>NC_064621.1:308869378-318869378 GCF_023898315.1 Schistocerca nitens | reverse complement strand
GCCAGTTTTCTTTCTCCTGATAACAATGTCCTCTTGAATTGTCCCCGCCCGGAGATCCGAATGGGGGACTATTTTACCTCCGGAATATTTTACCCAAGAGGACGGCATCATCATTTAATCATACAGTAAAGCTGCATGCCCTCGGGAGAAATTACGGGTGCAGTTTCCCCTTGCTTTCAGCCGTTCGCAGTACCAGAACAGCAAGGCCATATTGGTTAGTGCTACAAGGCCAGATCAGTCAATCATCCAGACTGTTGCCCCTGCAACCACTGAAAAGCCTGCTGCCCCTCTTCAGGAACCACACGTTTGTCTGGCCTCTCAACAGATACCCCTCCGTTGTGGTTGCACCTATGGTACGGCTATCTGTATCGTTGAGGCACGCAAGCCTCCCCACCAACGGCAGGGTCCATGGTTCAGGGGGGATTATCCCGATTTCACATAGAAAATTATCCCGATATCAGTTTCTATATTTAAAAAGCGCTAAAAATAATGAATAACGCAGTCCCTTTCGAGCTTCACATAGAGTTAAGGAGAACCGGATAATCCTATTAATACGTCGCAATAAGGTAACGTGAGCATAAAATTCATTTATTTCATCTGAAGTCTATTTACGTATGCTAATACTATACACGAAAGTAGCATTTTAGTATTTCACCAAGAAACCTTATGCCAAAGCTTGAACACAGACCAGAAATACTGTTTGCTATCGGATCACATTGAAAATGCCGAACGCACCGGAAATTTGAGAGGAGTTCGAAATATCAAGTGAGTGATTTCTCTGCAAGCGCAGCGACCGCTGAAAATATTGTTGTGCTTGGCGAACGAATACAATTTCCTGCAAGAGGAATAAATTTCCGGACAAATTTCTGGAATGAATACCGGCGGCTGTTAGCAGTGAAGGCGTGGCGCGCCAGCCGACCCAGGTTCGCTTTGTAGTGAGCTGGTCCCGCTGGTGGAAGGAAGGAAGGAAGGAAGGAACGTCGGGGTATGAGGGGGTAGAGGGAAACGCAGGTTTTGGGGTGGAGGACTGAAGCCAGAGCTGACTACTCGCAAACGACGTATGCAATATCGACGCTGGACTGTAACTCGGAGACGAGAGAACCAAAAGTCACGAAATACTTCCCCATATTCTGATTTATTTTCAGACCTAATCATGTGTGTGACATATTCACGCTGCATCTACACTGCCGGAGAAAAATGCAAAACTATCAAGAAGAAGGTCATTTCATTGACGAATGAGGTGACAAGTAATTCATCGTCGTAGGAATATGTGATGCATTCAGACTGAATGAAGCACAAATGTTACAGTAAGGGATGCCTACACAGTTCTATCAATACACAGTGCAACCTCAACCCCATGTGGTGGCAACGAGGACGTGTATTTTCACAGGCAAACTATCATAAAAGTGGCGAATGGCATCCTTCAACAGACAGTCCCAAAAATGAAACTTCCTGGCAGATTAAAGCTGTTTGCCGTACCGATACGCGAAATCGGGGCCTTTGCCTTTCGCGGGCAAGTGCTCACCGTAGAGCTGGTAGAGTAATTGCTCGCTAAAGGCAAAGATACAGAGTTCGAGTCTAGGTCCGGCACACAGTTTTAATCTGCCCAGAAGTTTCATATCAGTTCACATTCCGCTGCAGATTGAAAATCCCCTTCTAGTTCCCTACGTCGTGCACCGTTTCTTGCAAATTCGGCAATACTTCTAAGAGGCTCTGGAAAACGGGTAGGATCCCGTTTCATGATGCCCCTAACATGTTCAATTGGCGTGAGATCTGGTGATCTGTAGCCGAGGCAAGTTGTACTCCGCTGGGAAGAGCTCTGTGCTTTGCAGCAGCTGTATATGAACGTACACTGCTCTGCTATGAAAGTACATTACTTGTGCGCAGAAGAAATGCCACTGGCTTGGCTATAACGGACTGTGCAATACAGCGGGAATTAGTTACTTTACCCTGCGGAAACACCAAGCGTGACCACGACTTGTAACTGATGGCGCCCACACCTTGAAGCTAGGATTAGGCTCTCTATGTTGTGGGCGAATGAATTCTGGAATAGGCAGCTTTCTAACTCTCCGCCATACGTCTGTACGTCCATCACTCACATACAGGCAGAACTCACTCTCATCACTGAACACAACAGATCTCCATTCCACTCCGGTCAATTCTTTCACCACACTAGAGTAGCTATGCTTGGCGGTGTCGTGATGCGAGTGGTAGCCTGGCCAAAGGCGCATGTTAACTTAATCCTGTTGTAAGTAGACAGTTCCCAGTTGTCCCCAATGACACACCAGGTGCAAAATATGTTCGATATCGTCTCTGGACGCTTTTCAGTCGAACAAAACTGCTCTCAGTATGTATAAATCTTGACATTCGTATGTACTACACGGAGGTCCAGAACCCGGTCTACCGGTGTGGGAATGTTCCACAGACCACTCCTAAAAGCAGCGACTCAACACCGAATAACCGTTCGCAAGATGTACAGCCATCCGTCAATATGTCCATCCAGTTTCCCGCAGGCCCACAAACCAACACCGCTAAAATGGCTGGAACTGCTCAAGAGGAGTGTATACACATCAGTGAGGCGTGGTTGTATTCTAAAGTGAATTTAGCAAACACTTTTTACCTCTAAGCTCAGCACATTCACTGCCAGGAGAGTCAACACCGGGTACGAAGATAGGTCTTTTGAGCGCCAACTGATTGTCGATGACCGCGACAAACGAATCACTGAAGCTACAACCTCTCAGTACACGTACATAATACCGTGGTGCCACTGAAGAGGCCTTGATCGTGTTGCATTCTTTTGCCGGTTGTGTACATACGAGTACATACACCACAATGTGCGTGGCAGAGGACGCCTTACAATGTACCACACAGGGTTTCTTCCGTCTCCAGTTGAGTGTGGAGCGCTGTAATTAGTTTTCAAAGTGCCTACGTCACTGATAGATACGTGTTTGTGGTAAAGTGATCGCGTGAGAGTTGTTATATACCTTTGGGTCACTGTTAGTTCAGTTTTTTGAGAACTCTGGGATATTCTCGCACGAGACAGATGAACTTGTCATTTGAATAGTCATACTTCCGGCGTTCCATATGCAACTGGAAAAGAAGGAAACCTTAAAATCTGATACATTTCCAGGTCCTTCTACAATGCAATTCTTATTCATACACTGCTATATCCACGCGTTTGTACTAACTGATTGATACAAGTAGTAACTCTGTGGTATTTTTGTCACAGGATACTACATTGGTACATGTTAAATTTTACTTTTCTGCCGATTTAAAGCAAGTTACTGATGTTTGTTCCAGTTTGAAATAGTATTAACGTCTACATAGATATTTGTGTAGTACTTTTCAACTAACATTTGATCGTAGATAACTGCATCATCTGCAAAACGTCTAGGGTTAATATTGTATCACATTAACTGCAACCCACATCCGTCGGAACCTCCTTACTGTAGAAAAAACTTCGTCACACTCTGCAATCGAAACACCGACACTTATCTACATTATTAGACTGGTGATTCCTTGGGCCTAGGGATGTGTCAAAATAACAAATCCCTATTTCTAGTTACGTTGTACCGTACATTCCGTTTCCATCACTAAGATAGTACTTCCTCATTACTCATTCAATCTCTGTGTTAATCTTCAGTGGTCTTCTGTAACACCACATTACAAAAGCGTCTATTCTCTTCTTGTCCAAACCGTTTATCGTCGACTTTTAATTTCCATGCAGGGCTGCAGACAAGATAAACAAGACCAAAAAATTTACTCATATTTAAATTTGAATTCACGTTAACAAATTTGCCATTTTCAGAAAGTTTTTTCTTGTTATTGTCACTATGCATTCTATATCCCCTCTACTTCCATCGTCATCAATTATGTTTCCCCCAAATAACAAGACTCATCAACTACGAGTACTTCTATATTTGATTACATTCCATTATCCTTGTTTTACCTTCATTCACATCAATTATATAACCTTTCTTCATGACATTAACTCCATTCAGCTGTTTTTCCAAGTCCATCGCCTTCTCTGACAAAACGTTAATGGCCATAACTAAATGTTTGAGAGAATATGTTACATATAACTCGATTCTATAGTAGCTCGACGTCATTGGTATTGGGCTGCATTTCTGTGGATCGCTTCTCCTACCATTACTGTAGGCTGGTGTTATCTGTACTGACTCCCAACCACAGGTCACAGTTTTTTAATCAAGGATTCACCTGCACATTATGGTCACAATGGGAGCTAACTCAGCAAAAATTCTGCATAGGATCTAACACGCATTCCATCGAGCCTTGTAGCCTTGTTTAATTTCAGTAAGTTCAGTTCCCGACGCCATTGTCAATAATATTATACCACACCAGTCTTCACTGCAGCACTAATTAAACTGTGGCACTACTTCTGCATCTTATCTAAAATGGAATATTTGAAAACCGAATTCAGCATTTGAAGACAATTTTCTTCTTATTTTCTTTTACAGTCATTATATGGCCACACAGCTGGTCATATTTTGTCTCGTTGTACTTCTCATCGTATCAATTTTACTCCGTTGCTAGAGAGCCTACACTTAAAAAAAAATGGTTCAGTGTCAACAGCGTAAATCTGCTGAAATATATCTCGGTAGAAGAATACTTCATGGATTGCATAATCAGACGAGAATATAGTTCCTATAACCATACAACAATGAATGATGGGTCTAAGTTCAAATATAGCTAACAGCATCGCGCTTTGCAGCATTTTCTGAGTTTTGGAACTTTCGTGTGTCCTTTAAGAGCGCATTATAAATCCGTACAACGCAGTTGCGGAGTGAGCAGTCAACACACACCTCTTGACAGCCATTACACATATGATACAATGAATAACCCAAAGGGCTACTTTTACTCCGAGGTTCCTTAACTTGCTTTTGAAATTTAATCTTACTAGCTCAGGACCAAAATAAATCACAGAACCCGCCCTTTCTAAGTCTCTCACGTCAACGGAGAGTTGTGAATAAGGTTTTAAGATGTAAGTATACGTATCAGAACGTGTACAAAATTGGGCTAGTATCAGGCTTATAATTACTCCGTGCTCCACGTTACTGGTCCTGTTTAGCTGAGTTCATCATTTCTGGATGTGTTAGTCGCGACTAGATACGACTACAGAGTACTGGCATAGGAGAGTGGCATAGTACTTAGACTACTGACGCACTTCGTGAGGAACGGGTTTGTTGAATCTTATTTCTTTGGTTTTCATAAATATTTTAAGTTGAATTCAACAAGGTTCTAGGTGAATCTGAAATCGCATTCTCTGGTAACGTTGTCGTCGACCAGACGTTAAATCTTAACATTCTTATGTTTCCTAATATTTGCGCGCAGCGTGGGGTAGCCGAGCGGTCTAGGGCGCCTTGTCACGGTCCTCGCGGCTCCACCCGTCGGGGGTTCGAGTCCTCCCTCGTGCATGGATGTGTGTGTTGTCCTTAGTTTAAGTTAGTTTAAGTTAGATTAAGTAGTGTAAGCTTAGGGAGCGATGATGTCAGCAGTTTGGTCTCATAAGACCTTTCGGCAAATTTCCTTTTCCTAATATTTGCGTCCCTTTCTCACAGTATCGTCTGTTTGCTACACGTTTCGGATGTTGGGACATTCATTCAGATTTAATTCGTCTGGCTGTAGTCCTGGGAAGAAGACTCCGGCAGTGAAGCCGAAGAGTCATGAGTGGACATCAAGGGCTGTACTCGGGCAAAAATATGCCTAGAAATTGTTAATTGATAATGACAGCGGAAGCCTCAGTTTAGACACGCCAGTCCTTTCTGTGCGAGTTAAAGTCGTTTCTAAGGGACACAAAACCAGTAGTGTCTAAGTCGGAGACTCTTTGTTTACATCAGACAATCATGCCTTACATAGCGAAAGCTAGTACACTTTTGTCCGTCTTATGACTGCTATCCCTCCCCAGAGGTATGTATCATGACTTGATGGATGTGATACACCGTTCGGGATACAAATTGCTAATAAATTATTATGGATTGTACCTTATACCCCCTTTGAAGTGGATTCGAACTGTTTAGAATATGTCCCGCATATGCAAACAGTAGTGCTGTTGTGTATCGTGTTTATATGATGCAACAGGCAACTGTGAGCAACATGTATATGGACATAGCCTGTTGAGCAAGGTACTTTATGTTCTTAAATTTGATGATATTTTGATAATATATTGTTTTTATCCACTTTACATATTGTGCATTAGATAAGCATAAAATGAACTAATTTTACAAGGAAAAGTAATAAGATTTGAAGATGACTGCATAGTCTGTTCAAACCAGTTGTTTTAACCAAAACTAATACTTTTTGCGATCTTGGTTTTTTAATGGTTTTCAACAGTGAAAAGATCGCCCTTCAGTTCTCTCAAAATGAGAAAATTCAATCAAATTATTGTGGCGCCTTCTTCAAGGATCTTCGTAACAGCTGGTATTCGTTGGTTGGTTACATGTCATTCACCATTACAGTATATCATAAAATTTACTACAATACTCAATTATGTTTCTATGATCACCTAAGGTTGAAAAAAAGTAAGGCTACAGTAAAATATAATACAAAAGCTTGGTAATATTGTTATTACTGAAAGTGTCAGTATTGCCTATATACCCTTGCTATAACAGTGTATGATGAACCAAAATATTATAATAATTAGTTTAATTGCCTGTTAGTCAGCCTTTAGAAACATGTACAGCAGCAATTTCACACGGTATGGATTTAGTAAGTCCTTAATAAATTTCCAGAAGTATGTAGCACCACTTATCTGCACACTGGTCAGTTATTTCTCTTAATTACGGGACTCCGGTTTGTGGGAGCGGGGATAGCACGCAATAGCGTCCCAGATGCTTTTCACCCGGTTCAAGGCAGGAGGATTTGGTGGAAAAGAAATGACTGTAAATTCACAACCATGTTCCGAAAACCACTATCCTGGCCTTGTGACACTATGACACAAACTCATACGTGCTGAAAGCGGCCATCGTTATCAGGGAAGACGTCAAACATCAAAGGATGCCGATGCTTCGCAGTAACGCTGACGTAGTCAACAGTTAGTCAACAGTCTTGTGCCCGTGGAGGAGTTCAGTTTTCTACCAGCAGCTCGTCCACCACATTCACACACGACCATCAACGTTCTGTAACATTAACATGGTAACCTAAGAAAATGATACGTTACTATTGTTCAAGGCTCCAATTTCGATGTTTCTGTACTCACTAATGCGCAGTTGACAATGTCGTTGGGTCAACTTGGCAACACGAATGTTTTGTCTGCTGCGGACCCGCATGTTCAACAATGCTCTCTGAACAGAGTGCTCCGACACTCTTGCCTGCACCAACAATATATTCTGACGTCAGATTTACCACGGACCGCTCGCTGCCCATCTAGCTTTACGGAGAGGTTCTACCTCCGACCTCCCCATTCCGCACTGAGATGTGGACGTCTTACAGCTTGTCGTCAACTCATTATTTCACCGTCCTTCAATTAATTTACATAGATGCTCCAACAGATAATTGGGGACGTAGGTTGCAATTCTCTGAGACTAAGGGCTGGTACAGGATAGGAATCCGTGATGGATCGCATCAAGCCATTTGGAAGTCCGATGACCCAAAAAACGCTCACGTCAATGGCTTTGTCTTAAACAAGAGTATCGTTACCAGGCGCGCGGTCCAGAAAAATCGGGCTCATCTCAAAATTTGCGACATTATCTTCGATGCAATGATTCCTCATTCTTCACCACTCCGAGTATCACTATTCTTACGATGGATAGTTACCAAAAGTTGTCATTCCTGTAGAGATCAATTATATTCTTCAACAGTTATTTCATAAAATATTTCTCACATTCACTCTGTGGCACAGCGTTCTCTAGCTGGACTACGAACTCTTCGAGCAGTGCTAAGGACCTAGAGTGAGGCTCACGTTTTTCTCTGTATTTTCCATTTGCAGTACACATTTACCTACTCCTTTCGCACTTTCGCATCGTCTCTGCATGATAATCCACATCCGGGTTACTTCAATGGCAATATTGTTCCAGCACAGCACCGGGTGCATGTTGCCTCCCTTGCTTTTCTGTTTCCAGTGCCAACAATACTGTCTAGGATCTGGCAAGTAGAATCTCCTTAACATTTGGTGCTCCGTGCTGAAGCATCTGTTGTCACCCATTGTCATAGATATTGCATTCCAATATAGGGTGTCCTGGAGTGCCTTTATCTCCAAAGTCAAACGCTTTCTCTCTTATTTAGGTGCAATCGAGGCATAACCTCTTCGCCAAAGCCTGGTGTGCGAAACAGACAACGCACGTGTCTGTCATAGACAAATTCATCCATATAAAAGTATCTTAAACCACATGATGACGGTCTGACCATAGAAAAGTATTTTGGTGATAAAAATAAAAGTGACTAAAGCAGTTGACTTTATTTATCTAATAAGTCACAGCCCATTCCGAGCAGTCCATAATGCTTGCCATATTTCTCACTGAGACTAAGTCGATGCCGATAACTTGTACGTCAATTTACTCAAAATTTGCTGTTACATCCATTGTCGAATTATCTGGAATAATCCGTGAGTGACGAAGCGATTACAGAAGCCGCGCTTGCGGATTGTGTTCTGTCATTTTTCAGCATTTAATCACTTTCAAATAAAAATCACGGCAGTGTATTACAGAAGCCCCAGTGGCGCACTATATTTACAACAATGAAAAAGTACCACTGCAGTGCTGAAATGCTGAAGGAAGTTTACAAATTTCATCAGCCTTGGAAACTCTCGCGAAGTATTTTTATGGCTTGCTTTTAATATGATATACGCTTCGTGCCACAGGCCGGTACTTAAGACTCTGGCAACTCGCTCCCCCTCCCCACGTTGAGTGTCACCCCTGCGGCAGTGGCTTCGCTGCCCACGCCAGAGCAGCCGTCGTCGGGGCTTCTGCGGTGCGGCATGGCGCGGCACAAACCGTGTACAAATATTTTAGCAGCGCGAGCTAATTGAAAACACAACGGCGCCGCACTTTCGGAAGCTCCAGTCGTAAAGTTTACTGCCGCCCCTCTGCACCCCAATCCCTGCGCCGCTCCCCCCCCCCCCCCCCCTCCCACACGCGAGCGGGCCATAACACGCTGTAATGGAGACCCGGCCTCCTTACGCCCTAAGTCCCGACACGGCGCTCCGACACATAAATAAGATAATTTTCTCCCCTGGCATCCTTCCTAGATGTCGTGCCACGGGGGCGTTTCTCCTCACTCCCTCTCCCCACTCCCCTCCATTTCCACCCTCCCTCCCTGCCACACGTATTGTGAAGTTGGGACGTCTGCGCTGCTCCCCCTCTCCGTGGCCCATCTCGACGAGGGTTGTACTCATTTCTTCTTTTCACAGCTGCTCATAAAGTATCTAAACAGCCTCCTAACACTTGTGTAAGTTACGACTGCTCGTTAAGTAAAATGCAGCGCTTACTGTCTACGTCACACCGGCTACCTGTAATATAACACTCCTCTACGGAGAATCATAGCAGGGCAAACTTCAGATAACCCATTTTGATGTTCCCGCCATTCTGCTGACCTGCAGTGACTTTATCGTCCGCTTCCTCCGCAGGTCATTACCTACAGTTACCTGTTTCTCCCTTCAACACGTTTAACGTCGTTTCAGCGCCTTTCTAGTTCATCTTTTTGACTATGTGCGTCTACGCCTAACATTACTTCTGTTACAAATTCCTCGAACGGTTTTGCAAATCCTAATGCTAAATATCCTACTAGAAAGCCCAATCTGATAATAGCTCACTAAATGGATACTAATCGAGCAATCATTGTACACGAAATTAGAGATTTCATCTTAAGGAATGAACATAAGTATAAGTTACCCATAAGGTATAAATAAAAGTTAACTAATCCTTATACATCCTACCAGAAAGCCCCTTCTGATACAGTTTCTCACTAGATAAATACTAATCGAGCAATCATGGCACACGGTATCAGACACTTCAGCTTAATACAGGAAATGAACATAAGTTTAAGTTGCCCATAAGGTATAAATAGAAGTTAACAAATCTCTAGATATCCGCATAAAATTCCTTTCAGATCTGCTAGCATATTGATTTACTATATGTAAATACTGTTTTGTCTACACGTACTTGCAAACACGCTAGTTGTAATTAATACTTCTCATTGACATTATGCACTAAGCTTTCTACACTAAGCGCAAGACATAGCAGTCCCACCTGCCCCCTCCCTTTCTGACACACACACACACACACACACACACACACATAATTGTCGTGGACAACAGAACCGTAGAAACACTCCTGGCTTTATAGTATATTTTTCATGCTTTTCCTTTTCGCTGCCTGTAAAACGAGGCCAGCTGTACTCTATACTAAATCATACTGACCTTAAGAAAAGAAGATCAGCTTTAACGAGCACAAGGCTTGGGCCTAAAATTTTCCAGTAAAATTTGTGATGCTATCATAGGAAGACGTATAGCGGTGTTTTATTATTCATTAATGTTTCATTTTTGCCACATCTAGCTTCTATTCCAAAAATAGTCATTTCAGATATGGAATGTTTTATTTAAAAATTACAGATTGGTGGCCTTTCAAACGGTTGGTTTTCATTACATTCTTGACTTCCTTCAGTAACTTACTGTGGAGTTTGATTACCTGGTATAATGTATTGTTTTAAATTAATTGTTTAACATTTTTTAGTCAGTGTTATTCGACAGACATTTTCGCCACATAATTTAATTATTCTCTAAAGTTTTTACATGCTGCTTTATTGCCACATTTAGAATACAATTACTTCTTTTTATATCATGCTTACAATGACCACATAATCTAATGTTTATCATCAGCAATTATTCCCTAATTATTAATTTTTAAAACTAATTAAACTCTTTGGAAGAAGAAATTTCTTGTTATCTGAGCTATATTTCTGATAAATAACCGTAAGTTACTATGGTGGTCTGATGTAATTTTTTTGTCCTGTACCGGTTGTATGTTCCAATTGTTTTGGTGATTAGTTAATAGTTTCCATATCAGAATACAAAGGCTCATCCCAAATATAGGGGATTCAATGAAATAAAAAGAGCAGATGAAGATTTTTGATCAGATCAATACACGGTAATATCGGCAGCGTGCGGAAAACTAAAAGAAGGTAGAGCAGAGAGCGAATTACTGTGAACAATTCATGGCATGGTTGCTCAAACCTAAATCGACAGCAAATCACCATCTACAACAATATTTCAAATGTACATGCCGGCGTCGGTAGCAAAATATGGCCCTGTATAGTATATGATGGCACTGAACGGATTAATCAGAATGTAAATGGCGATGAAAATTTAATAATCAAGCTGAATCGCAGTAGTAAGGGAAGAAACAGAAGACAGAGCTATCTGGCAATGTGGACTCTGTACTTGGAATGAGCAACTGAAAAACACCTCGTGAGATCTTAAATGCATGTTACGCGTAATTAATATTCTATTTTATATTTTAAAAGTAAAAGTACAGTGTGGGCGCCGCTGAAACCCAGGACTATCGAGGGAGTTATGTGGTGTGGTAGACCTCTATCCCCCATCCATGAAGAAAGTTCCTGTTTTGACATGAAGGGCGTATTTTTGAGGATATAGGGGCTAGTAAGTTTCACCCTCTATAGCTATTTAGACCATTCCAGAACATACAAGAGTATTTGAGAAAATTCCTGGTTAATCGAGAGTATTTTAGAGCATTCCACAACATTCCAAAATGTTCCGGAATGTTCCACAATGATTCGGGATGTTCTGGTGTCGTCGGGAACAGCTGGATGATTCGTAAAAATTTCACAATTTTCTGGAACTTCCCGGAAATTTCTAGATCATTGTAGAATATTCCAGAACACTCTCGAATGTTGTGGATCGTTCTGGATCATTGTGGATCATTCGAAGCCTTTTTGATGTGTTCTGGAATTCTGCACTGGTGGGACTACCCATTGGTAGGGGTGCGTAAAGGAAGACCCATCGCGGTTTCGAACGTCAGTTTCTTATGAGTGAAGAAGGGAGGACCCGAAAAAGTAGTGCAGTGAGTAAATAAAAACAGACAGTGAAGTGCGTGTAATCAAAGTGACACAGTGACTGAATATACATCGAATACTTAGTCTATTCGTTAATGAAAAGGTGATTTCATTTATATTTTAGACATTATCAAAATTTAAAAGAGCAGGAGATCTCGCCATTTCCAAAGCAACACGGTGAAAACAAAGCGAACAATGAAAAAACGAAACAGATGAAGAGCGCGAAGCTTGTTTAAGTTCCCAACGAACGACAATGAGCACCGTGAGAAGCGAACAATAAAATGAATGGATTTAAAAATCAAGAATTGTGATACAATCTTACAGCAAAAGACTGCAAACTCAAACTAACCATGAAAATATCGCCGTAAGAGAAACGCGGACAAGTAAACTGTCTAACCTAACAAATGAAGTATTCCTATACGACCCGACGAAAGAATATGAAAAACACATCGAAATTTGTAGACTGTATAACATATGTCAGTTTTGCAACACGAAAAAATGTAGTAGAGAAACCCCAGGATTTTGTTGTATAATTGGAAAAATTCAGTTACCACCACTGGAATTACCTACGCAGAAATTTGTAAATTACATCACCGGAGAAACTATAGAATCGAAGTACTTACTTAAGCACATTAAAGTATACAACGCCTGCTTCCAAATGACGCGTTTCGGTGTAACTTCAATTAACAGAGATGAAATCGATTTTTTTTCCATCCAAGAAAAATCTGTCACAACATGGGATCATTACTACCACAACCCAACGAAGATTATAAATTTCGGCAAGTGCATTTCATTGGAAATGAAAAAACACAGATTCATCAGCGATAAATAAATATAAGTGGATTGAAACGAAAAATAGTCCTAGATGTACAGAGGGTCTAACAAAAATGAAGTCAAATGTTTCACATATTCAAAAGAGCACTAGACCGAAAGATTTCTGCTAACTATAAAGTTAAAATTATAGCCAACAAAAGGAAAGCTGGAAAACATGAAGGTCGATTTTATGTAACTCAGATGGACGAAGTCGCCATCGTATTGCGGACAGACACAAGCCGTACATAACTGTACAACGAAAAAGAGGAGGACTACAACGTATTGCTCAGCCACACCGTTCATATGATGCCCTCCAGTATCCATTAATATTTCTGCACGGCAAGGGCGGATACCATTTTAACGTGAAACACATCCAAGATTACCGCTTCATGATCAATGAAAATGAAACATTCTCAACACGCGCTGTTGATTCCAACAATTACTTGTAGATGTATATACAAAAACCGGAGCGGAACGGATGCTTTACATCATACTGAATCAGAAGAAACTATTTACGGAAGAGTACATTCGTCATCGAGACGCAGTCATGAATGACGGAAACATTGACTATATTGCAATCGAATGGAAAACCACACTTGGACGACATACAAACAGGAAATTAATGGTATCCCAAATACAGAAGATCACCCAGTAACGGTGGCTTCACAGCAAAAATGCGACTACGAGGCAGCGACGAACTGTAAATGGATAATCAATGGCTACTACCATGTAATACACTACCTTCCAAAACAGTCAGTGACACGGCAGTATCTCAAATAGCCAAAGACAGCGAACAACAAAACAGAAACGACAAGATCCTCAGCAACAGTAACAAAGCCGCGTCCCGGATTTTCGTTTTTCCCACGCACTAACGAGAAGCAACAGTGTATCATCTAGCAGTACATTTGGAGAGTGGATGGAGAGTTTACTTCCCAAATGACACCGCCAGAGAAATTTCTAGCGAACCGCCTCAGAACACAACGTATCAGCATCATACCAACTGTGCCAAGCGAATCCATAGGCTAAAACATTACCATAAGGTGACTTCCCTACCTACTGTATTATCTTGAAAGACGGAAACAAGGAATTCTTGTAGAAGATCGTCCAAGAATCATGAATGCTGGCGCACTAGGCCGATACATCAGAAGAACACCTAATGTTTCTATCTCCGCATGCTACACGAAATACGGGGACCAACACGTTTCACAGATCTCAGGACTGTTGACGGCTGTCTGTGCTAGACGTCCAGAGAAGCATGCCAACCCTTAGCACTCCTGTAAAACCACTATTACCGGGAATTAACACTACAAAGTGCCAAACCTGAACAAACGAGAGACTTATTCGCCGTAATTATTGCAACATGTAGCCCACCGAATCCAAAACAGCTGCGGGACTCCTCCAAAGAGAGTGTGAGTGATGACGTACTATACCAAATCCGACAAGCTCATCCTGAACTCAACATGGAATTTAACATTTTCAATAAAACACTCATTCGCCTAGAAGATAAAAATTTAGCAATGAACAACCAGCCTTACACAACTTGAGATGCAAGCATCACGAAAAGTCGCTATTAGTGTGTTAAACTTCGAAATTATAAAGGATAAAAGCTACAACATCAACGAACTATTTCAATATAATGCTCACAACAAATCACTGCTCAACGGCAACCGAAAGGAAATTTACAACGTTATCGTAGACCGGATCGACGACAATACAAGCGGAATTGTTCAGTTGGACGCAACAAACGGCACCGGTAAAACGTTTCTAATAAATCTATTGCTGGTGGAAATACGTGCTAAACAACACATCGCACTTGCACTGGCATCATCCGGATTGCAGCCACATTTATGGAAGGAGGATAAACCGCACGTTCCGCCCTTCAACTACCGTTGAATAAAGCAGAAGAACAGTTTCCGGTAATTAAAATCTCAAGAGCATTTGGATGGAGTGTACTTCTACGACAAGCTAAAATTATTATCTGGAGCGAATGCGCAATTACACATACGAAAATCGAAGTCGTAGATAGAACATTACAACACTTGGTAGGAAACCCTGAAGTGACACAATTGTAGTATGTAAACTCAGACAGCAACATCGATCTACAAACAAAAAAAAGACAATCGGCCAATAAATCCATAGCAACCAGAATAACGACACATAAAACAAAATCGGTGTGAACTTATACACCAACCTACTACATGATGAGCTCATGATGTATGTTCACAATTTTTTACGTCTTGTAAAATATGTAACTTTCCTTCTGAAGAAGATGCCCTTCGTGTTATTCATATCTGGTCAAGGTTTTTACATTTGGCTGTATACTTTATGTACTGATAATTTATTTAGGTTTGCTGTTGCTAGCTATGTTTAAAATAGTTAAATACATTCATTTATTATGAGTGAAAAGTACAGAAGTCGTAGTGTACCTGTTGGCAGTCAGTGCGCATTGATAAAGGCTGGTCCCAGTCAGGGAAGTGTGCTTAGCTCAGCAAGTGGCCTCGTGGACAGACCAGCGTTTATCATCGCTTCTTCGAGATGGCGGCACCTGAGTCGAGGTTACCTTCTCGGCGCTCTGGCAGTGTAGCTCAGCGATACGTCCCAGGTAGATGGTCGGCACGCCTTATAGCAGGCTCCACCGAAATCGGTAACGTTGGCTGGTGCAGACGGCTACTCGGTCCAGAGATCAGTCTACCACACGGACATGAACCAATACTTGACTAACATTTACATAATAGAGTCAATGTGTCCGACAAACATACCCCTTTAGGCTGTAAGATGAAGAACCAAAATGAAACAGCTGTTCTTACAATGCGTGATGCAAAAAATGGCTCTGAGCACTATGGGACTCAACTGCTGTGGTTATCAGTCCCCTAGAACTTAGAACTACTTAAACCTACCTAACCTAAGGACATCACACACATCCATGCCCGAGGCAGGATTCGAACCTGCGACCGTAGTAGTCGCACGGTTCCGGACTGCGCGCCTAGAACCGCGAGACCACCGCGGCCGGCTGCGTGATGCAAACGACAGCAAAGGACAAAGATTATATTTCCGTGGAACCTTTCAAAGATAGTTTTTCAAACGCCACATTGAAAGGTGAATATGTACAGAAGAATTAACATCATCACTTCCATCACTGTAGATTGATTTTTTTCGAGCTTGTAATTAAAACATTTCTGTATGCCTATCAAGAAAGTTAACTATTTCCGAACACCACACATGACCTCTGTGACAAAATTAGCATTCTGTTTAAGTTCTGTACTACAATATATTTCATGAGTCAGATCTCTCCTACAGAGGTGGCAGCGACTGACAGGATTCAGAGTAAACCGGAAAGAGACCAAAGTAATGAAACGTAGCAGAAACGATAATAGCGAAAAGCTCAACACCAAAACTGAAGATCACGTAGAAGACGAAGTTAAGGAATTTTGCTATCTCAGAAGTAAAATAACCCATGACGGAGAAATCAAGTCGTACATAAGAAACACTCTACTAGTATCAAAGATAGGCCTGAATCTGAGGAAGAATTTTTTAAGAACTTATGCTTTGATTTCAACGTGGACTGTCGGAAAGCAAAAACAGAAAAAGAATCGAAGCATTTTGGTGGTACAGAAAAGTGTTGCAAATTATGTGGAATGAGGAGGTTCTACGCAGAATCGGATAGGAAAGGAACACATGGAAGATACCAACAAGAAACAGAATTATAGGACACATGTTAAGGGGGGGTAGGATGTCAAACGGGCCGACTTGGAGCAGGAGAGGCACCACAGGACATTTTAATTTCCACTGTCTACACTTTTATAAATAAATTCATAAAACTTTCTCAGTATGACCAGGAAGGATTCAGCATTGACTCTCATACCAGTGGAAGTTCAGAAACACTACAAAATAATTTTTTTTACATGTGAAATTTCATCATTTTTTCACTTACAATTGGCTGCATTTGTTGCTGTAGGTACACTTTTCTTCATAAGTAAGACAGATTCTTCGATGAATTTTGCACAGCATACAAACAGTACTTACAGGTGTCTGAAACTCTACAATTTATTTAATTTATGAAAAAATGAATGGGTTGTTACATTTTAAATTTCACATTTAGAAAAAACTCAAATTTTATAGTTAATTATCACAATTATTACCACAGTTTTTAATAGATCAGGAAAATTCTAGAGTTTCATACACCTGTAAGTATTTTTTGCATGCTGTGCAAAATTCATCGAAGAATCTCTCTTACTTACGTAGAAGAGTGTACCTACAGCAACAAATGCAGCCAGTAGTAAGTGAAAAAATGATGAAATTTCTCGTGTAAAAAGTTTATTTTGCTTTGGTTTTGAACTTCCACTGCTATGAGAGTGAATCCTGAGTACTTCCTGGTCATGCCGATAAAGTTTTATGAATTTATTTGTAAATGTACAGACAGTGGAAATTAAAATGTCCTGTGGTGCCTCTCCTACTCCAAGTCGGCCCGTTTGACGTCCTACCACCCTTAATACGTAAGAGACTAACTTCTATGGTACTAAAGCGAGTTGCGGAGGATAAAATCTGTAGAGGAAGACAGAGATTGGAGTTCATTAAAAAAAATAATTGTGTAGTTACAGTGCTGGAGATGAAGAGATTGACATAAGAGAAGAAGTAGTGCGGGTTGCATCACACGAGTTACAAGACTGATGGCTGAAAAAAAATTCTTACAGCAGCATCTAACTTGTGACACCTGATCACCATCATTCTCCTTGATATACGATATACTGAAAAGCAGGACATCAAGCAAGCACAATTTTTCTCATTCATCATTCCTGAAAACTAATAGTAAGACAACTCTTTCAACCCGAAATGCAACGTAGAATCAGGAAAACTGTCGCAGGCTGTGGTACCAAAACTGCCTTTTTATTAACTTACTCCTACGAAGGACTCTCGGCGATGGCCACTTCACTTGCGGTAGACTTCCAGTGCAGCGGCAGACCGTTCGCCGGGTGTGCCTATGCCGCAGGGGCTGACAGATGGGAGCAGGGCAGCAGCGCCGGCTGATAAATCAACGCCGCCTCTGGCCGGCGCTACGTCTTCCGAGCGGCTCGGTGGTCTGCGTAGGAGGGCGCAGCCACCACGGCCGCCCATCGCTCACGGCCATGTACGCTTGTTCACCGAGGAGCATCCGACCTTCTACCTCAGGTGCACGCTGGCACTGATCTGCAGCTGCTCTCCCTGCGGTAAATGGGGGAAACAAGACTTCATTCTGAAGACAGATGACACTTCCTATCACCAGAAACCTTAACAATGACTAATCTATAAGACAAAGCACTGTGATGATAAAATTATCGGAATCTTAAGTGGCGACATATTCGTCTTCAAACGTCCTAAAGGTCGAAGTTTCGACACTCTCCACTGGGAATATTATTTAGGGATGAGCCGATGTTCCTAGATATCTGAAAACTTTCTAAAGACAGAGTCGCCTTCACTAATAAATGGCTATCTTCCCGAGTTTTTCCCGAGTAATTACAGGGTACAAATCTTCAGATTGCCATAGGTGGGTCACCGTCATTCAGTAAATACTCAAAGGGGGGATTCAAAATGTTCTTGTTGCATCGCATCGGTTGTTTACTCGTACATATTTATGTCACTCGTTCGTTGTACCTAGTTTACTTAAGATATAACGGCTAGTCACGAAGACAGAAGACTATAGCCATTATCTAAATTTAAATTGTACTCATTGTCGGTATTCCAACTGGTTCCCAGACTTGCCTTTTAATAATTAATGGTTTTTCTGGCTAGCATTCACGTGTTCTTAAAATTCATGACTTGGTCTCATTATTCTTGGTTCTCCTGTACCCATGACTCATTGCGTCTCCGACGTAAATTTTCAGGAAAGTTTACCTTCCAAGATCTGCATCTGATAGGAATAGAGCTCGATCGTAAAGCAAAACAGTTTTCGCTTGGTCTATCTACTTCTGAAGTCTTTCTTATTTCCATCACCTGTACTTTCGGTAATCTCAATATTGTGTCGTTTCAGTTTTGATATCAAGAAATTCGTTATTCCTCTTAGTACGATTTTCCATCTTTACCCTTATGACATATTCTGTCCCACGCAAGCTGTAAATTTCCTTCAAAACGTACTTGAAGTGCCTCCTTTTTCCAGCCGGAAATGATCTCTGTACTTCTGCTATGTGTAGTTCAACATTGGTCTCTTTTTCCATTGTACTTACCTCATCCCCCGAAATTTTCATTAATGCTTTCTGACTTACAGTTTAATTAACCACTCTTATAATCTGAGATTATGCCTCATCCAATTCTTCTGTTGTAGATTACTAATCTGCCTCTGCATTTTAGCTCTTACCCTCTAGGCTTGTGAAGATCCGTTTACATACTTATCCGCAGCTGTCCCCTATGGTAATGTGAAATAATGGTTAATGATAGACATGTGATATCAACTGAAACAGGATAACGTTGAAATTTCAACACCTCTCAGAGATTTCACTAATTCCGAAGATGCGTCATCGACTTCTGATGAACCGTTTGATCTCAGATGGTTCAGCGCTCTATCACACTCCGTCTACCTTACTTCGGTGCCAAGTTCTTCCACATTAACTTCTTTCTTCTCCGCTATGACACTGCAGCTTTCTCTTGCCATTACTTTACGACATTAATTGTAGATAAGGGGTTTAAAGACGGATGTATTCGATTCATTTACGCAAAACCCGTAGAAATAACGCGGCAAGCTTCACTGGAGCTACAAGTAACATGCCACTGGCCGAAACGCAAAACTCAGTACTGGCCGAAGTAGTCCATTTGCCTTGACGACAGGGAAAATTTTACCAACACTTTTCTAGAACTTTGGTAATTATTACGAAAAAGTTTTCCACACGAACATACGTAGTCCTATTCGTGGTTTCCCTGACCTTCTTCGATTTCTTCGGAAAGCCTTGATGAGGGAACTCAGAGAAATTTTTTTTCCATGAACTGGTGTACGCTTCGATTTCGATTTTACAGTACTGCCATCCATACTAGATTGGATTGTCGCGTTTGCCATGAAAAGTTTGAAAACAACATAGATCATGAAATTCTACGTTCATTAAACGCTCAACATTATATTTTCACTGACTAATCCAGCTACGTGATTAAAAATAGTCCATATTGTCCGTTATAACCAGTCTGAAGTCCATATCCGGATGTTGGGTGTCCAAAAGTCTCACTTTCCGCAAAGGTGTCAAAATCCAAGTCTCTCATGTTCTATCTCAAGGCCCGTGCTTGGCGTTATACTCCTCTCGGTCTTTCTCCTGGACGTGTAGCAAGTCAGCTAACTTGCTTTTTTGGTCGTGGTTATAAGATATTTCATATAGTGCCGGGTATAGTCCGGCTGAAAGGGAGCGGTGTAATCTCCTCGCAACCGCGGAGCAGAAAGAACTGTATGAAGAATGTAGAACCTTGTTTCACTGATTTGTATGCGAATATCGCGAGGGCAGCTCTGTAACCCTATCTCTCTGCCCAACACCAACGTACATCGATAGCATGTCTGCCAACGTCTCAATAACGCGTTCTGTCAGGCCGTTCACCTCTGTCTAGTAGGCAGTTGTCATCGTGTGGGTGATGTCACAACATGAAATTAAAAACTTTAAGTGGCTCGAAGCACAGTGGGACTTAACATCTGAGGTCATCAGTCCCCTAGACTTACAACTACTTAAACCTAACTAACCTAAGGACATCACACACATCCATTCCCGAGGCAGGATTAGATTCTGCGACCGTAGCAGCATCGCAGTTCCGGACTGAAGCACCTAAAACCGCATGGCCACAGCGGCAGGCTAACACGGATTTACCTTCGATACTAGTTTCGAAAATTTTTCCTCAATCTAAGACTATTAAACGGGGTGCTACGGGATTCAAAACACTGTCTTCTAAGAGGAACTTCTCGATTTACGGAGCTTCAACAGTCGACACATCTCTGGTGAAAACATACAGGAGTTAGTGAGTTAGACAGTGAAGATTATTATTCGTCAGTTCCAGTTTGTCGACTTCAGGAATCTCCGCCAGAGGTCGATTCCAATTCGGTGGTTTTGGCTGCTATGGGTACCAGATGCCTATAAGGTAATTGTCAATTCTGTTCCCGACGTTGGCGGCTCTTACAGAGACTAACAGTGTGTACGATAGGATGATAGTTCCTCTTATACAATGTTCCATTTGTTAATTGACATTATCCTTTGGCC
This sequence comes from Schistocerca nitens, assembly GCF_023898315.1. Classification (NCBI taxonomy): domain Eukaryota; kingdom Metazoa; phylum Arthropoda; class Insecta; order Orthoptera; family Acrididae; genus Schistocerca; species Schistocerca nitens. The sequence goes on along the minus strand of NC_064621.1, from coordinate 318,848,346 downwards.
AGTTCCTCGTCCTTCAAGGCACCCATGGTTATTAGTAGTGCTGGGTTTTCCCCTTGTTCAACAGCGGCTCGACTTAGTAAATCAGTGACTAATATTGATTGTGTTCCAACAAAAGATTCGTTGAAAGGCAGTTAGCTTCCTAGTGTTTGTGTACATTTTTGTGTACGACAGTGGCATCGTCCTCCTGAAGTATTAATGCCTATCTCGCCAGTCGACCACACACATCCTCCTGGCTAGTCAGCCGGCATAGGAAGTGGTGGTCCATAACAACGGTGAATGGTTTGCCAAATAAATACGGCCCGAACTTGCTGATGGTTCAGACAAACGCATCAAAATTTCTTGGTAACAGATTACCTCATCTAGAACAAGGAGTAGAATTTGTATTAGAATGCAACTGTCCTCTATCAGCTAGCGTCGGCGTTCAGTTCTCGTCACACTGTGCGATACGGGGTTGACAAATATATGAAAACACCACATACAAAACACATTAACATCCTGTAAACGGTGCACGAAAACCGTTGGCATTCAAAACAGCTTCCAGTCTTGTCGGTACGGATAGATACTGATCCTCTATGGTTTTCAAGTGATCTTATACCATTATTTCAGCAAAACAGTGGCAAGTTCAAGTAATGATGAGGGATCATGCACTCGCCTCGACAGAGCAATCTACATAGGTTCAATAATGTCATAAAGGCGTGGCTAAATATTGGGCGTTACTAAATTGATGTAACACTATGGCAGTCATGTGTGAGGCAGGTAGGCTGTCGCAGACGCGCCTGATACGCAAGTTCACATTCGAGCAATTACCTACTGTTAGGGTGAATCGTAGAAAGGCTTTGCGACGATGGACCGGCCTGTAGTATACTTCCACACTCTTGGAACATGAAGTATCGATTTGTACGTGCTTGAAAGCAGTACAACGGCACAACAAGTGTGCTACTAATAGCTATAAGTACAATCTGATTCCAACACAGTGATTCACAGTCTGTCAGCGCCCTCCAAGGCATTGGGCCCAAGTCAGATTCCAGCAAAATTTGGGCCAGCCAGAGGTCAACGAAGGTCTAGGCAGCCAACTGCACTACACTAGCTCACGATTCTGCCGACCACTGGAGACGTACACTATGTGATCTAAAGTACCTGGCTGAAAATGACTTGCAAGTTCGTGGCGCCCTCCATCGGTAATGCTGGAGTTCAGTATACTGTTGGCTCAACCTTGGCCTCCATGGTAGCTTCCACCCTCGCAGGCATACTTTCAATCAGATGCTCGAAGGTTTTTGGGGAAAAGCAGCCCATCCTTTACGGAGTGCTGCAGTGAGAAGAGGTATGGATGTCGGCCGGTGAGGCCTGACATGAAGTCCGCGTTCCAAAACAAACCAAAGGTATTCCATAGGATTCAGGTCAGGACTCTGTGCTTGCCAGTGCTTTACAGGGATGCTATTGTCGTGTAGCCACTCCGACACAAGCCGTGCATTATGAACAGATGCTAGATCGTGTTGAAAGATGCAATCGCCATCCCCGAAATGCTCTTCAACAGTGGGAAACAAGAAGGTGCTTAAAACATCAATGTAGGCCTGTACTGTCGTAATGCCACGCAAAACAACAAAACGGTGCAAGTCCTCTCCATGAAAAACACGATCACACCATACCACCACCACCTCCGAATTTTACTGCTGGCACTAAACACACAGGCAGACGTTCACGGGGAATTCGCAATACCCACTCCCTGCCATCGGATAGCCACACTGTGTGCCGTGATTCTTCACTCTACACAACTTTTTCCACTGTACAATCGCCCAATGTTTACGCTACTTACACCAAGCGAGGCTACGTTTGGCATTTACCGGCGTGATGTGCGGGTTATGAGCAGCCGCTCGACCATGATATCCTAGTTTCTTCAACTCCCGCCTGTCATAGTACTTGCAGTAGATCCTGAAGCAGTTTGGAATTCTTGTGTGATGGTCTGAAAAGATGTTTACCTTGTACACATTACAACCCTCTGCAATTGTCGGCGGTCTCTGTGAGTCTACAGACGAGGTCGGCCTGTACGCTTTTCTGCTGAACGTGTCCCTTCACGTTTCCACTTCACTATCACTTTGGAAACAGTGGACCTAGGGATGTTTAGGAGTGTGAAAATCTCGCGTACAGACGTATGACAAGTGATACCAAATCCGCGGAACGACCCATTCTGCTCTCTCACGATGTTTGATGACTACTGTGGTCGCTGATAAGGAGTACCTGGCAGTAGGTGGCAGCACAATGCACCTAATATGAAAAGTGTATGATTTTGGGGGTGTACGGATACTTTTGATCACGTTGTGTAAGTAACAATGAGGAGTCATCGCACAGGAGCCATAGCAGCAGTGAGCATGTGCCTTGTAGGGCAACGTTTCGCAGCCAGGATGGTATTTCCGCCATCCCTTCACACCAGGACTAGTTCCTAATCTAGTAGCCGTCGCCACCAGTGGGTATTACGTGAATGTACCCGTCGCTGTCTCTGCTGACTCCGAGACGCATACTGCTCACCCAGGCACATGTCTAGATGGAAGTAAACAGTCAGCAATGCAGGCGCCGACGTCAGGCAGCCATCACACCACCACAGCTTTCTGTTGTCATGGGCATCGACCACGGACCTACAGAGATCATATCGATCGCTCTGACGTTGTAGTCGAAAACGAATGAAATATGCTCTATTTTGAAATGGAGTTTCCCTAGCCACCCCTGACCAGCACTTCAGCCTCCAGATCTCAACACTCCACCATCTCTGGACCATAGCGGCACCATTCACTAACTGGTAGCTATAAGACTGAGATGTGATGACTGTGGTGGTCAAGGAAGATGCGACAATGCATGCTTCTGCTCATGAAACTAGTCCAGGATAACGAGAAATGTGTGGACAGGGCCCTGTCATGTTGAAAAACAGCATCACCATAGCAAAACAAATATTGTACCACGGGATGTACTTCATCAGCTGAAATGGTCGCGTAATCCACGGCAGTAATGTGACCTTGCAAAGTAAATACGGCGTTCGTGGAGTACCATGATACGGCTGCCCATCACCGAGTCCTCGCCACGTTTCACTCTTGGGACATATATTCTGTCAGAAATTTGAAACAATGTGAAACAACACTTATCAGATCAAATGAATAATTCCTTTCTCCTCCAGATTTTATGGCTTTGTCATTACATTTTTCTGTGTCAAGCATTTTCATCATTAACGAGAAACATTGGATTTGCAGCTCGCCTTACAATTCCCTGCTTCAGTAAAAAATTGCCCCTGTTACAGCAAAAACAGTGACAGGTTTTCCTGTGTTAAAGCAAGAAAGATTACTAATTGCTCAAAATTAAAAAAAAATAAAGATTGGGCATATCTTACACCAATGTTGCAACACGCTGCGCCATTCAACGCCATTTGTGCTTAGATTAGTATGTGTGCAATGTGAATATAAGCTACAATTTTGCTGCAACCTAAGGCAATTTATGGTAGCTTTACTGTAACATGGAGCCAACCATTACACATTTTGCTGTAGCATGAGGAATTTTGTTAGGCTCTTTACTGTAACATGAAGCAACATGTTTCAATTTTTGCTGTAAACAGGCGTAATTTGTTATAATTTTTCCTATAAAAAGGGGATATTTTAGGAGTTACATTGGGCAGTTTGTTACCTGTCTTTTTCTGGAATTTAAACATAGATATAACATTGGAACTCTAATTTGATAGTACACAATCACATATTGTACATTAGTTTTGGCAGATAGGGTCATATGAGTGTTCAAGCTAGTGTGTGTGTGTTTGTGTGTTGTTTGTGTGTGGATGAAAATAACATACCGACACTTCATATCTATGATGTATTTTTGTTTGGCTCAAACACTTTTTCAGATATTTGGACGCTGAATTAAATCTTGGTAAACAACGTACAGCTATTTAGACATGGAGGTATTTAATTTGACGGTATGTTACATCAAGTACGGTACAGAGATCGAACTGTGGACATTCATAAGCGTTGCTACGTCCATGGCATTAACATGTTCTGTATGTGTGTGTATGTTTTGCTGACATACGAGTATTTTAGATGCGGAAATACTGCGAGTTATATTATTTATGCAACTTTTTTGAGAAATACAGTAGCTTGCACAACTTGAGAGGGCTCAAAGAATAATGGGTGATCGTACGACAATGAATTTCTGTGGAAACATTTGTAAGGACATGCGGAAGAGAAATATCACATAATCCATTGAAAGAAGCACATTTTAATCTCCACATGAGAGGTAATATTTGTTAACTGCATACCAGATTTAGATTTAAGCGTAGAACCGTTTCCCACTGTGATGACCATCTACATACACGACTGCCGGGAACTGCATTAGAGATTACGCTACCATTGCCCGAAACATCTGGCTTGGAATCTAGGCTACCTCCTTTGCTATGCTGATCTTCAACCTCCAACATGTGTTAGTGTTCCACTGATAAACCCCGTCTTTCAGGTAATCCCACAGCCAGAAATCAAACAGGTATAGATCTAATGATCTTGGCGCCAATGCATTTTGTAATGATCAGCCGATCATTTGGTTTTCTACTGTAGTAACTGATTGACCTCGTGAACAGTGTGTCGTGAGTTCTATTGTGTATCAAAACAGTCGAGAGCAAAGCACTTCTCCCCCATACAGGAGAGTCATTTGTAGTTGCAGCAGATCACATTAACGTTTGCCGCTCACGCTCCTTGGAATTAGAGTTTCTCAAAGAAAAATTGACCGTGATCTTTGCAGTAAAGTCACACCACACAGTCATGCATTCACTAAGCGGGGGAACATTATAAATGTTCGTAGGCAGTGACGATCGCCAAGTGGGACCATTGTGAGTCTTCACGGTTCGTTGAGTATGAAGCATGCTTCATCACTCCACAAAATATCTCAGGGCACCATGTCGTCAAATTCGACCCTGCCAAGAAACCTAAGAACAAAGCTTGCTCGAATGCCCGTGTCACGTGACAGAATTTGGTGACTAATATGAAGTTTGTCTGGATATCATTACACAACCGTTCGCATCACTTTTCGAACGATGGACCATGGAATGTTCACCCATCGTGACGCTGTACATGCACTGTTTAAAGATGACACACTGTGTCCAGCATTCTCAGCCATTACGGCTGTCATTCTTCTACAGCTTGTGTGTAAATTGGCGGTCAGCCTCTCCAAGGAGCAATTCCTAAGTCGCCACTTCATTTGAACTTGGAAATCACATTCTTCAACGCCAGTGTGTAAAGAGGACCTCACCGAATTCCTTTAATGCGTCAATACTCGCAGAGGGCAGCAGTACTATTGCTGTTGTTTTGATAAAACAGCTTTACGTGCCTGATTCACCTTTTCCACGCGACCTGTGTAGACCGTCTACAACTCTAATGTCAAACAGTGCTTATGTTTCAACCATACGTTGCTGTACCAGTACTGGAGCATATTAGGAAGTCATGACGTTAGCATTGCCAACAACGCATATACTACAGTGCACAGTATCAACATCTTTCCTGTGAAGTTGGGTACTAATACAGTTAATATTTTTCCGTATACATTGGCCCAAGAAGGGATTGTTTGGTTATAACAACCCTGCAATTTTTGACATAGTGCTAAAATTCGAATCGTTTGGATACCTTTGAACGTGGTGCCAATTTCCGATCATTCAGATATTTTTGAACAAGGTGCACATTATAGTCATTACAACTCTGGTCAGAATGCCATAAAAAATTCCGATTGTTCGCACCCTTTTTAGCACGACGATAAAAATACAGTTTGCCCCAGTACTTCTCAACAAGGCGCTAATTCGAGATCGTTTTTGTATCTTTGAACATGGTACCGTAATGGCAGTTAGCACAAGTGATCTCTAGCTGGCGTCTTAGTTTTTTTTTTAAACGTTTAACGTTGATTTGAACATATATTTCATTATTTTGTTCATTTACTGCCACTCCGCAGTTTTTAATTCCCCAACAGTGCGATCTTACAATTTTAAATTTATGAACAGTGTAATCTTGGATTCTACGCAGTTTCCTGTGTAGGATTTTCGAATTTCCTGCCCCCACCATCCACTGCAGCGCGATGGGCGCCTCATAAGGGACAAGCCGATGCTACTGATGTTTACTCCGGTGTTCTGTTCAATTACGTCGTTGCTTCTGCATAATGCAAATTAACGCTTCAAAATGGTGGAACACTTAAGTGACCTCGAAATTTCATGTAGTTTGGGAATCTGCAAAGGCACAGTTTGCGATTTTCTTAAAGCTGCCTTGATCTGTTATCATAAGTGGTTAATGGATGTATCGGCAGTATAAACCGACAAACCGCACAAACATTACAAACACCCATTATGACGGACAGATCTGGATACTGTAGGAGAGGGAATTGAACTTCGTGGGATGCACTTTGTCTTTTGCTAGTATGTTACCAGCGATCTTTGTCGGACTGGAAGCAGACAGTAATTCTGAACGCATTCCACACTACTCATTGTTCACTCGGTAAACATCATGGATTGAAGTTATTTTAGACCTTCGGTCCATCCATAATGATGCTCATAATTGGTTCTGTAAGTCACTGACAAATACGGTACAATAGAATTCGCTCCACTAATCATCAGCGGCCATATCGATGGCTGGACAAGACATGGTACTTTCAATGAACACAATTATTGACGGTTCAGATCCCCTGTAACCACTTCCTGTACATCAACAGAAGAGGGTTAAGTGGAAGTGAGGGGTTCTGAAGAGCAGCACACACTTTCCAATCCCAGCTTCCAGCGACTATTGAGAATCAAAACTGTCGCCCTGGGAGTAAAATTGCTACCAACCTGTGCTGTGGTCGTCATTTGACCAGGAACTGCAGTTAGGCTGCCGTAGTCTAGCACTCGTGCAAAACTCGAAACTTCTCTCTAACATACTGAGAAACCACACAGAATCCAGCCTATCGCAGTCCTACGATACAACAACGCTGAAAATCAACTAAAAGCAGGAACAGAGATACTCGATACAGTTCTGGTAAATCACTAAAGTTTTCTAAATCAAAAATCACTCTTTAAGTGAAGAAAATAGATTCGATGTAGATTATGCAATTTTAACTGACACATCCACACTGCCCTACAGAACGAACAATGAAAGTAACGCAATCTAATTTAATCTAATGCTCGTTAGTTGGTGCCTGCTACATCCTCACCACAGTGTCCTGAATCACTGCATGCACCGCACTCAGTGTCCCATGCAGATAATGCATTCCCACGTCAGAGCTTTAGGGCGTTCGCGAACAATTTCATAGTATACTGGCATATATCGTACAACACACATATCGCTGGTTTCTCCATTCTTTAGTAAGACATGATGGAAGCGCTGAAGTGCAGACGTGTAACTGATAAATGTAAATGGTATACTATCAAGCAAAAATTTCATCATTTCACTTCCAGTTATAGAAAGACGGAAGAAACCAACGCGGTAATTCGAAATGTCGATGAGTTGACTATATGTCCAATACTTCTATGAAAGTAAGTGATACACCATATGTAAAAGGATTCGATAATTTGACGGCAGTCTTGTGTTTTTATTTACGCAGCTTATGGTGTAAATTTCTGCTGGAGGAGAACTTTCTGGTTTCGTCCCTGTGTTAGTCTTGGACATAAATGCACTGTCGGCCCTCTCTGTCCCTCAAGAAACCCAGACTAATATATTCTGAGATATGTTTTCCGTTTACTGACCTTACCACTTCAGCGTAAAGCTGAAATTTGAACGCTTCGATTTTTGTACGTACTATGCGGACTCTATTGTGCACGCTTCATGGTCCAAAATAAATTTTAAATTTTCAAATACGTATAGGCATGATAATGAACTGCTTTGGACAAATGATAAGGAAAGCGTGCATACTCGGAAAGTACCATTAAACAACAAACAGAAGGCAAAAGCATAAGTGTTGACAATTATATGGCAAACTGACCGATTAGAATAGATGTCGTACCAAGAATCAATCGAACAGGAAAGGAGTACGTGGTTGTGGATGAAAGAGTTCAGCTGATATCTGTCTTTTGATAGATTTACGTACGATGATCACGATACACGTTTGCATAAATTAGTCCCCATTCAGAATGTTAAACTGTACGCTGTGGGTTTCTATAACAAGTAAGACAATGAAGCTAAAAATACGACAATATCTGGGCGTAATAAATAAAAAATCATGTTGCTCTATTATTAACTGAGCATCCAGCTTTTGTTTTAAAACGAGGAAGTGCGTGTCCTATCTCTCCTGCACGTGTGTGTGTAAATTAGAGCGAGAATGGTTGAGAGTGAGTCCCAGAGGGTGTTTTGTCTGTGTGTATGTATGTGAGTGCACGAGGGCAAACGTGCGTTTATATATCTGCGAACAGGAGACACGCGGACAGCTAATGAGGTCCTCAGAGATAACAGTCTGTTCTGTATCTGTAAATATTTGCAGTACACGTTTACTTCCACTCGCAGTTCCACCGAGTATAATTATTTTGTAATGAAACGCAAATAATGATTCAAAAAAACATCTGGAAAACAATAACACGGAACTGCCTGCCTCACTACGCAATGTAATACACCTAAATCAGGCAGTTAACCTTTCGCTTAGTAATGTCGGTATCGCAGAAGTGACAACAAAAGGACACTTTACAGGATATTTATAATGAAGCCTGTGGGGAATTAGCTCCTTCAGGATGGAAAGAAGGAAAAGCCCAAAATTTGTTTTGCTGTTGCATGACCAAGAGTATCAGTATCCGTAAATCTTAATTTACTGTCTTTGAAATCTCTGCCACTCGCTAGCTGAGAGTCTGGAAATTTGTTTAAAACAAAGCAAAATTATATTTGTCTTTACTCGTGTTGTTCATGAAGTAAAAAACCTAATCTCTTAACCATTCAATAATTATTTTATTAATATCGCACGAAATATATCAGTGTATTACGTCTCATCTACTGGTGCTTCTTAACTACATTCGGCCTTCAGTAGCGTGATTGGTGTCAGTGTTATACTTCTGTGGTATTACAATAAGACACAAATAGATTACGAAGTACTGGTAAGTGAACATGTCACTTCCGGCATGTTATATCTTCATTCCAGATTTACTATAATCATCTGTTACGCAGCAACATCGAGAGAGGTTTTTTTGGGGGGCTTTAGGAAGACACGTATTAGAAATCTTCTATAATTCGACTTGTGTCAGTGTTATATAGGCCACTTACGAGTTGTTTCAAGAATGATTATGTCTTAATAAGGTGCAGTGTGTTATTTAATTTAGGAACAACATACTTTACGTTGCGTACAACCACAGGAGCCCTGAAATTTGTTCGTGATGTGGCTTGCTAGTTTTAGGAGTTGAAGATAAATACTATTAACAGATGTGTCGTTTTGTTCCTGCAGAATTGTTGCCGTGGGGCGGTGGTTAGGCTTCTCAGGGTAAGCGAATGGAGGCGAAAATATTGTTTTGAGTTTGTTTTCAGTTGTTATTTTGGAGGTCAGGATTGCTTAGAATGAGACAGTAGCCTGTAAGTCGAGTATATGGGTAGCGTAGTAATGAGTTTGTTGTTTGTCTGTCACCAGCACCAACATATCTGTTCTTTGAGCAAATTACGAACGTTCGGCTGTTGTGAGTTTTTTGGCTGGTCCTGAATGCTTTCTGCAGAATTGTAAAGTCAGCACCATCTATGTGTAATACTTACATGGCATCCAAGAAATGTGAGCGATTCTAGAGGGTGTTTTGAACACACATACTACAGGAGCAAATGACCGGATGCACCTTCCAACAACGCTACAGAGCGTCTATGTTACAGGAGCCGGCGCCAGCCACTTGGCTACCTCTTCGGTAGCAGACGTGACTTTCCACGCTGACGTAACGTCGGCGGAATGTCTCGTATCGTTATTTGTTATTCAGAGATCGCGACTGATTCCCTCGATCGCTAGTGGAAAAAGAGGAGCTAGCTGCTGCGTAGAAAGGTTTTTGTCTCCTATGAATGCTACGCTCTGTTACTTCTGTGAATGACAGTATTGGACACGGGCTTCCATCACGCAGACCGAAAAGCATAGGAGATTTTAGAGAGTTCCAGGGGAAACATAATCTTCGTAATGTAACCCGTGTCCAAAACCATCATCCGCCAAGGCAGCTGGTGGCCAGCGGAAGTGTTCAGACCCAGACAAGTGTTCCTGGAGCCACTGTGTAGCAATTCTGGACATTTGGGGTGTCGAATTGTCTTGCTGATATTTCCGAAGTCCGTCGGAATGCACAACAGATAAGAATCGATGCAAGTGATCAGACAGGATGCTTAGGTACGTTTCACCTGTCAGAGTCGTATCTAGACGCATCAGGGGTCCCATATCTCTCCAACTGCACACGATCCGCACCATTACAGGTCCTCCACCAGCTTGAACAGTCCCCTGCTTACATTCAGGGTTCATGAATTCATGCGGATGTCTCTATCGATACCCGTACGCTTCCATCCGCTAGAAACAATTTGAAACGAGACTCGTCCAACTAGGCAACATATCTCCAGTCATCAACAGTCCAATGCTGGTGTCGACGGGCCCAGGTGAGGGGTAAAGCTTCGTGTGCTGCAGTCATGTCTCGTTGAATGGTTCGCACGCTGACACTTGTTGATGCCCAGCATTGAAATCTGCTGCAGTTTGCGGAAGGGCTGCATTCTGTCACGTTGAACGATTCTGTTCATTCGTCGTTGGCTCCGTCCTTGCAGGATATTTTTCCGGCCGCAGCACTGTCGGAGATTTGCTGTTTCACCGGAGTCCTGATATTCACGGTACACTCGTGAAATGGTCGTGCGGGAAAATGCCACTTCATCGCCACCTCTGATGGGCTGTGTCCCCTCGCCCGTGCGCCGACTATAACACCAAGTTTAAACTCACTCAAACCTTGAGAAACTGCCATTGCAGCAGCAGTAACCGACCTAACAACTGCGCCAGACACTTTTTGTCTTATATAGGCGTAACGAGCCGGCCGATATGGCCGAGCGGTTCTAGGCAGTGCAGTCCGGAACCACGCTATTGCTACGGTCGCAGGTTAGAATCCTGCCTCGGTCATGGATGTCTGTGATCTCCTTAGGTTAGTTAGCTTCAAATAGTTCTAAGTCTAGGGGACTGATGACCTCAGATGTTAAGTCTCATAGTGCTTAGAGCCATAGGCGTTACCAACAGCAGCGCGTATTCAGCCTGTTTCCATATCTCTGTATTTCAATATGCGTGTCTCTACCAGTTTCTTTGGCGCTTCAGTGCAGCACTCAGGAGACGCAACGAGTCTACTACAGAGACTGCCTACAGTACGCTTGTCCGTCCTCTGCTAGAGTAGAGTATGGGATCTTACGAGATTGGATTTGAAATGTCACCATTCAAGTCTGCAGCTTAATGAAAGACAAGCACATAAAACGACTGGGCCAGGGTTTTATGTACACATCATTCACCATATGACAAACTTTATTACCGATAAAAAAAGCACCGTATATACGAAGAGAAACAATTTCTGAGCTCAGCAACAATTACATTAAGAGGCAGTTAAAATGGGAACAACAGCCTTGATACACTATTGTTATAATACGAAATAGGGCCACTTATCAAATTGTAACTCTTTATAGACAGCCGCCTAAACCGTAAAGTTTTAACATTGTAACATTTAAACAACCACGAAACTAGGGCACAACGGCCTGAATTTTAGAATTACAAAGTAGCAAATACGAAATGTCAGGACTAGACGCTGCCTCTATCTCTCCAGCGAAAAATTAATTACAGTGCCATAGATAAGCTTAGAATAAAATTCAATGAGTGAAGAAATAAATTTAATATTTGGCGTTGCCGCATTTTCTTATTCTTTGCATGAAAAAGAAAGAAAATTCAGTATCAAAGAAGTCCATCTAGAGAAAGACCCGTCACAGTTAACATCGCACGACTAGAACGTATGGGGGAGATAAATCCTTTAAGGAGATGCAAGCCACGCAGTGCACTTTATACGATTTACCTCTTGCAATATTTGACTGGTAACACCGCCGGCTGATGTGGCCGAGCGGTTCTTGGCGCTTCAGTTTGGAACCGCACGACCGCTACGGTCGCAGGGTCGAATCCTGTCTCGGGCATGGATGTGTGTGATGTCAAATGGTTCAAATGGCTCTGAGCACTATGGGACTCAACTTCTGAGGTCATTAGTCCCCTAGAACTTAGAACTAGTTAAACCTAACTAACCTAAGGACATCACAAACATCCATGCCCGAGGCAGGATTCGAACCTGCGACCGTAGCGGTCTTGCGGCTCCAGACTGCAGCGCCTTTAACCGCACGGCCACTTCGGCCGGCTTGTGTGATGTCCTTAGGTTAGTTAAGTATAAGTAGTTCTAAGTTCTAGGGGACTGATGACCTCTGATGTTAAGTCCCATAGTGCTCAGAGCCATTTGAACCATCTGAACTGGTCACACCAAACACAATAAACAGAACACAACAGGACGATGATTCGACTAGATGCATGTAGGCAACGCGCCTACGTCAACTGCGGCCAAACCAAGCGCAAGGTCCCCAAAGCCAGTGCCGTTACAGCGTCGGAAATTGAAAAGGGTGGAAGGGGGGCTGCCACATTAAATAAATTATTAGATCAAAGGAATGAGCAATTTACACCAGCAGTAGCTTCTCACAGTACTTAAAAAGACTTGGCCATGTTTAAAAACGTGTTATTTTTTTAAAAAACAAGGGGTACAAAACTGACATGGAATAACTGGCCCTTACAATGACAGAGGCAGCAGTTACATAAAAGAGTTACTAGATTACAATTACGTAAGTTAGCGAGCGGCAACCTCCACTGACTGCTTAGGCCTTTAGAATGAGGAAAATAGTAGTTGCGTGAAACAGCCTACATTTTACAATTATGTAACTTCGCTAGCGGCGATCTCCTCGGCGATGATGGTTTAGGCCAGCGTGGCATTTAGAAGCACAGTTTCGAAGGCAGTACGGTCCAAGAGGCCTATAAGGTGGCATACCACACTGTACGTGATGCTGGAACAGACTAAAGCTCGTCTTAGTCTAGGTCACCACTGGACGCTCAATACTGCCGCAGTTACAGCGCTCAGCGAGATGCACACGCGTTCTGCGCATTAAAAAAGATAGTGAAATAGAAAATGATTCCAGAAATGCCGCTGGGAATGGGCTAAGAAATCTAATCAGCCAGAAATTTGCAACTCAACTCGGCTCCAATCCTAATTACAGAGGCATTGGGAACGAGCGGGCGGATTTCTTACATGGCCGCAAAAATCACGCTCACTTGTAAAAGTTCAATTTCCCTTTTCAGACAGGAAGTAGTTTTCCCGGAGCTGAAATTCACAGTAGGCGATCAGGCAACAAGGAGGTTTAGCTACGCGCCCACCAATCAGTTACCATGCGCAGCCTGATTACTAAATGGCAAATTAATCAGTTCCGAAAGACCCGAGTGAGCTCTACAATAAGGACGCCCAAAGTCTGTCTCCCCCGCCACAAATTCGAGCCAAGTGACTTCTCAACACCGTGCGAGGAGGATGTCCAGCACTACCAGTACAAGGAAAGGCTGACGGAGGACACAGAAGAAGTTCAAGGAAAGTCAGCACGTTTTGTATTATCGCAGCCGGCCGAAGAGGCCGTGCGGTTAAAGGCGCTGCAGTCTGGAACCGCAAGACCACTACGGTCGCAGGTTCGAATCCTGCCTCGGGCATGGTTGTTTGTGATGTCCTTAGGTTAGTTAGGTTTAACTAGTTCTAAGTTCTAGGGGACTAATGACCTCAGCAGTTGAGTACCATAGTGCTCAGAGCCATTTGAACCATTTGTATTATCGCAAAGTGGGGAAAGAGTATAATGGATATTATATGCGATTTGGGGTGGCAATCATCAAAACAAAGACGTCTTTCCTTGCGAAAAGACCCTCAATTGAAATTTCTATCTCCAACCTTCTTCTCCGAATTCGAAAATATTGTATGGCACCCATACAGGGAAAAATTATCACTGCAATGAAATAAGAGAAATCAGAGCTTGCACGGAGAGATTTAAGTGTTTGTATACTAGCGCACTGTTAGTGGAAAGGTGGAGAAATATTGTAAACCTCGTTCATTGAGCCCTCTGGCAGGCCGTTATGTTAATTGCAGATGAGTCAGTAGATGTAGAATCAGATATAGATGATACTTATGCTAAGGGGACTGATGACCATAGATGTTAAGTCCCATAGTGCTCAGAGCCATTTGAACCATTTGAACCACTTATGCTAATTAAATTAAGTTTCGCTCAAATGAGTCGATTTGAGAATGAGACACTGACAGTAATAGATGAGTTTTGCTATTTGAACAATAAAATAAATAATGGCTGTGGTAGTAAACGATAAGACAGAAGCTCAGTCTGTGACTGGTGCGACTAGTAGGGGTCGGAGGTGAGCCCAGCGCTCCTGGGAATGTTCCTCGGTCATCATTTGATAGCAAGCTGAGCGGACCTGGGACCGTGCTGGAGGAACCGAAACGAGGAAAAGTCGCCGCGCCCATCCGGCTATGAAGCTGAAACCTACAGAGCCGGAGTCAAATGCTCTACACGTAAGACCACGAAGCCAGTTGTTCGAAGTAGAGGGGATATAAAATGCAGACTTTGTATAGCACAAAAATCATTTCTGAAAAAGGAGAATTTGCTAATATCAAATATAAATTTAAGCGTTATGAAGTCCTTTCCGAAGAAATGTGGAGTGTAGTGATTAACGGAAATGAAAAGTGTACGGTAAGCATGCCAGGAAATAAGAGAATGTAACGCAAGAATCCTGAAGACTACGGGGTAAATCACGTAAGTAATGAGGAGGTAATCGAACTGGGGAAGAAATAAATTTATGGCATACCTTGACTAAAAGAAGTGATGGTTTGACAGGACACTTAGTGAGGTGTATGAAGGAATTGTCAAGAGAAACGTGGCGGATGAAAATTGTCGACAGAGGACACATGGTTGCAGTTAGCAGATTCAAGTGGACGTGGATTGCGGTTGTTATTAGGAAGTAAAGAGAACTGCACAAGATGGAGCTGCACCCAACTAGTCCTTGGACTGAAGATCACAACTATTTGATACGAGGACGTTGTCTTCTGCAATAAGTACATATTTACCCACTTCATTGTGATCTGATAGTTAAGAAGAGCACAAAAGATGAAACAGGGATTGATTCAATAAACGCATTTAATAACAACCCAGACAGGAAATGTTGTTTCCCATGGAATTATTTCACTTCTTTCACTACTGCGTCGTTCTGAAGCTGAATCGTAGGTAACTCGTTACTCTTCTTCCTTATTCTGGTCATTAGCTTTATCTTAGCTTTCCAGAACCGTAAATTATTTTCTTTGCTGTGTATGGTGCCAATTCGTTTGAAAATGCTTCCTAAAGAGTGCCCAGCAAATGAATCACCGACTTTAAATATCTCGAAAACTAAAATCGATAGACTAGTACAATAAAATTTATGTTTATTGTGAAAGCTTTGCATCTCGTACAGTATCACCATGCATAAATTAGGCCTCTGTAAGCTGTATTTCTAATCACATTACAGTCTTTTAGATAAGTTCGGCACTTATCATCTCAACGGAAACGGATTCAGATGCCACACAGATGGCCGATTCTAGCTTTCCATCATAGTGGGACGGTTCCCATACACGGTGTCTTCCAATGTTCTGCGAAAAATTAGACACAAAGATTCAGATCCTGCGAATACGGACGACAACTCATCCCTGTGAGAATAAATTTTCAAGAAACCAAAGCAATGACTCTATTTCCGAAGTAATCTAGAAACCCAAACACCTGTTCGGTGCGATACGCTTTGGCTACAACTTGCATATACCAATCGCTGCCTGGTCCATTTTCCTACACCAGCCGTGTGGCGAAAAATTGTTCCACAACTGCAACGTGGCTTCCCATTAGCGTTCGTTTCTCGTTGTTGTTGTTGTTGTGGTCTTCAGTCCTGAGACTGGTTTGATGCAGCTCTCCATGCTACTCTATCCTGTGCAAGCTTCTTCATCTACCAGTACCTACTGCAACCTACATCCTTCTGAATCTGCTTAGTGTATTGATCTCTTGGTCTCCCTCTACGATTTTTACCCTCCACGCTGCCCTCCAATGCTAAATTTGTGATCCCTTGATGCCTCAAAACATGTCCTACCAACCGATCCCTTCTTCTAGTCACGTTGTGCCACAAACTTCTCTTCTCCCCAATCCTATTCAATACCTCCCCATTAGTTACGTGATCTACCCACCTTATCTTCAGCATTCTTCTGTAGCACCACATTTCGAAAGCTTCTATTCTCTTCTTGTCCAAACTGGTTATCGTCCATGTTTCACTTCCATACATGGCTACACTCCATACAAATACTTTCAGAAACGACTTCCTGACACTTAAATCTATACTCGATGTTAACAAATTTCTCTTCTTCAGAAACGATTTCCTTGCCATTGCGAGTCTACATTTTATATCCTCTCTACTTCGACAATCTTCAGTTATTTTACTCCCTAAATAGCAAAACCCCTTTACTACTTTAAGTGTCTCATTTCCTAATCTAATCCCCTCAGCATCACCCGATTTAATTTGACTACATTCCATTATCCTCGGTTTGCTTTTGTTGATGTTCATCTTATATCCTCCTTTCAAGACACTGTCCATTCCGTTCAACTGCTCTTCCAAGTCCTTTGCTGTCTCTGACAGAATTGCAATGTCATCGGCGAACCTCAAAGTTTTTACTTCTTCTCCATGAATTTTAATACCTACTCCGAATTTTTCTTTTGTTTCCTTTACTGCTTGCTCAATATACAGATTGAATAAGATCGGGGAGAGGCTACAACCCTGTCTCACTCCTTTCCCAACCACTGCTTCCCTTTCATGCCCCTCGACTCTTATAACTGCCATCTGGTTTCTGTACAAATTGTAAATAGCCTTTCGCTCCCTGTATTTTACCCCTGCCACCTTCCGAATTTGAAAGAGAGTATTCCAGATAACATTGTCAAAAGCTTTCTCTAAGTCTACAAATGCTAGAAACGTAGGTTTGCCTTTTCTTAATCTTTCTTCTAAGATAAGTCGTAAGGTTAGTATTGCCTCACGTGTTCCAACATTTCCACGGAATCCAAACTGATCTTCCCCGAGGTCCGCTTCTACCAGTCTTTCCATTCGTCTGTAAAGAATTCGCGTTAGTATTTTGCAGCTGTGACTTATTAAACTGATAGTTCGGTAATTTTCACATCTGTCAACACCTGCTTTCTTTGGTAATGGAATTATTATATTCTTCTTGAAGTCTGTGGGTATTTCGCCTGTCTCATACATCTTGCTCACCAGATGGTAGAGTTTTGTCATGACTGGCTCTCCCAAGGCCATCAGTAGTTCTAATGGAATGTTGTCTACTCCCGGGGCCTTGTTTCGACTCAGGTCTTTCAGTGCTCTGTCAAGCTCTTCACGCAGTATCTTATCTCCCATTTCATCTTCATCTACATCCTCTTCCACTTCCATAATATTGTCCTCAAGTACATCGCCCTTGTATAAACCCTCTATATACTCCTTCCACCTTTCTGCCTTCCCTTCTTTGCTTAGAACTGGGTTGCCATCTGAGCTCTTGATATTCATACAAGTGGTTCTCTTCTCTCCAAAGGTCTCTTTAATTTTCCTGTAGGCAGTATCTATCTTACCCCTAGTGAGAAAAGCCTCTACATCCTTACATTTGTCCTCTAGCCATCCCTGCTTAGCCATTTTGCACTTTCTGTCGATCTCATTTTTGAGACGTTTGTATTCCCTTTTGCCTGCTTCATTTACTGCATTTTTATATTTTCTCCTTTCATCAATTAAATTCAATATTTCTTCTGTTACCCAAGGATTTCTATTAGCCCTCGTCTTTTTACCTACTTGATCGTCTGCTGCCTTCACTACTTCATCCCTCAGAGCTACCCATTCTTCTTCTACTGTATTTCTTTCCCCCATTCCATGGAGGAAAATGTCGTGTGACGAGGGCCTCCCGTCGGGTAGACCGTTCGCCTGGTGCAAGTCTTTCGATTTGACGCCACTTCGGCGACTTGCGCGTCGATGGGGATGAAATGATGATAATTAGGACAACACAACACCCAGTCCCTCAGCGGAGAAAATCTCCGACCCAGCCGGGAATCGAACCCGGGCCCTTTGGATTGACAGTCTGTCGCGCTGACCACTCAGCTACCGGGGGCGGACTCGAATGGAGGAAAGACAAACAACCGTATCGGAGCCCAAACAGAAACTCCGGGGGAATACAGTGGTTTCACTTCACGCAAATGGGTACTTTCAAAACACCTGTAAGTAGGATGTTTAAGTTTTTTTAATGGTAACGCCACGTAGCGCTCTGTATGAAAATCACTGGCTGTGCTGTGTGCAGTCTGTGGCTGGTTTGCATTGTTGTTGGGCATTGTAGTGTTGGGCAGCTGGATGTTAACAGCGCGTAGCGTCGCGCAGATGGAGGTGAGCCTCCAGCAGTGGTGGATGTGGGGAAGTGAGATGGCGGATTTTTGAGAGCGGATAATCTGGACGTGTGTCCATCAGAAACAGTACATTTGTAAAAATGGATGTAATGAACTGCTATATATATATTATGACTATTAAGGTAAATACATTGTTTGTTCTCTATTAAAATCTTTCATTTGCTAACTGTGCCTATCAGTAGTTAGTGCCTTCCGTAGTTTGAATCTTTTATTTAGCTGGCAGTAGTGGCGCTCGCTGTATTGCAGTAGGTCGAGTAACGAAGATTTTTGTGAAGTAAGTGATTTGTGAAAGGTATTGGTTAATGTTAGTCAGGGCCATTCTTTCGTAGGGATGATTGAAAGTCAGATTGCGTTGTGCTAAAAAATATTGTGTCAGTATAAGCACAGTCATGTATAATTTTTCTAAGGGGACGTTTCATACACCAAAGTCATAAATTTTTTTAGGCACTACTCTAATCAAGTGGAAAGGTGTTTCATCTGCGAACCAAATGCGACCAGCATCAGATCCCTCAGTATGAACCGCGGGACCGCTACGGTCGCAGGTACGAATCCTGCCTTTAGCATGGATGTGTGTGATGTCCTTAGGTTAGTTAGGTTTAAGTAGTTCTAAGTTCTCGGGGACTGATGACCTCAGCAGTTAAGTCCCATGATGCTCAGAGCCATTTGAAACTCATTATGAATCACTGCGAGAATCTCGTTCGTAAATTCAGCCTTCTGTCGCATAGCTCGTACCGATATGGCATGATGGGTTTTCATTTTGAATAGAAATATGCGATGAGCTGTATGAGTAATTTTAGGCTCTGTCTCACGACTTTCTGGGTGCTGGATCGCTTCAAACAAGTCTCTGATGTAATTCTTTGGACGTATTTCCATGGATTTTGCTGAATAACTCAAGGAATCTTGACGACTTTTCAGAAGTAGCTACAGCTTGCCTGGGACGAACGTTCCCCGCTGGATCATCAGCTAAGCTGCCATCTGTTGCAATTTGGTCAACGGCTTGGGAATGGTGATAAATAAAGGCGAATGGTCTTCGCAACGAGTTCATTTAAAACATTAAATTGAATTTGAAAACTGTACCTGCAGCCGTAGGACTGTGTTCTAACACGTGCTATTCCAGTACCACAAATATATATTTTTTTTAAAAAAAAATGTTAAAATGGCTCTTAGCAGTATAGGACTTAACATCTGAAAACACCAGTCCCCTAGACTTAGAACTACTTAAACCTAACTAACCTAAGGACATCACACACATCCATGTTCGAGGCAGGATGCGAACCTGCCACCGTAGCAGCAGTACGGTTCCGGACTGAAGGTCCTAGAACCGCTCGGCCACAGAGGCAGGCTACATATTTTAACCGCATCATTGAGTACCCTAACGTCCTTTCATATTTCAACGGTGGAAACGATCGTTCTCAGCAGCGACACACTGTTCATAGGCACTACAAATTGTATTCACAGCGCAACCTGTTAGCAGCTTTTTCGAATCTTCTGTATAAAACGCTTACAGCTTTCACAATAAACGTACCGTCCACTGAACTCATCCGTGGTCGACCCCAGAGGGCATTGCTTTCTTTCCACGGTGTATCACTCGTCGCTTGCTGTGCTACGCTCGAATTTCAATGTACTTTAATAATTGTGGTAAACAGCAGTGGAGATCGAGCAGTGTGTACGCATGCATATCTAATAACAGTTCTATTCTAAATGAGATGTCTGGAAGCTACATTAGCGGAAGGGTACCTTTTATGCATGAAGAGTTACTAACGGATCGTGGAAGAGCTTCCGTGGAAATACGGCGCTCTGTATGAAGGCAGGTCGACGTTGCAGCGAACCGTGTCGGCCTTTGTAACAGCACTGGGAAGCGGCATTGTGTGGGTCGCATAGGTGGTATACAGTGGATGCTCAGTGCCTTGAGTTGGTGTCTCATCGGAAGCTTTTTACCTGGTGGGAAGTTTTTCTATGAGGTTGAATAAACGTGAACTCCACTTGGCCATTATTAGGGTAACAACCTGCAAGTCTATAAAACATTGTCCACTGCCAGTGATCTAATCCTTTTAGTGCATTTTGCCGTATGCCTAGTAGCACTGACATATATTAGATTTCTGTGAATTTTGTATCTTTTCTTTATCAGCTGATGTGATAACTGGACTTTAAAAACAGTTTTTTTTATTATATGCCCCGTTAAAGTTGTAGAAGCTTTTTTTTTGTGATTTAGGTTTTACTATACTATTTTAAGTGGTGCTGAGCTCTTAGTTAATTACTCCTACTTGCAATCATAGCTCCATTAGCTTGCGCCAGCAATTGTTCGCAAAATGTTTTTCTGCTGGACGGCTACAACTAGAATTTCATTTCTTACAAGCAATTCAACTGTTGAATCAATATTGCGTGACCATTAACTTATACGGTGAAACTTTTATTTAAATTTCGATTTAAAGAAATGTAAAGCTTCTTCTTGTCCATGAAAGTATTATTTAATAATAATTGTTGTAATTGTTTATTACAGACCCAGAGGTCGGTCGGGTTGCAGGGTTTTAAAATATTTGCATTTTGTTGTTGTATGAACATTACTTTTTTATTTTAGAAATTAACTATGTTGACCTGTAACCAGACTTTCCATGACACTGCAGGCAGCCGCCCCTAGGCATAATATGGGACCTCTTATGTTTATGATTGTTATTGGGCTGCATTTTTTATTGCTTGAAGTTCAGCGTCATATTAATAGAAATACGCACCTTAGTATCAAAGAAATATAACATTCTGATATTCTACTTTGCTGATGAAAATTTGTGGGGGTGGGGGGGGGGGGAGGAGAGGAAATTACAGTCTGTCGGTCCCAGTTTTCGATATATTTAATTCCGAAATCAGGAACTCCTTCTCTGGAAACGCTGCATGTCTTCCGTACGTCTGGCCCTAAATCGATACGTCATCAGAGAGCTTAAGCACTAGCATCTGTTCCCGTTACATGCGTAGGGTCTTTCCACTTGAGTATTCCAAGTTTCGCATCTATACGCCACGGAAACCTTCAAGTTGTTCACTGAGGAGAGACAAGGTATGGGATATTTCCTAATACCATGTTTGTCCTTTTTTTCGCCGACGTAGCGCAATACCTCGAGGTCGCATGGCCTCACCAACTCATTGGAAAACCTGTGCAGAAGTAGTGAGCCCTGCTGCCTCTGTTGTCATGGATACTGCGAAAGTTTTGCGAGTGGAAGATGCTGTGTGCCATCTGACCTCTCGATTGTGTCCCATAAATATTCGACAGGATTCATGTCGGACGATCGGCGAACGAAGTATTTTACTCGAACTATCCAAAATGTTCGTCAAACCAATCACGACAATCGCGGCATGTGACGTGGAGCACTCTCATCCAAAATAAATTCCATCGTTGCTTGGGAACGTAAAGTACACAAATGGCGGCAAATAGTGTCCAAATAGCCAAGCATATCCATTTCCAGTGAATGATCGGTTCAGTTGGACCAGAGGTTCCAGTCCATTCGATGTAGGCACAGCCTATAGACAGTCGCCACTACTTTGCACAGTGCCTTGTTGACAACTTTTGTCCATAGCTTCGAGGGTTTTGCGCTACTCTCGAACTGAATCATTACCTCTTACCATCTGAAATCGAGACTAATCTGACCAGGCCACAGTTTTCCAATCGTATGGGGTCCAACCGATATGGTCATGTGCCCAGGAGAGGTGCTGCAGGCGATGTCGGACTCTTAGCAAAAGCACAAGCGTCGGTCGTCTGCTGCCATTGCCCGTTAAAGCCAAACTTCGCCGCATTGTCCTAACGGATACGGTGATTGATGCGGTTGCTTGCGTGCTAGCACTGACAGCCTGTAAAGAAATGCCGCTGCTTTCGGTCGTTAAGTGAAGGCAGTCGGAATCTGCGTTATCCGTGGTGAGAGGAAATGCCTCAAATTTCGTATTTACTAACCATTGCCAACGTGGAATATCCCAACCATCTAGTTGCAACTGCCATTGAGCGTTCCAAGTCCGTTAATACTCATCGTGCGGCTATAATAACGTCGTAAAGCGAATATGAATCACCTGAGTACAAATGACAGATCCGCGAATACACTGCCCTTTTATACTTAGTGTACGCGATACTAAGGCCATATGTACACTACTGGCCAATAAAAATTGCTACACCACGAAGATGACGTGCTACAGACGCGAAATTTAACCGACAGGAAGAAGATGCTGTGATTTGCAAATGATTAGCTTCTCAGAGCATTCACACAAGGTTGGCGCCGGTGGCGAAACCTACAACGTGCTGACACGAGGAAAGTTTCCAACCGATTTCTCACACACAAACACCGGTTGACCGGCGTTTCCTGGTGAAACGTTGTTGTGATGCCTCCTGTAAGGAGGTCGGATTGTAGCCTATCGCGATTGCGGTTTATCGTATCGCGACGTAACTGTTCGCGTTGGTCGAGATCCAATGACTGTTAGCAGAATATGGAATCGGTGGGTTCAGGAGGGTAATACGGATCTCCTTGCTTGATCCAAACGGCCTCGTATCACTAGCAGTCGAGATGACAGGCATCTTATCCGCATGGCTGTAACGGATCGTGCAGCCGCGTCTCGATCCGTGAGTCAGCAGATGGGGACGTTTGCAAGACAACAACCATCTGCACGAACAGTTCGACGACGTTTGCAGCAGCATGGACCATCAGCTCGGAGACCATGGCTGCGGTCACACTTGCCGCTGCATCACAGACAGTAGCGCCTGCGATGGTGCACTCAACGAAGAACCTGGGTGCACGAATGGCAAAACGTCATTTTTTCGGATGAATCCAGGTTCTGTTTACAGCATCATGGTGGTCACATCCGTGTTTGGCGACATAGCGGTGAACGCAGATTGGAACCGTGTATTCGTCGTCGCCATACTGGCGTATCACCCGGGGTGATGGTATGGGGTGCCATTGGTTGACGGCGTTTTGAACAGTGGAAGTTACATTTCAGATGTGTTACGACCCACGGCTCTACCCTACGTTTCAGCAGGATAATGCACGACCGCATGTTGCAGGTCCTGTACGGGCCTTTCTGGATACAGAAAATGTTCGACTGCTGCCCTGGCCAGCATATTCTCCAGATCTCTCACCAATTGAAAACGTCGGTCAGTAGTGGCCGAGCAACTGACTCGTCACAATACGCCAGTCACTACTCTTGATGAACTGTGGTATCGTGTTTAAGCTGCATGGACAGCTGTACCGGTACACCCAACCCAACTCTGTTTTACTCAATGCGCAGGTGTATCAAGGCCGTTATTACGGCCATAGGTGGTTTTGCTGGGTACTGATTTTTCAGGATTTATGCACAGAAACTGAGAGAAAAAAAATGGTTCAAATGGCTCTCAGCACTATGGGACTTAACATCTATGGTCATCAGTCCCCTGGAACTTAGAACTACTTAAACCTAACCAATCTAAGGACATCACACAACACCCAGTCATTACGAGGGAGAGAAAATCTCTGACCCCGCCGGGAATCGAACCCGGGCGCGGGAAGCGAGAACGCTACCGCACGACCACGAGCTGCGGACTGAGTGAAAATGTAATCACTTGTCAGTTCTAGTATAATATATTTGTCCATTGAATACCCGTTTATCATCTGCATTTCTTCTTGTTGTAGCAATTTTAATGGCCAGTAGTGTATATGTGCATATCGCTTACGCATACCTCTTGCCACATCAGCGTATATAGTTTCAGTTGAATGCGTCACGTACCCCTAATATCGAACTCCTGCATCCGGGAGAGCACGAAAGGCTCCGAACGAAAGGCGCGCAGGGGCTGGCACTGTGTGAGGAACGTAGCGGCGGAGATTTGGGGGCGAGCCGGGAGCGATAATGGCGGTAATGGTAATACTGCAGGCGTCGGCTATCTGCTATTACACGGCTAATTCTGCGCGCGCATATGTCACTGATCCTATCGGCCGGGGCGGGG
The DNA here is from genome assembly GCF_023898315.1 of Schistocerca nitens. Lineage (NCBI taxonomy): Eukaryota > Metazoa > Arthropoda > Insecta > Orthoptera > Acrididae > Schistocerca > Schistocerca nitens. The sequence goes on along the minus strand of NC_064621.1, from coordinate 318,823,920 downwards.
CAGGCAAGCAGAGCGCTAGCACGGCGCCGCCGTAGCGCTCCGCGGCAGCCGAGGCGAAATAAAAACCAACAAGCCCGGCCTGCCTACCCTGCCCGCTGTGCCGGCGCAGAGTGCAGCTCAAGAGGGGGAGGAGGCCTGAGCCCGCGTTTGAGGGGGGTGGGGGGGGATCAGCGAGATAGCCTGCATTAACATACGTAGTCCGCGCTGCGCCGTGTCCACCTGCGTACGGTCGTACGCCTCTATTTTATGCGCGTGCACGGTCTCCGCTCTGTTTCCTTTCTGGCTGGAAGACCTGGTATTTTTCTTTTAGACTCGTTCCAGTACCCTTCTTTGCATTTCCCAGAACAGCGATACTTTTCTTTTAACCCAGTAGAATACCGTATCACATATAGGTACAATAAAGTTAAAAATAATGATTGTGTACGTGACAACAAGTGCTGATATTTTTATATGTGATACACTAATAAGAACATGCTTAATTTTTTTTCCTATGTATCGAACAGTCGACCCACAAACACGTTACATAATTTACTACCTAATGTCCTTTCAACGGTCGTAACTGCATCCCGAAGTGGACTAGGTCTGTCAGTATAGACTTTCAGTTCCGCGTACATGTGTCTACACTTTAACATTTGACTTGTTACCAATGGAAAAAGAAGCCCTAATGGCTTGCCCTTGCCAAATCTACCGGGTGATCAAGAAGTCAGTATAAATTTGAAAACTTAATAAACCATGTAATTATGTAGATAGAGAGGTAAAAATTGACACACATGCTTGGAATGACATGGGGTTTTATTAGAACAAAAAAAACACCCCATATTGCTAGACGCGTGAACAATGTCTTGCGCGCGTCGTTTGGTGATGACCGTGTGCTCAGCCGTTAATTTCGTCATTCTTGGCCTCCCAGGTCCCCAGACCTCAGTCCGTGTGATTATTAGCTTTGGTTTACCTGAAGTCGCAAGTGTATCGTGATCGACCGACATCTCTACGGATGCTGAAAGACAACATCCGACGCCAATGCCTCGCCATAACTCCGGACAAGCTTTACATTGCTGTTCACAACATTATTCCTCGACTACAACTATTGTTGAGGAATGATGGCGGACATATTGAGCATTTCCAGTAAAGAACATCATCTTTGTCTTACTTTGTTATGCTAATTATTGCTATTCTGATCAGATGAAGCGCCATCTGTCGGACGTTTTTTGAACGTTTTTAATTTACTGGTTCTAATAAAACCTCATGTCATTCCAACCGTGTTTGTCAATTTGTACCTCTCTATCTACATTATTCCGTGATTTATTCAGTTTTCGAATTTATACTGACTTTTTGATCACCCGGTACTTGGAGGTACTGTACGACCTAACAGCATACGGCTTGTAATAGCTATAATTATTACTCCGCAGATTACGTAAATCCTAATGTAGTGTTGTTCACGACATCGTCGTCAGTTACCAGTAAGAACCTGCACAACAATAAACAACTGTCGCACATTCGATTTGAAAATTAGACTTCCATCAGATCGAAGCTGATAGTCAAAATAAAAGGAAAATACTGATTTTGATTTAGAGGTTGTTCTTTTAAATTACAGTTGGTGAATATTGAATGGACAAGCTTTAGGTTGTGATTCCTGGCAGGAAGAGGAAAGAAGAAGTTCATTTCCCTGTACATATAGTGACACAAATACAGAAGCGCCCATAAGGAGAGGGGAGGAGATAAAAGTTTTAAATTTGTGGTAAGGTCTTGTGAGCTGAAACTGCTGGCGTCATCGGTCCTTAAGCTACTTTATCTCACTTTAACTTATGCTAGGGACAACGCAAACACACCCTTGCCGAGGGAGGACTCTAACTTCCAACAGGGGGAGCCGCGCGGCCCGTGACATGGCGCCCAAGACCACGCGGCTACTACACCCGGCGGGAGGAGATGAACTACATGAGACTTCATCGTTGTCTCAATGTTTACAATATCGAATCAAATTTACAAAGAACTTGACAGTGTGAGCGAAATCACCAACATGCCGTTCCACTTATTCTTGACTGGATGTATGGACTGATTCGTACGCAAAGTGTGACACAAAGCCATTCTATCTTTTTCTTTGGCTGCCTGGCGCACAACTTTGGTATTCAGTCATTGATATTCTGGTTACTGGAACACGGACAGAGTTGATGCCCAAGCTGGGTCCCATACATGTTGCCTTCGGGGCAGATCTGAGAATTTTGCGGGGCACCTAAGTACCTCAACATCAGAAGACAAGGCCCCGCGGAGTGGCCCCGTGGTTAGTGGCGCCAGGTCACGAATTGTGATGGCCCTTACGCCGGGGATCTGAGTCCAATGTGTAAGCCTAGGGACCGATGACGTCAGCAGTTTGGAATTCACACACATTTCAACATTTGAACATCAGACAGGCAGTTGATGGAGAATAGGCCTTGTGTCGCCAAGCATTGTCCTGCTGAAAAATGGAAATACAATACTGTCGCATGTGAGGAAAGACATGAGGATATAGGATGTCCGTGAGCCACCATACACCATTACATTTCTCTCAGTCACTTCCATCTGGGACCTGAAGTTATACCCGATGGCTCCCAACACCACAATGCGAGGAGTAACACCGTTCTGCCTTTCCAAAATATTGCAAGAATGGGATCTACCACCAGGTCGGCACTATAATGGTAATGAAGAATAGTGAATCATCGTCGAACACAACGCCACTCTACTCATCAGCAAGTCATGCTTCCATGTCACCACTCTAACGCAGTTCTTTCTTTGTTGTGGTGTTAACGGTAACCTAAGCAAGAGACGGTATTTCCCTAGTCCGTATGCCACTAGTCGCCGTCCAGAGCTGCATATGTGATCAAATTGGAATTAATGTTGAACTCGGAAAAATCAGTATCGTTAAAAAATCGTTAACAGTAAAGTGTAATAACAAATATGTACAGGTAGTAAGAATGCCCGTTTGTAAGGAGTGTTTGGGGTTTAAAGACGTTTGTGTTTGTCTGTGAGTTTTATATTAATGTATGCATTGTTAAACTGTTAGATGACACTAGTGACGCAGAGGAGGGAGGGACACGAATCTGCACATGGAATGTGACAGAGGCCACGAGGAATGAATAACAAATGAGTTAAGGCGCGGTCTGAAGCATCCGCTGTGGCATGAGGAACTTTTCTGGTAGGGCACTCAGTAGAGGCACGCGCCATGCTACCGGTCGCCGTATGCTAACCCAGACAAGCCACTGCAAGGACAATGTGTGCTACCAGCTCACCACTGATTGTGTCTTCATGCACGCTGTGGACCCGACGGAATTTCTGTGAACCCGTCACTACCTCGCCATGAGCGAGCGGCCGGCTGGACGTCTGATGCACAAAAACCTCAAGAGAGGTGTCCTCCAGCAGTCCTGCTTAGCTAAGTAAAATAATTATATCCTGTCCAACATGCATGTAGTTACTGTCAACGAACCACTTTGTGTCGCCCGTTTGCTGAATGGACTTGTTAAATAAAGAAGGAGCTCTAAAACAATCACAAACATACTCACAGTTTCACAGTTCCACAACAAAGTACACGAAAGATATGTGCATTTGATTTTCACATATAACATTTTGGACAGAGCGAGAGGAGATTTCAACTGCTCGTCAAATGAACGCTAAACCAGATTCAGGATGTTAGGCTGTCATAATGGTACTAAACCACTCAAATGGGGTGACATTATCATGTTGAGAGACGTCATTACTACATTGTTCTTACACATGTACGCAAACCAAAAAGGTACAGCTTTGTTAATGTCAAGAACTTGAACTCTTTTAAGTAACAGTCACTGTTACTGCAAAAAAAGAGAAACAATGATTTCACATGTATGTGCAACCGAGACAATAAGGAGAAACTTTAGGTTGAGAACTATCTAGCATTTCATCCAGCTCACCTTCTTGTCAAACCAATATTAATGTTTCACGACAAACTAGACTCATTACAGTGAACCTTACTCAGAAACTAATTCCGTTCCTCTTGTACCAAACAAGTGACTTCTGCAGTATTGTGTGATAAACTTGTTTTATACCTAATACCAACAGTTGTCTTCCATGTGATTTTTTCAGTGTAAATTGATGTTAAATCTATGAAAAGTAGGATTTAAATAACCGAGACTATCCTGCAGTTTTTGATCATGAACAATGAACACTATTGAGAGGTATGCTCTGGCTGAAAGCTAACATCTGACAGTATTGTCATCATCTTAAGTATTTTGAATGTAAGCTGTAATATTCCTCTTTGTTTCGAATTGTTTTTTAAACTATAGCCATATATGTAGAACACATATCTGGTATAATGTGGGACTTCACCATTATAACAATATTTACTTAATATCTGATCATTCAGTTTGTATCACTATTTACAGATGTTTACACCACGTTTGATGCACTGTGACACAAATGTGAGATCTATACGAAAATTTGAAATTTTATGGTACATATCCCATACGTTACGTTAAGTGTATTGGGATATGCGTACTCTTGCAGTTATATGTCTTTGGTTTCATATAGATTTTCTGCAACGTTTGTTGTTCAAAAATGGTTCTAATGGCTCTGAGCACTATGGGACTTAACATCTGTGGTCATCAGTCCCCTAGAACTTAGAACTACTTAAACCTAACTAACCTAAGAACATCACAAACAAACATGGCCGAGGCAGGATTCGAACCTGCGACCGTAACGTTTGTTGTTGCAAGATGATATACTTTCATGTGTGTTTTACTCTCTTTACAGGCCCTAATGCATAAAGTTCTAAAGTGGAGTGAATGGGTCAAATTTTAAAACATATCTTTTTGAGTGATAGTTAACAATTAATTGATACTTTATAAAAGAATGAGAAAAGTGTAATAGAGCCTAAGTCATCAGTGAGTGATTGAGTGAGAAAAGCAATAATGCATAGTTTTTTGAAGGTCAATAAGAGAGAATTTAGGTTAACACAAGAATAGAAATTTTACAATTAATTTTAAAAGGGAATAAGTGGGTTCATAGGTGGTACCCTAAATGAAAATTAGTGTTTAAAAAACTAGCTGAACCTCTTACACCAGCAAGGAAATCAGTAAATATATGGTGGTTTATTAGGCCGACAACGAATATCATGTGTACCCTTGGCAGAATCCTCTCCTTCAATAACAGTGAGTGCCACTTGAAGGTAAATTTCTTTGATGTGCCTACGCATTTAACAAGACTGAATTCAACTGCATCTGCATAAAACTAAAAACTAAAAACAGACTGAAGTGCTGTTTCTTCGAACGCTTGCGTAAAAATGTCTTCTGCGACAGGCAATAGAGGGCAACCCATAGCTACACCGTACGTCTGCTCATAGAAATCCCCTTTCCACCTGAAGTAGGTAGTTGTCAAACAGAGATGCACTAGCTCGTAGATATCAGGTGCCAAGCGTTCCTCTAATATGTCAATGGTGTTCGTCACTGGTACATTCGTGAATAGAGATTTCACGTCAAAACCGACCATCAGATTAGCAGTACGCCCTGAGGAAGGCATCTTGCAATAGTCGCCGAAAAGTCGGATTTTATAATTTGCAATGCGCACTCAAACCCTGAAGAAGTTTACTGACATAATCTATCTAAGGCGATGACAGTGAACAAGGCGGTGAGCAGCATATTTTTATAACTTCAAGGGAGGGAGGAGATATTAGTAGGGAGCTGCTGATTCCTTCGATAGACTAAGCTATTGCTGCAATTATAATGTCCTGGATACCGACCGAATGTGTAATCAGCCGGTTTTCATGTATTTGGCTTGCGGCCCTAAACGCTATTAATGACGTTTTACTATAAATATTTTTGTTCACACTTACCAGAGTTAAGCGCGTCGGAGATATATGTAATTACTGGGTGAGTCACAGCATTAAATTGTACCTCGCTGACCGATTAATTCATGTCCATTTCATTTGAAATGTCCTTTATCATTGTAACTCATAGTATTATATCAAAGAACATGGCTCTTCATTTGCTTGGCAATTAAATAGACGTTAGATGCGCCTAATAGCGTACACACCGGTAGATGAGCAAAAGCGTTAAGTATTATGGGAACGAGTCATATTATTTCTAAGTCCTAAGCGATTAGTTATTTGGTGAGGAATAATCAGACATATTCCGCATCACGGCCCGCTATTTGTGTGGGTGCGCGCTCACTTGTAGCTTTGAGCAAACCATTAAAAGAGATAGAAACAATTTCACTAAACTTAGTTTAGCATAATCTGTACGTATTTATTCTCGACATCAGTCTGTAGGCCATGTAAGTTTCTCCCTTTAGTGTCACACCAACTAGGAATATTAATTTAAATTTAGCGAAGTTCCCTCTCATGTCAGGTTTCCTCATTTCGGGAAACAGTTTCAAAATATTAAGTATTAATACTTAAGATGGTTTTATTTTTGTGGAGGACGTTTTGCTACAGTTACTGTAGGTAGAAACACCCCTCGTCTTCAGTAAGTTGCTCTTCAATAGTGCACACAGTTTCATAGACGTAAATATGAGCAGAACCGCACCTTATTTTAAATATTATACACGTTGTGATTCCTACATATCCTATCACAGACCTGATAAATAGTAAAATTTAGACGTAGATCAGAAGACTGGATCATGTGTATATTTTTTCAGAAGCAGGATAATCTTTCCGATAACTGAGTCGTATGCTAACAAAAGTGCAGTCTTGTCCTTCTCAGAGGAGTTCTGCTTGCGTTTCTTTGGTAAAATGGCTTGTGAAATTAATCGGCTGACGTAACCGTTTTCATGAATATTTCCTGTAGTGGCTCAGTTGTTGTGACAAGTTACCGTCAAACGGAGGAAAAAAATGGTTCAAATGGCTCTGAGCACTATGGGACTCAACTGCTGTGGTCATCAGTCCCCTAGAACTTAGAACTACTTAAACCTAACTAACCTAAGGACATCACACACACCCATGCCAGAGGCAGGATTCGAACATGCGACCGTAGCAGCTGCTCGGCTCCGGACTGGAGCGCCTAGAACCTCAAGGCCACCGCGGCCGGCTCAATCAGAGGAAACATCGTTCTAAGTTCTCTATGACTGAGGTGCCCAACGAAGGAAAAATAATTAGACCACGTAGTGGACACGGGCCTAAGTATCATGGACGTTATTTCCTAGTGTCTTAAAACATTCACTATCATCCTGTTCCCTCTGGTTGTCAGAGTTTTCCTTTCATCGTCGATTTCGCTGAGAAAGTCCTCATTCCTTATCTTATCAGACCACCTAATTTTCGACAATCTTCTGTAGTACCCCATCTCAAAAGCTTGGATTCACTTGCTTTTCGGTTGTCTTACTTCCTTGATTTTGAGGTGCGGTGCTACAAAAGATTGTTGAAAATGAGGTGGTCTGATAAGATAAGGAATGAGGAAATTCTCAGGGTTCACTAACATACAACGGTACATTGTAAGAAACTTCTTCCTCAGATTAGCTTCTATGTTCCACGCTAGGAGGCTTCTCTTGGCTAGCAATCCCCTCCTTCACTGAGGTGTTACGCTTTTTATATTCTCCTTGTTTCGCCCTTCACGTGTTATTTTTCTTCCAAGGAAGCAGAATTCCTGCAATCTTACCGGTACTAATAATTAATTCTGGCTTTATTCCGTTTATTCTCAGTGCGTTACTAGACCACATTTTCTTTCCAAGTTTGAAATTGTATAACAGAGCTTCAGTGACTGTGCAGTTGCAATTTTCATGCAAGACATCTGACAGGAGCCTACAACAGACATTCATACAGGTTCATAATTTTTCCTCGTATTTTTCAAGTTTCGGTTACAACCGCACATGCCGCCAGAGTATGGGAAGCAAAGGTAAAACCGTGACTGGAACAATAAATTAACGGAAGTCACTGGCTTGCATATGCTCTCTTTTATTTTTGAAATAAAAGCTTCGTTTCTTGCTTTTGCATTATTAGCTAGTGTCGCATTTGGAAGATACCTCCAATACAGTGAAAAAGTGCAATCACATATCTCATCTTCCGTTTGGAGGAGCCGCATTTAATGGTATCGCTAATTAAGCAGCAGACAGAGATTGAGGGTACCCTGTTGCCATTGGGGCGGGAAACTGCCACCAAAAGTGGAAGAATGAGCAATGATCAGTGACCTCAGGATGCAGAAGGCAATAGAAACGACTGCATTAAAGACACATAATGTGTATCCACTGGAAATGTGGCCATGAAATTTAAAAAGTGTCACTATGATCTCTCCATTGGCAAAAGATTCCGGAATAGTCCCCCTTTCGCATCTACAGGAGAGGACTGCCAACAGGGAGGTGACCATGAGAAAATGATGGAATAATCAACGAATGGATAACGTTGTACGAGTTGGGACGTGGAATGTCAGGAGCTTAACTTGGTAAGGAAACTAGAAAATCTGAAGCAAAGGCTCAATCTACATACAGCGGGGGCAGTGAAGTGAAATGAGAAGAAGACAAGAATTTCTGGTCATATGAGTTCAGAGTAGTATCAACAACAACAGAAAATGATAACAGGAGTAGGTTTCGATATGTATAGGAAGGTAAGGCAGAGAGAGTGTATTACTGTGAACAGTTCGGTCACAGCATTGTTATCACCAGAATCGACAGCAAACTAACACCGACAACGATAATTCAGGTACACATGCTTAAAATGAAGAGAGATACCGTATGAGGACACTGAACGGGTAATTTACTACATAAAGGGAGTGAAAATACAATTGTAATGGAGGAGTGGAATGCGGTTGTAGCGGAAGGAGTAGAATATTGGCTTCGTACTATAAAAGAGAGTTCTATAATAAATTTCAGCCAGTAATAGAAAATACTCTGTTCAAGAATTACAAGAGGGGGAGGTATACTTGGAAAAGGCCGTGAGATACGGGAAGATTTCAATTAGATTAGATCATGATCAGGTAGAGATTCCGGAATCGCATACTGCATTTGAAGGTGAACCCAGAAGCAGATATAAACTCAGATCACAATGTAGCAGTGACGAAAGGCCGAAGTTTAAGACGTTAGTCAGGAAGAATCAGTACTCAAAGTAGTCGATTACGGAAGTACTAAGGAATGTCTTCATCTACAAGCTTACAGACACTGTAGTAAAGAACATCTCAGCAGTGAGTAAGAATGAAGTAGAATGGACATCTTTGAAACGTGCAGTCACCCAAGTTGGAAAGAACGACATAGGTACAAAGAAGGTAACTGCGAAGAAACCAGGGGTAACAGAAGAAATACTTCAGTTGATCAATAAAGGAAGTAAATACAAAAATGTTCAGGGAAATACTGGTATAAAGAAATACAAGTCGTGGAGGAATGAAATAAATAGGAAGTGCAGAGAACCTAAGAGGAAATGACTGCATGAAAAATGTAAACGTATAGAAATAAAGCCCGCATCTCGTGGTCGTGCGGTAGCGTTCTCGCTTCCCACGCCCGGGTTCCCGGGTTCGATTCCCGTCGGGGTCAGGGATTTTCTCTGCCTCGTGATGGCTGGGTGTTGTGTGATGTCCTTAGGTTAGTTAGGTTTAAGTAGTTCTAAGTTCTAGGGGACTATTGACCATAGATGTTAAGTCCCATAGTGCTCAGAGCCATTTGAACCATTTTTTTTAGAAATAAAAATTACTGATGGCAGGACTGACAAAGCATACATAAGAGTCGCAACAATCCATGGTGAAATTAAAAGCAACGGTGGTAACATTAAGAGTGCAGGAGTACAACGGAGGTTCCACTGTTAAATGCAGAGGAGAGAACAGACAGGTAGAAAGTGTTAAACTTCCTGGCAGATTAAACTGTGTGCCGGACCGAGACTTGAACTCGGGACCTGTTTGCCTTTCGCGGGCAAGTGCCCTACCAACTGAGCTACCCAAATACGACTCACGCCCCTAGTTCGACTCTCGGTCCGGCACACAGTTTTAATCCGCCAGGAAGTTTCATATCAGCGCACACTCCTCTGCAGAGTGAAAATCTCATTCTGGAGGTAGAAAGTGTACTAACTGAAGGCCTCTATGAGGGTGAAGATTTGTCTTATGTGATAGAAGAAGAGACAGGTGTAGATTTAGAAGAGATAGGGGATCCAGTATTAGAATCATAATTTAAAAGAACTGTGGGAGACTTAAGATCAAATAAGATTTTATTTTATTCAGCGTATGGCTATACATGCAACATTAATACATCAAGTGTTAGACAATAAAATCTTATAACAAACATAAATATAATTTATGTTTATATTGGTCAGTTAAAATGTTATATCGAGGTTTGAGATCCATTCTAGCGCCGATGGGGATGCCTCCAGGAAGTCGGACCAGTTCCCTGCATATGCGCGCAAGGAGCATTCACCATGGATGTGTTGGATCGTCTGTCTAGGGGCACCGCAGTCGCATTCTGGTGACATCGCTCTTCCCCATTTGTGTAGTGAATCCGCACACCTGCCATGTCCAGTACGTATATGATTTAATGCGGACCGTGTTTTCCGTGTTAGTTCCATTCCAGAGATGTTGCAGTTATAGCTCTCAAACCAGATCTGTAGTTGGTCATTTGTCTTTTGGTTCCAATCTAGTCTCCATTGTTTCATATGGTCATAGTTATTATTTTGAAGCTGCTCAGCTGTGCGTATGGGTGGCTTTCTTGATTTCAATCGAGTGTGTCGCAGTTGTGAGAATTCTTCTTTAATTGGTAGTTCTGGTTTTGTCTCAATCTTTCTGAATTCGTGCAGTAGGGCCGCTTTTCTACGCAGGTCCGGGGGCAGGGTATTACATAGCACCGGTAACCAGTACGTGGGCGTTGATTTAACAGTTCCAGAAATCAACCTCATTGTGTTATTCAATTGCCTGTCAATAAGTTTGGTGTGACAGCTATTAATCCAGACTGGAGCGCAGTACGCAGCCACAGAGAACACTAAGGCGATAGATGAGGTGCGTAATGTTTTTGCGTTAGCTCCCCAAGTAGTACCGCTAAGTTTTTGGATGATGTTATTCCGTGTTCCAATTTTTGCAGTGGTGTTCTCCAGATGTTTTCGGTAAGAAAGAGTGCGATCAAATGTTATACCTTAGTACTTTGGAAACTTATTATGTTTGAGGTTGGTGTTTCCGAGTTTTATGTTAATAATTTCATTGGCCATTTAGTTATTAAGATGGAATGTAGATACTTCAGTTTTGTTAGGGTTTGGCTTCAGTCTCCATTTCTTGAAATAATTGTATAGTATTTCAACGTCATTATTAAGGACTTCCTCTGTATTGAAGAGATACTTGTCTCTGGTAGCCAGTGCTATGTCATCCGCATAGCAAAATTTTCTTGACTTTGTGTTTGGGAGATCTGCTATATAGAGGTTAAACAGAAGAGGGGCCAATACGGAGCCTTGCGGAAGCCCGTTGTTAATAAGTTTTGTTTTGCTTGTCTTTCCGTTTAGGATGACCTGGAAGGTTCTGTTACTCAGTATATTATGTATTAAGGATGTTAGAATCTGGCAAGGAATCACTCTTAAGAGTTTGTAAATTATTCCATCTCTCCAAACAGTATCATATGCAGATGTTAAGTCTAGAAATACAGCACTTGTTTTCAATTGCTGTTGAAAGCCAGCCTCTATGTAGGATGTTAATGCCAGAACTTGGTCACAGCAACTACGGCCAGGTCTGAAGCCTGCCTGTTCTATAGGTAAGTTCTCCATAATGATGCCGCTAATTCGATTATGGACAAGTCGTTCGAGAAGTTTGTATGTACAGCTAAGAAGTGCTATTGGTCTGTAGCTTAGCGGTTGGTCTGCTGGTTTCCCTGGTTTCAGCAAAGCTATTATTCTTGCCTTTTTGAATTCTCTAGGGAGATGGTTTGTAGTCAAAATGTTCGAAAAGAAATTTGCCAGCCATTTGACTACGTTCTTTCCAGCGTAGGTTAGAAATTCTGGATGTATGTTGTCAAAACCTGGGGCTTTGCCCGGTTTCATATCCTTGAGGGCAGTAATGACATCATCCTCAGTGAATGGTCTGAAAAGCTCTGATGTATTTGGAGTATTTTCTTTTTTTTAGTGTTCTGAGTTCGCGCTTAATCATCCTGGTATGTGGTTTGTCTCTCGGAGCTCTTGACATTTCGACAATGTTATTTGCAATTTTCTCTGGTGTTGTGGTTGGATTTTTCTGGGCTGGTCTTGTCGTACCTCCGAGTTTACGTAACAAACTCCATGCCTTCCTACTTGATTGAGTGAAATTCATTCTTTCAGTTGCTTCAGTCCATCGTTGTCTTCTTGCGGAATCTAGATTGTGGAGGAGGTCATCAGCTATTTCTTGGTCACCACTACTAGTAAAATCCTCATATAGCTGATGGCATTTTGCATCCCATCCTGGGGTGTATTCTTTTCGAAACCCCCTAGGGATGTGTTTTTTAGCTGTGGTAATTATAGCTTTCCTGAAACGATCGTAGCATTTAGGTAGTGACGGTATAAACCGGATGCATTTATCAAGGTCCGCTGAATACTTCTCCCAGTCAGCTTTTTGGAAATTCCATCTAGGTCGAGGGAAGGACCGTGTCAGGGGTATAGTGACACCGATGTCTAAAATAACAGGCCTATGCTGGCTGTGTGGGAAGTCTGTGGCAACCCTTCTATGTATAGGCACTGGTTTTCCCTCGTTATCGGTAGTTACAAAGCAGAGGTCCGGATTGTAGTCCCTGCGCCAGGCGGCCGAGTGGAATGTGCCCCTCTCCCTGGCATCGAATATAAGATGTAGATTGTTCTCGTCGGCCCATTCCACCAGCGCTTCTCCATGTTCATTAATTTGGGTGTATCGCCACATTTCATGATGGCTATTAAAATCACCGGCATATATCGTTGGGTATTCATGTACGGGTAGTACAATACTTGGCCAGATTTGGTTTGGTGGTTTGTAGACATTTATAAGTCTTATGTTGTCTACTTTTATATCGACAACATGGATGTTGTTTTCTGTGCTTGTGGACAGCAGGTGTGCATGTTCAATATCGGATCGGGCATATGTGGCGGTGCCATAGGCGTGATGATATGTTGCGCCTATTTGTTGGAAGCCTTGAATTCGTCCTGTTCTTTGTAAGTCTTCCTGCGAGTCGGTATGTGTTTCCTGAAGGAATACCACATCGATGCTATTGTCCAATAGAAACTTTGAAAGATATTCAGATTTGGATCGACTAATTCCCTCAATATTTAGCTGGCAGATCCGGACTGATGGTCCCAATCTTCTAGTCGGATGGTTCCCAAAGGAATCGTTCGTTTGGTCACTTCGTTGCATGTTTGAATTGCCAGGAGATCCCAAAGGATGGTCTGGTAGCCAAGTTTGTAGACTATTTAGCCGCGATATAATCACGTTGCCCGGGGTGCACCACGTGGAGGCTAGTCTACTACGCACCCCATCAAATAAGAAAGAAGGGATAAACAACATTCGAGCAGAATTTCTAAAATCATTGGGGAAATGGAAAAATTACGATTATTCATGACGTTGGTGTATAGAATGCATGAGTCTGACGATATACCATTAGACTTTGGGGAAAAATGTCATCCACACAATACTGAAGACTGTAAGAGGTGATCAGGACGAGAAATGTCGCACAATTAGCTAATCAGTTCTTGCATACAAGTTGCTGACAAGAATAATACATAGAAGAATGGAAACGAAAATTGAGGATTTTCAGATAGCGGACAGTTTGGTTTTACGAAACATAAGGAACCAGAGAGGCCGTTCTGATATTCAGGTTGATAATGGAAGAGAGACTAAAGAAAAATCAAGACACGTTCATAGGATTCGTCGACCTGGAAAAAGCGTTCAACGTTGTAAAACGGTGAAAGATATTCGAAATTCTAAAGGGAAACAGGGATAAGCTATGGAGAGAGACGGATAATATACAACAAGAGCCAGAGGGCGTAACAAGAGCGTAAGATCAAGAATGAAATGCTCGAATTAAAAAAGGTGTAAGACAGGGATGCAGTTTTTGCCACTACTGTTCAATCTATGCATCGAAGAAGTAATGAAGCAAATACAAGAAAGCTTCCGAAGTGTAAATAAAACTCAGGGTGCAAGTGTATCAATGACACGATTCGCTGCTGACATTGCTATCTTCAGTGAATTTGAAGAAGAATTATATGATCTGCTGAATGGAATGAACAGTCTAATGTGTACAGAATATGAATTGAGAGTAAATCGAAGAAGACGGAAATAATGAGAATTAGCAGAAACGAGAACAGCGAAAACTTAAAATCAGGATTGATGGTCACAAAGTAGATGAAACTAAGAATTTCTACTACCTAGGCAGAAAAATAACCGTTGATGGACGGAGCGAAGATGACATCAAAAGCAGACTAGCACTGGCAAAAAAGATTTTCCAGGCCGAGAGAATTGTACTGCTATCAAAAACAGACCTTAATTTAAGGAAGCAGTTGTTGAGAAAGTATGTTTGGAGCACAGAATTGTATGGTAGTGTAACATGGATTGAGAACGAAGCATTTGAGATTCTGTTGAAAATTCTGTGGAGTGATAAGGTAAGGGATATGGAGGTTCTGCGCAGAATCGGAGAGGGATGGAATATGTGGAAAACACCGACAAGAAGAAGGGACGAGATGATAGCGCATCTGCTCAGACATCACGGAACAACTTCATTGGTACTACATGGTACCAGAGGAACTTGTAGAGGATAAAAAGGTCTACAGGAAAACAGAGACTGGAATACATACCGCAAATAATTGAAGACGTAGGCTGACGAACATCTCTAGGATGGAGAAATAAAGAGGCAACTCTTCTTTTAAGTACAAGTACGTTTATAATCTGCCACCAAAAATCCCGTTGCATCCTCGCAACACACGTGTTCACATATCTCGCTGGTAAAATATAGTGGCTCGTAAAACATTTATGAACCTTGAAAGTTGCCTCATCATTAGGTGCTTCATATCTTCCCATTACCTTTTGCTTTTAGTTGATCGCGACAGTTACTTTTGCAATACTTCACTCATATGCGCTGTATTCAGCCTCTATTGATGGACATAATCTCTTCGAGAAACGAGCCTGCGTGGCCACTGAAAGGATTTAGTACCTTTGGGGAACCAATTTGTCTTTCGATCTGTGTGAAGCCGCCGTGGATTAGAAGTCAGGAGATTGTATTTGTTCGAAACAGCATTCGCCATTCATGTCCCTGGTGTCGTATTACGATTTTCGTGTCCCAACTTGAAAGATAGCTTGGTTCTGTCTGTAGACGATAACTACTGGTGTCGAGAGTCTACAATGATTAAAGGACTGGCTGAAAATATTTCAATTATTTTCTGTGTTGAAGTCTATGCGGAGTAATTAGGTTATTTACGGAAATGCTGATTAAAATTCTGTATCATAACGTTTTAGGCAAGCGACTGTATTCTCCACACGATGAATGGAAACTTGTAGGTGGCTCAGACTTGATTAAACGCTAAACATGGTGACTAGCATTGCCATTTTCATCCATCGTGCTACAGATTCAAAGTTACCATGCTCTCCTAAACTATGAAAGAGTTATTGCTTTGTCTACAGTCGTTTACTAGACTTGTGGTATACCGATTCGTCATTGTAATTTTTAGTATTACCTCTGCCACTCTGAGGAACAATTTATTTCGTTTGGAAGTAATGTACATATACTTTCAACTTATCTTCTTTTTTTTATTTTATCGATCAAAACTCAATCATTATTTACTGCTAATATACAATTGTGCTACGTTACACGGCCACCATTCCCTTGTCTGTCATGGACTCGACATAGGCTCCAGAAATATTCTAGTGAATCGGACACCGCGCATTAAGTAGCACTCAGAACATCAGTAATAAGCAGCTTCTCCAGGCATGCTATCGCGTTACAGATCCAGACAAGGTGCTCCACGAATGCTAATTCGACTTTCACTGCTAACTGTATGTACTCTAATGTTACGTGGCAATAATCTCTATAAATTATAAGTTTATTCTGATGACTTACTTAGTCCTTTCAATTTGAAGTTAATAATTTAAAAACTGAAGAAACATCCTCATTGCGCAGCTGGACCCTACAGGCAGAATCATTTGTTCAGTTGTTAATCACTTTCACTGATTAGTACTCAAGTAGTAGCAACGCAAGCCCATTTCTCGGTTGTGTAAGTAATGAAACTGTGTGTGTGTGTGTGTCGGAGGGTGGGTAAGTGAATGGGAGGTTGGCACGGTGTGTCCGTACTACTGTATTAAGCTTCACGTGTCATGTTGTGTATCAAAATTGTTTTCTGGGCTATAAGATTTATAATTATTGTACAGCTTAAGGCTTTACGGCTTAACTAACACTACTGATGGAAGTAGTTCAATCTTTTTGTCACAACGCACACCTTGCAAACATAAGACACACATCTCATTGAGATTATACTATATGCGACGCGATACGCGACGAAACTCGCGATACGACGCACAAGCAACCCACATTGATGGAGCTCATAGAAAAGTAGTTGAAACGATTTACACGGTTCACACCTGGACGACAGGGGTATAGTGCTGACACTTACCTGTATCATATCGCTCGGCAAAAGATAGTGCTGTTTGCTCCAGACAAATATGTCACACGATGCAAATTTCGGATCATCAGATGTGTCTCCAAAAATATCATATTATGTAAGTAAGCTTGGCTTTCTTTTCGCTGTTGCCCATAGTTATAGTGATACTTCGTAAATAAGTAAAGGAGCGGACATATTTTTTTTGTTAGTTTGCGTTGAAGATTGTAGTCGCTCGCCACTTGACGTATGGTGTGTTTTAGGTGACACATTGATGCGTGCGAAATATAACTAACATATCGAAATAGTTTCTAATAGTGGAAGGAGATCCAGACCTCTACTCGTATTTGCGAGAATACGTGAGATATACACCGAGGTGACAAAAGCCATGGAATACCGATATGTACCTACACAGATGGCAGTGATATCGCATGCAGAAGGTATAAAAGGACAGCGCATTGGCGCAACTGTCATTTGTACGCAGGTGATTCATATGAAAATGTTTCCAACGTCGCCATGGCAGCGCGACGGGAATTAATAGATTTTGAACGCGGAATGGAGCTAGTGGTATGGAACATTCCGTTTCGGAAATCGTTAGTGAATTCAAAATTCCGAGATCCATAGTGTCAAGAGTGTGCGGATAATACCAAATTTCTGATATTACATTTTACCATGGCCTTCACTTGACGACGTTTGCATAGGGTTGCGTAGAGTTGTCAATACTGACAGACAAGCAAATGGCCTGCAATGCAGAGTAGCCACTCTTTTGCACTCTGCCGATACAAGACATGCTGAAAATGAAAAACTTGCTGAAAAGACAATGGGAGCCATCAGCTGATTGTACTGACTGGATGTTTTGCTGTCTACGCCCCCTGATTTCCAGAATCTTTGTGACAGAAGTGAAAGCTAAATTCCTGATAATTCTGAGAGAGCAGCTGGATGAAGGCGGCGTGGTTTTCCTTATCATTATGGGCCCCCTCCATTTCTTCACTCACAACGTCTGCACCTAAGAAGAGTTGAGACCCCACTGCAACACCGTCGGTGTCTGATCTCCATATCTGGCAATATTTCTTCTGAGTACTCCTCATACTGACTCATCAACTACTTTGCGAAATTGAACAATTGTAGAAATACTACCTTTGTTACTTTGTGACCATTATTTGAGTATATACCACATTGAATGAGGTACCTTACTTTTCACTGTTGTGTTTTAACGTCATTCACACACTTTCTCCAAATTAGATACCTTACTACAATGAGTAGCTTCTCAGCAAGATAAATAGCAAGTCGAAAATTTGTTTCCCTCTTTGTTAGAGTATCGGACGCTAGTTGCCCCAAGGAGGGGAAACTTACTTTTCTCAGGCCGTAGAATTCGTGGAATTTATGTTCGTGTTAACAGATCACACCAGAAACGGCAATAGAATTGTGTTTGATATTTATAGCATTTTACGGGTGCACCCATACCTCCTTTAATTTACCAGTTTTTTCGGCTTCAAATAATGGCAAGCCAAAATACCACCGTCTTCAAAAGATCTCATCATTTCATCTGAAACTGAAATAGAAAAATTAGTCGTGCTGTGTTGTTGCTTGCCGTATCGTGAGTGGCATCGTCTACCGTACCGCACATTGGATCGCCCTAGTGAGAACACATGTGTTGCACCGACAAATGTGGCGTCACGCTGCCTTTACTGCAGCGCATCATATAGAATTTCATGAAACTGATTGGCATTTGCAAATTCGGATTGACGTCAGGTGAAAAGCTGTGTCCGACCGGACTCAAACCACAGTTTCTCTCTTAACGAGATTGGCGTCCTTAAACACTTGGGCTATCCGAGCTCACCTCCAACACCGACCCAAAATTCTGTATGTCATGGAGCCCACAAATTTTACACATACACATGTTGTGATCTCCCACAGGGAGAAACAAATATTTTATCATTTTAGACAGTTGAGACACAGGTAATAATTAGTCCCTCCCAGTCGAGAATCACGATATAAAGGGTGGTCCATTAATAGTGACCGGGCTAAATATCTCACGAAATAAGCATCAAACAAAAAAACTACAAAGAATGAAACTCGTGTAGCTTGAAGGGGGAAACCAGATGGCACTATGGTTGGCCCGCTAGACGGCGCTGCCATAGGTCAAACAGATATGAACTGCGTTTTTTTTTAAATAGGAACCCCCATTTTTTATTACATATTCGTGTAGTGCGGAAAGAAAAATGAATGTTTTAGTTGGATCATTTTTTTCGCTTTGTGATGGATGGCGCTGTAATAGTCACAAACGTATAAGTACTTGGTATCACGTATCATTCCGCCAGTGCGGACGGTATTTGCTTCGTGATACTTTACCCGTATTAAGATGCACCGTTTATCAAATGTGGGAAAGGTCGATATCGTGTTGATGTATGGATATTGTGATCAGAATGCCCAACGGGTGTGTGTTATGTATGCTGCTCGGTATCCTGGACGACATCATCCAAGTGTCTGGTCCGTCCGCCGGATAGTTTCGTTATTTAAGGAAACAGGAAGTGTTCAGCCGCATGTGAAACGTCAACCACGACATGCAACAAATAATGATGCTCAAGTGATGTCTTAGCTGCTGTCTCGGCTTATCCGCACATCAGTAGCAGACAAATTGCGCGAGAATCTCAAAAACGTCGGCGTTGAGAATGCTATATCAACATCAATTGCACCCGTACCATATTTCTATGCACCAGGAATTGCATGGCGACGACTTTGAACGGCGTGTACACTTCTGCCACTGGGCACAAGAGATATAACGGGACAATGACAGAGTTTTTTCACGCGTTCTATTCAGTGACGAAGCGTCATTCACCAACAGCGGTAACGTAAACCGGCATGATATGCACTATTGGGCAACGAAACTCCATGATGGCTGCGACAAGTACAACATCAGCGACCTTGGTGGGTTAATGTATGGCGCGGCATTATCGATGGAAATCTAAGTGGTGGAATGTATGCTGATTTCCTACGTAATGTTCTATCGATGTTACTACAAGATGTTTTACTGCATGACAGGAATGGCGATGTACTTCCAACATGATGGATGTCCGGCACATAGCTCGCGTGCGGTGGAAGTGGTACTGAATAGCTTATTTCGTACAGTTGGATTGGTCGTCGAAACACCATACCATGGCTCAACTTTCACCGGATCTGACGTCCCCGGATTTCGATCTGTTGAGAAAGTTGAAGGATATTTGCTGTCGTGATCCACCGACAACGCCTGACAACATGCGTCAGCGCATTGTCAAAGCATGTGCGAACATTACGGAAGGCGAACTACTCTCTGTTTTGAGGATTGTCGTTAGAGGTATTGCCAAATGCATTGAGGCTGACGGGAATCATTTTGAGCATTTATTGCATTAAAGTGGTATTTACAGGTAATCATGTTGTAATAGCATGCGTTCTCAGAAATGATAAGTTCACAAAGGTACATGTATCACATTGGAACAACCGAAATAAAATGTTCAAACGTACCTATGTTCTGTATTTTAATTTAAAAAACCTACCTGGTACCAACTGTTCGTCTAAAATTGTGAGCCATATGTTTGTGACTATTACAGCGCCGTCCATCACAAAGCAAAAAAAGTGGTCCAATTAAAGCATTCATATATCTTTACGTACTTCACGAATATGTAATAATAATGGAGGTTGCTATTTTTAAAAAAACGCAGTTGATATCCGTTTGACCTATGGCAGTGCCATCTAGCGGGACAACCATAGCGCCATCTGCTTTCCCCCTTCAAGCTAGACAAGTTTCGTACTTTGTAGTTTTTTCGTTTTACGCTTATTTCGTGAGATATTTGGCCCGGTCACGATCAATGGACCGCCCTGTATGAGAGTGAGAGTTGTCAACTCCGTGACGTATGGAAGTTTGTATGGGTCCTGTAGATGTGCTCAGGTAGCCGAGGTTGTTAAGGTGACTGCTCACGAGAAATGCGAGATTGAGTTCCGTTCCAGCACAGATTTTGTTTCGTAATAAAAATCTAACGTGAATGCGGGTTTGAAAGTGAAAATCAATTTCGTAATGTTTATTACAGCTTTAATCGTCAGAACAGTATCTTTTCATTGAGACTAGCATGCATGCATGGATGCATGCATGACGGACAATGTGATGTGAGAGAGAGACACTCTATAAACACAGAAATATTGTCAGTTATGTATGGAATTTCGTATTGCCTCAGAGAGCTCCCCGCCTAAGATAGGCAGATCCATTTTACATCTTTCGTCTTGAGTTTGGGCGATGTAAGCTTGATCGCCTACCTTCAGGTGCATGAAATATCCGCTGGGGCAAATAGACAACAACTTCTAAAGCTTGTGTTTATTTTATCAGACTGGTTAATCCTGAGAAAGCCTACAGCCGGAGAACTTCCGCGTGCCCGGCATATTCATTGCGTTACGTAACCTGTCTATCGATTAGGCCGCCAGTGATTCCGTGTGGGCAGCGCGCTCTACAGGGGCGGAAGCTTGCGGTCGCTCCGAGCGTGTCTGGTGCCCGCGCGGCGAGGCGCGGCGCAGCGGAACTGTTACTGCGCTGAGTGCCCCCGCGGATCGTTGGCGCGTGAATAAACAAGGCGCCGGCTAAATAAGTGATGGGCGCGCAGCCACGGCCGGCGCCGCGACGCCGACGCCCCCGCCGCCAGCTGCCGCTGGTATCGACTCGCTGAATAGCGGCCTGACACCCACCCGCGGCTAGTGCGACCGAGTCTCGCTCAGTCGCTTCCTATCTGCGACGTACACGGCGAGTTTCTGCCGAGCGACGTCGCTAAGCGGCACGGGTCGTTCGACAGCACAGTGGTTTCAATAAGCAAACACAACACACTCTGCGACAATCGTGTCCCCGTGCCAACGCAAATTGAACTGAGCGTTTCCGGAGCTCGCTATCCTTGCAACGTGCATTACAGAACGTTAGGATTTAGTGCGTGACAGAGTCTGTGGCGAATAAAAAAATTTAAATAACTGCGCAGTGTTGTGTATTCTCGTACATGATGGTAAGGAGAGGTATGGTAGAGATTAGTGGATCAACTGTTTTCGTAGGAAAGCTGGACAGGAGAAGAAATTTTTAGCGAACAAGTTATCACAATAAACATAATAGTGCAACATGATGCAGAGCGCAGCTATCAGAGTCACTATGCTAATCATGAATCATAGTGTTGAAGGTGAAGCTATATGACATCTGAAGCTACGTGCCGAAGTGGCTCAATCGCAAATGAGCTGTCTGCCGGCTGCCGTCCTTTACAGACGTGACAGAGGGCACTTGTAGTCCAGAGCCGCCGGAAGCGTGGCTCAGCCGGTGTGCTCGATTTGATCAGCTGGATTCCACATAACACTAGACGGAAACTTTAAATTCTGCGGTACACCCGTGCTGCGGTAGCGATACATAATACCACATACCTCCCCCCCTTCCCCCTACCCCTCCCCCCTCAATCCTACTCATCATCTCAAGCTACAACATGGTCTCGATAAAGCAGTTACCCGAATATAGAATAAATTTCCTTTACTTCACGTCTATCGTCACAAATTTTTTTGTCATCAGAGTACCGGTTTCGGTCTATAGTGACCAGCATCAGATGGTTTATAAAACAGATCTTATAATGGTCATTATAGACCGAAACCGGTAATCTGATGAAAAAAAAATGTGACCATAGAGATGAATGAAAGGAAATTTACTCCTCATCATCGTTTTGTAGTGCAGAAAAGCAAACGACGAGGGATGGGGGGGGGGGTGTTGGGGGGGGGGGGTGTTGGAAGGTGGGTCCTGGATGGAGGTGACAAAAAGGCGACCAAATGCAATATGTTGTTTTCGTATGTTAGTCTATCAAAAATCAAATGGCTCTGAGCACTATGGGACTTAACATCTGAGATCATCAGTCCCCTAGAACTTATAACTACGTAAACCTAACTAACCTAACGACACCACACACATCCATGCCCGAGGCAGGATTCGAACCTGCGACCGTAGCGGTCGCGGGTTGCCAGACTGAAGCGCCTAGAACCGCTCGGCCACACCAGCCGGCTTTAGTCTATCGTCTCGTGACGCAGAACTCCATTACGAGTACGTGTATAACTTAAAGATAATCTCAGTTGGAACACTTAATGCAGGACGACGATATGAGTAATGACAGGGAGGAAGCGTATGTAAATTTTCCAAAAGAAAGTATGTGAGGTAATTGTGAATATATGGTCCTGAACCACAACTGACTTCAGTACAAAGCGTGATACCAATTAATGCAATCGATTTAAAATTGCATCTCTCCTCAGAAATGGGGTCAAAATTTGCATGTTGTTGTTCTGGTCTTCAGTCCAGAGACTGGTTTGATGCAGCTCTCCATGCTACTCTATCCTGTGCAAGCTTCTTCATCTCCCAGTACTTGCTGCAGCCTACATCCTTCTGAATCTGTTTAGTGTATTCTCTCTTGGTCTCCCTCTACGATTTTTACCCTCCACGCTGCCCTCCAATACTAAATTGGTGATCCCTTGACGCCTCAGAATATGTCGTACCAAACGATCCCTTCTTCTAGTCAAGATGCGCCACAAATTTCTCTTCTCTCCAAATCTATTCAATACCTCCTCATTAGTTATGTGGTCTACCCATCTAATCTTCAGCATTCTTCTGTAGCACCACATTTCGAAAGCTGTTAGTCTCTCCTTGTCCAAACTATTTATCGTCCACGTTTCACTTCCATACATGGCTACACTCCATACAAATACTTTCAGAAACGACTACCTGACACTTAAATCTGTACTTAATGTTAACAAATTTCTCTTCTTCAGAAACGCTTTCCTTGCATTGCCAGTCTACATTTCATATCCCCTCTAAATCGACCATCATCAATTATTTTGCTCCCCAAATAGCAAAACTCATTCACTTCTTTAAGTGTCTCACTTCCTAATCTAATTCTATCAGCATCACCCAACTTAATTCGATTCCATTCCATTATCATCGTTTTCCTTTTGATGATGTTCATCTTATATCATCCTTTTAACACACTATCTATTCCGTTCAGCTGCTCTTCCAGGTCCTTTGCTGTCTCTGACAGAATTACAATGTCATTGGCGAACGTCAAAGTTTTTATTTCTTCTTAATGGATTCTAATTCCTACTCCGAATTTTTCTTTTGTTTCCTTTCCTGCTTGCTCAATATACAGATTGAATAATATCGGGGATAGGCTACAACCCTGTCTCACGCCCTTCCCAACCACTGCTTCCCTTTCATGTCCCTCGACTCTTATAAATGCCATCTGGTTTCTGTACAAATTGTAAATAGCCTTTCTCTCCCTGTAGTTTCCCCTGCCACCCTCAGCATTTGAAAGAGAGTATTCCCGTCAACTTTGTTCAAAGCTTTCTCTAAGTCTACAAATGCTAGAAACGCAGGTTTGCCTTTCCCTAATCTATTTTCTAAGATAAATTGTAGGGTCAGTATTGCCTCACGTGTTCCAACATTTCGAAGTAATCCAAACTGATCTTCCCCGAGGTTGGCTTCCATCAGTTTTTCCATTCGTCTGTAAAGAATTCGTGTCAGTATTTTGCAGCCGCGGCTTATTAAACTGATAGTTCGGTAATTTTCACATCTGTCAACACCTGCTTTCTTTGGGATTGGAATTATTATATTCTTCTTGGAGTCTGAGGGTATTTCTCCTGTCTCATACATCTTACTCACCAGATGGTAGAGTTTTGTTAGGCCTGGCTCTCCCAAGGCTGTAAGTAGTTCTAATGGAATGTTTTCAACTCCTGGGGAATTGTTTCAGTTCTTTCAGTGGTCTGTCAAACTCTTCGCGCAATATCATATCTCCTATTTCATCTTCATCTACATTCTCTTCCATTTCCATAATATTGTCCTCACATAGATCGCCTTTGAATAGACTCTGAGCTCTTGATATTCATGCAAGTGGTTCTCTTTTCTGCAAAGGTCTCTTTAATTTTCCTGTAGTTAGTATCTATCTTACCCCTAGTGATATGCGCCTCTACATCCTTACATTTGTCCTCTAGCGATCCCTACTTAGCCATTTTGCACTTCCTGTCGATCTCGTTTTTGAGACGTTTGTATTATAAAAAAAAATTACATATAGCCCACATTTAAGTGACGTACGACTTGCATGAGACGGTACCAGCATATTTTGTTGGTGATATAAGGCGAAATTTAATGCTCCAGTATGGCCCGAGATTGACATGTACCTATTACCTCTGCTCCCCCGATCACTTGACCGCAATCGTCTTGAATTTTTTTGCCTCCTCAAAGAAAAATACGCATCATTCTCGTTGATACAGTCGAAGAACTGGAGCAGCAAGTTGGTCCAATGTTACAAGATAATCTGCGGGTGTTTGTAACAAATTGAAATTCACTAAGAGCCAAATGCAATATGGGATCCAAATGCGAATACGACACATAAAACATTTCTTCTAATAGGTAAGAGACAACATGAAACTTAAATATGTAATGTGCCGACTGAGAGGTTTATTTCTTGTGAAAGTAGGCCATGGGTGAAATTTTAGTCCAATTAAATGGGAACTTAATCGAAAAGTTTGCGTTTCAAACACATTTGTACAGTTAAGATATATATTCCATACGGAAAGAGGCGGCTCATAAACACACATTGGCAGTTATATCGCAAACGATTAGTTTGCCTATGCTTGTTTACTAGAAAGTTTTTTCTTCAGTTATTGTAGCCTTACGTCCATGTCAGTGTTCGCTATTAATTATGATACATACTGTATATCTAAAAACAGTAATCACTGTCAGTGACAGGTCGCAGGGATTACTACATTGGACCAAAATTGAAATCCGGGTCCAATCATACAGATTTAGGTTTTTTGTTGTTTCCTTAAAGCACATATAAAGATATGTGTGGATCACATGTCATACTCAGTCGGAAACAGAAATGTTTAGTTCACTCAAGGAACATTTTGCTGTACCGATCACAGTGTTGCTCTAGGGAGGTCAGTGTCAGTGGTGGCCATATTTTGGGTCCAGTAGGTGGAAAGAAACCTTTTTTTCAGTCGTAATTGGCGTCTACCATCCGTTACCTTGTGCCAACATCTTGTGCATACACAGAGAAGTTCATAACGGTAGGTTGTTGCAGTAATGTAGCGTTATTCACATTAGAACTCTGAAGACTACAATGAAGCCAGGAATGGTCTCTCGCCAGTGGGCACTATGCTGCCATACAAGGGCAAAGCGACACAAGTCGTCAAATGGGTGTGTTCAGTCTACTCGTACCTCCTACAAAAGAGGGTCGCTAGTTTTGTTCTCCGCGGACTCAACGACCACGAACACTGTTGACTATAACCTGGCTTTCAGACTGAGTAGACAAAAGTAACACTGTTGAAAGAAGTTGATAATGCGTGATGTTAATTATTGTGTATTGTGTTACGGTTCAAGCAGTAAGCAGGTAACGTAACCAGACGAGTTATATGCTGGTCAACCACAGTCGCATTCCTACAGCTGAACACGTTAGTAACGCTGTCGAAATCTGTCCTTATACCGCCAGAAAACCAGCAACACTGCGTCTGTAATCTTTCGCGTTCCTTATTGGTACACGGTGTGGCACAGCGCCCTGTTTCCACAGCTGAGTATCTGATAGGAGCCTACCTCTTGCGACAACACAGCCAGTTGGAGAAAGGGTAATTAACTCTGGCTCCACTATCAAATTAATTCGGCGTCCTGCATTCTACCAGCGTAGTCTTACGGCCAGCCAATGGTTGAATGTACCTTAACCAAGAGTGGTTCTTACTGCGCAGTGACGTCATGAGTCGCAAACCAGCCTAATGGTTGTGGACTGCGAAAAGGAGCGAAGTTGCTCCGTGACCACCATCGCCTGACACTAGCCAACCTCCGAGGACCATCAACACATGACACCCGCGTGACTCTGCCAAGCACCAGATGGCTTATGCCACGTGGATATGCCATACTATGTGGTTAGCAACGGTGGAATGCCACCAGCCGCTTTAGTGCAGCCTAAACGTACTGCCATACTGAAGTTGCACACTGGCTCTGAGGCACGAGGAGCAGCTCAGCAGCTATCTCCTTGTAGTGACTATTTGGTAATCGGTCGATGAATGATGTACAGATTACTCTTGCAATGCTAACTTGGCACCTACTGCGGTACTGTAGAACCCACCCTGCAGACAGCTCTGAATGAAGACGTGGCCATCCAGTAATGTTTTTTATATGAGCCGTTAATCGCGGCTATATTGCGACGTTACATTTATGAAATAAAACTAAAGAAGGAATGGATGTGTTGGCTAATGTTTAGTGCGAATCTGTGTTCCAGACGGTTAAACGCAGGGGCTCTGCTACATAGGATTGCTTCTCCTAAAGTTGTCACGTGAAGTGCCTGTGATATTCCAGCAGATATAAGTTATTTCATTTTTACATTGTGTTGCTGCGTCATACCAGACAAAAAGCTTTCATTATGTCTTTAAGCGATGCTCTGTGTAGACGGAAAGAGACGGTCTGCTATCCGTTATAAATAAAATAATTTCTAAAGAGGAATTTATTGTGTTCCTTGTACAGAGCGGTCCCACATTAGTCTAGTGCGACGTTTGTTTTATCGGTATGTATTAAAAGGACGGTAAAACACGAAGGATAACCGGTACTCTAGCAGCGACAGCACTGCCATGGCCCTTGCTGACTACTAGTGCCGTGTTTATTTTTCGTATCGGACTAACTGGGGAGCCTATATCGAATGGCCACGTAAAAAATGGTTCTGAGCACTATGGGACTCAACTGCTGTGGTTATCAGTCCCCTAGAACTTAGAACTACTTAAACCTAACTAACCTAAGGACATCACACACATCCATGCCCGAGGCAGGATTCGAACCTGCGACCGTTGCAGTCCCACGGTTCCGGACTGCGCGCTTAGAACCGCGAGACCACCGCGGCCGGCGGCCACGTAAAATTTCGACATAAAAATAACACTATTTGTAATGGGAACAAAACGATGCTTCCTGTTAACACTGGGCGACGCATGAATGACGTAACGGGCAGTGATTATTTCAACTGACTCCAGCTACACAATGCCAAAACTAAATTGCAAATATCCGCAGAAACACGGGAGAAAATGCGCCCGACAGCTCCTAAGGGAGACGCCTGGTATAAGTGCCATGTTCCGCACGTTACATGCCTGCTCTTGATGTAGTCCGTAAATGAAATAATTTGATTATATTGTTACATTTAGAATTTTTCTATAGATGCATTTGGTTTCACATAGTAACACAGAGTTTAACGAATACCTTTGTGTTGCTGTTCACAGTTGCTCTCATGTTCTCGTCGGTTTGTGTTTAATACGCTGCCATTGAAGTGTAGTCGTATGAGTAAGGCATTGAATACATATACTTCGCTTACATTACTGATCGCATATCGTACCATATGTTATCATTTTCGGTGAATATCCCAGTGGCTGTCTAATGCCGGTTCTAACGTTCATTTATGTTATATAGATACAATGCACCTTTTCAGTCTTGTTGTCAGCAGCAGACCTATCAAAAGTAACATCAAGCGAATTCGTTGTAAAAGAACTTGATAAGGTCCTTAAGAAGTAAATGGTCGGCTGATTTTACTATCTTTGTTCCATCCGAGATTACGCTCTATCTTTAATGACATCGTAGGTACGGGGACTTCTTTTCGAGGTGTGTGTCAGTTAGGCAATCACAATCTGGTATACCAACATACTGACGTTTTGTGATATAACACGGAGAAAGTGTAACAAGATAACATACAGTTCACTACAAACTGCTCATATTGAGCACATATCACCCCATTTTTACTTTCTCTAATTATAATTGTTTTGTGTAACAAATAATATTATTGCCGTAGAGCACCTTCAGACAATATAATCAGTCTTGGGAGAGTTCTGTTTTTCCAGTTCGGTACTCTTTGACAGATATATTTTGACGTTCTCTTCATAACAACATTTCACCAGAATGAGATACCACTGAAGGCGATCAGGTTGGTTTTACGAAAGGAAAATTTCCCGGAATGAGATTCTCACTTACTAACACAAGAACTATAAGAAATCGGGATAGCTTCCTAAAATTCGTAGAATCAGATGTTCAAATTTCTTATAATATTGGGTCTGAATTACAGGGACAGACTATATAGTCTACGATATCTACAAAACGCAGGTACGAATAATGAAACTCGAAGTTGAAGGACAAGTTCCTATTAAGGTGAATCATCGCAGCGTTACAGCTTATTATGGCTGTTTTTACGTAGAACAAGGAAGGAAGGTATTAAAAGAGCACTTCGAACGGGAAATAGAAGTACAATGGGATCAAAAACGACTGCTGAATTTCACAGATGAAAAAGCTGTTTGGTAACATATGTGGGTGAATTAAACCTATTTGAAAGATATGGGCATGTCTCGGAGCACAGAACAACAGAACATGGCTTAAGGATAAACAAAGCAACGCAGAAGTTGATGAATAGTGGTAGAAAAAATAATGAAACGTCGAGTGCCTTGCTGCGGGTAGACCAGATCGCCTGGTGCGAGTCTATGAAGGTGACGTCACTTAAGCGGCTTGCTCATCGATGAGAATGAAAGGATGATGACGACACAAACACCCAGTCTCTGAGCGGAGAAAATCTCTAGTACATTTGGGAATCGAATCCGGGTCAACGGCAGGACAATCCGGCGCGCTGTTCACTGAGCTACGGTGGCGGAAGGTAGCAAGAAGAAATATAATGATCTTAATATCAGTAGTAGGAACGATCAATAGTGGAAGAAATAAAAGAATGTTTTATCTAGAAAGGAATGTTATACTGTATGGCAAATGCAAAAGCAAACATTACAACTAGAGTGGTCCAAGTGAAGAAAGTTTTATTCATTATAAAACCTGTAAAATTATCGTAAAATGATATGGGAATGAGAAAGATGTTAAAACTTATAGTCTTGATCACTGAATAATGAAGTGAGAACTTTCTGATATGTGGAGGAGCAGAAACAGGATCCGTTTGAAATATACTGTTGTTGAAGAATGTTAAAAATTAAATCGATATATAAAGCCTGAGTTCAAAAGAGGAAGTCACAAGTTTATGGAAAACCTATATTAGTGGGATAGGACAGTATGGCACTTGCTACATCTTTCATGAATAATTAATTTTCTGCTGGTAGACCACTATACAAGAAAAATTGCTGGGCAAGGCAGAGGTAGAAAATCCAAAAAAGATTGTACAGTACGTTGAGTGTAGTAGTGACGTGGAAGGGAAAAGATGACAACAAGATCGGAAGAAATACACAGAGGCGACGAAAGTCATGGGATAGTGATATGTACGTACACGTAAGGCGGCAGTATCGCGTACGCAAGGCATAAAAGGGCATTGGGTTGGAGGAGCTGTCATTTGACGATTCACGTGAAAAGATTTCCGACATGATTATGGTCGCATGACGGGAACTGACAGACATTGAAGGCGGAATGGTACACTCATGCTCATAAGTGCAGGATAATTGCAGAATGTAGTGCCACACAACGTGGCACTATACAAAATTGGCGCTAATAGCATAGGCACATAGGGAATACATACGACGCAGATCTGTAAGTCCACGGTATTGGTGATAAGACATAATTTGGAACGATATCCCTCAGGAGGACATCCAGAAAGTTAGTCAGTCAACGTCAAGCCGAATAACTACTCGCATGTGGGCCATAGGTGGACCAGCGCATTATTGCCCTGCTGTCTGTGAAGCTCTCTCTCTCTCTCTCTCTCTCTCTCTTCAATAAATCATCCAGTTTTTCGGAAATTGTAATCATTTGTTTGCCTGTACCTGTACTTCACACACGCCTGTTTCCGTCCGATTAGGATAACCGTCCCGGAACACATGTGCTACAAAACGCCACTGTTTCTTGCCCATGTACCCCGACATTAATATGGGATATGATCACCATGCACACGTACACAGGACGCACAACGGGTTGGCATACTCTGTATCAGGTGGTCAAGTAGCTGCTGGGGTATAGCCCCCAATTCTTGCACCACTGCCTGTCGGAGCTCCTGAAGTGTCCTAGGGGTTTGAAGACGTGCAGCGATACGTCGACCGAGAGCATTCCAGACGTGCTCGATGTGGTTTAGGTCTGGAGTACAGGCAGGCCACTTCATTCGTCTGATATCTTCTGTTTCAAGGTACTCCTCCACGATGGCAGCTCGGAGGGGCCGTGCGTTATCATCCATCAGGAGGAAGGTGGGACCCACTGAACCCCTGAAAAGGCGGACATACTGGTGCAAAATGACGTTCCGATACACCTGACCTATTACAGTTCCGCTGTCAAAGACATGCAGGGGTGTACGTGCACCAATCATAATCCCACCCCACACCATCAAACCACGACCTCCATACACGTCCCTTTCAAAGACATTAAAGGGCTGGTATCTGGTTACCGGTTCACGCCAGATGATAACCCAACGAGAATCACTGTTCAGACTATACCTCGATTCGTCTGTCTGGGACCACTGTTCCAATTACCATTTACTGTGTTCTTGACACCAGGCTTTACGGGCTCTCCTGTGACCAGGGGTCATTGGAATGCACCTTGCAGGTCTCCGGGCGAATAAACCATATCTGTTCAGTCGTCTGTAGACTGTGTCTGGAGACAACTGTTCGACTGGCTGGGGTAAGGTCCCGAGCAAGGCTACCTGCAGTACTCCGCGGCCGTCTGCAGGGAGTGTTGGTGAGATATCGGTCTTCTTGTGGTGTTGTACACTGTGGACGTCCCGTACTGTAACGCCTGGACACTTTTCTTGTCTGCTGGAATCGTCGCCATAACCCTGAGATCACACTTTGTGGCACACGGAGGGCCCATGCTACGACCTGCTGTGTTTGACCAGCCTCCAGTCGCCCTAGTATTCTACTCCTCATAACGTCATCAATATGTGTTCTTTGAACCATTTTCAACACACAGTCACCATTAGCACTTCTGAAAACGCATGCACACTTACTCGCTGCACTGTACTCTGACATGCACCAACACACCTCTGCGTGTGTGGACTGCTGCCAGCGCCACCGTGCGACGACCGTAGGTCAAATGCACCGCATGGTCATACCCCGAGGTGATTTACACCCGCTAACCGCCCACCAGAGCGTTGTTTCACCTTGTTTCAGCATTATCCTCAATTTATGAGCATGAGTGTAGTTAGAGCTAGACGCATGGGACATTTCATTCCATTTACGAGCTCCACACGTCAAGAGTGTGTCGAGAACAACACATTTCAGGCACTACCTCTCACCGCGGACAAAGCAGTGCCTGCCGACCTTTAGTTAACGACCGAGAGCAGTGGCGTCTGGGTTGAGTTATCAGTGCAAACAGTAAATAAGACTACTTGACATAATCGCAGAAATCGTAGAGGGACGTACGATGAACGTATCCGTTAGGACACCGTGACGAAATCTGGCATTAATGGGCTGTCGTAGCAGACGACCCACGTAAGTGCCTTTGTTAATATCACGACTTCGCCTGCAAGCGTCTCTCCTGGCCTCGTTATCATATCGGTTGGACCCTAGACGACTGGAAAACTCATGGACCCAAGTCGTCAACAAGGCTCTGTGCAAGCTAGAGGTGGCTCCATTGTGGTGTGATTGTGTTTAAGTGGAATGTACTGAGTCCTCTGATCCAACTGAAGTGATCATTGACTGGAAATGCTTATGTTCAGATACTTCGTTTGCTGCCATTCATGGACTTCATGTTCCCAAACGACGATGCAGTTTTTACAGATGAAAAAGCGCCATGTCACTGGGCCACAATTGTTCGCGATTGAACATTCTAAGGTTAATGATTTGGCCAACCGGATCCGTCGACTTGAATCCTTTCAAACATCTGTGGGACATAATCGACAGGTCAGTTCGTGCACAAAATATGGCACTGGTAACACTTGCATTCATGGACGACTATAGAGGCAGCATGGCTCAATATTCCTACAGGGGACTTCCAACGACTTAGCTCAACTTGAGTAGTTTGTGCAGCGATTCTAGCGATAGTGCTGCGGTGGTGTAACGGTTAGCATTTCTACCTAACAAGCAAAGAGAACCGGGTTGGAGTCTCCACCGTAGTATCAATGTTAATTCATTTCTTCTGCTTCAGTCATTATCGTTCATGATATATATTCAGTGGAAGATAAATTTTAAAAATAGGGGGAGACCATTGCATTGCCCGCATCTCGTGGTCGTGCGGTAGCGTTCTCGCTTCCCACGCCCGGGTTCCCGGGTTCGATTCCCGGCGGGGTCAGGGATTTTCTCTGCCTCGTGATGGCTGGGTGTTGCGTGCTGTCCTTAGGTTAGTTAGGTTTAAGTAGTTCTAAGTTCTAGGGGACTGATGACCATAGATGTTAAGTCCCATAGCGCTCAGAGCCATTTGAACTTTTTTTTTTTTTTTTTTTTTTTGGAGCCCATTGCAAAACAATATGCTGTACTCACTGCAACTTGCAGATGCCTATTCGTTTTATCCTAAAACTAAAAGTATGTTAAGCATGTGTCCAGTAAATGATTATAAGTGTACAGACAATGTGATTCTTAAGCTGTAACGTACAGTAAATAATGGAATAAATCAATAAACTGTAATACATGGTAATTAGCGGAATAAGCAAATATTAGGTATTAAGATATATATGGAACAATAACAGCTACTGAAGAATATTGGTTCAAAAGGTAGGAAACAGGTCAAAAAATGAGGTAAAAAGTTAACTGACCAAATATGAGTACAGCATTTCTTTATCAAATTGAATTCTCTGTGATAACAACGTAATGCACTCAAACAAGGCCGCGAGGGATTAGCCGAGCGGTCTAAGGCGCTGCAGTCATGGACTGTGCGGCTGGTCCCGGCGGAGGTTCGAGTCCTCCCTCGGGCATGGGTGTGTGTGTGTTTGTCCTTAGGATAATTTAGGTTAAGTAGTGTGAAAGCTTAGCTTACTACAAGGAGCTCAGAATTTTGGACAATGAAATAGCAATTAGAGTCAAAATTCCTTGTAGCAGAGGTTAATTCTGAAAATGTTCAGGAATGATATCTGGAAACTGTAAGGCCACAACTTCAGCAAAGCTTGTGACACATACATTTTCATTCACATGGCATTAGGAAACAAGAATCGCCAGATATTTAAAAATTATTAATAATAATTCAAAACAAATAAAAATCCAGATCCAATTATTATCTTACTTTACTAGTAAACTTATTATCACAATATCAGTTTCTACGTTCGAGTTAATTCATTACTTGCTCAACACGGCAGAAACCCTTAAATTCAGAATACATTTGAAATTGCTGCAAAAGTGGCCATTTCTCCGGGGCTGGAGTCAAAGCAAGATAAGAAACTCTGCGCACAAGATCCCTTTTCTGTTGTCTAAGTGCCACCCGACAATACTTTTCCTGCAGTTGGTACTAGCCCTATTTTATAAGGTCAGAAGCTCACCATTGGGCGACCGTTCTGAAGTCATAATGCCTTAGGTCGCAGCCACTCCAATCTCAGTTAACCAGGTTTTCTTCAGATCAACAACCGCAGCAGGAAGATTCACATATGCACGCAATGTACTCTCAGCACTTTTCGCTTTGGGTCAGGGTAAAGGCTGCCTGATCAAGTGTTTGAACAGAATACAGGAATGTCGTTCACATACAGGCGACCACGTCTACGTCGCGCCTTTGCAGTGAGGTGATACCGTCTGCCACTTGCCACTTGCTACGCCATCATCGCAACTACCCCTTGCCTTCTGGGTCCTCATGACGTTATCGCTTCTAATTCTTCACGTTGCTACCGCGCTAGAACTCTGTGGTGCAGCGTGCTGCATTTAAACGACACAGGAGGGGAGGGATACAAATTCAAAGGTAGGAAACAATGTTGTCCGAGACAGAATTTATTCTAGATAAGTAAATTCAGTGGTATGAGCAAGTAATACGATCGAAGAATAAAGGCTTACATTGTATTTAATGGACTGGATCCATATCTGAAGACAGAAAGGGGCAGTGACAACGCACTAATTGTAAACAGAAGATACCATTGTTTATGAGGAAGAAGATATTGCCTAATAAGTATGGATGAATAAACAAGACGAGAAGAAAAATAATTACAATACTTATATCGTTGTCGTTATTCAGTCTGATGGCATTTTTCACTCGGCTGTGCCAATATTTTCATCTCGGAATAGTACTGCAACCTGCATCCATATAAACCTGCTTGTCTCTCTCCAGTATCAAGTAGAAGTTTTACTGATGTCTCAAGGTGCGTCCTATTAACTAATGCCTTTCTCGAATCACGATGTGTGATGAACTCCTTTTTCTTTAAATCTGTTTAACGCCTCTTGATTAGTTACTTGATCTAATCTCCGAAATTTTAAAGTAGCGCGACATAAGAAAAGCTTCTACTTTCTTCTTTAATGAATTGTTTGTTCTAAATAACCCACCTCCGTGCAAGGCTAAACCCTAAGAAATAGCACACTCTACGAAAAGACTTCCTGAAATTTAAATTTGTAGGCAGTAATCCAAAATATGGAAACACAACAATCACAACATACGATCTTGGCTCATACTATACAGGAACCCTGTTGTCAATTAAAACAGCGTTGTGTCGTTCTTGTATTGGATAAGTGCAGGTCCTGTATTCCTCCCACAAAATAGTAGCAAGATAGGGAAACAAAGGTGGAGGTAGACAGCGATCGCGGACCCTTCTCCCCAAAGTAGATCCCAAAGGCTCAATAATATTTATATCTAGGGTCTGTGATGACCAGGGGAGCTGCGATAACTCATCTCCTGCTCACTAAACCAAATCTAGACGTAGCAAGCCGTGTGAACAGAGGCCCTATCTTCATCATAAACACCATCAGAACGGAGGACCAACCAATAGACCATGATCAAACAAAGCTATATGCTTCCAGAGGCTTTCTCCTGTTTCAAACATCTATGATGCATGTATGCAAACTGGAACGACGACTGAAGCCTTGTGCTGAGGCCGGGATTCGAAACGGAATCTCCGGCTAACTAGGCAGATGTGCTAACCACTATGCCACCCAGGGACAGTGATTTGCACAACTGCACGTATTACTCTATCACTCCTCCCCCATCACTAATTCCCATTCACGCCTCAGACCGCTATGGTTTCCCCAAAACTCAAACACCATTGCATGGTATCTCCAACTATACTGATATATACCTCAGCACAGACTGAAAAGGGAATCGTGCTTGAAACCCAGGCATGGTTGGTTAGTTGATTGGTTTGGTGGGAGGAGACCAGTGAGGTCATCGATCTAATCGGACTAGGGAAGAATTGGGAAGGAAGTCGTCCGTGCCCTTTCAAAGGAACCTTACCGGCATTTGCCTGAAACGATTTAAGAACATCACGCAGAACCTAAATCAGGATGACCGGACGCGTGATTGAACTGTCGTCCTCCCGCATGCGAGTCCAGTGTGGTAACCACTGGGCAACCTCGCTCGGTCCCAGGCATTGTTCTTGAATCAGATGAAACTATATAGTTCAGGAGACCTTTCTACGTCTCAGACAAAACGTGAATGGGAATTTGTATTGAGGAAGGTGACATGCTATGGTAGTCCATGCAATCGTGCACTGTGTCAGGTTCGTGTGGTAGTTACCGAGCGAGGTGGCGCAGTGGTTAGACACTGGACTCGCATTCGGGAGGACGACGATTCAATCCCGCGTCCGGCCATCCTGATTTAGGTTTTCCGTGATTTCCCTAAATCACTCCAGGCAAATGCCGGGATGGTTCCTCTGAAAGGGCACGGCCGACTTCCTTCCCCATCCTTCCCTAATCCGATGAGACCCATGACCTCGCTGTCTGGTCTCCTTCCCCAAACAACCCAACCCCTCGTGTGGTAGTTAGTGCATCTGTCTTGTGAACAGGAGTTCGAATCCCAACCTGGGTGCAAATTTTCATTTATTGTTTCAGTCAGCGTAGGTACATCCTAAATGTACCATGAGATGGACCTAATCAGCCAAAGTGGTCACAAAATCCTTAGCAGTATTGCAACATTATAGATGGGGCCAATGGAATTCCGTGATATGGTTGCCCAAATCATCATCGAATACCCGCAATGTTTCACTCTTGGGACGCACACTAGGCCAGAAGATGGTAACAGTGTGACACAACACTCATCCGATTAACTGACTCTCTCCAATTGCTGCAGAGTCAAGGTTCTATGACTTAGACTCCACGTTTTCCTGTTTCGGACAGTCATACTCAATGACCGGCTGACACGATCATTCAACACAAATTTTCGTTGGCGCTACGACTTAGCGCATAATTTTCTTCCGCTTTCTCTGTATGCGGTTTCAATCTTCGTTTCGGTTCATCTTGAAATACCAAACACTTCGCCAACCGTCAGTTCGGAAGCACCCACTAAACGAGAAACAACAATATGCCCACGTTTGAATTTACCTAGCTCCGATATAATCCACTCACAACAACACAGAAAATTGTTCTGACCACGATGGACACTTGACACGTATCTGGGGTATTGCACAAGTGCCGACCGGGTCAACAACAAGAGTGCAACCTGCATCTTGGGTAGCATCTACATTTATTCTAAAGCTTGCGTAACTCGCACTGTTTCCATAATTTTGGCCAACCCCTGTATATTCGATGATAACAAATTCCTCTTCTTTTGAAATTATTTTCATGTACTTTCCACTCTGCAATTCATATACTCTCTTCTTCGGCCATTTTGATTCATTTGGCTCGCCAAATAGCAGAACTCATCTACTACTTCCAGAATTGCAAAGTCACAAGCCCCTCAGAAGCTTTATTTCATCTCCCTAATCTCTTACACCTTTCCAAATATCCCCTTGGTACCCGTCAGAGCTTACAAGCCTGTATCACTCCTTTCTCAACTGATAATGGAGAGAAGTGTGTGTAGCTGAAGCTGTAGAGGGAGATCATGGTTTGACCGTAGTTGCTATTGTCAAATGACTGTAGGCTGCTACAATTATCCTTAGATGAAGAGGCCTGCAGGCGATGGAAAAAAGATTCATCACATCAGTCTTCGGACTGAAAGTTACAGCAACAATAGCGAAGACTTTTGGCAGCCAATAGAACAAAGAGACTACTGAATTTATCGTCTTCATCGGACAGTGGAAATTCAATCAGGCCTTCACTCCGCAAGAAATTGCACAGATGTTCAGTATGCAATACTGAGCATTGATTTCATATCTTGAAATAGGGCTTCGTATCGTCTACCGTGTTACTGGTATAATGTATGTAATGAAGTTCATTGTCATACAAATTTAGTCACTGGTTTACAATTGTAGTGTGACGTCTCCCTGAAACGCAAATTACATAGGATACTATCTCACATGGGAACAGAAAGGGCAATAAATTTTAAATAAAAGGAGATCTCAACCTAAAGTAGAACTGAATCTACATTTCGGAATAAAATCATGAGTTACTGACGTATGACGAAAATAATTGGGAGAATCAACGAAAACTTGAAACGTGAACGCCGTCAACAATATTCCGGAGCCGTATATCGCTTCTTTGTATATAGCTCGAACAGTGAACGTAAATTACTTGTTGACTCATGTCTCCTAGGGAAATTCCAGCTTTTCCATTAAAAGTATCGATCGATTGCAGAGCAAACTTGTATATCTCATAGGAAGGTGCTTTTGACGACTGGATGATTTTCTGTTGGCTGCGTTACTTTCCCCCTCAATTAAATTAATGCCCTCCTTTCTCGTTGTGTCACTAAGCGTAATCGTGACAAGTGCTTTTCACCACTGCCGTGAGCTAAACAGTTGTGTTTTGCGCCTGTCACTCTCCCCTTTTGTTTTTTGTTGCGTGCTCACGGTTTTCCATCGCCTGAGCCTTTGAAAGCGGATTGGTCACGTATTGGTCACGTTGGCTAAGACCAGGTGACTTACAAACACTATGAAACATAAAAGAAATTGTAAAGGCTATCTTTACCTCTACTTGTACCTGTGATTTCCTCTTTCGCGTTCAGTCAGTCCCTGAAGACAATGAACATGTGGCGTTCAGTTTAGTAGGACGTTTTCACTGCAATTAAAGCGATTTTACCCACAAAGGGACTATTACATTATTTCATGACTGTCAAATTACTTACCTAAATTGAATCTATCTAATAATGACCTACCTAATAACGATTAATTGCTGTGATATATTACGATAGACATTCACAATAACAATTTTACGTTCTCCGAGGTACCACCAAGCAATGGAGCTATGATGTAAATGAAGCTCTGCAGATGTTGTCAGTTCATGAATACTGCAGGTGTAACAACTAAAGCGTAATCTACAAAAGCAATAGCTTGCTTCCTTGTGCTCAGTATTTCTGCACTTACATGAGAAATCTTAACATTAATCAGTAGATGTGTTTCGTTCTTCTCAGTTCTTCAGTTTCATCACAGAAATTATCTTCCTTCATTGCATTTTTAATCTCCTCCAATGCACATGAATTGTTATTGTTTTGAGATGTTTTTAATGATACTGATTTATCGATACTCGCGCTCAAAATGTCTCTATACGCATCGCTGACTTTCGGGTTCCGTGTCTTGAGGGCGGGGGAATGCAAGGGCCAGACCAGGCGCTGGACTGGGAGGATGCTCATACGACGAGGACGCCAGTGGGCGGATGCTAAGTGAAGTCAGCGGACAGGACACGGCAAGATGTGAAGTGAGGCTTGAAGTCTGGTGCACGAGGAAGGCATGCTAGAAGAACACAAGAGTGGTGTGTCTGGGAATGATCGAAGAAGTGTGTTTGTATGTGTCCGTGTGTGTGTGTGTGTGTGTGTGTGTGTGTCTGTGTGGTGTGTGTGCGTGTGTCTGCCTGCCTGTCTGTCTGTTACCTGCGACTCACCTCCTAGTGCACCAGCACATGTGGACTTGTTTAATTGAGTTCTGAATTTCTTGACAGTGTGACAACTGGTCATCATTGATGTGTGGCTGTAGAACTATCAAGCTAAATGACGTTGCCGCCTTTCCGTCTTTGTCGGTGCTCGAAGTGTGCTAAGCCGAGGTTACGAACTCTTGCGACTTATTGTGGTTGAGACTTCAAAATGCGTTTCTTTTACA
Organism: Schistocerca nitens; assembly: GCF_023898315.1. Classification (NCBI taxonomy): domain Eukaryota; kingdom Metazoa; phylum Arthropoda; class Insecta; order Orthoptera; family Acrididae; genus Schistocerca; species Schistocerca nitens. The sequence continues at coordinate 318,784,428 of NC_064621.1, read as the reverse complement.
ACGCCCTCAGTGGCATTGTTCCTGAATTTATTGAAAATGGATAGCTTCTCGTCCGGTCCCTAGATAATGTGTTCATTTTCGCAAAGAAGGTTAACGCTACTTGTGAGGTAAGCTGTTTGGAGGTAATCAATTTAATTACGTCGTTCCTTTAGTGCATTGAATGATGGTGTTTATTGTGGTAATCAGTGCTCATATTTTCTAAAGGCAAGAGGCTCGCGACAAGCAAAACTGTGCAGCATTTCTTTTCTTGCACTCAATTGCTGTACTCTTGTAAATAATGTTCTCATTCAAAGCAATGGCAAGGCGCCTGCAATTTGTGAATGTAGCTGTACAGCACTTTTCACCGTGCTCTAAAGGACTATATATTTCGTGTGACTAGGGCCTCCCGTCGGGTAGACCGTTCGCCGGGTTCAAATCTTTCGACTGGACGTCATTTCGGCGACTTGCGCGTCGATGGGGATGAAATGATGATGATTAGGACAACACAACACCTAGTCTCTAAGCGGAGAAAATATCCGACACATCCGGCAATCGAACCCGGGCCCTTAGGATTGACAGTCTGTCGCGCTGACCACTCAGCTACTGGGAGCGGACTCTAAAGGACTCTGTTAACTATAGTTATTGGTTGGAAGACAAGGTTGTGCGACATGTGTTTTAGCAGCGTGCCTTTTAAGAGTGTTATCAGCGTTGAAACTGATTGCTGTTATTCTGTTTAGAAAGTGCATTTTCTTTCTGTTACTCACCCGTTTTGTGGGGCAACGGTCTTTTTGTATAATGGCACCTATAAATAGTGGAGGCGTAAGCTGGTTCATTCGAGTCTCAGTAATGAGAGCCATTTATGGGCTGTCATATATTTGATATTACTACGTTTTTAATTTTTTTATTTTTTTGAAACTGTTTCATCGCTGTGAAGCTCATGAGATTATTAACTGCTTTGCCCAAGGTGCTCTTTGTATGGGTAATTTTTAATAATGCTGGCAAGTTTTACATTTCAAGGATTGAGCTTTGGATGTTGAAAATACTGCAGTTGTGTGAAGACTTAACAAAGCATTTTTGCTCTTGGCTTCATTAAGTAATTTATGATGGCTGCTTTATCAGAAAAATTAATTAATTAATATATGTGGGTTTATATCAGGATATAAAGGTTTCAAGCTGATTATGCCTTCTCCTTTTACCTGAGAAAGATGCTGTTTCACCTTTACATGGTCAAGACCACTTACTGCTAGTGTGAATGTAATAATTCTGTCTGGCAATAAAATTTGTTATTGTATTTGCTTATATGGGCTCAGTGGTTTACAGTCCCGGATCCTAATGTCCCGTTATCAGATTTTACCTTGTCTGTTAGTCAGATAGCGAATAATTTCGGTAGATTTTAACTCTTACCTGTTTTCTGGAGGATGTACGTATACACGAGCAGTCGAATTTGGACAAAGAATTTTAGGTGACTTTTACTTTCTGCTTGTGGACGCTCCACGCCCGCAGCTGGGGCATGATCTCAGCGGCCATATTCTAGGGCTCGTTACTTTTTAGTGGGGATATCGGTCTTCTTACTGGTTTGATGCATCCCGCCGCAACTAAGTATCCGAACTCTTCATCTTACTGTACCATTCCACCGTACGTCCAATCTTCATCTTTCTCCCTTCCATTACAGTTTTCACCCTCTGTACCTCGCTTAAGTATGACAGAATTTGTTTCTTGATGTCTTAACACATGCCCTGTCATCCTGTACCGTTGCTCAATGTTTTCCTCATGCCCTCTCCTCGCTGATTTTGTGGAGAACCTCATCACTCCTTATTAGTCGCTCCTTTTATACCTCAACTCGGACAATTCAATTCGCTTGTTTCCGGTTATCCTACAGTTCATGATCCAGTTCCACAGAATGCTGTGCTCTCAACATACATTCTCAGAAATGTCTTCCTCAAATTAAGATCGATATTTGATACCCTAACAGTAGGAATGCCCTCTTTGCTTGTGCTACGCAGCGACCATCATGTATTATTTTCTTTCCAGTGTAGGTGAAGTCCATTACTTCATCCTTTTCGGGGCTCCCAGTATTGATGTTAGATTTATCGCTTATCTTAGTTTTGCTAATACTCATTACTATAGTATTTCTGTGGTCTGTTGTCAGCTCATAGCGGGTGCTCATTTGACGGACCATGCCGTTCAGCAGGTCCTAATTGATTCCTAATCTTCGCTGTGGACAGCATGTAATCACCGAATCTTATCGTGAATACACTTTCACTATGAAATTTAATCCCTTCCCTGAATGTAGGTGATGCTGAGGGAATTATAATGGGAAACCAGACACTTAAAGTAGTAGAAGACTTTTGGTATTTGGGAAGCAAAATAACTGATGCTAGTCGAAGTAGGGAGGATATAAAATGTAGACCAGCAATGGCAAGAAAAGCATTTCTGAAGAAGAGAAACTTCTTAACATCTAGTATAGATTTGAGCGTCAGGAAGTCGTTTCCGTAAGTATGCATATGGAGTGTAGCCATGTATCGAAGTGAAACATGGACGTTAAACAGTTTGGGCAAGAAGAGAATAGAAGCTTTTGAAATATGGTGCTACCGAAGAATGTTCAAGTTATATGAGTAGATCACGAAACTAATGAGTAGGTACTGAATAGATTAAGGGAGAAGAGAAATTTGTGGCACAACCTGAGTAGAAGAAGGGATCGGTTGGTAGGACTCATACTGAGGGGTCAAGAGATCTCCGATTTAGTACTGGGGGGGGAGGGGGAAACGTGTGTGGGGGGAGGGGGCGGGGGCGGGCTGGCGGGAGAGGGGGGGTGAAAACAATAGAGGCAAGCCAAGCGATAAATACAATAAGCAGATTGAGAAGAATGTAGGTTGCGGTAGTTACTCGGAGATAAAAAGGCTTGCACAGGATAGTGTAGCGTGGAGAGCTGCATCAAACCAGGATTTGCATTGAAGACCACAACAACAAACATGAAACTTTCTTGTATTTCCGTCATTGCTTCTCTGCTCTCCCAATTGAACGTATTTCTGTCATACACCTTCTCTAATGCGATAACTGTATTCTTGGTGACACTTTTTTTCTTTCTTGGTTTTGCATATATTGTAGATAAATCGTATTTTCCTGTGGTGTACATCTATTTTCCTGGGAATTTGAAACATTTTACACTATTTTTCAGGGTCTATCTCGTTCCGAAGATCGAAAAAGCCTCAGGAAGTGTCCTGAACTTTTTTATTCTCGATTTCAAGCTTTACTCTAACACGCCTATAGTATATTGTGAGGTTAATGACAATTATGGAATGATTTCAATTCTGATACATTGAATTAAGGATTAGAAGTTTCCATATCGTCATTAAATCGAAAAAACAGGAAAATTATTAGCTGGTGGCAGAATTCGCCAGATTGTAACGGATGCAGCTATAAACGAGACATGGAAACAGCAGAGGATAGCCACGTCGAAACAAGGTCGTCGCCAAGTCAGTGGCAGCTCTCAAGAGGACTACGTGGTTAGCGCCTTCGCAGCGCTTCTGTGACGACAGACCACACTTGTTGCCGATACAAGAGCAGTACTGCTACTCTGTAGGAGTACTGCTACCTAATTATGAAAGGCTTAGGTCTCCGACACCTTCAAGTCAATTCGGCGCTACACGCTAACTAATGCAAACGGCAGAAAAAAAAGCAGTATTTAATGACGGTCGAGACTGCCCGTCGTCAATCAGGCACCTGGGCAGTATGTGATGCCGGGTCTGTGTGAACTGCCGACATCATCGCCACCGGTTCGCGAACCAACGAACGCCGCCTGTCTGCCAACCCCTGGCAGCCAACCCACACCAGCAGCCCGCCCCTGCCCTCCAGATGCCGGTCCTTGGGTCGACCCCAGGCAATGCCATGGCTGTGCCTCCAGGATCTCCGTGGACTCACGTAAAAAACAGCATCGTGCGTGTATGAAACCTCGAGTGGCGTCTCCGTTACCGTCGTCAAGTCGCCCCTCTGGGGCAACACTCCAGTTCGTAGACAGCTAGTCCTTTTCTGCCAATTACCATACGACATCGCCTGCAACTGCAACGCCGGAATGTTAATTGAAGAAGGAAGCGCACTAGCCGAAAGAAATAACTAAACACTTGCTCTTGTCCATGGGGGAATGCAGTTGTATGATTACATGTGAGACTGAGTATACGTCCTCCACTGGTCTGTCTCTTGCTTCCACACACGTCTCCCCTTCCTCACAAACCATCTAAGGACATTAAAACGCCCACAGGAAGAGTCGAACCCATCCTGACAAGCAAAAGCTACTCTTGTTTAACTTATATTTTCTCACAGTTGTCCCAGACCTGCTGTGGCCATTATATTTAGTAACAGAATCTAGATCGTTGGTAACTGACGGATCAACGACGACCAAGAAGATGCGGCACAACAGTGATTCCACAGGGACAGTAAGATATGTAAGTAGTAGCCCTACCTTTTTCCTTCATTCTTGCGTTACTATACTTCCTTTGACTGGATCATCCATTACTTTTTTCTGCAGTGTCGGGATTGAATACCACTGCGGCGTTCAGTAAGGGAGCAAGGGCCGAACACCAGTAATATGCAACATTGCAGTTTATCTGGAAACATCGCCCCTCGCACTGAGTCACAGCTTGTAGCATGAAGGGTTTGCCTTAAAGGGGGTTATCACGAAAGCCAATACAGACATTTGACTGCTTCATGTGGGCGCCCTGAAAACTTTGGTAATTTCATAAGAATAAACCAGAAGAGGCATATGGATTTTTTGTTGTATACAGGGTGACTCACGTGAGACGTAACTCGCCTTTTATTTGGTGAACTGTTACACAAATCGAGATTCGGTTTACGGCGAATGTTAGATGGTCGAGGGACACATATCTTTTGTTTGGTTAATTTTAGAGCTGGTATCAGCTGAGATACTGAAGTAAGTGCTTTATTTAAAGGGAACCGTATAGTTTTTACAACTGCATTCGATAGTTGTTGCGAAGACAATTACAGTGATGCTGACGTTGCAATCATTCGTAAAAACATTCGAGAAATGTCCTAGAATGTGAGATCATAGTGGGTGGAAATGCCATTTGCGGAGAAAATACTGCTGAGCTGGCGTCTCGGACCAGGATGTGTAGTAGTATACCGTAAGGTAGGCCTGCGCTACGAGAATAAAGCTTTATTTCCACTTGATCCAACATACGATCTAAAAACGGGTTCTCCTATAAATGTTGTGTGTGGAATTACGACGTAGGCTAGACTGTAGCTGATCACGAAGGTCTTAGGGAAATTATTTCACTTTTGTGTAAATTGGCAATTTGTTGTTAGGTCTTATGGGACCAAACTGCTTAGGTCTTCGGTCCCTAAGCTTACACACCACTTAATCTAACTAAAAGTAACTTACGCTAAGGACAACACATACACACACACACACACACACACATATAGTCGCAATCACACACACACACACACACACACACACACACACACACACACACACACACACACACACATACACACCCATGCCCCAGGGAGGACTCGAACCTCTTACGGAGGGAGCCTTGCGAACCGTGACAAGAGGCCCCAGACCGCGCGGCTACCCCGGGCGGCCATATTCGTGTGTCCTTCCAGATTTACGAGAACTGAAACAGAGAAATCAGCTGTTCTTTAATTCAAAAATAAAGAGTTCTTATACGCTGCAAAAAGCAACTACTGTATTAAATGTCTAAATGCTAGAAGGAAGATTTCGCCTATCTTTTCTTATGTGGTTGTGTGCTTCTTAGAGGTAAAACACATGCTGCCACAGAACTGTCTCTACCTACACTGCTCTAAATTATATCATGTAGGATACATTCATTGAACTAAACATTTGTTAAAAGTGCGTTGGTGACCGCTTGTACATCACAAGACGTTGTTTCATGCTGAGCGCAAGCGCGTAATTGCAGTGTTACCAGCTATGTGCAATACGCGCTGTCAACTTACATGACACTGCAGTGCAATTTCATACACAGGTAAATGAAATGAACAAATTTTCCAACAGTGGTTTGGTAACAACCCAAATCATTAATATTGTCTTCCAAAAAAATAACTTTATCATTTAAGAATGTGTTCAAAATGTTGACCATATACTGAAACGCACATTTGCAGTCGCCGTTCGAAAGGAGATGAACAGACATAATTACAGTGGATGATATGGTTAGACCACGCACTGACAATTCGATGACACACATCGTCTGGTGTAGTCGGAGCTTCTCTGAGTGCTTCCCAAAGAAAGATATAAAGTGGAATCAAATCGTGGGACTTCGCAGGCCATTTAACAACATAATTTAGTCCTATCCAAAGTCCAGGATAGTTCCCATTCAGTATTTTCGTTGCAACACGGGAGGAGTGAGCTGGACAACGGTCGTGTTGCAGCCACAAGTACCGGGAGAATGTTCGTCAGAAAGTGTGCGTACGAATGTTTATTTAGAACGCCTGAGATGAAGTAAGGTCCCAAAATGTAATTTACTATTCTGCCACACCATACGTTTACGTTCTACAGCCGTTGATGTTGTAGCTGACGAATGCAGGTCATATTTTCGGCTGCCCAGTGGTGCCTGCTATGCAGATTTACATTGGCGTGGTTAGTAAACGTTGCCTCATCGGTAAAGAGCACACGATGGAAAAATTTAGTGCTGTCTCTCAGTTCCTGAAGTACAAACCATCAAACATTTATACGACATTAGAAATCACGGTCATCGAGTGCCTGATGTAGTAACAGGGGTAATAGGTAATAGGGGTGGAAATTCTGTCGACGCAGGATGCGAATGACACTCGTCTGGCTGATTCCACATTCCTTGGTAGTATGTCTGGTACCACTGGGCGTATTCATTAGCACGTAGCTAGACCAGCTTCCTCGTCGTCTCTGTAACTTGCAGTCTTTCTTCTTGTCCTCCTTGTGACGTTTAAGCAGCCTGTCCGCACAAGCGTCTTAATAATTCGTGTAGTTGCATGGTGCGTCCGACACTGGCCATCCGAACAGATAGCCCTACACCGCTGTCCTGGTTTTACGGAATTTCTTTTACACTCACCATATAAAACTAGTATATCCAACTTCTCCTCCTTGGTGTACATGGCTGCACGTGATGAACGTTCAAAAAGAAATGAGCGGCCTGTAGTGCAAACAAGTAAACAGGCAAATGTGTTGACATTCTGACACATCGTCGCACGAGAGGTCTGCTTGGCGGTATTTGCCCCGCTAATGCCGAATGCCGCCACCGTGCTTTAAAAATCTACCACTTTTCTCGAATTTTTTACGAAAAGTTTCAATGTCAACATTAAAAAACGCTATATCACTGTAACTGTGTTCTCGAGAGTTATCGAACACAGTTACAAACACCATACGGTTTCATTAAAAAAAAGAAAAAAGTACATTTGCTTCAGCATCTTCGTTGATTCCAGCGCTAAAAACAGTAACCAAACAAAAAAAAGTTCTCCTCGATGCACTAACATTTGCCGAAATCCGCAGTTCGATATGTATAACCGTTCACGAAATAAAGTGGGTATCACCTCTTATGCGACTAGCTCTGCTTATGAATTTGTATTGACTAAGTGTTTTAGGATGAGAAACATCGTTAAGAGCAATATTCATAGTAGTAATTAGAAATATCTATAATGTAGGTCATGGTTAGCCAGAATTATTGAGAAATGAACGAGTACAGGTTGTAGATACATGGTTGAGGTCATACGGAAGTTTAAATATAGTCGTGAGTCGTGCTCGGGTAGTCTAATGTTACTAATGGAAGGCGATCACTCACGATGAGAGGGAAATGTGGGTTCGAGTCTCCGTCCTGCACAAATTTTCATGGTTGTCAACTCATTATGCAGCTGATGGTTGTTCGTATTAGCAACTGAGAATTAATTCCATGTATTTCACAAACGTTGTAGTCGGTGCAGTGCCTGTTGCTTAGGATATGCATGCATATCCAAAAGGACACTGCGTCGTAATTTGGAATAGCACAGACAATGCACTACAGTATTTATCCTCCGTCACCGGGCAACCGACTTTCACGGAAAAATGTCTCTCCTCTACGGGAATGTTCATAGTGAATGCATGAATGCAGATTTTTAGGCATATGGCTGGCGAAACATGAAATTCTGCATTCGGAAGTGAGTCGTGGTCGGATGGCAAAATGGATTAATCACGCAATTAGCGCAAAATCCAGGATCGAGTCAGGGTTCTGCAAAAATTTTCATCGTCGTCATTCCGGTTGTGCAGCTGATGATTGATCACATTCTCAGTTGCGACTTAATTTCATGTATGTTTAATTCTAATAACGTGCAACTGTTTCCGTGGTAAATTTGAGTGTTTTATGTTGAATAATAGGGTTTCTGTCTGTTATTCGCGTCTTTCCTGCACGATATTTCGACTGAGTGACTCGCAGTCTTCTTCAGGTGCTGTCTTATACTCATTCCAGAGTGGAATGTGTCCGGTATTTATGCCTATCTTGTACTAGGCGCGCCCTCTGCGGTCCGCGCTGCGTCAGCCGACCAATAGCAGCGACTGTAACGTTTTCTTCTAGTCACGGCTTTTCTGCACTCTGTGCGCTTGTTTTACTTTGTTCGGACTCACGACCTACGTAAACTATTTCTATTTCTGCGAAAATTCCATTGCATCGGTGGGAAGCCATATATCAATGGTGTACGATTTTCTATCGATTGTTACACTCAAAGATGTTTTCGAGTACACTGAGAGTGCAACATTGCATTGGCAGCTGTGCTCTGGTTTCTCTTCCTTTTGACGATATGAACCATTCACCGTGTTTGAGTATGACCGGCTGCTCGTTTTATGGCACTTTATTTTTTCACGGCTAACTATTATTTCAGTTCTGTATGGTTGTTTGTGTTAATATGAAAATCTCAGACTAACTGCAGCACAACGGCCAACAAAGACGAAAAGAAGTCGTGTGGATGATGCAGCTGCCGGCCGGAGTGGCCGTGCGGTTCTAGGCGCTACAGTCTGGAACCGAGCGACCGCTACGGTCGCAGATTCGAATCCTGCCTCGGGCATGGATGTGTGTGATGTCCTTAGGTTAGTTAGGTTTAATTAGTTCTAAGTTCTAGGCGACTCATGACCTCAGAAGTTAAGTCGCATAGTGCTCAGAGACATTTGACATTTGACATTCGATGATGCAGCTGTATGTATAGTTTACCTGTGTTGTTGGGGCGATCTCGTGTTGTAATTTATAGTATTAGAAGCTGAGATCGCTTAATATGAAATACTTTATGTCACGACTAGTTTCAACGATATCCATCTATTATCCACAGATTCTCAGATCTCCCAGAAATATAATTACACATTAATCTCGTCGAAGTACTCAGGACTTGCTCCTATTATAAAGCTGGAGCTCAACACGGATACATATTTAAGAAAGCAATGTGGAGTTGTATAATTATAATAGGAGCACTTTATCAGTAAGTCAACAAGAATAGTGGGTATATATATGTCTGGGCGATACGAGAATCTGAGGCTGACGGCAACCGAGATCTTCCTCCACTGTCTTCTAGGAAGCAGGCAGTCGGACAAAAATCATTCATAAATAACTACGCTTTGACCGGACAACGTGGCTTGTTAATGGCAGTATCCTCACAGAGCTAGGTTATCGGCACGGCGCTTGAAACATCATCGCATACCGTACAGGACACGGCTAGCGGAGAAACGTGCGGACGTCGACGGCCAGGTGTCTGTTTTGACGACGCGTAGCCAGCGGCTGCTTTCGTTGACCAGACGGGAAACTTCCCCTCGCGCTTTCTCTGTTGACAGTCGGGCTGCGCCCCCTGGGAACACACAGGGGGATCAAGTCAGTACCATAAACCTCTTCTCTCCCCCTTCATGGCCCAGCTAAAAGGTGCAACTTCAGAAATACGCAACATGCAAGCTATCACCAGATCGGAGCAAATATTAATGTAGGGCGGCCGGAGTGACCGAGCGGTTCTAGGCGCTACAGTCTGGAACCACGCGACCACTGCGGTCGCAGGTTCGAATCCTGCCTCGGGCATGGGTGTTTGTGATGTCCTTAGGTTAGTTAGGTTAGGTTTAAGTTCTAGTGGCTGATGACCACAGCAGTTAAGTTCCATAGTGCTCAGAGCCATTTGAACCATTTGAGTATTAATGTAGGATTTATCGTGTTAATCCTTGCAGTCGCTGATATTATTCATAATCAGCAGGAATATCACTTAGATTGAGATGAACTGCATTAAACGCGATGAAATATGGACCGACGCGTTTCACCAGACGTTAAGAAATTTCAAACAGCAATCCTGGTAAGCGATTACACTTCTTGTCTGGATATTCGGAAACGCGTCAGACTGTGGAAGGAACCGAGAGGTACTGTGAATGCGAACGTAATGACTTTGCTGGAAGTTGCTCTCAATGTATCAGCGCGTGTTACGGAAAAACCATTCGTATAAATGATACCTTATTCTTTTATTTCTCGCGATAGGTAGTAAATTGCAGAACCAGGTAAACAGACACCGTCTTCCTCAGTTTCCAAAAGACTGATAATATAGATATACTCTCAGATACCTGTTGTACAACGACGTTAAGCTTGACCCTCCTGTTGCTGCTATGCCAGAGGAGTAGGCGAACTGCCATATCGGCTTTCACCCTCTCCCTTATATCTAACCTCTGTCAACAAGACAAAAATATTAAAACTTTAAAAACACTGAGTGAATAACACACGTCTTGAAGACTTTATTCTGACGTTTCGCCAACATAAAATTTTCGTAGTACACGGAGGAATTGCTAAATCACACGACTAAACAATACCATTCGATTGATCGTTTCTGTCAGCCCCTGAGAACTTTGCGTAAATTAGTTGTTACAGTACTACCTAATTTAATACTCGAATCCTTTTAATGATATTTAGATGACAAACCTATATGGTAGAGTAGTAAACTGAACAATTTGCTGCAAGACAGTTCAGTTTCCTTACAGGCGAAAAAATGCGGACCGGGGATTCCGTAGAAAGCTTAATTATGTATACGGATAGTTAATGTACACCAGGAATCGAGAATCTCGAAGATTTTTGCCTGTTAGCGACGTCGATATGGGCAAGACACAAGTCTACCCATTCTTGAGAAAAAGGGGTCTTGACACAGGGCTAGACAGATAGCCGGATTATGGTTAAAAACTGTATTCGTGTGGTATATATTAGTTATTTTAGATTTTCTACCCTTACTAGTACTACTTGCCAAATTTCTTGATTCTAGATCGACGAGAGTATTCTATATGTTTTAAGAGATAGTGCCTGAGTATTTAAATATGTGACACAAATAGCCGCAACTGTTGATTCCATAGACTCAGGAGGTTAAATTCTGTACGCCGTCAAGGGACCGTAGAACTTAATATGTGGCACACGTTTCAACTAGGTATGTTCATATGTCATATGTCCCTGAGGTAAAGGATTCTTAAAAGTCAGATAGACCAACGGTAGTTTAGCGTGATGCAGTTATGGATTAAAAGTGATGTAAATGGTCGTATATCTTTATTGCATTCATGTGGAAGTTAACATTTTGACACCGCAAAGATACCGTAGACATTGGTATTTAAGATAAATTTGAACTTGCGGCAACCCGTTCCATAGGAAAGCGGGTATTAACAGACGCCCAGACAGACACTCGGGCAGCAAGTTAGAAAAAATATTTTTGGTCATGTAACTACATATTAACAATTTTCGTTTTTTTCCATTCATTGCACTGTGAAAGCTTGCTTCTTGCTAAATTTCATGGTTCCAACGGGGAGTGCCCTATAGGTGAGTGAGTTTGCAAGCATCAATATACGTTACAGAAATGGTTGTATCATTACTTTGACGTAGAAACTTCAGTTTTAACACCGCCAAGGGATCGTTGACTTTAGTGTCTCACGTAAATGTGAACCTGATTGATCTATTCTCTCCTGACAGTCGGACAGAAAGGCAGACGAACGGACAACAGAGTGATGTAAGGGTTCCATATTTACAAACTGAGGTACGGTGCCTTCAAAACGAATTTTATTTTTATTGTGAAGTCGCCTGAAACTTCCTGACAGATTAAAACTGTGTGCTGGACCGAGACTCGAACTCTGGACCTTTGCCTTTTTTTTCGTAATTATCGCTGTATTTGTTCGGGGTGGACGTCCTATGAAACTTGTTCAAGTTCAGCGTTCATCCATTAATTTTTTTTTAAAATTACAGCTGGCAGCATCTCAGTTACCCAAGCACGACTCACGCCGCGTCCTCACAGCTGTACTTCTGCCAGTAGCTGGTCTCCTACCTTCCAAACTTCACAGAAGTTTTCCTGCGAACCTTGCAGCACTAGCAGTCGTGAAGTCTACTGTTTGTTTACTATAAGTGATGGAAATTTTCAATTCGGTTTGGCATACGGTAGAGCTAATCCCAAAAATATGTGAATTAGAAGTCTCATTTACTAATTGTTTCATGAACAGCAATGGGGAACGCGCTCTTCCGGTAAGCGTTAGCTCAAATTAGCTTCAGCAGCGAGATCTGGGCCATTATTAAGTTCCTGAACTTACGTTCTGCGAATTTAAAGCATTATACTTCACAAGATGTAGAATGTGCATCCTATTAAGTAGCTTATTAGAGTTTTCAGAGAATTTTCCTGATGCTCGTGTAACGAAACAGTTCTCGTGTGAATGACCGACCTCGTAACACATCCACGAACTCCTTTTCTTAAGTTATATGCACCAGGAAAGTACGATTTATTAACTTTTATCAGTATATTTACAAAGTTTTTTCAGAATTTGAATAAAAAGAAGGATTTATACAACTAAATATAAGAAACATGATAACTGACAACTCATTGTTGCATTCTGAGATTTTCAGTACATTGGCATGGAATTAAAGAAGGTTTGTAAATGTCCTAGGGGCTGTCTGATTGCATACCAAAAGTAACGTACTTTAATCCCACCCACCGGACCCTTTCCGCCTACGTACCTTACAGGGCGTGATCGAAACACACGAAAGTCTTAAAGCAGCGCTCTGAGCAGATTTGGCGCTCGATGACGCCTAATCCTACGATCTTTAGAGACTAACAACGGTTTATCGTTCATACAGAATGGATTAACAGTCTGATGCACTTGGTAGATGTATCATTTTCTGATCATTATACATAGCTTGACATTTCTCGAAGTGTAGTTCTCAGTCATTGTTCGTCCCCTATCACAATACTGCATTATGTCTCGCCTGGTAGTGTGAACCACTTCCAAATGTTGTCTAGATCCTCATCATAAGATTGTAACTCCCATTTGCTACAAAAATGCTAAGCCAATTAAACTTTCGTGAACAGTGGTCAACAAGTTGTACCACAGGTCGCTAGTGGGAGCGGGAACTGTATTAAGAAAGTGCACAACGACTGCTTAGCATTTATTAATTAAAAAGATTACATTGACGAAAGAATCAAAATTTAAATAACTGCCTATCACAGCAGTTGAAACAATAGATAGTCTACAATGAATGGCTTGTTTCACTCATTTGAAAGAACGTTCGTCCACCCGTTACAGTCAGTCAGTATTTACGGTCATTCATAACCACTCATGAAACATTATATACAACGGTTACTCGGATGATCTGCAAAATAAATGATATTATGGTTTGTCGTAGCCAAACATTATATGATATATCGACTGACGAAGCATTCACACGTGTGGCAGTTAAATTCCTTCCTCCCAACTTGTTAAAATAGTTCATATGTTATAACATACACCAGACTAGAAGTTTTAAGGAAAGATAGCATGCTAGTGAACAACCAAATTTTATCTCATAAAAAGATAAGCCCGTGTAGGAGAACATGGCCTTAAAGAACACGATCCTGGTTCAGAGTTTAACTCGCATAAAATACCTAGTATGTAGAGGTACAGTAACTTCCAGTCCCTGAAAACAACATCATCTATCATTTATAACCTGTCACATATATTTAATAACAACAAGAAATAAATATTTAAATTGAAGACTAATATAATACTTACTGGCCAGACCTGCAGCTCGAACTTTTTATGTAAGTTTAATACAGTAAACAGCAGGTTAAATGTTCGGTCGATAGACCACTTCTTATGATGGATCCATCTCTCAATCACTCACCAAAGCCACAGTAGCAACAAACACCAACAGCACTGACGCTAGTCCCTACTTAGCCGGGTCCGTGATGATTATAACCAAGCTGAATGGCGCCGGCTGCGACATCTAGTTCGCTTCCCCAAGCTAAAACACCAAAAGTCTATAAACGAACACTGTGGAAACACTGGCAGTTAGAGCGCACAAGCTTTGGGGAATTGGGAAACAAAGACTACAGTTCATAAGTCCACAGTAGATTACAGTGAGAACGTACTGCTTAAAATCTCCATTTCGCTGAGTATAGTGCATCTATAATAACAGCCGTGCGAGGTAGCCGCGCGCTCTGAGGCGCCATGCGACGGTTCGTACGGCTCCCCACGTCGGAGGTTCGAGTCCTCCCTCGGGCATGGATGTGTGTGTTGTATTTAGTATAAGTTAGTTTAAGCTACATTATGTACTGTGTAAACCTAGAGACCGACGACATCAGGAGTTTGGTCCCATAGGAACTTACCATATACCTATCTATGTACATGTTTCTTTCTGGAAATCCTCAAGCAGTTGCCTCAAGGTTTCGTTGTGAAACTTGCTTGGGAACATCCACAGGGCGGGCGCTAATCCGAATACAGGACAGAAGAAAACCAATCGTCTGCTGCAATTACTGTTGCAAACAGTCACGGTAGTGCAACGCTGACTTCATACACATGGTGTCCATGTTAACTGAAGACACTGAAATATCTCGGAAAATTACATAACTCAAATTCGTCTGCCTCGGAGGAGTAGATCCAATTATAACACACTCGACCCCCCCCCCCCCCCCAGCCCATCCCGTGTGTGGGTGGCGGGGGAAAAATTTGAAATATTCAGCTGGAAACCCCATTTTCTTAGTTGCAGGTTACGATTCTGAAGCAAAATCTACAAATGTTTTGTCTGAAGCATTTACCTCGTTTCGCCACAGATGGCGCGGTAATCATAGAAATAGAAATGGCTACACGCTACACAATCGTAATTACGACATTATGCTCAGTTGCCCTGCAATATCCAATGGCACGTCGGACCTCCTCCATTGTGCGAGGGTAGGACAGGTCGGTATTTCATAGCTTCCGATTGGAAACTCCATCCGCAGCATGTATTCCTCCGACATATCGAACAAGGGACTACTAGACGTGCCACTGCGGCCGTGGCTCGAGGCGAATGCTACCCTACTTTTACAATTACAGTAAGCGTTCAAACGTAGTACCACCAACTTCAAGAGAGTGATCCGTCTTTCAAATGGCCGTACACAGAATAGAAGCATATCTGCGGGAATGTCAGCTTAGGCCTTTCTGATGCATTCGACCATGTCTTCTTCACGGCGTGTTGACATTTGCTGGTAGACCTTATCTTTGAAATATCCCCACAGAAATAAACCCGGCGGCGTCAAATACGGCGACCTAACGGGTCAATTAATAGGGCCATCTCTGCCGATCCACAGACCAGTGTAACACGGTCTAGTGCCTCCCGTGCTTCAGTTGCGAAACGCACTGGGCAACCATAATGCTGAGATTACATACGATGTCGAACGTCCAGGGCAACATCTTGCAGTAGTACTGGTGGTTCCCGTTCGAAAACCGTTCGATATTTGCCTCCATTGAGCGTGCCGCCGATAAAATACAGATGAGTTTGTTCCCCATAATACCACACCATATCTTAACCAACTAAGAATGTTGGTAGCCTACTTGCCGTAACCAGTGCGGATTGCCAACTCTCCAGTACTGCACGTTGTGCCGGTTAATGATACCGTGAGACTCATCGGAAAATAGTACCTCACTTAGGAACGTGGGGGTCGTTTGTGTTTGTTGACGTGCCCATTCACAAAACTCTGCCTAGTTACGGAAATCGTTGCCATGAAGTTCTTGATATTGTGATGCGTGGCATAAATGATACTAATGCCGATGCGGTACTGTGACAGTACTACCTACGCACATACCGGATTCGTGGTGTAATTGCCGGGCGCTTTTCCCTAGGTTACGGTGCACTGCCACCAGAATAGCTATTTCGTTAGCTTCTCTTGTAAAAACGTTTGCTTCGTTTCCTTTTGCGGTCTGTACGCTACCATCAGACATAAAGGCGTTCGCAACTGCGCAAAAGAACAAACGAGAAAGAGCTCGACATAAAAGGCAAAGCAGACTCATCCTGTCTCCTACGTCCCCTGTGAATCGGTATCATTTCAATTTTTTCTTCTGTTCTTGCAAGATTCATCGTCCATTTGCACGTTTGTCCTCTGAATGATAGGTAGGTGTGCAGGCAACAGACATTGCGCAATTATTGTTTGCTTAGAGCCGATATCGGTTCCACGTCTAGGCGGTACGTGAGCTCCTGTCGCAATACACTGAGTGTTACTATAAATCTTACAAGGGGAGGCCGCCAATTGTGAAATTCAGATTCGATTCATACTGCGCATACTACAAGCTCATGGCCAGAGGTGTAATGTGGCAAAGCATCAATGCGCACTTCTCAGCCGTTGTCGAGAAAATCGACAGTTAAAAGAAACCGTTGCGGTGAAATACTCTCTACGACTAACCATTTTCTACAGCGTCGTGGCGCAGCGATAAGCGCTCGGGTTTGTAATCCGAAGGTCGCCGGATCCAATCTCGCGACATGCAACTTTTTTTGTTATTCGTTTTTTGTAATTCAAATGTGTTTACACACACACACACACACACACACACACACACACACACACATATATATATATATATATATATATATATATATATATATATATATATATAATTCCCGGCAATCAGTTGCAACAATTATGCATATAATAAGTTGTTGAAAGCCGTTTGTCGTGGAAAAATAATACTTGAAATAAAACACAACATCACAAATAATATTCAAGTGGATACAATTTATTGAAAAGTTCGGTAAACACTCGCACATAATTACATAATTAACAATTAGTGACCAGAAGTAGCTGGAGTATCGCACGAACCAGAGAGATAGTTATCATAGAAACATGGAAAGCAGAAAACAGCACGACATCGAGCACATCTGATAAACGATGCGTTTTTAGAAGAACAATTGTTTTTTAAATTATCTGTTGGGAAACACACCTGATTGACATTCTGAAAAATTGTTCTATCGTTCGTCAGGTTTGATGCATACCACGCGTACCGTATCATATCGGCAAAAATCGGAGAAGACAATTGGTGGTGGACGATGGATTGGATTTTTATGCAATTGTCTCTGGAGTTGATGTCACGGTTTCGCTCGATTAAAAAAGCACAATTTTGAAGGCGCTTGATCAAATTTTTTACCTGCCGGTAAAAATACACGTCACACGGTTGGACGAGAGGAGTGCACTTTGGAGGAATGACTTTTATAGTGCACGTTGGTAACTTCTTATTGTCCTGGAACATCTCATCGTATAACGCCGGGTTCGTTTGCCCACCCCAAGAGTCGATCAGAAGGAGAAATTCTTTCTTTTCTACGTATGGTTGCAACGCTTTACGCAAGAAGTCAATGAACAAACCCGTTGTTAGTTTACCGGATTTGGAGGATGTAATGTCAACGTTGGTATACTTCTTGGCGTACTCGTCGACTGTCTTCTGTACTCTGGGTCCAAACGTACCTGTGGACTCTTGGAGGCATACGAAAAGAAGAGGCAAGACTCGTCCAGACATCGTGATTGAATATTGTGCCGTGTACGAATGCGTCACCTTGTGCATATCGTGTCGGGTTACCAGGACAGCCTTTGACCCTTTTTCGAAGAGAGTTCTGTTGAACGTGGATTGGTACTGGCACCCTGACAAACAAAATATAAAAATATTGTTTATATAAGAAATATAGGAAATATGTGTTGTCTATCATATATCAGATTATCATATTCTATCATCATGTCATACGGCATTTGTGAACAGTTCTTTACGTACCTGTTTGATCAGTATTAATTATGAAATCTTTGTGGAAGTTAGTTATCAACGTTCGCGTCTGGATCCGAAATGTGTCCGCTGCGGCCAAAATTTCGTCTTGGGTAGCGTCTCTTTTCGGGAAACAAATTTTGTGATATTCCTTTGCCGAATCCCATGCTTCTTTTTAAATTCGGTGACCCATGTTTTTGAAGCTTTGAAGTTGAAATTTGGGAATTGACTTGCAGCGCCCAAGGCCCACTGCTGCACGTTTCTGGTAGTAACTTGCTGGAAGTTTTGTAGAGCTTCTTCGAAGAGAACATGCACCCATGAATCGATGGTACAATATTTATCAAATTTGCTACCGCCACGTTTGATTTGCTCTTCCCACCTGGATAAATAGCCCATATTTGTCAAACGACAGCACCCCTTTTTTGTAGAGTTTTGAGACGCCAGCCTGGATGTTCTTTGGCCAGATTGACAGCTCTAAATTTGTAATCCAGAGAAATAAAATCGTACCCCTTTTTTTTCTTCTCGTCCGGCTCGTATTCGTCTGATGATTCGTTGGCAATGGGACTCGTTTCAGCGTCTTCGTAGGCATTACTATCGTCGATTTCATTAATGTCTATCAGTTCCTCATCATGAACGAGGGTTTTTTCGGCGAGCATTTGCACCGTATTCTGGAACATTTCCTCCCCAATTACCATGGCTTCTTCGTTGATTGATGATGAAGGTTCTGCTGCGATGCGATTACTGTTATGAAGGAGGCTTTCAAATTACACCAACGCATCTTTCAATTGTTGTTTCGCCACTTCACTGTGTGTAGAAGCTTCTTCGATCACATCAATTTCATGCGAAGGGTACGGATCGATCTCCAATTGTACCGCCTCGATTTTTCCGTTTGTTTAACAGGGTGTACCAAAGCTCTCACGTACGCACTGATTTTCGACGATGTTATAAGTTGCGCTAGTGACCGCATCTACCGTCTTTCGAAGTTAGCAGGAAACTACGCTGTTATGCGGCGGCTCGTTTCGGCCAATTCAACATCTGTCCTTCAAGTGTAACGAGCGAGTAACGGAGTTTATATTTCATACCTGCCACAGCAAATTTGTGTTCGTGGGGTGTCTATTCTAATTCGAACGTTTGACTTACACTATACGTATTCGTTTCGGAATATCGTTTCTACGTCTTCCGTTAACTATGCGTGGTAAACATTATGAAGACAATTAATAACATTTGTGAAATACATCTTTCTTTGCCGAAAACGTAATGATGTTCGAAGTCGCCAGTTTTTCCACGACAAACGACTTTCAACAACTTATTATATGCATAATTGTTGCAACTGATTGCCGGGAATTATATATATACGTGTGTGTGTATATATACACATCTGAATTACAAAAAACAAATAATAAAAAAAGTTGCATAGCGCGAGATTCGATCTGGCCACCTTCGGATTACGAACCCGAGCGCTTACCGCTGCGCCATGACGCTGTACAAATTATTAATCGTAGAGAGTATTTCACCGCAACGGTTTCTTTTAACTGTCGATTTTCTCGACAACGTCTGAGAAGTGCATCTTAATGCTTTGCCACATTACACCTCTGGCCATGAGCTTTTATTATGCGCAGTATGAATCGAATGTGAATTTCACAATTGGCGGCCTCCCCTTGTTAGTTCACTACACGACCACGGTGGCGCGTCGAGTAGTTCCATATTCGATATGGCGGAGGAATACAACGTAGTGAATGGGGTTTCCAATTAAAAGCTATGAACTACTGGCCTGTCCTACCTTGGCAGCATGGCCGTGGTGTCCTACGTGCCATTGGATGTTTAACGGCCATTAAGTCGCATGTCGTAAAATACGATTATGTTTCGATTTGTATTCCTCCGATTACAGCGCTGCCTGTGGCAAAACGGAGAAAATGCTTCAGACAAAAAGTAGTAGATTTTGCAGCAGAATCGTAAGCTGCAATAAAAATCTGGGGTTCACATTGAAGATTTCAAAGTGGTGCCCCGTCACCCACGCACGGTGTTGGGTGACGGATCGAGTGTGGTATCGTTAGATACCCCCTCCAAGACATACTAATGGCAATTATAATTTTTATCCGATGTGCAGTTTTCGAAATATTTCAACGTCTGCAGTTAAAACGAACATTCTGTATAGTACAATAACACCCGGAGCTTACCCTGCCGACTCCAGCAGTCAGTTTACTATCCCCTTCATCTTGGTGGACTCACAACCTAATAAACCTAAGTGTCTGCGTCAGGTAATAATTCATAGTTGGTGGAGTTATAGCTTGACGCAGTAGATGGTATCAAATTCCGAGGATGGGTCATGTCCATAACACGACTGTAAAGTACTTACTGAAAGCAAGTACTTTACTGCTGAAAGTGCTTTAGTTCTATGCTTTCAGGCGTTTATCTTAGTTGTGAATTCCATTTAATAAGTCACGGAGAGAAAATCTGAGATATTTAGTTATTTAATGACCTGAAGCAGATCTGGGGGCGCGTCCAGTTACCTGATGTTAATATCACAATAAACCTTACTGGAGAGAAAGTCACAGAAGAATTTGTTAACATTTATCAAAGAGATGTTAGGTGGTGCTCTGAAAACTGCCTCTCCCTTAATTTTGAAGAAAGACAAGTAGTCACACCATCAGCTGATGCAGCACGTAGCAAGGAGTCACTAAACAGAATAGAATGTTGCAACTTTGTTGCTCTTTATTAAAGCTGTCAGTTACTGCAAAGGGAGTTCCGTATCCTTCGACAAAAATTTTGGTCATTGTACCAATTGTACAAGTAATACAAAATAGCTGAAAGGTAGTAAAGAAAATTTTAAATATATTACACAGAAGAAGTTTTATTTAATAGCGGGCAGCCTGTGAAAACTAGAGGTAACCTAGTTTTAAGTATGAACAGGACTGAAAAATAATATAATCTTTAATATTACATTTAGAATCTCGTAAAATATCAGTGTCTAGCCATGCAAGTAAACTCATGATGTATACTGTCCTGTAAACTGACTCGTTCTGCATGATTTCAATAAAAAAATCTTTCAATTCATCTATGAAACGAGAGCTATACTTTTATTAAGGTCCGATCGGTCGCGGGGAAAGGAATCACAAAGAAACTCGTCTGAAGATTTTCACAGATGTGTTGGTTGGTTGGTTGGTTTGTGGGACTGAAGGGAGCAGACTGCTAGGGCCATCGGTCCCTAGATGTGTTGGTCAGTGTCTCTAATACACCCTTGATAGAGTCAAATCGTGCTTTTCATTACTGAGCGCACAGTGAGAATGTAACGTTACCTGGAAAATAGAGTTTCCCGCCGAGTATGAGTGCCTACTGAGAGATCCCGCCTGATTTCATGCCCCCCACATAACCTAACTGTCATGCATTTCCTTCTGGATGATAATTCGCGTCCGCACACTGCAGAGTAATGAAGATATACCTGTAGGGTTTTCGATGGGAGTGTTTGAGCACCCACCATACAGGTCGGATTTAACTCATTCTGCTCACATAAACAACTGGCTATGACGACCACTTTTTGACTGAACGAGCTGCACACAGGCGAAGAGGCGTGGCGGAAAACACATGTGCCTGCTTGCTATGACGAAGTTCTTGGAAAGTTGGTACAAAGAAATGGCTCTAAGTACTATGGGACTTAACATCTAGGTCTTCAGTCCACTACACTTTGAAGTACTTAAACCTAAATAACCTAAGGACTTCACACACAGCCATGCCCGAGGCACGATTCGAACCTGCGACCGTAGCAGCCGCGCATTTCCGGACTGAAGTGCCTAGAACCGCTCGAACACAACGGCCGGCAAAGTTGGTACAACGCTTTGACAAATGTCTACGTCGGATGAGCTATTATTGTAGAAACGTAGCCGGAAGGTGTAGCTGACTGTTCCAAGTAAAAGATTTTTGTGGTTACCTGATACCTCCGATCAATGCAAGAGGCTGTCTAAAATTTTGTATCGTAGTCTTATTTTGAAGGCCAATTTATTTGCCAGGATCGCTATGTTAACGTAAGTACTGGGTTACTAGCTGCAGCAAAACGTATTTCCATCCTCGGATCAATAAAAAGGAAATATGACGTGGTTACAGGCTTAAAGAAAAATAAAAATGCAGTAAGGCATACACAACAGTACAGTGACAAAAATTACATACTCATAAAACTTGGCAGTGGTAGTTACATCATACAACGCTTATACAAGACTGTCACAGAGTGGTGTAAGCATTGTGTGATGTAACTTGAACACCACTCTTTCACATGGTTGTGTAAGCACTGTGTGATGTAACTTCCCCTGCCCGGTGTTATGGGTATGTAATTATTATCACTGTGCTGTTGTACAAACGCCCCTCCCTAAAAAACCGTTCAAATGGCTCTAATCACTATGGGACTTAACATCTGAGGTCATCAATTCCCTAGACTTAGAACTACTTAAACCGAACTAACCTAAGGACATCACACACATCCATGCCCGAGGCAGGATTCGAACCTGCGACTGTGGCAACAGCGCTGTTCCTGGGTGAAGCGCCTAGAACCGCTCTGTCACAGCGGCCGTACGCCCCTCCCTCTTACATATAACATTTTTATTGTGAGGCTCTATCTTACACATATTTTCTTTTCATACATCTGAAGACGGCAACACGTATTGCCAAAACTGGGAATCCAGTAATCGTGCTAACATGGCGATTTTGGCAAATAAATTGGTTACCAAAAGAAGACTACAATACAAAACATTGTCGATTTTCAGTGTGGTTTCCATAGTGCAACCGATCGGAGCTTAATAAATGAACACCTCGAATTAAGCAACTCACTAAAACGTGAAGTGGTCACAATCTCCTGTTCGAACTTTCGACGGATACTGCTGATGAATTCTCCTGTCTGTATGGTTTTTATCCTTGTGTTGTTTTTATCCTCGTTCCTGGCGTTTCATCCTGAACTGCGTTGGATATCGTCAGAGGCCACCTGGTACCATCGACTTCCCCGGAACCAGACTAACATCTAAAGATGACTTACTCAGATCTTCCCGAAACGTGAGGAACGAAAGTATTTCGTTCACCACAATCGCGAAACCCTGAAGATATACAAGAAATCAAGCCAACCGGTCCTGGAGACTATATATAGAGGTATGTTCGTCGGATTTGACCAGTCAGTTACGAAACATGCGACAAATGCCACATGTTATGTTGAGACTGTAACGTGATGTTACTGATGATTTTCTCGAAAGGGCAAAAGTACAGATCAATTTGTCACTACACCATGTTTTCTTTAACATCACATTCTTTGGCTCAGCCAACTCACAACCCAACTGTTACCCTACAATCTAGCATACACCTCGGGCTAAGGTTCTGTTCAGTGTCAATACAACCAGTTATTTTACATTTTATTTTTATGTTATTGATTTATTCAAATTCGTTGGAATCGGCAGCTAAAGACAAAACTGTGAATCTATGCACAAAATGTGTGCGATAGTAGCCATTAACATTACGTCACTGGCCTAAATTGGCAACTCATGTCGAACATTCCTGCTGACCAGAGAAGGCCATCACCATGGTCGCGAGTGGCAGGTTCTACTGAGGGGTTGTTTGTGTTCGCAGCACACCGCACGAGCAGTGCGGGCCGCCGGTCGGCGTGGGTTCGCCGGCGGAGGCGCCGCTAGACTGCCGGGCACCGCGGCCGCCACGGCGGTGGGAGCGCCGCGGCGCATGCTCCGTGGCGCCGGCCCTCCGCGGCTCGGCTCGGCCCGCGTCCCGCTATAAGCGGCGGCGCCGGCGTCCGCGGGCCGCAGTCCGCAGCTGGGCAGTGCGCGACGCCGACGGCGACGGCGACGTCGGTGCCGAGCCGAGCCGATCCGAGCCGAGGCGAGGCGAGCCGCGGCGACCCGTGCGCGCCCAGGCCGCGCCATGCGAGGCGGCGGGGGCTGCCACCCCCGGCGGCACCCGCGGGCCTCGGCGCCCGCCCCCCTGCACCAGCCGGCCCCCGTTGCCGCCCCCGCCTCGGCCCCTGCCTCTCCCGGCGCCAAGGGCTACGCGGCCGTCGCTGCCGTCGCGCTAGCCTCCTACGCGAACGCGCTAGGCGGAGACTTCGTACACGACGACATCCCGGCGGTGACGCGCAACAAGGACGTTCTGGGTCTGACGCCGCTGCCCGACGTCTTCCGCAACGACTTCTGGGGCACGCCCATGGCGGATGCCTCCAGCCACAAGTCCTATCGGCCTCTCACCACTCTCACTTTCAGGTTCGTTACTGTTGACGCGGTCACCACTATGTGCCTATTTTGCACAAAAATATGCTTATCATTCAGCTACATGACGGTGTGTCATTGCTACGTAAAGCTGTCAGTCCGAGACACGTTGCGGAAAGAAGGAAGCTTACTTTTGATGTAACAAAACTCATCGACAATCCCGAATCATCATGTCTGTGCATCTAATCACACTCTCATACCACAAATGCGCAGTCACTTGCTGAGAAGGCGATACGAAACAAAACTCCTAACTGCAACTACAGAAGTGTAGATTTTTCACTTCCCTTTCTCATCGATATTTATGAAATGTTCCCTTACTTGAAACAGCATTTGAAATCTACGAAGATGGAGTATGTAGATAATTGCTGAGGAGTACTCCAATTAACACCGTTCTCTTGTTTCAACTGCAGAAAACTATATCCAGCTCTGTGCATCCACTGCACGAACTTACAATCATCATTTGAGACACGTAACGCTTCACCACCTTCCACGAAGGTGTCAAGTCCATGCATGTGGCTGAAAGAAGAATCTTAATTCACGCAAAGAAGCATTAATTTACGTAAAAACCGAACTTGTCAGTAACTCAATTGTTCTAACAACCAAAATCACCGACGCTAGCCACATCGTCACGCTTTTTTACTATAAAGCAGGAAGATATTGTGCAGCCAGTTGATAAGGGGCAACTGTAACTATAGAAACATACGTTTGGAGGCTCAGATTTTTTTCCGACATTAATTTAGTAATCATTCTCCTGTCTCATTCAGCATTTAAAAGCACGAGCTTTCTGATTTATCCACTCGTGTCACTGTCAAAAAACTGTCGTATTCTCTACACATTTGTTAAGGAATACTCAGTGCAAACTCCTCCTGAGATGGTTTCAAATCCTAAAACTTTTTCTGAAAAATTTTGATTTCTAGTTAGCTCCAACCAAACGAGTTTCTGTTATTTTATGAATGTGTTATACACAACGCGGTTCAGATGAGCTACGTGTTTCTTCAGTGAAAACAATAGCAACTGTCATTTTTTGAGGGACAGGTACATCATATAACTGTCTATATAACGTTATACACACTAGTTATTACTCGAAGTTTCTCTAGTTAGACACAGGTATCATCATCTTTAGATCTAAAAGCGAGACTAAAAACCTCATAAACACCATTTTCCTTCGAGATCAGGACTCTTAAACAAAACACATCTTGCACACAATTATCGAACAGTAACATTCCAAATTAAATATGACAGAAGATACTTATACACAGAAGATACTTATACACAAGAAACATTCTTTTCTTATTTGAGTAATTTTCTCACGTTCATTTACTAGAAGGAGATATAATTTTAAGGTCCTCTGTTAACTAAAAACCCCCCTTCCCCTCCCTCTCCTCATCTTACCTCCATTTATGTGGACGTGTAACAAATAACTGTCTCTGTGTTCTCTACCCTTTTACTTCTATTTATTCTAGAAATTCACTTTTTGATGGAATTACTTACCAACTGCTAACACATGTGAAACTCCAGGTAGCAATAAAATACCTCGTTGTCACAACTGTAATTAAGGTCATTAATAAACAATATTTAGTCCTTAGAAACTATCTCTTTACGACGTATAAGTAAACGTCACGCTGCGTTAAATGGAAAAATAAATCTATACAAGAAGTTTCGTAAATTGGGCGGGTGGTCTGACGCCTGTGCCCACAGAAATGCTCAGAGTTCGTTGGTTTTCATCCCCGTTACGCCGTAATAGGTCTATAGCGCTGATGGGCGCCCCGTAACCACAAATTGTCCAATAATGACGCTATAATCGACCAAGTTCGTAACACGGTCTTCTAGTACGACGGAGAGAGCGTAGCCGCAAGTGAAGGGAATTTCTAAGTACTTTTCTTTGTGTTTTACGACAAATGAATGACACGGCGGGTAGAAAACGATTCTGCCTATATAAAAAGGCGTGCGAGCGTCGTACCATTAGCACCCGTGGCAACATTCGATTTTTCTTCGACAATCGTAATTTATTTTGTTACAACGCACCATTTGTATTTTTGTTGCAGTACGGAAAAATATCTACGATACTCGCTATTACTATCATATGCAGATGCGCACTGGAAACAACTGTGGTTCTTTATTTGAAGAATAATTTTCTTATTCTAAGAGAAATGTAAATTTATGTGCTTGTGGAGGACATTAGAAGCAACCTCCGTCTTATATTTTATCGAATACTCATCATAAAGCTGAAATTTCAAAGTGAAGCCAACACCGTGTTTCTTTTTTTAAAAAAAATCTTGTATATTTATCTTGATTTTTTGGGAAGCTGGAGAACAAGTGGACAGCAAGCCTGAACAGCGTTCGCTGTTTATGTTGCCAGTAGTCCATAATGAGCTGACACGCTGCACTGATGACGAGGAAAATTCAGTTTTTAACCTCCCTTTATTCTTATCTTATTTGAAGTAGTGCCTGTTGAAAAAAATAGACGTCGTATTGGGAGTAAGATAACGAAAGTTTTGTTGTTGCAACTTGCTGGTAGAGGAAAGAAAAATTAGCCCTACATTAAAAGCAGGCTCAATATTGAATTGTGAATTACTTTCTCTTATGAACAACGCCCACAAGTAGTAACTGGCGATGAAAAGATTTTAAATTTAAAATGATATTATTGCAAAACACAGTAGTAATATTTCACCAGGTGAATTTAAGTTAAAATGTGGCAAAATTAGTACTAGTGCAAGGATTATCTGATTGTACCACAGTCAATCTGCCAGTACTAAGTAATAAACGTTGAATGTAATGGGACGCATGCGTTCTGCCAAAAATCGCTGAATTATTTTAGTTGTAGCCAGAACGGTTTCATAACTATTATGTTGAGGAATTTCCAGCTCACATAACTGTAAGGCTAAGTCACTAGCGCTGCATAAGGAACCCCGACTTCTTTCCAAACCCCGACTTCTTTCCCCCGTTACCAAGTCGCTCGCATTTCAATACGATTATGTACAACCGTTGTTGTTTTCCACATCCCACTAGATGAATACTGGGCTGGTCCCCACATCCCGCTTCAGTTACACGACTCGCAGACATCTGAAAAACGATGGCACTGTTTCATGGCTTACACTAGACGAGACATTTGGGGTACACTAATTCCGTTCCGGCGGGTACGGGGTGGCGACAGGGTGGGCATCCGGCCACCCTCTAACACCGGCAAATCCGTAGTCACAAGGCCGAGCCCGCGTTGCAATGGCACAAAGGCCCAACGAAAATATGAAAAAATTATATGGACAACCGCTGTTCTTCTGTCATTTTTTTCTCGATGTGTTAAATATGTAACCAGTTTACTCTAATCAATTGGCCTGAAGCTGACATCTAGTTTTTCGCGGTGACATTCCTGGATTAAGTTTTCTGCGTTTTCTTGCATTATCCAGTTTGAGTGATAAAGTTCAGAGGACTTGTTCCTTCGTTTTCTTAGGATTCAACTATGGTAACTGTTGACTGCCAATAGTAACTTAATTTGCACTTTTACCTTCAGTAATTGTTGAAAACATACAACGACGTGCTGAGAAAGAATGCCCTCCGAATCAGTTATTCTGCTCTCAATATCTGCTGAGGTATCTCAAGTTGCATCTCTCTGCCGCTAAAAGGCTCCAAATTGTAGCTTTTAACCTGGCTGTGTGTAAAATAATAACATTGGAGCCTGAGGAACAACATGCTATAATCGAGTTTCTAGCCGGAGAAAAGAGTTACTCCATACATGGGGCATCCTCTCTTCCCGCGTGACAATGCCATACCAGACCACACACGGGCGCTGCTATGTCTGTAACAATCGGACGCCTGGAGTTCACTGTCATCGGTCATCCTCCATACAATCCCGACTCGGCCCATCCGATTTTCACCTGTTTCCTAAACTTACAAAGCACCGACGGGGACTACAAATTGACAGTAATTAAGCAGAGGTGAGGCTATAATTCCGTCAACGTTGTGAGACTTTCCTCAGTGACGGGATCAACAAACTTGCCTCTGGTTGGGAAATACGTGTTCATCGGCAGGGTCACTATGTTGACAAATAAATATATAGACGTAAAGAATAAAGACATAGAATGTGAATGAAGTTGGTTTATTTAAAAACCTTTAAGGGTTTACACATAAAAAATATGGAGGCATCACTTTTGAGAACACCCTCGTACGTTCGATACTGAGATGATACAGAAGACTCCAGTGAGTCATTACTCTCCAGTGCGACATGTAACGAATTGGGAATACCTCTCATGCAAGATCTCAGTATAATCAGCGGTAAATTAATAAATTACTAGGCTATAGCATGACGTTATCACTGTCTCATTAAACTGGTTGTTAGACGGAAGATATCAGAACACCAGTTACATCAGTCAACTGGCGATGACGACGAAGTTGGCCTCCGATAGCTTGTTCCTGAAACTGACAAGGTCCTCGATGGCTTCAAGACATTCAGTTGTTATCATTCAGTTGTTATAAGTAAATTATGTGCAGTGTACAGAATGAAAATCAAAAATATCGTGGGGCTACGTAAAATGGTGGCTATAAAAATGCGTTGAAAACAGAATAACAATAGGAACTTGATAATACTTCTCACACTTTCGGAAATTTGTGAACGAAGCATAGATTTAATATGACTGATTAAATATCGACCTAAAATTTAAACATTTAAATGTTCCCGGTACTGTTAAATGTACAGTGTTACTTAGCTAACATGGGAAACAGGTATCAGTCAGCCGATAGCAGTAACATGTAGCAGCTAAGTCCAAAATTTCACCTCTATAAATGGGGGCAGAGCTGTCATAGAGAACTGTAATCGTATAAAAGCGTGAATGAAGAGGCGGTAGCTGAACATGCCTCACTTGAAAGCCCGTATATTGCATTATGATGACTTCACGTTCTTTGCACAACACGTTCATTTCATTAAACACAAAGTAATTTCAGACACGGATTGGACCGCTTTTTGCGGTTTATATGACGCTCGCATTCCGTTCCATATCAGCGACTCTGTATAAGGTCACTTTATTTTCCTCTAAACGGGCCCGCTATGAATGTTTACCAACCTTTCGAAAACAAAGTCAACCCAACAACAGCATTAAAAATATCACAGTACAAGCGCCATTGTTCACACGACAAAACGTTTACGGTAGGCAACTGGTTTTGTTTACAAACTGTAATATGTTCCAATGTTGACGAAAAATTCGACAAGGGCATTCAGAATCCCGTAAGCCTATTACTGAAATTTGTGAGATATTGGGAAGGAAATTTAACAGAATGGCGCTGTTATTAAGTCTCATTACCTCCTAACATTCTGAAAGAATTCTTTACAAAACGTTGCCATGCTTTCAATTGTTTATAGCCTTCTGCTATTCCGCCTTCACTTAATAAAATCGTTTTGGATTTCTTTCAGTAACTCTTTTTGAAAATTATTTCACTGGTTAAAGCATGTGGCTTCATAATTGTGGTTATAGCAAAAAGATGAGTGCCGGAAAAAAGTACCTTTGTATATTTTCGTCTCGTGTCTTCCTTTCCTCTTCTCATGGGTCCAGTACAGAAAATCTGTTTACAGATCTGCGAATTTTTCACTGTGCTACGTTACCTAATTCGTCGTTTTAATATTAATATCACAAATACTACTTCCGTTAGTGAAGAAAGTGGTGATGCTTATGATGCGTTAATTAATTATAGCTAATGAAGACGTTGGAAACGAATACAGTTAAAGAACTTAAGCTATTCACAAGAAAATATCAGGGCGTCCAATTAGTTAACAACAATGTAGACCAATCACTCGTCTTGTTATGTTAATCAATACAGTATTTGGAAATGAAAAACTGAAAAGTGCTTTGAATTACGTACAGATTAACAATCAACCTATGTATTTCCAAAAATAGCAACGCTCTGTTGACACGGCATTGCATCCTCAACAAGCAATATAATTGAGCAGTTTCTATCTCAGTTATAGAAAATATATAGACCAGAAAACTGGGTCCGAAGTTATTCGCCATCAGAACAGATGTGATCTAGTTTGTACCACTTTGTATGGATAAGATTATCAGATTGCTTTAGAATTATACTATTGGATAACTTATAACTATCATAATAGCACATGTACTTCATAGTGTATCTCAGGACGTCACGCGCTATCTGAACACACATCGCTGTAGAAATGACTTAGATCCACATTTTATTTACAGCAATGACGACAACTGAAAGTAAACGTGCTATAATGAAGATATGTAAAGTAAATAATTTTAATGTTAATTTTGTCAGACATGTTAGTTAAGGTCAGTAACGAAAGTAAAAAATTTATTTCGAAATATTTGCATGTTTTTCTTAGAAATTAATATGTACCTAACAGCTCTATCGCAACTGTTTGTAATTATACTGGCGCCATATTCTACATTTAAGTTATAATTCATTGATCACATTGACTTTCGTTAGGACTGGAGAGCATGGCGAACGAGGTAACTTTTACACAATATTTCATAGTTTATTCTATGTGAGTCAGTGTAATTACAAACATGTTTTACTTTTTCCTAGCGGTGAATAGCAATAACAACTGCGAAATTAATATCGATTTACTAACTTTTGCTGCACACTTAATATAATAACTCTTTGCTGAAAGTAAGTAATACTTGGCACCTCTTGTAATATCGTTTGCTTCAGGAAGGTGTTCATTGAAGAATATGGTAAATTCGCCAGCGCTGATATACCATTTGAGATGTGAGTCTCACTTTTTCTCTTCTTTACATTGTTTGGCACATTTAGCGAAATAAAATTTCACCTAACTAATCTCCCGACTAATAAAGACCGTATTCACGGAAAAATGCAATAAAATCTAATTTTATCCAGTAAATAAAGACGGAATCTGGCGAGTGGCGTGAAAAAAAGAGAAGGAATCTCATTACGCTGCAGTGAAGCGAGCACAAAATATGTCATACGTAAAAATGACATACTAACAAAGCATCGTTGCAAGAAGATAGTGGCTCTGGAATAATGTCATATGATAAGTTCGTGTAGAGTAAACAAACTTTTTCAGTACGCTACTGTCGAAATTAAAGCTTTCCAACTGTTTAAACGTCCTACCAATGAATATCTACCCACTCCGCTCTGATTGGTCGAAGATGATGGGGAAAACTTTATAACGCACGTGTTTTCCTAACAATTCAAAAGCAGATGCAGAATCTCCCCATATGTACGCAAGAAAGAACAACACTCACCAACACCGCTGACAATTTTCATATATTAACACAAAACAGATCAAAATAAAAAAGGAAATTTCTAGTTACTGCAGAAAGTCAAGAGTGACTAGTTCCTGAAGTGGATAACAACAATGACAAATCATGTATGTGGCTTCAGCAATGATAAATATTTCAGAAAAGTCAGTCGCGAGAGGAGCCTTCCCTAACAGTTCATATCTTCGGCGATAGAAATATAGCTGTGAGAAACGCTAGTCTTTGTCCCACGCTCGTGGCCACAAATATATTCCAGTAATCGTCATAGTCGTTAAATAATTCCACTGTAACTTTCCTCTAGAAGGCGATGCTGAAAAGATGCGGTAAGAGATGCTTACCTTCTCCTTGTTGGTTGAAGCGTTGGTGGTCGGAGATACAGAAGAAACTAGACGGGCACTGAACGACCTAATGTCCACCAATGCTTTGTGTATATATCATATGTAAAACCTGGTCGAATATTGTAGTTTTTGGATGTTGGATACATAGGTCGGAGTATATAATCAATGTTAAAACTAGTTCACTCAGTAAATCTGCTCTTTTACAGATATTGCTTTCTTATTCCTCCACGATATAAATTAGTTCACGATAACATACTCATCAACACACTGTAATTCTAACATGGCAGTCCACAGTGTGACTCTAGAAATGTTCCGTTAATAGATGATTGTCTGCGCTACTCACGTGTAAATTTTTATGATAGTGTGTAGAAAATTAATCCAGGGTGCATATAATTTAAATACAATTTTGTTCATACTTTTTATATTCCACAATACACCGGTAAACATCTTATTTGTCGCAGTTAGAATTTTGCCCGTCCATCGGCCGTCGTCCAACCTTTCATAATTACTCCCGTCCTTCCATTGTTATATCAAAGCTCACTGTTTATAAATATGCATCCAAACCCTCAATCTGCATCATATTATCACAATTAAATCCTATTAAAAGTTTTGGGTTTAAACGTACACAAATGATTTGAAGATTAACAAAATATCTCAAATAAGAAATAGTAAACACAGCAAAATAAAATTAATTCAGTGTTCAATAGTCACAGAGATTATAAAAAAGGTGACGCATTTCATTATGGGCAAAAAATCAAACGTATACTTCCAGATCCATGGTTTTATCTTCATAGAGAAAGGGAAACAGAAAAACACAGCCTCCACCCCTCTTTTCTATCATCATCTGACTACTGCCAAGCGTAGCGTGCTAAATACTTCAGAACAGAACATTATCTGTTCAGAACAGATATTTATACCGGATTAACAAGTTTCCGTTACTTATTGCAGCTAAAAACCAAAACTACAAACAGAATCATGAGAAGAAAAACTTTGAAACTTTGTCCAAAAGTAAAAAAAGAAAAATACAGAATCATCTGACGCGCTTTTGAATTATGTTTGAAGTTGCATACAGCAGCTGAAACGCTCACACGTTAAGGGTATAACGAGACCACTAAGTGAAATCCCACGAGACAGATGTGCTCTAGTACTCACGGTCTTAAACATTAAATTTTAAATTCTTAATCGGTACCTCGTTTGATGTACATGAATTAGCGCATTCATTCAAGATCGAATCAAATGTTTCTCTTTTACACGAATCAATTCCCAAAATACTTAACCTTTTCCTTACCAGAATTTATCTTTTATTTTCAAGTTATGTTCAGCAGGCATTAAATACAATATATTTAAATATCGATTCCATTAGTATTGGGTGTATATAGACGAATAAAAAGGAGGAAAGTTTCTATAGCTAGCAAAGCTGCTCATGAAGTATTTCAGTTTTCCTTCAGGTCACTAAATACAATTTCTTAATTAACAAGGTAATTTTCACGCAATTAAGTATGTCCCAACAAAACCGGTCAGTTTGATAACCGATTTGACCATTTCTCTTCGTTAGTCTGGCTATGAAATCTCAGACTAAAATTCATTGTGTATCTTTTAGAGAGCCTAGTTTTCGCTCTACCCAGACAGTAAACCAATGAAATTCGCTTGAAGCACATTTCGATAACCAAGCAGGGTTTCTAAAATGAACCAGTCTTTGTGTCTGAAATAGAAATCTTAACAGGGAGTGCATATTAGCAGTACTGTAGTGTGGCTGTGAGACATGGACTTGTAATGAAAAAGCTAATCGAAGGTTGAGGATAGCTCATGGAGCAACAAAGAGATTAATGTTAAGATATACTGGGAGAGACATAATAATAAACAGAATGAACAGGGAACCGAACGGAGAAGCTACCTTTAACTGTAATGAAAACGGTATGGAAGTGGGTGAAACTCAAAATCGCTCACGGAATAACAAAGTCCTTGCAGTTTATTTTATTTATCGTTATTAGAATTAACGGCTCCGTACCCATGAATCCATTAAAGTGGATAGTCAAGTTCTCGGATGTGTTCTACGAGAATACGACCTAACGGAGGTTGGGTTAGAGGCTTTATAAAATGTTTGGAAGTTCAAAAATGGTTCAAATGGCTCTGAGCACTATGGGACCCAACTTCTGAGGTCATAAGTCCCCTAGAACTAAGAACTACTTAAACCTAACCTAAGGACACCACACACATCCATGCCCGAGGCAGGATTCGAACCTGTGACCGTAGCGGTCGCGCGGTTCCAGACTGTAGCGCCTAGAACCGCTCGGCCACGGAAGTTACGTTTATGTGAATCGCTGGGAACCATATCGAATGAAGCACAGATGTCTAATTATCAAGCAGTTACTGTGGAATGACAGGTAATAGGGAGTATCATTAATATTATTATTACTATAATG
This sequence comes from Schistocerca nitens, assembly GCF_023898315.1. Classification (NCBI taxonomy): domain Eukaryota; kingdom Metazoa; phylum Arthropoda; class Insecta; order Orthoptera; family Acrididae; genus Schistocerca; species Schistocerca nitens. The sequence continues at coordinate 318,750,237 of NC_064621.1, read as the reverse complement.
AATATTGGGCCGGGGATTTATGTGTACCCCTCAAAGGTAAGACAAGTGACAAGCTGTAAAAGCTTGAAAAGCTCTTTGAGTAGAATGCACAGAACCACACCATACTACGAATGTGGTTATTTAGTGTCAAAAGCAGTAGGTCCTTAATTGTTCGCTATTCTTTTATATGTTCCAGGGGCTCGAAGGAAGTACTTAGGCAGTGCTATGGACGATATACATTTTTTTCTGTAAGCGAATGAGGACATGAGAAATTAACGCTCACTGTATGATAATATTGCACTGCGCACGCTAAAGGGTTAAGGCAGGGGCGGGCAAACGTTGCACGCGGCTCATGAGCGCACAGCGCTGCACGTGTGCTGCTCGCGTGCAGGCGTCGACCGAGCCTGTGGCGACAGCCGGCAGGTTGCGGCAGTGTAGTGCCAGGCTAAGCTGCGGACGTTGATGCGAAGCGAGCACTATGTAGTGAACGTTGTATTTCAAGAAACGGAGAAGTGGAGATTTGCTATCTTTTAAAAAGTAATGGGAGAATCATTTTTTCTTTGTGCAAAAACGTGAAAATTCGAAATGTTTAATATGCGGCAGTATTCTCGCTGGTCAACGGAAGTTTAGTATTGAAGGCCATTATAATAAATTTCACAAGGACGAGTACAATTTATTGTCGGATTCTGAGCGGATGGGGAATTGACTGAGCTTAAGAAGACCGATCTGACGATACCAGATGAATCTGTCGTAGTTGGCCGGCCGGAGTGGCCGAGCGGTTCTAGGCACTACAGTCTGGAACCGCGCGACCGCTATGGTTGCAGGTTCGAATCCTGCCTCGGGCATGGATGTGTGTGATGTCCTTAGGTTGGTTAGGTTTAAGTAGTTCTAAGTTCTAGGGGACAGATGACCACAGCAGTTAAGTCCCATAGTGCTCAGAGCCATTTGAATTTGTCGTAGTTGCTGTTGTCACGAGAGATCTGCAACTTTCTCTCGTCATGTCTCTCATCTAACTGATCTAAAATTTTATGGAGCACTGTTTTCAATTTTTCAGGACGACAACAATAATAGCCCAGCGGTATGTGCAAGTTATAAGACTGCGCTTAATATAGCGAGAGCTGGAAAATCATTTGCTGAATTAATAAGTCTCGGTTAAGAGCAAACATCAGTGATGAAAATTTACGTAACTGTTTGTGTTTGTCTGTATGTAGAAATTTTGTTCCAGATATTAAACGTATTGTAAACTCCACCTGTGACAATTAAATAAAACGTATCGTAGGTAATAGGTAGTCTTTCAAACCATGATTTCTTTCAAGCACTCCTACTAACCTTATTGATTCACTCAATAAAGCAAGCTAGGAAACAAAACGCATTACAGAGGAAGGAGCGGACAGAAGGTATGGTTGGGATGGGAGATAAGCGGGTGGCCAGCTTGCCCCTGTGTGCACGCGGAACACCTGTTAACTGCACGCGTGCAAGTGCACCGCACATGTGCAGGATTCCTGCCCGCCCCTGGGTTAAGGTAATAAGTTGGGACAGCGTCTTTCAGATATATTGCTGAAACTGATTTTAAAAATTGATGTCATAGGGATGGTTCAGTTGTGTCTAAAGATATAACAATATTTCCTGGTGTATTTTCGCTCATTTTCATCACAGTAGCAGAATTTTCGAAAATCTGGGTAATGAATGCTTCTTTAAGTAGATTCAGGTGAGCAAGATTACAGAAATGAGAATGATTTGTGTGCTTGAACAGACTTTCCCTGCGATTTTCCCTTCTACGACAGGGAAAAGAAGAAAGGAAGACTAGAAATTATTACACGGTAGACGCAGAGGTTCTAATAGACCGCATTTTTCGAAGGTAAATTGAGTGCTGGACATGAGAAACAACCGTCCTCTGAGTCATGCTAAAAGTGACCCGGAGAAATCGTGGGAATAAAAATGATGAAGTCCGGAAAGAGATGCTGATTTCGCCTCTTGTGTTCAAACTGCGCCACTAGCTCAAATCCAGCATGAAATATTCAGTTGCCATTCTTGAGTTCATACATTTATTTTTAAATTACTGCATCGTCACCATTTGTTTATAAAAAAGGAGATAAGCAACAGAATTCAACTAAGTGGTACCGTGTAAATTTTTTTCTCGCGGTGTGTTGGTAAGAGAACTCGTTCTCTGATATTCATAGTTTCATACATCATCGCCGGCCGCGGTGGTCTCGCGGTTCTAGGCGCGCAGTCCGGAACCGCGCGACTGCTACGGTCGCAGGTTCGAATCCTGCCTCGGGCATGGATGTGTGTGATGTCCTTAGGTTAGTTAGGTTTAACTAGTTCTAAGTTCTAGGGGACTGATGACCTAAGATGTTAAGTCCCATAGTGCTCAGAGCCATTTGAACCATTTGAACCATACATCATCTGATATTTACAAACTGAGTAACACCGTGTAGAACACAGTTTTATTTGTTTTCAATGACAGTTTCAGCTAGTACACATCCCTTTCAAACTTAAAAACCAGTCGCAACGACTGCTGCTCCTCATAACTTTAATTTACAATATATATCGGCATTTACATACCCTACCAAGATAACTACCAACAGTACCAATACCTTCAAAGAAATACTCAGACACCGCTACTGAAATCTTATTGTCTTTTGTTGGCTACCGTCACGATCCCTGGTACTACGTACCTTGTCAAACGGCGCAGTTTTGGTGGTAATGTCTCTGACGTCAAGTGAGGTGCAGTGAAGCGTAGCTACCATACTCGTGTGTGGAATCTATTATTTAAGTCGGACTTACGAATTCTTGTACAACGAGCAGGTTGGCGCGTTATTTACTGCAAGAGGATTGTCAGAAAATTTAAATGAGTTGACAGATCAATAATAATCCACCATTATACGAAAAACTGTTTTCTCAATAAAGAAGTCACAATTTCATTGGAGATTAGTTGTTTATGCATTCATGTACGTATTTAATTACCATGACACAAAATCTGCGTTATATATTTCCATTTCTCTGCGTGTTGCGTTCCACTCAGAGCAGAATTTAAGCACGTCAAAATTCCCAATGACAGGCTAAATGTCTTAAATTAATACATTTCAAGAAAAATCTTTGACTGTTCCGGTAGCAGTCTTGCCGAGTTTTAAATCGTTTATGGTAAAAAAAAAAGTGAAGACTGTGTGGCGCAACACGTTAAGACTGCAGTTCTTCGCACAGATTACCTTCACAGGCTGTGGCGTTAACTAGTACATTAAAAAAAGTTGAAATTTTTTTCTTAGTTCATATATTTGAATATTTTATCCGAAAATGTCATTAACGTCTATTATTGAAGGAAATGGAAACGTTTCCTCTCCTTTCTTTTATTTGTTTTATAGTAGCCCTGCCTCTTGTGATGGTCCCTAGACTGTAATACTTTGGTGTTGGTTGGTGTAAATTATCAAAATGGCATTTTTGTTTCATAAGCTTCTGCCCATGCTTCGAAAAGAACACATGGCAGTGCGTTACATTTAAGTAGTGCTTGGAATAAACTTATATTATCAGGGGTAATAAGATTTCTTTTCCACTGACAGATGCCATCAGAAGGTGTCGCTCATTGAGAATCTAGTGAGATGGCGTTACATTTTCCATCGGCACTGTCGACCTTTGTATGAGACAAGGCAAAAAGCGATATTCTCCATTATATCTTGTGATGAATGATTCCTAAATGAAACTGCAAATACTGGGACTATTGAAGAGAAAATAGCCACTAAAGCGATGATGATTTCGTCTTTAACTGTTAACCATAAAATATTCGACCATGCTCAACATGTGAGAGCTTACAGTTTGAGTGTTCACCTAAGCTCCTTATTCATTTTATGTTTGCTTGACTTTTGTAGTTTATGTACAGAACGTAATGAATTTTAATCATTTTATCTTCTCGTCGTTAAGTGTACTTTTTTATTTATTGATGTTTCAAACAATTTGCCCCATATGGACAGGGGAGAATTGGCATTCAGCGGTACACTCAAAAAGTAATTAGTATGAAAATTCTTACATAAATCTTTAGAACTGTTGATTTCCGTTGTTATTTAAATTAAAAATCGTAGGACTAATATAAATATAAATAAAATGTTTGTTTTTTTATTAGTTTTACGATTTATATAGGGAAATGCATTCTGTAGGATAGAAGGTTAGGGATTAAAATATAGGCATCCACTGCGTAGGAAACAATGAAGATGAAGGTGGATGTTGGGGGGGGGGCGGATGTCGGAAGACAGGTGAGGAACGAGTCTGGTGAGTGAGTAGGATAGTGTTATCAAGAAGAGGGGGGACGGAGAGTGATGGAGAGGATAGAGGGGGATAATCGGTGTGGAATGGGATAGGAGGGGAGGAATATTTACAGTTTGTAGGACGGATAAATATCTGAACAGGGAGGGAGTCGGTTGAGATTTCATTATTATGATATGGAGCGTGTGCAGTTGTAGAGGGATTTGCTGGTAGAAGCGCGTCATCGCACCGGGGCTGCTGATCAGAGAGGACACAATGGGGCTATGGGAACCTATATTGCGGATAGTGTAAGAAAGGATATACGAAGATGTTCAGTGTAGTGAGGAGAGCTGGAATTTATGGAATTTAATGAGATGTTGGGAGATCCATCAGGGTGAGGACACACGGATACACAAAGCATGGTGTAGTGCGTGATGTTTAAGGATTTCGAGGAACATCTACAACTTAGATGGGGCGGATATCCATGCTGCACTGCATACGAAAGGATGGGTCAGATCACAGTTTTGTAGGTATGGAGAACAGTGGAGGGATGCTGTCTCCAAGTTCAGCCAGTTAGCAGTTTCCAAAAAATCTATTAAATTTTTTTAATTGCTGTAATTTCAGTAAGAAATTAGTTTTTAAAATTCCTTACATGTTTTAGTTACTATACAATAATCTTTAGATCGTTAACATTAACAGTAAACTGGAAATTGTCTTTAGATCGTTATCAAGAAGAGGAGGGACAGGGAGTGATGGAGAGGATGGAGGGAGAGGGGGATAATCGGTGTGGAGTGAAGCTGTGAGGACGCGGCGTGAGTCGTGCTTGGGTAGCTCAGGCAGTAGCCAGCACGGTAGCTCAGCGTGTTCGGTCAGAGAGCTGGTTGGCCTCTGTAATAAAAAACTGAGTGGAAGGATCAACAAAACGAACTTGACCGGTTGACCGGATGTCATGTGACGTCCGCAAAGACCAAACTCATAAAAAAAAAGAAAAACTAATGAGTAGTGTAACTGTCCAGTAATGAGATTTTAAAAAAGCAAAAAAAATTAAAATAAAAAAAGGCGGTAGAGCACTTGCCCGTGAAAGGCAAACGTCCCGAGTTCGATTCTCGGTCCGGCAGACATTTTTAATCTGCCAGGAAGTTTCATATCAGCGCACACTCCCCTGCAGAGTGAAAAATCTCTTTCTCGTCATGTGTACTGCTTTAGTTTTACTGCATGAGCAGCGAAGACTTAGTAAGCGATGAACTTTTCTCCTTTCATCAATTTGTGGGAGGCGTTCAGCGAGAAAAGGTTTGAAATTATGTGGAAAGTTTGTTGGGAGTCGCTAAGTGCTCTCACTACCAAATACCGGATGAATAAAGTCCGGGCATTCGCCGTCCGTAAGTGACGCTGCATTGACAATGTAGTACTGGTCAGATAGTATCAAACTTCTTACAGAGGGTATACATCTCTTTATTAGTAGGTTACGACAGCATTTTAAACATTTAATCTCGGTCTGTAATCAGACTACATTTTGGAAGTCAAATTTTTGTTGTCTCTGGAATCCATTAGTTAGACAACCTGCAAGGGGAATGGCGTCCCGATTTAGTCAATTAGTAGTACAGAGAATAAAATGTTGGGAAGAAGTAGGTCTCAATTAAAAATCGCTTGCGAAATTTTTTAATATTCAAACAAAAACTAAATTACGCTAAAGACAACACCCACACTCATGCCCGAGGGTGAAATCGAACCTCCGACGGGGAGGCAGCGTGAATCTTGACAAGACGCCGGGAGGGCAGCGTGAATCTTGACAAGACGTCCATAGACCGCGCGGTTACCCCACTCAGCGAAATGGAATTTTGGAGACGAACTTGTGAAGTAATAAGAAGAGGCAATATAAGAAATGAAGTCCTCTGAGAAGATATGGCAGTTAAAAAGGATACTGTAGACACAATTGGAAATAAACGGCTAACATGGTATGGACATCTTAGAAGAATGTTAGAGGTAAGATGACGTTTTCCAATAAAGCAAGGGGGACGTTCACAACAAAAAATAAGAGAACGACGTGGCTTCATTGGAACAATAGAGTGAGGCTTGCGATGAAGGACAAGGCCACGCAAGAAACAGATTGGCAAGATAGAAGGAGATGGAAACTTCGATGCGAGAGATACCGCATGGCGTAGAAAACTAGCAGAAGGAAGTAGAAGGAAAAAGAAAATTACACTACTGGGCATTAAAATTGCTACACCACGAAGATGACGTGCTACAGAAGCTAAATTTAACGGACAGGAAGAAGATGCTGTGATATGCAAATGGTTATCTTTTCAGGACATTGACACAAGGTTGGTGCCGTTGGTGACACCTACAACGTGCTGACATGAGGAAAGTTTCCAACCAATTTCTCATACACAAATAGCAGTTGACCGGCGTTGCCTGGTGAAACGTTGTTGTGATGCCTCGTGTAAGGAGGAGATATGCCGACCATCAGGTTTCCGACTTTGATAAAGATCGGATTGTAGCCGATCGCGATTGCTGTTTATCGTATCAAGACATTGCTACTCGCGCTGGTCGAGATCCAATGACTGTTAGCACAATATAGACTCGGTCGGTTCAGGAGGGTAATACGGAACGCTGTGTCGGATCCCAGCAGTCTCGTATCACTAGCAGTCGAGGTGACAGGCATCTTATCCGCATGGCTGTAACGGATCGTGCAGCCACGTCTCGATCCCCGAGTCAACAGATGGGGACGTTTGCAAGACAACAACCATCTGCACGAACAGTTAGACGACGTTTGCAGCAGCATTGACTGTCAGCTCGGAGACCATGGCTGCGGTTACCCTTGACGCTGCATCATAGACAGGAGCGCCTGCGATGGTGTACTCAACGACGAACCTGGGTGCACGAATGGCTAAACGTAATTTTTTCGGATGATTCGAGGTTCTGTTTACAGTATCATGATGGTCGCATCCGTGTTTGGCGACATCGTGGTGAACGCACATTGGAAGCGTGTATTCGTCATCGCCATACTGGCATATCACCCGGCGTGATGGTATGGGGTGCAATTGGTTACACGTCTCGGTCACCTCTTGCTCGCACTGACGGCACTTTAAACAGTTGACGTTACATTTCAGATGTGTTATGACCCGTGGCTCTACCCTCCATTCGATCCCCGCGAAGCCCTACATTTCAGCAGGATAATGCACGACCGCATTATTGCAGGTCCTGTCGGGCCTTTCTGGATACAGAAAATGTTCTACTGCTGCCCTGGCCAGCACATTCTCGAGATCTCTCACCAATAGAAACGTCTGGTCAATGGTGGCCGTGAACTGGCTCGTCACAATACGCCAGTCACTACTCTTGATGAATTGTGGTATCGTGTTGAAGCGGCATGGGCAGCTGTACCTGTGCACGCCATCCAAACTCTGTTTGACTCAATGCCCAGGCGTATCAAGGCCGTTATTACGGCCAGAGGTGGTTGTTCTGGGTACTGATTTCTCAGGATCTGTGCACTCAAACTGCGTGAAAATGTAATCAAATGGTTCAAATGGCTCTGAGCACTATGGGACTCAACTGCTGAGGTCATTAGTCCCCTAGAACTTAGAACTAGTTAAACCTAACTAACCTAAGGACATCACAAACATCCATGCCCGAGGCAGGATTCGAACCTGCAACCGTAGCGGTCTTGCGGTTCCAGACTGCAGCGCCTTTAACCGCACGGCCACTTCGGCCGGCTAAAATGTAATCACATGTCAGTTCTAGTATAATATATTTCTCCAATGAATACCCGTTTATCATATGAATTTCTTCTTGGTGTAGCAATTTTAATGGTCAATAGAGTAGTTGATAACGCCAGAGGATTATTAGTTAAGTATTATAAAAGATTATAAGAATTTTTAATAGACAATTAATTCTCGTCCACACTTTAGATCTTCGGGAAATCATTCACTGGTGAACTTCGTGACAACAGAGGCGTCTTCGGGGCGGGAGAGCTTAGGCGTACACGAGGAGAGGAGCGTGCAGACACTGTGAGACCCGCTGCAGAGACGGCGCGAAAGCCGCAGACACGCGGGCCGCGCTCACCGGCCTGGGTCGCAACCGCGGCGTGGCGCGGCAATCGATACCAGTGGTCAGCGGCCGCCCAATTCTGCGAAGCAGAAGAAGCAGAAGCACGGGGCCGAGCCAGAGGCCAAGGCGCCGTGATCCACACTCTGCCTCGCCGAGGTACTGCCAGGGCACACGTATTGCCACCACAACCCATCGGGCTCGGCCGACACTTGGACTAGGAGGACAAAGCTTGCAGTTGTTGGTAGAATTGTAAAACTACCGTAGGCTACCGTAAGCTATCATAAATATGCGTAGACTACGGCAGTTTTATTATAGTTTCGGTCAGCGATAGTTCTGCGAGCGTTACCTGTACGGTAGACTTATTGCGTATCTAACGGGCGTTACCTCATAACGATCGCTTTCTTTGCGCATGCAATCAATGATTTACTGGAATCACCTGAAAATCGGAAGCGGTCAACCACCTAGAAACTGAGTGGGGATTGTAAAGGACCGGATAGCCTACGGAATGTATTTGTTCTACATAGTTATCCTCCTGTTTGCTACTTAAAACTAGACAGTATTTATAACAAGATTGAACCGGTCAATGTTTAATTCAGATTTTGAATTGTTCCGTGCAAGAGAGTAATGTTTCAGAAAAAATAGGAATACGGAATTTCCTCACCAAAAACGTAAAATTATAAAAGCAAAAACAAAAATATATCAAACATTGCTCCAATACTTCGCCAAAATTATACGAAACAAGTGTCTGTTATTCATAAACAACTTCCACATTTGACATACAGGACATAAAATCTTTTCTGAGGCCTGCGATCATTTTTATGTTAATAATTGGCAACCAAAGCTGTACAATCGCAATAAGTCATGAGATCTTCATTTAGCTCTTTTATTCGAACATGATACGCGTTTCGGGTTTACACCCATCTTCAGACATCACAAACTTCAACTCCTTCCTAACCGACCAGGCTTACAGCCTTGACAACTCAAAGAAAGTGTCCAATAACATATGACTATACCTGCGATACAAGCAGTCTGGAAGCATAGCGTATACTCAACACTGCTTGTTTTGCAATTTTGGACACTTCCTTTGAGATGTCAAGGCTGTACGCCTGGTTGGTTAAGAAGGAGTTGAAGTTTGTGATGTCTGAAAATGGGTGTAATCCCGAAACGCGTAACTTGTTCCAATAAAAATATTAATTGAACATCCCATGACTTTATTGCGATTGTACAGCTTAGGCTGCCAGTTATTAACTTCCACATTTATCAATTGTAACAGGAGTGAGAACGTTCTATCGAATACAAAACAACAACAATAATTACATTGTTTCTGTTTTTTTTTTTTTTAAGTTTGTGCATGAAAATTCCATTTATATCCAAAGTAATTGCTTTGGTTACGTAAAAGCGTAGAAGTTACGTGATGGAAAAATGTTTATTATTTATAGAATACAATTTATATTCTGTAATGATTTCAAATACACAATGGACTAATACTGAATGATTTGCGGTTCCAGTTATGCAGAAAACAAGCAAGAAAATAAACAGGTAAACAGAGAGAAGTGGTCAGCTTCCAGTTTGTCTACTACAGATTCATTTATGTTTCTTCCCCACTACTCGTAATAGCATCCGAATCGTAGTTTTGGTAGAAAGCATTTCTAGTTGTTGTTCGTGGTAGCAGACGGCACTGATACAAAGAAAGCGTTAATGATGCTATGCTGGTACACGTTTCACAATAGCATAACTTATATTTTTTTAAATTAATTACATGATTATTTAAATAGTCTCGTGTCACTTGATCATTTGGATATACAGGATTGCAGCATCTTTGTACAATTCTTTTATTCGGTTTCTCGTCCACGCAAATTCATTAAAAGAAGTACAAAGTTTATGAGACTTTTCTCTTTCTGTGCTCCTACATTTTAAAAATCTCGTCACACACTACTGAATAGTTGACGTATCCTGCTGTGTCGTTACACCGTGCAACAAGCACTTTCATACGTTTCCCAGCCTCTCCTGTTCCTATTTAGATCATTATCACGTGCCCAAATTGTTCTTCGAGCAAGCTCAGAACAGATATAGTTGATGTACGAGTACCTGCTAACAGCGAGTACAAGTAAACTCGACTCTCTCAGGAAGGAGAGTGAGTACTGGCATTCCCCAATAATAAGGTACCATTTTGAAAGAAGTTTCCGCCGTTAGAAAGTAAGTTATTATTCTTTATTTTCACACAATCATGATTTCAGCTTTATAGCCATTCTTAGGTGGAGGTTGAAATGTCACATACGTCCGACCAGCCTAAATGACAGGAGCAAGTAATATACCAGTGCAACGACTGATTGGTTAGCAGTGTATATTTTTGTGCTTATATTTAGATTTATATATATATAAAACTTTTTCGAAGACGCCTGTAAATTTGTTTCAGTATTTAATATCTTTCAGAGAATTACGTTGATATATACACACTTTCGAGTCGTTACCGAGACTGCAAGGGGAATAAGGGAAAACATGAAGAAGAGGAAGAAGTGCAATTTCACAGTGGTGATAATAGATATAAATGGTAACCTACATAACTTGCTGTTAGCCCAAAAATGCAAATTACCATGAGCAAACGAATACAGAAAGAACGCGCTTTTCTATCTAAGGGATGCAACAGTGCCGTTGTTCGGTGCCCACTTTTAGATTAATGCAGCACATATGCCTTCTCATGGTGAAGGTGGAATCCACAAAAGTACAACTATTTTGTTTGCATTCGTCCAGATTTGTATGTTTTGCTTTTGAGGCGTGGACTACAGTGACAATTTTTCCAGGTATCAGTCCTCCTATAACGGAACACATTTACAATTGTGTAGTTTAGATCAGTCAATTTTGGTCTTATACCCTCCAAAGATTCAAAAGATACAGTTTCGTTAAAGACCATCTGATTCCAACAATCGGTCAATTCGACTTGTCAGTGCAACATTACAACAGCAAGGTCGTGTACTCATTTTCCTCATAGACTATAAGTCACGTTTAGGCTTACTCTTTAACGCTTCAGTAAGAGAGAACGAGTCGACGGGTACTGGGCGACCGCAGCGCCACAGTTTTCACAAGAGGAGTCCACGTTGGGATCACGCATTTAATTCAGATTTTGTGTGTCTATAGTACGCCATTAAAACAACATATTGTGCAAGTAGTAAGGTGCTCTACTATGGCAATTCCGAGAAAATTGCAAGAGAAGTTTGACGTGCCTATTATGTAACTAGCGTTCCTGTAAGTAGGTGCCAAACGTTAAGAGTTCATGGTGGTCAAACGTTGACGTTAATGAATTAGGATTTCGAGCTGTTCGCCTGCATACCTCGTGTTCCCGTCCTAGCTGTTATCAAAGATGCCATTCATGCCGACCAAACATGTCTTGTGGGAGGGAGGGGGGGAGGGGTAGCAGTGTTATACAGACGGCAGACGGCCATTACCTCTTGCAGAGATGTGGTGGCGCTCATGCCGGCATGCCGCTTCTAGGCCCCTTGGTTTTAGCTGACCTAGACCACCCGCCTCACCGAGCTGAGCACCATTTCCTGTGGGCTGTCTTAGAGAATATGGGACTGTCCCCAATATCGGCAGGTGTGGTTCTCCGTCTCATTAGCACAGCCCCTTCCCCAGTCCTGGTCAATGGCTACCGATCGCCACCGTACATTAGTAAGCGCTCCGTTCACTGTTGAGCGATCAGTGCGACAAGTAACCCCTCTGTCAGCCTTTCACTTTACCGTTTCCCTCAATCCAGCACTTCATGGTCTACGACAACGTATAGAGGGTATTCGCCTCCACAATCGCAATGTGCACTTTAAATGTTGTGCCTACGCGGATGATGTAGCTTTCTTGGCGAGACTGGTAGAAGATATACCTACGGAGATCGCGTGGCTTCCCCGATACGGCGAGGTGACCGGACCAGTACCAACCTGTGGAAGTCGCATTACAAGGATGTCGGCAGAGGGTTGAATATGAGTACGCAGATGTCCATTGCCAAAGCTCCGGCGATGAAATGTTTGGGAGTGACCTTCCATGGAAACATGCAGCGTACAGCAGGAGATACATAATGTGATCAAAAGTATCCGGACACCCCCAAAAACATACTTTTTCATATTAGGTGCATTTAGCTGCCACCAACTACCAGGTACTCCATATCAGCGACCTCAGTAGACATCGTGAGAGAGCAGTATGGGGCGCTCCGCGGAACTCACAGACTTCGATCGTGGTCAGTTGATGTGGTGTCACTTGTGTCATAAATCTGTACGCGAGATTTCCACACACCTAAACATCCCGAGGTCCACTGTTTCCGATGTGATAGTGAAGTGGAAACGTGGACTGACACGTACAGCACAAAAGCGTACAGGCCAATCTCGTCTGTTGACTGGTAGAGACCGCTGACAGTTAGAGACGGTCCTAACGTATAATAGGCAGACATCTATCCAGGTCATCACAAAGGAATTTCAAACAGCGTCGCGATCCACTGCAAGTACTATAACAGTTAGGTGGGAGGTGAGAAAACTTGGATTTAATGGTCGAGCGGCTGCTCATAAGCCACACGTCACGACGGTAAATGGCAAACGACGATTGAACAGCGAAAAAACGTTGTGTGGAGTGACTAATCACGGTACACAATGTGGCGATCCGATGTCAGGGTGTGGGTATGGCGAATGCCCGCTGAACATCATCTGCCAGCGTGTGTAGTGCCAACAGTAAAATTCGGAGGCGGTGATGTTATGGTGTGGTCGTGATTCATGGAGGAGGCTTGCACCCTTTGCTGTTTTGCGTGACACTGTGACAGCACAGGCCTACAGTGATGTTTGAAGCATCTTTTGTCTCCCATTGTTGAAGAGCAATTCGGGGATAGCGATTGCGTCTTTCAACATGATCGAGCACCTGTTCATAACGCACGGCCTGTGGCGGAGTGGTTACTCTCCAATAACTTCCCTGTAATGGACTGGCCTGCACAGAGTCCTGACCTGAATCCTACAGAACACCTTTGGGATGTTTTGAAACGCCGACTTCGTACCAGGCCTCACCGACCGACAAAGATACGTCTCCTCAGCGCAGCACTCCGTGAAGAATGGGCTGCCGTTCTCCAAGAAACCTTCCCGCATCTGATTGAACGTATGCCTGCGAGAATGGAAGTAGTCATCAAGGTCAAGGCTGAGTCAACATCATACTGAATCCCAGCACTACTGATGAAGGGCGCCACGAAACTAAGTCTTTTTCAGACCGGTGTCCGGATACTTTTGATACCATAGTGTACGTATCGCAGGCTCCTTAATGTGGTCTTCAAGTTCGTCTCCACATCTTTGGAACACTTGACTTGATCATGTAGGCACATTTTGTCAACGTCTACCTCGCTCCAAGGCTTATTCATTACACACACGTCCTCACAATGGCAGCTACAGTTGCTACCAATTTCCTGGCGGCCTTAGGATATTTCGTCAGCGACGGTAGGGTGTTCAAAGACAGTTACGAGACACTAACATTGCCGACTTATGCAGGCGGCAATGGAATGGTAAACGTTCGCCAACAGGGCGTTCGCTCTCTTTCTGCGGACGATGCATCTCATATGTACTTCGGACAAGGACACCCTCCCTGGTACATTGATTGAGGAGGTGGCGTCTTAGTCCCTCCGGCCGCCGATTCCTGTTGGACATATCGCTCCAGCACTGTGTCACGTTCGCACCTATCTGGTCGACATGAGTTATCTGTTGGATGTCCTATCGACCACGCAGGATCTTAGAAGCAAGACTTCTACCGCTACATTCAACGGGCAATGCCTGCTAATCTCATTCCGACAACGTGTGTACATTACACATCATCCCGAGAATATTCTCTGCCCAGATGACCTGCCGTCGACACAGAAATGTACCGTTTCGTTTGTGATACTGCTGCCGACTGGTGGCTCCTCACACGGCGCATTTTGGCTTTGTTGCTGCAACGGACGCTTCAGTACGTAGAGCCCACCGAACTGATCCATCCCGACGTCACTTATTATCCTGCTACTCGTCATAACGCCACGGTGTGTGTTAAGGATATTGCACCGTCATATTTTTTAAATGAGAGCGTTGCCGGGTTGTTACATTTTTGGCACTATTTAACGAGCAACTACACGGTTTTACGGATCAAGGCGTCGTATTGTTAGCTCTTTGCGAATTACTGGATGTCGTTGTTTAAGCTCCCTCCAGACCATTTTGGTGTACCGGGTGTGAGAAGAGATTGAGATATAGCTCATGATTAGAGACATGAATGGTAATTATAATGTGTTTAACCCCGCTGAACGAGAAGACGACGTGACCATCACGCCGTCGGAATCCCTCGGAAGAAGATATAAAAATAAAGACAAAAAGTTACAGATAAAAACATAACAACAAAAAATGAAAAACAATTTAATGCAAGTATTGCCCCCTCTCCTTCGTCCTTTTCTTTTCGTAACAAAACATTCAGAGGAGTATTTAATTTTCTTTTCGTGCGCTGGCCTGAAATGGTGGCAAACATGTCTCCGAGTTAGCTTTTAAGGTGAAAGTGAAGGTGGAACTAGGTTTGTTTTCGTTTTTAGGTTAGATAGGTTTTTCAGGGTAGGAAGAGTGCCAGGGGCCAACGCCTGAAGTGGAAGAATCTATGGGAAAAAGTTGTTTAAGTGACATAAAAAGAAGTGGTTACCGTTCGTACTTCGTAAGACGGACGTGTATGAGACGACGTTTCCACTCCTGCTGAAACCCTCGTTTTCGTAGTTTTAGCGGAAATTCAATAATATTCAAAAAATCTGCATTTACACTATTCGTTCTTGGTGCACTAGCTATATCGCACCGCTATGTAGGTTGACTGCAGGATGCGGCCTGCCTCAGTGTCTGCAGCTCGAAGCGTCGAGCTGCAAGGTGGTTCCGGGTAGCATGTTTAAGGGATTTCGCAGATAGCTACAGATATACATTTTCAGGAGAGCTCTATGTGTCTCTTCATTTACTTGCCGATGGTTATAGATATGTGTCTCCTAATAATTAAATTTAATTAAAAATAATAAGTAATCAAGTAACATGAAATTCAGTAACACTTAAGGCCAATACACGTGTTTCTATTTTTAATTATATTACCTCCCAAATCTCATATAAGTTAAATAACATGACCATGGATGAAAAAAACAAAGACTGAAACTTAAGCTTCAGCAGAAGTTGAACCGTACCCTCATACAGTACTTGTACGTCGTACGTAGCTCAAACGCAAACCACTTTTTTTCTCTTACCGAACACCCTGCGCTACCGCGCCGGCTAAAACCACTGCACCATGACGAATGCTGTCTAGCACCAACCCCCGATAAAACTGTTACATAATAGTTGCGTAAAACTTCTCTTACCATTTCTCGGAACTGTCAGAGTACTGCGCCTTACTACTTGTGCATTGTGTTGTTTTAGTGGCCTACTAAAGGTGTGCAATGTTTGAAGTAAGTCTCGAATCCCGTTGTCAGAGTCGTCATACTTGTGGAAATAGAGCGGGAACGAAGGAAGCCAGTTAGCAAGGACGTAACAGCAGCGTCCTGACTTGTGAAATATGCAACCCGAATATTAGACTCGTGTTGGCTACGTTTCTGACCTCTGCCTGCTACCCCACTTACCAAATCCGACACCCTTAGGCTTCCACCTCATAGCAGAACTAAACATTGCGACAGGAAAAAGTCCTCTATAATGGTCTGGGCAGCTGTGAATGGTCATTTTGCAATATTCCCATAGGCACTTATAACGGGCAGAATCTGTTCACCTTTGCACAAAGTGCGTTGATACGAAAGGGGAATACAAAATACGGAGCAACTAGGAGGAGTTAACTGCACCGAGAGAGTCTTTCATACGTATGTCAGAAGTCAGCCTGTAGTGCGATTTAGATAGTGTCATACTAGGGAGTCGAAGGTAGTGTCATACTAGGGAGTCGAAGGGACGGTGGTTACCGCTTAAACAACCGGTTTTCGGGTACATCGGTATTTTTCATCTCCTGTTGAACCTGGCTGTTAACACCGCTCAAAGAAACCGGTTCTTAAATAACGGATTTTCTATTTTTCATAGCCATTATTTCCAACTGCCTCAAAATGTTTCGTTATAAGTTTTAAGGTACATGAAATCAAGATATCAAATAAAACGGCAAAAAAAGGAAACTTACTGCGTCCACCATTCACTGCTTTTCTCGAAAACAAAACAGGGTTTGAATATACTACAAAAAATTAACCAGTATCCTCCAATTGATTCTAGTATTTTAACGATTTGTTAAAAATGAGATTGTAATCAAGGATCGTTTCACTAATTGAGCTTTACGAATAGTCAGTGCCAAAGAGTATAAAGTAAGTTTGGATAACTCTTTTCTTCCTGTTACGATGTCCGTTTCTAAGGGCAGCCAAGCAGCATGTAAGCTCCTCAGACATGTTATGTAGACACAGACAGAAGATTAGTTAATTTCAGTGTTTATAAGGGGTAATCAAGAAATTTTCGTTTGCAGGTGTTGTTGAGCTTACATGCCACCCAGTGCGAGTCTGATGCTGGTATAGCAGCACCCACATATGTGCAAGGGGTTAATGTGGGATTCGAAATGAAACTTTTTGATCGCTCCTCAGATTATAAACTACAAATTAATTGTTAAGTTTTTAATTTACTTTTTATGCCACTATTTCTTCCCATTTTTATTATTTCATAGAAATAGAAGACAAATAATCAGCTTTCATGTAAAATATGTGTTTTTTGTCTCTATTTCGAATACAAATTTATTTCCTAGTCAAATATATATTGACATTTCAATGGGAGTATGAATACAAGTGATGTTTTTCTCATAAAACCAAAAATCCTCTTTCAAAAAATTGAATGGAACACTTTAGATAGCGCGCAAAATATAGTATTTACCAAGAACACTTACACGACAATAGTTAAAATTCTACTAATGAATTAATCCAATGGCGAATGTTTACTGTCGAATCAGTGGAAAAATTGGCCTACTCGTTTTATAATGTCTTGATCAGTAACCTGACGCCTTTCATCAGAAACAATATCTTTCAAAGACAATATCAATTGTTCAGAAGTCACAGAACACCGTAAAAAACTCGTTTTTTAAAACTTTATTTAAAACCAAAAATTCTAGCACCACTGCTGCGGCACATTAATGCAATGCTTTTGTACATGAATATCAGTAAAAAAATAAAAGTACCCATTATAACCGAGCCCTAAAAAGTATTGAAAAAATGCCGATTATTCAGACCTAAAATGCTAGTATCTGTTTTAACAGGTCTGTTTTTCCAGTCTTCACTGCCTCCTAATATTCCGAACTAGCGCTGTTCCCTTCCACTCGATGTTCGGAGAGCCGAACTAGGAAAGTTTCTCAACAGGCGGCGTCGCAGTTTCAGTGTCGTCGATCAACGTATGTGAAAGTGAGGTTTATAACCCAAGAAGATCTGATCTCTGCTCTAAAAGAGAAACACAAACGACGCATTTACGATCGTTGATTCTTGTCTCAAAATAGTTTCGGCTCTTCTACCACATATAGTACCTACGCTTAAAATGCTTTAGACATATCTATACACGTACGATATCGTTGGAAGGTACTCGCATTATACAGGAACTACCGGTGATATAAGCAAACAATTTAAGTCTCCCACAAATACGATCAAGAACATCACTGTGATCTGTAATAGAAATTTCTCCACGTATAAACAAGACCTTTCGAGATATGTACTGCAGAATGCTACGATTAAATTCAACAGTAACAAGGTCTTCATGAAATCTGCCGTAAGCCATTCTCCGTTATAAGTAAGATACTTAAATATTCATCTTTGATGGAACAAATGGTTCAAATGGCTCTGAGCACTATGGGCTTAACCTCTATGGTCATCATTCCCCTAGAACTTAGAACTACTTAAACCTAACTAACCAAAGGACATTACACACATCCATGCCCGAGGCAGGATTCGAACCTGCGACCTTAGCGGCCGCGCGGTTCCAGACTGCAGCGCTTATAACCGCTCGGCCACTCAAGCTGGCTTGATGGAACAGAATAATCTTAATATCTAGTAGTGAAAATTTATGTATTTCATTAGGTACAGAAAGGAAAGAATCTTCACGGAAGTACGGCAAAACAGTACATTTTACACCTAATGGAACACATTCTAAAATATATTTGATTGATGCCTGTTGTTTAGGTACAAAGAATGGATATGAAGGCAAACTTAACAACAGAGACATAGTGCCAACTGACCTCACGTTAAACAAATGGTCCGACGTCTGCATCACGTAACACCTTTCGTATTTCGTGCCCCTTTCCATGCAAGGAACATTCGCCTTTCAGAGTTCAGCTGCGGCCGTCTTGAAGCAGCTGAAAGTTGTGGCTGCTGACGCAGCTTACAGCCCCAGTACCATAAACAAATCCTTCGCTCCGTCAGCTGTCTGCGGTTACCGATGGGCTTCGCGAGGCTTGTGGTTACGCGGCTTTGAGAGCAGTGCACCTGCAACACTTGTTACTGTGCCAGTTAATGAAAAATTGTCGTTCACAATTGTTGAAGAAAACAAATTACTTCCAAGTCTGGGAGGATCCGTGTACCTCTCTGATAGCGAGACCTGTTTGAAAATCTAAAAGGCATTATTTGAAAGGAAACTGCTAAATTCGGTCAGTAATTTGTTGATGATAGGAGTGGTGTGACCAAAGCCCTTTAGACCTGTTATTTATTTTGTACGTGACATGCACGTACTGTCTCTGTCTTGTATTGTTAGTCAGTACTTGCACTTTGTTATATAAAAGAATTTCTTTTCCCGTAAATTTGTAATTTGTTATAGGCCACTTCAAACATTTAAATTCTGATAAAGGTACTCTTAGAAGTGTTGAAACCTGGTTAATAAGACTAAAAATTGTGACCTAGGGTTAATTTGTTTCAACTTTTATCTCCCTCAGAGAAAGCTTCAGTATTCCAAAAGCCTAAACTCCCACCATGTATTGTTATATTTTTGATGGTAGCGACCAACAGTAATCCTAATTTTTGTTTCTTAATAATGTTTGTTGCTACTGTCTACTTCAACACCTTTACGAAAATGGTGCAGACAAGGTTCTATATTTTTTTAAGCTCTACGGGAATCAACACACAAAAATATACCGTCGGCCGTTAAACTGCAACACTATTAACGATGGAAAACAACGAAATTTTAATTATAGTGCGTATACATTATTATAGGAAGAGCAGGCGATAAAATTAGTACGCGATTTGGGAAAAAAAGGGAATTTACTTCACAGCGGTGCAAGTTTGCAGGATACAGCAGTTATTCGGAGATGAATGGAGTGGAGAGCTGTATCAAACGTCTTTAGACTGAAAATCATATCAGCAACAACACCCAGATGCCACCTATATCAGCTACAACGGCTCTATCCCAGCTGTGCAGTCGAGTCGAACTGAACATGACTGAAAGTTACCATAATGCATTACATGCTTCGGCAACTCTCTGTCGATCGTAATGACTGGTGAGTGATCGTGTACCAATCTTTCGACACTTCATACCCTGATACTTTCAGTAGGGTACAGATTTGCAGACTATATTAAACAGGGCAGCAGTCGACCAATCTCTGGTCTGAGGTAGTGCTGACTGGCAACATGTGATGTCCCTTCGCTGCAGTGGAGACGCTGGTCGTGGGGTCTTTCAGAAGCGGCAGGTCTAGCACTGCATTGGTAATATTTGGAGGAAATCGTCAATTGTTTGAATTGCAGTGAATAACACACAATTTGACTTTTTTTTTAAATGATGCCATTTAATGATTCCTGTGGTTCTTCGCATCACATTCGTTGTACACTTGTACAACTTAGTAATCTACACTCCTGGAAATTGAAATAAGAACACCGTGAATTCATTGTCCCAGGAACGGGAAACTTTATTGACACATTCCTGGGGTCAGATACATCACATGATCACACTGACAGAACCACAGGCACATAGACACAGGCAACAGAGCATGCACAATGTCGGCACTAGTACAGTGTATATCCACCTTTCGCAGCAATGCAGGCTGCTATTCTCCCATGGAGACGATCGTAGAGATGCTGGATGTAGTCCTGTGGAACGGCTTGCCATACCATTTCCACCTGGCGCCTCAGTTGGACCAGCGTTCGTGCTGGACGTGCAGACCGCGTGAGACGACGCTTCATCCAGTCCCAAACATGCTCAATGGGGGACAGATCCGGAGATCTTGCTGGCCAGGGTAGTTGACTTACACCATCTAGAGCACGTTGGGTGGCACGGGATACATGCGGGCCGGCCGCGGTGGTCTAGCGGTTCTAGGCGCTCAGTTCGGAACCGCGCGACTGCTACGGTCGCAGGTTCGAATCCTGCCTCGGGCGTGGATGTTTGTGATGTCCTTAGGTTAGTTAGGTTTAAGTAGTTCTAAGTTCTAGGGGACTGATGACCACAGATGTTAAGTCCCATAGTGCTCAGAGCCATTTGAACCATACATGCGGACGTGCATTGTCCTGTTGGAACAGCAAGTTCCCTTGCCGGTCTAGGAGTGGTAGAACGATGGGTTCGATGACGGTTTGGATGTACCGTGCACTATTCAGTGTCCCCTCGACGATCACCAGTGGTGTACGGCCAGTGTAGGAGATCGCTCCCCACACCATGATGCCGGGTGTTGGCCCTGTGTGCCTCGGTCATATGCAGTCCTGATTGTGGCGCTCACCTGCACGGCGCCAAACACGCATACGACCATCATTGGCACCAAGGCAGAAGCGACTCTCATCGCTGAAGACGACACGTCTCCATTCGTCCCTCCATTCACGCCTGTCGCGACACCACTGGAGGCGGGCTGCACGATGTCGGGGCGTGAGCGGAAGACGGCCTAACGGTGTGCGGGACCGTAGCCCAGCTTCATGGAGACGGTTGCGAATGGTCCTCGCCGATACCCCAGGAGCAACAGTGTCCCTAATTTGCTGGGAAGTGGCGGTGCGGTCCCCTACGGCACTGCGTAGGATCCTACGGTCTTGGCGTGCATCCGTGCGTCGCTGCGGTCCGGTCCCAGGTCGACGGGCACGTGCACCTTCCGCCGACCACTGGCGACAACATCGATGTACTGTGGAGACCTCACGCCCCACGTGTTGAGCAATTCGGCTGTACGTCCACCCGGCCTCCCGCATGCCCACTATACGCCCTCGCTCAAAGTCCGTCAACTGCACATACGGTTCACGTCCACGCTGTCGCGGCATGCTACCAGTGTTAAAGACTGCGATGGAGCTCCGTATGCCACGGCAAACTGGCTGACACTGACGGCGGCGGTGCACAAATGCTGCGCAGCTAGCGCCATTCGACGGCCAACACCGCGGTTCCTGGTGTGTCCGCTGTGCCGTGCGTGTGATCATTGCTTGTACAGCCCTCTCGCAGTGTCCGGAGCAAGTATGGTGGGTCTGACACACCGGTGTCAATGTGTTCTTTTTTCCATTTCCAGGAGTGTATTCTGCAATTGTAAGCCATTATAGGCAGATTACACTTTAATTACTTCCGTCTCCTTAACCACTTCCGACACAGTGTATGTGACCGCTCGATTGATAGGTCCATGACAGTGCAATTATGAATATTTTAATCAAAATTTTAACTAATGACGAGAGTCTCAATCTCAAAGCCCGTTCTCGGTAGCCCTCTCTGCCGGACTGCCGCTACGAGGTTTACCCTTGCCCCTGCCGAAACGAGAGAACCTCTGCGTAGTTCGTTTCACTCGATCCCAACCATGCAATTTTCGTTTTGCTAGATTTATTGAGGCCTAGCTCAGTCACAGATTCCTGACGTGGCTGACGCTGTAAAGCCGAGGCACGTCACCCAGGTGCCACGTAGGAACCTCCAAGTCAATGTACGCAGTATAGTCCTTCAATGCATACGGGTTACTTCACAATCTTATGGAGTCTCAGGTGCCTGTCGTCGAACATAAATGCTACAAGCACAGCTGAACTTAATACTAGTCGTAAATGTAACACCTGCCATACAAATATCCGGCTATGGAAGTCAGAATAAATCATGTTATGTACCCAATCACAGCCCACGCAGTCACGCCATTTGGTGTCTCAGTAGGCCTACGGTAATGTTGTCTGGCAATGTTCGTTGACCTCAGAGCCTCCACAAACGATTCATTTAGTATGAAACTTCACAAAATCCGGACTATTTTGAAAAAGACACCACTGAGCACTATCTGCATGCTCCTCTCTGCTGTGATGACAGCCCTTGGTACTCCACGCATCGTGGCAGTGTCCATGTGGATACTTGTAGTGCTGCCAACAAATCCATCTCCCCACTCGAAATACGTGATTTGGCTGTGCAACCATGCACGGCTGAGAAAACTTCTGCTCTCTTGTGCCCCAGTTGCGTGGTGCCACTGAGCTCGCCAGGAAGCCGTTGAGTATGGTCATCCAGTCAGTTCCTTACCCACTTGAAAATATTCTAATTACGGGCAGCAATACAGTGGAACGATAAACTACATTCTCAAGTGGCTTCTACATGGCTGCATGAACAAGGACCTGAGGAAGAGACTGGCGAATTGTTGAGAAGAGTGGGAGAAGAGAGAGAAATTTTAATGGTAATGAGGAAGAAGAAACGCAATTGGCTTGTACTTTGGATGAGAAGAGATTGTTTACTGACGGATGCTATGAACTAAACGGTGAATGGATAATAAGAAGAAGAGGACGCAGAATATAAATAATAGTGTATAATATAAGGATAGAAAATCGTCATGAGAAAATGGAAGCAAATGACAGGACTGCATGGAGAGCTACATGTAAGGATCTACCATAGAACAGAACACTAATGTCTATGATAAACAGCCAATAACCTACCTACTGCCGAATACCAATGGCTAGGAGCTTTTCCTTCTTATATGGACCGCTTATAAAACACCGTTTATAAAACACTAATACGACCTATTCTTGAGTACTACTCGAGCATTTGGGATCCCTATCAGGTCGGATTGAGGGAGGACATAGAAGCAATTCAGAGGCGGGCTGCCAGATTTGTTACTGGTAGGTTTGATCATCACGCGAGTGTTACGGAAATGCTTCAGGAACTCGGATGGGAGTCTCTAGAGGAAAGGAGGCGTTCTTTTCGTGAATCGCTACTGAGGACATTTAGAGAACCAGCATTTGAGGCTGACTGCAGTACAATTTTACTGCCGCCAACTTACATTTCGCGGAAAGACGACAAAGATAAGAGATTTTAGGGCTTGTACAGAGGCATATAGGCCTTCATTTTCGCCTCGTTCTGTTTGGGAGTGGAACAAGGAGAGATTATACTAGTTGTGGTACGAGGTACCCTCTGCCACGCACCATATGGTGGATTGTGGAGTATGTATGTAGATTTAGATGTATATGTAGACCATGGCACAACCTTCCCTTAAACAACGGATACTCATTTGAGATTCCCACCACGACACAGCCTTCTCTTAAACAACGAATACTCATTTGAGATATCTGATTGAGAAATGAGCTTTTATTACATGGAGAGTGTATACGATGTTAATTGTTCCTACTAAAATTTTGATCATTTATATGTCCAATCACGCAGCAAGGCTCACGTCTGTTTGACGTTTGTCAGTGGTGTGCTTCACGTATTTGAAATGAGGTGTTTCCAGTGCGAGAATCATTTTTTAGCTGTCGATTTGGTTCTCGGGCGCGGCGTCGGATGTCATTGTGAAATTGCCAGAGTATTTCAGCGGCGCAAGTGACCAACGTCTTCAGGTACGGGGAACACGCTGCTGAGTCTGTGACCGAAGCCTTCTATTTATGCCAGTCTTAGAAAAGCCCGTTCGGCGGCGAACGCGACAAATTCGGTGATCCATAGCGCAGATATCCTGATCGGTAGAGAAAGGGACAGCTACGTCACCTGTCAGACGATGAACCAACAGCCTCGACGCACACGCCAAGGCTGTCAGTCACATTGAGCGCTGCCGTCGGATACCTCAGCGCGGACTGCATGGAGAGCGCCAGAGAACATTATAAATTAATAGTCCGTCAGGAACGCCTCAAATAAAACATTTTGCAGCTATCGACACACGCAACTTGCGGGGAGAAGGATTTCCTCACGTTTGTACGAAGAGCAGAAAGCACGGATATGATGAATTTGATATCAATAAACGAAGCGTCTTTGCTCAGACAAAAGAGACGGGGCACGGCTCCCTCTCACCTTTAACAACATTGTCAGTCAGATAAGCATTCATATTTGAGGACATGGTCTTGATGTTCCTCAGTACTACATTTGGTAGGTGTGGTTTATGACATTTTACGTGGGGAAATTGCTGGCAGAATGTTCTTACTGCCGGCCGTGGTGGCCGAGCGGTTCTTGGCACTACAGTCTGGAACCGCGTGACCACTATGGTCGCAGGTTCGAATCCTGCCTCGGGCATGGATGTGTGCGGTGTCCTTAGGTTAGTTAGGTTTAAGTAGTTCTAAGTTATAGGGGACTGATGACCTCAGAAGTTAAGTCCCATAGTGCTCAGAGCCATTTTTTTTTTTTTTTGTTCTTACAACTGCATGTGTAGCCTGCGGAGAACCTGTACACAAGGGTCCGTAACGGAGATGACAGAGAATAGAGAGAGAGAGAGAGAGAGACGAACTGGTGACCATAAATACTGAGTGCGGCGACCTGGCTGTGTGAGTGATAAGGAAAGCAGCGCTCAGCGGATTCTACCCGCAGGTGGACTTCTGGCCGAAGCCCTCTCCTCCTTTTGCTTAGGTCACGCAGAAGGACGCTGGCGCCGGCCGGAGTGGCCGTGCGGTTCTAGGCGCTACAGTCTGGAGCCGAGCGTCCGCTACGGTCGCAGGTTCGAATCCTGCCTCGGGCATGGATGTGTGTGATGTCCTTAGGATAGTTAGGTTTAATTAGTTCTAAGTTCTAGGCGACTGATGACCTCAGAAATTAAGTCGCATAGTGCTCAGAGCCATTTGAACCATTTTAAGGACGCTGGCTCGCAAAACATTGCACTAGGGTCAGGCAGCAGTCGGTTGCGAAAGTGGAAAAGAAAAATGGTTCAAATGGCTCTGAGCACTATGGGACTTACGTGCTGTGATCATCAGTCCCTAGAACTACTTAAATCTAACTAAACTAAGGACATTACACACATCCATGCCCGAGGCTGGATTCGAACCTACGACTGTAGTGGTCGCGCGGTTCCAGACTGTAGCGTCTAGAACCACTCGGCCACTACGGCCGGCGCGAAAGTGGAAAGTGGTTGGAAGAAGCCGTTTAAGAGAGACTACAGTAAACAGGACCTCTGAACAAGGGAAAGTCGTAAAACGCAATGCATTATTATGTTAGAAGCTGGAACGTCACAGATAAGGAAGCTGGTGTACAAGTACATGTTTAGTGGAGGCTAGGAATTAATGAGGTTATTTTGGCGAGTGGCAAAAACATATATTTCATGGGCACGACTGTCTGGGAAATTGTTGGCCCAGAAAGATTAGATCTATCTCTAAATGAGGGACTGTGGTCCCATATAGGTAGATGTTTTAACCAAAACATAGCCATGCCTACCATGGGAACGACGCCTCCCTAGTCTAAAATCAAATAAGAGGGATTTGGAGTCACTGATTGGCTTCTCTCAAGATATGCAAAGTGAAGGCTTGCTCCCCCAATGTGGGAGCCCCGGCGCTGTGTCCACATCTGCTACCAGGCCAATAGAACTGTTAACAGGGGAAACGCAATGTGTAGAGGATGATAGTTCGATTGGTTTGTGCAATGTCGTGGAAGTTTCAGTTTTGGTAATTCGGTTCCTGTACCTAGGTTTGGGAGAAAGTTGTTATGATTTCTTACCTTCTTTGTCTTTTGATCCTCTCCTGGAGGAGAACTACAGGTCTTTCCCTAAGGGGTGAGACATATGGTCTGTATCTTGTGCTGGTCTAAGAGCTCCACCGATAGTGGAATTGCATATCATCTCTGACATATCGTGTGTTACGAGAGTGAACTTATCCGTCCTGAGTCGGCCATCTGACGTTTGACAATTCCAGCACGCACTGTCGTGCCTGTGAAGCAAACTGGTTTGGCCAGGCCAGCGAACAGGAGCACCTTACACTAAAATCTGCTGGGATTCCTGGGCTCTAATAGGAAAATTTCCGCTGCTCTTATAATCAGAACTCCTGACCGCGTAGTTTGCAATATTTTGTGGACGCTTCAGAACATTACAGCTGCCACCGCACGCCGCCCGTTTCACACAACACGCCGTTTTCTGCTGCCGCCTGAATCAAGTACTTTACCGGTGTAGGGTTGTTAAATGACATTCACAGCTCCCTGTTCTCCGGTTAACCATACTTTGTGGTGTACTTGGTCGTAGTTGATTTCATTTGAATAGAATTGGGCCTCACAGTGGATTCATGTAAGCAAAGTCAAATTCCATTATAAAAGGGATTAATTCAGCGGGGGAGAATTTGTATAGCTCCCCCCTCCCCCAGCCCCCGCCCTCCCACGAACAAATGCTCTGCCAATGAAGCATCGTCGCTTTTCTAATTTGTGTCTGTCATTTTTTAAAGATTTATCAGCTCCTTGTAGTTACAAAAGGATAAATAAAACTTGTTATTATTTTTAATCATAAATACGTCACTGTGCTCACTCATACTCCCACAACTATTCACTGTGTTTTACTTCATTGTGGTTATACATGGGTACACGAGCAATTGAAGGTTGAATCTTTTTAAAACATTTAATTTGAATATTAATTTCAGTTCTGAATGGAACCAGAGGCACAGGTAACAAAAGTACTGTGACTAAATTCACTAATTCATATACAGAAACTGAGGGTGTAGCTCACGATTTGAAGGTTATTGAGAAGACACTGCTTTTTTATGTAAAAATAATAACATTTAGTATCACTCAGACATAATTATATTTATGATTATAACAAGCGATGGCTTACACAATCTCGATTAATTGTTTAAATACTTCTGTAATTATACTTACTTCGTTACAAAGCAAAGCGTGTCAGACGTTTTACTAATGTTTAAAAAACAGATGTTTTCACAGGTTGATTTTCTCAAAAATAACTGAAAACAACCATAGTATTTTTCAGTCATGCGAGATCATAAACAGAGGTTTCTTTCGTAACATGAAATAGGAAAAACTAGCTCCTGAAACTAATGTAGGCTTGCTTCGATTATGTACTGATGTTCTGGCAGCAAGGAGATCAGAACACTCAATTTCTTTATGCTCACAAATGCGTCCACTCTCGACTTTTAGAGCAAGCCGCTTCAGCGGCATGGGAATAGAATCTTCACTGAATATGCTTTGTACTCCAAAGGAAGAGCTCGGAGAGCTGGAAATTTTCAAGCCTGAGTTGTAAAAGGCTGCCTGAAACTCGTAATGAGGCGTTGCCGTGTAAACAAAAACAAAATTGCGTTACCTAATTGGTCGTAGTCGGCAAGCGAAGCAGTAGCTCCAAACGCAACCGAGTGTAAGATCTCTGCTGTCGTTTTCGCGATTACACATAATTCAGAAGAATTAGGGGAACGTGAGTGTCGGTGTCTAGCATACTCGGACAATAATTTAGGACTGGATATAATACCAAAAATACACTTTGATCTCTCGCAGATTATGTACACAGCAAGCCATAATTAGATTCTCGAGTGTTTGCACGAGAAAGAACTGAAATGCCTCACAGGTGCCGAAAACAAAGTGTAAACAACTATTCACACCATCATCATACTGGATGCTTTCTATTGGACGTCGACAGCTTCAGTAACGTGCATACCCTCCGTGAGCTATTATCATTGCATGACACCTGTGTGGTATGGTTCGTATAAGTCTACAGAAGTCACCCCGTGTTATCCGCTCCTACATTTCAATGAGAGCCCATGATAGTTCTAGGAGCCCCTGTGGTGGAACATGGCGACCACGATCACGTCTGTCACGCATGTCCCACGTATGTATGATGGACCTTAGGTCGGGAGACACCGCCGGCCATATGCAGGCATCGCAAGGCATCACTGCTGACGTATGCCCATACGCCCTAGCATTAGAAGGAATTCAGGGCCACCACCGAATGCTGCAGGATCAGTCTGATGTACTGCCTTGCTTTAAGGTGACTATAGAGTACGACAAGGTCCATATGGCTGTCAACACTGAAGCCTCCCCACAACATCACAGAACCTTGGAAATCTGTTGAATTCCTGGACAACATCTGGCAGCTGTCGCTACCCACGCGTCCGCGCACGAGATGACGGCCATCACCTTGCGCCATAGGATATCTGCACTCGTCTGTCAATAACACTTTTCACTAGTAACGAAGTTGCCACTTGACATGGGAGCGGCAGAAGTTAAGGCAAGCTGCAGATGTTGAGTAAAGCGTGGTACTCTGACAGGACGTCCTGGTTCGCAAGGTCCTTGATCGGACACTACCCTTACAGTGGCATTTCTGAGATCGTCTTGCTTGGATATGGCGGTATGCTTACGACCACGCAACGGAGAGATTGCCAGATATCGGTCTCAACGCGCGGTTGTAAGGCGTTGGAGAAATTGTCTACTTCGCCTTCTGTAGTGACCTGTCTCCACGTAACATATTACAACCTACAGATGACACATGGAGGGGCACTGGAATCTGTACCAACACGACCGAAATTCCATCGTTTTAGGAACAAACAGACCGCTCTTGCAACTTGTACACAATTAAGACGTCGCATTACATGTGCCTTGTTGAATACAACGTCCACAAATAGCTACTAGAAGAAACTGGAGCACAGTTACTCACTTCCTTCTGAGGGGTCACCTGATACTGTAACACACAAAGCAGTGAATGATTTTAATTATTGCCTACATTAAAAGCGAAGATCTCAAGTGTTGCAGTAAGACTATAAGTACCACATGTATGAAAATAGATTTAACTTACCGAACGTTGTTACTTGTGTTCTCCTAATTCTTTTGAACAATATATGTAGTTGCGACGGATATTGCAGGTTTCTTTTCTGTATCACATATATTATTATCATTATAACGCGGGATTAATAACAACACTTTCGCCTTTTCCTGTTATTTTCTGCCAATCTCCTCTATCCAGTGCATTCTCCTTGTACACTCTGCGATGCACTATTATTTAGTCGACGTCCTTCCCAATAACTTCGTGGTGTGCCATGTTTCGTATGCCAGGTGGTTTCCATTGGAAAATATTCTTTAGCCACCGATGATACAGCATTAACAACTAACTTCCATAGTAGTTTAATGGTTTTCTTGAGTCCTATCACAGTATAATTTTTGCTTATTTTAACTCTTGCTTCATCGACAGTCTTTTCACGGTTGTCGATATTCTGGCGCATATTGGGGAAAAAAATTGTTTCGACAGCTATCAGTCTATAATAACCATACATCTCATCTACAGCTTGGGGCGGATTCAATCATTAGCCTACCTACGCCTTTCTTGAGAAAATGTTCTTGTTCCATAACAAAATATCACATACTCTATTGGTTTTCTGCTTTGGTGTATTCTGGATTTTAGTTTTGTATTACGCAATCCACTTCTGTCGACGTATGTCCATGTATAGGTTATAGCTTACAGAAAAAATTAAGAAGTGCGGAAATGTAATATACCGAAACTACATATTCCTTTGGTGATAGGTAAGATAGAAAAGCGTGTATAACAAATCAAGCCGAAGATATACATTAGTACTGTTTCTTATGGGTCTGTAATAATACAGTAGTCATATCAGAAGTTTCTTCTGGTGCTGAAATAGTTTTAGTACAATTACAGTATTTCAGTTTCGCCAGTATGAAGAACACTGCTCGTCTTCTGGATATTAAACCACTGATCCTACAAGAGTGTTAACAGGGTAATTGATTTACATAACATCATTTTAGTTCGTCTGAAACTGGTCGTTTAGGTTTTGTATTTGCGCTACGTCTTGAGATTTTGTTTGTCGTGAAATTACTGCATTTTGCCGGTGATTGCTTGTAATAATAGTAACTCTAGAAGAAATTCTGCGTCTACAACGGTCTTTTGGCATTTCGTGTGTTAATTTTTCATGAGACTTTATCGGCGGAAATACAATTTATAGAAGCAAACAGCTCGTAGGTATAGAAGTAGTTGTCATTTGTGGAAATCGATGGAAACGTTCCAAATTCAGCACATCGTTTCCTTATTGCAGTACATTTCTTTGACGTCTAGTGAAGAAGGAGGTCATGAATACAGATCGACTTTGGGCTTAGGCGAGAGTGTTGATGTGACCTACACCGGTCAAGATTTCAATCCATGTGTGCTGACTAAACAAAATCATACAAGACACGTGACCGTTCGCTTAATACGAATTAATGGGCTGTATAGCCCAGAAGAAAAAATGCAACGACTTGTCGTATAACGTATGCCGACAAAAGGTATAATTCTTACCATGTCTGAAAGAACAGTATTAGAGATGCTTGGAAATGATTTCCTACTTCCTGTTGCACAGACAGAGTGTTGCCTATCATGCTGAAACTAATCTTAATCTCAGAGTAGCACTTGCAGCCTACGTCCTCTATTATTTACTGGATATACCCCAATCGCTGTCTTTCTCTACAGTTTTTGCCTCTACAGCTCCCTTCAGAAGCATGGAAGTCATCCGCTGATGTCTTCACAAATGTCCTACCATCCTGTCCCTTCTCCTTGTCGGTGTTTTCCACATATTCCTTTCCTCTCCGATTCTGCGCAGAACCTCTTCATTCCTTACGTTATCACTCCACCTAATTTTCAACATACCTCTGTAGCAGCACATTTCAAATGCTTAGATTCTCTTCTGTTCCGGTTTTCTCACAGTCCATGTTACAATATCGTACAATGCTGTGTTCCAGACGTACATTCTCAGAAATTTCTTCCTCTGATTAGGCCTACGTTTGATACTAGTAGCCTTCTTTTGCCCACGAATACAATTATGCTAATGCTAGTCTGCTTTTCACGTCCTCCTTGCTCTGTTCGTCATTGGTTATTTTGCTGCCTAGGTAGCAGGTCTCCTGCACTTCATCTAGTTCGTGACCATCAACCCTGATGTTAAGTTTCTCCCTGTTCTCATTTCTGCTACTTCTAATTACTTTCGTCTTTCTTCGATTTACCCCCAGTTAATATTATGTAGTCATTAGACGGTTCATTCTATTCAGCAGATCATGCAAGCCCTCTTCATATTCAAACAGGATAGCAATGTCATCAGCGAATCGTATCTCACTGATGTCATTTCACCCCGAATTTTAATTTCACTCCTGAACTTTTCTCTTATTTCCATCATTGCTTCTTCAATGTACAGATTGAACAGCAGAGGTGAAAGGCTATGTCACTGTCATATACCCTTTTTATTCCGGGCACATTGTTCTTGGTCGTCCATTCTTATTAGTCCCTCGTGTCTCTTGTACATATTGTGTATTACCCATCTCTCCCTACAACTTACCCCTTTCTTTCTCAAAATTTCTAACATCTTGCACCATTTACCATCGCCGAACGCTTTCTCCAGGTCGGCAAATCCTATGAAGCCGTCTTCAGTTTTCTTTAGTTTTGTTTCCATTATTAACCACAACGCCAAAATTACCTCTCTGGTGCCTTAACCTTTCCTATAGCCAAACATCGTTTTCTAACACAACCTCAATTTTCTTTTTCATTCTTCTGTATATTATTTCTGTCAGCAGCTTGACTCTCTGGGGTGTTAAGCTCACTGTGCGATAATTCTCGCACTTACCAGCTGATGGGTCACTTACCAGCTGATGTGGAATTGTGTGGATGATGTTTTTCGAAAGGCAGATGGTATGTCGCTAAACTCATATATTCTACGCACCAACGTGAATAGTCGTTTTGTTGCCACTTGAATGTTATCTGTCCCCTCTGCCTCATATGATCATAAGTCCTCCAAACCTCTTTTAAATTCTGATTCTAATAGTGGATCCCCTATCTCTTCTAAATCGACTTCTGTTTCTTCCTCTATCACATCAGACAAATATTCCCCCTCATAGTGGCTTTCAATGTACTCTTTCCACCTATCCTCTCTCTCTCATCTGCATTTGACAGTGGAATTTCCGTTGCACTCTTAATGTTACCACCCTTGCTTTTCATTTCACCGAAGATTGTTTTCACATTTCTGTATGCTGAGTCAGTCCTTCTGATAATCATATCTTTGTGGATTTCTTCAAATTTTTCATGCAGCCGTTTCATCAGAGCTCTTCTGCACTTCCTGTTTCTTTCATTCCCAGGGTCTTGTAGTCCTTCATTCCTAAATTTCCCAGATAATTTTTGTACTTTCTTCTTTCTTCGATCAACTGAAGTATTTCTTCTGTTAACCATGGTTTCTTCACCGTTAACTTCTTTTAGCTATGTTTTTCTTTCCGACTTCTGTCATTGCCCTTTCTAAGGATGTCCACTCCTCTTGAACTGTACTACCTATTGAGCTATTCCTTAGTGCTGTGTCTGTAGTCTTAGACAAATGGAAGCATACGTTATCATTCCTTCATACTTGCGTATCCAACTCCTTTGCGTATTGATTTTTCCTGACTGATCTCTTAAACTTCAGCCTATTCTTCATCACTAATACATAGTGATCTGAGTCTATATCTGCTCCTGGGTACACCTTACCATCCAGTATCTGATTTCAGAATCTCTGCCAGACCATGATGTAATCTGACAGAAATCTTCCCGTATCGCCAGGCCTCTTCCAAGCATACCTTCTCCTCCTGTCAATCTTGAACAGCGTATTCGATATCATTAGTTGAAATTTATTACTTAACTCAATTTGTCTTTCTCCTCTCTCATGTCTCGTCCCAAGCCCACAATCTCCTGTAACCCACTTATCTACTGCTTCTTCAAAACTGCGTTCCATTCCCCCATGCCTATTAGATTTTTATCCCCCTTTACGTACTGAATCACCCGTTCAGTATCCTCGTATACTTTCTCTATCTCTCCCTCTTCAGCTTGCGACGTCGGCATGTACATCTAAACCATCGTTGTTGGTGTTGGTTTCCTGTCGGTTCTGATAATAACAACCCTATCACTGAACTGTTCACAATAACACGTTCTCTGCCGTACCTTTCAGTTCATAACGAATTTTGCCGGCCGCGGTGGTCTTGCGGTTCTAGGCGCGCAGTCCGGAACCGTGGGACTGCTACGGTCGCAGGTTCGAATCCTGCCTCGGGCATGGATGTGTGTGATGTCCTTAGGTTAGTTAGGTTTAAGTAGTTCTAAGTTCTAGGGGACTGATAACCACATCAGTTGAGTCCCATAGTGCTCAGAGCCATTTGAACCATAACGAATTTTACACCCATTATAGTTTTTTCTGCTTCTGTTGATATTAGCGTATACTAATTTGACCAGAAATCTTTGTCTTCTTTCCATTTCACTTCACTGACTCCTACGATATCTGGAGTGCGCCTCTGCATTTCCCTTTTAAGATTTTCTTGATTCCCTACCACGATCAAGCCTTTGACGTTCCACGCCCCGATTCGTAGAAAGTTATCCTTTCCTTGGTCATTCACTCTTTTCATTGTCACCTCCCCTTTGGCAGTCTCCTACCGGAGATCCGAATCAGGGTCTTTTCCGGAAATTTTGCCAATGGAGACCATTTGCAATTCCGGGTCACTTATCCTTTTGATACACGGTATGTTTCTTTAATGCAGTGGTTTCCATTGCCTCGTCCATCCTCATTCAATTGATCTTGGTGATTCTTCTTCCTTTTGGGAGATTTTCCCACCCCAAGGGCGGAAGGGTGCCCCGAACCTCGGTGCCCTCCTCCGTCCTCTCTGACAAAGCCGTTGACAGAGTGAAGGTGACTTCTTATGTCGAAAGTCTTCGGCCGCCAATGGGGATTATTAATCAAAAATCAAGCGATGGTGGGTTTGAATCCTGGACCAAGGATGTTCTAATTACTAATCGAAGACTCTAGACAATGGGTGTATCCCATGCAGTTAATGCCTGAAATTGGATATTTGCGTCACACTCCTGACATTGTGGATGTCAGAAAATTGGATTCCCAAACGATATCCGTATTGAAATGTCCTATGCTTCTAGCTGTAACTACTACTCCGCGTTCGAAGTCTATTTATACCCGTCGCGCGGCCATAAACTCGTCGGAAATCGTTTCGGATGATTCCACCAATGCACTACCCTTTTCTATCTTGTGTACGCAATACTACTGCCAACTGTATTTATACATATCTCCATTCCATAACTTTTCACTTCAGTCTAATTTACAAATATTCAGTAACAGTTCTGTTAAAGCCTGTGAGTAATAACGAAAATGTACTTCGTTTGTCAAATGTGTTTACGTATTGTGGCAGTCCTGACAACTATCAGGAAGTTAAACTGTCAAAAACAACGGAAATTATCGCATGAGCGTTATTTACTCTGAATGTTTACCGTTTGGAAATCAACGCTCCAATATTAAGTTTTTCCAGCTGCAATGCAAGTTCAGTAGATTTGTTGCTGGGTACGTGTAAATTGCTGTAATTGCGGTCATTAGAGGGTCGTCTCTTTTTGCAATACAGAGCTTCACACACAGTTAGCGGACATCCTCTGCCCTTGATTTATTTATAGTTTTCTTCCTAGGAGATGTGGTTGAGTCGTACGGAGATGATGTAGTCGAAGGGTTCGTCTTTCGTAAGGCCATTTCCTCAGAAGGAAAGCAGATGACAATGTAATCATCGTAGATGAAATTCGTATCTAACTTTTAAATTCCTAATTCAAAATCTCCCTTCTTTCTGATATAGGAATATTCATATGCAATATCGTCTTTCGTAGAGAGTAAGGAAGGCAGTAAATGTACGCTTATTACTGCAATTCAGATCAGTCACTAATACACTGACGGAAAAAATAATTCGCAGCACCAAAAAAATTATTAACGTAGATAATGAAATTTCGGGAATACATTTGTCTAGGTAGCATAGTTAAGTCATTAACATTCGAAGATCAAACGTTAATATAAGAGCTAAATAAGAAATTGAACATTTATAATGCTTTTACATTAGGAACTAGTGTAACAACTAGAATGCTGAATGCAAGCATACAAATGTGCATGCATTGTCTTGTACAGGTGCCGGATATCAGTTTGTGAGATGGAGATCAACGCTCGTGGCACATGGTCGGTCAATACAGGGACGTTTAATGCTGTTTGTGGATGACACTAGAGTTGTCGTCTAATAATGTCCCACATGCCTCCTATTGGAGACAGATCTTGTGACCGAGCAGGCCAAAGAAACATGTCGACATTCTGAAGAGAATGTTGAACAGCGGTGTGTGGGCGAGGGCTATCCTGTTGGAAAATGCCCTCTTGGAAGCTGTTCATGAATGGCAACACAAGAGGTCGAATCACCAGACTGACGCACAAATTTGCTGCCAGGCTGCGTGGCGTAACCACAAGAGTGCCTCTGCTGTCACATGAGATCGCATTCCAGCCCACAATTTCAGGTGTAGGTCCAGAGCCTGCAGACAGTTTGGTTGCAGGCCCTCAGCTGGCGTCGTTCTAACAAACACATGGCCGTCATTGGCGCCGAGATGGAACCAGCTTACCTCAGATATACAACAGATCTGCACCCTGTCCTCCAATGAACTCTTGCTTGACACCACTGGACTTACAGATAACAATTGTTTTTGGTCAGTTTAATGCAAGTTAGGAGCGTCTGGCTCCGAAGAGTAGTTGGAGTAACCGATTTGTAACAGTTCTTTGTGTCACTGTGGTGGCAACTGCAAGTGAAATTGCTGCTGCAAATGCAGTACGATGCCACAGAGTCACACGGCAGACACGATGGTCTTCCATCTCGGTAGCACCACGTGACCCACCAGAGCTCGGTCTTCTTTCTACCGTACATTCTCATGACCACTGTAGCCAGCAATCATGTACAGTGGCTACATTCCTGCCAAATCTTTCTGCAATATCGCGAAGGAACTTTCAGCCTCTCTTAGCTCAATTACACATCCCCGTAAAACTCAATGAGGTGTTTTTGTCACCTTAAAGGATTTATTGAATAAGATCAAATCACCTTATCCAATCTCAAAGGTATCTAACTTTCAGGAGCGTTTGTGTGTTTGAAGCAAACCTGATGTTCAGAAGCTACTAGAGCCATTCTTACGTTACTGACGCGAAATGTGAATAGACATCATCTTTCAAATGTAGAAACAAGCCGACAAACTTTCATTCATGTCGTACAACTTCTGCTTGTCAACGCCAGTGTTTTCCGTCAGTGTGTTACTTTTGGAGTAGGATCCTTTTCTGCTTAAGTACAACTGTCGTAAATTCGGTCATCAGAGTATTAAGCAAGGCTGTGTACGTTAGTCACGATATTCAGTTTTTTTATATATCTTGAGAGCATATTTTTTAGATGCAATACACAAAGATGAGGACAACAGTAATGGATAGTTATGAGGGCCGCGAAAGCACTGCTCTGATCACAACTCCTGATAACTGAGACTACTATTGGCATTGCCATTCAGTTCCTTAGGAATTTTGGAAACATAATAACTACTTAGTTATTAACGTCACCAAAAGTTTGCTCTGAGGAATGAGTAGCCAATTGTAGGGCCAATAAACTTCCAGAAATATGACAATTGTCTCCGACAGTTTGCAATGAGGGAGGACATCTTTCCTCGGGTAAAACCAATCTTTCCTCGAAGAAGGCGGTAGTAATTCTGGTGAAACGTTGATTTTATAGTGAATAAAGTTGTTCTGGAATTGAGGCCGTTAGCAGTACACCCTGAGTAAGGCGTCTTGCAACCGTCGCCGAAACGTCGGAATTTTACAGATGACAATGCAGCCTCAAACCCAGAAGAATTTTATTTACTGTGACAAAACGGCCGCAGAAGCCTACGTTTACATTTAGTCCATTTTATACTTTATAAAATTTTAAAAGGCTTTATATTTGTACAATGACGTGGTAAAACACCCAGAACAAATTAAATCATATGTGCTAAATGTATTTAAGCAAAGCTCGTAGATACGCTGTACATCACAAACAGATTCATCGACTAGAATAACTAAGGAAAACTGTGGTGTATCGCGATTTTAAAATATAGTTTTCTTCCACTCTCCAAAACTGCTGGAAAAATGAACTTAAAATCACAAATCTAGTGGAAAGTTCTGTACCCAGTCTAAGACATGAGAGACTTCACAACTTATACCTTTCTTTCTAGCTTTCGTGATAGTAAAAGTTTAACTTCATTTTGCTGTTTGCTTACGAGGGAAACCGTTTAACCGTTTCTCCAATATTTCAGTTGTGTAATTCTATCTCTTTCCTCCTCATTGCTCTGTGAAATGATGATCATAGTGCTTCTGTGGGATAAAAAACGCTCTCAGTCCTCTACTCGTGCGGTATCAGAAGTTGATCAGCGGCATCAGTCAGAACGTACTGTAGAGTTACGGCCACCTCTGTGTCAAGGCGACTGCAAGTAC
Organism: Schistocerca nitens; assembly: GCF_023898315.1. Lineage (NCBI taxonomy): Eukaryota > Metazoa > Arthropoda > Insecta > Orthoptera > Acrididae > Schistocerca > Schistocerca nitens. The sequence continues at coordinate 318,712,646 of NC_064621.1, read as the reverse complement.
TCATATACGGGATAGGAGACAGAATACACGAATATGATTCTCACCTCTTGAAAGGTAAAGATATCTGAGATTTCCTAAATTTACACCTAGAAACCAGCCCTTGGAAAGCCCAAAAAATAAATAAACCGAGAGCATTTGAAATATGGCTTCTGTTTGAGAAGCAAAACATTCATCCAATATGTAGGATATTAAATTCGTACATGTAATAAACAGCTGAGATATATGGTGAACCCTTACCAGAAGAACAGTTACGTTACAAGACTATGACGTAAGGCACTCGGAAATAATTAGACTCAATGTGTAAGTATATGGGAAAATTTTTAAGGGTGAACAGATATTAGAGAGAGAGTGTAGACGCAGTGTGGAGATGAATTTAGGAAATAAAATGTTATTGTAAGAGGGATGTCTTCCAAACTTCGGAAACGACTGAAGTACGACTGTAATAGAAAGTGTAACAGTATTAATAATAACGCAGGTCAATAAAGTGCTTAGGATTTTTAGGTGAATAGTTTCTGAGTTTACTTTATTCTTTTATCCTGCCACTGAACACGAAGCCACAGATCCAGAAGGCAGCCACTGATGCGAACCGCGGCGCTCGTTCAACATACCGTTGATTCATCGGCGTATAATCCATAAATTCAATGTTTTCCAGTTTCAGCGGCTTCGTGACATGCATACGGCGTGTCGCCGCGGCTACTGCCGCGTGACAATAAATTTTAGTAATGCAATGGTAGCACATGAAACATGTATGAGGCGGGCGGAATTATCCGTAAATATGATGCACAGGCAAACGTGTTTCCATTCATACAGCACAATTCATGTGCGCTACTGCCAAAGTGGGATGTTCTCATGTATTTCATTCCCAAAACGTCTGAAATATAACTCAGGAATGACTAAATTAAGTGCTTTTCTTTTACCGATGTGTATCAGGTAGCACACAGTACTGTTATTATATGGTCCGGTCACAGTAATGTGACAACCTATCAAAAGACTGTGTAAACAATATTTGCAGTGCGGACGTGCAGAAAGAAGGTCATTGAGGTTCTGGAAGGTATCGACAGGGCTCTGAAGTCATGCCGACCCTAATGTCGAGGTCACTTGCCCTCAGATTCCTTGCGAACAGCGCGATAGATATGGTAAATGTGACAAAGAACATCAAGCCTACAGCTGCAGGTGTTTCATTCGATTACGTCCAAGATATTTTTATTTTTATACCACTTTTAGTGGTTTATTTTGAAGGGCCAGCGTGTCTTTTGGTGAGAGCTTCCAACCTCTTTTTCGTAGGTCATTTCCCATAGCCCATGACGTGAAGCTGGTCAGCGCCTTTTAAAGATCTTCTTTGACATGTGAAACTATTACTACATCATTTACATAAAGTATGAGTGTTGCTTAGCTGTACAAAACCGTCTTTGTGATGTCTGCTGTTATGACGTTGAACAGTATCGTGCTGAACGTGTCTCCTTATACTACTCCCATTGTGTATGTTAAATTATTGGATAAGGTGCTATCACTAGATACAAAGATGTGGTTGTATCTTACGATGTCTGACAGCACTTTCGTCATTTGTTATATGTTACGAATTAACGGGCTGAGTTTTCAAATAATGTTAACAATGTCAAAGAATTTGCTAGAGTCTAAGACTGTAAAATACTTTTTCCCTGTAATTTTTGGTGTGTTTTGAGGTTGCACTATGAAGCAGTTCACTGCATATAAGGTGCTTATTCCCTTTATAAAACCGAACTGGATATTTGGTATTTGGGAATCTACTTCACCGGTAAGCCTAGAGGTAAACATTTCCGTTAAACTTTTGAAAGATGTGTTTTCGAGGGCTATACTTCTGTAAGAGTCGGGGTTACGGACTGCTTATTCCTGTTTGAAAGGGGATTTTATCGTTGATGTTCTCCATTGTTGTCTAGTTTCTCCTGCGTTCATGCAGTTGTTGAAGAGTACCATCCAGTAGTCTTCTGTCATGTGGTAGCATTCCTTGAAGTTTTATGCATATGAAACTTCTCGTCCTGCTTTTTATCTTCGTTATCACTTGATGTATTTCTTGTCTTGTTATAGGGATGTGACTTTTTGTTCCTTGCGTTGTACCGTCTTCGTCGGCTCTTCCCATCTGTTGACGGTTAGGGTGATTTCAAAACGATTTTCCCACGTGTCCATGGACTTGGAGACGTTGGTTTTCTGAGCGCTATGGCTGAGGCTCTTTGAGCGCTTTCTGATCTTCATCTAGCCTCTTCTTCTATGTCATCTGCCTTCCTCTTCTTGACAAGTATACAGATTGGGGCAAATGAAAGTGGTCCGGAGAACTAAGTTCCATTTACATAGAAACACAGCAGAGGAAAGTACTAACCTGACAATTGCAGATGTTAAAAGTTGCCTCTGTTCATGTCTTCGCACATTTCGGCTCTGTTCAGCAAGTTTCTGAAGGGTAATCGAAGTCAGACTGCCGGAGTTGCCACAGTCATATCCGGAATTTTCTGCTGCAGTTCTTGAAGCCTATGAGTATTTTTGCGATCTACCTTAGACTTGAGGGCTCCTTATACAATGTGATCGCACACTGTCAGATCAGGTGATCTGGGTAGCCAGCTAGAGCCACGACCAGACTGATCTCTGCTAGCAGCTCAACCAGTTGTGAAGACTGTGTAAATGTGCTGCAACCTTCGGCCGTGGCGTACATGCGATGTGCGCGTTACGGGATGTGGTGGTATGCATACATTCACGTCCAATCCTATCCATTCATCTGGGTCACTTTTATTTGCCCCTCTAATGACAGGTCATACTGTGAATTGCCATTTTGGCTCGGTGAAGTACTGCCAGCGTCTTCTGCCGTTCATTACGATATTCCTTGTCGATACATGTTTCGATTTCCAATTTCTTTTTAAATTTTTGTTTGACACTATTGCAGAACCGTTCTGCGTAGTTTCAATGCTCCCACTGACTGGTGTAGCTGTATTAGAAGTTTGCATTTTCTACTTTTCCTAGGTTCTTTTAATTTCTCTACGTCTAATTTCCTGGACACCCTGTTTGACTTGGGCTTTGTTGTTGGAAACGGGTGATTAAATTCAAAAGCTATTGTGACTGCTGTGTGTTTTCTGATATCGTTGATCTACAGAGTGCTTTCTGGTTAATTGCCCTTACGTTTTCTCCTCGGAATAATACGAGGTCTATCGCACTGGTACCATTACGTCCTACGTTGGTTTACGGCTCAAGTTTGTTGATGAGTCTACATCCTCCTTCTAGCGTTTTCAGAGTCAGTTCAGTTTTAGTGTTTCACTTCTCTATCCTTGCGTTGCAAGACAAAGTGGCATTTGGGTTGATTGTGGACATAAATAGATTGATTACTAAAAACATAAAATATATCGGTGTCTCATCCCCTCCACGTAAAAAGAAAACCATAGGTCAGCACCATCTCTTGAACGATATCCATTACACCATTACACGACAGTTTCAAAATCGTCTTTGAGCCTCACTAGCGTCAAAACCTCCATGGAGCCCTAGCTGAACATTTTCGTCAGGTAAAAAAGTGTTTTCCATCTCCTCTTTGCATTCTAGAGTTTTGTGTAGGCAGTGTCTTTACACACTAAATATGAACAATCCAGTAATAGTATTATCGTCGGGATATTTGAGTTACTACACAAACTACGTTGTCAGCTACAGAAAAAAAAGCGAATACCAGAAACGAATGGCTTCCACTACGTAAGTCGCATCTTAATACATACGTTCTACATCTCGCCACAATTACTTTGAAGGGATGAAAAGGAGCTAAGGATTTTTGTCATTGGAAAAGTCACACTCAGTAGCCGAAAGCTCACTAACAGGAAACATTATCAGACAAAAAAAAATGAGGACGTAGATTGTATGAAGATCAGATGATGAGTGTGTCATTTTCACTTGCCGCCTGACTCTAAATAATAAGTATAAAGTTCTAAAGTGAAGTATCTTGACAGATTAAAGAGACAATATGGACCAACGGGCATCAAACATAAAGCTTTCGTGTGAAACAAAGCTACATTTGCACCCGACAGTGTGTGGATTATTCGAACTGTAGATTATTCGTGCATTTTTCGGCAATTTTTCGGAAAAATCAAAAATCAATCCTGAAACGAAGTACTTTCAGCCTTGTGTTAGTTCAGTAAGAGAGTCAGTGGACCAAGATGCGACCAGCTCTCATGAAACTGGTTGTGCCAAAGCAATCAGGCGCACTCAATTTCCGAAGATTTCTGAACGTGTCAGACACAGTCGATTGTAAACTTATTGCTTCGACATGTTGAGGACAACAACCACAGTTCGCTCGTGGAAAAACTGCAACAACTTCAGCTTAAAGGAGTTGACGATGACATCAGAGATACGTGTGAAACTGCTGCTCGCTCATGGAAGAAGTTGAAACCTCTCTGAAGTTGGGTTTGAGATTACAGCTGTACGTAAACCGAGATTGCAACACGGCTAAACGAACATATAAAACAAACTTCTGGTTCATGTTGTTTTGTAGGGCGGATAACCACAGCCAAACTTAGACACTTTTTAAAGAAAATTCCGCTCTTGATGTATGAATGATTTTTCTTAAATCTGTGATCAGTTTCGCACCACTTATCGGTGCATCCTCAGGCAGTATACGCTATTTATAACACACGAACGTTGAACATTTTCACCAGGTTAAGGTATATTGGACGTGAATGGTGGGGAGTGGCTACAGGGCTATTTTCTACGTTAGCGTATTATAAATAGCGTATATTGCCTGAGGATGCACCGATAAGTGGTGCAAAACCGGTCGCAGATTTAATAAAAATCATTCATACAGCCAGGGCGGAGATTTCTTTGAAAAAAAAAAAAAAAACCTTCTGGTTGTTAAGACGTAGATGACGAAACATGCTTGAAAGGCTAAATAGTGATGCCCATGAGCCGGGATTTCATTAGCTAAATGAAGCAGACGTAATGAACTATCCCTCTTCGGTAGAGGAAGAGGTCGAAAACGGATGTAGCTATTGAGAAACCAGTTATCACTCACACCGAGGCACTTAAATGCATTCATGTGTTACTAGAGGCTGCCGAAAAAAAATCCTGGAATTAAACTGAAAGCAAATGACAAGAAATACAGTGTGTCTTAAGTGTAAATTTTGATATAAGTAGTCATTTTCCGACAAGTAACGTCTGGGTTATGACGTGTAACATGATATGTCATACGACAATAGAGTAAATAGCTTTTGCCGTAAACAAGCGCACTTTGGATCATACGTGATTTTCGGTTATCCTGGCAGTCTATATTTCTTTCCTCGTATATTTTACAGGTATTATAAATAACAGTTATAAATTAGGAATTTCAGAAAATATGTACGTAATTAACCATGAAACTTTGACCTAAATGTAACTTATTAGTACGTTACGTTGTAATTTAAATGGGATTTTCTACTATAAAATCTAAAAAGTGCTATATTAAGTCTCCTTTGCATTTGAAATATCTTACAACTTAGATTTTTCAGCGCTATTTTGACTGAGGAAAACAGAAGTCTGTACAGATTATTTGCAATTGTTTGTGCAATCATTCGAAGATAATATTATTTCAGAACTGCCGAATTCTGCTGATGAAATAAATCTTTATTATTTACCATTTGGATCATCTGATCATCTTCAGGTATCGTAAAAATGTTCACACCTGTCTATGTGGTATTTTTGTTACTATGATGCCACATAAAGTAAAAACAACCTTGTTTCGCTCTCGACGGTAGTAACATCAATAGTAACATCCACTGCTATAGAAAACTAATCATTGCACACTTTCAAAATCAGATTCCATACTTTTGTGTGGAGTGAACCTTTTGCATCCTGGAATTTAACTACTAGGACATATAATTCAATATAAATATTATTTAGTTGCACGCTGCGGACCTTCATGAATGCAGAATTGCTAGTTGATAATTTTTCAAAACTCTGCTACAATCGTTCTGTTTATGTATGTAAAGGAGAAGCCCCTGTTGCAGTTGTTATACGAAGCTATGAACAACGTCGTCGGAGAAATACCGCATTCATAAGGTCAGAGGTCATCGGCGAATTATTCACAAATGGGCGTTGTTCTGGCGGATTTCTCGACAGGACGTGTCAAGTTGGTAGAGGGAACGAACGTGATTTAATCTGTCACGGCGAGAAACAGTTTTTTTTTTTTTTTTTTTTTTTCGTCAGTCTACAGACTGGTTTGATGCGACCCGCCACGAATTCCTTTCCTGTGCTAACCTCTTCATCTCAGAGTAGCACTTGCAACCTACGTCCTCAATTAGTTGCTTCGCGTATTCCAATCTTTGTCTTCCTCTACAATTTTTGCCCTCAACAGCTCCCTCTAGTACCATGGAAGTCATTCCCTCATGTCTTAGCAGATGTCCTACCATCCTGTCCCTTTTCCTTATCAGTGTTTTCCACATATTCCTTTCCTCTCCGATTCTGCATAGAACCTCCTCATTCCTTACCTTATCAGTCCACCTAATTTTCAACATTCGTCTATAGCACCACATCTCAAACGCTTCGATTCTCTTCTGTTCCGGTTTTCCCACAGTCCATGTTTCACTACCATACAATGCTGTGCTCCAGACGTACATCCTCAGAAATTTCTTCCTCAAATTAAGGCCGGTATATGATATTAGTAGACTTCTCTTGGCCAGAAATGCCTTTTTTGCCATAGCGAGTCTGCTTTTTAATGTCCTCCTTGCTCCGTCCGTCATTGGTTATTTTAATGCCTAGGTAGCAGAATTCCTTAACTTCATTGACTTCGTGACCATCAATCCTGATGTTAAGTTTCTCGCTGTTCTCATTTCTACTACTTCTCATTACCTGCGTCTTTTTCCGATTTACTCTCAAACCATACAGTGTACTCATTAGACTTCATTCAGTTCAGCAGATCATTTAATTCTTCTTCACTTTCACTCAGGATAGTAATGTCATCAGAGAATCGTATCATTGATATCGTTTCACCTTGTATTTTAATTCCACTCCTGAACCTTTCCTTTATTTCCATCATTGCTTCCTCGATGTACAGATTGAAGAGTAGGGGCGAAAGGCTACAGCCTTGTCTTACACCCTTCTTAATACGAGCACTTCGTTCTTGATCGTCCACTCTTATTATTCCCTCTTGGTTGTTGTACATATTGTATATGACCCGTCTCTCCCTATAGCTTACCCCTACTTTTTTCAGAATCTCGAACAGCTTGCACCATTTTATATTGTCGAACGCTTTTCCAGGTCGACAAATCCTATGAAAGTGTCTTGATTTTTCTTTAGCCTAGCTTCCATTATTAGCCGTAACGTCAGAATTGCCTCTCTCGTCCCTTTACTTTTCCTAAAGCCAAATAGATCGTCACCTAGCGCATTCTCAATTTTCTTTTCCATTCTTCTGTATATTATTCTTGTAAGCAGCTTCGATGCATGAGCTGCTGAGCTAATTGTGCGATAATACTCGCACTTGTCAGCTCTTGCCGTCTTCGGAATTGTGTGGATGATGCTTTTCCGAAAGTCAGATGGTATGTCGCCAGACTCATACATTCTACACACCAACGTGAATAGTCGTTTTGTTGCCACTTCCCCCAATGATTTTAGAAATTCTGATGGAATGTTATCTATCCCTTCTGCCTTATTTGACCGTAAGTCCTCAAAAGCTCTTTTAAATTCCGATTATAATACTGGATCCCCTATCTCTTCTAAATCGACTCCTGTTTCTTCTTCTATCACATCAGACAAATCTCCACCATCATAGAGGCTTTCAATGTATTCTTTCCACCTATCTGCTCTGTCAAAGGTTGTTTTGACTTTCCTGTATGCTGAGTCTGTCCTTCCGATAATCATATCTTTTTCGATGTCTTCACATTTTTCCTGCAGCCATTTTGTCCTAGCTTCCCTGCACTTCCTATTTATTTCATTCCTCAGCGACGTGTATTTCTGTATACCTGATTTTCCCGGAACATGTTTGTACTTCCTCCTTTCATCAATCAACTGAAGTATTTCTTCTGTTACCCATGGTTGCTTCGCAGCTACCTTCTTTGTACCTATGTTTTCCTTCCCAACTTCTATGATGGCCATTTGTAGAGATGTCAATTCCTCTTCAACTGTACTGCCTACTGCGCTATTCCTTATTGCTGCATCTATAGCGTTAGAGAACTTCAAACGTATCTCGTCATTCCTTAGTACTTCCGTATCCCACTTCTTTGCGTATTGATTCTTCCTGACTAATGTCTTGAACTTCAGCCTACTCTTCATCACTACTATATTGTGATCTGAGTCTATATCTGCTGCTGCGTACGCCTTACAATCCAGTATCTGATTTCGGAATCTCTGTCTGACCTTTTCCAAGTATACCTCCTCCTCTTGTGATTCTTGAACAGGGTGTTCGCTGTTACTAGCTGAAACTTGTTACAGAACTCAATTAGTCTTTCTCCTCTTTAATTCCTTGTCCCAAGTCCATATTCTCCTCCAACCTTTTCTTCTACTCCTTCCCCTACAACTGTATTCCAGTCACCCATGACTATTAGATTTTCGTCCCTCATTACATACTGCATTACCCTTTCAATATAATCATACACTTTCTCTATCTGTTCATCTTCAGCTTGCGACGTCGGCATGTATACCTGAACTATCGTTGTCGGTGTTGGTCTGCTGTCGATTCTGATTAGAACAACCCGGTCACTGAACTGTTCACAGTAACACACCCTCTGCCCTACCTTCCTATTCATAACGAATTCTACACCTGTTATACCATTTTCTGCTGCTGTTGATATTACCCGATACTCATCTGACCAGAAATCCTTGTCTTCCTTCCACTTCACTTCACTGACCCCTACCATATCTAGATTGAGCCTTTGCATTTCCCTTTTCAGATCTTCTAGTATCCCTACCACGTTCAAGCTTCTGACATTCCACGCCCCGACTCGTAGAACGTTATCCTTTCGTTGATTATTCAATCTTTTTCTCATGGTAACCTCCCCCTTGGCAGTCCCCTCCCGGAGATCCAAATGGGGGACTATTCCGGAATCTTTTGCCAATGGAGAGATCATCATGACACTTCTTCAATTACAGGCCACATGTCCTGTGGATACACGTTACGTGTCTTTAATGCAGTGGTTTCCATTGCCTTCTGCATCCTCATGTCGTTGATCATTGCTGATTCTTCCGCCTTTAGGGGCAATTTCTCACCCCTAGGACAAGAGAGTGCCCTGAACCTCTATCCGCTCCTCCGCCCTCTTTGACAAGGCCGTTGGCAGAATGAGGCTGACTTCTTATGCCGGAAGTCTTCGGCCGCCAATGCTGATTATTTATCTAAATTTAGGCAGTGGCGGGGATCGAACCCGGGACAGAAGACGTTTTGATTATGAATCAAAGACGCTACCCCTTTTTTATTTTTTATTTTTTTTATTTCTCTCTTTTTTTTCTAGACTCTACCCCTTTTCTATTCTTTTTTTACTTTTTTTAAGTGTTACAACAACAATGGTGGCATAAAAAAGTAATCCAAAATTAAAAATGTAAATCAATGATGCAATTCCAACTAAAAGGTTCTTCAACAAATGTAACTGGTTCCACTTGGTGCTTCGCCATCGTTATCTGATACCTCCAACAGCGCCTTTGAAGGGCATCTTCAACGGAGGCATTCTGCTTCGCTAGTGCCTCGAGGAAAACAGCATCCTTGCAGTAGCCTGTCTCTTCCTTCGCTCATGGCTGACAAGGCAGAATGTTCAGCCGTTAGTGTGATGCGGCACAGAACATTAACCGCAGCTTGGCACTCCCCAGCTGAGTGGGGGATTAAGGAAAACGCTGCGTAAATGATTTGCGAAGAGCGCACGGTATTTCGGTGTGCGTTCGTGGTCATTGTGAGCATTTTGTAGGAACCACCAGTAATCAAGCTGCTCTTTCTCTCCGTCGCTAAAGATATAGGCAACGGTAAGTCCTTTGAACCATGTAAGCGCACGATATTTAGCGGCCGGAAAGTAAGTTTCATCTGGACAGAGTAGGGTCTGAGGGTCAATCATATCAGGTGTGACCCGGAGGTAACGAGATAATATCTTCTGTGTTAGTCGCCAAACTCCGGACGATGATGCGCAAGTAAAACGTTGTTCATCGGTATCCAAGCGGTGACAATCTGGGCAATAAGGTGAGTCGGCCAGTCCAATAGTGTGAAGTCGCTGTCGTGTGGCAAATTTTTTGTTGGTGATCTGATACCACTTCGAACGCACCGTGGATGACAGAAAGTTGTGGTGTATCGTTTTCCACACTCTTGGCCAGTGAACCGTAGGGTACTTGTTTTCCGCCACGTTATGGGGAACAGCCCGCAGAAGGATGGTATAAAAATCTTTCCCCTTTGGTGGACGTGTGGCGGAGAGGTTCGAGCTGACATAGCTGTAATCAAGAATGAAGGTCGACACATGGGAGAGCTGTGGTGCGACGTGCGCAACCGACACCGGCGGGATGTTAGAGACTGACATCAGAACCTGCAGTAAACGACCCGTGGGAGAGGTATGTTTTCCATCGTTTCCTCATGTCGCTGATGTAAAGGGCAGCTGCTCTCGCCCTGACGTTGACAAATCCCCGCCCCCCTTTGTGCACTGGGAGGGTAAGAGTGTCGTATCGTACTTTAAATACATGACCTGCGGAAACGTAGTGACTGAAGGCCGCCTGAACCCGGCGACCTATCTGCAGCGGTAGTGGGAGGACTTGTGCCACGTGATTGAGTTTTGATGCCACGTAGAGGTTCAGGTATTCAACATGTTGTAGCTGATTCATGTCCCGGAGTAGGTTCTGTCGCACCATTGCGCGTATGATCTGTAATAACCGTCGGTAGATTGCTGCTGCTGTTTTACGTACATCGTTCTTGAACGTGATTCCCAAATATCTCAGACCAGAAACTGGTGGGAGGGGAGCGAGGGATTCCGGTCCGAGTCCACGCCCAATATCCAACGCCGCCGACTTGTTGATGTTCAGAAAACTGCCTGCCGCCTGTCCGTATCGCTCAATCCAGGTTAGTACGCTTTGAACTTCGTCATTGGAACGAACCAACAGTAGCAGGTCGTCAGCGTATGTCCTACAGCGAAAGGTGACGTCCCGCAGCGTGATGCCAGATAGGCGGTGCTTAAAGCCCCCTAGGAATGGCTCGAGTGCGATTGCATAAAGGTAGGTAGAAAGGGGACAACCCTGTCGTAGAGACCTCTTAATGGGTACTGGTCCTACCGTCCTTCCATTGACCTGGACGTGTGAGCTCGCTGCGGTCCAAAGTCGCCGTAGGGTGTCGATGAGACCCGGGGGAATCCCATACAGTCCATCACTCGTAGGAGGAAGTTGTGGTGCACTCTATCAAAGGCGCGGTTGAAATCGATGGAGACGATCGCCGCTCTCAGACAGCACGCAGAAGCGATCGCTATTAAGTCCCTGCAGTCACCGGTGGCCATGTGCATGTTGGCTTCTCCCCCCTGCGACGTCTGTTCTGGAGCGAGGATCATCAGCAAAGTCGTCTTAATACGGCTCGCCATAATCCTGGCGAAAATCTTGTAATCGGCGTTCAACATTGTAAGCGGCCGATAGTCGTTAATCGATAGCCCTCCACCTGGCTTGTGTACCGGTATGAGAAGTCCTTCGACAAACGCTGGCGGCACAACTCAGTCTGGAGACATAAGTTCGCGGAACATTATAACCCAGCGAGGCATCATGATGTCACGGAAAGTCCGGTAGAATTCCATTGGCAATCCATCAGGTCCAGGAGACTTATTGGCCGCACCTTTGACCACGGCGTCTTCTACTTCTTCGAGTGAGATTTCCTCTGTTAGTGCATTCACAGTAGCCTCGTCGATAGTACGTGTTACCTGCTGTAACACTTCAGTAGTGGCCTCGTCATCGACGGTTCTTTCCTTGTAAAGATGACGAAAATGATCCTCCACCGCCTTTACTATGGGTGCTTGGGTCGTACATAAGCGACCGTCGTGTGTCCTGAGTTGTGTGATTAAATGTTGGCGTTGTCGGCGCTTATCCGCCACAACGTGGTGCATAGTGGGTTCCTCTGCTACCGTTCGGTCGTGCCGTCGCGAGCGGACTACTGCACCTTCTAGTCGGCGCTTCGTCAATGATAGTATGTGAGCCTTGATTCTGCTTTGGTCATGTTGTCTCTCCGGGGAATGGGGTAAGGCGTCGAGGTCCCTGAGAGCCGCGTAGTAAAAATCGAGGGTCTGTCGATGCCACGCAGTCACGTCCTTGCCATATTGCATAAGTGTCCTACGGGTTGCTGGTTTGGTACAGAGGAGCCACCACTCCAGGGTCGAGATGTATCGTGGGTGGCGGTGGTTCACAGTCAGTCCACGTTGCTGCAACTTGCCGACGGCAATCCAGGTACTGGAGATGAGTTACGTTGAGCTTCCAAAAGCCATTGCTGCGCCATTGTTGGGGGCGTAGGCGTATAGTGCAGATATAGGCACTATGATCGGAGTAGGCCTGAGGCCATAGTTCAGCGTCCACCACACCTTGTGTGAGATCTTGTGACACATATACGCGATCAAGTCGGCTGGCAGAATAACTGGTAAGATGAGTGTGGCCAGAGCGGTTACCGTGGACTTTTTCCCACGTGTCGCACAAGTGAAGTTCTTGGAGCATCGCACCCAGTTCCGGACAGGGCATATAATGTGGGATTTGGTCCCTGGGGTGAAGTACGCAATTAAAATCGCCAGCGAAGACGCTGTGGTCCTATCTTCCAAGGAAAAGGGGAGCGACATCTGTGGAGTAGAATCTGGCGCGGTCGTTACGTCTTGTGGTACCCGACGACACGTAAACATTAATGAATCGGGTGTTGAGCGCCGTAAATGCTATTCCTCGCGCAGAGAGAAGATACGTGACGTCGGTAACTTCAATACCATCACGCACTAATATTGCCACTCCGGTGTCTGCAGGGCTACCGGGCGTCACATGTGTGGCGTAACCGTAAAAGTTCGGGAGTGCAGTCGTTTTCACTTCTTGTAGGAAAGAAAAGTCTACTCCAATGGCTCGTATTGTTTCTTTCAAAAGTTGGATCTTGACAGGAGAACTTATCATGTTGATATTAATTGTCACCTGGTGGTAAGCCTGGCAACGCGTTGTTTGGGCGAGGTTATCCATGTTGATGTTGGAGAGAAGCGAACATCGGAAGTGATGTCACCCCCCGCCGAACGCGGTCCTCCTTGTGCTGCTTAAGCGGCATGATCCGGCGGCGCCTCAGCTGGGCGTGGATCGGGATCTTGTGTCTCGACGTCCTCGGCCCACGAAGCGGGCGCCGATGTCTGTTCATGTTCCATAGTCTCGGAATGTTTGATAGGAAGGGACCGGGCGACTTCGGTGCCTGCACTGGTACCTTCCCGCTGCTTACTGTTTCTGTCAATGGGCTGATGGTCGAAAGCTGCATGTTTTTTCTGTCTGTTCTGCAAGGTTGGAGTCAGTGGAAACAGCCTCAACTTCGCGGCTGGCTTCTTGAGTGGTCAGTTGTTCTTCCCCGTCCGAATGCGAACCGCTGTGTTCCGACACGGTCCGACGACGGCGCTTTCGGCGTTTCGGTGATTGCTGTTTCCGTACATGGCCTTCATTGTCAGAAGACGGCACTGACTCACGCTCCGCCGGGACAAACGCTTCGGTCGGTACAATAAGGGAATCATTTGCCATCCTGCTGTCGTCAATGTCTGTCGCGTTCGGTAGCTCCAGAGTCATAGTACTATTTTCCACCACTGGCCAGGTCGGCGGATCATCCAGGTTTTTGTCCGTGGAAAGTGATTCTTGTACCACTGAAACCGTCAGCTGTGTCTGTTGTGTGGAGAACGTCGTGAGCGCCGCCGCGTAAGTCACGGGTAGAAAAGCTTTCGTCGCTGGTGGTGCAACGTCCTTCGGTGGGAGTTGTGTGATCCGACGCTGGAGGCACTCGGAACAAAGATGACCTTGCTTGCCGCATCCGGAACACGTCTTCGGCTGGTCGTCATAAATAACTATGGCCCGGCATCCTCCTATCCGTAGGTAGGATGGCACGTGTCGTTTGAGATTAATGCGCACTTGGCGTACTCCATTGAGTACTGGATACGTCTTAAACTGGGTCCATTTTTCAGCCACGTGTTCGTGTACCGTGCCGTAGGGGCGGAGCGCCGCTACAACTTCTGCCGCCGGGAGTTCAAATGGAAGTTCGAATATGCGTATAGTCCGCAGTCCCATTGCGGCACGGCCGACCACGACGTTGCCAACATTTCCATCGGCGTGGCAGAAGCGGAGTTCTTGTTTCATCTCACGAAGCACCTTGTCGCATGTATTTTCGTTTATGAGCTTTACATAGACCGTGCTACTGACGATCGAAAAGTGAATGCCGACAATGTCGGCAGCCGGGATCTTGGCTTCCTCTTTTAAAAAGCGTTCGACTTCGAGCGCCTTTGGTCGGATAAAGTCGTTCCGAAATGTGAATTTCAAGGTTGATCTGTATTGGTTTGCCATGGTCTTGTAGCGCTACGGCGTCACGTTAGTGTCGGCCGAAGAAAGTAAACAAGGCGCGCGGGCCCTCGCAGATGGCGGACGGCACACACTGCACGTCTGCGTCGCTCGGCTGCGAGAGCCGCACTGACCCCTAGACCACGGGTACACATTAATAGTTCAGTAATTTGTCCCTGCGTAAGTATTCAGCTATGCGACTGCTTCTTTTTAGATGGACTTCTCAGTGAAAGAGTATACTTTGTATCTATAATTCTTGATCACAAACAAAGGTACAGATCTATGTATTCACATGAATCAAAATTTGTCATTAATATTTCAGCAATACAAGAGAGAGAGAGAGAATAAGAGAGAGAGAGAGAGAGTCTTGTTATACAAGATACAACTTTTTCTACGGCAGCCTAGTACTATGTCAGGTTCACATTACATATGGAGGGAGTGGCAGACAAAACAGATGAGCATCTTGTGTTTGTCCTGATGCACTTCGGAATGATTGTTATGTAAAAATCATTGTATGGATAGCGTGGGTAAAATGAATATGCTCAGCCTGGACATTATTATTGGCTATGTGCGTAAGTTCCTAGCGTTTTTCCATAGGTTTAACAAAAGCAACAGATACACGCAGAAGAGGCATTTCTCATTAATAATATATTCTCCTTATCTAGTTACAAAAGTCTGCCAAAGCTAGGGTAAATTTTCGATTCCGCGACGGTAGAAATCACGTTGTTTTGATGAGAAGGACTCGACGAGACATGTTGGGAGCGCTTCCGGAAAGCAATTCTCTTGAAGGTGGTTCGACAGAGAGCGAGAAAGATGAAGATCTGAGGGTGCAAGATCAGCGGAATAAGGTGGGCACGGAATAAGATCCCATCCCAACTGCTGTGTAAGGTTTTTGTGAGTCTATCAGAATGCAGGGGGGCGTCATCGTGGAGTAACTTTACTTTGTGCAGTCTGCCTGATCGTTGTTCTTGGACTGCGTCTGTTAGACTTCTCGATTGTTGACAGTAAATGTCAGCAGTGATGGCTACATCTCGGAGAAGCAATTCATAATACCTCACCGTCTCTGTTACACAATATGCATAACATTATCTTCGGCACACGCGCAGGTCTTCGTTCATCCCAAAGGTGTTCTATACGATTCAGGTCAGGATTCTTTGAAGGTCAGTCCATTACAGGGATGTTATTCTCGTGTAACCACTCCGCCACAAGCCGTGCATTATGAACAGGTGCTCTATCGTGTTGAAAGGTGAAATCGCCATCCCCGAATTGCTCTTCAGGAGTGGGGAGCCAGAAGGTGCTTAAAACATCAATGTAGGCCTGTGCTCCTGTGCTGTGACAGTGCCAAGCAAAACAACAAGGGTTGTAAGCCCCTTCATGGAAAATACGACCACACCATAACGCCACCGCCTCCGAATTTTACTGTTGGCACTACACACACTGTCAGATGACGTTCACCGGCCATTCGCTATACCCAAACCCTGCCATCGGATCGTCACATTGTGTACCGTAACTCGTCACTCCAAACAACGTTTTTCCACTGTTCAATCATCCAGTGCTTACGCTCTTTACACCATGCGACGCGTCGTTTGTCATTTACCGGTGTGATGTTTAGCCTGTGAGCAGCCGCTCGACCATGAAATCCAAGTTTTCTCACCTCCCGCCTAACTGTCATACTACTTGCAGTGGATCCTGATGCCGTTTGGAATTCCTGTGATGGCCTCTCCAAGTGTCGGCGGTCTCTGTCAGTCAACAGACGAGGTCGGCCTCTTAGCTTTTGTGTTGTACGTGTCCCTTCACCTTTTGACTTCCCTATCCCATCGTAAATAGTGGACCTAGGGATGTTTAGAAGTGTGAGAATCCCGCATACATACGTATGACACAAGTGACTCCCAATCACCTGACCACGTTCGAAGTCCGTGAGTTCCGCGGAGCACTCCATTCTGCTCTCTTACGATGTTAAATGACTACTGAGGTCGCTGATAAGGAGTAACTGGCAGTAGGTGGCAGCACAATGCATCTAATATGAAAAACATATGTTTTTGGGAGTGTCCGGATACTTTTGATCACATAGTGTAGCTGGATCACGCTGCAACTTCGTACAGTTACGCATCGACAGGTATGTAAATGATTAGCGTTGCTAAGCTCTGTGATATGTAAAACGGCCATCTAAGTATGTTAGTGCTGTCAGTGTTTGATGTTGTTTAGAGGCCTGACTGACATTATGAGGCGTCAACGGTGTCAGATAGTAATAACTAAAAATGGTTCAAATGACTCTGAGCACTATGCGACTTAACTTCTGAGGTCATCACTCGCCTAGAACTTAGAACTAATTAAACCTAACTAACCTAAGGACATCACACACATCCATGCCTGAGGCAGGATTCGAACCTGCAACCGTAGCGGTCGCTCGGCTCCAGACTGTAGCGCCTAGAACCGCACGGCCACTCTGGCCGGCTAGTAATAACTGTCAAAATTCCGTTTACTCGTGTGAGGCAGTGTTATGAGCACCTGGCAGAGGTTAATAGGGGCCCCATTGTGGGTCCCTATTTGGCCGCACGGTCCATACTCCAGATCTGTGCGGCTTTCAGATGTGACAGTGGCCCGTTGTTCGAGAGCACGGGAACGTCAGGGCATGCATACCGGTCGCCCGCATCTGGTTACCCCTAAGCAGATTCTATTGGGCACCAAGTACATCGTAATTGCTTCACATCTGTGTCTGCCTTCCATGAACAAGTAATGAACTTCCTGTAACATTCTGCGTCATTTCATACCACTAGCCGGAGACTAAAAGCAACCAGACTAGATAAATGCAAAACTGATCTAATGATGGGGAGATATGAAATTCCTCGCAGATTAGAAGAGTGTACAGGACTGAGAATCGAACTCGGGACCCTTGCTTTTCGCGCACAAGTTCATTGCCAACCAAGGGGTTCTGTGAAATTTGGAAGTGAGGAGATGAGGTACTGGTACATGTACAGCTCTAAGGACAGATTGTGAGTCGTGGTGGGGTGTCTCATTTAGCAGAGCACTTGCCCGCGTTGAAAAAGGGTCCATAGAGCGAATATCGGTCGGCACACAGTTATAATCGAAACTAAGTATCATGTCAGCGCACACTCCACTGCAGAATAAAAGTTTCATTTGTGGGATTATAGACTTACCGTCCCATATGTAACGCCCTGTTAACACCCTAATGCAAACGGCTGCGTATGTAATGATGCTGTGACCGAAAAACATGGTCTGCTGTGTTGCACTGCGTTCAGCGATGAGTTGCGACTATTTACTACCCCAGATGACTATCGTCGGCAAGTATGGCGGCGATCTGGGGGTGGTCCGACTTTTCCAATGTTTTGGAGAGGCACAGCAGCGCGATGTTCTCTGTTGTTATAATAAATAAACAGACACTGTCTGTGTCACTTCTTTTATTACGACTAAGAGTTTCAGTCCGCGCTGCATATCATCAGTAGAAAGGGCAAACAACAATAAACATTACAATATTACGAAAGTTTGGCATTAGAAATATAGCCATCAGGGACAGCACAACCAACAAAAAGATATTATGAAAATCTATACATACTTGGCCCCTCAAAGTGCAGTACGTCAACTAACGTAAAACAGAAAGGTTGTGGGCAGGATAAAATTTTTTGTAATTTCACTTGGTGTGTGCTTATGTCCTAGGCTACAAAAATTTATATAGCCACGTGACGTGTGTATAGGACGTAGGCCAGTATATTACAACAGTGCCAATGAGATTATTTATTTATTTATTGTTCCGTGGGACCCAATTAAGGAGAAGTCTCCATGGTCATGGAACGAGTCAATACATGAAATTGTAACACGATATTAGAAACAGATAAAATGAAATATAAAAAAACATATTCAGGTGATAAGTCGTAAGTTTTAATGAAGAAAATCAACAATGTAACACTGGAATTTGCTTAATTTTTTAGCTCTTCCAGGAGCTCCTCGACAGAATAGAAGGAGTGAGCCATGAGGAAGCTCTTCAGTTTGGACTACTGCTAAGATTTTTGAGTTCTTGTTGTAGCTTATTGAAAATGGATGCAGCAGAATACTGCACTCCTTTCTGCACAAGAGTCAAGGAAGTGCATTATACATGCAGATTTGATTTCTGCCTAGTATTAACTGAGTGAAAGCTGCTAACTCTTGGGAATAGGCTAATATTGCTAACAACAAACGACATTAAAGAAAATATATACTGTGAGGGCAATGTCAGAATTCCCAGATTTTTGAATAGGGGTCGACAAGACGTTAGACGTTCTCGAACTTACACCACATATAGCTCGAACAGCCCGTTTTTGAGCCAAAAATACCCTTTTTGAATCAGAAGAATTACCCCAAAAAATAATACCATACGACATAAGCGTATGAAAATATGCGAAGTAGACTACTTTTCGTGTTGAAGTGTCACTTGTTTCAGATACTGTTCTAATGGTAAATAAAGCAGCATTTAGCTTCTGAACAAGATCCTGGACATGGCCTTTCCACAACAGCTTACTATCTATCCGAACGTCTAGGAACTTGAACTGTTCCGTCTCGCTTATAATATGCCTATTATGTCTCATCAAAATATCGGTTCTTGTTGAATTGTGAGTTAGAAACTGTAAAAACTGAGTCTTACTGTGATTTAGCATCAAATTATTTTCCACAAGCCACGAACTTATTTCATGAACTACATTATTTGTTACTGTTTCAATATTACACACAAGATCCTTCACTATCAAGCTGGTGTCATCAGCAAACAGAAAAATTTTTGAATCACCTGTAATATTAGAGGGCATATCATTTATATAAATAAGAAACTGCAATGGCCCCAGCACCGACCCTTGGGGAACGCCCCACTTAACAGTGCCCCATTGGGACTGAACATCACTACCACTCTCAATATTGCGGGGAATTGCCCTCTGCTTTCTGTTCCTAAAGTAAGAAGCGAACCAATTGTAAGCTACTCCCCTTACTCCATAATGGTCCAACTTCTGCAGTTACTCCGTCAGTAAATCAACAAAAATAGAAAACAAAATCTAGTGCTGAAAAGTGTAATTATTACACATATATCCGCATGCATGATGCGTCACACAATAAAAGATAAAAACAAATCTCACAACAATGTCACAATACAGTGTGCATGGTATACTTTCATTCTCATTTGTGTGCTTTAAAAGGCTGTAAAATTAGCATTAATTCGAACTAGCCGGCCGTTGTGGCCGAGCGGTTCTAGGCCCTTCAGTCCGGATCCGCGCTGCTGCTACGGTCGCAGGTTCGAATCCTGTCTGGGGCATGGATGTGTGTGAAAGGTTAGTTAGTTTTAAATAGTTGTAAGTCTAGGGGACTGATGACTTCAGCCATTTGAATTTTTAATTCCAACTAGATTTTCGAAAACAGCCAAGTCGAACTTTTTTATTGGCCGGTTTCTCTCTCAAATGAACAACAGCGTCATTAGCATATACAGTTTAAAGCTGGCTGACAACATTAAAGATTGTCTTTAAAGTTAGCTGACAGCTCAAATATTTATCGAGTTGTACTATAGCAGCTGAACTTCAGTTTAAGGTACGATTAAAGCGCAGTATCAAATTATGTCATTGACACTGACAGCGCCGTAGATGAATTTCACGCTTGGCTCTGTCAGTATCAATTTAATGACTTACTACTGTACTTTAAACGTAAGTTAAACGTAAATTGAAGTACTATAGTACAGACAGTTTAATCCTTAGAACAGACAGCCAATTTTAAAGGCAATCCTTAATGGTGTCAACCAACTTTGAACTGTATATTCTCATGATGCTCTTGTTCATTTGAAGAGCGAAACCGGTCGATTAAAAATATAAAGTGTGACTCGTGGCTGTTTCCGAAAACTTAATTTTAACAGTCGCTTCCCCTGCAGACAATGCCTGCTCTTGGCAAATTCGAACTAGACATGAAGATTATCTGCATTACAGATTTAAACCAGCAGTCGGCAGAAAAGGAACCGAACCAGACGGCGTTTGCTTACTGTTGAAAAGATATTTCCGGCAATTGCCTATAGATAATGTGTTTCTTTAACAAGTCACATGATTTTTGACGTTTTAATATTTGAAAATGGCCCACGGGTGAAATCTAAATAATGAAATAAACACACTCTATGCAGTCAAAAGGCGGAAATATCTTTCCCTCAATTTTACATGCCTGTGGCTCCAGAAAAAATTCGTCCGTCGTCAATTTCTTTATAACATAATTTGTGAGAGGCTTCCAATGGAAACATATCAATCCCAGGGAATACTGTCTAATGTTGTAACGTAACCGCTTGTTTGATTGTCTCTATCTGAGTGAATCTTCCTAAAACTTTCTACCAAAACTCCCCAAAAATAATCACCAAACAAACTAATTCCCAACTTAAACTCGCGTATCGTGCAAACCTCTTTCTAAAACTGCCTACCAAAACTTCTCAAAAATTGTTACCAGAAAAACGAATTCCTAACTTAAACTCGTGTACTGTGCAAAACACTGACTATATTGAATTATACAAAGACTCTTACTGAACACTGTCTACAAATTGAAGTTAACTGTTTTTATGACAATGTACTGCTACCCTGAATGTATCCTGACTTCTGAAATAAAAAAGAAACTGAACGTACAAAGAAATTCCTGGCCTTAAACTGTATTTTCACTTACCTCACGTGTGGACACACATTTATGCAGATTTCTCGAAAGCAGCGCACAACATACAGCAGCAAAGTAAGATAAAAAATTACGAGTGAAAATTTTATATCACAAAGTGCGATGTGCGTAGGCCTACCTACATAATAAACTGATTGATGGGTGGGAATTGTAAATGGTAGAAAATGACTTCTGACAAAATTCAAATGAAACTTTATATTCGATAGTAATGCTTTAAAAATAAACTGTATGTTCACAATAGTATTTACATAACATCACTTTAAGAAATAACTTTGTGCAAGGGCAATCTCATCTTCCTATCAGGGCAATCAATATAACAATCTTACTATCTGAGCTTCGTAACAGTAACACAAAACAATGCTACGTATTTGTGCGTTTACTTCTATCTCTCAATAGCTTCTCTCTTCATAACTGCATCAAAAATATTTGTACTCCGATTTCACCAATCTCGTATCACACTTATGAATAACATTTCTTCAAAATATTTGCTGCTCTACACTGCTCATTTCAGCATGCGCGTAACTTTGCTAGCGCTCTCAGGCAGAGGCGGTGTTCCAATACACACAAAGATATTGTTATAGTAGTCAAAGATTACTTAGCTTCAAGGTTTTGCTGTGCGTGAGCTGTACATGTCGATAAAATGAAATGAGCGTATGACATCGTTGGACGGGAGTCCCCGTCCGGGGAAGTTCGGCCGACAAGTGTAAGTCTTATTTCAGTCGACGCTACATTGGGCGACCTGCGCGCATGTCTTGAAGATGAAATAATGGTGAGGAAAACCGGACCGTGTCTCGAATCCGAACCCGCTGCACGGGAGACAAGCACGTTAGCACCTCTTTTTTTTCCTCTAAAAGTGGATTTATTTGTCCCTTCAGATTACAGTATAATACCACATATTAGAAAATTTCAGTAATGTAAAACATAAATATAAATTGTATCGTGGCCAAAGTATAACTAGTTACAGTATTAATATTCAGTCATTCATATATTACTCATTTTGTCTCTATGAATACTCATAAAGATCTCATCCACGTAAAGGCTTCGGGCTACTCCTTGCGTTGACCGTCACCCAGGTGAAGATTCAATACATCTACATCTACATTTACACTCCGCAAGCCACCCAACGGTGTGTGGCGGAGGGCACTTTACGTGCCACTGTCATTACCTCACTTTCTTGTTACAGTCGCGTATGGTTCGCGGGAAGAACGATTGCCGGAAAGCCTCCGTGCGCGCTCGAATCTCTCTAATTTTACATTCGTGAACTCCTCGGGAGGTATAAGTAGGGGGAAGCAATATATTCGATACCTCATCCAGAAACGCACCCTCTCGAAACCTGGACAGCAAGCTACACCGCGATGCAGGGCGCCTCTCTTGCCGAGTCTGCCTCTTAAGTTTGCTGAACATCTCCGTAACGCTATCACGCTTACCAAATAACCCTGTGACGAAACGCGCCGCTCTTCTTTGGATCTTTTCTATCTCCTCTGTCAACCCGTCCTGGTACGCATACCACACTGATGAGCAATACTCAAGTATAGATCGAACGAGTGTTTTGTAAGTCACTTCCTTTGTTGATGGACTACATTTTCTAAGGATTCTCCCAATGAACCTCAACCTGGCACCCGCCTTACCAACAATTAATTTTATAGGATCATTCCATTTCAAATCGTTCCGTACGCATACTCCCAGATATTTTACAGAAGTAACTGCTACCAGTGTTTATTCCGCTATCATATAACCATACAGTAAAGGATCCTTCTTTCTATGTATTCGCAATACATTACATTTGTCCATGTTAAGGGTCAGTTGCCACTCCCAGCACCAAGTGCCTATCCGCTGCAGATATTCCTGTATTTCGCTGCAATTTTCTAATGCTGCAACTTCTCTGTATACTACAG
This sequence comes from Schistocerca nitens, assembly GCF_023898315.1. Lineage (NCBI taxonomy): Eukaryota > Metazoa > Arthropoda > Insecta > Orthoptera > Acrididae > Schistocerca > Schistocerca nitens. Next base: position 318,689,637 of record NC_064621.1, on the reverse strand, counting down.
CATCATTCGCGAAGAGCCGCATGGAATTTCCGACACTATTTACTAGGTCATTTATATGTATTGTGAAAGGTAATGGTCCCATAACACTCCCCTGTGGCACGCCAGAGGTTACTTTAACGTCTGTAGATGACCCTCCATAGAAAACAACATGCTGTGTTCTGCTTGCTAAAAACTCTTCAATCCAGCCGCACAGCTGGTCTGATATTCCGTAGGCTCTTACTTTATCAGGCAACAGTGCGGAACTGTATCGAACGCTTTCCGGAATTGAAGCAAACTGGCATCTACCTGGGAGCCTGTACCTAATATTTTCTGGGTCTCATGAACAAAATGGTTCAAATGGCTCTAAGCACAATGCGAGTTAACTTCTGAGGTCATCAGTCGCCTAGAACTTAGAACTAATTAAACCTAATTAACCTGAGGACATCACACACATCCATGCCCGAGGCAGGATTCGAACCTGCGACCGTAGCGGTCGCTCGGCTCCAGACTGTAGCGCCTAGAACCGCACGGCCACTCCGGCCGGCCTCATGAAGAAATAAAGCGAGTTGGGTCTCACAGGATCGCTGTTTCCGGAATCCATGTTGATACCTACAGAGCAGATACTGGGTTTCCAGAAATGACATGATACGCGAGCAAAAAACATGTTCTAAAATTCTACGACAGATCGATGTCAGAGATATAGGCCTATAGTTTTGCGCATCTGATCGACGACCCTTCTTGAAGACTGGAAGTACCTGTGCTCTTTTCAAATCATTTCGGACCTTCCGTTCCTCTAGAGACTTGCGGTACACGGCTGTTAGAAGGGGGGCAAGTTCTTTCGCGTACACTGTGTAGAATCGAATTGGTATTCCGTCAGGTCCAGTGGACTTTCCTCTGTTGAGTGATTTCAGTTGCTTTTCTATTCCTTTTACACTTACTTCGATGTCAGCCAGTTTTTCATTTGTGCGAGGATTTAGAGAAGGAACTGCAGTGCGGTCTTCCTCTGTGAAACAGCTTTCAAAAAAGGTGGTTAGTATTTCAGCTTTACGCGTGTCACCCTGTGTTTCAATGCCATCACCATCTCAGGGTGTCTGGATATGCTCTTTCGATCCACTCACTGATTTAACATAAGACCAGATATTCCTAGGATTTTCTGTCAAGTCGGTACATGGAATTTAACTTTCGAATTCACTGAACGCTTCACGCATAGCCGTCCTTACGTTAACTTTGACATCGTTTCGCTTCTGTTTGTCTGGGAGGTTTTGGCTGGTTTCAACTTGCAGTGAAGCTCTCTTTGGTTTCGCAGTAGTCTCCTAACTTTGCTGTTGACCCACGGTGGGTTTTTCCTGTCCCTCACGGTTTTACTCGGAACGTACCTGTCTAAAACGCATTTTACGATTGCCTTGAACTTTTTCCATAAACACTCAACATTGTCAGTGTCGGAACAGAAATTTTCATTCTGATCTGTTAGGTAGTCTGAAATCTGGTGAAGGCCAGCTAAGCAGACGGACTACATATCGATATTTACGTAAGAAACAGAATATACAGAGTGACCAAAATAATATGCAGGCTTCATAATGATAACACAGATGCTGTCACATTTGTATAAAAATCGATCATTTCACTCAGCTGCAACTGTCATTTCGTGAAAAACAGTTGAGAGTCAGAATCGAAATGTTGACTTAGAAAGTCGACATGCAGGGAACGAACGTTCGATAGCCCTTATTTGCAGGTGGACTACCGCTGTGTCATGTCTAGCGTCCCGCTCAAGACTTAGGCGGCTCAGTTGCGAGTTTTATTAGACCTGCGGGCGTATGCGCGCTCGCTCAAACTTCCTCCTGGGCCGTGCCGCGCCGCGCCCCGCAGAACACAATGGCCGGCGGGCGCGAGGAAGCCGTGGAGTGGGCGGCCGGAAGTGACTTATTTTAGCGCAGGCGCCACCTGGACGAGTGCCAAAAGGGTCAGGCGCAAAATGCGAGCATGCCCCGATGGCCGTGCGGGGCCGTAGTTTATCCAGGGTTGCCCGGGGATGTCCCCTATATCCTCCGCGGTTACGGCGCTCGCGGTGCGGTGCGGCGGGACGTGTCGAAGCGTCGCCGTATCGACTGGGGGCTCACGTGGCGCTCCAGCGTCGGCTCAATTAGAGCCGCACTCGCTCACCTGCTCGCCGAGGCCGACGGTCGGCCCGATCATCGCCCACTGCTTCCGGAAATAAAAAGGGACCAGGGCGCCCGTAACCGTGCGCTGCCGGCTGAAAAAATACACCTGCCTGCTCTCTCGCTCTCTACTAACCACGCACAGCGACAGGGAGCCTGGGGTAGTCGCCTGTCACAGAAACGTATGGGTGTGGTACGCGGGGTGAGTATCAAAGGCAGATACATGTAAGAATTATCGAACAATCAGGCAAACAGCACACGCTTCCAAGTTGCCGACAAGATAATGTACAGCGGAATCAAAAAGAAACTTGTGGATATCTTAGGCGACTAAGGTATAAACTCATTTTAGGCAGGATTTCCTGCCAAAAATGAGTTACTACCTTGGTGTCTGTTTACGACATGATATTTTACACCCATGTCTCTTCAGCGGATACATTGGCTCGATGTGTATTTCACATTTTCATCTTCTTTATTGCTGACAAATCTATGTGCTTACACGGTATTATGAGTGGAACGTATTCCCGCTTTGTGATTCATAGGTATGCACTTTAAATTTCCGAAGATCTTAATCGTCGTACCCAGTCTTGACGAAATAAATAATATTTTAATGTCTTGACTTCATATGACACTTCTTCCTATTAAATCGACAGCCCGCTCCCATCACAAGAACAAGCGTAACTTACATGAAACAATTTCACTGCCACAAATGGTGACCTAAGTCACAGCAAGGAAGAATTACATGACTTTTTGAATGGATTGGAGTATGGGGAACGGAATTTGGGTTGAGCGTAACCCGGGGAAAGACGTAAGAAATGAGGAGTAGCTCAACTGAGATTAGTAGGGAACATAAGATTAGCTATTAACTTACCTTGGAGACAACAAAGTAGCCTTAATGAAGGAATTCAGTTATCATGGAAGTAAAATAATGTATGACTGGCGAAGCAAGTACACAAAAACCAGGGTAGCACAGGTAGAGAGGAATTCCTAGCCAAAAGCAGTGTGAAACTTTCTCAGCTTTAACGAAGAATTTTCTGAGAATGTATGTATGGAGCACGGCATTGTCTGGAAGTGACTCATGACCACAGTCGTCATCTTCAGGATGCTGCCTTAGGGTGTACCGGTGGCGGAGAATCTGGCGCGTCATAAGGGACATCTCAGGTGTCGCTTGTTTCGCCCAGGGGCTCTGCTGCTAAGGCATTGAGGCATCTTGCAACGTACCTTACTCGAGAAGGAGAATCAAAGTGGAGCCTGACCGTCGCCCATTCATCCTGTGAGTGGACAAGTGATCGATCCTTCAGCAGGGTTGAGGAGGCACACGGGGCACGTCGCTAGTTATCGTGAGATCCAACGTTAGGCGCGTTGTGGAGTCCCTTAATGAAAGGGGCTTATCCGAGATTTGAGAGAGACCCTGCTTGCGGCTATCGAGCGTGCAGGCTGCAGACCTCTGCAGGTTGTGGCTCATGTCGGCACTAGTGATATCTGTCGCTTGTGTTCTCAGACCATTCTCAGTTACAGTGGGCAAATGCCGGAGTTGGTAAAGGCAGCTGTACTCACTGCCAGGTGCAACCAGAGCTTTCAATTTATAGCTTCGTACGCAGTGTGGATCGGTGTCCTTTGGCTTAGAAATGAATGGAAAGACTCAACAAGAGACTCAGATGATTCTGTGATGACCTTGGCTGCAGGTATTTGGACCTGCAGCATTGTATGGAGAATTGTAGAAGTCCCCTTCGAACTTCAGTGGTGCACTACACAAAGGAAGCCTCTACCCCGTAGCAGGGTACTTCTGGAGAGCATGTAACAGTTTTATAGGATGGGCAATAGTTTTAGGTCCTCTAGTGAATGCTCACCAGTCGATAGGCAGAGAGCGAAATCAGACGCGTACAAAGTAACCAAAATTTAAACACTACATTGTCGGAGTTTTCGTAACAAAGATCTTGAATTTGGTGCCTACCAGGAATTGAATCGTGCTCAAGTTATTTTAGGGACTAAGAGCTGCCTCAAACTCAAAGTAGACAGCTCCGAAACGTTTAGCGAGGCATGGAAAGTATACTGAAAAGCCAGATTAGGTGCCATAGGAGGGGGAGTGTTCACTGCAATCGACAAAGGTATTGTGCTCATTGAGGTCGAAATTGAGTCGAACTGTGAAGCTATCTGGACGAGAGTAACAGCCCTAGGTGAGCTATCAAGTTAATTATCGGATGTCTTTACCAGCCACCGATTACACCGTGACATAAATTCAATAAAAGGAAATCTCCACATAGTAGTGCTGACAAATCCATATTACGCAATATTTAGTCTGGGACGTCTATGAATTCACTGTAAGTGGTACGGCAGACTATCTTGTGAAGTAGTTTTTTCCTCTAAAAATAGTCTTGAGCAGCTAATCTGACAGCTATGTTAAACTATGTCCCTACAAACAGGTCTAATCTTACCGACAGTGCCAGTATAAGAGCAGTGATTAATGGTCATGATGTCAACACTGCGACAAGCTAATGGAACCATCAAGAAGGAGAGGTGAGTATTTTTGCTAGAAAGAGTAGATAAGCAGTTGTTAACACCTCACTCAGAAAAGGAATAGACCTCATTTAGTTCCAATGTGATTGACCCAGAATAGTTATGAACAAACTTTAAAATCAAGCTCTGGAGAAATGTAAGCCGAGTAAGTGGATTAATGATGGTAACGACCCCAGCAGTTTAATAAAAAAATCGGAAACAGTTGAACAAGCAGAAACTGCTCCACTCTCGGTTCAAGAAAGAACTCTCAAATGACGACAGGCGAAGTTACGAGTTCAAAATGGCTCTGAGCACTATGGGACTTAACAGCTGAGGTCATCAGTCCCCTAGAACTTAGAACTACTTAAACATAACCAACCTAAGGACATCACACACATCCATGCCCGAGGCAGGATTCGAACCTGCGACCTTAACGGTCGCTCGGTTCCAGACTGAAGCGCCTAGAACCGCTCGGCCACTCCGGCCGGCGAAGTTACGAGTTATCCGTGCGTCTATAAAATGATCGATGCGTAAAGCGTACAACTACTTCCACTTTAATACCTTAATAAAAGGTCTTGCGGAGATCCCGAGAAAATTCTGGTCCTACGGAAAATCGTTCAGCAGGCCGGAGGCTTATATTCAGTCTGTTGACGAGTCCGATGGGCCAACAGAAGAGGACGAAAGTAAAGCTGAAATATTAAATTTAATGTTGAAAAGAAATCATTCACGCAGAAGGTTAATATAAACATACAGTCGTTTGACCGATACACTGATTCCCGTCGGGAGGACATATTAGTAAGAATTCCTGAAATAGAGAAGTATCTGAAGGAGTCGAACCAAATATGTCGCCCTGGGAATAATTTCGTCTGGATTAGTGTGTTATGTGTAGCTGTCTGCTTCACATTTGGACATAGGACCTATGCCATCAGTTTCTACTGAATCTGGTTGAAAATAAAAGTATTTCGTTAAATATGGCTGAACGTTTTTATGGTACCGTTAACCTACTGTTGCTCCTTTTAAATTATATTTTGAAAGTGTGTCATATTCTCTGCAGTGTAGATCTGGATGCTATAATTTAAGAACTATCAAGTATCTGCCAGTCTAGTGCAGTGTGAAAGAAATTATTTTTAGAAATAACACGGTGAGTGGCGGTGATGCTTTTGTGATTGTGTTTCAAAGTGAAATCACACGGCGAACGTACTTCCAGAAAGTTGAATATGTTGTCAGTGTTGTGTAGAATGTTTGCTGCACTGTTCGTCGTTCTGAACATGAAAGAGGAAAAACGATTTACTAATTATTCCTAATTATTAACTACATAATATTTTCTCAATTTTAAATTGATATTATTTTTATATTATTTTTGCTTGACATTAAATGTCTCCCCTGTCGGTCAGAGGAAATGAAGGAGGTTAGGACATCATATTTTGGTACATCTGTTTCGTGATATGTATTTTATATATTCACAAAATCTTCAATATCAAGACAAGTCGAAAAACTGATTTCTCGGCGAAACTAAAACTGATGAATCATCGGAGCTACTACATGTGCTGCCAGTTACCGGAAGAATGTTTCCCCTAACAGTCAGAAATGTCGCAACGGATGGTTCTAAAGAAATGTCTCGATATCAGTTCTGAAGAATTACTGACATAATTGAAAAAACGCAGAAGCGTGTCTATTTTCTTTACAGCCTCAGATTTAATAACTTTGATGCATTATTAAACAATAACAGCTGGTTTTCGGCATATGTTAATATAATCTATATGGTTTGGTTACTTCATTCATATATGTGAATGTGTGCGGCCGTACTGGCGCGGACGACATCCAACGATATCCAGTCGGTATTCAGTTTCTCTCCTTGTGCATCTGTGGAATTCCACGGCGATATGTTCAAATACATTTTAAATGTGTATATTGATGTTCCAAACGTCTGTAACATTAGTTCAGTACACTAGACCCTTTAGAAAACGTCATAGGAAGAAGTTTATTGGTTTGATGTCAGAAGATGGTGACAAACACAGAATCGGGCCATTTTGTCCACTCCACCTAGCAGTAAATTCATCATCCAGAAACATAAGGCCGTTGAAATCACACTGGAATGTAAGATCAGGTTGCAGATGTTCCAACTGTGGCACAGTAACATGTCTAGGTTAATATCACTGTCAACGTTAGACTCGCTGTAAAAGAATGGACCTGTGACAAATACTCAAAACATCGTCCTGCACACTGACCGCGTGATTCTTTCTGTCCTCATTTGTAATTTTAGGTTGCCCTGATCAACATGTACGAATGTTTGTTCATTTTGCTGCATGCATGAAACTTCCATCTTTGGAGAAATAAATCTTTTCCAAAAAGTCACCGTCTACGTCAGTTTCGGCTAGCATATGCTCCACAAACTCTTCGGGCTGACGTTTATCCTTCAGCTTTAATTCCTTAAGCAGCTGTAACTTGAAGATATAAAGACATAACCTCTAATGCTAAGCTTCTCAACTTTTCGGGCATCTTGAAAACACCTGCCGTACTTCGCCCACGTGGGCAACTTAAATGAGAGACTTGACTCTTATTTGTGGATATCACTCTCTGTTTCCATAAATTACGAGTGCCAAGCATGAACAGTTGTTTGGGTAGGTGTTTTCCACCCATTCTTTGTCAGAAAGTTTCTTAGCATTTGGTTGCTGGACGTCATCTTTGTAAACGCAATCGCTTTTTGCAGAGGCGTCACAAAATTCGTCAAATCTCTGACATCCGGAAAAACTAAAATTAAAATTAAAATTTAGCTTTCTCAGGTACCTTGTCAATTTGTTGTAAAACATTTGTTATTATCTAGTATGTTTTCAAAATCAATAGAGTCTAAAACTGTAAAGGTAATTTATGGACATCCTGTGTAATATAAATGTGTGACAAAAAGCAGATATATACATGAGGACAAGTAAAGGCGTCTGAGATGTGAAACAAGGAAAATGCCACAAGCAACCTCAGAAAAAAAAACACCTATAATCTGCCTCAGCGGAAACATTTTGCGTCTACTGTTAATAACTGTTGACCACTCGTTTTTGGACTATTCAATGACATTTATTAATCGAAACTGATCCGCGTGTATTTGTATCATACGAACGAGGAAAAAAAGTCATAAATATTTAGTGACTACGGTTACATTTGTATTTTAAGAGTTAACTTTTCATTTCAGTGCACATTTTGAAGCTCTAGGTACTTTGTTAATAACAAGCGTTCTCCCACCACGTTATGAACATCGATCATCTGGCGCACACGACTTTAATCCTGTACGAATGGTATCAAAAAGTTTTACGTTATGCAACCTTGTTAGTGCTGTTAGCTACCGCAATTAGTGACCCTTGTTTGGTAAAGGTGATGTTTGACGTGGACGGGTAAAAAGGCTTATACCCTTCCAGAGTATTCCTCAGCTTACGGTTAACTTAAACCTTTCAGACCCGAATTTTTTCTGGAGGAAGGAAAATTTTCATTAAGTGGTAACGCTCTTAGGTGATTCTAGGTGCAAGATGTATACAAAAATATGTACCCCATTTCAAAACATACTTTGACACTTTTTTAAGAAAAATAACTGATCACAAAATATTCTCTATTGTAATATACAGTACTGTGGCAATTCAAGAATAATCATGCAAAATAACGATAACAGTATTCAGTTACAGAGTGGAATATCGGGAATCAACCACATACATGTATTCCGTTGGTCAAAAGCTGCTGCACTCTGCGACATTGACTTCCTAATATTGTCATAGTTGTGCCCAACACAGTTGGCAGAGCTTTTGCATGCTGAAAAGATTCAGCTTCCACAAATGTGTACATCAACTTTCCATTGGGAAAAACACATCTGTTGGAGCTACGACACAGTAAGAGTTAATGTACAACATTGTAGCTAAAGAGCCTGAAAGGGTTAATGCATTATACCGAAACTGTAATTACTTAGACTCCTACAGTTACTTAATTCAAAATCATTCACTATTAACAGAAGTGATAAAAGTAAGTAGCCTATAAGAATTGTCACAAAGTTCTATGTTTGAATATCAGAAAAACAAAGGCAAAATAGCGAAATCTGACGACATCAGATAAATAAATAAATAAAATTAAAAGTAAGAGAGATAGAGTGATCCATCGCTGTCAGTGAAAATGCAAATTAGAAGCGGCCTGCCTGAGAAGGTGTCGAAAATGTCTTTTTTTAGTTTCCTTAAACCAAACAAGATAGCGATAGAAAAATTGGACATGGGACGTTAAGAATCGAATCCGACCCAAAGACTCAGCAGTATTTTGCGCTGTCATCTACGTAATAGATACTAGCTCCCCTCTCTGTGTACAGTTTTAAATATTATTGTGTTTACTTCTAAAATATTCTGCCCTGACAGCAAACAGATGACACGGTTTTATCGATGTTGTAACAATTCCTCCAGAATTCGTGAACCACTCAAAGAATGACGAAGCACTTGCTCTTATTTCGTGCAGAAGGAGCACACTCCCATGTATCATGTTGTAAAAGGTGTGTTAAGATCTCTTTTTGTACAAAGACTTTCGAAAGTATCTGAAACTGGTGCAAATGAATGCAATGTGGGCATCCTAGGTAGCATATACTGGGTGATCAAAAAGTCAGTATAAATTTGAAAATTGAATAAATCACGGAACAATGTAGATAGAGAGGTACAAATTGACTCACATGCTTGGAATGACATGGGGTTTTGTTGGAACCAAAAAAATACAGAAGTTCAAAAAATGTCCGACAGATGGCGCTTCATCTGATCAGAATAGTGATAATTAGCATAACAAAGTAAGGCAAAGCAACGATGATGTTCTTTACAGGAAATGCTCAATATGTGCACCATCATTTCTCAACAGTAGCTGTAGTCGAGGAATAATGTTGTGAACAGCACTGTAAAGCATGTTCGGAGTTACGGTGAGGCATTGGCGTCGGATGTTGCCTTTCAGTATCCCTAGACATGTCGGTCGATCACGATGCACTTGCGACTTCAGGTAACCACAAAGCCAATAATCGCACGGACTGAGGTCTTGGGACCTGGGAGGCCAAGCGTGACGAAAGTGGCGGCTGAGCACACGATCATCACCAAACGACGCGCGCAAGAGATCTTTCACGCGTCTAGCAAAATGGGGTGGAGCGCCTTCCTGCATAAACACCGTAAGTTCCAGCAGGTGTTTATAAGCCAGGCTGGGGATGATGCGATTCTGTAACATATCGGCGTACCTCTCACCCGTCACGGTAGCAGTTACAAAACCAGAATCACGCATTTCCTCGAAGAGAAAAGGCCCGATAACGGTAAATGTGGTAAATCCAACCCATACCGTGACTTTCTCGTCGTCAATGGAGTTTCCACGACAGTTCTAGGATTTTCGGTAGCCCAAATTCTGCAGTTGTGGGCGTTGACAGACCCTCGGGGCGTGAAATGAGCTTCGTCGGTCCACAACACGTTATTCAACCAATCGTCCTCTTCCGCCATCTTTTGAAACGCCCACACCGCAAATGCCCTCCGCTTCACTAAATCGCCAGGTAACAGTTCATGATGCCGATGGAGTTTGTACGGATAGCATCGGAGAGTACGCCTCAGTGCCAACCAAACAGTTGTGTATGGAATGCCGGTGCGAAGTGCGACTGCACGAACGCTGACTTCCCCGTGCATAGACGAACCCGCTTAAGTCTCCATTTCTTCCTGAACTGTCTCAGCAGCATTACGCCTTGTGCTCGGTCGGCCACTACGGGGTCTATCGTCTAAACAACCCGAGGCTTCGAACTTCGAAATCATTCTCGCCACAGCTTCATTTGTCAACGGACGTTTACCCGTTCGAATCCCCTTCCTATGGGGATAGGATCGTAACGCTGAACTAGCACATTCCCCATTCTGATAATACAGCTTCACTAAAAGCGCCTTTTCAGGTGACGTCAACATGCTGCGACTGCTGGCGCATCTGATTCTCTCTATCATTACAGCTCCTTTTATACCCGATTGTCATGCGCAGTCACTGACGTTTTGCTGTCCAGCGCCATCTGTCGGACATTTTGTGAACTTTGTTTTTTTTTTTGTTCTAATAAACCCCATGCCATTCCAAGCATATATATCAATTTTGACCTCTATATGTACATTATTCCGTGGTTTATTAACTTTTCAAATTTATACTGACTTTTTGATCACCCGGTACATCAACTACATTTTAGTTCTGAAAAACGTAACATGCTGCTATTAAAACATCTTGCGACCTAGGACACAGGTTTCAAAGGTTGTTTTACAAAAGAAATGTTTTAGGCGTCCTCCGTTTTGTCGCATCTATGAACACTATTAACTTAATTTCCTGATTTCATTTTCATAAAACAACAGAAATTCTAATTTTTGGGTTAAAATTCCTGCGCCATTACTAGAAACTTGCTTTTCACATGTTTTGTTTACTAGTTCAGGAACTCATAGGCATCTGATGATGACAACGAAGTACGAAATTTCAAACAAAGTAAAAAAGAAAAATAAATGTGGTCAAAGAACGTTTAGGATTCTGCAAGTTTTAAAAATAGGTTGATGTATAGGGCATACTACAATTTGATAATGTCTAGCTTCAGCAATAGAAGTTTTTGTCCCATAAGCAACACTGATTTTCCAGAGGTATCAATTTTTGTGCTCGAATGGTGCTGCACTAAACGTCTTGCTTACTTAGTCGTCTTTGAACTCCGAAAAATACGAGTTATCTGATTTGTCACACACAACACTTACCACATGTGCAATCACAATCTTTCCTCATTACTGTTCCTGAAAGTCCAGTTACATATTTGTGATCGTCTCCCTGCATGTTTCAATAAAATTTATTTTTCTCGCTTCGTCATATTTTGAAATTTTCATCTTTATATGCAAAAGCCGCATGATACAGAACGTGGATACTCAACTTCGTACTGTTCTCACTATTCCACGTTAGTTCCAAACATTTACCACCTAGGTTGACTATTCCATCGTAAATGATCTGGCACGTTGAACGAACAGCGTGGTTAGAGAAATAGTCGAAACTTTTCCTCCCATTAAACCCAAGTACTTCGTAGTGCGGTGCTAATAGCAGCTCCGAAACCGTACGGCAATTAAAGTTTACTTCACGCTGGCGTGAGAGGAATGTGTTTGAGCAGTTTCCCACACCACTTAACTAATTCCGCGTTGGCACCGCTTCCGCTTAAGCTGCAGGCTACGGAAGCAATTAAATGAGAAAAGCATGCACCACACAATATGTTTAACATGTTTGTATGAAACGCACTCAAACAATTCTCTTTCTAGCCAGGTAAGGTTGTGTTAGTCCCGAATGTAATTAAGAAAGACATTTTACCGTTTTCAGAGAAACCGTACTTTTAATTAAAGTAATAATCTCTTTTAGAGATATGGACACTTCAGTTACTTGCGTGACAGGTTTCGTAAATGTTAAGTGGCCAATTTGTAGCCAATTTGTGGGTAATGTAGCGTCGGCCTTGTTTTTAACACACTGCCTAGCAGAAAAAGTGAGGCAACCAGAAGGGAGGAGGAAAGGAAGTAAAATCACGGGTTGAGAGAGTATGTAACGCTATTTAGGCGATTACAACTTCGAGTCAGCGTTACAAAGAACATGGAAATATAAGCCCACTTATCCATACGATGTTGTATCATGTGTAGCCTGGATGCATAAACTGATTCGGGTGGAAGAGGTGTCATAAGCCATTGACGCAATCTAACTAGTGTAATTGGTCTTTGATATCTTAAATACTGGCACTGGGAAGGAAATTACGTTCGAATTCCTCCTACACATGATCTCCCAGGGACACAACTGGGGATCCTGCTGGCCACAAAGTTTCTCAATAACAAGCGCACATGTGGACGAACATTGTCCTGTTGAGAAAAGCAAACAAGATGCTGTTGAATGAGAGGTAACATACGACGAAGCAGGATGTTCGAGACATACCGCTGTCTCTCTTACACGGGGAAAGAATGGGACCTTTCGTCAGGTTGCCGCTTTACTAGTCAACGGCCAGCCAGGATGGGCATTGTAATCATTGCTCAATGCAATACGGCGCCATTCATCACCAGTTCATGCTTGCTAGTCACTTAAAACACAGGCGTTTGTGTGGTTGTGTTAACGACAGCCTCAGTGTGGGATTTGTAAAAAAATGAAACACCTACAGCCGTTTTTATGATGTCATTTACTATGTGACTACCAGTGTCGGTTTTTCAGTGCAGCATCATCAGGCCTTGGCTGATGCCAAGAGGGTTAACACCATCCGTAAATACGATGGTTTTTGCAGATGTTGGCCTGCAAAAACCAGTTATAGATGTTGGCCTCTGATACATCGTGTGTACGGATGGTGTTAACTCTTTCGACATCAGCTAAAGCCTGAAGATGGTGCACTGAAGCACCGAAACTGGTAGCCATACAATAAAGGACATTATAAGGACGGCTGTAGGTGTTTCATTTTCTTACATAAGTGAACGGCTGGGGTACCCCAGACCTCCAATCACAGGGATATACATACAAAAACTTTAAGAGTAGGATAGTACTTTCCTAGTTTGGCACAATTATTCAAAATGACAGTCACAATCGCATTATTTATTTCGCCGCCAACCGGTTTGAACCCGCGATGGGGTCATCTTCAGGGCAATTTACACCATTTGGTCGCTCGCTGGAGTCGGCACCCTGCCTGCGCACAGTTGGTAGTTACTGCAATCGTGGTCGAAACGTTGGTTTTTTCTCCAGCAGCAGTAGCTTTTACATTATGACACGGTACCATAACCAGAAAACTTTTATGTCGATTGACTATGGCCGCGGAAGCCTACGCAATTATAATAACAATATTCATTTATTATATTACATTCCAATCACACTATCATTCATACTAATAAAAACTTATTAAATCAATAGTAATTAATAGAAGGACTAATATTCACAGAAGATACTGTCTTGTTTCCAAAAAATACTTGATTAACTACATACGTTTCAAGTCCATAAGAAGTTGACACATTTCGGCCACAGCCGGAACTACTTACAACTGCTGCTCTTATCAGATCGCACATCTGCCGAGCTAAAACCGTGACTCATGTATGAAGTTGTCTGCTCGCTACTGTGTCAGACTTACATACAGTATGTGCAATTCAAGGCGCTACGCCTCAGTGGCCGGGTACCTCGAAAACAGCTAGTCAGAAAAGGCGAAGCTGGTCGTTTATTCGCGTACTACACCCGATGGATTCTATGGAAAGTGGTTAAGAGACGGTAAAACCACAAGTTAGCGAAAATGAGTGTCCACACCTAATCAATGGCACTAAGGGTGGAGGCATACCCGCTCTCTGAAGCAGGACAGCCAGCAATGTGTGGTAGATATCTCGACAGAGTACAGTGCTGGTTCAGAAACAAGTGTTTCGTAGTACACAGTTCAGTGCACAGTGTTGAACACTGGGCTTCGTGTTCCACGTTGACCCAGTAACAGCGTCAGTTAATTCTGCAGTACGCACGGGATCACAGCGATCAATAGAAAACTGTCGCCTGATGGATGAATCATGTTCCTTGTTACACCAAGTCCCTGGTAGCGACCGGATACGCTGTCACACAGCTGAACAGCTGCCGGAAGCCACTAATGCGCCTTGGACGCAGGCAGGTGCGGGCAGTATTGTGCTGTGGGGTACATTCACCTGTACTTCCATTGGACCTACGGAAGAATCGAATGCTGGATACTTCCATTGGACCTACGGAAGAATCGAACGCAGGATGACGGCTGTGCATTGCGTGAACATTATTGTGCACGAAAGTAACAACATTCAGTTGTCATTCAAATTATCATAAAATTATAACAATTAATAAGTAAAAAGTGATGAGGTGTATGAAGGTGCTTCATTCGTAACTACCGGATTCACAGAAGTATGCCGGCCGCGGTGGCCGTGCGGTTCTAGGCACTGCAGTCCGGAACCGCTGGACTGCTACGGTCGCAGGTTCGAATCCTGCCTCGGGCATGAATGTGTGTGATGTCCTTAGGTTAGTTAGGTTTAAGTAGTTCTAAGTTCTAGGGGACTGATGACCTAAGATGTTAAGTCCCATAGTGCTCAGAGCCATTTGAACCATTTTGAACACATAAGTATAAACGCATCGTCTGGTTTATAATGATTATATTTCTATTATGTACATGGACAATTACGGAGTTCCAGCTTTCTTGAAGTTATACAGGTTAAGAATCAAATGACAGTGGTGGGTTCTCATAATAAAATTGAGTACACACAAAAGCTATTGTCACAATGTACGAAGCATGACTGCTGAATCTGCCAAGCTGGATAACATTCCGCAGAATATAAGATCCGGTAGGCACCAAATGCATAGTACCAATTAAGTAAAACTTAAAATCGAGTGTGGTGTGCGTACTTCCGCCGTATTACCAACAGGTCGGTATGGTATAAGAAGCCCGTGAAGACTAGCACTACACTCCACATCCGACAGTCTGCAACAGTTTATTATTCTAGACTTTCTATAATTTTATTGACAATATGAATGGTTATTCAGTATTAAATGTTGAGTGTTGTTGCTCTCCTCATTAAGATGTTTGCACTAATGTAGACCGCCGGCATACATTCATGCTTAATCTTAAACCCGACGGCGATGATACCTTCCATCATGTCTATGTCACACGACCAAAAACTTGGGTGTCTTGGTCACCATAATCTCAGATATCTTGGTCACCAAATTCGCCTAATATGAGCCGATGAGACACTGTCGGGTACCATCTCCGAAGTCAAAATGTGCCGCACTGTATTTCATGAGAAATGCGTGAATTGTGCGTAGACATCAGGAAAACTGTCCAATCGATGCGATGCATCTATACTGCGTTCCAAAGGTGTGCCAAAACGTAATTAGGTTGGTGGTCGAAGTGTTTCGCCTCGTCAGTGTGCATACTGTTTCCATTATAGTAACTTCACCTTTTTTCAACGAGTGTGGAAGACTGTAGATAGCATCCTGTTTTAATTCGTTTTGAATATCACTGCCAATGTAACCAGAACCGCTGGTAAAATTACCACAAACACAGCTGAATTTTTATATTTTTGTCGTCAATCCACAGTCAAAGAACTGTCTCTTTTCAAACTACGAGGTATAGTCACGTCAATGCGACTACCGCCTACGTTACACGTCAACGTGCAATAACCACTTACAGTCGGCAGTATCTACAAACTGTGAAACTGTGTTCGGGGGGATACGGAAAATAGTGTAGTCATAGTCGTAATGCGTAAACGGAGCGATTCAATTGCATTCCTAATGGGTATGGCTGGCTCTGAGCACTATGGGACTCAACTGCTGTGGTCATCAGTCCCCTAGAACTTAGAACTACTTAAACCTAACTAACCTAAGGACATCACACACAGCCATGCCCGAGGCAGGATTCGAACCTGCGACCGTAGCAGTCACACGGTTCCGGACTGCGCGCCTAGAACCGCGAGACCACCAATGCCGGCTAATGGGTATGATCCTTGGTATCCGGGTCAAGGGTGAAATCATTTCAGAAACAGCTAAGTTCATTAACCATTCACGGGCAGCCGTGGTTAATGTATACCGTGCATGGTGGCTATCTAAAAACCGACGCCGAGGCAATTGTGGTACACCACGGGTCGTAGTATGATAGCGGCGAACGACGGCTGCGGAAATGTGTACGGGCGAATAGATGTGTAACTAGAATGAGATTTTCACTCTGCAGCGGAGTGTGCGCTGATATGAAACTTCCTGGCAGATTAAAACTGTGTGCCCGACCGAGACTCGAACTCGGGACCTTTGCCTTTCGCGGGCAAGTGCTCTACCAACTGAGCTACCGAAGCACGACTCACGCCCGGTACTCACAGCTTTACTTCTGCCAGTACCTCGTCTCCTACCTTCCAAACTTTACAGAAGCTCTCCTGCGAACCTTGCAGAACTAGCACTCCTGAAAGAAAGGATATTGCGGAGACATGGCTTAGCCACAGCCTGGGGTCTCGAATTCGAGTCTCGGTCGGGCACACAGTTTTAATCTGCCAGGAAGTTTCACATCAGCGCACACTCCGCTGCAGAGTGAAAATCTCATTCTGGAAACATCCCCCAGGCTGTGGCTAAGCCATGTCTCCGCAGTATCCTTTCTTTCAGGAGTGCTAGTTCTGCAAGGTTCGCAGGAGAGCTTCTGTAAAGTTTGGAAGGTAGGAGACGAGGTACTGGCAGAAGTAAAGCTGTGAGTACCGGGCGTGAGTCGTGCTTCGGTAGCTCAGTTGGTAGAGCACTTGCCCGCGAAAGGCATAGGTCCCGAGTTCGAGTCTCGGTCGGGCACACAGTTTTAATCTGCCAGGAAGTTTCAGATGTGTAACTGTTAATCAACTGACTGCCCAGATGAACCAAGTGTCTACCGGCCGGCTGGTGTGGCCGAGCGGTTCTAGGCGCTTCAGTCTGGAATCGCGCGACCGCTATGGTCGCAGTTTCGAATCCTGCCTCTGGCATGGATGTGTGTGATGTCCTTAGGTTAGTTAGGTTTAAGTAGTTCTAAGTTCTAGGGGACTGATGACCTCGGATGTTAAGACCCATAGTGCTCAGTGCCATTTGAACCAAGTGTCTACCAGCTGTGGCTCGCCAATGACCGTTCAGCGAACGTTGCTGCGTAGAGGCTCGGCAGCAGGCGCGTGCTTTACGCACTTACGTTGTCTGTTGTTAATCGGTGACTAAGACTGGAAATCGCACGCCATTACCGAAACTGGACGTTCACTGATTGGTGACAGATGGGTTTTTAAAGGAATCAAGTTTTAGCCTCCATCGGAAAGATGGCAATTGGCATGTTCGGCTCTGCAGTCTCCGGCAGGTTTCAGGCCGGAGGAGGGAGCTTTCTGGTTTGTGGTATGTTTTCATGGCATTCCACGTTTTATCTTGTTGTTCTAGACGGTACAATGTATCAACACAAGTATGTGTCTATCCTTGTGGAATATATACAGTCTACATGTGATTTGTTTTTCCACGGCATCTCCCAGCACGACAATGCAACGTATCACACAGCTCGCAGTGGACGTGCCTGGCCCGAAGTGCACAAGGATGAGTCTACAACTCTCCGCCGGGCACAAAAATTTCCGAATTTAAACCCAGTCGAGAATCTGTGGGACCATCTGAATCGGGTTGTTCGCACTATGGATCCTCAAGCGGAACACCTATTATAGCACAGCTAGCCATGGCGGCCTGGTTCCACACCCCTGTACGTGTCTTCCAGAAAGTCATCGACTCTCTTCCTGCACGTCTTGCGCTGCAAAAGGTGGTTATTCTCGCTTTTGACAGGTGCTCCCATTAACGTGAAGGGGCAGTGTTTTTCTAGCGACGAATTCTGACACCGTTGTTATCCCCAAACTTTCCTTATTTCCTATTGTTTCCTACATTTCATCAGTCTCCATATCGTTAGTCAAATACGCATTTATTTTAACGTGTAAGAGACTCATGCAATTCGAATACCACTTCTTGTGTATTTTATACCATTACGCTAAAATCGGATTTTATATTTCGTACCGAATCACTCCTAACGTGGGAAGTAGTGAGGTAGGAAAACTTTGGACATATATTCAGAAAAGCAGTGGTCGAAACACAAGCAGTCCTACAAAAATTACGTTTTTCTATGCTTCAAACAGCTTAAGATAAAAGCTGAAGAGGTTTCAGTGAATAGGGCATAGGCGATTTTCTTCGCCAATTCGAACCTGTTCTTTACTAATATTTTCGTTCTCAGGACTTAAAACACTTTTCTCCATTCTTCGAATCGCTCCTATGTACACTCCTGGAAACGGAACAAAGAACACATTGACACCGGTGTGTCACACCCACCATACTTGCTCCGGACACTGCGAGAGGGCTGTACAAGCAATGATCACACGCACGGCACAGCGGACACACCAGGAACCGCGGTGTTGGCCGTCGAATGGCGCTAGCTGCGCAGCATTTGTGCACCGCCGCCGTCAGTGTCAGCCAGTTTGCCGTGGCATACGGAGCTCCATCGCAGTCTTTAACACTGGTAGCATGCCGCGACAGCGTAGACGTGAACCGTATGTGCAGTTGACGGACTTTGAGCGAGGGCGTATAGTGGGCATGCGGGATGCCGGGTGGACGTACCGCCGAATTGCTCAACACGTGGGGCGTGAGGTCTCCACAGTACATCGATGTTGTCGCCAGTGGTCGGCGGAAGGTGCACGTGCCCGTCGACCTGGGACCGGACCGTAGCGACGCACGGATGCACGCCAAGACCGTAGGATCCTACGCAGTGCCGTAGGGGACCGCACCGCCACTTCCCAGCAAATTAGGGACACTGTTGCTCCTGGGGTATCGGCGAGGACCATTCGCAACCGTCTCCATGAAGCTGGGCTACGGTCCCGCACACCGTTAGGCCGTCTTCCGCTCACGCCCCAACATCGTGCAGCCCGCCTCCAGTGGTGTCGCGACAGGCGTGAATAGACGAATGGAGACGTGTCGTCTTCAGCGATGAGAGTCGCTTCTGCCTTGGTGCCAATGATGGTCGTATGCGTGCTTGGCGCCGTGCAGGTGAGCGCCACAATCAGGACTGCATACGACCGAGGCACACAGGGCCAACACCCGGCATCATGGTGTGGGGACCGATCTCCTACACTGGCCGTACACCACTGGTGATCGTCGAGGGGACACTGAATAGTGCACGGTACATCCAAACCGTCATCGAACCCATCGTTCTACCATTCCTAGACCGGCAAGGGAACTTGCTGTTCCAACAGGACAATGCACGTCCGCATGTATCCCGTGCCACCCAACGTGCTCTAGAAGGTGTAAGTCAACTACCCTGGCCAACAAGATCTCCGGATCTGTCCCCCACTGAGCATGTTTGGGACTGGATGAAGCGTCGTCTCACGCGGTCTGCACGTCCAGCACGAACGCTGGTCCAACTGAGGCGCCAGGTGGAAATGGCATGGCAAGCCGTTCCACAGGACTACATCCAGCATCTCTACGATCGTCTCCATGGGAGAATAGCAGCCTGCATTGCTGCGAAAGGTGGATATACACTGTACTAGTGCCGACATTGTGTTTGGTCTGTTGCCTGTGTCTATGTGCCTGTGGTTCTGTCAGTGTGATCATGTGATGTATCTGCCCCCAGGAATGTGTCAATAAAGTTTCCCCTTCCTGGGACAATGAATTCACGGTGTTCTTATTTCAATTTCCAGGAGTGTATATTCGCACATTTATCGTCTTGCAACTCGTGAACTTTTACGTACTCTGTTATTCTTATTACTATCCATCAGCTTCCGTCGTCCGTTACTTTTTTTCGGTAAATAAGTACTTGACTGCCAACCTAAGATGCGATAATAAATAACACATTCAACAGAAAATGTGTTCTTACGGCAACGAACTACTCCGTATAAGACATCTACTTCGAATCTATCAGGAAAAGTCTCGGAAGAACCAATGGTACTGATCGGCCACCATGTTGTTCTCAGTCTAGAGGCATCACCTGATGCGGATATGCAGGGACGTTAGGTCAGCACACTGCTATCTCGGCGTTTTTAGTTATCGCGACTGGAGCCGCTACTTCTAAATGTAGCTCCTCAATTTGCCTCACTAAGGCTGAAAGCACGCCGCCTGCCAACAGCTCTCGGCAGACCGGATTGTCACCCATTCAAGTCCTAGCCAAGCCCGAGAGCGCTTAACTTTGGTGATCTGACGATAACCGGTGTTAACACTGCGACAAGGCTGCTGGTCCATTAGAATACGCCACCTTCGTATACTCTCTTTTTATGAAGCTTAATCTTGCGGGCTATTTCGCCATTGTATCTGTAGCATATTGATGTGCTTGCTCACATTCAAAACTGTTTAGGCTACATGGGTGTATCCGCATGAGGTCTTAGAGGCGCGGGTGGCTTCGGCCAATGTCTAGCGAGGTCGTGGTTACCTCACATGGCTTGCCGGTTTGGACGATAAACAGGGCGTTCTGATATAGGCTGTTCCATTTGTGCTGCTCTGAACTCCGGCACGGTAGCTCAGCGTGTTCGGTCAGAGGGTTAGCTGCTCTCTGTAATAAAAAAAAACTGAGATAATAGATCAACAACGAACTTAAACGGATGTCTGACGACGTCCGCCCCGAGCAGATGCAACAAACAAAAGCGAACAAAATGAGATTTTAAAAAAATTAAAGAAAAAAAGCGTTCTGCGCGTGTTTGATGTGGGGTGTTAACGAGCACCGTTGTATTGATACACATTGAGTGAGACGGCGCAATGCATGGAAGAAGTATTGGGCTTATATTGACACAGTGATTGTAACAAGCTTTACAGCTCCTCTGCCGGCGAGATGGCTGAGCGGTTCTAGGCGCTACAGTCTGGAACCGCGCGACCGCTACGGTCGCAGGTTCGAATCCTGCCTCGGGCATGGATGTGTGTGATGTCCTTAGGTTAGTTAGGTTTAAGTAGTTCTAAGTTCTATGTGACTGATGACCTCAGAAGTTAAGTCTCATAGTGCTCAGAGCCATTTGAACCATTGAAAGTTGATGTACTTTATTTTGCAACCTACCCAGTCCCAACAAGCTGTATTGAAACAGGCTGGTTTTCATTCTATAAGTTTTTTAAATCCATGTTGTGGAGCAGGTCTTTGTGTGATGTGCTGAGGGCACAAACAAAATCGTGTGACATTAATCTGATAGTTCTGTGTAGATTCCTTGTTATTTTTGCGATCAAATAATAAACCTGATGCTGAAAGAAAATCTCATATCTTTATTGCTGTTCCGTTCCTTTTGTCATTTTAATTTGATGGAACATTACTTTGCTAGATAGTAGAACTGAATATTCAGGAGGGCCGCGCGGGATTAGCCGAGCGGTCTTTGGCGCTGCAGTCACGGACTTTGCGGCTGATCCCGGCGGAGGTTCGATTCCTCCCTCGGGCATGGGTCTGTGTATTTGTCCTTAGGCTAATTAGGTTAAGTAGTGTGTAAGCTTAGCGACTGATGACCTTAGCAGTTAAGCCCATAAGATTTCACAAACATTTGAATATTGTTATTCAGGAGAATAGCACTGATGGAGTATGCACTGATAATAACAGATCTATTATTGTGTTTCGACCAATAGTTCAATTTCGACCCACTTCTAAGAAATTAATTGAATATCAAGGTCTTTATTTTGCATTATTAACTTATTTTAAGCCTCGACAATTTCTGGACAGCAGCGTTTTTGTTTTCTTTTATTATGCTGTGTAACAACATCAAATTAACCCAGGACCGAAGGAAGGTCAGCATCGGTCGTAATATCATCTGCTTTTTTATCGCAAATCTAGGTCTCAACTGACTGTGCCGCTATTATCTATGCTTTGTAAGTAGTCATGTAGACTGAACGTAAATATCATGACACATATTCTAATCTAACTCGGACATATACACTTATTAATTGGACTCGTACGTGCCTAAGTTAGATTCAAATATGTATTGTTGTAATTGCGTTCAGTCTGCATGACTACTTGTAATACAGTGAAGATAGCTGCACCGTCAGGTGACATTTATATCTGCGATGCAATAAAAAAGGCAGCTCACATTACGAGCGATGCTGACCTTCTTTCTGCCCTGATTAAATAGCGGTCGGGGGGCACAGCCACTCCCACGAAGTCGAACATAATAACATTACGTTACTATGTCACCATAGTCATTAAATAATTTCAGATGCCAAGAGAATATTTGATTCGCTGCGCAAGTGTACCAGTGACAAATTATTCCTGAGGCTAATTAGACAGCATAATAATATTATTTCCTTTGGGCCTCGTTCACTTGAAAAACAGAGCAACTTTAATCAGGGCAGTTGTTGAAGTGGAGCTGTCATTTTCATTGCTACTAGAGAAGTCACAGCTAATTTAACAGACACCATACAACATGACCTGCAAGGATGGCTAATTTTCAACCACAAATCGTCATAGTCTGGTGAAATACGTCTTCTTATTGCTCACAATGGATTGTTCTATGGAAGTGGCATTGAGTCTGAGTTCACGACTGTAGAAGACTGCTGTTAATCTGGAGGAAATTCGAGATGTAACCGAAAAATTTGAGGTTCACTCCCTTTCTTGCTTCAGACCTCGTGTCAGAGACAGATATTTAACCTAGGGCATCTTCACGGTGGTATCACTGTGTTCATGGCAACTTGTGGAATGAAGAGCGTTGCTGTGACCCCCACATAGCGAATGGAGGGCACTGTGAAGGAAGCGCCTTATAACTCTTAGACAACCCAAAATCAGATTCAAGGAGGAAGGAGATATATGTGTAGAATATACGAACAGTGGGGAGTACGGCAAACAAATGCAGATCATCTGTTAATGACGACGATTGATATAAGCCATACTGATGCACAATTTAGTTTTTGAACTCGTAAGACACTACTGTTACGCAATGAATCTGCCATCTGATGAGATGGCAGGGGGATGAGGAAATTTTGTGACATATTCTTGTGTAACTTAATGCCCAAGGGCTTATTACAATAGTACCTACCATTTGAAAGGTATAAGTTTTCTCCATAGAATGAATCAGCAATGAAACAGCTGTCCATAAAAATTTTTTGCATTTTCACTTCATTAGAATTAATATCTTGCCTCCTTTTCAGGGAGCATAAGGCAGTATTTTGATACAAGGAGCTAACAGCGCTCGAATGTGACTGACAAAATATAACTTCCGAGCAAATATTTAGCCACTCTACATTTAATTGAATCGATGAGAGACTACTAATTAACGCTATCATGAACAAGCACTTTTACAGGTCTTTTTTCAGATGCGTCGCTGAAGGAAACCTGTATGTCTGGAAAACGTAAGTGAACGAACTGTTCAAAAATATTCACTTCGGAATAACTGAGTGTAGTATCGATATGTAAGATGCCACGGCGTAGGTGCAAGTTCTTAGGTTGGCACTACGACAGACACCGACTACAGCGCCCTCTAGCCGGTTGTACAGATTCAGCCCATTTGATTCTGACGAGACGACCAAGCAAAATGGTTTCTATATCATAGTGGGCAAGCCACTACAGATTTTGCCATTGTAACTTCTAGCCGCTGTTAGATTTGATGGATGAACGGCTTTGCACCTATGTGCTCATCTGTAAACAAAGTAACGTAAAAGAGTTATAACTTAATTGCAGTACAAAAGTGTTCTACCTCACCTGCTCCTCCTGGCTTCCTACATTCGACCTACCCTTCAGTTTTCGGGAGCAGACCCACGCACCGCCTTCCAGGCGGGATACAAAACTGAGTAAAACATAAAAAATTAAATCACTGTGACCAACATCTAATGAAATGAATGGTTCTTTAAACTTCTTATGGTAGTGAACGTAAGGGAACGATAGTGTTAATTTATCACAGAAAGCGCAAAAGATATTTAAGTATGCAATGCAAATATCTTAAATGCTGCCCACCTTTGTTTGCACAGCCTAGAGAATGCCTTGTGTGGTAAATGCTGTAGAGCCACAGTAAATATATTTATTTCGTGGCA
This sequence comes from Schistocerca nitens, assembly GCF_023898315.1. Taxonomy (NCBI): domain Eukaryota; kingdom Metazoa; phylum Arthropoda; class Insecta; order Orthoptera; family Acrididae; genus Schistocerca; species Schistocerca nitens. The sequence continues at coordinate 318,665,551 of NC_064621.1, read as the reverse complement.
GGCATATCGTTTAATCATAACTCCACAGAAAAAAATGACAAACTCTATTAGATTTCATATTGTTGCATGAATTACGTCTGATTTCTCTCTTATATGTGCATAAAAAGAGAGATCATTAAAATCTGGTATTTACCTTTAACTGTGATGGCTTTTGCAGCTATACTGACAGGCGGTCAGTATCCTCTTTAAAAGAAACGAAATAGAATGTTAACAGAGTAAATGCTCTGGCTTTTTTCCTGTTATTTGAAACTGAATTTGTGAAAGAAATAAAGCAGCTATTAATTGCCGTAATCCGATTCGGCGGTGAGTACAGCGTCCTGCCGCTGTGGTCGCTGGAGTATTGCTAATCCGACTCCGTCCACTCATATGAGTGCATGTGAATACAGTCCAGTTATATCTGACAAGATTCGTTGTCCCCCATTCGTTCTCTTCTGTTCCGTCAGACGTTATGTTAACTGTCTTTTGAATTTAATATTTTGTTTTACCATGATTTTTGTCACTGATTGGGTACGGCTAACGATTACAATGCAAGGTAACCCTCTGTGACGTTTGAACTGAACTTTCACTTAGTGTGTGTGTGTGTGTGTGTGTGTGTGTGTGTGTGTGTGTGTGTGTGTTTGTGTGTGTCACTGTATATATATATATAAATCTCTCTCTCTCTCTCTCTCTCTCTCTCTCTCTCTCTCTCTCAATATACGAAATCTTTCAAACGTCTGGAGATGATAGAGATCACTGCATGGGGAAAAATTATTGTTTGAGACAAAATATTTGCCGACCGATGTGGCCGAGCGGTTCTAGGCTCTTCACTCTGGAACCGCGCAACTGCTACGGTGGTAGGTTCGAATCCTGCCTCCGGCATGAATGTACGTGATGTCGTTAGATTAGTTAGGTTTAAGTAGTGCTAAGTTCTAGGGGACTGATGACCTCAGATGTTAAGTCCCATAGTGCTCAGAGCCATTTCAACCATTTTTGAACTAAATATTTTCTGATGCTTCCAGGTGACAATTGGTGCCACTTAAGAGAGGTTATGCTCCTCGGAGACTGCAATATTTAGGCGCTCTTCTGACTTCATATGCTGTGAATTTATATCCGCTTAGACACATTCTTCCTTATGGTTTTCTTGTTGAAAATCACTCAGTCAATTTACTGCCGTGGTTAGCGTGCTGAACAGCTGGTTAGTCGGCCCTGTTAATTCAGTGTAACCTCGTCGATTCAGCGGCAGCAAATACAAAGAATTAGTGAACATACCGTCCCTAACAAAAACTGTTATCATGACATGATGTATCACACAGAGACGTTCGTCGCAAACACTTTGACCCACGTTCCGCATACATCTACGACGTTTACATGTTATGGTTCAAATGGCTCTGAGCACTATGGGACTCAACTGCTGAGGTTATTAGTCCCCTAGAACTTAGAACTAGTTAAACCTAACTAACCTAAGGACATCACAAACATCCATGCCCGAGGCAGGATTCGAACCTGCGACCGTAGCGGTCTTGCGGTTCCAGACTGCAGCGCCTTTAACCGCACGGCCACTTCGGCCGGCCTTACATGTTATGCATAATGTCAGAAAATGTGTCCGCCTTATAGGCGACAGCCAGAACAACTTGGTTTCCATCCCAGTTTACTACTGTACATCCAACTGCGACATTCCTTCTGCAACGGTTGGTACACATATCTCTTATGCTCCCACAAAGTACACCCGTAATTATAACGTACAAAAAAGTTCTACATAAATATTCATATTAGTTTTGCTACTATATCTAACAATAAACTTGAGGAATTTAGCGGCGAAACCGTTACACCCTGATCCATTATTATCATGTGTGTGTGAACTCTTATCAGTTCCTAAGCTTACACACTACTTAACCTAAATTATCCTAAGGACAGACACATACACCCATGCCCGAGGGAGGACTCGAACCTCCGCCGGGACCAGCCACAGTCCACATTATTATCATCATCATAATCATCATCATCACTAAAACTAGGAACTTGGCGTTCACTGTCGTATTTCGACTCTAAATCTTCTGTGGGTGTCACTTTGATGATTTCTCTGGCGTTTTGCGTGTGCGAGTGGCCGGCATTATCGAAGATTCGCCGTCCTGGTGACATAAGTAGGAAACTTCGGATCCGTTATGTGAAATAGGTAACGTAATATACCCTTTTAACACAGATTACACAATGATTGTCCATGGAACGCACGTTTGTTATAATTCTGAATGGAGTTGCACTTCACTATACTACAGTTTATGCTTAGCTGATACTCTCGAAGTTGGCTACGTTCTCATCTTATGCCACAGGTCCGCTTTGTACAAAAAACATTCACCAATGCTGGGGTGCGGAAAGTCTGGTGAATCACTGTCTACGAAATGAAAAATATCTGAACATGCATTCACTTCCATAAAATGTCAATTTCAACTACAATACTTTCTACAGCATCACAAACACACCTTCTCGTTATGTGTATAAACACATATTAAAAAGATAGCATTTGAAACAGAGAGATTTACTTCGCTGTCAAAGACATTAGTGGATAAACGTTTTTCAAGGCGTGTTTGATTTAAATTTATATGTTTTTGTGTTAAAATTTCAAAAATTCATTCTGCACACATTAGGTGTTGATGATTAAGTCAGAAATAATAAATTTTAGTAAGTATAGTTTTACACAAACGTGTAATAAAATCGATACCCGATCGTATCGAAGGATTCTGAATAGTTTCAGGGTTGATAGCACCACAGTACCTAAAATTTCACATAATAATCCATACAATACTTTGCAAACATAAATGAAGCAATGTATTCACACAAAAATCCATACAATACTTTGTAAAGAGAAAAACGAGAACCCCTTCCGATGCCGCAGCATGAAACTCATGATAAACAGTATTTGTCTGAGCTGACTGTGCTTGCACAACGTTAAAGCGAAATTGGATGAATCGATGGAGTTTCAGGACAGGCATCCAATACACATTAAATAATGGAGGTCGATGAAAGTAAATCGTACTCTGAAATGGCGAATGTGCCAAATGATGAAACGTTCCTTTCATCAGTGTCTTCGAACTTACAAGGCTTCGCATTAAATAACAATCGTGGCCATGGGCAGGATTGACGCATTCTTGGCGATGTGCAACGAACGAAATTAATTACACGTTGTCCTGTTCCACAGATTTAATCAGGAATGGAGGTCAATGAAAGTAAATCGTACTCTGAAATGGCGAATGTGCCAAAGGATGAGACGTTCCTTTCATCCGTGTCTTCGAAATTACAAGGTTTCGCATTAAATAACAGTCGTGGTCGTGGGCAGAATCGACGCATTCTTGGCGATGTGCAACGAACGAAGTTAGTTACACGACGTCCTGTTCCACAGATTTAATCAGGAAGGTATATGTGTGCGCCCGGCTGTAACGCTTGTAAAATCATTCTAAATAACGGTCGCCAAACTCAGTTTGGCCCACAAAACAGTGTTACGCTTCCCTTTACCCCACAGTCAACAATTAATGCCTCAATGCAACACCGCTCTGAAATTTCCACGTGAACATAATTTATTTTCGTTAGTGAAAATCAATTCCGTCTCGTTCACTAAACACCAATGTCCAGCCAGCTATTTGAACCAATACGAAGTGTCTCCCTATTGACCTTGTGCTCATCTACTAAATGTCAACAGACGTCTCTAAAACCGAAGTAACTCATACCGGAAGGGATCTCCTTCTCTCGACTTCACACTACGAAAACACAACATCTGCCCCAGATGGCCGCCACTCCAGACGGCTTCAGGAAAATATTCACCACTCAGAATTTTCGCACAACCAGACTAAGTTGTCTGCAGTTTCGTTAGCCGTGTCCGGCTTGCGCTAATGTTCCCACTGCAAAATACTGCGTCCTGTTGTGGCTTTACAAGCGCTGCTAGTGCTTGGAAACACCAACCATACTAGGAAAGTTATTCGTCCTACAGACCCCTTAAGAGGATGAGGGACAAGCCCATCATGTCAAGACTAGAGAAACTTCCAACACCATGATACTGACTATCGTGCAGACATAGTAAGAGCACACCAACACTGTCTGGAAATTGTATTTTACGAGAATATTAAAGGAGGTAGGCTGATTGAGACCAGTAGTTCAAACAGGTCACCATAAAGGAAGACAATATTTAACGACCTTCCTAGCTTTCTCCTTCAGTTACTCTGAGCATCTCGCTATCATGTGTTCGGTCGGAGTATGCGAAACGAGCACACGCCATGACACAAATCAGAACACATTCCGAAGCTGCGCGATTCAGTAGTCAGCGAGAAGTGTTTAAAGATAAACTTTGCGATGTATTATCTGCATTTACACTATACATAAAGACTTAAGAAGTATTCATATCAGATGTCAATGGACCGTCACGTATCGAAATGGCGCTCTGTTCTCGACGGAAGAGACGTCAGGTTAAGGATACTGAACGATGGGAGCGAAGTTACCGTGGACCTCCCGTCCACATGACGGAAGGTAGTTTCACCTTTACGGAACTACCAATTGTAGCAGAGTTTATTGATGGTCGACGCAAAATTCATAATTTGTGCAGTTTAGAACTGGTAGGTGCTGCAAGAATAGGAATAGTACCACCCAGTCATGTAAAACGATTAGCATTTATTAAAGTACATCATGGCCGGCCGAAGTGGCCGTGCGGTTAAAGGCGCTGCAGTCTGGAACAGCAAGACCACTACGGTCGCAGGTTCGAATCCTGCCTCGGGCATGGTTGTTTGTGATGTCCTTAGGTTAGTTAGGTTTAACTAGTTCTAAGTTCTAGGGGACTAATGACCTCAGCAGTTGAGTCCCATAGTGCTCAGAGCCATTTGAACCATTTTGAAAGTACATCATGGTCACACTTGGTTAAAAAATTGTTTACTTAAAAAAAACTATCGTTTCGATTTCGGCTGTGTGGTCATTATCAAGTGGAATGCTGGGAAATAGTACATCATCAAAAGCCAATCCTTAAAAGATATCAGAGACAGTTCGTTTCCTTATGTTGCTTATGTAACGTTGTTATACTATTTTACTTGAACGGTACCAACATTAAATACCCAACATGTCAAAACGTAACGATGATATTTATGTACGCCACATATTTTAAGGTCTGACAAGTGCTGATGCACGATTTCGCAATATTTCAGTTTATAATGGACACGCGGCTGAAATTACAATAGAGGATTTTTTAAAACAGAATGTGTTTACAAGCAATGACGACCATGATGTCCTCTCAACCAAGTTGTGTGAAGTTAATGAACATTTGTATCCACCATACGAAAATAGGGCAACACGTTGCCGACCGGCCGCTGCGTCGTCCCCATCTGGTCGCGTCATTCGGAGACGGTATGGAGGGGAACAAAATCTACATACCGCTCTCCAGCAATTCTCGGTTTTCCAGACCTTGGAGCCAATACTTCTCATTCAAGGCTGAATGTACTCCGTTCCAGCCATGTTCAAATGTGTGTGAAATCTTGTGGGGCTTAACTGCTAAGGTCATCAGTCCCTAAGCTTACACACTACTTAACCCAAATTATCCTAAGGACAAATACACACAACCAAGCCATAGGGAGGACTCGAACCTCCTTTCCAGCCATTCCACAAAGGAATAGTCCCTGACAGTACCGGGAGCTGGGAGTGGGTCTGCGGTATGGTAGTCAAATGTCCTGAACCATTAGCAACGGAAGCGGTCATCACAATTTATAATCTCAAGAAAATATATACGTACAAAAACATAAACGAATAGTTAGAAGAGAATAAGTAGCGTCTTTTTACTTCATCATTTGCGTCTATGTTTCTTTCTAAATTTCAAATTCTATCGAAGAAAATTGTCCGCCTCTGACACAATTGTTACTAAAAACCATTTCCTCTACATAGAGATATCCCTGTATAATTTTTCGGTTGCAAAAAAATGGTTCAAATGGCTCTGAGCACTATGGGACTTAGCTTCTAAGGTTATCAGTCTCCTAGAACATAGAACTACTTAAACCTAACATAATGACAGCACACACATCCTTGCCCGATGGAGGATCGCTTGTGTCACGAGAACGTGGCAAAAAAAAAAATTCTTTGTTTACCTGACATATTTTCGAAAGAGCAATATTTTCCACTTGCGATGTTATTAAACGTATTTATTCACTTTGTTCGCAGTTTTCACCCACTGTCCTCATGCGACAGCTCCCTACGAAGGACGACAATGGATATTGTTCGTTTTAACAGCAGACTATTTTGTTGTGAACCACGTTTACCTATTCCATGCATATAATAAGACAGCAATTACGCTCCTATTTTTGTAGTTCTCAGATACACCTGGTGGACTGGCAGCCGATATTGTGTTCGTAGATGACATCAAATGGTTCAAACGGCTCTGAGCACTATGGGACTCAACTGCTGAGGTCATTAGTCCCCTAGAACTTAGAACTAGTTAAACCTAACTAACCTAAGGACATCACAAACATCCATGCCCGAGGCAGGATTCGAACCTGCGACCGTAGCGGTCCTGCGGTTCCAGACTGCAGCGCCTTTAACCGCACGGCCACTTCGGCCGGCGTAGATGACATCGATTCCGTAGTATTTGTTTAATGAATTGCTATGTTCTTTTACTAATGACATCTTCTTATTACGCACGCTGTACATGTAAACACGGTTTGCAAGTGTTCAGTGACCTCCCTTCATCACGCATTTGATGATTAGCTATTACTTGATAACAGCAACCGAGATCATGGTGTATAAATACATTTAACAAGATCATGGTGTATAAATACATTTAACAACCGTAAAGTATATGTCAGTGGCGCAAGCACATGAGAGGACTGCAGACCGTACTACGGATAAAGTACATCCTTTCGTTTCATTGCGGATCTTGGAGACAGGTGGGTGGTGGGGTCCTCTTTAGCCGTGCCTTATCCACGGGAAAGATTCCCAGTACTCATCTCGACAGCAGGCTGTGTGGGCCTGAGACCGTCCTTGTTTTTTCTTTTTTATTAGAGAGGCCAGCCAGCTCTCTCGCCGAACACGCTGAGCTACCATGCCGGCATCCTCAAAGGACACGAACGACAAAAAATTTCTGCTATTTCCTGGGACCGAACCCAGAACCTTCACTTGCAGAGTCTGGCACTCCACTTCCTAGACCACCACACACACACGTTTCGCGATAGACAAAGCGTAAATTTTGCCTTCTGCAAAAGTCAAGAAAATAAGCCTAATAGAGAATTGGAAAAGCACGGTCAGTAAAACGTTTCGTGAAATTACGTTCTAAAAGTGGTAAAAAAACAAATCAGAAAAAACTTTGCGCTCCTCATTTGCTGTACATGATTTCAAAAAAAAAGGTTTAGATGGCTCTGAGCACTATGGAACTTAACATCTGAGGTCATCAGTCCCCTACAACTTAGAAAACCTAAATAGCCTAAGAACATCACATTATTCCATACCCGAGGTAGGATTCGAACCTGTGACCGTAGCTATCGCATGGTTCCAGACTGTAGCGCCTAGAACCGCTGGGACACATCGGCCGGTCTCGTGATTTCAATCTGAATTGAAAGGCACGTCAAATATTTCTCTAATCTGTTTTATTCCTCATTTTTAAACAAATCGTTTCGCAAAACTCTTGAATGATTTTAGATTTATTTCCTTTTATTTTATAGTTTTGTTCAGAAAGAATGATCTTATTGCCAAACAATTTGTTTTCCTAACGTCTGCCTAGGCCCTGAAATTAGAAAACAATTTTTGTAGTTGAACATGACACTAATATAACTTAATGTAGTATGAAAATGTGGATCTGCCTTGAGACAATTTTTTCTTGTTTTAGCATCCAAACACGTTTCATAGAAGCTCTTCTGTCTTCCGTGGGTCCATTTATTCCCTTTGAAACAACATATCAAGAATTTATACATCATAATACGTAACAGTTTTTGATGCTATAGAATTAACATTAATAAAAGTACGGACAAAAATATTAAAAGAAAAAAAAATTATGTAACTTAGTATTATATTGATGGACACATGGCTGCCTGATATTTGGAGCACAGCTATAATTGTTGTCTTCCATTATGTTATCTGCTATTATTAAGTGGTTTTCTACGCTCTGTTGCGTAATACGCCAAATTTTAGAACGATATGAAATTGTCGATGTATTAGGGAATCTAAAAAAAAATCGGCAATTTCATACTAGCCCAAAAATTTGGCAAATTAGGCAACAAAACTTTGACAAAAGCTTTTACTTGCAGATGACTGGAAAGCAATAATTATAGCACTGCTGTATCAGAACGCCACGTGAACACCAAGGTAAAATTATTTTTCCTGTTAATATTTCTGTCAGTACTTTTATTAATGTAAATAATATAGCTTCAAAAACTGTTCTATGTTATAATGCGTACCTTCTTCATATATCATTTAACAGAGAATAAAAAAACGCACTGAAAGTACAGAAACCAAACAGGATAAGACATAAAGTGAACTTACAGTAATTAAGATTGTATATCATAGTTTTCTATCAAATATCTGCAGCTAGTGCAGAAGACTAACAGGGCTCCACAGCAGTAAGGGCTAACAATATGAGAACTGTGATGCAAAATTTCGAAACATGAAAACATGCTTATGTTTCGTAAGTGAGGAAGTAGTGCGACCGCCAGCGTGTGACCAGATGAGAGGAAATGCAGATGCCCCAAAAACGCGAATAACTATCCCACTGAAGATGCCTTAAAGTAAAACGCGAAACGCGTCCGGGAGAGATAAAACACATCATTGAGGAAAAGGCGCCTTTCATTTTTTTTAAATACAGAGAAACTTCTCGGAAACGTATTTGGATATTAAAACAAGAAACATTGTGTTTGCTCAAGGCGGAACCACTTTTCCTTGTTGCACAATAGGAAGCAAACGTGGACAAGAAGAGAGCTTCAGCCATAAGATGAATATAACCCTATATGCCCAAATTAGCTGGGTATTAGAAAGACAAATTTTTGGGCACCTGATTTATCTCCCTCGTGTCTGCTGTTCTCTTAATGTCGTCAATTTGGTATTTAATAGGAAGGAGCCCATTTTCAAAACGAGATATTACACAAATGCATCGCTTTTTCTTACGCAAAATAGCTACACCTTGAACAGATAAACTTTTTGACAACTCATTTTCCTTGAAATTTACAAAATTTAGGAATTGATTCCGATGAAGTTTTTTTAATAGGTAAATATCACACCAATGTGAATTTTAATCGTAAAATAATTAGATCTCGAACACACGAACGTTTTGACGATTTGCATACCTAGCATCAGCTCTTCCTCAAATATTTACATTTTCCCTCAAATGTTAAGTTTTTCTCAATACCCTGATTACTTTAAAGCAATAACAATTTTTTTGCAAACCTAGACCTCACGCTGGTGAATTATGTATCCCATTTGTCCACCACCCACTCCTCGTTTGGCTACGAAAATTAGGAAAAAATTCATTGTCCTATTTTCGCTCAGTTCTGTGATTAATGTATTCTTTATCATCCTGATTACTGTTAGCGAAATTACCCGTTCTCTGCAAAACTAGACCTACAATTTGATATTCCACTCGTCCATTTCCCATTCTTCGTTTGTTTACGAAAATGCAGGCCAAAAACTATTGTTTAAGGTATACGAAGATTTACGGAGGATATTTGACCCAGAATGACGAAAGTAGGGAATCCTATAATTATAACATCAGCGAAGTCGCCGAAGATTGTATCACGTTCCGATGTTAGCACACAAAGTCGCCTTCAGCATTCAATTTGACATTAAAACAGTCCTGGCGAGCATTATAATCGTGATTCCGTTGCTCTGATGGTTTGTGAGAATAACGCCTTTTGAAGTACACTGTAGTGTGTTTACATCATTGATGTTTACAATGTTTCTGTTTACACAGTGTATCTTCACAATAAAATATCCTTCAGACATAATGCAGCTCTGAAGGACTTTGTATTGTGAAAATACAGACTCTATATAAACACAGACATTACAATCATTAATGATGTATGCATGTCACGAGGAGCTAAATTGACGATGCAATATTTGTCTTCCTGTGTGGGAATCACGAACTGAGAGCGAAAAAACTTTGTGACAACGCGAGGTATAAAATTTTGTATTTGTCCTGTATGGCTGTTCGAATGGCCGAAGTGGTAAAGGCGATCCCCCGCGATAGGAGGGGAATCAGATTCCGAGTCCCGGTCTGGCACAAATTTTCATGTGTAGCAAACGAGGCCTACGAGAAAGACAGGCCACGACGCGTACGTCACGAAGGTAGTCCTGGGCTCTCTCACACGCTCAAATCAGCAGACAAACTACGTTTCTACACCTGTTAACTCTTAACTAGGAGTGTCCGTACAAATGAAAACTGAATCATCTACTAGAATCCGCTATTATGGAATCTTACTGTTAATAGTCTCATAATGATGGGAAGTCCATGGGCCTACTTATAATTTGTTACGGCTGTACTGGCGTACAATAAAATAAAATAATGCTAAAATGATTATCAGTTGCATAAGGCACGACTTACAGCCTGTAATGAGTACTGTTAAGCAGAAGAGACTAAATGCTATAAACAAGCCGTTATACCATTTATATCGAGTATTGATTTTCAATTAAATTTTACTGTAATACTGTTAATCAGTAAGACTTCATAATTGTAGATTACACTGGAAGATTCAATTCTCGTTAGTACTTACACGCTCTAACAACCCTACCACAACAAAGGTCAAAAATTAATTATGATTGTTGTGTTGCTCACGCTGCTAAATATTGCATTTTCGGGAACAACAAAGTTATATTATGTGGCAGGTGTCATTACAGCACAGTTAATAAAGTAATTTCTTGAAATAATGGATAAACTAGGCACTCTTCTTTTCGTGTCTCCCACGCTAGTCTCGTTGTTAACTCATGGCTCAATCGTCGAAAATCTAGGTAGTGATGATTGCAAGCTCGGATGCAAAGAGGCCTACGAGATATTCTGCGATATTAAAAAGTTTTATAGGTGTGTTTCATAAACCACTCTCGAAGATTAAACTTTTGCAAGTTAGGACAATGGTGATGTAAAAAAGTAATCAGCACTCCGAATTTAAGTTACACTTCTTTTTTATTACTTTTTTTGCAATATCATGTAACTCGTTCCAAAATATCACTTCACAGTATCAAACATACTTGAAAATATCTTCCTCACTGTTAAAGTTCACATTTCATAAACTGACTACAGTTTGCGTCTTTTTAACATGACGACCAAAGCTTGACTCCCTTATAACCGCTTACGCGCCCAAAAATCAGAGTTACAAGTACGTCAATGATCATAGTGACTAAAGAAAGAATACACATAAGAATAATATCATTGTAATATACAGGGTGTTACAAAAAGGTACGGCCAAACTTTCAGGAAACATTCCTCACACACAAAGAAAGAAAATTTGTTATGTGGACATGTGTCCGGAAACGCTTACGTTCCATGTTAGAGCTCATTTTATTACTTCTCTTCAAATCACATTAATCATGGAATGGAGACACACAGCAACAGAACGTACCAGCGTGACTTCAAACACTTTGTTACAGGAAATGTTCGAAATATTCTCCGTTAGCGAGGATACATGCATCCACCCTCCATCGCATGGAATCCCTGATGCGCTGATGCAGCCCTGGAGAATGGCGTATTGTATCACAGCCGTCCACAATACGAGCACGAAGAGTCTCTACATTTGGTACCGGGGTTGCGTAGACAAGAGCTTTCAAATGCCCCCATAAATGAAAGTCAAGAGAGTTGAGGTCAGGAGAGCGTGGAGGCCATGGAATTGGTCACCGAATCTGTTGTTGAGAAGCGTACGAACACTTCGACTGAAATTTGCAGGAGCTCCACCGTGCATGAACCACATGTGTCGTATTTGTAAAGGCACATGTTCTAGCAGCACAGGTAGAGTATCCCTTATGAAATCATGATAACGTGCTCCATTGAGAGTAGGTGGAAGAACATGGGGCCAAATCAAGACATCACCAACAATGCCTGCCCAAAAGTTCACAGAAAATCTGTGTTGATGACGTGATTGCACAATTGCGTGCGGATTCTCGTCGGCCCGCACATGTTGATTGTGAAAATTTACAATTTGATCACGTTGGAATGAAGTCTCATCCGTAAAGAGAACATTTACACTGAAATGAGGTTTGACACATTGTTGGATGTACTATTCGCAGAAGTGTACCCGTGGAGGCCAATCAGCTGCTGATAGTGCCTGCACACGCTGTAAATGGTACGGAAACAACTGGTTGTACCGCAGCACTCTCCATACAGTGACGTGGTCAACGTTACCTTGTACAGCAGCAACTTCTCTGACGCTGACATTAGGGTTATCGTCAACTGCACGAAGAATTGCCTCGTCCATTGCAGGTGTTCTCGTCGTTCTAGGTCTTCCCCAGTCGCGAGTTATAGGCTGGAATGTTCCGTCCTCCCTAAGACGCCGATCAGTTGCTTCGAACGTCTTCCTGTCGGGACACCTTCGTTCTGGAAATCTGTCTCGATACAAACGTGTCGCGCCACGGCTATTGCCCCGTACTAATCCATACATCAAATGGGCATCTGCCAACTCCGCATTTGTAAACATTGCACTGACTGCAAAACCTCGTTCGTAATGAACACTAACCTGTTGATGCTACGTACTGATGTGCTTCATGCTAGGACTGTAGAGCAATGAGTCGCATGTCAACACAAGCACCGAAGTCAACATTACCTTCCTTCAATTGGGCCAACTGGCGGTGAATCGAGGAAGTACAGTACATACTGACGAAACTAAAATGAGCTCTAACATGGAAATTAAGCGTTTCCGGACAAATGTCCACATAACATCTTTTCTTTATTTGTGTGTGAGGAATGTTTCCTGAAAGTTTGGCCGTACCTATTTGTAACACCCTGTATATACGAGGGCGGTTCAGAAAGTAACCTCCGATTGGTCACAGTGCGGGTTGTGGGGGGAGTAGCGACGCCATCTGTGCGTTCACGCACTCAACAGGTCAGTCGGCATCAAGCCGTGATCGAGTGAACGTCGTACCTGCGCTAGTTTAGTTTTTGTGGCAGTTTGAAATGTGTGCTGCAATAGAAAACCCCGCCAAATGTGAAGTGCGTGCTGTCATAAGGTTTTTTACAGCCAAAGGATATTCTGCAGCAGCTATTCATCGTGAGCTTTGTGCCGTGTACGGACCAAGAGTTATGAGTGAAGGAGTTGTCCGTGAATGGGTACGTTTATTTAAAAGTGGACGAGAAAACGTTCATGATGAAGAGAGGAGTGGTAGACCATCATTGGTGACTGACGAACTCGTTCAGAAAGTTGATGCAAAAGTTCGTGAAAATCGACGTTTCTCAATGTCGGAGTTGTCTACTGGTTTTCCACAGATTTCTAAGACTCTCTTGTACGAGATAGTGACAGCAAGATTGGGTTACCGTAAGTTCTGTGCACGATGGGTGCCCAAAATTCTTAGCGACCACCACAAAACTCAAAGAATGGCCTCTGCATTAGACTTTCTGTCAGGTTATGAGGACGAAGGAGAACCATTGTTAAACAGAATCGTGACCGGTGACGAAACCTGGATTAAGTACGTGAACCCTGAGACAAAATAACAATCAAAGATGTGGGCACATTCAAATTCGCCTACCAAACCAAGAAAAGCCTCGCAAGATTTTTCTGCCAGAAAACTGATGGCAACGGTGTTTTGGGATGCCAAAGGGGTGTTGTTGGTTGAATTCATGGAACGTGGTATGACCATTAATCAAGACGTGTACTGTGAAACAATAAAAAAGTTACGACGGGCTATACAGAACAAACGCCGTGGTATGCTGACTTCCGGTATCGTTTTTTTGCACGATAACGCCCGTCCTCACTCTGCTCGCAGAACAACGGCCCTTCTTGAGTCCTTCAAGTGGGACGTTATCAACCATCCACCTTACAGCCCAGACCTGGCGCCAAGTGCTTATCACCTCTTCATGCATTTGAAGAAATGGCTCGGGTCACAGCGGTTTGATGACGACGAAGACCTCAAAGATGCGGTCACAGGCTGGCTCCAGGCACAAGCGGGTGATTTTTATGCAGAAGGAATTTCAAAGCTTGTGAAGAGATACGATAAGTGCCTCAATCGCTATGGAGACTATGTAGAAAAATAGTGCAAAGATGTAGTTGTAAGATGTATATATTAAAATATTTTTATTTAACTTGGTGTATTTTCTTAAATCAACCGGAGGTTACTTTCTGAACGGCCCTCGTACATATTGATGTATCGAAGTACCTCTACATTAATGAAATCAAATCTGAATGTTGTCACAGAAGTATGTTCAATATTTTACAGAAACACAGTATAATATTGCTGGTATCTAGAGGTTAAGGTGAGGTGTCGTAATGGTTACGTAATTCAAGCACCATTACAACGCCCAGCTGCCAGTTAACAGGTTTAGAAACGCATTTTGTCTGCTTATCTGAGCGAGCGAGCGAGTTCAGGACTACCTCCGTGACGTACGCACCGCGGCCTGTGTTCCTCGTGGGCCTCGGTCGCAAATAGCTAACGCTAAAGCATAGCTGCAGAATAGGAATCGATTTCGTAGTGGAATGCCTAAACTTTCCGTTCCGTGTCGACCAGTTTGAATCGAACTTTACCAAACGCCACCGGAGCGACCGAGGGGACGGCGAAGACACCTCGAAGTAGCGCCGGCCGCGGTGTGGTGGGGACGCGCGGTGTGGGTGGCATTAACAGGTCGCACGCGGCGCTGCCGCGGACGTGGCTGCGGTATGTTGCGGATGCTAATCGATAGCGGAACGGGAACGGCTGGCCGTGCAGGGCGCGCGGCTGCGGCGGGTCCGCGGGCTCCGGCCGGACACGCTCGGTGCACAGTGCGGCGCGGCGCGGCGCGGCACGCCGGCCCACTTCCTGCCAGTTAGCGGGGCGCCAGCTAATGCGCCGCTTCCGGGACCCCCAGCGCCACCAGGCCACGCCGCGGACGCGCCTGGCACGCACCACCTGCGTAGACTTCGTTCCTCCAAAACGCTCACCTCTCGGATCGTTTCGCTTGAGTGAAGGTTCGACATTTGGATACTGGATGGATGACAATGAACGTACATGACAATCCGCGTCAGTGCATGGAATTTCTTACTTCACATTCGCATATCAACTCCGTTAGCCACACTACTGTGCGTTGTAAGGTATTTAATGGTGCTGTTTTTGTTTGTGATCGTCAGCTCGAGGAAGACTCTCTTTCAAATTCTGAAGGTGGCAGGGGTAAAATACAGGGAGCGAAAGGCTATTTACAATTTGTACAGAAACCAGATGGCAGTTATAAGAGTTGAGGGGCATGAAAGGGAAGCAGTGGTTGGGAAAGGAGTGAGACAGGGTTGTAGCCTCTCCCCGATGTTATTCAATCTGTATATTGAGCAAGCAGTAAGGGAAACAAAAGACAAATTCGGAGTAGGTATTAGAATTCATGGAGAAGAAGTAAAAACTTTGAGGTTCGCCGATGATATTGTAATTCTGTCAGAGGCAGCAAAGGACTTGGAAGAGCTGTTGAACGGAATGGACAGTGTCTTGAAAGGAGGATATAAGATGAACATCAACAAAAGCAAAACGAGGATAATGGAATGTAGTCAAATTAAATCTGGTGATGCTGAGGGAATTAGATTAGGAAATGAGACACTTAAAGTAGTAAAGGAGTTTTGCTATTTAGGGAGTAAAATAACTGATGATGGTCGAAGTAGAGAGGATATAAAATGTAGACTGGCAATGAAGAAGAAAAATTTCTTAACATCGAGTATAGATTTAAGTGTCAGGAAGTCGTTTCTGAAAGTATTTGTATGGAAGTGAAACATGGACGATAAATTGCTTGCGGTCTAGGCGTCTTGTCATGGTTCGCGCGGCTCCCCCCGACGGTGGTTCGCGTCCTCCCTCGGACATGGGTGTGTGTTTGTTGTCCTTAGCGTAAGTTAGTTTAAGTTAGATTAAGTTGTGCGTAAGCCTAGGGACTGATGGCCGCAGCAGTTTGGTCATATAGTCTTTACCAGAAATTTCCAATTTTTACGCAATTCAGTTAGACCTCATTACTTTTTTTTTCTCTATGGTACCACATTTCTAAATCTTATCTACTCACCTTGTCTGAACCGCTAATACACGGCCAAGTCACAGTAATATAAGTGCTGTCAATGTTCGACATCAGTATGCAGTGGTCACTCACAGTCTGCAGGTGGCAGCACACTTGCAGTGGCAGGTATGTAAAGCATACCGCTGTGGTTAAAGGGCGTGTTTGGAGTGTTCGATACACTGTATGTTCAGACACGCTTATACTCTGCCCAGCGTTAAAGTCTGATGTTAGTTTTGCCACATTTCTCCACCCATCCTGTTTTCCCAGTCTCCCCAGCCTACAACGTTCGACATCTGTAATCAGTGGTGGCCGCCAAACTCCACAACGTTTGCTCATGGTTTCATCTTGGTTTCACCGTGTGTGAAGAAACTCATAATAGCCCTCCTCGAACACCCCACAAGTCGTGCAGTGGCCGAAATGCTCGTGCCATCTCAATCTGCCGTCGGTCAAAGTCAGATGGATTACACATCTTCCCCAGTCTACACACGGACAGCTCGCTCACGGATACTATATGCACCCTCCATGTGTCTAACTAGCAGCCATTCCTCGCCAAGTGACGCTGCTATGGCCTGGATGTGTTTATACGGAGATAAGGTCGGGGGTGATCATAATGTTCTGGCTGATCAGTGTAGATGACAGGAGTGATCGATGTCTGCGGAGATGCGTACGGTTGAACACATGTGCAACTGCTGAAGAAATGACCGTTCAAACAAACCAAGAAGCGTTCTACAGTGTCTCCTTAACGAGCATTTCGCGGACGTTGCTGCATATGGGTCTCCGCAGCAGGCATCTGGCAAATGCGCCCATGCTGACCATTGTTAATCACCAACTGAAGGCTGAAATTTCCATGCCAGTACTGTAATTTGATTTCTACTCAGTGGCGACAGGTGACCTTTCCAGATGACAGACGACCAATAGCGTGTACGGCGTGAAGCAGCTGGAACCAAATATGCTGCAACAATCGTCGGAAGAGTCCAGGCAGGAACAGGGACAGTTTTGGTCTGGCGAAACATTTCGTGGTATTCCTTGCATAATCTGGTCTTTCAGAAAGGCGCAATGGATTAATGCAAGTAAGCATCTATCCTTGGGGACCTTGTACACCCGTACATGCATTTCGCTTTTCCGCCGCATGAAGGCATCAACATTAGAACAATCGGGGGCGTAAATACGGTGAAGTGTTTGCTACAGGATTTTTCCTCGATAAATAGATACCCAAAATTTTTTCTTCAGGGCCCCCACTCACAAATTCCTACACCGTTACTGCGTTTGTGTTTAGGAGTTCTTAAAGACAAACTTTGTTTTCAGGAAACAACTATCTGCCTTGGTCCCTCTACTGCTTGCTCAGTGTACAGATTAAGTAACATCTAGGCTAGGCTGCAACACTTTCTTTGTCCCTCCTCAGCTCCTGCTTCCGTTACATGTCCTTCGACTCCAACAAAAGGGTCTGGTTGATTAACAGTTTTATAATAATGCGTGTGACTTCAGAAAATTTTCTATTCGTATCATTATTTTCATCACGTGTTACACGCCCGCAAAATTAGCACAAAGTGCTTTTTGATGTACAAGACAATGGATCTCGTCTGTCGACAGGCGTAATATTTTGCTGTTTCATCGGTAATGAAAACTTCAAATTCTGTCTATATGATGTTGTAATGCCGTTCTATAGTAACACTGCAGTACCCGTCGATTACGCGACTTCATAATAATTGTTCTCTTCGTTTAATTGTAAACGCTTGTGATTATAGATTGCTAGAGTGCCTCTTTTTGTGTCTGTAGCCACTGGAGCTGTGGACTTCTTTTATACCACAAACAAGTAGCGAAAGGTAAACAATGATGACACCACGACTCCGTTGAACTGAAGAATGTCATGCTGACCACACCAAGTCGTGCAGCATTGGGAATTGCAGTGGCCCGTACCGAGGACTTGCGAGAAAGACCTAGAAAACCCGAGATAGGCCTAGCGTCCGTCCACATCAGCCTGCACATCATGTTCGTGTGCTGTCTGCAACTCCGGGGGTGACACAGACTTACTGAAACGCAATAATACCCTACCCAACCAACAGCCGTTATTTTGATATCGTTTTGTTAGGCAACCAGCTACGATGATCCTTTCACGTCATCTGCAGGCCTGTCACATGAATGACATCAACTACCACTCACGCATGTATAAGACAAGGTATAAGTATTCGTGTCTGGTTACGTAGATATCCTAACTTCATAGCTTTTGTGTTCTTCACACACGTGACAGTAACTGCTTGTCTAATAAAAAAATCAAAATAACAGCTGTGGGTATAATATTATTACATTTCATTGACCAGCCGCTGTAGCAGGCTCCTGAATTCAGGATGCCTTACTAAGTCTCTCTACTGTGCTCAAAGCTTTACTACAACCGTCTTACTCTGAAGTTCTTCGAGCATCTTTGTGACACTCACATGCTGACGAAACAAGCTCAGAAAGAATCGCGCACCTCTAGTCCATCTCTTTCATTAACCCACCATCTTAGTAGGGGGTAAAGGATCAGCCAAACAAGGGTTTTGTATGCCACTAATTTCGGGAGGGAATTGCTCTTGTTTAGCATATTTCCAAGTATACGCATGTGCTATTTGACTTCCCTGCTGCTAGAATTAATGGTCCACCGCAAATCTCCCCGAACTCCCAGATACTTGACACCTGTATTAATGTAATAAACTATGCCTAAATTTTCTGGGCATTAAAAGCGGGCCGTTAAAACGTCTTTGAATGGGAACTTAATACTGTATGATGTGGCACAACCATCCTGTCGCTTTGTTTTCAAATCTGACTTATTGGCAAGACTGAAGTATGCCAACATTTAAATGTTTGTGTAATTAATTATTACGTCCAGAATTTCTTAGAAATTACAGTTTTCACATTACCAGTTTCAATATGTGAATTCAGTCTTCATACGTGTTAATTCACTAATGTTTTCGCTGAGACATACAACAATTTCAGTAATGCATTGTGAACGTTATGAAGTCTTATGAAATATGTCAAAGATTCCATCATATCGTCTCATATTAAAGGAAACTGAAATTCAGAATATTCGTGTGCTATTTATTTAGCTTTTATGGAAGTAAATGACACGACACGAAATCACAGAGTTGGGCAGCGAATTAATGGAAAAGTGTCACCTCATGAATTACGTTTCTTGTTACACTAGAAAGATGGTCGTGTTTGGATACACCATAATCGGACCGAAGCGTCTTTCGAAATATGCACGTCACTATATACACAGGCCGGTGGGAGCATTCACTTATTCGTCAGAGGGACCTGTAACTAGCACTGGAAGAGACCGTGATAGCTGTAGAATATGTGAACGGACTACCTGCTTTCCTTCAAGCTCGGTTTTTTTCTCCAAAGGCGATGACACATTCCAACAAGGTAACTGCCCATGTCAGGCTACCGGATTCTCGGCGAAGTGGTTTCAAGAGCGTGGTAGTGGTCTCACGTTGATGGTCGTCCTATAAACCTTATCTGCATTCAATGCAATACATCTGTGATGCTGTCGAGTACAAGTTCCACCAAAGACAGCCGGTCCGTAATTCTCGGGAAATATGTGAACATAATGTAGACATCTGATGCCAATACCATCGGAATCGTACGAAGGATTTGCCAAATTTATGCAACGCAGAATCGTTGTATTGTTTTTCAAAACTGGACAACACTGTATTAAGCCGAAAGTTACAATTTTTGTGCTCATCAGTGTATCTATGTCTCTTGTATTCACTTAAGCTACGTAGAGGGTACTAAGATGACATCATAGCAAAAGGAACGGTTTGAATTTTCCGGAAAATCCGAGAAGCTGTTGATATGACACCACAATAGGCTATCCCTGCAGACGCATTGTTTACTGATATCTTCATTATCAAAACCATTTCTCCTTTCATCCCCTTATGTTGCTCTCTCCACTTCAAAGGGACACTTCCAACCTTCCGTATCAAGCCCTCTGTTCAGTAATGATCTGTTTATAACTATCTCTCCCAAGGCAATACACAGAAAGCCGGAAAAGGGAAAAAAGATGACGAGCAAAATAAAGACGAATTGCAATAGTCGGTGAAATGTGAAAAATGTACCTACCCACACCCCCAGATCCCGTCTCTACAGAAAAAAAGAACAAAGGGAAACCAAGCCTTTTACCAGTTTACTTCCAGTTCCTGCACGCTACAAATTCCGTCCTTTATTGATCACGACGTTGATATCCCCACTGTGGTATTAAATCGGTTCGGTCTCATTTAAACGAAAACCAACAAAGAAAAGTCTCACTGCTTGAATATAATATTTAAGGAAAAATAATATCCTAGCAACAAAAGAACATCATACTGGCAGAGGTAAAAAGTTTGTAAATAGAAAGAATGTGGTGGCTGTCCGTGCGTGTCAAGAGGCAGAACGGTGGGATTTAGTTACTGAAACCGTCAGCACGTTATCAACTTCAGAAGAAACTAGTTTTCAAATCGATGCACATTAGTGGAGTTGCAAC
The DNA here is from genome assembly GCF_023898315.1 of Schistocerca nitens. Taxonomy (NCBI): domain Eukaryota; kingdom Metazoa; phylum Arthropoda; class Insecta; order Orthoptera; family Acrididae; genus Schistocerca; species Schistocerca nitens. The sequence continues at coordinate 318,644,948 of NC_064621.1, read as the reverse complement.
TCGACAGAAGTATTTTTCTGACAGACTTTCCAGCAAGTTGAGTGGTACGGGTCAGACGTCAGCCTCTCTCGAGGGTAACATACTCACTACGTTAGGCGTTGTGCAGGTACCGGCTGGTTATAATTAAAGTGCAACTACTCACGGAGGTTCAGTGTAGATTGTAATTTTTGTACTGCTGCGGAACTTGGTAGATATGCGAATGCATTAATGCGGAACCGATTTACTCTGAAATAGAAGTAATTCCAGTATTGGCCACCTAACTCGAATCTGGCGCAGCGCAGTATGTTGTCCGTATCTCCGGTGACATTTTCTCCCCCTGTTCCATTCTCAATCCATTAATTATAGAAATATTCCTATGTGTCTTTTTGTATTCAGAGAGATGGGTTTGCACCTGATGTCCTAAATTAGATCTATTTTTCTTCCAGCGTAAATTGGATCCGTAGTAAAGCATTGCTATAGCTATGAAGTTTCGCTGTCACACTATTATTACAGCCCACAATGGACCTCTGTGAGTAGCTGCAAATAAATTGTCAGCGTCTAGGTCACGCAGTGTAATATGCAGCTTTACGCCGGTAACACTGACACCAACCTCCAACTCTTACGCCGCCTCCACAATCACGCAGTTATTATATTCGACCTGTACTAAAATTTCGGCCAGCAATATATTTCGTTGTGAACAGTGAATGATCATAAGCTGATATAACTGTAGCGAATATTAGCAAAATATTCTGTGACCATAAACATGGAAACGAACCAGATTACTTACTCACACGCAGCCGTTCCCTCAAGGGTACTTGTGGGTACGGTGTTGGAAAATCTGTTTCAGGAAGCATAAGCCCTAATAATGTAGATAAAAACAACTTCCTACATAATCGAAAGACGGGTAATGTAAATGATCGCAAACTTACACCTACTCATATTTCACGTACGGACATACTTCTCATCCAGACCACTGGACTAATACAAGAAACAGAAAGGTCCAAAGAAGAACAGCGCGAAAGCGCCCAGGAAATGCGTATCCTACACCAGTGGCAGACGCTTCTGGAGAGCCATTGTGCATCACCACGTGGCTTACTGTTAAAATTCTTAGAGCCTATCTTCCTAGAAGACTCAACCAGTTCATTGCTCTTATGTATATTTCTCGGAAATACAAAGTAAAATTAGTGTTTAGTGCTCACATGGAGACCTACAAACAATCGTTTCTACCGCTCATTATCCCCTCGGAACACGAAAGACAGGCAGTACCCTGTGCCACACACCATAAAGTTGCTTGCGGAGTATCTAGGTAGATGTAACTGTTAACGTAAATCAAGAGTGTGCACAGCAATGAAGTCTGATTAATAGGGCCCTCTTTCTTCGTAACAGAAAATTACATACTTCTGTTTACTTTTGTTCATCCAAAAATAATATACCACCAGCTGACGACATAAAGTCTGTATATGAGACCGCAGTCATGTTATGACAATTTGCTTGGAAAGGTCCGTCTTGGACACACAATTTTTTTTTCTTCAACTCAGAATTACCGGTTCGGCTACTGCTCTCTTCAGATCACAAAATATGCTGTACAGGAATCAACGTCAAAATCTGTACACGCAGTTACATAGTAAGAGCACTATTCTGTTAAAATATCGACGTCAAAATCTCTATACGTTGTTACACATTAAGTGCACTTAGTCGGAACTGGTACTCCTGAATTGTAAAATTTGTATGATCAAGACGAACCTTTACAAATAATCGTGACATCCCCAGTAAGGGTTTTTATTGCATCTTTAAAGTACACGTCGTGTTTCTCCATTCCCATCACATAACTATAATAAAACCAGTATACTATTACTACTATTGACGTGCTATGACTCTTGTGCAGTTGGTTGTAAGGCTGCATTCATGTTGTCCATTTCTAGTGACATTTTCCTAATGCGTGCTAGTGGTTTCAGCTTGGAATTTTACGTAGATCTGTGGGAACTGAATTGTACGAGATCCTTTTCATAAAGACATATTTCTGTTGGTGTCATAATTGTCGGTTTAAGAGGAAGTGAAACCATTAGATTATTGGCAGCCGTCACTGGTTTCAATAATCATTGGTTAGATAATTGTGTTTCAGTTGATGTAGTTTATCTCTCACAATAGGTAAATATGTCCGTGAGGAAAACGTCGGCACACGAAACCTCATCCTGCACTTGTCTGTTAGTCGGCCGGAGTGGACGAGCGGTTCTAGGCGCTTCAGCCTGGAACCGCGCGACCGCTACGGTCGCAGTTTCGAATCCTTCCTCGGGCATGGATGTGTGTGATGTTCTTAGGTTAGTAAGGTTTAAGAAGTTCTAAGTTCTAGGGGACTGATGACCTCAGAAGTTAATTCCTATAGTACTCAGAGACATTTGAACCATTTGAACTTTTCTGTTGCTCTTTGCTGGGTGGTGGGTGATTCATATTCTAACGGTGAAAGATATTTTTGGCCGTAACTATTCTGCCAACAGTGGGAAGAACGGTGTACCTATCATGATTACCTGGGTTAAATAGAAAACCTTCTTGAGTTCTCATTTGGACAGCAGGTGATTTTCGTACTGGATAGAGACGTTTTGTTCCGTGACTCACTTCGTATTCTTTCAAGAGCTGACAGCAATACAATAAAACTATTTTACTCATTCGCTTGTTGCTGTACTCACTCTCGGTACCACCGATAATTAGTCAACCACTGAATGTAAAACGTTTTTTTAATAGCATACTTGTGATTTAGGTTTAGCGCTTCGTGGAACATCAAAATAATTACGGAGCTATAAGAAAGAAGGGATTAAAATGGTTATTTTAGGAAAATTTAATAATCTCTCTTACCACTATACCTTACTTGAGTGACAGAATCCTCCCACTTACACTTCTCTGCACTAAGCCTCACTAACGTGTATGCCACTGAACATACAACAGGAGTACCGGCGGTATCACATTTGTGCGTAACGAACATTGCGCTGAGGCACGAAACCGTGTGTCGATTAAAACCCCGCAGTCTGAATGCGATTACGTAATGTTCCAGAACCATCGATTCGTGAGATTAAAACGCCTCGCCTTCACGCGCAGCAATAACATGAGTAGCGTTTAATTCAGTTTACACATTTAGGCACTCGATGTCATTCACATGTTTGCTGTTGTGTTGGGGAGGGTACTTTAAAATAGATGTAATCTACATCAAAGAATCAATGAACAACACAGAATCCACATATGGGCTGATAGTGAGGGATGGGAATGCCGATTTTGGAAATATCACACGATTTAGTCTAAATTTCTCGACAAAAGTTGATCTCAGCTGTTAAATAACTATGATGTCATGTGTTTACGTTTAGAATTTGATAAACTTTTATAGCTATTCACAACGGCATGGAGGAAACCAGCTGACATAACATGTAATGTATGAAAGCCGCTTGTACTTACAATAATACTGACTGAAATGTGTGTAGAAGATTGTTACGTGACAAATAGATTTTCTCATCCATTAAAAAAAGGGTTGTCTGAAATTTGTCCACAAGAGAAGATATTGTTTAATACTACTCCACACACTTCAAGATCATTGTTATAATACTAGTTCATCTGGATAAACACATGAGAAAACAGCAACATAGTCACATGTAACTAACGAGATTCACAGAAATCACATTACTTTTCAGTTGCACTAATTTGTGCATACTGTTCTACTGAAATATTAAAGGAATATATTGTTTCCGATAGTAATTAAGTTCTTATGGCGACCAATATATTCTCCACCCATACACCAGCATGAACAGCAACATTGAAACCAGTTGTATAAAAAGGTTAGTCTGTTTAGAAGAGAACAGTAATTTCCTCTGCTGTGCAACGTTCTCTTAATGTTAGTAATTGTTACACAAATGCTAGCGTCATGTGAAACTAATAATCGTACTTAACGTCTTCTTTCTTTGAACTATCAGGTCCGCAAACAAAAGATCTTTATTCTTTCACATATACAGACAAAATTTGCAAGTGAAGTACGGCTACTGACGCCTCTCGTTGCGTTGGGATGCAAGAGGAATATGCCCCTTTTTCTAAACAGCTGAAAGCAGCATTATCCCTAGTCTACAAACCTTCATTCTTCCGTTCGGGTCTGCGAAGGCATTAATCCAGCACGGGAAGAGACTAGCATTTATATCTGTATGTGTGCTGTTTGTTGTTTCGGATATGTCGGAAAGGGCAGGATTCATATCCGCTTCTCCTGCTTAGAAAGCAGATGCATTAACCATCTACGCCACTTTGGGACAGTGGTTAGACGCAACTATCCAAGCACACTTCCAACTGCCCCCATTATCCTAACACCAATTTGCCGCACAGTACGAAAACAACATGCCCTAACTCTTTTTCCTTTGTTTTCTCGGTTCGTCACGCAAAGCCCCGAACGAGGTCGGTCGAAGAGTACTATGCACCGATTAATCATACACTCCTGGAAATGGAAAAAAGAACACATTGACACCGGTGTGTCAGACCCACCATACTTGCTCCGGACACTGCGAGAGGGCTGTACAAGCAATGATCACACACACGGCACAGCGGACACACCAGGACCCGCGGTGTTGGCCGTCAAATGGCGCTAGCTGCGCAGCATTTGTTCACCGCCGCCGTCAGTGTCAGCCAGTTTGCCGTGGCATACGGAGCTCCATCGCAGTCTTTAACACTGGTAGCATGCCGCGACAGTGTGGACGTGAGCCGTATGTGCAGTTGACGGACTTTGAGCGAGCGCGTATAGTGGGCATGCGGGAGGCCGGGTGGACGTACCGCCGAATTGCTCAACACGTGGGGCGTGAGGTCTCCACAGTACATCGATGTTGTCGCCAGTGGTCGGCGAAAGGTGCACATGCCCGTCGACCTGGGACCGGACCGCAGCGACGCACGGATGCACGCCAAGACCGTAGGATCCTACGCAGTGCCGTAGGGGACCGCACCGCCACTTCCCAGCAAATTAGGGACACTATTGCTCCTGGGGTATCGGCGAGGACCATTCGCAACCGTCTCCATGAAGCTGGGCTACGGTCCCACACACCGTTAGGCCGTCTTCCGCTCACGTCCCAACATCGTGCAGCCCGCCTCCAGTGGTGTCGCGACAGGCGTGAATGGAGGGACGAATGGAGACGTGTCGTCTTCAGCGATGAGAGTCGCTTCTGCCTTGGTGCCAATGATGGTCGTATGCGTGTTTGGCGCCGTGCAGGTGAGCGCCACAATCAGGACTGCATACGACCGAGGCACACAGGGCCAACACCCGGCATCATGGTGTGGGGAGCGATCTCCTACACTGGCCGTACACCACTGGTGATCGTCGAGGGGACACTGAATAGTGCACGGAACATCCAAACCGTCATCGAACCCATCGTTCTACCATTCCTAGACCGGCAAGGGAACTTGCTGTTCCAACAGGACAATGCACGTCCGCATGTATCCCGTGCCACCCAACGTGCTCTAGAAGGTGTAAGTCAACTACCCTGGCCAGCAAGATCTCCGGATCTGTCCTCCATTGAGCATGTTTGGGACTGGATGAAGCGTCGTCTCACGCGGTCTGCACGTCCAGCACGAACGCTGGTCCAACTGAGGCGCCAGGTGGAAATGGCATGGCAAGCCGTTCCACAGGACTACATCCAGCATCTCTACGATCGTCTCCATGGGAGAATAGCAGCCTGCATTGCTGCGAAAGGTGGATATACACTGTACTAGTGCCGACATTGTGCATGCTCTGTTGCCTGTGTCTATGTGCCTGTGGTTCTGTCAGTGTGATGATGTGATGTATCTGACCCCAGGAATGTGTCAATAACGTTTCCCCTTCCTGGGACAATGAATTTACTGTGCTCTTATTTCAATTTCCAGGAGTGTATTAGCATTCACGACGTATGCACAGGCACCAAAAAAAGTTTTTCATTACCCCGGTTCCCAGAAGTCCAGATGTCTCTTTGACTGTTCGGAAATGGCACTAAACCCTCCCAAAGATGTAAATAACCATGCGTGAGCAGCGACTATTAGACGGAGAGGGCCCGACAGTCCATCAGTTCCACTCATTCCAACAGGAAAGAGGTACACAGCTCGTGTTGTCTGTATTGAACCGTGCCTAGACGGTCAATACCGCGGTTCGAAAGCGTCCTCTTTGTTGCTTTACGCCAGGAAGGGTTCTCAACAAGGAAAGTGTTCAGTGGTCTTGGAGTGAACCAAAGCGATGTTGTATGGACAGAGAAACAGGAACTGTCTTTGACATGCCTCGCTCAGGCCGTCCAAGGGCTACTACTGCAGTGGATGACCGCTACCTGCGGATTATGGCTCGGAGGAATCCTGACAGCATCGCCACCATGTTTACTAATGCTTTTCGTGCGACCACAGGACTGTGCGCAATAGGATGCATGATCCGCAGCTTCATCTCCGATGTCCATGGCGAGATCCCTCTTTGCAACCACGAAACCATGCAGCTCGGTATAGATGGGCCCAACAACATCCGAATGGACCGCTCAGAATTGACATCACGTTCACTTCACGTAGTGAAGTGTCGATGCGTGTCGCGTATGCCTTCAACAAGACAATCGTCGGAGATGTGTTTGGAGGTAATCCGGTCAGGCTGAACGCCTTAGACACACTGTCCAGCGAGTGTAACAAGGTGGAAGTTCCCTGCTCTTTTGGGGAGCTTTATTCTGGGACCGATGTACGCCGCTCGTGGTCATGGAGGGCTCCGTAACGGTTATACGATACGTGAGTGCTATCCTCCAGCCGATAGTGCAACCATACCGGCAGTATATTGGCGAGGCATTTGTTCATGGACGACAATTCGCGCGCCATAGTGCACGTCTTGCGAATAACTTCCTTCGAGATAACGACATCGCTCGCCTAGAGTGACCAGCATATTCTCCAGACATGTACCCTATCGAACATGCCTGGGATAGACAAAAATGGGCTGTTTGTGAATGACGTGACCCATCAACCACTCTGAGGGATCTACGCCGAATCGCCGTTGAGGAATGGGACAATCTGGACCAACAGTGCCTTGATGAACTTGTGGGTAGTATGCCACGTTGAATAAACGCATGCATCAAAGCAACAGGACGTGCTGCTGGGTATTAGAGGTACCGGTGTGTACAGCAATCTGGACCGCCACCTATGAATGTCTCACTGTATGGTGGTACAACATGCAATCTGCGGTTTTCATGTGCAATAAAAAGGGTGGAAATGATATTTATGGCCGGCCGGTGTGGCCGTGCGTTTCTAAGCGCTTCAGTCTGGAACCGCGTGACCGCTACGGTCGCAGGTTCGAATCCTGCCTCGGGCATGGATGTGTGTAATGTCCTTAGGTTAGTTAGGTTTAAGTAGATCTAAGTTCTAGGGGACTGATGACCACAGATGTTAAGTCCCATAGCGCTCAGAGCCATTTGAACCATTTGATATTTATGTTGATCTCTATTCCAATTTTCTGTACAGGATCCGCTAATCTCCGAACCGAGGTGATGCAAACCATTTTTCATGTGTGTTTATGCGTCGTGAAAGCTAATTTGGTGGTAGAGACCCTACAGATGTTTACACATTGCAGCTGAAAGCTGTCAAAGGTGCTGCCACGTGTCAGGGATTTCCTTAAATCGGCTGTAGAAGTATCTTAGTCCTGATGAGTAAATGTATTGAACCTTCATGCGTGATGCGGAATTTTTCCCCGTGTCCGAGTGTTTACGACGTCATATTTCCTGAACTATTGTAGGTAGGTGGTTCTTACCCACAAAGCGATTGTTGCCTGACAGTAAGTAAACGTGTACCAAGTTTGATTGAAATCGGTCTAGTGGTTTAGGAGATGTGAGGAACACACACACACACACACACACACACACACACATGCACACATACATACGCCCATTTTGTAATATGTACGTATTGCCTGACTGTCAGGGACGACTTTGAAACGTTCACATGAGAACTGCACGAATTGTCGTGGATGCCGTTAGTGCGAGTGAGAATATCACAGAGATGGTTAACAAGCACTAATAGAGAGTTTTCGGAATGTGAGTTAACGAGCATTGCGCTGTCGTATAAATACATGGCCGAAAGAGTTAGCTTACAGGAATTATGAAACGAAACCTGTTGTCGAGGACCGTGTGCCACAAAGGGCGCAGATTCACTACGAGATGGTGAAACCCACAGGAGTCTGTTGTCTGTTGAGGCCTGAGTCGAGAGACGAGAACCTACATCATAGCGAAACACAGTAGAAGCCGTTTGTGGCTGAGCAGACGTAGCAGTGTTAAATATGGGTGACCTCAGATCGTCCATAAAGGGAAACATTTATGAAAACTATTTAACTCTGTAGTAATGCAGTAAATCAAGCCACAGGAATTTGAATGTGCCATCCTCCATAAATTCTCGTGATGATGACAAAACAACTAGAATATTGACCATATCTATAATAGTTCAGGATTTACTTTTAAAGTGGAATTCACAAGTTTCGTAACGAAGACCTGAATGCTAAAATCTGAACGCTTTAGTCGATCTTAACGATCAAAATTTCATATAGAAGCGCATCATTAAAATGACAAATGTAAATATCAACTCTGTAACTTCATTTGTTTAAAACATATAGTAAATTTAAATTATCAGCATTTTCAGTTAAGCATCAGATCATCATTTGCTCCACACAAAACACATTGAACGATGACAGCATGACACCATATTGAATCACTAGATAATAGAATATTCGTTGTAGAGTTTATTGCATAATAGTTACTTTTGTTCTTTAATTATTTATCAGAAAGCACATTGGTGCAAGGCTAGTGGCCGTGACACTCAGAGTTAAGAAGGAAATTGTATTGGCTTTATGTAAAAGAATTTAACGCTTACTATTTAATGGATATTATTGTTCATTTATTAAGAATGTCAAAGTGGTCTAGCTTTGGTTATTTAAATATGTGAAAATGTAAAATAATGTTGAATAAGCTGTAGTCAATCAGATGGACGGCCTCAGGAAAGCGAACTGCTCAAGTCAGTTGAGCGAGGATATTCGGTGCGCGGGTAAACGCGGCCGGGAACGGGCAGAGAGAGTGCTGGTGCAGACGCGAAAGCGGATAGTTTGGCTGGAGACACCAAAGGGTACAGTTCGGATACAGACGCAAAAGCGGACGGTAGGTCTTTAGGCTGCTAGGAAGTGAAACGATTTATAAAATTTCGCTTTGTGTGGTATTGCGAACTTAGTCTGATCGGTGAGAAGCCGCTCGCATGGTGTGAAATCTAACTTTTCGCGTAGATAACTCGTATTTCGCGATGAGATTGTGAATGGCCGAACTGTGTCAAATGGATATGAGCCCGAGAGTAACTCGCTATTAGTTTGCTTTCTGAATAAACATTATTCTAACCAAATCGCAACTGTATAGCCTTCATCATTTATGGGTCGTTAATTTAGTTCCCGATATTATTATTACCGTTATTATATGTTAACTTCATATTTTGCAAATTTGCCATCAGCCAAACAATTTAATCAAAGGGTCACAAATGGCTAATTTAGGGCGTGTAATGCGACACGTGCGGTTCAACCCCTAGACGAGTTTGAGCAAAGACATTTCGACAACGAGAAACCGCGTGTGTGCCCGAACATCTTTGGGATGTTAGCTCGCAAGAAGGATATTGTATATCATGTGGACCATTAAGAAACTTCAAAATCTGTCGAATCTACTAATAAACGAATGAACTTATACAATCTTTCTGCATCATATATATCAAAAAATTCATGTGAAGCCAAGTATAGGGAAATAGATAGAGGGAGTAATGCCGGAGTTTGTCGCGGCGTATCATATGTTCATCACATAGGATGGGGAAGGAAACATGTAAGTTGTGTACTCTCCGACATACAGCAGACGCTGGCTTGCAGGGTACAGACGGACCCAGGTTTCCACGAAAATTCCAACCTGTGTCCCGAAAAGGGCAGGCGTACTAGCAGTAAAACACACATGCCGTAGACAAGACCTGTATACGTTATACACGGACACGTCGCCTAAGGGAACGAGGCCCTTGTGTGTGTGTGTGTGTGTGTGTGTGTGTGTGTGTGTGTATGTTTGTGTGTGTCTGAAAGAGACAAGAGAGAGAGAGAGATAGGGAGAACGGTATGAATGCGACAAAGCAAGTACTGGAAACGAAAGTATAAAATGTAACTGACTAGGATACTAGATGTGAAGAGACTTTATAGTACGGGATTCATTAGATGGAATGGTGGAGAAGAAGTCCAGAGAATGAAGCTGATACCAGCAAACAGACGACGTCAAAATAAAAGCTTCATAAAAAGCTAGGAAAAGAAAAATTGTGAGGATCGGAGAGTTCTTAGTCTGCAATGAGGGATAATTATCATTATCATCTTTTACTTTATCACTGAATTTCACTTGTTTATTAGCGCCTCTCAGTGATGTCTCGCAAGGCCGTTTTATCAGTAAAATGCACATATATCTGATATTTCATGAATTCCATTCTTTCGAAGCAAACCATAGAAACTTCCATGGTAGTGCACGTTCGTGAAATAATTCCAGTCTGGCGTTAGTGCACCTCCAGTTCTAACACGGACAGCACTAATGAACAGCCTATAGAGTGAAAGGGAGGTTCCACTACGGGAGCCTGCTGCTACATACATTCCCTAATTGGTTTATTAATCATCCCGAGCATTAAGCCCCTCCGATGCTCATGGCGGGATGACGTCGGTAATGACACGGGCGAGGCGTGCATGTTAAACATATCGCAGTACGATTACTGGAGAGCGTGTACGTGAGAGATGTTCGGCGCGAATTTCATTCCCCACCTCAGCTGCCTTGTAGGTTCCGCTCTGTAATTCGATTAATGGCACCGATACAGCCTGTTGAGTAATAGCAGAGCTCCATGTACCAACTTCGATGTGCCATGAGAAAAACTGTAGGCTACTTAATGTACTGTTACGTTCTTGTCAGAATTATACATAAAAGTGGCCCTCGGTCAAAAACCTGAATAACTATCTTTCGCTGCGCGCACCTTTGCGAGACGTGCAGAATGAGCATCAGTAAGGTACTGGCAGGTAGCGACAGGGATTTTGAGATATACTGACTGCAGAACTATGGAGAAGCTACGCAAGGTTTCTCGGTTGTGGATCCACGAGACGATCAGTCTGGTCGAGATGGTCCCACAAATTCCGAGTGGTTCGACTCAGGGTAGTTGGTTTCTAGGAGAGTTTATTAAACTCAGCCTGCTGTCCTTCTAATAACGCAAGTACACAGCGAGCTGTGTGACACGTTGCATTGTCCTGTCGTCGTGGCGGTGGACGTTGCTCCCAAGCAGAGATGCATACTTGTGTCTTCCAGAATGACGAAATCGCGTAGGGAACAACAACACTTCTTCCTCCAGCGTGAACACTTCCGCCTTTCATGCCCGATGGAGCATAAAATGGGTTTCGTTTTGCAACATGTCACCGTTCAATAGACGTCCAGTTACAGCACTGGCGACCTAGTACCAGGCTTCTTCGCTGATGCGGAGCAGCTATCAAGGGTGCATGGACTGGACGTCTACTGAGGAGGCCCATACGCAGGACTATTCGCTGAAGGTATGCTGTTGGTAGCCCCTTGGTTCTTCTGAATGGGTCAAATGGCTCTGAGCACTATGGGACTTAATTGCTGAGGTCATCAGTCCCCCAGAACTTACAACTACTTAAACTTAACTAACCTAAGGACATCACACACATCCATGCCCGAGGCAGGATTCGAACCTGCGACCGTAGCAACAGCGCGGTTCCGGACTGAAGCGCGTAGAACCGCACGGCCGCAACGGCCGGCTTTATGGAAATTTTGAACTTGATGTCCTGCAGTATATGTTAATGACGTAAACTGAATCATTTGAAAATGGCATAAAAGGCCGAAAACTGTCATAATCAAATAAACAACAGTACAGTCACATGGTGGTGTGGTCATTGAAAAATCATAATTTTTTGTCTGATCAGTGTAAATCGGCAGCAGCAGATCATTCATTGCACCCAGACTACCGCCGAATTCGTTCGTCCTTCACGTTTTATGTCTAATCATTATCATGCTATGACGTATAGAGGAGCCATATAAATTGTGGAACAATAAAATTTTGCAGAAAAGAAGGTCTGAAATTAGGCAAGCTACTGCCTTTTGGTACTAAATAAAGCCACCAGCCCCATACTTTTCCGTAGTCCAAGCTGCATAAGAAACCTAGTCGCTACTCTGAGATCTTTCAAAGGGGTCGTTGTGATGTTAAAACATAAAGAGTGACTTGCTTAGCTCGTTATAGTTCGCAAATTGACTAAGTCTTTATAGCTGTTGAAGATGTCTCGGACTATGTGAGACGAGACTTAATGCAAAGCGACAAGCCTTAGACCACGTCGAAATGTCCATAAAATAGCAACCACCAAAGATGTAAGTTGAACCTGCTGTTTTGTGTTATAAAATAGAAATATATGAAGAAATAAAGCGGGCCTGACTTAACGAACAGACGTTATCTCAGATCCGGCAGTCCGTAGTGTGAGAAACGTAGCTGGTCGGTTATTCCATCGGCCGTTTCGATATGAAAGTTATACTGGACATCGAAAGGATGAGAAAGCTTTTGGTAGGCAACTGTTTTATTCGTTGTTATTCCTCTCCCTTTCTGTCTCAGTTGCACTGACAATTTGCGTTAATGGAGACTACTTTCAAACGTTTCCGTTTATTATCGAACCACTACCAGCGCTAAAAGTAAATAATTACTCAAAATACGAACCCAAATATTAAAGTATGTAATTAGTCTCCTCGAACTGATAGAAGTACATTGTTAGTCAAAACATAAAGTACAAATATTACACTGAATAAACAGTTCTTCGGTACTCTGTATGTTGGAATCACAATAGTTCATTATAATAGCGGCAACATGTCTCACTGCCTCTAAAATTAATAATGTAATAACATTTGTAAATTTTGCACAACGGTTCTACTTTGAAGAATGTGTGTCCTTAAGGTAAGTTCTTACTTTGTATTGAGTCACCTGTTACTGGTATGTGCAAAAGTATTTGACAGACGACGTCTCCGTTTATTTCGAATTGTTGCGCATTTTCGTCACAAAACCTACTATTATGCTTCAGCTCCCGCTGAATGGTGCCCTTTTTGAGTTTAACATTCGATATTTGAGAATGACATTTATTCACATGTTTTATGTAGCTCTTGCACCAGACTCACTTGTATGATGGTAGATATAACTATTTCTCACAGTATCTGTTAAGTTATTCTAATAACGCTGTTTTGTCAAAAAATGACATTTTGAGCCCGTGGCTGTGTACAAAATTTACGTTGACTCTTACACAGAAGATAACAGCAAACAGATAGTTTGTGACTAATCGGGCTTGTATGCCACCGCTGTCCGGGGCGTCTCCAGACACGTCTTCGGCCTGTAATCTCAATGACTGGAGTAGAACTGTCTTCAGTGATGAGTTCCGCTTCGAATTGTGCCCCGATGACCATCGACGATTTGTCCGACGACGACACCCACGAAGATGGGATACCAACCTGACAGTCACCCGCCATGCGACCCGACAGCCAAGAGTGAGGTTCTGGGGTGACATTTCCTCTTATAACAGCATCCCTTCGGCTGTCATTTGCATTGTTTTTGAAAGACAGTGGTACATCGACAATATGCTACTCCACGTTTTGTTGCTCTCCATGGCAAGACGTCCTAGGCTTATATATCAGCAACGTAATTCCCACTCGCAAACAGTGAGAGTTTCTACTGTTTGTCTTCGTGTTTGCCAAATCCTACTTTTTTCAGCTAGGTAGCTGAATCTCATACCAGTTGAAAACGTTTCGAGAATTATGGACAAGGCCCTACAACCAGCTCGAGACTTAGACTCTATATCGCGCCAATTTGACAGACGTTGGCATGATATCACTCACGAGGACGTCCAACAGCTTTATAAATCAATGCCAGCCGAATAACTGCTTGCATAAGGGCAAGAAGTGGACGAACGTGGTAGTGACTTGCCCAATTCTGAAGTTCTTTCTCTGAAATAAATCACCCAATTTTTCTTCACATCTATCGGTTTTCGTACTATTGGTATAATTCCTTCGTCATGCGCCCTTGTCTTTGTCTTAGAGTTTATGCTGATACTGTTAAGACAATGTAATTAAATAATAGTCTACACCATTTAACTGTTTAAACCCAGTATTGTATGCGTTTCAGTAGTATCTTAACACCAAAGGAAGACTCCTAAGCTAACTAAAATCGTGTCAGAATGCCTGTAAACCTCGAGGATCTGCTTCGATAACAACGATGTTGAAGCAGTCTGCGGAAGACAAATCGGTTATTAGTACTACAGCAGAAGAGCGTGTGTGAAAACGTACGGACTTTTCATAGACTCTTGCGCATACTGGGAACTGTGTAGAAGTAAGGTATACTTCTGTGTTATGCCCTGACCAATGGGACCCGACTGACCGTGCCATAAGTGGCGTCATCGGATGCCCCGTGGAAGGGAATGTGGTCAGCACACAGCTCTTCCAGTCGTTGTCGGATTTCTTGATCTTGCAACCGTCACTAATCGCTCGGAGTTGGGCGATTCCTCTCACGAGCCCCTACAACTCTCCCCGAAGGAAAAATTCCTGGCTCTAGCGGGAACCGAAGCAGGGTCCACCGCATGGTAGCCAGCCAGGGTGAACAACCAACTACGGTGGCGGACTATACTATGGAGAATCTTTCGTGAAGTAGATGCAATTAAAGGTCATGCACATTAGCCATTTCTTTAAAGCCCTCTGCGTATGCTTAATTGTCATACGAAGACACGCACTAATAGCGAAATGTATTGCTTGTTACAAGACTATCCTCAACACGCATGTAGACACTTGGGGTCAATTATAATTTCGTATAGCCCTCCAAAGTTCTAATTTTCAAAACAACCGTCCAGTTTTTAAAAGATGGAATATACTTACAACTTTGAGGTACTGTCTAGGATCAATTTTTTCATTCTCGTTTCACAATCTTCAATACTCCTTCCACCGGAAACACGACCAACATTCAGACGATAAATTAAAAAAAAAAATGTGTATGAAATCTTATGGGACTTAACTGCTAAGGTCATCAGTCCCTAAGCTTACACACTACTAAACCTATACCATCTTAAGGACAAACACACACACACCCATGCCAGAGGGAGGATTCGAACCTCCGCCGGGACCAGCCGCACAGTCCATGACTGCAGCGCCCCAGACCGCTCGGCTAATCCCGCACGGCACGATAAATTTATTACATACTATTGCGAGCACGTATGGAGTTACAGAATTCACTGTTGACAGAACTTTAACGGCGATCCACATAGACGGAATCTTCAAAAATTCTGAAGAAATTCATATTTTTGTGTGTGCCATGGTGGAATGCACTGAGCAGCAGGAGGCCTATCACACCGTTGTAAATGAATGGCGCCTGTTGAGACCGAGAACACAAAATTCTTTGTGTTTTTGTGTTATCGACATCTCTACCCTACGACCGATTCGTATGGGACGAGCAAAGGTTGCCTAGCAGAGCCAGAGAAACTCTAACAACAACTGCATCAACTAGAAACTTACAACTCGTGCCAAAAAAAAAAAAAATATATATATTCGATAATTAAGTTAAAATATATATCAAGTGTCTATCTTCGTTCACGTAGACTATGTAGTCCTGTAAAATTGTATGAATCTTTTTGAAACAATGTGCATACCTTTTCCGTATGCTGCCACCCCTCTCTCCCCCCTCTCATTCCAACTCTCCCCCCCCCCCCCCCAATTCGGAAGACTGCTGTCATTGTTTGGTCCACACATCCCAGAGGAAATATACATCAGGCATTACGTTATGACCAACATTTTCAGCGCCAGAATGAATATTCACTCTGCAGCAGCTTCTGCAGTGATTTGAAAATTCCTGACAGATTAAAACTGTGTGCCGGACCCAGAGTCGAAAGCAGAAACTTAGCCTTTTGCGAGTAAGTGATCTACCAGCTGGTGTATCCAAGCACGATGCACATGCCCTCCTCCCCCCGCCCCCCTCCCAATGATTGCTTCACTCCACCAGTACGTCATCATGTATCCCGGTCCAGCAGGCGGTTTTTATCTGCCGAGAAGTTTCACTTTATTCATCGTGACAAGTTTTCTCAGCCGAAACAGCCGCCTTTCCTTAACGTTGAATGTGCTTTTATCCGACAGACGCGGAACTATTCACGGTTGTCGGATAACGTTTGCACACACAGCGTGTCGTGCGCAACAGACTGATTATGGCCTTGTAGCCCCCTCAGGAGATTGTTTATCTGGTAGCCGCTAATTTGACGACCATTTCCTCCACTTACTGGCAATTGGATTTGAGAGGCTGCAGGAAAGTTCTAATAACTGGTATTAAATAGCAGCATCTGCTGCACATATAAATTTCAATCCATTTGACAGGCGCTCCGCAGCATTCTTGGTCAAGGGAGCGCCGATCTACATGGGCCTGACGCTGCTAGTTTTAGAGATGTGATCAGCTACAACACTGAGATTGTTCCCGTGCGAAAAATCACCTCTAGTGAGATAAGAGCTGACAAACGATACCCTGGTAACTATCAACACGGCAATAAATACACGGGGCATATCTTATTCCGAAGATACGTGAAACTGTATGCTTAAATTCCTTCCACCCTCACTCCAACCCCTACCTAAAGCCTGAATCGTACGCCACCAAGGAATTTAATACACGCTAACAGGTCATCCTCCGTATACAATGTCGTCTTAATATACTGAGCTCTTTTCCACAGCCGCTGTTACACTGAAGAGCCAAAGAAACTGGTACACCTGCATTTTATGGTGTAGAGCCCCCGAGAGCACCCAAGAGTGTCGCAACATGACGTGCCATGGAGTTGAATTATGTCTGAAGTAGTGCTGGAGGGAACTAACACCATGAATAATGCAGAGTACGAGCGGGTGGGGATCTCTTCTGAAAAGCACGTTGCAAAGCAACCCAGATATGCTCAATACGTTCATATCTACAGAGTTTCAACTGCTGGAGCCATTCTGGAGCAGTCTAGACGTCCCCAAATCGGTCGGAATGCACAATGGAAATAAATGGATGCAGGCAATCAGACAGGATGCTTATGTACGTGTCACCCGTCAGAGTCGTATCTAGACGTATCAGGGGTCCCATATCACTCCAACTGCACACGATCCACACCATTACAGAGCTGCCACCAGCTTGGACAGTCCTCTGAAGACATGCAGGGTAAACGGATTCATGAGTTTCTCCCCATAGCCGGCCGTAGTGGCCGAGCGGTTAAAGGCGCTACAGTCTGGAACCGCACTACCGCTACGGTCGCAGGTTCGAATCCTGCCTCGGCCATGGATGTGTGTGATGTCCTTAGGTTAGTTAGGTTTAAGTAGTTCTAAGTTCTAGGGGACTTATGACCACAGCAGTTGAGTCCCATAGTGCTCAGAGCCATTTGAACCATTTTTTTCTCCCCATACCCGTACACTCCCATCCGCTCGATAGAATTTGATACGAGATTCGTCCGACTAGGCGACATATTTCCAGTCATCAACGGTGTTAAAGGGCCCGGTCGAGGCGTACAAGGGTACAAGAGTGAGCGTCCGGAACCGAAAGCCCATATCGATGAGGTTTTGTTGAATGGTTCGCATGCTGGCACTTGCTGATGGCCCAGCACTGAAATCTGCAGCAATTTGCGGAAGGGTTGCACTTCTGCACTTCTGTCAGGCTGAGCGATTTTGTTCAGTTGTCGTTGGTCTCGCACTTGCAGGATCTCTTTCCGGCCGCAGCAATGTCGGAGAGTTTTACCGGATTCCTCATATTGTCGTTACACTCGTGAAATGGCCGCACGGGGAAACTCTCGACTACATCGCTACTTCGGAGATGTTGTGTTCCATCGCTCGTGCGCCGGCTATAATACGACTTATACCACATTAAAACTCCCTTAAATCTTGATAACCTGCCATTGCAACAGCAGTAACAGATCTAACAACTGCGCCAGACACTTGTTATCTTACGTAGGCGTTGCCGACGGCAGCGTCGTGTTCTGCCTTTGAATACGCATGCCTACACTAGTTTCTTTGGCGCTTCGGTGTAATTTCTGTAAACGGTCTTTTACGTGCGTAAGAGATTCTTTTATCTGGAAGATGAACTTTATCTATTAACTGTTAATAATTTTAGAGCGATTGGGCATTTGCAAATCATGTCACACTAAAATGGAAGATTCACAGCGTGTTATGATCGACGGTGCAGTGAGGGAGAAAATAACATGCGATGATGTCTCTTATAACCCTAGAACATCAAAAATGGCTCTGGGCACTATGGGACTTAACATCTACGGTCATCAGTCCCCTAGAACTACTTAAACCTAACTAACCTAAGGACAGCACACAACACCCAGTCATCACGAGGCAGAGAAAATCCCTGGCCTCGCCGGGAATCGAACCCGGGAACCCGGGCGTGGGATGCGAGAACGCTACCGCACGACCACGAGCTCCGGACCCCTAGAACATCCTAGCATTAATATTATATGTGAATTCCATAGGTAAATTGAAAAAAAAGGTTTGAAACATACACAGGAGAATCGACTTATAGTGACTACTGACTTTTGTGGCGAAGAGATAGTTCTCTTTCCTCGGTAGAACGTTCGTTGGCGGAGATATCTTGTTACCAAAGCAACTTCCATAATTACGCTGTGCCTGCAATCGTACATTGCTGAATTCTCCCTATGCGATTTCCACATATTTGGAGCCCTGAAGAAAGACATTAGTGGCCGAGATTTGCTTCGGACGAAGATGAATACGCCTGGGTACAATCGCTACTACGTAGCAGGCAGTTTTCCATGAAGGCATTGACCATTTTGTCTCACACTGAGGTAAGTGTACAGTTATGGCGATTACTTTTGAAATAATAAACAGCGTACTTAAGAGGGGCGTTCAGTAGCAATGCAACATAATTTTTTCTGGGCAAATTACGGTTGAAAAAATGTAGAATTCGTTTTTGGATATCGTGGAATATTCCCGCTTCAGCCCCTATATGTTTTCGAAGGTGTGAGAGGGAACGGCGCTGTACGTAACCTTCAAGGCGGCGTCTGTAACGAAAGTGCTTTCCAACCAGAGAGCTGTCACAAACCTTCCTTTAGTGGAGAAACAGAGCATCGCATATATTCATAGGCGCTTCCAGAATGTTTTGGAGACCAGGAAGTGAACAAAAGCACGGTGACTCGTTAAACGGAGCGTCTGTTATTACCTCAACAAGGTAACGCAATCTGTCCAATCCCCCGACCGCACACAACTGTGACTCCTCTAACTTGTGCACACTGTCATTCATGTTATCAATGACTCACAATCGAAGAGCTCGCTGCTCAATTGGATGTCTCTGTTGGTAGTGCTGATAAACTCATCCGCCAATTGCGGTACTCAAAGCCTTGTACCCGCCGGTTCCTCGTCAACTAAAAGATGATCATAAAAAGCAACGAATGATATCCGTCGAATTGCTTGCGCAGTTACGAGGCGGAACGTGACAATCTCTTATCGAGCATCGTCACAGGTGATGAAGCAAGGGTTCATCACTTGGAACCGAAAACAAAACGTCAGTCCATGGAGTGGCTACACACCATCTCTCCTTCAAAGAAAACGTTCAAAGCCGCACCCGCAACTAGTAAAGTTACGGCGACCGTCTTCTGGGTCATTGTAGGGGTTATTGTGTTTGGTATCCTCTCTCATGGTGCAACGATAAGCTGTAAAGTGTATTGTGCCGCCCTCGGGAAATTGTAGACTTGATTTCAGCGTGCTCTTCACCACAAACATGCAAACATACTTCTCCTTCTCCACAACAAAGCAAGGCCACGCACAAGTCAGCGCATCCGAATGGAGCTCACAAAACTTCATTGGACTGTTTTTCCTCACCCACGATACATGCCGGATCTCGGACCTTCCGACTTCCATCTATTTGGCCCAATGAAGGATGCAGTACATGGCTAAAGAAGTTATTAACAAAGGAAGACGTTTGTTCGACCGGACGTCGACAGAGTGGTATCATGCGGGCATCCGGGACCCCCCCGTAAGGTGACGTAAGGCCGTCGCACGGTTGAAAAATAGAGTTTTGTAGCCAAAAGATTGGGGAAGAATGTGGTGTATTGGAATTCTGCTTTCAGAAAAAGTGTATTGCTTTCTTTACTGAGCACCTCTCGTAATTTATTTCCA
The DNA here is from genome assembly GCF_023898315.1 of Schistocerca nitens. Lineage (NCBI taxonomy): Eukaryota > Metazoa > Arthropoda > Insecta > Orthoptera > Acrididae > Schistocerca > Schistocerca nitens. The sequence goes on along the minus strand of NC_064621.1, from coordinate 318,624,780 downwards.
CCCATCTCGTGTCCATTCGACTGCCTCTTATATATCTGGATGATCTGATGGGGTTTGAGAAGTCGCCTTCTAATGTGAGAAGTAACATTGTGACATGAAGAGAGGCTATTTATTCACAGGAGTTTTGCAGCACCTTTGTGCCCATTCCGGAAGTAGCAATCTGTGGTGTCAGTAGTTTCACGAGAGTGCCAGAACACGACAAGAATCCAAGACTGTTCCGCCCTCGATGCTGTTTTGGCACCGGCGGGTTATCGAGCCCGAAGCTTCCACGTCGCACCGCCAGGGGCGCCGTTGTCGCCGGCCGCAGTGCGTTGGCTGGCGCGCCGCCGCATGCGTTGGCGCCAGTAGGGGCGGCCGCACCCAATCAAAAACGCCAGCGAGTGCTCCGCTAATCGCCGGCGGCGAAGGCAGCAGCCCAAGGGATTCCCGCCCCTTGCAAATTACTCCCCATTGTCCAGAGTCTTCATCCTTTATGGCTCCCGCGGACGATTTCACGCCGCCTATCACTGCACCAATGGGAGCGCAAAAAAAGGTAACCCTGAAAAATCGCTCGGACGCGCAGCAGCACTTGCTTTATTAATTTAATGGGTTATTGATTGTGAACGATTGTCACTTTTTTTTCGCGCTCCCTCTCACGGTCTTCCTCGCCGTGACGTATTGACTTTGCCGTTTAATGAAGCAATTCCGTTGCAAATAACCGCGTTATTAAAGGATGGTTCCGCCCTCGTCGAATCTTAATTAATTACGTTGCCCACTGGAGAGCAGACAACTCGTAGCTGCCCAGCGGAAGCCATAAAATTCTTCGTCGTTGCCGGCGCAGTGTCGGAGCCAGCTGCGATGCGGGTGCGGTAGCTAACGCACTGCCCTTCTACTCATCTCTCGCAGGACGCGTGCGTCCAAGCACGAGCCACCAGTTAAGGCCCCGCAAATAGCGGTCATTACTTTTACGAGCTGCTGGTACTTTTTGCAATTTACTCGTCGGTTAATGTCATACAGCTAAAACAAAAACACCACAATTAGAATGAAACGATGCCAGTTTCGGTGACACTTTTTCGATGGCTACCTAAGAATAATCTTTGTACACAAGCAGTACCGCCTTGCGGTTGAGCACTTTACCACTCATTATGGCAACGCTCCGCAAATTCATTACATGAGATTTTCACTTTGCAGCGGAGTGTACGCTGATATCAAACTTCCTTTCAGATTAAAACTGTGTGCCGGCATGCAGTTTTAATCTGCCAGGAAGTTTCAAAATAGAATTTTATTTATAAATAGAGGAAATCGTTAGGGTCGTAGGAGGCGATCTTTAAATATAGTGTTGTAGTCTTCTTTTTTTACAAGATCGCTAGGGGGAATATAATTACTGGTTTCGACAAGTTAAATGGCCATCTTCAGATCTGAAAGTATACAGAAAGCTACAGGCCAATATTGATAATACAAATAAAAGATTAATTTAATTGTTACGTTATAGTTTTCTTAATTATTAGATTTCGGAAAGAGCCCTTACTGCCATCTTAACAGTGGAATGTCATTTCCGACGATACGAAAGTAATTACAAAACAACACCCAGTATCCGAGCTCCGTAATACAATGACGGAAAAAAATCACAATAAGAATAAAGCGTTGTGTACCATAAAAGAAAGTCTGTAGGCGCGTTTCTACGTCCGAAGGTGATGATGTCTATTAAAATTTTGCGACGTCGTATAAGATGGGCGCTAGTAGCACCACTATGAGGATGCAAATCAGATTTGGATTAATTACACGCAGTAACGGTCGTGCGCCTTAGTTACATTTGAGATTTGACGTGGTGAGTTGACGTTAGACAGGAATACCTGTAAGGCGACAAGGACGCCGTCATCAACGCCTCAGTGAGTTTGAAGCTGGATGCTCTTTATGCGATTTTTCTGAAAGACTTGGCAATAACGTAGCCACGGTACACGATTGCTCGCAGCGGTTATCACGGGAATGTACAGTCGCAAGAAGACTCGACTCCGGACTGCTACGCGACGCGACAGGGAGGGAAGACCATCGTGTCTGGCTTACGGGTCTGGAGCATCGTACTGCATCTGCAGCAGTCATAAGACCAGCGGTTGGCACCATAGTGTCAGGCAGATTGTTACAAATCGGTTACTTGGACAGCACCGAGCCAGGCACCCTGCAGTGTGTATTCCAGAGACCCCAAATCACCACCATTTGCGACTTCAGTAGTGTCAAGCGAGACCACGGTGTGTTTTCTGATGAAATCTGGCTCTGCCTCGGTGCCAGTGATGGCCGTGTGTTGGTCAGAACGAGGCCAGTTGAGGACCTGCAACCATACTGTCTGCGGCTAGTCACTCACTGCCTACATCTGGAGTTATGATCTGGAGTGCGATATCGTAGGACAGCAAGAGCACTCTCGTTATTATTCCAAGCACACTGCAAATTTGTACGTTAGTTTGGTGATTCGACCTGTTGTGTTGCCATTCATGAACGGTATTCCAAGGTTGTTTTCCAACAGGATAACAAAAAAATGGCTCTGGGCACTATGGGACTTAACATCTGAGGTCATCAGTCACCTAGAACTTAGAACTACTTAAACCTAACTACCCTAAGGAAATCACACACATCCATGCCCGAGGCAGGATTCGAACCTGCGACCGCAGCAGTCGCGGGGTTCCGGACGGAAGCGCCTCCAACCGCACGGCCACCGCGGCCGGCAACAGGATAACACTCCCACATACCGCTGTTGTAGTCCACCATGCTCTTCAGAGTGTTGCCATGTTACCTTGGCCTGCTGGATCATCAGATGTGTCTCCGTTCAAGCACATATGGGACACCATCGGATGACGACTCCAGCATCGTCAACGTGCAGCATCAACCGTCCCTGTATTGACAGACCAAGTGCAACAGGCATGGAATTCCATTCCACTATCTGACGTCCGGCACCTGTACAACACAATGCATGCGCGTTTACATCTTGTATTCAACATTCTAGCAGTTATGCGGGTTATTAATGTACCAGCATTTCAAATTTGCTATGGCTTATCTCGAGCTTATCAGTGACCTTGCAATGTTACCTAAATATGGCACCTAGTCAGCTGTATTCACGAAATTTCATTACTCTTTACATCAATTATTTTTTGGTGAGGAATTTTTTTTCCGTCAGTGTGGTTGTACGGGTGCATAACACATAGCAGACAGCAGGGTACACATCGCATTAGTAACAGATGTAATCACTGCTTTCTGTTAAGTGATGCGTACAACATAAAATTTTGATTGTGTGGAAGTTCATGCCTGAAATCCTTGTAAACACTGCAATACACACGCCACAACACAACAGCAAGCCGCTAGAGGAGCCAAATACGGCAGCGCATTGATAGAAGGAGCGTCATTCGGTAACTCGTTTCCTGTAATTTTTTTTTGGTCATCAGTCTACTGACTGGTTTGATGCGGCCCGCCACGAATTCCTTTCCTGTGCTAACCTCTTCATCTCAGAGTAGCACTTGCAACCTACGTCCTCAATTATTTGCTAGACGTATTCCAGTCTCTGTCTTCCTCTACAGTTTTTGCCCTCTACAGCTCCCTCTAGTACCATGGAAGTCATTCCCTCATGTCTTAGCAGATGTCCTATCATCCTGTCCCTTTTCATTGTCAGTGTTTTCCACATATTCCTTTCCTCTCCGATTCTGCGTAGAACCTCCTCATTCCTTACCTTATCAGTCCACCTAATTTTCAACATTCGTCTATAGCACCACATCTCAAATGCTTCGATTCTCTTCTGTTCCGGTTTTCCCACAGTCCATGTTTCACTACCATACAATGCTGTACTCCAGACGTACATCCTCAGAAATTTCTTTCTCAAATTAAGGCCGGTATTTGATATTAGTAGACTTCTCTTGGCCAGAAATGACTTTTTTGCCATAGCGAGTCTGCTTTTGATGTCCTCCTTGCTCCGTCCGTCATTGGTTAGGTAGCAGAATTCCTTAACTTCATTGACTTCGTGACCATCAATCCTGATGTTAAGTGTCTCGCTGTTCTCATTTCTAATACTTCTCATTACCTTCGTCTTTCTCCGATTTACTCTCAAACCATACTGTGTACTCATTGGACTGTTCATTCCGTTCAGCAGATTATTTAATTCTTCTTCACTTTCACTCATGATAGCAATGTCATCAGCGAATCGTATCATTGATATCCTTTCACCTTATATTTTTATTCCACTCCTGAACCTTTCTTTTATTTCCATCATTGCTTCCTCGATGTACAGATTGAAGAGTAGAGGCGAAAGGCTATAGCCTTGTCTTACACCCTTCTTAATACGAGCACTTCGTTCTTGATCGTCCACTCTTATTATTCCCTCTTGGTTGTTGTACATATTGTATATGACCCGTCTCTCCCTATAGCTTACCCCTACTTTTTTCAGAATCTCGAACAGCTTGCACCATTTTATATTGTCGAACGCTTTTTCCAGGTCGACAAATCCTATGAAAGTGTCTTGTTTTTTTTTTTTTAGCCTTGCTTCCATTATTAGCCGTAACGTCAGAATTGCCTCTCTCGTCCCTTTACTTTTCCTAAATCCAATCTGATCGTCACTTAGCGCATTCTCAATTTTTTGTGTAATTAGAAACTTGGATTCCTGTTCTGAACCTGAGTCTAGGAAAGTAACATGTTGAGCGTGACCACACAGCTCTACTAAATGACAAAAATCACGATAAAAATTAACCGAGAAGAAACTTTTCTAAACCGTAAATCAAATTACAAACTGACGTTGCGTCTCTGGAGGTACCGAATAGAGTTGAAGGGTGTATAGAGAAAAGTATGTTGCGTGGGAAAGTAAGTACGCAGTGAGTAGCTCACAATTTGGATCGTGCTATTGCCACTGTAACACTTACATTTCCCCAAAATCAGCAAACCGTGTGCCTATTGGTACCTAACCGCCGCCAGGAGATGCATGAGCCCTCAAAGCGGGCGGCGATCGAATGACCACGAAACACGGATGTCTCTTCACAACACTTTGCTATATCGTGGGTGGTAGGGGGGTTATTCAATGCCGTATCCAATGTGTCAGACGAAAATATTGTTTATTTCCTGACAAAATGGAGAAAAGAGGCAGAAATTTTTCGTTTGTGGCGTATAAAAACCCCATAGCCAAAAAGAGGTTGGTACAGGGATGGAGCAGTGTTTCATCGATTGGTCAGCCTCATTGAGCCAGGCAAGGTGGAGGGGCCACTCAGTTCGACTGTATATGTCAGATTTTGGAGACATTACAACACAGCTCCCACGCTGGTCCGGAGACACCTCGGTGTCTCGCCCTTTAAGCATAATAGTTGAAAATGACATGTTCAGTAATCTACATCTACATACATAGTCCGCAGACGACCGTACGGAACACGGTGGAGAACACCTTGTACCACTACTAATCATTTCCTTTCTTATTGTAAACGCAAATGAAGGAATGAAGACGACATCCAAAAGGTCTCTGTAGGAGTCCTAATTTCTCCCATCTCATCTTTATAATCACTATGCAAAATGTACGTTGGCAGCAGTAGAACACTTCTGCAGTCAGTCTCAAATGTCGGTTCGCTATATTTTGCGAGAAACAGCATCGTCTTCCCTTCACGAATTCCCACACACCATTATACTTGCAAGCTGACCGAACCTACCGCTAACTATACCTCTGAAGGTGGCAATGGTGGCAAGGCGCCTTCTGGTCATTAGGAATAAAGGCACCGGCTGTGCCGACAAAAGCACAAAGCAGGCTGTGGCCTTATCTAAGTGAAAATGTCCAGCTTCCAGGGGACATTCGCCTTTACTTATGAGATTCACTGACCGCCTTCTCACCAAGAAGACCGAGGGACCACAACGAAGAACCCGCATCCGCCCTAGCAAACGTGCCCAGTACACTCCAAATTAAATTAACTACGGAATCGTGGCAACAATGAATCAGTATCGCTTAGCGTTATCTGACTCTAATGCCACAATCATGTGAAGAATTGGAAAAGTTGAGGCCCTGGTGTTTAATACCAGTGTATCAAAACCGAGGCGTTGATAACGTGGAAATCAATCATGGGTTACTTTCCAATAACGTGCAAAACATTTTGAACACGACAAATGTCGTCGCACACTAGGTTCCACTGGTCTTCTACATCACAGCTCTTTCTGCATGAAAACATATGCTGCCACTTTGGAAGACCAAATTTCAACTCAAGGCCTCCTGACATGGTACACAATGACTTCTATTTCTGTTCTCGAATGAAGAGATGATAGCGTTGTGGAAATTTCCAGGTAGTGACGAGTTGATTTTCGAGGTGGAATATTTCGTGAAAAGAAATAATCTCAAACAACCAAGTTATCCGCAACATCATCTTTTGTTGAAAAGGTCTGTCGCTTTGAATGGTAAATGTATAGGGAAGGACTGAAACCATAACCAGGCATCTCATGGTCGCAGCTTGATATTTGAAAAATGGTAGTTATAACTTTACGACAACTGCTGTAGTAAGTATCGCTTTGTTCGCTGGAGACACATCAACCAAATACACCGTCATGCTGTTTGCGCAGATTTCGCATAGTAGTTAGTACTATATGGTAAAATTTATACAGTTGCAGAAATAATGGTAATCTGCTTTCTGGATAAAGGGTTCAAAATGGTTCAAATGGCTCTGAGCACTATGGGACTCAACATCTTAGGTCATAAGTCCCCTAGAACTTAGAACTACTTAAACCTAACTAACGTAAGGACACGACACACACCCATGCCCGAGGCAGGATTCGAACCTGCGACCGTAGCAGTCCCGCGGTTCCGGACTGCAGCGCCAGAACCGCATGGCCACCGCGGCCGGCGATAAAAGGTTCGATATTAATGATATCTCGAAGTTTAGAGACTGTTCATGTTCCTCTTCGCCGAGAGGCGTAATGTAATGTGAAGAGCTATAGAGGAAAGGCCAACCTCCAGGTGCCATTGATCTCAGGAATAACACACACACACACATATACACGTGCGCACACGCACAGTCCCCCCCCCCCCCCCCACACACACACACACACACACACACGCTGCCATGGGAGCTTAGGTTTGGCTACGGATAATCATATTTGTCCACTTGGTACTCTAGAAAAAGTGATATCGGGAAATTGGAAGCGTAGGGTTGAGGTCCCCAACATAAAAACACACCCCAATGGTCTGCGTCTCTACTAGACAAATCTGCAAAGCCAGAGGACAGGTGGAGGAGCTATCCAGTCTGCCGCGATTTGGGCGTAGGGATAATGGCGTTAAAGAGCTAGCTAACGGATTCATCTTGAGCCACAACCTTTGTACGTAGTTGTTCTTGTTCAAAGCTGCTTTCCTCCAGACGAGAACCTTTTTCCTACCACTTTTGGGACCTTCTTATTTGACGCTACTGTCCTCCGCTTATCGGTAGATGGGAACGATCAGACTAGGTCGGTTACTTTCGAACAGATAAGTAGGAACGTGTCCTTAGCAAATCAGTTCAAACAGCTTTGACGTACGTGGTACATCAAAGCAAATTGATGGTGCTTATATTATGCTAACAGAGATTCAGTGAAAGAATAAATATCAGTAGTTCAACATTAATGATTCTGAGCTTGTTTTATTTTGAGACAGGAAGGATTCGTGTATATTATTTGTCTTGCAACTTAAGGCTGATTAATTTTAGCAATCCGTGGGTAAAACAATACAAGTATGTTGGTGTACTAAGTAGTAGGATTGGGGGCAGAAGCTCCGGTCTTTGTGTGTCAAAGGCAACTTTGACTAAAATTCGAATGAATTGTTCATTCATTTGTGCACTTTCTCCCAGGTCCACCATCACATTACCAAAAATGAGACATCTTATGATGATTAAATCTGTTTTCTGATAAGAATTTACTAATTAACAACCTAATAAATAGAAAATACGAAACAGAAATTTTAATAGTTCTACAGAGTTACTTGGCATAAGAATCCTATCACGTGACAAAGAATAAGACTTAAATGAAATAGTAATAAGATTTAACGTTAATTTTCCTCAGGAGAAGAAAACAGTATTGGTTGCGAAGTTGAAAATATCGTTTATTTATTCATCAATAACGAGCGTTTCATCTAATTCAAGGCATCTTGAATTGGCCGATAAATGTTGATTCAGTACTGTGCAATTGGTTGCAGGATGTAGAATGACGTTTCTAGTACATTTACAGTCCTGATCATGCTTGTATTGACTGGACGAAATTACGCGTCCCCGTAAGGTTGTACGATGTTACGCTCTTAATACATGACGACAGCATATATTTACCTTAATTATTTTTTTTGTACATGACGAGGACAAATTATTTTTTTGCGGATGTTTTCCTGTCTAGATCCACAACTTGCTTATCAATATTTTTCGGCCGATCTGAAGATGCCTTCTATTACGCAAAACACGCGTCGATTAAACATACAGTAATTTCAACATCGCAACCAACACTCTTTCCTTCTCGTCATTCTACATACTAGTTGCTGTATCACCACACCATGGAGTGGAAAACCTTTTATTCATTTTCTTGTTACTCTTTCTCCCTTGTGGGACTTCTTTTAATTCATCATCTTCTTTTATAGGCTGGTCCTAACTTCGACGCTGTATTAAAATTTAATGTAGAAGGAACAGAATTACTGATCAGAAACAAAGAAATTAAATGACACAGCTGTTGCCACGGAGAATGCCACAGGGACTGCCGCACATCCCTAAACGATTATTTTTGTGTATAAACAGTTTAGTTATCTACTTTTCGTGCGACATGACAAAGCCAGTGCTTGGGAGGCCTTTCTGAGACGACTTCTTACAATTTATATCTAATGTTTATTTATTGTTGAGAAATCCTTGAAATCCATTGTTATTTTAGTAGAAAAACTCTTCCCCAAATTCCGGCTCTAAATTTTCCCAACAATGTTTGGCGAGGAGAGCGTATCTACTGCCTTGCGCTGTTTTCGTCTTCGGTCCTGAGTTACCGGTTTCCTATATGAGGGGAATGTCGTATTTTAGGTAGAATGGAATCTTCCAGAAATAATTTACTCCGCATCATTTGACCAGATATGTTCAAAAATGGCTGGAAGTGGTTGACTCCTTAGTAACAATGCTTATGTCTGATTCTGTTTTACTCTGTTATCATGTACAGTTCATGTTGTACGGAGAATGTCGTCATCACAATCACAAATAAATGCCGTATACGTAATATATCAGTTCACGAGTGACAATTCGACGTTGTTCTTACTCATGGTAGGTAGAAGTTCTAATCCTCAGATGATACGTTACTGGTACTGTGATTACTATTCATTCTTATGATGGCATCAGCTTGAGTACATCAGCTGTACGAAGTAACAAAAAAAACTGCTATCCAGACTGAATGTAAGGATTCTTATTATTACAGAATTATTTAATACAAAAGTCAATTAATAACAACATTTTCCTGTATTCCTGTTATCTTCCTTTAAGGTTCTTTACCCGGGACATCGTCCTCTAGTACATCGCGTGCTCCATTATTTCGTTGATGTAGTTTCCCCAAGAACGTCGTGGTGCGCCGCGTTTGCGTCTGACGGGTGTTTCCATTCTAAAATTGTCTTTGGCCACCGATGGTACGGCATTCTCAAGAGAATCTGTATTCCATACGAGCGATCTCTTTCAACACTTTGTGATACAATCTATCTTGTTCAACAAATTTTCTCATGTGAAGCATTATTCGCGACTGAAAACGACACAAAAAAACTACACTCTGGAATAGAAACAGAGTTTAGAAAGTTGCTGAACGCATACGGTACATCGACAAGACTGAACAGTTTACATTCTCATAATATATGAGGCAACTTTCAGCAGCTGATGTTTAAAGTCTTAACTGCAGAATTTGTCTAGAAGGTAAATTGTTTATTATTACTTGTGAAGCGTTTCAGCAATAACCGTCATAAGCTCTGTATAAAGATAAAGAAGAACGTTTCAGGACAAGTTCATTCTGACGTAACATACAAACCGGTTGGAGTGATAGATCGTCACACAATTAAGACATACGCAAAATAAAACCTGAGCCACACGTAGGACGTATGACGGCAACAACTTTATTGTACACCGCAGTGAAATCAGCCGGGCTGAACTGGCAGTTGAGTGAGGAATCAACAGCTAACTGCAGCAAGTCTGAGGTAAACGTTACAAATAACTCATGCACTCATGCAGCAAACACGCATCAGCTCAAACTGAATTGCTCCTTGTAAGTCTCATTTTCTTCAGTTGCGTATGGCTATGCCTGGAAAGCGGCAACAAAAGTAAACACACTGCTGTCTACAGAAATTCTTTGTCTAACTGCTTATAATGACGACCGAGCTATACGTAGATCTGCTGTGTAACACAGGTGCCGTCCGCGGTGACCGAGCGCTTCTACACACTTCAGTCCGAAAGCGCGTGAATGCTACGATAGCAGGTTCGAATCCTGCCTCGGGAATGTATGTGTGTGATGTCCTTACGTTACTTAGGCTTAAGTAGTTCTAAGTTCTGGGGGACTGATGACCTCAGATGTTAAGTCGCATAGTGCTCAGAGCCATTTGTAACACAGGTAATTTCATTTAATGAATTTTGTTTAACTTAAAAAAGTAAATATATTAAGAAAATAAATATAATTAGTTGCAAACACAGCGTAGAAGTGACCAGCGTCCCTACGTTTCCCTATTTATACAATGTGGTGATAAATATTTCGCTGTAGATATTACTGAAAGTAACAAATGAAAAACATTTGGTACAGCGGACCCATTTTTAGAACTGGGGGAAATCAAAAGTCATTTTTAAATATAATATGAAGATTCTACTTATAGAAACAAAGACACTCCAATCTTAGGTATTTCAGTTTTAAAGCAGGATGGTAAGAATTCCAAACGGAGACCCAGTTCCTCCCATTAGCAGACAGGAAATACAGAATGAAAATTGAGAAAGCGAAGAAAATAATCCATATGTAGCAACTACACATTATACGGGGTCAAGCAGTGACCTGCTTTTCCTGCAGCTGATCACTTTGTGCTGCCCTGATGTCTGAAAGTGATCATTATGGGATGACACCGAAGGTCTTGTGAATGACGTGTGCACTGTCAGACTCAATGAGAGTTCCCAAGCACCTTATATTACCAAGAAGAGTTAGCCATTATAAAACAGATAGCATTAAAATGGAAACAAAATAACAACGGTAGAAGCGTTACGGAATAATGAAGACAAAAAATGAAAGAAAAAGGAACAAATCACACAAATACGCATGCAAGCAATACTACCGCAAGGAACTGGCATACAGTGGCCTACCACAATAATTTCACATAGAAAGTAGGTAACATATTGAAAAAAAGGACTTTTAATAAACATTGGATACAAAACGAATTGATCAGTACAGAAACACATCGCAAAACTGAAACCAAAACCAAGCCGTCTGTTTTCCAGCAACTGAGTTGCACGGGCGGTGACAAAAATCTACATTGGAATGACTGTAAGTACATTTGACATGAGATATGAAAAGCACCCCAGGACATGGAAATACACTACAAATTACTCACCTGCGGACCAGCTTAAACAGAAATGTTATACGTCAAGCACAATACAAAAATATTTCAAAACATTTGTCGCAAATTGCGAATGTAAATTGATTTCAACTGTACTGTTTATTGATGATACATGAAAACACGAACATCTCGGCTATCCGTGCACTCACCTCAGACAGACTCAAAGAGCATCTGAGACTCGTCAGCAGTGTCTAAGCATGTCTGTATGTCTAAAGGAATGTGTATAATGTGGATAATAAAGACAGACATTGTACCAAAAAAATAATAACTGAACAATACAGACAGATATGAGCATTATAAAAGTAGCTGAAAACTGACACCTCCTCACCTTTCAGCAAAACTCACACATACACAAAGCACTGAAGCACAGTAAACCACTTCTTAAAGGCAAGAGATATATATTGGAAACCTGATACTATACAAAATCATCGCAAAATCACCTTAAAAAAATAAACGATACAAAAAGAAACTTGTCATTCCCCAGTTCTCACTGATATTTTTCCCTCTCTCTCTCTCTCTCTCTCTCTCTCTCTCTCCATCTCTTTCTCTCTCCCCCGCCTTCATCTCCACTTCAACGCCATCTCCACTATGTACATCTCTTTTATCCCGCTTTTTTAACCATTTCACAACTCACTCACCCTTCCCCAATATCGCATTCACTGTTCATTCATTCCCCCAACCCCTTTTCACCTTTCCCCAACTACTCAGCATTTAGATCAACAACTCCATGATTACCTCTTCAGTATACTTACATATAAAATGAATACATAGTAACATAAATAAATGAAGCATTACATTTATGACCAACCCCAGAGGAAGAGAAAGGTTTTAGATCAAGTGAAAATCAAAACTGAAGGTTCAGTTGGCAACACGATCCACACAAAAACACAGAGGAAAATGTTTAGCTTTGAAGTATGCAGGCAAACAATACTGATACTACATTGCTTGTTTCACCAAAAAAAGTGAAGTGTTGCAAAGTTGTGTCGGATTAGGCGAAATGCAGCACTACCAAACGAGGGAAAACACTATGTATGTGCAAGCTTATGACAGTTTCTGATGTGAACAAGTAAACGCAATATATTTTGTAACGAACTGTTTTTAGAGCTAGAAAGCAAGCGAAGTTGTAAATAAGTTTCATCAGAGACTGCTAATGATATTTTTCATCAATAAAACCAAATGAGTTTGTTAACAAAAATATCTATTTTCTTTGCAGGGACAGGTTAATAATACCTACATTAACCACAAAAAAAGTAGCCACACAGATGAGAAATTCGAGTGACATTAGTATTGTATACCTGACAAGGAGTACTGTATGGAAATAACAAATTCCACAAATCTTATTTTTTTACTTCATTTTAAAATAACGAGTTCTCAAAATATTTACATCACGTTTCAATAGGTTCATAGTAGCTGTTGTTCTGTAGTCATCACTTCGAAAAAACATTTTGTGCAGATCCACACGCTAGCCTACTCAGTGCGAATCTTTCATAGATCTATTATAAAGCAAGTACTGGATTCAAATGTTGGTTTATATCAACTTATTTATTCTTGATCTCCTTTTGCACTTTAGGGTAAATCGCAATAACAAGACACTCCCGACTGAGACAAATTTAGCTGTTTCCGACCACACCCAGTACGCGCTTTGTCTTTGTATTACTTTTCTTTTGCGAAAGGTACCGACAGGGAAACAGCAAGCTGCCAGCATTTTTGTAGCTGTGCACGAACTAGACTGTGAAAATTTATTATTTAAACAAGTTGGTAATGATCTCCCTCTAATGCTTTGTTGTTACGTCGCAATCCTTTCCTTGTTTTTATTTTGTGTGAGAAGATTACACAGTGGGGAATAAGCTTCTCATTAACAGCTCTCCCCTCTCCCTACAGCTTACCGTACAAGTAAGATTTATGGCGAAGCGCCGTGACCGTTTACGCTGTTTTCTCGCGTGTACTGGCGCAGACGTCGCGGCACTTCATCATCGTACTCGCTAGTCACAGGGCGGGGGGCGCTGCGTTTCTTTCCTTTTCTGCCGTCCTCACTTCAGGGAGAGACAGCCGCCCTAATCACCTCGTCGAAATGCAAAGCGACCGCCTACGGCGCGGCGGAGGCGGCGCCGAATGCGGAATTGGCGTAATTCGCCAGAGGCGTCGTGTTCCGATGCTGGTACCGGGCGAGGCACGAGCCGGCCGGGGGTGTTTAGCTGCTGGGAGCGGCTGGTGTCGGGGGTGGGGCCGCAGTAGTGCAGCAGGAGGGAGGTAGGGGGGAGGGAGGGGTCACGTGAGAGCACAGAGGGGCCTTTGTGATCACAGCGGCGTACCAGGCGAGACCGGCATGGCTTCAGCCCGCTACTCAACTCGCATCCACTGGAGATGGCTTCTCAAGTGGTACAGAGTTAACCTTCTCCCATATATGCTCGCTTTAAGACACGGCTGTGGGTTGCTTGTGCCTGTACTAGAGATATCCATTCACCCACCGCGTTTTATGAGTTTTGTGAGTCTGCCAACGGCCTTGTCAAAGAGGGCGGAGGAGCGTATGGAGGTTCAGGGCACTCTCTTGTCCTAGGGGTGGGAAATTGCCCCTAAAGGCGGAAGAATCAGCAATGATCAACGACATGAGGATGCAGAAGGCAAAGGAAACCACTGCATTAAAGACAAGTAAGGTGTATCCACAGGACATGTGGCCTGTAATTGAAGAAGTGTCATGATGATCTCTCCATTGGCAAAAGATTCCGGAATAGTCCCCCATTCGGATCTCCGGGAGGGGACTGCCAAGGGGGAGGTTACCATGAGAAAAAAGATTGAATAATCAACGAAAGGATAACGTTCTACGAGTCGGGGCGTGGAATGTCAGAAGCTTGAACGTGGTAGGGAAACTAGAAAATCTGAAAAGGGAAATGCAAAGGCCCAATCTAGATATAGTAGGGGTCAGTGAAGTGAAGTGGAAGGAAGACAAGGATTTCTGGTCAGATGAGTATCGGGTAATATCAACAACAGCAGAAAATGGTATAACAGGTGTAGGATTCTTTATGAATAGGAAGGTAGGGCAGAGGGTGTGTTACTGTGAACAGTTCAGTGACCGGGTTGTTCTAATCAGAATCGACAGCAGACCAACACCGACAACGATAGTTCTGGTATACATGCCGACGTCGCAAGCTGAAGATGAACAGATAGAGAACGTGTATGAGGATATTGAAAGGGTAATGCAGTATGTAAAGGGGGACGAAAATCTAATAGTCATGGGCGACTGGAATGCAGTTGTAGGGGAAGGAGTAGAAAAAAAGATTACAGGAGAATATGGGCTTGGGACAAGGAATGAAAGAGGAGAAAGGCTAATTGAGTTCTGTAACAAGTTTCAGCTAGTAATAGCGAATACCCTGTTCAAGAATCACAAGAGGAGGAGATATACTTGGAAAAGGCTGGGAGGTACGGGAAGATATCAATTAGATTACATCATGGTCAGACAGAGATTTCGAAATCAGATACTGGATTGTAAGGCGTACCCAGGAGCAGATATAGACTCAGATCGCAATATAGTAGTGATGAAGAGTAGGCTGAAGTTCAAGATATTAGTCAGGAAGAATCAATACGAAAAGAAGTGGGATACGGAAGTACTAAGGAATGACGAGATACGTTTGAAGTTCTCTAACGCTACAGATACAGCAATAAGGAATAGCGCAGTAGGCAGTACAGTTGAAGAGGAATGGACATCTCTACAAAGGGCCATCATAGAAGTTGGCAAGGAAAACATAGGTACAAAGAAGGTAGCTGCGAAGCAACCATGGGTAACAGAAGAAATACTTCTCTTGATTGATGAAAGGAGGAAGTACAAACATGTTCCGGGAAAATCAGGTATACAGAAATACAAGTCGCTGAGGAATGAAATAGATAGGAAGTGCAGGGAAGCTAAGACGAAATGGCTGAAGGAAAAATGTGAAGACATCGAAAAAGATATGATTGTCGGAAGGACAGACTCAGCATACAGGAAAGTCAAAACAACCTTTGACAGAGCAGATAGGTGGAAAGAATACATTGAAAGCCTCTATGATGGTGGAGATTTGTCTGATGTGATAGAAGAAGAAACAGGAGTCGATTTAGAAGAGATAGGGGATCCAGTATTAGAATCGGAATTTAAAAGAGCTTTGGAGGACTTACGGTCAAATAAGGCAGAAGGGATGGATAAAATTCCACCAGAATTTCTAAAGTAATTGGGGGAAGTGGCAACAAAACGACTATTCACGTTGGTGTGTAGAATATATGGGTCTGGCGACATACCATCTGATTTTCGGAAAAGCATCATCCACACAATTCCGAAGACGGCAAGAGCTGACAAGTGCGAGAATTATCGCACAATCAGCTTAACAGCTCATGCATCGAAGCTGCTTACAAGAATAATATACAGAAGAATGGAAAAGAAAATTGAGAATGCGCTAGGTGACGATCAGTTGGGCTTTAGGAAAAGTAAAGGGACGAGAGAGGCAATTCTGACGTTACGGCTAATAATGGAAGCAAGGCTAAAGAAAAATCAAGACACTTTCATAGGATTTGTCGACCTGGAAAAAGCGTTCGACAATATAAAATGTTGCAAGCTGTTCGAGATTCTGAAAAAAGTAGGGGTAAACTATAGGGAGAGACGGGTCGTATACAATATGTACAACAACCAAGAGGAAATAATAAGAGTGGACGATCAAGAACGAAGTGCTCGTATTAAAAAGGGTGCAAGACAAGTCTGTAGCCTTTCGCCCCTACTCTTCAATCTGTACATCGAGGAAGCAATGATGGAAATAAAAGAAAGGTTCAGGAGTGGAATTAAAATACAAGGTGAAAGGATATCAATGATACGATTCGCTGATGACATTGCTATCCTGAGTGAAAGTGAAGAAGAATTAAATGAGGTGCTGAACGGAATGAACAGTCTAATGAGTACACAGTATGGTTAGAGAGTAAATCGGAGAAAGACGAAGGTAATGAGAAGTAGTAGAAATGAGAACAGCGAGAAACTTAACATCAGGATTGAAGGTCACGAAGTCAATGAAGTTAAGGAATTCTGCTACCTAGGCAGTAAAATAACCAATGACGGACGGAGCAAGGAGGACATCAAAAGCAGACTCGCTATGGCAAAAAAGGCATTTCTGGCCAAGAGAAGTCTACTAATATCAAATACCGGCCTAAATTTGAGGAAGACATTTCTGAGGATGTACGTCTGGAGTACAGCATTGTATGGTAGTGAAACATGGACTGTGGGAAAACCGGAACAGAAGAGAATCGAAGCATTTGAGATGTGGTGCTATAGACGAATGTTGAAATTTAGGTGGACTGATACGGTAAGGAATGAGGAGGTTCTATGCAGAATCGGAGAGGAAAGGAATATGTGGACAACACTGACAAGGAAAAGGGACAGGATGATAGGACATCTGCTAAGACATGAGGGAATGACTTCCATGGTACTAGAGGGAGCTGTAGAGGGCAAAAACTGTAGAGGAAGACAGAGATTGGAATACGTGAAGCAAATAATTGAGGACGTAGGTTGCAAGTGCTACTCTGAGATGAAGAGGTTAGCACAGGAAAGGAATTCGTGGCGGGCCGCATCAAACCATTCAGTAGACTGATGACCAAAAAAAAAAAAGTATCTAGTGGTCTCAGCTGTGCAATTACACGGAGTACCAATGGTGCCTACACTCGAAGCTCACGGTTGTTGTCCCACAAGTTACAGATGAACTGGTCCGATGTAATTACATTTTCTTGTAGATTTATTGAGTATCGACTTTATCTTTAATGAGGATAAAAGGTGACGTAATACTGACACAAATTTTAGTTCATTGTTCAAAATGTTCAAATGTGTGTGAAATCATGTGGGACTTAACTGCTAAGGTCATCAGTCCCTAAGCTTACACACTACTTAACCTAAATTATCCTAAGGACAAACACACACACACACCCATGCCCGAAGGTGGACTCGAACCTCCGCCGGAACCAGCCGCACAGTCCATGACTGCAGCGCCTCAGAACGCTCGGCTAATCCCGCGCGGCTTAGCTCATTACTTCAGTTTCAGCCCATATCGAAGATAAATTTAATACTCAACATGTCTCCAGGGAAACGTAAATATACTACAGTACTAGACCAAGAGAACACCAGCCCCTGAGGTACAAGCAGGATTTCCCCATTGGGTCCATCTAATTTGCACCCTTCTCCTGTAGCACCACATCTCAAATGCTTCGATTCTTCTATGTTTCACTTTTTCCACAGTCCACGTTTCACTAGATTACAAATCGGTGCTTCCAACGTACATTCCCAGAAATTGCTTCCTCAGATTAAGGCCTATGTTTGATACTAATAGACTTCTCCTGGCCAGGAATGCCCATTTTGCCAGTGCTAATCTGCTTTTGACGTTCTTCTTGCTCTATCCGTCATGGGTTATTGTGTTGCCTAGGTAGCAGAAATCCATAACTATTTTGTGGCTGTCAATACTGATGTGAAGTTTCTCACTGTTCTCATTTGTGCTACTTTTCTTTACTTAGTCATTCTTCGATTTACTCTCAATCCATGTTCTGTACCCATTACACTGTTCATTCTGTTCAACGCATGCTGTGGTCCTTCTTAACTTTCACTGAGGATTGCAATGTCACCAGCTAATCTATTATTGATACTCTTTCAACTTGAACATTTATTTCACTATTGAACCTTTCATTTATTTCCGGCATTTCTTCTTCGATGTATAGATAGAACAGTAGAAACGAAAGGGTACATCCCTGTGTTACACTGTTCTTAATCCGAGCAGTTCGATCTTGGTCTTCCATTGCCTCTTGGCTCTTGTACATATTGTATATTACCCGTCTGTTCCTATAGCTTACCCCCATTTTTCTAAGAATATCGAAAATCTTGCACCATTCTGAGACTGTCGACCCCCTTTTCCTGGTCGAAAATATCTATGAACGACCCTTTGATTTATGTATAGTCTTGCTTCCATTATCAACATCAACGTCAGAACTGTCTCTCTGATACCTTTACCTTTCCTTAAGCAAAGCTGATCGTCATCTAACACATCCTCAGTTTTCTTTTCCATTCATCTGTACATTATATTTGTCAGCAACTTGAATGTATGAGATGCTAATCTGATCGTGCAATGCACGTTGTACTTGCCAACTCTTGCAGTCTATGGAATCGTGTGGATGATGTCACTCCAAATGACAAGTGATATACGCCAGACTCATATATTTCACCCACAGACGTGGATAGTCGTTTTGTTGCCACTTCCGTCAATAATTTCAGAAATTCTGATGGAATGTTGTGTACCCCTCTGCATTATTCGACTTTAAGACCTCCAATGCTCTTTTAAATACCGATTCTAACACTGGATTCCCTATTCTGTATCGTTTTCTGTTTCTTCCTCTATCACGTCATCAGACAAGTCTTCCCTCTCATAGAGGCCTTCAGTGTACTTTTTCCACATATCAGCTCTCTCCTCTGTATTTAACAGTGGAATTCCCATTGCACGCTTAATGTTACCACATTTGCATTTAATTTCACCGATATTGTGTTAGTGAGCCACCTGACGCTTGTGTTCCTTGCAGCTGCAATCGCCACAATGGCATTGTGGTGTAGTAGAAACACATCTACCCAGTAAGCAGGGAACCAATTCCCAAACTTGACATAAAGTCTAATTCATTACTTCAGCTTCTTTTCTTATCGAAGATTAACGATAAATGTTCAGTAAGTATGCTCTTTGAGGAGAGATGTCGTCACTATCGGAAGCAAGTGTCAAAGTGTGAAGAGAGAGCTCTTAACACTAGAGGATATTACGAGGCGGCCATCCATGCTTCCGTACACATAATAATCTGTGTTAGTGATCAGACGTGCACAGAAGCTAGAACTTAAATTAAATAGGAAAAAAATGGTTCAAATGGCTCTGAGCACTATGGGACGTAATTTCTGAGGTCATCAGTCCCCTAGAACTTAGAACTACTTAAACCTAACTAACCTAAGGATATCACACACATCCATGCCCGAGGCAGGATTCGAACCTGCTACCGTAGCGGTCGCGCGGTTCCAGACCGTAGCACCTAGAACTGCTCGGCAACTACGGCCTGCTAAATTAAATACGAAGAAATCATAATGTCAGCATACAAAACAAAATTCATTAGTTCTGATATCGAAAAATGGCCTCGGCGGAATACCAGTACTATATCAGAAACGGTGTTGTACCTTAGTGTTAAGTTTCGAGTGCCTCAGATGGGCAAAACAAAATGTCGTCAAGTGCAAGAAGAATTACGCTTGCCTCGATGCTCTCTAGTTTTTCGTTAATGTATTTTCGCAGAATCTGTAACCTCACAATGCTGACTCTCCACTATACCAAATTACTCCAACACGCCAAATTGATGATTTGAATTAGCAGTGACTACCAGCGCCTTATATCTCCAACACCAGTCTTTTTGACAATTTCTGCCGAGTTTGGATGTTTGCTGTCAGATAGGTACGTAACTAGCGTACGCTACATCAGCTTCGTCGGTTTCTTAGTATAAATACAGCACAATACGTCCAGGATAAAGAACTACAGGTGGTTAGTTTTCTCTCCCTACGTCTTCTCTCAGTTATGCTCTTTTCTCTTTTCGTTTCTCACTCACGCAGTTTCTTTCACCATCTTAATTGATTTCTACTACATTCCTGCCTCTCCCTCTCCCTCTGCCTCTCTCTCTCTCTCTCTCTCTCTCTCTCTCTCTCCCTCACCTACCCACTCTTCTCGTGTTTACTGCTACTAACGCCTTCAGTTTAAATACACCAAATCTTTATCTGCCTTTGTTGTTCCACTTCCCTTGAACTAATTCCGCTTGGTTTTCTATATATTCCGCAATTTATGTAATAGTTTAAGTGTTCTATCCTTTATGAGGTATAAGTCTACGTCTGATATATGTAATGACGGGTGCCCTCCCAGCCCAAAGATGTCTAGCCGGGCCTTCACCTCGGTTTCGTCACGTGTTGAAGACACTAACCACAAAACTCTTAGAACACCCGACAAGTAGTGCAGTTTTGGAAACGGTCGTGCCAACCTCCGGGCCATCACAGTCTGCCCTCAGTCAAACAAGATAGATCTCACACCATCTCCATTCAACAGATGGACAGCACGCTCACTGATGCTACATGCAGTGTGCATGTGTCTGACAACAGGCCGTCCTCGTCAGGTGACCCTGCTATCACCTAGGTGGGTTTGTATCGACAGTAGGTCGCTGCACATAATCGTCTGGCTGATCAGTGTATAGCACTATATTGTTCACTTAGTTATATCAAAATGGAACACTTCCTCACAAACAATCTTGCCAAAAAAGTCTGATGCAGAAATCTGTCTTCACGGTTAATATGCGATACGTTTCTCGTACTGTTAGTATATGCCCGTGTGGCAACTTTTGAAGACGTTAAAATGGGGTCTGAAGTTGAAATAAAATAATTTTTATACGGTTTTGTAACGAGACGGACCACGGAGTGCCAACTGAGACTACTCTCAACACAATATTTTGAAATCTATCTAATAATTGCTGCACATTTACTTTGGAGATGTAATGTAACTATCGCAGGATATTAATTTCCGCTGAAGCCCTCATGTCCTCACCAGAGAGACCTTTTTTGACATAAATTGTGGTGAAGCACGCCATGTTTGCTGCCGAGCAAATCGTTAAACCATCACAAATTACATTCTGGCTTAATGAAAGCTTGAAAAAAATGCGAAATATATTGTGATAAAGCATTGAAAATTCGATAAAAAAGTTTCAAAATTCTCTCCATGCACCTGTTGTTTCTAAATGTGACTTAGTGAGCACTGAATACGTTCTACACATCATAACATACTTGTGTAGACACACGAACGTGCTGCTGAAATCGGTCATTTCAGACTCAATTGGTAATGTCATTGGTACTGAAAGTTGCCTGCAACTTAAATGAAATTCTTAAGAGTGCTAGCGGTGCACAACCTAGATTCCCCATAAAGTGCGAAAAAAACTGTGACGAATTCGTAGCGGTATCTACACAGCCATCGACTTTCCTTCAAGAACAGAGTTTTGAAAGTATTGGAAAAATTTTTGCTATTTATTTCCTTCAGAACACAGAACAATTATAACTGAAGGCAGACGGTAGATGTACAAAGATACCGGATGTGGTGTCTGACCATGCGTCTGTTAACTGACTCATTTACTAAAGTTTACACTCCACTGAACAGAGCCACACTGAAGTACAAAGCCCAGCGCAACAAGGTAGTAATTATGGGGCCCATGAATAGAACACAAGGACGTCAAACTTCAACACGATAGAGTAATAGGCAAACAGATTCAGCCGTAGGTGCGGTGGATCAATGCGTGAATATTAGGGGCACTTTCATTACTAACGGCAGTGGATGTCCGCGCTTCACAGTACTTCAGTGTTATACGAAGTTTAGTACACACGTTGTGTACCAATCAAGAAGGAACAATAACATCACTGTAATGAGCATCGGAAGCAATGCTGTCAACGTTCCTGTTACACATCGTAACCACACTATAATCGATCTCCGTAAGACCAGCGACGAAGGGGAAAAGTAAGTAACAGGCTCTTTAATGCCTTACCGATGCAGGTTCATATGAAAATGAAATGAACAGAGGAAATCTATAGGTGTGAAAAGACTTAGAATTAAGTAAGATATTTCTGCGCGAGTTCTACACTGAATGGAAAATAGAACACAGCGTAGGAGAAACTGCAAACAGTTAATTATTATTTTCGGGTGAGTATGAATAAATAGTGAATGGGTGTGGTAGAATGTGAAGAATTACTATGATGAAGAAGTGAAGACGGAAATCATAAGAAGAATCTTGCTAAGAGGAGGTGTTGGTTGAACGGATGTATAGTAAAACTCTGCAAGGTGCAACTGAACAAAAAATGGACTATGAAATAATGGCTCCACGTAGTGTCAAATAGAGAAATCTGCGGCACCTGAATTACTGAAATGTCTAACATCTGCTCTTACATCGACATGTAGTTTCGTTAAAGTACTTAGTAGCTCCAGATTATAGGAGCTGTAGTGCAGCCAGCAATTTACGGCTGCTGAGTACAATTACTCACGGAAACTCTACACAGAACCGCAAATGACTAATTGCTGTGCTATTACGTTGTGTATTAGAACGAAACCAGACAGCAGAATAAACTGAGCGACATCAGACTAATCAGAGACATTTCAAAATAAATAGCACATTATTGCAGTAGGCTACGAATTCTATAAGTAAGTGGAAACTGAAATCGCTGTACCATGAAGACACCACGCAACAAACCTCTGAATGGCGTGAAGTGTACTACATGCTCCGATATGGAAACTGTTAAGGTTTCTGCGCAATCGCACAAAAGAGCTATTCTGTTTCGTTGTCGAATAGATCAGTATGATTTTGGTTTTCATATTGGTATTCCACTAGCTCTGGGTTTGTTTATGCATTGTCACTTTTAATTTGTAGTTCACTGTTGCTGTTTGAGTTTACATATTGTCATTTTGTCACTTGGAGATAGTGATTAAGGATGTGGACGCTAGAAAATGGAGTGCCAAATAGGTAATTTGGAACATTTCCTACATATTCTCCTGTTTGTGTTCAGCGGAGGGGTGACAGTAGCGGAGGCAGTCTGAAACATTTGTGCCGTGTGTGAGGATAAAGTCACTGGCCAGACCACGGCAAGAAAGCGGATTTCTATTTTTAAGGTCGATCGTTCTGACGTTAACGACTTTCTACATTCGGGAAGGCCTTCCATATTTGATGAAGATCGTTAAAGAGCATTAATTCACAGTGGTTCACATTACTGTATTTGAGGACTGGCAAATCTAATAAACAGTGATCATTTCACTATTATGCGACAATGGCATGCGGTGGCGGAGGTTCAAATACCGGTTCTCTAAACCAAAACAGCAATATTCAGTGGGCGGCCATACGAGCATCTCTACTTGCACGTCATCAGTTGGCTCGTGAATAAGCCTGTCCGTTCCTGTCCTATATCGTTATTGGTGACGAGAAATGGTGTCTTAATGCTAAAGTAAGGAAAAGAAAGGAATGGATGAGCCCAAACAAAGCAGCAACTCCCCGTACAAAAACATCGGTGCATCCACAAATGATAATGTTACGCATCTGGTGTAACTGCGACGATGTGGTGTACTACGAATAGCTTCCCGAGGTGCTATCCTCAGTGCTGACAATTATTCTCAACAACTGAGACGTCCTGCACACGCAATCCAAGAAAAATGACCAGGGAGATTGAGTGAAGTGATGCTACTCCACGATGACTCCCATCCACGTTCTGCTGAACCGACAGACAGACAGACAGGAATTTGGATGGGAAGTCATTCTACCTACACCCACCATATTAATTTGATTTTGCTCCCCAGATTTTCAACTTTGTCGCTTTCTATCGAACAACTTTGACGTAACTTCGTTTCCGGATGAAAATGCCCACCGAACGTTACTCGGCGGATTCTTCGCCTCAAAACCACTTGATATCCACAGTCGCGGACTCGAAAAATTACCCCAGGGTTGGCAATTGTTGTAATTAGTGAAGGAGAATAACTTATGAATAACCAAAGTTTTTGTTTTGTGCATCTGTAGTGTTCATTGAACTTGTGGGAAAGCGCTATGAACCTATGCGATAATGTACCGAAGGAAATATTATGCAGCAGGTTTCACATTCAGAATCCAGAGTGAGGTTTACCTTTCCACGATATTGCTCTCGCATGGGCAGTATCTCATGCACTTCACATATATAGATTCGATGGTTCAGGGAGGTTATAGACAACACTACGTAGGAGCCCAACATCCCTACGCTACTAGCGCCCGAGAGGTCGCACGGAGCCTTACAGCCACGTCACACATTTAGAGTTAGGAAATTTGCTTGTTAGCTGCGAGGCACGTATTTACATCGGTGGTGCGATGACGTATGGAGGACCATTTATGTTACCATGGCGATCGTTGATGAGCCTTCATCTGACGTAGCAGAAGAGGGAGGTGCGCCGACAATGGTGCGCCCAACTACAACACAGGACACAGAAATAGTGGCACATTGTCTTTTCTGCATAATACGAACACCTGTGATTCGAACAGCTGGTTATTACATTTCTGACATGGGAAGATCGGTTGCTTTGCCCACTCCTCGATGTCTCTATGACGTTGCCTTTCGACAACATAAAATAAGACCACACCATGCCCTTGCTGTTCTGATCTATATCGATAAAGAGAATGTGCGAATATTGCGGTGACACATTCTCCGCACTTCTCACTCACACAGTCATCGATTCTCTTGAGACTGACACGCCACCATACGTCAAATATTACGACTGATAAATTCCGACGTAGAGTTTAAGCAGCATGGAGTGACGTAACAATCTATCATCCAGAGATGGCAGCTCTGTATTAGGGATGGCTGTCTCCGAAATTAACTGTTTTCGGTTACATCGGCTCTTATCAACACGAATATGAGCCTTCAGATAGCTTAACATATGTAACAGGTTTCTCGAACAAAAGATTTTTGGTATTTTATTGATATTATTTCCTGAATTAACCGCAGGAATCGAGCAAAGATTGAAAATTTGGACTCCTTCAATTTTAAGACACATAGACTTAGATCTTAAATAGGCAAGAAAAAACTTTCCCATTTATCATTCGCAGTTCGGTAAGTGATAAGCTATTGAATGTTGTTGAGTGGTCTTTAGTCCAGAGACTGGTTTGATGCAGCAATCCATGACACTCTATTTTGTGCAAGCTTCTTCATCTCCGAGTAACTACTGCAACCTACATCCTTCTGAATCTGCTTAGTGTATTCACCTCTTCGTCTCACTCTACCATTTTTAACCTCCACTTTCCCTACAGTACTAAACTGGTGATCCCTTGATCCCTCAGAACTTGTCCTACCGACCGATTCCTTCTTTTAGTCAGGTTGGGCCACAAATTCCTCTTCTCCCCAATTCTGTTCAGTACCTCTTCATTAGTTACGCAATCTACCCACTCTTCTGTAGCACCACATTTCGAAAGCTTCTATTCTCTTCGTGTCTAAACTATTTATTGCCCATGTTTCACATCCATACTGGCTACACTCCATACAAATACTTTCAGAAAAGACTTCCTGACACTTTATACTCGATGTTAACAAATTTCTCCTCTTCAAAAACGGTTTCCTTGACATTGATAGTCTACATTTTATATCCTTTCTACCTCGACGATCATCAGTTATTTTGCTCCCCAAATAGCAAAACTCCTTTACTACTTTAAGTGTCTCATTTCCTTATCTAATTCCTTCATTATTACCTGATTTAATTCCACTATAATCCAGTATGCTCGATTTGCTTTTGTTGATGTTCATCTTATATCCTCCTTTCAAGACACTGTCCATTCCGTTCAACCGCTCTTCCAAGTCCTTCATCATCTCTGACAGAATAACAATGTCATTGGAAAACCTCTACGTTTTAATTCCTTCCCGCGGTGGTCTAGCGGTTCTAGGCGCTCAGTCCGGAACCGCGCGACTGATACGGTGCATGGGTGTGTGTGATGTCCATAGGTTAGTTAGGTTTAAGTAGTTCTGAGTTCTAGGGGACTGATGACCACAGATGTTAAGTCCCATAGTGCTCAGAGCCATTTGAACCATATTTATTTCTTGTCCATGGACTTTAATTATTACTCCAGAATTTTTCCTTTACTGCTTACTCACTATACAGAGTGAATAACATCGGGGATAGCTTACAACCCTATCGCACTCCCTTTTAAATCATTTCTTGGCTTTCATATTCCTCGACTCTTACAACTGCCACCTGGTTCAAAAAATGGTTCAAACGGCTCTGAGCACCACGGGACTTAACTTCTGAGGTCATCAGTCCCCTAGAACGTAGAACTACTTAAATCTAACTAACCTACGGACATCACACACATCCATGCACGAGACAGGATTCGAACCTGCGACCGTTGCTTTCGTAACGGTTGCGCAGTTCCAGCCTGTAGCGCCTAGAACCGCTCGCCCACTCCGGCCGGCTACCTGGTTTCTGTACCTTCAGAATTTGAGAGAGAGTATTCCACCGAGCATTGTCAAAAGCTTTCTCCAAATCTACAAATCCTAGAAGCGTAGGTTTCCCTTTCCTTCTTCTAAGATAAGTCTTATGGTCAGTATTGCCTCGCGTGTTCCAACATCTCTACGGAATTGGTTATTCCCTGAGGTCGGCTTTTACCAAGTTTTCCATTCGTATTTTGCAGCCATAACTTATTAAACTGACTGTTCTGTAATTTGCACACCTGTAAACACCTACTTACTTCGGTATTGGAATTATTATTTTCTTCTTGGAATATGAGGATATTCCACCTGTCTCACACATCTTGCTCACCAGATGGTAGAGTTTTGTATTGACTGGCACTCCCAAGGCTATCAGTAGCTCTAATGGCATGTTGTCTTCTCCCAGGGCCTTTTTTTGTACTGAGGTCTTTCAGTGCTCTGCCAGATTCTTCACGCAGTATCATATCTCCCATTACATCTACGTCCTCTTCCATTTCCATAATATCGTCGTCAAGTGCATCGCCCTTGAACAGACTCTCTATATACTCCTTCCACTTTTATGGTTTCCCTTCTTCGCTTGGAACTGGTTTTACATCTGCGCTCTTGATATTTACAAAGGTGGTTCCCTTTTCTGCAAAAGTCTCTTTAATTTTCCTGTAGGCACTATCTATGTTGCCGCTAGTGATATATGCCTCTACATGTTACATTTCTCCACTGGCCATTCTTGCTTAGCCATTTTGCACTTCCTGTCGATCTCATTTTGGAAATGGTTCAAATGGCTCTAAGCGCTATGGGACTTAACAACTGAGGTCATCTGTCCCCTAGACGTGAAACTACTTAAACCTAACTAACCTAAGGACATCACACACATCCATGCCCGAGGCAGGATTCGAATCTGCGACTGTAGCAGCAGCGTGGTTCCGGACTGAAGCGCCTGGAACCGCGCGGCCGTAGTGGCCAGCCGATCTCTTTTTTGAGACGTTTGTGTTCCTTTTCGCTTGCTACATTTACCGCATTTTTATATTTTCTCCTAATACTACCAAAATCACTAATATTATTCGACAAATGTTTTGAAAGTATGTGCTCAAATATCATGTTGCAATCAAGGATCATAGCACTAATGGCTGAACACAGAGGCTGGAGAACTCTTGTGGCTCCTCATGTTCTTAATCTTTTTAAGCAAATGGAGCACTGTATTTCAGTGAGATGGCACCTGGTAAAATGCTTGCAGAGTATCGAAGGTCCTAGTCTGTAATACATCTAATGTCCGACGATGCCAGCTTCAAACTAAACTTGCAGATCAGGTGGGGAAAGTTTCGCACATTGCATGTTCAGGGGTACCATCCAGTAGGCCATACCACATGGAAACAAAACTGATGACTTTTCACATTATCTATAATAAAACAGTATTACAAAGTAAATCTGTGGATGACATTTACTTGTTTGTTTAAAAAAAGTTTTAATAAAAAGCGCAAAAAATTAGTAGTGCTGCTACGACAAATTGATATTTCGGGATTCTTGCCCGGTTATTAGTAAAATACCGGTTATTCTGAACTAAAATTCCGGTATCGATTTCAACTGTCAGTTTTTCGCTGACCCTGTATGCCCAAATCTCCTTACATTTTTAATCACGTGTCATTGTATTGTACTCTGTACATCCAGTAAGCGAAATATAATCATTTGCTATCCTCCCGGAGTTTCAACAGCGAAACGCATAAATAATTTGTGAGATGTTGCGGCCATATTTTTTAACGCACTAAGTAAGTGTATTAGTCTTCACCGCTGTATTCATTTACACTACTGGCCATTAAAATTGCTACACCAAGAAGAAATGCAGATGATAAACGGGTATTCATTGAACAAATATATTATACTATAACTGACATGTGATTACATTTTCACGCAATTTGGGTGCATAGATCCTGAGAAATCAGTACGCAGAACAGCCACCTCTGGCCGTAATAAAGGCCTGGACACGCCTGGGCCTTGAGTCAAACAGAGCTTGGATAGCTGCTCTTGCAGCTTCAACATGATACCACAGGTCATCAAGAGTAGTGACTGGCGTATTGTGACGAGCCAGTTGCACCGTCACCATTGACCAGACGTTTTCAATTGGTGAGAGATCTGGAGAATGTGTTGGCAAGGGCAGCAGTCGAACATTTTCTGTATCCAGAAAGGCCCGTACAGGACCTGCAACATGCGGTCGTGCATTATCCTGCTCAAATGTAGGGTTTCGCAGGGATGGAATGAAGGTTAGAGCCAAGGGTCGTAACACATCTGAAATGTAACGTCCACTGTTCAAAGTGCCGTCAATGCGAACAAGAGGTGACCGAGACGTGTAACCAATGGCACACCATACCATCACGCCGGATTCAAATGGCTCTGAGCACTATGGGACTTAACATCTATGGCCATCAGTCCCCTAGACCTGATTAAACCTAACTAACCTAAGGACATCACACAACACCCAGTCATCACGAGGCAGAGAAAATCCCTGACCCCGCCGGGAATCGAACCCGGGAACCCGGGCGCGGGAAGCTAGAACGCTACCGCACGACCACGAGCTGCGGACATATCATCACGCCGGGTGATACGCCAGTATGGCGATGACGAATACACGCATCCAATGTGCGTTCACCGCGATGTCGCCAAACACGGATGCGACCATCATGATGCTGTAAACATAACCTGGATTCATCCGAAAAAATGACGTTTTGCCATTCGTGCACCCAGGTTCGTCATTGAGTACACCATCGCAGGCGCTCCTGTCTGTGATGCAGAGTCAAGGGTAACCGCAGCCAAGGTCTCCGAGCTGATAGTCCATGCTGCTGCAAACGTCGTCGAATTGTTCGTGCAGATGGTTGTTGTCTTCAAACGTCCCCATCTGTTGACTCAGGGATCGAGACGTGGCTGCACGATCCGTTATAGCCATGCGGATAAGATGCCTGCCATCTCGACTGCTAGTGATACGAGGCCGTTCGGATCCAGCACGGCGTTCCGTATTACCCTCCTGAACCCACCGATTCCATATCCTGCTAACAGTCATTGCATCTCTACCAACGCGAGCAGCAGTGTCGAGATACGATAAACCGCAATCGCAATAGGCTACAATCCGACCTTTATCAAAGTCGGAAACGTGATGGTATGCATTTCTCCTTCTTACTCGAGGCATCACAACAACGTTTCACCTGGCAACGCCGGTCAACTGCTGTTTGTGTATGAGAAATCGGTTGGAAAAGTTCTTCACGTCAGCACGTTGTAGGTGTCGCCACCGGCGCCAACCTTGTGTGAATGCTCTGAAAAGCTAATAATTTGTATATCACAGCATATTCTTCCTGTCGGTTAAATTTCGCGTCTGTAGCACGTCATCTTCGTGGTATAGCAATTTTAATGGCCAGTAGTGAATCTTATATTGGCTTACGCAATTCTGCCTTTTGCAGTTTTCAAAGGGTATCAGTGAAAATACGTTGGTACGTTAAACGTTCTTCGTGCAAATGGAAGGAACAAGCACTCAGTCAAAAACACTGTTAAAATACATGAAATGTACATCGCAAGAAATGAAGAGAGGTGGAACTGACTAAAATATCCATAGCACATTTCGGGTAAAACGAAACTGAATCTTTCAAATATGGTTAAAATGTATCTGGTCTATATTACTGACATCTGAGTGCAACTTACTCACTGTACACATCAAAGCATCAGCCGAAGAAGACTACCAGATGGCAGTACTATACGGCATTAATGAAAATTTTATGTCTTGAAACACCGAAGTACCGGCACAATTTATTGATATAATGTAGTTTTAAATGACAAGTAACGTTATGTTCTACCTACTACATCATCCAGTTGATTATCTAACAAATATCCATCTAGCGTAAAGAAACTGGCGAAAATTATCGCCGTAAAATTTCGTCAGTATAAATATATAATTACAATGAGTACAACTGTAACTGTTCAATAAAATACTTTATTACAATAAATGCATATTTTAGTACCCATTAATACATAAATAAAAACGCTAAAATGGTATATTGTTATTCCTACCATAAGATAAAAGAAAATTTACAAAGTTACTCGCAATATGACAGTAACCGTATTTGATAGGTAACTGTTTTGCGGAAACAGGCATCAGAGTATAAGATAAAGTGAAAAATATATTTCATCTAAGTCTAGGAACACAGCATATGAGTGTTTAGTATACAGCTCAAGATAAACAGTAGAAATAAGCATCTGCCAAATCTTGGGATATGTATAATGTGCAGAATACTATTCAAAGGTTGTGAGCTACAGTACACTATGAGCGTACCATTAACAACCTAGCAGTCTTGTGTAACAATATTCCCAGAGTCTACAATTGTAATGGCTAAAGGTGTTGTAACGTTTCACAGCATGGTGTGCAAATAGAACTAAATGACTCACATTCTTTTTACTACCGAACTGGAAATTAGCTAGGCCGGAAACAAGAGAACAGTGGTGAATACAGGCACACATACGCTGCAGCCAGCAGAAGAAAATTCTGTTTTTTCATACCTCTGCCTCTTACCTGCATGACGGGCCCAAAGTAGAATCATTGGCGAATGAGACGTTAAGACAAGGTTACATTTCTTATTCATGTAATACAGCTCAGGTTGATATCACTATATATTTCAAGAAAACACAAATACATTGCAACGATTAAAATTAAAGTACAGAGGCAGACAATAGAAACTGATTGTGAATCAGATTTTGACAGGGACCGAATTTTCGTCTTCCAGTACAAATAAACTGTGGAAAGTAAATGATCCACATGTTAATATGTGTAACTAGAATTTTTTAAGTACTTTCCTCAATTGTCGCAGTTCAAACACGAGACAAAATGACTACGTAAGGTGTTCGCTACGTGTTAGGAAATTATTTCGTTCGTTGAAGATAACCGCTGCCGATAAATATGCCTTTGGGTAACATTTATCAAGTTGGTTTCTATAAATGCGATCCCTTGTCCTATATTCTCCACGATTGACATTTTCTCTACGGTCGACGACTTATTTCCTGCGCAGTACTTAGTACAGTAATGGTAGTTATGTGCGAGCAATGATTTGAGTCCACACAGTGACACATGTGCCGTGCAGGCCCTATTCTTGCTGCAAAGGTGAAAACTGGTAGGTAACACATCAGACCACTGAGAAGAGCAGTGAAAGCGCTTTCCGGATCGGACACGTGCAAAACATGAATTTCTCTGGAAGAGGCTCCAAAACAATATTCCACACGATTTCTTACAGCACCGTCACATACTCTTTCAGAGATATCAACGATTGCAAAGATCACACTTCCTTGAACCCACTTGATGTGGAGGGACTATTGGTTTCATTTTCATCAAGGTCAGCAGTAAGCCAATTGGTGTATTAAAATCTCAGTTTCTGCAGAAATGTCATCGCGGTATTTATTTGACATGTTACAGGATGCAAACGAGAAATGACGACAGCGTGCAAAAGAATGAGTGGCTACTCTTCCGCCACAATGGACTCTAATAGTAAATGGCGTGAGTTAGCCGTTCAGTGGTGTATATGTCAAATTTAGCTCAAATAAAAGAGACATTCATTTTTCTTACACAGACAAAGCTCTAGAGATCATCACCGAACTTTCGAGGTCGCATTTGTCAGTTACAAGGCCCTCGTAACATTCTCATAATAAATCGATGGATGTAATAAAGCTCGTTATTATTGTTAGAATTCAGGTATTAAAACAGGAGAGAAATGGTGTCGGAGAATTTCAAATGGGGATGGTAGTCAAAATAAATTAATCAATTTGTTTTTGCTCTTTAAGTTATTAGGATTCGATTTGGAACGGAACGTTGTTTGAAAAACTAAGGTGAAAAATAACTGCCGCCCGGGGTGGCCGAGCGGTTGTAGGCGCTACAGTCTGGAACCGCGCGACCGCTACGGTCGCAGGTTCGAATCCTGCCTCGGGCATGGATGTGTGTGATGTCCTTAGGTTAGTTAGAATTAAATTGTTCTAAGTTCTATGGGAATGATGACCTGAGAAGTTAAGTCCCATAGTGCTCAGAGCCATTTTTTGAAAAATAACTAAACCATGGAGGCAAATTTACGGTGACATTGCAGCATCCCACCTCGATGGAAACTGATTCCAGCTCGTTATGGAATTATCACGATTTGACTCATTTCTTCATGGTTATATTGAATTGTCTCATAAATTCGTTCATTATGCTCTCGCGTTGCATAAATAGTGTCTTTAAACCCCGCACCCGGCGTGTCCCGCAGGGTAACAGAGTCGCTAACTACCCCTGGGACGTAGAGGTCGGCAACATAACACGCCATTTGATTTGTCAGTGTGTGTTTGTGCCTGATGTTGTATGGAACAGTGTGGCCGTGTGTTTACAAGCTATGGAAAGCAAGAAGGAACATTTCCAACATCTCAAGCTGTTTTACTATCGCAACGGTAAAACAGCCTGACAATGCCGGTAGAAGACTGTGATGTATATGGGGACGATGCAGTAACGGCCCGAGAGTGTCAAAAGTGGTTTAGTCAGTTTCGGGCCGGCAATTTCGCCATAATAGACAAGCCTCTGTCTGGACGGCCAGCGGCTACGGAGTGGAACTGCCTAATGACATCATGATCAACAGTTCACGAATGACAGAGTGTTAGCATTGGAGCTCAATGTCGGTCGTGCTACTTCGGCCAGAAACTTGAAGAAGTAGGGGTACGTAAATATTCGAGATGAATGGGTTCTTCATGAAATGAGTGAAGCGAATTTGATTCAGCATGTGTCCATCTGTGACTTCTTACCGAGACGTAATCATAGTGCTCGTTTTTTGAAACGGCTGGTAACTGGAGGTGAGAAGTGGATCGTGTGCAATAACGCATGAAGAATAAGTCGTAGTGTGAGACTGAACAGCCTCCACTATTTGTTGCTAAATCAGGGCTGCTTGAGGGAAAGTCTCAGCTATGCATCCGGTGGGATTTCAAAGGCGTCCTGTATTACGAACTTCTTTCTTATGAGATTATGACTTCCGAGAAATACTGTTCACATTTGGATCGCCTAAAGGCGGTCATGTATCACCACGATAACACCAGACCATACACCTCTATGCTGACCCGACAGAAGCTGCGTTCTTTTGAGTGAGATGTGTCACCCCAAGCGTCGTATTCTCCAGACATTTCCGCTGCAGAATTTTCTGAATAGCAGACGTCTCACATCCTCGGAGGACTGCAGACTGAACCTGGAAGACTTCATTAACCTGAAAACTTCCACATTTCGGAAGTATAGCATTTATACGGCAATGTTCTGTCGGAAATAATGGTGAAGACTGGAGTAAATAAGAAGTTTGTTTAGAATACGGATCCGTCTTATTTAATTACAACGTTCACGACCTTGTGTGTGAAGTGTGTAAGCAGAGAGGTTGGCAATCAATCTGTCATAGATTTTCTGTGGGGAGTTGTGTTCCCAGGCGTTCTTTGTGATCGTACTGTAACGAAAAGCGAACGACTTCTGACACAACCCAATACTACATGTGAAGGCGTGTCTTGACATTCACTGAAGAGAACTACGATCTACTTTTCCTTTAAACAAATTTCCTATTATGGTAGATAAGACACAAGAAAATATTTTCCAGCACAGTCAGTAAAATTTCAAACGATGATACTAGTTTCGGCGAGTATCGGCCATCGTCAGAACAAGAAGTATGTGCCATGTGGACTGACAGTGTTGTTTCCGAAGTGGTGCAGCTGACCAACGACGGCAGTGTTTTATTATCTGAGCATGGCAGATGACAGCTGAAACAGGTCATTTCATTTTAAATTAGTGTAGGTGTGTCGGACTATAAACGGAGACATGCTTAAATTGTATGACTTTTGAAATCTTGTGTGTTAAAGCCTAAACGTTAAATTACATAATTATTTTAAAAATGCCATCTTCACTGCAGGATGTTTTTTATGGTATCTGATTTAAAGAACCTACATTTTGAAAAAAACTTACAAACTACAGCTAATTTTCTAAAACTTTTACAAGCAGTACAGTCAAGGATTGTACAAATTAAGAATCTGGTTTCCTAATTTGTACCAATCAGGATACAAATTGTACTCTTCTAATCTATATCCCGTAGCTTAATGATATGTTCTAGTGTAAGTTTAAGGAAATTATTTATATTTTAGTTTTTTCGTCACCATTGGCAGGCACTGCAATAGATATTTTTCACTCCTTTCCCTACCACTGCACGCACTGCGTGAATCCAAATTGTTTTCTTTCAAGCATCTAGTTATTTCTGCCGTTCGAAATTCCTCGCGCAGTTCGTAACAATATCTCTGTGTTTTACGAATTGTTTCTCTGGTGGTTTCTCGCCAGTCTTAAAAACACTACGTCTCCACAGGTGTAGCTGTAGTTCTATATTTCTTCTGGTTTCCTTCGGCTATATTCTTTTTCCTTTCGTTACTCGTAATCTGACAGTATCCTTGGCTAGGCCGTGAAGTTCTGCTTAGAGCTTTCTTCCCTCGTATCCGGTGATACTTCTTGTCTGGATATCTTTAGGACACTTCTGAAACAAGGAAGAGTAATACGAATTTGGGGAAGAGACAAAGCGGTATTTAGCAGCTATAGCAACCACATGCTCTTCAAGAGATTCGTTAGTCATTCAAATATTTTAAGCAATCTGGAATTTACGTCCAACTACTGGCTTAAGGGGACGAATGGTCTAGTACAATAACGGAATCTTACAGCAGTACTTGTAGGCTACTTGTCATTTTTTCTGTAAGTTTCCTACAAAGGAACCAAAACGATTACGATTTCATGTTTGGCTGAAAACTAAAATTATCCATGAATAAAAGATTATGATTTCACTTACGTTATAATAGGTTTTCGTAACTTACACAAAAGTTAGGTAAAAACCACAACAAAATAAATACCATCTTCGGTCGATCTATTCCTCAACACAGAGAGCACACAACTAACAGTATGTCTCTAAGGAGTACGTAGTTTACCCTGACCTCACTACACTGGAGTGTTAAAAGTAATGAGACAGCTATATGTACATACACAGATGGCAGTAGTATCGCGTACACAATGTATAAGAGGGCAGTGCGTTGGCGGGCTGCCATTTGTACTCAGATGACTTACGTGAAAAGGTTTCCGATCTGATTACGGCCACACGACGGGAATGAACGCGGAATGGCAATTGGCGCCAGACACATCGGACATTCTACTTTGCGAGTCGTTAGAGAATTCAATATTCCGAGATCCACAGTGTCAAGAGTGTGTCAGAATACCAAAACTCAGGCATTACTTCTCACTACGGGCAGAGCAGTGGCCGAAGGCTTTCACTTAACGACGTAGGGCAGCGGCGGTAGCTTAGAATTGTTAGTGCTAACAGACAAGCAAGACTACGTGAAACAACAGGCGAAATCAATGTGGGACGTTTGGCGAAGGTATCCGTTGGGACACTGCGGCGAAATTTGTCGGTAATAGTCTATGGCAGCAGGCGACCGTTGCGAAAGCCTATCCTAACAGCACTAAATCGCTTGCAGCGCCTCTCCTGGCCTTGTGACCACATCGATTGGAACCTAGACATGGTAAGAGCTGATTTTATGATTCAAGTGTGGCGCAGAGCCCACGAAGCTATGGACCCGAGTTGACAACAATACATCGTGGAAGCTGGTGGTGGCTCCGTAATTGTGTGGGCTGTGTTTACGTGGAATAGACTGAGCCTTCTGATCCAACTGAATCGGTTGTTTTCTGGTACTTGGAGACAATGTGCAGCAAAACAGCGATGAAATTTTCGTGAACGACAATGCGCCATGGCACTGGGACATAACTGTTCGCGACTGGTTTGAAGACCATTCTGGACAGTTCGAGCGAATAGTTTGGTCACCCAGATCGGCCGACATCAATCCTGTCGAATATTTATGGGACGGAAACAAGAGGTTAGTTTGAGGACATAATCCTGCACAGACAACACTTTCAAAGTCGTGGGCGGCTATAGAGGCAGAATGGTTCAGTATTTCTGCAGGGGACTTCCAACGACTTGTTGATTACATGCCACGTCTCGTTGGTGCACTTTGCCTGGAGAAGGACGTCCGACACGACATTGGGAGGTAGCCCTTGGCTTCTGTGGTCTCAGTGTACGACAGAGAGTACAAGACACACAAATTTTAAAGCAGTTATACAGATTAGGAACGAGTATAATGTAGTAATTGTCCTCTAATGCCGGCCGAAGTGGCCGTGCGGTTAAAGGCGCTGCAGCCTGGAACCGCGAGACCGCTACGGTCGCAGGTTCGAATCCTGCCTCGGGCATGGATGTTTGTGATGTCATTAGGTTAGTTAGGTTTAACTAGTTCTAAGTTCTAGGGGACTAATGACCTCAGCAGTTGAGTCCCATAGTGCTCAGAACCATTTGAACCATTTTTTTTTGTCCTCTAATTATTTTGAGAACAATTATTCACAGTGTGTCTGTAGATCGTCTGATATATCATAATTTACAAAAGACAAGACACTCTTAAGACCCGCATACGTAAAGCGTGGCATTTCCTTTTTGTATCGACGGGGGCAATTATTAAAAGCGTAACCTTGTTCACATTTTCTTCTGTCGCTCTTTATCTTCAGAAATATATTCGCTGTATATTGAATAGTTACGGGAAACATTATTTTACTCTCTAGGGAGAGAACTGTTGTTCGTCGACCGAAGAATTCCAAGGAATCTCACTGCCTCTTACGCCACAAGATGTATTTTTTTATTACATTACAAAGGCTGGATAACTTTTACGAGGGTTAGCTTTCCTACATCTAAATAATATATATAGTGTGTGACAGCTACCAATGTCCCATTACGTAAATGGTACAACATTTGAGTACCTTATTAGAATAAGCTAGAAAAAAAGGAAATAAAAGAAAAATAATTCCCATTTCTGTGACGTATCCTACCGTTTTGTTTCAGTATGTGTTTCCTGAGGGACTACGAGAGGGTACTTGGATTTTAATGTCTTGTCGACAATGAAGTGCGTAGGGACTAAGCAGAAGCAGAGATTGGACGCGGATGGCCGGCCGGAGAGGCCGTGCGGTTCTGGGCGCTACAGTCTGGAGCCGAGCGACCGCTATGGTCGCAGATTCGAATCCTGCCTCGGGCATGGTTGTGTGTGATGTCCTTAGGTTAGTTAGGTTTAATTAGTTCTAAGTTCTAGGCGACTGATGACCGCAGAAGTTAAGTCGCATAGTGCTCAGAGCCATTTGAACCATTTTTTTTTTTTTTTTTGGACGCGGATGGAACACGTAATTAAGTAGTAACTGATATGAAATGTCATGGTATTCGCCACAGAAAATCTAAACGGGATGACTGGACTAGCTTCAGGCCCGTTACATCAGGGTGAAACAACACTTGCTTATCCATAAGGCTACCATTCTCAGCACATTTAGCTGTAGCGAAGCTGTGAAAACATTAGGATTTTTGTGGTGCTGTCCTACAGCTCTAGAACATCCGTGTTAGTACTTCGTGACGGAGAAATCCTTCAAACGTTGTGTCCAAAGGCCATTAAAACTTTATAATATGAGAGTTTATAGCGTTTGTCGTGCTTTTTCCCCTTTGTCAGGATTCAATTTCTTCAGATATGAAGTGTTCTGGCTTTTTTAAGTGTATGAAGCTCAAAACCTGACACGATGTTAAAAGGGCAACATGAGTGTGAATAAGAACACAGTGAATCGCGCGGCTCTTAATTGCCACAGATATTAATCACATTGGCGCAGTAGGTTGACCGCCAATTAGATTACTTTATGTGCTTTCCAGTTGCATGGAATGGACTGCTTTCCATTCTGTCGGCTGTGCCTGTCACCACTGACAATATAATTTCAGGCATCGGGGAAACCCAAAACTTCAGTCTGATACGATAGTAGAAATTGAGAAGCACGATATATCTCTCTGACAGAAGCCATTCGGTAAAGCCAAATTGTGTGGCTGTAGTGCAATTTACTGCCGTATTGGGATTAATTTCTCTTGCTCATATAATTGATGATACTTCTGTACGAAGATGACCTCTGTAGTAGACAATATACATCACAAAAATAAACTCTGTTAAAATCTGCGCCAGCCTTGGTGTCGAAGCGGTTCTAGGCGCTTCAGTCTGGAATCGCGCGACCGCTACGGTCGCCGGTTCGAATCCTACCTCGGGCATGGGTGTATGTGATGTCCTTAGGTTCGTTACGTTTAAGTAGATCTATGTTCTAGGTGATTGATGACCTCAGATGTTAAGTCCCATAGTGCTCAAGAGCCGTTTGAATCATTTTTCAAAAATCTGCACAGCTCTAAAACGCATAATATTTATTGATTTTTTCACCTCCAAGATAGCGAGTAAAGATTTTACGCAGAAAATGTGCATGAAAACACTAAAACTACTTAAAGATTTCTTCATTGACTAATAAAGTATCAAAGAATCAACACGTTTGCGTAAACTTAGTACATCACTGCTAAGGAATTTGTACTATAAGTCGATCTATTGCTGTGCTTGTAAGTAATTCAGTTTTTTCTCTTTCGTTCGCTACCCAATCGAGAGCGACAAACAGCTTTAGAACTCCACCCATGGCTATAGTATAGTTTAATTATTTTCACCAATACTTTAGTAAAATTCGAATGGAGGAGGAAGCCCTGAACTAGGAGAATTTGTAATCCAGTTTAATTATGATAGTGTAGAGGTAGAAGCAATTTAGAACTTTGACAAATTTGTATCAAGGGAGATCGCCAAACAGCCGTAAGAGTTTGAGAACAGAATTGTTGTCACGTCTGCGAAGGAAGCATTCGAATAATGAATTCACGATATCCAGACACTAATGGCTCCAGTATACCACTATCTAAGCATTTGAATATCTATAAATTAAGTGCATATGCGGCCTGAAGATGGCGTACTGAAATGCCGAAACTGGTGGTCATAATAAAATAAAACAAAATCTCAAATACGTATGACGATCTCCCTTGATCAATATTTGACCAGCGGCTGTCCAGGGACCACAATGAACCAACAGAAATTGGACAACTTTGCTCCAGTTATAACATGAAAACTTAATTCATGTGCTTGAGGCTTTTTCTTATTTGATAAGGTCTAGGATTTGTTCCACTGGGCGTACCTGCTGGCGCACTGAAGTATTATATTTACTTTCAGTTTACCTTTTGTGGTAGATGAATACCTACTCCGCCGGCCGGAGTGGCCGAGCGGTTTTAGGTGCTACAGTCTGGAACCACACGATCGCTACGGTCGCAGGTTCGAATCCTGCCTCGGGCATGGATGTGTGTGATGTCCTTAGGTGAGTTAGGTTTAAGTAGTTCTAAGTTCTAGGGGACTGATGACCATAGCAGTTAAGTCCCATAGTGCTCAGAGCCATTTGAACCAATTCCTACTCCCCCATTCGTTCCGTTCTCAAGAGAGAGACAACTGTTTCAGAAATAATAGCGCGAAGTCTGAATGCTATCCTGCGAGGTAGAAAGTCGTGACTGTGTGGATTGCCTTCTGAAATATGGTGCGTAGGTTCCATACAACAATGGATATCAAGTTATTTCCATCGGATGCAGCCAAGTTTGCCTCGGCAGGGTGGGGGCATTACACAGTTGTTATACCTCGTAGTTATGTAAGACTTATGCATCAAGTTACGGCATATATATCATTACAAAACTGAAAGAAATAACAAGTAAAAAGTATTAACAAATAAATGTATTAACGTATACTTTTCCATAGGCACCTACCGAAAGCAGTGTCATCATCTGCCATTGCGAACATTTGAGGTGGTATGGAGAGGTGCACCACTCTCCTGGCCGTTGTCAGGTTCCGTGACCTGGAGCTTCTACTACTCAGTCACGTTGTTCCTCAGTTGGCCTCAAAAGGTTGAGTGCATCCCGTACCAGACCTCTCACAAAGGAAAAACCCTTGCCAGTATCCGGTATCGAACATGGGTCCTCCGCATGGCAGCCATCCGCACTGACCACTCACCAACACAGGCGGACAACAAATGATAAGTATTAACAAATAAAACCCACATAGGTTATCTCAATAAATTTCTATTATGTTCAGTAACTGGGTAATACTAAGCTACAGCAAGAAGAAACAAAACTTTATGAAGATGTCTAGCAGGAAAAAAAGTGATTGGAATACGTTGTATTTGAGGTAATAATTGTTGAAACTTTCATCCTAGTCTCCAGATTAGGAGCTTCTGAGTCTTACAAATTACCACACATAAATCTGCCTCTACAAACCTTTTTGAATCCACTAAGGAGGCCATCATAGCCGTAGAGGCGACTTCTGTCTCTCAAGAAAGCAAACCACACACTGTAATAGCCACTGGACAAAGCGTATTGACGTATCCAGAAATTTATTCCTTGGCCTCATTAAATAAGTTGTTTCGAACTGAAACCGATAACTTTATGGAAGACAGGCTACAGTCGGGTTTTAACATCCGTCTCCAATAATATACACTCCTGGAAATGGAAAAAAGAACATATTGACACCGGTGTGTCAGACCCACCATACTTGCTCCGGACACTGCGAGAGGGCTGTACAAGCAATGATCACACGCACGGCACAGCGGACACACCAGGAACCGCGGTGTTGGCCGTCGAATGGCGCTAGCTACGCAGCATTTGTGCACCGCCGCCGTCAGTGTCAGCCAGTTTGCCGTGGCATACGGAGCTCCATCGCAGTCTTTAACACTGGTAGCATGCCGCGACAGCGTGGACGTGAACCGTATGTGCAGTTGACGGACTTTGAGCGAGGGCGTATAGTGGGCATGCGGGAGGCCGGGTGGACGTACCGCCGAATTGCTCAACACGTGGGGCGTGAGGTCTCCACAGTACATCGATGTTGTCGCCAGTGGTCGGCGGAAGGTGCACGTGCCCGTCGACCTGGAACCGGACCGCAGCGACGCACGGATGCACGCCAAGACCGTAGGATCCTACGCAGTGCCTTAGGGGACCGCACCGCCACTTCCCAGCAAATTAGGGACACTGTTGCTCCTGGGGTATCGGCGAGGACCATTCGCAACCGTCTCCATGAAGCTGGGCTACGGTCCCGCACACCGTTAGGCCGTCTTCCGCTCACGCCCCAACATCGTGCAGCCCGCCTCCAGTGGTGTCGCGACAGGCGTGAATGGAGGGACGAATGGAGACGTGTCGTCTTCAGCGATGAGAGTCGCTTCTGCCTTGGTGCCAATGATGGTCGTATGCGTGTTTGGCGCCGTGCAGGTGAGCGCCACAATCAGGACTGCATACGACCGAGGCACACAGGGCCAACACCCGGCATCATGGTGTGGGGAGCGATCTCCTACACTGGCCGTACACCACTGGTGATCGTCGAGGGGACACTGAATAGTGCACGGTACATCCAAACCGTCATCGAACCCATCGTTCTACCATTCCTAGACCGGCAAGGGAACTTGCTGTTCCAACAGGACAATGCACGTCCGCATGTATCCCGTGCCACCCAACGTGCTCTAGAAGGTGTAAGTCAACTACCCTGGCCAGCAAGATCTCCGGATCTGTCCCCCATTGAGCATGTTTGGGACTGGATGAAGCGTCGTCTCACGCGGTCTGCACGTCCAGCACGAACGCTGGTCCAACTGAGGCGCCAGGTGGAAATGGCATGGCAAGCCGTTCCACAGGACTACATCCAGCATCTCTACGATCGTCTCCATGGGAGAATAGCAGCCTGCATTGCTGCGAAAGGTGGATATACACTGTACTAGTGCCGACATTGTGCATGCTCTGTTGCCTGTGTCTATGTGCCTGTGGTTCTGTCAGTGTGATCATGTGATGTATCTGACCCCAGGAATGTGTCAATAAAGTTCCCCCTTCCTGGGACAATGAATTCACGGTGTTCTTATTTCAATTTCCAGGAGTGTAATTACAGTAACAACGTGAACAGGAATGGTCACATTCAGAGGAGCCATCCTAGCATTCATGAAAACCCCTGAAAACCCTTGGACATCTGGACATTGTTTGAACCAATTGCTCACCAACATGACCACTGCCTCACGATAACTTTAATGAGTTCCAGAAAAAGCAAAATCCAAATAAAGCTACTTTGCAGAAAAGGAGAAATCTCAGTGATAGAATGTTAAAAAGTGGGATCGGTGGTAAAGAGAAATCTGCCGTACAGAATAGATGACATCCGTGAAGAAAAGTACAACATCATGTTTAACCCTAGAAACACCAAGCACGGATAAAAACTGCCCGTACATTTTTATTTTTTAAAAATGTCATGGCAAATATCCTTCTATGTTTTTGGGTCTTTTTCTATTTGTCTGTTATCTTATAGTACACCATGCTGTATGTTTCTATGGTTAAATTTTTATAATTGCAAGTACAAAATAGAAGTTTTACGCTCAAGAGCACAAATTGCCCGGGGTTGGTACTCCACGCGACCATAATTCTTATTATCTTCCTACAACCACCAAGTATGGGCAAAATTTGCCCGTACGTTTTTCTTTCCTTTATTCAGTTGGCAACCTCGAACTTGAGGTTTACAATGGTTTGTAGAGTTTCACGTTCATTGTAGATTTTAGACTTGCCATTATTACTATTAGCAGTTTGTCACAGTAGAGCGACACCTTTATTGTAAAGTAGCTTTTGTAAGATGAGTTATAGAGGCTTGAACGACGCAAAAGTACTTGTAGAACTGTTTATCGACGACGAATTATCAGATTTAAGTGATTTTGAGTCAGATCATACAGAAGTAGAAAAGGATTCCAGTGAAGAAGTGGAGGACAATGAAGAAGAAGCAAACCATGCAGGTAACGCTCCAAATAAATACGTTACAAGTTTTGGCGATGTGTATCTTGCAGAAGCTCCGAGACTTAGTAAAATGGATTTTGGTAACATAGTCCGTGAACATCAAGGAATAACCAGTGCTGGGAAAGTAACAAGCATATGTGAATCATATAAAAAAATTTTCACTCCTGAATTAGTACGGAGAATACTTGACAATATAAAAGAAGAAGCTGAAAAAGAAAATTTATCTCCCGTTAGTGATTCTGA
This sequence comes from Schistocerca nitens, assembly GCF_023898315.1. Lineage (NCBI taxonomy): Eukaryota > Metazoa > Arthropoda > Insecta > Orthoptera > Acrididae > Schistocerca > Schistocerca nitens. Next base: position 318,581,249 of record NC_064621.1, on the reverse strand, counting down.
AATATATACATTGATGGGAATTTTAATTCTAATGGGAGTTTACATGGACACCAATATTTCTGTATCTGATTTACGGTCAAACTTATTGGGAAGAGCGATTTATAGAGCAGCTAAGGGTAAGACGAGAGCATATCAGCTTTGAAAATTCTTCTCTTTGATGATAAAGGCAGCAGGCCGGAAAGACGTGTACGTGACAAATTTGCGCCGCTGCGTGAAGTATTCAATGGAATATTCCCACGGTACTTCAGAAGTGGATCTGACAATACAACTGATGAAATGTTGTGTCTTTTCAGAGGTCGTTGTCCTATCAAAGTTTTCCTCAAAGACAAACCTGGAAAATATGGAATATTAGTCAGAATGCTTTGTAGTGCAATTGAACGATACGTAATAAAAATGGAAGTTTATGCTGGAAAAGACAGTAGACCTGCCAGTGAACGAGGTCCTCTTGAGAATGTGAAGCGACTGGTGGAGCCAATAAAGAATACAGGCCACAATGTCACAACTGACCGGTTCTACACTTCCGTGGAGCTGGCGGACATTCCCTGTCAAGACTACAAACTTACATTGGTTGGGACACTCAAATCAAACAGAAAACATGTACAGCACGAACTTAAGACGACAGCAGGCAGAGAGCTGTATTCCTCCAAATTCGCATTCACAGACCAATCTTCTAAGAAGTCGCTACTAACAATTGTCTCTTACATCACAAAGGGAGAAGGCAAAGAAAAATCTGTTAATGTTGTCTACACAACATCGTAATGCAGGAGTAGAAGTTGATACACCAAAACAAGAAAACACACATAAACCTGTACTATAATTCCAGTAAGAGAGGAGTGGATGCCTTAGATCAAATGGTTAGGACATACTCTACAAAAAGAGGTACGAGAAGATGGCCACTCTCAATGTTCTACAGCCTACTTGATATAGCTGCAGTTAACTCATACACACTGTTCAAGATGAATGCGCCTAAATGGAATGAAGGGAAACCAAACGCCAGAGAACTGTATTTCCATGAATTAGGCCACGAACTTTTGAAACAATGCGCGGAAGAGCGAGCCATGGATTTGAAAGGACTCCAGTTGCCCATTATTTGCGCGATGGGAGACATCCTAGGAAAGAAACTAGAGGTAAACAAAATTGCTGCAAATGAAGAACCAAATAGGAAAGCAAGATGCTACTTATGCTAGAAGAATGCAAGTAACCAGAGAGAAAGAGACAACATCACAGAAACCAAGTTAACATGTGGAAACTGTGGGCGCCATCTGTGTAACATTCATTCAGAATCAACCATTTTGTGTGCAGGAGGTAAATGTCATCTGTAAGCGAAAATGTTCTTTCCAAGTGAAAAGTGTTTTACGAGAGTTTTCAATGTACAATAACATGTATTTTATCAAGTGTTTCCATTTCTGTTTTTGAAACTTTCTCTGACAAAGCTGTATTATTCAGTTAGTAGATGAAAGAGTGCATAGAAACTTTAGACACCCTTTGTATTCAGTTACAAACCTTCTTATCTTGTTTACACAAACTTTCATTGACCAAGATTTGACCATTCTTGGTTGTTATATTCACCCTATGAGTGTTAAAAAATTAAGCCTTCAATTATTTTGTCACTATTTCCTGTTAAACTAAATCTCAGTGGAAACAGAACTACATAAAGTAAATACATATTACAACAAATTACAAGATCTACAACTTATTGTAACACGGGCAAAATTTGCCCTGGGTTGGTCCTTCATGTATCCTAAAATACCTTGGTGTTTCTAGGGTTAAAGACAAGCGACTTTTTATCTTTCTTAGTGATGTCAAGTGGTTCGGGACATTACGTCATTATCACTGGCTGACGGCGTTTCTTCTTACATGTTAATAGATGTTTATATCATGCGTATAGTGGCTTCTAGGTGCGGGGTTGTTATAATGCTCTTGGAATAAAAGTTACTTCTATTAGTAAGAACAGTTGATTTTCTGTACTCTCACATTTGATCAGGTATCGTGGAAAATAAAGAAAAGGAAAGATAAATAACTATTACAGCACAGAGAAATTTAGCGATGAAGTGTAGGAAGTGTTATTTTCCACGGACAAGTTCCTTTCGAGTCACATACGCACAGCTTTTACTTTGGACTAACATCAGGAATTTGTCAATGGTTTTCATTAAATAATCACTTCAATAATAATGACTAGGGGCGTAACAAAAGGTATTAGTGCTAACAGTCTCATACAAGAATCATTACCTTTCTGTAACTTTTATTTCTTCTAAGCAGAACTTCGTAGGAATACAGGGTTTTGTAACAAAAAATGGAAATCAATACGTGCTTATAAAGTACAACGAAATCGTTAAGCTGCAAGGTAAATTAAATAACCGATCATTCTAAATAGTTTTATTGTATTCGTACATAATTAAAAACGTTTCGTGGAAGCTCTGGGGGAATTCTGCGCACATTTCGTCACACCATGCAGGAGACGAAAAAGCGATTGCGAGACCTGTAACACCCTGTTGAATCCCGCGGAAAGATGCAGGAATTCACGATTCACAAGGCGCTTCCTTTTGATGCGCGCAGCGTAAATTGGATTGAAAATTCCTTGTTCGGAAGCTCTCTTCGATGCAGACGCTGACAGAAGTTTAAAAGCAATTTCACTCTAGCTTCTGAACGTATGCCAACGCTTTAAATTTGCTTTCTTCTCATAGCGAAGTAATTACTATTCAAATTAAATTTTTCTTTGCCGCAGAAATGAAATCCTTAGATACACATAGACAACTACATTAAAATGCAGAGATCCCACATATCGAGATGCATACAAACAACGGACGCGAGCGCACACACACACACACACACACACACACACACACACACACACACACAAGCTCTTCAGCTTGCTATTGCACACGGATACAAAGACCACCATTGAGACTGACATTTTAGGCTGTAGTGATTGTTATTCCTGATGGTGCATTGCGTAGGGCTGTAAGACTGACTTACGGCGGAAGGGCAGTGACCTGTTTTGATTCATATCGGGACACCACGTGTAGTCGAACAAAACGAATTACTCTGTTGATCGCTTCAGTTTCGTTTTAAGTATCCGTTTTTGAGATGTTTCGTATACAAAAAGTAAAAAATCAGGTCCGAGTGGGACTCGCGGACTGAGGGTTCCGCACACACTTAACTGTATATACAGACAGATCATTCTTCCTTAGAAGCGAGAATCTCGATGACTCCTGCCTGTTATCGACATTGATACTGGCAAGACGTCAGTCCCAGCAATTGCAAGGTATTCGCGAATTTTAATTTTGTGTGTGAACTCAGATGGAAAATGGCAAAAATAGTTTTTTCGTGCGATATAAGTACAATTCACAATTTTCTGAGTTTTTACATTTACTTGTACTGCGAAACGCTACTTCTTGCCAAATTTAGTGATTATAGGTCAACAGAAAGTACGCTATAGGTTTTGATGAGCGAGTTTGCGACCATAAATGTGACGTACATGGCCGTATCTTCTGAGTAACTGACTTAAAGGCTTCAATTTATTACACCTTGAAGGAACCGTAGACCTTATAATGCAGTATAAAATTTCAACTTGGTATGTCTAACCGTTCCTGAGAAAAACGGTTTTTAGTAGTTCCACAGACAGACAGAAAGACAAACAGTCAATAAAATATAATTGCATAGGCTTTCGCGACCAGAGCCAGTCGACGTAAAAGTTTTCTAAGCACGGTACCGCGTCATATTGTATAAAACTACTGCTGGAGGTAGCCAACGTTTCGGCCACGATTGCAGCGTCCTTCTTCTGGGTCTTCTACACATGATGCGGTACCATACCCAGAAAACTTTTACGTCGATAGTCAACAAAATGATCCTATAAGGGTTCCATTTTTACCGACTGAGGCATCTATCCTAACTAACTCTGATATTTTGTCCACACTATTTAAAGGATATATGGGTCAACCTCGTGTACTGTCAGTAGCGTGAGCTCGAAGGCACCTAAAAGGCAATATAAAAATTTTGTATCTGTAATAATATCCTTACTAGAATCTGTTTACCATTTACGAATCGCATTGTTTTCAAAATGCTAAAAGCTTGACATGATAAACAACACTTTCATCCCACCCCCTTGTTGCAATAATGTTCTTCTACAGACTCCTGAATACGTTTAGTAAATTAGGTGGAAATCATCTATTTTTCGTAATGCACCTGAGTGTTCACTCAAGATTTGAAACGAAGTCGGTGTTCATAAATGCAAATTAAATTTGCGTGTTATGCCATTGTTGGCTGGAAGACACCGTGGTCCAGGTTAAGTAGTGTAATTGAAGGCATTATCTTTCTTCGCGCACATTATTGCATACCCCTCGGGAGTATTGAGTGTTGCGGGATGCGACGATATTTTAGTCTCGTGTGTGTTTCAGACGTCTATCAGAGTGAAGGGAGAAGGTTAAATGTGTTACCGGTTGATAGTACCCCTCTCAATTAGTTCCTACGGGGCCAGCAATGCAGCAATGCTCAACGTCCAAAACTGCTGTAAGGTCATTATCAATAGTGTCATATGTCCTTATTCCATGAGATACTGCAGGGGGTTAGATACACGATGTTAAAAAAATATATCCAATATTTTGAGATGTCGTTTTAATAAAAAAAAAAGTTTAGTAAACATCGACTCTAAAATGCGTAATTTAAGAGCTATGGGCACTTGTTCATTCTTCGATACTATGAAACACATCTATTCTATTGAAGCCCGCCGGGTTGGCCGTGCAGTCTAACACACGCCTTTCCGGGTGGGAAGGAGCGCCTGGTCCCCGGCACTAATCCATAAGGTGGCTTTGTGTCGAGGTCCGGTAAGCCGGCTAGTCTGTGGATGGTTTTTAGGCGGTTTTGCATCTGCCTGGGCAAATGCGGGCTTGTTCCGCTTATTTCGCCTCAGTTACGCTATGTCGGCGATTGCTGTGAAAACAAGTTCTCCACGTACGCGTACACCACCATTACTCTACCACGCAAACATAGGGGTTACACCCGTCTGGTGTGACACGTTCCCACACAATAACCCTGGGTTCGGTGTGGGGCGGCGGAAGGGTGAAGTTGGACTGCCATAGTCGTCATGGGGGTTGTGGACCACTGCGGCTGCGGCGAGAGCGGAGCCTCTCCGTCGTTTCTCGGTCCCCGGTTCACATACAATACAATAGAATTTTATTGAACAAGTGTTCATAGCTCTTAAGGTATGCAGTTTAAACCATATGTTTATTAGACATTTTTATTTTTTTTGGTCCACACTGTCTAATCTCAAAGATGGAAAGCAAAGAGCCTGTAGTGGAAGAAATCTCTTTCATATTAAAGAAGGTGAACACGTTTCTATAGCTGAACACGTTTCCATAGCTCTTAAGGAATCCATTTTAGAGCCCATGTTTACTGGACTTTCTTTCCTGTTGTGGTGAGTACTTTCACCTCTCAAAAGTTTGGACACTTACAGATAAAATGTCGACGAACAGTTACAAATTATTACTGACAAATAAAACAGGCAAACAAATTAGCGCACTTTTGGAACGCAGTAAAATAGAGTCTCTGATTTGAATGGATTCGACAAGACCTAGTTAGGAGCCTAGCTCTGTAGGGCAAGCGGTCTACAGCAAAGTCACGAAAATCCCGTAAATTGTGGGCCGATTGTTTGTAAGTGCGGAAGTTTGCGCCCGAAAGCGTCTCAGACGCGTTGCACTAGGTTCAGATCAGGCGCATTTAGTGGCACGATTCCCGCGGTGTGACATTGATGATCTTTTTTGTCAAGGAAGACATCCGGCATTAACGTATGTATACAAATGGTGGACAGTAATGTCAACGTAGACCACATTTCCCAAGGCCCCTTCCATTACTAACACGGATCTCGTCGAAGCCAGCAGTTGCGCTGGAAGACGGCGAATGCGAACCCGACCACAGACTCTTTTGCTACAAGAAACGGCTTTCTTCCGAACGCACCTCATATTTTCATTGAATAATGGTCCACTGTCGGCGATTCCGCATTCACATCAGTCGTTACTCATGGTATAGTTGGGTCAAAATGGTAACTCGTAGAGTAACATAAAATGTTCAACAACGTATGCTGAACTGTGTGCTCCGAGGGACATTTGCCAGCACCAGCATTGTTCCCCATCATCATCTCTGACGCAGCCCTTCGCTTACCCTGCTTCCCAGAGAAGGCAATCCTCCGACCGCCACGTTCAGTGATGATGAGTGGTTGTCCATCACCTTGTCACCTACTCGTGGTTTCACTGTCCTTTAAGCACTTTCCATACTTGCTCGCGACAGTAGCACTCGAACGACCCACCAGTCGCCTTTTCCGGGATGCTCTTTACCAGGCATCGAGCCATAACTACCCGCCCTTTGTCAAAGTCATCCAATAGCACATCAGGTGTACCTTACAAAGTCGCTTATGCCAGTGAATTGTCTAATTCGTGGCCAGCAAGGTCGCTGCAATGAATCTCCGTTCGCCTCTGCTAAGCTGTATGCTTTCCGAGGTCTGTGCCCGCTATGTCACCAGCAGATGTCATTCAGTCTTAAGGTGGACACTGATCATAATGTCTGGCTCGCTATTGTAGTTCGCATTATAAATCGGCAGTCAGTGCTAAAAATTAAAGTAGATACCATTGGGATGTGTTCAGTTCTATTTCACGGTTACTCAATCAATTTTAGAGAATTAGAAATGTATTCCGTGCTTGAGTGGAACCTGGGTCTTATACCTGAACGTGCCTGGCCCCTAGCGACTATTTAACCAGACATGCTTCGAACCAATGGTCCAGTACATGTTTGAAGAATATCTAACCCTCTCAGCTCCAGCAGCAAAATACACTTTGAAAACAATACTCCTGATGATACGAATCTTCAGAAACTACAACAAACATATAGAAATATCTCTGTTTATGTATCACAGGATTCAAAGTGCAATATTTCGCCGGCCGGAGTGGCCGAGTGGTTCTAGGCGCTACAGTCTGGAACCGCGGGACCGCTACGGGCGCCGGTTCGAATCCTGCCTCGGGTATGGATGTGTGTGATGTCCTTAGGTTAGTTAGGTTTAAGTAGTTCTAAGTTCTTGGGGACTGATGACCTCACTAGTTAAGTCCCATAGTGCTCAGAGCCGTTTGAACAATTTTTTTTTCAGTATTTCTCGCCCTGTTAGCTCAAATAAATAAGAATATCCAGATGGTCGACTATCGTTATAATGAGGCTGGAGAAAAATTTTGAGTGTGTTGGGTGCAGTACTGTGCAGTTAGCAGGAATAAAATACAGGGATCTAAATATCTGTGGCTATTGGAGAAACCATACAGTAGTTACAAGATTCGAATTATATTAAAGAAGTAGCTGAGAAGGCAGAGAAACAGGATTGTAGCCCATTCCTGATATTACTGAATCCACACACTGAGCAAACAATAAAGGAAACCACAAAGAAAATTATTTGGGCAGCAAAATTAATTCCATGGTAAGGCAATGTAAATGAGACGTCTACAGAGGACAACAAGCGATGCATTTTTGAAAAAGAGAAATCTGGTAACATCAAGTATGAGGAAATCTTTTCTTACGACATTTTTCTGAAACGTGAACAATTCACAGTTCAGACAATAACAAAACAGAAGTTTTTGTAATGTGATGCTACTCATGAAAGATGACAGTTAGGAAGGTAATCGGGTACCGAAGAGGCTCATATACGAATTTGGTTGGGGGATGGGTCGGGCAGGGGGCTATGGGGAGGAAATTTGTGGCACACTTGACTAGACTGGACATCACCTGAGGTATCAAGTAACAGCCCATATAATAAAGGAGGGAAATGTGTTTGTGTATAGAGAGGGGGAGGAGGGGGGCGCGATATTTCTTTTTTTTGGGGGGGGCGGGAGGTAGACTGTAAAGGGGAACCAAACCCTTGTTTCAGCAAGCATGTTGAAAATGTGCATTGTAGTAGTGAAACAGAGATGATTTGCGGCTTGAATTGCATCAAAACAATCTTCGCTGTTCAAAAATGGTTCAAATGGCTCTGAGCACTGTGGGACTTTACTTCCGAGGTCATCAGCCCATACAGCTTAGAACTACTTAAACTTAACTAAGGACATCACACACATCCATGCCCGAGGCAGGATTCGAACCTGCGACCGTAGCGGTCGCGTGGTTCCAGACTAAAGCGCCTAGAACCGCTCAGCCACTCCGGCCGACAATCTTCGCTGTAATGAAAAAAATTTGTCACAACTTTTTCAACGACCAGGCGTTTAAAATGGCTCCACCTGTGAAAAATAATTTTCTACCACCAAATATCTCATTTTATAAAAGACTAGTCTGAATAGCAATTGACATAGAGATATGAGCATTTTCATGCACCAACCAGATAGAAACGCGTATCTTATCATCCAGTTTAAAATGTGATTAGTCATAACTACTTCACAGACAGTACTTATTTAGCTATATTGGAAGAATAACATAGCACTTTAAGATATGCTATTGTTTCGGCATGTAAGTAATTCATTACACAAGATCTGTTATGATGATACTCATTAATTAATATGTATTGAGTAGAAGTATCCTCTGTTGTGATTATTTTCTTCCCTAAAATAAATTTCCTGAAAACATTAAGTTCCCCTACATAGGATACGACAGATATACCGTGTTTTTCGGGAAGAAACCAAGGACACATGGCCTATTTAGAGTCTGTTACAGCAATAAGTAGCGGAGTATATAGGGCTCATTAAAAAGTAGAACTACCTGAACCAGCAGGCGTCGATGAAATGTTATTACAAACTCGTAAGTCATTGAAGTCTGTATGACAAATAGTATCTCCTCGGTAGCTTTTCATGCAACAGTTGTTGCAAAGTAGTTTGAAATACATGACGACCAATATACTAAGTTCTCGTCTAGTGTGTTTACTTCTTTCCTTTCTATACTCGTATAGCGATTACTTTCAAACAAAGAAAGAAAATAAATAGAAGTAACGTGGCGTCAAAATAAAGGCGTTTAAAACACCGAACTGTGAACAGTGAAGTGAGAAGGAATGACAGTGAATCTTGCCAAAACTTTAGTTTCTGCTGCACCGAATTTTCCTTTCCGTCCCGAGGCAGAATCATGTTTGAAGTTTCTGGAATCTAGCCAGGTCCATTGATCTTCTGAAGCACTCAGTTCTTCTGAACTTTGCTCTAACAATATTACAACACGGCGGAGGGCGTTTGGGGATAGTTCAGCCCTGGGGAAGTCCCGCCCTCTGGCGCCAGGCTGGAGTTTGTCGAGGGCTTTGTTTGGCTTGCTCTCCTTGGCCGGCGCACCTGTTCTCCCTTCTGCCCGCGTCTGCGTCTGGAGCAACTTTACTCGCAAACGTCCCGTGGCCCATTCAGCCAAGTAGGCCAGAGCGGGGACCACAAACAAATTATTCATACTGGACCGGAGTACCAGCTACTGTGCTCAACAGTTGACCGAGCTGCAACTTGGCAATATCATTAACTGAGATTCGTCGTGCGGAAGAGACACTTAGCACAGCGTTTGAGTTTTGATGTCTCAATTATGTCCATGTTTTTTGAGTGTAGAGCCCTCTTCAATGAGTTGTTGTGTACGTAAGAGATGTACATTTTCATTAGCCGCTTGGGGGAGAACTATTGTCAGCGAAAACGCAAAAAATTATCAAGACACTGTAAATGGCCCAGCCGGAATAGAACGTGTTTCTATGTGTTCAGGCAGTTTATGTTTTACAACTACGTGCCTTCCCCACCTACCTGCCACATCGAGCATGAGACTGCTTCATCCTCCAAAACACTGTTCGGACATCGTTGCTGAAGTCTATAGTACTGGATAAAATCTACTCGTTGTTTAACCTTGTTTCAAAAAATTCTGATCTTTGCAAGACACTGGACTGAATATCTGGACGGCCATTAAAGTTGTTACCAAAAATCTCGAAACACCTTATCAAATTTACTTCAAAATTTTACACGGTTTTATAATGAAAATTCGGATATATATATTTGCCTATGTACATCCGAATGTTCATACCTGACCAATTTCCTTCAAATTATATATATATATATATATATATATATATATATATATATATATATATATATATATATATATATAACACAAATGTTGAATTTCTTGACCGATTTACTTCACACGTTTACACAATGATCAAAAAATCTTTCAGACGGACATATGCTATATATATTATTTAATATAATAGTGTATAGGTTTTTTGTTGAAACCGACTTCCACAAAGAAAATGCAGCGCTGTGCTCTCCTGTGAAAATGTATGATTATTATTTTCTTACTGACGGTCGGTTCTAACTACGATAACAGGGCATTTAAATCATTAACTATTTCTCCCAAACATATTATTCTCATTAAGTACATCTTTAAATAAACGTTTCTTTCTTGCAGTCGGTTATCGCAGAAAACAGAACAGTTGGAATTCTCTTACCAGCTTTAGAATACTACTACACAATCGGAATTTGCAATAACAACAAACTATGCTCAAGGTCAGACAGAGTGAGAAACAGGTAACGGAGATGGGAGGGGGAGGGGGGGAAGAGGAAATGGACTGAGGGCGAGGGAAAAAATAGACGTAGAGAGTGGGGTGGAGGAGATATAAAGGAGGAGATGGAGAGAGAGCTGAGGAGAAAGTGATGGTCAGAGGGAGAGGAAGGAGGCGGACAAAGAGAGGGATAGGTCAGAGAGAGGGGCGAAGGAGATTACGAAGTATATCAAATTTCCATAAATATTCAGCAACTGTAGAGCATTGCTGGATTCGCTGGTGTTAAGTAAGTACAAGGTTCGATATTCAGGGAGTTAGTGTGTACTACAGGCCCTACTACCAATAATTCGACATAGCTGCAACTAAACTTTCAGTATAATCAAAAATAAACACCACACTGTTGTACTCTTCCCAGGCTGCTTTTTACACGTTGGTTAGATTCACTTTGAGAACCAAATTTCCACTCTGCTGATACACTGTTCACTAGATCCGTCCACGCGGCACGACATATATGCGCGGATGTGAACATATATCATGAACGATTTGGCTTAGCCTTTTGTTTCCCTTGAATCATTGGCACTGTCACGAGACACTCGTGCATAAACTCACGTCAGTAAGTATTTTTACAAGCAAATTTCAATCTTTCGCGTCACATTCTGGGTCTTGGCTCAAACCAGTGACCAAGCCAGCATCATTCCTTAAGAATACAGCGCAACTCTTACTACTTTATGTGTCAGCAGCTACGGTTTCCTCACCAAAACAACAGCAAGGTTAAGGGCAATGCTCGATTGTCGATATCGACAATATATGCAGCTTACAGCATGTCGTGATGAATGAACCAGTACATTAAATGACCGATGATAAGTGAAACATTGTTGAATTTAAAGTCTTCATAGTCCGCAGCTCGTGGTCGTGCGGTAGCGTTCTCGCTTCCCGCGCCCGGGTTCCCGGGTTCGATTCCCGGCGGGGTCAGGTATTTTCTCTGCCCCGTGATGACTGGGTGTTGTGTGATGTCCTTAGGTTAGTTAGGTTTAAGTAGTTCTAAGTTCTAAGGCACTGATGACCATAGATGTTAAGTCCCATAGTGCTCAGAGCCAAAGTCTTCATACGCCTGTACATCAACAGAGTTCGAGCAAAGAGTCTGGGATACGGTCGTCGTTGAAAATAAGTAAAAGTGCTTTAATGATAAATTTCGAAGTATTTACAAAATGCCTGTAAGGGAATAACTTCCTTAAAAATGTAACAGTATGTAATAATTATAATTATGCAGAACAGCATACAAAATTAATAAAATTCTCTAAACCTTTCTGATCCCTCTCCATAATCGTTGAAATCTTTCCGTAAAACATAATGAAAGGAAATATATAAATTTAATCTGGCAAACTATCATGCAAGCCACAGGAGTGGAAATGTTTCTTGTCCAGCATATGAGGCACGGTGGTGCAGGTTCCACAACTGCAGTATCGATTTGTAATAAACTGACAGTCCCTGTTATACGACTATTTTTACATTAACAATCACATCGGCTTTCGGTCCCCAAGGCCAAGATCCCTTGGTTATCTAAATAGTATTAAGGTCAAAGTACACTAGAGTCATATAGAAAAGAATGTGTCAAAGTGCACCTCAACAGTAGGCTTAGTAAAATAAACAATGTTGAAAAACAATTCGTTCACAAACATCACAAAAACAGCATATTAAAATAAACAATGCTGTATTTACTTGTCAAAAAACATAAAAGACAATAATAATATAAATGATAATGTATAAACATGTCCACAATTTTAGAAATAGATAAGAGTAACATGAATTTACGTGTCAGACGTTCTGTGAGCACACAACGACTTTTTCGTGTATAATTCTTGCCTTGTGCGGGACATAAAAGCTTATGTAGAGCAACCCATACTGTATTGCAATGACAAATACGAAGTAATCGATTGTGTCTAAATTTCATAGACAATAAACGTACACTTCAAATGAAACACTCTTATTAGTCCTAGGACCACTGCTGATTGTTCTAATGTAGTTGGAACGACCAGATTTCCCATAAGCGTTTTTATTCTCTCGAAATACTCGTGCGAATGGCGTCATTGGAGTAGAAAATACTCTCAGTGTACACGATTATCTTCTATAGTACTTACCTTGCATTCCGTAATTTAACGAGTGCTCTAAATCCGAATAATTATGTGTACAAACTAAAATGATGGACCATCTTGATTAAATACAGAATGGGAAGTAAACGCCAAATCTGAGTGGCAGAGTAAAATGTATAACAGCAGATGATCTTGTCAGGTAACAGTATGGATAGTCTGACTGTAATAACAAACTTTGACATTAATGAGAGAGGTACTGAGTCGACTTTGTTTCCCTCACAATGTCACACTGGACCGATTCTGTACAAATTTCCTATAGAAAGCGTTATCTCTGAGGTCCTTCGACAACCTGTAGTCTCTTTTAACTCTGACTGTGTAACACGCTTATGAGGAAGCTAAGTAAAGTAGTGGTTGAAGGGAGGAGGAAAGAATAGCAGAATAAAACTGAACAAATGACAGAGCGTATATAGTTAAAAGCAGTATTGTCTATCAACATTAATTTAGTGGTAAGAAGCACTGTTACAGAATTATTACATTTTTTTTTCTAAATAGAAGAAGCGAAACGTACGAATCAGCAACCTCCTGACATATTTTGCAAATTTACACTCAATAATGTCTTACAGAATAATCTTCTGCGTAACTCATCTGAAAACTTTAATTATGCACACGTTAATTACACACACTTTAATTATGCACACCCTATATTTTCGATGATGAGATTGGTCATGACTATTCCATCACAATTTGAGAATAACCGTCTGTCATTGTACAAAAGCAAGCTGTAAGAATCATACAGGGCACTGACACTGAGGCGCTCACCCACAGGCACTCTTCAATGAGCAAGCATTTTAAATGAACCGTCAGAATACATAATTGAAGTTACAGTTTCAAAACGCTGTAGAAGAAGGACCACTGCTCAAAATGACGTCCAATTTGTGAGACATATTATTGACGCAGGGGGAAAAAAAGGAATTTACCAATAACTGGTGCTGTATGCGTCAGAATACGCAGGCAAACAGACGAGATGCACACCGATGTTCCTCAGTGTGCGTCGGAGATGCCCAACATGACTGTCTATAAAGGGTCGCACGCTGCTGGTAAAGCTCTTTTGCAAGAACGGTGACTGTGCCTCAGCAGCCCTGCTGGAAGTTCCCTATACTCAAGGGTACCAAAGAAAGACAGTGGTCTGATGTCCTAAAATGATTAGAAAATTCGAATAGGCAGATTCTTTTCAAGCGAAATGTAGCGGAGGGAGAAAAGTGATCCAACTTCTGTCGAAGACATGGTCTTAGCATTGCGGGAGGTGTCAATCGGTGGCGCGCAAACATGCAGAATAAGGGGAACTACCCGGGTGTTGTACGTACCTGCGAGCACTGTGCATAAAATCCTTCGAACATCCGGCAGTGCTGTCCATACAACGTTAGCGATGGTCAATAGTTGCTTCATGCTAACCTGCCAGCAGGACAAACATTCGCTCTGGCATCTAGTACTCGCCAGGAACAGGAGAATTATTGGCCATATGAACAGTCTGTGGACAGACGAAGCCCATTTATGTCTCCAAGGGCATGTCAATACGCAGAGCTGCAGAACAGGGTGAACGCAAAATCCACATGCACTTCAACCGGTACCATTTCATTCTGCGAGTGTGACTGTGTGGTGAAGACTGACAGCATCGTTTATAACAGGGGCGTATTTTTTCGCGGGATGAATCCTGTACCGGCACTATTAAACACTATGTGAGTATTTTGCGCACCAACATCATTTCAACCTTTCTACGGCCTGGATGTATGGGTAGGATAATTTTTATGCAAGATGGCGCTCCTCCACACATTGTACAACCTACGAAGCAGCTGCTGCAGAGGCACGTTGAGTGTACTACAATTATTAGACGCCACTTCCCTACAACCTGGCCGTCCAGGTCACCTGATATTAATCTGGCTCCTGGCTGTGGGGTTATCTGAAAGACGTTGTCTTCAGTGCAGTCTCAACGTGACCCCCGAGACACACCGATTTGTTGTGGAACGTGCTGTTTCTCGATTTCAAATTGCGGCAGAAAACGTTTGGCAGTGTACTGAACACGTATTGCGCCAGTCTCACGACAGTTAGAAACCGATGTCATTTTGCGTCTTGTGCGGTTTTTGGACCCAGGAGAGTTAAAAACCGATGTCACTATGTATTTTTTTGCCTCAGAACAATTTAAAACCGATTTCTACCATCCTATGTCAAATGACCTCGCCACGGTGGATGGGATTACGTAAATAACTGGGCGACAACTGCTGACTGCCGAACTTGTGCTGTCATGTACATTGAACAGTACGGACTGTGTAATATGCCAACGTATTGCGACTCCTCTATCATTTGTAGCAAACACCTTTTCGCTATATGAAAGCATGGTGTCTGTTCTTTCGGTTATTTCTGAAGAAGAGACTGCACGAATTCATATAATTGACTAGCCTAGGAGGACAATGGATCCACCTTCTTCATTGTGGATGCACAAGCACGTCCGACCTCCAGGAGGATTCTCAGAGTAGCTGGAACGCAGGAAGCAACAGGGACTGCGGATAGGAGGAGCAAAGTGGGAATATGGGTCGGCCGTGAGTGGCTCAGAAAGCAGTTCAGTACGCAGAAAAGCATGATAGGTGTCTTTTGTCCAAAACACAAACGCAAGAAAGTAACTTAAAATCATTTCTCCTGGACGACCCCTCCTATTCCACTGACGAATTTTTTTTTTAAAATAGAAGAGATTTGTTCTTAATCTAGCAGTAGGAGTAAGCAGTAATATGTTCATTAATGTTAACATTAAGCATCAATAAATATCCTCTAAACTGACTTTTTCCATACCATTTCTATGAAAGAATCGTTCAGATGACCCATGGAACATGTAACTAACTAACTAACTAAAAGTGTACTGTGTAGAAGTCGAGAAATAAAAATCGTTAAGCTAGTGAAACACGAAACGTCAGTGGGGTGTTAACACTAAGCTTAAGTAAGAGTCATTCTACACGCTGGCGATCAAAACATTTCATGTGGAAAAAATATACTGTAGATCATAACAGAAACGAAGGACATCGTAAAGGCATCCCAAAAGCTGTAGTGTATATCATCTAATTACTATTATAGAGCCGTTGTAACAAAAATGAACTCGTGTCTTCCTTTTCTTGTCGCTCAAGGTAAGATGTTCTCGGTGCGAATGCGAGTTTGAACATCGAAATATTTCCCTGGCATCGTCCTATTGAAGGTCGTACTCTCTTAGCTACCTCTGACCTTTTAACTGAAATACTGTAGTAGTTTCAGTGAGAACGACTATTTAATGTCGATTCCAAACGTATCGACAAGAGCTCGGGAACCAAGCCTCAATGGGAAATTGTTCAGCGGCGTCTTTCAGAAATTATACGGCAAAGTTTCAGACGGACAAGCAAGAAGTGACTCAGCCAACTGTATCTCATTAAATACGTGTGGCTTCGTAGGGATGTAATCGCAGAATATCCCTGTCGTAATCTTCATAAGCAGACTCTCCTCTTTGCTCTGTGTTTTCTGTTCCAATGACATAGAGTGAAAACTTGTCGCTTCATAATGAATACGTCGCTTCTGCCACGGTAGTTCCGTGAATTTAACGCGGTACGTCTTCACAACACAGCATCCGTACGTTTTAACAGGCACTCCACAATGTTTACTGCGGGGCGTAAAGAAAACTGGAAGGAACTTTATCTGGCTCGTCAGGAAACGGCGATGAGAAATCGATACGGAAGAGTACGAGGTCATGGAAACCCCAGACTTTAAATGAGAGCTCTTGTAGCGTACATCTGCGACTCACCTAGTTCATAAACATGCATCCATTTACCTTCTTTCATTCACGGACACTTATAAATATTTTCCCCTCTAGATGATTCACAGCCAAAGGTATTTGCAATCATTAAAGTAACAACAAAACCATTCAGTGTTCATAATATAGTTAAATGAACGTATAAAACATCAGCCCATCAGTGAATGGAGGTTTCACTGCTCATACTTCATATAACTATTGAATTTACTGTCATTTAATTTGTACAGTAACGTAAGGGTGTTAGAAAATTTATTTCACACTAAGAAAAAGGGATCTAAACGTGGACTCTAGCATCTTACACTCCGATAACTTAAATCACCTCAGACATTGGTTCATATCTAAGTGTGTGTGAAATCTTATGGGACTTAACTGCTAAGGTCATCAGTCCCTAAGCTGACACTAATCTAAATTATCCTAAGGACAAACACACACACTCATGCCCGAGGCAGGACTCAAACCTCCGCCAGGACCAGCCGCACAGTCCATGGCTGCAGCGCCTTTGACCACTCGGCTAATCCCACGCTGCACATATCTAAGTAACACATTCTATTTTATAAACTGTTAATACAACAAAATCACCCTGTAACAATTCACTAAGATTTTCATACGTCAGTAACGATGTGTTTCGAGAACTTATCTACATATTCAAATTATCTTTCTCAGTTCATTAGTATATCACCCCCAGTATAACATCACAAAAGATTCCACAGTCTTATGGTATCTGTGTTTTGTGTTATTTTGTGTCGGAACTCGATATTTAAACTGCTGAAAGAACGTATTTGGGAATACAGCTTTCACAATACATAAAACTTAGTAGTTGCCAAACTGTACTGGATGACATATCACAGGGATGTGAGCCTATCAATACGTGTACTAACAATTTTAGTTAAGTAATTTCCGATTTGAACACATTACTCTCTCGTGATCGTGCATGCCTTTCAGTATAGAGTTGAGCAGTTGAGCAGATGTTAACACTTAATGCTCTTATCTTTCGCACGAAGTTTGCTCTTGTCATTTTCATACTTGTTGTGTGGTAAAATGCGTAGTCTGAATCTAAGGAAGTCACATTAGTTTTTTGTCTCTTTTGATATTAAATCTAGGTATGTGTGTCGTAAGACAACAATAAGACACGGTTGTTCTTATTACAAAAGTTTATTCGCCCAGATCGCACAAATATATGCAATGGTTACTAGTTTCAGAGAAATTAAATCATCATCTTCAGATCAATCACATAGACAAAATTTTTGCATGGCCAGTCCATTTTGTCGACTGTTCACATAAACTCAGCACAACTTAGAGATAAGATATTCCATAGTGCCGTCTCTCGTCATACAGTCGTACTGCAAGAGAATATCTGTGCGAACAGTGATCACTAGTTACGAATGAAATGCATAAGAGTTGTATAAAATATTTTCCTGTTGCGTCCTTGTTAATATCTGACAGAAAATTAAACAGTTATTTATCAGAAGTCAATGTCAATGTTCCATTGCTTACAACGTGAATCTCTATTTTATTATTTTTGTAAAGTGAAAGTACCGTGAAGGGTTGGAACCGCCATTTCCCTTAGCGATTCCCATATCGTTTCTTGCTTTACCTTGTCAAACGCCTTTTCAAAATCGATGAAAACAGATCCAAATCCCGTTCTTTTCTCCGTTATTTGCGCCAAAGTGAAAAGAGACCATGTTGTTTCTCTGACATTAGTGCATAAGTGTATTAATATCACGTTTATAATATTAACATAGAGCTTGTAAAACCAATATAGCAGACTGATTCCTCGGCAGTTTGCTCACTTTCATTTATCGTCTTTCTCGAAATAGAGAATGCCAAAGCTTCATTCCATTAGTCTGGAGCATGTATGTTCAGTCAACAAGCATTCACTAAAATTAGCAATCTTTCGTTGATAAGATGAACATTTAATCAGCACGCTGTTTATATTATTAGTACGTGCATACTTCTTTTTTTTTTGTGACGTTTCGCAGCTCTTTCACCGAAACCAGATCTGCAGGGCCATTGGTATTGGTTTTTACCTCAGGTTCTTGTTCGTTATCAGGCCATAAAATTTTAAAGGTGTATATTGAAAATTTTTATGAATCAATCTTACTAGTGTAATATTTTACTGTTTACTAGTTTCAGCTAATTATTTAGACATCTTCACATAACTTTTTTGTGTGTGTATCACAATCTTGTGAGCCATATCGTCATAATTTTGCTTTAGCTGCATTGGCTCTCATACAATTATACAATATTTGTATAGTCTCCATTCGCCTGGCTTAGCAAATTTACAGATTAATAGTGTTATTGTAATAGTTAAATTAGAGTTAAGCGATCTTTGTCAGATCTTCGTACTGACTGTATCAAATAACAAATAACAACAACGCCAGACGAATGGGGACGATAAAAAACATTTTAAGGTTATGTAACAACCAATGCCGCTTAAACAAATTTATGACCATGTTTGGTGATGAACACAAAATAAAAATTTCTTGTGGTCTGAAGATGGTTAATTAATTAGCCGAAACTAATAACCAGTAAAAATTATATTTGCGACCTTGAATGATAAACCCTTTGTTTCTTAATCGACATCTTACAATAAAACAGATCGCTTATCTCCGAGTTGATTATGTCAAATAACGTAAAATACATTACTGACTCCTTTTCGGATATTATACTTATTTTGAAAGTATCTCACTTCGCGACGGACTGATCAATCCTTTCCACGAAGTCATGAAATGGAATCACGTTAAAATCTGGACGCTATAGTAGACTGGAGCCGTCTCAAAAAAGGTCGATACTGCTGGCTTCGCCGCCAGACGGGAGAGAGGGGTGAGGCGCGTCGCGAGGTTGCCTACCTCTGAGGCGGCGACGCTGGCACGACCTGGAGCGATGAATGATACGGGCACCCAGCGCCGCGATCTCGAGATTATTCTTTAATATAGAAGGCGGTGGCGCCCAAGTCGCCACCGACTCGCCCGCTACTCTCCGGGCAAGCGTCTTACTGGCTAGGAATTTCGAATCCAATACTACGCCCGGCTGCTCGGCCGATTCCAATACACATACTTATTGATCTTTTCATCGGCTTCGGCGTACCCTTTACCGCGGTCCTAGATTCCGTCCGCGTAATATAAGGCGGGTTTAATACCACCACTCTGGTAGAATTCCGCACATATTGCCGTCAGCACGCAGATATTGAGCAGTTCCATTTCCCCAGTCTCTCATGGAACGATTATTATTCTTCGCCATCACACAACTGTACACTAATTGCCACTACTTCCAATAACATATACAACTAGAAGCTCCTAATTCGACTGCTACTTGTCTAACGTTCTCAACGTTGACGGAGCGTTGAGAACATCCCTCGATAGGAACATTTCTTTGAAACGATATAAAGTCAGATACCAAAGTCAAATCTATTTAAAACTAACACTACAGGATAATCCTTGAAAATAGTTATAACAGTCTAAAATTCAAGGCACATTTATTCAAAGGTGACTCGTTCCGTTCACGACATGATCCTCTTCAGATTTACAGTTATACTGATAGACAATGGTTGTGCATGGAGTAAGAACCATCAAATGAAGATAGTCAACAACTGAAAAAGTGAAAATAATTTATTTCTCTTTCTGTTGTGGGGAAATTCTTCACGGAAACTGTAGCTGCTGTTATTCATTAAGCAATACGCCCATCAAGACTGTGTGATGATACAAAGATACGCCTAACACTTATGAATTTGATACCTTCCTACATTTACTAAGTGTAGTTAGTAGATACCGTTTATTTTCATTTGTTTATCAATAGGCCTTTTGTGTTCTCTGGTATGTATATTACACTATCGTGAATGGAGAGTACAAAATTTTGATTCATTGTATATTATTTAACTAAAAATCATCAATTCGTCGAGACCTAAAAATAGACCTTTTCGCAATGGACCGTTCATTTCACTTAAGGTCACCTACAGGTGTTTGTAGTTAATTTCTAAACTAACATGTAACACATAGTTTTGTTGCCGTCATCTCCCTCGGCACACTAACTTAAATAAGACCTCAGTCGAATGATATTCATGATTTAGTCGGACGTGGAATCTCTAGAGTTACCTGGAAAAAAGGAAACACCGAACTAGATCAACTGTTATTTTTAGTTCTACGTATAAGACAATTACTGTACCTTTAGAAGGAAAAAGTGAATGTACAGTTATTTATATGTCCAAATCGTTCTTTATTTTATGGCACTATAATGAGAAGTGTTTCCTTCTATATTGGTCTTATTTCCACGCTGAAATTATTTCATCATTAACAATAATGTAACAATACAATACCCTCTTTCGAACCAGAGCATCTTGCGTTTAGTAGTGTGCGACTGTGCTTCCCCCCTCTCCCTCCCCCCCTCCCCCCAACCCCGTACACAACTAGAGGCACATATCTCGGTGCGTAAATGAATAATCCCATTCACTCCTAGACGAAACCAGCCACGCTACTCCAAGATAAAAAGGCAGCTGCAGGTTCAATTTGGTCTTACGACTGGTCAGTGGACAGTGGTTTCCTTTAATCTGAGACAGCCATGACTTCTGTAACCGGCGACCGCAGCATAAATAAACGATTCTCTCTAAAAGCAGGTTGGGGACAATATTTGTTTACATTTGTATTGTGCAGGTAAACAATAGCAAAACGTGTAATCGTCGTTGCTGATTCTAAAAACCAGGATGCGAATTCTATACATAAATTTATCATGTGGAAAAGCATCTTTGTTGTGCCCATTACCACCACATTCGTAAGTAACATTTATTAGAGATAGTATTAAATGGGCCTTCCTCCTCACAAATATGTGTAAGAAACAAATGAGATCACTTTTTTGAATGTGACGAAATAGTTTGAAAATGCCCAAGCCGGCAAGATTACCTAACAACGAAAAATCAGGAAATACAGCGTTTATTTCAAAAATAAATGCAGCCTACGCAGGCAGTGACTTTCAACAAGTAAGCTGGATGCATTGGGAGCAGAAATTGGTGAAATATAAAGGAAGCATTTTCTACATTGTATGGATCTTGAACATACAGGTATTGCCTGGCGGCTAATGAAGAAATACCGGGCGGTATATTTCGCGCTACCGACTCTATCTGCAAATCAAAAACAACTTCATGGATGCGCATTTCCAGTAGAGATTTCAGGACGCTTTTAATTTCTCTGGTCGACGCAAACTATTCGTGAATCAAAGCGGCTCGCAGTGGAACCAGGACGGCTTCGGCGCAACAAGAACTCAACAATCAGTTCAACACTTCTCTGTAAGTACGATCGAAGGCTTTATTTGTTCAACTTTGCCATTGGTGTTGCCCGATGGTTCTTATTTATGAGGAACTGTAGACACTTATTTACTTTTACTGTGTCTTTGTCATCCATGGAATTAATCAGCCTGAGAAAAGTAAGCGTATGATAATACTGAATTAAGAGTGAGACGTAGTGAAACGAAGCAGCAAAGGGACATAAACTGTGAACATTGAAGACTATTGCACGTTTCTCCTTTTGCAGGATGTGGAGACTCTTGAGGCTTTGCATCGATGTATGGGTCTCCCTGTCTCTTCATGCACCTATTTTGCACGGGTAGTTAGTAGCACACGTGTAAACGCACTTGTCGTGGAACAGCTACTAATAACTTCTTCCCATTACTATATTCAAATCTTCTGTACGTGCATACTACCTATAAAAAAGTTTTTAATAGTAATTTATGTAGAGATAACTATTATAAACAATTTATCAACGAGATCATGCACAGCTGGTAACTATCCCCGTTTTCACTCGTGCTTTTGTGCTTCCGTGATTACAAGTAATTTGCCCTAAGCTGTCGTATTTCTTTTCTTGTGAAACCAGAAAGAAGAAAATAGCCTCTATCATCTGTTGGTTGACTTGTGCTAGTCTCCCTGTTTCCTGGGGACATAACGCGATGAGCGATCATGTCTTCTAGCCTACAGCTAGATTAAAATGTCGCTACTGCGCCGTGTAAAGCTGCACATTTGACATACCGCTACCTGTATCGAGTCACCAGGGAGCTTCCGCTGGCGCCCACAGCGAGAGGGTACTTGCTATGCAGAGCTATGCTCAATACGTCCTCCAACTGCATGACGGAGCGAGTGGCAGTTCGAACCTGAGCGCCGTGGAGCCGGGGAACATGTTTGCAAAGTCAAAATGGTCAGTGCAGGCGTGACTAACCTGTATGTGCACATCGTCGGCTAGGAGTGCGGACGGTTTCTTCTCCTAGTGTCCAGCACGAAATGGCAATCCACAACCAGAGACAAGGAACGTTGGAGAGTCGTTATTCAAGAAGTTTGCGGAGTACCAATTGTTATGCTCTTGTAACTCACATCCATTGGTGGGCAGTTGAATATTTTTGGTAGAGTAAATTATCGTTGACGTGGTGACATCAGCTGGTGTCTGTAGCAGTATGTTCAAACATATTGACACTATTGTAAGTTGAAAAGCAGAATTTCTGTCCGTCAAGGCGAGGCTGCAGCATATCAAGGAGCTATATTTTAATAGTTTAGCCTCTACAGCTTCGTTCGCAAAGATTGTATGGTCTGTAAAGACTTTTTTCTATTTCTTTTGTTTTTTTTTTTTTAAATCTGATTTGTGCGTTGTTAGGCCAATTGCTCGTGTGTAAATCTGCACACTATGAAAGAATTTGTGACTCTTTACATGACTAACAGTCTCTGTGTAAGTGAAGTGGCAAACGGGTTTAATTTAATTTCACATAGTGAGCTAAGAAAGAGACAAATCTGAAAAGTGGTCCTAGAATTATTGGCGACAATCTTACACCCGTACTGAAGTCTCTCATCTCAAACGTTGTTATCAGTGAAGGTTAGCTTGCATAGTATTTCAAAGGTAATGTTATAGACATAAATTAGAACTATTGAAAACTTAATGAATTAAAGATTCGTTTCTTTTTATTTTCAATTCCGACAAAGACGATTTGTCCTGTGACTGTTAAACAGCTTTCTTTGATATTATTCACAAACTACCTTTTGAAATTTTCACGCTAATTAAGGCCATAGGAGCATAGCCATTTCCAAATGTACTTCTGAACAAACAGCGATTCTGCTTCCATAATAAGATCAGGTTTCAGCATCCATTTCACTCACTTAGGGGCTGAATTTCCAAAAGTGATGGAAAGCGTATTTTTTTAAATTTCTAATCGAAGAAACAATATCAGTTTTCGTAGTTCCAGCTGTGAAATTATCTCTATTGCGACATATTTTCAAAGGTTTAATCCTCAATGTCACCTTTTTTAATATAACAAATTACTTTCGCAAAAATTGTTATCTCCTACTTCATCCACTTAATAGTAGAATTTCCAAAAACCACAGTCACACGCATATTTTCATTTGAAACCGTGAAGCCAAACACAAATTTTCATAAATTTACCTTTCAAAATGTTTTCATAATGAGGTTTTTGCTTTTTTATTTTTCTTAGATTTACTCTCAATTCCTATTCTGTACTCATCAGACAGTTCACTTCATTCATGTACTTCTTCACTTTCACCGAAGACAGCAATGTCATCATCGAATCGTATCATTGATATCCTTTCACCTTTTATGTTAATGTCACTCCTGAACCTTTCTTTTATTTTCATCGTTGCTTCTTCGATATATACATTGAACAGTAGGGGCGGAAGGATACATCCCTGTCTTACACCTTTTTTAATCTGAGCACTACGTTCTTGGTCTTCCACTCTTATTATATCTCTTGACTCTTGTACATGCTGTATATTAACCGTCTCTCCCCATAGCTTACCCTCTTTTTCCTCAACATTTCGAACATTTTGCACCATCTGACATCGATTAATGCATTTTCCTTGTCGACAAATCCTATGAATGTGTCGATTTCTCTTAAGTCTTGCTTCCATTATCAACCGCAACCTCAGAACTGTCTCTCTTGTGCTTTTATTATTCTAAAGCCAAATTCATGGTCACGTACAACGTCCCAGATTCATGAGCTGTTACGTTGACTTTGCCAGAACTCTCGCGCTTGCCAGCTCTTGCAGTCTTTGGAATTGTGTGGACGATATTTTCCGGAAGTCTGCTGGTATATCGCCAGATTCATATATTCTACACACCAACGTGAATAGTCGCCTTGTTGCCACATCCTCCACTGGTTTTAGGCATTATAGTGGAATAATACGTATCCCTTATTTCATTATAAGTCTTCCAGTGCTCTTTTCAATTCTGATTATAACTGTAAATCTCCTATCTCCTCTTAATCGACTACTGTTTCTTCTTCTATCACATCATACAAATCTTCCCTCTTCCCCCTCTTAAAGGACTTCAGTGTACCCTTTCCACCTATCCCTCTCTCCCATTCTTTTAGCAGAGAAATATCCATTGCAGACGTAATGTTATCAGCCGTGCTTTTAATTTAACCGAAGGTTATTTTGACCTACCTATATGCTGAATTAGTCCTTCGGACAACCGTTTGTTCGTCAGTTTCTTCACACATTTCATGCAGCAATTTCGTCTTTGCTTCCCTGTGTTTCATATATATTTCATTCCTTAGCGATTTGCATTTTTGTATTCCTGTATTTTCCTGAACATTTTTGTACTTCCTTGTTCCATCGATCATCTGAAGCATTTCTTCTGTTACACTTGGTTTCTTCACTATTAACTTTTTTGTCCCAATGTTTTTCTTTCCAAATTCTGTGGTTCCCTTTTAGATATGGCCATTCCTCTTCAATTGTAGTGCCTACTGAGCTATTTCTTATTGCAGTATCTATAGCCTTAGAGAACTTCAAGCGTACTCTTCATTCCTTCTAACTTCCGTCTTCAATCATATCTCTTCATTCCTCAGTCCTTCGTGTCCCACTCTTTGCGTATTGTATGATGTAATCAAACTGAAATCATCCCGTATCTCCCGGCCTTTACCAAATATACCTCCTCCTCCTGCGATTCTTGAACCAAGTATTGACTATTACTAGTCGAAATTAGTTATAGAACTCAATTAGTCTTTCTCCTGTCTCAGTCCTAGTAAGAATCTCAAACTCTTCCGTAACCCTTTATTCTACTCCTTCCCCTACAAACGCATTACAGTCCCACATGAATATCAAGTTTTCATCTTCCTTTACGTTCTGCATTACCCTTTCAATATCCTCATGTACATCCTCTATCCCTTCATCTTCAGCTTGCGATGTCTGCATGCGTATCTGAACTACCGTTGTATTTATTGGTTTGCTGTCGATTCTGCTGAGAACCACCTTATCACTGAATTTTTCACTGTAACACGTATCCTACTCCCGTTATACGATTTTCTACTGCTGTTGATATTACCCTACACTCATTTTACCAGAAATCCACGTCTTCTTTCCATTTCACTTCATTCATCATCACTGTACCTAGATTGGTCCATTCCATGTCCCTTTTCAGATATTCTAGCTTCCCTACCAAATTCGAACTTCTGGCATTCCGAGCTACGACTCGTGATATATTTTCATAAAGCATTTCAACTCTGTTTCACACCCTCGAATGTGACACTTCGAAAAGTACTATTGAAACGCTGCCTATACTGTAAGGTCAACACCCTTTCCAAATCTGTTTTTGGCTGTTTGAACTGGTCGAAGTGTAACAGTGAAACAGGCAGGACATTTTCTTTTATATACAGAGATCGGATTTTAGCTATTGTACCTATGTAGAAATCGTGATTCAGCCTTTATATTATGCCATAAGTTTTCTGTGTTGTGCGTCTTTTCTTGTCAGTATAATACGTAACTGCGTGTAGTTTCTGTAGCATGTTTGGCAGTCTGTGGATTCTGATAGAGTGTAGCTCTGATCTGTGTCAGTTGCTCATTTTAGTTATATTGTGTTATTCTGTGTGTTCACTTCTAAAGCTATTAAGGGCTGCTATGGTGATATCTTTTCTTGACTGATGCCCATTTATTTGTCGCCTGAACCGATTGCATTTATTGTCGAAGAATATTAGATTTCCATTACGATAATTTTGTGTTATTATTATTGCTGTTTTGTTAAAAACTGACAATTTCAGCCCGTGGCTGTGTACAAAATATAGGTTAAATCTTACACAGAATATTACAGCAACCAGCCACTTTTTACAATACCATTTATTTATTTAAACAGCGCCTCTACCTGTTTCGAACCGATAGGTTAATTTTCAGACGGCTAGTTCACGTTTTACATTAGATCTTGTGTTTTGTTTCCCCACCTGACGAAACTTCCTTGGGGCGGTGATGCCAATGAAGAATCCGCACCATTATGTTCAGTGAGGGTTGCTTATCATCTTGCACCATCGAAAACAGTATAATAAATTTTTTGGTATATATATGCACATAATGTAAAGCACCTATCACAAACTTAAAAGTTTCGTCATACTTCTAAGTAACGTGCATTATACAGTTTTCGATATTGCAAGACGATGAGCAACCAGCACTGGAACATAATGGCGTGGATTTTTCATTGGCATCACCACCCCAAGGAAGTTTCGTCAGATGGGGAAACAAAACACAAAAATGTAATGTAAAACGTGAGCTAGCCGTCTGAAGATGAACCTTTCGGTTTGAAACCGGTAACGGCGCTGTTTAAATAAGCATATAGCATTAAAAAAGTGCCTCGTTGCTGTAATCTTTAGTGTAAGAGTCAACCCATATTATTATTATTATTATTATTTTCTGTGCAAATTTCAAACAATATTCTTAGCCAGAATACCGGTTATTTGATTATTAAACTATAGGTGATTTTCTTTTGACATAGTCTGAGCCTTTATGTTATGATATGTGATTGCTAACAAAAATTAATTCAGAATGACTCCATGCTCGCACAATCCCGCGACCAAACAACACTCAACACAGATCTGCGCCACACTACAAAATAATGTTTTGCTGTTGGACAATGTGCTCTACACGGCTTCTGTGAAGACCAAATCTCAGAAGGGTGATACATAGACCAAGAATGTTTCTCACATTGTATAACATACAGCTATGTTATTCGATCTGTGCACTGAGTTAGCTCTAACGAAAAATTTAGAAAAGGAATAAATTTCCTGGAGAAAAACGTTAGGGTTAGCCGATGACCTAGTAATTCTGTCAAAGATGGCAGAGGACTTAAACTGAATCGAATGCACAGTATCTTGAAAAGGAATAATAGAGTGAACATGAAAAAAAATGGAAACAAAGGTTTTGGAAAGTGTCGCATTGTATCAGGCAATGCTGAGAGTATTAGATCAGGAAATGAAACACTGAAAGTAGTAGATCAGTTTCGTTCTAGCGAGGTAGACTGATGATTCTCGAGGTAAGGATGATATAAAATACAGAGTGTCTATAGCAAGAAAAGCATTTCTGAAAAATAAGGAGTTGAGACAAGCCAAAAAATTGAAGTGTTTGAAATTGGTTTACGAAGTGCATCATGAGGCATCATGCAAGTAACAAATTGGCTTTCGAAAGAAGAGACGAGGGTAAAATTTGTAGAGGGAGACGAAATCTTGTATACATTAGGCAGGTTCAAGTGAATGTAGATTGCAGTAACTATACAGACATGATGATTCTTGCATAGGATAGACTGGCACTGAGGGGCACTGAGCGCTGCATCGAAACAGTCTTTGGACTGGGGACAACAAAACAACAACGAACTTTTGCATGGCAACCAGTTATTGGCAAAATTCGTATTTAATTTGGTATTGGTCTCCTGCAAAACGTTCTTGCCATAAAAATAACACGTGTTAAGCCGCAAAAGCTACCGTTCCAATTGAAGATCGTGTGCACTCCCTCTTTTGAAATCATGTACCGCAATTCAGTTTATAGCATACGTATTACTTGTCTACATGACTACACATTGGCCTTTCACACATTAGTAAACAATAGATTGGATTAACGTAACATGAAAGGAGACACTAACACTAGAGGTTATTCATGTTACTAATAAAACACCCTGGAATTTCAGAAACAGAGGACAATTTGTGTGACGTTTATATTTTTCATGCTATCTATTTGATTAAAATTCGTCGTTAGATCAGTCTCTGTATATTTAAAATTATCCTTGCTACCTCTCAGGAAGGTTCCTTTGTTGTATTATGGATACCAAAGTATAGTCACTGCAAAGTGATAACTTTCAAGCCCACCTAAATCTTAAGTGATTAGTCCTTCGACCTGAAATCCACTACCTGCAAAAAGTTTTTCCGTTGCATTATTCTTTTTTATCAGTTATTTTGATATCGCATTTATTAACACGTAACCATGACCATTATCAGTAATTACATGAAAATAAGATACTGGCAGAAGTCAGCAGATAATGTATTACGTGTCAAATACAAAAAATACTACGGCGTGCAATGAAGGTCATTTCTTGTTGCAGTTTTTCTCTGCTGAAATAAATATTCTTTTGTAATTCAGTATGATAGATTATACGGACATTTTCTACCTCCCTATCACGCTTCCTAAACTATTTCGGCTTTAGTTCATCAAGTTCAAATAACCTTATTCAGGGAGACTCCAACACTGACGTAAAAAATCGACTGTTACCTTGAGAGGAAGTTAAAACTGTATCCAGACAAGAAGTCACGTGAAAATATACATATTTAAGACAAATTCTAATAAAGAAGTAAATAAATGTTTGCCTCACTGAAGTTTAATTTTGATTCTACCTGTATTGAACAACGAATGGGTATAACATTTCCACTGCTTTTACAAGCGAAGTTGTTACTATGAGCTAAAAGAATCAAAGAGGAAGGAACATAGTCTGAACTTCAACGCTAATGCAAAAGTATCTTCTGACGTTTCACATAAAAGTAGAATAAAAATTTCGTTATAACGCAGAGTAATATTGTGCAGGGCCTGGGAGCGGTGGATGACGCAAATCCCAATGTTAGTGGGTAGCAGCTGCAAGGGACTTCGTGGAATTTTTCTAGTGCTTGTTACATGCGCTGCACAAAAGTTTTCGAGTAAAAGAGCAGAGGACGTCAGCGGTAATATACTGTGGCACAGAAAACATCAGTTCATCTCAGCGTCCTGGTACAACGAAAGTGGATCTAATTTTCACAGCGTCGAGCACAATTCCCAAGTAACACGTTGGAAATTTAAGATGTAAGAATTATTTTCATAAGGGTATATTATTTTAAGGATGGTATTCACTATGCAGAAGCGCACAACTAGTTTTCTACTTCACGAAGCATATAATATTTGGCATGTCATAATAATTTATTAACCACATCATCCTACCCCGTTGGATGTCATAAAATTTTGTTCCAATAATTATTTATGACAAAATTTTTCACAAACAGTGGTAAAGTGATTGCTTAACATCATATTTAATTCTCACAAATAGGTAGAAGCTTATGCATATCGGAAAAATAATTTGACTTCTCCATGAAATTTTACGTTAATACCATCCAACACAGCGTATTGCATTGATAACATTCTATGTTCAGTCAGGAATTGAGTCCAGAACTTTTTTCCAGTAGTGCTCTATACAACCGAAGAGATTTGTTGATGAGTGGATCCCGGAGAGCTGCGAAGTACAGTGCTGACGAGCAAGGTGTTTCGTGCGCACTATACCCCAATGTCCTTGGTGAAGCTTGTCCTGAATAACTACTGAGCTGAACATGTGCGGCACGCAACGGAGGTTTGCCCAGTTGTTTGTACGTGTCGTGATTGACCAAGGAAACTGCAGCTCCGGTATCGAGCTGGAATGGTATCACTTTGCCTTCAAAGTCCAAGTCTACAAAACGTTTATTGTCCTGCTGACGACAAGAGCGACTTTCACGTGCAATTTGAACTGATACAGGTACAGAAGCACTTGCGACCTGACGAGATTTCCGGCGACGTTGACGCACACTTTTTGTGGGACGAACACAGTCACTGTTTGAGATAGTGGCACCGGATGGGGTGGAATTAACTACATGAATGTCCATGGGCGAAGGTCCACGAGCCTGATTGTCACTGGTTCTATTCCAGCGCGAAGCAAAGGGCCTGGAATGGTTGTGATTGTCTGATCTGAGCTTTTTCTGGCAAACACTTTGAACATGTCCTTTCTTACGACAGTAAAAGCAAATAGCTTGGCATGATGGGCAATTGTCACGCGAATGTCTAGTGGCACACCGCGGGCATGATTTCACTGCATTTGCTTGCCTACGCGGCACACGTGTTTGAGAGCTAGGCCGCAGCTGCGCGGACGTGCGCGAGGGCTGTTTAGCGGTCTGTGCAGCGCGCCCGGCGGGCCAGTTAATGTGACACACGGCTGGCGAAGTTTCAAATGATTCCTGAGCAAAGTCAAGTGTGTCTTGCCTATCCAATATGTCTATCACTTGTTGAAGGGAGGGATTTACTAGTTTCAAAATCTGTTCCTGTATACGAACATCAGAAACGTTCTGTGCAATTGCATCACGCACCATTGTATCTGAATAAGGAAGTCCACATTCACACTCAAAAGCACAATCCCTAGTAAGTCCTTGCAATGTTGCAACCCACTCCCTATTATTTTGACCGGCCGTACGTTTTGTACGAAAGAACGTATACCTTTTTGCAACGACATTGACGGTGTCCTTGAAATAGGCATCTAAAGCAGACAAAATTTCTTCGTAGGACAGAGTTGCTACGTCGCGTCGGGGAAACAATTTCACTATTACACGGTAGGTAGACACACCTACATACGAAAGCAAAAACGGCTTCCGCTCATTACCTTGAATTCTGTAGGCGGCGAGATGGAATCCAAATTGGCGTGACCGTCCAGCTTTCGGTGGCTGGGTCAAAGCTACGAAACGGGGGTGCAACTGCCTGTTGTGGCTGCGGTAGCGGTGAAGCGGCGGCGGCCGCATCGGGTTGCAGTGCACGTTGACCCTGGACGAGCTGTCCATGGGCATCCAATAACGCCTGCGTCTGCTGATTCTGCAAGCGATAAAATTTGGACAGTACATCTGGAGAAGCCAAGACACATAAATGTAAGCAAGTAGAAAGAACAAGACCCTTTTTACTCTTGTCGCCAAAATTGTAGTGTCGGCAAACTTGCCAACACTACGCACACTAATTGAAAGAGGCGGCTAAGATGCATGTGCTAACTCACGAAGGATGGAGTGAGGTCTGAAACAGGATAAGTAATGAATGCTAAAAAGAAAAGTACATAGCTCCTTGAATACTTAACTTTTAATCCATCCTTGTATACATCGTTCTTGATGAGACATCTGGAGATTGTGGCGATACAAGTGAGACTCTTTAGATACATGCAATGTTACAAATGGCGCCTTGCTAGGTCGTAGCCATTAACTTAGCTGAAGGCTATTCTAACTGTCTCTCGGCAAATGAGAGAAAGGCTTCGTCAGTGTAGTCGCTAGCAACGTCGTCGTACAACTGGGGCGAGTGCTAGTCAGTCTCTCCAGACCTGCCGTGTGGTGGCGCTCGGTCTGATCACTGCCAGTGGCGACACGCGGGTCCGACATGTACTAATGGACCGGGGCCGATTTAAGCTACCACCTAGCAAGTGTGGTGTCTGGCGGTGACACCACACAATTCACGCGGAATTCTTGATCGTTATTCTTGGATTACGTCTGCAAGGCGCCTCAGGTGTTGACAATAAATGTCATCAGTGATGGTTACACCTAGGGGCAGCAATTCATAATACACAAGACCTTCACTGTTCCACCAGATATATAACATTATCTTTTGTAGATAAACGCAGGACTTTATACGGTGAGCTGCTGTTTTCTTTGGGTTCAATCATTTCTTTATGTTAGCATAAAGACATAATTTCTCGACACCAGTAACGATACAGGATAGGATTATTCGGTGTTGTTCACGAGCCAACTGATGATGTACAAGCAGAGATGCACCTATGGTCACCCGGTGATTTTGGCTTAAAGCATGAGGTACCCATCCACGCGATTTCTGACCACAGTTCATCAAACAGTGTAATTCTCGAGTACACTGGTGTGAGTCATTGTGGATCAATACCTTTAAACGATCTTGATCAATCTCCGAAAGTCCTCCTGAGCGTGGAGAGTCAGTCACTAACGTGAAAAAGATAATTCTTTAAAAAGGAAAACGATTTTCATGCCGTTCTCTGTCCACTGACGATATCCCCATACACGGTAAAAATGGTTGTGCGTGAATCCACTGTTGTCAACCCACTATGTAACTCAAACAGAAGAATATTCTAAAACGCTCCGATTTTTCTACTTGGCACTACATTTTCTAGCGTCCACAGTTCTACTCACTGTCTCCAAATAACAACACAACAATATGTAAACCCAAATAGCAACTACAAATAAAAATGACAATCGACAAATAAACACACAGCAATCGGAATAGCAACATGCAAAACTTATTCATCAACCTAATACATCGTTCTCACACTGCGGACTAAAAGCCTCGTTGGGAAGTCGGTGCTCTGGAAGTCTTGCGTCATTTCGCTGAGCGCAGTGCACGTCTCCGGTCAGGTAACGTGTTGCCTGGCTCGTTTGGGCTTTAAACCCATTGTCACAAACAAGGTGTGATACAAGTCTCCAGTACGTTTCGGTTAGGATATATGTTTGACACCGCTGATCTTACGCTGTGTTACATCGAGTGGTACACCATTCCTTGCAGACAAGTTCGACACTCCGCTCTGATACAACAGATCGGGTAACTTCACTCACAGACGCGTGCAAACACGATTGCTCCCTCGCGCTATTATGTCTTTTCTCCGCCTTCTATCTTGCGTTGGTTACGTACTACTGAATGGCACATACATACAAACACACTGATTAATATAAGCGGTGGAAAGTCACATGACCTCCTCTTAACCGAGTGACTAACATTTGGTCCGATGAATTTAAACTCAGTGAACGCGGCCAACAATGCATTAGGGAATATTTTCCTTCGGTCTGTTGATTGTATACTTAATAACGAATGCTCACAGTAATATACGAGGTCCTTTCAATTATTAAAGAGACAATGTGGTCTGGGGAAAAACCGTTAGTAGGGCAAGTTTGTTACTTTCATGGCTTTAAGTTGGCGTTACCGGGATGAGCCCTGACCAGCTGATATATCAGCATTGTTTTGTTTATAGCTCAAAAATACATTTCAAGATGACGAATCCGCTTCAAACTTACATATTAGTTGAACAACGTTCTGTTATTCGTTTTTCACTTTCTGAAGGCGAGAAACCAACGAATGTGAACTGTAGAATGTCTAAAGTTTTTGATGAAGGTTGTATGAATCATGCAAATTTTTACAAGTGGGTGGAGCAGTTCAAAAATTGTCGTGACTCAGTGACTGACGAACAGTGGCAGTGGCAGTTTCAATTCCTTCACTTGAATGTCGAATTGCTGACATTTTTCGTGTCGATCGCCTTGTGACTGCGGAAAGGTCCAGTTCGTACTGGTACAGTTTATAACATTATCTGTAACAAGCTGAGGTACTACGTAAGAGGGGTACCAAAGGAGTTGACGCGGCTACGCAAGGAATCAAGGTTGAAAGTGTGCACAGAGCTTAAGGAACGTTATGAAAAAGAAGATGAGTACTTCCTCAACAAAAAGACAAAGCATGTAGTTTAAGCATACCAACTCACTTGTCAATAAAATATTCAAAACCCAAGCATCAGCAGGAAAATTCAGCTAGACAGTGTTTTTAGGATGATGAAGGTTAAGTTTTTTGTGATTATCTCGAAGAGGTGCGTATAATGAACAGCCAATACTACTCGTATTTGCTTTTAAATAAGGTGAAGCCATGAGAGAGAGACGTTGTGAATCTCAGTGGAGAGGTGTAATTCTCCAGCAAGACAACGCACGTTCTCATATTGCTCAACTAACCCGAGAATCCTTAGACAAAATGGGCTGGGAACTACTGCCTCATCCCTCTTACAGTCATGATTTAGCACCTAGTGATTTCCATTTGTATGGTGCACTGAAGGAGGCATTACGTGGGAAGAGGTTACAGGACAACGAGGACGTGAAAAAGTTTGGGGGATATTGGTTTAAACATCAAGATAAACAGTTCTATGCAATCGAAATACAAAAGCTTGTAGCCCGTTGGAACGAGTGCATAAATGTGCAAGCGCATTACATCGGAAAAGCAGAAAAAGTATTTATTTCTAAAAATAAACGCTTTCTTCTCCAGACCAATTTGATTATTGATTATTGAATGACCCTCGCATTAAGTAATCTGTTAGAGTAACATTTTCAGAATGATAGACGGAAGTCAACCATAGGGATATAGCATTGTTTTAACGCTTTGTCTCTGAAGAGAGCATTACACGTAGAATCATTATGAAGACGTTGTAATCGCTCTGCATTAGCGGTTCGCAATTTCTGACGTTCAGCAAGGTGGTGTAAAGCATATTTTAACTTTGATCAAATAGAAAACATGATGTAACTAGAAAAAGAAATGGTAACTGTCATCTGAATAATGTTCTTTTCCTTTTTCACCGTAGGGAACAGCCTCATACTCTGTTCATCTTCGCAAAAGTCTCCTCTTCTTTGGTGCTCGTGTATCTCTTTCCTTTGGGTCCAAGTCTATTACGTGTCTGACTATTCTTTCTGCCCTTCTTCTTTCAAGCTCATTTTTTCAGTTTAATACTCCGTACTCCTTGCTCTCAGCCATGTAAAATGTATTTAATTCTTTCCATACTTTAGAATTCTTTATTTGGTCCCTCAGCATACATCTCTTTACTTTTCTAAAAATTTTCTGACTGTATCCTACTCTAGTCTAAGTTAATGTCCGGGTCTCACTTCCGTAAGTGAGCACAGGTGTTGCCATTACTTTGCAAAATTTTGTCTGAGTTTCTCTGCTGGTTTTATTGACTAGTGTACTATGCATACGGCCGCATATTACTCGATACTTGTTTAATTTATTGGTGGTAATATTATTATTATTCATAATTTGTATCAAATCCTAACAACTGAAAGTCAGGTACCTGTACAACTTATTTTTCAGTAAGTATTGGATATTTTCCTTTAAAAGCCATAAATCTTTGTACACATTCTGATATTTTCTTGTTACAGAGTTTGCCTATTAAGCCCAAGCGATGTACGGCAAGTTATAAATCGTACTCCGTGTGATCAGTATTAATCAATTAATTAATATTTTTCTGAAGGTAAAGCGACTATTTAAGTAATTTTAGTTGAGTTCTGCCCACAATGTCCTTGAGAGGAAGATGTAAAAGTATTGGCCGTAGCAGCACAGTGGTGTGCTAAGGAGAGTCTGTTTTGGTTCGACAACTTAATAAAATTCTGTGTTAATACAAGGAGAAACTTAAAAATAAATTCAGCAGGTGCTGTAACGCGTCTGGACGCATAACAGTATGTGAAATTCAGATGAGTAGATAACAAATGCGGTTGTCTTGCTAAATAGTGGGCTCGACATTAGAGAATGGCTAGTTAACTCCGACCGAGTATGCCTCGGAATACCCGTAGGTACAAACCGATGGGGATGACAAGGCAATCCCAGCACAGGCGTCACTGGATGAGGATGTGGAGGGCCATTGTGGTCAAATGGTTCAAATGGCTCTGAGCACTATGGGACTCAACTGCTGAGGTCATCAGTCCCCTAGAACTTAGAACTACATAAACCTAACTAACCTAAGGACATCACACACATCCATGCCCGAGGCAGGAATCGAACCTGCCACCGCAGCGGTCGCGCGGTTCCAGACCATAGTGCCTAGAACTGCTCGGCCACTGCAGCCGGCTACATTGTGATCAGAACACCACCATTCTCACAGCGGTTGTCAGTTTTCGTGACCAGAGTTACTTTTAAATCATGTGGCTCTTCAATTGGCTTCAGAAGGGCTGAACATGACCCGCTTGCCAAGAGCACTTGGCGGATCCAGACGGTCACCCATCCAAGTGTTAGCCAAGTCCGACAGCAATGGTGGGAACTGATGTTACCACTGCGGTAAGAACTTAAGGTGGGGAACGACGGGATGACTGAAAATGAACTTGTGGCTTAGGATTATACAGGTGTCAAATATTATACGAGTTAAAAACTGTAGACACGAGAGAATCGGTCGTTGATTTCTGTCTAATAACTTGTAGCTTGCCTATTAGTGCTAATGACAGCGATTAATAATTGTGACGTCAACATCACCAAATATCTTGTGCACAGGTAATACGTCTTGGTCCACGGGTGCTCGACGGGTATCAATTATCAACATCTCGCACAATGGTCTGTGATGTGTGGTAAATAGGGTGTAGATAAGATGGCCTGGGAAGCCCCCACCAAACTATAATAACTCAGTTTGTGAGTGGAGAGCTAGTGGAGTGCTCGTTACAGGCATCCCGCAGGCAGCTGTTCACCTACGAAGAAAGGACAGATCCTGTTTCGCAGGCTGATGCGAACCAACATACCGATGATTCCGTGACGAATTTTATCGGCGCTTCCTTTACGTAACTGTAGGGAGAATGTTCTCTTTGCTGTAGTGTTCCTACAGCTGTATGCATTCTATTTATCGGTTACCATCGGCTTTCATCTCGTCAAAAATCTATACCCCTCTTTTTAACGGCCTCCTTTACCCATTCAACCAGGCAACCTTCGGCCTTCATCGTTCTCTCTGAGAGTAGTACATTAAGGGCTTCTGTCATTCACATCACATGTTCCTATCAAGTGACCTGCCGTTCTACTATTCTGTGCTTTCCCAATCTTTGTATTTCTTACACCTACATCTATATAGATACACTGCAGTGTCTGGCAGAGGATACCTCGCACCACTAGTAATTATTTCCTTTCCCCCTACGACTGAGTATTTGCCTCCATATGAGTACTGATTTTTCTTATCTTATCTTCATGATCCATATGCGCAACATTTGCTGGAGGTAGCACAATAATTCGTCACTCAGCCTCAGATACCGATTCTTCAGATTTTCTCACTAAGGTTCCTCGTAAAGAATGTTGCCTTCACTCCAGCGATTCTCATTTGAGTTTCCGAAGCATATTCGTAGCTCTTGCGTGCTGTTCCAAACTCCCAGTAACAAATCTAGCAGAGAGCGTCTGAATTGCTTTGAATTCATTCTTTAATCCAACCTGGTACGGATCTCAAACTCTCGAGCAGCACTCAACAATAGGTCGCACTAATGTCTTACATGCGGTCTCCTAAACAACACCTTCGAGGAACTCTTAAAATAAACCGACGTCGTTTTCCCTACTATAATCCTCACACTCTCGTTCATTTCATATCGCTTTGCAACGTTACGCCCAAATATTTAAACATCGCTTCTGTGTAACGGTAACTTCTGCTAGATTCCGTGTTCCCTCTGAGAAATTATACACGACCTGAGACTGAACATTTCTAAAATGAGTTTGTTTTTATTTTTTCCAGTCATTTCATAGCACTCTCATCCATACATTGCTACAGGCTACACAGGACGTCTACAGAGCAGCTTATTTACTTTCAAACTTGCGTTAAAATATAATGAACGAGGGTTTATCTTCCGGATTGATTTCTACATCTACATCTACATCTATACTCCGCGAGCCACCTTACGGTGTATGGCGGAGGGTACTTATTGTACCACTATCTGATCCCCCTTCCCTGTTCCATTCACGAATTGTGCGTGGGAAGAACGACTGCTTGTAAGTCTCCGTATTTGCTCTAATTTCTCGGATCTTTTTGTTGTGATCATTACGCGAGATATATGTGGGCGGTAGTAATATGTTGCCCATCTCTTCCCGGAATGTGCTCTCTCGTAATTTCGATAATAAACCTCTCCGTATTGCGTAACGCCTTTCTTGAAGTGTCCGCCACTGGAGCTTGTTCAGCATCTCCGTAACGCTCTCGCGCTGACTAAATGTCCCCATGACGAATCGCGCTGCTTTTCGCTGGATCATGTCTATCTCTTCTATTAATCCAACTTGGTAAGGATCCCATACTGATGAGCAATACTCAAGAATCGGACGAACAAGCGTTTTGTAAGCTACTTCTTT
This sequence comes from Schistocerca nitens, assembly GCF_023898315.1. Taxonomy (NCBI): domain Eukaryota; kingdom Metazoa; phylum Arthropoda; class Insecta; order Orthoptera; family Acrididae; genus Schistocerca; species Schistocerca nitens. Next base: position 318,543,003 of record NC_064621.1, on the reverse strand, counting down.
CGTCGATGAGTCACATTTTCTTAGAATTCTTCCTATGAATCTCAACCTGGCGCCTGCTTTTCCCACTATTTGTTTTATGTGATCATTCCACTTCAGATCGCTCCGGATAGTAACTCCTAAGTATTTTACGGTCGTTACCGCTTCCAATGATTTACCACCTATGGCATAATCGTACTGGAATGGATTTCTGCCCCTATGTATGCGCATTATATTACATTTATCTACGTTTAGGGAAAGCTGCCAGCTATCGCACCATTCATTAATCCTCTGCAGGTCTTCCTGGAGTACGTACGAGTCTTCTGATGTTGCTACTTTCTTGTAGACAACCGTGTCATCTGCAAATAGCCTCACGGAGCTACCGATGTTGTCAACTAAGTCATTTATGTATATTGTAAACAATAAAGGTCCTATCACGCTTCCTTGCGGTACTCCCGAAATTACCTCTACATCTGCAGATTTTGAACCGTTAAGAATGACATGTTGTGTTCTTTCTTCTAGGAAATCCTGAATCCAATCACAAACCTGGTCCGATATTCCGTAAGCTCGTATTTTTTTCACTAAACGTAAGTGCGGAACCGTATCAAATGCCTTCCTGAAGTCCAGGAATGCGGCATCAATCTGCTCGCCAGTGTCTACGGCACTGTGAATTTCTTGGACAAATAGGGCGAGCTGAGTTTCACATGATCTCTGTTTGCGAAATCCATGTTGGTTATGATGAAGGAGATTTGTATTATCGAAGAACGTCATAATACGAGAACATAAAACATGTTCCATTACTCTACAACAGATTGACGTAAGCGAAATAGGCCTATAATTATTCGCATCTGATTTATGACCCTTCTTGAAAATGGGAACGACCTGCGCTTTCTTCCAGTCGCTAGGTACTTTACGTTCTTCCAGAGATCTACGATAAATTGCTGATAGAAAGGGGGCAAGTTCTTTAGCATAATCACTGTAGAATCTTACGGGTATCTCGTCTGGTCCGGATGCTTTTCCGCTACTAAGTGATAGCAGTTGTTTTTCAATTCCGATATCGTTTATTTCAATATTTTCCATTTTGGCGTCCGTGCGACGGCTGAAGTCAGGGACCGTGTTACGATTTTCCGCAGTGAAACAGTTTCGGAACACTGAATTCAGTATTTCTGCCTTTCTTCGGTCGTCCTCTGTTTCGGTGCCATCGTGGTCAACGAGTGACTGAATTGGGGATTTAGATCCGCTTACCGATTTTACATATGACCAAAACTTTTTAGGGTTCTTGTTTAGATTGTTTGCCAATGTTTTATGTTCGAATTCGTTGAATGCTTCTCTCATTGCTCTCTTTACGCTCTTTTTCGCTTCGTTCAGCTTTTCCTTATCAGCTATGATTCGACTACTCTTAAACCTATGATGAAGCTTTCTTTGTTTCCGTAGTACCTTTCGTACATGATTGTTATACCACGGTGGATCTTTCCCCTCGCTTTGGACCTTAGTCGGTACGAACTTATCTAAGGCGTACTGGACGATGTTTCTGAATTTTTTCCATTTTTGTTCCACATCCTCTTCCTCAGAAATGAACGTTTGATGGTGGTCACCCAGATACTCTGCGATTTGTGCCCTATCACTCTTGTTAAGCAAATATATTTTCCTTCCTTTCTTGGAATTTCTTATTACACTTGTAGTCATTGATGCAACCACTGCCTTATGATCACTAATACCCTCTTCTACATTCACGGAGTCGAAAAGTTCCGGTCTATTTGTTGCTATGAGGTCTAAAACGTTAGCTTCACGAGTTGGTTCTCTATCTGCTCGAAGTAATTCTCGGACAAGGCAGTCAGGATAATGTCACAAGAGTCTCGGTCCCTGGCTCCAGTTCTGATTGTGTGACTATCCCATTCTATACCTGGTAGATTGAAGTCTCCCCCTATTACAATAGTATGATCACGAAACTTCTTCACGACGTTCTGCAGGTTCTCTCTGAGGCGCTCAACTACTACGGTTGCTGATGCAGGTGGTCTATAGAAGCATCCGACTATCATATCTGACCCACCTTTGATACTTAACTTAACCCAGATTATTTCACATTCGCATTCGCTAATAACTTCACTGGATATTATTGAATTCTTTACTGCTATAAATACTCCTCCACCATTGGCGTTTATCCTATCCTTGCGGTATATATTCCATTCTGTGTCTAGGATTTCGTTACTGTTCACTTCCGGTTTTAACCAACTTTCCGTTCCTAATACTATATGCGCACTATTTCCTTCAATAAGCGATACTAATTCAGGAACCTTGCCCTGGATACTCCTGCAGTTTACCAATATTACGTTAACTTTTCCTGTTTTTGGTCTCTGAGGACGGACGTTCTTTATCAACGATGCTGATGTTCTCTCTGGTAAGCCGTCAGGTATTTTATCGTTTCGCCCAAGGGGGGGTCCCTCTAACCTAAAAAACCCCCGTGTGCACGCCACACGTACTCTGCTACCCTAGTAGCTGCTTCCGGTGTGTAGTGCACGCCTGACCTGTCTAGGGGGGCCCTACAGTTCTCCACCCAATAACGGAGGTCGATGAATTTGCAACCATTATAGTCGCAGAGTCGTTTGAGCCTCTGGTTTAGACCCTCCACACGGCTCCAAACCAGAGGACCGCGATCGACTCTGGGCACTATGCTGCAGATATTAAGCTCAGCTTGCACTCCGCGTGCGATGCTGGTTGTCTTCACCAAATCAGCCAGCCGCCGGAAGGAACCAAGGATGGCCTCAGAACCCAAGCGGCAGGCGTCATTCGTTCCAACATGTGCTACTATCTGCAGCCGGTCACACCCAGTGCGTTCAATAGCTGCCGGAAGGGCCTCCTCCACATTACGGACGATACCCCCCGGCAAGCACACCGAGTGCACACTGGCATTCTTCCCCGACCTACCCGCTATTTTCCTGAGGGGCTCCATAACCCGCCTAACGTTGGAGCTCCCTATAACTAATAGGCCCGCCCTCTGTGACTGTCGGGACCTTGCCGAAGAATCGGCCACTGGCCCAACAGGCGAGGCATCCTGTGGTGGCTCGGAAACGATGTCATCACCACTAGGAAGCACCCCGTACCTGTTGGAAAGGGGTAAGGCAGCTGCCACGCGGCCAGATCCCACCTTCGCCTTTCGGCCAGGCACGCGCGAGCCCACCACTGTCCGCCATTCACCCTGGAGTGATGGCTGACCGGTAAGATGCTCACTGCCGGAAGACGCAGCGACATCAGGGGTTCCATGTGATTCCAAGGCCACCGAAGTAGGCATAGGTCTCACCACAGTTGCCCCAACGCCACTACGAGCCGACGCCTGCGCCTCGAGCTCGATGAGCCTAAGCCTCCACCTGCCCCCGAAGAGTGGCCAATTCTCCTTGCGTCCGCTCACAACAACCACAGTCCCTACACATGACTATGTTTACCCTACTCTATACGGTGACAAATTCCCAAGATAATCTTCTGATGAGCTACTCTGATAATCAAGAAACACTCACTGAAATACGAGACGCGAAAACTACGCTAGGTTTTCCCAGAAAAACTATTTAAAAGCTAAGCGCAGCAAATAAGTACAAAATAAATTTCTCTCCTAACGATCAAGAACTGTTAGTTTCTATGCAGAGCAGATAAACACAAATAGAATCCCTTCCTTAGTGGAAGGTCGTAAACAAAATGCAAAATAAACGCTTTATACAAACAGTACTCGCTGCTGCTGGTGCTCTCGCTCTGGCTGTCACAAGACAACTGCTGATTCAAGTGACTAGTGGCTAACGGCCGCGAAACAAACAAAAGACGGTTTTAGGGCGCTTTCTGTTCTAAACAATCAAGAAAACACTAAGAAATCTAACACGAAAACTACGTAAAGTTTTATCAAGAACTGTTAGTTACTATGCAGAGCAGATAAACACTAATAGAATCCCTTCCTTAGTGGAAGGTCGTAAACAAAATGCAAAGTAAACGCTTTATACAAACAGTACTCGCTGCTGCTGGTGCTCTCGCTCTGGCTGTCACAAGACAAGGGAAACCAGCAGCTGTATTTTAATTACTAGTTGTGTCATCTAACAGGATGCAACCCACAATTTTAAGTTTTTAACATGCTTTGATTACGCTGGCCGTCTACTGTTATGCCTCCTACATATTCTCCATTGCGTGGGAATTCAGTCTTTCGAAAATCTACTTTCATTCTCCTCTTACCGCATCATCTAAGAGTGCTGTAGATAAAACAAAAGAAAAGAACATTCCAAAAATATGAAACACGAAAATTGTAAGATGTACGACCTGTTTGAAAATATCAGGTAACAGTTCTATAAATTGCCAATAAAAAAAAAATCATCTAATAATTTTCTTAGCACAAAGTTGATATCATCCTTTTCATTAGTCATCACTATGTGACCATCTGCCTGAAACAATGTACATACATTGATCCTTTGTTCTTTGAATGCACAATCCTGCAAATTTCCTAATGCTAAAGCCTAACACATGTTGTATGCCTGTTTTCAACAGTGTATGAGACAAGCAGGACCCCTGCTGCAATCTTTTTGTAAGTTTTGACTGTACTGCAGTCAGAACGCAAGGGTTCGAAATTTTATTGCCGACTAATAATATTCACATTAATGAAAATCACTTGTTATAGCGGTAGAAACGATGCTGTCTTTTACAAGATTTTGTGGCACTCTAAATGCCTCTGTGTTAGTAAATAGTCCAGACTTCAAATAAAAAAAAAAAAAAACTGCCAACATGACGAACTTAGAGGTAGATATCCTCAGGGTAATGAAGCATCATAAATCACTTCATAAAAGTAAGTGTTCTGGTCTAGGCTTTATACCATTTAGGTACTTTAAGAGTATGCTGATGCCATACTTAACGTTCATATGTAATCGATTGCTCGACGAAAGATTCGTACTCAAGGACTGAAAAGCTGCACAAATCACACCAATATTCAAGGAAGGCAACAGGAGCAGTCCACTGAATTACAGGCCCATATCATTAACGTCGCTTTGCAGCAAGATTTTGGAACGTATGTTGTGTTCGAAAATTATGAATTACCTCGAAGAAAACGCTCTACTTACAACCTCTCAACACGGATTTAGAAAACATTGTTCTTGTGAAACACAAGTAACTCTTTACCCACACGAAGTGCTGAGTACTTTCGACAAAGAATATCAAATCGATTCATTATTTTTTGATTTTCAGAAGGCTTTTGATACTGTACCTCACAAGCGGCTTGTAATCAAATTGCGTCTTTATGGAATATCATCTTAGTTAGGCTACTGGATTTGTGATTTCCTGTCAGAGAGGTCACAGTTCTTTCTAACTGATGGAAAGTCATCAAGTAAAACAGAAGGGGTTTCTGGAGTTTCCCGAATTTACGTTATACGTCCTCTGCTGTTCCTTACCTATATAAACGATTTAGGAGACAATCTGATCAGCCTCCTTCCGTTCTTTGCAGACGATGCTGTCCATCGTCTGTTATAATAATCAGAAGATCAAAACAAATTTCAAAGTCACATAGAAAAGGTATCTGTGTGGTGTGAAAATTGGCAACTGACCTTAAATAATGAAAAGTTTGAGATCATCCGCACGATTGCTAAACGGAGTCCGTTAAACGTCGGTTACACGTTAGCTCAATTAAATCTAAAGGCTTTCAATTGAACTTAATACCTAGGAGCTACAGTTACGAAAAACCTAACTTGGAAAGAAGACAGAGGGAATGTTGTTGTGGAGGCGAACCAAACGCTGCTTTTTATTAGGATAACACTTAGGAAATGTAACAGATCTACGAAAGAGACTGCCTACTCTACGCTCGTCCGTCCTCTTTTGGAGTACTGCTGCGTGGTGTGGGATTATTGCAAAGTAGAATTTACAGAGAAGAGAAGGGCAGAAAATTTTGTACTATCGAGAAGTAAGAGAGAGAGTATCACTTACATGATACAGGATTTGGGGTGGATATCTTTGGAACAAACGCGTTTCTCGTTGCGACAGGAGGATCTTGTCACGGAATTTCTGTCGGTAAGTTTCTCCTCCTAATGCAAAAATACACTGCTGGCCATTAAAATTGCTACACCACGAAGGTGGTGTGCTACAGACTCGAAATTTAACCGACAGGAAGAAGATGCTGTGATATACAAATTATTAGCTTTTCAGAGCATTCACACAAAGTTGGCGCCGGTGGCGACACCTACAACGTGCTGACATGAGGAAAGTTTCCAACCGATTGCTCATACACAAACAACAATTGACCGGCGTTGCCTGGTGAAACATTGTTGTGATGCCTCGTGTAAGGAGGAGAAATGCGTACCATCACGTTTCCGACTTTGATAAAGGTCGGATTGTAGCCTACGCCGATTGCGGTTTATCGTATCGCGAAATTGCTGCTCGCGTTAGTCGAGATCCAACGACTGTTAGCAGAATATGGAATCGGTGGGTTCAAGATGGCAATGCGGAACGCTGTGCTGGATCACAACGGCATCGTATGACTAGCAGTCTAGATGACACACATCTTATCCGCATGGCTGAAACGGATCGTGCAGCCACATCTCGATCCCTGAGTCAGCCGATGGGGACGTTTGCAAGACAACAACCATCTGCACGAACAGTTCGACGACGTTTGCAGAAGCATACACTATCAGCTCGGAGACCATGGCTGTGGTTACTCTTGACGCTGCATCACAGACAGGAGCACGAATGGGAAAATGTAATTTTTTCGGATGAATCCGGAGTCTGTTTACAGCATCATGATGGTCGCATCCGTGTGTGGCGACATCGCGATGAACGCACATTGGAAGCGTGTATTCGTCATCGCCATACTGGCGTATCACCCGGCGTGATGGTATGGTGTGCCATTGGTTACACGTGTCGGTCACCTCTTGTTCGCATTGACGGCACTTTGAACAGTGGACTTTACATTTCAGATGGCTCTACCCTTCATTCGATCCCTGCGAAACCCTACATTTCAGTATTATAATGCAGGACCACATGTTGCAGATCCTGTACGGGCCATTCTGGATACAGATGATGTTCGACTGCTGCCCTGGCCAGTACATACTTCAAATCTCTCACCAATTAAGAAGGTCTGGTCAATGGTGGCCGAGAAACTGGCTCGTCACAATACGCCAGTCACTACTCTTGATGAACTGTGCTATGGTGCTGAAGCTGCATGGGCAGCTGTACCTGTACACTCCATCCAAGCTCTGTCTGACTCAATGCCCAGGCGTATGAAGGCCGTTATTAAGGCCACAGGTGGTTGTTCTGGGTACTGATTTCTCAGGATCTATGTACCCAAATTGCGTGAAAATGTAATCACATGTCAGTTCTAGTATAATATATTAGTCTAATGAATTCCCGTTTGTCATCTGCATTTCTTCTTGGAGTAGCAATTTTAATGGCCAATAGTGTATTCTGTTCGCGCTGCCCTACATACGGAGAAACGATCATCATAATAAAATAAGGAAAATCAGAGTTCGCACAGAAATATAGTGGTGTTCGTTTTTCCTGAGCGCTGTTGGAGTGTGGAATAATAGAGAATTATTGTGACAGTGTTTCGATGTATCCTATGCCGGGAACTGAAGTGTCACTTACAGAGTATCTATATAGATGTAGATGTTTTCCACAAATGGTCAGCATTTAGGGCATCCTTATGCAAGTGCTTTCGCATGTAATGTGATACAACGAAGAGACTCGTGTTCAAGTGGCTATCAGCTAGCTTCGCGGCCTTCTAACGAAAAGTCACAGTAAGTAAATATATAAAAAAGTGGCTATCGTTTCACAATCTGTGATCCAAACGAATTCGGCGTTAATCCCCACTGCGCTGCCACCGCTGCTAGAGGAGCAGAAATGTAGGCCAGTAAACTGTTGTTGATTTCCCCGACGGCGACCGGTCGTGGGGGCGTGGACGGCGGCTCCCGTGCCGTGCAGCGCCGTGACGCTATCGGCCACAGATAGTACCGAATTAACGTCGCCACGGCACGGACGTCGTATTCGTCGTCGCCATTGCGACCCGTGCCTTCGAAAAGCCAATGCTGAATGTGGCTCACATACACCATCTATTCCGTAAGTATTTGAAACCAGCGTCATTATTGTCAAATAGCTCCAAAATTATCACACCCCTGCAGCAGAGAAACACTAGCTGCAGCCGTTTGTAGCCTATGAAATTACTTCTCCCAAATGTAATGGAACACTCGTGTTCAGAAAACAGGACCCCTTGAACGACTAGAGACAGGGCCTTCATATTCAGAGGACATGTACATTCGTATGTTCTCCTGAAATGATTATCATTTCAGTCACTTTGGTCCAGCATGTGTCCTGTTGCCTAGAAGGTACAGGATCCGCCGTGGGCTCTGTTAATTTGGTAATATGGTGGGCCACGGCAAGAGGCTGGCATCCCATGACACAGGAAGGCACGTGTTGGTGCAGCAACATTTGGTCGTGCGTTGTCTTGCTAAATAATTGCAACTGGGATATTATGCAGAAAGCGTATGACTATAGACCCCAAAAGGTCATTCACGTTGGTCGCACCGGTCATACTCCCCTGGACACACACCAACTGTGATTTGTGGGTATACCCAATGGCACCCAACACCATGAGGCCTTGAGTCAGCACTGTATGTTTTGTGTGAATGCAGCCACTGTGACGCCGCTCACTCTGTCTGCGGCGAACCTAAATGCGGTCATTATTTTGAAACAAATACATCCTTGATTCGTCTTAAAACACTATGTGATTCCATTCCTGTCCCCATGACGTCACTCCATAATAATAATACATACACTGCCGTGTGGCTAGGGCCTCCCGTCGGGTAGTCCGTTCGCCTGGTGCTAGTCTTTCGAGTTGACGCCACTTCGGCCACTGACGTGTCGACGGGGATGAAATGATGATGATAATGACAACACAACACCCAGTCCCTGAGAGGAGGAAATCTCCGAAACAGCCGGTAATCAAACCCGGCCCGTTAGGTACGACATTCCGTCGCGCTGACCACTCAGCTACCAGGGGCAGACGTCATACCATACATTGTCGTATAGCATGTTTCTGCACAATCGTCAGAGGCAGGCGGAGAAGTGGACCACACTCACATAACCCCTATCGTAATAAAGGGTGGCTGACTATCACCTGTTGCGACAGAGCCGATGAGGACACAGATCTGTCCTGAAATGCCATTCGGATGAGGTGTCGATCTCCTCGGGTGATACGCATACGTCTCCGAGACATCCAGCTCGAGTAACACTGATCCATTATCTTCGGTTTCTAACGACAACGAGAGCCTCAGGCACAATTTACCGGTAGGTGGTTTTGCTCCAAGAATTGATGTTGATCTTGAACCCTCTGGCCGACATGGTTCGCATGCTAATCATTTCTGCAGAACATACTAATATACATGTCCTGTATATATGGACCTCCTATCACTACACGTTCATGGTGTTCTGTTGTTTTCTGAACATGAGTGGAGTGCACTCATGCATTGTGGTCTTGATGGTACATGTGCTGGCCTAAACTTTATAACCTTTCGCTGCTACAAACGTGCTTTTTGCATTCCGTGCTGAGGGTGCGTTTGTTATGATTGTACTGCTGGCCTAATGCTTGTACCTGCGCTGAGAGACGTAGTTTATATGAAACATATGTCATCCGATTTTTCGAAATCTATTAAGTGAAAAAAATTTGATTCGTGCAAATCTTATATCTTCACACAATCAAGTAGTTCTTTTTTTTTTGTTATCCGTCACACGTACTGTGCTGCATCAAATTAAGTAAAACACTGCAAGAAAATGTAAAGAGTTTTCAGAGGCAAAAACGGGTTGTGTAACTTTCCATATGGTCGATTGTTTTAGTACGTATATTATAGTGAAAGAAATGTGGATAATATATCGAAATTTTATTCAAAATCGAGATCATAACTGTAGGTCATTTGGTTCTGTAGTTATTGGGTTTCATACCCAAATGACGGTCGCATACGACGCACCCATTTACGTCCCTGCACATCGCGAAATATTTTGTCACAACAATCCTCATACATATTGTGAGCGATTCGCCACATCAAAACGAGGTTATCAGCAAATGATATCACTCAATGGGACATATACGCTATACAATAAATGCGCGGAACTTTTTTATTCATCGAGACATGGAAGTAACTAGTCCACAGCTGTGAGAGATCGGCGGACGAGGACGCATTCAGACGTCCAAGCAGCGCGCGTATACACGTCTACAATACTTGTTAACGACGTACCAGGAATTGTACACACGCTCACAGCAGCGAAAGGTTTAATACCTGTATCTTGGCACGCAATATATCGATGATTCTGCGAGGTCTGGATTCGGAAAGTCCTTGGTAGTTCATCAGAGGTATGGCTCTGCTGAAAAGTCACGTAATTCCCGTAAATTACGGATATATGCGGAGCTAACAGCGTTTCTATACGTCCCATTATGTTCATTTCAGACAAACTTACTGACCACTTTCACTAACATATTACTAAAACCGCTGTACCACTGCGAAAAGGACTGATGCCCTATTGGAAGGTGCCATCAAGGAAAACATGCACTCAAACAAAAGTGACCACGTCGTTCCCAGTGGTCAAGATGCCTTCTGTTACTACCACAGGTCCCATGGAAGTCCATACGAAGTCCATACGAGTGTCCTTTGCACAATACTGATCCCTGACTCCGTGGTGAGCTGCCGACCACGTGGATGGCCATTCATCTGGTACACAATGCATCCAAATGTATGTATGTTTCTTAAATCGCAAGTACTCAGCAGGAAGTAGGGGTAATGGCCTTGGTCAATCTATGGCGGACGCTCACACAACACAAATTCAGTCGTTACATGGACCTTTCAAGTGTAGAGCATTGCATGTTTGAAGTCGAGCGTTTTTTTTTTTTTTTTTTTGAAACAATTATTCTATGGTCACATTTCAAACTCATTTCCATCGAAATCTTAATGTCGACTGTCAAGGTGCAGTTCGATGCTTGATGCGTGCTGAAAAAAAACACTACCTGTTCTTCACTGAGTCCAAACGCCAGGATATGTAGAATGAGACGGATGGTTCCTGTTAAAACGAAACGAATTAATGTTAGGCTGGATACGGCACGTGGTTCGATTCATCGCATCTTGCATTATGATCTCAAATTCCAGCCATACAAAATAATGACTGTCCAGCAGCTAAGTGAAAGCGATTTTATTCAGTTCAGTGAATTTTGTAGCATAATGAACGCCACAAAATTCTGTCGTCCTAATAATGATAAGTTACCGAGCCCATTTCCATCTGGATGGCTTGGTCATTGTACAGAATTGTACTGGGGTTGGAGAACCCACGTGGAATGCACCGGAAACGTCGCCATAGCTCAAGTGTAATAGTGTCGTGCAGTGTTTGAAAACTAGGCATCGCTGGTCCGTACTTTTATGAACAGACTGGAAATGTAGCTACTCTGACACCAGCGCATAACATCTAAATTTTAAACGTCTTCCTGCAATACGAACTGGAAAGGCATCAGGTGAATGTGAGACAGATGTGGTGCTAACAGTATGATGTCACAGTTTACATGGTAGAAACGTTCCTGGGAGTGGTTCGACGAATGTATCCTGGAAGCGTCATTTCAAAACTCGGCGATGTTTCTTTGTCCACAGGTTCTCCCGCTCTATCGAAATGTGACTTCTTTTTTGTGGGGTTACCTGAAATCAGGAGTGTACAAGAACGAGCACTCCACAACCGATCGCCTGAAAATTTCCAATCGTCAAGAAACTGAAGGTTAGCCAAATGAAATGTTAGTTAAAGTCATATGCCACTTTTGAGTAGAGGCTATGAATTTGGATCCAACAAGAAGGACGTTCAAACTAGTGGGCTATTTTCTGAATCTAATTAATGTTTATAAATTTCAAAAATGTTATAAAAATAATTTTCACGAAAAACTGTATTTTCTGTAACTACAATAGCTGAAGTTAATCTGTGGTGAAATATATGCATTTCCTCTGCCCCCTCCTCTACAACAAGGATAGTCTTTCATGTGACCAAGGCCATTTTTCCGTTGGTCGGCGGTCTGCAATGATCCTGTACCCACTGCACTTGCTATCTTGGGAAGAAGATGATGATGTTTGGTTTGAGGGGCGCTCAACTGCGCGGTTATCAGCGCCCATACAAATTAACAATCTTTACACAGTCCAACCTCAACACTTTCACGGATAATGATGAAATGACGAGGACCACACAAACACACAGTCCCCGGCAGGAGAAAATCCCAAAACCTGCCGAGAATCGAACCCGGCACCGCGTGATCCAGGGGTAGCAACGCAAGCAACTAGACCACGAGATGCGGACGTTGGGAAGATGGAGGGGTCATCTCCTGCGGATCCTCAGGCTCAACAAAGTGAGCTGAAAGCGGTGTTCCCAAAAACTGGTTCCTACATCAGCACTGTACTCTGTAGTCATATCGACCGCATATCGTCGCCTTTTCTACTTTATAGAGTAGGCAAGTCTCCGACCTCCACGTTCTTCTCACCAACTACCGTCCTTCAGTCATCTTTCATAGACACTCATGGCAGTAGCACGTGAAGAGCGATGAGCTTCGTCGTTTCCAAGAATATCGTTCCAATGTGTCGGCAAATGACAATGTTCTACTTGTCAGAGTCGATTTCTCCATTTTTGGGCCGTATAGTTGCAATGACGGTTCCCAATCAGTCTTTGCTCCGCTAATACACTATGTGATCAAAAGTATTCGGACACCCCCAAAAACATACGTTTTTCATATTAGGTGCATTGTGCTGCCATCTACTGCCAGGTACTCCATATCAGAAACCTCAGTTGTCAGTAGACAACATGAGAGGGAATAATGGGGTGCTCCACGGAACTCACGGACCTCGAACGTAGTCAGGTGATTGGGGGTCACTTGTGTCATACGTTTGTAGGCGAGATTTTCACACTCCTAAACATCACTAGGTCCACTGTTTCCGATGTGATAGAGAAGTGGAAACGTGAAGGGATACGTACAGCACAAAAGCCTACAGGCCGACCACGTCTGTTGACTGATAGAGACCGACGACATTTGAAGAGGGTCGTAATGTGTAAAAGGCATCTATCCAGACCATCACACAGGAATTCCAAACGGCATCAGGATCCACTGCAAGTACTATGCCAGTTAGGCGGGAGGTGAGTAAACTTGGATTTCGTGGCCGAGCTGCTGCTCATAAGCCACACATCACGACGGTAGTGTATGTAATGCCAACAGTAAACTTCGGAGGCTGTAGTATTATGGTGTGATCGTGTTTCTCATGGAGGGGATTTACAACCCCTGTTATTTTGCGTGGCACTATTACAGCACAGGCCCACATTGATGTTTTAAGCACCTTCGTACTTCTCACTGTTGAAGAGTAATTCGGGGATGGCGATTGCATCTTTCAGCATTATCGAGCACCTGTTCATAATGCATAGCCTGTAGAGGAGTGGTTACACGACAATAATATCCCTGTAACGGACTGGCCTGCAAAGAGTTCTGACCTGAATCCCATCGAACATCTTTGGGATGTTTTGGAAATCCGACTTCGTGTTAGGCCTCACCGACCGACATCGATACCTCTCCTCAATGCAGCACTCCGTGAAGAATGGGTTGCCATTCCCCAATATTCCTTCCAGCACCTGACTAAACATATGCCTGAGAGAGTGGAAGCTGTCATCAAGGCTAATGGTTGGCCAACTGCATATTGAATTCCAGCGTTACCGAAGGAGGGTGCCACGAACTTGTAAGTCATTTTCAGACAGGTGTCAGGATACTTTTGATCACGTAGTGTATATAAAGGGCAATCGAAAAGTTCCAGTTCGAAGGCTGTACAATCCCGAATCGGTACGACAATCAGTCAAAATCAAAGTGAGCACTGAAGCAATCATCTCATAGGCGCACAAGGTTGAAGTTACCTTTTTGGTTAAACACAGTGTTCTGCTGCCTGAAGAAGACTGCACATCCTCGTCCGATAGGTGTTTCGATCTTTCACGGCCTTTTTGAGGGAAGAAAGGGGTGATAATCGCATGGGGAGATATCAGGACCATAAGGCGGGTGCTCGAGTCTCTCTCACTTGAGTTCGCGGAACTTACGCGTTACTGGATTTACGTCATCTGACTTTTGTCGCATCGGTACCAGCACAGACCTTGCGTTCCATTTCGGAACGATGATTTTCAAATGGCTCTGAGCACTATGGGACTCAACATCTTAGGTCATAAGTCCCCTAGAACTTAGAACTACTTAAAACTAACTAACCTAAGGACATCACACACACCCATGCCCGAGGCAGGATTCGAACCTGCGACCATAGCAGTCTCGCGGTTCCGGACTGCAGCGCCAGAACCGCTAGACCACCGCGGCCGGCGAACGATGATTTTCAAGACATGCCACCCACACACATTATTCATTTTCCGATGTATGTGTACCAATGTTTGTTCTTCGGGAGACAGGAAAATAATAAGAACATGTTGGTCTTTTTTGGATGAATTTAGTAATAAAGTCTCTATAGTCTATATTTTCGCATTTACAGCACGCGCGTCGCAAAGACGAGAATGCCATACAAATCCCTTGCTTATTGTTGGTGCTTATACGCCAGCCGGAATCGCGCTGCGTTCCTAATGAAATATCCCCTTAGAAAAATTTATAAATTACTGTGCTGGTAAACACCTTGCGTTATATTATTTTCAAACAGCTGAGCAGAACCGAACGTACTCAGATATTTCGCTCATTACTTATTCTGATCAACACTAAACTGACACACAATATTTTTTGCGCAACGAAATCTGACTTTCAATAATCCCTACAAAAGAATGGCACTGACTAACAATAACTTATAAGAAACTTCCTGGCAGATTAAAACTGTGTGCCCGACCGAGACTCGAAATCGGGAACTTTGCCTTTCGCGGGCAAGTCCTCTACCATCTGAGCTACCGAGGCACGACTCAAGCCCGGTCCTCACAGCTTTACTTCTGCCAGTATCTCGTCTCCTACCTTCCAAACGTTACAGAAGCTCTCCTACGAACCTTGCAGAACTAGCCCTCCTGAAAGAAAGGATACTGCGGAAACATGGCATAGCCACAGCCTGGGGATGTTTCCAGAATGAGGTTTTCACTGTGCAGCGGAGTGTGCGCTGATATGAAACTTCCTGGCAGATTAAAACTGTGTGCCCGACCGAGACTCGAACTCGGGACCTTTGCCTTTCGCGGGCAAGTGCTCTACCATCTGAGCTATCGAAGCACGACTCACGCCCGGTCCTCACAGCTTTACTTCTGCCAGTATCTCGTCTCCTACCTTCCAAACTTTACAGAAGCTCTCCTGCGAACCTTGCAGAACTAGCCCTCCTGAAAGAAAGGATACTACGGAGACATGGCTTAGCCACAGCCTGGGGGATGCTTCGGTAGCTCAGATGGTAGAGCACTTGCCCGTGAAAGGCAAAAGTCCCGAGTTCGAGTCTCGGTCGGGCACACAGTTTTAATCTGCCAGGAAGTTGCATATCAGCGCACACTCCGCTGCACAGTGAAAGTCTCATTCTGGTATAATTTGTAACTTTCATGAATCACTTACTTCACAAAAATGTTCGTTACTCGAACTACTGCAATACAGCGAACGCTAATACTGCCAGCTAAATAAAAGACTCTAACTACTGAAGGCATTAAATACTGACAGGCATAGTTAGCAAATGAAAGATTTTGATAGAGAACAATGTATTTACCTTAATAATGTTCCAATGTAAAAAATATATATCCAATATTACAAGTTTACTATTTCTGATGGACACATTTCCAGATCGTCCGTTCTCAAAATTCTGCCATTACTCTCCCCACATTCACCACTGCTGGCGGCTCACCTCGAACTGCGCGCCGGCCGCGGTGTTCTATCGGTCCTAGGCGCTCAGTCCGGAACCGCGCAACTGCTACGGTCGCAAGTTCGAATCCTGCCTCGGGCATGGATGTGTATGATGGCCTTTGGTTAGTTAGGTTTAAGAAGTTCTAAGTTCTAGGGGACTGATGACCAGAGATGTTAAGTCCCATAGTGCTCAGAGCCATTTGAACCATTTTCCAACTGCGCAACGCTACGCGCTTTTAACATGCAACTGCCCAACACTAGAATAGCGAATTCCAACAATGCAAACCAGCCACAGACTGCACACAGCACAGTTAGTGATTTTCATACAGAGCGCTACGTGGCGTTACCAACATAAAAACCTAAACAGCGTACTTACATCTAAACAGCCTACTTATTCGCTTCAGCAGCGCCCCGAAACTGAAAATTTTGGACGGGCCCTCATACTTTCCGTACAGATTCATGTACCCGCAATGCCACCAGACGGCAATAAATACTGCTACGAACAGCGAAAATTTAGACTTATCGGGGTATCTGCCAGAAATAGTAATAAAACTGCGAAATGTGGAAACATCTATATAACTAACTCTTCTATAATTTAAGGGAATACCCAAAGAAATAGTAAGTTAAAATGATATGTCTTTATAATGGTGTCAATCAAGAGAAGAACAAATGCAAGAAAGGAAGGCGGTTTAGGATTAACGGTCCGTCGACAATGAGGCCATTAGAAAGAATATAGGATGGGACACGAATGAAAATCCTCTTTGTCCTTTTATCTGCAACCATCTCAGTATTTTCCCGGAAAATTCACTGAAATGAGGTACTGGTTGAACAAATGTTTACGGTTACTTTAAATCACAAAGATATACCATAACATGTAGAGCACACATACTTAACAGACTGCTATGCGATTTCCGGTAAAAACGGAATGTGTTCCCGATATAGTCGTACAATATAGCAGATTATCAAGCATCACGTGTTCGTAATAAATTGTGAACAGCGGGTAGTATTAAAAATATCACCTATCATTCTCATCAGAGATAGAATACGCTACCTAATTCGAGTGTTTCAGCGACACTTGATGAAAAAATGCCATTTCGTTCATGTTCGGGTGATGCAATAACAAGAAAGGGAAATAAATTCGGATGAACCATATCACTTCGTCCTTTTTTTCTTTTTTTTGGCCATGACCCACGTAGCATTAGATAATGCCAAACCACGTTCGTGTAAATCGGTTGACAAACAAAATTTGATCAGTAGCTGTGAGTTATTCAGTTATTTGGGGGAGAGGCCAAACAGCGAGGTCATCAGTCTCATCGGATTAGGGAAGGAAATTTCCCGTGCCCTTTCAAAGTAACCATCCAGGCACGTGCCTGGAGTGATTTAGGGAAATCACGGAAAACCAAAATCTGGATGGCCGGACGCGGGATTGAACCGCCGTCCTCCCCAATGCGAGTTATTCAATGACTTTCACTTAGCCGCAGATGCTCGCATCAGTCGTCCAGAGTAAAAAAAAAAAAAAAAAAAAAAAACTGTAACAGAGCTTACTCCATCCCCACCCTCCGAGTTAGTATTCCTGATCGAATGACCTCCAAGTCCTACCAAAGCTGACGTTTGAACTCTTTTCCCTTTTTAACCTAATTGGTCCAGCAGTTGAGCATAAAGCATCGGCCCCATGTGGCGTAATGAATGTTTGTCTAAGGCCTCGCTTAATTAATTCATTGTCTTCATTACGTACACAGGAACTCGATTACAGTATTGCGTGACCCACGACGTCCTGCGTCCACGCCACCACTTTAAATAGCTCCGAGCTAACGACACGTGCGTGGGATAATGAAACGGCGTCTTAAGTTGTCAAGCAACGTTTTATGGTGTTATATGCCCTCGCTACTTCCGGGTAGCAAGGCTCGTGTTATACAGTGCACGAGTAATGATACCTCCTGGAAACAAGAAAAATCCTCTTTACTCTTCACAGAAGTAAAAAAAGTTCCTGAGGCTAATTTTCTGTTAGGTCGGGTAGTATCAGAAACTAATGTTTACTGGGTTACATAGAGAGAAAAATTGTTTATTAATATTTATGATATGTGAGAAACTATTCAATTTCGTTTTTGATGCGCAAATAGCTAGCAAGTCCGTAATTATAGCGGAGTATGATCTGTGACTATTGTTCATCCCTGTATAAACTTAAGAGCTTTCCCAGGTAACTTAAACAAGTGAATGTAGCGTCAACTAAAAAATTAGTAAACTGTTCAATCAGTTCTCAGCTATTACAAAAATTGCATTCTCTTAGGATTAATTTTGGTTCTGAAGTCTGGAGAGTTCGGTAGAGGTACTGCAATGGCGGGTGGTGAGTCGTTCCTAAATAGCTCAGTCGGTAAGAGCACTGCTCGCGAGAGAATAGATTTAAGGTTCGGGTCCCCGTGCGACAAACAGTATGCCAGGAATGTTTCACAACAGTGACTCTTATTCTGGAAACGATTCTGGGCTGTGGGCAAGTCATTCCTCCGTAATATCCTTTCTAGCAGCAGTGCTGTCCACCTAGATATGATGGAGGAGTGTGATATTTGGAAAGTAGGGAGAGATACTGGCCAAAGGGGATCCATGAGAGAGATTGTGAGTCGTGCTTGCATAACTGTGTTGGTTAAGTGGCAAGGCTTCACTTTCGAGTACTGATGCAACACGCAGTTTAAGACTGACAGGGAAACTGACATGCTTTGTGTAGTCCACGCAGATATGAAAAAAGGAAAGGCGTCTGAAATAATATCCACCACCGTAATTTTACCGCCACGCAAAGGATCTGGTTTCATTTCCCGGTCTTGCGAGTTAATTTTTCCTAATGCAAGTCTGTGTGATAGGAGAATGAGAAGTACTGGTTCCCGACCTGCGTAATTGTATGGAGCACTGACAGAGGCCTGAATAGAATCCTGCTGTCCCAACCACTCTACTTTGCATGTAAACGACACCTAATGGCACAGGATGCCGCGGCGGTCGGTCGGCACCGCGTTTCCCTCGGGGTCAGATCATGGAGTTTCTTATTTCAGCTTTTGTTTTCCAGGAGGTTACAGCATCACAGTAGAAATTATTACAACTGACAGAAAATATATACAAATGGATCTAAAAAATTATTTACAGGATGTCTACTAAATAATAAAACAATTCCTCAAAACTGTAACAACGCGCTGTGTATTATTATTTACCCTCACAATAGATGGGAGAGGCAAGAAAAATTATACACTTCCAGCGCCCTCTTCATAACGCGCAAGATATTTCTAAAATTATTGAAAGTTTAAGGTTCGAATCAGGCAAGTGACCAGGATAGGTTGAGAAGTTCATTGCTCAAGGAACTGTTTCGTGTCTTGAACGAAATTATGGAAAGGAACCACGAGTATGAATTAACACTTTGTGTAGAATTATTATTTACAATGGAAAATTTTGAATCAGTTTTCTGAGAATCAGTACCCGCATTCGATTAGTTACAGGGTATTGTTTCGGTCTACATTACTGAAGAATACGTACTTCAGTGCTAGTGGTTTTATTAGATTTCACCAGTATATTATTTATGATTTTTGTGCAAATTTAAAGACTTGTTACCTGATCTTTTAAAACAGGTCGTACATACTAAAGTATTCGTATCTTCTCTCTACTTTTCGTTTTGTAATTGCCTGCAACATTTGACACAAAATAAATACGTTTTCGAATTACACATAATTTGAGGTTGAAACGTAGATAAAATTTAGTTGTTTTAAGAAGAATTAGTAAAGACATGACAGAGGACAGGTTTGTTAGTGTCATTATCAATTATGAGTAGCCGTGAATACCTCGGAACGATTTGTTCGCTTTGTAACCGTCAGTGACAACAAGTACTTCATAATTAGTAGTAGAGAAATGGTATTTCTAATCCTGTGCATTATCATTAGGTATTCATCCATGTAAAACATTAAGTGATTTCTTGGCTAGATTTCCAGCACCTTACACTATGTTTAATCTAGTATTCGCTATTCTTAACTAGTGGTTAACTCATACGTATAATCTGTCATCGCATTTTGCTGTAGTATGCCTGATTCATATTTCTGGGTGTTACTCCACAAAGATGTAAGTTTTTGTTGTATTCTGCTGCAGTATTCATCAGAACCGGGAAAATTTCAGATTTTCGACAGGAGTAAAGAAAGGTAAACTGTTCAATAAGACATGGAGCTTCTGAAATGTGGTGGTGTAAAAAATGCTGGGATAATTAGTGTAGACCGAATAACTAATTAAGTAATCAGTCGAATTACAGAAAAATTAAATATCAGGAACAATATCACCAAAAGAAGAATTCAATTGACAGGGCGCATCCTCAGGCATCGAAGAATCTTCAGTTTGGTGATGAAGAGAAGTGTGGGGGGAAGAAATTGTAGAGGGAGTCCAAGGCCTGAGCATAATAAGCAGATTAAGATGGATGTTGCATGCAGCGGTTATGCAGAGACGAAGTGACTCGCACAGGATATACGAGAGTGAAGAGCTGCATCAGACAGGTCTCTGGACTGAAGACCACCACAACAACAACAACATCGTTCCCTGGTGGACCCACTAGCACAGTGGGAACTCTAGATTATTAAGACGTAACAAATTTCTTTTTTTATGGATATTCATTTGTATCTCTAGGCCTTCAGTAGTTGTCTGCAGGGAGGCTACAAGCCATGAAGGAAAATGACATACGCAGTGTCCTAGTACGAATGGTCAGTAACCACGGACATGACAGTACGCTCACTTGAAGGGAATAACTTCAATGGACATATGGCATATTCCGAATGATTTCCTAGATAGAACACATTTAATGTACAGTGTCTTCTTTTATGCACTGATTTACAAAATGCAAATATACAACAGTAAACATTACAACACGCGTTTTACAAAGTATCAGTTGCATGATACGTATATACCTCTAAGCTCCTGTCCGGCACACTCTCAATCTCTTCCAATACTTTACTCGCAACACACCATGAATGGTTACTGGATCAGCGGGCGAGTTTAAGGGCAGAAAGAGATCTAGTGCAAAGAGGTTGATAACAACGAGGTAGGTTGGGCTAAAATCAAATTTCTTTGAGGTTGGGTGGGTAAGACACATACGTGTGTGCCTCTATCCCAAAAACAAATGTACACTAAATGTTTCCTATGCCAGAAACCATTCGGAATGGGGCATAAGTTCATATGAAGTTTTGTGCTTCGAATGAGTGTTCCTATCATACCCCTGAATATTCACTATTGCTCCAGAGAAACGCTGTATATCAAAGGATGGAGCATTTATCAAGCAGCGATTCGTAACACACACCATCGCGTAGCTGCAGAGCACGCCACTGTGGAGGCAGACGTGTCCCAGCTTGATGTCGAAATGTGCGGATTTAGTATCCAAGAATTCCCTAAATGTGAAGCAGTTGTGAAGTTCAGTGATGATTTTGTACCAAAGAACATGTCAAATCTCCATTAAATCGTACAACCGAGCATTGTACAACACGTTCAGTGAGAGTGAGCATGTATGTAGTTCGAAGAAAACACGTTATGCAGGACCAGCCCAGAGAAGCTGTAGTGTGTGTGGGAAACATTTGCCAGGCCCCTGAAGAAATCAACGACACGTCGAGCTCGGAACTGCAAAGAATGCACTCAACTGTCTGACGCATACTTCGTAAAAGTCTGAGTTGTTGCGTGTTCTGACTACTCAGTGCTTTGGGCTTCATTCTGCATTACGCAACGATTTGCCGCGGCTACTGGAGGAAGACACTTTTCTGTGACAACACCAAGTTTGATGCATCTGGAAAGGTGAATCATCAAAATGTGCGAGCATATGGAATAGAACATCCAAGCAAGATTGTGACACATTCGTTATTCAGCCCACGTTAACGTCTTTTGTTTCATATCTTCTCCAGATTTTTATGAACCATTTTTCCTTGTGGAGGGAACTGTGGCTGGTTTCGTGAACCTGGATGTGCTGCAGAAATGATTTATGCCACAGCTGCATCATAGAGAAGACTTAATCATGGAACGAGATGGTGGTTGAGCTTAAATAGGGTCCTGTGATTTCCGTTTTATGGGGTTACGTCAAAGATCATATGTTCTCACCTCCACTGTAACTTGAAAGAGTTGTATGAAAGAAAAACTAATGCTTTCGCTGATACTGATCATTATATTTTTGGAATTGTATGACAGATTTGGCCTATCGTCTTGATGCCTCCTGAATCACAGAAGGCTTATGTACACTATGTACACTATGTGATGAAAAGTATCCGGACATCCCCAGAAACATACGTTTGTCGTATTAGGTGAATTGTACTCCCACCTTCTGCCAGGTACTCCATAACAGTAGACATTAAACATCGTGAGAGAGCAAAATGGGGGCGCTCCGCGGAACTCACTGACTTCGAACGTGGTCAGATGATTGGGTGTCACTTGTGTCATATATCTGTACGAGAGTTTTCCACACTCCAGAAACATACCTAAGTCCATGGTTTCCGATATGATACTGAAGTGGAAACGTGAAGAGACACGTACAGCACAAAAGCGTACAAGCTGAAATCGTCTGTTGACTCACAGAGACTGCCGACAGTTGAAGAGGGTCGTAAAGTGTAATAGGCAGACATCCGTCCAGACCATCACACTGAAATTCCAAACTGCATTAGGATCCATTGCAAGTACCCTGACTGTTACGCGGATGGTGAGAAAACTTGGATTTCATGGTCGAGCGGCTGCTCGTAAGC
The DNA here is from genome assembly GCF_023898315.1 of Schistocerca nitens. NCBI lineage: Eukaryota > Metazoa > Arthropoda > Insecta > Orthoptera > Acrididae > Schistocerca > Schistocerca nitens. The sequence goes on along the minus strand of NC_064621.1, from coordinate 318,520,461 downwards.
CACACATCACGCCGGTAAATGCCAATCGACGCCTCGCTTGGTGTAAGGAGCGTAAACATTGGACGATTGAACAGTGGGAAAACGTTGGGTGGAGTGACGAATCACGGTACACAGTGTGGCGATACGATGGCAGGGTGTGAGTATGGCAAATGCCCGGTGAATGTCATCTGCCAGCGTGTGTAGTGCCAACAGTAAAATTCGGAGGCGCTTGTGTTATGGTGTGGTCGTGTTTTTCTTGGAGGGGGCTTGCACCCCGTGTTGTTTTGCGTGGCACTGTCACAGCACAGGCCCACATAGATGTTTTAAGCATCTTCTTGGTTCCCACTGTTGAGGAGCAATTCGGGGATGGCGATTGCATCTTTCAACATGATCGAGCACCTGCTCATAAAGCACAGCCTGTGGCGATGGTTACATGACAATAATATCCCTGTAATGGACTGGCCTGCACAGCGTCCTGACCTGAATCATATATAACACCTCTGGGATGTTTTGGAAGGTCAACTTCATGCCAGGCCTCACCGACCGACCTCGATACTTCTGCTCAGTGCAGCACTCCGTGAAGAATGGGCTGTCATTCCCCACGAAACCTTCCAGTACATGCCTGAACGTATGCCTTGGTGAGTGGAAGGTGTCATGAGTTCTAAGAGTTGGCCAACACCATACTGAATTCCAACATTACCGATGGAGGGGGCCACCAGGTCATTTTCAGCCAGGTGTCTGGATACTTTCGACCAAACAGTGTAAGCTTAAAATTTGTAAATATTCTCTATGGAATGACCTGTGTCTGTTGTCTATATGTATTCATACAGTTGTCTTCTGAGTCCTCAGAGGTACATGTAAATAGGGCTGTGCCTATATTTAGCGGCACGCGGGATAGTAAAAGTCTTGGCCCGCTAGGCAGCAGACAACAGAGCTGCTGACGTGATCCCACCGTCACAGAAAATGTTCGAAACATCCAAGTAGTCGAATACAGTTGAAGGGAGTCCGTTGTGGACAGGGAGTCAGACACTCTTGGAGGTAGCACTGCATCTTTTGGACATCAATGGCAGGACAAACTCTTGATAGCAATGTTGGTCCATATAAGACGCACTGTCCGGTGTTTATTACATCCTGAAGTGATTGGTTCCTGGAGTTGACAACAAGCAGCGGCAGCTCCTCGTATCAGAGTAGAACCTGGGAGGTGAGTCTTGGTAGCAACTGACAACATAAGCAAGCAGTCTCGTATTTTAGAATCGTGGGCCGGCCTGCACTGTTAGGTGATCCAGGAGTGAGTCATGCAACTGTGGAGCCATGGAATCTGTAACAGCTACTTGAGAAGGCAAGTCCTAGTTGTCTGCTGTAAATGGGTTATAGTAACCCTCCACTGTCATGGGAACAGGAGGAGATGTCAGTCATTCCAGGGAGAGTTAATAAGGAAGGACAGGAATAAAGCACCTGAGATGGGTGTGGTCAGTACATGTGGAGCTGCAAGTTTAATGGTCAGCTGAGAGGCAGCCTGAGTGAGGGGCTAGTGGCAATTGTTATCAACATGCTGACATCTGGCAGGGTTGCATGGTGTGTTGATTCCTGGGAAGGTTGTGCTGGTGAGACACACGTCGATGGTACCCAAGGTGTGGACTCTTGAATGGAGATGCACAAGAGGAGAGTCGTGCTAGTGGTGATCAGAAAGTCGGCTGATTGTACAGCCGCCTGTGCTCTGGCTGAGAATCACCTTAATCTGTGCCAGAAGTTGATGGTTCAATGTTTTCATGTTTACTGCTGCCCTAATAGTAGAACCGCTGCAATGTCGAATTGTGTTTGGCTGAAGTACGATTAAGTTGTGGATAATTCTATGTGAATTAGACACACAGATTATGCTTCTTCTTATTATTAAGATGATATTAACTGGATAACTTGTTTTACTTCTCAGTCGGTTCGCCTAGTGTTTGAATTGTTGAACCTGGCTGTTGATGGGCGTCAGTAGAATGCTGGACTGACACATCTCACGTGTCACGTATAATTGATTTTATGTCACTACTCTAGAATTCTACTCCAGTCAAAAAATATTTAACGGTTGCTAGTATTCTGAGATCTACTTCTATACTGCTCGTAGTTCCTTCTCTTTACTAACGTCCCTTTGTATGTGATATTTTCTGTAGTTTAGCAGGGTCGCGAGAGGGACCCAGTGCACTGACTTGGTGTCTGGTTTTGACCCCTGAAAGTTTCAGCTTGGCTTTTAGAGGAGTGGGATGGGACAAAGTACCGGCCCGTGGTAAATGCATGCTGCAACACAAGCATTATTCAAGCTGGGCATGTGGCCAGCACATTCTGGCGTTCTGGGTAGTAAGGAGTCCAGATCTATATTCACAGAAATCGTGTAGCGTAGTGTGAGGAACGCCTTTGTGTACTTAGCATATTAATTTTTTGAAGTAGTGTCATACATAAAAAATCCATTTCAAAGGAGCTTTGTTTATGTGTTGACGAGTTTCCTTTCAAGAATTATGTGCAGCAGTCAGTAACAGAGATGGGCCACCAAGAGTATCCATAAGAGTTTAGCCAATTACGCCCCTTCTTCCGCGTCAGCGCAGGAATATTAGCCTGTGACGATCGCCCAGCAAAGGTGGCCACAAGAATTTTAACCGGTACCCCCGCTTCTCCAACACAAACGCGGGAAATATCTATAAGAGAAAGCGACACTGGTCTCTATTAGTTTTCTAGCAATAGTGGACACCGAAAAATCCTAAAGAAGATCCCAGCAGAGGGATCGAAACGTCGATTATTTTAGAAGGAAATATGACGCGGTCTAGCAAACCCAGAAGATTTTAACTTCAGAGATCTCTGCGTTCTGTGAGAAGTGGCTGAGCTACATTGTGGATATGAATAACTTTTTCTCTGCAAAATGATGGGCTAACCTTCTGGCACATCCTTACACAGGATGAACAACTTCTTGTCTAAAAAGTTGTAAGAGTAGTCATCGTCAATTAGTCTTAAAAATAGCAGAAAAGTGGTATTCAGGATGTCAGTCTCCGAGAAATGCAGACATGTGGGCTAGTGTATTGGCAAAAGCATAAAACTTAGCTGAAGAGTGGGAGAGCGTCTTAGAATTCTTTAGGAACTGCATGTGTGCGAGTGAAACGATTGGTTAACATTTTAAAACTTTTGATAGGCGGGGAGATTGTTACATTGTTAGCAAAAATATCATTGGACAGCATTTTTTCAGAGTATTTTTCATTGGCATATGAGAATTGTGCAAGCATGTATAGAGGAGAAATGTGTTGGTTAGGAACAATTTGGCTGGAGATGAGAAACGATGCACTTGACCTAGGGACACAGAAGAGAGGACAGCACCTGCAGATAAAGCGAAGGCCTATTCTTGCTATAGGCAGCTGATGTGCTGCCGTCTGCAGAAGATCACAGTGGTCACTGATTGCAGAATATGGTGAGAAATTGTTGCTTGCCTGAGTGAAGTATGAGAATTATCGAGTGTTTGTAAGTGCGCTCTTAGGGATGATTTTTTCCACGAATCTTACGCTTTTCTTCAGTGACTCAATCAATTATATTATTAGAATGTGGTAGATTTTCATTCTCTGGATGATTCAGAAAATCTCTAAGCGTCCAATGGAGATTTTTCTTACTGAAACTCAATAATTACCGTTCTATCCCAGCCATTCTTTGCTGGGATATTGAGTCGTTTTATTGGTACTGCCCCACGTCAATAATTATCAGTTTTAGCTCTCTATGCATTTCTCGAGATCGAACACGTGCGTATGTTTATAGCGAAATTTATAGTAAAAATGAGTTAATGTGGCCCGTTGTTTCATTTAATAGATAATCACGCTGTTCGGTATCATTTGTGACGTACAACAGGCATGACTCACGTTTTATAGGACCGTCGCTGTCCTATTAGCTATTCGTTGTCTGTCACCTTTTACTAAATGCATATGAATCTGAAGGGAGCCTTTCTTTTTTTTCTATTTTTTTTTTGGGGGGGGGGGGGGGGAGGGGGTCGTTGGTCTTCTGATTAGTTTGATGCGGCTCACCACGAATTACTGTCCTATGCCAACCTCTTCATCTCAAACTAGCACTTGGAACCTTGCAACCTACGTCCTCAGTTATTTGTTGGATCCATTTCAATCTCTGTCTTCCTCTATAGTTTTTACACTCTACAGTGTCCTCTAATACCATGGAAGAAATTCCCTGATATCTTAACAGCTGCCCTACCATCCTGCCCCATCTTCTAGTCAGTGTCCCTGTATATTCCTTTCCTCGCCAATTCTGCGGAGAATTTCATCATTCCTTACTTTATCACTCCACCTAATTTTCAGCACTCTTCTGTAGCATCACATATCAAATACTTCAATTTTTTTCCCGCAGTCCACGTTTCACACAGTGCGGTGATCCACACGTAATTCTCGGAAATTTCTTCTTCAAATAACGGCCTATGTTTAGAATTAGTAAACTTCTCTTGGCCAGGAAAGGCACTTTTTGCCAGTGCTAGTCTGTTCCGAGTTCAAGGGTTATATAGTTGCCTAGGTAGCAGAATTCCTTAACTTCACCTACTCTGTGATAAACAGTCCTGACATTAAGTTTCTCGCTGTTATAATTTCTGCTACTTCTCGTTACTTTCTTCTTTCTTCGATTTACTCTCAATCCATATTCTGTACTCAACATACTGTTCATTCCATTCAGCGGATGCTGTAATACTTCTTCACTTTCACTGTGGATAGTAATATCATCAGCGAATCTTATCACTGATATTCTTTCACCTTGAATTCTAATCCCACTCTTGCAAATTTGCACTTCGTTTTTGGTCCTACACTATTATTGTTGCCTCTGGGTCCTTCTACTTGTTGTATAGTATCCCGTTTCCCTATAGCTTTACCCCTATTTTTCTCAGAATTTCGAACATCTTGACACTATCGAACTCTTCTTCCGGTCGATAAATCCTATGAGCGTATCTGGATTTTCCTTTAGTTGTGATTCTATTATCAGCCGCAACATCATAACAGCCTCTCTGGTGCATTTACCATTCCTAAAGCCAAACTGATCGTCAACTAACACATCCTTAATTTTCTTTGCCATTGTTCTGTATATTATTCTTATGAGAAACCTGCGTGCATGAGCTGTTAAGCTGTGTGTGCGAGAGTTATCGCGCTTATGGGTTCTTGAAAACTTCGGAATTGTGTGGATGATGTTTTTCCTAATGTGTTATGGTATATCGCCGGTCTCATACGTTCTAGACTCCAACGTTAAGAGTCGTTTTGTTGCCACTTCCCCACACTATCTTCCTTATATCCCATCCCTGTGTACGCTTTTCCTGCATTGTTCGGACTGTCAGTTTCTTGCTACCTATTGTTGATTGGCGGTATGACTGTAAGCTCTGGGGTGTCTTAGGCCAGCTTTCATTTGTATTTTACTTGGGAGTGGTGTCCTGAACTTGTGCCTAACTATCTTCGTTCATAATTGCTCCTTAAGCTTGTAGAGTTAATTATGTGTTGGCATCACTATTTATCTTGCTCTCTCCTTGTCACTGTAAAGTATCATCTAAGTGTTAAGAATTTTACTCAGCTGGTATTTGATATACAGTTCATGTTTACTTGTTTATTTGAGTACAAGTAAATATTATTCTGGTTTTTGTTAAACACGAGTACTGTGATTAACTGGGTTATATAATTAGTTATTCACAGTGAAGCTGACAAGTGTTTCTGCCCCCACAACCTGCAGTTAGTTACTAACCCCAACGTATTCTTGCTTCCGCAACCCTTCGCATACAACGCAGTCAACGCTGGTGTCATACCAGAGCCGACACAGGAGTCGGCCAGCCCTGCGCTGCGCTGGTGGAAGCAGCGGCTCGGTCGCGTGTCGCAGATGCCATCTGGGCTCCTAATCCCGGCGGCACGGCTAATGGTCGTAAAGAACGCCGTTACACCTTGTCACTGCGCCAGATACGGCCCCGGGGTTGCGGCGGGCGTATAACTTGTCCTCCGGCGTGGCTTGAAACGCCAGGCCTGTGAAAGAGCACCCACCAGGGGACGCCCTGAAACACGGCCACATAACGCGTGTGCCGAGTGGCGTCACCTAATGGGGACCTCCTGTGGCAAACTGTAGCCGAGTGCACAGCACAGAACCGAATGCGCGCAAGCGCAGATGCGGATGTTTTTCTAGCCAGTTAAAACAGGATATGAACAGCACACTAAAGTTGTGTAAAGGTTCCGTCAGTTTATATTCGGAAAATAAAATCGTGAATTTATCATTCACCTCTCTCAGTTCCTGAACAGGTCACAAAGAGTGCTTTTGTCGGGTTCTCTTGAAAATGAAAACGTTGCTTCCCAACAACCAAAGTAATTTTTTCAAGAATAAAGCAAAATGAGTTTCAGTGAACGACTGTATCGACATAAATGTCACTATTAAATGGTACTTCGATATTCATGTGCGTCAACAAACCTTCTGCACAGTCAGTTCTTTCATACCTATACATCAGTTGACGTACACATACAAGATGAGGAGCTTAAGGCAACCCTCCCATTCTGAGAACGCTTCAAGATATTGAAGAGTTTTCGACAAAGGATTGTATGCAGACAGGAAGATAATTTTGTCACTTAATCTCTGTAAATATCTACGCGCTGATTTGCCTTCTGGACATGTCTCAAAGAACAGATACTATTTTGACCTTGCAACCACTATGGATTAAAGACATTAGATACTAGTGACTCTGATTTGTATCATCGGGACACAGCGCTCAACTTCACGTCCTCCCGGGTGACTCTCAATATTCAATCTTTCTTGGCTACCTATGGTAAATGCCCGAACGACTAAAGCTATCTGTTATCTAAAGTTTTTGCAACGGAAAACGTTACCTCCATTTGACCCTGCTCCTCATCATTTCATATACTATCTTGCCGCGTAAACTGCACACGTCTTCTGATAGAGCCCAGTCCCACTGTTGTAATTTTCTCGTAATTTACGTAGTTTGGGGCTACATCTCTGCTCCATATACAATTGTTTTAAGCCCGCTTGTCAAATGTTCTTTAGTGTCCTGCAGAGTATTAATAGTGTTCCATACTATGCAAAGTCACTCTATATTACCCCATACTATCCAATAAAGCTTTAGTACCTTCAGTAGTTTTCTTAGCCGTTGCTACTCTGGAACTAATATCCTCGTCACATGCACGGGAGTTATCTATTTTTGTTCATAATATTTGTAGCTATAGGAGGACTTTATTTCCACTTCCTCTGTACCAGTTTAGCCAAATCCTCAAATAAAAAAGAGTGAAGAATATCGTCAGCAGTCTATAGTCCAGTTTACGGTACGCACATTTGACATAGTTGTTCTAATCGCTTCCTGATTCGCTAGAAGTTAGTATATAGTTCCATTGACCATAAGCGTACCTGATTCTCTATCTCGTGTAAAGTAGGGGAAATAAGAAAACAAGTTTTAGCACAGTGGCGTAGATCCATATTCTTGCTGCATCTGACGACGGATCCTGGTACAGCGTCGTAACCAGGTTCCACAACATCTCCCCATGTTTCTCCACAATACGTTGTTGCAATTCCTAATGTTTATGAGAAAAAAAAGTGTGGGCAAGATGGAAAGGCCAAAAAGAGTCATCTATTCTTAGGAAAGACAAATAAACAAGAAAAACTAAACTAATATTAAACAACTATCGAAAGTGGAGCAAACGGGAATGACGCTGAGTGTCTTCATCGTAAGGATTTATACTCATGGTTGACTGAAGGTTGGGGGCTAGTGTTCGTGTCATAAATGGGCTCACAACTCTTGCGAAAGAAATGACAGTCAAAACGCTAAAAATTAACACATCTTTGAATTTTATAAAGCGTTTTATGACAGGCTATACTACTGAGCTCGAATTTTTGAAGAGTTTTCCAATGCCGTTAAAATAAGAATCTCGTTCCACTTAAAAAAATGACCAAAAGTATGCTTTCCTCGAAGAAGAAATAATCGTCATATGTAAGTACCTAATACTGACTCACAATGGAGTTTAAAAGTCAATTCTAAAGTCTAAGATACTGGCCGGTAGACAAGAGGCATTATACTGAAATCAAGGTATAATTAAAGGCAAAGTACCTAATCAGTCACTACTTCTACAATTTAGTTCTAATGTTTGTATTAAACAAATCTTAACTTTATAAAGACAGCTGCCAGAATATCGTGGAAAGTCACATAAGTGCATTGTTTGACGCTTTAAGTGAAAACAGTAGTAGAATGCCTTAAGAGTAAGATCAGTGTCATTTTTTACATTTCTGTTTTTCTCCTAAAATATATAGAGAAACATATTGTAGCAAGAAAACCAGTAACTATTGGATAGATTAGCTTTAGTACTCATTTTTGGTGCGCTTTACAATAGAAGTCTGCAGTGCCAGTCTCTCCGCATTCAGGGGTATCTCGAATCATTTCACATACCTGAAGGTATTCTTTCGATGGAGCTTATAGAATAAAATGCGTGAATGAATGGCTGAATACATGACAAGGAATGAACACATAAATGAATGAACAATGAAGGAACGCTTTTCTCTGAGCCGCTGTGTATGGAACTTTATTACTCAGAGTTGCTCACATAAGGTGTATTATTCCTTCAAAAGCTGAAGACATTGAAACAAATTTCTGCATAAGTGTCTGTGCTCAAAGAGACAAGACTTTACTGTATGCTGTATTCTCGTATGTTTTTGGCATTAAGAGAAATATACAATGAAGCAGTCCTTCTAAAAGTTGAGTTTTGTTCTTTTTAATGGAATTGTAGAGCGTTTGAAGTGAGTACATTCCCAACTGCTTGTCCTGTCTTGCCGCGAAGTGGTTTACAGATTTATTTTTGATGTGAAACATACCAACAAAAGATCAATGTAGGCAATTTTCGCATTATGAATGAATTTTTCATTATGCATAGAAATTTCAGTTTATGTATTTCTCACATTTCCGTGCTTAACACCTCTCTATTGGGGAAAACTCACTGCCAGTCATAACAACCTTTATTGATTCCCTGCCTCAGGAAATGTGCAACTATCATTTGAATAATTCTGATTATAGGCTACTTTATGCCACCCACGTTGACCCGTAAGATACGAATACATAAATATACTGTATTTCATGGCGCCATATTGTTACTGGTAATAAAATTTGGCTAAAACAAAGAACGCGTGATGTTCAGCTACCATCGTGGCAATGTAATTACAATGTGTATGGCTGCGGATTCAGGGCGATTGTATGGTTACAGATTCAATGGGACCATATTGTACCCGTTTCTTTCTGGAGCTTTAAGAGGGTCAGGTCCGAACGATATTCCTTCCTCTGACGAGTTTATTTGATTTCGTTGCCTTCATTAGAAAATAAAATTGACAACATGCCTTTTCTTACATACGGCAACGGCCTTGCCGCAGTGATACGCCGGTTCCCGTCAGATCAGCGAAGTTAAGAGCTCTCGGGCGTGGCTGGCACTTAGATGGATGACCATTTGGGCCGTTGCCATTTTCCGGGGTGCACTCATCGTTGTGATGCCAACTGAGGAGCTACTCGACCGAATAGTAGCGGCTCCGGCCACAGAAACCCATCATAACGACCAGGAGACCGGTGTGCTGACCACATGCGCCTCCTAACCGCATACTCAGCTGAGGATGACACGGCGGTCGGATTCCCGATGGGCCCCTTGTGGCCTGAAGGAGTGCTTTGCTTTTTTTCCTACATATATTACAGGCTGGCAACAAATGACAAGTTCCCTTTGTAAGTCCATTATCATTAGAGATTAGTAGCATTAAATGGGGGGGGGGGGGATTTAAGGCGTGTGTGTCTGGGTGGTGCTGAAACAGTTTCCGTTCGGAAAGGATTGACTAACTGTAGTTCCCACGTCGCACTAAATTCGTAACCAACTCGACAGGGCATGAATTACCTTCCGTCTTAAAGTACTAATTCAAATACTTTGAATTATTAATTTGATGAATTTTCGTAGCAGAAGTATTCCCTAAGTAATTTATAATAAACATCTCAGAAATACTTACCGATGTCTGAATTATTTTTTCTATTTTTTTAACTATGAAGTGATATTTAAAAGAATTGGAAAAAACATGGAAACGCAGTAAGAAATGCAGCTTCAACATAATTGCAGTTGCTAGCCAAGCCTGCAGGTTTCACTGCAGTTTTTGAACACTAGCATCACCTGTGCAATGTTCTCTACATGCTGTAAGCGCCAGTCGTGGTCACAACAGTGTTCTGTGCATTTGTGAGTTCATTAGGTCGGAGCTAAGAAGCTTCTTATGTGGACACATTTTTTATGGTTTTATGGTGCTCCGTGACCAAGATAGCCGAAATGTTGGGTGTATCAACACGCACCTTATCAAGGATTTATCCCGCATACAGTGAAAGTGGAAAAACATCGTGCGCTAAGTAATAACGTGGACGAAAGTGTGCCAGATGGTCATTAAAGAGGATAGTGCCCAAAAATGAGAGGACAATAGCTGTAAAAATCACCGTAGATCTGAATGTCGCACTCGCAAACCTTGTCAGCACTAAAACAACACGATGCGAGCTCCGTAAACAGGGAATTATTGTTGAGCGAGCTAGAATTTCAAAACCACTCAATAGTGATGCAAAATGCTGTAACAGCAAAGAGTGGTGTCGAAGCTGCAAGACCTGGTTTGTGCTACAATGGAAGAAAGTAAATTGGTCGGATGGGTCTTGCAGCAAACTGTTGACCAATTCTGAGCGAGTTTACGCCCCAAGAGTGAGATATCGTAGGATGCGCTGATGATTTGGTCATCCATATTGGGACATTTCGGGGTTGTATTCCATCTGTATATTAAGCAAACAGTAAAGGAAACAAAGCAAAAAATTGGAGCAGGAATTAAAATCAAGGGAGAAAAAACAAAAGCCGCCCGGAGTGGCCTCGCGGTTAAAGGCGCCATCTCAGTAATCGCGCGGCGCCTCCCGCCGGAGGTTCGAGTCCTCCCTCGGGCATGGGGGTGTGTGTTGCCCTTAGCGTAAGTTAGTTTAAGTAGTGTGTAAGTCTAGGGAGCGATGACCTCAGCAGTTTGGTCCCTTGGGAATTCACACACATTTAAAGATTGTGAAGAAATAAAAGCGAGGTCTCCGATGACATTGTAATTCTGTCAGAGGTAACAAAGAACTTGAAAGAACAGTTGAACGGAATGGACAGTGTCTTGAAACGAAGTTATAAAATGAGCATAAAAAACAAAACGAGGGTAATGGAATGTAGTAGAATTTAGTGAGGTGATGTTGAGGAAATTAAATTAGGAAATGAGACACAAAAAGATAGACAAATATTTGCTATTTGGGCAGCAAAATAACTGACGATGGTCGAAGTAGAGAGGCTATAAAATGTAGACTGGCGATGGCAAAGAAAGAGTTTTTGAAGAAGATAAATTTGTTAAAATCGATCATAGATTTAAGTGTAGAGAACTCTTTTCTGAAAGCTTTTATATGGAGTGTTGCCATGTATGGAAGCGAAACATAGACGATGAACAATCTCTACAAGAAGAGAATAGAAGCGTTTGAAATGTGGTGCTTCAGAAGAATGATGAAAGTTAGATGGATACATCACGCATGTAATGAGAAGGTACTGAATTGAACAAGGGATCTGTTGGTAGGACACATTCTGAGGCATCAAGCGATCATCAATTTAGTACTAGAGGGAAGCGTGGAGGGTAAAAATCGTTGATGGAGACCAAGAGATGAATACACTAAGCAAATTCAGAAGGATGTAGGTTGCAGTAGTTACTCGGAGATAAAAGAGGCATGCACAGTACTGAGTAGCATGGGGAGCTGCATCAAACCAGTCTCAGGACTGAAGACCGCTACAAAAACGACATAGTGGTATTTCACGAGCCCCATGGGTATTCTACAAGGTCGCATTACTGCCAAGGGTTAGGTGACCATTTACGCTGAACGTATCCGTCCCACGATAAAATGCTTATTCGCCAATGGTGGTGCTGTGTTTCGAAATGACAGAGCCTCGCTCAGACAGATCGCACCTTCTAGGACTGGTTCGAGAGCACTAGGATGAACTCTCGCATCTCCTCTGGCCACCAGTCACCAAATCTCAGTATTGTTGAGCCTTTGTCTTCTTTTTGGAGAAAAGAGTGCATGATTGCTACCCGTCATTCATATTAAGTGAACTTGCCACTATTTTGCAGGAAAAATGGTATAATATTCTCTTGAAAAACTTGCTGGATGTGTATTTATCCATTCCTAGACGACTGGAAGCTATTTTGAATGCCAAAAGTTCTCATACATTGTGTTAAATATGGTAATGTATTGCGTTTTGGTGTATGTTTTTGGTCCAATATCTGTAATTATTGTGTTGGATTTCTCGGCCGAAGTCAGCTAACATGAAAGTTCTCTAGTTCTTTCACCGTGTCATATCGTAAAAAAACTGTAAATTATGAAACCAACGTTCCGGCCATAGTAACTGGACTCAGAAATATACCACTCTAACCTTGGGCGGAACATTTCTGTTTTTTTTTACATCACGATGCGGTGCTATACCTAGAAAACTTTCATGCTATGAAATCACTATTTCACACTAACGTACATTATTGGCCACTGCCTACTATCGCCTCAATTTGACTGCTGCTTACGGCTCCACCAGGCAGTTACTTCCATAATAGGAGCGTATGTTTTCATCCCACAAACAGTGTTACATTGGAATACGTTATGTCAAAAAGAAAGGAAGATTAAAGGTTACCGTCCCGTTAACAACAGAAGATTATTTGATGGTGCGAATTATAGGCGTCATTGACATAAATAACGATTGGCACACTTTTCGCAAAACTGAATTGAGTATTCCAAGGCATAACAATGAGATCTCCTAATGTTGGTTCGCAACTAAATTATTGTCTTCAGTACTTTATCTCTTTATGTGGGGCCAATAATTTCCCAGTATAGTTAAGAGCATAATTAAAGTGTCACATGAAATTGCCGAGACACGTGCTTGCCAAAAATGAGGAGGAGGAAATGCTAGGCGGAACCCAAGGATGTACAAAGGCTATGAATTAACATACCACCGACATATGCGTTACTAATGATCGAAAAGTTGCTCAGATGGACAGTATGGAACCAGCGTAGTCATTATCGACGTAGCATACATTTGAGGTTAACTAGGAACACTGTAAGGAAATATAAATCTGAATATCTATTAGTCACTGCGACTCGATTGACAATCATTAGCAGAACAGTCATATGAAACTCACGTAACGCCAGTTTTGCATATCCTACCGAAAGGAAAATAATCTCATACTCAATTTTATTGAAATAATATTACGAGATGCACTGTCCTCAGATACATGAGTCTGCAATACATCCTGTCCGTCAACAGTTTCCCTGGTACAGCAGTTTTCAATTTACATCTCAAACCAATGAACATCGGTCGCACTCATTATACGTCGATGGTTGTTAGAATATTATGAGATATCTAAACGAGTATTAACCAGGGTAAGGATATCCGTTACATCCTGTCTCATACTTCAATTAGTTTCAAGACAGCAAGCAGAAGAGACAGGAAGACGAAATATATTCACGACCTCATATTTATACATAGCCGGCCGCGGTGGTCTAGCGGTTCTAGGCGCTCAGTCCGGAACCGCGTGACTGCTACGGTCGCAGGTTCGAATCCTGCCTCGGGCATGGATGTGTGTGATGTCCTTAGGTTAGTTAGGTTTAAGTAGTTCTAAGTTCTAGGGGACTGATGACCACAGATGTTAAGTCCCATAGTGCTCAGAGCCATTTGAACCATTTATACATAATTCTAGCAAAAAACATTGCTTGCGTGAATTCCTCTCGAAGGATATGAATCAGTTCTTAAGCGCTCCTCAGATTACAGAAGCTCTACACCTAATACAATAAAGCACCACTTACTGAGCTTTCCTTTTGTTGAGACCTTAGCAAATTAATTCTGATGTAACAGTTGCACTAGAAAATAAAATATAGAAGCGATGAATATGTAACATGAAGTGCTATTGGTATAACCAAAAGCGACTCACTTACTTAGCTGGTAAATAGAAATTTATCATAATACCAGGTATCTGGCGTGATTATGTGTAACCGAATTTACCTCGTTAGCAAACTATTGCAAAAATATGGCAGCTAACGGTTTGACTGAGATTAGACACATATAACGGTCGTAGTTCAAGAGAAAGCTCCTCCCATTTCCAGACATCACGAATCCGTATTGTAATAATCGAAGTAGTGTGAACATAACTCATGATGAGAGACTAGCCAGTAACCAGACTGTTGCCGTAAATATAGCTTAAATATTTCCCGCTGTCACTGCTGAGATACCTAAAATACACCAGTACTTTATTCAAAGAGATAAATGAAATCAAATAGCGCTCATTATCGTAAATAGATGTTCAGATCGTTCTATTGGATAAATTTCAAGTTCCACTTTTTTCTTATTGTGTAATAGGTTTATTTAATCAATATCTTTTGGTGGAACCTGAATAAATCTTTCTCTAAGGATTCAGAAGCTTTAGATCAACACCTTTTAGGAGAGGCTTTTTCACCAATTTTTTTTTTTTTTTTTTTTTTTTTTTTTTTTTTTTTTTTTTTTTTTTTTTTTTTTTTTTGTAAACGATGTTTCTCGAATCAGAAAATTCGAATGCATTTCTGTTCGGTGGGCGAACAAGAAAGATGCCAGAGGTGTGTAAATATTCTGGCAGACCAGCACAGTGAAAGAGGAAATAGCTAGTTTTAAAGTCACGATGAGGACGTTGTTAGAGACGAAGGACATACACAGAGCGAGGGAGAAAATCGGCCGTGTCTGATTCAAAGAGATAACCGACATTTTTCTTGTGCCGAATGGAAAGCACGGGAAAATTAAATCTGTATGGCCGGTATTCGAGTCCAGTGTCTGGTGCTGCCTGCGTTAGTTCAATTTCCTTAACTGTGTTAGTAGACGGACAGGAAACATCGCACAGGCTCCAACAACACGCTGGGCAAACACAAATCTTGTGCTGTTAGCTGCTAGGGTTACTATTATGTTGATGAGAAACACACATAAGTGTGTCTGCTTCCGGACGCAATATTTTACGAGGGTCATCGTCTGTTGCTTAACATAGTCCAACAAGAACAGATTGTAATCGGTAAAGTTATAAAAATTCCTGATCCGAACACGGACTGGACACTCATAATAGATGATGGTATCATCAACTGACAAAGGCTGAGAACTTTGCCTAGCCTCACTAACTATTATTCTGCAGCATTCTGTAACTACTCCCTAAACCATATGTCATAGCATTTATATTCACCAGAAGATGCGACTTACAAGTTGCGAGACCGATTTCTATAACGGACTTAGATAAATGTAGCTACAGAGGACTTTTGGACTTTTCATTGAGTTTTACATTTCATAATTTCAGTACCTGTATGTAAATGTCTGCCATACTGTATCAGTTGGACAATCAATTATGTACAACGACTTTAGCTGTGGCTGCCATAGTTTTAAAATTATCTGCCGAAACTCTTCGTATGATCACTCGGCAGAACAGAATATTTCTAATCTAATGTGACGCTCTGTAACTGAATGGAATCAAAGAAATATATTTTCTTTCGTTAGACATAGGGATTGTTGAACATGAATAAAGAACTCGGGTTGTTCCTGCGACTGCTACTCAAGGCTGTGGCTGCACGATGTAGAGGCACCGTTATTCTATTATCCACTGTTGTAGAGCGCTTTGGAAAAGTCGGCAGTCGCTGATACTCAGGAGGTATTTTTGGTATGAGGGATACGGAGCTGATGCATGTCTTTAGACCACTGGGTAGCAACTTTAAAATTAGACGAGGGCAGTTGACGCTGGGAGACCGTTTTTTGTGGAACAGTTTCTTTGACGAAACCTGAAGACGAGCGCTTACGTTCCTGAAGTGAAGAATAATTTATGTGGTAAAATGCTGTAAGGAATGTACAAATTGTCCAGCTCCGCTGATTTACGCCCGTTGACGACAGCATGCTTCTTATGTGAAGTAAAAGGAAACAGCTGCCTTTTTCCCAATCGGATTGTTTAAGACCCCGGTCGCCTAGCCGACTTGTACCTCGAAGGTACAAGGTAGACACAGGCAACAGATATGTAGGAAAAAAAGAAGGGATTGAAGTAAAAATCCAGCTTTGACAGGAAAAAAACTTGGTCGGCCTTAGACGCAACGTTAGCTTTGGACGAGGAGTGAAAGGCAGCAGAAAGCCAGGAGAGAAAAGCTGGCGGATTTCTTCCTACTGCGAGCAACGCGTATTATAAATCCGGCAGGGATAAAGATGACCTGGCGCCTGAAAGGGCTTTGATGTTAAACTGGTCGAGAGGGGGCGGTCCCCGTGACTTTTGTAAGCAGAGCTTCTTCCGGAAAGAGGGAAGGCCGGCCGCCGTGTGCGAGCGGACACCTGCGGCCGCGCAGCGAGCTCGGGCCGCGACATTATTCACGAGGCGGCAGCCGCAGGGGCGGAGGCGGTGGCAGCGGCGGCACACAAGAGCGCCGATGGCCCGGTCGATACCCGAGACCCACGGGCGACAGCAGTTTCCGAAGGCCCTTGACTGAGACTTCAAGGAGCGGAGCCGCAACTCGAGCGTCACCACCGGCGCGATGCTCTAGCGCGTAGCGAGGGGTCAGCACCAGCGGCCGAGGAATAGCCGACGCCTCACGAGGCTCTGATGTAGGGGAGGCCGTAACAGGTCGTCACAAGTCACGACTTTCAGTTTTTTACGAAACAGTGTTGTGAGAAAGGCGAAACATATTCTGCGTCCTATTAGCAGAGCACTTAGAATGCGCAATGAATCTACTAAGGAGACTGCCTAATCTTCTCTTGAGATCCTATTCTGCGTGGTTTACGACCCTTACCAGACTGGATTTACCGAGAACATCGAACAATATTTTAAGGTTTTGCCCCATTGCTCGCAAATAGTCGACGAAAATCACATTTACCTCTAGAAGCTGCTGATTGAAGTTATTTATTGGACAACCAGTTTCAATACGTCGTCCATCATTAGTTTCATGATACTAGGCGCTGAAATCAATGGTGCCAAATAATAAAACCCATGCATTCGTTATATAGCATAAGTTACACCGTCAGTCATAAAAGTGTGCCAGACAATGCACTTATTCTTAGCCGGATTAGGCAGGGCATTATGATCACCGACCTACTATCGAATTGAGCCCGTCCAGGCAATAGGAACGTTACATGGCAGGGAATGATTGCTAATCAGACTCACGTACGGCGCATGTACGTGTGCGAGTTGGAATATAAGTTTCCTCTCTCGACTGTGGCCAGAGTTGTGTGTGAAAGGAAAAAAGAAGACAATGAGACATTAAAAATAAGACATATCGTTATTTTTCTACATAATTTCTAAGTACATTGTGACATTACTCATACCGCTTTATAAGCTTCAAAAAGCCTTCCAGGAAAAAATCAGGGTGTTGCATACGCAATGAGCGTTGAACGGCTTGTCTGAGTTCAGCACTGCTGCCAAAGCGCCTTCTGCCGAGAGTCTTCAAAGCAGGAAACAGATGGAAGTCACTTGGTGCGAGATCCGGACTGTAAGGCGGATGGTGTAGGCGCTCCCAACCAAGAGTTGCAGTATGGTTTTGCGTTGCCGTCGCCGTGCGTGGTCTAGCATTGTCATCCAACAGCAAAACGCCAGATCTGACAAGGCCAGGCCGCTATTTCGGAATCACCTCTTTCAATTTCGACAGAGTGGCACAGTATTGCGCAGCATTGATGGTTGCATCCTCCAGAAAGTCCAGCAGCAAAACTCCTTTGGCGTCCCAGAAAACGGTGAGTAGCACTTTACCGGCAGACGGAGTGCTTTCGAACTTCTTTCGGATAGGTGATGACGGATGTTTCCACTCCATGGATGTAGCCTTCGATTCGGTTGTGTACTGGTGGACCCACGTTTCACCCCCCGTCACAATCCGAAATAGAAGGTCATTGCCAGATTCATGGGAACGCACGAGCTGTTCCAGGATGAACACAATGCGTTGTTCCATGTGTGTCGAGGTCACTTGGCGGGGCACCCATCGTGCAGACACCTTTCTGTATCGAAGAATGCCGTGGATGATCTTGTGAGCTCGCTCATGTCCGATTCCAAGTTCTGCCGCTACTCCATCGATGGTGATACGCCGGTTCGCTTTAATCATGTCATCTACCTTCCTGACATGTAAATCTATAGTGGCCGTGCACGTCCGTCCAGCTCCTGTACTTGCAGACGTCTATCTCTGAACTGCTGGCATCATCTCCGCACCATTTGCCTCGACATCACACCTGACCCATACCCCTCAACAAGGCTGTTGTGAATTTTTGTGCCTGATACTCCACGTGCCCATTCATAGCGGATAACAGCTCTTACTTCCGCCATTGACCACGACTCCAAAACGCACCTTCTTCCCATAGCTCCGGGAAAAGTGAGCGGCTGGCCTCCGCTTTGCGCAGGCACTGCGACAGCGCCATTTGCTTGATCGCGGTCGACCTCTTCCCAATGGTGTATCGGTGCCTTGCACTTGTGCGTTCACCTGCCGTGTCGTCGTTCGCCCATATCACACAACCCTACCCATCGTAGTATCAGTGAGCGTGTAGAATACGGAAGGCGAGCGACCTATCTGAATTTGACTGAGGGCCGATTGTGGTGGCCCGTCGGCATTTCGGAACATCCACTACGTGTCGGGTGTTCGAGGAGTGCTGTGGCGAATGTCTTAAACGTGTTGCGAAACCAAGGTCAAACCACGTCCAGACAACGTTGGATTGGGCGCCCTTCCCTTATTATACGTAGGATGGAACTTAAATAGTGGCTACACTGCTGTAGAGACACTACGCAATGGAATCTACTATTGTCGCTGATAGCACACGTTGTTGACATACGTACCTTACCTCCGAGCAAAAGGACTCGCCCGTGCCGGCCGCGGTGGTCTCGCGGTTCTAGGCGCGCAGTCCGGAACCGAGCGACTGCTACGGTCGCAGGTTCGAATCCTGCCTCGGGCATGGCTGTTTGTGATGTCCTTAGGTTAGTTAGGTTTAAGTAGTTCTAAGTTCTAGGGGACTAATGACCTCAGAAGTTGAGTCCCATGTTGCTCAGAGCCATTTGAACCATTTTTTGCTGCCGCGTTAGTGGACAGTCATCGACGCCATACGATTCGTGAGCTTGCCAACGAAACCGGATTAGCACATACAACTGTGCTTCGCATCGTGAAGGAAGGCCTTGGCATGCGAAAAACTGCATCACGATGGATTCCGAATGACTCGACGGAAATGCAGAAATCGAACCGTTACGAAGCTGCTCAAACGCACATGGAGCGCTTTGAGCGCGAATGAGACGCTTTCTTATGCCGTATTGTAAAACTGGATGAGACATAGGCCACATCGTACGGGAAAAAACTGAAACCCCAGTCCAAAGAATGGCGTCATTATGGGTCGCCGCGAAAGTTGAAACTGCGTCAGAACCCCAGTACGGTGAAAGTTATGGTGATTCTCGTGTACGACTGTGATGGTTTATCCTAACGCATTACGTTCCTTCACGGCAGACCGTCAATGCATAGTATTACTCTTCGTCTCTGGAGCATCACCTGCTACCAGCTTTGCGGAAGAAGCGACGACACTTTCTACGCCATCCACCCATCATTTTGCACGACAATGCGCAGGCGCATACAGTGCAAGCTGTGGCTGCCCTGTTCGGTCGATGGGACTGAAAGTACCGTACCATCCTCCATACTCCCCGGACTTAAGTCCTTGTGACTTTGATTTGATTCCGAAGATGAAGGAACTACTTCGCGGCATTGGCTTCAGAGCTGTTCCAGAGATTCGACAGGTAGTAGACCGTTCCATTCGTACCATCAACAGAACAGGCTCTGCTAACGGTATACTATGCTTTCCACGTCGCTGGCAACGGGTTCTACACAACGCTGGTGACTACTTTGAAGTACAGTAATAGGTGAATAAATAGTTGCCACTGTTTAAGTCCTAACCCTCGTAGATTCTGGACGTCGTAGGCTGAGTGGACTGGTGAAACAGGATAAGCGGTGAAATGTGCGGAAACCAACATTAGACTTTAATGTTGGGCAGAAAACAAGTGTGTCTGAACACACAGTGCACTGAACATTCCTAACAATGGACCTCCGCAACCGAAGACTCACGCACTGCCAATGTTAACTCCACGACGTCGGCAAACGCGACTGCAATGGGCACGTGAGAATCGGCACTGGACGTATGCGCAGTGGCGGAGCGTTGCATGGTCTGATGAATCCAGATACCCTCTTCATCACACAGATGTGGGAGAATGAATCCGTCGTCTTCCAGCGGAACAGCTCCTCGACGTCTGTATTGCGGGGCGTAGACAAGCTGGCGGTGCCTTGTTAGCTCTGGGGAACATTCACGTGGGCATCCATGTATCCAGTTCAGCTCGTGCAAGGCACCATGACGGCCAAGGAGTGTTGTACACTGACTGCAGACCACGTACACGCCATTATGAAGACCATGATTCCCGACGGCAGTGGCATTTTTCAGCAAGATAATGTGCCATATCGCAAGGCCGGACGTGTCATGAATTGGTTCGAGGAGCACAGTGACGAGTTCCAATTGACATGTCGCCACACAAATCGAGAGACCTGAACACGATCGAACACATCTGCGATGTGTTTGAACGTGACGTCAGAGCTCATCGATGCCTTCCGGGAATTTACGGGAATTAGGTGACCTGTGTGTGCAAATGTGTTGTCATATCGCTCCAGCGACCCACCAAGGCGTCATTTCTTGCATGCTACGACACGTCGGCGCTGTTATCTGTGCCATAAGTGAACATACCGGCTATGAGGTATGTGGTCACAATGTTCTGGCTCATCAGTGTACTTGCAGTCAGCATTAACGTCTCGTACGGTGGCGTTCTCCACAACATTAATACTGACTGACGCTCAGTAAACTCCAGTGCACATTATGGAAGAGAGGCCTTATGTAACAGAGGGGTAATTTCTATTGAAGTTACGAGTGTAAGTTCCAAGATGAGCCCGGGAACACATTACCGGTACTTTATTTATCTTACGTTCAGCGAAATTGCCACAGCGCGAAAATTAGGTAAATTAAATATGATACGGACATTTATTGGTAGTTGTCCTTCTCATGTACAGCTGGCGAAAGGAACACAAGAGGAGGGAAATGAAATTAGTACCAGAGGTGAACGTCGCAACACTTGCAGTGTGTAGGTGTAGGTACAGATGTGACACATTTCCGTCAGCTGGAATTCAGTTTTCAGCTAAACGGCACTCTGGTTTCTACTGCTGGTTTTTGCTTGGTTATAGTTTTAAGCGCACGTATCCATAGCAGAGATCTCTAACGCACGTTCCTGTTGCACAACGTGTGAGAATGTGACACGGTTGCTTGTGATATGTCTCTTGCTATAGTACGTTAAGCAGTCAGATCTCTTGTTTATAATAAAGAGGAGTGGATCTGGACCAGGATAACAAAGGCAACAACACGTTTGCATCAGACGGATCACCACTGCTACGCCACCGGCCCAGATTATCGAAAGCAGGATTGTAATTAGCAGTAGAGGTAACGGAGCGATTTGAAAGCGGTGAACAGATACAGTGACAATGCTTTTCATCAGACTGGTCGTTGCTATAACGGTTGTGCTCTAAGGAAATGGATGGAAATCACTCTGTTATAGCTATGGATCGGCATAGTGTGCCACCCTGTTACTGCTCTCAATATCATCTTAATTATCATCAAAATCACCGTCACCATCAACCGTAACAATAAACTCAATATGTCACTAAACAACTGATATAGCAACTCTTTATAGGCATGTGTACTCCTCGGCGGGGCTTTCTGGTACTTGTTTTCAAGCTCTCTGACCGTTTGGCCGCCATTCATTGGCTGTCTTAGGTATAACTGATCTTTCAGTTCACTCAAATGAGGGCTTTTTTGGGGCCACGTATACTGAAACGTTAATTATTTTTGTTAGAGTCCTGCAAAACCTCCAGCATTTCTGGGGACCACAGTTACTGTAAACAAAAGTAACTGAAGCGTCATGGTCTCAGGAACAAAATGCTTGTAAATTATGCATCACATATATCTGCGAATTAACTGAAAAAATTTTTTTTGGTACATGCCATTTGTTAGACCACGATTCAATGCTTTTTGGCTACAATCCGCTTCAGCCCTCCCTGCCTCATTCAAGGCGGGTTCGACTTTCTGCCACCGCTTGGTAGATGCTTGGCAGATGGAGATATTCCCTTTATAATGAGGGTTATCATTGTGTTAACTACATTACGTCTCCGCCCAACAACAGCAGTCATTTCTATTTACGTGTGCATCAGAGAGACAGGGTCAAACCATTATGTATCACCAACATAATGGCGGATATGAGTGGGGCAGTCTGCTTGAATTTTTGGACATATTTGAAGTCAAATTCTGCTGCTAGGTAACAATTAGTATCGTGTTACACCACCAACAGCCGCATAATACGCTTGAATTCTCCTACAATGCCGTCCTCAAGGTAGTCCAGACGATGTTTAGTCCTGAACCGTTGTTTACGGTGGCCCTTCTGAAGACATCCAATCAGTGAAGAGCGTTCCGGCGACGAATAGTTGGAAGGTTAAACTGGTTCCAAGCAATCTCATGCCAGGAGATACCGCAAGCTATTCTGTTAGGTCGGTTCTAGTCTTCTGGAGGAATGTTTTCACAAGTTGAAAGCGGTGTTTCCGATCATTATTATTCTGAGAGATGAATCCATCGCCAAGATGTTGACTCTGGAGCGAGCAATAAGTTGCAGCAGCTTTTTGAGATACCGCACAGCTCTTTAATTGCTATACATAGCGAGCGAGAACAGCGGATCAGCGGATCAAGAACAGCGACCAATACGAATAAATAAGAAGCAGACATCCTCGGTATAGTGAAGCAGCAGAAGGCACTTTACGAAGGTGAGACCGCCAGTCGAGATTGTGTTCCGACTGGAATCCTTAAAGAATAACCTAATACGATATCGTCGTAATTAGCAATCACACAAAATCACTCTCTCGATGAATGATTCGTATCTCAAGAATGAAAGGAAACACGAATAATCACCTGAATCACAGACGCCGATTTGCAGTACGATTTTGGAACACATTCTGTGCTCCAATATTATTAATTACCTCGAAGAAAACAATCTGTTGATAAATAGTACAGATTCAGAAAATATCGTTCTTACCTTATGCGAAGTAGTGGGTTCTGTCAACAGATGATCTGAAGCTAACTCCATACTTATAGGTTTCGAGGAGGCTTCTCATACCGTTCCTAACAAGCGACATTTAATCAAATTGTGTGCCTTTGGAGTATCATCTTAGTTGTGCGTCCGGATCTGCAATTTCCTATCAGAATGGTCACGGTTCGTATTAAGTGAAAGGGCATTTATTTCATTTGTCGTGGTGGTAAGTTACTAAGGGACCAAACTGCTAAAATCGGTCCTTAAGTTTACACATTATATACTTAATCTAACTAAAACTAATTTACGCTAAGGACAACACACACACCCATGTCCAAGGGAGGACTCGAATCTCTGACGGGAGGAGCTGCGCTAACCATGGTAAAGTGCCTTTGACCGCGCGGTTACAAAGGCCCGACGCAGTATATTTCTAATAAGATCAAAACGAATTGCAAAATGTATTAGACCGAAATCTGTGGTACGAAAAGTGACAGTTGCTCTGAATAAGGAAAACTGTGACGTCATCCACGTGAATACTATAAGGAATCCGTTCGTTTACGCGATTAATCACACAAATGCAAAGGCTGTCAATTCATCTAAACGCATACGAATCACAGTTACGAATAACTTAAACTGGAAGTATGATGTACAAAATGAGGGGAAAGTGAATGAGAGTCTACATTTTATCGGCAGAACACTTTGAAGATGCCGCAGGTCTACTAAAGAGACTTCCTACACTACGCGTGTCCGTCCTTTCCTGAAAAACTGATGCACGTCACGGGTCTGTATCAGATACGATTGACGGAGGCCACCGAAGAATTGCAAAGAAGGTCAATTCGTTTTCATTATCGTTAAATAGGGAAAAGAGTGTCATAAATATGATAAGCGAGCCGGCCGCTGTGGCCGAACGGTTCAAGGCTCCTCATTCCGGAACCGCGCTGCTGAAACGCTCGCAGGTTCGAATCCTGCCTCAGGCATAGAAATGTGTGATGTCCTTAGGTTAGTTAGGTTTAAGTAGTTTTAAGTCTAGGGGACGGATGACCTCAGATATTAAGTCCCACAGTGCTCAGAGCCATTTGAACCAGTTGTTTTTGTTGAGGTGAGATCTTTTCAAGTAATTTCAATTACCAATTTTCTCGCCGAATGCGAAGATATTTTGTTTCCAGTCACCTGCAACTTGGAAAAATATCAACGTAATAAAATAAGTCAGAGCTCGCTCCTAAAGAGGTAGGTATTCATACATCCTGATTTCTGTTTGACACAGAAATATTGCGAAAGATGGGACGATGAAGTCATGTAGAGAGGTCATGAGATGAGAGACGTCCGACATCCTCATATGGCACCGGTCCGAAAATGAATAACCCACCTACGTTCTACAACGATCATCTCGCATCAAATTACTTATGCACTAGTCGCTGAAGAGTATCCGGTACCACCAACTCATATCCCATGCTCCGACTGCACGACCGCACCACGGGGGTGAATGGTTTGTACTGTGTTGGTCGTGGACGGCTAGCAGTAAAACTAATAAGGTGGAGACCGTTTCCCATTGGCCCAGTCGACTCAGACTTCGTCGTTCCCCCAATTCACGAGCGCTCAAGATTTGTTGCATCCTACTCGAGACCACTACGAGGAAAAATCTGTAAATAGAAATCTCAAGCTCGTGTTGTTCACCATAGGCGAAATTGCGAAGTAGATTTTGAGTATATTGCTACTCTTCAAACCGGCTAAATGATTGAGTGGTAGATGCCATTACGTCGGGCAACCTATCTTGCTGATACCTCTTCTTGTCGTACAGTGACAAAGTACGCAGAACAGTAGTCAGGTTGACGTAATCCTTGAAGACTAATGGCAGATTGAACAGTTTACACAAGCTGCATTATTTCGTTCACGATTATCGACACGCTCATAAAATTCACTGGGAACGCTAGATTTGCTCTTGCCTCAGTCAGATAAAGGGCTGTAAGTAGCGATTTCCTATGATTCAACTAATAATGAGAGCAAGTGATATTTTACCACACCATGTTTAGAGACTAAGCTATCACAAAACTAGAAAAAAATGTATACATTGCAATATCAACTATATAAAAATTGTAATATCGTCCGGAAGTATGACATAACACATCTATGCCGGTAAGCATCTTCAAAAGTAAAAATCAGCTGCAAACATACATTATCAGACATAAAGCTCATCCCAGAACTTCTCATGTTGGTGTGTTATTCCCTCGAGGCAAAGCTGTAAACTAAAGACAGCCGCTTTTACAGGCAAACGTAGAATTTCTGCGTTGCGTTAGAAAGTACTACGTTTGTGTTCGAACTCTAGCGATTGATCGATGAGAGGATACAGAACAAAATAGGTATAGTGAACTTATGTCCGGAAATGCATGGTTTCCATGCGGAGACCTTTTCTAAATCTACATCTACATCTACATGATTAATCTGCAATTCACATTTAAGTGCTTGGCAGAGGGTTCATCGAACCACAATCATACTATCTCTCTACCATTCCACTCCCGAACAGCGCACGGGAAATACGAACACCTAAACCTTTCTGTTCGAGCTATGATTTCTCTTATTTTATTTTGATGATAATTCCTGCCTATGTAGGTTGGGCTCAACAAAATATTTCCGCATTCGGAAGAGAAAGTTGGTGACTGAAATTTCGTAAATAGATCTCGCCGCGACGAAAAACGTCTTTGCTTTAATGACTTCCATCCCAACTCGCATATCATATCTGCCACACTCTCTCCCCTATTACGTGATAATACAAAACGAGCTGCCCTTTTTTGCACCCTTTCGATGTCCTCCGTCATTCCCACCTGGTAAGGATCCCACACCGCGCAGCAATATTCTAACAGAGGACGAACGAGTGTAGTGTAAGCTGTCTCTTTAGTGGACTTGTTGCATCTTCTAAGTGTCCTGCCAATGAAACGCAACCTTTGGCTCGCCTTCCCCACGATATTATCTATGTGGTCTTTGCAACTGAAGTTGTTCGTAATTTTTACACCCAGGGACTTAGTTGAATTGACGGCCTTGAGAATAGTACGATTTATCGAGTAATCGAATTCCAACGTATTTCTTTTGGACCTCATGTGGATCACCTCACACTTTTCGTTATTTAGCGTCAACTGTCACCTGCCACACCATACAGCAATCGCTTTGCAACTGATACTGGTCTTCGGATGACCTTACTAGACGGTAAATTACAGCATCATCTGCGTACAACCTAAGAGAACTGTTCAGATTGTCACTCAGGTCATTTATATAGATCAGGAACAGCAGAGGTCCCAGGACGCTTCCCTGAGGAACACCTGATATCACTTCAGTTTTACTCGATGATTTGCCGTCTATTACTACGAACTGCGACCTTCCTGACAGGAAATCACGAATCCAGTCGCACAACTGGTACGATACCCCATAGGCCCGCAGCTTGATTAGAAGTCGCTTGTGAGGAACGGTGTCAAAAGTTTTCCGGAAATCCAGAAATACGGAATCAACTTGAGATCCCCTGTCGATAGCGGTCATTACTTCGTGCGAATAAAGAGCTAGCTGCGTTGCACAAGAACGATGTTTTCTGAAACCATGCTGATTACGTGTCAATAGATCGTTCCCTTCGAGGTGATTCATAATGTTTGAATACAGTATATGCTACAAAACCCTACTGCAAACCGACGTCAATGATATAGGTCTGCAGTTCGATGGATTACTCCTACTACCCTTCTTAAACACTGGTGTGACCTGCGCAATTTTCCAATTTGCAGCGCCCTCTCCTACCGTAGTAACTGGTAATTCACTTTTGGTGACTCACCTTGTGGTGGATGTAATACAGCGTTGTACACAATGGTTCTGTGTTGGAATGGAGAAGCTGCCGAAATGGTGTTTACTTACGCAAGGGCAAACGGCAAAGGGTGGCGGCACCAGGGCTGTGTCAGGAGACCTACCCCGTCGACAACATTCACAGCATTCAGTGTTTGCAACGGCATTTCACCGTTTGTCTGAGACAGGGTCGTCTCTGGAAACAGGAAGTCATGAAGGACGTACCCTAAATGTTTGGACACCAGCAAATATTAAGCTTCCTGGCAGATTCAAAGTGTGTGCCCGACCGAGACTCGAACTCGGGACCTTTGCCTTTCGCGGGCAAGTGCTCTACCACCTGAGCTACCAAAGCACGACTCACGCCCGGTCTCACAGCTCTACTTCTGCCAGTATCTCGTCTCCTACCTTCCAAACTTTACAGAAGCTCTCCTGCGAAACTTGCACAACTAGCACTCCTGAAAGAAAGGATATTGCGGAGACATGGCTTAGCCACACCCTGGGGGATGTTTCCAGAATGAGATTTTCACTCTGCAGCGGAGCTGTGAGACCGGGCGTGAGTCGTGCTTCGGTAGCTCAGATGGTAGAGCACTTGCCCGAGAAAGGCAAAGGCCCAGAGTTCGAGTCTCGGTCGGGCACACAGTTTTAATCTGCCAGGAAGTTTCATATCAACGCACACTCCGCAGCAGAGTGAAAATCTCATACCAGAAAATATGATTAACACTGTGGAAGGCGTCCGCCGTGTCAGTGCCAGGCAGTTTGCCCGCCAGTACAGGGTAAGCCAGATGACCGTGTAGAACATCCTGCATGACAATTGTTGCTACCATCATTTGTTACTACCATTGCCTCAGGGCTTACTAGCGACAGACTTCCCACATCGGGAGCTGTTTTGTCACTGACTTCTTCCCAGACAACTACGATTCCGGGATTTAAAATTGTGTCACCCATCCTATTCACAGATTACACCACTTCTACGCGGAATGGTATTTCCAACTTCCATAACAGTCATCTTTGGCATAGTATGTAGAACCCCCAAGATATGCTGAAAGCGAATCATCATTACCGGTAAAGGCGGAGTGTGTGGGCTGCGATAAATGGTGGCCGTATTTTGGACCCAGTTTTGTTCCCACGTCACCTAACAGGCCGGGACTATCGGCGTTTCTTGCGGTGACTTTGCCTCCCCTGCTGGAAGAATTGCCATTGATGATTTGAAGGGTTGTGTGGCAGCTACATGATGGAGTTGCAGCCCACTTCGCCGTCAACGTTCGGAGACATCTCAATTGTGTCTTTGCTGGGCGACGGGTCGGAGAAGGGGGTCCAGTTGCATGGCCTGCTCGTTCAACGGATCTCAACCCGTGCGAATTTTGATTATCGGGCCATCTGAAACATATCGTGTACGTGGAGCCCAGTCCAGGTGTGGAGACTTTGGAGCAGCGTATTCATGCTGCCTTCGACGCTGTTCGTATGCAAGCTGTCCCACGTGTCAGACAGAGTATGATTTGGCGCGTACACGCAAAAGCTGAGGCACGTGTACACTATTTTCAACAAATACTGTAAAGTTTGGAAGGTAGGAGACGAGGTACTGGCAGAAGTAAAGCAGTGAGGACGGGTGTGAGTCGTGCTTGGGTAGCTCAGTTGGTAGAGCACTTCCCTGCGAAAGGCAAACGTCCCGAGTTCGAGTCTCGGTCCGGCACAAAGTTTTAATCTGCCAGGAAGTTTTATATCAGCGCACAATCGGCTGTAGAGTAAAAATTTCAATCTAGAAACATCCCCCAGGCTGTGGCTAAGCCATGTCACCGCAATATCCTTTCTTTCAGGAGCGCTACTTCTGCAAGGTTCGCAGGAGAGCTTCTGTAAAGTATGGAAGGTAGGAGACGAGATACTGGCAGAAGTAAAGCTGTGAGGACCGGGTGTGAGTCGTGCTTCTGTAGCTCAGTTGGTAGAGCACTTGCCCGCGAAAGGCAAAGGTCCCAAGTTCGAGTCTCGGTCGGGCACACAGTTTTAATCTGCCAGGAAGTTTCATATCAGCGCACACTCCACTGCAGAGTGAACATCTCATTCTGGAAACATCCCCCAGGCTGTGGCTAAGCCATGTCTCCGCAATATCCTTTCTTTCAGGAGTGCTAGTTCTGCAAGTTTCGAAGGAGAATTTCTGTAAAGTTTGGAAGGTAGGAGACGAGATACTGGCAGAAGTAGAGCTGTGAGACCGGTCGTGAGTCGTGCTTCGGTAGCTCAGATGGTAGAGCACTTGCCCGCGAAAGGCAAAGGTCCCGAGTTCGAGTCTCGGTCGGGCACACAGGTTTAATCTGCCAGGAAGTTTCATATCAGCGCACACTCCACTGCAGAGTGAAAATCTCATTCTGGAAACATCCCCCAGGCTGTGGCTAAGCCATGTCTCCACAATATCCTTTCTTTCAGGAGTGCTAGTTGTGCAAGTTTCGCAGAAGAGCTTCTGTAAAGTTTGGAAGGTAGGAGACGAGATACTGGCAGAAGTAGAGCTGTGAGACCGGTCGTGGGTCGTGCTTCGGTAGCTCAGATGGTAGAGCACTTGCCCGCGAAAGGCAAAGGTCCCGAGTTCGAGTCTCGTTCCAGCACACAGTTTTAATCCGCCAGAAAGTTTCAAATACTGTATCAGTGGCTCAATAGTACAGAGCGAATACGTCAACTCGTAGCAAACTCTGAAAACCAATACTTCACAAATCTTGCTATGTCGCATACGTGTTTAATGGACCAACAGAAAACTCCGCTAATTCGAATAAATTGGTAACTGCTTCCCAAGGAGTTCATCGCTAAAGAGAGCACAGAAGAGCATAACATTCCAACAGGAGGTGCTCTAGGAAAAGTTGTACCTTCGACAAAATGTGTTTCCTGCTAGCTTTACCATTTGACAGTGCCTAATAGCATAGGACGACATAAATAATTTTACATTCTTCTTAGTTCGTGGAGTATTGTGATATTTTGATTTGCTTCCTCGTCTCATAGCGCTTGATAATCGGATAACGTAATCCCGCAACAAGTTGTGAGGAAATATCACTCTCTTGAAAATTGGAGTGTAACATTTTCAGTACCGATTCATGAGGCTTCCCGAGAAATAATGAGAGAAAGGTTTCCTTGGGCTTCATAGTTGGAATCTTGTGTACATTCTGTCACAATGGGCGGCACACTGCAATAGTAAAGTGCGGCAGATCATTACTAGTCACATGGAACTCTGTAACTACAGTCTGAACTTAAAAGATTTCCGTTTTCAGTCATACATTGTAACACTTCAGTTTAGAGTAATTGAAGGAATAAGCTCTTTTACTCTGCGTCACAGCTCAGGCTCATCAAGTGGCGAACATAGACACGATCATTCACAAAGACCCAAAGGTCAGGTGAACGTGGAGGCACAAGGAAAAAGCTCTGTCGTACTGACAATTATGGTCAATCCAACAGTCAGTTACAGCGACGTCCAATCGCTCCCATGTAAAGAGTGGGGAGGGGCTCCATCTTATCGAGAAATAATGTTTCAGGTTCAAATTCTAATGGGGGGAAGAGCCATCCATGCAACACGTCTAGATAACGTCAGCTTCAGTGGAAAAACGGACAGTACTATTAACTTTGGAACACAGCCCAGAAAACATATAAATTTGGCGAATATCCTGAATATTGTATTGGTTCGTGAGGCAGCTCTGACCCCAGAAACGAACATTATTGGTATGTACCTTCCCAATTAGAACAAAAGTTGCCACAGTAACCGCCAAGCGAGTGCGAAAATCATTTTCCCGCTGTGACACTTTACCTGCAAAGTTAAAAAAAAGCGCCATAGTCATCGGGCTGCACAGCATGTACCAGCAGCAACCTGTATGGAAGCATGTGAAAAAGATTGCATAAAATCTTCCATATATTCATCTCTGGTAGCTGAAGTTGAAGACTTACTCTCATAACAGATGTCTTGGGACTGCGAAGGTAAGATGCTCCGACACGGCCAACATCCTCTTCAGATAGTTTTCGTCTTCCTGTGGTTTTCCCTTTAGACGCACATCCGGCCATTTCGAACTGTCTATACCATCATTAGATCTTTTTGCCACATCGGTGATCACCATTAAACTTCAAACGAAACGCACACTGAATCGCAATTACAGATTCTCTCTTATCAAACCGCAGAACACAGAGGGTTTTACGCTTGGAAGTCGCCAATTTGCGTATGTGACGCTGCAAGTGTAAGGAGCCTTCGCTTATGAACTTAGCTAAAACTGAGTGACATTGAACCAGCACTGTACAGCTCTCACAGCTGATACTATTAAAATCTATCACTGGCTCATTCGTTTATGGAAAACGTGTACTTTGTCCAGCCCATAAATCTAACATTCTGTCTCGTTCCTCTTCGCAACATTTATCAAGCTGATGATGCTAGTCAGTTTGCTAACTATCAAATTCCATTTTAATACGTTACAATTAAGAACTGATTATCTTTCTAATTTTAGTCATATGAGTACACATTAAAATATAAGATGTCATGTTTCTCGTGTCGTGGTTTATTTTAGTTTCACTTTCTCTACGCAATACGTTTTTCAATATACAGTGACTTTCGTCACGAAAACATATGAAACTTTAACAGATGTTCTCGATTTTAGGAAATGTAAACTTATATTGCATAGTTAAGGTAACTCAATGACCTAGAAGAAGTCTTATTTTTGAATTACTGCACTGCTGTTATAAAATACTAAAAATTTAGCTGTGTTAATATCAGAGGAGTATACCTTCTTATGTTCTGTAGCAAATTAATTGAGGATGATCAATCTTTAAATTCTCCTAAGATGTGCTTTAATCATGCAGACTGAGATTTTTGTTAACGTATCGTAATGAATCTTCATCCAGTTTACCAAAAGACTAACATCTCGCACATATTATAGAAACTAATTCAGCTGCTCTAAGCACTGTAATTTTGTTTCTTTCACTGATTTATATATTCCTGCACTTTCAATGTTTATACTCCATGGTACGCCGATGTCATTTGATGTGGCAACTAAAGTTTGTTACAGATGAGGAAACTTGTCTAAAAGTGTGTCAAGTTATCTATATTTCGAAGTAAGACAACATGCAGGGCTAAGTATTGATATATTCTCGGTAAGAAACTACTGCTCTCACGCAAACAGAAAGAGAGCACGGCGAAGAAATGTCAGAGTGAACTACCGCTCAAGAGCCATGAATTTTTCCTTGTTCTCGGCAACTACATCGATGACTCTGATCTTGTGCCCAGTAAGCTAAGATCAGATAGTTGTTATTAACCTGTCGTTTCTGGAAGGCAGACCAATTTACGACAGAAAGATTCATGAGTAAGGTGCGTGACCCGCAGTGAAGTTTCGATGTTTAAATGTCTCGAAATAACTTGAACTCCAACTTCCTGTTCTATCCAGAAACAGGACCCTCGGAAAAGCAAATCGTTCAGCACGAAGAATAACTAAAATAAAAAAAAAACTGTTAAATGACACTGCCTGCTTATGGTACACTATAACACACGTGTTTACATACTGGAAGTACAAGCGTCCTTGCAGTGGAGGGAGTGCTACATCCACCTAGGACGAAACTTCAGAATGTATTCGTTCAATTACAATTACTGGATAAATAATAAATAAAGGCACTGTGAGGTACACAGTTTTAATCTTCGACAAAGTTTCAGTAAACAAGAGGGCTCATAAAAGTATCGGAGTATTACTGTATATATAATAGCTGCGGTTTCTTTAAAAAATGTGGACTGCTTTCATTGATTATTCCACACGTTTTTCATCGAATATGGATCTTCGCCTGGTCTCATCATTTATTTTCTCGATTTGTTGTTTGTGTAGAAATAGGTTATGGAAATGGATTATTTAACTATATTGAATGAACATCTGTCTCTGGACGAAAATTGTTTCCATGGGAAATGATCGTCAGTCAAATTGCCTTAAGCATTTTCGCTCATCAGTCATTCGCATCATGTCTTAAGATGGGGGGGGGGGGGGGGCGTAGGACGTCAAACGGGCCGACTTCGAGCAGGAGAGGCACCACAGGACATTTTAATTTCCACTGTTTATACTTTTACAAATAAATACATAAAACTTTGTCAGCATGACCAGTAAGGATTCAGTATTCACACGCATAGCAATGGAAGTTCGAAAACATAACGAAGTAATTTTCTTTACATGTGAAATCTCATAATTTTTTTCACTTATTATTAAAATTTGGGTTTCTTTAAACATGAAGTTTAAAATATAACAGCTCATTCGTTTTTTCATAAATTAAATAAATTCTCGAGTTTCATACACCTGTAACTATGGTATGTATGCTGTGCAAAATTCATCGAAGAATCTCTCTAACTTATGAAGAAAAGTGTACCCACAGCAACAAAGGCAGCCATAAGTAAGTGAAAAAATGATGAAATTTGACAAGTAAAAAAATTATTTTGTTATGTTTTCGAACTTCCACTGAAATGAGTGTGAATCCTGAATGCTTCCTGGTAATGCTGACAAAGTCTTATGAACTTATTTTTGAAAGTATAGACACTGGAAATTGAAATGTCCTGTGATGCCTCTCCTGCTCCAAGTCGGCCCGTTTTACGTCCTACCCCTCTTAAAATATACGAATTAAAGGTATTCCATAGAAAGCTTTCACGTTCATGCACGTACGTCCTAAAATTCTGACGATATTGTGGAAGACGTCTACAATCGCGCCTTGAACTGTTCATATACTTGTAAAAATCCTTAACTGTTTATCTAATTTTCTTTCTGGTGGTATTTACTTTGCCAGCTATCATTTGAAACGAAGAATTACTGTTTCTGCCTAATATATTCTTCTGATCTTTTGTTTATATTCTTACATTTTCCATTATTATTCAATTTTTCAATATCCTCTCACAACGTTTCCAAGATATTTACAAATAAGGTTATTTAATTTTATATCTTGTATCATGTTCCTATTAAAGTGCATGAAACTCTTGCCTTCCATGAAACATCTGTTTCTTTTACACTTCATTACTACAACATGCATTTCAGTTTTTACGAGTATCTTTAGTAATAATTCAAATTTCTATATTCACACTAGAATGATAGTGATAAATGACAGAAAGTCTAAATACATGATGGTGATGAGCTGAAATGAAGGTCTGGCAATAAATGAAGAACAATTTCTCACAAGGTATTATTTCAGAACTGAAAGAATTTATGCCGGCCGCGGTGGCCGAGCGGTTCTAGGCGCTTCAGTCCGGAACCGCGCAACTGCTACGGTCACAGGTTCGAATCCTGCCTCGGGTTTGGATGTGTGTGATGTCCTTAGGTTAGTTAAGTAAAAGGCGTTCTAAGTTATAGGGGACTGATGACCACAGATGTTAGGCCCCATAGTGCTCAGAGCCATTTGAACCATTTGAAGAACTTATACATTAGTGGCAATTTTCCAGTGCAATATGATGATACATCCAAAAGAAAACAAGTAGAAAACAGATTAGGCAATTCCCAAATGCCACAAAAAATTAAATAAAGCGATTATAGGGGACATGACTCTCCTATACCATTTCCTATCCAAAAGTAAATAAAGCGAATATAGAGGATGTGACTCTCCTAAACCATTCCCTATCTGTTAAGATTCAAAGGAAAGTTAGGTGTACTGCCAGAATAATCAGTCTCATGAGAAAGGAAGTCATTAACGTATGGACCGATTTAAAAAAAAAAAAAAATGTTATACCAGATTGACATGAGGCTATCAGAAATATACGCATACACGATTTCAAGAGATGAAAATAGAAACTGTGATTATTCACCGAAGGTACACGTTCAAACTCTAAATTATGTTTTAGGTACGAAGAGTAAACGAAAAGAAAATCTCGAGCTTGACTACGCAGATTTGATATGGGAACCGATAGTTTCGACCAAACTGTAACAGTGGCATGACACAGTACGTAAAATTACACAAAACTATAAGTGTATATCTTCGAGATACGTGACGACGAAGGCTTTGCTAGTTGTCTCTGAAATTTAAATGTTCTAAAGTAAAGAAAAGGGATATCATATACCCAAATCTATTTTCAGATCACTAGTTCAATCAGCTGGAATTTAAAAATGAAGACCTTAACAAGAAAATTTAGACGTGAGGCTAAAGAAAACATTTACAATGGAAATAGTGAATAATCAACACATTGAACAGAAAACAGTGACGATTGAAGAGCAAATCGTAGAACCAGTAGTTGTTTTTGGATGTAAGAATGCTGCTAATACGTAAAGGGTTGTCAGAAAGACGAAATCAGACGATACATAATCGCTAAGAAGTGTTTTTGGTAAATGAAAAAGATTTTCCGTAGCAAACCTATACCGCAAATGAAAGGGCTACAGTTAAAGTGTGTTGTTGTTGTTGTTGTGGTCTTCAGTCCTGAGACTGGTTTGATGCAGCTCTCCATGCTACTCTATCCTGTGCAAGCTTCTTCATCTCCCAGTACCTACTGCAACCTACATCCTTCTGAATGTGGTTAGTATATTCATCTCTTGGCCTCTCTCTACGATTTTTACCTACCATGCTGCCCTCCAATACTAAATTGGTGATCCCTTGATGCCTCAGAACACGTCCTACCAACCGATCGCTTCTTCTAGTCAAGTTGTACCACAAACTTCTCTTCTCCCTAATGCTATTCAATACTTCCTCATTAGTTATGTGATCTACCCATCTAATCTTCAGCATTCTTCCGTAGCACCACATTTCGAAAGCTTTTATTCTCTTCTTGTCCAAACTAGTTATCGTCAATGTTTCATTTCCATACATGGCTACACTCCATACAAATGCTTTCTGAAACGACTTCCTGACACTTAAACCTATACTCGATGTTAACAAATTTCTCTTCTTCAGAAATGCTTTCCTTGCCATTGCCAGTCTGCATTTTATATCCTCTCTACTTCGACCATCATCAGTTATTTTGCTCCCCAAATAGCAAAACTCCTTTACTACTTTAAGTGTCTCATTTCCTAATCTAATTCCCTCAGCATCACCCGATTTAATTTGACTACATTCCATTATCCTTGTTTTGCTTTTGTTGATGTTCATCTTATATCCTCCTTTCAAGACACTATCCATTCCGTTCAACTGCTCTTCCAAGGCCTTTGCTGTCTCTGACATAATTAGAATGTCATCGGCGAACCTCAAAGTTTTTATTTCTTCTCCATGGATTTTAATACCAACTGCAAATTTTTCTTTAGTTTCCTTCACTGCTTGCTCAATATAGGGATTGAATAACATCGAGGAGAGGCTACAGCCCTGTCTCACTCCCTTCCCATCCACTGCTTCCCTGTCATGTCCCTCGACTCTTATAACTGCCATCTGGTTTCTGTACAAATTGTAAATAGCTTTTCGCTCCCAGTATTTTACCCCTGCCACCTAGAGAATTTGAAAGAGAATAATCCAGTCAACATTGTCAAAAGCTTTCTCTAAGTCTACAACTGCTAGAAATGTAGGTTTGCCTATCCTTAATCTAGCTTCTAAGATAATTCGTAGGGTCAGTATTGCCTCACGTGTTCCGATATTTCTACGGAATCCAAACTGATCTTCCCCGAGGTCGGCTTTTACTAGTGTGTTATCAGTTTCTATTTATGTCACTAATGAAATAGTTTTTATTGCGAAAACCTGTCTTTTTTAGGTTTTTAAGTCCCATTTTACTGTATCACTTAAACAATAGTGGTACTTCCGAACGTCAAGACAGATACGTCCACAATAAATGCCCTTGTAGAAATCTTGGTTCAGTAATTGATTTCCGTCAGTATGGTGCAATCTGTCAGACTTCGAAGACTTTTCGAATACATTTCGTTCGTTGTGTGGACGAAAACATAATTTTACTACATAGCATTGTCTCTAGTGTCAACTGGAAACGAAAGGAAGTGGTCAGTGTAAATGTAACAATGTGGAGGCACTAGAAATGCGTAGTGTGGAAAACGTGCTATGGTTGGATGTGTGCGATTATGGCGGTAACTAACAACGCATGTTTACATTTCCGTTATGAAAGAATGTTACTTCAGGTGAAAAATATGTTGCGTCAATGAAAATTGATTTCTTTGTAGAGCCTTTCAAAAACAAACTCTAATTTTCTCCAATTGATCGATATCTTGTAATTTTTGTAAAAAAAATGCTATCAAAGCTTGTATGTTTCTTACAACCACGAAGAACTACACTACAGCATTATACTAGAAACCGAGCAAGTTTGCAGATATAGCCAGTTACTTTACTTGATAACATGCTTAACTAGAATTTGCTATCGTAGAATTTAAGAAACTGGCAGCCGGGTGGATGATTATTTCTTATAAGTCTGAGTATTGCAATAAAGTCACGGACTGAAACAGAGCATTATCAGTATTAGTATTTCCGACGTGATTCCACTTTCCTTCTCAGAACCACCTCTAAAAGCTTGTTTTAGTCTGTGTATAAGTATTTGTCACCTCTAGGGAAAGGATGAATAAATAGGTCACACTTACTGGTATCATACGCTTTTGTTGAACTGGGACACGGTAATATTTCATGTAGAACGTATACTGTTGCTACATCAGATGATGAAACAGCTCAAAATGGTGTGATTCTCACATCTGACCCTGTTACTAGCAACAGCTAAGGGGCTGGCTTTCAAGGAAAAACGTCACCGCTATTGCCACCCTTTGAACACACGGCCGACTTCGAAATCGAGGTTATTCTATTGGAGCAGGTGGCCTCGCTACGCCCGCTCCCAGGCGAATATGTGCGTGCATCTTGATTAACGCTACGAGGGCGACATTACCCGTTAACATGCGCCCATTACGGCAAACGAAGACGGATGTATCAATCGCAGCTGGAACCGTACCAAGTTTAGCAATCGTTTCGTATGGCGCTGTATTGAAAACTCGTGTTAAAGCAACGCGAGTGCTGTCGTAAATCTCAGTTTTCACCCTCTGCCGTCATAAATTGTGTCGGTCGCTGCTTCTAACCGCAGACTGCAAAACCTGGCCAGACTCGGTTTGTGAGGTTTTGCATACAGTTGCACGATCCACTTCATGCGAGCTCCACAGGAACTTCGGCCAAAGCAGACATTCGATCATGCGATATATCTTTTCCTTTCATAGAGCTGCACTTGCCATAGAAAAAAGGTAACAAAAATTTACACAAGAGCTTTCATCAGTGAGTTTCGCTTTACATCATTTCACTGTTGTCTTTCTACAATAAAATAACGTTTGTCACATAGTTTGTTGCAAAAAGAGCTGTAGTGGGAGATGATAACGAAAAGGATTGGTAAATAAATAAGATACTTTGTCAACAACATTTGCTTTGATTATAACGCGTAAAAAGGTAAAAATTTTCTGTCAAAAAGAAACAGAAGAAGCGTTAGCCACAGAATGCTTGCTGTCCCTTGAAAAATATAACACATGAACTGTTAAGTAAATGGAATTAAAATCGTAATAAATAACGGTCATGGAGCATTATAACTGTCAATAACACGCAGATCGTTGGTTACATAGGACGGAATCCGACGCTGAATATAGGATAACGTAAATCGTAATATATACAACCGAAATTTCACAATGATTAAAAAATTTCCAAAATGCATGTTATTACTTACAGCACCGGGATAAATTCGACTACAGAAATTTTTCGCGACATCTACCTTAGAATAAACTGATTAGACGATGGTGTATGAAATGCCCTTAATTACTGTTCCTCTAGCTCGCACTGGGAGGATAGACGGTGGCGCAAAGGAAATACTTACTACTTCAGACATTTTATACATATAAGGATAAAGCTTTCGACTTATGTTTGACGCAACTTTTTTTACAGAAGCCTGATTTCGTACTACTAGTCAATTTTGTTAGTTATCGCTTAAAAAACTTTTTTCGTGGGTCCTATTTCGGTTTCATGCAAATAATCTGGAACCACCAATAATACAGAAATACAATACAACAATGTATAAAGTGATGATGTGAGACATTCTCATAAGATGTGACATGGCCGCGAATGGAACAGTAATGTAGAAAGAGTAGAATAAATTTATTTATTTCGCGTCTATGATCACAGACTTGCCAGGTCCTCAGACTATCGGTTCCCATCTGCAGGGACCATCTTCAGATCTGTTTTAAAAACATGTCCTGATATAACGGAGTCGTAGTGGCTTTGTCAAATGATAAACAGAAAATCATCGTCAGACTCATTTAAAATGTGGTATATAATAGAGTCATCTGGTTAGGCTCTGTTAGCAAGATGACTCTAGTATATATCAAATTTTATGTATGGGTGACGATGCTCGAGCTGATTTCGTGTTTATCATTTGACGATGCCTCTATGACTCCATTATATTACATGGTTTTAAAACAGGTCTGATGATGGACACTGCTGACCAAATCGGGTAGTCCCAGGAGCTAACAAGTTTGTTATCACAGACGTGAAAATAAATAAATTTATGTGACACATTGTTGGAGTGCTGACAATAGATTTTTCTTTACTCTGAGGCCATACTGTTACGGACCGGAAGGCCGTTTTCAAAAAAAGTATTATTTTAATTGATTGCGTATCCTGGTTGTTTTATGGCTGATCTATTTCTTTAATTAATTGTTCATCTAATGTGTTTCGGTTAGTGAATTATCAGTTTAGAACATAAAGCTGTTATGTTGATGAGGCACCTCTTTATTGCGCCTTTCAGCAGAAGATAACGACACTGAATACGTCTCTATTTTTTCGTTTGGAATATTGCGCTATGCCCCTTACGAGTTCAGTGACGTTGTTCTCGGTAAATGACCCAAAAGCTTCGTTCACAATCAGAATCCATGCCGCGCGGGGTAGCCGCGCTGTGTAAGGCGCCTCGCCATGATTCGCCCGGCTGTTCCTGTCGGAGGTTCGAGTCCTCCCTTGGGTATGGATGTGAGTGTTGTCCTTAGTGTTAGTTTGCTAGATTAAGTAGTTTACAAGCCTAGAGACCGATGACCTCAGCAGTTTGGTCTCACAGGAACTTACCACAAATTTCCAATTTTTCCAAATTCCATTCATTCGCCCTGGTAACGAAGCCGCCTGCACCCTCCCCTAATCCGTAAACAATTTACTGACGGAGATTACTCGGGTGACCGTTAAATCAAAATTACATATTCAGATTTACATTTCGCGTAATAGCCACGAGGAATAAGCTGCGTGAATTCAAATATGTACGAAGGAAGAACGGAAATATGTTTAACGTCCCGTTAACGTATAGAGTATTGCTGTTGATGCACCAGCTCATTCACGGGCAAAGAAGAGGAATGAAATGAGCCTTGCTCCTTTCAGAGGAACAGTATTGGCGCCGGTTTTAAGCTGTTTTGAAAAAGCTGGGTGCCCGAGCTCTGTCCAAACGAGAGTACAGTTGTTTCAAAAGATGCCCCACCTATCTCGGGGTGTGCAAGGGGCTACCAACACTCTCTCTCCCTCACACAAACAACAACTGCAAAAGAAAGAGCGCAGTACACCATACACGAAACGCTGCAAAGTGTACGGCGGTGTTTCGAGTAAAGATGTAGACTTGTAAATAATATTACTACCTACAGGAGCATCTAGCTGTATTTGAGAAGGATGCGCGGCGATTTCTGAAATAAGGCGGTGGGGCGCATAGCGGCAAAGAAGCGCCATCTACCGCGTTGGATGAAAGCGGTATGGCGAGAGGCACTTGCCCCGCTGCCACCGGCCTTTCCAGCGATATTAAAATTTATTATCTTCAATGTTTCCTCTTTATGAAGCTAAGAACTCTGGAATACCATAATATTAGCGTCCACCTCTTCTTAATACCAGACTTTAATTGCGAAGTCGGTATTTCAAAGCAAAATTAATTCTTTTGATGAACCCTCGGCTTAAAGTCGACCTGTAAATTCCGTATACCACAGCGCTGTTTCTTTTCGGTGGTCTGTCACAATGTGCAATGTTGGGTCGCAATCGTCTTAACGATATCGTTTACGTACATGTCGTCACTGATATGCGAGGAAACGCGACGACAGGTTTTAATAAAGGGAACAGATTGCGTTGGCAGTGGAATGTCAGATTCTGTTCACACTGACAGGGTAGCCATCAGACCCGTCTATAACGGATTTTCATGAAAATATGTTGTAGAGGGACGTGTCCCATGTACTCGGCTAGAATATTTGCATGCGTCGGCCCCTAGTTTGCGAGAAAATCGATGTTGAAGTTTCATGCGTACATGCTACACTTGTAACGTCAGTATTGTCTCTGTTGAGCGAGCACAGTGCAGCGGTTACAAAACAGATAACACAATTGTCTTATTCGCTGTCGCTAGAGCAGAATTCCGCAAGGTACTCGTCGCACAAGCAACCGAAACATAAATTCGTAGAGCACCATGCACTTTTAATGAGAGCTGCTGCCTTGCAGGCACAAGGATTTTTCAGAAAGTTAGTGCTGGAAAGATGGTTCGTTTTGATTCAGAAAGACTGTTTTTATCTTCGAACAACTTCGATGTGAACTACGCAAATTTGGTCATTCCTGTGAAAGCATTTGCGCTAAATCGATGAGGGATTAAAGAATGTATTTTTTATTGAACCTTTCCTCGAAGCGATTTCTCTGATAGTCCTTCGCAATTCGGGAATATATTTCGTTAAAATTGTAGCCTTCCTATGAAAGTAAACATCATAGTGTTTCCAAAGTGGAGCGGATCGGATGGAATAATTTTTGTGGTGCTGGTGCATGCCTTACTTTCATATATAGAGATTTGATTGCAAAACGTGTGATCAGTCTGCCCTACCCATAAACGGTAATGTAAAGAAACCTTCCTTGTTCCATGTGCAGGAGTATGACAGATTTTAAAAAATCCTCATGCAACATTTCCGTGAACGTCCGTGATTCCATGCCGATCACTTTTTTTTTTCCTTTATTGCATTTCGATTCCCCTCCAGAAGGAGCGGGGGCGTCTGACAGCAGCGTAATATGCTGCTCTACAGCCTACAGAAAAGTTAAAAAACATAATGAGAATATATACAAACAAGAAAAAAGGCGATAAAACGGCGATATTATAAAAAACTGTAAAATGGCGGAAAGCTGTGGAAGTTAAAATACACAAACAGCGCGGTGGCGATGCGGATGAAGACAATAAGTAGACAGGCCCAACAAAAAGCAAGGCAACAGTCTGGTTTCTGTTCGCTGGCGATAAAAAACACAACTAGCGACAGTATGGTGGCTGTTCGCAACACTGACGAGGGGCGCACAACATTGAACACTCACTTAAAACAGCACAGGTGACACGGCGGCAGATGGGGGGCGGGCGGAAGGAGGAACCAGCGATGAGGGGGAAAACGTGGGGGAGGAGAGAGAAAAAAAAGAGGGAGCCGATGGAGGGAGGGGACATAGAAAAGCGAGGGCATGGTGGATGCGACAAGGAGTGGGAAAGGCAGTGGATGGGAAAGCAAAGGGGTGAGAAGCGAGGCAGAGAGAGGGTAGGCAGGGAAAAAACAGGATGGCAATGGGGGGGGGGGGGGCAATGAAACTGGTGCACCTGCCTAATATCGTGTAGGGCCCCCGCGAGCACACGGCCGCAACACGACGTGGCATGGATTCGAATAATGTCTGATGGAGGAAATTGACACCATGAATCGTGTAGGGCTAACCATAATTCTGAGAGAGTACGATGGGGTGGAAAACTCTTCTGAATATGAACTTGCAAGGCCTCTAAGATATACCCAATAATGTTAATGTCTGGAGCGGTATAGTTGGCAACAGAAGTGTTTGATTAAATTAAAAGGAAGTTCAGCGTTGGCCGTAATATTGATGTTTTATTGATAGCAAAATCGATTTTGAATCACATAGTGATCATCTTCATTGCTGTGGTGTACAAATTAAACTCAGACACAGGTATCAAGTAATCAGTAGCCAAAACTGAGGAGCGATCACTCCATGGAGTCGCCAATCAATCAAGAAGTATTTGAACTCAGAACAGTGTTCGTGGAGCAACTCTGTAGCAGTTGTGGACGTTCGCGGTGTCGCATTGTCCTGCTTGAGTTGCTCATGTTCGACGGAATGCACAATGGACATGAATGGAAGCAGGTGATCAGGCAGGATGTTTACGTACGTGTCAGCTGTCACAGTGGTATCTAGACGTATCAAGGGCCCCGTATCATCCAATGCACACGGCGCACACCATTACAGGCCCTCCACCAGCTTGAACAGTAGCCTGCATAGATATCGGGTACATGGATTCATGATGTTGTCTCCATACCCGTATACGCCCAACCGCTCGATATAATTTGAAACGAGACTCCTCTGACAAGGCAACACGTTTCCAGTTATCATTAGTCCAGTGCCGGTGCTGACGTGCCCTGGCGAGGCGTAAAGCTTTGTGTCGTGCAGTCAAGGGTACATGAGCAGGCATTCTGCTCCGAAAGCCCATATCGATGATGGTTCGTTGGATGGTTCGCACGCTCATACTTGTTGATGGCCCAGCATTGAAAACTGCAGCAATTTATGGAAGGGTTGCACTTCTGTCACACTGAACGATTCTCTTCAGTCGTCGTTGGTCCTGTTCTTGCAGTATATTTTTTCGGCCGCAGCGATGTCATCGATTTGATGTTTTACCGGATTCCTGACATTCACGGTACACTCGTGAGATGGTCGGACTGGAAAAATCCCCACTTCATCGGTACCTCGGACATGCTGGGTACCGTCGCTCATGCGCCGACTGTAACACAGCGTTGAAACTCACTTAAATCTTGATAACCTGCCGTTGCAGTAGCAGTAACCGATCTGACACAACACCGGCAGACACTTTTTGTCTTATATAGGTGTTGCCGTTTTCAAATGGTTCAAATGGCTCTGAGCACTATGGGACTCAACTGCTGAGGTCATAAGTCCCCTAGAACTTGGAACTACTTAAACCTAACTAACCTAAGGACAACACACACATCCATGCCCGAGGCAGGATTCGAACCTGCGACCGTAGCGGTCGCACGGTTCCAGACTGTAGCGCCAGAACCGCTCGGCCACCAGCGGCCGGCGTTGCCGTTTTCTGCCCGTTTATATATATATCTGTATTTGAATACGCATGCCTAGAATAGTTTCTTTGGCGCTTCGGTGTATGTTTGTATGTGATGAAACCCTGAGCAGTGGGGAGAGCGCTGATGTTAACACCGTGCCGTGGCTTGCGGTGTGCAGGGCGACGTACTGGCTGGTGGGCGCGGCGCCCGCCTGGTTCCACGCGAGCAACGTGCTGCTGCACGCGGCCGCGTCGCTGCTGTTCGCGCGAGCCTGCTGCGCCGTCGCGGGACTGGCGCCAGCCTTCGCCGCCCTCGCCGGCGTCATCTTCGCAGCGCACCCCGTGCACACGGAAGCGGTGAGTCCGAAACGCGAATGCCCTACTTTACTCTGCTTTCTGGTGCGACAACTCACGCTCTGCTCTATTTGAACTCTCAGCTTACGTAATACACTACTGGCCATTAAAATTGCTACACCAAGAAGAAATGCAGATCACAAACGGGTATTCATTGGACAAATATATTATACTAGAACTGACATGTGATTACATTTTCACGCAATTTGTGTGCATAGACCCTGAGAAATCAGTACCCAGAACAACCATCTCTGGCCGCAATAACGGCCTTGATACGCCTGGGCATTGAGTCAAACAGAGCTTGGACGGCGTGTACAGGTACAGCTGCCCATGCAGCTTCAACACGATACTACAGTTCATCAAGAGTAGTGAATGGCGTATTGTGACGAGCCAGTTGCTCGGCCACCATTGACCCGACGTTTTCAATTGGTGAGAGATCTGGAGAATGTGTAGGCCAGGGCAGCAGTCGAACATTTTCTGTATCCAGAAAGACCCGTACAGGACCTGCAACATGCGCTCGTGCATTATCCTGCTGGTATGTAGGGTTTCGCAGAGATCGAATGAAGGGTAGAGCCACGGGTCGTAACACAT
This sequence comes from Schistocerca nitens, assembly GCF_023898315.1. Taxonomy (NCBI): domain Eukaryota; kingdom Metazoa; phylum Arthropoda; class Insecta; order Orthoptera; family Acrididae; genus Schistocerca; species Schistocerca nitens. Next base: position 318,475,613 of record NC_064621.1, on the reverse strand, counting down.
CTGGAATGTGACGTCCACTATTCAAAGTGCCGTCAGTGCGAACAAGAGGTGACCGAGACGTGTAACCAATGGCACCCCATACCATCACGCCGGGTGATACGCCAGTATGGCGATGACGAATACACGCTTCCAATGTGCGTTCACCACGATGTCGCCAAACACGGATGCGACCATCATGATGCTGCAAACAGAACATGGATTAATCCGAAAAAAATAGCGTTTTGCCATTCCGTTACAGCCATGTGGATAAGATACCAGTCATCTCGACTGCTAGTGACACGAGGCCGTTGGGATCCAGCACGGCGTTCCGTATTACCCTCCTGGACCCATCGATCAATATTCTGTTAACAGTCGTTGGATCTCGACCAACGCGAGCAGCAATGTCGCGATACGTAAACCGCAATCGCGATAGGCTACAATCCGACCTTTATCAAAGTCGTAAACGTGATGGTACGCACTTCTCCTCCTTACACGACGCATCACAACAACGTTTCAGCAGGCAACAACGGTCAACTGCTGTTTGTGTATGAGAAATCGGTTGGAAACTTTCCTGATGTAAGCACGTTGGAGGTGTCCCCACCGCCGCCAAACTTGTGTGAATGCTCTGAAAAGCTAATCATTTGCATATCACAGCATCTTCTTCCTGTCGGTTAAATTTCACGTCTGTAGCACGTTATCTTCGTGGTGTAGCAATTTTAATGGCCAGTAGTGTAACTTTTTGCACCTTCTTGATATTCATACTCTACGATGAACCCGTTTTCTAGCAACACGAACTGAAAACGATCAAAGATTACTAGTACGAGTGACATTCACTAATTGAGGAGACAAGTCGATGTAGATAAAGAAATTTTACAAAAGACACTTTTATTACCTTTCAACACAATCGAAAGTCATATTAATACTCATGTCGTAACTGTGAACATGTTTTCTTATACCTGATGTAACAAAGGCGTTGTCTTGTTGTTTGAGCCACTTTACCACAAATTATTTGACCGCCCCTTTGTTACTGAACTTAGTGCCCCCTTGGACCATACAAATGAAAATGCGAGGGAACCAAATCCGGGCGGTATGAGGGCGCGCCTCTACGCGTAACAATACCAAGAATTTCCTTTGAGATCCGAGATGTTTTCCTCTCGTTTCTGGATTTTCTTTGTTCATCACACGTCTGAGTAGTAGGCGTTGTTTATTGTGCGATTCGTTCAGATGAGATGGTGAACTTTCATTACACGCTTTATCTTTTGGACTCTGGTTTAAAGTGGCGAACCCAAGTTTCATGCCTATAAAACCTTGTAATCCCTCGGATTACTTTCCCTTTCATAACGTTCTTTGACGTCTGTACTTACTTTGAGTCTTACTTCCTTGCCGCGCGGGGTAGCCTCGTGGTCTTGGTGAGCTTGTCACAGTCCGCGCGGCTTCCCCCGTCGGAGGTTCGAGTCCTCCATTGGGCATGGTTGTGTTATGTTGTCTTTAGAGGAAGTTAGTTTAAGTTTGATTAAATAGTGGGTAAGCTTAGGGACCGATGACCTCAGCAGTTTAGTCCCATAAGACCACAAATTTCCAAATTTTCTTACTTCCTTGTGTTGTTGCGTTAACTTTTTCAGAATGCATTTTGAACTTTTACTGTTGTAATTGATCTTGTTACTGATAAAGGTCTGAACTGTGTCGCCATTTACTGCAACTGTTTTTGCTACATGTTCAACTGTAACACATCAGTATTCACGAATACTGTTGCCGGCCGCGGTGGTCTCGCGGTTCTAGGCGCGCAGTCCGGAACCGCGCGACTGCTACGGTCGCAGGTTCGAATCCTGCCTCGGTGCTACAGACGAAGATTGAAAATTTGATGGACAGATAAGGTAATGAATGAGGAGGTTCTGTGCAGAATCGGAGAGGAGAGGAACATATGGATAACACTGATATGGAAAAGGGACACGATGACAGGACATCTGTTAAGACATCAAGGGATGACTTCCACTGTACTAGAGGGAGCTGTTGAGGCCAAAAACTGTAAAGAAAAAAAAGAAGGTCTGTCACGCACCGTTGATGGCATGTCACAACTTAACAAACCAATATTTTGAATTGTTGATCAACCTCTCTAACTCATAACATACGTTTCGTCGTAATCTATCTAAACTTTTAATAATTAAAAAATTTCCAGTGTAATTTTCTCTGTACATTATTGTTTCCTGTAGCAAGGACTAAGAGGTATATAGCTGACGTAGAGGCACACTTTTATAGGTACTCGATAAATTTCGAATAATGTGTGCATTTAAATGTTTAACTATTTATTTTTTTGTGTTACATTCGTGATAGCGTCGTTTAGCAAAGTTTCGATATAAGTATTAATACTGTAAACAAATGTTATAAGCAGAGTACATTGATTTAACAGTGCGATAGTTCATTATGCGGGCACTGTTTTCTCGTAATATACTAGGCTTAGAAGATGAGCTTTCGCGTATAATTTGCTCTTTAAAGGTTCTACAGGGCTAAGACGAAACTCCTTATGAAATGTGCTTACAAGTGAACCAAAGTGCTGTCCAACAGGCGACGTTCGTGGCTACACTGTTAGAATACGTTCACCGATAGGCTGTAAATCCTTCTAATGATAATCTGCGTAAAGACTGCTACAACGTATCTCGATCGGAGTCCATAGAATAGTTCAATATGTTCGGATCATGGCCTAGAATTTTACATTTTACTTGAAAGATAATTTCCGCGAAGAAAAATTAAAACTTATTGTTCAGTAACATTAAACTACTTATGCTTTCTAATGGTCAGTGTATGTTAATAATTTATATAAACCTTCTTTCAGATAGACTGCTTCAAATTCTAGAAGCACATCTATTTTAGGTGAGCGGGTGCTTTTGAGCGTTGCTTCTGAGGACAGCTTGTTCAGTTCTCTGTGACACAAAGAAGGAACACAAAGGAGAGTTCGTGGGGGCTTAATTACCACGTCTGTGTAAGGTGGAGAAGACTAATTAGAGGAACACTCAGATCAAACTCAAGGAAATTTGCACAGCTTCCGCACGCAAGGAGCCCCAGATACCAGTCGAATGAGATTAAAGTTTGAATTACTATTACGATGATATCACTTTCATTACTATCGCTGCTGCTGTTTTAGAGAGACAATTGCGGATAATAAATTATGTCTGTAAGCAGTGATGTCGAGAATACACCTAAAATTGTGCGAAGATAACGTGGTTGTTCCTAGGAGCAGCGTCACAATAGACTGGAGAGACATAAATAAGTGCTATTACACTCACGCTCATATCTAATTTATTACTAGTTCAGGTTGGAAACCAATCTCGATAATTGTCGTATAATTAATAACCAAGTGTATAAGAAAGGACTTGGCGGGCTGTAACTTCTACCCATTAATTTTTCTTTAAAACTTAAAAATGTCTTTTGCAGTTTGTGTCGTTTGAATACATACCAAACTGCTGTTTCTGCCACATCATAATTTTTGCAATTGCTCTTACATACGTTAGTATATTTCATTGATTTTACTACTGCTTCAACTGGAAATATTTTTCTGATTATTTGAAGAAACTGAATTTTTCGTAACTTTCCCGTTGTTGACTGTAAACGCGTTTACACATTCGTTCAAAAGCTCTCGTATTTCATGTGACTGTGAAATAAAATTTTATGTCGATGTTGTTCAATTGAATGTTGGCAGCACATGTTCTGGATCTTTAATACTCTTCTTGTTGTAACCAGGTGATAGCCGGTATTTCGACAGGAGCACACCCTGTCATTTACATGGCACACATATAGCGAGGAAGCGCTGTGCAAGGCAATTTAAATCATCGCTTTGCCGAGCGTTTTCGGAAAGTTAACTTACACACCCACCCACCCACACACACACACACACACACACACACACACACACTAGCGCTACCGCACAACTAGAGATAACCGACGTCAGAAGTTATCGATAGCAAATATTAATAATCAACAGTTGAGCATTAATGACTCTATGTTTTTTAAATAAAAAGGGACAGGATCCCACGCAGAGTTTAAGAAAAATCCCCCATATCTGTTCATATTATAATCCATGTTTTATTATACCCCATTGAATGACCAGTGCCAGGGCAGTGTACTGCAATAGCAGATTTGCTCGGCTGTCGTCAGCGTGCGAGACGCTTATGTTCTGTACAACGATCCTCCAATGCCCTGATGGTCTGACCAGTATATCGCATTTCACACTTATATACGATAGACACCCGCTTTACGCAAAGCAAGATCATCCTTTACGGACTCTAAAAATGTTTAATCTTACTTGGTGGTCGATAAACACACTTTACATCCTACTCCCTATAAATACTAGCAATGCTATTGGAAATGCTCCCTACTTAAGGCAAAAAGATCGTAGACTTGTGCTTGGTTGATCGGTAGTCCAACGCACGTCTGATCTATCTTTAACCATCATGACGAAAGGTGACTTTACGACTGGCTAGCTCAGCTGACGAACATTCAGGGCCTGAGATGCTGTGTGACCTGTGGATCAGGGCACGAAATATACTTTGAGGCTGAACCAGATGGTGATAACCATCTGCTTGTAGATACAAGGCGGTGTGGGTTAGCCTCCTGTACACGGCATACTCTAACGTAGCGTAAACCTTCATAGTCACCAAAACGTCTAGTGAGGGAAGGTAGCCACCCTTTTGTTGCTCTATCATGAAACAAACATTCGGATAAAATGACTATTAATATTTAAGTCCTCACTACCGTGACACCACATGATATATGTGTCATCTTCATATCTGAAAGAACTGACAGGTTTCAGTGCCCGCGATCCAAGGCAAGGTCCTCGAAGTCTTTAAGAGTGTCAAAGGACACTTTCTGTTTCAGCATATTTTGCTCGTCTTGGTGGGTGAGGGCAGCATTTAGCTTGGACGGCGTTCATAGTTCCCCCCATTCTCTGCGTCAAGGAAGCCACAAAGTCGTTATCATCTAATGTATCTTTTTCTATAGCTTATCATCCTCAAGACTTTCCGAAGCCAAGGACAGCCTACGGTTTCATTGCCCTTTCACGGTTGCTTTACAGGTTAGTGGTAGGAAGTATTAGTACAACACACCTTCGTGTGGCGCTATTGCAACTCATCCAACTATAAACAATTCTGGATTCAGATCATATTCCCAGTACCAAAAGACATCTGACGACTGGGAACCGATAGAAATGGCCAACATTGTTCCTCAAATGCCTAGACGTAATCCAACGAAGTTTGGGGGTTGAAGAGATTTCTCAATAAACTGAGAGGCTGTATGAAGTTTGCATGAGCAATGGCAGCTTTCATTGTTGGTATTATTATGTCCCATTTCCGATCAGTGGCCTAAAACTAAAGAGAGCTGATGTCTCACTGTCTATAGGAGAATGTGGCACCATAGAATTAAATTGGGTTACACACGCAAGAATTCTGGTTACCATCCGGCTCATAAGCGGTGGCTGATATTCAGTGACACGTGCTGCCGTGCTTCAATGTTACGCATCTCATTGAGAGTCCGAGCTACCACTGTCATCTTTCTAACAATTGCACGACATCTGTCCTTGGGAATATGTACAGTGAATAATTGCTGGAATTGTTCTTGATTACCAGGAGCGACTATTCACTAATCTTCCGTCCTCTGCTCATGAGATGCTGAGCTGCGCGAACATACTGTTTAATGAGCATAAATCTTCGATCCAGACGAAGCGACTCTGCGTCATGCAGCACAGTTTATTTAACTATCTTTTTCAAAGGAAATTAGCCATTAATGATGTATTTATTTGCTTCAAAGTACGTTGCTTGTTATTAACAGCTTTTGCTTCATGTCATCTGTTACAAATTCTATAAATATGGTGATGGTTCGAAGAGCTAGTGTTCGGCCAACATTGATACAATTGATGGGACTGGATGGATACTACATCATTTGGCACCACACATGTGGATAGAAAACCAAAGAAAAATGCATACTTTTGCACCCAGCGCTAGGTCAGCCAACTAAAACCACGTGAATGAAGCTCGACTTGTACACATTGGTTCGCAGTATAGTTACAAAAGTGATATCTGATGCATCTGCAACTAATGAATCAGTCAGTATAATTGATCTGAAAACGTGAATACATCATATGCTTAACTGCAGAGACATATAATACCCCGTTTACAAAGTCAAAGAAAGTTTCAGATAATAATATACTTGAAAGTCCATACTATTCCTGCGAATTAGAGAAATATAGTTTTTTACCGAGATTTAGCTTTGGGTTAGCAACGTCATGCGCGGTGTCTCCAGGTATGGTTGACTAACATACTGGTGTTAAGTAATATATGTAAACGAATGACAGCACACGTGAATGTAAGACTTTAGAAGGTTTTTTGAGACTATTTCACTGCGTACTTCTTTGAGTAAACGTAATTTAATTGGTGTTAATTTTAGCGATGATACCAGTTATTCAGGTCCTCAAATCACTTATGTATTTCGTACACGCTTCGGATACTGGTAATTAACAACTCCCAGTAGAAAGAAAGGCACAGTGGTTAATATTTTCTAAGTTATGAGGGCACGTAGTTTAAGTGCCTGTATAAAATTTCTGGAAACAGGTAAAATAGAAATGCTGTTGTTTCTCTATCTTATTGAAAACTTGTCTTTTGATAGCCAGCTCATTATGGTAAAACATGAAGTAGCAGCAAGCAAGAATAATTGCTAGAAGTACTTGTTTGCTGAAACGAAATGAATAAATATCAAGCAACATCAGTGTTGTCACATACTTTAGTATAGTATGTGACCTGGTTGCACCCGAGTCGGAACGAGTTTTTTACTCACATCGCACAATTGAAGACCGAACTTTAGTAAATATCATTTTGCTTAAGAAATTAGCATTCACGTATCAACGCTTTGAACAGCTACTACCGCGATATTCACCGCCAACACGCGGCTCCCCCGTACCCCCACTTTCCTCCAAAGTTTTCACCGCCAAATAAATAAACCAAAAAATAGCCGTACTAGCAACCAACAACGGCCGATGGGTCAGTAAGAATGGAAAACTACCCAAGTCGTTCTGTCATAATTTTACTCATTATCAGTTTACCTGACATAAAGACAGAATCGAAAGATACAAAATAATGTCAGCTTGAAATACCTAATGGCAAAGCTAAGGGCGTCCCCGCTAGCAAACCGTGTTGTTTGTTCGCGAACTGTTAACGTACAGATGCCCTTCTGATTAGATTCCCTATTTTATTTTTCCTGGAATTCATTTCCTTGGGCGGCAACATTACAAAACTTCAGTTGGTGAGTAGCGGAATAAACTTGTTTTTCTTTCGTTTAGATCCACAGCGAGCTTCCTGTTACATTAGTTGGACAAGACTGAGTCAATCTAAAATAACAAACCCACTAATATAAAAAGTACAGTGCCACGTGACCTACGTATCATGTCCCAACAGTGAGTCGTCGTTAAACGTTTTTCCAATCTTCTCAAACTGTGAATGGAGCTCAGTCACGCACAATGAATCTGCAGCGGAGAGTTGATCGACATTCAAGGAACATCATGTACGAGAGCGTTTAAGCGGATGCTGCTGAGAGCAAACTTGGTCCAAATCCGGCAACAGAACTTGATCCTATTAAAAGTTAACAGCGTCTGCTGCGAAAGTAAACGCCGAAAACAACTTCCCGTACAAAGAATCTTAATTAAATTTAGTTTGAAACTCTCAAGATAGGCGCCGCATCTAGCTTCTTAGTCAAACATCAGTTCACGTTGGCGCCACTGAATCAGTATTAGTCAAAATGTAGGATGCCTTTAGGAATTTTATACTGTAAATTGCTGTCAAGAATAGGAATGCACATTTGAAAGGTTCAGCTGTCTTCCGTTTTTCCTCACTATTCCTTTCTACACTGGATGAAGCTACAATCATATCAGCTCCAGTCTTTGTTATTCTCGTCACCTCTTCTTATCACCTAAAGACATAGGAACTTGAATATGTAGACTGTACCACATCAGTTCTTCAAATTAAAATTTAAATAGGTAAATTTTTATATGATTAAATAAATCTCACACTAGGACAACTAGCGCATCATCACCTCCGTACTGACATCATGGCACAGTTGCGCTATGGCTTCACAACAGACGATCCGTAGATATACCTGATCGTAGTTGTACTCAGTATCTTCGTCGTGTAATGCTGTTTTCACCTTTGTTGTCTACTTAATGGCCGAGAAACTACTAAATATCCAAAATTCTTACAGGTCAGGTGGGCTCCAATTACGACCTTGTAGTGCTTCGCTAAAGCACTCATGCGGCTAACTCTGTTCAAGTATATTGATGAAAAACCATGAAACTTAATTACCATCGCAACGGTTAAAATGATGGTACCAATTTTAGTTAGCTGATTGACGACTGTTAAATAATACAAAACGAGAAAGTCTCCAGGCCATGTGTAAATTAATAATTGATGTGTATGGTAACATGCTGGTAATTAACATATTATGACTTTCATTTTTTGCACAGAAAGATTTCCATAAATAGAAATAGTGTTTCCTCCACAGCTTCGTTAGTAGCAAAACAACGGGAATTTTATATTGGCGATGAAAAATCGTTTAAAGTAGGGAGAACAAAATTATTTCAAATTTCATTGGAAGACGGCCATTGTGGTATCATCCGCCAGGTTCCGTACTTGTCGCGATCCGACACAGGACGCCGATCGATCTGGGATCCCATTAGTCGTAACGCGGTAATTACGCCTATTTAAGTGGAAGACAATCGATGAACGGCGCAGTAGTCTTGATTTCCCCATATGTGTTATCACGGCTTCGGCCCCTTAGAAAAGATCTCGAATGATCGGCGGTTCCTGTCGGACGAGGATGTGAAGCAGGCAGTTACAGACTTCTCCAAGCAGCAGGTGACGCTGTTTTACCAAACTGGTATAATCAACGTGGTGCGTGGTTGGGATAATGCCTCAGAGCTCATGGCGTTTTTGCCTGATTGGTACGCCGATTCTGGACCGTACGGCCTTTGAACGGAAACCCTTATAATTGCGTAGTCGCTAATATTTGAACTGTGTTAGGAGTTGAGGTGGAGGGGAAGGGGGGGGGGGGGAAGTGATAAGTGATATGGTGGTGAGGATGCGTTTAGAGGCCACTTTTGTAGATTGTCTTTAATAACTCGAAATCTATGGTCTCTAGCGAAAACTCATCCCAAAAGTAAACTACATTAAATTTCAGATTAAAATGGTCCTATTCATTTTTATCTCTATGACTAATATGTTGTGGAAACAGAGGGAGAGATTTCTGAAAATTTCGTGCGAAGCGTATGTATTGCAGCTTTTATTGTTTTTCTGGGCCTATTTGAAGTATGTTTTCGATTTAGTAGTCCACTAGTGTTGCTCTAGACGTTATCTATACCAATGCTTTTTATTTTTTATTTGTTTGCGTGCAGAAACAACTGAGGTCATAAGCGCCAGTGTCAGAACCTTAGAACACTAACAAGTAAAAGAATTTAAAAGCGACTACACGTGAAGCCCAAACGACGGAAGGAAAGAGAGCTGAAAGCGAGAGATTCGTCTTGAACAAAGGTCCATAAAATACGCCGTAGAGACAGTGGATGTTCCGATACAAAGATTAAATGTCCAACACCATATTGTTAAGACGGATAATACGTAAGACGCAGACATACACTGGAACGCAAGCAGTTAAAAAAGGGGCATTCAGTCAGGAAATATAGAACGTCAAATTTTGATGCCAATGAGCACATAATGGTGGGGGATCATACTTAACAAATGGCAGTGGCTAAAGAGACAGTTTCCAATACGCAAACAAGCTAAAATGAACCCGCAACGAGAGGACCGAGAGGACGTCGGCCAAGTCGCTGGAAGAGGTTTAATTCCCCGGAACTTGTTCCCGTGAAGAGAAGACTAATGGTGGTGCCAAAGTGACACCACCTGCCGACAGAAGGCAACGTTATTGTCGTACATTGTAAACATTTATCGTTTACGCCATGTATTTCTTCAAAAATGTTCAAATGTGTGTGAAATCTTATGGAACTTAACTGCTAAGGTCATTGGGCCCTAAGCTTACACACTACTTAACCTAAATTATCCTAAGGACAAACATGCACACCCACGCCCGAGGGAGGACTCGAACCTCCGCCGGGACCAGCCGCACAGTCCATGACTGCAGCGCCGAAGACCGCTCGGCTAATCCCGCGCGGCCATGTATTTGTACTTGTGGTCGGAGAGATTAGGACTCTAACACTGGACATGAGTGCGGTATCTAATGATTCAGAACTGTACTCCGAGACATCTCTTCTCCTTGCACCACAAATACTACCGACGAAAATTTATCACCTCCCCATGACTCTCAATGGTTACAAGCTAGTCAGGCGCAGCTGTACAACAGTGGCTTTGCCATCTCGGTTATGATGGCATGTGGTTGGAAATGAAAAAGATATAAACGATTGAAAGAGAACAGCACGACGCCTCATGAGCCACAAACTGAAATGTTGGGGGCGTTTAGGAACTGCAGCACAATGTCACTGGAAGCTGTCACTGCCAGAGATCTCGTCAGCGTGTGGGACGTGAGAGGAGCAGAGGCGCTGGTAACGAGCGATAGACACCTGTCTCCCTCTTGACAGGCGACTCTGGAGAGTCCGGCGGCATCGACCCGTCGTGGTCGAAGTGGAGGCTGCGTCGAACGCCATGGCCGCTTTGACTGAATGTAGGCCAGCGCTGTCATTTGCAAACCTTATAAGACTGACGTTTATATCCGGAGGACGACAGAAGTATTCGAAGCTTACAGTACTCTACATTGTACGTATTATAAAAAGTTCAATTCTTATTTAGTAGTGTTGAATTTACGAACGTATAAGCGTTACCAGTTTGTGTCTCAGGAACAATAAACAAGTAAAACTTTTTTTCTCGGTCAGTTTCGGTGTTACAACAGTTCGTGTTGTAGGACATAGTGGTGAATTTCCACTTGAGCTCCTGTGCTTTCATTAAGTTCACTCAGGTATCAGCCCTGTAAGTAGCTTCCGAAATGACGACTGTATTGCAGGTGCGACCCAAGCTAAAGTGATGTCCTCTCTCATGGTGCAACCATCAACTCTGAAACTGAAGAAACGACTTCAGCGTGTTCGCCGCCACAAGAATGGAAACGAACTTTTCCTGCTCCACGCCAATGCAAGGTCGCACAGAAGTCTGAGAACCACCGACAGAAGGTCACAGAACTTCGTTTGACTGTTCTTCCTCATTCACGCTACAGCCCAGATCTCAGACCTCCCGACTACAATCTGTTTCGCCCAGTCAAGGATGCAGTCTGCTGGAAGCAGTACGAAGGTGATGGGGTGGTTATTGATGCAGCAAGATCTCGCTCCGACGTCGACGAGTAGGATGTCTCCATGCGGGCAAGCAGACCCTCCTGGTAAAATGGCATAAGACCGTCGCATCGAAAGAAAATTATGTTGAAAAAGTTTTGTAGCCAAAAGAGTGGAGAATAATGTTGTGTTGGAATTCTGAATAAAATCAATCTGTTTTCAGAAAAATCACATTTCAAATCTCTTAACTGACGTATTTATCACGTAATCGATGCTGTATTTATCCTGCGGTCCCATTTATAGTACGTCATAAGCTTTCGAACATACCCAGACCACTACAGAGACGCATAATTCGATTTATGATTTATGCCCCCCCCCCCCAATCATACATCAGTTGTATTCATACTATCCCTCGCAATAATTGCTCGCAGTTTTGGCGTACTCATGAAAGGGGGCATAAAGATAACGAGACAATGGTGGAAGAGACAAATATTGTAATTAAACAGTACAAATAACACCAACTGCGACGTGGTCTATGTGACGATGCTGTGCTGATTATATTTCTATGTTTTGACGATGCCATTATGGCCTTATCACTTTAGGACATGATGTAAAAAAGATCTGTGGATGGTCACTACGGTCTGAAGCCGGTGATCGTCTAAAGAATTGATATTGTGATCAAAGACTGGAATAAGAAACATTTGAGTACAAGAAGCACAAATACTTCTCCAAAACTGCAGTCAACAGAAGCAGAGGTGGAGGCAGCGCCGAACTTCGTGGATGCTTTGACTGTATTTAGGCCACTGCTGTCATTTGGAAGCAACCAGCAGGATTCTCAAAAGACTAGCGTTGCATACAGATTCCGACTGAAGTATTTAAATACTATAATACTATACATTGTATATATTATTAACACGGCAATATTTATTCAGTAGCGTTGAATTTTTAAACATATGAATTTTCCCATCGTCTGCCTCAGAAACTATGCTTAAAATATGATATTTCGTGTATTTATCACACTGTATGTACTATATTTATCACGCGCTCTCACTTACAGAACGACATACGTTTTCCACCGCATCCAGACGAATATAGAGACACATGATCCGAGCATGCTTTTTGCCCCCACCACACAGCTGTTTTGTCCGTTGTATCCATACTGTCCCTCGCAACAGTCGCTCGCTATTGTGGTGTTAATTGTAAGCGTTCACAATTAAAACTGGGGGGTAAAGGTAATGAGACAACGGCTGAAGAGAGACATGTTGTAATTAATCTGTACAAATAAAACAAATCGCCCTCCGAAATTTCCAGTGCATTCGACAGAAGCCGAACTATTGTGTTCTGCACCATTCAGAGCTTCAAACAGACTAATAGTGTTGTGAACAAATCAAACTGTGCCGCTCCTTCTAAGCCTACTACCACAGACAGGAAGCAAATAATGAAAAGTCTGAAGCAAAATCAAAGGGCGATGGCATCTGAAATTAGAGGAAGCCTTGAACCATATTCTGGCAGTGTGGTCCACTCAAGCATAAATGAACGGGTCTTAAATAATACCGGCTACAAATCCCGTGTTCCTGGGAGGAAGCCATGTCAGTCGCGTCAGTCAAAAAACGCAAGTTGAATTTTCTTACTAGTGTGTGACGTAACCAACAAAATTCTGAGATCACGTTCTCTGGTCGGAGAAGGGCAGTTTCTGCTTACACAAGGGTAATGGACGTGGTACAGTGTGCAGGCTACCAATTACAGAAAGGTAACCTAAGAACATGGTAGCTACAGTAAACATGGAGACAGCAGCTTGATGGTTTGGTTTCATCAGGCATTGGTGGAGCAATTACGAAGTGTGCAGAGAGGCTGGGATTAGGAAATGAGTATTAGTTCCAGCACAACAATGATCCAAAGCATACTGTTGAAATTGTGAGTCTCCGGTTAGTGTACAACACTCCCCACACTCTGCACACACCGACCCAGTCGCACGGTTTAACTCCTATAGAGAGCGTCTCGAATGAATTTGAAGATAGTGTTAGCAAACATCACATCAGAAATAAAGACCATCTGGAACAACATATTCAAACAGAGTGGAGAAATATAGACTCTGCAGTCACCAAAAAAACATGTGCATTCAATGTCCAAAAGAGTAATGGTAATACACTCCTGGAAATGGAAAAAAGAACACATTGACACCGGTGTGTCAGACCCACCATACTTGCTCCGGACACTGCGAGAGGGCTGTACAAGCAATGATCACACGCACGGCACAGCGGACAAACCAGGAACCGAGGTGTTGGCCGTCGAATGGCGCTAGCTGCACAGCATTTGTGCACCGCCGCCGTCAGTGTCAGCCAGTTTGCCGTGGCATACGGAGCTCCATCGCAGTCTTTAACACTGGTAGCATGCCGCGACAGCGTGGACGTGAACCGTATGTGCAGTTGACGGACTTTGAGCGAGGGCGTATAGTGGGCATGCGGGAGGCCGGGTGGACGTACCGCCGAATTGCTCAACACGTGGGGCGTGAGGTCTCCACAGTACATCGATGTTGTCGCCAGTGGTCGGCGGAAGGTGCACGTGCCCGTCGACCTGGGACCGGACCGCAGCGACGCACAGATGCACGCCAAGACTGTAGGATCCTACGCAGTGCCGTAGGGGACCGCACCGCCACTTCCCAGCAAATTAGGGACACTGTTGCTCCTGGGGTATCGGCGAGGACCATTCGCAACCGTCTCCATGAAGCTGGGCTACGGTCCCGCACACCGTTAGGCCGTCTTCCGCTCACGCCCCAACATCGTGCAGCCCGCCTCCAGTAGTGTCGCGACAGGCGTGAATGGAGGGACGAATGGAGACGTGTCGTCTTCAGCGATGAGAGTCGCTTCTGCCTTGGTGCCAATGATGGTCGTATGCGTGTTTGGCGCCGTGCACGTGAGCGCCACAATTAGGACTGCATACGACCGAGGCACACAGGGCCAACACCCGGCATCATGGTGTGGGGAGCGATCTCCTACACTGGCCGTACACCACTGGTGATCGTCGAGGGGACACTGAATAGTGCACGGTACATCCAAACCGTCATCGAACCCATCGTTCTACCATTCCTAGACCGGTAGGGGAACTTGCTGTTCCAACAGGACAATGCACGTCCGCATGTATCCCGTGCCACCCAACGTGCTCTAGAAGGTGTAAGTCAACTACCCTGGCCAGCAAGACCTCCGGATCTGTCCCCCATTGAGCATGTTTGGGACTGGATGAAGCGTCGTCTCACGCGGTCTGCACGTCCAGCACGAACGCTGGTCCAACTGAGGCGCCAGGTGGAAATGGCATGGCAAGCCGTTCCACAGGACTACATCCAGCATCTCTACGATCGTCTCCGTGGGAGAATAGCAGCCTGCATTGCTGCGTAAGGTGGATATACACTGTACTAGTGCCGACATTGTGCATGCTCTGTTGCCTGTGTCTATGTGCCTGTGGTTCTGTCAGTGTGATCATGTGATGTATCTGACCCCAGGAATGTGTCAATAAAGTTTCCCCTTCCTGGGACAATGAATTCACGGTGTTCTTATTTCAATTTCCAGGAGTGTAATTCATAGAAAAAAGGTGATACTGGCTGTGCGCTATTCGAGTACATTTGTCCACATGTAAAAAACTTATTTCGTTCATTCTGGTAGTGGAAGTGTGTTCCAGTTGATTGTCTTGGGTTTATATGTTTGGTAGAACACTCAAGTTTATTTTATTCCAATTGTATTTTTGTCTACTTTCCTTGCATAAGTATAGAAACCACAGAATTGTTAAAAATGTTCATGTTCGAATAATTTGTCTGGCTGTGTATGTACTTCTTGGTAGTTTCGCTGCACAAGACGACATGCCTTGTCTACAATTCCTGCGCTGGTTCAATTTCTCATATAGGGAAAAACACACACCAAACGAGCATTTAATCATTACCACATCCAGGGAATATTCGATCTTGGAAGGTCACGCTGCTGATTTAGAGTTCATAATTTCATTCTAAATATTGATGGTCGTTAATAATGCCCCTAAAACATCGATGCTTTAAACATCGACACTCAATGATTAATTTATAAAATGACGTAAAAAGCAACTTACAAATACATCTCAGCTAACACTTATTCAATTAATACAGCATTATTTAATATTAAACGTCCAACTACTTTCTATAAATACGTATAACTTTTGTTAGAGAAATCTATTGCGAACATATTATGATTGGAAGGTCTTTCGGAAGCTGTAGATATGGATACACAGCCCAAAGGTACGAAGCTCCAAGCATTCAGAATTGTCCTTCTTTACCTATTACACATTTTAGGTGCAGCTAACTACGTGTAGGAGATGCCCTTTATCAGATATTTACAAGTTGAGAAGCACCAAGCATTCAGAATTGTCGTTGACGATGTTTGTCTTACGCGTACTAGGCCCTGCTGCAAGACACATTTCCCTGAAATTTTGTCTTCCGATGCTGAAGACATCATCATAGGCTGGAACGACTCAGAAAGCAGCTACAATCTCAAACAAGCTCAGCAAGCCGAACTGTTTATACGCATTCATGCAACGATCAGTTCATAATATCATAAGTTCGCTGTTTACGGTGGCACGCCAACGTTGACTTTTTGAGCTTGTTTCTTATAACAGATGCTTTCTAAGCTGTTATAACCTCTTCTGATGTCTGCTGCAATGGCAGAGAACTATAATGTGTACAACGGTCTAATGCCCATAAAAATCACCATGAACTCAATTTCTCCTCCTTACACTAGGCATCACAATAACGTTTGACCAGGCAACACCGGTCAAATCATGAAAACACCGCCCGTGAAAGCAGAATTATATATTTCTCTATCGACTGAAACTGTCTCGTTGCATTTTGTCTTAAAGTTTCTAGCACATTCCTTGATAGAACAGAACAAGAAAAAGTAAACTTTTTTTAAAACTGTTACAGCCAACTGGTCTCCCAGTTTTAATTCAAGTCTTTGTCTTTAAATGGGGATTAACCTAAAATGATATCCATGACTAAGGGAAAGAACCGAATTTTAATCGATCGTGATATTAGTAGTAAACTGCTGGAGATAGTCACATCGTCGGATATGATAGCACCGTTAGTTCTGAACAAAAACTTTCTGTAAACATGGACTGTAAAATGCATACCTTAACAGCTACGAGCATGTTGTATGCATTTCAGAGCTCATGTTTACGAAATATTTTTCTTGGTTTTGTCCATACTGCCTCCTACCAAAATACGGAAAACAAAGATCTTGCAGTAGAAACTATTTGTGTTATAGTGTCGAAGATGGGGAAGTGCTCATATGTCTTCAGATATTCATTTTAGTCCACATGTTTAGCACACTGATCCTGTGTGTCATATCCCTAAATACTGATCGTTGCATCTGGGACACCCTGTGAACGGATACTTTGACGGTCAGATTTAGATGCACAAAGAAAACAATGCGAAATGGAATGAATACAATAGATCCATAGCTAAACTGGTTAATGGGAAAATTACATTACTTGTGAGAATTCAGGACAGCTGTGTCGAATCCGATAGGGAACTGCGTGCAGCTCATCAGTTTATCTACAGTGTTTGACCCTCTTAGCAAGCAGGAAAGATGTCAAGCAGGCATCAAATGAGACGCACATATGAGGCCATGAAAGCTCTGTTCAGTACGTCCGAAAATGTGATAAACATTAACTGAAAACAATGGAAGAAAAGCAACACTGATTTAAAGGAATAACTTTGGAACTCTTATTCGAGAAAGAATACGTACCAAATTTTCTACGTTTGTACTGCGGGCTATCTGGGGATATATAAAGAAAGGTGAAGAGGCGTGTGGACTCTCAGTTATCCCCACATTCCAAACACAACAGACACTGGACATAAACTTCGAAGTAATCAACAACATGTAACGTAAAATTAGATTATTTGGTTATAAACGTAAAAGTGAATTCAGTGTTCCCAAGCGTATTGGACTCATCAATTCATACATCCTGATTCATGTCGTCACCTTGCGGTGTACATTTATAGTTCGTCTCCACATTTTTTGTATGTGTCTCTATAATGCCATTTCGTGGTACTTCATCATTTTCTTAAAGGTCACAAACCTCCTGTGAAATTCTGCTCAGTTCGGAATTATAGTTTACGATATTGTCTTTTGTGTTTTGTAAGTTGGCTGCGACTGCTCTAGGTAACATTAGTAAGCAGTCGACTTTAGCAGCACGAATCCTATTACAAAGCGAATTCGAAATAAATAATAAATTTCGAGTATATTATAAAACAATGATGTCTGATATGATGGACTCCAGTGCTCGTCCGTACATTTGATGTCAAAAAACCGTCCTTCCTTATTATATTGATTGTACCTGCCACCCTGATCATGGTTTAAAACAATAAAAATTTTAAAAACAACTGATTATACTGGTTTGAAAATGTTTCAATTCTTTTAGAGAGAGAGGACTGCCTGCAGAAAGCGTCTGTAACGCTTGACGTTTGACTGTCAGGTAATTAGAAACAGTTAGTTTAACGGATGTTGAAGGAATCGTGGGTTTGTATAATGAAATATTTTCATCGAATCGCTATGCATATTATGTTTAGTCCTTTAGTATCACATACTTCTTGGAAATTAACGATTATCAGAAACGACATTTTAATGCATTCGAATGTACTTTTTTATTGTAACGTTAGTAAACACTGCAAATGCTCGTTCAGTCCATATTTGAATATAAATAAGGCAATATCTCGTCGAAAATGGCATCGTAAATTGTTTTCTAACAGGTTATCGTTTCAAAAGGGATTTTATGAATCGTCTGTTTGTCTGCCTGCAATCTTAGCATATAATGAGATGACATTCGGTACTAAAGTTTTAGCGAACTAAATAACGTTTTTAAAAACAAAGCTTCACTTGTGTCTGGGAAGGATAGAATGCATCTGTGAGACACTTGATCTGAAGACAAAAATTATTTAGAAGATGAGAATGATAAAGCAATTTGGTTCTGACGGACATTAGGTTGCACTTACATGATACAATCGTTTTATGAACGGAAAACACTGAATCTTGTAGTAATTTTATTAGTACACATTGTTTCCTCAATTGAATACTGCGTAAGTACAAAATTTTTTATTTTGTTGTGTTAAGATGTCTTAGAAGCGAACAAACTCTTTGTTACGAGAGAGTTTTCCATTCCAGTTGATTTTTCGCAATAGCGACTATATTTGACTGTCTAAATCGAATTATATGAAACCATGTAACTTGTTAGTTAAAACTTTTATCGTATCTTACAGGGTCACCAGCTCTTATTCCCAACGTTCCAGCACCGTTGCAGATTACGCTTTATCGTAGTAATAGACACTTCTCTGACGTCATATGATTAATTTTTGAAAAGTCCCGTAATTTTACAAGATATAAAGAGAAGTTTCGTCGATAAAATAAGCGCGTGTGTGTACATAAATTCTTACATTGTTACGAAATCAGAGCTTCGCACTAGTTTTGGTAACCCTTATAACGGCTTACGGTAGAAAATTAGTTCTAGACTGCAAGTCGGTACTTGTAACGCCATTAGGTTTGAGTAAATCATAGATCCTTTGAACCCTCTCTTCCGTTTTCTCCTCAAGACTGTTGAGCTACATTTATACACATTTGTTATGACTGAACGAGGGACACTACGACTGCATGAACTCTCGTCCATGTAACAATTTGTATAAGACACTAATTAAATAGATACGTTTCTTCTCAAATAAAGCGCATAAAGGGTCTAAGTAAATTTACCTATTTATCGCCGAACTTTTATTCGGTAGGCTCCGTATTTGCGAATTGTGTTAAGGCTGCAAATCAACAGAAAAAGACATAATGACCAAAATTTGTGACGTAGCCCCATACTACATTGATACGATTATAAGCTATGGCAGGAACCAGTCTATTCGACTGGCATTCTGTTTCAGAAAAAGGCCTCCGGAAACGAATCGAAAAACCAATAATTCCCATACTTAGGTAACAGTATATTTTCTCCCTTATCATCAACTTCTTTTGGAACAGAAACAGCAAATTAAATATTAATGAAGTAGGGAAACTTTCTGGAAGTCTTGACAGGTATATTTTAGCAACGCCAGATATTCATCAGAGGTTCGTGACTGCTACCGATACGTGGAAATTTCCCAGCCAGTAACGTTATATTTTTCTTTCGCAGACGATAAACTATTTCTAACTCTTCTACTCAACTTCAGCGGCAGCAAGCAGGGCATATGTTTCTACATATACTGCCGTCAAAAAGTATTACAACTTGTCTGTAGCATATGTTTTATTTAAGTGAGGAAACAAGCAAAAATAAAGGGGTCATTCAAATTTTTTTTACGTTTAATGGCGTTGCTGCAGTGTATAAGCAACATAATGCGACGCCAGTGTGCGTATATGACCACCGACATATTGGGAAGTTATTAGTGTGGCATACGTGTCTTCCCGACCTCGGTGCGGTATGTGCGGAAACGGGAAAATGCCGATTTTAATACCAAATGCATCCGAACAGAACCAACTTTCTGTTGTAGTCAATAAAATTCTTCTGGGTTTGAGGCTGCATTGTCATCTATAAAATTCCGACGTTTCGGCGACTGTTGCAAGAAGCCTTCCACAGGGTGTATAGCAACACCGACAAACTTCCATCGGAGAATAAAGAACGTGTACTCGTACGGGGCAGCATGTACGTCGAAAACGACTGTTACCGAACGATGAACCAAGTTCATGATAAAACAAGTCCCCATATAGTAAATGTTGCAACGTGGAACTTACGCCAAATCAAGTGGGAGACATTCGAGCACCCGTCCTACTGTCTTTATCTCTCCCCATTATGATTATCAGACCTTCAGTGACTTAATGAAGGCCTCGAATGGTCGACTGTTCCCGTCGGACGCTGATGTGCAGCAGGCAGTTACAGACTTCTTCACGCAGCAGGACACGACGTTTTACCAAACAAGTATCTTCAACCTGGTGCGTCTATGGGAGCATTGCCTCAATGATCACGGTGGTTTTGCCTCATCAGCGTACCGCTTCTCGACTCTACGGCCTTCGAACGGCTACTTTATTATCATCCCTTACACTACACATGTAAGGTAAACAACGTTAGTGTAAGTAAAGCAAACATGCAACTCTTTATTTAACAGTACAGTCCAGTATTCACTTCATTTTGCGGTAGTTACACATGACCAGCACTGGCCGCTTCCTTATAGGTGTACGTAGCTTTAGAAATTTTCTTGGTTTTCGCTTTAGCCTGTTTAATACAAATTAGTTCTCAAGACATGAAATCGAGAGAGATGAATTGAAAGTAATAAAACATGACATTCATTTAGAAAAGAGCTATAAATCGGGAGAACGTCAATAATAGACATTTATTTATGGTAATGTTATGAACTTAAATAGTTACCTCGTACGCTCCTTTGGATGGACATCTTCTACAGTCGGCATTATAAGTAAATTACTATTTTTTCTGTTATATACTTACTGTAATTTAGGAGAATGTTAAACCAAACGCATTTCAAATAATAGGTGATGGTTTTTTGTTTACGGCGTATACAAGACATATTACGTATGCAATATTTGTGGAACCACACTTAAGATACTTTGTCAATACAAACTAAACACGTCTGGCGTAAAACTGTCCTCAATTGCATTAAGCATAAGACAGAAATGGAATTAGTAATTAATATCTCCAACGTTTTTAAGCAGAGTACGCATATAAATTTCAAACTGTGTGAAAAAAATTCAGGTGATACATTAGTTTAAAGTTTTTTCTTAAGAGCCTTTATGTATGTTCTTGGAGGTAAAATTTAAATTAGGTGTGAGCTTCTTGAGCAGTGTTATCGGACTGTGTAGGCTGTGTGGAACGTTGCGTACCTTTTTGCTAAGTGACAATGCTTCTGATCAGTTTTTTCTTATTATATCCTTTCATATTGTTGTTAAAGGTACAGTGGTGGCTCGTTCTTCTTTTTTTTTTCATTTCATTTTTTCTCTGCGAGATGAAATTGAAGAATAACGTGTTTCACTTGCTTTATTTCTGAAGCATTTTCAGGTGCGGTTTTGCAAATAAGGTTTACAAACTGCGAAACAGGACCATCTGATGCTATTTTGGAATGCGGTCATTTATTTTAAAGGCAGTAATCTCCCGTCAGAGATATTAAAATTATAGTCGTTGCATGTCTGATCTAGGCCACGCGTTTCACATTTTCCTTTTGTAGATGAATAGCACTATTATCAAACCATTTTTAATCAGTTAGATAAATGATTGAAGTTAGTTCGTAAATTAGTCACTTGATCCATAAAAAATTTCAACAACGTTTTGTAATGCCTGGGGAGGAAAAAATTTACGAGTTATTAACTTAATTCGCATTTAAAAATGTCTCAATTCTGGCCATTTACAGACGATTTCACACAACAGAATATTGAGTTTCATAACAAAAATTTATGTATAAAACTTTTCAGTAAATAAGCTGGTGCGATTAATTAAGTTTTCCTGTCGCATCGCTCCAGGCTAGACCATTTGTCAGTTTTATAGTTCCACTGTTTATCAAAACCGTCTGGGACGTACATGTTTGTATGGGACAGCACACATTTCGGATCTCGATTGATTCGTGTATCGTATAATGACGAGTATGATGAGGCCATCAGTCCTCGAAATCGGTAGCGTGCAGTACTAAAGCCAGTAGGCGCATCTGAAATAAAAGCAAAAAAATTGCTCTTCGTAGCTGAGGCTAGCCTAGCATACAGGGAACCTCAAAGTGCTTAATTTGATTTCATATGACTATATTTTTTTTAACATGAATGTAAATAAAAACTTGTGGTGAATCGTAGCGTACACTTCGGAAATAAAGGGTTGCCTCGGAATCAGTCTTAAATTGCCTCTTCATGTGGTTGTCAACGGCCATGCGGCAGTGGGTATACCGCTTCCTATCCGATCACCAAAGTTAAGCAGTGCCGGGCGTCGTTGCCACTTGGATGGATCGCTACTCGGGCCACTACGCAATGTTGACTAACTGGGCTACACTCATCCTCGTGATGCCACCTCAGAAGCTATTTGACCGAGTAATAGAGGCTCCAGGCTATTAGAACGGCTAGCTACCGGGGAACGGTGTGCTGACCCCACGCCTCTCCATGTCCGCATCCAATGACGCCAGTCGACTGAGGATGACACGGCGATCGGTCGATACCGTTGGGATCTCTGCCGTCTATTCGGAAGTAGTTTCTTATGGTTGCTTGTAGGGGTCTCCCAGGTGAAGCTAGATCGCCCGTTCGTTTATTACACTGTGTGCGTCACTTTGTGATAGTGGTCACGTAACAACAAATTGTGTTTTGCGTCCTCCGTTTCAATAGGTTGCATTTCAGTAACAACTCCGCGACGTGATTTGCATCAGGACTACGGCACTGTACCTACTACAGCGCGGGGGGCGTATGGGTATCGCATTGCATCGATGGCCTCCAAGGACGCCTATTTTCACGACAAGTATTGCTTTCTTTTTTTGCGGGGGGGGGGGGGGGGTAATTCGTGTAATCTCCTCCCTTGCCAACAACTCTGGTGAACTGCAACGCCGCATAACCACGCCAGTGAACACAATAGCTGCAGACACACTCGTAAAATTATGGATTTAACTGGTCTATCTACTATTAAGTGTATTTCAGTAAAGGTTCACACATTAGTTAATGGCTACAGCCATTTTGACAGTCTAGACATTATCAATCGGCACAGGTTTCTGGGAGGATATGTGCGTCAGACTTGTCGATGAAGATTTATTTATGAGCTGCTGATAATGACTAGGCTGTAGGAACAGCTATATCCCTTAAACGATGTGTGTGAACCTTTACTAAAATATTATTGATAGTGGAATGTGATGTACTCACTGATGGTCTGCGACAGTAGCACGACAAATGTGTACGAGTTGTTGATGTCCGTGTGGTGCACGTTGAATATCTGGGCGTTAAATAGAAACTTTGATCCCAGACTTATTTCTGAAATTATTCATAATTTATTGACAATTCATGCTGTATAACACTAGTGTTTACATATAGTTGTCAAAGCACGGAAAATATAAATCTAAAGGAAAAGTTCAATAGCTTCCAATAACTGAATTTGAAGTTCGTACAGTCTGATACAACCGCTTAGAAACTTTTAAGTTGCACCTTCTGGTGTATATCCACGGAGAAATTTTCATAAATAAATACCTTGATAACAGCGCAATGGGGAATTTTTGTAAGGTTCCCCAACGTTGTATTCGCATGCACACAAGGTATTTAACTTAAAAATCACTTATTTTGAAAATAAAAGCTTTGCAGTCCTTTGCATAAGTTGGTATTGACTTCAAGTTTCTTCTTTCATTCATGTATATGAAAGAGTACAGAGATCGATACCGCTACTATGTATCGAATCTTATCCTTTGCGACCTTCCCTGGACCAAAAACGCAGATAGTGGGGAGTTCCCCCTTGGCTAGGGAGAGGCGTGAGCGTTTCTGGCCCTTGCAGGAAAGGGGAGTAGACAGTTTCTTCAGCTGATGGGGTGAACACGTTAGAGTCGGGGCGCGGAGTAGGTCGTGTAAACAGGGACAAACAGAATTTATTCCATGGTTAGTGTCCAGTGACGGTTAGAGAAAACTTTTCCCGACTAGCGACATATCATTTCACGCCTCCCCCTCTGTATATACATATGAATTACGTATGATTTGGCACTAACCTCCGCTTTCAGTCTCTTCCTCATACGTGAGTTACCATTCCTTGGGCTCTATATCCAGTACAGTGGAAATATCTTGTTGTCGCTACTAGCATGTTACTCTTTGTGTACAAATTTTACTATGGCCCCAGAGGCAGCTTGGCGCCCAAAGCGGCCACTTCCGTCGCTCCGGCCTTAAACCGACCCACTCCAATATGGAACAGTAAAGAGTGTTTTCACGGCGACCGAACAGAATCATAAAGGACAATGACTACTCACCTGAAAATATGAATAATGTGTGTGGTCATGTATTCTGAGTAGAGTTTAAATCGACATGGGGACTTTTTCTTGAAGGCAAAACATAACTAACGCAATGTTAATCACAAGTGAGAATGTTATTCATACATTCACTCATCAAATAGTAGAAGCTTTAAGTAACAAGATATCACAAATTGGTGTATAAATCATGTTACTCTCTTATAAAAACTCAAGGTTTTTGGAAATGGTGATATTAAGCTCTGCTAGTTTGAATAAAACTTAAAAAACCAAATGCAAAAGGTTGTGCGAGTAATTTACTCAATGAGAGCAGGATAGAAAATTTTTGTGACTGGAGAGAAATTATAAGGAGAGTTCCACAAGGTTCAATTGTGGATCCACAGCTACTTCTTATCGTGTCATTGATCTTCCACTTAACAATCAACAAGCAGAATTGTTTCTGCAGACAGTACTAGTGTTATAATAGATCCCATGAGGGATAAATCTACAAAAGAGATTGTTAGCGAACATTTTCAAAAAAATTATTAAGTGATTCTCTGAAAATATATTCTCCCTAAATTAGAAAACACCACACTATATTCCATTCTGTGGAACAGATAGAGTCATACCAACATCTGACGTAGGAGATGAACAGTAATCAATAAATAGGGAAGAACCCTTTAAATTTTTGGGTTCCTATACTGATGAGACCTTGAACAGGAAGAAGTATATACTCAGCTTCTCACACAGTTGAGCTGATCTACTTCTGCTCTTCGTAAAATTTGTACTCGTGGAAACAAACAAATTAACATCTTGACATATTTTACGTATTTCCGCTCAATGATTTCTTGTGGTATAGCACCCTGGGGTAAGTCATCTCTTCAAAACCAAGTTATGAACAGTACAAAAGCGAGCGGTAGGAACAGTATACGGTGTTCCCCAACAGTAATCACGTACGAACTTCTTCAAGAATTAAGGCATTTTAACTGCACTATCACAACACATATATTTGCTAATGAAATTTTTCATAAATTATCCATTACAATTCGAGGAGAACAGTGTTGTGCACACCTGAAGCACTAACGGAAAAAACGATATTTATTACCCATTATTAAAGCTGACAGTATGCAACGGCAAAAATCTTTGATCTTTTAAACAATAATGCATAATGCCTGACAGGTAGCAAATCAAGTTTTCAATTTAAGTTAAAACCTATTCTCCTGAATAACTACTTCTGTTTGATTTCTGCTTAAAAATTGGTAACTGGTAAAAGAAAGATTCTTAAGTACTGTTGCATGAGTAGGACTAAAGTAAAAATGAGTTTGTTGATTTTAACGCTTTTATTTAGCGACATCCATTAAACTAACTCGTTCCACATCATCTCGATAAAAAAAATCCTTCAAATGATATATGGAACGTGTAACTAATTAACTAACTAATTTAAAAATCACTTTTCAACATACTACGTTCAGTGAGTCAGTTATACTGAAGAGTGACAGCAACAGACTGAGGAGACATGTATCACATAGGGAGACGTCCATGGTAGTTATTGCGGTGATACGCGTATCTCAGCAGTGAGTTGTCAGGTAGTCCTGTCTAGAAATAGTCCAATGCCGAATCAATAAGACAGAAAACAACAGGTCAAAATTTTGTACTAACCTGATGAACAGTTCATTAAATAGTCAAACAACGGGGCAACGTCCTTAGAAGATATGGCGACGTGAAATAGCTTGACTACTTTTGAAACACTCTGTATTATGAACTGGCATACTTCATGCCAGCGAGACAGTCGGCTCTTCACTCTCGGAACAGCGGGAAGCCTTTATTCGCTCCTGATACGAATGCGGATCCTCCACCAGCACTCTCGACGGTAATGAGTCAAAGTTCTTTGCCAGCGCCCCTGCCGGATGCCCGTCTAATGAGGCGCCACGAATGAAGGCGCTAACTGGCGCCGTGTTCCAGAAATTAGGCCCATTTGAGATTTGCATGCGCCGCATGAGATTACCATATAATAAACATCGGGGCGGCACGCTACACCCATCTCGGGCAACTTGCGCCCGCAATCGAGAGCTCAAGTGCCAACCGCTCGCCCTCTCGCCCTCTGGCTCGTTGGCGGTGTTGGTGTTATCTTTACGGCGGAGCCACTCGGCGCACGCCGCGTCTGCCGCTAATTCCTCGTCGACGATAGCGTCGATGCTCACACCAGTCGTGTTTCGCCCGTAGCGGTGTCGTGGTCACTGGCGCCATTGTCACGCATCAAGAGAGCTGGCGCCCCCAAACAGAAACATTTCACACAGTTGAATCTCTACACTCACAGCCTTGTGGAAACGAAAAACTTTAGTTCACTGACTCCCATAAATTCTAAACACTATCAAATTTAAAATTACATTACTGTACTCCACAACGCCTCAACAGTACGACTCATAAAAAGCATGGTTTAATAATTAAATCATAAATACTACAGCACATTTCATTTTGTGGTTCGTATTAGAGATAATTCAAGATAATGGGATAGGAAAATCTGCCGTAAATCCAAAGATATACAAATGAGGAAGGGAATACGAGGGAACACAAAAGACTTGAATCAAAAGTGCATTTCTAGACAATCAAAAATAATGCAGCTCAAAAGGCAGTAGGAAAACAGAAAAACAACTGATTACAATTACAGAAAAAATTGATGATTTATTCAGGATAAAGACCTTGAAAACTTGGGCAAGTCATTAAGTTCTGGCCCTAATGTAATCAGTTATTCGGCTTGGAAGTTATTGTTAGAGCTGTTGGACGTTCCCCTACGGATATCGGGCCAAATTCTGTCATTTAGGATCGTTAGATCGCCAAAAACTTGAGAAGGTAGGAGGGTCCTGCCCATAATGCTCCACAGGTTGTCAGCTAGGGAAAGATCCGGTGACCTTGATGGCAACGATTTTGCAAGCTCCAAGACAATTAATAGAAACTACCGCTGTGTACGTGTGAGCATTGTCTTGCTGAAATATCAGCCTGGGACGGCTTGCCATGAAGGGGAAAAATGGGGAGTAGAATATCAAAGATCTACCGTTGTGCTGTAAGGATGCCGCTGGTGACAACCGAAGGGTCTTGCGATGAAAGGATATAGTACCGATATAGTACCCGAGGCCATCACTCCTGGATGATGTGCCGTGTGGCGGGCGACAGTCAGCTTGGTATCTTGGTGCCCCACAGCTGTCTCCAGATGTGTTTTCGGCCTGGAATCCCATTGCCTGGAGTAGAACTGACTTCAGTTACGAGTCCCGCTTCGAACAGTCCCGATTACTAGCGAAGACGTGTCTGCAGACGCCTCACACAGTGGCTGGATACGAACCTGACTGTATCCTGCCATACGACCGGATAACCAGGTGTGACGGTCTGGGGTGTCATTTCGTTCTACAACAGGACTTCTTTGGTTGTTATCCGCGACACTCATACAGCGCAGCGGTACGTCGACGACATTCTACGCTCCATTTTGTTTCTCTTCATGGCAAGTCATCCTGCGCTTACCTATGAACAATATGATGTTCGCTCGTTTACAGCGAAAGTTTCTTCTGTCTTCGTGCTTACCGAACCCTAAGTTGACCAGAATGCTTCCTGGATCTCTCCCCAGTTGAGATGGTTGCGAGCATTATGGGCAGGGCCCCCAACCACCTCGGAATTTGACTATCTAACGCTCCAGTTGTACAGAATTTGGCACGATATTCCTCAGGAGAACATACAGGAAGCCTATCAATCAGTGATAAAACGAACAACTGCTTACATAATGGCAGCAGGTGGAGCAACGCGCTATTGACTTGCTCAATTTGTTAAGCTTTTTCTATTGAATAAATCATCCATTTTATTCTGAATTTGTAATTATTTGTTTGTCTCTACTTGTACATCATATTTACCGATTTTCGTACCATTAGGATAATTCCTTCGTGGTATGCGCTCTCTCTTTTTTTCATAGAATGTACTTCAGGCGTGAAAAAGTTGCGACGAAAGTTTGTGATTAGTTGAAATGGTGTGAAATTTTGAAATTACAGTCTGTCACTGTTCTGCCATGTAGTGAAACGAATATTTTTTCACTAATTTATTTGTTCGTATGGCTCACTTTCGGGACACAAGTTCCTGTAGTTGCCAGTTCAAATGAACGAGTGTACACTGATCAAAGTGTAACTGTTTTCATGTACATGACTGTGCTAGGTGGAGGTGACTGTAGTTGACGAATATAACGAGGAAGTCTGGACAGTATGAAATACAGTGTTCACTCATAGCTTACCACTTACAAATACCACCATGCATGTATCCAAAATTAGCGTCCCCGTCTGACAGATAAACCACATGTAAGTGTGTCACCTGATGACTCGCAACGGAGATATCTGAAATTAATCTACGTCTCTTGCTAAGAACATGACGAGGAGACTACACCAAGACATTTTCATTCCTCGTCGACTAGCTAACAGTTAATTAATATTGTATCTAGCACCAAAGTTCAAACTATCAACTTCCTAAATATACACCAGCTGTCAAACGAGCGTTAACGACTATGGCTGAAGCCAAGCGTAAACTGAGGAGGATCTCTTATTCCCAATTGATAATTACTGCTTTCTTTTCCCGTGTAAAATGTATTGTGCGTCGAAATCTGCTAGCGAACACTCACAGGAATTGAACAAATACGTGGAAATACCGCGAGAAATGCATGCAGCTGCTAGCAAGATGGCGTGTCGTGCAATTGTATTTAACCACGAATGGCGCCTGTGCAAAGTCCTTAGTATGTTGCAAACGACGGTACTGTTCATAACTGTGTACTTATGAGCGCATTACCTCGGTGCTAAGTGAATTCGTACGTGGACAAAATTCAGTTTCTCGTGCACTTGACGCTAGGCATCTTTTTAGTGACCTCGCTGCCCCAGGGACGAGGATATTTCGACGAACTAGCAGAGTCGGCTGACCGTATGCTACCTACGCCAGTAAACTGACCGAGTGAGTTTCAATTAGGAAATCCTAAGAATAAGCGTCTCTAAGCAGAGAAATATATTTTAGAAGAGTCAGGAGCTTTATTTTGCTTGGCCCATCCCCATTCACGTGGAGCAGGTGGTTGGATTATAGGCAACACACACTGAGTACCTGCCACAAGTCAGGGGCATAAGCAATAATAAGACATCTAACGTCAGCGTCTCTAGCAATCGTTTTCCCCATGACTTGATTTATCACCCGTAATCGTTTCAGTTAAAGACTGTGAAAGACCCTGTATATTGTTTCACTCGCCCTGAAGGACAGACTGCCTGACACTGTGAACCCAATTCATTCAGTTTGTTCTTAGGTTAATAATTATTTTATAGTGTAATTCAGTTTTTCACCATTATTTATTTTCCTTAAATCTCGTATATTTGGTTATATCTGCCCTTTCGACTGTACTAGTTCGTCTGGCAGCGTGTATCCGTTTTCATGTGTTGATCACCAACTTGACATTTGAAGCGTATTTACCTACTTTTCAGCCCCTGCGGCAAGGGTTATGCTGGTTAGTTTGAGATATGGATAGTTCTAAGAAATTGTTTTCTTTTCTTTGTTTCTATTTTTTTTTCTTTAATTCCAGCCAAATACCACGTGAGTTGATAGTGTAGCAGAGAGAACCACTATTAGAAATGAATATCACTAGATTACCAATGCTGGTGTTTGTCTTGAAACAAGGATAATCCCCTGAAAACATTAATGGGAACCATTATACTGGTACCATTTTTAATTTGCTTTTGGACAAAATTAAAAAAATTCTGCGTGGGTGTGTAATCTTATAAAGGTACTCATTCGGAAGCGAGAACTGGACATTCACGTATGAGAGACCGACAGAGTACCGAACTACTGGATTTTCATCTAATATCCTGTTTTACAAATACATTTGTGGGAACAATCTTTGTAGGAATAGAATTTTACCTATGTATCTTTCGTTAAATACTTAAATACACATTACTGGGTGATAGTCATAACAATAAATGTAGTGAAATATAGTCTCATTGTAAGTAATTACGTCTTTGGATATGTTGTAAAGGAAGCATACGAGAGCAGAAGTCTCAACATATTCTTCTTCAGTGATGATGGCATGAGATAGTTTTTTTAATGATGTCTTGCTGTAGCAACAAGCAAAGCAGAATCTTTCGTTCGCCATTTTAAAAGTATCTATTTTCTTTGCAGGTGACGGGGATCGTGGGTCGCGCCGATGTGCTGGCGTGTGTTTTCTTATTATTGTCGCTGCTCGCCTATCACGGGTGAGTATTGATGAGAAATCTTTAACTGCCACTTGTTACGTAAATAATTTTTAGCTAGTTTTGCGTCACTAAATATCTAAATAATATGAAGGTATTATTTACTTTGAAATTATTGTTTAAACACTTCCTTAAGAACAGATAATTCTCTTACAAACATTGCCGGCCGGTGTGGCCGTGGGGTTCTAGGCGCTTCAGTCTGGAACCGCGTGACCGCTACGGTCGCAGGTTCCAATCCTGCCTTGGGCATGGATGTGTGTGATGTCCTTAGGTTAGTTAGGTTTAAGTAGTTCTAAGTTCTAGGAGACTGATGACCACAGATGTTAAGTTCCATAGTGCTCAGAGCCATTTCCTTACAAACATTGATCATATAACACATTTTCGACATACTATAGGTTGGAAAAATGACTAATAGACTTAAGAAATAATATGTGTTTTAGTCTGCTAACGCATTTTATTTTATTTTTATTTTTTTTAATTTTTTATTTTTTTTTAATTTTTTATTTATTTATTTATTTATTTTTTTTTTTTTGCCTACTAGCTACCAGTTTCGTAACGCAGCACCATCGCCAGACTACCCCCGCACCCTGCGCGACGATTGCGTGCCAGGGGATGGCCTGAGGATGGTACTGTGTAGCAAACGCGTAACAGTAGGCAAAACAGAAAGTCAGTTTCAATTACAGACTAAAACATGTACAGGGTGATTTAGCTTCCCCTGCCTATGTCGTTTTGTGTAAACCCCAGTTTTTGGACGCCCAGAGTGGCCGAGCGGTTCTAGGCGCTACAATCTGGAATCTCGCGACCGCTACAGTCGCAGGTTCGAATCCTGTCTCGGGCATGGATGTGTGTGAAGACCTTAGGTTAGTTAGATTTAAGTAGTTCTAAGGTCTAGGGTACCACAGAAGTTGAGTCGCATAGTGCTCAGAACCATTTGAAACCCCAGTTTTATATGTGGCATTCAAAAACCACGTGCGAGATTTTCATAATCTTTCACTCGCTACGCGTTAACTGTTAGTTCTACAGAAAAAACGAAGAGGAACTTTTTGTAGGAAATTCGGCACAGAAAAAGTTTTTATCGGAGTATGTTTTCCTAGAGGCCGTAGTTATCAAGCTGTTGGTAGAAAACGCACCCCCCGCTCCCACATTCAGCCCCCACCCGTCAGTATTGCCAGTATCTTGTTCATGGCACTCCCTCGTACCACTGTACAACATTTTCGACTGTACTAGTTATTTCCAACATACGACCTTTTTTCGTCTTCATTGGCCACCCATATTACGCCACCGGCTTAGGCGAGCATTTACAAATTGTAAAGCTGATGTTAGACGGCGGAGGTTCGAGTCCTCCCTTGGGCATGGGTGTGTGTGTTTGTCCTTAAGAAAAATTAGGTTAAGAAGTGGGTAAGCTTAGGGACTGATGACCTTAACAGTTAAGTCCCATAAGATTTCCACACATTTGAACAATTTTTAATGTTAGTGTAAGCCTTACTTAGCCTTTTTTTAAAAAAAAAATTAACAGCACAAAGGAAACAATTACTTCCTTCTTCGTCAGGCCTCCCGACTACGAACTAGTGAGTTCGTAGTTTTGGTGTAACGTTTACGAAAATCATTTCTCTTTCATTACCCTCACGGGCACTTTCAAGTCAACAATATTAACGAAATAGGCGACCGTGCTGGTGGCGTAATAGGTCAGTCAATAGAGTTCAGTGAAGTTCGATTATCGGGAACTGTACGTGTAGTAGGACATTTTTTAATAGTGGTACGAAGGAGAACCACGAAGAACACACAATAAATCCTGCCAGGTGAGGCTAAGTGTAGGGGTGCAGTTGCGTTTGGAGGTCGCTTCTGTACGTTTTCCTTGAATAACTAGAAAACCGCAGCCTGTAGTGAAAACGTATACCAGTACAAAATGAAATTACGTCATATTTCCTAAAAAATTTCCTGTTAATTTTTTCTGTAGAAGAAACAGTTTGCACTTAGCGAGAGTGATAATTTGAAAATCCCGTGCGTGGTTTTCGAATGTCAGATTCAACATTGCGGGTTACATAAAAAAAACATCGATGGGGGAACTGAATCGACCGGCATTGCTGATTATACTCGTCTCAATGTTTAGGGTGTTGGAATTTGACGAATGCGTTTTAACTGATTGCCTCGAGCTTTATCAAAGTACTTGGGACATTAACCCACGGAGGCAAGTGCTTGTCACAGAAAACTTCTGAATATATTACTTTCGAATAGACTGTTGTTCTGAACTTTCATTGGAAAATAAAGAGCAGGAAACATGACGGCAATTTGCTTCGAAATATTCTGTTCTTCAGCCGGTAACCCCATTCCATCAACGTAAGGGAATGTGATCACTGTAACTTAAACGGACATTTTGAGATCTAGACAGCAGAGGTCATCTTCAGCTGGAGAGGCTATACACTCTTTTCCAACAAACTTTATTCTTTGCCTTCCCTCCGTAAGTGAACGAAATTGGATGTATTCTGTTTTGTATAATATATACTTAACTGCGGGCTACGTACATGGAAGCGGATGTAAAAGACCAGCAAACTCAAATCAGGATAATCATTTACTGTTTACAAACTTCCTAACGGTTAGTAACTGCTTGCCGGAGCTGTACGCTGATCTGCAGTCCCTAACATTCCAAGGCAATGCTTACATGGACACAACGAACTTAGCACGTTTCATTATCCGACCCAACAGCTTTTATTTCAGGACTACTTCCCTGGTAAATTTACGAATAGTTCAGCAGGTTAACGTACCGAATACGAAAGGCAACTGACAGGATAGAAGTGATGGTTTCAAAACGTAAACCTCACTATGGTCTTAGAGAAGTAAGTCTTCTCCTCTATGAACAAGGTCAAATCCTAGTATCTCCGAGTTTGGATTTTGCTGATTCCGTAACCGTTGTTCAATTAATTAAAAATTTATAAAAAATAATGAAAAGCCACTCAAGTTGCTTAAAGAAACTTTCGGCCTGTTTCGGCCTCTATATTAGTTCATTATCAAGTATATTTGAAAGTTATGCTGTAGAGGAGCACGTCAAATGATTTGACATTGTTTCTCTACATCATAACTTTCGGATACGCTTCTTGACGGCCTAATACACTATCCAGCAAGTTAATGCGATTACCTGTGAAAAATCTGATTAACCACGTTTCACAATGCGGACGGTTGCGAGACGTGCTGGAGAGTTCTGGAAGATACCGACCGGGATATGGAGCCACGCCGACTCTAGTGCGGTGGTCAACTGCACTAGCTTTCTCGGTTGAGGATCCATAATGCGAACAGCCCGATCGAGGTGCTCCCACAGATTCTCGACCAGGTTTTAATCCGAGGAGCCTGGTGACCAGGGAACTACGGTGAATACATCCTGGTCCTCTAAGAACCACACACGTGCACTGCGAGAGCGGCAACACATTGCATTGCCCAGCTGACAGAAGCCATCGTGCCGAGGAGAAACAAACTGGACGTAGGGGTGGAAATGGTTCCCAAGGATAGACACACACTAGTATTAATCCACTGCGCCTTTCAGAATGACTAAATCTCCCACGGAATGCCCTGCGACATCGACGCATACGAAGATTCTTGCAGGGTATTTGCTTCTCCGATGAAGAAGAAAACATGATTGATCTGAAACGGTCACATGTAGCCACTCAGTCTTCAATTACGGTACTGGCGAGCAAATTACAGCGTTTGTCGCTGATGATCAGCAGTCAGTATGTTGCAATAACAAGCTGTGTGCCACGGAGACCAGTACGCAGCAGCGTTCGCCGAACGGAAGTTGAAGAGCCACTGTTGGTAATCTGCTCAATCGTTGCACGTCTATTCGCCAGTACACATCGCTGAAGCAGTCATTTACCCCTGTCATCTATAACTCGTCGTGGACCACAGTTGCCTCAGCGGTGGTTTTGGATATCATCCTTTTTTCATTCACGTTATACTTTAAACATGGGGGCACGCGAACAATTTACAGAATTAGTCGCTTCGGAAACGCTTCCATCCTTGATCCAAAAGGCTCTTTTAGACGTCAGCTCACTCACTCCGTTTCCACATTACAATAAAGACCCCACTGTTTTCCGAGTCCATCCAACACGCCTTTCATACCCTCCAGTGCTTATGGTGCCACATGCGTTCTGTGATTGGTTATTGCACGCTGACGTCGAACATAGGTGGTGGTCACCTTAATGTGACTAGACCGTGTACAAAGGCCGAAAACGGTCGTGTGGACTCTGTAAATTATAGTAAAGCAACTAGAGCAGCTTTTCATTTGGTTTCAGAAAGAAAAGAAGGGTACTTTGGGAGACCTTTTCGATGGAACGCGATTGGGGGGGGGGGGGGGGGGGCGGAAGGCCTTAAGCCTTCCAAGCATCATACCTTTCCGCTTTTGGCAAGAGAAAAGCGCAAGTATTATGATCTGAAAACACCAGAACATACTCGAGAGCCTACAACAGTCGTTAGACAAGCAAGGTGAAAGTATTTAAGAGAAATACTAAGATCATTTTGTTTCTCAGCGGGAAAATAATTCGAAACACATTGTTTAAATTCTTTTATTAGTTTCTATGGCTTTAATACTACAGTAGTACATTGGCAAATAATGCACATAGACGCTGTAGAGGGCAACTTTCATCTCACTCTGTTGTCGGCAGAGATATGTTTTGGATTGGTCTAGGCTAGATACTGACAGTCTTGAGGAGTCATTCCAATCCAATAGAACTGAATCGTCGTCTACGCTCAAGGAGATTGGTCGGAAAACGGTCCAAGACTGGTGGGCTATGCTTGATGGAAGAAAATACGTTCTAAGCAGGAGTCCGTAGAGAACATTCATGTCAGAGGTGCCTTCTTAAGAAGTACGTTTGACCATTAAGGAGAGTGGGGAATCATTTTACGGCATCCCTCCGAAAGTCGGAGCCCTAATAAAGAAATCTGGCTAGGTTGTCTATATCTATTGCTGTTAATTGATTGTTGTTGTTGTGGTCTTCAGTCCAGAGACTAGTTGGATGCAGCTCTCCATGCTACTCTATTCTGTGCAATCCGCTTAATCTCCTAGTAACTGGAAAACACTGATAAGGAGAAGGGACAGGATGCTAGGGCATCTGCTAAGACATGAGGGAATGAATTCCATCGTACTAGAGGGAGCTGTAGAGGGCAAAAACTGTAGAGGAAGACAGATATTGGAATACGTCAAGCAAATAATTGAGGGCATAGCTTGCAAGTTCTACTCTGAGATGAAGAGGTTAGCACAGGAAAGGAATTCGTGGCGAGCCGCATCAAACCAGTCAGTAGACTGATGACCAAAAAAAAAAAGAACTACGGCAACCTACATCCTTCTGAATCTGCTCAGTGTATTCACCTCTTGGTATCCCTCTATGATATTAATCCTCCACGCTTCCTTCTAGTACAAATTTTTAATCCCTTGACGCCTCAGAATGTGTCCTAACAACCGATCGCCTTTCTAGTCAAGTTGTCTGCAAATTCCTCTTCTCATTATCTACGTGATCTACATATCTAATCTTCAGCATTCTTCTGTAGCACCAAATTTCTAAAGCTTCTATTGTCGTCTTGTCTAAACTATTTATTGTCCATGTTTCACTTCCATGCATGGCTACACTCCATACAAATACTTTCAGAAGACTTCCTTGCACTTAAATCTATACTCGACGTCAACAAATTACTCTTCCTCAGAAACGCTTTCCTTGCCATAGCCAGTCTATATTTCATATCGTCTCTACTTCGAACATCATCAGTTATTTTGCTTCCCTAATACCAAAATTAGCCTACTACTTTGTGTCTCCATTCCTGATCTAATTCCCTCAGTATCACCTGATTTAATTCGACTACATTCCATCATCCTCGTTTTTCTTTTGTTGATGTTCATCTTATATCCTCGATTCAAGACACTGGCTATTCCGTTCAACTGCTCTTCAAGATCCTTTGCTGTCTCTGACAGTATTACTACGTCGTCGGCAAACCTCAATGCTTTTATTTTTTTTCCATGGATTTTAATTCCCACCCATAGTTTTTCTTTTGTTTCCTTTACTGCTTGCTCAATATACAGATTTAATAACATTGGTGGTAAGCTACAAGCCATTCTCACTCCCTTCTCAATCACTGTTTTCCTTTCGTGCCTCTCGACTCTCATAACTGCCATCCGGTTTCTGTACAAATTGTAAATAGCC
This sequence comes from Schistocerca nitens, assembly GCF_023898315.1. Taxonomy (NCBI): domain Eukaryota; kingdom Metazoa; phylum Arthropoda; class Insecta; order Orthoptera; family Acrididae; genus Schistocerca; species Schistocerca nitens. The sequence goes on along the minus strand of NC_064621.1, from coordinate 318,438,983 downwards.
TTTCGCTCCCTGTATTTATCCACTGCCACCTTTAGATTTGAAAGAGAGTATTCCTGTCGACATCGTCAAAAGCTTTCTCTAACTCTCCAAACGCTAGGAACGTAGGTTTGCCTTTCCTTAACCTATGTTCTAAGATAATTCGTAGGGTCAGTATTGCCTCGCGTGTTCCAACATTTCTACGGAATCTTAACTGATCTTGCCCTAGTCGGTTTCTAACAGTATTTCCATTCCTCTGTAAGGAATTCGTGTTATTATATTGCAACTGTAACTTATTAAACTGATAGGTCAGTAATTTTTACAACTATCAACACTTGCTTTCTTTGGGATTAGACTTATTATATTTTTCTTAAAGTCTGTCTCATATGCTCACCAAGGATATCAGTAGTTCTAATGGAATGTTGTCTACTCCTGGAGCCTTGTTTCGACTTAGGTCTTTCAGTGCTTTGTCAACTTCTTCACCCAGCATCAGATCTCCCACTTCATTCTCATCTACGTCGTCTTACATTTCCATAATATTGCCCTCATCAACATCGCCCTGGCAGAGGCCCTCTATATACCCCTTCTGCTTTAGTTTTTGCTTAGGACTGGTTTTCTATCTGAGCTCTTGGTATTCATATAGGAGGTTCTCTTTTCTGAAAAGATCTCTTTAATTTTCCTGTTGGCAGTATCTATGTTGTCCATTGTATTACATGCTTCTACATCCTTACATTTGTCCTCTAGCCATCCCTGCTTAGCCATTTTGCACTTGCTGTCGACCTCATTTTTGAGACGTTGGATTCATTTTCGCCTGCTTCATTTAGTACATTTTTATATTTTCTTCTTTCATCATTAAAATTTAATATCTCTTGGGTTACCGAAGGATTTCTACTAGCCCTCGTCCTTTTATCTACTTGATCCTCTGCTACCTTCACCATTTCATCCCTCAAAACTACCCCATCTTCTACTATTGTATTTATTTCGCCTGTTCTTGTCAATCGTTCCCGGACTCTCTCTCTCTGAAACTCTCTACAACCTCTCGTTCTTTCAGCTTATCCAGGTCCTATCTCCTTAAATTCCTACCTTTTGCAGTTCCTTCAGTTTTAATATACAGTTCGTAGACAATAAATTGTGATCAGAGTCCACATCTGCCCCAGGAAATGTCTGACAATTTAAAACCTGGTTCCTAAATCTCTGTCTTACCACTATACAATATATCTGAAACCTCTCAGTGTCTCCAGGCCTCTTCCACAGATACAACCTTCTTTTATGCTTCTTAAGCCAAGTGTCAGCTATCATTAAGTTATGAACTGTGCAAAATTCCACGAGGCCGATTCCTCTTTCGTTGCTTACCCCCAGTCGGTATTCACTTACTACTTTTCCTTATCGTCCATTTCATACTATCGAATTGCAATACACCATGACTATCAAATTTTCGTCTCCCGTTAACTCTTTGAATAATTTCTTTTCTCCCATCATACATTTTTTCTATCTCTTCAACATCAGTGGTACTAGGTGTCATATAAATTTGTGCTACTGTGGTAGGCGTGGACTTCGCGCCATTTTTGGCTACAATAATGCGTACGCTATGCTGTTCGTAGTAGCTTACCGGCGCTCCTGTTTTTTTTATTCAGTATTAAACCTACTCCTGCATTACCCCTATTTGATTTTGTATTTATAACTCTGTATTCACTTGACCCGAAGTCTTGTTCCTCCTACCACCAAACTTCACTAATTCCCACTATATCTAACTTTAACTTACCCATTTCCCTTTTTAAATTTTCTAACCTACCTGTCCGATTAAAGGATCTGACATTCCAAGCTCCGATCCGTAGAACGCCAGTTTTGTTTCTCCTTATAACAACGTCCTCCTGTGTAGTCCCCGCCCGGAGATCTGAATGGGGGCTATTTTACCTCCGGAATATTTTACCCAAGAGGACGCCATCATCATTTAACCATACAGTAAGGCTGGATGCCTCCGGAAAAATTACGGCTATAGTTTCTCCTTGCTTTCAGCCGTTGGCAGTACCAGCACAGCAAGGCCGTTTTGGTTGATGATACTTAGCGATGTCTTTCAATCATCCAGACTGTTGCCCCTGCAGATACTGCAAAAGTCTGCTGCCCCTCTTCAGGAGCCACACGTATGTCTGGCCACTCGCCAGATAACCGTTCGTTGTGGTTGCACCTACGGTACTCTTCTATGTATCGCTGAGGCACGCAAACGTCCCCAGCAACGACAAGGTCCGTGGTTCATGGGAGGGAGGCTGATTAATTATTGATTGATATACTGATTGGTTAGTGATAAACTGATTGATAATAACGACCTCCTCCTTTCGCCCTCCTACTTCTTCCATTTCTTTCCGCCTTCTCTTCGTCATCCGACCACCATCAACAGTACTACGTCCGCTACTATTAGTAGTACTAATTACTGTTATTGCTTTCTCGTGGACGTAATTGTTAACAGCTTCTATTGCAATGCTGTAGTAGCGGTGTCCATGTCCGTAGTGACCCGTGGCGGAATTGTTTTATGAAAATGTTTAATTTTCTCCGTGTGTTTTGGTGGAAAGCATCACTGGTGACGCAGGAGAACGACGTGTGACGCCCTTGATTCTCATGTGAATGGTGGAATATATCAGCTGAATGTAAATTAATTTCACCACGCACTCCACGTAAAACACTAAAATATTTTAATGAATATTTTTAACATGAACCTCGCGCGTCAGCGTCATGCGTTGCACGTTGCGTTCCAGTGCCACGCGTCACTCGTTCAGCCGAAAATTTTAAAAATTAAAAATTATTTATATCGGTGAAAATAAACACCACCATGCTTCGCTAATGGGTGAGACGTCGCTACTGCATTGCTGTGTGAGGAGCTGTTATCGACTACTACAGCATGTAAATAGTAGAAAGAAGAGACCAAGCATGAGGAGGAAGGGATTACATGACAGGTTGAGAATGGAGTGAGGCAGGCTTGAGGCTACCTTGATTTTATTCAACTTTACATTGAGCAAGCTGTAAAGGAAACCAAAGAAAAATTCGGAGTAGGACTTAAAGCTCTTGCAGAAGAAATAAAATTTTGATGTTGACCAATGACGTTGCAAATCTCTCACAGACAGCAGAGGACTTGGAAGAGCAGCTGAGGGGGCTGGACAATGTCTTGGAAGGAGGATACAAAATGAACACCAACGAAAGAAAAACAAGGATAACAGAATGTAATCGAATTAAAACAGATGGTTCTGATGGAATTAAACTAGGAAACGAGCATTTACAGCAGTACATGAAGTTTGTTATTTTAGCAGCAAAATAACTGCAGTAGAGATTGTATAAAATGTTGAATGTCAATGGCAAGAAAAGCTTTTCTGAAGAAAAGATAGATGTTAACATCGATTATAGACTTGAGTGTTAGAAACTCGTTTCTGAAGGGATTTGTCTGGAGTGTAGGCCTGTATGGAAGTGAAACATGGACGTTAATAGTTTAGACAAGAAGAGAATAGAAGCTTTTGAAATGCGGTGAGATGAGGAGGTCTTGAACATAAAAGGGGAGAAAAGTAATTTGTGGCACATCTTGACTGAAATAAAGGATGAGTGGATAGGACACATTTTGAGACATCAGGGGATTACAAGTTTAGTATTGGAGAGGAAGTGTTGGGGGTAAAAATTGTAGAGGGAGACCAAGAGGTGAAAACAGTAAGCAGCTCCAGAAGGATGTACACTAACAGACCAAAAGTATCCGGACACTCCCAAAAACACACATGTTTCATATTAGGTTCATTGTGCTGCCACCTACTGCTAGATTCTACATATCAGCGACCTTAGTAGCTATTAGACATCGTGAGAGAGCAGAATGAGACACTCCGCGCAACCCACGGACTTCGAACGTGGTCAAGTGATTGGGTGTCACAGGTATAATACGACTGTACGCGTGATTCCCACACTCCTAAACATCGCTAGGTCCACTGTTCCCGATGTGATAGTGATGTGGAACCGTGAAGGGACACGTACAGCACAAAAGCATACAGACCGACCTTGTCTGTTGACTAACAGAGACCGCCGACAACTGAAGATGTCCGTAATGTGTAATAGGCAGACATCTATCCAGACCGTCACACAGGAATTCCAAACTGCTTCGGGATCAACTGCAAGTGCTATGACAGTTAGGCAGGAGGTGAGAAAACTTGGATTTCATGGTCGAGCGGCTGCTCGTAAGCCACACATCACGCCGGTAAATGCCAAACGACGCCTCGTTTGGTGTAAGGAGCTTAAACATTGGACGATTGAACAGAGGAAAAACGCTGTGTGGAGTGACGAATCACGGTACAAAATGTGGCGATCCGATGGCAGGGTGTGGTTATGGCGAATGTCCCGTGAATGTCATCTGCCAGCATGTGTACTGTCAACAGTAAATTCGGAGGCGGTAGTGTTAAGGTTTGCTGGTGTTTTTCATGGAGGGGACTTGCACCCCTTCTTGTTTTTGTGGCACTATCACAGCATAGTCCTACATATATGTTTTAAGCACCTTCTTGCTTCCCACTGTTGAAGAGTAATTCGGGGATGGCGATTGCATTTTTCAACGCAAGGGGGAACCTGTTCATAATGCACTGCCTGTTGCGGAGAGGTTACACAACAATAACATCCCTGTAATGGATTGGCCTGCACAGAGACCTGACGTAAATCCTATAGCACACCTTTGGGATGTTTTGGAACAACGAATTCGTGCCAGGCCTCACCAACCGATATCGATACCTCTCCTCAGTGCAGCACTCCTGAAGAATGGCCTGTCATTCCCCAAGAAACCATCCAGCACCTGAAGATGCGCACCACGAACTTGTAAGTCATTTTCAGCCAGGTGTTGGGATACTTTTGATCACGTACTATAGGTTGCAGTAGTTATTCGGGAATGATGACGCTTGCCCAGGATAGAGTAGCGTGGAGATCTGCATCAAACCATTCTTTGGACTGAAGACTACAACAACTACAGATTAATAATCGGTTAGTGAATGAATAATCAATCAGCCTTTAACCTGGTCAATATCGACAAGTCTTTTGGCACCAACTTCTAATCAAGGAGAATGGTCTGATAAGATGGGTCGAGGGGTGTGCCAGGACCGTTTTTGCTATCCAGCTCAGGAGCGACTGAAAATACAGGTACAGTGCGACGATGTAGTTTGAAAAACGGATAAATCTGATCGCACACGAATTTTCTTCCGATGGCCCACTTATCAAGACCTGCGTCACATGGAAATATTTCAGTCACCCGAATCAAGAGCGCATAACCATCAACATGAAACCTTTCCAACTTCTTCTTTTAGTACAACTACTTGCTAACACAATGATCAGTCAAGGACACCGTCCTCCATGAGTATGAGTCGAAAGTCGGCGTTTCTGCACCCGAATTAATATCTACGCCTAGTTACGTGGTTCAGTAGAAGTTCTGATGGTATGACATCTGAACTGTTTAGCGAAGAGCAGGTTCTGAATAACGAGGCTGCATACCGGTTGTTGGCATCATAATGAACTGTCGCTCATTTTATTTACCCTATAGCCCATCTACCTTGTAACGCAGTACATGAAAACCATCTCTCACAACCTGGCAAAAAATGTAGAAATATCTAGTCATTCATAAGGGCAAGGAATGCATCCAAACGTACAATCTCTGTGGGATCTGCCTGGTGCTGAAGCTGAAATCATTTGACAGAAAGTAAAAATACTAAATTCCACATTTTGAAATTTATTAGCGGAAGCGGCTACTGCTATACAGATGTTCTACCGCCGTACAGACTCAAAGAGCAGAGATATTGGGTGCCTTAGAGAAAGATATTTTTAATAGTCTTTTCATTTGATTTGTGATTTAGTACTGTATTGTTGGTTGTAACTTTGCTGTCAGTTTACCTTGTGAATTACAATTGCGAGTGAAACCAAATATATCTACCAGTGAGGATACGAATTGATATGGATGTCTGATTCAACAATGAATCCTAACTACACACAACTGCAGTACCAGTAACTAAAAAATATTACTTCATTCTTATTCATACCCATATCCTTACACCTCGTTTCGTTCTAAATCCTAATCAAATCCTTCTGTTTCACAATATTCAAAGGCCGTGCAGGGTAGTCGCGTGGTCTGAGGCCTCTTGTCACGGTTCGCGTGGCGACCCCCGTCAGATGTTCGAGTCCTCCCTCGATCAAGGGTGTATGTATTATCCTTAGCGTAAGTTAGTTTAAGATAGATTAAGTAGTGCGTAAGCTTAGGGATCGATGACTTCAACCGTTTGGTCCCATAAGACCTTACCTCAAATTTCTAATTAAAATATTAAAAGAAATCATTTTACTTAAACACAGATGCACTTATCTTTACGTCTACATTACCATGAGCCATCCTCTCGGCGTCTTTCTCATTACTACCCTAACTATAGAACTCCCGGGTTCCCCGCTGCCAAGCAGCTACGACAAATGAAACACATCTTACAGCGACACAACTACTCTGACTAAAGACTGCGAGCGAATAATTAGCGATTGAGGTCGGCCGAGGTGGCCGAGCGGTTCTAGGCGCTACGGTCGCAGGTTCGAATCCTGCCTCGGGCATGGATGTGCGTGATGTCCTTAGGTTAGTTAGTAGTTCTAAATTCTAGGGGACTGATGACCTCAGAGGTTAAGTCCCATAGGGCTCAGAGCCATTTGAAACATTTTGCTACGTAACAATTAGTCCAACGTGACTCCAAAGGAACGCAGATCACGCCTGAATACAAAGAGGATAGAAGACTAGAAGTATAGCTCAATCTGTTAGCGGTAGGTTAGATCAACATGCTAGTATTACGGAGATGCTTCGGGAACTCGAATGTGAATACCTGGAGGGAAGGAGACTTTCTTTTAAAGAACCGGCGTTCGAAGCTGAATGCTGAACGATTCTACTGCCGCCCATGTGCATTTCGTGTAAGTATCACAACATGAGACATGACAAATTAGGGCTCGTACCGAAACATATGGACAGGCGTATCTCACTGGCTCTGTTTGTTAGTGGAACAGGAAATTTACAACATACCCCGGATCACACCGTACGGTTGCTTATGGAATATGTATGTGGATTTAAATGCACCATTAAAAACAAATATCAGTGGCGTCTGTCTCTTTCGGATCCTACAGCATTTTCTATGCTCAAATAGTATGGAAATCGTCGAGGGATATTGGGTCATATTAAAGGGAGCTTGCTTTATTGAAGCAGAAACAGTAGTAGCAGATGACAGCATCCACCAATGTTTTTGAAAAGTGTTCGGCACTGTACGGCATCGTCGACTACTAACCAACACACAATCTTACGGAGTATCTTCGCTAACATATCACAGTCTCGACAGATATTTGAGTAGTAGAAATTGTGATGCGTTCCATTCTTTTTTTTTTTTTTTTTTGAGGGGTACCTATTTTTCATAATTTTATGTTTATCGTGACTCAGCATATAGCCGAAGTCAGTTTGTTGCATTAAGCAGCATTGTAGAATAATTCGATAGTGAACCGAAAGCTGATTCCCACAAAGGCAGAGGTAGCAGCAGGTGAATATTTTCACTTAAAACTTCCGTGCTGATAGGCCTTGATAGATGCCCGGACTTTTTAAGTGAAGTCAGTACCGGTCGTAATAGCCTACATTGTATGATCAACCACACCATACGACAGGATGATGAATCAACAGTGTGGGAAGGGAAACGCGAGCCTTGTAACGGATTTCACTCTGCAGTAACAATGCATTGGAAACACTAATGGTCTGGTGCGAAGGGACGACTACGTTTTATTAAATATTGACAACGGAATTCTTCTTTTTGACATAACTGGTGCTAGGACGAGCCTACAGGTCATAAGTTTTCCATCACAATAATAACGCTATGCAGTAATCCAGTAAATACAATAAAAAAATCGGTATTGTTAACTTACCGAAAATTAACAGGAGTAAGAAGGATTACCATGTGAGCAATAGATTTCGCTTGCAAGCCAAGCTCCCGAGACTGCAAGAGGACACATTCTGAGCCTGTTCACATGTGAGAGTCAGCGATATAATGTAATCCGATACTGTTCGTATACATAATTGGAGTTACTAAACATTAACCTTGTGGAAGAAATAGATCCGCGATACAATAAGGTGACAAAGGTCATGGGGTACAGATATGCACTTATACAGGTGGCGGCCATATCGCATACACAAGGTATAAATGGGTAGTGTATTGGAAGAGCTGTCATTTATAGTCAGGTGATACGCGTGAAAAGGTTTCCGACAGGACTTTTGGCATACTACGGGAATTAACAGGCTTTGAACGCGGGATGGTAGTTGGAGTTAGACACGTTTGACATTCCATTTCGGATATCGGTGGGGCATTCAAAATTCCGCATGCAATTGAGTCAAGAGTGTGCCGAAAATACCCCATTTCAGGCATTGTCTGTGCTGACAGACAAGCATCACTGCGTGAGATAACCCCATAAATCAATGTGGGACGTACGACAAACGTATCCGTTAGGACAGTGGGCCGAAGTTTGGCATTAATAGGTTATGGCAGCAAACTACCGACGCGAGTGCCTTTGCTAACAGCACGACATCGCTTGCAGCTCCTCTCGTGGGCTCTTGACCGTATTGGTTGGACCGTAGACTGCCGGAAAACCGTGACTTGGTAAGATGAGTCCCGGTTTCAGTTGGTAATAGCTGATGATATGGTTCGACTGCTGCGCAGATCCCACGAAATTATGGACCCCAGTTGTCAACAAGACACCCTGCAATTTGGTAGTGACTCCATAACGGTGCAGCTCTGGTATACATGGAGTAGTCTGGGCCCTTTGGATGTTCGGCTACTTGAAGAATATTTGTAGCCCTTCACGAACGTTATGATGCGAAACAACGACGACATTTTTGTGGATGACAGTGCGCCAAGCCTTCGGGCCACAATTCTTTGCGAGGGAACAATTCTTCGCGACTGGTTTGAAGAACTTTCTGGACAATTAGAGTGAATGGTTTCAAAAATGGTTCAAATGGCTCTGAGCACTATGGGACTCAACTTCTGAGGTCATCAGTCCCCTAGAACTTAGAACTACTTAAACCTAAATAATTTACGGACATCACACACATCCATACCCGAGGCAGGATTCGAACCTGCGACCGTAGCGGCCTCGCGGTTCCAGACTGTAGCGCCTAGAACCGCTCGGCCACCTCAGGCGGCGTGAGTGGTTTGGCCAACCAGATAGCTCGACGTGAATCCCGTCGAACATTTATGGACCTAATGGAGAGGTCAATTTCTGCATAAAATCCAGCACCAGCAACACTTCCGCAGTTATGGAAGGCTATAGAGCCAGCCAGCATGGCTCCCAGTTATTGCAGGGGCTTCCAACGAGTACTTGAGTCCATGTCCCATGGAGGTGTTACGCTACAGCAGGCAAAAGGTTTCCATTGACTTTCTTTACCTCTGCGTATTAAAGTGTCAACATTTTATGCTATTGGCAAATAAACACATCGTTATGGCATCCTGGAACTTATTTCGTACAAACCCGAATGAGATTTTCACTCTGCAGCGGAGTGTGCGCTGATATGAAACTTCCTGGCAGATTAAAACTGTGTGCCGGACCGAGACTCGAATTCGGGCCCTTTGCCTTTCGCGGGCAAGTGCTCTACCATCTGAGATACCCAAGCACGACACACTCCCCGTCCTCACAGCTTTACTTCTGCCAGTACCTCGTCTCCTACTCTCCAAACTTTACAGAAGCTCTCCTGCGAATCTTGCAGAACTAGCACTCCTGCAAGAAAGGATATTACGGAGACAGGGAAGTAGGAGGTACTGGCAGAAGTAAAGCTGTGAGGAGGGGGCGTGAGTCGTGCTAGGATAGCTTAGATGGTAGAGCACTTGTCCGTGAAAGGCAAAGGTCCCGAGTTCGAGTCTCGGCCCGGTACATATTTTTAATCTGCCAGGAAGTTTCATAGAAACTAGCTGCCCTTTACCGTTAATAAGAATCAGAGGCCACATGCTTGCATCTTCTGAAGAATTCGATACACTATTAGATCTGCTTTTCGGGGCATCATCTACGAGAACATCATAGAGTACTTGTGTGAGGAAACAGTATATGCCGATTCACTTAGGTAATCCAAGGAAGGATCATGTAAACAAGCGTAGTGTCTGCAGGGAAAGTTTGACCCGTAGGCTGTACGTCACTTATACCACTTTCTATGCAATGCCAACAGAACTGAGATATGTGTGTGGGAGTTCAAATATGCGAGGGGAGATTGGTGTCTCCGTACACCACACAGTGAATTTTCTACAGAAAAGAAAACCACATCGCTTGTGCCCTAATTAATCATAATGACATCTAATAGCAAAATGTAAGCCATCGAAATTGTCATAGATATTAAAATACTATATGTCTGATGCAGTTACAACAGCATATGACTAGCTTTGTTGTGAAGAACGTTGGTGAGTAAGTAAGCTGTTGTACGTAAAATAAAGCTATAAAGTCAGGTAGACTCACGTATCTGCCTGTTCAGGATTGCATAGCTGATGTGTATCTCCCCTTACCCTACCTCCCGCCACCAAAATGCACAACCCACGACAACAGGGCACGAGCACGGGCGTGCATCTATGACCCATGCTACTGAAGTTATTATACTTATACAAAGTGTAAGTTATGGATAATTTTAATACCTTTTTAACGTAGTATATGTTCAGTGACCTAATAAAATATGTTTCAGTCCCTGTTTCAACGTCTAAGGGTCCGAGTATATATATATACTTTCTTAAGTAGCCTACGTTCTTCCTCAGGGATCAGGCTATCACCAAACCACATTTCATGGAAATCAGTTTAGCGATTTAATCGTGGATACATAAGAGAAAGAACTTTCACATTTAATAATATTCGTCCACATGCATAGATTCAACGTTTTGACGATTATGTAAGAGTTGTATCGATGACAGTGAATCGTATTAAGTACAGCTTTTCAATCAATAAAAGCATTTTCACGAATATGATAAAGTTCAAAAGTCAAAGAGTAAACTGCTTCTACAAAGAGTTATTATTTTTTTCTACACGCGTTGTATTTCTGAAATCAGTGACCTGTACTACACGTTTTCTAAAGTAGCCTCTGTTCTTCCTCAGCATTCCAGCTATCTCCACACCAGATTTCATCAAAATTGATTCAGTGCTTTAGTCGTGGAAAGATAACCGAGGTAAACATTGTAGCGATCAAGATTGCTGTCCCCTGCGTTTGTGTTGTGTGTTTGCTTTTGTTGCAGCTGTCAAAATATTTACACGCCAGGCGCCAGAGGTGCTGTGCTTCACCATCGACAGTTTCCGTTCGTTCTTTGACTGTTGAGTTCATCCTTCTTTATTGTCAATACTGTAAATAATTACGCGTTATTCTTCTTTAGAGACGGTTCTATTCATAGGTAAAGCTTCTGTGTTGTGTTAAAAATATCCTTGCTCGATGTGCATGTATATATTTCGTATACAAGCCTGACTGAATATTACGACATGCAAAATTAAGTTGTTTTTCGACGGTTCAAACATAGCTTTTCAGAAGAAATTTTCCTATTTACAATTAAGCGATACACAAACGGTTACAAATGCCTAATATCCAGTAGAGCCCCATCTAGCAGGCAGAAGTGCCGCAACGCGACGTGACATGGACCCCACTAATGCTTGAAGTAGTGCTGGAGCGAATTGACACCATAAATCGTGCAGGGCTGTCCATAAATCCGTAAGAGTACGAGGGGCTTGAGATATCTTTTCAACAGCACTTTGCAAGGCGTCCCAGATAAGCTCAATAATGTTCATTTCTGGGGATTTTGGCGGCCAGCGGAAGTGTTTAAATACGGAAAGTGTACTTGGAATAACTCTGTAGCAGTTATGAACGAGTGGTGTGTCGCAGTGTCCTGCTGGAATTGCCTAAATCCGTCGGAATGAACAAATTGTATGAATGTATGCAGGTGATCAGACAGGATGCTTACAGCTGTCAGATTCGTATCTAGACGTATCAGGAGTCCTATATCACTCCACCTGCACACACCCCATAACATTACAGAGCCTCGACCAGCTTGAAGAGTTCCCTGCTGACCTGCAGGCTCCATGGATTCATGAGGTTGTCTCCATACCCGTACACGTCCAACCGTTCGATACAATTTAAAACGAGACTCGTCGGACCAGGCAACATGATTCCAGTCATCAACAGTCCATTGTCGGAGTTGACGGTCTCAGGCGAAGCGTAAATCTTTGTGTCCTGCAGTCGTCAAGGGTATACAAGTGGGTCTTCGGTCCCGAAAGCCCATATCGATGACATTTCGTTGAATTGTTCGCAAACTGACACGTGTTGATGACCCAGCATTGAAATCTGTAGCAGTTTGCGGAAGGGTTGCACTTCCGTCACGTTGAACGATTCTCTTCACGTGTCGTTGGTCCCGTTCTTGCAGGATCGTTTTTCGGCCGCAGCGATGTCGGACATTTGATGTTTTACCGGATTCCTGATATTCACGATACACTCGTAAAAAGGTCATGCGGGAAAATCCCCACCTCACCGCTACCTCGTAGATGCTGTGTCTCAATGCTTGTGCGTCGACTGTAACGCCACGTTCAAACTTTCTTAAATCTTGATAACCTGCCATTGTAGCAGCAGAAACTAGTCTAACAACTGCCCCAGACACTTATTGTCTAATATCGGCGTTGCTGAGCGCAACGCTGAATTCTTCCTCTTTACATATCTCCGTACCTGAATATATATGCCTATACCAGTTTCTTTGGCGCTTTAGTGTATAATATTTGTATGAATTACTGGCTGTTACGCCATGATCGAATGAATTTCTTATTTAAAGAAACATTTAATCCCCGATTATGGAGAACATCTTGAAGGCAGTTTTAGCTTTTTCGAAGTCCTATGCATATTTCGGATCTTTGATGACTGAAGTAAACTTCCGTTGCCGCGTGTTCCTGCACAGAGGCGTGAATTCATATGTTTTGAAACTCGAGTGCAATAGTACGTTATCGATTGCTGTCATTCGCTATTGCTATCACCACATGGTGGGAGACTAGTACCACCCTCCTCAACACTGAGATCCAAATCCGTTTAGCTCAACACTCCCTCCCTTCCTTTTAAAATTAAGGAGGTTTTTTGTAATCTCTACGGCCCACCTCCATAGCAGGGAAGTACATAATTGGTAGTAGCCCGGGCCCCAAAAACATATCACAGTGGCTACGTAAGGGCCGAAAGGAAAAAAAAGATCACATAATTTTTGTCACACATATTCGTTTTACTTAACAAATGTAATTACAAAACGTATTTTTAAGAAAACAAATTTTAAGCAATTTAATTTGAAAGGCCACTCTCCACTGATTTCACAGTTGCTTTGCTTTTGGGTCATATTTTTTTTTAGTTTATGAGAAATAGTGGTCAAAGGGGCGGGGGCGCCACTAGAACCAATAACGGACAGCGTATGGCCCGCGGGCCGCGGTCTCTACATGCCAGCTAAGGTTACCAAACATAAAAAAATAAAAATAAAGTATATAGTCACTCCTATACAAATCATTACAAACATCATTTAATACTGTGTAATTCCGCTCCTGGACATGATAACCGTCTGTATTCGTTTAGGACGTGGATCCACCAGGTTCTGCAGGAACGCAGTATCCAGTTTCAGCCACTCGCTGAGGATTTGATTACAACTATACACTAAATTGCGGGGATGCTGATATGCACCAAATAGCGGAGATGCTGCGTTTCACCCGCTTTTCCAACATGTCCAACAGGTTTTCCGTGGGGTTCAAGTCAGATGATTTTGCAGGCCAGTCGAGAAGTAATAGTGTTGGAGGGTGTTCAGAAACCGCTCACATATTCTCCAAGCGCGGTGAAGTTTTCGGGTATGGTCTTTATGTGTCTTTGTGTGTCTTGCGAGGTGATCAACTCTAAATGTTGGCAGCATTCAGTTCCTGTCGCAATGTTCTCTCGCTAACAGGTTGCCATGGAATTCCATTCACTGCGTGCAGCAATTACTATCGGGTTTGGAAGGGATTTTGATTCACGAGCCGTGAAAACCGACTCTGTTCCTTTCCACTGGTAGAACACGGCAAGTGTCATAATCCGATTTTCCAGGAACATTGCTCAGTGGAGGAGGAGCCAAAATAAGCGAACACACGCTTCGGGGTATCCGTAGATACTAGACCGTTTCTGAGAAAACTATGGTCAAAGTTTTCGATGTATTAAATATCCCGTTCAGCACAGCTGAAATACACTAGCTGATGGCATCGTGGACAGTAGTTTCGGTCTCTCACATTCTGCGGCGTGTGTTCGAAACCCGTTTAATGTTTTTATTTTTATTTTTATTTTTTTTCATTCACTCATATCAAAGTCCGTAGAAAGCTACAGCACGAACGTATCTTATCAAGTTAAGGGAAACAAGGTCGTTATATTAAGTGTAAACTTACAACTGGGTTTCACGTTTAGTGTCACATTTATTATATATTATTGTTGTTGTTGTTGTGGTCTTCTGTCCAGAGACTGGTTTGATGCAGCTCTCCATACCACTCTATCCTGTGCAAGCATCTCCATCTCCCAGTACCTACCGCAATCTACATCCTTCTGAATCTGCTAAGTGTCTTCATCTCTTGGTCTCCCTTTACGATTTTTACCCTCCACGCTGTCCTCCCATACTAAAATGGTGATCCCTTGATGCCTCAGAAAATGTCCTACCAACCCTTCCCTTACACTAGTCAAAGTGTGCCACAAATTTCTCTTCTCCCTAAATCTGTTCAATACCTCCTCATTAGCTACGTGATCTACCCATCTAATCTTCAGCATTCTTCTGCAACACCATATTTCGAAAGCTTCTATTGTCGTCTTGTCTAAACTATTTACTGTCCATGTTTCACTTCCGTACATGGCTACATTCCATACAAATACTTTCAGGAAGGATTTCCTCACACTTAAATCTATACCCGATGTCAACAAATTTATCTTCCTCAGAAACGCTTTCCTTGCCTTAGCCAGTCTATATTTTGTATCCTCTCTACTTCGACCATGATCAGTTATTTTGCTTCCTAAATAGCAAAACTGATCTACTATTTTAAGTGTCTCATTTCCTAATGTAATACATTCAGCATCACCCTATTTAATTCGACTACATTCCATTATCCTCTTTTTGCTTTTGTTGAGGTTCATCTTATATCCTCCTTTCAAGACCCTGTCCATTCCGTTCAGCTGCTCTTCCAGGTCGTTTGCTGTCTCTGACAGAATTACAATGTCATCGGCGAACTTCAAAGTGTTTATTTCTTCTCCGCGGATTTTAATTCCTATTCCGTATTTTTCAGTTGTTTCCTTTACTGCTTGCTCAATATACAGATTGAATAACATCGGGGAGAGGCTACAACCCTGTCTCACTCCTTTCCCAAACACTGCTTCCCTTTCATGCCCCTCGACACTTATAACTGCCATCTGGTTTCTGTACAAATTGTAAATAGCCTTTCGCTCCCTGTATTTTACCCCTGCCACCTTCAGAACTGCAAAGAGAGTATTCCAGTCAACACTGTCAAAAGCTTTCTCTAAGTCTACAAATGCTAGAAACGTAGGTTTGCCTTTCCTTACTGTATTTTCTAAGATAAGTCGTAGGGTCGGTATTGCCTCACGTGTTCCAACATTGCTGCGGAATCCAAACTGATCTTCTCCATGACCGGCTTCTACCAGTTTTTCCATTCATCTGTAAAGAATTCGTGTTAGTGCTTTGCAGCCGTGGCTTATTAAACTAATAGTTCGGTGATTTTCACATCTGTCAACACCTGCTTTCTATGGGATTCGAATTATTATATTCTTCTGTAAGTCTGAGGGTATTTCGCCTGTCTCGTACATCTTGCTCACCAGATGGTGGAGTTTTGTCATGGCTGGCTCTTCCAAGGCTATCAGTAGTTCTAATAGAATGTTGTCAACTCTTGGGGAATTGTTTCGGCTTAGGTCTTTCAGTGCTCTGTCAAACTCGTCAGGCAGTATCATATCTCCCATTTCTTATTCATCTACATCCTCTTCCATTTCCATAATATTGTCCTCAAGTACATCACCCTTGTACAGATCCTCAATATACTCCTTCCACATTTCTACTTTCCCTTCTTTGCTTAGAACTGGCTTTCCATCTGAGCTCTTGATATCCATACAAGTAGTTTTCTTTTCTCCAAAAGTCTCTTTAATTTTCCTGTTGGCGGTATCTATCTTACCCTTTTTGAGACATTCCTCTACATCCTTACATATGTCCTCTAGCCATCCCTGCTGAGCCATTTAGCACTTCTTGTAAACCTCATTTTTGAGACGTTTGTATTCCTTTTTGCCTGCTTCGTTTACTGCATTTTTATATTTTCTCCTTTCATCAATTAAATTCAATATACTTTCTGTTATCCAAGGATTTCTACTAGCCCTCGTCTATCTTTATAGATCCTCTGCTGCCTTCACTATTTCATCCCTCAAAGCTACGCATTCCTCTTCTACCGTATTTCTTTCCCTTATGCTTGTCAATCGTTCCCTATTGCTCTCCTTGAAACTCTCTACGACCTCTGGTTCTGTCATTTTGTCTCCTTAAATTCCCATCTTTCTGCAGTTTCTTCAGTTTTAATCTAGAGTTCATAACCAATAGATTGTGGTTAGAGTCCACATCTGCCTCGGGAAATGTCTTACAATTTAAAACCTGATTCCTAAATCTCTGTCTTATCATTATATAATCTATCTGGAACCTTCGAGTATCTCCAGGCCGCTTCCAGGTATACAACCTTCTTTTATGATTCTTGATGCAAGTGTTAGCTATGATTAAGTTATGCTCTGTGCAAAATTCTACCAGGCGGTTTCCTCTTTCGTTTAATACCCCCAACCATATTCCTAAAATCGAATTCCAGTCACCCACGACTATTAAATTTTCGTCTCCCTTTACTAGCTGAAAAATTGCTTTTATCTCATCATACATTTCATCAATCTCTTCGTCGTCTGCGGAGCTAGTTGGCATATAAACTTGTACTACTGTGGTAGGTGTGGGATTCGTATCTACTGTGGCCAAAATAATGCGTTCACTATGCGGTTTGTAGTAGCTTATCCGCACTCCTATTTTTTTATTAATTATTATACCTACTCCTGCATTAGTCCTATTTGATTTTATATTTATAACCCTGTATTCACTTGACCAGAAGTCTTGTTCCTCCTGTCACCGAACTTCAATAATTCGCACTATATCTAACTTTAACATCTCCCTTTCCCTTTTTAAATCTCTAACCTACCTGCCCAATTAAGGTGTCTGACATTCCTCGCTCCGATCCGTAGAACGCCAGTTTTCTTTCTCCTGATAACGATGTGCTCCTGAGTAGTCCCAGCCCGTAGATCCCAATGGGGGACTATTTTACCTCCGGAATATTTTACCCAAGAGGACGCCATCATCATTTAACCATACAGTAAAGGTCCATGCCCTCGGGAAAAATTTCGGCTGTGGTTTCCCCTTGCTTTCTGCCGTTCGCAGTACCGGCACAGAAAGGCTGTTTTGGTTAGTGTTACAAGACCAGATCAGTCAGTCATCCAGACTGTTGCCCCTGCAACAACTGAAAAGGCTGCTGTCCCTCTACAGGAACCACACGTTTCTCTGGCCTGTCGACAGAAACACCTCCGTTGTGGATGCACCTGCGGTACGGCTATCTGTATCGCTGAGGCACGGAAGCCTCCCAAGCAACGGCAAGGTCCATGGTTGATGGGGGAGGATTATGTATCATATGTGTGCGTAATATTTTCAGGGTTCAAAAATGGTTCAAATGGCTCTGAGCACTACACGACTTAACTTTTGAGGTCATCAGTCGCCTAGAACTTAGAACTAATCAAACCTATCCTATGGAAATCACACACATCCATGCCCGAGGCAGGATTCGAACCTGTAACCGTAGCGGTCGCTCGGCTCCAGACTATAGCGCCTAGAACCTCAAGGCCACTCCGGCCGGCTGGTTTCAGGGCCTACAAGCTTTTTAAATTCTCGTATTCTTAGATTTCATACCTATATCAGTCCTTAATTCTTATATTTTGTTTTTATGTTTGTTCCTCGGGATGATTTGGCGCATTCCTTTGGATGATACCGATCATGGAAACATTCGAAACGTAAAATTGCCAACAACACGAACACCGTGCGAAGTAAAGTTCGCCACAGCGACATTTCTTCGTATGAATGTCACTCGGGAAAGATAAGTCGTTAACAATGCTGAAGATATCACCCATTGACAATTTCGCAGCAAACAACGCATAATTGATCACTTTTCCGAAAACTGGAGCTTGCGATTGATTATGAATCAAGATACACTACAAGAATCCCACCGTAAACGAGTTCAAATAACTTTTTCATCCTTTAAATTTTTTTTTTAATTTATTCACCAGTCGTACAGTTAGTAGACGAATAAGGAATACCTTGTATCAATATACAATGAAAAACATTTGCGTAGTGATCTTCTACGGACGTGGGTAAATAAATGAAAAACAAAATAATAATTATAATAATAATCCGGCTTAGAGCACGGGCTGCAAACGTGGGGAATCATTTACTGCAGTAGTCACTGTGCTACCGCTTCAGTTAGACTGTTGATGCGCTAAAAGGCACATACATTACAGCACAAACTATGGTCGGTGTTTTCTCAGTAAAGGTCGAATATTTACGGATAATCCGAGAAACGTCTTCGTTTATTTTGACCCCTGCTCCACACAGTGAAGTTTCTGGGAAGTCTGGCAATGGCACTTGCCGTGTTATTCTCGTGAGTGAGCATCTTTCTCCGACAACAATTGTGACGCTGCGTTTCGTGGCCTCGTGTTAGACTGTTGACTGTAGACACGCTGAACAGTCCGCTGCGAAATCAAGAAATTCACACGCTGTATAGCGATGTGCACGGCGAAACACTATTGCCCCTTTGTCCATGTTCACGCACAACGTTTGCTTCAAACATAAATGTCTCACTGATAGCTGTTGCGTTATGCTCCCGTAGAGGCACTGTGCCTGCGGTTGAGTACGTCGCTCGATCAATGCGCCACCTGCAAAGTTTTAACGACTCATCTGTGCTTCAGCACTGGTGTGACAAATTTTTTGTCTGGTGAGCATACATAGTTTTTCAACTGGACTGATGTTACCGGTATACGTAAACCATGTATCAGCTACAGTCGTCGTAGGAGGCTCGTAACGAATTGCCGAAGTACTTGAAGAAAATTTTCATTTGGTAGCAGTCTGTAACTGCGAATGAATGCAATGTCAAGTCACTAACGAAGAAAAAGTGCCAGATAGTATCTGTTTACAAGGTTACTGGTGAGTCTTGTGCATGTCACATCACGTACATTCGTATTGAGCGTACGAAGAAGGATGTTTGCGTGACATCAGTATTAGGGAACTCGAAAGGAAAATTTAAAACTTCTGGACATTTTTGGGAAAATGCAACATACCTGTGAAAGCAACGGCATGCAATATGCTAGTGTGAAAAAGTTTTACAATATTGTTCCAGAATAGGGACTTCTTTTCAAGTAGTCATGAAAACAGCCTTCGAACGTGTTCAGAAACGCTGTTAAGATCCTACTAGTACGATGTAGCTTTTAGGAAAGTGTTAAGTAAATTTAAATAGGAATACTTGTAAAAAGAGCTGCTTAGATCTGGTGGAAACGTGTGGGGTAAATATACAGAACCTCTATTCGAGTAAGACTAAGACAGTATTCGGCTACCGCCATCCCACATGTCGTGTTGTGATAGTAGCAATGAGAGAGAGATTACACCGAACCAAGGTGAGAACTGCACACCATTGACAGGTTGTTAGGTGATTATCTCACGAGGGGATGCCACGACGTTCGGATCACGGATTTGCTTCAGACTTTGTACAACTTAAACAGCCCCTTAGGACAACATAATTTGCAAGTAGTAAGGCCTACTACTTCGTCGATTTCGAGAAAATCGCAAGATAATTTAGCGACTCCGTGATGTGCTGGTGCGCTGTGACCGTGCGCACTAGCTGCCGGCTGTCCACGTGGTTAGGGTTGAAGCTACGTAATCGGCGGAATGCTGAACCTGGTCCCGCACATCTATTTTTTTAATTTAAATTTTTTCAACAGTAATTATACTATTTTGTGCATAGTACATTTCAAAGGTTGAAACGTCCCCTTTTGAACAATTATATACGAGACTGTGCTTATCCTGACACACAATATTTTTTAGCGCAACGCAATCTGACTTTCAAAAAAATCCCTACGAAAGAAAGGCCCTGACTAACATTAAACTATACCTTTCACAAATCACTTACCTCACAAAAATCTTGGTTACTCGAACTACTGCAATACAGCGAGCGCCACTACTGCCAGCTAAATAAAAGATTCAAACTACGGAAGGCACTAACTACTGATAGGGATAGTTAGCAAATGAAAGATATTAATAGAGAACAAACACTGTATTTACCTTAATAGTCATAATATATATAGCAGTTCATGACAAATTTTAAAACTCCGCCATCTCTCTCCCCACATCCACCACTGCTGGCGGCTCACCTCCAACTGCGCAACGCTACGCGCTGTTCACAGCCAGCTGCCTAACACTACAATGGCGAGTATTACAACAATGCAAAGCAGCCACAGACTGCACACAGCACAGCCAGTGATTTTCATACAGAGGTGGCGTTACCAATAAAAAAAAACCTAAACAGCCTACTTACATAGCCCCCATGCTCCCCACAAAAAAATTTTACAAATTGTTTTGGGCACTGGGCAATACATATTTGTTAAAATTTTTCATAATCGTAATTACAATAACAAAGAAATCAAATGCACACACTTATTGATACAATGTTGGTCAAAAGCTAAAATTTTCTCACAGTCCATAAAGATAGTCCTGATCATTCATCATAATAGTAATTACAGTTTTTTTTCACAAAGTCTCATTAGTAAAAGAAATTGCACACAGAAGTAGTGGATTTCCATGCAGTCTTGAAGAAGTAGTGTTGTCCTTCCAATGGAAAGACAGTGCTGACTCTTGACGTGCTGACAGGTAATAGGCCACAACAGAGCAAACCCACAGCAGAGTCAGTCGAAGTTTTGAAGAGTATTGGTAGGTAGGTCATCACAGAGCAGACCCACTGTAGTCCTGGTAGAGATTACGGTACTGGTGGGCCACCAGAGGTGCAGACCCACTGCAGTCCTTGCAGAAATAATGGTACTGGTGAGTCAGCAAAGGTGTAGACCCACTGTAGTCCTTGTAGAAATGGCCAGCAGCCATCTGTTGTGACTGTGCAGGTGCACAATCACCATTGAAGAGTCTTGTAGATAATATAGCAAGTCCATAACCATCACTTGTGCACTCACAAAGTTTTTTTAACTGTCCTTAGAACCAGCAATGCTGTTATCCAGTCCCTTGGTGAATTATTAACACACATGCAAACACTAACAGTCCCTACTTCTCACAAATTGTCCATATACTATGACCAACAGAAACATGTGCAGTGAAATGGAACTTACAAGTTACTTAATTTGATAAACTGGTGTCAATTACAATTTTATAATATGAGAATACAATTACAAAGGTACAAAATACCTCATTAAAAACATAATAATACAGATAACATTTGTAGTACCGGCTTTACAAAAGAATCAAAATAACATATACGTCAGTGTTACAGGAATTATGACATGAGTACATACATAAAAAATCAGAATAACATTCGAAACATCAACTTCACACATGAGCATTAAAACAAAACAGAATAAATAATGTCTAAACATTTTTTACAAAGAAAATAACATATTATCAGAAAAATTCTACAACATAACTCTTATTAGCTAAACACATAAAGACAGGAAAAACACAAATATACAAGAGTACACAAACACATACCAGAATAACACAGGGGGAAAGTACAGGATTTGTTTTACTGCAGTATTTTGCAAACAAAACTTTCTTTACTTCTTGGAGATCTCCCTTCATTCATCATTATTCCCAAAACGTCCTATCTATACCTCCTTCCTGTATTCTATTCATATTTCTTTCAAAATAATTATTTCTCATTGTACAATACTCATTTTGGCCCAAATCTTTTTATATAACTTCTCAATGCATTCTTTCCCTATTCTTCATAGTCAGTTTCTTATATAGTCTACCCCTCTTAAGCTAACTTAAATCTATGGAGCTCAGATGCTAAATTAAGGGACGAGGCAATGCAGCAGCACAAAACAATTAACACAAACATCAATGACAAAAAATTTAAATAGGCAAAGCAATTGCAATATTACAACTAATATAAAGCACTGTGCAGCAACAAGAAAAATAAATCAGTAGTAAAACTAGCTTAACAGAGTAATGCAAAGTGAAATTTAATAGCACTATGCCTGGCAAACAGCAGCAGCAAAAAAAAAACTTATCTCTAAACATGACATAGCTCAAGTAGAAAAAATATTACACTAAAAATGGCCATGTCTAATACCTATGTCACATCTTAACACTAGAGTGATGCATCACGATAACTTACTCTACCAAAAAAAATTACCAAGTAGTTGAAAAGAAAATTATGTATGCAGTTCCTGTTACTAGTCCCTTCTTATTGTTCTTTCCATTCCAAGAGCTCCTTTTTCGAAGAATGTGGATCATAAAGTAATTATTTAATAGATCTGTTGACAGAAAGTGTTCACATTAGCAAATGCATTTTATTTTATTTTATGAAACCAATGCTGCAAGACAGCTGGAAACCAGATATCAAATCAAATAAGCAATTACGCAAACCAAAGCATAAAAATATCATTCAATAGTCATGTGACATTTCATAAGTTAGTAGAAATTCTCTCAACTTTCGTAGAAAGACGCTTGTCAGAATCAGGAGTGCAGATGTAAAAATATTTCTCGTCATTTCATTAGGCATTTCTGTAAATATCATAAATTAAGAGCTCCACAGTGTCAACATATGTTTTCAAGTTCGACCGTGTCGTTTTTGCGATGCTCTCTACAAAGAAACGTCAATAGCGAGGATAATGGCCTCCCTTTTTTTTTCTACCTGTGCCGCTGAAAAGGGCTCGCAATAATGGCTTTTTCTCCAGGCGTCTGACACACCTGGCCGCTCAGCTGGGTGCCCACGACGCATTACGTGCAGGTGGTCACTGAACTTTCTTACCGAAATATTTATGACACCAGTTTCCGCTACAGTGACAGTCTCATATAAATATATTTCACAGGTCAAGAATTTGGGTTACAAAATGGTTCAAATGGCTCTGAGCACTATGCGACTTAACTTCTGAGGTCATCAGTCACCTAGAACTTAGAACTAATTAAACCTAACTAACCTAAGGACATCACACACATCCATGCCCGAGGCAGGATTCGAACCTGCGACCGTAGCGGTCACGCGGTTCCATACTGAAGCGCCTTTAACCGCATGGCCACACCGGCCGGCTTTGGGTTACAAATCTGTAGAAACAAAATCCTATAAATATAACAGCGTCCAAAAAATTTTCGCCAGCATTGTGATACATTCACGCATATACACACATTTCATAACTCTTAAAGTATGATTCTTGGTTTCCAACGACCTTTTTCACAAACCATAGTCCCTAACTTCTATTCATTATTCATATACATATAAACACGTAATCACATTCCTTATATAGCATCAGCTTATTGATCATAAACATACCTCAACAGCATAATACACATCGTCGTCGTAAAAATAACATCATAACACCTCAGTCAAATCTCAAAAACGTCGTAGCTTTCTGCAATAATTTCAAACCCTAAAAAATATTCTCTGCTCATTTCAATAGTGTCATCTACCTCAAACGTAACTTAAAAATCATGATCTCATACCAAATACATCATTCAAAGCTCTCATAGTATCACAATGGTTCCAAAAAAATATGAGCATTTCACAAAGTACAGACAAAATACAATTTCATAAGTGTGAAGTTATCCAACGGTGTAATTACGTAAACATGTGTCACTGCCATAGTAAAAAGAATGTTTGTTTCTCTGTTAAATAATCAGATAGCTGTGTAATTCTGTGTTAGAGAAATATGGTACCGATGTGTAAAGTTGTATAAGCAAATGCCATAATAGCTAGGGCTCCTTGTGCTTGCCAAACACATGGTGCACAAAGTAGGCATGTACCCCCCTGAGGATTAATGTAATTATATCCTCAGGTGTTACAGATTACAGCAATGGAATGAAATGTATCACGGAAAACCCTTGTATCATTGCACTTCAAATATCTTTAAAAAAATAAATGTTTTAAGTACAAAATTAAACACTCAAATACGTGTCCTCTAGCGCTAAACTGTGTGTCATGTTGTAAGATAATCTCTGTGGAAGTCTCGTAGTTATCGTCCTCCGAAAGCTAAGTTCTGTAGAAGTCAATGTACTTACCTCATGATAAACAAAAGTGAAATGCTTTGCGTATAGATATCTTAGTTATTACGCTTATTGTTGTGATGAAGAAAGTACTGTGCTGTGACGTATTGTTGTGCCATGGAAAAGGCTGTCTCATTGTAGCTATACCACAAAAGTTAAATACTGAAACATGTTTTACTTTCCAGAAGAATTCAGAAAATTGTGCAGATATAAAACAGATACACCGCAAAAGCAACATTGTAAATTGTCACTCATTAGTAGCGTCGTGATAAAATCGTGTAGCTGTCACATAAACTAACCTCTGTGTCATCCGGTATCTCTCAGAAAGCACTTTAATTTCAGAATGTATTTTCAAATAAACCAAAATGTTGCATTAAAATCTCATTAACAGTACTGGTAAATGTTCTAAGTATGTGAGCCTTTTAACACACTGCTTTCGTTTTCACTGTCATTTCGCAGTTTACTTTGGAGCCTAGTATTACGTTTTCCACACGCCATTATTGTCACAGTATTTCACACGACAACACAGAAAAACACAATTTGAAGAGCAAAAATAAGAGAACACATTAACATAACACTGAAAATAATATCTAGTTAATTGCAGCTTCGAAATACTTGGTGCAAATCTACATGCATGCCACACCTGTTTTACTGTACAACAATGAAAGACTGCAACTACAAAGGAGATTCTCTCTACAATTACGCGCTAGCAATAAACAAAATCTACACTAATTACACAAACTACAAGAAAAAATCAGAAGATTCCAGTGAGGTATCCTAGGCTAAGGGTCGACATATGTAACGTCCCCTTTAAACAATTTATACACGAGACTGTGCTTATCCTGACACACAATATTTTTAGCGCAACGCAATCTGACTTTCAAAAAAATCCCTACGAAAGAATGGCCCTGACTAACATTAAACTATACCTTTCACAAATCACTTACCTCACAAAAATCTTGGTTACTTGAACTACTGCAATACAGCGAGCGCCACTACTGCCAGCTAAATAAAAGATTCAAACTACAGAAGGCACTAACTACTGATAGGGATAGTTAGCAAATGAAAGATATTAATAGAGAACAAACACTGTATTTACCTTAATAGTCATAATATACATAGCAGTTCATGACAAATTTTAAAACTCCGCCATCTCTCTCCCCACATCCACCACTGCTGGCGGCTCACCTCCAACTGCGCAACGCTACGCGCTGTTCACAGCCAGCTGCCTAACACTACAATGGCGAGTATTACAACAATGCAAAGCAGCCACAGACTGCACACAGCACAGCCAGTGATTTTCATACAGAGGTGGAGTTACCAATTAAAAAAACCTAAACAGCCTACTTACAAGGTGATATGATGAAAATACACGTGTATCTACTTGAAATTTATTGAATTCTCAATGTTATTGTCTGTTTATAATCTTTATTACAACAAATATTATGTGGCTTTTATTTCTATGCGGAAGTTAATAGCTTTCTCAAGTGGCTTCCAAGTTGTCCATTTATGACTGAAAGCGAACGAAAAATAGCTTCTCGTGAAGATGCTGTTAAAATACTTTCAGTCGTAGAGCGACACTTTTTGGCAGTGTTGTTCGTGACATCGTTAAGTTAAGCATGGTTTGCATCCAAACTGTGGAAAACTAGATAATTTTTTCAGAACCCTAAGGAACTTCATTCTTCCTGAAGCTTTGAAGATTCCTTGCATATGCGGGAAAACTGCACTCATTCGATGCAGTAGGTGACGTTATAATTTATGGTTTTTGTGTCTGTATGTAAAATATCATCCTGCAACATGTACTGTCGGAAGCACATCCGACGATTAATCCTATAATCCCCTCATATTCTGGTATACAGCTTATTATTGAATAGAATAACTTACAACTATCTTTATCAATGTTTGACTTGGGCTTTCCAAGCTTGTCTCTTGTCCTTGAAATCTATGACTGCAGATCGAAGTGTCCAGGAGCAAGGCAGTTGTTGGTAACTTACCCGACTGGAGGTATAAGGGAATTCGGAAATCACGACTGGTATACATTTTCAGGAAACTTTGCCTTTGGTCGTTTACTTGTCACAATATTCGTTGTGATAATAAAAATTAACAACCATTGGAATTTTACTAAATATTGATGCAAATACAAGTGTTTTGTCATATTACCTTTGAAATGTATAACGCATGGAATAATATGACTATTGTTGAAAAAATATGAATTAAAAAAATAATCGTGGTTTGAACACTAACCATATGGCCGCCGCCAATTGGTGTTCACAGTCGCAACGCAACCGTACATCTTGCTCACGCGTCAAACTTCGGTTGCGATTTTTTCGAAATCGCCTATGTAATACGCCTAACTAATCGCACGTTATCTTATCCTAATGGACGATTAAAGGTCTGCAAAGTTTGAAGTAAATCCATGATCCAAATGTCGTGACTTCTTTTTGCCAGAGTATTTCCGACCTCGAAGTTTTTCCCTTACGTGCCCGTGATCAAAAGCACTGATTTTACGCGACCTGGACATCCGAACTTCCCTGTTGCAAAAGCAGCTAATTCATATTCACATGAGTCTCTTTCCGTAATTTGTTATTTTGCATGAACTGTAATCAGATTACTACCATCCATTTCATCATTAGAAGGGTGACACACAATAGCGCATTTTAACCAGTAGCGAGATCAAGGAGAAGCGCAGAAAGTAAAATTGACGTTTTTCACGTTGTGTTTTTTTCATACGGAAATACATTTTCGCACCAAAAGAACAAAACACTGCTCTTTCGTTATAACCCCCCCCCCCCCCCCGGTACATTCTTTTGCAGCACTGAAGGGCGAGAGTAGCTTTCGCATGACGTGTCACTGTCAAGTGTCAGAGCTCAGTGAAACTTGGACTATTGCTGCTAGAATGTGGTACACAAGGTAATGAAAAGAGATACGCAACACGATGATTAAATATTCAGAGACAATATTTACACCGAAGTCACTGTGATTCGTAATGTTCTGCTGAACTTTACATGAGGTGGGACATGACACTTAACACTGTGTGTGATCAACACGGACAACAATGCACACTCTCCAATGGCCACAAGGATGGCAAGGAGTTCTTACGTTAGGGCACTCCTAGGTCTCCAATACGCATGTTACAAAGCTTGATAGGATTTAAGTCGGCATAGCAGGGAACTCAGTCTATTCGCCGAATATCCTCACGGTCCAACAATACCTCTATGTACCCCGTTCGATGCGGTCGCACATTGTCGTCCATAACATTGAAGTCAGGGCAGACGGCACCCCTGTGAAGAAGTACACGTGAAGGAGTACTGTAACTCAATCACTTTGACCGGTGAGTGGACCGTTTTCAGAGATTTGGAGGTCAGAATGCCCATGGTGCACTATGCCTTCCGACACCACCACACCTGAACGACCAAAATGATCATTTTCGACGTTGTTCCTGGGTGCGTTACGTGTTGCCATCTCTTGCCATTTGAGAACACATACAGAATCAATAATCAGACAGCCGGCCGGTGAGGCCGAGCGGTTCTAGGCGCTACAGTCTCGAATTGCATGACCGCTACGGTCGCAGGTTCGAATCCTGCCTCGGGCATGGATGTGTGTGATGTCTGTAGGTTAGTTAGGTTTAAGTAGTTCTAAGTTCTAGGGGGCTGATGACCTTAGCAGTTACGTCCCATAGTGCTCAGAGCCATCTGAGCCAATAACCAGACAACTTTCTCTCACCCGAGAATAACACATGACTTCTCTTCGTTTTGCCAGTCACTTGTTCTTGGTACCGTCGCAAAAGTTACCTCCGATGCGTTTGTGTCAATGACATACAATGTACTATTCGTCTGCGAAAGACGCGACCCCAATGCAGTCATCGTACCACTGTGGAGCGTGAGATTGCGTGCCTTGTAGCCCTGTTAAATGTGATTGCAATTGCACCTCCTGCTTGTCTTCTCCAAAATGTAGCGGTTGACCGTGGTCAACCACTGCCTGTCCTTCGGGCGCAGTGCGTGTTGTTAGGACCGCTCCCCATGCTCGTGGAACAATGGAGCGAGCACTCTTCGTCCTCGTTCCAGTTTCCCGGTGATTCTTCCCTGACTCTAGTCATCCACATTATGTCTCCAGGACATGTAGAAAAGAAGAAACCACCACACTACACCGTTACTGCTCGCTGATTAACAAAGGCTGTGTTTTCCCGTGTCCTGAAGTGCCTCGTGGTGCGGGGCCAGTTCCATTTGGTCCTGTACCTGTGCTGACATCACGTCACGTTCAATTTTCTCTGCGTGACTGGAGGGATCTGGCAACATGTTACTTTATCTAGCTCTTTCTTCAGTTTGGCAGACCAACGTACTTGTCAATAAGAACATTTATTCTCTACAATACTTATCTTACAACAGTCTTAAAAAACACATCTAAGGCGTCAGGAAGTTGATTGTTTACTTTGGAAAAGTTATGACTTCTGAAATGTGTTGCAAATTAAGACAAAAGCTGGTCATCCCTGGTAACCTAATTGTGACATAACAGTGCACAACACAACGAAGTATAATTAAATGAAAAGGAGGACGAGAGATAGGGAAAGACACAAACATTAAAGAATTGTAGTTTAAAAGCTGTAAGCTCATAAGAATCTAATATGAAGGGAAAAATATTCAGAAAAGACGTTCACTAGAAGAGAAGAATTAAACTGATCTTTTGAAATGTACTGTGGAATGTGTGCCATATGTTTCTTGATCTAATGGGCTTCTAACACAGTCATATTTCTTCTTAGTTCTTCTAGTGGAACACATAGGACTGTGGCTGATACCTATGATATTCATTCAGTACATTGTTCACTAAATGTTGTGTCATACTTCTAGAACCTACAGATACTCTAGTTTCCAAACCTCTGCCAGACTGATCAGTCATAAATGTCTTGTAAACCCATGTCTTTTAAGCCTGAAATTGTCGTATCAAATTAATCAATAATGTAGAACATACACAAGTTGATTTACCACTAAAAATTATGCAGGGAAGCTAATATACTGTCAGCTGCCAGTGGTCCGCAGTTCTTGAATGATTCAGAAAAGACGTCTTAAAAGTGTCAAAATCAGTTCTATTAATTTTTATTGTGTTCGATTGATTTGTCTTTTATCATCGTAAGGTCGACAATTAGTATCAATGTAACTTGTATGAACGTTCGGTTGAAGTCAAAAATACTCTTGAGTTCTGCATTTGCCGCTTATGTCAACATTTTGTCCTAGGTTATGCTAATAACATTTATAGACTCAAATTTAAGACTGGAGCTAGACGAAAACAATAAAAAATATTGTAACATTTCACAGGAATTTTTGAAATTTGTTTTCACTTAAGAACCATAGCTTCCCTGTGTAACTGCGTTCTACGCTCTGTTCGAAGACCGTGAGGAAAGTGTTTTTGTGAATCAGATCAGTGAGTATGCCATAAGTTACTTTTCTGTTGTATCTGTCGAACATAATTGAAAGTGAAAGAAGTCTTTTTCCCCAAATATGGGTCAAAATTAGCTTTCGTAGACAGAAATAGGGAAATGGCAATTTGATTTCGTGTTGTTACAATAATTGTTGCCATTACAGACTATTTTGAGTGTGCAAATTTTATCTTGCGTTGTGGTAGACGCTGAGTAAATAAGATTTCCTACGAAAACTGTTTCTTATAAAACAATTTTAATTTTTAGTACCTTACCTATTTTTTGTTCTTTCATTTACAATTTCAGCATGTAATCATGTGGGATTTAAAGTGATATATCGTAAATTTTAGTTGATTTGAAGTTCTGAGATTGTGTCTTTTTTCGGTTTCTATCATGTGACGGCGCATTGTTCTGAAAAATTCCTCTCATATGACACAGCTGCATATCGTGTGCTCAAATTTTGATATTACTGGCTACGCAACACACTTGTGTTTACATATCGAATACAGAACTATTCCATCCCATCAATCACGTCGGAACCATACAGCGCACCTATTCCACTTATGCAAACTATCTGAGGACCCACCATTTGCGTTATGAAAGTGCTCTATGCTTTCTCAATCAGGAGAATGAGTTGACACAATGAAAGCTGCGCGAACGTTATCGGCTTGTAAAAAGGAATGACATAATTCGTAGGTCTTCTTCTGACGTGTTCCCCTTACCCGTTCAGTAATACGTGTTGACACGATTCAATAGAAAATTGAGTGGATACAGAATGTACTTTATAAAGTATTAGCTCCACTTGCCAACAAAAATCGTAAGCGCATTCGAAATCCTGGAATAGGAGTTCCCTTCCCTTCTGTAAAATATTGTATTGAGTACGCAGCTTGCGGGTCTGTTTATCGTCATAAACGTGCAATTTGTGTGAACTTGCTACAAATTGTGTCTTGGCACACAGCTGAAAACCGCAATTTATGGCCATCCTCTTTGTTTGGGAAACCGCTGAACTATCGGTAGCTCCTGTATAGGCACGGAAGACGTACGACACCAGGAATGGAACTCTTTAATTTGGTTTCAAAGAGGAACGCAGTTGTTCAAGATTAACGATACAAAACAATTCATTGTACTCACTGCTGACGTTACTACAAATTAGCGTCAAATTTGTAAGCGCCGTTATCTACCTGTTTCAGTATTTAAAGTGTTCACTTGCCTGTTGTTGTTGTTGTGGTCTTCAGTCCTGAGACTGGTTTGATGCAGCTCTCCATGCTACTCTATCCTGTGCAAGGATCTTCATCTCCCAGTACCTACTGCAATCTACATCCTTCTGAATCTGTTTAGCGTATTCATCTCTTGGTCTCCCTCTACGATTTTTACCCTCCACGCTGCCCTGCAATGCTAAATTGGTGATCCCTTGATGCCTCAGAACATGTCCTACCAATCTATCCCTTCTTCTAGTTAAGTTGTGCCACTAATTTCTCTTCTCCCTTATCCTATTCAATACCTCCTCATTAGTTATGTGATCTACCCATCTAATCTTCAGCATTCTTCTGTAGCACCACATTTCGAAAGCTTCTTTTCTCTTCTTGTCAAAAACTAGTTATCGTCCATGTTTCACATCCATACATGGCTATGCTCCATACAAATACTTTCAGAAACGACTTCCTGACACTTAAATCAATACTCGATGTTAACAAATTTCTCTTCTTCAGAAACGCTTTCCTTGCCATTGCCAGTCTACATTTTATATCCTCTCTACTTCGCCCATCATCAGTTATTTTGCTCCCCAAATAGCAAAACTCCTTTACTACTTTAAGTGTCTCATTTCCTAATCTAATTCCCTCAGCATCACCCGACTTAATTCGACTACATTCCATTATCCTTGTTTTGCTTTTGTTGATGTTCATCTTATACCCTCCTTTCATGACACTGTCCATTCCCTTCAGCTGCTCTTCCAAGTCCTTTGCTGTCTCTGACAGAATTACAATGTCATCGGCGAACCTCAACGTTTTTATTTCTTCTCCATGGATTTTAATACCTACTCCGAATTTTTCATTTGTTTCCTTCACTGCTTGCTCAATATACAGATTGAATAACATCGGTGATAGGCTACAGCCCTGTCTCACTCCATTCCCAACCACTGCTTCCCTTTCCTGCCCCTCGACGCTTATAACTGCCATCTGGTTTCCGTACAAATTGTAAATAGCCTTTCGCTCCCTGTATTTTACCCCTGCCACCTTCAGAATTCGAAAGAGAGTGTTCCAGTCAACATTGTCAAAAGCTTTCTGGACGAGTGAAAAGGGTTCGTTACAAAAGATATAACAGCGGCTATTGAATTTAACCACTTCCCTGGATCAACGTGGTCATTCTATCCC
This sequence comes from Schistocerca nitens, assembly GCF_023898315.1. Taxonomy (NCBI): domain Eukaryota; kingdom Metazoa; phylum Arthropoda; class Insecta; order Orthoptera; family Acrididae; genus Schistocerca; species Schistocerca nitens. The sequence continues at coordinate 318,406,875 of NC_064621.1, read as the reverse complement.
GTATGTACAGGAAATTGTAATTTTATGATCAACGATAAAACTCACTACAGTTGCAAAAATTATTTATCGAATCTTATCATTGATGAAGAATAACAGTTGTGGATGCCCCGTCAAGAGAAACGTGTGAATTTCTGTGACTGTTTTGAAACGATAACCGTCACTCCTTTCAACCACAGTTTGTGTGTTCACTAGTTGCAAGTTTATGGTCCGTCACCAGTCTCTCTGTCTAACATTACTCCGTTGCTTTCAACAATTTCAAGGTACGAATATTTCAGTAAGATAATTAGTTTAAATGGTTCAAATGGCTCTGAGCGCTATGGGACTTAACATCTGTGGTCATCAGTCCCCTAGAACTTAGAACTACTTAAACCTAACTAACCTAAGGACATCACACACATCCATGCCCGAGGCAGGATTCGAACCTGCGACCGTAGCAGTCGCGCGGTTCCGGACTGAGCGCCTAGAACCGCGAGACCACCGCGGCCGGCAGATAATTAGTTCATCAAAAATTTTTCACGACTGCTTCTAATATTCAACTTATCAATACCGTCGCCTAAGAAATTACTTTGCCGTGTACTACTAATAACGATATCTACGAATCACTTCGCGACCTTCAAACTTTTCACCACAAACAGCTACACAAAATTACTTCCCACAAATATTCAGCCACTGTCAGGGGTCACTTATTCTCGTCACTTTCAAAATATTTATAAGATCATAATTAATTCATCAGTAAAATATACAGTCACGTTCAAAATAACAGAACACCTTGAAAGACTGCAGATAGGACGTTCATACTCACAGGAGATTTATATTAATATGTTCTGCAGGAATGACTTCAGTCACCTCGTTTTATTATGTCTACTGTTGCCTAGTAGGCACAGGGTCCGCCATGAACCCTGATAATTTGTTTCATGCATGATAGCATCGATGGCTATAAAGCACGAATAGTGTCCTCTGGTATAGCCATCCATGCTGCTTTCACCTGGTTTCAAAGTTTATCTATGGTGGTTGGCACTGGGTGTCAGAGTGGCACCGTCTTTTCACCATACCCCACACGTTTTCGATTGGCGACAAGTCTTGTGATCTGGCAGGCCAGGGCAAAAGGCTGAAATCCTGTGACACCAACAAGGCACGTATTCTCCAGAAACATGTGGTCGTACATGTGCCTTGCTGAAAAGTGGCGTCTACGGTGTTGTGCAGAAAGAGTATGGCTACGGGTGGCAGGACGTCATTCACGTACGTCACACTGGCCACAGCGCTCTGGACAGGCACCACCTGTGATTTGTGGCTGTGCCCAATAGCACCCGACAACGTGAGGCCTTCAGCTGACGCTCTATGTTTCGTGCTAATGCAGTCACTGTGATGCCGCTCCCTCTGTCTGCGGTGAACCAAAATACAACCATTTTCAAACAGACAGAACCTGGATTTGTCCGAAAATCTTATGAAGCTCCTGTCCCCAGTGACGTCGTCCCATACACTATTGCCGTCTAGCAGTTTCCTGCACATTCGCCAAAGGTATGCGGACAAGTGAATGGCGCGCACGTAACCCATGCAGTAATAAACGGCGACGGACTATTATCCCTGATAGGGTGAGACTGTTCCACTGTTGTGCCAGGTACAAGGAGGATGCCGATCTGTCGTGCAATGCCATTCGGATGTGGTGTCGATCTTCTTGCAGTTGGTCTGGGTGGTGCATATATGGTTCATATGGCTCTGAGCACTATGGGACTTAACTTCTGAGGTCAACAGTCACCTAGAACTACTTAAACTTAACTAACCTAAGGACATCACAAACATCCATGCCCGAGGCAGGATTCGAACCTGCGACCGTAGCGGTCTCGCAGTTCCAGACTGTAGCGCCTAGAACCGCTCGGCCACAATGGCCGGCTGGGTGGTGCAACCTGACCCATCTTGTCGTGTTCTACGGCATTCCATGAACCATTCTGCACACACCCTTTACACTACCGAAACACTTCGTCCCACACGGGCAGAAATTTCTCGGATGGATGAATCACATTATCTCGTGCCAATAATGCGCTCTCCTTCAAACTCACTGATTGACGGTAGGGTTCACGTATACGTCTGCGAGGCATCCTGGATGTCTGCTCAAGTCACACTGATGCATTACCTTCGGTTTATAGCGACAGCGAAAGCTGCAGACACATCTTACCAGTCGGTGGTGTCGCGTCACGATGTCGAAGTTGACGTTGAATCAGCGGGCCAGCATGCTTAAAATTCTAATGACATCTGCAGAACATACAAATATACATGTGCCGTGAATATGAACGTCTTACTTCTAGTCATTCAAGGTGTTTTGCTTTTTACCTGAACATGAGCGTATGTTCAAGAGACATATGAAGTCTCATCTTTGTCTACGAGAAATACAGGGAGAAGTAATGTAATTAGGTCATCTGTCTAGTGAGCGGAAAACACATATTCGAATTCTGGTCTTGGTACAAAATGTAGTTCTTTACTTCGCACTGGATTCTATTCAAAATTAATCTTGTGGCCACCCACTGCGACTAGCGTCCTTGACCGTTAGCCACCGACTAACTCACTTCAACTTCTCACTACCATCACGCTCTCTAACTGGGATTCCCCGACCGTTGGGGCGTAATTGTACCTTCTTGGATATATTACAATATCAGCTGCACCACAGCTGCCGGAAATATCGATCTGTAGTACGGGTATCGACAACGGTAACGGTACAGGCTCAGTTGACAGACTTTAGTAGAAAGCGACTTTGTTCCATTACAGAACCTCAGCCGAAAATGTCACATACTGCGGTAGGGGCCCCTATGAAATTCAGTTCTGCTTTTCACCGTCTAAGTGTTAAATATTTTGCGTTGGCTACTGTTGACCGATGCTGCAAATTGAGATTTCATATTTTCACCCCCTACTTATAAAGCTGATACAAATGTAGGTAACCTGATTCATGGATTATTCGTTGCACAACACATCCAACTGCTGGACGACAAAGCTTCTTAAATTTTTCTTTTGATTTTTAGTTTTGTGGACAGTGAGCATTCCAGTCCCACAAGAAATGAGGAAATCGTTGTCCAATCAGATAGAGCCGAGCTTGCCTGGGTGAGTCATAAAACCGGGACGCGACAGGTTCCCCAGACGTACGCATCGGTAAGCAGCAAAAGTTGAGATTAGGTTGAAAATGGTTCAAGTGGCTCTGAGCACTATGGGACTTAACATCTGAGGTGATCAGTCCCCTAGAATTTAGAACTACTTAAACCTAACTAACTTAAGGACATCACACACATCAATGCCCGAGGCAGGATTCGAACCTGCGACCGTAGCAGCAGCGTGATTCCGGACTGAAGCGCCCAGAACCGCTCGGCCACCACAGCCGGCTTGAGATTAGGGTTTACGTTACTGAGGTGTGTATGTAATTTGATATCTCTACGGTTAAGATGAGGTCGGCACATCCTGAGAAACACAGCCTTCCACCATTTGACGTCACGGTGGTAGCTGAAGCATGGCGGTGCTCACCAGTACCGAGCGCAGGGTATGCCGGGTCCCCAGACCCATATCCAGACAAAGAAGTCTGCGCACAAGGATTTAGTCGCCGTTTGGCATAATTCAGGAGGTAGGTCTATGTATAGCTGATGGAGTGCCATGGTTTGGGTCCATTCCCCCTGCGAACGCCCTAGCTGGAAAGGTGGAGACTAATAAAAATATAAAAATAAAAATACACGATTCATTCGCATTATGTATGACCACTATCTACGTTCTACGTCAAAATGTAATAAATACTCATAGACGGCAGGTCACATCACTATCAGTGGAAAGGATACGAAGCGTTTCATCAGGCCCGTAAAGGAGTGCAGTGATTGTCGTTGTGTAGAAACGGAGTGATTTATGTCCAAAACGGCCAGATAATTAGCTTTCAGGCCAAGGATGGAAGCATTTTCGAAACGCCTAAATCTGTAAACTGTTCGCGTGTCGCCGTCGTTAAAGTATACCATGCATGGTAAAATAAAGCTATCCAAAATCGGCGCCATGGCAACGGTGGTGCACCACAGGCTATAAATGACAGTTATGACCGACGGCTGCGGAGATGTGTTAGGCGAACAGACCTGTAACTGTGGAACAACTGTTCACCAGATGAACGAAAGGGCTACCATCTGTGTCTCCTCAACGACCATTCAGCGAAAGTTGTTGCGTACGCTTCTCTGTTGCATGTGCCTGGTTGATGTACCCAAGCTAGCGGCTGTTCATCAGCGATAAATTTTGGAATTTGCGACACTAATACCGCAAATGGACGACCACTGAGTGGCGACAGGTGGCCTCTTCAGAGGAATCACGTTCGTGCGCCACTGGACTGATGGCATTTGCGTGTACGGTGTGAAACATGTGAAAGAAAACACCCCACAACAATCGTCGGAATGATCCAAGCAGGAGGGCATTTATTGGGTGACCTCGTGATTCTGAAACCACAATGGATCAACGCCACTATGTACCTATTCTTGGGGACCATGTCCAACCCTACATGCAGTTGTTTTTCCTCGGCGCGATGGCATCTACCAGCAGGACAATGCAATGTGTCTCACAGCTCGCGGGGTTTATGTGCGTGGTTCCAAGAGCATCAGGATGACTGTGCCAAACTCCCCTTGCTATCAAACTCTCCGGATTTTAGCCAGTCAAAAATCTGTGGGCCCACCTCTATCGGGTTTTTCACGCCAAGGATATTCAACCGAGAAACCTAAAAAAGCTGCCCACATCACTGGTGTCGACATGGCTCCATATTCTGTCAGTATCTCCCACAACGTTACTGACTCTCCCTGCACATCTCGCAGCGGTGCGAACAGCAAAAAGTGGCTATTCAGGCTTTTGACAGGTGGTCACCTTAAAGTAACTGGACAGCGTATTATCTAACAATGCGGGGGATCACCACAACTCACCAAATCCCCAAGCACTGGTTCAGATGCTTATACTAAATATATCTTCTTCACCAATGGCGTATATCTGAAGATCGACATAAGTTACGCCACGGAAGAGCGTCACGGAACTGCTGATAAAAGTCAATTAGCAGGTGCTTGATGATGTATGCTATTTAGATTGCGAAAACTTACAATGTTTCCGGAATCAATATTAAGAAAATAATGTAATTATATTCCTTAGCCTCGTAAGTAACGTTGCCGTCGATGTCGCGGTGGCAGGAGTAGGGAATTAAGGCGCTCACAAGGAGATTCGAGCAGTCATTCTCCAGCGCTCACTACGCACGAACCCTAATATTTGGAGCAATGCTAAGTGCTCTGCTATAGACTTCATAGTGGTGAGCAGAGTTACTAATGTAAACAGAGCTGTAAAAAGAAATGCTAATATAATAGGAAAACATACGTGAATGACGATAAAAACCATTCTACTTTGACAGTCTGAAATAAAATAAGACGGTGTTAAATTATTTAAAATAATCGTAAACTTATTGTTAAACACAAAGATAGTAATTGACACTGGTACGCGTTTATTCGGTTCTGTAGAAAGCTGCTACAACAGCAGCACACGAAGAACAGGACTATATGGATATTTAATAATCGATATCCATTGTTACTCGCTGGAATGAAAGCTCGCAATTTCAAATGATTGTAAACATACTGCTGCTGTGACACTTGGGATTTGTGAGTTCCGGTATTATACATATTGAGCTAATGGGAGGTAATTGGTTATTTGGCCAACCACAATTACAGTTCCTGCTCTGCTTTCAGATAGAAGGACAAATGTTACCTATCGATTCATGTTGATGTTGTTACACTGTGGCTGCGTAAATAGTATTTTAGTCGCTGGTCAGATTTATGATTACTGAACACTTGTAATTTGTTCAAGAAACCACACCGTTACAATAATTAAATGTATAAACTGCTTAGCATTCCTTATAAAAATTCTGCAGAACAGACATACGAAACGTATTCAGTGCAACAGTGTTAGCTGAAATAAAGTATTAAAAAGTGACTGAATGGTCTTGTCGTTAAAATTTATTGTTAGTGTAAACACGGTACAGTATGATACAGCAACAAAAGAAATGTTAAAGCTGTTTCTAAAGGTACACGTGTACTGCAAAAATATTTAACGAAACAGCATATTTATTCTAAGTACTCCGATCTGAATGACAACCTACTGGTAACGGGAGCAATAACAAGTAAGTACGGTGCTCCGGCTGGTGAAACATACTTTGGGGAAGTGTATATTTCAAAGAAAAACGATCATTTAGACGTAAAACGTATTTAGAATTGTTGTAATCACCGTAATCATAAATGTTTGTTTCAAAATTATGAAATGGTCTTATTATTAACTTTATGTTGTAGTTAGTACTAGCTGAGTACCTGGTGTTGCCAGGGTAAGTATTTCTGTTTCCATTATCCCATATCCTCCTTACCCCCTCTCTCATAATCTCCTTCGCCGTCCTTTCGGTCCACCTCCTTCCCCTCTCTGTCCATCTCTTTCACACCGTTGCCTATCTCCTCCTGTCCCTCTCTCTGTCCATTTGCTAGTCCAGTCGTTCTTTCTGAACATCTGATTCTACCAACTGTCTCTGTCCATCTCCTCATCTGTTTCTTTACCTCTTCCTCCCCCTCTGTCTATCCATCTCCGTCTTCCCAATTCACTGTCCATTTCCTCCTCCCCTTCTTTCTCCTCCTCACTCCAGTTATACCCTCCTATGATTCTCTCTACCCATGTCCCCTCCATATCCCCTCCAGTTATACCCTCCTATGTTTCTCTCTATCCATGTCCCCTCCATGTCCCGTCCATGTCCCCTCTAGCTCTTCGTCTCTCACCCTCTCACTCATTACACATCATCTTCCCTTTCTCCATTTATTCCCTCCTCCCCGGCCGGCCGGTGTGGCCGAGCGGTTCTAGGCGCTACAGTCTGGAACCGCGCGACCGCTACGGTCGCAGGTTGGAATCCTGCCTTGGGCATAGATGTGTGTGATGTCCTTAGGTTAATTAGGTTTAAGTAGTTCTAAGTTCTAGGGGACTGATGACCTTAGAAGTTAAGTCCCATAGTGCTCAGAGCCATTTGAACCATTTGAACCCTCCTCCCCGTCTCTCTCCTTATCTCCTCCTCCACTTTCTGTTAGTCTCCACCTCCCCCTTTCTCTGTTCATCTCCTCCTCTTTCCTTCATCTGTCCACCTCCTCCTTCACCTCTCTCTGTTTACCTTCTCCTTTAGCCTTTCTCTGTCCATTTCCCCCTTCCACTCACTCTGTTCTTTCACTTCCCACAAAAGTCGTCTTTCAACCCCTCTGTCTGTCCATCTCTTACTCCCCCTTCTTTCTCCACCTTATCATCCCACCCCAATATGATGTTTCTGGTAGTTACCACCACTGTATTTCTCGCCATTAACATGTGTACCATTTTTGGTAGAAGTCGATCCAGAGGTTTAGGAGGAGCCTTTTAGCCATGGATTTGCCAGAGTAAGCACATGTCACAAATGTTCCATATATATTTAACATATTAAGTACATATTTGTACACATATTTCACCTGAACGTGTAGCTAATTTAGCCCTGCAGTTTCGATTTAACACAGATCAATCTCTATGACGTTATATCTTCTGAACAATGTTTCAAACAATAACGTAATTTTGTGAGTACATTAATTGGTATACTTTAATACCCAGATTTTAAAACGCCATACATGATGCTAGAGTTTTTCACGCATCTCGGTGTGTATGATGTCATATTTCCTGAAATCCTATCGTATGATGATATAATTTTGCAGGTACATTCTGTGATATATGTGGATACCATAAGCGAAATGTGTTGCGAACAGAGTCAAGAGCAGAGAAGTAATAAACGCACGATGCGGCATTTTTATTGCATGAACAGCGAAAACGTAGTAACCGATAAAGATTTTTCCTTTCATAATTTTATCTGGTTTGTCAGCAACAGAGCGTTTGAAATTATGTGTTAAGTTTGTTACAAGTCACTGAGTGTTCTCATTCTCAAACACTGGACGAATAACTTACACCAATTCAGGTGTTGTTAGCTACACTACTTTTTCATCCTCACACCTATTCCTGTAGTAGGTAGGTGGTTCTTACTCCCACAGACATTCTCGCCAGGCAGTAAGTGATATGTGTAGTAAGTTTGGTTGATATCGGTCGAATCGCTTAGGAGGAGATGTGGTACATACGTACATATACATGTACCTGAATGAAAATTGCTCCTATCACAGCACAAAAAGGCGACTATTGGCTGGGCAGGGTTAGCGCTGTAAAAGAATGGAACTACCTTTTCGACTTATCTGCAGCTTTAAAGATATCTAAATCAAAACATCTTTACATATTCAAGATTCTTTTTAGTTGTTATTATTCGTGCCCATGTCATGTAATAAAATGCACCGTGTCAAGTAAAATAACATGATACATGACGCCATGTCATATATCATGACACATGCCATTATGCCATCCAACATGGCATTTGTCATGTCATCGAATATGAGACAACGTGTTATTAGAGTTTAGGATGCATGAATTCCCACTCTGGGGCAATTCCTATTATAGATGCTTTCCACTCTCTAGCAGCACATACATTTTCGTGTATTTGTTCTTACACCCTCACCATCCATATAACAGGTGGTGAGTTTGGGGGAGAAGTGGTAGGCAGATGAAATTAAATCGCACGCCCCCCCCCCCTCCCATCCAGGATTCAAATAATTGATTTGGCGTACCCTCCACCCCCAAGAAACAAATCCACCCCTAGAAATATTATCCTAACACAAAACCTTTTAGCTATTACATGTATACTCTTCAGTTAAATGATATTGTATATTGGTTAGAAAATCTTTTGCTTTTGGGCACGGGATGAGGGACTTTAGCCTATACAATGCAAGGTGCAGGTGTTCCAACACTTTGCTGCTAAGAGAATTCTCGTGCTCATGAAGTACGGTAACTCGTGAAAAAGTGCAAGTATGTTACGATGTTTTGATTGAAATGTTTTAAAGCTGCCAGATAAGTCGAAAAGCTAGTGCCCTTCTAATTTACGTTTTTTTTTCTTTTGAGGAAAGCATTTTTTCATTCTGGTTCCGAACTTTCACTCCACCATAATTTTGCCATTAGACGGTCATAGCCTGATAAGCGATGTCCAGTTTTGTTGACTCCACCGACGACTGATTCAGTATAAGTTTTTTCATTGTCTTACGTACCATACTGCTTGATTTGCGCATCGTCAAACTGGATTCTCTACTGTTGCCTTCCTGGTACGATTGAACCTGTCCAGTAAAGTATGCTGTCTTCTCAGAGCGCACAAACCTCAGCGCCATGTCAAGGTTACATGTTTCTTTTTGGTTTTTTGTTTCTTTTTATTTTCTCATATTTTTTATTTTTTCATTTTCCCCTCATTCTGTTTTATATTTGTTATTTTTAAAATTTCTTTTTTTGAGTGTGTTACAGATACACATATTTTACGTATATAGAGCTACGCCTGTGGGTATATGCTGAAACATGTGGAAAATAATCATAAATACTTAATACAGAGCCCAGAATAATAGAGACACTGTGCGATGTTTATGATAACACTGTTCGTGAAAATTGGGAATCTGTGGTAAGGACTACGGGACCAAACTTCTGAGGTCATCGGTCCATAGGCTTACGCACTATTTAATCTAACTTTAGCTAACTGACACCAGGCGCAACACACACACCCATGCCCAATGGAGGACTCGCATCTCTGACGGGGGGAGGGGCACGAACCGTGACTAGACGCCCTAGACCATACGGCTACTCCGCGCGGCTAATGTACGTGAAGAGTTTATATTACGTAGTTAAACTTACAACACGACCATTTTATGGATAAACTTATGATACGAAAAAAAATGTAGAATGGTAGTAAAAAAATGACGTGGTTACATGGGTCATGTGAAGTAGTAGCTTCGAAATTTAGGATATTGCGTAGCTCTCTCCGTGTACACATACCACTGTTGAAAATGGCCAATTGTTAAATTTTGTCTGGAATGCGAAAGGCTTTCGCCTAATTTAACAGCAGAACGAGACTGTACATTATTTTACTTCTTAAAATTAGTTGCAAAGTAGCCCGCCATAGCCATGTGACCTACCACGCATTGCAATAGTACGAAGTAATTCACAGAAGAAGTTACTTAGGACCATTATGAAATGTGAAAGTATGTTTGCAATGAATCACGAAATGAGCGCAACAATGTGCTAGGTTAGGCTGGCTCTTCGATATTCAAAGGTCTGATGACCAGTAAGAAGAAGCATCCTAGACACAAAAAGAAGGAACTGACGTTTTAATTAATTTGACTCATTAACAATCCACTCAAGCATTCAACTGAGGATTTAATCTGTTGTCAAATTAACTGATGGACCAAAGTGTGCCCAGCTTATAGGGAACCCTACCTATCTGTGGTTAAAAATAACTTACCTATCATCTGAGCGAATGTAACGTCTCGAAACATTTGAAAATTTCCCGAATGATATTGTAAATGAAATGTTGCACATGAAACTGTGCAATGAATCATGCATTACATCAACGCGGACCGATTCACGCAACAATAAATAAAGCATACATGTTACTTTATCTTAAAATTCCTGTCATTGTTTAAATAAGGTATAGAGCAATAAAAACTACAGATTAAGAAAACGCCACAAGAAAAACTCACTTGAATAATTTTGGCACAAAATGTTCCAATAGCCAATCTGAATTATCAGTATTTTTGGCTGAAATAAGCAGGGAAACTGCGAAACCATGTACGCACGACAAAATACTATCAACTTGTCACTCCTGTTCGAAAATTGACGAAGCTTGTTTTGTTCAACAATAAATTTTCTCTAGATAGCGTAGCAGTTTTTTGAAGAAAAAAAGCAGTAAAACATATACTTCTATTGCTCGGAAGTTAGGTGACCCCTCTTCTGACAGTTATTTTTACAGCAGAATTCAGCTTAGTTTAATTTTCTGCCTGGTCATTGACATAGCCTTACACGCTGGATCAAACAGTATATCATCTCGACAACGGATAAAGATTATTAGCTAAAAAATAGGTTTAAAATTTATAATTTATCTATAATTGCGCAAAGTTCGTTGGTTTCGTACACGTTTAAAGCACATATGTGGTGCGCTTCAAAAAACTCCCAGAAAAATCTGTTTTTCCACGTAAAACCCAAAGGACGCAAGACTTTTTCAAATAGTTAAAACTTCCCTTACACCCACATCTGATACACAGGTAAACCAAATTTGAACTATCAGACTGTCTCTGTTCCGGAAGTATTTCAGAGTGACAGGTTTTGCACGTAAAATCCGAACTGTGCTCATACATATGAGCATCACTTTCAGCCGAACTAAAAGCTTTTGCAAAAGAAACTAGTCCATTTGCAAAATTCTCCAGGGCGGCAGCTCTGGTTTGTCCTTAAACTGTAACACAGCTACAGCTTATATGCGAAAGGCTATATAAATGACCGCTGGTCCGGCCTAAAACGAAAACTTATATTCAAATACCGCATGTTCCCAGCTCAAGTAGCAACCGAGCACTATTTCTACATCTACGTCTACATACATACTCCGCAATCCACCATACGGTGCGTGGCGGAGGATACCTCGTACCACAATTAGCAATTCTCTCCCTGTTCCACTCCCAAACAGAACGAAGGAAAAATGACTGCCTAAATGCCTCTGTACCAGCCCTAATCTCTCTTATCTTATCTTTGTGGTCTTTCCGCGAAATATAGGTTGGCGGCAGTAAAATTGTACTGCAGTTAGCCTCAAATGCTAGTTCTCTAAATTTACTCAGTAGCGATTCATGAAAAGAACGCCTCCTTTCCTCCAGAGACCCCCACCAGAGTTCCTGAAGCATTTCCGTAACACTCTGATGATGATCAAACCTACCAGTAACAAATCTAGTAGCCCGCCTATGAATTGCTTCTATGTCCTCCCTCAATACGACCTGATAGGGATCCCAAACGCTTGTCCCACTTCATATCGCTCTGCAATTTTACGCCCAAATATTTAATTGACGTGACTGTGTCAAGCGCTACACTACTAATGGAGTATTCAAACATTACAGGATTCTTTTTCCTATTCATCTGCATTAATTTACATTTATCTATATTTAGAGTTAGCTGTCATTCTTTACACCAATCACAAATCCGGTCCAAGTCAAGCTTCCGCGCTGTAAGATACACTGCATGGGGGCTTAATTAAATAGAATGCAAATAATTTTGATTTTAGTCGCTGTATGTCCGGCTACGAAGTCTCGTAACCGGTTGGCCCTGACTAGTATTAGTACGCAATCTGACTGCATAGAATAACAACAAAGAATGAAAGGAAATTTCCGTTACCACAATTAATTAATTAAGTCCCCAGCAACTATAAAAGCTACGAAACAAAAACTACGAATAACAAAGCACAAGTGTAACTGTTCTGTGTGTGGAAGTGTGATTCGACGTACACATCTGGCACGGTTCTTCCTCAATAAGACAAGATATTTTAAATACCATTTACACTGAATTAATTAAATAAAACTGAAATACTATAATTGCACATAGAAACCCGAATTACAGTCTAATACATGAACACAAGCCAGATGCTTTGTTGACTGAACCTGTGAGCAAGAGGCATTGTTAGTTAGGAAATTTAAAAAAAAAATTAAAAAAAATGTTTTTACCTTCGTATATATTGACTAAAAATACACTCTGATCATTACAACATCTCCATTCGAACAAGATCTGCTGTCTAGCCCATCAAAACAACTGCACACGACATGGCCTCAAATAATACAGCTATCAGCATCCTCTCAGCAAAGCACTAACCACCACAACTTCCGAACAAGCACTGCCAGTGGAGGCGGTGGAATAAAACTCTTTGGCGCAATCTCTGGCGCTGTGACTCAGTGTAGCCACCTTTCATATGCCCTTCCTCCACAGGCTAGAATTTGATGGTATTTTTGCCAGCATTGGTGGTGAAAATACCACCAAATTCGTCAAAAAAAATACAGACAAAAATAAAAGATAATATTAATAAGTAAATATCACATAACTAGATAAATTTTGGCTTAGCACTGACCCTTCAATAACCTAATATACAAAATACAGTAAGGAATACAAATGCTTTCATACATGTGATTTTACATAATAGTTTACACAAGTATCGTTCAGTCAATGGCACCAGCAATGACGAATAGGTGTAGGTAAGAGTCTCATAACATTTCATAAACAGTAAATACACAAAAAATCAGTTTATACAAATATTCACATAAAATCCTTTCACTAGTTCAATAAACAAGTAGTACTCCTCAGAGTAGTTTCTAAGTTCCAACAGTAGCACCCGGCAATGGTCAACAGGTGCAAATAGCAGTCTCATAACATTTCATCAGCAGTATATAAACAGCTCCAACAGTGGCACCCAGAAATGGCGAGATGGTGCAGACACCAACAAGTGACATCATTTCAGTAGAAGCAGTTCCATCAGTGGCACCCAGTAATGTTGAACAGGTGCAGACACCAACAAGTGACATTATGTCAGTAGAAGCAGTTCCATCAGTGGCACCCAGCAATGTTGAACAGGTGCAGACATCAACAAGTGACATTATGTCAGTAGAAACAGTTCCATCAGTGGCACCCAGCAATGTTGAACAGGTGCAGACAGCAACAAGTGACATTATGTCAGTAGAAGCAGTTCCATCAGTGGCACCCAGTAATGTTGAACAGGTGCAGACACCAACAAGTGACATTATGTCAGTAGAAGCAGTTCCATCAGTGGCACCCAGCAATGTTGAACAGGTGCAGACACCAACAAGTGACATTATGTCAGTAGAAGCAGTTCCATCAGTGGCACCCAGCAATGTTGAACAGGTGCAGACACCAACAAGTGACATCATTTCCGTAGAAGCAGTTCCATCAGTGGCACCCAGCAATGTTGAACAGGTGCAAGTAACAGTCCATAATATTCACTGCAAGTCCATAATATTCACTATCACTAAACAGACAGTTCATCAGAGTTTATCAGCAGAAATTAAACATTTCCAAGTGGCACCCATCATGTTGAACAAGTGCAGATAACAGCCCATAATATTCACTACCACTAATCAAACAGTTCATCAGAGTTTATCAGCAGAAATTAAGCATTTCCAAGTGGCACTCATCATTTTGGACAATTGCAGGTAACAGTCCATAATATTCACTATCACTAATTAGACAGTTCATCAGAGTTCATCAGCAGAAATTAAACATTTCCAAGTGGCACCCATTAATGTTGAACAGGTGCAGGCATGAACAACAGTTTGAATGCACACACAATTGCTTTTACAAAATTATTCTCAATGCTCTTACACTAAACATACAAATAATAATAAACACACAAATGATATCAGATAATTGTCATATTAACTATTACAGTACACAAATAACAGTAAACCTATAATATTTGTGGGTGTCAGTGCAAGCTACAACAAACACGTAAAATAATATTTAGGAAATAGGTCGGTACCAATTATTTGGGATTAGGAAAGGAAAACACACAAAATACACTCACTCACCTTTCATCCACATTAAGTACTACTGTGTAATTGAATAGTGTTAACTGTGTAAATGCAATTCTGTCAAAGATTTGATGTTCGACATGTGTATCAAGTAGTAGTGGCAGCACTGTATAACAGTCAATAATAGTCAACGTCATAGTCATCATGTCAAGACCAATGTTTGCCAAGCCAAATCAAATGTACGGTTGCTGAAAAACTGTCAGTGTGCCAAGATATGCAATTACTTCCTCTCTCCAAAAAAAAATATATACTGCTTATTGATTTAACAAAGTGTGTGTGTAGACAATCTTCCTTTCACTTGAGTGTTCTAGTCTGCCATCTTCATCCTCCTTGTTCCATATAAACCAACAAAAAAAAAAAATATGCTCCTCACTTACTTTACCTCTTATCCACCAAAACTCCAATAATCATCAGCATCACATAATCTTAATACTTCAATAATACCTCTTACGTCGATACATATAAACTTTATCATCAATATCATTTACCTTACCTCTTGTCCACCAAAACTCCAATAATCCAATAATCATCAACTTCACACAATCTCAATACCTCAATAATACCTCTTCAATACGTCGACACATATAAACCTTATCGCCAATATCATTTCCCTTCCATAACAACTCTTTCCTCTAGTCAGTCTCCTCGAACAAGTACAGATAAAATCCTAGTGCAGACTTCAATTCATCATCCCATACAATCCGAAGACATAATGTCCACACACAACCTCTGTGTAATCCATCTGATCCAAATCTTCTACTCATTATGAATTATAAAATACATTTTGGTTACCTTGTCCATCATTAAATAAAAGAAATGCATACATGACCTCTAACAGCCTTTAGTTTGAATAACTTTCAGTAAGTAAGTACGAGTACGAAGTGTGAATGATCATAATATTTCACAGTGTGTACACCACTTCAAGAATCATAGCAAAACAGAAGCAAACATGTGGAGTATTTCTTGTGTCAAGTGTCACTTCCTATTTCAATTGCTCACGGAGAATGCAGTGTAATAACTGTCAATGGTCTAAACCTAGTGATGGTGTGTCATGTCGTTAGCTTCCTTCCTATTAGCATAAATTTATACAGCTTCCATAAAAGCTCCAGCTCACGTGATTTCAATTAAGTTTCTTGTACCAATGTCATTCGTAGAATTATAGCAGTTCATTTTCTTATCTTAAAATATAAGGCACTGAGCGTAAGCAAAACATGCAATAGCGAGTAAATATACCAGTAGAGAACAGAATGTCAACAAGTGGATGCAGCACAATCCCTATAACGAGTCTCTGTCAAGCGAACAATCTATAATTAACACCATACTGTGGCCTAAACTCCATGTTCGTAAACCTTATATCAGCATTTCTATTTACCAAATTAGAGTATATTTATGACAACAAAACAGAAATGTGTAAATATGCAACCCATATGCAAGCATCAATTATGTATCTTACATAATAAACAGGTCATTAGCATCATATCAGCATAAGGTAATAAATGTTCATATGTAATCTTAATAAGTAAACATGAAGGCGTAAGCAGATAAATCACACAGTATAACTTACATACATTAACCACAGTCAGCGCAATTAATCAGGTGACAAGTATAATTTAAATAAATAAGCACAGCTGGCACATAATAAAAAAAAGTGACATCAGTGAAAAAGCATAGCAGCCATGCAATGCATAATATACACAAATAACAACCCTGTTCATTAATCAATCATTGTCAAAATCAGTTAGTGTACGCAAGCACGTCGCTTCACAAGTAAATTCATAGAACATGAAATTGAGCACAAAGTATGAATCACGTAATCGCGAGCAGCAAATTACGTCTAAAGTACGTACCTAAGTGGAAATATGTTACCTGAAACACAAACTCAATTAATAGTTACCTTTTTAGTTTATTAGTTTGTTCTTCGAAATTACATTCTTCCTGAAAATTTTCTCGATAGCAAGTCCTCTTAACACCGGACACACAGAATTTACCTGAAGTTCTTAAATATTTTATACAACCCTATCCTGAAAAATACTGAACGTTAATAATTTATCAAGTCACTATACCTTTATACTGAATTTAATCGGAGAAATTAGACTGTGTATTTGTTTACGGCTGTCAGTGCATTCGCACTGAGCGCTCGATCAGCTGTAGGTACGCGTGACGTAGAAAGTAATTGTTTGCGGTCAACGACTGCCTTGTGCGCCGCGCAGACTTGACTGTTGCTTTGAGTATGTGCCGCCGCCGGAACACGGCGCGGTATCCTCGTACACTCCGTGTGTTTACGTATAACTGTTACTTTCTCAAAAGTATGTCATTACACAAAAATTTTAACGTTCGATATATGATGTATTCCCTTAGAGCGCCGAGATTTAGGAGTTTCTACTTCAACAGTGTTATCTTGAATAATTTTGCGAGCTCTATATGGACCGTTATAAAGCAGAAAAAATTTGCGACACAAGCCTTTTCCTTTGTGAGACAAACGATGAGACTTAACACCTTTTGACCATCTGACAAGGTTTTTAAACGACCAGGACGTTTAGCTCATTTCTCTCTTCTAACAGCTGCAGATGCAATATTTTGTAGAGCCAGGTTGACAACTTCAGAATGCCGCAGTTTCCGTGAAGGCGGAAAAGGAACTATTTAAGAAATGCGATTTGTCGGTGCTTTATTTTTTAATATCAATATAGGAGTAAAGAAGTTGAATCATTAGGGAGTTCATTCAGAATGGTTTGAAAAATATGAAGATACTGATCCCAAGTTGCGAAACACTCGAAAATAATTAGTGTTCTCAAAAATATTAAATTTATTGTAAAACACTGAGTGTTGGACGCAGTTAATGTGTCTTTGAAGTAATGAAGTTGCTTCCGCAGTAACTAAGAAGTTTTGTTGCCGCATAGTAACGTTTTCTTCGTTTCACTTTCGGTATATCTAATGAATGTCTGTATAATATGAATTCAGAACTCACTGGATATTCTGTATTTTGTAAAATTTAATGTTGCTCATTTTAGTGTATATCTTTGATTCATTTTAAATACAGCAGGGCCCACGATGCAATCGATAAAGCAGTTCACTCACATTTCCATCTTTCTTCTGGAAATTTCGTCTACATCTAGCCTCACAAGCTATCAGTGTTAGTTTCTCTTCTATAAAAGTAGCAAAAATTGCTGTGTTGGCAGACGAGCCAACACTGTGTTGCTATAGGAGGCCGAAATACACGTGTTTAAGCTCACGCAGACTGGCGTGAGATCTGGAACAATTACAGGAGTTGAGTCTAATAGCCGGCCGAAGTGGCCGTGCGGTTAAAGGCGCTGCAGTCTGGAACCGCAAGACCGCTACGGTCGCAGGTTCGAATCCTGCCTCGGGCATGGATGTTTGTGATGTCCTTAGGTTAGTTAGGTTTAACTAGTTCTAAGTTCTAGGGGACTAATGACCTCAGCAGTTGAGTCCCATAGTGCTCAGAGCCATTTGAACCATTTTTTTGAGTCTAATAAATAAAGAACGTAGTGGCTTGAATACTTAACTTTAATCCGTAATTGGTGTACATCGCTCTTGTTGATTCGTTAATAACAATCTCAATATAAACTGGTCATGGCGCCTTGCTAGGTCGTAGCAAATGACGTAGCTGAAGGCTATGCTAACTATCGTCTCGGCAAATGAGAGCGTATTTGTCAGTGAACCTTTCCTAGCAACGTCGGCTGTACAACTGGGGCGAGTGCCAGGACGTCTCTCTCGATCTGCCGTGTGGTGGCGCTCGGTCTGCAATCACTGACAGTGGCGACACGCGGGTCCGACGTATACCAGCGGACCGCGGCCGATTTAAAGGCTACCACCTAGCAAGTGTGGTGTCTGGCGGTGACACCACATTCCTCCCCCGCAAATCGGCGTACGGTTGTGTTATAAGGCTTCCGCCCGCCGTTAGAAGGACCCCATGTTGATGTATGCGACGAGGTGGGGAGCCTAACAGGCGAGGCTGTGCCACCCGCACCCGGCCATTCGGTCCGAGGGGAGCTAGGAAACGCCTGAAAACCTAGTCCAGGGTGCACGCCAACATGCGGTGTATGCGCCCGTAGAGAGGAGGGGCCGAAGGGTCGACCTCCATCGCGTCGGGGTACCCGACGGGCGAAGACGCCATCTGGTACGGAGAGGGCAAGAGTTCCATCGCGGAGGACAGCTGGTCACGGGAAGCGATCGGCGGCGCGTGACCCAGGGAGGCGCCCGGCGGCTGCAGCGACGCGTCCACTGCGGTCGGCGCCGGCGGGAGAACAGGCGGCGGCGGCGGCGCGTCGCCATGGGGGAAAATGGAAGGCATCGTCGGTAACACCTGGGGATGAGGCGAGCCAGTAGATGGGTCCCCAGGGCGCTGACCGGACGGCACCGTCGCTGAAAGCAGACGGGGAGCGGCAGAACCCGTGCGACGACAGAGGCGCAGCTGATTGAGATGCCGACGCACCTCACCAGAGGCCCCCAAAACCAGATACATAGCGCGGCCGAGGCAGCGAAGAATGCGCCCTGCGAGCCAACGCCGTGAACCTCGATAGTTGCGATGGTATACAACGTCGTCTGGAGCAAAAACAGGTGGCTGCCGCTGCCCAGTAACCTGATGCGCCGGATGTAGCAAAGACATCAAGGTGCGATGAGGACGACCGTGGAGCAACTCAGCCGGCGAGAGACCATCTCGGGGCTGAGAGCGATACGAAGACAAGAAGAGCAATAACGCGTCCTCCCGAGAATGAGACTCTTTCTACTGCAACATCTGTGACTTGAAAGTCCGGACCAATCGTTCAGCGGCACCGTTTGACTGTGGCGAAAACGGCGCGGATGTCAGATGTTGAATACCATTGGCCTTGCAGAATGACTGAAATTCTGCGGACATGAATTGTGGGCCATTGTCGGAAACAATAGTCTGTGGAAGACCTTCAATGCAAAAGATAGCGGATAACGCTTGGATGGTGGCAGATGACGTCGTGGAAGACATCCGGACAACAAAAGGAAACTGAATGAATCTACCACAACCAACCATCGAGCTTTCCAGAATGGACCAGCAAAATCGATGTGCAAGCGGTGCCAAGGGGAAGTGGCTTTCAGCCATGCAAAGAATTTCCGCGGTGGTGCGGATTGTTGTTCGGCACACGCCATGCAAGAAGAGCACATATTCGTAATCGCAGCATCGATTCCGAACCAAGTACAATGCTGACGAGCAAGGTGTTTCGTTCTCGCTATACCCCAATGTCCTTGGTGGAGAAGCCGTAAGACAGAGGACTGTAACGAACGTGGGACCACGACCCTGCACTGATCATTATCAGAACGCAACAGCAAAACACCACGTCGTGCAAAAAGTCTCTCCTTGTGTGCAAAAAATCGGCGAACCAACGGATCCTCGTTCCGTGACTTTGACAAGGGCCATTGCGTAGCAACAAAACGCATAACGGTAGCAAGGACAGGGTCTGCAGCTGTGGCTGTAGCTACACGACGAAAATCAATCGGAAACGATTCGGCCACGTCATCGGTTTCCGAATCAATGAACATGCAAGCAAGTTCGGAAGAATCGAATGCTCTATCCTCAGCAACAGGCAAACGGGACAACGCATCAGCGTTTCCGTGCTTAGCAGTGGACCGATACAAGATATCGTAGCGGTACTGCGAGAGGAAAATAGACCAGCGAATGAATTTCTGCGCTGTACGTGGAGGTACAGGCTTGTTCGGATGAAAAAGCGATGTCAAAGGTTTGTGGTCTGTGATGATGGTAAAGTGACGACCATACAAGAAATCATGAAACTTTGTAACACCAAATACGAGAGCCAAAGCTTCTTTCTCAATCTGTGAATAATGCCTTTGCGCAGACGAGTGCAACTTGGACGCAAAGGCAATAGGGCGATCATGCGATCCATCTTTGTGCGCAAGCACAGCACCGATTCCGAAATCCGATTCATCTACCATCAACAAAAGGGGTTTCTGGGGATCGAATGGCGTAAGGCAAGTATTTGAAAGCAACGCCGATTTCAACTGCCGAAAGGCGCGTTCGCATTCCGTCGTCCAGACAAACGGAACACCTTTACGGCGTAAGCGATGAAGCGGAGCTGAAATGGAAGAGGCGTGGCGCACATATCTGTTGTAATAATTAATTTTTCCCATCACACTCTGTAGCTGCTTCAAATTTTGCGGCGAAGGCAAGTCGTCTATGGCACGGAGGTGCTCGGGTCTGGGATGTATGCCTTGGGCATTGATGACATGTCCCAGATAGGGTAAGTCACGAGCAAAAAACACACATTTGTCCTTCCGCAAGCGAAGACCATTTTGTCGCAAGACCTGAAATAATGTTCTGAGATTGGCTAAATGTTCTTCTTCCGTCTTTCCAGAGAGCACAATATCGTCCAGATAGTTTGCTGAAGTAAGGACCGAGGCACAAACAGTTTGCAGATATTGCTGAAACAATGCAGGGGCGGATGCACTCCCGAATGGCAGTCTTTTGAATCGGTACAAACCAAGATGCGTGTTAACCACCAAGACGCGCTGGGATTCATCGTCCACTGGTATTTGCAAGTACGCATCCGCTAGGTCCAACTTCGAAAAATATTTACCCGGGCACAGTTTGTCAAAAAGATCTTCCGGGCGGGGTAAAGGATAAGTTGCAATCACGAGTTGTGGATTCACTGTAGCTTTGAAGTCCACACAAAGTCTCAATTTTCCGGAAGGTTTTGGCAAAATTACTAAGGGGGATGCCCAGAGAGAAGCCTGCACACGGTCAATCACACCTTGTGATTCCAAATCGTGTAATATTCGTGCGACCTCATCACGCAATGCGTGGGGAACATTGCGCTCTCTGAAAAATTTCGGTTGCGCGTTTACTTTAAGTTCCAAATGTGCTTCATAGTTCTTAGCGCAACCAAGGCCCGGTGCAAAAATGTCAGCAAATTCTTCACATAGACGAGAAACACTGGCTGAAGGCACAGTCTGGTTCACTGATAGGACCTGATTGACTATAGACAAGTTAAAAAACGGAAATAAATCTAAACCAAACAAGTTCACAACAGAAGAAGAACGAAGGACGTAAAAAGACACAAGTTTTGTTTGTCCCTTGTATGTTGCAAGAAGGCTGCACTGTCCGAACACAGGGATATTCTGACCGGAATAGCTAGTTAACTTAACATTTGCGGCATGCAAGGGAGGTGTGCCCAGTTGTTTGTACGTGTCTTTATTGATTAATGAAACTGCAGCTCTGGTATCGAGCTGGAATGGTATCACGTGGCCATTAATGTCCAAATCTACAAAAAGTTTATTGTCCTGCTGACGACAAGAGCGACTGTCTCGTTCAACGTGAACTGACACTGGTACAGAATCACTTGAGACTTGACGTGATTTCCGTCGATGTCGACGCACACTTTCTGTGGGACGAACACAGTCACCGTTAGAGAGAGTGGCACTGGGCGGAGTGGAATGAACTACATGAATGTCCATGGGCGAAGGCTCACGAGCCCGAGTATTCTTGGTTCGATTCCGGCGCGAAGCAAAGGGCCTGGAATGGGTGTTAGTGTCTGATCTTAGCTTTTTCTGGCAAACACTTTGAACATGTCTTTTTTATTACAGAAAAAGCAAATAGCTTGGCGTGACGGGCAATTCTCACGCGAATGTCTAGTAGCACACCGCGCGCATGACTTTAGCACTGCATTTGCTTGCTGGCACGGCAAACGTAGCGGAGAGCTCGGCGGCAGCTGCGCGGACGAGCGCGAGGGCTGTTTACTGTTCCGTGCAGCTCGCCCGGCGGGCCGGTTAATGTGACACACAGCTGGCGAAGTTTCAAAAGTGTCTTGCCGATCCAGTATGTCCATCACTTGTTGAAGGGAGGGATTGACTAGTTTCAAAATCTGTTCCCTTATACGAACATCAGAAACGTTCTGTGCAATTGCATCACGCACCATGGTATCTGAATAAGGGAGTCCACATTCACACTCAAAAGCACAATCCCTAGTAAGGCTTTGCAAAGTTGCAACCCACTCCCGATTAGTCTGACCGGCCGTACGTTTGGTACGACAGAAAGTATACATTTTTGCAACTACATTGACAGATTCTTTGAAATATGCATCTAATGCCGACAAAATTTCTTCGTGGGACAGAGTTGCTACGTCGCGTCGGGGAAATAATTTCACTATCACTTGGTACGTGGATACGCCGACGCATGCTAAGAAAGGCTGCCGCTCGTTACCTTGAATTCTGTAGGCGGCGAGATGGAACCCAAATTGGCGTGACCACTCCGTCCAGCTTTCCAGTGCCACATCAAAAGGACGAAAAGGTGGTACAACTGCGTGTTGTGACTGCGGTAGCGGTGAAGCGGCGGCTGCCGCAGCGTTCCGCAGTGCCCGTTGACCCTGGACGAGCTGTCCAAAGGCATCCAATAAGGCCTGCCTCTGCTGATTCTGTAAGCGATAAAATTCGGACAGTACATCTGGAGATTGTGGCGAAGCCATGACACAATGAAATTTAAGCAAGCATAAATAAGAAGACCCTTTTTAGACTCTTTTTAGACTCGTCGCCATGTGCTGTGTTGGCAGACGAGCCAACACTGTGTTGCTATAGGAGGCCGAAATACACGCGTTTAAGCTCACGCAGACTGGCGTGAGGTCTGGAACAATTAAAGGAGTTGAGTCTAATAAATAAAGAACGTAGTGGCTTGAATACTTAACTTTAATCCGTAATTGGTGTACATCGCTCTTGTTGATTCATTAATCACAATCTCAATATAAACTGGTAATGGCGCCCTGCTAGGTCGTAGCAAATGACGTAGCTGAAGGCTATGCTAACTATCCTCTCGGCAAATGAGAGCGTATTTGTCAGTGAACCTTTCCTAGCAAAGTTGGCTGTACAACTGGGGCGAGTGCCAGGACGTCTCTCTAGACCTGCCTTGTGGTGGCGCTCGGTCTGCAATCACTGACAGTGGCGACACGCGGGTCCGACGTATACTAGCGGACCGCGGCCGATTTAAAGGCTACCACCTAGCAAGTGTGGTGTCTGGCGGTGACACCATAAAAATGTTTTTGTCAAATATGTTCACGAGATGCTGACATGTACTTCATCGGAGTGTACAGAAGTTTGTAAAGTTACTCTTTGAGTTGCTTTCCATGCTCACCTACTGGCAATCGTCTACCGCTTTGATAGTTTAATCGCCACAGTCGGTTAGCACTGCTTCTCCTCGGGAGACGACGGCATTGTAAAATACACCAACATGACGTGGATCTGTATTGTATTCAGTTCATGTGCTCACATTCGTAATCTTTGCACTAAAATTTGATATACGTAAGATACTATTTGGAATTTCTACATACTGGAATACTTATATACAAATGTAAGTAAATTTTATGTCATTAATTTGTTGTACATTTCATTCCAAAGCTTCAGTCTGATGATGAAATTTTGAAACATATAACGCTTAATAAAAACTGAGCCATGAAGACTTTTCTGTATTTCAAAGTTGTGCACTATCAGAGTAAATAAATAAGTAAATAAATAAAAATACTAATTATAAGATTCCTTCACGCTTCGGGATATGTCCTATGAACCGATCCCTTTTTTAGACAAATTGTGCTATAAATTTCTTTCTTACTAAATTCAGTTCAATAACCCTTAATCAGTTTTCCATCTACCCATCTAATCGAAAACATTTTCCTGTAGCACCAAATTTCAAAAGCTTTTAATATTTTCTTGTCTGCGTGCTTTTAGTAATCGTTTCCGTACTTGGCTCCGCTCCACAGAGACACTTTCATAAAAGACAAGATGACACCGAAATTTGTATTAGGTAACAAATCCCTCTTTCAGAAATGCTTTTCCTACAGCAAGTCAGCGTTTTACATGCTCTCTACCGGGACTATCATCAATTGTTTTGCTACCTAAATAGGAAAAATTTTCAAGTACTTTTAGTCCCTCATTTCCTAAACCGAATCCCTCAGCATCGCCTGATTTATTTCGACTATGATCCATTTACTTTTATTGATGTTCACTTCATAACCACTATTGAGGCACTATCCATTCTGAGCAATTGCTCTTACAAATCCTTTGCTGTCTCTGATAGAATTACAGGAACATCAGCACACTGCAAAGCATTTATTTCTTTGCCTTGGCCTTTAATTTCCTTTCCAAATTTATCCTCGATTTCCTTTACTGATTGCTCAGTGCAGAGATTGAATAAAATCGGGGAATAACCTCGAGGGATAGACTGCAAGATTCAACTGTACCTCTTACTACAGAAATAAGCTTTGACTTGACACCGACTCTAACAGGAAGAGAGAACAAAATTGGAACTTGACAAAGTTATGGGAACAATGAATTCAAATGTTTTAATACCTTTCACGATTGAAAGCCTGATCTTGATGTGTTATGATAGCTTTAAAACAGAGTGATCATCACATGTAGAGGAAAGAGAACTCTTCTTTTCCTCAACACTATCGAGAAAACACTGCTTGAACATAACAAATGACCTACGAATGCTACTTCTTTCTTCTGATATTTGGTGAGATGCTTACCTTTAACACGTATCTGGTATGTACGGAAAAGTGTTAGTACATATCCTTACCTGGATAATTATCAGCTTAATGTTCATGTGAAAATTCCGGAAATAGTAGGAGTTATTAATTTCGAGTTGGAAGGAAGGAGGAGTAATGAAATTAGCAGTTTACGTCCCGTCCACGATGGAGTCATTAAAGAAGGAATTGAACGTTGAATTGGAAAAAGTAGGACATAGAAATCGATTGTTTGCTTTTCAAACGATTCATCCCAACATTTGACTTATGAATTTATGTCAGTCACAGTAAATACGCGTTTGGGTAGGCCACTGAAAGTCTTGTGTCTTAATTCAGCACTGTTTTGCTCGATAAATTGTCAGTTAAGAGTGCAAGGCGGTACTATCCTCACCTGCCAGCTTTTACAATTGCACCGTTAAACTGATGGCGACATGAGATTTCCACAAAGTTGTCTCAGGTTAGTTGTAAGGCAGGTATAATAATGTTTCCCATACCGTTAGTGACTAGGTAAGGTAAGAAATACAAGATCGAGTACTTAGGAAGTCGGTCGACGTCCTTCGAAAGGAACAATGCCGTCATTTGGCTTGTACGACGTAGTGAAAGCGTAGAGGCTAGTTCTAGAATCAATACGAATAACATTGATAATGAACTGCTGCTGGAGATAACTCATTCACGCTGGACACCCGAGTGCTCTTTTTTCCAGTGTATTAAAACCTCCGAACAAAAAATGCAACCATCCGGAATTCGAGATGTCGAAAGAGCTGAAAGCGTACATCGTATCATATCTAAATGATCAGTAGTGGTGAGTGAACATAAACGGCATTTTCAGCGAAGCCGTGCACATTGAAACAGATATCTGATGCTTCACTCCGGTGCACTTGCAGTAGATTGTGTGGTGTCACCGCCAGACACCACAGATTGCACACATTCTGCCTCAAGAAACAACAGTCAACGGTAAATTCAACTACACGTTTTCATCGAAAAAGAACATTCGCGCGAATATGATAGGTGGGCAAGATAAGATGCGCACTCCGCTAGCGGTAAAAAAAGGAATGTTCGTGAAATATTTTCTACCTTGGAGAACGGTCGGATATCTTATTTAGTTATTTACAGAAGATGAACATTTCTCACGTTATGGAACATTGATTGGCATGCACTCTGCAGGTCATATAAAAAGGAATGATTTTTAAATACTTCCTAGCGTGTAAGGCGTTCATTTTATCGCCACTTTATGTTTGTTCATTCTGAAAACTTAAGTGACGATGCCAGACTGAAAGGACTCCTAACCTCTGGCTTTTATAATTTTATATGTCTCAATGAATGCACACCACATATATAACGAAGACGAAGACGGCCAATGACACCTTCAGTGCTGATGGACACTAAGCAGGAATCGGCGACGACTAATGAGGATAGTGGGCAAGGGGCACTACATCTGTAGTGTGTAAGTCGAGAATACTGGACTGACGGGAGGTATGCTAAGGTAGTCCATGTTGATGCAATGACCACTGTGTCCATATGGTATAGTGGCCTGCGCATCTTCCTAGTAAGTAGGAGACCTGGATTCTAATCACAGTGCGGCGAAAATTTTTAACTTCTCCATTGATTTAAATCAATGCCCATAGGCTGCTAATATCTTTAGTTCTTTTGAATATTTTACCCAACTGTAGATCACAGATACATAGCACTTTCGAACCGTGAGATTTACTTTGGTTGTAGATTAAAAGATGACGTGAACTTTACGATTTGTTTCCCAGAAAACGTTTTTTCCATCTAAATTCTAACACTGAGTTACAAATATTAGTAATTATAACTGCATATATCTGAAGAAGCGCTGTTAGTGTAGAACATATCCTTTGACATAAATAACAAACCAACACTGTGAATGAAACTGGAAAATAATTCTGAAAATGGAATCACAATAAAATGAGCTCGTCAAGAATCGTGACTGCAGAACTCTTTTCGATACTAGAATCATTTCGTTCCTGCTTGCAACAGACAGAATCTCTATATTTCTTACACAATGACTCTTTACTGCTTTAACACTAGGGGATAGTGTTCTACATGGGAACTCTTTACACTTCCGCCACAAGTCAGTCCTGTAATTGAGATTTAATACAGTTTCTTGCTCAATATTAAAACGATAGCATTTAGTGTCGCGGGCTACAGTGTTTTCCTGAAGTTAGAAAAATTACTCTGTAAAAGAAGGGGTTTCACAATCATAAAAAGTGTTCCAAACTACAATATGGTCCTGTACCTAGGAACAAATATTCTATTGAAATTTAAAAGTGCTGCGCCAGCCGTTGTGGCCGAGCGGTTCCAGGCACTTCAGTCTGGAACAGCGCTGGTGCAACGGTCGCAGGTTCGAATCTGCCTCGAGCATGGATGTGTGTGATGTCCTTAGGTTAGTTAGATTTAAGTAGTTCTAAGTCTAGGGGACTGATGACCTCAGATATTAAGTCCCATAGTGCCTAGAGCCATTTGAACAATTTTTTTTTAAAAAGGGCTGCACTCGAAACAGTCTTGTCAGTAGTGTATTTAATGTTCTATCTGTTACATGATTACTCCACTAGACACCAGTAACCAGTAAGTGAAATCAAATTAAGCAGAAGTATTAGAAAACATCAGTTTCAACTCAAATACATTCAAGAATGTGAACTATGGTATTTTCAAGGCAAGTGAAATTATTATAAGAGTAAAGAAACTCGTTTCATTTTCTAATGTCACATTCATTCATTCGTTTCCGTGTCTGAGCAGCATTTCCAAAAATTTGAATGGAGACCGGTTGTGAAGCCGTCAACGCGCTTATTAGCGTCTTCTGAAGTCGCCCAGGGTTCACCCGATTGCTACTACTAATATCACATGTACCACAGTCTTATTGCGTTTCAAGGTAAAAGATGGTGCCTTCCTGATGAATTATGGCTTAACCAACCACTCACGGTATAACTAATTTTGACAAATGTGCAGAATTCTACTCAACATAAAATTCTACAACTGAAGTAAGCATATGTCCGAAATAGGTTTAATGTATTATACAGCACTTAAATTTGTAGAACTCAAACCATTTACAAAAGGTGAAAAATCAGCAGCCTCATGGCTAACAACAACAAAAACATTTGAAAATGCCAGAAACGGCTTAGGTCTGACTCTAGTGAACGTTCCTTGATGTCATCTTGGTCACTAGATGTAAACATCAACCAGGAAACATCATGTGTTCCTTGGTACAGTATCTTCAATGTGTAATGCTCTTCCCTATTCAAAAATTTTAAAACCCGTTTCACTGAAAACCCCATTGTGTACTGGATTATCGAAATGGCTTGACTGGGTGACGTCACACTGTGGGACCACTGACAATGGTCCTGCCGATCACTTGGTCCAAGAACCTGTAGTGACAGACATTCACTCTGGACTGCAGTCCCAACTATGGATTCTCGGTATGATCTACACTGATACTTGACAGAAAACCATAGAAGACTAGCTATAGAAATGCATGGAAATAACAAGACACAAAGGCCACAAGTACACAACAATTCACCCATTGGTATACTACTACACGAAATCTCATACAAATTCAGCGCCTCCCTAATAGACAGACTCAAGCTTAACCACTGACGTTTCCATAAACGTCTTCACAGCCAGCACGTTATGGAGACACCTTTTTATGTGACGGTATTATTAGCAATATGGTTCATATACTTTTCTACATGCTGTATAGATACACTGTTGTCACATGTATCCACATTTGAGACCAACTTATCACTGCCAGTGTAATGCAAAAAAAATTTCTATAATATTTGGCCTTATACCTTACTGGTATATCCGGAACTATGTATGTTCTGTCTACAATGTGCGTGTGCGCGCGCGCGTGTGTATGTGTATGTGTGTGTGTGTGTGTGTGTGTGTGGGCGTGTGTGCGTGTATGCGTGTGTTTACAAAGAACACTTATTTTCTATCTCTATATTGAAGCTAAAGGCCAATAAATTCAATCAGAAAATGACTATGCGGTAGCTGTAATATCTACATGTATATGACCACTATGTTGCTCCCGTTCACGTGAATGGCGGAAGGTTCAACAAACCATCTCAAGACTATTTCTCTACTCTTACACTACTGAAGAGGGAAATAAGAAAACGTAAAATTTTCTGTAAAAGCTCTGAAGGCTGTTATTTTATTAATGTGTTCATTTCTCCCTACGTAGTTCCGCATTCTCAGGAGAATGCAGGTGACTGAAATTTCTTGAAAAGGGCTCGATGCTACGAAAAACGTAATTCTTTTAAAGATTACAACCGCAGCCTGCGTATCATATCCGTGACACACTGTTCCCTATTTAGCGATGATATTAACGGAGCTGCCCTTCTTCGAACTCTCTCAAAATCCTCCGTCAATTCCATCTGGCAAGGATCCACAAAAAGACTGACGAACATATTATGGACAGTCTCTGTAGTAGAGCTGTTTCATCTTCTGAGTGTTCTGCCAATAAAGAGCAATCTTTCATTTGCCTTCCCCACAAAATATGGTTTGTAACTATAACTGTTCCACCTTAAGTTGTTCGTAATTAGTTGAGATATTGATTTAGTGAACTGACAGCCTTCCGACTCGTGTGATTTACCGTGTAATGGAAATGTAACATATTTATTTTAGTACTCACGTGGATGATTTATTATTTAGAGTCAATTGTCACTTCTCGCACCATACAGATATGATGTATAAAATAATTTTGCAATATTTTTGATCTTCTGGTAACTTTTCTAGATACTAAGTACCAGCATTCTCTGCAAACACTCTAAGAAAGCTGTGCAAGTTTTCACCTAAATCGTCTATACAGATATAGTACACAAGAGCAACCACATCACTTCGTTGGGAAAAGCCAGATATTATTTCTTTTTCTTATGACCTGTCTCTTGCTACGAACTGGGACTATTTAGACAGGAAATTACGATCCTAATCTCATAACTGAATCGATAGCCACAATATTTCATTAGAAAGGAATGATGTCAAAAACGTAGTAGAAATCTAGCAATATGGAATCAATTTGAAATCGCCTGCTCGATAAAACTCATTACTTCATGAGAACAAGGAGGTTGTTGAGTTTCACAAGAACGATATCTTTTGAATCCGAGCTCACTATGTATAAATAATCCACATAATGTCTGAATACAATATGTGTTCCAAAATCTTAATGCAAATCGATGTCAGTGCTATGAGTCTGGAATTCAGTGGACTACTCCTATTTCCTTTCTCGAACTGTGCAGCATTCCAGTGTTTAGCTGCGTATCTGCGGTTGAGTGAGCGGTGGCATAAGGTTACTAAATACAGAGCTATAGTAATAGAACACTCTAAAAGAAACGAAATACTATCTGAACCGGAAAACTTGCCTTCATTAAGTAATTTCAGATGGCTGTTTCTTATAATTTACTGGCTTTCGGGCCCAACCAGCCATCTCAATAGTAACGTAAATTATGACGATACGAATGTAAGGACAACACAGCACCCATGCGCTTAGCAATCCGCTGCGCTGAACATTTTAAGTGGCTTCGCTACACTAAAAATATCTGCAAAGTTACTGTTCTCGCTTTGAATTCTGGAACATTTATTTAGTTTTCTTTGGTGAAGGAATTTCGGAAAGCCGTGTTTAGTAACTCCGTGACAGAGACTCTGTCATCGGTAATAATACAATTGCTATCGTACAGTGGAGATATGGATTGTGTCTTGCCGGTGGTGTACTTTAAATACGACCAGAATCTTTGTATTTTCTGACAGTGTCGAGAACGGCTTTCAATCTGGGAACTATTAAAAGCATCTCGCATTGAAGTCCATGCAAAATTTAGAATTTCGTAAATCATCGCCAATAACGGAGATTATGCGTTTCTTAAAACTCGGCATGCTTTTTTCGTTGGTTCTGCAACAATGTTCTGACCTGTGATCAATTTCGTAACTGATTCATTTATTTAGTAAAAATCTCTCAACTGGCCTCGAAACTATTTCTGGGAATCTAAGTCACATCTGGTCTAAGCTTATATAGTTTGGTGCACTTGGATATTACATTATTCATTTTCACTACAAGGACCTTGTCATCACTAACCCATTCATCCATCATGATGCTCCGTATTTGTTCATAATTACTTCTAGCTGAGAGGTCAACTAAATTTTTGCACTAGACGGTTCATAATCCGAAACAAATGAAATTAGCTCCGTAGCTTATATGAACTACAGTGAGGAAAGGGCATCAATAAGATTGATTCCTATAAATTTGTCATAATTGGGAAGCCCAGACATGCTTCTATAAACTTCTTTACACGTTCTATCGTTGAATCGACCAGATGTCGACTGTAGTCATAAAGCATGTCATTTACAATTAGTTTTGAGTGTATGACTTATTCACATGAATGAGATGGCGTTATGTGATATACTATCTACAGGGTGTCCATTATTAAAGTTCCAATTCCAAAATGCTGTTGAAAGAGAACCATTTGCTCAGAATAAACTCAAAATTTGAACGTCATATTATTGACGCAGGGGGAACGTCACAGAACAAATAAAAAATTTAACGAAAATTTTACCAATTCTGTAAGCCTCTCAACCTAAATGACCTCGGCTACAGACAATAGGAATAGACGGCTATGGTTTGAGGTGTACATTACACCATCCGTACTGTTCAATGTACTTGACGTTACCTAACTGTTAGTTAGGTAAGCCCATGCCCACGTCAAGGTCGTACCTAATTGGATAGAAAATGTCGTTCTTTAAATTACCTGAGGCCAAATGACCACACAAAAAGCAAAATGACATTGGTTTTTAATTGTCATGGGGCCAAAAGCCTAAAAAAAAAAACAGAATGGCATCGGTTTCTAATCGTTAGACTGGTACAACAAATGTTCAGTGAGCTGTCCACCGTTTCCTGCTACTAGGCCAAATCGAGAAATAGGACGTTCACCAACAGATCGGAGTGTCTCTGGGCTCACGTTCAGAATGCGTTGCTCAGCGCGTACCTTCAGTTCAGCTACGTTGGTATTTGGAGCACTGAACACAACATCCTTCAGATAACCCCACAACCAGATGATTAGGTGCTCTGTACTACCAATCAGTAGGGAAATGACATCTGATAATTCTAGCATTTCGGAAATGACTCTGCAACAGCCGCTTCACTGGCTGTGCAATGTGCGGAGAAGCGTCATCTTGCATAAAAATGATCCTAACCACAGACTCACGCTGTTGAAACGTTGGAATGACGCTGGTGCGCAGAACACCACTCTCATAGCGTTTCCCAGTGCCTGTGCCGGTAACAGGACCAGCAGGACTTATTTTCTCGAAAAAATACGGCCGTGTGATAAACGATGGCGTTAAACCGCACCAAACAGTCTCCCTTGCAGAATGAAGTGGTACCCGTTCATTAGAGTGAGGATTTCAGTTGCCCCTATACTGAAGTTCTGCGTATTGGCTTGTCCTTGGAGATGTAAATGGGCTTCATCTGTCCACAGAATGTTCATTGTCCGCTTCTATGCGAG
This sequence comes from Schistocerca nitens, assembly GCF_023898315.1. Classification (NCBI taxonomy): domain Eukaryota; kingdom Metazoa; phylum Arthropoda; class Insecta; order Orthoptera; family Acrididae; genus Schistocerca; species Schistocerca nitens. The sequence continues at coordinate 318,374,361 of NC_064621.1, read as the reverse complement.
CAAGTAATTTCAGAGCGAACGTTTGTCTTGCTGGCAGGTCAACAGGAAGCAACTCCTGAACATGGGTGATTTTGTATGGATAGCAATGCATGATGTTCGTAGCTTTTTAAACAGCAAGCTGCCAGGCATGTCCAATATTAGGGCAGTTTCTCATGTACCGCATATCTGAATACCATCCCTCGGCGCTTTCTGAAATGCTGCGGCCGCATCTTCAACAGACGTCGGTTTAACTGCTTTCCTCCCTCTGCAGCATTGCATTTCAAAAGAACCTGTTGCAGCGCGGCACGTTTCTTTTTACCACCCTGTCAGTGTCCAGCAATTTTCATTTGTCTAGCTAAAAGCTGTAGTAGAAAATACTAGACCACTACTGTCTATTGCAGGTCGCAATATAGATAGAATTGTCCGGTAAACGGGATGTGGCTAGCTACTGAAATAAAAGTTTTAACTTGGCAATGTAAGTTTTCAGGTGTATTTTTACGATAAAGATCACAGTTAATACTGCCAAGTCCGTACTAAGTGGCAACACAATATAAAGTTCACACGCACACCACAGTCACACACGTAGCCAGTTTATGGTATCTACACCCGTTACCGAAGTGAATAGAGTTCACTGGGTCGTTTAGTTATGAAAATGCTCGCTCAAATGTTGTGCACCCTGCTCTACACGTAATACCTGTTCCAGTCTTAGATCGCACAACACGCCACGCGGTTTTAACTGACAGTCAAAAGCAATAACTTTGATGTTTCGTCCGAAATTCCACACGACTTCCACTATACCGTTCACTTAAATACACATTGTACTACTTCGCGAAATCGTAATTAGCATTTTTCTGCGATTTTACAGTACTTTCGTCGGAGCTGCTTTCAATGAGATGTTACTAGTTCGAACCATCAGCCCCGACCAACCCAGATCACACCAAAGGTTTTGTTCCCAGCGTAGACTGGCGCGAGCCTGCAATTTTCTGATTGGCTGATATCACAAACAGCAAATCAGGATGCAGTATTAACCCGCGCTAACCCGCGCTTTACTTTAATGCCCAACCATAGTAAAACACTTCTTTCCATGGCAATTGCTAAATAAATAAATTTAGAAAAGTATCAAATATAAAATTACTCTTTCTGAAATTACTAATTAATTTGTGTTCTACTCACGATTTATTAGTACCATAAACTGACTGCACATTTAATTATAGTAAATCCCCTGTATGGTTTAACTGGTACTTCGTGAATAAACAAAACATTTTTCATTTACTTCTCTTCTTCTTCACTCATACAGCACTCACACTGCTAATTACTACACATGTAAAACAATTATAATTATGCAAATACATTAAATATTAATCAGTCATAACTTTACAACATTGTTTTGACTACGACTGCTAGCACTGTCTGTCAACTGCTGACCTCTGCCGCCTACTAGTACGACTACGTGCAGCTCTGTAGCTCAGGTCCATGTCAGCTGGTGACATCTAACGATGACTCATGCCTATAACGATATCATCCTAACAAGTGACAGGAGCGATGCGAAAGCGCTACGTCTCACTGTCTTTCCGATTTTTGTAATCATTTGCATCTGATGCTTAGCAGACAACGGACCAACTTATTTTTTCATACCCTTTAGCTTCCGGAACTTCGGCAGGTCACCTGGGACACAGTAACCTTTCTTGTAAAAGATTTTTATCAGCAGCTCGTGATTCTTCATGAAGTTCGTCATATTCCACTCCTAGGAGGAAACTCTGCAGTGCGCCTGTTGGTGTGCATATTACGACGCCTGGAGCGTCACCCTTTGATCACATTTTCGGTAATTTTTCCATGTTGTTTCGTCCCTGCTTCAACTATAAGTTGTTCAAATTTGACGTCATTCTCAGCAGTGGTCCGCTTTCTACAGCGTTTTGAAACAGGAACATTAATGACGTACATCCTGTAATGCTTCAGGCTGAATCAGCAGTATAAGCAGCTCAACGTTCTCGTTCTGGCGAATCATTCCGTGCTGCCAATAGTGTCAAGTGGATGCAGTATGGTGGTATAAGGTCAGCTGAATACTCTCCAGGACACTATCAAATTCTCAGTCCTTAAAGCCTCTACGTCCCACTCACGTAGCTGCTCAATTGGCACAAATGCACGCTTTTGCAGTCTTCCCATCAAGAAAACAGCTTTAGAATAACAGACATTCGAACCTGTCTGCTCCGTTCACTATTCAGACACCGACCAATCAGCTGCGGAGGTAACAGGCTTTATCATACTGACGGATCATTTCTCTTAACACAATTCGATAGATGGAATGGCGCGCTGTGTCATCTGGACAGTGCTGTAGGCGAACAAGTGGACGGACCGTGGCACGTGTAAAGCGAAATACCTTCACAACCTAGGAGAAGGAGCGTAGCACGAGTCGGTCGGCTTTGATCTAGACTCGTACAAAGGCGTTGGTGCAGCTCGTGTTGTTCGCTTTGCGGTAGACTGTCCCTTTGACAGCTAGTGCAAAATCTGACATCTGAGGCACGTGGCATGCCGGACTATTGCACCCGCCGTAGGAACAGCTGTGATCTCTCTGCAACACAATACGTATCCCTAACTCAGTCCCTCACGAGAACACGGCGCTCGTGCTGACAGACAACAGTGGAAATGCACAAGTCTTCCACCGCTGAAGCAACTTTATAGCTAAGGCTTCCAGTCGCTAAAAGCCGCGATGCCGAGGACTGGGACATACCTTAATGGAACTAAATTTAAGGGTGTAATGTCCAGCTTACGATCCAAACGGCTCTCTTCATAAATGCCTAATCTGAACCTGACTGGAAAAATTTAGAAAGCTGTTCAGGGATGTTTCTAGATATTTCTGCATAAGGGACCCTCATTCTCCAATGACTATTCACAGACTAATTGCATTTCATTTAATTTCTTGCCCACATCATTCCTTGTATCTGTACTGCATTGTAAATATCTCCAGAACAGCGTAATGTCAACGTTCTGAGTCTGTGGCAAACAGTTTTAACCCATCTGCTCGTAGTACTTGCTGTTGTCATTATTAATACACGCGTTACTCTAGGCCGCCAAGATTCAGTTCGGCACTGTTTGTTTTTCTGGCAGTGTTAATTGCACAACGTTGATACACAGTAGGGTTTGCTGATGAGAAGTTGATTGACATGGGTTCAATGAATGCAATAGAACACTGGCAGAACGGCGCTATGGTGAGCTGATTATCAGTGACGACAATGACGCTACAGTAAGTCTGCATCTGTGGATTGTTGCATTAGTCTGCGTTTTCGGTTGTTGATTTTTGTTATTGCATGTTGGAGGCTCTTTCACTGCTGCGAAGGTATTTTCACAGTATAAAGGCAATATTTGGGCTACCAAACATTATAACGCTATACTGAGCTACGCGGAAACCTCGGGTATCCTACACTAAAATACTCAGAAGGCATCCCCAAACTACATGCCAAATTTTATCTGTGGAATTCGGATTTTGTATACATTAATTAATCCAGCTGGATTTTGACCCTACAGTCTGAAATTACGACGTAGACGATGACTCCACCTTCGTGTTCAATTATCTTGACGCCAATGACATATATTTATTCACAACGCAAAGTTCTTTACTTAGTACCAAAATGTAATTGTATTTCTTTCATCTCCTATTTCCTGCGTTGAATTTCCCATAATTTTCATATATGCTGCAAGTTTCCTTCATGAGACGGTATTAGTTCAAGGCTGCACTTAATTCATTCATTATAATGATAGAAAATTTCATAACTCATGAATATATTGCAACGGGACACATACCTCCCTAACATTACTCTTATCACAAACGACAATCTTCACATAAGAAATTTAGATATAACACTCTTAACCACAACTTGATAAAAAAAATTATAAAATGAACAATACTTGATTCATTATTATTGTAAGATCTCTAGTATTTAAACTTGGAATAACAAAAATCATAATATTTTGGGTGTTATCAGAATTCACTGAATATTGCACTCCCTCGAATAGATATAATTGCTGATATTCACCGAAACAGGGAGCTGACGATTCACAACGGCTCTTGAATACTATTGTGACGAGTTGTGAGGTGCAAACGAATTCTAGCCAACATGTACTTGTCAGATGTAAAGTTTTCAAGCAGTCTAAATGCTTCACCAAAGAAAACTCCCTCATTCTTTTGTGACTGGTTGGACCCACCTAATGTAATGGCACACACTGTACGACACACATATTTTACTAGAACACTGCATAAAACGTCGTTTAATTCGACATAAAACAGGAATAAACATCCAAAATAAATGAGTAACAAACACAAATGATACAAATTTATGTCATATATTTAGTAAAAGGTGGAGAATACATTAAAGGATAGGTAACAAGTTGTAAACGTAACTTCAGCGAAAGCATATGGTATATACACAGTTATTTTTGTAACGGACTGCGGAAAGGAGATTTCCTTCATTTAAGGGGAGATTTACTAGGAAAAATACTGTTTTATCGTATGTAGATTTCTGCAACGAGTTCTATTCCACTAACATAAACTGTAGACATTGGTAAACGCCATCTTTAACAAATCACAGAAAACATTGTACATTTTTCCGAATTAGAAAGACTACTGTGGGAAATAGTCCACTGATATTCAACATAATTTGTATTGAAGGCAATACGTATTGATCATTCAGTACACTGCAACACCTGAAATTATAATTTGCAACCCTTACGTCTTTTCTCAAAACAGTTAGGGACACTTAACTTTTATGTAGTTTTCATCCTAAAGGTTTGTGACACCCTTTACTATCAGCAGTGTCAATACATTCACTCAAGAAAATCACGTTGTGATACCAATGTTTTGTGTAAATGAGGAGATGGCTCTGTGACGGCGTTGAAGTTCCTAAGAATTTCATTAATTTAGTTTACAGTGTAGCAGTGTTCGGTGTAGGTTATATTTCTACATTATTGGACGCAAGGGGGTCTGCACTTGGGAAGTGGCGAGTAGTCGTTCTCAGAAACAGGCGAACGTGAGGCGGTATATGCTGCGGCAGAGGGCTCTGTATCCGAGATCAGTGGTAGAGCAGGCCACGTTCGAGAAAGAATCTGTTTGGAAGAAATACTGTAGGGCGGGAAACATATTTGGTGGGGGATATACACGTACAGTGTTCAAGGGCAGGAGGACAGTATAGCTGACTGCGCCCGATAAGTAACATCTCCATGGCATCTCTTTCTGTCTTGAAACGACTTCAACAGAATCCATACGTTCAACAGTAGCAACATACGTAGAACCTTCTCAAGCGAGTGTCTTGAAGTAGGAAACTGTGATGAGTAAGAGCACCAGAACTAGTACTTACGTTAGACAGTAGTCACCAACGATGATTTCAAGAATTAACAAGCCTCTGTGAGTGCTACATATGCGATCACGCCCAAATGCACAAGGTGGACACTGTGTAATCTAGGATAGGAGAGTCTTGGGAAAACTCAGTTGAAAACATTGATGAAAGGGCAACTCCTGATTTACAACAATGTTGAAATGAACGTCACAGTTTACGTTCATGGTAACCTAGGACCTAGTCGTGAAACATCCCAAAAACCTTATAGGATCATGTCTTGGTCGCACTACATCCTCCAAACACTCAGAGTTAAACGCTCGTTCTACCCACCGAGGATATTAGTCTTTCTATGTTGCTGTGAGAAATGGTCTTTTACAATGTACCCTACCAAAAATGACCACTACGTGTAATACCCCTTGCAACTTCCATTCCCTTAGAGCAGAAGTTCTTGTCGGATTTGAATGCCCCATTCAATCAAGACCAAAACAGATCGAATAGGGAGGAGAATCAGGTAGTAGAAAATCCTTGTGCGTTGGTAGGAGAGAGTGCGATGAACATCATCCCAGAAGATGGGGTTGGTTGGTGGTGCGGAAGGGGAGGGGAGGGGGGAGGCCGCGTTTAAAGATCACTTTTTCATTTTTTGTGTAACTAGAAAACAGTGGCTTATAGCGAAATTGTTTCCCGGCTGAAAATTAAACTGCATCAAATTTCCTACAAGTAAAATATTAACTCTCGCATTGCAGGGACGGAAAACTTCGCAATTAAGTAAAAATATAGCTTTAATGGTGCTAAATAAATGTTTATTGTTAAATGAAGTGCGTTATTAAACGTATGCACCATGTCTAAGTGCAGTAGGTCAGTATCAGCTACAATATAAATAATGATCAACTGTAAAAAAAAATGAAAAGCAGACATTATCTTCTTCAGATTAATTCTATTCTTTTAAACTTCTTTTCTCTAGATAACTTACTTAGCACTCGTACTGTGAGCATCGTTTAGTTTTAGGCTGTATGTGCTTTTAGGTCAAAATAAATACCAATGAATTTGCTAAATCGTGAACAAAAATGACGTGTAACTCTCCATGCGAGAAAACAGGTTGTGATAAATACACTCCTGAATTTTAAAGCGTCTAATGTTGTGCTTTACTAACAGTCATAGCGAAGGCTGCTTTTACTGGGTATTGTCTTCTTATCATTGGAAATGTGTGGTTGGATCACAAGGCATTACAGGTATGAGCATAGTTTTTCGGATTCAATAAATTCAGCTCTCATGAACTACTTTCATAACTGAGTTACAACTTATCTTGCAACTTTAATGAACCTCTGATTTGCGTTAAGGTTTCTAATTACACAACAATAACATTTTTCTTTAAAAGCATATGATGACATGATAAATTGGATAGATTTAAAGAGTTCAAAGGCTCTACAGAGTACAGTCGTACGATTTTTATATCATCAAGCTGGACAGTGTCAGTACTGAGATAAAACTTTGGCACTCCAGCTAACACATTGGAAATGACGTATTCATTATGTGTTGTACGTACAATCATCATTCTTGAACATGGAATCGCAGTTGAATGGAACAGCGAAACGTTTCGTTGATTGATTTCTGTGGCACTTAATGTGGTGGTAATAAAACTATCGTAACTACAATAACAATAGTCTTGACGAGTTTGCCGCCGAATCATGTTGCGCAAATTCCACAAATTTCCTCGGAGCGAGTGTCCGACATCTTCAGGTGGTTCAACCTTGCTGGTGGCTAGGTGTGTCTGACGGTATCTCCACGTTGACGCCCCGTTTCTAGAACACGTGCGCGAAGAATGCGCAGACGCGGAAATCAAGGCATGCGCAATGATTTGCAGATAGATGGTGCCATACTCAAACACCCTCTGCCGACAATAGCAGAGCGGCTCACCTATGCGTGCTCCGTCTGGTTTTACTGACAGTGCTACCAGGCATTACTCACTAAATTTCCTCGCGCTTCTGTAATGTAATTAGTTACTTCAGAGATTTGCAAACTAAAGAGGGTGCAAGCGAGCCCCCTCTGTTTCTACCTGACGAAGTCTCGAGAAGTAACTACAGTATGTTTCCGCAGCGCGTCTTACGAATCACTGGTGACGCAGTGGGCAGACATGCCTAGGGGGGGTGGGGGGGGGGGGGTGGAGGTGTGTTTACTACCCGTAAGGTGAGTCAAGAGCATATGGAATTCAGCTATATGTCACTAATAATGCCAACGCAAGAAATGTATATGGAGAGAATCTATTAATTTTTACGACTGTTTTTACACCATGTAATAATATTGCTAGTGCTACACTATTTCTTGTACACATTAAGGCGTTGGTAATGGGAAAATGGCACTACATCAGCATTGTTTGGATAAGTTGAGAATATGAATAGCATTCAGAACGCTTTATTCAAGGTGCGATCACTGGAACGTCCAAATACGATAGCTACTTTCTGCTATTTTATTTACTTATTGGTTTTTTTATCTGTTGTAAGGCGCCACTCCGTATTATTTATTGGTTTACACTTAGTTATTACTTGCTACACTGTGGCTGGTTGGAAAATTAGGCTTCGCATATTCATAAGTAACCATTTCTGGAGAGCGTACTTACTCCCAATGTACATGCTCCGATGACTAAATTTCTGACACTGTGCTTACGAAGCATGCCTCATCTTTCACCCACTTCACAGTTCACTCACTCCCTTCCATAAAACCGTCGTCTCTGTCTGTTTGTCTTTGAACACGTTAACCTCCAAAACTAATAGATGGATTTCTATAGGGTTTTTCACGTAACTTCAGCCTAGCTTAGGTCAATATTACAAGCTTTACTTCATAGATCGTCGTTTAAGGTTTTACCAAAATTTTCAATTATTCTAGTAATAATGAGGTTGCGATATATGAACACTTTTGTACGAAGCAGTCAATTTCTTTCATTGTAATTTCTAGTATCACGTCCGTGCTTGTTTTGATCGTATTCACACTACTATTAAAATCACTCTTATATCACGATCTTACATTAGTTCACCATTGCCGATTCATTACAGTACGGTGGTCGTTTTATTGTATAGCAACTCCCCTAACAGTAAATTAATCCTGTGCTTCAAAATTATTACTTTAACAACTATCACTTTCCTCAAATACATACACGTCCCACTATCGTGATAGCTCCGGCACGACTGATTCACTCCCTCACGCCAAACGATCTCCAGGCGCCAACCCGACCGTCCTAGAACTACGGGGCTTTACCATCAGTGATGCCGCTGCATTGTAGCAAAGAAGCGTATGGGTATATTCGATCCGCCAAGCACACAAGCGATATCTGTATCATTACAGAGTTTTTGCTTGATATTTTAACACATGTCCTGTCATCCGGTCTCTTCTTCTTGACAAAATGTTCCACATGTTTTTCTTCACACGGCAACATCCTACGGAAAGTTTCCTGCGTTGGCTTCAGTCCAGTCTAGAGATAAGGTGGTGGGATGCCTCGACTACCTCTGAGGTAGCAAGCAGTTTACGGGTGAAGACTGCAGTAAATGCTGCTCAAATGATTCACTCGAACCAGAGCTGAACGTTTCAGCAGCGTCATCCACTCGCGCTTCCCCGCTTACCGTTCGTGTGGGGGACGCACGTGTTCCGCTAGTTATCAGAGTCACGTCATGACGCCTCGCGCCGCCGAGGCCGCTGCGAGGCAAACGCGGTGATTTGCGAACAGCCATACATAAACCAGCGGCCAACTTGTAATAAAGCCGTCTTTACGAGTCTCCGCGGGCGGGTCCCCGCCGCTTAGAGCGGCGGGTAATGCTGGCGCCGCCAGCGCCAGAGGTCCACTAAAGTTCATATATTTCTGGCGCTGTTTATGTGCCGCGTCGGTGCGCCATTGTGCGCTAATAATTGATAACCCCGGAGGCTTGCGGTGAGCGCCCGCGTCACTCCGACATCCCGGCAGTCATTCGCACTCGTTTAAATCTCCACACACGTGTGCGCACGTCCACCATCGGAATATTTTCAGCGGCTCTTCTCTATTTCCCAAGCTGTCACGACTGTGGACAGGAGTACTACTGTGATAACAATGTGCTATACACACAACCTGCCATTAAAATTGCATCAAGGTGAAGGACATCGGAAATCATATTAGTCTCATTCTGGATAAAAATGGTTCAAATGGCTCTGAGCACTATGGGACTCAACTGCTGAGGTCATAAGTCCCCTAGAACTTAGAACTACTTAAACCTAACTAACCTAAGGACAGCACACACATCCATGCCCGAGGCAGGATTCGAACCTGCGACCGTAGCGGTCACGAGGTTCCAGACAGTAGCGCCAGAACCGCTCGGCCACCAGCGGCCGGCCATTCTGGATAAAAACGTAGTAGTATGCGTGATGAAATTTTTAGATGATCTGAGGTAAAATTGCTGCTACATTTAGTAGAGAGAGCTGACGGCTCCCTAGTTTCTGCTGCGCATCTAGTTGAACTGAAATGACTAGAGTTAACGGTATACATTCCTTACATTTTCAACTCTATGCCAGTCATCTGTCGTAGTTCCTGGCAAGAAATAGCAATACTTGATGTCGCCAATGAGTGGGAGAATGGAAGAACAAGCCGGAAGTGCGGTGAACACTCTTTGTATCGGAGTAGGTCAGAAAAGCATGGAGAACTTGCAACTTAGATTATCATGTTGGAACATATGAAGACCCCGAAGACATGGCATAAAACTTGGCGTTTCTTTTTCGATCATCAGTCTCATGACTTGCATGGTGTGGACCCCCGCGAATTCCCCTCGTGTGGCACATTTTCACCACAGAGTAGCACTTGGAACCAACGTCCTCAATTATTTGCTGGACGTATTCCAGTCTCAGCCTTCCTCTGCACTTTTTACAATCTACAGCTCCATCTAGTAACATGAAAGTTTTTCCCTGATGTTTTTTAAATATGCTCTATTACCATGTTCCTTCTTTCCCATATTCCATATTATTAATGCTCTGACCCAGGCGAATAGTCTAAGAAATTTCTTCCTCAAATTAAGGACTATGTTTGACACTAGTGGAATTCTCTTGATCTTTTTCTCCAGTGCTACTCTGCCTTTTACGTCCTCCTTGCTCCATCCGTCACATTATACATTCCTCCTTATATAGCAGACTTCTTTCATCAGTTGGTTAGTTACCAATTATGATGTTAAATTTCTAGCTGTTATCATTTCTGCTACTTCACAGTACTTTCGTCTTGCATCGATTTACTCTCGAATCATATTCTGTACCTATTAAACTGTTCGTTCCACTCAACAGATCCTGTAATTCTTCTTCACTTTCACTCAGGACAGCAATGTCATCAACGAATGTTTTTATTAATGTTCTTTCACCTTGCACTCTAATCCAACTCTTGAATATCTGTTTTATTTTCGTCAGTGCACCTTCGATGTATAGGCTGAACAGCAGGTGCGAAAGGCTACATTCCCGTCTTACATACTTCGTTATCTGTGCACTTAGTTCTTGGCCTTCAACTCGCTGGTGGTTCTTGTACATATTCTACATTACCGGCCTTTCCGTAAAAATTATCCCTACATTTCAGATAATTCTTTACATCTTGCAGCATTTTACATTGTCGAACGCTTTTTCCAGGTTGACAAATTGTATAAACCTGTCTAGATTGTTCTTCAATCTTGCTCCCATTATCAACCAAAACATCAGTTCTTCTCTGGTGCCTTTATCTTCGGCATCTAACAGATCCTCTTATATTTTCCATTCTTCTATATACGAAATCTTGTCAACAACCTGGATACATGAGGTGGTAAGCTGATTATGCGAAAGTTCTCAAACCTGTCGGCTCTTGCAATGTGTGGATGATATTTTTCCGAAAGTCTGATGGTATATCACCTGTCTCATGCATTCTACACACCAACGAGAATAGTCATTTTGTTGCCACTTCCCCAGCCATTTCAGTAATTCCGATGGAATGTTATCCATCCATTTTGCTTTATTTGGTCTTAAGTCTTCCAAATATCTCTTAAATTATGATTCTAATATTGGATCCATGTCTCTTCCCTATCGATTTCTGTTTTTCCTTCTGTGATCAGTTAAGTCCTCCTCCTCATAGAGGCCTTCAATATATCTTTTCCATTTATCCATTCACTTCTCGGCATTTAAGATCTGAATTCCCTTTGCACTCTTATTATTACCACCCTTTCTTTTAATCTCACCGAAAGTTGTTATGTCTTTTCTACTTACTGAGTCAATTCTTAAGACAATAACTTCGTTTTCGATTTCTTCACTTTTTTCATGCAGACGTTGCGCCTTAGCTTTCCTGATTTCTTGTTTATTTCATTCCTAAGTGAGTTGTATTTCAGTATTTCTCAATTTCTCTGAACATTTTAGTACCTCCTTCTTTTGTCGGTCATCTGAGACCAGAATTTAGTTATGATGAACAGTAGGACATAAAAAGTCTTAAGTGTAGTGGTTGCATTAGAAATTGACGACTGTACGATACAATATGATCGAATTGAAAGCAATGTAAAAACGAATGTTGATGGTGTTAGGACAGCAACCAGCCACAAATTTACTTTGAGTTCCTTCATTCAAAGGAAACCGTTACCGGTTTCGAATCGTTGTGATTCATCCTCAGACGGTTTACACGCTTTCTCTATAACATTTGGTGTGTCTTTATAGATTAATTGTCCTAAAATATAAATAAAACCGCATTATAAACACGCCACACACAGATGGTTGCGTTACAGATTTTCGTTGCATGTGACTTTCGTGAAACGTCGGTTTCGAGTGTTTGTTTTCATAACATTCGTCCAAACGCTGTAAATGCATTCCCACTGCATTCTCGTTGTTGCACACGTAAATAGTTCTCACTGTACACTTTAGATTTGTCGCTGAGATCATTTCAACCACGCACCACATGTTTTTATACATACGAAGAGCTTAAAAACATATGAGTATCACAGGTGCTATGATATATCGTAACATTTGACGATGATGTCCTATGTTTAGAAAGGATCATATATTCATTTACAAAACTGTAATGCCTTTTACATTAGTACAGAGACATTAAATTTTTCAGTTGATATTGCTAAATTTATTATAAAGTTTTATATATATATATATATAGAATTGTATAGGTAAAATAGTACATTATTTTATTATATTTGGCATCATGAGAATTATAGTAACATATAAATTTGTTACTTGATCTGCAGATAGGTGTATTAATATTATTTGCTTTGGAGGCTGGAAAGTAATTTTTGGAAATTTTTCAGGAAAGGGGTGTTAGCTAACTCTGGTTGTTCGTTAAGGATATAGTCTGGGGTGCTGTTTTTGTGTGTGTATGTCTTTCTAATTCTTCTAATATATTCATAGTGGCTCCTTTTTCTCCTAGATGCAAAATTTTTAAGTGGTAAAGGAACTCAAAGTAAATTTGTGGCTGATTGCTGTCCTAACACCATCAACATTTAACAACAGCCACGGCCTCCATTATGTCATCAAATGTAAAAATGGTTGTTCTCTTTGCAGTCTCCACACAAGATTACCTCCATAATGATCCTGTATGTAGAACTGGGGCTCATCTCAAAAAACGACATGGCAACACTACCACCGAATAACGTAAACACTGTAACTTCCTGGCGGATTAAAATTGTGCGGCCGACGGTGATTCGAACTCGAAACCTTCTCTTTTCGAAGGTAAGTGCTCTACTGACTAAGCTACCGAACGAAACTTCCTTACAGTTTTACTTACGTCAGTACCAGGAGTTTTATTTCCGTAAGTTTCGCAGGAGAATTTCTGTGCAGTGCGGGAAGGGGTGGGGGTGGGGGTGGGGGGGGGGAAGAGATGAGACACTGGCGCAAGTGAAGATGTCAGGACGCGTTGTCTCTCGTTCTTGGGGGAACGCAGTCGGTAGAGCACTTGCCCGAGAAAGGCAAAGGTGCCGAGTTCGAGTCTTGGTTCGTCACACAGTTTGAATGTGACAGGACATTTCATATCAGCATATCAGCGCACACTCCACTGTTGATTGAAAGTTTGTACTGGAACGAAAATACTGCCCACCTCTACGAACGTCTACACAATGCAAATCGTTGTGAAGTCTGCCTCAGTTGACACACTCACGTTTACTACCCAGCTTTCCCCACTCTGTAGTGGATTGTATTTCATGCACCAGTATACACTTGCAGATGACGCGAGAGGAGGATATAGGCATATTTCGGTACAAGCTCGAATCTGTATACTATTTGGGTGAAGGCGTCAGATTAGGTGCGATGACGTATGACTGGACACCACATACACGTGGCGGACAAGACATGGAAACACGACAAACAGAACTCGCTACCATCCATAATAAGGTGTAGGAAAACTGTTGGCATTTAAAAAAGTTTCCAGTCCTCTCGGAATGTATAAATACAGGTCCTGCATGATTTTCATAATAATCTTATACTCTCGTTCTTGCAAAATAGTGGCTAATTCGGGGAACGATGATGGAAGTGGATAGCGATCTCTCCTAGGTAGTCCACAAAGGCTCAATAATATTGACACTTGCTGACTGTGTTGCGCAGGGAATATGTGACAATTGATCATCGTGCCCATAAAACGATTCCTGGATGTTACGAGCTATGTTAACAAGGGACACCACATGAGCGTTGGGGAGCAAATATTGTACTGTAGGATGGAACTGATCAGCCAAAACGGTTACATAACTCTTGGCAGTAAAGCAACGTTACAGAGTAACTAGTAAACATGTACGCCATGGAATACCGCGAAACAGCCGGCAGGTGTGGCCGAGCGGTTCTAGGTCGCAGGCTTGAATCCTGCCTCGGGCATGGTTGTGAGTGATGTCCTTAGGTTAGTTAGGTTTAAGTAGTTCTAAGTTCTAGGGGACTGATGACCTCAGATGTTGTCTCATAGTGCTTAGAGCCATTTGAACCAATACCGCGACATGGATGCCCAAATCATTAGCGAACACCCGCGATGTTTCACTCTTGAGACATAGAAGCAGTCAGAAGTTGGAAACGGCGAGAAACAAGACTCATTCGAACAAAAGACTTCCTTCCATTGCTCCATGTCTAGATTTTATGGAATCAGCTATGGGAGGTTTCAGGATTCCAGCTTGCCCTGTAATTTCCAGCTCATGGAGCTCCCTTCGTGTTGATGGTCGAAGGGTTCGCGAATGTAACATTCAGTTATGCAATGAATTCGCCACTGCCGTTTTCTTATTTTTCGTCACAATCCTCTTCAATGACCGTCGGCATGATCATTCGACACACACGCTTTCGTCCACTTTGTCAGTTAGCGAATGAAATATCTTCGATGCGGTGCCTCTTGAAATACTAAAAACTTCCTCCTCCTTGGTTACGGAAGCACACACCATTCAAGTACCAACAATTTCGTCAGGTTAGAATGCACTGAGGTTAGAAATAATACACTAACGACTGCACAGACCACTGTTCTGACCACATGTGGAACTTGCAACATATTGACAGTGTAGAGGTGCCGTTTTTTGTCAATTAAAGCAGCAACATGCAGGCTTCACTAGGATCTGCATACAAATTGTTAGGACCTGTATGGAAAAATAGGCACCACGTATACAATTAAGGCGTTGGTGATGGGAGAATGGCACTACATCAGCATTTTGTGGATAAGTTGAGAATATGAGTCTAGCAGTAGGCGCTTTAGGACAGTCCGTATCATTAATTAATTGGTCTCACAATTTTATTTGTCTTCTCAGCTTCTACGAAGTACTAGATTCGCTAAAGTTGTTCAAAGTGTGATCCCAAAGCTTATGTGCAGGTACGAAACCTCAGTTTCGTACGAGCCACTCATCAACTCCCTAGAATGTGTGCCAGGAAATCCTCTTCAACTTCAGGAGGAGTCTCGTTTATGGGACTACCCACAACGATCCCGCAACCAGAAATGAAATTGGGGTTCGCACGATATGAATAACATGGCTGCGAAAAAGAGCCTCCCTTTCTTCTCCACATTTTAGAGAAATAAGGCGCATATATTAACAAGTTTGTCTACACTACGATGTTACTAACAATGTACGCAATAAACGAAATTAATATTGTACAAACAGCGATTAGTTTGTTACGGCTCTCCACTGGCAACTTCGCAGTTGTGAACTAAGTTGCTTTCGGGCCAGGAGGATGATTTGATGCAGCTCTCCATGGTACTGTGTTCTGCCGAAGTCCCTTCATTTCTGGATGAGCGTAACTACTACATCCTCCACCCATTTGAACCTGCCTTGCTATAGTCGATTCTTGGTCTCCCATTATAATCTGTGGTCCGTGTGCTCCCTTCCGTACTCTTAGATGTCACAGAATACATCTCATTAACCCACCACTTCTTATAGTCAAGCTGCCATACACACATTTCCATCCAATTCTTTCCAGTACATTGGTTATCCCACCTACCTAAACTATCTTCAGCATCCAAAATATTCTATACCGTGGTTCTCTGTAAAGTTTGTCATCCCATTTTACTTACATTTAAGGCTATATTCCACATACTCGATAAAAATAGTTTTTCAGTTACTATTCGATATAGTTTCTCTTTCTCAGGGAATTCTTTCTTTCTATTGGCGGTCTACATGTTATAGCCCATTTACTTCTGCCGAAGTCAGTTACGTTAATTCTCAAAATAGCAAAACTGGTCGGTTTTTCTTGTCTACTTTCCACATCTAATTCTCTCATTGTCGCTGGATTTCTGTTGACTGCTCTTCATTACCACTGTTATACTGGTACTGACGATTACATTCATAAAATATTTATTTGCAGCTCTATCCATTTAATTGACGTTCCAAGTCCTTTTTCGTCTGACAGAACTACAATGTGCTCTCCAATTACTTCTAGAAATTTCTCCTTAATTTATTTCACTGCTTGCTCAATATAAAACTTAAAGGAAAGAAGATAGGTTACAAATCTCTCTCAACCCTTTCTCAATTACTTTCTCGTTGGAATGCGGTTCGAATCACTTTACCGCGGTCTGTTTTCTATAACAGTTATGGATAAGGTTCTGCTCCCTTTATTTTACACGTGCGAATCTTCATCCAAATAAATGCAGTCTGCAGTAGAAAATAAAAGAAAAGGAATGAAGCAGCGGTATTCAATCTGAAACTGATACAGTAGCCCTGTCCATCTATGTTATCGTTGTCACGGAAATTTCTTCGTATTTATGCAGTCTGCTGGAATAGAGAAAACTGTGATTTGATGTACAGTAAACGGCTGCATTATTAGTTTCCAGTACACGGATAAAGTTGTAGCACTGTTGGCGCGAGGTTTACGCTAGAATTCATCCCCACTTGCTTGAGTACGCAATGCTAACACAATGAGTGCAGCCCTTTGCAATTTTCACGATGGCTATTCAGACTGAAAATCTGCTGTTATATTTGCTACAGTATGAACTGCTCCTCGTACTTAATAGCACATTGGTGCTTCGTACGTCAGAATTAAAAAACATACGAAGTACTCACCTTACGCAACGCACCACACTTCCACCCTTACACAAACGCCGGTTGTGGAGCTATGGGAAACAAAATACGTTTACAACGACATTTAAGTTTTCTCTAATCGATTATCATCAGTGTCCGTACACCGATAGGTTCCTTTCAGAGTATGCTGATGCATTATCTCCATACTTCACAATCATATACAACCGTTCGCTTGACGAAAGATCCGTACCCAAAGACAAGAAAGTTGCACAGGTCACACCAATATTCAAGGGAGGTAGTAGGGGTAATCCACTTAATTGCACGCCCATATCATTAACGTCGATATGCAGCAGGATTCTGGAACATTTATTGTGTTCGAACATTATGAATTACCTCAAAGAAAACGGTGTATTGACACAAAGTCAACATGGGTTTAGAAAACATCGTTCTTGTGAAACACAACTAGCTCTTCATTCGCATCAAGTGTTGAGTGCTATTGACAAAGGATTCCATATCGATTCCGTATTCTTGGATTTCCAGAAGGCTTTTGACACTGTACCACACAGAGGCTTATAGTGAAATTGCGTGCTTATAGTACTCGTATATCGTCTGTTATTTGACTGGATTTGTGACTTCCTGTCAGAGAGGTCACAGTTCGTAGTAATTGATGGGAAGTCGTCGAGTAAAACAGAAGTGATTTGTGGCTTCCCCAAGGTATTGTTATAGGCTATTGCTATAGGCCCTCTGCTGTTCCTTATCTACATAAACGATTTGGGACACAATCTGAGCTGCAGTCTTAGGTTGTTTGAGAATGACGCAGTCGTTTATAGACTAAACAAGTCATCAGAATATCAAAACAAACTGCAAAAAGATTTATAAAAGATATCTGAATGGTGCGAAAATTGGCAGTTGACCTTAAATAACTAAACGTGTGAGGTCATCCGCATGAGTGCTAAACGGAATCCGTTACACTTCGATTACACGATAAATCTCTCAAATATAAAGGCCGTAAATTCAACTAAATAACTAGGAATTACAATTACGAACAACTTAAATAGGGAGGGACACACAGAATATGTCGTGGGGAAGTCTAACAAAAGACTGCGTTTTATTGGCAGGACACTTAGAAAATGTAACACATGTACTAAGGAGACTTCCTGCACTAGGCTTGTCCATCCTCTTTTAGAATACTGCTGCGCGGTTTGGGATCCTTACCAGATAGGACTGACGGACTACATCGAAAAAGTTCACAGAAGGGCAGCACGTTTTGTATTATAGCGAAATATGGGAGAGAGGGTCACTGAAATGATACATGATTTGGGCTGCACTTCACTAAAAGAAAGGCTTTTTCGTTGCGACGGAATCTTCTCACAAAATTCTAATCACAAACTTTCTCCTATTTTGTTAACACCGACCTACATAGGGAGAACCGATCACCACGATAAAATAAGGAAAATCAGAGGTCGTACGGAAAGGTATAAGTGTTCGTTCTTTCCGGGCTCTATACGAGATATGAATAATCGAGAATTGTGAAGGTGGTTCGTTGAATCCTCTGCCAGGCACTTAAATGTGATTTGCAAAGTATCCGTAAAGATGTAGATACATGTAGATGAATATATTCTGACTGAAGCGAAGAATGTGAATTTGTACCAAAGCGAGTCTTCGAATGCATGTCTCTTGCTCACGAAGCAGATGCGCTAACCACTATGCCATATTGATACAGTGGCTTTGCACAACTACACAGATTACCCTAGTACGCCTAACTCCTCAATTAAAATTACCACTCACTCGTCAACCACTTGGTATTCCCCCTAAATTCAAATAACATTTCATCCATTCATCCATGTATGTATGCTGACTCAAACCAAATGCAATGCTATTTGAGTTTGCACATAGGCATGCTTTGCTGTTTGGATTAGGGGAAATACCAAGTGGCCTAAGGCGTGAATGGGAATTTTGGATTGAGGAAGGAGGCATGCTATGGTAATCTGTGCAGCTGTGCAAAGCTACTTGCCAGGGTGGTGTAGTGGACAGCGCATCTGCCTCATGAGCGAGAGATACCGGATTTCAATCCCGGCTCTGGTAGATATTGACATTCGTCGCTTCAATTTGCATACGTACATCATAGATGCTTAACACATAAAAAAGTATCTAGCGCCATATAGTTTCATTTGATTATCGTCAAAATTTTCGGGTTAGAAACTTCTTTGTAAGCCATGAACGTGATGTCATAATTCATTCCAAAATATTCCCCTGTAGATATACATTCATTCCAATAACTGCATTGCATAGCAGGATGAACTGGATTTTTTTGGATTCAGAACAGCAGTTGTAAAACTTTTCGCATAATTTCGTAAGTGGAAATTGATAATCACATTATATTTAGAGACTTGTCTTATTATCTGGACATATTTTGTGATGAAGTGAGAACCAACCTTAGCTCGTAGTAGACTGGCCTCCGTATTCGGAATTATAGGTCATCAGCAACATTAGGAAAAAGTATTTATTATTCTGGAGAAGAGGATAGGTGCATTATTGCATTATTCTTTCGTGACCAAGCTATGTCCTCATGTCTTCTACCACCTGTGCGGAATGTAGTAAATGCAGCAGAACCTGCAACCATGCAGCTGATCTGTTATGATGACTTACGTTGTTGAGTCATAACGTTATCGTCTCAACAACCCCGGGACTGAATATCCCCTGATGGCGTAGACAGCACGTGTCATAAGTCCATAACTGGAGTAGCAACAAGTGGAGAATCATTCCAGTAGGAAGCTCTTTTACCATGCGACGGCAAAATGTCCAGTTCTCATGGTTGTAGAGTGCACGTAATTCGAGTTTATAGATCATAACTAAATTATTTGTCGTTAATTGTTAAAATTAAATATGGCAGTTAATACACCAAAGGCGCTAACGTGCATATTTATAGAGATTAGTGGCATTTGTAGCGCAATAAATTATTGTCTGAATATTTAAGCGACAACAGAATAGAGAAATTCCAAAATGGGGGAAATCCACAGAAATAAATCACTTTGACAATAGGCTAATTGTTAAGGCACGGTCAAGCAGGACGGTTATTTGTGTGATACTGTTGTGATCGTCTATAGAAAATGGCTGAAAGAAGATAGAAACAGTAATAGTCGACTAGGGCGCTCGAAGCCCAAGCTTCAACAGACAACGTGAAGGCTTGCTCGCTCTGTAAAGTAGGGTAGGAGACAATCGGTGGGAGATCTGACGACGGGGTACAATGCCAGAGAACACCGTTCAGCGTACATTCCTGAATACTGGGCTCAAAGAAAGACGGCCACCACGTCTTCACACGTACACCCAATGACATCGTCATTTACGATAGCATCTGACACGGTATCATGAAAATTGGACCATGTATCAATGGAAATTTTTCAGCCTGTCCGACAACCACGTTTCTTGGAACACCAGTTCGATGATTCATCTACGTGACATCTACATCTACATGATTACTTTGCTATTCTCAATAAAGTGCCTGGCAGAGGTTTCAATGAACTACCTTTAAGCTGTCCCTCTACCGTTCCACTCTCGAACGGTGCGCGGGAAAAACGAGCACTTGAATTTTTCTGTGCGAGCCCAGATTTCTCTTATTTTATCATGATGATCATTTCTCCTTAAGTACGTAGATGCCAACAAAATGTTTTCGCAATCGGAGGAGAAAACTGGTGATTGAAATTTCATGAGAAGATTCCGTCGCAACGGAAAACGCCTTTGTTTTAATGATTGCCACTTCAGTACACGTATGATTGTGTCCGGACACGCAATATTCTACTCGACTAGATATTCAAACATGAAACGTGCAACTGGTGCAGACCAGTGGCTACATTATTATTTTACAGGGGATATTTACCTGTTCTTAAGGTATGTGTGATAGGCACTATGACTGCGGGGGACCACATCATTATTGTGGACCACCTGTATCCTTTTCTGTTTGAAGTTTTTACCGACGGTGTTAGTATTTTCCAGTAGGATTACTATCCATGTCACATGATCAGAGTCGTGCTGCAGTGATCTGAGAAGCATGACCAAGAATTCTCGTTGATGTTTTTCCATCTTATTTGCCTGATGTGAACCCGAAGGAACACATCTGAGATCCTCTCGGGAACCAGCTCCACGGCACAGACCGACGGACTGCAATTTACGGGAATAGCTTAAGTTGCGTGGAGACATCTTGTGGAATATCATAAACCTAACAAGGACTTGTCGATCAACACCACACAGACCAGGTACTCTTTTCTTTTTTTGCTTGAGCCACCAGACTGGTTTGATGCATACTGCGACGAATTTCTCTCCTTCGCTAATTTCTTCATCCAATAGTAGTATTTTCACCTTCCTTCCTAAATTTGTTGAATGTATTCCACTCTCTATCAGTCTCTATATTTTTTACCCTTTACAATTTCTTCTAGTACCACGAAAATTGTTCCATCGATCCTTAACACATGTCGTATCATCCTTCCCTTGTCTTAGTCAGTGTTTACCAAATATTCCTTTCTTCACTGGTTCTGTAGAGAACCTCCTCATTCCTTATCTTACCGGTCCAACTGATCATCAACATTCGTCTGTAACACACGCCACAAGCGCCTCTATTCTCTTCTATTCCGGTTTTCCCACTGTCCACGTTTCAGTACCGTACAATTCCGTGTGACAGACGTAAATGCTAAAACTTTCTGCGTGAAATTGCGATTGACATCAATACATTAATTCTCTTGACCAGGAAAACTCTTTTTGTCCGTGTTGTTCAACTTTAAATGTCCTTTATTTGAATGTGCAGTGTCCGTTCCTTCGAAAGAATGGACACCACGTAGATCTAGCAGCTGTGAAACATTATATGTAGACTGAAGTGGTATCACTGCTATCGGCTGCAGCGGGACGTCAAACAGAATCAGCGGAGACGATGAAAATGTCTACCGAACCGGAATTTGAGCCCTGGAGCTCCTGCCTATTAGGCAGGTGCGGTACCCACTGTGCCATCCGGTACACAATGTTATCGTCGCCGCTGATTCTGCCTGATGCCCAGCTGCAGCTGATAACAGTGATCACCTTTCAATTTACATCTTATATGTCCTTCTTGCTTCCTCCGTCATCGGATATTTTCCTTCAACGGCTGCGCAAATCCTTAATTCGTCTAACTCGTGACCACTACTTCTGTTTTTAGTTTTTCGCTGTCATTTCTGCTTCTTCTAGTTGCGTTTGTCTTTTCCTGGTTGATTTCCAGTCCATATTCTGTACCCCTTAGGCTGTTCATTCCATTCAACACATACTTCTTCTCCACCTTCACTGAGGACAGCAATGTCATCAGCGAATCTTATCACTGACGTCCTTTTACCCTGAATTTTAATTGCTCTCTGGAACTTTTCTTTATTTCCAACATTGCTTCTTCGATATACTCGTACATATTGAAGAGTAGGGGTAAAAGACTGAATCCCTGTCATGTATCCTTTTTAAACCGAGCACTTCGGTCTTTTTGCTCTGCCTTGATTCTTGGGCATAACGAACGTCACCCATCTTTGCCTGTAGTTTACTCGCATTTTTCTCAAAATTTCGAACATCTTGCACCATATCGCAATGTCGAAAGCTACTTGTAGATTGACAAATCCTACGAGCGTATCTTGATTTTCTTAATCTTGCTTCCATTATCAAGCGTAACGACGGAACTATATCTTCAGCAGCAGTACCAATCCTAAAGCGAAACAGATAGTCATGCAACAGATCATTAGTTTTCTATTCTATTTTTTCGCCTATACTCGAGACAACTGAACATATCGGAAACGAGTCATCTAATGAAAAATATGTTGTAAACGATAGTTAACATTAGTAAAGGGGCATCTGACTGTGCTACAACTGAGTTTATCCGAATCACATCTCGCGCATGGGGAAAGGGGTCAAATTTGTTCTTTCAAATGGTAACTCCTCCATTTTTACTGCATATTCGAACTGTACGTCCTTTTTCCTCACCAATCGGGTGCTTGATTTCAATGAGTCCTCATGTCTGTCACCATAAACGTAATTAACAAGGAATGCTCAAAACATCGACGTAGCACTTCGATACATTTATTAATTCTTTCATGGACTGAATGTACACAATGTAAATCCATGGTGAATTACTATTATGAAGGGAGGCAACGGGACTCATCGAAATAAAGCACCCGAATGGTTAGAATCAAGGGGACTAATTGACATTAAGCATCCCAATGGATACAGAAAACTATTACATCCACGCTAAACGTAGTTCCAGACATTGAAACGGCTACCAATATTGTGCTCTGCGATCACAGTAAATTTCGAACATAAATATGAACCGATTGAACAGAAAAGTTTACATCACAAATGAAACGCAAAATCTCATGCGTCGCTTCTTAACTGCATGATCAGGCACACTTGAGATTCGCCGATTACAGCGCCATCTACTACGAGTAGAAAACAATGGATTGAGTAAACCATATATTCTTTTGACGTAGAATCCGAATACTGGAAAAAATGAAGGAAGCGGGGGGGTTCAATTAGAAAAAAACAAAGTTGACCCCGCCCACGTGGGAGGGTTGTTATTAAGTGACCAGTTGTAGCACAGACAGATGTCCTTACTACTACATATATTTTTTTTTGGTGCTTCGTTTGGGAGATATTCAGTTGCCTCAAATTAAAACAAACACCCTGTTTATTGTTATTATTGGCAGCTTCGATGTATGGAATGTTAAGCTGATTGTACGAAGGTTTATGCCCTGGCTGTCTTCAGACTGCGTGTATGATATTTTTCCTAAAGTCTGATGGCACATCGCCAGTTTCAGAGATTCTACGCAGAAAACTGAATAGTCTTTTGGTTGCCATTTTCCCCAATGATTTTGAAAATTCAGGCGTAATGTTATCTATTCCTTCTCCTTTATTTGATTTCACGTCTGCGAAAACTCTTATTTTAATACTAGATCCGCTATGACTTCCTTATCGACTCTAGTTCCCTCTTTTATCATTTCATCAGACAGTTCCTCCTCTTCATAGGAACCTTCAGTGTACTCTTTGCATCCATACGCTCTTTCCTCTGCGTCTACAGTGGAATTCCCGTTGCAATCTTAATGTCAACAACCTTCCGTTTCATTTCACCTAAGGCTGTTTTGAATTTTCTTAATGCTGAGTCAGTCCTTCCGACGATCATCTTTTTTTTGATTTGTTCACATTTTTCCTTTGCCATTTCCTCTTGACTGCCCTGAAGTGCCTGTTTATTTAATTCATACGTGAATTATATTCTTGAATTTCCCTGAACATTTTTGTACTTCCTTTTTTCATCTATCAATTGAATATTTCTTCTGTTAACCAATATTTCTTCGTAGTTACCTTCCTTATACCTATGACTGACTGCCCGACATTTGTTACTGCTCATTTTAGGGATGTACAGTCCTCTTCAAGTGAACTGCCTACTGTGATATTTCTTACTGCAGTATTCAAATTCTTTGCGACCTTAAAACGAGTCTCATCATTTCTTATACTTCAGTATCCCACTAACTTCCACTCTGATTCTTCCAAACGATTCTCTTAAATTTCAGTCTACTCTTCATCACTATTAAATTGTGATATGAGTCTACATCTGCGCATGGGTGCGCTTTTCAGTCCTATATTTGACTTCAGTAATCATTCTGGAATCTTCCCGTGAGTCTCGGTATTTCCCAAAGCAAAAGGTCTCTACATGAACAACAAATCAAACCAAATCAAATCACATCTTTCCCAAATAAACTTCCGTCTCTCGTGATTCTATTAACATCTGAAACTTACCGCAGAAATCAAATAGTCTTCCTTCTCTCTCATGCCTAGCTGCAGGCCCATTTGTCCCGTAACACTTTCTTCTAGTCCATCCCCTACAACCGTGTTTCAATCCCCCGTGTTTACTAAATTTTCCTCGCCCTTTACATAATGAATTACCACCAAAACAATATTTTAATATACCCTCTCTATCTCTTCATCCTCCGCTTGCGGCGTCGGCATGTACACCTGATACTTCGCTGTCTGCTTTGGTTTGCTGTAGCATCTGATGACAACAATCCTACCACTGAAATGCTCACTGCAGCTCACTCTCTGTTGTATTTTCCTATTCATAAGGAATGCTGCTCCCGTTATACCATTTTCTGGTGATGTTGATATTACCCAATATTCTTTGGAGCAGAAATCCGTACCTTATTTCCATTTCACTTCACTGACGCCACTATATCGTTGCTGTACTGCGTTCAGATATGGACTAGCACTCTGTTAAGCAAATGGTCAAAATTTTTAGTTTATCGGAATAAGTTAAGCGCTTTTGCAGTTCATAGTGATAAAGTTACTATGTTCCTACACACAGTCGAGGTTACCTCCTAACGGTAGTAGTTTAGAAGAATGTGACTGACAATGGGTTGCACTTAAAAACGTTTTCACACGCTGTTGCACGCCAAACACAACAATTCCGAGACGATAGACGACTGGGATAAATAGCTCAGAGGAGGGTAAGAAGTGACATGAGGTGATTTCGATATCAATAGAGGAGCTCCGAAAGCTGAATTGGATTCAGTGGGTCAAGGAAACCCAATATAATAGTTAGTGGTCAAGTTGAGGATTCGTTTAGATTTTTTCAGTACCATAGAGTGATAACGTGAAGTGGTAATAAACGTTACGAACACAAACTTAGCAGCAGGGATAGCGAAATGTAAGAGATTGACTGAGATGACTCTGGAAAGTTCCGTGCACTTTCAAAAGCAAACAGTAAAGCAAACAGCACACGAAATACAGTGACATTGCTCCAGCGCTTCGATTCCTTATCAAGGAAGCTCGACAGATGATATTCACAGAATTCAGAGATATCGCAATGTTGTTATTATTGATTGTTTATTTGTTGTAGGCCTTTTGCCTCTACCATCTTCCATACACACGTTTACATAAAACACACACTCAAAATATAAACAGTAATCCAGGAGATGAACAGCTCGTACGGCAGCAACGATTGAATACATCAAAGTTTTACATTAGTAATAGAATAATTGTTAAGATATCATAAGCATTACAATCATAATTTTCTATTCATTGACGTAAATTTTTTTAACGTATATAGGTACTTTTCTTATCATGAGTATACCTTATGTTTATGAATTACTTTTGTTTCGATATTTTATGACATGTCGTTGATGGGAATTACTCCTGCTTCCAAAAGATTGCAGTTGTACATGCGGAGAGGTACATTTATCCGCAACAGATTCTTCAGTAGTTCTCCTTGCTGAATCTTCATCAGGACGCAAGCAAATAGACGGTGGTTCACATCAGCAACTGCTTCATGTCCGCACTTAGAGTGAGGTGTCCCATACAAAAATCGTTCGAAACTTTAGGAATGACTTGGAAAATTACCGTGGTCCAGCCCATATGAAAATGAGCGGACACTGATCTTTAGGGTAATTAGTTGTCACAGAACGAAAACACTTACAGAACCGTAGTCGAGACAGACTGTACGGTAGCTGTTCTGCTTCAATCTTATGACTCGTTTACGAATCACCACAGAAAGCTCAGAGAGATTAAGTAGCTTATCAAAGCATTTTTAATGAAACAATGCAGTTATTCGCTAATATTGCCACATAGTAGCCTCCGCCGTGCACTAAACTTTGATTTGCAATGTACATACATTTAGATATAGAAATCAGGCTTCGTTGGGCCACTAAATATACATTTAGATACAAATATCAGGCTTCGTTGGGCTACCACGTTTGATCACGTAATGGCACTGTTCAGTAGAGTGCTTTGTTCATGCGGCTGCTGTCTGATTCCTAGAAATCTCTGATTAAGAGGGTGAATAGGAGATAAATCAAATCTCTTTTTTTCTTTTTTACAATGTCTGCCAGCACAATCCCCGATATCGAGCATTGCATGGTCACGTTAAAGGAAAATCAGTCAGCTGAAAGAAGCTCGCGTTTTGCAGTCTTCTACATCACACAGGTGCCGACCAAATTCGCTGTCAGAAGCAACACGCAGTACCCATGTTATCCAAAAACTACGAGCACTCTGCGCTATTCCGAATACATAATCTGTTGCTAAGTTGCTTGCACCTCAACTCATTATTTCTTAGTTTTTAGGAAAAACATTTTCTCCTTTATGCTTTATTTGTTCTTCGAGTAAAAAATTTTGGTACTAGGAAGCGTATATGGAAAACGTACTCTGGCACGTTATTTAAAAATCGGACAATAAAACTATACACTAGCATTATCCTTTGCTGTAGCTGTAGACTATGTATTATGATGAAAATAAGTGATCTTATCAATTATGGTTATATTCGTTGTTTTCTCGATGAAAGCTGACGATTTTCCGTTGTAAACAACATCTTACTGTGGCTTTACAGACATTTTGTTTATATATTTTTATTTATCAAGTTCATCCTAGTCTGACTGAATAACTCGTCTCAAAAAAAGTACTTAAATGTTTTATTCATTCACTTAGGTGTAAGTACTTTACCCAGACGTAACTGAACTATATAAATAATCGGTTAAAATTGTTTTATAGACTTTAATACAATCCAGTTTCTACCGTTTGTTTGTACTCGTAGCACATTTGTACTGTCGCTGTGATAGAAAGTGAACAACAACGGAACCGTGGGACTGCTACGGTCGCCGGTTCGAATCCTCTCTCGGGCATGGATGTGTGTGATGTCCTTAGGTTAGTTAGGTTTAAGTAGTTCTACGTTCTAGGGGACTGATGACCTCAGAAGTTAAGTCCCATAGTGTTCAGAGCCATTTGAACCATTTTGAGCATACAACGGACGATAATCAATAATAGTTATTATTACAGTTATCTTTAAAAAATGTTTGCGACATCCAGGCAGTGTTGGCATATCTGACACGGACTTCCTGTCTGGATTTATATGCATTTGGTCCTTACCAACTGAAGGTAAAAATTTTATTTCCTCAATTGATTTACATATTCCTGAAATGATAGGGAGCTAGGATCTGCGAATGGTAAGGTGCTGAGCAAAATGAAAATAATCCTTTAAACATATTTACTTACTACAGGGGCCAAAGATAAGCAGTAATTTTTTACCACAGACGGCAAATTTGATGTAACCAATTACGCACCTTTTAGCTCACGGGAAAGCCGCAAATAAAAATAACCAAATTATAGTTTCAGTAATTTTACAGAGAATTACTTCTGCAGTAAGAAGAAATAAACTTTTTGCACTTTATAAATACTAGAAAATTGCCCCAGAGAACAAGATTAAATGGAAGCCCTCTTACAATAGGTTAAATATTTGCGCGAACTTGTCCTTATTGTCGGGATGCTGATCCACGTTAAGAACATCAGCCGAAAAACGGCCAAAAGTATAAACCAAATCAACTTACTGTGATCCTGTAAAAGCACAGGGGTTTCTCGCACACCCCGATTGACAGCTTACCGCACGTAAGAAATGGTGCTCATCGCTATTCATGTATCAGGCGAGGAGGAGTAAGGACGGATACACGTATGTGGACACGTCTACCAACCAAGACGGGATACAGCCCCAGTCGATGACCCGCTACTGCACAGGCAGAGGGAAGCAGCGACTCTCCAGCAGGTGTCGGTACGGTCCTCAAAGTAAACACCCGTCATACAGGAGTGCTGAGTAGAACTCCACAACTAGATAACTTGGGCCACGATCGAGTGAGACTTCTTCGGACACAGTCAACACCCAGCAGATGGATCTCTATTGTGAGCAAGGGCGTAAATTTCCACTCGAGACGCTGAAGGGGTGTCACCTACGGAGACGCCAGAGAAACCGTAGGTAGGTAACGAAACCCAAAACGTTGCGAAAGGTAAGGTATCAATATAAGCGCAAGCACAGCTCAATTTCATTACGCTTTCCTGATCAAAGATTAGCAAGAAGAGTGAATAATTCATTTGTTTCGGGCTGTACTCATTTACTTTTGATGCCACCAATCGACCACACAGATGATGTTTGTTCTCATCTACATCTATCAAGAACTACATAACACCAAAGTACTTTCTCTCAGATCTGCAAGTCTAAAAACCAGTTAATTTCATAAGTGTCACTGATTTCGATTAGTTTCGTTTTCAGTTAAGATTTCAAATGCAACTGAAAATAAACTGTTGGAAGCCTTGAACTCTCATATGAGCTTAATATGCATATTGAACATACTATGTAAAAAAAATTATATAGAGAACATAAAACCACGTATTTGACATGAACATGGAGAAAGAGGGCAACACATTGCACACCGTCTGAAGACAAGTATCCCCTATCGTACGGCGGCGAGTTAGTAATAAGAAATAAGAAATAATGTTCGCCGTCTTTTACGAGAGCCTGAAAACTATTTCTGTGGTCATCCAGAAAGCGATGGAGAACATACTGACCGTAGTTTCCAGTCTGCAAGTCCTTATTCTTCTTTTGTTCACTGAAAGACATGTTTCTACTGTTTGCTCATCGGGATCAGGAACTACAATTATAAATAAAAGTTTTTTGTTCCAATTGATTCAATTATATTTAAGAAAAGTTCACACGCGAAACATAGTAATTTTACTGGTAATAATAGTAATAACAATAATAATAATAATGTCTAACATAAACAGCATTGTGAGCAATTCAGAGACGCCTCTACGGTAAGTTCCCATTAAATGGTCTTTCGCTCTGGCTTTTATATGATCAAAGTTACTTGCTCGCCACAAAAGTGGAAAATAATATCACCACTTGCTGCGCAATTTCGGTAACGTTACGGGTGGCGCACAAAAGGCTACTTCCGAGCAATCTAAACGATCCAGGACGGTGTACAGTCCGCGAGAGTTCACTTCCTATTTGTACCGAGAACATGCGTTTAGTTGCAGCCTGGCTGTGACGTCATTCAAGGCAGCGCTTAAGCAGACGTTTGACTGGCTCCGACAGACTGATGGCACGAAGTGAAGTTTGCCACTGCCTCTCAGGCTTTGTTCATACGAGTATATGGGCGCAGCGGACGGCCGATGGGAACACCTATCGTCATCCTCTGTATGCCCCGTTACCAGGCTGTAAATGAGCATTTTCTCCGACACATATTATTTTATAACTCTATCATGAATCAAATTAGAATCTTCGTAATTTTGTATAAATGTCTTTAAATTGTCTACAATCACTGAAAAAGCTTTAGCATGCCTGTATTTAAACTGTGCCGTCTAAAATTTTGAGAACGGAAATGACAGTAGACCATGACCTCTGAACGGCATCTTTAAGAGACCTCGTATTCCCTGGCATTAGCATCAAAGTCCCTGCTCCCCCCCCCCCCCCCCCCTCTGACTCATGGACCTTGGTGTTGGTGGGAAGGCTTGCGTGCCTCAGCGATACAGATATCCATACCGTAGGTGCTACCACAACGGAGGGGTATCTGCTGAGAGGCCAGACAAACGTGTGGTTCCTGAAGAGGGGCAGAAGCCTTTTCAGTAGTTGCAGGGGCAACAGTCTGGATGATTGCCTGATCTGGCCTTGTAACACTAACCAAAACGGCCTGGCTGTGCTGGTACTGCGAACAACTGAAAGCAAAGGGAAACTACAGCCGTAATTTTTTCGGAGGGCATGCAGATTTACAGTATGGTTAAATGATGATGGCGTCTTCTTAGGTAAAATATTCCAGAGGTAAAATAGTTCCCCATTCGGATCTCCGGGCGGAGTCTACTCAGGGGGACGTTGTTATTAGGAGAAAGAAAACTGGCGTTCTACTGGTCGGAGCGTGGAATGTTAGATCCCTTAATTAAGGAGGTAGGTTAGAAAATTTAAAACGGGAAATGGACAGGTTAAAGTTAGATTTAATGGAAATTAGTGAAGTTCGGCGGCAGGAGGAACAAGACTTCTGGTCAGGTGAATACAGGGTTATAAATACAAAACCAAATAGGGGTAATGCAGGAGTAGGTTTAATAATGAATAAAAGAATAGGAATGCGGGTAAGCTACTATAAACAGCATAGTGAACGCATTATTGTGGCCAGGATAGATACGAAGCCCATGCCTGCCACAGTAGTACAAGTTTATATGAAAACTAGCTACGCAGATGGCGAAGAGATTGATGAATTGTATGATAAGATAAAAGAAATTATCCAGACAGTGAAGGAAGACGAAAATTTAACAGTCATGGATGACTGGAATTCGATAGTGGGTTAAGGAAGAGAAGGAAAGGTAGTAGGTGAATATGGAATGGGGGTAAGTAATGAAAGAGGAAGCCGTCTGATGGAATTTTGCACAGAGCACAACTTAATCATAGCTAACACTCGGTTCAAGAAACATGAAAGAAGGCTGTACACATGAAAGAGCCTGGAGATACTGGAACGCTTCATATAGATTATATAATGATAAGGCAGAGATTTAGGAACCAAGTTTTAAATTGTAAGACATTTCCAGGGGCAGATGTGGACTCTGACCACAATCTATTGGTTATGAACTGTAGATTAAAACTGAAGAGACTTCAAAAATGTGGGAATTTAAGGATATGGGACCTTGATAAACTGACTAAACCAGAGGTTGTATAGAGAGATTACAGAGAGTGTCAGGGAGAACATTAGGAAACTATTGACAAGAATGGGGGAAGAAATACAGTAGAAGAAGAATGGGTAGCTTTGAGACATGAAATAGTGAAGGCAGCAGTGATCAAGTAGGTAAAAAGACGAGGGCTAATAGGAATCCTTGTTAACAGAAGAGATATTGAATTAAATTGATAAAAAGAGAAAATACAAAAATGCAGTAAATGAAGCAGGCAAAAAGGAATACAAACATCAAAAAAATGACGTCGACAGGAAATGCAAAATGGCTAAGCAGGAATGGCTAGAGAACAAATGTAAGGATTTAGAGGCGTATATCACTAGGGGTAAGATAGATACAGCCTACAGGAAAATTAAAGAGACCTTTGGAGAAAAGAAAATCACTTGCATGAATATCAAGAACTCAGATGCAGAACCAGCTTTCCCCAGGCTCACATGTTGGATTGCAAGTGAAAAACCATTTAACGTATTTGCTAAATTTCTTCACTTGAAACCAATGCCTCTCTTTAGCGTCACCCAGAGGGTCTACCTTAATTGGGACCTAAGCCGACCTCAACTTGAAGATTAGTTTGAACACTGCAGAGTTTTACTCTCAAGCACTAACTGGAAAATTTATGATCCTGTTACCTCCAAAAGCTTGAACTGACTTAATCAGCTACTTTACAAATGCATACAGTTTAACGTTTACTCCAAACAACGGAGTGTCTTCACATTATTCATATTATAAAATGATTACCAGCTATGATACTAGCAGTAAGTAACAGGAAAATACTAGGAATGACTACCGACTGACGCCAAATCTTATTGGTGGTCACAGTAACGTACCTCACTTGAGATGGGAGCCACTTCCCCAAGAACTGGGATAGTGACCAGTTCAGCTACAATGGACAGTCTACTTGCAGCAACTCCGAAACTCGAACACATGTCTCCTACCCACTTCGTAGATGATCCGACCATAACGCCGGCCTGGGACAGTGAATTTGCGCAACTTCAGCAATCACCGGAGCACGCTTCCCTCCCCAATTCAAATTCCAATTCGTGCCTCAGCCCACTTTGTATTCCCTCTAAACTCGAACAGGATTCGTCGCTCCAGTCTGCATAAATGCATCATAATTGTTTGAGACTTGAAAATTTCTCTGGAACCGTGTGGTTTCAATTTATTAAAGCACATGTGCCTGGGTTTGAGGGATGATCCCTCGTTTCGTTCGACACTGAGGTACTGTTCCTATACAGTTGGGGAGCCATTACAATGCTGTTCGAGCTTACGGAGAATAGCAAGTGGGCTGAGGCATGAATGCGAATTTGGATTGAGGAGGGGGGCGTAGTGGTAAGCCCATTTGCCTAGAGAGCATCGATTTTGGTACAAATATTATTCGTCGCTTTGGTCTGCATATATACATCATAGATCTATGAGACCTGCGTAGGTCGTTGAAATCATATAGTTCCGTTTCATTACTTCAGTATATTACCCACCTCTGTAATCTCGGCGGGCCGCGGTGGCCATGCAGTTCTAGGCACTTCAGTCCGGAACCGCGTGACTGCTACGGTCGCAGGTTCGAATCCTGCCTCGGGCATGGATGTGTGTGCTGTCCTTAGGTTAGTTAGGTTTAAGTAGTTCTAAGTTCTAGGTGATTGATGACCTTAGATGTTAAGTCCCAAAGTGCTCAGAGCCATTTGAACCATTTCTGTAATCTCGAATCCCTGGTTTCTGGTAGAATGACGAAAAAGACACTCATTTGTTTGTCAGCCGTTATCAGGTGATAAAATTAAAGATAGATATAACATTTTGTAACAGGTGATTACAAGAGGATCTTTTTTAGTTTTGAGAAAATGAGTTAGAACGTCTAGCACCGTTGCCTTTTTGGATGGCTACACGGCGCCTTTAACTAGCCGTGATACATCTGTGAACAACACTGAGAATTTTCCCTGGTAGAAGACAGGCAGATGCTGTGTTGTTTTCCACATGCCTTCAAAAAGTTGTAATGATTTTATTTACACTCGTCCATATAGGTGTGTAACACACTTTCATTGTAACTTAAGGCGCACAAAATGCAGACCCTGTTCGGAATGTATATAATTCAACAAGATTAGAAGGGGCTAATAATTAGTCTCTAGCTTCAGTATGTTCCAACTATATGTTCTAAATATTAAAATATGTGGAGAGAGCCACAATTAATTACACTGTATTTAACGTGTATGCCTGTCTTATATGTCACCAGCACAATATTACTCTCAAGAAAATCCATGCATTTGTGATTCTTCTGCTTGAGTTGCTACAGATGCATTTGTAATAAGACTGGAAAAGAAGTTAGTTGTATTTATACAGTCAAAAAAATTTGTTAGCTACTAAACTATATTTCTGAGCCTTTTGTAACGGAAGTTGCTACTATGAACGTGACGTATTTCACTTAGGGAGATATTGTCCTCCAGTATCCGTGTATTCTCGCTCTCTGGTGTCCGCTCTCGCACTCCATGATGCCTTGCGTCATTGACTTGGGTGTTGCCCCTTCCCTCTTTGAACACTATTGGAATAATTTACAATCGGTATGTTGGCCATAATATTTCTTCCACTTTCTCTGGTCCAGGGACCAGATAAATATCTGCTTCTGACTCTGCATTTAAGGAATATTTAAAATGTCCGTAAATACAAAGTTTATATGACTTTCTTTAATTATAAATGGTGGGTGGGGGGGGTTGGGGGGTAGGGGGGTGTCCCACAGAACGGGGGGTGTTGGTGAATCGCGCAATCGTTCAACCTAATAAATATTTAGGACAAATACTTAGTTACAAAGTGTCATACCATAGAAAAGAGTATGTTGATGCTATAGACAATCTAGTAAATCATAATATGAAGAATTCCATTTCGATTTTCGATGTTCTAAGAAGGGTGTACTAAATGGGTCTATTGCGGAAAAACTGAATGTTGTTCAGTTTTGTAATATTTCACTGCGCTGCGTATCCATTGCCACTCGAGGCCTTTCCAAATCGTGAGAGATGCTCTTTACGTAAGTACTTCAGAAAATTACCGTGGAGTAGCTTCTGAGACTATAGTCCCTGATTCGTAAGTCTAAAGTCCAAAAGCAGAACACGTGTGTGTAGAAAGTCGATTTTCAATAACTTGTTGGCAACTCTTAGTAGCTTAGCTGCTTATGGAATGTGGTTTAAGAATAGCCTAGAAGATTTATTTGTGGCCAATAGCGAGGATGGAAATAAATGATGTATTAAGCAGGAAAAATGCCATTTAACTTGAGATTAATGTTATCTATGATGCTGCACTAACTTAGAGGAATAGCACTGTTTTCCTGCATTTTTGGCTTCAGAAGAATTTGTGCAGTATAATATTGTGCATTTATTATATTGTGATATATTTTTATTACTTTGTAAATGGCAATAAGTTTAAAATTTTTGAGTTATTCCGCTTTCTTCAGGAACTGTTCAATAAGGGCGTGTATAAGGCGCTTCAGTATGTCTATACTTAAGTAAAAATGTTTTGCACTTTTCTATTTCTCTGAAACCTTCCATATTCTCGAGAACATAGCTGAAGGTTTAGAGGGCAGATTTGGAAGTGGTTGCCATTAACACCCTCCTGTGAGTGAGAAGACAGCTATCTGTGGTCTGGAATGCTATTCACCCGCTCTTGGTAGCCTGAGGGAGAAATTACTATAGTAAAATTCTAGCACACATATTCGAAAGACGAGTAACCCAAATTCCTACCCAGAAGTTACAAAATGATTCACCTTTCTTTTGAAATTAGGTTTTCACTCAAGACACCAACCACAATACGTCACAAATGTAACTTTCTTGAAGCTCAGCTAGGTTTCTTTCTTGTCCTATGCATATGTCGTACCTGTGGGAGAATCACACGCACTGTATGTTATCGTTTAAGGACTCCCCATTAACTCTCAGTGACACTCAAAGCTGGACCACAACTGAAAATTAGTAATAGGGATCTTCCAATAACACATGAATATTGTGTCTGATGTATGATTGTCCCTTAACACTGGTTGATTATGTCTTGCAGTGTACTTATGGATCATTTTGTCATAATATTGACAAATTAGTGAACGAAATATATTGAGACAGCCCATCGCTCAGACGTAAGCTAGCGAATCGCACTGCTGGAAGCAGCTTTCTAAACGTGTTCCACAAAGTGAATACGAACTTCTCTCTCATGAAATGAAGAGTAGACCGAGATTTAACTGTATATGTAGAAGTACTGTGTAATTAATAGATACGTCTGTTACATATTGATGACAGACCTCTAAGCTTACGAAGGTTTCAAATTCCTTTTATACCGTGAATTACATGTTTCACTGCTCTTAAGTTGTTAAAGTTTATCTACAAGTGTCAGTCAAAAGGTACTGTAATCAAAATTAGAAGCGCCCCATTTTTCTCGTCAGTGTGCGAAAATACGATCTCAGTTATGCGCAATGTAATATTTGGTGAACATTTTGGTTATTGTACGCGGTACTGCGCATAACTGAGACTATATGGCTTTATTATGAGTGAATGCCGCTATACAATGTGAAGTTCATTTCAGTCAATGCTCACATAAATCCTTCAGTAGCTAAATCGGTTTCTACTAATCATTTTCAATATCTCATATAAAGGGCAATTCAAAAGTCATGTCCCATAGGGAATAGTCTACATTGGTAATTCAATAGTATTGGCCCATGCGAAAAATTCATATTCATTATATACAGGGACGATCATTCGAAGCAAGGCCCTAAAATGCATACTACCGAGGATCACTGCTTCATCTTCGATGCTGCGCCAGAAATGTCTAAACTCTTTGCTTTCCAGAAGCATGGGCTAAAAAATACACACCTTAATAATTATGAATACTTCTTTAGTAAGATTGTTGCCTTTCACGGAAGCGATGATCAACAACTCATAAGCATCCATTTACGAAAATTAATTTGAAATTTTAGCGTAGATGGTCTCTCTCATCAGTCTGTAAAAGATAAAGCTTATTAATCGGTGTATCTATTCACACATTGTCTGTAGCTATGGAATTATTTTGGGCGGAGGGGAGAAGGGGGATGGTGGGTGGCCTCAAGCATTGACAACTTCCACAAACTGCAGAAAATACCCATTACAACGACAACTAAAAGCAGTAACCAAGCTCCCTGTAAAGATTTTATTAAACGGCTGTGGATTCAAACTGCACCATTTGAGAAAATCAACAAATCCGTTATGCACTTCAAAAAGATCATCAGCATAATATCAGAAACAGCAACCCTCTTCGTCATGAGACAATATCGAGACTAAACTTACATTTACCATGAATAAGCGAACGAGAAAAAAACCGCATTTTTTACGAGGGGATAAGATTGTAGAATCAATTTTTCCGTGTGATTAAGGCGATAGCTAAACTGTAAGTATTTAAAAAGTCAGTTAAGGTATACCTCTTAAGCAATTTATATCGCAAAGTCAGAGTTTACTTATATAACAAAGTATGGAACAATAAAAATTAACATCATTTAATAATAAAAACGGTCGTTCTACAGCAAACGCTAACAGGTTAATGAATTTTGCTGTAAAATCCTATGCCCAGGACGTAATGGGGGAACTCTTCCTTTTTCTCGAGCTTGAATTCTCTTTTGTGAAGAAAAAATTCAGCTCTTAACAAAGGGGTCGAGGGTACACACTTCATGCCATCCCAAAACAAACCGTACCAAAATTAAAAACGTCACATGGTAACTGAGACCTACATTATATTACTGTATGCATGAATTACTTAATTTTTTTTAGAAATTGTTTCCTTTTTCACTTAATATGACCTCTGGTATCTTTTTGTAAATGATCTGTGAATGAATAAACAACCAAGTAACTGAGAAGCACACGTACATAACTCGGCAGGAGCCCCCTAACATGCCAAAACCAATACTACATAACATTGCGATGCACGGTTTTAAAAAGGTAACGGAATGTTATTATTACGCACGCATACACACACACACACACACACACACACACACACACACACACACTGTTACTTAAACGCTTCTTCTGCCACTCCATGATGTCGCGAGCGCTACATCCGTCACCACAAATGTCACCGTGTGTTATCCTTCTCTTGTTAACGACCGCGCTCTCGGTGGCTTGAGTGGTTGGCAGGGGATTCCTTTGTATCTAAACTAATTTAAGATTTCTTTGTTGATCTTGGCCTTGTCCTCTATATGCATTGCTATTGATTTTACGGTATTTTTATGTATGATTTCCCTTTCGCTTTTGTTATAATTAGGAAACAATGCTTTTTCTTTAAAATTATCACCATTTCGCAGCGAAAACTTACGCATTCACAAACTTGGCTTCTGTTCTTTAACACCACCTCATCCCCACTGCTTCTGTGGCCTACTTACCATGTACACTAAGGTGACAAAAAGTCATCGGATACCAATATACACAGGTACAGGTGGCGTTAGTAACGCTTACACCAGGTATAAAAAGACAGTACATTGGCAGAGCTGTTAGTTGTAAACAGGTGATTCATATGAAAACATTTTCTACATGATTATTCCAGCATGACGTGTGTTAACAGGCTTTGAATGCGGAATCGTAGTTGAAGCTAGACGCATGGGACATTCTATTTCTAAATCGTTGGCCAGTTCAGTATTCCGCGATCCACAGCGTCAAGAGTGTGCCGAGAATACCATACTTCAGACATTACTCTCACCAAGAACAACGCGATGGCCGACTGCGTTCACTTAACGAGCGAGACCAGCGGCGTTTGCGTAGATTCGTCATTTGCTAACAGAAAAGCAATACTACGTGATATAATCGCAGAAATCAATGTGGGATGTACGACGGACGTATCCGTAAGGAGAGCGCGGCGAAATTTGGCATTAATGGACTACGACAGCAAACGACCAAAGCGAGTGTCTTTGCGAATAGCACGACACCTCCTGGGCTAGTGACCATATCGGTTGTAGGCTAGGCTACTAGAAAACCATGGCCTCGTCAGATGAGTCTAGATTTAAGTTGATCCCGTTGAAGCAATGGACCCTAGTTGTCAACAAGGTATTGTACAAGCTGGTGTGGGCTCCATAATGGTGTGCACTGTGTCTGTTTGGGGCGGGTCGGTGTGGCCGAGCGGTTCTAGGCGCTACAGTCTGGAACCGCGCGACCACTACGGTCGCAGGTTCGAATCCTGCCTCGTGCATGGATGTGTATGATGTCCTTAGGTTAGTTAGGTTTAAGTAGTTCTAAGTTCCGGGGAACTGGTGACCTCAGATGTTAAGTCCCATAGTGTTCAGAGCCATTTGAACCATTTGTGTCTGTTTTACATGTACTGGGTCCTCTGATCCACCTGAACCGATCGTTGACACGAAATGGTCATGTTCGGCTACCTGGAGACCATTTTTAGCCATTCGTGGACTTCATGTTCCCAAACAACGAAGCATTTTTTATGGATGACAATGCCCCATGTCAGTGGGTCACAGTTGTTCGCGATCGGTTTGAAGAATATTCTGGATAAGTCGAGCGAATGATTTGGGCAACCAGATCGCCCGATATAAATCCCACTGAAAATTATTGGACATAACCGAGAGGTCAGTTCAAGCACAGAATCCTGCACCGACAACACTTTCGCAATTATTGTTGGCTTTAGAGGTAATAGCATGGCTCAGTATTTCTGCAGACTGCGAATGACTTGTTGAGTCCACGTCACATGAAGCTGCTGCACTACCCCAGGAAATAGAGGTCCGACCGACATTATGAGGTATCCCACGGCTTTTGTCATCTCAGTGTACAAGGCAAGACTCTCGCACATCAGAGATTTCTACTGCTGGAGTGAGCGTGCCAGAGAATGAGCTACAGCGTCACTGGTCTGTTCCCGAAATTGAGCTCCAAAGAGCTCCAAAAGCAACGCACTCCCCCCTGTGAGCAGCGAGTGAGGCGTGGTATTTGCCCTAGGCGTGAGCAGCCGCGCCTGTGGACCAGCGTGCTGCTGGCTGCGCTGTCCATGCTGGCCAAGGAGACGGGCGTGGCCGCCCTGCTCGTCAACCTGCTGTTCGACGCCTACCGCTCCTGGAGCTCCCTCAAGAAGTAAGTACCCCGACAATCTTCAAAGTCTCTAGAGCACTAGCATTGTCCCGTGAAACGTAAAATTTTGTAGTAGCATTCTTGAGAACGTTTGCTTTGACTAATTTCTCTTACACTCAACCAGCAATCCTTGAGTTTTTTATAGCCATCCTCAATAGTCATTTTTAATAGTTGTGCAAACTTCTTCATGTACACTTCATTGTCAATTATAATATGCGTCGTATATATTAATGAAAGACTTTAGTGAATATAAAATGCCTCATGATGCACTCGAAAGTTTCTTTCAAATGGAGACGTTTCGACTCCTCTGCGGGGTTTATCTTCAGGACTTCTCTGGTGTCCCGAGTAATCTGAACTCCATCGAACATCAATGTTCCGTCCATAAGCAGAACGCTTTATTTCTTCAGGGTAACATACGTTGACCTTCCACATGTTTTGTTAATGCCCTGGAACCGGAGGCTCCTGAAGAAGATGCCGACAGAGGGGTGTGAAACGTCGATAGCTAAAGAAGAAATATTTAGAAAGTAACATGACGCGGCCTAATAACCTATACAATTTTACCACCAGAGACCAATGTTACTGAGATCGGACGACTTAAATAAAGTGTTTTATTATTTGTTTCCTGTTTTGGCTTTAACCGTCTACAGAAGCGGTTATTGTCCATAAAATCGATGTGAAGAAAGCAATTCAGCTCAGGTTAGGTATTGCTAGTGCACCTCATTATTGTACATACCTTTTCTCAGAAAGCTAATCGAATCTGAAGAAGGATTGAGTACAATTGGGTAACTAAGCTATTTTGACCAAGGAGTTTACTACAAATAATCCTTCCATATCCCACAAGACATTATGTCAATCATTATTTTCACCGTTTGAAATTTCAGCTGGACCTGGTAAATGTGTCATGGCCCTTGTAGGGTGTAATAGCGTTTATAACACCCTTTCATCTGAAGAGGTTTTCTTCCTTTTATTTGATAATCAATTTAACTTCCAATAATCATCTTCCGGTACGATTACGCAACAAACGAAAGAGTACATGATAATGGTCGGTCGTGTACCATGATTATAAATTATTAGAAATAATATCTACATACAACGTGAAAACACTACGACATGAGTACAATAAAATCGTTGTAGAGCAACATAACTATGTTAACAAATAATAAATATTATAATATATGGTCTAGATTGTCAGAGTCATAACGGAACACATGATGAAAAAGGTTAAAGATTCTGTCTGAGCGGTGTCAGCATCGGCACACTGTATTTGCAGCTACGGCACAAGCAACGGCAAAAGATTTGCTGCTGAGGTGCCTCTGTCTGCATACACAGTTTACTAACGCATGTATCACTTTTAGGAAGAAACAGTTATGCAAAGGGGTTTAACAAATTAACCGTTAGTGAAGAGTTCAGTAAAAAACTGAATTGCCCAATAAAGCTGACCTATATGATGGCGATCAAAGGCTGGTATAGAAGATACATTTAGTCTTAGAGCGTGCTAGTCTGAGTTCCCAAGAGTCACAATAAGAGTTGTCCCATTTGAATATGTGCAGTATATGAGGCTCAGTTATTCCGACTGGGAGTAACGTTTGGCATCACTGTACACACAATAGCCACGCGGTCTGTTACAAGCAGGCACGGTGCTAAAACGTAACCGCGCAGTTAACCGACTACACAAGTGTGATGATCACTGATGTAACTCTCATGGGCATGGCCTATAGGAGATTATACCACGATTTCGTGCCTGATAGGTTAACAGTGTCCCTGGTCGACCTTCAATAATAATTCAGAAATAATGTCCCCACACTTGTAAAATGCTGCATGTGATGACCATCACGTTTGATGATCGGACTTAACGTAGCGTACGCATTTCCGCAGAGGGAGATTTGCAGTCTGATAAGTGTCAAATCTCCGCTGATTTAAATGTGCGACATCGGAAATGCGTTATATCAGGATTCGACAGAAGCAAATGTATTCCATAGGCTTTGGTAGATACGAATTATTCGTGCCCCTTCGCCTTCGCTCCTGCCGCCACTCAGTGTACAATTATTGTACATTGCTTGACAATTTTAAAGGAACAATTGACACTTACTAAGGAACGTGGACGTGTTGAACACAAAAAGGCAGTGCAAGAACGCCTTCTATGCACTCGACAGTTCACGGAGTACGGTGTTTGGCTCAAGTTGTTGTGGAGCTGATTAGTGGGACATTCCGTGTGGTACGACAACATTTCTGCAAGACATCATTTTGAGTACATACGACCTTGGGAAAACTGCTGGATGGCTCGAAGCCGGTCGAACCGCTGGACGTCTCGAAGGCGGTCGAAGCGTCGCTGCTGTGGCCACTGTAACGGGTATGTCATAAAGTGTCACCTCGTGAATATAAAAGACTGTTGAAGGCGGAAATTCGATGCGAAAGCATGCCGATGGTCGTAGATGATCGATACGTAGACTTAGTGGCGAAAAGGAGAAGACGTCCAAGGTAGATCGCAGCACACCTTTCAGCCGCTACCGGTACATGTTTCTATGCCAGAACAAATTTTTGAGGATTAAATCAGGCTGGTTTGCGTGGTCGGAAACCTGCTACAGGTACCCCTCTTCCACAACGCCATCGTCGAGAAAGAGTTCGTTGGTGTAGGGAGCATGTCGGTTGGGGCCACCAACAGTGGAACAGTGGTCCAATGTGTTCTCCGACGAGCCTCATTCACACTGTGGAAAGTTATTTTGGCCAGTAATTTGTGTGGCCAGAGAGGGGAAGTTACACACAACAGAAAGCTCATGAAAGTCATCGGTCTAAGCGTTATCGTGTGATCAGGAATTATGCACAACGGCAAAAGATCGCTGCATACCTCAGAGTGAGGCGTCGTCACAACACAGCGAGATTGCAGTGAAATCATTCTGAATCATTTTCCTCTGCTTAGGGTTGCGGTACGTCCCGAATTTCTGTTTGTGAACAACAATGCCCGCTCTCAAAGCACCGCTGAGTTGTCGGACGCACTGGAAAGTGAAAATATTGAATGAATGGAACGGCATGTATACTTCCCGGGACTAAACCCTACGGAGCATGTCTGGGATGCTCTTGGCAGACCTCTTTCTCAACGAATTCCCCCTCCATGAACAGTGCAAGAACTGAAAATTGTCTTATGAGGGCCGTGGGACAACATCCCCCAAGGACATCATCACAGTTTAGTAGGTAGCTGAATAACAGGTGCAAAACGTGCATTAGTGCCCAAGGAGGGCATTTCCTTACTGACAGTATGATATCGACCTTTATACTGGGAGTGTCACCTGAGTCAAACATGAAATGGTTATGTCTGTTATCCTGCTTTCACATGTGGTGAAATTGGTACCAATTTGTTATATACCACTCCACCTCTATTATGTGTACACCGTGTTCCATATTGTCCACCATCCTGTCCTTGTCAAATGTCAAGCAGTGTATTTTTATCGTAACGATGCTGTCTTTCACTAATAGGATTTGCTTTCGGGTGCATGTCGGTTCGAATCCACGTCGGACCAACCAACTTTAGGTTTTCTGGGATTTCCCTAAATCCCTCCAGGCAAATGTCGGCATGGTTCCCGCGAAGAGGTCTTAGCCAGTATCCTTCCTGTCCTTTCGTAATCCGTGATTCGACTCCATCTCTTCCCTTCTAATAGGATATTCAAATACAACTCTCGTATATGTTCTGCCTAATATGTCCTTTGTCATTTTGTGAGTCAGCTGTGGTGTGGTGGTCTAGCGAGTAGAGTACTACTCTGCGGCGCTGCAGCACCCTGGTTCAGTCCCGCTTGGGAAGGGGAGGGGCTGCGATTCTTTGTTCCAGTACTTCCAGGACGGCCTCAGGTCCAGTCAGCCTGCTGGCACATGAGTATCGGCGATCGTTCCCGGGGGCAGTGAGCCTGTACCCCTCCACCTCATAATGCCGGGCCGAAGAAAGTCCGATCTCGATCTACAGTCACGCCAGTAGTCCGGTAACAGGCTGTGCGCCACACTCTTATCACCACAGTTACGTTCTCAATTACTGAAACAATTTTCCGGTGCCACATTTTTGAACAGTCTTTCGTTTCAAAGACAGCGAGATTGAAAAGCAGTTGTAACGTTCGAGGGGTTGATGAAATAAAAAAATAATAGTAGAGATTGTTCAAGACTCACTAAGAAATACGTGTCCTAGCGTCCTACTGGCAAATTTGTTCATTTGCATGCATCAGTTTAGCAACTAAAATTTTGTAGTACAATGATTATTGCGGACTAATGTACAAAACAAGACAAAGAAAGTTCCATAGGGTATTTTCATAAACTTATGTAGGTTTCAACCTCTTCTTATTAAACATTAATTTCAGTTAATGACCGCCTCCTTATCAGAGCTAAGGAGATATGACGTCGTAAATAACAATATGAGTGGAGAACTGCCACATCATGCCTAACATTTAAGTTTATTACTTCCGTGCTATTAACTCTACTCGCAATCAATGGCGCAGACATTATCTACTTACGTAGCTGAATGCATCTACAAAATTATATCGTGGTACCACACATAGTTCAGGAGATATGACGTCATAAACAGTCGGTTTCGTGAAAAACTGCCGCATTGTCTATGATTGTAAAATTTGTTACTTCTTTGCTACTAACTCTAATCACAACGCATTTTGCACAGAATATCCACATATGCCACTGATTGTACCTACACAAACATATAATTTTACGACACATAGTTCAAAAGATATGACTACAGAAACACCGGAATGTGTAAAAAAGTGCCGCATCATGAATTATTTCTTAATATTTTATTTTTTATTACCAACATACTCTACAGTCGAGTCAAGGAAATCCCTGACACCTGGTAGCGCTTTTAACAGCTTTCAGACGCAAAGCGCTAATGGCTCTACGGAAGCTGTGAAGAGGTATCGCCATAGAGATGTTAACACATTCACGTCGTAGAGACTCGAAGCAGATGCGCCAAGCGTACAGAAACCCTCCGGGACATTACACTGCAAACACAGTTCATTTATTTTCATTTCTTATAGAACATTAGCAGATTGAATATCAGGGATGTGCCAGGTTCGCGAGCTAGTAAAAAATATTTCTGCTCACGCTGTACTTAGGTGTGAGCTGGTTTGCCTGGAAACAAAAGCAAAAGGATATCGACAACGGCCTCGTGATAGTTCAGAGGTGATGCTGCTGACTCCATTTACTTTCTATTTTTCTACAGCATCCCACTGAATATACTGCAAAAAAATTAAGAAGTATTGTTTTAAAAGCAAATTCTTAACAATATTACATAATTTTATTCCAATTAAAAACGGCGTTTTTCAGAGAAAATATTAAATATTATGAAAATTAACATTAAATTCTAAAGTACTGCATGAATACCACCTCAAACTATACAATATTAGTTGTTGTTTTGTGATCTTCAGTCCTGAGACTGGTTTGATGTAGCTCTCCATGCTACTCTATCTTGTTCAAGCTTCTTCATCTCCGAGTACCTACTGCAGCTTACATCCTTCTGAATCTGCTTAGTGTATTCATCTCTTGGTCTCCCTCTACGATTTTTACCCTCCACGCTGCCCTCCAATACTAAATTGGTGATCCCTCGATGTCTCAGAACATGTCCTAC
This sequence comes from Schistocerca nitens, assembly GCF_023898315.1. Taxonomy (NCBI): domain Eukaryota; kingdom Metazoa; phylum Arthropoda; class Insecta; order Orthoptera; family Acrididae; genus Schistocerca; species Schistocerca nitens. The sequence goes on along the minus strand of NC_064621.1, from coordinate 318,329,468 downwards.
CAACCGATCCCTTCTTCTAGTCAAGTTGTGCCACAAGCTCCTCTTCTCCCCAATTCTATTCAATACCTCCTCATTAGTCATGTGATCTACCCATCTAATCTTCAGAATTCTTCTGTAGCACCACATTTCGAAAGCTTCTATTCTCTCCTTGTCTAAACTATTTATCGTCCACGTTTCACTTCCATACATAGCTACACTCCATACAAATACTTTCAGAAACGACGTCCTGACATTTAAATCTATACTCGATGTTAACAAATTTCTCTTCTTCAGTAACGCATTCCTTGCCATTGCCAGTCTACATTTTATATCCTCCCTACTTCGACCAATATTACTTACATTTTGAATTTCATTTGAGAATTTTACTTTGTGTAGTTGCAGAGCTACGTGTCTTAGAATCACGTGATTTTATTAAATTACAGTAACTTGAACTCTTAAAAAATACTGAACACTTGCTTATCACAGATGGAAGGTTTCAAAAGGTATTAATTAACCTTCTACGTTAGATTACAGAAAACTTAGCCTCGAGAAAAAATGCATTGTGTCCTGCACTCTGAAATGAAATGGCACTGCCCGTATGCCGGTTGGCTTTGTTTGTCTGTCAATACGTTTACGTCACACACAGCCTTTCGGTTTTCAATCACGAATTTCGCTACATTCACGGGCCCATACTCACTCAGTTTTCATTATTATTACTGTCGTAAACTTCGCATGAGGGATAGGTATTTCGTACCTATACGACATCGTGTCACTCAGTGCACCGAGAGCGAATAACAAGTTCCATTTTCTAGGCTTCCGATACAAAGGAACAGTTGCTACCCCTTTTCAGGTACAGTGTTATCCATGGCAGCTATACAACAATGCTTGGTATAGTCGTTTCGTAAGATCCAATTAGCCAGGGCGAGAATTCGTCGACGAAAAGAACAGTAGGCTGTATGGAGGTACATCAGAGATGAGAACATACCTGTCTGTAGCTAGGCGCAAGTAATCTTTTCAATTCCGCTGTGTTTGCCATAAATCTGTTTCTGTTTTAGGAGCCTGGTGGAGGCTCGCTGCAACACGGAGACCGTACTCTTTAGTCGAAGGGCAGCCAAATTGCTGATGGCGGTAAGTAATGTGAGCGTGCCAACTCCCTGGCCCATCCTTCCAAGTATCTCTTATTTTCGTCACTGTCAACATCCCTCTGCAGACCACGTTTAAGTGCTTCCATGTTCTCCCTTAATTGATATCATATGGTCCACGTTTGCAAACTACACAGTGGTGTATTCAGGACAGACATTTCGAGAAACTTGCAACTCAGTTACGAAACAATATATCACACAAGAAGAGTTCCTTTGTTAAACAAAAGGGTCATTTTGTTTACGGTTTTTTCAGCTGAGCTTTTCAGTTTTAAAGAGAAACTCAGTAGGCAGAAAAATCTAAACAAATTAGAGAGAAACAGTTAAGTAAAATTTGAATATCCCGGAAGTACTGCCGCAAGCAGTGTATAAAGCCGCTGTATGGTGTGGAAGGTGGCAGTTGACGCTAAATAAGGAAAAGTGTGAGGTAATCCACATGAGTTCCAAAAGAAATCCGTTGGAATTCGATTACTCGATAAATAGTACAATTCTCAAGGCCGTCAATTCAACTAAGTATCTGGGTGTTAAAATTACGAACAACTTGAGTTGGAAAGACCACATAGATAATATTGTGGGGAAGGCGAGCCAAAGGTTGCGTTTCATTGGCAGGACACTTAGAAGATGCAACAAGTCCACTAAAGAGACAGCTTAAACTGCACTCGTTCGTCCTCTGTTAGAATATTGCTGCGCGGTGTTGGATCCTTACCAGGTGGGATTGACGGAGGACATCGAAAGGGTGCAAAAAAGGGCAGCTCTTTTTCTATTATCACGTAATAGGGGAGAGAGTGTGGCAGATATGATACGCGAGTTGGGATGGAAGTCATTAAAGCAAAGACGTTTTTCGTCGCGGCGAGATCTATTTACGAAATTTCAGTCACCAACTTTCTATTACGAATGGAAAATATTTAATTGAGCCCAAACTACATAGGTAGGAATGATCATCAAAATAAAATAAGAGACATCAGAGCTCGAACAGAAAGGTTTAGGTGTTGGTTTTCCCGCGCGCTGTTCGGGAGTGGAATGGTAGAGAGATAGTATGATTGTGGTTCGATGAACCCTCTGCCAAGCACTTAAATGTGAATTGCAGAGTAATCATGTAGATGTAGATGTAGATGTAGGATAGGTGCCTACGCGTGATACTATTACATTAGAAATTACGGACAGAAAATTTGGTTTGCAGCACACCGACAACTGAGAGACATGGTTAATACAATGACATCCACTTCAACTATAATAATTACTAATTGAAACCACGGCCGGTTTCTAGATGTTAAAACCGCATTTTCTTGTGTATAAAACTATTTCATTTGGTCATGCACAATACTAGGTGAGGCCAGTCAATGTTCCAGACCACTGCATATCAGACGATAGACTTCAGCCTATGGCGCAGTGACTGTCATGGCCGCATATTACGCATGACCAAATACAACAATTCTATAACCTAAGGATGGGATTTTAATAGCGCGAAATAATCATGATTTGAATAAATCATTACTACAACTGAAGCAGCAGTCATTCTGTTACTCATAAATCACTGAACCTGGGTCAAATATAGTACACAAAACAAAATGCAAAATTACTTTCAGAATCTCCGAAGAGTGAAACTTTTCCAAAAGCAGCATAATTCATATCTGTTCATTTTTCCAAGAAAGGTTTTGTAACCTACTGATGTTACAACTTCCAACAGACTTCATCAGAATACAGTATAATAAGTAGTGGGCTAAGGATTTAGACAAGATGATTCCATACCACCAAGAAGGATGTTCAACAGTGTTACAGGAACTTTCGCTTCCTGAAAGTGCGAAACAGAATAAATGCGCGTCAATGGAATATATCTGAATTAACTTCATTGTACTATTTGCATTTTAGTGTGGATATACTTCTACAGATATGGAAGCAAGTTTTAAAGTATACCAAAAAATAAGCTGTTAAAAGAACATACAAAATCAGGTCGTCGATAATAAAGTAGCAGAAATGAATAATGAAACCACAGTACCACTTAATGAGTTTCTCTGTTTTCAGAATTGAAGACAGTGACTGTTTCTAAAGTTCCATTAAACGCACAATTTCGCATTTCTCAAGACTGAGAGAAAGCCATCCGTTTTTGTTTGGGGCAGATTCTCTCAAGACAGCTCGGTGGATATTAATGCAATTTTTGTGGGATGCAGCACAACTGCAGATCCAAAACCGTTAAGAAAGAAAAGACACACCATATGAACTTGGATTCCTACGCCCCTGGCATGGAGAAATTTTAGATGTGAATAGAGGAGGAATTTTAGATGTGAATAGACCGACTTGAGTTTCACTTTACGATCTGTAACTTTTCCCCTCCTGCCTCCATCTCGAATCAGTATTCAACGATAAGTTTGGTAACGAAGGGTCTAATATCGGAACAATGATTTTTAGAGCCACCAAATTTTATAATCATATTGGAATTTAAGTTCAGTCATATGCTTGCAGAAAATAATAATGTACTGAAAGTGTCTGCCTTCTTGTAAGAAATTTTTTTTATTCGCCACAAGTGTGAAAATTCGACAAATTTGTTGAAACATAATTGGGGGGGGGGGGGGGAGGTGTGGATAAAACAGAACTGTGTCCTTGAAAGGAAAAGAACCCTTTTAATTCACTGGAATTTAATTCATTAATTTTTGATTCGTTAAAATTTCATAATAAGGCAGTAAGACTGCGCCAGGAGGTATTACTATAGAGTTTTTCATCAAAATAATTATCTCTCTGTCCATAACCCGGACGCGTGACCTCATTTCATGTATACCCATTGCGAAGACTCCTTGTTTTCAAGAAAAGTATCAGATAGCGACAAAACTAAGAAACTTATCACACAAAGCTACTCGTTAAGCATAATCACTACTTAATACAACGTACAGAAGGATTTCATCAAAGCAACTAACTCTTGTTGTTTTCCTTTTTTTGTGTTACTTGTATTTCCAGCCTTTCAGACGTAGATCTAAAGAATAAAGACATTTGTGTATTGGGTCACAAGGCGAAATTTCATTATTGGATAAATTATTTCTCCATCTGAATTCTGACTTCAGGATCTCGAAAGGACTAGATGCAAAATGAAATGCGTATCTGGAGTATCGAATGTGTTGTCAGTCCCTAGATAAAACTCAAACGCTTCTCATATGCAATCTGCGCACGGAGCGAGTTCACGAACTTTTATGGGAGGGTGGTGCCCTGCCAGGTTCAGAAAAGTTGTATGACGATCACAGGTTAACAAATGCAAAAAAAGGAAGAAAGGCTACGTCGCCTCCACAAGACACCCACCTTGACCATTAATTTTTCTAAAGACCATGAGCCACTAATGTACTGACAGCTCTGCACGTAAAACAAATCATATTAGGCCTTTGGGATCCGCGGCAGAATTGACCTAAACTCAAGCAACCGTGGCTCCTTTCGCTTATGACATCCTTCTCCAAGTGTGGGATAAACAAACTGTAGTTTCGAAAAATGAATAAGAGTATCTATAGATCTGATATAATTAAATTTTCCTTTAGACATATGAGTCTCATTTTTATCTACAACAATGATAGAAGTCGAAGAAATGATTTTCCAACTACGTCCAATTGTGGGGTGCTATTCCAATGCTGGAGAACCTCGGAAATAGTGATGAAAAAGGGGGAAATATGCTGAAGACGTGAACTGAAGTTGGTGTTACGGAGGGCAGTAGGTTAGGTTAGTCCGTGCAGCGGTGTTAGCTGTAATGCTATGGTGATGTAATGGCTAGCACATTTGCCTAGCAAGTACAGAGATCTGGGTTCAGGTCTTTGCTGTAGTACAAATTTTAATTCATTTCTTCGGTTGCTATCATTAAGGTGAAGAAGAGTAGTTATTTCTTTACTAGTTGTTCGCATAACACATTTTACACAACACTTACTGTTATTACATATTATTCATGCAACTACATCAATTATCAGCTTCTCTAATCTCGGCACAAGATTCAAAATTGCGATTCACATTTCTTTCTTCACTATTCGCGATCTGTATTTTGTGTTCAGTACCACCAATGCTGAAAACGTACCTCATATGAGTAGGATGTTACAAAATGTATCCAAATTTGCTGATATTCTTACTTCATCAAGATACAAAATTCAAGCAGTAATGACGAAACCAACTTAGGTTTCAGTGTGGAATCTGAAAATGTATTAATAAACGAATTTTGCTTTCCAGTGCTATTTATGGGAGTTCTGTACTGAAAGAATTTGGATTCAATTGTATTGATCAACTTCTTTTCGAAAGTAATTCAGAAAGTAAACGCTGCCAGGGAAACGTAAGGTATATCTTCATCACTCAATTTTTTCTTTCACTGTACTAACCTGCCATTCACCATTCTGCTACAGTAACAACAGTTACTTGCCAGCTCGCACAACTAGTGCACATCCTTTACTCAGGAAGAAAATAAACTAAATCATAATTTTTATGTAACCAACGCGACGGCCCTACTTTGAAGCTGCGACGCGCCTAGGAATCGTGACGCATAGTTTGAAAACACCTGTACTGAACAATAATCGTGCCAGACCAATGTGGCCTCCAACCAGATGAGAACAACCTAACCTCGCAGGCATATCCCCATACAACGAGTCTTTCTCTCTCTCTCTCTTTCTCATACCACCCACCCACACACACACACACACACACACACACACACACACACACACGCACACGCGCACACACACACACACACACACACACACACACACACACGCACACACACACACACACACACACACACACACACACACACTCCCACACACGCACGCACGCACACACATAGAACACTGCCTGCATGTACACAATGGAGTATAATTTAGAAAAGCGCTTGAAGTCCCACATGTATGGGGACATTATGCAACAAATCGACATAAAATCGGGACATTTGAGATACTGCTCACGGTGTGTTGTTGCTGTCCACAGCTGAGCGCGCTGCTTGTGTTCCGTTTGGCGCTGCTCCAAGGTTCGCTGCCACGCTTCTCCAGCCAGGACAACCCCGCTGCATTCCACCCAAGCAGGCTCGTCCGGTGAGTACCAAGCCAATTTTGTCCTTACGATTCCAAGTAGTCACGTTATTCGTTGAATTGAAAGTCGTATGTCTAAATCGATGTAAGTTGACAATTTCTGTTCTTTATTCTGTACTGTAGTTTAGACTCTCCTGACAGTCAGACTATTTAAAGACCTTCAGACCTTCGGATAATGTTTTTATATTTGATACGCTACTGACGATTTCCAAACTTCTATACACTGCCACATTTGAACAGCCATATCTTGGCAACCATAAGTTCAGAAGGCTGTGAATTTCCCTATTTTTGATGCAACTGTTACCTACCAGAAGTTGCCATTACGACTAAGCAAATCAGTGCTCTGTTTCTGGTACAAGATTGTTTGAAAATACTGTTCTGTCTCTTCCATAGGCCAGAGTGGAGGCAATCAAACATATAATCACAGATTTTTCAAATATGGAGCTACCAAATGAATGTTTGCAGGAAAAGACACATAATGTGAACAATTCCTTCAATGACGTTGTGTGGTGCTGTTTATTTAAAAATGTTTTTTGGCCTCTTGATTTTAAGGTTACCAGTGCCTGATGCTGATAAATATGGGGACTATAAAAGAATGAAGCTTCAGTATAGGTTAGGCGTGAGATTATGGCAGAACACAGCACGAGGAGTGCGAGAACTGGATGTGCTTCATGTACGCTAAGCACACTTTCATGGTCAGCAAATGACACAAGAAGCAAGAACGAAAAGAAGAAGGAAGGCAATAGGTAATTGCGACAATGGATAGAACAAATAATATGAGCCTGGGCAGTTCTAGTGCGTGAAAGAATCAGAACTGTACGTGTATGTGAAAGACAGCAATTAAAAAACTTCGAACATCAGTATCTCGGAACTAGTTTTCTGCTAGACATGACCAATCACCTCAAAAAGTACTGAATGTACAAACATGAAATTTCTGCAGCGTTCCAAGGATAACGTTCAACACATACGCAACTAGAGCAATAAAAATTTCTTGTGTTCTTTAATTATGTGCTGAGTTATAAACAAAATTCTCCGATGAAATCGAGTGTTTGAAAAAAATAACAAATTTTGATATTTTAACATTGTCACCCTAGGACGTACAATCACTCCTTAAAAGATTCTGCATAATGGGATAAATTTTGCTGTGCTAGTCTGTCTGTGAATCCGTTCGCTCGTGACTGTTAGGCCGTTCACAAAGGGAGCGACTGAAACGAAACACGTTGGTGACGCGAGCTGGTAACCGGTCACTTTCGATGACTTCCCGTGTAGTTAAATATGGCTCCGAAGAGAGCGCGACTGCACGGTGACTCACCAATAAATCGCTTTCAACGCGTTATCGGGCTGTTGCTAGCGACTCGTCGCCCGTGTTGCCAAGCGATCTAAGTTGCGCATGTCCAGCTAAAAAGTGAGGTATGGTGGTCTCGCTGACCCCTATTTAATACCTCCCATAAAAACCATACAGTTGATAAGAGTAGAGCTATTTTTGATTAAGTGGCCAATATAACTGGACACTTCTACAGTAGTTTTGAAGTTAATGACGGTGCATTTAGCTTGCAGAAATAAGGAGCAAGAACCTTATTTTAAAAAGTTTCACTATTCGACGTTAATTACTACCTTTCAAATCAAATGACAGTCTGGGGGAAATACTCTATAGCTGAGGAACATCATTACGTTGTCGTCATCCGTCTTAGTTGGTATATTTTCCTCTTGTTTCTTTCTATTGTTTAATTACAAATGGTTCAAATGGCTCTGAGCACTATGTGACTTAACTTCTAAGGTCATCAGTCCCCTAGAACTTAGAACTACTTAAACCTAACTAACCTAAGGACATCACACACGTCCATGCCCGAGGCAGGATTCGAACCTGCGGCCGTAGCAGTCGCGCGGTTCCGGACTGAGCGCCTAGAACCGCTAGACCACCGCGGCCGGCTGTTTAATTACAGGCAATACATCGTCGTTCCTTGAGGGTTGGCACCACATTAGGACCTAATGTTTTTTACTTGAACATGTAGCTGCAATTTTTTAAAACAAAATTACCTTTGTAACTTTTCAGGCTTTCCCGGCGAGATCTTGACATGTGGAACAATCGGGTCTACTGCCGGATGTTTGTGTCGCTCTCGCACAATATTTCGGCCACGTAACTCGTTGCCTTCTTCAGGTGCTACCTGAGACCGCCGTGTTGGAGGATCTTGTCCAGTATTTATGCCCAGAGGGCTCAACGAAATGAACCAACTAACTCCTGAAGAAGTAGTATCACTGCAGGAGTAGCGCCAGGCGGGTGCGGACCGCGAATGCAACTCCCGACGCAGGACGGGCCTCTGACAGCCGCCACGACCGCAGATGATGGACGAGCCGAGCACGGACGACCGTCGGAGCACCAGGGAAGCGCCAACACCTCAGGAGCATCGCCAGACAGGCGCGGACCGCGGATGGGGTGCCCAACAAAGGACAGGCCTCAGAGAGCTGCCACAGATGGAGACCAAGTCGGGCGCGGACGTCCGAGGGAGCACCGCGGAAGAAACAACACATTACAAGCAGCGCCAGGCGGGCGCGGACCGCGAACAGAGCCCCCGACGCGTGACGGGCCTCAGACAGCTGCCACAACTGCATATGTTGGACTAGGCGGGCGCGGACGTCCGTCGGAGCACCAGCGAAGTGCCCACACCTCGGGAGCAGCGCCAAGCGGGCGCGAACCACGAACGGAACGCCACATGCGTGTCCGCCCCCAGACAACTGCCACGACCACAGATGGTGGACGTGCCGAGCAGGACGTCCGTGGGAGCTCCATGGAAGGGGTAAAAACCTCAGGAGCAGCACCTGGCGGGCGCGGACCGCGAACGGAACGCCCGACACAGGACAGGCCTCAGAGAGCTGCCACAGATGGCGCCAAAAGTCGTGCGCGTACGTCCGAGGGAACACCTGGGAAGAGACAACACATTACAAGCAGCGCCAGTCGGGTGCGGACGGCAAAGAGAGCACCCAGCGCCCTCTGGGCATAAATACTGGACAAGATCCTCCAACACGGCAGTCTCAGGTAGCACCTGAAGAAGGCAACGAGTTACGTGGCCGAAATATTGTGCCAGAGCGACACAAACATCCGGCAGTAGACCCGATTGTTCCACAAAACTACTTTTGATTTTGTAATTCAACTTGAACAGGAAGCAGCTTTCTAATTACATCTTATAACCAGTCCAAGGAATTGACAAATGTTGTTGCCTTAGTACGTTGTAAATATTCAGCATGTTCATTAGATACAGCAGGATGTTCTTTTGTGTAAATGGTGTATCTTATAACTAAATAATATATAACTTGGAAATGAATATTTTTTAAACATCCACACAAAGTAAATATGCACTCGAAAAGGAAAATTTAACTGAGGATGAACAACCAAGCAGGAATTATGGTGTTCGAAACACAAAATCCTTTTTTTCCTAAAATAAGAGATTTCTATACAGTATTTATGTATAGCGTCCTTCAGATATGTCTGAAGATTTTTAGGGAAATTCCATCAATAGATATTTCTGGTAAAAAGCAGAAAGTGTATGTGACTATTTCCCTTGCTACAAAACAAAAGAAAACAACATAATTTCTTTATACTGTTACGAAAATACCGCGCTGTCGACAGGTAGCCCCATATATTGAAGGGTGGATAAAGTACCTTCAATACTGCGGGTCAATGGTTGACAGTACGTAAATACTGAATGACGGTACAACAATCTCCACTTTAATTCGTTTACTTTAATATTATTCCACTTCACAGATACGTAAATATGTGCCACTGCGATTAATTAGAAATTTGTAGACCATACGTCGTAGTTTTATTGAGCCCTTCTTCGTACAACATTAACAATTCAAGTAAAGCTCGTGCATTCGGCGTTCTAGACTTCGAGGTAGTCTGTGGCCTACATTATCGCGTAGTAGCAGCTTCTGACTGAATGTAACATTAACGATACAAACTGGAATTAAAAACAAAATTGCTCCAATAAATTTGAGTGGTGAGAAAGCTGGGGGTTCTTACAGAAAGAAGAACCAGTATCACCGTAATGTTCTAACTAGCTGTGTCTCTTCTACACACGATTACACTGCCAAATAACTTTTCACGAATCATTTGACTGCTTTATCTACGAGAAGTTTCTTCCACAACGTATCACACTGTTTCTGTGAAGTTCCAGACTACCGATAATACTCATCTGCTTTTGTTGTATCCAAGTTACTACATTATCTCGCAAAAGATAGTCTGTTGACAAAATCGTAAACCAAAGGTTTCCGCAACTTAGGTTATTCTCATTTGTTCTCTTTATTTCGCCGTCATTGTCGTTATGAGATACAAATTTCCAGAAATCTATTTTTTCTTCAAGTGAAATATGATTGACATATTACGAGTTCTTCGGCTATTAAACTGAGATATTTTGAAGCTCTTTATAACTCTGACGAGTTAGTGGAGGGCAACAACTACGAGTGTCTCTAAAACCAAGACTTCGGTCAAAAGTTAAAAAGTGATGTTTCGTTCTCTTCAGAGAGTAATGGGTGTAACGTCACACTCAAAATAGGAAGGCATCTCCACAATGAAAACGTTGAAAGGTCACACATAAACACGAAAACTTTCCAAATAAAATGTACAGATTTCACGTATGGATGTCTTTCCCAATATTCCATTGGCCTGTTATTTATGGTAAGAAGATCGTTGCAACTAAGGTGACTACTTTAACTGAATATCAGTTTCAATAACGAAGCAAGATAAAAAGATTATAGCGGAGACTAAACAAAACATTTACGTGAGAGGTCATTACATTTGGTAGCACAGCATTTCACCTAAAGGTACGTTTACACTGGGATACATGTATCGCGACATGTATGAGCGACATGTCAATTTGACATGTCGCGATACATCACCTCATACAAAAATTCACGGAACTTGTATGCGGACCCTCGAGCTCATACATGTCGCGTATACATTTTGTATATCGCTTTTTGGCCATATACGCGACATGTATGAGCGACATTTGAAGAACTCGCGCATGCGCAGTACTATCATTTCCTGTCGCCTTGTCGACTGCCGCTTATTTCGACGATTAGCGCATGCGTAGTACCAAGCTCTTTGGCGGCTGTTTGAGTTTTGAAGGTGCCGACTGTCGTTTCGACGTTAATGTATCTGCATAGAATATCAAAAAGTGCCATATGCAACATTATTCTTCATGTTTGCGAGGCCATTGTGCAAGTTTTATCCCAAGAAGTGAAGGTAAAAGTTTAATATATATCAGAGTATGTAATACATTATATAATTTTTTCATGCATCTGGCACGTATATCAATGTTTTGCTGTTATTCCGGCGGCCTCGCGTGATAATGTTGACAACGGATGCCGACAATCATGTGTGAGACGTTGGCATTAGCAATCGCGCGACAATGCAAATGTTTTGTCATGAAATCTTCGTTTTACGAGGAATCCCCAGTGGCTAAAAAACGGAGTGTTACTGCCAACTTATCCTCTGGTGGAATCGCTTCCCGAAAGTTTGTGTTGGTTTTGGACACAAGAGGAGCCACAAGTGATAACAAACCGCGGAAATCCTCCATACTCATCCTAACATAATTTCTAAAATATGCGCCATCCTCTAGCGTTAATTCGCGAGAAACTCTCTGTGCCACCATCTACGCTTCCTCCGCCTTTTCTTCCTATCATCTTCCAAAAGAGCAAGTGTATCAGCACATAAAAATGTGAAAACTTCCAAATCGTCGTCGGAAGCTATCGCACAGTGATACATATCAACCAGTGTAAACGCACGCTCATACATGTATGAGGTTGATACTTGTCAACTCATACAAGTCGCGATACATGTCGCAAAGTCGCATATACATGTATCTCATACATGTGCCGATACAAATCGCAGTGTAAACGCACCTTGACAACAACAAAAGGTAACAAAAGATTTGGTCTGTGCCAATGGCCACCCGTGTAATCCACTGACCTCGGGGAACAATCAGACAGGAAAACTACTGCTAAAGCTGACTTCATACGGGCCGTGCGTTCGAACGTTGGGCGTTGAGCGTACCGCATTTCTGACGTCATAGACCTGAAAAAGTATGTTGGGAAATATTTCCGAACCTGTAGGGCAATATTTAGCGTGTCGCGTATTCTGAACGTATGTTTAAACGTAGACCAGTGAAATGGAAAAACAGCACCTACGTCGCATGAACGCCATCTCTCTTCAGTATAGAGTGGTGATAAGGCATCTTGGCTTTCAGTTGAAGCCCACATGTATTTATGCCGTTCCCTCAAAATCACAAAATTAGTCTCTCCCAAAAACCCGACGTTAATTATGTGATTTGTTGTGGTAAAATGAAGAGAAAGTCGTACTTGTGGTTAAAGAATTATTGTAACTTGTGTATTACGAAAGCGTACATTTCAAGGCAACGGAACATTGATGATTCATCCAAAACGGATTCTTCTTGGTAAAATTTTTTGATTAAATGTCAATCAATAATATTCTATGATTAAAGCTTTCAGTAGAAGGTAAGATGCAAAGTATGGTCGTAAATCATTCACGGTGGGGGTAGCAGAGTCGCACAATTGTAAAACATTCCGTGAGTTGTTGCTGTTTCGCGTTTTTCTGGATCAAAAAATTTTGTTATTTAACCTATGTGTTTTCTGATACTTTCTTATAAAAATAGGTTCGTTATGATCAATGCTACGTAAATATAAGTGCGCTCTTTTTGGGGAGTGATTTAGTTCGAATGGATTAATCTACAGAAAAGCTACATATTTTGCATTTCCTTGTTTTACGTGTAGTATTTCACATGTTATAAGGATTCTGAATGGACATAGTGCTCACGTAAGAATGACCTTAGGGTGGAGAACTAGTGTTAACTTGTATAGCTCTATTTTTAATGGGACTTGGGCATGGCACTTTCCCTTTTACCCTACAACACGTTCAAGGACATTGAAGCATATATAACTAACGAAGAAATTTTACGGTAGTCCACTTTGTAAACGGTATAATTTGTGAGCCAGATATAGCCGACAACTGCCTCTGGACCCGTTGCGATCTCGTATACCACTTTGGGGAACACGTACCGCATGTGCGTTTCTGAACGTTCAACTGCGTGCTGAACTCGGCATGCTCGAAGTTGACGTTCCAAAGCAAGGTCCTTGTGCCGACGGCTTGTGCTTGTAGTTGTGTTAGAGAGTAATTAAAGGCTTCACCTTCACTGCGATAGCAACAGTAGTTAGGTCAGTTTCTGCCAGAAACTCTCATGCCTCTGGAGCAGTTTATACCTACTAATTTGCCCGTCCTCTGGATGTGGTGAGAGAACACGAACATCGGCAGAGTTACTTGTGATAGTGACGTCGCGTACAGTTACGAGCCGACGTCGGTGGCCACGCAGCGAGAGCGTGGAGAGCGGGGCAGTGAGAGCGGAACGGACGGCCGCCCGCTGACAGAGCCGGCCCTCCAGCGGAGTCCCTCGCAGCGGCTCTGCGCTGCGCGGTGCTGTGCGGTGCGGCGCGGCGCGGCTGCTCGCAGCGCGCTATTGTGCCGGTCCGCCTGCCTCTGACAACTGTATTATGGGGCAGATATCTCTCGAAGCGCTGCGCGGGCTGCGGGCCGCCGCTGGAATTAAATAACGATTCCTCCACCCCCGATCCCAGCGCGGGCCTCCCGCCGCTAAGCCGTCCGCCGCGCCCGCCTGCTCTTGGCTTAGCAGACACCCCCGTTCCACACTTTCACTCCCCTCCCTGCCGCCTCCTCCTACCCATCCGCCCCTCCCACCCACCACAACCAACCACCCACCTCGTCTACTGCGCCGATCCTACCCCACTTGCTACCCCGTAGAAGGCGTCAGCAGAATCTCTGACCGAGAACGAGCTGGGGACACGCGATAAATTGTACGTCCACCATGGTCGCGCCTATACTCCTCCGTTACAAGTGGACCTGAGGCCTCAATTCATCATACGAGTTTTCCAAACGTACTGCGTAAGTTGACGAGATTGTTGGTTTGCAACTGTCCGCGACTGAATTCTCGCAGTCATCGTCCTTGGGGAATCTTATATGCAGTAATAATAATACCTTCTGTAGTAACCGCGCGGGGTAGCCGGGCGATCTAAAGCTTCTTGTCACGCTCCGTGCCGCTCCCCACGTCGGAGATTCGAGTCGTCTTTCCGGCATCGGTGTGTGTATTGTCCATAGCATAAGTTAGTTCAAGTTAGGCTAAGTAATGTGTAGGCTTAGGGACCGATGACATCAGCAGTTTGGTCCCATAACACCTTACCACAAATTTCCATTTCCTTCAGAAAAATGCATGAGCTTTTATTTATTTGTGATCATTTTCGGTGATACTCTCCACTATCCACCATCTTCAGTCCCTAGATACTGCAAACATTGCATTTATTACTGTACAAAAAGCATGATTATCGTATCTGTTTTTACAATTTAAATGATGAAATTTTAATCCATTAGACTAAAGCAGTTTTAATTACACAGGGTTTTACAGGTATAAGTAGATTTTTTTTTATATGTGATTCATTAAGACATCCACACATCAGTGTGCCGCTTCTTTACTTCCTTTGCCTCAAATATTCTTCATACAAACACATCACAAAATTACTACCTCGTGTTTTCCACGTGGTCCTAACTGAACCGCAAATTGGACCACGCCTGCAGTAAATACTAATAGTTTGGCATCCACACTTTAACACATGACTTGCTGCCCAGGAGAAAGTAAGAATTAATGGCATGCTCCAGCCACATGTACTTGGAGATACTAACCAAACTAAAAACATACTCGTAATGCCTATAATGATTACTCTACAAATGAAGAAACTACTGATGTGATATTATTGAGTACATTGTATTCTGTCACTAATGAAAATTTCTGTATTTGTACCCATAACACACTTTCAATGTGTGTGTGGCCAGTTAAGTACTAAAACTGTAAAGACATCACTTAGAGATAGTGCCTCCACTGTATCAAATTTGTAGCAGTTATTGTGAAGCCATATATCCTATACTGCACTCCTTAACAGTCTTAAGAGCAGGACAGTATTCCTCCTGTATGACACACATAAAACTGTCAAATTCTGTTATGTACAATGTTTCATTTGCATGGTAAAAGATTAACCATATAACTGAACAGTTGTAGCTAAACTGGTTAAAATTGAAATCGAATATTGCATTATATAATGTATTAGGATTTGAAGGCACATCTAACGCGAAAGTGTAACAGGATTACTCCATTAATGCCTGCTTAACTATCCCATATGTTCTTATTACATACCTTCTAGTTTTACAGCTAGAAACCAAATCGTATGTACAACCACAGTACACCATCTGAACAGATGTATTCGCAGATAATATCTTTACCATAAATGGAAATGTCTTCAACCAGATGATTCACTCTCAAACAACTATTATATCTTTACATCCCATTCCATACCAATGACACACTGTACACCACAGAATTTGACGGCTTTTTGCGACAGAGGCATAGGAATACAGTTCGCTTCCGTAGCCTAAATAGGTTCAAAAATGGCTCTGAGCACTATGGGACTTAACATCAGAGGTCATCAGTCGCCTAGAACTTATGACTACTTAAACCTAACATAGGTTTTAGACCCCATAATAGATACAGGGTAAGCTATTTCGGTTTCCGATACCTATTACAAACTTAACGATGTCTTTAAAGTTTTAATACTATAACAGCCACACACACACACACACACTCACACACACACACACACACACACACACACACACACAAACACACAGATAACGAAAATTTGTTCAATATAACGTAGTTAACCTTTCATCATTTAACAAAGTATGTGTACATATTATGATGTTGTATTTTATATAGCATGATAAATGAATTGTTTGCTGTATCTAGGGGCCTGAACATGGACCACATCACCGAAACCAGTCGCACATATGTTACATATAGTACATACAGCTGGAGGTGTTATCATTATTGCCCATAAATACAACAGCTGCTGTCCCAGTATAAATCAATGGATCTACGGAAATCGGAGATCTTTATTTTATGCGCCTTAGGCTCTGGTCCGACCATATTTCTGTGCCTAAGGTGTCTCTCCCAAAGCTGAGAACATCGTCAGAGGCTATAAAGACTCAGATATCACTTTCAAACTTATGCAATCTAAGTAACTGCATTACCACGCAACTGTCTGGTAGTGGCGTCATCAGATTGTTCCCCGAATTTGCAGAGTCACTCCGACATGTGTTATGGAGCTTGCAGTGGGAAAGAGTTGATATATGCTATATTTGTTAGCACTAACTCCCACAAAAGTCTAATAACATTTCCTCTCCCTTTCTGTTAACGTTGTTTCTGAGCTTTAGAATTTCCGTGACCTCTCCTCACAAACCTAGCATAACTACTAATCGACATGGATAAAATTGTAATATTGAAGAAACGAGCTGATGATTCCCTTGCCCCAGTTATTCCTGATTTGCGATGGCTCCCAGAAGACATTTGCTCTTGTGTTACTTAAACCGAGAGTTAATGTTCCTTATTTTTTATTTCCCATCTGCGCTTTACAGTATGTACAAGAGATTTTATGTACTCCTGCTGTGGCATGCGGCGGGCGTAGGTCTTTTCAAGTGTTCGCGTATGCACGCACCTTTCTTGTTGATTTAAACACTGTGTGAACGCCATATCTCACCGATACGATCTGTGACCTTTTTTACAAATGGCAGTAAAACTTTCCTTTTAATACTATTCACATAACTTCCTTTCCGTTGGTTCCTTTCCACTAGAAGTACCAGTACTTTTCGCGCGCGGTGACCGACTTCTCTTCTTGATTTTTAGCCATTTCTAATAAAAGTAATTCTTAACGATCGAGCTTTGCCTCCAAGTACAGTGATTCACTTTTTGTTTAGTCCAGTCCACCAACTTTTGATCACATTTCCTTTCTGATTGGAATGGTGGCTGATATTTTTCTGTAGGTATTTTTTCCGGTTTCGATCGTAATGCCTCATGAGAACACCTGCCAAATAAACCATAATCGCTGTGAAAGTACAACCACAATGTATAAATAACAGAAGAGCAAAAATATTTAAACATATTAACAATTAAATTTAATACCACATGATATGACTTTATATACAGGGTGTCACAAAAAGGTACGGCCAAACTTTCAGGAAACATTCCTCACACTCAAAGAAAGAAAATATGTTATGTGGACATGTGTCCGGAAACGCTTACTTTCCATGTTAGAGCCCATTTTATTACTTCCCTTCAAATCACATTAATCATGGAATGGAAACACACAGCAACAGAACGTACCAGCGTGACTTCAAACACTTTGTTACAGGAAATATTCAAAATGTCCTCCGTTAGCGAGGATACATGCATCCACCCTCCGTCGCATTGAATCCCTGATGCGCTGATGCATCCCTGGAGAATGGCGTATTGTATCACAGCCGTCCACAATACGAGCACGAAGAGTCTGTACATTTGGTACCGGGGTTGCGTAGACAAGAGCTTTCAAATGCCCCCATAAATGAAAGTCAAGAGAGTTGAGGTCAGGAGAGCGTGGAGGCCAAGGAATTGGTCCGCGTCTACCAACCCATCGGTCACAGAATCTGTTGTTGAGAAGCGTACGAACACTTCGACTGAAATTTGCAGGAGCTCCATCGTGCATGAACCACATGTTGTGTCGTACTTGTAAAGTCACATGTTCTAGCAGCACAGGTAGAGTATCCCGTATGAAATCATGATAACGTGCTCCATTGAGCGTAGGTGGAAGAACATGGGGCCCGATCAAGACATCACCAACAATGCCTGCCCAAACGTTCACAGAAAATCTGTGTTGATGACGTGATTGCACAATTGCGTGCGGATTCTCGTCAGCTCACACATGCTGATTGTGAAAATTTAGCCGGCCGCGGTGGTCTCGCGGTTCTAGGCGCGCAGTCCGGAACCGCGTGACTGCTACGGTCGCAGGTTCGAATCCTGCCTTGGGCATGGATGTGTGTGATGTCCTTAGGTTAGTTAGGTTTAAGTAGTTCTAAGTTCTAGGGGACTGATGACCGCAGATGTTAAGTCCCATAGTGCTCAGAGCCATTTGAACCATTTTTTGTGAAAATTTACTATTTGATCACGTTGGAATGAAGCCTCATCCGTAAAGAGAACATTTGCACTGAAATGAGGATTGACACATTGTTGGATGAACCATTCGCAGAAGTGTACCCTTGGAGGCCAATCAGCTGCTGATAGTGCCTGCACACGCTGTACATGGTACGGAAACAACTGGTTCTCCCGTAGAACTCCCCATACACTGACGTGGTCAACGTTACCTTGTAAAGCAGCTACTTCTCTGACGCTGACATTTGGATTATCGTCAACTGCACGAAGAATTGCCTCGTCCATTGCAGGTGTCCTCGTCGTTCTAGGTCTTCCCCAGTCACGAGTCATAGGCTGGAATGTTCCGTGCTCCCTAAGACGCCGATCAATTGCTTCGAACGTCTTCCTGTCGGGACACCTTCGTTCTGGAAATCTGTCTCGATACAAACGTACCGCGCCACGGCTATTGCCCCGTGCTAATCCATACATCAAATGGACATCTGTCAACTCCGCATTTGTAAACATTGCACTGACTGCAAAACCACGTTCGTGATGAACACTAACCTGTTGATGCTACGTACTGATGTGGTTGATGCTAGTACTGTAGAGCAATGAGTCGCATGTCAACACAAGCAATGAAGCCTACATTACCTTCCTTCAATTGGGCCAACTGGCGGTGAATCGAGGAAGTACAGCACATACTGACGAAATTAAAATGATCTCTAACATGGAAATTAAGCGTTTCAAGACACATGTCCACACTACATCTTTTCTTTATTTGTGTGTGAGGAATGTTTCCTGAAAGTTTGGCCGTACCTTTTTGTAACACCATTTATAGTATATATATTTCCCCACATGTATATTCTCAGAAACATGTTAAAAACAGTTGAAATCCCCCAACTGAAAGCAATATCTTTCTATAATTACGTTGATTGTTAAAAATTACCGAAACCCAGAAATCCCTTGTAATTAGGTATAGAAGATTAAAGGAACACTATTTTATATGATAGAAGTGCCACAGAAGCACCACTTTTGTATGTCCATTCTTCTGATTGGAGGTTTGAGAGCTTCGGCCGTGCACACCTACAGCCGTCCTTACGATGTTATTTATGATACGGCTACCATATAATAAATAACATCCTAAGGATGGCTGTACGTGTTACATTTCATTACGTTTCCCGCTATGTCGCTAGCCATATTGACAGACAGTTTTCAAGCCGCCATGAGATAATTATTGTTTTATAGATGTTGCTAAAAATTACATCTGCGTATCAGTCATTGCCTAATAGCCTCAAAACGAACCCGATGTTTAGTGAACAATTGTTGCAACTTCAGTGAAACGGGCAACCAGCGCCTCTGCAACGACTACCACTGTCTTGTACACCAAACTTTCCATCTCCCCAAACAAAATGAAATACATAGGAGTGAGACTGGGAAACATGGCGGCAACGGTCCTTCACCCCCTCACCCGTAAAAAATCAATATTAGGGACAAACATTGTCTAAATATTCTGTGACATCAACAGCATACTATGGTGCGGTCCCGTCATTATCATTGCCTGACTGCTATCGAGGTATTCTCCACTATTTCCTGCAGTACTTCTTGGAGAAAGATACGTTTAGGCAGAAGATGCAGTCCAGTCAGATTGTCCATAAACCACAACTGTCGCCCAGAAAGGAGGTAACCTTCCTGGATTGAAAAATAGCTTTGTAGATCACGGAGGATGCCACTACTGACCTCCCGAGCTTCGCAGGTCGAAGAGAGGTCATTGGCCCTTGTTGCGACCTTCGTTAAGAGCCGACGTGGCTCACTCGTATAACTAGAATCCATTACGATGAAAGCGAGCCTACAAGAGACGGAATTTTCGTCTTGGATTCCGCTTGTTGTAGGTACTATGGGAGAGATTAGGTGTATTCTCACGTTATGTCTTTAGGATCCGATTAAGTTGTTGTGACAGGAAGGTCTCTACATCACCTGTAGGCGTTGCTGTAGATCAGCTCCTACAGGCGACGCTGTAAGGTAAATATTTAAAACCGAAGTTGCTACGTGTCCTGTGGTAGTGTCAGCTCAGCAAAATTGACTAATAGAGGACATCTTCGAAGAAAATGGAAATCCCAATGTACCAATACAAGTTTAGTAATTACGTACGTTCTGTCTTTCAGCACAAATAGCTGTGGAACTGAGAGTACAAGTGACATTTCTGAAGGAATGATATAACACCAAATGTTTTAAGGTTAAGTTTGGTTCTCTTCAGAGTATAATAAGTACAAGCTATATGCGGTACAGATCTGCGCTCTGTGATGATAAGGGTTAGACTCTAAGCGAAAGCCTGGACCACATTTGGAATACCACTACCCCGTCAGATGTTCGGCGCAAAATGACTGACTGACGACGAGAGAGAAATGTCTAATGTCTTTCCTTCCAAAAAATGTTTAAGGTAGTGACTGTCTTCACAGACCTCAGTCGTTCCGTTCCATTGATGAAATTGTAGACGGTGGGACCAAACGAAAGACCGTTGTCGCTTCTAACGTTTGTTTATTCGCATCAGTTAGTGCTTCTGTTTCCGCATCTCGGTTTCTTCCATATTAAACCTCAGGGCCGTTGCAAGGTGTTCCCCCTCCCCTCCCCCTCCTGGAAGAGAATTCAAAAATGAAAACTCCTCTCTTTTACAACATCGGTTAGCCGGCGTCCCGCCCCTCCACAGATCAAACGTCACAACAATGCAGATCTATTATAATTTTAATTTCACTTAATCAGAATAAAAAGTTACATGACATACAGGTAATCACACTATGGTTGAAGATGTCTGAGCAAAAGTGCTCTCGTCAAACAGAAATTTCACCGGAATAAAAACTAAAAAGTATAACATGATTGTCAACTGGACCCAGTTGACAATCATGTTATACTTTTACAATTTAGTTTCAGTTTTTAGTTTTCCTTTGAAATTTTTGTTTGGCGAGAGCACTTTTCTCAGACATCTTTAACCGTAGTGGGATTACATGTATTCCATGTACCTTTTTATTCTGAAGAAAATTGCCCTAGTGCAATCAAATCCATGGTCAATTGACAATTATTTTGTGCAACCGAAGTGGCTGTAAACAGATCCTGTAAATAATTTTAATTGTGAAACGAAGCTGATCTGACGTCCTCATTTTCTTGGGATACTCCTCAGTTTTCATGCTTTGTCTTCATTTCTCTTAAAAAGGACTGAGGACAACAAATGTCCTTATTTTTTTTCCTCTATTTCCCAAAATAATCGAATTAAGGAGAATTTGCTGAATATTCAATATAAATGACGCGATAAATGGTCTGCAGAAACAGAAACAAAAGCAGGGACTGAGGAAGGTATGATAACAAGTGGGAACGTGATCGCAAGCGAGCACACGTGCCTCCGCTGCAGCGCTCGTAAAAGATGAGTCAAGGTCACGTTTGTTCCCACTCCGTACGCAGTAGCGGCTGCTTTAGTTTTGAAGCAGGCAAGGCACTATATTTATAGAATGAGATTTTCACTCTGCAGCGGAGTGTGCGCTGATATGAAACTTCCTGGCAGATTAAAACTGTGTGCCCGACCGAGACTCGAACTCGGGACCTTTGCCTTTCGCGGGCAAGTGCTCTACCATCTGAGCTACCGAAGCACGACTCACGCCCGGTACTCACTGCTGTACTTCTTCTCTGGTAGAGCACTTGCCCGCGAAAGGCAAAGGTCCCGAGCTCGAGTCTCGGTCGGGGACACAGTTTTAATCTGCCAGGAAGTTTCACTATATTTATTTTCGTCAAAGTAAGTAAAAGACTTATCAACTAACTGTTCCGAAGAATTTTGAAAAGAGACCAGAATTTTAATTATTCCTCTTTTTCATTTTTTCTTCATTTGCTGAATTATTTCGCTGTTGGATTTAAAATTAATTTTTTCGCCTTTGCCGCCCCTAAAATGTTGCCACTCTCGGTGGCCGCCTAGTGTTGCCTAATAGTAGAAACGACCCTGGTCACACCGATGGTTGTTGGCGCAGATCAGAGCAAAATTATAACCCATTCAGTTGTACACATTTTTCTGTTGACTGATTTTGATGCAGCCTTAGCTCCTTGTACGTGTGGGCGGGCAGTAATCGTGGCGGTGCGCAGGTTCCTGACATTCTGCTACCTGGCGGCGTTCAACTGCTGGCTGCTGCTGTGCCCGGCCACACTGAGCCACGACTGGCAGATGGGCTCCGTGCCGCTCGTCACCCAGCTGTCCGACTCGCGCAACCTGGCCACCGCCGTCTTCTTCCTCTGCAGCCTCGCCGTCGTCTACCGCGGGCTCAGCGACCTCGAGGTAAGCACCACATCCCTCAGCGTGCAGCAGTGCCACAGCATCAAGTGCATCACTTCACGGCTTTACACCACGAAACAAGGGCATTTCAGACACCAAATTTCTTAAAATTAAACATTTAACTGGGAAAACAACGTCGTAAGTACCATCACATCTGTACCGGATCTCCCTCACACTTGATGCACTTGGTGCATCTCGTTCAAGCTTCCCGACTCTGAGGTGGAAGAATCATGCAGATTCACTGCTTCATCATTCCACAACCTCTTCACCCGACACAACAAACTTAGAATCACCTGCATCAGACATTAAAGGTGGAAACCGCTTTGTCTTATGTGAGTACTGAACGATACGTGCGCCAACAGATAGAATTCAAAATTTTGAGTTGTTGTTGTGAACTGAGAATCCTCCTATCTGACATGGTGACTAATGAAATCGGCCAACGTTGAGGGCCAAAATGTTCTGAATCCTTCACTAAACTTTGATATTACACAGGATGCCAATACTTAAGCGACATCAGTAGCCGCGCGGGATTAGCCGAGTGGTCTAGGGCGCTGCAGTCATGGACTGTGCGGCTGGTCCCGGCGGAGGTTCGAGTCCTCCTTCGGGCATGGGTGTGTGTTTGTCCGTAGGATAATTTAGGTTAAGTAGTGTGTAAGCTTAGGGACTGATGACTTTAGCAGTTAAGTCCCATAAGATTTCACACACATTTGAACATTTTTTTCGACATCAGTAATGAAGTTAAATCAAAAATCAAAACCTATGACATAAGGGAGGGATTAGCGAATGGAGCAGACTGTTTATATAAATACAAAATGAAATGACTGCATTTATTTCAATAACTTTTATACGCAAAACAGAACAAAAAAATTGAAAGCTCAGAGCTGACCTGACTGGGCATGGACACGAGTCAGTTATTAAGGGAAATGAGGGGGAAACGAATCATCTCACGATTTTTCATATTTTACGTTCAATGCTGAGGCGCTGTTACGGAACATGGAGATTCTTGGTGATTCTACTAATGTGTAGATTACAATGGGACGGCATGGAGAATTTGGATCGAGGAGGGAGGCGTGCCAGGGTAATCCATGCAGCTGAGGGACCCACTGTGTCAAGGCACCTTGATGACTAAGCCATCTGCCTAAAAATCAGGAGACCCGGGTTCGATTCCTGGTCTTGGTACAAATTTTCAGTCGCTGCTTCAGTCTATGTACATAAAATCGTAACTCTATGAGACCAGAAAAGTCTCTGAATTTGTGTTATTTCGTTACTGTAAGTACCTGCACTTTGGTTACGGACTGGGTCTCCCTTTTTGTTCGATGCTGAGCTGCTATTACAGGAACATGGGGAGCCTCGTCAATTCCGATCGTGTTTAAGGGCAAATATAAGATAGACTGGAGTGGCAGTGAAAATTTGGATCGAGGAGAAGCGTGCCATGGTAATCCTTGCAGTTGAGTGAGCAGCTGTGCCAAGTTGACTCAGTGGCTATCCCAGGAAACCCGGTTACGATTCCTGGAATTGGTACAAATTCTCATTCACTACATTAGTCTATGTGCATAAAATCATATCTGTATGAGATTAGTAAAATCTCTGGAATTGCCTATTTTCATTTGTATTTTTCATATTCGTCTGTGTGGTGATGGCCGGCCGCTGTGGCCGAGCGGTTCTAGGCGCTTCAGTTCGGAACCGATCTGCTGTTACGGTCGCAGGTTCAAATCCTGCGTCGGGCATGGATGCGTGTGATGTCCTTAGGTTAGTTAGGTTTAAGTAGTTCTAAGTCTAGGGGACTGATGACCTCAGATGTTAAGTCCCACATTGCTTAGAGCTATTTGAACTATTTTATTTTATTTGTGTGTGTGTGTGTGTGTGGTGATGACGGTGGCAGGTGCTGAATCTGGAAGGCGTGTCGCCTCGTAGCTGTGTGACACGATTCGGCAGCTCTACTAGGTGTGCCGCGCCTGCACAGCGGGTCCCCGAGCGGTCTCCACGTTGACCAGTTGCCGCGTGTTCCCGTAGCCGAAGCAGCGCATTCCCGGTGTCGGAAGGTGGATGCTTGGTCGAAAAGCCTCCATGTCCTCTCACTTCCGTGCAGTCTCACCGACCCACTCTCTCTCCTTTTTCCTCCATCTCCAGCCCAACGATTCTCCTCTCAACGTTATGCATTGCCGGACTAAATTGGCAATGCCGCCATATGACTGATCACTGTTTCATGACCACGCCTACCAGTGCCGGGTGGATGTTTCCTAGCAGCCACATAACATTCCTTTGTAATGGTTCTCTCTCTGTGAGGGGCCTGAATAGTCTCGTGTTGAATCTTCTGGCGTTCGTGAACTGTATTAAAGTCCTTCCTGCCCAGAATCCGTCACTTTAAGCACGCTGACATGTATCGCAGTTCTCTAGCTTCACACACCTCCCTCTGTGAATAGTTGGCGTTTTGTGTATGATGCTTTCCAGTGTCTGTTAGATGTTGGAACCGTCAACACGTTCTTGCCTTCTAAGACAGGTAAAAGCGGTTGCCGCGAGCAGGAAGAATTCACACGTCCCCGCGGGTGCATTCTTGACTCTCCGCTCCAGTGATTGGAGGGGTCCATAGTTTTTAGCACGCTTCTCCTTGTCTGCCACACTGTTTCCAAGGTGTCCATTCTTAAGTGAGGCGTGAGCATCCGACAGGCTACCCTGTGTATGCTTGCGAAATGGCTCCAACATCTGCGTTTCGGGTGCTAGCTGCATGGGCTACGCGTCTCTCCATTGCCCTGGGTGGCTGCATTTTTGAACAGGCGAAAGTGGCAGCCGCCGGAGGTATATTGTATATGCTTCCACCTGTCAAGCGAAATCACACATTTCTTAGCTGAATTCTCGTCCTTTTTTTTATTTTTGGCGTCATATTTCGCTGTACCTCACACTGTCAATATCAACTTTTTAGGAGTGTAATGAATCAGCAGTAGACTTCTCTTACGAAAAAGCACTGTCATCATGAACTCCTCTACAGAAGTTTCACTTTTGAACTGTTTTGCCGTAGGAGCAAATTGACACTTACACTGTATTTTATCGACTATTACTAACAGGAAACGTTAGATGTGATTTTGGAATTTCCGTAGGTAAGTCATTGTCTGTGTTGCTAGTTGAAGTGGTACTGAACTTCGCGGTAGCTAAGAGACTGAAGAACAGTTGCAAATGCTAAACCGTGGCGAATATGCATGTCATGGCAATGTCACCTATTGTGGCCCGACGATCGTCGTGGATCATTCACATACCTGCCTCGACATTGATGTTCGTTTCGAAGTGGGGGCCGGGGGGGGGGGGGGGAGGAGATACCCGACAAGTATCTCTACACTAGCCACGAATAGAACAATGAACCAACGAAGCCAACACCCAAGAACAACATCGAGTTTAGGCCATATTGCAGCTGTGTCACGTTGTCTACCTATGAAGGAGAAAAAATACACTTTACTTATTAACTTGTCCTCGAAGGGTATAAAATACAAAATGAGGACGTGCTAGAAATAACAGACGACAAATGGGTAGTCAGATACTGTTCTAATTGTGGTGCTCACCAACTTTCAGATGTTGAAATTCTGATTATTGCCCTATCTGCTACTACTACATATTCTAAATAGAATGTCACAAATCACCACCAAGTCCATGAGGGTCTATAGTTACCATTGCTGAGGTCGCTTACATTCGTCTGTGCTGTGGGGATCATCCTGGAGGTATGCAGTTCGTGCCCTGGGGGTGGTATTCACCTACATCCGGAATTAAAATCTAAACCTCTGCACAACAAGTCCGTTGGGTATACTGACCTCGTCAATAACCTTGATGCTATCGAAGTGGAGTAGATTCCCCTACGTACCGGCAAAGGACTTCATCCTCTCCTTGTCTCATCAAAATAATACAGAAAAATGATACCATTCTTTACCCACATTCTGTACACACACATATTTCACTCACGTATTTTCAACAGATACACTTAATAAAGGCATCATTGCGCGCGAACATTCCCCTCTGCAACTTCCGGCAATAACACACATTCTTTACAGGAAGCTGGGGGCAAGTGCTCTACCATCTGAGCTACCCAAGCACAACTCACGCCCCGCCCTCACAGCTGTACTTCCGCTATTACCTCGTCTCCTACCTACCAAACTTCACAGAAGCTCTCCTGCGAACCTTGTAGAACTAGCACTCCTGAAAGAAAGTATATTGCTGAGACAGGGCTTAGCCACAGCCTGGGGGATGTTTCCAGAATGAGATTTTCTCTCTGCAGCGGAGTGTGCGCTGATATGAAACTTCCTGGAAGATTAAAACTGTGTGCCGGACCGAGACTCGAACTCGACCGTGAAAGGCGGTCTCGGTCCGGCACACAGTTTTAATATGCCAGGAAGTTTCATATAAACACCTATCACTTAAATAATAAATATGCTAAATCAGTAATAGTCACCCAAATTACGGACACTGGCCACCCACGCCAGTTTATCGCAGTTGTTCTTTACATGTTACGTATATAGGACCACGAGTGGGCTTGTTATAAATTGTTATTTTTTATTATAAATTTTTTACTTATGGCACAATAAAAGGTCTTGCTTACTGGTAGGCTAGAAACTAATAATGTAAAGTTTTTCAAAAAGAATCTCCATTGCGGAATGATTGTTTCATTAATATTACAGGTACTTTGTTAATTTAGTAATATCAAAGTGAAATAGTCTCGTCAGCCGCAGTTCCTCTGAAATTTCAGCGGATATTTGTATTGCGTATTTCTGCGATATATTGCTGTATTCGACCAGAGCAGTATTGCTTGTCACGTCTTCCATGGAGAGCTTAACGCCAGCGACTGATGAGCGCTTCTGCATGGCGGTAGCGGTGAGCACGGGCCAGGGCGGCGCCGTTGCTGCTGGAGTGCTTGCTGGCCTTCGTGTTTTAATGTCCCCGTTAACACGCAGCGACAAAACGAATATCGTACTAGACTGATTTTGGGCCGCTCTATTATAGGAACGTAAAACTCTGATTTGAAAAATCATTTTGTTCGTAAATGGAAATAAATCTACGCTTACCGTCGCACGAAACAGTTGAAGAAAAGTGTCTGCTTGGGATGACTAGAGATACACATCGCAAAAACGAAATCGCTATACATGTGTCGAAAGAGCAGAGAAAATGCCCCTGACGACTCTTGGGAGAGGCACCTTCCGTATATTCTTCGCCATCGATCACGACATCGACCACGCCATCGACTACCGGTCCGCCTCACTGTCACTGACCATAAACCATAAAAGGCGTTCTAACAACGCCGAGTAGGGTTTATATAGGGTGTTTTTCCTACGAATCGTCAGACGCTGCAGTCATTCCAAACAAATACTGCCCATTACGTCTTTCATGCCACGCCCAGTGTCGACGTAATGTGTTTGGTTTGTTCCCTACTGCAAAGTAAACGCCTTTAAAGCGGAATTCCCAGATTATTCTAGAGCGATATTCGTTTAATCGATATGTGTTAACAGTGACAGTACAACACGAAGAATAACCAGCACTCCAGCCAAGACTTAGCACTGTTCTGGGCCCGCCGGTACCGCCAAGCATACAGCGCTGCTGAGTTTCTGCTGGATTGCAGTTTATTCTTAGAGTCTTACTGTCCCTGTTAACATATCTCGATAAAACGAATATCGGGCTACACTAATTTTGGAGCAGTCTTTGGAATGGGCACACAAAATTACGAATTAAAATTAATTCTGTTTGTAATGAGAAACAAACCGATGCTTTACGCTGAGTTAACAGCTCATGGGATAGTTCCCTAAATAACTAAAAGTGTGAGGTCATCCACATGAGAGCTAAAAGGAACACGTTTAACTTCGGTTACACGATAAATCAGTCTAGTCTAAAAGCCGTAAATTCAACTAAATAACTAGGTATTACAATTACGAACAACTTACATTGGAAGGAACACATGGAAAATGTTGTGGAGAAAGCCAACTATGCGTTTTATTGGCAGGACACTTAGAATATGTAACAGACATACTAAGAAGACTGCCTACACTACGCTTGTCCGTCCTCTTTTAGAACACTGGTGCGCGGTGTTGGATCCTTACCAGATAGGACTGACGGAGTTCATCGAAAAAGTTCAAAGAAAGGTAGCACGCTTTGTATTATGGCGAAATATGGGAGAGAGTGTCACAAAAATGATACAGGATTCGGGCCGGACATCATTAAAAGAAAGAAGTTTTTCGTTGCGACGGAATCTTCTGACGAAATTCCTATCATCACCTTTCTCCTCCGAATGTGAAAATATTTTGTTGACACCGACCCACATAGGAAGGAACGATCACCAAGTTAAAATAAGGGAAATCAGAGCTCGTACGGAAAGATATAGGTGTTCATTCTTTCCGCGCGCTATACGAGATTGGAACAATAGAGAATTGTGAAGGTGGTTCGATGAAACCTCTGCCAGGGACCTGAAGGTGATTTGCAGAGTATCCATGTAGATGTAGATGTAGATTGTAATGGACGTTCTTGTCCTCGGCTCGATGTGGCATGGACTCAACAAGTCTTGGGAAGTACCTCGCAGTAATAATAAATGATGCTGCCTTTATAGCCATCCACAGTCGCGAAAATGTTGCCGATGCAGTATTATGTGCATGAACTCAGCTCTCGATTATACCCCATAAATGTTTGATGGGATTCACTTCGGCAGATATGCGTGGCCAGATCATTCACTCGAACTATCCAAAATAATTTTCAAACCAATCGCGAACAATTGTGGACCGGTGACATGGCACATCGTCTTCCATAAACATTCCATCGCTGTTTGGGAACATGAAGTCCATGAATGGCTTTAAACGAGTAAGCCGAAAATATCCACTTCCAATCAATTAGCGGTTCCGTTGTACCAGAGGATCCAGTCCAGTCCATTCCATTTAAACTCAGCCCACACCATTACAAAACCATCACTAGCTTGCACAGTGCACATTGTGTCTGTGGCTTCGTAGGGGTTTGCGCTACACTGTAGCCCTACCATCAGCTCTCATCAACTGAAATGTGGACTTAGCTGAGCAGGCCACGGTTTTCCAGTCGTCTAGAGTTCAACCGATGCAGTAACAAGCTCAAGAGAGGCGCTGCAAAGGGTGTCGTGCTATTAGCAAAGGTACTCGCGTCGGTCGATTCCTGCCATTGCCCATAAACTTCTAATTTCGCCGCATTGTTCTAAAGGATAGGTTCGTCAGTCACACATTGATTTCTGTGGTGCTTCTCTTTTAGCAAACGCCGCTGCTCTCGGTCTTTAAGTGAAGGCCGTCGGCCACTGCATTGTCTGTGGTGAAAGGTAATGTCTGAAATTGGTTTTTTTTCGGCACTTTCTTGACACTGTGGGTCTCGGAATGTTGCATTCCCTAACAATCGCTGAAATTGAGTGCCCCGTGGGTAAAATTCCAACTACCATTCCTCATTCAGTCATTTAATTCCCGTTTTACGGCCAAACTCACGTCGGAAAGCTTTTCACGTGAATCACCTGAGAACAAATAAGAACTCCGCCAGTGTACTGGTCTTTTGTATCTTGTGCACGCGGTACCATCGCTGTCTCTGTACATATCGCTATCCCGTGACTTTCGTCAGTTCAGTGGATGTTGACAAAGTGGGTCGCATGAAAGACGTGACGAGCAGTTATTATCTGGGCTCACCCCAGATACACATTACAAAAACTAAATTGCCAATATCTACTGAAGCACCAGTGAAAATGCACATGGCGACTCTTAGAGGAGATATTCGGCGCATGCCTCTCGGCGAAAACAGAACACAAGTTTATAGTTCATAATCATTCGTACTGGCAGCGATCCAGAGACCAATGGTCGATGATGATGGATGCACGAAGTGAAAGCTAGCTAGTAGTCGAGTCTTCACTGTGCGTAAACAGTCCAGGAAGCGATTCGAGTCAAAAACCGCAAACACGGCCAGCTGGCCACTATCAGTGGTGTGTATCGAAG
The DNA here is from genome assembly GCF_023898315.1 of Schistocerca nitens. NCBI lineage: Eukaryota > Metazoa > Arthropoda > Insecta > Orthoptera > Acrididae > Schistocerca > Schistocerca nitens. The sequence goes on along the minus strand of NC_064621.1, from coordinate 318,298,985 downwards.
GCCTCGAATAACAGTTAAGGCCGAAGGAAAAGTTCTGGATCGCGGTATTTGCGGATACGGTCGCTCCAATTGACCGACCCCCCTGACATGTTGCGACTGTGACGATGTTCTCCGTGAAGAGCATCCTGCTCTGACCTTTCCCCCACATCGGTACTCGTCCTGGGCGGAATCTGTAATTAAATATTCATGTACACGTAATTTTAAGGCAACTGATGACGGCAGCATGCTGCCGAAACGCTTTATGCCAAAATCAGTGACACATGTTTACGCAATTACACAGTTGGATAACTTCACACTTATGAAATTGTATTTTGTCTGTAGTTTGTGAACTGTTCATAATTTTTCGGAACCATTGTGATACTATGAGAGCTTTGAATGATGTATTTGGTATGGGATCATGATTTTAAAGTACGTTTGAGGTAGATGACAATATTGAAATGAGCAGAGAATTTTTTTAGGTTTTGAAATTATTGCAGAAAGCTACGACGTTTTTGAGATTAGGCTGAGTTTTTATGATGTTATTATTACGACGACGATGTGTGTTATGCTGTTAAGGTATGTTTATGATCAATAAGCTGATGCTAACGTATATGAGGAATGTGATTACGTGTTCAAATGTAATCGCAAATAAAAGTGACAGAAGCTGATAAATTAACTTATAAATGTAATTTCACGGCTCAAATATGTAATCGATGAGGGGGAAATGACAGCTGCCGTGCGGTGGTGAGATGATGCGTCTGCTCGGTGGTGAGCCCCGCGTGGTGCAGAACAGCTGGTGGGAACCAGGCAGCAGTGGCGGCTGCGGTCTCTCTGTGGCGGCACCTCAAAGGGTTCGCCCAGTGCCGACCCCACCCACCGCCGCGAGCGGTTTCCGATAGCGCCCAGCCCGGCAGGTAGTCGGCAGGGCGCGCGCGCCGCCGGTACCGCGAAAACACGGCGGATCAGCGACGGCAAAGCTCTAATGGCAGTCCGCTTAACTCTGCAGCAGTCTGCGGATGTATCAGCGAAGCAGTGAGAAACCGGCGGTCAGTGCGCGATATTGGCGATAGTTGTTGGAGATGCCAGCGCTCCAGTGCGGCCTTCACACACTTGAGCAGTTTTTGCTTAACCTTCATGTCGAGAAAATGTTTTGCCCCGACGTTTCCCATATACGTTCACTGTAGAACGCAGGGTGACTCCTATTCACGTTTAGAAGGCCTTGAAGTGACGTAGTTGACGCTGAGAGAAGTAATTCCATATAAGAGACGTGGGGACACAAATGTCTGGCAGTACCGGGTGATCAAAAGTCAGTATAAATTTGAAAACTTAATAAACCACGCAATAATGTAGATAGAGAGATAAAAATTGACACACTGCTTGGAATGACATGGGGTTTTATTAGAACTACCCCATATTGCTAGACGCGTGAAAGATCTCTTGCGCGCGTCGTTTGGTGATGATTGTGTGCTCAGCCGCCACTTTCGTCATGCTTGGCCTCCCAGGTACCCAGACCTCAGTCCGCGCTATTATTGGCTTTGGGGTTACCTGAAGTCTCAAGTGTATCGTGATCGACCGACATCTATAGCGATTCTGAAAGACAACATCCTACGCCAATGCCTCACCATAGCTCTGGACATGCTTTACAGTGCTGTTCACAACATTATTCCTCGACTACAGCTATTGTTGAGCAATGATGATGGACATGTTGAGCATTTCCTGTAACGAACATCATCTTTGCTTTGTCTTACTTTCTTATGCTAATTATTGCTATTCTGATCAGATGAAGCGCCATCTGTCGTACAATTTTTGAACTTTCGTATTTTTTTGGTTCTAATAAAACCACATGTCATTCCAAGTATGTGTGTCATTTTGTACCTCTCTATCTATATTATTCCGTGATTTATTCAGTTTTCAAATTTATACTGACTTTTTGATTACCCGGTACCTAAAAGTGGACGACAGATGTTGAACATGTAACGTCACCATATGACGCATCTCGCCGCACGTCAGCGGTTAGGCTTGTCCATCGTACCCTCACCGGTATGGCAGAGTGCTACAAATCGCCACGATAGGCTACTCTGTTTTCGTTCTTGCTTTGTCCGATGTGAAACGGTAGTGTTCGCACATAGTACCGACGTATAAATCATTTCATATGCTCGATCTTGCTGATGAAATCTTCTCGGGCTTCCATCCGAGTAGCTGCGTCGAAAATCCGCGACGTTTCGATGAGTGTCATTGGCCAGAAGATGATGAGAATGACACTCATCGAAACGTCGCGAATTTTCGACGCAACTACCCGGATGGAAGCCCGAGAAGATTTCATCAGCAGTATACACCGGGAAAGCCTACATTCACATACGTTAGATCTTGTCTGATAACTAACCATGGTTTCAGAAGACAGAATTTTCGGCCCTGTGTTACCTTCCTACAGTATATTTTTTGCCTCTAGTGTTCACTTACTTGCAAGGTCCCTGTTCCACGCATTCGCCATTCACTGAAGAAAACGATACGAGAGAAGATAAAGACGCTATGGGAAACTTTCTCCGAAATACGTAGTGATGCAAGCGGATTGGAATTAGCAGGAGCATAACACAGATGCATGTCTGCAAGCTTGTTAAATGTAAACCGTTTCATAGCAGTCTTGTACGCTCCAGTATCGCTAGCACTACCATATCACATCGCATAGCAGAAGAATGGAATCTGAGTAGCCCAGCGTAGTGACCTGTAACACTACACTCTAACGGCAAGAGTGGGACCGACAAGTCCAACCGCTGCACGTGTGACAAGGAACGTCATCTGGTAATCTCATATGATCAACAACTGTCACCTACTTTTGTGGTATTTCCTGAGATTTTCACCCCAGTGTGTCTCATATTAAATTATTTGTCTCGGCCTAATCTGAGTTGATTCAAATGGCTCTGAGCACTATGGGACCTAACTTCTGAGGTCATCAGTCCCCTAGAACTTGGAATTACTTAAACCTAACTAAAGTAAGGACTTCACACACATCCATTCCCGAGGCAGGATTCGAGCCTGCGACCGTAGCAGTCTCGCGGTTCCAGACTGTAGCACCTAGAACCGCTCGGCCTCTCCGGCCGGCCCATCTGGGTTGCTTCAGGGCTGTTTCAAATTAGTAAGAATCACCTTGTGTAGCTGTCATCTCCTTGAAACAGCACGCTGGTTGCTACAGACCGCTCGTTACGGGTTGACATTACAGTGAAGAGTTGTGTGTGTGCCAGTCGCCACAGTCTGCCAATACATGAGCAAAACAGTGAGAAACCGGCAGCCAGTGTGCGGTACTGGCGACAGATGTGCGAGTTTCCAGCAGTCCTGTGCGCCTTCTCACACTCGTGCAGTTTAACTCTAGCAATGACAAAAGGGTAGAGGGTGTACTTTATGCCCAGAAACAACAACAAAAACATACACCGTCCGAACAGGCCTTGAAGGGCCAACGGTACCGTCCGACCGCCGTGTCATCCTCAGCCCTTAGGTGTCACTGGATGCAGATACGGAGAGGCATGTGGTCAGCACATCGCACTCCTGACCGTTGTTAGTTTTTGTGACCAGTACCGCTACTTCTCAATCAAGTAGCTCCTCAACTGTCCTCACATGGTCTGAGTGCAACCTGCTTCCTATATTCTTCAAAATTTAAAAACGTATTTACTGTTTGTAACAAATTCTTTTACCGTATTTCATTGTGTATTACATTTTTTAGTTAAACATCATCCAAAAATGTAAGTCTCAATACCAAATGCCACTTTCCACAGTGAATATCATATTCAATATTTCGAGATCAGGTCCTTACTTATGCCTCTTTAACTCTTTAAAAAGTTTGTTGAGAATAAAAGTCAAAACTACAGACGAAATTAACTTTACTTAATTCTTTTGTGGTAGTCATGAAAGTCGGTGCTAGCGGTCCCAGATACTTGGCGGAGAAGTTACGGCTCCGGTAACGAAAACTGACAACGGTCGGAAAAATAAGTGTGCTGACCAGAGGTCTCCCCAAATTCGCAACCAGTGACGCCTGTCGCCTGAGGATGACACAGCTGTCGGTCGGTATCGCTGGGCCTTCCGAGACGAACAGTTCGTGAAGTCGGTGCTACACGTTGATATTGGTAACAGAGTGCTAAAGGATATTTTCAGTTTCTGGACTCTACTTACGTATTAGTGCCTCTTTGACAAGTGTGTTGTTGACATAATTCAACAGCAAGTAACGGCCTTTTTCAATTTCTTTTAGGGTGGGCAGGTCTCCGTGGTACTGCATGTTATGGAAAACGCCTTGTAACTCTCTTGTTCGTATTCGCAACTGCGACTACATTTCCTTTATTTCACAACGGCTGTAGTCGTCGCAGTGCCTGTTCCTTTTGCAACGCATGCATGTCCGAAAGAAGATTGCACCATCCTACTTAACAACGCAGGAACTACAATATCTTGTTTCTTCTTATGATCTGAAGATGCCCAGTGACATGCAAAACCATTTACATATTTTAAATGTGTTGTGACTATAGTGCATAATAAACTAAATTGAAATTGTTGTTGGAATTAATTAGTTACTTGTTCCATCGATTGCATTCACAACGAATATAACAATGAAGAAAAAAGGCATTTAAGTGGCTGCGTGTTGTCTGGTTACAGGTTTTGTGCTGCAAAAAAGACTACTTATTTCTTGTAAAAAATTTCTATGTAGTATAAAGAGTTTTTAAGGAGATACGTCCTCAATGTACTTCTGAAAATACTTTTCAATCTGTCAGATGTTTTTGCCGTGGGTAGACTGTCAAAGTGTTTTATAGCTGCATATTTCAACCTATTCTGTGTCGAAGTTAGATTAATTATAGTATAGTGCTGATCACTTTTCTTTCGAGGGTCGTAATTGTAAATATCAATGTAACCCTCAAACTCGATAAAAGTTTTCGTAAGTCAAAGAATGTAACGTGATATTGTGCTGCTTAAAGAGATGCCTGTAAGATGTATGCTCGTCAGTCTCACACGTATGTGTATGTAATGTCTTTTGTGCAAAGAATACTATTTGGGTAAGTGAGGAATTATCGCGTAATGTTATCCCATAAAACGTCAGTAATGAAGATACGCAAATCAACTTAACTTCATCGCTTCCATATCTTCAAAGTTGACAGTCATTCCTATGGCATAAGTTTCGGAACGCATTCAGCAAATCTACTATAAGGTCTTTTGAGTTTAATTTTTCATTAATAAGCACAACTGAGGACTTAGAAACGCTAGCCAGTTTTTTATTTGTTAATTGCAGGTGGGATATTTTAGACAGTAAAGCATTGGACGAGCTGTATTTGTTCAAAATTTCGAAGCCTATCCACTCGTGAAAAACCTGTCAGTACCTATCACAAGAACTTTATTCAGTCCTTACTCTGCTGACATTTCTTCGTTCGATTCTGTAACAAAAAGGCTCGTATCACGAGAAAATGGGACTAATTTTTCCTCCTCGTAGGCAAATTCTTCCCCGAAATTCAAATAAAACTGCAGATCATTAGCATAAAGCAAATTCGACAAAAGTCGAAGCCTATTGGATACCCACTGTAATGAAATATGATTGTGCGTAAAACTATACCATTTCTAAAACGATAAACACTAACTGCCATCTTCAACACGACCACTACGTCGTTTTCTAAATATAAATTCAAGCTCGAACAAAGGCGTACATCCAGACTATCACATGCACCATCAGTGAATGGAACTCGAAGAGACTTTAATGTGTAGTACAATAAAAAGTAAGCTCTGAGTAGGAATTTATAGTGATATTGTGGGTGTTGGATGCGCAGGTACATACTATCATGCTTAGCGATGTCGTTACGTGCGTTATGTATTAGACACGTCAAGAATGTACTAAGGAGGATCACTGGCTGATCCATAAAAACTCGCACAAAGGATGTATGAAGCAGTCAGTATCCTTGTCAACTACAGCAGGCGACATCTATTCATGCTACACAGGCCAGTTACAGAACGAAGCGCCTCAGGGAGATAGTATTCTTAGTCGCACTATTGCCCGGAGTCACAAGTCGTAAGATCAAAGACATGTCACGTTAAAAATATTACAAGTGGCATGTGCAACAGTGAAAGAAGGTATCAATTTATTCAAAATACTATGCTATAGGGCTTCTTGGTCAACAGTTTGATATGCACAGCTCCATATATTCGTTCTCATTCCCCTCAAAGTATTTTTGTTTAATTCCATAACCGTCCATAGTGTTCCTGCATGTTTCCTAATGTTATCTAATATCCTTTCGTTCTTTTATATATCTCTTAGAATCCATCAAAGAACTTCACTAGCATATCTGCCTTCTGACTACATGCATTGCCAAACTTCATTTCTTTTTTTAATTCCAGTGAAAAACATGTAATAGATTCTACATTTTCTTCAATAGTGCCAAACACAAAATCTCATCAAGGGGTTCTATGTCTTCATTGTGAATTTGTACTGTTTTCTTACGAGTTTGTAGATTACAAATTATTTCAGTGCCACTATCACTGATTTTCAGACGTCAGTTCACGTTTGCAATATTTGATACGGCCAGTTGTAGTAGCAGCTTATTGACACCACACGCTCACTTTTCAGTACCACCAGCAAAACGGAAATGTTCGATTTGTGGACATCAATCCTATTGCATGGACGACGGACTTAAGCTGATGACATATATGAGAAAATGTACCACCACAGATGTGTCTTGAGTATGTCTTTATTCCGTCACACGAGTTTTTTTGGCGGCACATTACTGCCATCCTCAGACCCTGATTACCGAAAAACAATAACACAATGCCAGTATTTGAAAACTAAACAATTATAAAACAACAAACACACTAAACTATGGTACTAAAGTGTATTAGTTGAAGTACCCTTAAGATAATATTTTACGAAGTAGCAATAGAGGACATTTGTCAGTATCTGAACTCATTATCAAAATTACACCATGATGGTAAGACAAGAACCAGCAAAATACCACATAACAGGTGGACAAAATAGTCACAATCGTGAATCATTTGGTATTTTGCTTGTTCTTGTCTTACCATCACTGTGTAATTTTGATAAAGAGCTCAGCTGTAATTTATATTTTACCAGCCGTTGTATCATGATTACTAAGGGTACTTGTTCTGTAACACATTGTAAGTTCCAGAGTTCGTATAGGGGTTATTAGGGTTAGTAGTTCTTCTCATGGCATGCTGCTCATGCGACTAGGATAATGGGTTGGAACCACTGTCAAGTTGTCTGTGTCTACTTAGGCCATAGATTTTTATCATGGGTTATGTTAGTCTGCCCATACTCTACTTCTTACTGCAAGATACTTGGCGGTTTGGTATCATGGAGGTCAAGGTTTAGTTTGAATTTCTTCTTTCCCTTTGACTCTATATATATTACATCGGTATACAAAAGCATGTGACGTTTCAGGTATTATGGTTTACAGTCATGGTAATAAATAATGGATGTTTCAGAAGGGATTGTACCACATTTTTTATTGTTGTTACACCTTATCTGACGGTGTGCTGGCCAGCATGTTTATTTATCGTGTATGATTAGAGATCAGAGGGTACCAGATTGTCTTAGGCACCCATGCCCAACACTTCAAAATGGCTCTGAGCACTATGGGACGCAACTGCTGTGGTCATAAGTCCCCTAGAACTTAGAACTACTTAAACCTAACTAACCTAAGGACAGCACACAACACCCAGCCAGCACGAGGCAGAGAAAATCCCTGACCCCGCCGGGAATCGAACCCGGGAACCCGGGCGTGGGAAGCGAGAACGCTACCGCACGACCACGAGATGCATGCCCAACACTGAGATAATTAAGTTGTAGCAGTTGGCTTGTAGATATCCAAATGTGTTTTCGGTTTACTAGGTTTTATTTCTAGAAGGGTTTTTAATATTCAGGGATGTACTGCTTAAATTGGGTATTTTAGTTTTGTTTCTTGCGGTTAGATGTTTGTGATTATCACACAAGGGTGCAATGGTGAACATAATATTTGAGGCCTGGTATGTATGGTTTATTTAAGGGCACAAAATTGTTAAAGGCTTTGAAAGGGGGACCTTTTCAGTTCTTGAAAATAGGTTGTCACAAAATTTTATGGTTCATTTACAGTTCCAGTGAGTCCATAGTTGACCAGTACCAGGTTGGCTGTACTTTTGCCGTTAGGTGCTTACATGAGGTATTCGCCTTTGGCATAGGTCTTTAAACATTAACGAACATTTTTAGTTGGATCTTTCATACCCGATATTTGGGACTCTTTATTAAATTTATAACCGAGCTACATTGTGTTTTTTTTAATAATTTGGTTTGTAACGAGCGAAAATTGCCTTTATAGATGTCCTTTGTTTTTACATATGACGACATTCGTCCGTTTTATGACTGTGATTCGGGTTTATGTTTTATACGCTTATACATCTCTGGACTAGAACAGGACGAAAAAAAGGAGATATTGGCATATGTGCTCTACTGATACTTCGTAGAATATTGCCTTAAGGTTACTTCATTTAATACATTAGAGTACCATAGTTTTATATGTTTTTGTTTGAAAGATGTTTAGTTTTCAAATATTGGCATTGGGCTACTGTTCTTTTTTAAACAGGGCCTGAGAATGGCGGTAATGTTCTACCATAACTAGTCGCGTGACAAAAAAAAGGCATTCTCAAAATACAGCTGTGGTGGTACTTTTTCTCATATAAACGGAAATGGCTTAACATGTTCCATTAAGCAGCATTTCCGCATCGATTTCCGCGTTTAAGCATCTGATAATAGTCTGTGCCGCCTAAGGGTAGCTTTCTAATATGGACTCTCATTGTGTCTTTTCTCTGTCGATGCAGAATTTCCGATTGCCCTGAGGAAGAGATGTGAAAGTTACAGCTGTGGTGTATATTTATATTTTTCAGTGTACTAAAATAGGTTGAATTAATTACTCGGTTATTGAAGGCCATTTGCCAATATTTAGTTTAAAAAGTGTTTGACAAGCGTTTTTCCGGTACTTAGTACCCATTACCGTCTTCTAGTGCTTTATCTGATGAAAAGTATCTGGGCACCTAGAATTCGGCATTAATATGGTGTGTGTGCCCACCATTTGCCTTTATGACGGCTCGAAATCTACTGGAGATATTTTCAGTGATAAGTATGAATGTGTGTATGTCTGTGGAGGAACGGCACGTCATTCTTAGGCCTGCTCAAGACTCGATATCAGGCAGGTAGTGATGTTGGACGCTGGGGGTCTGGAACGAATTAGACCTTCTAACGCATCCAGAAATATTCCTTTCGATTAAGATGTGGACTTTAGAAATGGCAGCCATTATCAGGTGTGCTATTGTCAACAAACCATTTGCTCGCATATCCTGCTATATGGCATAGAGATTTGTCCTGCTAATATGGTCGTGAATTCTGTTGTGTTGGCTGAAGAGCCAACACCGTGTTACTGGAGGAGGCCGAAATGAACGCGTTTTAGCTCACGCAGGCTTTCGTGAGGAGGGAAGAACTATACTGGCGTTAGGTCTGGAACATGACAAGGAGTTATAATTCAGAAAGCGGACGTAAGTAGTTTGATAGTTAACTTTAATCCATTAATGATGAACGTCGCTCTTGACGGTACATGATGCACAATATTTTCTGTTCAGAATTCATTCTAATTACTGAATATGGCGCCTTGCTAAGTCGCAGCAAATGATGTAGCTGAAGGCTGTGCTAAACTATAGTCTCTCCAAATGAGAGCGTATGTGGTCAGTGAACCACCGCTAGCAAAGTCGACTGTACAACTGGGGCGAGTGCTAGGGAGTCTCTCTAGACTAGACCTGCCGTGTGGTGGCGCTCGGTCTGCAATCACTGATAGTGGCGACACGCGGGTCCGACGTATACTAACGGACCGCGGCCGATTTAAGGGCTACCACCTAGCAAGTGTGGTGTCTGGCGATGACACCACAGATTCTGAACTGTTCTTCTGCTATATGCATAAGACAATGTTGTAAAATGAGTTCATATTCTTCCGGTTTTAGCGTTTTCTCATGCGCAAGAAGGTGACCACAGCATAACCACGAAAAACACCTCCGCACTGAAACACCACCTACCTCCGTACTTCACCGTTGGTCGTATGCAACGATCACAGGTATCGTTTTCTAGCCATTCACCAAACTCAAACTCTTCCGTAGAACTGCCTTAGGATATGCCGTGATTTTTCGCTTCAAATCAGTTGTTTTCATGTATCCATTGATTGGTGGCTTCGCTTTTTACACCACCTAAAGTAGCATTTATTACAGAAATATGCAACTTATAAGAAGCTGCTTGATCATTGCACCATCTTGTTTTTGGCTCCCTGCTCTCTGCAACTGTGGTAGCTGCGCTTATGGTACCACTTTGCAATTCACCCTCCGCAACGCTTGATCGTCCTTGCCCTTCAGTACATTTGGTGTGTCTGGTCTTGGTTTAAATGTGGTTGTTCCCTTGCATTTCCAGTTCACAAGCACCTGACTAACAGTCGTCTTGGGTGGATTGAGAAAGGCCTAAACGTCCATAATGCGTCTGTTACTCAAAGTGAAACCCAATAATGTATCCACATTCTTAATCACTGAGCTCTCCAGAAGATCCCTATCTGCTGTTCGTGCTTCTTTACCGGCAATACAATACGCCCGCCTTCTTTTATACTGGCGCGTCCATCTATTGTGACATCTAGTGAACATTTCCCCATTACGTGGGCGTGTTCGGATACCTTTGATCAGATAGTGTTATCCACTCACAACTTGAAAATGGTCCACTCTACTGAATCAATTAATAATGACAGACTCTTCCTTTCTAGACGTAAGTTAAATGTGTCTTCTACGCTGATAGTAATACTTCTGGTAAAGCCAAGTTCATCATACAGCTGAGGTCTGGTTTTGGGTAGCTCTTTTCCTGTACAGACATTCCATACAAATATATACAATAATTTTATCCATATTCGAGAGACGTTTTCTTTCATTAATTTTTTAGTTAGGCTGTTGAGAAAGCTTTTCACAATTTTTCCCATTCTAAGGTGGAAGTTCCGACAGAAAGTAGTCATCAGTTAATTACTTAGCACTTTCCAATGTTTTACTCTGTTTATTTATAACTGCCACAGTTCTCAGCTATCTGTTTTTGTCACATAGCGATAACAGTGACCTGGAATACCGTATTAGTTGTGTCGTGTGCCACAGGTAGAAAGCTTATTGTTTAACATGTAGAAATTTCAATCTGAAGGCGTCAGGCTTCGTTCACAACAAGTTCATCTCATGAACTGTATACTTATTCTCATCTCAAGAATTCTGAATCAAATATCTGTTACCCTAGCTCTGAAGGCAATCACGTCAGCTACTGCAACAGGAGCAGCCACTGAAATAATTTGATTGCATGCCTGGTCCATCGTAAGATTATCACGTCGTTGGATTTATGTTAGTTTAAAAACCGCGTCCCATAATCTACAAATCTGTAAAACAAATAACGTTTCCTCTGCATCCAGCTGATGTCCTATAGAAAAATAATTTTATCTGTTTTCCATTTACTGAACTGTAAACAGCATAGCTCTCCGTCCGATGCCACCTAATAACTCGACTTCATTTTAATCTGCAAATATATAAGTCATAACTACATAATTGCGACCATTGCATACTTTAAGCTTCTTGCATGATTCATGTATAATTTATATGCAAATTAATACTAGAAAACTCATTACTGTTTTCATATTCGGTCACAATCAAAATTAAAATACTTTTCCTTTGTTTTAGCGCAATTATTGCTCCGCTGGTGACAAATAAAAAGTCGTACACGAACCCATATTTACAACGTTCGGGTTTTATCTCCTCTCAGTATCTGATGCATCTGTTCGTTTATTTTATCAAATCTATAGTTCAGATGTGACTAAAACCAGCTATAATCCATGAGCAGCATCTTCCACAGTTGCTGGACTCTGTGTCTTGTAGTGACGTACATGATTTATCATCATAGAAATTTTCTGCAGTAAGGAAAAGAAATTGTGTTGTACATGCTAAACTCATTTCTACAGGATAAGTTTACTAGTACTTCCACTTTTAAATTTAATGCTTTCGCCGTGGTGGCAGATGTTGTATCACTTACTGATTATGAGAGGATAGTCGTCAATTACTTTCAAAGTTTCTCTCCGTATGTTTGTTCATTACGTACCCACAATACAAACGCCGGAGAGTTTTCCGTCATTAAAACATACCAAATATTCCAAAAACATCGTAGTATTTAGTTATGAATAAATTCTCAAAATCGTCTTGAACACTCAGTACTGTCAGAACGTGTATAATAAATAGGAGTAGGAGGTGGGTTCAGAACGTGGAACTTGGGATATTTTACTCACATCTGTGACTGCACGCCATGTTATATGCTTCGCCGCTGTGCTGCTACAGTCAATGCTATACAACAGACAACTATTTTTTCCATAAACGTATCGTTGTTTACTGCTACATCTCCTACAAGAAACATTTTTATATAGGGAGGGCTTGAACTCAATCGATACAATTTAGAAGGCTCTTCACGAATATTTTCAGAGTCTTTTTTGTATAAGGGACTCGTGACCTCCAGTGGACAGCGACAGAATAATAATGCAATTTTGATATATTTGGTTTGTAGCGCCAGTTACCTTTGATCCTGTGACAACACCTTCACAACAGCGGTAAATCCTGTAATACACAATCACGAAAAGCAGAAGATAAAACAGAGTAATGCGAATACCCTCCCCCAGATCATGTATAGCGTGATGCTGTCACTGCAGGAAACACTTCAGCATAGTGTCATTGTGACACACTTGAGTTTACTGACCTCACGCATTGGCGAATTTTCCAGTCCGTACTGCTGTGTATCATTAACCTATAATTAATACTGCTGGAAAAAACAAACCCGAGACAAGACCCAGCAATACACAACCACGAGAAAGGAGAGTATAGTGGACATTACTATTGTCAACAGCGTGTACTGTGAATGACTGGAACAAATGTGTTCCAGACGAGACACACAGCACACACCGTCGACATTTCCATTGTTGTGCAGGTATTGTCAGTGCAGTACCGAAACAAAAATACCTGGAGGCAATAATTATAGGACAGTGTTCCCAGTGGTGCAGTGCAGGCTGAATATATTGCAGGACGCTCGAACGTCGCAGGTATGTCCATTAATACTTACGCTCTCAGAGTATGCACTAAAAAAATAATAGTTCCAGGTGAAAATATGGTGCTGTAAGCCGTCAGAATGTGTTCTGGGTGTAGGATAAAGCGAGAAACAGTAAAGCACAGCATAACGGCCGCTCTGGCACGTTTGTTAGGATATGGTTAGAGATGATGAGGTCTTTACCGAAGGCGTCTCGAAGCAGATCTTTCACCTGGCAAGCAGCAAGAGGTGTTGCCCCGTCTTTCATGAAAACAGTGGAGTAGACACAGTTGTATTACTGCAAAGCTGGAATCATATGTTGCACACAGAGGTCCTTGTAACGTCTTCTCGAAGAAAAATGGACCGAGAATAAAGGAGGATGAGACACCATCACGGCACCACACAGTCACATAAGCTGGTAGTAGTGGGTGTTCTTGCACGACATGTGCCTGAGTAAAACCTTATATGCGCCAATTATGTGTATTCAAGGCACCACACAGAGTAAAATATGCCTCGTCCGTCCAAAGAATATTCCCTAGCCACGGATCATTCGTTTCCGAGCGTGCCAAGAAACGATTGGCAATGTCATGGCGTTGTACCATATCTTGCGGCTTCATTTGGCGCACTTCCTGCATATTCAAGGGACACGGCAAACCGGTTGAACTGTAGAACTAACGAAAGACGACACCAGTGAGACAGCTACAGCATGGTCGGCTATAGCTACAGTAACTCCATCAAGAACTGGTATGGGCATGGGCCGTCCCCCCTCTCCCTGCTGCACCACCTAATTCACCTATTTATTCTAAATTTTTCATCATATTCTTCAGCCCATTTACTGATATGGAGCCTCTTCGCAACTGTTGCTGTCGGCTATATCCCTGCAATGCCACGGTGCTATTGCTGCCGTTCTGATGACAGAACTTTACCAGCAGTGCACGGTCCCACTTGTCAATAGCCAAACGGTTTCGCATAGAAAACTTCAACCTCCTTAACCTTTTACATCAATAGCCAGATCACAAAAGAGAGCAACATGCATCGCCAAGCGATATGCAGTATAGTAACGTTAAAACACGATATATTTCACATTCTCACTACTTACAGCACTATAATTTCACCTTGTGGCAGAAATAGGACCTATTACTAATGAAAATACGTACGATGTTTCAGCATCCTGCCCGATGTAGGCATTCAGAACTGTAGCACTTAGAACACCATCAGTTTAATTGTTAACAAAGAGTAAGAAATTACTCTCCAACCAGCCATAGGAGGTCCCGGGTCGCTTACAACAAAATACGCCCAACGTATGGCTGCAGAATCGCCGAAATTTTATGCTGAAGTTCTGGTACACCCTTTATAAGAATACTTCAGCGAGTAGAGGACAGTGAACCCGCACCTCTTCCCTTTGGCAGGTCCCCGGCTTTGTGCGTGAACAGTGCATCTTCACGCGCCGGAGGTCGTCGCCAGTGCTCGTGTGTGTCTTCGCGTCAGTGCTTCAGTGTCTCTCCGTTTGTGCTCCTCCGTTCACGTGTGTAAACTCGTTCTTCCCTGTTGCGTACAATGATGAACGTTTTTTATCCAATCAATACGCCCGTGAACGGCTTCATTTATTTTTACTGTGTCTGTCTCCCAAATTTGTCCAGCATCTTTGTTTCTTTTTCTGTCTTTCTGTTTCTTGTATGTGTTCACTGTGGCCGAAGAGCGGCGTAGATAGGCCGTTCCTGGCCTACCTTTATTGTAAAGGTATTAGAATAATAATAAATAAAAAAATAGGGGACAGTGAACAATCGTTTGCTTTCGGGTGTGTCACCAATTTGTCTTTTCCGATAGTAGTAGGGTAGTGGGATTTGTAGCGCAATTCTGATATCAAATTGATATGCAAATTGATTATATTGATCATTTAATCACCCCCGTCACCGACATAGCATCGCACTGATAAAAACACCCTGTCATAGAGTACTAACAGCTACGTCCTCTTGAATTATAGCTTCTTGCTGTCAAACGTTAAATGAATTTCTTTCCCCGACATGTGTGCCAATGGCGTAAAAGACTGTCTGAAATACACACGAGCATGACAGTTTATTTACAGACTCTGAACGCGAGAGACACTCTCAAATCATGTAATTGGTTCAAAAAGCTGAAAGAATTTGCTAAGTAAAGATTTTTTTCTTATGAGTTTAAATTCTCGCTTTTTCTTTACTCCGATGACGGTTTCGAAATAACAAGGATATTCAGCGGTGATCGGTAGTTCTCGCATCAAAACAGTCGAAGTTCCTTTTTATTCCTGATACGGTGAGCATGTCTCTGCTGACCATTTGTGATCGGTGGCGGTACATCTCCCTGGACGTCATAAAATAATGAGATGCGACTGCAGTCGAACGTAAAAACTATACCAGTTTTGCTCATGAAACTAAAAGAAAATGGACTTTCCCTATTTTCGTGGAAAGAGGATATTTGTTATGGTCGCAATCGTAGTGTTTTTTTTTCTTAAATACACTCCTGGAAATTGAAATAAGAACACCGTGAATTCATTGTCCCAGGAAGGGGAAACTTTATTGACACATTCCTAGCATTCGGTGCACTGTGCGTTCAGACGACCCTGTACTCTGACCAGCATTAAAGTCTGATCTTAGTTCCACAGTTAGCCGCCTGTCCAATTTTACCCGTCTGCCCATCCTACGACGCCCGAGATCTGCAATAACACATTTACCACAGTAGTCTTCGAATACCCAACATGTTGTGCTCGTGCTGAGTTCCTGGGCCAACGCAATCTACCCTCTGTCATACTCAGATACATCACGCCCTCCACATTCTACACACGGACAGCACGCTCACTGATACTACATCCACAGTTCGTGTGTCTCACTAGCAGTTATTCCTCGCCGGGTGACACTGCTATCGCCTGGATAGTTTCATATCGATAATAGGTCGGTCGTCATAATTTTTTGGCTGATAGATCTAGCGGTGAGAAGCAGGTTAATTTTGAACTTATTTGAAGCAACAGCAGATGTTGTAAATCCATATATGATGTCTGAAGATGATGAGATTGTCGAAACTGGCAGTAAGAAATTATTAGCGTTTGGAGATGTTGTGAAATATGAACCAATTTTTGGCAAATAACTACGAGCTGAGGGGCACCACCGGTGCAGAGTGTCTTACGTGGGCGCCTGTCTGACTTCCCGCAGCACCAGCGGCCTCCGGCGGTCTTCCTGAGCGTGCTGCTGCTCGCCCTGCCCTTCCTGCCCGCCACCAACATGCTGCTCACTGTCGGCTTCGTCGTGGCGGAGCGCGTCCTCTACATGCCCAGGTAAAGTCTACAGCCGCAACGTTCTGCGGACCTCACTTGCTTCTGGCCGTAGCAGTAGTCAAGATTATCTATATACATAGCTTGACTTTAATCAAAGATTTTCGTTAAAAGTCGCTGTTATTCATAATGACGTGATACAATAAGACTTTTAGGCATGTGTACTACACTCCTGGAAATTGAAATAAGAACACCGTGAATTCATTGTCCCAGGAAGGGGAAACTTTATTGACACATTCCTGGGGTCAGATACATCACATGATCACACTGACAGAACCACAGGCACATAGACACAGGCAACAGAGCATGCACAATGTCGGCACTAGTACAGTGTATATCCACCTTTCGCAGCAATGCAGGCTGCTATTCTCCCATCGAGACGATCGTAGAGATGCTGGATGTAGTCCTGTGGAACGGCTTGCCATGCCATTTCCATCTGGCGCCTCAGTTGGACCAGCGTTCGTGCTGGACGTGCAGACCGCGTGAGACGACGCTTCATCCAGTCCCAAACATGCTCAATGGGGGACAGATCCGGAGATCTTGCTGGCCAGGGTAGTTGACTTACACCTTCTAGAGCACGTTGGGTGGCACGGGATACATGCGGACGTGCATTGTCCTGTTGGAACAGCAAGTTCCCTTGCCGGTCTAGGAATGGTAGAACGATGGGTTCGATGACGGTTTGGATGTACCGTGCACTATTCAGTGTCCCCTCGACGATCACCAGTGGTGTACGGCCAGTGTAGGAGATCGCTCCCCACACCATGATGCCGGGTGTTGGCCCTGTGTGCCTCGGTCGTATGCAGTCCTGATTGTAGCACTCACCTGCACGGCGCCAAACACGCATACGACCATCATTGGCACCAAGGCAGAAGCGACTCTCATCGCTGAAGACGACACGTCTCCATTCGTCCCTCCATTTACGCCTGTCGCGACACCACTGGAGGCGGGCTGCACGATGTTGGGGCGTGAGCGGAAGACGGCCTAACGGTGTGCGGGACCGTAGCCCAGCTTCATGGAGACGGTTGCGAATGGTCCTCGCCGATACCCCAGGAGCAACAGTGTCCCTAATTTGCTGGGAAGTGGCGGTGCGGTCCCCTACGGCACTGCGTAGGATCCTACGGTCTTGGCGTGCATCCGTGCGTCGCTGCGGTCCGGTCCCAGGTCTACGGGCACGTGCACCTTCCGCCGACCACTGGCGACAACATCGATGTACTGTGGAGACCTCACGCCCCACGTGTTGAGCAATTCGGCGGTACGTCCACCCGGCCTCCCGCATGCCCACTATACGCCCTCGCTCAAAGTCCGTCAACTGCACATACGGTTCACGTCCACGCTGTCGCGGCATGCTACCAGTGTTAAAGACTGCGATGGAGCTCCGTATGCCACGGCAAACTGGCTGACACTGACGGCGGCGGTGCACAAATGCTGCGCAGCTAGCGCCATTCGACGGCCAACACCGCGGTTCCTGGTGTGTCCGCTGTGCCGTGCGTGTGATCATTGCTTGTACAGCCCTCTCGCAGTGTCCGGAGCAAGTATGGTGGGTCTGACACACCGGTGTCAATGTGTTCTTTTTTCCATTTCCAGGAGTGTATATACATCTAGCAGGTGAAACGCAAAATTTCTTTTTTCCGTCGCAGCAAAGCAATTTTTAATATTTAGAAAGACCGTGGATCAAAATATGGGGAAAATAAGAAACACAACACATTGGCTTGCCCAATACGGTGTAGGAAACAGATTCCAGTCTTCTCGGAAAGGATAAATTGAGTTCCTGTACGGTTTTCAAGGGAACCCTATCCCAGTCTTCCTGTGATCAGCACGCTTCTCTTCAACAAAGACCACAGAAATAGCTACACTAAAAAGCTGAAAATTTTATTTGTCAGTCACTTCAACATAGCTGCCAAATAACCCCTGCCTCGAGGGGTAGCCGTGCGGTCTGAGGCGTCTTGTCACGCTTCGCTCGGCTCACCCCGTTGGAGGTTCGAGTCCTCCCTCGGACATGTTTGTATGTATTATCCTTAGCATAAGTTAGGTTAAGTTATATTAACTAGAGCGTAAGCCTAGGGACCGATGACCTCAGCAGTTCGGTACCATAGTTCTTACCACAAATTCGTAATTTTCCAAATAACCTTGGTAAAGGCGCTAGGAGGCAGTTCTGACGTTGCGGCTGATACTGGAATCAAGACTAAAGAAAAATCAGGACACGTTGACGGGATTTTTCGACATGGAAAAACCGTCCGACAAGGCAAAATAGTGCAAGGTGTTCGAAATTCTAGAAAAAATAGGGCTAAGCTCTAGGGAGAGAAGGGTAATATACAGCATGTTCAAGAGCTAAGAGGGAACAATAAGAGCGGAACACCAAGAACGTAGTGCTTGGATTAAGAAGGGTGTAAGATAGGGACTTTGTGTTTCACTCCTGCTGTTCTAATTGTACATCGAAGAAGCAATGACAGAGACAAAAGAAAGGTTGAAGGGCGGAAATAAAATTCAAGATGAAAGGATATCAATGATAAGATTCGCTGATCACATAGCTATCGTTACTGAAAGTGAAGACAAATTACAGAATATCTTGAGGGAATGAACGATCTAATGAGTATAGAATATGAACAGAGAATATGGACAGATAAAAGAAGAAATACGAATACAATGAGAAAAATGGCTCTGAGCACTATGGGACTTAACATCTGAGGTCATCAGTCTCCTAGACTTATAACTACTTAAACCTAACTAACCTAAGGGCAGCACACATCCTTGCCGAGGCAGGATTCGAACCTGCGACCGTAGCAGTGTCGCGGTTCCGGTGTGTAGTGCCTAGAACCGTTCGGCCACAACGGCCGGCCGATCTACGAGTAATGAGAAGTAAGAGAAATGAGGAAAGAGGGCAGCTTAGCATCAGGATTGATGATCACGAAGTAAATTAAGTTGAGGAATTCTGCTACCTACGCAATAAAATAACTGAAGTCGGACGAAACAAGGAGGACATAAAAAGCAGCTAGCACTGGCAAACGGAGTATTCCTGGTCAAGAGAAGCCTACTAGTATCAAATACAGGCCTTACTTTGAGTAAGAAATTTCTGAGAATGGACGTTTGGCGCACAGTATTGTGTGGTAGTGAAAGATGGACTCTGAGAAAACCGGAACAGAAGGTAACAGAAGAATTGGAAATGTGGTGCTACAGAAGAATTTTGAAAATTAGGTGAATTTACTAGGTAAGGAATGAGGAGGTTCTCCGCAGATTCGGTGAGGAAAGCAACATTTTGAGAACCACTGACAAGAAGAAGGGACAGGATCATAAAACATCTGTTGAGACATCAGGGAATAACTTCCATGATAGTAGATGGAGCTCTAGAGGGGCGAAATGGTAGCGGAAGACAGAGGTGCGTATTCATCCAGCAAATAATTGAGAAGGTATGTTGCAAGTGCTACTCTAAGATGAAAAGGTTGGCACTTGACAGGAATTTGTGGCGGGCGAATCAGCTTTAAGTGAGGAATATGGGAATACACCAGAACCATCAGCTTATCATTCCCGTAAGTATCGCAAGGGCCAGATTAAATTGGTTACATCGAGCAGAGATAATTTTCAGCAGTCATTCATACCTTGAGTCAGACGCTAACAGAAGGCATTGATACTGTATGTAGTGCTATTGTGTAAAGTATCCTTCTCTTCGCGCTTCAGAATGGTTTGCACAGCATGGATGTACTGGAGGTGGACAAAAACATGGAAACAACAAAAACATAACACATCCCCGTGCCTAATACGATGTAGGAAGCAGGTCGGTCCCAGTCGTCTCGGAATGGATAAATTTAGATTCCGCATATTTTTCAAAGGAATCTTATACACTTCTTCCTACAAATAGTGCCACCTTCAGGTAACGATGATGGAGGTATGTAACGTTCATGTACCTATCTTTCCAAAGTAGACCGCAAAGAGACAATAATATCGACATCACAGTTGTGACCCGCGAATTAGCGACAGCTCATCCTCGTGCCAACTAAAACAAATGGTTCAAATGGTTCTGAGCACTATAGATTTAACATCTGAGGTCATCAGTCCCCTAAGACTAAGAAGTACGTAAACCTAACTAACCTAAGGACATCACACACATCCATGCCCGAGGCAGGATTCGAACCTGCGACCGTAGTGGTCGCGTGGTTCCTGACTGAAGTGCCTAGAACCGCTCGGCCACAACGGCGGCCCAGCAAAAACCGTCCTGGGCGATACGAGCTGTGTGAACAGGGGACCTTTCGTCTTGGAGCACAGTATCACAATTGAGGAAAAATCAATGTATCATTGGTGCGTTATGATCAGCTAAAATGCGCACATAATCCTTGGCAACAATGCAGCCATGCAGAATAAACATGGGGCCCCTGGAATACCATAATATGGATGCCAAAGTCATCTCTAAACCTCCGCCATGATTCACTCTGTGGTCATATAAACGTCCTGAAGATAATGTAAAATAAGACTCAGCCGACCAAATAACTTTCTTCCACTGCTCTACTATCCAGATTTTGTGGCGTCGGCGTCCGGTTTTACTTTTCGGAGCCTTTTCATCACTGATGAGTGGTTCTGGAATTCCATCTCGCCCTGCATTTTCCTGATTGTGGAGCTACCTTCGCGTTGTTTTGATGCTGACAGAGTTCGCGAGTGCGGCATAAGTTCTACACTGACATTTGATTGTGTCATCCTCTTAGTTTTCGTTACTGTGATCGTCAATGACCGTCCTTCACAATCACTCAACACCCAGTTTCGTCCGCTTTCTGGCTAAATGGTTGACGTTTTTCAACTTCCCCACACGCGGTATGAATCCTCGATACGGTGCCTCTTGAAACTCCAAACACTCCGGCTCCCTTGATGACGGGAGCGCCCACAATTCAATAAACACGAATTTTACCATTTTCGAACTCAGTTAGCTCTGCGTTAATGCACTCATTGCAACATACTGAGGATGTTGGACATTTGCCGTTCGTGGTCAAATGCAACAGCACAGCATCCAAGCTTGGCTACCATCTTCATTAAACTTTATGCATGCATTTCACGTGGTTTTTCCATATATTTGTACAATCCGTGTACGTTCGAGTGCGTGTTGTTTTCCTTGCTGTTATTGTTGTGATATTATTGTTATTGTAATCGTGAGTCAAAAGACTGATTTAATGCAGGTACATCTACATTTACGGCAACAGATAGATCAACATCGATACGCTCTTGGTCTCCATATGCCTGAACAATCTGCGCTTATGGTGAGCAGCAAACTGCGGCTGTTTGCTAATGCCCAGCAAACAGGAAAGTATCGTTATTGATTGACTGTAGGAGACGCAGACACATATGAGTAGGACAAATGTAAAGCAACTACTTAATTTTATATAATCAAACAAACTTTTTCTTTTTAAAACCTAACCTTATTAAAGGACCACAAAAGAGGTGTATCTGAAATAAGAATCATAGTCAGAAAATGATAACAAATTATTCAATACATTTGATCTTCGAATATAATACTAATGATATAATGATTGACACAGTCACATCTGCTATGTATCCAGACGTAAAGGTGCAAGGGACATGAATCAGATCGAGATCGCAAGGTGAGTAGTAGGAGAGGTGAATGATCCATTTCGATACATTGGGAGAATTTTAGGAATGTGCTGCACATCTATTTGTAAGAACGCATATGGAACAGTACATCTACATCTACATCTACAATTATACTCCGCAAACCACCCAACGGTGTGTGGCGTAGGGCACTCTACGTGCCACTGTCGTTACCTCCCTTTTCTATTCCATTCGCGTTCCTTTCTTGAGTACTGTTAGAGTGTTGGGGTATCCTGATCAGGTAGGACTAAAGGAATAGTTCGAAGCAATTCAGAAGCGTCCTGCTATATTTGTCACCACCACTTTCGACCAAGGTACTACGGAGATGCTTTGTGATCTCTAATGGGAACCCATGGGTGGAAGACAGTGTTCCTTCCGCGAAGCACTGTTGAGAAAATTAAGAAAAGCGGCACTTCAGCTTACGGCTGGACGGCCCTACTGCCACAGGCGGGAATTTCGTATAAGGATCAAGAGGACAAAATGAGAGATATTAAAGTTCGTACGAATCGATATAGCCAGTCGCTCATCCTTCGCTGCATTTGAGGGTGGAACAGGAAAGGGAATCGCTAGCAGTATTTACAAGGTACCGTCCCACATACGGTAGTTTGTAGATTTAGGTAGTCGGAAAGCCCAAATTATCCCAGATCATATTCTTTCGAAACTGTTGTAGTAAATATCTCACTGATGATCAACATCTGTCTTGTAGCGTCTGCTACTGGTGTTCGTTGAGCATCATCGTAAAGCTCTCTCACTGACTGCATGATCCGTGACGAAATGTACAGCTCCTCATTGGACCTTGTCGAACTCTTATGTTAATCCAGCCTAACTGCTGTAAGACTACTCTGTGCACGTCTATTCATCACCCCAAAGTTACTACAACCGACGTTCAATTCAATGTTCACTGCAGTCGGGCCATGATCTAAATCTACAAGTTTTTACCTCTGTTACCAAGTGAACTATTCTGTGATGTCTCAGGATTTGTCCCTTCATCCTGCCCACTTTTTACACCAATTTTGCGTGAAATTCGTTCGATCATAACAATCAGCTGTTTATATAATCTTCCCTTTAAAACACCATTGTCCCTCTCCCAAATTACTCAAAGTAGTGAATACTGGGAGGCACTGACAATGTCACTATGTCAGCGTTCTTTGCCTAAAATAACTTACGGATAATGTTCTGCTACGGCTACGAGAATGACGAGATAAGGGTAATTATCTGGGAAGCAAGTACTCAGAGAATCCCACGGAAAGCAGAAGCATACATTTAAGGAATATGAAAAATTTTAGTTAAATGTTTAATAAAAATCGAGTCAAACTACTAGATGTCGCATTGCCGCTCGGCGTTTCAAGATGTTGAACATTCTTTTCCGTCTGACATTTGTCGTCTTTCCGTAGGTCAAAAAATTACAATTTTTCTTCATTAGCCTTCCCTTATTAAAATGAGCACAAATATATTTTTTCGAATAACTAGATCAATTCTGTGTCAAATAGATCCTCGTCAAGAACGTGTCCAACTGAAGTTTGACAATAATGCGACTTTGGCTAACACCTCTGCTACACCACCACCGTGAGAATTCCGTTGTTTTAAAATTTCTTACAGTAATCAGTACACAGTACGTCGTCCAAAACATGTGAATCATTAAAAGAAGTCATATCGTGAGAGTATAGCATTGAGGCTCCCACTTTAAGCTGTAGCTTTAAATTTGTTTCTTTCTTGCCGCAAGGAGGGATAACGATCAGAAAATTCCGATAATGAAGACTGATTTGAATGAGCTCTTGACTTCAGCACCAATGAAAGTAATGTGACAAGTGAAAGTTATGTCGACAACAACCTAATTCTGTGACAACATCCATTATATGTGTGATCGATATCTCGCGTTTCTGTTCGTTCGTAGATAAAATTTCACGCTTCAGAAGACTTCATGAGCAGCAATCAGTGGACGTGAGCACTGCGACGACCGGAAATATAATCACCTCCATCGATCGAGCTGTCAAGCTACAAACTTATTTTCTGTCCCTATAGCGTGCTTGTAAGCTAATTTGTACTAGTCGCACAAAATTACCATTACAACTTTGCCTTATAACTCTAATGGAACCGTTTTCGTCGTCAATAGGACATAAAATTGCAATTTTCTAGACAGCCATGCGATCGATCATCACTTCCGGTCGTACTTACTATTTAAATTTGCAAACTTGATAAATTGGTTATCTTTAGGCGCGGTACGTAACATAGTGAGGCAAATTTAGTTTAGGATACTATCTCTCACTTCGATATCAAAGGTTATACATGCATTCAGATTAACATTTATCAGCCGGCCGATGTGGCCGAGCGGTTCTAGGCGCTACAGTCTGGAACCGCGCGACCACATCGGTCGCAGGTTCGAATCCTGCCTCGGGTATGGAAGTGTGTGATGTCCTTAGGTTAGTTAGGTTTAAGTAGTTCTAGGGGACTGATGACCTCAGATGTTAAGTCCCATAGTGCTCAGGGCCATTTGAACCAACATCTAACAGTTATAAACAGTACAACGGACTTCAGTACTGAGCATTGATGAAGACAGAATTATAAATACGTATGCTACAAGCAACTACTCCGTACTATTTGTTGATTAATACTTGATTATTACCTGCAGAAGTGAAGCGACATGACGTGGCATGGACTCGACCAGTGTCTGAAGTAGTGCTGGAGGGACTTGGCACCATGAATTCTGCAGGGCTGTCCATAAAACGGTAAGAGTACTAGGGGGTGAAGATCTCTTCTGAACAGCACATTGCAAGGCATCCCAGATACGCTCAATACCGTTCATGTCTGGGGAGTTTGGTGGCCAGTTGAAGTGGTTAAACCCAGAAGAGTGTTCCTGGAGCTATCTGGACGTGTGGGGTATCCCATTGCCCTGATGGAATTGCCAAAGTGAGGCCTAGTTCACAATGGACATGAATGGATGCAGGTGATCGGACAGGATGTTTATGTACGTTTCACCTGTCAGAGTCGTATCTAAAGGTATCAGCGGTCCCATATCACTCCAACTGCACACGCCCCACAGCATAACAGAGCCTGCACCAGCTTGAACAGCCCTCTACTGACATGCTTGGTCCATGGATTCATGAGGTTGACTCCATACCCGTGCACGTCTATCCTCTCGATCCTATTTGAAAAGAGTCTCCTCCGACCAGGCATCATGTTTCCATCCTGTCCGACCACCTGCATCCATTCATGTCCACTGCGAATTAGGCCTGCCTTGGGCAATTCTATGAGGACGATGCGATAACCCACACTCTTCTGAGTTTAAAGACTTCCACTGGCCACCAAACTCCCCAGACATGAACGGTATTGAGCGTATCTGGGATGCCTTGCAATGTGCTGTTCAGAAGAGATCTTCACCCTCTAGTACTCTTACCGATTTATGGACAGTATCTGAGTTTAATTTGTACAGCACTGAAGATGATCACTATGTGATCGAAAATCGATTCTACTATGAATAAAGCATCAATATTATGGCCAACGCTGACATTCTGTTAATTCAACATTTATGGTCGTTGTGCACACAGCATTCCATGGAGTCGCCAATCACTGTTTCCAGGCATCAACAGTCCAATGTAGATGTTGACGGACCTCGGCGAAGCGTAAGGCTTTGTGTCGTGCAAAGGGTAAAAGAGTGGGCCTTTGGCTCCGAACGCCCACATCGATGACGCTTCGTTGAATGGTTCTCACTCTGAGACTTGTTGATAGTCCAGCAATAAAATCTACAGGAATATGCCGAAGGGCTGCACCACTTCTGCCACGTTGAACGATTCGTTTCAGTCGTCCCTGGTAACACTCTTGCAGGATCCTTTTCTGAGCACAACGATGTCGGAGACTTGGCTACTTGAAGCAACGCTGGACACAAGGGTGAAGTCACACGGCTCCACGTTTCCGAAGGCGGTAAGCCTCTTCTAACTAAGTTTCACACTTCTGCGCCACAAGGGAGAGAAATGACGAGGTTTTAAAAAAAGTTACCCTTTAATTCTTTTCCGAAGTGTAGATAATAAAACTAGTGGATCACTACAGCCACATCTAGAGTTGCGCTCTACCAAGACTACGGTTCGGTCGTTTTGGTAAATACGAAAATAACGTAAATACCAAGTATGTCGCAGTTGATAAATAACGTAGTAAATCTTAGGATTACCGGTAGTGGTGATAGCATTGGTAGGGAAAGGAACGTAAATGAATCTATAAGAGAGAAACTGGGAGCTGGCTATTTCTCTTTGCTTTATGTTTGGTTTTCACATAATTATAACCGCACATCATCAACTGTTAGTCCATTCTGTATTCCATAATCTTACTAAATATGAATTGCATTGTGTAGTTCATAAAAGTAAGTTAATCGTATAACTTCAGCGTTTTCATAGAACCTAAGCAATTATTCTTGATATTGTTCCAGTTTACGTGTACAAACTTCAAAATATCTGCATTACGAGAACATTCAGTAAGTAGCGCTACAAATTTTTCTTCTGGAAGCAGGTTGGTTTTATTCAGCATTCTAACTCACCATATTATTGCCCACTCTTTTGCCTACAAATCCCTGTTTTTCAACATAATCTCCGTTCAATGCGACGGCCTTACGCTACCCTATTGGGATGGCCTGTATGCCCTCGTAGTACCACTCTATTTGTCTGAGCCAAAGTCTTGGTGCATCAATAACCTCCACAACATCCACGTACTGCTTCCCGTGGAGAGCATCCTCCATTAGGCCTAACAGATGGAAGTCGGTAGGTGCGAGAGCTAGGCTGCAGCGTGGATGAGGGTGAACAGTCCAATGAAGTTTTGCGCCCTCCTCTCGAGTCTGTCTGCCGGAGTGGACGAGTGGTTCCACGCGCTACAGTCTGGAACCGCGCGACCGCTACGGTCGCAGGTTCGAATCCTGCCTCGGGCATGGATGTGTGTGATGTCCTTAGGTTAGTTAGGTTTAAGTAGTTCCAAGTTCTAGGGGACTGATGACCTCAGAAGTTAAGTCCCATAGTACTCAGAGCCATTTGAACCATTTGAATCTGTCGAGTGCGCAGGCTCGGGTGAGACCTTCCGTTGTCTTGGAGGAGAGAATTTCGTTTGCATTTTTGTGGAGTCGAACACTATGAAGCCGATTCTTCAGTTTCCTGAGGACACCACAGATGTGTGCGGCTGGCCGAACTGCGAGATCGTACTAGTTTGCGCGACCTCGCCCAACGAGGTACCGGGCTTTTGTTCACTGCCAGTCCCCGTAGACATTCTACAAGCGCTTATGAATACATTTTGCGATTCTCTAGTTTTCCACCAAATGAAACTGAATGGCAGCTCTCTGCTTGGAATGCATTAGCCTAAATGCAGGCATTTTAGAGGCTACGTATAGCGCCCCCACCTATCAGAATTCCATGGAACTATAGCGGCTGAGGCGGAAATATTCCACAAAGTTCCACAACTAACTCCGCATTTTTTCAACCGAAATGGCCCTAAAAAAATTGTTGCACTAGTTACAGAACGGCGCTCGTAGTATTGTTGTTTTTTCTACGAAATAGAATGTTCTTCCTCATCAGCAAGGCGAGATTCATGTTATTATTGATAAGAGCGAAAGTGGTTTATGATTAACAGAAACATGTTTAGAGAACCAGCATTTGAGGCTGACTGCAGTACAATTTTACTGCGGCCAACTTATATTACGCGGAAAGACTACAAAGATAAGATAAGCAAGATTAGGGCTCGTACAGAGACATATAGGCGGCCATTTTTCCCTCGTTCTGTTTGGGAGTGGAACAGGGAGAGAAGATGCTAGTTGTGGTACGAGGTACCCTCCGACACGCACCGTATAGTGGATTGCGGAGTATGTTTGTAGATGTAGATGTAGATATATACGTTCTGCGAAATATTGAAACGATATTTTTTTGGGTAATAGCGTTTTCCAGCACAATATAATAAATATGCACCGTTTTATTACTTTTACTACAACATCCCTATGTTTCACGTTACAAGTTTTGAATAAAACGTGTATTGAATATTGACAATTTCCTTTTGCTATAAATGCTGTATCAGTAACAGACTGGAGGATAACTACGCAGAACAATAATGTTCCCTAGGTTATGTATCCACAATCAAATTTCAGGCGATTCATCGCTTCCGGTTTCCACGGTAATCTGGTAAAACACTGGTCGCTTACGAAAACAAAGCGATCGAAATTACGTAACGCCCGATAGGTAGGCAACACACCTAACTTACAGGTACTACGGTCACAATGCTAACTGCCCAAAGCTACTAGGAAAACTGCTGCAGTCTACGCATACTTGAGAAAGTCTAGAAATTCAACGGCAGCATGACACAGCAGCAAGTTAATCGAACAGTCCTGAACTGCTAGACACACTCAAACACATTCACTTACTGGGAAAAGTTCCATACGCTGGTCATTGTTCGGCTGTCGTTTTGTGGCGGTAGCTCCGCAACGACGCATTTAGCAGCTGTGGTTCTACTTTACTCGACTCGACTTCCCCTGCTGTCGCTTGCCCGCCCACTAGATGTGAGTGCAGATGTCGCTAGGCTGGCGGCGGCTGACGCCTGACTCGTGCCGTGCGCAGCCTGGGCGCTGTGCTGGCTGCCTGCTACGGGGCGCAGCTGCTGTGGGCCGGCTGCGGCGGCTGCAGGGCGCGCCTGTGCGCCGTGGGCGCCGCCTCGCTGCTGCTGGCCGCCGCCTTCTGCGGCCGCTCGCTGCTCAGGAACCGCGACTGGGCCTCGCGGGAGACGCTCGTCAGGTGAGCATGCGTCTGCGCGACAGTGCTGAGAAAAAAAACAGGTACTGTACAAATGTGGGGTGTTGTACTAGTGTCAGTCTGTAAATTACAAGGAAAAAATAGGTTATGTCTCGGAGAGGATTCAGCACAAAGTCTAAAGTAACCAGTGTACAAAAGTGTACAGAAGTAACCAGTGTACAAAAGTAACCAGTGTACAAAAGAATCAGGTTCACATTAACAAAGTTATTTTACATTGCGGGCAACCACACTGAGACTTCGACATTTTGAATGAAATGGTCCGCACTTTAAAAAAAATTCACGACCCGTTTTGCGTCAGTTGAAGACGCATCCTCAGGCGATCTGTACAAAATTAAAAAGGAAACATTTCTTAACGAAGAACTCTTAATAATATTCTGAAGAATAAATGTAACACTGAGTAGTGGTACTCACAGAGATTCTTTTTAACAACTCATAGAGGATAGGCAACTGCCTTAGAGTCACTCCGCATCATTCACATCAAGTTACAAACAACTATCCCACTAAACACAATAGAGAGTAGGTAAAATTAAGGCGGGTCACAGAACCTGTATAAATAAAACCTGATTAAAAACCAAACTGGCCAAACAAAACTTAGACTAGTAACGCATTGTCAATATCAATCTATGAACCCCTACAAACAAGAATAGCGTCACAGTGCCATGTGGAGAGAGCTGGTTGAGCGGTAGCAGACAGGACAGTACTGATGGCTCTGCAATGCGAAAAATGTTTACAGATTCTCCAGCGGCTACGAGGACAAAATCGTCGCCAACGAATGCGTGAAAGTGGGGTGGGGAGGGGGGGGAGTTGCACATATCCAAAGCTACAAATATGTGTAACACAGTAGAGAAAAAAATAAGTTCCATTCATAAGAGTACCAAACGTGAATAGTTAAAATGTAAAATATTCATACAGCCTGAGTGATGATATAAATTCTTTCTTTGACTTTATCAGTATTTTAAATTTTAGCTGTCCACTTTAAATATACCGATAAACGGCCTCGAATCTTTACTACACTGTATTGCATATCGTTAATAGTTCAGGCTCTTCGCAACTTCTATACCGAAGGTTTTGTTTCAGTCGCCACTGGCACCATCTGTAAACGTCTTGCTCATTGCAAAGCCGTTAGTATTGCCTTACCCCCTCCCGCAGAAGGATCGAGTCCTGGCTCAAATGGTTCAAATGGCTCTGAGCGCGATGGGACTTAACATCTGAGGTCATCAGTCCCCTAGAACTTAGAACTACTTAAACCTAACTAACCTAAGGACACCACACATACATGCCCGAGGCAGAATTCGAACCTGCGACCGTAGCAGCAGCGCGGTTCCAGACTGAAGCGCCTAGAACCGCTCGGCCACACAGGCCGGTGGTTCGAGTTCTCCCTCGGGCATGGGTGTGTGTGTTGTTCTTAGCACAGGTCAGTTTAAGTAGTGTGTAAGTCTAGGGACCGATGACCTCAGCAGTTTGGCCTCTTTGGATTTCACAAACATTTGAAGATTTATTGCCTTCCCTGTTGCCGCTCAGCCACCTACCTGTCCATTTTGTAAAATGAAGAAACCGCACCACAATTGATTAATCCGCCATGTTTTGTGTGTACCTGACCGATTTCGGAACACATAACGTTCCAGCATTTGTTGTAACTTGTAATAATGAAATTGTTGTGTTACACGAGAGTGGGGGAGGATCCTCGAGTCTGAAACATCAGATAAGGAACTACGCGGATAAAAGATTCTATATTAAGCTACTGTTCAGTGGTTTCTTAATTTTACAAAAAGAACTTATAGTGTTGCGACTGCCCTCTAAGAAAAGTCTTCGTGCACCTTCCTGCTCGTGACATGGTAAGACTCTTCTCGTTTATGGGATTGATAGAAAGAGGTCGTCTAAGTGCAGTGTTAGTCTACAGCTTTGTTTGGCAACTTTGGTTTTCATACAGGTTTTCTTTCTATAGGTTCTGCTATCCCCTACATTTTAACTATAAATTACCGCTTTTAGCGCGCTATTTGTTTATAACTTGACTTGAATGATGCGGAGTATATTTACCCTTACGCAGTGCAGTTACATTTCCGCTATGACTTGTTAAAAGGAATCTCAGTGAGTCTTCTCAAGTATTTTTATATAATACTACTTTTCAGACTATGGTTAAAAATTCTTTGTAAGAAAACCCACATTTGTACAGCTCATATGAGGATGCGTCTTCAGTTTATGCGAATCCGATCGTAAATTTTATTTTCTTTTTTACAGGTAGTGTTGATCATTTAATTCGAAACAATAACCAAGTTATGAAAAAAAATAAACTAGAGAAGAACGTTTACTCCATTTTAACTGTTGTGAATGATGGAAGATATTTTGTATCATGTATTATCACACAGAAGAAGGGTAATTGTAAGTGCTTTACAAACTACCAGGAATAGCAAACTAAACTTTTGAACTCTGTTCTTTTCTGTACTGAATGTACCGTAGTAGCGTATTCCTCGTTATTCTACTCTAAAGATTGTACTAAGGAAACAGTAAAGAAAGTACATTACTTGAATATGTAATTATAATTTTATATCGTGTGACTGCTTACAACGAATATTTACAAACAGGGACTTGTGCAAGTCAGATTCAAAGAAAAGTCTATTCACTTTCATTTCTTCATTCTTACAAAGCTGAGGAAGCTGTTGTGGCTCTGTGACATGGTAGGTTGCTGAAGCAATGATGTACTGAGAGAATATATAGCAGTAAATCCTCAATGTTCTTTTTCTTCGCTTTTGGTAATGCTCGACGTTTGGTATCAGGATAGATGTAACAAAGTATGTCAAGGGATGACTGGGCTTATTTGTTATGTCAACTTAGTCAAATTCTGCATTAGGATTCAGAGTCTGCTTCAACATTACAGCAAAAGAAGATTGTATTTCACAATGAATCCATCACTTGATCAGCCAGTTGGGGCCACAACCATCAACTTTTTTTCTTCTTGTTACGGAAGTTCTGGTCTTATGTTAAATCAGTAAGTGGCTCGAAACAGCATATCCAGACACTCCGGGATGATGATGGCATTGAAACAGAGGATGACACGCGTAAAGCTGAAATACTGAACACCTTTCTCCAAAGCTGTTCCACAGAG
Source organism: Schistocerca nitens (assembly GCF_023898315.1). Classification (NCBI taxonomy): domain Eukaryota; kingdom Metazoa; phylum Arthropoda; class Insecta; order Orthoptera; family Acrididae; genus Schistocerca; species Schistocerca nitens. Next base: position 318,267,129 of record NC_064621.1, on the reverse strand, counting down.
GAAGATCCCATGCAGTTCCTTCTCTCAATCCTCTCAAAAACGATAAAATGGCTGACATCGAAATAAGTGTCCAAGGAATAGAAAAGCAACTGGAATCACTCAACAGAGGAAAGTCCACTGGACCTGACGGGATACCAATTCGACTCTACACAGAGTACGCGAAAGAGCTTGCCCCCCTTCTAACAGCGGTGTACCGCAAGTCTCTAGAGGAACGGAAGGTTCCAAACGATTGGGAAAGAGCACAGGTAGTCCCAGTCTTCAAGAATGGTCGTCGAGCAGATCCGCAAAACTATATGCCTATATCTCTGACGTCGATCTGTTGTAGAATTTTAGAAAATGTTTTCTGCTCGCATATCATGTCGTTTCTGGAAACCCATAATCTACTCTGCACGAATCAACATCGATTCCGGAAACAGCGATCCTGTGAGACCCAACTCGCTTTATTTGTTCATAGACCCAGAAAATATTAGATACAGGCTCCCAGGTAGATGCCATTTTCCTTGACTTCCGGAAGGCGTTCGATACAGTTCCGCACTGTCGCCTGATAAACAAAGTAAGAGCATACGGAATATCAGACCAGCTGTGTGGCTGGATTGAAGAGTTTTCAGGAAACAGAATACAGGATATTGTTCTCAATGGAGAGACGTCTACCGACGTTAAAGTAACCTCTGACGTGCCACAGGGGAGTGTTATGGGACCATTGATTTTCACAATATATATAAATGACCTAGTAGATAGTGTCGGAAGTTCCATGGGGCTTTTAGCGGATGATGCTGTAGTATACAGAGAAGTTGCAGCATTAGAAAATTGCAGCGAAATGCAGGAAGATCTGCAGCAGATAGGCACTTGGTGCAGGGAGAGGCCATTGACCCTTAACATAGACAAATGTAATCTATAGCGAATACATAGAAAGAAGGATCCTTTATTGTATGATTATATGATAGCGGAACAAACACTGGTAGCAGTTACTTCTGTAAAATATCTGGGAGTATGCGTGCGGAACGATTCGAAGTGGAATGATTATATAAAATTAATTGTTGGTAAGGCGGGTACCAGGTTAAGATTCATTGGGAGAGTCCTGAGAAAATGTAGTCCATCAACAAAGGAGGTGGCTTACAAAACACTCGTTGGACCTATACTTGAGTATTGCTTATCAGTGTGGTATCCGTACCAGGTCGGGTTGGCGGAGGAGATAGAGAAGATCCGAAGAAGAGCGGCGCGTTTCGTCACAGGGTTATTTGATAAGCGTGATAGCGTTACGGAGATGTTTAGCAAACTCAAGTGGCAGACTCTGCAAGAAAGGCGCTCTGCATCGCGGTGTAGCTTGCTGTCCAGGTTTCGAGAGGATGCGTTTCAGAATGAGGTATCGAATATATTGCTTCCCCCTACTTATATCTCCCGAGGAGATCACGAATGCGAAATTAGAGAGATTCGAGCGCGCACCGAGGCTTTCCAGCAGTCGTTCTTCCCGCGAACCATACGCGACTGGAACAGAAAAGGGAGGTAATAACAGTGGCATCTAAAGTGCCCTCCGCCACACAACGTTAGGTGGCTTGCGGAGTATAAATGTAGATGTAGATGTAGAGTTCCTCAAGTTTCAGGTGGATAGTAAGTCTGAGAATTGCATGCCAATTACCTGAAACCTAAGGTGCATTTCCTATGCTTTTCTAGCGATAAACATGAAACGTGCGAAATTTTTTCACTGGATTTTTCCACTAAACCGAAATCAATTAGCTAAGTAAGAATCTCTTGAGACCAGGAATTCGTTATCTATGGCTGAAACTTTACGTTCGGACCTTGACATAAATTCGTAAGAGACAGTAACATTTTAATTATCCTACTTTGGCCGATACAACAGTTGGTACACGAGATCATTTTATTGTGTATAGAGGTTCAAACCTCAATCCAATCCTTAAGAAATATTTGAAGCTAATACGTTGAAGAATTGCAAAGCCAACTCTTTTACGATACCTTATAAACGGATCTGACTGAAAAAGGCCTCGAAAGTAATATTTCGCCCTATGTAATCACGGAGTTGCTTTTTTTTTTTTTTTTTTTTTTTTTTTTGTCATCAGTCTACTGACTGGTTTGATGCGGCCCGCCACGAATTCCTTTCCTGTGCTAACCTCTTCATCTCAGAGTAGCATTTGCAACCTACGTCCTCAATTATTTGCTTGACGTATTCCAATCTCTGTCTTCCTCTACAGTTTTTGCCCTCTACAGTTCCCTCTAGTACCATGGAAGTCATTCCCTCATGTCTTAGCAGATGTCCTATCATCCCGTCCCTTCTCCTTATCAGTGTTTTCCACATATTCCTTTCCTCTCCGATTCTGCGTAGAACCTCCTCATTCCTTACCTTATCAGTCCACCTAATTTTCAACATTCGTCTATAGCACCACATCTCAAATGCTTCGATTCTCTTCTGTTCCGGTTTTCCACACAGTCCATGTTTCACCACCATACAATGTTGTACTCCAGACGTACATCCTCAGAAATTTCTTCCTCAAATTAAGGCCGGTATTTGATATTAGTAGACTTCTCTTGGCCAAAAATGCCTTTTTTGCCATAGCGAGTCTGCTTTTGATGTCCTCCTTGCTCCGTCCGTCATTGGTTATTTTACTGCCTAGGTAGCAGAATTCCTTAACTTCATTGACTTCGTGACCATCAATCCTGATGTTAAGTTTCTCGCTGTTCTCATTTCTACTACTTCTCATTACCTTCGTCTTTCTCCGATTTACTCTCAAACCACACTGTATACTCATTAGACTGTTCATTCCGTTCAGCAGATATTTTAATTCTTCTTCACTTTCACTCAGGATAGCAATGTCATCAGCAAATCGTATCATTGATATCCTTTCACGTTGTATTTTTATTCCACTCCTGAACTTTGGCTACAAGGAATGAAATGCGAGGGTTATTCGGGGAGTAGAGAACTATCGGCCGCGAAATGGAAACCACAGAAAGAATACGATGAAGCTTTGCACAGATGCGCTCTGCAATTTTTCCAGCACTTGAGTATCTCCAATTACTGTCAGTTATATTGATTTGTGTTGGCAAGGTGTCACCAACACAGATTAATCTCAGAACATAATGGTCTTTTCAGATTTTTCCCATAATATTTGATTCCCTGGAGAGGAGTAAAAGTGAACCGTTTGTGATTTCGACGCTCTGTAGAGCATTATTTCAGTGAGACCCAAGAGAGTTGGAATTGGTTCAGACAAATTTCCAGACGCGATAGAATGGGAGCCGATTTCAACATAAGAATTTCCCTTGGTTTATCAGGTAGATATGATTTCCTCCATATATCCAAAAATCTCCAGAATTTATGACGAGTACTCTTTATTAATTTCTTATCCCACTCTGGGTTACAGCAGGCTTATGCTGAAGAAATACAACCAAGCTGAGAGGATTATGAAGTGATTCCCTATTGGAGATATGTTTGAGGTGATTACCAGCCCCGTTATCCCTGGATCCTTCCAAGAACTTTCTTAGGAAATGAAGGTTGGAGATAATTTTAGTTTCATTATGGGCCTTTATGTCCACAACAGAAAGTCGAAAAACTACTACAGGTAAAGAATAACGACGATGACTGTCTCGACATGTACAGCACTGTGAGCTCAATGACAATGAACACAAACGCCCTTTTTTTCCATTCCACGGATGAAAGTTTGTGGCAAGTTTGTAATGCGGCCCGATGTGTGAGATCTGTTTGGAAAGTGAAGAAATCGGCACGTAAAGATGCCTAGAAAATATTTTCTCTGCCATGTTTGGCTGCCTGCCGACGCATTTACCCCCGATTTCATGCAACCCCACTTAATGTAACTGTCATGTAGTTCCTTCTTCATGATACTGTAGTTCTCGGCCGTACACCGCAGTGGCAATGAGGACGCTGTTGCAGCCTTTCCGTTAGAAAGTGTTTGATCACCCACCATACAGACACGGACTTGGCTCTCTCTAGTTCTGATCTCTGCGCAAATGAACCGCTGTTTATGAAGACAATATTTTGACACAGACAACGAGCTGCTGTCCAGCGTAGAAAATTGCACAAAAGCACAGGACGCTTCCTTTCGCAATCAATTGTTCCTAACTTTCAAAACCGCCGTCTTATTCTTTCCCTCCCCTCTTCTTAAGGCCGATAGAGTCGTTGCAACTTGCAGCAGTGGGTGTTAGCAGAAAGGCTTTTAACTCAAACTCTCACGCACTTTCTTGTAGCATCCTCCTGCCCACAGTTCCACAACTGATGCCTAGTATTCCTTTTCCATTTCTCACGATGCTGAAATGTCTGCTTCCTCCGCTCTTCGTTCCTTTTTGATTGAATACATTATTTCAACTGCTGTAGAAGCACCACCTTCCTTAGCAACGGTGTCCTCTCCTGCGTTCGAAGAAAAATGTGCTAATACAATACACAACAACTGCGAAAGTACCATAAAATAATGTTTTTATAAATTGAAGCTCAAGAGCCCGGTCTGGCTGTTAACTCCTTAAGTAACTCACACTTGTCAAACTGGGAAAGTAGTTATTAGCTTAATGCGCTAGAATTCTGATATTCCGATGTATTCCATATCTTCAGAAGCATTACTCATAATCATCATCAGTCTGCTTCGCTAAGACCTCACATACCGACAAAAAAGCCATGGAAACTGTGGCACTGGAAATTTTCCCTTTGCGCTTTGAACAAAAGACTGTTTCCTTTCATGCTGAATAATATTGTCAATAATGCTGCACCTATTTATAATATCTGGATTTGAATCTTTTGTACTCTAAAAATAGTACCTAAAACTGGGATAAGTCCAGAATGACCAAACATGGACTTCATTCCTTTGTGCTCTGAGTCCCCGAATGCTGTCTTCAAAGCAATCCAGATTAATAGCCCGGCCTTTCTGAGTGACCTTTTAGTCATTGTCAAAGATGTGAAATGAGCTATGACCCAAATAAAAGTTCTCAGATGAAAGAAAAAGCAGCTCCACAGCATTCGATATCCAAAGCAGCATAAAATATCCCCCAATAACAGAAAACAGGTTTCAGAAACGACAAAAAAGTTCAAAACATTAAGTACCTCGGAGAAATCATTCAAGCCTATGACTGATCAAGGGAGGAAACTGATAAATTTTAGACAGAGATGGCACGTGAACTCTCCAAGGGCACCTACAAAAAAAAATCAATCATAACTTGAAAACCAGACACTGCTAAACAACTATAAAATTGAAAGCGCTGTTTGCAGCGGAATGAATACCAATCTTAAAGTAGGAGACATATCGAAATAGAGAAAAAGGAGAAGATAATCTTTCGAAACTTCTGGCACCTACCTTAGAATAAAATGGCAACAACAAATTTTAAAAAAATCTCTAATTCGCAGCTGATGGTGTCACTATAGCTGGAGGATTGGAGGAAGGCACTAGAAGAAAGAGGGATGAAAATTAGCTGGACAAAGTCAGAATATTTAGCACTGAAGGATGTGCAGATGAGGTCTAGCAAGATCCAGGATGATGAGCTGAAATCGGTCTGCAAATTTAAATACGTGGGGTTGTAGATACAGAGGGACGGAGGACTGGAAAGCGAGATACAACACCGAATAAATTGCGGCTGGAACAACTGGAGGAAAATGAGTGGAATGTTGTGTGACAAGAAGGTGAGCATTGGGTTGAAAGAGAAAGTGTACAAGTCGGTGGTAAGGCCTGCTATGATATACGGGACAGAGACATGGCAACTCATAGTAGCCCAGGAAAGGAAGATGGGAGTGGCGGAAATGACGATGCTGAGGTGGATGTGTGGGGTAACAAGGAAGGACAGAATTAGAATGAGGAGCTGTGAAAGTGAGACCCATGGGGAAAAAGATACAAGATAGTAGACTAAGGTAGTACGGACACTTACAGAGAAAAGGAGAAGAGTATCTTGGAAACAGAGTTGAAGATATAAAGATAGAAGGAGCGAAAAGGAGAGGAAGACCGAAGAGGAGGTGGAAGGATAAGGTATCCGGGGACCTAAGAGAGAGAGGATGGAAAAAGGAAGAGGCAATCGATAGAGTCCTATGGAGGAGAAGGATCCAGAAAAGCAACGCCTACCCTACGTGACGTGAGACAAGGCGACGATAAAGAAGAAGAAGAAGAAGAAGAAGAAGAAGAAGCACAAGCTGTCACTAAAGCGCAGTTACTAAATACAGTTTACCCTAATTCCTTCCTGAAAGAAGACGAAGCAAATATTCCAGAATTCGAAACCAGGAAACCTGTTAGCATGAGTGACAGAAAAGTAGATATCTTAGGTGTTGTGAAATAACTCTAATCACTTAAGAAAGACAAGTCTTCCGGTCCAGATGGTATACCAGTCAGGTTGCTTTCAGAGTATGCAGACACAATACCGCCTTTCTTAGCAATCATATACAACCGCTCACTTGACGAAAGGTCTGGTCATAAAGACTGGAAAGTAGCACAGGTCACACTATTATTCCAGATAGGAAATAGGAGTAACCCACTGAATTACAGATCCATATCACTGACCTCAATTTTCAGTAGGATTCTGGAGCATATACTGTAGTCGACCATTATGAATCACCTTGAAGAAAATGACTTATTGATACGTAACTAACACGGATTCAGGAAATATCGTTCTTGTGCAACGCAGCTAGCTCGTTATTCCAATGAAGTAATGAGTACTGTCGACAATGAATCTCAGATCGATTCAATATTCCTAGATATGCAGAAGGCTTTTGATACCGTTCCTCACAAGCGACTATTAATCAAATTGCGTTGATACGGAGTAGTGTCTCAGTTGTGTAACTGGATTAGTGATTTCCTGTCAGCGAGGTCACAGTTCGAAGTGATAGACGGTAAATCATCGAGTAGAACAGAAGTGATACCTGGCGTTCCGCAAGGTAGTGTCATAGGTCCTTGATTTACATAAGTGATCTAGGTGATAATGTGAGCAGTCTCCTTAGATTGTTTGCAGATGACGCTGTAATTTACCGTCTAGTAAAATCACCAGACGATCAATTCCAACTATAGAATGATCTAGAGAGAATTTATGTATGGTGCGAAAAGTGGCAATTGGCACTAAACAAAGAAATAGTGCGAGTTCGCCCATATGGGTACTAAAATAAATCCGATAAATTTTGGGTATACGATAAATCGCACAAATATAAGGGCTGTCAATTCGACTAAACACCTAGGAATTACAATTACGAGCAACTTAAATTGGAAAGACCACGTTGATAATACTGCGCCGCAGCCGAAATAAAGGCGGCGCTTTGTTGGCAGAACACATAGAGTATGCGACAAAACCACTAAGGAGACAGCCTACATTTCTCCATCCTCTGCTGGAATATTGCTGCGCGGTGTGGGTTCCTTACCAGGTAGGATTGACGGAGGACATCGAAAAAGTGCAAAGAAGGGCAGCGCGTTTCGTGTTATCGCGCAATAGGGGTGAGAGTGTCACTGATATGATACCCGAGTTGGGGTGGCAGTCACTAAAACAGAGGCGGTTTCCTTTGCGGCGAGATCAATTTACGAAATTGCACCAACTTTCTCTTCCGAATGAGAATTTTTTTTTTTTTTGACAGCCACCTACGTAGGGAGAAATGATCATCATAATAAAATAAGAGAAATCAGAGCTCGAACGGACAGATTTAGGTGTTCCTTTTTCCCGCACGCCATTCGAGAGTGGAATGGTAGAGAAGTAGTATGAGAATGGTTCGATGAACCCTCTGACAGGCACTTAAGTGTGAATTGCAGAGTAACCATGTAGATGTAGATGTAGATGTAGCTGTAGACTCAGTACTGAAAATGCAGGTCAGTTTCTTTAGACATGTGAAAATAATTGAGGACAATAAATTAACTAAAAGAAACTTCCAATATTTTTCTAACAGAGATACGAAACATCAATAGAGCAAAGATGCTCTTGAATACTTACGAGAAATGATCGTAACCGAAGAAAACATTCAAAACTTAAAAAAATTCCGATGTAAAGTAAGAAAATTCAATAGCCTTCAAGAGAATGACAAGAAATGTGGAAAACTCTTCGCCAAGGAACAAAACCAACAGCAGAGCAATGGAGTGAGAAAGTACTGGGAAGATAGGGAGAAGCAATTGCTATAGGTAATTCTTTTACATTGTCTACAGTTAGCCAGAATCGACGTTAGAAGATGAGTTCCCAAAGCATGCGTTAGAATGATATACAACGAAAGCGTAAACATCGAAAGAGGAAGATAACCTGAAAATCTCATGCATTAAAAAAGAAAAAAAATTAATGAGTGGCATCGAGACAATGAAATAAATGAAAAATTTGGCAATATAAGAAGATTTAACAATATTTACAATCATCAGCAAAAATCACAGTTACGCGTTTTTGGCGGACTGATCGCAGGCAAGTTCTTTACGAAATAACTAAGAGCCTGGTGACGAAGCTGTGACTTGTAAATACACAACGGTAAGGTCACGAGTGCTCGTAGGTATCGATTATAGAGGTCGATGCGCCTGCGTGCACTGTGTCAGTGATGTTAGCTTTACGGTAGTCGTGTAATGGAAGTCAATGGTGGTGGTAGAAACACAGAGGCTGTGCGGTCGCCCTCAGCGCGGCCAGACCCTCAATAATAGCCGTAATCAGAATTTGTGCTATTTTACATGCTGCATGTTACGTGGGTCACCAGTGTGGAGAGTATGACGATTAATAATTGACTTTGACCCATGTACAAATTACCCCTCATTAGTTTTTTGAGACGAACAACTGATTGTCTCACATTTGTGTTAACAAATAAATTCATTTGCCTATGCTAAAACACAACACGGACTTTTAGACACATGCAACCTAAATTCCCTCCGTTTGGCATGCAGCCCTCTAATACTGCTGTAACATTTATAATTCCGAGCCTGTCACCCTTATCCACTTGCCACGATCATGTATCAGCTTCAAGCAGATTTGGGTATTTCAATTAATAGTGCCAGAAAATGTGTAGGAACAGGTACAAAACGCAACTGAAAATTCGTAAGGCTATTATTTATTATTAATACAAACATGAAACAGCTAAAAGGAAATATAAATGAAGGAAAGATAACTCAGTTTCAGAGGGAGAATATTAGAGGTGAACAGATACAAACGATAATATCTGTGAAAATGAAGAAGTTTCACAATTTTTGTTGAACGGGTAGTGTGCTGATCAATGAATATGAAATTCGAATAAACTAAAGAGAGACGAAGTAGAAATAAGGAATCCGTGATAAAATTCCGATGTTCTTTTGTGTTAGTTGTGTGCTGGCGTGTAAACCGTTGTATCAGTAATACTTCATTTGTTAAAAGTTTCGAGCATAGATCATACATGATATCGTAAATCATGTATTCGGATAGTGACTCAAATAAATGGATGCAATCGTGTTTAGATATGGTCTCAATTCGAAGACTGGTTTGATGGTGCTCTCCGCTCTACTCTTACCTGTGGAACCTTCATGATAACTATTGCATCTTACATCGATTTAAATCTGCTTTCTACAGTCAAGCTTTGGTCTGTCTTTACACATTCTACCTTCAGTTTTCCATTACAGTACCGTAATAATGTTACTTGATGAAAAGGAATGCGTGGCATCAACTGATTTCCTTTTACTGAAGTTGTGCCATGAATTTCTTTTCTCCCAATTTGATTTAATATTCCCTCAATAGCTATAAGATCTGACAACCAAGTCTCCAGCATTCATATCATCTCAAACGCTTCTATTTCTGTTTTATCTAAACTGTTCATCGTTCACGTTTCATGCGCGAAGAGCGCTACGCACCACACAAAGACCTTTGGCAAACACTTCCTAAGACTGAAATTTGTATTCAGATATATTTTTCTTTTTCAAAAATGCTCTCATTTTGTACTACTTCGTCCATCGTCGGTTATTATCGAAACTGATCTATTAGATCCTGATATGACTCTTAGATGCTCAGTTGTCACATAGTTTTACAAATATGTCATGGAAAGTCAGTTTGTAGTTATCGCAGATATATGTGAGCTACAGGAGCCCAGTGGATTGAGCAACACGATGTCATAAATACTTCAGGTACGAGTATAACGCCTTTAAAATTTACGTCAGCGATAATATAAAAGGTAGCACTATCACGGACAATGAAACAACTTTTACCTTGTATACGCAGGCAAACGTCGGAAGCCAATGAACATGTTTGCATGCTTAATTAAAACAGAAGTCAGTTGTCGACAGGTTGTAGTGAGCATATGTCAACGCCAGGTAAACCTGTAAATGAAGGTCTGCGGCACATGTTTACAGCGTGTGGTCAGAAATACATCGTCCGCCCAAAAAGTTCCCAAACTGGTCTCATTCTTGGGGCACAAGCGACGGCAGCACATTAACTACGTTGGCGACTTGAATTCACAAAGCCAAGCAACAGATGTGCATTCGAAAGTGTCAGTCAGTGATAAGTAGTGGATGAGTGGCGGGTACTGTGTCAGCGTCGTAGTGTCACAAATCTCAATGCAGTAACATCACTAAATCAAGTTTTACAAATTATAGAGTGCAGCAATCAGTCGCCCTTTTTTAGATTTTAAACACAAATCCAGATTTCGGCTAGTGGCTAGCCATTCTGAATGCACTATTTGCTATTCTAGATGCATGTAAGTCCCTGTTTTTCGGGTGTCAGTCACATTTCTTTGAATACTATTCAGTTGGATAACTTCAGTGGTGCGTAACTTGGAAACGGCGCAAGGTTTCGAATTTTTCTTAGACTAAGCAGATTCAGAAGGATGTAGGTTGCAGTAGGTACTGAGAGATGAAGAAGCTTGCACAGGATAGAGTAGCATGGAGAGCTACATCAAACCAGTCTCAGGACTGAAGACCACAACAACAACAACCAGTGAACTGAACAACATTACATCCGTGTTGACTTCATTTGCAGAGTAATAAGTGCAGGTATTACAAGTAGTATGGCTTTAAAAAATGGTTCAAATGGTTCTGAGCACTATGGGACTTAACATCTGTGGTCATCAGTCCCCTAGAACATAGAACTACTTAAACCTAACTAACCTAAGGACATCACACACATCCATGCCCGAGGCAGGATTCGAACCTGCGACCGTAGCAGTCGCGCGGTTCCGGACTGCGCGCCTATAACCGCTAGACCTCCGCTGCCGGCAGTATGGCTTTAAATTTGATAGTACCACCAAGTGTGAGGGGCACAAGCAAGCCATTAATGCTTCTTTCGACTGGCCAGTAGACCAGGTAGTGAAATGTGGATGTGCAGAAGCAACACTGTATAGTCTATACTGATAGGCATAGTCCACCTTACGGTGCAGTTACGACCGTTCAGAAAGAAACAGATAGTGCATTATGTGTTGGTGCGAAGACTGTCAGACGCGGAGAAAAAACATGTGACACACTAAAGTGGTACACATTAAGATACCAATGATGACAATACCTGTACCTGCCCATACAATACCTGTACCTGCCCATAATACCCTGTATATGTAGCAATATCAGGAGTTGCCGCCGGGGAATAAAGAGGAGCTGATTTCTGTACAGCTGCTGGAAAACTGAGCGTTATGTTGGTAAATATTTGGTAAATATTTATTTATTTATTGTTATTAACTTTGAGTTTAAGGCACTATAATACGTCATGTTAGATCTACGATTGTTACTTTTATTTTATTCTACGTTTATTTGGTCAATGGAATTATAACAAAATCCAGCTCTTACAATTATGAGTCAGTAAACTACAATTACGTCTCATAGTAGTATGTTTGTGTGTCACAACGTTACACCTAAGTTAGAATTAACTTATAATGTACTACAATTACAAGGGATATGCTCTGTGGTATACGTTTATGGCATTGTTATACTACTTACTATTATTATATGAAATTACTATACCTATTCGACCATGCCTCGTGACAGTAATGAGTCAGAAAACGAGAGAGCGTATGCAGGTGTTTCTACAACTACCATTCAGTTTCAGTCTCTAGCCAGGACAAACGGACACAGTTCCTGACCCTAACCAGCACTTGTTACTGTACTGTTACATGGCCTGTGAGATGATCACACGAGAAGACGTACATCTAGCACTGAGCCAGGAATCACCATACACTCTCTCTCCATTTCGCCCCAAGCTACCGTCCTGTACCGCCATACTCTCCATCTCCTTAGGTTTCTGGGGCACAATTTCCAAAATTGTCCTTCTACAGACCTCCACGACTAACAGTAGTCGTTGCTTGAATGGCGAGATACAGCATTTTTAGCTTCAGGTTATATGGCTTTACACTAACTAATCGGATGTATCCGGACACCTGTTAGTAGATATTAGTATGCGTTGTGTCAACCCTTCGCCTTAATGAATGCTGGAACTCTGATGGGGACACTTTCATTGATGTGTCTGAACGCCTGGGGAGGGTTGGCAACCAGAGACGCATGGCGCTAGGGTATGGAGCAAAGTCGACGTTCTGATTCTTTCCAAAGGGATTGCAAATGTGTCCGAAGGAACACTGCGTCGTTCTTTGTTAACAACACAGACACTACAATACCATATTTCTACGTTCTTCGTTAACAACACAGACACTACAATACCATATTTCCACACCTATACAAGGGAGCAACTTTTAATAAAATGTCCTCCCCTGTATGGGAATTATATAAAGTGTGTACGAGAACAGGTTGGGACGCAGGGACGACGACATATCGAAGTTTGGGTCTGGCCCTGAGTCTTTCACGGATAGCCAAATCGGTTTACGTGACTGCTCGTGTAAAGAGGGAAATCCAGGTTCGAGTCTAGATCCGAAACAAATTTTCACTTTCACCACTCCCTCGGACAGTTAGTTCTCGTTAACGCAAATATTATCTTGTTTCAATCATTCCCTTGGAAAACGTGATCAAAGGTTTTTGTATTACGGTAAATTAATTTTTTTCCCTGAGAACTTGTGCTAACATGGCATGTAGTTCTGTATGTATAAGATCTGTCATAAATTTTACCTAGGTTAAACAGTTCGCATTTATTATGGAAATAATACTTCTCACTTTAGTTTTACATCAAATGTTAATAATTGTCACGTTTTACAGACAGTTAAGAGATACTTTAGATGAACCATTTTGAAATCATTATGCGGAAACCCGCAACCGCACATGTTTACCTTTGTACCAAATGTTTGCAGTTGTGGGGTGGAATGGACTTCCCAGCAATTGTTAATATATCCACGTGTGAGACGGTAGGACGCAGCCGCTGCTGGAGTGTCTGGTGGCCAGGAGCTGAGCCGGTGTGTGCTATCGGTTGCAGGGCCGGCCTGAGAGCCCTGCCCCATAACGCCAAGATGCACTACAACCTGGCCAACGTGCTGCGGGACGCCGGCAACGCCGACCTGGCCGCCGAGCACTACCGCGAGGCTCTCAGGTGAGTGGCGCCGCATCTCCGCAATTAGTCTGAGCCACCGACGGGCACGGGCCGCAGCGGCCCCCTCACTGCGCCGTTAAGCTGTGTCCTACAAGACAGCCGCGTTAGGCAACGCTACTTGTGCTTCGTGAAATTGTTCATTTTTACCATGCAGCTGGCCGAGGGCAACCGTGAGCACATTACTTTTCACTATAAGGTTTATCCTAGTCAACTATTCTCACAAAACTTTATGGTGGCTATTTCGGTTTCGCATTAAGTGAAGCATTCGATGCCACTTCTGAGCTCACTACTAAATTGTCAGCTTTCTTACTAAACTAGACATCTGGAGACGCATAAGCTCATTCTGTCACCACAACCTTCCTTTTAAATCTAATGTAGTCGTCACATAAATCCTCAACGTCATGTTACGAGATAAAGACGATATCAGTAATCGATAGGTTCCTTTTACAATTGCTTTACATTGTGTAAAAATTACCAGTAACCCAACAAAAATAAGAAATATGACGTCACATAAATCGTCATCGTTGCGCTCCGAGATGCTGCCCACTTCTGGTATCAACAGATTCAGTTGATCCCTAGTTTCGACTGTCTAGACATTACTAACAGTTGTATAAAAGTAAGCAGTACTATGCAAGTACGTATATGGCGCTATTACGGCAACAAACAATATAATAACTTACTAAATTTAAAAGTAATACCATAAATATTTCATCAAAATATACTGGAAGTCAACATTTCATGGACGCTGCTACTTGAGGTCTGGCTGGGATTATCCGCCGTAAATCCTCGTATAGAGAGTCGTAGCTGGAGAACCTAAGTTTTGTTTACATCATGCCCACGCTTTGCAAATACACTCCTGGAAATTGAAATAAGAACACCGTGAATTCATTGTCCCAGGAAGGGGAAACTTTATTGACACATTCCTGGGGTCAGATACATCACATGATCACACTGACAGAACCACAGGCACATAGACACAGGCAACAGAGCATGCACAATGTCGGCACTAGTACAGTGTATATCCACCTTTCGCAGCAATGCAGGCTGCTATTCTCCCATGGAGACGATCGTAGAGATGCTGGATGTAGTCCTGTGGAACGGCTTGCCATGCCATTTCCACCTGGCGCCTCAGTTGGACCAGCGTTCGTGCTGGACGTGCAGACCGCGTGAGACGACGCTTCATCCAGTCCCAAACATGCTCAATGGGGGACAGATCCGGAGATCTTGCTGGCCAGGGTAGTTGACTTACACCTTCTAGAGCACGTTGGGTGGCACGGGATACATGCGGACGTGCATTGTCCTGTTGGAACAGCAAGTTCCCTTGCCGGTCTAGGAATGGTAGAACGATGGGTTCTATGACGGTTTGGATGTACCGTGCACTATTCAGTGTCCCCTCGACGATCACCAGTGGTGTACGGCCAGTGTAGGAGATCGCTCCCCACACCATGATGCCGGGTGTTGGCCCTGTGTGCCTCGGTCGTATGCAGTCCTGATTGTGGCGCTCACCCGCACGGCGCCAAACACGCATACGACCATCATTGGCACCAAGGCAGAAGCGACTCTCATCGCTGAAGACGACACGTCTCCATTCGTCCCTCCATTCACACCTGTCGCGACACCACTGGAGGCGGGCTGCACGATGTTGGGGCGTGAGCGGAAGACGGCCTAACGGTGTGCGGGACCGTAGCCCAGCTTCATGGAGACGGTTGCGAATGGTCCTCGCCGATACCCCAGGAGCAACAGTGTCCCTAATTTGTTGGGAAGTGGCGGTGCGGTCCCCTACGGCACTGCGTAGGATCCTACGGTCTTGGCGTGCATCCGTGCGTCGCTGCGGTCCGGTCCCAGGTCGACGGGCACGTGCGCCTTCCGCCGACCACTGGCGACAACATCGATGTACTGTGGAGACCTCACGCCCCACGTGTGGAGCAATTCGGCGGTACGTCCACCCGGCCTCCCGCATGCCCACTATACGCCCTCGCTCAAAGTCCGTCAACTGCACATACGGTTCACGTCCACGCTGTCGCGGCATGCTACCAGTGTTAAAGACTGCGATGGAGCTCCGTATGCCACGGCAAACTGGCTGACACTGACGGCGGCGGTGCACAAATGCTGCGCAGCTAGTGCCATTCGACGGCCAACACCGCGGTTCCTGGTGTGTCCGCTGTGCCGTGCGTGTGATCATTGCTTGTACAGTCCTCTCGCAGTGTCCGGAGCAAGTATGGTGGGTCTGACACACCGGTGTCAATGTGTTCTTTTTTCCATTTCCAGGAGTGTATTATGATCTAGTCATGTAGGTTATTGAAATCTTAGAATTTTGAAAAAAGAAAATTGTTTTTAATGATTGCTTCTGCCTGATTCCTTAACTGTTTTAAAATTTTCAGTAAAACTTTAAACATAAACTTAAGTGTTAGTAGTGAGTCGACTTCTCACAATACATGTCATATTCATATTTTCAGTTTCACGACCCTCATTACATATCAGTATATATATTTAACAGCTACGTTGTGAACAAAGCTCGACGATAATGAACGGAGTTTCTGTTTTTTAATATTTTTTGTGGTAGTCGTAAAACAATCCCTCTCCTCCCGCAGTTACAAGTTATGGATAATTCGTTGGTATTTCTACGGTTTTATGAAACAAATTTTCAGGATCTGGACCATACTTAAGGATTCACTTATAAAGTAAGTTGTTAATAAAACGTAACAGTGCAATGACACATTTTTTTTTGGTGGGCATAAAGTTCACCTCACAACTTAACTAGAAGAAAGGATCGGTTGGTTGGGCAGGTTTTGAAGCGTCAAGGGATTACGAGTTTAGTTTTGGAGGGAAGCGTGGAGGGTAAATATCATAGAGGGAGACAAAGAGATGAATACACTAAGGAGAATCAAAAGGATGTGGATTGCAGTAGGTACTCGGAAACGAAGAGGCTTGCAAAGGATAGAGTAGCATGGAGACCTGCACCGAACCAGTCTTTGGTCTGTAGACCAGAACAATAACACAAAGTCCAGCTCTCTCCCCCCAACCCAACTGGTAGTACATGTTACAGAAAATGCGCTGGCGTTGCTAGGGTTAACTCTAACGTAAAACAATAACCCTAACGTAAAACAACACATGAATTATTTACCATAATGTAGAGGTGTCACGATTAAGCAGTGTATTTTAACAGCTATATAGCGTCGGCACATGTGTAGAGGTCGTAGCCACTGGCGAGTAATGAGGTGACGTGTTGATAGGCAAAACAGGTGTCATAAGGTCAGGTCTATATGAAAGAGCCAGCAATGTGTTCAGTGAACGTGGTCAGCATCAGTTGGTTAAAACGCACGAAAAATCAATGCTGGCTGGGCCGCATATTGTTCCTGAAACTAAGTTTACCCGGGCTATAAAACTTGCTCATTCCCTACAACATGACGCGCTATTTTTGCCACACCCATTTTAGTCAAATGCTCGGCAAAACTGCCAGCCACTGATGACCGACAAAGCTTGCGGCAGTAATTTCCGAGTCAGAAGTTTTTACGCGGACTTCACTATGGCAATGAAAACTGCGACAGCAAAAAAGTGGAAGGGAGTGCGGCTCTTCTGGATTTCCATTCCACAAGGAAAAAAGGCAACAAGGAAAACTTAATCGATGTTTGTAAATGCGTTCTTTTTAAGTAGGAAACTGCCTGGGAAACTAACACATGTGCTGGTACTGAATACATACTTTTTACAAAATGCAGAAACCTTGTCCGAGTATTGATAATACCAATCAAAGTTTGGAATCTCCTTATAGTAGTTGGCCAAAACGCTTTAGTTTCTGCCTACTGGTGATTCACATAGAGGTTTTATGTAGCACTGTGAAGTGCACTTCTCTTCGACGTACCTCTTAGTAACAGGACGTTTGTAACGCTTTAGTGGAAAGAACCTAGAAATTCATTAGACTACTATGAAATAACAATGAGATTTTAATGTTTACATGTTATTGTGTTTCACCAGTATAGTGGTAAAGCTATGACTATCACAAATACAAGACATCTACGACTGCCGTTATGGGACGTGAAAGTATTGTACACAATTACCGTAACTAAAAAGAGAGAACTGGCAAATTGCTGTCTTTGGACACGAAGACAATAATAAAATTATATAAATATTTTGAAATCCTAGGAACCTGTGTAGAAGAAAATTTGGGCTCACTTTAGCAGATCTTTGTACATATTACTATCGGTGTTCCAGAGTTCTGGTAGTGATGAGATAACACATAATTATATGGAATCCATGGTTGTGTCGTTTACACACCTCTACATTCCAGCAGACAACAAAAGTCGAGTGCCTCCACGTATGCACGCTTACTTTCGAACGAAAGAGAAATAATACCACACTCCTGGAAAATGAAATAAGAACACCGTGAATTCATTGTCCCAGGAAGGGGAAACTTTATTGACACATTCCTGGGGTCAGATACATCACATGATCACACTGACAGAACCACAGGCACATAGACACAGGCAACAGAGCATGCACAATGTCGGCACTAGTACAGTGTATATCCACCTTTCGCAGCAATGCAGGCTGCTATTCTCCCATGGAGACGATCGTAGAGATGCTGGATGTAGTCCTGTGGAACGGCTTGCCATGCCATTTCCACCTGGCGCCTCAGTTGGACCAGCGTTCGTGCTGGACGTGCAGACCGCGTGAGACGACGCTTCATCCAGTCCCAAACATGCTCAATGGGGGACAGATCCGGAGATCTTGCTGGCCAGGGTAGTTGACTTACACCTTCTAGAGCACGTTGGGTGGCACGGGATACATGCGGACGTGCATTGTCCTGTTGGAACAGCAAGTTCCCTTGCCGGTCTAGGAATGGTAGAACGATGGGTTCTATGACGGTTTGGATGTACCGTGCACTATTCAGTGTCCCCTCGACGATCACCAGTGGTGTACGGCCAGTGTAGGAGATCGCTCCCCACACCATGATGCCGGGTGTTGGCCCTGTGTGCCTCGGTCGTATGCAGTCCTGATTGTGGCGCTCACCCGCACGGCGCCAAACACGCATACGACCATCATTGGCACCAAGGCAGAAGCGACTCTCATCGCTGAAGACGACACGTCTCCATTCGTCCCTCCATTCACGCCTGTCGCGACACCACTGGAGGCGGGCTGCACGATGTTGGGGCGTGAGCGGAAGACGGCCTAACGGTGTGCGGGACCGTAGCCCAGCTTCATGGAGACGGTTGCGAATGGTCCTCGCCGATACCCCAGGAGCAACAGTGTCCCTAATTTGTTGGGAAGTGGCGGTGCGGTCCCCTACGGCACTGCGTAGGATCCTACGGTCTTGGCGTGCATCCGTGCGTCGCTGCGGTCCGGTCCCAGGTCGACGGGCACGTGCACCTTCCGCCGACCACTGGCGACAACATCGATGTACTGTGGAGACCTCACGCCCCACGTGTGGAGCAATTCGGCGGTACGTCCACCCGGCCTCCCGCATGCCCACTATAAGCCCTCGCTCAAAGTCCGTCAACTGCACATACGGTTCACGTCCACGCTGTCGCGGCATGCTACCAGTGTTAAAGACTGCGATGGAGCTCCGTATGCCACGGCAAACTGGCTGACACTGACGGCGGCGGTGCACAAATGCTGCGCAGCTAGTGCCATTCGACGGCCAACACCGCGGTTCCTGGTGTGTCCGCTGTGCCGTGCGTGTGATCATTGCTTGTACAGTCCTCTCGCAGTGTCCGGAGCAAGTATGGTGGGTCTGACACACCGGTGTCAATGTGTTCTTTTTTCCATTTCCAGGAGTGTATTACACCGATCGGATAACGTGACTTCTCATTGCGGCATTGCAGGCTCAGACAGAGAAAGAAGCATTTACACCCAAGGCCATATGGTCAGACAGTATGAAATATTCTTCAATCTCGGTCGACAGCAGCAAGACATCGGCAGTATGCTTGCAGCTGAACGCAGAAGCCTCCTCCACTACCTATATAGGCCGCCTGTACCACAAACTTCCGCGTATCGCAGCAACATTACTTCAATTTTTATGGAAACATTATTGCAGCCACACAGTGCCGTCACTTACGGCCCCTGTGAACGTACCTGAAGTGCCGGTTGTGAGGTAACGGGCAAGTTGTGGCGCCCTGAAAATATTCTAAGTTCGGAACTGGCGAAGCCACACGGGCCACTCGACAAGCCGGTGTTCGTCAGCAACTGCGTGGTGCCGAACATCAGCTGGAGCAAGAGGGGTAGCCCCAGCGCGTGGTCCAGACCGACCACGTGGCTGGGAATTCCATGTTGACGCTGTGCCGAGGACTGTGTTTTGTGTCAATGAAGGAGATTTGCATGCCGGGAGTGCCAAAGATGGTGGACTTCGTCAAACCATAATGGTAGACATTTCACAGTTCATGTAGAAATTAGTAATAGCAAGAGAAATCCTACTACCTTAAATAGAAACAAGTAAATTACCATTATTTGCACAACGATTCTGTTGGTGTTATCAGATTTTCAATATCTTTATTAGTTTAAAGTTTAGTATCTGAGTGCAAACCTAAATTGATACGAAGTACAGGCATGTCACTTGAATAGCACAGGAGTTATTGGAGGTCAAAGGGGCTGATTACTATTGATCGAGTCAGGCCATAAGTACTCCACAGTTACACGAGGAAACAGTAGCAGCATGCTTATAAATACATTTATTTGCCTATGTCCTTATTTATATCCGATATATACTATTAATGAAGAAATTGGTCAAATATTTACTGTGTTTTAGAAGGCACAGAGACATTAGGGTACTGGCCTACTTTTGTTTCTGTTCCTTTGATATATGTTTATGTGACTTGTTTATGTATCTAATGATGTGTGTTAGAGAATGTTTATGGTCCAGCCGAAGGAATATTTATTTAATTTCAAGTTATTTAAATGTAAATTCAGTATTTCGTATGTGTTTCAGTATGTTTGTGAGTGTGCGTTAGCTTGGAGACATGGTGGGAGCGCTCTAGCCAATCACAGCGCTCGTTACTATGGCAGGCGACTAACGAAGTCAATGGAAAGAATCGATGGAAGTGGGGTAGGAGGATCGGGTGGCACAGGAGGGAGCGAGTGCTGGACAGGAAGGCTCAACGGACGGTTACAGGAAATACTGGGAGAGTGTTGAGCGGTTTGTGTTTGGTCGCGGCAGATAGAAATGTTTCATGGTGCCAACTTGTGCTCTTCTGAGATTTCCGTGGCTTCTACAGTGAAGACATAGTATGCATTTAGAATTGAATATCTCGCGAGCTGTGTTGTTGTTTATAACTAATTACCTGAAGTAGGAATCTATTGTTTCACTGTTATTCAACTTATATTTTATTTAATCGCTGGACCATCGACACCAGTAAGGGTTTTGCAGTAATAAACGGCATTCTTAAAGGTACTTCTACTATGGTACTCATCATTTAAACTCGTTAAAAACAGCACCTGCAGATTTTACTTAATTGCAATCTTTCATTTACAAATTTCTATGTTACATTCAAAATTCGCAATTGCCGAGTGGTAGGAACCTTCGACCATTCGATTCATGTGTATATTCTTATTGTATACTGTTTACTCATGAGTATTTGGCTTGTTTTGCGGAAACTACGTGTCCCAGCCCCTAGACAACGAAACCAGCCAAAACTCCGAGTCCGAGTGTACGTAGTTGAGGGTCACATTTTATTCGAAAGCTCGCACGGTGCTGCCACCGATGCTTTTTGCTTTGGTGACGTTGCCAAGATTCAGAAGTAATTTGTTTTGTACTTTCTTTTAACATGCCAGATGGCAGTCACTGGTTTGTTACATTCACTGTTACCTGTTTCAGCAGTGATTTACTGACCTCTTTATATTAAATTTTGCTGCGAACAGAAATTGACTTCCTTTACACAAATATACAACGACAAATACATACTGACATTCTTAACTCAAATGCACTTGCACAGGCAATGTTGCGATCATCGCTCAGTATAATAAGAGGGAAAAAGCACTAATACTGGCTTCAACATCAGACATATTTCGTAAAACTTTTCGAGTTCTACATCTGCTTAGGCCTCAGGAAGCAGTAAAAATGACAGTTGTTCAATGAATATTAATATACTTCATGTGGCGTGCCACAAATTAAAAGAACAAAACTCGGTACGGTCAAAGCACTGGAGGTTTCACTCTGTAGAGGTGCATAAGTGATGTAGCGACTTTCACAGGGGCAGTGGTAGCCGTTGTCCGAGGACGTATGGCGATGCCAGAGCTCGCTTGCACTCTTTTGCGTCAGTACAGTAGCGAGTGTTTGTCTCCGTACACAAAGAGACGTCATTTAGGTGTCCAAAACGGAAGACTCGAATCACGTCTGCTGTCTGTCATGAGGCGAAACCATGACAAAAGGGAATGTGATGAATCCATAGGAGCTATAATGTTCACCAATCCTACTTGGTGGTTACATAGGTAACAGCTTCCAGAGACAATAAAAATTTGATTTTTTCAGTACTTCTTATAATTATTGAACAAAGTTAAGAAGTTAAAATGTTTCACTGAGAGGTATAACCTGTTCACTTTACCATCGCTGTTTCAGATGAGACTGCTGTCCAACTGTTTATATGTTCTGCTAATGTTTATTTCGAACGACGCAGGAGCGGTATAACTGTGTTGAATCAAAATGTATCGTATTTTCTGAAGTGACTTGGTATAGTTGCAGCAGACAAAACACATTCCATAAACACATTCTTTTATAGAGAAACAATCGAAAAGAACAACTAGAAAATAAAAATGTTTGTGCACGGTCGTACAATGCAGCTGTGTCTGTGTGTGTGTGTGTGTGTGTGTGTGTGTGTGTGTGTGTGTGTGTGTGTGCGTGTGTGTGTGTGTGGCGTCCTGCCCACTCGTCGCGTATAGGGTGCCTAAGGGATGCTGCGTTCTCGGAATCGTCGTCGTCGTCGGGTGATACTCGCATCCGAGTTTTCATTTCTCTCCTGAGATTTCCTTTGTCACGGTTCAGGCGTGGAAGTGCAATCCAATCATAGCGTGGAACAGGTGGCCACGGACATTACAGCTGATGGAAGGTGGAGGACGTGGCTGAGCCTGGAGGAGTTCATGTCCCCGGCGTTTGCCATTCTCCATTCGTCGACGTTCCATCTCAAAGTTTTGAAGAGCATTTGAGGTAACTGGGCGCCAGCGACATCGACCTTCTGCTATTGTGGACCAGTTACTCGGATCGATGTTCAAGTTTTTCAGATTTTTCTTGTACTGGTCCTTATGACGTTTGAGAGGGGCACCTCGTGGCCTTTTACCTGTGCTCACTTCGCTGTACAGCGTTTGGCGTGGAAGTCTGTCATTTTTCATCCTCTGGACATATCCGACCCATCTGAGTTGATGCCCAATGGTAAGAGCTTCCATGCTATACACTTCTGCTTTCTCAAGAACAGCCGTGTTGGATATAAACTCATCCCATTTCAGGTTCATGATAAATCTTAGCTTCTGTTGGTTGAAGCGTTCTAGTTTCTTCAGATCACAGCAATATAACGTTCAGGTTTCGCAACCATATAGCAGGGTGGAAATGACTACAGATTTGTACACCATCAGTTTGGTGTACAATGTTGGGTCTTTATTCAGGAAGACACGCTTTATAAGACACCCAAATGCTACATGGGCAGCACGTAATCTATTCTCCACATCTTTTCCAGATGAGCAGTTAGATGACAGTATGCTTCCTAGGAAGAGGAAGTGGTCCACTTAGTTCCAAGGGTGTATCATAAATGGATATGCTGAAATCAGGAACGGAGGAGCCAGGAGTTGGCAGCACCATCACCTTTGTCTTTGGGATATTGAAGGAGAGACCATATCGTTCGTACGCCCTGCTGAAGGAATCAACTGATAGCTGCAACTCTGCAGGTGAATGAGCTGGAGAAGCTTTGTCATCAGCATACTGCAGCTCTGTCACACGAGTGGTACTGGTGAACCTTTTTGAATGGAGTCTGGACTGGTTGAATAATCCTCCATCGAACCTGTACTTTAGTTCTATTCCTGCATTGTTTACGGATGTCTCGTAAAGCATGCATTCTCGGAATGTCATACAACAATTCAAGCTAATAACATTACTAGTTTTATTTCAGTTAAGAAGATTGTCAATACTTAAAATGGAATTGACATTGGTGTCGCAAGAGATGGGTGGCATGCAACATAAATCCGAGTCCTTTGCTATATACAATGTGCATGCAAGATTACACACAGTTTGTCGATCACTAATACCTGCTATTGTAGCATTCTCTGCTAGGCCTGTCCTTATGATGTCCGAATGCTGAGCAAATACTGAGCGCCCGCGGCTGGCAGGCGCGGAGATTATATTCTCCTCTTGTTGAGGCCGTTGCTGCACCATTCGCCTACGTGGTTTCACCGCCTTCTCTTCTCTTGCGTTCTTCATCTTCGTTCCGGCGCTTATGGGTACGCCAGATCATTCCTCCCCCCCTCACCACTCCTCACAAAAGCGACGGTCCGTCGGCGTGTAGGGAGTACGACCACTTCGGGGGAGGCAGGAGTTTGGGTGCATCGCCGGGCCGGAAGCTGTGGCTGCAGGGGACGTCAAGCTTCCGGCCGTACCCCGCCATCCGGCCTGCGCTCTGGCGGGAACGTCCCCCGGAAAACGACCAGAAGGGTACGCGTCCATCTGCGGCTGTCATGAACCAGATGAAGAAGCGTGGCTGCTGCGGTGTGGGCGGGCCCAGCTCCATCGGTTGGACGAGAGGAGGCGGAGGAGGCGAAGGCTCCATGGGGTCGTCCCGTGGTGTCGTGATGACACCCTCTGGTGGCTGCTGTGGCCGCGCTGTCCTCTGGATCCGTGAATCTGGGGGAAGAGAGACTGAAAGATCATCGTGTACACGACAGAGGCGGACTTAATTTTGATGGCGGCGCTGCAAGCCATGGGGACCTGAAAGACGATATATGCAAGCGCCAAGTCGACGGACGATCTCGCCTCGCGCCGACCGTCTGCTGCCGCTAAAAACCCTGTAAAAAACAATATCATACGGCGCGGCCTTCCTTCGGTGCCTGATACTGAGGATGGTAGAGCAGTGTCCGATGGGGGCGACCGTGAAGCAATTCCGCCGGTCCATCTCTTGGGAGCCAACGATATGAAGCTAGAAACAGCTGCAGAGCTAGATCCCTGGTGTGTGCAGAGTTTGGTCATCTGCTGCTTGAAGGTTCAGACAAAACGTTGCGCTTCGCCGTTTGACTGTGGATGGAACATCGCAATAGTTAGACGCTGTATGTCATTGCGTTCACAGAATATTCAAAATTCGTTTGACGTGAGCTGAGGTCCATTGTCTGACACTATTACTTCAGGTAAACCCTGGTGGCAAAAAATCGATGACAAGACCTGAATTGTGCTACGTGACGTTGTCGAGTTCATTGTCACAGCAAAAGGAAACTTGCTGTACGAGTCAACCACAGTCCACCAGCGAGTGTTCCAAAAAGGTCCCCCAAAGTCTATGTGCACACGTTGACATGGCGACTGCGACGTATACCAAGCAGAGTATTTTTGTGGCCGAGCAGACTGATTTTCCGCACATGTGTGACACTGTGACGTCATCTGTGCTATTTGGGCGTCCATACCCTTGCAAGTACAGTGTCGACGTGCTAACTGTTTCGTACGAACAATCCCCTAGCGCCTTGTTCTAGTAACTGCCACAATTCCTTTTGCAAAGATTTAGGGATCGACACACATGATTGTCCACTATCATTCTGAACAATAATCACACTTTTCTGTACAGCGAGGTTATACCGACGGGCAGACCAAGATGTGCGAATGTACGTTAGCAAAATGTTCAAACCGGAATCAGCTTCCATGGCCTATGCAATTTTCTTGTAGTTCAGCTCAAAATTCTGAAGCAGTTCAGAATTCTGAGCATCCATGTGACAAGATGATGCAGCAGAAGCGTCAAAGTCTGTATCAGGGCCAATGGCAAGACGTGAATGCGCGTCCGAATTACTATGTTGAGCTGTCGTAAGATACACAATGTCGTACTGGTACTGAGATAACAACAAAGTCCATCTTCGCAATTTTTGGGTAGTTCGTACAGGAACCGGTTTCGTCGCATGAAACAAGGACTGAAAAGCTTTTTGATCCGATACTAAGTAGAATTTTCTGCCATACAAATAGTGGTAAAATTTGGTGACACCAAACACAACAGCCAAAGCCTCTTTCTCAATTTGTGAATAGTTACATTCAGCGTTGGGCAACACTTTTTATGCAAGGGCATAGGCCTGTCTTTATCACCAATACTGTGCGAAATCACTGCACCGATTCCGTGAGAGGAAGCGTGAACTTGCAATACAAATGGCCTGTCCGGATCAAAGTAAACTAAGTATCGAACACTGAGCAATGTATCTTTAAGTTTTTTAAAAGCTACTTGGCACTCATCTGTACAAACAAAGGGGACATTATTGCGACGCAAGCGATGCAGTGGAGCTGAGATTTGTGCAGCATTCGGTATGAACCGACTATAATAGTTCACACCGGCCTGTGTGGCCGAGCGGTTCTAGGCGCTACAGTCTGGAACCGCGCGACCGCTACGGTCACAGGTTCGAATCCTGCCTCGGGCATGGATGTGAGTGATGTCCTTATGTTAGTTAGGTTTACGTAGTTATAAGTTCTAGGGGAGTGATGACCTCAGAAGTTAAGTCTCATAGTGCTCAGAGCCATTTGACCCATTTTTTAATAGTTCATTTTCACTAAGACTGACTGCAATCCTGTGCCGTTGCGAGGAACTGGAAAATTTCGTATGGCTAATAAATACGACTGAAGAGGATGTACACATCGACTGTTTATGAGGTGACCAAGATACTACATCCCAGATTTAAAAATAATCACACTTGTCCCGTCTAACTGTAGTCCTGCATCAGAGAACAAACGAAACAAAGCACGTAAATTTGCAATATGTTCTTCAGGTGTACGACCTGCTACTACAATATCGTCCAAGTAGTTTGGACAGGTTGTCACTTGTGCAGTCAGCTGTTCCAAATTCCGTTGGAAAATGGTTGGTGTGGAAGCACTGCCAAAAGGCCAACGCAAATATTGAAACAAGCCCAAATGAGTATTTGTAACACGCACTTTTGAGAATCTTCATTGAGCGGTATTTGAAGACACGCGTCGTGCAAATTAGTATTTTAAAAATAGCTTCCAGCGCCTAATTGCTCCATTAAATCCTCTTGACGTGCCAAAGGATAATAATCAATAACGGTTTGCGGGTTGACTGTAGACTTATAGGCAAGAAAAAGACGAATGCCACCTGAAGGTTTGGGGAGCAAAACCTATGGACTTGCCCAATGACCAGCTGATATGGGTGCAATAATTCCACTGTCTTGCAATTCTTTAAGTTCAACAGCGACTTTGCCCCGTAATGCAATGGGAACAGTTCTGGCCGCACAAAATTTCGGCTGAGCGTAGTCTTTCAGCGTAATACGTGCAACAAATTTGTTAGCTTTACCTAAAGCTACACGAAAGAGCTCTGGGAATTCTTTTAGCTAGCTAGCTAGACTAACTTTTGCATTGAATGCAGACACTGAAAAGACATTGTCCTGAATATTAAAGCCAAATAAATCAAAAGAATCAAGACCAAATATGTTCTGACACTCGCGTGATTGTAGCACTGTGGAAGTCACTGTTCGCGTATGTGAGCGATACAAGGCAGGCAAAGCACATGTGCCGATAACGGGAATGTCTTGTCCATTATAAGCCGTCAGTTGCGTGCTAGTTTTAGACAGGCGTGGGGAACCTAATAGTTCATGTGTGTGACGATTTAGCAATGTGACAGACGCACGCGTGTCCAATTAAAATTTCACACGTTCCCCACAAATAAGTAAATGAATAAAAAGGTAGTTTGACTGGTGTATCACTGTAGAAACTGCACGCTTGCCTCTTGCTGACTTGGAATATACTGCATTGATGAATGGGCCTTGTCACTAGATTTTAATGAGTGGGCCGAATTATTATGTGTATTCCGTTGCAAACATACGGATTCTACACGTCCTTTCTTGCCACAAGCGTAGCACCGAACTTGTCTAGAGGGGCAGTCGTGGCGACTGTACCGTGAATAACACCTAGGGCAAGTCAAGCTTGTGTAGCCGCCTGTTTAGCGAACTGTGTACGTGGCGTGGAAAGATGGTTACTCGGTGTGGCTAGCGCGAGCCGCTGGTGCGGAATGGGGTGACAGGAAGCAACACGACAAATAACTGGCTGCTCAAATGTATGAGCCGACAAGGCACCGGAATCGTACTGCTCTAGTATGTGCAATACCTGCTGAAATGATGGACTGGACTGTTTCGAAAGCTGTTCTCTGAGTTTGACATTAGGCACATTGAATTTGCTTTTTGGAAGTCGTATAGTAATTAAATACGTCGAACATTTACCTTAGGAGTGTGTACTTCTACAAATATGGAGGTTCTTACATTGTATCCTGTTGTATTTGCTTTAGGTTTCCGTACCTCAATCGGCAAAAACGGAACGGTTATGGCATCATTTTATCGTCCAGCTCCTTGCCCACCTGCTAAGGTCCGCTTTTTTAAGGAATGGGTAGAAGTACCAAGTTGAAATTTATGTCAAATACTAACGTGTACAGTTTTTTGACGATGTAAAAAATTTAAGCTTCAAAATCAAGGCAGTCACACATATTCTGATCCTCTCCAATTCACCCTTTAAAACTTATCGTTCACCTATCTATGTACATAGATAACGGCCTTACCACAGTGCTAATATCGGTTCGCATCACATCACCGAAGTTAACGCTGCCGGGCTTTTCTAGGAGTCTGCCAGGTGCTGTAGCCATGTGGAGTGCACTCAGCTCTTTCGACGTCAATTGAGGAGCTACTTGATTGAGAAGTAGTGGCACTGGTCACTAAAACTGAGGCCGACTGGCAGAGCGGTGTGCTGACCGTATGCTCCTCCGTACCTGCCTAACGCCTGAGGATGACACGGCGGCCGGTCGATAACGTTGGGTCTTCAAGTCCTGTTCGGACCGTGTTTGCTTCTCATTTTATCTACAAAACTCAATTATATGTACTCGTATATACGGACCCCTCAGGGCGAGTGTCCTGCTCGATGTTTGCGTTCTAGGATGTACCTCAGAGGCGACTTTGCTAAGGGCATGATATGAATATTTGTTGTTTCAACACAGTTTTCCATACTACATTTTCACCTCGCATCTACGTTACGCCAATGAGTGTGCTGTGTTTATACATACATCGACTTGTCATGGTCCGGGACTAGCGACGAAATCGGAACTCCGCACAAACTTACTGAGTTTACTTACGGTAAGACGTTATCGCCAAACTGCTATATCTGCAGTGCTATAGCACGCGAAATGGAAGACTAGCATACTGGTATGTAGGACAGTCGTCACTGGAAGAATTAAAAGGAAATATAACTTACGCTCGAGTGGAGCAGTTTACACTTATCTCATTGAGACGCAGATCAACCACCACTCCCACCCCACAACCCACGTCAGTCATAGTTTTGGCGGACCATATTTGCCTACGATTTTAATGTTACAAATAAAAGATGTAATCTTTTTAATATACATATTTTACGTGTATCCACAGGACATGTGGCCTGTAATTAAAAAAGTGTCATGATGATCTCTCCATTGGCTAAAGATTCTGGAATAGTCCCCCATTCGGATCTCTGGACATGGATTAACCAGAGTACAGATCTGCTTAATATTGAATAAAGGGGTAGCATTATGAGCATCTATCATTGGTATGAAAATGTACTGGTGTGCTGCGGACTTACATTGCAGTTACATACAATCATTGCAGTTTACGATTGGCAGTGTGTAATGGTCGACGCCGACCCGCTATATCCTCAGCACTTACGAATATTAAAACACGGTGGACCACCTTTGTCGTATGTGTCGTACCGACAGGAGATCCTACAAAGTGATATCAGTAGCATGCTTTGAGGTAAGTACCTACCGCCTATTCACCCGAAAATTAGTTAAACTTACCTTAAAACCAGTCGTTGAATATCAACCGTGCCGATGACGTGTACAATTAGGACATAATTGCTGCAGATAGCAAATGTTTCGTCCTGTTCAAGTGAATGACCCTGTAACAAAACTTTTATTGTAAGATGAAAACTATAACGAATAATGTTCTATTCGACACGTGGAACAGGATTAATCTCTGAACTGGCGTATACGTGCAGAAATGAATTTCAGAATGAGATTTTCACTCTGCAGCGGAGTGTAAGCTGATATTAAACTTCCTGGCAGATTAAAACTGTGTGCCCGACCGAGACTCGAACTCGGGACCTTTGCCTTCCGCGGGCAAGTGCTCTACCAACTTTTTTTTTTTTTTTTTTTTTTTAAGTAGTGGACCGGTGGGGGCTCGGGGGGCAAAGTGGGCAGGGGTCGAAAACGTGAGGCCTGGCCACAGTGTCCCCCTCACCACCACGGAGCCTGTGGTGCTTAGGGAAGTGGGAGAAACAGGAAATAACAGTAGTGGAAGGCGTTGCTATTTATTTATTTATTTGCATGTGTTTTTGTAATATTCACTAATAGCATGAAATTATGGGAACACATATGCGAAAGAGAAAAGAAATATAAATTCTGGGTAAAGAAAAAGAAAGGAAAAAGGAAAAGCAAAAACAAATAAAATCCGCGCAATCTGCGACGCGCTCTCCCATCCGCGGAGGTCAGAAGTACAATAGATCGTAGGCGGTTGAAACTCAGACACCGCCGGGGGAGGAGGGGTGGGTGCCCTCTGTGCCAGGCACCCCCCAACTCAGTGGAGGTCTAACAAAGACCGCTCGAAGATAGCAAATAATGTTCACCAACTGAGCTACCGAAGCACGACTCACGCCCGCTCCTCACAGCTTTACTTCTGCCAGTATCTCGTCTCCTACCTTCCAAACTCTACAGAAGCTCTCCTGCGAACCATGCAGAACTAGCACTCCTGAAAGAAAGGATATTGCGGAGACATGGCTTAGCCACAGCCTGGGGGATGTTTCCAGAATGAGATTTTCAGTCTGCAGCGCACACTTCGCTGCAGAGTGAAAATCTCAGCCGGCCGAAGTGGCCGTGCGGTTAAAGGCGCTGCAGTCTGGAACCGCAAGACCGCTACGGTCGCAGGTTCGAATCCTGCCTCGGGCTTGGATGTTTGTGATGTCCTTAGGTTAGTTAGGTTTAACTAGTTCTAAGTTCTAGGGGACTAATGACCTCAGCAGTTGAGTCCCATAGTGCTCAGAGCCATTTGAACAATTTTTTTGAAAATCTCATTCTGGAAACATCCCCCAAGCTGTGGCTAAGCCATGTCTCCACAATATCCTTTCTTTCAGGAGTGCTAGTTCTGCATGGTTCGCAGGAGAGCTTCTGTAAAGTTTGGAAGGTAGGAGACGAGATACTGGCAGAAGTAAAGCTGTGAGGACCGGGCGTGAGTCGTGTTTCGGTAGCTCAGATGGTAGAGCACTTGCCCGCCTTGCCCGCGAAAGGCAAAGGTCCCGAGTTCGAGTCTCGGTCGGGCACACAGTTTTAATCTGCCAGGAAGTTTCAGAAATGAATTTACTCATTGACGGTATTGTGGTGAGAGCCTATTACATCAGCTTAACCGATGAAAATGATTGCGACCGCTGTCCCAAAATATTAATAAGCAGACCATGTCAAACTGGCGATCTGTCATGAGGGAGCAGAGTCGTGTACCTCCCGCAGTAGTTGAGCAGACTGACCAGCGGTTTGGGAGAGCGCTTTGCGCGACGTGTTGCACGGTTGCGGCAATAACACAAAGCATTAAACCTAGTATCCAGTACCACGCAATCGATTAAATTAACTAAGTAAACTAAATGCTGTGTATTTAGAGTCACTATACCTGCGCTGTAGCTGATGACCAAACTGACTGAAGGTAACTTGCTGTGAACTATTAATATGCTTTTTATATTGAAATTACAATTGCCATTTTTTTCGTAATGAACATGAATGTTATTGTAAAAGCCGTCCAATGGAACTTATAATACTGCTTGAAAGTTCTGTAAACCACGTGTGAGAATTTTAGCTTTAGTTGCCTTGGTTTGAAATTTTGTTTTAATACAATGATAATAACAATTAGTCTACATAATTACTTCATACAGCGCTTTATCATATCAGCCAAGGGAATAACATGTGCCATTGGATTAATAGAGAGTCTAGCAACTTTTGAGATCGTTGTTCAAATGGCTCTGAGCACTATGGCACTAAACATCTATGGTCATCAGTCCCCTAGAACTTAGAACTACTTAAACCTATCTAACCTAAGGACATCACACAACACCCAGCCATCACGAGGCAGAGAAAATCCCTGACCCCGCCGGGAATCGAACCCGGGAACCCGAGCGTGGGAAGCGAGAGCGCTACCGCACGTGAGATCGTTGTAACTGAGACAATACGAAACCGAAGTGTCCACTCAACGTATCAGCATTTCATTTAGCACTACAAATCGAAAGTTATGGATATGAAAGTGTGCAAAATAGTGAAATGCGAGTGTTTCCAGTTTCATGCCCCTACGTACGGGAAGTCAGTCATTCCGTTTAGTTTTTGTAATTGAGACTTCGTTCCTTTTCTGTCTTGCCTTACTGTCTTGTCTGTTTTGCCTGTGGACTTACGAACCGTGTCAACACTGCTGTCGATAACAGGTAAAATCAGATAAGAAAGGTGTGCATTCACCTGGCTGAAATGTTACCAGTCAGGCTGTGAGCCCACGTGGGCCTGGTCTCAAGGAGCACTATCGAAAAGTAACTTGGGCTAAACATAGCTGGTGGTTTAAAGAGTTCCTTGACAATCTAGAGACTAAGTTCTCGTTTTTCCTCCGAAAATTAATTGTGAATTGAGGAAACAGATATACGCAGATTGGCCAAAACATTGTGATTACTGTTCATCGTGAAATTTTTATGACACCTTGTGGCGTTACAAACTTGTGAAGGCCGCTTGGCCGAGCGATTCTAGGCGCTTCAGTCCGGGACCGCGCTGCTGCTACGGCCGCAGGTTCGAATCCTGCCTCGGGCGTGGCTATGTGTGATGTCCTTAGGTTAATTAGGTTTAAGTAGTTCTAAGTCTAGGGGACTGAAGACCCTAAATGTTAAGTCCCATAGTGCTTAGAGCCTTTTGAGCCAGACTTGTTAAGCGATAAGGAAAGACTGTAGATGGGGCAGAGACGAAGAGGGTAGCATCCACGTGTTTCGGCAACAACTGCAGACCAGACTTTGCACAATGCTGCTCTCCCATAGCCACCTCCGTGACAAGAGGCGGTCACCTGTTACAGAATAGCTGGTCAGAGCGATAGTAAATACACGCCGCTCAGCCATTGACTGGTTCTCGGACTACAGCCGATATCATGACAGTCCCCACACCAGCGGTCTATCCGTTGTAGCGCCGAGCAGCTTCAGGCTCACCAAGAAACGTCATCAGTTACCTGCTGACCTACGACCTGCTGCCAGACTGATTGCTCTGAGTCTCGTGCCAGCGCAACCAAGTGAAAGCCACGTTTCGGGTTTCTTTGTATAGCATTCCGGGTAGTTCCAAGAATCCTCGTTTCGGCGAAAGACCTCTGCACGCCTTACCTGCTGTTGAAAACAGCCTTCAGCGTAAGCTTACTTACTGCTGGGTGGCGTCTTCCTTGATTTAGCACCTCGTCGGCCGCTCATCTTTTGCTGAGGTGTGACAACCCACTGCCTGACGTTCACACCAAATGCGGTTGGGTCAAGTACGTTTTGGGGAGTTACGCTGAAGTAGAACTCCGCTACTTAGATGATCACACACGCTGCTGGAACGGCGAAAGTCTGTTCTAGGAATGTTGTGCTGAATGAAGAACATGTATACTCAATGAGCTTCTCTGACTCTACGCTAACAGCGGAACTGGTAAAGCCCGCAGTTGCCACAGCCGCCTCTCTGAGCAGATGCAATGTCCTGTCTAATAGTAATGACAGCATCGCCGATGGCATTACACTAACGACATTACTGGCAGCAAAAGGGGAAACATGCTGACATAATGCCAGATTGTTACGACGCAGCACTTGGGAACGAGCAACTCGGAGACGATGAACCTAGTCGTGTTTTCCTGTGCTTCTGTGTTGAGCATCTACGGAAAATGGTTGAGCCTATGTACACACCAATAACACTCTTAGATCCTTCCTATAAGTACGATACTGGTCGCATCAGGAGATACTGAACAGCTGGCACCAGAAATGAGGGAAACGTTTACGACAACACACACACACACACACACACACACACAGCTGGAGACGCTGTCCCAATTAGAGCTTTCCAGGAAACGCCAGGAACAGAATCATGTGTAGCAAACACCACCGGGCATTCAAACAGCAAGCTCTTCGTATGGGCATCCGACTAGAACACAGCTATCACGGCGTCCACTCAAATAGGTCCCATTCGGCTGCTCGGTGGTACTTCATGTTTCCCCATGTACGGTGTACTCCCAGTTCTGCTCTGTGTGTCCATTTGATCTCGCAAGCTGCTTCGCACCTGCGCTGGTGTCATGACGCTCTCGGTAACAGCGCACTCATGGAGCTGTGCTGCCTCATCCGCAAATCTGTTCGTGTGGGTTTCCAAACTGCCACGACTGAGTGACGTCTTGTGATGGCACAGCTCCACGGAAGCGACTAGACACAGGTGTAGACTAGACTAGAACATAACAGATTAATGGAAGTGCATGAAGTGCTATTTATCTAACAAGGTATCCTGATCAAGGTACGAAGGGCGTTAAGTAAGTAATACAATGGTTTTTTTTCTGAAAGTGACTGATTTATTTAGGATTACAGTACACCATTTTATTCTCCAGTCTTGTGGTTCCAAAACCCTATTTTCCAACATAATCTTCGTTCATGCAACGGCCTCACGCCACATTACAGGGAGGGCCCGTATGTCCACAGGGTACCGTTCTACCGATCGCCATCGGAACCAAAGTGTTGCTGCATCTATAACCTCCCCATCATCCACGTACTGCTTCCCGCAGAGTAAATTCTTCTTTGGGCTAAACTGATGGAAGCTCCGGGCTGTAGGGTGCATGAGGAAGAAACCTCCAATGAATATAAAGAAATTCAGAGCCTGCAGCCGTCCCTTCGATAATATTTATTACTTAGATGCCTGTTTCGGTGATTCAGTACACCATCTTCAGGCGTTAGTCGACGCTGACGGGATGACATCTAATCGTATATTGGTAGTTGATGTTAGTAGACACAGCATCGCTGTTGCAGTTGTCTACTGAAGCTTGTTCTTAGATGTTGGTCACTGACAGTTTCATGTATACAATTGGAGTTTACCCCCTCAGCCTGAGACCTGAGATGATGTATTGAATCAATAAAACTAGTGGTTATATAATAAATAAAATTGATAGGATGGCTGCATCTGTTCCATTTTATTACGTCCTTCAAAGCTTCTATCTGAAGGATGGACGAAGAAAAACAATCTACTGAAGTACAGGCCTGTGTGAGGCCTTGCACCGTCATGGAGAAGGAGAAGTTCGTTTGCATCCGTCGATCATCTCGAACGAGAGTGTCCACACGCTCCGGCACTGCAGGAGTCTCCGCCACGTGCGACCGGCCGGCACGCCGGAGAGCGTACAGGTATGTGCGACCTTGTTTCAGTGAAAGACGCCTCGAACAACGACTAATAGTGCTCTTTTTCACTTCCACGTCTCCGTAGACATTCTGCATGCACCTGTGAATATGTAGGATGCTCTTGTTTTCCACTAAAAGTGGAAAGTCAATGAGGGCTCTCCGCGTGAAACGCAGTTCCGTTACAGATGCCATTTTGAAGGCTGCGCGTAGTGCCGACAGTATAGGGACTTGGTGAAACAACTGAAGCTGAAGCAGAAACAATCCACGATGTACTACAACAAATTCTCCATATTTTCAATCGGAGTCGGCCGAGAAAAGAAGTGTTGCAATTCTTATTGAATGCTCGTCGTACAAAGATGATTTTACAATGTTATTAAGATAAAACATAGTGTAGGTTGCATTATAGTACGGTCAAATTTTCTGGTTTTTATTCTTGATACATGGTCATTAGGAATAAACCTATGAGAAATATCAAAAAGCGCACACTGTTCCACCAACATGACTGTCTATTTAAAATTTGTATGCGATAACTTTCTATAGCTTACTGTTCGTATGTACAAATAGAATTCGAGAGATCGACTTTAAGTCCCAATGATTCTGGTGGAAACTTTCGTAAGTCCTGTCAGTAGCATAACATCCAAATATCGGGAAATGACATTTTAGCAAGATTAGTAAAGACCTACTGTAATTCATGGGTGCACCAGTGTATATGGGAAAACGACCTTTGCCCGATAACGCCTGTAGTAAAAATAAAACGGCCCTTTTAACATTCATACTGATTTGTCGACTGACTGCCACAACAACTGTGGAGTACCTCTTTCGTGCGTTTAAATAACAGTGAATAATGCTTCAATGTCGTTGTCAATAACATCACACGGAATAAAACCTCCTGCCCTCCACTGCCTCGCCAAAATAATTCGGTGTTAACAAATGCTTTCGCCAAACCAATGTTTTCTTGCCTATGACAAATAGTTTATTTCCACAAACATACTCACATCCATATTTACATGAAACAGGTACAAATATCAAATCACAATACTTTTCATACACCTATTTACATCGATAAGTTACTCGTCCGTTTTAACTGAATGGTCGTGCATTATTTCAGCTAGCTTCTATATGTAAAAGTGGAGATCAGATGAAAATGGTAGCATAAAGAGATTGTCATTGCGTTATGATCGCAATGCAGGAAATCATGTCTGTCAGCTATTTTTCATTTCCATATGTTTCCATGAAATAGTGGAAACAGACATGCATTTACAGAAGGTAGGGTCTGTTCGGATATTTTGTTATTCTGAATAACCGTCTCTATCCTTAATATCTTTTTCCAATGCCTATCCCTTGGTTAGTGGTCGTACGTGATGTTAGTTTAAACACCCACTGATGCGACGAAAATAATGGCTGCCACCAGAAAGATATAACTACCGCCTCACGTGAGAGGGGCAACGGCCTTGCCGCAGTGGATTCACCGGTTGCCGTCAGATCACCGATGTTAAGCGCTGTCGCGCGTGGCCGGAACTTGGATGGGTGACCACCAAGCCGCCATGCGCTGTTGCCATTTTTCGGGGTGCACTCAGCCTCATGATGCCAACTGAGGAGCTACTCGACCAAATAGTAGTGGCTCCGATCAAAGAAAACCATCACAGCGACCGGGAGAGCGGTGTGCTGACCACACGCCCTTCCTATACGCATCCCAAACTGAGGATGACACGGCGGTTGGATGGTCCCGATGGGCCAATTGTGTCCTGAAGGCGGAGTGCCCTGCCTCACGTGAGAGCTACCTTCTTCCAGAAGCTGTCTATCGCGGTAGGCTGTACGGCGTCCAACGTTCTGCGGTCCACTGGGAGGTGCTAGGTTGGAGACGAATTCTCACTGCAAACTCTGATAATTAAAAAGAAATCACACTTCTTACAAACTGGTGTTCTAGAGATTAATGTGATAACATGAACATTTCAGGTGAGTTGTAGAGATGGCTTTTCGCTGGGTTATATATTAAATACACTGTTTACCGAAACATAGTGTGATTTGACCGATAAAAAATCCACTCACCAAGCGGCGACAGGAGAAAATGCATATAAAAGTTGTGGAAATGTGCAAGCATCCTGAGCAGTTCTTCTGGCAGAAGGACTGAAAGCGAAAGAAGAGGGGTGAAAGAAAAGGCTACCGAGTTCTAGGAAACGGAGTTTTCGTGTGCAACAATGGACACTGGCTACTGTATATCACAACTCTGTCATTTAGACAAAACACCACCTTCCTTTATTTCCTACGCAGTTTCTGTTAGCGAAGCATATACTCACATTCTCTGATAACGACTGATCTCTTCTTGTACTTTCGATATGTTGATTATTCGTATCGATAAAGTTCACTTGTTTCGCAGCAGTTTTCTGATGAAGTTGAAATTCTCAAAATCTTGCTTCTTGCATCTTCTTTCTCTTATGTCTCTTCGTCTTCAGCGATGAATTTCGAAAATCATGGTGTCACCTGAAATTTTGTGATTTCACTGCATCAGTGCTGATATAATTTGCTGGCAACTTCGACGCTACACTCGTCCCTGCAAGCTTAAACTGGTTTTTCTGTGTCAGTACTATAATTATCTCTCCACGTAACATCTTCTGATTATAATCACAAAAAATTACCGCCTTTCGCGTAGTTAGCACTGTTTAGTACTAACTAAAAGAGGAGCCCGTTCTGTCCTTCCTTACATAGCCGCGTTCAAGCTTCAACTAAATTCGCATAAATATATGGTGTTATTTTTTTTTTTTGCATATTACACCGTTACTACTAAAAAAGCATCTTCCTTTCACAAGAAATGACTGATTTTATTTTTACTGGCACATCCCTTCCGTCCAACGTTGCACTACCCCTCCCGGTATCAGCTATCCATCTTCAGTTGTCACTTCCTTCTTAACAGTTATTTTCCAGATAACATTTCTCCTATCGGCAGAAAATAGTTTCTTTCTCATGCACATTACGTAGAAATCGTACAGAACACGAGACACAAACTTTTATGTTACGTAGAACACGACAAAATAGAGACGGAACACTTAGGAAACGTCACGTTTTATATATTACATAAAATTATAATTTCATGTATTGTTTACCATTGAAATTTTTTCGTTGTCATAAGACTGAGACGAGGACTTTTCCATTCTCTAATACATTTACGCCAAGAAACACAATATATTTGTACCGTTCACTGTGGCCTGTTAACTGTATAATGTACTAAAACAAACCCTGCTCGCCATCACTCCAATACTGAATCTGCATGTCATGAAACAAAACGACTGTATGGCGTAAATGAGCGATACGCCTCCATTAGCGTTGTTCGGCTCAAATGGCTCTGAGCGCTATGGGACTTAACATCTGAGGTCATCAGTCCCCTAGAACTTAGAAATACTTAGACCTAACTAAAGGACATCACACACATCAATGCCGGAGGCAGGATTCGAACCTGCGACCTTAGCAGTCGCGCGGTTCCAGACTGAAGCGCCTAGAACCGCTATGCCACCACGGCCCGCCGTTGTTCAGCCTCCTATCATTCTGTCTGAAGTCACATTTGCAGATATTTGTGTTGAAGATGAGATAAAATGATTAGGACAACACCCAGTCCCCGAGCGAAGAAAATATCTGACCGTTCAGGTTATCGAACCCAAGAGCCCGAAACCGAACGAAAGCGACGCTAACCACTAGACACGAGCTGTGGATTGTACGTGATGCATGTATATCTAAAATTTTGTTCCTTTCGCAATAGTTTCAGACATTTCATCACTTTTTGTACTGATGTCATCATGTCACTCTCTAAATGAGTTTTATACTATTCAAGACGGGTTGAAAGAATTTCCAAACCCATAGCGCGTCTGGCCTGGAAGCTGTATTCGGATGTTGTTACTGCGGAGGTCGTCCGCGAAACGCGTTACATGTCGCTTCGCGTTACGTCACGCTTCCTGTTTACAATTCTGACAGTATTTCGTAATAGAACGCCACCCGTGACAGACACATGCAATTTCCGGCTTCCGCGTGTTTCGCTCCTCCCCTGGGCCGTTCTCTCCGCTATCCCTTACTCTCCACCTCCCGCACCATCCTCCATCCCCCACCCCCCTCTCTCTCTCTTTCTGTGTGTGTGTGTGTGTGTGTGTATGTGTGTGTGTGTGTGTGTGTCAGGCTGCCCGAGGCACGGTCATTACTTACGGCTCCACCACAGAGGCTATTGTTCGCCGGCACTTCAGTGAGCGCGATGTACGCCGCGTGTCGCCGAAGTGCAAGGGCGCAGTTTATTATGCGTCCTTTCTTCCCCGCGCCAGGAAATACGGTGCACGGGGTTCCCAAACAGCTGACGCTTCGCCAAGAGACCCGACGCCTCTTGTGGCTCAGCGTTCTAGTCTTCCAGAAGGTACCAGACACTGTCAGCTTCCTGTCAGTTCACTATAAACGAAGGAATCCACACCATATCTCCCCAGTTACGGGAAGGTTTAGAATCTGACGACACCTCAGTCTGTCGTTGTTACACGCCGCCACCTAAATATATAAGTTGTCCTCTCCTCAGTTTCAAAGCGCCATAATTGCCCGGAACTATAATAATAATTAACTACATGAAAAATTTCTGAGACAGTAATTATTTATGTATGACAGAGCTCAGGAGATGACTTAAACCCTACTTCCAAGTAATATCACTTCAGAGAAATACTTCACTTCTAAATCTCTTTCAAAACTAAACATGTGATGCAACTGACATCAGAGCTCTACAGCAACAAACTGGAGCAACTCAATCAACATCATAAATTACATCATAAAATAGTACTTGTGTATCCCAGTTTATCTTTATTGCATTGTTGATGTTATTGTTGTCTTCAGTCCTAAGACTGGTTTGACGCAGCTCTCCATGCTACTCTATCCTGTGCAAGCTTCTTCGTCTCCCAGTACCTACTACAAACTACATCCTTCTGAATCTGCTTAGTGTATTCATCTCTTGGTCTCCCTCTACGATTTTTAACCTCCACGCTGCCTTCCAATTGGTGACCCCTTGATGCCTCAGAACATGTCCTACCAACCAATCCCTTCGTCTAGTCAATTTGTGCCACAAATTCCTCTTCTCCCCAATTCTGTTCAATACCTCCTTATTAGTTATGTGATCTACCCATGTAATCATCAACATTCTTCTGTAGCACCACATTTCGGAAGCTTCTATTCTCTTCTTGTCCAAACTATTTATCTTCCATGTTTCACTTCCATACATGGCTGCACTCCATACAAATACTTTCAGGCACGACTTCCTTACACTTAAATCTATTCTCGGTGTTAACAAATTTCGCTTCTTCAGACACGCTTTCCTTGTCATTGCCAGTCTACATTTTATATTCTCTACTTCGTCCATCATCAGTTATTTTGCTCCCCAAATAGCAAGACTCCTTTACTACTTTAAGTGTCTCATTTCCTAATCTAATTCCCTCAGCATCAGCCGACTTAATTTGACTACATTCCATTATCCTCGTTTTGCTTTTGTTGATGTTCATCTTATATCCTCCTTTCAAGACACTGTCCATTCCGTTCAACTGCTCTTCCAAGTTCTTTTGCTGTCTCTGACAGAATTACAATGTCATCGGCAAACCTCAAACTTTTTATTTCTTTTCCATGGATATTAATACCTACTCCGAACTTTTCTTTTGTTTCCTTTACTGCTTGCTCAATATACAGATTGAATAGCATCTCGTAGAGGCTACAACCCTGTCTCACTCCCTTCCCAACCTCTGATTCCCTTTCATGTCCCTCGACTCTTATAATTGACATCTGGTTTCTGTACTTTATTTCATACAGAACTATAACTGAGAAAACATGTGTGTAAACAATCCAATCGCGTAAATAGTGGGTTTGCTGTTTCTCTGAGTTAATAGGCTACGACTTGTTCGTAGCTTTTAATGCGGTGTGTTTCTTTCCTGTCTTCCTACACTCCATTTCCTGTAGCTTGCCTGTTCTACAATTAAATCACGAAAAGTGCCGGGTTTCTTGTTGACAGCAGATATGGTCACGCTATTAATGTGCACCTGTTCAACTCTGTAACGTTATCAGCCGTTGTCTCTATTAAACCCAGCACATGTGAGCTATATTAATTCACTGAACCTTGATAATTCATGAGATATATACAAGGGCCGTTTTTTTCAACCTCCTATCACTTACTATAGAAGCCACGCGAGTGCAGTAAGTGGACAAGCGCTGTATGCTACTGCGCAACTCTCGCACTACACACTCCGACATTGCCGACCTCAAGGCGTCAGACTACGTTGCTCCCATCAAATGTGAATTACGAAGTGAAATTCGGTTTCTGCAAGCATAAGGGCATAGTGCAGCTGAAGTTCATCGTAAAATGAGGCGAGTGTACGATGATAACTTCATGACTGATGGTGTTGTGCGTGAATGGTGCCGAAAGTTTAAAGATGGCCGAAATGACGTGCATGATGAAGGGGGCCAAGGACGCAAGTCTGTCGTTACAGCCGACCTTGTTGAACGAATTGAAAGAATGGTTAGAGATAATCACAGGTTCACCATAACTGCTTTGTCTATGGAAATTCCGGAAGTTTCAAGATCTCTCTTACACTCTATCGTTACTGAACATTTAGGCTACAAAAACTTTGTGCTCATTGGGTTCCAAAAATGTTGACGGATGCCCACAGAAGCCACCGAATGGCGTCGGCATTGAATTTCCTTGAGCGTTATCACGATCAAGGAGAGAACTTTTTGAAATCAGTAGTTACTGGAGATGAAACTTGGATCCAGTACGACACACCGGAAACAAAACGAAAATCACAACAATGGATGCATTCAGATTCACCAAACAAACCAAAGTAATTCCAACAAACATTCAACAACAGAAAGGATATTACTACTGTGTTTTGGGACCAAGAGATGTGTTGCTTGTAGAGTTCATTCAGCCCAGAACAACTATCAATGCAGCTGCTTATTGTGAAACTTTACGATGTTTGAGGAGAGCCATTCAAAGCAAACAATGAGGAATTCTGACTTCAGGAATTGTGTTGATCCATGCCAACACTCTTCCACACACTGCTGGCACAACCCAACGGCTCCTTGAACAATTTCAGTGGGACATTTTCGATCATCCGCCGTACAATTCTGACCTGGCACACAGCGGTTTTCGCCTTTTTCATTAACTGAAGACATGGCAAGAAGGGCAGGACTTTCAACCAACGCAGACCTACAAAACAACGTCAACGCTCATTTGAAATTATTGGCAGCAATATTTTTGCAAGAGGGTATTGCAAAGCTTGTCCACAGGTACGATAAATACATCAATCTTTTCGGTGATTATGTTGAAAAGTAAACGTAAGTGTACAAAACTTTTGGTATAAAATAAATGTTTTCTATGAACTTGACTTTCATTTCTAGCCTATCGGATGTTGAAAAAAGAAACGGTCCTCGTAATTTGCTATCGCAGGAGACATTATAATAATATAGCGCAACACCACCATTAGCCGTAATAATGACTTCCCAAAGAAAGCAGATGCTGACAGATGTGAAAATTACCGACCTATCAGTTTAATAAGTCACAGCGGCAAAATACTAACGCGAATTCTTTACAGACGAATGGAAAAACTGATGGAAGCCGACTTCGGGAAAGATCAGTTTGGATTCCGTAGAAATATCGGAACACGTGAGGCAATACTGACCCTACGACTTATCTTAGAAGATAGATTAAGGAAAGGCTAACCTACGTTTCTAGCATTTGTAGACTTAGAAAAAGATTTGAGAATGTTGACTGGAATACTCTCTTTCAAATTCTGAAGGTGGCAGTGGTCAAATGCAGGAAGCGAAAGCTATTTACAATTTGTACAGAAACCAGATGGCACTTATAAGAGTAGTGGGGCATGAAAGGGAAGCAGTGGTTGGGAATGGAGTGAGACAAGGTGGTAGCCTATCCCCGAAGTTATTCACTCTGTATATTGAGGAAGCAGTAACGGAAACAAAAGAAAAATTCGGAGTAGGTATTAAAATCCATGGAGAAGAAGTAAAAACGTTGAGGTTCACCGGTGACATTGTAATTCTATCAGATGAAGCAAAGGACCTGCAAGAGCAATTGAACGCAATGGACAGTGTCTTGAAAGGAGAATATAAGATGAACATCAACAAAAGCAAAACGAGGATAATGGAATGTAGTCGAATTATGTCGGATGATGCTGAGGGAATTACACTCCTGGAAATGGAAAAAAGAACACATTGACACCGGTGTGTCAGACCCACCATACTTGCTCCGGACACTGCGAGAGGGCTGTACAAGCAATGATCACACGCACGGCACAGCGGACACACCAGGAACCGCGGTGTTGGCCGTCGAATGGCGC
Source organism: Schistocerca nitens (assembly GCF_023898315.1). Classification (NCBI taxonomy): domain Eukaryota; kingdom Metazoa; phylum Arthropoda; class Insecta; order Orthoptera; family Acrididae; genus Schistocerca; species Schistocerca nitens. The sequence continues at coordinate 318,223,869 of NC_064621.1, read as the reverse complement.
TAGCTGCGCAGCATTTGTGCACCGCCGCCGTCAGTGTCAGCCAGTTTGCCGTGGCATACGGAGCTCCATCGCAGTCTTTAACACTGGTAGCATGCCGCGACAGCGTGGACGTAAACCGTATGTGCAGTTGACGGACTTTGAGCGAGGGCGTATAGTGGGCATGCGGGAGGCCGGGTGGACGTACCGCCGAATTGCTCAACACGTGGGGCGTGAGGTCTCCACAGTACATCGATGTTGTCGCCAGTGGTCGGCGGAAGGTGCACGTGCCCGTCGACCTGGGACCGGACCGCAGCGACGCACGGATGCACGCCAAGACCGTAGGATCCTACGCAGTGCCGTAGGGGACCGCACCGCCACTTCCCAGCAAATTAGGGACACTGTTGCTCCTGGAAACAAAAGAAAAATTCGGATTAGGTATTAAAATCCACGGAGAAGAAATAAAAACGTTGAGGTTCGCTGGGCTACGTTCCCGCACACCGTTAGGCCGTCTTCCGCTCACGCCCCAACATCGTGCAGCCTGCCTCCAGTGGTGTCGCGACAGGCGTGAATGGAGGGACGAATGGAGACGTGTCGTCTTCAGCGATGAGAGTCGCTTCTGCCTTGGTGCCAATGATGGTCGTATGCGTGTTTGGCGCCGTGCAGGTGAGCGCCACAATCAGGACTGCATACGACCGAGGCACACTGGGCCAACACCCGGCATCATGGTGTGGGGAGCGATCTCCTACACTGGCCGTACACCACTGGTGATCGTCGAGGGGACACTGAATAGTGCACGGTACATCCAAACCGTCATCGAACCCATCGTTCTACCATTCCTAGACCGGCAAGGGAACTTGCTGTTCCAACAGGACAATGCACGTCCGCATGTATCCCGTGCCACCCAACGTGCTCTAGAAGGTGTAAGTCAACTACCCTGGCCAGCAAGATCTCCGGATCTGTCCCCCATTGAGCATGTTTGGGACTGGATGAAGCGTCGTCTCACGCGGTCTGCACGTCCAGCACGAACGCTGGTCCAACTGAGGCGCCAGGTGGAAATGGCATGGCAATCCGTTCCACAGGACTACATCCAGCATCTCTAAGATCGTCTCCATGGGAGAATAGCAGCCTGCATTGCTGCGAAAGGAGGATATACACTCTACTAGTGCCGACATTGTGCATGCTCTGTTGCCTGTGTCTATGTGCCTGTGGTTCTGTCAGTGTGATCATGTGATGTATCTGACCCCAGGAATGTGTCAATAAAGTTTCCCCTTCCTGGGACAATGAATTCACGGTGTTCTTATTTCAATTTCCAGGAGTGTATATTACGAAATGAGACACTTAAAGTAGTAAATGAGTTTTGCTATTTGGGGAGCAAAATAACGGATGATGGTCGAAGTAGAGAGGATATAAAATGTAGACCGGCAGTGACAAGGAAAGCGTTTCTGAAGAAGCGAAATTTGTTAACATCGAGTATTGATTTAAGAGTCAGGAAGTCGTTTCTGAAAGTATTTGCATGGAGTGTAGTCATCTATGGAAGTGGGAGATGGACGATAAATAGTCTGGACAAGAGGACAATAGAAGCTTTCGAAATGTGGTGCTACAGAAGAATGCTGAAGATTAGATGGGTAGATTACATAACTAATGAGGAGGTACGAAGAAAATTGGGGTGATGAGAAATTTGTGGCACAACTTGACTAGAACAAGGAATAGATTGGTAGGACACATTCTGAGGCGTCAACGGATCACAAATTTAGTATTGGAGGGCAGCGTGAAGGGTAAAAGTCGTAGAAGGAGATCAAGAGATGAATACACTAAGCAGGTTCAGAAGGATGTAGGTTGCAGTAGATACTGGGCTGAGCAGTGTCTACATTACGGGAACAACTGACACTAGCTGTATCTGGCATGCCGCTTGAATTTTTGCGTGCAACAGCCGGACAGGCTAACTTCAGTGCCAATTAACTTTGTAACGACGTAACGTAGCCAATTAATTTGTCAACAGTAATTGATTTATCAGCACAACCTACTCTGAAACCCTCTTGCAAGCTTTTCTGGCCCTTTCTGGCCACACGGTAGAAACCGCGCTTTAAATGTTTCCGTGCAGTTCACTTACCAGTACACTTTTGCGGAAAACAATTTAACGTCCTCTGCACACACGTATTGCCTGGCAGACTTCGTTGTGAGCTGTCCTACAATATCGGTCCTGCCCGCTCTGTGTACGCTCATGATTGCTGGATTATAACCACCAGTGAAATTTAACATCCAATGAAATCATTAGTTAAGCTAGAATGTGAATTTAAAGTCACTGAAATCATAATTGCAAAGGTGTCAATGTGAGTAGTGTCATCAGAATAGTTGCAAATGTGTAAAAGTGCCGGCGAAAGTGGTCGTGCGGTTCTAAGCGCTACAGTATGGAGCCGAGCAACCGCTACGGTCGCAGGTTCGAATCCTACCTCGGGCATGGATGTGTGTGATGACCTTAGGTTAGTTAGGTTTAATTAGTTCTAAGTTCTAGGCAACCGCTAACCTCAGAAGTTAAGTTGCTTAGTGCTCAGAGCCATTTGAACCATTTTGTGTAAAAGTATTTCAGCAGAAACTTAAATAATCAAAGTTATGCGCTTGGCGCCAATACTTACAGTGAAACATAACGGTCTCTAAGCACGCTTCAGCGCAACGCTTTTTTCGTTTCTCACGCTCTCCGGTCATCTGACTTTATGGGACGGGCATTTCTGTTGATCTTGCCTGCTCGTTCACTCGCAGCAGTGCGAGCGTTCATACTGTCTGTGGTACAACACGATAAAGCTGGGCTGATTTTGGGCGTCGGTACCACAATTTCACATTAAACAGCCAATTTAATTTTGACATTTATCATATCCGTGAGATGACAGAGCTCCCCATAAGAGCATGCAAATTAGAAGAAAGCAACGTCGTGCAGTGGCTTATCAAATGAAAAATATCAGGAGTGATTAAACTATGAAATTTTGGGTGATGCACTTCACACAGATATACTGATAAAGAAATTCATCAAACTATGAAAGGAAACTGTGGTGTCACCACCAGACACCACACTTGCTAGGTGGTAGCCTTTAAATAGGCCGCGGTCCGTTAGTATACGTCGGACCCGCGTGTCGCCACTATCAGTGATTGCAGACCGAGCGCCGCCACACTGCAGGTCTAGAGAGACTTCCTAGCACTCGCCCCAGTTGTACAACCGACTTTGCTAGCGATGGTTCACTGGCAAAATACGCTCTCATTTTGCCGAGACGATAGTTAGCATAACCTTCAGCTACGTCATTTGCTACGACCTAGCAAGGCGCCATTATCAGTTGCTAATGATATTGTAAAGAATGTACAGACAAGAGCTACGTTCAACATTAATGATTAAAGTTAAGTACTCCACCAAGTACCACCTTTTTTCTGAAGTCTAAATTCCTTGTCCTGTTCCAGACCTCACGCCAGCCTGCGTGAGCTTAAACGCGTGCCTTTCGGCTTCCTCCAAACTCCGTGGGTTGGCTCCTGCCAATCCACAACAGAAACAAAGGCTCGCTATAACAATCTAATCTATTACTAAAAGACATCAAACTATTTTATTCATTGAATCTAGGATACAGTCATTTATCAAGTGGACAACACACTGGAAATACATACTATGGCGTTGGAACAGGTAGGTAGATACGGGATAGAAATGATATAAAACCGTGTTGCCAATAAGGCCTATGATTGTGGAAAAAAGTTAATGAAATAAAGAAGGGTCCCGAAAAAGTAGAAACAAACATCAGTACTCTGCGCAAGGTTATGGTGGGTTCAGCTAGCTGGATGTGATAACAAGATCAGCAAAACGAAAAACCTGATGCTAAATAAACTATTTTTCACCCACCCCGCTTGGTGAATGAAAATACAGCCCATGCGTACGACTATAAATCTGTAGGAGAGCAAAAGACTGCCGCAGTATTGGCTGAGTATTCTAAGGAAGCACCAGCATCTGAGGGCTGCTCTCAATCAGATACATCTCACTCTGCAGCTGTAAGACGTTCCAAGAAGAAGTTTTCTATACTGTAGGCCCAAAGCAACTGTTCTATGACACCCTGAGGAGAAGAGTGTCCTTACTCTCCTCTATAAGACCTAGCTGGTTCTGCCAGCATCAATATGTCGCCGGACAACTGCACAGACCTTATGGGTTTTGGCCAACGATAATTTAATACGATTTTTCAGTGCCTGTGTTATTCCTATTTACGATGCAAAGTACCTTTGAACATGCACGCCTACGCAGGCCAAGCGCCTTTCAAGTAAAATGTCTCGTGTAAACGGGAATATACATAATGGATGTACGAATACAAGTTGTTGACACATGGTTGATTAAGTATGGACGTCTGGGTATAGCCTTGAGTGGTGTACGGACAGCCAAATTATAAAGCTATCACTCGCCATAAGCGGGAAAACCAGCGTTTGAGACCCAGTGTGGTACAAAATATTCATTGTCGTCATTCCATTCTGCAGCTGATGGTTGTCTACAAGGCAATTTGACGGACATGCAAATAAACGTCCTACTTTTATGGATTTTGCCATAGTAAACCATTGACGCATTTGGTTCCTTGGTGTTGGCAGTAAGGCAGAAAATATCCCACATTATGTAACAGATTTCTAGTAATGGCCAAGGAGGAGGAATCCATGTGCATACGCGTGGGACCTACCCCTTCTAACAGTTACTATCAGTCAATCACAGGACTCATTACTTAAACTTTACAAATATTCCAGCTCGCCTCTTCTGGCCATAACGGTCGGTCCGTCGTCACTTAAATTTGAACATATAATCCAGATGACCTCCTATGGGCATAACAGCAGGTCTGTCCTTACCTCCGATGAATGTAATGGTTGGTCCACCGTCGGAGCCACGTATTGTCTCGTGCCCTTCAAATTTATATGTCTGCTAAAATGGATTCCTTTGTCTCATGAACATTGAAGCTTAACGTTAGGTTCTCTGTCCCAGCTAACTGCTCCTGCTGTGCCCGACGGCCAGACTCCTTTACTCTGCATTTTACCTGCACAACGCTCTGCCTTTCAATAGAAATATGTTTACAACCCATGCGGTTCCCCCAAGTGATTATTCGCTGTCGCCAGCCAGTTAAAGGCCACAAGACTGTCGTAATTACAAGGCTTCTTCAACGTACCAAAAGAAAAGACATTAAAAACATAATGTGTGCAAGCTGATATTCGATGAATAAATATTAGGGCGACTGAAAATCTCAACGTATATCACTGAAACATGGCAAACAACATGACCGAGAATACAAAAGGCTATCCTTCGTAGTTAAAATTACAATTTTCGTAGGGTGCAAAGTCAATGAATAAAAAACTGAGTGAATGAAAACATCCCATCCCAAGCCATGTTTCACCGCCTCACTCTGCACTTGCCGATGGTTGCTGCGGGTCGCATAGGTGGCTCCATGTTGTCCTGATTATTGTTGGTAGATCCTTGTTACATGGCACTGGATGTTTTCCACCACTGACATTGTAATTCATTGGTTAGTCGCCTATGGACATTATGGTTTTAACTGTGGAGGTTTGGCCTCCTATATTTTCCGACATATTATTTTTCATGTTTTGGTCTTTATGTGCACCTCATCATGAGCCTATACGTCACGAATCCAGTAGTGCCTTTACATAATTGGTTCCAAATAGGGCAACTTACGAAGTTCTTTCCAAAATTATTGCACTTATAATTTAATTCTAGTTCTTGGCAAACAATTAACTTTCACAGCTGACGATGATCCTACCAAAGACTCGTTTGTGAAGAATTGTAATCATTCCCAGCTGTTATTATTGCTTGCAATTTTCAGTCAGAGTTAGTGGCTTGAATTGATTGAGTAGTGGGATATGCTAACTGGATTTTACAGAAGGTCACATGACAGTTCCTGGTAAAAGCTGCCTCTTAACGCAATGTAACTTTGACAAAGCAGAGCCCTATATGTTGTGATCCTTTGTACGGACACAAAGATTAACGCACGGACACTGCCTGTGCAGTTCAAACATTAAAATTCAGGAGCGACCAAGAACAAAATCAAACGGAACTTTTCTGCGCAGTCCACTTTTTGTACAGCTGCCGGAAAAACTCTTCAAGTCACTCCAGCTGCTGCCTCCTTTACAATGGTTGCATTATGTGCGGTCATCTTCGATATTCCCAACTACCTTTCGCCAGAAACGAGAAAACCTCTAACTAAGGACATTGAGGCTTTTACTGTGCCACGATTATTACTGCACAGATTCCAGCGATATTATGTCAATCTTACAATTGTGGCCTCTATTGCCCGTAGCTTGTTAAAATTTGCTGTCTCTGTATGATGTCTTTAGGGGAGTCCATTTCTCATTTGGGTGTGTAAGTACCTTGGAACATGAAGCACTGCCTGCCGTCTGTCGTGAAGACAGATACAGTGACAAACTGTGTCTGTGTGTGTGTGTGTGTGTGTGTGTGTGTGTGTGTGTGTGTGGTGGAGACCTGAGCGTTTCGCTAAGCAGACCTGCTTTGTGCTGCCCACAGACTGTGGCCAACGTACGCGAGCGCGCACAACAACCTGGGGACGTTGCTGCGTGCCGACGAGGCGGAGGCGCACTTCCTGGCCGCCATACGGCACGCGCCCGGCCACGTGCACGCCCACTACAACCTGGGACAGCTCTACCGGTGAGTGCCGCGCCTGTTAGTGGGAGCAGAAACTGGCCAATGAAAATTACTACATTCTGCTTGTGATACTGATTGCGTGAAAAGCATAAGTTTAAAATTATGGAATGGAGCGGCTTGGGACTACGGAATTCGTAGAGTCGCCGGCGACCCATGTGGGCTGCCGAAGTCGTGTTCCCTCTGGGCGGAGGTGGTGCTTCGGTTATGTATTTCTGAAGAGGGGGGGGGGGGGGGGGCAAGTGATACGTTGTGATCAACCAGGTTACTTACTGTAAAGTGTATCTCGGCTCGAAATTAGGTTACGGATCGTTATTTAGATTGATTTGATAGTGTAGGAGAGCAGAGACTTAATAGGAGCCAGACGAAACACGATTCGGCTTACACCCGCGGAGCTGTAAGGCACGTAATTTGTCTCGCGTTCTGCAAATCACCAAGTGTGCTTGGGTTCTGGCTGCAGCCGCGATTGAAACATCGTATGACGCTCTTAAGAAACTTTGACTTATGGACGAAATGAACGTTTCACGGTTACGAAAACTCACTGTGAGTTTAAGTGCGAATCAGTGGAGCGAAGGAGGCGATCATATACATAAACGCTATTGACCAAGTACAGACAACTAGAAATTTCAACAGACAGGAGGTATTTTCAACTGCTTCCTTCTTGGACCGATTTGGCATCGCACACTTACATAGACATTCACTTCTTTCTAGTCGGAAATGGATTAGGAAAGGGAATGACAGTGACATAAAGTAACCACTGCTGTGCTCTGTACAGTGGCCAGACGAGTACATATGTTGCAAAGGGGCCGCCCCTACTCGCTGTCGCCCATTTCGTCCACTCTTACGGTTTATGTAACGCTTGGCCAGCAATGAAAGTGACTGAAGTCTGAGAGCTAGAACGCCACAGTTTTGGCACCAAACTATGATTTTTGGTGTGGGTAGGGCGAGGTGTGAGCCATTTATGTTAGATTCCAGGCAACGTATGACACCGCGGAAAGAGCACGGAACGGTAATCCGAGGGCCGTTGCGTCCAGTCTCTAGCGAGATCTTATTTACATTTTTTTAAATTTTTGCGTTACTTACACTGCAAATAAGCCTTAATTTTCCCAATAATTCATTTCCTAGTATCTTCACAAAAGGCATAAAAGGAAAGGTAAATGAAAATTTCGGATAGAAAATAAATTTTCACGAACGTATTTTACTTACAGCGTCCATGACGACTCTGCAAATAACTTTCGAAGAAGGGATTGTAATTAAAGTGTAAAAGACTTCGTATTCCATTAGTTTCATTTTGACCTTCGATCAACGTTGCGCTCATTTGCTACGAACTGTGCGATGTGAGAAATCCTTTTATGAACGTACACCAAGTTTGGTTTTCTATAGAAACCTTAAAACAACACTGTTTTGTGAAAATGCAGCGTTTATAACAGCTGCAAGATACCAAAAGACAAACTGCTTCCTGGGTTTCACGGTGAGTATAGCCCCAAGACGTGTAAATCATTAACTGGAGAATAATAATAGGATCTAATTTTGTATAAGAACTTGTCGTGTACTCCTTACATTCTTTACCTGGAATTTTATACGCAGAGACTTCGTGAATCTATAACAACAATCCTTTCTTCGAAATTTATTTATCATCCTAATCTTTCATTTACCTTCCTTTTTGATGCCTTCTATAAAAATATTAGTAAATACAATAAACTGAGGACTATTTCGCCTTATTTTCAATGTAAGTTAAGTAACGTAAAAATCGAAAATAAATGTTTTTCTGGGTAGGGACCAGATTCCATAACGCTCGGATTACCATCCCCTACTTTATCCGCTGCGTGAGCCGCTGCCTGGAATCTATGCTGACAAACATGGCTCATCCTTCACCCGACACGCGATGTATACGCTGGGCCATCCCGAGCTTCCACGACTGTCACTTTCATTTCTGGCCAAGACCTAAACAAACCATAAATTTTGACGAAATCGCTGATAACTAGCAGGAAGGGTCCCCTAGTCAGACAGAGAATGGAATACAAGAAGGTAAAACCCTGCGCCGACTCCACCCCATCTCGAATAGCACCGACGTGGCTGTCAAGCTTGTCCTCAGCCGACTGGTGGATAATCGTCAACTTTCATATGCCATCACTTCAGATACTGATTTGGAATTTAACCCTGGACATGTGAGCAAAATTTTGCGATCGGGGTCATGATGCCCCCATCTTTCAACCCTCGTCGACGAAGTAGTTCAAAAATGGCTCTGAGCACTATGGGACTCAACATCTCAGGCCATAAGTCCCCTAGAACTTAGAACTACTTAAACCTAACTAACCTAAGGACACCACACACACCCATGCCCGAGGCAGGATTCGAACCTGCGACCGTAGCAGTCCCGCGGTTCGACGAAGTAGTGGTGGTGGTCACTTCTTCCACCGTCAGGAGTCTGACGTATTAAGTACGATTCCAGCACAACAACAGCTCGTTGTGGTGACCTCGGTTTTGGATGCTGGTAGGCTCCGTCCCTTACCAGAATAAATCTTCATCTCGATATCACACACAAGGGAGAGGATTCTTTATATGGTCTACGGTTTCTATTCAACAGAATACGGGTCCTCTGACCTGCGCGCTGTGTTTCAGAGAGTAAGGGACTTCCATGAAAAGCTACTGAGGCGTACAGGAAAAGTAGGATACTGTTAGAACTTCGAGTAAGATAAAAGACAGTGTCAAAAATTTGATTAAGGTAATCCGGCGGAAGTGATCTTTATAATACGATCACCGTTCAGTCAATTGATTAATACTACAGCAGATTCCCTTATGGTGACACAAAACGCTAATTGTTGTGTAGTCGGCGAACATCATTTAATTTCAAAAGATTTTTCTGCTGTTGTATTGCTTTCACATTCGTGTTTTCTGCAGATAGTCAGGTATGAAGCTGCTAATTTCTTCTCTTACAAGCAACACGCTCTGCATGGGCATGTCTTTAGACGGGACCGCAACATTATTCTATGGCTTTGTGGAAAAAGTTAATGTTATAGGTTTTGTTACAAACTGACACCTTCCCCCGAAACTGACGTAATTCCGTTGAATACGCCCGATCCCAGGCTCCATCAAGCTTACGGACTGCACTTCTGTTAATGAGGTACCCGGCGGCGCGCCAGTGGTCTCATATATGTATCGGAATCCTAGGAGAACGAGGCGGAGGACTTCAGCCTTCTCTTTCGGTGTCACCATTTCTTACGCATCGTCTTCGTTCTGTAATTGATTTCTAGATGTGACCGCTGAAGTCTGAGTGTTTGGTAGTCTCATTAACAGGAATTCTACCTCTCTGCTTGAGAATAAAAGAGGTCTGACGCTTTCACTGCTGAAAGCACTTTTCGCGGTAGAGAAGTAATCGATGGCAGACGGCTTTGACTATTTCAGAACGAACACTCGGCTCTTTCATACAACTTTCCTGTTCCTGAGTAACCTGCTTCACAAAGTAACTTTAGCCTACTTGCCTGCTGTTACAGGTCAGAATAGAGACAATCAGTAGCGATTGTCTGAAGATGGCGAACAGCCGTTTATATAGATTCCGTATAACTCTTGCTCTCGAGTACATGTAAGTGCTGTAGTATTGATATTGGTTTGTGATTGTGAGCCAATACCTTTGCAATATGTTGTTGAAGCTGAGAATGCCACTCCTAGACATCAAAGATACGAACATATGTGAATTCGAGAACGAATATTCTACTCAGGAGCGGAGTGTGCACCATTCTGAAATTTCCGTTCAGTTTAAAATTTTGTATCGGACGGCAAATTTGCCTGGAACACTGACCTTCCGCAGGCAGCGACTCGTAAAATAAAAGAAAATCATAGACGATAAGTTCAAACTAAGAAGGATTTTATTGAAATATTTGCACGCCGAAAAAGCCTACTATTACTAAATTTTATAGGCAGGAGATGAGCAACAATGTACAGAAATTAGTAGCTTTGGAGTGTCAGTTCAGAGTTTAAGCATATCCGTAAGATTTTGTAAGCCTGGTCCCTGGTAACCTACAGAGGAGGTAAGCCCCCCAGAAAACGATACAGATTTAACAAGAATGGAAATTTGGCATTGAAGGAAAATTACTAGAGGTGCCTCCATTAAATGTGAAAGTATGGGTACCACACACACGAATATATTAATGAAAGAGCCCATATAGCTACAAAAGAAAGATCCTGGAAAAATAAATAACGTGTAAAATAAGTAAGAACACCAGAAGAAACTCCAAAGTGCACGAAGAAAGCAACGAGCTGGCTGCAAACGTGAAAACTTCTGTTAAACACTGATTTAAGTAAGGTAGCCTTGCGTTTCCCGCGATCCGGTGATTGTATCACCAGCTCATTGTTACCACTGCTATATGGTGTTAATGTAGAAGATTGTGGCAGTAACGGCTGGAATTTCTGAGTTCCGCTGCGCTCTGTTCTCCGTTGTAATATGGAGAAATCCTTCTGTGTGACAGCTCAGCAGCAAGGATGTACTCATCAATCTCGGTGCAGCAAGTCTCTTCTGACCTAATTACTCCAAACTTGGTTGCTTCTGCCCATGTGGGAATCTCATCCGCCAGTTGCAACAGACATGTTGATTTCCAACCAATAATATCTTATAAATAAGTTTAACAAACACCTACACTACAAATTTCCTCATGATTAATCAGTGATGGTCTGTAATGTGGAGGGAGCCAGAAAATCTCTCCCACTCCATGACAGATTTATAAAGCTGGCTAACTAAGGGGATTACATGTAGACGCATATGGGAAAGTGTGCCTACTAAAGAAATAATTGTTGCGACCCAGTTATAATCACTTTTACTATGGTTTTAAATGAACATTATCTCATGAAATGACCGCAGAGAATTGGACAGGCTCACACCTCCCTGTTCTGGTCGCGACACTCGCTTTACATTACCTTTTCAAAAGTATTTCTTTAAACATCTCAAACAACAGAGTGTTACAGCAGTTTCGGCGTTCCAAGTCGTCCACTGTGATGAGGTGGGACAAACTGAATTCTGCATCTCCTGCCTTCTAGGGTGGACACGTTTAAGCTCTGAACGCATTTATGATGCTCTCTGATCCTCCTAAGTAAACTTCTATATTGCACGAGCTATCTTGAAAGGGATCCTGAGCCTGGAGGAAGTAAGAGTTCCCTATCACTATACTGAGGGAAAAGCAAGAAAAGAAGTAATTACTTAACCAATAATTATCATTATTTGAATATTGTCAGCAGTTACAATGACGCATTAAATGGTCGACTGCTTTGACCTGTGGGAAGTGCAATTTACATTATAAAATATGTTATGTGACAGTTTGGTGTATAAACTGCCACGTAACACAGTGCTCAATAAACAGAAAAGTAAACTGCTACATGTGTTTCTGGACAGGTATCTCTATCCCTACAATATACTTAAATTTCTACAGATAAGCATCAGCCTGAGTTCCAACAAAGCGATGAGCACATGTCAATGGCGTAGCTGAGACCTGCTACATGATGTAGTTGAATGTCTCTGCAGTAAGGCATTTACTTGGGGCTGTAGAGCCTGCATTTGTTCTTGGCTAAGAAAGGCAGTGCAATCGGAAAGAAATCGACAAACCAATACAGCTACAAGTGTAATAGATATGAACTTTGCCTGGCTACCACTACATGACCACAGCAAAATCCCTGTTCTGCACACTTTACAGGTGGTTGTGAACACTGCAACAATACTGTCAGTAACACAGCCGTAAGAGTGCTATCCAAAGTACTCGTCAACGCTGGAGCTCTGTTAGGTACACACAGAATAAATGATCAATGAAAGCCTTTCTCTGAGAAGTACCCTTGGCAGAAGCAGAGAAAATAAGACTAGAGACTTTCAGGACTATGGTATGTGCAATGCCGTACCAAGGTAATGTTGAACAACGTGCAAAGTTAGAACTGCGAAATAGTCGCCACTTTGTAGCGTTACTAGTTTACATGGGTAACGCTATAGTCATTATTAACACAAAGACAATGACAAAGATGAGTTAGACAGAAGCAGTCTCTAATCAAGGAGTCACAGGTACAAGAGATTACATGATTAGCTCAACATGCTACGCAAACATCACACTGGAGACAGTATGAAACAAAGACATAACTGACGCAACCATGAAATATAGATTAATTAGTTACGTGAATAAAATACAGCCTTTATAACGAGGCAAGGTTGAGTTTCCGAAGTGAGAGAAGTACAATATCGCCCATTACAGAGTTAGTGCAAGTGGTACTTGAAGCTCTTGACATGAACGACTGTTGAACACACATTGTATGTATGTATGTATGTTAACCGGGGACCTAGAAACGACGGAGAGGCTCTATCCCCGCCGCAGCCTCAGTGGTCCACAACCCCACGACGACAACCGCAATCGACATCACCCCGCCACCGCCACACAACGAACCACTCACTCAGGGCTATTGTGTGGATCGGCCCCTGTTGGACCCCCACAGGGAACGTCTCACACCAGACGAGTGTAACCCCTATGTTTGCATGGTAGAGTAATGGTGGCGTACGCGTACGTGGAGAACTTGTTTGCGCAGCAATCGCCGACATAGTGTAACTGCGGCGGAATAAGGGGAACCAGCCCACATTCCCCGAGGCAGATGGAAAACCGCCTAAAAACCATCCCCAGACTGGCCGGTTCACCAGACCTCGACACAAATCCGCCGGGCGGATTCGTGCCGGGGACCAGGCGCTCCTTCCCGCCCGGAATGTCGTGCGTTAGACAGCGCGGCCAACTGGGCGGCCCTCAATGGTACAGGCATGGTAATAGATCTGCCCGAGGCTTGTGACACAGTTGACCATAAAATATTACTAAACAAGCTACAAGCACTAGGTGGAAGAGGAATAATAAATGAGTGATTCCAGTCTCCCCTGGAAAACAGAGTACATAATCTAGAGGTGGTTGACTCTTCTGCTGATGATAAACATTCATTGCGTTTGAAAGCATATTTTGAGCTATTTATTTTCATTGTATTATAATGACGAATCCTAGGTCATTCTCATACGTTCACTTAGTGATCAAATAAATAAAATCAGATCAGTGAAAATTGGATGAGCTTTCACGTGCTTGTGGCCGCTACATCAGGTACACAACGCACCACGCCATCTTACAATAGATTCGCTGAGGACAACCAATGAAAACAACAAATCACTCAACAGTGGCCCTTCATCTTCATCTTGTCACCAAATCAAAGCCAAAACACCAGCAGTTTCCTCTTAATAAACAAAAAGCTTCAAATACGAGAAATAAGTAGTGATCCTGACAAACGCTACCTGCAATAACAGGTGGCACATTGGTTGTCTTATCACATCTACTCCAGTCACACATCCTAAACAACTTATTGATGTAACTAGACTTTCCCCAGCTATTTCACCCACTTATGCATTCTACACCCGTGGCCTATGGGTAACATCTTTGATTAGTAATCAAAGCTTTCTCGGTCCCGAATTCTGCCGCTTAAATTTAGAATAAAAATATTCAGCTTTGGAAATCAAAGACTTGCAGCATAAAAAGTCACCCTCATTCTGCCAACGGCCTTGTCAAATAGGATGGGTGAGCGGACCGAGCTTCGCGGCTGTTTCTTCCCTTGGAGTGGTGAACTGCCCCAAGGGTTGGAAGAATCACCAATGATCAATGGTATGGGGATGCAGAATTCAATGAAAACCGCTACATTAAGACATATAATGTTTTTACACAGAACATAAGGCCTGTAACTGAAAAAGTGTCATGATGATCTCTCCACTTCAAAAAGATTCTGGAATAGTCGCCCATTCGGAACTCCAGGAAGGGATTGTCGCTGGGAAGGTCACCATGAGATGAAGATCGAGTAACCAAAGAAAGGATAACGTTCTATTATTCGGGGCAGGGAATGTCAAAAGCGTGAACGTGGTAGGGAAGCTAGAAAATCTGATAAAGGGAACGCAAAGGCTGAATCTAAATAAAGTGGGGCTCAGTGAAGAGAAATGTAAACAAGACAAGGATTTCTGGTCAGATGAGGATAGGGTGACATCAACAGTAGAAGCAAATGGGATAACTGGAGCACGATTCATTATGAATAGGAAGGTGAGGCAGAGAATGTCTTTCTGTGAACAGTGCAGTGATAGGGTTGTTTTCACCAGAATCGCTAGCAAACCAACACCGACAACCATACTTCAGGTATTCATGACGACATCGCCAGCTGAAGATGAAGAGACAGAGGAAGCATGTCATGATACTGAATGGGAAATTCAGTATGTAAAGGGAGATGTAAATCTAATAGTTATGGGGGACTGGAATGCTGTTGTAGGTGAAGGAGTAGGAGAAAGAGATAAGGAAAAATATGGGCTTGATACTAGAAAACTTAAGAGAAAGAAGACAAAGTTAGTTCTGCAATAAATTTCAGCTAGTAATAGCAAAATATCTTGTTCAAAAATCGCCAGAGGAAGAAGTATACATCGAAAATTCCAGGAGAAACAGAAAAATTTCAGCTATGTTATATCATGGTCAAGCAGAGATTCTGATGTCACATAATGGATTATAAAACAAACCCAGGTGCAGACATAGATTCAGCTCATAAATTTGTAGTGATGAAGAGTAGGCTAGAGTTTAAGAGACTCGTCTGAAAGACACAATATGCAAAGAAGTGGGACATGGAAGTACTAAGGAATAAAGATACGGCTTGAAGTTCTCTAAGGAGAATATCAAAGGTTCATTAGACAGATCAGTTTAAGAGGGATGGACATCTCAAAAAATGGCAGCCACAGAAGTTTTAAAGCAAAACATATGTTCAAGAAAGGTAACTGCGAATAAACCGTGGGTAACAGCAGAAATATTTCAGTTGAACAATGAAAGAAGGAAGTACTAAAATGTACAGGGAAATTCAGGAATACAGAAATAAAAGGAATGAAATAAATAGGGAGCTTTGAGGCGAAATGGCTGCATGAAAAATGTGAATAAAGAGAGAAAGAAACTATTGTCGGCAGGACTGAATCAAATGAAATTAAAAGCAATGGCGGTAACATTAGTAACGCAATGGGAATTTAACTGTTAATGCAGAGGAGAGATCGGGTAGGTGAAAAGAGTACATTTAAAGCCGCTACGAGGATGAAGGCTTGTTTGATGACGTGGTTGGAAGGAAAGAGATAGAGAATTCAGTATTAGAATCAGAATTTAAAACAGCTTTGGAAGACTCAAGATCAAATAAGTCACAAGGGATACATAACATTCCATCGTAATTTCTAAAATCATAGGTGGAAGTAGAAAGAAAAGGACTATTCACGTTGGTGTGTAGAATGTATGTGGCTAGTTGCATACCATCCGAATATCGGAAAAGCATCGTCCACACAGTTCCGAAAATATCAACAACCGAGAAGTGCAAGAATTATCGCATTATTAGCTTAACAGCTGACGCACCCAAGCTGCTGACAAGAATAATACGAAGGAAAATGAAAAAACAATTGAGGATGTGTTAGATGATGAGCAGTCTGGCCACAGGAAAGGTAAAGGCACAAGAGAGGCAATTCTGACGTGTTTTGATAATCGAAGCAAGACTAAAGAAAAATCAAGACGCGTTCATAGAATCTGTCGACCTGAGAAAA
The DNA here is from genome assembly GCF_023898315.1 of Schistocerca nitens. Lineage (NCBI taxonomy): Eukaryota > Metazoa > Arthropoda > Insecta > Orthoptera > Acrididae > Schistocerca > Schistocerca nitens. The sequence goes on along the minus strand of NC_064621.1, from coordinate 318,207,631 downwards.
GCGTTCGACAGTGCCAAATGTAGCAAAATGTTCAAATTTCTTGAAAATAGGGATAAGCCTTAGGGATACAATATGTACAAAACCAAGTGAGAGTAATAAGAGTGTAAGTAGAAGAACAGAGGGCTCTTATTAGGGACAGGTAACCAGTCTTTCGCCCCTGCTGTTCAATCCATACACCGAGGAACCAATGATGAAAATGAAAAAAACAGTTCAAGAGTGGAATTAAAATTCAGGCCGAGAGGATATCAAATGGTAAGATCCACTGATGAAAATGTTACCCTCCTGAATGGAATAACCAGTCTGAGTACAGAATATGAACTGAGAGTAAATCGAAGAAAGACAAAAATAATGAGAAGCAGCAGGAATGAGAACAGCGAGAAGCTTTAATACCAGAAATGATGGTCACGAAGTAGATGATGTTAAGGAATTCTGCTACCTAGGCAGTAAAGTAACCAATGTCGGACGGACCTGGGAGGACATCAAAAGCAGCTTAGTACTGGCAAATAGGTCAATCCTGCCAGAGATAAGTCTACTAGTATCAAATACAGCCCTTAATTTGAGGAAGAACTTTCTGAGAAGATACGTTTGGAGCACAGCAATTTATAGTAGTGAATTCTGTGGAAAACCTGGAACAGAAGAGAACCGAAGCATTTGCAATGTGGTGCAAGAGACGAATGTTGAAAATTAGGTGGACGGTTAAAGTAAGGGATGAGGAGGTTCTCCGCAGAACTGGAGAGGAAAGGAATATATAGAAGACGCTGACAAGAAGAAAGAACAGAATGGTAGGACGTCCGTTAGCACATCAGGGAATAACTTCCATGGTACTAAAGTAGTTGTGAAGGGTAAAAGCTGTAGAGGAAGACTGATCGCAACACATTCAGCAAATAATAGAGGATACAGGTTCCATGAAACCAGTCAGAAGACTGACAACTGAAAAAAAAGTACTTGACAAAGCTATTGAACGCACATCCTCCTGCCCATATCTGTGTCACTTCTTCCTTCCTTTGTCTGCCACCTCATCCTCTCTCCTCTATCTGTGCTTCTCATCCTCCCAACTCTCCCTGTTATTTCTTCTTCTTCTCCCCTCTCTTTGTCCATTTCCACGTCCCTTTCTCTATATCTTCCTCCCTGTCCCTCTGACCATATTCTCCTGTCTCTCTTCCTCTCTCTATTTGCACCTCTTCCTTTCCCACCTGCCCAATATTTGTCTACGCCTTCTACCTCTTCAGGCATCTCCCTGTCCTCCCCTGTCTCTGTCCATCTCCTCCACCTCCTCACTCTATCCATAATCTCCTCCAGTCTTCTCAACATGTTTCCAAATTTGTTCATCAGCACATGTAGCCCTTCAATAATGTTCAATGAATCAGACCGATACTACTCCCAAGACATGCCTGTCATGCGTTGCGAGGCTACAAACTGAGCGCTTGAAAGTCACTTATTTACCCCTAATGGCACCATGCAGGCCACTGTGCAAAGTGGGTCGATAATGCAGGCTAATGCTACTACAACACAAAACACTTGTTAAACTGTTTAGGCCCCAAGAACCATTTCCAACTCATGAAATATAGGCTGCCAAGCAGAGCAATTCGATTTGGCAAGCCACCACAGTTCGAATACAACAAGCCTGCAGTGAAGGGCAGACTATACAGCAGGGACTGAAAAAAACAGATTTTTGGTTATAACTCTGCTTCCCTTGGGGCTAGGGAGTTACGAGGCCTGCTGATCCAGTGCCAAATTTGGCTGACATTGATCCAAGTGTTTGAGCGGAGATCTTGGACTTAACATGTAACTCTTGCGCTCTGCTTTATATACATAACAGGGTTATAATTTTATGATTCTAAACATTATTTATTTTAATAGATTCTTGAAATAAATTGAAGTACACAGGAAACAGAAAAATAGTTCGCAACACAGTGTTGTGGTGCAGGGATCTAATGGCAGTGGTAAGCATTGGTGGGCATGTTGGCGTAACTTCTAAAGAAAATGTAATTCCATTTATAAATAGATATGAACAATCTAGAGCACACGCAGAATAAGCAACCACCGAAGAACTCAACACTCAGAAAAACAAATCAAAACTCACGAACTAATATAGATCAAGCATTTTTAATCAACTTTCCGCCATAAAACTCAATCGACGTTACGATATGAGGCCACAAATGAGTATATACACTCCTGGAAATTGAAATAAGAACACCGTGAATTCATTGTCCCAGGAAGGGGAAACTTTATTGACACATTCCTGGGGTCAGATACATCACATGATCACACTGACAGAAACACAGGCACATAGACACAGGCAACAGAGCATGCACAATGTCGGCACTAGTACAGTGTATATCCACCTTTCGCAGCAATGCAGGCTGCTATTCTCCCATGGAGACGATCGTAGAGATGCTGGATGTAGTCCTGTGGAAAGGCTTGCCATGCCATTTCCACCTGGCGCCTCAGTTGGACCAGCGTTCGTGCCGGACGAGCAGACCGCGTGAGACGACGCTTCATCCAGTCCCAAACATGCTCAATGGCGGACAGATCCGGAGATCTTGCTGGCCAGGGTAGTTGACTTACACCTTCTAGAGCACGTTGGGTGGCACGGGATACGTGCGGACGTGCATTGTCCTGTTGGAACAGCAAGTTCCCTTGCCGGTCTAGGAATGGTAGAACGATGGGTTCGATGACGGTTTGGATGTACCGTGCACTATTCAGTGTCCCCTCGACGATCACCAGTGGTGTACGGCCAGTGTAGGAGATCGCTCCCCACACCATGATGCCGGGTGTTGGCCCTGTGTGCCTCGGTCGTATGCAGTCCTGATTGTGGCGCTCACCTGCACGGCGCCAAACACGCATACGACCATCATTGGCACCAAGGCAGAAGCGACTCTCATCGCTGAAGACGACACGTCTCCATTCGTCCCTCCATTCACGCCTGTCGCGACACCACTGGAGGCGGGCTGCACGATGTTGGGGCGTGAGCGGAAGACGGCCTAACGGTGTGCGGGACCGTAGCCCAGCTTCATGGAGACGGTTGCGAATGGTCCTCGCCGATACCCCAGGAGCAACAGTGTCCCTAATTTGCTGGGAAGTGGCGGTGCGGTCCCCTACGGCACTGCATAGGATCCTACGGTCTTGGCGTGCATCCGTGCGTCGCTGCGATCCGGTCCCAGGTCGACGGGCACGTGCACCTTCCGCCGACCACTGGCGAAAACATCGATGTACTGTGGAGACCTCACGCCCCACGTGTTGAGCAATTCGGCGGTACGTCCACCCGGCCTCCCGCATGCCCACTATACGCCCTCGCTCAAAGTCCGTCAACTGCACATACGGTTCACGTCCACGCTGTCGCGGCATGCTACCAGTGTTAAAGACTGCGATGGAGCTCCGTATGCCACGGCAAACTGGCTGACACTGACGGCGGCGGTGCACAAATGCTGCGCAGCTAGCGCCATTCGACGGCCAACACCGCGGTTCCTGGTGTGTCCGCTGTGCCGTGCGTGTGATCATTGCTTGTACAGCCCTCTCGCAGTGTCCGGAGCAAGTATGGTGGGTCTGACACACCGGTGTCAATGTGTTCTTTTTTCCATTTCCAGGAGTGTAGTTGAACAACACATTACACAAATAAATAGAATGCCAATAATTCAGACCCTTCCAGTTCATTCAGGCGAGACCGAAATGTCAACACACAGTGAAAGCGTACGAGACACTCAATAACAGATCTCATCCTCAAATCGAATTTCAAAAATACCTAACCAAAGTTGACACCGTACTTAAAACTAAGCAGACAAACACAAGTGTCTGTATACTCCGGTGCCCACAGAATATCAGAATGGCAAAAGAATGAGATCCAACAGCGACGAGAATTAAAATTTATTAGGTACTCTTTCTTCAGATAGCACCCTTTCCGTTTAGTAGACTAGACCCACCACGTAACCACTTGGCAACTTACCACAGTAACTAGGCCAGTGCCTCAGCCGTTTGCACTACAGCCAGCACTTACCACAGCAAACACACCTTCCACCAGCAGAAACCAGCTCTTGGTTCCCAGCTGCACGGCATTCCTTGGAACCGCGAAGCCCAGAGCCATCCACTGCTCCAGCCAGAACGAATTTTCGTGTTGATACCAAACGCCTATCAGCCTCGGCCGGCCGCCCACCAGGCTACCTCGCTGCTCCACCACAAGTTCCTGTTTCGTCACTCCAAAAGGATAGGAGGAAGAGATTAGTGTTTAACGTCCCGTCGACAACGAGCATAAACTCGGATTAGGGAAGGATTGGGAAGGAATTCTACTGTGCCTTTCACAGAAACCATCCCGGAATTTGCCTGAAGCGATTTAGGGAAATTACGGAAAAATTAAATCAGGATGGGCGTATGCGGGTTTGAACCATCGTCCTCCCGAACAAGAGTCCAAAAGGAGATCCTCGCCCTCCAATCTGCTACCAGTCTTCAGTTCGCTGGCCAATTATCTTCTTCTCCGCCCCACCATGGGTGCCTGTCGCTCGCCAGTGGTGGCGCTACGAGCGTTTGCCGTGCTCTGCTCTCGACCTCTCGCTTATATGGCCGCCAAATTAATTTAGACACGCACTGCCAGCGGCGGGGATGACGAATGTGTCACATATCACCGCTCACTATCAATGGTTTTAAAGCCTTTTATGTGGTTAAGGAAAGGATTTTGAATTTCAGTTACTTAATAATGTGCAGGGGAACCATGGCATAGCGTGTACAGTGAAAAGACTCGGTACTCGGCAGACCGCCACTGGCCGCTGTTGAGAAGGAAGGAGAAAGGTGCGGCCATGCATTAGACCCCGTCTGGATGGAGCTTTTAATGAGTTTCGGCTCCTGAACAAAATTGCTGCGATCGAAAATTCCGAAAATCGAAGATGCTGCCGGTGTGCCAATAAAACATTGTCAGGTCGGAGTTATTAATGAGTCAGAGGTACAGCTCGAAGTCACTGCAATGGAGAGTTTTCAAGTAACGAATACTTGCAGGGTCGCTTGTAACACACTGACCTCACAGAGCTGTCTCTGTTTCGAGGTGGAATTTTGAGGAAGGCTATTTCAGTGACAAGTCACGAATGCGTCAGCAGGGATAAAGACGTTATGATAAAAACAGAACAGTTTTCTCTTCTGAAAAGTCAATTTACTATTAGTCAATAAAAAGTGTAATGTGGTCCAGCGTTGAATGTATTATTGGTTTAACAGCAATTCTATTTTGATACAGTGGTGTGCAAAACGCAAGAAGAAAGTAACTTTGTCGCTGACATATAACATACGTATATGAAACTTGGACCATACCTGCTACAGTGTAGAACAAAAGGTAACTCAAAGCAACAGCCAGTGACACTAACAAAATAGACACTTTTGCTCAAGGACAACGATTACACTGAAGTTACAGCGTCTAATGTTGTTTCTCTGGTCACTAAATAGGTGGGGCATGGTTCTTAATATGCTGTGTGATCACCGCGGACGGAAATGTATGCTCTGTTACGTTCTACGAATCTGGCCACAAGTCTGGTAAGGTGTTCCTTTGGTACGGCATTCCGTTCCTCCTCTGGCACTGCTCACACTGTTGGATGGTCGTTGGTGCATCTGGAAGAGTTGCAATACGTTTCCCCACTGCATCCTACATGTGCTCGATGGATTTAAGTCGGGAGAAGGAGTAGGCTAGACTCTTGGCCTAATATCCTCTCTTTCCTTGAACTCCTTCACCTGCAATGTTCGATGCAGTCGCGCAATGTCATCCATAAAACTGAAGACAGGGCCGACTGAACCCTTGAACAAATGCACGTGGGAAAGGAATACATATGTCACAATTACTTTGACCAGTGAGTGTACTGTGTTCAAAGATATCCAAGTCAGTAAGTCCATGCAACGTTACACCTCCCAACACTATAACACCTGGACCACAAAATTATCATGATCGATAATATTTTCTGGATCCATTACGTGTTCTCACCTCTCACCATATGAGAACTCGTTCAGTAGTGTCGCACATAATCATTTTGGCGTTCCAAATATTTGACCACGGTATACTCAGCAGTCAGCGTTATTGTGACACTGTTTTGTACGCATAACAATCCGCGACCGCATTGAATTGCGCAATTTGAGGAGCTGTTGGAACATGACGATGATCTGCAAATGGCATGATCTTGCCATTTACCCGACTTCAATCGTATCGAGCACACATGGGATGCATCTATGAGACGTACTGCAGCTCGTCCACATACACTTCGGCCCTGGATGTCCGGTGTTTAATCCTCGATAGGGGCGGGAAGCTTACGCCATTCCATTCCGTCCAGGACGGCCCACCACCACCTTGCTTGTTATTAAATGAGTACCGGGGTTCTTTCCCAGTGGTGAAAGCCTGCTTCGATTATGGGCTTGCACCGTGGACTTTAATTTCGAGTACATGGTCCAAGAATTATTCCACAGTGGACGTAGGCGACTATTCCAACTTGCCACATATTGCAATTATGGAAAAGTCTTGGTCGATCTGTCCTCCATTAATTGTTACACATGTAGAAAAATCATCGTCAGATCTTGGTTACAGATGTATTTTTAGGCTCAACAAAACGAGTGCATTGAATTTATACTGTAATACAATTCTCATTTCATAAATACATGAAATGGTAGTATACTCACATCATTGAATTCACAGCTGTACCATATGCAGCATTTATTAAATGAAAATTATGTTCTGCTTACAGTCCATGTGCAGAAGTTGTTTTGTTTAGCCTAAAACTAGAGCTACATCTTAGTCTGACACTGATTTTTGGAAAAGCATAACATGCAATAAAGAATGCTCCAATCAAGACTCTTCATAAACCCAGTTCGTGAAAGGCTTTACTTTACTAGGGATTTTCTCTGCCTCGTGATGACTGGGTGTTGTGTGATGTCCTTAGGTTAGTCAGGTTTAAGTAGTTCTAAGTTCTAGGGGACTGCTGACCATAGATGTTAAGTCCCATAGCGCTCAGAGCCATTACTTTACCATTCCGTTTGGCCCGGCCCTATGAGTGTACACCGAGCGATGTGGTGCAGTGGTTCTAACCCTTGTCCGACCGTAAATCGTTTCAGCCAAACGCGAGAATTGTTCCACATCGTTCACTAATCCATTGTAATCGATGACCTCGCTGTTTGGTCCCTTTTCCTCCCGCCGCCTCCCCCCTCCCCACCCTCCCATATCAACCTAAAAACCAAACCTATGTGTAGGTTCTTGTGCCAAATTTTGTCAGATACTTTTGCAGTTAGAACGGTAACACCGGAGAAGGAATCGTGTGAAATGACGCACTGCTGGCAGCTCACTGCCAGAGCTGCAGGTTCAGACACTTTGCAGCGTCCTACATTTAGGCTGGGGGCGGAGCGCGGTGGAGGTGGAGGGAGGCGTAGCTTCCGGCAGCTGATAGCGGGACTCCCTTCGCTTCGCTGCTTCGTCCCCCCCCCCCCCCCCCCCCCGCCCGGGCACCAATATATCTGCGACGCGGTCCGCTGCGCTGCGCCGCCGTAATTAGCTAATCAATTAAATGCATTGTGGGGCCGCGGCGAACTGCGCGCGCACCAATTGAGGCAGCCAGCAGGCGATAAATCCACCCTGGCCGCCTCCCAATGAACGATGCACGCTCGAGGGAAGGAGAGCAATACGCCAAGAACACGTCGTCCCGCGACTGCGTAGCATCTATTCACCTGCTGCTGGGAATGGTCTTAGCAGTTTCACTGGCATTTCGTAGTCTCAGCTCCCTGAAAGAGGAATGACTCATGATAGAGTTTGGCAGAATGTTAGTGGAAACCGAACATTATAGTAGCCTGTACAGATCGTAAATTACCCGTGTCATCAAAGAATAATGTTGCTAAAGGAGTTAGTGGTGAGGAAGTAACGCATTGAAACGTCATGGCTGATGCCGAAATTTTACTGTATAAACAGCGAAAATGTTTAAGAGATAATTTTTCTTCCATTCATCAATATGTGCGAGGTTTCAAAGGAAACAAGTTTGAAAAGGTTTGGAATTACCTGTGAAGTGTTTGGGAAATCACTAAATACTCCCAATTTTCAATACTGGAACAATGTAGTTTGGGTAAGCTCCGCGCTGTGAGTTACACTGCTCAAAATACAAGGTAATTATAAAAGACTGAAGCGACTTCATAGCTTCACTGTATCCGCATAAACTGACATTTGGTCATGAAACTCAACAATCGTTGAGAAAAACTGAAAAAGTTTGTTATTGTTGCTGCTGCATTTCACATTTGTGACACTAGAGTGCACCAGTGAGCAGCTAGGTAAGATGACAGGCGTTGAGAAAGCACATATTGTGCTTGCCATCAATCCGTCGTAACAATGCAATGACGCTTCAGAACAAAATTCAACAACGGTCTACCAACGCCCAGCTCCATTCGGCAATCGCAAGAGCAGTTTAAAGCTTCAGGATATCACTTAGAGGGGAAATAAACAAAAGTCGGCCTGCAATGAGTAAAGAAATGTTTGACCCCTTGCGGCCGAGTTCAGCACGTAGCCCACAGAAGTCGACGAACAGGGCAGGCAGAAAGCCGAACATATCACAACAGGCAGTTCGGAGTAACTTAAGAAAATGACTGAGGCTAAAGTCTTACAGCTGGTACATGCGCTGACACCGTATGACAATGTCAGTCGCCATTTTCGGCACAACTGCAACGGCGTAAGCAAGAGATTGGGTTTTGAGAGAATCTTATCAGTGCTGCAGCAACATTTTTTGTGAAAGAGACAACGTTCAGGCACAGTGTGCGAATTTGTAGGACAGTGATTCCTCACGCTATCGTACAGCACCTTCCAGATTCACCAAAAGTTAATGTGTTCTGTGTAGTCTCACGGTTAAACGTTTATGGTCCCCTTTGCTTATGCAAAAAGATCGTAGCAGGACACGTGTATCTGAGCATGAGGGAAAATTGACTCATGCCAAAACTGGACACTGGCACTGTGGACTTCATCTATCAATAGGATGGTACTCCACACCACTTCCATCATGATGTTTGTGAATTCTTAAACAAGACAATGAGAAACTGATGGATTGGTAGTGTTCTGACACGATCAGTAATTCATTTCATGGGCCTCCACGATCTCCCATCGACCCCTTGTTTCTTTTTTTTTCTTTTCTTTTTTTTTTTTTTTGTGGGATTATGTCGAAGATTTAGTCTTTACGCCTCCTGTACCAACAAATCTACTGTTAGCTCACATCAACAGTAATTCTGAAGAAATTGACAGAGCCATACTGCGCCGAACTTGGGACGAATTTGCTTATCGGCTTGATGTCTGTATAGTAAATAGGGGGCACATATTGAGCATTTTTAACACGTAAAAAAGCTTTTCCAGTTTTTCTCTTTGCACAGAGCACTACGAAATATATCAAATGATGTAACTGTAGCAAATCTGTGTAATCGGTTCAGTCAGGTATAATAATCTTGTATATACACAATTTCAGCTTTAATACTTGTCTCATTGCGCTCAAACATTAAATGTAAGATCGTACCTCTCGATGACTAGATTATGGCAGCATTTCAAATTTTTAGGTTCGGTCAATAATTGTATGAAATCTGATAACCAAATCTTTGTTGCACCTGGAAGCCGTTAGACAGGAAACCTTCCACTGAAATTTGGTGTTTTTAGCTGGTTGTGTATATACACGGTGAACCAGAATTCCATAAGAAAAATTTCGGAGTTTTTCTCAGTATTTTGGTACAAGAGACCCGTGGTTTCGGGTGACTTGCTACAGAGTAACTATTTATTCAGTGTGGCACCACAATTACCTCTGTTTATATGGAAATACCTTCAAAACAGTGAAAAAAAAGTAATACTTCAACACAAAGCACAGAATAGTGCAACAGTTCCCAAACAAATGGAAAAGTAGGGTTCTGGGGTTACCGTTGATGGAAGAAAATATGAAAACAGCCGCACTGTGTGCCTTGCACTGCATTTAGTGAACTCATACACGAGATGCACTTTGACCAACTCTCCATCAGTAAATCTATCTGTAATGATCAGGCGAAAAAAAGAAAAAATATCAACGAAACAGTATCGACCAGTACTGAATGCAGTCTCGAAGTTCAAGAGTAAAGTGAATTTTACTCTTGTTAACGACAAATGGAACAAATGTTTCAAAATAAGAAACACAGTGCATACAGTAGACTTCTGCACCGTTATGGAGATATTTCCAGTGCAAAAGAGGTTCGAAGATAAATGAGGGCAAGGAACCAGACGAAATGCAATTACTCTGTAGCAAGCCATCTGAGACTACTGTCCCTTATACCAAAACACTTAGAAAATATACCCGCACAACCTCCGAAATTTTGTGGGTGGAGTTCCGGTTCACCCTGTAGACGTAATTCACTAAGTCAATGACTAGTGGAAAATTATTCTCCGTACCACTGACTTCTAATAAATTATAAATTTTGTACAGGAATGAAATCGGGATTTGCCACTAAAAATCTTCAATTTCTTAGATTCTAAGTATGATTATTGCTGTATATGATTAGAAAATCATATTTTTTGTGAACTAATGTTCCACAGCTGCAATGGTTCAGTGAAAGACATGTTTATGTTCCTACACCATCAACTGCTTTGATACATTTTATTTAAGTCGCTGTTAGTGTTCGTCCATAATGGACCATCTTCTGGCGCTGGTCAAAACGTTTGTTATAGTATGCATAAGACATTAGCATCAAGGTTAACAGTCAAGCATCAGTGTTGTTATTACATGTCACTATCGCATCATTCTATTAGTGACATGAATTAACAGCAATGATTCTTACATGTTTAACTTCAGGATACTATGGGTAATGCGTCAGAATGCAAAACGCTATAAAGAAATCTTTAACCACCACCATGGACCATGTTCAGATCAAAATTAATTGCGAGTTTATAGTTTTGACAGCAGCTTGTGCTGTAGCTACATAAAAATGATTTTCATAGAAAATGGCCAGCCGGAGTGGCAGAGCGGTTCTAGGCGCTACAGTCTGGAACCGCGCGACCGCTACGGTCGCAGGGTCGAATCCTGTCTCGGGCATAGATATGTGTGATGTTCTTAGGTTAGTTAGGTTTAAGTAGTTTTAAGTTCTAGGGGACTGATGACCTCAGCAGTTAAGTCCCATAGTGCTCAGAGCCATTTGAACCATAGGAAATCATATATATTTTTCTTCCTTAAAACTGCTGCTGCGTTTGATTAGCTAGTCGTGGTCTAAGAAAGACTGCATTAAGTTTTCTTCGATAAGTACTTCCAATGCGTGTGTGGATCAGGCAAGTTGATTGTCAATCTCTTTCAGGAGCAAACTCTTGCCGATGATCCAGTCTGCCCCTCTGGTGATACTAACATGTATTTAATTTACATCGTAAACGAAAAAAAGTTACACGTGTCACTCACTTTTATTTTCTTCCTCGACGCGTTTCGAGGGATCACACACTGTTCTTCAGATTATCAGTGGATAATACTAAAGTTTCGGGATGTCTCTTCTACCCTTAGTTTTGATGCAAATAACTTGTTATGTGACTTTATATCATAATATGACACGGAATCATACATTACATGCTAAAACATTCTAATATTATAACAAAAGTGCTGATGATGATGTCCCATACTACGAGGAGCGTAGGGGACGTATCGACTTGCCGACTAGGCAAGATCTTAGCGGAGGTGGTTTGCCATTACCTTCCTCCGACCGTAACGGGGAATAATGATGAAGATGATGAAGACGATACAACACCCAGTCATCTGGAGGTAGGAAAAATCCCCGACCCTTCCGGGAATCGAAGCCGGGATCCCGTGCGCGGGAAACGAGAACGCTACCGCAAGCCCACGAGGTGCGGGCATAGCAAAAGTTCTTAGTAGATTTTTCAGAAAAGATCGCTAAAGATTTTTATAAATATACATCACGTTTAAATGTGCTGTTGAGTGCCACTAGTGTGTTTCTATAACAAGTGAAGGCCATGGAAACAGATCAAGTTCCGTGTGTCGCCTACACTATTGTTCTTTTTACTATTACAGAATTGTATCAAGCAGTGAAGTATCACAACTAATAATCGAATTTAATAAGGAAATCACGATGAACAGAAGTGAGCGTGCGGTAGTTATGAAATCCAGAAGAGTTCAGATTTAAATTGGTGATTGAAATAAATAGAGCAGGTAAGATTTTCATTTATACAGTCAAACAAGCTTGTTTGCATATTAATCACAGGAAAGGAATACACTAGCAATTATCATCCAGTTCCACTGGTTATAAAAATCCTCAATGAAGAAAAAGTTATAAAACGAATAACATTTTATGTTTGGAAATGCACTCAGTAGTTGAGATGAGTGCTTCATGCACCGTACTTTAGAAGCATTCAATTTTCTTCCATAATTTTTCAATATGGCACGCACCGGACGATCGAAATACTTCCAGATGAGTCAAATTTGTCACATAATCTTACGGACATAGGTTATTGCTATCACTGATGTTGCTATGTCGCATCACTGCTCACCTAAAGTGGAGGAAAGAGACACACTTAGGGGAAGTCTTTCACAACCCCCCTCCCACGAAAAAGAAAAAAAATGAGAATAGGAAAAGGTTTTGCAGCGAAGTTCACTTGATATTTTGTTTTAATTTCACAATGACCGGTTTAGACATAATCCTTGTGTCATCAGGATCTTCGGAAAAGTGTTATTAACACGCATGTATGTCACGAACACAATGGGGACACTTTCCGCTCTCGTGAAACCACACTACGTTGCCATGTCAAACACATAAAAAAGAATGTATAAAATATCCATTGCACCAACTCCGTGGGTATTTTGTATATTCTTTTTTATGTTTTCGATAAGGCAACAATGTGTCTTTCCCCGAGAGTGAGAAGTGTTCTCATTGTACTAGTGGCATGTATGTATTAAGATGATTTTTCCGAAGATCCGGTGATGACAGAAGGATTCTGGCGAAACCGGTCATTGTGAAATAAAATTAAAATACCAGACGATCGTAACTGCAGGAGATTTCCTATTCACGAACGGCGTACCGCTCCCTAGGAAAAAACTACAGAAAAGAAACACATACCATGAGAGCAGGCATCCTTGGAGGTTGTGGTGAAATAAGAGAACCATACTGCCCTTACGCTGCCGCAAGTGGAGTGCCGTAATGTCGGTGGAATGTACACCACATAATTGAAAGAGAATGGTACAAGTTGGAACGGGGAACGCGAAATATCTTATAGTAGCTGCGTTGTTGCCACAACAGGATTCTCATAGGCTAACGAGCGAGGGAGCAGGCTAATATCTCCAGGGGCTCTCCTACGGCAGCTACGTCAACAAGCAACTTCATTTAGCACCAAAATAAACCTTTTGTTTCAAAGCTTAAGTTAAAATTCATCTCAATTCTATCTTCGTTAAGATTGGAGGTATAGTATTACGAAAGCATTCAAATTTTTTTGACCGGGAGGTCAGAAGTTAACAGTGACACCCCTCGTAGACGTTACATGTAGGCAGCTGTAGAAAACTGACAGGGCCGGCCGGAGCGGGCCGTGCGGTTCTAGGCGCTACAGTCTGGAGCCGAGCGACCGCTACGGTCGCAGGATCGAATCCTGCCTCGGGCATGGATGTGTGTGATGTCGTTAGGTTAGTTAGGTCTAATTAGTTATAAGTTCTAGGCAACTGATGACCTCAGAAGTTACGTCGCATAGTGCTCAGAGCCATTTGAACCATTTTGAACCAAAACTGACAGAAGTGGGGCTGACTAATCGCAGTGCTTTCGATAAGGATACCTTCCCAGGAAGAAATGAGCATGCTATTGTAGTTACTACCATGTAGAAGTACAGATAGATGTAGATTTACTGCTGTCCACCGTAAAACAGAAGCTCCTAAAAAAGTACGTTACGGACGATCTCTACAATCCTGTTAAGTTAGTGTTACTTGGCTTCTCCTGCAGCAAACTACGAGCCAACTGTGATATCCTTTTGCTCATGGCATCCTCCTTCATATAAAGGAAACGGTCTGTCACCACTCTCTTCATACAAACCAATAATAAAAACTGAAAGATATTGAGCGTGAAAATCGTGCAGAAGTACTTGTGCACGTAACTTCAGATGTTATCAAATGAGTCCCTCTCACAAATAAAACACTTATAACCTCATTTTGGCTATTTTAGTAATTATTTTATTTATCTTTCTCGCTGAACATAAGTCACACACCAATCTCATTAAGTGACCTAGATTTTTCCCATATCGTTCGCCAGCATCGTTTAATTCAAGAAACGTGGTATTACAAATGCTTTCCCAGTTCGCCATTTGTCACAGAAAACAATAACAATTTGATGACCCTGGAAAAGTACATTCGGACGGGATTCTCCCCCTATATGAAGCTCTGTTGCTGATATACTCGAATGGACATCAAATTGCCGTCTTCATGTTACGTGCCTCAAGCCTTCTTTCACAACTTCTATTAACGGAACGCACAAGTGCAGCTATAGGTAATTGAAACATGATAATTAGCCAAACGCTACATAAGCCGACTTCATGTTACCGTTTATTTAGTAGTTGCACATACCCGTCTGTAGACACAGTGACCTTTACAAAGAGCGCTGTGTACAAAAGGTTTCTCCCGGCTAACAGCCCTGTAGCAGTCAGTAAATACGAGCTATCCATTTGCTGACAGGGTTCTTTACAAAGCAGTGCTCTCGACTAACAGTGGCCATATATTGAGTCCGCCACAGCGATACAAAACCTCTACCAACGTCACTCGAATTAAGTGGGTGGATTCATGAGCTCCATCACAACAACCAGGGAATCATCCTTCTTCTCTTTTGAGAGGTCGCATTGCGATGTATTGAAGAAACTCGTTTCTGTATGTGAAAGAAGGCACCTTCAAGACGAAGAGTAAATATTTAAGGAGATAGTAGATCTGAGGGAAATGTTTTGTGCACCTACATGTATACAAACCTATAGGGGTGGTGACTGAGGGCTTTCAATGCTACACATGAAATGCTCGATACAGCCATGATGTACGGACTCCCATGCAATCAATGAAATCCGAGTTTGTTTTTGTGGCCATCCTCCGCAGTAAGCATATAAATGCTTGTATTGCAAATAAAACTGCCTTTTCCTGCTGCAGCAGGAAAAGGCAATTTTATTTACGAAACAAGTATTCAATGAATTCCGGTTTAGAATAAGTCTTCCGAAATTCCAAACTGAAAATAACACTTCATCTCCCTTCACAACTATATGAGTAGTTACTTTTCAATCGACTTTCCATCTCGTTAAATATATAAGAATATTTACAGTCAGTTACAATTTACTTCTCCATACGTATTTTTTACCTGCTGGTGTCTATAAAACACACATATATATATGGAGAAAGGTGTCGTCTATACCAACGCGCATTAAATATTACAACTGTGGTAGTTCATTGCCAGAATGTATTAGGCCCAGACATAGGGAAAGAACGTGGCAGTAATCCAAATTTACAGAATTTTCCAGAGGGAGGGTAAAGTAAACAATGCCAAACGAGTTAGTTACGCAGCGGAAGTTGTTAGCAGGTTCTTAATCAATCACACGTGTACTGAGAAAAGCGTTTTAAATACATAGTTACAGTGATCTCAAATTGAAACTGCCTCTGAAACAGGTTTTTCGAATATGCAGTCAGAAATATAACATTGTCTGCTTTACTGTGCTCTGTCATGAAGCGAAAATAAATGGAAAGAAAAATAGAATCATCCCGTTTTTTTTAATTTTTTTAGCCATATGGACAAGTGCATTTCTGTAAAGTCAGCGAATTCGCCAGCACTATAGATCGTGTCTCGACTGTCACCGTCCACCAGAAGAGTAGGATAAGCGTAACCCGTTTTCTGCGCAGCGCAACTCAGTCCTGTTACAATGACTTTCTATCGAGATAAACTAAAATACATTATACAGGGTGGTCCATTGATCGTGACCGGGCTAAATATCTCACGAAATAAGCGTCAAACGAAAAATCTACAAAGAACGAAACCTGTCTAGCTTGAAGGGGGAAACCGAATGGCGCTATGGTTGGCCCGCTAGATGGCGCTGCCACAGGTCAAACGGATATCAACCGCGTTTTTTGTAAAATAGGAACCCCCATTTTTTATTACATATTCATGTAGTACGTAAAGAAATATGAATGTTTTAATTGGACCACATTTTTCGCTTTGTGATAGCTGGCGCTGTAATGGTCACAAACATATGGCCCACAATTTTATACGAACAGTTGGTAACAGGTAAATTTTTTCCAATACAGAACGTAGGTACGTTTGAACATTTTATTTCGGTTGTTCCAATGTGATATATGTACCTTTGTGAACTTATCATTTCTGAGAACGCATGCTGTTACAGCGTGTTTACCTGTCAATACCACATTAATGCAATAAATGCTCAAATTGATGTCCGTCAACCTCAATGCATTTGGCAATACCTGTAACGACATTCCTGTCAACAGCGACTAGTTCGTCTTCCGTAATGTTCGTACATGCGTTGACAATACGCTGAAGCATATTGCCAGGCGTTGTCGGTGGATCACGATAGCAAATATCCTTCACCTTTCCCCTCAGAAAGAAATCCGGGGACGTCAGATCCGGTGAACGTGCGGGCCATGGTATGGTGGTTCGACGACCAATTCACCTGTCATGAAATATGCTATTCAATACTGCTTCAACCGCACGCGAGCTATGTGCCGGACATCCATCATGTTGGAAGTACAACTCCATTCAGTCATGCAGTGAAACATCTTATTGTGACATCGGTAGAACATTACATAGAAAATCAGCATACATTGCACCATTTAGATTGCCATCGATAAAATGGGGGTCAATTATCCTTCCTCGCATAATGCCGCACCATACATTAACCCTCCAAGGCCACTGACGTTCCACTTGTCGCAGACATCGTGGATTTTCCGTTGCCCAATAGTGCATATTATGCCGGTTTACGTTACCGCTGTTGGTTAATGACGCTTCGTCGGTAAATAGAACGTGTGCAAAAAATCTGTCACCGTCCCGTAATTTCTCTTGTGCCCAGTGGCACAACAGTACACGACGTTCAGAGTCGTCCCCATGCAATTCCTGGCGCATATGAATATGGTACGGGTGCAATCGAAGTTAATGTAGCATTCTCAACACCGACGTTTTTGAGATTCCCGATTCTCGCGACAGCAGATAAAACACCTACTTCGTCATCATCATTTGTGGCAGGTCATGGTTGACGATTCACATGTGGCTGAACACTTCCTGTTTCCTTAAATAACGTAACTATCCGGCGAACGGTCCGGCACTTGGATGATGTCGTCCAGGATACCGAGCAGCATACATAGCACACGCCCGTTGGGCATTTTGATCACAGTAACCATACATCAACACGATATCGACGTTTTCCGCAATTGGTAAAATGGTCCATTTTAACACGGGTAATGTACACGAAGCAAATACCGTCCGCACTGGCGGAATGTTACGTGATACCACGTACTTATACGTTTGTGACTATTACAAGGCCATCTATCACAAAGCGAAAAAAGTGGTCCAACTAAAACATTCATATTTCTTTATGTACTACACGAATATGTAACAAAAAATGGGGGATCCTATTTAAAAAACCGCAGCTGATATCCGTTTGACCTATGGCAGCGCCATGTAGTGGGCCAACCATAGCGCCATCCGGTTTCCCCCTTCAAGCTAGCCGAGTTTCGATCTTCGTAGTTTTTTCGTTTGATGCTTATTTGGTGAGATATTTGGCCCGGTCACTATCAATGGACCACCCTGTATGTGACAGTAGAGTAAGTGGAATGGTTATGAAAGTGAAGAAGTGTGACGATGTTGTACGGTGATACAATACTACAGAAAGGCGGTGGAAAATCTCTTGCAGTTGAGTGTGACTTCAGTCAGTATCCGGCGGAAAGTGCATTCCGTGTATTCCTTCTTCCATGTTACCACAGATGACCCGTAACAGCCCCATCTATTCTAGGAATGCAGGACGTGTCAGAGGCCCATTTTTACTCTGTCGCATGAAAGCAGGATACGGAGTAGTCCACCCACCCGGTGTCCTCTAAAGATGTCAGTGCGTAGAAGCGCGCAGGTCACAGACGCGTAGTTCGTGATGTGAAACTGCAAGAATTACACCAAGCTGACTTAATCTTTGTATGCAACTGTATGAATATTCGACTTCAAATGAGATGCCAATGGCTTTAAATTGACAAAACACGTAGCAGATAGTCATGAACGCCTAACAAGCAAATTAACGAACATACGCCTAGAATGCCACAAGTAACGCAGCCTAAGTACGTAGCATTTAAAATCTTTGTGCATTATATACGATGTACATATTTTAGTCACAAATCATCCTATTCTGTATTTCTCTTTGCAGTCCCCGCTGAGTTGCGATTTATTAAGATAATATATACCTTTATATATGGAGCAAGTCATGGAAATTAATCGTGCGGCCCCTCGCTTGCAATCGAACTGTATTTCAGCCCCAAACACCTCGGTCGGCGTGCAGTCTTGGCGTGAGCCGAAGACGCACGTAGCGCTTCGTCATCGTATCGTAATTCTATTGTCAGTAAAAATGCCGTAAAATGAAAGCTGAATTGCTTGTATGAAAGCTTACTATTAAGAGAAAAGCTTCTGTAACTGTCAATGAAATTAGAATTATTTTTTAAAGAAATATTAATAAACGAAAATTCATCCGCACCTCATTCCATTTCATGAGTCATACATCAGATAATGCTTCCTTTATCAGCTACGAAGTGAAGCTTGGGAGTGGTCATAATGGATCTAAGCGCAGTGTATCTAACGCTTTGTTGGAAGTAACGGGCACAGAATCAGAACTGTTTGTATTCAATGAAGAGATGTTTCAATTATGTGATAAGTAAAACTACTTTACCTGTGAAACGGCAGTGATTCTTACAGTGCTTTAATTGCGTAATGAATGAAGGTAACAATTGTTAAACGAAAATTGTGAATTACCCGAAGTTTTTCGGAATCGAAGTAACTAAGTTCGATGGTTTTATATTGCTTTGTGAAAATCTGTAAAGAAACATTCGTACAAAGATAATTCCTAAATTAATCCGTGGAAATTAGTAGCAAGTAGATCAAAATTTTACAGAAACTATTACATACTTATTACCTAGTAAATAGACGTATTGGATTCTGTTTGTTGATGCTTGAGTGATTACTCGTATACGCTGCGAAAAGCTGTTAATAATGTGGTAGAGGGAATGTGTTTGCACAATATAGTTATGGTTTCACCCTGTTCATTTAACGAAAGAATGGTGTAAAGTGTGTCTACTTGCAAGTCTCTTTGGGAGCTGTTATTCACCGAACTTCAAAATGGTTCAAATGCCTCTGAGCACTATGGGACTTAACTGCTGTGGTCATAAGTCCCCTAGAACTTAGAAATACTTAAACCTAACTAACCTAAGGACATCACACACATCGATGCCCGAGGCAGGATTCGAATCTACGACCGTAGCGGTCGCGCGGTTCCAGACTGTAGCGCCTAGAACCGCTTGGCCACTCCAGCCGGCTCACCGAACTTCATATTCACCGTATGTATATACCGGTACATATTGTATCTGATACGAGTCGGTCATCACGCGTTTGATTCACGAAACACACAGTTTATTGCACTTATCTAAAATACAAGTACAAATTTAACGGTATGCTTCTTACAATTTTCTTACATATAAAGGCAAACGTTTTCTAGAATGCTCTTCTCCTAATTCTGTTCTCAGGTATTTCAAGGTTACACTTAAGTCCAACTCGTTTTAAGATTTTTCTTTTTTGGATGTGTCTTACCTACAATGAAGGCTGAATTAAACCACACGAAGAGTGATCGCAAACAGTGTTTTGCAGACCATATCTTCGTATTCTGAAGTTCACGCATTAGATATTCAGGGACTGGAGTCTTTGTAGGTATGTGTTAAAGTAAGTGCTCAAAGGTGACGTATACCAAGTATTCGTCGGTCATAATCATGGGTAATTTCGCTTCCAGCTTGCTAAACACAAACAGTTACTACATCATTTTGTAGTTATTTGAACCATTATCTACCTTCATGACGCCCCTTCCTTCTGGCTTGCGAAAACACGGTGGAGGGTTGTTAAATTTTTTCACTCTGGTCGTAGTGTTGCCTCTCTATGGTATTCTGTTCCTTCGACGCGGCTGCATCACTGACAACAACAAAGAAAAGGTTTTATAATCTGACTGGCATATGTCAAACCAAGCGGTGGTGAATTATATGGCTACGTCGTCCCACGCTGCTTCAGCTGTATGCCGAGATCATCATTCATAGAGGATGCTGAGTGGTGACGTCCTAGTTTCTCGGCAGCTGACGACAAAATGTGTTCAGTGGATGAGACATCCAAAGAACGTGCTAACGAGGACCACTGTGAAACATACTCTGTTTGGAGGTTATCCAAGATAGCATGGCCCACGTGTGGTCTTGTATTAGACCATAAAACATTAGAAACAAAGAGGCTACTGAACAGAATTGGAGAATATCGTGGATAGCCAGTGACAGTCAATACGGCAACGTCAGGTGCTCGGCCCATATGATGATGACGAGTCTAGTAACATATGTTCTTTTCTGAGCCTCAAACGTGGATAATTCGAACAAGATGCAATATCTAGAAATGGACTTACCTCAGAAGATGTCCTGGTGCCCTTCTCGTGTCCGCTGGTCTGGTTGAGAGCTCCTCTGTCAGCGCTGTCTGTTGCCCTGTCAGGGGAACAACGATCGCCGTAGTGACGTCCGAGGCGCTCCACACGCCGTCGCGGTATCCGTGCAGGTACGAGTGTTGCAACAAAGAAGCCCTTTTCTTAGCTGATGCTACCTGACGTCGCTGTATTATTCTGCAAGACCGAGTGAACAAAATGTCCATCCTATCAGTTGATAGTTACGCGAATCTGTTGAGATTCTCCGTGACGTTGATTACGGCACTACTAGACTCATCGATTCCATGTTTGCACAATAATCGTGGCTTGCTGACCAACGCTAGAGAGTAATATCGTGGTGTTACGTAACCGCAGTCTCGATAAACAGCTTCCGACATTGCAGGACGACACTTCTTATCACAAGTGGCATAATACGATCTTCTCATGGATATCCATCTTTCAGATGCGATTTTTGGAAGAAAACCGCTGCATAGTTTCTCCTTGCGTACACAATATACTCCTTGCTTCTTTGTCGGGTGACGTTGAAAATGATGTTAATTTCCACACTCAAGCAAGTCGTACACTTCATGCCAGTTTGACATTTACTGCATTACTCCATTATGGTGTTGCAATATGAATGACTAGATATACAATCTACCTAATAAATGACTCAATAATGAACAGCATCATCTCCAAGTCTTATAGTTTAATTTTACGAACATATAATAACAGTCAATTACAATATTTCTTGAAATAGAAGCAAATTTCTCGGCAAAGTAAAAACTGCCATGGAACTAAACGGTGCAGAGTAAACTTGTGTTTGTAATCCACTTACTCAAACACAGATTTAACGCGTCGGCCGGTCTTAGAAGCTATATTATGTAATTCACGGTATATCTAATCATCATACTGGGTGGTCCGCACCACCCTGGAAAGCTTCTAAGTTGTTGCAGGGTAGGTCGTCCTGAGAAATACACTCCTGGAAATGGAAAAAAGAACACATTGACACCGGTGTGTCAGACCCACCATACTTGCTCCGGACACTGCGAGAGGGCTGTACAAGCAATGATCACACGCACGGCACAGCGGACACACCAGGAACCGCGGTGTTGACCGTCGAATGGCGCTAGCTGCGCAGCATTTGCGCACCGCCGCCGTCAGTGTCAGCCAGTTTGCCGTGGCATACGGAGCTCCATCGCAGTCTTTAACACTGGTAGCATGCCGCGACAGCGTGGACGTGAACCGTATGTGCAGTTGACGGACTTTGAGCGAGGGCGTATAGTGGGCATGCGGGAGGCCGGGTGGACGTACCACCGAATTGCTCAACACGTGGGACGTGAGGTCTCCACAGTACATCGATGTTTTCGCCAGTGGTCGGCGGAAGGTGCACGTGCCCGTCGACCTGGGACCGGACCGCAGCGACGCACGGATGCACGCCAAGACCGTAGGATCCTACGCAGTGCCGTAGGGAACCGCACCGCCACTTCCCAGCAAATTAGGGACACTGTTGCTCCTGGGGTATCGGCGAGGACCATTCGCAACCGTCTCCATGAAGCTGGGCTACGGTCCCGCACACCGTTAGGCCGTCTTCCGCTCACGCCCCAACATCGTGCAGCCCGCCTCCAGTGGTGTCGCGACAGGCGTGAATGGAGGGACGAATGGAGACGTGTCGTCTTCAGCGATGAGAGTCGCTTCTGCCTTGGTGCCAATGATGGTCGTATGCGTGTTTGGCTCCGTGCAGGTGAGCGCCACAATCAGGACTGCATACGACCGAGGCACACAGGGCCAACACCCGGCATCATGGTGTGGGGAGCGATCTCCTACACTGGCCGTACACCACTGGTGATCGTCGAGGGGACACTGAATAGTGCACGGTACATCCAAACCGTCATCTAACCCATCGTTCTACCATTCCTAGACCGGCAAGGGAACTTGCTGTTCCAACAGGACAATGCACGTCCGCATGTATCCCGTGCCACCCAACGTGCTCTAGAAGGTGTAAGTCAACTACCCTGGCCAGCAAGATCTCCGGATCTGTCCCCCATTGAGCATGTTTGGGACTGGATGAAGCGTCGTCTCACGCGGTCTGCACGTCCAGCACGAACGCTGGTCCAACTGAGGCGCCAGGTGGAAATGGCATGGCAAGCCGTTCCACAGGACTACATCCAGCATCTCTACGATCGTCTCCATGGGAGAATAGCAGCCTGCATTGCTGTGAAAAGTGGATATACACTGTACTAGTGCCGACATTGTGCATGCTCTGTTGCCTGTGTCTATGTGCCTGTGGTTCTGTCAGTGTGATCATGTGATGTATCTGACCCCAGGAATGTGTCAATAAAGTTTCCCCTTCCTGGGACAATGAATTCACGGTGTTCTTACTTCAATTTCCAGGAGTGTAATTGTTAAGATAAAAATTCGATACGTTGCACCGTTTCCGAGATAATTAGAACAGAAGTCAGCCAATCGGGCGACCTGCAAGCCAGACACACTAAGCGTCAGTTTTTCTCATAGACTGGGTGATGCCGCACGAGACTGCTCAGCCATTGCCTTGGGCTCGATTCTTACTTTCATACCCAATTTTTGTATCTCTCTTGATCGGTTTTAGGAAACCAAACGAAGTAAGCGTGTAGCGATACCGTCTCTGAGAGGCCTCTTGAATTGGTGCACAAAGACCTGATTGGCTAACTTTAATGCTAATTAACTCAGAAGCGACACAAGGTAAGTAATGGTTTCATAACAGTTATTTCTCTTGAAACAGCCTTGAAACAGCCTTACAAGTATTTCAGATTGCTTCTAACCACCCTGCATACTAATACCTTATATAGTCACAAATAGTAATTTGATCTGGTGTTCCAGATGCAGTAATTAAGTGTAATTACACTATAACCGCTTTTAATCCTATAGAAATTTACGAGCTAGTCCCGTGGTTATCATGATTATAGACGATCTTTGCAAAGTTACATAATAGCTTGTTGTGACACAGTTGATATTTCAATACTGTAAAAACAATGTAAACCGTTGAACCACTATAATGATGCTTTGAACACACCTAATCCTGTATCACTCACATCGAATTATAGCAGAATTAGTTGAAGATAGACCACCCTGATTTTAAAACATTACGACGTACCTGGAATAAAACAGTATTTTCGTAGGAAATCGTGCAAGACTCAGTCTCACTCTTCAGAACATATTGCCCTGAGTGGAATGCACTGATAGAACCACAATGAAGCGGTGTTTCCAGATTTTCGAAAAACGGTCGACTGAATTGCATTTCGATGCCTTCTAAAGAATGTGTTTTCCCGTGTGACGTTGACCCTGATTTTGCGAGTAGATCAAATGTCTTCCGACAGTAACAACCAGTTATACCTCGACAAAATATAACCTTATTGCGAAGACTGCCAACTTACTCTTAATGTAGAGGACTGCAAGTTGTGCGCTTCACAAAATGTAAACGCCTGGCTTGCGTTGAGTAACGGATTAATGTGTGTGAAGTAGAGTCGCTCCTGTAATACAGATAGTTGGTAGTAACAATGTGTAGAGACATGAAGCAGAATGACCAAATATACCCAAATGACGTAGAGAGGGGGATGTCGCCGTGGTAGGACACTGGACCTGCCCGTCCGACCATCCAGACTTAGGTTTCTCCATTGTTTCCCAAATAACGTTAGTCAACTACCGGGACTATTCCTGTGAGAAACGATCGATTTCCCTCTCGTATATGATCTTGAGCTTCTTCTCTAGAGCTATAGTTCTCTACCATGCTTCAAACCCTTTTCACAGTTGTAAGTAAACAACGGGCCATTGCAGGTCATCTACCAAAAGGATTACTTACAAAGCCCTTTACGATGACGTATCTGAGTACTACTGAAGTTTAAGTGTTCCATATCAGGCCATACAGAGAATATGAAGGACTATGCGGGTGACTACCGGCCTCTTTGTTTGGTGAAAGAATGTAACAGAAATTATGAAAAATTTTCTTTGGCGGACAATGGAATTTTCGTTTGAATCCGTTTCTAAAACATCAAGAACCATTTCTCATAACGGACAGCACGAATGTTCTCCAACCATTCAACATTTAAGAAACCGCTTAGCTAAACTGGCCTCCTCCTGAATTAGTTTCTCGTCTGCTTATTCTTTTGATTTAAGCTTTGCACAATGACTGCCCACATGTCACAGCATACGAAGAATATTATTTATTTAGGAGTCTGTCACAGTTGTGTGTAACTTCTTGGTGAGGACTAGTTCCGAATGTTAACGTTCATTCTCAACGCTAAAGTTCGAAACTGTTCACCACCAAGAAATTGTGCGTAGCTCTGAGAGAAACCTTAATAATAAAAAAAAGGATTTTAGGTTGGTGGTCCTTTAACCAACAAAATGTTGGAGTTGCATAAACACCAAGACTGTTTCATAGAATAATATGCGCTTTCTACTTTGCTTACGAAGAGCTCATATTACAATTTGAAGTCGTAATTTAAAACAACTAACGATCTATTCACAGGAAATTACAGACTTTCCTGTCTGTAATCCATATTTTCTAAAATAAAAGCATACTTCATTTAAAATATCCAGAAAACAAGATAAACAATTATAGGAGAACAGCCTGCTGAGGCTGCCAAAAGCTGTATCACTTACTTTACAGCATTCATTCACAGTATCTTCCATCCAACAACTATGTTTTCAGTCATGGCAGAAATTTACGATGTTATGCTACTCACGTTTCGGAAATACGAGGCCTGTTCAGAAAGTAAGCTCCGATTGATTGCCAAATTGAAACCACAGTGAACATCAGAAATGTTTTACTTGTAACAATT
This sequence comes from Schistocerca nitens, assembly GCF_023898315.1. Classification (NCBI taxonomy): domain Eukaryota; kingdom Metazoa; phylum Arthropoda; class Insecta; order Orthoptera; family Acrididae; genus Schistocerca; species Schistocerca nitens. Next base: position 318,182,188 of record NC_064621.1, on the reverse strand, counting down.
AGCTACACCTTTCAGCTACTTCTCTACGTAGTCGCCGTTCTGACTTAGACTTTTGTCATAGCGTTGTACCAACTTTTCAATAGCCTCATCATAGAAGGCAGCCGCCAGTGCTTTCCGCCAATTCTCCACGCTGGCCTACACCTCGTTGTCTGTGTCAAAATGTTGTCTTCAAAGACAGCGGTTCATGTGACCAGAGATGAAACTCAGGGGGAGACAATTGAGGACTGTATTGTGGGTAATCTCACATTTCCATTTGAAAACGATGCAGGAGCATCTTCATTGCCCCTGCAGAATGCGGCTGAAAATTGTCTTGAAGAAGAAACAGCACGACAGTTATGTAATGTTAGCTGCATAGCTTCAGGCGAAATTTCTCACCAGGCCGTCGTACTTGGCGGCAGACACTATTTTCTAGACATCTTTACGCACTCACTGCGAGCTCAGAAATGAGAAGAGCGACGTGATGCTAACTGGGGTTATACTAGAGACACTACCCAACACATCTGTGCAAAGCTTTATCGGATTTTCGTAGTCGTTTCCATTTCGCGACCGATCGGAGCTTACTTTCTGAACGCCCCTCGTATTACAAAGTATGATGGAAGCCTTTGTCAGGCTTCTCCATTGCCACAAAATTCTCTGCATGTCATGGTGTATGCCATGGAGCACTTAGAAAAAAAAAGTTTTACTACAGAAGTAAACGAATCATCACTGTCCTCAAAACACAGCACAACTACAGAAAATATGTCAAAATATATGCATCAATCTTCACCCTGTCTTCGATATTTACGCGCGCAGTTACACTCTAAGCACACGGCAAGTACGACTCTGGAAAGAAATTCAGCAACTGTGTAGCTTACAAGACCATACACTAACTGTCCGCTTTTAAACCAATCGCAGTATTACTTCTCAAAACGTGGAGACTAGAAATGGTACGGCGTGGCACTGCAGGAGAGCTGAAAATGTGCAAAAATGGTTGAAATGGCTCTAAGCACTATGGGACTTAACATCTGAGGTCATCAGCCTGCTAGACTTAGAACTACTTAAACCTAACCAACCTAAGGACATCACATACATCCATGCCCGAGGCAGGATTCGAACCTGCGACCGAAGCAGCAGCACGTTCCGGACTGAAGCGCCTAGAACCGCTCGGCGACAACGGCCGGCGAAAATGTGCCACAGCCTTTCTATCTGCCGTCTACCTCTCTGACCTATGTGAACTAACTTTCGCACACTGTGCGCTCCAGATCTCTAAGAAATTAAAACATCTCTTCATTACACAAAAGTTTATTTCACGGACGCAATATAAATTTTATGGCGAATAAAGACACCGCTGCTGCAGTTTGGTAACTTCATTACAAAAGCGCGGTTGGTTTCGCAATGTTAGCTACATCATTTGATGAAGTCCTGAATAGAAAAAAAGTGAAAAGTACTGGGAAGTGACAATCCTGTATAGAAAGAAGGTCTAATCTTTTGCCCAAACAGGCTGAATGCAAGTAATATCAAGTATAGCAATGAGCAATACCTACATTCTCAATATGATGCTGTAGTACATTTGATACCGAATTTTTCCCCTGATTCCAAGAAATTTATTCTATTACGAGAATCATGTCGCCCCCGTAATAGGCAAATGTAGAAGGGGTGCCAATAGTCGGAACCTAACAATGAACATAAATAAACCGTTAAAATCGGTTGATTAGATTTTATGCAAGGTAACAGACAGAAGAATGCACCAGAGCAAGCCGTGCCATGTTCTAGTGGATCCTGCTCGCGGAGTACAGGGGAGCGCCGTTACTGACCGCAGACTAATGCGGAAAACATATGATGGTCCACTGGACAGGTGACACATGCGCAGAAGCGCTTGGCAGACTCTGGGTGTGGGAAAATTACCTGGAATCGGGTGTGCACTAGATTACAACTTCAAATATTATAACAGATAACAGAAAATGGATAGTGTTGGAGAGCCTGACGGCATACTGTGGGAAACCATTAAAAAAGTTAAAAAGTCTTTGAAACCTAGAAGGAGAGTTATCTACAAAATATCAAACCATAAAAAGACCCGAAGAGGGGGAATGGGGGTGGCAGAAGGAGGCAATACACAAACAAGCAGTCGTACTGGGCTATCCATTGAGATAATCAAAATTAGCTAAAATGGATTTATTCGGTTTATGTTTCAGTTCTATGTGTTACTAGTAGATGGCTTTAAGGCACGGTAAATCGCTAGTTCTTCCAGAAAATTGAGAACATTGCACTTACGTCCCAAGTCAACACTGAAAGCCGACTTAGAACCGAGCCAGATGACTGTGCATTAAACCTGACCTAAAATGGTTCCCGTCTGGCCGACATTCGTACGCGGGCAGGCATTACAGGTAATTCATCATACAGTCGGAGACTTGAAAGGATCACACTTCATTTTTCACTATGTCTGAACCTCACTACATTATGCCTGGAAATGAAATATGCAGGAATAATCTTGTATATCGAAAGTTGTTCGCGAACACAGCATGAAATCCTACCATGTTATGGAACTCTCTCCTTATTTTACGCCAGGGCCTCATCTGATGATGTAACCAAATAGGAAACAGATCGTGATTTGTAATAAAGCAACCATGCAGCTGCAGTGGTGTTTTTATTTAACATGTATTCTTTCTCCTCTGTTGTTTACGCAGAGTAACTAAAATTTGTAATTTTGACGACCAACATGCAGAATGCTAAGGATTTAAGTGCTCCAGCAAAGATGTTGTGCATTAAGTGTATTTTGCGCCGGTGCAGGAGGGACAACCGCACGGAGGACGCGGCCGTGATGCTGGAGCGCTGCATCCGGCTGGACTCGGGCTACACGCCGGCCTACCTGCTGCTGGCGCGGCTGTACGCGGGCGCCGGCCTGCAGGCCAGGGTGGGCGAGCTGCTGCGACAGTTGGTACGCCTGCAGCCTCTGTCAGCCGACCGGCTCGCCGACTACGGCGATTGGTTGCTGCAGCAAGGTAGGCAACCCACGGTGTCTCCAAAAGTGTAACGTCTGCTTCTTCTCAACAGTATCAGGACACTGTGCGTCAGATTGTTTTGATATTATGAGAGGTTTCTGCAGTAGACGTCGGTTTACATAAAAGATTTTTGGGTATGGTACAAGGTCTAAATGGAAAATACCTAACACTGAATAACAATACAGCGGCCTTCATCTGCTTCTATTTATCTGCCAGTTGTCTCTGTAAATGCCACTGTAACGTCAGTATCGTTCAGTTAATAGTTCTCTCACAATAAGATGCAGTAGCATGCATAGCCGCGCGGAGTGGACGCGTAGTTTTTTGGCGCCATGCACGGATTTCAGGACTCTCCCGCTCGAGATACGAGTCCTCCCTCGAGCATGGGGGGTGTGTGCTGTTCTTAGCGTAAGTAAGTTTAAGTAGTGTGTACGTCTAGGGACCGATGACCCAAGCAGTTTGGTCTCTTAGGAATTCACACACATTTGACCATTTAGCATGCACAAAAAACTTCTATATTAAGAGATGGGTTTTACTTCAATAATCTTCAACATTTGTAGTGACGGTCGGAGGAAGGCAATGGCAAACCACCTCCACTCGGACCTTGCCTAGTAAGGCGGCGCGGGTCTCCCGCGTCGCTCCCCTACGCTCTGTAAAGAAGTATGGGACTCATCATCATCATCATCATCATTGTAGTGACTACATGGTGTAAATCTGCTGGTGCGAGAATTTTTTAAAATAACGATTTAAAGAGAGGAGTGTTTTCCTTTTGCCAATTTGGAAAGCCAGTTCTAATTTAAAATCTTGAAACGTATATTACATTTATTGATCATGGACTTCGAAGCTGTGGCTTCGGTATACTCGTCTGTTACATTTGCACCCGAAAAGGATTTGGTGAAAAGTGGGGAGACTTACTGTCCCGCTTCTTTTTTGAAATTTATATTGTCTTTTAGTTTTCCCCTGTGACGAAAATCATTAGTCTGTGCCTAAGATCTGTCACAAGTAGCGAAAAATCTATTGATGACGGAAATAAAAAGTGATGATACGAGGCAGTTAACGTGATATAGGGACTATGGTGACGAGATCTCTTGATATTACTTGTCACAAATAGGATGGCGGGTGGGGGGGGGGGAGGGGGTTGGCGGCGAGAGAGGGCAGAGGCGGACCGGGAGGGTGGGGAGGGGTGGCAGGAGGTATGTGGACTTGTATGTGGGATCAGGTAGATGTTCCTATAGAATTAATGTCAAATGACTGAATGGGAATGAACTGACGGATAGAATATAGGTATTGAACAAAGTTTTGGAACGAGACTGAATTTGGAGAATGGATGCCTTTATTTCGCAAAGAAGAGCAAGGAGTATGCTACAGCTGATAGCTTTCCTCAGTCTTAGGAGTGCGGGAAGGAGATGTGGTTAGAATTGCATGGGAAAATACATGATTGATTCAAAATTTATACACCAAATAGGTGTTTAAATATATGTGTTAAAACTCGTAAATACAGAACTGAATGAAAAGTCCAGTAGTCCACTGTAGCTGTATTTACTTAAGTCGATTATACACCCACACTATTGGTTTCGCAGCTTCTAAGTTGCATCTTCTGGTTTATATTAACACTGTGTCACGTGGTATAGGGAGTTACATAATGCCGCAGAGTAACAGTTGGCGTGGCCGGCAAAGTTCTCTGCTCTCCTCAACTGATGGATAACCACCATCAATGACGAATGTCATGCCTGTGCTAAAATCACGAACTGTTATCACTTTACCTATTAAAATTTCTTGTCGGACTCTTCAATGAACAGAGAATGTCCCTCGTAGATATTATCCCGGAAAATACAAGGTCGAAAAGCCAGCAGTCGTATGTGCTCGTCATCAACATAGCAGCTGACAACACAAGCTACAAGCGTCCCGTGCGTTGTGGAAACGTGTGCTATGGTGCCGTCCGGGTACCAAACCAGGGACAGAAATTGACATGGTAAAAGCATGTGGAATGTGGGGAGATGCAAAGGTCTGAGGTACAGATAAGTCCATGTCAGCAGACTATATTTGTGTAGAACATGGGTGCAGATCAGCACGAGCACTCTAATTTATGTCATTTACTTTTAGTTGTTGGAGGTGAGTGACTGATCTCAGATTTATTTGTACTGGTACAATAATTTGAAAAAATTGCTCTGAGCACTATGGGACTTAACATCTAAGGTCATCAGTCCTCTAGAACTTAGAACTAGTCAAACCTAACTAACCTAAGGACATCACACACATGCATGCCAGAGGCAGGATTCAAACCTGCGACCGCAGAGGTCGCGCTTCCAGAATGAAGCGCCTAGAACCGCTCGGACACAACAGTCGGCAATATTTTGAAAAGGAAAAGAAATTTTTTCTAGCAGGTGAGTAAACCTTATCCAAGGTGGAGGAAAATAGTCAAAACTGCTACACGTTTCATGTCCTAGAGGATGCCCATAATCTTCTTTTTTCAGTACATGAACAAACTGCATTTAGCTGTCTACGTTTCTGTTATCCAGTACATGAAGAACCTGCATTCCCCTTCTTTTGGGTCCTCGTGTCCTTCTAGCCTAATGTGTGCGCCTGTTTGATTGTTACCGCAGCTAGTAGTTGTATGTTCCCTAAAACTTTCACTAATCTTTCTACCCATCTGACCGACAGTGATTTTTGCACTTGTTCCACAGTCAATTGTACTAATACCTGCATGAAAAATAACAATGACGTCGGCAAATATAGGATTCTTTATTTCTTCTCTTCGTACATTATTTTCCTTCCATAATTCTTCTTTGGTTTCCCTTAATTGCTTGCTCAATAGATAGATTTTTTCAACTGCTATTTCCGTCTCATGTCTTTCGACAGTTATAACTGCAGTCTGATCTCCGTACAAATTGTCGACAACCTTCTTCCCGTATTTTATCCATTCTACCTTCAAAATTTCGAAGTGTGCATACCGGTTAATATTTTCAAATACTTTCTCTGAAGCAGCGAATGCTATGAACGTAAGTTTCTCTTTCTTCAACATATTTTCTAACCTAAGTCATAGGGCCGGCGTTACCTGGTGTCTTTCTCCGAACCCAAACCGATCTTCCCAGAGATCGTTTAATCAGTTTTTTCCGTTCTTCTGTACATAATTAGTGTTTGGTAACCATGACTTGTTTATTATATTTCAGTAATACTGTCAACTGTCAGCGCCTGCATACTTTGCAGTTTGAATTAATACATTATTCTTTACGCCTGAGAGTATTTCGCCAGTCTCATTTATTTTGCACAGAGATGGAATAGTTTTGTCGTGGTGGGACGTCCCAAGGATTTCAACTACTCTGAAGGAAAGTGGTCTACGCCACGAGCCAAGCTTCGATTTAAGGCTTTCGGTCCTCTATCAAATTATTCGGACAAATGATGTACCCATTCTCATCATTATGTGCCTCCAGTTTCTTTTTTAGAACACTGTATTCAGCTTTATGTCGGTATAAATTGTTTTTACATATTAGTAAGGTGCACTACTCTGACAGTTCCGAGAAAATCGCAAGGTAAGTTTTATGCGTCTTTATGTAACTGATGTATCTGCGCGTAGGTGTTGGGCGTCAGAGTTCGTGGTAGTCAAGCGGTTAGCTTTCGAGCTGTGTACAACGAATGTCTATGAGGCGACGGTTCGACTCGCCGGCACGGTAGCTCAGCTTGGTCGGTCAGAGGGTTAGCTGCTCTCTGTAATAATTAAAAAAACAAAAAAAAAAAAACAGCGTGAACGGATAAACGATGAACTTGAATGTACGTCATGGGAAGTCAGCCACGAACAAATGCAATGAGCTTTAACGAACGAAATGGTGGTCATATTATTTAATTTATATATTATTTCTGAGGTAATATAATTTAAAATGCCACGTGTATTTCGATGCAGTTTTAGTGAATTTAATGTTTTTTGACTACTTAATTTTTTAATTAAATTAAATTATTAGAACAGACATATTCGCATCTACCGATAGATAAATTAAGGAACACATACATCCCAAATACATGCAGTTTGGCAAGGTACCCAGAATTGTTTTGCACCTCGTCGCTTTTAGCTGCAGACACAGAGGTGGGCCCCATTTGGCAGTCAACCTGCTTGGGGATGAGACGTTGCTACGGTAGCAAGAACGTATAGTGTAGGTGCAAATTTTTCAAATATAACAGAATTTTGATTTGTACTACAAAAATGAGGGTTTGAGGAGGAGTCAAGCTGTCGCTTCATACATGTTCGTCTGATTAAGTTCTAACACTAACCACCTGACCACCATGAGTTCGAACGTGCGGTATCTATGCACAGATACATCACTTACACAGCAGTTGTGTCAAACTTCTCTTGCGATTTTCTCGGAACTTCCAGAGTACTGCCGGTTATTACTTGCTCATTATGACATTTTAATGGTCTACTAAAGATGTACAAAGTCTGAAGTATATCTCTGACCCCAACGTCTTGTAACATATTTCCCACTCAGCCTAGGTGCCAATAATGTGAAAAAAGATGATTACTGTATCAAGGCGCATTTTGTAAAGAGAAAGCGGCCATTACAGTTTCCAGCGTACAGCCATTTTCGAGAAATTACTAAGTTCTCTCTTGATGACCGTATCAAAGATCATATCCTTTCAGTATGTAAGCTATCTGGCTATAATAGTCTCTTTACTTTTCAGTTCATTCTCGACAAGGAAATCTGCTTGTAAAGCTATACAGACATCGAAACGAAACTAATATTAAGAAGTCTGAGACATCCTAGTGTTAATTGTATCGGTAAGGACGGAAGGAAGACACCTCCGTTCCGGTCAACAGAGCACTTTCTCACTCTCCGCCCATGGCGTCGTCAGGGGGCGGCATGGAGGGGCGTGGGGGGAGCACACCACTCCCCCGGCCATTGTCAGCACACCAGACCTCGGAGCCGATCCTTCTCACTCACATAACTCCTCAGATGGCATCACGAGGTTACGTGTACACTGTTCCAGTCCACCCACCAAGAAAAACTCAATGGCAGTACGGAGAATCGAACCCGGGTCTCACGCTTGGCAGTCAACGCGACGATCCCTTTTGCTGTCCTTTTCCATCTGTTCCTTCGTCATTTTTCTTATGCATTTCTCTTCGGATATCGCATGACATTTCTGAGATACCACTGACGGAAACTTTATCATTCTTCTATTGAAAACTAGCTGCCGTGTCGGCTGTAACTCAGCTACGTAGGCAGACGTTAAATAAAACGAGGAAATCAGTATTCCATAGGAATATAACCTTAATACAATTAATTGGGGCATCTTTCTTTAATATTTGGCCTCGCACGAACAATCTAGTGCTCATTTTGACACTTGTCTAGGCTGTTTAGTGTTATACCATCACAAACAACGGTAATGCTGGAAGCTGCAAAAAAAGGGAGGAAGGTTTATCTGTTTAGCAAGAGTAATAGAAGGCAGATTTCAGACTACCTAAGATGAAAACGAAAATTTCTGTTCCGACACTGACAATGTTGAGTGTTCATGGAAAAAGTTCAAGACAATCGTAAAATGCGTTTTAGACAGGTACGTGCCGAGTATAACTGTGAGGGACGGGGAAAACCCACCGTGGTACAACAACAAAGTTAGGAAACTACTGCGAAAGCAAAGAGAGCTTCACTCCAAGTTTAAACGCAGCCAAAACCTCTCAGACAAACAGAAGCTAAACGATGTCAAACTCAGCGTAAGGAGGGCTATGCGTGAAGCGTTCAGTGAATTCGAAAGTAAAATTCTATGTACCGACTTGACAGAAAAACCTAGGAAGTTCTGGTATTACGTTATATCAGTATGTGGCTCGAAACAGCATATCCAGACACTCCAGGATGATGATGGCATTGAAACAGAGGATGACACGCGTAAAGCTGAAATACTAAACTCCTTTTTCCAATGCTGTTTCACAGAGGAAGACCGCACTGCAGTTCCTTCTCTAAATCCTCGCACAAACGAAAAAATGGCTGACATCGAAATAAGTGTGCAAGGAATAGAAAAGCAACTGGAATCACTCAACAGAGGAAAGTCCACTGGACCTGACGGGATACCAATTCGATTCTACACAGAGTACGCGAAAGAACTTGCCCCCCTTCTAACAGCCGTGTACCGCAAGTCTCTAGAGGAACGGAAGGTTCCAAATGATTGGAAAAGAGCACGGGTAGTCCCAGTCATCTAGAAGGGTCGTCGAGCAGATGTGCAAAACTATAGACCTATATCTCTGACGTCGATCTGTTGTAGAATTTTAGAACATGTTTTATGCTCGCATATCATGTCGTTTCTGGAAACCCATAATCTACTCTTCAGGAAGTTTTTGGAAACCCAGAATCTACTATGTAGGAATCAACATGGATTCCGGAAACAGCGATCGTGTGAGACCCAACTCGCTTTATTTGTTCATGAGACCCAGAAAATATTAGATACAGGCTCCCAGGTAGATGCTATTTTTCTTGACTTCCGGAAGACGTTTGATACAGTTCCGCACTGTCGCCTGATAAACAAAGTAAGAGCCTACGGAATATCAGACCAGCTGTGTGGCTGAATTGAAGAGTTTTTAGCAAACAGAACACAGCATGTTGTTATCAATGGAGAGACGTCTACAGACGTCAAAGTAACCTCTGGCGTGCCACAGGGGAGTGTTATGGTACCATTGCTTTTCACAATATATATAAATGACCTAGTAGATAGTGTCGGAAGTTCCATGCGGCTTTTCGCGGATGATGCTGTAGTATACAGAGAAGTTGCAGCATTAGAAAATTGTAGCGAAATGCAGGAAGATCTGCAGCGGATAGGCACTTGGTGCAGGGAGTGGCAACTGTCCCTTAACATAGACAAATGTAATGTATTGCGAATACATAGAAAGAAGGATCCTTTATTGTATGATTATATGATAGCGGAACAAACACTGGTAGCAGTTACTTCTGTAAAATATCTGGGAGTATGCGTGCGGAACGATTTGAAGTGGAATGATCATATAAAATTAATTGTTGGTAAGGCGGGTACCAGGTTGAGATTCATTGGGAGAGTGCTTAGAAAATTTAGTCCATCAACAAAGGAGGTGGCTTACAAAACACTCGTTCGACCTATACTTGAGTATTGCTCATCAGTGTGGGATCCGTACCAGATCGGGTTGATGGAGGAGATAGAGAAGATCCAAAGAAGAGCGGCGCGTTTCGTCACAGGGTTATTTGGTAACCGTGATAGCGTTACGGAGATGTTTAATAAACTCAAGTGGCAGACTCTGCAAGAGAGGCGCTCTGCATCGCCGTGTAGCTTGCTCGCCAGGTTTCGAGAGGGTGCGTTTCTGGATGAGGTATCGAATATATTGCTTCCCCCTACTTATACCTCCCGAGGAGATCACGAATGTAAAATTAGAGAGATTAGAGCGCGCACGGAGGCTTTCAGACAGTCGTTCTTCCCGCGAACCATACGCGACTGGAACAGGAAAGGGAGGTAATGACAGTGGCACGTAAATTGCCCTCCGCCACACGCCGTTGGGTGGCTTGCGGAGTATAAATGTAGATGTAGATGTAGATGTAGTTGTAGGAAGCAAAATATTCTATAGAACAGTCTTGATCGCATAAAAAAGATTTTTATTCATAAGTGATAATCGGCTTAGACCCGATATACATCATCTTCGTACCATACTCTGTAATTTAGAGTACGATAGATTAGAGGGAAAAATTTAATATATGAAATTAAAAATAAATTATACGAAGTTATACGCAGTGCTGACATGAGGAGACGATGGCATGGAGCAGGAACTGGGGACACCACCCTCTAATTTAGATACAACTTACGATAGTATCCACCATAGTATTAAGGTTTATATTCATGGTGTATGAGACGTATCGCGCCAATCACCGAAGTTAAGCGCTTGCACTCAGGTGGCTGACTGTTGGGATCTGCCCATTTCTGTTAGCAAGCGGGCTGCACTGTGTCCTTGGCAGACCTATTGGGGAGGTACTTGACTGAGAAGGAGCGGATCCGGTCACGAAAACTAACAACGGTGGGAAGAGACGTGTGCTGACCAAATGTCCCTCCATATTCGCATCTACTGACGCCTAACGTTGAGGATGACACGGTTGTCGGTCGGTGCCGTTGGGCCTTCAGAGGATTTTTCGGACGTAGTTTACTTCAGACATGTATCGCATACGTTGTATCCTATTAGCTCCTGATGACGTGTGGTTGCAGGAAAGAAGCGGGCCACCAGCTATTGAACTACATGGCACCGCCACATAGTCACAGACGACATCAGTCACTGGTAACAACAGTACCTGCTCCGTGTTATCGTCCCCACACGTCATTACTGCGTATAAAGTCGCATACAGAATTTGTAGCTTAATGTTCGATACATGAAATACACTACTGGCCATTAAGATTGCTACACCACGAAGATGGCGTGCTACAGATGCGAAATTTAACCAACATGAAGAAGATGCTGTGTCATGTAGATTATTAGGTTTTCAGAGCATTCACACAAGGTTGGCAGCGGTGGCGACACCTACAACGTGCTGATAGGAGGAAAGTTTCCAAACGATTTCTCAAACACAAACAGCAGTTGACCGGTTTTGCCTGGTGAAACGTTGTTGTGATGCGAGGTGTAACGAGGAGAAATGTGTACCATCACGTTTCCGACTTTGATAAAGGTCGGATTGTAGCCTATCGCGATTGCGGTTTATCGTATCGCGACATTGCTGCTCGCGTTGGTCGAGATCCGATGACTTAGCAGAATATGGAATCGGTGGGTTCAGGAGGTGAATACGGAACGCCGTATTGTATCCCAACGGCCTCGTATCAATAGCAGTCGAGATGACAGGCATCTTATCCGCACGGTTGTAACGGATCGTGCAGCCACGTCTCGACCCCTGAGTCAACAGATGGGGACGTTTGCAAGACAACAACCATCTGCACGAACAGTTCGACAACGTTTGAAACATCATGGACTATCAGCTCAGAGACCATGATTGCGGTTACCCTTGACGCTGCATCACAGACAGGAGCGCCTGCGATGGTGTACTCAAGGACGAACGCGGGTGCACGAATGGTAAAACGTCATTTTTTCGGATGAATCCAGGTTCTGTTTACAGAATCATGATGGTGGCATCCGCGTTTGGTGACATCGCGGTGATTGGAAGCGTGTATTCGTCTTCGCCATACTGGCGTATCACGCGGCGTCATGGTATGGGGTGCCATTGGTTACACGTCTTGGTCACCTCCTGTTCGCTTTGACGGCACTTTGAACAGTGGACGTTACATCTTAGACGTGTTACTACCCGTGGCTCTACCCTTCATTCGATCCCTGCGAAACCCTTCATTTCAGCAGGTTGATGCACGACCGCATGTTGCAGGTCCTGTACGGGGCTTTCTGGATACAGAAAATGTTCGACTGCTGCCCTAGCCAGCACATTCTCCAGATCTCTCACCAACTGAAAACGTCTGGTCAATGGTGGCCAAGCAAATGGCTCGTCACAATACGCCAGTCACTACTCTTGATGAACTGTGGTATCGTGATGAAGCTGCATGGTTAGCTGTACCTGTACACGCCATCGAAGCTCTGTTTGGCTCAATGCCCAGGCTATCAAGGCCGTTATTACGGCCAGAGGTGGTTGTTCTGGGTACTGATTTCTCAGGATTTATGCACCCAAACTGCGTGAAAATGAAATCACATATCAGTTCTAGTATAACATACTTGTCCAATGAATACCCGTTTATCACCAACATTTTTTCTTGGTGTAGCAATTTTAATGGCCAGTGGTGTATTTCCCTCTTTTCTGTTGCACCCTAAATTACAGGCATGGTCCGAAGAAGATCCACGTCGGGTCGAAACCACTCACAACTTCCCAATCAAAGTGTTTTTTTTTTTTTTGCTGAAAGTGCTGTTCTACACAATATTTTATTATAGTTCATTCTGATCGCTGCTATGGCCTATACGTTTACATATATGTTCTGCGCAAGATGAAATCTGTTCGTGTGTGATAAAATCCACATGACCAGGTAGCTCGATGTCCGCACAGTATTGGAACTTACAGAGCGTGTTGCTACTGTGCCGGCAGGTCGGCGGCTGGAGGCGCTGCAGCTGTACCAGAGGGCGCTGGCCGTGTCCTGCACGCACCGGGCCGCGCTGCTGGGGGCGGCCAGGATCCTGCGCTCGCAGGGCCAGCTGGCGCGCGTGCACCAGCTGCTGCTCAGGTGAGGACACCTGACCTCACTGTGCATTGAAAATCAGCCAAAATGCGACTACAGATGTTGCAGTCCGCACAAGAAATGTCAACCAATGCTTATACTTGGAAGAGAGGTCTTTGTCCTGTACTTCATTTTGACGGTAGCGAACGAAGATTAGTGTCAATAATTCAAGAACAGTCTTAATCGCAATCTACGACTACCTGACTTGGTAGATTACATAGATTTTTGGACAACATGGTTGTGGAGAGAAGCAGCGATTAGTATGATCAATCAATAACTCAAGAACAGTCTTAATCGCATTTATTATTGTTATAATACCGCCACCTGGTTTCATCTCGACGTAGGGGTCATCTTCTGGGCGTTTACACCGTTGGTCGACTGCTGGTGGTGTCACTCCTGTCTACATAGTTTCCTGCTGTTATGTAGACAGGAGTGACACCACCAGCAGCCGACCAATGGTGTAAACGCCCAGAGGATGACCCCTACGCTGGTTGAAACCGGTTGGCGGTATATTAACAAAAAATAAGACTGTTCTTGAATTATTGATTAATCATAATAATCGCTGCTTCTCTCCACAACCATGTTGCCCGAAGATTAGTGTGCCCTCTTCGTTCCACAGGTATCCAACACATAAAAGTCACTCTTTTGTCCACATATCACATGACCGAGTTAGTGGCATTTGTGACAGATAACGAATTTCTACTCTGACCCATTCGGACAAGCGCGCGCATTGTTACACCGCTTCGGGGTTCGGCGAATCGCACCAGCCGCCGTATCCACCTGCCCGAATACTCCCGGCGGATTAACGACGAGGGCCGGTGACCGGACAGCCTGGTCATGATTTTCAGGCGGTTTTTCACATCGCAACATGTGATTACCGGGCTAGCACCCACGTTTCGTCTTAGTTCTACAGTCAGCACACATTTCGAAAATGTTCTCACACTTTTACACGGGCTAACACTAGACGCAGACAGATGGAGTGCACAAATTCCGTCCCAGGGGTGGGGGCTGGAGGGGGGGGGGGGGGGACGGTGCCAGCCGCAAGGTAATCCGGCCACTCTCTAGCACGAACGTTGCCAATTCCCGATTAACATGCACACGCCGTGAGGATAAAGAATAAGGCCATGAAAAAGAAAAAGAACCAGTTTCCACTCTAAATAGTCGTCATGAGAACCTTATCTTGTTACAACAAGCCGCTGTCGAGCCCTGGTACATAAATATTCAATCAAAGGCACACTTTGTTTGAATATTTCCTTCATCTGACTGTAAAACTTTTTTATTTCATATTACGATCATGAGTTCGTACAGCAATATAGCATACAATTAGACTTTGTTGAGTGAAGTCGTCGACAAGATCTACTGAGCTGGAAGTCGCAGCGTGTAGATAAGTACAAAATCAAAGAAATGTATGGCAGACAGGTAGCAAACATGTTTTCCAGCCGTAAAACAATTGAAAAATTGGCTGGAAAGCATGTTTTCTACCTGCTTTCTGGAGAGTTCCTTCATTTTGTAGTTATCTACTCGCTGGGAGACTCAGTTCAATAGATCTTGCCGATGACTTCACTTAACGCGATTTATTGCAATTGATAATGGCTTTAGGCCGAAATCATCATAGTAATATAAAATAAAGAAGTTGTACAGCTAAACAGCGGAAACATGAAAAGTCACACTTAACGGAACGGAAATACAACTAGGGGACTTAATGTTATCATTAGAGATGCTACGTAACAGTTGTTAATATTTACAGAAATAATAGGTGGCATTTAATCGTAATATTTGTTCTACAAACAGATCAACAGAATCTTACAAGAGAGAATGCTCTCTTGAGGCAATGATCCTGCTACGTACTACTTAAATCAACAACATTGACGAAAAACTTTCACATAACTAATTAAATGTATTATTGAAGTAAGTAAATCAAAAATACCAGAGGTTGAAAATACCGCTTCAGTTGTCAAATTCTTTTATCATCACACGACCGGTTTCGGTCTCTTATAAGCCCATCTTCAGGTGTCGTAACTTGTCCTAACTTGTTGCAAGCGCAGAACGGAGAGTCTGTTTTGCGCTCGTAGGTAGTACACCGCGCCTACTACATAAGAGACCGAAACCGGTCGTGTGATAATAAAAGAACTTTATAACTGAAGCGGTATTTTCAACCTCTGGTATAATGCTCAGTTGCGGTTGTTCCACCAACAGGATTGTTTGAAATTGCAAATAGCGTAAACTTTCCAACGAAACAAAAAGTAAAATGGAACCTGAGAATTAAATGTCTCTAGAACGAAGACCGATAGATATGTGCAATAAACGGTATGTCTAGAGTGAAAGCTGTAAGAATTTGATACAGGTTTTATATATAAAGTTTAAAACAGTCCATAAAGCTGGTATAGGTGGCACTGCAGCCGCAATATGTAATGCCTACAAATACTGCACCGCAGTTCAGAAAGGTCAATTCCACCATTAGAAGGCGAACGGAGGTTAGCGTGCTGACTGATATGGTTAAAATGTAGTGCCACAGGTTGCAACACAGTTCTATGCCAACAAGGCGTAGTTTTCAAACATGATTTTATGTTCCAAAAGAATCCGAAGGGAAAACTGTTCGCTGGCTCGTCGACAAATATCAATGGGCAGGCAGCGTGGTTGACGATCCACCGGGGAAACCTGGCCACAACCAAACTGTAGTTACACCTGAAAATGTCGACTCGGTTTATGGAATTATTCAGCAAATTCCAAGGAAACCCGTCTGAATAATTGCAACAGAGACTGGTTTAAAGCGATCCAGCACGCATAACATACTGAGACAGATCCTGCAAATGCTAAGATAGAGCCTACACATATCTCCATTCAAAATCCAACGCCATAAAGCTATACCAGTACGAACTATGCGACAGAGGACTGACTTTGCGACCTAGATTCTCACAATGATTGATAAGAAGGATTTGATGGTGGCTGCACCTCATTCATAGATGAAGCACACCTCCGCCTTAATAGAGTCATTTATACATTAAAAAACCTAGTGATTTTGGGGTATCGACAATTCCTATTTTTCTCAATCGAGAGCACAATATCCTCCCACAGCTACTGTTTGGTCTGTGGTGTGCTGCTGAGGACAATATTGCGTTGTTGGTTGTTTTTGATGTGAGAAACTATCACTAGTGAACATTACGTTGGAATTTTGGAACAATGTGTCGTCATACGGCTGGCGATGGAGGCTGGACCAGCTGCCTAGTAGTTTACACAAGAAGGGGCCACAGCACATCGCACCGAAGAGCTGTTTCACTTTCTTGATGAACAATTCGGAAACAGAGCCATTGCGTTGGTTTATAACAAAGTTACTGACGCAATGTGGATTGTCTTCCTTATTAGCCGGACGTGACTCCTTGTGGCTACTTTTTGTGGGGCGTATTGAAAGACACTGGCTACTTGAAGCAACCCACCCATCTGCATGGCATCCTTTTCCACTAAGACACTATCGCATGTGATGACAAATTTCATTGTTCGTTTTCACCACCTCTTATCTGCTAGAGGTAGATATTTCGAATAGCCTAAGATGTGACTGCAAAATCTGATTGCAGAAGACGAGTTTAATTATGCAATTTGATACTGTACGAGCTGCACAGCGTACCACGACATCTGCTAGCAACTTTTCAAGTAGTTTAGAAACTTCTGTATAAAATTCTTACAGCCTTTACGATCAACATACCTTTTGTTGCATTCATCTATCGATCGTAGTTTCCGAGATATTTAATTTTGAAATTGGGGGCTCCTTCGCTATATACCTTTCTGATGTATGGTAAAAACCGGATTTTTTTTTTTTTTTGCTTCCTGTAAATAATATAGGTGACACTTACGGATTGGGACCTACACCTGTTCCGACTGGCCGCCTGCTCCCTACAGGGCACTACAAGAAGCGATCTATGATCGTGCTACATGCGAACGGCAGGTTACCAATCCCTCCCACCATTAGTGCCAGCAGGTGAATCCTAATACTGCCACTGTTTCTTTATTCAAACAGCTCCTCATTTGCACTCCCTACTGCCTACAGGAAAATTAAAGAGATCTTTGGAGAGAAGAGAACCACTTGTATGAATATCAAGAGCTCAGATGGCAACCCAGTTCTAAGCAAAGAAGGGAAGGCAGAAAGGTGGAAGGAGTATATAGAGGGTCTATACAAGGGCGATGTACTTGAGGACAGTATTATGGAAATGGAAGAGGATGTAGATGAAGATGAAATGGGAGATAAGATACTGCGTGAAGAGTTTGACAGAGCACTGAAAGACCTGAGTAGAAACAAGGCCCCACGAGTAGACAACATTCCATTAGAACTACTGATGGCCTTGGGAGAGCCAGTCATGACAAAACTCTACCATCTGGTGAGCAAAACGTATGAGACAGGCGAAATACCCACAGACTTCAAGAAGAATATAATAATTCCAATACCAAAGAAAGCAGGTGTTGACAGATGTGAAAATTACCGAACTATCAGTTTAATAAGTCACAGCTGCAAAATACTAACACGAACTCTTTACAGACGAATGGAAAAACTGGTAGAAGCGGACCTCGGGGAAGATCAGTTTGGATTCCGTAGATATGTTGGAACACGTGAAGCAATACTAACCTTACGACTTATCTTAGAAGAAAGATTAAGAAAAGGCAAACCTACGTTTCTAGCATTTGTAGACTTAGAGAAAGCTTTTGACAACGTTAACTGGAATACTCTCTTTCAAATTCTGAAGGTGGCAGGGGTGAAATACAGGGAGCGAAAGGCTATTTACAATTTGTACAAAAAGCAGATGGCAGTTATAAGAGTCGAGGGGCATGAAAGGGAAGCAGTGGTTGGGAAAGGAGTGAGACAGGGTTGTAGCCTCTCCCCGATGTTATTCAATCTGTATATTGAGCAAGCAGTAAAGGAAACAAAAGAAAAATTCGGAGTAGGTATTAAAATTCATGGAGAAGAAGTAAAAACTTTGAGGTTCGCCGATGACATTGTAATTCTGTCAGAGACAGCAAAGGACTTCGAAGAGCAGTTGAGCGGAATGGACAGTCTCTTGAAAGGAGGATATAAGATGAACATCAACAAAAACAAAACGAGGATAGTGGAATGTAGTCAAATTAAATCGGGTGATGCTGAGGGGATTAGATTAGGAAATGAGACACTTAAAGTAGTAAAGGAGTTTTGCTATTTAGGGAGTAAAATAACTGATGACGGTCGAAGTAGAGAGGATATAAAATGTAGACTGGCAATGGCAAGGAAAGCGTTTCTGAAGAAGAGAAATTTGTTAACATCGAGTATGGATTTAAGTGTCAAGAAGTAATTTTTGAAAGTATTTGTATGGATTGTAGCCATGTATGGAAGTGAAACATGGAAGATAAATAGTTTGGACAAGAAGAGAATAGAAGCTTTCGAAATGTGATGCTACAGAAGAATGCTGAAGATTAGATGGGTAGATCACATAACTAATGAGGAAGTGTTGAATAGGATTGGGGAGAAGAGAAGTTTGTGGCACAGCTTGACTAGAAGAAGGGATCGGTTGGTAGGACATGTTTTGAGGCATCAAGGGATCACAAATTTAGCATTGGAGGGCAGCGTGGAGGGTAAAAATCGTAGGGGGAGACCAAGAGATGCATACACTAAGCAGATTCAGAAGGATGTAGGTTGCAGTAGGTACTGGGAGATGAAGAAGCTTGCACAGGATAGAGTAGCATGGAGAGCTGCATCAAACCAGTCTCAGGACTGAAGACCACAACAACAACAACGTCAGAAATAAATACAAGGTAGTCCCGGAATCGAACGCAGTTCTTTCCGCTGCGAAGACAGCGACAATAAGCCTTCCGCTATGTAGACAGTGCTGCTCCGCGTAAATAATTTAATTATGCGTGGACAATTACATCAGGACATGAAGACTAAGAGCTCTAAGCGTCAGTTGAGAAAATTTTCCTATCCGAGAATATCTGTTCTTTCATATAATTACCCTAAAACCACTGGACAGCGCCTGCCGTAAACTATAAAATACAGATTTTGTTTTACTTAAAATATTGTTTTGCTATAGTTATACTGTGCATTTTCTTGCTCTGAGAAAAGGAAATTCATTGGTTATGTTACTGACTATGATCAGTGGCAAAGCCTACTTTTGTTACAATGGGAGTCAGCATACATGAACAGAATATACAGTAGCTGTCTATTGTCACAACTGCTACATATTGTTTTTCAGCCACAGAACAATTATTCCGTAATACCTTTTTTATTTTCAAAACAAACCGTACCAGTGGAAGCATGGGTGAACTTAAAGACTAGCCAGAGGAACAAGAACAAGTAAAGCCCACACATATCATCCAGCCTTTTTGCTTCGACCGTCCGCTCTCGCTCCAGTCCTCATTCGGAAGAAATCGACGAACATTTGCTGCAGCACCTGCCCACAGAACTTTGATGTTCCATGATACTGCAGCGAAGTCACATCCGTTGTTGAAGATTAGTGAGCAATGTAGGCAGCAGATATATGGATCTGGCACATGGTAGCCAGATAAGCTACTTACACTGTTCATAAACAGTCGTTTTTATGATGCTTATTACGAGGAGAACACGACGAATGCAATAACCCGACTTCCCAAAAACGTCACTCATTGAATGAGGTGTCAAAATAGGGACATGTGTCTCGGCTTATCCATAGATACTCGACGGTTTCAGAGAAAACGAGTTCAAAGTTTACGAGGTATTATACATGATGACTTCTGGCGAGTAAATAAGTCAATAGAAGCGGTCGCACAGTGGGTAGCGTCCCGACTTCACATCTTTCTGTCCCGTGTTCAAAACTCTATTTTTCTTTTTACTTTTTTTTTCTTTTATCCACCCATGTCCGTAGGAGATTAGTACACGAATGTATTCCAGTGTATAATTAACTAACTTTGCCTTTATCGTCTACTGATTGCATGTCTGGGAGCGAATTAAGAAAAAAATGAATGAAAAATTATTTGAAACCGTTTTCATTGAAATTCGTGTAGAGTATCTTGATTCAAGATCAACTGCAAGCTCCAGTTTTCTCTAAAGGGATCTGTTATGCATGGTTTGCCGTGAAATTATTACCAACGTGCGAAATCCTCAGCAGTGTTAACGACGTTTCTTCCCGAGTGACATTCATACGATGAAATGTCACTGTGGCAAACCTGCCTGCGAGCAATGCTTGTGGTGTTCGGAATTTCTGTTTCGAATATTTCTAAGGTTGAAATCATCAAAGGGAATGCATCAAATCTTCCTGAAGAATAGACATAAGAATAACATATGAGAATTAATGGATGAATGAGATACAACAATATGAGAATTTAAAAAGTTAGGCGGCCCTGAAAATACCATATAGACATATATTATATAATAAACGTATGAAATTCATGGAAATTTTGGTCGGTCCTGCAAGCGTGGCTCGGATATCCAAGCTGTTAACGTGACCGTTCGTGAGAAGTGGGGAATCTGGGATCGAGTCCCGGTGCAGCAAAAATTTTTATGTGCCACCAACAGGTAATATCTTCATATCTAGTGTAGGTAAAGTTAGAAAGGTATCGCAACTGCGAATGAATTTCATAAATGCAGTATAGCTGCAAAGTCGTCACTAATGTCTGTTTCTTTAGACAATTAAAAAATAAAGGAACAAAGAGTTGTTATGAAAGCTAGTTGTAATTTTGCATTTAATATTAAGCCCTTCTAACACCTAACTTGATAAGAAACATTTGTGTAGTAATCTTGTGCGGACCTAAGTAGACATATAAAATAAAATGAAATAAATATAAACAATAATCAGGTTTAGAACACTGAGTGCAAAAGTGGGGTGCCGAGACGCTAGCTTCCTTGGCGCGCTAAAAGACATCTACATTACATCGAAAACTTTGACTGTTGTTTTCTCAGAAACGGTCGATTACCTTCGGACAAGCCGAGACATATATTTACTTGTTTAGACTCTTTTTCCGCTAAGCGAATTTTCTGGGATATCCGATTATGGCACTTGCCGTGTTCTCTTCGCTAGACGAAATCGTACTAGAAACGACGCTGTGACAACAGCATGCATCTTCAGTCGCGGGCCGAGGGCCGAAGGGAAAAGGGTTTTCTTCGTGAGCGGGTGATAGAAACACAAGAGAAACGAGAACTCATGTGCATCTTTTGCTTGTCCTGATTTCTAGTTTGTATTTTTTTTTACAGTCAGTATTGTGCGCCCCTTGGTTCCTGTATGGCCCTGGCTGTTAGGTATTCATGGTATTTTAAGACATTTAAAGACACTATAGCAACAGAGCAACGTTTCCACATGCATCACTCTTTTGGAGACTGAATGGTGCAGCACTGTGTAGCAGGAGGTGAGACGTGCGGCGGTTTGCTTCGCAGGAGTCTGGCGATGTCTCCCCAACACCGTGGCGGCCTCGTCTACACGGGGGACCTGCTCTTGCGGTCGTGGCAGCTGGGCTCCGCCTACCACCAGGAGAACGTCCCTTCTCATCCTCCCAGAAACGCAGACGACACCTACAGGGAACATGTGAGTGGCTGCATGGGTTTCTTCTCCGATGACGAAAAATGTGTACGCTATGTCTCTATTGATTAATGATCAGCTATCTGAAACAGTGAAGGTATTTCTTTTCACTTTTGTCCTGCAGGTATCACAAAAATGTGGTGATGTAATGACTCGTACATAGTTCCCTTATGATATAGAAAAACTGGGGTGAAACGATATGCGATACGCCACGTAACTACGAGCAGCCAATGTTAGGTGGTGAACGTGTGGCCGTTGTGTGTCAACGTCATTGAGTCACAAATCGCAATGGAGCAATGTCTCAAAATCAAGTGTTCTAGACGTCCTCAGACTGTTTTGAAGGAGATAAACGTTCATGCTAAGTATGTCCAGCACACCTTGACTCCCTAGAAAAACGACGACGCTTGGACGGCTTCCGCAACTTGATTCAAATGAAAAACCTGGACAGTTCTTTTCTGGAAAAGGTAATTACGGGAGTCGACGCTTGGTGGTGTCAATAAGAATCTACTGCAAACCGACAACGTGCAGAATATGTACCTGATGGTTTACAAAGATCGAAGAAGTAAAGAATTTGACGCACGAGGAGGACGACATATCGAAGAAGGACTCTTCTGAAAGTTTCACATGGTTATACGAACTTTCTGTGTGGCAGACTAAGTGAAACAACTGAAGCATTAAACCGGGTCTTAACTTCAATTTATTTTTTACTAATCCAGCCTCGAAACTTTAGTAAGCCCGTCTGTAAACTTCTCTCCCAAACAGTGTAGAATGCTTTTTTTCCCATTACTGTTAATAATCGTAAGTGGCCCGACATTCTTCCAACTGAGAACAATGAACTTACAGGTATGTACAACTTAACGTGTCGCTGGCCAAGAATTAAATCTTCCCCAAGACGACGTGCATTCGAACCCTTCTGTCGCTGATGCATGTAATAATGCTCTACTACAGCAAATGCACACATTATTTGCAATTGGTCCCAAAAGTGGTTTGGAGAGATACAGATATTACATGGGTGAAGACGATCTACATCGTTTGCGAACTATGAATGACAATACAGACATTCATTTCACGTCAATCGCGTGTAATGAGACTTTGGTTTCAATTGAGGCCGTATATTTGGCAATCGTTAACAAAGCACTGTTACAACTAGGAATGGGTGCACCGCTTCGGTTTCATATGACCTTTAAGATCACTATTTGCAAAGAGGAACACACTTTGATGACGAATTGGTTACACTTATTCACTCGAATCTTCCTAAACTCCTTCAAGAACAACGCATAGCCAATGATTGAATTATGCACGCAATTAAAAGACAAAGAAACGGCCCTTATATCCTAGACGCGTCCGACGGCATAAGCAAGACTTACGTCATTTCGCTTACCCTGGCAATCATTTGATCACGAAAAAATGTAGCACTGCCAATGTCACAATCTGAATTTGCTGCAAGGATTTTGGGTGGAATTGTCACTGAATATGTTAATCATGCAGATACCAATATGCAGTATCAACAAAAATTCAGGCATGGATAAAGTACTGTGTCCAAGCTCCTGATCACACAACAGAATATTGAGAAGAAATGAACAGCTCTTCAAAGAACTCTACTTGATATATCGTATTTAACAGCCACTGATGAACCTAATGCATATCAAATATCATCGCTTTTAAGGTGACTCACACAGAAATTGACTCTGAAGACCAAAGTAAATTGACAACTACAACACGATGCATCCATTGAGAGTTTCGGAAAACCATTGCAGGATACTGCGAATGGGGAAATGGAAATCGACTAATCCACACAACGTATCACATTGTCAAAACTTCTATAAAATGAGAGCAATAATAGATGAACTCATTGAAAAAGTTTTCGCAAATATCGCACCGAATAACAGAACTCATCCGTGGCTCGCGCATTTGTTATATTACCATCCGAAAAAACCAATGTCATTGTCTTCAATTTCAGCATTCAAAACTAAATACCAGGTGAGGTAACGATACAATAATGAATAGTGATGAAGTTGTCGCTTACACAACTGAACTGAATTCACTGTCTTGCTTTACTAAACATGCCGCAGCACTATTCAACAATGAACATCCGCATGCTTGTCGTTCTTCTTAAAACAGAAATTCACCATGACATTGTAATGGTACCAGGCTTTTAGTGAAAAACATAATGAACATCATGAGGGAAGTTACAATATTAAACGGATAATTTACAAACGAAGGTATGCTGCCACGCATCCCAAAGATTCCTGCATACGTGTCATACCAGTTCAAACGCTTCCAGTTTCCGATGAAAATGACCATCACAAAACACAGTGTCAATCTTTTCAAGTGTGTGGTCTATACTCGTATTTGGAAAATCCCTGATTCTCCCACGGACAGCGGTATGTGGTCTGCTAACGCATCGGAAAATCTTTTGATTTATTCCTCTACGAACCAGTTGGAGAAAAAATTGTACTGTGTGTCCAAAATCACTTACATAAACAAACTTCAATCAGAAATACTTCCTTTCTTTGAGTGGCATTGCAATTCAAGCCTTTTACTAGATAGTCATGTAATGAAATTCACATCAACATTCGTCTGCGAATTAGTCATTTTGGTTCGTAAGGTTTAGACTCCCAGCATCCACGACAGAAAATTATAACGAGCTTACACGCAATAGCAATGAATGATAAGGATACTTGTTATAGTAGAACTCAAATGTCAAAAGCATCTACTTTAATTAAATAAGGAAGTGTGAAAATCTTCTTGACTCGCTGCATTGAAATTTCGATTTTTCGTAACTATTATTTCATAAAAATATATATATATATAACTTCACCCTTGTTGCTAATAACGCCAGTTTTCATTTTTATGAATTACAACGTCAGTAAAGCATCAGATCGGCAACAGAATATCAAGAAATCGCAACCTGCGACGAGAAATCAACAAATCGACGCCGGTGAATCCAAACCGATATTTGCATGTTACAGCCGAGGAAATGTGAAGATAACCAGATGTTAGGATTCATAGTACATCCAAAACAATACATCAGGATTCATCCCATGAGAACAGTAATGACCCACGACCCTGATGTAATCCAGAACAGAAAGAAGATCCCGTCCGGGAATCCTGATTTAGTTTTTCCGCGATTTCCCTAAATCGCATCAGGCGAATGCCGGGATGGTTCTTCTGAAAGGGTACGGCCGAATTCCTTCCGTATCCTTCCCAATCCGATGGGACCGATGAACTCGCTATTTGGTCCCCTCCACCATATCAACCAACCAACCAGAAAGAAGATCACTATCGATCGTAATGTCTTCTGTATGTAATTGCCGATCTAGATTTCAGCTGACTACCTGCAAAGTGTTGATGATAGCAGATCTCCATTAAAATATTGATGACATTACGACAGATACGACCTTTCTTCTGCCCTGGAAAGCGATACAGCGGTAAACTACTTATATGATTCAAACAAGCCAGAACATCGACCTTGATAATATGGTATGGCTTTCATGTTTCAACACTGATAGCCCAATCATACGTGCAGTCACGTCGAAGAGGTGTATGCAGAGGGAAACCTAGCCAGTGTTTTCTCAACGTATTTCAGTAGTTTCAGGGCAGCAGTCTGGATGACTGACAGACCTGGTGTAACAGAATTAGTCATTGTGGTATTTATATGTAAGCAGAGAAATCAAGTGAAAGTAGTGTTACTGGGTACTCACCGCAACTCTCCGCACGGTGGATTGCGGAGTATCTACGTACATATAAATGTAGATAAAGTTTTGATATCAAGACGCATGATTGGATATGAAATAAGTCTGAAGATCGGATCACTTTCCGATCTCCCGCTCAATAGCAAGCACATACGGTAGACAATGAGCTGTCACCTGTGTGCTCTACAGGAGCTGTCGCACGCAGCAACCATGCTGTTGGTTGCACAAGGTGTATCGGCAGTCATCCTTACATACACACTGTTCACAAACTATGGTGCGCGTCCGTGTGCCACCTCAGACAACCATCCCACTTACTAACGCACTAGTGTCTCGCAGCAGTTGGTGTAGACGGACGAAAATGTTGTACGATGGACGGAGGTGATTCGCGAAAAATTCTCGACACATACGTTGTTCAACTGTACCATTACTACCGACGTTAAATGGATTTTGGAATTTATTTTGTATCCAAAAGATACATTTCCGGACGTGTATCATCATCAAAACTTTAACTACCAAGTCCCCTCAGCAACCCCTAGGGCCTATGTGAGGAATTTTGAAACATGCTGTAGAAAAACAACAATGAACTTCGTGTAATGTTTTTGGACAGATAAATCAAGACCCACATTAGATGACGCATACGTGTCGCAACATTTCTGGTTAAATATAAAAATGCAGTACCTTGTCTTTTGCTGATGGTGCAGTTTAAAAACCCCTGATATAATTTATTATATTAGGTTACTAATACTATCCGTTCCAACACAATCATGCTGAGAATGTACGTTTCATAAAAACAAGAATACACAATAAATATTTACAAAGACAAACAAATGCCCCAATGTATCTTCCACAAAAACCAAGTGATGTAGTCCTCATGGATGGGGAAGAAGTAAGAAGAAACCTCACACTTATTTTCATTGAAATGGTAATAATTAACTTGTCCCAAAACATGTAGATGTCGGTACCCCTAGGTGCATGTGATAATTAAAAAAATGTTCAAATGTGTGTGAATTCCTAAGGGACCAAACTGCTTAGGTCATCGGTCCCTAGACTTACACACTACTTAAGCTAACTTAAACTAACCCCCATGCTAAGAAAAACACACACACCCATGCCCGAAGGAGGACTCGAACCTCCGGCGGGGGGGGGGGGGGGGGGCGCTGTCCGTGACATGATGCCTCAAACCGCGAGGACATTCCCCCGGTCATGTGATAATTGTTAGGCTGTTGCAGCCATACAGCCTCATCCGAACAAATTCATCAACGCAGTACCACGAGTTGCTCACCAAAAAATCCTGTAGGCTTCTCTTAAACTAAACATTTTGTACTTAAACATTTTATGACTGTGTGTTCATGAATAATTGATACCTTTCTGAACCAAAGTAAATGAGTTCAAATCCTTTTGAAGATCATTTTTATTTCTAGTACCGATACCGTGAACTAATCTGTTGGTTTGAAAAAGAGTTACAGTTTTAATGACAAATTTCATTAAGGAATAAATATACTAGGCACTTGTGACAGTATCTGTAGTTCGCTAAATAGGCGTTTGCGGGATTCTCTTGAGCCCACATCACAAAGAACTATCATAACACATTTTTTGGAGCTGGTGAACCTTAGCCCATTCTCCCTCAAGGAAAAAATGTACCATACTGCATTATGTAAGCACAGTACTTTGTAACATATCTCTACCATATATGTAACATGCTCCTCCCAATTGAGTTTGTTATAAAGTTCTAATCCGAAGAATATGACTGTCAACTTCTAAATTGTACGTACTGTGTAGCTTAAGAAATGTCTCCTTCCTAATGATATCTTTGATGTCGTCAGACAGATAGTATTTGAACCATTTTGAAGCATTCCCTGTTATTAAGTAATATTCTAAATTAATTAAAAGTATATCATGATTTACACAATCAAAAGATACCATCAGCCTATAATTTACTCTCTGAATATTTAAGCACATTTTCGCCCTATGTTTATATAACATTCTCAGTATCCTCACCCTTTAGTTGGATGATGTTGATGATGATGTTTGGTTTGCGGGGCGCTCAACTGCGCGATTATCAGCGCCCGCACACATTCGCATCCTTTTCTCAGTCCAATCTCGCCACCTTCATGAATGATGATTAAATGATGAGGACAACACAAACACCCAGTCATGTCGCGGCAGGTGCAAATCCGTGACCCCGCCGGGAATCGAACCCGGGACCGAGTGCTCGGAAAGCAAGAACGCGGCCGCGAGACCACAAGCTGCGGACATTTAGTTTGAAATCCGATCTGTATCTGTGAAAATACATTATTTGTTATTTTATGATTGTCTATGTGACCATCCAGCCACCATGCGCTGTTGCCATTTTTCGGGGTGCGCTCAGCCTGGTGATGCCAATTGAGGAGCTTCTCGATCGAATAGTAGCTGCTCTGGTCAAAGAAAACCATCATAACGCCCGGGAGAGCGGTGTGCTGACCACACGCCCCTCCTATCCGCATCCTCTACCTAAGGATGACACGGCGGTCGGCTGGTCCCGATGGGCCACTTGCAGCCTGAAGAGGGAGTTCTTTTTTTATGATTGTCTATGCGATCGGTCTGCAGCTGTAATGAACCTTTTGAATGATTTCGTTATGATATCAGCTACCAATCTCTTTATTCCAAGTACGATTGTACATTTTCAGCCATAGGCAATTGCTCGAAAGTAACGTGCTCCTAAAATAGGAAAAAAGCTTTGCTAATTTGTTTTGTGATAAATACATGCAGCCATTGGAGACAGGACGTGCATGGCGTAATGCATCACTAAAAAGCGTCCATAAAAGACTTGAAAGTGGCTCGAGAACGAAATTATACAGCCGGTCGGTGTGGCCGAGCGGTTCTAGGCGCTACAGTCTGGACCCGCGCCACCGCTACGTTCGCAGGTTCGAATCGTGCCTCGGGCATGGATGTGTATGATGTCGTTAGGTTAGCTATGTTTAAGTAGTTCTAAGTTTTAGGCGACTGATGACCTCAGTAGTTAAGTCCCATAGTGCTCATAGCCATTTGAACCATTTTTGAAATTATGCACAACTGTTTTTGAAATAAAGAGAATGGCAGCTGTAGGCATCACGAAATCATTAAAAAAACATTGTCTGTTGTGCTGGTGCATCTCTAGCCATACCGCATGAACAGAACAGAAAATGCGAAGCCTCGTCTAGACACAGGCACGCGCCAGCGCCATTACGCCGTTAACATACGCGGAGAATGGAAGAATCGGCACTTCTCACTGCGCGAGGGGGAAGGAAAAAGCGCTGCTCGGAGACAGCCAGCCGTCGCAATCAGGCGGCGAGGCGGCGGCGTCCTCTGGGCCGAGTGCGCCCTCCACCGCATTCCGGCACGGCGCGGCGCGCTGGAGCAGCGAGTACCGGCCCATCCGTTCCCCGCCGCTATCCAATTAGGCGCTATTCTCGGAACGACCCGCATCTGCTTCCCCCGCAACGCCGGGGAAGTCCCGAATTCCTGCCGGCGCTCGCCGCCCGCATGCCGCGCCATTTGCTGCTCCTGCAGTTTGTCTTCTCGTCAGACAGTCGGCGCTTTCGCACGCGCCAGAATTCTTTTGTGCGCGCTCGCCTCGCCCTTAAGGCCCTCCCTGCCCGGGGCAAGGAGTTGCCGCTGGTGGGTCCGGCGCGGGGCCGCGGTCCGCCCCCGGCAGCCTGCGGGAGCCTTCCTTTCATCTTGCGCACACTAATCAAGTTCCCCACATCTCTTTGTGTCTGGCGCGTGTCCTACGGCTGCGCGAGCAGCGACAACGACGGGACGAGACGAGCTCTTCTGCGGCACCGGGGAAATATTAATTAAATACGGGCTGGTGTGGGGAGCAGACACCGCGGCAGAGCGGAGTGCGTCGGGTGACGCGAGGGCCGTTTCCATTCAGGAGCACCGCGAGAGAAAATTTGTGTGTCGGGGCGTGCGTTACTGTTACCACCGTGCGAAGTCTGTCAGTCTTAAAAATTCATATTGTGGGGAACGGTAAGGCAGTGTGAAAGTTGGTGCATAACGTTCAGGCTCTCTGACCTAAGTTCAATATGCTGTCCTCAAAAAGATCAAGACAACTCCTTCAGCGTTCGTTTGAAACAGGAACATCCGATTTCCTTCTCCAGCACTGTCCAAAACGGACTGGAAGACCAACTCTAATATAATCGTCAACGACACGCGAAAATTAAATCTTCGATTCCTTTTAACATAATTGAACAGCTTGTATCATCATTGATATTATTAGATTTGTAGAATGACTATGAAAAGGAAGGTTGGGACATGGATCCAGCTTCGATTTTTGGGAGGGGGGGAGAGTGGCGGCAGTTACTGATACGATGCGGTCCACCATGACTAATTTGCTGTGTCAATCTCTTCACCTTGTTCACCTCACAGTAGCGCTCGAACCTTACATGAATCTTACATCTTCAGCTCTTACCACCCTTTTAATGAGCAACACCTGCTTATTATTTTTATAATGAAAATACACTACTGGCCATTAAAATTGCTACACCAAGAAGAGATGCAGATGACAAACGGGTATTCATTGCACAAATACATTATACTAGAACTGACATATGATTACATTTTCACGCAATTTGGGTGCATAGATCCTGAGAAATCAGTACCCAGAACAACCACCTCTGGCCGTAATAACGGCCTTGATATGCCTAGGCATTCAGTCAAACACAGCTTGGATGGCGTGTACAGGTACAGCTGCCCATGCAGCTTCAACACGATACCACAGTTCATCAAGAGTAGTGACTGGCGTATTGTGACGAGCCAGTTGCTTTGCCACCATTGACCAGACGTTTTCAATTGGGGAGAGATCTGGAAAACGTGCTGGCCAGGGCAGCAGTCGAACATTTTCTGTATCCAGAAAGGCCCGTACAGAACCTGCAACATGCGGTCGTGCACTATCGTGCTGAAATGTAGGGTTCCGCAGGGATCGAATGAAGGGTAGAGCAACGGGTCGTAACACACCTGAAATGTAACGTCCACTGTTCTAAGTGCCGTCACTGCGAACAAGAGGTGACAGAGACGTGTAGCCAATGGCACCTAATACCATGACGCCGGGTGATACGCCAGAATGGCGATGACTAATACTCGCTTCCAATGTGCGTTCACCGCGATGTCGCCAAACACGGATGCGACAATCATGATGCTGCAACAGAACCTTGATTCATCCGAAAAAATGACGTTTTGCCATTCGTGCAACCAGGTTCGCCGTTGAGTACACCATCGCAGGCGCTCCTGTCTGTGATGCAGCGTCAAGGGTAACCGCAACCATGGTCTCCGAGCTGATATTCCATGCTGCTGCAAACGTCATCGAACTGTTCGTGCAGATGGTTGTTGTCTTGCAAACGTCCCCATCTGTTGAGTCAGGGATCGAGACGTGGCTGCACAATCCGTTACAGCCATGCGGAGAAGATGCCTGTCATCTCGACTGCTATTGATACGAGGCCGTTGGGATGCAGTGCAGCGTTCCGTGTTTCCCTCCTGACCCCACTGATTCCATATTCTGTTAACAGTCATTGGATCTCGATCAACGCGGGCAGCAATGTCGGTATACGATAAACCGCAATCGCGATAGGCTACAATCCGACCTTTACCAAAGTCGGAAACGTGATGGTACGCATTTCTCCTCCTTACACGAGGCATCACAACAACGTTTCACCAGGCAACGCCGGTCAACTGCTGTTTGTGTATGAGAAATTGGTTGGAAACTGTCGTCATGTCAGCACGTTGTAGGTGTCGGCACTGGTGCCAACGTTGTGTGAATGCCCTGAAAAGCTAATCATTTGCATATCACAGGATCTTCTTCTTGTCGGTTAAATTTCGCGTCTGTAGTACGTCATCTTCGTGGTGTAGCAATATTAACGCCAGTAGTGTAGAATATGTAACAAACAATCAGAGAGTTTCCATCTGAGGTTGTTGCAGCGTACATGGAACATGATGCAGCTCCAATGTCGATATATATGCACTGTCATGTAGACAAGACTTCGGTCTTTTCAATACGGACGTGGTAAGTGCGGAAACGAGAACTATAGTGATGTTATTACCTAATGCATTCAAACAGGACCAAAGTGCTATCTTTTCTTTGCTGCTGAAGGACAAGCAACAGTAGACATCAATTAGAGAGTGAAGAATGCGTTATGAGGCAGCATGTCTACCGAACGTCGCCATTGTAGAATGGTGCGCCAAGTTCAATGCTGATCAAGATTTGACACAAGACGCCAGCCGACATAGGAGTTAAGCAGAAGTTACACCACCTCAAGTGCGAGATACTCCTGCTCACGCCTTGTAGTCTTGATCTCTCCCCATGCAATTATCACGCCTTCGATCACTTAAAAAAGGCCTTGAAGGATCAAAGATTCCTGTCATACGAATATGTGCAGCATGCAGTTATAAACTTCTTGACACAGAAGGGTATGTTGTCCTATCCAAGGGGTATTTTCAACATGATGCGTTAGTGATATGATTGCCTCAATGCTCACGGCGACTTTGCCTAATCAGCATACCGGTCCTGGACTGTACAGCTTTCAAAATTTTTATATCACCCCTTATACGAATATTATAATATAATACCAATAATTTGTTTATATCGGTGACTGACACATTAATGTACTGGAAATTCAGAGAAATAAATCATATGAAAGGCATGCTTCCAAAAGTAAGAAGAGATACGTTTTTCATCCCATCAGTTTAAGGTCTATAACAGAAATAAAGTGTCACGACCTTGGCAAAGTCATATTCTCCAAAATGTGAGATCACAGCATTGACTGTTGTCGGTATTTCACTAAGGTCTAAGACTTCGAAGATACGTCTGAAGACGCTGGCTATGCCAGCATGTAAATGAGAGGTATACTGTTTCTTCCAGTAGTTTCTGCCCTCGTTCCAGAAAGTTTTTGGTAATTGGAAGGCTTCGGTCACTAAGCTGTTTATGGCTTGTCGGTTCTGCCAATGGATTCAGGAACTGTGTCTTATCTTTTTGTTTGCAGCAGCCTGGGAATGGGTGTATGAGTAGTTTCATGCAACAAGTCAAAAATGTCAGTATGACACTGAATTGTGACTTTGCTTTAGTAATCTGGAACCAGAGGGTATAAAAGTGTTGCCTGCCTACAGGGGCCTAGTACTACTTCACAGGTTGTCTCTGAGTTGGCACATTTTTAAAATTCTTAGTAAAGGTGGGCAGCTGTCATCGAGAGTTTTACCAAAAGTTTTATTCATGCATGTGTCTATGGCATGTCCCGCCCCTTCAACCCCCCACTACACACCATCATTATGCCACAGGAGAGCGCAAAACAGAAACACTGAAAAAGCGTAAGTACCCTTTGCTGCGTTGAATCTTGTTCATATCTCGTCTAATGGTACAGGACGGTATCTAGTGGTTCCAACCTGTACATGGAGCATGGCTGCACTGCACTCCAAAGGCGTGCCACCACACTCAATGGAGATTCAGCCCCACATGGCCTTAGAGAAGTGTCCAAATGTCCGGGGGTGTCAGCGGAGTCAAATATTATTAAGAACGTTGTCCCGTGCTCTTCACATATTTAACCAGCAGTTTTGACCGCAAACTGTGTGGGGAATCAAAGCCCCAACGTAAGGATTGCTTCATTGACGCCCTTAATGCCACGCTTTGAGGCCTTTTCGAGTAGATTCCGAGCAGTGGTGTGTCTGAAAGGCTTCCCTCGGCCAACTGTATGAAAATAGAGTGATTTCAATGATGGCCATCGCCTAATATGAATGTTGCATCTGAAAAACTTATACATTTTACGTAACATCCTCTTAATGTAAGCATGTGTGCAAAATATGAATACATACCAGCACTTCGAGACATACAACGATTTTGGCTATGCCACCCTTAGTTGTATATTACGTGATGCAATACACATAAGATTTTCAGATGCAATATTCATTCTTTTATCCCACAACTTATTTTGGTGTCTGAGGGTCATACCTCGAAACTATACATCCGTTCTTGCCAAACGCTGGAATGACCTCCTAAATCACCTGATATTAATCCCAAAGAGGATGTCTGGGATTACTTTGGACAGTGGGTGATTATTAACAATTCACATATCCACAGTTTGGTAGCTCTTTGGGACATGAGAGACTTCAACTCAATCTGGCGCACCAGACGAAGGCCATTGTCAAGGCTAGATCTTTAACTGGTGTGAACGAGTTAACTCGCGATGATCCACTTTTTAGCGGGTACTGAAAGGTGGCTACACTGAGCCACAGCGCCAGAGATCGCTAGAGAGCATTGTTCGCCCGCCTCCACTGGCAGAGTGATTATTGAGATGTCGTAGTAGTCAGTGCTTGTCCAGGACTCGTAGTAGTCAGTTGGTGTTCAGATGTGCTAGTAGCGAGTGCTTGCTGAGATGTGATACTGAAAAGTTCTTGTTGAGATGTGGTAATAGCGAGACGGTGTGGAGATATATTGTAATTATGAGAGTGATTTTGGTCAATATATGAAGGTAACGAAACTTGATTTATTTTTCATTATTTCCATGTTTTAAATAATGTGTCATTACAGGTTCAGTCAACAAAGCATCTGGCTTGTGTTCTTGGATTAGAGTGTAATTGTGGTTCTCTTGAGTAATTATGGTATTTGTATTTTCTTTAATTAATTCAGTATAATGTTATTTAAAAATTGTTGTGTTGTTGAAGAAGAACCGTGCCAGATGCGTACGTTGAGTCATACTTCCACACACAGAACAGTTACACTTGTGCTTTGGTTTCGTAGGTTTTATAGTTGCTGGGGACTTAATTAATTAACTGTGTTAATGAAAATTTCCATTTCATTCTTTGTTATTGTTCTAAGCAGTCAGATTGCGTAATAATAATAGTCAGGGCCAACCGTTACGAGACTTCGTAATCGGACAGACAGCTACTAAAGCAGAAATTAAAATTATTTGCATTCAATATTTTTATTAAGCCCCCATGCACGTGGCGACCCTGCCAGGATCGTCCCTTGGAATTCTTCTGATTGTAAAAATAGTAGACAGTAGTATTGTTGTAGTAATTTGTAGTTTAGTAATTGTAGTCTATATTGCATGTGTAGATTTGGTAATTGGCATTCTTCTGATGGTATTTTTCAAAATTTAATATTGGTTGTCTTGTCTATGGGTTTGACAAATTAGTGCAATTATTTCAATTGTTCGTTAATCGTGTTTGAAGGAAGCGTTTCGTGTGAATGGTATTGTTGGTGATAACGTGTTATATTCTCTGTAATTTTCGTACTGTGACGAGTTTTGTATGTTTTGCAAATGATTACGCGATCGATGAAAAAGGTAAAAATGATGAATAGTGAGAATGACGAAATTGTTAACATGGCGAACTCGCCAACAGAGGAAAACAGTGTGATAAATAATGAAGTTGAAAACAATTTAATAAGCAGGGAAAATAGTCCAGAACCCTTTCAAAATTTTTCTCAATCAGAAAATTCAGAGAATACGAGATTACCGATAGAAGATTCTGGAATAGTATCGAACACAGATAGCTTTACAGCTATGACGAAGGAAACTGGTTTTGCGGGAAATATTAGGGGCGAAAAGAATTTCGAACCGGCTATTATGGAGCAGTTGTTGGGTGCAATATTAAATATGGGATCACAGTTACGATCTGAAATTAAAACTGATATAGCATCTGAATTAAAAACAGTGGCAACACGTTTAGAAACAGATATGGGAACAATGGAATCACGGTTAGACTCACAAATAGGAACAATTAGAACTGAGATGGGAACAATGGAAACACGGTTAGATTCACGAATAGGGACATGTTTCAAAAACATGAAAAATGAATTAAAGAAAGAAATCAGAGAAGAAGTACAACCGATTTTGAATTCTCACAATAATAGATTAATTGCAGTAGAGATTAGACAAAGGGAACAGGATAGAGAACAGGAAGAAAGAGATCGCGTGATAGTACAAAAATTTTCAGAGTTAAATTTACAACGTGCACACGATAAGGAAGAGATATTTGAGAGAATCGAGGAATCCGTACCAAATGACAGATTAAATAACCTAACACAACAATATGAACAGTTAACTACCAAATGTGTCAACACTGAAACCCGAGTCGCGACACTTACGGAAGACGTAGGTAAACAGAAAGAAAAAATAGGTGACTTATCGGAAAGAGTTGAGGAGATTTCAGATAAATTGACAAATCTTAGTTTACATGGGGACAGAGATTCAGATGATACAGCACCATTGCCATTTGCAGAAACCGAAGAGTATCAGGACATAAATAAGCATGTTGAAAATCAGGGAAAATTTAATGAACTCGTGAAAAGGGAATTTGAGGCATTAAAAAAGCAAGTCAAACAAATTGAAGGCGAAATCGTAGGAAAAGACGGCGAAAGAGATTTAGAATCACAGATACCAGAGGGATTTGAAGAAAATAATTTGTTTCATTTACGGGATGCAACAAGAGAGCGCCAGGCGCGCGAACTTGACAATAATCGACATTCAAACTGGGACAGACGCGGTAGGTCTTTGTCGCCACGAGGCGGAAGCTTTGACTGTAAACACTTCTTGTCTGTTCGGAAATTTAAGATCTTTTGCAATTCTAGGAATGACATACGTCCATGTTCATGGTTGGATCGATTTACGTGCGCACTTCCGCCAGATTTGCCACTGAGTCACAAACTGAAATTTATGTGCAGCTATTAAAGTCCTCAGGGGATTCACTACTCTAAGTGAATATGTGGCGTAGCGAGCATAGTGCCCCGAGCTGTAGTGGTGCTATTTTCCTTTTAGTTTTCTGCACCGCTGCCTACTCTATCACTATTCTTTGTACCTATAAAAACAACTCTTCTACTATCCATCTATCTAGACAGTAGGTAAAGATAAACCGGATATGACGATTTTACCCAAAAGTGACTTTGAAATTACCGTTTGGACTTACTATATTTTCTGCAGCATTCATTCGTAGCTTAAATGAAATCTTACCTGTTTATCTTCGTGACAATATTACTTCATATGTTGACGACATTCTTATTGCTAAACGTTCTTGGAGTGAGCACAACAAAATTTTGGATTCATTATTACGTATTTTTGCACGAGTTGGCATGACAGTGAACTTGGAAAAATCAGAATTTGGTCGTTCTCAGGTGAAATTTCTCGGTCACATTATTTCTATAGAAGGTATTCTTCCTGATCCAGAAAAACTAGACGCTATTCGTAATTATGCTGTGCCTTCCACAAAACGTGATGTTCGTAGTTTCCTTGATGTCTGTAATTTTCTTAGACGCTTTGTTAGATTGGATGATTTGGCCACACCTCGTTTACACATTTCAGTTATGCGCACTTTGGTCCCAGAAAATGCTTTCATAAATTACGAGAAAATTGTTACTTCAGTAATATGGAAAAACGTATTCGATCTGTTCTTGCCAAATGCAAATTATGTCAAATGGCTAAGCCTCCAACGATTTCTCACAGAGCACCGTTGTTTCCCATCATTCCAGCGAAATTAAAGGAGATGGCTGCAGTCGATTTGTTTGGTCCAGTGGTTCGTTCTACTAATGGTTTTGCGTACATTTTCGTAGCAGTGGAACTGACATCAAAATATGTGTGTTTTACACCGTTACGCAAAGCAACAGCTCGTTCAGTATCTAACGCTTTCATCAAACATTTTCTTAAAGAAGTTGGTCATGTTGATAAGGTTATATCAGATAATGGATCACAGTTTCGCTCTAAAATTTGGCTTCGTACTCTACAGCGTCGTAAAATTAAACCAATTTTCATTTCACTTTTTCACCCTCAATCTAATGCTTCAGAGAGATGGATGAAGGAAATCAATAAATTGTGTCGTCTTTATTGTCATCAGAATCACAGAACGTGGGATCAGTATCTTCATCTTTTTCAAAACATTCTGAATGAACTTCCTAATGATTCAACTTCTTTACCGCCTATACTGATATTAAAAAATAAAGCACCGATAAATCGCATTTCTGAAATCGTTTCTTTTCCGCCTTCACGGAAACTGCGGCATTCTGAAGTTGTCAACCTGGCTCTACAAAATATTGCATCTGCGGCTGCTAGAAGAGAGAAATCAGCTAAGCGTCCTGGTTGTTTAAAAATCTTGTCAGTTGGCCAGAAGGTGTTAATTAAGTCCCACCGTTTATCTCATAAAGGAAAAGGCTTATGTCGCAAATTTTTTCTGCTTTATAACGGTCCGTATAGAGTTCGCAAAATTATTCATGATAACACTGTTGAAGTAGAAACTCTTAAATCTCGGCGCTCTAAGGGAATACATCATATATCGAACGTAAAAATTTTTGTGGAATGACATACTTTTGAGAAACCAACAGCTACATGTAAACACGAAGAGAGTACAAGGATACCGCGCTGTGTTTTGGCGGCGGCACATACTCAAAGCAACAGTCAAGTCGGCGCGCCGCACAAGACAGTCGTTGACCGCAAACAATCGCTTCCTACGTCACGCGCCTACAGCTGATCGAGCGCTCAGTGCGAATGCACTGACAGACGTAAACAAATACACAGTCTAATTTCTCCGAATAAATTCTGTATAAAGCTATGATGACTTCATAAATTATGTTATTAACGTTCAGTATTTTTCAGGATACGCTTGTATAAAGTATTTAAGACCTTCAGGTAAATTCTGTGCGTGTCCGACGTTAAGACGACTTGCTTTGGAGAAAATTTCAGGAAGAATGTAATTTCGAAAAAAAAAAAAAAAAAAGTAATAAACTAAAAAGGGTAACTATTGATTGAGTTTATTTTTCAGGTAACATAATTCCACTTAGGTACGTACTTTAGACGTAATTTGCTGCTTGCGATTACGTGATTCATACTTTGTGCTAAATTTCATGTACTATGAATTTACTTGTGAAGCGACGTGCTTGCGCACATTAACTGATTTTGACAATGATTGACTAATGAACAGGGTTGTTATTTGTATATATTATGCATCGCTTGGCTGCTATGCTTTTTCACTGATGATATATTTTTTTATTATGTGCCTGCTGTGCTTATTTATTTAAATTATAATTGTCACCTGATTAATTGTGCTAATGTGGTTAGATATGTAAGTTATACTTTGTGATTTATCTGCTTGCGCCTTCATGGGTACTTATTAAGATTACATATGAACATTTATTTGCTTATGTCGATGTGATGCTAATGACCTGTTTATTGTGTAAGGCATGTTTGCTGCTGTGCGTATGGATTGCATATTTACACATTTCTGTTTTGTTGTCATAACTACTCTTCAATTTAGTATATAGAAATGCTGATATACTGTGTACGAACAGAGTTTAGGTTACACTGTGGTATTAATTATAGATTGTTCGCTTGGCAGAGCCTCGTTGTAGGAATTGTGCTGCATCCACTTGTTGACATTCTGTTCTCTACTGGTATATTTACTCGCTATTGCATGTTTTGCTTACGCTCAGTGCCTTATATTTTTAAGATAAGAAAATGAACTGCTATAATTCGACGAACGACATTAGTACAAGAAAGTCACAGAAGTCACATGAGCTGAGGTTTTATGGAAGCTGTATAAATTTATGCTAATAGGAAGGAAGCTAACGACATGACAGACCAAAACTAGGTTTAGACCATTGACAGTATTACACTGCATTTTCGTGAGCAATTGAAATAGGAAGTGACACTTGACACAAAAAATACTCCACATGTTTGCTTCTGCTATGATTCTTGAAGTGGTGTACACACTGTGAAATATTATGATCATTAACACTTCGTAATCGTACTTAATTACTGAAAGTTATTCGAACTAAGTCTGTTAGAGGTCATGTATGCATTTCTTTTATTTAATGATGGACAAGGAACCAAAATGTATCTTATAATTTATAATGAGTAGAAAATTTGGGTCAGATGGAATACACAGAGGTTGTGTGTGGACACTGTGTCTTCGGATTGTATGGGATGATGAATTGAAGTTGCACTAGGATTTTGTCTGTACTTGTTCGAGGAGACTGACTAGAGGAAAGAATTGTTATGGAAGTGAAATGATATTGGTGCTGAGGTTTATATGTATCGACGTATTATTGAGGTATTGAGATTAGGTGAAGTAGATGATTATTGGAGTTTTCGTGGACAAAAGGTAAGATAAATGATATTGATGATCGACGTATTGAAAAGGTATTAGTGAAGTATTGAGATTAAGTTGATGATTATTGGAGTTTTGGTGGATAAGAGGTAAAGTAAATGAGGAGCATATTTTTTTTGTTGGTTTATATGGAACAAGGAGGATGAAGATGGCAGACTAGAACACTCAAGTAGAAAGAAGATTGCCTACACACACACTTTGTTAAATCAATAAGCAGTATACACTTTTTTTTGAAGAGAGGAAGTATTTGCATATCTTGGCTCACTGACAGTTGTTCAGCAACAGTACAATTTGATCTGGCTTGGCAAACATTGGTCTAGACATGATGACTATGACGTTGACTAACTATTATTGACTGTTATACATTGCTGCCACTACTACTTGATACACATAATGAACATAAAATTTCGACAGAATTGCATTTACACAGTTAACACTATTCAATTACACAGTAGCACTAATGTGGATGAAAGATGAGTGAGTGTGTTTTGTGTGTTTTCCTTTTATAATCCCAGAGAAGTGATCCCAACCTATCTCCTAAATATTATTTCACTTGTTTGTTGTGGCTTGCACTGACACCCATAAATATTATAGGTTAACTGTTATTGTGTACTGTAATAGTTAATGTGACAATTACCTGATATCATTTGTGTGTTTATTATGATTTGTATGTTTAGTGTAAGAGCATTGATTATACTTTGTTAAAGAAATTGTATGTGCATTCAAACTATTGTTCATGACTGAACTGTCTCAGTAGTTATGGTGAATAGTATGGACTGTTACTTGCACTTTTTCTACATGATTGGTGCCACAAGGACATGTTTAATTTCTGCTGATGAACTGTGTGATCAGTGATTGTAAAAAAATTATGGACTGTTACTTGTACCTTCTCTACATGAGTGGTGCCACTAGGACATGTTTAATTTCTGCTTATAAACTCTGATGAACAGTGTGATCAGTGACAGTGTATTTTATGGAACTGCTTCTGCTGAGAAATGTGACTTGTTGCTGTGTGTACCTGCTCAGCTTTGCTGGTGCCACTCATGGACTGCTTCTACTGAAATGGTGTTACTTGTTGGTGTCTGCACCTACTCAACATTGCGGGTGCCACTGATGGACTGCTTCTACCGAAATGATGTCACCTGTTGATGTCTGCACCTACTCAACATTGCTGGGTGCCACTGATGGATTGCTTCTACTGAAATGAAGTCACCTGTTGCTGTGTGCACCTGATCAACATTGCTGGTGCCACTAATGGACTGCTTCTACTGAAATGGTGTTACTTGTTGGTGTCTGCACCTACTCAACATTGCTGGGTGCCACTGATGGACTGCTTCTAATGAAAAGATGTCACCTGTTGATGTCTGCACCTGCTCAACATTGCTGGGTGCCACTGATGGATTGCTTCTACTGAAATGAAGTCACCTGTTGCTGTGTGCACCTGATCAACATTGCTGGTGCCACTAATGGACTGCTTCTACTGAAATGGTGTTACTTGTTGGTGTCTGCACCTACTCAACATTGCTGGGTGCCGCTGATGGATTGCTTCTACTGAAATGAAGTCACCTGTTGCTGT
Source organism: Schistocerca nitens (assembly GCF_023898315.1). NCBI lineage: Eukaryota > Metazoa > Arthropoda > Insecta > Orthoptera > Acrididae > Schistocerca > Schistocerca nitens. The sequence continues at coordinate 318,141,153 of NC_064621.1, read as the reverse complement.
GTGCACCTGATCAACATTGCTGGTGCCACTAATGGACTGCTTCTACTGAAATGGTGTTACTTGTTGGTGTCTGCACCTACTCAACATTGCTGGGTGCCACTGATGGACTGCTTCTAATGAAAAGATGTCACCTGTTGATGTCTGCACCTGCTCAACATTGCTGGGTGCCACTGATGGATTGCTTCTACTGAAATGAAGTCACCTGTTGCTGTGTGCACCTGATCAACATTGCTGGTGCCACTAATGGACTGCTTCTACTGAAATGGTGTTACTTGTTGGTGTCTGCACCTACTCAACATTGCTGGGTGCCGCTGATGGATTGCTTCTACTGAAATGAAGTCACCTGTTGCTGTGTGCACCTGATCAACATTGTGGGTGCCACTGATGGACTGCTTCTATTGAAAAAATGTTACTTATTGGTTTTTGCACCTGTTGACCATTGCTGGGTGCTATTGCTGGAACTGTCAACTGCTTATTCATGGGCTATGGAAAGCGTTTATGTGAATATTTGTATAAACTGATTTTTTTGTGTATTACTGTTTGTGGAAAGTTATGAGACTCCTACCTGCACATATTCGTCATTGCTGACGCTATTGATTGAACTGTTTAACCACATAATACTTGTGTAAACTATTATGTAAAGTCACATGCATGAAAGAATTTGTATTGCTTACTGTATTCTATATAATAGGTTATTGAAAGGTCAGTGCAAAGCCAAAATTTTATCTAGTTATATGGTATTTACGTATTAATATTATCTTTTATTTTTGTCTGTATTTTTTTGACGAATTTGGTGGTATTTTCACCACCAATGCTGGCAAAAATACCATCAAATTCTAGCCGTGGAGGAAGGGCATATGAAAGGTGGCTACACTGAGCCACAGCGCCAGAGATCGCTAGAGAGCATTGTTCGCCCGCCTCCACTGGCAGAGTGATTATTGAGATGTCGTAGTAGTCAGTGCTTGTCCAGGACTCGTAGTAGTCAGTTGGTGTTCAGATGTGCTAGTAGCGAGTGCTTGCTGAGATGTGATACTGAAAAGTTCTTGTTGAGATGTGGTAATAGCGAGACGGTGTGGAGATATATTGTAATTATGAGAGTGATTTTGGTCAATATATGAAGGTAACGAAACTTGATTTATTTTTCATTATTTCCATGTTTTAAATAATGTGTCATTACAGGTTCAGTCAACAAAGCATCTGGCTTGTGTTCTTGGATTAGAGTGTAATTGTGGTTCTCTTGAGTAATTATGGTATTTGTATTTTCTTTAATTAATTCAGTATAATGTTATTTAAAAATTGTTGTGTTGTTGAAGAAGAACCGTGCCAGATGCGTACGTTGAGTCATACTTCCACACACAGAACAGTTACACTTGTGCTTTGGTTTCGTAGGTTTTATAGTTGCTGGGGACTTAATTAATTAACTGTGTTAATGAAAATTTCCATTTCATTCTTTGTTATTGTTCTAAGCAGTCAGATTGCGTAATAATAATAGTCAGGGCCAACCGTTACGAGACTTCGTAATCGGACAGACAGCTACTAAAGCAGAAATTAAAATTATTTGCATTCAATATTTTTATTAAGCCCCCATGCAGTACTGAGGAAGTTAAGAAAGAAAATCGGCCACAGGGTTTTCCTGAAGTGCTGTTGATGTGGTTCTACGTTCCGCCTCGCCGACATCTCACTGCTGTGGATGAATTACTTCCATATCTCAGTGAATATAATATCTTGAGTATTCATTGTACAACTTACATACCTGATTGCACGCTGTCATTTGCAAAAACAGTGATTCGATATCCTGAACCATTTCTGAAATTTGAGGGTTGGTATGATCACATGATTCCCGATGTGCACGGCCAGAAATGGGCGGGTTGCGCGCGCCTATCAACCGGAAAGACCAATAACTAGAGAACGAAATGAGATATCGTTCTGCTCTCACTTTTAAATAAAATCACAAGATCTTACCTTCATTTCATACACAGCAATGTACATTGCAGAGCCAAAGAAACTGGTGCACCTGCCTAATGTCATGTAGGCGACATGCGAACACGCAGAGCTGCAGCAACACAACATGGCACAGACTCTACTAATGTCCGAGGTTATGCTGGAGGAAAGTGTAACCTCCCCACGGAAAATTTCGAATGACAATACTTAATAGAAATGGAGCCACAGCTAAGTGTAAACTCCCCACAACAATATTAATGGCAAAGACAATTAAATGAAAGCTCGCTATCTGACTCAAGTACAAGTTCCCATTAAATAATGAAAGATAATCTCATGACAATGAAACTACAGTGATAACCAAAACTCAATTAAACCGAAATGTCGGTGTTTGCCCTGTGCGAATTCAGAATAAATTTCTTACCTTATTAAAACTGCATGTCAAAATTCTGCTCTTATTCTGCGGCACAACTTGCAATAGATGTATCGCCATAACTAAATTTTTTTGAAGTTAACTGAAATTTTTTGTTTAAGGAAATGCAAGGGAATCAAATGATACTTTTGTTAAAAAAATTGCTTTCAAAAAATCAAAATTATTATTGGGGGCGATTTTTACAGAAAATTACACTTAATTAACATTGCTAGTTGAGCGCGAGGCTGATTAACAATATACCTTATCCTGTATCTCGACCATTGCGGTGCCGACGCCCGCCGACTGCTCTCCGCTACTGCTAGCAACCGACTCCAAGCACTACTGAGGACTGACTACAGCAGACTGACTGACTGCTCGCTACTGCGAGTCGAGCGCAACTGCTCTGGTCAGAGATTCTACAATGTCTCAGCATCGCTGCCGCACAACATACGTGTTTCATAACCCTCCACTGGGGGGGCAAAAATTTGGCAGCGATGGTGAGTCATTTGGACTTGCCATCGTAACAAATTTTTCCTTTAATTAACAAAATATTTAGATGTATCACATGAATTAAATGTTGTGCGCATGCACCGATTACAAAACATTACAGACAAGACAAAATATAAGTACAAAACAAATCAGGAAAATGTATATACAAATTATTTGACAGATAATAAAGTGTACACACACTGAAAAATTCTTTAGCAGTTTCATAACAGGCAAAAAAAAAAAAAAAAAATCATGTTGACAAGTGTCATGAGTGCACATGCACTGCAGTGGAGAACATATCAGTAAAAGACGAAATGTATATACAAGAGTAACAAATGACATAAATCATAAAAGGTATACAGAATGAACACAAATCATATCGAAAATTGAGAAGAGTGCACAGGCACTGTAGTTCAGTTGAAAACATATTCACATAAGTGCACATGCACTGAAAACTTTTGAACATTTTTATAACAAATAAACGCAAGAGTAGAAAAAAATCATCAAATCACAAAAAGTATATACAATATAGATGACAAGAGTGCACACATACTGCACTTCAAAACAAATCGAAAATGTCTTTAGTATTTTGACAACAAATGGCAAAAATCATGTCGACAAGTGACACAAGTGTACTCGCACTAGAGTTCAACAAATCGAGAAAAAAATGTATATGCCATGAACATAAATGGTGTTAGTAAAAAAATGATTTTCACTATTAGGATAGGAAAGGAAGGATTGCATCATGGTTGTAGCACTTTAGTTTGCACATAGCTGCACTGAAAGTCCATATCTTTCCACAGAATCACAACTAAGTGATACAATCTGCAGTTCCGTTCCCAGAAGTATTTATCAGCTTATCAAGACAGTGAAACGTCGTAGTAGTATTCCATACTATCATTTGGCAGTATACCAGGTACATCAAACAGTGCGACCAGAATAACGTCTTCATCGGTTACGGTGGTGGACAGCATGTCGTGTCAACACCACGCTCTTAAGAGGCGGCACACAGTGCTCCATAACAAAGTCTTGATTAGTGATTACATAAGTAGTTTCTTCGCCTACAGTGGTGGACAGCATGTCGTGTCAACACCACGCTTTTAAGAGGCGGCACACCAACGTAGAATTAGTGCAAAAACCAAATATAGTGCTCCATGATAATGAGGATGGACAAGACAAATGGATGTTACAATAATTTCAGGTAGTTAGGTCAGAAGGTGAAGGACATTAACTAACACACAAGTCTTGATTAGTGATTACATAAGTAGTTTGCGGTATCCATACTCTAGTCATTGAACATTTCTGTACCATGAATGTAGTATTACAGAAAAATGTTCATTAATTAATTTAAAGACAAGAGTGGTAATCAATCGCCATCAAGTATTGAGTATTACAAAACATTTTTCCTCATTCAAATGACATATTTACAAGTAACTATTAACATTCAGTGGCCTAGCAACTTTCGATTAGTACAAAATATTTATCATCATTCAGTATTAATATGGGAAGTCATCATTGAAAACACTAACAAAACATTAAGTTACATTAATTATTGGCACTCAGTGGCCAGCAAGTATTGAATAGTATAAAACATTATTCATCATTCAGTATTCTTCATATCATTAAGAAATCATTATTAGAAAAATCAGTTAATTACAGTCATAGCATTAATAATCATGGGCATAATAAGTAATTACATTAATTATGGGCACTCAGTGGCCAGCAAGTATTGAATAGTATAAAACATTATTCATCATTCAGTATTCTTCATATCATTAAGAAATCATTATTAGAAAAATCAGTTAATTACAGTCATAGCATTAATAAGCATGGGCATTATAAGTAATTACATTAATTATGGGCACTCAGTGGCCAGCAAGTATTGAATAGTATAAAACATTAGTAGCATTAATAAGCATGGGCATAATAAGTACTCTCATTACAATTGATAGTGGCAATTATGTTTTGGTATCATTAAGAAGTCATTATTCAAGTGACATACTATTCAGAGCTGATCAGTGTTATTCAGAATTATCATAAACTAGTGACATTATCTGCGACTGTTAATACATTTTGTTTTTTTTTTTTTTTTTTTTTTTTTTTTTTTTGCTAGCAATGCATTGCTTTGGGTAATTAGAAGGGAAAGCAAGAAGAAATAAGAGAAAAAATTGCTTCTAGGTTGTTCCTATAAATGAAAAGATTGTGTAACGTCATTCGTCATGAGTCAGCTGTAGCAAGGTTATCACATTTATAAATGATAGACACAAGTGGGTAAAAAAAATGCAAGTACTAGAACAGGTATAATAAGTAACAAGTTTAGTAAGTATCATAAAAAGCTTCTCCTGAAAGAAAAATACAAAATGGATTATTGAACTGAAAGAAGAAACGCAGACTATGCTGAAAAGTAGTGAACTTCGAATTAACAGGTAGTGAAATGTGTATAAAAAATGTGTTCCATAGCTGTCCTTTCCAAAACCTTCAGTCATCCTACTACGCAATATAACACCTGCTGTCAAAGTAAACTGCAACAAATACTTAAATAACTACATAGCATAAATACATAACTTCAACATTATCCTCATCTGTAAAGAAAAACTTCATTATTCATATCATCATAACTCCATCATTATCATCACCTGTAAACAAAAACTTCATTATTCATAGTACCATATTCTTCATCATTGTTCATTATCAGCATTCATTATCATCTGCAAAAATCATTTCATTATTCATCACACAACTATTCCTAATCCCTAGCATATTTCATCACTTAAAACTAAAATGTGTAGTTCTGTCTGACAGCTTGCATCAATCGCTTTGTATTCTGAAAGAAAAAATTAGTTAAGACTGCTATTCTGCGATGTGTATAATATATTCTGGTTAATGCTTGTTAATTCTGATCCATTTACTCGTCCTCATTAGCTTATTGCATCTTCTTTCGTTTATTCCATAGTTGAAATTCCCACTTCTGTTTAATTCATTTCCTGTATGCATCATTTATTTCTGAAATTGATGAACAAAGATTAATGTCTTGCATTTAAATCATATACCCATTAAATAGTGACTGGTTAATGGTGACTCAATTAAGCATACAACATAACATGACAGAAAACGTAATATCTCAAAACACAGACAGTGTTTAAAGGCAAAAAGTGTACAGAGAATATCGTAATGCAGCAGCAAAAAAGGAAAATGTAAAACAGTCACGATGTTGAGATATCACAAAGCAAAATGTCAAAGTCAAATGGTGTGTGTTATACCTTAACTAGTTCACAGTGCATACAAACAAAACATGAAAACAATCGTACATACATAAGAAAGACAAAATGTGACATTCGTTGTGTTCAGCTTGTATGTTGTGTAGTTAATAGAGGCGATAATTAAAGACTTCAATGGAGAAAGAATTTGATAAAATTAATGCGTCATTATAGAGAATTGCATAATTATTCATAAAATGCGTAAGTTCATCTGAAAAAATGCACGGTCTAGTGTGTAACGACAAGAAGAGCGACCTGCTAACCTTACCTTGCCGGGCACTTGCCAAGAAAAAATACGATAATCATCAGTAATTAGTAATGTCAATATAATTGCATAAGTGGTCATAAAATGTGTAAGTTCATCTGAAAATATGCACGATCTGATGTGTAACGACAAGAAAAGCGACCTGCTAACCTTACCTTGCCGGGCACTTGCCAAGAAAAAATACGATAATCATCAGTAATTAGTAATGTCAATATAATTGCATAAGTGGTCATAAAATGTGTAAGTTCATCTGAAAATATGCACGATCTGATGTGTAACGACAAGAAAAGCGACCTGCTAACCTTACCTTGCCGGGCACTTGCCAAGAAAAAATACGATAATCATCAGTAATTAGTCATGTGAATATAATTGCATAAGTGGTCATAAAATGTGTAAACGGCCTCATAGCATGTTACATCGTAAAGTGGTTTCATTCGATAAAGGGTTTAATGTTTGACACATGATGGTTGCCTTTCGATTTTCTGGTTCTCAGAGTTTCGACGTGTACAACATTGGGGTGAGGAATGCTGCGAATCCGATATGGACCTGCGTATAGAAGTTCAAATTTACTGCACTTACCTTTTAATTTGCTGGATAAATAGTGTGTACGTACTAATATCTTCTGTCCAACGTGAAAGTCTCGGTGTCTACAAACCTGTTTTTGCTGTCTTCTCCGGCGCTCTGCGGTACGTTTGATGTTGTTCAGCGCAATGTCAACTATTTCGTGGTGTCGTAATCGACGAGATGTAGGAAAATTTACTAACTCTTTGATTTTGTTTGGTGGTTCAACGTTTTTCAGTATAACAGACGGAGGTAGCATAGTGGATTCATTTGGAATGGAATTAATTACATCTTGAAATGAGTGTACGTGTGTGTCCCAATTAACATGTCTTTTGTGGCAGTATATTCTACACAGTTTACCAATTTCTTTCATTAGTCGTTCACAAGGGTTCGAAGAGGCGTGGTACTTGGATATATAAATCGGAGAAATGTTTCTAGCTCGTAACATGCGTGTCCATATGACAGAACGAAATTGTGATCCATTGTCAGAAATTACTTTCATCACATGCCCTACATGAAATAAGAAATGCTTTACAAATGCTTTCGAAACAGTTTTAGCAGTAGCTTTGCGTAACGGAGTGAAGGTAACAAATTTTGAAGTGAGTTCAACAGCGACAAAGATGTAGCAAAAACCTCTATTAGTTCTCGGAATTGGACCAAAAATGTCTACTGCGGCCATATGTCTTAATTTAACAGGTACAATGGGATATAATGGAGGAATGTGTGAAGTTGTGTCAGACTTAGCTTTCTGGCAAATTTTACATGACGCTAAAACTCGTCGTATACGTTTTTCCATGTTTGAAAAATAACAGTTCTGTCTCAGTATAAGAAAACATTTTCTGGCTCCGTAATGTGCGTAACTTAAATGAGTGTACCAGATTAATTTGTTAACCAGTTCGTCAGGAATGCATAATAACCAATTGTTGCTGTCTGGATGAGAGCGGCGAAACAGAATGTCATTGCGTACAGTGTAGTGGTTCCTAATCGTAACATTATTCTTATCGTGCCAAAGGTGTTTGATTTCTTTCCACACATTGTCTTTGCTTTGCTCTCGTGCTATGTCCTGTAATGACGATGAAATAAAATTTTCAAATGCTACTTGCTGAATGTACATGACACTGAAGTTTGCTTTGCAAAAGTTGGTTGCGACGTCTTGCTGATTGTTGCTGAGAGAACGAGAAAGTGCGTCTGCTATAACATTTTGTGTGCCGGGAATGTGAACAATCGTAAAATTAAATTCTTGTAAATACAGTTTCCATCTGCTTAATCTATCATGAGTAAATTTAGCCGAAAGTAAGAATTGAATAGCTCTGTGATCTGTGTAAACGGTCGTGTGTCTTCCATAAAGAAAATGCCTAAATCTCGTAAAAGCCCATACAACACATAATGTTTCTAGTTCAGTAACGGAATAATTTCGTTCAGCAGGTGACAAAATGCGGCTTGCAAATGCGATGTTTTTGATTACTGTTGAGCCATCTTCTTCAATTTCCTGAAAAATATGTACGCCTAAAGCTGTGTTGGAACTGTCGGTGGCAATAGAAAAATTTCTGGTAAGATCTGGGTGCGATAAAAGTGGAGCATTCAACAAAGCATGTTTCAGGTTCACGAATTCAGAATGTGCTTGCTTATCCCATGACCAAATAGTGTTTTTACCTGTTAATTGGCATAATCTAGGTGTGTCTAGTGCAGAGTGATGAATAAATTTGCGAAAAAAGTTAATTAAGCCCAAAAAACTGCGTAATTGCTTCTTCGTTGTAGGAACAGTAATGTCACGTAAAGCTTGAAGTTTTTCCGGATCAGGCGCAATGCCTTCTGCTGAAATTACGTGTCCAAGAAATTTTATAGAAGTTTTGCCAAAATGCGATTTACTGAGGTTAACTGTAAGTCCTTGTGCATGAAAAGTTTGCAACAGTCGTTCAAGAATCAGATTGTGCTCAGACCAGTTAGCTTCTGCGATAAGAATGTCATCTACGTACGTCGTAATTCTGTCTTTAAGTTCTGTCGGAAGTATTGTGTTCAAACCGCGAATAAAAGCTGCAGAGGAAATAGTTAAGCCGAATGGTAATTTGCAAAACTGATAACAGTCGCCAAAACAGAGAAAAGCTGTGTACTTTCTGCAATTCGGATGAAGTTGAATTTGCCAAAATCCCGATTTCAAATCTAATGTAGAATAAATAGCTGTACCATGAAATTTCTGTAAAAGTTCCTCTAATGTCTGTGGTCGATCTGTTTCATTAATAATAATGTCATTAATGTGACGTGAATCAAGTACAAGGCGAAGTGAGCCATCTTTTTTCTTAACAATATGCAGCGGGTTTATGTACGGGCTAACTGCTGGTTCAATAATTCCTTGATCGAGCATATCCTGTAACTCTTTTTTAACTTGTTCTCTATGAATATATGGAATGGGATAATGCTTTGCTTTAAATGTGTCGTGCTGTTTCACCTGAAATTCATACATAAAACCGGACATAGTACCAGGAATGTTGTCGAAAACTGGAGCTTGCTGTAAAAGAATTTTATGTAATTGCGTTCGTTCGTCATCTGTATTTGCACTGCTTTGTTTAACTTTATCTGAAATCATCTGCATTACGTCGTAGTCAGCTTCGTCTGGAGTATGATAGTTGTGTACGTACGTGTCTGTGAACAATGCGGAATTACAGTCTATGTTACGTGTTGCGAAAATGACCTCTGTGCGGTTAATTGTTTGTTCTTCCGCAGATAAAGAATGCTGAAACTCTAAAGCTAATTGTACATTGTCGTCCTTCAACATTAAATAAGAATTTTGAAAATCGACCACTGCGTCGTGTTGTACCAGAAAGTTCATGCCTAAAATAACGTCTGTTGTCAACAAGGGAACAATCCAAAAATTTGAATGAAAAGTATGACCTCCAATACAAAATGATAAATGCGTCTGTAATTTAACATCCACTCCTTTACTCGATACCGCTCCTTTCACTTTTGTTTTGCCTAATGGTAATGTGGGATAAGTGTTCTCTTTGTTACATTCGTTAAAAGTTTCCTCATTTATTACTGACATAGGTGATCCGGAATCAATTACTGCTGAAAATTTTGATGAACCTATTTTAATTTCGATGACAGGATGTGAAATGATTTTTTGAACAACTGGTTTTTCCTGCAAAAGAGTGTCTCTGATGTCGTCAAACGTAATTACATTCTCGTGAACAACACTTTGTGTGTCAAAACTAGTGCTTGTGTTATTGGAAGATGCGTCCTGTACGGTATCTAGTCAGATTCTATCTGACGTGTTATTATTTTCTGGATGATGTTGTGGCATTTCTACAATTTGAACAGTTCTATTACTTCTTCCAGACGCATTACGCTCTGGATGATACCTACTATCGGGTTCATTTACTAGAATATGTTGTTGCTGATCATTTTGTTGCTGGTAGGACCGGCTGTTATTATATGTACGCTGATAATTGTGCTCATCGTTTTTACGTCTGTCGTGATACTCATTCCTATACGGTGCATTGCGATAGGAATTGAAATACTGTCTTCTCTGTACGTAGTTATTTCCTTGCTGCCGTGCGTTACTATTTGTTGTATCAGGGACTACACGTGCACGCGGCGAAACATTAAAGCCTGGTTGACCTTGTGCATTCCATTGTTGGTTAGGTACGCTAACCGGCTGACTTTCATGTTGTTGTGGCGGAAAACGTCTATTGTTACCAAAATGTGATTCCTGTTGCCCATAATTTTGGCGATATTGATAATCAGAATTTTGCCTGCTGTTAAAGTTCTGGTAGTTGTCGTTCCTAAAGCCTCTGTTATTTTTCCTATTGAAATTACGTCCCTGATCATAATTACTGTACGTCTGTTGGCCTTGGTTGTTATACGAAAAATTTTTGTTTACAAAAGAATAATCAGATTGCTGCACTTCTAGAAGCTGCAATAGATCCCTGAATGCCGAAATGTTTTCTTTTTGTTGACCGGTTAAAAGTGACACTCTTAATGAGCGTGGTAATTTAGAGATACATAGTTGAATGAGTGCGGATTCACTATAGGGTTCACTTAAATACTGGTTTTGTTGCACCATGTGCTCAAAGAATTGCGTCACACTCGGAAAATTTGAGTTCTCATAGTTCGGTAGACTAATTAACTGATCTTTAATTCCGCGCTGTGTCGTCTTCGACCAGTACGCTGACAGAAAAGCATTCTGAAATTCCTCTACTGAATAACATTGTCTCGCGATCGGCCTCATACGAGTTGCCGGTTCGCCTTCCAAAAAGCTGCAAATAAATTCCAGTTTGTGCGTAACGGGCCAAGTCGGTGGAAAAGCAAAGCTAAACTGTTGTATCCAATCTAGCGGGTGAATCTGTGTTCTGTCGTTTTTAAATATTTTAAACTTTCTCACTGACAGAAAATGTTTGTAATCGAAATTATCGTCTCTGTGTGATGGAACAGGTTCATGGTTGTAAGAGAATCTGTTGAACTGTGATTGTTCGGAATCAAAGTTGGGTGCTCTTTGTAGATTACCCAAATTGCACGCGTTGCGCGAATCTGACAAATGTTCGCAAAGTGGCGTCTGCTGTGATGCGTTATTAACCGAAATATTTTTCAACTCTGTTACTTCCTGCTGTAAACTTGACAGTTTTCGACGCAATGTGTTATTAGATGAATCTATCTCATTAATAGTCTGCTGTAGATTTTGAAATTCCGGTGTTTGATTAAATGAAACCGGTGAAGTGTCGTCTGATTTGCTGTCATTAGTACTTTCAATAGCATCAATACGACTGGCCAATTCATCATATTTTTCAGTCAGTATTTTTGCCTGATCATCGTTTTTAGAATCGGACGCATTAATCTGTTTTTGCAACTTACGTGTAATTTCATTCAGTTGTTTAATGTCAGCTTTGACGACATCGGAATCCTGTGTTATTTCTAATTCTTCAAATCTGTCTGTCACTGTCTGAATATCTGCTGTATGTGTATCTGTTTTTGATTTAAGATCAGAAATTTCATCGCGTAATTCCGCGTTCAACTGTTTGATGGAATTAATTTCCTCGGACACTGTGGCAATATTATTGTCTACATATGTTTTTGCCTTCGCAAACATTTTGCGTTTGTCTTCCTGTCTCTGAGCAGTGATTGTTTCCATTACTTGACGTTTTACTTTATTTTGATCATCAATAAATTTGCGGAAACGCGTATCACTGTTTTGTATGTGAACACTAAGACGTTCGTTAATTTGTGAGTTCTGTTGTTCGAATTTCGCGTCAATCTTTGCATCTACTGTGCGCGAAAGTTCTGCTGTCATTGCTTTAAATTCGTCGCGTAATTGTGTAGCTTTTTCAGAGCATTGTTTAGCGACTCCGCTAATTTCGTCTCTGAGTGTTTCTGTTGCAGCTGTTTGCAATTCCCTTAATTCCTGAGCAACAGCCTCAATTTCTTCGCGTAACTGTTCCTTAGTGTCATGACACTGTGCGGCAACGGCTCTAATTTGTTCACTAAGCTGCCTGGAATTGTTGTCTAATTTTTCACTCTGTTGTCTGACCTGTTCACTAAGTTTGTCTTGTTTTTCACTCTGTTGTCTGACCTGTTCACTAAGTTGTTTGAGATTTTCGTCATTGTTGTCTAATTTTTTATTCTGTTTGTCTTGTTTTTCATTAAGTTGTTTGAATTCTTCCTTAAATTGTAGCAGTATTGCCATAATTGGATCCGAGCCAAAATTAGCATTTCTATTCTCAGTGCTGTTTAATGGTGGATCTGGAATTGAATCGCTTTCTGTAACCATTTGGTTATTCTGAGATTTACAAAAAGGTTTGCCAGTCGAATGTACACTGTCGGTCATTATTTCTGAATTGAATGGATCCGTCGTACTTTCAGTACACTGTCCATTTTCATTACACAAATTTGTCTGTACGTTATTTGAATTTTTCAAACCGGGTGTATTAAGCTGGGCAGCGCTCATTACAATAGAGCGCCCCGCCTCATCAATTCTCGTCAAATTAACAGAGGAGACAATTGAGTTCGCTTGTTCATCATTAAGACAAAGGTCATCATTAGTAGTTGGAACGCATTGAATGTCAGTGAACGCAGGATTGTCATCATTACACTGCGTGTCACTAGTACTATCGGTCAAGTTGTTTAAGTCGATAAATTCGTTCACTACACCTCGCGACGTACTATTAATAGTCTTTCGCGGCATTTTTACAATAGTCACAAATTATTCACAAAACAAATAAGCACAAATGCAAAAAGCAACAAACAAAATTACAACAGAGCAACGAATTGCCGATGATCTGAGGAAAAAAGTCACAAATTAGTAAAAGCGTTGCGCCAAATTATAATTATATTTAAGCAAATAAGAGCAGATATCCGACTGTTTTTCAAAAGATTCTCAACGAAATACGATCCTGGACTGGGTGTCGCCAAGTGTAACCTCCCCACGGAAAATTTCGAATGACAATACTTAATAGAAATGGAGCCACAGCTAAGTGTAAACTCCCCACAACAATATTAATGGCAAAGACAATTAAATGAAAGCTCGCTATCTGACTCAAGTACAAGTTCCCATTAAATAATGAAAGATAATCTCATGACAATGAAACTACAGTGATAACCAAAACTCAATTAAACCGAAATGTCGGTGTTTGCCCTGTGCGAATTCAGAATAAATTTCTTACCTTATTAAAACTGCATGTCAAAATTCTGCTCTTATTCTGCGGCACAACTTGCAATAGATGTATCGCCATAACTAAATTTTTTTGAAGTTAACTGAAATTTTTTGTTTAAGGAAATGCAAGGGAATCAAATGATACTTTTGTTAAAAAAATTGCTTTCAAAAAATCAAAATTATTATTGGGGGCGATTTTTACAGAAAATTACACTTAATTAACATTGCTAGTTGAGCGCGAGGCTGATTAACAATATACCTTATCCTGTATCTCGACCATTGCGGTGCCGACGCCCGCCGACTGCTCTCCGCTACTGCTAGCAACCGACTCCAAGCACTACTGAGGACTGACTACAGCAGACTGACTGACTGCTCGCTACTGCGAGTCGAGCGCAACTGCTCTGGTCAGAGATTCTACAATGTCTCAGCATCGCTGCCGCACAACATACGTGTTTCAAAAGTGATACCATGAATCCTGCTGAGCTGTCGATAAATCCGTTAGAGTATGAGTTGCTGCAGATCTTTTCTGAACAGTACGTTGCAAGGCATCCCAGATACGCTCAATAATGAGCGGTTCTAGGCGCTTCAGTCTGGAAACCTCGCGACTGCTACAGTCGCAGGTTCGAATCCTGCCTCGGGCATGGATGTGTGTGATGTCCTTAGTTTGGATAGGTTTAAGTAGTTCTAAGTTCTAGGCGACTGCTGACCTCCGCTGTTAAGTCCCATAGTGCTAAGAGCCATTTGAACCATTTTTGAGAGAGGACGCTTACGTACGTGTCACCTGTCCGAGTCGTATCTGGACGTATCACGAGTCCCATATCAATCTAACTGCACACGCCCCACACAATTACAGACTCTCCACTAGCTTGAACAGTCTCCTGCTGACATGCAGGGTCCATGGATTCATGAGGTTGTCTCTATACCCGTACAAGTCCACCCGCTCAATACAATTTGAAACGTGACTCATCCGACCAGACGAAATGTTTCCAGTCATCAACAGCGAAGTTTTGGTGATATGGGCCCAGGCGAGGCGTAAAGCATTGTGTCGTGCAGTCATCAAGGGAGGAGAAGTGGGCCTTCGGATTCAAAAACCTATATCGATGAAGTTTCGTTGAATGTTTCGAACGCTGACACTTGTTGATAGCACAGCACTGAAATTTGTAGCAATTTGTGGAATTGTTCTACTTCTGTTACGTTGAACGATTCTCCTCACTGCCGGCCGCTGTGGCCAGCGGTTCTAGGCACTACAGTCCTCAACCGTGTTGTTGCTACGGTCGCAGGTTCGAATCCAGCCTCCGGCATGGATGTATGTGATGTCCTTAGTTTAGTTAGGTTTAAGTAGGTCTAAGTCTAGGGAACTGATGACATCAGATGTTAAGTTCCATGGTGCTTAGAGCCGTTTGAACCATTTCTTCTCTTCACTCGTCGTTGGTCCCGCTCTTGCAGGATCTTTCCCCGGCCGCAGCGATGTCGGAGATTTGAGGTTGTACGGGATTCCTGATACTCACGGTACACTCGTGAGATGGCCGTACGAGAAAATCCCCACTTCATCACTACCTTGGAGATGCTGCGTCCCGTCGCTCGTGTGCCGACTCTAACACCAAGTTCAAACTCACTTACATCTTGATTAGTTGCCATTGTAGCAGCAGTAACCGATATAACAATTGTGCCAGATACTTGCTGTCTTATACAGGCGTTCCCGACCGCAGCGCCGTATTCTGCCTGCTTTTATATCTCAGTATTTGAATATGCATGCCTATACCAGCTTCTTTGGTGCTTCAGTGTATGAGTTAAAATCAGCCATAAGAGAAATTTACACAGTGTGTTTTTACCGCAGCAATCTCTTTAAAATTTTGTGCAATATTTTCCTTGATTTGATGCACAGCATTAAGTATAATGAGTACCGAAAGGAATTGCCATTGATCGAGCGAAGATATCAGATCATAATAAGTGCAAAAATTAGACTTTTTCACGTAATACGAGGGCTATCCACAAAGTACATTACGTCTTGGAATTAAAAATAAATAAAGTATTGAAAATTTTTTTATTATATACAGATGAAAGCCACACTTAAATACTACTTTTCTACATAGTTGCCATTTAAATTAAGGCACTTATCGTAGCGATGGACGAGCTTGGGAATTCCTTCGTCGTAAAATTCGGCCGCCTGCGCCTTCAAACACGTGGTTACCTCTTTGGGGACAGAAAAGGTATGATTTTTGTGGATTTCCTGGAAAGAGGCACTACAAGAAACTCTCAAAGGTATTGCCAAACTCTGCACAACCTCAGAAGAGCAAGACACAACAAGCGAAGGTGAAAGTTGGGCTCAAAGATCTTGCTGATTCACGACAACGCCCGGGCCCACACGGCAAATGCCACTCGTGAAGCTCTCGAATCTTTTAAGTGGGAGTTGTTTCCTCATCCACCGTACAGTCCCGACCTGGCACGGAGCAACTTCCACTTATTCCCTGCAATGAAGAAGTGGTTGGCTATGCAGCGTTTTGATGACGACCCACAGCTTCAAGAAGAGGTAACCACGTGGTTGAAGGCGCAGGCGGCCGAATTTTACGACGAAAGAATTTCCAAGCTCGTCCATCGCTGCGATAAGTGCCTTAATTTAAATGGCAACTATGTAGAAAAGTAGTATCTAAGTGTGGCTTTCATCTGTATATAATAAAAAAATTTCCAATACTTTATTCATTTTTAATTCCAAAACGTAATGTACTTTGTGGATAGCCCTCGTAGTTCCTTAAAATCGCTTGATAAGTATTTTATAGCAGCCGCAATTGTGTCTCTCAGTGCAGATAACAGCATAACAATGTCGTGCTCACCAGGGAAAGGGCTAGAGTCTGTTTCAGCGTCATGTCTCCTGTGGTTCCTTAATTCTTTGACACATGTGCTGATGTGGGGTTGTGAAACATGAAATGTGTTGGATAATGTGGGACTATTATTCCCTGGGTTTCTAGGTAAAATGGTTACATCCTTGCATCAAATATTTTCTGCGTTGCTACTGTCAGTTTTCCGTTTATTGGGTCACATGTAAAAAGTGGAACAGTGTCACAAATTTCCGACGCTCCGTTGCAGAGCCTTTTAGTAAGGACGCTGATATGTTTCCAGGAAGCGGCAGCGGCTAGGCAGCCGCCCGAGAGGCCGAAGACGAGCCGGCGGCCCGGCGCGAGCGACAAGTGGCGGCGGCGCGCGGCCAGCCGCAACCGCACGCTGGTGCTGCGGCCCGGCTCAGCGCCGCGGCCCGGACCTGCCGGCGAGGCGGAAGGCGTCGCGGTGGCGGCGGCGGCGGCAGCGGCTGGGGCGGCGACGGCGACGGCGACGGCGACGGCCGCTAGCAGGCCACTCTGGCTGCACCACGTGGGGCAGAACTCCGGCACCGCCGTCTTCCACCAGGCAAGTGTCTCCACTGTGCACCCGTCTGCCAGTCGCGTGCGAGGGCTATTTTTTGTCCGATCGGTGGCTAAATTAAAACCACAGTGAAAACCCAGTGACTCTTTGCGCAGATGTAGTGCGTAGTGTCTCTAGCGCGTCCGTCTATGGCGAAACATTGCGCTTTTCAGTTCCGACCGTACACTGAGCAGGTAAAGATGCCTAGAAAAATATTCTTCCTCCAAGTGTGAAGTTTCTTCACGCTGAGAGGATGAGCCTGATATCATGTAGCCCACATAACGTAAATAGCATGCGTGACGGCAAAGTGAGGCAGTGTTGCAGGAACTTCGAAATAGCACGAGCCGACAGTTACGATGCTGGCGGTCGGGGGAAGGAAGCGACTGTCGACCGACCATAATGGTCAGCGAGTGGATCAGGCGATTCGAGAAAGTCGTCTGCCGGGAGCAACTCGGAACGAGCGATGAGGAAATTCGACGTCAGGCACTGCCTTTCTTCATGAAAATGCTGGGCCGCACACTGCAGCTGCAACCAAGGCCTTCCTGCAGACTTTCCAGTGGGAAGTGTTTAATCACGTTCCATTTAGCCCCGACTTGGCCCCCTTTGATTTTCACCTCTTTGCCCACCTGCAACGTTGGCTGTGAGAACAGCATTTTGACACAGAAAACGAGCTGCAGACGAGCGTAGATAATTCGCGGAATGCAGAAGTGACTGCCTTCTATGATTAAGGCACTGAAAAGTATGTACAACGCCACGACAGATGTCTAGCTCTGACCGGCAACTACGTAGAGAAGTAGCTGCAAGATGTAGCGAAACATGGCATGTAAACTGTGATTTCCATTACGCAGTCGATCGGGTCTTGAGAAAAGAAATACTTTGCCAGAATTTCATCCGACAAGTGACCTCATCACTGCTCCATGTCGATAGGAAGGAATTGAACTATGGGAGAGGGTAATACGTCTCCACAAACTGCTGATCATGCGTAGTTTCTGGGTATACATTTAAAGGTCGTGTACACTCACGACCATGCTATATAAAAGTGTTAATGCCGACGTCACAAGCTGAAGATGAACAGATAGAGAAAGTGTATGAGGATATTGAAAGGGTAATGCAGTATGTAAAAGGGGACGAAAATCTAATAGTCATGGGCGACTGGAATGCAGTTGTAGGGGAAGGAGTAGAAGAAAAGGTTACAGGAGAATATGAGCTTGGGACAAGGAATGAAAGAGGAGAAAGACTAATTGAGTTCTGTAACAAGTTTCAGCTAGTAATAGCGAATACCCTGTCCAAGAATCACAAAAGGAGGAGGTATACTTGGAAAAGGCCGGGAGATACGGGAAGATTTCAATTACATTACATCATGGTCAGACAGAGATTCCGAAATCAGATACTGGATTGTAAGGCGTACCCAGGAGCAGATATAGACTCAGATCACAATATAGTAGTGATGAAGAGTAGATTGAAGTTCAAGACATTAGTCAGGAAGAATCAATACGCAAAGAAGTGGGATCCGGAAGTACTAAGGAATGACGAGATACGTTTGAAGTTCTCTAACGCTATAGATACAGCAATAAGGAATAGCGCAGTAGGCAGTACAGTTGAAAAGGAATGGACATCTCTAAAAAGGGCCATCACAGAAGTTGGGAAGGAAAATATAGGTACAAAGGAAGTAGCTGCGAAGAAACCATGGGTAACAGAAGAAATACTTCAGTTGATTGATGAAAGGAGGAAGTACAAACATGTTCCGGGAAAATCAGGAATACAGAAATACAAGTCGCTGAGGAATTAAATAAATAGGAAGTGCAGGGAAACTAAGACGAAATGGCTGCAGCAAAAATGAAGACATCGAAAAATATATGATTGTCAGAAGGACAGACTCAGCATACAGGAAAGTCAAAACAACCTTTGGTGACATTAAAAGCAACGGTGGTAACATTAAGACTGCAACGGGAATTCCACTGTTAAATGCAGAGGAGAGAGCAGATAGGTGGAAAGAATACATTGAAAGCCTCTATGAGGGTGAAGATTTGTCTGATGTGATAGAAGAAGAATCAGGAGTCGATTTAGAAGAGATAGGGGATACAGTATTAGAATCGGAAGTTAAAAGAGCTTTGGAGGACTTACGGTCAAATAAGGCAGAAGGGATAGATAACATTCCATCAGAATTTCTAAAATCATTGGGGGAAGTGGCAACAAAACGACTACTCACGTTGGTGTGTAGAATATATGAGTCTGGCGACATACCATCTGACTTTCGGAAAAGCATCATCCACACAATTCCGAAGACGGCAAGAGCTGAAAAGTACGAGAATTATCGCACAATCAGCTTAACAGCTCATGCATCGAAGCTGCTTACAAGAATAATATACAGAAGAATGGAAAAGAAAATTGAGAATGCGGTAGGTGACGATCAGTTTGGCTTTAGGAAAAGTAAAAGGACGAGAGAGGCAATTCTGACGTTACGGCTAATAATGGAAGCAAGGCTAAAGAAAAATCAAGACACTTTCATAGGATTTGTCGACCTGGAAAAAGCGTTCGACAATCTAAAATGGTGCAAGCTGTTCGAGATTCTGAAAAATGTAGAGGTAAGCTATAGGGAGAGACGGGTCATATACAATACATACAACAATCAAGAGGGAATAATAAGAGTGGACGATCAAGAACGAAGTGCTCGTATTAAGAAGGGTGTAAGACAAGGCTGTAGCCTTTCGCCCCTACTCTTCAATCTGTACATCGAGGAAGCAATGATGGAAATAAAAGAAAGGTTCAGGAGTGGAATTAAAATACAAGGTGAAACGATATCAATGATACGATTCGCTGATGACATTGCTATCCTGAGTGAAAGTGACGAAGAATTAAATGATCTGCTGAACGGAATGAACAGTCTAATGAGTACACAGTATGGTTTGAGAGTAAATCGGAGAAAGACGAAGGTAATGAGAAGTAGTAGAAATGAGAACAGCAAGAAACTTAACATCAGGATTGATGGTCACGAAGTCAATGAAGTTAAGGAATTCTGCTACCTAGGCAGTAAAATAACCAATGACGGACGGAGCAAAGAGGACATCAAAAGCAGGCTCGCTATGGCAAAAAAGGCATTTCTGGCCAAGAGAAGTCTACTAATATCAAATACCGGCCTTAATTTAAGGAAGAAATTTCTGAGGATGTACGTCTGGAGTACAGCATTGTATGGTAGTGAAACATGGACTGTGGGAAAACCGGAACAGAAGAGAATCGAAGCATTTGAGATGTGGTGCTATAGACTAATGTTGAAAATTAGGTGGACTGATAAGGTAAGGAATGAGTAGGTTCTACGCAGAATCGGAGAGGAAAGGAATATGTGGAAAACACTGATAAGGAGAAGGGACAGGCTGATAGGACATCTACTGAGACATGAGGGAATGACTTCCATGGTACTAGAGGGAGCTGTAGAGGGCAAAAACTGTAGAGGAAGACAGAGATTGGAATACGTCAAGCAAATAATTGCGGACGTAGGTTGCAAGTGCTACTCTGAGATGAAGAGGTTAGCACAGGAAAGGAATTCGTGGCGGGCCGCATCAAACCAGTCAGTAGACTGATGACAAAAAAAAGGCGTGTAATTTCAAATTTTTACTCCTTACAAGGATTGTGTACCCCCTTCGGTTATTCTGTAGTAAAAGACCAACGCCATAAACTAGCTATTAGCTCTAACTAGCTCTAATAGATACTTTAAAATTACAGCCTGTTAGGAACGATGTTGTTCCAC
The DNA here is from genome assembly GCF_023898315.1 of Schistocerca nitens. Lineage (NCBI taxonomy): Eukaryota > Metazoa > Arthropoda > Insecta > Orthoptera > Acrididae > Schistocerca > Schistocerca nitens. The sequence continues at coordinate 318,120,450 of NC_064621.1, read as the reverse complement.
ATCACTGCTGTCAGATAACTGCCTAAATATGACTGTTATGTATAGACTGCACTGTGGTCTAGAGGAGTCGAAGGACTTGACATGGAAGTAACAGAGTGGCGACGTGGTGAGAAAAAAAGAAATTTTCGATAACAGCTTGACTACGAGAAGTGCCGAGACACATGTTGAAGCTTCAATAAGTCGGTTTCGCAATGGAGGAGACTATGAGTGGCAAAAAATGTAGAGCGAGCCCAAGGCATTAATACATTGAACAGATTCAAAAGGTTGCAGTCTGCACTAGTCAAGCAGAGATGAAGACGCTTCAATAAATCGGTCTCCAGACAGAAGACCACATCACAAGCTTCATAAAACAATTCTCCAGACTGAGAGACCTCATCACAAGCATCGAACAGCTCTGTCTATATATCTCTCCGTGCTAGTGACGCTAGATACTAGAATTTCATGTCTTAGTAATATTGTTCCGCGAAGAAGCTGCACAGCATGGTTACAGGTTTTACTGCAGTTGACACGTATGCTGCCCTTCTCGTTACTCAAAGGGTTCTCAATTGTTGTACAATATTAAAGGTGTATCCTTCCAGATGGGTGGCATATAGTTTTTGGCAGTCCGGCAGTAATTTACAATGATGAACATGAATATTCTGCGCTCTCTTGATTTAAGCTGATTATCAACCTATCCTCCTGACATGTTTGAATAATGGTATGTGCTTGTGATAATTATTACAAAAAATCTTGGAAACTATTATGATCAATGTGTAGTTGGAAAATTCACAACTTCAAGTCACGTTTCTCCACCTAACCTTACAGGCGCAACTTTGGTGATACGAAGTGAACGGTAACTGAGGTTGTGTCCGTCCGACCTGTAATGTCATAATGGTGTTGGGTACAAATTTACGCTATCGCACAAATCTACTTTCAGGATTCTTAGACACCCACTGACATGCAGTCTCATAAGGCTGGTGCTCTTAGCACAACGTCGCTCGCAGTATCTTTAATAGAAAAATTGGTATTATGCACTTCCGTAGCTTTACCATGGCCTTATATTGTACCAAAGGAAAGTTGCAGTAAGTTAGTATACAGTATTAATGGATAAGCAGATATTATTAGACTAATTTACAGGTACACGCTCGGACAGTCATACGTGTTAAAGTGACGCTACGGGACTGGGAGGTACGCCGGAACCGGATCAAATCCGACCGTCTGATGAACGACGAAGGCTGGGGTGCTGGCGGGCCTAGGTGACTTTTAGGTGGTTTTCCCCGTCCCACTAGCTGAATACCGAGCTTGTAGCCATGTCCCAATTAACGATTCGCAAACATTTAGAAATATTTCGCTCGCTTCAGGCAAATAACGCTGCACGCAGACACATGGTGTACACATATTTTGTCCCAGGGAATAACGGGATGGCGACACGAAGGTCACCAGACGACCCATTGAAATTAACGAAGTCAAGTTCGTTCATAGCTTCGATATTGTTTTAAAAATGACGACAAAAAAGAATTGATTGTGATAGTACCGTTACCAACACTTGCTAAGGACACAGACGTTTGTACGGATGTTAACAAGTCACTGACTGAAAAATAGATTTAAGCAAAGTTGTTTCTACAGCGAATGCTACTGCTACCCAATATGGTGCGCAGTTTTTTTTTCTTTTTTTTTTTTTTTGTTTACTTCATTCCAAGCGCATATTGGACAGTCTATTATTCATTTCATCATTAATCAAGATGATTTGTGTGCAAAGGAAGATTTGATTCTCCTTGATAATATAACAGATTTATTAGTCACAAAAGTAGTAAACCTTACATCGTCGTAAGCTTCTAATAAAAAAGAAAGATGGAAACGTTATTGAAGTTAACTCGGCGTACAACGGCTTACTGACATGCAACAACATTCGTTGTTTGAGTAGAAGCAACGTACATCAAACCTATGTGGATTGTTTGCAAGAAATCAGGCTGTTTTTAAATCATGAGTGAAAAATTATGTAATACTCATAGTTAACTGATGTGCAATACTCATAGTTAACTGATGTGCAATACTCATAGTTAACTGATGTTACTTGGCTTGCAAGATTGATGTTCTCTGCGGACATGTGCCAGCATTTCATTTCAATGATTTACACACACTGAATTAAAGCATTAAGACCCAAACGAAACAATTATTGTTATGATAGCCCACTTTAATAACGATATTGTTTCCTAAAACTACAAATATTTATCAAATTTGGAAAATTACCAATGTTTGATTTTACACGAAAATCCAGACTAGGTAAGAATCACTGAGGAATTTTCTTAACTAACATACTCTTAAACGGAAGAATTTTCGTTGATAATTTCTCAGTTTTAAGAGTTGTTGGAGCTACTAAACTTTTGATGCATGCAGATGCAGTTTCACTGCAGAAACTGAACTTGGTACAAATTATTGGCTGAAAACGTAAGAAATTGAAATACAAGTGTCTGATTTCAAATATGTTTCAAAATGGACTCCAAAATTTATCGAAACATAAAAAAAAAGGGTTAGATGTAACAAAGTTAGAAGACTATCTGGCAATGTGAGCACAAAATGCTGACATTAAAAATTTAGAAAATTAGAATTTAATGCAGGCACATATAGCTGTCCAAAGAAGCTGACGTTTGCTATCTTGCAATATTTTCATCTACCTGTGCCTGTGAGTCATTATTTTCGGAAATGATTAACATTGTAGATTCCCTAAGGAATCGTGTGTCAGCTGACTCAAGTTTAGCTTTCATTCTGCTAAAAGTTACAAAGTAAGCAACTAATATAAATTATTTGGCATTGAATGTACAAATCAGGAATCACATATGTTATTCTTTCATTTAGGTAAATTAAAAATGTTTATTTTACGAGCGCCGTTTGAACGATCTATTTCTGAATGGAAATAAACAGTTGTAATATGGGCGTATTTAGTTTCTTTTTTCGTTGATAAGTCGATACCAGACTTTTGTGAAATATCAGATCTTATAATAAGCATCCGTTCATAATGTACCACATGAATAAACACATACAAAATAGGCCAGATAAATAGAGCAATATGCGGTATCAAAATTTAGCTGTAGGATTAGTTTGATGGCACGCCATGGCCGTATTAAACATTTCTTTGTAGAAATGTATATGTATGAATTAAATGTATATGTATGAAGGCTCGCCATCCCAGAACTATATGAAGCACTCAGATCGCAGTGAGGAAACTAAATTAAACTTCACGGATTGAGAGGATATGTATTTTATTTCTGTGATTACAAAACAGAGTCAAAATTACAAATAAGTTGGCACTATTATCCCACTTATCAGTATGACGGCCGGCCGGAGTGGCCGAGCAGTTCTAGGCGCTACAGTCTGGAACCGCGCGACCGCTACGGTCGCAGATTCGAATCCTGCCTCGGGAATGGATGTGTGTGATGTTCTTAGGTTAGTTAGGTTTAAGTAGTTCTAAGTTCTAGGGGACTGATGACCTCAGAAGTTAAGTCCCATAGTGCTCAGAGCCATTTGAACCATTTGAACCATCAGCATGACATTGCATCCCCTCTCACATGGATGCATTCACTTTTTCGGTCAGCATGTGTGCCATGAAGCCGATGTATCATCTCCTGAGACAAGCAGGCCCACAGCGGTTGTAACTGGTGACCGTTCCTTCATATCCTGTATACCGGCACTGGGACAGAGTACAAATCCGAGATGGTCACACACATATTCTATTCCGGCCAGATATCGGGATCTTCCTGGCCGTAGGAGTAGCACAGCGTCACGCAGAGAGTTCATGGAAACACTTGCCTCGTATGGACGAGTATTGTTCTATTGAGAAATGACGCCACGATACTTTTGCTTGAGCGATAACACAGGAGGGTGCAGGATGTCCGTAACAAGCCATTTTGCCATCCGCGTTCCCACAGTCAATACCTACAGTTACCTTGAATACCAGACGGGTCCCTACGCCATGAAACCAAGAGTAACACCTCTAAATCTCCTAATATCCTTCAAAGAATGGAATCTCTACCCAGGTTATCACCAGACTCGCGGACGGTAGTCATCCAGATATTGCATAACCACAATTCATCGCTGAACCCAGGCAATTTATCAGAAGTCCATGCTTATCGTCTAAGTCACCATTGCAAATGCGTTCATTAGTCCCGTGTTGCTAACGGCGACCTACACTTGGAACCGCAATTCCCTAGTCTGCCTGCTGCTGGTCCCCGACCGATGATGCGGGATGGCAAATCACAGTGCAGGGAGTCCATTCCTTGTTCTTGGAGAGCAGACAAAGATATGAGGGATACGATGTGCTTGGTGCGCAATACGGCGATTCCCCCTTGTGATGGGCAGACGTGGTCGCCGGAAAACTAACGACGTGTACGCTTGCCCTCACTTTTCCATGCTGTCCAGCAGTGGATCGCTGTTACATCCGAATGCCCAAAAGATCTGGATAACGCAAGATTAAGTGAGCCTGCCAAATGGAGGCTCACAACGACGCCCCTTGCAAACTATGTACCAGGTGCTAATAACGCTATCTCACATGTTTTCTCCACGCAACATATGACGCCTCTTACATACCCTACCAGGTCTGGTAACAACACGAAACAAAAAAAAAATACTTATGCAGACTATTGGCCGTTTTACGTGTCACAAAATTGCAACTCCAAACATTTTACTCCTCAACGATTATGTCGGCGAGTAATTACGATTACAGTGGCATATGGCCATATGTTCTTTGTGTTCCACATTTTTTTATTTTTCACGCATTGTATTTACATTTTATGAACATGAATGTTGACTACTATGATTTATGCAGTGTTCCGAACATTTTCTCTTTTTTGTGAGAATTTTTGTGCAGGAACCTACTTCGGACTGCAGTATTTATACATCAATACGTTGAGTCCCTTTGATCCTTAGCCGTTTTGCTTTTATTTGCCGATGTCACACATTCAAGTCAATATGCTTCAGCTTCCATCTGAACTTCACAAAGGGTTTTAATCATTTTCTTCAAGTACATATCTGCCAACGCTGCATCGATTAATCTCTTCACACTGCCGTGTATCATTGTTAATTCTTAACGAATGTTGCCAGGAAAGCAGGCATACAAAGAGCAACGGAAAAAAGACGTCAGAATTAACCAGAATTGAGTGAGCCGCTCGAGACCACGATCCCTCTAAAGAAAATACTCATAAACTCATAAAAGTATCTCTGAATTTTCTCCGAAATTTTTTCGCTCAGGTCTAGCTTGTAAAATGTCAAGCCTCTCTCTAGATTGAAATAGTTCTTAAAAGAAATTAACTAAAGAATCTCGATTATTTTATGGGTCAACGGCACTCAGATACTGGTTGAAATAATATATGTCTCCGTTCACTGTATAACATTATGCTATATCTTTATTTGCTGTGTGGGAAATTCATCTTCATGGTCATTAGTAAGTCATGAATTGACTACGCTGACTAGAACACGCCTCGGCATTCTTGAAAAAATGTCACTCTTTAACTTCATGTTGTGCCAACAAACAGTAAAAGTACGACCACTTACATGCAAACGCTTGATAATGAAAATGAGGTGACACTGGTCAACCTCTAAAAATAAAAATGTTAATGTCTGTTTGTACAAAATCTCCATTCTCTGAAAGTTCTTCACCGATTGCTTTGAGCTGTTAACACTGCATTCAAATACGTGTGTGTTTTATGTACCTACTAGAGCGCCACACATAATATATAAATATATATGGTGTGATTAAAGGGGAAGAGAAATCAATAACAATGTAAATGTTTGTTTGTGAAAAACCTTAAATCTGCTTCAGTTCTTCATTGAGTGCTTTAGAATTTTACAAAATGCTGGACTCGAATATGCGCATGTTTTTCTATTTTTAAAATATATATTGTATATAAATAAATCCGTAATACACAGACGGGAAAAATTATTGCCAATAATTTCGAAAAGATCTAGAGTGATTTTCCTTCTTACATTTTTACACAATACTCTAATGAACATTGAGATATATATATATATATATATATATATATATATATATATATATATATATATATATATATATATATATATATGCCAACGGCCTGGCCGCAGTGTTAAAATTGGTTCCCGTCAGATCACCAAAGTTAGCACAGTTGGACTTGGCTAGCACTTGGATGGGGTTACCGTACGGGTCTGCCGAATGCTGTTGGCAAGCTGGGTGCAGTAGGACTTTGTGAGGCTAAGTGAGGAGCTACATGACTGTAAAGTAGCGGCACCGGTCACGAATACGGGAAACGGCTGGGAAGCGGTTAGCTGACCACATGCCCACCATATCCACACCTGCTGACGCCTAAGGGTTGAGGGTGACACGCCGGCCAGTCGCTACCGTTTGGCCTTGGAGGCCTGTTCGGATGGTGTTTTTGGTGTTGTTGGCAAGCAGGACAGTCCTAGTTAATGGCTTATCGACTTATGATTAGACTACAGAATCTGGATAGGCAAAAATAATGAACAAGACTCAAGGTCAGAGAGAGGGGGGAAGGGGGGAATAGGACATGGACAAAGGATGAGAGAAAATGGAGATAGAAGGGTGGAAAAACGAATGGACAGAAAGAGGGGGCAGGAGGAGATGGGGAAAGAGGGGGCAGGAGGAGATGGGGAAAGAGGGAGAGGAGAATATGGACAAAGAAAAGGAGAAGAGCTGATGGACAAAAATGTTCAAATGTGTGTGAAATCTTATGGGACTAAACTGCTAAGGTCATCAGTCCCTAAGCTTACACACTACTTAACCTAAACTATCCTAAGGACAAACACGCAGACACATGTCCGAGGGAGGACTCGAACCTCCGCCGGAAACAGCCGCACAGTCCATGACTGCTGCGCCTAAGACCGCTCGGCTAATCCCGCACGGCAACTGATGGACATATAGAGAGCGGACGAGAAAGAAATGACAAAGTTAGGAAGAGGTGAAGGTAGACAGAGACAGGGGAGGAGTTGCTGATTGTGATATATATCCATTTCAAAACCTTAAAGATGGCTGCGAAACAGCAACTGTGTAAATCCGAAGAGGTTGAAAGATCAGCCAACCAGTTGCTAACAAAGGTTTATTAGTTCTTTACCTAGTATGTGATGTAACAAGGCCCACTCCTTCTGAAGAAGATATTTTTATAAATATCGAAACCTAGGTCAATGGCTACTAAATCTTTGTTTGCAACTGGTTAGCTGATTTTGCAACCTCTTCATATATCTGTTTCCAAAGTTGCAGCCTTAGTTGTAACGTGTCTTCATTTAGGGGACTTGAGCCCTGCCTGCGCTTTCCTTACGACGTCCGTGTGTCCTCAGGGCTACCACTACAGCTACTGGTCGGAGGAGCACTTCCCGCCGCTGTCGCTGCCTACGGAGGAAGACTTCTCGACGGAGCTGACCACGGGATGACGCGGCCGGCCGCCGCCGCGCCGCCACCTGCTGTGACGTGGCGCCGCCACACGAGGACCACACTCTGCGACTGAGCCGCCGACGGCACCCCCGCCCCCACCCCTCACCCCTGGACCACCTCTCTGCCCGCCCCGCCTCTATAGCTCTAGTTTTGGGTGTGTATTCTCACCACTTCAATAACCGAGGAGTGACTCCCTTCTTCTATCCTAAGATACGTAGCGAAACAATCTACGATACATTATTTATGTACACACATATTTAACAAACTCCTGTTCTACTTTTCCATTAATAAACACCTTCGTACATTGTGAGCTTAAAATTCTCCTTATATACAACTTGTAACTTTTGGTGAAAATGGGGAGAAGTTGTGATACGAATACAAATGGTACAGGCGACTGAAGACATGGTCCAATTCATGGGAGCGAAGGAATATGCCGAATGAATAAAGATACTAGCGTATGTGAACGTGTGAGGAAACGAGTACAGTTTTCAGTACCTGTGAAGTTTGGACGTAGCGAAAAACCGTCGCTGTGAGACAACTCCACATCCTAAACATAAGAATTAATTGTTTGTGCCTCCTTATGATTCTACTAACGTATAGAAGAGGCATGCTCTTTCGCTCCTTACATACCCATTTTGTGAAGCGCTTTTTACCCAGACAGGCACCAATTATCTGTTTCTAGAAGGAGATCTGTTGTCCTAATGGCATACTTTTAATTATTTTACTTGAAAGCGTAACGTTTCTGTAATAATATAATCACTAGTTTAAATTTGTAACCGCATTTTTTAGCACGACACCCTTTTTTAGTTTGGTGTACGAGTGTTGGTTACCAAGCACAAGTTTCTCTTCTGCCTCTTAATTTGCACTAAATTCATTCATTAATTTAGCAAATGGCGAAGAAAATTTCCTCCACGTATTGTACAGATATATTAATTAGTTAACGCTCGGAGAGGAAAATTTTTGTATTAAGCGACTATTTTATCCTACTAAATGAATATCATTATTACAGTTTAAGACTATAGTGAAAAATTTCCTTATCGGTTTCAATTTTGCTAAATTTAAAATAAAAGTACGCGTTTTTAAGAAAATGAGATGGGGCTGAGAAACATGGGGCATCTAAGTTAATGCAGCGACGCATTGTAAGATCAAAATCATGTCTGATTCGAAATGAAGGCCAAAGGAAATAGCATGCCGTCTTGTTTCATAGCAGTCGTCATTATTCAGAATCCCATAGATGTTCCTAAATAATGTGAAATTATTACAAGTAAAATTGCTTTTATAACTTAACCCTTCAGATTTTCTTATTGAACACAATGCTTCGTTTATTTGTAAATGACCAGCATTCGAAAATGCACTGTTTGTATTTCATGAAATGCTATGTTTACACAGACAGGAAGCTGACAATAAAGTGTATATTCAGAAAACCAAATGTATTTTATTTGTATGACGTCTCCCTCCCCCTCTCCCCCCCCCCCTAAACACACACGCAACACTTCCACTGTGTAAACGTAATTTGAGTAATATGACAGGAAATGCATGGACAACAGTGCTCGACATGTAGGACCTCGCCTACCATGATACTCAATATGTGGTAACTTGAAAAGCGAATTACCAAAGTACGTGAAATGACAGAAGTTTTCGAGCTTTCCGGAGAGAAATTGAATGAAACATAGAAGACTCGGCGTGTGGTAAATACGTAAATCGATAGACGTCAGACCACACACTCAGAAACTTATAATGACTATTTTCCAAATTAAATGTTTATTCGTTGGACGTACGGTAGGGTGAACTGTTGGAAGATAGGCATTTTTTTTTTTTTTTGAAATTTTCGTGATAAGGAACGACAATTTTGTCACTTAATGGACTTCACGTAGACCACACAGCCAAAGGTGCAAATAATATTGTTAGAAGTCGAATAAAAGCTTTCGTTCATCAGAAGAGAAATAATTGTTTGCGATGAAAGTATGGGCTCAAGAAGTTCATACTGCAGTATGAATCATGTCTGTGGATGTTGATAATAGCAGGAGGGGGGGGGGGGGGTTGGTAGGTGTTTTACGCCGGCCAGATGGTCATGCAAACATCTACATATACATGGATACTCTGCAAATCACATTTAAGTGCCTGGCAGAGGGTAACCGTGTTGTTTGCCAGGGGTAGAGTATGGTTTCGTGATCATTTCAGAATTATGTACATGGTATGGCTAGGTGCAGTGAAAGTTACTCAAATGGTACAGAAGAAATTTTAAGCAACGAATCGTTTGCGATAGCTCTGTGTAAACCAATTGGAGAAGAACAGGCGTATATAAATTAGATTTTATTTTGAGTTATCTTCATCAGTAGGAAAAAAGAAAATCATTGAGTTCGAGAGTTCGCACCTGTTGACGTAAGTTGCTTTTACGCTTTTCCGCGTGAAGATTATTGAAATGATGACAAACATTATATCACATGGATCAACGGTACAGGTCTTTCTTTTTACGGAAGTGCCGTTGCTGTTTCTTTTGGTTTTCACATTACTAACCTCTATCCCATGCGTCTAGCTTCAACAGTCGTTTGGCATTCAAGGTCTGTCAGTTCCCGTAGTGGCATCACAGTCACGTGGAAACCTATTCACGTGAATACTTGATTACAAATGACTGTTACGTCTATGCATTACTCCAATGGACTGTTCTTTTATTCTTCGTGTACGCGATACTACCGCCAGATGTTTATGTGCATATCGCTATCCCACGACTTTAGTCATTTCACTGTATCTTTAAATTAATGTGCTCACTACAGTCAGTATCAAACATCCGAAGAGCTCCTTTAACTCAAAATTCCCGACCTTATTAACTGCACATATTTCAAGCAGGTATGGAGGATACCACGATGCCACAACAGAGCCCAAAATTTAATGCCTGTTTACAAAATATGTCAACACAGCTAGGCAAGAAATCCCCAAGCAGACGAACTTCCGGCAACGGTCGCGTAAATGACAGCCAAGTTCCCAGTCTGCGTGCCAATACAATTCTCCAGGCGAGACGGCCACCATGCGTCAATGTTCAGCCAATGCGAAGTACTCGCACGCTCTGAAACAATATGGACATTCAACTACCACAGCTGCAAGCTAGTCCCTCAATAGCTAGCCGTGTAGTGGCTCATATCCCCTCCGTCACTGTTTATGTGCTCACTCTTTCGACGGAACGTCCTCTGCTCCCCCAGCGACGGGCCAGAAATATGCCTAGTGTAGGTACCATCGATACAAGTGGCAAGCGCACAGTGCAATCCTCCTCCCCTTCTCCTTAAACTGGAACCTGCGGGGATGGGAGGGGCAAGGATTGGAAAAAAAACTGGCATCCTGGTTTCCAGTGGCGACTTAAGCTGGTTGACGTGAGCTAACTATTTTAGAGATGGAGAGGTTCTGGATCAAGAATGTCACATGACAAGCGGTTTGGACTACCTTGTACTGTCCCACAAGCCTTGGTGACGTTTTAGAAGTGACTTTGACATCCCCCCCCCCCCCCCTTGCTTTGTGCCCAAAGGTTCTTAAGGTAGACCTTGTCTCCTGGGCGTAGCAAGGTCTGAGACCTGCTTTTGTTACACAAAGGCGGCTTCCCTTCAGTGTTCAAGCCTGCTGTTATTTCTTCCAGACACCGAATTGTTCTTAATAAACTTAAGGTCGTTGTCCGCAGGAAGAGCACAGTTTCGGAAGTGGAGAAAATAGGGAACGATGACGTAAGTTTGTGCGGAGTGGTCTTGTGAGTGACATGGACCGCTGTGTTAATGGTAAAAGTGAGATAACCAATCGAATTCCACCGCATCTGCGACTTCGCGTGACATAAGGACTTGAAGATGTGGTACACAAGCTGCGCAGAAGATGGTTGTATATAGTGGACGGTGGTGATAACATAAGAAATACTTAAATTCACAACACATAAAACTAACTAGAAATTTTGGGGTGGTAAAGATAGAGAAAACATGATTACGTTGGTTAATGGCTACACGTGGAGGATGCTGTATCCTCTCCGAGCAAAGCTCCCCCATCCAGGTATTGGAGATGGATTTTGCTCTCAGGCATTCCTCACAGTGGCCCACTAATTTACGAACATTGTCATTCAATATAGGTCAAGTGAGATGCTCCTCGGTCCACGTAATAGTGTTATACACCCCTTGGCACCCTCCGCAGAGAGTGACGAAATACCCAATAACCGGCGGGGTCTGGTCCTGGGATAGCCAGATTTAAACCTCGTTGTCATAGCGGGTACAGAAGCGAGGTAATCCCTTCTCAATCGAATTCCCTGGCACTTCTTCCCCTCCCTTAACTGTTAACGTGACCTTACTTTCACATAATCAGCAATATGACTCTTAAAAAACCCTCAAAACAGCCCTGGAATCTACCCAAGGGCTGCCCCCATGCAACCTACTTCTTCCTCACGTTGCAAGGGACCCGCTGCCTCATATCCGTATTGTAACATACAGCTAAACGCTTCAGTCATCCGATTATCCTCCCCGTTTACACGATGAGCATTAAATGTATATATATCTACACAGGTCCTCTGGCTATCCCTTCGGCCCAGCTAGCACCCATGTTAACGCCTGTCTGCCTCTAAGAGGAACGGCTTATATTCAAGGTGAAACTGGAATGATTCTAATGGAAACAATACGACTAGCGCTTCTATTGTTATATAGACTGTTTTCACTCCACATTGTACAAAGACCTGAAGACGTCACTGATAGGTTGCCTCCTTCCTTCCTTCTGTTGGAGGGGGATGGCTACGACGCAAGAATTGGAAACGTCTATCCAATGTAAACTCCCCATCGAAGTCTGGCCCAGCTAGGACGGTAGCAACAGCCAATGCTGCCTTCAGTGCATCGAAGGAGCCTGTTGAGTATTAGTCGACTGAAAATGATTACCCTTTCTCCGCACTTGGTTAATGGGGACAGCCAGCTAGACAAAACTGGCAATGAATTTGTAAAATAACAGTCACCTTGCCCACAAACCTAGCTACATAATTTTTCTCCTTGCGTGTGGGGAAGAGATGAATAGTTTCGCTATGGTCATGGTACACACTCACTTCTCCGCTGGACACAACATGACCGAGGAATGAGATCTCTTTCTAGATCAGCTTGACCTAGCTGATTTTACAGTTACCTCGACTTCCCGGAGGTTGTGAAGGACTTTACCTATCTGATCGAAGTGTTATCTACGGATTTTTGTGTCGATAACAACACTGTAACGACAGTATAATGACGGGTTGCCAGAAGAAAAGGAAATTCATGTAAGTATGAAAATTACCTATACACCTTGTAACTTAGGTAGCACAAGCCACATTCGCCTATCCATTAAGAGGTCATGAACTGTGACAAACTGCTGATTTCACGCACACTGATAGCGAGCTGCAACTAAAAAGCGACACAGTCACTTCCCATCTCTAAGCAAACTGCTCTAAATGACGTATACACGGGCCCTCAAACGCCAAGCAAGGGGAGTCCAGCAAGCAACGAAGTCCTGTGATCAGGAGAGTTCTTGCCTCAGATGACCGACAGCCTACAGGGGATACCACGTGAGTGGGCATTATCTTCAGTTAAACTTGTTCGCTAATGACTCGCAAAAGCCTGCCTCTACATACCTCTGGACTAGGATTACTAGTTTCCATTGTATATTTGTCTGCATACAGTCAACAGCCAGATCATTATGCCTACCAATCTACTATCGATATAAAACCGTCCAGGCTGTAGCAGCATCACCTAGCGAGGAATTACTGCTAGTCAGACATACGCAAGCTGCGTGTAGCATCATTGAGCGTGCTGTCCGTGTGTAGAATGGGAAAGGCGCTCCATCTGTCTGAGTTTGACCGAGGGTAGTTTGTGATGGGGTGGAGCTCAGCACGAGTATTTCGGACACTGCAAGACTTGTTGGGTGTTCGAGGAGTGCTGTGGTGAGTGTCTTCAATACGTGGCGAAACCAAGGTGAAACCATGTCTAGACGTCCTGCGGCAGGGCGGTCACCCCCCTTTATTTGTACAGACGTCGGACGTCGTGGGTGGGGCAGACTGGTAAAACAGGATAGGCGGAGGACCTAATATCAAAGTTTAATGTTGGGCAGAGTACAAATGTGTCAGAACACACAGTGCATGAACACTCCTAACGATGGGCCTCCGCAGCCTAAGATCTATGCATGTGCCAATGCTAACACTACGCCATCAGCAACTACGACTCAAATGAAGACGTGACCATCGTAATTGAACGTCGGAGCAATGGCTGCGCGTTGCACGGGCTGATGAATCCGAATACCTTACTCATCAAGCCTATACAAGGGTGTTGATCCGTCTTCTTCCAGGGGAACAGCTCCTTGGCAACAGTACTGCACGAAGGACATGAGCTAACGGCGGCCTAATTATGCTAGTACAAAGCTTCAGTGGGTCCAGTGCAGCTCGAGCAAAGCACCATGGCGGCTTAAGAGTATCTTACACTGGCTACAGGCCATGTACACCCCTTCAAGACGATCATGTTTCCCGACGGCAGTGGCATTTTTCGACAAGATAATGCGCCATGTCACAAGGCCAGGAGTGTGATGGTGCGGTTCGAGGAATACAGTGGCAAGTTCCAGTTGATGTGCTGCTCATCCAATTCTCCAAATCTGAACTAGATCGCAAATATCTTGGATGTGGTTGAACGAGGCGTCAGAGCCCGCCGTCCTCATCGCCGGAATTTACGGGAAATATGTGACTTGTGTGTGCAGCTCCCTCCACCGATCTATCAAGGCCTCATTGCCTCCAATGCCATGACGCGTCACCGCTGTTATCAGTGCCAAAGGCGGACGTACCGACTGTTAGGTAGGTGGTCATAATGTTCCGGATCATCACTGTGTACCTGTGTGTGTACGTAGTCTTCATTGTGACGAGTTCTTGAAACTAAGAGTTGAACTAGAACAATAGAATCTGGGCGTCCATTGCTCACGGTGTATACCACCAGACACTACTGTGTATACCTGAACCTTTAAAAACTTATAAGTTGGGGTGACCGTTTCTTCTTGAAGTTTAATGGAGAATCTTGCGCTTCATTAGCTGAATGGTCAACGCATTGGATTGCCACGCCCGGGTTCGATTCCCGGCTGGGGAAGGAGATTTTCTCCCCTCATGGACTGGGTGTTGTGCGGTCCTCATCATCATTTCATCCCATTGTCCACGCGCAGTACACCCATTGTGGCGTCGCACTGAATAAGACCTGCATTAGGCGGCCGAACTTCCCGACTGGGAACTCCCGGCCACTGGCGCCATACGCTCATTTCCATTTCCATTGGAGAATCTGATAAGCCTCATCTATGTTTTTATAAACCATTGCCCGTGTTCTTCTAATTGTCGCTGCAAACACATGAAGAAGCAATAAAAAGCAGACCTGTAAACCAGCGCAGAATCTGATTTCCCTATCATCACCATATTTACCTCCTCATATTAATATGAAAGCTTTTCTGTGGTGTCTCCTACGACAATGGCCCGAAAAATCTCAGCCTGACCCCGCCGCCGTTACACTCCTGTAGATAGCCACTCATGTACCAAGAAATGGATGACAGACTCTGCATCACCTCTGAGTATGATCTTCTAAATAAGTACGTCGTGACCCACATCGGGTTAAGACATATAAAACTGTTTTCAGATGTGGCGACCAGGATTCCAAGTCTGGCTGAGTACCTTTACTAAAATCTGAGGTAGTAGATTAGGTGGACTGAAAGGGCAGAACATCCCTTTTTATTGTATAGCGGGGGAGAAGTAAGAAAGAAGAAAGAAAAAGAAGACAACATCCTTTACCACAGATTGAAATAACCACAGCGTGCAGCCCACTGCAGTAAACAACAGAAGACGGCTTTTGGAGCAGTTCCGATAGTGGAGATCAGGGCCACCGACACTTCAATCAACGGCAATGTGTGCTGACTGCATCGAATTCCAACGTTACACTTGCACGAGGCGCCAGAACAGTACCGCCACATGACCAACAAACGTGGTGAACGGATCACAACGTAGAAAGTTAATAAGGTCTGCAGCCGCGAGAAAGGACGAAAAAACATCTAATATGAATCTGGAAGGTACTGAGGTCCCACTCAGAAAATAGTTCTGTTTTACACTTTTGAGTTAATTCCATGGGATTTTAACGGAAATGAAGATGAACTTACAGAATTCATAGAGAACTATGACCTAGCAGTCGAACTAATGCCAAGCCACAGTCGTAGTGTTTTGTTAAAATTCGTTAAAACCAGGATTGTAGGTGTACCTCGAAATAAACAACTCGTAAGCGATTTGACAGCAACATGTGAAAGAAACATTATTGGAAAAATACAAGTCGAAACACACTTTCGATTAACAAGCGCATTTACACTCCTGGAAATGGAAAAAAGAACACATTGACACCGGTGTGTCAGACCCACCATACTTGCTCCGGACACTGCGAGAGGGCTGTACAAGCAATGATCACACGCACGGCACAGCGGACACACCAGGAACCGCGGTGTTGGCCGTCGAATGGCGCTAGCTGCGCAGCATTTGTGTACCGCCGCCGTCAGTGTCAGCCAGTTTGCCGTGGCATACGGAGCTCCATCGCAGTCTTTAACACTGGTAGCATGCCGCGACAGCGTGGACGTGAACCGTATGTGCAGTTGACGGACTTTGAGCGAGGGCGTATAGTGGGCATGCGGGAGGCCGGGTGGACGTACCGCCGAATTGCTCAACACGTGGGGCGTGAGGTCTCCACAGTACATCGATGTTGTCGCCAGTGGTCGGCGGAAGGTGCACGTGCCCGTCGACCTGGGACCGGACCGCAGCGACGCACGGATGCACGCCAAGACCGTAGGATCCTACGCAGTGCCGTAGGGGACCGCACCGCCACTTCCCAGCAAATTAGGGACACTGTTGCTCCTGGGGTATCGGCGAGGACCAATCGCAACCGTCTCCATGAAGCTGGGCTACGGTCCCGCACACCGTTAGGCCGTCTTCCGCTCACGCCCCAACATCGTGCAGCCCGCCTCCAGTGGTGTCGCGACAGGCGTGAATGGAGGGACGAATGGAGACGTGTCGTCTTCAGCGATGAGAGTCGCTTCTGCCTTGGTGCCAATGATGGTCGTATGCGTGTTTGGCGCCGTGCAGGTGAGCGCCACAATCAGGACTGCATACGACCGAGGCACACAGGGCCAACACCCGGCATCATGGTGTGGGGAGCGATCTCCTACACTGGCCGTACACCACTGGTGATCGTCGAGGGGACACTGAATAGTGCACGGTACATCCAAACCGTCATCGAACCCATCGTTCTACCATTCCTAGACCGGCAAGGGAACTTGCTGTTCCAACAGGACAATGCACGTCCGCATGTATCCCGTGCCACCCAACGTGCTCTAGAAGGTGTAAGTCAACTACCCTGGCCAGCAAGATCTCCGGATCTGTCCCCCATTGAGCATGTTTGGGACTGGATGAAGCGTCGTCTCACGCGGTCTGCACGTCCAGCACGAACGCTGGTCCAACTGAGGCGCCAGGTGGAAATGGCATGGCAAGCCGTTCCACAGGACTACATCCAGCATCTCTACGATCGTCTCCATGGGAGAATAGCAGCCTGCATTGCTGCGAAAGGTGGATATACACTGTACTAGTGCCGACATTATGCATGCTCTGTTGCCTGTGTCTATGTGCCTGTGGTTCTGTCAGTGTGATCATGTGATGTATCTGACCCCAGGAATGTGTCAATAAAGTTTCCCCTTCCTGGGACAATGAATTCACGGTGTTCTTATTTCAATTTCCAGGAGTGTATTTTGCTCTAGTAGGCAGAACGTGGCCGAAACTATGGCACACTGTAGCACAAATTTCGCTAATCCATCCAAGCACTGATGAGGGAATTAAACATTCCCGGCATCCTAGAAATAACTGCGACGTTGGTGTGAGCAGTGTTCGTACATGGAATCAAAGGTGGGAGTATCAAAACAGCGGTGAGGGCAAGAAGAGAGGATTTAATGTTAGCCCAATCAGTGACTCAGCTCTTTATTTATACATTTGTTCTTGAGATGCAGAAGGGCAGGGTCTTTCCACTGTTCTCTAGAAATTACTGGCAAGGATGAGGATATATTATTTTCAAATACTACATTTTCTAGATGATAAAGGCTAAAATGGTTTTCTTCTGGATCTCCTTCCATTCACTCGGCTAGATCAATATGTGAATGTGACAGTGCATCTGCTATGATACTGTTAGAGCCCAGCACATGTGTATGTGTGATCATAACGACGAATTTCTGGAGATGTGGCAGTCACTGGTCAAGTTTCCATATGATAGTTTCCGTGTAAGTACGAACTATATCCCTACCTTTTCAATTTAATCTTTGGTGTTGCACCCAGGTAAGAAGCATCATAACTTTAGGAAACCCCGTGTAATGGTGAGAACTTCTAATTCTGTAATGTAAAAATTTTTGTCCATTTTTATGATACTGTGCTCCCAAACACGACAGGTATATTCGTCATGGTTTCACCTTCTCAAATTCGTGAAATAAAACCAGTCCCAAACTAGTTTTGTCGCTACGCATGATCAAGCCGAAATCACGGAATAAATAAGATTGTTTTAAAAGTTGGGCAGTCATGAGTGCATTCTTCAATAACTGGAATTCGCTTTCGGCTTCTATATCCAACTTCCAAAACCTCTTCTTACCTGTAGGTTCACACAAGTGAAGTGTCGGTAAGGTCTCCACAGTAATAAGCGTGTATAGAAGTTAAAATTTAACTACGCCAAGTTATCCATGAATCTGTTTCTTGATTTTGAAGTGAGCTATCAGCGGCTTCGATCTTGCATGTGCCACATGAAATCCCTTGTCTGGTGATTAGATGTCCCAGGAATTTGATATGGATAGTTCCAAGACGGGATTTGTCAACATTTGCAGGGATTCTGTGATTCTAAAGTTCATGGAGCATTGCACTTAGTACTTGGTGGCGTCCTTCCCTAGAATTTTCCACTAGTGAGATGTTAACCATGTACTTTGTCACTGAGTGCCATAATAATTCATAAACGACACCATCTGAACCACAAATAAATGGAGTGGAGCAAATGTTGAGTCGAAAGGGGAGATGCTTAGATTGATAACCCTGGCTAACAGGAAGGAATATAATGTACTGTAAGCAGTGTCGAACTCGATTTGCCAATAACTAGAGTGCATATCAATCGCCGCAAAAACTTGTAAACCAAGGAATTTTTGTAACAGCTGTAACAGGTTTCTGGTCTGTCAGTTTCTGGAACAATGATGGTGTTAATCTGGCACGAATGAAGTACCAGGTGAATTGTGTCATTGTTTTTCTGCAGTACCAGCAGTGGGTTATTACAGAAGTGGGTTATTACAGAATAAAACGGCAGATTTGACCAAGACGTGAACGAGCATTAACCACATCTACTCAAAATTATTTGTTTGTTCACCAGAGGTATCATGTAAGGCTGCACATTAAGCTTTGCACGTTTCTCTACTTCACTTTTGTAATGGAAGTTCTTTAACACACCCAGATTAAGTAAGGAGACCGTTGAAATACACTACAAAATTTCCGATACCACTCCTTTTCAAGTTAACTGGTATTTCTAATTGTCTCAACTTTCTCCTGTATTCTTAGTTGGATTTCGTTTCCCATGGGACGTTCATCACCTGGAAGATACACTTACAGACGCAATTAAAAGCTCTCTAACCTTTCATCATTGCGTTCCGATTATAAACATAGATAACTTGTTCCTCGATACAGATGCGTACAGGATAATCTTTTTGCAATACTATTTCACCATTCTGAAGATGTAGGACTATCTGATTTTCCCTCAGAAAATCCATGTCGTAATGGTAGTTTCCTCACAACATCGTACACAGTCAGGTAGCGATGCCATTCGTGGGTTTTCCCATTTCGATTCTCATGGTATCTGCCCATCATTGCAGTGATGATTTCCTTGCATTAACACACGTTTGTGAATTGGAAGATTGAATGTCAATGATCTCAGTCTGAGGGCTGGGCCTCTCTTGCCTGTTCAACCCTGGCCAAAATAGGTAACAACTTTGTTGGTAGTTGTACCAGTTACTTTTACTCTGTTGATAGGGGAGAAAATATCCCTTATCTTGAGATCAGAATCGATTATTCTCACATTCACCGTCATGGTAGAAGGCCCAATAAAATAGCATTTTTGCTCCCAGTGCCTGTCTCAAGCTTCATCTCTCTGGGTGAACTCTTAACTCTCGAAGCAAGCGTTTGAAAGGTTCAATATCCTTCTCGTCACATTCAGCATGAACACGCTTGTAACTGGCGGGTAGCTTGAGGTAACATAAGCGTATGATTTTTGAAGAAGTGAATATTCCATAGCTTCAACGATTTTTCGTGAACTTTGGAAACCACTTCCTTCAAGGTACTGTCTGATTATTATCTCCTGCTTGATTCTCTTCTGTGGTGCCCTGGACCAGTAATTAGCTAATAATGCATCCTTAAATTCCTTGTATTAGGTGCACTGTAGCACTATTGGTCGCATTCTTGTCACTGTTGCCCCCGTGCAGTATCAACAGAGAAATTCCAACTGATACCTCGACGGCCATAAAAGTTAAAATGTGTGTTCAAACTGTTCAGTTCAAATCTTCGGATTAAATACATTACCAATATCTTTAAAGGCTTGAAATTTCCGCCGAAGAAGGAAGTGCTTGTTATCAGAAGATTCTTCTTCTAGTGACCTAGTTCGCTGTGCTTGCCAAATCATCGGAATGTTCCTGTTCACGACTTGTTCCTGGACAAACACGTCCTGTTTCACGCACAAGGTTATCTGAAAGATGCACACAGTTACGTGTATCGGTCATTTTTCACTAGCCTAACACCTCCACAAACTTTACCTTAAAATCTTCACAGCTCTTTGCCGAAATCTCACTCCTTTGGCAATGTATTTGATCTACGTTTTCCTGTCTCTGATTTAATGTGAGAAACTATTTCACTTCTATATTTTCTGCTGTTAACATGGGCCACACACCGTGTGATATTCTCACATATTCCTAACTTCCTGTTGGCCCATCATGCTGATCATAAGCTGTTCTGTTGCTCCACAAAGCTGATTTTTTGTCTGATGGAGCACCTTACTGAGTCTCTTCTCTATATTATTTAGCACTTCTCCATATTGTCTATATGACTCTAATCTGCTACTGCATTATTGTAATTTGCTCCAGTGGGAACCCAGTTTCGAGCAAATTTGCCTCCTATCTACTAAATAACCTTCTCGTCTCTTTACTCTCCTTACTCAGCACTTCCAGTTTTCATCTGCTTTGTCATCGCCTATTGTGTTACACTATTTTGCCTCCTAAACTCTTTGTACGTTCATTCATTTCTACTGTGAACTGTAGTAATACATCAAACTTCTTCTTTTCCATAAACAGTATTGCTAATGTTGGGCAAGGTTGCCTTAATTGAGTGTCTCTAGGTATGGAAAAATTACTTGCAGCAACAGTCTCTAAACAGGATATTTTATGAATCTTTACTGAATCTTCATTTTGTAACACTACCGAATTTTCATTTCTGCCTACATCGGCACTGCTTTAGGCAGTTCCCCCTCTAGTCCCTGAGTAAAAATCAACTTCTTGCGCACTCACATCTCCTAGGAGCACTGTCTGCACTTTGACTAAGTGCTACCTCCGTATTTCTTAATTCGCCTTCTTTTCCTGATTTTTCCTTTTCCGTACTCTAACTCCCTGTCTGCATTTGTTTGTAGTTCAATGAAAAGAGAAATCTGTCGCTACTTAACTAATCAGTACATGACAAAACAATACATACTCCTAAAGTATCACACACTAGAAGCACTTCAAAAATTTTACAACACTGTTACAATGCTGGTAACGAAATCTAAATGAGCTAAAAATACGATAGAAAAAAATACTGGAAGGAAACATGGTTTTCATTCAATGCGCCAGCAACTTAAATTAAACATTCCCCATATTGCAACATCTGTTAAAAGCATTCCTAAAAATTCGCTGTAAGCTCAGTTCAAGTGAGTCGTAATTAGTGTCACTAACTGTTACGCAATAAACAATAATTTAGGAAAGTGAATCGGACCAGGTTGCTCTGACAGTACATCAGAATATCCCAGTAATGAGATTATTTGGAGCGTTGCGCAAAAATGAGAGATGTTAACCAACATAACAAGCCTTTTGACTGCCGTAATAATCAGTACTGGTAGGGTCAAATGAGAAACTCATCGCTTGCCATAAACCCAGATGCAGAAATGAAACAGTCACGAAACTGATATATTGATACAAATAGAGTAGCCCCTATAATATTGTTGGTTCTAAAATAATCCATTAGGGGTTTAATTAATGAGAAAGAGCACATCTAACAACTGAGTTGAAAGACTGGCACAACTGAACCCCAGTTTATTGCAATTACTCCTTGAAAGCAGATATAGAAACAAGAAAGCAATAATTACATATTATCATGGGCATAAATTACAAAGTGAAGGAAATGCCAATAATAAACCTTGAAACGAAGTTCAGTCAGAGGCAGTCTCGGTTAGCAAAGCCTCCAGCAAAGAAGTGTGATGAGAGGAAACTTTGCTCAAGATGCCTTTCTCGAAGAAGCCTGGATTCAGATAGGTGTGCAGTGACTGACCCGATCACGAAATGAGGAAGCTTGAAATCTGCATCCAGATGACAAAATATGTTCCGTTGTGGATGAATCCCTGGCTCATTAACCATGCATTAAATCACAGGATTTAATGAAGTTGGGAAGAAGCTAACAGAATAACGCCTAACTGCTTTCCTTAAGTGGTAGCCTGTGCAGAAAGATAATCTCCCTATAGTTGTTGAGACTGAGAGTCGATTACCACATACTGTGCGGCCCGCTACCAGCCACTAGTCATCCATTAGTCTTCAGCCATAGAGTGATGCAAGCCGAGATTCTGCTCCATCTACAAAGTCAAAACGCCCACTTTCCTACATTTCTAAGGACTTAGTGTCTGGTTACACGTCTCCATCGAGCGCGTCCAAAAAATTCTGTCTTGGTCTGTACAAGACCTATGCAAAAAGTACTGCACTAATGAAGTACTCCCCTGAACACTGGACAATGAGATACCCATTTATAACAGTGATCCAATGCCCCACCTAGGAAGTGCTGTGTAAGTTATCCAATGCATTACCTTCGAGTGTACACATTTCAGAGAAAACCGAGCCCCAAACACCCACTTCTCAGACATCTGTTTATGTCATCCAGTAGGATGTTTGCCTGCGTCTGAAATTTTTGTAATATGGCATCCTGACCTCAAACCCACTGATTTAGTTCTAGATGATACAATGAGCTACTTTCCCGCTAGTGAGAGAGAGACATTCTTACCCCTCATGGAGTGGTCTACCACACTTCCTCCACAAAAGTGTGAAGAGCAAATGTAACAGTAAACAGCCACTAAGCGTCCTACCAGAAATTAGAGATAAATATCTCCTAACTAGCTGGGCACTCCTAACCAGCTGGTCACTCTCCAGTTTTCCAGGAAAAGTGTTCCTGGTGAAAAACGACACCCCACCAATGTACTCTGAGGAGAGAACCTTTTTGAAGAAACAAGTTAATCTGCACAGTCTGAGCACGTGACATGATTCATTATACTGATCTTTCTTAGCCAGAATCGGGGATCGCGAAGTATATGGCTGCAGTCTGTGGAGCGATGAGCACGTGCTATCGGTGTCAAACCAGACAGTAAAGGGCCCTGTAAATGCCTGCCTGTGAGTCAGTGTCCAGGTCTCTGCCCCTGCCTAGTCCTTGGAAGCTGACTGTTCTGCCAATGGGATTGCATCACAAACACACAGCACACACAGCACATCAAATACAGGACATTGCAATTTACTGCAGAGATAGAGGGAAATTGAGACATGTGTTACTGTCCTGATTTTTGCCATGAACTACATCACCCGTAGTATCAGCATCAGATAATCACCAACCGGTAAAAACGTGATGTGGATTGTGATGTTGTGAACAAACAGCATTGAAAAAATTATTCCATTCCATTGAGGAACGATCTCCTGCAAAGCGTTTCGAATCATTTCAGAAAGAAGCAGTATTGATTGCGAAATAATTTAATATCAATGAACTGTTTCACCCCTTTGAGACTTCATCAGAGTGTGTAAAGTAGCTGGTTATGTAACGCATCCGTCATAAAGTCATATAAAATGGAAAATGTATGTAACAGTTACTGTATATATAACCATAAGTGATAAAAATTTATAAAATGCAAGGTAGACCTTGAGCACACCAGGTCTCCACCATAGCAGTACAAAATAGGTTCATGCTTATAAATGGGGTATGACCCGCACATAGCACAGTCTCCCTTTGGCATGCACGCAAATGCTAGTAGTATTTCTGTGCACGACAAAGGGATAGTGTGCTGTGTGATGCTCATGCCACTTTTATAAGTGTTTTGTAAGCGTGTTCATATTTTTACTGCTACAGCAGAGAATATTGGTGTGCTCATGGTCTACATCGCATGTTATTTGTTTCTATGGTAGTTCTATTACACATACAGGTACTATTATGGCCATTTACCTTTTTATATTGAGAAAGGACAAGTTACTCTCTCTCAAATTTTTCTTGTATGGAAAATTATTAACGATTTAGTTACAGCATGACGTACCTTGAGCACACTTTGCAACCTCTATTTACCTCCAAATTATATATTTTCACCTTTACATTGTCTGCATTACCTTTCAAAACATGCACAACTCTCTTATTGCCAGTGTTTACATAACGTACAGGTTAAGTACTGCCTTAAGCAGTTTGTCGGTGAATATTTGTGAGCTTACATAATATTTTAGGTAAATACTGTCGAATTTGAGGCATAAAGAGCATTCAGATACTTATGAACACTTTTTGGGTACTTGTGTGTGTATGTGTCTTACGTAATTCAGAGCCAAAGCGTTTAGCATGGATTTACCAGTTTTATGGGCCATTTATTACTTCACTGCTGTGAGGAAAAGGGGGAAGTTGGGGAGGGGGGTACATGGCTTGCTTGTTCTTTAAATTTTCCCATCAGCTCCATTGTACTCGTTTCACCACCTTCAAATTTCATTGGATGTTTCATTGTAATACGTCCTCTGACTGGCCGGAGGGGCTTGGCGAGGGGAGTGTCTGCGCATGTGTTTTCATTTTCATACTAGCACAACTGGAGTACTCTTTACCATCTTAGTCGTTGGTTAATCGTTTCATTTTAGTACCATGTTGTGAATGGCTAGAGGGATGATAGGGAGCAGAAGAGGGAGGGGTGAGATTCAGGGTTAGGGGACGGGGGAGATAAAGGGAATCTGGTGTAATTTGAGGATGTCATGTGTCAATGCCTGTTGACAAACCCACTGAAAAGCACAATATGGTGAAGAAGCCATATAGCCATACCACTGGTGTTAGTATTCAAGGGTTCTTTGAAATAATTCAAACTGCACGTAATGAGTCAGGACAGATAGTTGCAGGGGGTATTATTTTATATGTTGTTCCTATTATTTGTTGTGTTGTATCATCCATTATCACAAGCCAGTTCACTGAAAGATGTAAGTGGAAAAAGTCGACGTCTATCTCTTGGCCAGGGGAAAGTCGTATGATGTCAGTCATGATAAATAGTTTTCTTGTTATTATCCTACTTTGGGAATGTAGAATTTAATGGTAGTCAGCTGGTCATCATTAACATGGTAATCTGTAGAATTGCAGCAGCTTTGAATATAAATAAAAACACTACAGTGAAGGATGTTAAGGAAACGTCCTAGAATCAAAAGGAAGTTGAAAAACACATTGAAGCGTGAAACTCTAGGAAAAAAGTTTAAATCCGTCAGTCAAACGGTGGACTGACACACTTCATTATCATTGCGATTGTTTCAGAATAAAAGCAGTCTTCGTTGCAAATCAAAATTATTTCATATCAGTGACGCACTTCACATTTTTGGCCATCATCACATTGTATAAGAGTTCCCAAATATATAACCCATCCGTCATAATGCAATATAGAAAGTTAACCCATGGGGTTGTTATATAAAATGATTGAGGACGTATGCAAAATTTAGATTACAGACAACATTTATATTCCCTAAACAAAGACAGATATAAATTATGCTAAACAAATTGTGACTGAATACCGTAAACAACTAACAAACAGCTGGTTTAAGACCACAATTGACCATGATCCTTGGTGGCAGAAGTGAGTCAAGTACCCTGACCCTAAAAATGTGGATAACGCAGTCTGAAATGATCTGACGCTGAGCAGACTTTGCTTGTTAAAATCTACAGAAGTTTATATAGGTGTGATTGAGCTCTGTATGCCCTGACAAGGGCTGGAGCAGCAGTATGTTACCCTGTTTGCTTCATGCAGCGATGTAACTTGCAGCTGGCGGGATGTGTGCGGCGGAGGTGATACGTGAGGCAGCACCTGTGAATCGATCGCGGCCAGAAAAGAAATGCAGAAAATCTCACAATCTAGCGATCAGGCAGACGGATCACAATTTACTTTCTACCAAAGCAATGAATTCACGGTAGATTTCAGTGTGTGACACACCCATTCGTTGGTTGTACCAAAGACCAATTTGGCTCGCGCACAAGTATACCAGACATCAAGACTGGTAAACCAAAATCGAGTAAATGTGCTCGTGACAAACGAGTAGTCTGAGACGTTTTAAGTCACACTGTCGGTACAGTAAGAACTTCACCACAGGCTCCCCAGTCTAAACTACTCACAAGTGAAGTCAGTCTCAGAACAGGTCGCAAGCACCAACCACACATGCCAGAGCATCGACCAGAAGTTGCTCTTATCAGACCAAAGTCCAGCACTTCAGTGCTACGCACCTCTTCAGAAAAATTTCCGTTTTGCCGCAAAGTGCAAAAACGACACCGCCTTCACGCCGTCTTGAGCCAATCATAGGGCTCTAGAGGCGCTAAACCTCCCCTCCCCCTCCCACACGACAGCACAAACACATTTCCAATCAGGGCAAGAGTTACAGAACATTCATGTCCGAAAAAAAAAGAAACCACTAATTACTGGCGTTTTTAAGTTTTCACGGCGGCGGAATATGTTTTTCTCCGAAGTCACGTTGCTTCCCACGGCAGGAAGCAAACAGGTACTATCTTATAGGTCTTTATCTAAATTGCCTGTGCCTTGGAGCTTGTTAGTCCTAGGTATGAGGTGTAATAAAGATTCTACTTCTAAACGTTTCTCAGATGCCAGAGTTTCTTGCACAACTGAGGCAGCCAATGGAAGTGGGTTCAAATGGCTCTGAGCAATATGGGACTTAACATCTCAGGTCATCAGTCCCCTAGAACTTCCAACTACTTAAACCTAACTAACCTAAGGACATCACACACATCCAGGCCCGAGGCAGGATTCGAACCTGCGACCGTAGTGGTCGCGCGGTTCCAGACTGAAGCGCCTAGAACCGCTCGCTCAAAAGAGGAATTGTCAATTATGAACTGCTCGGGTAATAGTTATCATTGAAAAAGATGTTTTTGGGGGGAGGGCGCATATAATATGGTGTGCCTAGGGGCGCAAAATGAGAGAGTAAGAAAGACAAATTTGACCGCTTACATTCACGTACATTAAACTACGGCGACCATACAAATTTGTGCCGTTTACATCTACATCTACATTTATACTCCGCAAGCCACCCAACGGTGTGAGGTGGAGGGCACTTTACGTGCCACTGTCATTACCTCCCTTTTCTGTTCCAGTCGCGTATGGTTCGCGGGAAGAATGACTGTCGGAAAGCCTCCGTGCGCGCTCGAATCTCTCTAATTATACATTCGTGATCTCCTCGGGAGGTATAAGTAGGGGGAAGCTATCTATTCGATAACTCATCCAGAAACGCACCGTCTCGAAACCTGGCGAGCAAGCTACACCGCGATGCAGAGCGCCTCTCTTGCAGAGTCTGCCACTTGAGTTTGCTAAACATCTCAGTAACGCTATCACGGTTACCAAATAACCCTGTGACGAAACGCGCCGCTCTTCTTTGGATCTTTTCTATATCCTCCGTCAACCCGATCTGGTACGGATCCCACACTGATGAGCAATACTCAAGTATAGATCGAACGAGTGTTTTGTAAGCCACCTCCTTTGTTGATGGACTACATTTTCTAAGGACTCTCCCAATGAATCTCAACCTGGTACCCGCCATACCAACAATTAATTATATATGATCATTTCACTTCAAATCGTTCCGTGCGCATACTCCCAGATATTTTACAGAAGTAACTGCTACCAGTTTAGGCGAGTTCCCACCAGAACAGTTCCACATTTTCAGATACGACGACGAATCGCTGACGTGGTGCAGTAGAAGACAGTCTGGTTCACACAGAAATGGTAATTTTGATTACAAACACTTTTTGACAGTACGTAAATTCAAAGTGTCCTGGAATTTCAGTGATGAAATTCACACCGTCCCCCCCCCCCCCCCCCCCAGCTTGGAGTTATCATTCTTATATTCTTTACCACCAAATTGGCCTCTTGAACACAAATTAGAATTTCTCTGCGGTTATTTGGAAAATGAATCTGCGACAAGAATGCATTCAATAGTTAGAGATTACGATGGTGAAAAGGATTTCTGTTGAGCCACACAAGATCGAGAAAAACAAAGCATTATAATGTTACGGAACTTTCATAAAGAACTTTCAACAGTCTGATTTCTCGAGCCCAGCAAAATATTCGAAGACATGGTACGCAGGAATCAGTAATGACAAAATCCATACAATCCGTAAGAACTAATTCGCATAGCTTAACAAAGTTGCCTATACTTTTGAGACATGCAATTTTTGCGGCAGATGTAAAGATGATTTAGAAGTACTTCGAGCGTTACTCCAAGAAATGGAATCGGACAATGACAACGATTTAACGAAAAGACAGACTAACAATCACAACAAGATGTAGGACACCCACGACACCTTTTTACCGCGAGAAAGCAAAAATTATGGGAACTCGCATAACAAACACAACTACAGAATCAATTACAGACTGGATAACCGACATCGTCCATATGACGTGCAATTCTCGCAGCTGAATAATGGTTATTGCGATAAAATTACTTTCCGGGGAGACGACTGCAAAAGTAATAAGGATTCACAGTAACTTCGATATTGATTAGTTGCATACAGTACTAACACTCAGATGGTAATCGTACAAATTCTCATTGGTACACTTTAGATACATGAAATTCGCATAGCGACCAACACAATCACAGTAATCAATAGTAACTTCGATATTGATTAGTTGCATACAGTACTAACACTCAGATGGTAATCGTACAAATTCTCATTGGTACACTTTAGATACATGAAATTCGCATAGCGACCAACACAATCACAGTAATCAACATCTTAATTCAGAGTGGAAACATTCTGGAAGGGCAAGACTACCACGACAGTTACACATAGTTCAAGTCAGATTACCAAATCCAGAGATAATCAAAGGCGAGGAAGCAATACAGGACAATGACTCGGGACTATGGCACCAAGCAATCCTGTAGATCACGGAAAACACGCCGCTGCTGAAACTTTGAACTTCGTGCGTTTTGAAGAGATTAGAGACATTTTACGGGAAGATACTGATGACAAACAAAACTCTGTAGTAAATGCAATGATAAACATTTCAGTAGACAACACACTCTCCGTGGTGCTTGACTCTGGTAAGTCTATTTGTGTGATCAGTGGCACCGCAATCCACAAATGTATGACCACAACAGATAGTCCACTGTACCAATACGTAAGATTAAATTGCAAGGAGCGATTTCTAGAAAAAGTGTTGACGTGAAGCGTCAAACCTATTTTTCGCCTTTTTGTGTCAAAGCTAAAAAATTTGCGATGAATTTCTTGTCCACTGAAGTAATATTTATTAGGGGTAGATTTTCTAAACAAATATAAAGTTGCTTTGAATTTTAATGAAGCCGAAGTAGGAGTGGAAGTCGAAGGTAAGTCAGTTTTCAAGACTGGATCTCGAAACAAGAAGAAGATATAAAGTCTTAACTCTTTTTTGACAGATAACGCATAGAAAATTCCAAACGAGTACTTTTCGTAATGACACAAGTTGTGCATAATCCTTCTACGTTGAAATGAATCAGAAAATCGATAAACAGAGTCTCATTTAGCAAAAGGTGGATATAGCAGAGCAATGTACAGAAACAGAAAGGATCTTCGAGACATTCTGAGCACACATTCCATTGTTCTTACAGACCGTGCAGGAGCTATTAAGGGTTTTCCATACAAATTCCAGGTCAAAGAACAAAACCTTACATCATTACAGCTTGCTGTAGAGACAAGGTGAAGGCAGAAATCTGATCCATGCTAGAACAGGTAATCATAGAGCCCGCAGTAAGTTCATATAACAGTCCACTACACATCGTGAAGAAAAATGATAGATAGATTATGCTTGTATTAAGGTCTAGGCATATTAACACTATCATTTAAACAGAACCACATGGACAACAAACATTAGGAATACTCTTGCTATATTTGTACGCTGTGGAAATTTGATCTTCTCTAGACCTCCGTATAAATTTTGGGAAACAGTTACGCCCAGATTATAGAAAATATACTGCGTGCTTACGTTTGGTGTGTGTTACCAGCTTCGTAGAA
Organism: Schistocerca nitens; assembly: GCF_023898315.1. NCBI lineage: Eukaryota > Metazoa > Arthropoda > Insecta > Orthoptera > Acrididae > Schistocerca > Schistocerca nitens. Next base: position 318,090,481 of record NC_064621.1, on the reverse strand, counting down.
TACCTTATGGCCTCAACATTTCGTCAGCTGACTTCGTTAGAGGTTTGAACACTATTTTACCAGACTTCTTGAAAAGACACATAAAACCTTTTGTTGATGACAAACTTATAGCAGATAATCTTGGCCACAGCATAAGCATATTTTGGGAAGCTTATTGTGCATTTTCAAGGAATCGGGGATCACTGTAAACTTAGGAAAAGCAAAGTTAGGAAAAACAAGAGAAAAATATCTTCGTCATATAATTTCACACGAAGATACTTATTTTGCAAGCAACACACCATCTTTTCCTGCTGCCAACTAATTCACTTTTCCCAGAAGCGTGTCGCCTTTAACTCTAAGGCATCTTCAGTGAGATCTATAACGATGAAGTTTTTTTTTATTTTTAGACTGTCAAACAGTTCACGTCGCGCTTTTTTATCTACACAGTTACTTTTTATGTAAATCAGTAATTAATAAATCACATAAATAATGCGACGAGAACTGTCTGATAATCTAAAAATAACAAAACTGTATCGATATAGATCTCACTAAAGATGCCTTCGAGCAAGAAAAAGGCGAAACGCTTCTAGGAAAAATAAATTAATTTGCAGCAAGAAAAGGCGGTTTTATTTACAAAACAAGTGTTTCTGTGCTTGCTGCGGACGATGGCCACGCAAACAAATTTGGTCATCAGGAAGTATTGAACCAGACCCACAGCAACTTGAAGCAATTGGGGCAATCTTCCCATCTCACCACAAAATGTCAAATTCTAAGTGTCCTTGGTTTAGCAAGTTTTTATGTCCGTTTTTTAACTATGAAAAGTCCTGCCACTCCTAAATCGCGTTCAATTATTCTAAATTATACGGCACTGGGATGAATAAACACAAAGTTTCAGATTTTAAAAGATGCACTTAATGCTCCAATACTTGCTCATCCTGACCTATCAACAGACTTTTGTCTATCAACGGACTCATCAAAATTTGGGCTTGGCGCTCATCTGTTCCAAGAATTTGAAGAGGATGGTTTAACTGTGCAGAAAAGTATAACCTTTACTAATTGTGTATTACCTGAATCTGAAAGAAATTATTCTGTAACTGACTTGGAAGTATGGTTAATTATTTGGCATTTTCTAAATTTCGGTTCTTCTAATTTGGGAAACATACAAAGGTGTACACTGATCATCCAGCACTAGAGCTTCTAATGACATCTAAACTAAAACATTATCGTTTGAAACGATGGACTTTGTATTTACAAGAGTTTAACTTCTCTGTTGGTCACAATTCTGTGACTCAGAATGATGTAGCGGACCCTTTATCCTGTGTTCCTATTGGCTTTGGCAAGAAAACTTCTGAAAATAATTTGGAGAAAAACTTCAGTTTGTTGTATATACGAATGGTAGCATTTGAAACTTCATTTCCTCTTCTTTACGAGACAGAGCCCAGGAACAGGATAAAGATACTATCTAGAAGGATGTAAAAAGTTAATGGTATGACAAAATAAGCACTGCAATACAACGATTTTGTTTGGTACGTAAATAAATTTGTACAGTCAGCCATTCTCTTTAGGTTGTGTGCATACCCGATGATTTTGTAAATAAGTTCATTTGGTATTCACATCCGGACTATGCTCACTTTGGTCCGAGAAAATGCTTTCACAAACTCTGTACCACGTGTTACTTCACTAACATGCAGAAAAGAATACAGAAAGTTTTAGAAAAATGCAAATTGTGTCAGAAAGCCAAACCATGAACCATTACACATCGAGCACCAGTATTTCCTATAATTCATTATAAACTAAAAGAGTTGGCTGCAGTAGACATTTTGTCAGAGCACTCAATGGATTCTCAGACGTTTTGATGCTGTTGAATTGATTTCAAAAACCGTTTCATTCACTCCTTTACGAAAAGTTACTGCCAAAACACTATGAAAAGCCTATGTCAATAATTTTCTACTAGAGTTGGTAACATTGATAAAGTCATTTCCGACAACGGTCCACAATTTCGCTCAAATATTTGGTTACGCACTTTACGACGTAAGAACGTTATATCTGTTTTTATTTCATTCTATTGGCCTCGCTCCAATCCTTGAAAACGCATCATGCGAGAAATTAACAAGCTGGGCAAAATATATTGTCATCGTCAACACCAGGCTTGAGAGAAATACATTCATACTTTCCATGAGATACTCGATGAACTATTGTAGGATTCAACATCGTTATATCCTTTACTTTTACTCTAAAACAAACAACGACCAGTTCGTATCACGGAGCTAATATTTCCAGATGCGAAAAAGTACGTCGTAAGGAAGTTGTAGATATAGCGCTAAAGAACATAAAAAAGGCTGCAGAAATAAGAAATAAATCTGAGCCGGGACAAGTAAACACCAAAGAGCTACATGTTGGACAGAAAACTATGGTTAAATTCACCCTTTACCTAGTAAAAGCAAGCATCTTATTCACAAATTCCTTATTGTATATAAGGGACCTTATAGGATTCGTAGAATTGTACACTTCAATGATATGGAAATTCGGACACACAAGAGCAAGGGACTTCATCATGTTTCACATATCAAACCATAAATAGAGTAATCCTATATACTAAAGTTCTACCCAGGTGGCAAATTACAGCAGTTAACGACAATGCTATTGCACCACTTGCCAGAGCACCTTCTGTCATGCAGCAGGCTACTTTTGACAATAATTGGGTGACTATCGTCGAGTAAGAAACTACATTTATCGCGCAACAACTCGAGGGATTTGCTGTCATGACACGTACGCTAAACAAAACTGCTACCAACCTCTAAGTTTCATCTAGAATTCGTTTAAGAGTAAACATTTTCTAATGACACGAACACTGGTAGTATTTTTTAAACCAGTTCTGAGAGCATACATAGGTTATCAGCAATGTGTCGTTCACTTGAGAAATATTTCTGGCTGTAAATAGTGATGATAGTACAGAGACATTTAACGCTTTCTACTACTTTTTATGAGGAATGCAGACTGTTAGGATGGTAATTGTGTTGTCTGGAAAGAAGAGTGTTCAGTATTTTGATTTAAGTTTTTCAGGATCTGTTGTGAGGGAGTAATGCCATGTTTACAGAACTGTAATTTGTTGCGATTATAGCTATGAAATGTTGTTTATGTGGAAATGAGTGGTCGAATACAGAGCAAGGACTTATTATTTGAAGTGTATATTGAGAAAAAGATAGTGAATATAATTACTATTGTAATAAGATAATGAGATTTATGAGGATAAAGTACATGAAATGACTATTATGGGTATTCCGATGTGTACTGTAGTAGAATGAGGCAATAGTAATGATGATTGATGAAGGGAAAGAGTGTGTAAGTAATTATTAGGGCATAGGGACCCTGTTTCTTGTTACGCCATGTGGATGCATTCCATGTTGATAAGTGTAAAAGATAAGTTTTTGAAATATGTGCTGGATGACAATACTGAATGAAGGTAGTGTGACTTAATTACAACCCAGTTACTTCTTTGATGTCGAGTGTATAATTATATAATGCTAATAATTTAACCCTTTTACTAAACATATACTGGCATTTTTCATTGGACCAACACAACATGTAAGTTATACATTACAATAAGTCGAGAAGTGTATATTTTTGTCTCCATTAGTCCACGAAAAATGTTTTGCAAAGATTTGGCTCAGTATTGGTTCCTATTCTGTACCGTCACACACTCTTCATTAAAATTTTTGTAATTTGTCTTTGTGGTAGTGTCTATTTTCTTGTTTATGCAGATAAATGACATTATTCTTTTCTGATTTTTATATAGCTCTATGCACTCAAAATTTAACTTTTACTGAATTTTGTACAACTAATCAGCCTTTTCTTTGTCTAACAGACAAACTTCAAGTATGTATGAAACGATGTTGTAACAATCTAGGTGTTTGGGAAATTTTAAATTCTTTGGAGGTGACGATGCGACTCATGACTTACGAGGTGACATGGATATACAGTACACTTAATAAAAGAAAGGGCAGGCAAGAAGTATGTGGGATATTGATGATAATTTTTTATTTTTCAGCTTTATTGTCTTTTCCAGTGTTGTAGGATAAGATTCTTTTACATCAATTTTTCTACTAACATGTGTGACATTCCAAACTGTCTTCTTGTTTTTACATATGATGGAATGTAATAACATGCATTGCCTTAACTTACAGAATTTTCAGGTTGTATTTGCCATTTACACTGTCTTTCATAGAGTTTCTTCATAATGCATGTTCGCTGTGTAAATTGCTACTATAGCTAACCCGTGATCCAGGACAGCCGGCTCGGTAGCTCAGCGTGTTCGGTCAGAGAGCCGGTTGGCCTTTGCAATATAAAACTGAGTAGAAGGATCAACAAACGAACTTGAACGGATGTCATATGACGTCCGCAACGACCAAACACAGCGATCAAAAAAAAAAAAAAGGGGGGGTAGCGTCTTTGATTCATAATCAATACGTCTTCTGTCCCGGGTTCGATCCCCGCCACTGCCTAAATTTTGATAAATAATCAGCATTGGCGGCCGAAGACTTCCGCGGCATAAGAAGTCAGCCTCATTCTGCCAACGGCCTTGTTAAAGAGGGCGGAGGAGCGGATAGAGGTTCAGGGCACTCTCTTGTCTTAGGGGTGGGAAACTGCCCGTAAAGGCGGAAGAATCAGCAATGATCAACGACATGAGGATGCAGAAGGCAATGGAAATCACTGCATTAAAGACACGTCGACATGTGACCTGTAACTGAAGAAGTGTCATGATGATCTCCATTGGCAAAAGATTCCGGAATAGTCCTCCATTCGGATCTCCGGGAGGGGACTGCCAAGGGGGAGGTTACCATGAGAAAAAGATTGAATAATCAACGAAAGGATAACGTTCTACGAGTCGGGGCGTGGAATGTCAGAAGCTTGAACGTGGTTGGGAAACTAGAAAATCTGAAAAGGTAAATGCAAAGGCTCAATCTAGATATAGTAGGGGTCAGTGAAGTGAAGTGGAAGGAAGACAAGGATTTCTGGTCAGAGTACCGGGTAATATCAACAGCAGCAGAAAATGGTATAACAAGTGTAGGATTCGTTATGAATAGGAAGGCAGGGCACAGGGTGTGTTACTGTGAACAGTTCAGTGACCGGGTTGTTCTAATCAGAATCGACAGCAGACCAACACTGACAAAAATAGTTCAGGTATACACGCCGAAGTCGCAAGCTGAAGATGAACAGATAGAGAAAGTGTATGAGGATATTGAAAGGGTAATGCAGTATGTAAAGGGGGACGAAAATCTAATAGTCATAGGCGACTGGAATGCAGTTGTAGGGGAAGGAGTAGAAGAAAACGTTACATGAGAATATGGGCTTGGGACAAGGAATGAAAGAAGAGAAAGACTAATTCAGTTCTGTAACAAGTTTCAGCTAGTAATAGCGAATACCCTGTTCAAGAATCACAAGAGGAGGAGGTATACTTGGAAAAGGCCGGGAGATACGGGAAGATTTCAATTAGATTACATTATGGTCAGACAGAGATTCCGAAATCAGATACTGGATTGTAAGGCGTACCCAAGAGCAGATATAGACTCAGATCACAATATAGTAGTGATGAAGAGTAGGCTGAAGTTCAAGACATTAGTCAGGAAGATTCAATACGCAAAGAAGTGGGATACGGAAGTACTAAGGAATGACGAGATACGTTCGAAGTTCTCTAACGCTATAGATACAGCAATAAGGAATAGCGCAGTAGGCAGTACAGTTGAAGAGGAATGGACATCTCTAAAAAGGACCATCACAGAAGTTGGGAAGGAAAACATAGGTACGAAGAAGGTAGCTGCGATGAAACCATGGGTAAGAGAAGAAATACTTCAGTTGATTGATGAAAGGAGGAAGTACAAACATGTTCCGGGAAAATCAGGAATGCAGAAATACAAGTCGCTGAGGAATGAAATAAATAGTAAGTGCAGGGAAACAAAGACGGAATGGCTGCAGGAAAAATGTGAAGACATCGAAAAAGATATGATTGTCGGGAGGACAGACTCAGCATTTCATCAGAATTTCTAAAATCATTGGGGGAAATGGCAACAAAACGACTATTCACGTTGGTGTGTAGAATATATGAGTCTGGCGACATACCATCTGACTTTCGGAAAAGCGTCATCCACACAATTCCGAAGACGGCAAGAGCTGACAAGTGCGAGAATTATCGCACAATCAGCTTAACAGCTCATGCATCGAAGCTGCGTACAAGAATAATATACAGAAGAATGGAAAAGAAAATTGAGAAAGCGCTAGTTGACGATCAGTTTGGCTTTAGGAAAACTAAAGGGACGAGAGAGGCAATTCCGACGTTACGGCTAATAATGGAAGCAAGGCTAAAGAAAAATCAAGACAATTTCATAGGATTTGTCGACCTGGAAAAAGCGTTCGACAATATAAAATGGTGCAAGCTGTTCGAGATTCTGAAAAAAGTAGGGGTAAGCTATAGGAAGAGATGGGTCATATACAACATGTACAACAACCAAGAGGGATTAATAAGAGTGGACGATCAAGAACGAAGTGCTCGTATTAAGAAGGGTGTAAGACAAGGCTGTAGCCTTTCGCCCCTACTCTTCAATCTGTACATCGAGGAAGCAATGATGGAAATAAAAGAAAGGTTCAGGAGTGGAATTAAAATACAAGGTGAAAGGATATCAATGATACGATTCGTTGATGAAATTGCTATCTTGAGTGAAAGTGAAGAAGAATTAAATGATCTGCTGAACGGAATGAACGGTCTAATGAGTACACAGTATGGTTTGAGAGTAAATCGGAGAAAGACGAAGGTAATGAGAAGTAGTAGAAATGAGAACAGCGAGAAACTTAACATCAGGATTAATGACCACGAAGTCAATGAAGTTAAGGAATTCTGCTACCTAGGCAGTAAAATAACCAATGACGGACGGAGCAAGGAGGACATCTAAAGCAGACTCGTTATGGCAAAAAAGGCATTTCTGGCCAAGAGAAGTCTACTAATATCAAATACCGGCCTTCATTTGAGGAAGAAATTTCTGACGATGTATGTCTGGAGTACAGCATTGTATGATAGTGAAACATGGACTGTGGGAAAACCGGAACAGAAGAGAATCGAAGCATTTGAGATGTGGTGCTATAGACGAATGTTGAAAATTAGGTGGACTGATAAGGAATGAGGAGGTTCTACGCAGAATCGGAGAGGAAAGGAATATGTGGAAAACACTGATAAGGTGAAGGGACAGGACGATAGGACATCTGCTAAGACATGAGGGAATGACTTCCATGGTACTAGAGGGAGCTGCAGAGGGCAAAAACTGTAGAGGAAGACAGAGATTGGAATACGTCAAGCAAATAGTTGAGGACGTAGTTTGCAAGTGCTACTCTGAGATGAAGAGGTTAGCACAGGAAAGGAATTCGTGGCGGGCCGCATCAAACCAGTCAGTAAACTGATGACAAAAAAAAAAAAAAAACCATGTGGCGCACGTAAGTTAAGTATAGTACTGCAGACAGCTCTCGTGAGCCATGTAAGAGATCATGAAAGAAGTGTGAGGAGGAAACAAAGCGAAAAAGGTAAGAAAGAGTAAAGAAATGGTTATAAAAATGAAATATGAGAAATGATTGGGTAGGCCAAAGATGACAAAAGGTTAGGAAGGGCAATGGGGCTAAATAACATGAACTATGAAAATGTATGAAACATAGAAAGAAGCAAAGAGTGCGGTAAACAGTGGTACTCGATGAAAGTTTGTTGAAATTATAGTTAACAGCATTAAATGATGCACAAACTAATGGATGAAACATAACTGCATGGAATGCTAATTATTGACCATATTAGGAATGATCATAGAGTGACGTTTGAATGATTTCATAAATATACTTTGATGTGAACCATGGTTACTGCCTAATCCGTGTTTTCCAAAAAATGGTTCAAATGGCTCTGAGCACTATCGGACTCAACTGCTGAGGTCATTAGTCCCCTAGAACTTAGAACTAGTTAAACCTAACTAACCTAAGGACATCACAAACATCCATGCCCGAGGCAGGATTCGAACCTGCGACCGTAGCGGTCTTGCGGTTCCAGACTGCAGCGCCTTTAACCGCACGGCCACTTCGGCCGGCCGTGTTTTCCATATTTATGTATTATTCTCCTTTTTTACGTGTGTTCTTCTTATTTTTGTGTGTTAGACCACTATCTTTATGTGGGTATTTCTTGTGTGTGTTCACTATCCTTGTGTGTCTCTTTCTACCTCACTAGTTTTGTGTATTTCTCACGGATTGTATGCATATGCATTTATTCCGATACATATAGAATTTTCTGCAGCTCATTCTCTACACAAATAATAAGTTTTCTTATCATTCCTATTACTGAGCACTGTTTCACATGATTTACTTATTGATGTTTCTGTAACTTATTGTAAAACCACCACGTTATTTTCATGGGATTTTTTATGTGAACGTTGTTACCATTTCACTAGAACTATATTCCACATATACAGCTATGTAAAATATTAGTACTGCTATTTTAATACAGGTAACTGTATACTGTAAATGTAAAAAATCGTAACTGATTCACCATTCACTCCAAATGGTTGAGACTTGCCAGGACAGAAGAAATACACTTCTGGAAATTGAAATAAGAACACCGTGAATTCATTGTCCCAGGAAGGGGAAACTTTATTGACACATTCCTGGGGTCAGATACATCACATGATCACACTGACAGAACCACAGGCACATAGACACAGGCAACAGAGCATGCACAATGTCGGCACTAGTACAGTGTATATCCACCTTTCGCAGCAATGCAGGCTGCTATTCTCCCATGGAGACGATCGTAGAGATGCTGGATGTAGTCCTGTGGAACGGCTTGCCATGCCATTTCCACCTGGCGCCTCAGTTGGACCAGCGTTCGTGCTGGACGTGCAGACCGCGTGAGACGACGCTTCATCCAGTCCCAAACATGCTCAATGGGGGACAGATCCGGAGATCTTGCTGGCCAGGGTAGTTGACTTACACCTTCTAGAGCACGTTGGGTGGCACGGGATACATGCGGACGTGCATTGTCCTGTTGGAACAGCAAGTTCCCTTGCCGGTCTAGGAATGGTAGAACGATGGGTTCGATGACGGTTTGGATGTACCGTGCACTATTCAGTGTCCCCTCGACGATCACCAGTGGTGTACGGCCAGTGTAGGAGATCGCTTCCCACACCATGATGCCGGGTGTTGGCCCTGTGTGCCTCGGTCGTATGCAGTCCTGATTGTGGCGCTCACCTGCACGGCGCCAAACACGCATACGACCATCATTGGCACCAAGGCAGAAGCGACTCTCATCGCTGAAGACGACACGTCTCCATTCGTCCCTCCATTCACGCCTGTCGCGACACCACTGGAGGCGGGCTGCACGATGTTGGGGCGTGAGCGGAAGACGGCCTAACGGTGTGCGGGACCGTAGCCCAGCTTCATGGAGACGGTTGTGAATGGTCCTCGCCGATACCCCAGGAGCAACAGTGTCCCTAATTTGCTGGGAAGTGGCGGTGCGGTCCCCTACGGCACTGCGTGGGATCCTACGGTCTTGGCGTGCATCCGTGCGTCGCTGCGGTCCGGTCCCAGGTCGACGGGCACGTGCACCTTCCGCCGACCACTGGCGACAACATCGATGTACTGTGGAGACCTCACGCCCCACGTGTTGAGCAATTCGGCGGTACGTCCACCCGGCCTCCCGCATGCCCACTATACGCCCTCGCTCAAAGTCCGTCAACTGCACATACGGTTCACGTCCACGCTGTCGCGGCATGCTACCAGTGTTAAAGACTGCGATGGAGCTCCGTATGCCACGGCAAACTGGCTGACACTGACGGCGGCGGTGCACAAATGCTGCGCAGCTAGCGCCATTCGACGGCCAACACCGCGGTTCCTGGTGTGTCCGCTGTGCCGTGCGTGTGATCATTGCTTGTACAGCCCTCTCGCAGTGTCCGGAGCAAGTATGGTGGGTCTGACACACCGGTGTCAATGTGTTTTTTTTTCCATTTCCAGGAGTGTATATCTATTGATTATATACTGAAATATTGCGTGTCACATGTTGGCATACTTTGCTGACACAAGCCGCAGCTGACTTTCGATAGTACAGTGTGGCTTTTGAGTTATCAGTCGACCTAGCGTCTGCTTTAAGTAGGTATTACGACACTTTTACTGTTTGAGTGTGTGTGTGTGTGTGATTGTCAGCTGAGACCGGGGCTTAGTGTCACTGAGTCTGCTTCCAGAAAACTTGTCACATCAGTGACGTTATTGCAACGAGCTAACGAAAGTTTGGTCGTTTGTGACAAGGACATTCTTCTGCCTAATTTCATCGCGCAAATCACTTCTGCCATAAGCGACAATGCTTCAGAAATGTAGGGCTTGTGTGATATAGACACTCTAACGTACTTCTTGTGTGCCAAAAATGCAGTATAGACACTAATACTACTTCAATACAAAATGTGACATATGAAGTTTCAAAATAGCCCTGTGAAGAAAGTTCTCATAGACATCATAAAACAATAAATCAACAGTGAATTCTATTGAGTAACCATTCACACGTTCTTGAATTTGGTACAATTTTTTTTACTTAAAGCTCTTTAACCCCCATTCTTGTAAAACTATATTTCCCTTTTTATTTGTAATATGTTTTTTTATATTTCTATCCATAATGTTCTCGTCCCATTCCTATTTGAATTGACCCTCATACAAAATTCTACTGGGGGAAGGTGGAGGATATATAAGCTGGTCCTGTCATTTTGATTTTTGTAAGTCATCGATGTGCACGTCAGAGAGAGATAGCAAGTTACGATATTGTTAAACAATCTTTGTTCTTGTCATGGCCCAGTCTTTGCCTCTGCACAGTCTCATACATTATTAGTTTGAGTGTGGTAGGTGATTGTCTGTGTCAGATGAAGAAAGGACAGCAAGGCTGAGTGTTTTGTACAATGAAAGGAGAAAGGACTACAAATTTGAAATAATGTAACTGTTTTTGAATAGAAGAAGTTTCAGGTATGACTGCAGCACTGCACACTTAATGTCGAGATGATTGCTAGTCAACTTGCTCAGAGCCGAGAGAAAGACCACCCCACTTCCCTGAATCATTGATTAACATATTAATTGATTAAACTGTTCGATTTTTGTTGAAATTCTCTGTTAACTTTGAACCCTTTTTACATTATTGTTCACTTTGTTAAGCAAAGTATTGTTCAGATCAATATTACGTGTGAAGATCACGAGAAGTTTTACTCTGTCCTTCTGAATACATATATCATTCAAAACTCGCTATCTTGGTTTATCATTTCATAGGAATATTTACTCTTCCAACCCTAATGTTTATCATTACCCATTACCACAAGCTAGTTTGAATATGTATTTAGAAATAGAAATCTAGCTTAGTCGGCACCTCCTTGTTGTTTGCTGTTGTGCTTCCGAGAAATCTGCAATAATCTTAAAAGGACGCGAAGTAAGTTGAAATTTTGATTAGGGCCAGCTAATTGTCTTACTTCAGTGGCATTCTGATCAGTTACAGTTCATTTCAAATTAGTGTCTGTTTAGTCAAAGGTTAGCACACGAATGTAAGTAGGATAACTGTTTAACACATAGTTTAGTTAATACGTAGACATTTATAGAGTGGCAGGTAAATTTGTGCTAAATTTCAGACATAAGCAACTGTGGGGATGTCACAAGTGATCTAGGAGTAGCGTCTTTGATTATTAATCAAAACGTCCTCGGTCCCGGGTTCAAACCCCGCCACCATTCACATTTGGAATAAAAAGCAGTATTTGTGGCCGAAGACTTCCGGCATAACACCCTCATTCTACCAACGGCCTTATCAAAGAGGGTAAAGGAGCGTAAAGGGGTTCAGGGTACACTCTTCCTTGTGGAATTGGAATATCGCTAAAGGTGGAAGAATCAGCTATCATCAACCACGGAATTAAAGGCACATAATTTGTATCCAAAGCACCTGTGGCGTGTAATTTAAAAAGTCTTGTGATGATCTCTTCATTGGCAAAATATTCCGTAACTGTCCCCAATTCGTGTGTCCAGGGGGGGGGGGGGGATACTAACGGGGAGGTTACCATGCGAAAAAGACTGGATAACGTTCTACGAGTCGGGGCGTGGAATATCAGGAGCTTGAACGTTGTTGGGAAGCTAGAAAATTTGAAGAGCGAAATGTAAAGGCTCTGTCAACATATAGAGAGGGTCAGTGAAGTGAAATGGAAAAATTACAAGGACTTAACAGATTTCAGGAATATATCAATAGCGACAGAAACTGGTATAACAGGAGTAGGATTCATTATGAAGGTAGGGATGAGAGTCAGTTAGTGGAAATAGTTCAGTGACAGGGTTCGCTTCACAAACGACTGCCAACCAACACTGAGAACAATGCCTTAAATGCCGACGTCGTAAATGAAAGATTAAGAGATAGATAAAGAAAAAGAGATAGAGAAAGTGTAGGAGGATAGTGACCACGTAACTCAGTACGTACAGGTGATGAGAACCTAATAGTCATGGAAGATTTGAATGCGGTTGTTGGGGAAGGAGTACAAGAAACGGATGTGGAGGATATGGTCTTCGTACTGGGAATGAGAGAGGAGAAAGATTCATTGAGTTCTGCAAAAAATTTCAGCTAGTATTAGCGAATACCCTGTTCAAGAATCACAAGAGGAGGAGGTATGCTTTGAAGAAGCCGGGGCTACTACGGCAAATGCAGCACCGCGTGGTGAAGACTCTCACACACAGCGAACGATAGTCATTAGTTCGGTTCGCTAGCTGCTTTCCAGCATTCCAGTTGCTGCACACCCACGCCGACCAAATATCAGATGTAATACTAGAAGGTTTAGTCTTCTGTAAGTAGTCACCTTCGATCGACTGGGAAAGGTAATTAAATATAACAACAATTACTACAACTGCAAACCACTAAAAATTACGACGACTAACTCAACTTACTTTTTTAGGTAACTCGTGCGTAATCTACACGATAGAATGAATAGTTGCCGGCCGAAGTGGCCGTGCGGTTAAAGGCGCTGCAGTCTGGAGCCGCAAGACCGCTACGGTCGCAGGTTCGAATCCTGCCTCGGGCATGGATGTTTGTGATGTCCTTAGGTTAGTTAGGTTTAACTAGTTCTAAGTTCTAGGGGACTAATGACCTCAGCAGTTGAGTCCCATAGTGCTCAGAGCCACTTGAACCAGCCAGAATGAATAGTTTCACGAAAAGGTAGCCGCATTTCTCCCAGAGAGTCATGTGTGAAGTGTTTGAACACATTCGTGACACCTTGGTACCACCTTCGTAGCCAGCACGCCTTTTACTTCAGTCAGTCTCCCCATTTAATCTGGCCGATTGAGGACCTCATTCGCTCGTGCAGCTGTCAAAAACACTTCATTTATGGTATACTTCTCACACCGTTAACGTACTTTAGTTGACTACCCATTCTCACACAACGTTTTTGTGTGTACGGTTGAAGCTGTTCGTTTGAGATGGAAGATTCCGGACTAATACCAATAACGCTGTGATCCTTAGATACTTGCTTAATTTCTCAAACAGATACACATTTTACCATGTTTAAAAACAGTTCTTCTCTTCGAGTTGAGATTAGAGATATTCCAAAATTTTTATGATCGACAGTAAAAGACGTGCCTATCTTTGTGAGAGGTACACTGTAAGTCATTCAAACCATGTAATGGGTCAACGATCACAGAAATGTTTAACTCTTTGCTTCAAAATGTAGTTGCCACTGGCATATACACTGACGGAAAAAAATTTCAACACTAATAACAAGTTGTGCTAAATAAACGAAAGATGATAGGCGTGTTTTTTCGTTTGAAAGATAATGTGTTTTCAAATTACGCGCCAGTCCCATAACACAGGCGCCAGTAGTGCCACTATCAGCATGAAAATCAGGTTTGCTCTAAATACACGCTGTAGTGTCGTGAGCGTGAGTTACCTTAGAAAATAGACGTGGTGGGTTGATTTTGGTTAGGAGTGCCATCGCCGTATGGCTCCGGCTCATCGTACTGCATCTGCAGCAGCTATTTCAGCAGCAGTCGCCACCACAATGACACGACGAACTGTTACAAATCGGTTACTTCAATGACAGCTCCGAGCCAGACGCCCTGTAGCTCGCGTTGCCCTGACCCGAACCCACCGCCATTTGCGACTTCAGTGGTGTCAAGCAAGAGTTCACTGGAGGGCTGGGTGGATGTCTTTTGTGTTTTATGATGAAATCTGGTTGTGTATCGGAGCCAGTGCTGGCCATTTGATAGGAGGCCAGCTGAGAGTCTGCAATTAACCTGCCTGCGTGCTGGATGCACTGGACCTACAGCTGGAGTTAGGGGCTGGTGTGCATTTCTTAGGACAGCGGAAGTATTCCAGTGATTATCCCTGATAGCCAATTTCTACGCCCGTCTGGTGATTCGACCTGTTTTGCTGAAATTCCTGTACAGCATTGAAGGGGATGTTTTCCAGCAGGATAACGGTCGCCCATGTGCCACTGTTTGCAATACAACACGCCCTACAGAATGTCGATATGTGGCCTGCTCGATCACCAGATTTGTCTCCAGTCCAGCAGATAAAGGGCATCATCGGTCAACAACTCCATCGTCATCAGAAACTAGCATTAACCGCCCTGTACCGACCGATGAAGTTTAACAGACATGGAACTCCAACCCACAGACTGACATCTGGCACCTGTACAACACAAAGCGTGCTCGTTTGCATACTTTCATTCAACATTCTGGCGTTACACCGGTTATTAATGTACTAACATATCACATTTGCTTTGGCTCCTCGTGCTTAATTAACCTGTGACCTAGACAAATGTATTCCCGAAATTTCGTTACACTACATTGTTTTTCAGTGTTGGGACTTTTTTTCAGTCTGTGTATTTTCTTATATTGGCACTCAGTAATAAGTTGTAATTTAAACCGCAGCTACATCGGCGCTATCCACAGTTGTGTATACCATAGTTGTCAGAAGGTAAACGGACTGCAAAGGCAAAAAATCGTTGTCTTCTTTCGTATATAGAAAGATAATTCTAAAGAGACGCAAATGGGATCGAACTGCAAACGCTCACTGCCTATTAATCAAAAAGGTGCGAACTGCCCCCACCCCCCTCCTCCACAATCATAGCACCAGTACTTGAGTGGGATAAATGAACAGGGGCGAGCCCAATCACTGTTCGTCCCAGTCCGTTTTAAATTGCCTGGCTTTGTTTTTAGTAATCGCTAGCTTCCGTATACCAACACTCACTTCCATTTCAGACTCAATAAATATTAGCGAGGCCTTTTAAGAGCTTTGTAGCTCATTTGAAATACCAGTTCACGATGGATTTTTTTATTTATTTTGCTGAATAATGCGAGCTTTTAATACAGTCAAAACTAATACTCGCAGATTTTAGTGTCTTTCCTTTTGTACACTGTGTTCGGTAAAATCTGATTCAAAAGTCTACAAAAGAAGAAACTGTTCGCCGTAACTGTTGTAATTATCTCATTAAACGGGAACATTTTTCAACATGTGCTTCAACTGATTGAAATTCTGTAACGTGACAAGTGAAATGGGTGATATGAAAACTAGAGCATAATATTTTAAAACTTTAACATAAGCCCCCAGAATATCGAATAAAAAAACTCTACGAAGATGAAGATCTACACTGTAAGAAAACATCTGCACTACTCCTGAAATATATGGGTAAGTCTAGATAAAAAATTACATTTAGCAGGAAAAATCTAAACTTGTGAAGAAATGCGGTACAAATATTATGATCACTCCCCAGACTTGTAGACCAAAGATCCCAGTTGCCACCTACCTTTCGTGCAGTAGCAATAGCAACAGACAACCGAAAAAGGTTTATGAGGAAACCACGCTCGCGTAAGAATGAAGCAAGGTGTATTCAGCTTGAATGAAATGGGAAATAATGGCAAAGTCATTAACAGCTTACAGTGTGGATTTTGAAGTGTAATTTATGCAAAATGATTAGAACTTTGATAACGCCTTTCCCACTAATAGACGCTTGAACCTAATATTTATAAAAGTTTAAGTAGCACTTCCCGTGCCAGACACAGAGGTACTTTTGAGCAGAACAGAAAAGTAACGCAGATTCATATACTTTAGATTAATTGTGGTGCAGATCATTCACAATCACAGAAATGCTCAGCATTGCAGCACGAAAACAATAGTGGCGATAATCTTAGGTTATCTATTAAGTTCATTACTATCTCAGGAACCAATGTTAGAATTGTCTCGGAGATAAAGACTCGAACCTGGGATCTTCGTTTACATGGTTTCTCAACTGAGTTATGCAGATATGACTCACAGCCCGATCTCAATACTTCACTGGGGCCGGCACATCTCATGTGCTCTGTGATCATTACAGAGGATTTTCTCAATGAAATGATTCTGCGTTCTTGAACGTGGCATACGTGATGCAGCTACCGACATCTCTGTTATTATTGCTGGGATGGCTTCGTCAGGTTTTCAACTTGTTGTTTCTGGTTACTGCTTCGAACATATTATTCGATTACTGCTGAGTGTACTGGCACACTGTTTCTTGGTTGGGCGACGTGATCAAGTGAAAGGGATGGTTATTGTTTGAAGTACGTCGTGTTAACCTGTAAGGTGACTACTCAACTTAAAGTATATAGCCTATTACTACTGTAACTGAATCCGAAGATGATCTGATTTAACAAGCCACATCCTATCATAGGCAAAGTTGTTGCAGGTGTAATTAGTTAACAAACGCAGTACGACTAAAACACAAGAATGAAAGTTACTGCGCAGTTTTAACCTAAGATTACACGCGCTGTGCTACATAGCAGACATATAAATAGGAAACTGGACAACGTGAACATTAAAGATCATCTCCAAGATTCCAGCAATAGTGAATGGGTTTTAGGAACTCGACTTGTAACTGGACACACACTGGCAAAGAAAACCTCATACTGTGATTATCACAGTCAAATACGCAACAGCGAAAATACGCTGTTATATAGAAAAAAAATTTAATCCGTCTCTTAGTTGAGAGATTACCGCACCTTCCAGCCATGCGGAGGATCCAGTTTCTCTTCCTGACTCCTTCATGATGCAAACTGAGACGCTACTTGACCGATCTGTAGCCTCTCCAGTTCACTAAAACTGACAAGTGCACGGAGACAGGTCTGCTGATCCCACGCTCTTCCGTAACGCATCGAATGTCGCTATTTACACAGGGTGACACGGCGATCGATCAGTATCGATCGACCCGCCAGGGCCTTTAGGCGGGTTTTCATTATTACGGTTTCCTACATCAATCAATAAGAAGGAGACCCTTATAGAATAACTTCCTGTTCATCTGTTCGTTCGAGTGTTTAGACCCCATTTTCTTAGTACCGGGTACAGTACCAGCCAACGGGCTTGCCGCCGTGGTAACACCGGCTCCCGTCAGATCACCGAAGTTAAGCGCTGTCGGGCTAGGCTAGCACTTAGGTGGATGACCATTCGGTCTGCCGAGCGCTGTTGGCAAGCAGGGAGCACTCAGCCCTTGTGAGGCCAACTGAGGAGCTACTTGATTGAGAAGTTAAGGTTCTGTCTCAGAAACTGACATACGGCCGGGAGAGCGGTGTGCTGACCACGTGCCCCTCCATATCCGCATCTTATGACGGCTGTGGGTTGAGGATGACACTAATAACACAGTTCACGTTTCCGTCGCACTTCACATAGCGTAGATCGGGAACTGTCTCCTAGGCATGTCCGATGTGAACTGACTGGGCACGGCCCGTGCTGCCTGAGTTGTTGTTGCTATTGTTGTTCCGCCGGCAGAGGTCGCGGCCGAATTCTCGCGGGCCCTCTGGTGGACGGGACTACTTGCGGCAACTACCGTCCGTGACGCGCCGTGCCGATGTGCGCCTCCCGCGATCTTTCTGGTGGCTACTGCTGACACGACGGCAGGTCAGTACCTAAGGGCTTTCATGGCCTGTGCGGGAGGGTACAGTACCAAGTTGACATTGATGTCAAATACTACGGCCTCGGTCTCTTAGTGGTGTAAGTTCCTAAGTCAATGGAGTCAAAAGATATAGCCTTTTACGTTACATACTTTGATACTCGCACTAATTCATCAACATCCATAGATGAACTGACTACAAACATAATTAAGTTTGTACAGAACATTCAGAGAGGGAGTTCTACCTGTTCTTGACGGGTTTTCTTTTTCTCTGCAAGACACACCAGCGTCACAGTTACCTTGATTACTCAACAATTCAGAGACAGATCGGGAAACCTAGCATTCAGAAAACAGAGACCTAACTTTACGTTAAATGAAATATGAATGTATTAGAAAGCATCAATATAGATTGCCAATACTTTCATATTGTACTGCAATATCAGATTATGGCTACAGAATATCAGTTATGTTGATATAGTTAAATAAAAAGTAGGTGACCGTTGTTGTTGTTGTGGTTTATAGTCCTGAGACTGGATTGATGCAGCTCTCCATGCTACTCTATCCTGTGCAAGCTTCTTCATCTCCCAGTACCTACTGCAATCTAGATCCATCTGAATCTGCATAGTGTATTCATCTCTTGGTCTCCCTCTTCGATTTTTACCCTCCACGCTGCCATCCAATACTAAATTGGTGATCCCTTGATGCTTCAGATGTCCTACCAACCGATCCCTTCTTCTACTCAAGTTGTGCCACAAATTCCTCTTCTCCCCAGTTACATTCAATACCTCCTCATTAGTTATGTGATCCACCCATCTAATTTTCAGCATTCTTCTGTAGCACCACATTTCGAAAGCTTCTATTCTCTTCTTGTCCAAACAATTTATCGTCCATGTTTCACTTCCATACATGGCTACACTCCATACAAATACTTTCAGAAACGACTTCCCGACACTTAACTTTGTACTCGATGTTAACAAATTTCTCTTCTTCAGAAACTCCTTCCTTGCCATTGCCAGTCTACGCTTTATATCCTCTCTATTTCGACCATCGTCAGTTATTTTGCTCCACAAATAGCAAAACTCCTTCACTAATTTAAGTGTCTCATTTCCTAATCTAATTCCCTCAGCATCACCCGACTTAGTTCGACTACATTCCATTATCCTCGTTTTGCTTTTGTTGATGTTCATCTTATATCCTCCTTTCAAGACACTGTCCATTCCGTTCAACTGCTCCTCCAAGTCCTTTGCTATCTCTGACAGAATTACAATGTCATCAGCGAACCTCAAAGCTTTTATTTATTCTCCATGGATTTTAATACCTACACCGAATTTTTCTTTTGTTTCCTTTACTGCTTGCTCAATATACAGATTGAATAACATCGGGGAGAGGCTACAACCCTGTCTCACCCCCTTCCCAACCACTGCTTCCCTTTCGTGCCACTCGACTCGTATAACTGCCATCTGGTCTCTGTACAAATTGTAAATAGCGTTTCGCTCCCTGTATTTTACCCCTGCCACCTTTAGATTTTGAAAAAGGTTATTCCAGTCAACATTGTCAAATGCTTTCTCTAAGTCTACAAATGCTGGAAACGTAGGTTTGCCTTTCCTTAATCTATTTTCTAAGGTAAGTCGTAGGGTCAGTATTGCCTCACGTGGTCCAGCATTTCTACGGAATCCAAACTGATCTACCCCGAGGTCGGCTTCTACCAGTTTTTTCCATTCGTCGGTAAGGAATTCGTGTTAGTATTTTGCAGCCGTGGTTTATTACACTGATGGTTCGGTAATTTTCACATCTGTCAACACCTGCTTTCTTTGGAATTGGAACTAAGTGATCAAGGAAACTGAAATAACCAAGAACTTTTGAACACCATGTCATGTAATTTGCCTGTAAAATGAACTAAAGAGAATCACATACGCCTTATTGATGCATAACAAGACCTTTTGAGTAAAACGCATACATGTATTTATTACATGAACAATGTTTCCATACACTACACAGAGTACTTAATATGCAGAAATGAAGGGAATAGTGATAGAAATGACTGTATAACACAATTAATTGACTATACTCAGATTCTTTCCTACCTATCGTAGCTACATACACCACAAAGGAACATAGAGAAAAGATATAGAAGTCCTCCTGCAATAGCGTATATGCCAAGGTGAATTATTGAGAACTTCAAATCTGATACGATAGCACCAAGCCGATGATTTAACGAAACAACATTGAAGACAAGCAATTCCTACGCATAAACCCAATACTACGAACCGTCTCACCAAAGCAGCAACTTAGAAACCGCTGTAATCAACACCAGCAAGGCTTCCACATATCAGACTGCAAGCCCCAAAGAAGTAGAAGAAACAAGTGTTTGGAAAGCTGCATAACAGTATGAATTAGTGCCAGACTAGGTGCTCGCTGGCTTGCTCCTCGAAGAAGCGTGTGATAACGCTTCTCCAGACCCTGAGATAGGACAAGCCACTCTCTCACCTATTTTTCATACATGGAAAATTATTAAAGATTTTGTTACAGCTTACAAAAAAATACGCACATTCAGAGAGACTAGAAAGTTAACGGCCTGAGCAGACGCTGATGGAGCCTGGTAGGGTGCTAAAGGCATGAGGTATTTTTATGTTTCTTAGCTTGCAGAAACGGCGTGTTGGGAGATGAAAAAAATTGGTGGTGAACCCATGCCTCAATAAATATTGCCGGACAGGCCCACAGCCATATGGGGCATACAGAGAAGCCCCTTGTTGAGACAGGTCTCCAACAGAATGATGCTGTTATACCTGCATTGGCCCCAGCCGAAGGCTGCACTGGGGCCTACGGACTGAAGGGACGAGTCTACACAGTGGAGTCGTAAACCAGGCATTGTGTGCAGAGCCATGCATAATATAATTCACAAGTAACTGTTCGCCGATAATGCAAACAGGCCTGTGACTCACTTCCATCGAATGCCTCGGTTTTTACAAGAAACTGTGGCGCCTGAGAAACGTTTAGAAATAGATTCTCAATTACACTTCACAGCTAGGACTAACATGCT
Organism: Schistocerca nitens; assembly: GCF_023898315.1. NCBI lineage: Eukaryota > Metazoa > Arthropoda > Insecta > Orthoptera > Acrididae > Schistocerca > Schistocerca nitens. The sequence goes on along the minus strand of NC_064621.1, from coordinate 318,069,538 downwards.
CCAAGGTACAGGCGATTTAGATGAACATCGTTAAAACTGTATCTGATCGCTTGTTGCCACGGGAAGCGACGCAAATCCAGAGGAAAACATCTCCTTCTGTGAAAACTTAAAAACAAAAACAAAAAAAAAAACAAAAAACAGTAATTATCAGATTCTTTTTTTTCCAGTGACGCAGGTTTCTTAACCCTTGCGCTGGTTCGACATGAGTTTGTGCTGTCGTGTAGGAGGGGAGATTTAGCGCCTCTAAAGCCCTGTGATTGGCTCAAGACGGGGTGAAAGTCGTGTCGTTGGTGCACCCCGCGCGAAAAAACGAATTTCTTTTATCAGGAGAGGCGCGAGGCACTCGGGTTCTGGACTTCGGTCTGGAAGGGATCTTCTGGTCGAAGCTCTGGTATATGTGGTTGGTGCTTGGAACTTGTCCTGAGACAGACTTCACTTGCAAAGAGTTAGACTGAAGAGCCTGTGGTGAAGCTCTTACTGTACCGACAGCGTGACTTCAAACACCTCGGACTACTTGCTTGCTGAAGGTACACTTATTCGTTTTTGGTTTACCAAACTTGACTGTTGGTATCCTCGTGCGCTTTGTCGTATAAGTGAGCCAAATTGGTCCTTGGTACAACCAGCGAAGGGGTGTGTCACGCACTAAAATCGAACGTCATTTCAGTAAATTGCGATCCGTCTACCTGATCGCTAGACCGTGAGAGTTTTTGCATTTCTTTGATGGCCGCGATCGATTCACAGGTGCCGCCCTACGCCTCGCCTCCACCGCACACATCTCGCCAGCTGCAAGTTACATGGCCGCCTGAAGCTAACAGGGTAACGTAGTGCTGCTCCGGCCTTGTCAGGGCGTACAGATCCCAATTGCCACTTGCTCTCAGTTGCATATGTATAGACATATATAAATTATCAATAAAAGTCTGCTCAATGTCAGATCAATTCAGATTGCGTTATCTACATTTTTATCGCCCGCGTACTTCACTCACTTCTGCCACCCAGGATCCTTGTCCATTGTTCTCTTAACCCAACTGTCAGTTGTTCACTGTATTCAATCGATAACGATAATTTATGTCTGTTTTCCTTTAAAAAAATAAATGTCGTTAGTAAATTTTGCTACATTCTGAATCATTTTACATAGGCAGTACCACGGGTTAACTTTCATTGTGGCATCCCATCCAGGATAACTTTCAACGCAACACAGAAGAACCTCAAAGACAGCGAATGCATTACTCGATAATTGCTACAGGAGCAATATGGCATTAATTCTGAGACAACTATTTCTCGAAACAGTGAAAGTACTCACCGTCCACAAGCTCTGGTAGGGTCGTATTAGAATCAACCAACAGCCGCGTCGTCCTCCCCAGTTGCATCATTGGCTGCGATATGGAGGTGCGTCGGCTCAGCACACGGTTCTCACGGCAGTTGTTCATCTCCTTGATCTGGAGCCACTATATCTGGTCAAGAAGCACCTCACTGTCACCGTGGGGCTGAGTACAACCCCTCCCAATCCCGTCACAAAGGAAGTAGTTCTGGAAATACTGGGAATCGATTCTGAGTGTTAAACAGGACAGTCACCCACGATAACCACTCACATATGGAGGCAGACAAATCAAAATACAGGGGACAGAAAATTGAGCCCTTAAAGTGAAGGCTAAATAACCAGCTTTTAATTTTAAATTGGTTTTCATCGACAAATCTGATGGAAGATACTGTCCTCCCATGGTGTGCAAACGTATTACCCGTTTCCTATTTTCTCCAGTCGTGTAGGGAAGGGGTATGGTATGGATCAGCAGGAGATGCGGAAGGGGGAGCTGGGCGGCTCCACAATTCACAAGCTCCGCCAGCCCACTGGTGTGCTAAATCTGGTAGTCTCCATGTGGATCATGGTAAAGAGCCGCTTTGTTGTCGCAACAGCCTCTGAATTTTTGCTTATTTGAAGTGGTTGCCTAACAAAACAAGCACTTCTTTAAATTGTGTGGACCTTATAGCTGTGCGGCGTAATACTACCACTGATAATAATGGGCAAAATTTGTAGCATGCAACTGCAGTGGATTAACAATGTTTTGCAGCATAAGAACAGAACGTTGACTGGCAGCTGTAGAAAAAGTCAATCTCAGCTTGTGAATGACTGCAGTTTCCAGCCACTGAAAAAACTAATCCAAACTTTCAAATATGACGGTCCAGGTTTTTCAGTTGCTTACGACTGGAGCACATTTCTCATTTTAATCTTGGCCATTTAAAACGATCGCTTTCAATCGGACAATGTAAAAACAATCTTTTACTCATCGACAGAATATTCGCAAAAATTTTTTTCTCTCTCTAAAAGCTTTTGACTGTTGCAACTCCGAGCAGTCTGAGTAAATAAGAAGCACAGAGGACCAAGGTCACGTACGACAGACAATTATTTCAGTCGCAACCATGCCATTTTGCCGCGATCGCTAGTTCAAAGATGACCTTATACCAAAGATAAATATTTGAATATTTAAATCTAAGTAAATGTTCCCTGTGTATTACAAAGTTGTCCTCCAAATTTGTATTCGTGCAATAATTTGTTTCATTATATCGTTTCTAATTTACAAGATACACCATTTCACTCATTTTCACTTAAACTGATTGTACCAATTATCAGGATCACTGGCTTCCTGGAGTGCAAAGATTCTCACAGTAACAGTCTACCAAATGTTTTCACACTTATCAAGAAGCTTAAAGAAATACACTGCCCAGTCACATTAATATGACTACGAGTCAGAAACCTGAATAACCACACTTTTCAGCCCGAACCGCTGTTAAGTGTGCGGCGTGAGAGTCGATGAGGTTCTGGAAATTACCGACGGTGATCTAGAAAACCACGTAAAAGTATGAGATTGTTGTCTTCAACAAGCCTTCATAATATTTATCTTTTAGACAATTTTTAATGTGTCCGATATTATTTAAGATATAATACTGGATTCGTACAGTATTTAACTATTGCTATTCCGAAAAACTCCATAAAGTGTCATATCTACAGCTATATGGAAAATATATTAGTTCACTGGTTGGTGTGTGAATTAACCGATAATCAAAGCGTTCTTGTGCCTGACGAGACCGGTAATGTGCGATCACCGGAGAGATGAGAACTTTCGTGTGTGAACATTTACTGAGGAACGAGTCATACATCATCGTACTCATCAATGCGTAAAACTCTACGTCACATACGTTTTGTGCAAGTTGGTCACTGTTGATGAAACCTGGATCCATCGTTACACAACAGTCAAAACGGCAGTTAGAACAATGGACAAAGGTTGGTGGACGTGCACCAAAGAAGGCTAAGACTATTTTGACAGCTGGTAAGGCGATGGACACTGTTTTATTTTTCCCTTAAGAAATAATACTCACAAATCAGTTGCAAAAAGGCAGGACCGTAACTGCACCCTACTATGCTTCGTTGATGGATCGTTTGAAATTAGCGTTGGATGAGAAAATCCAAAGGGTGGCACGCAAAAAAGTATTCTTTCACCACAATAATGTACAATCCCACACATCAGCGACAACAATGGTGCCAATGCATGGATCGGGGTTTGAACTGGTTTATAGTGCATCCTATGCACCAGACTTAGCTCTAAATGACTTCTTTCTGTTACTTAATTTGAAAATTTGGCTTTCCGGGAAGAAATTTCCATGAAATGAGAAACCGAAAATTACAGTCAACGAGAATGTCGCGGAATTTGGTAGAACCTATTATTCTGATTGGATGAAAAAGCTGGATGACCGTTGGACAAATTTCATCCGCCTCAAGGAGACTTATTTTGAGAAACAGGGTGAGCCGTTTACGAAACAGACTTTTCTCTCATGCTTTCTTACCAGACTTATCAAACTACCATCGTATAATATGCGACGAGCCCACAACACTAACTCGTAGAATTCCAGACGTAAGCATTGCTCCTCACGATGCCTCTCCATTAAGCACGGAATGTTGAGATCTTTTCTAGTGGAAGACTTTGGCCCAGTCTCATATCTGTGGAAGTATGTGATATTGGCCTACTTCGATTACAAGGTGACGGAACGGAAACGTATCGGATGTCGTGCCTCGCCATCTCTTGTGTGCTGGATTTCATGAATGAAAAGAACAAGATAAGTGCCTTGAGACCGGTGAGTGCGGAAACCATATCATCTGCTTCAATTTCATTAACTGTTTACTAATTATGGTTTTAGTTCCTGTAATTCTTTATACTATTTAAAAGTAGAGATGTTCTTTTCTTCTTGGAAACTGACCAGATTTGAAGACTTCATTCGCGTTTAAGTGGTACAAAATCCATTGCAGCGGGTAAAGTGATACTTTTGTGTTGTGTTACTGAACGTTTACCGACACTAAACAGAAGGTTAGTGCTTATACGCCACCGCAATCTCAGAAATGGGGCGTGAAATTGCTGATATTCACACCAGTGTAAAATATAATAACATTTTTTTTTCTTTCAGCTTGTTGTGTAATTGTTTTTCGAAGCTGATGTATTGCGCCTCTTTTTGGCCGCAGACTTGTAGACATCCTGATGAGATTTTCATATCGCAACTTACAAATGATGAATCACGTAAATAATATAAAAGGGGCTGAATATTCGATACGTATGTGAAACGGGAATATCTACACATCTCAATGGTATGAGCCAAAAAACGACAAGGTAAAATAATAGTAAACTGAAGCAAAATATATTTACACTTGTCTCAACCGGAGATACTGCAGTATTCATATGAACGAGTAAGTGTCGGCAGTAAGGTGTCACGCAACATGACGCACGTATAAGAACCAGACTTTGATCAAACTAACTGACCTGATCTCACATTTCTAATTTGCATTTAGAGTAGAATGTACCCAGCCTGCAGCCTTTCTGATAAAAAGAAGAGCCTTCTGTGTTTTCACACAAAGATATTACAGAGCGTACATCATTCTCTTTTTTATTATCAAAGCTAACACTACAAATGCACTGCCATTATAAAGCAACATATTTTGGTTTCCACCACAGCAGATTACATCCAGTTTAAGTTTACATAGCGGTACAGTGCTACAGTACAATTCACTGCAGAGCGTAGGATAGCAGCTATATATCGTCTTCTATTAGTAAAAGCCAGAACATGACGATATTGTTTGAAGCAAATAAGTAGGCCGATGTGTATGAACCCCAAAATCTGTTAGTTTGAAGAATGTTATCCGATGATACACTTAAAACAGTTTGTGATGAAGCATACAATCAACTCCCCCCCCCCCCCCCACCGCCACCCCACCAAAAAAAAAACTTTGCGCAGATGGTGCCCAACAGCTAATAAATACGTGAAGGAAGTCATATTTAAGAAACACAAAGAGTGGCTCATGAAACAGACCTTAATTAAATGCCAGTTTCGAGCAAATGACAAGCTTATTTATATCACCCTGCACGCTATCGTATTTCTTGAGGCATTGAAAACAAAAACAAATACCATCCGGTGTTACAGAAATCGTCGTCGAGAAGAAAATGCATTAATACATGCTAGTATACATTCCATATTCAAGTTAGGCACTCCTCAGTGAACTGCATGGAACGTGAAGACACAATACGTTCTACGACACCTGAACTTCATAAATACATTTTTCCATTGATAGTTGTTTCAGTGGAACAAGACTGTATTTTTACTTAATTCTTTAGGATACTTTATTAATTATAACATGAAGGCTGGTGTAAATAGTTTTATGTACCCGGATCATTGCTTGAGTGGAACTCGTAGCGCATGAATTTTTGTTTCATTAGTAGCACTTGATGAGTCTTGAATATCACTTTCATGATTCACATTACACTTTATAATACTACTCTCTCTTACTGAATAAGAGACCATTGCGGGAACTGGATACTGCTAAAATCTACAGACAGTGGATTCTATAAACAGTTCCTTTGCACAAATTGTCCTGATGGCTTGTCAGATGCAGCTCAGTTACGAATAGGGAACTATGCGAAGCACAAAATTACCTGGTACACTTACGAAAGTGCGAACGCACATATAAACCAACTTTGTCGTCTTCAGTCCAAAGATTGGTTTGATTCAGTTCTCCGCGCTATTCTATCCTAAGCAAGCGTGTTCGTCTCTGAACAACTGTTGCAACGTAATTACATTTGAACCTGCTTCCAGTACTCATTCCTGGTTCCCTCTCTACAATTTTTCCCCTCACACTTTCCTCTTAGACCACATTAAACATTCCTTGGTGCGACTTAATGTGTCCTGTCAATCGATCCCTTGCTTTAGTCAAGCTGTGCTCTAATTTCTGTTCTCCTCATTCCGAGTCAGTACCTCCTCATCATTTACACAATCCACTCACATAATTTCCAGCTTCCTCCTATGGCCTTATATTCCGCAAGCTTTTATTCTCTTATCTTCTGCACTGCTAATCGCGCACGATTCTTTTTCTTACAAGGCTATATTGCAGGCAAATACGAAGAAGATTTATTAGCATTTAAATTTATATGCGAGATTAATAAATTCCTATTTTTAAGAAGTGCTTTCGTTGGTATAGCCCCTCCACTCCTGCCATCATCAGTTACTTTACTGCCGAAATAATAAACCCCTTTGACTACCTTTAGTGTTGCACTTCCGAATCTAATTCCCTCAGCATCACTTCGACTACATTCCACTTTCCTGGTTTTACTTTTATTGATGCTTACCTTATAACCCCTTTTCAAGAAAATATCCATTCCATTCAACTCTCTTTACAAGTCGTTTGCTGTATCTGATAGAATTACAATGGCATCAGTAATCCTTAAAGTTTTTATGTCTTCGTCCACAACATAGGTTCCTTCATCTGGTTTTTCTTTGGTGTCCTTTGCTATTCGCTTTGCGTACAATTTGAAAAACATCGATGACAGACAATAACCTTGTCTCACTCCCTTCTCAGCTACTACTCCCTTTTCTTGATCTTCACCTCCTTTAACTGCAGCCTGGTTTCGGTATCGGCTGTATACAAGTGTAATAATCCGAACAGCAGTGACTATCCCAGAAATGGAGTTTTTGGAACACGTGGATTGTGACTGTAGTGTAAATAAAAATTAGGTACTGTAGAAACACATTACTGCACCCTGAACAACAATGAATGCAGTGGCCATTTAAACATTGTATAATCTGAAAAAATATCACTTTATTGTTTTGTTGAGAAATGATATGCAAAAAATGCGTTTGATAGGGTACGTGTCACTGTGTGTACTGTTGGAAAATTAAATAGTTTGACGGATGTTCCTTGGTTATAAGGCTGTCCTGTAATGCTGTCATAAACATAATAATTCCATGCCAATTAATTTCGACGGGAAACTAATCAGGAAACAAACTTTAACTAGTGCTGATGGAGGCTTACCAGTCGCATAAATTACTAGAGTTCGGTATCTGCGGAGTCTTTCACGGTGTCATGCTTCAATAACGTTTTGTCAGTTTACAGGCCGCGTTATTTCGAATAAAACACTCGAGCATTCCTTAACTGTCTCCGGCATCATCACCAGGCGTTGAGATCACTGACTACCGGCGCTGGCACATTGTTTTGTTTATATAGCTGTAATGACAGCGTCTGGAACCTTCCTCCAACCCTCCGGGATTTTGCTGTCAAAGAAGTAGCCGAAATTAAACAGCAATAATAGGGGAGCACACTTGGTAGGACATGGGGACGGGCTTGACACTTGTAGGGACGTGGGGGGTGGCAGTTTCTAATGTGGCGCTGGGTGCCCGCTCCATGTGACATCAATCGGTCCCGCGCGAGGCCAACCAGAAAGACAGGTCGGGAGGCGTTCGTCACAGCACATGACACTACAGGTCTTACTAGTGCCAGCAGACGTCTCTGGCGGGGAGCGAGTTACAATTTCAGACGAGTTTCATAATTCTTGACTGCGTTTTTAAATGTATGCACGTTGTCTATAGCGCACGACAAAATTACGACCTTTATTCGATCCTTTTTATTTTAGGTAAATATTGATTTCCCGTGGACCCGGCATACAGCTTAACTCTCACATATTGCAGCCGCCAAGCTGACGACTGTTATGTCACAAGTTTGTGTAGTGCCCATGTGTCCCGTCGGCCGTATTCCCACAGTGCGAAGGAGGCGCTAGGTGTTGCGCAACTTGGCTTCCACGTATGCGCCATGCCCCCCTCTAGAAGGTTCATAACGCTGCCATTACATTTATATAACCTGAACACCGAGTCAATCCCGGTGTTCCATGATTTCATTTGTAGATGGTGATGGCGGAGACAGATTTCAAATGGGGGTGAGTTTCATATGATGTGGCAGGCTTGTAAACCACGAAGATCTTATTGAATATTACAGTTCTGTTTCTTCAAAAAAGTTGATGTCGATATATTTGTAAATGAAACAGCTATGAGAAGAGGTCATACATCGTTTAGTGAGCACCTTATTTCAGTTTATCTAGGTCAAAAGAAAATTATATCTTGAATATTTCCAGGAGATTTTGAGAGAGGACAAGTTACTCTCTCACCTATTTTTCGTATATGGAAAATTATTTAAGATTTTGTTACAAACTGACGTACAGTCGTGGACAAAACGAGCGAGACCCCTCGCCTTTTCGTTATGCTGATCCGCACGGCTTTAAAGTCTGCTACACAGCATAACCGGCAAGGCGACGAAGTGCTACCAACATACTATGCACAGGCGTGAAATTGACAAGCTATCTGAACTTTTTTAGGCTGTTTTCAATAATTTGTAATACTATATTAATGCTGATTAGTGTGGTAAATGCAACACGTAAATATAAGACAGAATGAAAGAAGAAACGCTAATTGGTATGAACTGTACCAATAAAAATGAATTTCAACTTATCGAGATAACATAACTGTTTTAGTAAGACAAAGAACGCCGGATCGTTACGAATTAGCAAAATATTATCCGCTTTCGGCCGCGAAACGGTCTGTGTCAACGTTCAGACCAGTCATACTGGATTAGCGTTGCTGACCTACCATGAAAGTGTGCAAATTTAGCAATGCGTGAAGATTCATAACGAAATTCAGTTAAAAATCATTCAGTGCCACACTTAAGTCAATTCCATTATTGACAGAAGCGGAAAAAGTAGGCAGTAACATGTATGAAATTCTACAAGAGTGTCATATTGACATGCACAGGGCGCCAGTACAGAATAAAGGTAGCGATAAAAAGTATTGGGGGCGCGAGAATTTCTTAAAATTGCTTTACTGATATTCTACCTGCCTCCATCGAGATTAGAACCGAAAACAAACCAGACCTTCCTTTCACTACGCTAGCAGACAACCCAGGCAAACAGCCCTCTATTATTACCCCAGACATGAATAAGTCGGCAATTCGGCAATGAAAATGGTAAAATGATCTACAGATTCTGTTGCATAGAGCTTTCTGGGCTCCTTTATGTCACCGCTTATGTGACAATCATTCGGGATGTTTATCGAAATAACAAAATACTGTTATTAGAGGGTAAATTTAGTAGGATAATTCTGCACCACCTCAGGAAATAAACGGCTACATAGCTGCCAAACATATTCTACACTGTTTCGAATTCTCCACTAGACTCGCCACAGCCAGAAAACGTTCATTAGCCTAAGTGTTTCTTAAGCTAGCTAGCAATGGGAATGTTCACACTTCTAAAACGCGGTAGCATTAATACTGGGATGTGAATTACCACGTGTATAGGCAAATGGATTCTATTTGCATTCCTGTAAACATGATTTGGATCGAAAGCGTAGCTACGATTAATATGCTGATGTATCGACTACAACTAGAACATTTCGAATAAAGAGTAGGGGGTGTTATTTATGCGGCCCTCATCTTCAGTAGCTGTCGTGGCTGTTTTCGTTGTTAGGATTTCGTCACCTAAACCGGTAAAAACGGAACCCTACAAGTCTCACTTTCTTGACCGTCTATCGGTCTACCCAACCTTTAAAACCCGTTTACCTCCAGAACGGGTGAACATAATAAGCGGAAATGTATCGCACTTCTTGCGGTAACCGGTCCCTTGGTGGTGTAAAAAAGTGAGCTTCTACGTCAACGCAATCTAAAGATACGGCCGTTTATGTAAAGGAAATTTACGCGAAAGGTCAAAAAATGGCTTCAAGAACTATGCGACCAAACTGCTTATGTCATCGGCCCCTAGACCTAGAACTTCTTAAACATCAGCTAGTCTAAGGACATCACAGACATCTATGCCCGAGGTAGGATTCCAACCTGCGACTGAAGTAGCCGTGCGGTTCGTGACTGAAGCACCTGGAACAGCTCGACCACAGCACCCGGCGGAACCCTATTCACCTCATGTATAATGATAAACTGTATTCGCCAGCAACTCAGATCGTTTGATCACGGAACTTTTACGAAGCTACATTCAAACTTTGTTCGAAGTCGTCTGCAATATCCATTTATAAACACCCTAGGAACGTCGTATGCGATATCCACTTCTGAAGACGCTGGCAGATACTGCAGTACCATAACAAGTAGGTAAGAATTTATTGTTATTGGCCCATGCATCACACTTTATTTCAATATCAATTTAACGCGCCTAGGTGTTCGTATATGGCTGAAACTAATGAACAAAAAGTAAATAAATAGCAAACAAATGGCTCTGAGCACTATGCGACTTAACTTCTGAGGTCATCAGTCGCCTAGAACTTAGAACTAATTAAACCTAACTAACCTAAGGACATCACACACATCCATGCCCGAAGCAGGATTCGAACCTGCGACCGTAGCGGTCACGCGGTTCCAGACTGAAGCGCCTTTAACCGCACGGCCACACCGGCCGGCTAAATAGCAAACAACTTCGATGTTCAAATCAAAGTCACATGTCGCAATTACAACGTAATTTCGTTGTTACATCTACATGACTACATCAACAAGATTTCTTTGCAATCCAGACTTACGTGCCTGGCAGAAGGTTCGGACTATTTCTCTACCGTCCCAGTCATTAACAGTGTGCGGGAAAAAGGACCACTTAAATCTTTTCTTGCGAGCCTTGAATTACATTACTACTATGGTTTCTTCCTGTGTAAGTTCCCGAGGATTGGCATTCAGAACAGATGTTGGTGATTGAAATTTCGTGAAAAGATCTCGCAGCAACGAAAAACGCTTTTGTTTTCATGAATGTTACCCCAACTCGATTATCAAATCTGGGACCCTCTCCCCTATTTCGTGACATTACAAATCGTGCTACCGTTCCTTGGACGTTTTTTGCGTGCGCAGTCAATCACGTCTGTCAAGGATATTATAGCAGTGGACGGACAAACGTAGTGTAGGCAGTGTTTTCAGTTGGCCTGTTGCGTATTCTTAGTGTGCGGCCAATAAAACGCAGTCATTCGTTTGCCTTCCCCACAAAAGTATGTTATCGATCGTTCCAGTTTGAGTTTTACTGGGTACTGAGATGAACTGACAGTGCTTCGACTTCTGTTTTGTCATGTAACCGAAAGTTAATTATTGTTATTGAACGCAGCTTTCGTGTTTAATGTATTCCTCATTCAACAGAGTACACTCCTCCTACACCACATATAACTGTTTCAAAGTATTAAATTGTTACTGATGTTACCAAGTTGCAGTGGTTATCTTAACTTGCCGTTTTGAAACAAAGGAAAATATTATAGCGAAATGTAGCAACTAAGAAGCGGAGTATCCAAATAAATAAACATTTCCGGTTTAAGAAGTTGCAGTAGGTCTACTACACAGTAACGTAAATTAGGAGCAAAGTCCATTAGTAGATCGTTATCACGAAAATCAGCCCTCATAATGCAAAGTGCCACTACAAGAAAGAAAGTTTCCAAACATGTCAATGAGTAGTCGAGGAAAGTGGACGCATTCTGTCTACTGAATCCCAACGCACGCCACTTACGAGGGGACACGCCAAGCGTCATACCCCGATCTTGCTGAAACTTCGCTCAGTGAAAGAGGGGACAAAATAAGCGAACACGTGTCTTGGCTTATCTGCTTACACTCTACCGCTTCTGAGAAAACGACGGTCAAAGTTTTCAATGCGCTGTTGCTATAGTGTAGATACCTCTTAGCGGGTAAGGATTCAACTGAAGCGGTGGCTCTGCGGCTACCATAGCGACTTCGGAACTTTGCGCTGCGAGTTCAAAACCCGGTTTTTCCTTCCCTCCCCCCCCCCCCCCTCACTCTCTGAATTATCTACGAATGTTTATTCCAATTTATGTTGAAACACTGTTGTCGTTATTCGTCAGTTAATTTACTGTGTAAAGAAATAAGTTAAAAAGGGAACACATAGTGCGTAGTGGGGCGATCACTCTGTTGTAGAAATAATTCAGAAGCCAAGATCGCTTAAATACTGTTTGCTGGATAACCGGTTTCAACACACTAAAGGTGCCATAATCGGATCTGAATGTAGATTAACATTTATAAACCATTTGGATATAACGATACATGAGGCAGACCAGATGATTTTAGATCAGCTTGTCTCATTCGTTTATTATTTTTTTAATTAATTTATTACACATAAAGTTAATTGGCGAATAATGACAACATTATTTCAACATAAATTAGAAAAAAACATTCGTAGATAATTCTGATAGAGAGGCAAGAAAAAATAGTAATAAAAAAACCCAATATGGTCTCGAACACGGGAATCAAAGTTAAGAAGGAACGACGGTAGCCACTGAGCCACCGCTTCAATTGCGTTCTCGGCTGCAGAAGGTATCTACACTATAGCAAGAGCGCGTTGATAACTTTGACCGTCGTTTTCTCGGAAACGGTCGAGTGTCTGCAGTTAAGTCGAAACACATGTTCGCTTATTTTGTCCTCTCCTTCACTGAGCAAAGTTTCCGGACAATCAGCCTATGACACCTGGCGAGTTCTCCTCGTTAGTCGAGTCGCTTCTTACGCCCGGCGAGAATTATGTATGCCTCAGAGTAAACTGCGCCACTTGGAAACACGGCGAGCGAGGATAAACACGTTTTCCTTCTTATAAGGCAACCTTCTACAGCTAAAATTCACGAAGTGTTCTTCAGGTTGCCTCATATATTTCAGAAATGTTTCTTGCTTTAGGCCTGCCGCATATGCAAAACGTAAACATTTCATTTCATGTAATATTTATCAGGATAAGACATGACAAGAGTGGACCAGTCCCTTCTGAGAAAAATTACAGATTCTAAGTTGCTCAACTATGTAATGACACGGGTACGGGCTTGCGACCTCTCGTTTATGTCATCGATTTCCGTGTCACACATACTTGGCCACTGCGTTGTGGCTGCCGTCGTGGAGGAGGCAGTCTGTTTCCTACTAGCGCTGTTTCCGCAGCAGATATTAACCGCGACGAATCATTCAGTCAACGCTAAATGGCCCATCTGGCTGAGGAAGACAAGGGCGCTATAATAGCACTCCATGCAGAGGGATCTTCAAATGGCTATATAGCAAGAACTATGGGTCTTCCCAAGTCGACGGTAGCCAGGTGGATCAGACGAAAGGAAGAGAGTGGTAACCTGAATGGGAGGCCTCATGACCGTCGCCGCAAAACAACAGCAGCTCAGGATCAGCAGATACGCCGTTTCAGTGATAACCACCCATTTGTCAACGCACGACAAATTCAGCAGACTTTGGGTCTCAATGTTAGTAGTAAGACCGTCACTCGTCGTCTAAGGGAAGGTGGACTGAGAGCAAGAAGCGCTGCTGTGAAAGTGACATTGACTGTTTCCCACAGAGAAGCTCGCCTTGCTTTTGCTGCTGAAAATGTCGACAAACCTCTCCAGTTTTGGAGGCGAGTGATTTTCACGGACGAAAAAGTTTTCTCTACGGCATCAACCGGATAAGTACTTGTTTACCGGCCTCAAGGTGCTAGGTATAATCGAAAATATATTACAGTTGCCGAAAGAATGGCAGGGAGTCGGTAACGGCATGGGCATGGATATCAGCCGAAGGGTGTGGGCTCCTGTGGGAAGTGGAAGGAAGATTCTATGCGCGCAATTACATATCAATTCTGGAGAACGTGATGTAGCCTTCTGTGACAGCAAGATTTGGCGATGATCAGATCATGTTCCAACAAGATCGCTCGCCTATTCATATGGCACGTGTGGTTAAGAGGTGGTTCGACGACCATAGTAATATTACTGTAATGGAATGGCCACGTAAAGGAGCTGACATGAATCCCATTGAGAATATTTGGGCAGAAATGGTCAGAGTAATACGAGAAAAGGGGCAGTCAACGTCGACTCGCCGACAGCTTTCTGATGTGATTCATGACGCTTGGAATGAGTTACTTGAATCTCCTAGTTATGTGGCTCGAGTTGTGGGCTCAATGCCCAACAGACTTCGAGCTGTTGTGGAAGCCGAAGGAGGCTATACGCGATACTAAGCAGCATCAGCGGAGGTGTTTTTTTTTTTTTTTCAGCCCTTCACCAATCAGCTGCAACAGCTGTTTCAAGTTTTTTCTTTATTTACAGACGTATATTTTATATAATTTCAAGGAAACGCAGTAAGTGGAATGTGGACAAACAAATTAATTCACAGCAAGATATGTAATATTTAATTTGACAAGAGAAGAAATACACACCTTATATATTCATGCAGTCTGTAAAAAATACATGACACACGTGTATATGCAAGAAGGGTACGAAACAATTCAGCACAAATGAAAAATATTGAGGAGAAGCTCGCCGATGAAGGCGTAATTGGAGAACAAAGGTTGGGCTAGAAGGAGAGGTAAGGAGGCCCGAGAAAGCAGAGAAAAATCAAATACTAAGTAGACTTTGAGTCGTTGTCGGAGCAGAGGGCGGTTGGTATATGCGATTCGGAGCAACAGTAGAAGAATAGTTTTATTTACGATTTTTGAGGCTTTATTTTGTGACGGCTAAACAGTGCTGCATCATGAGACCCACTATTTGTCCACATGTGGCTAAACATCAGAGGTGTAAAAAATTTTGAGAGATGCCGAAGTTCTCTGGAAGAGTAACGTGTTTTAGACAAGAAGATGATTTTTAGTTCATTTCATTTTAACCATTCACACTATGCTTTGACATTCTAATCTTTGATTTCATTTTATTATCATGTATCTTTTCTTCAGTGAAAGTCAACGGTAGTAAGTTTCAAGATATGAAGAATAACTGGAAGTTTTTAATTTGTGGAATAGCGTATTTAACAGTTAATATTTTCAACAAATCTGTAGTTATAGGACATATTAAGAAGCAAGTCAAAAATGGCATTGTGGAAAGATCTGGTTGGTTTCTAAAGGGTAACGACGGTAAAATAGCAAATACGAAACTATGGGTAACAACTATTGTTGATGGTGAGGAGCCATAATCGATATGTCACTATTCTGTAATTGTTTTTCTGATGTTTATCGTCAATCCTAGGATTGAAACCGATACTCTGTTTTACGTAAAGAATATAACCTTCAAAATTTATTTAGCAGCGCAGAATATTAAATCATAGTTTATAGATCAGGAACCTAATCCAACTGCCTTTAATTTTATTCTCACGGATGACATTGAGACAGTAAATAACAAGAGAAATAACAAAACTCTCAGAATCAATAT
The DNA here is from genome assembly GCF_023898315.1 of Schistocerca nitens. Classification (NCBI taxonomy): domain Eukaryota; kingdom Metazoa; phylum Arthropoda; class Insecta; order Orthoptera; family Acrididae; genus Schistocerca; species Schistocerca nitens. The sequence continues at coordinate 318,054,058 of NC_064621.1, read as the reverse complement.
AGAGAATTCAAGTGTCCAGTGGATTCAAAAGTTTGCTATAATAGCGAATAATTGCTTTTACTGACTCCTTCATGCCTACGTCTTCTGTCAGACAATATTTGAAACTAGGACTAGCAAGGTAAACAATTTTTCCACAAATTATCAAATTAGAAGTCGGAGAGCCAGATACATAAATTACGACGACAACAAACGTTTTTCAAGTAAACTGATCACAGGAGGCATCCAACACATTTATTGTGTGTTACATGCACAGGATGTAAACTGGCAACGCCACCAACACACAATACCACTAACAAGGGAACATCCCCATCGCACCCCCCTCAGATTTAGTTATAAGTTGGCACAGTGGATAGGCCTTGAAAAACTGAACACAGATCAATCGAGAAAACTGGAAGAAGTTGTATGACAAAAATAAGCAAAATATACAAACTCAGTAGTCCATGCGCAAGATACGCAACAACAAGGACAGAGGAAGCTCAGGAGCGCCGTGATCCCGTGGTTAGCGTGAGCAGCTGCGCAACGAGAGGTCCTTCGTTCAAGTCTTCCCTCGAGTGAAAATCTGAATTTTTTCTTTTCAGACAATTATTATCTGTCCGTCTGATGCGAGGTAAATGCGCCGTAGTATGATGACGCTACACCGAAACAAACATCGAAACACATGACGTCAGTCGACTACAGCGCACGAAAGAGAGAGTATTCCTGCTAACGAGGCTCCCTGGCTGGCAGTTGACTGTTCGCTACTTTGGAAGAGAGTGCATTAAATACGTGAGATGCATTCCGTGGGCAATATGAATCCAGCAAATAGAGCTCGCGACTTCAATAACAATGTCAATGAATATTTTCCGAACTGTAAGGCATCGGAAAGTTCCTTAAGGGATCGAACGATTGTCGAACATTTGTATGATTATTTCCTACATTTGTTGATAAACAGTACGTGTGGTGATGATTGTCTGAAAATGAAAAATGAAAGGACTCACTCGAGGGAAGACTTGAACCAAGGACCTTTCACTCCGTAGCTGCTCATGCTAACCACGTGACCACGGCGCTCCCGAACTCACGCTATCCCTGCGCATGGACTACTCAGTTTGTATATTTTGCTTATTTTTTTTTTCATAGTTCCACACAACTTCTCCCTGTTTTCTCGATTGATCTGTGTTCAGTTTTTCAAGGCCTATCCACTGCGCCAACTTATAACTACATCTGAGGAGGGTGCGATGGGGAGGTTCCCTTGTTAGCTATGAAACAACTGTAGCAAAACGGAGCATCCTCGTTATCCATGTGATGAATAAGACGACTAATTCGCAACATAAATGTCAATGTAAGCATCAATTTATGTTGGAACGTGCTTCCTGGACCAAATAACATACGTTTCCTAAGTATTCAATACGAATCATGAAGCAAATGTAATTTAAAAGACATAAAAATATCGAGTGATTTTACTAACATAATTATGAACCAACCACGAACATAAATCGATGATCACATAGTTGTCAAAAAGTATTCTACAGTATTGCCATTCTCCATTAGACTAGCAGCAGGAAGAAAACGATCGCTCAGCTGTGCTGAGATATCTTGCACTGACGAAGCTCGCGCTTCGAAGACGCCACAGCATCGTCTGCCACCATTTCATGGGAAACGAAATATCTCAAGTGAACAGCCTTAGACATAAAAACACCGCCGGCGCAAGCAGCCGTGCGATCCGCGATATGACGCCGTTGAAAGCACGGCTAACCCGCGCCGGAAAGCTGTTAATATCATCTGATGTTGCTAACAAGTTATTTACTTCTGGTGAATCATTTTCTGCGCAGTTCATTTAAGATAGAATAACTAAAATATATTTGATGTTACGGAAGACGAAGGACGCCTAATTCATTTCCCTCTCTTTACTTATGATGTTACATTCGCAATCTGAGCATACGTATTATCCATAACCGCACTTTAGCGCCACACAGATACGTGAATGAAACACATTGGCGTGCAGTTTTAGACATAAAAACTGACCGCCGGCCGCCTGCCACAGAGACTTAAGTCCGAGTCTATTCATTAGGAGGAAGTGTTGTCTACTTCCGAGATGTTCTCGGATTGTGTGAGCCCGTGGTCTAGTGCTAGCCGGCACGGTAGCTCAACGTGTTCGGTCAGAGAGCCGGTTGGCCTCTGTAATAAAAAAACTGAGTGGAAGGATCAACCACCGAACTTGAACAGGATGTCCTGCGACGTCCGCAACGACCAAACACAACGATCAATAATGAACAATAAGAAAAAAAAGAAAAGAAAAAAATGGTAATCGTCATGCATTCTAAGCTTATGGTCGCCTGTTCGTGTCCAACTATATTTTTTTTTAGCACATTTCGGTCTAAAGTTGTGATTCTGATCGAAGATAATTCGCTTAACATTCTACCCACCAGCAATGACAAGTATTCCAGAAACAACTCCGCAGGACAGCTCGTGGCTGCGCCGCGATCATAACAGCTTACGCTCGAGCGTTTCCTTGCGCTGCAGCGGCTACCGGCCACCGGCCAGACGCCACCCGCCGCCTGAAATCCGGCGCCGCCCATGTGAACGCGGCGCCACGCTGTTAGTGTATGTATCAACTGTCATTTTCGAATTTGAAGTTCTAGTTGTCGTCTTGCAGTTAAACATTCGATTTTGCATACTTGAAAATCATGAACTACAGTTAAGCATTGTAAAATTGAGTCGCAAGTGGAAAAAGGTGTGACACTTGAAACACAACGTTTACTTTTGGTATAACAGAGGGGTGAATGCAGAGGAGGCAGCTAGAAAGATTTGAACTGTGTTTGCAGCGAGTGCTTTTGGTAAAAATACGCCAGAAAAAGATATTCGTGTTTCAACAAAGATCGTTCTGGCATGAATGATTTTCCACATTAAGGAAGTCTCGACTACTGATATATGTGATAGATTACCATTTAACCATCATGCGACATTTGCATTCAACAGGCAAAGTTCAGACGTCTGGTGTAGGAGTACTGCATGCTCTAATTCGAAACAACAAAAATCAACGGAGTGACTATTATTGAACGTCATCAGGTCACTCATCGAGCATTCCTTTCGGTCGGAGTGTAAGAAAATCGAGCAATAAAACTACATCACCTGTGCTACTGCACGATAACGCACTCTGTCGATTTGAGAAACAAAACAATCCAGGAGATTGATAGAAAAGTCGTCTCTCAGGCACTTGTATTGATAGGGAAGTCCTCTCTCAAGCACTTGTCCCTCTCGTCATATATTTGTAAAATTTTACCTTTCCCGCTCTTGATCGATCAACCGTCAAAGCAATTCATTTCTAGACGGAAATGCTCTTAAAACTACTCTGGTTTAATGACATCGTTAGAACCAGTAGGTTTCTACAGGCGTAGAATTTGTAAACAACTTTAGCATTGTCAGATCGTTTTAGATATCGTGAAAGAAAATTCTGCTGCTGATTAATTTCTCTTTGATAATTACTGTTGCGTTTAGTAAACTAATGGAAAATGCAATTAAAATATTCACTGTACTAATACAAATTAAATTCAGCTTACTACAGAAACATCACGACGGCAGTCTATCTTAATAAAGTATTAAGTGTCTGTGAGACGATTGAGCCTATTTTAACACGAATTAGTAGGATATTACCGACTTTTGACTTCGAAAAGATCTGTATTTATTTCATTTCCTGTACCATTCGTAAGTATTATGAAAATGTGACATTTCATAGATAAAAACAACAAAAAATATGTCGGCAGAAAACAAAAGTGGCATTATGAATTTGGCAGTACCGTAAGGTTTTCGCTCTGACACTAATAGTTACTGAAAGTAGCAAGGCGAATTTTGTCGAGCGTTGTCTTACGATTCCCTTATTGAGTTTTTATCAGCCTGCTTGTAGCTGTGCTACAAAAGAATTAAAAATCTGGCTTTCAGCGAATCGCGAAAGGCGACGAAAGCAGCTTGCACCTGTTAGCTAAGCATGTTACCTGGGAACTGGTTTTTTCCTAAAGTGGGAAGACGTCCTTTTGTGGTTGAATTGTTGGCAAATGTCAGTCAAACGTGTGCCATTGGTCTAAGCGTTTCGGTGTGTTGAATTTGTGCCAAAGATTTTTCTACAGGTTTTTTCTGTCCCAAATAGAGAGTTGAAGTCTCCCACTAGTATTTTCACGTCATCCTGGTGAATTTTGCTCATAGTATTTTCGAGTGTTTTCCAGAAATTTTCGACATTTTCGGAGTTTTTCTTATTTTCGTTGTTGGTGGGGACACGTGCATTGATGAGCGTATATTTTTTACTGTGGCTCTGAATGAGCATAGTCATAAGTCGCTTGTTGATGGGTCTGCCCCGGTGGCCGAGCGGTTCTAGGCGCTTCAGTTCGGAACCGTGCGACTGCTACGGTCGATGGTTCGAATCCAGCCTCGGGCATGGATGTGTGTGATGTCCTTAGGTTAAGTTAGGTTTAAGTAGTTCTAAGTTCTAGGGGACTGATGACCTCCGGTGTTAAGTCTCATAGTGCTCAGAGTCATTTGAACCTTTTCATTGTTGATGGGTGTGATTTCTTTGAGAAAGTTGATGATAGATCTGTGTTCGAGAAATGCAATGCCGAAGATTGGTACGCCTTTCGCTACCTTTTGTTGTATTTTGCTTTTGAAGACGCAATGGTTTCCCTAATGCAAGGTTTCATTGTCAGTTAGTCGTGGTTCTTGAAGAGCAAGGATGAGAATTTTTTGTCGGTGGATTTCTTTTGTGAGATTATTTAGTTTTCGTGTTTGGATCAATGTATCGATGTTTACTTTTAAATGCATGTTTCTTCCTTGTAGGGAAATTTACCAGAGATCTTCGATATTCTCTGCCGTGCTAACCTGGACTCCCCAGAATCCGAAGATCCAACTGCCGCCTGTCGACAGCCGGGTTGTGTACCACCTGGGGTAAAGTTGACTTTGCTTGCATAGTTCATGTTTGCTTGTGTTTCATTGGTTTGGCTTGGGTGATACCAGGACCGGACAGGACCAGAGGGTGTTGAAGCCTTTGAAAGCAAATATTTTCAGCCAAGCTCATTGAGCTAAGAGACGGTGACCAGAGTAGCGGTGATTTTAACTCAGACGTGTCTGGATCTTGGGTTCAACGGATTTGGTAGCCGTTCAGGATTGTGTTAATATTTGGTTCACCCCTAGTATATGATTTCCTCGGTACCACCCATATGGGGGAGGGTTTCCCCTATCCGCCACACGCGATTATTATTATTATTATTATTATTGTCATTATGTCATCAGCAAATCCGATATGGTGTATCTTCCCACCACTGAAATAGATGTGTATTGTTCGATTCAGTATTTCCATCACATAAATGTGGGTTATAATTACGTTACATTGCTGCTAGAAGACATATTTCTCACTTTTTCTTAGACAGTTGCTACCTGTTACTCCATATAGGAATTTATGTGCGCAGCATTGTTGCAATACAGACGTTCAAATTATCCGATTTCTGTAATTTCGTTTCGATACCAGATAGTTCTAATCGGATTCAGCTAGGCAGTCTTAATGTGGATATCTGACTACGACTCTCATCATGTGATAGACTGGGCAAATCACATTCTTAATCGGACTGTTGAATATAGATCACTTATCTAAGACAGGGCCTGAATTCTTAAACACTGTGGAAAATAATAATCCAATGTGCTTATTACAAATACGTTATTTAAATATAAATACATGGACTAACGAGATAACAGTTTATTTACAGGAGCAGAGCCCCATCCATCATAGCAGAGCAGTGCGAGATTGGTTTCAGGCCCAAGAGAGGATAAAGCTGTTGCCGTTTGTTCCACGATCACCAAACATCAACCAGATAGAGAATATGTGGGCCGAGGTAACAAGGCCATTGCCACGTGGATCTACAAACGCAAGCGACCTTTGGACAAATATAGAAAACATATGTTGGGAAGTAAACCATCACGCTACACTGTCGACGACTCAATGAAATCAATTCCCTAAGCCTTCGAGAAATCTTACGTAATGATTGTGGGTGGGTTGGTTACTAAAAGTATAAAAAAAATGTTAAATGTGTGTGAAGTCTTATGGGACTCAACTGCTAAGGTCATCAGTACCTAAGCTTACACACTACTTAACCTAAATTATCCTAAAGACAAACACACACACTCATGCCCGAGGGAGGACTCGAACCTCCGCCGGAATCAGCCACGCAGCCCATGACTGCAACGGCCCAGACCGCTTTTTTTTTTTTTTTTTCAATGTAATTTTGTTCGCTTTTGTTCGTTGTGTCTGCTCGGGGCGGACGTCGTAAGTCATCCGTTTGAAGTTCGTTGATGATCAATTAACTCAGTTTTTTTATTACAGAGGGCACGTAACCCTCTGACCGAACACGCTGAGCTACCGTGCTGGCAACCGCTCGGCTAATCCCGCGCGGCTACTTAAAGTATACTCGTCCACAAAACCCATGTGGACAATTATCTGATAATCGGTCAAGCTTTGCTTTGTCGCAGCTCTTTAGCATACAAGTCCATTTACTTTCAGGCTCCTCCTTACAATTCTTGCAATGCAAGGTAATTGAAAAATCCCATCCACTCGACGCCAACTGAGGAACTGACTGGTGCATGTGTTGTTCATCACACAGTAGTTGTCAGCCTCACTAGGATCAATGACTGTGTGTCTCTCTCTCTCTCTCTCTCTGTGTGTGTGTGTGTGTGTGTGTGTGTGTGTGTGTTTTCGTGTTCATGCACAATCTGAAATAATACTATTAACATTAGAGAGACAACCAACAATAAATAATTCATCAAATATGACTGTAAAGTATTTTAATGCGATGGGAAGCTACTAACTGAATTTTCACCCAACCCACGTCCTGCATATTACGTTAAGTAAGATGTATTAACTCCATAGTATCGTTAGCAGAGACAGTGCGCTCTTGTTGTCGAGGCACGCGACAAGCACAGCGATCAGCAGTGCCCAATGCCGCCGAGATTTGTTTATGTTGGCTGAGCGTGGACACTGCAGCAGACGCTTCGCCATAAACAGAAAGAAATCACCTTGGCTCTGACCGCAGTGAGCGGATATCACTGCCTGCGTGTTCTTATAGTAACCAACGTGAGACTCTACTCACAGGTGCCATGGAGCAATTGCAACGGGTATCATGTCATTAGTCATCAGAATATTAACCAGTGATGAAATGTCCACTCTATTTGAATCCCAAGAAAATAGGAACCTTCTCACAAAGGAATGTGAGGTGATATCAAAATTTATCCAACATACAAAAATTAACTGCAGGGCTTTCAAGTATGCAGTAGTAGCACACAAGGAAATATTATGTCTTGGAAGCGTATATTTCATTTCCTCTTCTGATATTAACGCCCTTGTTTTAGTATGAAGTGGGAAAATAAACACGAAAAACTTAAGTTCCTGAGAAGCATATAAGTCATTTCCTCTTCTCATATCATAACTTTTGTTTTAGTATGAGGTAAAAAAATAAACAGTTTAGGGTTCTGAAACATAATATGACACCAGATTCTTATCGTAGGCGCTATCGGAAACGCAAAAAGCAGGGAGCTGTCCATTGTTTTGTCCAAAAGTCTGTTTCCTTTCATGCATTACTCACGTTAGGAGATTCTTATTTAAGGACTTGTGGGCATCAAGTTCTTCAGCAGAACATGCCTTATGTTATTGTGCTAATTTCGGTATGGAAAAAACGCAACAAAGACGAGTTCCCCTGGAGCAGTGAGGATATTTGCACATGTCTGTATTCAGCAATGACCGCCAGCTGCCACAACACTTCACAGAATCCTTGCGGCAGGCAACACAACTGTGCGTGAACTTCAGATTTCATTCAGTAAGACGTCAGGAGTTGGGTTGAAACGTCAAAGTCGTATTCAGTCCAGAATGAGGTGTTATTAAGGTAGTTGAACGTTCTAGCAATTACACTTCTATAATTCCCATATGCGTATTCCGATAGCCAAAAGAACCCGTTAGTGCGAAACCATCTGGACCTGCATTAACATCAAACTGCAAGAACTTGAGACAATACGTGGACTCTTCTCTTCGCTAAGTGACCTGTTACTGATATTTAGGATTCTCTCCGTCCTAGGCGTAGTGGAAATGGAACTTCAGAGGCGCCGGCCCGCGTGGTCGAGCGGTTCTAGGCGCTACAGTCTGGAACAGCGCGACCGCTACGGTCGCAGGTTCGAATCCTGCCTTGGGCATGGATGTGTGTGATGTCCGTAGGTTAGTTAGGTTTAAGTAGTTCTAAGTTATAGGGGACTGATGACCTCAGCAGTTAAGTCCCATAGTGCTCAGAGCCATTTGAACCATTTTTTTTTTAACTTCAGAGGAGCTTTCGCTATTCTTGACAAACATGAGAAACTTGTAATCACTGCGAGTTACAACTGCGTGATGATAATGGTTTAGGTTGTCAGTAGTTTTGGTGTTGTTATGCTGTCAAACTGCTTACAGCAACGTTAATGGTGGCGCACATAATTTACCGCTGACTACCTACTTAAGTAAAGATAGTGTTGTGGCTGTGGTGTCACCGCCAGACACCACACTTGCTAGGTGGTAACTTAAATCGGCCGCGGTCCTGTAGTACATGTCGGACCCGCGTGTCGCCACTGTGTAATCGCAAACCTAGCGCCACCACATGGCAGGTCACAAGACACGGACATGACCTCGCCCCAGTTGTACGGACGACATAGCTTGCGACCAGACGTACGAAGCTTTCCTCTCATTTGCCGAGAGACAGATAGAATAGCCTTCAGCTAGTCCATAGCTACTACCTAGCAAGGCGCCATTTGTATCAGTGCTTATAGCTAACGAATATTCAAGAGAGATGTATTCCAAGGATTCATTAAAGTTAAGTATAAAAGAAGCTCCCTCTTTATAGTTTTCATCCAGTATCCTGTTTCAGACTTCACGCCCGTCTGCGTTAGTTTAGCGTGCACCTAGCTACCTCATTGTGTGTATGCTTTATGAGCTAGACACAACAGTGGCGTCGTCGCTTGTCTTTATTTGGCCTCAGCTTGAGTAATCCGATTTAACGAACATAGTACTACATTCGCGGGCTGCTAATGATACAGTATGACTACAGAGATCATCGTGCGGGTATTACTTTAATTCTGCAATGAATTGCATAAAAAATATTACCCTCAGCTATGCAGCTGGAATGACTCATTACACAGGTACTCTATGTTGCACTTGGTTAAGTGATCAGTTCGCTGCAATCCTGCTTCTTCTGTTTTTAAATACTTGAATACTTCAAAAATGGTTCAAATGGTTCTGAGCGCTATGGGACTTAACGTCTTAAGTGGTCAGTCCGCTAGAACTTAGAACTACTTACACCTAACTAACCTAAGGACATCAGACACATCCATGTCGGAGACTGGAGTAGAACCTGAGACCGTAGCTCTCGCGCGGTTCCAGACTGTAGCGCCTAGAACCGCTCGGCCACCCTGGCCGAAATACTTGTATACTGACCATTCGTTATTTGACTAAATATGAAGTACAATCTAATTCGCATGTATATGGCATGGGTTAGCTCCGGCACGAAGGTATGACTAACGATTGGATGCCGTTGGAGTCCCGTTACTTTGATGGCAAGACAAATGTTCGTAAATCACCTCTATTGCCTCAAAAAACAATTGCATCTTAAATATCGAAGGACCGACGTCCACACTGTCACAACTTTCTGCAGTCAGTCTAACGATCGCATGTCATGGTCCTTCAACACGGTTCCGATGACATTAAGTTTCCGCTCCCAATTGTTCGTGGCCATGCGCTTGGGGGTCGCCCTTAACCACAATCCGAGATGGAGACTCACTTCAGTTACATCTAACCAGTGCGCACTTATTGCACTATTGTAGGAACCGAGATGCAGTATTTTGGATTTAAAATTTTGTAAATTTGTGGTGAGAACGTATGGGACCAAGTAAGCTTACACACTACTTAATCTAACTTATGAGACCAAGCCCCCCGACCATTATTTCACTCGCTCGCGGCCACACTGTATTCCCGCGTGGGTTTGGACGATGTCGTGCGCCTAGCACTGAAAACTTTAGATGAGCCGCCGAGACCCAAATAATTATACAGGATGTTTCAGGAGGAATAGTAAATATTGTAGGAGGTGGTAGTATAGACAAGTTGCAGAAGAAATGCCATATAACATGTGTCCAATTTTTATTTCGTACATACAGCTGGGTTCAATGCATTTCCGTTTCGTATGTTGGTCCTTACAGGACCCAGTTGTCGACATTTCCTTGAAAATGACTTCCAGCGTTATTGGAAGAGGTTTATTTGGCTACAGGAATGCCTATGTTCCTCCAGCATGACGGGGCTCCTGCAAATTCTAGTCGTCAGGTGACACATTATCGAAACCTAACATTTTCTGGAAGATCGATCATTAGATATCGGCACTTTTCTTGGTCTTCAAGGTCCCTGGACGTTCACTCTTTGGATTTTTGCCTGTGGGGATGGTTAAAGGCGAAGTCTACAAAGAAAAAGTAAACCCAAGAGCCGATTTGACCGTTCGGATTATGAATAGTGCAGCCCTCATAAAAGAACGCAAAGACGACCTCAGAAGAGCTACACGTGGTGTTATCAAGAGAAGTCAAATGTGCATTGAAGTTGGTGGGGAAATTTTTGAAAATCAACTTTGAACGTCCTCATTTGCATTTGATTTGAGTTTGTTAGGGTTACGTACTAACAGCTGTATCTCTGTCCTCAATAAAAAGTGGACGCATTTATATGGAATTTTTTTATGCATTTCGTCTGTACTACCACTTGCTAAAATATCTACTATTCCTCCTGAAACACCCTGTATATGGATATATGTGTGGTGTCTGTTCTTTCGGACATGTCCGAAAGAAAATGTTTCATTGCATTCTGCAACGACCTTTGATCTAGTTGTACGGGCTGATAGAGATTTCAGAGCTGCTTGGCTGTCTGAATAAAAGTAGATGCTACGATTTTTGTAGGGTCTACTCTAATTCTCCTCCGTGCACTTGCTGATAGAAGATGTCATGTAATACTGTGGCCATCTTCCCTAAAGAGATTCTAGGCAGTACACCAGACCCGGTACATTCATCTGTTTTCGACCTGTCAGCAAACCACTATATTATGTCTCCTGCACGGTTTAGTGGTTCGTTCTTCCACTGCTCCCTGCCTCCAACTGTTACATGGCAAGGTTTATTGGAACAGCTACAAGTTATTGTATAGTTAATCGGCATTTCCCGAGCCAGCGCCATACTGATTTGGGATTCCGTATATTCTAACTATATCCAGCTATTTCCAATTTTTAGCCTTTATGTCCCTGCCGCTGTCTCCATTTTAAGCCACAGGTATAAGGCGGGCATGTCTAGCGTAATATCAATCCCAAGAGTGGATGTCCTGCTAATTCCATCTGTTTGTGAAAGCAGATCAGTCTCTGCACTTTGCCAGACTCCCTAGCAGCCACCTTCTGTTCGACTTTGTTCATATTATAGGCCTATAAATTACCAATGGTCTTTTTACAGAGGTGTATATCCAGTAAGTACTGGGTTTAGACCCCATTTTACCCTACAGCAGCTTCTAGTGCTAATAAGATTGTCTTTCGCAGTGGAACACATTATTTATGTGAGGTGTTCATAATATTTTTCCATCTAGGGCTACCTCTAGATTCATTACAACCCAGCTATATGTATGTTCAATAAAAATTGGACACATGTTATATGTCATTGTTTCTGCAATTTGTCTATACTACCATCTCCTACAATAATTACTATTTCTCCTGAAACATCCTGTATAATTATTTGGCTTTCGACGGGTCATCTAAAGTTTTCAGTGCTAGACGCACGACATCGTCCGAACCCTGACGCACGACATCGTCCGAACCCTCGCGGGAATACAGTGTGGCCGCGAGCGAGTGGAAAATTGCCGTGGATGGAGAGGGGGGGGGGGGGGGGAGAGGGGTACCACGCATGTGGTATACAGCAAAGATGGGAATTCGCGTCTGATGAGGAGCGTGTGTAGATATGTGCTGCAGAGAGGTTGGTTGCTGTGTCCCGACAGTGCCCACCGTCGGAGCTTCGAGTCCTCCCTCCGGCATTGTCCATATTTTAAGTTAGATTAAGCAGTGTGTAAGCTTACTTGGTCCCATACGTTCTCACCACAAATTTACAAAATTTTAAATCCAAAATACTGCATCTCGGTTCCTACAATAGTGCAATAAGTGCGCACTGGTTAGATGTAACTGAAGTGAGTCTCCATCTCGGATTGTGGTTAAGGGCGACCCCCAAGCGCATGGCCACGAACAACTGGGAGCGGAAACTTAATGTCATCGGAACCGTGTTGAAGACCCAGCACATGCGATCGTTAGACTGACTGCAGAAAGTTCAGTTTATAAATACATACATACTTAGCAAAATTTATCATGTCACAGCAGTCTTACCGATACTGCAGGTCACTGCACATAAAATATTAGCTGTAGCCTCTTGGTATGTGTGGAAACAAAATATTTTCAAAGTACCCTTCCACACGGCGACTTTGCAAAGGCAAAACAGAGGACTTGGAATTAAAGACGTGCCTTTAAACTAATACATGCCACTAAGATAAGCATCACGAAACTTCTGTTCCTCTCGTTAGATCCTGGAGATAGGAACGCTCCTGTTAATGTAGCACGCCAGCCTAGATTACGTCCGAAAGTACTATGGCGATTGGAGCTGTATAAGACTTCCACCAGCACAAACCAACACTAGAACCGTCTATGATTATATTACCAGACATCGTCTACACAAACCAATTCCGGTGAATTAACCTACATAAAACTGGAGGACCGTCTGGAAAAATATCAACAATAAAATTATACCAACTAGAGTCAGTGCCGTATGGTGCGACGTTGTAAACGAAACCATACCCACAGCGGAACGATTATGAAAAATTAAATTGAGACCATCTTCATACTGCGACAAATGTGGGCTTGTAGAAACTGTAGCGCACACCTTCTTATGTGAAAATAGAATCAGAATTTGGAACTGGACTAGGAAGAAATTAGCACTAGCCATAGAACTGCAGAAAGTCATATACCGATAACTGAAGCTTTAAATCTGACTGGAAATGTTACCCATCCGCAAAGAATAACAGTTATTCGTGGCTTCTGGGACAGTTTTTGTTTTAGGTCGTAATAAACAAAACTTAGAACTTAGAAGAGTGCATGTTTTATATTGCAGAAGAACATTTTAAGCTGAAGAAGAATAACAAATATAAGGAATGGTTTAAAATTTTTTTATCTATTGCTTTATGTAGGCTACAAAGAGGTGGACAGTTTTATTGATTAGAAGCAGAATACTATTCTTTCACTTTTTTTTATTCCTGGAATATTCTTTTACGTCGGTTCTTAAATCAGAACTGTTCTAATTTGGCAAACCCCCTCCGGCTCCGAAACTTCTTCCATTTGTTGAAAAATATATGGCTTCCTTACAGACTTCATATGCATCCAGTGCATAATAACTTAAATTGTGAATATATTTCCGAATGAATGTTTGTTATTTATTTTTCCGTCACCCTGTTCACTGTTATAAGTTATGTTCCACAAGGAACGCACGCCATTGGAGGCGACAATCTGTAATTTATTTTACCTTAATTACTTCTTCAATTTTGTTCAACAATTTAGAGGAATATATGGGTGCAAACATGGAATACATGTGAATAATGCAGCTGCTCAGTGACAGGTATAGGGGAGGCATTGTGGCCAGGCCTCGGATTTTCGACCCCTGCCCTCTTTGCCTCCGCCTACCTGGTGCTGAAAGACTTCTCAAACTTAAAAAAAAAAAATAGTGCAATGGTCAGCACGTCTGTCTAGTAAGCAGCAGGTCTAGGTTCGAAGCTCAGTCGGTCACAAATTTTCATCTGCTGTCGTTGCTGTATTTCAACGCGCTATGACAGTGTGGACGTCGGTCATTCGATATTTAATATGCAATTGTTTTTTGAGGCAATAGAGGTGATTTGCGAACATTAGACTTCCCATCAAAATAACGGGACTCCAACGGCATCCAATCCTTCGTGTCGGAGCTAACCGATGCCATATACATGCGAATTAGATTGTAGTTCATATTTAGTCAAATAACGAATGGTCAGTATACAAGTATGCCGGCCAGGGTGGCCGAGCGGGTCTAGGCGCTACAGTCTGGAACCGCGCGAGAGCTATGGTCTCAGGTTCGACTCCAGTCTCCGACATGGATGTGTCTGATGTCCTTAGGTTAGTTAGGTTTAAGTAGTTCTAAGTTCTAGCGGACTGACCACCTCAGACGTTAAGTCCCATAGCGCTCAGAACCATTTGAACCATTTTTGAAGTATTCAAGTATTTACAAACAGAAGAAGCAGGATTGCAGCGAACTGATCACTTAACCAAGTGCAACATAGAGTACCTGTGTAATGAGTCATTCCAGCTGCATAGCTGAGGGTAATATTTTTTAAGCAATTCATTGCAGAATTAAAGTAATACCCGCACGATGATCTCTGTAGTCATACTGTATCATTAGCAGCCCGCGAATGTAGTACTATGTTCGTTAAATCGGATTACTCAAGCTGAGGCCAAATAAAGACAAGCGACGACGCCACAACACTATCTTTACTTAAGTAGGTAGTCAGCGCTAAATTATGTGCGCCACCATTAACGTTGCTGTAAGCAGTTTGACAGCATAACACCACCAAAACTACTGACAACCTAAACCATTATCATCACGCAGTTGTAACTCGCAGTGATTACAAGTTTCTCATGTTTGTCAAGAATAGCGAAAGCTCCTCTGAAGTTAAAAAAAAAATGGTTCAAATGGCTCTGAGCAATATGGGACTTAACTGCTGAGGTCATCAGAACCCTATAACTTAGAACTACTTAAACCTAACTAACCTACGGACATCACACACATCCATGCCCAAGGCAGGATTCGAACCTGCGACCGTAGCGGTCGCGCTGTTCCAGACTGTAGCGCCTAGAACCGCTCGGCCACGCGGGCCGGCGCCTCTGAAGTTCCATTTCCACTACGCCTAGGACGGAGAGAATCCTAAATATCAGTAACAGGTCACTTAGCGAAGAGAAGAGTCCACGTATTGTCTCAAGTTCGTGCAGTTTGATGTTAATGCAGGTCCAGATGGTTTCGCACTAACGGGTTCTTTTGGCTATCGGAATACGCATATGGGAATTATAGAAGTGTAATTGCTAGAACGTTCAACTACCTTAATAACACCTCATTCTGGACTGAATACGACTTTGACGTTTCAACCCAACTCCTGACGTCTTACTGAATGAAATCTGAAGTTCACGCACAGTTGTGTTGCCTGCCGCAAGGATTCTGTGAAGTGTTGTGGCAGCTGGCGGTCATTGCTGAATACAGACATGTGCAAATATCCTCACTGCTCCAGGGGAACTCGTCTTTGTTGCGTTTTTTCCATACCGAAATTAGCACAATAACATAAGGCATGTTCTGCTGAAGAACTTGATGCCCACAAGTCCTTAAATAAGAATCTCCTAACGTGAGTAATGCATGAAAGGAAACAGACTTTTGGACAAAACAATGGACAGCTCCCTGCTTTTTGCGTTTCCGATAGCGCCTACGATAAGAATCTGGTGTCATATTATGTTTCAGAACCCTAAACTGTTTATTTTTTTACCTCATACTAAAACAAAAGTTATGATATGAGAAGAGGAAATGACTTATATGCTTCTCAGGAACTTAAGTTTTTCGTGTTTATTTTCCCACTTCATACTAAAACAAGGGCGTTAATATCAGAAGAGGAAATGAAATATACGCTTCCAAGACATAATATTTCCTTGTGTGCTACTACTGCATACATGAAAGCCCTGCAGTTAATTTTTGTATGTTGGATAAATTTTGATATCACCTCACATTCCTTTGTGAGAAGGTTCCTATTTTCTTGGGATTCAAATAGAGTGGACATTTCATCACTGGTTAATATTCTGATGACTAATGACATGATACCCGTTGCAATTGCTCCATGGCACCTGTGAGTGGAGTCTCACGTTGGTTACTATAAGAACACGCAGGCAGTGATATCCGCTCACTGCGGTCAGAGCCAAGGTGATTTCTTTCTGTTTATGGCGAAGCGTCTGCTGCAGTGTCCACGCTCAGCCAACATAAACAAATCGCGGCGGCATTGGGCACTGCTGATCGCTGCGCTTGTCGCGAGCCTCGACAACAAGAGCGCACTGTCTCTGCTAACGATACTATGGAGTTAATACATCTTACTTAACGTAATATGCAGGACGTGGGTTGGGTGAAAATTCAGTTAGTAACTTCCCATCGCATTAAAATACTTTACAGTCATATTTGATGAATTATTTATTGTTGGTTGTCTCTCTAATGTTAATAGTATTATTTCAGATTGTGCATGAACACGAAAACACACACACACACACACACACACACACACACACACACACAGTCATTGGTCATTGATCCTAGTGAGGCTGACAACTACTGTGTGATGAACAACACATGCACCAGTCAGTTCCTCAGTTGGCGTCGAGTGGATGGGATTTTTCAATTACCTTGCATTGCAAGAATTGTAAGGAGGAGCCTGAAAGTAAATGGACTTGTATGCTAAAGAGCTGCGACAAAGCAAAGCTTGACCGATTATCAGATAATTGTCCACATGGGTTTTGTGGACGAGTATACTTTAAGTAGCCGCGCGGGATTGGCCGAGCGGTCTAGGGCGCTGCAGTCAGGGGCTGCGTGGCTGATTCCGGCGGAGGTTAGAGTCCTCCCTCGGGCATGAGTTTGTGTGTTTGTCCTTAGGATAATTTAGGTTAAGTAGTGTGTAAGCTTAGGTACTATGCTCATTCAGAGCCCCAGTAAAAAATATACACTCATCAATGCACGTGTCCCCACCAACATCGAAAATAAGAAAAACACGGAAAATGTTGAAAAATTCTGGTTCAAAATGGTTCAAATGTCTCTGAGCACCAAGCGACTTAACTTCTGAGGTCATCAGTCGCCTAGAACTTAGAACTAATTACAACTAACTAACCTAAGGAAAAAAATGGCTCTGAGCACTATGGGACTCAACTGCTGAGGTCATTAGTCCCCTAGGACTTAGAACTAGTTAAACCTAACTAACCTAAGGACATCACAAACATCCATGCCCGAGGCAGGATTCGAACCTGCGACCGTAGCGGTCTTGCGGAACTAACCTAAGGACATCACACACATCCATGCCCGAGGCAGGATTCAAACCAGCGACCGTAGCGGTCGCTCGGAACCAGACTGTAGCGCTTAGAACCGCATGGGAAAAATTTTGGAACACACTCGAAAATACTATGAGCAAAATTCACCAGGATGACGTGAAAATACTAATGGGAAACTTCAACTCTGTATTTGGGCAGAAAAAACCTGTAGAAAAATCTTTGGTACAAATTCAACACACCGAAACGCTTAGACCAATGGAACACGTCTGACTGACATTTGCCAACAATTCAACCACAAAAGGATGTCTTCCCACTTTAGGAAAAAACCAGTTCATGCTTAGCTAACAGGTGCAAGCTGCTTTCGTTCGCCTTTACAGACTCGCAGAAAGCCAGATTTTTAATTCTTTTGTAGCACAGCTACAAGCAGGCTGATAAAAACTCAATAAGGGAATCGTAAGACAACACTCGAGCAAAATTCGTCTTGCTACTTTCAGTAACTCTTAGTGTCAGAGCGAAAACCTTACGGTACTGCCAAATTCATAATGCCACTTTTGTTTTCTGCCGACATATTTTTTGTTGTTGTGAATACATAATTTTATCTATGAAATGTCACATTTTCATAATACTTACGAATGTTACAGGAAATGAAATAAATACAGATCTTTTCGAAGTCAAAAGTCGGTAATATCCTACTAATTCGTGTTAAAATAGGCTCAATCGTCTCACAGACACTTAATGCCTTATTAAGATAGACTGCCGTCGTGATGTTTCTGTAGTAAGCTGAATTTAATTTGTATTAGTACAGTGAATATTTTAATTGCATTTTCCATTAGTTTACTAAACGCAACAGTAATTATCAAAGAGAAATTAATCAGCAGCAGAATTTTCTTTCACGATATCTAAAACGATCTGTCAATGCTAAAGTTGTTTACAAATTCTACGCCTGTAGAAACCTACTGGCTCTAACGATGTTATTAAACCAGAGTAGTTTTAAGAGTATTTTCGTCTAGAAATGAATTGCCTTGACGGTTGATCGATCAAGAGCGGGAAAGGTAAAATTTTACAAATATATGACGAGAGGGACAAGTGCTTGAGAGAGGACTTCCCTATCAATACAAGTGCCTGAGAGACGACTTTTCTATCAATCTCCTGGATTGTTTTGTTTCTCAAATCGACAGAGTGCGTTATCGTGCAGTAGCACAGGTGATGTAGTTTTGTTGCTCGATTTTCTTACACTGCGAAAGAAAGTTGTCTCAGTTGTTGGCAACAAATTCCAGCTGTGTTGTTGCACACAACCTGGGGGCAGAATTCGTAGCCCAAAACACACTTTTGGAATTATCAGATGTAAAATATCATGTTCACGTTACTCTTTCCTCGAGTTTACGTCTTTTGGTGGGGCTCAGCCTTTATTTCTTCTTAGGAAGTTAACAATAAAGGCAACAAAATACGTCACCAGTAACAGTACTGCATAGGAATGCTCAATGAGTGACCTGATGACGTTCAATAATAGTCACTCCGTTGATTTTTGTTGTTTCGAATTAGAGCATGCAGTACTCCTACACCAGACGTCTGAACTTTGCCTGTTGAATGCAAATGTCGCATGATGGTTAAATGGTAATCTATCACATATATCAGTAGTCGAGACTTCCTTAATGTGGAAAATCATTCATGCCAGAACGATCTTTGTTGAAACACGAATATCTTTTTCTGGCGTATTTTTACCAAAAGCACTCGCTGCAAACACAGTTCAAATCTTTCTAGCTGCCTCCTCTGCATTCACCCCTCTGTTATACCAAAAGTAAACGTTGTGTTTCAAGTGTCACACCTTTTTCCACTTGCGACTCAATTTTACAATGCTTAACTGTAGTTCATGATTTTCAAGTATGCAAAATCGAATGTTTAACTGCAAGATGACAACTAGAACTTCAAATTCGAAAATGACAGTTGATACATACACTAACAGCGTGGCGCCGCGTTCACATGGGCGGCGCCGGATTTCAGGCGGCGGGTGGCGTCTGGCCGGTGGCCGGTAGCCGCTGCAGCGCAAGGAAACGCTCGAGCGTAAGCTGTTATGATCGCGGCGCAGCCACGAGCTGTCCTGCGGAGTTGTTTCTGGAATACTTGTCATTGCTGGTGGGTAGAATGTTAAGCGAATTATCTTCGATCAGAATCACAACTTTAGACCGAAATGTGCTAAAAAAAAAATATAGTTGGACACGAACAGGCGACCATAAGCTTAGAATGCATGACGATTACCATTTTTTCTTTTCTTTTTTTTCTTATTGTTCATTATTGATCGTTGTGTTTGGTCGTTGCGGACGTCGCAGGACATCCTGTTCAAGTTCGGTGGTTGATCCTTCCACTCAGTTTTTTTATTACAGAGGCCAACCGGCTCTCTGACCGAACACGTTGAGCTACCGTGCCGGCTAGCACTAGACCACGGGCTCACACAATCCGAGAACATCTCGGAAGTAGACAACACTTCCTCCTAATGAATAGACTCGGACTTAAGTCTCTGTGGCAGGCGGCCGGCGGTCAGTTTTTATGTCTAAAACTGCACGCCAATGTGTTTCATTCACGTATCTGTGTGGCGCTAAAGTGCGGTTATGGATAATACGTATGCTCAGATTGCGAATGTAACATCATAAGTAAAGAGAGGGAAATGAATTAGGCGTCCTTCGTCTTCCGTAACATCAAATATATTTTAGTTATTCTATCTTAAATGAACTGCGCAGAAAATGATTCACCAGAAGTAAATAACTTGTTAGCAACATCAGATGATATTAACAGCTTTCCGGCGCGGGTTAGCCGTGCTTTCAACGGCATCATATCGCGGATCGCACGGCTGCTTGCGCCGTCAGTTCGAATCCTTCCCCGGGCATGGATGTGTGTTAAGTTAGGTTGGTTTAAGTAGTTCTAGGTCTAGGGGCTGATGACGTAAGCAGTTTGGTCGCATAGTTCTTGGAGCCATTTTTTGACCTTTCACGTAAATTTTCTTTTCATAAACGGCCGTATCTTTAGATTGCGTTGACATAGAAGCTCACTTTTTTACACCACCAAGGGACCGGTTACCGCAAGAAGTGCGATACATTTCCGCTTATTATGTCTACCCGTTCTGGAGGTAAACAGGTTTTAAAGGTTGGGTAGACCGATAGACGGTCAAGAAAGTGAGACTTGTAGGGTTCCGTTTTTACCGGTTTAGGTGACGAAATCCTAACAACGAAAACAGCTACGACAGCTACTGAAGATGAGCGCCGCATAAATAACACCCCCTACTCTTTATTCGAAATGTGCTAGTTGTAGTCGATACATCAGCATATTAATCGTAGCTACGCTTTCGATCCAAATAACGTTTACAGGAATGAAAATAGGATCCATTTGCCTATACACGTGCTAATTCACATCCCAGTATTAATGCTACCGCGTTTTAGAAGTGCGAACATTCCCATTGCTAGCTAGCTTAAGAAACACTTAGGCTAATGAACGTGTTCCGGCTGTGGCGAGTCTAGTGGAGAATTCGAAACAGTGTAGAATACGTTTGGCAGCTGTGTAGCCGTTTATTTCCTGGGGTGGTGCAGAAATATCCTACTAAATTTACTCTCTAATAACAGTATTTTGCTATTTCGATAAACATCCCAAATGGTTGCACATAAGCGGTTACATAAAGGAAGAAAATTCATGTTTTTGAGTCCAGAAAGCTCTATGCAAGAGAAACTGCAGATCATTTTGCCATTTTCATTGCAAAATTGCCGGCTTATTGATGTCTGGGGTAATAATAGAGGGCTGCCTGCGTTGTCTGCTAGCGTAGTGAAAGGAAGGTCTGGTTTGTTTTCGGTTCTAATCTCGATGGAGGCAGGTAGAATATCAGTAAAGCAATTTTAAGAAATTCTCGCGCCCCCAATACGTTTTATCGCTACCTTTATTCTGTACTGTCACCCTGTGCATGTCAATATGACACTCTTGTAGAATTTCATACATGTTACTGTCTACTTTTTCCGTTTCTGTCAATAATGGAACTGACTTACGTGTGGCACTGAATGATTTTTAACTGAATTTCGTTATGAATCTTCATGCATTGTTAAATTTGCACACTTTCATGGTAGATCAGCAACGGTAATCCAGTATGACTGGTCTGAACGTTGACACAGACCGTTTCGCGGCCGAAAGCGGATAATATTTTGCTAATTCGTAACGATCCGGGGTTCTTTGTCTTACTAAAACAATTATGATATCTCGATAAGTTGAAATTCATTTTTATTGGTACAGTTCATACCAATTAGCGTTTCTTCTTTCATTCTGTCTTATATTTACGTGTTGTATTTAACACACTAATCAGCATAAATATAGTCTTACAAATTATTGAAAACAGCCTAAAAAAGTTCAGATAGTTTGTCAATTTCACGCCTGTGCATACTACGTTGGTAGCACTTCGTCACCTTGCCTGTTATGCTGTGTAGCAGACTTTAAAGCCGTGCGGATCAGCATAACGAAAAGGCGAGGGGTCTCGCTCGTTTTGTCCACGACTGTACCTAGAGGGAAGCTCTAGAAAGTTAATAGCCTGAGCTGACGTTGATGGAACCTAGTAGGGAGCTAAAAGCATGAGGTATTTTTATGGTTCTTAGATTGTAGAAACGGCATGTTGGGAGTTGGAAGCAATCGGCGGCGAGCCCATCCCTCAGTAAATCTTGCCAGACAGGCCGACAGCTGTACAGGGCAGACAGAGCAGCCTGTTGTTGAGACAGGTCTCCAGCACAACAATGCCACTATACGTCCATTGGCGCCAGCCAAAGTCTGGGATGGGGGCGAAAGACTGACGTGACGTGTCTACACAGTGGAATTGTAAACCAGGTAGTGTATGAAGAGATAAACACAATAAAAGTACACAAATTTTTGTGTTCACCGATACCGCAAACAGGCCTCTGACCCCCATCCATCTGCCACCTCAGTTGTTTAAGGATATCCGGAATCTGAGAAACGTTTAGAGATATAATCATTATTACACTTCATAGCTGGGACTAATAAGATACAAGGCACAGGTGATTTAGATAAAGATCTTTAAGATTATCTCGGTTCGCTTGTTGCTGCAGGAAGCAATGCGACTTTGGAGAAAAACATCTTCCCGATCTGTGAAAACTTAAAAAAAAAACAGTAATTGGCGGTTTCTTCTTTTTCCAGAGACACAGGTTTCTCAATTATAGCCCTGGTTCGACAGGAGTTTGTGCTGTCATGTGGGAGGGGAGATTTAGCTCCTCTAGAGCCCGGTGGTTGGCTCAAGATGGCGTGAAGGCAATGTCGTTCATGCACATTGCGGGAAATCACATTTTTTTCTGAAGAGGTGCGAGGCTCTCTCGGCTGCTGGACTTAGGTCTGGTAAGAAGACATCTGGTCTATGCTCTGGCATGTGTGGTTGGTGCTTGGTTCTTGTCCTGAGACTCACTTCACTTGCGAGTAATTTAGATTGGGGAGCATGAGGTGAAGTTCTTACTGTACCGACAGTGTGGCTTCAAACCTCTCGGACTACTCTTTTCCTGAGGGCACAATTATTCGTTTTTGGTTTATCATTGTTGA
Source organism: Schistocerca nitens (assembly GCF_023898315.1). NCBI lineage: Eukaryota > Metazoa > Arthropoda > Insecta > Orthoptera > Acrididae > Schistocerca > Schistocerca nitens. Next base: position 318,031,331 of record NC_064621.1, on the reverse strand, counting down.
CGTTAGGTATCCTTATGCACTCTGTCGTATAAGTGAGACAAATTGGTCCTTGGTATGACTAGCAAACGGCTGTGTCACACACCGGAATCTACCGTGATTTCAGGGCTCTGGTGGAGAGTGAACTGCGACTCGTCTGCCTGAGCGAAGACTGTGAGATTTTTTGCACTTCTTTCTTGGCCACGATTGATTCAAAGGTGCCGCCTCACGTCTCGCCTCCACCGCACGGATCTCGCCAGCTGCAAGTTACTGTTGTTCTTGTGGTCTTCAGTCCTAAGACTGGTTTGATGCAGCTCTCCACGCTACTCTATCCCGTGCAAGCTTCTTCATCTCCCAGTACCTACCGCAACCTACATCCTTCTGAACCTGCTTAGTGTATTCATCTCTGGTCTCCCTCTACGCTGCCCTCCAATACTAAATTAGTGGTCTGACCTACCCATCTAATCTTCAGCATTCTTCTGTAGCACCACATTTCAAAAGCTACTTCTCTCTTCTTGTCCAAACTATTTATCGTCCATGTTTCACTTCCATAAATGGCTACACTCCATACAAATACTTTCAGAAATGACTTCCTGACACTTAAATCTATACTCGATTTTAACAAATTTTTCTTCTTCAGAAACGCTTTCCTTGCCATTGCCAGTCTACATTTTATATCCTCTCTACTTCGACCATCATCAGTTATTTTGCTTCCCAAATAGCAAAACTCCTTTACTACTTTAAGTGTCTCATTTCCTAATCTAATTCCCTCAGCATCACCCGATTTAATTCGACTACATTCCATTATCCTCGTTTTGCTTTTGTTGATGTCCATCTTATATCCTCCTTTCAAGACACTATCCATTGGTTACTATGTCGCGCGAATCAAACTGGGCAATGTACCGCTACTCTGGCCTTTCCATAGCGCACAGATCTCAATCACCACTTGCTCTCAGTTGCGCCTGTATAGAGATAACTCTGCAGATTTGAACAATCAAAGCCTGCTCAGTGTCAGATCAATTCACATTTTTAGGGCCAGAGTACTTGGCTTTCTTCTGCCACCGAGGATCTTTGTCCATTGTGTTCTTAAACCACCTGTTAGTTGTTTACGCTATTCGATCATACTTTGTTTAGCATAATTTATGTCTGTCTTTGTTTTCGGAAAATAAATGTGGTTAGTAAACCAAATCTTGCATACATTCTCAGTCATTTTATATAGCAGCCCCACGGGTTGCATTTCTATTTGAATAATCCTAAAGCTAATTGAGGATGTGTGACTGGTAACTCAAGAAACGTTCCAGAAAATTTGGGTGAGCAATTTAGCCAAATTATCCTTCATGTTGTACACAGTGCCACCAGATAATTAGTAAAGCATTCACATGTTACTGTAATGGAAATGAGCGTTTGGCGTCACTAGCCGGGTGGGGGGGAGGCTCCTTACGGTGCAGGTCCGGCCGCCGTGGTGCAGGCCTTATTACATTCGACGTCACATTGGGCGACCTGCGCGCCAGATGTGGATGAAATGATAAATACAACACAACACCCAGTCCCTGAGTGGAGAACATCCCCGACCCAGCCGAGAATCGAACCCGGGCACGTGAGGACGGCAGTCTATCACGCTGATCATTCAGCTATCGGGACGGCCAAATGTTACTGTTAAAAGCTTTCTAACCCTCATCCAAGTCTTCAAATGCTATAGGTGTAAGAGTACCTTTCTGTAACCTACCTCCTAATATAAGTCGCCGGGTCAGTATCGCCCCGTGTGTTCCTGCATTTCTGCGGATCCCTACTTGACCTTCTGCGAGGTCGGTTCCTATGAGATTTTCCATTCTTCTGTAAATAATTCTTGTCTATTTTGCAGCCATAACATTCAAAGGTCTCTGTGTACTGTATCACTATAGAAGTACTTAAATTATCTAATTGTTCGTTTGCAAGCCCTAAATTAGATTTACATTGAATATATTTTATGGTCCTTGATTTCCATCCTTCTCATTACCGTCTGTGTGAAAGTGCATTCGCATCTTTCGTGTCTCCATTGGTAGCAGGTAGCACGGAACTTGCTGTCTGCTGTGATCACTCTGGCCAACTTTGGGAGTTCAGTGAAAGCAAAGACACTTGTGCCTTCTAAGTCGTCTTTATCGACAGTGGGTAGGTTGGTACCGGAAGCAACACCTTTGGTCCGTTCTGGCTACCTGCGTAGATTCGTTGTTCTCGGGAGTGGTTAAGCTCTTGACGCTGGCCAGTCGGTGAGTGTGGTCAGTAGCTGAAGACTGAGCTTGGGGTGAGATGTGTAAGTCTTCAGGCTAGCGGAAGTCTTTTAGTTCACATTTTATTATAGCGATAGGTTCATAATATGATCCACCGTTTACGCAGGATAGGCCATGGTGCAATTTACCAATTTTAATAAGTGTTTTCTGGTACTTCATTGTGGTAGCAAAATTTCTAGTATGCCAAGGCTTCCCATCTAGAGATGCTGACATTACGTTACAGTAGATTATTCTAAGTATGTACGTGTGCATGGTTACATTCTCTTGTGAATGTTTTCATTTATTATTGCAGATTGAATTCTTTCCCTTTCACCTGTGATTTGATAAATTGGTCTTTATGCTTCGCACCACACGGCACGGACTTGGCTTCTGTGTTGGTCAGCGGTAGTCAATCGTGTTCCCTTGAGTGAATTTAGGTTGTGTTGAATGTTCTGAGTAATTAATGGATTTTAGAGTATTTTACCGTGTGAAATTTCAAATGGAAAGCGTTCTTGCTTTGTTAGCCTGAACTAGGTGCTTGGACGAGCCCTAAGCTCTCCGTGCTCATCGGGGCCTAAATTCCTTGCAGTTCATTGTATCATGTAATTTAACCGTCTTGTGAAAATATTCAGGCACCTGGGAAATGTGCTAGCTTTTTTTAAATGTAATAGCCACATGGTCTGCCCTCCCCCCCTTCCATCGGTTGTATTTATGTGAGAATATTTTAAGCAACTGCATTTGTCGAAATATTACTACTTCGGAAGGCACGAATCTCTTTCCCTGACTCTTTAGTGAAGGCGTAATGTGCCGTGAGCTTTATTATTTAGTATGGATCTTGCGTAAGTACCTGCATTCATCCTATCCTCCTCCCAGAATTTTCACATACCTTCTCCTTCATGTGGTCAGCCACCATTCAACCACTTAAAACAATGTTAAATTTAACTCAGGCAACGTCAAGCGTTATTACAATCTGTGTATTGTATAGTGTTTAACTTGTGCTTTTGCTTAAAATAAATTATGTTTATAGTTCATTAGCGTCCATCAACGCCACCCCCCTCCCCTCCCCTTCCGAAATCTAGCAAATACATCCAACCTGTCGTTACCAAAGCGCAGTATTCTTGCATGCCCAAATTGTGAATTTAAATTAGATTCTAAACTGATTTCATTCAGTATGGTCACGCTTTGCAATAAATTAATTTCAGTGTTCATTTGATGTGAGTGTTGATATCTTTATGGTTACCACTCAACAAGTTAATAATTTCTTGTAATTAATCTATTCCCAACTTTGCTAGATGGCGACCCTAAATAATTTTCTATAAAAGAAAATATCAGAGCACTTATTTGCATTAGCATTCGGTAGTCCAGTAAGTTTAAAAAGCCACGCATCCCGTGTCAGTAGAACACATTTAACTTCTTAAATTTTTTGTCTGGTACTGAAATGAAATTATCGTATGGCATTATTGGCCTGGAAACCTTATCTGGAGTATCTTGGCCGCCTAGACGAATTATGTCTATTTGACTCCACTTCAGCGACTTGCCACGAGAGTGATAATGAGGACAAACAATCACCCTGTTCCCGAGAGGCGAAACTCTCCGAGCCGGCCGCGGATCGCACTTGGGACCCCGGGATGTAAATGCAGCAACGCTATCCACTAGACCTCTAGCCGCGGACAGTTAGTAGTATTCACATATGTCAGCACTTGCTTTCTTTGAGATTGCAATTATCACATTCTCCCTCAAGTCTGGAGGTCTTCCGCTTCCTCATACACTCCTGGAAATTGAAATAAGAACACCGTGAATTCATTGTCCCAGGAAGGGGAAACTTTATTGACACATTCCTGGGGTCAGATACATCACATGATCACACTGACAGAACCACAGGCACATAGACACAGGCAACAGAGCATGCACAATGTCGGCACTAGTACAGTGTATATCCACCTTTCGCAGCAATGCAGGCTGCTATTCTCCCATGGAGACGATCGTAGAGATGCTGGATGTAGTCCTGTGGAACGGCTTGCCATGCCATTTCCACCTGGCGCCTCAGTTGGACCAGCGTTCGTGCTGGACGTGCAGACCGCGTGAGACGACGCTTCATCCAGTCCCAAACATGCTCAATGGGGGACAGATCCGGAGATCTTGCTGGCCAGGGTAGTTGACTTACACCTTCTAGAGCACGTTGGGTGGCACGGGATACATGCGGACGTGCATTGTCCTGTTGGAACAGCAAGTTCCCTTGCCGGTCTAGGAATGGTAGAACGATGGGTTCGATGACGGTTTGGATGTACTGTGCACTATTCAGTGTTCCCTCGACGATCACCAGTGGTGTACGGCCAGTGTAGGAGATCGCTCCCCACACCATGATGCCGGGTGTTGGCCCTGTGTGCCTCGGTCGTATGCAGTCCTGACTGTGGCAAGCACCTGCACGGCACCAAACACGCATACGACCATCATTGGCACCAAGGCAGAAGCGACTCTCATCGCTGAAGACGACACGTCTCCATTCGTCCCTCCATTCACGCCTGTCGCGACACCACTGGAGGCGGGCTGCACGATGTTGGGGTGTGAGTGGAAGACGGCCTAACGGTGTGCGGGACCGTAGCCCAGCTTCATGGAGACGGTTGCGAATGGTCCTCGCCGATACCCCAGGAGCAACAGTGTCCCTAATTTGCTGGGAAGTGGCGGTGCGGTCCCCTACGGCACTGCGTAGGATCCTACGGTCTTGGCGTTCATCCGTGCGTCGCTGCGGTCCGGTCCCAGGTCGACGGGCACGTGCACCTTCCGCCGACCACTGGCGACAACATCGATGTACTGTGGAGACCTCACGCCCCACGTGTTGAGCAATTCGGCGGTACATCCACCCGGCCTCCCACATGCCCACTATACGCCCTCGCTCAAAGTCCGTCAGCTGCACATACGGTTCACGTCCACGCTGTCGCGGCATGCTACCAGTGTTAAAGACTGCGATGGAGCTCCGTATGCCACGGCAAACTGGCTGACACTGACGGCGGCGGTGCACAAATGCTGCGCAGCTAGCGCCATTCGACGGCCAACACCGCGGTTCCTGGTGTGTCCGCTGTGCCGTGCGTGTGATCATTGCTTGTGCAGCCCTCTCGCAGTGTCCGGAGCAAGTATGGTGGGGCTGACACACCGGTGTCAATGTGTTCTTTTTTCCATTTCCAGGAGTGTATATCCTGCACACCATATGCATGACACTCCCAAAGGTCGGTATAATTCTGAGGAAAAGTTTCGTATTAGATAACTCTGTGCTCTGTCAAAATCACATCCCCGCAAGGCAGCATGATACTTTCCAGCGAGTGACAGCTCACAAATACGTAGTTACCCCTGGCGGTGCAGTCGAAAGCGCTGCCATGTGGTGGAGAATAATCTGTGGGAAACTCTGGGAGATAGATGAGTGGACAGGAAAACACTTCCACAGTTAGAACGAGTTGCGTGAGAGGACTGGACAGAACTGGCTATTTTTATCTGAAAAAATGAACTAAGGTAGTACAGGACAATCTCATCGGTCCTTTGCGTTGTAGGCGTGAGTAGCATTGTTCGTTCTACGACAGGTATGTCTGAAGAAATTGCAGTGGAGGCAATATTTCTTTCAAATGATCTGGTGATATGGAGAAACCATTACGCTGATTCTAGAACAAGTAATAGTTGCGAACTAATTGCTATTTGGGGAGCAAAATAACTGATGATGGTCGAAGTAGAGAGGATATAAAATGTAGACTGGCAATGGCAAGGAAAGCGTTTCTGAAGAAGAGAAATTTGTTAACATCGAGTATAGATTTAAGTGTCAGGAAGTCATTTTTGAAAGTATTTGTATGGAGTGTAGCCATGTATGGAAGTGAAACATGGATGATAAATAGTTTGGACAAGAAGAGAATAGAAGCTTTCGAAATGTGGTGCTACAGAAGAATGCTGAAGATTAGATGGGTGGATCACATAACTACTGAGGAAGTATTGAATAGGATTGGGGAGAAGAGAAGTTTGTGGCACAGCTTGACCAGAAGAAGGGATCGGTTGGTAGGACATGTTCTGAGGCATCAAGGGATCACAAATTTAGTATTGGAGGGCAGCGTGGAGGGTAAAAATCGTAGAGGGAGACCAAGAGATGAATACACTAAGCAGATTCAGAAGGATGTAGGTTGCAGTAGGTACTGGGAGATGAAGAAGCTTGCACAGGATAGAGTAGCATGGAGAGCTGCATCAAACCAGCCTCAGGACTGAAGACCACAACAACAACAATTGCGAATTAGTTGCCAAGAGCGAAGTAGTAGCAGCAACACGGGATATGAATTGATTCGATATCAAAATTTGCTGCGGAGCAGTGCTGCTATAAACAGTAGGCAGCTTCAACTACTTAGGTAATGTGGTTGAGGAAGGCGAACTTAATAGAAGAGAGATAAATCACAGCGGTAGAAAAGCGGGAGAGTATTTCAAGCCCAAAATAAGTTTAATATTCTAAAATAAAGATAACTTTTTGGCTGTTGTTGAAATCTTGTGGTTCATACAGTACATTTTGTATTGTCCGGTGTCGATGTCGACCAGGGTTCAGCAATCGGGGTTGCAGTTCGTGCATGTTGCCTGCCACACTTGCGAACTCAACAGTCAAAAGACCAGACAAGCAAGCAATTCTTACTTCGATGGATTACAAAAAAGTTGTACTGCTGTTACGGTGATAGTTATCCATGCTGCTAAGTGCTAATGCAGCTGTAGTTTCATTGTCAACAAAGTAAAGTTCAGTTAAATTCTGGGAATAGAAAAAGACTCAGCTAACGATATTTATGACACTCAAAAATGTCGTCCCATCAGAAGGCTGTGGGAGGAAATGATCGCGCAGAAAATGTTACTCTCAAAATATAGATTTACTTCTCTTCAATCAATATTGTTGAAGATGATGTTAGATTAATTTATAATTATCTTCCTCAAAAATGTAAGTATCAATATGCGTACAACATCAAAATCGTTTCTTTTTTTCACCAGCATGATAATCTTCATAAACGGAAACACTATATCTGTGCAGAAGCCATCTCTATGTCCTCTATAAAACAGTAAATAGAGAAGCAAATCACTTTCCAATTCTGGGTAACTCACAAAAGGGGCATATACTGTATAGAATTGACTATTTATCTGAGTATGGTAGGGGACTGTCGATAAAAAGCAATCACATCCAAAACAAGACCAGCTAATCGTGGGGTATGCAGTGCAAAGACACTGTAAACGTTATATGTGACACTTGCTCGGAAACAATTTAAGAAGCACCAAGCAGACGTTAGGCTAGAAAGCGCCTCTCCAGTGCAGAGACGCGACAGCTACCGTGCACTGGCCCCGAAGTGACTCCTGAGGGACCCTCGACTCGCATACACCTCATAAAAAATTACCGTAGGACAGGAGAAAATTGCGACGTTCGCGACAGTCACGACAGATATTTGCCCTCTCTCTTACTTCTAACATTCTGCGTGGTGTCTGTTATAAGTCCTTGTCTCCCTACCACTTTCGCGCAACGACGCTGTGAGCGTGTTTTTTAGGGAATTGACTAGTTTGAACCTGGGACCTGTTGTTGGTAAGGAGACGCCAGACCACACATGACATGTAGAGTTCAAAAGACTTCAGTGAGACTAGCGATGATATAACCAAATACTTAAAGATTTCAGCGTCAGCTCCACTGCACTCCCTGTAAAAGAATCTTAATACTAACTAAATTTAGTGAAAGGGGTTCAAGGCTTTCCTATATTTTGTTAGCTGGTAAAATAACGTCGAAAAAGCAGTTAAGTTTACCATTGGAAACTTTATTCTACTCACAAAACATTGTTTATAAATTGCACTATTGATAAAAGGAAATATTTTAATACAGGATGATAAAAACCAACTGCGTTCAACAAAAATGTTAACGAATATTCCTTGAGTGGGTTTCCAAGTTCTACAATGGATCGAAGGATGACCTATGCCATATCACATCTATAATCTAGGTTTAAATTAAGTTTCACAAAAGAGAAAACTATCAAAATGGTCTACAGTTGAAAGGTCTCTGTTGGATTCCTTTCATGTTAATTTCTTAAATCTGTTGTCATTTACGGCATAAATTCCTGTTCTAAATTTACTGTGGTATTTCTGACTATCTGGGAGGAGACTGAGCAGTGAAACGTGTTACTTTTACACATAAACAAGAACGATCTGTCACACTACTACACTTTAAAACACAGTTTATATGTAATTCATGTCACACAGTCTCATACGGAACCTACATCCGCTTTCTTTTATATACTGTATATGATAAAATACTGTCATCCTCCTTCCCTTCTGTGTGAGAGGATGAATGAGCAAATGTATTTGTAGTTGCATGCTGGATGGTAGCAGACAAGCCTGTCTGCTAGAGAACAGTAGGACCAACGTCGGAACAGGTAGCTACGCTTTCTAAAAGCAGAGAGGTTTCTATGCTTAGTATGGTCCTGTCTGTCCCTTGTCCTGTTGGTATAGGAAGCTGCCTCTCTGGTCACTTCCGTTTGTATTTGGGAAGCCCGCTCGGTAGGAGCGCAGGTCAGTCGGTCCGCGGCGAGCGTCTGAAGTGGTAAGATCTCCGGCTAAGCGCGTGTCTGCTAAGTCCGTAGGACAATGGATTTCTTAAGTTCAGCCTAACTGAAAATTTAATCACCTTTATTTCAGGTTTAGCTCTAAAATATCTGATGTTATCTTAACTTGCAACGCAGTGTAATTCGGGTGTGAAGTTCAGAATATCTTCCAGTAGTTGGTTTGTCACTAATTTGTGAGTAAATTGGAACCACTTGTTGATGAGTAACTCTAACTAAGATCATCAATCTTAAATGCGAATGCTCGTGTGATTATAACGCCTCGTCTTGACAATATTTTTTTTATATAGCAACTTTTCTTTATGTTCAACCCACGTGGGGTGTACTTTATGAGACCAGTACCACTATACAACTGTTTGACCCATCAGGTTAATAGTAAGACGTTAGTAACCAGCTCGAGGTTTTTCTTTTGTAAATTGCTTTTCGATATAATTTATTTTAATTATCAAAATTATTGTGGAGTTACACTCTTTGGGTAAATCAAGTTGACCACGTGAAGCGTGTGGTGTAATCATCAAAGTAGCCCTCAGCTATTCTTTTCGGGAAGATTTCACAGGGAGTTAGTATGAATTTAGTATACCAGTGTGTGGTAATTACATGACGGACAGGATTGTGCTACGAACGTAACTTCTTTGGGTGAAAATTGAATTGGTTGGTTGTGGTTAATTTCCTGTTGCATATGTTCCAACGTTCTTCGTGTGTTATTTTATGAATGCAGTGTTGTATGCAGTCTCCCAATCTTGGCTCCATATTTGATGTGTTCCTTAAGATTACAAACTCACATTTTCACAATCCTAAATAAGGCACCAGTCTAATTATGAATCAAGTTTAATATGCTGAAATTTCAATGATCAATGTTAAAATAAATTTCCAAATATAAACTGATTTATTTCTTTTTATTTAAATTCTCTTTTATATATATATATATATATATATATATATATATATATATATATATATATATATATATATCACCAGTTGTCGTATGACTATTGAAAGATTATAATTAATGTTAGTCTGGTTGGGAATTCGGTAAGCTAGACTGGATGCTTGGTGAAACAGTTGCTCAGTAATGCAAGGTTAACTTCCCCAGACAGCTCACAGCTTTAACCCGCTTTTATTGGCTATCAGTACCGCTTTCATAGCAAATTAAAGTAACAACGTTATACAGTGACCCTCAATTATCTGTAATTATTTATCTAACTTGTCTTAAATCACAGTGGCTGATGTGGCTTCTCAATAATTATATAACAGAAAAATCATCGCATTTGAGATTTTAACTTACATACCAAATGTGAATACCATGAGCTTTAATTGACGATCGACACTAGTATTACGCAAAAAGGGGGTGTAACAGATGAGACTTCTGCAGTTCTGAGTGAAGCTTTATGCGCTGTTATGCGGCATCACGTGCGTTCATTACCTTGTCGTTGGTTAGGCAGTGTCAGGGGGTGGCGGGCGGCGCAGCTCCATACAGCTCGCCGTCTCGGAAGCAACTCTCTCCTAACTCCTCCTTACTACAATTTACCGAAGTTGGTTTAAAAAAAACTATCTGGCTGTGATTTCATCTGACCAATCAGGGTCTCAATGTTAACCTTAAGATCCGCCTACAAAAATTCTGTCTATCCAATGAGAAACGTTATACTTTTCGTGGTGGGGCAATGTTTTTAACGTTTGCAACGTAACAGAAACGCGAAAAAGTCTCATGCTAAAACTTGCAGCTGGTGTGGCCCTTTTAGTGTTATCGTAAGATCTATACTGTTGTTATAGAGGGCTGGCGGTTGGCTGGCGACGTGGGTGCCCGTCCTTTATCGTAGGGCCTACTAGCTTAACACAATTCTGCTCTCGGCTTCTGTTCTCGTTTCTTCCCTCGGAACTGCGTCTGTCTCACGGTGGGAAGGTATGACATGCATTTAGGCATTTTTGTGTTAGTCTGTGGTATTCCATTTGCTCACTCGTTACTCGTATTACTTTGGTTAATTTAATGTCACGATTTATTCGGAGCTATGTGACATACTGCTGGATTTGCTTATCATGTCAGTGTTTTCATGGAAGGTGTTGGATTTGCCTGACACCTTACGTACTGTATAAAGAGAAAGCCTGCAAAATTTACTTCCCCAGCTCTTATTGTGCTCTCTGTCACCGAACTAAAGGTTGACATTAAAGAGACTCTTGCATTATGACTGGTGGAGAGTTGTCGCTGCATTAAAATGCAGTTTGTTGCCATGCTGTTTACGGAAACATAGCAGTGGCTCTTTCTCTGCATCCGCCCCTAGGAAAACCTGTGGGGTTTTGATGTTCATGTGAATCACACTGATTTGAAAGGCCCTTTTGAAGTACTCTGTCTTAGGAGTTACCCAAGACAGCTTAATCGCCTGTCCACTATCCATGCGAGTTATTGGTGGGAAATCTTCCAGATTTCCGCTATTGTCTACCCAACGCCTAAAGATTGCAGCTGCTCTTTCTCACCAATTGAGTGGAAAAACACAAGCAAAAACGCCAGAATTCATAGGCCCTGCTCTTACGCTCAAAAGTCAACGAGAATGCAACATCAAATTATTATATATATATTGTCACTTAGCAACATAAGACACAGCAGTATCGTCACACTGTAAATAACTAAATATTTCTGTTAACTCCAATGAAATTTCTTTATTTAATGACATAACAATTGGTGAAGATGCTGTCCTGTTTTAATTGGCTGTACTCTTGAACCTAGAGCATAAAAATGAAACAGGGCCTGTTTTGGAAGAAAGATGTGTCACAAAAAATAGTTCGAGGATTCGTGATATGAACACATGAGAATAATGGATGGATAGATGATACCGAAAAAGAAATTTTAGACGATTGTTCAATGAGGAAGCTCTCGATATAGATGGCTGTTAGGTCCGCAAAGTACAGGAAAGAAACAAAGAACTGAATTGTGCCGGAGGAAGGAACAAAACAAAATCGTAGGAAATGATGGAGTCGTCTGCATTCGCAGATAATTCTGATGTACGGCTTGCTTGACGAGATAAGAATGACATCAGAACCCACCATAGTAAAATAATGTGTCTCTGTTGAAAGTGAGACCATTGCTAACAGAGTAATGGGTATAACAGTTCAGTAAATGATGGCAATGTGACGACCTCATGATGAGTTTCTATTTTCAGCTGAATAATAATAGACGAATATCAAGCAAAGATTTTTGTAATTTTATAATCACCTCGAATATTATATGAATAATTGGAGAAATTAACGATCTCTGTGTATCTGTGGGAGTTGTGGATTTGAGCATCTACTTAACGACAATTCTAACTTTCCTGTTGCTTTTACTCCTCATTAGACCCAGTGACGTACTGAAGATGATGCTGTTACTCACCCCGTTTGGATTCCTCACGATCGTTCGGCTTTTTTCATGATTTCGGGGAAGACAGTACACCCACATTACTAAAAACCTACTGTGGTGATCTGCTTCCTTTGTTCGGATGCTCCACTGAAAATCAGTCTCTATCTGAAGAGGTTGGTCTACGACACCATCAGTGCTGTAGCCCAGACTAAATATTATATTTTGAACTTTTGTTTTTCTGATGTAGGACATATAGTTCTGCCAGACAAAATAACCCTTATCGGCCCAGTGATGGTTTCTTAGATTTACATCAGATGGAGGCCGAGTTGATAATGTAACAGATACAACTTACCAGAACACTTTATTATAACTCGTTGAAGACGAAACGTTCAACTTTTTTAACTATTCAGTGCCTCATGTTTATTTGTCACTGTCTCTAAACACTAACACATCACTTGGTACAGTACAAGATAGTAGACTCACCTCTCAAAGCAAACTTCACTACAGTATGCAACGTAATTAAACGATCACTTTTCGAAACCCCGCAATTGTCTCTCTTTGTGACGTATGAGCTTAAAATTTGGTGCAATGGTGCCTGCAACATTCCTCTGCAATGATATGAAAGCGTGGCAAACTGCGACGTCACCCTCGGGCTTGGCGCCGCTTCAAACAGCAAGGTGTCAACACTTTGGAAGAAAAAGATCACAGCATGCATGTGAACAGTAAGGTGTGAAAATGATGTCACATTAGCACAAAATTTCACCAAAATTCTGCAAAACCTCACCGTGCACGTGTCACACGATGGAAAGGTGGTCACACACCCTCTTACCCACATTTCAACCTCTCTTTTGACGCCGCTTCGATGGAGGTCAGAAACTTGTTACCAAGCGTTGAAATCACGCGATATTCTTGTGCGTGGCCAAGGTAAATTACCACTGGGTCGTTGATTCCCACACATTTCGCGGTCAAGAACGAAGGATCTCAGTGTCATGAGCAACAGGATGGCTTTCTAAACGAAGTTCGGCACTGCTGCCACCACCTTGGTTTTTCGAACCTATTTAAGGATCACTGGGTCTGCAACCTCACTGAAAGTGATCTGACTCGTCTGAAGTATAGAGCGACAGCAAGTTTTGCTCTGGTATACACGGTGTGACCGCTAGGGGCCATTCTAAACCATTCTACGAAATTTAAATGTGGTCCGAAGCAGCAAAAGGTCTGTATTCTTTTTAAGGTCTCCTGTGACATGATCACAAGGGGTGCTACTTTCACATGTGAGTGAGTGAAATGGCAAGGGGTTGCTTTAAGACCTCCCAGTTCGGCAACACCTTCGGTGCCACCCACGCTCCTTTGTTGAGCATGTTGAAAAGAATCCACGATACACGTTCAACATCGTGGCTGCACTAGCGCCTGAGGGCATCGAAGCATTACTTAAGGGCTGTTGAAGGACTTACCTGTCAGACGCTAGAGCAGCCCCGAGGCTGATTTGGTGTCTATGTTCCTCACGGGATTATTTTCAACATGCTCAGCAAAGGTGCTTGGGTGGTAGCGAGGGTGTTGCCGAACTGGGCTGTCTCAGAGGGACCCCTTTGCTGCTTTATTCGCGAGAATGTTAATGTCCCTTCCCCCCTATCCCTCCATGATCTCCCCACGGCAGGACACAGAATAGAACGGCTGAAAAGCCAAAACAGCCTCTGCGGCTTTGGATCCCGTTCAAATTTATGTGACTGGTTTTGAACGGTCCTTAGTGGTACCACCCTGTGTAGCAGAGTAATGACTGCTGTTGCACTACTCTCCAGAGGGGTTAGATCATGTTCAAACGTTCTGAAACGTTTTCCTCGACCACCATAAGAAAACCCCGTGATTTCAACGCTGGGTGACTCGTTTCTGGAGCAGCCGCAATCCAAACAGCTGAGAAATCCTCCGAGTGAACGGAAATATTACCGTTCAATCATGATGCCTTCACAGTAGAGGCTTCAAAAGAACGGCTGAAATGTGTGTAAGAGAGATTGTGACGATCTTTCCATCGTGTGACACGTTCACAGCGGCTATAGGCAGACTTGTAGTGAAATTTGGTGTCAGTGTGACATCATTAATCCAATTTACCGGTCACATGAACTTCTGATCTGTGGTCTTTTTTTCTCATACGTCGACGCCTTACTGTTTGAGGCGTCGCCGAGCTCGAGGTTAATGTCGCAGGGCGCCAAGCTATCGCACCACTACCGGGGAACGCTGTATGCATCTTCGAGGCAAATTTCATTCTCACACGTTGCAGTCATTTACGATGTTTCAAAATAGTGATCCTAAAATTTTGTTGTGCAATGTGTATTCTTTGTTTCATATTCCGTCTGTTACAACTCTCGCGCTACTGACTAGAAAGACGATGCATTCGTCTTCGACGCGCCGACTTCTCTCATTTTTACACCAGTAGATGGTGTCTGTCTGGTTTTGCCTTAGCTGTGGTTATGAATGGAACTCCCATAGAAAAGCTTCAGATGTCTGATTACTTTAAAAATAAATTAGTGTGTTAAATATACTGAAATGCCAAAGAAGCTTGTACACCTGCCTTGTATCTTGCAGCGCCCCCGGGAGCACACGAAGTGCCTCAACACTTGTCATGGACTCGATTAATGTCTGAAGTAGTGCTGGAGGCACCTGACGCCATTAAACCTGCAGGCCTGTCCATAAATCCATAAGAGTACTGAGCCATGGTAAAAAAAAATTGCTGTTTTGGAGAGCGCGCCGCAGCGCGTTGTGTGAAGCAGTCGCCCTCCGTTTCTGGCGGTTGCTCCGCTGTGGTAATCGCAGCTTTGGTGTCTCCCTATGGTGGGAAAGCGGAAAGGTTGCCTGTTCACGAGCATTTAAGGGGCGCTGTCAGCTCGTCTGGGGTTCGGTCGGAGTGAGGCTAGGTCAGTCTCGCGTCACCTGTTGCTGGTCTGTCTCTCGTTTGCATTTGTGCGGCAGTTAGTGTCTGTCTGTCGTTGGAGTGCTACTTTGTCTGTCGTTTGGGTCAGACCTTAAAGCCAGAAATGAGAGTCTTGCCACTCCGCCAGTAACAGAACTCAGCTAGTGGTCGCCCGGTCGGGGGCTGAGTTCCTGCATCTGAGTCTGCGCGTTAGGCCGCCAGTCTGCACGAGTTGCTCGGGCAACGGTCATTGGCGGATGGATTGGTCGGTTGGTTGGTCGCGCACTGAGACACGAGACTTGTCCGCCTTGAGCGTTGGCGCATGTGAGGTCCCCACGTGAGTCCAGTGGGAAGCGCCGTATAGAAAGGGGTAGTAGCTTCGCGATTCACAAGAGAGCAACATGAGCGAAACCGCGACATCGGACTGGCCGGGGCGAGCTGCGACGCCGTGAGACGGGAGACCGGCGCTCCTTCCTGCGTCCGTTGAAGCGGCTGACAGCGGACGGTTCGGAAGAGCGTTCGGGGTGCTGCGCCAGGTCTTCGCCAGAAATTGCAGTTTATTAGAAGTTAAGTGACTGGAGATATGTTGTTTCATTTACTTGTTAAATTCTACTTGTTTCCTCGGTGAGGTCACCAGCCGCTTTGTTTTGGGGTCGTCCCACCATTCTTCTCCGTTTGCCCACCCGCGGGAAGGTGGTTATTGTGAATTGCGTGGTCCGTTTTTCCCTTGCGGAATTGGAGAGGTTTAAAGCAATCTGCGGTTCGGGTTGTTTAGTAACCCCCCCCCCTCCTGTCCAATTGCCATACGTTAATAGCTGCCTCTGTCGTAGTTGTCGGATTCGGTGTAGACGAATTTATTGCTTAAAGGCCGAATTCCTGAAATATCATCTTGTGAGGTGGTATATGTGTAATGTAGAGCACGTTGTACATTTTATGTAAGTCTGCATTTTATGGGTTTTATTTTAATAGTTATTTTAGGTTATAAGGTTGCCACCCTTCCACCGTAAAAGTCCTATAAAAAAAAGAAAACTAATTGCACTTTCGGTGGCAAATAATTTGAGGGTTTTACCATTTCTATTCCTCATACGGGGTGCATAGTTTACATGTTTGTGTGAGTTGTTAAAAATTTTTGTTTAAAGTAATCTGGTGTGTTGCAGATTTGCATCAGTGTATTCTTTCAGAGGTTGTTGTGAGCGGTCATGACTACGGCTGTGTTGAAAGGGAGCAGGCAAGCTTCTCAACCCGAAGGCTCCTACTGTTAATATTGTTCTTGGCCTCTAAATAAAACTGTAACTTGATATTTCGATTGTGCTTCTCTGCTTATAATTTTAAATCTGTTTTGAAAAAGCTTTTAGGAATAAATTCATATTTGTTAAAAGTAATTTTCCATCAGCTACTTCCTGGCAACTACTTCCACGTTCACCTAGTGTGATTAACTGTGTCAATGTTCTTGATGAATCGCCAGTAAATGAAGTAAATTCTTTTTAAAAAAAATTGAAAGTAAATTCACTGTTCAAGTACGAGGGGTAAAGATCTCTTCTGAACAGTACGTTGCAAGGCATCCCAGGCATGCTCAATAATGTTCATGTCTGGGGAGTTTGGTAGCCAGCGGACGTGTTTAAACTCAGAAAAGTGTTCCTGGGGCCACTCTGTAGCAATTGTGGACTTGTGGGGTGTCGCATTGTCCTATTGGAATGGCGCAAGTCCGTCGGAATGTACAATGGAAATGAATGGATGCAGGTGATCAGACAGGATGCTTACATACGTGTCATCATCCAGAATCGTATCTAGAGGTATCAGGGGTTCCATCTCACTCGAACTGCATACGCCCCTCACCATTACAGAGCCGCCACCAGCTTGAACAATCCCCTGCTGACATGCATTGTCCATGGACTCATGAGGTTGTCTCCGTAACCATACACGTCCATCTGCTCGATACAATTTGAAACGAGTCTCGTCCGACCAGGAAACATGTTCCCAGACATCAACAGTCCAATGTTGGTGTTGGCGGATCCTGGCGAGGCGTAAATCTTTTCTCGTGCAGTCATCGTGGTTACACGAGTGCTTCGGTCCCGAATGCACAATCGATGTTGTTTCTTTGAATGGCTCGCACGCTGACACTTGTTGATGGCCCAGCAGTGTAATCTGCAGCAATTTACGGAAGGGTGGCGCTTGAAAGATTCTCTTCGGTCGTCGTTGGTCCGTTTGTTGTAGCATCTTTTTCCGGCCGCAGCGATGTCGGAGATTTGATGTTTTGACTGATTCCTGATTTTCCCGGGTACACTAGACAAATGGTCTTGCTGGAAAATGCCCACTTCATCGCTACCTCCGAGGTGCTGTGTCCCATCCTTCACCCGCTGACTATAACACCACGTTGGAACTCCCTTAAATCTTGATGAGTTGCCACTGTAGCAACATGATAACTTGACATTGTAGCAGTTGAAGCTGATGTAACAATTGCGCCAGACACTTTGTCTTATACGTGCGTTGCCGATCGCAGCGCTGTATTCTGTTTGTTTACACATCTCTGTATTTTAATACGCATACCTACACCAGTTTCTTTAGCGCTGCAGTATATTTGCCTTTAAGTATATAAGTGACAAAGAGATAAGTAAAGGTTTGAAATTAGACTTAGAGTTGGTTGGAGGTCGCTGAGTTTCCTCATTGTGAAACACTGGATGAATATAAAATGGGCAATTTGCACTCCACTCTAAACAAAAGCTACTTTTACACGCATGTCCATGTTTATGATGTCATATCTCCTGAACGGTATTCTAAACTGATATAATTTTGCAGGTATTTTAAGTGTAGAGATACTGTGTGAAATGTGCGTGTCGAGTAGTGTTATTAGTAAATAAGTAATAAATTATTTTTCATGCATTAGGTTGACGCGAGACCTTCCAAGAGAACGAAGGGATTGAAATCGCAGGAAAGAGACTGGCATACTTAGCCTATTCAGACGACACCTGTTTACACTCTAGATCGGAAGAGGAGTAGGAGCAAATGACCAAAGCACTAAAGGAGGCTGCCAGCAAATTTGGGCTAAACATAAACGAAGCTAAGACAGAGTACCTCGTTATGACGCGTGGTCATTGTCAGACTGCTGATCATCTACAATCACTGCAGGTTGGGGATCTTTCCTACAAGAGAGTGCAAGAATTCAAATACCTAGGGCCACTTTTCACTGAGAACTCGTCATGTGAAGCAGAGATCAATGCCAGAATACAAGCAGGAA
Organism: Schistocerca nitens; assembly: GCF_023898315.1. NCBI lineage: Eukaryota > Metazoa > Arthropoda > Insecta > Orthoptera > Acrididae > Schistocerca > Schistocerca nitens. The sequence goes on along the minus strand of NC_064621.1, from coordinate 318,013,045 downwards.
ACCGATCTTACCACAGCCTAGCACAACTTCTTCGGTCCAAATCTCTCTCCAGACAGTTCGAGATTCGACTGTACAAAACCCTGATCCAGCCTGTTGTTCTATATGGCTGTGAGACATGGAGTATCCGGAAACAGGACTTCCATAAGCTCCTTGTATTTGAGAGAAAAGTGCTTCGGAAGATCTTCGGTCCGGTTCTGGATGCAGATACAGGGGAATGGAGGATCAGATACAACCAAGAGCTTGAGGAACTATACCAGCAGCCCAACATAGCAGGAGCTGTCAAAGCCAAACGAATGCAGTGGGCTGGCCATGTGGCCCGGATGGAGGATCACAGATGGCCTCGGAAGCTCCTGGATTTCACACCTACAGGAAAGAGACCGCCAGGGAGACCCAAGAAGCGTTGGAGGGATGGACTCCATGAAGATTTAAAACAAATGTCAATAGATGTGGACGAATGGCGGATAGCAGCAATGGACAGAATACAGTGGAGGAGGAAACTTGTAGATGCGTGCGGTCCACTGGGCCTGATCACGTAGTAGTAGTAGTAGTAGTAGTAGTAGGTTGAAGTTTTACTGAGCGCTTTTTCACGCATCTAAATATTTATGACATAATATCTCCTGAACTTTGGGTCGTACAGTGATATAAATTTGCTGGTACATTTAATGGGGAGTAAGTGGGTATCGCCAGGAAACTATATTGCGAATAGAGATTTTAGTAAAGATATAATAAAGTAACGAGTCATGCAAATGCTGATGGTTTACGGCATAAACCGTGAAAGTGTAGTAAGCGATAAGCTTCTTTCTTTCATCGTTTTGTGGTGGGTGTCTGCGAGAAAAAGTTTCGTAAAGGTTTGAAATTTTGTGTAAATTTCGTTGGATGTCGCTAAGTGGCCTGATTCTCAAATACTGGTTAAATGAGATCCGTGTATTTGCACGCTGTCAGAAACACAGACTCGAGATGAACACGTTGTTTCTGACCAAATACTGTTATTGGGTTAAACTTTAACATCAGATTATATATCTTAGCCAGTGGAATGTGCCAGCGTTTTAAATTTTTAAATCCGGTAGAATTTTCCGTGAAATAATGACAATAGAGCTTTATTGTCCCTACGCTGCAACTGCTACCGCGTTTCGGAATAATTTAGATACTCGCCGCCTGTTTTTATACTGGAGGGTCCGCTTCTCATGACATCTACAATTCAGTTCCACATTACACTGCGGTGTCGGGGTAGTTTTGACCAGATGTGTTCCTACTGCAGATAGTATTGGTCAAAACTAAAATAAAAGTTCTTATAATTGTAACTTCAAATACGCACTGATATGTTCACCGTTCTGCTTGCGACGAGCAATGTGTAGTATATGATGATGTAGGCAGTCACAGGAGATGGCACAGTAATTTACCAGACGTTTCGACAAATGCGAATCCTTGAGCCGGATCGTTTCAGTATCAGTTTATTGCCACAAATTGTCGTTGACGGGCTCGCGGGCCATACACTTGACCAAACAGATTAATAATTGCAGTTTATCTCCGATTTATGCTTAAGGAATCAGCAGTATTGCACGTACTACACATTACTCGTGCAGAAGGGCAACGACTGTTGTGTAAGCACTACGGGGCGCCAAAGTATTTTCCACGGATCGTGCGACACTCCTTTACGGCAGCATTTCATGGGCGGTGAGGCCATGGAGGGAGTCCGGTAGCACTGCCTCCCCGTACATAGGGCTTGAGTCTGTTGGATTTGTGACTTCGCAGACATTTAAACAGTCTAGTGTATGCCCAACCCATCCATAATGTCAGACTTTACAGGAGCATATGAGCAGTGCGTGTGACGCAATTCAGATGGAGCCAGATTTATTTGGAAGAGCGTGTGATCCATTGCGAAGAAGGTCCGAAGGATATGACAGGATGGGTGGTGACGATATGCAGTTCTGCAGAGTCTACTTCTACATAACAGACAGACCGTAACGGACATATCAACATTGAACGTTTTCTTCTAGTCTTGAACAATACAATCTTCTGTAGGGATATTAGACACTATGTAAAATAGATCGGAATCATTTCATCCCGTTGCATGTAGCGATCGTTATATAGACAATGGAGAAAAAAGCAGCAATCAATCGTGAAATCCGTCGATTTACAACAGACCTAGATTTCAACAAATACATAGTCATCTTCAGAGCTAAAAATTACAAAACAGGACAATCAGGGAAAAAATAACAAGACAGCTGACACAACATCGTAAGTGCAGATATAGAGGAAATTCGGAAAAGAGTACGCACTTAGTATTCTAACCACTCTTACCTAGTAGACGAGAAGGTGGAAACAAACTTTTCTTGGATTATTGCTGGTTTATTTTCGAACAACGAACAACATGTATCAGTTACATCTGCATAATTTTTAACATAAACCTTGAAAGTCAACCTATGTGAGATACTACTTGCTCGCATTCTTAGCATTATCGTCTGGAAAGAGCGCGATATGTAGTCAAAGAGACCGCACCAACATACAGCACAGAAAATTTACTACGCCCATCACAAGCTGCGCATTCTTCATTCGACTACTGGGAGCTATTGTCACATTTCATCCAGTCTTTGGCGATACGCTCCTTGTAGACTTCACCACACCCTGGGCAATTCAAGACATCAGGTCCCTCCTAGAATTGTTATTGAGAATGCTGGCAAGTTTATGTCCATATTAGCCCTAGAGATTCTGCGTTGTTAGTACTGGTATTTCGTCTCTTATGGTTTTGTCTGGTCTGGCTTGTTTGCCTAAGTATGCAGTATTCACGAATTTCCATGACATTTTCTTCTTTGTTGTGGGTCGATCATATTTTGACAGTGAATAAATACTGGATAGGCCTACAACAATTCGTACACCAGTTCTGCGGACTTCATTTGCGTTACGTTCTTGGTTTTTTTTCCTGGTGACTGCACAGGCAGACCATCCGTCACTAAGGAACGGCATTTGTCCATGGGCTCCTGTTAAACTCCCTATGAACCATGGACCTTCCGTTGGTGGGGAGGCTTGCGTGCCTCAACGATACAGATAGCCGTACCGTAGGTGCAACCACAACGGAGGAGTATCTGTTGAGAGGCCAGACAAACGTGTGGTTCCTGAAGAGGGGCAGCAGCCTTTTCAGTAGTTGCAGGAGCAACAGTCTGGATGATTGACTGATCTGGCCTTGTAACACTAACCAAAATGGCCTTGCTGTTCTGGTACTGCGAACGGCTGAAAGCAAGGGGAAACTACGGCCGTAATTTTTCCCGAGGGCATGCAGCTTTATTGCATGATTAAATGATGATGGCGTCCTCTTGGGTAAAATATTCCGGAGGTAAAATAATCCCCCATTCGGATCTCCGGGCGGGGACTACTCAAGAGGACGTCGTTATCAGGAGAAAGAAAACCGGCGTTCTACGGATCGGAGCGTGGAATGTCAGATCCCTTAATCGGGTAGGTAGGTTAGAAAATTTAAAAAGGGAAATGGATAGGTTAAAGTTAGTTATAGTGGGAATTAGTGAAGTTCGGTGGCAGGAGGAACAAGACTTTTGGTCAGGTGAATACAGGTTTATAAATACAAAAGCAAACAGGGGCAATGCAGGTGTAGGTTTAATAATGAATAAAAAAAATAGGAATGCGGGTAAGCTACTACATACAGCACAGTGAACGCATTATTGTGGCCAAGATAGACGCAAAGCCCACGCCTACTACGGTAGTTCAAGTTTATATGCCAACTAGCTCTGCAGATGACGAAGAAATTGATGAAATGTATGATGAGATAAAAGAAATTATTCAGGTAAGGAAGGGAGACGACAATTTAATAGTCATGGGTGACTGAAATTCGTCAGTAGGAAAAGGGAGAGAAGGAAACATAGTAGGTGAATATGGATTGGAGCTAAGAAATGAAAGTGGAAGCCGTCTGGTAGAATTTTGCGCAGAGCATAACTTAATCATAGCTAACACTTGGTTCAAGAATCATGAAAGAAAGTTGTATACATGGAAGAACCCTGGATATACTAAAAGGTATCATATAGATTACATAATGGTAAGACAGAGATTTAGGAAACAGGTTTTAAATTGTAACACATTTCCAGGGGCAGATGTGGACTCTGACCACAATCTATTGGTTATGAACTGTAGATTGAAACTGAAAAAAACTGCTAAAAGGTGGGCATTTAAGGAGATGGGACCTGGATAAACTGAAAGAACCAGAGGTTGTACAGAGTTTCAGGGAGAGTATAAGAAAACAATTGCCAGGAATGGGGGAAGGAAATACAGTAGAAGAAGAATGGGTAGCTTTGAGGCAGCAGAGGATCAAATAGGTAAAAAGACGAGGACAAGTAGAAACCCATAGGTAACAGAAGAAATATTGAATTTAATTTATGAAAGGAGAAAATATAAAAATGCAGGCAATGAAGCAGGCAAAAAGGAATACAATCGTCTGAAAAATGAGATCGACAGGAAGTGCAAAATGGCTTAGCAGGGATGGCTAGAGGACAACTGTAAGGATGAAGAGGCTTATCTCACTAGGGGTAGAATAGATACTGCTTACAGGAGAATTAAAGAGACCTTTGGAGAAAAGAGAACCACTTGCATGAATATCAAGAGCTCAGATGGAAACCCAGTTGTAACCAAAGAAGGGAAAGCAGAAAGGTGGAAGGAGTATATAGAGGGTATATTCAAGGGCGACGTACTTGAGGACAATATTATGCAAAAGGAAGAGGATGTAGATGAAGATGAAATGGGAGATAAGATACTGCGTAAAGAGTTTGACAGAGCACTGAAAGACCTGACTCGAAACAAGGCCCCGGGAGTAGAGAACATTCCATTAGAACTACTGACAGCCTTGGGAGAGCCAGTCCTTACAAAACTCTACCATCTGGTGAGCAAAAGGTATGAGACAGGCGAAATACCCTCAGACTTCAAGAAGAATATAATAATTCCAATCCCAAAGAAAGCAGGTGTTGACAGATGTGAAAATTACCGAACTATCAGTTTAATAAGTCACAGCTGCAAAATACTAACGCGAATTCTTTACAGACGAATGGAAAAACTGGTAGAAGCCGACCTCGGGGAAGATCAGTTTGGATTCCGTAGAAATGTTGGAACACGTGAGGCAATACTGACGCTACGACTTATCTTAGAAGAAAGATTAAGGAAAGGCAAACCTACGTTTCTAGCTTTTATAGACTTAGAAAAAGCTTTTGACAATGTTGATTGGAATACTCTCGTTCTAATTCTGAATGTGGCAGGGGTAAAATACAGGGAGCGAAAGGCCATTTACAATTTGTACAGAAAGCAGATGGCAGTTATAAGAGTCGAGGGGTATGAAAGGGAAGCAGTGGTTGGGAAGGGAGTGAGACAGGGTTGTAACCTATCCCCGATGTTATTCAATCTGTATATTGAGCAAGCAGGGAAGGAAACAAAAGAACAATTCGGAGTAGGTATTAAAATCCATGGAGAAGAAATAAAAACTTTGAGGTTCGCCGATGACATTGTAATTTTGTCAGAGACAGCAAAGGACTTGGAGGAGCAGTTGAACGGAATGGACAGTGTCTTGAAAGGAGGGTATAAGATGAACATCAACTAAAGCAAAACGAGAATAATGGAATGTAGTCGAATTAAGTCGGGTGATGCTGATGGAATTAGATTAGGAAATGAGACACTTAAAGTAGTAAAGGAGTTTTGCTATTCGGGGAGCCAAATAAGTGACGATAGTCGAAGTAGAGAGGATATAAAATGTAGACTGGCAGTGGCAAGGAAAGCGTTTCTGAAAAAGAAAAATTTGTTAGAATCGAGTATAGATTTAAGTGTCAGGAAGTCATTTCTGAAAGTATTTGTATGGAGTGTAGCCATGTATGGAAGTGAAACGTGGACGATAAATTGTTTGGACAAGAAGAGAATAGAAGCTTTCGAAATGTGGTGCTACAGAAGAATGCTGAAGATTAGATGGGTAGATCACATAACTAATGAGGAGGTATTGAATAGAATTGGGGAGAAGAGGAGCTTGTGGCACGACTAGAAGAAGGGATCGGTTGGTAGGACATGTTTTGAGACATCGAGGGATCACCAATTTAGTATTGGAGGGCAGCGTGGAGAGTAAAAATCGTAGAGGGAGACCAAGAGATGAATCCACTACGCAGATTCAGAAGGATGTAGGCTGCAGTAGGTACTGGGAGATGATGAAGCTTGCACAGGATAGAGTAGCATGGAGAGCTGCATCAAACCAGTCCCAGGACTGAAGACCACAACAACAACAACTTCTGCTGTTGTTGGAAATTCGGCTCTCTCAGTGGAGTAAATACTTATGTTGTGAAGGCATCCGGATTGAACGGGAGTATTACCGTTCATTCCGAGGATTTCTCAGCTGTTTGGATTGCGGATGTTCCAGAGTTTGCAGATCGAAACGAAACACATCAGTCTGCCTAATGCGTCTTCCTATATTAGTAACTGTTAGAGACGGAGGGGGGTTAGAAGTAATCGTGTAGTCTTTCCCGCTCTCAAACAACATTCTCGTAATCGATGCCTCACACAGTTCAAAAAAAGATCACAAAAGCAGTCTGCTTGTTTCCGCTGTTTATCGTGTTGTAGTTTGTTACTCACAGAACAGTGATCCTTTTGCCAAATAATTTTATTTTCTGGTACATACCTAGATATTGCATACTGTTTATGATGTACAATTTAAAGATTACACAATTTGAAACAAGAACTTATATTTACATGCTACATTCAAAAAATCTGTCGGAGCTCTTCAAGATTACATTTGGTGACGTCAGCTTGGAAACAGGTGAATGTAGTTTTTCGTTTTCGGCCAGTGTTGCCAAAATAAGGAAAATGGCACTGCGAATTCTTACCAGACGCGTATTCTTACCCGACCTTACCCTAAGCACCACATAGTTGCACGCCATATCACAACTGGTGGCATTAGTCGAAAGTGTCACGTAGTTAACAGTTTTGGTGTAGAGCTTACGGTAGTCTACATGTACTGAAGTAATTCATTAAGTGGTTCAAAGGAAGAAAAAGTGACGCCAGAGCCATGTGGCACCCTCCATCGAAACACAGCATAATAGTTTCTTGATAATAAAGCTATACAATGTTAAATTATTTTTTGATGTTCAGAAAAACAAAATCACAACTAATGGTTAAACATGGAAAGCAGATCACATGTGTGGAGCCTTAAGTATAGCTCTTTCGAAGACAGTAAGTACAGGATAATATGTCATGCATTTTTCAATTATGAACTAATGGCGGAGGATTCATTTACAATTCCATACAACCCGAAAAGTTCATGTTAAAATAATGTACCAAAGTAATTAAAATTTAAAATAAATGAAAATAAAATAATAAAAGAAGATATGCCCTCTCAGGACATAAGCTAATATTCTGAAAATCGAAAAAAATACATTATCGCCATCTCTGGGCTCACAGTACAAACATGTGGAATGATAGTAAGGATGGCCATCTTGTTCTTTGGATCGATTTATGGCTTATGTCATCTCAGAGAGGGCACACGTTTGCAAATTACCGGGTTGTCACTTAATACCAATTGTCGGAACATAATTTATTTCTAATGTGTTACATTCCTTTATTTTACTTATTTGTCCATTTCTTATGCGCCACTGGTTAGTATACTTTTCGATATTTATGCTGTTTTCCTCCACATCTTAGTACTTTGAGCCCAGAAATGGCGCTAATGAATTTTTACGATGTGTGCGACTTTAGTTTAAGAGCAAAGACTGGAAACCATTTTTCATAGTACTACCATCAATCATTTATTTTACTTTCGTGTTCATTTATACGCCACTGGCCAGCTTCATACCTTCAAAATTGTAGTGCTATTTTATACTACGTGATTGTACCATAAGCCAGAGATGGCGCTAACGTATTATTACGAGATGTGTGATCTTAGTTCATACCCAGAGAAGGCATACTTTCATTTATTATACTACTTTCATTTCTTTTGAATTTTAATTATTTTGTTACATTATTTTAACACTGAACTTTTCGTGTTGCATGTTTTAATTGTAAATGGCTTCACTCCCACTTGTATGAAATGCAAAAATACTGTACTTACTGTCATCGAAAGGGCTATACATATGGCTCCACAACGTGTTTTTCTTTCCATGTTTAACCAATACTTATGGTTTTATTGTTGAGTAGATTTTCTAATGTTTTTAAAAGTAATTTACCTTTACTGTTGTGTAACTATTCAACGACCCACAAGGCTTTGACGTCATGTTTTCTTCCTCTTCAACCATGCAAGCAATGGCTTCAGTTCTTGTTAGACTACTGTAAGCTCTACAACAGTGTTTACTGCGTGACAGTATGGACCAATGTCACCTGTTGTTATATGTCGAAATTAGAATTATATTAATACCTTCAGCTGTTGACGGGCGTTGATATATATCAAAGGGGACAGGTGAAAATGTTTGCCCCGACCGGGACTCGAACCTGGGAGCTCCTGCTTATATGGCAGATGCTCTATCCAGCGGACCCACCGAGGGCACAGAGGATAGTGCGACTGCAAGGACAATCTCACTCACGCCTCCCGTGAGACCCACATTCCCACCTTGTATGTCCACACACTAAGTTCGTAGTGTCCCACCCCAAAACACTCATTACTAATGGAAGACATCCTTTCCAAGTCCCGTAGGAGTTCGGGGAATGTGTGTGCACCGGCACAGAAGAAGAGGGTCATGGCCGGTATTGCCAGAACTACATACTTAAATGGATAAGGTGTCTGTTCTTTCGGACACTACGAACGTAGTGTGTGGACATACAAGGTGGCAATGTGGGTCTCACGGGAGCCATCAGCCACGTAAGCAGAAGATCCCGGATTCGAGTCCAAGTCGCGGCACACATTTTCACCTGCCCGCGTTGATATAAATCAACGCCCGTCAACAGCTGAAGGTATTAATATAATTATAATTTCGTTCTAGACAGCTGCGGGTCCTGTAGAGTGTAATTAAACACTCCTCCACAAAAAAACAGATGGGCCATGCAAAAACACCTGCCCATGAACATTATGGACATTAATGTCAATTTTGTCAACAGCCTTATAAACTGTGTGGCGTGAACGCCTGCTCCTCCTGTAGTGTATGTCTGAAAGAACAGTACCATAGCCATGTAAGTTGTTATATGGTACGTAAACGTGTCGTGCTCAAGTTTGCTCTTACGAGACGGTGTCAAGTATATTTGTTCCTGATTGTCCTGTTTTGTACTTTTTGAACTGAAGATGTCTATGTAGTAGTTGAAACCTAGCTCTGCCGTAATAAAACGATGGATTTCTCAATCGATTGATGCTCTTTTCTCCAATTTGTTCAGCGGAAGCTTAATGAATGAAACTCCCCTTATTGCAGCGGTACGTCACGAATTCCAGCACACCTAATTAGGTCCTTTCTTTTCCGCAACACGCATCGGGGCACTTTTTGCGGCAACGAGACGCGGCAGTCGCAAGTGCGGACGCCGCCGCCGTAACGTACAGCCCGTACGGCGCTCCGGCGATAAATCGCGGCTCCTCCTCAGGAGCCGGTGGCGGTGTCAGCGGCCGCCCTATCTGGGGGCGTGTCCCTGAATACCAACGAGGCTGCGCCGTGCCTGATGAAACGCTGCGCATAATCCTAAGTCTGCGAGCGCCAGCCGCGCCGCCAATGAGGGCTGAGGGCGCTCCGCTGTCCGCCGCCTCTCGCCGCATCTCCACTCGCTCAGTTTTCCGCCGGCGTGTCCTCTCTCTAATGTTCCAGTGCGTGTCTTAAACCAACGCATTTTTAATAATACTGTCAAAAAATCCACTGCACGCTAGTGACGTGTCAGTTGGTTAGAACCTTTCACCACCATTATTTCGTCTGACAAATCGAAGAGCCGCGCGGGATTAGGATAATTTAGGTTAAGTAGTGTGTAAGCTTAGGGACTGGCGACCTTAGCTGTTAAGTCCCATAAGGTTTCACACACATTTGAACGTTGTGGACATATCTAAGATGCGAAAGAAATTTTTACGTCGCAACAAAACCAGCGACCGCCGTGTCAGCGTCTTAGCCGTCTGGTGTCGCATGTTTTCGAATATAACAGGTTAGCGACGGTAAATTGTAGACTTTAACGACCGGAAATTTCACAGTTAATAAAATGATTCGCGATATTATGCCGTGGTCGACTGGTTTTCTCATTTAAATCCAATTTTTCGTCCCATTGCGTAAGGTGTTTTCAAGGATGACCACCGCGTAAAAATCCTAGCGACGCACAAGCTCCTGGGAAATGGGATATTTTCCTACTTTTCATTAAAGACAGGACAGAAGTGTTGATTAAACGGACCATCGCGGTAATCTATAAATCCACCAGGAACATACTAGGTCATGTAAAATTAGCCAAGGATGCTAGTAAACCACCAAAAAAAGTTGGATTTTTCGGGATTCCGTGTAGCTTTGGGGAGGTGTACATGGTTGCTACAATAAGGACGATGAAGAAACGACCAGAAGCGCACAAGGACAGTTGCAGGAGGGGGAGATTGGCAGATCAGCTGCTGCGGAACTTACCTTGCAGCCAGGAGACCACGAATTCATTTTGATAGGACTCAGGTACTGTCAGCTAAAAGCGAATACCATGAAAGGCTATACAGTGAGGCCATAGAGATTGTAAAATACCCCAGGAATTTCGTTGGCCTGCCGCTGTGGCCGAGCGGTTCTAGGCGCTTCAGTCCGAAACTGCGCTGCTTGTACGGTGACAGGTCCGAACCCTGCCGCGGGCATGGACGTGTGTGATGTCCTTAGGTTAGTTAGGTTTACGTAGTTTTAAGTCTAGCGGACTGATGACCTCAGATGGTATGTCTCATAGTTCTTAGAGCCACTTGCACCATTTTGAATTTCGTAGGAAAGAGGAGGGTGTGAAACTGAGTGACATTTGGATTCAGATGCTGAAGAAAATGTGTACTAGTTTTCCATCACGGGGTGACTGCACAGCGGACGACGGCAGTCGACCACGGCCGATTGCGTTCAGGTATTCAAATCGTGTGACGTCACGCCACAGCGCGGATTCACTGATTAACGGAATTTTGATGCAGTAATTAGGGTGTGAATCGGACACTCAAAGAAGGTACAATCCCCACCCCCACCTGTAAATATCCTCCGTCGCTGGGGACGCAACGTTGGATTTAACTGTGAAATTCATTCGACCACGGCATTATAGCCAGGAACATTTGATTAATTGTGAAGTTAGGGATTGAACACATCACACTTTAGGTATTTAGAATGAGTATCTAGCTCTGCAGTCAAGAGTGCACCGTTACAGATCTTCATGACAGGTTAAAATCATGTGCCATAACCGATACTCGAACCCAGGACCATGCTTTTGGCAGGTAATGCTCTTAATGACGAAGCAATGACCCACGACACTCGTCACAGCTGAAAGCGGTAGGGAGCTGGTCGAGTGTTAAAATAATGCAGCGCAATAAGTTTATTAAAATCTAAACAAATCACTTTACTTAAAGAAGCAAACAATTTTTTGTACAAGACGAACTATGAGATAAGTTTAAAACACATCAGATAAGAACAGCACCTGACACCAGTATTTATTAATGAAACTTCAGCAAAAGGCAATTGCTGGCGGTGCTAAATATACTCTTCCGATTTTACGAAAGCAACAGTCTGGAATTTTAATACAAACTAATTAATGACATCAGCATGAAGATGGTTTAGAGTAATGGTCACTACCGAATGCTTAATCACCGATTGCTACAAGATAGAACTCAGCTTATGAGGGATGCCGTAACAAGCCAGGAGGCCATAACGTCTCTGAGGTCACGTTGAGACGGGAAGCGGCGCGCCGCCCGAACCCACGTACTCAGGCGATGCGAACAGGCTACTCCCGGTGGACCGGTGGATAACAAATAACACCCTGGAGTAGCGCCTCCAATTGCTCGGAAGGCCTGAAAAAAACAAGAAAACATAAATCATGGCATAATAATCGTGGAACATACGAGAATGCTCGGAATAAGACAAGAAGCACAACGCCAGCGTGGCCGAAAGTCCCAACCAAACCTTACGTGTAACAACAAGAACTTTACTGCAGGAATTACCATGGAGTAACCGGTTAGCCTTGCAATAACATATAACTACTTAATGTAATAATCACTCAGCTCTGTCATATTAACTTAAATGGCTTACAAGTTAGCAGGAAAACGTTGGGCTAACACTCAAACAACTACAATCGTAATATTATTTGAAGTAATAAACTTTAGTTTTCCTGAAATGGCAAAATCTCATCAGAATTGTGGAACTCAGTTTCCTAAAAGAGCCAAGATTTACAGGGCCGCCAGGGTTTGCTTATTACAGCGGTAGGAAATTTTGGAGTTGCTAAATAGGTAGGGGAAGCAACAACTTCCAACGCATATCAGACTCTATTTCGACCTCAGTGGTCACTAACACACGTGGCAGCTTAGAACATATATTACTTAATTTCAGGCGCAGCTGACACTTAAGCAGACATAGAACAAGCTTTAATGAAAAGAAATTTTAAAATACACTAATGTGGCGCTCAAATAATTTCAAATAGATGAAGCAAGGGTAAATTCAATTCTCCAAACAGGGTGATGGAATACCACAGGCAATCCAGTGTAACGTGAGCAACTTCAACATGGGCACACATGCGTAACTCAATTAACGAGTACCTTACTCCCCAAGGGCAGAACGGATGGCATCAGAGAATGAACAGTACTCCAACACCCACACCAGCAACTATGCCTCCTTCCCGCAAGGTAAATGAGCTGCGCCGGGAAGAAGCCGAAGTATTGCCGACCAACACAACTCTAGCGACATCCGGGCGCTTGGACAATTGTTCACCCGTAAAGCCCTTGAACAGCCTGCCTTACGTCACATGTGCCTCTCATCTCTCTCTGCCCTGACTGCGACTGACTGGCCGCCGATATGGTCAACAAGGTGTCCAAGGAACTACAACCAAAGACTCAGCTAACAGGCGACCGAAGCGTCACCCGGCTACTAGACAAAGACAGATCGCGCCAGTAGGCAAAGATGTAAAAATATAGAACGAGGCTACATGGCTCACTTTTTCCGTTGCAAGTGAAAAGCCTGTTCTAGTAAAGGCGTTACCTGTGATATACTGGCCCCATTTCCGGGGTCCAAGGATACAAAGAATAAGAAGACAAAATTACGTGGTCCTCTTCCTTTACAACCTTAAAAACTACTAAAATACGAGTATGTATATACAGAAAAGAGTAAATTCAGATTAAAATAACCGCTGTTACAAGATACCATAATCAACCTTAAATAAAATTTAGCTGCCATGTCGTTTTAGTCACTTAATTCCCATGAGATTTTGAGTTTTGAGTGAGACACTCAAGCAGGAATTCGCCAAGCGGCTCCACTAGTACCGCACGATCAATTACAGACAATCGCTAGAAAACCATTTAATAAACTACCTGACGTACCTAGTCCTCTGACTCTACTGTGCTTCTGACAAAATCGGGCTACCGGAATGGCGAGCAACACAGATGAGATCACAATCAACAAAACAACCGTTAATACAGAGAATAAATGCTCTACGTCATTCCAGAGCCAACAGCGAAACAAATAACAGAGACTGTAAGAAAGCTGTCGTTTCCACAGTACAACCGCGACGACGTAATCCGAAGGCTGCCCTTGTGGACAGGGCTCGGAACTGGGTGACAGGTAAAAAACCCGGCACCACAGCTGACACAGGTTTCTTTCGGATATTCAAATACCAAGCCCAAGTCTCAAATGACTCTGAGCACTATGGGACTTTGCTGTGGTCATCAGTCCCCTAGAACTTAGAACTACTTAAACCCTTACTAACCCAAGGACATCACACACATCCATGCCCGAGGCAGGATTCGAACCTGCGACCGTAGCGGTCACGCAGTTCCAGACTGTAGCGCCTAGAACCGCACTGCCGCTCCGGCCGGGAAACTTAAGTCTCACCGGAATATGTTTTTCTCAGGGCGACCTTTGCTGGCCAACCCACAGCAACTGGCAACTCGTACCAGCACTGAGTATCGTATTAAACATAAATGCTTGCCCAAGTGTACCGTCGTCCACGAAGCCACTGCCCTTCCTACACGCCGTCGCTTGATAGAAACTCATTTCCTGCGCACTTAACCGACGAGGAGAACACAACAAGTGCTATAATCCGATTTGCTAGTAACTTCAATCAGTGGAAGAGGGTTCAAAATAAGTTAACACGTGTCCCGGCCAATCTGTAGATACTCGACCACTTATGAGAAAATGATAAAGTTTTCTTCGTAATTTAGATGCCTTTTAGCACACACTAAACGCTTTTTAACTGGTGGCACGGCTTTTAATTTTTGTATTCCGTGTGCGAGACCCGAATGTTGATTTTGCTTGTTGTGTTTATTAAACTTTTTTACCGATCCTGGTCCGTATAAGGCTACTAACTGAATATTTATTATCAAGTTATGGGATAAAAACGTGTTATATTAACTTTATAATTACAACTGAGTTTCACAATAAGTCTCGTTCAGAGTTATATAATATACGAGTATGTATGGATGTGCTTTCCAGGTGTTACACTCTTTCTAAATTCTCATATTATTCCATTTCATTCTTATAGCGCTTGTTGTATTTTATTCTTGTCTATTCTGCAGGAAGATTATATGACATCTCTTGGACGATACCGATCGTAGGAACATTCGAAACATTGTAATTTCGAACACCACGAGCGTCACGTAATGGCAGGTTTGCCGCAGTGACATTTCATCGGAAGAATCTCAATCGGAAAGAAACGTTGCTAACATTGCTGAAGATTTCACACGTTGGCAATATATTCGCGACTCTCTGTGCATAACGGATCATTTTTCGGAAAACTAGCAATAACAACTTATTACGAACCGAGATCGTCTACAGAGCTTTCACCGAAACCAATTAAAAATTGTGTTCCATTCATGTATTGTTTTCTACGTTTCCTTACTCCATTCACCAGACGTGCGATTAGTAAAAAAATTAAGTCGACGTTATTTCAATATACACTGGAAGACATTCTTGGAGTAAGCTTCTACACGCTTGGATAGACAAATGAAAAACAAAAATAAAAAGTGATAAAAATTGAAGTTTCTGTTGGGAAGGGCACTCAACTTCTGTAGTTCGTGCAGGACTGTTGACAGTTGTTTTGGGGTGGTGTAATGGTTAGCATTTCTGCATAACAACTAAGACGACCCGCGCTCGAGACCCTGCTGCAGCACAGATTTTAATTCATTTCTTCTGCTTCCATCATTATCGTAGAAAGTAAAAATAAAGAAAAAATAGTAACTGGGTTTAAAAACCGGGGCTTAAAAGTATGAAACCGCAACGCTAGCCACTGTGTAGCCGCTTTGACTTGAACTGCATACTCGCTAAGAGGCATAAAAAGTGCATTGAAGCTTTGACAATTGTTTTCTCAAAAACGACTGTGTATCTACCGATAAGGCGAGATGCGTTTTATCTTATTTTCACCGCTCTTCCACTGAACGAAGTTTCTGGAAAATCGGGTTATGGCACTAGCCGTGTTGTCCCTATGAGTGACACAATGGCAACCGTGGCGGTGCTTAAATCACCCGTCACGGGACACTCACTCTCCTCTGGTGGCTAAAACACCGTTCGTTGCACAGCCACCACCAGCGATGCTGGCAGCCACAGCTTCCTATCTATAGTATGCGCAAGAGGAAGAAGTACCCCGCACAGCACAACAGCTTGAAATCCATCAGTATCCCTGCCCTGCTTTCTAAACTTCACAGAAAGGTGAAAGGCCGTTCACACTTCGCACTCTTTCGCTATGCTTAAATCACTTGTCAACTAAAAGACGATCAGACGTCGTCGGTGTCCTCGAGAGTGGCACATCTCACCCAAACAAGAAGAAGCAGGGCTGGCCAATCAGAGAGCTAGGCGCGCATAGTTCGGCCGGTTCCCTCATTCTGTTTGAGACCCAAAGCGCACTCGTCTCGTCTCTCTCTGTGGGTAGCACGCCAAGCGGAAGTAATCGTTGTCTTGTGTATGTCATATAGGTGTATTCGACCAGCGACTTTGAATATATTGGTGAGATCTCAGTAAGCATCGAATATTGAGGGTGTAATCGCATAATTGGAAACGGCGCTTGTATTGAAGTCAGGTAAAGTCATGTAACTATCGCCTTGCCTGGTGCATGTGGACTTGTTCTCAGAACACGTGGTGAGCCGAGTCCGTCTTTTAGTTAACTGTTTGTAAATTCAGTTGACACAAAGAAGCAACTTCTCTCACTCCCCATTATTTTTACACAATTTTTTATGTTATTTTACGTAATTTTGTTGTATTATGTTCAGTTCGGATGTTAAATGTTCTGACTCAGTCCCTAACTCGTAACCACAATGGTTAGCTTCTACATCAGATCTGACGTAGGGTATTGTTATCTAATACATCTACATCTAAATACATACAGCCGAAGGCATTGTGCGCTACACAGCTGCCGGCCTGATTGGCCGCGCTGTTCTAGGCGCTACAGTCTGGAGCCGCGCGACCGCTACGGCCGCAGGTTCGAATCCTGCCTCGGGCATGGATGTGTGTGATGTCCTTAGGTTAGTTAGGTTTAAATAGTTCTACGTTCTAGGTGACTGATGACCTGAGCAGTTAAGTCCCATAGTGCTCAGAGCCATTTGAACCATTTGCTACATAGCTGAGGGTACCACGTACCACTTCTAATCATTTCCTTCCTGTTCCATATGCTAACAGAGTGAGGGAAAAACTAATGTCTATAAACGTCTATGCGATTCCTTATTTGTATCTCATCTTCGTGGTCTTCCCGCGAAATGTACGTCGGCGGCAGTAACATCGACATGCATTCGGCTTCAAATACCGATTCTCTGAATTTCCGCGTCAGTGTCTCGCGATAAAAGTGTCGTCTTCTCTCCAGGAATTCCCATTTAAGTTCATAAAACATTCACGTTATACTTGCATGCTGATCGAACCTACCGGTAACAAATCTAGCAACAAGCTTCTTTATTGCCTCAATGTCTTCCTCAGTCTAGCCTGCTGAGAATCCTGAACACTCGGGCAGTACTCAAGGACTGGTTGCACTAGCGTCCTATGCGCCGTCTCCTTTAGAGATGAGCTATACTTTCGCAAAATTCTCTCGATAGAACGAAGTTGAATATTCGCCTTCCCGACGCGTGACGTGGTCTTCCCATTTCATATCACTTTGCAACGTTACGTCGACATATTTAACCGATACGACTGTGTCAAACAGCGCATTATTAATGCTGTAGTCGAACCTAGGACTTTTTTCTGTACTCAACCGCATCAATGTAACATTCTTCTACGTTCAAAGCAAGCTTCTATTCATCACACCAACTAGAAATTAAGTCTAAATCATCTTCTATCCCCCTACAGTCACTAAGGGGCGACACCTTCCCGCACACCACAGCGTCATCAGCAAACAGCCCTAAACCGCTGTTCATCCCGTCCACCAGATTATTTGCACATAGAGAACATGTGCGGTACTATCACATTTCCCCCGGGCGCTCCTGACGATACTGTTGTCACCTTTCCTTTGTTCACAGATTCTGATACGTGTACCTTTCCTCCATGTTTAAGTACTTGACCTTCGTTCCATGCAAATCGTGCACCACTCACTTACACAGCATTTTATTTAGGGTCTACTGTACGCATTCATGCAGTTATTTTCCGTTAGAAATTTCAGTGATATAGTTAAGGCGTCGGTGTTACGCTTCGTCGGATACGAAGTCATCGTAAATGACTACTCTCACCATACAAGCAAGTTTCCCGTTATTAGATAGTGTAAGCAAAATATTGCAAAAAAGATTTTGCCCTGAACAAGTCTAATCTACAGGGGACAATTTACCACACACTGAGGCGGTATCGAATGAAGTTTGCAGGTAAAATTCTAGTGAATACTCAAATGTATTACTTCTGAGTACCGCGCTGCTTTGTTGTGCTTTCTGTAAGTTTTACCAAATCCAAACTTAATCGTTAAGGTCGTTTAGTGTTAAGGGTCAGATTTCAGAACATAAAACGGGGCCAAGATTATGTCATTACGTGCGAACATTCAGTTATAGTCTCAGTATGAATGGTAGGCTTACAAGTTCTTCTTAGCAGGACTGGCGTTGCGGAAAAAAGGATGTTGCAGAGATATGACTTAACCACAGCCCGGGTGATTATTCTGCAGCGGAGAAGAAAATTACTTTTGACAAACAGGAAGAAGCTCTTAGGGTACCAGTTACTGTAAAACATTTTTGAGGGCTGATTTGGTAATATATAGTCATGGTTTGAAAAATAAATGTACAGATATTGCCTCTAAAATATCAGTGTGTGAGTACGCAGCAGCAAGTACACTACATATGTCCTTCTATTCTGTAGGAAAAGAAAACCGAGGACATATTTCGAACTGTGATTATGTCAGTCTGTTTCGCAGTTTTCGAAACAGCGTAATTTTGTTCCTGGCGCAGGTAGAAGCAGACTAATTCAATATTAACTGTTATTTCTCCTGCTAACGGCACTACGGTGCCGAAAAACATTGTCCAACAACGCATCGACGACCAAAGATAAATATAAGCAGATAGAAGTACGGAGAGGAAGCCCGCTGATTTGTTGTCGCCTAAACAAAACCACCAAACTACCGTATTTAAATACGAACACACAAACAGAGACGGAGAAGCGCGTAACTAAGTGGCAGTTAACTATCCAAAAGGCTTTATTCAAGAGTTTGTAATAAATGTTAAAGCAAATTACTGTACAAGAACATAAAAAATACCACTCTGGAGCTATTTCATACTAAATAACCGTGATTCTCGCTATTTTTATGTAGTGAATGATTTATGTGATAACAGTCCTGCATAACATGATTCATATTGGGGAACAGTCAACAATTTTCTGCAACAAGGGGTTTGTCCGACCGGGTAATGTAACTTTGAGAAATGATATAAATTAGTTGTGTTGTTCAACTCCAAAAATTTGGATGCCAGAATAATTAATTAAATTTCTGTTTTGATTGTACGAATGAAAAGTTAAACTCTAACTTATCAAATAATGCACCAAGTGGAAAATCAAGGTGCAATGGCAAATTACTATGCATTTTTGTTATATCAGTAATCCATCAGATTATATATATGTAAAGTGTCTGATAAAAAGGTGCGGGGTGCACTCATAAGGCATGATTGGATGTCAGTGTAACTTCATACACTTGCGTACCATCGGCGATTATGCTGCATTAGAGTCGCTGCTCTTTGACAAGTACAACGGCTTGAGTGCTTTATTGTTACTGGTGTTAGTGTTGTTACAAGGCCTAGTAAAGTATGTAAGGGACGTAAAAAACGTCAGATGTTGAATGATCACTGTGAAGGAGACTCCACTTACTCGGGTGTGAGTGCGTGATCAGCGCATGACAGAGTTCAAAAGTGGCCGGCTAGACGAATCGTACAATATT
Organism: Schistocerca nitens; assembly: GCF_023898315.1. Classification (NCBI taxonomy): domain Eukaryota; kingdom Metazoa; phylum Arthropoda; class Insecta; order Orthoptera; family Acrididae; genus Schistocerca; species Schistocerca nitens. Next base: position 317,993,617 of record NC_064621.1, on the reverse strand, counting down.
CATTTGTCTTCAAGGTTCCGGACGACCACGTCTGATCGTGCGGTAGCGTTCTCGCTTCCCACGCCCGGGTTCCCGGGTTCGATTCCCGGCGGGGTCAGGGATTTTCTCTGCCTCGTGATGGCTGGGTGTTGTGTGCTGTCCTTAGGTTAGTTAGGTTTAAGTAGTTCTAAGTTCTAGGGGACTGATGCCCATAGATGTTAAGTCCCATAGTGCTCAGAGCCATTTGAACCATTTGAACCACGTCTGATCACCACAACGGAAGAACGCCTATTGTGGACCAAGTACATCACGACAAGTTCACATCTCCGCCTGCCACCCGGGAACAAGAAATGACTCCCGGCAACGGAACCGCGGGACTGCTACGGTCGCAGGTTCGAATCCTGCCTCGGGCATGGGTGTGTGTGATGTCCTTAGGTTAGTTAGGTTTAAGTAGTTCTAAGTTCTAGGGGACTTATGACCTAAGATGTTGAGTCCCATAGTGCTCAGAGCCATTTGAACCATTTGAACTCCCGGCAACGCTAGCGCCACAACACAAACCTCTGCATTTCCAATGGCAGAGTGATCGAGTGTGGCTTTGTTTCCTTTGAAGAAACGTGATTCCACATCTCCTTGGATCACCATCCCAACCTACCCCATTCCTATGTTTTGCAGGGGCACAGCGGTGTTACTCTCGGTATTATGATGTGACAAGCTATCGTGTTTGACTTCAGGTCACAGGTGGCAAAGATTTATGGAACTCCGACGACGCAGCGGCACCTCACGGATATTCTGCTTCCTCTTAAGTGTTACCTCCTACGTGGCAGAATCGCTGTTCCGTTTCTTCACACACAATGCACGTCCTAATGCGGCACGTTTCTCCGTGATGTCTTCATGATGCTGAGGTACATCCGTGGTCAACAACATTCCCAGATTCAGATAGAACATTGATGGGACCAGATCGGGCGTCAAATCCTTCCCAGTGCCAATATCCGTGATATCTAGTTGTCGGCCAGCTTGCCTCAGGGGAGGATGAAATGGCTTTATGACAACCTATCCAACCGATCCTGGCCAAAATGTCTGCAACGTGTTACTGGTGAGCTAATACCACTAGTTCCTTCGTAAATGTGACACTGCATAGCCATCACCGAAATTACATCAGTCCACGAGTTTCATTTCATTTTTCCCTGACCTGGCTGTTTCACTGTTCTTATCAGGCTGTCGTCATATCAACCTACTCTCGTAGTAACGATCTTGCATTGTAGATCTATTATCTGGTGACACTGTGAATAACGAAAAATATGCTGTAATTCACCAACCTGGAGAGACGCTACCAGATGTAATATCCTGTTCGAGAACATAATTTTAGAGGCAGAGGTACGGAGACATAACTGGGAAGGAACGAAATACTGAAAAACACAGTCAGTCAAAAACCAAGAAAGTATATGTTAAGGACGTGATTAATACACAATGCACAGATCTGTTGAATGGTAGTATGAGCAAACAGTGTCTCGGGGGGAAAAACGAACCAAATGTAGTTTGGGAAACAAACAAAGACTTGTTGAATTCTCGTGGAAAGGAACCTATTCTGGACATTTAACGGCAGAAACCGTAGTTCAATCCGAAATACATATGTAGCTCAGACACAAGCTTGTTTAGTTATAAGGCAGCAATATTTGTCCTTCGTACATGTAATATTATACCAGTTCGTCTGCATATTTTATTCGATATAAGGTCGTGATTTAGGATGGGTGATTTTGATAATTGATCATTTCTTTGATTCATACTGGATAGCACCACATAGTAACATATTACTGTTCTGTTGCATGCCTGGAAATTAATTTGAGGTGGACGCTGAGAGCAGGGAGCAGTGACAGTCATGTATTCCTGTAAAAGTGGCGACCGGGAGAACGGAGACAATAAAAAAGCTTGTATTCACCTGTGATGCATGTTTTACTGCTCTGAAGAGAACAGAGTGAACACAATGTTTTTACTGCCATACTAGCGGGCTCCCCCGTGGCAAAGCCGGTGAGAGGATGCGAGATGTTTCTGCCGCCAAAGAAGTCTATGAAAACAGCTAGGTGATGGGAGCCGGGGGGGTGAAGAGCAACAGCATCTCACAAGGCAAAGGGGGGGGGGGGGGGGGGAAATCTTTCTAGAATGAAGGAATGCGCGGGGGTCACGAAAAGTAGACGACAGTTCACTCTACGCAGATCTTCTCACGGGAAATGACTAGACACGTTTCCTACCAAAAACACAGAGGTGAATTTCATTGTCAGAGTCGTAGGAGGAGTTGTACAATGTTCTAGAACGGTGTTCTATACGGAGCAGGTACTGCAGGCGATTGGCTGTCGACTTCATGACCTGTGTATTGGGAAGCAATGCTTTTCTAATGGTTGCAGGGAATCGTTGCAGGGAGGGAGCACGCAGATGTCGGTAGCCTTGCTGGAAACTGGCGTATGGCATGTAATGGAGTTTTCCTGTGAGAGGCGAAACTGGACACATTGCGTGGTTAGCAACTTAAAGACTTCGCGGACAAGGCGTCAGTGAAGAGTCTCAACGGTAGAATATCCGAGGTGTCGATTTCACCCTAGAAGTGAGTTAAGTCGTGACGATTCTTTGTTTCTCTGTGGAGTCTGAGGCAAGTAGAGCGAATACTTGGGCTGAGTTTCCATTCCTGGCTAAGGAGCAAACAGAAATCGTGACTAATGTTCTGTATTGTACCGAAGTTTTTTTCAGCTCTACGAGTTCTGCGGATGGTATTTTACGTCCACTATGCAGACGGATTGTATAGGTATGCAACGTGTATCCTCTGCACGCTTGCCAACGCCACGGAAGACGTGGACGCTGCGGTACCTCTCCTCCCAGCACTGTGATCGATGACATACGCACGGTGGCTCAGCAGATACAGAAATAATTACAGTAAATGTGTTGAGTTCCATTTTCGTGTTCTCTGAGCTCTGTAATGTCAGTGATAGTCATGGTGGAGGTCTTCTGTTTCTAGGAGGTAATCAGTAACATCCAAGTTAGTGTGTCCGTCAAATAAACAGGGGCGCGATTTTTGAGAAAGTCACCGCTGTCCTTCAAAACCAGATGAAGAGTAAGATTCAGCATACTGTTTTCGGTTTACGCACTATTGTATTTCAGTGTTGTTTGAAAGTAAATAATTTTACTTTATCTAGTTACGTTTGTGCTAATAGGATATCTAGTCAACATTATCGAGATCCTAATGAAGCTAGAGTAGAATGTCATCACTACTAGATACTTCATCTGAAGTATTCCTCTGGGCGTAGGTTTTCAATGGGAGGGCTGTTTTGAATTCATCTTTCGTACACAATGTTAGGTAACCACTCACACATACGCCGTATGTACACCAACATGGGAGTGAATACATAGCTAATCGTGTAGCTCGTCGAAGGTGACACAGCAGAAGATGCTCGACAGAAAATTTTATCAACATTTTACAGTTCCCTTTTGTGCCCGGTTGTTTACCCAATTCCACAGTACTTTCGAAGGCTTGTGTGACGTGTTTCCGACTGATAAGTTTAATAACATTTACCTAAAGTAATAGGAGAATGAACGCTAAAGCCTTTTCGATTAAGTATAGATTTTCCCGTAGTGTTGTATTATTGCTTTTCCGCCATGTACAAGAGCGTGACGAAAAGTAATGCTTCCAAATTTTTTAATTCTGTTTTCAATATCAGTTGAGGTATTACATATAATGCATAGAAGTCGGTCGAATTTCTTAAATCAAAGACCCACGTTTCAATCATCTGCCGCCTGAGGGCTACCACTGTGTTGTGTAACATGGGTGTGTGTAACGTAATTACATCGGTGCACGAGATACAACTTAGAAAACTGAAAGCACGTATTCGAATAGTTCATCCAGACATGGGGCACCGTCTTCCTTCAGCATGGCAGTGCCAGACCATGCACGAGCGCTACGAGACCTGCAGCAATCGGACGTCTTGCGATCACTATCATCGATCACCCAACATACAGACCCCACTTGGCCCCATCCGATTATCATTCGTTTCCAAATCTTCAAGAACACCTTCGAGGTCTTTCATTTTGATAGTGATAAAGCGACGCAAGATGAGGTAAGACTGGCTCCGTCAACTATGTCAAAAATTCTACAGAGATAGCATCAACAAAGTGGTTTCTCGTTGGGAGAAATGTGTTCCTCGCTAGCGAGAATATGATAAGAAATAAATATGTACACAAAAAGAATACAAATGCAGAATAATAAAGTTTATTTTATACAGGGTGTTATAAAAAGGTACGGCCAAACTTTCAGGAAACATTCCTCTCACACAAATAAGGAAAAGATGTTATGCGGACATGTGTCCGGAAACGTTTAATTTCCATGTTACAGCTCATTTTAGTTTCGTCAGTATGTACTGTACTTCCTCGATTCACCGCCAGTTGGCCAAATCGAAGGAAGGTAATGTGACTTCGGTGCTTGTGTTGACATGCGACTCATTGCTCTACAGTACTAGCATCAAGTACATCAGTACGTAGCATCAACAGGTTAGTGTTCATCGCGAACGTGGTTTTGCATTCAGTGCAATGTTTACAAATCCGAAGTTGGCAGATGCCCATTTGATGTGTGGATTAGCACGGGGCAATAGCCGTGGCGCGGTACGTTTGTATCGAGACAGATTTCCAGAACGAAGGTGTCCCGACAGGAAGACGTTCGAAGCAACTGATCGGCGTCTTAGGGAGGACGGAACTTTCCAGCCTATGACTCGCGACTGGGGAAGACCTAGAACGACGAGAACACCTGCAATGGACGAGGCAATTTTTCGTGCAGTTGACCATATCCTTAATGTCAGCGTCAGAGAAGTTGCTGGTGTACAAGGTAACGTTGACCACGTCACTGTATGGAGAGTGCTACGGGAGAATCAGTTGTTTCCGTACCACGTACAGCGTGTGCAAGCACTATCAGCAGCTGATTGGCCTCCGCCGGTACATTTCTGCGAATGGTTCATCCAACAATGTGTCAATCCTGATTTCAGTGCAAATGTTCTCCTTACGGATGAGGATTCATTCCAACGTGATCAAATTGTAAATATTCACAATCAACATTTGTGGGCTGACGAGAATCCGCATGCAATTGTGCAATCACGTCATCAACATTGATTTTCTGTGAACGTTTGGGCAGGCATTGTTGGTGATGTCTTGATTGGGCCTCATGTTCTTCCAGCTACTCTCAGTGGAGCACGTTATCATGATTTCATACGGGATATTCTACCTGTTCTGCTAGAACATGTGGCTTTACAAGTACGACACAACATGTGGTTCATGCACGATGGAGCTCCTGCACATTTCAGTCGAAGTGTTCGTACGCTTCTCAACAACAGGTTCGGTGACCGATGGATTGGTAGAGGCGGACCAATTCCATGGCCTCCACGCTCTCCTGACCTCAACCCTTTTGACTTTCATTTATGGGGGCATATGAAAGCTCTTGTCTACGCAACCCCGGTACCAAATGTAGAGACTCTTCGTGCTCGTATTGTGGACGGCTGTAATACAATACGCCATTCTCCAGGGCTGCATCAGCGCATCAGGGATTCCAAGCGACGGAGGGTGGATGCATGTATCCTCGCTATCGGAGGACATTTTGAACATTTCCTGTAACAAAGTGTTTGAAGTCACGCTGGTACGTTCTGTTACTGTGTGTCTCCATTCCATGATTACTGTGATTTGAAGAGAAGTAATAAAACGAGCTCTAACATGGAAAGTAAGCGTTTCCGGACACATATCCGCATAACATATTTTCTTTCTTTGTGTGTGAGGAATGTTTCCTGAAAGTTTGGCCGTACCTTTTTGTAACACCCTGTATAAACATTCTTAAAAATTACCACACATAAAATTCTGAGGGAATAGTTTTCAGCATGCACTTGTACGTCGTTACGCCGGTATCCTTGAGGGGAGTGCTAAATCTTTTTCTTTCTTGTGTTAGCAAGTGAGTATGTCATTGGTAACCACGCTTCCACTGACCGCCTTCGTAAACATGTATCTTAGCAGTATTCTTCGGACATGTATTCTTCGAGCAGACACTGTCGACGACCTACAACCGTATTAGACTGAAGAAATATAATAGAAAATTGCAAGTATAATTATTCGTCAGATGTACAAATGATTAGTGACATACGAAAATTTATGCTCAACCGGGACTCCAAGCCGGGTTTCTCGCTTATCGCGAGCGGTCGCCTTAACCAATTTTTGTAGTAGTAATAGTAGTAGTAGCTTTATTCATCCGTAGATCTCTTTCTCATACGCAAACAAGCTAGCCCCTAGTTTTTCCAACTTAATCACTTCTTTGTAGTTTTTTAACGTCTTTCTTGAAACATATTTTAATAACCAAAAACCGGGTGGTTAAAGTAATGTGCAGCTACTCACTGAGGTCGAGAGTGGGCTGTGTTTATCGTACGGCAGTGAAACTTGTTAAATATTCTAATGCGTTAATGCCAAACGTATTTACGCTGGAAAAATTTCGTTCCAATTTTCGCCATCAGGAGAAAATGTGTCGCTGTGAACGCAAGAAAGACTTACAGAAGTGTTTCCAAATGTAATAGATTAGAGGACGTCGGCAGAGAAAGTCAAACAAATGAGAAAGGCATAATACTGATTACTAACCACATCTTACAAAGTTTGTTCAGTATGAGCACCGGAGTCCTCGACGAGATGCTGCATCCTTAAAACGACGTGATCAACATTGCTCGCACCGGATCAGGTGAAATGTGAGAAACGTATTCCCGTCTACTGACCTTCAGATTAGGTAGAGACCGGACGTGTCCCTGGTAAACGTGTTCTTTTAGAAATCGCCGGAACCAAAAGTCACATGAATTCGGAGCAGGTGGCCTTGAACGCTATGCATTTGGAAAACCTCTAGACACAACACTTACATGGAATTTTGCGTTAAGCAGAGATTTCACTGGGCGAGCGACAGGATGTGTTGTCCCATCTTGCATGATGACAGTGGTGTTTCCAAGTACCGCTCTTCCAAAGCAGGAATCAGAAGTTGTACAAGGAGGTCTCGATAATGTGCGGATATCATGGCACACCTGACGAGTTTGCTTGGTGTATTCTCTTCAAAAAAGGAGAGACCGAGAATAAAGGTGCTAGTCAATCCACACCACACAGTTGCGTATGCCAAGTGCAGTGGCTTATGTTGAATAATATGCGTATAACAGAACTTAAAATTCGGCAGACCTGTGTATTTAGCGCACCCTGTAATGTAAAACGTATCTTTTCGGTCCACAGAATATTGCCCGGCCACATTCATCTTCTATCCTTGCCAAAAATCGAACAGCAACTTCAGAACGTTGAGGTTTCAGTTGCTGCACCGTCTGGATCTTGCATAGGTACCAGTGTAACACCGCAACACTTTCCGTAGTCCTGACCGCGGGATGGATACTATCGTGACATTGCAGGATTACTAGCACTACCCGGAACACGTGCTGCACAATCACCTGCAGTAACAGCAACTTCATCAACCGGTATAGGGTGCGTTACTCTTACAGGTGCCACACCATGCTCACTTGTGTTTACGAATTTCGTTATCATCTTCCTTAAACCATTTAATGATATAGTGGATCTCCTCAGGCCTCTATATCAGCGATACTCTCTCAACTCAGTACTGGTCCGCAGCTTGTGGTCTAGTGGGTAGCGTTGGTGCCTCTGGATCACGGGATCCAGGGTTCGATTCTCTGCCGGGCTGGGGATTTTCTCTGCTCGGTTCGTCATTCATAAAATTGGCTAGTTGAACTATGCAAAGATTGGGACTTTGTACGGGCGCTGATGACCACGCAGTTGAGCGCCCTAGAAGCCAAACATCAGAAATGCATTACTGCAATTGCTACCATTCACAAAAAAAAAAATACAGTTTCATTAAAAGCGAATGGTCTAACTTCTCACCAGCTATATTGCTCACTCGCTGCATGACTAATTAAATAAATTTTTTACATTAAAAATATTTTTAATGACTAAGCAGCGCTTTCCGTCTCACATTTATGATAGGAAAATTGCTGAATAGACATTAAAAGTTTGACAGTGTCAGACTTCACCACTGTATGATTTGTCAGATGACGACGTCGTTGTCCTGCCGTTATACAGTGTGCAGCGCCAGATTTACACCTTGTGGCCAAAACTGGAACTAATTTTTTTCCAGTGTAAATCGGTTTCGCATTAACACAGTAGCCTATCTACCAAGGTCCGCTGCCACGATATGCAGTTTAATTAAGGCAACTCAGTACAGTTCTTCGCTAGACAGTTTAAAATTGTCTTTTCTGTTTCAAACCGAAATCTGTCTTCCTTTTGGTGTGATAGTTGTATCACAAAAAACGAAAATTATTTTTTCTTCGTAAATAATAAATTAAAATGTACCTCTTTTCCGTTATAACTAAGAACTTCACTGACATAAGATAAAAGGTTAAAAGAAAGACTACAGTAAAAGTAGTTTTCTCTACGGATAAGGCTGCGAATTACATGGCGCTAAAAGAAATTACATGTGTTAGATAAATTTATAAGAAAATAAATAACTGTAAGTAGTAATTAACTTCTTTTGATCTATCTTCTGTACTTTATCCAAGTACGTTCCATACGATTGTTGATGTGTTCAGTTGAATTACACTAGGAAATTTGCGTACTTATCCTTGTACTTTTTCGTCTTAGCCAACGTTTGACGTTATGTGGCGGGGTAGATGCAGTTTTCATCTTTGGTTTTGTGTCTCACTTTTAAAATAATGTTAGTAGTTTGTCCCTTAATCCAGTCAGTTGCATTACGTTTTGCAGTTCGAAATGGTATCTCGTCTGGATATAGGAAAGCTGCTGGATTTACAGCGTTTGGGGACGTTCTATCGATGGAGAGGACTTTTTGCTTTGCACAGTGACATATTTCGTCCATGCAGTTGCATACAAATTTGTGCTCTTCAGCGTCTGTTAAATTACATATGGAACACGTCGGTGAATCCGCTAAATGTCTGCTGTGTAGTTCTGAGTTGGTAGCTATTTTCCTGTTAATCGAGGAGTCACGTAGATTTCGCTTTAGATGGTAACTCACAAGTGTTGATGTTTTTCCAGATCGATGGCCAATCAAAATCTGCGTGTTTGTGTCTAATTATATTGCTATCCTTGCCTTCCATTATCTTCATATATATAGCTCTCGCTCTTTGCCCCTTGCCATTTTCTGGAGTTGTTAGCTGAATGCAGCTATATTCTGCGAAGAAGGGTTTGAGATAGAAGAGTGCACTGGATATGTGTTGCACATTAATTGAGGGAAGCAGACTAACTCAAACTATGTGAACATACACATATGCACACATATACGTATTGCAAACATACTATATAAGGCTCTTGACTTTTTAAATACTTCGGAGAGGTTCAGTTCTTGTTTATTAGCAGCGACTGTTTATGTGTCGCATTTTACTTCAAAAACATGACCCCGGGTCACAAAGCGATTCTTTGCGCTACGCTCCGTGGTAGTGGCAGGTTTTCTGCCACACGGTTAATTTTTGTTGATTTAGCTTCAGAAGCGACTTAATACTTGTTTGTAATATCTAGAGCTGTATATACTTCCGCTACACTTCCAGAAGAGACGTGTATCATCTGCATACTCATTACACACGATTTTTCCCGTCGATAAGCAATACTTGCAATTTTTCCGCTGGAGTAGCAAGCAGAGGTGGGTATCCCTGCCTTAGAGAACTGTTAATCTTGATATCTGTGCTTAGTTGCCCATGGATCATCATTTTGGTTGTAGCACTGCATAAAATATTTTTATGATATTGGTGAATCGTGGGGATCCTACCACGTTCAAGCAAAAATTGATGGTTAATCTGCGAAACGCTTTCTCCAAGCTTATGGGGATGATTGTGCACTTTATTTGACACTATTCTGCAGATGATATTATGTCCCTGTATTCGTTAACATTAGTTAGTATTTTTCTGTCTCTTCTGCATTCAGCAGCTTGTTTGGTACCATCCTACTATTGTATCCATTCCGGTTTATAGACTTTTTGCTAAGACGCATGTTTTAGTTTTATGGTAGCCATCAGATAGGCTGGTCAGTCTTGATTCCCTATTGTTTTGTTTTCTATTTGTTTGAGCTCTAAGACCGTTATTCCACGAAAGAGCTCCTTCGGAATCCCACTGTTCAGGTTAACCATCTCATCACAAATGCAAATTAGTTTGGTCTTTATTTCTGATCCGAATACTTCAAAAATCCGCACGGATACGATATAGTCCAGTGATTTGTTTTTCAGACTTTGTAAGACAGTACCTTCCATCTCGTCTTGACAGATTTCCATAGTTAGGTTTCCTATTTCCTCGGCACTGAATCTTCCTCATAAGTTGCTTGTTAACACTTTCTGAGCACATTAATCAACGAGTTGACCGACCATCATTGCTGTGAGTAGGTTAAATGTAGCTGTCACAGTTTTTCTTTGTTTCGTAAGCGTTGTCCCACAGTTTAGCTTACGTTCAGTGAATATTTTCTCATTAGCACATTTTCTCCCTCGTATCAGATGGCATGTAAATGCACCATCTCCTTTTATCGTATTCTTCATTCTACATCTTACTGTGTAGCCTTCTGTTTGCTGCTTCTTTAGTGTCAATAGTTTTGCTTTTATTTGTTTTATCTTCATAGTTTACTATTACTCTTACGTGTAACGGAAATGGTTCAGGTCTCTGAGGGACTGGGTGTAGAATTTCGTCGTTTTCCGGCGCCAGAAACTTTTGGCTCTTGAGTATGGCATAAGCATTTTTTTAACTTCAGTTTTGCGTATTCGAGCTACCATTCTATTGCTGAATTATGTTTCCGAATTTATTCTCAAATTCTGATCAAATCGGATGGAAATCATCGCGACATTCTGTGCATTGCAGATGGGTGACGTATAGTTTTCACAAATATTTTCTGGATCTGTTTCTTGTTTCTCCATGTTTATTGTGGTTATGTATGCAACATGGTCAGAAAAATTATCGTCCAAAATTCAGACTGTGTAACTGTTTTTTTAAATTTAAGATGTAGACTCGGTTCAGTTGGCTGGTTGTGCAGTCGGTTGGTTGTGACTCTCCATATGTGTGAATCCAGGTTATGTGTCATGCTACAGTTCCCACATATCTCAGGCGAAGTTCTAGGGTTGGACGTTCTGATTCCATGCATTTATTATGGCTAGGCGTTTGGTCCTTAACTCTGAGCAGGCAAGTATAGTTTTGCGTGAAGATAACTTTTTCTTGGTGTTTTCCGAAAGGAGGAACTTTTTCACGTTTAAAATTCCGCTCTCCCTAGCTTATTAGTGCTTCTAGACGGTGCGTAGATATTGATGGTATGGCTGAAAGAACCTGCCATTCCTCAACTGTTTGGGAGCCGTTCTGTTTCTTTTAATGATATTCCTACTCCTTAGAGAATGACTGTCCCATGTCCATCACATTTCCCGCATTAATTATGGCATTTTAAGCTATTAGTTTTTCTAATTGGATACATATTACCTTCTGCTCAAAGGTATCTCAGTTTCTGCGGAGTGTAAGAAGTTTTGTAGGTTACCTAAGGATAGTGTTGAATGTACTTTATTGGTGTTTCCTGCCGCGGCTCTGTATGCTTGTTGCGAGTTCATGTACTCTTTCCTGTGACTAGTTGTTAATATTCTTCTCCGCAGACACGGTTTGGTACTCCTATTGCAGATTTCCCTCTCATAAATGTATTGTCCTCTCTGCTCGTCTCGAGTATACGTTGTTCTGTTACTGCTTCTTCCGCTGCTTAAGAGATCTCCATCATTTCTGCGTCCTCGCCGGTTTCTTCTGTTTCGTATGTCCACTCCATTGAAGACAAGGATTTGAAAATCAATTTTCTGTGAACAGTACTGGTAAATTCAAACAGTTATTTTGTACCGAGTAGAACAGTAATTTTTTGTGGATATTCCAAATCAAACACGCAACGTTCATAATGTACGCCGACACTGAGTTTTAGTTTAATAGTTTCATTGAGCACGTACTTAACTTCTTTTTGTAATTTAACTGGATTCATTTTATTTCAAAGTCTGCATTTCATTAAGTTTAAAGTTTTATTTTATTTCACATGCTCAACACAGGGCTAACCAACAGTCAGTTTTATTTAACAGTTGAATTCGATAATAAAGTACATGTTACGTGAGGAGGAAGTTTTTGAAATCAATGTCTTCAGTTTTCTCTTAGACATATAATATTTTATAGAAAAATTTCAAAATTCCTTCTCCCCTCTGTAACCTCCCCCTCACTTATCGACTTTAATGACAGTGAAAAATTAAACCGCGTGTACCTAATGGAAATTTGGGAAAGCAATCGTCACCGAAGTTAATCTGTCGGTAAAGAGGGAGGAAAGGGTTACATCTAAATGAAAGGAAAAATGCAAATGAAACTGGTGGAAATTAATTTTGAAAAGGGGTAAAGTTAATAAAGAAAGTAAATGTGCGGCCGTTACGTTAACAATTAACTAGCGGTAATTAGATATTTGAGATTTGGGGGAAATCACAGTCGCCTGTCCTAAGGACAATTACTATAGTAACTGAAAAAGAAAGGTTATTACACATATAATTAGCACTAGAAGCGTGGCAACTGAAGGTTGACACGTGTAGTGTGAAAACTGAAAGTTTGTCAGAAGTAATAAATTTCGCTACACTCTGACTTAATTTAGCAAAAGAATTAATAAAACCGGAAAATCGAAAGTTAATTTAGTGACTGAAGTTAATAGTGAGCTTTCTTTCTGAAGCACATCGAAATCCAGTAAAATACGGTTAGTCTTGGACTACCTCAACATCCATTTCAAAAGCAACTTGACTCTACGCAATTTAGAAACAAGAGATTTAACTTTGAACTTGAATTAAATGATTCTGAACAGTTAACAATAGTAAAATTTAGTACGTACCAAGCTGAGCTGCAGTCACAGGTAAGCTAAAATATGCTAACAAAACTCGCACTCTTAATTTGTGCTCGTGTAATCTAAATATTGTAACCAGCTATGAATACTTTAACTGTACTTTGAAATTAAAGCAGTGAAATCTAATTATATTATTTTAATGCTGGAGTTTGAATTTCAACGACACTCGGGTTCATTTCGGAAAAGGAAGGGACCCTGCTTGGCAATGCAATTTGGGACAATAAGCACCAAAGGTTCATGCTAAGTTGCTGTAATTTTGCGAGGCAAATGGAACAATTTGAAAAGCTGAGGTCTGCCATACCGTTCTGAAACTTTACGTGCTTTTAGTCTTCCTTGTTGGTTGATTGAAGGTTTGAAGCCGTCGATCGAGGAGGTGGCGACAGTCACTCATTGTCGGCCGTAGCTGTTGCAGAAGCTGGATGCTGGCGCGCCTTCTTCTCGACACGGTCACCAGGCGAAACGGGCTCTTGATGTGCGCCAGCTAATGCTTCCCGTCCGCGACACAATGTCAGAAACTATCATCGCAAGTCGAGCGCAATTACATGCTGCTAAACCCCGAAAGCGCGGCAACTCGCGGGAGCATCACACAACACACCTGCTCCACTCGCTACTCCAGCCAGACTCTCTTCTGCCCGCGCTCCCCGCGGCAGAGTTCACACTACCAAAGATCCTCCACACTTTGATTCTTCACACGACCTATCGATGTAATCGGTCGATAGCAGTTTTCCCTAGGCAAGATCCAGCGTAAAAATACAAATAATATTTACGAAACAAACCAATTATACATCGACAAAAATGCATATATATATATATATATATATATATATATATATATATATATATACAAATAGTAAAACAATTACAATATATAAAGGCACAGAAATGTCATATATTCAGGTAACAAAACAAGGAAAAAATTCACAGTACAATAGATGGAAATAGGAGGATATGCATTTCCGGCGTTACACGTGCCCCACATTGTCTGAGGGTGTTCGTGTAACCTAAACAGACTCAGAAAATGTCCCAAAAAAGAAACAGCGGAAATGCATATGCTCAAAACATCATCAAAATTTAGCATTCGTCTAATTAAGCATAAATCAATTTTTTAGACCATAAAAATTGAGTGGAGACAGTCCTAATCTTATTCCACTCTGTCATCTTGCACAAAATAAAACAGGTTGACAACATATTAAAATTCATAGAAAGCATAGAAAATGGTTTTGCTACTTCAAAATCATTAAAATTCGTAACACTATCAAGAAATGGAATACTATTTACAAAATCAATCAGAGTACATGGTCATAAAAACAGGTAGATCAAAATACGCTAATTAATTATTAATTACATAGAATACACATTTTATATAACCTTTTCATAATTATTATCTCGTCATGAGATACCACTTAACGCTAAACAAGAAAATAATATTCAGTAGATCGAAAAAAACATAATAATTGACAGCAGAATTCTTTCACATCAGCTGTCCGGGAAGAAAAACTATTCCGCCTTTCGTACCCGCAAGTACAAAGAATGCCGAGAGCGGCACGGAGAGCCTACGGCGGCACAAGAGCCGACAGCGGCTCCGCCTCGTCAGTATTGTTGCGCCCGCCTGTGCGGCACGCTTCATCTCACTCGCCTGTCTAACGGCATTTCCAGAACGTCCGCTTCACTGAATTCTTTGGGAAAAACTCACTCCCGAGTAATCTCAAGGAGTCCATTAACACTATCACAGTGGATAACTCAACTCTGTCCATCATCACACGCATGTACTAGCCTGAAACTTAAAACAGCGTCTAAGTTCATCGGCAACGACTAGTAAAACACATATTCATGAAATCTTACAGCTAGTTACAAAATCATATTTACATTACTTAATCTACTGTGACTCAGCTGAAAACTTAAACTAGCAGCTTGGATTTTTCAATTGATAAATAATCACTCTCTGTTAAATCATTTAGTACAAGTTAATTACTTATTAATTACAACTTCTTTAATGTCCTCTTGGTCAGGCAAAAGCATGACAATCTAGCAAATCGTTTAAATCTTACACTCTATATTCACATACTGTACAAATTACCCATTCTGTGGTATTAATCAATTCTAGGTTGGTACAATTTCAAGTCTACAATATTCCGTATACCTAATCGTTTTCCAGAGCTTGGATACTCTAAGCAATAAGCATTTGTGTGAGGTATACCAATGACTTTATATGGTCCATTATAAACAAACTTAAATTTAGAGATTTCATTGTCTATCTCGCTCGATTTCTCATGAGCTTTAACAAGTACTAAGTCTCCGATTGCAAACTTAGCAAAACGCGCTTTAGCGTCATGACGACGTATGCGAGCATCAGCTTTTAGCTTCATTACTTCTCGCAAACGATCTTTTTTCACACCAATACTAATGTCAATCCGTGGAGGGAATTTGATTATCTCTTCCACTAAACTTTTACTTCTGTCATCCAACAGGATTTCCTCTGGAGAAATTCCCGTAGATTCATGTCTCAAGGTGTTCATAATTCTCTCAAATACTGCTACATATTTGCCCCATGGCCTATGGTTGTGATGGCAATAGGTACGGCAAAGTCGGCCTAGCTCGCGCATATACCTCTCAGCGGGATTCCCAGCCGGACAATAAGCTGAAATATGGATCACCTCGACCCCATTACTTTCATTGCCTTCATTCCACAACTTAGAAGTAAATTGTGCCCCATTGTCTGATAGAATCGCCTTGGGCTTACCAATATGAACAAAATAATCGTTCACAAGCTTGCTATAGACCGCTTTGGCTGTAGCTTTCCTAATCGGGTATAGCTTGATGAACTTGGAAAAAGCTTCTAGCACTACTAAAATGTAGGCAAAGTTTCCTGATGACTTGGGCAAAGGTCCGTACAAGTCCACGCACAGTAATTCAAAGGTGTCGTTAGGCCTTATACTTTGCATAGGACCACGACTCGTACAGTTGGTAACCTTCACCTTCTGACATAAATCGCAAGTTTTCACTCTGTCAGTAACGCGTTTTAACATGTTGTTAAAATGCACTACTTCAAACAGCTTTTCCGTACATTTCTTCGGTCCACAGTGACCATACGCCAAATGGTAGTAGTCTATTATTTCCGTGACGAATCTGGTGGGCCAGCATACCCGCCAAATATTACTATCTTCACCCTTACGTATGTACAAGATATGATCGTATATCTTGTAATACTTCCTTAATTTCTCTCCTTCTGGACTCCTTTCGTCATATTGGGTTTTCACCATATTTAAACAACCATCCTCGTTCTGATGACGACGTAGATTCTTACAGATGTTCACTATTAATTTGCGTCCCTCAACTTCTTTAAAATAGTATAATTTGACCACTCCATCTGACTCCTCTTTCAATACATCTTGGTTAGACTCGGGCAACCGCGACAGCGCATCCGCAACGCAATTGTCGGTCCCTTTTACGTAACAGATGTCATAGTTAAATTGCTGTAAATATAGCGACCACCTAGTCAGTCTTTCGTGAAGTAGTTTACAATCCTTCAGATAAGTGAGCGCCTTATGGTCCGTATGAATAATCACCTTACGGTCCCATAGGTAACCCTTGAACTTCTTGAATCCCCACATGGTAGCGAGACACTCTTTCTCAGAAATCGTGTAGTTTCGCTCACTTTTTGATAAAGTTCGACTCGCGAACGCTATCGTCCGGTGTTCCTTATCCTCTCCTTTACCAACTTCTTGGAACAGTTCTACCCCCACCCCGTAATTCGACGAATCCGTTCCCAGATGGAAGGGTAGCGATAAATCAGGATGAAATAGTATGTTAGATCTTAACAACTCGTCTTTTAATCTCTCGAGAGCGGCCTGACACCCGTCAGTCCACACAAACGGAACATTTTTGCGTAAGAGGTTTTTCAAATTTTCATCATTAAACACTTGTCCTTTTACAAATTTACGGTAAAATCCTGTGAGCCCTAGAAAACTTTTTAACTGTTTCCTAGACTTGGGTGGAGGACAATTCCTTATTGCCTCTAGTTTCTCTGGGTCCTTCGTAATACCAGCAGTGGTAATTACAAGCCCTAAAAATTTCAGTTCCTGCTTTACAAATTCGCATTTCTTTAGCTTTAGAGTCATTCCGCCACGGCGCAATGCTCTAAAAACTTCATCTAACAGGTCACAATGGTCATGCCAAGTGGCATTGGCCAACAATAGGTCGTCAACATATACAGTTAACCTTGAACTCAAAGCCGGTCCTAGCACTTTATCTAGGGCCCTGATGAATACGGACACAGATATATTAAGTCCAAACGGCAGTACTCTATACTGATAACACCTGCCCGCAAACAAGAAGGCAGTGTATGGCCTAGATTCTTCTTCGAGTTCTATTTGCCAGTAACTAGCCGTCAGATCGAGGCAAGTCATGAACTTAACGTCATGAAAACGTTGCAAAATCTCCTCCATACTCTCTGGTCTGTCTGTTTCACGTTGAACGACCCTATTCAACGTGCGTGCGTCAATCACAATACGCACACTACCATCCCGTTTTGCTACAATGACCAAACCGTTATTGTATGGACTCGTACTTCTTTCAATCACTCCCCATTCGATCATCTTATCTATCTCCCGTTGCACTGCTTCCTTTATGGACAGCGGTATAGCATACGGTCTCACGAAGAATGGTTCGTGCGGAATTACATGCAACTTGCATTTATATCCTTCCACAAGTCCCGGTTTGTCTGAAAACACACTCTTATTCCTCATTATCACTTCATACAGGCCTCGTCTTTGTTCGTGTGTTACGTTTGACACACCGTCTACAATACTTTCCAATTCACTTTCTACACTATTGTCAATGCCGAGATTCCTCACATTACATATATATATATAAAGGCACAGAAATGTCATATATTCAGGTAACAAAATAAGGAAAAAATTCACAGTACAATAGATGGAAATAGGAGGATATGCATTTCCGGCGTTACACCTCATTACAAAATTGCCTACATAATTATGAAAAGCCATGCATTTCTTTCAGGTAATATGTCTTCATTGCAGAGCTCTTCAAGCAACGTAGTATACTTTCACATTGCCGGCCGACGCTGTTGTAGCGTCTTCGCCTAAAATTTGAAGTTACCTTAAAGGCGTAATAAAATTTTGCCATGTTTTTTTCTAGACATCCTGTTGATTGTGTATTGGCTAAGTTTTAAGATAATGGATAAAGCCAAAATATATCTGCAGTTACTATACTGTTACCGTAAACTTTAACCTATGTATTCTTCCGCTTTTTTTGAAAACTCATTGTGTTTCGTTTCACGGGGAGCGAAAGACTAGCTATCTCGGCTACAGACAAGTCGTCTCAGTGATACACTATGGGATCGATCGTATCCGGACACACCCAAAGACATACGTTTTTTATATTAGGTGCATTCTGCTGCCACCTACCGAAAGGTACTCCATATCAACGACCTCAGTTATCATTAGAAATCGGAGAGAGCACAATGGGGCGCTCCGCGGAACTCACGCACTTCGAACATGGTCAGGTGATTGGGTGTCACTTGCATCATACGTCTGTACTCGAGATTTCCACTCTCCTAAACGTCCCTGGGGCCACTGTTTCCGATATGATAGTGAAGTGGAAACGTCAAGGGACACACGTGCAGCACAAAAACGTACACGCCGACCTTCTCTGTTGAATGACAGAGACCGCCGACAATTGAAGAGGGTCGTAATGTGTAATAGGCAGACATCTGTCCAGACCATCACACAAGAATTCCAAACTACATCAGGATTCACTGAAAGTACTATGCCAGTTAGGCAGGAGGTGAGAAAACTTGGATTTCATGGTCGAGCGGCTGCTCATAAGCCACACATCAAGCTGGTAAATTCCAAACGAGGCCTTGCTTGGTATAAGGAGCGTAAACATTGGACGATTGATCAGTGGAAAAACGTTGTGTGGAGTGACGATTCACGTACACAATGTGGCGATCCGATGGCAGGGCGTGGGTATGGCAAATGCCCGGTGAACATCATCTGCCATCGTGTGTAGCGCCAACAGTAAAATTCGGAGGCGGTAGTGTTATTGTGTGGTCCTGTTTCTCATGGAGGGGGCTTGCACCCCTTCTTGTTTCGCTTGGCATTATCAAACCACAGACCTACATTGACGTTTTAAGCACCTTCTTGCTTCCCACTGCTGAAGAGTAATTTCAACACGATCGAGCAACTGTTCATAATGCACAGTCAGTGGCGGAGTGGTTACACGGCAATAACATCCCTGTAATGGACTGGCCTGCCCAGAATCCTGACCTGAATCCTGTAGAACACCTTTTGGATGTGTTGGAACGCCGACTTAGTGCCAGGCCTCACCGACCGATATCGATACCTCTCCTCTGTGCAGCGCTCCGTGAAGAATGGGCTGCCGCAAGGAACCTTCCAGCACCGATTGAACGTGTGCCTGCCAGAGTGGCAGCTTTGCTTTTATCGAGGCTAAGGGTTGGCCAACACCATATTGATTTCCAACATTATCGATGGAGGGCGCCACGAACTTGTAAGTCATTTTCAGTCAGGTGTCCGGATACTTTTGATCACATCGTGTAGTTCGGGACCACAGCTTTAGCGCCGGATGTAACCTTGGCAGCTTTGGCCAGACAGGTGGTCCAACTGCCCTGCATTGATGCGAACAGTTGCAGCTGAGCCGGCCGGAGTGGCCGTGCGGTTCTAGGCGCTACAGTCTGGAACCGCGAGACTGCTACGGTCGCAGGTTCGAAACCTGCCTCGGGCATGTATGTGTGTGATGTCCTTAGGTTAGTTAGGTTTAAGTAGTTCTAAGTTCTAGGGGACTGATGACCTCATAGTGCTCACAGCTATTTTTTTGAGGTGCAGCTGAGACGTGAAAAATAGACTAACAAGGAAACAACAGACCTTCTAATGTCATGTAATTTATACACAACATGAAATAATATACGGCGAAACTCCGATAATAGCCTTCTTAGAGCACCAGACGGAGAACATAGCATGCTCCCATTCTTAGTTAACACAGTACTGTAATTAAAAACAGGAGTGATGGAAATTCCTAAATTAAACACCGGGTAATTTATCTACGCGACTTATGTTAGACGTAGAAGCTTATTGCAGGGATTTCAGCGCACGGTTAAACGTTGAAACCACTTAAAGTATTACTTCCAGTCAAGCGCTTAGTAATCTCAGAATCCTTCCATATCCGATTGCGAAGAATGAATTTCAGTACTGGATCTGTCATTTGCTATGTTGGTAATGAGGCGATCAACAACAGAATCGACTACGCTACCCCAGCGTCACATTTTCTCCTCTTCCTTTATGATATACTATTCTGCATCCCACCAGCGTTCGGCAGTGTCGTGTGACAAAGCTTCGTTCATTAGTCCCGGAACGTCCAGCAGGTTAAATGTCTTATTACTTCTCGTGGTAAATCCCTTAACTGGGTTCCAGATGAGTTCAATAGGGTTCAGATTACATTGGTACGTTAGTAAGTACAAAAATGTTTTAAACGTATTCGCAGCTGTGAATGTTGACGTTCATCGGCTGTGTAATGGAATCACGAAAATGAAAATTTGAGCCCGACTGGGACTTGAGCTCAGAGTTCCCGCTTAATGCGAGGGGTCACCTTACCACTTTTTTTAAATTCAGAATGAAACCAAGCTACCCGGCCGCGATTCGAACCGCAACCTTTCGATTCTTGGCTAGAAGCTCTACTACTAGTCCATCATTTTTTCTACTTAGACCACAAGTATCGATATGAAAGGGAACAGGCCAGAAGTATGTAGAAAGATGGACATCTTATCGCGAATACAATCACTGAATACACGGTCTTTTTTATTTTTTCAACAAAAACTATGATCAAAGGCATTTCGATATTAATTAAGAAAACTTGAAGTACCTGACGAGGATGGAAACCACGACCTACTGCAGGTTAAAAACCACCCCAACAATTTTTTGTCAGTTTTACCAAAAGCAAGATAACATTATTGAAATATTGAACCGGAAAGGATCCTACACACCATTCAACTCCTTGGCGATTAAGGACAAGATATAACATTATTTTCAACATGACAGCGACAACAGCAACCGTTACGATATTGTTTCGAATAAAAAACAGCCCACAGTTGCACTAAGTAACGTTTATTTTAAACCTTGACCATGGTTTCTGCTATAATAATATAGTGTGTCTATGTACAACGACTACGGTCGGCTGGTAGAATTAGCCCTATAAGCTATTAGAGCGTATAATGTAAGATGAAGTTATATTTGCGTATGAGAGTCTCATTTCTGAATCATGCATCAAATAGTGATGCGACAAACTTTGTTATATGAAACTGTTAATGTTCTACCACTTCAGTGATCGTATGCAACAGCATTTCATCTGTTGGACATTCGTATTAATAATACACGGCCCGTCATTTGCACATGTAGGCTTGTTATTAATTTATTGTCGTACATATTGACTAGTTGCCTGATAAACGGTGCGACATATCTCACTGTGGTCAGCGCCACCTATGGTGCGCGGGATGCAACACATTTGACAACCGTGCGCCCAGTATAACAGTGGTAGTGGCGGAGGACATACGGTGTCATATCTAATTTTACTTATGTTCGAAACAGGCTTACGTCTGTTTAAGTTATTTTATTGGTCTTGACGCAGCCGCTGGGCTAAGTAAAGGTCACTGTTACAGCAGGCTCAGACATGGTAATTGGATGTCTCTATAGGCCCCCTGGCTCAGCAGCTGTTGTGGCTGAGAACCTGAAGGATAATTTGGAAAATATTTCGAGTAGATTTCCCCACTATGTTATAGTTCTGGGTGGAGATTTTAATTTGCCGGATATAGACTGGGAGACTCAAACGTTCATAACGGGTGGCAGGGACAAAGAATCCAGTGAGATTTTTTTAAGTGCTTTGTCTGAAAACTACCTTGAGCTGTTAAACAGAGAACCGACTCATGGCGATAACATATTAGACCTTCTGGTGACAAACAGACCTGAACTATTTGAAACAGTTAACGCAGAACAGGGAGTCAGCGATCATAAAGCGGTTACTGCATCGATGATTTCAGCCGTAAATAGAAATATTAAAAAAGGTAGAAAGATTTTTCTGTTTAGCAAAAGTGACAAAAAGCAGATTACAGAGTACCTGACGGCTCAACATAAAAGTTTTGTCCCAAGTACAGATAGTGTTGAGCATCAGTGGACAAAGTTCAAAACCATCGTACAATATGCGTCAGATGAGTATGTGCCAAGCAAGATCATAAGAGATGGAAAAGAGCCACCGTGGTACAAGAACTGCTGCGGAAGCAAAGGGAACTTCACAGCAAACATAAACATAGCCAAAGCCTTGCAGACAAACAAAAATTACGCGAAGCGAAATGTAGTGTGAGGAGGGCTATGCGAGAGGCGTTCAATGAATTCGAAACTAAAGTTCTATGTACTGACTTGGCAGAAAATCCTAAGAAATTTTTGTCTTATGTCAAAGCGGTAGGTGGATCAAAACAAAATGTCCAGACACTCTGTGACCAAAATAGTTCTGAAACAGAGGATGACAGACTAAAGGCCGAAATACTAAATGTCTTTTTCCAAAGCTATTTCACAGAGGAAGACTGCACTGTAGTTCCTTCTCCAGATTGTCGCACAGATGATAAGATGGTAGATATCGAAATAGACAACAGAGGGATAGAGAAACAATTAAAATCGCTCAAAAGAGGAAAGGCCGCGGGACCTGATGGGATACAAGTTCGATTTTACACAGAGTACGCGAAGAAACTTGCGCCCCTTCTTGCAGCGGTGTACCGTAGGTCTCTAAAAGAGCGTAGCGTTCCAAGGGATTGGAAAACGGCACAGGTCATCCCCGTTTTCAAGAAGGGATGTCGAACAGATGTGCAGAACTATAGACCTATATCTCTAACGTCGATAAGTTGTAGAATTTTGGAACACGTATTATGTTCGAGTATAATGACTTTTCTGGAGACTAGAAATCTACTCTGTACGAATCAGCATGGGTTTCAAAAAAGACGATCGTGTGAAACTCAGCTTGCGCTATTCGTCCACGAGACTCCGATGGCCATAGACACGGGTTCCCAGGTAGATGCCGTGTTTCTCGACTTCCGCAAGGCATTCGATACAGTTCCCCACAGTCGTTTAATGAACAAAGTAAGAGCATATGGACTATCAGACCAATTGTGTCATTGGATTGAAGAGTTCCTAGATAACAGAGCGCAGCAAGTCATTGTCAATGGAGAGAAGTCTTCCGAAGTAAGAGTGTTTCAGGTATGCCGCAGGGGAGCGTCGTAGGACCGTTGCTATTCACAATATACATAAATGACCTTGTGGATGACATCGGAAGTTCACTGGGGCTTCTTGCAGATGATGCAGTGGTGTATCGAGAGGTTGTAACAATGGAAAATTGTACTGAAATGCAGGAGGATCTGCAGCGAATTGACGCATGGTGCAGGGAATTGCAATTGAATCTCAATGTAGACAAGTGTAATGTGCTGCGAATACATAGAAAGATATATCCCTTATCATTTAGCTACAAAATAGCAGGTCAGCAACTGGAAGCAGTTAATTCCATAAATTATCTGGGAGTACGCATTAGGAGTGATTTAAAATGGAATGATCATATAAAGTTGATCGTCGATAAAGCAGATGCCAGACTGAGATTCATTGGAAGAATCCTAAGGAAATGCAATCCGAAAACAAAGGAAGTAGGTTACAGTACGCTTGTTCGCCCACTGCTTGAATACTGCTCATCAGTGTGGGATTCGTACCAGATAGGGTTGATAGAAGAGATAGAGAAGATCCAACGGAGAGCAGCGCGCTTCGTTACAGGACTATTTAGTAATCGCGAAAGCGTTACGGAGATGATAGATAAACTCCAGTGGAAGACTCTGCAGGAGAGACGCTCAGTAGCTCGGGACGGGCTTTTGTTAAAGTTTCGAGAGTCAAGCAGTATATTGCTCCCTCCTACGTATATCTCGCGAAGAGACCTTGAGGATTAAATCAGAGAGATTAGAGCCCACACAGAAGCATACCGACAATCCTTCTTTCCACGAACAATAAGAGACTGGAACAGAAGGGAGAACCGATAGAGGTACTCAAGGTACCTTCCGCCACACACCGTCAGGTGGATTGCGGAGTATGGATGTAGATGTAGATGTAGATGTAGTGTAACCTCCCCACACTAATTAATAAATGAAAATTGACCATAAACCCACAATAATATTAATTAAATAATGAACCATGAACGAAATGTAACCTCCCAACAGAAATAATATTATCTGGTAAATTTTATAAGGACAGCAGCGCTGACCTTCGGCCCTGTATTCTGAATAAAAAAGGCAGAAATTCTTACCTTAATAAAATTGCAATTATATCTGCTCTTAATTAGTCATTTTTCGACACAGCTTCGTGCAATGCTGGCATATATTTTTATTTTATTCTTGGAAGCAATGATAATGCATTGGAAAAATTCTTGAAATTGAAATGAATGCTTTTCTTTAAAAGAGTTGCTTTATATTATAAAAATTATTATTGGGGCATTTTTTTCTGAACAAATTAAATTACAATTAACATACATTATTAAATATGCCCAAGGCTGCTTCTTTACCTTCTACAACATTACTCATCGTCCAGAGTCCTGACCAGAGTCGCGAGCAGAGCACACAGCCGACGCATGCCGACTCCCGCACACTAGTACTGTGCACTCGCCACTAAAGCCGACCGACTACTGTATCCGACTGACTTCTACCGTCGACTCGCTGCTAAAGACTCGCGCAGAGTCGCGACAAGCAACAACTAACAATAAACTACTCTCTGGTCAGAGATTCTGTCATGCTTCGCCCATCGCCGGCGAAGCATACGCCTTACAGTAGATGTAGATGTTATCACTTACCTAATTTAGAAGTTCATGTGTAGATTGTATCACTGGTCTAGATGTTATTTTGATGATTTTTAGACCTTCTGCCGAAGTCTATATTATTATAGCAGAAACCATGATCAAAGTTTAAAATAAACATAATTTAGTGAAACTGTGGGTGAGCCGTGTGCGGCTCGCGTTGATGCCGTTCATAGCTTGGCACCTTGTAATAGCGATAGTGGCGTCACATTTTCTTAGTGTGTTCACTGGCGCCTCTACGTTTGCTCGCCTTGTATCTTCGTGAGTGGTAGCAACAGCGCTTGTCGATAGCTCGTACTGTGGTACCATCTTTGAAGAGGCCTCTAGTATTTCTAGGTCGTCGTGTGTCGAGCTAGTGGAAATGGGACGGAGCAGCAGTAAGGGCCGGACAGCCAGTACTCATCCGACCGCTGGTGACACAAATGCACTGTCTGACGGAAAGGCTGGCCGGGGTGGCCGAGCGGTTCTAGGCGCTTCAGTCTGGAACCGCTTTACCGCTACGGTCTCAGGTTCGAATCCTGCCTGGGGCATGCATGTGTGTGATGTCCTTAGGCTAGTTAGGCTTAAGTAGTTCTAAGTACTAGGGGACTGATGACCTCAGAAGTTAAGTCCCATGGTGCTCAGAGCCATTTGAACCATTTTGAATCTGATAGAAGGATGTGGTCGCGAGAGTGCACGACCCCGTCAAGGGCCGGATTCAGCGAGTTTCAGTTAAATGGACCATGATATTCGAGTAGTGCAACTTTCACTTGTGTGTGTGTGTGTGTGTGTGTGTGTGTGTGTGTGCGTGTGTGTGTGTGTGTCCGCCCGTCGAAGTGACCTCATGGCAATAAGTTGTCAGTGGACGATTTACACTGGGATCTTTCCCGTACCTGAGTTGAGTGGGGATGACCATTCGTTGGTCGTTCGGTCAGTCGTCGCAGCGAACGATGTGCATTTGGTCTCCCGACCGCTTCTGGCTTCCCTTTGCTTGTGCCGACTTCTAATTCGTCGGTATTGTTCCACAGTGACTGATTTTAATATTGTGAGTTGTTGGTGGAATTGTTTTCCCAGATCTCTGTGTGTGTGTGTCTTGTGGTTTTGAATGAGCAGTTATTTTAAAGCTGTCTGCGTAGTGGATTTGGTGAGGGTCAGTGACCAACGGACATCAGGTCGGTTGGGGGCGCAGCAGCGCGTAGGTCCGCGCAGCGCTAGGGCAAGCTGGGGCCGCTGGGTGTGTGCTGCCACTGCCGGATCGAGGAGGGGTAGTTGTGAAAGCGACGACATCGGTGCACACCGTACCCTGGACGTTTAAGTTGAGTGAAGAGTTAACTGCTAATGCAACCTCGATTATTCTGAGATTTCGCCTTTGGTCGGTGTGTTGTTGCTCCCAGTGCCACTGAGTCTGGCTGCAACGAGTAAAGTGTTCCGAGGTAGTGAAATATTACAGCTGGTTTTCTCTATTTGTTATTCATCATTGAATTTAGTATTATTCTTAATAGTGTACTGCCACCAGCGGTATTTTCTGCCTTGTGGCCGCCAACGCCCCATTTACCTGCCATGGAGGTTAGCGTACTCTTCCGGCAGTGTAACTTTCCTCGTCGTATTCATGCTGTCCAACACGGAGTGTAGCTCGACAACCTCTTGTAGTGTGCATTTATTTTTATTTTATTTTATTTTATTTATTTTTATTTTTTTTTTTTTTTTGGAGGTCTATCTTGGTTCTAGTATTTTCTTTCGGCCTTTGGTGTTTTCTGAAGACGTAGTGCTGTCTGTCTCTTCGCCCTTGCCTAAAAATATCCCATCGTTGTACCGGTGATCGGATGTTAGGCGGATAGGTTAGTCCTCGGTCGGCACTTAAGCTGCCCCTACTTTGAGTTGCCATCCTGTTACGTGAGTACAACTCTTGGCTATCTGTCTCACCTTACATTATGTTTGAGTTACCTCCCTAGGCCGACCCTTGGAATACTTGCTGAGAACTGCTCGGCCAGATTCCTTAGATTGTATTGTTGTTTTAAGGATATTTGTAATTTTCTAATTAGTGTTGGTGTGGCCTTCAGCTGAACAATAATTTCACTTCTTTCGTGATAAGGCCTTCTGCCGTGTTACAGTAAGTTATTTTAAGCAAACTTGTTTTAAAAGCAAGGGGTTTATTTTAATATTGCTATTTGGAATTGTTCTGACTTCTAATATAGGCATTCAGCCGTTTGTTGTTTAAGACAACGAGCTATAACATTTTCGCAAAGACTCCACGATAGCGTGGCATCCTTTGCCATGTCCAATGGGCAGTAACCATACTCTGATAAAAGACACAAGGATTCGGGTCATACCCGCTCCCCGTCACGTAATGAAGATAATACCCTACACCCAACATTATCGTAGTGTTCTTCGTTCTGGGAAAGAAGGTTTCATTGGGACGCAGGAGAATCTCACCGGAGGTTGCCGCTTCCGTCGTTCTGGCAAGAACGGCCCATTGGCGGCGGGGACAATTCCATCGTCTGTAGCTGCAGGAGAGAAACCGACGACAATGTATGCGCTTCACGGCAACGACTGCATTGGTCTGTCTCACTAAGTTAAATTGGAAAAAGTCGAACGTTGGTGGGGATAAGGTTACGAACGACTTGACACCACGAGCAGGCCAGATACATCGGAAATATAGGTAGACTGTCACTGGATCAAACAGTCTTCCAGTCCGTCTTTAGCGACAGGTACTCCACAGAGGAAACACAATTTGGAAATACCATTATTAAAATTGTAAACAGCCGACCAGTTGCAATGGGTAAAGAAATCTTTACCTAGGTTTCAACAAATTTAAATTTGTCTTCTTCAGAAGGTGGCAATTTTACATTAGTATGGACTGATGTATCATCGCCGTTTTTACAAATGTCTGCATAGATCCATTTGTCCAAATTAAAATATAGCCCTAAAATAGAGTTTGTCATGTAAATATAAATTAGTACATGGATGTTGCAGAGCCGTGCCTCTACGCTTCAGTTGATCCCTGCGAAACCCTACATTTCAGCAGAATAATGCACGACCGCATCTTGCAGGTGCTGTACGGGCCTTTCTGGATACAGAATATGTTCGACTGCTGCCCGGGGCACCACATTCTGCAGATCTCTCACCAATTGAAAGCGTATGGTCAATGGTGGCCGAGCAACTTGCTCGTCACAATATGCCAGTCACAACTCTTGATGAACTATGGCATCGTGTTGAAGCTGCATGGGCAGCTGTACCTGTACACGCTATCCAAGCTCTGTTTGCCTCAATGCCCCGGCGTATCAAGGCCGTTATTACGGCCAGAGGTGGTTCTTCTGGGTACTGATTTCTCAGGATCTATGCACCAAAATTGCGTGAAAATGTAATCACATGTGAGTTCTAGTATAATACATTTGTCCAATGAATACCCGTTTATCATCTGCGTTTCTTCTTGGTGTAGCAATTTTAATGGCCAGTAGTGTAGCATTTAATGGCGTTCTGCCTCTTCCTGTGAACATTCTCAGCTGGAATTCCCACAAATCTATGTTAATGTCATGACTTAACTGTGTCTTTACAAATGGCGTGTATAATTCGCCGTTCACCACGACAATCAACACCACCATCAGTATTATCTTTCCAAGTAACAGACCGTGTAGTCGTTTACGGTCTCCTTCCTCCTCTAATAGGCCCGACTCACTGATCTCTTTCCTCTTGGCCATGTAGTTTGCAATTAGCCGTAGGAGCATGGAACGTCTAATTCTCCAAACATGCTAAAGCCAACACTGTTTGTATTCAGTTACAGTTATCATATTTCATTACGATTGTTACTGCGATACTCAAGGAGGATACGTAGCCATTCCATCGAAATCTCCTTTTAATGGTTATAAAGTACTACGTTTATTGGCTTCCATAGGCCAATACGTCGCCGCCATAAGGAAAGGATGCTCGGGCCAAAAGTTGGAAGCACTTAACCTAATTTCTTCAAGAAAATTAACTCGATGATTCTGATGGCGTATTGTAGTCAATATTTTTCGAACGGTAATCCAGGAAATGAAGATAGAATGGACGCGGCCAAGATCAGTCATTTCAACGAATTCGCGGAGGCATCCCTTTTCTTACATACTTACTAACATAGTCCTTGGCGCTACAGACCATGTAGGGCCTGGGCCTCTCTGATAATCAGAGCCCAATATTGACGATTTTCTACTCGTTTCGTCCATCTCCTGACTCCGATCTTTCTCAAATCATTTTCCACATCCTTTAGTCATCGTTTCTGGGGTCTCCCTTTGCTCCTTTTGCCACCTGGATTTTCGGTGTAAACCTTTTTGACAGCTCGATCATCCATTTGCTCTACATGGCCCACCCATCTCAATCTGTGACACTTAATTTTAGTCACCAAGTCAGGATTTATATACAGCTCTTCCAGTTCCTTGTTTCTCCTTATACTCCATTGCCCGCCTCATACACGGCTCCAGAAATCATTCTTAATACTTTCCTCTCCCATCTTCTCAGGAGCTTTTCTTCTGCTACAGTCACTGTCCATGTTTCTGAGCCATACATTACCACCGGTCTTATGACTGTTCGATAGACAGTCACCTTCGATTTTCTACTCAGGCTACGTGACTGAAGGATCTTGATCAGGGCCCAGTAAGCTCTATTTCCTGCAGCAATCTTAGATTTTCTTTCTTCTCTTATTCTAATATCCTCCGTAACCTGCACTCCCCGGTACTGGAACTTCTCACATCTCTCATAATTGCCTCTGTTCAGTTTAATATAGCTCACGGGGAGCATGCAAGGGATAAGTCCCTGCAAGTGCCGTATCATCTGTGCCCTCGGTGGCCCAGATGGATAGAGGGTCTTCCATGTAAGCAGGAGATCCCGGGTTCGAGTCACAGTCAGAGCACACATTTTCAACGTGTCTCCAATGATGTATATCAACGCCTGCTTGCCGCTAGGTTGTCAATTTAATTATCATTTCATTCTAAAGAAGCTGCACGATCATCAATGGGATCTGTTTTCTCGGGAACAAATACTACCTTCATAATATACAGTATTTCTCTTTAACAACTGCATTTTCCCTGGAAGCAAAGAGATACTGTGTTTTTGTGTTGTTTACTACGAGTCAAAATATTCATAACTACGTTTTTTATACTTTTGATAGAGCACACTTGTACGCAACATTGGCAGACGGACGTGTCGACGGTAGTATGAGCTTAATGAAGCAAATACAAGAAATAATAATGAACAAACACATTAGAATCTTCCGGTGGAATAAAAGTGATCGTGGGCACAGCCCTACTTTTTTTTTAAAAAAAAGGACGATGCACCGAGAAGGATTTGTCTGAACCGAACGGAAATCGGTAGATGTGATGTACATGTGCACACTATAATGATTACATTTTCAGAACAAAACTGATGATTTATTCAATAGATTGTTTCACAAACCGAAATATGTCATTAAGGCATTGGTCCACCTCTGGGCGTAAAGCGGTCTGTTATTCGGCTTGGTATGGACTGACAGAGTTGTTGGATGTCCTCCTGAGACACATCTCGCCAAATTCTGTCCAACTGCTATAGTGTCAAATCGTCAAAATCTCGAGATGCTTGGAGTGCCCTGATAATAATGCTCCACTCATCTGAGGAGAGATCTGGAGACCTTGCTGGCAATGGTTGGTTACAAGCACGAAGAGAAGCAGTGGAAACACTCGCCATTTGCGGACGGGGATTATCTTGCTGAAATGAAAGCCCAGGGCGGCTTTCCATCAAGGGCAACAAAACGTGGCGTAGAATATCGTCCAAGGACCGCTGTACCTTAAGAATGCCGCTGACGGCAACCAGGGGGGTCCTAGTATGAAATGGAAGTGCACCTTTGATCAGCACTCCATGTTGTCGGGCGGAATGGGGTCGACACTCTGATTGGTAACCCACCTCTGTCCGGAGCTTTTCCATACCCGCCTTCACTGGTCGTCAGGGCACAGCTCGAATTGGGACTCATCACTGAAGAAAATTCTACTCCAGTCAAAAATAGTTCAAATGGCTCTGAGCACTATGGGACTCAACTGCTGAGGTCATTAGTCCCCTAGAACTTAGAACTAGTTAAACCTAACTAACCTAAGGACATCACAAACATCCATGCCCGAGGCAGGATTCGAACCTGCGACCGTAGCGGTCTTGCGGTTCCAGACTGCAGCGCCTTTAACCGCACGGCCACTTCGGCCGGCTACTCCAGTCAATGAGATCCCAGGCCACAGGCGAGTCTGGAGATTCCCCAGACAGTGGTGGGATATTAACATCACTGTCACCCGCCATACGGCCAAACAACCAGAACTAATAATCTGGAATATAATTTCTTTCGATATCAGGATCCCTTTTGGTTGTCCCCCTCGGCTCCCTTACAGCACAGCGGTACTTTGACGACATAATACGCCCCGTCTTGTAGCCCTTTATGGCAAGCCACATTCGGCTTTAATTTCAGCAAGATAATGCCCGTCTGTGGACTACTGCTTGGCTTTGTGCTTTCCAAACCCTACTTGGCCGGCAAGTTCTCCAGATCTATCACCAGTTAATAAAGTTTGGAGCATTATGGGCAAAGTATTTCAGTTATCTCGGGGTTTCGACGATAAAACTCGTTAGTTCGACAGAATGTGAGATGATATCCCTCAGAACATGGAATAACTATCAATCAATGACAAGCCTAATAACTGCTTGCCTCAGGGCCAGAAGTGGGCTAACGCGTTATTGACTTTCTTCCATGAGTAAATAATCATTATTTTCTGATATTGCTTATCCGTACGTGGACATCGCATCTATCGATTTCCCCTAAGTTCGGATAATTTATTCGCGATGCATAATTTTTTTTTGTCTTAGAGAGTATTTTTAAGTGGTTTTCAATCAGGGGCCCGTCATTTTCTGTGGTTCGTTTCAGAGTAACAGTATTTTGTTTGATTTCTCATCGGCACTTATCTTTGTATCTGCCTTGCTCTGAAAATATCTGAGTAATAAATAATGTAAATATCGGCGCTAAGCTCGGTGTGTCCCATTTGGAAACGAAACGATTTCTGTTGACAACAATAATTTCCGCTTTAATCTCTGCCCTAAGGCTGGCATTCCTTGTTTTCCAAGCAGTGTTAGTTGTACGTTAACATTGATACGCAGCACTACGAACAGGTTTACTGATAAAGCGTTGGGCGATTGGCATCTAATGTATGGAAGAATGGCTCATAGACGCTGCACTGAACTGTTCCCACAGCGACGCAGCAGTAATTTTGCATCTGCCAGCGAGTTGTTGCATCAGTCCGTGTTCCGTATTGCACGTTGCAGTAGTTGCATATTATAGGCGTTTTCATTGGTGCAAGGTGCTTCCAGATAAAAAATTGTTATCTGCAGTAACAAAACGCATAAATCGTAATTCCACTGTAATGAGCCACTGGATTTAATGTCTCAGCACAACTTCCTAAGTTGTCGGTGGAGATCAGGTGGACATAGTGTAGCCTATACCGCAAATGTTAAGCTTCACGTTTAGTCGTTAGAAGGTATACTATTCGACCGGCATGATTACTGAGTCCTAAATCATAAAAATGTTTTGTGTCCAGTACCAAGTCGTTATTAGGATTTTGAAAATACTTACCTTTTTGTCCTCTGCTTTTTGTTAACTGGATTCCTCGAGGCCGATTGACGTCAGAAGGAAACTGTGCCTATGTATTACTGTTTGCTTACCTTAGATGCCTGACGCTATTGGCAACCACTTTTTCCATAAATTTCTACAGAAAGACCATTTCCTAATTTTTCGAAATACTTTCTATTTCTACATGTGAAATAACGAATTTAATGCAAAGTTTGGGTGTTGGTACAGAGTAATTTTTTCTGATGTGTTTGGTTAGTTAAAGATCTCTTAGATGTCGATCAGTTTGGCTTTATGAAAGGTACAGGCACTAGAGAGGCAGTTTTAACTTTCCAGGTGATAGTGGAAACGAGACTAGAATTTGTCGACTTGGAAAAAGTGTTCGACAGTTTCAAATGGTGTAAAATGTTCGAAATGAAAAGTGGCTCTGAGCACTATGGGATTTAAGATCTGAGGTCATCAGTGCCTTAGAACTTGGAAGTACTTAAACCTAACTAACCTAAGGACATCACACACATCCATGCCCGAGGTAAGATTCGAACCTGCAACCGTAGCGGTCACGCGGTTCCAGACTGAAGCGCATAGAACCGCTCGGCCACAACGGCCGGCTGTTCGGATCCGAGTGAGCCAAAGAGAATGACATTTAACGGGCCATGCACAAGAACCAAGTGGTAACAATAGCAATCGAAGACCAAGAACGAAGTGCCCGGATCAAAAATGGTGTAAACAGGGATGTGGTCTTTTGCTCCTGCTGTTCGACCTATACATCGAAGAAGCAATAACGAAAATAAAAGAACGGTTGAAGGTGAAAGAAGATCGCTGATGATGTTGCAATTCTTAGTTAAAATGAAGAATTACAGGATTTATTGACTGGATTGAACAGTCTAATCAGTACAGGATACCGCTTGAGAGTAAATCGAAAAAAGGTGAAAGTAATGAAGTAGCAGAAACGAGAATAGCGAGAAATTTTACATATCCTGGTTATCACGAAATAGATAACGAATTCTGCTACATAAGCAGGAAAATAATCCGTGATGGACGGAGCACGGGGGACATAAAAGGCAGACTGTCACTGGCAAGAAGGGCATTCATGGCCAACACATGTCTACTAGCATCAAACATAAGCCTTAATCTGACGAAGAAGTTTCTGCGACTATGCGTGTAGTACTGAACTGTATGGTAGTGAAACTTGAACTGTGGGAACATCGGGACACAAGAGAACCGAAGCATTTGAGATGTGCTACTACAGACGAATGTTGA
Source organism: Schistocerca nitens (assembly GCF_023898315.1). Classification (NCBI taxonomy): domain Eukaryota; kingdom Metazoa; phylum Arthropoda; class Insecta; order Orthoptera; family Acrididae; genus Schistocerca; species Schistocerca nitens. The sequence goes on along the minus strand of NC_064621.1, from coordinate 317,959,986 downwards.
AAATTAGGTGGGCTGATAAGGTAAGAAGTGAGGAGGTTCTCCGAAGTCTCAGCGAGAAAATGAATATATCGAAAAAACTAACAGCAAGATGTGACAGGATAATAGGACACCTGTTAAGACATCAGGGTACAACTTCCGTGGTACCAGATGGTGCTGTAAGGGGTAAAAACTGTAGAGGACGACATAGACTAAAGAACATCTAGCAAATATTTTAGGACGTAGCTTACAAGTGCTACTCTGAGGTGAGAAGGTTGGCACAGGAGAGAAATTCGTGGCGATCAGCATCAAACCAGTTAGAACACTAGTGTAAAAAAGAAAAAGGAAGGAAAAGGAGTTTACGGTTTTAAGGACTAAAAACTTCCATCTACTTTTCTGTACATTTTGATTAACAATGAGGACGCGCTGAGCATTGTCTGAAGCTGTGAGAAGCACTTGGAAGTAATCAGCATTGGTACAATAAGTTATATGCCGGCGACACACTATGCGTAACTGCTATTGTTCTTTTGAATGAGTGAACCCGCACCGCATCTGATCGCTTTCGTGCTCAAGATGTGAAGCAGTCACAAGCAGTTTGTGATTGAAACTACTCCCCATAGCACTACTTCGCTTTATTGCTTCTCCGCTCTGCTCCATCTCCCTACCTCTCCAGGGATTTTAACGTAAATGCGCTTAACAGCTTGACTTTTGTAGTCCAGAGGCGAACGGAAGCGAACTGTCACATAGTTGTCAACGGACGCTCTTGCTGTGCAGAATGAATGAAGCTTTCGATCCGCAGCGGCTTAGTTGGGTCACGGCGTGAATAATTCGGGGCCGCAGCCCAGACTGGGAGCGGGAGGACACTTCTCGCTGATTGCTGTTGAAAAGGGCGCCCTGTTGTGGGCCGGACAGCGGTCGTTAACCTTTTATAGGACAGCTACGTCACTGTGCCTACTGCCAGGTGCCCCTTCCCTGTGTCCCCTTCCTGTTGGTAAATTGTTAGTGTTGAAAGCTGATGTATGGCAACACTCTATAGCGGTTTTCAAAATATAGCCATGGTCTACTAGTATGGTCTTTCACCACTGATCCATAAGTGCTGGTCCATGCGTATCGCAATCAACCACTTCTAAATCCCGAATATAAAGTTCAGTCGTAGCGGTCACCCACTTCTGCTATAGGCAGTTAACTTCGTTTTTCCAGCTTCCTCGTGCAAGAAACGGTGAAGAGCGCGTAGAGATTCGGAACATCCTCTTGCCTGCAGGTACGAAAATTAGTGAAAGGGCGAAACGCTGAACAGCAGGCAACAGCATGAGGTCCCCGAATGCTCTGGAAACTACACATTTAAAGGCATATAATGTGCATCCACAGCAAATATGGCTTTTAATTGGGCGAATTACTGTAATCATCTCTAGATTTGCAAAATATTGACGACTGGTGTGCATTTCTGACCTCCAAAAAGAGGATTGTCAAGGCAGAGGCGACCGTGACAAAAAGATTGAAAAAGCAAAGAAACGGTAGCATTTTCGAGTTGGAACGTGGAATGTCAGAAGGCTGAACTTGGTACGGAACACAGAAATCTTGAAAAAGGAATGTAAAAGCTGATTCTACTGGTGGTTATGTTGGATGGAATTAAGTGAACGGAAGACAAAATAACGCAGGTCATTTGATGTAACGTAACAATCAGTTAAAGAAGATGATACAAGATGTCCAAGGATTCGTTATGATTAGATAACTGAGGCACTGAGTGATTAAATATCAACAGTTTAACTGTGGGTTTCTATAGAGTGTCGCACCTCGATACACTTGTCTGACTTTCGTATTGCTTTATTATTATTTTTATTATTTATTTTATGGCCTTCATTGGACCACTATAGTCAAAAATACAAAGTTGTAAACAAGTTGTTGCACAGGGATACAATTTGGCTCAACAATAACTTAATATGATATTTAGGTAATATATTTATTAGAGTCTATTCTTATATGAAAGGTGTTTTGCTCTTCTGTCTGCCCTATTTTTCTTTATTCTTCAGATATTTTCTTTCTTTCTTCATCTGATACCACTCTTCCTGTATTCCTTTTATTGATTTTCATTTGTAGTCAGGTTTGCGGGTCTTCCAGTATTCTGGTTTTCTCTATCTTGTTTCTTAGGTCATCTACTGTAATTTGGAGTTCTTTTATATCTTCCTTAATTTCTGTGATCCATTTAATGCCGCTCTTTCTATTCCACAATTTTTGTATTATTTTTTACTAATTCAGTTTTCTGGAGTTCTCATCAGATGTCCAAAGAATGAGATGCGTTTCTTCCTGATCGTGCTCATGAGTGGTTCTATTTTCTTATATACTATTTCATTTGATGCTATTCTCCATTGTCCATTTATTTTATACTGTTTATTGATACATGTCCTAATTATTCTTCTTTCTATTTTCAGTATTCTGTCAATTTCTGCTGTATTAGTTGTTTCGAAGATAGTTTCAGTTGCATACGTTATTTCTGCTTGTGTAACTGTTTTATTGTGTTCTAATTTTGCATCTATAGATAGGTTTTTTTTGTTGTATGTAGTTTTGGTAATGTAATTTGCGTAGTTCAGTTTTTTTATTCTGTTCTGCCATGATGGCTTCTCATTTAGATTCTATGTTATTATTTCTCCTAAATATTTAAATTTATCAACAATTTTGATTTCCTGTTCTCGTATTGTAATTTTGTTTACAAGTGGTGGATCAGTTAGCATAATCGTATTGTAATAGAATTTAATATATTTTGTTACTCCATTTGTATTCATTTTTTATGCGCTGTCGTATTTTCCCGATGTTACAAGAATTATTCTGGGAAATTGATGTTTTTTTTCCTAATGTGACAACATGTTCTATTTCATATTAAAAAACAGTCATGGGTTGCATAATGCTCTTTACTGGCTCAAAAACCACGCGTTTCAACCGGGTAAGGCATCAGCAAGTTACCTGGCCGGTCATCAGTCATAGCAGCGTAGTGTACGACAACGCGCATAACATGTAAACACTGCCCCGAAACATAGTGCCGGTGGCCAATCTGCTCTCATTGACATGCTGCAAAGTAAAATGGTCATATATCTAGGAACAAATATACGTCTGAAATTTCAGTATGTTGCAATAGAGAAATTCTTGTCGATACTATGAGGGGCAACCCAAAGTATTCCGACTGAGGGCGTTGCTGCAACGTCCATGCAACATAGCGCGACTCCGATGCTGGTATATAAGCTCCATCACATAGGCTAGGGATATGTGTGGCATTCGTGTCTTCCCGACGTGCGTGCGGTAAATGCAAAAACCTTAACTATGACGACATCATAGCCGTATGCGTTCAACCAGGACCAACGTTCTGTTATTCTCTTCTTGAGTACCGAAGGACAAACACCGGTAGACTTCGAGTCTCTGAATGTGGACAGAAACAAGGTACAGGGGTGGACAAAAGTACGGAAACACCAAAAAACATAATCATACGTTGTATTAAAACCGTTGGCATTCAAAACAGCTTCCTGTCGTCTAGGAATGCATAAATTCATGGCCAGAATGACTCAATCTTCTTCATAGGAGTTGAAGAGGATTGGTTCTCAATAACCACTACCTCCTGTGAAAGTTCACCAATTAGTTTTCGGATATAACTGTTCTAAACTTCGACTTACAGTATATAAAGTGAACATTGATTAACGAAAAACGAGGAGAAATCAGAGCACAGAATGGAAACTAAGAATACTTGGATGACTCAAACTGAAACTGCAGGGAGTGGTTTGGGAATTGGTTTTGAGATGAATCCACTGAAAATTACAAAATATCTATCAAATATTTTTCAGTCAACATTTTCTCCAATCCAGTGTCTAACACGGAAACAGTCGCAAATCATACACTTAAAAAAAAAAAAAAAAGCGAAAACCAACCTTTCTTAAATGCAATTCTAACTCAGTGAAGAACATTCGATCATTACATCTGCAAAAACACTCACGAAATATTCGCCACTAAATATACATGGAAGCTCCAAAGAAACTGGTATAGAGGTATGCGCACTCAAATAGAGATACGTAGACAGGCAGAATACGGCGCTGCTGTCGGTTACGCCTACATAAGACAACAAGTGTCTGGTGCAGTTGTTAGGCACGTTACTGCTGCCACAATGGGAGATTTAAGTGAGCTTTAACTTGGGGTTATAGTCGGCGCATGAGCGATGGGACGTAGCATCTCCGAGGTACCGATGAAGTTGGGATTTTCCCGCACGACCATTTTACGAGTGTATCTTGAATATCAGGAAACCGGTAAAACATCATATCTCCGTCATCGCTGCGGTCGGATAAAGATTCTCCAAGAACGGACCAATCACGAGTGAAGAGAATCGTTTAACGTGACGGAAGTGCAATCGTTCCGCAAATCGCTGCAGATTTGAATGCTGGGCCATCTACAAGTGTCAGCGTGCGCAACCATTCAAGGAAGCATGATCGATGTGGGCTTTCGGAGCCGAAGCCCCCTCGTGTACCCCTGATGACTGCACTACACAAAGCTTTACGCCTCTCCTGGGCCCATCAAAACTGACAGTGGACTATTGATTACTGGAAACTTGTTGCCTGGTCCGACGAGTCTCATTTCAAATGGTATCGAGTGAATGAACGTGTATCGGCACGGAGACAACCTCATGAATCCAGGGGTCCTAGATGTCAGCAGTGGACTGTTCAAACTGGTGGAGGCTCTGTAATGCACTGGGGCGTGTGCAGTTTGAATGATATCGGACCCCTGTTACATCTAGATAATACTCTGACAGCTGACACATACGTAAGCATACTGTCTGATCTCCTGCATCCACCCATTGTACATTCTGACGGACTTGGCAATTCCAGCAGGACAATTCGACACCCCACACGTCCAGAATTGCTACAGAGTGGCTAAAGGAACACTCTTCTGAGTTTAAACACTATCGTTGACCACCAAACTCACCAGACATGAACATTACTAAGCATATATGGGATGCCTTGCAGCGCGCTGTGTCGTGTTGCGCCTTTTCTGCGTGCTCGCGGGGGCTCTACACGATGTTAGGCAGGTGTGCCAGTTTCTTTGGCTCTTCGGTGTATGTATCTAAAGTTTTACTGAATTACTCTCATAGCTGTATGCATGAGGATGGTTCCAGAATAGCATTAAATTAAAATTACTTGTCTTCTGTAAAAGAGTATGTGGTCGAAATGGAGACCGCCCCAAAAACTTTTTTTAATAAGGAAGACGCTTGATCTTTCAGACGAAGCCCCTTTGGATATACAAAATAGAAATACTGGAAACTTTCACCAAGCAATAAAGTACGAAGGATCTAGGACATAAATCTTAAGACTAGAAAACAAAACAATCAATAATAAGAAAACACATCTCAAAATGTTATTCTAATAATCGAAACCAATACACAACTACAAATATTCACAGACGACAAGTTACAGTTTTTGCCTGATATAAGATATTCACGGCCCAAATTATTATTCTAACAACTGTTTAAAAATTCGCTAGATTTCAATTAACCGGCTTTTCAGCGGAATAGGTTTTAATTACGGGGCATGGGCAAATTTAGCACGCAGCCACATATGACATTAAATGTAGAATATTCTGAATTATTAAAGGTCCAGTCTCATGTTCTAAGGCAGCTTTACTGATATCTAAGACCATATATGAGATCAAGTGGCCAAGGCGTGACTTCCAATAGTTCTAAAATTATTTGATAAATGGAACTTAAAAATTGTGATCTTTGCCATAAATTTTGTACAGCAAGCAGTTTAAGTGAGTTGATAGTTCAGTGTGCTAAACTTATTATTATCATCATTATTATTATTATCATTATTGTTTACTTTTACTAAAATAAGTTTATTAAATTTGCTTAAGTTTGACATAGACAGCAGTGCTAAGGCTCAGGAACAATCAAGCAACGATTTTATCATATCTTCTGACTACGGACCAGTTACGTGGTAATAAGAGCTGTAATTGTTGTGCTCAGTACATCAGGCTAATTGGCCAGCAACGACTTAGTAGGATCCATTAGACGTCTTGCAACACAATAACAAATGCAGATGGGTCTGAAACAAACAATCTGATATTATCTTGCATGGTAGACGACAGATAATAATAATGGTGCAAATGGCTCTGAGCACTATGGGACTCAACTGCTGTGGTCATAAGTCCCCTAGAACTTAGAACTACTTAAACCTAACTAACCTAAGGACAGCACACAACACCCAGCCATCACGAGGCAGAGAAAATCCCTGACCCCGCTGGGAATCGAACCCGGGAACCCGGGCGTGGGAAGCGAGAACGCTACCGCACGACCACGAGATGCGGGCGAGATAATAATACTAAGAACATTTCTTCAACCAGTACCACAGTGAGGTTAATCAAAATACAAATAAGCTAATCGTTTTTCCAGAGCTGTAGCTGAATACCAACGGGACTGACAATGCCTGCAGGTATTCCACCAATAACAAGAACAATAATAATAATAATAATAATAATAATAGTAATAGTAAACTATATAATATCGGTGGTAGTCGTCAGTATAGAATGTGGGCGGAATTGGACAGAAGGGACGTGCAGCTGTCGTCATTTAATGGATAACGTGTACAAAACTAAAAGCCCACAGAATGGCGAAGCTGAACCAAGAAACTACTTAACATCACAATTCCTTATTCTGCAGTGAAATCGTTCCAGTAACGGCTTCCCTATGAATCCCTACCCAGTAGTTTACACAGAGCAGACGCTACAGGGTAGGTCGGGAGGCTGACAACACACACTGCAACTTAACGCCATTGCCATTGGCTTACCGCCGATATCAGTAAGCCGCAGACAGTCATGTTACCACACCGCACTCGCGTTTCTCCGTCCTGGCCACTCTCCACTGCCCTGCCTATGCTATTCCTTAAATATCTGTCCCTCGGGTCGAGCACACTTCACACTACTTTTTGATATCGCGACGTTACTAGTTAGATCTGGTGTATCGGCTTTCCCGCAGGCATGTGAACGACCCCTGCGTGAACTGTGTGGATTTTGATTATTTATGTACTTTGTACTTAGTGCGTGCCCCAGTATACCGCTTCAAAGTAATGCCCCAATGAAAATGTATAACAGACACGCCAGTTAATGTCGATTAGTAACGCAGCAACGACACAAGACTTGAAGAACCATTACGATAACAAGATTTGTGGTAAAAGGTGTGTCATTATGCCTTACCGTAATGGATATGGTCATGGTTTACGGAGCGAAAGAGCGTAGATTCACATTCCGCTACATGTCAATGATTTTTTCGTCTTAGCCTTGTTAATACAGTCTGGGAGTTTATTATGAATGTAACAGAAATTTGTTCTGACTTGGCATTTCCGTCTCATTAGAGAACTAAGGATGAAAGAAATATTTGTGTTTTTATTTCGGAACATGTGGTGAATTCCGAGTGCGTGGTTAGGCAGGAACCTAAAAGGACAGCCTTACACTGCTGCGTGTTGTACCAGCATCAATAAAATTCGTATTGTTGCTTGTCACAAATATTTCGCACGTTGCGCAACCACAAATACATTACCATAAAGAGTTCTCGCTACAACTGTAAAATTCTCCTGTCATTAACAGGTCCATAAACGGCAGCTCGGCGCTATAGATATCGACAAATCGATAATCTCGTTTGTGGCCGCCTTCGCAGTGTTACTAAGTCAGGACTGCGTCATTTCCTACAAAAAGTAGCGTGAAACGTACTCGACAGTCACCCGCCGACCCCCGACCCCGCTCCTCCTCTCCCTCGCTACCCCCCCCCCCCTCCTCCAAGGGTTCCGCAGTTGGCACTGCGCCGCCTAGGAACCCTGATGTTCGTCCCGACAGGAACAGTAGGGGACAAGTCGGAAGGATTGCTGACGCACCACACTAAAACAGGTCGTTGATAAAAATAAACTCATCTGCAGCAAGTAATGGTGGAAGTATTTGTTGAAGTTTTACCTAAAACAAAGCTATATTGGTAAACAAAAGGAATTTAGAGTATTGATAAACGAAACAGAACACGAAATCAATAGACGTCCAACCTTAGGGACCACTCATCACTACTTTCTACTCATGAACAACAATTCTAGACGTTCGTGAACGTGCTAACAGTGTGCCGCTAGAACTCAGTTTCCGAATATATGGACGACGGGACTTAAAGTAAATACGTCGTCAGAGACCACCACTGTGCACCAAGTGTGGCGTATTTCCAAAAGAGTGTACGTGTCCTGGGTTTCCTTTAGACATAGCTCCGCTACGGTGCAACATAGCGTGGAAGTGAAGTGGCGCGACTAGTGGAAGCGTACTCCAGTGTCGAAGTGCGCGGAACAGTGCGATTCTTGTCGTCAAAACGTCTAAACTGTACACAGTCTCACCGTCACATTCTGGTGGTACAATGGTTCAAAGTCAGTCATACTGAATTTGTTCCTACAATTTGACCAAGCTCACACATGAATGCGTGATGTTCACCGGGAAGAAAGAACATCGACGTAGACCACAGGCGACAATGTCCAGGCAGTCGAGGAACTAATACGCAGCAATGACAGACTTTCCGACGGTGAGGACATTCACACAGTGTATGAAGATGGTATCTGTTCTTTCGGACATGTCCCCGATCGGGACTCTAACCCGGGATCTCCTCCTTATATGGCAGACGCTCTACCCATCTGAGCCACCGAGGGCACAGAGGATAGTGCGATTGCAGGGATTTATCCCCGTGAGACCCACATTCCCAACTTAATTTCCACACACTACATTCGTAGTGCCCCTGCCCATTATACTCATTACTCGCGGCAGACAATCTTACCGATTCCCGTAAGAGTTTGGGCAATGCGTGTGCATCCGCACAGAAGGTCTATGGCCGTTTAGCCTTAACTATATGAAGACTGTATCTGTTCTTTCGGACATGTCCGAAATTTAAATATTTCTCTCACGTTTTATCTTCCGGAAAGGAAATATTTCTATTTCCATATGAGAGACGTGGTCATAAATATGTCATTCTTGTCGCATTAATGTAACTGACCTTCGTTACTAAAATGGAATATAAATTAAAATAGGGTATATAATATTGATGCTGGCGGTCCCTTCATGTGTGTGATCTCATTTATTTTAGACTAGATTTCGAACATTATTCGGGATATCTTCAAATGATACGAATTTCGCGTCTTTAGTTGACGAGTTTTGTCCCCTGAAAACGAAACAAAGAGAAATTTAGAAACTAGGACCTTAAGATCAGTATAACAAATCGGGATAATCTATAGTCAATACATTGACTCGAATGTACATCAAAAGCAGAGTAATAAAAAATAAGGTAATTAGTTGTATTTAGGACAACTTAAGACAAAAATTAGATGGAAGTCAAACATATAAATAGAAGGGGAAGACCTTGAAGAGTGTTTTGGAAAGCAAAGTAAAGTTTCCTGTACTAAGACTCTACGAGTCTGGAACGGAATATTTTCAATGTTTGTCATCAGTTCCGTTTTAGGGCTGTGAGACATGAGCCTTTAGAGAAATATTCAGAAACTGAGGGTTGCTCAGAGACGATTGGATAGAAACAACACGATCAAGAAAAAAAATTAATCAGGTACAAGAGAGGAGTATGTCAATCAAGTCAGAATATTATGACCAGTGCCCACCGCGACGTCGGATCCGCGTCGTGGCCTCGCGGGCACGTGGCGCGGTAAGAAAAGTAGTTACTCGGAGCAGACATCGACAGGAATCACCTTAGCGAAAATATTGGCTGCAACTGGTGAAATCTATTGAGATAAGCGACTTTGACAAAGGGTAGATTATTATTACGCGGAGTCTATGAACGACAGGTGGGGCCGTTCGATTGTTGACGTACTACTGTCGTGAGCATCTACGGAAGGAGGTAGGAGGACAGCGAAACTAGCACCAGGCGCTAAATAGTTGGACGTCCACAACTCTTCTCAGAACATGGGTTTTGAAGGCTTGTGTACTCCGTAAAGTAGGACAGTTTGTGATCCGAGACATCTTTGGCGAAAGACAACAATGCCGGTGCACGCTCACCGTTCACCTACACTGCTGAACATGGCACTCCGCAGCAGACCATCCCTAGGTGTTCACACGTTGACTCAACGACATCATAAATTATGATTGCAGTCGGCACGTGACCATCGGAATTCGACCGCCGATCAGCGTGTCGGTTCTTCGGGTGAATCCCATTTTCCTTAATATCTCGATGGTCATCTCCACAAACCCCAATATTGACATGAACGGCAGCTTTAAACGCGCAGCGCGCCAAGAACACAGGCACTTGCATGGAATCTCTGGTTCTAATCGAAGACACGCCGACAGCTGCAAACCACCTGCATCCCTTCATGCTAGGGGCCTGCCACGACGACGATGTCATCTTTCAGCAGTGTAATTGTCAGTCTCTCAGAGACACAAACGTGCTATAGTGGTCTGAGGAGAATTATAGCGAACTGACGTTGATGTCTCGGCGACCAAATTCGCCTGATGTAAATCCTCTGGAACCCAGCTGGATCTCTATCGGGCGCTATCGCCGCATACGCAAATCAGCAGCCAGTTACTTACGCGAAATATGTCACTTGTGCATAGACATCTAATTCCACATACCTCCGCAAAACTACCAACAAATTGTCGGATCCCTGATACGCAGAATCAGTGATGTATTTCTTTACAAAGACGGACAAACAAGTTACTAAGCAGGTGGTCAAAATATTTTGGCTCGTCAGTGTATGTTACTGAAACTGAGACGGCCAGGACAAGTACGGGGTGTTAAAAGGTCTCTCCGCAGTGCCGTATGATTGTTAGGCGCGTGTGCCGTATACCGCAGTGAATATATTGAAATGAAATTCAGTGAAATACAAGTTATCAATTTATTGAATATTCATTTTTACTTACAAAATTTCGCATTAAATGTTGAAAGTATCCCCCCTGTTGTTGAATACACAGTTCAATTCGTATAATCATCAACAGAAGCAGTGAAAGTGGATATTGCAGTTTTCAATTCATCGATGGATTTTGGACGGTTTTGATAGACAGTTGCTTTCGCTGCACCCCAGAAGAAAAAGTCAGGTGGTGTCATGTAAGGAGATCTTGGAGGCCAAAGTCCATTATGTGATCACCAAAAACATCAGCAATAAGTGACATTGAAACGCGAGCTGTATGCGCGGTTGCACCATCTTGTTGAAAATAACCGTTCAGTATTTCCCTTAACACAAATTCTCCTATGAATATCACTGCAGTATCGTTGTGCGTTTGTTGTTTCGTTGAAAAATATGGGACCCATAATCCGACGTCTAGAAATTGCAATCCAAACTCTTATTTTCACAGAATGAAGTGGTTCCTCATAAATACACAATGGATTTGCAGTATTCATACGAAAATTTTGCGTGTCCATGTTCCCGGATAAATGAAACCACACCTCAACAGAGGAAAACTCTTCATTAAGAATATCCCTTCCATTTTGTGTAATAGAATTTTTGAACCATTGACAATAAATCAGTCTCTTGCCATGATCAGTGTTTTTCAGTTCTTGCACGACTGTCACTTTGTATGGGAAGAGTTCTAATTTTTTCCTAACTGCTGTGTGGGCCGTTCCCACACTAACATCGATTTCCTGGTCGAGTTTTCTTACTGACTTGTTCGGACTCATGAACATTTTACCAGAAATATAGAGTAGTTTATCCTCAGACAAAACGCTTGGACGACCACTTCTCGGTGCATCTGTCACTGAAGCCGTACTTCCAAATTTGTTAATCAAATCTCGCACAGTATCGCGATGTGACAGTGTTGACTCCGGGAAAACTGAATTAAATGTTTGACGAACTGAAACTGTGTATTTACCGCCAGCTTTGAACAGATGTACGACTAAAAACACACGTTCTACAATGGTTAGCATTTTAACAGTGACAAAAACGAAACAAACGAACAAAGGAACTAAACTTAAGCGTTCAAGTCAACATGTAACGACACACACCAACGATACTACTGACGCCGGCTGAGACTGACGAAACAGTGAAATGTTGGGAGAGTCCACATGAAGGGAATAACTCAGGCAGGCAAACCATCATACAGCACGTGCGGCTAACAATCATACGGCACTGCGGAGAGACTTTTTGAACACCCCTTAGTAGGACGTAGAATTTACTCTGCCTCTAGCGACGCAAAACACGAAAATGTGGGTCCAATGAAGGTGGGTACATGAATTCCGCAGTGGTAAATATGGAGTATATGGCCATGGAATAGAAAATAAACTAAAAGTACTCACAAATGGAAATACAGCTTGTTCGAATGTGACACCAGTGACGTTCTACAGAGTATAGATGAAATAGCTTACGCTTCTTCTAGCAGTAGGTTATCGTTGGTGTCTGTAGCAACGAAAGGTACATAGCGACTGGCAAAAAGCGCAGTTCATTCCCGGGTTCAATAAAGGCCGTCGGACAAACGCGCGTAATTAAAAGCAAATATCGCTGATGTTAGTTTGTCGTAGAATTACGGAACATGTTTTATCCTCACGCATTACGACAGTTTTGGAGAACAAACATCTACTTTTGACAGTCAACATCGATTACGCAAACAGAGCCCTTAAAAAACTCAGTTCGCTCTATTCGCCCATGATATACAGAGGACCATAGACAAAGGCGCTCTCTGTTTGTTGCCTTTTTCCTTGACTACCGGTAAGCATTCTACACAGTTCCGCACTGTTATTAATTAGTTAGACATGGTGGGCTAACAGTTTTCAAGGTAACTCATCGTGTTCGGTCAGAGGACTGACTGACCTCTGTAACAAAGGGAAATGAGTGAAGTATTGAACGACGAACTTGAATGGGTGTCATGTGACGTCAGCCCAGACCAAATGCAACAGAAAAAACATACGGTAAAGTGCTTGATTGGGAATCGAATGCCCGTCGGACCTGGGATTTTTCAGGTTGCGTTTTAACTTAGCCCCACCTCACTACTATGTGAGAAATCGGCAGGAAAGCACGTGGTCCGGATTCCATGTTAAACAGTAGATCCTCTTTCCCGTTGGATAATTTGGGTTAGGCTGGGGACACGTAAGTCGCCGAAGTAGCGTCCATTTGAATGACTAGCAGCAGACCAACGAGGCATACAACTTTTTTTTCTTTTACTGATGTTTGAATAAAATAGAAGCTTACCGAGTATTCAATATCGGCCCAGATTTGTAACTAGATAAAAGACATCCTTGGGGGAAGAACTCAACAAGTTTGTAGCGGAACAAAAATCTCCTAATGTAATTTCGGCAATAGCCGAAGGGAGTGTTAAAGGGTCTTTCTTACATTTATGTTAATGAAATAGTGGATAACGTAAGAGTTTCTGTGAGGCTATAAGGGGACGACGCTGTTGTCAATAGCAACCGTGCTCAAACTGTTGTTGGGTACGCCGCCTGTGGCGGAGGGGTGGGGGAGGGGTGGGGGAGGGGTGGGGGAGGGGGGGGAGCGTGGTTCACAGAGGCCGTCAAAATGTGCAAAAACATGCATCGTAGAGGAAAGTTTGTAGACAGTCTGTCGGCATTCCTCTCAGACCATACCGTGAGTCCTCACACTGACACAACAGCCACTGTCTTTAAATCAATTGCTATCACGTCTTCATGATAGCCCAAAATTCGTCCTGCAAATTTTTATTACAGTAATAACATCGGAGTCTTTCCAGCTTCTTGTTTTTGTACCCTGCTCTTATGAAAATGAAATACAGGATGACTTGCTTTTTTCTAATGTTCTTTGAAGAGAGGACTACAGAGAAAGATATTTTCTTTCTTGGGAATTGCTGTTTTGTCGATCACCTGTCGTAGACAAATTGTGTTGGTAAATGCACCTTTGGGAAGGGCGCCATCATTTATTGGAACTTTAAAGGGGTGCATGACAAGACTGTCTGCTGATCTTCCTATTGTAAAAATCACGTATAGCATGACACACGGGGAGGCGCTGACTTGGAAAGTTGTGCAACTGGAAATAATAAAGTGCTGAAAGTTGCAGTCACTGTTGTAAATTTTTATGAAGGCACACGCTTTAAACAAAATGGTTCAAATGGCTCTGAGCACTATGAGACTTAACTTCTCAGGTCATCAGTCCCCAAGAACTTAGAACTACTTAAACCTAATTAACATCACACATCCATGCCCGAAGCAGGATTCGAACCTGCGACCGTAGCGGTCGCGCGGTTCCAGACTATAGCGCCTAGAACCTCTCGGCCACTCCGGCCGGCACGCTTTAAACATGTACCATTCTTTGCGAGGAGATAGTTCTGTGATAGTCCGCTCCTGTTGCACATAGAGGTACGTTGGTTGCATCGTGGTAAAGTTCTTCGTCCCGTTGTGGAGCTCAAAGAGGTACTTCATCTTTTTCTGGATGGAAAGTGACTTCTGATATTGTGCTACCTGACAGACGTTTTGAGAAACTGGATGATCTTACGGCAACAGTTCAAAGCCGAAATGTTAATATCGTCTTGCTAAGAGTGAAAGTGGTTGCGTTTAAGAGAAAACTTGAGCTTCGGAGAACCCCGATGGAGAAGGGTAACTGCGAGATGTTTTTCTGTCTGAATCATTTCGTGAAGGAACGCTAAAGGTAAGAAGAAGTAGTAAAACTGGCCTATACATCCACAAAATCTTCGTCAAGAATTCACGGGTACATATGTCTGGATCCACAGTACATTCAACACAGTCATAACAGACCACTTGTCGGCAGTAGAACAGGAAGAGCAAACAGAAGTCTCAAGTGACAGAACACTTCAAAATGAATGTAAATCTAAGTCTCTCGAAACCTTTTAGGTTCAGATTCGGAATGAGTACCGCAATTTGGCAACAAGTGCAGTGGACGTGTTATTATCTCTCAAATCAATTTACTTGCGTGGGGCAACATTTTCGCTGTGGTTTCACTCAAGATGAAACATCAGTCTCAATAGCAGCTGGAAGAGAATCTGCAAGCTCCTGTTTCGAAAATGTATTCAAGACCGGAACTGCTTTCTTCATCACACTAAACGTGCAAATGTCACAATTCTGAACCGTCTGCATTGTTGTCCCTGTTATTTCTCTTTTGCATGATCAGTTTGAGCATAACAGTATCTTAACGTTGCCTATTGTTCTTTCAGCATTTGTACGTTATGATCTTCCAAATATAAAAGCGGTGTAGATTGAAATAGTTAAACTTAAACTAAAAAAAAAACTTATTTGTGAACAAATTTGTAAAAAAAAATTAGTGAAATTGTGTTTGCTCAGTTTCAATAACGGCACAAGCAGCAGTGGTTTATTATAAAATAGTTGTAATTGTTAAGTTTCAACAATCTGAATAATACAGATGCTTGATAATTTAAAAAAAAAAATCCTTAACTCTGATGTGTTTCGAAGGGAACGCTCAAATTATTATTATTGTAACTGTTAGTTGCAATAGTTACAAGTAGACAGATATCACGGGCCCTTTCCGTGTCAAATATGAGAATCGCTGAGGAAGGAAAGAAGAATTTGGAAGAAGGTGAATAAATTATGTTCAAGAAGGGGGGAGGGTGAATAAATTATGTTCAAGAAGGAACACCTACCGAGGGCGGACGATTGATTTTTGGACTGGCAGTTGATCAGGAATGTAAATAAAGGTAACATGTTGTCCGTAAATAGGAAACTAGATCCACTCCTGTTGATTTATACTCCACACGAAAAATCACAGTAAACTTTAAGTACCGTAAAATATCTGTGAGTAATCATGCGGAAGGAACTAAGGCGAAAGAAACTGGTGACTTTTCCTGATTATGCTTCATCAGTGATGAACAGAAGAGACAGTAATGATTAAAAGAAGAGCTTCACGTTTCATCACGGGATGGTTTAATCTGCAGTAGAGCTTGTTACGGAGACGCTCAACAAACTGCAGTGACAGGCAATATAAAAAGCATTGTGCATGACGTAAAGATTAACCGTTGTAATTTCTGTTGCGTCTGATCCAAAAAGGGTCGCGCGACATATTTCTTCCGCCTTAAGTCTCGCGAAATATACGGAGTTTTACCGGCAGTCATTCTTCCCTCACGTCATTCGTGAATCGAACAGTAGAGGTGGAGGAGTTGGTAGAAGCGCTCTTCACCACACACTGTTAATTAGCTTGTGGTATACAGATGTGGACACAGATGTAAGTATGGGTGTCCCTAGCAGACGAGAGAAGTTACATGAATACATATGTCTGAAGACCATAATGCATGGGAAAGATTGGAGCAGCGCTTTATCCGGCCATGGGTGTCAAATGCGTGACTAATTTTTGTATGGTCCCCAAGGAAAAGCAAAGAAACCTTCTGTTGCAAAGTACGGAATTGTAGCTTATGAAGAAACTAGTTCAAATGAACTATTCCGAGAAATGAACTTTTGGGAGCCGTTTTTCTTTTAATGAACTTCCGTTCCTTTACTCCTAGCTTTCCCTATCTCCTGGAAGCCATAATCTGATTGCATGAATCTCCCGTCCTTTCATACTGAGTACAACACACTCACAAGACTCAGCCTCCCTAGTTCTGAATTCCTCACGGTGAACTATGCGAATTGCTTCTAATCGGAAGACCGAAACCGTTCGGTTAGTTCATTTCATTCATTTCAGACTCTAGTTCCGAACTGTGCGAACTACGTCAGATCAAAAATTCGGAACGGAATGCATTAGACTGCTACAGGGAATCAGTAACAGGCTGATATCAAAGGAACATGAATTAAATCTTGACTCAGCGTTCCTTGACCGCATTTTGGAAAGTATGCATCTATGTCCTCTGCCCTGACTGCACTAAACTTATTACAGATTCGGGAGCAATTCGATACAGAAACTGTGGCTGTAAGTGGAAAACAAAACCTAAAAGCCGCTAAAATTATAGAAACCGACAAATACTTAGCATAACCACCTTTCCGCAGGCTGTGTGAGCCATTACTTTGGTTGGAACAAGAATATTAATATACCTACACTTGTACTATTCTTTTGAACAATATATCAAACAATGACTGGGAAAAGGAAATACGTTACACACAAACAAGTTATTTAAAAGAACTTTTTCTACAGTTAATATTTAAAACCTTGAAATGTTAAACAGTGTAATTATTTCATTAACGCTGTTAAGATATGTGTAACATTATTATTGACAAACGTTTGTTACACTAATTTCACAGCTTTTTGTCTTTTTTACAACTTGTTTACCCTCTATATAAATATTTCTATCCCACCTTAAGAATTACTTTTTATGAACAATTCAATTAGAGCAACTGTTTCCTTTTCAAAACTTCAGATAAGAAAAAGATCTAGGAAGCAGAAAACATAGTAACAATGACAATATTTTAAGAGTAAGTGCTTCCCAGTATCCCGGTTCACAAATTAAGCGCAAGACAAAACTTTAAAGCACTCAATCATTTCTGAGAAAGATGAGAAGGAAATTTGAAGAGACACCACGTAAAAAGGAAAGGAACAGGCCCTGAAGGCTCAATGGTATCGACCGACCGCCGTATCATCCTCACACACAGCCGAAAACACGAAAAACAAAAAGCTCACTGTCAGACCAGGCCTCAAAGGTTCAACGGCATTAACGATCGCCGTGTCATCCCCACCCCACACGTGAAAAAAAAAAAAAACAAATTACGCACAGTCCGAACAGGCCTCGAAAGCTCGACGGTATAGACCGATCGCCGTATCATCCTCACCCGTCACGCGGAAAAGCAAAAAATCAAAAAAAAAACGCACGGTTCGAAGAGGCCTTGAAGGCTCAATGGTATCACCGAGCGAGGTGGCGCAGTGGTTAGCACACTGGACTCGCATTCGGGAGGACGACGGTTCAATCCCGTCTCCGGCCATCCTGATTTAAGGTTTTCCGTGATTTCCCTAAATCGTTTCAGGCAAATGCCGGGATGGTTCCTTTGACAGGGCACGGCCGATTTCCTTCCCAATCCTTCCCTAACCCGAGCTTGCGCTCCGTCTCTAATGACCTCGTTGTCGACGGGACGTTAAACACTAACCACCACCACCTCAATGGTATCGACCGACCGCCATTTCATCCTCAACACACAGCCGCAAAAACGAAAAACAAAAAGCTCACTGTCAGAACAGGCCTTGACAGCTCGACGGTATCAACTGATCGCCGTGTCCTCCTCATCCCACAGGCGAGATACAAGAAACAAAAGACTCACTGCCCGAACAGGCCCTGAAGACTCAACAGTATCGACCGATCGCCGTGTCATCGTCAGCACGCAGGCGGAAAACCAAAAACCCCAAGAACGGACTGTCCGAACAGGTGTTGAAGGCTCAGTGGTATCGACCGATCACTGTGTCATCCTCAGTCCAAAGGCGTCACTGGATGTGTATGTTGAGGGGTATGTGGCCAGCTTTTGAGACCAGAGCTGATATTCTTAGAAATGCACACCCTACGTTTATAGGCAAGGGTCGTTCAGTTTTTGTAGGAGGTAAAAGTTTGATGGTTTATTTATTAGTTGAAGGGTCTTCGTAAATGCACTTATTTCTGCCACTTTAACATGAATTGTGAACTATCTACATCATTCGAACTCGTTCCTATAGTTAGTTCAATAAGAAGAACTGTTACGGCGCTCGCTTATTTCCAGGTGTGTATCGATCTTAGTGCTGAGTTTTCACTCAGATGGCGCTTTGGCGTTAGCCGGTTGTTTCCCTGTGTGATCGCTGGCCGCGGTTAGCTGGAGGCGTCTGAGGAGGTGAGAGCTGTGGCTGCCTTGGCGTGGACAGTTCGGCTCGGCGGGGGTTTTGTTTGCGTCTGGACGCCGACTGGGGCCCGATGGGAAGACCGGACCGTGATTCTACGGTTAATAGTGTGGACAGCGCCGTCGTGTGCCGTTTAACTTGATTCGTAAAGGGCGCAAAATCTCGCCTGTTGTAGTTTGTCGAGCCTGAGTTAGTAATACCTTCTAAGTGCGGTTGGATGTCATTTCGTCCTCCTGACTCTCCGTCGCTGGGATTGCTATCGTCGTTTACCGTCCCATGGATGTATATCGATGGTCTACGCTGCTCTCCGTACTCTACTAGACGCTGGTGATGGAAATGCGTCGTTCAGCGGCACGTTAGTTTGGGTCCTTTATGTTTGATTTTTAAGTGCATAGTCTTCGAGTGGCACTTGTAAGGTGTATGCTTCGCCGGCGATGGGCGAGGCATGACAGATTCTCTGACCAGAGAGTAGTTTATTGTTAGTTGTTGCTTGTCGCGAGTCTGCGCTAATCTGCGCGAGTCGACAGCGCTTGTCTGCGCGAGTCTGCAGTAGTAGTCAGTCGGATACGGTAGTAGGGAGTCGGCATGCGTCGGCTGTGTGCTCTGGTTGCGACCCTGGTCAGGACTCTGGAGGATGAGTATTGTTGTAGAAGGTAAAGAAGCAGCCTTGCGCATATTTAATAATAACAGTTACGCGATGAGTTTAAATTGATGACAGCAGAACTTTTGCGCACACTGGATACAAAAATACACGCGAAATTCGACCAACAGAACAGTCAAATTGACGAACGTTTTAATCACCACCTACAAAACAGTGAAACGCGTTTCCGTAAATTTATACGGGAACAAAATAAAGTAAAACGACAAGTCATGGAAACCATTACCGCACAGAGACGGGAAGATAAACGTAAATTTTTTACGAAAGCTAAAATATACGTAGACAACAATATTGCTACAGTATCGGACGAAATTAATACAATCAAGCAGTTGAACACAGAATTGCGTGATGAAATTTCTGATCTTAAATCAAAAACAGATACACACACAGTAGATATTCAGACAGTGACAGACAGACTCGAACAATTAGAACTAACACAGGATTCCGATGACATCAAATCTGACGTTAAAAAACTGAACGAAACCACACGTAAAATACAAAAACAAATTAATGCTTCTGACACTATGATCAGGTAAAAATACTGACTGAAAAATATGATGAATTGGCCAGTCGTATTGACGTTATTGAAAGTAATAATTATAACTTCACCGATTTCGTTTAACCAAACACCTGAATTCCAAAATTTACAGCAGACGATCAGTGAGATAGATTCGTCTAATAATACATTACGTAGAAAATTGTCAACTTTACAGCAAGAAGTGACAGAGATAAAAAATATTTCAGTCAATAACACGTCACAGCATACGGCACTTTCTGAATATTTGTCACACTCACACAGCCAGTGTAATTTAGGTAATTTACAGAGACTACGTGACTTAGAATACGAAGTGACACAGACAAACAGATTCTTATGCAATCGTGAACCTGTTCACACATTCAGTGACGATAACGTTGATTATAAGCAATTTGTATCTGTAAAAAAAGCTAAGGTATTTAAAAATGACAGAGCACAGGTACACGCTTTCGTCTGGATACGACAATTTGCTTTTGAATTTTCACCGGCATTTCGTACAATGCAGAAACTAGCATTGGCTTGGATACAACAATTTGTTTTTGAATTTTCACCGCCATTGCCTGTAACGCAAAAGCTAAAATTTATTTGTAGCGCGTAATAGACCTCAGGGGATTCATTACGCTTTAACGAGTATGTGCCGTAGCGTACACAGGGCCCCGAACTGTAGTAGTGCTGTTTCATCTTTAGTTTTCTGCACTGCTGCCTTCTCTTCTACTATCCTTTATATCTATCAAAACAGCTCTTTAACTATTGCTCTACCTAGGATTAAGAAATGAGTAAAGAAAACCTGATGCGACAAGTTTTACCGAAAGTGACAATTTTTTATTAGACACTCCCGAAATGACAACTATCGCCGTAATTTTAATAACAGATAAAATTTTAATCATCAGTATGTGTAAAATTATCAGCAACAGGAATCACATTTTTAGTAACAATAGAGGTTTTTCCCAACAACAGCAACAAAACCATACCTAACCAACAATGTAATGTACAAGGTCAACCAAGCTTTAATGTTTCGCCGCGTGCACGTATCATCTCAGCTCCAACAAATAGTAACGCACAGCAACAAGGAAATAACTATGTACAGAAAACACACTATTTCAATTCCTATCGCAGTGCACCGTATAGAAATGACTATCACGACAGACGTAAAAATAATGAGCACAATTTTCAGCGTACATTTAATAACAGTCTATCTTATCAGCAGCAAGAACATCCGCCACAACAAATAAGCATGAATGAACCAGACAGTAGGTATCATCCAGAACGTAATATTTGATTAAATACAGTACAGTTGCATATTCCAGTAACGCAAGCAATACTTTTGATACGCAGAATCTTGTTCACGAGAATGTTATTTGAAAGAAGCTATGTTGAATGCACCACTTTTATCGCACCCAGATCTTACCAGAAATGTTTCCATTGCCACTGACAGTTCTAACACCGCTTTAGGCGTACATATTTTTCAGGAAGTTGAAGAAGATGGCTCTACAGTAATTAAAAACATCGACTTTGCGAGTCGCATTCTGTCACCTGCTGAACGCAATTATTCTGTCACAGAACTTGAAACATTATTTGTTGTATGGGCTTTTACCCGATTTAGGCATTTTCTTTATGGAAGACACACTACAGTTTACACAGATCATAGAGCGATACAGTTTTTACTTTCCGCTAAATTTACACACGACAGATTAAGTAGATGGAAACTTTATTTGCAGGAATTTAATTTTTCGATTGTTCACATTCCCGGCACACAAAATATTGTAGCAGATGCGCTATCCCGTTCTCTCAGCAACAATCAGCAAGACATCGCAACCAACTTCTGCAAAGCAAATTTCAGCGTCATGTACATTCAACAAGTTGCATTTGAAAATTTCATTTCGTCGTCATTACAAGACATAGCACAAGAGCAGAGTAAAGACAACGTATGGAAAGAAATTAAACACCTTCGGCAAGATAGGAATAATGTTACTATTAGAAACCATTACACTGTACGCAATGACATTCTGTTTCGCCGCTCTCATCCTGACAGCAACAATTGGTTATTATGCATTCCTGACGAACTTGTTAACAAATTAATCTGGTACACTCATTTAAGTTACGCACATTACGGAGCTAGAAAATGTTTTCTTATACTGAGACAGAACTGTTATTTTACGAACATGGAGAAACGTATACGACGAGTTTTAGCGTCATGTAAAATCTGTCAGAAAGCTAAATCAGATACGACTTCACATTTTCCTCCATTACATCCCATTGTACCTGTTAAATTAAGACACATGGCCGCTGTAGACATTTTTGGTCCGATTCCCAGAACTAATAGAGGTTTTTGCTACATCTTTGTTGCTGTTGAACTCACGTCAAAATTTGTTACCTTCACTCCGTTACGCAAAGCTACTGCTAAAACTGTTTCGAAAGCTTTTGTAAAACATTTTCTATTTCATGTAGGGCATGTGTTGAAAGTAATTTCCGACAATGGACCACAGTTTCGATCTGCTATATGGACACGTATGTTACGAGCTAGAAACATTTCTCCGATATATATATCCAGGTACCATGCTTCTTCGAACCCTTGTGAACGAATAATGAAAGAAATTGGTAAACTGTGTAGAATTTACTGCCATGAAAAGCATATTGATTGGGACACACACATACTCTCATTCCAAGATGTAATTAATTCCATACCGAGTGAATCTACTACGCTATCTCCGTCTGTTATACTGAAAAATGTTGAACCACCTAACAAAATTAAAGAATTAGTAACATTTCCTGCATCTCGTCGACTACGACACCATGAAATAATTAACATTGCGCTGAACAACATCAAACGTGTCACAGAGCGCCGGAGAAGACAGCAAAAGCAGGTTTGTATACGCCGTGACTTTCACATTGGACAGAAGATATTAGCGTACACACGATTTATCCAACAAAGGAAAGAGTAAATGCAGTAAATTTGAACATCTATACGCAGGTCCATAACGGATTCGCAGCATTCCTCACCCCAATGTAGTACACGTCGAAACATTGAGAACAAGAAAAACCAAAGGGAACCACCACGTGTCGAACGTCAAACCTTTTATTGAATGAAAATACTTTATGATTTATCACACTGTAATGCCATTTCCTAATTTTTTATGACCGCTTATGCAGTTATATTCTCATGAACACTTACTGATGATTATCGTATTTTTTTTTTCTTGGCAAGTTCCCGGCAAGGTAAGGTTAGCAGGTCGCTTTTTTTGTCGTTACACATCAGACCGTGCATATATTTCGAGATGAATTTACACATTTTTTTGACAACTTATGCAATTATATTTATGTGACTACTTACTGACGATTGTCGTATTTTTTCTTGGGAAGTGCTCGGCAAGGTAAGGTTAGCAGGTCGCTTTTCTTGTCGTTACACATCAGACCGTGCATATTTTCCATTTTTATGTATGTTTTCTTGTTTTTTTTGTATGCACTATGAAATATTTAAGATATAACAAACACCAGTTGACTTTAACATTTTGCCTTATGATAGCTAAACATTGTGATTACTTTACATTTTTTGCTGCTACATTGTGATACACTGTGTACATTTTTGCTTCTGAACACTGTCAATGTTTTTGACATATTACGTTTTCTGTCATGCTATGCTGTATGCTCAATTATGTTACTATAAACCAGTTTTTATCTAATGGGTATATGAATTAAATGCAAGACATTAATCTTTGTTCATCATTTTCAGAAAGAAATAACGTGCAAACGAAATAAATTAAACAGAAACTGGAATTTCACCTTCGGAATGAACGAAAGAGGATGCAATACCTCGTGATGAAGAGTAAATGGAACAGAATTAACAAGCATTAACAAGAATATACTATACACATAGTAGAATAGCGGTCTTAACTAATTTTTTCTTTCAGAATACGAGGCGATTGATGCAGGCTATCAGACAGAACTACACATCTTAGTTTCAGTGATGAAATATGATAGAAATAAGGAATAGTTGTATAATGAATAATGAAGTGACTTTTTTGCAGATGATAATGAATGGTGATGAATGAAGAATATGCTACTATGGATAATGAAGTTTTTCTTTACAGGTGATGATAATAATGGAGTTATGGTGATATGGCTAATGAAGCTTTTCTTTGCAGATGAAAATAATTATGAGGTTTATATATTTGCTGTTAGTTAAGAGATGCTATGTAGTTATTTAAGTATTTGTTGCAGTTAGTTTTGACAGTATGTGTTATATCGTATGGTATGATGACTGAAGGTTTTCGAAAGGACAGCTGGAGAACATACATATTTTTATACACATTTCACTACCTGTTAATTCGAAGTTAACTACTTTTCAGCATAATATGCGTTTCTTCTTTCAGTTTCATAATCCATTTTGTATATTTTGCAGGAGAAATTATTCATGAAATTAATGTGGTATAAATAGTTGTTTATTAAACCCATGTCGTTTATGAATGTGATCACATATACTCTACTTGTTTCATAGCCTTGCTACAGCTGACTCATGACGAATGACGTTACACATCTTCATTTGCAGCAATGACTCAAAAGCAAACAAAGTAATTACCAGTCCCAAATAATGCTACTAGTTTAAGAGAGTTCTGAATAATACTGATCAGCTCTGAATAGTATGTCACTTCAATAATGACTTCTGAATAATACAAAAAAAAATGCTTTGTAGCTGGCCAATGAATGCCACTGTTTATTATAATAAGATTATTTATGATGCCCATGATCACTAATTATGTGTAAATGCTATGCCAATAATTAACTCATTTTGAATAATGACTTCTGAAGAATACAAAAAAAATGCTTTGCAACTGGCCAATGAATGCCACTGATTATTGTAATAAGATGGCCAATGAGTGCCAATGACTACTATAATTAACTGAATTATGTTAATACTATGCCATTCATTAGCTTCTGATGGTTTGTAGCTGGGCAATGAGTGCCAATGTTCTCTGTAAACAAACGATTTATGAACATTATTCTGTAATACTACATACATGGTACAGAAATGATTAGTAACTGGGCGATGAGTGCCACCAATTACTCAAATCAGTTGTTAGACTAGTGTAATTCTCAATGAAGACTACTATGTGACTTAATGTCCTTTACCTTCTGACCTAATTACCAGAAATTACTGCAATATCCATTTGTCCTGTCTATCCTCATTATCATGGAGCACTATATTTGGTTTTTGCACTAATTCTATGTTGCTCTACTTTACAAGAACATGGTGTTGACACGACATGCTGTCCACCACCTTTAGCGATGGAGATGTTATTATGGTCCCACTGTTTGGTGTACCTAGTGTACTACCAAAATGATAGCATGGAATATTATTACGACATTTCTGTAGCCTGGCTACACTGGTTAATACTTCAAGGAAAAGAGCTTCAGATTGTCTCACTTGGTGTTGTGCTTCTGTAGAAAGATATGGACTTTCAGTGCAGCTGCGTGCAACCTAAAGTGCTACAACCATGACGCAATCCTTCCCATTCCTTTCCTAATTCTTGTATAATGATAAAGGCATATACAGTGCGTGTGCACTTCCTTTCATTTGTTAACAAGTTCAGTTGTCCTAAAAATACTAAAGACTTCTATAGTGCATGTGCACTTTATTTCACCCCTTAATATGTTTATTTGTTGTAAAAAAAATATTAGAGAGTTTTACAGTGCGTGTGCACTTTTGTCATTTCTCAATATGATTTGTACTCGTTGCCTATACATTTGTGATTTCCTGATATGTTCACTACTTCAGTGCGTGTGCACTTTTGTCATTTATCAATATGATTTGTACTCACTAGGTTTATTTGTTTTAAAAATATTAGAGTGTTTTACAGTGCGTGTGCACTTTATGCCATCTGTTCTCCTTACGTATACATTTTGTGATTCCCAGATATGTTTTGTACTACAGTGCGTGTGCACTTTTGTCATTTTGTTAACATGATTTGTATTCGTTGCGTATTCATTTTGTGATTCCCTGATATGTTCTGAACTACAGTGCATGTGCACTTTTGTCATTTCTCAATATGATTTGTACTCGTTGCCTATACATTTGTGTTTTCCTGATATGTTCACTACTACAGTGCGTGTGCATTTTTGCCATTTGTTAATATGTTTTGTACTCATTTTGTATACATTTTGCCATTGCTTGATATGTCTGTACTCAGTGCGTGTGCACTATATTTTATTTCATGTTCTGCACCTATATATATCTGTAAATATTCTGTGATTCTAAAGTTAATTAATTATGAAAAATTTGCTGCTCATGGCAAGTCCAATTGACTCACCATCGCTGCCAAATTTTGGCCCCCCCAGTGGAGGGTTATGTAAGGTGTATGCTTCGCCGGCGATGGGCGAGGCGTGACAGAATCTCTAACCAGAGAGTAGTTTATTGTTAATTGTTGCTTGTCGCGAGTCTGCGCTAGTCTGCGCGAGTCGACAGTAGAAGTCAGTCTGTGCTTGTCTGCGCGAGTCTGCAGTAGTAGTCAGTCGGATACGGTAGTAGGGAGTCGGCATGCGTCGGCTGTGTGCTCTGGTTGCGACTCTGGTCAGGACTCTGGAGGATGAGTAATGTTGTAGAAGGTAAAGAAGCAGCCTTGCGCATATTTAATAATGTATGTTAATTGTAATTTAATTTGTTCAGAAAAAATGCCCCAATAATAATTTTTTTATGAAGTAACTCTTTTAAAGAAGAGTATTCATTTCAATTTAAAGAATTTTTCCACTCTTTTGAAGAAAAAGCATTCACTTCAATTTAAAGAATATTTCCTATGCATTCCTTCCAAGAATCAAATATATATATATATATATATATATATATATATATATATATATATATATATATATATATATATATATATATACGCCAGCATTGCACGAAGCTGTGTCGATAAATAAGAGCAGAGTTGCAGTTTTTATTGAGGTAAGAATTTTGCATTTGTTATTCAGAATACAGCGCTGCTGTCCTTATAAAATTTACCAGATATTATTATTTCTGTTGAGAGGTTCCATTTGGTTCATGGTTCATTATTTAATTAATATTATTGTGTGGTTTTTGGTCAATTTTCATTCCTTAATTATTGTGGGGAGGTTACGCATGGTTCCATTTTCTTATTTTTCATTTAATTAAATTTCTGCGGGGAGGTTACACACTCCTTATAGTTTGCCTTGCGCAGTTAGATTGGAGTTTATTTTGTCTTGTGGTGCTTCTGCTTTCCGTTAAGAAGGTTAAGATTGATTCGGCACTCTGTACGACGCTTGGCACCTCAGCAGGTGTATTTACGCAAGGTTTAATAGTGGCACATGCCCCTTTACCTTTCGTAATCTGTTAATTACCGAAAGACCTTAAGATCATACTCATACAATGTGATTTTCTTAAAGTATTGTATTTTTATGTCATGTTATTGTTTTTAAATTTTCTGATCACTGGTGTACTGTACAAAGTATTAAAATGTTTCAGGTAGCTATTACTTTGGTGGAACGCGCGGAACCGCAACGTAGGGAGTAGTTGCGTGCCTTACGTGCCCGTTGTTGGCGCGGCCTGGTGTCCGTTATTTGTTTCTGTGCACCTGAGTTAAGTATTGTGTTGCCTCCTCCCTTGCGGCCTTCTTCGTTCAAGACACTTTAGTTAATTTTGTGCTAGTATTATTTTAATTTCTTACATTGGTAAAATTGTGCGGCCTTCATTATGCACACTGTTTGTCATAATGTCTCATTTATCATGATGTGCGTGTGTAATGGTTCAATAAATGGATGATTGTTATTTCTGTTGGCGCCCTTCATGCCTCCTTTCTTGTGTCCCTATTGGTACGCTATCCTTGTGTTGTTAACCACCCCCCCCCTCCCCCCCCAACAAGAAGTACCTCAAAGGGAACGGTGTCGTAAAAGGAACTACTTTGCTCATCTGTATTGCAAACGATGCGCCAGATGTCTCGGTGGCACGGAGGACAGTTGACACTGTAAATAGCGTTTTGAAGGGAGCTCTAAGCCGATGTAAACCAGTGAAAAACGGCGGTGAGCGGGCGCTGCTCCACGCCGGCGGTTCATTAAGGAGATGAACGGCGCGGCCGTCGGTGCGCAGCCCTGCTCGGCGCCATCGGTGGGCGTGCCGGCGCGCCCCGTTCGCACATTAAGCCTATTAATATGTATAGGGAGGGACTGCGCGGGCAATCCGGCGGCGCGGCGCGTTCCGAGGCACGGATTGCAGCCGCCCGCGCGCATCCTCCGCTCGCTCGTCTGGCCTGCGGCGGAAGCGGGTGGCACCACGTCGGCTGAGCCACGGCCGACAGCGGTTCTCTTCAAAGCCGATAGCTCTGCTGTGGCAAGGGGACCACTGTACAGCCTTCGTGTCCTCTGCTTGCATAATACGACAGAGACAGTGCACAATGGAACGCTCTGAGAAGAAGAGCATGAAGGCTGTGGGTGGTACTGCGTTGAATCTCTCCTCATTTTTCCTACCATCAGGCATCTATAAGATGATTCTTAAAACTCCGTTGAAAGTTGTGATAGCGTTTCCATTTCAAAATCATAGACAACCTTCAAAATTAAATGCCTCCACCTTCGTAACCCTTCAACAGGTTGCAGCATTGGTATGCGGCAGGTACTGGCTTTGTTAGGTAACCTCTTCTCTACAGTTCCTTGTGGCGGGAAGATGAACGTCGCTCTTGACGCTACATGATTCACAATATTATCTGTGCAGAATACATTCTTGAAGATGGTAATTATAGTAGCTGAATATGGCGCCTTGCTAGGTCGTAACAAATGATGTAGCTGAAGGCTATGCTAAACTGTCGTCTCTGCAAATGAGAGCGTATGTAGACAGCGAATCATCGCCAGCAAAGTCGGCTGTACAACTGGGGCGAGTGCTAGGAAGTCTCTCTAGACTAGACCTGCCGTGTGGCGGAGCTCGGTCTGCAATCACTGATAGTGGCGACACGCGGGTCCGACGTATACCAACGGACCGCGGCCGATTTCAAGGCTACCACCTAGCAAGTGTGGTGTCTGGCGGTGACACCACAGGTGGTGTCACCCCAAAGGATATTCATCAGTTTATGGTGAATGTGTTGATGGGAGTAGTGTGCCTCGTTGGGCGAATACGTTTAAAAATGTTGAGGCAGGAAATCTGACCTCCGTGACAAAAAAAGAGTTGGACGTTGTAACATACCCTTTTATTTCATCCCCTTACAACGTCCTGTGACAGCAACAACCGACATTCGCAAGCAAAACGTAGACAGATTGATTTAGGACCATTGTCGTATCACTCAGAGAGAAATTGCAAGCACAGTCGGCATTTCACAAGAACATGTGGGTCACATTATGGCTTTGCTTGGCTATCGAAAGACCTGCGCACGACGGGTACGCCGGACGCTGACTCCAGAAATGAAAGCGCACAACCTGAAATTTGCAAGGAACTCCTCTCGCGTTACGAGAATGAAGGTGACGCCTTTCCCCATACAATTTTGACAGGAGACGATCTGCTGGAACATCATTATGCTACTGATGAACACGTTGATAGATCTGTGAGGCTTCTTCCGTGTCGACGTCTTCCGTGACGGCTTCAGACAACTTATTCATCGTTGGCAGAAATGTATTCAATTGGCTGCTGATGATGTGGAAAAGTGAATATTGGTAATTAAAGATCACATTCTAAGGATTATTTCTGCGTTTGGTTCATTAAAATATTCCCATCCAAACCCAATTAACGAAGGTGGAGCCATTACTTTTCATTCAACCCTCGTATAGCATCACCAGACTAATTATTAATCAGACCTTTACAAGAGTCCGCTGGTTGCTTTAGACCCCTGTAGGCAGTGTGGAACTGGTTTTAGGTCGTCGTGTGACACACCACATCTGATCGAAGTCATGGCAGTGAAGGGGTGTGCATGTCAGCAGTTATATGAAATGTGCCCATTAAGATGGACAGACATGCAAACATCTGGAAACTTACTGACAGAGTGTATGCCACACAGTTCCAATCTGCCACAAGAGACGATCAGTGCACACTCCGCTGCACAGTACAAATTCGTTATGGAAACAATCTCCTAGGCAGTGGCTACGCCACGTACTAGTGCATGACGGCCCACACACCCAACCAGGCTCCAAGAGTCAGGTAACGAATCTCGGTTCACAACACCCAACGGTGCCAGCACAGTAATTTTCACAGTTCTTTGGAAGTGCACCTGTTATTCTAATGGATCGGGCTAAATCAGTACCTAAAACATAATTTAAAGAGCACATCAATCATAAATGTTACTGACGCTACCAGTAGCACCAGCGCCCGCCGTTATATTCCCACCACTTGCACAGACGGTGACAGCAATAATGTTAGACATCATTTGCAAACGAGAAACGCTGTTAAAACCAAACAATAAAAAACTATCACCACAGTCATCACAAGCGGGGACCCCATCTTAGTTAATTTTTAGGACAGCAGAACAGGGCACTCAGCGAACACAGAGGTGGCCACGCTCAAACAGTTTCTACGAGCGATACATATAACACTAAGGCGTATCTAACTTCCCAGAAAGCACAAATTCACTACTCAGGGAAGAATCACTTAGGGCAGGGCAGTAACAACAGAGCCCGCTAACGCCGCCAAACCAGGTCGCACAACACGGCCTTACAACAGGAAGAAGGTACCACTTCAGAGCATCGCCTAATCGTCAAGTCGTTCCCACTGCAACGGTTCCCTCAGAGCGAATCGGTCCAGGTACCGTCCAACGGCGCGTGACAACACTCGTTTCATCCTCTCGACTTTATTTTCACTTATATTCCGCCGAATATTTTTGTGATGGCACTTTGGGTCCTCTTAGTGCATCGCAACTTTTCGCAGTGACACCCGAATCAGTGTCGTAACTTAACGCATTTCCACGCTACATCAATTTAGAGCTTCACACAACGCTAATTTGCAACAGTGGCGGGAAAGCACCTACAGTGTTACGGTGACATCACAAGCAAAATAAAACGCGACATGACGTATCCGTTCGGGCTCAAATATTGTTCACGCATTCTCAATTTCGTAGTTATTAGCGATTACAATGTGACGATATCTTGTCACACAAGAAATTCGAGCGAAGAGCGAGCGGAAGTTTTCACTACAAATAAACTTAAAGAGAGAAAGCGAGAAACTTTCAATGAATTAGACAATAAAAATTAATTTATCCATCTGACGAATATTCCTATTTCGGTGCTACCTAACGTTACTGAACGGATGAAAATTGTCTGAAATGTCGCTCAGTGATCATACTTCTACTGAAACAGAGAATAACATCGAGAAAGTGGAAACGGTTCGTTTTCAGTCACTGGACGGACGCAGAAATGCCCGTCACATATTAAGTGACTTTCAAAAGGTATACAACATAATTGTGCACTGTGTGCTTACTTAGTATCGGGTTTGATTACGGATTACGTTCAGAACTTCCAGGAAGATATGACTGAACACGTCGTTTTTAACTGCGTGAGTTGCTCGAATGACTTTCAGTTTGTCCCTGAATGTGTATAACCGTACTTACTGCATGTAAATAGACGAAAGTGTATATTACGAGTACATGATGGATGGACGACCGATGGATCAAAACAGTGATAACGATAACATTTATACGAGTCTTGAATGATTTGTGGTGGAACCCTCACACAAATCTAGTTATAAGAGAAGCAAGTACCTGACAGTTTCCTTGGAGGAACCTTTTGAAATTAATTAAGTCAAGAAAGAGGCTGTTCATAAAACCCTTATGCTCAGATTTTTGAATATCCATCGTCAGTCTTGAACAGTTATCCGGTTACCTCAGTACAGGATAGGGGATATCCATAGACAATTGACCGTTTTTTCAAGGTTTTCCACAGATTCGTTTATTAAGCGCGAGTACGTCGTGGAGGTTCCCTTGAAACTCCAATACCAAATGTGATACGTGAGGATAGTAAAACATCGCGAAACGTCGATAGCGTAAGTGAAAACACCATAAAATATAAGTACAAAATTTTGTGTTCTAGTTAGCTTAACGTGTAGATACCAATGAGTTTTAATAACTTAAACAGTGTTTATAAATCCGATTGAATTTATCTCTTACCTTTTATTATAGCTCATTGGGCAACATGTCCATTGAATGGTCAGCTTTGTTATCCTGTCCTGCTTTGATGGTGGATTGTTATTTGTAATTAGTTCACTAAAGTGCAGATGATTTGAATCAGACTGAATATTAAAGGTACTGAACTTGTGTGTGGCATTGGAATGTAAGAACAGAAGTGTTACATATGTCACCAGCTGTGGCAGGATTATATCAGCTTCTTTTATTCGCCTCGATATGTCAGCTGCTGTAATGAACGGAATGATTATTGCAGCTTCTTTTGTTCGTCCAAAACTAAGTTTTCGAGAGGTCGTTTGTTCAAATCCACGTCCCGCCAATAAGATTTAAGTTTCCAGTGAGCTCTTGATACAAGGCAAACCCTTCCGCAAAAATGATTGTTTATAACATTAAGCTGTAGCTCAGGGAATGCTGCGACATGCTTGCGTTTCACAGTCGTGATTGGAGCGCAACAGGCTGCAGCTTTCTGTACATGGTGGCTGCAGCAGGGCCGTTAAGGACCATGGGTCACTCTGCAATGACTAATTGTAACAGTCAATATTTGTACTCAGGACCAAAATCCATAGAATCCTCACCCCTTCACATGTAGCAGTAAAATGTCTAAGTACACGCGTCTTGAGGTCTCTGTAATTCCTTTAGTCCTAAAAAAATCGTCCTACGTTAGTGTAGTTACCAGCTATGGCACATAGTTCAAGTTTCCACCAGCAGTCGGCACTGCTGTCGTGACGGTACAGTCAGTGGCGATGGTAACAAATTAAGAAACCCAAGATGGCGGCAAGCCATGGTCGCTTGTCCACCATGTGACGAAGCTACGCTATCCTTATCTGCGATGTCTTTATCATCCTCATGTGATTACCCATATCTCTCCAGTTCCCATCCCCATACCCCTCTCCTTCGCCACTCCTGCTAATATCAGTGCGGTATTAAAACGAAACAGCCAGTCACATCATAATATTTCAGAAACTATTAAAATAAATTCACAATGTAAACCCAGAGTCGTCATGTTGGCTGTGGTCAAGCTATTCAAAGGAACTGAAAATTTTAAGCATAATTTTCTCAAGTATTTATTCAGAAACTTACATAAAGGATGTAACTCGTAGTATTTCCACATTTAAAAAACGTCAGTGAAACTCAAACACACACACACACACACACACACACACACACACACACACACACACACGCACACACATATAGTATTCGTTAAAGTTGATTATAAAATATGATTGTAAAGTCTCGAAATAAGTGTGCAACCGCATAAATCCCAATTTTTCTTCTAATTTTTCGGCCTTGTACCTTTCGGCAATCTTCAAAATTCTTCTTTCAATCTACTCTCAAGACTGCTGAACAGTATGCAGGCAAAATATTAGAAAACTGGAATTTATGCGGCTGCTTGCCTGAAACTAAATGGAGCGTTCATTGTGTCATAAAAAACATAAAGATGCACATCACGCTATGTTAATGGTGTCACACAGAACTAATTCTCACAGCCTAAAATTTTTTCATTGATGTTTCACCTGAGCAAGCACAAATTTAGTGAGGCAGAATGTAACGTTCATATCCTACATTATATTAACAAGTAAATATTGCTTTTTATTTGATTTTTTAAATAGACTGACTTCAATCTGTCTCTAAAAATAGTTTTATAGGAATGCTCCGATACTTACAAATCAGAACAATGGAGCCAAAGTTCTCTAAATGGTTTATAAACAATTTCTTATAGTTAACTATATCACCAAAAAACTAATCAAAATTTGCAATATAAAATCACACACAAACACACACACACGTACACATGCACGCACATCCACAACATAACCAAACGACAAATGAACTAAAACAGACAGAATTTAAAGAAGGAAGGAAGGAAGTGTTTGTCTAGATTTTTGTTGTAATATCATATTTTAATTTCATCTGACTCCATGACACAGTGGTCAACTGCTGCATTAAAACGGAAATACCGCGTGGCTAGGGCCTCTGGTCCGGTAGACCGTTCGCCTGGTGCAAGTCTTTCGAGTTGACGCCACTTCGGCGACTTGCGTGTCGATGGGGATGAAATGATAATGATAAGGACAACACATCACCCAGTCCCTAAGCGGAGAATACCTCCGACCCATCCGGGAACCGAACCCGGGCCTTAAGGCATGACATTCCGTCGATCTGACCACTCAACCACCATAGGTGGACAATTGATGCGCTACAAATGCTGAAGTCTTGCGTCCAGTCACCAGTCAAGCGTCCTAAGATACTTAGCTATCACTTAAAACAAAACGAAAAAGCTAAATTAAACCACGTTCAACCGCATGTCCCGTATAACTGGTAGTGTAAGTCGGTTCAAGGTCGCAAGAAGGCAACGGCATTCCACCTCCAACATGACTGTGACTAACGAGGCGTTGTGGTGCAAAGTACTCTTCAGATGGATGACTGCTTTAATTTGTTTTCATAATACATAAAAAGGATTTTATAATACAAAACGTATACAAACTACATAACATACCCAAGAATGGTGGTGGAACAACACAGACATGAAATATGTCCAAAGATAATGTTGCAGCAACAAAGACGTGAAAGATCTGTCTCGAAAATACGATACTTGCCGCAGTTACGTTATATGACGACATGGTTGGAGACCGTGGCTGTTATTTGAAGACGAATGTTGATGGTGTTGGGACAGCAACCAGCCACAAATTTACTTTCAGTTCCTTTATTCAAAGGGTACCGTTACCGGCTTAGAATCGTTATGATTCATCTTCAGACGGTTTACACGCTTTCCTTATAACATGTGGTGCGTTTTTTACAGATTAATTGTCCTAAAATATAAATAATACATAATTATAAGCACGCCATACACAGATGGTTGCGTTACAGATTTTCGTTGGATGTGACTTACGTGAAATGTCGGTTTGGAGTGTTTATTTCGTAACATTCGTCCAACAGATGTGGATACATTCCCGCTGCTTTCTTATTGTTGCACACGTAAATTTTTCTCACTGAACACTTTAGATTAGTCACTGAAAAGATTTCTGCTACGCACCACATGTTTTGATGCACACAAGCACTAGTACAAAGACATTGATATTGTTACATTAATTATAAAGTCGTTCCTCTGTTTTTATTTTTATTTTTTTAGTACTATGTAGGTACAATAGTACATTATTTAATTACATTTAGCATCATGAGGGTTATAGTAACATATAAATTAGCTACTTGATCTGCAGATAGGCATAGGAATATTATTTGCTTTGGAGGCTGGAAAATAATTTTTGGAAATGTTTCAGGAAAAGGATGTTGGCTATATCTGTTTGTTCATTAAGGATATAGTCTGGGGTGCTGTTTTTGTGTGTATGTATTTCTATTTCTTCTAATATATTCATAGCGGCTCTTTTTTCTGATAGCTGTAAAATTTTTAAGTTGTCCCCAATGTTTCTCACTGAATGGTTTTCTTCAGCAATAGGGGCTGCAAATGCACATTTGTTCAAGTTTCCGAGTCTTAAAGCGTTTGTGTGTGTGTGTGTGTGTGTGTGTGTGTGTGTGTGTGTGTGTGTGTGTTCGTATTTCCCAGACATGGAGAGTGAGAGCGCGAGAGAGAGAGAGAGAGGGTTGTGGATAGGCATGTGCAATTAATGGTGTGCACTAGGGGGAGAAGGGTATACGATTTTAGATGCTGGACATAAGCAGTTTTTGGGGGTGGGTGTTTTTTATATAGTTGTTCTGCTGTAGCAAAGAGGGTTTTATGGCACAGTGACGTGTTCGTTTAGTACTTTTCTTGTTTGGGATACTGATTTTGTAATCTGGTAGTTTTCTTCTATAGTTAGTTTTTTGTGTAGGCTGTCCCTAGTTTTACGGATTTTGAGCCAGTTTTTGTATCAGTCAGGTGGTGATTTTCTGCTGTCAGGCGATTTGCAAATATTATGTTATGTTACGTTAAGTTAACCGGGGACAGAAACGACGGAGAAGTTCCGTCCCCGCCGCAGCCGCAGTGGGCCGCAACCCCACGACGACTACCGCAGTCCACTTCACCCCTCCGCCGCCCCGCACCGATCACAGAGTTATCGTGAGGTTCGGCCCCAGGTGGACCCCCCAGGGAACGTCTCACACCAGACGATTGTAACCCCGATGTGTGCGTGGTAGAGTAATGGTTGTGTACGCGTACGTGGAGAACTTGTTTGCGCAACAATCGCAGACATAGTGTAGCTGAGGCGGAACAAGGGAAACCAGCCCGCATTTGCCGAGCTAGATGGGAAACCGCATAAAAACCATCCACAGACTGGCCGGCTCACAGGACCTCGACACAAATCCGCCGAGCGGATTCGTGCCGGGGACCAGGCGCTCTTTCCCGCCCGGAAAGCCGTGCGTTAGACCGCACGGCCAACCGGGAGGGCTGCAAATGTTAACTATGAGCTACATTTTTTTTAATGCTCCGAGATGTTCTCAATACCGGGTTCTAATATTCCTCATGCTGAGCGACATACAGACTGACGGCAGTTGTACCGCTGCCCTCCGGGTCGGGACATCGTCTCAAGTATACTTGCGGTGTCCTCAACGAATGTGACGAAAAGAGTGTAAAAAAGTATTAAGGCCTAACATTGTTGGTAATTACGCCTGGCAAGAGAGTGAATAGAGCACTTATTTAGCGGAGCGGACACAAGAAAGAATAATGATAATGTGGGCGGACCGGGATCTGTATTTACGCAAAATAGTTCTTTGAGCTCTGGTTATTTAACAGCAAGCGACTCAACGCCTTGTTAATACAGGATTGCGTGAGGCCCTTTCAGAATTTGTTGAAATTGATGTCTATGTGGTGCGTTCGTAGAGACAAAAACATAAACGTAATCTTGGGGATCATATTTGTTCTTATCACATTAAAATATTGCTGCAGGGTATCATTACCGTAGCGAAATTTAATTAAAAAATCCTTTGAATTAAAGAAAGTATTGTCTTTTTTCTTAAACGGATTAATCCTTGTTTTGACGAGAAGCGGCCATGTCAGCAATGAACTGAAAGTTTTTAGTTTTTACTTTAATAGAAAATAATTTATCCCCTTTCTTTTTTTTACGAATAATGATGCGAGTCTTTTAAACCGTCTTTTAAACTCGATTGTTCGACCATTCTTGTTGTGTATTCAGCGTACTGAAAACTTTGAAAATAAACCTTATTATTACTTCTGCATGAAGGACACAATATACACGAAAGAAAAATACGCAGTTAACATAAATTATAATATATTATTTTAAATTCGCAACTTACAATGCGAAATGGCCGCCGTAGCGTGCGTTTTCTTAAAGGCTGGAACAGAGAGTGAGTGTAATAACGCTTGCATTTTTCGTTTCTTGCACCAGCGAGTAAAAGAACAGTTACATTGCTATATACACTCCTGGAAATTGAAATAAGAACACCGTGAATTCATTGTCCCAGGAAGGGGAAACTTGATTGACACATTCCTGGGGTCAGATACATCACATGATCACACTGACAGAACCACAGGCACATAGACACAGGCTACAGAGCATGCACAATGTCGGCACTAGTACAGTGTATATCCACCTTTCGCAACAATGCAGGCTGCTATTCTCCCATGGAGACGATCGTAGAGATGCTGGATGTAGTCCTGTGGAACGGCTTGCCATGCCATTTCCACCTGGCGCCTCAGATGGACCAGCGTTCGTGCTGGACGTGCAGACGTGCAGACCGCGTGAGACGACGCTTCATCCAGTCCCAAACATGCTCAATGGGGGACAGATCCGGAGATCTTGCTGGCCAGGGTAGTTGACTTACACCTTCTAGAGCACGTTGGGTGGCACGGGATACATGCGGACGTGCATTGTCCTGTTGGAACAGCAAGTTCCCTTGCCGGTCTAGGAATGCTAGAACGATGGGTTCGATGACGGTTTGGATGTACCGTGCACTATTCAGTGTCCCCTCGACGATCACCAGTGGTGTACGGCCAGTGTAGGAGATCACTCCCCACACCATGATGCCGGGTGTTGGCCCTGTGTGCCTCGGTCGTATGCAGTCCTGATTGTGGCGCTCACCTGCACGGCGCCAAACACGCATACGACCATCATTGGCACCAAGGCAGAAGCGACTTTCATCGCTGAAGACGACACGTCTCCATTCGTCCCTCCATTCACGCCTGTCGCGACACCACTGGAGGCGGGCTGCACGATGTTGGGGCGTGAGCGGAAGACGGCCTAACGGTGTGCGGGACCGTAGCCCAGCTTCATGGAGACGGTTGCGAATGGTCCTCGCCGATACCCCAGGAGCAACAGTGTCCCTAATTTGCTGGGAAGTGGCGGTGCGGTCCCCTACGGCACTGCGTAGGATCCTATGGTCTTGGCGTGCATCCGTGCGTCGCTGCGGTCCGGTCCCAGGTCGACGGGCACGTGCACCTTCCGCCGACCACTGGCGACAACATCGATGTACTGTGGAGACCTCACGCCCCACGTGTTGAGCAATTCGGCGGTACGTCCACCCGGCCTCCCGCATGCCCACTATACGCCCTCGCTCAAAGTCCGTCAACTGCACATACGGTTCACGTCCACGCTGTCGCGGCATGCTACCAGTGTTAAAGACTGCGATGGAGCTCCGTATGCCACGGCAAACTGGCTGACACTGACGGCGGCGGTGCACAAATGCTGCGCAGCTAGCGCCATTCGACGGCCAACACCGCGGTTCCTGGTGTGTCCGCTGTGCCGTGCGTGTGATCATTGCTTGTACAGCCCTCTCGCAGTGTCCGGAGCAAGTATGGTGGGTCTGACACACCAGTGTCAATGTGTTCTTTTTTCCATTTCCAGGAGTGTAGATTCTATACAGTTATCTTATAGAGTCTGTTCGTACCGTAATTATTTCGTTTCATTACAAGTTACCGTTCTGACAGTTATATATAGGAGCATGTTCAGAGTCCCTGCGTGATGTTTTGAGTAATTTAATGTTCTACAATTTTCATTTTACTTCGTTTTGTGTCCGACCTGTCGTCGGACGCTTTAATATTTTGAACTGCGTATCGGTACACAGTGGCAAGTTGGTTGATGTATACCAGAATGTCTGTATTTGTCAGTGTTGGTGGTATTTCTTCCACAGTCTCTTATATACTGCGTTGTTGGTTCTGTGTGCTATGTTGAGCGTATGTCTTTTGTATATTGTCCACCCTGCCCTTTTTTACAAAGTTTCAGCTATTTCTATTACAGGCATTGGTCTATTTTTCTCCCTTACACTACTTGACGAGTGAGAACCGCTTGGTATGATTGAATAATCCCTGTAAACTACATTTTCAAATGCCAAAATGACCCAAAGGTGGTGCGTGTATAAAATTGCATTGTCGACTGCATCTGCAGACCTATTCACCATTGTTCCGATCCCTCTCGGTTTCTATGAAACAAGAGACCATCATGTACTTTATAGTTTTTGTGTAAGCTCCCAGTCGGGTTATCTTAGAGCAAAGTCTTTATTCTGTTCCACACAGGGTCTGCCTGCTGTTGGATTTGCATATTATTGCACATACCTAAAAACGCCTGTTTACCGCTTGCGTCTTTTGTCAGCAAGATCTTATACTCTGTTGATAGCTCCACCAATTATGTGAATATCGGCGAACCTTTTGGTAACCTGAATTATGCACTTGAAATTAAATTGTCACTACCTTTGACATGCCTAATTTGGAAGTCGTAGTCTTGCAACGCAAGATACTACATAGTTAAACGTATGTGTAGTAATCGGCATGTAAGTCGGTAACTTAGAGCCAGGTGGTCGCAGAAGATAAACGCCCTCTTTCCATAAGCGTAGTAGTGCTACTTCTTTAGTGCCCACACTACAGCCAGAGCTCCTAATTCAGTAGCTGAATATTCACCCTCACATGCAGTTAGTACGCGGCTTGCGAAATCAATTATTCTCACTTCAGGCTGTCCCTCATTTTCACCTAGTTGGAATAAGCAAGCTCCAAGCCCAGAAAAGGAAGTATCTGTTGCCAGATAGAAATCCTTTGCCATATCTCGGTGGTGAAGGATTTCTGATTCCAACAGTGTATCTCCTATTTTGTCGAAGGCCTTTCTACAATCCTCCGTGTACACCCACGGTTTATTTTTACGTAGCAACCGTAGCAGGACATCATTAAGCAGCAGCAGTGGCAAAAACACCTAAAGTGACACCGTCCCAAAAAAAGCCTTCAATTGTTTCATCGTAGTGGGCTACGGCAAAAGTTGGATAGCTTCCCACTTGCCTGGGTCGGAACTTATGCCTATTGGCGACGCTGTATGCCCTAAAAACTTTATGTCAGACTGGGCAAACTTTGATTTCTTTAAGTTGGCGGTAACTCCTGTGTCTGCGAACCTAGCTAACAACCGGTCTAATAATTCTAGATGTTCATCGCACATTTTCGTGGCGATTAATGTATCATCAACACAAAAAGTTACCTTTTCAAGTAAGTCCAGTCCGAGTCCGGTATGAAGTGCCTCAATAAAGACTGCCACAGTTACGTTAAGTTCAAAGTGCAGAATTCGGAATTGGTAACTGCGACAGGCTAATATAAAGGCTGTATATTCTCGCGAGGCCTCTGTTGGTAACACTTGCCAGCAGGACGCCTTGAGATCAATAATAGAAAGGAATTTAACTCCTTGGAACTTTTGAGTCTGTTCTTCGAGGTTTTCAGGTCGGGTTCTTACAGGTATAATGATTTCATTAATGCCTTGGGCATCCAGCACTAACTGCATACTTCCATCTGCTTTCACGACTGCGAGCAATGGGCTGCTATATGGTGACAATGAATGTTCGATTATTTGCCATTTAAGCATTGCTTGAATCTCTTTAGATACGGCTTGCTTTTTAGCCCATTGTACAGAATACGTGGCATGGCAATACGTATCATGCGCTTCATTTTGCATGTCGTAAGTGTATCCACTTATTACACCAGGTTTCTAGGAGAATACCTGACTATACTTGTTTAGCAGGGGAGCCACTTACTTCTTTTGGTTACTGTCGAGGTAACTCGATTCCAAAACCTTTATTTCAATACCTTGTCTTGTTTCTTTTGTTTCAGATTCGGTAGCATGGGCTACCACTTTGTAAGTCCTCCTGTAGAAGTTTTTGACCTCTGGGTTGGAGATATCCACTTGAACCTGCCTACAGTAATTATTATATCTGGCAGCAATCTTTATCAGTGTTGGTTCAATAACCTTATTGTAGTTTTTCAGGATTCATGTCGCACGAGAGACGTCTGTCTGTGCGTTCCTCTCACGCAACATATCAAAACACAGTATACAGGATACTACTAATTTCCAAATGACAAGAATTAGCATTTCATCGCTTCTTTTTCTATGTCTAGGAAGGCCTATACCTGATTTTTAATGATCTGCACCTGGCCACGTAAGGGCCCCACAATTTTACAGTTTAGCGCTGGTAAAATTAGCAGTCTCTTAACCTGGTCTACGGATTTATAAAATTCATTATCCATAACTGAAGCACTTGCTCCTATATCAGTAATGACAGTCACGGGTATCCCGTTTATCTGATCCTTAAAACAGCTTGTACTAACTCAACTTTTTGTTGCTGTGTCTGTCTCAGTTCAGCAATTAATTCCTCCCTGAGTTTTTCACCTTCATTATATCTCAATATGAATGCTTGCACGCTTTACCTGCCTTCGCCCTGTGCCATACCAACCCCATGTGAAGGGTCTAAATAAGTCGGTTGGAGTTCACCGCTCCCGAACATCAGGGTTGCGGCTTTTCAACGGCTTCCACAATGCGTACTGTTTCATTTTGTTTCTATTGTTGCAGTTGTGGCACATATTGCGGTTGTGGTGCCCGATGCTGCTGCGTAGGTGGCGGCGGCGTTGGTGTAACATTTATGTTATTCACCGGCACGCTCCAGCGGCGAAAACGTGGTGTGTATGCCAATTTAAGCGCCAGATTTGTGCCACAGCTCATTTGCAGTTCGCATATTTTTCTTAGCAAAGGAAGTGTTAAAACCTCCATCGTTCCTTCTTTTCTATTAAAATTTCCGTTTTAATTCGGGGAACGGTTAATACTTCCATTGTATTGGTAGCCAGCCGAACCACTGCGATTATTTTGTTTGTTGCTCTTGTGGTCGACGTGGTAATCCCTTTCTCTATTCTGTTCACCTTTTCCATTCAGATTTCTTAGCTTATTGTTACTACTGTTCTATCCTGGCCCGCCATTGCCAAATTCGTTTTGCCTGGCGTCTCCTTCTATTAAATCCAGTGAGTCTATGGTGGCCACAGATTGTTGGAGGTCCATATTGGACACATGAACAAGATTTTCCCTGACTGAAATTGGTAACTTACCTTTTAATATACGCAATACACCTCTCGGAAGCATGGTTTGAGCCCAGTATCGTGTCTCATTAGGTATCTTTCAGAAGTACTTTTCTAAGATTGCCTTGCGGTGGATTGAAAGGCTGCGTCGTTCACATGACGACCAGAAACGAGCTAAAAACATCTTCTCAAAGTCTGAGTATACATGACAATTGTTTGCAGCCTCCATTGCCCAGAGGACTGCATTTGCGTTTATAAAACAAATTACAAACTGTATTTCTCTGTTTCTCCGTCCACGGAAGAGAAAAACACTTCTAAACCTCTTGATAAATATCACTGGGTGGATTAACTTTCGTTCCTCAGTGAATATTTGGAACTGCCTGTGCTTAATAAGCGACTTCTCATGTTTTACCTGTGCGGCAGTGGACACTGTACCCCACATCTGTAGCACCAACAATACTCCCATAACTACACGGGCTATACTGCTTGGCATTATCGCAAACCAACCGCTCGCCGTTTGACATATTCACAGGTACGTTTCCGTACCGGGCACTAACGTGTAACCGGCCGCTGTGGCCGAGTGGTTCTAGGCGCTTCAGTCCGGAACCACGCTGCTGCTACGGTTGCAGTTTCGAATCCTGCCTCGGGCATGGATGTGTGTGATGTCCTTAGGTTAATTAGGTTTAAGTAATTCTAAGTCTAGGGGACTGATGACCTCAGATGTTAAGTCTCATAATGCTCAGAACCACTTGAACCATTTGTACTAACGTTTGGTGGGCTATCATGTTCCGTACGACCATTTTCCCTTTCTATAGTGGAACTGCGCTGCTACATCTCACTTAGTTCAATGTTTAAGTGCGTGTTCAGTCCTGGCTCTCATACTCAACCCCTATATTTAATCTCTGTAACGCATTCGTTACTTCTTGTTCTATTTTTGTTTCTACAATGTCAGCTATTTCATCTAGATTTTCAGCTATCGATTTCATCTGACCCTCCAGTGCTTGTTGCGCTATGTCGAGTTCGGTTACCTTCTCGTCAAGTTTCTGGACTTTCGTTGAAATACATTTCCTTTGTGCTATCAGTCCCGCAGACCATCTATTTCTCCCTTAAGACGTGAGACGATGACTTTATCTCGTTCATCTAAAATCTGGTTTAGTCGACCGACTAAACATTCATTACGTTCCACTCCTTTCCTTTTCCTTTCCAAGAGTTCTGCTGTTACTAT
The DNA here is from genome assembly GCF_023898315.1 of Schistocerca nitens. NCBI lineage: Eukaryota > Metazoa > Arthropoda > Insecta > Orthoptera > Acrididae > Schistocerca > Schistocerca nitens. The sequence continues at coordinate 317,916,547 of NC_064621.1, read as the reverse complement.
CTTTGTAACGTGATTAAGTATCGATTTGTCATTTCCCACACGCTCTACATGTAATATAAAATTGACTTGAGCAGTTAGAGCCTTTTCTCTTTCGAGATGCTCCTCTTTTTCGCGTTTCTCTCTTTCTATACGTTCCTCTTTTCTCGAGTTTCTCTCTTTCTAAACCTTCCTCTTTTTCGCGTTTCTCTCTTTCCCGTTCTCTCAAATCGAGATTTGTCAGGAACACAGCTAGAAAATCATTCGTCGGTTCTGGTTGTGCTAGCACATCAGCAGTGTCTACAGCTGTGTTGTTTTGTTTGAGTCGTCAGCAGAGCTGACGCCTGTCTGCTGTTCCACCTGTTGACCGCTAGCAGCAGGCAATATTTCCTCTACATTGCTCTGCTCAGTTTCCAAATTGTGGATTGCTGAAACAGGTTCATCATCTATCTCTGTTGTATCGTACATGCCTAGTTTTCTCTCTTTGCGGGTCTTAACCATCCTTGTATTAACACTGTTACCCACAAAAGACACAAAAAACTCAAAAATACACTACTTTGTCTAACACAGACATATACATTGTACACACAGTTACACACTATATCCTAACCAACTCACACTGAAAAACTCAGTCGTAGCACATTGGCAAGAAAAATTACAATTACTCTTGAACTTAACTTTTAAACGATCTGTAGCCAAATAGCTGACTGTGTTGCTTATCACACAAAATATCTATGTCAATTGAAAGAATGGACTGTAATGAAACAAACACCTTTTTTAAACTTATGTAGATGGTTGCACTAATCAATGTACTGAATACCGCGCTTTCTTTAATCAGTAAGCACTCTGCATGGCCCCCAGTTACCTAATACTGAACTCGAGAGCTCAAGCAATCGCATCCTTACCTTGATAAGCAATCCCTGTTACTCGTCGCCCACATCAAAGTTGCGACATCTGTTTTCTACAATAACATCATAGCAGCTGCAGTGTATCCCAGTCCAGCAGTTCGGGTTATTTATTTTCCGTGCTCACTAAGGGATTGTAGTTATTGTAAGTACATGGAACAGAACACGTGCCGAATTACACACTTTAAAAAATTTTTATTATATGCACATAAACATAATCTGGTATTATTAATTTTTCAATAAATATTGTACTAACTACAGCAATCTTTCTGACCTATAAGGTGCATACCGAACAGCAATAGTTGTTTAGTTCGAGCCCCACGCTTGGCACCATTTGTACGCTACTGCCCAGGTCCGGACACAGTCTCCAGTATACTTCTGGTGTTCTCAACGAAATAGAACACTTATTTGGAGGAGCGGACACAAGAAAGGATGATGATAATACGGGCGGACGGAAATCTAGACGTAAAATAGTTCTCTGAGCTATGATATTTAATAGCATGCGATTCACTGCCTTGTTAATATAAGAATGCTAAGGCTCTTTTAGGATCTGTAGAAATTGATGTCTATTTGGAGCGTTCATAATGACAAAAACGTAAACGTAATCTCAGGAATTATATTTGTTGTTATCACATTAAAATTTTGCGGCAGGGTGTCTTTACTGTAGTGAAATTTAATTACATGGAACCTTTGAATTAAAGAATGTATTTTCTTTAAAAAAAAAAACGGAAAAATCCTTGTTTCTCCGAGAAGCGGCCAGTGTCTGTGCTGAACTGAAAGTTTTTAATTTTTATCTTAATACCAAATAAATTAATTTATGCACTTTCTTTTCTTTACGAATAATGATGTGAGTCTTTTAAAGCGTCCGTTGATGATGACATTTGAATCGTCCCCTTTTGAACAATTATACATGACTGTGCTTAAACTGACACACAATATTTTTAGCGCAACGCAATCTGACTTTCAATAATCCCTACAAAAGAATGGCCCTGACTAACATTAACCTATACCTTTCACAACTCACTTACCTCACAAAAACCTTCGTTACTCGAACTACTGTAATACAGCGAGCGCCACTACTGCCAGCTAAATAAAATTACTTTTGAATGCATTACGGGAACAGCAGTGATCAATGTCTTATAAATAATTACTATTAAAAACAGTCTTGATCACGATTTATTTAACAAGGTGACCGGTTTCGACCACTACTGTGGTCATCTTCAGACCTATGAGTTGTGTACAAAGCTCTAATTAGAGGGCTACATACATTAAACAAAATACATAAAGTTATAAAACGTTGAATGACGATTGAGTAGGAACCTCTTTCTGTTGGAGAAACACTACTGGAGAAACCAGTGCACGTCTTACTATATATAATGGAGGCTCCACCCACTTCTGACTGCATGATGTCATTATTAACCAATGAGTTATAAGTCGAATTACAATTTAAAATTTCTTAGTTAAAAGAACATTGTCAAGAATTAGAAATAAATACACACTAAACTTAGCTTATTAAACAGCTATTGTCAATTAAGAAGCATTAAAAATATTTAAATATGTAGGAAAATGAACTTCGGTTTGGCAGTACATGGGTTGCCCTCTCAAGGCCTGTCAGTGAACCATTTGGAACCACTGGTTGCTATGGTGAAGTTAGACGCCGTTGCAAAGATGAAGCAGCAGGCTTTTTTCACTGAAGTTGTTGTAAAGTCGATAGTCGGACTAGTGGTTGCCATGGTGAGGACAAACGCCAGTGCAAAGATGTGGCAGCAGGCTTCTTTCCAACGAAGTTGTTGCGAAGTAGAATGGCAAAGACTGTGGCGTCAGACGATGTATTATTGAGCAGAAACTTGTCTTTATTGAAACGAAAAGGGTAAGCTACAATAATCTGAAGCTGACATGTATACTACATGCTGCCCAAATACGATACGAAGTAGTTGTCCGTATATATGAAATATTATCTATGAAGTTGATATGTAGATTACATGTGCTTTTTTTTAAGGCATTGCTATTCCTCAAGTCATTGCTATATTTCATATATACAGACAACTACTTCGTATCGTACTGGTGAGTCATCAAAGATGCAGACCCACTGTAGTCCTTGATGGCCAGCAGCTATCTGTTGCAACTGTGCAGGTGCACAATCACCATCGAAGAGTCTTGCGGACAATATAGCAAGTCCATAAAACACCACTTGTGCACTCACAAAGTTTTTGAAATTGTCCTTAGAACCAGCAATGCTGTTATCCAGTCCCTTGCTGAATTATTAACACATGTGCAAACAGTAACAGTCCGTACTTCTCACATATTGTCCATATACTATGACCAACAGAAATGTGTGCAGTGAAATGTAACTTACAAGTTAATAATATGATGAAATGGTGTCAATTACAATTTTATAACATAAGAATACAACAACAACAGTACAAAATACATCATGAAAAACATAATAATACAGATAACATTTGTAGTAATAGGGGCTTTACAAAAGAATAGAAATAAACATATACATCAGTGATACAGGAGTTATGACATAAGTAAATACATAAAAGATCAGAATAATTATTGAAACATCAACTTCACACATGAGCATTAAAACAGAACAGAATTAACAATGTCTAACATCTTTACAAAGTAAAGAACATATTATTAATGCAAATTATATTTGAGGATAACAGTATTCCTCATCATAGTTCATGTAGCTAAGTATTAGAAAAATTCTACAACATAGGTCTTATCAGATAAACATATAAAGACAGGAAGAACATAAATACACAAGGGTACACAAACACATAGTGGGATAACACAAGGAAAGGACAGGGTTTGTTTTACTACAGTATTTTGCAAACAAAACTTTCTTTACTTCTCGGAGATCTCCCTTCGTTCTTCATTATTTCCTAAAAGTCCTATCTATACCTGCTTTCTGTACTTTTCTCGTAGAGCCTCTCAGTGCATTTCTTCAAATTCATCGCAACTCATTCTCTTATAGGCTACCCCCTCTTAAGCTAACTTAAATCTACTGAGCTCAGATGCTAAACTAAGGGACGAGGCAATGCAGCAGTACAAAACAATTAACACAAACAGCAATGACACAAAATTCAAATTGGCAAAGCAATTGCCATATTACAACTAATATAAGGCACTGTGCAGCAAACAAGAAAAATAAATCCATAGTAAAACTGGCTTAGCAGCGTAAAACAAAGTCAAATTCAGTAACATTATGCCTGGAAAACAGCAGCAGCAAATGCAATAACTTATATCTGAACATGACATAGCTCAAGCAGAAAAAATATTATGCTAAAGACAACAATGCAGACAAGGGAAATGTATATTCACATTTTAATGTCTATGTAATTAAAGTGGTACACCACAACTTATTCTACAAAAGAAATTAGCAAGTACTTGAAAAGTAAATTATGTATGCAGTTCCTGTGAAGGGAAATGTCTTTGTGCTCCCTCATTTTTTGGGAAGTGTATTACAAAATTAGTATTTACTGGATTTGTAGACAGAAAATATTTATATTAGTACATCTATAAAATTCTATTTTAACCAATGCTGCAGTGCAGCTAGAAACTAGATATTAAACAAAATGAGCAAATCTCTCAACTAGAAAGACAACAGATGTAAAATGTTTCTCATCATTTCATTATGCATTGTAGTAAATATCATAAATTAAGAGCTCCACAGTGTAATTATATGTTTTCAAGTTTGAGCGTGTCTTATTTGCGATGCTTTCAACAACGGAATGTCAATAGCGAGGATAATGCCCTTTTTTTTCTACCTGTGCCTCTGAAAAGGCACACACTTATGGCTTTTTCTCCAGGCGTCTGACACAGCTGGCCGCTCAAGACGCATTACATTAAGGTCACTTGGCTTTCTTGCCAAAATATTTACGACACCAGTTTGCACTACAGTGACAGTCTCATATAAAAAATTTCACAGGTCTAGAATTTGCGTTACAAATCTGCAGAAACAAAATCCTGTAAATATAACAGTGTCCAAAAAATTTTCGTCGGCATTGTGATACATTCACGCATTTACACACATTTCATAACTCTTAAAGTACGATTCTTGGTTTCCAACAACCTTTTTCACAAACCAGAGTCCTTAACCACAACTCATTATTCCTTACCTTATTCGTCGACACTTCTTCAATATTACATCATAACAGATATGTAGCATAATCAAATAACTCATATAGCATCAGCTTATTGATCATAAACATACCGAAACAGCATAATACACATAGTCATCGTAATAATAATATAATAACAGATGAATCACATCTCAGAATCGTTGCAGCTTCTTTCAATAATTTCAAAACCTAAAAAAAAATACTCTGCTCATGTCAAAAGTGTCATCTGCCTCAAACGTACTTTAAAAATCATGATCCCATACCAAATATATAATTCAAAGCTCTCATAATATCACAATGGGTCCGAAAAAATATGAACAGTTCACAAAGTACAGACAAAATACAATTTCGTAAGTGTGAAGTTATCCAACTGTGTAATTACGTAAACGTCTGTCACTGCCGTAGTAAAAAGGTTTGTCTCTCTCAGTTAAATGATCAGATAGCTGTGTAATTTGTGTGTTAGAGAAATATGGTACCGATGTGTAAAGTTGCATAAGCAAATACCATATTAGCTAGGGCTCCATGTGCTTGCCACACACATGGTACACAAAGTAAGCGTGTACCCCCCTTAGGATTAATGTAATTATACCCTCAGGTGTTACAGATTACAGCAATGGAATGAAATGTATCACGGAAAACCTTTGTATCATTGTACTTCAAATATCTTTGAAAATAAATGTTTTAAGTACAAAATTAATCACTCAAGTACGTGTACTGTAGCGCTAAGCTGTGCGTCTTGTTGTAAGATAATCTCTGTGGAAGTGTCGTAGGTACCGTCCTCCGAAATCAAAGTTCTGCTGAAGTCAATGTACTTACCTCATCATAAACAAAAGTGAAATGCTTTGCGTATGGATACCGTAGTTATTACGTACCATAACGTGATCAAGACAGTACTATAACGTAACATATTGTTGTGCTACGAAAAAGGCTGTCTCATTGTAGCTATACCACAAAAGTTACTACTAAAACATGTTTTACTTTCCAGAATAATACAGAAAAACAGTGCAGAAATAAAACAGAAACACTGCAAAAGCAACATTGTATATTGTCACTCATTAGTAGCGTCGTGATAAAATCGTGTAGCTGTCACATAAACTAACCACTGTGTCATCTGGTATCTCACAGAAAGTAATTTAAATCCAGAATGTATTTTCAAGTAAACCAAAATGTTGCATTAAAATCTCATTAGCATTACTGGTAAATGTTCTAAGTATGTAAGCCTTATAGTCGTTACGTAATCGTGCAACTAACAAGCAAGAATGTACACACACAATAACACTGTGACGTCTGTTCACTATAACAATGCATTCGCAATTTCTGTTTAAATAAGTTCTCTTGGTTCTTGATTGGATATTTAACTTCAAACATTGTTGCATGTTAACAGATTCTAAGTCTGACAAGCATACTGGTAATGTAACGTGAAAAGTTATATGGCAAAGACAAAGTTAAAAAGCAGATTATCTTTCAATAAACGGTTTTACATGTGAAATGTGGTGCAATCCTTTACTCTTCCTAGTATGCAGAGTTTCAGGTTCAACGCAATTATCATGTGATTACGTCAGTAAGGAACACTGGAATTTTTCTCAAGGTTAGCTTATGTTATTTTTCTCAAGCCCAGCCGGCGCACGTGGCTGCCTGCCGGTGCGAGTCGTTGTCTGTTTCTTTGTTGGCGCGCGTCGTTATTAGGATTAGGAGACCTAACTTCTACAAATTCAACTTGTCGAGAGTGCCCTGCTCTGTTTGAATCACGCCAGTTCTGATGGAATTCAGGTCTGTCGTTTTGTCGGTAGTTCACATAGTTTCCTGTTTGTCGGTCATGCGGTGGAGAATTTCTCCCGGAATCGTAACTGCGCGCTGAACGGTTGCGTCTGAAGTTATTCTGTCTCCCTTGATAATAATTGTTTTTGTTCCCATATTGTCTGTTTCTATGGTAATCTCTGTCATATTCATTACTATGGAAATGCGATCTGTCTCTGTAACTATTATTACTCTGCCAGTGGTTGTCATATGGGTGGCGTCTGTTTTGGTCACGATTTGCGTTGTAAGAATAGACTTGTCATGTCCAGTTAATGTTTCTGTCGTCACGGAATTGTGACGGATGTGACCTGTAGTGATTGTTTTCCTGTTTTCGGGTTCCGCGATTGTCAGTGTCAATTTCCAGTTCTTGTAACAGTCCCTGAAAAGCTTCAATGTCGTCTTTGCAACGTCCTGCTAAAATAATATTTCTTAAATGTTCAGGCAATTTCATTAAGCAAATGTGGATGAGTTCTGAAGGGCTGTATGGGTTTGACAGGTACTGATTCTTGTGCAACATGTCTTGAAAATATTTCACAAGACTGTAAAATTCAGATTGTTCGAAATGTTTCATCATTATGATGCTATGTTTTACTCGGTCTTGTGTAGCTTGAGACCAATATGCTGAGAGGAAGGCATGATAAAATTCTCCTTCACTGTGACAATCGTGAATGACCGATCGCATTCTTACAGCTGGTTCATTCTCTAAATAGCCACACATAAATTCTAATCTGTGTTCTAATGACCAGTTGGGAGGAAAACAATGAGAGAATTGATGGAGCCATGCTTGTGGATGAATGTCGTTGCCAGAATTCTTAAATGTTTTGAATTTACGTGTAGTAATGAACAGCTTACAGTCAAAATCATCATGTCGGAGAGTCGCATGTCGGTCATTGTTACATCGTGTCGGCGGTTCCATCTCAAAATTCGGTGTACATTGCCAATTTCTTTCATAACTTCCGAAATGCCCTGTGTTATTATTTTGTGGCTGTTCCGTATTTCTATGTCCCTCTTCCCGTATTGGGGTGCGAGTGTCCTCTGAAATACGTAATTCTTGTATTACCTGTGTCAGCTGATCTTGTACTTCCCGGATTTCTCTTTTGTACTGTGTATTGATATGATTTTGATTTTGTTTGAATTTTCTAATTTGTTCGCACTCTTCTGTGTCATTAAAGACTACCGGTTTTGTGTCATTCAGGTTATCATCTACCTTCGTAGATAAATTATTTAGCTGATCCGAAAGTTCAACTACTTTCTCTGATAATGAACAAATTTCCTCCATGTGTCTTTCTGAATCAATTTTCAGAGTATGTACTGTGTCCTTTAAGTTTTCCTGAGTTTTTGCAAGTTGCGTAACCAAATCGGTAGATGCAACTGAGTCAATTTTAGCTTGCAAGGTCTCATGATTTTCATGAAAAATAGTTTGCAGTTCTTTTATGGCTGCTTCGTGATTCTGTAATGCATTTTCATGCCGCGAAAAAATAGGTTGAAAATGCTCACAAATTTGTGTTTTTACGTCATTACAGACCTTTTGACATTTCGATTCAATGTTATGTAACTCAGTAGTTAAATCTTCACGTGTTTGTTCAAGCGTGGTGTCTAACTTTTGAAGATTTTGTTCCATTCTGTCTAACTTATGAAGATTTTGTTCCATTGTGTCTAACTATTGCTGTGTTTGTCTCTGGTGTTGTTCCATTGTGTCTAACTATTGAAGCTTTTGTCCCATTTGTTGCATTAATTGTAATAACAATGCACTGGTGTCTGAAACATGTTCCTCAGTGCTTTTCGGCAGTGAATTTGCACCGGCAACATTCACATTTTGACAAACGGAAAATGTGTCTTGACTCATTTGAGAAAACGGTGAGAACCCAAAACCTGAGTCTACAGTATTTGCAATATTGTGTTCTGTCATTCCCGATTCCTGAGGCGAGCTGTTGCCGACCGATCGATCGATAATGCTTCCCTGTTCACTACCTGTTTCACTGTCTACACCATTATTTGACGCCCGCTCCATTTCCCTATGCACAGTTACCAAATTACTACTTTGAATATTAGCTAATTCATTACATGGTGGCGCTAACACACTGCTTTCGTCTTCACTGTCATTTCTCAGTTTACTTTGGAGCCTAGTATTACGTTTTTCACACGCCATTATTGTCACAATATTTCACACGACAACACAGAAAAGCACAATTTGAAGAGAAAAAATAAGAGAACACATTAACATAGCACTGAAACTAATATCTAGTTAATTGCAGCTGCGAAATACTCGGTGCAAATCTACATGCGTGCCACACCTGGTTTGCTGTACGACAATGAAAGACTGCAACTACAAAGGAAATTCTCTCTATAATTACGCGCTAGCAATAAACAATAGCTACACTAATTACACAAACTACAAGAAAAAATCAGAAGATTCCAGTGAGGTATCCTAGGCTAAGGGTCGACATATGAAACGTCCCCTTTTGAACAATTATACATGACTGTGCTTAAACTGACACACAATATTTTTAGCGCATCGCAATGTGACTTTCAATAACCCCTACAAAAGAATGGCCCTGACTAACATTAACCTATACCTTTCACAAATCACTTACCTCACAAAAATCTTCGTTACTCGAACTACTGCAATACAGCGAGCGCCACTACTGCCAGCTAAATAAAAGATTCAAACTACTGAAGGCACTAACTACTGATGGGCATGGTTAGCAAATGAAAGATTTTGATAGAGAACAAACAATGTATTTACCTTAATAGTCATAATTGACATCCAGTCTTACAAATTTCAAAACTCCGCCATCTCTCTCCCCACATCCACCACTGCTGGCGGCTCACCTCCAACTGCGCAACGCTACGCGCTGTTAACATCCAGCAGCCCAACACTACAATGGCAGACAACAATGCAAACTAGCCACAGACTGCACACAGCACAGCCAGTGATTTTCATACAGAGCGCTACGTAACGTTGCCAATAAGAAAACATAAACAGCCTACTTACACATTCTACTGGAATTATTCATACGCAAGAAGTCTACCAAGAATGGTCGATTGTTCGACCATTCTTGTTGTTTATCCAGCGCACTGAAAACCTTGAAAATAAACCCTAATGTTACTTATTCATTAAGGTCACTATATACATTAAAGAAAAATGCACCATTAGCGTAAATTACAATATCATTTTAAATTCACAACTTACAATGCGAAATGGCCGCCATAGCGTGCGTTTTCTTAAAGCCTAGAACAGAGTGTGTCTACTAACGTTGTATTTTTGGTTTCTTACAACAGCGAGTAAAAGAACAATTACATTTCTACATGGATTCTATACAGTTACTCTGTTTGTACCGTTATTATTTCGTTTCATTACAAAATACCAATCTGATAATTAATTATACGCATGTTTTCAGAGTCCCCGCGTCATATGTTCTGTAATTTAGGGTTTTACAATATTCATTTTACTTCGTTTTGTGTCCGACTTGTCGTCAGACCATTTAATAGTTTGAACCGCTTATCGCTGCACAGTTGCAAGTTAGATGACGTGTACCAGAATGACTGTATTTGTCAGTGTTGGTGGTATTTATTCCAAGTGTCTTATCTATTAAGCTGTTTGTTCTGTGTGCTGTGTTGAGCCTATTTCTTTAGTATATTGTCCACCCTTTGTGTCTTTGTTGTTGAAAGTCAAAATGTGACATTTGTTTCTTACTACCTAATGGTTTGTTGTGTGTGTGTGTGTGTGTATGTGTGTGTGTGTGTGCGTGTTTTTAATTATGATGTGTTGCTTGTTTTTGTATTTTGTTGTTTATTTTATCTACAGTCTTTTTATCATGCCCAGTTTCTTTTACGGTTTTCAGTTCTTCTGTGTACCCATATTTGTTCATGCATGTGTTTTGTTCAGTCTGTGTAGTAAACCTCTGAAGCTGGCCTCTTTGTGAGATATGGTGTGATAAGATTGATTATGACAGTTGCTGGTTGCTTGTTTCCCATAAATTGTGAACTCAAGTTTGTTACTTTTGTTTATGGTGAGACCTAAGAAACTGAGCTTTTAATCTGTCTGTGTTTTAATGGTGAACTGTATCTATGGGTTGATGGTGCTTATGTTCTCATGAAATTCTTTTATGTGAGACTGTGGTTTATCTGTTATCCAAATCACATTGTCTACATATCTGTACCAATATTTTACTTTGTACTACTTTGGTATTAGTATTTGGCTAAAGATATGATTTTCTATCTCTCTAATGAAAGTGTCAGCTAGGGGACCCCTGACTGGCGATCCTGTAGGTAGTCCTCCTTGTTGAGAGGGACCTTCGTTGATGAATGTGAAGTAGTTTTGATTTGTGATGAACTTGAGTACTTCTGGTATTTCTTGTATGTTTGTTATGGGTATGATTAATTGTAATTGGACATTTCTGTACATGATGTTTATGGTTTCTTCTGTTGGAATATGTGTGTACATGGCAATTATGTGAAATGTAATTAATCTTACTGTTTGGTATGTTTTCATTCCCTATTTTTTCTATTAAGTCACTTCAGATCTTTAGTCTTTTGTTTTCTGTGTGTTTGCATATTGTCTGTGGCAGTGTGTGCTTGTGTGTGTGTGTGTGTCTCTTTAGCTAAGTAGTATGTTGCTCCATTGGTAACGCTAATCAGCGGGTGTATAGGGCTTCTCGGTCTGTGACTTTTAGGCAATGATTTTAGAGTGGGGCTTTTACGATTTCTTTCTGTCATTCTTTCAATCTATGGACATGTGAAAATTGTTTCTATACTTTTCAGAGTTTTCTGAAGTTTCTTTCGTATATAATTGTCAGATCACTTGTAGCTTCTGTGATATTGTTGCTCTGGATGAATTCTAATTCTTTCTCAATATATCTCTTTCCTTTCATGAATACAATCTGGTTGCCCTTGCCTTTTATTGTGACTGTGACATTTTCTTAATTTCTTCTATAGCTTCCTGAATGTATTCCTTCAGTTGTCAGGGTGTTTTATTTTATGGTGGTTTTGTTTCTTTTCATAATGTGCTTTATTTCCTCGGTAACTACCTCTCTTGTAATGTTTGCACTGAACTCAGGTTTGTTCAGTCTTCTCTTTGCTTCATTATGTGTTTCGTTTTTATTGTGATACCTTCCACTGCCCTGTGTGACACCTTTGTGTTTATGTTACGTTTGGAACCCTTTTCAAGCAGGTTGTGTCGTTGTGCAGATAAATTTATGTCGTCAGATTAATCATGCTTTCTTGAGTGGAGTGGTTATTGAACTGATGTTGTGATTGATGGACATCTATGTGGTACACCATTTTTATATATTCTAACTGCATGCGTTAATTCATCAACAAATGGTAAATATCTTATGATTTGCTACTTCAATGAGCAAGCTGCATACTTTTTATTCAGTGCCTATCTTCTCGAAAACAAAGATGAGATTTCTTGTTTTCTCCACATGATTTCAGCCATACGTTTTGTCTCTTCTGCGAGGTTTGATGGTTGTCTTCCGGAATTTGTTGAAGAACTGTGAATAAAATACCTGGCTTGACGTAGAAAAAATCGTCTTGTGAATGTTGCAATTATTCTTTCGATGCTTGATAAGGAATCTGGAGAGAAATTCCACCTTATACAAAACATCTTTGTCGTTTCGTTTTCACCCAGACATGTTTCAGCACTTTTTGTGTTGTCTTCAGTGGGTTTATTTTACTTCTGCAAAACTGTTACATGTTAAGCTTTAATGAAACTTTTGGGACGAAATATTTACATTTGTAAAATGAGCGATTATTGTCAAATATTTTTACATCGTTTTGTATGCAATACAGAGTTGAGACATGTCCCTGCGTTGAGGCATTCTATGACAACGATAGTTAAAGTGTACATGCCGATGTCGCAAGCAGAAGATGAAAAGTTAAGATATTTTGAACGGGTAATGAAGTATTAATCAGATTGTAAAGGGAGATCAAAGTCTGATAGTCATGTGGTATTGGAACATGGTTGTAGGGGAAAGGGTAGCAGGGTTTACAGGAGAATATGGGCTTGTTTCTAGGAGTGAGAGAGGAAAAAGACTAGTAGAGTTCTGTATAAAATTTCAGCTAGTAACAACGATTACTCTGTTCAAACAACACAAGAGGAGGTATATTTGGAAAAGCTTGGAAGACACAGGAAGATTTCAATTACATTACATCATGGTCTGGCCGAGATTCCAAAATCATATACTGGATTGCAAGGCGTACATTGGAGCATATATAGATTCTAATGACAAATTAGTAGTAATGAAGAGTAGACTGAATTTTAAGATACTACTCTGGAACAACCAGTGTGGAAACAAGCAGGATATGGAAGTACTAGGGAATGAAGAGATACGCTTGAAGTTCTCTAAAGTTATATATACTACTATAAGGAGTAGCTTAAACTATAGTTCAGCTAAAGAGGAATGAATATCTCTTAAAAGTGCAGTCACAAAATTTGCAAAGAAAAGCATAGGTACAAGGAAGGTAACGAAAAAGGTACTTCAGTTGAACGACGAAAGAAGGAAGTACAAAAATGTTCTCAGAAATTCAGGGATACAGCAGTAAATTCACTTACATATGGAACCAATATGAAGTGTAGGGAAGCTATGGAAAATTTGCTTCATGGAAAACGTAAAGAAATGAAAGAAGAAGTGATTATTAGAAGGTCTGTCTCAGCGTACAGAAAACTCAAAACAACCTTCAGTGAAACTGAAAGCAAGGATAGTTACATTAAGAGCGCAAAAGGAATTCCATTGTTAAATGCAGAAGAGTGAGAGGATAGGTGGAAAGAGTACTTTTCACGCCTCTATGAGGGGGAAGACTTGTCTGAAGGAGTGATAGAAGAAGAAACAAGAGTCGATACAGAAGGAGGTAGGGAATGCAGTATTAAAAGCTGAATTTGTTAGAGCTTTGGAAGACTTAATATCGAATGAGGCAGTAGGTATAGATAACATTCCGTCAGAATCTCTAAAATCACTGGAGAAGTGGCAACAAAACACCTATTCATGTTTGTCTATAGAATGTGTAAGTCTGTCGAAATACCAACTGACTTTCGCGAAAACGATATCCACGATATTCCGAAGATTGCAAGAGCCGAAAATTATCGCACAATCAGCTTAACAGCTCATGCATCCAAGTTTCTTAGAAGAATAATACACAGAAGAATTGAAAGAGAACTGAGTTTCTGTTAGATGACAATCAGTTTGACATTAGATGAGGGAAAGGCATCATAGAGGTAATTCTGAAGAGACAATTCTGAAGTTGCCGTTGATAATGGAAACAAGACTGCAAAAAAAAACTGAAAACGTTCATATGATTTTGTCGACCTGGAAAAAGCGTTCGGTAATGTCAAATGTCACAAGACGTTCGCAATTCTGAGGAAAAAAGGGGTACGTTAGGACAGAGACAGGAAACGTACAACGCGTCCAGGAGCAAAGAGGTAATGGCAAGAGTGGAAGACCATGAACGAAATGATCGGATTAAAAAGGGTGTGGGACACGGACGTAGTCATTCGCCCCTACTGATCTATCTATATAACGAAGAAGCAGTGAAAGAAATAATCTAAAGCTTCAAGAGTGGAATAAAATTCTAGGTGAAAGGATATCAACCATAATATTCGCTTATGACATTGCTATTTTCAACGAAAGTGATGAGGAATTGCAGGATTTGATGAATGGAATGAACAGTTTAATGAGTAGAGGATATGTATTGAGAGTAAATGGAAGAAAGATGAAAGTGATGAGAATTAGCAGAAATGAGAACAGAGAAAAACTTTACATCAGGATCGGTGATCACGATGTAGATTACATTAAAGAATTCTTTTGGTTAGGTAGCAAAATAACCCTTGATGGAGGAACAGGGAGGACATAAAAAGCAGACTAGCGCTGGCAAAAATGGAATTCCTGCCCATGATAAGTCTGCTTGTATCAAACATACGCCTTAATTTGAGGAAGAAATTTCTGTGAATGTACTTTTGCAACACAGTATTGTATGGTAGTGAGACGTTGACTGCGAGAAAACCTGAATAGAAAAGAATCAAAGCATTTAAGATGTGGTCCTACGAAAGAATGTCGAAAGTTAGGCGGACTGACGGTAAGGAATGCGGGAGATATCTGGAATATCGTGTAGGATAGATATATATGGAAAAAACTAACAAGAAATAGGAACTGGACGATAGTACACCTGTTAAGGCATCACGGAATGACTTTCATGCAACATATGCATACATCCACATTATTTCCAAATACACTATAAAACTAGATACTTTACACATATTAATGAATAACACAGAACGCTTCACCTCAGTGGCATGTCTCTACTCTGTATTCTATGAACAAATGTAAAAATATTTGACAATAATCGCTCATTTAACGACTACGTATCAAACGTGGTTTAGGGTTAATGAGTAACAATTTTTCAGAAGAAAAATAAACAAATAAATCCACTGCAGGTAGCACAATAGGTGCTGAAACATGTCTGGGTGAAAGTTAAACAAAAGTGTCCTGCTTAAGACTGAATTGCCCTCCAATTTGCTTAGCAAACATGGAAAGAAGACCTGCAACATTCACAAGATTTAACTATTGATTATTATGGAAAAAAATCAAACTCTACATCCAGATATAATTGTATTATGCAACAACAAAAATGGCTCTAAACACTATAGGAATTAACACCTGAGATCATCACTCCCCAAGACTTAGAACTACTTAAACCTAACTAACCTAAGGGCATCACACACTTACATGCCAGAGGCCGGATTCGAACCTGTGACCTTAGCAGCAGCGCAGTTACGGACTGAAGCGCTAGAACCGCTCGGCCACAGCAGGCTGCTATTCAACAATAGATGTTAAGATTTCAAGCACAAGATACACGTGACACTGTTATATAAGCTTTAAAAAATACATGACTTTCGTGTTGCTGCTACTGATAAAGCATATGGGTTAAGCAGCACTTGTTAACAACCAAAGTTAGAGTGTTATACCATACTTTGTATGCACTCTGTATCTTCCTATGAAATATTTTCATATGTAAATTGTCTATATTAAGTATTAAAATCCGGATATATTGGGTTCGGCACTACTGAAATAAATTATAAATTACTAGATCAGTGCAGGTAGATCTTTGTACCAGGCAAAAATTCTATACATTATAGTCACAAAAGCCTAAAAATTCGTTCAGTAACACTGCAGAAGACACATGAGCGTTACTTATGACCCATTTTATAGCTTAAAGTGTAATATTCACCGAGAATTTCCAGAGCGAACAATTTTATTCTCATGTTTAAATTCGTGAAATCTCATCTCTAAAACCGATATCAAAGTCAGCCAAACATTATAGTTACCAAATGCTAGGATATGAACTTCACCTTTCAGGCAAAATCTTTTGTCATCTTTTGCTTCACATTGATGCAACACCATACTGAACATAAACAGTTATGTAGGCAAGAAATGAGGGCTATTATACTTCAAAGTCACCCAGACACTATAGTGACGCCCTGTTGGTATATTAACTATAAATAACGTTTGACAGCCCCTGCTGAGAACGATAAGCAAGTAAGACCATGACTGCTGACACAAAGAAATAGACATTATGATATGAAATAGTACCCAATAGCCTGAAGCTGCCAGTAAGATAAATGCGTAAGGAGAGTAATGAAGCTACTAACAAGGGAACCTCCCCATCGCAACCCCCTCAGATTTAGTTATAAGTTGGCACAGTGGATAGGCCGTGAAAAACTGAACACAGATCAATTGAGAAAACAGGAAGAAGTTGTGTGGAACTGTGAAAAAATAAGCAAAATATACAAACTGTGTAGTTCATGGGAAGATAGGCAACATCATGAACACTGGGACCGCAGGAGCGCCGTGGTCTCGTGGTAACGTGAGCAGCTGCGGAACGAAAGGTCCTTGGTTTTAATCTTCCATTGAGTGAAAATTTTAATTTTTTATTTTCAGTTTATGTGACATACTCTTATGTTTTCATCAGTTTTTTGGGAGTGATTATCACATCCACAAGAAAACCTAAATCGGGAAAACGTAGAAGAATCTTTTTACCCATTCGCAAAGTGTACAAGTTAGGTGGGTCGACAACATATTCCTGTCATGTGACGCACATGCCGTCACCAGTGTCGTATAGAATATATCAGATGTGTTTTCCTGTGGAGGAATCGGTTGAGCTATGACCTTGCGATCAAATGTTTTCGGTTCCGATTGGAGAGACACGTTCTTTCGTCTACTAATCGCACGGTTTTGCGATGCGGTCGCAAAACACAGACACAAAACTTATTACAGTGAACAGAGACGTCAATGAACGAACGGACAGATAATAACTATGCAAAAATAAAGAAAGTAAAATTTTCACTCGTGGGAAGACTTGAACCAAGAACCTCTCCTTCAGCAGCTGCTCACGCTACCTCGAGACCACGGCGCTCGTGAGCTCAGGTTCTCCTTGATGTTGCCTATGTGGGACATGCACTACTCAGTTTGTATATTTTGCTTATTTTTTCACAGTTCCACACAACTTCTTCCTGTTTTCTCAATTGATCTGTGTTCAGTTTATCAAGGCCTATCCACTGTGCCAACTTATAACTAAATCTGAGGGGGGTGCGATGGGGAGGTTCCCTTGTAACATATGATTAAATTGAAATGCCAATGCCCCTTGTGTATTGAAGAATTGGAAATACCAATCTAACACTGCACAGGGACAATTGAACATCTCGTATGTGGAAACATTTTGGTTTTCCATTTTGCCTTACAGCATGTGTAGGTCAAGAAAAAGAAAATAATTAATTTCTGCCAGCAGCTGATAGTAATTCAGTTGACGTATTTGTGTGCATTCCTACATAACATAGTATTTCAGCCAACATATTTTCTACAGTCATTGGTGTGCATTCCTACATAACATAGTATTTCAGCCAACATGTTTTCTACAGTTATAAGCTTAAGTAGGTTAGTTTAACGGTTTTATCTCATTCAAACTTAATAATGAAGTTTAATTGCCTGTTTAACACATTATTTTATAGCCACACACATTTAGGCGTTGAAATGAAATTAGGACACCATAATAAGAGTCAAAGTCTTATTTAAGCACCAATTTAACACACACACACAACCTGTACTAAACAGAGAATGGAAAGCTGAAATGTGGAAGGACTAGACAGAAGCTCTACACAAGTAAAATGTGCTTGAAGGCAATATTATAGAAAGAGAAGAGGATGTGAGTGAATATGAGATGAAAGATACGACACTGCAAGAAGAATCAGACAGGGCGCTGAAGCATTTAAGTAGAAAAAAAAGCTCCCTCCCCCCCCACCTCCACCAGGTCCCTTAGAACTGCTGATACCCCTGGGAGAGCCAGCCAAAACGAAACTATTTCTTCTGGTGTGGGAGATGTATGAGGGAGGGGAAATATCCTCAGACTTTAGGATGAATGTAATAATTCCAATTCCTGAGAAGGTAGGTGCTGATAGGTGTGAACATTAGCGACTAGCAGTTTAATAAGTCATTGTTCCTAAATACTAACACAGCTTAAGTACAGAAGAATGAACAACTCATAGAAGCCAACCTCGGGAAACATCACTTTGAAATCCACACAAATGTAGGAAAATGCGAGACAATACTGACCCTAAGATTTATCAAGGAAGATAGGCTAAGGAAAAGTAAACATACTTTTATACGAGTTGCAGATATGGAGAAAGCTTTTGGCAATGTCGACTGGAACATACTCCTTGAAATTCTGAATGTGGGAGGATTAAAATACAGTGAGGAAAAGGCTATTTACGAGTTATACTGAAATCAGACAGCAGTTATAAGAGTCGAGGGACATGAAAGGGACGCACCGCTTGAGAATGGGTTTTAGTGTATTCCCGATGTTAGTCATCCCATACACAGAGCAAGCACTAAAGGAAACCGGAGAAAATTAGGCAGAAGGAATTAAAGTTCAGATAGAAGAAATAGAAACCTTCAGGTTTCCCGAGGGCAAAGATAGCAAGGGACTTGAAACAGCTTAACAGTATGGACAGTGTCTTGGAGGATGTAAGACGAACATCAACATATAAAATGCGGATAACTGAATGTAGTCGAATTAAATCAATTGATACTGAGGGAATTGGGTTAGGAAACGAGACACTGAAGTAGTAGATGAGTTTTGCTATTTGGGCAGCAGAATAACTATTCAGAGGAATAACTGATTTCCAACTGAGCCGTGTCGGCTTCCTTTCCTATTACAAGTTACCCTGACTCGTCGACATGAGTTCGCAGCTGCGGTGTAGGGTGTGCTGTTCATCTAAGCGGCGTGATTGTGGCGTCGCGACGGGGGAAGAGAGACGTGACCGAGGGGAGCAGGGAGCTGGGACGGGTGGTGCATGGTGTCAAGTGGTCATGTGGCTCGAATTTGTGGCGAGGCATACTGACTTTGGACAATGGGAAGTTTGTGTGTGTACAACGGCTTTCGTACTACAGAGTTCGCTCAAGTCTACCGGAACTGATTAATTTATCATACGATAATCCAGTTGCGCACTATAGCAGATTTTTGACGGCAGAATTAAGTCCCCGTGTTGTTGTTCAGCCAGAGATTATTTTATCTCCGACACACTTCTCTTGAAGGGATACATCGAACTTTTAGAAGTGAGCGTCATTTTTCCGGCCGTGTAAGACTGACTGCCCCACCTATCTTGTCACCAGTGCCTTTCTAACGGAGATGAGTAGCGAATTTCTGGCTGTTTAGGCTTCTTGGTCCGTGCTCGGCTGTACTTCTGGAATTATTTTTCTGTCCTATCATCTTTCGTGATACCAAAAGTGCTGAGCGATGTAACAGCTGCTGCGCTGAGCGTGTAGTAGTGGCCCGGACACAGACGCGCCTTTAGTCTGTTCCAGCGTCATAGACTGTGTGGTATGACGACGTATGGGACCCTTGGACCTTACTGCCTTCGCAGCTGTGCTTCTACACGCTGCGCGCCGGCCTGCACCATCTTCGCCGAGGAGAGCGCCGTTCGCCAAGTTACGTCATTGTAGTCTGTTAACTGCCTCAAGTAACAGCAGCTTCCCTCAATCTAAAGGCCTAATTGGTCAGTGCAGGTCGCCGCTCGCTAACTTTTGTAATTGTAATCTAGTTGCTCTTGTGTGTGACTGCTGTTATGTATCGTTCTAAGGGCCTAAGCGGCAAGTTATTCTGTGCCAGTTTGGTACCCCTTCTTATAACAGTTTTTTCTAGTTACTATGGGACGTGGAGGGCTGTATCAAACCAGTCTTTGATCTGAAGGCAGAAACAACAACGGGAAGTTAAGTTTTCTGGGTTAAGAGATAATTTTCCCTATTGCACCATCTACCATTTCTCGAGCTGTTATTTTTAGTCATTGCTGCTTCCTTTATTGTATTTGCTTATAAGTACATTGTCGTAATAAATTATGTCCTACTTGGAGGAGTATTGCCAAGCACGGTGTTGCACCGTTGTCCTGTTATTTCCTTCCTTCAGGAAGATCTTTGGGTCGTTGAGGCCAGGATAAACAGATGCCTTCCGATGGAAGTGTCACTAGGTTAGTGGCTCGTTTGCATACAGCATCGGACAGCTCGTTGAATCTCACCGTGGATGCTATAGGCGAGGCAGGTGCCACATGAGCTGGCTTCGCCGCTGCCGTACCAGGCTTATGCCAAAAATGTAGGCCTTCTAAGAACGATTCAACTCACCCACTGGAACAGCGGTTTGAGTGATGTTCAGCAGCAAACTTAATTCCGAAAGGGGAAGATTTCCATAAGCAGATGCGTCATTTTTAAGCTAGTATAGCCCATTTTCGTTCAGAGAACTTGGGAACGGTGAGTGGCGACCAAGAATCCTCGTCTGTACAACTAATACTCGAAAGCAGTGCTCAGGTGGTGCTTGGGGTAACTTTGACAAACTGTGTCACCCTAAGGGCTATTTGTTCCAGTTACTAACCTACTCTCACTGGAGAATCTGAGCGGGCCAGCGTCCATTTTGCGACTTACTGTTAAGTTTGAATTCTATGCTAACGGTTTGGGTATGTCACATGATAATGTGCTTCAGTTAATGTATCCTCTAACATGTGGTGTGTTAAGCCTTATATTTTCCCTAGTTTTATAAGAGAAAGCTGCTTTAAAGGGTGTATGAAAGCGTACTGTTGAGTTCAAGCTTTCACCCCGCTTTAAAAATGAACTCGAGCGAAAGCACTTTTAATGTGTTCAGGCCACCAATGAATCTTTGACAAGGTAAATTGAGAAAATTCGGACAGCATCTCAGCATTGAATTTGCAGGTTACCGAAGCCCAGATAGTTGATAATATATTGGAGGGTATGAAGCTGTCGACCACTCGCACTAAGTATCTCGCAGTAGCTTTTGCAACTAATTACATATTTATCACTTTCAGTGCTATTTTCGCGTTCCTTCCTATTTTATGTTTTGAAATTGTATTTTGTGTGTTATTGAGAAAAATAGTGTGATAATTATGGTGAGTGAAAAGCGTAAAACTAGGCTGCAAAGCAAATTGAGAAATGACCGTGATGACGAGCGTAGCTAGTTAGCACCATCCAGCAACGAACTGGCAAATGTTCAAGACAATAATTTGGTAACAGTGCATAGAGACATGGGCCATACAGTAAATAACATGGTAGAAATTCAAACAATTCGTGAACAGGGGATTGCTGACGATCGATCAGTCGGTAACAGTTCGTCTCAGGAATGCGGATTAACATAACAAAATCTTGCAAATACCGTAGATCCAGGTTTTTCGTGAATACACTTTTCTCAGTTAAGTCAACACACACTCTGCTTCACAAAATACGAATATTGCCGTTGCAAACACACTGACATAAGACACAAAGGAACATGTTTCAGTCACTAATGCATGGTTATTGCTATTAATTCAAAAATTTGATCAAACAGACCTAAAGCTTCAAAAGTTAGACACAATGGAACAAAATCAGAAACAATCACATTAACAACTTCAAAAGTTGGACGCAACTGACGAAATTAAACAAACACTTGAACAAACAGGAGAAGACTTAACAGCTGAGATACACAAAATCGAATCGAAATATCGACACATTTCTGAAGATGTGAAAACACGAATTTGTCAGCATTTTCAGCCTATTTTTTGCGACATGAAGACACATTACAGGATCATGAAGCAGCAATAAAAGAACTGCAGATCAATGTAAACGAAAATCACGGCATCTTGCAGGCTAAAAGTGACTTTGTTGCATCTACCGATACGGTTGCGCAACTTGTAAAAAATCAGGAAAACTTAAACGACGCACTAGATACGATTACGATACAAATGGACACTCTAAAACATGGCTCAGAGAAATCAGCACATTATCGAAAAAAATAGCCGAACTTTCGGATTAGTCAGCAAATTTATCTACAAAGGTATATGATGACTTGGACGATAGAAGACCAGTAGCTTTTACTGACACAAAGGAGTACGACGAAATTTAAACAGTTAGAAACAAATTAATACGCAACACAAAAGAGAAATACGCGAAGTTAAGTTGGCACAGATGATAGAAGAATTAGATATTTCAGAGAATACTTGCACTCCTACACGGGAAGAGGAATTTAGAATTACAGTCAAGTCACGTGGTGATAATACAAGGACCTTCACAGATCTTGAAACGAGTCGGCAGGGTCCACCGAACGTTGAGATGGAACCGCCGACACGACGTAACAATGACCGATTTGCGACTCCCCAACACGATCACTTTGACTGTAAGCTCTTCATCACAACGCGTAAATTTAAAACATTTAAGAATTCTGGTAATTACGTACATCCACTAGCTTGGCTTCATCAATTTCTTATTGTTTTCCTTGAATTGATCATTAGAGCATAGATTAGATTTTATAGTTGTCTATTTAGAAAATGAATGAGCTGTAGGAATGCATCGGTTATTCGCGACTGTCACAGTGAAAGAGATTTTTGTCATGCCTTCCTTTCTGCATAGTGGTCTCTGGCTGCACAATATCGAGTAACAAACAGTATAATAATGATAGTAGGAGGACAGAAGGACAAGGGGGATGTCAACCCGAAGTACCGTTATCAAAGACGGCGGCGATGATGTCATCCAAGATGGCGGCGATGACGTCATCTGATGACGTCACCCAAGATGGCGGCTTTTGGCAGGAAGTTAGAAATGTAGTGGCAAGATAGGTCAATTCGGCTACCCCCACTAACCCAACCCGCCCTTCGCCCTCCCCTCCCCCTGAAAATGGCAGGAAATTCAAATTACATCAAGACACTGCAACACACCTCTACTAACCTAAGAGAATGGAGGGAAGACAGGTCACTTCGGCTACGTCCACTAACCTAAGACATGTGACTTCAACATCTTCTTAGGAACTGGCCAGAAGTTTGAATTTTGGAGGGAAGATAGGTCAATTGTGCTATCTCTACTAACCTAAGAAACTGGCAGGAAAGAAATGGCAGTTGGGCTACTTCCACTAACAGAAGTCATACAATTGCCACCTCATCCTAGGAAATGGCAGGAAGAGGACTCGACCTGTGCTGGAGATAAGTCGTTTTTTGCAAGCACTATTTATTTAAACAATTAGAGGCAGTACCACCATCAAGTCTAGTCGCCATGGGGTCTGGAGTCCAACTGACCTAGTACACTGTACTGCCACCAGAAGGCACTGTCGTCCATTCTGTGACATAACCCAAGATGGCTGTCTGGAGGGGAAAATGACTCAGCCTGCACTGGAGTGTACTTTATTTATTTAGGAACAATTTATTTAGGGATTGATTTGAGATAATTTATTTATTACACTGATACAAAAGACATGCTCTGACATACTTGCGGTCACACCACACAGCCTACAGACCTGTAAACTACACCCAGGATCCTGTCCCCCCGCTGGTGGACCAAACTTCGAACACAGAGCATGTGTTCGGATGTAACACATGATTGGTCCACCTGCGAGCCCTACCCCAGATGTGACATGTGGTTGATCCGCCTCTGAACATCAGTCTTGATATACATAGTGCACGGCAGTTGCATATTCGAATGCTATATAAAATGTGGCATATTGTGGATCTGCATGGCAACACCACTCCATACATTGTGCGTGACGGATAGACCTACAAACATTATCCTGCGTGCGGTACATTGTGGATCCGAATCGCAACATCTTTCCGGATATAACATTCAGTGGATCCACACTCGAACGCTAACTCAGGTCTATTGCAGGCCCTCGGAGCTATCTGCAACATATGGATATACGAGGGCCGTTCAGAAAGTAACCTCCGGTTGATTTAAAAAAATACACCAAGTTAAATAAAAATATTTTAATATATACATCTTACAACTACATCTTTGCACTATTTTTCTACATAGTCTCCATAGCGATTGAGGCACTTATCGTATCTCTTCACAAGCTTTGAAATTCCTTCTGCATAAAAATCACCCGCTTGTGCCTGGAGCCAGCCTGTGACCACATCTTTGAGCTGTTCGTCGTCATCAAACCGCTGTGACCCGAGCCATTTCTTCAAATGCATGAAGAGATGATAATCACTTGGCGCCAGGTCTGGGTTGTAAGGTGGATGGTTGATAATGTCCCACTTGAAGGACTCAAGAAGGGCCGTTGTTCTGCGAGCAGAGTGAGGACGGGCGTTATCGTGCAAAAAAACGATACCGGAAGTCAGCATACCACGGCGTTTGTTCTGTATAGCCTGTCGTAACTTTTTATTTGTTTCACAGTACAAGTCT
Source organism: Schistocerca nitens (assembly GCF_023898315.1). Classification (NCBI taxonomy): domain Eukaryota; kingdom Metazoa; phylum Arthropoda; class Insecta; order Orthoptera; family Acrididae; genus Schistocerca; species Schistocerca nitens. The sequence continues at coordinate 317,892,043 of NC_064621.1, read as the reverse complement.
TGATTAATGGTCGTACCACGTTCCATGAACTCAACCAACAACACCCCTTTGGCATCCCAAAACACCGTTGCCATCAGTTTTCTGGCAGAAAAATCTTGCGAGGCTTTTCTTGGTTTGGTAGGCGAATTTGAATGTGCCCACATCTTTGATTGTTCTTTTGTCTCAGGGTTCACGTACTTAATCCAGGTTTCGTCACCGGTCACGATTCTGTTTAACAATGGTTCTCCTTCGTCCTCATAACGTGACAGAAAGTCTAATGCAGAGGCCATTCTTTGAGTTTTGTGGTGGTCGGTAAGAATTTTGGGCACCCATCGTGCACAGAACTTACGGTAACCCAATCTTGCTGTCACTATCTCGTACAAGAGAGTCTTAGAAATCTGTGGAAAACCAGTAGACAACTCCGACATTGAGAAACGTCGATTTTCACGAACTTTTGCATCAACTGTCTGAACGAGTTCGTCAGTCACCAATGATGGTCTACCATTCCTCTCTTCATCATGAACGTTTTCTCGTCCACTTTTAAATAAACGTACCCATTCACAGACAACTCCTTCACTCATAACTCTTGGTCCGTACACGGCACAAAGCTCACGATGAATAGCTGCTGCAGAATATCCTTTGGCTGTAAAAAACCTTATGACAGCACGCACTTCACATTTGGCGGGGTTTTCTATTGCAGCACACATTTCAAACTGCCACAAAAACTAAACTAGCGCAGGTACGACGTTCACTCGACCACGGCTTGATGCCGACTGACCTGTTGAGTGCGTGAACGCACAGATGGCGTCGCTACTCCCCCCACAACCCGCACTGTGACCAATCGGAGGTTACTTTCTGAACCGCCCTCGTATAAAGACATACGGAAAAGAGAGCAAACGCTCTCCAAATGTGGAGGTGACTGTATATAATCCAGTGCAGTGTCATACTATGCCTCCCGATCAGTGCATTTGGGCTAGAAGTTGGCAGATGTACATTTACAAGCAATTTTATAATACAGAACGAGAGGTTATGTCATGATCGTAGAGATGGAACTAAGTTAAAATTGATATAATTGCACAAAATGATGGGGGGACGGCTATAAATTGATAGAATATACACCGAAATGTAGGGAAATTAAGAATGTACTTGTGTATCTTCTGGTTGGCACAGAGAAATTTGCACACAAGAACAAATATGCGGCACCAGAATGAATCCAAAAACACGTCGACATGGAAGCGAAGGGAATCAGGGAATCAGTAATTTTTTTTTTCGTCGAGGCAGCATTATAGTGTATGTCTATTGAGGTACCACTGATACCTGTGAGTTGATTACTGTATTTGACGCTTTTCAGGAAGACAGAGAATCATCTGCCTCTGAGCTTATATACATCTGCGTTAAAGGATGACACAGAGTGGACAGGGTGATCGATTGAGATGGAGCTGTAACGATGTACGATTTCATTTTAGACTGATGCTGCATTATGGATAGGGAGAAGTTGCTGTAAGTCAATTCCTCCATTGTTCTGTCGGAATGCATCAGTCATGTGACATAGCCTGCGTTCCACTTGTATACAGCCACATGTTCTGACTGTGATTTAAACCACTGTCTACTTGGGATCGTTAACGGCAAAACTGTCGGTCATCAGAGGACTTCCATCTTATGTATGATAAAACATGACAAATTCCTCTCAACGAACTATGATTTATGCGATGTACTCCATCCCCCTGTCGTATCTTGGGTGTAAAATCAAAACTTCAGCTTCATAACTAAGTTAGCGATAGGTGCTTGTGAGGCCCTGCAATCCCTGTGTATACATTTGCAACACAGATGTCCTGTTTACAGAGTTAGTGGCGGAATGACTTGTAATTTTCACATGTCGGACACTGTTGCTGTGTGTTTATCTGTTTCCTTGTAAGAGGTACACCACGTTACTAACCATAATTTTATGTAGGGCTGATGGAGGCATAGTATAATTTCTGAAGCGTGATCTGATGTGAACTGTGGACGCTATACATCTCTGGAAAGCTAAATTGTGCTCGTATCACACAGAGCCAATGTATTAAGGAAGTAGATTTCTCTTTTTACAGTTCGATAACATAGTTTATCGTAGAGTAACTGGGAAGAAGGACGTATGTCACGCATTTGAAATATAATTCTTACATTGAAATATTAACAGCACTACATGCCATATGACTGATAGGTCGGAAACGCAACCGATCTAACAATACAGTCCATTTTAAATGTGGAACGTTATAGCCTTAGGAGTGCATTTATTTATGTTCTATCTTACCAATACCTTCCAGGTACTGATCCTAGACTCTAGAATAATACTTTAATGTTGATAGCTTGGTTGATTTACATAAAAGTGCTTCAAACTCCGTCCATCGGGAGCTCCAATGCGCATAAAAATAAACCGCGTCTTATCCATTTACACTGTCTGATATTACATCACAACACTTTCAAATCTGTTACTATACATCGATAAGGAATGCTAACCTGGTCGACATAGGCGCATCTACAGAAATCTTGTACACTTCGATGGGCAAGGACTCAGAAAGCTCCATTCATTCACGAGATGTGGAATGTAGCGGTCTACTTCTGGTCGAAATGTGTGTGAAATTTTATGGGACTTAACTGCTAAGGTCATCAGTCCCTAATCTTACACACTACTTAACCTAAATTATCCTAAGGAGAAACAAACACACCCATGTCCGAGGGAGGTCTCGAACCTCCGCCGGGACCAGCCTCACAGTCCATGACTGCAGCGCCTCAGACCGACTTCTGGTCGACTACAGATTAAATTTGTAATGGTGCTGCAGGGTGGGTTGGTCAATGGTATTGTGAGTGGGGTCTTTCTGTGCCCTAAGACTGCGAGAATGCTCTGTTACTCCCATCAGCATAGCAACAGATCGTAAATTAAGCACTATGCTCGAAGTGTTCGAAATATTATGTGCTGTCTGATATACTTTGATGATGGATGGAGAATTAACAAATGGTTCAAATGGCTCTCAGCACTATGGGACTTAACATCTGAGGTCATCAGTCCCCTAGAACTTAGAACTACTTAAACCTAACGAACCTAAGGACATCACACATATCCATGCCCGAGGCAGGATTGGAACCTGCGACCGTAGCAGTCGCGCAGTTCCGGACTGAAGTGCCTAGAACGTCTTGGCCACCGCGGCCGGCTGAGAATTAACAATGAATGGACGTACTGCGCAGTCATCTGTCCACATTCACAGTGATACTTGTGGGGAGGGGTGGTTTAGCTATGATACTGAAAGTGGGAAACATGTTGTCACATCATTGGTTGGTGTTGAAATTACTGTAAAATTGATAAAATCGTTCATACAATCAACTATGATCCTTATTAATTCAGTACATCTAGGGCGTCTTTTCCATCCCATGTGTCCGCTGGTACGCTGTTGGTTACCACATAATGATTGACTGACATCGTTTCTTTGAGATGGAGAAAGAGTTTTGGTGGAGGGTCAACTACTTCTCAGAACGGATAGCAACGAAACGGTGATCACATACATGACTGTAATATAAGGAATCAGTCGAAATGGAGGCTGGCTGTTGTGGCCGAGCGGTTCTAGGCGCTACAGCCTGGAACCGCGCTACCGCTACGGTCGCAGGTTCGAATCCTGCCTCGGACATGGATGTGTGTGATGTCCTTAGGCTAGTTAGGTTTAAGTAGTTCTAAGGTCTAGGGGACTGATGACCTCCGAAGTTAAGTCCGACAGTGCTCAGAGCCATTTGAACCAACCAGTCGAAATGGAACGCAGCGTCATCACCTATTGCGTCAGTTTGACAGATGAATTTAAATGTAGATGTCATCAATCACTTTCGGACAGCAGTTTGGAAACACTCCATAAGACCACCAAACGTTTCCAGTTTCCTTATGTTGTAACTGTCTTTTACTTAAAATCACCCAGTGTGTGCATCGTGTTGTGGTAGCCTGAGTAACAAGATGATTTACACCGTGCGATGTTTAGTTTACAGCGAGAGGCAATGGATCAGAACATGTTAATGTCAGTTTTTAACCTGACACAGACCTCGAAATCGTGACGGAAAAACAAAATGTATAGCAGTGTACAAAGTGTGTTCTAGCAAACAAAAAAAAAAAAAAAAAAAAGTTATTTCAAACAACGATGCAGGGTCACATGATTCTCTGGCAATTTACAGCATGGTCTGCGGAATACGGTAATTCTCCTACAGTACAGGTGATGAAACTTTAAACTAGTCTGTGCAGTGGATCAATACCTGTATATTTAATAGGATTGTCCCATGTGCTCGATGCTGGCACGCATACAGTATTTGTTTTCGATATATGGGAGGAGAGAGATGCGGTTAAAATGTTAGCGTGTTCGCTGTTGGATGAAGTTAGTGGAAGCATATATAGTCCTTAATTTTTCTCTGGGGGATGGAATAGAATAATGATGATAGAATGTTGGGATGATAGACGTGAATGGGCCATGAGGGACGTGGATCTATACTACCTGCTTGTAGTTTGGACAAGCATCATAATGCAGTAGCGAAATACATGTCCTTCCCCCCAGTTCCCGTACTGTCCTTTATACTACCTCGTGTTGCAGGAGCAGGCTTCGTTTCCATCAAATGGTCAAAACACAGTTCTGTCACAGTAACTCAGCTTCGCCTGTTCCTACATGGGTTGCAGAAGATGGTATATACAGTTTCCTCCGACTCCTACTCAGTTACGACTAACATTGGAACGATCACGTGCGCAAAGCTGCAGGGATGGTAGCGCAAAGTCTGACGGGGCGGTTGCAGGATGCATAGGGACTACCAAAAACGAGGCGGGAATTTTACTGTGGCAGATAGGTTCGAGAAAGGTGACTCGAGATATGAGAATGCCAGAAATATGATTCACTTGTGGCTGTAATCATTAAAAGACTTCTCCATAATATCCAGCGCAGGTATGTGGTTGAAAGGAAAGACTTGATTCCAAATCATATACATCATTTCTAGCAGATAGCGTAGCACTAGAAATCTGCAGAGCTTGTGTACATTTCTTACGACCTCAAGCAGCACACCACCTACTACTGTTTCTGATCCTTCTCAATCAGTCATCGCCTATAACTCAGTGGATATATCGCAGAACCTCTGACATGATATCGAGACAGAATATGTTACAAATACTGGAGAAATATCTAGTGGCGGCGGCGTGAGGGGGGTTGCAAACAGTGGTTTCATACCACGTTCCTTAGCCGAATCACTTTCCAAATTCAGCGATTTTATGACTAGATTTCATCGTGGGCTACGTGTAACCGGACTGCTGTTCTGATAATATACACTCCGGCGATCACCATCTCGGTATTTGTCTCGAAAACCATGTGATTCGTAGGTAATACCATACGTGGATTTATGAAGCCGATATAGCTTTTGACATGGATACTTGTGTGCACATGTAGACTCAAGACTGCTTATGACAGTAACATAAAGTAGTTGTTGGGATCGGGTTTTTCAACATCTGGAGATTTGTAAGACTATTAAACCTCTCTTTCTAAGACACAGTTGTAGCACTTGCAAGAAAAACTTATGAGACATATCCACCCAGTAGTGATTATTGGTCAGTATTATTTCGTATCGCCAGCGAGAGTAGTAGGGGAGGTGTGATAGATTCGCCTTGAGAATCAAGCTTGTGAAGTATATGTTTGTATTCCGACATGTGCCAAAGAAATGACCATATCCATTCGTAAGGAAGGTATGTATATTACATCGAGTACTGTGATAGCATAGGGAAGAGTATGTCAAGTCATAAGAATGGTACTAATATTTCTGTTTCCAGAGACAAAGCCGTGAACAGGGTATATTTGCGATAATTCACTCCTAGTCGAATGTTGTTCAACTGAAACCATAAAATGTAAAAGTCATGTGACTAGGGCCTCCTGTCGGGGAGACCATTCGCCGGGTGCAAGTCTTTCGACTTGACGCCACTTCGGCGACTTGCGCGTCGATGGGGATGAAATGTTAATGATTAGGACAACAGGAGACCCAGTCCCTGAGCGAATAAAATCTCCGACTCAGCCGGGAATCCAACCCGGGCCCTTAGGATTCACATTCCTATGTGCTGACCACTCAGCTACCGAGTGCAGACAAGTGAAACCACGATCGTAACATTTAGTTCTAAGTACAAGGATGAAATATATATGTGACCGATTTCTTAGGATGATGAAGCTACATGTGCATGCTAAGCGTGAAGCACTCCTGTACAGGGATGATTCACCTTTCCTATTAACAGTAGGAGCTGCCTGAATGGAGAGGCTTGTTGGAGTGTAGGAACATAGATGACTTAACCGTGTTGTCCTCTAGGCGACCAAATAGCAAACTAATACTTAATATGTGTTGAACAGCTTTCATGATCGCATGGAAATTTGAGAAGATTGAATACGGAGGTGTGTTTGCACTGGAGCATTATTCACTCTCATGTAATTGTTTGGTTGGCTGCTTGTTCACATTTCGTGTCTTTATTTAGTTGAGAGAAAATCGATTGTGGTGTGTGCATCTAGCAGGTGGAAGTCATGTTTGCTGGTTCTCTAGACAGGAGAAACACCTTAGTTGGCTTTGTAAATTATAGGGAGGATTTGGAATGTGGAAATATCATTATTCTCTATTTGTTTCAAGTTCTCTCATAAAGGTCGGGATAAGTTTCTAGTTACTCAGTGGTCTAGAGCACACTCCACCTTGCTAAGGATTGGAGTTTGTAGAGAAATAATTTCCAGTCTATATCTTCGCAATTATGTCGCGCAAGCGATTGGGATGATACTGCTTTGTGCTTGATATCAAGACGTACCGCGAAAATGGTATAATATTATGTCAAACCATGCGAAAATACATGTGTTCTAGTAATCCCAGAGTCTGGAGATGGGTGTAGAAAAGCAAGCACGGAAGCAGGTTCGGACCAGAAGCAGTAATACATTTTTAACCAGGGGGAACGAGCCTGAATGTGTAGAACAGTTGTGAGAATGACTTCAGTCAGCTGAGGGTGCTCTGGTCACCTATCAGGGGTGGATGACCACCAACCGTGCAGGAAAGTACCTAATGCTGTGAGGAGTGTATATGGTGTTGTCTGTCTTCGCAGAATATGTACGAATGATATGAAAGGGTTGATTTTGTATGGAGCAGGATACCAGTTGTGTGTTTACTACATCGGCATGGTACGTGGTGATATATTGCTGGGTTGGAGATAGGTTTGGCACCCTAATAATCAAGCTTCTGTCCTCAGTGGGAGAGCAGTGTAATTTAGTCAGAGTTTTTCAGTATTTGACAATATGTATGTGCACTTTGTAAGGTTTAATGGTCGATGCAATGTGGCGATCTGTGTTAAATACTGTTTTTGCCACTGAAAGCCTAGCCTGCACAAAGAAAAAAAGGTGGATGGTGCTTCCACACCGGTGGCTTCAGTAATTCAGCGAGTTAATTCGATAAGAGCCAATCATAACGTGCAATTCATTCAGAAGACATCCTATGTGCTTGGATCAAAGAGTCTCTACATGGCAGTGAGAAAGTTTGCGTATATTGAAAGCAGGAAGGGTAACATGTGATGGACCGGGTGCCACATTAGGATTGCGAGGAAGATGCATTCGACATTATTCTGCGCTATTTTCGGAAACAGGTACTGTTAGGCCAAGAATTTCTGTGTACACAAGCTAAGACATCAAAAAAGCTCTAACAAATGTGCACATTGAGTATTTCTGCGACACAATACAATTTCCGAGAGTTCGACTAGGTTCTTATTTTAGATAGCCATGTGACTTCAGTATAGCATTGAGAACGTTGTTAGATGCGCTTGTGATGGTATGTAGCTACGCACAGCGATGCATCATTCACACATCATGCATGTCCCATTAGAATCGCTGGGGACAAAGTAGCCTGTGCTAATCTTGAACAGATTCATGAAAAGTCTGTGATCGTGAGTCGCTCGGCAATTAGCTGTTCGCAGGACCACCGGTATAGAGAGTGATCACACCAGCAGGGGTGAATACTTGCACGTGTGGCCAAGGGGATGACTTTGCGCTTGTTTATATAGACATTTGACGTCGATATAACACTTGAAGAACTTTAACTGTAGAGGTTACTTTGACAAGCCGTCAGCAGTGGCATGAGAAAGATGGCTCACGCTGGCTTGCATCTGCTGGTGGCTCGCGGTGGTGTCGACGCGTGCGCGCCCTTGGAGCGTCTGCGCTCTGTAACTACGTCTTTACTCCCACTTTCTTGCGTCAACAATGGTGCCAAGGTGATCACGTGTTTCGAGAGGAATTTCTCAGGTGTAAAGTATGAAAGGGGTGCCCCTGCCTCATGCTTGAGGGACTCGAACCGGCACCTGTGTGTGGCTTGGCAGCTGACGCCCACATCACTTCGTGGGGGCTACAGGTGTATCCCGATTTCTGGGAGCGAGTGTGGTAGTCTCCTGTGTGGTCCAGTGGACAGGGGTGGCAGGCGATGCCTCTGCACGTTGCTTGCGTAGATGTAGCATTATTTTGTGAGCAGGTCTGCAGGCTGTGCTATGCGTTATTTGGACAGTCTACAAGATGATTTCGTGTCTGCAGATCAGTGTACTGCGTTATTTAGGAGGAGTTTGCATGTTTGTGTGCTGTGTACTGGAATTATTTCGGTGATTTATGAGCTATTTTTGTGTCTGTAATACATTATTTAGGAATAGTTCCCCGGTCTGTAGGCTGTGTGCTGTAACCCCAAGCATGGCAGAGCGTGTGTTTTGTATCAGTGTGATAAATATACCATCTCAAATCCATCCCTAGATAAATTTTCCAAAATAAATAAAGTACAATCCTGCACTCACTGAGTCATTATCTCTTCCAGACAGCCATCTTGGTTTATGTCACGGAATGGACCACAGCATCCTCTGGTGACAGTAGAGTGTACTAGGTCAGTTGGACTCCAGACCCCATGGCGACTAGACTTGACGGTGGTACTGCCTCTAGTTGTTTAAATAAATAGTGCTTCCAAAAAACGACTTATGTCCAGCACAGGTCGAGTCCTCTTCCTGCCATTTCCTAGGATGAGGTGGCAGTTGTATGACTTCTGTTAGTGGAGGTAACCCAACTGCCATTCCTTTCCTGCCAGTTTCTTAGTTTAGTAGAGACAGCCCAATTGACCTACTTTCCCTCCAAAATTCAAACTTCCCATCGAAAGCCGCCATCTTGGATACGTCATCAGATGACGTCATATCCGCCATATTGGATAACGGTATTTTGGGATGACACCCACTTTGCCTCTCTACTAATGATGAAGCATTGCGATCAGTCTGAATTTTCCAACCCTGTAAAGTATTTTGAAGATATGTTACACCAGAATCAGTATTTGTCAAACCTGTACAGCTCTTCAGAACTTATTCGCATTTTGTTAGTTAAATTGTCTGAACACTTAGGAAATATTATTTTGGATGGATGTTGTAAAGATGATATCGAAGCTTTTCAGGCACTTTTGCAAGAACTGGAAATCGACACAGACAATTGTATGATGAGAAAACAGGAAAACAACACCAATTATAGGTCACATCCACCACAATTTCGTGACGACAGATAAAATTGCCATAAACGACAAGTCTACCATTATAACGCAAAGAGTGTTTCGTGACGACAGATAAAATTGCCATAAACGACAAGTCAACCATTATAACGCAAAGAGTGACCAAAACAGACAGTGCACGTATGACAACCATTGGCGGAATAACAATAATTACAGAGACAGATCATGTGTCCGAGGTAACGACTATGACAGTGACAACAGTAGAGATAAAAAACCTAGGAACCAGAAAAATTATTATCGAGGGAGACAAAATGACTTCAGACGCAACACTCCACCCCGTCATTACGATTCGGGGAGAAATTCTCCACCATTTATTTGACAAGAAAGAAACTACGGAATTTATCGAAAGACGGCAGACGCTATAATCATGGTAACAGACCTGAATTTAATCAGGACTGGTAGATTCGGGACCCTCTCGACAAACTGAAATTGTAGAAATTAGACCTCAAAATCACAGTAACGACGCGTGACAACAAAGGGATGACTCGCATAGCAGGCCGCTACAAAACGTATTTATGAGGCTCACGACGTAGCTGGCTTGACTATCAATATTACTCACATTTTACTCCAGGAACATTTATTTATTTATTTATTTATTTAACCTGGCAAGATTACATGACATGACATGAAACAGAAAAATACTGCATATCCTGTAATTCACATGATAACAAATGGCGTAAAATTTACGGCAGTAATTGACTGCGGCAATCCTATTTCGGTAATTAGTGAAATAGCTTTCAGTAAATGCAATAAATCTAATGGTTCCCCACACTTCCTTTACGCAAAATTAAATTACAAGGTGCAATTTTTGGAAAAAGTGTTGCTGTACGCCAACAAGCTAACTTAGAATTCTTCTTTTGTCAAAGAAACAATTTATTATGAATTTTGTTATTGTTCCATTATTGTCGACGAAGATAAATATTAGGTGTACATTTTTTGAATGAGTATAAAGCAATTTTAGACTTTCATGACGATTAAATAAGTGTAGAGAAAGAAAGTAAGTCAATAGCTTCGAAATTTGAACATAGGCTTTCCAACTATGATGAGAAAATCAGTCGGTTTTTACCTTTTGTCAGATCACAGTTTGGAACTTCCGACAGAATTGGACACTAATGATCACTTTGCAAGAGATTCAGGAAAAAATTTAAACAATTGAGAACTGTAATGACAGTAATAGGCAGGACCTTTTCGACGTCTTACAGTCACATTCCACTGTTTTTACTCACAAAACAGGAACAATTCAAGGATTTCAGTACAAATTTCGTGATCGGGAGCATACAAAATTTTGCATCAGACGATACTTAATTCCGGCACATTATAGGGACAGTGTTAGAACGGAAATACAGTCTATGTTTGACGAGGGCATTATTGAACCAGCGGTCAGCTCATACAATAAACCATTACATGCTGAGAAGAAAAACAGATCGATCAGGCTTGTCTTAGATTCCAGACAAATAAATACCATAATCAATCCAGAATTAGACAGACCACAAACGTTCGAAGAACTTCTTCAAAATTTCAACGGCGTAAAAGTGTTGTCTTCTATTGATCTCAGATTCAGCTTTTGGCAAACTGACCTGAATCCAGAATGTCGAAAATATATGGCTTTTATTCGTTTCGGTGTTCGTTATCAATTTCTGAAACTTCCTCTTGGTTTGAACATTTCTTCGGCAGCATTCATTCGTGGACTGAATTCCATATTACCGAGTTTTTAAAACGACATATTACCTTGTACGTGGACGGTAATTTAATAGCAGAAGTCTCTTGGGTACAACATAATCGTATCCTCAATAGTTTGTTGCGTATTTTTGCTGAATCTGGAATTACAGTTAACTTGGAAAAATGTAAATTCAGTAGGTCAAAGGCCAAGTTCTTGGGTCACATTATTTCTTCTGAGGGTATTACGCCGGATCAAGAAACGATGGAAGCAATCAGAGCTATTCCTGTTCCATCCACAAAAAGACAAGTTCGCCGTGTTCTAGGTCTCGAGAATTTCTACCATTGTTTCCTGAATACGAAAATTCTAGTTACCCCAATACTTTGTCCTCTCACTGTCAAAAACACTATTTGGAACTGTAACGAACAGGCAAAGTTGGAATTCGATTCTTTGAAAGAAGCTCTACTTAATGCTGCCATCTTAGCTCACCCAGATCTGTCACAGGATTTCTACCTGCGCACGGACTCTTCTAAAGTTGGTCTTGTTGCCAATTTATTTCAAGACGTTATAGAAAATTGCATTACCGTTCAACAAACCATCGTTGTTAGCTGCGAGCTAACAAAATCTGAGAAAAATTATTCCATCGCTGACTTGGAAGCTTTAGCTATCGTTTGGGCATTTGAGAAATGTCGTTTATTTCTTTCTGGCAAACATGTAAAAGTGTGTAATGGTCATCGAGCATTGCAGTGTCTTATGTCTTCAAAATTTAATCATGTCATGTTGATACGTTGGGCATAGTTCTTGCAAGAATTTTGCGTCACCATAGTCTACATTCCTGGCACGGAAAATATTGTTGTGGACGCACTGTCACGTGCACCGGCTGGCCTTGAGAAAAGCAACACAGAAGCTAAGCTTGAGAGAAATTTCAGTATTCTTTACATTTAAAAAGTAGCTTTTGAAAATTCCATCACTGCATCTTTAAAGGACATGGCTCATGAGTAAGGATCCGATTTAGAAAAATTTTAAAAGTAAATGGCATGAAAAGACACCAACGCCGATTCGTCACTATTATCTGGTTAGAAATAACATACTCTTAACACGTTACACTGTTAATGAGAAACTATGGCTACTTTATATTAGTGACATTTTTGTTAATAAGCTCATCTGGTACATTCATTTCAGCTACGCACATTTTGGCCCACAAAAACTTTATCATATAGTTCGGGGCAATTGTTATTTTAACATCATGGAAAAGACAATTAGAAGAGTTGTGACTATTTGCTAACATAGTCAGAAAACTAACCGTCTACCACCTCACATCGTGCTCCATTGTTTCCTATTATTCCAACTAGATTAAAAGAATTAGCTGCAGTTGATATTCTGGGACCCCTTGCTAAAACACTGAATAGATTTTCGTACGTTTTCATCGCTATTGAACTTACCCCAAAATTTGTTTCTTTCACACCGTCACACAAGGCCACTGGACGTTCTGTGTCCAACGCCTTTGTTAAAAACTCATTGTGGGGATGGGACACGTTGACCATGTCATTTCAGATAGCGAACCACAATTCAGATCTGCTATTTGGTCACGCATGTTTTGGAATCGTAAAATCAAACCTGTTTTATTTCATTCTACTCTTCACATTGTTACCCGCCTGAACACATTATGAAAGAAATTAATAAGCTTTGCAGACTTCATTGTCACAGGAAGTATCAGTATTGGGACATTCAACACTTATTTCAGAATGTACTGAATGAATGCATCATGACTCCACTGCTTTACCACCTATTCTTGTACTGAAGAATGAGGAACCACCGAACTGAAACAGAGAGCTCATACCTTTCCGAGTACACGTAAACTTCGACATAGAGACGTAACTGATTTGGCTATTAAAATATCAATTCTGCTGCAGAAAGAAGAACCAAACTACACGGTAAGATAATTGCAAAGAAACTACACATTGATTAAAAAGTTCTCAATAAAGTCCATTCATTGTCACGTAACAAGATTTGAGTCATAAATGATTTACAATGGACCATTCAGGTTCCGACCTACACCGCGTGATAACCGCGTTGAAGATGAAACTCTGTAGACTAAGAAAAGTACTAATTACACCACATTTCTCATATAAAACCATTTATTGAGAAATAATTACCTTTCTGACTCAATCTTTGCTATAGAATTTTTCACTTAAAGTTTCTATTGCGCTTTGTCACATTTAAAAATTGTTAACATGCAGCGATGTTTTGAAATTAACTACCCAGTCAAGAACCTATGGAGCATATTAAGACAGTAATTTTACGAGCACGCTTTTATAGGGAACAGACGACACAGTCTTATATATAAAGTATAATCGAACTTTTGCACCATTTCAGTGCAGTAATGTGTTCATTGTAGCCGGCCGCGGTGGCCGTGCTGTTCTAGGCGCTCCAGTCCGGAGCCGCGCTGCTGCTACGGTCGCGGGTTCGAATCCTCCCTCGGGCATGGGTGTGTGTGATGTCCTTAGGTTAGTTAGGTTTAAGTAGTTCTAAGTTCTAGGGGACTGATGAGCAATGCAGTTGAGTCCCATAGTGCTCACAGCCATTTGAACCATTTGTTCATTGTAAACAAGTGTTGTAACAGTTCTATTATATAATGTTACTTAAAATACGTCTTTTAAGTAACATTACATAATCACTGATTGTTGTTATCCCATAAGACATTATGTCTGTTTTCGCAAAGTTCTATTATATGTTTATTACGTTATGAATAAAAAAATATCTTTAATTTTAAATGCACTTCATTAATGCGATCTTAGTAAATGAGTATTGTAAAATTATCCTTTCATATAGTGTTCATTAAAAAAAAAAAAAGATCATTCCACTTGGGACCTGTGGAAGATACATTAGCTTACTTGGTTTAGATGTAAATACTTTTATTGTATTATTGTTTGGAGAACCTCCTCACTACGGATCAATTGGAATGAAAGTAAATCTATTCTAGTCTAATCTTAATCTGTTGCACCATCGCGGACAGTATGGTATGCCGTCCTTGGGGCCGTAGTGCCTTCACAACTGCGCTGCTAAACGTCACGTCGGCCTGCACTACCTTCGCCAAGGAAGTCGCCGCTCGCCAAGTTACGTCATTGTAATTTGTTAACTATTTCTTGTAACAGCTGTTTTGCTCATTATCAACGCCTAAGCGGTCAGTGTAGGACCCCATTAGCTAACTTTCGTAATTTTAATCTAGTAGTTCCCTTATGTAATTGTTGTTTTCATCGTTCTAAGGCCCTTAGTGGCCAGTTGTTCTGCACCAGTTTCGTACCCATTCTTTCAACAGTGTATTATGTTTTTAAACATAGCCAAGTGTTTTAATTACTGTAGGAAGCTGCTCCTGTTGTGAACTGCTCATTCTTTGGCGGGGTGTTGTTAACTGTGACAGATCTTGCATGAGTAGAGTTCCTTGGTACAGAACGTTTCAACAATAAAAAAAGGCGGGGGGGGGGGGGGGGGGAAGATGGAGACCAAAAGTCCACAGCACTAAATCTGTAATTTGTTTCTTCACTCATGGACTTCTAAGGTTGGCTAAGGCGCCGTAACTTCTCTTGCTGGAGATATGAAGGCAGCACCTATTTCTGACATTTCATATTTGTAATATTTTTTAATTCTAAAATTCAGGCCGTTGCATTGTAGGTCATGGTTGTTTCAATGTTGAGTCAGCCATGTCGGGCAAGTTTGAAACTTTCTTCTAAAAATTTAAAGGAACTGTAATTCATTTATTTGTGTCTCTTTCTGTTTTCCCAAGCTGTAACTTTTGTTAGAATATACACAATCTGTGGTTTAAATGATCATAACATTTGGTCCTTATTGGACTTAAAAGATTTCCAGTTTATGAACTTGTCTGTAAAAAGTTATTATTTAATAAAAGGCACTGTTTCGTTCTAAAATTGTTGTTTCTATCCAAACTATTGTTCACTTCTTATTTGTAGTTTAAGGTGAATGTTGCTTATTCCAGACATTGTTTCTTTTATACATGTAATGGTACTTAAGTTTGCCAAATGGTGAATGATGCGAACTTAAAAGCCCAGCTCAGCCTTTACGTGGGTTTGATTTTGGTTAAACTGCACTCTGCAAGATTTCATATCACCAATTAAACGCAGTTCAAGCGGTAATTCAACATGTTGTTGTTGTTGTTGTTGTTGTTGCCGTCTTCAGTCCTAAGATGATTTTGCAAAATACACAGTTGAAGATGGCTGAGTAGTTGTTGACGTTATCTGGCTACAATCCCGAAACCTCATCAAATACCAATGATGCTTTCTTACATCTGCAACATGCACCAACAACAAAACCCTTAAATTTTAATTATCTCGACTACACGATCACTTTCTGCGTTGCAAACATTGAACTGTGAAATCACGTGCCTTATTAAATACGAAAAGGTACGCATTTCTTCCCAAAATTAATTTTCTTTTCCTTTGCTTACACTTTTATCATAATGTTACAAATAGTTGTTGTTGTTGTTGTGGTCTTCAGTCCTGAGACTGGTTTGATGCAGCTCTCCATGCTACTCTATCCTGTGCAAGCTTCTTCATCTCCCAGTGCCTACTGCAACCTACATCCATCTGAATCTGCTTAGTGTATTCATCTCTTGGTCTCCCTCAACGATTTTTACCCTCCACGCTGCCCTCCAATGCTAAATTTGTGATCCCTTGATGCCTCAAAACATGTCCTACCAACCGATCCCTTCTTCTAGTCAAGTTGTGCCACAAACGTCTCTTCTCCCCAATCCTATTCAATACCTCATCATTAGGTACGTGATCTACCCACCTTATCTTCAGCATTCTTCTGTAGCACCACATTTCAAAATCTTCTATTCTCTTCTTGTCCAAACTGGTTATTGTCCATGTTTCACTTCCATACATGGCTACACTCCATACAAATACTTTCAGAAACGACTTCCTGACACTTAAATCTATACTCGATGTTAACAAATTTCTCTTCTTCAGAAACGATTTCCTTGCCATTGCCAGTCTACATTTTATATCCTCTCTACTTCGACCATCATCAGTTATTTTACTCCCTAATTAGCAAAACTCCTTTACTACTTTAAGTGTCTTATTTCCTAATCTAATTCCCTCACCATCACCCGATTTAATTTGACTACATTCCATTATCCTCGTTTTGCTTTTGTTGATGTTCATCTTATATCCTCCTTTCAAGACACTGTCCATTCCGTTCAACTGCTCTTCCAAGTCCTTTGCTGACTCTGACAGAATTACAATGTCATCAGCGAACCTTCTTCTCCATGAATTTTAATACCTACTCCGAATTTTTCTTTTTGTTTCCTTTACTGCTTGCTCAATATACAGATTGAATAACATCGGGGAGAGGCTACAACCCTGTCTCACTCCTTCCCAACCACTGCTTCCCTTTCATGCCCCTCGACTCTTATAACTGCCATCTGGTTTCTGTACAAATTGCAAATAGCCTTTCGCTCCCTGTATTTTACCCCTACCACCTTCAGAACTTGAAAGAGAATATTCCAGTTAACGTTGTCAAAAGCTTTCTCTAAGTCTACAAATGCTAGAAACGTAGGTTCGTCTTTTCTTAATCTTTCTTCTAAGATAAGTCGTAAGGTTAGTATTGCCTCACGTGTTCCAACATTTCTACGGAATCCAAACTGATCTTCCCCGAGGTCCGCTTCTACCAGTTTTTCCATTCGTCTGTAAAGAATTCGCGTTAGTATTTTGCAGCTCTGACTTATTAAACTGATAGTTCGGTAATTTTCACATCTGTCAACACCTGCTTTCTTTGGGATTGGAATTATTATATTCTTCTTGGTCTGTGGGTATATCGCCTGTCTCATACATCTTGCTCACCAGATGGTAGAGTTTTGTCATGACTGGCTCTCCCAAGGCCATCAGTAGTTCTAATGGAATGTTGTCTACTCACGGGGCCTTGTTTCGACTCAGGTCTTTCAGTGCTGTGTCAAACTCTTCACGCAATATCTTATCTCCCATTTCATCTTCATCTACATCCTCTTCCATTTCCATAATATTGTCCTCAAGTACATCGCCCTTGTATAAACCCTCTATATACTCCTTCCACCTTTCTGCCTTCCCTTCTTTGCTTAGAACTGGGTTGCCATCTGAGTTCTTGATATTCATACAAGTGGTTCTCTTCTCTCCAAAGGTCTCTTTAATTTTCCTGTAGGCAGTATCTATCTTACCCCTAGTGAGACAAGCCTCTACATCCTTACATTTGTCCTCTAGCCATCCCTGCTTAGCCATTTTGCACTTCCTGTCGATCTCATTTTTGAGACGTTTGTATTCCTTTTTGTCTGCTTCATTTACTGCATTTTTATATTTTCTCCTTTCATCAATTAAATTCAATATTTCTTCTGTTACCCAAGGATTTCTATTAGCCCTCGTCTATTTACCTACTTGATCCTCTGCTGCCTTCACTACTTCATCCCTCAGAGCTACCCATTCTTCTTCTACTGTATTTCTTTCCCCCATTCCTGTCGATCGTTCCCTTATGATCTCCCTGAAACTCTCTACAACCTCTGGTCCTTTAGTTTATCCAGGTCCCATCTCCTTAAATACCCACCTTTTTGCAGTTTCTTCAGTTTCAATCTGCAGTTCATAACCAATATATTGTGGTCAGAATCCACACGTGCCCCTGGAAATGTCTTACAATTTAAAAACCTGGTTCCTAAATCTCTGTCTTACCATTATATAATCTATCTGATACCTTTTAGTATCTCCAGGATTCTTCCAGGTATACAACCTTCTTTTATGATTCTTGAACCAAGTGTTAGCTATGATTAAGTTATGCTCTGTGCAAAATTCTACAAGGCGGCTTCCTCTTTCATTTCTCTCCCCCCCCCCCCCCCACCCTATCCATATTCACCTACTATGTTTCCTTCCCTCCCTTTTCCTACTGACGAATTCCAGTCACCCATGACTATTAAATTTTCGTCTCCCTTCACTACCTGAATAATTTCTTTTATCTCGTCATACATTTCATCAATTTGTCTGCGAATATTAACTATTTGTCTACATCCTTATGAACTGTAATATGGCCGACGTGATAAAAGGGCTTCAGTGTTGAAATCTGGCTAGGGAAAAAGAGGCGATTAATAAAAGACACAAAGTACTTGCCTGACTGACGCCAACACATTTATTTTGTACGCAGATCTCTCGATTCTCTGCTGTGAGAGACCACAAACTGGGAAATATTTCATTATGCCACGACGTAATGTTTCCCTCACTCTAATCGTTGATTTAGACTCTCTTGTAGGCATTACAAACAATCGATACGTCAGTAAGACGAGTTATAAAGGACGGAAAGTATTTCTTAGCTCCCTGACAGCGCCGGCGGTAATATCGTCCGTCGTTCCTCGTGTAGTGCCTCGTTTCTCTCGGCGTACGATTTCCTTCTCCCTTGTCACAACGCGCTGAATACTCCCTTGTATTTGAATGTACGCGCGCCTGACAACTGCCTTTCTACTGCGCATCTGACACATTCCATCGCCGGCTTCAAGGAAACTAAAACACGGCATAAACAGCTTACTGAAAATAGGAGAATCGATTGACAGAGAACATTCCCTCCTTCTCGTGAAGTACGTTGTAAAAATACTGCAAGGTACAGTTCTGAAAGCAGGAAGGTCTTTCGTGAGCTGTTTATTCCGTCTCTCTGAATCAACAGCCAGAAACTAACAACGGAGAAGAGATCGTTTCGACAATGCGAGCGAGTGTCAGGTCCTCGTATGCGGTAGTAAAAGGCTACTAGATAAAATAGTTTAAAACACGTAGGAAATGTTAAAGTTTACATCATGCATTGTACAGTTTCGAATAAATTGATGAACATTTACATTGCGCATTTAAATGTGTGGATCAGCGTGTTGCAACATTACCTCCAATGGGACCTTAGAAAGAATTTTAAACCGCTATTATACAATTTACTGCTGAAAAAATGGTTCAAATGGCTCTGAGCACTATGAGACTTAACGTCTAAGGTCATCAGTCCCCTAGAACTTAGAACTAATTAAATGTAACTAACCTAAGGACATCACACACATCCATACCCGAGGCCGGATTCGAACTTGCGACCGTAGCGGTCGCGCGGTTCCAGACTGTTGCGCCTAGAACCGCTCGGCCACCCCGGCCGGCTTACTGCTCAATTCCTCGATTAAAAGTAATCTTGTAATATCCAAAATTATAAATTAAATTTCCATACATCTAGCTACAAACATCAAGGTAGTTCGTACCTCTCTCGCCAGTAAGAAGTGTATCCAACAGCTTAGGGAAAATTCTGTGTTACTTAAAGAAATACAGAATACTAGTGAGCTAACCGTTTTTGCATCATCTAGGCGGTTGTAAATATAAGTATCTCCACAACTCGTTGTTGTCGTGGCGACCAGGCAAGCTACAGGGGGTGGACAGGAATAACGAAAAACCACATACACAAGACATTGGCATGCCCAATGGGGTGTAGGAAAAACTGTGGGCTTTCACAGAGCTTACATTCGTCTCGTAATCGATAAATACAAGTCCTATATCATTTCCGGGGAATATTACACCATTATTTCTGAAAAATAGTTGCAAATTCACGTAACGATGATGGAGGTAGATAGCAATTGTGCACCCATCTCTCCAAAGTAGTCAACAAGGACTCAGTGAGATCTGGTGACTGGTGGCCAGAGGATATGTGACGATTCATGCTGTTCCACACAGTACCAGTCCTGGACGATGAGAAGCGTGTGAATAGGGGCCTTCTCCACTTGGAACACAGCATCATTATTGGTTAACAAACACTGTATAATTGAGTAGACCGGATAAGCTAAAATGGTCGCATAATCCTTGGCAGTAGCGTGACTAGCAGAGTAACCATGAGGCCCTTGGAACACACGATGTGGCTGCCCAAATCATAATCGAAATCCTGCCATGTTTCACTTCTTCGGATGTAAACACGGTCAGAATTTGGGAAGAGTGTCAAGCAACACTTATTCGACCAAATGACTTTCTTCGCTTGCTCCAAAGTCCAGGATTTATTGTTTCAGTACGTCGTTTTCCTGTTGCAGGCCTTTGAATCTCTAGTTAATGGTTTGAGAATTCGAGCTTTGCTTCCAATTCCTGGCTTCTTGAGTGACTTTCGTATTGTTCTTTTGCTGACAGGGTTCACGAGTGTTACATTCAGTAGTGAAGTGACTTTTGTAGCTGTCATCCTCTCACTTTTCTTCACAAACCTCTTAAATGACCGTCCACCGCCATCACTTGACGCACACTACCGTCCGCGCTGTGACTAACAGAAGTTTTTTTTTCCGATTTCCTTGCCTGCGGCATAAATCATCACTACAGGTCTCTTGTAACATCAGACACATTGCCTATCTTGGTTAGAGAAGCGCTTATGGTACGAGCACCAGCAACTTGCCCACGTTCGAATTTACGTAGCTCCCACATAATGAGCTCACAATTACAGAGAACACTGTTCTCATCACGACTGACCCATGCAGCGTATGAAGTCGGTTCAAAAAACTCCAGAATATTCGTAATTTTGTGCCAGTGGTGTGTTGAAGCGAAATGGCGTTGGTATCCCAGCACACGCCAGTGTTTAATGTGTAACTGCTGGAAGTTTCATTGTTGTATGTCTGTTAGTAATTCTTCAGTGCCGTATTGTGTAGAACGTTGTGTCGCACAGTTTGGGAATTTGGAGACGGCAGAACTAGAGGAGCTCCGAGCCTGCATTAAATTGTGCATGAAACTCAAGAAAACCTCCACAGGGACACGCCATATGATGCATGAAGCCTCCGGTGAAGAGTGCTTAAGCTGTACTCGCTATTAGAATGGTTCACACGGTTAAAAAAAAAACCGGACGAAAGTTAAGATAGTATTCGTTCAGGACACCTTTTGGCCTCTACCGACGACGTTCATGTCAGGAATGTCAACGAAATTGTGCGTGCCAATCAAAGAATGACAGTCCGAGATTTTGTAGAAGGATATAACATTTCAGTTGGATCATGTCATTAAATCCTGACACAGCAGCTTAGAATTAATCGTGTTGCCGCAATGCATCGTGTTGCCGTTAAGTTCGTACCTCGACTCATGAGTCAAGACAGGAGAGATCTTCATCTCGCGATCTGTGAAGAGCTTTTGGATCGCGCAAATGAGAACGAGATGTACTTAGGAGAATCACAACTGACATGTTGTTGAGACCAACATTAACTGTTCAGAATGGATAGGGGAAGGTTCTCCAGGACCAAGAAAAGGCTTGTCAGGTCAGATCAAATGTCAAAGCCATGCTGATAGTTTTCTTTAACTTTCTTTGAAGGATTAGTTCATCATGAATCTGTGCCACAGGGAGAATCTGTTAATCGATGGTTCTATCAGGACGTGTTGCGACGCCTTCAGGAAAATGTGGGAAGGAAACGGCCTGAAACGTGGCGAGACAATTCATGGCTCCAGCATCACGATAATGCACCCGTACATTCATCTCTGTTGCTAAGTGACTGTTGCACAAAAAGCGAAACCACGGTGCTGCCTCATCCTCCGTACTCTCCTGACCTGGACCATGCGGACTTTACTTTTTATGTCAAAAGCTCAAAACCCCGTTCAAAGGTTGAGGATTTGCAACGATAGAGGAGATAAAGCAAAATTCGCAGACGGCGCTTGATGCGATCCAGGAAGAGACGTACCATGGCTGCTTCCGGATGTGGAAACGACGTTGGGAGCGGTGTATCAATTGTGGAGGACAGTATTTCGAATGAGATCATGCACACTAAGTGAAAGATGAGCGCAGAAAAATTTTGGGGACAGAGTTCCGGAATGTCTTGAACAGACGTCGTATTGAGGATATCGTGCAGTTGCCGTTCGTGGTTAAATACAACAGAACTACCTGCAAGCTTACGTACACAGCACTCAACGGGTTATTTCTTTTAATACCCTTCCGAATATAAGTTTAAGTAATAATAATGATTTCGCGTAGCTGGACGCCACATAGTGACTTGCGCGTCCCTAATTTATCCACTTTTCCAACGATGGAAAGGTCTACAGTTGGTATGATGAATGACACCTTTCTTTAAATGTACAGAAGTGATTGTTAATACAGATGAGTCGGAAAAACAACCTCATAATGTTCGAAAACAGCATTAGTAGTGTGCTGTTTGATACAGTCACGTCGGTTAACGCAGAATCCGTCCCATGTGTCGTTACTGGCGAATCCTTACATTATTCGTGAGGCACAGCTACATTACTAGCAGACCGAAAAGTCCCGTCGTAGGACAGATAATTATTTGTCGCAGCTAGATTGCATACTAAATGTAAGACCATCTTTTAACACATGTATTATTGATCCTAATCTTATAATATGACAAACACCCAGTTTTAAGAGCTAACTTATCAAGTAAATGTATAAATAACTTTGGAAATCAAACCTACTAACTCGGTCTTACGTTTG
Source organism: Schistocerca nitens (assembly GCF_023898315.1). Taxonomy (NCBI): domain Eukaryota; kingdom Metazoa; phylum Arthropoda; class Insecta; order Orthoptera; family Acrididae; genus Schistocerca; species Schistocerca nitens. The sequence continues at coordinate 317,869,398 of NC_064621.1, read as the reverse complement.
TTTTAACAATTCTCTTTAATGCATATACAAAAACACACTAATTAAATGGAGTAAAAGATTGTCCAAGAGAAGAAACCGAAATAGCTGTTGAATATTTCGTGTACGATTTCTGTAGTGTTTCATTTTCTGACTAGAAAAGTCATCGGTTTTGCCTTGGTGAAAGAATGTTCTTAAGTTTCCTCCCAAAACTAGTTCCAAAAGTAATACCTGAAGCTCATTTTGCTGGGCGTTCACTGACATTTTCTATGCATCATCAGTGATTACGACCAAGTTCACTGACTGTATTAGTAGAAGAGAAACGTTAATTAGGTGGTGGTTTTAGGGTCATTTCACATTTGTCCGGTTGCATCGTAAACGGCGCCGGTACCTGGTTGACGGGGAGGTGCATTGTATGAGACATTTCATACTTGCCCATTGCCGGCTGCCGTTCTGCTGCTGTGTGAAGCCGGCAGCCCCCAGTACCACAGCCGGCTGCCTGAGGCGCCAAATCAAACCGACCAACGGCGTGGCATTGTTGGCGATCACACTTGCTGTATTCGACCTTTGTTGTTCTAGTCTTTTCCCTGCTTGTGTGTTCTTTCGTGTGAAATTATATTTGCTTAATGGTGGAAGTAGACCTAGAAGTACTAATCACATCAAAGAAAAGCATCACTAATTTAAACCGAATTAGGAACTCAGATCCAGATGATTAGCGCTGTGAAGCAAAAGCCACATAGGCGTAAGTCGTTTTTGAACGGAATAATTCCGTCCTACCAAGATGACGTAGTGGAATTCCTGTTTATAGGATCAGAAATCATTTCTAAAATAAAAAAATAAGGAAAAAAACGCCAAGTGTGGCTGCTTATAGTAACACATCCTGGGGATTCCTTTCAGCGCAGAATAGCCAGCACCTTACCCTACAATTCCGCTACCAATTCGTAGGACAATGAAATGCCTACGGTCATCCTTATGATTTTATTTATTATATAGCTTATTTTCTTATACAGCTTTGTATAGTTATTCTTCCAAATGATTGATAAAAATATGAGCCCGTGTTCCCTACAGGTGACGCGCAATTGCTAATCCCATTATGCTGCTTTAAAAATTCTTCTCTAAATGATAAGTAATTGTATGACAGAACTAGTTCTAACAATTTTAAAAAATCATCAATCTCACCTGCGGACATATGACAGTACTTAATAAATATTCAGTCTTACAAGAGAAATGGCTTCATTTCGTGGGACATTTGTGTAGAAATTTATAATTTCTAGCGACATCAATATGTGCCGAATACATATACTTTTTGAGTGGGTTGCTGGTCAAGTAGCTAGCTAATATGTACGTTTCTGTCATTGACCTCTATTTAGGTGCTTGTTGGTAGAACTGTGTACGATAGTCCTAGAATTAAAACTAGGTATCTTTGAATGTCTCCTTCTCTTCAATATACAATTACTTTAGTTATATGTGACACAGTCAGTGCTTATGTACCTGTCTTCGATTTTACATGGATTTGCATTACCCACACTTAAGTTCCTCTGGATATGACTCATGACATTGCGAATGTCTCTGTTGTATTAGTGTATGTATTGCCAACTTATAGATTGCTATCACAAGGAGTCCCCAGCTTTATATTTAACAGAATTACTTGTGATTTAATAAGTGGCACGTTGTGTGGCCTCCTCACTGGTCATTTAATAATATTGCTTGTCTTTTACACGGTATATACGGCTGGTATTTTCGATTGAAATTTTAATTCCATGAATATAATGGTTTTTGGCTTTAATATAATCGAGAGACCTCGGTGTGTATTCGTTACATTATTATGTTACTTTAGATCTCATTTTATTTACTAGTGCTCACTTATATTTAATAAATATCAGTACTTTTTCAGTAACTTGCTAGTCAGATAGACTTTCTAATATTTCATGCATATATACTGCTGTGTCATCCTTTATGGTGCACTGTATCCTCGCGGACTACTTAGTATCCCTGTGTGTTATTGTTTCATGGCAGTACGTCGTATACGGATCCATTCGCTCATGAATGTTTTTCGTCATGAACAGTTTCCTGTGGGGGCTTCTCATAAGTTCTACATACGCTGTGATCTGAAGTCGGTCTTATATTTGGTCCTCTAACACGTCTTGGACATTCCTTTTATTTGTATGACATAAGTATGCCCCTCAACAGTGTGCAACTGAGCATTTTATACTTAGACACGACACACGGATCATATTTCTCCACTTCACGTGCTTCTGAGGGTGTAGCCTCTTACATACATTTCACAACTCAGCATTTCGTACTTTGACACGACACATGTTGGTCATGTTCCTTCGCTTTACTTGTTTTTGAGGCGTTGTCTCTTTCATACATTTATCATCTTCTACAGTTAATTTGTCTTTCATGAGGTTATGTCAGGGTTGTGCAGCTAATGTATGTCCGACTGGTCAGTAAAAATCATGGCGTGCACAGTAGACCAATAAATGAATTTTACATAGTATGGCTATGTTCCAAATCGCAGCTTTTAAATGTGACTGTTTCGTTATTGCAGTACCATGAGTTTTTTGTAATTTGATTGTTTTCAAACTGAAGTTCTTAAAATGCAACTTTGGGGCAAATAATATTATGTTTTGTTATTGCAACCATGGTTCACATTCCTTACCCCTTGGCACCGAAAGTATACTCTCACTAGCGATAGTGTGCTATCCCTTCTGAATGTGTACTGCTTGGCAAAACAGGAATTAGTAATCCATTTTCACTAAATTGGTCAGCGGAAGTGCACCATCACCAGTGATTGTATACCTCCCCTGAAAGTTTCACTTCCACTATAACATGTAGAACAAATAAATGAGGTGGTATTCTGAGATCAAAAGGTTAAGAAAGGAAATTAATTCCTGCCGGGCTGTGTCAAACCAGCCACAAGACAAATGATTCTTCTTCGCTACAGCGTTGCCAACCTTTCAGCGTTAATGGACCTCATAATTGCAACGAAATTATCGTACGTTTCGTGAAGGGATCGTACTTTACTACAGTCTACAATATGAAATCCGTTTTTGGGTGTCTGTCGCGGTCTTTTTGTTGGAGTTGTCCTATCTAACAACAAAAAGTTCACTGTCAGTATTTCGAGTAACTGTTGAGCGAGTTTAAAAATTTAACATGTTTCATATTCTGCTCTTTAAGAGTAAGTTAACACGGTGAGAATTACAATTAGAAACTAGATATTTTCCTTGAAGCTGATGGCGCTCAAATATTCCAACTTTGTTCATCCATTACTATTTAGAAAACGTAAAACTTAGCAATTTCCAACAAACTTCACATATAACTTCAGACATCTACGAAACTTTTTCTCACTGACAGTCCCCACAAAATGATGGAAGGAAAAAAGTTTATCGCTTACTACATTTAAGTTGTAAAGTGGTCAAACTTCAGCATCTGCCATGACATTGTAATATTTTATTTCTTTACTACTAACATAATTCGCTCACGCTTTGCAAACAGTATCTACACATATCGCCGAATTCACCTTCCAAATTATGTCACTGTAAGGCGCATAGGTCAGGGAGGTACGACGTGATAAGACGCATAGACGTTTCCAAAATTAGTTGCTGTTTACATTGGTGTGCAGTGAAACTTCAATATCAGGCCTGACGTTTTAACGTATCACTTCTCTACTACTAATGCCATGCGCAACACGTTTTGCATATAATATCTACATATATCAATGAATGCATCTCCTACATAATATCTCTGACACCAAATAGTTCAGAGATATAACGTCAGAAATAGTGAGATGAGTAAAAAACTCGCTTCAGTTCAAAATGTAGCGCACTTCACCTATCCCATCATCATTCCGATTTCATAATGAAAGCCCTTAGGTACTTTTCCAACAAAATTCATGGACAATTTCAATCCTTTTCTAAACTTTCTCTCACTAACATGCTTCTCGCCAAGAATAACGGAATTAGAGCGGTATTATGATAGTTGTAGTGCATTGGGAAGAAATCGTGGCTGGCCTAGGCCGGGGTTTAATACTGGCACCACATAAAAATGGGCGTTACGTTAAGTAACGAGCCTATTCCTACATAAGAGGTACAAGAGAGGGAGATCTTTTCCTCTTTCTTTGTTTCAAGGAGGTCTTTTAGGTGTCGCAAGCAGTGGCAATAAATCATCAACAATGTTATATCTGCTTTTCAGTTCTGAACATCCCGTCTGTACGAAACCCCCACATCTGCGCCAAGTCTTTCACGGCTTCCAGTTCATTACACATTTTTAGTTTATGAACTGCCTTCCGATCTTCAGTTCCTAAATACTTTGACCGGTTCTTGGGGTCAATGTCAGTCAATTTATTAGTTACGACATACCGCCAGTCCATGTATCAAAGCAATTATTTCCTTGCACCATTGTACCATCTTTTCGTGAAAGTCAATAATAAAAACATTACCCCTCTGGAAATACTTATTTAAGTCAGCGATTTTCAGTAAAATATGAGCCAAAAACTTTTGTGAAGTTTGGAAGATAGGACACAAGGTACTGCCGGAAGTAAAGCTGTGAGGACGGGACGTGAGTCATGCTTCGTTAACTTGATCGCGAAAGGCAAAGGTCCCGATTTCGAGTCTCGGTCCGGAACATAATTTTAATCTGCCAGGAAATTTCAAATAAAATAATTTAAAAACTAATTGTCATTGACGGATTAGTGAATTTCTTCTGCCGCAACCAGCCTCTCCTGTAGGTATTTTGAATCAAAATAGAGTCACAAAGCATTCCACTGTTCTAAAATTTTCACTACAACGGCCCACAAAGGCAGCCATCTTGTCTGTGATGGATGCAAATATTTCTACAACAAATCAGCAGTACAGAACACTAAGGACAGTGCAGGATGAAAACTGAATTTGGAGAGGCCCACTTACTGAAGAAACAGGCATTTAGCTTGAGGAGGAAGTTCAGAGAGGCTATAGAAATAGCCATGCGACCCGACAACATGAACAGAAAAAAATGGCTCTGAGCACTATGCGACTTAACTTCTGAGGTCATCAGTCGCCTAGAACTTAGAACTAATTAAACCTAACTAACCTAAGGACATCACACACATCCATGCCCAAGGCAGGATTCGAACCTGCGACCGTAGCAGTCGCGCGTTTCCGGACTGCGCGCCTAGAACCGCTACAACATGAACAGAGAAAACGAGTACAGACTCCCAGCATCTTGGCTGCCAGCAGTGACAGCTTTGTGGAAGGACATATCTCGCAAAGCAACAGGCGCGGTAGACCACAGCGGCGGAGGGTGCACACAGTGCTGACACACCCTAGCCGATACTAGGCAGTTAGTAAACAGCGCTACGCTGCAGTCGCCGCTCAGGTGCCTAATCGCCGACTTCCACCAATGGCAAGCAATAAAGAAACTCCAATGGAAAACGCCAATTCCGCCAGTGACAAGATGCAATGCAAGACCAATAAAAGGACATCTAATACTCTTCGTCTCACCCTAATATCCAATGACGGCACTGCTCCACAGTATATAAGAAATTAAACCAGCGCCCATTCAGCAGTTATTAATACACCCTGAGGAAAGCGTCATCCAATAGTCCCAGAAATGTCGGAGTTTTATAGTTGACAATGTGGTCACAAACCCAGAAGGATTTGATTAACTGTGACAACGGCCGCGAAAACCAACGTTTACATTTATTACGAATTTTGAAATTCGTGTAGTTGTGCCTTTCTCTTCGCCCTAGCTTTAAAATGGTTATTAATGTTCCTGACTAGGTCTTCGCAACGTCTGGGAAGAAATTTACAAGCCTTACTGGCACATATGTGAAGCAAATGAAGTATACTTTTGAGAATAATTAGTCTAGCACAGTTTTCAATTAACCGGGTACCAACAGACTTTCTTCTAGAACTACAACCACCGGAAGCAAATCCTATCATATCGTTTTCAGAAATATTGTATTCAGAAAATGAAAGTATTAGATTCGAATAAAAATTTTGCTTTTTGCATTTTCGTTTGCCTTATCATAGTCACGGTGCTTCAAAATTTCACAAAGAGTCAGAAATTTACTTTCAGTTTTAATTGCGTCTATATCAAAATACCAACCACGACACAGGACGTTTTAACAGATGCTACATCTGTTGACTCCTCAGTAATAACCCTGAGTTTTGTACCTCTCCGTTTTTGTGCAAGCTCGTTCTTGTGACTCTCTTGTATCTCGTTCTTTACAATCTGGAAACATTTACCGCGAATCAAATGTACAGCGTTGGTGATTTTAGAATTAGGAAAGCAACTCATAACTACGCCCTCCAGGTGATCGGCAGCACTGAAAGGAAGACTGTGTTCTGCACGAATCCTATGTAATCAAAATTGTCTGGCTTTTGGATGACACCACCATCACTATTTTTATATGATTTTCACTTAGACTGTTTTTAAACACGTTCCAGTCCTGTGGTAAAAGTTTTGTTACGGATTCTACATCTATTCCTTTCAGAGTTCCTTTCATCAATGCGCCACCAATTCTTAAATTCAGGATTAGTTTCCAAAACTAAGTTTTTGTTTGCTATTCGTGCATTTAAAAATGGCCGCTGAAGATTTTTTGGGAGTATAAGGACCACAATCAGTGTTTTCTGGGTCCTTTGCCACAATTTTGCACTGTTTAACACCTTGTAAGTCGCTCATTTTCCTCGCCTGTGCCAACAAGTCTTTTCATGTATATACATCGCTTAGGATGGAAAGTTGTCATTACCATGAATTCCCCATGAGATTCGTCTTGGGGAATAACCTAAGCTGACATATGCAGATGCAGCGTAATGAAAGTGGGAAATCGATAAAACTACAGTAGAAGAGCGATCCCAAGGGCGGACCGTATCTTCACTCACCATCTTAAATTATCGTACTTCTACTACCGAACTCGTACCATTGACAACGTTGCCTCACACTTCGCCACGTTAAATTGTTAACGCCAATAACTTTGGTGTGACGTCATAAGCGAGTGACTGCGTGTAAGATCGCTCTCTAAGTGTCATATATTTTTAGGTTTCAGATACATATTTTAACGGTTTTTGTTATAATATTTACTATATAAGTGATTTATTAGTGGTTTCTTCATTCACCTCCGCCTTTCTTGTGTTGTGTCCTGATATTTGTGAGCGTATTGTATAGAGCAACTTAACCTCTTACCTGTGTTTACATTCCGCGCTGACCAGTTGCAGCTGTAGCGGCGCATCGAAAGCTAAGTTCTAATTAATTGTTTGTGTATAGTAGTTTATTTAGGAACTTTAGTAGCCTTCAACAGGTGTTCTTGGTGTTGTCTAGTGAAATAATTTCAAAAGAAATTTTTGGGAACTGTTTTCAGTTTCGTTACTGTGTCATCAGACGTTTGATTTTCTTTCTGTGTTAGTCTTTTGTTATATTCTCATTTGCTGTTTATTAATACTGTTCATAACAGTAGTTACTTCCCTTGTAGAGTAAGTTTGTGATAGCTGTAGTCAGTTTTTTAACTTCTTCTTATTGTACTAGCGGAACTTAGATGAAGTAGTTTCCTTTTTACAATAACTGTAAAATTTTACCATGAGTGAGAAGTGTGGCCTTTGCCGTAGGTTCGTGAGTAGTGGATTGCGGTGGGAGACTTGTTCGAAGTATTTTCACTGTGGGGGAATGCAGTGGGGAAGCCGGTGGGCATTCTGGTGAGATCCTCTCCTGGAACTGCAGGTTATGTAGCAAGAGTAAGTTGATAGAGGAGCAGGAGCGTAAGATCTGTGCCCTTCAAGTGCAGTTGAAAACCACACAGGAGGAGCTAGATAGGATGAGGAGGGAGAAGGGGGTTGGGGAATGGCAGCTGGCTGTTGGCAAGAGATCTGCTAGGATAAGGAGATTTTCAGATAGTTTTACTATTGGTGTTTGCAATAGATACGACCAACTGTCAGAGTCTAGTGGAGAGGAATCTCTAGTAGCTGTAGATGTAGGAAGTATGCAGCAGACCTCAGCAGTTACGGTGGCTAGGACAGTTGCAAAGTCTAAGAGAAAGAAGAAGGTTCTGCTGTTAGGTAGTTCTCATGGTAGAGGTGTAGACCAGCAGTTGCAGGAAGTTTTGGGGAGTGAGTACCAGGTCACCAGCATTGTGAAGCCTAATGCAGGATTGGCTGAGGTGACTGTTGACATAGGGGGGGTTATGTAGGGATTTTACTAAAGAGGATCAGGTAGTGATTGTGGGTGGGGCTGGTTATAGTACTGATAGGGATGGGGAGTATGACATAGAGGGTGACCTGGAAAAGATAGCCACTCAGACTGGCATTTCGTGGAACTGTTTCAGCGTCACGATCGGCCTCATCTTAATACAGCCGTCAAGCGTAATAACATGAGACTTGGGCGTGCGCTGATGACAGAAGGCATGAGTCACATTTCAGTGGTGTTGGTGTAGTCTCTCAGCAGGACGGGTTTCACTAGACATAGCCTGCACCTCAACAGGAATGGGAAGGGGAGGTTGGCAAAGCTTATAGGTGACAGCATAGGTGGGGGTGGTGGGATCACTCATGGGAAAATTCCTGTACTAGTGGGTGTTAGAGCTGCACCTTTCTTAGATTGAAGTCAGCTGATAGGTATTCCTGCTTAAGGGAAGTCTAACAAAGAAACCACTTTCGACAAAGCTTAGGTATCCGAGTAATGAGGGAATTAGTATATTTCATCAAAATATACAAGGTATTAGAGATAAAGTTAGTGAACTGCTTATAGATGTTGACTCTGAAATTATTGGTATATCTGAACACTTCTTAAATAAGGAGATAATTCAGAGGCTTCCTTTGCCAGGATACAGATTGGCTGGCAGCTTTTCGAGGAGCTCTTTGCGGTGTGGGGGAGTAGCTAAGTATGTGAAAAACGGTATCCCATTTGAGTCAATTGATGTTTCAAAGAACTGCACTGAAAAGGTGTTTGAATACTGTGCAGGCGTGGTTAAATTTAGTGGAGCTAAACTTTTAACTGTTGTTATTTATAGATCCCCAGACTCCGATTTCACAACTTTTTTCTAAAGCTAGAGGAGGTTCTTGGTTCACTTTATAGGAGGTACAAAAAGTTAATTATATGTGGTGACTTCAGTATTAATTGTATAACTGATTGTGCAAGGAAAAGAATGCTTGTAGACCTCCTAAATTCATATAATCTTATGCAAACCGTATTATTTCCAACGAGAGTGCAAAGGGAACAGTAGAACAACCATAGACAACATTTTTCTTCATTCTTCATTAGTAGAACAGCATTCTGTTAGAAAAAAGTGAATGGTCTTTCAGATCATGATGCACAAGCTTTAATTCTAAAAGATTTTTGTGCTGCAACACATGTTACATTTAGTTATCAACCTTTTAGGAAAGCTGATCCAGTTGCGGTAGAGACCTTTGCAAATCTTATCAAGGAACAAGAGTGGCAAGATGGTTATAGTGATGATACATTAGACGATAAATATAATGCTTTCCTCAAGACCTTTCTCGTGATCTTTGACAGTTGCTTTCCGTTAGAACGTTCAAAACAGGGCACCAGCACAAACAGGCAGCCTGGATGGCTGACTAGAAGGATAAGAATATCATGTAGAACAAAGTGGCAATTATATTAAAACGTTAGAAGCATTCAAAATCTAAATGCAGCAGCCAATTACAAACAGTATTGTGAGGTGCATAAAGAAGTTATTAGGAAGGCAAACAGTATGTGGTATGCATATAGAAAAGCTAAGTGTCAGGATAAAATTAAAACCATATGGTCAGTCTTCCCCCCCATGAACCATGGACCTTGCCGTTGGTGGGGAGGCTTGCGGGCCTCAGCGATACAGATGGCCGTACCGTAGGTGCAACCACAACGGAGTGGTATCTGTTGAGAGGCCAGACAAACATGTGGTTCCTGAAGAGGGGCAGCAGCCTTTTCAGTAGTTGCAGGGGCAACAGTCTGGATGATTGACTGATCTGGCCTTGTAACATTAACCAAAACGGCCTTGCTGTGCTGGTACTGCAAACGGCTGAAAGCAAGGGGAAACTACAGCCGTAATTTTTCCCGAGGACATGCAGCTTTATTGTATGATGAAATGATGATGGCGTCCTCTTGGGTAAAATATTCCGGAGGTAAAATAGTCCCCCATTCCGATCTCCGGGCGGGGACTACTAAAGAGGACGTCGTTATCAGGAGAAAGAAAACTGGCGTTATATGGATCGGAGCGTGGAATGTCAGATCCCTTAATAGGGCAGGTAGGTTAGAAAATTTAAAAAGGGAAATGGATAGGTTAAAGTTAGATATAGTGGGAATTAGTGAAGTTCGGTGGCAGGAGGAACAAGAATTTTGGTCAGGTGATTACAGGGTTATAAATACAAAATCAAATAGAGGTCAGGCAGGTGTAGGTTTAATAATGAATAAAAAAGTAGGAGTGCGGGTAAGCTACTACAAACAGCATAGTGAACGCATTATTGTGGCCAAGATAGACACAAAGCCCATGCCTACTACAGTAGTACAAGTTTATATGCCAACTAGCTCTGCAGATGATGAAGAAATTGATGAAATGTATGATGAGATAAAAGAAATTATTCAGGTAGTGAAGGGAGACGAAAATTTAATAGTCATGGGTGACTGGAATTCGTCAGTAGGAAAAGGGAGAGAAGGAAACATAGTAGGTGAATATGGATTGGAGGGAAGAAATGAAAGAGGAAGCCGCCTTGTAGAATTTTGCACAGAGCATAACTTAATCATAGCTAACACTTGGTTCAAGAATCATAAAAGAAGGTTATATACCTGGAAGAATCCTGGAGATACTAAAAGATATCAGATAGATTATATAATGGTAAGACAGAGATTTAGGAACCAGGTTTTAAATTTTAAGACATTTCCAGGGGCAGATATGGATTCTGACCACAATCTCTTGGTTATGAACTGCAGATTGAAACTGAAGAAACTGCCAAAAGGTGGGAATTTAAGGAGACGGGACCTGGATAAACTGAAAGAACGAGATGTTTAGAGAGTTTCAGGGAGAGCATAAGGGAACAATTGACAGGAATGGGGGAAAGAAATACAGTAGAAGAAGAATGGGTAGCTCTGAGGGATGAAGTAGTGAAAGCAGCAGACGATCAAGTAGGTACAAAGACGAGGGCTACTAAAAATCCTTGGGTAATAGAAGAAATATTGAATTTAATTGATGAAAGGAGAAAATATAAAAATGCAGTAAATGAAGCAGCCAAAAAGGAATACAAACGTCTCAAAAATGATATCGACAGGAAGTGCAAAATGGCTAAGCAGGGATGGCTAAAGGACAAATGTAAGGATGTAGAGGCTTCTCTCACTAAGGGTAAGATAGATACTGCCTAGAGGAAAATTAAAGCGACCTTTGGAGAGAAGAGAACCACTTGTATGAATATCAAGATCTCAGATGGCAACCCAGTTCTAAGCAAAGAAGGGAAGGCAGAAAGGTGGAAGGAGTATATAGAGGGTTTATACAAGGGCGATGGAAATGGAAGAGCATGTAGATGAAGATGAAATGGGAGATACGATACTGCGTGAAGAGTTTGACAGAGCACTGAAAGACCTGAGTCGAAACAAGGCCCCGGGAATAGACAACATTCCATTAGAACTACTGACGGCCTTGGGAGAGCCAGTCCTGACAAAACTCTACCATCTGGTGAGCAAGATGTATGAGACAGGTGAAATACCCACAGACTTCAAGAAGAATATAATAATTCCAATCCCAAAGAAAGCAGGTGTTGACGGATGTGAAAATTACCGAACTATCAGTTTAATAAGTCACAGCTGCAAAATACTAACGCGAATTCTGTACAGACGAATGGAAAAACTGGTAGAAGCGGACCTAGGGGAAGATCAGTTTGGATTCCGTAGAAATGTTGGAACACGTGTGGCAATACTAACCTTACGACTTATCTTAGAAGAAAGATTAAGAAAAGGCAAACCTACGTTTCTAGCATTTGTAGACTTAGGGAAAGCTTTTGACAATGTTGACTGGAATACTCTCTTTCACATTATAAAGGTGGCAGGGGTAAAATACAGGGAGCGAAAGGCTATTTACAATTTGTACAGAAACCAGATGGCAGTTATATGAGTCGAGGTGCATGACAGGGAAGCAGTGGTTGGGAAGGGAGTGAGACAGGTTTGTAGCCTCTCCCTGATGTTATTCAATCTGTATATTGAGCAAGCAGTAATGGAAACAGAAGAAAAATTCGGAGTAGGTATTAAAATTCATGGAGAAGAAGTAAAAACTTTGAGGTTCGCCGATGACATTGTAATTCTGTCAGAGACAGCAAAGGACTTGGAAGAGCAGTTGAACGGAATGGACAGTGTCTTGAAAGGAGGATATAAGATGAACATCAACAAAAGCAAAACGAGGATAATGGAATGTAGTCAAATTAAATCGAGTGATGGTGAGGGAATTAGATTAGGAAATGAGACACTTAAAGTAGTAAAGGAGTTTTGCTAATTAGGGAGTAAAATAACTGATGATGGTCGAAGTAGAGAGGATATAAAATGTAGACTGGCAATGGCAAGGAAAGCGTTTCTGAAGAAGAGAAATTTGTTAACATCGAGTATAGATTTAAGTGTCAGGAAGTCGTTTCTGAAAGTATTTGTATGGAGTGTAGCCATGTATGGAAGTGAAACATGGGTGATATCTAGTATGGACAAGAAGAGAATAGAAGCTTTCGAAATGTGGTGCTACAGAAGAATGCTGAAGATAAGGTGGGTAGATCACGTAACTAATGAGGAGGTATTGAATAGGATTGGGGAGAAGAGAAGTTTGTGGCACATCTTGACTAGAAGAAGGGATCGGTTGGTAGGACCTGTTTTGAGGCATCAAGGGATCACAAATTTAGCATTAGAAGGCAGCGTGGAGGGTAAAAATCGTAGAGGGAGACCGAGAGATGAATACACTAAGCAGATTCAGAAGGACGTAGGTTGCAGTAGGTACTGGGAGATGAAGAAGCTTGCACAGGATAGAGTAGCATGGAGAGCTGCATCAAACCAGTCTCAGGAATGAAGACCACAACAACATGGTCAGTCTTAAAGGAAGTGGCTGGTATGCAGAGACAGGTCGAGGATATAGAATCAGTGCGTTGTGGGAATGTCCGTGTTACTGATAAGTCGCATATATGTACAGTATTTAATAATCACTTTCTGAATATAGGAGGTGAACTAAATAGGAACCTAGTCCCAGCAGAGAATCATATAGCGCTCGTAGAAAAAAGTGTTCCGAGACTATTACCTGAAATGCTCCTCCATGATACTGACAAGAGGGAGATTGAGTTAGTAATTAAGTAACTAAAGACCAAGAACTCTCATGGATATGATTTGTTATTTGGAAGAATACTGAAGTATTGTTCTATGTATGTTAGCCCAGTACTTAGCCATATCTGTAACTTTTCCTTTACGAGTGGTCGGTTTCCTGACCGATTAAAGTACTCGGTAGTGAAGCCACTTTATAAAAAGGCAGACAGGGATAATGTTGACAATTATAGACCTATTTCTATTGCATGGGGGCTTAATAATATTATTAATGCAAATAATTTTAATTTTTTTTTTGCTTTAGTAGCTGTCTGTCCGATTACGAAGTCTCGTAACGGTTGGCCCTGACTGTTATTGTTACGCAATCTGACTGCTTAGAACAATAACAAAGAATGAAATGGAAATTTTCATTAACACAGTTAATTAATTAAGCCCCCAGCAACTATAAAACCAACGCAACAACAAGCACAAGAGTAACTGTTCTGTGTGTGGGAGTGTGACTCAACGTACGCATCTGGCACGGTTCTTCTTCAACAACACAACAATTTTTAAATAACATTATACTGAATTAATTAAAGAAAATACAAATACCATAATTACTCAAGAGAACCACAATTACACTCTAATCCAAGAACCCAAGCCAGATGCTTTGTTGACTGAACCTGTAATGACACATTATTTAAAACATGGAAATAATGAAAAATAAATCAAGTTTCGTTACCTTCATATATTGACCAAAATCACTCTCATAATTACAATATATCTCCACACCGCCTCGCTATTACCACATCTGAACAAGAACCTTTCAGTATCACATCTCAGCAAGCACTCCCTACTAGCACATCTGAACACCAACTGACTACTACGAGCTCTCCCCAAGCAGTGACCTCTAGCACATCTCAATAATGACTGTGCCAGTGGAGGCGGCGGAACAATGCTCTCTAGCGATCTCTGGCGCTGTGGCTCAGTGTAGCCACCTTTCATATGCCCTTCCTCCACGGCTAGAATTTGATGGTATTTTTGCCAGCATTGGTGGTGAAAATACCACCAAATTCGTCAAAAAAATATAGACAAAAATAAAAGATAATATTAATACGTAAATATCATATAACTAGATAAAATTTTGGCTTTGCACTGACCTTTCAATAACCTATTATATAGAATACAGTAAGCAATACAAATTCTTTCATACATGTGACTTTACATAACAGTTTATACAAGTATTATGTGGTTAAACAGTTCAATCAATAGCGTCAGCAATGACGAATATGTGCAGGTAAGAGTCTCATAACTTTCCACAAACAGTAATACACAATAAATCAGTTTATACAAATATTCACATAAACGCTTTCCATAGCCCAAGAATAAGCAGTTGACAGTTCCAGCAGTAGCACCCAGCAATGGTCAACAGGTGCAAATACCAATAAGTAACATTTTTTCAATAGAAGCAGTCCATCAGTGGCACCCGCAATGTTGATCAGGTGCACACAGCAACAGGTGACTTCATTTCAGTAGAAGCAATCCATCAGTGGCACCCAGCAATGTTGAGTAGGTGCAGACACCAGCAAGTAACACCATTTCAGTAGAAGCAGTCCATTAGTGGCACCAGCAATGTTGATCAGGTGCACACAGCAACAGGTGACTTCATTTCAGTAGAAGCAATCCGTCAGTGGCACCCAGCAATGTTGAGCAGGTGCAGACATCAACAGGTGACATCTTTTCAGTAGAAGCAGTCCATTAGTGGCACCCAGCAATGTTGATCAGGTGCACACAGCAACAGGTGACTTCATTTCAGTAGAAGCAGTCCATCAGTGGTACCCCGCAATGTTGAGCAGGTGCAGACATCAACAAGTAACACCATTTCAGTAGAAGCAGTCCATCAGTGGTACCCAGCAATGTTGAGCAGGTACACACAGCAACAAGTCACATTTCTCAGCAGAAGCAGTTCAATAAAATACACTGTCACTGATCACACTGTTCATCAGAGTTTATAAGCAGAAATTAAACATGTCCTAGTGGCACCAATATTGTAGAAAAGGTACAAGTAACAGTCCATAATTTTTTTTTACAATCACTGATCACACAGTTCATCAGCAGAAATTAAACATGTCCTTGTGGCACCAATCATGTAGAAAAAGTGCAAGTAACAGTCCATACTATTCACCATAACTACTGAGACAGTTCAGTCATGAACAATAGTTTGAATGCACATACAATTTCTTTAACAAAATATAATCAATGCTCTTACACTAAACATACAAATCATAATAAACACACAAATGATATCAGTTAATTGTCACATTAACTATTACAGTACACAATAACAGTTAACCTATAATATTTATGGGTGTCAGTGCAAGCCACTACCAACAAATAAAATAATATTTAGGAGATAGGTGGGTAGGATTAGGAAAGGAAAACACACAAAACACATCCACTCATCTTTCATCCTCATTAAGTGCTACTGTGTAATTGAATAGTGTTAACTGTGTAAATGTAACTCTGTCCAAGATTTGATGTTCATCATGTGTACCAAGTAGTAGTGGCAGCAATGTATAACAGTCAATAATAGTTAGTCAACGTCATAGTCATCATGTCAAGACCAATGTTTGCCAAGCCAGATCAAATTGTACTGTTGCTGAACAACTGTCAGTGAGCCAAGATATGCAAATACTTCCTCTCTTCAAAAAAAATGTATACTGCTTATTGATTTAACAAAGTGTGTGTGTAGGCAATCTTCTTTCTACTTGAGTGTTCTAGTCTGCCATCTTCATCCTCCTTGTTCCATATGGACCAACAAAAAAAAATATGCTCCTCACTTACTTTACCTCTTATCCACCAAAACTCCAATAATCATCACTTAACTTCAATAATACCTCATTTACCTTACCTCTTGTCCACGAAACTCGAATAATCATCAACTTCACATAATCTCAATACCTCAATAATACGTCTATACATATAAACCTCAGCACCAATATCATTTCACTTCCATAACAACTCTTTCCTCTAGTCAGTCTCCTCGAACAAGTACAGACAAAATCCTAGTGCAACTTCAATTCAGCATCCCATACAATCCGAAGACACAGTGTCCACACACAACCTCTGTGTAATCCATCTGACCCAAATTTTCTACTCATTATAAATTATAAGATACATTTTGGTTCGTTGTCCATCATTAAATAAAAGAAATGCATACATGACCTCTAACAGACTTAGTTCGAATAACTCTCAGTAATTAAGTACGATTACGGAGTGTGAATGATCATAATATTTCACAGTGTGTACACCACTTCAAGAATCATAGCAGAAGCAAACATGTGGAGTATTTTTTGTGTCAAGTGTCACTTCCTATTTCAATTGCTCACGAAAAATGCAGTGTAATACTGTCAATGGTCTAAACCTAGTTTTGGTATGTCATGTCGTTAGCTTCCTTCCTATTAGCATAAATTTATACAGCTTCCATAAAACCTCAGCTCATGTGACTTCTATGACTTTCTTGTACTAATGTCGTTCGTCGAATTATAGCAGTTCATTTTCTTATCTTAAATATATAAGGCACTGAGCGTAAGCAAAACATGCAATAGCGAGTAAATATACCAGTAGAGAACAGAATGTCAACAAGTGGATGCAGCACAATCCCTATAACAAGGCTCTGCCAAGCGAACAATCTACAATTAATACCATAGTGTAACCTAGTCTCTATGTTGTACACAGTATATCAGCATTTCTATATACTAAATTGAAGAGTAGTTATGACAACAAAACAGAAATGTGTAAATATGCAATCCATAAGCAAGGCAGCAAATATGTTATCTATCATAATAAACAGGTCATTAGCATCATATCAGCATAAGCAAATAAATGTTTATATGTAATCTTAATAAGTAAACATGAAGGCGCAAGCAGATAAATCACAAAGTATAACTTACATATCTAACCACATCAGCACAATTAATCAGGTGACAATTATAATTTAAATTAATAAGCACAGCAGGCACATAATAAAAAAATATGACATCAGTGAAAAAGCATAGCAGCCAAGCGATGCATAATATATACAAATAACAACCCTGTTCATTAATTAATCATTGTCAAAATCAGTTAATATGCGTAAGCACGTCGCTTCACTAGTAAATTCATAGAACATGAAATTAGCACAAAGTATGAGTCACGTAATCGCAAGCAGCAAATTACGTCTAAAGTACGTACCTAAGTGGAATTATGTTACCTGAAAAATAAACTCAATTAACCGTTACCTTTTTTTGTTTATTACTTTCTTCTTCGAAATGACCTTCTTCCTGAAAATTTTCTCCAAAGCAAGTCGTCTTAACGTCGGACACGCACAGAATTTACCTGAAGGTCTTAAATACTTTATACAACCGTATCCTGAAAAATACTGAACGTTAATAACATAATTTATGAAGTCCTTATAGCTTTATACAGAATTTAGTCGGAGAAATTAGACTGTGTATTTGTTTACGTCTGTCAGTGCATTCGCACTGAGCGCTCGATCAGCTGTAGGCGCGTGACGTAGGAAGGTAATTGTTTGCGGTCAACGACTGCCTTGTGCGGCGCGCAGACTGACTGTTGCTTTGAGTATGTGCCGCCGCCAAACACAGCGCGGTATCCTTGTACTCTCTCCATGTTTACGTAAACTGTTGGTTTCTCACAAGTATGTCATTCCACAAAAATTTTTACGTTAGATATGTGATGTATTCCCTTAGAGCGTCGAGATTTAAGAGTTTCTACTTCAACAGTGTTATCATGTATAATTTTGCGAACTCTATATGGACCGTTATAAAGCAGAAAAAATTTGCGACACAAGCCTTTTCCTTTATGAGACAAACGGTGGGACTTAATTAACACCTTCTGGCCAACTGACAAGATTTTTAAACGACCAGGACGTTTCGCTGATTTCTCTCTTCTAGCAGCCGCCGATGCAATATTTTGTAGAGCCAGGTTGACAACTTCAGAATGCCGCAGTTTCCGTGAAGGCGGAAAAGGAACGATTTCAGAAATGCGATTTGTCGGTGCTTTATTCTTTAATATCAGTGTAGGCGGTAAAGAAGTTGAATCATTAGGAAGTTCATTCAGAATGTTTTGAAAAAGATGAAGATACTGATCCCACGTTCTGTGATTCTGATGACAATAAAGACGACACAATTTATTGATTTCCTTCATCCATCTCTCTGAAGGATTAGATTGAGGGTGAAAAAGTGAAATGAAAATTGGTTTAATTTTACGACGCCGTAGAGTACGAAGCCAAATTTTAGAGCGAAACTGTGATCCATTATCTGATATAACCTTATCAACATGACCAACTTCCTTAAGAAAATGTTTGATGAAAGCATTAGATACTGAACGAGCTGTTGCTTTGCGTAAAGGTGTAAAACACACATATTTTGATGTTAATTCCACTGCTACGAAAATATACGCAAAACCATTAGTAGAACGAACCACTGGACCGAACAAATCGACTGCAGCCATCTCCTTTAATTTCGCTGGAATGATAGGAAACAACGGTGCTCTGTGAGAAACTGTTGGCGGCTTAGCCTTTTGACATAATTTGCATTTGGCAAGAACAGATCGAATACGTTTTTCCATATTACTGAAGTAGCAATTTTCTCGTAATTTATGAAATCATTTTCTGGGACCAAAGTGCGCATAACTGAAATGTGTGTACCAAATCAATTTATTGACCCACTCATCAGGAATACAAACTAACCAAACAGAGTTGTCGACCGATTTCCGTTTAAAAAGAATGTCATTGCGAACTAAATAATGCTGTCTAATCGCTACGCTTTCCTTTCTCCTCCACTTCTCCTTAATGTCCTTCCAGATTGGATCCTTATTTTGCTCCTTAGCGATGTCCTGGAGCGAAGACGAAATAAAGTTCTCAAACGCCACACCTTGAATGTACATCAAACAATAATGGTTTTCTTTGCAGTCCTCTTCAGCACTTTGTTTCAAACCCATAGGTGCACGTGATAAAGCATCAGCAACAATATTTGAAGATCCCTGTATGTAAACAATACTAAAATCAAATTCCTGTAGGTACAACGCCCATCGTGACAATCTGCCATGAGTTAATTTTGTCGACATAAGAAATTCCAGAGCTCGATGATCGGTGTAAACCTTAGTATGTCTGCCAAACAAAAATGTGCGAAATTTTGTGAAGGCCCATACAACAGCCAAAGCTTCAAGTTCCGTAATCGAATAATTCTTCTCTGATTTAGAGAGAACACGGCTTCCAAAGGCAACAGTTTTCTGTACTACAACGCCGTTTTCTTCTATCTCTTGAAATAAATGTGCACCTAGGCCTTTGTATGATGAGTCCGTCGCCAAACAAAAATCTTTAGATAAATCCGGATGTGAAAGAAGTGGGGCAGCAACTAAAGCATCACGAAGTTGTTCAAATTCTGACTGAGCTTCCTCATCCCAACACCAATTAGAATTTTTTCCAGATAATTCACATAAACGAGGTGTGGCCAAATTGTCCAATCTAATAAAGCGTCTAAGAAAATTACAGACACCAAGGAAACTACGAACATCACGTTTTGTGGTAGGAACAGCATAATTATGAATAGCGTCTAGTTTCTCTGGATCAGGGAGAATACCTTCTGTAGAAATAATGTGACCGAGAAATTTCACCTGAGAACGACCAAATTCAGATTTTTCCAAGTTCACTGTCATGCCAACTCGTGCAAAAATACGTAATAATGAATCCAAAATTTTGTTATGCTCACTCCAAGAACGTTTAGCAATAAGAATGTCGTCAACATAAGAAGTAATATTGTCACGAAGATAAACAGGTAAAATTTCATTTAAGCTACGAATGAATGCTGCTGAAGATACAGTAAGTCCAAACGGTAATTTCCGAAACTGGTAACAGTTACCAAAGGCTAAAAAAGCAGTATATTTTCTACAATCAGGGTGGAGTTCTATTTGCCAAAAACTTGCGCGCATATCAATCGTGGATAAAACTTTAATTCCATGGAAATGTTGAAGAAGTTCATCTAAATTTTGTGGACGGTCAGTTTCAGGAATAATAATATTATTTATCTGTCTGGAATCCAGAACCAAACGAATTGACCCATCCTTTTTAAGAACAACGTGTAATGGGCTGGTATAAGGACTGACTGCTGGCTCAACAATGCCCTGATCTAACATGTATTGAAGTTCATTCTTAACCTTGTCTCTGTAAGCCAAAGGAATAGCGTACGTTTTTCCGCGAAATGGTGTGTGTTCTTTTACTTTAAATAAATATTGTAAGCCTTGTATAGTTCCTGTGTGATGACTAAACACTGTAGCATGTGAAGTCAAAATATGGTGCAGCTCTTCTCTTGCAACGTCATCTGGCACTTCAGCTTTCTTAACCTTTTCATTAATTAATTCTTCGCTATTAATTACATCATCCATCGCGTCCCTGTATCTATTGTCATTGTCATGAATAAACACACTGTCGTCATAATGCTCAACAAAAGCATCAGAAGTAAGAAACCTTAAACATTTTGTATCTGATTCAGATCTTGCTAAACACTCGAAAAATTTCAAACATTTCAGCATTCCGGCAACAGTCAAATTCACACTTCCTTCTTTAAAGTTCAAAATTGCCTTATGTGCGTTAAGAAACTCCATACCTAAAATAATCTGTGTACTGAGTAATGGAACAATAATAAAATTAGCAGAAAATTCGTATCCTTGACAAATGAAATTTAGGTTGGTCTGTTGTTTAACTTCCACACCTTTTCCAGAAATCGCTCCTCGAATTGTAGTTTTAGAAATAGGTAACACGGGACAGGCAATAGTTCTTTCACATATACGAAAAACTGATTCACTAATGACGTTCAATGGGCTCCCAGAATCTAAAACTGCAGTGAACTTATTCTTACCCACACATACTTCAATAACAGGATGTAAAAATGCGTCTACATTAGTTTCCTTTTCGTCTAACAAAATGTCTCTCATGTCTTCCAGTCGTACGTAGTGTAAAGTCGAAGTGTCATTACTTTCTGAACCGTCTATATTGCTGCCAGAAGCCGAAGCTGCTAGTCATTGTCGATTGTTTGCGTCACGTCTTTGATTATTCGCGTCATTTCGCGGATCAATTTCTACTAATTGCACTTGTCTCTCTGAAGTTCTGTCACGTGGAGGATGCCAATTAGGTCCTTCCTGTCTGTTAGATGCAAATTCTTGGTTGTGTCTGTTATTAAAATTTCTGTTTTCCTGTCTGTCTGCATAACTACTTCTTGTGTAATTTCGACTGTCACTTCTGAAATTATTGTTGTATCTACTACCCTGGTTATTTCTGTAGTAAGAATTTCTGTTACTGTATGAATAATTTCTATCTTGATGATACCGATTACTGTTTCCGTATGGTTGATCATTCCGGTAGGAATTACCGTTATTATAATTGTCTCTGTAATTTCTGTTAGAACGTCTGTTATTGTCATAAGGCTGGTATCTATTGTCCTGTCTGTTACGTCTGTCATTCTCAAAGTTACCCAAATAACGTCCGTTCCGATCACTATCCCTTTTCTCTGAAAATGTATTGTAATTACTGCTACTGAAAAAATTACAAGAAGTCCCGTCGTCGTTGTCATACTCAAGTTCTTGTAGCAAAGTCTTAAAAGTCTCAATGTCGTCTTTACATCTTCCGGCTAAAGCAATTTGTCTTATGGATTGTGGCAGCTTAGTTAAACAAATGCGAATTAATTCAGTCGGACTGTAAGGGTTGGAAAGGAACTGATTCTTTCGAATCATGTCTTCAAAATATTCTGCTGGCGTGCGGAATTCAGACTGTTTGAAATTACGCTGCATAATAAGACTGTGTTTGACTCTGTCTTGCGTGTTTTCGGACCAATATGCCGATAGAAATGCATGATAAAAATCATTCAGATTATTACAATCTCTAGTGAGTGCACGCATCCGCGTCGCCGGTTCGTTTTCTAAATATCCACACATAAATTCCAGTTTGTGACTTAGTGGCCAATTTGGTGGGAGTGCATACATAAATTGATCTAACCATGCACATGGATGTATGTCATTTTTAGAATTGCGGAAGATCTTAAATTTCCGAACAGTCAAAAAGTGTTTACAGTCAAAGTTTTCGCCTCGTGGCGACAAAGACCTACCGCGTCTGTCCCAGTTTGAATGTCGATTATTGTCAAGTTCGCGCGCCTGGCGCTCTCTTGTTGTGTCCCGTAAATGAAATAAATTACTTTCTTCAAACCCCTCTGCTATCTGTGATTCTAAATTTCTTCTGCTGTCTTTTCCTACGATTTCGCCTTCAATTTGTTTGACTTGCTTTCGTAATGCCTCAACTTCCCTTTTAACGCGTTCATTAAATTTTCCCTGATTTTCAACATGCTTATTTATGTTCTGGTACTCTTCGGTTTCTGCAAATGGTAATGGAGCTGTATCATCTGAATCTCTATCCCCATTTAAACTAAGACTTGTCAATTTATCTGAAATCTCCTCAACTCTTTCTGATAAATCACCTATTTGTTCTTTCTGTCTATTTACGTCTTCCGTAAGTGTCGCGACTCGGGTTTCAGTATTAACACATTTGGTAGTTAACTGTTCATATTGTTGTGTTAGTTTATTTATTCTGTCATTTGGTACGGATTCCTCGATTCTCTCAAATATTTCTTCCTTATCGTGTGCACGTTGTAAATTTAACTCTGAAAATTTCTGTACTATCACGCGATCTCTCTCCTCCTGTTCTCTATCCTGTTCCCTTTGTCTAATCTCTACTGCAATTAATCTATTATTGTGAGCATTCAAAATCGGTTGTACTTCTTCTCTGATTTCTTTCTTTAATTCATCTTTCATATTTTTGAAACATGTCCCTATTCGTGAATCTAACCGTGTTTCCATTGTTTCCATCTCTGTTTTAATTGTGCCTATTTGTGATCCCAACTGTGATCCCAGTGAGTCTAACCGTGTTTCCATTGTTCCCATCTGTGTTTTAATTGTTCCTATTTGTGATCCCAAATTTAATATTGCACCCATCAACTGCTCCATATTAGCTTGTTCGCAATTCCTTTCGCCCCTAACATTTCCCGCAAAACCAGTTTCATTCGTCATAGCTGTAAAGCTATCTGTGTTTGATGCTATTCCAGAATTTTCTATCGTTAATCTCGTATTCTGTGAATTTTCTGATTGAGAAAAATTTTGAAATGGTTCCGGACTACTTTCCCGACTTATTAAATTGATTTCCACTTCATTATTCAACATACTGTTCTCCTGTGTTGGCGAGTTCGCCATGTCAACAATTTCGTCATTCTCACTATTCATCATTTTTGCCTTTTTCATTGATCGCGTAATCATTTACAAAATATACAAAACTCGTCACTATATGAAAATTACACACAATGACTCTTTATCTCCAACAATACCCTTCACACGAAATGCTTCCCTCAAACACGATTAACGAACAATTGAAATAATTGCATTAAATTGTCAAACGCGTATACAAGGCAATAAAAATTAAATTTTGAAAAATACCATTAGAAGAATGCTAATTACCAAATCTACAGATGCAATATAGACTACAATTACTAACTACAAATTACTACAACAATCCTACTGTCTACTATTTCTACAATCAGAAGAATTCCAAGGGACGATCCGAAGCAGTGGACGCCACGTGCATGGGGGCTTAATAATATTATTAATGCAAATAATTTTAATTTTTTTTTGCTTTAGTAGCTGTCTGTCCGATTACGAAGTCTCGTAACGGTTGGCCCTGACTGTTATTGTTACGCAATCTGACTGCTTAGAACAATAACAAAGAATGAAATGGAAATTTTCATTAACACAGTTAATTAATTAAGCCCCCAGCAACTATAAAACCAACGCAACAACAAGCACAAGAGTAACTGTTCTGTGTGTGGGAGTGTGACTCAACGTACGCATCTGGCACGGTTCTTCTTCAACAACACAACAATTTTTAAATAACATTATACTGAATTAATTAAAGAAAATACAAATACCATAATTACTCAAGAGAACCACAATTACACTCTAATCCAAGAACCCAAGCCAGATGCTTTGTTGACTGAACCTGTAATGACACATTATTTAAAACATGGAAATAATGAAAAATAAATCAAGTTTCGTTACCTTCATATATTGACCAAAATCACTCTCATAATTACAATATATCTCCACACCGCCTCGCTATTACCACATCTGAACAAGAACCTTTCAGTATCACATCTCAGCAAGCACTCCCTACTAGCACATCTGAACACCAACTGACTACTACGAGCTCTCCCCAAGCAGTGACCTCTAGCACATCTCAATAATGACTGTGCCAGTGGAGGCGGCGGAACAATGCTCTCTAGCGATCTCTGGCGCTGTGGCTCAGTGTAGCCACCTTTCACTATGCCATCGATGTTTGGTAAAGTTATCGAGAAGGTTGTATATACAAGGTTACTGGAGCATTTAAATTCACATAATTTGCTCTCAAATGTACAGTTTGGTTTTAGAAACCGTTTAACAACTGGAAATGCTATATTCTCTTTTCTCTGTGAGGTTTTGGACGCATTAAATAAAAGGTTGCGAACGCAAGGTGTTTTTCTTTGATTTAACGAAGGCTTTTGACTGTGTTGACCACAAAATATTACTGCAGAAGTTGGACCATTATGGAGTAAGGGGAGTAGCTTACAATTGGTTCGCCTCTTACTTTAAGAACGGAGAACAGAAAGTAATTCTCCGCAATATTGAGAGTGGTAGTAATGTTCAGTCCCAATGGGGCACTGTTACGTGGGGTGTTCCCCAAGGTCGATGCTAGGACCACTGCTGTTTCTTATTTATATAAATGATATGCCTTCTAGTATTACAGGTGATTCAAAAATATTTCTGTTTGCTGATGACACCAGCTTGGTAGTGAAGTATCTTGTGTGTAATATTGAAACATTATCAAATAATGTAGTGCATGAAATAAGTTCGTGGCTTGTGGAAAATAATTTGATGCTAAATCACAGCAAGACTCGGTTTTTACAGTTTCAAACTCACAATTCAACAAGAACTGATATTTTTGATCAGACAGAATGGGCATATTATAAGCGAGACGGAACAGTTCAAGTTCCTAGGCGTTCGGATAGATAATAAGCTGTTGTGGAAAGCCGATGTTCACGATCTTGTTCAGAAACTAAATGGTGCTTTATTTACTATTAGAACAGTATCTGAAATAAGTGACATTTCAACACGAAAAGTAGTCTGCTTCGCATATTTTCATACGCTTATGTCATATGGTATTATTTTTTGGGGCAATTCTTCTGATTCAAAAAGGGTATTTTTGGCTCAAAAACTGGCTGTTCGAGCTATATGTGGTGTAAGTTCGAGAACCTCCTGTCGACCTCTATTCAATAGTCTGGGAATTCTGACATTTCCCTCACAGTATATATTTTCATTAATGTCGTTTGTTGTTAGCAATATTAGCTTATACCCAAGAGTTAGCAGCTTTCACTCAGTTAATACTAGGCAGAAATCAAATCTGCATGTGGAATGCACTTCCTTGGCTCTTGCGCAGAAAGGAGTGCACTATTCTGCTGCATCCATTTTCAGTAAGCTACCACAAGGACTCAAAAATCTTAGCAGTAGCCCAAACGCTTTTAAGTCTAAACTGAAGAGTTTCCTCATGGCTCACTCCTTCTATTCTGTCGAGGAGCTCCTGGAAGAGCTGAAAAATTATGCAAATTCCAGTGTTACATTGTTGATTCTCTTTATTTAAGCTTACCAATTGTCGCCTGAATACGTTCCTTGTATTTCATTTCATCTGTTTCTACTATCGTGTTATAATGTCATGTATTGACTCGTTCCGCAACCATGGAGACTTCTCCTTAATTTGGTCCCACGGAACAATGAATAAATAATAGTTATATAAATATTATCATAATAAATAAACTCTACTAATGCTTCCACGTGAGCTGTTGATCAACAATAAATTTGATATTCAATTTCGTTGGATACTGTAAGTGTTCTTTAGTTATACGTTATTTTAATACATACGACTGCGAGAAAATAACAGAATCCGGCAAACTACACTACTTTAACGAATACGTCTGCGAAAAGAGCACTGAATAGTGATTCTCAAAATACTGCCCATGGGCCGCATGCAGCTGGAATCTACACTACTGGCCATTAAAATTGCTACACCACGACGATGACGTGATACAGACGCGAAATTTAACCGACAGGAAGAAGATGCTGTGATATGCAAATGATTTAGCTTTTCAGAGCATTCACACAAGGTGGGAGCCGGTGGCGCAACCTGCAACGTGCTGACATAAAGGAAATTCCTAACCGATTTCTCATACACAAACAGCAGTTGACAGGCGTTGTCTGGTGAAATGTTGTTTTGATGCCTCGTGTAAGGAGGAGAGATGCGTACCATCACGTTCCGACTCTGATGAAGGTCGCATGGTAGCCTATCGCGATTGCGGTTTATCGTATCGCGACATTGCTGCTCGCGTTGGTCGAGATCCAATGAGTGTTAGCAGAATATGGAATCAGTGGGTTCAGGAGGGTAAAACGGAACGCCGTGCTGGATACCAACGGCCTCGTATCACTAGCAGTCGAGATGACAGGCATCTTATCCGCATGGCTGTAACGGATCGTGCAGCCACGTCTCGATCCCTGTCAACAGATGGGGTCGTTTGCAAGACAACAACCATCTGCACAAACAGTTCGACGACGTTTGCAGCAGTATGGACTATCAGCTCGGAGACCATGGCTGAGGTTACCCTTGATGCTGCATCATAGAGAGGAGCGCCTGCAATGGTGTACTCGACGACGAGACTGGGTGCACGAATGGCAAAACGTCATTTTTTGGGATAAACCAAGGTTCTGTTGACAGCATCATGATGGTCGCATCCGTGTTTGGCGACATCGCGGTGAACGCACATTGGAAGCGTGTATTCGTCATCGCCATATTGGCGTATCACCCTGCGTGATGGTATGGGGTGCCATTAGTTACACGTCTCGGTCACCTCTCATTCGCGTTGACGGCACTCTGAACAGTGGACATTACATTTCAGATGTGTTACGACCCGTGGCTCTACCCTTCATTCGATCCCTGTGAAACCCTACATTTAGCAGGATAATGCACGACCGCATGTTGCAGGTTCTGTACGGGCCTTTCTGGATACAGAA
This sequence comes from Schistocerca nitens, assembly GCF_023898315.1. NCBI lineage: Eukaryota > Metazoa > Arthropoda > Insecta > Orthoptera > Acrididae > Schistocerca > Schistocerca nitens. The sequence continues at coordinate 317,842,017 of NC_064621.1, read as the reverse complement.
AATGTTCGACTGCTGCCCTGGCCAGCACATTCTCCAGATCTCTCAGCAAATGGAAACGTCTGATCAATGGTGACCGAGCAACTGGCTCATCACAATTAGAGATGGGCAAAACTGTTCTTTTCAGAGATTGGATCAGAACTGTTCGCTCCCTGAAATGAATTAGCTCTTTTTCATGACTCACCACTCACTTACAATAGAAAATAAATGGAAGGCACATTGCCCTTTAAACTTGGTTTATTCCAGTACTATACCTGTATTTTGATCTTATTTGATCCTATTTTGAAGTAACACAGATAATGAGTAAGAATTTTGTATTGTTTATTGAAATTTCCACGATATAACAAAGTTTTTGATTATTGATTTATTTTGCACTATCGTGGTTTTTTGGGTGATCGGAAAATGTTGTAACTTGAGATTTACATTAACAATATATTTGGCTATAATGTATTAAAATTTCATTAACCTCATACAAATACATCGCAAGCCATATATTTTTAAAGTGAACGTTTCCTTCCGAAGACGCCTAAAATCGCAAAATCCGTACCAGAATAAGAAAAAAAATATAAATTTGACTGTAAAACGAAAGTGCTGCATATAGCCTTACGCAGAATAAAACAAGGAAAATATTGGTGTATCACATTTTGCGATACGTTTATCGGTTCGCTCGTAATTAAGGCGTAAATTCGAGTATCCATAATAAAAATCCTATGGTAAGAGGAGTCGTCAGGAACCTAATCTAATCAGTTTAAACAAATAAAAATAAAATAAAAACGATTGATGTATCCATAACATAATAATGTAATATACATAGCGGTATTACTACGAAGAACAATATCCAGTAGAGAGGAACTCCGATGCAGAGGCGCTGAGTCGAGCAGGTCGAGCCGCGAGCTGTATTACTGCATGAGCTGAGACCGCAGAGACCAGAGTGACACCTGAGTCGCTTTGCTCAACGCTCTGGCTAGAGTCGAGACGGTGGGGTGAGCGTTGAGTGGGCGAGTTCCGAGGGTGGGGGGAGCTCACCCGCTCCGAGCCAAATCGTCGGTTCCCTTGCGAGCAGGTTTTTGCAAGTAGTTCCTATGTTATCCGCTAGGTGGCTCTCTGTCCTGTTGCTCGCATCAACTGCCCAGAGGGCAGGACATGCGACTGAAACGATCGCCGACAGAGTGCGATGCGAAGTTAAGCTGCGCCAGACACTGCACACGGCAGACGACGCACAGAGATGGCACGACATATGTGAAACACAAAATCCAATGGGGCACTGCACAATGCAGGCAGCCAAGGTAGAAGCAGGGCAGAGGCCGGCGCTGGCTGTGTTGTGTGGCGTGCACTGTGCTCTGACCAGCAGAGGCGCTGCTGATATGCTCCGTCTCTCTCTCTCTCTCTCTCTCTCACTGACGTGGGAAACGTTTGGAGCTACCGTTCTTTTTTTCTGAATCACTGATTGTTCACTCCTTTGAAAGATTCAACTCTATGAATTAGTTCAAGAGCGGATCCCCCATCTCTAGTCACAATACGCCAGTCAGTACTCTTGATGAACTGTGGTATCGTGCTGAAGCTGCATGTGCAGCTGTACCTGTACATGCCATCCAAGCTCTGTTTGACTCAATGCCCAGGCGTATCAAGGCAGTTATTATGGCCAGAGGTGGTTGTTCTGGGTACCGATTTCTCGGGATCCATGCACCCAAATTGCGTGAAAATGTAATCACATGTCAGTTGTAGTATAATATATTTGTCCTATGAATACTCGTTTATCATCTGCATTTCTTCTTGATGTAACAATTTTAAAGGCCAGTAGTGTAGAATTCGCGCGGCTCGCAGTTCTCGATTGTATGTAATAGTAATACGCATCTTGCAACTAATAGCAGATTCAAAAGACGTCAACTAACTTTGAGCCTCTGAAGAGTACAGTTTTCCTGGTCAGTAACAAACAAAAATCGTTATGGAGATGGTAATATTTTTAGAGGCTGTCAAATTTAATTCACGTTCGTGAGTTTGACCGTAGGGTAGATTTATTTGTGCAGTATTTTAAACATGACTGAAGCAGCAACTGTTGAAAATCTTCACGGTAAGTGATAACAGCCAAAGATAATATTTATTGAAATCCTTGATCACGGTTTTGGTATATCTGAATATACCTTCATCAGAAACAAAAATACACGTGAGCAAGGAGACACTTTAATTAGCAAAAAACTTAGCTACATAACTGAGATAAAAAAAACATTTATAGCTTTAAGTATCATGAAAATTACTAAAATCACATTCTCCGCTGGTGCATAAAATAATCGAGCCAAAGGCGTTGTCAGTAGTTGATATTAAAATATCACCTCCACCTGTACAGCATATTTATGAAGAGATTGTCGATGCAAACACGGCATACTGTCAGTACTTAGCCTGTGAACTAGCGTGAAGACGGTGTGGAAGCACGGAGAGAGGGCACTTGTGATATGCGCGAGACAATCGCGCACATTAAAACCCGGGATACATATTCATACGCATCAAAATTTTAAAGGTTATGTTACTTCAAATCCTCTGTCTTTAAAACATATCAGAACCATTTAAACACCTGCATACAACAGAAAATATGAATACCAATTTGCGTGTGTCCTAGTGTCAAGCAGGTGAAGCTTGCGCAAAGGAACATATCTAATGAGACAGGTCATTAGTGTTACGCGCGAGAATTTCGCGCAAAGTAAAGGCTAAGGATACATACTAGCGAAAACGAAAAAAGTGTTATAGTAAATCGAAACCATCCGGCGCCATGAATGAAAAAACGTAACCGAATCAAGCCACACCTACATATCAAAAACCACGAACAACAATCATCGAAAAATACGTAAAATCCCAACAAGACAGGAAAGGAGCATCTCACCAGCATCAACAGACAAGAAAACTAGCTTCTAGTCAGCTAGACTATATTACGTTAGAGCAAAAAGGGATTTGAAACTATCCAAGAATTTTTTGATTCTAAGCTGCACCTGTTCGTTAATAATAAATCCTTCTTTTTCAGATAGCTATTTTAAAATTTTTAATTCCTCGAACAGGTCCAGTATGTAACCCTTACTCACTCCGTGTAGCAATTCTACGTCATCCGGTTTACGTGGCGAATGTTGTAATAGTAACAGATATTCAGCAAACATGGAATTGTACATGTTTTCCCATTTTTGGCTAGCATTTGTTGTTTATATGTTACTTTAATAGGTCTACCTGTCTGTCCAACGTAATAGTTGGGGCAGTCATATCAAGTAATTTTGAGAACTCCGGATTTAATGCCCAGTTCTTCCCGTGTCCCAATAACAAACGGCTACAGAGTTGCCTTTTCCGTAAACAATAGCTTAAAACCAAGTGTGATTCACACTTTATCCTGCAACTGTTTGTTTATTTTTGCGTTTACCTCAGGTGTGCAGTGGCAAGTACCGCACCGGCAGTGGTGTTAGAAGTCGTAGAGAGCTAATGTTTTCTTGTTTACCTTCCAGCACTGAAAACTCAAGGGCGTGCACGAATCGTACCGATCATCTACAGTTACATTAATTTTGGCACGGACGAAATATGGATTCATGAATGCACATTACAGATCTTATCTTCACATACGCTATTTATTTGTAGCAAATAACATTACATTAAGGCTGTGCAATACAATTCAGAGTGTACAAATGTTGTTGTTAATCTTAGTAATTCGCACTTGTTTGAAAAAAAAAACAGCTTTCAATCATGCAACAGCTAGATCGCTGAGGTTACCAGCAATTTGAAGTAGATTACAGTAGAAACCAAGTGTTCCGAATGCTCCCGACATGCCATTATCGGTACTGTGGGGTTATCGGTCAACTTATAGCACCCTTACTACGGCTTGGACTACTAGGGCTCACAACATAGATTACCAATTAACAACAGCATCCGTTACATATGCTACCCCAGGTGCCACCAAACAATGTCAGTGTTGGCTGTTGAGCAATTAAGTTTGTTTACCACGCGTACAATCAAGCAAACTCCACATAGTGGTGCTCTTTTAGTTTTCAGAGTTGACTTATATGTAGCGTATCGTTTAAACTCCACTTTAGGTTTGTTTACGTGCCTGTTTCATTCAGAAACTACTCACGGTTTTGAGATTTACCAAACAATGCGAGCGTCGTGGTAAAGTTGTATTATCGTGAAAAAGCATTAATGATGTGGTGCGGCTGTACGTGACTCGATATGTCATCGTCTCAGTTGATGGTTCTGCAACACATCTGCAGGTGTTTTCACGAAGATCTTAACACAACTTGTTTAATGGCACCGGATATTAACAAGTCAACTTGTTTAATGGCAGAACTCTTTGTCTCCTCCTATCCGACGTCTGAAAAAATTGAAAAACTTCAAATTTTCCGTAAAATTAGAGACTTTTTCACGGGGATCATAAACATGGCACCTTGAGCAAAAGAGAGAAATTCTCTCAGAATTTGTGCCTGATCAGAAGTTGCGTTTCCTATCATCAAAAGTAGTAAAATTTGTTGAAACCTCTCTCTCGAGCTTTAAGGTCTTAATTGCAACGTATTAGACATATGAGGGAAACGGCAATGGTTTTATACATAATACGCCACCCATTCTAATTCACTGTACCGATAGCCTCCACAACATAACCTACTGTTCGAAATGTACAATGTTTAATGCAGATATAAGTAACAGCAGGCAAAAATACAAAAAAAGGAAGAGCTAAGTAGTGGATGGGGTCAAAAATATAGAGCCGTATGATCAGTAGTTCTCAGATTATAAGTCATCATGTTTCGAATGACATAAACTGTATTGCCTCCCGGTATTTGCTGCCTTTTATGACCATTTCAAGGGGGTTTTTGTGTCGAAAAACGTCTCGGAGGTGCCACTGGTGTAAATAAATTTCGTATGTATGTTAATTAAAATATGATTTCCTCTAGAGCGATGTCCAGGCTTGAATAGCCTCATGTTTGCGAAGTTGTTCACGTATTGAGTGTTATACGCTGTCACTCACATTAATGTGACCGTGTGTCAAAAGCCTGAATAACTACCTTCTGCAGGGCGAACCACTGCGAGATATGCAGGAAGAGAGTAAATGATGTTCTGGAACATACTGCCAGGGATGTGGAGCCATACCTACTCCAGAGCTGTGTCAACTGCGCTAGATATCTCGGTTGAAGATCCATGGCGCGAACATCCCGATCCAGGTGGTCCAACAGATTCCGAACGGTTTTTGAGGAGACTCTTTTGGTAGGCCTTTGGTTCATCTGGGCGGTTAGTTGCTGAACAGTTGCACGTCTAGTCTCCCGTACACGTCTCCGTAGCCATCGTTCACCAGTGCCATCTGTCGCCCGTGGTGTACCACAGTTACCGCTGCCCCGGTTTTGGATAGCGCCATTTTGCCATGCACGGAATACCACAATCATGGCGTCACGTGAACATTTTACAGATTTAGCAGTTTCGTAAATGCTTAGCTTGAAAGCCAATGACGATGTCCTTTTGGACGTCAGATAAACCGCTCCGTTTCCGCATTACGACTACGACTCCACTGTCCAATCCATGTGCCTGACACATTTTATATACCCTCCACTGCTAGTGCTGCCACCTGCCGTCTGTGAGTGGTCGTCTATTGCAAGTTGACGTTGAACAGTTAGTGGTCACATTACTATGACTGTACCTTGTTCACCAATGTGAATAAGCAATGTCGTTGCATTAAACACAAAATCACAATCCTGTGTCTAGTTCTTATAAGAGCTCAGCAACAAATCTCATACAGTGATCAACGTTAATTACATGAGCTGCTATGTTCAAAACTGTTTGTTTTAGTGTCATAGTAGGTATGAACACTCTCGTCACTATTCTTTGGATTTCATCAACCTTTTGATCAGTTACTTTCACTAAATTCTCATTCATACATTCTTTCTGCTAAAGTATCTTCTTTCGGACTAAGTTTGGTTTAGGATAGACTCAACTGCATTCTCCTTATTTACCATTCCTTCACTGAATTAATATCTGACCGAAAAGTTAATATCTGTTAACACACTCCACTTTGTGCTTCAGCTTCCGATCACACTGCCAGATAGCCGTCCACGTTAAGGTGTTCGTTCCCGTGCACGAGGAGGCGCGCTGGCAGCTGTTCAGATCGCCTCGGCGGATTAACGAAGAGGGCCGTTGTGCCTACCTGGCTGGATTTGGTTTTCAGGCGGTTTTCCACACCCCACTAGGTGAACACAGAGCTAATACTCACGTCCCGCCTCAGATACACACTGCGCAAACATTTAGAGCACTTAATCACACTTGCACATACAGTTTACTCCTGACACAGACAGATGGGGTACACCGATTCCCTCATGGAGGATGAACAGGAGACTGATGACCTTAGATGTTTATTCTCCTTCTCAGCAGCAGCAGCAATTCACCCACCTCATCGGTTTGTAATACAATTCAAAACATAAGCTAAGCATAAATAGGCTCTTGTTGTTTATTTAAGTCACCTAATCTAGAAATGTCCACGTAAGTTGCTTTCTTTATAATTTACTTAATCTTCCAATAGACACTATATTTCTTAATACAAATATAGGGAACTCCGTATAACTTCATGTCCCCAGTTCCAAATACTTCGCCTCCGTAGGTCAGCTGTTAGAGCGACGGGCTGCCATGCGTTGGGCGTGCGTTCGATTCCCGGTATTGTCGACGATTTATCCTAGGTGGATGAAGTGATGTGCGGCTGTAAGTGTCTCTATATGTCATCACCCTCTGCCAGTGGCTTGTTGAATGCGGTATCGAGGGGTGTGGGATCAGCACAGCGTTTCCCTGGCCATTGACAATGAGCCGCTACTCGATCAAGTAGCTCCTCTGTTGGCGTCATGAGGTTCAGAAACGCTTTCCCTGCCATTGCCAGCTACATTTTATATCCTCTCTACTTCGACCATCATCAGTTATTTTGCTCCCCAAATAGCAAAACCCCTTTACTACTTTAAGAGTCTCAATTCCTAATCTATTTCTCTCAGCGTCACCGGACTTAATTCGACTACATTCCATTATCCTCGTTTCGCATTTGTTGGTGTTCTTCTTACATCCACCTTTCAAGACACTGTCCCTTCCGTTCAGCTGCTCTTCCAGGTCTTTTGCTGTCTCTGACAGAATTACAATTTCATCGGACAACCTCAAAGTTTTTATTTCTTCTCCATGGATAGTAATTCTTACTCCGAGTTTTTCTTTTGTTTCCTTTATTGCTTGCTCAATATACAGATTTAATAACATCGAGGATAGGCTAAAAACCTGTCTCACTCCCTTCCCAACCACGGTTTCCCTTTCATGCCCCTAGACTTTTATAACTGCCATCTGGTTCCTGTACAAATTGTAAATAGCCTTTCACTCCCTGTATTTTACCTCTGTCACCTGCAGAATTTCAAAGAGGGTATTCCAGTCAATATTGTCAAAAGTTTTCTCTAAGTCTACAAAAGCTAGAAACGTAGGTTTGCCTTTCCTTAATCTATCTTCTAAGATAAGTCGTAGGGTCAGTATTGCTTCACGTGATCCAGTATTTCTACGGAATCCAAACTGATCTTTCCCGAGGTCAGCTTCTACCAGTTTTTTTTATTCGTTTGTAAAGAATTCGGGTTAGTATTTTGCAGCCGTGACTTATTAATCTGATTGTTCGGTAATGTTCACATCTCTCAACACCTGCTTTGTTTGGGATTGGAATTACGAGGGCAGTTCAATAAGTTTTTCTGAAACAGGGGTTGTTTTATTCAGCATTGAAATACACCAGGTTATTCCCCAATCATTTAGCTACACAACACTATTTTTCAACGTAATCTCCATTCAATGCTACGGCCTTACGCCACCTTGAAATGAGGGCCTGTATGCCTGCACTGTACCATTCCACTGGTCGATGTCGGAGCCAACGTCGTACTGCATCAATAACGTCTTCATCATCTGCGTAGTGCCTCCCACGGATTGCGTCCTTCATTGGGCCAAACATATGGAAATCCGACGGTGCGAGATCGGGGCTGTAGGGTGCATGAGGAAGAAAAGTCCACTGAAGTTTTGTGAGCTCCTCTCGGGTGCGAAGACTTGTGTGAGGTCTTACGTTGTCATGAAGAAGGAGAAGTTCGTTCAGATTTTTGTGTCTACGAACACGCTGAAGTCGTTTCTTCAATTTCTGAAGAGTAGCACAATACACTTCAGAGTTGATCGTTTGACCATGGGGAAGGACATCGAACAGAATAACCCCTTCAGCGTCCCAGAAGACTGTAACCATGACTTTACCGGCTGAGGGTATGGCTTTAAACTTTTTCTTGGTTGGGGAGTGGGTGTGGTGCCACTCCATTGATTGCCGTTTTGTTTCAGGTTCGAAGTGGTGAACCCATGTTTCATCGCCTGTAACAATCTTTGACAGGAAATTGTCACCCTCAGCCACATGACGAGCAAGCAATTCCGCACAGATGGTTCTCCTTTGCTCTTTATGGCGTTCGGTTAGACAACGAGGGACCCAGCGGGAACAAACCTTTGAATATCCCAACTGGTGAACAATTGTGACAGCACTACCAACAGAGATGTCAAGTTGAGCACTGAGTTGTTTGATGGTGATCCGTCGATCATCTCGAACGAGTGTGTTCGAACGCTCCGCCATTGCAGGAGTCACAGCTGTGCACGGCCGGCCCGCACGCGGGAGATCAGACAGTCTTGCTTGACCTTGCGGCGATGATGACACACGCTTTGCCCAACGACTCACCGTGCTTTTGTCCACTGCCAGATCACCGTAGACATTCTGCAAGCGCCTATGAATATCTGAGATGCCCTAGTTTTCCGCCAAAAGAAACTCGATCACTGCCCGTTGTTTGCAACGCACATCCGTTACAGACGCCATTTTAACAGCTCCGTACAGCGCTGCCACCTGTCGGAAGTCAATGAAACTATACGAGAAGAAGCGGGAATGTTTGAAAATATTCCACAAGAAATTTTCGGTTTTTTCAACCAAAATTGGCCGAGAATAAAAATGTGTTTCATTACTTATTGAACTGCCCTCGTATTATATTCTTCTTGAAGTGTGAGGGTATTTCGCCTGTCTCATACATCTTGCTCACCAGATGGTACAGTTTTGACAGGACTGGCTCTCCTAAGGACGTCAGTAGTTCTAATGGAATGTTGTCTACTCCCGGGACCTTGTTTCATCTTAGGCCTTCCAGCGCTCTATCAAACTCTTCACGCGGTATCATGTCTCCCATTTCATCTTCATCTACATCCTTTTCCATTTCTATAAAACTGCCCTCAAGTACATCGCCCTTGTATAGTCCCTCTATATACTCCTTCCACCTCTCTGCTTTCCCTTCTTTGCTTAGAACTGGGTTTCCATCTGGGCACTTGATATTCATACAAGTGGTTCTCTTTTCTCCCACAGTCTCTAATTTTCCTGTAGACTGTATCTATCTTACCCCTAGTGAAATATGCCTCTACATTCTTACATTTGTCCTCTAGCGAACCCTGTTTAGCCATTTTGCACTTCATGTCGATCTCATTTTTGAGATGTTTGTATTCCTTTTTGCCTGCTTCATTTACTGTGTCTTTATATTTTCTCCTTCCATCAATTAAATTCAATGTATCTTATATTACCCAAGGATTTCTATTAACCCTCGTCATTTTACCTACTTGATCCTCGGCTGCCTTCCCTATTTAATCCCTCAAAGCTACCCAATCTTCCTCTACCGTATATCTTACTTCATTCCATAATTACCTACTACGTTTCCTTCTCTTCCTTTTCCTACTATCGAATTCCAGTCACCCATGACTATTAAATTTTCGTCTCCCTTCACTATCTCCATAATTTCTTTAATCTCATCATACATTTCATAAATGTCCTCGTCATCTTCAGAGCTAGTTGGCAAATGGCCCTGAGCACTATGGGACTCAACATCTTAGGTCTAAGTCCCCTAGAACTTAGAACTACTTAAACCTAACTAACCTAAGGACATCACACACACCCATGCCCGAGGCAGGATTCGAACCTGCGACCATAGCAGATGCTTATATTGGGTGTTCTGTTCTACGTAGTATGGCAGTACGTAATGAATGCAACGCTAATACAATTCCCAAAATGTTTAATGAATGCTTCCATATTAATATTACGACTTACGAAACTCGCACTTTCACAAATAAACCCCTGGACCTATTCAGATGAAATGTGATCTCGATATGAATTAATTGAAAAACCAGAAATACTATAATTGCACATAGAAACCAGAATATATGAACACGAGCCAGATGCTTTGTTGATTGAACCAGTGACCAAGAGGCATTGTCATTAAAGAAACGTGAAATATTTTTTTACCTCAATATGTATTGACGAAAAATACACTGTGATCATTGCAACATCTCCCATCTATACATTACACCAACCGAACAGCATCTACTCTCTCGCCCCACAGAACAACAACTGCACTCGACATCCTCTGAACTAGTACTGCCCTCGACATCCTCTCAACTACTGCACCAGTGGAGGCGGCGGAATAATAATCTTTGGCGCAATCTCTGGCGCTGCGACTCAGTGTTGCCACCTTTCATATGCCCCTCCTCCACAGGGTAGAATTTTACGGTATTTTTGCCAGCATTGGTGGTGAAAATACCACCAAATTCGTCCAGATACCACAGACAAAAATAAAAGAAGATATTAATAAGTAAATATTACATAACTAAATACGTTTTGGCTTTGGACTGACCCTTCAATAAACCTAATACATCAAAATACAGTAAGGAATACAAATACTTGCATACATGTGATTTTAAATATCCGTTTACGCAAGTCTCATTTCTCAGAGTAGTTAAACAGTTCAATAAATGGCACCAGTAATGACGAATAGGTGCAGGTAAGAGTTTCATAGCATTTCATAAACAGTCTATTCACAATAAATCAGTTTATACAAATATTCACATAAAATATTTTCAATAGTTCAATAAACAAGTAGCACCCCTCAGAGTAGTTGACAGTTCCAACAGTACCACCTAGCAATGGTCAACAGGTGTAAATAGCAGTCCCATGACATTTCATCAGCAGTATTTGAACAGCTCAACAGCGGCACCCAGAAATGGTCAAGAGGTGCAGACAGCAACAAGTAACATCTCATCAGTGGTTGAGCAGTTGCAACAGTGGCACCCAGCAATGTTGGACAGGAGCAGACAGCAACAAGTGACATCATTTCAGTAGAAGCAGTTCCATTAGTGGCATCCAGCAATGTTGAACAGTTGCAGACAGCAACAAGTGACATTATCTCAGTAGCAGCAGTTCCATCAGTGGCACCGTGTAATGTTGAACCTGTGCAGACAGCAACAAGTGACATCATTTCAGTAGAAGCAGTTCCACCAGTCGCACTGTGTAATGTTGAATAGGTGCAGACCGCAACAAGTGACATCATCTCAGTAGCAGCAGTTCCCTCAGTGGCAGCCAGTAATGTTGAACAGGTGCAGACAGCAACAAGTGACATCATTTCAGTAGAAGCAGTTCCATCAGTGGCACCCAGCAATGTTGAACAGGTGCAGACAGCAACAAGTGACATCATCTCAGTAGCAGCAGTTCCCTCAGTGGCACCCAGTAATGTTGAACAGGTGCAGACGGCAACAAGTGACAACATTTCAGTAGAAGTAGTTCCACCAGTGGCACTGTGTAATGTTGAACAGGTGCAGACAGCAACAAGTGACATCATCTCAGTAGCAGCAGTTCCCTCAGTGGCAGCCAGTAATGTTGAACAGGTGCAGACAGCAACAAGTGACATCATTTCAGTAGAAGCAGTTCCATCAGTGGCACCCAGCAATGTTGAACAGGTGCAGACAGCTACAAGTGACATTATCTCAGTAGCAGCAGTTCCATCGGTGGCACCCAGTAATGTTGAAGAGGTGCAGAAAGCAACAAGTGACATCATTTCAGCAGAAGCAGTTCCATCAGTGGCACCCAGCAATGTTGAACAGTTGCAGACAGCAACAAGTGACATCATCTCAGTAGCAGCAGTTCCATCAGTGGCACCCAGTAATGCTGAACAGGTGCAGACAGCAACAAGTGACATCATTTCAGTAGAAGTAGTTCCACCAGTGGCACTGTGTAATGTTGAACAGGTGCAGACAGCAACAAGTGACATCATCTCAGTAGCAGCAGTTTCCTCAGTGGCAGCCAGTAATGTTGAACAGGTGCAGACAGCAACAAGTGACATCATTTCAGTAGAAGCAGTTCCATCAGTGGCACCCAGCAATGTTGAACAGGTGCAGACAGCTACAAGTGACATTATCTCAGTAGCAGCAGTTCCATCAGTGGCACCCAGCAATGTTGAACAGTTGCACACAGCAACAAGTGACATTATTTCAGAAGAAGCAGTTCCATCAGTGGCACCCAGTAATGTTGAACAAGTGCATGTCAGTCCATAATATTCACGAGGAATAATTACACAGTTCATTAGAGTTCCTCAGCAGAAATTAAACATTTCCAAGTGGCACCCACCAATGGATGTAAGCATGAACAACAGTTTGAATGCACACGCAATTGCTTTTACAAAATTATTATCAATGCTCTTACACTAAACATACAAATCATAATAAACACACAAATGATATCAGATAGTTGTTATATTAACTATTACTAATATACAAATATCATTAAACCTGTAATATTTATGGGTGTCAGTGCAAGCCACAACAAACAAGTAAAATAATATTTAGGAGGTAGGTCGGTACCAATTATTTGGGATTAGGAAAGGAATACACACAAAACACACTCACTCATCTTTCATCAACATATTAAGTATTATTGTGTAATTCAATAGTGTTAACTGTGTAAATGAAATTCTGTCAAAATTTTATGCTCAACATGTGTATCTAGTTGTAGTGGCAGCAGTGTATAATCGTCATTAATAGTTAGTCAACGTCATAGTCATCATTTCAAGACCAATGTTTGCCAAGCCAAATCAAAATGTACGGTTGCTGAACAACTTTCAGTCTGCCAAGATATGCAAATACTACCTGTCTCCCAAAAGAAAAGTATATACTGCATATTGATTTAACAAAGTGTGTGTGTAGACAATCGTCCTCCCACTGGAGTGTTCTAGTCTGCCATCTTCATCTTTCTTGTTCCATATAAACCAACAAAAAAAAATATGCTCCTCACTTACTTTACCTCTTATCCACAAAAACTCCAATAATCATCATCATGTAATCTCAATACTTCAATAATACCTCTTCAATACGTCGATACATATAAACCTTATCACCAAAATCATTTCACTTCCATAACAACTCTTTCCTCTAGTAAGTCTCCTCGAACAAGTACAGATAGAATCCTCGTGCAAACTTCAAACTTCAATTCATCATCCCATACAATCCGAAGACACAATGTCCACACACAACATCTGTGTAATCCACCTGAGCCAAACCTTCTACTCATTATGAATTATAAAATACATTTTGGTTACCTTGTCCATCATAAAATAAAAGAAATGCGTACATGACCTCTAACAGCCTTCAGTTTGAATAACTTCCAGTAAGTAGGTGCGAGTATGTAGTATGAATGATCACTTAAGACTTTGAATGAATTAATCGTAATATTTCACAGTGTGTACACCACATCAAGAATCATGGCAAAACAGAAGCAAAAATGTGGAGTATTTCTTTGTTTCAAGTGTCACATGCTATTTCAATTGCTCACGAAGAATGCAGTGTAATAAATGTCAATGGTCTAAAGCTAGTGTTGGTATTTCATGTCGTTAGCTTCCTATTAGAATAAATTTATACAGCTTCTATAAAACCTCCAGCTCATGTGACTTCAATTAAGTTTCTTGTACCAATGTAGTTCGTAGAATTATAGCAGTTCATTTTCTTATCTTAAAATATAAAGCACTGAGCGTAAGCAAAACATGCAATAGCGAGTAAATACACCAGTAGAGACAGAATGTCAACTAGTGGATGCAGCACAATCCCTACAACGAGGCACTGCCAAGCGAACAATCTATAAGTAATACCATAGTGTAACATAAACTCCACATTCGTACACAGTATATAAGCATTTCTATATACCAAATTAAAGAGTAGTTATGACAACAAAACAGAAATGTGTAAATATGCAATCCATACACAAAGCAGCAAATATATATCTTACATAATAAATAGGTTATTAGCATCATATCAGCATAAGCTAATAAATGTTCATACGTAATCTCAATAAGTAAACATGAAGGCGCAAGCAGATAATTCACAAAGTATAACTTACATGCATAACCATATAAGGAAAACCAATCAGGTGACAATTACAATTTAAATAAATAGGCATTGCAGGCACATAATAAAAAATATGACATCAGTGAAAAAAACCCTGTTCATTTAGAAAACATTGTCAAAATCAGTTAACACAAAGTGTAAATCACGTAATCGCAAGCAGCAAATTACGTATGAAGTACATACCTAAGTAGAAATATGTTACCTGGAAAATAAACTCAATTAATAGTTACCTTTTTAGTATATTACTTTCTTCTTCGAAATTACATTCTTCCAGAAATTTTCTCGATAGCAAGTCCTCTTAACGTCGGACACACACAGAATTTACCTGAAGTTCTTAAATATTTTATACAACTGTATCCTGGAAAAAACTGAACGTTAATAACATAAGTTATCAAGTCACTATAGCTTTATACTGAATTTAATCGGAGAAATTAGACTGTGTATTTGTCTACGGCTTTCAGTGCATTCGCACTGAGAGCTCGATCAGCTGCACGTAAGCGTGAAGTAGGAAGTAATTGTTTGAGGTTAACGACTACCTTGTGCGCCGCGCCGACTGTCTGTGGCTTTGTTTATGTGCCGCCGCCAGAACACGGCGTGGCACCCCTGAATTCTCTACGCGTCCACGCGCGTAACAGTCTGTGAGAAATAGTTGGCGGCTTAGCCTTTTGACATAATTAGCATTTGGCTAGAACAAATCGAATACGTTTTTCCATATTACTGAAGTAGCAATTTTCTCGTAATTTATTAAAGCATTTTCTGGGACAAAGTGTGCATTACAGAAATGTGTATACCAAATCAATTTATTAACCCACTCATCAGGAATGCAAACTAACCAAACAGAGTTGTCAACCGATTTTCGTTTAAAAAGAATATCATTACGAACTAAATAATACTGTCTAATCGCTACGCTTTCCTTTCTCCTCCACTTCTCCTTAATGTCCTTCCAGATTGGATCCTTGTTTTGTCCCTTAGCAATGTCCTGGAGCGAAGACGAAATAAAATTTTCAAACGCAACACCTTGAATATACCACAAACAATAATTGTTTTCTTTGCAGTCCTCCTCAGCACTCTGTTTCAAACCCATATGTGCATGTGATAAAGCATCAGCAATAATATTTGAAGAACCCTGGATGTAAACAATACTAAAATCAAATTCCTGTAGATACAGCGCCCATCGTGACAATCTTCCATGTGTTAATTTTGTTGACATAAGAAATTCCAGAGCTCGATGACCGGTGTAAACCTTAGAATGTCTGCCATACAAAAAGATGTGAAATTTTGTGAAAGCCCAAACAACAGCCAAAGCTTCAAGTTCCGTAATTGAATAATTCTTTTCTGATTTAGAGAGAACACGACTTCCAAATGCAATAGTTTTCTGTACTACAACGCAGTTTTCTTCTGTCTCTTGAAATAAGTGTGCACCTAGGCCTTTGTATGATGAGTCCGTCGCCAAACAAAAATCTTTAGATAAATCCGGATGTGAAAGAAGTGGAGCAGCAACTAAAGCATCACGAAGTTATTCAAATTCTAATTGAGCTTCCTCATCCCAACACCAATTAGAATTCTTTCCAGAAAGTTCACATAAACGAGGTATGGCCAAATTGTCCAATCTAACAAAGCGTCTAAGAATATTACAGACACCAAGGAAACTATGAACATCACGTTTTGTAGTAGCAACAGCATAATTACGAATAGCGTCTAGTTTCTCTGGATCAGGAAGAATACCTTCTGTAGAAATAATATGACCAAGAAATTTCACCTGAGAACGACCTAATTCAGAGTTCTCCAAGTTGACGGTAATGCCAACTCTTGCAAAAATACGTAATAATGAATCCAAAATTTTGTTATGTTTACTCCAAAAACGTTTAGCAATAAGAATATCGTCAACATATGAAGTAATATTGTCACGAAGATAAACAGGTAAAATTTCGTTTAAACCACGAATGAATGCTGCTGAAGATACAGTAAGTCCAAACGGTAATTTCCGAAGTTGGTAACAGTTACCAAAGACTAAAAAGGCAGTGTACTTTCTACAATCAGAGTGGATTTCTATTTGCCAAAAACTTGCGCGAGTATCAATTGTGGATAAAACTTTAATTCGATGGAAATGTTGAAGAAGTTCATCTAAATTTTGTGGACGGTCCGTTTCAGGAATGATGATATTATTTATCTGTGTGGAATCCAGAACCAAACGAATTGACCCATCCTTTTTAAGAACGACATGTAATGGGCTGGTATAAGGACTAACTGCTGGCTCAAAATGCCGTGATCTAACATGCATTGAAGTTCACTCTTAGTCTTGTCTCTATAAGCCAAAGGAATAGCGTTCGTTTTCCCCCGAAATGGTGTGTGTTCTTTTACTTTAAATAAATATTGTAAGACTTGTATAGTTCCTGTGTGGTGACTAAATACTGTTGCATGTGAAGTCAAAATTTGGTGCAATTCTACTCTTGCAACGTCATCTGTCACTTCAGCTTTGTTAACCTTTTAATTAATTAATTCTTCACTATTAATTATATCATCCATCGCGTCTCTGTATCTATTGTCGTTGTAATGAATGAACACATTGTCGTCATAATACTCATTGAAAACATCAGAAGTAAGATACCTCAAACAATTTGAATACTCAGTGAAAACGTTAGAAGTAAGAAACCTTAAACAACTTGTGTCTGATTCAGATTTTGTTACACTCGAAGAATTTCAAACATCTCGGCATTTCGGCAACAGTCATGTTAACACTACCTTCCTTAAAGTTTTAAATTGCCTTATGCGTGTTAAGAAACTCCATACCTAATATAATTTGTGTACTGAGATAATAAAATTAGCAGAAAATTCATATCCTTGGCAAATGAAATTTAAGTTGGTCTGTTGTTTGAGTTCCACACTTTTTCCAGAAATAGCTCCTCGAACTGTAGTTTTAGAAACAGGTAACACAGGACAAGCAATAGTTCTTACACATATATGAAGAACTGATTCACTAATAACATTCAATGGGCTCCCAGAATCTAAAACCGCTGTGAACTTATTCTTACTCACGCATACTTCAATAACAGCAAGTAAAAATGCGTCTACATTATTTTCCTTTTCGTCTAGCAAAATACCTCGCATGTCTTTCAAGCGTACGTAATGAAAAGTCGTAGTGTCATTACTTTCTGAACCGTCTATATTGCTGCCAAAGCCAAAGCTACAAGTCATTGTCGATTGTTTGCGTCACGTCTTTGATTATTCGCGTCATTTCGCGGATCAATATCTACGATTTGCGCTTGTCTCTCTGAATTTCTGTCACGTGGAGGATGCCAATTAGGTCCCTCCTGTCTGTTACATGTAAATTCTTGGTTGCGTCTGTTATAAAAATTTCTATTTTCCTGGCTATCTGCATGACTACTTCTTGTGTAATTTCGACTGTCACTTCTGAAATTATTGTTACATCTACAACCCTGGTTATATCTGCAGTAAGAATTGCTTTTATTGAATGAATAATTTCTGTCTTGATACCGATTACTGTTTCCGTATGATTGATCATTCCGGTAGGAATTACCGTTAGTATAATTGACTGTGTAATTTCTGTTAGAACGTCTGTTATTGTCATAAGTCTGGTATCTATTGTCCTCTCTGTTTCGTCTGTCATTTTCAAAATTACCGCTATGTCCGTTCCAATCATTATCCCTTTTCTCTGAAAATACACTCCTGGAAATGGAAAAAAGAACACATTGACACCGGTGTGTCAGACCCACCATACTTGCTCCGGACACTGCGAGAGGGCTGTACAAGCATTGATCAGACGCACGGCACAGCGGACACACCAGGAACCGCGGTGTTGGCCGTCGAATGACGCTAGCTGCGCAGCATTTGTGCACCGCCGCCGTCAGTGTCAGCCAGTTTGCCGTGGCATACGGAGCTCCATCGCAGTCTTTAACACTGGTAGCATGCCGCGACAGCGTGGACGTGAACCGTATGTGCAGTTGACGGACTTTGAGCGAGGGCGTATAGTGGGCATGCGGGAGGCCGGGTGGACGTACCGCCGAATTGCTCAACACGTGGGGCGTGAGGTCTCCACAGTACATCGATGTTGTCGCCAGTGGTCGGCGGAAGGTGCACGTGCCCGTCGACCTGGGACCGGACCGCAGCGACGCACGGATGCACGCCAAGACCGTAGGATCCTACGCAGTGCCGTAGGGGACCGCACCGCCACTTCCCAGCAAATTAGGGACACTGTTGCTCCTGGGGTATCGGCGAGGACCATTCGCAACCGTCTCCATGAAGCTGGGCTACGGTCCCGCACACCGTTAGGCCGTCTTCCGCTCACGCCCCAACATCGTGCAGCCCGCCTCCAGTGGTGTCGCGACAGGCGTGAATGGAGGGACGAATGGAGACGTGTCGTCTTCAGCGATGAGAGTCGCTTCTGCCTTGGTGCCAATGATGGTCGTATGCGTGTTTGGCGCCGTGCAGGTGAGCGCCACAATCAGGACTGCATACGACCGAGGCACACAGGGCCAACACCCGGCGTCATGGTGTGGGGAGCGATCTCCTACACTGGCCGTACACCACTGGTGATCGTCGAGGAGACACTGAATAGTGCACGGTACATCCAAACCGTCATCGAACCCATCGGTCTACCATTCCTAGACCGGCAAGGGAACTTGCTGTTCCAACAGGACAATGCACGTCCGCATGTATCCCGTGCCACCCAACGTGCTCTAGAAGGTGTAAGTCAACTACCCTGGCCAGCAAGATCTCCGGATCTGTCCCCCATTGAGCATGTTTGGGACTGGATGAAGCGTCGTCTGACGCGGTCTGCACGTCCAGCACGAACGCTGGTCCAACTGAGGCGCCAGGTGGAAATGGCATGGCAAGCCGTTCCACAGGACTACATCCAGCATCTCTACGATCGTCTCCATGGGAGAATAGCAGCCTGCATTGCTGCGAAAGGTGGATATACACTGTACTAGTGCCGACATTGTGCATGCTCTGTTGCCTGTGTCTATGTGCCTGTGGTTCTGTCAGTGTGATCATGTGGTGTATCTGACCCCAGGAATGTGTCAATAAAGTTTCCCCTTCCTGGGACAATGAATTCACGGTGTTCGTATTTCAATTTCCAGGAGTCTATATTGTGATTACCGTTACTGAAAAAATTACAAGTAGTTCCGTCGTCGTTGTCATTTTCAAGTTCTTGTAGCAAAGACTTAAAAGTTTCAATGTCGTCTTTACATCTTCCGACTACAGCAATGTGTCTTATCGATTGTGGCAGCTTAGTTAAACAAATGCGAATTAATTCAGTCGAGCTATACGGGTTGGAAAGGAATTCATTCTTTCGAATCATATCTTCAAAGTATTCTGCCGGCGTGCGGAACTCAGACTGTTTAAAATTACGCTGCATAATAAGACTATGTCTGACTCTGTCTTGCGAGTTTTCGGACCAATATGCCGATAGAAATGCATGATAAAAATCATTTAAACTATTACAATCTCTATTAAAGTGCCCGCATGCGCGTCGCCGCTTCGTTTTCTAAATATCCGCACATTAATTCAAGTTTGTGACTTAGTGGCCAATTTGGTGGAAGTGCGTACATAAATTGATCTTACCGTGAACATGGATGTATGTCATTCTTAGAATTTCGAAAGATCTTAAATTTCCGAACAGTTAAAAAGTGTTGATAGTCAAAGTTTTCGCCTCGTGGCGACAAAGACCTCCGGCGTCTGTCCCAGTCCGAATGTCGATTATTGTCAAGTTGGCGCCCCTGGCGCTCTCTTGTTGCATCTCGTAAATGAAATAAATTCTTTTCTTCAAAACCCGCTGCTATCGGTGATTCTATATTTCTTCTACTGTCTTTTCCTACGATTTCGCTTTCAATATGTTTAACTTGCTTTCGTAACGCCTCAAATTCCCTTTTAACGCGTTCATTAAACTTTTCCTGATTTTCAACATGTTTATTTATATTCTGGTACTCTTCTGTTTCTGCAAATGGCAATGGAGCTTTATCATCTGAATCACTGTCCCCATTTAAACTAAGACTTGTCAATTTATCTGAAATCTCCTCAACTTTTTCCGATAAGTCACGGATTTGTGATTATTTACGTCTTCCGTAAGTGTCGCGACTCGGGTTTCAGTATTGACACATTTAGTAGTTAACTGTTCATATTGTTGTGTTAGGTTATTTATTCTGTCATTTGGTACGGATTCCTCGATTCTTTCAAATATTTCTTCCCTATCGTGTGCACATTGTAAATTTAACACAGATAATTTTTGTACTATCAGGCGATCTCTTTCTTCCTGTTCTCTATCCTGTTCCTTTTGTCTTATTTCTATTGAAATTAATCTATTATTGTGAGCATTCAAAATCGGTTGTACTTCTTCTCTAATTTCTTTCTTTAATTCATCTTTCATGTTTTTAAACCATGTCCCGATTCGTGTGACTAACTGTGTTTCCATTGTTCCCATATCAGTTTTAATTGTTCCTATTTGTGAGTCTAACCGTGTTGCCAATGTTCCCATATCTGTTTCTAACCATGATCCCAAATTTAATATTGCACTCATCAACTGCTCCATATTAACTGGTTCAAAATTCATTTCGCCCCTAACATTTCCCTTGAAACTATCTTCCTTCTTCATAGCTGTAAAGCTATCTGTGTTCGATACTGTTCCAAAATCTTCTGTTGTTAATCTCGTATCCTGAAAATTTTTTGATTGCGAAAAATTTTGAACTGGTTCAATGCTATTTTCCCGGCTCATTAAATTGTTTTCTACTTTATTATTCACCATACTGTTCTCCTGTGTTGGCTAGTTCGCCATGTTAACAATTTCGTCATTCTGAATAACCATCATTTTTGCCTTTTTCATCGATCGCGTAATCATTTACAAAACATACAAAACTCGTCACTATACGAAAATTACACACAATATAACACTATATCACCAACAATACCATTCACACGAAATGATTCCCGGCAAACACGATTAACGAACAATTAAAACCTTCAGAATTGCAGAAAGTTGTCAAACCCGTATATGAGACATCAAAAATTAAATTCTGCAAAAATGCCATTAGATGAATGGCAAGACAACTAACTACAAATGTTCAATTACCAAAATTACACATGAAATATAGACTACAATTACTAAACTACAAATTACTACAACAATACTACTGACTGCTATTTTTACTATCAAAAGAATTCCAAGGGACGATCCGAAGCAGCGGTCTCCTCGTGCATGGGGGCTTAATTAAAATGCAATAATTTTAGTAGTTGTGTGACCGGTTGCGAAGTCTCGTAACCGGTTGGCCCTGAGTAGTATTAGCACGCAATCTGACTGCATGAAATAAAAATAAAGAATGACAAGAAATTTCCGTTAACACAATTGATTAACTAAGTCCCATGCAACTATAAAAGCTACGAAGCAACAAAGCACAAGTGTAACTGTTCTGTGGGTGGTAGTGTGACGCAACGTACATGTATCTGGCACGATTCTTCCTCAATACGCAAGATATTTTAAACACCATTTACAAAGAACGAATTGAAAAAACCAGAAATACCATAATGGAACTTAGAAACCAGAATTACAAGTCTAATACATGAACACGAGCCAGATGCTTTGTTGATTGAACCTGCGACCAAGAGGCATTGCCATTAAAGAAACGTGAAATAATTTTTTTTTACCTCAATATATATTGACGAAAGATACACTGTGATCATTGCAACACCTTCCATCTATACATTACACCAACCGAACAGCATCTACTCTCTCGCCCAACAGAACAACAACTGCACTCGACGTCCTGTGAACTACAACTGCCCTCGACATCCTCTGAACTACTACTGCGCTAGTGGAGGCGGTGGAATAATAATCTTTGGCGCAATCTCTGGCGCTGTGACTCAGTGTAACCACCTTTCAATGTATAGCCACAGAACAGGGAACTGGACCATCCGCGCAATCCAGGGATCTGGAAGCAGTTAGTGAAGAACGTCTCGCATAGTTCGAGCAAATGGTGGTGGTGCACATCTTGTGGGAAAACTAATGTGTCTTAGTTTCCAGACAGTATTCGTAACGCTTATAGTATCGGCATCTTAAGGTAACTGTTGACTACACAATGCGATCAACCTCAAACAAGACTACACGTTAACTTCAGAGCTGTCACGCACCACTTTCATAGCAGAATGCAGTGTGGTTGTGCCCAACATGCTAACATCTTGTTTGTCTACCACGCATTGGAATGTTGCCTCCTCAGAAAGTGCTACGTAATTTAGAAAAATTCGATCCTCCTCTTAGCGGTAAAGAACACTCACAGTAAACTGCAATCTTCTGGCTTTTCGTATGGTTACAATGCGTGCAACAGTTGCTGTCGGTGTGGATACATCAATAAATGTTTACAAGAAACGTGGTGCAATGTCACCCTGGGGGCAGCCTTGGCGAAGTGTGGCTTCCGACACAATCCTCTCCAGCGAGTGCTTCCCCCTCCAACTCGATTCGTGTGTGGTCGTCAAGGCCCCGTCACAGCCATGCCTTGAGGCGACTGTCAAGTCGTCGTGGGTCGGGAGCTGTACCTTCTTCCTATCCGTAAACGTGATAAGACGTGAACTACTTTGATATTTACTTATTTCTTTATCAGAAACTACTGTCATTACTTTAACGAGTTATTTAAATATTTTAATTGGGTTTATTGAACTTAATCTTCACAAGTTCTGCAAAATCGATTTCAATTTTCGACGTAGCGAAACGAACATGATCTTCATTGGTCATCAGATGATCCACTGGTCATACCATTACGCTGAGATGATTTAGTCTATTTCATTGAAGAAAATATACTTTCACTAATGTATGTTGATCCGAAAACAACATTTTATTTTTAGAGCGAAGTCGGCGAGTTTTGGGTACCGATCTTATGGCATGACTTCCAAATCTGCTGCTTCTCTTTCTGTTCCAGATAGCATGAGGGACGATTTTGCAAACTGCGCTCTTTTTCTTGAAGATCACTTCTAACACGATCAAGACTAATTCTCATTGGATTATTACAGAAAATGCTACCTGGTTCTTGAGATTTATAAATTTCAAAATAACTTTGAAAGTCATTGGAGACATCATCAATAATGGAAGTAAAAAGCCGGCCGTTGTGGCCGGGCGGTTCTAGGCGCTACAGTCTGGAACCGCGCTGCTGCTACGGTCGCAGGTTCGAATCCTGCTTTGGGCATGGATGTGTGTGATGTCCTTAGGCTAGTCAGGTTTAAGTAGTTCTATGCCTAGGGGACTGTTGACCTTAGCTTTTAAGTCCCATAGTGCTTAGAGCCATTTGAGCAATTTTTTTAAGTAAATCTTGTACATTTTACTTTCATGTCTTCTTGTTGAAGTTCGGAGCAACTCCGAAAATGATACAAATTTTTCTTGTTTGGTTGTAATTTAAACAACGTAAGTTTACAGCAAAACCCAAAAACATTACTTGAACCTAACAGAAATATTCCGTTCCTGTCTTTGCAAATGATCATTCTGCTTCTTTTCAAAGTTTGTAGTATTCGATTTTACTTCTTTATTCAAAACCTTTAACAGATTTTTACTAAGCGCAAATAAATAAGTAAATAAGTAAAAAATAAAACTAGCTAAACATCTTCCTACATTGAAACAACGAATTTCGAAATCAAGATCTTCGTATTCCGCATTAACTTCTTCCGAAAATTATTTTAATTTTCGATTAGATACCAATCGATTTCTTGTACGTATTATATTCGTAATTTTTGTTACATCTTTCATTGCTGACAGCATTCTGACACTTTCCCCACTTACTGCTTCCTTATGCATAATGCAATGATAAGTTAAAGCATTTACTCCACTTCTTCTCAATGTACCAACAATGCCACTTCCGCTACCGACCATAGCTGGTGCACCGCCAGTGCAAATTGCAGAGTACTTTAAAAAACCACCAATTCTGTTAACCGCATACGATGTAGTTAAACTCTTTTCTGTAAGAGTTGATGATTGAGGTAAATGTTGTAGCTCTTTCTTTGACTTATCCACTATAGCACATCGTCCCTCAAGAAAGTGTGTTGCTTCATGGAACAAGATTATTGCCATTGTTTTGACAAGCATTTCTTTATAGATTAAATGTTTGGGTTTGTGTACAAGGAAGTGCTTAATTTCCCGCTCCTCATTGAAAACTTAGTTTTCAGTGTTCTTTCTTTGCAACATTCATAAGATCTGTAACCATAGTAAAAATCAGTATCAAAACCAGAATAATACGCACCATAATACTGAACCTGATAACCTGAGTGATAACGCAGTATTAGGGAGACTAAAACTGGAAAAAACACCGGGCACAGGAGGACTAACGAAAAAGCGGTGTCTCTTCGGAGTTGGACAGCCAGTGAAGGGGGACGAGCTTACGCTTTGAGGAAATTGTCGACGAGAGGCTGTCCCATTCGATTCCAGATAAACAAGTGAACCGCAGGCTGCGACCAGTCTGTGACGCCTCTTCGCGAGCAGAGTTGGAAGGGCAAGTGATCGCTGTACGGGAATGCTTCGACAGCCACGCTTTGCCAAGCCGGCCCAAGGAATATGCGACTCCTGCGACGCCGTCTGAACAGATTTCTGCGGAGAACGTCGAAAAGCCAAACGTATCCGTTCTGTGTCAGATTCCCGTGTTTCAAGTCGTCCAGTTTGATGCTTCGCATCAACGCTTCATATCTACGTACAATTCCTGTATCACCAGCGTATCGACGTCTTCAAGAATGAGTGCTTCCTATACTGCGTTTGAAAGTTCCTACGAAACTGTGGGCCAGATTTAGCCTGAATAAACCATTCCACAAGCTGTATCTTTTCTTGAATAGTTGTCGTTATGCTTCACTCACGACAATCTGGAGCACACGTAAAAAACGTTTGTGATTTTGTCACTCACGTAAACTAAACATGGTGTGAATATCTTATTTATTAGTTTTCGAGCTATAACACATGGAAATGGTAGCGTACCATCTGAGACACCCTGCATATTGCGTGTGAATCGCCCGGTTCGTCAAGCTTACAAGGGAACTGCACGGAATTCCAGGTTCAGAGGTAGTGTAGGGCAAGTCTAGGACTTCAGTATATGTAAATAATAAGGCGCAACACCCAACCGTTTAACAGCAAATTTTATTTGAAAGCTTTTGGTGCACTTACGTACTTTGTATGTCCAACAGTTATCGAGAAGTCCGCAGTCGACCCCTTGCAAAGAACCTCCCCATCGCACCCCCCCTCAGATTTAGTTATAAGTTGGCACAGTGGATAGGCCTTGAAAAACTGAACGCAGATCAATCGAGAAAACAGGAAGTAGTTGTGTGGAACTATGAAAAAAATAAGTAAAATATACAAACTGAGAAGTCCATGTGCAAGATAGGCAACATCAAGGCGAATGTGAGCTCAGGAACGCCGTGGTCCCGTGGTTAGCGTGAGCAGCTGCGGCACGAGAGGTCCTTGGTTCAAATCTTCCCTCGAGTGAAATGTCTACTCTCTTTATTTTCGCAAAGTTGTGATCTGTCCGTTCATTCATTGACGTCTCTGTTCACTGTAATACGTTTAGTGTAGGTGTTTTGCGACCGCACCGCAAAACCGTGTGATTAGTAGACGAAAGGACGTGCCTCTCCAATGGGAACCGAAAACATATGAACGCAAGGTCATAGGTCAACCGATTCCTCCACAGGAAAACACATCTGATATATTCTATACGACACTGGTGACGGCATGTGCGTCACATGACAGGAATATGTTGTCGACCCACCTAACTTGTACACTTGGCGAATGGGTAAAAATATTCTTCTACCTTGCCCGATTTAGGTTTTCTCGTGGATGTGATAATCACTCCCAAAAAAGTGATGAAAACGTAAGAGTTTGTCACATAAAATGCAACAAATGAATGCAACAGTTTCACAGTCGCACAGTTTTCCCAGTGCTCTGTCAAAACATATGTTTTTAACGTTTTCAAATTTTTCGGTGTGTAGACCGTCAAATCCTGCATATGTCCAAGCAAATCTGAACATGTCCTGGAATTTTGGAGAGATAAGTTGATTATGTGTGAGTGCCTGAACTTTGATAATTGTCTGAAAATAAAACGTTAAACTTTTTAATCCAGGGAAGACTTGAACCACTGACCTCTCGTTCCGCAGTTGCTCACGCTAACCACGGGACCACGTCACTCCCGAGGTCACGCTCTCCTTGATGTTACCTATCTTGCGCATGGACTACTCAGTTTGTATATTTTGCTTATTTTTTCATAGTTCCACACAACTTCTTCCTGTTTTCTCTATTGATCTGTGTTCAGTTTTTCAAGACCTATCCACTGTGCCAACTTATAACTAAATCTGGGGCGGGTGCGATGGGGAGGTTCCCTTGTTAGTTCCTTAGACTCAATGTATCTGGATCGAATATCTCTCCCAGTACTTTTTGTTCATTCTTACTTAATTGTAACTACAGACTTATTACAGCGATTCATTTATTATTTCATAATTTTTGTCCTGAAAATAAGAGATAAAGTTTTTTCGTAAGGAAACTGGAAATAAAAAATGGTATACACGAGAACGTTCATTCAAATAAGTAAAATGATTTTACTTATATCACTGTACCGACATTTTTAATAAGTATAATGTGCAACGTATGGACTGTTGTCCGGAAAAGGGTGATACTGATCATAGTAACCTGGAAAAGAATAATTATTGTGACATACACCACGTGTAATGAACGCGACATGTTAACATGTGCATCGTTTTTTCAATCTGATTTTTACAAAAGAAACTTGATTTTCATTGATGTATGGTTTTCGGTCATTGTCACAATATGATGGCGTAACACGCATCTCGAAGCATATCACCGAGTATAGGTGCAGATAACCGTTTGTGGAGGACTGATTGAATATTTATGCAATCTTTTCTTGAAACCATCTCTCTATTTTGTTCCATGATGTACGCGCAATTTTGTAGTTGTTTTACTATGTTCTTCACCTGTCTGTGAAAGTAAACGTCGCAAGGCTGCACCAGAGGGTTACATTATGGTGGAATTTCTTTAATACTGCACGATGGCGGATCCTCTCCAGACAAGTTTCGTTGTGCAAACACAGGTTCGTTTGCACTACGCAAATATCGAGGAGCAAAAGAAACAGTTCTTGTCTCATGAATTGATGCCCGTAAAACGAAAAGAAATACTTCTTCTCTCACGAACTGATCAAGATAAAATGGGTTTATAGTGAGCAGCAATGTTTCTGCAGGAATAACGTTATAATGGGAAACTACTTCGAAAACTCAGTAGAAAAAAGCTATTTATCAGGATTGATTTACGAAAACAATAAATGAGTGATAAGACATTAATAGTTTGCATTGTGATACTAAACCTGTTGTTACAATTACAAGGCAATGAAAGAAAGAATGTAGCGGATGAAAGATTCGAACCACAGACCTACCGCTCACGAAACGAAGCACTTACTCGGTTTCCTGCAGTCTCGGCGAATTTCGGAGACCATACGGACAATATAAGCATACCTAAAAACGTTCAAATTCGTTTTCTCCGGAAATCGTTGAGAGTTGCGTCTTTCTGTTTACATATGATCAAGTGCTAGTCGTACCCTACGCACCCTGTGTATTCGAATCATATTTGTGGAAGAAGTTCTTGCGGTTTCCGAGCAAGTTTTCGCTTGTGTTATAGAGAGAACAGACATTACGAACACCACCTTAATTAAAAAAGAAATTTCTAATAACACAGGTGATATGAAAGTTAGTATAATCTCTTATAATGATAATAAAGACAGAGCTAGTTTTTGCTTCCTATCTAAATAAACTTTTAGAATACACGTAATAACCTAAGACACAGAATTTATTGCTCCACTAATAAAGAATGCCAGACATGTTACATGTTGTTGATGTGGTCTTCAGTCCTTGGTTTGATGCAGCTCTCCATGCTACTCTATCCTGTGCAAGCTGCTTCATCTCCCAATACGTACTGCAAAGTACATAAATCTGAATCTGCTTAGTGTATTCATCTCTTGGTCTCCCTCTATGATTTTTACCCTCCACGCTGCCCTCCAATACTAAACTGGTGGTCCCTTGATGCCTCAGAACATGTCCTACCAACTGATCCCTTCTTCTAATCAACTTGAGCCACAAACTCCTCTTCTCCCCAATCCTATTCAGTGACTCCTCATTAGTTATGTGATCTACCCATCTAATCTTCAGCATTCTTCTGTGGCACCACATTTCAAAAGCTTCTATTCTCTTCTTGTCCAAACTATTTATCGTCCATGTTTCACTTCCATACATGGCTACACTCCATACAAATATTTTCAGAAACGACTTCCTGACACTTAAATCTATACTCGATGTTAACAAATTTCTCTTCTTCAGAAACGCTTTCCTTGCCTTTGCCAGTCTACATTTTATATCCTCTCTACTTCGACCATCATCAGTTATTTTGCTCCCCAAATAGCAAAATTCCTTTACTACTTTAAGTGTCTCATTTCCTAATCTAATACCTTCAGCATCACCCGACTTAATTCGACTACATTCCATTACCCTCGTTTTGCTTTTGTTGCTGTTCATCTTATATCCTCCTTTCTAGACACTGTCCATTCCGTTCAACTGCTCTTCCAAGTCCTTTGCTGTCTCTGACAGAATTACAATGACATCGGCGAACCTCGCAGTTTTTATTTCTTCTCCATGGATTATAATACCTACTCCGAATTTTTCTTTTGTTTCCTTTACTGCCTGCTCAATATACAGATTCAATAACATCGGGGAGAGGCTACAACCCTGTCTCACTCCCTTCCCAACCACTGCTTCCCTGTCATGTCCCTCGACTCTTATATCTGCCATCTGGTTTCTGTACAAATTGTAAATAGCCTTTCGCTCCCTGTATTTGACCCCTGCCACCTTCAGAATTTGAAAGAGAGTATTCCAGTCAAAATTGTCAAAAGATTTCTCTAAGTTTACAAATGCTAGAAACGTAGGTTTGTCTTTTCTTAATCTAGCTTCAAAAATAAGTCGTAGGATCAGTATTGCTTCACATTCTCCCATATTTATACGGAATCCAAACTGATCTTCCCCGAGGTCGGCTTCTACCAGTTTTTCCATTCGTCTGTAGAGAATTCGGGTTAGTATTTTGCAGCCGTGACTTTTGAAACTGATAGTTCGGTAAATTTCACATCTGTCAACGCCTGCTTTCTTTGGGATTGAAATTATTATATACTTCTCGAAATCTGAGGGTACTTCGCCTGTCTGATACATTTTTCTCACCAGATGGTAGAGTTTTGTCAGGACTGGCTCTCCCAAGGTCGTCAGTAGTTCTAATGGAATATTATCTACTCCCGGCACCTTGTTTCATCTTAGGTCTTTCGGCGCTGTATCAGACTCTTCAAGCTGTATCATATCTCTTTCATCTTCATCTACATCCTCTTCTATTTCTATAACACTGCCCTAAAGTACATCGCCCTTGTATAGACCCACTATATACTCCTTCCACATTTCTGCTTTCCCTTCTTTGCTTAGAACTGGGTTTCCATCAAAGCTCTTGATATTCATACAAGTGGTTCTCTTTTCTCCAAAGGTCTCTTTAATTTTCCTGTAGGCAGTATCTATCTTACCCCTAGTCAGATAAGCCCCTACATCCTTACATTTGTCCTCTAGCCATGCCTGCTTAGCCATTTTGCACTCGCTGTCGATCACATTTTTGAGACGTTTGTATTCCATTTTGCCTACTTCATTTACTGCATTTTTTATTTTCTTGTTTTTTCAGTTAAATTCAATATTTCTTCTATCACCCAAGGATTTCTACTTGCCCTCATCTTTTTACCTACTTGATCCTCTGCTGCCTTCACTACTTCATCCCTCAAAGCTACCCATTCTTCTTCTACTGTATTTCTTTCCCCCATTCTTGTCAATTGTTCCCTTACGATCTCCCTGAAACTCTCCCTGAAACTCTGTGTAACCTCTGGTTTAGTCAGTTTATCAAGGTCCCATCTCCTTAAATTCCCAACTTATAGCAATTTCCTCAGTTTTAATCTACAATTCATAACCAATAGATTGTGGTCAGAGTCCACATCTGCACCTGGAAATGTCTTAGAATTAAAAACCTGGTTCCGTAATCTCTGTCTAAGCATTATATAATCTATCTGAAACCTGTCAGTATCTCTAGGCTTCTTCCATGTCTACAACCTTCATTTATGATTTTTAAACCATGTGTTAGCTATGATTAAGTAGTGCTCTGTGCAAAATTCTACCAGACGGCTTCCTCTTTCATTTCTTACCCCCAATCCATATTCACCTACTACGTTTCCTTCTCTTCCATTTCCTACTATCGAATTCCAGTCACCCATGACTATTAAATTTTCGTCTCCCTTCACTATCTGAATAATTTCTTTTATCTCGTCACACATTTCTTCAATTTCTTCCTCATCTTCAGAGCTAGTTGTCACATAGACTTGTACTACTGTCGTAGGCGTCGCCTTCGTGTCTATCTTAGCCACAACAATGCGTTCGCTGTGCTGTTTGTAGTAGCCTACCCGCACTCATATTTTTTTATTCTTTATTAAACCTACTCCTGCATCAACCCTACGTGATTTTGTATTTATAACCCTGTATTCACCTGACCAAAGGTCTTGTTCCTCCTGCCACCGAACTTCACTAATTCCCACTATATTTAACTTTAACCTATCCATTTCCTTTTTTCAATTTTCTAGCCTACCTGCCCAGTTAAGGGATCTGACATTCCACGCTCTGATCCATAAAATGCCAGTTTTCTTTCTCTTGATAACGATGTCCTCCTGAGTAGTCCGCTCCCGGAGATTAGAATGGGGGACTCTTTTACCTCCGCTATATTTTACGCAAGAGGATGCCATCATCATTTATCCATACAGTAAAGCTGCATGCCTTCGGGAAAATTACGGCCGTAGTTTCCCATTGCTTTCAGCCGTTCGCAGTACCAGCACAGCAAGGCCGTTTTGGCTAGTGTTACAAGGCCAGATCAGTCAATCATCCAGACTGTTGCCCCTGCAACTACTGAAAAGGCTGCTGCCCCTCTTCAGGAACCATACGTTGGTCTCGCCTCTCAACAGATACTCCTCCGTTGTGGTTGCACCTACAGTACGGCTATCTGTATCGCTGAGGCACACAAACCTCCCCACCAACGGCAAGGTCTATGGTTTATGGGGGGAAATGTTACCGTCAAGTATTTATATCAAGCTCTTCACTGGATTTTACACAAAATATGACATGTTACATATTTTGTGTAAAATCCAGTGAAGAGCTTGAACTAAATACTTGACGGTGAGTGAGTACACTGCGATCTGAATATGAAGCTAAAATTTACGTAATAGTCAGAGTTTTAGGCAGATACTGTCATTGTTGTCTTCATTTCTTTTCGCTTTTTTCTCCCAGTGTTGCAGTTTTTCAAGTTGTGTAGGTTCAACACTGTCTTTTGAATACGTAATGGAAGTCTTATAATGAGCAAACGTGTTTCGCTTTGTTCTGAAGTATCTTCAGTGGTCATAGTACCAACATTATTTGTCTTACCATTTTGTTTACTAGGATCATGAACAGTTCGATTGCTTTACTTACTGATGTGCACAGTGTTAATTCTTATTGTTGCTCAACATCTGGAAGAACAGGAAGATTGATGTAAACAAAAAAGTCATGAGTAACAATCGGATTCAAGTCTGTTTATAGTAATAGGTAAGGCATTCGAATTGTTCATAATGTTGGCGAACGAAGCTGTAAGAGAATAAAAATATTGTTACAATAGCCACTGAACATACTTTAAAGTAAAGCGAAGCGTGTTTGGTCTTAAGCAGAATTCCATTACAGTTAGAAAAGACGGTATTTAACTTATACAACTAATCCTGCATCCGTTGATTGATAATATTGTTGTGTTGTTTGAATGTATGAAGGAGTGAATGCGAAATACATGTGAAATAGGAACGACATTCGAGACAATCTGTCGATGGGAAAGTTATTGGCTTTAGCCTATAGTCGCACTTTTATTTTGCAACGAAACCTTACTACCGGTGGTGTAGCTAAAACTCGACCTGGTAGGAAGATTACCGTCGCTTAACATGTCCTACAGTTTCCGCAAGCTACCCTCTGTAGCCCTGGTTTATTCCACGAAATTACCGGCCCCTGTGAGTTACAGCTGGGGTATTAATAATTTCTATCGGGTGGGTTCAACCAACCGGTAAAAATTTGAAGGCAATGGATAACACAGTCCTTATAACCACTACAGAAGGCACCTATGCAGGGTTTGATAGGCAGCATAGAGCTTTTACTTACTTTCATTTGTGAACCCAGCATTCGACTGAGGTAGTGACTTACTTTAGGTTTCACCTATTCTTTATGTTGTTTATTGTAAAGGGAGAAAATAATCAGTCAAAGATATAGATTAATTGATGTTTATTTAATGGCTATTTCATTTCAAAAACTAGCCGTGTATTTATTGGAATAGTTATGGCCCAATCTTATGCAATAGCCGGGGCTCTCATATTACACATCATCAAAATTGGTCTCTGTAGTTACCATGATTTACTTTCGCCACCTAATTATGGAAAGTGAGAGGGGAGCGCAGTTCTGGCTTCAGTGGAATTTTATGCAGGCACACAATTATACTTTTAATTACTACAGGTCACGCAGAATAAGTTCAGCAAAGACACCAACAGGGAATTTGGTCAGGGCGGAATAGTATCTGCGTAAATATTTCAATTTTCATTAAAACGTACGCTGAAGAGGGAGCAGCAAGTGGTGCCCTTAACTATGACTGCCGATTTTGGTTTAATCCTGCATTACGAAACAAAACTACGCTACTGAGCAGGGAGGGGGGGAGGGGCGGGGACATTTATTATCGTATAAGAGGAAATTTTGCAAGTCTTTATCCCATCAATGGGCATTAAAATCTGAAGTTTTCCTAGATACAAGAGTTTAAACCGTGTATTCTATGTAACGCACATCATTATAAGCAAATCAAGTAGTTGTGGGGGCGCACATGAAACATTTACTAATTATCATCTTGATATTATTCCACACACGTGGCCAAGTTGCGGTAGCCAACAGAAATGCAAAAATACCGACACACTAGATTATTCCTTCCCTGTCATACCCTCACGCTCTACCGTATAGTCATTCACTGGCCTACTGTATTTTATACGACCTAAACTGCACTTTACCAATGTGCTGGTTGTTCCAACCGACCACGTGGCGGGAAACCAAGTGCAACAAGAAAACATATCAGAAATTAAAAAAAATCCCCCAAAATATTACTATGAAAGGAACACCACATTAAAATACACTAAATGAGTTGATTTCTGTTACACACCGAGCAATAATACGACCGTAAGCTTAAAGCCCTTGATGCGTGCCTGACCAAGCCACAAACGCTAAGTTCTGACTGAAATTTGACCAAATTACGAAAATAAACTCCCTTACGGGGGTTTCTTGGTAGACGCACACATGATTTCAAAAAATGGCACTAAGCAAATGGACTTAACATCTGAGATCACCAGTGCCCTAGATTTAGAACTACTTAAACCTAACGTCATCACACACATCCAAGTCCGGGGCAGGATTCGAACCTGCGACCATAGCATCAGCGCGGTTCCGGACTGAAGCGCCTAGAACAGCTCAGTCACAGCGGCCGGCCCTGATATCAACATCAGGACTTTCGTAACGAACAGATTTGAAACATTCAAATACCTTTGATAATATTACCATAAGTCTAGAGCAGCGTCTTCCCTGTCTGTCCAGCACCGCTACCCACGAACAAGTCGACCTGTGGCCACATCGCCTAATAGTTGCTCATTCAAAAGATGGTGGAAGAGGTGGTTCGCCAACCTAACGGAGCCAATATTCGTGCCTATGAACCTCTCCGACCTGACTTGCACTCTTTTTTGCTCAACTTCTTCGCGTTTAGGGGTTGGCACTATTCTACCACAGAACCACTCCGCTCATGCAGTGCTACAACCTCTGACTAAAGCTTTCTGCTACAGCACATAATACCTCATTCATACAGCCGAGGTCGCACAAGGGAACGATGCAGGGAAACGTGACACACACGAAACAAAATCAACAAATAGATAATCAAACATCGCTTCGTCCATTGTTTCCTGCTTGGTACAAATTGATTTATTCCTGCAAAGTTAAAAACACTCTCACTATAATTCTCCTGTACCGGAATTTATTGAGAAAAATATTGAACGGGACAATTAGTTCTGTCTCAATTTTGTCAACTGGATATCATTATCAGACCATCCTCTGACAAGCAGTCATCGTGCTCGCTTCCAAGGTAAGTGTGTCATGAAACTTATCGGCAGATTAAAACTGTGTGCCGGACCGAGACTGGAACTGGGGAACTTTGTCTTCCGCGGGCAAGTGCTCTACCAACTGAGCTACCCAAGCACGACTCACGCCCCGTCCTCACAGCCTTACTTCTGCTCGTACCTCGTCTCTTACCCTCCAAACTTTACAGAACCTCTCCTGCGAACCTTGCAGAACTATCACTCCTGAAAGAAAGGATATTGCGATGACATGGTTTAGCCACAGCCTGGGGGATGTTTCTATAATGCACTTTTCACTCTACAGCGGAGTCTGTGCTGATATGAAACTTCCTGACAGATAAAATACTGTTTGCTGTACCGAGACTCGAACTCGGGAGGTTTGCCTTTCGCGGGCAAGTGCTCTAACAACTGAGCTACCCAAGCACGACTCACGCCCCGTCCTCACAGCCTTACTTCTGCCCGTACCTCGTCTCCTACCCTCCAAACTTTACAGAAGCTCTCCTGCGAACCTTGCAGAACTATCACTCCTGAAAGAAAGGATATTGCGATGACATGGTTTAGCCACAGCCCGGGGGATGTTTCTATAATGAACTTTTCACTCTACAGGGGAGTCTGTGCTGATATGAAACTCCCTGACAGATAAAATACTGTTTGCTGTACCGAGACTCGAACTCGGGAGCTTTGCTTTTCGCGGGCAAGTGCTCTACCAACTGAGCTACCCAAGCACAACACACGCCTCGTCCCCACAGCTATACTTCTGCCAGTACCTCGTCTCCTACCTTCCAAACCTTACAGAAACTCCCTTGCGAACCTTGCAGAACTAGCACTCCTGAAAGAAAGGATATTGCGGGGACATGGCTTAGCCACAGCCTGTGGGATGCTTCTGGAATGAAATTTTCACTCTACAGCGGAGTGTGCGCTGATATGAAATTTCCTGGCAATTTAAAACTGTGTGCCGGACCGAGACTCGAACTCGGGAGCTTTGCCTTTCGCGGGCAAGTGCTCTACCAACTGAGCTACCCACCCACGACTCACGCCTCGTCCTCACAGCCTTACATCTGCCAGTACCTCGTCTCCTACCTTCCAAACTCTACAGAAGCTCTCCTGCGAACCTTGCAGAACTAGCACTCCTGAAAGAAAGGATATTGCGGAGACATGGCTTAGCCACAGCCTCGGGGATGTTTCTAGAATGAAATTTTCACTCTACAGCGGAGTGTGCGCTGATATGAAACTTCCTGGCAGATTAAAACTGTTTGCTGTACCGAGACTCGAACTCGGGAGCTTTGCATTTCACGGGCAAGTGCTCTACCAACTGAGCTACCCAAGCACAACTCACACCCCGTCCCCACAGCTATACTTCTGCCAGTACCTCGTCTCATACCTTCCAAACCTTACAGAAGCTCTCCTGCGAACCTTGCAGAACTAGCACTCCTGAAAGAAAGGATATTGCGGAGACATGGCTTAGCCAGAGTCTGGGGGACGTTTCTAGAATGAAATTTTCACTCTACCGCGGAGTGTGCGCTGATATGAAACTTCCTGGCAGATTAAAACTGTGTGCCGGACCGAGACTCGAACTCGGGAGCTTTGCCTTTCGCGGGCAAGTGCTGTAGCAACTATTTTTTTTCTTCTTTTGTGTCTCCTGCTTACTGGACAGATCTATTGTCCACTTTTTTTATATGGATACAAATTAGGCAGGTCACAAACACTAAATGAAATGCATCCTCTGCAAAAAAAACCACAAAAAAACAAAACAAGACAAAAAAATCATTGTAAAACGAATCACAAATGTAGAGGAACAGGGATACAGGGATGTTGTTTTTATTTATTTTCCATAAAGATCACTCTGTTAAAAAGGACATGTAGATCATTTCATGGTGTAGTATGTGCATTACATATGGAGCGGTGAGAGAAGCGTGAGGTCCATTATCAGCTGTCAAACGTGCTCACCGACTGCACCCGGCACATCCCAACTGCGTGGGGAGTCGATGAAGACTGCCTGAAGATAGTTGGCAAAGGTTTTCCGATAGTGTGACCATCTATAAAACTTATTGTGGGCTTGCTGCAAGAAATACCAAAAGTCGAGTCGCGACTTGGCAGCATCCCCATAGAGGTACGCGATCGTCCAACCTTTGGCCCAGATAATCGACTGTGATTTAGTCGCCGGAAAGTAGTCACTCTCCGGATGTAAGAAGGATGCAGGTGTAATATGTTGTGGGGTCACACGGAGGTAGCAAGCCACCCTCTGTTTTCCTAGGAGCCATACGTCCTCCACCGCGATACGAGTTAAGCGGTGATGGTCGTCATCCACTTGGAGACATTTCGGGCATAGTGGAGTGTCCACTAGTCCAATTGCATGGAGCCGTTGGTTGGTGTTGAACTTGCCACACGTGACAGAGAACCACAGTGCCCGAACGAAGGTGGGAAGGAATTTTTAGTGCACATGTCTCCAACTCTTCGGCCAATGCAACTTGGGGTGTTTGAGTTCAATGACATTACGACTTATCCGTCGTAGCAGCCAAACATAAAAATCCTTCGCTCATGGCGGTCTCGTGAGCGGAAGCTCGTCTCTGATATAACTAAGTTCCACGATAAATGTTGATACATGCGCAAATGTGGCGTAATGTTGCCCACCGCCACCGGAGGTGTGAGGGACGCTGGAACTAGGAGATCCAGTGGGCGGGATGTGAGGGAATCAACCGTGCGACTGCTACGGTCGCAGGTTCGAATCCTGCCTCGGGCGTAGATGTGTGTGATGTCCTTAGGTTAGTTAGGTTTAAGTAGTTCTAACTTCTATGGGACTGATGACCACAGATGTTAACTCCCATAGTGCTCAGAGCCATTTGAACCATTTTGTGAGGGAATCACGCCCGCTACGCCATTGCTTGTACATCGTGGCTAGAAGGAGCGCCGTCGCTCGGCAGTGAACATTGGTAAGTCCGAGTCCCCCTTGTCCGTAGGGATCGTGAGCGTTGCGTATCGCACCTTGAGGGGCGACCCAATCATCACAAAATAGCCTAGTGCTGATTGAAGTCGACGTCCGAGCGTGAGTGGTAGGGGCAGGATCTGCGAAATATGCACCATTCGAGAAACCACATAAGTGTTCAGATATTCGACTCGCTGCAAAGGATCAAGGCGTCGTAGGAGATGTTGTCGGACCATGGTACGTCTTGTCTGTAAAATACGTCGGTAGTTAACTGCCGCAGTATACAGATGAGGTAAAGTCTATGCCGAGATAGCGGAATCGTTGCACGTAAGGAAACGGACTGATTTCTTCCGGCGTAAGGCCCCTTCCAACCGGCATTGCTGCCAATTTGTTCATGTTCACTGCACTACCCGCCGTCACACTGTGGTCCAACAACAGTTCAAGGACCGTCTTCACCTCTTCCTCAGAACGAACGAGCAGCAGGAGGTCGTCCGCATAGGCACGACATTTGAAGGTGTAGCCCCGCAGTTCCATCCCAGAAAGAGATTTTGTTAGCCTCCCAAACAATGGTTCCAACGCTATCGCGAACAGCAGCATCGAAAGAGGGTAGCCCTGGCGAATGGATCGTCGAATTTGAATGGGCCCTGCTATACGCCCATTAACCTGTACCAAGGATTGTGCGCCCCCATAAATCCTTCTAATGAGACCAATAAAACGGTCTGGAAATCCCATTTGTTCCAGTACAGCGTACAGATAGTTGTGGCGCACCTTATCAAAAGCACTGTCAAAATCAACCGCCACCATCGCCGCTTTAAGCCGGCACTCCTCCGCCAGCGCTATCACATCACGGAATTCGCCGGTAGCTGTTTGCACATTCACCGATCCACCCGGTGTCGTCTGTTCTGGAGAGAGAACGCTACGAATTAACATACGACATCGGGACGCTAGCAACCGTGCAAAGATCTTATAGTCGGCATTAAGCAGTGTGATGGGGCGATAATGTGTGACCGTAATTCCTGGCTTCGGTTTATGTACTGGCACCAAGAGGCCTTCCATAAAAACCGGTGGAATAGGCGCATCGGAATTTAACATCTCGTTGTACATTTCCGTCCATCGCGGTGCCATTTCGTTGCGAAATTCTCGATAAAATTCAGCAGGAAGTCCATCAATGCCTGGGGACCGATTCAACGCACCCTTTGCGATCGCATCATGTACTTCCTCACAGCTAATGGCCTCCAGTAAGGTTCCCGCGGCTTCCACCGTCAGTGTACGGGAGACGTACGTGGCCATACGTTCGAGGTCATCGACAGGGGCTGCTTCTTCCCGATAGATGTGTTGATAATGGTCGACGAATGCAGAGACAATGTCCGCTTGACGCGTCACTCTTCGGTCTTCGCGGGTAATTAATTGCCGTACCAAAACGCGTCGTCGGTGCTTTCGTTCATTCACGACGTGGTGCATGGACGGAATCTCGTGCATTATCGTATCGTGACATCTGGCGCGCACCATGGTTGCCTGAAGATGTTTCCGATCTAAAGCCACTAGTTTAGCTTTTATCCTTTTGCGTTCGATCCCGACGTTCTGTCCCGGCGGACCATCGTCCAGGTCGCGCAGCGCTGCAAAATAAAAGTCGGTCGTACGGCGGCGCCATTCTGCAATCTCCCTGCTATATGAGATGAACGTACGGCGAAGCGCCGGTTTAGCACAAGTCAGCCACTAATCAAGCTTCGTCGCATATCTTCCAACCCTTCGCTCGCACATCGTCCATGTCTCAAGGATCCGTTGACGGCATTAAGGATCATGTAGATGTTGAATGTTTAATTTCCACGGGGCCTTACTGTTCCACACGTCTCTACGGGGAAGAAGCACCGTACAGATGTAAGCGCTGTGATCGGAAAATGCCAATCGCCAGCGTTCCGCGTCCTGGAGATCATTTGCATGAGTCCGTGAGATATAATTGCGATCTAACCTGCTCGCCGAATGACTTGTCATATAGGTGTATCCCGGTGCATCTCCATGTCGTAATTCCCACTTGTCACTAAGTACAAGGTCGTTGACAACGATTCGCAACTCCTGTCTGATGTTTGATTGCGGCCATTGGTCTTTCTGGCTGAGAACACAGTTGAAATCTCCACCAATTATTACACATTCATAACGGCCATGGAAAAGTGGGGTGATGTCTTCTGCATAAAATCGCGCCCTTTCCCGCCGCCGATTGTTTCCCGACGGTGCATAAAGATTGATGATGCGTGTCCCAAACGTTGTGAAAGCCATTCCCCTGGCCGACGGAAGGTAACACACGTTTTCCACTAGGAAGCCATCTCGCACGTAAACTGCCACACCACTCCCATTGTGATCTCCATGTGACGAATAGGATTGGTAGCCTGGGATGTATGGGAGTGCAGCTATGTGGACTTCCTGCAGCAAAGCAATATCAGATGCCCAAATCGTTTCCTTCATTAGGTGTATTTTGGCCGGTGAACGCACGTCATTTATATTTAATGTCGCAATACGGTTCGCATGGCGTTGAATCCCACTTTGTCGAGGCGCAACAACATCTCCCTGCATCCGAGCTGGAGGCTGAGTTAGAAGACGTTCTCTCGCCCCTCTCCCTTCACCTTCAGCAATTATTAGGCCGTCTTCGTGAGTGCCGGCTGCCTCTGTATGACGTCCGGCGCCTCCTCAATATCGTCATACCACATCTTTGCAGGCAATGATATATTCGTGTCCATAGCCACAGCATCTGCGTCTGGAGAGCCAACTGGTTGTGATTCCTCTTCAGCGTCACCACGTCCCGGTACCGTCAATGTGACAGACCGCTGCGGGTCTGATCGAACAGTTTCCATTGCCTCATCCTGTTTCATAGCGGCTGTTGTGTCGTCTTGGTCCACAGGCACATCGTCGTCGGGGCAAGGGGAGTCATCCCTAGGAGATGTCGTGCGACGACGCCGTTTCCTCCTTTTCGGGGAACGTTGTTTGCGTGATCTTCCTTCCGTGTCCTCAGATTGTAGGGAATCACGGCTGCCCGAGAGAAAAGCATCTGTAGGAACTGGAAGTGTTTCGAGTCCCATCGTTGTACTTGGCGGGAGTTCGGTCGAAACTGATGTTGTCGTCACAGAGTACGTTCCAGACGGCACAGCATCCGTAGTAGCTGGAACTGCTTCGTGTACTATCGGTGTGCTTGGTGGGAGTTCGGTCGCATCTGATGTTGTCGCCGTAGATTGTATGCTCGATGGAGCAGCATCCTCTGTCATCCCGACGTCTGCTACAAGGTTTCGGAAAGGACCATCTTGTTCTTCCACCGGGGCTGTGTCCTTTCGGTCATCAGCGGACGCAGTGAGGGCTTTGGCATAGGTGATCGGTAGTACTGTCATCGCCGGCAACGGCTCCCGCACATCTGAAGGCAGTTGCGTAATCCGCCGTTGCATACAGTTCGACCTGAGGTGTCCCTCCTGGCCACAGCCAGAACATGTACGTGGTTGACCATCGTAAATCATCACCGCCCGACAACCACCAATTGTCAGATAGGGCGGTACTTGCTTCTGAAGATCAATGGTGATCTGTCGCACTCCGTTAAGAACGGGGTACGGGGTGAATTGTGTCCAGCGTTCTACTGTGTGACCATGTACCGTGCCGTATGGCTTAAAAGCCTCGATAACTTCGTCAGCCGGGAGCTCAAATGGCAGCTCAAAAACACGTATTGTCCGTACACCCAGAGCAGCATGTTCTACAGTTACCGTGCCGACATTCCCGTCTCTATGGCAAAATCGGACACCTGCTTTTGTTGCCTGTAGAATTCTCTCACTCGCCGCGTCATTTACCATCTTAACATACACCGTGGGACTAACGATGGACAGGTGAATTCCGACAATTTCGTTTGGCGGTATCTTGACGTCCTCTCGAATGAATCGTTCCTCTGCTAAAGCCTTTGGTCGTTCGTAGTCTTTGCAGAAATTGAATCGTAATGTAGTTTTCCTGTACTTGTTCGCCATGATCGTTCTTACTAGCCCGCGCGCAGATTAAGTCCACAAGTAAACAAACACTCGCACACGCCGCACAGGCGGAAGTATCGGACCTCCGCTTCGCACGGCCGCTAGCGCCGAACTGTATACCAAATGAGCTACCCAAGCACGACTCACGCCCCGGCCTCACAGCTTTACTTCTTCCAGTACTTCGTCTCCTACCTTCCAAACTTTACAGAAGCTGTCTTGCGAGCCTTGCAGAACTAGCACTCCTGTAAGAAAGGATATTCCGGAGACATGGCTTAGCCACAGCCTGGGGGATGTTTCTAGAATGAAATTTTTACTCTGCAGCGGAGTGTGCGCTGATATGAAACTTCCTGGCAGATTAAAACTGTGTGCCGGACCAGCCGCAGGCTGTGGCTATGCCATGTCTCTGCAATATCCGTTCTTTCAGGAGTGCAAATTCGGCAAGGTTCTCAGGAGAGCTTCTGTAAAGTTAGGAAGGGAGGTGACGAGGTACTGACAGAAGTAAAGCTGTGAGGACGGTGCGTGAGTCGTGCTTAGGTAACTCAGTTGTTAGAGCACTTGCCCGCGAAAGGCAAACTTCCCGAGTTCGAGTCTCGGTCTCGGTCCGGCACACAGTTTTAATCTGCCAGGAAGTTTCATATCAGCGCACACTCCGCTGTAGAGTGCAAATTTCATTCTAAGTGTGTCATGTATATGAGCTATATTGTAAATACGACTACCGGGGAGTGAGAGAGAGAGAGAGATTGGACCAGCTGAGAACACAACTTTTGTGCATAACAGATATCTTACGCAAGGATTTTTATTCATTTATAAGGGACATTGAAAGAGAAACGAAACAGAGGGTGCAAAACTTAAACTTCTGATGGGATCGTAATGTCGTTGTTTACGGAAGATGGTCCCTACTAGAGCGCTGAGGCCCTAGACTCGCCGCTAGACGGTCACGGGCACACACACACACACACACACACACGTGATGAAACGACAGAGCGAGCACGTGAACGCTTCGATGGTCCTCTGCATTCGATAGTGCTGAAATCAGAAAGACTCTCAAAAGAAGCTGAAAGGGGTGTAGTGCGTTTGTTTACAGCTGAAGGACTGTGGGGAATGGATATTCGCCGAAAAGTGGGACAAGTGTAGAGCGAGCCCCGCTCGTCCGTTGCAGTTCCGAAAAGCTGCCACCGTAACTCGCCGGTCTTCAATAATGAGACAGCGGTATCGGTGATGGTGTGTGCCCTTGAAACACCGCCCTTATTGGGGACCACACCACCCTCCCTAGCCAGTGCCATTACGATCCCCCAGCGGTTTTCTTGACACACCCTCTGACTCATTTCCACTTGAATTCCATTATAGTAGTTACAGCCAGACCCACTGAAATTACATATATCAGACCGTTAAATAACAATGTGCATCGTGTTGAGATGTGTAGTGTAGTAGACTATTACAGGTTTTTATCTGAAAGACGTTATACGCCGCGTAAGAGCATGTCGTACAGCTGAAGAACTCCCCAAGGTGCGTAAACTGAGAGATTTGTAGACAGATGCGGGGGACGTGCCGCCATAAAGCATAAGCCAATTTCGTGAGTGGATGTTTTGCTGTTGCAGCTTTAGGTTATATAGCAAATAATTTTCAATAGCTCTTCGTTCACAGCCAACAGACCAACTTTAACTGCTGTATATCACTACCATTTCTTACTTTATACTGTGATGCCACCAGTTCAGTGAAGAAAGTTGAAAGAAAGGTGCTACAGGTATTTATTCGTCAAGTATCTAAGAGGATTGCAGCACTCTGACATATATACTTACAATAGGTTTTCACAAGAGCTGAAAGGGTTTCTAGTTCCAAACAGGCAGCACATATTAAAGCTCGTTCATATATTTTTCTTCGGTAAGACTTTCACTTGTAGTATTATTCTAGGTACTGTGAAATATGTTATGGAAAGTCAGTTCTCTCAAATCCAAGATATGATAAATTATGCAGTACACATATTCAACTAAAGTCCTGAATGTACTATACCGTACTGTTGTGCTTTTCTGCCGCAAGTGGACAATGGAAAGAACGAGATCAGTCCATACATAAAATATACTAGCTATTTCACGTCAAAAAGTTTTTCTGTTATATCTTTCTCGTAAATCATTCCAGTCGAATATCACCATAACTGATACTTATAAGTCATAGTTGACACTTTTCTCTTTCCTTTCTTACTCCAAAAATTTATCAAATGAACTAAATTCTTTTACTGAAGCACTGTATCAATTCTATGTCGTTGTTCAGTAAGATATCATTCTCAAATTTTTCAGTGTTTTTTGTTTTCTTTTCATTTTAACATTTATGACTATGTTCGCCTTATTCTATGAAACTGTGCCACTGTCCAACTGAATAAAATAGGTACACTGGATATGCAAACCCTGTAACTGTAGGAAAACACGAGCTTTGTACCAATATCCAGTACGGACGCCAGTCATCCTGATTTACATCTCCCGCGTTTGTCTTAAATTATCTTTGACGGCTACGTATGCTCTGTCCGTAAAAGACTATAAGTGTGTCCTATTTCACAGTTCTATTCAAATGAGAACGACACGTGTGTCAACATGACAAAACGGCGTATCATGCCAAACTCTACTTGGATGACGAGTATTTCAGCAGTGGCGACACGCGCTTTTTCACACTCTTACAATAGCCTGTGTTTTGGCCGGAAAGGGGAGGAGAGATTGCGGCGTAAAGTTCCTGATCACCAGACTTTGGTTCAGTGTCTTCGTTTAAAAACCAAACTTCTTCGCAGTATCTCATCAAGTGAGGGCGCATGACACTGTCGACGGCAATCCGTCCGTCGGATGCGGACACTAAGTTTGGAGCTCTCTTGGGTGCTATTCTGGTGGAGTGGGCTATGTGCCAGCATCGGATTTCACACCCGCTTCCCTCAACTTCATCATCATTATCATCATCATCATCATCATCATACATCACAAGCATTTCACTACATTCCACACTCGCAATACATACATGTAGTATGACCAATATTGTAATGGAGCATGTTGTAAAAAAAAAAAAAAAAGTAGGTGATGCGTCTTACCGGAGCAAACTGAAATACAGAAAAGATGATAGCTCCCTGAAATGTTTGTTGCTTACTCGATCTCTGTTTGAGATGAAAATTACGGAATTAGGTGGACTATTTGTAAATAAAATATCAGTCATCTGCTTACTAAAACTGGAGATGATATTGCAGACTAAATTGAGCCACATATTCAACAATGATTTATCATAAGGCTGATTTATACAACTGGGACGGAACTTTGTTATTGTATTCTTCAATCCGAAGAGACGTTTGATGCGACTCTGCATGCTATTATATCTTGCCTGAGTCATTTAATATCTGTGTCACTATTAAAAGCTGGCCGGTGTGGCCGAGCGGTTCTATGCGCTTTGGTCTGGAACCGCGCGACCGCTACGGTTGCAGGTTCGAATCCTGCCTCGGGCATGGATGTGTGTGATGT
Organism: Schistocerca nitens; assembly: GCF_023898315.1. Taxonomy (NCBI): domain Eukaryota; kingdom Metazoa; phylum Arthropoda; class Insecta; order Orthoptera; family Acrididae; genus Schistocerca; species Schistocerca nitens. The sequence goes on along the minus strand of NC_064621.1, from coordinate 317,797,139 downwards.
CCTTAGGTTAGTTAGGTTTAAGTAGTTCTAAGTTCTGGGGGACTGATGACAGATGTTAAGTCCCTTAGTGCTCAGAGCCATTTGAACCATTATTAAAACTTACATGCATTTGAATCTAATAATGTGTTGAGGGGTTGTTAATCCTTTAGCATTTTAGCCCCCCTTTAATAAACAACGGATGCTTCCTTCGATACAAAAAGGAATTAAAGACATTAACTGCCAGTCGGCCTTGATTTATACCAATGGACAAGTAAAAAATTTGTGCCAACCTGGATTCGAATCCGGGTCTCCTGCTTATGAGACAGATGTGCTTATCACTACGCTATCCACACAGCAAACTCTCCAAAACTGCACAGACTACGCTAGCACACCTCCCATCGGACGTAAATTCCCAACTTACAGCACACACTACACATGCAGTTCTCCTGCTCATTAGCCTCATTACTTATGGTATCTCGCCTGCTCTCTAGGAATTAGAGCTTGGTCTGCATCTGCTCTGAATAGATAGATGGCTGTCATCACCTTATTTATATACATGTGGTGTCTGTTCCTTCGATTATTCGATGGTACAGTGAGTGCACTAATCACATATACCTACTTATAGTCGAATTGTGCCTAAAAGCCCTTTTCAATTTGACATCGAATAATATTTCTTAGACCATAACTTAGTATCCATAAATCCAAATGTAACCTCTTCAAAAATTCTGTTTATCGTTTCGATGGGAATAAATGTTATTCGTCTTTTGCTGCTGACTAGACGTCATAATTTTAAACTGAACATGTTTCTTTTATTTTATAACACGCACAAAAACGGCCAATAAAAGAGAAAGGTAAGCAGTACCCAGTCTGTCTAATCTGAACTATTCTCAAATACCAAATTTTAAATGAAGAACATGCAATAGGAAATATTTCCCTATTTTTGAGGTGAATATATACCGCGTGCTGAGTAACTACAACTGAAGTCTACGTGGCAATGAACTCGTAGGCTACAATGCTTTTTCATACCTACGTTTGTTTCAGAGTGAATAAAATTATATGAGCGATGGACGAATTAATCAGAAACGCAGAAAAAGAATAATTTTTCTGTCAATAAATATGATTATAGTATAGTTGGAAGTATGGGAAAAGCTAGTCTTGAACGAGGAGTAAAACTTCAGTATAGAGTATAACATGTATTGAAATTCCTTGCAATATTTCATGCGAGCATAGAGTGAACGTACAAAACTCAGAATATCGACTATCGAAATAGGTGGCACAGAAAGGACTCGTTTGACAAAGGAAACTGAATACAGAAAATTATCAAAAAATTTTTGTGTCCCATAGGAAGCGAAACTGGTTGAGAAAATATGACTGTAATGAAAAAGATTGGTACAGAGCCATTGTTCTTCTTTTAAGTGAGTGCAGCTGTTTTCAGCAATTTTATTTTTAATTCGTTGCTCTCTCGGAGGCAAAACGGCTGAGCTGCTGAAGGAAAATTGCCGACTTATTTATTCTAACGGGGAAGCACAGCAGTGAATACTTGATGTCCCCTTCTCTTGCTGATCCTTTTGTAGCTACCAGGGGAAATTACTCACGCCCCAAGCTTCTGCAAAATTGACAGAGTCACACTGGAACAACAGGGTTCTGCCTTAGTTATCTACATAAGTGACGCTACATCCTTAGAAGACCCCTTCCCTTGTTGATCAGTTTAGAACCCAGAAGCAATGTTTTCTTTTTACTTAAATGCGCTTAAATAAGTATTGAGTTGAATAGTGTTATTCTCTTAGAAACTTACGAGAGCAGAAACGGACTGGTCTCCTCAGCATATTACAAGAACGATAATTATTTCTTGGGAAATGGAAATTAAATAATTATTTACGTAAAATTCAATTACTAACGTAACACGCATTTAAATAGGGCTAAAAAGTATAAAATAATTTCTCTTAGCCCCATACTGTTCCTAACCCCGTTACAGATTGTCCAGAAAATATTTTATTGAAATAAAAATATATATATATATATAAAACTTTTACTGCCTAAAGCCCAGTTTACTTTAGACAATGGAAACATAATGACTAGTTTCGGTTGGGCATAATAACCAGTCTCATATCTATAAAAAAACTGAAAAAGGATTCGCCTCAGAAAAATTATTAATAACGTAATAATTATACAGCTTAAAAATGGTAAATCCTGACGTTAAACATGTAGGGAGAGCATTCTCAAATAGTAAAACGAACATACAACAGAGTCGAGTTTGCAGCGTTGTATGGATAATAATTTACTGCTTTCAGAGTAACCTACCGTTCAAATTGCAAGTGCGGGTGAGTATCAGTAGTCAAGGTTATGGAAAACATGCATTCGTTTCAAAAACCAAACCAGACTAAGCAAATACTGACATAAAAAGCGTCTTCAAGTGCAAGCGAGGTCGTAACCCTGCAGAATAAACGACAAATATCTTAGAAACTTAAATGTTGTGCATTAATCCACATAATCTCGAAATTTTACAGTAACAGCAAGAGACACAATTACAAGAATTGGATCCAAACCACACAACAAGATTCCACGCACAAAGGCATATCTTATATAATTGTCAAAAAGACATTAAAACGATAGTGTAGCTTCTCAAATACGTACGATAATCTTTCGAGACCTAGGTAAAAAAGAGGGGAACGGGGCAGTTGTAAAAGTAAAACTGTATCAGTCATTCACTGTGTAACATGTTATTTTTACTAATGGAGCAGGAGCTCTATAAGTATATTGTGTCGGCATTAACATTTTTAAACTGTATGTTATTCTGTCAAGAATTCTTCTGAGGCTACTTGTTTTTCCGATATTTTACAGATATGCAGATGGTTGTTAAACACAACCGAAACTAGCCACCATGTTTCAACAGTATAAGGTAAACTGCGTTTTATGCGGTAGAAGTTTTCGTACTTTTTTTAAAAATCTGAAACCATTACAAGATGACCGCTGTCTCCTTTCCTAATAATGTCAGGCTAAAGGCTGAAAATTGGCGAATGTGAAATTTTAATAAGTTGGTGCGAAAGCAATAGAAAATAGTAAGGAGGAGAATTATTTGTGCATGAAGTATGTATGCATGGGCCACAAGATTTCGGTGTATATATTACAAGTATATTCATAGTTATCAAAAGTTTACAATCACATACATTCCGGGATATCTGTGGGGTGTGGGAAGCTGTCCAGGGCTGGGAGAAATTATTTTATACTTTTTAATCCAATTTAAAAACGCGTTATATTAAAAATTGATTTTTTAATAATTTTTCTCTGCGTTAAAGTATTCAGTGTGTGAAACTTTTCAGTAGATTTCAAACATTTCGATGAAATTATATATGATATATAGGGCAATTTTCATGTTTATTTCAATTCCTGTTCAACTGAGACAATTAATGTATTGATTGCTCCTGTGTGTATCTCGTAAGGAGGCAGCGAAAGTAAAAGCTAGACAGATTGGACACGGCGGCTTACCAGCAAACATTCTTCTCGCTTCGACTAAATTAGAAAAAAAGGAGGAAACGGCAGTCGGATACAAAGTAATCCGCCCCACACAACAGACACGAAAGCGAGTTAATATTACTTTATTATCCAGTTCTGAGCTATGTTGAACGTCTTACATCTTTACCTCATCGGGAAGATAGTTTACAATCGATAGTATAATTTCCACTGAACAGACAGTCCTAATGAAAACGTGTTAAGTAGGTAACGTGAAGACTGGTAGAACATTGTCGAATCATAAATTTAGAGACACTGTCGTATAGCTTGTGAAATGCTTGGGATACAGTGAAGAAGATATACAACTGAATGCAAATAGTTGAAGAGACTTAAATGTCCCTTTGGCTTCGAGATTGTCGGATCATTCCGTCGGTTATGTAAGCGAGGACCTTGGGAAATTAGCAGTTGGCCACCGAAAGATTTGCCTGAGGAAACCCACATGAGGCTGGACTCCAAATCATAAATCCGGAGCTTAAACTATTGCGTTACTCGCAAAGTAGATTAAAACGTAAACGTACCTTTTAATGGCGATAAATTAAAAGGTAAGTATCAGGCAAAAACAGCCAAAAGCGTACTTTGCTTTGATTTACAACAGAAATGTTACTGAAGGCGTCCTTGGTTGTGAAAGTTTTCTCTTGTATACGGAGTGTCACACACCTGGAGAACCAACATTATTCGGACGTCAGGTGACCCCACACTGATTATTTTGAAAAAAGTAATTAAAGCATTATGTTGAAGCGATACGGATCATGTTCAAACTTTCCTGACCCATAAACTATTCCCTCAAAACTTCGGGCGAACTGCTAGATGTCAGTAACTTGCTGCCCAGATACTCGTATTTCCACTCAGAAAGACTCTGCATCGAAGTATCGTGGTACAAGTTACTGACATCCGGCAATTCGCCCAAATTTACAGAGGGACTAATTTGTAAACTGCATAAGTCTCATAACAAATGACTGCTGTGTCGATGTTGCTGGTGCTAACTCTAAAGTCATTGGACAGTTGCCTATGATGTGCCCATAAATTAGTTGACGACTGTGTATAATTTATGAGTGGCTGTCGTCATTGGACAAATTACTGATTACAATAAGTTTCAGATGTCTGTATAATGCATGGTTCAGCAAATCGTAGATCCGAAAACGCCGAAAGGGTGTATAGGTAAAAGCTTATAAGCAGGCATTATCATAAGCGGAAGATGTCTATCGTCATTGATATCAAATAAAGGGAGTCTTAGTCATTCAAGACAGAAAAAGCAGCACAAAATACGCAAAGAATTTCTGGCAAATTGTAATTTCAGGAGATTATACGAGTTCGTGTGGAATAAATTTCATCAAATACCAACAGAAAAGTAACTCATGAATTGTAAAGCTAAGTAACAAAGCGTAGAAAAACTACTGGAGCAACAGGTACACGTGTCTCAGAAAATGGGTGCTAGTAGAAATGTAAAATAATTTTGTAGCCAGAGTTCAGTAATGTCGATAGATTGTATTGTACTCATCCGTTGGTACAGATGGGTGTCGCTTGGGACATCTACTGTGAGCTTAAATTGTCGCTTTAAGGTGTAAGTCAGTTATGTTAATAAGAAAGGAAAACTGCTTACTTGCAACCATAAACTCTAATATCATTCTAGGAACGTCTACTGTCTTCATAATCTTGACTTTCAGGATTTGGGACATCCAGGATGCCCCAAATCCTGCGGAGTCCAATACTGTTCAAAATTTCGCAGGTAAGACGTTACCTAGAAACTGAAGCCGTAAAACAGCAGACCCTCATTTAGCTGACAGTAGCTTATGGTAATTATTGTCACTTGGTGTGGCAGCTCCTTCATCAGGTCATTTTTTGTGCAGCAAACCATTTGGTATCTGACGGCATCGCTTGTTAATGGTATTCCCTATTGACATTCGCAACACAGACATAGAGATCTGTTCGTCCAAGTTAGCCTGTTTCCAATATCTTAGCTTTAATTATATAGTGCTGTAAACTAATATTCCAGCTCGTAAACTGAAATACGTAAATCACTACCGTCTGCAGGAACAAGTAAGTAGAGTTTTCTGGTAATATTTGCATTTGGATTTCAATGTAACTTTCTGTGTTTATACTCACACCGAGTCAGAAGGAATGCCGAATACGACGATGTAGTTGTTTATTTTATACACTCCTGGAAATAGAAAAAAGAACACATTGACACCGGTGTGTCAGACCCACCATACTTGCTCCGGACACTGCGAGAGGGCTGTACAAGCAATGATCACACGCACGGCACAGCGGACACACCAGGAACCGCGGTGGTGGCCGTCGAATGGCGCTAGCTGCGCAGCATTTGTGCACCGCCGCTGTCAGTGTCAGCCAGTTTGCCGTGGCATACGGAGCTCCATCGCAGTCTTTAACACTGGTAGCATGCCGCGACAGCGTGGACGTGAACCCTATGTGCAGTTGACGGACTTCGAGCGAGGGCGTATAGTGGGCATGCGGGAGGCCGGGTGGACGTACCGCCGAATTGCTCAACACGTGGGGCGTGAGGTCTCCACAGTACATCGATGTTGTCGCCAGTGGTCGGCGCAAGGTGCACGTGCCCGTAGACCTGGGACCGGACCGCAGCGACGCACGGATGCACGCCAAGACCGTAGGATCCTACGCAGTGCCGTAGGGGACCGCACCGCCACTTCCCAGCAAATTAGGGACACTGTTGCTCCTGGGGTATCGGCGAGGACCATTCGCAACCGTCTCCATGAAGCTGGGCTACGGTCCCGCACACCGTTAGGCCGTCTTCCGCTCACGCCCCAACATCGTGCAGCCCGCCTCCAGTGGTGTCGCGACAGGCGTGAAAGGAGGGACGAATGGAGACGTGTCGTCTTCAGCGATGAGAGTCGCTTCTGCCTTGGTGCCAATGATGGTCGTATGCGTGTTTGGCGCCGTGCAGGTGAGCGCCACAAGCAGGACTGCATACGACCGAGGCACACAGGGCCAACACCCGGCATCATGGTGTGGGGAGCGATCTCCTACACTGGCCGTACACCACTGGTGATCGTCGAGGGGACACTGAATAGTGCACGGTACATCCAAACCGTCATCGAACCCATCGTTCTACCATTCCTAGACCGGCAAGGGAACTTGCTGTTCCAACAGGACAATGCACGTCCGCATGTATCCCGTGCCACCCAACGTGCTCTAGAAGGTGTAAGTCAACTACCCTGGCCAGCAAGATCTCCGGATCTGTCCCCCATTGAGCATGTTTGGGACTGGATGAAGCGTCGTCTCACGCGGTCTGCACGTCCAGCACGAACGCTGGTCCAACTGAGGCGCCAGGTGGAAATGGCATGGCAAGCCGTTCCACAGGACTACATCCAGCATCTCTACGATCGTCTCCATGGGAGAATAGCAGCCTGCATTGCTGCGAAAGGTGGATATACACTGTACTAGTGCCGACATTGTGCATGCTCTGTTGCCTGTGTCTATGTGCCTGTGGTTCTGTCAGTGTGATCATGTGATGTATCTGACCCCAGGAATGTGTCAATAAAGTTTCCTCTTCCTGGGACAATGAATTCACGGTGTTCTTATTTCAATTTCCAGGAGTGTAGTATTAAAAGTTACAAAATTATTAGGTAAAACTTACACGAAAGTCAGTTTTACAATTTGTAAATGCTCGACTAGGCTGGTAGCGTCACAGCGCTGAACAATGAACATCAAAAGAGGGAAATAATTCGTGCAGTCGCAAATTTATATACAGTGATAGGGGATAGTGCCATGAACAACATACTAGAAATCCTGATCGGTGGGAGATGAGTGTGGGAGTGGGTGCACGTTTTGAGATCAGTTTTGTATGTTTTTCTTCAATAACTCCAAAATTATGGCCTCTAGCGAAAACGTATCCCCAGTACAAAATTCAACTGCATTAAATCTCCTACTAGTTTGATTCAATTTTTTCTATGCAAATAACGGTTTACGAGTACCGAGCTCAAGAATGTGAAAATCTCGTTCGTGGTTGATAACGGCCAGTTATAAAATTGTAGGGTGAGTCACTATTGTGACCTTGAATAACTCCGAAAGTATGATAGTAGCTGTAAAGTTTGTGGGACAAATGTTGCATGGAACAACAGGGGCCATAATATGACATTGTGTTTTTGTTGCTAGGTGGGGTCGCTTCAGAGATATGAAGGTCAACTTAGTTTTTTTTTTTTAAATGGGATTCTATAGTTTGGTATTTATTTTCTGACAGCGGCTATCGAGACGAATTCAATGATGTGTAACAGTAAGGTCAACGAAGGTCAAAAAGGTGGCATGAACGTCCATTTACAGAAGGTGTTCTAACTTATGACCATTGGTATCTATGCAGAGTTGCAATCTTCTTATCATGGTTTGAGTGGTATTCCTTATCAGTTCAGCACTTATCGAAGCACATGCTCTGACAATTCACTCTTGTACATAGTGCAAATAGTAAATGTTCGCTGAATACGGCGTATCCGTCTAACGTGCCATTGATACGTAAACACCATTCGACGGTTTTAGAATACATCACTAATAGGAACGTGAAGACTAGTATCGTCGAATCAAGCGAATGTGAATAATCTATTCCATCGAAGAAAAAGTCGATATGCTTCTCATCTACGGAGAATGACAACGAAGTTCAGTTAGAGCTAGAGACTTATACGCTGAAAATTTTCCTCAACGTACTCACTTTACACGTCGTACATTTAAATACGTGTATTATAAATTGAGAACCACTGAATATTTAGCACACCGGAAACATATCTGCCAAAGGAAAGTTACTAACGAAGAAACGGAAAGTGGTACTCTTGCCACTATGGTTCGAGATCATTGTGTTAGTTCGCGTCAAAACGCAAGGAAATCCGGCATGATCAAGAGTAGTGTTGTTCGTGTTCTGCATCACCTTAAATATTATCCGTACCACATCAGTCTCCTTCAAGAATTAACTGGTACGGATTGTACGCGTCGCATTGAATTCTACCGATGGGCTCAATTTCAGATGCAGAGGGATGACACATTTATTAATTTGATTTTATTTACTGACGCGGCTACATCCACGAACCATGGATATGTTAATTTGCATAACATCCATTACTGGGCAACTGAAAATCCATGTTGGATGCGGCAAGTTGCAAACCAAAGACCTTGGTCGGTGAATGTATGGTTAGGGATTCTGGAGGACAGAATTATAGGCCCCTATTTCATGGAAGGAAATCTTAATGGTAGGAAGTACACAACATTCCTGCAAGAAACATGAGGTTTGTTATTGGAAGAAATACGTTTAGGAACGAGGAACAGAATGTAGTATTAAAACGGTGGGTGTCCAGCACATTTTTCGCTGATGGATAGAAATGAGTTGTAGAAACAATTCCCAGATAGTTGGATGTGTCGTGGCCAGCTCGTTCGCCAGACTTGACGTCTCTGGATTTTTTCTTGTGAGGATTCGTGAAAGACATTGTTCGTAAAGACGTTTGAACTACACCTGAAGATTTGCGAGAGGTAACTGTCAGAGCACGTGCTGCGATAAGTGCCGATGTGGTAAGGAATACCACTCAATCACTGATAAGAAGATTGCAGCACTGCGTTGATACCAATGGACGTTCATGCCACCCTTGTGACCTCAGTTGACCTTCAAAGACCTTAGTGTTACACATCATTGGATTCGTCTCGATAGCCGCTATCAGAAAACAATTAACAAATTATAGGAACCCATTTAAGAAAACAAATTTGTCCTTCATATCTCTGAAGCGAGCCCACCTAGCAACCAAAACCGATGTAATATTATGGCCCCCGTTGTCACATGCAACTTCTGTCCCACAAACTTTTCAGCTCCTATCATACTTTCGCAGTTATTCTTGGTGGCAACAGTTAGTGACTCACCGTGTATACTTTGTACTGGGTGTCTCTTATGTGCGACATCAGGTGCACTTTCTCTGGTGTTCAGCAGATAATTGCAATTTCGATTTCGCAAGATGTAGCTGGCGTCAGCAGAAACCAACCCTGTTTTCACGTCTTTCATACGTTCTCTAGCGTCGTTTTTTTTTCTTTTCACACAAAATGATTTTTACATATGAATTTTAAATCCTCATTCGACGGACCACTAGCTGGTTAGTATAGTGCGATATTCGTTTTACTGATAGTGAAGGCTGATGAATAATCAATACTCCAGTAGTGACTGAGCAGCGCGCATCTGCATGACAATAGCAGTCAGCGCGGGTCAAGGCAGTGCTGCCTCTGCTGGAGTACTTGTTACTCCTATTTTACAGTCTCTGCATAATGAAAAAACGAATATCGTAACAGACTACTTTGACACCGCTCTGTCTAATGGTCAAGTAAGATGCCACTTCAGAAATCATCTTGCATGCAACAAGACTCGATCTGACGCTTCTCACCTGTACTGGGCCTCTCACGAAACAAGTGATGAGCAACATTTGTTTCGGCTGACTCCAGCTACTCGTTGCAAAAAGAAAATAGCAGGTATCTGCCGAAACACCAGAGAAAATGCGCTTGACGATTCTTAGGAGAAACACCCTCTTTTTCGCGGATGGCGATACAAATGCTCTGAAAAAACGGCATGCTTGTAGGGACTCAGAGTACAATTATTACGATAAATGCTTCTCTTTTTCATTAATTAGGAAAAATTATAAGCTCGTTAACTACCGGGAGCTGGCTTACACGTATATTTAGCAAGTGCTGGAGGTTGAGGACATTACTGGAGGAAAACTCCAAAAATGGTTAGGTGTCATGCAAACTGTGCCGAGAGAGGTTTGAAAGAGTCATCACAAGAGGTGCAAATGTGCTTGAAACTCGAACCTACCTTCTAGAAACGTCTTCGTGGGGACAAGTTTTTCTCGTCTACCAGAGTCTATGTTAAATGAATACGTGAAAAATGCTCTTGGTAATTGAGCAGAACTACAATTTCGTACATTCCGCCACTACTGCCTTCTGCTTTAGGAGAAAGCACCATTTGCTTTGCAACTTTTATTTTCGTCCAGTATGGTGACGAAAATGAGTATATCTTACAAATAATTATGACAGGGCAATTTCATCTATAAATCCTAAGTTATATTACACTTCAGATCTTTATTTCTTAAATATTTCCGTTTCCAGATTTATAAATGGTGCAGCAACATGTGATAGAATTATAAATAATTGCGTTACTCATAATAACCACTGTAATCAATTCTAGGACATCTATTGTTATTGTCACTTATAAATGACCTTCCAGCTTATACAGATGAAACAGAAATGGTGGTCTTTGATGATGATTGCAGCATCCTAATCTAGCACAACAGATCTGATACAACAGAAAGATCAGTAAACAAGACTCTCAAAAGTATTGCTTACTTCTTCTAGCTAATCGCCTACCAGTCCGATAATAGACAGTTCAGTACACACAGTAGAAGATAAAATATATCAGCAACAGTAACAATACAGTGGAAAGGGATGGAATACGTAAAACAAATTATTCAAATGTCCTATGATTGGATATTAACCAGAATTTGTTTCAGAAATCTGATGTTATAAACATAGAAAGCTTGATTTCAACAGCATTTGTTATTTGTGCACTTTCTGGTTTGGGTGGTGAAAGTATTAGAAAATTAGTTAACTCTGCACTGTTCCATGGTGACACACAGAATAGTTTTCTTGGGCATTTGCACATAGAAACAAAGCCTACAGTGCACGACAAAGTGCTCTGAGGATATTATCAAGTGAGCATACGCGAATGTCATTGGTTCTTTAAGAAAATTAAGCCTACTAACAACAGACGCACAATATATTTACTCCCTGATGAACGTACTTGTGAAGAATCAGATACAATTGCAAAATAGTAGTGCCGCATGTGGCAGCCGCTCGGACTCAGTTGTAGATTAACGTCTTCAAAAGATCGAGTTACGTAAATAGCCTGTATGTAGCCACGTTTTCACAGGGAAAATTTATTTTCTTTGCAAACGTACTGATGTAATGCAAATCATAGTGAGCATTCTCGAAAATGATACCCACAACATGCATTAAATTAAACTATTTTGTCATTCTATATCAAGAGAAATTACTTCCTTACTATTCAGAATAAATGAAACAAATTTACAAGTAATCATAGGTAACTGTCCGAAGTATATGTGGAAATTGTAGTACTTCGAAAATAAAGTATTACTTTCGAGAAGAAAGCACAATTCGGCAGTGAACTATGTTCGATGTTCACAACAGTTCGGATAGAGACAAGGAAATGAGCCCGCGAGAGAAGGAAGCACATAGGCCATCGTAACGACCGCTGTGTCAAGTAGGAAGAAGGGCGCAGCGGGGAGACGAGAAGAAAAGAGTTCGCACGTCGCGGAGAACAATGGGACGAGCTGGCTCCATTGTGGACGGCGCGAGACGAGTGCTGCAATTAGAAGGTAGCCCGCGGCGGCTGCAGCCGCTGGAGAGAGGCAGAGAGCGGACCAGGCGCTGCTGCGGCCGGCGCTCCTGTGGTCGAAACGTTCCCTATCAGACAGGTATATCGAATGGACTGCTGTATGCAGACGATGATGGAGCATTACAATAATTCTGTCGTCTACGTTCCCCTGTGAATTACACGGCCACGCGTGCCTCTGACCGCCTTCTGTTTCGTCTGTATCGGACGGGATAGAACAGGTGATATGATCTACTTTCAGCCTCTCAGAATTTCATTTGTCCACTGAAGTTTTTCTTTCTTATCAGGTGTACTCTGGTTTTGTTCTTCTTCCTTCTAGACGTCATTGAGATTCGTAACACTTCCTTAGTCCAAATTTCCTTGGTTCGATCCAAACATTTGTTTTATGTTTTAAGATTTTATCATTATTATGCGAATTATGTAGTTACTCGTTTTTTCACGGAGTGGTTTTAGCTGACTTGGTGTTACTGAGCTTTTTAAAAGGAAATAAGCCATGAACACATATAGTTGAAAATTTTCTTTGCTTTACCGTTGATCATTTTTATAATATACCCACGCAATCAAAGTCTTCTCATGAAGATCTTGTAGCATCTATTCTTGTCTGTAGAGATATTCAGTTTTATTCTTCTTTCATGTCGTAAAATCTACCTTTTTTTTTTCCTTTCCCCTTCATTTCGACCGCCAGTTTGCTTTTCTCACTTGACATGAAACATACTGAACAACACAGCACTTCTATTTTCACTTATGTGTGCAACGAAATTATCTTTGGTTTGTGTACTTTTCTTTCCTTCCTTGAGCTTAACATACTGAACAATACTGTACTTTGATTTTTACTTACATGTGTAACGAAATTGTCTTTGGTTTGTATACTTTGCTTTCCTTCCTTGAGCTGAAACATACTGAACAATACTGCACTTTGATTTTCACTTACGTGTGTAACGAAATTATCTTTGCTTTTTGTACTTTGCTTTTTGGACTTTGCTTTTCTTCCTTGAGATGAAACATACTGAACAATACTGCACTTTGATTTTCATTTATGTGTAGAACAAAATTATCTTTGCTTTGTAGGCCATAATTAATCTTGGTGTACAGACTTTGCGCTAACGTACATCTTAGGTTCGCCGTTTTAGTTGTTTCGTTGCCTATTTTGCACTTAATCCCTTCTGGTTACCGCCTTTCCTCAAGATGGACCGTGGACAAAAAAAGCTGGCGGTAAAACTGTTTGCACAGGTCGAAGTGAGTTATTCTAATGGATGAAAGATTATTCGCAAATTGTGTTTGGTTCCGATTTGTAACGATCTCTTTGCTGTATAAATGACTTTGTCTCAAAATGTCTTAAAGACTTTTGTTTCAGTTGCACGAGGTGTAAATTCATAGAAGTTTTCCAAACCGATGTAATGGGTGCTTTTATCGTGTGTTTGGTACCGCCTTTCCTGCAATCAGATGGAGCATTCCTAAGCATGTTGCAAGTGTTTTTTGTTTGTAGCTTGTAACCTTAGAATATCCGTGAATAGTGGATATTCCAATAGGTAACGAGTTTTCTCCCTTATACAATTACTCCTCTATCCCTCCATCATATTACAATCTAACATTCTCCGAGGTGGTTTTAAACAAGATGGATGACAGACAATTGCCCTGTCCGATTCCTGTCTGAATTCTGTACGGCCGTCATCATTAAAGTCTGAATATTGTTAGTTGTTATACAGCATTCGAAGAAGCATATATTAAACTGAATCGACTTCACACTCCACACAAAACTTTGGGGAAGGATGAAAACTGTGGAGACACAAGTGAAGGAGAGTTGTGAAAAATAGTAGTGGCACGGAGAATAACAACTCACCAAACGTTGAAATTGGGCAAGACACATTACGACATCTATAGACGCCAGTGGTAAGAAAATACACAACTAAGGAAGAAATTTCTCAAACTTCATGTCAAGAATGGCTCATTGTACAGATGTGAAAATAAGCCGATGGGGAAACTGAAGTAAAAGAAACCGATAGTTTCTAAAAACAGTGTTACAGAGCGATGTTGAAATATAACTTGGCCGTTAAACTACGATAACAGAACTGAAGAAACACGTATGAGGTGAATCCGTACAAATTGCGGTAGTTAACTAGCTGTCAGTAGCATTAAGGACCAAAATATGCGGTAGAGCAAAGTTTGAAAAATGCCTGATCTCAGGATTAGGTCACTACCTCTTGAAACCAGATCGTGGGTTCGCATCTCACCTTGGGCATGAGTATGGATTCAACACAGAGTGATACTTTTTTCCACGAGTAAGGCTACGATTAATTAGACATAAAAGAAATATGAGTGTTTTCTATTTACTGAGTAACAAATACGATCCACTTGAAGTGATACGTACCAAAGCGAAAGATATAAGTTTCTGTTTGAGCTCGCCTTTGGGAATTATCTTTTATTTGTTGGTCACAGCTTTCTGAATGTGCATCCTTGAGATGTACTTTCAGTTTAGGGACAAGACAAGAAATTTAGTGAATAAGACGGCAACTGCGACTTTGAGATTTCTTTGTGGCACAGTGCATGTGGGCTTAATTAAAAAGAATAACGAATAAATGCAATAACTTCAGTAGCTGTGTGTCCGGTTACGAAGTCTCGTAACCGGTTGGCTCTGAGTAGTATTAGCACGCAATCTGACTGCATAAAATAAAAATAAAGAATGACAAGAAATTTCCATTAACACAATTGATTATTAAGACACCTGCAACTATAAAAGCTACAAAACAACAAAGCACAAGTGCAAGTGTTCTGTGTGTGGTAGTGTGACTCAACGTACATGTATCTGGCTCGGTTCTTCCTCAATACGACGAGATATTTTAAACACCATTTACAATGAACTAATTGAAAAACCGGATATACTATAATTGCACATAGAAACCGGAATTACAAGTCTAATACATGAACACGAGCCACATGCTTTGTTGACTGAACCTGTGACCAAGAGGCATTGTCATTAAAGAAATCTGTAATATTTTTTTTTTACTTCAATATATATTGACGAAAAATGCACTATGATCATTGCAACATCTTCCATCTATACATTACACCAACCGAACAGCATCTATTCTCTCGCCTAACAGAAAAACAACTGCACTCGACATCCTCTGAACTACTACCGCCTCGACAACCTCTGAACTACCACTGCACCAGTTGAGGCGGCGGAATAATAATCTTTGGCGCAATCTCTGGCGCTGTGACTCAGTGTGGCCACCTTTCAACAGATAATTGCAATTCATTGCCACTGAATGGGTCGACCTGCGATAAAACAGGAGGGATGTCACAGGAGGTGAATGCGATACCATTTCTGAAATCCCACACTAGAATTCACCTGAACACTGAGAAGCTGCTGCGGCCATCAGTGTCAACCTGCACACAGAATTCGGAGCATGATACAGGCTGAACATAAATTCTGGTATCCCAGTCCGACAATTTTAACAGCCCGCCGGAGGCATGGACGTAGACGACAGCCGCTAGGCAATGCCCGTATAAACTGCGAGCGCTGCTGTCTCTGCCACAGCGCTATGCGTGGGCCACGTCCGACGCACCGGCCTATCGGCGCTCACCGTGGTCCTATAAACAGCGCCTGGGCTCTGACGGTGTGTTCCGACAACGCTCGTTACTCCGGTCACTGAAAGTGTTTACTTACGTCTTGGTATCCGATTCGGTTTTGCTCTCTGATTTTGTATTTCACCTCGTGGTTGTGTTGTCAGTCGTCCCTGTTGTTTGTGTCTGCGTTGAACCGGTGATTCTCCGTTGACGTTGTTGAACCGTCGGCCGACAAGCTCCGGTCTCTCTCGATCCCGGTTACTGGAACTGGTGACGAGGTAAAGGGCCAACAGTGCGTTATGGACGAAAAAGCTGTACAACTCGTGAACAACAGCTGCTCCTGCAGCAGGAATATGCAACAGCAGTTCCAACATCAGGTCCAGCAGTTCTAACAATACTATCACTTGCAAAGTAGGTTAGAAATCAGATTAATAATGTTGCTCACGCAGCATATGTTCACTTGATCGGGCAGCAACAAAGTTATTGACTGTGGATGGTATCGTCAGAATGGAAATAATGAAGTCACTGTAAAAAAGTCATTGATTTTGGTACTTATCTTGAATGGATTCCCACGTAGATTTCGTCGAAGTTGTGATGGCTCATCTTGTTGATTCTAGGGTGATTCCAGTTTGACTGCTAGAAGGTCCAGATCTGTATTTTAGCAATATTTGAGGACTTAACAAATGCGTTTTTTTAGGAAATTCTTAATGACCAAACAATCCCAGATCAGAACAATGGTATGGTACAAATAATTTTTGAATTGGTGTTAACGATCCATATTTTTTATTAAACTTCTTGTAAATTCACATATACTTCTTCTCAATTGTCACATCATCAAGAAAACAGTTTTCTATCAATATTCATATATTTAATTTCCACTTTAACCAAACACAAGACTTTACTGTTCCTTTACAAAGCGAAATAACAACTTAACTTCTGCATAGTGAAACAAAGACTGCTCTGTGCGCATTCGCGCCAAAACGGTCAAAGATTATGACAGTCTCACAGAAATGAATAAACACAAGAACCATATCACTGTAATATATCGATACATCGGAGTACCTATACATTAATAAGACCAAATGTGAATATTGTCACGAAAATATGTCTGTTACTTCGCAGAAAAGTAGTACGATATTACTCGTATCGAGAACTGGGATTGGAGTGCCGTAATGGTCACGTAAATGAAGAACCATTCCACAGTGAATCGACCTTTCGCGTCAGGAAATTCTGCTTCTGTCAGAAAGATTATAAATACAAGTTTCACAACCAGTCCCGATTGTGGTCACCTCCCAGATGGTCCCGCCCAATCACATTTCTGCCGTTTAACGATACCAAGGAGGATTGGGACACGAATTTGCAGCGGCTAAAACAACACTTCACCGCTTTTCAGGCTTCTGATGATGATCTCCAAGGGTCGCTCCTCTTCTCCTGGGCTTCCCCGGAGACTTACGAAGTTGGCTCCTCTCTCACACTCGGTTGAATTTGGCCTTGGCACCCTGTTTTACTTCGCGTGGGTCTTGTCTGGCGACAGTGGCTCGAGTTTGTTATCGATTTACTATTTGTTCAGTAAACATCATTGATGGAGGCTGGCCTAGGAGAAAGTGCTGGCGGAGTGGTGTGCCTCTGGGTGGGAAGGCAGCCGGGTTGCACGGTAACAGCCGAGATGTCTGTCACATCGGGTTCCTACACAAGAGCTGAGTTGGCCTGTTTGAGCCAAGTTTCTATGTGAGAGCTGAGTTGGGCTGTTTGTGCCAAGCTGGTCTGCGTAAGCCGCATCCGTCCGACACAGGAAATTGGTTGTTGGACGAGTGGTGTGTGGGGTGTGTCGGTCGATTCGTGGGGACTGCCTTTCTCGCGTCCGCCAGCTACTGCGGGCCTCGGGCTGTGGAAAGGGGCAACTTCGTGGCCGTACGATTGTTGGTTCGTGACACCGCAATTAATTGGGTTGTATGGACTGCCACTTCACGTTGCTCGCAGCCTGTTCGTCTGTTTCAGCCTGGACAGATCTGCCGGATACGCAATCCGACTGTTTGTTTAGAAACTGCTATCTCAAAGCACCTCTTGCATCTATGCAGCACCGGCACCTTAGACAAGATGAGTATTAAGTGGCTTCGTTTGACTACAGTAGTCTGAAAAAAGCAACATTGTAGTCAAATGTCTCCAAACTGTGGCCTTAAGATTTGAATTGCAGTATTTATTTCTTTGATTTTAATTTTAACTTATCAATAAATTGTTATTTGCCTGTGATAATAACCACTTGATTTGTGGATCCGGTCCTTCCCGTTTTCATTAACTCCGGATTCTCCTAGTCAGCACTCACTTTCGAGGAAATGGGTTCGTTTGCTATAGATCTGTTATTCACAACGGTTCCACGTGGTCGTATCTGGCCTCGATTTCCACCAGTACCACAGGCAACCCGGACCGTCCTGTCGCTCTTTGGTGACGTATTTGCAAGGTCTGAGTCGTCGTTGTAATTTCACTTGCGCCAACCCGTCTGGGAAGATGGTTCCCTGATTCGTGACGTAGTAGCCCAGTTAGCTCCAGAGCCGTAAGTTCGCACTGCAGCCCTCGCACTAGACAGTCCTTCCTTGGACGACATACTGAGAATCAACGCACTCTTTCGATATCGCACAGGCAGCAAATGAACGTCTTAAGGCTCGTCCCCAGGTTGCAGCGGTTCAACCACCACCATGGGGACAAAATTTTCGGAAGCCATCTTCCCGACGGCGTCGTCGTGATGCATCAGTTTCGGTCGTACCAGTGACCTCTCAGCAGCCACTTCGGCCGCGTCGGCGCAAATAGCGGGGTCCGCCTTGTTGTCCTGACTGTTTTGTAACGCATCAACATGGAGACCGCCCTGGTCGCTGCGCGCGCTGCACACGACGTGAACAGGATAGGATATCTGCGAACTTTCTGCTCTCGGCTGTTCGGTCAGTCCAAACGCACTCCCGACTTTTACCAAAGGACGTTACATGAATTTCAGGCCATCGCTCCCCAGAGCAGTCCTTTCGTCCGCAACATGTTTATTGATCTCACGATTCGTCGTCTGGACGACCGTTTCCAAGTGGTCACGGGAGCGGCTGTTTCCGTGGTCAGTCTCCAGACGTACGCTCCTCTGCGTTACCCGGCGTTGACCCCGCCGTCTCGCAAGTTGGTTGCTTATGGTGACAGCTCTAGTACTCTCAGAAGTCAATTCACAGCTACGGCAACATGAAAGACGGTTGCGCGGTCACTAACGCTTATGTCATCAATAATTATTCCGCTGGCAATAATTTCTCTTTCCTACTGTTTGAGTACTCTGTCACGGGCGAAGTTCAGGTTGTCTCGGAAAAAGTCCCTTTTCAGGAAATTGATGACCTTTGTGCCTCTTTCGCCTGGCCTGGGGTGCAACAGAAATTCTGAGGCATATATTTCCTTACGCCCAGCTGCGGTGCCCTATTTCTGTCGAGTTGGGTTGGGTTCTGTGGGGAAGGAGACCAGACAGCGAGGTCATCGGTCTCATCGGATTAGGGAAGGACGAGGAAGGAAGTCGGCCTTGCCCTTTCAAAGGAACCATCCCAGCATTTGCCTGGAGCGATTTAGGGAAATCACGTAAAACCTAAATCAGGATGGCCGGACGCGGGATTGAACCGTCGTCCTCCCGATTGCGAGTCCAGTGTCTAACCACTGCTATTTCCGTCGAGCACATCCCCTTCGTCCCCTTGCAGGCGGCCGTTGAGCTCGAACTCGATCGTCTTCACGACGTGGAGTCATAGAACCGGTAAAATCTAGTGCTTGGGCCACGACCCTGGTCGTGGTCCTAAATCCTAATGGCTCTCTCCGGCTTTGTGGAGATTTTAAGCCGACGATCAATGCTCAAGCTCTGGTGGAAAATGCCACACACCATGTAAAGAGGATCTCTTTTCTAAGGTTGTTGGAGGTGAATGTTTTTTCTAAAATCTACCTTGCTGATGCTTGTTTACTCGCTGAGGAATCGCAACGCATTGTTGTCATCAATATGCCTCGAGCTTATACAAATACTACGTTTGCCTTTTGGGATATCTCCTGCTCCAGCAGCCTTCCAGAGTTACCGGTAGCAATTGACTTGATAACTTAATATATGAATGTATGAAGATGGTATCTGTTCTTTCCGACATGTCTGAAAGAACAGCTACCATTTTCATATAGATAAGGCTTACCGGCCAATGATCTTCTTCAGTGCGGATGCACTCACATTGCCCGAACTCTTACGGGAATCGGTAGATTGACTGTCACGAGTAATGAGTGTAGTGGGCAGTGGCACTAAAAATGTAGTGTGTGGACAGTAAGTTGGAAGTGTGGGTCTCATGGGAAGCGTGCCAGAGATAAGTCCCTGCAGTTGCGCTGTCCTCTGTGTCCTCGATGGCTACGTGAGGATGATAATGCCCGTCTAATCGAACATATAGCTCAGGACGAAATAAAAACGACCCTCCGAAGAACAAGTCAGCTGGTCCCGATGGACTCACGGTCAAATTTTATGTACGCATGTGGGATGTAATAGGGAATGCGCTCACAGATATGTACAATGAGTTATTAATTAACCAGGCATTCCCTCCTATATTTATGGAGGGAATGATTGTACAGCAGACACCAAGAGGCTTCACGATTTAAGTCCACTCACTCAAAGCTGACTTTAAAATTCTCACTTGTCTCCTAATTATGGTTACTAGGTAAATTAGTGAAAAATTCTAGATACCTATACAAGCCTGATAATTCCTCTCACAGACCGTACCTTGTTAAAGGTACTTCTTATACGTCATGAAAGCTGAAGTAGAGCCTAATTAGCTATTATACTTATTGTTGGAGAAAAGATTTAATTTTGACAAACAGGGTAGGCTGAAGACAGATACATGTTTTGCTCCATATCTAGACTGACTAGGTCCTCACAGATATACAAGGTATTATGAATTATTCGTTATAACAATATCCTAATTATCCTTCACTAGATTCTAAGTGAAATGGACATCAAGTATAGAGGAAGAAGTCTAAATTCTAAAACATGTATCCATTTAAAAATTAGTACAGGGTCTCTCACAAACCTGTGTATGTGTATACACTGAACTGCATAAGACTTTACTTCAGCTTTTTTAGGTGCGCAATACACATCTACTTACATATCAGCAATTCACTGTACCGTACATTGCAGTAAATCACGTGTTACCATTATTATCGATTTCGTGTCCTCTTCCATTCCGTACTGAGCATGGAAAATTTACTGAGGCACTCTGTTCTCTTCTATTTGCTGTACCATCATTGTAGGAACCCAGGAGTGTGTCCAAGGGTTCGTTCGGTGTCTACGGTCATGCCTAGTCTGTAATGCATCTGACCTTCGAAAAACATCCTAGAATTTACCACACTACTGTACTTCGTGTACTTTCGTTTACGGATAAGCTAAATTTCCCCAGAAGCGTTCCAGGAAATTTGAGTCCTCCATTCGTCTTCTCTAATTCTTATGTCAAGTACTCACTCCTTCGTCATATCGCTACAGACACTGCGTAACCAAATCAATGGATCACTTTCTCGAAACCTCGTAATTTTCTTCCATTGCGACCAATAAGTTTCAAATTTGGCTCAAAAGTGCCTACAGACTCCCTCTGTAATTGTTCAGAAGCATGCTGCCATGCAACCTCACCTTTGTGCTCGGCGACGCTTCAAAAAGCAGAACATGCAAAAAATACAACAGCACGGAAGTTTATGTAAACTGTAAGGAGGATTAATCATGACACATTAGAGCCAAATTTCGCCACAGTTCCGTCCATTGTCTCCATGGACGTGTTAGGCAATCCATTCGAAATCCTATTGGTGCGGTTTGCCTACCTTCTAGAGTACATTTGTAACGTGCTCAACAAGGGTGCGTGGTGGTACAGAGGGTGTTGCCGAACTGGGCGTCTTAGAAAGAGTTTTTGTCGTTTTATTCACGCGCATGTTAATGTTGCATTCCCGTGTGATCACAGTACAGGAGGGCGGTTACAGGAGCGTAGAAAAAATGTAAGTACGCTTCCGTGCTTCGGATCACGTTCAATTCGTAGAATAGTTTAGAACGGTCACTAGTGATTCTAATCTATATAGGAGAGTAAACGTAGCAGTCGCGCTGCACTTCAAATGAGTGCGATCACATTCAATAGGGATACAGACCCACCATGTCCTTAGAGAAGGGTTGAAACGTCCCAGGGTATCAACAGTGACGAAGTTGTGAAGAACGTCATTTCATCCATGTCTGTATGGATTCCCGTATGACGATACCATCTTGTAAGCCGCACGGTGTATCCACGCAGTCTAAGGCGCCTTGTCATGGTCCGCGCGTCTCCCCCCGTCGGAGATTCGAGTCCTCCCTCGGGCAAGAGTATGTGTGTTGTTCTTAGTATAAATTAAATTCAGTAGTGTGTTATTTTAGGGACCGAACCTCAGCAGTTTGGTCCCTTAAAAACTAACCACAAATTTCCAAACTTTTTCCATCTTGTAAGCCGGAGCGAGTACTCTTTTAATGCCGTTTATCAAATTTGATTATTATAGAGTGGTTACTGAAATTTCTCATTACTCTTCTTTGGGGAACACGCGAAGTCATATTCGAAATATAGATACAAAATACTAAAATTTAAGAGATAAAAAAAATACAAGACATAAGTGATCCATCCTACCCCCATGAACCATGGATCTTGCCGTTGGTGGGGAGGCTTGCGTGTCTCAGCGATACAGATAGCCGTACCGTAGGTGCAACCACAACGGAGGGGTATCTGTTGAGAGGCCAGACAAACATGTGGTTCCTGAAGAGGGGCAGCAGCCTTTTCAGTAGTTGCAGGGGCAACAGTCTGGATGATTGACTGATCTGGCCTTGTAACATTAACCAAAACGGCGTTGCTGTGCTGGTACTGCGAACGGCTGAAATCAAGGGGAAACTACGGCCTTAATTTTTCCCGAGGGCATGCAGCTTTACTGTATGGTTAAATGATGATGGCGTCCACTTGGGTAAAACATTCCGGAGGTAAAATAGTCCCCCAGTCAGATCTCCGGGAGGGGACTACTAGAGAGGATGTCGTTATAAGGAGAAAGAAAACTGGCGTTCTACGGATCGGAGCGTGGATTGTCAGATCCCTTAATCGGGCAGGTAGTTTAGAAAATTTTAAAAGGGAAATGGATAGGTTGAAGTTAGATATAGTGGGGGTTAGTGAAGTTCGGTTGCAGGAGGAACAAGACTTCTGGTCAGGTGACTACTGGGTTATAAACACAAAATCAAATAGGGGTAATGCAGGAGTAGGTACAATAATGAATAGGAAAATAGGAATGCGGGTAAGTTACTACAAACAGCATAGTGAACGCATTATTGTGGCCAAGATAGATACGAAGCCCACGCCTACCACAGTAGTACAAGTTTAGATGCCAACTAGCTCTGCAGATGACGAAGAAATTGAAGAAATGTATGATGATATAAAAGAAATTATTCAGATAGTGAAGGGAGATGAAAATTTAATAGTCATGGGTGACTGTAATTCGTCAGTAGGAAAAGGGAGAGAAGGAAACGTAGTAGGTGAATATGGATTGGGGGTTAGAAACGAAAGAGGAAGCCGTCTGGTAGAATTTTGCACAGAGCACAACCTAATCATAGCTAACACCTGGTTCAAGAATCATAAAAGAAGATTGTATACCTGGAAGAAGCCTGGAGATACTGAAAGGTTTCAGATAAATTATATAATGGTAAGACAGAGGTTTAGGAACCAGGTTTTAAATTCTAAGACATTTCCAGGGGCAGATGTGGACTCTGACGACAGTCTATTGGTTATGAACTGTAGATTAAAACTGAAGAAACAGCAAAAAGGTGGGAATTTATGGAGATGGGACCTGGATAAACTGACTAAACCAGAGGTTGTATAGAGTTTCAGGGAGAGCATAAAGGAACGATTGACAAGAATGGAGGAAAGAAATACAGTAGAAGAAGAATGGGTAGCATTGTGGGATGTAGTGGTGAAGGCAGCAGAGGATCAAGTAGGTAAAAAGACGAGGGCTAGCAGAAATCCTTGGGTAACAGAAGAAATATTGAATTTAATTGATGAAAGGAGAAAATATAAAAATGCAGTAAATGAAGCAGGCAAAAAGGAATACAAACGTCTCAAAAATGAGATCGACAGAAAGTGCAAAATGGGTAAGCAGGGATGGCTAGAGAACAAATGTAAGGATGTAGAGGCTTATCTCACTAGGGGCAAGATAGATACTGCCTATAGGAAAATTAAAGGGACCTTTGGAGAAGAGAGAGCCACTTGTATGAATATCAAGAGCTCAGATGGAAACCCAGTTCTAAGCAAAGAAGGAAAAGCAGAAAGGTGGAAGGAGTATATAGTGGGTCTATACAAGGGCGATGTTCTTGAGGACAATATTATGGAAATGGAAGAGGATGTAGATGAAGATGAAATGGGAGATAAGATACTGCGTGAAGAGTCTGACAGAGCACTGAAAGACCTGAGTCGCAACAAAGATCCTGGACTAGACAACATTCCATTAGAATTACTGACAGCCTTGGGAGAGCCAGTCCTGACAAAACTCTACCATCTGGTAAGCAAGATGTATGAGACAGGCGAAATACCCTCAGACTTCAAGAAGAATACAATAATTCCAATCCCAAAGAAAGCAGGTGTTGACAGATGTGAAAATTACCGAACTATCAGTTTAATAAGCCACAGCTGCAAAATACTAAGGCGAATTATTTACAGACGAATGGAAAAACTGGTAGAAGCCGACCTCGGGGAAGTTCACTTTGGATTCCGTAGAAATGTTGGTACACGTGAGGCAATACTGACCCTAAGACTAATCTTAGAAGAAAGATTAAGGAAAGGCAAACCTACGTTTCTAGCATATGTAGACTTAGAGAAAGCTTATGACAATGTTGACTGGAATACTCTCTTTCAAATTCTGAAGGTGGCCGATGTAAAATACAGGGAGCGAAAAGCTATTTACAATTTGTACAGAAACCAGATTGCAGTTATAAGAGTCGAGGGACATGAAAGGGAAGCAGTGGTTGGGAAGGGAGTGAGACAGGGTTGTAGCCTCTCCCCGATGTTGTTCAATCTGTATATTGAGCAAGCAGTAAAGGAAACAAAAGCAAAATTCGGTGTAGGTATTAAAATCCATGGAGAAGAAATAAAAACTTTACGGTTCGCCGATGACATTGTAATCCTGTCAGAGACAGCAAAGGACTTGGAAGAGCAGTTGAACGGAATGGACAGTGTCTAGAAAGGAGGATATAAGATGAACATCAACAAAAGCAAAACAAGGATATTGGAATGTAGTTGAATTAAGTTGGGTGATGCTGAGGGAATTAGATTAGGAAATGAGACACTTAAAGTAGTAAAGGAGTTCTGCTATTTGGGGAGCAAAATAACTGATGATGGTCGAAGTAGAGAGGATAGAAAATGTAGACTGGCATTGGCAAGGAAAGCATTTCTGAAGAAGAGAAATTTGTTAACATTGAGTATAGGTTTAAGTGTCAGGAAGTCGTTTCTGAAAGTATTTGTATGGAGTGTAGCCATGTATGGAAGTGAAACATGGACGATAAATAGTTTGGACAGGAAGAGAATAGAAGCTTTCGAAATGTGGTGCTACAGAGGAATTCTGAAGATCAGATGGGTAGATCACATTACTAATGAGGAGGTATTGAATAGGATTTGGGAAAAGAGGAGTTTGTCGAACAACTTGACTAGAAGAAGGGATCGGTTGGTAGGACATGTTCTGAGGCATCAAGAGGTCACCAGTTTAGTATTGGAGGGCAGCGTGGAGGGTAAAAATCTTAGAGGGAGACCAAGAGATGAATACACGAAGCAGATTCAGAAGGATGTAGGTTGCAGTAGGTACTGGGAGATGAAGAAGCTTGCACAGGATAGAGTAGCATGGAGAGCTGCATCAAATCAGTCTCAGGACTGAAGACCACAACAACAACAACAAAGTGATCCATGTAGCAATTAACGAAGCCATCTCAGCGTCTAAACGCTGTACCTGGAGTACATATCATCATTTTTGGTGACTCGAAAGAAATGCAGAAGCCCTCGATAAGGACACATGCACTGATGTATACGGATCATGATCACTCTTACTACTGCTATCGTATTATAGTAGTTCATAGGCTAATTGCGAAATTAAAACCGGACATAAAAATAATAACTTTTCCGTAGTTTTGTAACAATATGTCGTGAGCTAACATGATTAATCACGTCGCTGAAGAACAACTCATAAAGAACATTTAAACGTCACAAATATATGGGTAACGAATATATATAACATGGACGTGTCAGTAAAACACTTGTAGAATGTGATAAGGCCACATTGACAGAGGTCGCTTCAAAAAAGAATTCAAATGGAGGAATTCCCATTAGTTTATATTACTAGCAAACCTGAAAGAAACCAGTTAAAAAATTACTCTCCATTCACTACAGTCACAACGCATTGTTGAAAATCAGTGAGTATTCATTATGGTAATCGAAAAAAGGACAACTACTTCTGCAGTATTTCGTAGTAGTGCACAACAGTATGGTAACCTTTCAGGTATATTCGTATTATCACTGTTTCGATTTAGTTATACTTCATGTTTACGTTATGTGTCAGGATTTTGAGATTTCATACCTGGTTGT
The DNA here is from genome assembly GCF_023898315.1 of Schistocerca nitens. Lineage (NCBI taxonomy): Eukaryota > Metazoa > Arthropoda > Insecta > Orthoptera > Acrididae > Schistocerca > Schistocerca nitens. The sequence continues at coordinate 317,771,051 of NC_064621.1, read as the reverse complement.
TGCATTTGGACCGTCATTAAATCCTGGTTGGAGCTCTACTACTAATGAAATATATTAGTTTAATAAGGTGTAAGCTGACATGGCAATGAATTGTTCGTGACTATACTTCAACATATGAAACATACGAAATAACACATGGCACCATAACTGGGGATATAAATACATAATTTCAAATTGAAGCGAACTACTTTTTAAGGTTAATTTACATGTAGACACTTCAGTTTGCATTGCACGAATACACATGTGAATCACGCAAAATTCAATCGCGAAATACCACATGTTAAAGCACTTACAATGAAATTAATAACACAAACGTATAGGTTTCCTTGCCTTCACATTAGATTTTCTTCGAGCTCGACAATAATTATTGTAATGACATGAATTTCTTATGGATTAGTTTACTGAATGGGACACCTATTACTATTTTAGTTTATGACTGTAACTGACTGACCTCGTTTACAGAAAAATTTTTAAGTTTTGTTTGGCTTTTGAGTATTTCTCGAAAGGACGTTTTATTTGTGCGTATCTGTCTTGGCTGACGACATGTGAACTCTGCACACACACATATAAACTCAGCTGTATAATTCTGAAGGATGGTCTCTCATATACTTGTTTGTCACTTTCCGTTTTCTTTGCTGAGAAGGAAAGAATAAAACATGATCTATAATAGTAGGTGTACTCCCAAATATTACACAATTCTCATGCTAATCACCTAGAACATACGATGGTAGAGGCAATGAATGGTGCACAGTCTTATTCAAAGACGGATTCTGCGTTTGGCCACCATCCTTTACGACAGCAAGGCTCCTTCGTACCAATAATTCCCATCCTGATGAACTGTATCAAACATGCGTAAAGTTTATACTGATATGTCGTGATCATAAAAGTGTTCTCGAAATTAGTTCGATGACAGCTGTCACGCCTTTTTTTTTAAGGCCACCAAACGCTTCAGCAGTAATTCGCAATCTCGTATACTAGTGTCTCGCATAATCTACTCTTTTCTCTGAAGATGAATCCTATTTGCCATAAAGCCTTCCTCCATCCATCTACACAAGTTAAAGGTTTACGTGCCCCATTTCATAAAGCTTTATTGAAACGATATGGCATTCTTCAGAAGTTTACTGCTGTCTTTTAATCGTACTCTGAAGGGTTTTTTCTACATTATGGATCTCGTTATTGTTACGAACCTTTTGTATGTCACTTGGGCGACGTACGTCTCTATTAAGAAGTATGGCTTTTTTATTATCGTATGGTCGAGCCGTACACATCTTCTTTCGTACCTGGAAGTAGATTTCACTACAGTACGAATGTTATGGTTTACTAGTGATCGTGCAGTCGAATCACTGCATTTAATGTGAATAATCAGTAACACAATCTGAAACGTATTGAGAATAGTAATAATAATGGAATAATTGGACAGGTTCGAGTAGGACTCGCTCTCTGAGGTTTCCGTACAAACATAAATGTGTGTGTAGACAGTTCATCGACTCGCGAGTTGAGAATCTCCAAGATTTTTGCTTGTTATCGACACTGATACTGGCGCGATATCGATCCTGGGAATTCCAAGAGTTTCGGGAATGTCTCAATTTTATCTTTGAAGTCGAATAACAAGTGACAAAAGAAAGATGTATTTCGCGTGATAGATACAAATTAAAATTTTTTTTGTAAATTATCTTCTACTTCATTAGGCAGTTTACTATAGTAAAAGTGCGTTGCGTGTTAAAATTAAAAACCGTCTTGCTTACAACTGTTCTTTGTTAACAACGCGTTTCGCCTTCGAGGGGCATCTTCAGATTATCTGTAGGGATTACAAGATAATCAAGGTCCAAGCATGAACGATTCTAGGTATGAATAAGGAATTGCTACTGACGTTAAAATTTTTCTCTCGCCACATTCTGAAAACCATAAATCGGCTCTGTCGAATCGGATGAACCCGCAGAGACCTAGTCGTAAACAACTAATGACATCATGTGACCGCGCAATAGAACGTTAAATAAATATCTAATCTGAACGAAAATAACCTTAATAAGGCCGAACCAGCAGGCCAGAATGATGCAGTGGATGTTAACAACAGAATGAATTGCAACCAAATCTGTTTTTAATTAAAATATGAAAAATTTATAATTTCCTTCTTTATTTGTAGTGTGAAACCTGGCTTCTTGCCCTATGAAAAAGCCATCCTAACAGATGAACGGACAGACAAGCAGACGGATAACAAATGAAAAACCTACATTTTTAGTGTGACATAGTAACAAATTAACACTTTTCGCAATTTTTCCTTTACTTGAACTGTGAAACCTTGATTCTTGTCACAATTCATAATTCTAAGTCAACGGCAAGTACGTTAAAGGTTTGACGAGTGAGTCTGCGAGCATCAAGGTATGACGCATGTGTGGGCTTAGAATCTTAATTTTTTACCTCTAAGGGACCGCAAGCCGTAGTGTTTGACGTACATTTCAACTCGATACCGATACCCGTCCCTGAGAAAACGATTTTTATCAGTTAGAGAGATAGACAGGTGGGCAGACGGATGGACAAAAAAGTAATTCTGGGGTTACATTTTTACCGATTAAGGTACGGAACCCTAAAAAAATTGTTGAATTCCAGCGAATAATTGATGTATGCGACAGTAAAAGATTCAAGCTGAACGAACTGTTTTAATCAATCAGACAAAACGGCGAAAATGTTAAGAACGGTGTTCTACTAAGTTTCATTCAAATATGCTGTTGTGTAAACTGATTGGTAGCTGAATCCTCTTAGGCTAAATAAACAATACTGATACGTAAGCCGGCCGAAGTGGCCGTGCGGTTCTAGGCGCTGCAGTCTGGAAACGCGAGACCGCTACGGTCGCAGGTTCGAATCCTGCCTCGGGCATGGATGTGTGTGATGTCCTTAGGTTAGTTAGGTTTAACTAGTTCTAAGTTCTAGGGGACTAATGACCTTAGAAGTTGAGTCCCATAGTACTCAGAGCCATTTGATACGTAAAAGAGAGAGTAAGTCCCACATCACTCAGAAAATGTGTACGTCACGAATCCTTCCTAGCTCCCCAGGACCAGTCAGATCACTTTAGCGCCAAAACGCTCGCGCCAAAATGTGTTCCCCATCGTAACTTTACCGTTTTACTTAAAATATAGCAAATGGACCACCATCTGATTATTAACAGGTATTCACATTAAACATATTTATTAAGTGACTACACATTATCTCGCGATTCTGTAGATACCAATCATTATATACCATTTGTAAATGTTTACACATTATAATTTATGAGGGAACTAACACTGTCATACATAAAAATATGACCATGGTAAATATTTAGAGTATATGAAATAAATGATCTTGGCCTACTCTGTCGAGGCCTCATCTCACGCTCATCACATCAAGAGAACAACCTAGTGTTTTTAAATTACAGTTATTTTAATGCTGTTAAAACTGGCGTTTTGGTAAATACCGTTAGATATTAACTATCAGTACTGACAAATACTATAACTTATGTGCAGTGTTATATGAGGAGTGCCAAGCTGCTTTCATCTACAGTGTGACTGGAGGATTCGCTGATCCGACACATTTGCATAATAAAGACATAAAATACTAACAGTTCATATATGAATGAAAGTATAGATGTGAGGCAATCACTAATGATAGCTGGAGAGCTTGTGGCTTAAAAGAGTTACATATTTCCATTGTTTACTGTGATAGTATTCAGTTGCTGTTGACACCTAAGTCTTACAAATTTTGCGAAATATTTGCCCTTGAAAATTTCCAGTAATGTAGGGAAAACATGTTAGCCATCAAATGCACACATACAGTTCTTCATCTGTTACAATGGCTCTTTGTGTACTGAAGGTGCTGAAAATAAGCTCGCCTAAGAATTACTTTTAATCAATGTATATCATATCACACGCATGTACGTAGTGCAGTATAAGCTTGGTAACGTTCGGTCAAGTTGTTGGTGGTGTTTCAGCTGCCATGTCCAGTATAATTATAATTAAAGGCTTTTGCTCAAAAACGCAGTAAAAAAAGAAATTCTCCTCAGAATGACGCAGCGCTTGAACTGAATGTAGTCGATGAACGGGAAAACGTTATGGAAACAAATGAAATTAAACGAAAATGTCCCCCTAGGTGGCACTGTAAGCGTCATAACGTAAAATAAGTTCAGCTACAAATGGCAGATGAATGGCAGTACGGCGACTGTGGAGTGAGTTGCACATAAATGCAACCGTACTGTGCAGTGTGCATGACCGCACTAGTTCGGCAGTCAACAGCTGTGGCTCTATTAGTTGGTAAGCCCATCCATCACTAAGAAACGGAATAATGAGTTCTTAATTGTCCTGAGGCCAAAAAACCGCCTAAACAGCAACAGTGAAATAGCTGTTTAACTTGCATGAGACTGCCGCAAGACGTATTCAGTATGCTCTCCACCATCTTCTACCACAAGTTGAACCAAAGAATGAGTGTGTTCCACATCAGATCGGAGGGTCTTAGAGGTCACGTTCGGAATGCGCTGCGCAATGGGGGCTATCAGTTCAGCTAACTGGAGCACTGTACACAGCATCTTCTACATCTACATCTACATTTATACTCCGCAAGCCACCCAACGGTGTGTGGCGGAGGGCACTTTACGTGCCACTGTCATTACCTCCCTTTCCTGTTCCAGTCGCGTATCGTTCGCGGGAAGAACGACTGCCGGAAAGCCTACGTCCACGCTCGAAACTCTCTTACATTCGTGATCTCTTCGAGAGGTATAAGTAAGGGGAAGCAATATATTTGATACTTTATCTAGAAACGCACCCTCTCGAAACCTGGCGAGCAAGCTACACCGCGATGCATAGCGCCTCTCTTGCAGAGTCTGCCACTTGAGTTTGCTAAACATCTCCGTAACGCTATCACGCTTACCAAATAACTTTCTTTCAGGTAAGGCAACGGCCTTGCCGCAGTGGATACACCGGTTCCCGTGAGATCACCGAAGTTAAGCGCTGTCGGGTGTGGTCGGCACTTGGATGGGTGACCATCCAGCCGCCATGCGCTGTTGCCATTTTTCGGGGTGCACGCAGCCTCGTGATGCCAATTGAGGAGCTACTCGACAGAATAGTAGCGGCCCCGGTCAAAGAAAACCGTCATAACGACCGGGAGAGCGGTGTGCTGACCACACGCCCCTCCTATCCGCATCCTCAGCTGAGGATGACACTGCGGTCGGATGGTCCCGATGGGCCGCTTGTGGCCTGAAGACGGAGTGAGTGCTTCTTTCAGGTAACATCACAGACTGAAGTCTCACGGATTAAGATTAGGCGTTAGTTTTGTTAGCACATCTGAACATATAAACAAATACGTAATCAGTGCCGTTTGTTGCATTGTAAAATGTTAATTACATCCGGACATACTGTAACCTAAAGTTGACGCTTGAGTACCATTCCTCCCCTGTTCGATCGTGTGTATCGGAGAGCACCGAATTACGTAGGGATCCAAAGGGAACGTTGATGGACCTTAGGTACAGAAGAGACTGGAACAGCACATTACGTCCACATGCTAACACCTTTTTATGGGTCTTTTTCACTGACGCACATGTACATGTACATGTACATGTACCATGAGGGGTAAGGTACACGTACACACGTGGTTTCCGTTTTCCAATACGGAGTGGAATAGAGTGTGTCCCGACATGTCAGGCCAATAGATGTTCAATGTGGTGGCCATCATTTGCTGCACACAATTGCAATCTCTGGCGTAATGAATGTCGTACACGCCGCAGTACATCTGGTGTAATGTCGCCGCAGGCTACCACAATACGTTGTTTCATATCCTCTGGGGTTGTAGGCACATCACCGAACTGTTACTCGCTCTCGCGCCACTCCAAGCAACACCCTGGGCCCTCGCGCAAATGTTGAGTTGTCGACAACAGCAACCGTTTGCAATTTGTTAAGAGGTTGAGTTCATAAAAGTGATGTTTGTTTCTTCCACCAGACGTGACTTACTGTCGGAAAGAGGGAAAAGAAATTACTTTAAGAAAACAGAAAATTTTGACTCGAAATGTGCATGTTGCATGATCGGAGCACCATGGGATAGCGTATAAGGACAAAAATGTGAAATAATCCCGGAATAAATTTTGGGTATGACGGGAAGTCTCACTGAAATCTCCGAAATGCTCAGTAAGCTAAAAGAACTCAGATGATGTAAATGTAATGCGTGTCGACGAAGCGTATCCAGGGCTCCAAATCAAGCTGCATAGAGAAACTGTAATCCTCGTCGCTGATAAATCTGTCGCCGACGGTATCTCGTAGTCTAGTGTTCCAGAAAATTAAGATGAAAATATACCTGCTGCTTCAGAAGCATGTACATGTTTAGATTCTGCTTTGCGATGTTTTGAAGCTTAAAATGAATGCAACCAGTAACAGATATCCGCCCTGAGAGAAGTATGTGACTTAGCTGCTCGGAAGCGGGTAGGCTTCCTGAGACAGACCAAAATTACGCATAACCTAAAGCGTTATTGTTATACATACATACTGTACATGAAAGATGGATATGTGTCACATTTTTTGTGTACCAGGCTGCACTGCATATATTCCTACTGTATTTTCCTTTGTAAGAATGGGAGAGACTGATGTTATGAATATATGTAGTTTTTAATTGTGTGGTTAACAAAATTATGCAGTTCGATATCCATATCATCCAGCTGGTTCGGATAATCGACTCTCTGCTATATTTTCTTAAGATAACGGATTTGTGTGTATCCTTCATCAAATTTTGCCAATCCTGTGTTTACGGTCCGTAAATAATATCAAAGAGTCATTAATAATAGTAGAAGAGAGCATGAAGTGGGAAGGTGATAAGTGAAGTAATATATCAATTAGATATTGATGAATTAGTAAGAAGAAGGAGGCAAACGACACATTAACTTCAATAAACTGAGACTGAAAGTACTTAAAATTCTCTATGCAGGCGTTGAAAATAGAAACTAATTCTGGTGCAAAAGGCAATATACTTGCTGAACTTGTTAATCTATAATGATATGTTTTACATGCCAACTTATACATTGATTTTCTTGGCGTATGACGTATTTGATGAATATTGATGAGACAGAGAAAATTGTCATATTCCTAATCTCTTGGACGTGATGTAAGGTCTTGGGATAGGAAATCCCTTATTAGAAGGCCCATTCTTTAGCTACAAGAATATGGGAATGAAAGTGATTAAATTGAGACAAACTAAATTATTCATAGGTGTAATGATCTGCTTAGTACCGACAAAAGCCCATATGGATATTAAAAGTTATGCTAATGTTCCTCAGATTGATAAGTGATTTTATTAACAAAGATGACAACGGAAATGACTGTGTCAGGTTACACGAGTGGACTTCAAACAGTTAGTTACACGTTACTGCAAAGGGCTTTCAAAAAGTTTTGCACAGTCGTCTCTAATTTTTTTATTTTTTCAGGAGGAAAATGAACTTTTTGTGAACATACTCGGAACATTTAGCTATAAGTTGGTATATAAAAGTATTTTATTTTATTTACAGGTGAGCCATAATGGACCGTGAAGTTGATGTCAGGTTGCGACAACGGTCGGTGATGGAGCTCCTCTTGAAGACTGGCGATGACTCTGCCACATCGATACGCAGTAAGTTGCTCCCTGTTTATGGAGAGGACACAGTGGATAGCAGCAGTACCAGCGGTTGGTTGCAGAGGTTTAAAGAAGGGGGTTTTTGTCTACTGGACAATCCACGATGTGGTAGACCATCGACGGCAGTGAGTGATGTGAATAACGAGACCATTCATCAAGTCATCCTAAATGTCAGACGTGTGACGACACGACGGCTTAATGAAATGACTCGTTTGTCATTGGGTGGTGTGGTATCACTGGTACAGTCACACATCTGTCATTTTGGATGATCTGATTAATGGTCTCCTTATTCACGTCACTCACTGCCGTGGACGGTCTACCTCATTGTGGATCGTCCAATAGAAGGCAATCACCTTCTTTAAAACTCTGCAATCACCGCTGGAGACTGTTGCGATCCATTGAGTCCTCCAGATAAACAGGGAATAACTTCCTCTGAATCGATGTGGCAGAGTCATCGCCGGTCGTGAAGAGGAGCTCCATCACCGACCGTTCTCGCAACCTGACATCTACTTCACGGTCTTTTATGGCTCACCTGTAAATAAAAGGAAATGCTTTTATATACGAACTTATAGCTAAATGTTCCAAGTACGTTCACAAAAAAATTTCATTCTCCTTCTGAAAAAAAAAAAAAAAAAAAAAAAAAAAAAAAAAAAAAGATGATACTGCATAACTTTTTGAACGCCCTTTGCATGTCACGCCAATTCATATTTATTGCATGCCTCTCTACACTTCATAGTGACACACTTACGTGAGACAGTATCTGAACATATTCAACAAGTCTCTGAAAACAACAGTTGGGACGCTCTACCAATTGTTCTGTTCCCCAACGACAGAAATACGCTCCTTTGTCATGGAGGAGCATTCGAGAACGGGTGTAAGAATGCCTTCACCATAGGGAAATGTCTTCTCCACCATGATGTTGCTCTGCTAGCAGAAGAGGTGGAAATCACATGGTGCTAGATCCACACTTCCCAATCAGCATCTGCCCCGTCTGAGTGGCTTTCCTCCAGTTGGCAACTACTCAATTTTAGCTCGACGCTATCTTGAGTTTGGTCCATAGACCGCTATGGTTTCAAGATGAATCTGTATGCAGTTTAGGCGCCTTCGCCATAAGAATTGTACTGACCCGTGTACTCGAACCTTCAACGACGTTTCCAGTGGCCACACCATTTTATTTTCATCTTGTAATTCAGCAGTTTTCAATACCACATCAGAACTGTATCTACAGGAAATGCAGAACTTAAAGTCTATATGATCTTTGGGTTGGAGAACATTTATAGCTTATTTTTGCAAGCCCCGTCGCAATACGTCGTAACAATCAGAAAAAAACAAAAAAACTAAATTAGTGAACGAAATTATTTAGGAAATAGCTGAGACAAAGATCAAAATCGATTCCTCAATTACAAGAGTCCTTACAGATCCGTGGAATGTCTCATGGTGATAATGACAGAACCGACTCTCTCAAATCTGATCGAAATTTTACCGATTTTCAGCAAGCATACGAACAAGACAATTATGGAAATTAAACATGAAAATGTTTAATGTCGTGATCAACTCGTCCCTTAGTTACGTTATTTTGTTACGACCATCGACGGCGGAACGAGTATTTCAAGTACCACCAACCGTTACTTCCGTCGGCGGGATTTTACGTGCCAGAGCTACCTGTCGCCGGCGATAGACGGTGGCTCACTAAACCGACTTGAGGCCTGAAATATTGACACGTGCCGGGAGACCAATTTCGCTAAGTAGTTTACCAACAGCCGCGCTTCATTCAGAAGTTTTCACAGACGTCTGCTGTAAATAGCTCAGAACTCGGAGAATTTTATAGCAACGAGGAAACTTTTCTCTCGGTGAGGAGCATCTGTTTATCATCGGCGGGCGAGTTACTAGTGCAGCTCCCGCCCCAAGTTGAGAAACTCCCTGCGCCGAGATTTGCGTGCGAGTCGTACGACAGCTTTCCGGTAGACGCGGCTGCCAGACAATCCACGTGCAATTTAGGCCGCGAATGCCTTCGGAGTTTCACTCGCTGCGGCAGCTGGCTGTTAGGAAAGGTAAGTACATTCGTCTACATAGAAGTAAAGTACGACCGATATGCAATTCAGAAAATAAGCAATACTATGTCTGTGGTGATATAATCAAGAATGTTAGGCCAAGAGGGGTGTATTCCATAAGTATGTTGTGCTCTGACTTAGTCTACGAGATTCAGTACCAGTGCGGGAAATACCTACTATCATGGCCTAGCGATCTGCAGTGAAGTATAGAAAGCTACAGAATTCGCTTCAGTAGCTCTGACGTCCTGGGATCTCGTTTCCACGCTGGGAAGTTTACTGTTTGTCGTCGCTATAATCGCTTGCTTTCTGCGTAAGCTTTCCAGATCTCTTAGATTGCACACCAGCCGTAGATTAATGAAGTCATTTACCGAACGTCTACCAAGATGAATTTTATCGAGCCTTGCAGAATATCAATAGTTAAGTTCAAATGGTTCAAATGGCTCTGAGCAGTATGCGACTTAACATCTGTGATCATCAGTCCCCTAGAACTTAGAACTACTTAAACCTAACTAACCTAAGGAAATCACACACATCCATGCCCGCGGCAGGATTCGAACCTGCGACCGGAGCGGTCACGCGGTTCCAGACTGAAGCGCCTAGAACCGCACGGCCACGCCGGCCGGCAATAGTTAAGTGCTGTAGGATTTTCGGTTTCATACTTGAAATGTTTCGTAAATAATAAAAATTATCTAAATGCATTAATTTTATAATTTTCCATTGAAAACATGCTGCTACGTTACTTCCTTTTTGTGGGCCTTGTAAATGCATCAGAGGACAACAAATTTAGCATCTGGTTGCAAAGGAGTTAGTTAAATAATTTTTGTTCTGGACAATAGAAGTTAATTAATGGACCAGTTTTCAAATGGATAATTATTATTTTCATTGTTTGACATAATTATTGTCGTTTTCAGTACTGCCAGGGAAACTGAGGGGGTGACTGGAGCATGTACGTCATGTTCGAATATTGAAATTACGTGAATGACCCTGTGAATCATGTGGTCTGATAGGGCAGCAACTCACATACATGGTTGTTGTTGTTGTTGTTGTTGTTGTTGTTGTTGTTGTGGTCATCAATCCTGAGACTGGTTTGATGCAGCTCTCCATGCTACTCTATCCTGTGCAAGCTTCTTCATCTCCCAGTACCTACTGCAACCTACATCCTTCTGAGTCTGTATAGTGTATTGATCTCTTGGTCTCCCTCTACGATTTTTACCTTCCACGCTGCCCTCCAATACTAAATTGGTGATCCCTTGATGCCTCAGAACATGTCCTACCAACCGATCCCTTCTTCTAGTCAAGTTGTGCCACAAACTTCTCTTCTCCCCAATCCTATTCAATACCTCCTCATTAGTTATGTGATCTACCCATCTAATCTTCAGCATTCTTCTGTAGCCCCACATTTCGAAAGCTTCTATTCTCTTCTTGTCCAAACTATTTATTGTCCCGGTTTCACTTCCATACATGGCTACATTCCATACAAATACTTCCAGAAACGACTTCCTGACACTTAAATCTATACTCGATGTTAACAAATTTCTCTTCTTCAGAAACGCTTTCCTTTCCATTGCCAGTCTACATTTGATTATTTTGCTCCCCAAATAGCAAAACTCCTTTACTACTTTAAGATTCTCATTTCCTATTCTAATTCCCTCAGCATCACCCGACTTAATTCGACCACACTCCACACATGGTACGATGTACTTAATGTAGCTAGTTGAAGGATCGTAGAAGCAATATGGTCTGAGTGTAAACAGAGGATGGCGAAAGTAATGACGAACAGCTGAAATGAGATTAGCCATAAAGTTAACGCCAAAACTGGTGACCACGAAGTAGACGAATTTAAGAAATTATGCTACCTTGGACGCAAAATATCAATGACCGACAGAAAAAGAAGATTATCATAAGCAAAGAGGGTATTGTGTCCCAGAGACGTCTGCTGGTATCAAGAGGAAGAAAAATCTGAGGATGTACGTTTGGAACACAGAATTGTATGGTAGTGAATCAAGGACAGTTAGAAAACTGGAAAAGAAAAGAACCGAAGCGCTTGAGAAATGGAGCTACAGACGGATGTTGAAAATTTAGTGGGCTGATAAGGAATGAGGAGGTTCTCCGTAGGAGCGGCTAAGCAAACAACGTACCAAAAGTAACAAAAATTAAACTCATTTCAAAACAATTCATTAGCCAGCAGCTAGCAAAAATTATACTTTCGCTGGCTGCTATGGCGGGCTTGGCAGCAGCTTGTGTATTGTTAAACTTAGTAAAGGATAAACATTTTATGCAAGATCAGTGGACTCCGATCTACGATAAAGGAGTCTCTTTGCAGCAGTAAACACAATGCTTTAAGGACCCGAAAACCACAGAACGGGTTGGGTGGGTGGTGGGGGGGGGAGGGGTGGAACGGGAAGGGGAGTGGTGGAGGTTGGGAAGTTAAATTTCTTGTAACGAGTAAGACCTTAAAGTATAACAGGTCGGTGACGCTAATAGTAATTCAAGAAATGTGTAAATTTCTGTGTAATCTTATGGGACTTAACTGCTAAGGTCATCAGTCCCTAAGTTTACACACTACTTAACTTAAATTATCCTAAGGACAAACACACACAACCATGCCCGAGGGAGGACTCGAACCTCCGCCGGGACGAGCCGCACAGTCCATGACTGCAGCGCCCCAGACAGCTCGGCTAATCCCGCGCGGCCAATAGTAATTCCTTATAATCGAGTACTGAGGAATAAAGATTTTAGCATAATCTTAACCCTTGAAAATCAGCATGAGTGGCATCCAGAAAATAATCATACAGTTCGAGAAAACTTATTAAGCTTCAAATGCATAAGTGCAGTGAAGCACCCAACATTTAAGGCCCATTTGTGCCAAATGACAAAAGTAATTACAGTTGCAAAAGTGACTGTGTGAACGATGTGGCCTACTGTACACCATATTTTAGATCTGTGTGACGATGCTGTGCTGAGTATTTTTATATGTTTTGACGGTGCCATTACGGCCTTATCACTTTAGGACATGGTGTAGAAAAGGTACGTTCTATCACATTTTAACTGTACATTTCCCTGGTTGTACGATAATATATTGTGATACGTAATGCTGTATTGTGTTGAAAGACACACTGCTCCTAGGTGCATATATTTTTATATTGTAGATCTGAGGATGGTCATTACTGACTGAAACCGGTCCTCGTCAAAAGAATTGATAGTGTGATCAAAGACTGGAATAAAAACATTTAATTACAGTTTTTCTAATCTGCAGTTTTGACTTGAACTGCAAAGTACAATTCATCTGAAATAACGTTAAAGAAGAGATTACAATTAAATACTACAGACACATTACTTGGATGTATATGTTTCCCTTAGTTCCTCAGAATACACATTTGCATAATTTACAATTTAATCACGATTAGGAATACCAGTTAAAGTTCACCATCAACCATGATGACACCCAGTGAAACACTAGTAACACAATTAGACAAGGTGAAGTCGAAACAGGTCATAACAGTTTCATGAAAGAATTACATTGCACTCTCCCACAAGAGCTTCTAGTCAATTCACAAGTAAAAGTTCAAAGCTATAATATCAACGGTGGGCAAGACTGCGAAAGCGAATGCCTAAAAGCTTACACCAAACAGGAGAGAGAAACTTAACCAGTTAACAGAACAAATACCAACTTAAGGTAAAACATGTCGATTAGCAGTAAAAAAAATATCATTTTATTCAGCTGGCCAACTACAAATATCGAATAACAAATATACTTAATGATCCAGTGCCTTCAGGCACGTCAGAATGGCTCGTGAACATGAGCAGGACTAACTGGGCACTCAACATTATACATGAACAATCCATTCATGATAATGACCTTAATTATTGTCTAAAACCCAATAACTTCATTGATACAGTGGCCACTGATATCAGCTTGCGTGTCACATAACTTAAAGAGCCTACAAAAATGTGAAAACTGAGTGAAGAAGACTTTACCTGTGAAATTTTGATGAATGAACACCACTGATCGCCATACTAGACACATGTCGTAACAACAGCTCTGTAGAAACATTAAACGGAATAGGAGAATATAAATACAAATCAGGAAGAATAAATCTATGTATTACGCGTAAACGTGCATGCGCGAACTTGCTAGGAAATAACATACGCGTAGTAGGTACAGCCAGTACAATCTAAACACGTCCGATACGCAAACGGCGCAAGCGACACTATGGGTGGCCCCTACAATAGGAAATGTAGGTTAGGAGTGCTAACAATGGACATTACAACATCAACACGTCCTACTTGTAAATAGCGTAGGTATCAGCTTGGAAGCGTCACTGAAATAGGAAATGACGGGCGCCCACTGCAGTACTACTGATGGTAGAAGTACGTCACAGGGCATTCTGGGCGAAAACGATGACACAGCATCAGCACTTTCTTACCATAAAGGCCGTTGCCAGAAATTCACCATCCAGCCATATGCACAGTGGCCTTTCTAGAAATTCTTACTGCAGTAATCTGTACGTTCTTATCATTTCCAGAACTATGCTAACATCGCATCGAAGCAAACATGCTCCACACCCATGACATCAGAATCAGCACTTTCTTACTATCAAGGACACACAAACAATCTTTTTTATAAAACTTCATTCCCATCTACATCAGCCTTAAAGCTAAGGTCGCATTATGTCTGAGTGTGGTCACTGGATGTTGTGCACATATTGCCTCAAGAACCGTTTTCAGAACTTAAAATGAAACAAATAGAAAAAAAAACCTTTAAGAGTAATTCGCTTAAAAATGTTGTAGGCTTATGTTCTCTTTGGAAAGCGCAAAATTATATGATACAGAGGTGTTGCTAGTGTACACGCAATAAGTTTTGGAGTATTATAACACTAGTGTAATGCAGAAAAATACATGTAGTTGTTGACACTGATGTGGCCTTCAGTCTGAAGCCTGATTTTGTGCAGCTTTCCAAGCTACTCTGCCCTGTGCAAGGCACCTATTCTCCGAGTTACTATTGCAACCTACATCCTTCTGAATCTGCTAACTGTATAAATCTCTTGGTCTTTCTCTATGATTTTTACCACCCACACTTCCATCCACTTGATCCCTTGATGCCCCAAAATGATCTACCAACTGAACCATTATTCTAGTCAGGTTGTGCCGCTAATTTCTTTGCTCCACAATTCTATTCAGTACTTCTTCATTAGTTACGTTATCTACCCATCATATCTTCAACATTCTTCCCTAGAACCACATTTCAAAAGGTTCTAATCCGTTCTTGTCTAAACTGTTTATTGTCCATGTTTCGCCTCCGTACATGCCTACACTCCATACAAATACTTTCAAAAAGACTTCCTGACACTTAAATCTATACCTGATGTTAACAAATTTCTCATCTTCAGAACTGCTTTTTTTGCCATTGCCAGTCTACATTTTATATTCTCTCTAATTTGGCCATCGTGATGTATTTAGCTCCCCAAACAGCAGAACTCATCTGCCACTGTAAGTGTCTCGTTTCATAATCTAATTTCCCCAGCATCACGTGATTTAAGTCGACAACGTTCCATTATGCTTGATCTGCTTTTGTTGATATTCGTCTTATATCCTCCTTTCAAGAGCCTGTCCATCCCGTTCAACTGCTTTTCTAACTCTTTTGCTATCTCTGAAAGATTTACTATGTCGTCGACAAACCTCAAGGTTCTTATTTATTTTCCCTGGACATGAGTTCCTACAGCAATTTTTCTTTTGTTTCCTGTATCGGTTGCTCACCAGATGGAAGAGTTTTGCAATGGCCGGCTTTACCTAAAGTCTATTAGTAGTTCTAATGGAATGTTGTCTACTCCCTGGGCCTTGTATCGACTTACGTCTTTCAGTGCGGTGTCAAATTTTTCTCGAAGTATCATATCTCACACCTCATTCTCATCTACATTTTCTTCCACTACTATAATACTGCCCTCACGTAAAGACTCTCTACATATTCCTTCCCCTTTCACCATTACCTTCTTTGCTTAGGACTGGTTTTCCATCTGTGCTCTTGATGTTCGTACATGTGGTTGTCTTTTCCCAAAGGCCTCCTTAATTTTCCTGTAGGCTATATCTATCTTTCCCCTAGTGATATTTGTTTCTAAATCCTTACATTTGTTCTCCAGCCATTTCGCTTTAGCCACCTTGCACTTCCTGTCAGTCTCATTTTTTAGACGTTTGTATTCCCTTTCGCGTGCTTCGTTCTCTGTGTTTTTATATTTCCTTGTTTCATCAATTAAATTCAATATTGTGTTGTCCCAGGATTTTTATTATGTCTTGTCCTCTTAACTATTTGATCATCTGCTGCCTTCACTATTTCGTTTCTTAAAGCTACCCATTCTTCTTCTACTGTATCCTTTCTCTCCTAGTTGTCACTCGTTCCCTAATGCGCCCTTTGAAATTCTCACCAGCCTCTGGATCTTCCAGTTTATCAAGGTTCGATCTTCTTAATTTCCCACATTTTTGCAATTTCTTCAGTTTTAGTCTACAGTTCATAACCAATAAATTGTGGTCTGAGTTCACATCTGCTTCAGGAAACGTCTTACAGTTTAAAGTCTGGTTCTGAAATTGTTGTCTTACCATTACATAATCAGTATGAAACTTCCCGTGTCTCCAGGTCTCTTCCACATATTCAGCCTTCTTTTGTGGTTGTTAAACCAAACGTCATTGTTAATTAAATTATGCTCTGAGCAGATATCTAACAGGCGACTTCCTCTTTCATTCCTTTCCTCCACTCCATATTCACTTAATATTTTTCCTTCTCTTCCGTTTACTACTATCGGATTCCAGTTCTCCATCACCACAAAATTTTCGTTTCCCTAAACTATCTAAATAATTTCTTTTATCTCACCGTACATTTCTTCAATCTCTTCAACATCTGCGAAGCCATTTGTCATATAAACTTGTACAACTGTGGTGGGTGTGGGCTTTCTGTATATCTTGGCTACAATAATGAGTTCATCATGCTATTCATAGTAGTTTACCTGCACTCTTAGTTTCTTATTCGTTTCTAAACCGACACCGGCATTACCCGGTATTCACCTTCCTCTAGCCACTGAACTTAACAAACTCGTACTATATCTAACTCTAACCTAGCCATTTCCCTTTTTAAATTTTCCATCCTACCTGGCCGATTAATTGGTCGGACATTTCATGCTCTCCCCTGATAATGACATCCTTCTGAGTAGCCCCCTCTAGGAACCCGAATGGCAGACTATCTCCGGAAAATTTTACCCAAGCGAATGCTATCATCATTTAATCATAGAGTAGAGCTGAAAGCGTTTGGGGAAAATTACATCTGTAGTTTCCCCTTGCTTTCAGCGACATAGAACTAAGCACAACAAACGCTCTCGGCTACAATATTTGCAAGAGTGATCGGAACTATTTATTAAAGCTATAAAATAGACACTTTATGGGAAAAAATGAGATAAATTATGGAATTAGACAGCGTACCTTCTTTGAAGTGGTCTGATTACTGACTGGAGAAAAAATGTGAACGTTCAAATGTAGCTTTAATGGATAAGTTAACGATTTAGCTCAATGTCCCCGTTTTGAGGTGGTCTGTCCATATGGGAAGGAAGAAGCTATTGCAAATGCCCAAACAATGTTAACATAATGCTTTAAACATAGGAAAGTATTAGCATTTAACCGTAAACCGCAATTTTTAATAGCCATATTCTGAAAATCTGATGGAAAAGTTTGGAAAAAAGAGCGTTTACTGCATTAACGAATGCATGAAAGAAAGTCTGTTTATAAAGCTCCACTCTGACCTGGACCTGTTATGATGTTGTATGCCTAACAACATAATAAACATCTACAATTGTTAAAGTTCTACACACCAATTCGAGATTGGAAATGGAAGCGTTCCACAGTGTCATATTCAGTGAAAAGCCTCTCTGTCTACAGTAAAATGCCCATCATAATGTTGTTTTCTGCAGTTTGGCTACTGGAATAATAAGTCCAGAAAAGAACAGTTTTATATATATATACTGTCCTTAGGTTAGGTTTAATTAGTTCTAAGTTCCAGGCGACTGATGACCTCAGGAGGAAAGTCGCATAGTGCTCAGAGCCATTTGAACCATTTTTTGTCTACTGGTCGAATCGAATGGTGCGTTTAAATCAACGCCTACGGCGTTACGCAAGTTACATATTATAGCAGCATTGCCACAGTACCGTCATAATTCTTACTATATTTTGCCCTTATCGTCAACACTACAAAACAAAAAATCTCTGGGAAGGTAGCTCTTTTTCCAGCCATAATAGCTGAAAATTGCCACATATAGGATTACTCTGTGAGATATGCATGTCGTCTTGTTTATTGCAGAACTGTTTCTATTTTCGTGTATCAATATTCGCATATCTGAGAGCAAGCCATGTTGATCCGCGATCTTTGGCTGTGTTATTACACCGTCTCGGCCTGAGGAAGCTCGAAGACAGATTTTTATTAGTCGAGGTATGTTGAGAAGCAGACGTGGAATTAAATGGTCAGGAAATTTTTATCTGGAACTGAACTACTAAATATTTAATTGATGAAAATGATTGAATAAAATGATAATGAGGGTATCTATGGATTTTGAAAAGAGTTTTGTGAAGAGCTGTGATTCAAGGTAAATCTGCTGCTTTGCATATATGCCCATATTACACTGTGTTGTAAGGTTAACTGGCGTGCCAAGATTTGGGTGAAACATTTATCTCATGGATTGCTCACAGTACAGAAATTAGTTCTCCTCTATAGCATAGATATTCTGTAATAAAATAGAGTTCTATTGGGTAGGTTAAACTTTCGTGCAAAGTAAATTTCTGAATTATGAAACACTTGAAATTGTTTCATTCAATATTGTTCACGGTCTTGAAAGTGCATTTACGAAGTAATTCTTTGCTTTAAAATTGTTTCAGAAGAATTGGTTGTAGATCATTAGCTCCCAAAATTATTCGCACGTGACAAATTTTGTGTTTTTTATATGCACATGGCATGTGGCGGTACACACTTTTAGCTTACCATTTTAATTTAGCTTTGCTGCTTCGTTGCTCGGTGTGAATTACTTTCGAGAGAAATCTCTTTTTATACCAAAGTAAGTACTAGAATAGTTCAGGGCCATTGTCACACAGTTACACTACACATACAGAACAATGTCATTACAATTAGGTGAGATAGCTTGTATTCAGTTTCGAAGCTATTTTCTTGTTATACAAAGTACATTTCCATGATTTCAGCGATCGTGTGATACAGCCGAGCGTGAAACAGTTTTTGTATTGTGAGTTCTGTGTCACAAGTTGTCTATGTAATCACCGATAGACTTTTATTAAAGTAATTTGGATAATTTATTCAGGCACAGGTTTAGTAGTTTATTTGATGCGTAGCTTTTATTCGTACTACTTTGGCGTATTTTTGAGACTTTGAAAACCGTCCACTGTGACGTCAAACAACACACTACTGTTCACTCGACTGGACAACCCACGGAATAAGTACCATATTTCGCTATAATTAGTTTCGTGCACTTATGCTCCACACTGCACACACACACAGTTATAATGAAGATAGTTACAAGTTATCTAAAAATGTGGGAATAGAAACCGTTTACCGAATAAAGGAACATAAGAGAACGACATGACATCCGTTAAAACCGGTGATTCGGAAGCGTTCCATAGTATCAAGACCCTTAAAAGGATTACTGAAGGGGCGTGTATACTGAAGCGACAAATTTACTGGTATAGGCATGTGTATTCAAATACAGATATATGTAAACAAACAGAATACGACGCTGCGGTCGGCAACGCCTGAATAAGAGAATAAGTGTCTCGCGCAGTTGTTAGATCGGTTACTGCTGCTACAATAACAGGGTATCTAGATTTTAGTGACTTCGAACGTGGTCTTATAGTCGGCGAACGAGCGATGGGACACAGCATCTCCGAGGTAGCGATGATGTAGGGATTTTCCCGTAACGTGAATATCAGAAATCGGGTAAAACATCAAAACTCTGACATAACTGCGGCCGAAAAGAGATCCTGCAGGAATGGGACCAACGACGACTGAGGAGAAACGTTCAAATTGACAGAAGTGCAACCCTTCTGCAAATTGCTGCAGATATCAATGCTGGGACATCAACAAGTAGCAGCGTGCGATCCATGCAACGAAACATTATTGATATTGGTTTTCGGAGCCGGAAGCCCACTCGTGTACCCTTGATGACTCCGCGACACGAAGTTTTACGCCTCGCATTGGCCCTTCAACACCAACATTGGACTATTGATGACTGGAAACTAGTTGCCTGGTCGGACGACTCTCGTTTCAGATTGTATCGAGCGGATGGTCGTGCACGGGTATGGAGACAACCTCATGAATCCATGGAAGCTGCATGTCAGCAGGAGTCTGTTCAAGCTGGTGGAGGTTATGTATTGGTGTGGGGCGTGTGCAGCCTAGCTGAGCTGATCTGGACCGCAGCTCGCGGTCTAGTGGCTAGCGGTGCTACCTCAGCATCACGGGGTCAAGGGTTCGATTCACGGCCAGTTTGGGATTTTCTCAGCCCGGGGACTAGATGTCTGTGTTGTCCTCATCATCTCATCATCACTCGGAAAGTGGTGCGATTATAACTGGAAAGGTTGGGAACCTTTATGGGTGCTGATGATCTCGATGTTGAGGGCTCCTCAAACCAACATAATTCATCTGGAGTGATCTGGGACCCAAGATACGTCTACATACGACTCTGACGATACATACATAAACATCCTGTTTGGTAACCTGCATCCATTCATGTCCATTTTGCATTCCGATGGACTTGGGCAACCCCAGCAGGAAAATGCCACACCCCATACGTCCAGAATTGCTACAGAGTGGCCCCAGGAACACTCTTCTGCTGTTCACAAGAGATCTCCAACCTACTGTATTCTTGCATATTTATGGACAGCCCTTGTGGATTCATGGTGTCAGTTCCCTCCAGCACTACTTCAGACATTAGTCGAGTCCATGCCACGTCATGGTGCCCCACTTTCTCTCGGGGGCCCTACACGATATTAGGCAGGTGCACCAGTTTCTTTGGCTCTTCATTGTATTTGAAAAACGCTATATAACTTAAATTGGGATGCACTGTTGTCACTAAGCTTACGGCAATCACATAGACTCATGTGTGTCTATGTGATTGCCGTAAGCTTAGTGACAACAGTGCATCCCAATTTAAGTTATACAATATAGCACTGAAGATGGTCACTGAGTGACAGAAAATCGATTTTGCAATAGTAAAAAATATACGACCAATGCTGTCTCTTTTTTTTCAAGTATACCTAAAATGTATAGCATTTATTTCCTATAAAATATCTGTTTTATGACAGTAATAATTCCTTTCATTCCATCCTGCAAGTGTTCTAGCCGAGAGCATTTGGAGAGTTAATTTCATCTCTTAATTCTTGCATAACCCCAGTGTTGCAACACTTCATATCTTCCATTGTGTACCGCTCTTGCAAACGAATTACCTTCAAAGGTTATTTTTTGTTGTGGATTGGCAAGAGGGCCAACCCACTAATGTAAGAGGAAGCCGAAAGGCACGCGTTTTAGCTCACGTAGGCTGGCGTGAGGTCTGGAACAGGACAAGAATTTAGAACTTAGAAAAAAGGACGCAGAGGGTGGAAATACTTAACTTTAATCCATTAATGTTGAACGTAGCTCTTGTCTGTACATTCTTTACAATATCAATAGCAACTGATAATGGCGCCTTGCTAGGTCGTAGCAAATGACGTAGCTGAAGGCTATGCTAACTATCGTCTCGGCAAATGAGAGCGTATTTTGTCAGTGAACCATCGCTAGCAAAGTCGGTTGTACAACTGGGGCGAGTGCTAGGAAGTCTCTCTAGACCTGCCGTGTGGCGGCGCTCGGTCTGCAATCACTGATAGTGGCGACACGCGGGTCCGACGTATACTAACGGACCGCGGCCGATTTAGAGGCTACCACCTAGCAAGTGTGGTGTCTGGCGGTGACACCACATTTTTCCTCTGGGTTTAAGTTCTGCCAACTTCTGTTCTGTTGCCAAGTGCACAACATCCAGTCCACCGCATTGAGGTATCATGTGAGCATCGTTTATAAGCAGATGAAGATATGAAAGGAGTTTTCAAAACATGCTTTTTGCGTGTCATGTAACGTAGTAAACTTGCCCCAATTAGTCGTTTTCGGCCAGGGCTCAACGTACGGCCACTTACCAGTGCTGTTTGCAATAAATACTAAGACTTTCCATTTCCCAATCTTAGCATGATTTCTCCATACAATATGTTTATGTCCTGTTCACACACCAGCCATTACTTCTTGTTTCTCGAACTGCATTTTCTGTTGCTCATTGATGGCAGTCGTTTTAGCCTTATACTCCAGTTTTCATTTTCTGGTTACGATCCTTTCCGTTTCCAGTTTTCTTTTTTATGAGCATAACAAATTAACAACGCTTAAAGATGTAATTTCCTTCATGGGAAATGGTTTAAATCTGTGTAATACATCTGCTCTTTTTCTTAAGTATAAAGAAATGACATTGTTGGTAGCAACCAGAATCTGTGTTTGATGGTATTTTGGAGAGGAGTGTCCCACACTGAGAGGCAAAGGTTTTTCGTGCTTTAATATAACACTTCTTTGTAACACTTATATTCTCTTTGTGAGAATCGGTGTTAAGAACCTCCATGTAGTTAACAGTCAGACAATTAAACTTTATGCAGACAGAACACTATTTATTACACTTAAGGAGTCTTGCGCAGGGTAAGCCTACGATCCATTGTGTAACTGTATATTTTAGCCTCCAGCCTCATAATATGGTGTTCTTAACCGAGGGAATACGTAAAAGTTTCTCGTAGTTGAATGTCTGGACGCTTTATAAAATCCACAAGGTTGTTACCAGAAAAACCGCTTGTCGTGTGACATAGATTTGTTATACATCTTTAGAGATGGAGCTCAACCATGTAAACAGTGAGCCTCAGCTGTTGTCCACAATCATATTGCTATTTCCCTGGCAGTTTCCTTCCTAGCAGAAGGCGTCGTTTGGTATTTGATAGTCACACATCTTTACTGTATTAAACTCCTGGCTACATCTTGCGTTATACCCATATCCAGAAGGTGTTAGTCGTCCGCGTGTATCTCCTGCAATATTGCAGGCAGCCCTGCCATTAGAAAATCCATTTTAACGTCGGCTAATTCCTCTTTCTACGGTTTAGACACAGGAACTGTATATTTCTCATAAATGATTTTCAATACTTTCTTGAAGATCATTTCCAATATTCATATTGCCTCCGCATCCCTGCCTGATTGATTTTCCTCGAAGGGAATAATCAACCAGAATAGTTAATGGTCACAACCCTGTCATAGTCCTGTATGTGTACTGCCCGACTCTGATAATAATTTGCCGTATGTCTTGACACACATTAAATTTCTTCCGTAATGCATAATCGTTAAGTTCCTGGAGAACATAATCGTCTGTGAGAATCTGTAATACACTACTGGCCATTGAAATTCCTACACCACGAAGATGACATGCTAGAGACGTGAAATTTAACCGACAGGAAGAAGATGCTGTGATATGCTAATGATTAGCTTTTCAAAGCATTCACACAAGGTTGGAGCCGGTGGCGACACTTACAACGTGATGACATGAAGAAAGTTTCTAACCGATTTCTCACACACAAACAACAGTTGACCGGCGTTGCCAGGTGTAACGTTGTTGTGATGTCTCGTCTAAAGAGGAGAAATGCGTACCATCACGTATACGACTTTGATAAAGGTCGGATTGTAGCAAATCGCAATTGTGGTATATCGTATCGCGACATTGCTGCTCGCGTTGGTCGAGATCTAATGACTGTTAGCAGAATATGGAATCGGTGGGTTCAGGAGGGTAATACGGAACGCCGTGCTGGATTTCAACGTCCTCGTATCACTAGCAGTCGAGATAGTCGTCTTATCAGCATGGCTGTAATGGATCGTGCAGCCACCTCTCGATCCCTGAGTCAACAGATGGGGACGTTTGCAAGACAACAACCATCTGTACGAACAGTTCGACGACGTTTGCAGCAGCATGGACTATCAGCTCGGAGACCATGGCTGTGGTTACCCTTGACGTTGCATCACGGACAGGAGCACTTGCGATGGTGTACTCATCGACGAACATGGGTGCACGAATGGCAAAACGTCATTTTTTCTGATGAATCCAGGTTTTGTTTACAGTATCATGATGGTCGCATCCGTGTTTGGCGACATCGCGGTGAATGCACATTGGAAGCGTGTATTCGTCATCGCCATACTGGCGTATCACCCGGCTTGATGGTATGGGGTGCTGTTGGTTACCCGTCTCGGTCACCTCTTGTTCGCACTGACGGCACTTTGAACAGTGGACGTTACATTTCAGGTGTGTAACTACCCGTGGCTCTACCCTTCATTCGATCCCTGCAAAAACCTATATTTCAGCAGGATAATGCACGACCGCATGTTGCACGTCCTGTATGGGCCTTTCTGGATACAGAAAATGTTCGACTGCTGCCCTGGCCAGCACATTATCCAGATCTTTCACCAATTGAAAGCGTCTGTTCAACGGTGGCCGTGCAACTGGCTCGTCACAATGCGCCAGTCACTACTTTTGATGAACTGTGGTATCGTGTTGAAGCTGCATGGGCAGCTGTACCTGTACATGCCATCCAAGCTCTGTTTGACTCAATGCCCAGGCGTATCAAGGCTGTTATTACGGCCAGAGGTGGTTGTTCTGGGTACTGATTTCTCAGGATCTATGCACCTAAATTGCGTCAAAATGTAATCACATGACAGCTCTAGTAAATATATTTGTCCAATGAATACCCGTTTATCATCTGAATTTCTTCTTCGTGTAGCAATTTTAATGGCCAGTAGTGTAATTTGCTTCTGTTGACTTGCTGAATGCTTTTTCTTAACGTCGACGAAAGTAACATCTGTTACTAGGTCCTCAGTATTTTTCTATTAGAAATTTCGTTGAATAATAGGGATCACAGCATGATCTTTTTTCGTAAGCTATTTTGCTCTTCATCTATGATTGTTTCATAATATCTGTTCAGATTATTTTTTAGGATCTGGGAAAAAAATGTTATATCTTGGATTCAATAACATCTTTCCCCTATACTTATGACCATTTTTCCTTTTTTTAACATACGAATGAAAATTGAGTTAGTCGTGTTCCGAGACCTATCACCAGCTGACCTGCTCGTAATTAGTAAGTTTATGATATTTTCTATAAATGATTTGATTGCATAGTAAACAGCTTTAGATTGATTGAGTCTTCTGCTGGGGCTTTATTATATTACAGTTTCTCTATGGTTGCAAGTGGGTAAAAAGGTATAAGACGAATGTGTCTAAGAGATTCACGAAATGGTTGAATACATTTACGATGTACGTGACAACTCTGGATGCATAAGTGGAAAAAGAAATACAGAAATGGCACTACTTAAACATGATAATGAATATATCCCTCAAATAGAAGATCTTAGTTAAACTTCTCGACATGAAATTTTTAATAACTGAATATCATTCCTTACTCTACAAATGATAAAAGTGATAACTTCAATAAAAATCTAGGCTACGTAGTATATGCCTTCCCGTAACATGCATTATACTGAAATTTGTCTTTTATTTCATATTGTTTCCATAGTAACTGATTTCATTGTAAGCGTAGCGTAAAAAACCAAAACATTGAGTAAAGACGGAGATTAAAGAAAATGAGGAAAGATAATCACACCGGAATCTTAGGAAGGAACTGTCCTCACGTAGCCTCCCGATTCCAAATGAAGGGCTAATTGGTTGAATCAGCGACAACCTGACACCAGATGATGGTGATGTGATAAATGTTTGCACATAATTAGAAGACATATGATATTGGTTTTCATTGTTACTGTAACTGCAAGTTGTGAAGAATAGATTATTTGTTCCACTTAATTTATTCCTAATAATTTCTGGTTGCCCAATTATTCGCTTGGTTAGGCAATTTGGAGGACTGTATAACAAGATAAGAAGGGATTCAACTGGAAATATTCCGATTTGAAATTCGAATCAGCTGCTTGTTTTCCTCGCGTTGCGGTAGAAAGCTGTTATCTTAGTGTCTGCTCTTCTGTCGCATCTCAATTAGTCGGATTCTTCTGCTGAGTTCTTCGTTGAGCGTCTTTGTGTCACTACGAGTAATGAGAGCCCAACATCGATACTCAACATCACTCGAAACTCACAAACATGGTATCAGACAAATAATGCGAAATTTGAGGGACACCAAAAGAGCATATGTTTGACGGTCTCAGCGAAATAAATCATTCTGAGTGAATGTGATCGCACAGTGGTTACTATAAGCGGCACTCAGGTATAGCATTAAAAGCTGCTACTACGATGTTAAGTCAATACCTTCTTTCCATTTCATTCTGATATTTGTCTTCTGACGAGACAGGTACGGAAGTTATGGTCGAGAATAAACTTCTGTCCCTCCCTCTACTATACGAGAGTTACAGCACTTGCCACTGAGGTAGCTGCATCTTAACTTAAGTAACCCGAAAACTTTACTAATAAGAGAAGTTAACTGCATAATTTCGTCTTCTTAAACACTCCTATTAAGACTCTGAGTATTTTTTGCATACCTTACAAGAAGGTAGACGATTAAATATTAACAAAAATCTGCCTCGTCATCTGATAACTCAGTATCTAGTACTAGGGTAACATTTCATATCTCACATAATTATGTCCTTATTAGCCATTACAACCTAACATGCATTCGAGAACCGACCGAAAGAGGTATAAAAATTGCCACAACTTCTTTGTGTCACTAAATGTCTGAGCTAAGCGTTGGAACCTCGACAAAAGGAATTACTCCGAAATAACACAATAGTTATTCAAATATTGGTACATTACGAATATAATAAATTTTCCTTGTACATAGGAAAAGATATGAATACGGAAACCGATGTTTAACTGCTATACTAGCGATTCAGATGTCCGAGTAACAGCGTTCTGATTTTAGTTTTTGGACAATCAACTTAGATTTCAGTCGATACCATGATGAAATCTTCGGCTGATAACTGTAACGCGTCTTTCTAAATCGACAAATCCTATGACCATTTCTTGATATTTGGTCAATCTTGGTTCCATTATCAAGCGCAAGGCCAGAACTTCCTCTCTGGTGCCTTTACATTTCCTAAAGACAAACTTATGGTCGTATAACATACTCTGAAATGTCTTTTCTATTCTTCTGTATATTATTTTTGTCAGCACTTTGGATGCATGACATGTCAATCAACACGTGATATAGTTTTGACACATACCTGCGCTTTCTATCTTCAAGTCTGTGTGGATGACATTTTTCCGAAAGTCTAATATATGTCGCTTGTTTCATATATTCAACCCTCCAACTCGAATAGTCGTTTTGTTGCCATTTACTCAAATATGCTTAGATATTCAGACAGAATGTCGTCTATCCCGTCTGCCCTATTTGATCTCAAGTCTTCCAGAGCTAATTTATATTATCTTATAGCGGAATACTTATGTCTTCCCTCTCGACTCCACTTTCTTCCTCTGTCAAGTTATCAGGAAAAATTACCCTTCGTAAGAGCCTTTCTTTAATCAGGCAGATTCTCCCTCGTCATACAGGCTTTCAGTATATTGTTTCCACCTATTGTCTCCTTCCTCTGCACTCCTATTGGTACTACTCTTGATTTTAATTTCACCAAAGATTGAGTCTCGGTCGGGCACACAGTTTTAATCTGCCAGGAAGTTTCATATCAGTGCACACTCCGCTGCAGAGTGAAAATCTCATTCTGGAATCACCAAAGATTATTCAGAATTTTGTAAATGCCGAATCGGTCCTTCCGACGATAATTTTTTTTCCATTTCTTTATATTTTTGCTGCAGCCGTTTTACCTCGGCTTTATGCACCTCCGATTTATTTCATTCCAAAGCCATGTTGCTGTATTCCTGTCGTTCTCTGAAAGTATTTGTATTTTTTTCTTTCGTCGATCAATTATAGTATTTATTCTATTACTGTAGGTTTCCCCGGAATTACCATCCTTGTACCTATTTCTGCCTGTCCCCGCCATTCTTACAGATCCCTACACTTCAACTGAATTAGAACTGTGATGTTCCTTATCGCGATATACGTATTCTTAGGGAACTTCAAAGGCGTCTCATTCCTCAGGACATCTACGTTCCATTTCTTTCCACACTGATTTTGCGCACTGTTCTCCTGAACTTAATCTCCTCTCCATCAATAGTAAACTGTGATTTGAGTCTGTATCTGCTACTGGCTACGTATTAAAATTCAATATATGATTTCGGAATAATTATATCTGGCCATGATTTAATCCATGTGGCATCTTCCCGTGACTCAGGATATATTCCAAGTACAGCTCCTCCTCTTGTGATTCTCTATTAACATGTTACATTTTTTGCGTAAATCAGTCTTCCTCCTCACACATTCCCACTGCTTCGCCAGTATTCTCACGTAACCCTTTCTTCTGTTTCTTCCCCTACAACGACGTTCCCATTTTCATCTCCCTTTACGTACTGAACTATCCGTTGAGTAGCGTCATAAACTTTCTCTATTTCTTCATTGTCAACTTCAATTTTCAGTGTTCGTTTTCTGTCGAATCTGATGAGAAAAACCCCCCACTGAGAAGTTCACAGTACCTCACTCTCTGCCTACTTTCCCATTCATAACCTATCCTCCTCATATTGTACCTTTTTCTGCTGCTTTCGATATCATCCTAATTCTTCTGATCAGTAATTTGTGTTATCTTTCTGTTGTGATGACGACGAATGAGTCGTCACCAATGCTGAATGGTGGCCAATGCTGAATAGAAGCATTGTCAATAACATCGATAAGGTGCTGGCTGCATGGTCTGGACCTGCAACGACTAAAATAATTAGAAGTCGTTAGTAAAAAATAATATATATTATAGTTAACTGGTTGTACAGGATTCTTCTTGGCTGCATACATATAATTATAAACAGACAGCTATTGAGACCTCACTTAGGCCATACGTTACTAAGCGCTTGTTAGAGGTTGCTTCCTATCAGCTGTAGGCTATGCTACTTTACTACTTGACGTCCCGAGCAAGAGTGGACGAGAGCTCGCTAGAAACTTGTTGCAAGCCACGGAGCGTTGCTAGTGGTGCTGGTCGCGACTCTCGGGTCCAACGATACTAATACGGACCGCTGTCGATAACTGCAACCCCTAACATGTGTGGTATCGAACGTTGATACCATACTTTCCATATCCCTTCACTGACCTCCACTTATTCAAAAGCTACAAAAATGGCGACCGAAGTCTTCCGTCATAAGAAGACACCCTCGCTCTGCCAAAGGTCTTGTCAAAGAGAGCGGAGGAGTGGACACTGTTTCAGCGCAATTTGTTGCTCATTGGCGGGGGTAGCTCCCAAAAGAAAGCGAAAGAATCAGCAATAATCATCGGAATGAGGACTGAGAAGGCAACGGAAACCAGGGCATGTCGCCTGTAATTGAAGATGTCCCATGATGATCTCTCCATCGACAAACGAATCCGGATCAGTCGTACACGCAGATTTCTGGGAAAGGGCCACCAAGAGGAGGTGACCATGATGAAAAAGCTGAATGGTCAACGAAGGGACAACATTTTACGAGTCGGAGCATGAAATGTCACAAATCTGTACAAAGTAGGAAGGCTATAAAGGGACGGCGGGAGTACAACAGTATAAATCAGTATGGAATCAAATAAATTTAAAATGCTGGGCGAAGAACGCCTTAAGTCTGCAGATGTCTAACAAGAAATGATTGCCGTTAGGAGTAGGTCAGCATATAGAGAAGTCAAAACAACCTTTGGTGAAATTAAACGCAATTTGTTAACATTAAGAGTTCTGTTGGAATTCCACTGCTAAATGCAGAAAAAAACCAGTGGATACAAAAAATACATGAAGGCCTTTACGAGAGTGACGATCTGTTTGATTACTTGATAAATTAGTCAATAAGGAAAACATAACGGATATGGTATTAGAGTTAAAATTTAATAGAGCTGTGGAAGAGTTGTGATCAAATAAAGCGGAAGGGATAGGTAACATCTGTAAAACACCGAAAAGCAGTTGGAACACGTTGATAGGACATCTGCATCTACATCCATATGATTACTGTGCAATTCACAGTTAAGTGCGCGACAGAGTTTTCATTGAAATTGTTTTGTCTTGTACGGCAAGGGAGGGGACGTTGTTACAGGTGGCCGGAATCCTCTTTTTACAACAAAAATGCACACGTGAATTAATAGGTTCTTAATGTACATTAACTAGAAGCTACTTATCTTGAATAGAGTCCAAGTGTTGTTTTACAAGCTCATTAGCAATAGTCCTCTTGCAGATAATATCGATAACCCTGCTATCACAAAAGTCACAATCTGGGCGCTATGCACTGTTGTAACCTGATTGAGCCAGTCAGTCAGTGACTGAGGACCTCCAGTCAGTGGTGGCGGCCTAAATACTTGTTGTCGAGAAGGCGTTGGCGGCGTGTTATTGGTGGTGTGTCTCTGGGATGCTTGATCCAGCACCTACTATCGATCTTCGCGCTACATATCTGCCGATCTGTGCGTTGGCAACCGTTTACACCAGCACAGAACGACCTTCTAGCTATATTTCTACCGCGCCATCGCGGAACTACCTTCAAGCTATTTTTCTGCCGTTCCACTCTTGAACAGCACATGGAAAAAACGAACAATTAAGTCCTTTCGTTAGTGATCCCGTTTCTCCAATTTTATTATTATGTTGTTTCCTCCCTATGTAGGGGTGTTCCAATGAATTACTTTCACCTCTGAGGAGAAGGTTGGGGACTGCAATTTTATCACAAGATCCTGCTCAACGAAAAATGACTTTGTTTTGGTGATTTCCAATCCAATTAACGTACCATATCTGTGGAGCTCTCTCCCTTACTTCGTGATAGTAAAAAACGAAGCTTCCCTTCTTTGAACGTTTCGATGTGTTCCGTCGATCATATCTGATGTGGAACCCACACTGTACGGCAGTACTCCAGAAGAGGATGTACGAGCATAGTGTAGGCCGTCTCTTTAGTAGACCTGTTGCAGTTTCTCGTCGTTTTAGCAATAAATGGTAGTCTTTGGTTTGATTTAACCGAAATGTTATCTATGCGATTGTTCTAACTTAAGTTACTTGTAACTGTAAACCTGAATTCACGGCTTTTAGATTTGAGTGATTTATTGTGTAACCAGAATGTAACGAATTCCTTTTGGCACTCATGTGGATGACAACACAATTTTCATTATTTAGAGTAACTGCCACTCTCCGCACCGTAGAGATACCGTGTATAAAATGTTTCTTGTTTGTTTTGATCATCTGATAAATATATAGGACGATAACTGACACCATCATCAGCAAACA
This sequence comes from Schistocerca nitens, assembly GCF_023898315.1. Lineage (NCBI taxonomy): Eukaryota > Metazoa > Arthropoda > Insecta > Orthoptera > Acrididae > Schistocerca > Schistocerca nitens. The sequence continues at coordinate 317,740,008 of NC_064621.1, read as the reverse complement.
GTCACTACTTTAGTAGCATAACTAAGACGATAGTGTTAAAGACTCAGGTATTAACCACCATAGTACTAGACTAACTGTACAGGGTAAAAACTGTAGAAGAGGACAGAGATTGGAATACATCTAGCAAATAAAAGAGGACGTAATGTGCAAGTGCTAATCTGAAATGAAGAGGTTGGCGCAGCAGAGAAATTCGTGGTGGGCCGCATCAAACCAGTTAGAAGACAATAGAAGGAAAAGATAATGTACTGCCTTCGATTCCAACTTCTTGTTCTATCACCTAATCAGACAAGTCCTCCCCTCACAGAGAATTTGAAAGTACTCTTTCAACATATCGGCCCTCTCTTCGATATACTTAAGAGTGGAAATCAAATTGCACTCTTAATGTTAACAACCTTTCTTTTAAGTTCACCATAGGCTGTTTTGACTTTGCTATACGTTGACTCAGTCCTCCCGCCGATCATTTCAGTGTCCTCATATACCTCTTGCAGTCAATCCGCCTTAGCTGCCCTGCACTTCCTATTAATTTTATACGTTGGGTTTTATATTTATGTGTTCGTATCTTACGTTGAACATTTCTGCAATTCCTGCTTTCGTGGATCAATTGGAGTATTTCCTCTGTCCCCAAGGTCTTCTCGGAGCTACCTTCCTTGGACCTATGGCTGACTGTCCAATATCTGTGATTACACTATTGGCAGATGTCCACTCCACTTCAGCAACATCTGCCCCTTGTGATAATCGTTAACCCGGTATTAACATTTTTAGCGAACTTTATTCGCGTCTAATTATTCCCCTGTGCTTTATTGTCCTACATACTTCCGCACTGATCCTTCTGTATAGTGCTCTTAAACTTCAGTCTACTCTATATCATTACGAAATTGTGATTTGAGTGTATATCTGCTCCTAGCATTAGAATATAATACTGATTTCGGAATTTCTGTTAGTCTCTGATATAGTCAAGAGCGAATCTTATTGTATATCCGGGTCTTTTTGAATTACACGTGTTCGTCTTGTGATTTTTGAACAGAGTCTTCGCTATTAACATCTACAATTTATTGCAGAACTCGACTAGTCAAACGCGAATCTCATTACCACAGCCTAGGACATATTTTGCCGTATCCCTTTGTTCTATTCCTTTTCATACAATAGTATTTCCATCCCCCATGAATCTAGGACTTGCATCAGGTCGTCGTGACAAAAGAAATTTTTATTAGATTTTTATTTCCATTTGCTTACAGACTTACCCGTTCAGATTGCTCATATAATTTCGATATACCTTCATCTTCTGATTGCGACGTCGGCATGCATATCTCAACTACCATTGTTGCCGTTGATTTGCTGTCGAGTCTAATGAGGGCAAAGCTATTGCTGAACTGTTGACAGCAGCGCAATCCCTACCATACTTTTCCATTCATAGCGTTTCCTGCTCGCATTACACCAGCTCCTGCTGCTGTTAGTGTTACCTTATGTTCGTGTGACCAGCGTTCCTTATGTCCTTTCCATTCCACTTAACTGACCACCACTATATCCAGATTGAGCCAATGCACTTTCCTTTTCAGATATTCTGGTGTTTCTGTTACGTGCAAACTTCTAACAACCCATGCTCCATCTCGTAGAGTGTAATTGCTTCGTTGGCTGTTCCACCTTTTTCTCAAGGTCGCCTCCCCTTTGGCAGTTGGCTTCGAGAAATCCGAATGCGGGACCAATTCGGTATCTTTTGCCAGTGCGAAAATCATCATAAGACATTTTCAATTACAGGACGCATGCCTTGTGGATACGCATGTCGTGTATTTCATGTAGTGGTTTCCATTGCCTTCTCCATCCTCATGCATTTGATCACTGCTATTTCTTTCGCCTTTTAGCGGCAGTTTCCACACCTCAAAGGCAAGGAAGTGCCCCAAATCTCTGTCCTATCGTCCGCATTGTTTGACAAGGCTGCTGACAGAGCGTAGGTTACTTCTTATGCCGATGTGTTCGGAGGCAGTAGCTGATGTTTGTTGTTCAAAATGTAAGTAGTGGATGGGTTCTACGCCGGGACATAGGGCATTCTGATTAGTTATAGGACGCTACCACTAGACCCACGGTTCATCATCACGGGCTACAATCCGCTAACAGAAAAACTATCAAAACTCGAAAAAGATTATTGAAATTTTGTACGCACATTCACAGACACTCATCTACAGGACTCTCACAAAATTGCGCTGCACACAGATCAACGCCATACTGTATCCTGAATCCAGCTGGCCAAAAAGGTTTTGCAAAAGGATCAATAATTCCATAACACATTTTGAACAGAAACATATACCGACAAAAATCAGCAAGATTGTAATACTGACAGCATGCAGTCACCGCTAGGCCAGGAACAAAGAAAATTGAAGAAAAAATGAGAATTGCTAGGAAACTCTGAAAGTGGAAACATAATAGGTTTGTGGTGACTGAAAGAGTCCAATTTCATCTGATGATAATAATAATAATAATAATAATAATAATAATAATAATAATAATAATAAACCACCCGATCAAAAGTATCCGGAACCTAGTAATGGACATTAATATGGGATGTGTCCACCCTTCCCCTGGGAACTCTTTTGATGAGGAATCTGGATGTCTGCGGAGGAATGATAGCTCATTCTTCCACAAGAGCTGAAATCAGAGACAGTAGAAATGATGGACGCTGTGGTCTAAAGCGAAGTCGACGTTCTAACTGATCCCATAGATAACCCATTTGGTTCACTTCAGGACCCTGGGCAGGCTAACCCTTTCTACAAATTTTGTTTTTCACAAGCCATTGCCTCACAGATGCTGCTTTATGACAAGTTGCAAGATGATACAAACAATAGTCGTCTCCAAACTGCTCCTCTACAGTACACAGTCCACTTTTTTGTGTAATATGTGTTCACATCCTTTCGTATCTAGCGTTTTCTTAAGTGCAATGAGGAGTCTACTCCTCAACCATGAAACACGACCCCATACCGTAACACCATGTCCTCTGTACTTCTCTGCTGGCACTACACATGAAAATAGGTAAGGTTTTCCACACTGTCTCCAAACCCAAACCTCTCCGTAGGAGTTCCACAGGGTCATTCATCACATCATTCGTTGCCAGTCCAGTGGCATCGCTCTTTACATCTCGTCAAACGCTGCTTCGTGTGAACAGAACTGTGTGACTTGTGTAAAACGAATCGAGCTTTATACCAGTATATTTTAGCTAGCTACGCACAAACATTGTGCTACCTGAGCCGCTTGCAGAACTTTGGAACTGACAAGCGATTCGTTCCCATGATTACATGCGATTTTGTACCAGGGCCCTCTCCAATGCTCGAGAGTCACTGTCCGACAGTACATAAGCTCTGACTGTTCTCGGTTTAGGTGTGGTATTTACGTCGCGTTTCCACACCACAAACACGTCCCCAACAGTTTGCTTTTACACTTTTAGAAATGCTGATATGTCATTGACGGATCTGTTGTTCAGGCGACATCCGATGAATGGTTCACATTCGAAATCACTGAGTTCACAGCAGAACACACCTACGCCCCTTTTTATTCTGGTGGGTCCGCCTCTCATGACATCTAATGGTCAATTCCGCATTGCAGAGTTATGTATGGATACTTCTGATATATAACTCGAAACGCAGGAAGAAAGGTCGTATGAATATGTGTTCTCAACGCAAATGCATCGTTGGCACGTTAGATGGCGCTGACGACTGAAAGTTTTTCTTAACACGTGCCGTGTGTTGCTTCTATGTTGCAGTCTGTGTGACTGGCGCAGCGTATTGTAAACAGCAGAATGGTCTGGTATTCCTGTCGGGAACAAGCCGATATGGTGTTTGTGTACATCCATGCAGAAGGACACCTGAGGCAACATTTCAAGCCCTTTTACAGCATTTAGTGTGATCATGACTCCTCTCAGTCAGACGAAGGGTCAGAGCGGCGGACTGTGCGTACATGAGACTTGTAGACTCAAATTCTACAGAATATTGAGACGAACCCTAGCGCCCGCGAGCGTCGTAGAAGCCAAAGTACTAATATGTGTAACCTGCGGGTATTTCATTCCATGGAGGCAACTCTGAACATCTGTTGCGACGTGGATACGATGCGGTTCTGTACTTTGTTCCGGGACTACCCGTTGTCGTTACACGCACATCGTCCATTCCGGACACTTGTTCAGAACAGCCAGCGTTCATGTTCTGAGATACGTTGTAACATTTTTTTAGAAATACAAAAAGCTTTACCGTTATGTTGAATGAATGTGTGAACGTTAGAATGGGTACTGGACTCGAATTATCGTGTAGCGTGTTGTAATTGCAAGTGATGTGCTTATAGAGTATTATTGTTAGCAAAACTTAGTACGAATGGACTGGGCAATGCAACTCTCAATACCAATAAAGAAATACAGTCACTGCAAAATGCTTTCAGCCCCTTAGGCACTGCGCCCTCTGGCCCAGGTCAAAACTGATAAATATGGTCCCTGCGCTCATAACAAGTAAATTGTCTTATCTCTAGAGCAGCAGCGAGAAACGCGGTATATTCCAGTCTCTCATGAAAATCAAAAAATATGCTAGCTAAATCTATCTTCTTCAGAAGACGGCAGTATTACATTAACATGGAGTGATATGTCCTTGTCGTTTTTACAAACATCTGCATAACTCCATTAGTCAAATAAAATATAGCCCTGAGAACGACAAGGACATATCATTCCATGTTAATGTAATACTGCCGTCTTCTGAAGAAGATAGATTTAAATCTATCGAAACCTAGGTAAAGAGTACTTTATCCTTTGCAACTGGTCGGCTGCTTTTAATCTTATCAGTTGAATAATTCTTGTAAGTGGAAGTGATGGTGACACATCATTGGTTTAACCATTCATTATTTGCAGTCATTTATCTATAGCAACCAGCCGAAGGAGACTTATTCTCCTCATTTCGAAGAAAAAGTAAGAGTAACAAAGGAATTCACTCCTATTATATTTCAGTTAATATAAAATACAGGATCGACATTTTCAGCAACTGCAGAGATTATATGCATTATAAACGAGCACTGTGTGTGATTCAAGTTAGTTTCCTCGATGAAAGAAATGTTGTAATAACGTTGTACGTATTTCGTACCACACTTTGTATATCTTTCTGCCTTTCAACTCTTTATACGTATTAACGACGTCGACGAACTGCATTCTTTGTTCCATAGATTGGCTCGCTGGCAATGGTAGGAATTATAACATGAAATATACGTACGTCAAGAACAATACCCTAAAGCTATTCAAAAAGTCCTCTTTTACTGCATCAAGCTTTTCGTAGAAAAGTAGCCGTGACATGTACACTGACAATAGCATTCCTGGATTCCGGCATTTTTTGCATACTTGCGCCGACATTCTGTGCGAATTTCATAATTCAACGCAGGTATAAGCAAAACTGCAACTTTTAGCAGGTTTAAATGTGTTTCATGATGTCTGTGTTTTTCCACAAACATTCTGCGTGAAATTCCTGAATCCTGTGGCAAAAAGTTTAATTTTCATGTCATTGTATTTTATTACGTGTGATGTTTCAACTGAAATGTGTATACTGTTATTCAGAACAAATTAGATGTATTATTATTTTTTTTGTTGAACTGTGAGATCATTATTAGCGTACCACACGTATGTGTCAGACACAAAACTCATCTGATTGTCTTTATCGCAACTAATTCTAGAGTTTTGTGAAAGAGAAGCTCATTTTTCTTCCAGTAGGCTTGTATAGTTAAGCTTAAATCTCTGATAACGTTTTCTCCTTCCTTATAGAGGACAAGAACATGCAGTTCATTAACATTTACGACACGTAACGTTCTCTTTTTGTAGTTAGGTGCATAATGTGTCATTATGCGTACAACATCCTCACACGCATATCCATATTGGTTACTGGTATGGTTTCCTAAATTGGAGCAATGCAGTGAGGGTACCCATAACTTAGGTCCCTCTTTTCCCAAAATGACCGATTGCTGTCACTCACCGATTGCTATCAATCACCAAAGGTAAATTTCACATTAATACGTTGTTAGAAGTAATACTGCGTTGAAAGTTTCTGTTGGCGTCTCAAGTTACCCGAGGAAGTATTGTGATTTGATTGTCAAAGTGTAGGTAAAGAACAATGATTATAGGAATGCAACAAAAATAAATTACTCTAGACGTTTCGCTTAAGTTTGACACACACCATATTCTCATGAGTCATCTCAGGAGCCTAGTTTTTGAATATTTCTATCTTTTGGGTCAAAAGTGAAACCAAAACCAACCGACCATACTCACAAGTTAGAGATGATTCATGTTCTGACACTGACGGCATTAATAAGCTATTTCCTAGGCATTACATAAAGAAACAAACAATTTACATATGAATGAAACTTTCAGTCTACAGCGGAGTGTGCGCTGATTAGAAACTTCCTGGCAGATTAAAACTGTGTGCCGGACCGAGACTCGAACTCGGGACCTTCGCCTTTCGCGGGGAAGTGTTCTACCAACTGAGCTACCCAAGCACGACTCACGCCCCGTTCTCACAGCTTTACTTCTGCCAGTACCTCGTCTCCTACCTTCCAAACTTTACAGAAGCTCTTCTGCGAAACTTGCAGAACTAGCACTCCTGAAAGAAAGGATATTGCAGAGACATGGCTTAGCCACAGACTTGGGCATGATTCTAGAACGAAATTTTCACTCTACAGCGGAGTGTGCGCTGATATGAAACTGTCAGGAGTGCTAGTTCTGCAAGTTTCGCAGGAGAGCTTCTGTAAAGTTTGGAAGGTAGGAGACGAGGTACTGGCCGAAGTAAAGCTGTGAGGACGGGCCGTGAGTCGTGCTTGGGTCCCTCAGTTGGTAGAGCACTTTCCCGCGAAAGGCAAAGGTCCCGAGTTAGAGTTTCTGTCCGGCACACAGTTATAATCTGCCAGGAAGTTTCATTATAGCAAGCGGTTCGACACACAACGTGATCAGAATCTGCAGAAATAAGGGCAGAAGGCGTTTACTGAGATTAGTCCTTCTCGCAGATGTCTTCATTAATCTACGATCGAAAATCAGTTGAGATAATATTACCGTAAGAGACACGGTGATAACGCATTTCTACTTGTCATTGACACTGATGAAATTACAGATTTTAACTTACTCTGTAAAAATGTTAAGTTAACTGTGCAAAGTGAAATGAAAGTTACCGCACAGTTAAAAAAAATAGATAATCGGAAAGTTACCTTTTTGCCAGTTAACATCAGACTAACAAGTACAGACATCGCAAGAGATTTATCTTAACACGGGCCACGCATACGCAAACAATAAGAATTGAATTTCGTGTTACACAGGACAAAAACTTCACCGCTTAATCAATACATATTAACAGAAAAAACACAACGCAACAAATCACAGAAAGAAACACCAGTTGTACCACAAAGGTAACTGGAACGTTGTCCTTCAGAATCCAGTACACGATTAAATACTCTGTTCGTAAGAAAAAATGGCTCTGAGCACTATGGGACTCAACTGCTGAGGGCATTAGTCCCCTAGAACTTAGAACTAGTTAAACCTAACTAACCTAAGGACATCACAAACATCCATGCCCGAGGCAGGATTCGAACCTGCGACCGTAGCGGTCATGCGGTTCCAGACTGCAGCGCCTTTAACCGCACGGCCACTTCGGCCGGCTCTGTTCGTAAGAATTATGGGAACATGAGTTTGGGCGTCTGCCATACTCCACTCAGCAATAATTGAAGATTGGGTATGTTACCCAATTATACCTTTTTTATAAATTAAGTACACAACAAAACATTATTACAATATCGATCTTTCACATAAAAATAACTGAAATGTTCGACAGATGGTGGAAGCAAAATGGAAACAACTATTCAACCTGTCGTAGCGGGTGCTTTTAATTCGACCCTGAATGCTTCAGTAATGTGTAGTCCCTCAGTGATAGTTTATCACTGTGTGACGCCTCCGTGGCCCGCTCCATATAAGTCTTCAATTAGAGCCCATGAGAGTTCTTAACTCTTGGAGAGTCTGTGGTAAAACAGGACGACCACGGTTGTCAAGCACACACTGTATAGGTACGATGGAGTTGAGATCGGGAGTCACCGGGGCCATTCCATTACTGCAATCTCGAGGCTTCGCAAGGCATTCCTGCTGACGCCCGCCACGTAGGTACAAATACTTCATTAGAAGTAACTTAGGGCTACCACCACATGTTGCAACCACCACATGCTACAACAGGATATGTTCAAAATAAGTCCGTCGGTGATACGATCGTGGACAATGATTTGTATGACTGCTAATAATGAAGCCTCCCAGCATTATCAAACAGCCATGGAAAGCTGTTGATTTTCTAGACAAAATTTGGGCGATACCGCTCAACACTAGTTTCCGCACACGAACACGGCCATCACCTCATATCAGAGGTTATATGGACTCCTCTGTGATTAACACGTTTTGTTGGTGTCGAAGTTGCCAGTTGACATGGAAACGGTAGAAGTGAAGGCGAGCTGCCTGGTATTGTGGTGTCAAATGTGGTACTCGAACAGAACGTATTGGCCGCAAAGCCTTTTCTCGTAAAGTGTTCATTGCAGTCTAGTCAGACACAGCAGCTTCGAGTGGTCCTTATGAGGCCGTGTTGCAGAGCTCTAGTGGTATCCGTACGGCGCTGCAGTGCACAGATGGCCCGGTATTGGATTTCACGTGGGGTTGTAACGCCTCGGTCACCTTGCCCAACTCACCTTCTGTACTGAGCTGTCTCCCTGTAGCGTGTCCACAGCCTATGAATGACAGATGCAGACCCATTGGCATCTGTAGAAACACGATCGCAAATCCATCCGTTTTGGATCAAAGAGGTCGCCCTAGCAACGCACACTGCATTATTATGTCACACTGCATGTGCTTGGTTGAATACAACGTCCATAGATGACAACTGACATCAGCACACCTCAGTGGAAAACACTGGGACACCAGTACTTACGTCCTTCTATCATACCGGATGCTAATACACGCGTTGTCCTAATTCTTTTAACCAACGAATAATAGCAACTTCCATTCCTATTTAGGAAATAGCTCATAGACAGAGACTCTGTATTCAGGAAAACGAATGTTAAGACTACTATTACCACACAAATTAATTTGGACCTTCATCTGAAACACACAGTAAATTTCACCACACCTGTAATCCACCTCAGAGGAATGTAGAGACTAGTTTCTCCTATTTGTGATTCATTTCGCAAAGTGAAAACAGAATGAAACCCAACGATGAGGTTAAGTGAACGGGCAGTCACATTTAAGTTGAACCATTATTAAAAATAAATAACATATATACACACTTGTGCAACAAGCATCTGATATTGATGAACACTCACACTGTCTACCACACAGAAAAGTCTGGAAGAAACTAGTGCTTGCTGCAGTCGCTTGAGGCATACCTAGAAAAAAGAAAGTTTGGTGATCACGTGCTCAAAGTACCAAACAACCTCCACAGCCACAACTATATGACTAATTCCGGTAAAATGTTTTGGAACAGCCCCAAAAATACTAGATCAAGAAACACACAATATGTTTTTTAGTACTGTACATAGTTCGGTACCTGTACATTTGGGGTAGTGTCTTTGCCGGCCGAAGACTTCAGGCATAAAAAGTCACCCTCGTTCCACCAACGGCCTCGTCAAAGACGACGGAGGAGCGAACAGAGGTTTAGGGTATTCTCATGCCCTTGGCGTTGGAAATTGCTCCTAAAAGGCAGAAGAATCAGCAATTATCAACGGTTTCAGGATGCAGAAGGCAATAGAAAACATTGCATTAAAGACACATATTGTGTACCCGCAGGACACATCGCCTGTAAGTGAAAAAGAGTCGCGATGATCTCGCCATGGTCAATAGGTTCCGGACTACACTCTGTTCATAAGAATAAACCTGATGTAAACATTACGAAATACATTCTTCCGCGTTTCCTTAAACCTCATTGCATTTCATTTCGCGTCGAGCGGAAGCAAAGCTGTGACCAGTACAGTGTAGTACGATCGTAAGTATAAGATTTATGCTGTGTTACACGCACATAGACTGAGGGATAATGCGAGACACCATCTTTACCGACGCATTTAACTTGGACAGCACTGGCCAGCCAGCGAACCATCTAAGCTGCGGTGATGTGAGCAGTTGCAGTTCACACGTAAAAAGAGACGGGCAATGAAACAACATAGCTTCGAATGTCATTTAATTTTTAAAGAGAGTGAAATAGCATTCGAAGAAACTCCAGCATTACCGCGCGCTTCTTACGTGGCCAGACGGAAAGCATAAAATACCCTCGTTCTCACCTGACATAGTATTCTAATCACAAAGAAGAGTGATTAAAATTTCTAACTTACACATACGGTAATTTTTTTGGGCGAGCTGAGTGTAATGCAAAAGCATACTGCAGGGATTTCACCGTACTGTTTAGTACTGAAGCCACTGAAGGTATTAATTACAGTCAGTCGACTGGTAATCTCTTAGCTCCTTCGTCATCCGAATCCGAGAAATACATTTCAGTTCTGAAAGTGTCAACTGCAACGTAGTGGAAATGAGCGTTTGGCGTCGTTGGCCGGGAGGCCCCTTACGGGGCAGGTCCGGCCGCCTTGGTGCACTTGGGCGACCTTCGCGCCGGATGGGGATGACATGATAATGAAGACAACACAACACCCAGTCCCTGGGTGGAGAAAATCCCCGACCCAGCCGGGAATCGAACCTGCGCCCGTAGGACGGCAATCCATCACGCTGACCACTCAGCTATCGGGGCGGACCTGCTACGTTGATAACGACCCTATCAACACAACAGAATCAAAACAGGCGCCGCATTTTCTCTTCTTCTTTTATGACGAGCCGTTCTATATCCCGCCGTCGTTCGGTAGTCACATGTGAAAAAGCTGCGTGCGTTAGTTCCAGTACGTCTGGCAGCTTAACAGTCTTGTTACTTCTCGGGCCAAATCCCACAACCTGGCTACTGATCACTTCTGTTGGGTTCATATTGTAATAGTACAGTAACGAATGTAATAATGCAGCATTTGCATCATGTGCTGCATGCTATGTTTCTACGATACTTATTTACCTCTGTGGTATAAAACGATGGACATAGTCCATATAAAGAAGATTTGGTTTTTAATTTTTGCCTTAAACACTAAATTGTTAAATTTCCTTAATTTAAGCAACTATTACGAAAAGTCTTTCTTAAAACATCGATAATTAAGAATTTGTATTTCAAATGAAAACAGGAATTGCGCGTCCACTATCTAATTAGAAACAAGAAAACGTGCATTATTCATAAAAAATGATGATGAGTTTCATAATCAGTATTTCAAATTGAAGGAGAAAAAATACGATATTGCGAAGATTCGTACCAACGAACCTTGAATTGTAGTTGATTCAAATTTCGATACGCTATCGTCTGCGCTATGCTTGAAATACATATTTGGGAATCAACTGTATTAGATGCAGTAGCTAGGAAAACTTCAAAGCTGGTTACCTCCGTAAATTTGTGAAAAATATTAAGAACAGCCTATTTCTCGGCAGTTTTTAACCGTATTCCAAACGCGTGTTTCACTGCGGAACAGAAAGCAGACTGAGCAATTTCTATACTGCGCATTAACAGCGCGACAATCAGAGCACAAAACTGCAGAGACTGTGACTGTCACAATTTTTTAAATAAAAACTACGTAGCTAAGGCATGATGAAGAAAAACTTTGATGGCTGTTAATACATCTGAATATCTTAAAGTTTCATTTAACATAATTTAGTAATAATACATCTAATACATACGGAGGACCTACTTCCGAGAGCGAACAACACCAGTGTACGTGTGCTACGGCTTCTGACCAATCATCGCGCTTATGTTTGTTTACATCACGTTTATACTGATGATGAACGGATTATAGCCAACGTTCGCATCTCCTAGAGGGGAAATATCTAGGTGGAGGTGACAATGAGAAACAGATGAATAACTAGTGAAAGGATAAGGTTTAACGAGTCGGGGCTTCGAATGTTAGAAGTTTGAACGTGACAGTGATCTAGAAAATCTGAAAAGAAAAATGCAAAGTCTCAAACTACAAATAGTATGGGTCAGTGGAGTGACACTGGAAAAAGACAATGATTTATGACCAAATGAGTGCGGGGTAATGACAACAGCACCTGGAAACGGTATAACGGCGGTAAAATTCGTTGTGTATAGGGAGGTATGGCGGAGGGTGTTACTGTGAACAGTTCAGTGACAGAGCTATTACCATCACAATGGACAGGAAACCATAACCAACAACGGTGGTTCAGATATACAAGCCGACGCCGCAAGCAGAAGATGGAGAGAAAGGGAAAGTATACGAGGATTCTGAATGGTGATCTAGTAAATAAAGGGAGATGAAAATATAATAGTAATGTAGGATTTTAATACGATCGTATCCAACGGAATAGAAAAAAGATTTACGGGAGAGTATGGGCATAGTAGCAGGAATGAGGGAGCAGAAATATTGAGTTCTGCAATACATTTCAGCTGGTGATACTGAATATTCTGTTAAAGGATCGCAAGAGGAGGGGGTGTACTTATAAAAGGCTGGAAGATATGGGAAGATTTCGGTTAGATTACATCAGGGTCTAGCAGTAATTCTTAAATGAGATATTGGATTCTAAGGTGTACCCAGGGGCAGATATAGACACAGATCATAATTTAGTAATGATGAAGAGTCGGCTGAGGCTTGAAAGATTGGTCAGAAGGAATTAACGTGAAAAGAAGTGCGATACAGAAGTACTAAGGAATGAATCGACACGCTTTAAATTCTCTGAGGCTATAGATTCTGTGATACCGAATAGATCAGTATTCGGTTCAGTTAATGAGGAATGGTTATCTCTAAAATGAGCAATCACATAAGTTTAAAGAAAAGCGTTAGAAATTCTTAACAACAAAGGGACTGTAATGTCGCATTTATTCGCCGCTACCAGGCAGCGAAAGCATGTCCTCCCCTGTGAGGGAATTACTTGATGTGTATGAGTGCAGGTTGTGACGCATGGACGAGGACATATGGAAGTTTGTGTCCGGCCGTGATTTGTGCACGATTAGCCAAATCGGCCAAAATGACCGCTCTGTATTTCATGACGGCTGTAGTCACCGTAGCGACGGTTCCTTCTGACACGGATGCATGTTTGTAGGAACATTGAATTGTGTCTCTTCATAACACTGGCAATACCATATCGTATATATTTTACATTTGTTCATGAGATAAACAATTTTAAAATGAGGAAAATATTCGCACGTCTGATACGCTGTGTTGGAAGTTAAGGTTTAGGTTAAAATCTTACATTTCGTGCGTTTTTGTGTACTTATCAGACACAATGTTTAATGTGTTTAGTGCATAGTATAGCTGTTTGCATCGTGACAGGCGTTTGTTTTTGTTTCAAGAGTCGCAGTCGTTAGTCTCTCCAGTTGAGTGGCATTTTCCCTCACTAAAGCGGCGCATCGAAGCACATCCTTTCTTTTATGGACTCATGGAGCTTGCAATAAGAAGCGAATTTTTTGAATTTCCTATGTCCTCTTTAATTTAAACTCCTAAATTTCGTGCTAGCTTGTGTACTTATCTGGCACACTTCCACCATCTTTAGTATGGATACTGATTGTAATTACTGGGTTCAGGTGCGAGCTGATTTGGTGACCATTTGCTCACAACTCCAGGCAGTCGGTCCGACAAAAATTTACAGATGTGTGTGAATTCCTAAGGGACCAAACTGCTGAGGTCACTGATCCTTCCACTTACACATTACTTAAGCTAACTTCAGCTAAGAACGACAGACACACACCCATGTCCGATGGGAGGCTCAATCCTTTGTTGGGAGAGTCGGTCAGGCAGCTTGAGGCTGTAGCTAACAGACATCCCCGGGGGCCGGGACGGGGGGGGGGGGAGGGAGGGAGAAGAGGACGTGGGGACGGACTTGGGGATCCATCCCATGTGTTGCCCGAACGGCCACTACTGTTGCGACTCCAGGTATGGCCCACAATGAGGTTGCCTCCTCATCTGTGGTTCAGTGAGAGGTCATTCCAAGATGTGGCAGGAAGCGAAAGACTTCCCAGGAGGCTGAAAGAAGGGCCTCCCCGGTTTGCCTGACGAGCAGGTTTCAGGGACTGTCTCTGTCGGCTAATCATCCTGATCATATGCAGTCACTTGGCATGTTTCAGGGGAAGCCTCTCGGCTTGCAAGATCTGGGCAGTCGCAGAGGGGGCTTTATCGGTAGTTGGGAGCTCCAATGTCAGGCGCGTAATGAAACCCCTTAGAGATGTGGCTCCCAAGGAGGGGAAGGAATCCAATGGGCTCTTTGTGTGTATATCGGGAGGAGTCCTTCCAGAGAGGGAGTGGGTGCTTTCGGATGTTATTTAGAGCGCGAGGTGCATAAAATTTTGGTAGTGTCTTATGTCAGCCCTTACAATGTTTGTCACATTGGACTGGAAGAGATTCTCTCTGGTTTTGGGTAGCTGGCTGAAGCGGTAAAGACTGCCAGTCTTGGTTGCGAGATGAAGGCGGAGCTCACCATAAGTAGCATCGGCGACGGAACTGACTGTGATTCTTAAATACAGAGCTGTACAAAGGGTCGGAATATGAGGCGCCAGTGGAAGCTACAGATTCCTTGACTTGCGCCACAGGGTGATGTGGTTTTGGGTTCCGCTAAATAGGCCGGTTGTCCACTATATTCACCCCCTCGAAGCGGCTACCAAGGTAGCAGCGACTATGTGCGAGGGACTGTGTGGTTATTTAGGTCAGAGGATCCCAAGAAAATACAGAAAGTGCGTCAATCTGAAAGTGTGCTGATCAAACACAGGAAGACGGCAAATCTTGTCAGAATTGGTACTGTAGTTGTTAACTGTAGATGTATTGGGGGAAAAAACCAAATCTCCAAGCGCTAATAGAAAGAACTGAAACTCAAATCGTTATGGGTGCTGAAAGCTGTGTAGAGCCGGAGGTAATCTCAGCTGAAAGTTTTGCGAAGCACACAACAGTATAAAGAAAGGACAGTTCGTAGTGGAGTGTTTATCATCGTCAGAAGTAGTTTAACTTTTAGAGAAACTGAAGTATATAGTTCCTGTGAGTCTGTATGGGTATTGGTTATACTCGGCAACCAGAAATCAATAATTGGTTCCGTTTACCGACTCCCATACTAGATGATACAGTTACAAAACAGTTCAAAGAAAACTTGACTCTCATTTCAAACAGGTACCCCACTCATGCAAATGAAGTCGAGGGTGACTTCAAACTACCGGCATATGTAGGGGAAAGTACATGTTTAAAGTCAGTGGTAGACACAAAACGTCACCCGAAATGGTACTGAATGCTTCCTCCGAATACTTTGTTGTACAGTTAGTTTCAGAGCCTACTCCGAGTGTGATTCCGGAAACATACATGACCTTTTAACAACAAATAATTCTGAGCAAATAGGGAGCATCATGACGGACACAGGGAATACTGATCGCAAGTTTATTGTACCTACAGTAGCATTGAAATACACCAAAAATAATCGCACAATGTATCTATTCAAGAAAAACAAATAAAAATTCGCTGAATGTTTTCCTAAAAGTCAGTCTTTATTCCTTCCAACCTGACTATGTAAGGGTAGAAAAAATGGGGTTTACATTCAGAGAAATAATGTCGACGACAATTGACTGTCATATATCAAATAAATTAATAAGAGATGGTATTGATCCCCCATGATACATAAAATAGGTCAGAACACTTTGAGAAACATCGAATAAAACATTACAGATCTAAAGAGCGCCAGCGGCAACACGCAAGCAATACCTCCGCTACCTCATAGCAATGGTATTGTTACTGATGAAAGTGCAGAGATAATGAACACGGTTTTTCGAAATTTCTTCACCAAAGAAGACGAAGTAAGTACTTCAGATATAGAATCAAGAACAACTGCGAAAACAAGTAACACAGACCAAGAAATCTTCGTTGTAGCGAAGCAGCTTATCTCCCTTAATAATGGTGAGACCTCTGGGTTAGATTGTATACCAGTCAGGTTCCTTTCAGAATTTGTTGATACCACTGCTCCATACATACCTATCAAACACAAGCGTTCGATTTTCGAAACATCCATACCTAAGATTGGATGTTGCCAAACACACACCAATACGAAAGAAAGGAAACAGAAGTAATCCGAAGAATTACGGACCCATATCACTAACTTCCATTTGAATTAGGAGTTTGGAACATATATGTTGTTCGAACATCACGAATTACCACGAAAAAAAAAAATTCTGTCAAGTAGCCAACATGAATTCAGAAAGTGTAGTTCCTGTAAAACATAGTTAACTCTTCATTCAAACTATGTAATGATAATTATCGACAGGGGATGTCAAATTGGTCGTCTATTTTTAGAGTTTCGGAAGGCTGATGACAGCATTCCTGGAAAGCGACTTCTATGAAACTGCGTGCCTACGGAGTATCGCCTCAGTTGTGCTGCTGGATTAGTGCTTCCCAGTCAGAAGAGTCACAGTTCGTAGTAACTGATAAAAAATATTCAAGTTAAACAGAAGTGATATCTGGCGTCCTCAAAACAAATGTTAGTGTAACCGATCTACAAAAACGATTTAGGATTAAATCTGACTGGCCCTCTTGGATTGTCTGCAGATTATGCTGTCATTTACAGTCTTGAAAAGTCATCAGGTAACCAAAACCGAAGATATCTGTATAGTCAGAAAAGTGGCAACTGACTGTAATTCATGAAAAATGCAAATTCATCCACAAGAGTGCTAAAAGAAACCCACTATATATCGGCTGCAAGATAAACCTAAAAAATCTGATGACTGTGGATTCAACTGAATACTTATATATTGCAGTTATGGTATTACAATTACGAATAACTCAAATTGGAAAGAAAGCGTGTATTGTAGTGGAAAAGAGTACAAAGACTGCCATTTTCTTTCTCAGAACACTTAGAAAGGTCTAACAGGTCTACTAAAGAGTCTCCTTACACACCCTTGTCCTCCGTCTTCTGGAATACTGCTGCAAGGTGTGGAACCTACATCAAATAGGATTGGCGGAGGACATCTCAAAAGTTCTACTGCAAAATAAGGGAGAGAGACCACGGATATAATACGCAAATTGGGGAGGCAATGATTCAAACGAAGGCATTTTTCGTTGTGGCAGGATCTTGTGATTCAAGTTGAGTCACTAAATTTGTCCCCCGAACGCGAAAACATTTAGTTGGCGCCCACGTAGTAGGGAGATGTGATCACCATAATAATATAAGAAAAATCAAAGTTAACACAGAAGTATTCAAGAATTGAAGAGTTGGGTTTTTTCGTGCGCTGTTCGAGATTGGAACGGTGCAAAAAAACTAGAAGTTGTTGCGATGAAGCCTCAGCAAGGCACTTAGCTGTGAAATGCAGAGTAATCAAGTAGATGTAGATATAGAAGAAAGAGAATATCAAAGTTGATATAAATAAAAGTTATGAGACAACGTAGCAGTTCTGAGATACCATAGAACGTTTGATCGAAAAAGATGTTGACAAGAGAACATAAAATATCTAGAAAACAGCTTCTCACATGCCATAGCACTTTGGTAGAAAATAACGAGGAAACAGGTTGTTCAGATTATAATTATAAAAAAAAACTAGGAAAATGTGTGCATCAGTAGGATGATGCACAAAAGGAAACCAGTGGAAAAACGTTGAGATGTAGCTGAAGAACTTGGAGAAATGTATTGACTTCTTGCTTTATGACTACAGATGACGATGAGAGTGGAGCGAAAGACATCTTTAGCAAAAATATACGGTGCAAAACACTGCAAATGCAGAAGAGATTTACGCTTCTCTGTAGTGCAGCTTGGTACGTGAAGGGAATGTGAATCACGGTTAAGCTGGAAAATAATAAATTAAAACGGTTCAAAATTTGTAGCTACTGATGCGCAATAGAAATTAAATTGCTAGATTAAAATGTGTGTGTGTGTGTGTGTGTGTGTGTGTGAGTGTGTGTGTGTGTGTGTGTGTGTGGTATGCACTCGACCAAGAAGCAGTAAAGACGGAAGACGTCTAGAGTTTCATAAGTGTTAGTAATATACAGTATTCATTGAAGAATTCAGATGTAATGATCGCAAATGGATTTAAAGTAGTACTCAGAACATGAAGATACGGTGCGCATCAATCTACCTAAAGTTAACCTCATATCTAAGGGAGAATCATACGGAGATTGAGAAAAGGATATCTTTTGTGTCCGCGTGCGATAAAGGATATGGGGTATTCCAGACAAGTGCAAGTACAAACCAGTTCTAAAGCTATATAGAAATACCCGAAGAAAGTCGTCTGATATTTTAGAAATGCAAGTAGGAAAACAAAAAAAAAAAATTGTGAACGGTGGTCACAAAACTTTGTGGAGGCCTGTTTTTGATATAAGTAGGGAAAAATATAAACTGAATAGAGTTGACAAGTACATGGAACAATGGAAGGTGAATTTGGGTTTAGAATATTAATCAGCTGTGGCGGTAAATGAGAGGCAACAGCCCCCATCGGATCCGAGCTCTGCGTCAAGACCACGGAGGTCCTCGACCGAGTACTCCACTCAGTACCGACTTAATGAAAACCCTCTCGATGCTCACTCAGGTGCCACTGTCCCGACACTGCTGGGCCTGAGGGTCCTCGTCACCTCTAGATTAACCCCTTCAGGGCAGCAAGGGTCGTCGATATGGTCCCTAATGGAAGGCAGCTGTGGGATTCCGTTTCCTGTAAATAGAGGCTCTAGGGTTAACACCTCTAACACACATACGAGACTGTAATCTGGTCCGATCACATGTTTCATTCTTTCGTTTAATGTTTTTCTCCAATTATTATTCTACTACATTTTTAATCACATGCAAATCTACCGAACGTTTCCGAACAAAGTGATGGATGTTATTATTATTTAACAGAGAACATCCTTTATTTATTGCTACTCTGAATGTAAATTGTAATTAAGATTTTTGTTGGCTGATATTGTCCTCTTTCCAATAGTTCTATGAACGATTTGTCTCCTTGCTTTATTTCTTTTGTGAAGGTTTCACGAAAGATAAACAGATTTTTACGGCTATTGATCTTATGGAAATAGTATCCATGTGTTTCTAGTCATAACTGAGCCAAAATGTGCATATCAGTTTCAGCTAAAAGTTGCTTCGTGATATCTAGAGTAATGGTGCAATTCCTGTTTCTGGTTTGGTTCAATCTTTGGGTTCAGTTCACATTGTAACTTTAATATGTAATACTAAAAGCTATCAGACTTACTATGTACAACTGTCTGTTTTGAAATTTGTGTATCAATGTTTGTAAATCCAGTAGAGGAACGAATCTTAAAAGAAAATGAAGGAAGAATACAAGCTAATTTGGCCTGTGTTCGCAATAAACATCCTACGCAACATGCGTTGAAAGTTATTATTAATCACATGGGGTATTCCACTAATATTGTGTTTAAAATTATTCATGTATTGAGCAATAGTTACGTTGTGATCGAATGTTCGTGATACTATTGTGTTAATATGGGAAATAATATTCAAAAATTTACTGTCTTATTACATTGCAGAAGTAACTTTATACCTAAACTTATCACTTAATAAACTCATTTATCTAAATTATATTTGATTGAGAAATGTACATACGAAAATAAAGTTAGGCAGATTATCAGAAATAGTGAAGTGACTGAATGTTTATGATGTGTTACCAGCCTTCGTTGCAGAGGGAGCTAACAGACGCCTGTGCAATGATGCTCGAGTCGAATATAAGCTGTTTTTTTATTCTGGTGGTGGATGAAATGCCCCTTGCCAGTATTTGGTCGGCAGGGGGAGAAGAGATAGTGGCACACAGTTAATGATCACCAGACTTTGTGCCAGTGTGTCATATGACAGTTGTACTGATGGTCAACCGTCCGTTGGATAAAGATGTTAAGCACAGCGGCACCCTCAGAGCTTATCGAGAGAAGTAGGCTATCTGCCAGCACCATGTTTCACACAATTCTTTCTCTCATTATCATCATACAACATAAATATCACCCTACAGTCTACGCACGTCCATTACACTTACCTACCCTCCACAGACATGCGATACTGTGACGCATATCCGAAAGGAAGGGGCCATTGAGTGCAAAGGAACAAAACCTTTCCTCCTAGGCGGTTGAACCCACCCCGTGGGATACCACAGCCAACAATTCCACAATAAATTCTCGTTTTTACAATGGAGATGGCATAATCACCTTAATACTGATTACATCAGAGATTATTAACCTACCTCGTGTTTGCTGCAATATTTAAGATCAATGGCAAAATTACGTCCCATCTTCCAAAAACGTTTTACAAATTCTGACCTAAGATAATTGCACAGGGTTCAGTCAGGGCAACAGGTAAGACAATAATGAGTGAATTTTCGTCAGTTTCTGATTTCTGGTGCTCTTCAATTCAAGTGTACTATTGTGTTAATGAAAGACCTGACCACTTTGTCTCACCATGGGTAGAGAATAGATGCAGTCAATGCCAGTTGACGCAATGTAAAGAGTGCGTTGAGTGTCACGTATTGTCGTAATTCTTAAAAGCTCCACAGGAAAAGACTTCCCTTATCCATGGCCGGTTTAAGGCCAAAGCTACACGAGTCGGCGTATGGAGCACCAAGAGGCGCCAAAACTCTAAGATTTGTGTCCGCCCCCGGTAGCTGAGTGGTCAGCGCGACGGACTGTCAATCCTAAGGGCCCGGGTTCGATTCCCGGCTGGGTCGGAGATTTTCTCCGCTCAGGGACTGGGTGTTGTGTTGTCCTAATCATCATCATTACACAGTCTGCCTTCGGCAGGGCAACAGAGCGAACGCGTACGTGTTGACTTCGTGCGGCGCGCGAGCTCGCCTTGTTTACTTAATGACGGCCGTTGCTTAAGTGCCGGCTTACCTTGTACGATCCATGGCGAACCGTTACCGTAAATCAACACTCCGATTTACTTTCTGCAACCATTATGCCCGACCCAAAGCACTCGAGGTGGAGTGTTTTCTGCGAGAGGAAGTGAAGATCCCGGCGACCGATATTATCGGCATACATTTGTCCATCGTGAGCAGCACGGTCTACGTGAAAATCATTAACGACGCGGCGTGCGAACGCATACTACGTGAGACCAAACAGGGGCTCCGCTTCTGTCACGCTGATGGCAATGTGAGGGAGGTAACCGTCGACCACGCAGGCTTAGGTATGCGAACGATACGCATTTTCGAACTGCCATTCGAACTTCCTGCTGAGGAAGTCGTCGCGGCACTACGCCCATACGGCACAGTCCATGGCCACACTGCGGAGAAGTGGACACAGTTTCGGACGTATCCTGTACTAAACGGGGTCCGACAGGTCACTATAGATCTCCGAAGCCACGTCCCGTCCTACTTACAGATCGGCGGATGCCGTGCAATAATTATATACGACGGCCAGCCTCGGACCTGTTCCGGGTGCGGCAAAGAAGGCCACCTTAGATCCGAATGCCTACAACGGCGTATTACGCAACTTCCAGCTGTCGAAGAACCACTCACGTCGCAACCTACGGTGCTACCGGTGACCTATGCCGCTGCTCTAGCTTCTCCTACCGCTTTGCAACGTCGCCCGGTCACCACAAACGACGCCACCAACGAGCCCGACGCGACACCGACGGAGAGCGCCTCGGACGACCCGCCGCCTCGGCCGGCCATCGACGCCGCTCCGAAGATGCCGGCGCAACCCGACTCTGACCCTGGCCTCGGAAACACGATGGAGATCGACTCGCTCATCGTTCCTACAGTGGCCTTTCTGCCATAACGACGCGACTCCGTTGCGCCGTCGGACACGGAGGGTCGCACAAGGAAACAACGTTCCCCGAAACGTCGCAAGCGAAGACGTCGCACCGTTTCCGGCCAAGAGGAGACGTTACAAGTCAAGGAGGACGTAACCGTCGACCAGCACGAGGCCTCCGAACCCGCTACTGCTGACGAAGACGTAATGAGCGCGGAGACATCTATCGGTGTGCCTGCGCCCCGTGCTGAAGCTGAACTCAATCATGAACGTAACACAGGCGACACTACACCACGCACAGTTACAACATCTTCTGCAGACAAAATGGACGATACACCAGTTTCCGCTTCCACGGCGTGGCACGAGGAGGAGGTCAAGGAGCAGGACCCGTTACGGGACCCTGCGCCGTCACAGCCGCACCACTAATCATACTCTCCCCAGACTCCCCTGCGGGCCAGCGGGATAACGTTCCGCTGCGACGCCCACACCCTTGCGCGGACGGCGGAGTGGACCAGCCTCCAGCAATCCGACACCAGGCCTACCGGATAGCAACCATCAACACCAACAACATCCATTCCAGAGTGAAAATCCGCCTTATGCAGGAGATGTTCTGGGCTTCGGATATTGATTTCGCCCTTCTGCAGGAAGTTCACTTGGCTAGTCTCCCGGATATCAATGGCTATACCGCCCACGCCTCCGCGAGTGATACTATAGGCCGCGGGTTGGCCATCTACGTCCGCAACGGGATTTCTGTGACCGATGTCGCCTTCCTTCCATCAGCTCGTGGCATGGCACTCACTGCCATGGGGACACGCATCATTAATGTCTACGCTCCCTCAGGCACCGACCGACGGCATGAAAGAGCCCAGTTTTATTCCGAGGAAATCGCGCCCCTGTTTTTAGGGCGTTATGACCATTGCCTACTAGGAGGCGATTTTAACTGCGTTCTGCATCCTAAAGATCAGATTCCCCACTATACTACATTCCAGGAGCTACGTATAGTGGTGCGAGACCTCCTGCTTCACGATACCTGGGAAGTTCAACACGGCGACCTTTCTGGCCATACCTTTCTTACAAGTCATTCCGCAAGCCGCCTAGACAGGATATATGTCTCACAAACTCTTAGATCTGCGATACGGGGCGCCGAACGATGGCCGCTGGCCTTTTCCGACCATTGCTCTTACATCTGTACGGTCCTCCTTCCGCCGCAATCAGTATGGCGCAGCCGTGCGCCATGGAAACTCAATACCTCACACTTAAATGACCTGGCGTGTCGCCAACAAGTCACTGAAACGTGGACAGCCTGCGAACGACGCCTTCCCCGCTACCACTCGACATTGACATGGTGGTTGGACTGCGCCAAGCCGGCGATCCGGAGGACACTGATGAGATACGGGAAGGACATGGCCGACTGGCATCGCACCACTTTTGACTTCTATTACGCGATTCTCCGAGATCTGGATGCTCAACCGCCAACCCCGGACAACCAGTTGGAACGGCAAAGAACTAAGGCGAAGATAATTGCGCTGGCACGCCGGAAACTGCAAGGGGTCGTGATACGGACGCGGCGCCACGATCACGCGGATTTAGAAACTCCATCCATGCATGATATAGTGTCCGACAAACGAAGGCGTCGTCGTCAGATCATCAGCACTCTAACCACGCCTCGTGGAACGCAGGTGACCACTCAGAATGACATCGTCCACGCATTCGTCGAACACTACCGTCGTACTTATAGTGATGAAGACGCTGAAACTGCAGCAGACGACTCCATTTTGCATTACGTCACGCGCACCCTCCCCCACACGGAGGCGGATGCTTTGACAGTGCCGGTCACGCTAGACGAAGTCAACCACGCCATCGCCAAGGCTGCAGTCAACAGATCGCCCGGCTTTGACGGCTTACCGATTGAGTTTTACCGTACCTTTCGGGACCTCATGGCACCACGGTGGACGACTATGTATCAAGAACTGATGACATCTGACAAAGCAATCCCACCCACCTTTGCTGAAGGCATCATTATGCCGGTCCATAAACCAGCCAGAGGTTCGATGGTCACGAGTTACAGACTGCTCACCCTACTCAATGCCGATTACAAGATTTTCGCGCGCTTACTGGCAGTGCGGCTCCTAACTACACTCCCTCATATCCTCTCGCCAGAGCAAACGACGCCTGGCGGACAGGTTAACATACAGACTGCCACAGGGGAATGCCGCGACTTAATTGCGATAGCGGCGGCCTGCAGACTCCGGGCAGCGGTCGTCGCTATAGACTTCGACAGCGCCTTCGATAAAGTGCGTCATCGTTTCCTGTTTTCGGTGGCAGCCCGAATGGGCATCCCCCCTCCGTTTCTCGATGTCATCCGGCGTCTTTACGACAGTGCCAGTTCACGTGTCCAAGTCAATGGACGTTTAGCAGGGCTGGTACCTATCTGCCGTTCGATACGGCAGGGGTGCCCCCTCTCTACCCTCCTGTATGCCATTGCCCTTGAGCCCCTTATTGGTGGCTTGACGACCAAGCTCTCTGGCCTCACCCTACGCCAACACACTTTTCGCTGTCGGGCATATGCTGATGACCTCCTCCTCCTCATTCGCTCCGGCTCTGAGATTCGGGAAGTCCTCGAATTGATTACCGGTTATGGGGCTGTCGCTGGCAGTGCCATGAATGTCGCCAAATCTTCTGCAATGCACATTGGACGAGGCCTCCAGGAGGGTGGAGTGGCACCCCTGCCGCTTGTGCGGACTTTCCGGTACCTGGGCGTTACCTTTACCTCCACGGTCACACGCACAGCGGCATCGAATTTCAGTCGCCTGTTACACGTCATCCGCAACTACGTCCGCCAGAACCTCTTGCGCCGCCAGGACACACTTCAACGGGTTGAGTTTATTAATCTTTATGTGGCATCAAAATGGATTCACATCGCGCAAGTTCGCCCTCTGCCAACTGCAATTGCGCGCAACCTTCAGGCGGCTATTGGCTATTATCTCACGGCTGGTTCAATGTTTAAAGTCCGTTATGAGACACTTACCCTGCCCTCACGGTATGGTGGCGTCGGTCTCGTCAATGTCCGTATGCGGGCTGCAGCCTTGTACATGAGTACCATGAGGAAACAGTGGATGGGTCAGGGTACATCTCTAACACGCAGCTTGCTTGAAGTCCTCCTACCTCCTTCCACCTCACCACCGGTGTCTGTCGGCCATATCGTGCCTTATTTGTCCCATATTTCGACCTTTTTCGTCGACTACAGTTACAGACATACCAGTCTCCCAGATACACGCCCACGTAGGACTAAGGATTTTTACAGCCTGTTGCTGCGCTGTGTGCCCCGGAATGTGATGGAGACCAAACATCCCTCCATCCAGTGGCCCATAGTGTGGACTACCGTCCACCAGCCCTTCCTCCCTACGAAAGTCCGGGCACTGTGGTATCACATAGTCAACAGGAAATTAGCCACGAAGCAGCGCCTGCACAACATTGGCTTGTCAGAATCCCCTCTTTGCCTCCTTTGCCACCAACTGGACACTGATGAAAACCGTCTGACATGCGCCTCATCGCAAGATGTATGGCGCTTCGTGCAGCAAATCATTGCCTGCTATCTCCGGGTGCCACCAGACACAATCGAACCTCGAACGTTTCTATACCCGGAGGACCGACATTTTCCCGCCGCCAAATGTCATGCTATTACGTGGGTCAAAGGATGGGCGGTCCCTTATCTCTTTCATGAGGGACCTAAATCCCGCCTCGACTTTTGGACCTATTTACGAACAGCCCATGCAGCTCTCGAAAACACGCCACGTTACCGAACATTATTTGCTAACTATCTTCGAGCGGTCTTTGTTAGACCTCCACTGAGTTGGAGGGGTGCCTGGCTCAGAGGGCACCCACCCCTCCTTCCCCGGCGGTGTCTGAGTTTCAACCGCCTACGATCTGTTCTACTTCTGACCTCCGCGGATGGGAGAGCGCGTCGCAGATTGCGCGGATTTTATTTCTTTTTGCTTTTCCTTTTTCCTTTCTTTTTCTTTAACCAGAATTTATATTTCTTTTCTTTTTCGCCGATGTGTTCCCATAATTTCATGATATTAGTGAATCTTACAAAAACACATGCAAATAAATAAATAACAACGCCTTCCACTACTGTTGCTTCCTGTGTCTCCTATTTCCCTAAGCACCACAGGCTCGGTGGTGGTGAGGGGGACACTGTGACCAGGCCTCAGGTTTCGACCCCTGCCCACTTTGCCCCCCGAACCCCCACCGTAGCCACTTAAAAGAAAAAAAAAAAAAAAGTTGTCAGCGCGACGGACTGTCAATCCTAAGGGCCCGGGTTCGATTCCCGGCTGGGTCGGAGATTTTCTCCGCTCAGGGACTGGGTGTTGTGTTGTCCTAATCATCATCATTTCATCCCCATCGACGCGCAAGTCGCCGAAGTGGCGTCAAATCGAAATACTTGCACTAGGTGAACGGTCTACCCGACGGGAGGCCCTAGCCACACGACATTTCATTTCTAAGATTTGTTTTATATTACAGGCAACCTGATCAGGAGGCGATCTGCAGATTGTAATATTTTAAGAGAAAGATCACATTGAAAATTTTATTTTGAACTGATGACTGGTTTCAATAGAACCTTGCTGTCGTCTTTGGATCAACAGTACGACATAGACACACATTGCTTTCGAAAACATGTTTTATTTGCCAGTAGACCTGAAATACATAAGTGTAACATACCCATTCTTTCTCAAAATTGCGCAACATATTTTGGAAATGCAAGCTGTATCAGCAGGTAGAACACAACCAATCAGATTGTTATTAATGAAAGTGCTAGTTACAATCGTGTAGCCACCCAACTTTCGCCGATTGCGTTCTATGCTCGTCTGAAGCCGTACTGAGTCCTCTGCTGTGACGGGCAAGCTACCTCTTATGTCCGCTAAGTTCCATTTACATTGGAAAGATTGTACAGTTCGCTTATCAGAAAGTTATACAGTAATAAAAGAAATCCAGACCTGAAGTTAAGGAAAATTGCAGATATTTTGTAAAGAATATGCAATAGTAATAGCTGTTAATAAACAAGCTTCCATAAAGTAGCAATATGGTCATTTAAGCAACATACTGCTAAATATTTTTACTCTTCCTTTTAGACGTTTCACATTCACTCAAAATTTATTATTGCAGTAGTGCATACGGAGTACATGAAATGATTACATTTCCACATCGATAGCACAAGCGGTTCTAAAAATGGTACAGATGGCTCTAAGCCCTATGGAACTTAACATCTGAGAGCCGGCCGCGGTGGTTCTAGGCGCTCAGTCCGGAACCGCGCGACTGCTACGGACGCAGGTTCGAATCCTGCCGCGGGCATGGATGTTTGTGATGTCCTTAGGTTGGTTAGGATTAAGTAGTTCTAAGTTCTAGGGGACTGATGACCACAGATGTTAAGTCCCATAGTGCTTAGAGCCATTTTTTTTAACATCTGAGGTCACCAGTCCCCTAGACTTAGAACTACTTAAACCTAACTAACCTAAGGAAGTCACACACATCCAGGCCCGAGGCAGGATTCGAACCTGCGAGCGCAGCAGCAATGCTGTTCCCGACTGAAGTGCCTAGAACTGCTCGGCTACAGAGGCCGGCCAAGCGGTTCTACGGTACCAGGTATTGACCCTTGATGTAGCCTCCACAGACTCAATGCAGGCA
Organism: Schistocerca nitens; assembly: GCF_023898315.1. Lineage (NCBI taxonomy): Eukaryota > Metazoa > Arthropoda > Insecta > Orthoptera > Acrididae > Schistocerca > Schistocerca nitens. The sequence goes on along the minus strand of NC_064621.1, from coordinate 317,712,582 downwards.
TACAATCAATCATACAGATAACGAATACTGTCCTGGGATACCTTACGCCAAGCCTGTTCATGTAGTTCTGTAAGAGTTATTCTTCGACAAATCGCATGAGTCACTTCTCGTCACATCATATCCCACACCTGCTCGATTGAAGCCATTTCAGGAGATTTTACTGGCCAGAGAAGTTGCTGCAGTCTCGCAGAGTACGTTGAGTTTCACGGGCAGTGTGTGGGAGAGCATTATCCTACTGGAACAACACAACACCTTCCTGTTGCAAGAACGCCAACGCACTCTTGTAATAGCAGCTACTCCCGTGAGCGAAGCGTTGGTCTGAACAAAGAACTCATTAAAATCTGACATCGCCAGCACAAGACCACCTGCTAACCCTGCCTTCAAACCATCGAACGCAAAATTCTGGAAGGATCCTCACTCAAATTCCCTGCCGTTGGTTGTGAGCACTTTCAGAGGAGCAGCAATTTGAGCGAAATTAGTGACGAACTAACGAAAAAAATTTGTCATTCCTACGAAACACGCCATCTCTTTGACATTTCTCGGAAGACGATACAAATGGATGCCTTTCGTACACTCCTGATCCTCCTGGACACCTTTCTCAGAAATAAAGTGCTCCCGGGAAGGAGGTTTCAGGCTAAGCGAACTTCACCGTCGACGGATTAACGGTAAGACCTTTCTGCCGGAGTTACTCCAGAGTCTGCCTCCCATGAAACAAATTTTATTCAAAATTCTCGCTAAAAATCACCTCATCATGGTACATAAGGTGAAACTTCAGGCCTGGGACCATCCTAACCAATACACGAGAAAAGACGGCATCATCTGTCGATACCCCAGTCGGTAATGAAAGCAGTTAGCGGTTTCGATCTCTCACCAATTGTTCTGATAAGATGCTTATTGTGCTAGAGGATCGTGAACAGCCTCACCTGAAGAAAGATTGAAGATCGGGAAAGGGATCAGATTGCAGTTTTATCTTCTTGTTGAGCGACCTACAGTCTATCACTGGACAGACTCTGCTTTATCCTTTCCATATTAGTAATACAGGCGGCGTATAAGGTGGCTTAGAAGGCCAAATCACGCCTTGATTGAGCATTCTGTTAACGTCAGCTTTCAGCTGTTTCATGCGAGAGGGCGATAGCCAGAGAGGAAGGGGACGTCACTGGAATGTTATCCGTCAGCTCGATTTCATACTCTTCCCCCCTCTCCCCGCTAACTCACTTCTCCCAGCTGATCGGACAACACGTACCGGAAATCTTAACACAGTTCCCGAATTACCCGATATTGTTTTGCCTCGAGATGCTGAAATTTGAAACCCCCGTCTTAGTTCCTCCTTCCTCTTCTGCCATTGCTCTCGTTCTTTCCTGTGCAGCTAAATGGTGATGGGAAAAGGACAGTGTTCCGTATGTTTCCTCCTATCCTGGATGAAGATACCTGATGAATAAAATCGGACCCGAAGATTATCGGCACAGTCACACCATGTGCGACCGTCATAGCTATCTCTCAAGTGGAATTGAGAATTCGAATCTCGTACCAAACACTTCCTGTCAAACCATATTCCTAGAACCAGCCACCCTAATAGTCGTCAGTACGCCCTCGAGATCAAGTAATTTACAAATGCTTCTCTTCTCTTTATACCACGCCTCACTCATCAGACTACGCGAGCTACTGCAAACCAATAAGGCTCACTGCAGTTCCTCATTAGAACTGGCACACACAAATGGCACCCTACACTGAAACGTGGGTACGATGCACCTACAGAATTTTCTTTTCCTTAAGGTGCCCCGCTCGTTATGTGAGACAACTCCTCCGCTTTGAGGGAAAGTACAGTCCCTCCTAAACTATACTTGTCGCGGTCATCTATAACAGCAAGGTCGACCTCCATCTAGCGGGTACTTGTCATTACTTCTTGCCACAGTTCCCCCTCATCATCACTGGACTGGTTCACTTTCTGTGTCCTAGCCTAACAGGTTCCCCCAAGGTAATCAGTTCATATATTTGTTCAAAATCGACTTTCTTACTGCACGATGTAAAGTGTGATCTGTCTTTCGGATGCGTGCCCACAAGATGTTTTCATCAATCTCCCCTTCACTAAAGCCTAATAAGAGAATGCGCAGGATCCTGCATATTCTCATCACGTAAATCTCAGATAAGTTGTCGTTTCTTTTATTCTGAATAATATTCCCTACTAATCACCTCTGACGTGCGCGTGGCGAAAAGAAACTCTCGCAAATGTCACGTCTAAAATCAGTAATCGTTTTTTTTTCCGCCTGTCGCACTACACTCTCCTGTCTAACGCAGCCATCTGAACCAGCATGTAATACAAACAATTTCTAGGAAGACTTAGCCCTCACCCCGTTCTTGCGGCACCAATAGATAATTCAGTGTCCGATAAATTTCGTCTACTGAATTGATAATTCGGCTGCCGCGTGTAATACTGTCATCAGGAGATTTGGTAGTTTACTGAAACTTCTCCTCTATGTCAGTTTTCATACATGGGACCCTGTTTAAGGACTCATTTATCAGGTGTTTTATATGTTCACTGAGAGGTATAACTACCCCGTCCTGTAATTGCTCAATTCCTGTCATTAATTCCTCAACTACACCTGAAATTGATGATAAATCGACTCCAGCACATTGACACGATGCAAATCAGTAGCCCTGTGTTACAACGTTTCCCTTGCACCCTTAAACTACTTACTTGAGCCCGAGACGGCTAAGCCCAGTCTATAAGTACCGCCGATGAATGGAGCTCAACTAACTCAGCAGCGGTGGAAGCGGCAAGGCCACTTACCTCGTACTGCTTCAGAGCCACTGCCACCGTGTCCATGACCTCGGACAAGCGCCACATCATCTGGGTCACTACCCCGCTTAGGTCCTCGTCCCTGACGGAGAACTCCTAATGTACCCCACCTATCCGGACATCAGCAACGCTGATCACCTCCCTTGCTGCCGTCCTGAAAACAATAGACACAAGCATCAACTGCGTATACCATCCACCTATCACTGTGAAACTCCCAGACTCAATTAAAAAACAGCAGTTTAAAAAAATAATATCCTTAGTCCAGTAGGGTATCCCCCCTCACCAACCCAGAACTATGCGTGTTACCAGGGTGTAGCAGGGATAGAATCCCGATGGTTGTCGCTGTTGCTGCGTTAAAAGGGAATACACCAAAGTTTAGATATCACTAAAACATTTATTAAAATGGGACAATAAGTAGATTCCAAGAACGTTTGAACACTTTACTTGCTCCCTTAAGTGAATTTTCATCCAGAAATTACCAAGCTTCTTTAGCACTATTAAAACACTAGAGCAAACCAAATACAAATGGTCTTAACTTCAGTCATGCTCCAGCAACTAGCACATAACCTATTTCAGTTACCTAGACATTTACTAAATGGCTCTGAGCACTATGGGACTTAACATCTGTGGTCATCAGTCCCCTAGAACTTAGAACTACTTAAACCTAACTAACCTAAGAACATCACACACATCCATGCCCGAGGCAGGATTCGAACCTGCGACCGTAGCAGTCGCGCGGTTCCGGACTGAGCGCCTTAACCGCGAGACCACCGCGGCCGGCCAGACATTTACTCAACGAGAACATATATAAAGCTCCAATAACAGGTCTGCTACGCTTGTCTCTTCCTCTACAAACTTTTGTTAGTTATGCGCTCGTCATAACTTAAATAACTGACACTACAGAAGAAACATTTAGAACGGAGAACATTTCTCTTTTATTTAGATGAAAAAGGAACTCTTGGACCTTGTCGTCTAACAAATACAGTACGTCCTTCCCCTTACTGACAACAAGTATCAAGAATTCAGGTAATGGGCATGACTATCGACACCAGGCTAATTCAGAACGCACTTAGCACAGTCAAAAAAGCGAGGGCCGGTCGCCCATAAACGAAATGAAATACCCAGACATATATCGACTGATACGAAAATTGTGAAACGGCCATAAGCCACCCACAAATTTTAACAGACTACATGCATCACTTGCTTTATATACAAATGAGTGAAGACACTAAATTTTATTATTTTTACATAAAGAGGAGTACTATGTTCTCAATTAACTTCATATCATGAGCTACACCCTTAATTATTATGTATGAAATTAGTGAATTTACGTATGGCACATTTGTTGTCTATGGCTGTGGCTGCTTTCAGAAGTCAAACTAATAATCAAAATAGTTAATTTTATAAGATTGTATCTTGAGTTGATGATAAATACGAATCATAAATGAAATAGTGTTTGATTGGCAAAGTATACGTAGAGATGAAAGCTATACAAATTCTCCCCTGACTTATTCAATGAATCCTCTGTGAGGCCCAACTCTATTGAAATGGAATCAGCTACGATCAGGTGTATCGCAAAGTATGATTCACTAGATAACGGGAAGCTGTGAATATCATTTAACAACCATACATCAGTGCAGCAGTGTTTCACCCTTTCACCGTGATTCAGGCGGTAGCAGAAAACGGCGCATGGGGGCGAGGAGTGGCGTGCTTTGGCAGCTGTAATGTTCTGACGCGTCCACGAATATTTGCAAACTTCGTGGTCTGGCGTTCTGATTATCAGAACGCAGGAAACTCACAGGCGCAATGGTGCATACTGGAATTCTCAAACGCCAGACGGCTAACTCACGATGGATAACTTCACCCTTGCGGCGCACAATACATCCGAGATGATATGCATTTCCACTGTCAGTATAGTCTGAAACTGCCACTGGCACCTCGTCTACAACAAGAGACGGACCACAAGTCTCACCCAGAAGGGAAAGACGTGAAGTACTGCAAAAGGGGAGGTCCAGAAGATGAAGGCAAAGAATCACAAGCAATTTCCACCAAACCTCAGCATGGAACCAAAGTAGCAAAAATGAAACCGCGCACACATGGCACAAAACAGTTGAACTCTCCTCTACTCACTGAATCCCCTCTTGGCTATTCTGTTGGCCTGGTATCCAATCTAGATACAGCACCAAGGTTCCTACACTGCTGGAGCAAATGGTTCAAATGGCTCTAAGCACTATGGGTCTTAACATCTGAGGTCATCAGTCCCCTTGACGTAGAACTACTTAAATCTAACGAACCTAAGGACATCACACAGATCCATGCCCGAGGCAGGATTCGAACCCGCGACCGCAGCAGCAGTGCGGTTCCGGACAGAAGCGCCTAGAATCGCTCTGTCACAGCGGCCGGCTGCGGGAGCATGCCTCCACTTTCCATATCGTGAAAGGAGCCAATCAGCGACTACAAATCTCTCTTGTTTGAAAAAAGGAAATTTTTTACTAGGGGGGGCTTTGTTCTCATGGTAAGCATGGCCATGATTTGGCAAAAAAAAAAAAAAAACCTACCTAGACGGGACCATAGTCCCTCAGCTAAGGAGAGATATAGTCTTTCTGGGCTGACCAATTTCTGAAACAAGGCTTTTAAGCTTCTTAGAATGTCGTGCCTATGACATAAATGTTCTCGCCACTCGTTAAAAGAGCCTGACAGCTTCGTGGTGTCAGGGAGGTGCCACAATTTTGCCTCCAGTAAACACGCGCACCATTTGTTTTGTCCATGTAATCCCAGCTTGTAACATTAGAATGCAACGAGTCTTATGACCTTCCAACTGTTTCCACAAATGCTCTGTTTGCAGCAGTTTCTTTTAAATGGCTGCCTCCACCCACTTTCCACTAACTGGCCACCTTCACGACCGACTGCTGCCTGGTCAGATAAAATGTTTTGTGCACTGATGTCCTCCTATCAGACCCTAAGTGGAAGGCGGAGAGTGCTATCGCCAGAATTCCCTCTGCAGGTACGATCCACTGAGGGCTGCTCCCCAGAGTCACTCACACAGCCTAGTCGCTGCACTCAGAATTCATGGCCCCCAATCCACCTCTATCTCCCTGTTGTCTGTTGCCCCACTACGGCCCCTTGGGTACAAGTTCTCTACTGGTTATAAGAACATTCTGGCCACAATTCCGCATGTAAAAAAGTCATCGGCCACCAATACCAAATGTAGTATCGCGGAACACCGATGTTATTACCTAAAATATGAATATTAAAGTGACTTACAATGTTGTTAAAGTGAGAGAGTGGCATACCATGTCTCAAGGGAACTTGGCAATAAATATTTGTCAAGAATTTAGCGCATTATATCAAGCTATACAATTACTAGCACTTCCTAACTCACACTCAGCGCTGTGGGTTAAAAATTTAACATACGTAATTACAACTCTTTACACTAAACTAGTTATAAGAAAATGACAACAAGTAAACATCCATGAATACCATGGTTCCAGACTGACCCTTACCTGCAATTTAATCGCAAGAGATAAGCAATCCATGAAACACAGTTAGCCTTACTTTTAGTCAGTTTCCTATTGCCACATGTGAATGCTGAAATTCCAAAAACTGCGAAAATTCTATTCCACGCCTGGTTACAACACTCAGTTTCTCCTTTACTGTGGACACTTGTGCCACAATACTGACCAAATCACGGTGACGATTCCACCACAGCACCACTGCTGTTTACCCCGATGAAAACATCCTCTCCACTCTGTGCTCGAAACTCAAGACCAAGCGACCTCTTTCTGTTCCCGCCGAGTTACGCCGCGGCCACAGCAGACAGCAACGTGCCCGATCGGGCGCGGACGGCACGGACCCATGCACCAGAGGCACGATGCTGTACAGCTGCCCACTCTGGTAGGATATTTAAGCGGTGGCGTGGAGAGTGGTTCTGACAGTGACACTCTTGGTAATATGTCGCAGACCACTAAAAGTAGCACAAATTTGCCGGAATTGCTTTTCATAAAGTAGGGAACAAAGATAGCACAGTGTGACTGATGATAACCTAAAGGTGATACCTGCAGGTAAAGCACGCTAATCATGGCAGAGTGCTGCAGTGAAAAATTATTCCCTTACTATGTGCTAGTTAACTGCAAAACATGGAAAAACTGTGACTGGCCAGGCAATATTTGCACTAATTCCAGAGGATAGATGGTGGCTCCTCCAACTGTTTTAGTCTCTGCTCGAGTCTTTATGGACTCCCAAGAAGCACAAGAAAGACATTTCTATTGTACCTTCAGTTAGTGGCTTTGGCTCGCTTAATTACAATAACGACACACACTTGTCTCATTATTACAACTGCTTGTGAGAAAATGTGCTCATCATATACACAGTTATGAGGATTTTATTGGCAAACATAATCAGTCAGACTAAACAGTTCTGATTTCTCAGCAGTAATCTTTTCATAAATTTAACGTTTATAGTGAAAACTTTTACTGAGGTTTTTAAGCTGTTTTCAAACAGAATGACATTTTCAGTCCGCAGCGAAGTGTGTACTGACACGAAACTACCTGGCAGATTAAAACTGTGTGCCAGACTGAGCGTCGAACTTGAGAACTTTGCTTTTTGCATGCAAGTGATCTACCCACTGAGCTACCCAAACACGACTCAGGGGCCATCCTCACAGCTCTACTTCCGCCAATACTTCGCCTCCTACCTTCCAAATTTCACAGAAGCTCTCCTGCGAAACTTGCAAGACTAGCGCTCCTGGAAGAAAGGATACTGTTGTAACGGTCGCGGGGTTGTAGTGACGGAAACGCGGCGGGACCCGCGAAGCGGCCCGCGAACTACACAACGGGAGAGGACGGACACGACCAACGGAGGTCCTGAAGACCCAACAGGAACAGACAACTGAGTCACCAACCAAACAAGACAAACCACATCCACTCGTATAGAAACACGATAGTCAATAGGCTGTCTGAGGCGATATGTCCTGAGACGCACGCGAGGTTAGACTGGCAGGATGAGCTTTTTTTTCCTTTATTGAATTTCGGTTCCCCCCGAAGGGGGTGGGCTGGCAGCAGCTCAGGATGCCGCTCTTCAGCCTACAGACTTTGTTTTAAAAAGATGAAGACAATATATAATAAAAAACAGGTGATAAAATCGGAGACTTAAATGGTAACATGGCGAAAAAATCGTGGAACTTAAAACAGAACTAAGGGATGATGATGCTAATAAAATACATATGAAGCAGACAGGTAAAATAATAGACAGACAATTAAAAAACACGGCGACAGTCTGGTTTACGTTCGCAAAAAGACATAAAATTCACGCCCAGCGACAGCATGGTTTCTGTTCGCAACACTTGGAAAGACGAAACAACACTGAACATCACTGGAACACTGCACTAAAAGGTTGGCAAATATGACACACAACAGCCGAGACCAGGTGGGGGGAAACTGGACAGATGATGGGAAAAAAAGGGGGGAAAGGAGAGGAAAAGCGAAGGGGGGAGAGGGAAAGGAACCGATGGAGGAGGCGGACCCCAAGAGGGGTGTGGGGTGCTGGGCAGACGCGACAGGGAGTGGGGAAGGCAGAGGAGGGGAATACAAAAGGACTCGGGGGGGGGGAGAAGGGAGGTAGTGAGAGGTTAGGCGGGGAGGTAGGCGGAGCGGCAGGCAGGCGCTTAACTACGCGATCGGGGACGTCTCTATTGGCCACTGGACCACGTGTTCCCCTGTGGCGCCCTCACTCTAAATGCGGGCCAGGAGGCACGCGCCGCCACAGGTTACGCCGCGTTGGTGCAGAGACCTCTATGGGTCTTTGACGTCCATGACGTCTGGCGGGGATTCAAATTCCGTGGCGTGCGGTACCAGAGATACTTCGGAGATAGGTCTTAGGCACTGCCTGAGGGATGTTTCGACAGTGAAATTTTCGCTCTGCAGCTGAGTGTGAGCGGGTATGAAACTTCCTGACAAATTAAACCTGTGTGCCGAACCGAGATTCACACTCGGGATCTTTGCCTTTCATGGGCAAATGCTCTACCGCATGGGCTACCCAAGCAAGACTCTCGATCCGTCTCATAGCTTTACTTCCGCCAGGATCTCGTCTGCTACCTTCCAAAGTTCACAGAAGTCTCATGTTGTCTCTGTGAGACGTTGAAATGAAGAACATCTTCGCAGTTCACCGTAACTGCTCCTAATTGACACTTTCATGCTGATCTCGGGCACCATGCTCCTGGACTTTCACTGGACTCCACCGAGTAATTAATATTGTCCTTGATCTCCTTCGTCCCTAAGTTCTGTGGAGCAGTTTACTATTAGTTTCTTATAACTACCACGTGACTGATTACAATGCCATTCAGAATTTTCCTACATTATTGCTTATAAGTAATCACTCTTATTTTCTCTGTGAGTAACGAGTGCGTTGTGATAAGAGTGTACAAAGCGGTTCAGTTTTCGGCGATATAGCATGTCCTGTTGATGTCTCGTTCCACCAGACACGCTACTTCTTTATTTTATCGCTCTTGGCGGACGGCACCGAAAAATGACTATCCGTAGTGTTTCCACCGCGAAGACGAGTCCATACATCACAGGCAGCTTAACGGCTTCGTCAAAAGGCGACCAGATGAGGAATTTTTGCCGGACGGCGGCCCGCCTGAGGACTCCCGCAGCCGGAGGTGGGCCCCCGGGGAGAAATATGGACTGGACGCCGGCATAAATGAGTTACTGCGGTTTTTTTGCGAGGCCCAGCGGCGGCGCCGGAATTTAGTCAACAGGCGCCGCCGCGGCCGGCGACGGTGAATGGACCGCTGCTGGCACGGAGCGGGGACGCCCGCGTTTGTGAAGGCCGGCGCTGAATTACGCCAGACGAGGACGGCGCCGCGGCGCGCTCATGAGAGCAGCTTTAGAAACTGCTGAAGGGCGCGGGCGAACTGCTAAAAGAAGTGGCCTTAATTCGCGAATGTTACGTGTGACGAAAACACGTGGACGGACCTACGCAGTCTCGTGTTCGCTTTAACAACTCCGGGAGTTTCAGCGTGCGACGCCAGGTAGCGTCAACTTAAATATTCGTTACGTCACTGAAAACTCGTTACATAGTTATGCTCTCCCAGTCGACACTTCTTCCAAGCAGAAACTGATGAGTAACGATAGTAAAGTAAAAATTATGGTTCTACCCCGGACACGAATGTAGCTTCTCTCACTGCTGAAATCATATTAGGTAGAATTTTTCATTTTTTTTTAAATTAATGAATTATACAGCCAGCCGGCTGCACAAGTTTACTGTAAGAAATTTGACAATGTCTCAATATCATCAAGGGTATCTCTTTCAGAAGGGAAGTCACGTAAATTACATGAGGTCTTAATTGTAAACATACATTATGATCTAAGAAGCTCACGTCAAACAGCAGAAAATAAGGAATAAAGTCCTCCAATGAAACAGCAAAAATTGCTACACAGTTACAGCTTGTAAAACGAGCAGAGAGTCCAGTTGTAAGGTGTATGCTTCGCCGGCGATGGGCGAGGCATGACAGAATCTCTGACCAGAGAGTAGTTTATTGTTAGTTGTTGCTTGTCGCGAGTCTGCGCTAGTCTGCGCGAGTCTGCGGTAGAAGTCAGTCTGCAGAAGTAGTCAGTCGGATACAGTAGTAGTCGGTCGGCTTTAGTAGCGAGTGGACGGTAGTAGTCGGCGGGAGTCGGCATGCGTCGGCTGTGTGCTCTGCTCGCGACTCTGGTCAGGACTCTGGAGGATGAGTATTGTTGTAGATGGAAAAGAAGCAGCCTTGCGCATATTTAGTAATGTATGTTAATTGTAATTAATTTTTGTTCAGAAAAAAATGCCCCACTAATAATTTTTTATAAAGTAACTCTTTTAAAGAAAAGTATTCATTTCAATTTAAAGAATTTTTCCAATGCATTATCATTGCTTCCAAGAATCCAAAATATATATATATATATATATATATATATATATATATATATATATAGGCCAGCATTGCACGAAGCTGTGTCGAAGAATGTATACATAAGAGCAGATATACACTCCTGGAAATGGAAAAAAGAACACATTGACACTGGTGTGTCAGACCCACCATACTTGCTCCCGACACTGCGAGAGGGCTGTACAAGAAATGATCACACGCACGGCACAGCGGACACACCAGGAACCGCGGTGTTGGCCGTCGAATGGCGCTAGCTGCGCAGCATTTGTGCACCGCCGCCGTCAGTGTCAGCCAGTTTGCCGTGGCATACGGAGCTCCATCGCAGTCTTTAACACTGGTAGCATGCCGCGACAGCGTGGACGTGAACCGTATGTGCAGTTGACGGACTTTGAGCGAGGGCGTATAGTGGGCATGCGGGAGGCCAGGTGGACGTACCGCCGAATTGCTCAACACGTGGGGCGTGAGGTCTCCACAGTACATCGATGTTGTCGCCAGTGGTCGGCGGAAGGTGCACGTGCCCGTCGACCTGGCACCGGACCGCAGCGACGCACGGATGCACGCCAAGACCGTAGGATCCTACGCAGTGCCGTAGGGGACCGCACCGCCACTTCCCAGCAAATTAGGGACACTGTTGCTGCTGGGGTATCGGCGAGGACCATTCGCAACCGTCTCCATGAAGCTGGGCTACGGTCCCGCACACCGTTAGGCCGTCTTCCGCTCAGGCCCCAACATCGTGCAGCCCGCCTCCGGTGGTGTCGCGACAGGCGTGAATGGAGGGACGAATGGAGACGTGTCGTCTTCAGCGATGAGAGTCGCTTCTGCCTTGGTGCCAATGATTGTCGTATGCGTGTTTGGCGCCGTGCAGGTGAGCGCCACAATCAGGACTGCATACGACCGAGGCACACAGGGCCAACACCCGGCATCATGGTGTGGGGAGCGATCTCCTACACTGGCTGTACACCACTGGTGATCGTCGAGGGGACACTGAATAGTGCACGGTACATCCAAACCGTCATCGAACCCATCGTTCTACCATTCCTAGACCGGCAAGGGAACTTGCTGTTCCAACAGGACAATGCACGTCCGCATGTATCCCGTGCCACCCAACGTGCTCTAGAAGGTGTAAGTCAACTACCCTGGCCAGCAAGATCTCCGGATCTGTCCCCCATTGAGCATGTTTGGGACTGGATGAAGCGTCGTCTCACGCGGTCTGCACGTCCAGCACGAACGCTGGTCCAACTGAGTCGCCAGGTGGAAATGGCATGGCAAGCCGTTCCACAGGACTACATCCAGCATCTCTAGGATCGTCTCCATGGGAGAATAGCAGCCTGCATTGCTGCGAAAGGTGGATATACACTGTACTAGTGCCGACATTGTGCATGCTCTGTTGCCTGTGTCTATGTGCCTGTGGTTCTGTCAGTGTGATCATGTGATGTATCTGACCCCAGGAATGTGTCAATAAAGTTTCCCCTTCCTGGGACACACCGAGCGAGGTGGCGCAGTGGTTAGACACTGGACTCGCATTCGGGAGGACGACGGTTCAATCCCGCGTCCGGCCATCCTGATTTAGGTTTTCCGTGATTTCCCTAAATCGCTCCAGGCAAATGCCGGGATGGTTCCTTTCAAAGGGCACGGCCGACTTCCTTCCCCGTCCTCCCCTAATCCGATGAGACCGATGACCTCGCTGTCTGGTCTCCTTCCCCAAACCAACCAACCAACCAACCAACCTTCCTGGGACAATGAATTCACGGTGTTCTTATTTCAATTTCCAGGAGTGTATAATTGCAGTTTTATTGAGGTAAGAATTTTTGCTTGTTTTATTCAGAATACAGGGCCGAAGGTCAGCGCTGCTGTCCTTATAAAATTTACCAGATATTATTATTTCTGTTAGGAGGTTATATTTCGTTCATGGTTCATTATTTAATTAATATTATTGTTGGTTTATGGTCAATTTTCATTCCTTAATTTTTGTGGGGAAATTACGCTTGGCTCCATTTTCATTTATTATTTAACTGGGAGGTTACACAGTGTCTGCTCCTTTAACAAGCTGTACCAGTCTAGAAATTTTTATCGTTTCAATAGAGGACTTTATTCCTTATTTTCCGCTGTCTGACTTGAACTTCTTAGCTCATCAGGAACGTTTACAGTTTTAACATTATGTAAATTACGTGAGTTTCCTTCTGAAAAAGATACCCTTACAAGGGAACCTCCCCATCGCACCCCCGTCGGAGTTAGTTATAAGTTGACACAGTGTATATGCCTTGAAAACTGAACACAGATCAATCGAGAAAACAGGAAGAAGTTTTGTGGAACTATGAAAAAAATAAGCAAAATATACAAAGTGAGTAGTCCATGCGCAAGATATGCAACATCAAGGACAGTCTGAGCTCAGGATCACCGTGTTCCCGTGGTTAGCGTGAGCAGCTGCGGAACGCGAGATCCTTGATTTAAATCTTCCCTCGAGTGAAAAGTTTACTTTCTTTAATATCGCAAAGTTATGGTCGGTCAGTTCGTTCATTGACGTCTTTGTTCACTGTAATAAGTTTAGTGTCTGTGTTTTGCGACCGCACCGCAAAACCGTGTGATTAGTAGACGAAAGGACGTGCCTCTCCAATGGGAACCGAAAACATTTGATCGCAAGGTCATAGGTCAACCGATTCCTCCACAGGAAAACACGTCTGATATATTCTATACGACACTGGTGACGGCATGTGCGTCACATGACAGGAATGTGCTGTCAACCAACCTAACTTGTACACATGGCGAATGGGTAAAAAGATTCTTCTACGTTGCCCGATTTAGGTTTTCTTGTGGATGTGATAATCACTCCCAAGAAAGTGTGTTTCGATGTTTGTTTAGGTGTAGCGTCCCCATACTACGGCGCAGTTACCTCGCATCGGACGGACGGACGGACAGATACTTGTCTGAAAATAAAACAAGTTAATCTTTCACTCGAGGTAATACTTGAACCAAGGACCTCTCGTTCCGCAGCTGCTCACGCTAACCACGGGACCACGGCGCTCCTGAGCTCATACTCTCCTTGATGTTGCGTATCTTGCACACGGACTACTCAGTTTGTATATTTTGCTTATTTTTTCATAGTTCCACACAACTTCTTCCTGTTTTGTCGATTGATCTGTGTTCAGTGTTTGCAAGGTCTATCCACTATGCCAACTTATAACTAAATCTGAGGGGGTGCGATGGGGAGGTTCCCTTGTTAGTGGTATTGAAACGTGGTCAACATTTTCACAGGAGACTTATGCAATGGGCTCGCTGCATACGTTTTCACCGATCATTTAGCTGCGGTTGCTGCTGTTAGCCATATTCAAAATTTTGAAAGTATTTTCAATGATTTCCTTGCAAGCTATTACTGTTTCTCTCAAAACTTGAGAAAAATACTTTATGATGACACTTCTTCTTGATAAAAAGTATGTCGAATTTCTGAAATAGACTTCGTTAGACTTACATGATCCATTCACACTGATGTAACCACTGCCTATATTCGACGTCAGTCAACGTGCAGTAAACACTCACATACGACAGTTGGCAGCACTTGCAGTGGCAGGTACATAAAACGTGTCAGGGGGTAGGTGGTAGCGTGGGAAACATTGCAGTCATTGTTGTAATGTGGAAATGGAGCGATTCTTCCGATATCCAAAGGGGAATGATCACTGGCTTTCGGCCCAAGGGCGAAAGCATTTCAGAACCATCTAAGTAGGTAAGACCTTCGCGTGCCGCCATAGTTTAAAAATACCGCACATGGAAGAGTGGGGCTACATAAAAACGACGCCGGGGCAGCTTTGATGAACCACAGGCTGAGGAGATGTGTGGGGCCGAATAGACGTGATAGCTGCCTGTGACCCTCTGCAGGAGATACTTATTTCATAACTCATTCTGGCTGCTGTTATAGGAACGCTGGAATTTTCACTCTAATACCTCAGTTGGGCGTCCACTGAGTAGCGACAGGTGCCCTTTACAGACGAATCACGTTTTATACTCCATCAGAGAGATTCCAGTTGGTGTGTACAGCATGAAACGTCTGAAAGCTAACACCCCAAAAAAATCGTCGGAAGGGTCCAGAGCAGACGGCATTCCTTGCTGATCTTACCATCCTGAAAGGCACAGTGCATCAACATAAGTATGCATCTGTCCTTGAGGACCATGTCAATGGCAACATGCAGTTGTTCATCCTCTGCACGATGGCATCTATATGCTGGACAGTTCCACATTCTAAATACACTATGTGATCAAAAGTATCCGCACACTTGATTGAATATGACTTACCAGTTCGTGGCGCCCTCCATCGGTAATGCTGGAATTCCATTTGGTGTTTACCAACCTATAGCCTTGATTACAGCTTCCACTCTAGCAGGCATATATTCAATCAGGCGCTGGAAGGTTTCTTGAGGAAAGGCACTCCATTCTTCACGGAGTGCTGTACTGAGGAGAGGTATCGATGTCGGTCGGTGTGGCCTGGCACGAAGTTGGCTTTCCGAAACATCCCAAAGGTGTTCTATAGGATTCACGTTAGGACTCCGTGCAGGCCAGTCCCTTACTGGGATGTTATTGTCCTCTAACCACTCCGCCACAAGACGTGAATTATGAACAGGTTCTCGACCGTGTTGAAAGATGCATTCGTCATCCCCGAATTGCTCTTCAACAAGAAGGTGCTTAAAACATCAGTGTAGCCCTGTGCTGAGATTGTGCCACACAAAACAACAAGGGGTGCAAGCCCCCTCCATGAAATACGTGACGACACCATAACACCACCGCCTCCGAATTTTACTGTTGGCACTACATACTCTGGCAGATGACGTTCACAGGATATTTGCCATACCCACACCCTGCCATCGGATCACCACATTGTGTACGTGATTCGACACTCCACACAAAGTTTTACTACTGTTTCCACATGTTACACAAAGCGAGGCGTCGTTTAGCATTTACCGGCGTGATGTGTGGCTTATGAAAAGCGGCTCGACCATGAAATCCAAGTTTATTCACCTCTCACCTGTCATAGCACTTGCAGTTGATCCTGATGCAGTTTGCAGTTCCTGTGCGATGCTCTGGATAGATGTTTGCCTCTTACACATCACGAGCCTCTTCAGCTGTCGGAGGTGTCTGTCAATCAACAGACGAGGTTGGCCTGTACGCTTTTGTGCTGTAGGTGTCCGTTCACATTTCCACATCACTGTCACATCGGAAACAGTGGACGTAGGGATGTTTAGGAGTACAGAGGTCTCGCGTATAGACGTATGACAGAAGCGACACCCAATCACCTGACCACGTTCGAAATCCGTGAGTTCCGCGGAGCGGCCTATTCTGTTCTCTCACGATGTCTAATGACTACTGATATCGCCGTTATGGAGTACCCGACAGTAGGTGGCAGCACAGTGCAACTAATATGAAAAACATATATATTTGGGATGTCCGTATAATTTTGATCACATAGTGTAGCTCACAGTACACGTGCGTGGTTCGAAGAGCACCATTGTGTGTTTACCTTACTCCCCTGGCCACCAACCTCCGGACTCTAAATCTAGAATCTGCGGGACCACCTCGGTCGTACTGTTCCGTCCAGGGGTCCCCAAGCTGCCCTCTGCACTGGATTCCCATGGTTTCACATTCCTGTCGGTACCTTTCAGTACCTCATTGGCTCTCTTCCTGCATATCTCGCAGCGAGCCGCACTGCAAAATGTTGTTTGGTGGTTGGTGCTACGGGCACCCAACAGTGAGGTTATCAGCGGCAAAAAGTAGATAGGCTTTTGACAGGTGCTCACATTAATATGACTGGTCAGTGTATAAACCTAACGTAATGAATGCTGAACATAGCTAATTTACTCTGATATCTTCGCGTGCTGAATCGGTACCTGGCTGAATACCTCCTGTAATCGGCCGAAAAGGATGTCGCCTATACTTTCAGTGTGCTAAAATGCTATCTAACTGTGTGTTTTATTTTGAGATACACTCACCTCGTGTCTTCATTGCTGGAGCGCCACTGATGAAGGTAGTGCCAGCATTACCATAATGTTACAATGTTACAGGACATGGCGCTTCACAGAGCATACAGTTTTACCTAGTTCGTTGCCGCCTTATATCACACCGAACGCTCTTCTGCAGTTCTCAGGCAATGAAAGGTGTTAGAATCAGTACACGAAAAAGAAATAGTAGCAGATACGCCGGCATGAACAACTTTAAAAACTATACGCGATGAATCAGAACACCGTTCTCCGGAGCTTTTTGGTAACATCGTCACGTGGCCTGAGGCCGTTCGTTACCATATAAATAGGGAATTATAATTTATTTATTGTCTTCCTCCAATAACCATTGCTCCTGTGGAAAATGTCTCAAAGACAGTTGAACCGTAAATTTACTTTCAAAATCTTTTCTTAAAGAATATTCATTATTTACCAGCGATTCATCAAGAACATTAACACATTTAATCACACTAGGTGAGCGTGGAACTAGTTGCCAGGAAGTAACTGATGGAAAATGAAATTACTTTTAACAAATGTGAATTTTATTCCTAAAAGCTTTTTCCAATTCAGATTTAAAATTATAAGCAGAAAAGCCCCCTCGAATCATCAAGTTACAATTTTATTTATAGGCAGAAAGAATAGTATTAACAGTATGAGCCTTCGGGTTGAGAAGCTTGCCTGCTCCCTTTCAACGTGGCCGTCGTCATGACCGCTCACAACAATCTGTGAAAGAGTATACTGGTGCAAATCTGAAACACACCAGATTACTTTAAACTAAAAAATTTTTACTACTCACACAAACACGTAAACTATGCAACCCGAAATAGGGATGGAAATGGTTCAACACTCAAATTATTTGCCACCGAAAGTGCAATTTTTTTAAGGACTCTTACGGTGGAAGGGTGGCAACCTCATAACCTATAATGACTATTTAAATAAAACCCATAAAATGCAGACTTACATAAAATGTACAACATGCCCAAATTACGCATACACCACCTCGCAAGATGATAGGGAAGATAAAAATATATTTCAAGAATTCGGCCTTTAAGCAATAAATTCGTTAACACCGAATCCGACAAAGGCAGCTATTAACGTATGGCAGATTGACAGTAGGGAGGGGGGTTACTAAACAACCCGAACTGCAGATTGCTCTAAAGCTCCCCAATTCCACAAGGGAAAAACTGACCACCAAATTCACAAATAACGGAGAAGAATGGTGGGACGACCCCAAAACAAAGCGGCTGGTGACCTCACCAAGAAAACAAGTAGAATTTAACAAGTAAATGAAACAACATATCTCCGATCACTTAACTTCTAATAAACTGCGATTTCTGGCGAAGACCTGACGCAGCACCCCCAACGCTCTCCTGAACCGTCCGCTACCAGCCGCTTCAACGGCCGCAGGAAGGCGCGCCAATCTCCCGTCTCACGGCGTTGCAGCTCGCCCCGGCCAGCCCGATGTCTTGGTTTCGCTCCTGTTGCTCTCGTGTGAACCGCGAAGCCACTACCCCTTTATATACGGCGCTGCCCACTGAACTTACGTGGGGACCTCAGATTCGCCGACGCTCAAGGCGGACAAGTCATCTCGTGTCTCAGTGCGCGACCGACCAACCGACCGATCCAACCGCCAATGACCGTTGCCCCAGCAACTCGAGCAGACTGGCGGCCTATCGCGCAGACTCAGATGCAGGAACTCAGCACCGACTGGCCGACCACTAGCTGACATCTGTTACTGGCGGAGTGGCATGACTCTCATTTTCTGTCTTTAAAGTTAGATCCAAACCACAGACATACTAGCACTCCGACGACAGACAGACACTAACTGACGCACAAATACAAACGAGAGACAGACCAGGAACTGGTGACGCGAGACTGACCTAGTCTTACTCCGACTGACCCCCTGCCGAGTTTTTTTTTCTTTATTGTTATTTTAACACCTGAACAATCAGGTAGGCTGGGAGCGGCATGCTACGCCGCTCTTCAGCCATAGTGGTGACAATAACAGTACAAGAACGGAGAATTAAAATGAACAGTGATGGGCAAAAAATAGTGGTCACAGATACACAAAAAACACGGAGCCGTTCACACGCGACGATAATGACACTGAAGACACGTTGACACGGCGCACATAACACTGATGAATCGGACGGCACAAGTGAACGTAGTAGTGGGACGGCGGACACTAAAAACACAAAACGACGTCACACACACGAGACACAGATGGCGATGATCTCCGGCGCGCGAAAGTCCACATAGCGTGTGCGAGTCCGGGGATCTGCCAAGAGGGGAAGAAGGGCGAGGGCGGGTGGAGAGGGTGGAGAGGGGAGAACATAGATGCCAATGGCTGAGGAGATGGGAGGAGAAGGACAGGGGAGGGGAGGCCCGGAGGAGGAGTGGGGAGAAGGGTAGGAGGGATGGAGGGTGCCCACAGGAACAGATACAGGAAGAGGGAGGGAGGATCAAAGTTGGTAGGAGGGGTAGATGGAGGGGAGGAGGACATCATCAGGGAGGGGGAGCTGGCGGAAGCCACCTTGGGAGAGGGTAAGGAGGGTGGAGAGATCGGGTGGGATGTGGGAATACAGGCGCGGCAGCGGGCGGGGTGGGAGAGGATCGGGGAGACGGTCGGGTGAGGAGGATCGAGTTTACGGGAGGTGTACAGGATCTGTATCCTTTCAAGGAAAAGGAGGAGGTGGGGGAAGGGGATGAGATCGTACAGGATCCGCATAAGGGAGGGGAGACAGATGCGATAGATGAGGCGGAGAGCATGGCGTTCAAGGATTTGGAGGGATTTGTAAAAGGTAGGGGGGGGGGCAGAGATCCAAGCCAGATGGGCATAACAAAGGATAGGGCGGATGAGGGAGTTATAGGTGTGGAGAATGGTGGAGGGGTCCAGACCCCACGTACAACCGGAGAGGAGCTTGAGGAGACTGAGTCGGGACCGTGCCTTGGCTTGAATTGTCCGGAGGTGGGGAGTCCAGGAGAGGCGACGGTCGAGGGTGACGCCAAGGTACTTAAGGGTGGGAGTGAGGGCGATAGGACGGCCATAGATGGTGATATAGAAATCAAGGAGGCGGAAGGAAGGGGTGGTTTGGCCTAGAATGATCGCCTGGGTTTTGGAGCGATTGACCTTGACCAACCACTGGTTGCACCAAGCAGTGAACCGGTCAAGATGGGATTGGAGAAGGTGTTGGGAGCGCTGTAGGGTGGGTGCAAGAGCAAAGAAGGCGGTGTCATCGGCAAGCTGGAGAAGGTGGACTGGGGCTGACGGTGGCGGCATGTCCGCCATGTACAAAAGGTACAGAAGGGGGGAGAGGACGGAGCCTTGGGGCACACCGGCAGAGGGGAAAAATGTGTAGGAATCTGTGTTATGGATGGTGACATAGGAAGGACGGCAGGAGAGAAAGGAGCCGATCAGACGGACGTAGTTAATGGGAAGGGCGAAGGTTTGGAGTTTGAAGAGGAGACCGGAATGCCATATGCGGTCATAAGCACGTTCGAGGTCCAGGGAGAGGAAGATTGCGGAGCGACGGGAATTAAGCTGTTCGGAAAGGAGATGAGTGAGGTGAAGGTGAAGGTCGTCAGAAGAGAAGGACGGCCGAAAGCCACACTGGGTAACGGGAAGGAGGCGGTGCTGGCGGAGATGCTGGTGGATGCGTCGGGTGAGGATAGATTCCAGGACCTTGCTGAAGACCGAGGGAAGGCTGATGGGATGGTAGGAGGAGACGGCGGACGGCGGTTTGCCAGGCTTAAGGAACATGAGGATACGGGAGGTTTTCCACAGGTCGGGGTAGTAACCAGTGGACAGGATTACACTGTAGAGCCTGGCCAGGGTGGAGAGGAAAGAGACAGGAGTTTCACGAAGGTGACGGTAGGTGACACGATCGTGACCAGGAGCGGTGTTGCGTTTTGTGCGGAGTGTATCAATGAGATCCTGTGTAGTGATAGGGGCATTGAGTTCCGTGTGTGCAATGTTGTCCAAGTACTGGAAACCAGGAGCGAGGGGTGGGACAGAGGTGTCAGTTTGATTGCGGATATCCGGGAAGAGGGAGTAATCGAACTGGGGATCATCGGGGATGGAAAATACATCGGAGAGGTAGGAGGCAAAGTGATTGGCCTTACTAAGGGTGTCAGGGAAAGGGTGATCATCATGGAAAAGAGGATAATAGTGGGAGGGTTTAGTTCCGGTAAGGCGTCGGAAGGCCGACCAGAACTTGGACGAGTTGATTGGTACGGTAGCATTTAAATGGGTGCATGTCTGTCGCCAGTCCCGGTGTTTCTTAGCCACAAGCAAATTACGAATGTGTCGCTGGAGTTGCTGGTGGCATTGTAGTGTGTCCGGGTCATGCGTGCGGAGGAAGGCATGGTAGAGACGACGGGATTCATGGAGAAGGAGGACGGCCTGTGGGGGTAAGGTAGGACGGTGGTTGTGGATGGCGACAGTAGGGACGTGGGCCTCCACGGCCTCAGACA
This sequence comes from Schistocerca nitens, assembly GCF_023898315.1. Lineage (NCBI taxonomy): Eukaryota > Metazoa > Arthropoda > Insecta > Orthoptera > Acrididae > Schistocerca > Schistocerca nitens. The sequence goes on along the minus strand of NC_064621.1, from coordinate 317,691,416 downwards.
AGGTCTGCTGGAGAAAGGAGGCGGCATGGGTTACATCGTCAGGGTGGTGGTAGGTGAAGGGGTGGCTATCGACCTGGGCTGAAAGGGTAGCCCGGTAGGCATTCCAGTTGGCATGGACGTACTTAGGGGGAGGGTCATTACGAGGGTCGGGGCTGAGGCGACGACCGTCTGAAACGGTGAGGAGGACAGGGAGATGGTCGCTACCAATAGGCTCCAGGACATCCACCGTTATGCGGCCAAAGAGGTTGGGGGAGGAGAGGATAACATCAGGAGTGGAGTTGGATTCGGGACAGGTGTGCTGGGGGATGGGGGCGAGGTCGCCTTGAAGGGAGGAGAGGAACCGATGCCACCGCCGTAACTGGGCAGCAGAACGACTACGGATATTGAGGTCGGCGGCGATCACGTAGGAGGAGATGGTACGGTCGATGTGGGAGAGGAAGTCGAAGGGAATAGGGGCGTTGGGGCGGACATAGATGGTGGCGCAGGTGACGGTAAGGCCAGGGAAGAAGAGACTAAGGATCAGGTGTTCGGTGGGGTCGGGAAGGAGAAGTTGGAGCCGAACGGGGATCTGGCGGTGGTGACCAATGGCAACTCCGCCACGCGCAATTGGAAGGAGATTATCGGAGCGGTGGAGGAGATAGGGCGAGGTGTGGATGGAGTGGTGGGGTTGGAGGAAGGTTTCATTGAGGAGGAAGGCATCCACGCGGTGGGTGGCAAGGGTGTGCAGGAAGAGGTTCTTGTTGGCGGGAAGGGAGCGGATATTGTTGAAAAGGATACATTGCTGTCGCGCCATGACAGGGATTTAGACGAGGGTGTCAAGACGGGAGAAGGTGAAATGGGCCTGGTTGTTGGAGTAGGTGGCGTACATTTTGAGTTGGAAAATGGAACGGGCGGCGAGGGAGATCTGTTGGAGGGTGTGGGGGCGCTGAAAGGGATGAACATTCTGAAGGACGATGGTGAGGAACCTGATGTTGTCCTCAGCGGTGGTGGGGGGGACGAAGGGAGTTTCCAGGAGGGGTGGGGGCGTCCAGAGGACCCCCCTGCCGAGCTGATAGCGCCTCTTAAATGCACGTGAACAGGCAACCTTTCCGCTTTTCCACCAGAGGAAGACACCAAAGCTGCGATTACCACAGCGGCGCCAACGTCAGAAACGGAAGGCGACTGCTTCACTCAACGCGCTGCGGCGCGCTCTTCAAAACAGCAATTGTTTACCACGGCTCAACAGTGAAAAACTGGGTATTATGCATTCACCGAAGAGTACAACATGAACTCAGAATAATGGAACAACTTTCGGAGGCAAGAGTACAGTGATGTGGCTGCCGTTGCTGCAGGAACAGATCGTTGGGAGAAACGTCCATCACATTCTACGAAACCATGTACGAGATGAAACTTCCTGGCAGTTTAAAACTGTGTTCCGGACCGAGATTCGAACTCGGGACCTTTGCCTTTCCCGGGCAAGTGCTCTATCATCAGAGCTACCCAAGCACGACTGACGCCTCATCCTCACAGCTGTACTTCTGCCAGTACCTCGTCTCTTACCTAGCTTCCATACGTCACAGAAGCTCTCCTGCGAACCTTGCAGAACTAGCACTTATGGAAGAAGGGATATTGCGCAGACGTGGCTTCGTCAAAGCCTGATGGATGTTTCCAGAATGATATTTGCACTCTTCAGCGGAGTGTGCGCTGATATGAAACTTCCCGGCGGAATAAAACTGTGTGCCAGAACGAGACTCGAACTCGGGGCCTTTGTCTTTCGCAGGCAAGTGCTCTATCATCTGGGCTACCCAAGCACGACTCACGCCCCGTCCTCACAGCTGTACATCTACCGGTACCTCGTCTGTTACCTTCCACGCTTCATATCAGCTCACACTCCGCTGCCGAGTGAAATTCTCATTCATGTACGAGATGTATTTCGACAAATACAAACATATTATGCTGCCGTGTGTTACTATTAACGTACAACAAATACTGAGCAGTTCTAGATTCAGTCTTGGGTGCAAAGATTTATGTGGCCAGTAGTGTTGTTAACGATATTTTTTGTTTTAGAGCCAGATATACAACGCGTACCGTCCAAATTTCCAGTGTCGTGCAGATATTTTCTGTGTAAGAATAAAACTAAAAGCAGATGCCATTACTCTGCTTTAAATCACCGCAGACGATGGTTCCTGGTACCACAATAGTCATAAAATGCCTATACAGAACCTAACAAATTTTACTAGCGGAGCTATGAGCTCATTATTTGAAAGTAGCGAAAAACCGACCATGCTTACGAAGGACACCAGTTTTCCACCTAAGACTAAATACGATTTCTATTCGTACTCTTACATGTTGTGTCACATCCCCATGCACACACACATGTAATCACCAAACATCCGTTCGTTGTACTGCTGTTCATTGGTATCTCGTTTCCCATTCACCAACTTTTTGATAGTTGCACTCACTCGGTTACGCTAAGTGTGCTCCCTAGATTGATTAGAACAGAAGTAGGTGGAGGACACTGACTGACTAATGGCCACCCATCTTATGGTATGACTCAAGAAGGGATTTAAGCACACGGCAAACTGAAAGAATATCTCAGGGGGAAGAGATTTTCCAACTATTAGGATTGCTCCGTGAACAAGTTGGGGATTGACAACGTTGAGAAATTGAATGATTGTTAGAGTGTTGAAATAGCTGCTTACTTTTTGTATATAGTGTTATTTTTTTAATCAGAAACAAAAATGCAGAAATGCTGGGCACAATTCGTTTGTATTTAAAAGCAAAATTATGTAAAACTTTAATGACTACGTGTATAAATACCAATGATTTTTACTAAGAAGGCGCATCTCAGAGGTTAACCATGGGGTACCTTGTTTTATTTCCCAAGCGTATGTATAGCTTCACTTGGCGTACTCACATATGATTCTCTCTCTTATCGTGATAGAAGCAAAATCTACGTTTTGTGTACGGTGCTTTCTGCTTGCGAAGTAAGAAGTAAAAATTGCACAAGCCAACGAAAAAGTTTTTTGAAAAACGTTTTTACTTTGATAGCTGATCTTTATAGAATTTTATGAGCTGAATCCAAATCTAGCCTTAGTTGTTTTTGCATCACCCATAGTTTTCGAGCAATATTCTTTTTTATTGTATAGTATAAAACTCTTACGCTATACGGTAAACAGGGAAATTAATGGTACATAAGCATAGTTTGTGTTTACAGTAAGCTACTTAAAACAACGATATGTGTTAATAGAGCTTTGTATTTTCTTTCTCTTTTTTCTTTGAAGCTTCTTGTGTAGCTTTTTCTATGATAAGTCGCTTGCTGAACTTCTCGATGAAGTGGCCAACACTAGTCCCCTATCATGTTGAAATAGCTGGGAAAATTTCTGCTTTCTCTTTCTATATATGTATATGCTGGTTCCAAGTGCCAATAAGTTCTTTTCTTTTAATCTAGAGACAAGCACTTCGGCTTTTTCTACCGTTAAGCCCAGATCCCTAACCAAATCGTTAAGCTCGGTCTGACTAAACAATTTGGGCTCTAGAATTTCTGTATTACAATGGAATTGATCATAATCTAGGTTATCTAAATCCGATTGTACATAAGAAAATACTTCTTTTGGGATAGAATTTAAATTATCTGGTTGTTCAGGAACCGGCAAATCTACACATTGCCCTACTGGTCGGATGACGGACGGAAGGTTAGGGTAGCTTATTACCTTCTTGTTTTTCGAATTATGACCAGTAATATCAACACTGTAAAAGTATCAAACATCGGAATGATTTCTTGGCTCCCCCCATATCATAGGAACAGCAAAGCTAAATTGTACATAAGAAAATACTTCTGTTGGGATAGAATTTAAATTATCTGGTTGTTCAGGAACCGGCAAATCTACACATTGCCCTACTGGTCGGATGACGGACGGAAGGTTAGGGTAGCTTATTACCTTCTTGTTTTTCGAATTATGACCAGTAATATCAACACTGTAAAAGTATCAAACATCGGAATGATTTCTTGGCTCCCCCCATATCATAGGAACAGCAAAGCTAAATTGTACATAAGAAAATACTTCTGTTGGGATAGAATTTAAATTATCTGGTTGTTCAGGAACCGGCAAATCTACACATTGCCCTACTGGTCGGATGACGGACGGAAGGTTAGAGTAGCTTATTACCTTCTTGTTTTTCGAATTATGACCAGTAATATCAACACTGTAAAAGTATCAAACATCGGAATGATTTCTTGGCTCCCCCCATATCATAGGAACAGCAAAGCTAAATTGTACATAAGAAAATACTTCTGTTGGGATAGAATTTAAATTATCTGGTTGTTCAGGAACCGGCAAATCTACACATTGCCCTACTGGTCGGATGACGGATGGAAGGTTAGAGTAGCTTATTACCTTCTTGTTTTTCGAATTATGACCAGTAATATCAACACTGTAAAAGTATCAAACATCGGAATGATTTCTTGGCTCCCCCCATATCATAGGAACAGCAAAGCTAAAGGCGTTGTTCTCCTTTTTGGACAATTTTGTCAGATCTTCAACACACACATTACATACCTTATGCCGCGCCTAAGATTTATCTTAATCTCCCACTTTAGATTCAAAATATGATAGATAAACTTTATCACAAAGTCTATAATGTTTCTTTGGTGTTTTTTAACCACAAATTCACCAAAAATATAACAAAAACTGTCAGCAGAGTTTTTACAACCACGATTAGACATTGTACTGAGATCATGTACAGGAAACGGGAAATTGAGGTTAGGATGACAGTAAGCAAAACATTATCTGTTAACACAAATATAGAAGCGACCTTTTTTTGCCAGCAAATGTTTTATGGCAGTGCTACCAACGTCATCTACATTCATTACACTTCCTTTTTAAATTATTTTAACTATATAACAGCTGTTAAATTACTTAAAAAATCGCTTAATTTATTAAATTGAACCGCAATATGTGAAGAAATGGTAGGCGATACAGTTTTTTAAGTATGATATTTGGATTTTCCACCCTAAAAATCATAGGAATAAAGTATTTTCAGCAAAAAGTTTTACCAGCGTTGGATTGTGTTATTTATCTAACTGTGTTTCATTCCATATTAAAAGACGAAATACAGTATCTGAAAAACACTTTTGGGGTACATGTGCTTTTTATGATTTTAAGAGCTCGTCTTGAAACGGCTGGAACGGGATTGTTCAGTCTCCACACAATCCGCGCTTCATCTGTCCTCTGTCATTAATTATTCCTTCAACCGAGATTGAACCTATCTTTGTCAGTATCGTAGTCCGGTTACACTAATTTGTAAACACTTCGGTGTAAGAATTAGACGAAACGTACACAATGCAGAGTCACTGAACGATGACTACAATCAAAAAGCACTGGCCTGAGGGATTATCATTGTCTTTGTTCGGCGATGGGAATGACTATTTCTAGAATTTTTTTGTCTTTTCAGATCACAAAAGGTCTCTCAAAAAAGATATTAATTGAATTTATAAGAGAAAAAGATAATCCCATCGCCTTCCTGATGGGAGAAAATACATTTGCAAAAATTTGGAATCATTCGCATTTTCATTAGCTGAAGGACTAGTCCTTTGCAGATTTTTTTCAGGCTAGAAAGATCATTTCTAGAGACCTAGGTACTGTGTAGAATAATAGTGTCGTATATCTGGGTCAATTAGAGATGCAGTGCAGCATTCAGTAAAAGTCACTTGGCCTATCTTAATAATGTCTAACTTTCTTTATGAAGTTCTCTCTGATTATTCTACCCTAATTAACTATGTGTCAAAGGGATAGTATGTTTCCTACATTCCTATCCTCGTTGCCCCGTAGCAGTTTCTCCTTCTATCCCCTTACGAGGCATTATCGTCATGTCTCAGCCTGCAACTCGAAACACGACTGGCTCTCAACATACGGATTACAGGTTAGCCGACGCAAGGATATCATCTCGTTCTGTGGTGAAAGATTGTCGTTGTGTAGCATTCAGTGAGAAGTCCCCCGGTGGCTAGCCGTCCCTCCTGTTTGTTTTTTCTCTGTAGTGGAATTGACCCCACGAAAATGGACAGTTGCAGTAGATGGACGCTTTGTACAGAGTTGGCAGTGACTTGGCTGGCGGCAGCCGTATATTTTGCGAGCGGGCAGATAAATCTGGCGGTCCCGCGGGAGCGGCACAGTTAACTGTTTGCCCGCAGCCGGCAGCCTGCCTGAAGGTGTGCTCGCTACACAGCGCCACACCCCCGCCGGGCTGTGTGTGCCGGGAACTGCTCCGCCACGCGGGGGCCACTGCATCACCTCGCTGCCTCTGATCCACCACTTACTCTCCGAATCCGGCCCGCCTCCTCGGCCCCCACCCCCACCCCTAACCTCTCCCTCCCCCTCCACTCGTCCCCACCTACCTACCCGTCCTATTCCTTGACTGCTTCTCCTGTTTCTCAGAGAAAATCGGCTGCAGCGCTCCATTTCCACTCTGGCTTCGCTCCTCATTTGCCGAGGAAAGCTAACAAGTAGGGTAAGGTGAACTGCCACCCGGAATCTTTAGGTGTGCTGTCTGCGAGGATAAATGTGTCTCCGGGTTCCATATAACCGGCATGCAGTACGTCATTCTACTGAAACGCGAGAAATATGTTTCATTACGTCGTAAAAAGACCAAGATGAGTTTCAGCGTCTGCAGCTGCGAACTCTTGTAAGATACCGTGTGTTATGCTCAAAGGTCGATTTACACTAGACTTAAACGGCTTGATTGGTGGTCACCGTCAATTGGGGGTGCGTTTACACGGCACGCAACGGTATCATTGTCGCTTTTCTGATTCCGCTCTCTAACGGTGATTGTAATGATATTACAAATTTATTACCTACAAAGAATTACAAGTGCGTTTAAAGAACCAATAAAATAAACTTAAAGTGTTTCAGGCAGTTCATGACAAATGGCTGCGATATATCAGTTTATTAATTTGCTTCGGTTTCGGTCACAGGTCATCATCTGGCACTAGAATTAATGTTAGAAAACATAAATAACGACAAAATCTTATATGCAAAATGTCATGAGGACACGAAATACAAAAATTGAATTTACAAAAAAATGGCTAATGCAAGTTGCATGTCAATCACGCTGAGCTACAAAATCGTAATAACTGTCGGTTTATTAAGTAATAACATAGAAGAACAATACTTTCCACACATCAACAGCCTTCCTCACGGGACACACTAAGGGAAACTAGCCATTGAAGTCAAGACACGCTATGAGAAGCCAAAGCACATCTAAAAGACGGTACTAGGAGATATCCAATCGATACAAATAACAACATACAAAGATAATTTTAAGGTAAAAGCAACCATAATTACAACAATTTTAGTACAGTCATTTGAAAAAATATTCGAAACCACTAGCGTCAGTTACCAAACACAGTTTCTTTTCCTGTCTGTTTACTTGACAGAAATGTAAATACAGTGGTCTATGACAAATATGTTTGAACAAGAATTAAAACAAGTTCCCCAAATCCTAGATACAACGCATAAATCAATGCATCACATGCCCCAACAGACAGAGACAAAGGAACAAATGATTATGATTAAGGTTCCCAGTGTATTATTAAGAAGCTACATCAACACGGAAAAAAGATACTCAGGGTTAACAAGTGCAAGATACACAGTGCTACAACTAGATAACTTAATGAAGGGTTCCTTGGTGATTGTATGCCGAAGATCTGTCAACAAAATGTTTTTCTTGTCCATATGTGTGATTAAAATAATGTAGCACACAACAAGGAATACATTTCTTCAGAGGATCAAAACACAATAACAAAATGTGTGAGATCAATATGGTACATGAGAGCTTACAAATGTTATTCAAAAGCCGGCCGAAGTGGCCGTGCAGTTCTAGGCGCTGCAGTCTGGAACCGCAAGACCACTACGGTTGCAGGTTCGAATCATGCCTCGGGCATGGCTGTGTGTGATGTCCTTAGGTTAGTTAGGTTTAACTAGTTCTAAGTTCTAGGGGACTAATGACCTCAGAAGTTGAGTTCCATAGTGCTCAGAGCCATTTGAACCACTTTTTGTTATTCAAAACCAGAGAAGAATCGTGGTCACCAGGTTTAGGGAATTTAACATTGTATCGAATAGGATGAAGTGTGTGAGGAATAAATAGATAATTTAAAAACATAAAATTAAAAATTTGAAAACTGTTTTCAGCCACTACAACCTATTAACACTCTTGCAATGCTGCCAAACATATGAATTTCCTGAAACATTTATCCACTACTGACAGTTCCCTGAAGAAAACATTTGACGTTCGAAGTGTTTTCCGTGCTGTTCTAAGAAAATGATATGTCTTCTCAATAATTATTTACAAATTTCCTCTCAACTCTTCCGACTCATTTTATAGTAAACTCAAGACTCAAAAATCCATGGGTATAAATCTGGGGATAGTGGAGGCCATGAAGTAGTACCTTCTCGGCCAGTCTCTTCCTCAAAGTTTTCATTTACTAAGTTTCTCACAGTAGCTCTCTAATGCTCCATCTTGTTGTCTTATCCGATTTTCCTTAACCGGCTGGACATCCGAAAAAGTGAAATTTTCAATTCTAACGAGTCTTCTGAAAGGATACCTAGGTAATTTACAGAACTGACAATACCATTACATAAAGAAAACTCGATTACCCCACCACTTAAAAGCCTGCCCATACATTATGGCCACGTTCATCTCTTGTGTCCAATTACACTGAGATTCGTAGAATCACTGTAGTTAGTTTTTTTTTCACTGGTTTGATGCGGCCGACCACGTATTCCTCTCCTGTGCTACCTCCTAATCTGAGAGTAGCATTTGCAACCTATGTCCTCAATTATTTGCTGGATGTAGTACAATCTCTGTCTTCCTCTGCAGTTTTGCCCTTTTCAGCTCCCTCTAGTACCATGGAAGTCATTCCGTCATGTCTTAACAGATGTCCTGTCATACTGTCTCTTCTCCGTACTAGTGTTTTTCACATATTCTTTTCTTCTCCGATTCTACGCAGAACCTCCTCATTACTTACCTTACCAGTCCACCCAATTTTCAACATTCGTGTGTAGCACCATATCTAAAATGCTTCGATTCTATTCTGTTCCGGTTTGCCCACAGTCAATGTTTCACTACCAAACAACGCTGTACTCCAGACGTACATTCTCAGAAATATCTTCCTCAAATGAAGGCTAATATTTGAGATTAGTAGACTTCTCTTGGCCAGGAATGCCCTTTTTGCCATTGCTAGTCCGCTTTTGATGTCCTTGCTCCGTCCGTCATTGGTTATTTTACTGCCTAGGTTGCAGAATTCCTTAACTTCTTCTACTTTGTGACCATCAATCCTGATAAGTTTCTCACTGTTATCATTTCTACTAATTCTCATTACCTTAGTTTTTCTTCGATTTACTCTCAATCCTTACTCTGTACTCATTAAACTGTCCATTCCGTTCAGCAAATCATGTAATACTTCTTCACTTTCACTGAGGTCCGCCCTCGGTAGCTGAGTGGTCAGCGCGACAGAATGTCAGTGCTAAGGGCCTGGGTTCGATTCCCGGCTGGGTCGGAGATTTTCTCCGCTCAGGGACTGGGTGTTGTGTTGTCCTAATCATCATCATCATTTCATCCCCATCGACGCGCAAGTCGCCGAAGCGGCGTCAGCTCGAAAGACCTGCACCCGGTGGCCGGTCTAACCGACGGGAGGCCCTAGTCACACGACACTTTTATTTACTATCACTCGGGTTAGCAATGTCACCAGCGAATCGTATCATTGATATCCTTTCACCTTGGGTTTTAATTCCACTCCTGAACCTTTCTTTTATATCCATCATTGCTTCCTCGATGTACAGATTGAACGGTAGTGGCGAAGGGCAACATTCTTGTCTTACACCCTTTTTAATACGAGCACTTCGTTCTTGTTCGCCCACTCTAGTTATTCCCTCTTCGCTGTTGTACATATTGTATATGACCCGTCTCTCCCTATAACTTACCCTTACTTTACGCAGAATTTCGAACACCTTGCACCATTTTACATTGTCGAACGCTTTTTCCAGGTCGACAAATCCTATGAACGTGTCTTGATTTTTCTTTAGTGTTGCTTCCATTATTAACCGTAACGTCAGATTTGCCTCTCTCGTCCCTTTACCTTTCCTAAAGCCAAACTGATCGTCATCTAGCGCATCCACAATTTTCTTTTCCATTCTTCTGTATATTATTCTTGTCAGCAACTCGGTTGCCTGAGCTGTTAAGCTGATTGTACGGTAATTCTCGCACTTGTCAGCTGTTGCCGTCTTCGGAATTGTGTGGATGATGCTTTTCCGAAAGTCAGACGGTATGTCGCCGAAGTCATGTATTCTACACACCAACGTGAATAGTCGTTTTGTTGCCAATTCCCCCAATGATTTTAGAAACTCTGACAGAATGCTATATATCCCTAATGCTTTATTTGATCTTAAGTCCTCCAAAGCTTTGTTAAATTGTGATTCTTGTACTGGATCCCCTACCTCTTCTAAATCGGCTCCTGTTTTCTCTTCTATCACGTCAGTCAAATCTACCACGTCATAGAGGCTTTCGATGTATCCTTTCCACCTATCCGCTCTCTCGTCTGCATTTGGCAATTGAATCCCCGTAGCACTCTTAATGTTATCATCCTTGCCTTTATTGTCACCGAAGGATGTTTTGACTGGACTATCCTAAGTCTGTCCTTCCGACGATCATTTCTTTTTCGATGTCTTCACATCTTTTCTGCAACTATTTCTATGGTGTCACCGCCAGACACCACACTTGCTAGGTGGTAGCATTTAAATCGGCCGCGGTCCGTTAGTATACGTCGGACCAGCGTGTCGCCACTATCAGTGGTTGCAGACCGAGCGCCACCACATGGCAGGTCTAGTCTAGAGAGACTACTTAGTACTCGACCCAGTGATACAGCCGACTTTGCTAGTGGTGGTTCACAGTCTACATACGCTCTCATTTGCAGAGACGACAGTTTAGCATAGTCTTCAGCTACGTCATTTGCTACGACCTAGCAAGGAGCCATATTCAGTTACTATTCTGAACAGATAATATTGTGAATCATGTACCGTCAAGATCGACGTTCATCATTAATGGATTAAAGTTAAGTATCCAACTAATTACGTCCGCGCCGGCCGCGGTGATCTAGCGGTTCTCGGCGCTCGGTCCGGAACCGAGCGACTGCTACGATCGCAGGTTCGAATCCTGCCTCGGGCATGGATGTTTGTGATGTCCTTAGGTTAGTAAGGTTTAAGTAGTTCTAAGTTCTAGGGGACTAATGACCACAGATGTTAAGTCCCATAGTGCTCAGAGCCATTTGAACCAATTACGTCCGCTTTCTGAATTCTAATTCCTTGTCATGTTCCAGACCTCACGTAAGTATAGTCCTTCCCTCCTCTCGCCAGCCTGCGTGAGCTAAAACGCGTGCATTTCGGCCTCTTCTAGTAACACGGTGTTGGCACTTCCGCCAACACAACAATTTCGTCTCAGCTTCCCTCCACTCCGTATTTGTTTCATTCCTCAGCGACTTGTATTTCTCTATTCCTTAGTTTGGCATGTCATTTTTGTCCTTCCTCCTTTCATCGATAAACTGAAGTATTTCTTCTGTTACCTGTGGTTTCTTCGTAGTTACCCCTCCGCCCATGAACCATGGACCTTGCCGTTGGTGGGGAGGCTTGCGTGCCTCAGCGATACACATGGCCGTACCGTAGGTGCAACCACAATGGAGGGGTATCTGTTGATAGGCCAGACAAACATGTGGTTCCTGAAGAGGGGCAGCAGCCTTTTCAGTAGTTGCAGGGGCAACAGTCTGGATGATTGACTGATCTGGCCTTGTAACATTAACCAAAACGGCCTTGCTGTGCTGGTACTGCGAACGGCTGAAAGCAATGGGAAACTACAGCCGTAATTTTTCCCGAGGACATGCAGCTCTACTGTATGATTAAGTGATGATGGCGTCCTCTTGGGTAAAATATTCCGGAGGTAAAATAGTCCCCCATTCGGATCTCCGGGCGGGGACTACTCAAGAGGACGTCGATATCAGGAGAAAGAAAACTGGCGTTCTACGGATCGGAGCGTGGAATGTCAGATCACTTAATCGGGCAGGTAGGTTAGAAAATTTGAAAAGGGAAATGGATAGGTTAAAGTTAGATATAGTGGGAATTAGTGAAGTTCGGTGGCAGGAGGAACAAGACTTTTGGTCAGGTGATTACAGGGTTATAAATACAAAATCAAATAGGGGTAATGCAGGAGTAGGTTTAATAATGAATAAAAAAATAGGAGTGCGGGTTAGCTACTACAAACAGCATAGTGAACGCATTATTGTGGCCAAGATAGACACAAAGCCCATGCCTACTACAGTAGTACAAGTTTATATGCCAACTAGCTCTGCAGATGATGAAGAAATAGATGAAATGTATGACGAGATAAAAGAAATTATTCAGGTAGTGAAGGGAGACGAAAATTTAATAGTCATGGGTGACTGGAATTCGTCAGTAGGAAAACGGAGAGAAGGAAACATAGTAGGTGAATATGGATTGGGGGGAAGGAATGAGAGAGGAAGCCGCCTTGTAGAATTTTGCACAGAGCATAACTTAATCATAGCTAACACTTGGTTCAAGAATCATGAAAGGAGGCTGTATACATGGAAGAAGCCTGGAGATACTGACAGGTTTCAGATAGACTATATAATGGTAAGACAGAGATTTAGGAACCAGGTTTTAAATTGTAAGACATTTCCTGGGGCAGATGTGGATTCTGACCACAATCTATTGGTTATGAACTGCAGATTGAAACTGAAGAAACTGCAAAAAGGTGGGAATTTAAGGAGATGGGACCTGGATAAACTGAAAGAACCAGAGGTTGTAGAGAGTTTCAGGGAGAGCATAAGGGAACAATTGACAGGAATAGTGGAAAGAAATACAGTAGAAGAAGAATGGGTAGCTCTGAGGGATGAAGTGGTGAAGGCAGCAGACGATCAAGTAGGTAAAAAGACGAGGGCTAGTAGAAATCCTTGGGTAACAGAAGAAATATTGAATTTAATTGATGAAAGGAGAAAATATAAAAATGCAGTAAATGAAGCAGCCAAAAAGGAATACAAACGTCTCAAAAATGAAATCGACAGGAAGTGCAAAATGGCTAAGCAGGGATGGCTAGAGGACAAATGTAAGGATGTAGAGGCTTGTCTCACTAGGGGTAAGATAGATACTGCCTACAGGAAAATTAAAGAGACCTTTGGAGAGAAGAGAACCACTTGTATGAATATCAAGAGCTCAGATTGCAACCCAGTTCTAAGCAAAGAAGGGAAGGCAGAAAGGTGGAAGGAGTATATAGAGGGTTTATACAAGGGAGATGTACTTGAGGACAATATTATGGAAATGGAAGAGGATGTAGATGAAGACGAAATGGGAGATAAGATACTGCGTGAAGAGTTTGACAGAGCACTGAAAGACCTGAGTCGAAACAAGGCCCCGGGAGTAGACAACATTCCATTAGAACTACTGATGGCCTCGGGAGAGCCAGTCCTCACAAAACTCTACCATCTGGTGAGCACGATGTATGAGACAGGTGAAATACCCTCAGACTTCAAGAAGAATATAATAATTCCAATCCCAAAGAAAGCAGGTGTTGACAGATGTGAAAATTACCGAACTATCAGTTTAATAAGTCACAGCTGCAAAATACTAACGCGAATTCTTTACAGACGAATGGAATAACTGGTAGAAGCGGACCTCGGGGAAGATCAGTTTGGATTCCGTAGAAATGTTGGAACACGCGAGGCAATACTGACCTTACGACTTATCTTAGAAGAAAGATTAAGAAAAGGCAAACCTACATTTCTAGCATTTGTAGACTTAGAGAAAGCTTTTGACAATGTTGACTGGAATACTCTCTTTCAAATTCTGAAAGTGGCAGGGGTAAAATACAGGGAGCGAAAGGCTATTTACAATTTGTACAGAAACCAGATGGCAGTTATAAGAGTCGAGGGGCATGAAAGGGAAGCAGTGGTTGGGAAAGGAGTGAGACAGGGTTGTAGCCTCTCCCCGATGTTATTCAATCTGTATATTGAGCAAGCAGTAAAGGAAACAAAAGAAAAATTCGGTGTAGGTATTAAAATTCATGGAGAAGAAGTAAAAACTTTGAGGTTCGCCGATGACATTGTAATTCTGTCAGAGACAGCAAAGGACTTGGAAGAGCAGTTGAACGGAATGGACAGTGTCTTGAAAGGAGGATATAAGATGAACATCAACAAAAGCAAAACGAGGATAATTGAATGTAGTCAAATTAAGTCGGGTGATGCTGAGGGAAGTAGATTAGGAAATGAGACACTTAAAGTAGTAAAGGAGTTTTGCTATTTAGGGAGTAAAATAACCGATGATGGTCGAAGTAGAGAGGATATAAAATGTAGACTGGCAATGGCAAGGAAAGCGTTTCTCAAGAAGAGAAATTTGTTAACATCGAGTATAGATTTAGGTGTCAGGAAGTCGTTTCTGAAAGTATTTGTATGGAGTGTAGCCATGTATGGAAGTGAGACATGGACGATAACTAGTTTGGACAAGAAGAGAATAGAAGCTTTCGAAATGTGGTGCTACAGAAGAATGCTGAAGATAAGGTGGGTAGATCACTTAACTAATGAGGAGGTATTGAACAGGATTGGGGAGAAGAGAAGTTTGTGGCACAACTTGACTAGAAGAAGGGATCGGTTGGTAGGCCATGTTTTGAGGCATCAAGGGATCACAAATTTAGCATTGGAGGGCAGCGTGGAGGGTAAAAATCGTAGAGGGAGACCAAGAGATAAATACACTAAGCAGATTCAGAAGGATGTAGGTTGCAGTAGGCACTGGGAGATGAATAAGCTTGCACAGGATAGAGTAGCATGGAGAGCTGCATCAAACCAGTCTCAGGACTGAAGACCACAACAACAACAACCATCTTTATACCTATGTTTTCCTTCCCAACTTCTATGATGGCCCTTTTTAGAGATGTCCATTCATCTTCAACTGTACTGCCTACTAAGCTATTCCTTATTGCTTTATCTACAGCCTTAGAGAACTTCAACTATATCTCGTCATTCCTTAGCACCTCTGTATCCCTCTTCTTTGTGTATTGATTCTTCCTGACTAATGTCTTAAACTTCAGCCTACTCTTCATCACTACGATATTGTTATCTGAGTCTGTCTGCTCCTGGATACGCCTTACAATCCAGTATCTGATTTCGGAATTAGTATCTGTAGACATAGTTCTGTCTTTCCTCTCCGCCATTCACTTTAAATGTCGCTTCGTCGCTCCAAAGAACATGTATGTTAAACTTGGGATCGAATTCTTGTCGGAATGTGTATAACTCGCAAAATTCTGGGTGGCCTTCATTTTGGTCTTGAAGTAAAGTAGGCCAATACTGTCTCAATTTCAGCTTTTTATAAATCCTTCGTGGACTTTTTCATGTTACTGATTTCTCCTTGGACGCTTTTGCTGCGACATAGTCGGTCACTGCATTAAAATTGCGCGAAAACGTTGAGATTTACTTCTGTAATAACAGACTGGTGCCTACCAGAACGAGGAAGCTCCGCCACCTATACAGTCTCTTCAAATGTTAAAATTTTAGTTTTCGAAAACCTGGTTCAAATGAATGTTGGATGTTTGGAATACGTTCAACAAACAAATCAGAAACATAATTGTAATTATGGTCCTGTTTGAAAAATTAACAAATGATGTTGTGTAACTAACTTTCTATTCATTGTTTCTTAGACGACAAAGAACGATATAACCTCAGACTAGTAATGCCATCTGTCTAATTGGTCACAGCTGACTACCATTGCACCTAGGCGAAACGAAGTCTAAGGACTGCCAATGACAACTGACTCACGGCCCACCCCGTACTGTCAGAGTTAAGAAGCTGTCAGTGAGAAAGGAAAGCAAAATTTACAACGGACGCGAAAGTGAAAGTCTAGATGGTGAGGAATTGAAAGAACTGGAAAAATGTCGTCCAGACTTTTCAGATCTACGACATTTGCATGACAAAAAAATATGTGCATATAAGCTTATCAAGCAATATTTGGTAGGGAATACCTAGGTCCTTTTTTACCACATCCACTGTTTTTTTTTTCAAAGTACGTGTCCTCATTAACCCTTTGTAACACGCCTTTGATACGGAGAAAAACAATAATATAAAGCCCAATAACATACAAAAACATAAAATCCTGTATCGTAGCCTGAGCGATTAGGTCAGCTTCCGATGTCAGCAAAGGACGCCACCGTCCAGTGTCAAACTTTTCCCCCAGAAACTCTGACGCTGACATCTTGTTCTGTTGACGGCCAGAGCGAATGCTGTCATTTTAAATGAAGTCTATAATGCTTTCACTCTCCGTTCGTTCCTTCAAATGTGAATCGCCTCGAAGAGTAAGTTACTTATCTGACCTAATTTAATGACATTTATTAATAATTTGTCGTGTAAAGTTAATTATAGCCAGGAATACGAAGTACCATTCAACTGAACAAGCAATATTCCTTTTAATGTGGCAGTTGCGTTGCCTCTTTCAGTAGAAAGATTCCCATATCATCACCAAGTTAATCTCCTTCGGGAGTTTCCGGTACTGGTATGGATAACCACCTGGGTACGAACCGGTGTTGGCTGCTTTTCCTTTGCCATTTCAGCAAAGGGAATGAGCTTTGTGCCGCACAGCTCACGGTCAGCACATTTTGCAGCGACGTCTTCAATTAAATTCCACACTTCGTACAGTGTCTCACAGAGTAAGATCATGTATTGCTGTTGATGTTAATCTGTCCTTCGTATCTGGACATTAAGATCAGCGACCTCATTTGTGCTACTCCAGAGGCGTAGGCCAGTGCCGATTTTCATCCTTTCCCTGCACTCATCTTCGTACAAAGCAAGAGTGACACGATACTGCAGAAACAAACACACACACATACACACACACACACACACACACACACACACTTACACTCATATTTATGTCCCCTACACGAATCAGACACGAATAACAAACAACTCTCACACTTTCGTGAAGATAAGATCCAGTATACACTATATATAAGAAAACATTTTCCATTTATGCGTCTGAACCTGACGCTAGGGTTCTAGCAGCCACCATGTCAATAGACTGCATTTTTTACTGTTTAAGTGTAATTTCACATCAACTTCGTTATGTAACACGAAACACTAAATTTCAGTACCGTGCAAACTGCACAATACTGCTCTCCCATGAATCACAGTTTTGTTGTCCTTCACATGTGACCGTAAACCTTTTGCAATAAATATTTAAAATTCCCTAAAAATTTACAGTTGCTTCTTTATAGATATATTATTTTATTATACAGTTTCAAAGTATATTGTTATTTTGGACGCTGATAAGGCTTGTGGCAATTTCATTCTTTCAGTTTCTTCAGTCGTGCACTTCCTAACTACTTCTGGCAGTGTTTAGAGATATTGCATGAGTGTTTCGAGGTGCAGGCGCTGACAAACCAAAATTCTTGCTTTTACTTGTTGACAAAACAGATGACACTATATTTAAATCTGACTGCTTTGTGCCTTTGTTTTGTTTATGTATTCACTTTTGCAATATCTTTTTATGTGACAAAATAGCAATTGTTTGTTCACTCGTAGATTATGGTGAAAAACTTAACATAAAACACTGCAACAGTTCATGTGTAGCTTACATTTAAAAACACTCTTTCTAAGCGGGTGACAGAACTTTTCTTAGCTTTTTGTCTGAAGGTATCGTACTATGATAACGTTATGTTGCATTTACATGAGTATACAACAAAACGAACAGACAATTTTGTAGAAAATGGATATACAGTTTTAAACAAAACGGATGTACGACCTTGAAAGTTAACTTTCTCATAACATCCGAGGCTGTTAAATGGCGACCATCTCGCGAGACACTTTCCTAAATCTCTCTCCAATAACCTATGATGGTGGCAATGGAAGTCTTCGTTCAGTCTAGATTTAGAGTCCAAATGACGGGTTCCTCTGGAAGAATCCTTGCAATTAATTGGTGAGAAACTGGATGAGGAAACAACCAGGCTTTGTCGCCACGAGCTGACGTCGATGTACTTTTTATTCAGCGACAAATATTTTGAACAGACTGGCGGAGTGGCCATGGGGAGCCCATTGTCCCCGATAGTCGCCAACCTTTTTATGGAAGATTTTGAGGACATGGCGCTGAAGACGGCGTCCTTAAAACCAACCTGTTTCTGGAGGTACTTTGACGATTCGTTTATGGTGTGGAATCATGGGAGGGAAGCTCTTGACCGCCTCCTAGATCATTTTAATTTCCTGCATCCTAGCATCAAGTTTACCCATGAGGTGGAAAGTAATGGAAAGCTTCCGTTTCTGGATGTTCTGGTGTACAGAAAGGATGATGGGACACTGGGACACAGTGTTTATCGAAAGCCTACGCACATGGACCGTTACCTGCATGCTTCTAACCGTCATCCATCGTTCCAGCGTACGGGGGTCCTGCGGACGTTTGCGAAAAGAGCTTATGCCATTTCAGATGGAGAAAGCTTGACACATGAATTGGACCATCTTAAGGTTGTGTTCAAGCAGAATGGCTATACAGACAAACAGATCCGTCGTGCTTTCCAGTTTGGACCATCGCCTGAACCAGCAGAAGATATCTGCAAATCGTTGGCTTTTCTGCCTTTTTCTGGGAGCATTTCCTCGAAGATAGGAAGAATTCTGAAAAGATGTCATATCAAAAGTATTTTTCGTCCGCCAGCCAAGATTAGAGCGCTTCTTGGCTCTGTTAAGGATGACTTAGTTTTGAGGAAGCCCGGTGTGTACAAGATCCTTTGCCACTGTGGGAAGGCTTATATTGGTCAGACAATCCGGACCATTCAGGACCAATGTGTTGAGCATCAGCGGCACACACGGCTGCCTCAACCTGAGAAGTCTGCAGTGGCGGAGCACTGTCTCACCGAGGGACACTGAATGCTATATGACGCGATACAAATGGTTGACCCTGCATCTCGCTATTGGGACTGTGTTTTAAAAGAATCCATAGAGATTCGTTTATCTGACAATCTTATTAATAGAGACAAGGGTTATCTTTTAAGTAAGACTTGGGACCCGGTGTTATCTTACATTAAGAAACAACGGTCTGTGTTTCGATCGTCGGAATAAAATTTTTAAACTTTTTTTTTAATTTTTTGACCGCGATATCTCGATTTCGCCTGTTTCCACCACTGGCGGCGCGGTATGTTTACTGCGCTAGAGGGCAGTTACGGCACCTTCTCGCGAACGCGTTGTGGCTCTTCTGCGGCCTATATAGGGCCCGCCGCTTGCGCTGGGAAGTCAGTTCCGGCGAGATCGTGCACCAGCACTCTCACCTGAAGATGGCGGCCAGTTGGACCGCGGAAATATTGTGTCATGAAGACGTTATGATCCGGCTGCATACCCGAGAAGAATATTATCAATTATTACGCCTGGAAAGCCTTCGTAGTCACATCTAAGGACTCTATTTTCATCGATTTCATAAACATTTCATGAGTAAAATCTTTGGTAGATAGTTGTATGGAATGTTACGCGGTTCATTTAGCTTTGACTACGTACTCTAACGTACTACAAGCTGTGTTTTGAGTTAAAAATAATTTACGATCTTTTTTAATTATTAAATTGACAGCGTTTGTTTAACGATTCTATTTTACCTCTCACGTGCTCATGAACGTCATAAATGAAACGGTAGTGTGTGTTCCACTACGGCCATTAACGTTCAGGAAATGTGTTTATGGAGCGATAGTTGCTAGCACAGTCGACGGTTATTTATTCAGCAAGAGTGTGCTAGTAGCTTTTCGTATAATTCTTCCGGGTTGCAGAACGGAAGTTTGACTTCAGATTTTTGAAGCAATTAAAGATTTTGCGGAAGCTGTTTATTTCGTTTATTCTTCATATGGTATAGTATTTAAGCTAAAATTGTGGGCCAAGTATGCTCCTCGCATATTCTTCGTCTGTACGATGGTGCATTTATACGTTTGGTAGGTCAAATAGTCATTTCACTGACAGGAAACTGCACAATTAAGGGGTATTTAAATAGTCTTTTAAGTCCACCGATTAACTCTTCTGCGTAGTAACTGATCCCTGTGATAATCTGGTATGAAACGAAGTCAGACAGCGTTAAAGTAATACTTTCATGGGTCAATATTCCAAATTCAGATGTGTGCAATTTTCTGTACACATTCCTACAGGTACTCAGTCTTTTACAAGAACCAGTGCACTTACAATCTTAGGTTCTTTTCTCAAAACACTACAGTAAACCTATTTTGTGAGAATACCTGAAGGCAAACTTCCGTTCTGCAACCCGGAAGAATTATACGAAAAGCTACTAGCACACTCTTGCTGAATAAATAACCGTCGACTGTGCTAGCAACTATCGCTCCATAAACACATTTCCTGAACGTTAATGGCCGTAGTGGAACTCACACTACCGTTTCATTTATGACGTTCATGAGCACGTGAGAGGTAAAATAGAATCGTTAAACACCAGGGAACAACACGTAATACAATAAGACCGCATTTAGGTCATGGAAATATGTAAGAAAACGTATCGCTCTATTATGCGCACAGCATATCTGTTCACACACACACACACACACACACACACACACACACACACACACTGACACACCCACGCATGCTCATGTACACGCACGTGCACAGAGCGCTTAGTTTGCTCTATTTCCATCAATTTTTGGAACTTCCTTTTTCTCTTTGAGGGCTAACTTTCATTATATTAAACCTAGGTATGATCATAACACCTCTCAGTTTCCTTTTTTGTGAGAGATGAACATAAACAAAAGCTAAATGAGGATAACAGAATGTAGTCGAATTAAATCAGGTGATACTGAGGGATTTAGATTAGGAAACGAGACATCTAAAGTAGGAGACGAATTTTGATATTTGGTAAGCAAAGGTACTGATGATGATGGAGGTAGGCATGATATAAAATGTTGCAATGGAAAGCGTTTCTGATGAAGAGAAATTTGTTAACATCGAGTATAGGTTGTCAGGAAGTCCTTTCTGAAAGCATTTGTATGGTTCAAATGGCTCTGAGCTCTATGGGACTTAACTTCTGAGGTCATCAGTCCCCTAGAACTTAGAACTACTTAAACCTAACTAACCGAAGGACACAACACACATCCATACCCGAGGCTGGATTCGAACCTGCGACCGTAGCGATCGCGCGTTTCCAGACTGTAGAGCCTAGAACCGCTTGGCCACTGCGGCCGGCGTATTTGTATGAAGTGTTGCCATGTATGGAAGTGAAACATCGACGATAAAACGTTTAAACAAGAGAACGGAAACATTAGAGAAGTGGTGCTACAGAAGCATGCTAAAGATTAGAAGGGTGTATTACGTAACTCATGGGGAGGTGTTGAATAGAATTGGGGAGAAGAGGAATTTGTGGTACAATCTGACTAAGACAATGGATCGGGTGGTAGGACACATTCTGAGGCATCAAGGGATCACCAGTTTAGTACTGGAGGGAAGCGTGGGTGACAAAATCGTAGAGGGAGATCAGGATAGGACTACAGTCAGCAGATTCAGAGGGATGTAGCTAGTAGTAGTTACTCGGACATAAAGAGGCTTTGCACAGCATAGGGCAACATGGAGAGGTGTTTCAAACCAGTCTTAGGACCGGAGACCACAATAACAACATGAACTACAATTTTATTCATGTTGTAGCGTCAAAGCCGAACAGACCTAATGAAGAGAATATGTCAGTGGTACAATTTCGGCTGTCAAATTACTTGGATTCTTCACGTGCAACTAGTTTCATGCCTCATGCCCATTAACAAGTACAGAATTTACCGTGTAAAATTTGTCTGACTGATACTGAATATTCTAATGAATAGTATCTATACACAACTGTGCCTTAAATTTTATGCTGTCTGAAATAGTCATCCATTTAATGAGGTCTGTTTGCCTCGGGTGAAACGGGAGAAGCTCGCGCGTATCTCTGTGAGTTATTAGTCCTTGAAGACAACACCATTTGATGATGATCTTTTCTAGATTAATCCTTCAGTCACCATCGAACGTTTTCACGACATCTATACTGACAACAGATGTACACAGTGATTCAGCAACATCTGTCCCGTGACGCAGTGTTGATACCAACAGGCAGATTAAAATAGTGCGCCACACTGCACTGATACTCGAACCAGTTATTTTGCCTTTCGCGAGCAGTACTCTCATCATCTGAGATATCCAAGAACGACTCACTCAGTACCCACCCCCACACCTTCACCTCTCCCAGTGGTCTTCTATCACGTTTCAGACTTCCGTTTTTCTGCATACGTTATGGATTATTATAGCAGACTTTGCAGCCACGGCAGCCATAGCCCGGACATACACTGAAGAACCAAAGAAACTGGTACACCGGTCTAATATCGTGTAGGCCACCGCGAGCACGGAGAAGTGCCATTACACGATGTGGCATGAACTCGACAAATGTGTGAAGTAGTGCTGGAGGGAAATAACAACATGAATCCTGCCGGTCTGTCCACAAATAGACGTATCAGTGGTGCCATTTCACTCCAACTGCACACGCCCCACACAGAGCCTCCATCGCCTTCAACAGTCCCTTGCTGACATGCAGGGTCCATCGATTCATGAGGTTGTCTCCACACCGTACACGTCTTGGGCGCCGTTCATGGAGGATCATTTCCCCATCACAGTGATGTCGGAGTGTGATGTTTTATCGGATTCCTGATATTCACGGTACACTCGTGAAGTGGTCGTACGGGAAAATCCCCACTTCATCGCTACTTCGGAGATGCTGTTTTCCTATCGCTTGAGCGCCGACTATAACACCACGTCAAAACTAACTTAAATCGTGATAACCTGGCATTGCAGCAGCAGTAACCGATCTAACAAGTGCACCAGACAATTTTTGTCTAATATAGGCGTTGACGACCGCAGCACCGTATTCTGCCTGTTTACACATTGGAAATTTGTGGTAAGTTCCTATGGGACAAACTGCTTAGGTCGTCAGTCCCTAGGCTTACAAACTACTTAATCTAACTTAAACTAACTTACGCTAAGGACAAGACAGACACACACACCCATGCCCGAGGGAGGACTCGAACCTCCGACGTGGGGAGCCGTACGAACCGTGGCAAGGCGCGGCTCTATATTTCAATATGCATGCCTGTACCAGTTTCTTTGGCGCTTCAGTGTATCATTAAGATAACACCGCTTCAGCTTTAAGTCCTTTACTTACAGGCACGACCGGTTTCACAGCGTTTTAGCTGCATCATCAAGTGCAGTTCACAAAATCATGTCATGTTCCGATCGATAAATGACAATGAGATGGCCCAACGGTCATTGTCAGCAATTTTTCGCTCAGTACCGAATGTCAAACGTAAAATAGCATAAATTGTTTAACACTCCGGAGAAATAGTGGCAGCCTGAAGGACTACTTCGAGGATGAATCTGTCACTCTGTCATGAGGGTCCCTTCTGAGAAATCAAAATTATCGGTCAACCTTACCTCTCACAGCCAATGATTTTACTGACAAAGACTCTTGTTAGTAATAAGGCGTTTTTTTGTTTTAATGTATGCGGATCCCTATTACTAGCTTTTGCACCGTGTATCTGTAAATTAGATTTTCGTTGGTTTATCTTCATTTGTCTGACTTCCCCATAGTCATTAAAACATACGACTGGACATGAGGGTGACTACATAAAATTTGGCTTCAGGGCGTGTGGCTTCACAGAGGTAACCACTACGTAATTTGGCACTTAGTATACAGTCACCAAAATATAACCAGTGGAACAAACATCCACTAAATCCATCCACAGGCGCCCGCAGGCCCATCTGTATTGGTCGACCGGCACGTCATCCTCCACCAACAGCGTCATGGGATGCGGTACGGAGGGCATGGGTCAGTGCACCGCGCTCCCGGCGGTCGTCAGTTTTCACGAACTGGAACCGCTGCTATTTGGTCAAGTAGCTCCTCAGTTGCCATCATGAGGATGAGTGCATCCCGTTGCACTTCTCACACCAAGGAAAAATTCCTGCCCGTATTGGGAATCGAACCTGGCTCCGGACCGTGGTTGTCAACCTCGCTGACCACTCAGCTATGGAGGTAGACAATAAGTATCTGCAGCAAGGTCAGTATTCCATTCTGCAAGTTCGTTTGTGATATTTATGACATAAGCCTAGAATAGTCTTACTGCAGGTACACTCTACGCACATTAGATGTACAGTGCACATTATTACATTTGCCTACTCTCATTAACTAGTGCATTGCATATGCACGACATTTATCGGTTGTTTCCTGGCTCTACAGTGACATATCATATACACTTGTGTTTTGGTCGAGTGACACTTCAGTAGAGCTATTACTCCCGAGAAGGGGGCGGCGGGAAAGGGGCTGGAAGGGGAGGACTATTGTGAGGGTGGAGGGGGGTGGGGGGTCGTACCCATGCAAATCGATCACCCCCACGACCTGGCCGTAAAATTTCTGTTTTCAGAATTTATTGCTTCGCGGGGTAGCCGCGTGGCTCCACCTGTCGGAGGTTCGAGTCCTCCCTCGGGCATGGGTGTGTGTGTCGTCTTTAGCATAAGTTAGTTCAAGTTAGATTACGTAGTTTGTAAGCTTAGGGACCGATGACCTCAGAAGTTTGGTCCCATAAGACATTAACACAAATTTCCCATTTTCCAGAATCTGTTAGAGAGAGTGCAACCGTACTTAATGTCGACAGTTATTCGTCAGTCAGTGATTTACTTGCAGGAAGCCAATCACTGCTATGTTTTTTTGTGTTTATAAACTAGATTTTTTCTGTAATAAAAATTTGGCTACCCTACCTAAAAGTCAGTTCTAAAATTGTAGTCGTCAATTTGTCGGAGGGTTTCACTAAATTTCTCGATAAAAAAAAACGAGAGAAAAGTGGAAAGAAACTAAATCGTGACATGTTTTCATCCGCAGATACTTTAGCAGGCGTTTCCCGTCTTACGCCGACTCTATTTCTCCAGGGAACAGTTGCCACGTCTCGTGATCGTTATTTTCACCTACTTCTCCGACGATGGAGCGGCGGCGTCTCAGTCGTGGGAGAAGATTTTTACCTCTTGCGTTTTCATATAGTTACTGCGGCCGAAGATTTATTCAAGTCCTGGGAGTCGGTGTTTTGGCATCGAGCGAAACACAGAGAATCGGGACAGTTTATTCTGCGTTGTTCTTTTCACACTGCAGAAGGAAAACGCTCCCAGGACACGGTAAGCGGGACACAGATAATACAGGATCGTGCGATTTGTTGTTCCTGGCGGAAGTAATGTTTCTCCCGATTTATCTGAAGTCGTAAATTCCGGTCACATACCGGCCAGGAAGCGGCACGAGGGGTAAGCAGAGTGCAGGAGGAAGGGAGAGGAACAAGGAGGAAGGAAGCAGGCGCAGCTGGCCTCCTCTTGTATGCACTACCCGGCACGAAACACTTCCTGAGGATGCGCCAGGGAAAGAAACATGTATCCCTTGTAGCTGTCCTGCTATATGTCGTAGTTGTAAGAAAATGGAAAACTTGGAGTTCTACAACGACTTAGAAATATGTTGTGAATTCTTATACTTTATTATTTGTGCGATATCTTTAGCCGACGTCGTCCCCGTAAACGAAAAACTCTCAGAATATGGGCTGAGTGGTATGGTGACATTAAGGTTAATAGTGCCCTGCCATGGCTGCAAAGAGAAGAGGAACAAGATGTCCTCAAATAAGTTTGTTGATGAATATCCGAAGTGATATGAGGCATCTACGGCGTAGTGAATAAATTGTCTGCCAGACGGTCGGCGGCGCCACGTGGTTACTAAATTCCACCCCGAGTAACGGAAAAAGTAGCTGACAATGGAAGACAAACCATTTCAGATGAGAATAGCTCGTGGTTGTACCGAGACCTTCTCATCTCAAATAGATTGAAATAGGCCATTACTAACCAACATGCTACTTAGACTGTGTTACTCATCCAAATACAGCATATCACTTCCCTCTATATATTACAAATTATACTTAACCACTCTCATTGTGTTAGATTTTCTTTTTTTATTTTTCTTTGAATTTTGCATTGTATAAATTATATTCTCATCAACTATGTAGTAACAAATTATATGGAACCATTTTAACAATTGTTAAGCATTCAATTCGCTGTAACATCAGAGAAATATTTATTTACTATGTTCTTTATATTATTTAAAAACAGCATCAACAACTGTATACCAATAAGACTGTAACAATGAGAAGTCTTTGCTATTAGATTCAGAAGCATAGGACCCACCTTACACTTCAAGTCGGTGGATTACTCTGTACTGTTAATGATATAAATAAATAATGGAAGACAGAGGAAGAGAGCCTCCACTGAGTCACTGAAATACGGGGTGTTATCTGTTTAAGGAAGCCACAAACATAAAGCTGAAATTGAGGGCTCACATATGGAGCGACATACGCATTCCATATTTGATTCACTCCAATGCATTCAGCCCCATGACACAAAATAAGATAAACGATTCATCTTGCACATGAACAGTAGTCGATGATTGGCTATATAGCTTCTGATGTTTGGGTGCATTTGTTGATGAAAATATGAACTGGAAGAAAAGCAGAAAGTGGAACTTCTATTTTTACGTTGATAGCGGTCGTTCAATTGGACTTCCATTTTTGACTACAGTTATTTTGCTTTTTAATGGAAGGTAGTCTTCGATGATGCTTTGGTCATCTGCGATTAATTGAACCAAGCTGTCTGAGTTGTTTATTTGTGGTACTACTAAAACTGTCTACATATTTGACAGTTTCTGCTCGCGCTAGCCAATAAGGGAAGCGCGCGGGCAGAACGGCCCATGCGGCTGAATTTTTCTGATGTTGCTTTGTCTCGTGCGTTCAGCTGCTAATGAGCTGCTAATGTTTTGGAGAGCTGGAATATTGGAGGTTGTGGGTGAGATCTATACAGTTACCCGCTGTGATGGTTAATGGGGAATGGGTAATTTGATTCAGTCTGTGCTATACAAATCCGCAGATTTATTTTGTAATCAACCTGCGTACAGAACTTACAGTGAATTATAATCCGAAACCCTATCCGTGCCTAAGGCGACACAAGTGCTTACAGATGGCTCGCTTTTAACAGAATGTAAATTGATTAACAAGATCGACTACTATCTTTCAATCCACTGCACTGCTTTATAAATGGTTTATAGTCTTGCTGGATGATGTACTCGAGAATAAGTAATTGCTTGGCCATCCTCCAGAATTTCAGTCACTGTTATATTACACTGAGAACCCGTGTGGTCTTTGTGATTTGTCTGCAGTGTTTTGTGAACTACATACAGGGTGAGATTTTCCAGCGTGTATGAACTGTAGGGATTGATCGATGTGAGGATCCGTAACAAGAACCGTCTAATGAACTCTGTCCAGAAACGCATGGTTTCCATGCTAGAGACCACTTATTCAATTACACATTGTTAAAGAGACTGTGGTCTAATACGCTCTGTACCGTACAACTACAGTTATCATATGTGTTACAAATGGTTTCCATGTGCCACAACGCATGCGCCGTAGCATGTTCTGTCTCACACTTTCACATCAGCCAGGCTGCATCCACACAGTGTCAAACGCAGCGTGAATACGCTGCTCCAGTGTCTCCACATCTGGAATGGGCTCTGCATACACGATACGTTTGAGATGGCTCTAAAATCAGAAATCACACGGGTTGAGATCCGATGAAGGAGCAGGCCACGCACCTGGACCACCTCGTCCGATCCATCCAGGGAAGACTCGATGCAGATGCCTCCGAACATCAGCGGCGAAGTGGCCTGGAGCACCATCGTGTAGCAGCCACATAGCCCTTCGAATCTTTAGTGGCACTTTTACCGCCAGGGGAAGCAAAGTCACGTGCAAGAGACGCCGATAGTTAAGGCCTGTTAGGAGACGTGGAAGGAAGACTGCATCCAAAATAAGGTGGCCAATTATCCTGCCCCACACGTCCCAACTGCACTGATGCTGATGTTTCGCTGACACCATACCAAGGGGGTTCTGCATATTATCCCACAGATGACAGTTACTAAAGTTGAAGGTACCATTCTGCGTAAAGGTGGCCTTATCTACAAATAGGATGGGTGATACAATCCCCGGAATCGTGGTTGCCTGGTGAAGGAACCGGTGACAAAACAGCTCCTGATGTGGAACGTTTGTGACTAGTAATCCCTGCACACGCTGTGAATGATAAGAGTAGTAACCATTGTTATGGAAAATGCCCCACAAGGTCATCTGGATTACCGAGTACTGGCTGGCAAACTGCCTGGTATTGATATGGCGGTCGCCTTCCACAGTGTTAATCACATTTTCCTCCTACTACGGTGTACGAACAACATTTAGGGTACGTCCTTCATGATTTCCTGCTTCCTGAGACGACCCTGATATACGCCGACTGTTGAAAGCATTATTGCAGTGATTGTTGTCAGTGGGGATAGGCCTTCTCATACAACCCTGCTTCCCGGCGCACATTACCATCTGCCTTTCCGTGAGTAGACTCCATGTCGGCAAGCTCTCGATTCGAATATGGTTCAAATGGCTCTGAGCACTATGGGACTTAACTTCTGAGTTCATCAGTCCCCTAGAACTTAGAACTGCTTAAACCTAACTAACCTAAGGACATCACACACATCCATGCCCGAGGCAGGATTCGAACCTGCGACCTTAGCGGTCGAGCGGTTCCAGACTGTAGCGCCTACAAGCGCTCGGCCACCCCTGCCGGCTCCATTCGAATATAGAACCATTGTGTACATACATCCACTACCAGGTGAGTCAGCAAGAGAAGTGAAGTGGACACAGCATTAACAGTTACTTATGGCAGGAGAGAGCGCTTGGGTATGACGTATGAAGAACAGTACCACCGTCTAGGAGGAAACCATGCGTACTGTAACTGTGGCTGTAAGGTACATCACATATTAAACTGCAATATCTGTAACAAAGTATGATTCAATAAAAGATTTTTAGCTCGACGGCCATGCAGTTCCGTACATAGAAAATAGGACCTTTTTGTTCCGTATCCTCTCATCGACGAATCACTAGAGTTTGCACACGGTGAAAAAAAAAATCTCCTGGCATAAGTCAATTTTAACAGTTCTCTGATTTATTTCGCTGAGCCTAAGTCACTGATTTATAAAATAAAAAATATTTTCATGCTGCGTGCTACCATCTTGTCAATATTGTTGCTGCAGCGTTCATCGTATCAGTGATTAGTTATAACATAAACAGTTATATAATCCAAATCTTTTCGACTGAAACCTGGTAGTAAAGGCAAGGCAGCATTCGGTTACGATTGTGGACGGGGCAGTAATCAGTTATTATTGGTTGCCTTTTACAGTTACTCAGAATTTAATTTGAACCAGTAATTTCAGACTCAAAAATAAATAAAAATACCACGCGTTATTAATGAAGGAATAAACAACAGTGTAAATAATAGTGTTTCCAGTGAGTTACAATTTAGCAAATCACCATTAAATATAGATACAGCAGATAATGTTTTAATAGCAAGCTACTGTGATCTGAGCAGAAGGCCTTACACGCCAGGAATGGCAATAAATTAAGAATTGTTTAAAACTCGTTGCAACTTACAAATTACAGGTATTGAAATATTAAAGGCAAGTCGCCGCAAACACAGCAGAAGGCATCAGACGCCACGTATGTCAGTAATAAGGTTTTAAGGCTTACTGCTAAAATACAAATACCAAACTAGAATTTTAAGGAAAATGACCACAATCACGGCTGAAGACCTTACACGCCAGGAACGGAAATAATATATAAAAAAATTAGAAGCCTGCTGTAAAACAGCAAGTACAATAGCAACGGTTAATTAAAAACAAACGGGTGAAATAAGATGATGATAAACTTTGTAACATAACCCTTAACATCCACTGAACACTACACTGCTAGATTTATTCCAGAAGGTGACCAGAACTATTAACTAGACATATATAACCATTAATGTAGGTATTACAAAGTACTGTAATAAACAATACAATAATAAAACACAAGGAGCAGTATATAAGTCCCTTAAAGGGTACTGAGACAGATTATACCAGCAGAAGCCGTGGTCTGAAGGAGCGTTACACTGAACTACTGGCCATCAGACCTTCTTTTAGAACACACGTGTCTTACAAGAACCAAGGGGCCACAGACGGTGCTCCAGGAATCGACCACTCAGAAGGTCCGGCAACAAACAATTTCGCGTGCAATGAGATAGGCAGCCAAGAGTTGCACTCACTTCACAAGATGGTAACTCAGACTGGTAGCAGTCTACGAATGGCTAACGATAATCGTGCAGAGTGCGGGAACCTACATGCAGCAGCAACGCGAGCCGCATCACGGCTCGTCCTCTATTGCAGTCCGCTAATAGTAAATGTAACCTCCATTTCGTGCACCAAGTAGCACGTGCAGGAAGGTAGCTCACTGAGCACTGCTATAATGCGCTTATGACTTTCTGTGTAGTAGGGACGTACTTCGTGGAACACATCGTAGTGTGGTGCTTTCTGTTGTAAAGTGTATGTGTAAATTTTGCTATTAAATTATATCACGGTTACGTTGGTTTAGCAGTCCATTAATTAATTTTTTAGAACCTATATTCGGTAACAACAGACTAGAGGAAACAGATGCGTTGCACCGCTTACCTCCATGAGCTGAAAGCGTATGCATTTTGTAAATGAGGCGATAAGGAGCTGGTTGGGGAGTGGAAATGTACTGGAAGCACAAAATAAAGTGTACTACAACTTTAATTCACTGACAAACTTATTAAACCATACATAATGTGAAAAAAAGAAAAAACAATAAGAGTCGTCCCATGTAGCAGGACGAAAACGAAATTGTGAAATTATTCAAATACTAAGCAGTTGCTACCAAACTGCTAATCGACCTAGGGCATTGCTCGGTGACAGATATTTCAAGAACATCAGTTTTGTTACACAATAATAAATCTCTGAGACAGCGAAGCCACAATACACTGTAAGAAAGAAAAAAACAACGCACCACGAAGGAGTTAGGCAAATTGGTAACAAATTGATATTCGTACAGATACCGTCAGAAAATGCAAAATTGCCAACTTTGGCTGCCAGTGGATGAATGTATGACTCTGCCGTGCAATTGAATCACACAGCTGGCAAGGATAGTAAACAAGGGACAAGTCGATGCCAGGGCATAAAGCCTTGGTGAATTTCACTCCGTGTTCTTGGTTGGATAGTAGCTATGTCACACAGGCAAGGGTGTGAACAATATACGGAGACGATTGCATTTGGGAGAGGACGTGCAGAACTGTTGAGAGAAGCCGATAGGTTTAATCACCGAATACTCGACGTGCGGTTAGGGGAGATGCACCTATTCGACGATGTTGGCACGTATGGGTGGTGCCAACTTATAACTAAATCTGAGGGGGGTGCGATGGGGAGGTTTCCTTGTCAGGAAGACACGACACAACTCTGTCGATCGATGATAAGCGAGTGATTGCCTGAGGACTAGAGTGGATCAACACGTTACTGATTTGCTCCATTTCTGATGCTCTTTCTCTTGAGCAAATCATCCAGCTTTTTTGAAGTTTCAATTGTTTGTCAGTACATGTACTACACATCTACCGCCTTACATCCAATTTGGATAATTGCTTCGTCGTGTGGTTTTTCGTGTTAGAGTGTAATTTAAACTTGCTGCAGTAAAAGCTTTCACTGGACTAGTTCCCAAAGGGAATTTCTTTATTTAAATATGAAGACTCGCTGTGACTGTAAATTCTGACCTCTATGTAGCACCATTTCCTTTCATTTAATGTGGTGCGGGACTCACTATTTTTCTGTGTGACTTTGCGCAGAATATGTATGACCTGAGACGGGATGGACAGGTAACGCAACGAAAAAGCGGGTCTTTTTCATGAGAGCAAGCCGATGCCTCAAATAGTGACTTTGCAGAAGGGAGGGTGGTAGGGCCCAGGCAGCGGTCCCGGTGTAACATTACGAGTCAAGATATCTGTAACGGAACTTGAATAGCGTAAAGTTATCGTTAAAACGCACGCCGCGCGATTTGTTACGATTTCGTCGGTCATATTAGTAGTAACATGATTTTGAATACAATTAATATATAACGGCGGTACCTATTTAGTGTTATTGGAAATAATATGTAGTAAATTAATGAGTAAGGTAGCCGATCCTATAAGAAGAGGTAAAATTGGGCATATTAAACTGTTTTGCTTTATATCAACTAAGCCGATGATACGGCGTCTTTTTTCCGTTTACTCTTAGAAAAAAAAAAAAAAGTAAAGAAGTGCTAATTGTGCGTTGTGAAAAATGTAGGGGCGAATTTTAAATAGCTACAGTGTATAATCAGACTAACAAATGGGCATTCAGTTACGCGAAATAGCGGATAACGAAGTGTGGTCACTAAGCTGAGTACAAATACAGGGCGGTCAATTCCGGGATAAGTCTATACGCATCTCACGAGGGACGCGGTATTGAGACCGTTTTTTTTTTTTTTAATTATATCGCGGAGAGCGGGCTTCAATTTATAAAAAGGAGGAAAGCTGTATCATTATCATTGATTGTTGGTGTCAAGCAACCAAAACTGTTCATCAAAGGGTTTCGGTAAATGAGTGGTGAATGCGAAATGAAACTGTGAAAGAAGTTATGTTAAATAAAGCAGAAGAGACAAGACAGTTTGGTCGTTTCTGTTATTATTCCATAAACTGTAACATTTCTTCTCGTTGTACGAAGCCTTTATAGACGATCGTTATGACAATTTTCTTCGAAGGGATCGCGTTACGAGTTAAGTTTTGGGGACCTGGTCAAGAGGGGATAGTTCGTAGTTCCTAACTACTGCAGCTATTCTGGAATCAGGTGCTACCGTGACCGTTGTGTGTTGTCAATGACTTAAGGTCATCATATCTCATGCTCTAAGATCGACGCGCCTTTCCTCTTGGTATAACGGTGTCTCATGGTAACAACGACAACGCCGACGGCGAAGGAAGATACGGTAGAAGTGGCGCCACAACGTGCTGCATCGAGTCGAGTGTCATCCGGATTCACGAACCCTAGAGTTGGAAAAAATTGTAGCAGCCAGAGAGTCCGTCCAATGAAAGAGGTATTCTTCAATAATCGCTAAAAGTGAGCGATACTACCAAGTATGATTAAAATAACTGTATGATTATAAAAAAAGGGAAGTTGAGACTTTGGTAGATAAATATATATAAATACATACTGAAAATAAGTGTATGTCTTGGTAGTGAATAATCATGTCAAAACGAACGAAAAGAATACATGATAATGTGCAGTTGAGTAGAGTAATGAGTAGAGAGAGAGAGGAAAGTGAAGAGGATATGGATGATGCATCCCATGAGCTCAATGTGGGACAGGAGACATGTACAGATAATAATACAGTTATTGATTTAGAGCCGTTAGGAGATTCAAATACAATGATAAGTAAGGTAAACAGCGTGAGAGAACATAAAGTTCTTGAGGTTTCGGAAGTACATCAGCAAGTTGATCCTCAAAACGAAATATTAATCAAAAAATGTTTGATATGCTGGTATCAATTAATACTCAAATGGGTGTAATGAATGGAAGACATGGTTCACTAGAAAAAGATAATAAGCAATTAAAAGAGGACAATCAAAAGTTAAATGAAAAATTTGAGGCCAAATTTGGTTCATTAGAAGTTAAAATGGATTCTTTGGAAAGCAAACTGAACACCTTTGATTATAAACTGGAAAATACTAAGAAAGAATTAAAGGCGGACTGGGAGACTCAATTAAATGCGAAATTTGGAGAACTAGATGGAGAGTTTTCTAACACCTTAGAAAGGAAATATAATAATTTAATGGGAAAACTTCATGACGTATAAAAGATATATGAGGTACTTTCGAAGAGTTATGATGGCCTGTCCAATAGGATGGTTAAGTGTGAAAGCAGCTGTTTCAATGCTAGCACACAGATACAAGAGCTTTCGAAACAAATAGTCGAGTCTGAGTCCGATGCTCGTAAGGGGATTGACAAGTATTTAGTAGATCAAACTAAAAGACTTGACGAAGATCTATCTGAATGGATAGAAATAAAAGGTTAAGACAAGGTTAAGACTACTATTGGATCCCAGCCAAATGAAAATATCAATGAGCACCTAAGTAGAAATGATGAATTAATTAAGCTCTTCACTAGCGAAATTCAGAAAATAAAAGAGAAAATAGTTGATGAGTTACCTAAATGGCAAAAGGAAGCCAATCATAAATTGGCGGAGTTAGAACGAAAGTCACCACAAAATTTGTTGACAGAGGACGAACGTTCGGAGAATAGGTCGAAAAACAACCGAACATGTGATAATACGAAGTTCAATTGTGGTGAAAATTTGCATTGGGAAGTTGATGATTCGGGTGGTAAAGATGATGATTCTTTTGGTCGGCGAGGATATTTGTCTTCTTTAAAGGTGGAGAACAGCATTTTTAAAAGTAGACAATTCCCAACATTCTCCACTGAAAACAACAACCTGCATCCGAAAATCTTTTTCAATAATTTCAAAAGAATATTTCCACATAGCTGGTCAGAACACGACCGACTTCAATTTATAGTATGCAAAATTACCGGAGAAGCCGCATTATGAGCCGCCGAAGTAAGTGAAAGTTGCCATACTTGCGCCGAGTTAGAACAACTTTTTTTGGCTAAATACTGGTCGTCGAGTAAACAAGAGAAATTAAGAAAAGAGGTTTATCAACCTGAGTATTTTAACAGTAAAAGGAGTACTTTAAGGCAATATTTTGAAAAGTACATAAATAAGACACTTTATTGGAGTGATCCAATTTCTCACAAGGAAGTGATCAGAATTTTGAAGGGAAGGTTGCCCATAAATATACGTGAAAAGTTAATAAATGTTCCTGACCACGATGTAGAAGAATTCTTGTCGGTGATTGACTCTATAGATATGATTATGGAAGACGCAAGACAAATGAGTAGTAATCAAATGTCGACTCACACTCATAGTAATACGAATAATTATAATAATAATTTAACGTATGATGATAATAATAATACCGAAAACCAGGTCAAACCCGCGTCACAGGAGCGTGGACAATCTTCGTTCTATGGTTGCAATAAAAATAATGATTATAATAAATATAGAAGAGATACTTACTGTGCTAGAGGTAAACCGCGATATGGTGACGCGAATGTGCATAGTAGTGATATTAATAAGAGTAACAGGTACCCAAGTGATGAACCCAATTGTAATCGACCTTGGGAAGATAATTCGAAGCATAATGTTCATCGGCAGGATGGAACAAATGCCTCGAGTCCTCATCCAGCACAAGGAGTTATACCAATAGGCGAAGGAGCCTCCAATGTGCGACGGGGTGAATACCATAACTCGGATCATACTGTACGGATTGTGGAAGTTCATGAACCCCCACCGATGACTCAACGAGATAGATTAAACTAATACCAGTCACCAGATGCCTTCCTAGGATGACTGGAAAGGAGAAGGAAGGCAGGCATCAATTTGAACTGAGAGTGTTAAGGTACAATAATGATCAGGATATAAGGAATGAATTAATTGAAGAAAAACCTGAAGTTTCTAATAAATGCGGACATATTTTACAGGAAATAATTCCAACAATATTAATTGATACTGGAGCGACTATTAGTGTCATGACGCTGGACTGTTTAAAACAGATAAGCCGAGGGGTAAAAATGCCCACTTCTCCTATCACAGGATGTACCGTGTCTGGCGCGTTCAGCGCAAAAATGCAAAAAGTTGTGAAACAGGTACGTGTCGACGTTACAATACGAGGGGCTCAAATAGAAAGTACATTCCTGGTTGTTCCTAAAATGACAGTACCATGTATCTGGGGTTTGGATTTTTTATGTGAGACCGGTGCAATCATTAATTTAGAGAAAGGTGAATGTATATTTAATTCCAATGGTAATGTTTTGACTGACACCCTGAGAAAGGGCCGAGTAATTCAAAATCAATTGTGTATGAATCTAATGGTAAAATATGTCAGTATTGATGATGAAAATTTGTATGATATCTGCCTTATTGAATGTTCTGAAGTAATGATGGATAAAATGTCATTGCAAGAAAGGGTGTTAGAATCAGAATATTTATCTGTTATCCAAAGGGAAGAATTGTACTATTTGTTGGAAGCATATCAGTCGATTTTAGTTAACGTCCGGGTGTAATAAAAGACTTTGAATACCATATAAAGACGTATGTACATAAACCCTTTTGTCGTACTTCCTATTCTATCCCATGGACAAAGAAAGAAGTAGTCAGAAAGGAAATCAATAAAATGTTAGAATGGGGTATTATTGAGCCCTCAGATTCCGAATATTGTAACCCTCTTGTGGCGGTAATTAAACCCAATGGTGACATCAGATTGGTGTTGGATGCCAGAGAGATCAATAAGATCATTATACCTGTACAAACTGGACCGGAGAACCTAGAAGAGTTAGTACTGAAGTTTTATGGTGCTCGCTTCTTGACTTCTTTGGCTATGCGTAGTTCATATTGGCCAACTAGAATATCGAAAGAATCTCGAAAATATACTGCATTCGTTTTTCTTGGCCGAAGTTACCAGTTTACCGTCATGCCATTTGGGTTAAAAATAAACGGTGGTGTCTTCATATCGGCATTAGATACCGTACTGGGCAGAGATCTTTTGAATGAAGTTACTTTATATGTGGATGATTTGCTAATTGATTCTGAAACTTGGGAGGAACATTTGGACTTACTAAGAAGAATTTTTGCGAAATTTTTGGAATACGGAGTTACTGTAAATGTGAGCAAACCCTAGTTTGCTCATGACCAATTGAAATTTCTTGGACATATAATTTCTTGGACATATAATTACTCCTGAAGGGATAAAACCAAATCCTAAAAAGATGGATGCAATTAACAGATGTGCTTATCCAAAGAACAGAACGGAATTAAAGTCATTTTTTCGACGATTTTCACCCAATCAGTTAGGAAGCCAAGATTGTTTGTTACGGCTGTTAAGAAAAAATGTCATGTGGGAGTGGAATTCCGAATGCACGCAAGCTTTTGATAACATCCGCAATGCATTGACTAATGCTCCACTGTCACATCATCCGAGACTTGATCATGATTTTTATATTGCTGCGGATGCTTCTGAAACAGGATTGGGTGCCACTCTTTTCCAGATGGACAATCCAGAAGATATCAGTACCATCAAAATAATTGGGTTTGCCAGCAGAACACTCTCTAGCTGTGAACGTGCGTATTGTACTACTGAATTGGAAGTACTGGCCGTGGTCTGGTCCCTTAGCAAGTTTCGCTATTTTGTATATGGAAAGAAGATCATTGTATTCTGCGACCACAAAGCTTTATCTTTTATTTTAACAGGAAGAATGTTCCATTCACGTTTAACCTGGTGGGCCTTGCTACTGCA
This sequence comes from Schistocerca nitens, assembly GCF_023898315.1. Lineage (NCBI taxonomy): Eukaryota > Metazoa > Arthropoda > Insecta > Orthoptera > Acrididae > Schistocerca > Schistocerca nitens. The sequence continues at coordinate 317,654,017 of NC_064621.1, read as the reverse complement.
AGAATATGATATTACGCTCAAATACATCAGAGGGAAAGACAACATCATAGCCAATGCTCTTTCAAGACTAATGAAAAGAAAGAATGACGACGAGTGTGAAGAACGGACTATTGACTTTAAAGTCATGAATTTATCAAGGCAATATTGTGAGAGGCAGATTTCACAGCTATGTCGAAGTCTTCCACAACTGCAAGAAGATGATAAGTTGTGGAAAGCCATTAGACATGCTGTTGAAAGCAAAACGCTAAGTCACTCTCAAGAACAGTATCAATTAAAATCCGAAATATTGTATCGGAGGAAGGATGAAGAAGATGTTTGGAAAGTGTGTGTTCCAAATAAATATTTATAATCACTAGTATGGTACACTCACTTGAATTGGGGTCATTTTGGTGCCGCTGAATGTACAGCCAAAATAGCACATTACTGCTATCATCCAAATTTGGGACGTCTAGCTACAAATATTCATAAGAAGAGCAAAATATGTCAGAAGGCGAAACCCATAAACTATTGTCGGAAGATAGAATTACATCATACCATCCCACAACAACCTTTAATGTTGGTGTCATGTGATGTCTGTGGGCCATGTCCCATGACACGTGGACGGTTCAAATATGTTTTGGCTTTCTATGATCTCTTTTCAAAATATGTGAAATTATAACCTTTGAGAAATCTCCACGTTCGACCCGTGTTACGCAAATTTATCAACAACTGTATAACTGAGCTCGGCAAACCAATAATGATCTTGACAGACAACGCTGCTTATTATACAAGCAAAGTATGGAGACACACTATGAAAGAACAAGGAATCCAGTACATTTACATCTCAAGATTTTACCCTTGTGGAAATCCGGTTGAGAGAATCTTCCGAAAGTTGAACCGATTTTTACGGACGTGCATACCCAAACAACATTATAAATGGATCGATTGGATTTATGAATTTGAGAAAGTGTATAATGACTTACCACACTTATCGACAGGTTATTCACCTAACCAAATAGTATTTGGTGAAAGTGTTGTGGCAGAATGGATGAAGAAATTACCTGCAATAGAACAAAAGATTACCAAGAAAGAAGATATGGTGAAGAAGGTCTACGAAAACCTGAAGCATCGAGCACATTTGAGAAAAACCCGTTTTGATAAAAAAGTGAAGAAAGTAGTCACATATGATGTTGTTGTTGTTGTGGTCCTCAGTCCTGAGACTGATTTGATGCAGCTCTCCATGCTACTCTATCCTGTGCAAGCTTCTTCATCTCCCAGTACCTACTTTTATTTTATTTTATTTTATTTATTTATTTATTGTTCCGTGGGACCACATTTAGGAGAAGTCTCCATGGTCATGGAACGAGTCAATACATGAAACTATAACACGATTGTAGAAACAGAATGAAATGAAATATAAGAAACATGTTCAGGCGACAAGTCGTTAGTTTAAATAAAGAAAATCAAGAATGTAACACTGGAATTTGCTTAATTTTTTAGCTCTTCCAGGAGCTCCTCGACAGAATAGAAGGAGTGAGCCATGAGGAAACTCTTCAGTTTAGACTTAAAAGTGTTTGGGCTACTGCTAAGGTTTTTGAGTTCTTGTGGCAGCCCATTTAAAATGGATGCAGCAGAATACTGCACTCCTTTCTGCACAAGAGTCAAGGAAGTGCATTCCACATGCACATTTGATTTCTGCCTAGTATTAACTGAGTGAAAGCTGCTAACTCTTGGGAATAAGCTAATATTGCTAACAACAAACGACATTAAAGAAAATACATACTGTGAGGGCAATGTCAAAATTCCCAGACTATTGAATAGGGGTCGACAAGAGGTTTTCGAACTTACACCATACATAGCTCGAACAGCCCGTTTTTGAGCCAAAAATACCCTTTTTGAATCAGAAGAATTACCCCAAAAAATAATACCATATGACATAAGCGTATGAAAATATGCGAATTATACTACTTTTCGTGTTGAAATGTCACTTATTTCAGATACTGTTCTAATGGTAAATAAAGCGGCATTTAGTTTCTGAACAAGATCCTGAACATGGGCTTTCCACAACAACTTACTATACATCCATACGCCTAGGAATTTGAACTGTTCCGTCTCGCTTATAACATGTCCATTCTGTCTGATTAAAATGTCAGTTCTTGTTGAATTGTGAGTTAGAAACTGTAAAAACTGAGTCTTACTGTGATTTAGCATCAAATTATTTTCCACAAGCCACGAACTTATATCATGAACTACATTATTTGATAATGTTTCAATATTACACACAAGATCCTTCACTACCAAGGTGGTGTCATCAGCAAACAGAAATATTTTTGAATCACCTGTAATACTAGAAGGCATATCATTTATATAAATAAGAGACAGCAGTGGACCCAGCACCGACCCTTGGGGAACGCCCCATTTAACAGTGCCCCATTGGGACTGAACATCATTACCACTCTCAATATTGCGGAGGATTACCTTCTGCTTTCTGTTCTTAAAGTAGGAGGCGAACCTATTGTAAGCCACTCCCCTTACTCCATAATGTTCCAACTTCTGCAGTAATATTTTGTGGTCAATACAGTCAAAAGCCTTCGTTAAATCAAAGAAAACACCTAACGTTCGCAACCTTTTATTTAATCCGTCCAAAACCTCACAGAGGAAAGAGACTATAGCATTTTCAGTTGTTAAGCCATTTCTAAAACCAAACTGTACATTTGACAGCAAATTATGTGAATTTAAATGCTGCAGTAACCTTGTATATACAACCTTCTCGATAACTTTAGCAAACACCGATGGCGTAGAAATAGGTCTATAACTGTCAAAATTATCCCTGTCTCCCTTTTTATAAAGTGGCTTCACTACCGAGTACTTTAATTGGTCAGGAAACCGACCACTCCTAAAGGAAAAGTTACATATATGCCTAAGTACTGAGCTAACATACGTGGAACAATACTTCAGTATTCTGCTAGATACCCCGTCATATCCATGAGAGTTCTTGGTCTTTAGTGATTTAATTATTAACTCAATCTCCCTCTTGTCAATATCATGGAGGAGCATTTCAGGTAACAGTCTCGGAACACTTTTTTCTAAGAGTGCTATATGATTCCCTGTTGGGACTAGGTTTCTATTTAGTTCACCTGCTATATTCAGAAAGTGATTATTAAGTACTGTACATATATGCGACTTATCAGTAACACAGACATCCCCACTACGCACTGATTCTATATTCTCGACCTGTCTCTGCAGACCAGCCACTTCCATATGGTTTTAATTTTATCCTGAGACTTAGCTATTCTATCTGCATACCACATACTTTTTGCCTTCCTAATAACTTTTTTAAGCACCTTACAATACTGTTTGTAATGGGCTGCTGCATTTAGATTGTGACTGTTTCTTACGTTTTGATATAATTGCCACTTTGTTCTACAAGATATTCTTATCCCTGTAGTCAGCCACCCAGGCTGCCTGTTTGTGCTAGTACCCTGTTTTGAACGTTCTAACGGAATGCAACTTTCAAAGAGCACGAGAAAAGTCTTGAGGAAAGCATTATATTTATCGTCTACTGTATCAGCACTATAAACATCTTGCCACTCTTGTTCCTTGATAAGGTTTACAAAAGTCTGTACAGCAACTGGATCAGCTTTCCTAAAAAGTTGGTAACTATATTTAACATGTGTTGCAGCAAAAAAATCTTTTAGACTTTGTGCATCATGATCTGAAAGGCCATTCACCTTTTTGCTAACAGAATGCCCTTCTAATAATGACGAATGAACAAAAATATTGTCTATGGTTGTTCTACTGTTCCCTTGCACTCTCGTTGGAAAGAATACGGTTTGCATAAGATTATATGAATTAAGGAGGTCTACCAGTATCCTTTTCCTTGCACAATCACTTATACAATTAATATTGAAGTCACCACATATAACTAACTTTTTGTATTTCCTATAAAGTGAACCAAGAACCTCCTCTAGCTTTAGCAAAAATGTTGTGAAATCGGAGTCTGGGGATCTATAAATAACAACAGTAAGAAGTGCCTATTGGCTTCTGCCTCGGGTTCTTCGGCCGACGTTCATCTAATGATTTTTCTGACGTTTCGCCAGCACGAGTGGCTGGCATTGTCAAAGCTTCACCCTCCATTGCCGGTGGTGAACTGGAGCCGAGCTCGCGGGCGCAGACTATATGTACCTGGCGCGCCAACGTCCGAGGGCTCCTCCGCGGTCATTTCCGGTGCGGTTCTCCTCTTGCTACCTGCGACGGTCGTTCGCTGCAGTACGGGAAGCCAGGATCCGTTGACCTTAAGGCTTTCCTCTTTCTTGTTCAAACTGTTCGCGTGTTTTTGTATTTCTACAGCTTCTCTGAACAAGCGCGTGTGATAGTGGTTCTCTACAGCCAGAACTTCCGTGTCGGCGAATTTTATTACGTGGTCGGTCTCATTCAGTGCGTGTTCTGCCACGGCCGATTTCTCCACCTGCCCCAACCTGCAATGTCGCTTATGCTCCTTGATCCTGGTGTTAATGGATCGTCCAGTCATCCCGACATAAACTTTTCCGCATGTGCATGCGGAAAAGTTTATGTCGGGATGACTGGACGATCCATTAACACCAGGATCAAGGAGCATAAGCGACATTGCAGGTTGGGGCAGGTGGAGAAATCGGCCGTGGCAGAACACGCACTGAATGAGACCGACCACGTAATAAAATTCGCCGACACGGAAGTTCTGGCTGTAGAGAACCACTATCACACGCGCTTGTTCAGAGAAGCTGTAGAAATACAAAAACACGCGAACAGTTTGAACAAGAAAGAGGAAAGCCTTAAGGTCAACGGATCCTGGCTTCCCGTACTGCAGCGAACGACCGTCGCAGGTAGCAAGAGGAGAACCGCACCGGAAATGACCGCGGAGGAGCCCTCGGACGTTGGCGCGCCAGGTACATATAGTCTGCGCCCGCGAGCTCGGCTCCAGTTCACCACCGGCAATGGAGGGTGAAGCTTTGACAATGCCAGCCACTCGTGCTGGCGAAACGTCAGAAAAATCATTAGATGAACGTCGGCCGAAGAACCCGAGGCAGAAGCCAATAGGCAGTTTGTCAACAAGTGGCCACGAAAGCCTCAACAATTTTGTAACAGTAAGAAGTTTAGCTCCACTAAATTTAACCACACCTGCACAACATTCAAACACCTTTTCAGTGCAGTACTTTGAAACATCAATTGACTCAAATTGGATACCGTTTTTCACATACATGGCTACTCCCCCACACCGCAAAGAGCTCCTAGAAAAGCTGCCAGCCAACCTGTATCCTGGTAAAGGAAGCCTCTGAATTATCTCCTTATTTAAGAAGTGTTCAGATATACCAATAAAATCAGAGTCAACATATGTAAGCAGTTCACTAACTTTATCTCTAATACCTTGAATATTTTGATGAAATATACTAATTCCCTCATTAATCGGATACCCAAGCATTGTAGAAAGTGGTTTCTTTGTTAGAGAGACTTCCCTTAAGCAGGAATACCTATCAGCTGACTTCAATCTAAAAAAGGTACAGCTCTAACACCCACAACTACCGGAATTTTCCCATGAGTGATCCCACCAACCCCACCTATGCTGTCACCTATAAGTTTTGCCAACCTCCCCTTCCCATACCTGTTGAGGTGTAGGCCATGTCTAGTGAAACCCGTCCTGCCGATAGACTCCAACGACACCACTGAAATGTGGCTCATGCCTTCTGTCATCAGTGCACCCCCTAGTCTCATGTTATTACGCCTGACGGCTGTATTAAGATGAGGCCGATCGTGACGCTGAAACAGTTCCACGAAATGCACATTCGTGTTGCCAGTCTGAGTGGCTATCTTTTCCAGGTCACCATTTATGTCATACTCCCCATCCCTATCAATACTATTACCAGCCCCACCCACAATCACTATCTGATCCTCTTTAGTAAAATCCCTACATAACCTCCCTATGTTAAAAGTCACCTGAGCCAATCCTGCATTAGGCTTCACAATGCTGGTGACCTGGTACTCACTTCCCAAAACTTCCTGCAACTGCTGGCCTACACCTCTACCATGAGAACTACCTAACAGCAGAACCTTCTTCTTTCTCTTAGACTTTGCAACTGTCCTAGCCACCGTAACTGCTGAGGTCTGCTGCATACTTCCTACATCTACAGCTACTAGAGATTCCTCTCCACTAGACTCTGACAGTTGGTCATATCTATTACAAACACCAATAGTAAAACTATCTGAAAATCTCCTTCTCCTAGCAGATCTCTTGCCAACAGCCAGCTCCCATTCCCCAACCCCCTTCTCCCTCCTCATCCTATCTAGCTCCTCCTGTGCGTTTTTCAACTGCACCTGAAGGGCACAGATCTTACGCTCCTGCTCCTCTATCAACTTACTCTTGCTACATAACCTGCAGTTCCAGGAGAGGATCTCACCAGAATGCCCACTAGCTTCCCCACTGCATTCCCCCCAGTGAAAATACTTCGAACAAGTCTCACACCGCAATCCACTGCTCACGAACCTACGGCAAAGCCCACACTTCTCACTCATGGTAAAATTTTACAATTATTGAAACAAGAAAACAACTTTATCTAAGTTCCGCTACTACAATAAGAAGATGTTAAAAACTGACTACAATAATCACAAACTTGCTCTAACAAGGGAAGTAACTACTATTATTGACAGTATTAATCAACAACAAATGAGAATATAACAAAATACTACTACAATAAGAAGATGTTAAAAACTGACTACAATAATCACAAACTTGCTCTAACAAGGGAAGTAACTACTATTATTGACAGTATTAATCAACAACAAATTAGAATATAACAAAATACTAACACAGAAAGAAAATCAAACGTCTAATGACAGTAACGAAACTGAAAGTAGTTCGCAAAACTTTCTTCTGAAGTTATTTCACCGGAAAACACCAAGAACACCGGTTGAAGACTACTAAAGTTCCTAAATAAACTACTATACACAAACAATTAATTAGTACTTAGCTTTCGATGCGCCGCTACAGCTGCAACTGGTCAGTGCGGAATGTAAACACGGATAAGAGGTTAAGTTGCTCGATACGAAACACTCACAAATATCAGGCCACAACACAAGAAATGCAGAGGTGAATGAAGAAACCACTAATTAGTCACTTATATAGTAAATATTATCACAAAAACAGTTAAAATATATATATCTGAAACCTAAAAATTGATGAAAACTTAGAGAGCGATCTCACACGCAGTCACGCGCTTATGACGTCACACCAAAGATCTACATCCTTCTGAATCTGCTTAGTGTATTGATCTCTTGGTCTCCCCCTACATAAAGCATCAACCAGGAAAAGACTGAATAAGAAATAGCAATATTTATATACAGATTCATACAAAATAATGAAAATACCTCATGAAGGGAGCTACCTCCTGGCAGATTGTGATACTGATGTCATTAAGGGCTTGTTCCCTCACATAGACCTGAAGAAGTATTATCAATAATGAGCAAAATATAGATTCAAGAAACACTGAATGATATCAAGACTACACTCAGAGTGGACTAAATAAAAGCACCAATGGATAAATACGTACTTATACTAACTTACAAAGAAAATTAAAGAATGTACTGAAGATTTCCATGAGATACCTTCTTGGTATCACCAACAATGACGACGCTGAAATACGATTTATCTTCTCACCGAACAGCGAGGATGGATGATTTAAAAGTGGAATTAAGAGGAAAAGAAAAGGACAAAATCCTCTCTGGTTAAACAAGTGGCCTGATAAGGGTTTTGGCCTAGGATGCCAATCGTCGAACCCGGCTGTGATCCCTGCCTTCCACAGTCGGTTGAAGAACTGAGGGCTTCATACAAGAAAAACAAATGTGGTGTGAATATGAAGTGATTAGTGCGAAGTGTTTCTAAGACAACCTATAAACAAATGTGGAACTTAGTAAAGGGCATTTTGTCTAGCCCCATTAACTCAACTTACATATTGTAGAATGTATGTACTGACTTGTTGAGTGAATCTGAGAGTGAGTGTATTCGCCGAATAAATACCCTCTCCTGTCACAGTACACAAAAAAATAAGCCTGTTCTGTCAGGAACCCTCTTCAAGACATCACAGTCTGGGGGGCCGTGTAACATTACGAGTCAAGATAGCTGTAACGGAACTTGAATAGCGTAAAGTTACCGTTAAAAACGCACGCCGCGCGATTTGTTACGATTTGGTCGGTCATAATAATAGTAACATGATTTTGAATACAATTAAAATATAACGGCGATACCTATTTAGTGTTATTGGAAATAATATGTAGTAAATTAATGAGTAAGGTAGCCGATCCTATAAGAAGAGGTAAAATTGGGCATATTAAACTGTTTTGCTTTATATCAACTAAGCCGATGATACGGCGTCTTTTTTCCGTTTACTCTTAGAAAAAAAACAAGTAAAGAAGTGCTAATTGTGCGTTGTGAAAAATATAGAGGCGAATTTTAAATAGCTACAGTGTATAATCAGACTAACAAATGGACATTCAGTTGCGCGAAATAGCGGATAACTAAGTGTGGTCATTAAACTGAGTACAACTACAGGGCGGTTAATTCCGGGATAAGTCGATTCCCATCTCACGAGGGACGCGGTATTGAGACCGTTTTTCTTTTTTTTTTTAATTATATCGTGGAGAGCTGGCTTCAATTTATAAAAAGGAGAAAAGCTGTATCATTATCATTTACTGTTGATGTCAAGCAACCAAAACTGTTCATCAAAGGGTTTCGGTGAATGAGTGGTGAATGCGAAATGAAACTGTGAACGAAGTTATGTTAAATAAAGCAGAAGAGACAAGACAGTTTGGTCGTTTCTGTTATTATTCCGTAAACTGTAACATTTCTTCTCGTTGTACGAAGCCTTTATAGACGATTGTTATGACAATTTTCTTCAAGGGATCTCGTTACGAGTTAAGTTTTGGGGACCTGGTCAAGAGGGGATTGTTCGTAGATCCTAACTACTGCAGCTATTCTGGAATCAGGTGCTACCGTGACCGTTGTGTGTTGTCAATGACTTAAGGTCATCATATCTCATGCTCTAAGATCGACGCGCCTTTCCTCTTGGTATAACGGTGTCTCATGGTAACAACGACAACGCCGACGGCGAAGGAAGATACGGTAGACCGGTATTGTTTATTTTCACTGACGCCTTGCCCAGCGGCCAGAATGAGGCTGCGGTGTCGACGCTAGCAGTAGGACTGAGCAGCATTTTCATGTTTCTTGGAGGGTCAATACAGATAGCCAACTCACGGTTTTAGGAATAGGACGCGGCCTGCAGAAAATAATAGCTTAGCCTTGTGAGCTGCTGTTTCCGAGCACATCTGACGTTGGGCTAGTCGCTAGTCACTAAAACGTGACACTGGTACGCTGAAGCGGCTATTTTCGTGGTAAGAGGGGTTTTGTGGTTTGAATGCTGTCGGGTCCTGACCCGTTGCATTTAGTAGGGTACCATATGTAGAAAGAGCCTCAGGACTGGGCTGCTGTGTTTTAAATTTTCCGCTACTGAGGTGCAGAGACAGTCTGGCAGTAAAAGAAAGTAGTGCGTTCGCCAAAATTTAGAGCGTGCTTAGAGAGGCGTAGAGGACTGTATCTAGAATTGTTACAGGGAAGCGGAGCATTGTACATCTTGTGCATGTCAGCTGTGTACGTGGGAGATGGAGGTCAACACATTTCAGCACACGAGCAGGAGCACAGACGCTTCAGGAGCAACTCGCTCTAGTCTTAAAATGAAAGCCACTCTAACGATGGAAGCATTCATCGCAGTGGTCGTGTGCAGTTACAGTGGCATAAGCAGCATCACGGTCGTCGTAGCGTATTCTTGGCCTGGCCTGCCGCATTCTACACAAGTACCTGTCTCAATTACAGCCTTAGTGTGTTGAGTGTGTGAGCTTTGCAGTTAGTCACTAGGTTTACATTCGCCGGCCGGAGTGGCCGTGCGGTTCCAGGCGCTACAGTCTGGAACCGAGCGACCGCTACGTCGCAGGCTCGTATCCTGCCTCGGGCATGGATATGTGTGATGTCCTTAGGTTAGTTAGGTTTAATTAGTTCTAAGTTCTAGGCGACTGATGACCTCAGAAGTTTAATCGCATGGTGCTCAGATCCATTTGAACCATTTTTAGGTTTACATGCACTATTGCTCATGTGGGATTAACAAGCTTTGTAACAGATTTTCTGAACGACTAACACTGTGAAGCCAAAATAATTTAAAGTTTTACAGTTTTGTATAGCATTTTCAGTAAGGGGTGTAGACAGAAGAACTCAAAAAGGAGGCTTCATAGCATTTACTGCAAATCCAGTGTCACAGAATTGACAGCCAGTGGCCATGTAACTACTTACCACTGACGAAGCTGCTTCTGGATTATCAGTAATTAGCAACTATTTGGAGGATCTTAAGCTTATAAAAATGTTCAAATGTGGGAGAAATCTAATGAGACTTAACTGCTAAGGTCATCAGTCCCTAAGCTTACACACTACTTAACCTAAATTATCCTAAGGACAAACACACACACACACATGCCCGAGGGGGGCCCCAAACTCCGCCGGGATCGGCCGCAGAGTCCGTGACTGCAGCGCATTAGACCGCTCGCCTAATCACGCGCGGCTCTTATGCCTAAAGACAGAGACCTTTACACAATGAATGACCGAGCGAAGCATCAGGTTAACCCTATACTAACGACTGCCTCTTGACGGTGTTACTTAGACTTACTTAGACTGGTTTTACAAGAATCCAATTGCACTAAATCGTCTACTACGGTAATATAAAACACTAAAGCAAGCAAAGCATTTTATTTCAAACTTTACAGGAAACTAAACAGCGGCTACAGACTACCAAATATACAGACAGAATCGACTAATCCCGGTGGGCAGCAGCGGTGAATAATCAAATGAGAAGATAATATTGCCACACAGACGGTTAGTTCGGAAAATAGCAAAGGACAAAGGTACGGACTTCATGTAATCACCTGGTGAGGTGTCTTACCTAAATAGACACGTTTTCCACAGATGTGTTACAAAGCATACCATCAGGCTCCTGGTAAATATTGCGTTAAATAACGGGATAATTTGTCCTGTAACACACACACATATAGGAAGAGGTAGATACAATAAATATAAATATAAAACTAATACACAAAAGTGATAAGCACTGAAAGAATTATGCAGAGTCCTGATAAAATACAGGAGGTCAACCAATTAAGCCAATTGGGCGTGCACTAAGCGCTAAACACCATTCTAATGAGATGCTTAAATCATCAATACATTAAAGGCTAGCAAGCATTGAGTAAACAGTGTTTTTATTAAATAAAAGACACTTGAAAATGCACCAGGTAGATAGATTACAAACAACTTGTAAAGGAAGTGCCTTGAATGTCAATTTTATAAAATACAAGGCACATTAAGGAAGCCTGGCAAGAAAGAAATTAAAAAAAATGTGGGTAGGTAACTTTTCACATTAATTCCTTCTGACTAATCTTTCAAGCCTCAGCCTACTCTTCATCATTCCTAAATTATGATATAGTAACGTAGAAAGTAGGTACGATTTCAGACATTCGGAAACACGGACTGTAACCTCCCTTTTCCTAAAAATCTTCTCACTTCGACTGGTATATCACTAATCTCAGAAGATTTCAGAAGCTCCACGAAATTTACACGTTCACTAGGGAAGGAGGGCTCTATATCTGTGTCATATGACGCCTGGAGTTTTAATGCACGTTCATCAATGTCGTCCGGTGATCCGTTATTAAGGTTACTGAAAACTGTGAAGGAGCTCAACAGTGTTCTATAACTTTCCTTCCTCCTCACTCATTGGGCGTACAAAAGGTTGTCGAGTACTGGGAGAAATGTTTCGACTCTAAATTTTTCCCTTCCAATCAGAAAAAATTCTTCAGAGGTCGCTTCTTCGTTATCATGAAGTTTGCATTTTCATGAACTTTTATAGGTGCATTCAAAGTCTAAATCAGTGATATTCTCCATGGATTTATTTTAATAATAGTCGAACACGCCACGAATAGATGGAATAAATCCTACAAGTGATTCATATAATTCATGCACTACGTTAGTATCAATATTTACACTTTGCAATGTCAGACTTACACTATAAAATCTCTGGAGCTTGTCCTTCCAACCTGTCACCATAAATACTGTTTTTAGTCTGCTGAGTTGATTCAGTAAAGTTGAAGCCTCATTTCCACAAGTGGCTTTTCAAACGTATTATTGGCAATATGTGTGAGGGCAATGATAACCCCCACTCAGTTTTCATATAGAGTTACACATGCTTCCCCTCTTGCTGACCAACATCTTTTTGATAATCGTTTTACTGTTGAGCTTCCTGGTTTCATGAAAGAAAAAAGTTTATCCCAGCGCTGTGTAGAAGCAGAGGAAAAATTATATACGGTTTTTGCACTACATTGAAAAATAAACATGCTTCCCGACAACAGCTTGCAGCACTCTTGCCGACTAAATTGAACGATTGTGTTCCACAAGGCACGTAATGCGCTTCCGGATTTCGTTCTTTAATGTATGCCTGCAAACCAGTGTAGGTTCTTGACATATTGCTTGCGTTGTCATATGACTGGCCTCTACAGTCTCTAATATCAATGGAATTTATAGACAGGACTTTTAGTACGGCCTTAGTTACGTTTTCGGAATTGTGTCCCTAGTATGGCAAAAACAGAAGGAAACGTTCAACAGTTTTACCATTCTCGTTCACATATTTTAATATGAAACATAATTGAGCAATATGTGAAATAACCACAGTAGAACCTACTATAATAGGGACATATTTGGCCTGTTTTATTTCACTTATGATAAATCTTTTTATTCGCTCAGAAAGAAGCTCGATTATTTCATCATAGATTGTTGAAGAAAGATAACTTGTATGTACCTGCCATGGATTTCAATATCGCTCAGTGTGCTCTGTGAGGAAAGGATCAAACTCGGCTATAAGTAAAACAGCCATCATAAATTGACGATTATGTAATAAGTGGAATCTTTCAACGAGTCCGTGAAGGGGTTCTCAACGACTTGTTAGCTTCTTCACTAATGGAAACACCCTTTTCAACACACTGTGCCAGTACATTTTCTCTGTCTCAGCATATGAATCGAAATGGTTATTTATTGTTGCAAGTGACTTTTTTCTTGTTAAGAGTATTAACTCAGAATTTTTGTGTTCAAGTGAATTCTCATGATGAGATAAAATATTAGAAATATTTTTCCAATCTCCAACACCATTAGCGGCAATCGCAGCCTTACCTCCGAACAATTTACATGGTGCACAGAAAACAACACCGATGCTACAAGAATATACTAGAAAATCTCGCAAAGCTCATTCACCATTTAAAAGTTTACGTAAAAATACATTTTTGTTCAAATATGCGGTCTTATCGCCTATTGACCTTCTTGAATTAGAAAAATCACCGTTAGAATTTTCATTAATGGCACATTGATTCATTGACACACCATTCTGTAGCATCATCACAAACGAGCATAGTTCCTTTTGTAATGTCTGACACTTAGTTTTTCGTGAAACTCAAAATCAGAACCATTATATTGTCTTCATTTTTAACTTCTGTTTCATCAGTATTTACTTGTTTTACAAGAGCTGCAGTGCTAGAAAAATCATCGATGCTACTTGAAATCGAAGTCGAACCGGCAACATTTTTTGAGAAAAATTTATGTACTTTGCAAAAGCGTTTTTAGAACATTGACTTCACGTTCTCACCTTTCCTTCGATAATTTCCGAAATGCAGCCCACTCAATTTTGCGCCTTAGCTTTTTTCACTGTTATTCATGTTAAGGCACTTACAAAATTGTCAACTAACAGTCAAAACAAAAGAATAAAAATTATAAAAGGAAAGAAAGAAAGACTGTATCCAGTTCCAATCGTACTACACCGCACATGAGCCGAAAGCTATTTAATTTAAACATAGCACAGGAGCACAGTGATTTTCTCTTTAAACACGGAGCGATAATCTGACCAACTCGGATTACTCGACGTAACTGTGCTGTGAAAGAACGACAATGCAGAATAATTTAGTTACATTGTCGCCTATTTCCTGTTGCCAGTGAACAGTAGAAGCACACCTGCAGCTGTTATTTGTTTCGTAAAGAAAACAAGACAGTCTCTTTCCTGGCTCCTGTTCCCCGCGTCGCCGGAATTTTAGTTGGGACGCAAATACGTTTTAATATCCTTGACACTCTCTTTCTAATTTAAAAAGCAAATAATTTTTGAAATTTATTGTTGTGATGTGTGCTGGATCGACTCTTATTCCAAGTATTCTTATAACATTTTAACAGTTCCTGTGGGCAGAGAAGACTGACTACACAGTTCAAGTAGTCTTGTTGGCAGTTTACGTGGTGTGTTGTCATTTGTGTGAACATTGCTGTTATGTCTACTCGCAAATGCACCTTTTGTTCCAAAATAAAATAAAAAGAACCTTTCCTCGAAGAAAAAAGTTTAGTTAAGCAGTTTAATATAAAATTTGCAATGCCACGTACTGTTCGATTGAACAGGCTGATATTGATATTGTGCAGGCTGCAGCACAATAAATGAGACAAACGAAAGTTGTCTTCTTTTTGCCCAAAAAAGTAAGTAAATAAATAAATAAACAAATAAATAAATAAAATTTTTTAAATGTTGTGTGGTATATTTCACACATTATTAGATACTCTGCTTATGTTCTTTTCGTATAAACATGCCTTTAAAAATGTAAAACATTTCCAGTATCCACTTGTTTTGTTAAACGGGTGTCAATAAATCAAAGTTCAGATATTGAAGACCACAGAGCTTCCACATTAATTACAGTAATGTAGGGCTGACTTGATACTTCCCCATAGTTCGTACAAGTAATTTAAGCAGGTTCGGGTTTTACATACTGAGGCCCACACATGTTACAGTATTTAAGAAACTGCTGATTACTTCATCACAGCTTCTCAGGGTTCCCGGTATTTTCACGGGGGGAAAATATGGTAGGGTTAAGTAGAAGCCGACACCATTCTCGGAATAATAACGTTTCAAACATTGTATTGTAGATTGCCGTCCTGACAGCTTACTTCAAAATATTTCGAACGATCATGAAGATTATACCAGACAGAAACCCAATGTTAAATTTCCATTCAGTCGCCAACTAAACTATGTATTCACGAATTTCGTTATGAAGGCTTATTTAAACTAGCAAGTTGTTTAGCAGTTTCAAAAATTTTTGCCGTTTGTAAGCGTAGTTATTTTAAATCGTAAAAGTTTAAAGTTAATACAGGACAAAAAGTGCCGCTCCCCTTAATTTGCCGCCCCTAGGCCGGTGCACAGTGGGCCTATATGTACATCCGCCACTGTTCTCACGTTCTACAGAAATGACGTGATCCATCTGACCACTTTCTAGACTAAAATAATGTATAGAAACAATTTTTACATAAAGAAATGTCATAAACATCAGTCACACTGATATCCTTTACATCGTATAAGTAGCACATGGTTCATAAATAAAAAAGCCTTAATCCTTGCGCAAGTGAGTTTTGGTTATATGACCATGAATTGTCATCAAATTTTGTTTCGACAATTATCTACCTAGATGGCAAGGAAAGTGTTTCTGAAGAAGAGAAATTTGTTAACATTGAGTGTAATAGATTTAAGTGTCAGGAAGTCGTTTCTGAAAGTATATGTATGGAGTGTAGCCATGTATGGAAGTGAAACATGGACGATAAGTAGTTTGTACAAGAAGAGAATAGAAGCTTTCGAAATGTGGCGCTACAGAAGAATGCTGAAGATTAGATGGGTAGATCACATAACTAATGAGGAAGTACTGAATAGGGTTGGGGAGAAGTGGAGTTTGTGGCACAAATTGACTAGAAGAAGGGGTCGGTTGGTAGGACATGTTCTGAGGCATCAAGGGATCACAAATTTAGTATTGGAGGGCAGTGTGGAGGGTAAAAATTGTAGAGGGAGACCAAGAGATGAATACACTAAGCAGATTCAGAAAGATGTAGCCTGCAGTAGGTACTGGGAGATGAACAAGCTTGCACAGGATAGAGTAGCGCGGAGAGCTGCATCAAACCAGTCTCAGGATTGAAGACCACAACAACAACAACAACAAATATCTGCCCCTTCTTGACAGAAGCGACTTTTGGCTGAATAGCGAAAATGTCGGGGAAGAAGGCCAGTGTTCACTCTGTCTGCTTGCCGGGGGGTGTCATCCGAGATGTGGAGGAGGCCCTACCGGCGGCGACAGAGAGCACTGGGTGCACCCGACTGCAAATTGTTGCTCATGTCGGCACCAATGACTCCTGCTGTCTGGGTTCAGAGGTCATACTCAGTTCGTACAGGCGGTTGGCGGAATTGGTGAAGGCGGAAAGCCTCGCTCGCGGGGTGGAATCAGAGCTAACTATTTGTAGTATCGTTCCCAGAACCGATCGCGGTCCTCTGGTTTGGAGCCGAGTGGAAGGCTTAAACCAGAGGCTCAGACGATTCTGCGGAGATCTGGGGTGCAAATTTCTCGACCTCCGCTATCGGGTGGATAAATGTAGGGTCCCCCTGAATAGGTCAGGCGTGCACTACACGCCGGAAGCGGCTACACGGGTAGCAGAGTATGTGTGGAGTGCACATGAGGGTTTTTTAGGTTAGAGAATTCCCTCCCTAGGCCAGACAAGACGCCTCCTGAGACGCGGCAAGGTAGGAGTAGGCAAAATGCAAGAGGGAATAACAATATTAATGTGCTAATAGTAAACTGCAGGAGCGTCTATAGAAAGGTCCCAGAACTGCTCTCATTAATAAACGTTCACAACGCCCATATAGTACTAGGGACAGAAAGTTGGCTGAAACCAGACGTAAACAGTAGTGAAATCCTAAACTCAGATTGGAATGTATACCGCAGAGACAGGCTGGACAGTGAAGGGGGAGGCGTGTTTATAGCGATAAGAAGTGCAATAGTATCGAAGGAAATTGACGGTGATCCGAAATGTGAAATGATTTGGGTGAAGGTCACGGTTAAAGCAGGCTCAGACATGGTAATTGGATGTCTTTATAGGCCCCCTGGCTCAGCAGCTATTGTGGCTGAGCACCTGAAGGATAATTTGGAAAATATTTCGCGTAGATTTCCCAACAATGTTATAGTTCTGGGTGGAGATTTTAATTTGCCGGATATAGACTGGGAGACTCAAACGTTCATAACGGGTGGCAGGGACAAAGAATCCAGTGAAATTTTTTTAAGTGCTTTATCTGAAAACTACCTTGAGCAGTTAAACGGAGAACCGAATCGTGGCGATAACATATTAGACCTTCTGGTGACAAACAGACCCGAAATATTTGAAACAGTTAACGCGTAACAGGGAATCAGCGATCATAAAGCGGTTACGGCATCGATGATTTCAGCCGTAAATAGAGATATTTAAAAAGGTAGGAAGATTTTTCAGTTTAGCAAAAGCGACAAAAAGCAGATTACAGAGTACCTGACGGCTCAACACAAAAGTTTTGTCTCAAGTACAGATAGTGTTGAGGATCAGTGGACAAAGTTCAAAACCATCGTACAATATGAGTTAGATGAGAATGTGCCAAGCAAGATCGTAAGAGATGGAAAAGAGCCACCGTGGTACAACAACCAAGTTAGAAAACTGCTGCGGAAGCAAAGGGAACTTCACAGCAAACATAAACATAGCCAAAGCCTTGTAGACAAACAAAAATTACGCGAAGCGAAATGTAGTGTGAGGAGGGCTATGCGAGAGGCGTTCAATGAATTCGAAAGTAAAGTTCTATGTACTGACTTGGCAGAAAATCCTAAGAAATTCTGGTCTTATGTCAAAGCAGTAGGTGGATCAAAACAAAATGTCCAGACACTCTGTGACCAAAATGGTACTGAAACAGAAGATGACAGACTAAAGGCCGAAATACTAAATGTCTTTTTCCAAAGCTGTTTCACAGAGGAAGACTGCACTGTAGTTCCTTCTCTAGATTGTCGCACAGATGACAAAATGGTAGATATCGAAATAAACGACAGAGGGATAGAGAAACAATTAAAATCGCTCAAAAGAGGAAAGGCCGCTGGACCTGATGGGATACCAGTTCTATTTTACACAGAGTACGCGAAGGAGCTTGCCCCCCTTCTTGCAGCGGTGTACCGTAGGTCTCAAGAAGAGCGTAGCGTTCCAAAGGATTGGAAAAGGGCACAGGTCATCACCGTTTTCAAGAAGGGACGTCGAACAGATGTGCAGAACTATAGACCTATATCTCTAACGTCGATCAGTTGTAGAATTTTGGAACATGTATTATGTTCGAGTATAATGACTTTCCTGGATACTGGAAATCTATTCTGAAGGAATAAGCATGGGTTTCGAAAAAGACGGTCGTGTGAAACCCAGCTCGCGCTATTCGTCCACGAGACTCAGAGGGCCATAGACACGGGTTCACAGGTAGATGCCGTGTTTCTTGACTTCAGCAAGGCGTTCGATACAGTTCCCCACAGTCGTTTAATGAACAAAGTAAGAGCATATGGACTATCAGACCAATTGTGTGATTGGATTGAGGAGTTCCTAGATAAAAGAACGCAACATGTCATTCTCAATAGAGAGAAGTCTTCCGAAGTAAGAGTGATTTCAGGTGTGCCACAGGGGAGTGACATGGGACCGTTGCTGTTCACAATATACATAAATGACCTGGTGGATGACATCGGAAGTTCACTGAGACTTTTTGCAGATGATGCTGTGGTGTATCGAGAGGTTGTAAGAATGGAAAATTGTACTGAAATGCAGGAGGATCTGCAGCGAATTGACGCATGGTGCAGGGAATGGCAATTGAATCTCAATGTAGACAAGTGTAATGTGCTGCGAATACATAGAAAGATAGATCCCTTATCATTTAGCTACAAAATAGCTGGTCAGCAACTGGAAGCAGTTAATTCCATAAATTATCTGGAAGTACGCATTATGATTGATTTAAAATGGAATGATCATATAAAGTTGATCGTCGGTAAAGCAGATGCCAGACTGAGATTCATTGGAAGAATCCTAAGGAAATGCAATCCGAAAACAAAGGAAGTAGGTTACAGTACGCTTGTTCGCCCACTGCTTGAATACTGCTCACCAGTGTGAGATCCGTACCAGATAGGGTTGATAGAAGAGATAGAGAAGATCCAACGGAGAGCAGCGCGCTTCGTTACAGGATCATTTAGTAATCGCGAAAGCGTTACGGAGATGATAGATAAACTCCAGTGGAAGACTCTGCAGGAGAGACGCTCAGTAGCACGGTACGGGCTTTTGTTAAAGTTTCGAGAACATAGCTTCACCGAAGAGTCCAGCAGTATATTGCTCCCTCCTACGTATATCTCGCGAAGAGACCATGAGGATAAAATCAGAGAGAGCCCACAAACAATACGAGAATGGAATAGAAGGGAGAACCGATAGAGGTACTCAGGGTAACCTCCGCCACGCACCGTCAGGTGGCTTGTGGAGTATGGATGTAGATGTAGATGTAGAAGTTTCAACTGCAGTGTCTGCTAACAAATGTTGTTATCCACTTGTAAATGAGCACAGTCTTTTTAATAGCACTTGCAGTCAACAGTCGAATAAAGCTACTGCCAAAATAGTTAACTGCTCACAAAATAAATAAACAATACGAGAAAATATGAGGTATTGATGCAAATGAACACAACATCAATTCCTGTGTTCATTTGCTGTGTAAATCGGGAGAATGCGACGTTCTGACAAACATTTGCGTTGTAAAAAAGATACAAAAGACGTAAATTATCAAATAATAAAATAGATACAGATATGAAGCTTTCAGAGGTGATAGATATAGTCGAATACTGTCATCTGGGATATCGTTTGCTGAGATCGCATGAAGCGATTAGAAGTTGTTAATTCAAAGGTTCATTGTGAAAATATTTATTCACTGTGAAATATTAACTTCGCTAGTTCTGAAGCTATTTAAATTATATTTGAGCTTGTCCCATACTCCACCATTTCTTTGAACACTGTCCTTATACAATGGGCATGCGAGCGACAGTCGTCAAAATTTTCAGCGTTGGGATTTACCCGTTTCCGGTGACGCTTCTCATCTCTGCACGTGGCTCACCGGAACCCACCAACTAGCTTGGCTGACCGCGACACGCCCTCTGCCCTGAGCCCGCTATCGTTTAGCTGTGCACCTAATTCATCTCTCCTCAGTACCAGGCCTAGGTGGACGAATAACTCGACCACATACTCATAACGATACACACCTCCACTTGATGTGACGCTTTGGGTTCAAATGGCTCTGAGCACTATGGGACTTAACATCTGTGGTCATCAGTCCCCTAGAACTTAGAACTACTTAAACCTAACTAACCTAAGGACATCACACACATCCATGCCCGAGGCAGGATTCGAACCTGCGACCGCAGCAGTCACGCGATTCCGGACTGAGCGCCTAGAACCGCTAGACCACCGCGGCCGGCGATGTGACGCTTTACCTCGCTAATTTGGCACGTTAAGTCGCACCAAATTTGACATACTTAAGTAACATAATAATAAGTTCGCACCTAACATAATAAACAAAATAGCCTACTTGGTTCTAAGAACAATAGAGTAAGTGGTGTTTGAAACAGCATATACCTTATAGCATATATCATACACTCCTGGAAATTGAAATAAGAACACCGTGAATTCATTGTCCCAGGAAGGGGAAACTTTATTGACACATTCCTGGGGTCAGATACTTCACATGATCACACTGATAGAACCACAGGCACCTAGACACAGGCAACAGAGCATGCACAATGTCGGCACTAGTACAGTGTATATCCACCTTTCGCAGCAATGCAGGCTGCTATTCTCCCATGGAGACGATCGTAGAGATGCTGGATGTAGTCCTGTGGAACGGCTTGCCATGCCATTTCCACCTGGCGCCTCAGTTGGACCAGCGTTCGTGCTGGACGTGTAGACCGCGTGAAACGACGCTTCATCCAGTCCCAAACATGCTCAATGGGGGACAGATCCGGAGATCTTGCTGGCCAGGGTAGTTGACTTACACCTTCTAGAGCACGTTGGGTGGCACGGGATACATGCGGACGTGCATTGTCCTGTTGGAACAGCAAGTTCCCTTGCCGGTCTAGGAATGGTAGAACGATGGGTTCGATGACGGTTTGGATGTACCGTGCACTATTCAGTGTCCCCTCGGCGATCACCAGTGGTGTACGGCCAGTGTAGGAGATCGCTCCCCACACCATGATGCCGGGTGTTGGCCCTGTGTGCCTCGGTCGTATGCAGTCCTGATTGTGGCGCTCACCTGCACGGCGCCAAACACGCATACGACCATCATTGGCACCAAGGCAGAAGCGACTCTCATCGCTGAAGACGACACGTCTCCATTCGTCCCTCCATTCACGCCTGTCGCGACACCACTGGAGGCGGGCTGCACGATGTTGGGGCGTGAGCGGAAGACGGCCTAACGGTGTGCGGGACCGTAGCCCAGCTTCATGGAGACGGTTGCGAATGGTCCTCGCCGATACCCCAGGAGCAACAGTGTCCCTAATTTGCTGGGAAGTGGCGGTGCGGTCCCCTACGGCACAGCGTAGGATCTTACGGTCTTGGCGTACATCCGTGCGTCGCTGCGGTCCGGTCCCAGGTCGACGGGCACGTGCACCTTCCGCCGACCACTGGCGACAACATCGATGTACTGTGGAGACCTCACGCCCCACGTGTTGAGCAATTCGGCGGTACGTCCACCCGGCCTCCCGCATGCCCAATATACGCCCTCGCTCAAAGTCCGTCAACTGCACATACGGTTCACGTCCACGCTGTCGCGGCATGCTACCAGTGTTAAAGACTGCAATGGAGCTCCGTATGCCACGGCGAACTGGCTGACACTGACGGCGGCGGTGCACAAATGCTGCGCAGCTAGCGCCATTCGACGGCCAACACCGCGGTTCCTGGTGTGTCCGCTGTGCCGTGCGTGTGATCATTGCTTGTACAGCCCTCTCGCAGTGTCCGGAGCAAGTATGGTGGGTCTGACACACCGGTGTCAATGTGTTCTTTTTTCCATTTCCAGGAGTGTATTATCAGCCTAAATTTTCTAAATATACCGTAACACCAATTATAGAAATTATGGGATGTTAATCAAATGCTAAAATAAACATGCAAATTTAAATAAATTACCGAGACAGCCTTGTCTCTCAAAAGTTTTTAACCCTTTTGTGCTTGTCTTACAGCACTTTTTTGCCTTATCCACATCGTAGCACTTCATTAACACACACACACACACACACACACACACACACACACACAGAGAGAGAGAGAGAGAGAGAGAGAGAACGTGTTCGGAACTCTCACGTCGAAGTTCAGATGGTTACTTGTGCTGCTGCCTCTACCGAAATTTATTATGGCCTTGGATTAAAACTGCGCCAAAACATGCGTCAGTGTGCAGTCACCATGAGTGCTGAAGGACGACAGTTGTTGAATTACTATTTTGGAATTGTTACAAATAAACATATGACTTCCTGAATCCCCGTAGATTAGGCACAGAACGCCGTCATTGTTGGAATCGATACAGTCACAAACAATATAGAAAACAAAAACACTAGATTCAGTTCGACTTTTCAAACGCTCTGTCCTTGTTCCCACCAGAGAACACTTCTTTTGTGTTATTAAATTTTTTCGACACCGTAAATAAAATAACATTTCACCATTTCTCTACAATTTTATGGCATCTAATTAGAAACTTTAAAACTAATTCTACCTTCTGCAGAAATCGCTTATTTAACTTTCGTTTGAACTCAGTACATAACTGAATTTTAAATTCATCAATTTCCAGTTTGCATAATAAACGCTTATCCTTAGAATTATTCTCTAAAATATATTATGAAGTTGTCCCCAAGCTTTTACATACAAACGTATTCAGAACCCCACCAAAATAACATACCTCATAGAATTAACCCACGTAATATACGAGGCCTGTTCAGAAAGTAAGCTCCGATTGATTGCCAAATTGAAACCACAGTTAACATCAGAAATGTTTTACTTGTAACAATTAGCTACACCTTTCAGCTACTTCTCTACGTAGTCGCCGTTCTGACTTAGACTTTTGTCATAGCGTTGTACCAACTTTTCAATAGCCTCATCATAGAAGGCAGCCGCCAGTGCTTTCCGCCAATTCTCCACGCTGGCCTACACCTCGTTGTCTGTGTCAAAATGTTGTCTTCAAAGACAGCGGTTCATGTGACCAGAGATGAAACTCAGGGGGAGACAATTGCGGACTGTATTGTGGGTAATGTCACATTTCCATTTGAAAACGATGCAGGAGCATCTTCATTGCCCCTGCAGAATGCGGCTGAGAATTGTCTTGAAGAAGAAACAGCACGACAGTTATGTAATGTTAGCTGCATAGCTTCAGGCGAAATTTCTCACCAGGCCCTCGTACTTGGCGGCAGACACTATTTTCTAGACATCTTTACGCACTCACTGCGAGCTCAGAAATGAGAAGAGCGACGTGATGCTAACTGGGATTATACTAGAGACACTACCCAACACATCTGTGCAAAGCTTTATCGGATTTTCATAGTCGTTTCCATTTCGCGACCGATCGGAGCTTACTTTCTGAACGCCCCTCGTACCTTCAATATCTTAGCTCATACCATGCACGTAACAGCTTGTTTTAGTCCCACAAGCAATTAAAATTTTAAAGAGGTCTGATGAGCTCCACGCACAAAATTTTGTTGCAAGCAATAATTAAAAATGAACACATATTGGATAAAAAGCCCATCCAAAACACTACAAGTAACACATATAAATGACTCCTTTAACTCCCCCCCCTTCCCCTCTAATGTACAAAACAATTTATATTCTTCCCTTACGTAAATAACGGAATCAATTATGTTTCTTTGACCTCCCTGCATCAAAGTAGCGCAACCAATGTCGACACTGTTCCTGCGGTAAGTTGTGCCTCCATACACCTTAAATTCACCATGTTTGCCCTTAACGTAAAGAATATAAACCTCGAAAAGTCCTAGAAACTACACATTAAATTACAGTTACATAAGCACATATGTCAATACAAGCCACATTCTTCATTCACAAGTTCCAACTCCGTAACCGTTGCCTCTGATGACATTTTTCTCACGAAGGTGTGTTCTGAATTTCGCTTTTTGTCTCTTTTTCACTTGCTCAAATTCGCGCTTTCTTTCCTCTCTCACCAACGATATCTTACGTTTGGAGACAAAATTTTTGATCCGAGCTGGAAAATCATTTTTAGAGTCGAGAAACGCATACTTCCGTAATCCATCAACATCGTTTATTTCACTTAAGGCTGCACATTTTTAATTTCACACCTCTCTAAAAATTGCGCTCTCAAATGATCAGTTACAGCGTTCTTTTCTTATTCCTACAATTTGTGGCACACATTATTATTCCAGAATAACGTTCAATATCAGTATTAATTCCTAGATTCTCCTGTTCTAGCTTCAATTCGTATCTAGGATTTGAATTTCACTCAAAACCCGTCGTTTCATCATCCTCGTAAGATTCAAATATACTCTTCGCTTCGTCTGCGCTAACGATATCTCTAGCTGCAACGTTCTCGTAAATAACCACACAATTTAAAACCTCTTTTCTCTTAGACAAATTCTTGCTTCTTTCCGCCGAATCACTGTAACATACTTAAGTCTATTAACATACGCCCATAACTCATAAGATTCATTACAGAAGATATCCATTATATCCGCCGATATGTTATCTTGGCGTACCATCTAACACATTTTTACGTTTATTCTTCCACATCCACCCATAATTCATGTTCTCATCAAGAGCCATCGCTTCACTTCCATAAACAGTAATAAATGCACAAATTCCTTCCTCCGGGATACTTTATTTATGTCTTTTAATTTTACACGTCTAGTTCCGTAGGACCAAAGTGAGGAGTAAATCTCCAAGGTCATGGAACGTGTCGGTAAGTTGAATTACAACATAAAAGTAATAACAGACAAAATAAAATGTTTATGAACCCAAAAAAGACATGTCATAAGTTTTCGAAAACGCTGTCAACAATACAACACAGGAACTACCTTCATTTTCCAAGGAACCCATCAACAGAATAGAAAGAGTGGCCCATGGGTAAAGTCTTTAGTTTCGATTTGAAAGCGTCTGGATACTGCTAAGATTCTTGAATTCTTGTGGTAGCTTACCGAAAATGTATGCAACAGTATACTGCACACCTTACTGCACAAGAGTCAAGGAAATGAGATCCAAATGCAGACTGGATATCTGCCTAGTATTGACTGAGTGAAAACTGCTAATTCTTGGGAACAGGCTGATATTGTTAACAAGGGACAACAGTAAAAAATATATATATTGAGACACAAATGTAAAAATACGCAGACTAGAGAACAGGGGTCGACAAAAGGTTCGCGAAATTACACCGCTTATTGCCCGAACTGACCGTTTCTGAGACGAAAATACCCTTCGTGAATGCGAAGAGCTACCCCAAAATAGAATACCATACGACATTAGTGAACGAAAATAAGCAAAGTAGATTAATTTTCATGTGGATCGATCACTTACTTGAGATACCGACTGAATAGCAAGAATGGCAGCATTAAGTATCCGAAAATGATCGTGAACAGGGGCTTTCCGAAACTTTTACACCTAGGAATTTGAACTAATCATATGCCCAATCTGTGAAATTAAAAGAGTCGGGTTTTGTTGAATAATGTGTTACAAACTGTAAAAACTGAGTCGTATTGTGATTGAGCGTTAGTTTATTTTCATATGTTTTTAATTTTATCCTTTGAATTAGCTATTCTGTTTGCGTACCACATACTCTTAGTCTTCCTAATAACATTTTTAAGTACCTTAAAATACGGTCTGTAAAGGGCTACTGTAAATCGATTGTGGCTACTTCTGACATTTTTATGTAATTCCCAGTTTGTTCTACATGATATCCTTATCCCACTAGTCATCCACCCAGGCTGTCTTTTACTAGTAGTACCTTGTTTAGACCGTTCTAATGGAAAGCAACTCTCAAAGAGCGTGAGAAATGTGTTAAGGAAAGTATTATATTTGTCATCTATGTTATCGGCACTATAAACTATCTGAATAAATAATTAGCCTTAACCTTCCGAAATTCCGCACCTAAAACATCACCCCCATCTCCACTTAACAATATATCACTCACATCCGCCAATACATAATAAAATTCACCATCAGCTGACAGGACTATTGCTACGTTGTCTTCACAAACACTTTCTTAGATTTCCGTCGACCCACCACAAAATTCATATCCAACTGATGAGACTACAGCTTCGCCGCCTTCATAGATAGCTTTACCTACACCCTCCGAAACAAAGTCATATGCATTAGTTTCACCTATTGTACATTACAGAATCCTTCAACAAATATACGTTCATTCCATCATTCACTTACCTTTCACAAAATAAATTTTTCAGCCTCATATCCCCATTATTATATTTCCTACACATTTTACAACTTTCCTTGCGCTCTCTTTACGGTTGCGGTGCTAAAAATTATTCATCACTATATACCTACTTGTTATAACGTCCATCTCCAACGTTTGTTGTTTCTGTGCAAAACGTTTGCCAGTCAAAGAATTTTTTAAAATAAAATTGTCCTTTTCAACGCCGGTTTATTTCACCATTCCCGGACCTCGACTTCGTGTTCAGGCATTGATTTCGTGAAGCTCCTGCCACTCAAATCTTCGTTCACGATCTGTATCTACACCAACATGGATACTCTGCAAATCACATTTAAGTGCCTGGGGGAGGGTTCATCAAACCACTTTCACAATAATTCTCTATTACTCCACTCTAGAACAGCTCGCGGAAAAAATAATCACCTACATCTTTCCGTGTGAACTCTGATTTCCCCTATTTTAAAATAATTACCGTTTCTCCCTATGGAGGTCGGCGTCAGTAAAATAATATCGCATTCGGAGGAGAAAGTTGGTGATCGAAATTTATTGAGAAGAATCTGCCGCAATGAAGGACCCCTATGTTTTAATGATGACCACGCCAAATCCTGTATCATGTCCGTGGCACTCGCCCCCCTATTTCTCGATATTACAAAACGTGCTGCCCGTCGTTGAACGTTCTCTCTGTACTCCGTTAATTCTGTCTGATAAGGACCCTACACCGCCCAGCAGTACTCCGAAACAAGTCGGACCAGCATAGTGTAGGCAGTCCCTTTAGTACATTTGTTGTACTTTCTAAGTGTTCCGCCAATAAAACGCAGTCTTTGGTTCGCCTTCCCCATAACATTTTGTATGTGTTCTCTCCAATTTAAGTTGTTCGTAATTGCTATTCCTAGGTATTTAGTTGAATTTACGGCATTTTGATATGATTGCTTTATCGTGTAAGGGAAGTTTAACGGATTCCTTTTTGTACTCATTTGTACAAAGTCCCACTTTTCATTATTAAAGGTCAATTGCCACTTATCTAATGTTATAGACATCTTTTCTAAATCGTTTTGCAGATTGTTTTGATCTGCTGATGACTTTACTCATCATTAAACGACAGCATCATGTGCAAACAACATAAGACGGCTGCTCAGATTGTCTCCTAAAACATGTATATAGATTAGGCACAGCAGAGGGCGTATAGAACTACCTTTGGGAACGCCAGAAATCTATTTCACTCGATAACTCTTAGTAAGTTACTACGAACTGTAATCCCCCTCACACGAAATCGCGATTTTTCAAGCATACCTGAGAAGAGACTCCATAACCATGCAATTTGACTACAATCCGCTTATGAATTACAGTACAGGAGTACGGAATCCATTTTAATGCCCCTGTCGAGAGGACTCAATACTCCGCGTGAGTAAAGAGCTTTTTGTGTTTCACAAAAACGAAAATTTATAGTCCGTGTTAACCTTGTGCCAATAGCCCGTTCCCTTCAAGTTGATTCATAAAGTTTGACCACAACGTATGTTCCAAAATCCTGCTGCATATCGACGTTTATGATACGAGCCTGTAATTTCGTGGATTACTCCTATTGCCTTCTGAACACTAGAATGATCTGTGCAACTTTCCAGTCATTGGGTGCGGATCTTTCGTCGAGTGAGCGGTTGTATATGGTTGTTAGGTATGCAGAAATTGCATCAGTACACTCTGAAAGAAATATAATTGATATTCACTCTCGACCAAAAGACTTGCTTTTAATTGATTTAAGTAGCTTCAGTGCTCCGAGGATATCTACTTCTACGTTACCCATGTTGGCAACTGTTCTTGATTCGAATTTTGGTATGTCTTCTACGGCTACTTTGGTGAAGGGATTTCGGAAGTTGTGTTTAGTAACTCTGCTTCAGCAGCACTGTCATCGATAGTATATCCACTGCTATTGTGCAGGGAAGGCTGTGCTTGTGCATTGCCGCTAGCATACTTTACATAAGATGAGAATCTCTGAATTTCTGGCAGTTTTCGAGACAAAATTTCCTTGTGGGAACTATTATAAGCATCTCGTATTGAATCCCCCCCCCCCCCCCCGAAATTCCAAAGTTCTGTAAAACGTCGCCAATCTTGGGGATTTTACATTCGTTTAAATTTGGCATGCTTTTTTTCATTGTTTCTGCAACAGTGTACTGATTTGTTTAGCGTACCATTGGTGATCAGCTACATCGTTTGCTAATTTATTTGGTATAAGTCTTTCAACTGCTGTCGGGACAATTTTTTTGAATTCAAGCCGCATCTGTTCTACAATTACGTTGTTAATTTGGAGGGAAGATTGTCTCTGAGGAAAGTGTCAAGTGAATTTGTATCTAATTCTTTGAACAGCTACAATTTTTTAATTTTTTTTTTTATTTTTTTGGAGGACTGCGCAGCTGCCGGCTGAAGTGGCCGAGCGTTTCTAGGCGCTACAGTCTGGAACCGCGCGACCGCTACGGTTGCAGGTTCGAATCCTGCCTCGGGCATGGATGTGTGTGATGTCTTTAGGTTAGTTAGGTTTAACTAGTTCTAAGTTCTAGGGGTCTGATGACCTCAGAAGTTAAGTCCCATAGTGCTCAGAGCCATTTGAACCATTTGAACTGTGCAGCTACGGCAGCTCACGACACCCCTGTGTTCACCAACTCCTGTATCCTTTTCGATGTTGGTTAGTAGCATTGGATTATTTGTAGCTAAGAGGTCAACTGTGTTTACACAACCGTTTACTATTCGAGTGCGCTCATGAACTAATTGCTAGAAATATATTTCAGAGAATGCGTTTAGCACAATTTCAGATGATGTTTTGTGCATAACTCGCATGCACGTTTTTTAAAATTAAATTCAGGTTTGCTTTCAACCATTGTAGCGCCTGAGTCTGGAGGTCGGCAAAAGGATCCAATTATTTTATTCAGGTTGCGAAGAATGACCTGTATCAATACTAACCCATAGGAACTATCTACTTCAAATTCACTACAGGATAAAATACTTCTAACATCTACTAAATTGCCACCACCAACTGCATTTGACCTAGCCTTTCTGAACACCGTTAGGTTAGTGTGCAATGCTATCATTTAGTGATTAAATTTTGATAACCCAGAGGTTCATTCTGAAAATATTAATTTAGTATGAAATATTAACTTATGTAGTTCTAAAGGTATTGAAGTTGTTGTTGTCACTGGATGCACATAATTTTTCTGGTACCGTCGAAGCATTCAAATTTGCTTTCATGTTAGATTTTAAATAATTATAGACTCCCAAAGAGCTGTAATAAAACCATCTTTCAGCTTGTCTGACACTCTGTCATTAGTTGCAGCATTGTCTGTTGCACGAAGGCCATGTGAGAGACTAGCGTGGAAATTAGTAGCGTTGTTATATACCTGTTTGCAGTGACGCTGCTCATCTCTGCATGGGGCTGGTTGGAATCGTAAACTAGCCAGGCTGGCCGCTTCGCCCCTCGTGCCCTGATCCCGCTAGCGCTCTGCTGTGCAACAAATTAATCTCTCCTCAATACCAGCCGTAGGGGTGGGGTGGGGGGGATAATTAGTCCATATACTCGGAACGTTACACTACAGAACTGGAAGATTAAATGGCTCTCTTTACTATAGCCGCAGTCTGACTTCATACTCTTCGTGGGAGGCGCAGAGGGGCTTTTGCATACCCCACATTTCCCTGATTTCCTTGTGCAGATTGTCAAGTCGTACTATAATAACGATACTACGTACTATAGTAATATAATAACCATTCTCAACGCTCAAAAAGGAATCCAGTACATGCCCTCAAAAATATATCAAAAGGCGGAAAGTCAGAGAATTAAAAATGTGTGAGCGGTTGCTCCATCTAGTCGGAACGTTAATACAGCTTCTCTTCGTCTGTTAACTGTGCGCAAAAAGAGCCAAAGTTTTATAGATACCTGGCACAGCTTAAGGTGTAATTGGAAAATATGGGGCAAATAATGAGCATGCTGGACAACGCATACAAAAAAAAAACATATCTTCTCTGAGTGGCGAGGTTCTTCAAGCAGAATATGTGGAATTGTCCTGCTACTAGTATCTGCTGTTCTGGGAGTTTACGTAACCTGAAAAATGTAACCAGGCTTCGTCTGACATGATGTAAAGCAAGGGGTGTAAGTAACCTGTAGCAGCTGTAGTAAAGACAGGTATTTATGTGGGATCGAGTGTTGTTAACAGACAGTTACAGTAATGAACTCTTTTTTTTCCTGATCCTCTAATTTCAACTCCAGCACTACACTCAAATGATGGTCTTTTAATTTCATGTGTGTTAATAGACGATGAGACGGTGTAAACTTTTATTGAGGGAGTTTGACAAAACGATAATATGTAGGGAATAATATGGAAATGAGCTTCTTCGCAACACCTATCCTCTTGATGCTTCTGGGTGATATAATTTTCTATGGGCATAATGGTGGATCGGATTAAATTTTACGGTACTCAAAATCTAGTTATAAAATGTATTATTTGTGAATCTTCATGCTTATTGCATTAGTACTGTCCCAAACAGCCATGCAGAATGAGAATGGTTGTTCTAAATCACTGCACAGCTGTAGGGACTATTAACATCAGGTGATTAATAAAAGGTGTAAGTAGGCTGTTTAGGTTTTTTTATTGGTAACGCCACCTCAGTATGAAAATCACCGGCTGTGCCGTGTGCAGTCTGTGGCTGCTTTGCATTGTTGTAATACTCAACCATTGTAGTGTTAGGCAGCTGGCTGTGAACAGCGCGTAGCGCTGGGCAGTTGGAGGTGAGCCGCCAGCAGTGGTGGATGTGGGGAGAGAGATGGCGGAGTTTTGTA
Source organism: Schistocerca nitens (assembly GCF_023898315.1). Lineage (NCBI taxonomy): Eukaryota > Metazoa > Arthropoda > Insecta > Orthoptera > Acrididae > Schistocerca > Schistocerca nitens. Next base: position 317,622,814 of record NC_064621.1, on the reverse strand, counting down.
ATTTGTCATGATATCACGGTAAATACATTGTTTGCAGCCCGCTCCATTTCCCTATGCACAGCTACCAAATTATTACTTTGAACATCTGTTAATTCATTACACAGTGGTGCTGGCAAGCTACGCTCGTCGTCACTATTATTTCTCAGTTTGCTTTGGAGCCTAGTGTTACGTTTTTCACACGCCATTATTGTCACAGTATTTCACACGACAACACAGAAAACCACAATTTGAAGAGCAAAAATAAGAAAACACATTAACATAGCACTGAAAATAATATCTAGTTAATTGCAGCTGCGAAATACTTGGTGCAAATCTACATGCATGCCACACCTGTTTTACTGTACAACAATGAAAAACTGCAACTACAAAGGAAATTCTCTCTATAATTACGCGCTAGCAATAAACAAAATCTACACTAATTACACAAACTACAAGAAAAAATCAGAAGATTCCAGTGAGGTATCCTCGGCTAAGGGTCGACATATGAAACGTCCCCTTTTGAAAAATTTTACACGACTGTCCTTAACCTGACACACAATATTTATAGCGCAACGCAATCTGACTTTCAAAATTCTCTACAAGAGAATGGCCCTGACTAACATTAACCTGTACTTTTCAGAAATCACTTACCTCACAAAAATCTTGGTTACTCCCACTACTGCAATACAGCAAGCGCCACTACTGCCAGCTAAATAAAAGATTCAAACTATGGAAGGCACTAACTACTGATAGGGATAGTTAGCAAATGAAAGATATTAATAGAGAACAAACAATGTATTTACCTTGATATCATGACAAATTACAAAACTCCGCCATCTCTCTCCCCACATCCACCACTGCTGGCGGCTCACCTCCAACTGCCCAGCGCTACGCGCTGTTCACAGCCAGCTGCCTAACACTACAATGGTTGAGTATTACAACAATGCAAAGCAGCCACAGACTGCACACGGCACAGCCGGTGATTTTCATACTGAGGTGGCGTTACCAATAAAAAAACCTAAACAGCCTACTTACAAAGGTTCGTCATTATATTCACTATAATCAGGCACGAACCTATTGCTAGCAACAGCGTCTCTGTTGAGTTGTGACGCCACGCTCAGTAAATTGAAATTGTTCTATGTCTTTAATAAGCTGTAATTTTACATTAGTAGTTTTCAGCAAAGTATCACACACTAAACCACGTGGACTGGGTGTAGGTTGTGAAATTTGAGACAGACCGCACGAAACGTTTTTGAGATATCAGCGTATAGAAAGATGTCGGTTTTCATTACTAATCAGAGTAATCTCCTACTCTCTTACGTTCAAATAAATATCACATTCCTAGCACGCTATTTGGTATTCATACACTTTGATAATTATTTCACCAGTCATCACGCTTTCAAAGGCTTCAACTGATCATCCGAAAATGGACATATCAGTTAGATATTCATATAGAAACACACCTTCCATATGACTCTGAATTTTCACTGTGTAGGAAATACTTCATTATTTTCGACTCACCAGGTACATATTTTTCTAACGAACATGACATATAATTGAAGGTAGACATAAACAAAAATTTTATTGTTCAATGATGTTCCATTGCCATAGAACCAGCAAATGGCTTACACTTCTCCATATTTGTCCCAGTTCTACAACCATGGCCTACGTTATTTTCCTCATTTCTTTATACTCCATATTGTAGTTTTTCCACTTGTTCACTTAGGTTCTTAGGTGTGAAATACAATAATCATCATAAAATTAGGTCTATAATTTCACTTACAGTTGGCAGGTGCAGCTCCTCGAAATATTTCTGCAGAGAGACAATTATCTATGTGTTTCGCAGCAGTTTGCCTGAATCATTCTTTGTGGATGTAGTAGATTTCTGCTGTTCGAAACACTACGTATTCTTTGAGACTAGTATCCATCGGCCTATTTTTCAGTAAATACTTTAATGCGCAAGGAATCAGAAACATCTGTTTGCTAAACCATCCCATACAGTCAGTATCTTGGTACAGATAATGTTCTGAATGTATCTCACTGTTACTGAAGTGCCTGTAGAAAGCAATATTAAATAAATTGTGGTAAAAAGTTTTGTCACTGACATCCACTTGTAGCTAATATTTGCTATCTGCATATATGAAAATGGTAGCTTCAGCTGTTTGCAACACTTGTCGAATTTTATATACTATTTCCCTGCTTTGGGCACGACGCTGTTAGGATGTTTGAATTTCGAACAATAAAGTAAATGTGCAACCAACTTCTCTTTAGAATGAAAACAGGAAAGATAGCGTTTACATACTTAGCTTCATGAAGATAAGCAATAATACCACCAAGTACCAATCTTAAAAAGCGTTTTTATAAACCCTGTACTGTCATAAAAAGATTTTTTTACGTTACATAAATGGTGAATTTCCTTACTTACACCTGGTGGCATTAAGAGGTTGGTATTTTTCTGACGACTGTAATGTTTAGAGACATATATACAATGGAATTATTTAAATCTTTTTCGTCAGTATTGTTTCTTTCTCTCCTACAACCTGACACCAGTGTGGGATCCTAAATATTACACACATTCTTCTATAGACTTTGATTGTTGTGTTCAACATATCTACATACTTCACATTGCCGTGATATGAACTACTTGTAAAGTTTAATACGTCTGAAAAAGCACGATAAAAATATATGTACTTCACAATGTAACTTTCTGCCTACAGTCCACATATAATCAATCATTTGAAGAAATAATTACTGGTCTTTGGCTTAACACATAACACGACAAGCGTGTTTGGAATCACTTTTGATAGTTTTCTTTTCGATCGCACACAAATGCCTGTCTTTATTTTCACATTAACCTAAAGTTTCAAAATTTCATTTAATACACTACCAGAACCGTCAGTTTGCAAAGTTTCCAATTTTGTTCGAAGTCAGTCTAAAACATTACTTGAATAACATTCCTTGATGTCAGAGAGCGAGAGAGGTACATTCTTGCTGTTCATATTCAACTGTGTAACTTCACCTGACTAAGGAAGTAGCAATTTACACACAAGTGGGACATTAATATTAAGCGCCCAGATGAACATGCGTACTCTGTTGGTGAAAACTGGATGGTAAGCATCAGGAAAGTGTTTGGGATCGTTGAGGTCATAATGCTTAGCTATTAAAACGGTACATACTGGATGTTTAGAAGGATAATCGACGAAAAGCCATTCAAAAACATCATCACTAATTCTAACCCACTTTACAGATAATTCAGCCATCGTTATAATTACATGCACTGGTCTACCTGCAGTCGGTCCTCTTCTTCACGAAAAAATATAAGAATATATTTGCTTATTTGTAATTCCAGTCTTGGGTCACAATGTTTATTTGTAATCAGACAATTAATTTCGGCCTGTGATGACCATCTTCAGACCTGGTTAGAAACGTGTTGCATTACACCACACTATTACAGGTGATGGTGCAGTCAATGACATTAGCCATTTCAGCCTCGTCAAAATTTTGTTTATTTAATAAACAGTATTGTGGTACATTTAGTAAAGCTGCATGTCCTCGGGAAAAATTACGGGTGTAGTTTCCCCTTGCTTTCAGCTGTTCGCAGTACCAGCACAGCAAGGCCGTTTTGGTTAATGTTACAAGGCCAGATCAGTCAATCATCCAGACTGTTGCCCCTGCAACTACTGAAAAGGCTGCTGCCCCTCTTCAGGAACCACATGTTTGTCTGGCCTCTCAACAGATACCCCTCCGTTGTGGTTGCACCTAAGGTACGGACATCTGTATCGCTGAGGCACGCAAGCCTCCCCACCAACGGCAAGGTCCATGGTTCATGGGGGAAGAGCTTTACTGTATGATTAAATGATGATGGCGTCCTCTTGGGTAAAATATTCCGGAGGTAAAATAGTCCCCCATTCGGATCTCCGGGCGGGGACTACTCAAGAGGACGTCGTTATCAGGAGAAAGAAAACTGGCATTCTACGGAACGGAGCGTGGAATGTCAGATCCCTTAATCGGGCAGGTAGGTTAGAAAATTTAAAAAGGGAAATGGATAGGTTAAAGTTAGATATAGTGGGAATTAGTGAAGTTCGGTGGCAGGAGGAACAAGACTTTTGGTCAGGTGATTACAGGGTTATAAATACAAAATCAAATAGGGGTAATGCAGGAGTAGGTTTAATAATAAATAAAAAAATAGGAGTGCGGGTTAGCTACTACAAACAGCATAGTGAACGCATTATTGTGGCCAAGATAGACACAAAGCCCATGCCTACTACAGTAGTACAAGTTTATATGCCAACTAGCTCTGCAGATGATGAAGAAATTTATGAAATGTATGACGAGATAAAAGAAATTATTCAGGTAGTGAAGGGAGACGAAAATTTAATAGTCATGGGTGACTGGAATTCGTCAGTAGGAAAAGGGAGAGAAGGAAACATAGTAGGTGAATATGGATTGGGGGGAAGAAATGAAAGAGGAAGCCGCCTTGTAGAATTTTGCACAGAGCATAACTTAATCATAGCTAACACTTGGTTCAAGAATCATAAAAGAAGGTTGTATACCTGGAAGAATCCGGGAGATACTAATAGGTATCAGATAGATTATATAATGGTTAGACAGAGATTTAGGAACCAGGTTTTAAATTGTAAGACATTTCCAGGGGCAGATGTGGATTCTGACCACAATCTATTGGTTATGAAGTGCAGATTAAAACTGAAGAAACTGCAAAAAGGTGGGAATTTAAGGATATGGGACCTGGATAAACTGAGAGAACCAGAGGTTGTAGAGAGTTTCAGGGAGAGCATAAGGGAACAATTGACAGGAATGGGGGAAAGAAATACAGTAGAAGAAGAATGGGTAGCTCTGAGGGATGAAGTAGTGAAGGCAGCAGAGGATCAAGTAGGTAAAACGACGAGGGCTATTAGAAATCCTTGGGTAACAGAAGAAATGTTGAATTTAATTGATGAAAGGAGAAAATATAAAAATGCAGTAAATGAGCAGGCAAAAGGGAATACAAACGTCTCAAAAATGAGATCGACAGAAAGTGCAAAATGGCTAAGCAGGGATGGCTAGAGGACAAATGTAAGGATGTAGAGGCTTGTCTCACTAGGGGTAAGATAGATACTGCCTACAGGAAAATTAAAGAGACCTTTGGAGAGAAGAAAACCACTTGTATGAATATCAAGAGCTCAGATGGCAACCCAGTTCTAAGCAAAGAAGGGAAGGCAGAAAGGTGGAAGGAGTATAAAGAGGGTTTATACAAGGGCGATGTACTTGAGGACAATATTATGGAAATGGAAGAGGATGTAGATGAAGATGAAATGGGAGATAAGATACTGCGTGAAGAGTTTGACAGATCACTGAAAGACCTGTGCCGTTACAAGGCCCCGGGAGTAGACAACATTCCATTAGAACTACTGATGGCCTTGGGAGAGCCAGTCATGACAAAACTCTACCATCTGGTGAGCAAGATGTATGAGACAGGCGAAATACCCACAGACTTCAAGAAGAATATAATAATTCCAATACTAAAGAAAGCAGGTGCTGACAGATGTGAAAATTACCGAACTATCAGTTTAATAAGTCACAGCTGCAAAATACTAACGCGAATTCTTTACAGACGTATGGAAAAACTGGTAGATGCGGACCTCGGGGAAGATCAGTTTGGATTCCGTAGAAATTTTGGAACACGTGAGGCAATACTAACCTTACGACTTATCTTAGAAGAAAGATTAAGGAAAGGCAAACCCACGTTTCTAGCATTTGTAGACTTAGAGAAAGCTTTTGACAAAGTTAACTGGAATACTCTCTTTAAAATTCTGAAGGTGGCAGGGGTAAAATACAGGGAGCGAAAGGCTATTTACAATTTGTACAGAAACCAGATGGCAGTTATAAGAGTAGAGGGGCATGAAAGGGAAGCAGTGGTTGGGAAGGGAGTAAGACAGGGTTGTAGCCTCTCCCCGATGTTATTCAATCTGTATATTGAGCAAGCAGTAAAGGAAACAAAAGAAAAATTCGGAGTAGGTATTAAAATTCATGGAGAAGAAGTAAAAACTTTGAGGTTCGCCGATGACATTGTAATTCTGTCAGAGACAGCAAAGGACTTGGAAGAGCAGTTGAACGGAATGGACAGTGTCTTGAAAGGAGGATATAAGATGAACATCAACAAAAGCAAAACGAGGATAATGGAATGTAGTCAAATCAAATATGGTGATGCTGAGGGGATTAGATTAGGAAATGAGACACTTAAAGTAGTAAAGGAGTTTTGCTATTTAGGGAGTAAAATAACTGATGATGGTCGAAGTAGAGAGGATATAAAATGTAGACTGGCAATGGCAAGGAAATCGTTTCTGAAGAAGAGAAATTTGTTAACATCGAGTATAGATTTAAGTGTCAGGAAGTCGTTTCTGAAAGTATTTGTATGGAGTGTAGCCATGTATGGAAGTGAAACATGAACGATAACCAGTTTGGACAAGAAGAGAATAGAAGCTTTCGAAATGTGGTGCTACAGAAGAATGCTGAAGATAAGGTGGGCAGATCACGTAACTAATGAGGAGGTATTGAATAGGATTGGGGAGAAGAGAAGTTTGTGGCACAACTTGACTAGAAGAAGGGATCGGTTGGTAGGACATGTTTTGAGGCATCAAGGGATCACAAATTTAGCATTGCAGGGCAGCGTGGAGGGTAAAAATCGTAGAGGGAGACCAAGAGATCAATACACTAAGCAGATTCAGAAGGATGTAGGTTGCAGTAGGTACTGGGAGATGAAGAAGCTTGCACAGGATAGAGTAGCATGGAGAGCTGCATCAAACCAGTCTCAGGACTGAAGACCACAACAACAACAACATTGTGGTACATAAAGAGTACCATTGAAGAGTACATTCTGCACAAGCAGCGACACAGTTAAACTGCCGCACGGTACCAAGAGTTAGACTGTTGATGGTAATGAAGAGTGTCATGTATGTATGCACACATAATTTCTTGATGACACGAACTAATGGGACAAGTAACTGTGCCAACAAGAGCATCAATTAGGTACGATCAGAAGCTGTTTTGTTTTTATTATTCGTCTTCTTGATATCTCAACAAGGTGTCAAACAAATCTTTTAGCACTTGGTTTTCAAGGGGTTGTGTCCTGCCCACTTATCAAATAAGGGGTGCCTAGGAAACCTGCTTCCTCGGGTTGCCAAACAACAATTCAAGCAAATCGTATTAATGAATTTTATTTACAGTAAGATAAGTAACAATACTTAACTTGGAGAATGTCGCAAGCAAAGGGCGACATGAAACAAAAGCAATCTCTTCAGTAAACACAATTCATAATAACAACGAAAGAATGTAGTTCCTAAGTCACTGCTGTAGTGTTCGTAGCACGGCTAGTCTTCAAATGGGCCACGGCGCTAGTTTTCTCTTCGTGCAGACGGCGCTAGTCTCGTTGTCGTCCTAGAGAGGTGTCGGTCAGCGTACTATTGGCTGACGTCGTCTCACAGCTCTCTCTGCTCTAACGTTCTTGGCCGTCGTGCGGGCACTTGACTTTACACCGGAACACAAGGAATTGATGATGTAATCTCAAAGTGTGTCATACATTGCTGACTTAAATGCACATGCGAGAAGCACTTGCCTTCTACTGGTGAGCTGTGTAACGATATGCTACAAATATACTTCTGACATTCATAACTAAATTCGGATTCTTTCCAATCTCTTTCGATACTTGCAATACGTCCGATACTTTCCGTTATCTAAGATAAGCATCTCAAAACGCTAGATCGTCACATTCTTTTAGTACTTTCGGAGTTTTTAGATAGTTCTGTAACTTCTCAATATTTATATTTTCCGTTATTTTTTGATAGTTTCCTAGATATCCCAAGACATGATTCTACCAGTTTTCTCAGAATATTTCCTGACAAAATAGTTCACACATCTTATTGAGCAGTGGGAAACATATTTGAGCAGGCAACCACTTTTCCACTTTTAGGTGTTCTGATGAATTGACAGCTGAGAGGCCAGTGACACGATTTTATCTCGATCTGCCGCTGTACCCGCTATCCGTACCCCACATCCTCCTCGCTCCCCATCCACCTCTTCCTTCAACTCATTGCTCCGTCATAACCTAGCGACCACGTGCCTGTGCTTGCGCCACCGCTGTTGTTCCTGCACCTGCTCCAAAGTCTTCGTCTTCTTAAGGAACATGGTTGTTGATATTGCATGGAAACGTAAATGTAAGACAGTGGTTATAGAGGAAGAAACTGTTCCATAAAATGAATTACATATCTCAGTGTTTTTCATGTAATCTATACTTGCCATACCTGGTCGTACCTGCAAATAGACAGACAAGCGAAACTTAGTCCCAACTTGCAAGGCGATAATTGCAAAATTAACGTCACCAGAGAATGAAAATGATGCCATGTACCCCACTAATCCTTCTCATAGACAGGTGACTTATTGGCTGTTTAGTTTTGACGCCGTAAAATACTACGTTGTGATTTGGGGCGCTAAATATGTGTAACACAACTGTCTTAGAATATATCTGATTGATCTACTTACAAATAAGAGATGTGACTTAGGAAGAGGGAGGGGAGAGTGACAGTAATGGATAGAAAGGGGTGATGGGATCGATTAAAAGAACAGAATGAGAGAGTAAAACGGAAATAGTCAGTTGAGTTGTGTGGCAGGAGGAGGAGAGGAAGAGCGGAAAGGGAATGGAAGGAGTGGTGAAAGTAGAAGCTCAAGCTCAAATATTATACACAATATTTTTTCCTCTCCAACTATAAAACATCTAACTTTTGTAAGATATAATGGAAATCAATTTATTTATAGCCTTCTGATATCCCGAATCGTTATTCAGTTAAAGAACACATTGTATCCTTCAGCGCTATGTGACGCTATGATCATGTGTTTATCTATGACATTTAGAAACAAATGCCTCGAGTTTTGGTGCTAGTATCAAATCCCGTGAGCCCATCTTTGGCGTAACTTGTGGCCTTGCAGCAGCCACAGTCGTTGCTCGACATGGACCACAACTCGCTCGTAAACGGAAGTACACTACCTGGAGTAAATACTGGAGAAAAAGTTCTGTCATGTATCTTAGTCCATGACTAACTAAAAGAACTGATTAGTGTAACTAACGCTGCTAATGAGGAGACGCTACATAATTGTGTTATAGAATCTTGTCAAACATTCGACACAAATCAAGAGTGCATGGATTTCTGGTAGCAAGTGAATTTCATGTTAAACAAGTTATAAGTAATTGTAGGCATCATAAAACATGCATGCAAATAAGCATGAAAAATGCTTAAAAGTGCATGAAAAGTATCGAAATATGCAAGATCAAGGTAGTTATTGCGTGCATTATATCTCAAAGTCGAACCTGTGCGTATCAGTTACGAGAGAGAGAGACGGCCACGCGAAAAATCTGTACGCTTAGAACGCTGGTATCATTTTCTGAATACTTTCTGATAGAGGTTAGAAAGGGGGCCTTTCTGAGATTATTTTCTAAAAATTGGCAAAATGGGGACGCATTCCGTGTTTCAAGAATTGTTTCTTCTTTGCTATTGTTGTGGGTAACAAGCGGATTCGATGCGATGAGTCGCAGCGAAACAATCGATGTGCACAGGATCAGCTTCATGATAAATCGCAAGCATAGGGGCACGCTCAAAAACTCCGTAATATTTTATTTAAAAAACAATGTGCAATCACAAATTTTTTGAACCGCATTAACTTTTAATTAATACTATTGGAGCAAAGCAACATTTACAATTTATTTTATATCTTTATACTGTTGTAAACATGAACGACCAAGAACTGTTCCAGATGTTCGGTAGTAAGATTGTGTCTTCGATCACTCAAATCATTCTTATAAGCAGAAAAGGACAGTTCTACATCTACTGAGGTAATTGTGCAGTTTATGAATTTGGGTGCTACATTGGCACTTATTATTTCAGGTAAAAATTTCACCTGCCCATTAATACGCTATCAATTTGTCACAAAGATTCAAAGCCTGGGTTATTGTTTAAAATGTTTTCAAACTCTTTTTTAAAATTTTTTTGGGAATACCACATGCAATGAGGAGTTCACTAGAATTATTGTATTCATTAACTTTTTAATACTATTTGGGACAAATGAGTGCTAATGACAGCAATGTCTCTTTTAATGCCGGAATCATTAAAAGCTTCCAGGCACTGGCAAACTGCCAAAGCCTCTCCACTAACGAAATCGTTTACTACCCTCTAATGGCCTAGAAATGTTCATGGTAAAACAACACAGCCCTGACCCACGTACCCCAACGAGTTACCACTGGTTCGGGGGGTAAAGTCACATCTGGTAGTTTTTGTTTGTAGATCTTTGTGGATGAAACCAATTTATTTACATTCACAAACGTGGAACGTACTTCTTCAGCAATGCGATGCACTCCATGAGCAAAACACGTCACATGAATCAAATTGGGATAAAATACTTGGACGGATTTTCCTGCTTTGATCATATAGGGAGCAGCATCTGAAATAAGCAGAAACATCTTTTCATGTGCAGAAGATTCTGTATATATTTTTCTAATACCCACATTCACAAATCTGGCGATCGTAGAATGATTTATCTTATCACGTTCTTTGCAGGCCGCTAAATAGAATGAAGTAAGCTCTTGTATTAAAGCACCAACAATTAAATATGCAATGAAACGGCCACAAGTGTCTAGTTTCGTCAACTGAAATCCAGATTAATGCTGTCCTTGAGTTCACTGCCTATTTCTTCCTGAAAAATTACGTAAATTGTCGGTATGAAATTTTTACGCAATGTTGATGCATCTGGTATATTTTGATTTAAGCAAACTTACGCAGGAAGCCTTTGAGGATAGGGTTTGTAAGTTTGTGAAGAGGAATATTGCTTGCAATGAATGCTTCGCAAAGATCCATGTTAAACTGACTTTTTTGGTTACCTTTGAACAAATCCCTGCTGCTGAAACTTGCTGTCGTCAGAAGTTGTTGTTGTGGTCTTTCTTCTGCATTCCTGAAATGTGAAGACTTGTCTTCACGTGCTGGTCTATTTGAAACTTTTTTTGCACGAAACGTTATCCTCGGAAACTAGACAATATACAACAACTCCCTCATATGTAAATGTTCCAGGCATGTCAGATACCCACGAAACGTTTCTTCTATCGGGCGGCATGGTGCACATCGCATTACACACTACACGCCGTAAACGCGTTCAGCTGTGTACAAGTAAACAGAACGCCAAACGGAAACAATGGCCTTGTGACTAAAGGCTTGACTAGTTTAATTGTTGTCGAAGAGTACGGTATGACAGCGGAGGGGATTAACCGGGTGCGCGGGCGCTGGAGCATTGACTCTGTCTGCCTGTTCCTGTTCCTCTTGTATAATGATTTCGCTAGGCAGTGGCCCCTCGGTTACCGATTGCTCGTAGTTCTAGGTCGCGGTCAGTCTGTGAGACACCAAACATAGATAGGGCTAGAGACTGCCCGTCAAAATTTTTAAAATATTGTAAACACAGAGCGAAAATATGCGTCGTAACTTGCCTTTAGTTAAAATATGCAATAACCGCTGAAAAGGAGCCAGATGCGCAAATGCATATGCAACACGCAAATGCGTATAACCGGTCTCTAGTTGAAAGTTATTTACTTGAAATCTTTATAAAATGCTCGTCCATTAATGACAAGCGGATATTGAGGGTTAAGATATACACGGAAGAAGAAAAAAACTGCAACTCGAAGAGGGAGTTGAGAGACGTAAAAGAAAGCAGGTAAGCGTGTTTCTACATGTAATGAAATGGCATGTGGCTAGGGCCTCCCGTCGGGTAGGCCGTTCGCCTAGTGCAAGTCATTTAAGTTGACGCCACTCCGGCGAATTGGGTGTCGATGACGATGAGTTGATGATGATTGGGACAATACAACACCCAGTCCCTGAGCGGAGAAAATCTCCGACCCAGCCGGGAATCGAACCTGGGCCCCTCGGCATGACATTCCGTCGCGCTGACCACATTTTTTTGTAATCTCATTTTGTTCCCTATAGTTCGTTGTAATTGTTCGTGGCGGACGTCCCCTGACGCCCGTTGAAGTTCATTATTGATCCAGTCACTGAGTCTTTTTATTACAGAGGGCAGCTAACCCTCTGACCGAACACGCTGCGCTACCGCGCCGGCGACCACTCAGTTACCAGGGTGGACTGTTTCTACATGTGCAAGATGATGAATTTACAAGTTTCACACCAGTTGCATAAGAGTGGCGCTAGTAGCCCCACTATGAGGATGCAAATCAGGTTCGCTTTAAATACATGCTGCAATGGCCTTGAGCGTTAGATACTTTTGTGACTGAACTCCGTGAGTTGCTGGCAAACAAGAAAGCCTATAAAGCGACAAAGACGCCAATATTGACACCTCACTGAGTTTGAACGAGGTCGTGTAACAATGCTACGAGAAGTTGGGTGTTCCTTCGGCAACAGTGCAGAGAGACTTGGCAGCAATGTGATGACTTGCGTGATTGCTGCCGGTGGTGGTCACGAGAATGTACGGTCACAACAAGACCGAGTTCCGGGCAGCGACGTGGCACTACCGAGAAGGACGACCTCCGTGCTCCGCATGTGGGTCTGGCACTGCATCTAAAGTAGCTATTTGAGCAGCAGTTGGCATTAGAGTGACACAACGAACTGTTACAAAACGGTTACTTCAAGGACACCTCATAGCCAGACTCCCTGTAACAAGCAGTCCGCTGGCTCTAGACTACCACTATTTGCGGCGTCAGTCACGTGAAGCCAGGACTCATCGGAGCAAAAGGCGGAAGACTGTTGTGTTTTGTGTGAAAAGTGGTTTTGCTCCGGTGCCAGCGATGGCCGTGTGTTGGTTGCAAAGACGGCAGCTGAGGATCTGCACACAACCTGTAGGTTTGCGAGGCACACAGGACCTGCGACTGACGCTACGGTCGGATGCGGATGGGCGTGTGTGCAGCACACCGCTCTCCCGGACGTTATCGGCTTTTGTGGCCGGAGCCGCTTCCTCTAAATCAAGTAGCTCCTCAACTGACCTCACAAAGGCTGAGTGCAACTCTAGCACCAGGCAGTATCCGACGATGACCCTTCCCAGTAGTCCGACAGCACTTAACTTTGGTCATCTGACGGTAATCGGTGTTACCACTGCGGCAAGGCAGTAAATCAGGTAATTTTATGTTTTTAATCTACGCCTTCTACAAAACGCACTGCATTTAATTTTTTATATCGACTCAAGCACGTTGCTACACCTCGGTGTCTTCTACTGTAGGCCCCGAATTATTTATGTAAATATCATCTTAAGTCTACCGATCATAAGATTTGCTTCTTTTATTTCGTTCTGATTGACCACCTAAAATTAAATAATTGAGAAGACAGGTTGGCTTAGTTTTATGCTTTTTTATGGCTTGACATCATGCCAAATAGTCAGAGTTTGTTTAAGGACTTATTAGCTTTGAATTATCTCAGATGAGGTAAGACCATCCGTCATTCAGATTTAACATTGTTTCGACACGACTGATACATTCCGTTACACAGTTACTCCATACATACAGACACAAGATCTGTTGTGAATCATAGAGTCATTCTAAAAACCCCTTGCACCGTTATAGCTTTAATAATGAGGATGGCCTATTTGAGGTACAAATTTCAATACCAGACGCGAGAAAATTTCTCCCTGTGCTCACGCATTTACGATGAATTTGGTGGTCACTGAGAAGCAGCGATGATTATCATGATACTTCGCCCAAACATAATTACAACTTCAAGAACATCTCGTGTTGTACTGTAGATGATGGTTTCTGGGATTGTCGCAGTAGACTGTCTTCACGGAAAGGAACAAATACACGACCCAGATGAAGCGACCTGCTACTGTCGCTGAAACATTTGTCTAGAAAATATAAGGGCGAGCTCACACAATAGCGGAAGTTCTACTGAAGGCGATAACGGTCTTGGAAGCCTACAAGGCATAAAATTATATGTTCCGATGGTAATACAAAACCTTTCGCTTACAGGCATTCATGTATGAAGTTGTCTACCCCGTATTCCTTAAACTTTAGTTCTGAATACCATACCGTGCTTCTGAGTAGTTAATTTTTTCGCTTTCCACAGTTTGTCGCTTGCGGGGTGCTATTCATAACAGTGGCGTGGCGTGCACGTCCATTATTAAACGGATTTATCGCATGTAATTCGGTGGCATTAGAAGAAAGAATTCTGGAGTTCGTGACGAGATACAGAATGTCGTTTTTCCATTTGTGTTGCGTTTCTGATATCTCTAGATGTGACGGAAAGAAAGCGATTGAACGATACCGTGAAACGGCAACTAATACGCGGGCATTTATGGACATGTAAATCTGTTAACCAACGTATAAAGATTTTGTTTGACTCAATTCGTTAGGCGACTGTTCACAGTATTTGAAGAATTAAGTTCATCAAATGGTTCAAATGGGTCTGAGCACTATGGGACTTAACAGCGGAGGTTATCAGTCCCCTAGAACTTAGAACTACTTAAACCTAACTAACCTAAGGGCATCACACATATCCATGCCCGAGGCAGGATTCGAATCAGCGAACGTAGCAGTCACGCGGTGCCGGACTGAAGCGCCTAGAACCGCTTGGCCACAGTGGCCGGCTTAAGTCCATCTACATAACGTGACTACACTGTATGAAATAGTAGTTAAGGAAATTGTACACATGCTTCTTATTCTTTCGAAAGTACACGTTGCTGGACATGGTATCCAAGGAGGTCGGTATACAGCTGTGATTCGTTCGTAAACCAGTGTTTTATATATAGTAACGGCCAAATGAAATGTGTGTCGGCTCTAAGCCCAAAGGGTATTACTGCCGAGATGCACACAAGAAGAAAGTTGATCACATAAGATCTGCCTTTATATTTCAGTCATCACTTGAAAAGTCTCTATGCTGTGTATACGACACACCGCAAGTGATGGTGGCTGTAAAACAAGACATGGCACTTACCATGAAGCAATAACGTTGGAAATGACTTTCGTTTCCTAATTATGTAATGCACACAAGCAACAAATCGTCTGTCATTCACTAACAACTCGACGAAAGCTCTTAATTTGTAATAAGTGATGAATACGGGAACCAGACAGGGCGCAGGTCAATACCAAATCCAGAGTTTCACAGTTACTATTACATATATCGTGATTATTTTTATAGTTCACTTTTCAAGAAATAAATATGGATTAGACTTTAGGATGCCAAAGATGGTATTCATCAATTCGAATTTCTTAGCGGGTCAAAAGCTGGTATATCATTGCGAACAAAAACAGTGCTCCACAAAGTGTAGAATAAATTTCTTCTGTTTCCGTCTATAACCAAAAAACATTTTGGCCCTTGAAGACCTGATGAAGACGTCAAGTAATGACGTCGAAATATCGTGTTTGGAAGACGCTGATATCCGGCAGAAAACCCGATTTCCACGAGATGTCATCTTCAGATCTGTTTCAAAACGTGTTAAATATGGTTTCATTATACTAGGGCGTTTCCAACAGATCTGAAGATAGTCATCGCTAACCAGAACCCATAGTCCGCGGTCCAGAAGTTTTGTGATTTTGGACGAAAATAAAAGAAATATATTCTGACAGCCCGATGAGACAAAGTTAGCTACCCTAGTATATGCATTAAGACCAACTGCTAAATTACAACATGACTAGCGAAGACCAGCTGATACGCTATCAGAGCCCAAACTGCTCTCATTGTTACCAGGCTCCGAGATTTAGAATCATCAATAGACAACGGTGAACGTAGCTCAGCATGTGAGATACGGATTATTTTATCGGGAAAACCAAACATACACGAATAATATTTTCAAAACAGGAAGCTAATTATAATAATTAAATTTGATATTCGATCTAAAATATCCTGCATGAATCTACTCGCAAGCCTTATTTTCAAAACAGGAAGCTAATTATAATAATTAAATTTGATATTCGATCTAAAATATCCTGCATGAATCTACTCGCAAGCCTTAGTGTTTTGACAACAAAAACATATAGAATCATTAAGGTGCTTAGGTGATGACAATATTTCTTCTGCCTTACTCCCCCCCCCCCACCCAACCTAACTAAAAAATAAAGGTAAATCGAAAATATATTAAATACACTCCTGGAAATGGAAAAAAGAACACATTGACACCGGTGTGTCAGACCACCATACTTGCTCCGGACACTGCGAGAGGGCTGTACAAGCAATGATCACACGCACGGCACAGCGGACACACTGTTGGCCGTCGAATGGCGCTAGCTGCGCAGCATTTGTGCACCGCCGCCGTCAGTGTCAGCCAGTTTGCCGTGGCATACGGAGCTCTATCGCAGTCTTTAACACTGGTAGCATGCCGCGACAGCGTGGACGTGAACCGTATGTGCAGTTGACGGACTTTGAGCGAGGGCGTATAGTGGGCATGCGGGAGGCCGGGTGGCCGTACCGCCGAATTGCTCAACACGTGGGGCGTGAGGTCTCCACAGTACATCGATGTTGTCGCCAGTGGTCGGCGGAAGGTGCACGTGCCCGTCGACCTGGGACCGGACCGCAGCGACGCACGGATGCACGCCAAGACCGTAGGATCCTACGCAGTGCCGTAGGGGACCGCACCGCCACTTCCCAGCAAATTAGGGACACTTTTGCTCCTGGGGTATCGGCGAGGACCATTCGCAACCGTCTCCATGAAGCTGGGCTACGGTCCCGCACACCGTTAGGCCGTCTTTCGCTCACGCCCCAACATCGTGCAGCCCGCCTCCAGTGGTGTCGCAACAGGCGTGAATGGAGGGACGAATGGAGACGTGTCGTCTTCAGCGATGAGAGTCGCTTCTGCCTTGATGCCAATGATGGTCGTATGCGTGTTTGGCACCGTGCAGGTGAGCGCCACAATCAGGACTGCATACGACCAAGGCACACAGGGCCAACACCCGGCATCATGGTGTGGGGAGCGATCTCCTACACTGGCCGTACGCCACTGGTGATCGTCGAGGGGACACTGAATAGTGCACGGTACATCCAAACCGTCATCGAACCCATCGTTCTACCATTCCTAGACCGGCAAGGGAACTTGCTGTTCCAACAGGACAATGCACGTCCGCATGTATCCCATGCCACCCAACGTGCTCTAGAAGGTGTAAGTCAACTACCCTGGCCAGCAAGATCTCCAGATCTGTCCCCCATTGAGCATGTTTGGGACTGGATGAAGCGTCATCTCTCGCGGTCTGCACGTCCAGCACGAACGCTGGTCCAACTGAGGCGCCAGGTGGAAATGGCATGGCAAGCCGTTCCACAGGACTACATCCAGCATCTCTACGATCGTCTCCATGGGAGAATAGCAGCCTGCATTGCTGCGAAAGGTGGATATACACTGTACTAGTGCCGACATTGTGCATGCTCTGTTGCCTGTGTCTATGTGCCTGTGGTTCTGTCAGTGTGATCATGTGATGTATCTGACTCCAGGAATGTGTCAATAAAGTTTCCCCTTCCTGGGACAATGAATTCACGGTGTTCTTATTTCAATTTCCAGGAGTGTAGAATGCCGACGGCAACTTTTAAAATTAATCCATTACTTTCTAATATAGAGTATTTTAATTTATCTCTTATTATTGTAATAAAAATAAGCCATTTTTGGCATTGTACGTCAATGAATTGTAATTGTAGGGCGATTTGTTTCCAAGCATATGCTTTTCCTTGAAACCCAGTTTTCTTTTTTTTAAATTTAAATCATCGGTCTTCCATATGGTTTGATGCGGCTCGCCGCTAATTCCTCTCCTGAGACAACCTGTAGCACTTGCAACCTATAACCTGAATTATTTGCTGCTTGTGTTCCAAGCTCTGTCCTCCTCTACAGTTCTTATCCCTACAGCTCCCTGTAGTAACATGAAAGTTGTTCCCTGATGTCTTAACCGATATCCTATCATCCTGCCCGTTCCTCTTGTTACTGTTTTCCGTACGTTCCTTTACACGCCAGTCCTGCGGAGAATTTCCTCGTTCCTTACCTTATCAGCCCATCTAATTTACAACATTCATCTGTAGCATCACATCTCAAATGCTTGGATTCTCTTCTGTTCTGCTGTTCCCACAGTCCATGTTTCACTACCATACAATGCTGTGCTCCAAACGTAAATTCTCAGAAATTTCTTCTTGAAATTAAGGCCTATGTTTGCTACCAGCAGACTTCTCTTGGCCAGGAATTGGCTTTTTGCCAGTGCTAGTCTGCTTTTGATGTACTCCTTGTGCTGTGCTCCAAACGTAAATTCTCAGAAATTTCTTCCTCAAATTAAGGCCTATGTTTGATACCAGCAGACTTCTCTTGGCCAGGAATTGGCTTTTTGCAAGTGTTAGTCTGCTTTTGATGTACTCCTTGGTCTGTCCGTCATTGGTTATTTTGTTGCCTAATTAGTGGACTTCCTCAACTTCGTCTATATCGTGATCCACACTTCTGGTGTTAAGCTTCCCGCTGTTCTCATTTCTGCTACTTCTCATTGCTTTCGTCAATCCATATCCTGTACTCATTATATTACTCATTCCCTTCAGGAGATCATTTAATTCTTCTTCACTTTCACTCAGCATAGCAATATCATCAACGAATCGTATCACTGATTTCCTTTCACGCTAAACATTTATTCCTCTTGGCTCTTCTACAGGGTGTTTCAAAAATGACCGGTATATTTGAAACAGCAATAAAAACTAAACGAGCAGCGATAGAAATACACCGTTTGTTGCAATATGCTTGGGACAACAGTACATTTTCAGGCGGACAAACTTTCGAAATTACAGTAGTTACAATTTTCAACAACAGATGGCGCTGCAAGTGATGTGAAAGATATAGACGACAACGCAGTCTGTGGGTGCGCTATTCTGTACGTCGTCTTTCTGCTGTAAGCGTGTGCTGTTCACAACGTGCAAGTGTGCTGTGGACAACATGGTTTATTCCTTAGAACAGAGGATTTTTCTGGTGTTGGAATTCCACCGCCTAGAACACAGTGTTGTTGCAACAAGACGAAGTTTTCAACGGAGGTTTAATGTAACCAAAGGACCGAAAAGCGATACAATAAAGGATCTGTTTGCAAATTTTCAACGGACTGGGAACGTGACGGATGAACGTGCTGGAAAGGTAGGGCGACCGCGTACGGCAACCACAGAGGGCAACGCGCAGCTAGTGCAGCAGGTGATCCAACAGCGGCCTCGGGTTTCCGTTCGCCGTGTTGCAGCTGCGGTCCAAATGACGCCAACGTCCACGTATCGTCTCATGCGCCAGAGTTTACACCTCTATCCATACAAAATTCAAACGCGGCAACCCCTCAGCGCCGCTACCATTGCTGCACGAGAGACATTCGCTAACGATATAGTGCACAGGATTGATGACGGCGATATGCATGTGGGCAGCATTTGGTTTACTGACGAAGCTTATTTTTACCTGGACGGCTTCGTCAATAAACAGAACTGGCGCATATGGGGAACCGAAAAGCCCCATGTTGCAGTCCCATCGTCCCTGCATCCTCAAAAAGTACTGGTCTGGGCCGCCATTTCTTCCAAAGGAATCATTGGCCCATTTTTCAGATCCGAAACAATTACTGCATCACGCTATCTGGACATTCTTCGTGAATTTGTGGCGGTACAAACTGCCTTAGACGACACTGCGAACACCTCGTGGTTTATGCAAGATGGTGCCCGGCCACATCGCACGGCCGACGTCTTTAATTTCCTGAATGAATATTTCGATGATCGTGTGATTGCTTTGGGCTATCTGAAACATACAGGAGGCGGCGTGGATTGGCCTCCCTATTCGCCAGACATGAACCCCTGTGACTTCTGTGGGGACACTTGAAAGACCAGGTGTACCGCCAGAATCCAGAAACAATTGAACAGCTGAAGCAGTACATCTCATCTGCATGTGAAGCCATTCCGCCAGACACGTTGTCAAAGGTTTCGGGTAATTTCATTCAGAGACTACGCCATATTATTGCTACGCATGGTGGATATGTGGAAAATATCGTACTATAGAGTTTCCCAGATCGCAGCGCAATCTGTTGTTGACAATTGTAACTACTGTAATTTCGAAAGTTTGTCTACCTGAAAATATACTGTTGTCCCAAGCATATTGCAACAAACGGTGTATTTCTATCGCTGCTCGTTTAGTTTGTATTGCCGTTTCAAATATACCGGTCATTTTTGAAACACCCTGTACATATGGTATACTACCCATCTCTCCCTATAGCTTACCCCAACTTTTTTCAGAATTTCGAACATTTTGTACCATTTTACGCAGTCGAACGCTGTTTCCAGGTCGACAAATCCTATAAACGTATCTTGAGATTTCTTTAGTCTTGCTTCCCGCAACGTCGGAATTGTTTCCATGGTACCTTTACCTTTCCTGAAGCGAAACTGACCATCATCTAACAATTCCTCTATTTTCTTTTCCATTCTTCTGTATATCATTCTTTCAACAACTTGGATGTATGAGCTGTTAACATGATTGTGTGATAATTCTCACACTTGTCAGCTCTTGCAGTATTCGGATTTGCTTGGATGATACTTTTACGAAAGTCAGATGGTATTTCGCCAGACTCCAACATTTGGCACGCCAACGTGAATAGTCGTTTTGTTGCCACTTCCCCCAATGATTTTAGAAGTTATGATGGAATGTTATCTACGCCTTCAGCCTTATTTTTACTCAAGTTTACCAAAACTTACTTATTTTCTGCGTCTAACACTGGATCATCTGTCTCCTCAAAATCGACTCTTGTTTCTTCTTCTATCACAACAGACAAATCTTCGCCCCTCATGTTACCTATAAGGACAATAACAATACAGAGCGACAGAGAAAGGGCGAGAGAGTGAGAAAAAATTTTTACACAAGAAGTGTGGGTACATGTGTCATTAAAATTAACATATGAATTGCGTGCGCAGTGGCACATGTCATTATTTTCTCACGACATCTCTATTTCATCACAAATAAATCACCACAGCAGTTAGTTCACAGTGGATAGACAATCTGATTCAGAATTTCACATATTCAGTAAATACAAAAATCACAAGCGAAAATAAAAAGCTTAAAACGCTATTAGCATTTAACTTAAAACTAAACATATTTTTAATCTGTTTTAGTGGTGCAAACATCGGCATGGGAGACTGGAAAGACACGTAGAAGCGAATGAATCAGTGGAGGACAGTTTGCAAATAGGTCACAGCCTACTAAAACGAAGAAACGGTGCCTCGTATTTCGGCTTTGACGTAAGACCAAGAATGGAAAAGATGTGTACACATGACGACTTATTATGAAGAGCTGTGAATAGAGGGTGAAGACAGGTAATTAACGGCAGTAATAAAATCAATAACTATGTATTCGATTCCGCACAGTCTAGTTCTTTAAGAATGTGCAGAGGGGACGAGTACAGCAGTTTGTTATTAATATGAAAGAAACAGAGAATAATGATACAGTAAGCACTGGATCACGCCATTGGAGGAAGGATCCGTCCAGAAGGTGGAAGACTTACGAAGTACCTCTACTCATTTCAGTATTTCTTTCTCTTTCTCAACACCATTGCGACTGAACTGTCTAACGCCTACCGACTTCATTTCCGAAATCTTAACGATTACGGAGAAGTCAAGAGAATTCCAGAATGTTGTATATCCCTGCTTTTTTTACTATGCTAAAACCTTAGACTGTGTTAACGACTATAAATTATGGAATTACTACATCACCTCAATTACCTCACACGGAATATGTACTCTGACCAAGAAGCCACAGTGAGAACCACGTGTGGAGAAACTAAATGAGTCCGGATGCAAAAAAGGGGTACGTCAGGGCTATATCTTGTCACATTTATTCATTCTGTATGCAGAGCACGTTACGAGGAATGCCAGGTTTGATGAAGAAGAAACCGAAATTAAATTAACTGGTATAAATGCAAATAATCTTAGGTACGCAGATGATACCATACTGATGGCAGAAAGTGAAGAAGAGTCAAAGATCGTCTTACTGAAGATGAAGAAAAAGGAGCAAAGGCTGGTGAAATGCTAAATGTCAAAGAAATGAAAATTATGTGCAACTACACCTATCGATTCATGGCATATAGGAGGAGAAACAATGGAGGTAATTTCTGTGTTCAATTATCTCGAATTCCAGACTTCTGTTGATGGTGACTGCAGCCATGAAATTGGTAGAAAGACCATGTCCAATGTTTTGAGGAGTAGA
The DNA here is from genome assembly GCF_023898315.1 of Schistocerca nitens. Lineage (NCBI taxonomy): Eukaryota > Metazoa > Arthropoda > Insecta > Orthoptera > Acrididae > Schistocerca > Schistocerca nitens. The sequence continues at coordinate 317,600,653 of NC_064621.1, read as the reverse complement.
TACGTAAGTTTAAGAACAAAGATTCTTATGGTAAGGGTTATGGTATTTGCAGTTGCGACGTATGGATGTGAGACTAGACTGTAAGAAAGACCGAATCTTTGAATCGCAGTGCTGAAGGAAAATCCTTAGAGGTTCAGGGTTAGCAAAGAGAACTAACAGGCCAGAATTACAGCAAATAAAACCAGATTAGTTCTTGGAATGTCTGATATTGAAAAAAGGCCTAGTTTGGGTACTTTATGAGAAGACATGATTCCCTGAAAAATACGTTAATGGGGGAGATCGAAGGCACAAAGGATAAAGGTCGGCGAAAAGATGAGCTTGATAGATAGCTTTGAAGGAGTAATAGATTCTAACGTGGAAAGTCTCTGGGAGAAAGTGCAGGACAGAAGAAACTGGCGTTCATAGAACTGGGGCCACAAAGAGTCGGAATCTACTAATCGAATAGTGAGAGAAAGAGAAAAGGGGAGAGAAATAGAGAGAGAGAGAGAGGGGGGGGGGGCAGTCAGAAACAGTGAGAGGGAGAGAGAAAGGCAGAGACAGAGTCACATTTCGTTTAATTATCTTCGCTTTATAACGCACTGTTCAACGACCACAATAAATGAATGAGTGTCCCTTTGGCTATGTCATCGTAGTTCCAGCTGCAGTCACGAACACGACACGTGCTGTGGATCTGCTAGTTACAGTGCATCCGTCCCTTATTACACCTTTACGAGTGAATCCACTGGCGCCGGAGGGAGATACACATCGGTCTGCGCTATGCCAGCTATTCCCGTACTTCACAGCGATCCCGCCATATTAACCTAATTCTCAATGAGCCATTACTCAAAATAGCTATGTGGGTAATCCGCGTAACGCCGCCTCTAAATCAGCGACTAATGACATTCCAGAGCTGCTCGATTAATCTCCGGCGTCGGCGGGCGCTGTGGCGCCACGAATCGTGGCTACAGGGCGCCAGGAACCGCGCCTCGGGTCTGACGGCTGTCCGCGGTCCATCTGCCTACGCCACCGTCGCTCCAGACTGAATACAGGAGGCTTCATGGAGGGAACCTGAAACAGTCGCTCAGTGTATGAGCGAAAACCTGCGTGAAAACTGACCTCTGTGATAAGAAATAAAAGCGTGATGGAAGGAGGACTGATTTTGCACCGACCGTCCCTGTAAAGGACAATCTCATCAATAATTCCCTTTCCTGTAAGTAAATATCGATTTATTATTTTCATTTCCTGACGCACGTCTGAGCTGACAAAAGGCATGGGATAGTGATATGCACATATACAAATGGCCGTAATATCGCGTACACAACGTATAAAAGATAAGTACATTGGCGGCACTGCCATTTATACGCAGGTGATACATGAAAAAAGGTTGCCGACGTGTTTATGGGCGGACTTAGGGAAGTAACCGACATTGAACTCGGAATGGTAGTTGCACCTAGACGCATGGAACATTCAATTCCGAAACTCGTTGGGGAATTCAGTATTCTGAGATCCACAGTGTGAAGAGTGTGCCCACAATAGCAAAATTTCGGCATTACCACTCTCCACTTAACGACCGAGAGCAATTTCGTTTGCGTGGAGTTTTCACTGCTAACAGACAAGTGAAACTGCGTGAAATATCCGAAGAAATGAACGTGGGACGTATGACGAGCGTATCCGTCAGGATAGTGCAGCGAAATTTGTCGTTAATGGGCCGTGGCAGCTGATGACCGATGCTAGCAAAAATGTTTCAAATCGCTCTGAGCATTATGGGACTTAACATGTGAGGTCATGAGTCCCTTTGAACTTGGAACTACTTAAACCTAACTAACCTAAGGACATCACACATCCATGCCCGAGGCATGATTCGAACCTGCGACCGTAGCAGTGACGTGGTTCTGGTCTGAAGCGCCTAGAACCGCTCGACCACAGCGGCCGGCCCGATGCTAGCATCGTTGCTACTCCTAACAGTACATCACCTGCGACGGCTCTCCTGGGCTCTTGACCATATCGGTTCGACCCTAGATGACTGTAAAAATAGCTGATGGTAGGGTTCGATGTGGCGCAGATCCCACGAAGCCGTGGACCTAAGTGGTCCAACAAGGTGTAATGCAGGCTGATGGCCGCTCCATAATGGTGTGGGCAGTGTTTACATGGCGTGGACGGTGTCCTCTGGTCCCGTGAACAGATCATTTACTGCAAATGGTTATGTTTGGCTACTTGGAGACCATTTGCAGCCATTCACAGACTTCACGTCTCTAAATAACGATAGAATATTCAATGATAATGGGCCATCTCAACGGGCCGCAGTTCTTTGCCATTGATTTAAAGAAGACTCTGGACAGTTAGAGCGAATGATTTGGCCTCCCGGATTGCCTGATATGACTCCTATCGAACATTTATGGGACATAATAGAAAGGTCAGAGGCCAGTTCGTTCACAAAATTCTGCACCGGCAACACTTCCGCAATTGTAGATAGCTATAGAGGCAGCATAACTCAATATTTCTGCAGCGGACTTCCAGCGACCTGTTGAGTCTACACCACATCGGGTTGTTGCAGTACACAGGGCAAAAGAAAGTCCTACACGATATTAGGAGGTATTCCATCGGTCTTGTCACCTCAGTGTACCTATACAACATGGCTGCCAGCAAGATGTTGTTTGTTCACATAGGAACTGCAAGCAGTCCTCCCTCCCCAGTGATGGTGCAGATTCAGCCTTAAAATATTATTCTCCCTGCATCAGTCCATTGGAGTATAGCGCGCGGTATCAATATATTACGAATAGTCGTACACAAAAATGTCATTTTTCACGGACCATATTTCGGGATCTATTGAAGAAAGAGATAAGGGACCAAGTGCTTTGGATAGTCCTTGGCCTGACGATCATTTGTATATCTGTCGCAAGAACGGGCATATTGTAGCTATCCTACAGGAAAGGGTCAAAGTGTAAACAGCGCACATTTCCTCCAGACTAGAAAAAATAGGGAAATCAGTCGGTTCTTCTGCATTAGGTTTGATCTAATGTGAAACTTAGGAGGTTGATAAAAGCACTGTTTGTTCATGGTTGATTCCTGAGAAAACCTTAAAAAATGATGATTTTCTGGTGGAAAATGTGGCAGGTTTTCTAATTTCTATTCATGGAAAATCATTGAAAGTTGAATGACACGTTCTTAAAATAATGGCCTCTGGAACCCTTGAACAATTTTTCGATATCACTATCCGTTACCGAGATCCCGAGGTTCAAAGTTATCGTACTTACATACGTAAAATATGCAGGTAATATCCGCTCTTAGGCGTAAATGTAATTTTAAATGTCGTAGTGAACAAATGGCTAACGTTATAGGACCATCGCAAGGTTTCTAATGTCACCAAACGATTTTATTTATCACATTTCTCACCAATAATACTTTTTGACGCGGTGTTTCTGTATAATGGGTACTTCAAACCCATACACTTATGCCCACAGTGGTGTTGCCAAAAGGGCCAAATGTTTCTGAGCTAAACTTAAAATGGCTGTCAAAAATAATGTATAACTTGAAAGACTGAAAGTTCCGTAAAGTATTTCTAATAATATTTGTACTCTTATAAGATACAAATCATAAGGCGCTCGTTTTCTATGAAAAGTGTGGAGCTAACAATTTTATTTTACCCTTACATTTTAAGCTCCTATGAGTCAAAGTTAATAAAGTTATTGAAGTACGAAAATAGACTGTCAAAACTTTACTAAACAAAACAGTTCGCCTTACATAAGCAGCACAACCCGCAATGTTACAGCAGGGAAGAGAAGGGAACCAGCTGGAAAATGCACCTATCGGAGCACAGAAAGGCGACTATGGTCTCTTGGAAAGACTCCGACAGAAAAGCGAGGAACCAGCTGCCTCAATCCTCGTTCCGCCTTCCTCACCAAAAATTTTGACATGCGTACATATTAGCACTTTTTGTGCAGAAAGAGGGTAGCAGTGAGACGGTGGAAGCGAGACGAGACAGTCCCAGTGGGAGATAGGAGATAGTAATTTTGGGAGGGAGATAGACTGTGGTAGTGAAAGAGAAATGAGAAGGATAAGGCAAATGCAGTGGCAGCCAAAGAGAGACGAGATAGTGGAAATGAAAAATCAGATATGGTATAATACATAGGCTTGAGGGGGAGAGGGGGAGGCTGTGGACTGTCCCAGACAGTCGAAGTTTAATGGGTAGATATAGCAGAGGGAGCATTTTGGAACGAATTTCTAAACACATGAGTATAGGGAAAAAATTATTATGACACCCATAATTTTTCAGCCACCGAGGAATGTAGGAGACTGTGTCAATAGGAAAAAAAAGATAGAACGAGACTGTATAATTGAGAGAAGAGGCAATGGGAGTAGAATATACTCTAAACCAATGTGAAAAAAAAAGGAGACAGCGGGGAGAGACATATGTATAGACAGTGGCAGTGAGAGGGAGGTGCTGAGTATGAAGGCTTAATTACAAAGAGAGACGGTATAAAATGATTTAGAATGACCTTCGTAGTAGAACACCACGAGGCTAGTACTCTTCTTCAATATTATTAACGTGTGTTTACGCTGCTGCTCATCTACATCTGCGTGATTACCCTGCTATTCAAACAAAGTACAGGGCAGAGGGTTTAATGAACTACCTTCTACCTGTCTCTCCATCGTTCCACTCTCGAAGGGCGAGTGGGAAGAACGATCACTTAAATTTTTTCTGAACGAGCCCTGATTTCTCTCATTTTATCGTGATGATCACTTCTCCCTATGTAGGCGGGTGCAAACAGAATGTTTTCGCAATCGGAGGTGAAAGCTGGTGACAGTATTTCATTAGAAGATCCCGTATGTTTTAATGATTCCCACTCCAATACAGTATCAGGTCTGTGGCACTATCTCTCCTATTTCGCGGTGATACAAAACGAGCTTTTCTTCTTTGAAGTTATTCGATGTCATCCGTCAGTCCCAAAAAAAATTGCTCTGAGCACTATGGGACTTAATTTCTGAGGTCATCAGTCCCATAGAACTTAGAACTACTTAAACCTAACTAACCTAAGGACATCACACATATCCATGTCCGAGGCAGGATTCGAACCTGAGACCGTAGCGGTCGCGCGGTTCCAGACTGTAGCGCCTAGAACCGCTCGGCCACCCCGGCCGGCCCGTCAGTCCCACCTGATGCGGATCCCACACCGCACAGCAATACTCCAGGATAGGGCGGGCAAGCATGGTGTAAGCAGTCTCTTTAGTAGACCTGTTGCATCTTCTAAGTGATCTGTCAGTGAATCGCAGTCTTTGGTTTGCTCTACCCTCAATATTATCTGTGTGATGGTTCCAGTTTAGGTTCTTTGTAATTGTAACCAATATGTATTTAGCTGAATTTACAGCCTTCAGATTTGTGTGACTTACCGCGTAATCGAAATTTAGAAGATTTCTTTTAGTACTTATGTGAATAACTTCACAGTTTTCTTTATTCGACTTCCAATTTACGCAGTCACTTCGTCTGTGGCACTTTTTCTCATTCCTTTCAGAATTTAACACAAAAATTGTAGAAATACCTTCCACAGTACCGCTAAAACACGTTTCATGGCTTTTGGGAAACTTACTTCGACAATGTTTGCATATCGGGCGTAATCAATTCTTTCATCGCGAGATAATGTTTTCCTCATTAGTAAATTTTTCTATGCTTTTATATTTTTGTGAAAATAATGGTCGGTGCCCTTCTCAGTTGTACTGTAAGATATTGAATACTGGTTAGTCTATTTGTTACGATAATTTGCGTTAAGTCGTACTTGAAACTCTTCCTCTAAATGAGAGTGTAGCCCTTGTATTTCATTGGCAAAAGTAAGGTGGAAAACCAGCTGAGCATGCAAAATAAGCCACTCTCCTCACACAATGACTTTAACCACCGATAGTGGGAGTACACATAATTTCAGGACATGCCATCTAACGCACGAATTTCCAGTTTTGGCTTCTGGTAAATGTATTTCAGACAGGAAAAACAGTAATTCTATACCGCCCTTCAATATAGACACCCATCTTTATAGCAGTCAACATCAAGGTTCTCGGAATCTTTACCGTTTCGTTGAAAATACTGTAAAATGAATAATGTAACATCTTTTTTGCAGGCCGTAGTGGCCGTGCGGTTCTAGGCGCTACAGTCTGGAGCCGAGAGACCGCTACGGTCGCAGGTTCGAATCCTGCCTCAGGCATGGATGTGTGTGATGTCCTTAGGTTAGTTAGGTTTAATTGGTTCTAAGTTCTAGGCGACTGATGACCTCAGAAGTTAAGTCGCATAGTGCTCCGATCCATTTGAACCATTTTTGAACATCTCTTTCAGAGCCGGCCAGTGTGGCCGAGCGGTTGTAGGCGCTTCAGTCTGGAACCGCGAGACTGCAACGGTCGCAGGTTCGAATCCCGCCTCGGGCATGGATGTGTGTGATGTCCTTAGGTTAGTTAGGTTTAAGTAGTTATAAGTTCTAGGGGACTGATGACCTCAGACGTTAAATCCCATAGTGCTCAGAACCAGCCATCTCTTTCAGAGAAGTAAACCAAGATCCCACATTGGTTGCCTAATTAGTAGTCGTAAATTGAACTATAAGGGACTGACATACTTTCAGAGATATCTGTCAGGTCTCTCCCGTAGCTATTTGCCTTTCTAAACTGCTTATTTGCTTTTGACACAAAATATTTGCGAATACAGATTGATTACTTTTTCATGCTCTATAAATTGTAATGTGGTTCCACCCTCCTGACTCTATTCCTAATTCATTTAATATGACAATCAAATCCGACAATGGATGACCAAGAGTTAAATTAATAAAGGGAAAATAGAAAGGTGGTGGTATATATATCTCACCACTGGAACTTTGATCGAGACATCTGCCAGCGCAATTAAAAGTCGCGCTTATCTACTAAGCTGGTTATAGTCCCGGTCCAGTACACACTTTTACTCGTCGCCGCAGACTCCACGTAATGGTCCGATGCAGCTGCTATCAGTATTCTATTCCCTTTCCTTTCCTTTTCTTTTTCTCCCTTCCACCTGCAGTTGTCCGCCCCTGCTAGCTGTGTGGTCAGCGCGACGGCACAGGTCAGATTCCCGACTGGGTCGGAGATTTTCTCCGCTCAGTGCCTGGGTGTTGTATTGTCCTTCTCATTATCATTTCATCCCCATCGACACGTAAGTCGCAGAAGTGGCGTCAACTCGAAAGACTTGCACCAGGCGAACTGTCTACTCGACGGGAGGCCCTAGCCACACGGCATTTCCATTTACCTGCAATTTACGTTTAATAATGGTTTCTACCAGTAATTTCAGTGTGGGCATAAGTAGCGCAGAAGTAACTGCAGTCACCCTATTTGTTACTTCATTCTCATAGAATCGAGATAGATAATTCGATACGCCTTTTAACAGACAAGGAATAAGCAAGTCAGATTTTATTGAAACAATAGGATTTGCTCTCTGAGGAAACGCTTTCGCCTGACCGAATTCTCACTTTAGTCATGTGCCTGCAAAGGAAGAGTGGCCCGTCGTGTCCGTCGGAGACTACCCTCATGTGATGTGTACAGACGGCACGCTGCCTTTCACTCGCTTACTAGTTCTTTCCAAATGTGCTTTTTCAGTGTACTTTATGGGACCACAGTACGTGAATTACAGCACTTTCCACTAAGACAGTTTAATAATTCAAGCGTTTCTTGTTATTTTGTTGTTTAATTTTTTCCTAGTGTGTAACCTCTTGTGAAACAATGAGTGCCCATAATTGAAGATCCTCTTTCAAAACGCTGTAGAAAGGGAACCACTGTTCAAGATTGACGTCAAATTTGAACATCACATTACAAACGTAGGGAGCAACGTCAGGGAAGAAAAGAGAATTTAACAAAAGTTTGATAACATGTGGAGCTGTAAGCTTCATAGTATATGCTGTGTCTAGACAAGACAGTCTAGACACAAGGGAGGTAGCCGAAAGGGCACGCGTCAGCTCAAGCCGTCTTGCGTTAAGTCTGGAACAGGATACGTTATGAATGCTATAAAGAAAAGAACGGAGCTTCTCGTATACTTAACTTTTATTCACTTCTGCGGTACATCGCTCTTGATAATACAAGTGAGACTCTCTCCAGATATGGTTAATGGCGCCTTGCTAGGTCGTAGCCATGGACTTAGCTGAAGGCTATTCTAACGGTCTCTCGGCAAATGAGAGAAAGGCTTCGTACGTGTAGTCGCTAGCAATGTCGTCCGTACAACTGGGGCGAGTGCTAGTCAGTCTCTCGAGACCTGCCGTGTGGTGGCGCTCGGTCTGCGATCACTGACAGTGGCGACACGCGGGTCCGACATGAACTAATGGACCGCGGCCGATTTAAGCTACCACCTAGCAAGTGTGGTGTCTGGCGGTGACACCACAGTATATACACCAACATATGTGCGGTACATGGCTGTTCCCCGTTCTGCGTCCGAGATGCCCAACATCACTACATTCATGAACGATCACGCGCTGCTGTTAACGCTCTTTTACAAGAACGGTGTCTGTGCGCCATTAGCCTAGCAAAAGCTCCGTCCACTAAAGATATGGAAGAGAACATTGGTCCGATGTATGCTAAGGGTCCGGAGAAAATTGTTACAAAAATCGAAAAGACAGGTTCTTTTTTAGAGCAAAGTGGCAGAGGGAGGACAGCAGCTGATCCGACGTCTGTCGAGGATGTGGCCACAGCACTGCAGTAGCGGTCGAGCGATGATGTGCAAACATCCAGTGCATGGGGAATTGCCCAAATGTTAAATACACTTGAGAGTCGTGTGCATAAAATCCTAGAAACATCCTGCATTGCTACCGACACAAAATCGTCCACGTTCCGGAGTTTCTCCCTGCTGACCTGCCAGCAAGACAAACGTCCATTCTGGAATTTCTTGCTCGCATGGAGGTGGAATGGTCATGGAACGTTCTGTGGACAGACAAAACCAACTTCCATCTCCAAGGACATATCAGTACTCATAACTGCAAAATATGGGCAACAAAAAATCCTCACGAAAAAGAAACCGGTACCATTTCATTCTGCAAAGATGGCTCTGTGGTGTGGGTTGACGGCGTCGTTTATCGTAGGACCGTATGTGTTTGAGGAAATCAGTCCTGAGGGCCCTGTTACCTGTACCGTCACTGGTAAATTCTATGAGAGTATTTTGCTCACCAGCACCATTCCCTCCCCTCTATTGCTTGGATATGTGGGTAGGATCATTTTTATGCAATATACCTCTCATCTGTAGATTGTAGAACTAGTGAAGTGGCTGCTGCGGAGGCATTTAGGAAATGCTAGAATTATGAGCTGTCAATTCCCTGAACCCTGGTGGACCAGATGACGTGCTCCTGGTCTTTGTGACTTACGGCAGAAAGATATTGTGCTCAGTGCTCCAATTAAGGGATCGGAGCTTAACTAAAATCCAGCATTGCTCAACGCATTCTGAACGTGTCTTCCGAGACAGGACGATCTCTTGTGCAATATGCTATTTTTTGATTCTAACTTGTGGCAGAAGACTGTGAATAGCGTAATGAACATGTCTCGCACCATTCTCACAACACTGCAAACCGAGGTCTTTTTGATTTTTATATGGTTTGTGGCCTCAGGACACTTAAAAACCAATTTTTCCCACTCGATGTCTTACGACCTTGCCGTGATGGATGGGCTTACCCAACTAACAGTGCCACTGCTCTTCACTGCCGCACTCGACCATTCATGCACACTGAACAGTACGGGTAGTGTAACGTGCTACGCAAACAACATCTGTCGTATTGCGATTCATATGTCATTTGTGGCTGAACTCATTTACGCAAAGAAGCTTAAAGCACCATCTATTGGTAAAATTTTCGTTAAATTAATTTTTTATTTTATTTTATTTTATTTTGTTCCATAACCCTTCCCCCTGTCAGTTACATGTTGTTCAAATTTGGCATCTTTCTGAGCAGTTGTTTTTGTACAGCGGTTTGAAACAGGAACTTTAATTATCGACACCCTATACATGTGCAGTGTAGGTATCCACTTGACAACAGTTTGGCAGTTAAGTAACCCCACGTCACTTGAATACTGATTAAGCGAGGCCAACAGCCACACTTATATGTGAAGGACATTGTTTCGTAGTATAATTCTGTTGTGCAAATCAACTTTTAAATAATCGATATCTACAAGCATATATCCCTATATTTTTGCGTTGGCATAAGGTGACACTTTTAATAACTCATAAGTACAAACCAGCATTCATTTACCTAAAATTCTCTATTAAGATTTCTTTCATTTAACAATCCAGGATAGTTCTATCGTTTACATAATCACCCCAACCCTCCCCATAATAGCTACTTCTAATTAGTTCACCCTGCTCAAATGCTTGGTCCCCCCCCCCCCCCCCCCCCAACGAAAAATACGTTTCTTCATTTAGTTCACCCAGCCTGAACATTTATTCGCTAGTAATATTCTTTCATTTCGGGAATATTGTTATTAGTAGTCAGCTGGAACTACAAGCAAAAGGATGTCTAGTAATAGACCTTTTTACCACCATATTATTTAGTCTTTCTGCTATGCATGATACTGCATTAGCTTGTGATATGATGTGTTACTTTGATAATATTTTTCATGTGTTGCATTTTTTCGTAAATTTTTTGTGTACTGTTGTTTTGTGGCGATAACGGTATGGAAATCGAGAAGTCTGTGTCATTAATTATTCTGCTGTGTGTTTTGTAATTTTGCTGCATACAGAAAGTCTACCTGAAATGGCGTCATGCAACCACTTTAAGAGTATTGCGGCGAGTTCCTAGCGTTTTGCAGACGTACGGGACTCGCGTGGTGGAGTTTTAGTCTGGCGGTCAAGAGACAATCTTCCGGCTGGTATCTCCGCTTCAGTTGGACACGCTGAGATGGCGCCTTCAGAGCAATTCGTGGCAGAGTGCAGGGATCAGCTCGTGTTTTGAGCAAGCATGTAGACAGGAGACAAGGCTTGCTGCTGTACTTCAGGTGAAGGAATCGCCGGGTTGTGAGATGCAGACAAACTAAGATTAGGGTACAAGCAGCCACTTCGGACGGTCCCTGCTCAGCCAAAAGATCTAAACTTCTTGAGCAATTTTTAGAACATTGACTTTTGCTGTGAGATTGTGCTGCGAAGCCGAATTTAACATTCAGTCTAATTTGTTAGCACTATTTACCGGACCTTGTTTCCTGTTAAGTTATAGTCGATTTGCGCTTGGCGCTTATTACTGTTTCCATCGGTCTTGGGTTTATTATTTATGGTTTGATGTTAAATAGCTACCGCACGTTCCTTTGTTCTTGTCATCACGGGTTTGAATTAAATGCTTTTGTCTGAAGGTTTAAATTGTTTATTTCTTAGTTTGTGTGCGGGGGTGGATTGGGGAGTGTAGTTTCGTGTTGTAAAGCTGGTCTGATCTAGCTTGTTGAGTGCATATGATCTTCTTTTATGTCATTCCTTGCAAATTGTCTCAGTCGATGCTCAGCTTGTGCTTAATTGTGTCTGATTAGTCTTCACTCATTAGCACTGTATATTGAAAGTTTCTGGGAGTGTCTGCCTAGCTACAGTAGGCCTACACCACGTTTTACCAGGACTTACTGGTGGTCAACCGTTCAAGAATTAACAGCTATTGCTGCCAAATTCAAGCACTGTTGTCTCAACTTGTTCCTGCCCTTATTGGTATTAGTATGTTGAACGTTAATTCTACATGAATTTTTTCCACTTGCAAAGTATATGTATAATTTGGGATCTTTAGAGAGCCGATCATTTTGTAAACTGGTTATTGTGTGTTTTTAAAGAGATATCATTGATATGTTTAAGAAGTACCAGTGACTGCGCCGTTTGGCGAGATCTTATTGAAAGGCGCGTCCAATACTGGGAAAATCAATGTGCACTCCGTGTGCATGCCGGGTGGAGTCATACCAGACCTAGAACGGGTCCTCCAGAATGCCATGAAGAGCACAGCGTCAGCCAACTGTAGGTGGTGGGTCACGTCGGTACCAATGATGTGTGTCACTTTGGATCAGAAGAGATTCTCTGTGGTTTCGAGCAGCTAATAGAAGTGCGAAAGGCTGCCAGTCTTGCTTGCAAGATAAAAGTAGAGCTGACCATTTGCAGCTTAGTCGACAGGACCGGTTGCGGATCTTTGGTACAGAGCCGAGTGGAGGGTCTGAATCAGAGGCTCAGACGGTTCTGCGACCGTGTAGGCTGCAGATTCCTCGACTTGCGCCATAGGGTGGTGGGGTTTCGGGTTTCGCTGAATAGCTAAGGTATCCACTATACGCCGGAGGCGGCTACACGGGTAGCAGGGGCTGTATGGCGTTGACTGGACGGTTTTTAAGGTTAGGGGGTCTCGGTAAAACACAAGAAGGGCCTCAGTCACAAAGGGTGCGGGCCGAACACAGGAAGAACGTAGATACAGGGACTATCCATAAAACAGTTGTAAATGGTCGTAGCTGTGTTGGAAAAGTACCACAGCTCCAAGCGCTAATAGAAAGCACGGATGCTCACATCTTTATAGGAACTTAAAGCTGCCTAAAGCAGGAGAAAACCTCAGCCGTCATTTTTGCGAAGAACCTAATTAACAAACGACGGAGTTGATCCCCCTTGGTAGACAAAACGGTTCAAAACACTGTTGCAGAAACAACGAAACAAACACGCCAAATTTAAACAGAAGCAAAATCCCTAAGGTTGGCGATCTTCTGCAAAAGATCGAAATTTAGCGCGGACTTCAATGCGAGATATAATAGTCTGCACAACGAAACTTTACCTCGAAACCTGGCAGAAAATCCAAAGAGAGTCTGGTCGTATGTGATGTATGTTAGGCGCAAGAACCAATCAATGCCTTCTCTGCGCGATAGCAATGGAGATACTATTGAGGACATAGTTTCCAAAGCCGAGTTACTAAACACAGGCTTCCGAAATTCCTTCACAAAAGAAGACGAAGTAAATATTCCAGTATTCGAATCAAGAACGGCTGCCAATATGAGTGACGTGGAAGTAAATATCCTCGGAGTAGTGAAGCTTAAATCACTTAATAAAAGCAAGTCTTCTGGTCCAGACTGTATACCAATTAGGTTCCTTTAAGAGTATGCTGCTGCATTAGGTCCATACTTAACATACTTAAAAATCATATACAAACGTTCGCAAGACGAAGTATCCGTACCCAAAGACTGGAAATTATGAATTACCTGGAAGAAAATGGTCTATTGACACAGTCAACATGCTTTTAGGAAACATCTTTCATATGAAAAACAACTAGCTCTTTATTCACATGAAGTGTTGAGTGCTATTGGCAAGGGATCTCAGATTGATTCCGTATTTCTGGATTTCCAGAAGGCTTTTTTTGACACTGTATCACACAAGCGGCTTGTAGTGAAGCTGTGTGCTTATGGAATATCGTATCAGTTATGTAACTGGATTTCTGATTTCCTGTCAGAGAGGTCACAGTTCGTAGTAATTGACGGAAAGTCATTGAGTAAAACAGGAATGACTTCCGACGTTCCCCAAGGTATTGCTGTAGGCCCTTTGCTGTTCCTTATCTATATAAATTGTTTGGGAGACAACCTGGGCAGCCGTCTTCGGTTGTTTGCAGATGACGCTGTCGTTTATCGACTAATAAAGTCTTCAGAAGATCAAAACAAATTGCAAAACGATTTAGAAAAGTTACCTGAATTGTGCGGAAATTGGCAGTTGACCCAAAATAACGAAGAGTGCGACGTCATCCACATATATTCTGAAAGGAATCCGTTAACTTCAGCTACACGATAAATTAGTCAAATCTGAAGGCCGTAAATTGAACTAAATACCTAGGAATTACAATTACGAACAGCTTACATTGGAAGAAACACATACAACATGTTGTGGGGAAGGCTAACCTAAGACTGCGTTTTATTGGCAGGATACTTAGAAAATGTAGCAGACCTTTTAAGGAGACTGCCAACACTACGCTTGTCCGTCCTCTTTTAGAATACTGCTGCGCGGTGTGGGATCCTTACCAGATAGGACTGACGGAGTACGTCGGAAAAGTTCAAAGAAGGGCAGCAAGTTTTCTAGTATCGCGAAATATATGAGAGAATGTCACTGAAATGGTACAGGACTTGAGCTGGACGTCATTAAAGCAAAGGCGTTTTTCGCTGCGACGGAATCTCTCACGAAATTACAATCACCAACTTTCTCCTCCGGATGCGAAAATATTTTGTTGACACATAGGGAGGAACGATCACGATGATAAAAGAAATCAGAGCTCATAAGGACAGATAGATGTAATCATTCTTTCCGCTCGCTATATGAGATTGGAATAATAGAGACTTGTGAAGGTAGTTCGATTAACCGTATGCCAGGCACTTTAATGTGAATGGCAGAGTATCCATGTAGATGTAGATGTAGATGAACTGGTGCAGGGTTTCGCTCTGTCCACATTTGCGTCTCTCTAAAAAGAAACTAACTAGGCATGTGCTGGCATTTACAATTTTACAGTACGCCCTTCGGCAGTCTTTCTTTATTTTGTTACCTGAGCGCAGTGCTGGTTCATTTTAATTTTTTTTACTGTGCAATTGATGTTTATTTGACGCCCTGGTCCCATAGCCCCAAGTATCTCTATGACCATTTCAACTATAATCGTGGTCGCCGATTAACCCTTTATCTTGCATGATTGATTTTCATCAGCAGGCGGTGTACTCAGCATACTTGCATCAACTTATCAGCAAGGAAGTTGCACATTAGTTCTGTAAACTGTTACTGTAGTTCTAATTTTCTGCCATCATTACGTCACACAAAAATTTTTACAATCTTATGGCTTTCACATGAAAACTAATGTACTATATGCAGATTTCGGATAAGAGCAGTTCTAATTTTCTTCACTTTTAGGACAGTGGAAACTGATATTTTGATATCATTTACCTTCCTGTCACCAAGACTCAAAACTTTAGAACTGGAATGCACTGTAGCATTAATCGTTTCTGTTGTGTAGCTACCTGAAAGAAACTGTTTTTTTCTCAAAGTGGCATAGGGCGTTCAAAGTGGGAGATGGAGCAATTATTTTAAGAAGTCAGTTACTTAACGGACATATGTAGATACCGTGTACAATCAACAGTTCCTTAAAACACGATTATTACTGATACATATCTCAATTTTTGTAAATTTCAATATTGCAGCTGACTATATTGAAAGTAGCTACCAAATCCGCGTTAAGAAAAGAGTACAGAGACGTAGAAAGACTGAGTATCCACTGAATCACCGTTTATGTGTACATCTGTACTCTACTGCGCAAACAACAGTGCGGCTGTGAAAGTTAACCATGTGGGACTGTTATAAGTGATTGAGAATGTATGAAAAAATTTAGTTTACTGTCAACATTTATTTTCCCAAAACAAAGACAACGCCTTAGTTGTACGCAATGTGTCAGGAAAGGCAGGCCACCGGAGAAACAAGTGAAACAAGCACCACAATAGGCTCATATGACAGTGAACTCTATGAAAACCCAACAACTCTCTTTGCTCACAGTGCCGACACTTTCCCCTCTATTACTCTTACCATAAAACCACGAAATTAAAGATTTCCCAGGAATTACTGTACAGCAGTTCCCGCTGAATTCAAGCCACTGAACCACATACCAATGAATTAAGCAATAGTCTGAAACCTAAGCTATACTAAACGTTACAACATACATCAAATAACAATATCTTAAGCCGGCCGCGGTGTTCTTGCGGTTCTAGGCGCTCAGTCCGGAACCGCGCGACTGCTACGGTCGCAGGTTCGAATCCTGCCTCGGGCATGGTTGTGTGTGATGACCTTAGGTTAGTTAGGTTTAAGTAGTTCTAAGTTCTAGGGGACTGATGACCACAGATGTTAAGTCCCATAGTGCTTAGAGCCATTTGAACCAATATCTTAAGGTGAAGTGGCAGCACTAGATTTCGGCTTCTAGGCGCAGTTCTCGATCTCGCAGCACAGTAACAAACAGTTTGACAAATGAACCAATAAATGTTCAGGTGACGTCACTCGGCTTTACTATAAATAATGGTACAGACCTAGTGCCAGCTTATCTATACGCCAGTAGTTGCCAATAGCACGCGCTAGCGCCAGCAGAATAGATTACTACGTCAATGTGCAGAGACTGAGACCGCTGTCTGAAACCGCTTACAACAAACACTGATGCACTTCAGGAATAACAACCTGCCACTCAATTCAAATTGCGTATGGTGGCTCCGCATTGATTAGAATACACAAATGTAGTCCATCAACAAAGGAGGTGGCTTACAAAACACCCGTTCGAACTATACTTGAGTATTGCTCATCAGTGTGGGATCCGTACCAGGTCGGGTTGAGAGAGGAGATAGAGAAGATCCAAAGAAGAGCGGCGCGTTTCGTCACAGGGTTATTTGGTAAGCGTGATAGCTTTACGGATATGCTTAGCAAACTCAAGTGGCAGACTCTGCAAGTGAGGCACTCTGCATCACGATGTAGCTTGCTGTCCAGGTTGCGAGAGGGTGCGTTTCTGAATGAGGTATCGAATATATTGCTTCCCCCTACTTATACCTCACGCGGAGATCACGAATGTAAAATTAGAGAGATTCGAACGCGCAAGGAGGCTTTCCGGCAGTCGTTCTTCACGCGAACCATAAGCAATTGGAACAGGAAAGGGAGGTAATGGCAGTGGCACGTAAAGTGCCCTCCGCCACACACCGTTGGGTGGCTTTCGGAGTATAAATGGGGATGTAGATGGTTTAACAAGGCCAGATAAGATACGAAAACCACTGCGTGTCCAGCTGCACGCTTCAATTCTGCGATATCGGATCTTAAAACCGTTGTCATCAGTATATTCATCTGCCAAACCATCATCGAATTCCAGCTATATAACATACATCCAACACACAGAGCGTCGCGTCCGTTAGCCAACTACATACGGTCCCCTTTTAACATCCGTACATAATATTATACCAGTCGTTGATGATGGTCACATGTGTGTTTTTGACAACTCGCTCCAATAGACCCGTGTCCATACTTCTCTCCTCTCGCCACCGCCTCTAGATGGTGCTCGTGTGGGGCCATCAGGCTTATAGTAAAGATGTGACAATTCCCGACACAAGTAAAGGTGTCCAACTTAAGGCACAGTAGCCAATGCACGTTATATCACTCTGGGTTGTTCCAAAAAGGTGTTTTGTGGTTCCTACTCTTTCCACTGAATTACCGCTGATAGTGTAATTGAACACCAGTGGATCTCTTCCACTGTTTATTTTTGTTCAGCTTCAGCTATCGCACCCTTTACCTCGTTCTGCAGGTCGTGGTGGAAGTTGTAACCAGCTACAAATTACCTCAGAGGTTGTCAGGGCCTTTCACATATTTAATTCCGTATGTTTAGTTTCAGAGAAATGATATAAAAGTTGCTGCCATTATGTACAAGATGATATGTAACTTGATCTCGATAGATAGATATCCTCTCGATATACTGTGTGTCGTATATTACGTTAGACAATATCGTCTACGAGTGCTTATGGTAGTCTGTAAACTTGAAACACGTCATAATAGGTCATAGTGGATGCAGTTGTGACTATTAAATAAGTTATGTATTAGAAATCGCGTAAACACGCTGAAAAGGACACAATGGCCTCTCCCGAAAGTTGCGTTTTAGAGGTTAAAGTATGACGTTGCAGGGCACGCGTGGTGCTTGCGAGGGCTAGCTGGACGTCGTCCGCCGCCTTCGGTGCAGTAAGAAGGTGTGGGGAGCGCTTTAATTTATTTACAAATGTCATAAAGCGCTACAAGCAGTTTGTTACCTGCTCTGCGGCGGGTCCGTTTGCATTGCAAATGGCGTCGCAGGGCGTCTGTCGCAGCGCTCGGGAATGCAAACTGCCTCTGAGGGCGTTGCAGCCACTTGAGTATTCACTTCTTCTTGAGGAGGAGAAAGGGGTCGGGGCAAAACCCCCTCTCCTGACCCATCGTTCGTACTCTAGGCGTGTCGCCAGGCAGCCCACGCCCAGAAAGCCGTCTGTGACTTATTCAGACGTAGCAAAATAGAATTCTCTTGCTAAGTTTCGGAAAAAGCTACGTTTCACATAACGACGCCACATTCTTCTCACGGAAATCCTCATTCTCTTTCAGTGGAAGGGAAAAACACGGTAACTCTTCGATAAGAAACTGGTATCCAAATCTTCTTGGTGTTCCTTGCCTGCAGAAAATTATATAAATGACGTTGTTTGAGTGAATTACGTGTCACGTGTCTCAGGTTTCATTGTCTCGTGTACATGATAATGACGAGCGCGTGTACTGTTTTGACTGTCTTGTTGATTTCGATCGTAGGTGAAGAGAGTGGAGTGATACGTGGTGCACCTAACAACCTGCCCTGCCTTGCACCACCATGTGCGCCGCAGAGGGATCACAATCAACGGTATGTCTCATATCTTTACAACGTAACACTCTGCGGAATTTTATTAGCTGCTTAATAAGATAGTTAGGTATATGTCCCATAAATAATTTGTATAGTTCTATATGATAATTTTCCACCTACCGAAAAATGTATCACTAATAAAAGCGAAAAGTGATGAAAGTGATTGTAGACAATGACAGAGGCATAAACATTGCATAGAAACAGTTTAGCAAACAAATTGTTTTGGAGGTAATGGCGAATGTATAGTTACCAGCCAGCGCTAACCTCAGCATATTGTCAGAGTTAGTATAGATGTTAGGTTTAATGTCCCATCGACATCGAGCTCATTAGGTATAGATGTATTAGACACGATTCATTGAAGTCCCCCTCCAATTGTCGCTCAAATTTCATCTACGGTGCGTCGTTAGGGACATTCTTAAATGCATGACAGTAGAATGGTCCTGCTCACAACTAAGAAGTTAACTGCCTGATTAACTAAGGTCATGTCCGCCCCTGGTAGCTGAGGGTTCAGTGCGACGGAATGTCATACCTAACGGCCTGGGTTCAATTCCTGGCTGGGTCGGATATTTCCTCCGCTCAGGGACTGGGTATCGTGTTGTCCTTACAATCATGATCTCATCCCCATCGACACAAAAGTCGCCGAAAAGGTGTGAACTCGAGATACTTGCACCAGGCGAACGGTCTACCCGACGGGAGGCCCCTGCCACACGGCATTTCCATCTAAGTTCATCATTGGAATCTTCTCATTAATTTACAGGAATTGTTGGAAAATATCTAAAATTTGATGAATAGCAGCTTTTGATGTTGTTGATCAAAATTCAACGTTCTTTTCCTTTACAGCAGGAGTTTTGGGTCATTATTTTCAGATATGTTGCTTTCTTAAGTCATTAGAAATAATATTCTTTCAACCAAATTTTTTGGCGTCCATATGGACCAATGACTGGCAGGACGATTCAATAACATCCGTTAACATTTCTGCTTAATGTTCAATTCCTGTTCCTCGTTTAATTGGGAGTACGTTTGACAAACTTGACAAGATCAACTGAAGGAAATCCATGAGTACATTCTGTTAACCCAATAGGTACATCAAGCTGAAATAACTGCTTAACATTAATAACATGACAAAAAATTGCCACAGTTTCTTATTTTGGTCTCATCTTTCGTATAGCGCAGGCCAAGAATTTACAGTTCTTAGCACTAGCTGATTTTATGTTTACGGCCTGTAGGCATGGCAGTGCCCTGTCTCTGTGAAGGGATAGTTCAATATGTCAAACAAGATAGTCCTCCACCCACTCGAATGGGTTTTCTACAGGCAGGGACGATGCAAGGACTGAGGCTGCTCTATAGGAAGGCCCACAGACGAAAGGGGAAGTGTTCTCCATGATGTTGTGACCATCTTCGTGTACTTGACTCGCTGGTGTTGCTGCGGTGAGACGACAGTGGCGGAGACGCTTCCGTGTTTTCGCTAATAGTGGCTTTGGCATGGCCATTGCGACCGTTAATGCCAAGCAGGGTTGAGTGGAGCAAATATTTCTCCTTAGCAGGCATTCGGACTCAGCTCTGACTAAACTAGTGTAAAGTGGACTGGTTTATTTGTAGCTTCTGATTCAAGCGCAACAGCAGCAAACTTTTAAAAGGACTTAATATACTCTGACGCAAAGGTGCCAGACAGCCAAGTAAACAAGTTATGTCTCTGTAGCACATTATATTTATTATGTGTGTAACCTTACATAGTACTTTTCCGCTGGAGTAGTCTAACAGGGAAGATGTGTAAATTAATTTCTATCGGTCCCATTGGCTGGCCACCGAAAGTTTTCTCTGGATGGCGATGATCTGATAACAGTGTAACTGACGGAACAGTTGGTCTTAGTACGCCATTAGCATGTGAACGAACATGAATGTTTTCTTACGCAGAGAGACGGAATTGAACTTAGGAAATAAGTGAAAAGCTTCTTGGTCATTCTAGTTATGATTCTGGACGCAGAAGGAAGCATGATCATACTCGATCACGTCACATTAAGGTGTCCACGAACTGTGTTCGACGTCGGCGTGCGAAAACGACTCACAGATGGAAGACGGCTGCATGAGCAGTGTCATAGGGGGGGGGGGGGGGGGGGCGAGTGACGCGGAAAAACAGTATACTCGTGGTCGTAATGCATTAACGCAGCGATTCTTGTGATGTCCGAAAGGGAATGATCGTAGGGTTTCGGGCGTAAGACGGAAGTGTTTCGGAAAATGTGGCGCCGTCGTTAAATTACACAAAATGTTCAAATCTGTGTGAAATCTTATGGGACTTAACTGCTAAGGTCATCAGGCCCTAAGCTTACACACTGCTTAACCTAAATTACCCTAAGGACAAACACACACTCCCATGCCCGAGGGAGAACTCGAACCTCCGCCGGGAACAGCCGCACAGTCCATGACTGTTAAATTACACCACACGTGGCAAATCGGCGATATCCAAAAGTGACGCCAACGCCGGTGTGATGCACCACGGACCCTAGGTCACCGGGGGGGGAGGGGGGGGGAGGCGACAGGTGTGGAGATGTGCGCAGGCGAACTGACGTGCAGAGCAGTTGACAGCCGAGATGAACTAAGGGGCTTCCAACAAAGTCTCCTTAACGAACGATTGGGGAACGTTGCTGCGTATTTGTCACTGCAGCAGGCGCTTTGTTCATGCACCCTTTCTGGGTGCTGTTTATCGGCGACGAAGCCCAGAATTGGCCTCAGTACTGCAGATGGACATCCATTGAGTGGTGATAGGTCGCCTTTTCAGACAAATGACGCTTGGCGCTCCATCGGAAAGATGGCCTGTGCGGCGTGAAACATCCGAAAGCAAATATCCACAACAGTTGTCGGAGTGTAATGGTCTGGCAAATGTTTGCTCGGTACGGCAAACGAGGGTAGCTCATGATGTATGTTGTATTTTTGAGAAACATGCAGTTAAAAACTCCTGTCAATACGATTGTTATAAGTCATTGTTTAAAAACATTAATGTCAAGCTAAAAGAAAACATTGCCCTTATAACGAGGTCTGACAAAAGTAATGCTGTAATCGTTGCTGCTCAGAACGAATATGTGTCTTAAGCTTTACAATATTTCGAGGAGAATATTGTTTCGGAGATAAATGAGGATCCTACCCCCTTGATACAAAAAGAAAGTAGGTAACTGCTAACAGCGCTTCGCATTTGCTCAAACAATTTTACAAAGAACAGCTTATCAACATGAATCCAGAGCCCCAAAGTATCGTTCCCGTTGTAAACAAAAGTCACCATCCGATAGTCCGATTGTGAATAGTATGAACAGCGCATATCTCGAATCACAAAGGTTTCTTCACGAAAAATTAAAAAAATCTTTGGTTCTTCGAAATAATTGTTCTGTCGTCAATAGCCAAAATCTAGTCAATAAAATCAAAGATCTGCAGTGTGACCTAGATACTAAATAGTTTTCATTAGGTACTACGAACCTATATACTAACGTACCTGTTCAAACAACCACTGGCCGCGTTGAAAACAACTTACGTACTTTTAATTCTGATGAGCAAATCACTAACCTAATCAGTTTGCTAAGAATATTTCTAAAATACAACTGTTTTGTTTTCAATGGCAGTTTATACTATCCGCCTGATGGCTTGGCAATTGGTTACTCGATGGCAGGCATCTTTTCGATAGTTTCATTAATTCGCTGGAAGAGAAATTCTTCAATACTTTTTCAGCTGCTGATCTCGGTATTTTATCTTATTCTGGGTACGGAGATGATATTTTGATCATATGCTATGGTTAACAGGAAAGAATTCAGCATTTGTTTGAAATGTTTGTCTGTATGAAAAAATCAGCTTCACTTTCGAATTAGAAAATAATTACCGTCAGCTTTCTTAGTTGGACCTCAGTATTGCTACTGACAACGACAGACTTTCATTCGGTATCTTTCGAAAAGCAGTTAATACAGATCAAATTGTGCCCGCTAGTTCAGTGTATCTTCATTGCCGTAAGAAACCATTTCCCCCCTTTCATCGTGAATCTCTGTACGTTTGTCAAAAAAAAAAAAAAAAAAAAAAAAGTCTCTGAGCACTATGGGACTTAACTTCTGAGCTCATCAGTCCCCTAGAACTTACAACTACTTAAACCTAACTAACCTAAGGGCATCACACACATCCATGCACGAGGCAGGATCCAAACCGGTGACGGTAGCGGTCGTGCGGTTCCAGACTGTAGCGCCTAGAACCGGCCGGCCTACGTTTGTCATCCGACAAGTTTAATGAAGAGATAAACAATAAAAATTATTACAGCTAGTAACGTCTATGATCACATGTTAGTTGACAGGATCTTTAAAGTGAAAATCTAAATGTCGTGTGACTAGGGCCTCCCGTCGGGTAGACCGTTCGCCGGTTGCAGGTCTTTTGATTTCACGCCACTTCGGCGACTTGCTCGTCGATTAGAATGAAATGATGATGATTAGGACAACACAACAACGAGTCCCTGAGAAGATAAAATCTCCAACAGCCGGGAATCGAACTCGGGCCCTTAGGAATGACATTCTGTCGCGCTGACCGCTTTTTTTTTTCATTTTGTTCGATGTAGTTCGTTGCGTTCGGTCTGGGCGAACGTCCCAAGACATCCGTTCAAGTTGATAGTTGAATGCTTGACTCAGGTTTTTTATTACAGAGAGCATGCAGCCCTCTGACCGAACACGCTGAGCTACCGTGCCGGCACTGCTCAGCTACCGGAGGCGGACACCTTCAACCTTAAAATTGATTCTAAAGGGACCACTTTAGGCAGTAGAGCAATTTCAGAAGTGACGAGTACAAAAATGTTTTCTTGATTCCATTTTAGGCCCTATTTCGTATTAAATTCTTCGTCTTCTGATTAAAAAATATGGATACAAAGTGGCTTTTTCCACAAACAATAACTTCCAAAAAAAAAAAAAAAATCGTTCACAGTCTCAAGTTCACACAATTCAAAAGTATACACTCCTGGAAATTGAAATAAGAACACCGTGAATTCATTGTCCCAGGAAGGGGAAACTTTATTGACACATTCCTGGGGTCAGATACATCACATGATCACACTGACAGAACCACAGGCACATAGACACAGGCAACAGAGCATGCACAATGTCGGCGCTAGTACAGTGTATATCCACCTTTCGCAGCAATGCAGGCTGCTATTCTCCCATGGAGACGATCGTAGAGATGCTGGATGTAGTCCTGTGGAACGGCTTGCCATGCCATTTCCACCTGGCGCCTCAGTTGGACCAGCGTTCGTGCTGGACGTGCAGACCGCGTGAGACGACGCTTCATCCAGTCCCAAACATGCTCAATGGGGGACAGATCCGGAGATCTTGCTGGCCAGGGTAGTAGACCTACACCTTCTAGAGCACGTTGGGTGGCACGGGATACATGCAGACGTGCATTGTCCTGTTGGAACAGCAAGTTCCCTTGCCGGTCTAGGAATGGTAGAACGATGGGTTCGATGACGGTTTGGATGTACCGTGCACTATTCAGTGTCCCCTCGACGATCACCAGTGGTGTACGGCCAGTGTAGGAGATCGCTCCCCACACCATGATGCCGGGTGTTGGCCCTGTGTGCCTCGGTCGTATGCAGTCCTGATTGTGGCGCTCACCTGCACGGCGCCAAACACGCATACGACCATCATTGGCACCAAGGCAGAAGCGACTCTCATCGCTGAAGACGACACGTCTCCATTCGTCCCTCCATTCACGCCTGTCGCGACGCCACTGGAGGCAGGCTGCACGATGTTGGGGCGTGAGCGGAAGACGGCCTAACGGTGTGCGGGACCGTAGCCCAGCTTCATGGAGACGGTTGCGAATGGTCCTCGCCGATAGCCCAGGAGCAACAGTGTCCCTAATTTGCTGGGAAGTGGCGGTGCGGTCCCCTACGGCACTGCGTAGGATCCTACGGTCTTGGCGTGCATCCGTGCGTCGCTGCGGTCCGGTCCCAGGTCGACGGGCACGTGCACCTTCCGCCGACCACTGGCGACAACATCGATGTACTGTGGAGACCTCACGCCCCACGTGTTGAGCAATTCGGCGGTACGTCCACCCGGCCTTCCGCATGCCCACTATACGCCCTCGCTCAAAGTCCGTCAACTGCACATACGGTTCACGTCCACGCTGTCGCGGCATGCTACCAGTGTTAAAGACTGCGATGGAGCTCCGTATGCCACGGCAAACTGGCTGACACTGACGGCGGCGGTGCACAAATGCTGCGCAGCTAGCGCTATTCGACGGCCAACACCGCGGTTCCTGGTGTGTCCGCTGTGCCGTGCGTGTGATCATTGCTTGTACAGCCCTCTCGCAGTGTCCGGAGCAAGTATGGTGGGTCTGACACACCGGTGTCAATGTGTTCTTTTTTCCATTTCCAGGAGTGTATAATATCACATGTGATACGTGTTCCGTTTATCATATAGGACAAACTTAAGGATCTTTTAGCGTCAAGTACAAGGAGCATTGGTTGGGAAAGAAGAGGCACTAATGTACACAACACCACTTTTACTGATTACTTGCTAATTTCCGCACACAGACCGTAACGCGTTGAAGAAATTTACATTCTACATAGAGAAAGGAAAGGTCATAGGGGGATGTACTCGAAGAGCTGGAGATTTTCAAGTATATTTCTAAGAATGATGGCCTCATCCTCAATGAACGGTTACAACTAAGTAACAAAATTTTTTCAGTGGTTTCAGTCAACTGCACTCGGAATTTTGAGTCCTCCATTTTTTACTGTAATTTTCCTGTTTCTAACCTCACAGATATTTGCCACTGAAATTAACTTCGTGCTAATATATTATGGGTTGTACAGCTGTTGCACGGGTCAAATGGGTACGTGTCACTGTCCGCGCCTGACAGGCGCCGCCACTCGTATTGTTTTCGTGCCAGCAGCATAAGCCAATGGGCTGGTCACTCTGATGTTATTCCCAGCTGGGCACACGTGGCCAATGCTAGAATGTTTTATTTTACTTTTGACTTGAGTATAGCTGCTTCAAAATCTGAACATTGGTTATTAGGAATGTAATTCTACGTAAGTAACCTTTGTGCTACCTGCAAATTGTCATGTTGGTTAATGGTTTCTTTTCCGTACATAATTTTCTATGTATTATTTTATAGGATGTAGCAAAATATCATTCAGATGAAGTCACCTCTAGTAGGTGTCGGAGCCTAGGTCAATATACCTACCAGTTACGTCCAACCGGTTGGCTGTATAATCCTAAGTTGACAATAAGTAGATAGAACAGTTGGTGGAATGGTGACACATGATGACAGCACAAGAGATGGGTGTCACAAGTCCACACGCTAGTGCAGAACAAATCAGATCTCAGGAGAGATAATGATTCTGAAGACAGAGACAGTAGAGGACGTGAACGATTAGGAAGTGTAATCAGCACAGAATCGCAAGGAAATAGTAAAGTTCATGGAACAGAATCATCCAGTCAGATAGGAAGATGTGAGCTTGAACAGTTTGATTACAAACACTAAAAGTCAGTACCCCAGTACCATGAGTTCAAAGAGAAGAGAAATATGCTCCACCCCAGGACTTGGCCTTAGCGTTTCGATAGTCTCAATCCACTATCATTGTCATTAACGCATAAACTGTAGTACGTGTTTACCTTATCTGAGCATTAACCAGCTGTAGAGGATGGACCGATAGCATTAAATTGCACGTCGCACTAGGAGTATAAACATATATTCTTAGCCAGTTACTGATCGAAGCAGAAACAAGTATGAATAAAGAACGAAATAATTATGGGGTGTGATTTCGATGATTCAAGACTTCAAAGATCTGTGAAATTTTTCGAGAACGTTTTGAAGAAAAATTATTTCTTACATACGCCACACTGAGCGCGAGAGATGGTCAAATTCTGTTTTCTAAAGTTGCCACGGCAGTAGCATACACACCGATACACCGTTGGACCAACTACGTACACGAATTTAATGGGCTACGGCAAGAGATCGAATTTACACAACGTGGTGATGTGATACATTTAATTATATCTTTCATTTGAATAATGTAATGGAAAAGTATACATACCACTGGACTCAACATCCTAAGGTCGGCGAAGTATATTCGATCATCTTTTGAAAAATAGTGGAGGCTGACAAAGAGTCCTTCTTGCACTTCACTTGATTTCTTCTCCTTCTGCTTCCTTGAGGCATGTAAGGAGGACATATTTGTAATTTTGAGTTCATTCCGAATAATGACTTTCCTTATGAGTTAAAGGACGTATTATACACTGAATATAATCCTTGCGTATCCGTAATTGTCTTTACAAGTTTATTAGCTGGTTTAGCTGATAAATTCTGCTCGGAGGCGAAAGCCTGGCGCTATGACGATTAAGCACTGTCTACTTGTAATCTGATGCATACTTGCATTCTCTGTTTCAAGCCCTGCATGTAATATCGTTTGTAATACGATGTCCGCCTGATTTTGTTTAGCACACTGAGACATATTTCATCGCAGTGTGCTATAATTTAACAATGTCAACAATCAATCATGTGAGCATTTTTACTCCCGATTTTCCTTTGCGATATGTTTCTGTGATGGTGCGATGCCAGTGTTTAAGGTTATAGAATTGATGGGAGTGCCTGCTGGACTAAATATTCAAAGAACAGTAATCTCGATTGAACGTAGGAGCCTCTTAGAAGCAGAGTAATCAGTGTTGGATGCCACCAAAGAAGCAAGAATAAGAAGAAGAATCCAGAAGAAACGGGAAGTAGATTAATATCAGGAACAAGACGAATATGGACCTTAGATGCATTAGCATTATGCATGGTAGGTAGAGAAACAAGGTTTAACTTTAATTTCAGTTTCCTGGAAGTTCCCTTTTTTATGTTCTGGTACACGTTAAAAACTATTTAAAACTGAAAGCTGAAGTTTTGTACACTCACTAAAAACATACGTAAATAAAAAGCTGACTATTATTATGACTTAAAGTTGAAATTTACTGAATGAAAAACTATGAGTTAATATTGAAATTTTTGATAATCGTTATCAAAAGCTTTTTGAACTATAATTTATGACAGAAATTTGTTTGTCAAAGTCCACTGTAAACATAATAGTGTAAAGGACTTCCAGAAATTATTGAAGCTTCTACTTCATTTTTCTTTCGAGATATGCGTATCCAAGCAGTGCATAAATAGTTAAGATGCTTTATTTCACAACACAAAAAAATTCTGAATAAACTGTGATACCAAAAGCTATGTTTCATACAACAAATTGCTCCCGAATGTCTGTTAAAAGACGGTAATCATTACATGGGGTTATATCTCTTATTTTCTGAGGTACCCTATGTAGAAAATTGACAAAAACTTTTTATCAGAATTTGCCCTCTTCTTTGCAGACATGTCCCCTTAACGCCGATGCTCATGAGCTCTGTCTCAGTCGGTTACCACCAGTAAATGCATGATGGCCATCCAAGGACAAGTACTGTTAGTTTTGTGGGATATGGATGATATCAGTTCAATATCACTTAGAGCCGGTATATGTGATTCTCGATTGTGTAAATTACTCTTTCTTTCTTCTTTCTGCGTTTTTTCTACACCATGTGGCGTCTCTCGCATCCAAGCTTCCATCTTGTGCATCTATGCTCGCAGTCCTCTTCTTGCATACCCTGTCCTGCATCGCACGCCCCTCTCCATATTTCCTATATAGTTGGGGCCTTTTTCTGTATCGTGGAGGTCTCCAGTGCCCAGTTTTAGAAGACCGTCTTCTCCCTGGCATTCTTCTGACTTGTCCATACCATGTTAGCTGCTTATTTTGAACTGAGTATACAATATCTATTGTAATATCCATCTGTTCTCACAGCACTGAATTTCCAGTTTGTCTCTTCTTGTTACTTCACAATTTCGTGTCCGAAACTCCATGTCCATTCCTTTTAATTTATACTCATTGACCCTGGAGTCTCCTCGCAGTACGTCACTATACAGAGCATTTCTCTCATTTATAATTTCGTATATCCTGCTTTTCAAATTCTTAATCGCCAGCTTTCCATTTCCTGTTTCGTGCTTTACTTCCTCGTTGCTTCCACCTTTATCTGATATTATTGTCCCTAAATATTTATTTAAACGACTACACTTTACTATAGATCCATCATCCAACACAAGATCCCTTCCTATGCTTCCGAAAACCAAGCATCCATTGTTTGTAAAGCTTGTTCTCATGCCCCACTGCTCATATGCTTATTTAAGCTTAAGTAAATTACACGGTAAAAAATCACTTTGATCCTATTTGGCTGAAGACGGCCTGGGAACTCGATCTGATGTTTGGTGTCTGCAGATTTCACAGGAAACGTGGATTACTGAGCTGTAGTCATCAGAAATTTTTGGACTTGTCTGCTGAGCACCTTAGTGTTTAGATTACATTCGGTATCATACATAGCGCCGTAGGATTCCTTATACTATGTATTTATGTTTGAGTTAACCCCTGATTTATTTAAAATGTTTACTGACTCTCATCTGGTTAAGTAATATTGTCAAAATTTTTTATAGTGTGTGAAAGCAGATGATAATTTATCAGGACCATTTGTGCTGCTTTTGTGTAATTTATTTTGTACAGAAGGTTAACGTATGTTGGTTTTTACTACCCACTGTTATAGTTCAAGCCGTGTGGGTGTTATTTAAATTTCATTTGTGCATCCTTTTACAAGACTAGCGTGAGTTGCTTTCATTCTGTTAATCGAATGTAGATAATATTATTACGATTTACCTAACTGTTATATTTAGTTTGCTATTCATTGATTATTCTGCTGTGCACTAAGTATTTAGTAATGCTTGATATATTTTTGGGAACATTTATTAACTAAAATGTTTTCTATGACTTCTGGTATCGCCTGAATTATTACCGTGCATTACTGAAATTACTTTTACACAGGAACTCTGAGCATCATCATGGTGTCGTAACTCAACCGAAAATTACTGGAATTTCCAAGTCTTAAATATTTATTGTAATTTACTTACCTTCATTTGACTTCGTAAATTTCACGGTTTCTTCAATAAATTTCGATTTTTTAGGTGAGGTGTTAAGTCCTTGTGGCCTTGTTCCTTACCACTCCCAGCCGCTTGTTGCTAAAGTATTCCAGATAACAATGTAAGATTGTTGTAGTAGCGTCCGATGATAGATGAACAATTTCATTGACAGGACAATGAACATTTCCATACTCTTCGGAGGGTATGACCATCAAACCCGTGCGAAATATTAGAAAATAGAACCAACCGCTACAAATCCACTGATATGGAGAACACCTTGTTACAGTTCAGAGTGGCGCAGTAATCTTTGCTTTGAAGGAACTTGCTGTCGTCACTTGTTCTCTAGTACAATGCATTATACAGGGTGTACATAAAGTGCGGGAAAACTTTCAATTATTTATTGCACAAGAATGAAACATTGTACAGATATCACACAAATTTCATTTTGAAGAGAGACCCTGAAAGATTTTTTTCATGTATACCGCCAAAACGTAGTTTGTTAATTTGCCGATGGTGAGAACTAGTCGCAAGCATGGCGAGTTCAGGTGCGGAGCGTGCTTTCTCTATGTTGGATTTCGACAAAAACAAATGTGCTACAGCAATGTTGCAGCAATGGTTGATGCCTCAAATGCAATCGGACTCTCCATTCATCTGTCAGCAGGATTGGGCTCCACCCAATTTTCATCATGAAGTTCGTGGATACCTGAACACGGAGCTGCCGCATCGGTGGATCGGCCGTGCTACTGAAGGGGATAGCTGTTTCATGAAATGGCCTTCCCAATCACCAGATCTCACTCCGTGTGACGTTATTCTGTGGGGACACGTTAAAGAATTGGTGCATGTACCGTCTCTACCAAGTTATGTAGCAGAACTCCGGGAGAGAATAGGGAAGCGACTGCCACTGTCGACGATGCCATGCTGGGACAGGTATGACAAGAATTCGATTACCGTATTGACGTCTGCCGGGTCACCAGTGGTTCGCATATCGAATGTTTGTAAGAAAATCTTTCCGAGTTTGTCTTCAGAATGCAATATGAATGACATCTTTACAGTGTTTAGTTGTTGTGCAATAAATATCTGAAAGTGTTCCCGGACTTTATGTACACCCTGTATTCTCCTTTTGGATTAGCTAAATATGTAAAGAATTTGGAATTTGTCCTATGTATTGTAAGCTCACACGTTTATGTGATATTTTTGTCTAAACTAGGAAAAGAATACAGAATTGTCTTTAAAGAAACGTTATCTGCACTTTCTTACCGTGCACTGTCATTGACGTTGCAACCATCCTATTCGTGACTATTCTAATTTTTATGTGATTCTCTCGAGTGTCTTATTTTTAAAGATCACAGTACACGTTTCTTTCTCCACGCGCTTCCTTTGAGTTCTCGGGGACCCGTATAGGACACTTCGCCTCTGACGCTTCATCAAGAATTCCCTTTCGCGCCGATCTGCTCTTCCGGAATCTCCTTCCTTCAAATTCTGTTTCAAGGTACCTTGCGACGAAATCCTGTCGTGTTCCTTCACCTTGAAACATGGTCGTAATCTTGTGTCGCTTTATTTCTGTCTCACTAACATTCTGTACAGCGCCATAGCCATCTATCTCCAGCAATTAACATTTCTGGTAAATAGTCGCAACCGTGATGGAACAGGTGTTTCTCAAAGAAAGTTACAATTAATATATAAAAGTTTTCGGAAATAAATTTTTAAACACTTACGTTCTGCTAGGGGTTATTCTCGTGTTACATCATTGGCTTTTTAGGCTGTGACGATTTGTTGGTTTAAATAACGTACTCTTGTTAATTACGTAACTCTAACTGATACAACGAATTAATCTACTGTCATGAGTTTATATGTCTGTCTCTTACTCGATACAAGACTCTTGTTCATTCGGTTTAAAATTATGGTCCAGATACGGTGTACATCTGTCAGAAGCGAACATCTCATACGTTCCATTTGACTTTGCTCATCTGCGGACAAACTAGTTTCGACATAGTACTATCTGTACTTGCTTAACATCTGACATAAATGACGAATTTAAATCTGCTGTGCCCTTCAAGGGTTTCAAGACTTATAAACTAATTTTAAACAATCGTCAGGTTTGAAATAGTTATATGTCTTTCCATTAACATGTCTGCCTAATCACTAAACTGTTGAAACCATCATCTTCTGCGGTTCTGGCGTTCGTGGAATGGCCAAAAACTAAAGTACACGGCTGTACTCATTTGTTTAGACCACGTTCCCCAAGCAGATCACGTCTAGTGCTATTTTATAGTGCTCTCCAAATAGCTCTACCCTGGTATTTCCAGGTCTTGTAATTAATGCGCATTGTGTTCCCTGATGTCAGCAGAAGGAATAGAAGTTCAGTAGGCTTAAGCTTTCCTACACGGGCTTACGGTTCCCTGCATTTTTAAATATTTCGACTCAGTTTTAAAATCAACGACGTTTCCGTGTCCCTCTGTCTTGTGCACCTCGTAGCTACTGACAAGAAATGAGCAGCAACGGGACGTCGCAATTGGCAAGAAAAGTTATCATGATTTACCGGAATTTCTCAAAGTCTCGTGTCAGGTACTGGATCATTTCTGCATCGAAACTCATTTGTTGTGTTTCAAAAGCTGAGTTAGAAATGTCATCAGCAATAAAAGCTGCTTCAGTGCCTTAATTTCACGTCCACGTAATTAATCATAACTCTACAAATTCGATGTCCAGAGTTGATCGTTCAACGACACAGTTTGTCTCTGCTTTGCTGCTTAATATCTGTATTGAATGAAGCCCCACTTCATTCTATGTTAGAATGAAAATGTTAAACGAGAATATGTACGTCAATGTACCAAGTCATCACTTGCTTTTAATCAATAAGATATGCCTGAGTGATGTTAAATGTTATTCTCTTTATATAATGAAAAGTATTATCTTCTCAATAACCTTCAAACTATGAGCTACACCCTTAATTTTTATATTTGAAGGTGGCATATTTACTCATGGCAATTTATTTGCCTACGTCTGCGGTCCCTTTCAGAACACAAATTGACCACCAAATTAATTCATTTAGTGAAAACTGCGAGAAGATGAGCGAGTTGACTGAGAACAGTAGCGTATTGAAGTTTACAAAAATGACAAGTCTAATTCATCCTTGTATAACTACAATGAGCTGATAAATCTTTCAGAAAAAAATGACTCAAATTAGAGAAAAGAATGGTGCTTGATACGAAAAGAATTCATTGGGATGGAAGCTATACAAATTCTCCAATGAATTCATCCTTTTCACATCGTAATTTGACTTTTTGTAAATGAATCAAGTACGACCAAGGATACCACAAACTATGGTTCACTAAAAAACAGGAAGCTGTGAATCTCATTTAACAACCGGCATCGGCGGCAGAAAACAGCTCGTTGCGGGCGAGGAGCGACGTGGTGCGGCAGTTCTTGTATTCTGACTCATCCACGAAAACTTTCTAACTATGCTGAGCGGCGTTCTGCTTATCAGAACGAGGGAAGTTCTCTATCAGAGCCATAAAATTCCGGTAGTCTTCAGTGTGAGGTGCATCCGTGCACTGGCCTGGGCTAACCAATTTGACTCACAGGAGCGACAGTAGTACGTGCTGGAATTGTCAAACTTCAGACTGCCGACTCAGGACAAATATGTTGACCCTTGTGACACACGAAATCTTAGAGATTATATGCAGTTCCACTGTCGTGACAGTAGGAAACTGCCACTGGCTCTGTCCACCACAAGGTACAGACCACAAGTCTCACCCACTAGGGAAAGACCAGAAATTTTGTTCCGGTGGAGAACCAGATGACGAAGAAATCATGGAATCACCGCGACTTGCCACCAAGCCCCAGTAGGTGAGCCGAATTAGCAAAAACTAAATCGCCCCAAATTGTACAAACCAATCAAACTATGCTCTATACTTCACGGTAAATGATAACAGCCAAACCGTTGCAGAATAAAGATTTATTGGAATTCTTGACTATGGTATATCTAAATATACCTCCACCAGAAGCAAAAATACACCTGAACAGGAAGACACGTTCATCATCAAAAAATTTAGCAACAAAACTGATATAGAAGAGAAAACACTTATAGCTTTAAGTAACCATGAAAATTACCAAAGTATTACAAGCACAAAAACTTTTAGTCACTCACTAAAATCACATCGTGCAGTGGAGATGCATAAAACAATCGTTCTCATGGCATCGTCAGTAGTTAAAATTAAAATATCCCTTCCATCTATACAGCATAATTATAAAGAGATGGTCGATGTCAACACGGCATACTATCAGTACTTAGCCTGTGAACTAGCGTGAAGACGGTGTGGAAGCACTAGGCCAGACAATTTCACAGAGAGAGGGCACATGTGGTATGCGCGATACACTCCCGCACATTAAAACACCGAGATATATACTCATGCGCATCAAAATTTTAAAGGTTGTGCTAATTTAAACCCTCTGACTTAATAAATAACACATATCAAAACCAATGAAAACACCCGCATGTAACAGAAGATATGAACACCAATTTGCCTGTGTCCTAGTCTCAAACAGGTGAACTTGCGCTAATGAACATATCCCACGAGAGAGGGCGCTAGTGTCATGCGCGAGAATCTCGTGCAAATTAAAGGCTAGGATAATATTTGCATATTCTGAGAGGAGCCCATCAGACTCAGAGTTTCTCCTGTCTGAAAAAATTAACATTTTAGACAAGGGAGGAATCATTTCCATGGTAAGCATCACCATGGTACAGGAAAAAGTAAACGTCTACCTAGATGGGACCACAGTCCGCCATTTACACAGAAATCTAATGCTTCCAGACTGACAATTTCCAATTAAAAGAAGGCTGTTGAGCTTCCCAGACATCTGTGCCTGGGAAATACATATGTTTTTGACGCTCTCTAAAAGAACCTGGCGACACTCTGGCATCAGGGGAGTTACAATCTTGCCTCCACTAATCACGTGCACCAGCCGCTTTGTCCACATCGTTCCAGCTTCTAACATGAGAATACATGGAGTTTTGTGACCTTTCCACCATTTGCACAAAGGCTCAGTTTAGAGTAGTCTCTCTTAAATGGCTTCCTCTACCCACTTTCAGCCAACTTGTCACCTTCACAAATGACTGATATCTGGCCTAGTAAAAAGGTTTGTGAGCCAGCACCTTCCTTCTCTGACCCTAGGTGCAAAGAGAGGAGTGTCACAGCCAGAAGCCCCTCTTCAAGCACAATCCACAGAGCGCTGCTTCTCAGAATCACTGCCCCTCAGGTACAAGTTCTGTACAAGTTACACATGCAGTTATTTGAAGATTCTGACCACAACTTTCTAATGTAAAAACCAATCAACAACATGTAAAAATGTAGTACTTGGGACCACCGAGATCATGAGCTAATATATGAATATTAATTTGACTGACAGTGTTGGTAAAGTGAGAGAGTGGCGAACCACCTCTCACTACTTCCCATTTACTTAGTAATTTCCGTATTGAGTGTAACAAGCTTCAATAAAGAGAAGACACGCCTTACCGTGACAACTTTGCCGATCAAAACCTGAAAAATACCACCCCCTCTGATGACCTCATTCAATCTTGTTTCACACACTCACTGCTGCATGCCTGCAAATGTTCTGTTATTTACTGGGTGTCAGAATTGTTCCTGTGGACCCTCAGGTCTTTGACATACTCCCCTGACCACAAATACAATAATTGAATGGTAAAAGGGCATGCAGATTTTTAACTAAGTCACTCACACTGAAGCTGAGATCATAGATGACTGGTTTCGCTAACCACAATACAATATTGTTGAGCATTGTGCATTCTCGGCCTCATAGCTTTTATTACCCCTGTCCATGCGTTCACAGTGATTCAGTCTTCCATAGAGACAGTAACATGACAAATTGTATCTATGCATTCAGCAAATCTAGTTCTTTCAGTACAACGGGGTAAGCTGTGTTAACACAAAATAAACAACTTTTGTATGACACATGTAACGTTGTGAGGCTTTACATAAATGACAAAGACAGTTTCAAAAGGTGATTTGAATATTAGTGTATTTGTTGTGTGTGATTTTAGATGAGAGAAATCTTGTACCCCAGCACAGATATAAAAATGTGTTTGCCCCTCATGACAAATATAATAAGACAGAATAGTTACAAAATTATCTATAATCTAATAAAATAAATACAGCAAGACACACAAAACTAAGAATTAAGAATACAAATACAGTTTTAGTCTCCTACCGCTCCCTTCTCAAGGGTCTTTAGCGAGTCCAAAAACTCACTTTGACATTACATGGGCAAATGAACACAGCACTACACTCAAGGGGTGAGTAACAGGTTGAATGTAGAGGTGCAGTGGACGACCTCTTTACGTAATTTCTTGATGCAATAATTTACCAACAGCCGTATGTATTGTAGAAATTTGTTTTATTTTATGAACTTCTAAGTGCTACCAGTTTCGGCATTACATAGATGTCATCTTCAGGCTCCACGCGTCATAGTCGTAAAATCGCTATACACGGAAGGAGCCATATAACTGGATCCGTGAATCTGTGTCGCCTGGCCACGAAGAGCTATTGTAGGACTATTTGATTCACGGTAACTGATTTGGTAAATTATTGCATCAAGAATTTCATGCCAGCTGTCGTCCTCGATCCATAATGGATCAACGAAGATATTTACGTAATATCTTCAGTCGTGGCCGCAGTGTCGGGGGCAGGACCTGACTCAGTCTGTGGCAGCAACCACTTGGCATTTAAACTATTGACTGACTAGAGATGGGGCAGCAATTGACAAACTGTCGCTCTTGTTGAAGACAATCCTCTAGCAGCAGTTGTTAGTGTTGTGAAAAGTGTCTGGAGACGTTAACCACTTGGTCCTGCGCTCTCCTGTTCCTGCTTCCTGTTCGGCACTGGAGTTACAGTCTGCTTGGATGCCTCGAGACATTTGCGTCAAACAGTGGTAGTCCCGAGGGTCGTGTGACAACAGAGGCGAGCCTCCTTTAGTTGCTGGCTGGAGGCAAAGAATCCCTTCAGATATTTTCACTCTCCACTGGCACGAATGAAAGGGACGAGCAGGACTCTGTCTACACATCAGTCATCCTTGAGCTGCCACAATTATGTCAGCTGGTTGCCTGCCCTGTCGCCTCAGGATGGAGAACCGGTCTCCTGTAGCTCAGAGCTGCCGATGCGGCCATGACGTGACAACACGGCAGCTGAACTCTCGGCCGACGTGGCCGCCTTGCTGTGGCATCACGCCGGCAGCCACACTCAAGGTGGTCGCGTGGTGGCAGGCGCTTAGCCCAACTCAAAACAAGATACCGCCTAAGACAAATCGGTCGTAGCGGAATGTACCTTCAGTGATGGGTAGCACGAGGCAAAATTCTGTTTTAGCGCAGACAACGCACTGCGATGCAGCCATGTAGGCGTCCACTAACACCATAACAATTTAGAGAATAGAAGAAAATAGACAAAATCCCACGCCCGGGTTCCCGGGTTCGATTCCCGGCGGGGTCAGGGATTTTCTCTGCCTCGTGATGGCTGGGTGTTGTGTGCTGTCCTTAGGTTAGTTAGGTTTAAGTAGTTCTAAGTTCTAGGGGACTTATGACCACAGCAGTTGAGTCCCATAGTGCTCAGAGCCCAATAGACAAAATGTGGATGTCGATGTTGATGTTGCGTCAGTTGGGGTAACGGCGTTGACGCAGTGGTTGCCGGCACAGTAGCTCAGCGTGTTCGGTCAGAGGGTTAGCAGCCCTCTGTAAAAAAAAAAAAAAAAAAAAAAAAAAATAAAAAAAAAATAAAAAAAAAAAACTGAGTTAATCGATCAACAACGAACCTAATCGGTTGTCTTACGACGTCCGCCCGGAGCAGATGCAACGAACAAAAGCGAACAAAATGATATTAAACTAAAAAAAAAAAAACCAATGTTAAGCGCTGTCGGGCGTGGCCGGCACTTGGATGGGTGACCATCCAGCCGCCATGCGCTGTTGCCACTTTTCTGAGTCCACTCAGCCTCGTGATGCTAAATGAGGAGCTACTCGACCGAATAGTAGCGGCTCCGGTCAAAGAAAACCATCATAACGACCAGGAGAGCGGTGTGCTGACCTCATGCCCCACCTATCCGCACCCTCAACCGAGGATGACACGGCGGTCGGATGGTCTCGATGGGCCACTTGTGGCCTGAATACGGAGTGCTTTTTTTGAGACAGTAGCATGACGACCGATTACTTCTAATCGGGAACTATGGCGCCAGGTTGTGTAATCATAAAATCGTCGTCACATCACGACTGATGGTGTCCTCTAGGGGGCTCTTTAAAATCGTGAGCCCTTCGATACTTTCTTTCTGTTTCCGTTTTAGCCTTGATGATGTTTCCCGCAGTCAGAGATTCAAACGTCAGGCCATAGTTTTACGTATTTACCACGACCTCTCCGCCATACGTTTAAACTCAAATATATTTTAACTCAAATATATGTTTTTATATGTGTAAAATTGCCTTTGGGATAGTTTTAACAACTAGAGACTTACAAGGAATGTCTTAGTTAGTCGTTCATATGCAACTCCGACAGGAGAAAATCGGAACTGAGGTCATGTTTGAAACAGGGGTGTAGCAGATTCGGTTTTACAGAATTTATCCAGTATTTTTAGTTAGCGACATTCTTACGATTTTTGATCAGCTGTCAGATGTACTGTCAGTGCACTGTGCTAGTGAATAGGATGCTTTCAGACAGAAACGAGCCGGATGTTGTAAAATGAAAACCGCTGAAGGCTTCTTGACCCCTTTGCATACGGAAGAATGTTTGATCTCTAGAGGAGCACTGAGCCCCCAAACTCGCCGCTAGACGGACATGGCCGCACATGCACGTGCCGGTCGGGCGAGCACCTGTACGCATCGACTGCCCACTGTTCTCACTCCTGCTAAAAACGGTGGAATGGAGGCTTCAAGACGAAGAAAGAGCTCGAGTGCGCTTTTCTTTTTCGACAGCGGAAGGAGGGAAGGGAACGTAAATTCTTCGAAAAACGCTCAAATGTACGGAGAGTACTGTATAACCGTTGCAATGCCGACGCTAAACCAGAACTCTGGGAAAATATCTGCCAAAGTAACTCGCCGCAGTCCTATACTGAGAGCATCCAAGTGCTGGACAATGGTATCGATAATGAGGTGTGGCGTTTCAAATCGTGAGTGATCGCCCAACGACATCTGTCCTTCCTTGAATCACTTATGCCACGCCCTCATCCTTGCAACGTGCTCTTTGTATACTGGTGCCAGTCTGTGATTATTTTCCGTTCACCACAGTCCTTCCGCTGTAAGGAAACGCACTATAATCTTTGCTCTTGTCTCGAACGCATCATGTTTCTGTTTCCAGCACTACTGAGTGCACTAGACGGTCAACGCGTGCACGTGATCGTTCTGTACTTACGTGTGTGTGTGTGTGTGTGTGTGTGTGTGTGTGTGTGTTCGTTTACCTCCTGACGCAAGTTTGGGGCCTCTGCGCTCTTATAGGGACCACGGCCTCTCAGGTTCTTCAGCGCTTTTCATTTCACAGCCTCCGGATCGTTTGTTGTTGAAAACATATGATATATCTATACTTCGTAGTTCTGTCTGCACCCTGTTACGTTTTCAAAAATGGTTCAAATGGCTCTGAGCACTATGAAACTTAACATCTGTGGTCATCAGTCCCCTAGAACTTAGAACTACTTAAACCTAACTAACCTAAGGACATCAGACACATCCATGCCCGAGGCAGGATTCGAACCTACGACCGTAGCGGTCACGCGGTTCCAGACTGAAGCGCCTACAACCGCACGGTCA
Organism: Schistocerca nitens; assembly: GCF_023898315.1. Taxonomy (NCBI): domain Eukaryota; kingdom Metazoa; phylum Arthropoda; class Insecta; order Orthoptera; family Acrididae; genus Schistocerca; species Schistocerca nitens. The sequence continues at coordinate 317,561,542 of NC_064621.1, read as the reverse complement.
CACCGGCCGGCTGTTACGTTTTCTCATTCAGTATGTTCCAAGTGTATCAACAACAATACTGTATTTGAACAACTGAGCCAGTATGTTTAAATGCGCCAGTATGCTGTTAAGGACTCTTTTTGTTATGCTGCCAGACACAAACTACGTCTAAATGTATTATCAGTTAAAATATATTTTTTAGGTCCGCCTTACACAATATTGACTCTTCTTTTCTCATCCAGACGTTTTCGAACACCTATGTGTCACCTTCTGTCAGCCAAATTTAATTCTGTAAAGTGTAGTACAAAGTTTATAATCGTTTGCCTACCGACAGTCTACAACTTGTGACATACGCATTTTGTTTGTTTTGTACCGATTCCCCACCTGAAAATTACATTCCTACTGGAAATGCGTATTCCCAGACCGGTTTTTTCGGCCTTTTTGGTCCTTTTGAACGGCATGTCATCTGCAAAGTAGTCATGAAGAAATTTTGTGCAGTTTTCAAGCCAACGTTTCTGAGGGTAACGGATTTGTATGTTATTATACTAACACATTCAGTCCTGTTGGGTATCTCTACTGTATACTACTGTCTTCAGCTACTGATTACACTGTGTTCACACCGTTTTTTATGTGACTTCACTCTCAGAATTCTCTTCACACGTATTTTCGTCAAAAGGTGATTCGAACAGAAATTTCTATCTCCATATTTATTGGGAGGTGCTATGTTGTTGTCGTTGCTCACTTCTTCATCGTAGCCTGATTTTTATTGTTGCTTTAATTTTGAATGTATTGTGTGAAATATTGTGATGTCTCGGCTGGGGGTACCTCATATGTATTTATCAGTCATCCCCCAGCAGAGATATCTCAACCAGGCCTTAGTAGCAGATTGCAGTATTTTCATTCGAGACTTTCTCTCCTTGTGTCGTTGGTTTTTGTATCTGATAGGTCTTCTCCATTTTGAGCTGTCTCTGATAGACACTACTACTTCTTCTAAGGATCTTCAGATCTGTTTCAGCTTTGTTTGCGTAGTGTTTTTTTGTGTGTGATGATCTTCATAAGCGGAGTGTGAAGTATCACATTCTAAGGCTCTAGGGTATTTAGAATATACTGTCTCCAAACTTCCGCATGTTTGGCCTATGTGGACGAATTGGTATGAACTACATGTTAATTTATAGAATCCAGTATTGGAGAATTTTCTGTCAAGTATTTGTGTTCCGGTTTTGTGCCATAGTTGGCGACTAGTTCGTGGTTTGTCACTTTTTAATTTGCAGTTTTATTGTATTCTTCAGTTTGTTTATTCTTCAGTTATTATTTGTGTGTTGTACCCATTATCTCTCCTTATCTGGTGTATTGGGTTCAGTTCTGTGTGTGGGTGAGTTAGTCCATTGGCGATCAGTTGAGCCAGTGTAGCGTGTATATGAAACTCGAGAGTCTGTTTACCTGGCGGTCATTGGAATGGTTGTGAATAGTTGTAATTTCGGCAGTATGTCTTCTGAATATTCCAAAATTATGTTTGTTGTTGATTCTGCGTAAGTTTCATGCCTCCTCCTGTCTCAATGGTGAATTTTATTTTTGCCTGAAATGGACTTATGAAACTGTGTGATTGTTTTATCCGTGTGCCTGTTTCATTTACCAAGAAAATTGTGTCATCCATGTACTAGTACTACTATATAACCTTGCATGTTTTGGATGTGTAATTTATTTGAATATTTTGTTTTCAGAGTGGTTCGGAAATGTGTTTACAAGTAGACCACTGATAGATAACTCCATTGCCAGGCCAACTGTTTGTAGACAGAACTCCTTGTTGAAAATTAAGTATTCCTGCTCTGTTAGAATTTTTAGGATGGCTTCAATGTCATCTACGTGTGCATTTGTGGTATTCCATTATTTCTGCAATTGTTCTTCAATAATGCTCACTGTTTCTTCTACAGGCACATTTGTGCACAAGGATGTGATGCAAAATGTAGAAAATTTGGAAAAACCAAATTTAAGATCAGCTTGAACTGGTAGCGGAAGAGATAAAGCACGTCATCAAAGAGAACAAGTCCCATATCAACTCAAAAACAAATACAACAGAACGAAACAAATCCAAAAAACTAAACACAAAACTACAAGAATACAATGCAGTCATCACTAAGGTGGATAAGGAGGGTATCCTTGTCCACATGAGTGGCAAATCAACTCTCAAGGTTCAGGTACATACTACACAGGCTCAACAGAACGCCACTGGACAGTCTCACCCACACACAAGAAGTGAACACAATACACTAGAAAACCAGAAACAATGGGCACAACAAACAAATAATACACAAACTGAACTACAAAATAAAAAGACAATTAAAAAAACGACAACCATGAATTAATCCCCAGCGACAACAGAGGACCAGGAGCACAGATACTTAACGACAAAGACAACAAGGAACACCCTACAAAGAAGACAGAATAGCACATACTAACACAGAGCAAAAAAATCGTTCACAGGGTGGGGAACATATTGAAGAAACAAGGACTACAAATACCATTCTGCATAAAAAAACTCACTATAGAAAAATCTTAATACCAAATACACCACCACACACAAATTCTCCATAGCTGGAATCAGCCAATTGCCGTGTAGTTCATGACTATATTTCTACGTATGCCAAACAAGCAGAACTCTGAAAAGGGATGTCCTGAGTAACTCACAGCCTTAAAAAGTGACTTTACAAACTCCACTTTTGCAGATCATGTCACACAAGAAAACCACAACCGAAACATCATTAAGACTGATTCCACCCCTCACTCCCTTCCCCACACACAGACACATATTAGTTTTCCACTAGCAAAGACGTCAAAGTACTTCACATTTGACATTCAGAATTAGCGTCATAGTGTCACACCAGAAATAAGACTAACGATGAACGTGTGACCAACGACAACAACATAGCTCCTCTCAGTAAATATGGAGATAGAAGTGTCTGCTCAATTCATGTTTTGTGGAAAATATGTGTGAAATCATATAATAAACGGTGTGAACACAGTGTAATAAGTAGCAGAAGATAGCAATATTCACCAGAGATATACAACACGACCGAAAAGTACATAACTGCTACCCACGAAAAAGTATCTTTGAAAAATGCACAAATTTTCTTCATGAATACTTTGCAGATGACATGCTGTCTAAACGACAAATAGAGCACAAAAGTGAACTGGGAAAAGGTATTTTCACAGCAATGCAATTTTCAGGTGAGCAGCGATACAAAACAAATAAAAAGCATATGGTACAATCTGTAGGCCTACAATAGATACTCTTTATTATACGTTCTTGCATTAAATTTGATCCACAGAATATGACACACAATTGTGTAAAAATGTCTGGCCGAATAAAGAGAAATAGTGTTTTGCATGAGAGAGATTTAAAAACAAACCCAAATTTTAAATCGCAGGCAAGATCATTATCAGCCAAGCAAAATGTTTAGAGGCTGGCGCGTCTGCATAACAGATTATCAGTAACAACATTTGGTTCAGTTCGTGCTTCAGTGCCTAACAATTCTCTCCACTTGCCTAAATTTATTCGACAATTTAGGAGTTAGGACACTCGTCCAGCTTAGAGAGGGGTTTCCTGGGAGCTTCTTGTAATGGGGTAGGTGAGCTGGATATCGCACTGCGGAACGGTGGCCATCAACCTGAAAGTTAAAGTGAATCGCCACTAACTTCATCTCGTTCCAGTGGCTAACCTAAGGCAGCAACAAGACAAACAGGCGAGGCATAACGAAGTAAACTAAATTACTGTGGAAGCGAAGCTCCGTGACAAGTTTCAAACTTCATCACTAGGACGTTAGAAATAGAGCCGCATGCAAGAGACAATCGTTCATAGTAAAATGTAGTTTCCCCTGTCACTTCTGGACACCAACAGTAGGCCATCCCAGGGAAGAAGAGTGTAATTTGCTCTAACTCGTCAAGTTTTTACTCGTACGTGCATAGCACGTGGCAGCACACTTATTTTGAACCGTTGTAAACAGGAGCAGTTTCTATATATCTTAATTGTTCCCTTGTGTAGACGGCCCTAGGATCGAGACAACTTGGCATCAGTGACATTCACGAAACGTCACTTAATTTGAATTGATGGCAATGTATTTTGACTAGGCCCGAAAGAATATCCCCAAGGACATCGCAGATCCCACTGGCGCTATCTGCGCAATCTAATCTATATATACTAGAAACCATGAACATCTTCACATGGCTAGAGATCAATAGCTCTGCATGAGTTTCTCATTTAGGACCTAAAGAATACATCGGTGGTGACATTTGTAAAATGAATTATTGATCTGTAGAAAGCATTAAGGTACCTTACTGAACACACTTCCTTAAACAGAGACGCCGAAAATTTACTCGGGAAACAAATTGATTTGGGTAACAAACTTTCAGTGATAATGTTAATTATGTTTAGATAAATATTAATTCACAAAGATAACGTGTGTGTGCTGTTTAAAACTCAGGAGATTTTCCTTGCTTTGTGTTACAGTAACATTTATATAGTTAAAGATGCAAGATTCAATAAATATAACCTTATGTGTCAGATGACCGGAAATGTTCCAATCAAATAAGTGCATGTGTTTTTGTTTATTGTTTTAAGATCGGTAAGACATTATTTTGTATGTATGAATAACCATAAGAGAAGCTATCGTTTTATTCTCGATTGTCAGCACTTGGCCCTTACAATACAGCTCTTTCACGAATAACCATAAGAGAAGCTATCGTTTTATTCTCGATTGTCAGCACTTGGCCCTTACAATACAGCTCTTTCACCTATACAATCTTTCCTTTTGCCACATGTTAAAAGACTGTATTTCATCTCAATGCCGGAAAGGATTACTTGCCTGTTTTTATGTCTTCTTTTTATATGTAACACTTTACACTCCAAGTGTGTTTCAGTAAATAATAGTTGTGAGGCGTTTGCATATATATACAGGTTGGTATGTGTTTGACGTATTATGAACAAAGCGAATGAACATAATTACAAAAAAAAATGCAGCCACCAGCAATACAAAGTCTTTCCTTGGATCTTGTGGTTTCTTGAAAGTTAAACGGCAATATCAGTTTGTTCTGCAGTGTGATGTTTGACACTTGACGTGAAATATAACTTCGCTTAATTTTAATTTATATCTCGTAGAGTACCAATTACAGAACATATAGGTACTGACAAGTACGTGGCGAAGTGTCTTGTGTGAGTCAAAGCGGCATTCTATTATCAGAAATTACATGTTTACTAAGCACATATTCTCCGATTTTACACCAGTGTCATTTAGTTCTCAGGATAGGAGACTTACGTATGTGCCATGATCAAACTACGTACACAAACTTACGATTATTGGTTACAATGATCTTATTTTCATAGTATAACAGACCTGACTGTTGATAACGGATTAATGGAGTTATGGTGAAACATGCACACATATTACTAAATGCTACCTTGGCATCAGACTGTTATCATTATATACTTACCACATACTGGTTAGCACTTAAAACAGCATAACTGCTTCACAAATGAAGCAATAACAACCAAATAGACCTCAAGAATAATTATACCTAAACAAAATCGTAATTAGATGAGGGATCCTAGCGTTCCGATAACGAGGAGGTCGAAATGACTTGAAATATAAGAATCAACACAGCTCTTGGACGCTGCTACGGTCCCCGGTAAACATAATCCACTCTTCATTTGTTGTTGTTGTTATGGTCTTCAGATTTAAAATTGGTTTGATGCAGCTCTCCATGCTACTCTATCCAGTGCAAGCAACTTAATCTACCAGTACCTACTGCAATCCACATCTTTCTGCATCAGTTTAGCAGATTCATCTCTTGGTCTCCCTCCACGATTTATACCCTCCACGCTGCCCTCAAATTCTAAATAGGTGATCCCTTGATGGCTCAGAATACGTCCTACGAAGCGATCCCTTCTTCTAGTGAAGTTGTGCCACACATTTCTCTTCTCCCCAACTCTCTTCAATACCTCCTCATTACTTATGTGAGCTACCTATCTAATCTTTAGCATTTTTCTGTACCACCACATTTCGAAAGCTTCTATTCTCTTCTTGTCGAAATTATTTATCGTCCACGTTTCGCTTCCATACATGGCTACAAATACTTTCAGAAACGACTTCCTGACGCCTAAACCTACACTCGATGATAAAAAAATTTCTCTTCTTCAGAAACGCTTTCCTCACCATTCCCAGTCTACATTTGATATCCTTCCTACTTCTACCATCATCAGTTATTTTGCTCGCCAAATAGAACAACTCATCTACTACTTTAAGTGTCTCATTTCCTAATCTAATTCCCTCAGCATCACCCGATTTAATTCGCCTATAATCCATTATCCTCGTTTTACTTTTGTTGATGTTCATCATATATCGTCCTTTAAAGACATTGTCCATTCCGTTCCACTGCTGTTCCGGGTCTTTTGCTGTCTCCGACAGAATTACAGCATCATCGGCAAACCTCAAAGTTTTTATTTCTTCTCCACGGATTTTAATTCCTACTCCGAATTTTTCTTTTATTTCCCTTACTGCTTGTTCAATATACAGATTGAATAACATCGGGGCTAGGCTACAAACCTGTTTCACTCCCTTCCCAACCACTGCTTCCCTTTCATGCCCCTCGTCTCTTATAACTGCCATCTGGTTTGTGTACAAATTGTAAATAGCCTTTCGCTCCATGTATGTTATCCCTGCCACCTTCAGAATTCGAAACAGTTCATTCCAGTCAACAATGTCAAAAGTATTCTGTAAGTTTACAAATGCTACAAACGAAGGTTTGTCTTTCCTTAATCTGTCTTCTAAGATAAGTCGAGGGTCATTATTGCCTCACGTGTTCCCACCTTTCTACGGAATCCAAACTGATTTTCCCCGATTTCGACTTCTACCAGTTTTTCCTTTCGTCTGTAAAGAATTTGTGTTAGTATTTGCATCCGTGACTTACTAAACAGATAGTTCGTAAAATTTCACAAATGTCAACACCTGCTACCTTTGGGAGGGGAGTTATTACATTATTCTTGAAGTCTGAGGGTATTTCACCTGTCTCATACATCTTGCTCACCAGATGGTAGTTTTTTGGCTCTGAGCACTATGGGACTCAACTTCTGAGGTCATCGTCCCCTAGAACTTAGAACTAACTAACCTAAGGACTTCACACACATCCATGCCCGAGGCAGGATTCGAACCTGGGACCGTATCGGTCGCGCGGTTCCAGACTATAGCGCCTAGAAAGAATCGGCCACCCCGGCCGGCGGTAGAGTTTTCTCAGGGCTGCTCTCACAAGACTATCTGTAGTTATAATGGAATGCTGTCTACTCCCGGGGCCTTGTTTCGACTGAGGTCTTTCAGTGCTCCGTCAAACTCTTCATTCAGTATCATATCTCCCATTACATCTTCATCCACATCCTCCTCCATTTCCATAATATTGCCCTCAAGTACATCGCCCTTGTATAGACCCTCTATATTCTCCTTCCACCTTTCTGCTTTCCCTTCTTTGCTTAGAATTGGGGTTCCATCTGAGCTCTTGATATTCATGCAAGTGGATCTATTTTCTCCAAGTGTCTCTTTAATTTTCCTGTAGACAGTGTCTTACCCCTAGTGATATACACCTCTACATATTTACATTTGTTCTCTAGCCATCACTGCTTAGCCATTTTGCACTTCCTGTCGATCCCATTTTTAAGGCATATGTATTCCTTTTTGTCTGCTTCATTTAATGCATTTTTGTACTTTCTCCTTTCATCAATTAAATTCAATATCTCTTCTGTTAACCAAGGATTTCTATTAGCCCTCGTCCTTTTACCTACTTGATCCTCTGACACCTTCACTATTTCATCTCTCAAAGCTACACATTCTTCTTCTACTGTATTTCCTTCCCCCATTCTTGTCAATAGTTCCCTAATGCTCTGTCCAAAAGACTCTAAACCTCTGGTTCTATCAGTTTATCCAGGTCCCATCTCCTTAAATTCCCACCTTTTTGAAGTTTTTTCAGTTTTAATCTATAGTTCACAACCAATAGATTCTGGTGAGAGTCCACATCTGCCCCCGGAAATGTCTTACAGTTTAACACCTGGTTCCTAAATCTCCATCTTACCATTATATAATCAATCGGAAACCTTCCAGTATCATTAGTCTTCTTCCATGTATACAACATTGTTTCATGATTTTTGAACCAGGAGTTAGCTATGATTAAGTTATGCTCTGTGTAAAATTCTACCAGGCGGCTTCCTCTTTCATTCCTTACCCCCATTCCATATTCACCTACTACGTTACCGTCTCTTCTTTACCCTACTAACAAATTCCAGTCACCCATGACTATTAAATTTTCGTCTCCCTTCACTATCTCTAATAATTTCTCTTATCTCATCATACATTTCATCAATCTCTTCGTCATTTGCGGAGGTAGTTGGCATATAAATTTGTACTGCCGTGATAGTTGTGGGCTTCCTATCTACCTTGGCCACAATAATGCGTTCACTATGTCGATTGAAGTAGCTTTCCCGCATTCCTATTTTTTAATTCATTATTAAACCTACTCCTGCATTACCCCTACTTGATTTTGTATTTATAACCCTGTATTCACCTGACGAGAAGTCCTGTTTCACCCGCCACCGAACTTCACTAATTCCCACTATATCTGACTTTAACCTATGCATTTCCTTTTTTAAATTTTCTAGCCTACCTGCCCGATTAAGGGATCTGACATTCCACGCTCCGACCCGTAGAACGCCAGTTTTCTTTCTCCTGATAACAACGTCCTCCTGAGTAGTCCCCCGCCCGGAGATCCAATTGGGGGACTATTTTACCTCAGGAATGTTTTACTCAGGAGGACGCCATTGTCATTTAACAATACAATAAAGCTGCATGGCCTCGGGAAAAATGACGGCTGTACTTTCCCCTTGCTTTCAGCAGTTCGCAGTACCAGCACAGCAATGCCGTTTTGGTTAGTGTTACAAGGCCAGATCAGTCAATCATCCAGACTGTTGCCCCTGCAACTATTGAAAAGGCTGCTGCCCCTCATCAGGAACTACACGTTTCTCAGTCCTCTAGACAGATAACCCTCCGTTGTGGTTGCACCTATGGTACAGCTATCTGTATCGCTGAGGCAGGCAAGCCTCCCCACCAACGGCAAAGTCCATTGTTCATGGGGGAGTCATCTCCACGTATTAAAAATCTTGTTGCTGTAAAACGTGTTCATTTTATGCAGAACCTCATGCACAAGATGTCAAATTGATGAAAATCAGCACAATATAAGAGATCTGTCATCGATAAAACATATAAAAACGTGAAGTATCTTGTGAAGCTCAGCATAAAATTAACCCGTTATACAATAAAATGATTTTAAGACCTGAAAACGACAGCAAAGTCTGTTGAAACAGGTTGTCTCAAATACAGACTTATTTTATGCGATCTTTGCTGTTGAATGGTTTTTATCAAAACAAGTGGCCCTTCAGTATTATAAAAGAGAGAAAATTCAATCGAATTCCGCAATCCAGTAATTTTTATTCATAACTTTAATGGATATTGCCTAAGATACGGAAAGAAAGGCAAAAGATTCAGTTCATTGCTCATACACTCAAGGCGATTCTGTTTTGTGGGCAGCAGCTACAACAGAACCCTGATCAGTTTTTAAACAGTTTGAACAGGTATTCTTGAACAGATATTGGTCGCCTCTTATTCAGGCTTGTCTCAGAATTATTTGATCCTGAGGTTTAGAATCCAAAACAAAGGGGTCTCAGGAAATAATTCGGAAAATATGAAGGAAAAACACGCTACTGGGATAACCCAAAAGATTATAAAGATGTAACTGGAATACTAAAAAGCAAATTTCGTATTCGAGAAGAAATTATTATAGCGTCGGATCACACAGTAGAAAAATTTCTATCACTTGTAGACTCTCTCAATACAAGAATAAGTGAAGCATTTGAACGCCAACGGTGATGGAGGCACGCAGCATTCCACAGGTCAACGGACAAACAGTAGTAACAGAGAAGGTATCACGCCTCCTGTATACCACAGAAATGCTGACGCGCAAAACCATCACCAAAACGGCTCTGGTTTTGCACGTAAGAACAAAAATAGTCATAAACGGTATCACCTTAGATATAAAAATAACAGACAAACCTATAATCAGAGATACTCGGTACAACAACAACACACAGAAACGGGAATTAGTGGCAGCCAAATTTTCGGGGGCCACTGATGACAAAATATACTCAACCAACTCCCGGATGGCAGAATCTACAACACACTGAATCAGTGAGATTGGTTGAGATAACTGAAAAGCAACCTCCTCCCACCAGTCAAGCATTAAACTAGAGACAGTCCTACCATGATCCGGGATATCGCTCGCGGAATAGAATGGGTGTGAAACGAATAACCCTGTGACGGACTTAATTTGTTCCAACGAAGGGATGGACATAAGATATGAATTATGTAGTGATCCTATGCTAGCTGTAGAATGCTATGAAGAACAATTGCAGTCAACTGTGAACGTTGTAGTGGGAGGAGTACCGACCACTGTTGTTATTGACACAGGGGTGAAATTAAATGTTACTGCTTCACAGTTTTTCTGGAAGATACGTAAAACAAAAAAGGTTATTACTCTTCCAGTGCTGAACTGTGATGTCTCAGGACCCGTTGGTGTACGGGTCCAAAGGGTTGAAAAGCAGGCACAGACTGACGTGTTGTTTGAAAGCGGAGCCATAGAATGCACGGTTTTCATAGTTAACAGTTTGTCTGTGTGCTGTATACCCGGTATGCAGTTTCTACGAAGGGGTAATGCAAAATTCTACCTACGGAGTGGAACATCCCATTTTAATTTTGGGGGGGAAGGAAAATACTTAGAGTTTCATACGCACTAAGGCACGTCAAGCATATTTTGCCACAATATGAAATTAAAGATAACAGCCACAAAGGTGCTGCGGACTGACAGTGGTCTTGTTGACCATGAAAATGGCGAACTCATGTCAACAGATGTAAACTTACTTTCACCAAGTATAAGTATAGTTTTCGCAAAGCACAAGAGTCTTAAAACTTTAGCGAAGTGCATGAAATGAGGTATCTCAATTATTATTATAATTTATAATTATATTTTCCCGTAGACAGGGAATGATCAAAGCTTATGCATACAATATCAATGTCGATCCCGATGAGAGTTTTACTCGACCAACCTATTCCATTCCGTGGACGAAGAAGGAGGCAGTCAAACAGGAAACAAGGAAACACAAGAATTGGAGGTCCCGTTCCCTCAAATGACGAATTACCTCAAATGACGAATTACAGTATATCTATAACAGTATATCTATAACAAAAACAAAAAAAAATACATGAAGCGATCATTTCTCTAAATGCGTGTGCACAAGCGAGAGAAAGAATGCTTATAACAAATGTTAGGCCGCGTAGAAAATACTCTGTAGGAGATTTGATTTTACTGATCACAAACCATCTATGCATAAAAGTAGGAATACGAAATGGATATTGTTGTCTAACGCTCCATCAAAAATAATTAAAATTGCATGAGGGATCGTGTTTGTTAGTATGTCCTAACTCCAACAGTTGTTTATATATCCAGATGTAACCGATCTGAGTTTCTGCATCTTGAACATTACCGTAGAACTTTCTGACATTGACATATTTCCCGGCGAATCTGTTGTCATGATCATTCCATGGGGAGAATTATTAACTCGTGGCTATCTTTATGAAATTCCGTATCCAGGAAGACATCCATGAATCAGTTGAGTACTGTAATTGCACTGGTACAGGCTCCGATGGTTCTATGCGTGAAAATGAAACCAAACTCATGTTTTCAGGCGACCGAATATTATTTAACGGAGTTACAGTTGATTTTCCGAGACCAGCAAAACGACTTCTATTGATCCTCTGGAATTTTGTGAGCTTTTAAAAATGTTTTAAGCTCACTATGTCTTCGAATAATTAATGAAGCAAACACTAAATGAACAAACCCATATAATTATTTAAGTATACTTGAATTATTTTAAATAAAATTGTCTGACACTGAATGCACGTCAACACTGTAATGCCAAATCATCTTTTATGAAATTGTTCGAAACTTTATTCACTTACAAACGAAATTTCAATAATTCACTCAATCTGCGGTCAGGACATTACTTGGAACAAAGAAACAAGGAAAAGGAGTAAATGATATCGTCTAATTTTTCAAAGTTGCTCTCTCAAATTGTGTTTCTAAACCATAAACGGGAGACAATGATTGGGCAACGATATCTGCCTGAAAGGCAAATATGCGCAATGTATGTTACCACCTTCCCCATGAACCATGGTCCTTGCCGTCGTTGGGGAGGCTTGCGTGCCTCAGCGATACTGATAGCCGTACCGTAGGTGCAACCACAACGGAGGGGTATCTGTTGAGAGGCCAGACAAACGTGTGGTTCCTGAAGAGGGGCAGCAGCCTTTTCAGTAGTTCCAGGGGCAACAGTCTGGATGATTGACTGACCACGCCTTGTAACATTAACCAAAATGCCCTTGCTGTGCTGGTACTGCGAACGGCTGAAAGCAAGGGGAAACTACAGCCGTAATTTTTCCCGAGGGCATGCAGCTTTACTGTGTGGATAAATGATGATGGCGTCCTCTTGGGTAAAATATTCCGGAGGTAAAATAGTCCCCCATTCGGATCTCCGGGCGGGGACTACTCAAGAGGAAGACGTTATCAGGAAAAAGAAAACAGGCGTTCTACGGATCGGAGCGTGGAATGTCAGATCACTTAACCGGGCAGGTAGATTAGAAAATTTAAAAAGGGAAATGGATAGGTTAAAGTTAGATATAGTGGGAATTAGTGAAGTTCGGTGGCAGGAGGAACAAGACTTTTGGTCAGATGAATACTGGGTTATAAACACAAAATCGAATAGGGGTAATGCAGGAGTAGGTTTAATAATGAATAAAAAAATAGGAGTGCGGGTAAGCTACTACAAACAGCATAGTGAGCGCATTATTGTGGCCAAAGTAGACGCGAAGCCCACGCCTACTACAGCAGTACAAGTTTATATGCCAACTAGTTCTGCAGATGATGAAGAAATTGAAGACATGTATGATGAGATAAAAGAAATTATTTAGGTAGTGAAGGGAGACGAAAATTTAATAGTCATGGGTGAATGGAACTCGAGAGTAGGAAAAGGGAGAGTAGGAAACATAGTAGGTTAATATGGACTGGGGCTAAGAAATGAAAGAGGAAGCCGCCTGGTACTGTTTTGCACAGAGCATAACTTAATCATAGCTAACACATGGTTCAAGAATCATGAAAGAATGTTGTATACATGGAAGAAACCTGGTGATAGTGGAAGATATCAGATAGATTATATAATGGTAAGACAGAGATTTAGGACCCAGGTTTTAAATTGTAACACATTTCCAGGGGCAGATTTGGACTCTGACCACACTCTATTGGTTATGAACTATAGATTAAAACTGAAGAAACTGCAAAAAGGTGGGAATTTAAGAAGATGGGACCTGGATAAATTGAAAGAACCAGAGGTTGTACAGAGTCTCAGGGAGAGCATAAGGGAACAATGGACAGGAATGGAGGAAAGAAGTACAGTAGAAGAAGAATGGGTAGCTCTGAGGGATGAAGTAGTGAAAGCAGCAGAGGATCAAGTAGGTAAAAAGACGAGGGCTAGTAGAACTCCTTGGGTAACAGAAGAAATATTGAACTTAATTGACGAAAAGAGTAAATATAAAAATGCAGTAAATGAAGCAGGCAAAAAGGAATACAGACGTCTTAAAAATGATATCGACAGGAACCGCAAAATGGCTAAGCAGGGTTGGCTAGAGGACAAATGTATCGATATAAAGGCTTATCTCACTAGGGGTAAGATAGATATTGCCTACAGGAAAATTAAAGAGACCTTTGGAGAAAAGAGAACCACTTGTATGAATATCAAGAGCTCAGCTGGAAACCCAGTTCTAAGCTAAGAAGGGAAAGCGGAAAGGTGGAAGGAGTATATAGAGGGTCTATAAAAGGGCGATGTACTTGAGGACAATATTATGGAAATGGAAGAGGATGTAGATGAAGATGAAATGGGAGATACGATACTGCGTGAAGAGTTTGACAGAGCACTGAAAGACTTGAGTCGAAACAAGGCCCCGGGAGTAGACAACATTTCATTAGAACTACTGATGGCCTTGGGAGAGCCAGTCCTGTCAAAACTCTACCATCTGATGAGCAAGATGTATGAGACAGGCGAAATACCCTCAGACTTTAAGAAGAATATAATAATTCCAATCCCAAAGAAAGCAGGTGTTGACAGATGCGAAAATTACCGAACAATCAGTTTAATAAGTCACAGCTGCAAAATACTAACGCGAATTCTTTACAGACGAACGGAAAAACTAGTAGAAGCCGACCTCGGGGAAGATCAGTTTGGATTCCGTAGAAATATTGGAACTCGTGAGGCAATACTGACCTTACGACTTACCTTAGAAGAAAGATTAAGGAAAGGCAAACCTACGTTTCTAGCGTTTGTAGATCTAGAGAAAGCTTTTGAAAATGTTGACTGGAATACTCTCTTTCAAATTCTGAAGGTGGCAGGGGTAAAATACAGGGAGCGAAACGCTATTTACAATTTGTACAGAAACAAAATGGCAGTTATAAGTTGTGGCGGTGGTGGTGGTTAGTGTTTAACGTCCCGTCGAAAACGAGGGCATTAGAGACGGAGCGCAAGCTCAGGTTAGGGAAGGATTGGGAAGGAAATCGGCCGTGCCATTTCAAAGGAACCATCCCGGCATTTGCCTGAAACGATTTAGGGAAATCACGGAAAACCTAAATCAGGATGGCTGGAGACGGGATTGAACCGTCGTCCTCCCGATTGCGAGTCCAGTGTGCTAACCACTGCGCCACCTCGCTCGGTGGCAGTTATAAGAGTCGAGGGACATGAAAGGGAAGCAGTGGTTGGGAAGGGAGTGAGACAGGGTTGTAGCCTCTTCCCGATGTTATTTAATCTGTATATTGAGCAAGCAGTAAAGGAAACAAAAGAAAAATTCGGTGTAGGTATTAAAATCCATGGAGAAGAAATAAAAACTTTGAGGTTCACCGATGACATTGTAATTCTATCAGAGACAGCGAAGGACTTGGAAGAGCAGTTGAACGGAATGGCCAATGTCTTGAAAGGAGGATATAAGATGAACATCAACAAAAGCAAAACGAGGATAATGGAATGTAGTCGAATTAACTCGGGTGATGCTGAGGGAATTAGATTAGGAAATGAGGCACTTACAGTAGTAAAGGAGTTTTGCTATTTGGGGAGCAAAATAACTGATGATTTTCGAAGTAGAGAAGATATAAAATGTAGACTGGAAATGTCAAGGAAAAGAGTTTCTGAAGAAGAGAAATTTGTTAACATCGAGTATAGATTTAAGTCTCAGGAAGTCGTTTCTGAAAGTATTTGTATGGAGTGTAGCCATGTATGGAAGTGAAACATGGACGATAAATAGTTTGGACAAGAAGAGAATAGTAACTGATGATGGTCGAAGTAGAGAACATATAAAATGTAGACTGGCAATGGCAAGGAAAAGCGTTTCTGAAGAAGAGAAATTTGTTAACATCGAGTATAGATTTAAGTGTCAGGAAGTCGTTTCTGAATGTATTTGTATGGAGTGTAGCCATGTATGGAAGTGAAACATGGACGATAAATAGTTTGGACTAGAAGAGAATAGAAGCTTTCGAAATGTGGTGCTACAGAAGAATGCTGAAGATTAGATGGTTATATCACATAACTAATGATGAAGTATTGAATAGAATTGGGGTGAAGAGGAGTATGTGGCACAACTTGACAAAAAGAAGGGTCCGGTTAGTAGGACATGCTCTGAGGCATCAACTGATCACAAATTTAGCATTGGATGGTAGCGTGGAGGGTAAAAATCGTAGAGGGAGACCAAGAGATGAATACACTAAGCAGATTCAGAAGGATGTGGGTTGCAATAAGTACTGGGAGATGAAGAAGCTTGCACAGGATAGGGTAGCATGGAGAGTTGCATTAAACCAGTCTCAGGACTGAAGACCACAACAACAACAAAATGTTACCACACATCTAACCGTTAACCAGACTGCGCTCATTTATGCATGAAACGTTGGTTCATAAGCTGAAATTGTTTAGAAATTTGTGACCTACGATTTGACGAGAAATCTACTCTTACTTTTAAGAAGCAACATGCTGATGCTATAAGGATCACCCTCTTCGTGTTAAGCGCTAATCCTAGTCGTTGACGTTGAAATAGTTGCCACGGTATGTGAAATGGATGGGCACCGTTCGTCTTCTTATACCTTATAACAATTGGAAAATGTTAACGGAATCTTTTTTACTGTCCATAGCTTGGATATCGATAAATCAATCTTTATTTGCGGTAGAACTCCATTTATATTCGGTGAAAGTAATTGGAAAATCCAGCCGGTTGCCGTGTTGTAGGAGTATCTTACATTTTTCCTTGCAGCATTGCCCGTCAACGACTTTTGAAGGCATCACCCTAGGATTCACAAGAAAGCTTAAGAATTCGGTGTTACGGACTGCTTTCTCGTGCTCTGAGAAACCTCTACCCGCGGCCGCATCTGGATTCTATAAAATGTTTGCTGCCTGAAACATCTCGCCGTTGGAACAACAGTAGCGCATTCCTCGTTTTTATCTGATGAAATGTTAATTTCAAGACCGTGGAGACTACGTATTTATTTTTCCGCTGCTATCTACTTCCAGCGTTAATGAAAACACTTCTTTTCCAGACTTTTAAAGAATTTAAATGAAAACAGACCTTTGTTGTCGTGAGGACGAGTTTAATGCCAAGAGATACAATCTCTGCTGCACACAGGGTCGCAGCTGCAACTTCTCAGCGCGGGGAGAAAGATTTCAGCCGGAACTGCTTTTGTTTTCACAAGACCGTCTAAAGAGAACGCTCTAGGAGACGCAAGTGGGTTTGGAGGGTTTCAGTTTGTAGTAGCTGAATATCTAGTAATACCTCGTTAGCCAAATCTTAAATCAGTCAGCAAAAAATTCGAAGTATCGGTAATCTTAAAGTAATTCCTTTCAGATGTTTGACAACTGGTGATACTGACACCCTCACGACTCAGGATTTCAATCGAGGAAAGAAAAATATTACCGCCACTCGGTCATGAAAATTTCTGAAGTTGTCCAATAACGTGCTAGAATTACATGAAACTCTGGCAAATATTTTCCAAACCAGTCAGTCGGAAAGACTCAGCGGAGGAGCGCCTCCGAAGATGTTCAGCGCAGTACTGGACGAAACGTCAGGAATGGAAGAGTTTCTTCGGCCACGACCTCATATCCGGAAAGGCTTACCAGCAGCTATGTCACATGGTCGTGAAAGAGTTCATTCTATGAACTGATGGTACAGCTACCTTCAGATCTGACTTCAGTAAAGGGGCCAGTTAAATCACCAACATAAAATGCACCTCAGATATGTTACATGTAACACCAAGAAAGAACATACTGCGAGCTAACATCCCAAAGATGTGCGGGCCCACATGCGGTTCCCCTTCATCGAAATGTCTTGGCTCAAGCTCGCCTATGGGTTGAACCGCACGAGTCGTATTACACACCCTAAATCAAACACTAGTTACCGTTTGGTTAAATTGTCTGGCTGATGGCAAGTTTGCGAAATAGAAAGTTAATATCACATATAATAACAGTAATATTAATAATATTGGGAACTAAACTAACGACCCATAAATTATGTAGGCCACACAGTTGCGATTAGGTTAGAATAATGTTTATTCAGAAAGCAAACTAATAGCGAGAGTGGTCGTATTTATGGTTACTGTTACACTCTAGCGCCTATCCATTTGACACAGTCCGATCATTCATAAGTTTATCGCGAAACACAAGTCGGATACTCCACCTCGTCATTTACACGAAAAGTTAAAATTAACACCAGGCGAGCCGCTTCTCACTGCTCAGAGACGAAATCCCGCGATACCACACAACAGGAAATTTTTTAGTCGTTTCACATGCTAGCTGCCTAAAGACCGACCGTCCGTTTCCGCGTCTCCATCCGAACTGTCCCTTTGGTGTCTCGACCAGAACTTCCCTCTGCGCGTCTCCGACCGCGTTTCCCGCACGCCGAACATCTTCGCTGAACGGACTAGCGCAGTTCCATTTCCTGAAGCCGTCCATTTGATTGGCTACAGCTTTATATTTTAACATATTTAAATAGTCAAAGTTTGACCACTTTCACTTTCTAAGTAAAGTAACAATAATATCTATTACTTAATAACAGTTAAATTCTTTACATAAAACCAATACAACTTCCTCCTTAACTTCGAACGTCACAGCCAGTAGCTTGCACCAATTTGCTTTCTGATAAATAAATATAGAACAAAGTAACTATTATGCACTAAACTTTACAGCAAATATTCTATTACCTAATGATCCAATAAGGTGTCATGCTGTCATCGTTCAATGTGTTTTGTGTGGAGGAAATGATGATCTGACGCTTAACTGTAAATACCGATAGTTTAAATTTACTATATCTTTTCAACAAAGAAATTTATGGAGTTGATGTTTACAACGTTTGTCATTATAATGATCCACTTCTATATGAAATATCGATCGTTAAGATCGACCAAAGCGTTCAGATTTTAGCATTGAGATCTTTGCTACAAAACGTGTTAATTTCACTTTAACAGTAAATCCTAAGCTATTATAGATATGATCAATATTCAAGTTTTATTGGGATCACCATGAAAATTTACGGGGGTTGGGAGATTGAAATTACTGTGGCTTGATTCCCTGTGTTACTACAGAACTAAATAGTTTTCATTAACGTTTCCCTTTATGGGCGATCTTAGGTCCGCCATATTTAACACTGCTACGTCTCATTGGCCACAAAAGCCTTCTACTGGGTTTCCCTATGACGTAGGTTCTCGTCTGTCTCACTCGCACACTACAGCGCTTAGGCCTCAATAGACAATAGGCGCCTGTGAGTTTCCCCATCTCCGGGTGAATCTGCGCCCTTTGTGGCAAACGGTCCTGGACGACAGGGTTCGTTTCATAGTTTCTGTAGGCTGACTCTTTCGGTCATATATTTAAATGAGAGTGTAACGTACGTTAACTGACACACCTCATCTTCGTAACATGTTGGCGTCCCATATATGTTATGAAGCAGCACCCAAATTTACGAGACACAAATTCATAATACAGTAAAATAAATATCCTAAGCGCCCGATCAATATCGTAATTATTTGTAGTGGTGTTGATGAAGCATGCTTTAAATTTGAAGGAACTTATACCTAACATAAATTATGAATTGCGGGGTATTAATTAAAATCCAAATAAGACTGTACATTATCAAAATCTACTGTCTATGAAATGTCGAAGAAATGTCAGCGCCAGTGCGCTAACTTTCACAGAACCTTTAGTCACAACGAAGTCTCCAGCGGCGCTCCACAGATTTGGAGCCAAGTGCCCTGCTGAAATTCTGTATGGCTCTGCATCCCATCGCCAACGTTTTGCGGGAACAAATCTGTTGAATATAACTGCGTAGGCTAACGCGACCAGAGTCAGTCGACATAAAAGTTTTCTGGGTATGGTACAGCGTCATAATGTAAAAAGAAGGGAAAGAAAAACTACTCCTGCTGGAGAAAAACCAACTTATCCCCAGAAGAAGGCCGCTCCAACCGTGGCCGAAAAGTTGGTTTTTCTCCAGCAGGAGTAGTCTTTTTTTTTTACATTGTGGCGCGGTAACATAACCAGAAAACTTTTATGTCGAAATCTGTTGAAATACGTATCGGGTGTAGATACCAGAAAAACCAACACTTCCCGAAACCACCCAGGATCTGCAATGAACTCTTCCCCCAGTGGAATCTATACAAACAGGTGTAAACTACACAGTAAACAATTGATTTACATCGTTTGCTAGATGCTAGTAAATTATTCAGTGATTCTGACACGTTTTTCAAGTCCCTCTAGAGACATGCTTTTCGTGACAGATTCCCAATCGACTTCATCGGCAAATTAATATTTTATTTCAATTTAAATAACTGCCCTTAGACTGAAACCTAACAACAAATATGAGTAATTCTCACTCCTCGTTTAATTCCATGGTGTGAAGTTCCGCACACAAATCGATGCTCCATACAACAGTAAATTATTCCCCCAAAATATTCTCAGATAAGTAGATAAATATACACTCCTGGAAATTGAAATAAGAACACCGTGAATTCATTGTCCCAGGAAGGGGAAACTTTATTGACACATTCCTGGGGTCAGATACATCACTTGATCACACTGACAGAACCACAGGCACATAGACACAGGCAACAGAGCATGCACAATGTCGGCACTAGTACAGTGTATATCCACCTTTCGCAGCAATGCAGGCTGCTATTCTCCCATGGAGACGATCGTAGAGATGCTGGATGTAGTCCTGTGGAACGGCTTGCCATGCCATTTCCACCTGGCGCCTCAGTTGGACCAGCGTTCGTGCTGGACGTGCAGATCGCGTGAGACGACGCTTCATCCAGTCCCAAACATGCTCAATGGGGGACAGATCCGGAGATCTTGCTGGCCAGGGTAGTTGACTTACACCTTCTAGAGCACGTTGGGTGGCACGGGATACATGCGGACGTGCATTGTCCTGTTGGAACAGCAAGTTCCCTTGCCGGTCTAGGAATGGTAGAACGATGGGTTCGATGACGGTTTGGATGTACCATGCACTATTCAGTGTCCCCTCGCCGATCACCAGTGGTGTACGGCCAGTGTAGGAGATCGCTCCCCACACCATGATGCCGGGTGTTGGCCCTGTGTGCCTCGGTCGTATGCAGTCCTGATTGTGGCGCTCACCTGCACGGCGCCAAACACGCATACGACCATCATTGGCACCAAGGCAGAAGCGACTCTCATCGCTGAAGACGACACGTCTCCATTCGTCCCTCCATTCAGGCCTGTCGCGACACCACTGGAGATGGGCTGCACGATCTTGGGGCGTGAGCGGAAGACGGCCTAACGGTGTGCGGGACCGTAGCCCAGCTTCATGGAGACGGTTGCGAATGGTCCTCGCCGATACCCCAGGAGCAACAGTGTCCCTAATTTGCTGGGAAGTGGCGGTGCGGTCCCCTACGGCACTGCGTAGGATCCTACGGTCTTGGCGTGCATCCGTGCGTCGCTGCGGT
Source organism: Schistocerca nitens (assembly GCF_023898315.1). NCBI lineage: Eukaryota > Metazoa > Arthropoda > Insecta > Orthoptera > Acrididae > Schistocerca > Schistocerca nitens. The sequence continues at coordinate 317,540,401 of NC_064621.1, read as the reverse complement.
CCGGTCCCAGGTCGACGGGCACGTGCACCTTCCGCCGACCACTGGCGACAACATCGATGTACTGTGGAGACCTCACGCCCCACGTGTTGAGCAATTCGGCGGTACGTCCACCCGGCCTCCCGCATGCCCACTATACGCCCTCGCTCAAAGTCCGTCAACTGCACATACGGTTCACGTCCACGCTGTCGCGGCATGCTACCAGTGTTAAAGACTGCGATGGAGCTCCGTATGCCACGGCAAACTGGCTGACACTGACGGCGGCGGTGCACAAATGCTGCGCAGCTAGCGCCATTCGACGGCCAACACCGCGGTTCCTGGTGTGTCCGCTGTGCCGTGCGTGTGATCATTGCTTGTACAGCCCTCTCGCAGTGTCCGGAGCAAGTATGGTGGGTCTGACACACCGGTGTCAATGTGTTCTTTTTTCCATTTCCAGGAGTGTACATCTGTCGTCTTGGATAAGCATAATTAATTTTCATTTTTCAAATTTCTGCGATCTCCATGCACTCTAATTGGCGTGACCTTAACTTATAATTTGGAAATTACTATAGACATAAAATCATCCAAAAACTTAAACCTAACACATACATACACATAAATAAATCCCTTCTATACCCGAGAAACCTAATTTATATGCATACTTTGCACTGATTTTGGACTTGATGCCGTTCATCAAATAATGAGTTCTCCGACCTCCTCACACACAAATGTGCATCTAAATTATCTCTTTATAATTTCACAGACCTTATGCAAAAAAGACACTTATGAGGCAAACCACAAACAAGCAACTCTAAATCCTGAAATAAAATATTGCAATTTACCCCTCCAAACATGTCACAAATATCGTTATCTTCATCCTAAACATGCGTAGTTATGGTGTGTACAAACTGGTTGTCCCCTACCAAAAAGTCTTAAATTTTACTTTCATTTTTACACCCTCAGTTTCAAAATTCAAGCACCTACCCACGCAGTGAAGTGAAGTTTTATATTAACATTAGATATCTGTTCCCTGCACCACATCTTCTACAAGTCCATTCACTACAAAGCATTCTATACTAAAATGATCCTCCCCGCACTTGAATTCCAAGAGCACTTCTTGCCTTATTAGCTTACATAAACCGAAAGCTGTCGTTTTAATTTTTACACTATTACCAGGTAGTAATACTAATTTCTTATTCTTTACCCTGGTTACAAAACCTTCCGACACTGCCGACACATTACTCCCAGAATCGAGCAGCACAACTACTTTCTCGTCGTTTATTTTAATTTCAATGACAGGCGGTACATTAATCACATCTTTTCGCTCTAAACACTGTTCCCACAATAAATCATTCTCTATGTCTTGTCCCTTCTCTTCCACCTCTAGAGCACACATATGCCGTTCTATCCACCCCTCCAATTCGTACTCATCCCAAAATAATTCATTAAATGCTTCTTTCACCCAAATTTCATTTTTTCTCTCTTCTAGACCTCTCGCTATCTTAAAATTCTCTTCAGTAGACAAATGAGGCAATTAAGATCGTAATGTCCTACCGTACCATCGTCAATCAGTTACGGTAAAATCACATTGCTCCTTAAGATACCATTCTGTCCAAATATCATTTTCTATATTAGAATCAAACTCACTGTTTTCTCCCTTAACATTATCTACATTAGTAGCTACAACAGCATTATCATGAAATAAAGCATTACTTTTTACTTTCATGTCATTACAAACACCCTCACAAACAGCACCTTCAACAGCCAGAGATACATCATACAACTCACTACATAAAAGCTCATTTACCTGCGTCGACAAATCACCAACATAAGAACAGTTCACAATTTCATCTTCCTCTGCCGTTACATCACCTAAGTTGTAGCTACAGCGTAGTGCAAGTTCAAAATTAACTGTACCATTAAATTCCACTGCGTTTTGATTTAAACCTGAGCAAAATACCATCTCCTCTCCTACACGCATCTGCGCCACATAAATTTCGGACCGCACATCAAATTCAGATCCACATTTATTCTCAAAGGAACATTCAGGATTCACAGATCCGTTCAGAATTTCGGATTCACCTCCATTAGTAGAAAGGTAGGCACAGATTCCTTCATCTGAAGTATCAATACCAATAGCATCAACTTTCATAACTTCTGCACACAGAACCATCGGAGCCGGCACTGGTATGAGCAAGATAGTTGACTCGTGGATGCCTTTGCCGGATATGCAGATTTCACAAACATAACAACAGGTTCATAATGTTCCCCATGGAATGACCATGACAAGAGATTCACATGGGAACATCCAGAAGTCAATGTCCAAAAGTCGAAGATAGTAATGAGTATGCACAAACTCAGGTCAATCGCTTTTGGATAAATAACAATGACATACACCAATGAGCCCAAACATTATGCTTAACAGCTTGTTTGCCCACCTTTGGAACAAAACTCATCACTGATATTGCGTATCAGGCATCCAACAGTTTGTTGGTGGGTTTGTGCAGGTATGTGGCATAGATATCTACTCACAGGTCAAGTAATTCCCGTAAATAACGGGCCGCTGATTTGCGTACGCGGTGACGTCGCCCGACAGCGACCCAGACGGGTTCCACAGGATTTACATTAGACGAATTTGGTCGCCGAGACATTAACATGAGTTCATTATAATACTTCTCCAACCACTGTTGCACGGTTCTGACTCCGAGACGTGGACAACTATGGTGCTGAAAGGTGATATCGCCGTCAGGAAAGACAATCAAGCATGAACGGGTGCAGGTGGTTTGCAAACGTCAGCGTGTCTACCGTCTAATCCTCATTTTTGCATGCCCGCTGCAAACCTAACTGTCGATGTCATTTGGTCAACACGTGAAAATATAGGGGTGGTCTGCTGCAGCGCTCGATGTTCGACAATGTACAATGGACGGTGTGCTCCGGAACACTTGTGCGTGAACCAGTATTGTGCTATTTCGGCCGAGATGCCACTGATCACTATCTATCCTACTTTACATGGCAGACAAGCCTTGCAACCTCACGATCTGTGAAGAGTCATGGATATCCATTTGCAGCCCATGTCTTCGCTAGGATGATCGCCCGTCTGTACAAGATCCCCTTGCGTTCTTTTGTTACCACGTCACCTGCCCCTCGACGCCACCAAGCGGCATCCAATATCGCGATGGGCAGCGGTCATAATATTTTGGCTTATCACTATACTTCTAACTTTACACATTCTATTATTTTGTAAGTAGTATACTCAGAACAAATCGAAACAATATTTACGACACACCGTTTGTGTCATATACACCACTTTAAATGAATACAGCCCATAATGTACAGTATGGTATGTGTTGTACTGTACTGTGGCATTGTGTCACACTCGAGTGGTACTGCTGCAGAGAGCAAGCACAACACAAAAGAACAGCTGCACAAGGTTACTCGGTGACCATCGAACGTCCCACAGTGCATAAGTGCGTGTATCCTTCTGTCGTCTCATCATCCCCGTGAACCTCCTGACGTAGGCCTATAGTAATTTTAATTAAAATTTAGAGATAGCACAAGGTTTGGCGGTCCCCATGTCACGTCCCATATTGCACAGCTGTGAGTATCCTGTTGTCTATCATCAAGAAAGTGAACCTCTTAATGTTTAGTTATTTTCATTTACATTTAGACAGAGGACAATGTCTGTATGTTTATTTCTCATAGAAACCTACATTTTTATTGCTAGGTTGATAGGAATGTGTATTCTAGACCAAAAAATGTCATTGTCTACGTAATATATCACAGCATCCGCCTTTCCCCCATCTTTAGGTAAATAAAATAAAACTGCCGGTTTGTGTGCACCGTCTGAAAAAAAAAAGTTACGTCCCTAGGAAGAGAGAAGGAAATAAAACGGAACCTCACTAGTTGGGAAGATATGTGATGTTGGTTAATTTAGAAAGAGCTTTGCTGTACCAGCCCATTTATGAGCTAGGAGTCGTACTCATTCCGGATATCTGCGTTGCGACATTTGCAATAAGGGACGTCCGTTATCACGAAGCAGCAGCATACGTTGGCGCACGATTACGCGACTGTGGTGTTCGACAGACAAGCTGCCCTATACACATTCATTATTCTCCGATAGAATGTCTACCGATGTTTGTTCCTCGGCAGCCAAGAAAAGAGTAACAGCACGTTGGTCCTGTTTGAACGTATTTTGGAATAACATCGCCTCAGCTCACCTCTCCGCATTTACGTCACGCATTTCGGAAAGAAACGAGAGGGGCACTAGTCTCTTGCCTACGTGATCGTTATCGCGCAATTTTTAATGATAATAAATGATTGATTGAATAATTCATGCAACAAAAATAGTGCCGTTATTCTTAATCTATGGAATTGTTTTGAAAAATAGAAATAATGAATCTTTTCTCTTTTACGTATGTTAAAAGCCACGGCTGATTTTTCTCAGGGTGCTACCACCACCAATGGCATACATATCCGAACGTGAAGACATCGGACCTACTCATGATGTATTGAAATTCTTTTTAACGACTACGCGATTATACATTTAAACAATTCTTAATTTTTTTCTGAGGGGCTGGATGTTCCAGGATAGCTGCCTCTGTGCAATGGCAGCGTAAGCATTTATGGATATTGTTATTAATGGAAACTGTACTTTTGGCCTAATGTGAACTGAAAAAATATTGCAGGACACCGTTTTCAGATTATTAAAATTATTCTTTTTATACTTTTAGTATTATATGACTGTTGGAAGAGCTTATATAATTTTTGTCATTAATGGCGTCGCTACAACAATGAGCCTACACAGAAATGGCCAGAGCAACATTTAATTATTACGTACTGAATCATATACAGAATAGATACTAGCTACTCACAAAAATACGCACTTCAGTTATTAATGTCATATGTATTGAACAAAATTACATTCCTACTACAAATAGTTGTATCAGTTACAGATTGTGAAAACTTAACGTCTGTCAGTGAGGACCGCAGAATCGATAAGACAATCAAACAAAAACCACACATCCTTCTTCTACAAAAAACACAGATAATCATATTTGTAATTCTGATAGCACACATAACTCTTCTCCACTGGTAAGTCTCTGCAATTTATTTTTACTATTTGTTATTGGAGGCAAAGCCATAAAAGCCCCATGGAATGCCAGTTGCTTAGTTACATACTGTCTTGCAAATGGCATTCCACGATAGTATATTTCCTTTTATCATTTATGTACGTCCAAAGAGGTGACGATGGACTTGTTCCATTTGATCTTTATTATCTAATTTTTATGTTTATCTGCGTCGGAACAGGTGACTACAGATATATGTGATTTATTTTATTAGTGTTATTGACTAAATTCGTCTGCGTCCAAACAGGTGACAAGAGATACATGTTGATTTTAATCCTTATATTAATACGTTTTAAGTTTGCCTGCGTCCAAATAGGTGGCTTCAGACACATGTAATTTTAACAGTTATGATAATACATGTGCTTTCTTACAATTCTTGCACATGGATGCTTTTACTCTAACGCTGAGTGCAGACTTTTTAACTATTTCTCTTCGGAATGATTTGTTTTATGTTCCCCAGTTGGGTAAAAGCCACGGTAAACCGAGGAAAAATCAGGGCAGAGCTATAAAGACTGTACTCTTATTAAATCTTTAAATACATAAATACAGACATAGTTACCTACAATTTGGTTTGTCGTTAAGACTTTTACATAAAATAGAATGTTCATCGTTATTTCTCTTTCGAGGTAGATTGGTGAAGTGATGAGGGACTAGGCGCCGGAATGCGCCCCCGTCAGCGCGTGCTGCGGATTGTCACGTCGCTGAGGCGAGCGATCAGCTGACGCGCGACAGCGACGAGCCGCACACAACCGAGTACCGGACGTGGGTCTTCTTCTACCCTCCTTGCAGCTGTTCTCCGCCACCGCTCCACAGCAAAGTTTGTGAAATGCGCGAACAACCGCAGCATCAGTTCATTATAGATAAATAGATGTTTACTCCTGCGGATGGGAAAAACACATGATTATTAATCCTGTTTTATAGCCTCATCCAGCACCTGTTTCTGTCGTTTTGCGTGTGAATGAATCGTCCACTCGTTAATACATACGAAATCCATTCCATGACACTGTTTACATACAGTTCGTCACAGTCTTGTTGAAGTTTGTATTTCCATTTATTATTGCTGCATGACACTGTTCAATTTCACAGTTTGACCGATGTTACCGTTTTCTTTTTTATAGCTTCATACAGTTGCTGTGACCCAGAGTAGGCTGTCTACACGGTGTCACTACTTCTGTTACACACCACACTATCTATAATGTCACGAATAGGTACTGAAACGTCCCCTTAGAAAAATTAATGAATTACTATGCTGATAAACCTCTTACGTTATTTGTTTTTCAAACAGCAGAGAAAAATTGAACGTTCTCAGACATTACTCTCTTTACTTATTCTTATCAACGCTAAACTGACACGCAATATTTTTAGCGCAACGCAATCTGACTTTTAATAATCCCTACAAAAGAATGGCCCTGACTAACAATAACCTATACCTTTCACAAAAATCTTCGTTACTTGAACTAATGCAATACAGCGAGCGCCACTACTGTCAGCTACATAAAAGATTCAAACTACTGAACGCACTAACTACTGATAGGCATAGTTAGCATATGAAAGATTTTGATGGAGAACAAACATTGTATTTATCTTAATAGTGTTCAAAGGTCATAATTTGTGTAGCAGTTAGTGACATCCAGTCTGTACTGTCTCTGATGGACATACGTCCAGATCATCCGCTCTCAAAATTCCGCCCCCACATCCACCACTGCTGGCGGCTCACCTCCAACTGCGCAACGCTACGCGCTGTTAACAGCCAACTGCCCAACACTACAATAGTCAACAACAATGCAAACCAGCCACAGACTGCACGCAGCACAGCCAGTGATTTTCATACAGAGCGCTACGTGGCGGTGGCGTTACCAATATAAGAACCTAAACAGCCTACTTACATAGCCCCCATGCTCCCCACAAAAAAATTTACTAATTGTTTTGGGCACTGGCCAATACATATTTGTTAAAATTTTTTCACAATTACAATAACAAAGACATCAAAGGCACACACTTATTGATACACTTTTGGTCAAAAGCTAAAATTTTCTCACAGTCCATAAAGACAATCCTGATCATTCATCACAGTAAAATTGAAGTGTTTTTCTCAAAGTCTGAGCTGTGAAAGAAAATGCACAATGAAGTAGTGGATTTCCATGCAGTCTTCAAGAAGTAGTGTTGTGCTTCCAACGGAAAGACAGTGCTGATTCTTGACATGCACACAGGTAATGGGCCACAACAGAGCAAACCCAACGCAGAGTCAGTCGAAGTTTTGAAGAATATTGGTTGGTAGGTCATCACAGAGCAGACCCACTGTAGTCCTGGTTGAGATTATGGTATTGGTGGGCCACCAGAGGTGCAGACCCACTGTAGTCCTTGTAGAAATAATGGTATTGTTAGGCCATCAAAGATGCAGACCCAATGTAGTCCTTGTAGAGATTATGGTATTGATGGGCCATCAAAGTTGCCGACCCACTGTAGTCCTTGTAGAGATGACTAGCAACCATCCGTTGTGACTGTGCGGGTGCACAATCACCATTGAAGGGCCCTGCGGATAATATAGCAAGTCCATGAACCACCACTTGTGCACTCACGAAAATTTTTTAGAAATTTTTTAGAACGAGCAATGCTGTTATCCAGTTCCTTGCTGAATTATTAACACACATGCAAACACTAACAGTCCCAGCTTCTCATATATTGTGCATTAGTATGACCAACTGAAACGTGTGCAGTGAAATGTATGCTTACAAGTTACTTAATTTGATGAACTGGTGTCCATTACAATTTTATAATATTCTTTGGTCATCAGTCCCCTAGAACTCAGAACTACTTTAACCTAACTCACCTAAGGACATCACACACATCCATGCCCAAGGCAGGATTCGAACCTGCGACCGTAGCGGTCGCGCGGTTACAAACTGTAGCGGCTAGAACCGCTCGGCCACTCCGGCCGGCAGGTTTACATATTCAATCCATTTTGAATGTTTATTCGGTGAGTATGTGCACATGAATCTGTTAAATTATTTGAATATGCGTTCCACTGGACTGGCTTCCCGATGGAACCTACCTATCAGTATTTGTTTTGTAATATGGTTTCTCAGAAAATTTCTCCACTTGTAACCAGTAAAATACGAAGCATTATCTGAAATGATAGCTTCTGGTTTACCAGTTGTGGATATATAATTTTTATCAATCCTGTTCGTAATGGCTGTAGTTGTAGAGCAATTGATCGGATACATCTTTAAATATTTGGAAAATACATCGTAAACTGCCATCATATACTTGCACCCTTCTCGTGCTGTCGGGAGCGTTCATGTTAAATCCAAAGAAACTACCTCGTAGCTGTAAAGGGTGCGTCGATGCGGTTGCATGTAATTCGTTTCTTGCTGAACGGTTGCTCGATTTCGTTTTATGATATATGAGACACGTTCTCAGAATTCTGTGAACATACCTGCCTAAATTTGGGTGATGGCATAACTGTTCCATGCTAGCTATAGTGTTATTTATGCCAAAATGCCCCCACGTTTTATGGGTATACCAGATAAAGTCTTGCAAGGAACTTTCCGGAATGCACACGTACTACCACCGTTCCTCCTGTTTCTTAGGTTTACGGTAAAAAATGCCATCTGTTATTTTAAAATGCTTTGCTAATTCCGATTTTGGACAATGTTTCTCCATTTGCAGTCAACAGTTTGAAATTCAGACATACGTTTATACATATCTAAAAAATTACATCGGTATGTTTGATCTTTAATCAACAGTAGTTTGTACTCTGATGCCTATTCGATAAGTGCTGCATTTTCAGACATGCCCTCTGGCAACCTGGACATAGAATCAGCAGTGATGTTATCTTTCCCATTAATACATATAATTTGGAAGCGATACTCTTGCAACGCTAAAGCCCGTCTCGCTAAGCGTGCATGTAACAATTTACATGTTAACAAGAAACTTAAAGATTGATGATCACGATACAACTTTACCTATTTATCGTAAACGTAAAACTAAAATTTCTTGAAGGCCCAAACCACAGCTGTTCCGTTACTGATACGATCGCTCACTTGCAAAACTAATAACTTTAAATAGGTGTTTGCCGTTTGTTTCATCTACTTGGAACAGGCAAGCTCCTAGTGGTGTAAAAAATGTATCAGCAGCAATGCAGAAATCTTTCTCCGTGTTGCTGTGGTACAGATTCGAGCATGGAATAGAGTAAGTGACGTCAGAAAATGTCTTTTTTGGTATCACAAAAAAAAAAAATGGCTCTGAGCACTATGGGACTTACCTTCTGTCATCAGCCCCTTGAACGTAGAACTACTTAAACCTAACTAACCTAAGAACATCACACATATCCATGTCCAAGGCAGGATTCGAACCTGCGACCGTAGCGGTCACGCGGTTCCAGACTGTAGCGCCTAGAACCTCTCGGCCACTCCGGCCAGCGTGGTATCACATCAGTATTATACATATAATGATGATCCCTGATGATCCCTGGTCTCTCAGAGAATACCTCTACATTTTCCTTCAATATCTGAGATAATGGTAATTGTTGCTCTGGCGTCAGATATGTGGATTCCTCTACTTTATTGTTCATTGATTGACAGGACTCTGTGGTACTAACATACTCTCCAACGTGATGGCTATAATCTCACCCCCCTAAAATACTGCCGAATATGCAATATTTTTGGCAGGTTACACTTCACTTTAACATTATGACAATACTTTCCACGCATGGCTTATGTGCGCATCGATTCAAGTTTCATTCTCACTTCTCTATTCTCCAAATTGCAAATACCTTGAGAGAAGTCCATATAGGCACTTCTTTCCCTCAAAAACTCACAACCCAGAATACAGGCGACTCTTGATCCCTTTACAACCAGAAACGTGCAATTGAATGCTACATTTCCCATAAATAAGCCCACCTGTACCTGGCTCTTCACCACCTGTGCTTGGGCACCAATGGCACCTGAAGCTTAGCATTTCTGAACTGGCAACACTGGCACTTCATGCAATTGGCACAATTTCCTTTAAAAATCATAACTCATCAAATTAACGGTACCTGCTGTATCAGTCCTGAAATTCACCGTTATACTAAGAACTTTAGTCTGAACCACGTCCTGAATCTACTCGCTATCTACTTGGTTACATCTATCATTCTCCGATAAAATTTTCTCCTTCATTCCAACACCCTTATTATATCTTAACATATTCACTGCATCCTGTTTCTCCTTACTCTCTTGTGTGCTCTCCCTCCGCCCTACAGCCGACAACAGAGAGCTAATTGCGGCCATCTTTTGTTTGTCGGTTCGCCACATCAACTATTCTCCCACTTTGATTCTCATTTTGCCGGTTTATTTCAAGTACCTGCTTGACCATGTTCGTTCCTATCATTTCTATTGTTCGGATATCTTTCTCTGTTATTCTGACTATCCTGTCTCGGATACCATGGCATTGCAAATCTATTCTTCCACTGTGGTCCTGCGTCTCGCACCTGTTATTGATTGCCACCTCCTGGGCCAAACCTCTCCTCATACCTTCGTTTCCATCTGTATTGGGGTGAACTGTTTCCCCAAGCCTGTCTATTGTTATTACCTTAGTCGTAATTCGGATGGCCATTAAACGACTGGTTTCCGTTCTCAAGTTTACCAAAAATATGGTTCAAATGGCTGTGACCACTAGGGGACTTAACATCTGATGTCATCAGTCCCCTAGAACTTAGAACTACTTAAATTTAACTAACCTAAGGACATCACACACATCCATGCCTGAGGCAGGATTCGAACCTGCGATCGCAGCGGTGCGCAGTTCCAGACTGAAGCGTATAGAACCGCTCGGCCACGCCGGCCGGCACAAGTTTACCATTGTGGTTTCACCCATTAGAATAATTCCAGTTATTCCAACCATTTTGTTAATTATTGTTCGTTTCCTTATAATCGTATCTTTTTCCATTGCCACTTTGCAACTTTAAGTCTTTCTGAATTGAATCTATTGCCTCCAAGACAGAGAAGAAGTTATCCAGATCATTGTCTGGCACATGGATTAGTTTTTCTCTAATATTTGCCGGACGTCTGGCCTTTAATAGCGTGATCACATCATGATTTGATATCGGTCCGTCCCAATATCGCGTTTTGTTGATGTACTTTTCAAAATACGTTCTTAGGCTTCCTTGTTTAAGACTATATGCCTCTTGACTACCTACTTCTTTTCTAAGTCTTTCCTGAACACAAGGTGACCTATATTTATTGTTCATAGGTGTAGCTGGTTTCTGCTAGTGTCGGAGGAGGTTTTGGACTGCCGGTGTTTAATTTAATTCTCTTCCACCATTATTGAAGATACAGTGGGCACATCCCCCGCACCATTCAACGAAGTAGGCACATAATTGTCCTCCATTATCATGTTGTTTACTCTTTCCTGTTCTGTCTGATTGATCTGACTAGTCGAGTGAACTGCGCGAATTTCGCGTGTCACTTCTGTTTGTATCTTATCGTCTATCTGTTTCTCTTTGTTACTCATCAATTTTCTACTTTTTCTTCGACTTTATTCGTATGTTCCGCGAGGCAATTCTGTATTCTTTCCTCCTATCCTATCTGTAAATTTTCTACCCTCTCGGCTATGTTCTGAATGTCTTCCTTCATGCTATTCTGCTCTAGTTGCAGATTTTGTACGTCTTTTATTACTCTAGCTACGAAATTTGGCAACCCTGGTGCGCTAGTTTCAAACTGGCTATGTCTGTTTTTATAACTTCTAAACTTTTAAGCTGTTCATATATTCCGTTTTCCCTCTCTCTTTTCCTTTCTTCCCTCTCTCTTTCTCTCTCCTCCTGATGTCTCTCCCATTCTAACTGTATTCTTTCCTCTCTCCATCTCTCTTCTCCTCTTGCTTCTGGAATTGATCTAACGTTATTAGAATTGCAGTTACGGCGTCGTAACCAAGCGTGGCGCACTGTTTCTTTGCGTACGCGGATGTTTCACCCTCAACAGTTGGAAACACGCTGCATCAACGCTACGCTCAATTCATGAGCGCTGATGTGCATTTCATACTTCATGATCCGTAGTATTTTCCTCTATATTCCCATTGGATGTAGGTCCAATGGGGATTTCCTCCAATTCGTTGTCACTAACATCTCGTGAATCTGCTGCCATATCAACTTCTCTCCTAGTCTTACTACGTAATCTCATTGACTCTGTATGAGACATTGTTATATCACAATTATTTTCACACGGTAATCACCACAAAAAATAACAATACGATATAAAATTTCTATTTCTACAAAAATTTACAGCAAATATTAATTTTCTTGCCTACATCAGTTACTGTTTGCAAGACACTAACACACAGTACGAACCATGAATATTGGCAAAAAACACGACACACGAAAGCAAGAGATATTTTCAGAAGCCCTTACCTTGGTTTTTACTGTCTTCTATTCCTCTTAACATCAAAAATAATAATCCTCGTCCACATGAAGCAGATTACATATACAAACATTAATTTTCTTACATTAGTATATATTCTAACCTCATACATAAATTTTCCGGAACTTCCTGTCCCACGTTGGGCACAAGTTGTCTCGTAATTTTAAATGATAATAAATGATTGATTGAATAATTCATGCAACGATAATCGTGTCGTTATTCTTATTGTATGGAATTGTTTTGAAAAATAGAAATAATGAACCTGTTCTCTTTTAAGTTTGTTGAAAGCCACAGCTGATTTTTCTCAGGGTGCTATCACCAACAATAGCATATATATCCCAACTTAAGACATCCGTCCTAGTCACGATGAATCAAAATCCTTTTTAACTACTGCGCGATAATACATTCAAACTATTCTTAATAATTTTTTCTGAGGGGCTGGACGTTCCAGGATTGCTGCCTATCTGCAATGGCAGCGTACGCATTTATTGATATTGTTATTAAAAAAACTGTACCTCTGGCCTAATATGAATTGGAAAAATATGACAGGACGTCGTTTTCAGATTATTAAAATTATTCTTCTTATGCTTTTAGTATTATATGACTGTTGGAAGAAATTACATAATTTTTGTCATTAATGGCATCGCTACAACAACGAGCCAACACAGAAATGGCCAGGGCAACATTTACTTGTTATGTACTGAATCATATACAGGATAGGTACTAGCTACTCACAAAAATACGTACTATAATTATTAGCCTCATATGTATTCAACAAAATTATATTCCTACTACAAATAATTGTATCAGTTACAGACCGTGAAAATGTAACGTCCGTCAGTGAGGACCGCATAATCGACAAGACAACGAAGCAAATACCACTCATCCTCCTTCTATAAAAAAACACAGATAATAATATTTGTAATTCTGATAGCATAGATAACTCTTCTGCATTGGTAAGTTTCTGCAATTTATTTCTACTATTTCTTACCGGAATCAATGTTATAAGGTGTTCATATACCCCCATCGGAATCGCGCTACGTTGCATATATATTGCAGTGACGCCCTCAGACGGAGTCTCTTTGATCACCCATTATATCTTTTGGGCCATAACTTTCCAGGGTGGGTATAATTAAAATGCAGCTACTAATACAGGCCCAGTGTGGGCTGTAACTATCGTAAGAAAGCTAAATGTGGTTAATGTTTTAACGCGCTAATGCGAAAAAGGAAAAGTTACATTTTTGCTCACAAGGAACAAGTCTGGCACCGTGAATAGAAGAAAGACATACAGAAATGTTTCCGTACGTGCCGGATTAATAAAGGGACGTGGCAGAAAAGGTCAAACGAGAGAAAATGTAATACTGATTTTAATATTAACCGCCGTTTACACATTTTTTTTCAATATGTGAACCGAAGATGCCAAGGAGTTCGTAAAAGAATTGATCAGCAGTTGCTCGTGTACCGCAGAGCCACAAGTCAAATGGATTCAGACAAGGTGATCATGCAGGCCATGCATCTGCAATCCTCTGGAGGTAATATATTCTTGGAAGTTTGCATTAAGTAGGTTTTTCTCTGGACGACCGACATGATGTATTGTGCCAGTTCGCATGATAACAGAGGTTTCCACACACTTGCACTCTTCCAATCATAAGCTATAATCGGAGGTCTCGATAATATCCAAACGTCACGTTACACCCGGCGGGCCCTCTGGGATAATATTTTCAAAGAAGAACGGACCGATAATAAAGGTGCTCGTGAATCCACGCCGTATAGTCACATATGGCGAGCACAGTGGCCCTTCGCGCACAACAAGCAGTTTAACAGTACCCCACAATCGGCAGTTCTGCGTATTCGCCACACCCAGTAGTGTAAAATGTGCCTCGTCACTCCAAAAAATATTGCCTGGCCACATGTCATTTCCTTCGATCCGTGCCATAAACCGAAGAGCAAACTTAAATCGCTGTTGCGGATCATTAAGATTTCAGTTGCCGTCTGGATCTTTTAAGGGTACCAGTGTAAAATAGACCGCAAAACTTTCCGTACGGTTGCCCATGGGGATGCACAATTCTCGACACTGCACGGGCACTAACACCGTCCATGGCATGTGCTGGAAGGTACAGTCTTAGACAATAAAACTGACCGCCGGCCGGCCGCCACAGAGACTAAGTCCGAGTCATTCACTTAAGGTGGCCAATAAAACTGACCGCCCCTGACAACTCTAAGTCCGGCAATCTGCACAATCTGGCAACACTGTAAGATGCGGAAGTGTCAGGAGGAAGTGTTATCTACTTCCGAGACGTTGTTGGACGCTGTGAGCCCGTGGTCTAGTGGCATGCGTCGTGCGTTCAAAACTTATAGTCGCCTGTTCGCGTCCAACTGTGATTTTTTTTTTTAACCCACAGTCGACCTAAAGTTATGAGTCTGACTGAACATCTAAGATAATTTGCTTAACATTCTACCCACCAGCAATAACAAGTATTCCAGAAACAATTCCGCAGGACAGCTCGTGGCTGCGCCGCAATCATAACAGCTTATGCTCGAGAGTTTCCTCGCGCTGCAGCGGCTACCGGCCACCGGCCAGACGCCACCCGCCGCCTGAAATCCGGCGCCGCCCAGGTGAACGCGTCGCGACGCTATCAGCGTGTGTCTCAACTGTCATTTTCGAATTTGAAGTTCTAGTTATTATCTGGCAGTTAAGGAATGGATTTTGCAAACTTGAAAATCATGAACTACAGTTAAGCATTGTAAAATTGAGTCGCAAGTGGAAATAGGTGTAACATCTGCAAAACAACGTTTACTTTTGGTATAACAGAGGGGTGAATGCAGAGGAGGCAGCTAGAATGATTTGAATTGTGTGTGGAGCGAGTGCTTTTGGGAAAAATACGCCTGAAAAAGATAATCTTGTTTCAACAAAGATCGTTCTGGCATGAATGATTTTCCACATTAAGGAAGTCTCGACCACTGATATATATGATAGATTACCATTTTACCATCATGCGACATTTGAATTCAACAGGCAAAGTTCAGAAGTCTGGTGTAGGAGTACTGCATGCTCTAATTCGAAACAACAAAAATCAACGGAGTGACCATTATTGAGCGTCATCAGGTCGCTCACTGAGCATTCGTATGCAGTACTGTTACTGGTGACGTGTTATGATGCCTTTATCGTTAACTTCCTAAGAAGAAATGAAAGGCTGAGCCCCCCCAAAACACATAAACTCGAGGAAAGAGTAGTGTGAACATAATATTTTACATCTGATAGCTCCAAAAGTGTGTTTTGGGCTACCAATTCTGCCCCAAGGGCTGTGTGCAACACAGCTGGAATTTGTTGCCAACAACTGAGACACCTTTCGGTCGCAGCGTAAGAAAATCGAGCAACATCACATGTGCTACTGCATGATAACGCACTTCTTGATTTGAGAAACAAAACTATCCAGGAGATTGAAATTAAAGACGTCTCTTAGGCACTTGTATTGATAGAGAAGTCCTCTCTCAAGCACTTGTCCCTCTCGTCATATATTCGTAAAGTTTTACCTTTCCCGCTCTTGATCGATCAACCGTCAACGCAATTCATTTCTAGACGAAAATACTCTTAAAACTACTCTGGTATAATGATATCGTGGGAACCAGTAGGTTTCTACTGGCGTAGAATTTGTAAACAACTTCTGCATTGTCAGATCGTTTTAGATATCGTGAAAGAAAATTCTTTTGCTGATTCATTTCTCTTTGATGATTACTGTTGCGTTTAATAAACTAATGGAAAATCCAATTAAAATATTCACTGTACTAATACAAATTAAATTCGGCTTACTACAGAAACATCACGACGGCAGACTATCTTAATAAAGCATTAAGTATCTGTAAGACGATTGAGCCTATTTTAACACGAATTAGTAGGACATTACCGACTTTTGACTTCTAAAAGATCTGTATTTACTTCATTTCCTGTATCATTTGCAATTATTATGAAAATGTGGCATTTCACAGATAAAATTATGTATTCACAACAACAAAAAATATGTCGTCATTATGAATTTGGCAGTACCGTAAAGTTTTCGCTCTGACACTAAGGGTTACTGAAAGTAGCAAGGCGCATTTTGCTCGAGCGTTGTCTTACGATTCCCTTATTGCGTTTGTATCTGCCTGCTTGTAGCTCTGCTACAAAAAAATTAAAAATCTGGCTTTCAGCGAGTCTCGAAAGGCGAACGAAAGCAGCTTGCATCGGGTAGCCAAACATGTTTCTTGGGAACAGGCTACGTCCTAAAGTGGGAAGACATTCTTTTGTGGTTGAATTGTTGGCAAATGTCAGTCAGACGTGTGCCGTTGGTCTAAGCGTTTCGGTGTGTTGAATTTGTACCAATGATTTTTCTACAGGTTTTTTCTGTCCCAAATAGAGAGTTGAAGTCTCCCATTAGTATTTTCACGTCATCTTGGTGAATTTTGCTCATAGTATTTTCGAGTGTAAATCTTTTATAGGGGCTCTGAATGAGCATAGTCATAAGTCGATTGTTGATGGATGGCCGGCCGCGGTGGTCTCGCGGTTCTAGGCGCGCAGTCCGGAACCGTGCGACTGCTACGGTCGCAGGTTCGAATCCTGCCTCGGGCATGGCTGTGTGTGATGTCCTTAGGTTAGTTAGGTTTAAGTAGTTCTAAGTTCTAGGGGACTGATGACCACAGCAGTTGAGTCCCATAGTGCTCAGAGCCATTTGAACCATTTTTTTTTTGTTGATGGATGCGATTTCTTTGACAGACTTGATGATAGATCTGTGTTCGAGAAATACAGTGCCGAAGATTGGTACGCCTTTAGCTACCTTTTGTTGTATTTTGCTCTTGAAGATGGCATGGTTTCCGTAATGCAAGTTTTAATTGTCAATTAATCGTGGTTCTTCAAGAGCAAGGACGAGAATTTTTTTGGCGGACGATTTCTTTCGTGAGATTATTGAGGTTTCTTGTTTGCATCAATGTATCGATATTTAGTTTTTAAATGAATGTTTTCTGCTTGTAGAGAAATTTACCAGAGATCTTCGATATTCTCTGCCGTGCTAACCTGGACTCCCCAGAGTGCGAAAATCCAACTGCCGCCTATCGGTGGCCAAGTTGTGTACCACCTGGGGTAAAGTTACCTTTGCTTGCATAGTTCATGTTTTCTTGTGTTTCATTGGTTTGGCCTGGGTGATACCAGGACCGGACAGGACCAGAGGGTGTTGAAGCCTTTGGAAGCAAATATTTTCAGCCAAGCTCATTGAGCCAACAGACGGTGACCAGAGTAGCGGTGATTTTCACTCAGATGTGTCTGGATTTTGGGTTCAACGGATTGAGTAGCCGTTCAGGATTGTGTTAGTATTTGGTTCACCCCAAGTATTTGATTTCCTCGGTACCACCCACATGGGGGAGGTTTTCCCCTATTGGCCACACGCGATTTTTATTATTATTATGTCATCAGCAAATCTGATATGGAGCATCTTCCCTCCACTGAAATATATGTGTATTGTTCGATTCAATATTTCCATCAGATAAATATGGGTTATAATTACGTTACATTGCTGCTAGTCGACATATTTCTCACGTTTTCTTAGACAGTTGCTAGCTGTTACTCCATCATAGGAATTTACGTGCGCAGCATTGTTGCAATACAGACGTTCAAATTATCCGATTTCTGTAATTTCATTTCGATACAAGATCGTCCTAATGGGATTCAGCCAGTCAGTCTTAATGTGGATATCCGACTACGACTCTCATCATATGATAGACTGGGTGAACCACATTCTTAATCGGACTGTTGAATTCAGATCACTTATCTATGACAGGGAATGAATTCTTAAACACTGTGGAAAATAATAATCCAATGTGCTTATTACAAATACGTTATTTAAATACAAATATATGAACTAACGAGATAACAGTTTATTTACAGGAGCAGAGACCCATCCATCATAGCAGGGCAGTGCGAGATTGGTTTCAGGGCCAAGAGAGAATAAAGCTGTTGCCGTTTGTTCCACGATCACCGAACATCAACCAGAATATTAACCAGTGATGAAATGTCCACTCTATTTGAATCCCAAGAAAATAGGAACCTTCTCACAAAGGAATGTGAAGTGATATCAAAATTTATCCAACATACAAAAATTAATTGCAGGGCTTTCATTTATGCAGTAATAGCACACAAGGAAATATTATGTCTTGGAAGCGTGTATTTCATTTTCTCTTCTCATATTAACGCCCTTGTTTTAATATGAAGTGAGAAAATAAACACGAAAAACTAAAGTTCCTGAGAAGCATATAAGTCATTTCCTCTTCTCATATCACAACTTTTGTTTTAGTATGAAGTAAAAAAATAAACAGTTTAGAGTTCTGAAGCATAATATGACACCAGATTCTAATCGTAGGCGCTATCGGAAACGCCAAAAGCAGGGAGCTGTCCATTATTTTGTCCAACAGTCTGTTTCCTTTCATGTATTACTTCCGCTAGGAGATTCTTATTTAAGGACTTGTGGGCATCACGTTCTTCAGCAGAACAAGCCTTATGTTGTTGTGCTAATTACGGTATGGAAAAATGCAACAAAGAAGAGTTCCGCTAGAGCAGTGAGGATATTTGCACATGTGTGTATTCAGCAACGACTGCCAGCTGCCACAACACTTCACAGAATCCTTGCTGCAGGCAACACAACTGTGCGTGCACTACAGACTTCATTCAGTGAGACGTCTGGAGATGGATGAAAACGTCAAATTAACTTCGCTTTCCGAGTCGTATTCAATCCTGAATGAGGTGTTATTAAGGTAGTTGAGCGTTCTAGCAATTACACTTTTATGATTCCCATATGAGTATTTCGATAGCCAAAAGAACCTGTTAGTGTGAAACTATCGGGAACTGCATTAATATCAAACTGCAAGAACTTGAGACAATACGTGGACTCTTCTCTTCGCTTGGTGACCTATTACTGCTATTTAGCATTCTCTCCGTCCTAGTCGTAATGCAAATGGAACTTCAGAGGCGCTTTCCGCTATTCGTGACAAACATCAGCAACCTGTAATCACTGAGTCACAACTGCGTGATGATAATGGTTCAGGTTGTCAGTAGTTGTGGTGGTGTTATGCTGTCAAACTGTTTACAGTAACATTAATAGTGGCGCACATAATTTAGCGCTGACGATCTACTTAAGTAAAGATAGTGTTGTGGCGTCGTCGCTTATCTTTATTTGGCCTCAGCTTGAGTAATCCGATTTAACGAACATAGTACTCCAATCGCGGGCTGCTAATACAGTATGACTGCAGAGATTATCGTGCGGATATTACATTAATTCTGCAATGAAATGCTTAACAAATCTGACCCTCAGCTATGCAGCTGGAATGACTCATTACACAGGTACTCCATTTTGCACTTGGTTAAGTGATCAGTTCGCTGCTATCCTACTTGTATTGTTCGTAAATACTCGTATACCTCATAAACGGTTCAAATGGCTCTGAGCACTATGGGACTTAACTTCTGAGGTTATCAGTCCGCTAGAACTTAGAACTACTTAAACCTAACTAACCTAAGGACCTCAGACACATCCATGTCCGAGACAGGATTCGAACCTGCGACCGTAGCGGTCGCGCGGTTCCCGACTGTAGCGCCTGGATCCGCTCGGCCAACCCGGTTTGCATACTTGTATACTGACCATTCGTTATTTGACTAAATATGAACTACAATCTAATTCGCATGTAAATGACATGGGTTAGCGCCGGCACAAAGGTATGACTAATGGTTGGATGCCGTTGAAGTCCTGTTACATTGATGACAAGACAAATGTTCGCAAATCACCTCTATTGCCTCAAAAAACAATTGCATCTTAAATATCGAAGGACCGACGACCACACTGTCACAGCGCGTTGAAATACAGCGACGACGGCAGATGAAAATTTGTGACCGACTGGGCTTCGAACCCAGACCTCCTACTTACTAGACAGACGTTCTGATCACTGGACCATTTTTTTTTTTTTTTAATGTTTGAGAAGACTTTCAGCACCAGTTAGGCGGAGGAAAAGAGGGCAGGGGTCGAAGATCCGAGGCCTGGCCACAATGCCTCTCCCATACCTGGCACTGTTCAGCTGCATTATTCCCATGTATTCCATGTTTGCACACGTATATTCTTGTAAATTGTAGAACAAAACGGAAGTAGTAATTTAGGTAAAATAAATTACAGATTACCGCCTCCAATGGCGTGCGTTCCTTGTAGAACATAACTTATAACAATGGAAAGGGTGACGGAAAAATACATAACAAACATTCATGCAGAAATGTATTCACATTTTAATTTATTATGCACTGGATGCATATGAGGTCTGTAAGAAAGCCATATATTTTTCAACAAATAAAAGAAATTTCGGAGCCGGTGGGGTTCTGCCAAATTAGAACAGTTCTGATTTTAGATCCAACGTAAAAGGATATTCCAGGAATAAAAAAAGTGAAAGAACTGTATTCCTCTTCTAATGAATAAAACTGCCCACCTCTTTGTAGCCCACATAAAGCAATAGAGATAAAATTTAAAACCATTCCTTATATTTGCTATTCTTCTTCAGCTTAAAATGTTCTACTGCAATATAGAACATGTACTCCACTAAGTTTTGTTTGTTATGACGTAAAACACAAACTGTCCCAGAAGCCACGAATAACTGTTATTCTTTGCGGACGGGTAACATTTCCAGTCGGGTTGTAAAGCTTCAGTTATCGGTATTTGACTTTCTGCGTTTCTATTGACAGTGCTAACTTCTTCGTAGTCCAGTTCCAAATATTCTGATTCTTTTTTCACATGAGAAGATGTGCGCTACAGTTCTACAAGCCGTCATTTGTCGCCGCATGGAGATGGTCTCAATTTGATTTTACATAATCGTTCCGCTGTGGGTATGGTTTCGTTTACAAAGTCGCACCATACGGCACTTACTCTAGTTGGTATAATTTTATTGTTGATATTTTTCCAGACGTTCCTCCAGTTTTTTGTAGGTTAAGTTGCCGGAATTGGTTTGTGAAGACGATGTCTGGTAATATAAACGGTTCTAGTGTTGGTTTGTGCTCGTGGAAGTCTTATACAGCTCCAAACGCCATAGTACTTTCGGACGTAATCTAGGCTGGCATGCTACATTAACAGGAGCGTTCCTATCCCCAGGATCTAACGAGAGGAACAGAAGTTTCGTGATGCCTGTCTTAGTGGCGTGTATTAGTTTAAAAGCACGTCTTTAATTCAAAGTCCTCCGTTTTGCCTCTGCTAAGTCGCCGTGTCGAAGGATACTTTGATGATATTTTGTTTCCACACATACCAAGAGGCTACAGCTTATATTTTTATGTGCAGTGACCTGCAGTATCGGTAAGACTGCTCCAGCGCAATATATTTTTCTAAGTATGTATGTATTTATAATCTGAACTTTGTGCAGTCGGTCTAACGATCGCATGTCATGGTCCTTCAACAAGGTCCTGATGAGATTAAATTTCCACTCCCAATTGTTCGTGGTCATGCGCTTGGGATTCGCCCTTAACTACAATCCGAGTTGGAGTCTCTCTTCGGTTACATCTAACCAGTGCGCACCTATTGCACTATTGTAAGTACCGAGATGCTGTATTTTGGTATTAAAATTTTGTAAATCCGGGTTCGAATCTGGTCAGCCACAAATTTTCATCTGACGCTGTTGTTCTATTTTAATGCCCATGACAGCCTGGACATCTGTCCTTCAATCTTTAATTGATTAAGAAGTCTGTCTATTTCAATTCGTAGTGTATGTTCTTTCGGAAATGTCCTAAGAACACGCACACACACACATTTATATCATTTCTGAAAACGTTTGGCAACTCAGTGATAGTGCCAGACTGGAGATGCATCAACCTACTCATTTCACTAGATATAGTTGTAATTTTCTGAACAATTCCTGTTTAATAAGTGACAGCAACAGTGTCTCTCATCGTTTACTTTGTCGGAAACCTGCTTCTTTCTTCCCTAGGCTATACTTTAGCAATGATTGATTGCTAACATTCTTGATACCTCCCTGGACGTGCTACTGCAACTGTAGCCAAAGATTCAAATCCGACTGGAAAAGTATGTTTCAAGTCAAATGGTTTTGCTCCTCCCCTACTGTCATTGAAAACGATCACAACGAAATTAATTATAGGTATTCTATAAAACCCTTGAGTTCATACTGCGGTGCTGTGAAGATGAAAAAGTAGTTTTCACAATTATCAGGCCCGCATCTCGTGGTCGTGCGGTAGCGTTCTCGCTTCCCACGCCCGGGTTCCCGGGTTCGATTCCCGGCGGGGTCAGGGATTTTCTCTGCCTCGTGATGGCTGGGTGTTGTGTGCTGTCCTTAGGTTAGTTAGGTTTAAGTAGTTCTAAGTCCTAGGGGACTGGTGACCATAGATGTTAAGTCCCATAGTGCTCAGAGCCATTTGAACCATTTTTGAACAATTATCAGATGACAGATGGAATTTGTCAGATTCCACTAATTATGATTGCATCATTGGTTCACAGGCGCTTTTCTGCCGCTTTTTGTAACTGTTATTTGTGTGTTAGAGCTGGAAGAATAGAAACATCAAATTTTCGCCATATGGAATGTTCGAATTCACCTTAAGTCTTCACGTTTCGAGCAAAGGCAGAATATCCGTCACGGAAGCTAACAATAAGCCAGGCCATGCCTGTCTTCTGGTGGATGTGCCAATGACAGTGATCCCAATAACAATATTGTACAGCAAAGAGGAATTGCCAACTCAACCACTGGAGAAGCTCCAAAATTGTGAATCACGTCTGGTGAATACGCTTTCAAGGTTTCGATCCGATTAAGACAGTAAAACACAAATAATTGTCGCAGTTATTAATATATGACATTTAGTTTGCATTCAGTGCATCGATGTATTACAAGTAATTGCACTCTAGCCTTTAAACCTAGTTACAGAAATGCGAATAAGACTCATGGGCGTATAATGAGGATCTTGCAGCCCTTGCCACCCGCAACTTTGAGATGAAGCTATAGTTACTTCCGAGGTCACTCACAGAACACATCAGCTGGTATCCTTCCTGGTACTATAACTGAAACTTGGCAACAGCGCAGAATATGTTTGGCAACTCTGTGACTGACAAGTTACTTCCTTGATGGCACAGAACTATCCTGCTGAATTCACTTGATATTATCGCCGGCACAGTAGCTCAGCGTGTTCGGTCAGAGAGCCAGTTGGCCTCTGTAATAAAAAAACTGAGTGGACTGATCTACAAACGAACTTGAACGGATGTCACTGTGACGTCCGCAGCGACCAACCACAACGATCGACGACGAACAAGATGCAAAAAAAAAAAAAAAAAAAAAAGAGAAGAAGGTAACGTGCTTGCCTGTCAGGTGCACGCTGCCTTTTGCCTGTCAGGTGCACGCTGCCTTTGTTCGCCTTTCGAGACTCGCTGAATGCAAGATTTTTAATTCTTTTGTAGCAGAACTACAAGCAGGCAGATACAAATTCAATGAGGGAATAGTAAGACAACGCTCTAGCAAAATTCGTTTTGCTACTTTTAGTAACCCTTAGTGTCAAAGCGAAAAACCTTACGGTACTTCCAAATTCATAATGCCACTTTTATTTTCTGCCGACATACTTTTTTGTTGTTGTGAATACGTAATTTTATCTATGAACTGCCACATTTTCATAATACTTACGAAGCAAATCATGTGAGGTAACACTTCACCAACTTGTCGGGAAGGTGGAAAAAGCACTACCCTTTCTGGATGCTCTCTGTATCTTCCTGGATGTCGAGGGGGTTCTAGTAATACGACCTTCGAGTAAATGGTTAGAGATGAAGAACCTAGTGGTGAATGAACTCAAAGATGAGCTGAATGCGAGAGACTACTCTTGAAAAGAATAAGTAGACAATTTATTCACAGTAAGACTTAGAAAATTTGATAGTATTGTTAAACCTATGTGCACTGAACATTGTGAAAAAATATTTAAAGACAAGCCGCACGAAAATTGGTGTAGTATTATTTATGGCGAAGCATGTCCAGCACATATACTGAAAAATTATGTTTCTCGATGAAACTTTAGAGAGGGTTGTAGTGTATCTAGAGGTAGCCCTGGATGGAAAACTATTATGAACACCTCATATATAGAATATATTCCACTGCGAAAGATAATCTTATAAGCACTAGAAGCTACTGTAGGGTAAACGAGGGTCTAAACCCAGTACGTACTGGATATACACCTCTGCAAAAATACCAATGATAATTTATTGTCTTATAATATGAACAAAGTCGAACAGGAGGTGGCTGCTAGGGAGTCTCGCAAAGTGCAGAGACTGGCCTTCTTTCACAAACAGACGGAATTAGCAGGACATCCACTCTTGGGATGGATATTAGGCTAGACATCTTACATCTGTGGCTTAAAATGGAGGCCGCAGCAGGGACATAAGGCTAAAAATTGTAAATAACTGGATATAGTTAGAATATACGGAATCCCAAATCAGTATGGCGATGGCTGGGGAAATGTCGACTAACTACACAATAACTTCTAGCTGTTTCAATAAACCTTGCCATGTAACAGTTGGAAGCAGGGAGCAGTGGAAGAACAAACCACTACACCGTTCAGGAGACATAATATAGTGGTATACTGACAGGTCGAAAACAGATGAAACCACCGGGTCTGGTGTGCTGCCTAGAATCTCTTTAGGGAAGATGGCCACAGTATTACATAATATCTTCTATCAGCATGTGCACGGAGGAGAATTAGAGTAGACCCTACAAAAATCGTAGCATCTACTTTTATTCAGACAGCCAAGCAGCTCTGAAATCTCTATCAGCCCCTGCGACCGAAGGTCGTTACAGAATGCCATGAAGCATGTTCTTTCGGACATGTCCGAAAGAACAGACACCACACATATATCCATATACAGAGTGTTTCAGGAGGAATAGTAGATATTTTAGCAGGGGGTAGTACAGACGAATTGCATAAAAAATTCCATATAAATGCGTCCACTTTTAATTGTGTACAGAGATACAGCTGTTAGTACGTAACCCTAACAAACTCAAAGCAAAGACAACGAGGACATTCAAAGCTGATTTTCAAAAATTCCCCCACCAACTTCAATGCACATTTGACTTCTCTTGATAACACCACGTGTAGGTCGTCTTTGCGTTCTTTTATGAGGGCTGCACTATTCATAATCCGAACGATCAAATCGGTTCTTGGGTTTACTTTTTCTTTGTAGACTTCGCCTTTAACCCTCCCCGCAGGCAAAAATCGAAAGAGATAAGGTCCGGGGACCTTGAAGACCAAGAAAAGTGCCCATATCCAATGATCCATCTTCCAGGAAATGTTAGGTTTGGATAATGTGTCACCTGGCGACTAGAATGTGCAGGAGCCCCGTCATCCTGGAGGAACATGCGCATCCTAGTAGCCAAATGAACCTCTTCCAATTACGCTGGAAGCTCATTTTCAAGGAAGTGTAGACAACTGGGTCCTGTAAGAACCAACCGAAAATGCGTTGAACCCAGCTATCTGTATGTTCAATAAAAATTGGACGCATGTTATATGTCATTATTTCAACAATTTGGCTATACTATCATCTCCAAGAATATTTACTATTCCTCCTGAAACATCCTGTACAATTATTTGGGTCTCCACGGGTCATCGAAAGTTTTCAGTGCTAGACGCACGAAATCGTCCGACCTTCGCGGGAATACAGTGTGGACGCAAGTCAGTGGAACAAAGGCCGTGGGGTACCGCGCATGTGGTATGCGGCAAAAATGGGAATTCGCGTCTGACGAGGAGCGTGTGTAGATACGTGCTGCAGAGAGGTTGACTGCTGTGTCATTATAGTATCCACCGTCGGAGGTTCGAATCTGGCATGGGTGTGTATGTTGTCCATAGCGTAAGTTACTTTAAGTTAGATTAAGTAATGTGTAAGCTTAGGGACCGATGACCTAAGCAGCTTGGTCTCATAAGTTCTTACCACAAATTTACAAAATTATAATACCAAAATACTGCATCTCGGTTCTCACAATAGTGCAATAGATGCGCACTGGTTAGATGTAACTGAAGAGAGTCTCCAACTCCGACTGTGGTTAAGGGCGAATCCCAAGCGCATGGCCACTAACAACTGGAAGCGGAATGTCATCCGAACCTTGTTGAAGGACCATGAGAGGACCGGATCTTCGGCCCCTGCCCTCTTTGCCTCCGCCTACCTGGTGCTGATAGTCTTCTCAAACATTAAAAAAAAAATACTCCAGTGATCAGAACGTCTGTCTAGTAAGCAGGAGGTCTGGGTTCGAAGCCCATCCGCACGATAATCTCTGCAGTCATACTGTATTAGCAGCCCGCGATTGGAGTACTATGTTCGTTAAATCGGATTACTCAAGCTGAGGCCAAATAAAGATAAGCGACGACGCCACAACACTACCTTTACTTAAGTAGATCGTCAGCGCTAAATTATGTGCGCCACTATTAATGTTACTGTAAACAGTTTGACAGCATAACACCACCACAACTACTGACAACCTGAACCATTATCATCACGCAGTTGTGACTCTCAGTGATTACAGGTTGCTGATGTTTGTCACGAATAGCGGAAAGCGCCTCTGAAGTTCCATTTGCATTACGACTAGGACGGAGAGAATGCTAAATAGCAGTAATAGGTCACCAAGCGAAGAGAAGAGTCCACGTATTGTCTCAAGTTCTTGCAGTTTGATATTAATGCAGTTCCCGATAGTTTCACACTAACAGGTTCTTTTGGCTATCGAAATACTCATATGGGAATCATAAAAGTGTAATTGCTAGAACGCTCAACTACCTTAATAACACCTCATTCAGGATTGAATACGACTCGGAAAGCGACGTTAATTTGAGGTTTTCATCCATCTCCAGACGTCTCACTGAATGAAGTCTGTAGTGCACGCACAGTTGTGTTGCCTGCAGCAAGGATTCTGTGAAGTGTTGTGGCAGCTGGCAGTCGTTGCTGAATACACACATGTGCAAATATCCTCACTGCTCTAGCGGAACTCTTCTTTGTTGCATTTTTTCCATACCGTAATTAGCACAACAACATAAGGCTTGTTCTGCTGAAGAACGTGATGCCCACAAGTCCTTAAATAAGAATCTCCTAGCGGGAGTAATACATGAAAGGAAACAGACTGTTGGACAAAATAATGGACAGCTCCCTGCTTTTGGCGTTTCCGATAGCGCCTACGATTAGAATCTGGTGTCATATTATGCTTCAGAACTCTAAACTGTTTATTTTTTTACTTCATACTAAAACAAAAGTTGCGATATGAGAAGAGGAAATGACTTATATGCTTCTCAGGAACTTTAGTTTTTCGTGTTTATTTTCTCACTTCATATTAAAACAAGGGCGTTAATATGAGAAGAGAAAATGAAATATACGCTTCCAAGACATAATATTTCCTTGTGTGCTATTACTGCATAAATGAAAGCCCTGCAATTAATTTTTGTATGTTGGATAAATTTTGATATCACTTCACATTCCTTTGTGAGAAGGTTCCTATTTTCTTGGGATTCAAATAGAGTGGACATTTCATCACTGGTTAATATTCTGATGACTAATGACATGATACCCGTTGCAATTGCTCCATGGCACCTGTGAGTAGAGTCTCACGTTGGTTACTATAAGAACACGCAGGCAGTGATATCCGATCACTGCAGGCAGAGCCAAGGTGATTTCTTTCTGTTTATGGCGAAGCGTCTGCTGCAGTGTCCACGCTCAGCCAACATAAACAAATCGCGGCGGCATTGGGCACTGCTAATCGCTGCGCTTGTCGCGAGCCTCGACAACTAGAGCGCACTGTCTCTGCTAACGATTCTATGGAGTTAATACATCTTACTTAACGTAATACGCAGGACGTGGGATGGGTAAAAATTCAGTTTGTAACTTCCCATCGCATTAAAATACTTTAGTCATATTTGATGCAATATTTATTGTTGGTTGTCTCTCTAATGTTAATAGTATTGATTCAGATTGTGCGTTAACACCAAAACACACACACACACACAAACACGCAAACAGTCATTGATTCCAGTGAGGGTGACAACTACTGTGTGTTGAACAACACATGCACCAGTCAGTTCCTCAGTTGGCATCGAGTGGATGAGATTTTTCAATTACCTTGCATTGCAAGAATTGTAGGGAGGGGACTGAAAGTAAATGGACTTGTTGTATGCTAAAGAGCTGCGACAAAGCAAAGCTTGACCGATTATCAGATAATTGTCCACATGGGCTTTGTGGACGAGTATACTTTTAGTAACCAACCCACCCACGATCATTACGTAAGATTTCTCGAGGGCGTAGGGGAATTGATTTCATTAAGTCGTCGACAGTGTAGCGTGATGGTTTACTTCCCACCATACGTTTTCTATATTCGTCCAAAGGTCGCTTGCATTTGTAGGGACACATGGCAATGACCTTGTTACCTCTGCCCACATATTCTCTATCTGGTTGATGTTCGGTGATCGTGGAACAAACGGCAACAGCTTTATTCTCTCTTGGCCCTGAAACCAATCTCGCACTGCCCTGCTATGATGGATGGGTCTCTGCTCCTGTAAATAAACTGTTATCTCGTTAGTTCATATATTTGTATTTAAATAACGTATTTGTAATAAGCACATTGGATTATTATTTTCCACAGTGTTTAAGAATTCATTCCCTGTCATAGATAAGTGATCTGAATTCAACAGTCCGATTAAGAATGTGGTTCACCCAGTCTATCATATGATGAGAGTCGTAGTCGGATATCCACATTAAGACTGACTGGCTGAATCCCATTAGGACGATCTTGTATCGAAATGAAATTACAGAAATCGGATAATTTGAACGTCTGTATTGCAACAATGCTGCGCACGTAAATTCCTATGATGGAGTAACAGCTAGCAACTGTCTAAGAAAACGTGAGAAATATGTCGACTAGCAGCAATGTAACGTAATTATAACCCATATTTATCTGATGGAAATATTGAATCGAACAATACACATATATTTCAGTGGAGGGAAGATGCTCCATATCAGATTTGCTGATGACATAATAATAATAAAAATCGCGTGTGGCCAATAGGGGAAAACCTCCCCCATGTGGGTGGTACCGAGGAAATCAAATACTTGGGGTGAACCAAATACTAACACAATCCTGAACGGCTACTCAATCCGTTGAACCCAAAATCCAGACACATCTGAGTGAAAATCACCGCTACTCTGGTCACCGTCTGTTGGCTCAATGAGCTTGGCTGAAAATATTTGCTTCCAAAGGCTTCAACACCCTCTGGTCCTGTCCGGTCCTGGTATCACCCAGGCCAAACCAATGAAACACAAGAAAACATGAACTATGCAAGCAAAGGTAACTTTACCCCAGGTGGTACACAACTTGGCCACCGATAGGCGGCAGTTGGATTTTCGCACTCTGGGGAGTCCAGGTTAGCACGGCAGAGAATATCGAAGATCTCTGGTAAATTTCTCTACAAGCAGAAAACATTCATTTAAAAACTAAATATCGATACATTGATGCAAACAAGAAACCTCAATAATCTCACGAAAGAAATCGTCCGCCAAAAAATTCTCATCCTTGCTCTTGAAGAACCACGAATAATTGACAATTAAAACTTGCATTACGGAAACCATGCCATCTTCAAGAGCAAAATACAACAAAAGGTAGCGAAAGGCGTACCAATCTTCGGCACTGTATTTCTCGAACACAGATCTATCATCAAGTCTGTCAAAGAAATCGCATCCATCAACAAAAAAAATGGTTCAAATGGCTCTGAGCACCGTGGGACTCAACTGCTGTGGTCATCAGTCCCCTAGAACTTAGAACTACTTAAACCTGACTAACCTAAGGACATCACACACAGCCATGCCCGAGGCGGGATTCGAACCTGCGACCGTAGCAGTCGCACGGTTCCTGACTGCGCGTCTAGAACCGCGAGACCACCGCGGCCGGCCATCCATCAACAATCGACTTATGACTATGCTCATTCAGAGCCCCTATAAAAGATATACACTCGAAAATACTATGAGCAAAATTCACCAAGATGACGTGAAAATACTAATGGGAGACTTCAACTCTCTATTTGGGACAGAAAAATCCTGTAGAAAAATCATTGGTACAAATTCAACACACCGAAACGCTTAGACCAACGGCACACGTCTGACTGACATTTGCCAACAATTCAACCACAAAAGAATGTCTTCCCACTTTAGGACGTAGCCTGTTCCCAAGAAACATGTTTGGCTACCCGATGCAAGCTGCTTTCGTTCGCCTTTCGAGACTCGCTGAAAGCCAGATTTTTAATTTTTTTGTAGCAGAGCTACAAGCAGGCAGATACAAACGCAATAAGGGAATCGTAAGACAACGCTCGAGCAAAATGCGCCTTGCTACTTTCAGTAACCCTTAGTGTCAGAGCGAAAACTTTACGGTACTGCCAAATTCATAATGACGACATATTTTTTGTTGTTGTGAATACATAATTTTATCTGTGAAATGCCACATTTTCATAATAATTGCAAATGATACAGGAAATGAAGTAAATACAGATCTTTTAGAAGTCAAAAGTCGGTAATGTCCTACTAATTCGTGTTAAAATAGGCTCAATCGTCTTACAGATACTTAATGCTTTATTAAGATAGTCTGCCGTCGTGATGTTTCTGTAGTAAGCCGAATTTAATTTGTATTAGTACAGTGAATATTTTAATTGGATTTTCCATTAGTTTATTAAACGCAACAGTAATCATCAAAGAGAAATGAATCAGCAAAAGAATTTTCTTTCACGATATCTAAAACGATCTGACAATGCAGAAGTTGTTTACAAATTCTACGCCAGTAGAAACCTACTGGTTCCCACGATATCATTATACCAGAGTAGTTTTAAGAGTATTTTCGTCTAGAAATGAATTGCGTTGACGGTTGATCGATCAAGAGCGGGAAAGGTAAAACTTTACGAATATATGACGAGAGGGACAAGTGCTTGAGAGAGGACTTCTCTATCAATACAAGTGCCTAAGAGACGTCTTTAATTTCAATCTCCTGGATAGTTTTGTTTCTCAAATCAAGAAGTGCGTTATCATGCAGTAGCACATGTGATGTTGCTCGATTTTCTTACGCTGCGACCGAAAGGTGTCTCAGTTGTTGGCAACAAATTCCAGCTGTGTTGCACACAGCCCTTGGGGCAGAATTGGTAGCCCAAAACACACTTTTGGAGCTATCAGATGTAAAATATTATGTTCACACTACTCTTTCCTCGAGTTTATGTGTTTTGGGGGGGCTCAGCCTTTCATTTCTTCTCAGGAAGTTAACGATAAAGGCATCATAACACGTCACCAGTAACAGTACTGCATACGAATGCTCAGTGAGCGACCTGATGACGTTCAATAATGGTCACTCCGTTGATTTTTGTTGTTTCGAATTAGAGCATGCAGTACTCCTACACCAGACTTCTGAACTTTGCCTGTTGAATTCAAATGTCGCATGATGGTAAAATGGTAATCTATCATATATATCAGTGGTCGAGACTTCCTTAATGTGGAAAATCATTCATGCCAGAACGATCTTTGTTGAAACAAGATTATCTTTTTCTGGCGTATTTTTCCCAAAAGCACTCGCTCCACACACAATTCAAATCTTTCTAGCTGCCTCCTCTGCATTCACCACTCTGTTATACCAAAAGTAAACGTTGTGTTGCAGATGTTGCACCTATTTCCACTTGCGACTCAATTTTACAATGCTTAACTGTAGTTCATGATTTTCAAGTTTGCAAAATCCATTCCTTAACTGCCAGATAATAACTAGAACTTCAAATTCGAAAATGACAGTTGAGACACACGCTGATAGCGTCGCGACGCGTTCACCTGGGCGGCGCCGGATTTCAGGCGGCGGGTGGCGTCTGGCCGGTGGCCGGTAGCCGCTGCAGCGCGAGGAAACTCTCGAGCGTAAGCTGTTATGATCGCGGCGCAGCCACGAGCTGTCCTGCGGAATTGTTTCTGGAATACTTGTTATTGCTGGTGGGTAGAATGTTAAGCGAATTATCTTCGATGTTCAGTCAGACTCATAACTTTAGGCCGACTGTGGGTTAAAAAAAAAAATCACAGTTGGACGCGAACAGGCGCCTATAAGTTTAGAACGCACGACGCTTGCCACTAGACCACGGGCTCACAGCGTCCAACAACGTCTCGGAAGTAGATAACACTTCCTCCTGACACTTCCGCATCTTACAGTGTTGCCAGATTGTGCAGATTGCCGGACTTAGAGTTGTCAGGGGCGGTCAGTTTTATTGGCCACCTTAAGTGAATGACTCGGACTTAGTCTCTGTGGCGGCCCGCCGGCGGTCAGTTTTATTGTCTAAGACTGTACGTTACAGAAGCAGCAATCTCGTCAATAACTTCCACCGTGATAAGACGCCTTCCTGTTCCAGGTGCCACAACAAGTTCACCTGCGTTTTGAAATTTCGTTATCGTCTTCTTTAACTGTTCACTCACGTTGTGGATTGTGAAACGACGGCGTGGGTGTCATAGCGTCATACAGTGTAAAGTTCCAGATTAATGCCACAGCGCCAGATTGGCGCCTGGTGACCACAATTGGAAGTAGGTTGTTTTCCAGCGTAAATCGGTTCTGCTCTAACGCATCGTCTTACCTACCATACGGTAATTACAGCACTCATTAGACCTTCCAGAGAAGCTGCACCCGGTATACAGAGAGTTTAAAAAAGAATTACCTGATTTCAAAACCCCATATTTCTTGATAAAAACAAGTTACAAACAAGGGATTGCTTGCAGATTACCCACAAAACCTTAAGTTTTAGCTACGCTATTACAGATGCTCAGTGTGTCCACTAATTGCAGCACGAACAACGTCTAGACAATAGCTAAATTCGCCATAAACTTTACACAATGTACTTTAGCGAACTAGAGACATATTCGTGACATCATATAACACGAAAATTACAATTAGATCGCACCACACTGGGAGCCAACAGTTGAAACGTCCCCTTAGGAAAATTAGTGAATTACTGTGCTGGTAAACCCCTTTCGTTATTTGATTTTCAAACAGCTGAGCAAAACTGAACGTACTCAGACATTTCTCTCTTTACTTATTCTTATCATCACTAAACTGACACACAATATTTTTATCGCAACGCAATCTGACTTTCAATAATCCCTACAAAAGAATGGCCGTGACTAACAATAACCTATACCTTTCATGAATCACTTACCTCACAAAAATGTTCGTTACTCGAACTAATGCAATACAGCGAGCGCCAATACTGCCAGCTACATAAAAGATTCTAACTACTGAAGGCACTAACTACTGATACGCATAGTTAGCAAATGAAAGATTTTGATACAGAACAAACAATGCATATACCTTAATAATGTTCAAAAGTCATCATATATATATATATATATATATATATATATATATATATATATATATATATATATATATATATATCAGTTCATGATATCCAGTATTACAAATTTACTGTTTCTGATGGACACACGTCCAGATCGTCCGCTCTCTAAATTCTGCCATCTGTCTCCCCACATTCACCACTGCTGGCGGCTCACCTCCAACTGTGCAACGCTACGGGCTGTTCACATCCAACATCCCAATACTACAATAGTGAATAATCCAACAATTCCAACCACTTGCGTTGTGTTACCAATATAAAAACCTAAACAGCCTACTTACACAGTTCACTGATAGCAGTAATTAAATGAAATCAAACACGACAGTTATGGGGTTATGAGGCTGTTGTACGAATGAAAAAGATTGCTTAGGTGCTTAAAACTTACAACATTTGTTTATTTCAGTATATATATGTATACACAAAACATACCGAAATTACAAATTTCGGGGACAATTTGATTGGGCGTGGACATGACTCAGTTATTAAGGGAAAAGGGGCATTCATCATCTCATCATTACTCGTCATCATTCGTCGTGTAGTTCTGTCGGCGACAACCACTGTGTCGGGACTACGTATGGTCTCGTAGTGGTGGCGGTGAATACGCTTGTCTGCCCGTTGTGGGCAAAGCTGTGATATAAAGGCGTCGGAAGGCTGATGTTGTAAAGCCCCCATGTCCTCTTGTTTCCGCGCTGTCTCACCAACATCTCTTCCGGTACGGTCGCAGGTACAAATCCTGCCTCGGGCATGGATGTGTGTAATGTCCTTATGTTAGTTAGGTTTAATTAGTTCTAAGTTCTAGGGGACTGATGACCTCAGAAGTTAAGTCCCAAAGTGCTCAGAACCATTTGCCCGATTTTTAACTGATCGCGGTTTCACGGCCACGCCTCACCATGCAGGTTGGAAGTTTCCTATCTTGCATGGGCTGCTGTGCGCCTGGGTATTTATCGTCTTCCTCACGATTTCACATTCTTCGGATCTTTTCCTGTATTCCGAAGCTGTTGTGAGAGCAGCCACACGACAGTTCTCTGTAACCGCCATCTCTACGTCGAGCCTGAACAATGTTTGGGCTTCGTCTCAGAGTCTGCTAGTGTCCACAAAAACCTCTTCATAAGAACGCTGATCTCTTTCACAAGTGTCCCTGTGCGAATTCTCCGCGCTTTACGTACGTTCCTCTCATTGCCTCTGGAGTACTGGAAATGTCGTCAAATTCCTCTTTTCTAAGGTAGGTGATACGACTGCTGCCAGGCCAGATGAACTAACATGCTCTCGCTCGCACATTCTTGACGTTCCGTTCTAATTGCTGCAGGGGTCCGTCAGTTTTTGACACGCTTCTCATTGTCTGCCAGGCTCTTCGCAATGTGTCCATTTTTAAGAGATGCTAGGGCGTCCACCGGCTATCCCCTAAGTGTTTGCAGACTGGCTGCAGTGTCCATTTCTCCGGCGATGGCCGCAGGGAATGCGGCTGTAGCACCCGTGGTATAGCGGTAGCGTCTTCCATTCCTGATTAAAACGTTTTCCGCCACGGGATCGAATCCCGTCAGTATTCAAATTTTGATTAATGGTCAGCTTTGGCAGCCGAAGACTTCCGGCATAAGAACTCACCCCTCATTCTGCCAACGATCTTGCCAAAGAGGGCGAAGGAGCGGACACAGTTTCAGGGCACTCTGTTGTAGTAGGGGTGGGAAACTGCCACTCAAGGCGAAAGAATCAGCAATGATCAACGGCATGAGGATACAGAAGGCAATGGAAGCCACTGCATTAACGACACTTGATGTGTATCCACAGGACATGTGGCCTGTAATTGAAGAAATGCCAAGATGATCTCTCCATTGGCAAAAAGTTCCGGAATAGTCCCCCATTCCCACCTCCGGGAGGGGATTGCCAAAGGGGAAAGGGAGAAAAATATTGAATAATCAACGGAAGGATAATGTCCTACGAGTCGGGGCGTGGAATGTCAGAAGCTTGAACGTGGTAGGGAAACTAGAAAATCTGAAAGGATATGCAAAGGCTCATAGTAGGAGTCAGTGGAGTGAAGTGGAAAGAAGACAATTATTTCTGGTCAGATGAGTTTAGGGCAATAACAAAAGCAGCAAAAAATGGAATAACAGGAGTAGGGTGCGTTATGTATATGGAGGTGTCTTATTGTGGATTCTTATCAGAATTGACAGCAAACCAATGCCGACTAGGCGTATACATGCCGACGTCGCAAGCTGAAGATGAAGAGATAGGGAGAGTGTATGAAGACAGTGAAAGGGTAATACGGTATGTAAAGGGATATGAAAATCTAATAGTCATGGGAGACTGGGATGCAGTTGTAGGGGAAGGAGTAGAAGAAAAGGTACAAGAGAATTTGGGCTTGGGACAAGAAATGAAATAAGAGACAGACTAACTGAGCTCTGTAACAAGTTTCAGCTAGTAATGGTGAATACTCAGTTCAATAATTGCAAGAGGAGGAGGTATACTTGGAAAAGGCGGGATGATAGGGGAAGATTTCAGTTGGATTACATCATTGTGAGAAGAGATTCCGAAATCAGATACTGGACTGTAAGGCGTACCCAGGAGCCGATATAGATTCAGATCACAATATAGTAGGGACGAAGCGTAAGCTGAAGTATAAGACATTAGTCAGAAAGAGTCAATACGCAAAGAAGTGGGATACGGACGTACTAAGAAATGACGAGATACGGTTAAAGTTCTCTAAGACTGTAGATACAGCAATAAGGAATAGCACAGTAGGCAATACAGTTGAAGAGGAATGGACATCTCTAGAAACAGCCATCACAGAAGTTGGGAAGGAAAACACTGGTACAAAGAAGCTAACTGCAGAGAAACCATGGATAAAAGAAGAAATACATCAATTGATCAACGAAAGGAGGTAGCACAAAAATTTTCCTAGAAATTCAGGAATAGAGAAATACAATTCACCGAGGAATGAAATAAATAGGATGTGCTAGGAAGCTAAGACAAAATGGCTGCAGGAAAAATGTTAAGACTCTGAACAAGAAATGATTTTCGGAAGGACAGATTCAGCATACAGGATAGTTAACCTTCGATGACATTAAAAGCAAAGGTGATAACATTAAGAGTGCAACGGGAATTCCACTCTTAAAAGCAGAGGAGAGAGCTGATAGATGGAAAATATACACTGAAAGCCTCTACGATGGGTAAGATATGTCTGATGTGATAGAAGAAGAAACAGGTGTCGATTTAGAAGAGATAAGGGGTCCGGTATTAGAATTTAAAAGACATTTGGAGAACTTAAGATCAAATAAGTTTGTATACCTGGAAGAATCCTGGAGATACTAATAGGTATCAGATAGATTATATAATGGTAAGACAGAGATTTAGGAACCAGGTTTTAAATTGTAAGACATTTCCAGGGGCAGATGTGGATTCTGACCACAATCTATTGGTTATGAACTGCAGATTGAAACTGAAGAAACTGCAAAAAGGTGGGAATTTAAGGAGATGGGCCCTGGATAAACTGAAAAAACCAGAGGTTGTAGAGAGTTTCAGGGAGAGCATAAGGGAAAAATTGACAGGAATGGGGGAAAGAAATACAGTAGAAGAAGAATGGGTAGGTCTGAGGGATGAAGTAGTGAAGGCAGCAGAGGATCAAGTAGGTAAAAAGACGAGGGCTAGTAGAAATCCTTGGGTAACAGAAGAAATATTGAATTTAATTGATGAAAGGAGAAAATATAAAAATGCAGTAAATGAAGCAGGCAAAAAGGAATACAAACGTCTCAAAAATGAGATCGACAGAAAGTGCAGAATGGCTAAGCAGGGATGGGTAGAGGACAAATGTAAGGATGTAGAGGCTTGTCTCACTAGGGGTAAGATAGATACTGCCTACAGGAAAATTAAAGAGACCTTTGGAGAGAAGAGAACCACTTGTATGAATATCAAGAGCTCTGATGGAAACCCAGTTCTAAGCAAAGAAGGGAAGGCAGAAAGGTGGAAGGAGTATATAGAGGGTTTATACAAGGGCGATGTACTTGAGGACAGTATTATGGAAATGGAAGAGGATGTAGATGAAGATGAAATGGGAGATAAGATACTGCGTGAAGAGTTTGACAGAGCACTGAAAGACCTGAGTCGAAACAAGGCCCCGGGAGTAGACAACATTCCATTAGAACTACTGATGGCCTTGGGAGAACCAGTCATTACAAAACTCTACCATCTGGTGAGCAAGATGTATGAGACAGGCGAAATACCCACAGACTTCAAGAAGAATATAATAATTCCAATGTCAAAGAAAGCAGGTGTTGACAGATGTGAAAATTACCGAACTATCAGTTTAATAAGTCACAGCTGCAAAATACTAACGTGAATTCTTTACAGACGAATGGAAAAACTGGTAGAAGCGGACCTCGGGGAAGATCAGTTTGGATTCCGTAGAAATGTTGGAACACGTGAGACAATACTAACCTTACGACTTATCTTAGAAGAAAGATTAAGGAAAGGCAAACCTACGTTTCTAGCATTTGTAGACTTAGAGAAAGCTTTTGACAACGTTAACTGGAATACTCTCTTTCAAATTCTGAAGGTGGCAGGGGTAAAATACAGGGAGCGAAAGGCTATTTACAATTTGTACAGAAACCAGATGGCAGTTATAAGAGTCGAGGGGCATGAAAGGGAAGCAGTGGTTGGGAAAGGAGTGAGACTGGGTTGTAGCCTCTCCCCGATGTTATTCAATCTGTATATTGAGCAAGCAGTAAAGAAAACAAAAGAAAAATTCGGAGTAGGTATTAAAATTCATGGAGAAGAAGTAAAAACTTTGAGGTTCGCCGATGACATTGTAATTCTGTCAGAGACAGCAAAGGACTTGGAAGAGCAGTTGAACGGAATGGACAGTGTCTTGAAAGGAGGATATAAGATGA
Organism: Schistocerca nitens; assembly: GCF_023898315.1. Classification (NCBI taxonomy): domain Eukaryota; kingdom Metazoa; phylum Arthropoda; class Insecta; order Orthoptera; family Acrididae; genus Schistocerca; species Schistocerca nitens. The sequence continues at coordinate 317,501,625 of NC_064621.1, read as the reverse complement.
ACATCAACAAAAACAAAACGAGGATAATGGAATGTAGTCAAATTAAATCGGGTGATGCTGAGGGGATTAGATTAGGAAATGAGACACTTAAAGTAGTAAAGGAGTTTTGCTATTTAGGGAGTAAAATAACTGATGATGGTCGAAGTAGAGAGGATATAAAATGTAGACTGGCAATGGCAAGGAAATCGTTTCTGAAGAAGTGAAATTTGTTAACATCGAGTATAGATTTAAGTGTCAGGAAGTCGTTTCTGAAAGTATTTGTATGGAGTGTAGCCATGGACGATAAACAGTTTGGACAAGAAGAGAATAGAAGCTTTCGAAATGTGGTGCTACAGAAGAATGCTGAAGATAAGGTGGGTAGATCACGTAACTAATGAGGAGGTATTGAATAGGATTGGGGAGAAGAGAAGTTTGTGGCTCAACTTGACTAGAAGAAGGGATCGGTTGGTAGGACATGTTTTGAGGCATCAAGGGATCACAAATTTAGCATTGGAGGGCAGCGTGGAGGGTAAAACTCGTAGAGGGAGACCAAGAGATCAATACACTAAGCAGATTCAGAAGGATGTAGGTTGCAGTAGGTACTGGGAGATGAAGAAGCTTGCACAGGATAGAGTAGCATGGAGAGCTGCATCAAACCAGTCTCAGGACTGAAGACCACAACAAGAACATGGCAGAAGGGACAGATAACATTCGATCAGAATTTCTAAAATCATTGGGTGAAGTTGCAACAAAACGACTACTCACGTTGGTGCGTAAAATGCATGAGTCTGGCGACATACCATCTGACATTCGGAAAAGCATCATCCACACAATTCCGGAGACGGCAAGAGTTGACAAGTGCAAGAATTATCGCACAATCAGCTTAACAGCTCATGCATCCAAGTTGCTTAAAAGAATGATATACAGAAGAATGGAAAAGAAAATTGAGGAGGCGCTAGATGACGACCAGTTTGGCTTTAGGAAAGCTAAAGGCACCAAGGAGGCAATTGTGACGTTGCAGTTAATAATGGAGGCAAGACGAAAGAAAAATCATGACACCTTAATAGGATTAGTTGACCTGGAAAAAGCGTTCGCCAATGTAAAGTCCGGCCGTTGTGACCGAGCGGCTCTAGGCGCTTCTGTCTGGAACCGAGCGACCACTACGGTCGCAGGCTCGAATCCTGTCTCGGGCATGGATGTGTGTGATGTCCTTAGGTTAGTTAGGTTTAAGTAGTTATAAGTTCTAGGGGACTGATGAGCTCAGATGTTATGTCCCACAGTGCTCCGAGCCATTTGAACCATTTGACAATGTAAAATGGTGCAAGATCTTCGAAATTCTGAGAAAAGAGGGGGTATGCTGTAGGCAGAGATGGTTCATATACAATATGTACAACAGGTAATAGGGAATAATAAGAGTGGACGACCAAGAACGAAGTACTCGTATTAAAAAGGATGTAAGACCATGATGTAGCCTTTCGTCCCTACTTTTCAACCTGTACATCGAGGGAGCAATGATGGAAATAAATGAAAAGTTCAGGAGTGGAATTAAAATTCAGGGCGAAAGCCTATCAATGATACGGTTCGCTGATAAGATTTCTATCACGAGAAAAGTGAAGAAGAATTTCATGATCTGCTGAACGGTAGGAACAGAGTAATGAGTACAGAGTATGGACTGAGAGTAAACCGAAGAAAGTCGAAAGTAATGAGATGTAGTAGAAATGAGAACAACGAGGAAATTAACATCTGGGTTGATGGTCATGAAGTAGATGAACTTAAGGAATTTGGCTACCTACGCAGTAAAATAACCGATTACGTACGGAGAAAGACATCAAAAGCAGACTAGCAATATCAAATAGAGCATTCCTGGCCAAGAGAAGTCTACTAATATCATATATCGGCCTTAATTTGAGGAAGAAATGTCAGAGAATGTACGTCTGGAATACAGCATTGTATATTAGTGAAATGTGGACTGTGGGAAAACCGGAACAGAAGAAAATCGAAGCATTTTAGATGTGGTGCTAGACGAATGTTGAAAATTAGTGATAAAGTAAGAAATGAGGAGGATTTGAGCAGAACCGGAGAGGAAAACGCTGATAAGGAGAAGGACAGGATGGTAGGACGTCTGTTAAGACATGAGGGAATGACTTTTATGGTACTAGAGGGAGCTGTAGAGGGCAAAAATTGTAGAGGAAAACAGAGATTGGAATACATCCAGCAAATAATTGAGGGCCTAGGTAGCAAGTGCTACTCTGAGATGAAGAGGTTAGCCCAGGAGAGGAGGAATTCGTGGCGGGCCGCATGAAACCAGTCACAAGACTGATGACCAAATAACAACGAAAATGGTGGCTGTTATTGTGTACTTCGCTTCTTCTATGTCAAGAGCTGAAAGGAAGGTGCACACACTTTCCTTCACGTGTTCCCAAAAGAAAAAAACGCATGGGGTCATGTGTGGTCATGTTGACGACCAAGAATGCACGACTGTGCCTCGGGGTCCCGTGCCCCATACCCACCGTTCAGGCAGAGTGTCATTGCGAAACTGACGTCGTTGCTGTGCCAGTGTGGCGGAGCTCCATTCTGCTGGAAAATGAAGTCATGAAAGTCCTTCTGAAGTTGTGGAGAAAGCGTTTTTCAGCGTTTGAAGATAGTTCAATCTAGTCACTTTGGTTTCCAGTGCGAGGCTGATCTGGACATTACCTTTGCACAAACATCCTGTCTCTTGAGATTGGCGCTGCCAACGACGAATGTTTTTGGGTGCAGGCGGATCGACATCATAACTCCGGCGAAAATCACTGACTCGATATTTGCAAATTGCAGCACACAGAACGCCTTCTGTCGTGCGGACGCCATCGTGCTTCTGACTGACAGTAAACTGAGAAGACAAAGTGACTGACATCTGAAGGTGGTTTTCACAAAACTGTAAGCCGCCCTTATTTAAACAACACAGATTTCCTTGCCACGAGGTCGCATCTGACGTATTTATTACCGTCAAAAGCCGGTACATTCTTTCTGAATTCCCTTTTAGGTTTAGAAAAACTGCGGAATCAAATTTCTCTAAATTTTAATGCTAGTGCTTGAGAACAGCAGCGCAGAAACTCAACCACTTCACTACCTCATTTGTGAGTTGAAGCAGTTCACGGATAGGTTTACTGCTCCTCTCGTAACAGTTCTCCCAGCTGACACCTCTTAGGTGCCACGTGCCGTTCCGCAGCGACCACGTGGGCGGCCGTCAGGCGGTGCCCGCAGACGTGCCCTTGCGGACGCTCTCGACCGGCGCCCTACAAAGCACCTGCGCGGACACATTGACGGATGGCCGGCGCCGCCGCAGCGGCCGATGTGTCGCGTGATGGATGACACCATATATCGCCTTGGTCCGCCTCCAGCCAAGTTAATTGAAAGCGTGCCAGCAAGTCTTCTGCGGCCGCTGCCGCCAAAATACACGGCCGCAAGCCGCCGAGAGCGAAGCACTCTGCCGTCCTCGCTCTATCTCTCCACATCCGACGCGCACCGGCTTCCGCGGTCCCTGTTCGACGAGACATACTCCCGGCTAATAGCAGGGGCCGGGGTAACGTCACGTTCACAATGTAAGGACGGTGCGGTAGGCCAACAGGAGAAAAATGGCAGAAGTCGTCTCTGCCTCGTTTGTTGAGAGCAAAGTAAGGATACTGTCTCAACAAATTTGAAGAAAACCTCAGTAAGATGAACGGACAAGAATGTGAACTTCATTCATGCGACCTATTTTTTCCCCTAGCCATCTCTAATTGTTAATAATTTCCAAGTTGCTTACGTTACCAGGATGACGGAAAACGACGAGGCGAAGTACGAGAGAAAAGTGTGTCCCGAAGTATTTGTCACAATTGCGAATAGTTTTGACATAAGCTGCGTTAGTTATTAAAGGAGTACGTATTGGTGACACATGGAAATTTGTGCCGGAGCGGGCCTAGAACCCGGATTTTGCACTTATTTTGAGCGGTCGTCTTAACCTTCTTCACTATCCGTACACGCTTCCAGGACCAATCCAAACATCAATAAACCACATTGTCTACGCTCCCTAGCGCTCGTAGTTTTAACTGGATACCCGAAATAGGCTAAAAAGATAAACGTGATCAGTTAGTGGCATCGTCATTTTATCCCGTCCTGACTGTAATATTAATTTTATTATTTTTAGGTTTTGAGTGTCTGTTCCTTCAGACATGCCTGCATAGTTTCTGTGAATTCCTTTCTGACTCAATATGCGGTGCAATTCTCCTATTCATGTCTAGTAATGTTATGTTAATTGCGTACATAAGCTTCATTAAAGATATAAAAATTTGGTCTCCCTCACGATTCACTGTCCGTGTTACTTCAGAGTTTCTAGCATTCACATTATAAAACAAATACGAAAAATATTCGTAAAAAATATATAGCTAGTCAAATTATGAAGATAATCCAAACTTATATAATTTAACCATCGATGGATTGCCTGCGGAAATAAACGATATAAAAGAATTATGCACCTTGAACAGAGATGAACAAAGTTGATATCTAATACTGCTTATGGAATTAAGAAGTAAATATATTATTGATAATGAAACATGTTAACTGCTTTTACCGAGAATAAGTCTGATGTATTTCATTTGTCTCTGAAGTAATACACATTTCTGCTGCTGCTTCTTAGTTGTGAATGTTTTTGTACATTCGTGTACCGTGAAAGCTGAGCCTGTGGCGCTGCATTGAAAATGTGAGTTACACTGCGGTGAGAGATATGCACATACACACATGGCGGTACTACTGCGTACAGATGGTTCAATGTGGTAGTGCACTAGCAGAGTTGTCATTTGTACTCAGGTGACTAATGTAAAAAGATTCCCGACTTAACAGCGAGGCAGGTATTAACAGACATTCAAAGCGGAATGATGATTGGAGTCAGACAGGTGGAACATTCCATTTCGGCAATTATTAAGGAATTCAATATTTCCAGATCCACAGTGTCAAGAGAACAGCGGCGTTTGCATGGAGCTGTCAGTGCTAACAGAAAGCAGCACTTCGTCAAATAATCTCAGAAAACGATGTGGGACGTACGACGAACGTGTCCGTTTGGACAGTGCGACGTAATTTGTCAATAATGAGCTACTGCAGCAAACGACCAGCCTTTGCCAACAGCACAACATCGCCTACCGTGCCCATTCTGGGCAGCCGGCCACGGTGGTCTAGCGGTTCTAGGTGCAGGTTCGAATCCTGCCTCGGGCATGGATGTGTGTGATGTCCTTAGGTTAATTAGGTTTAAGTAGTTCTGAGTTCTAGGGGACTGATGACCACAGATGTTAAGTCCCATAGTGCTCAGAGCCATTTGAATCATTTTGAACCATTCCGGGCTCGTGATCCTATCGGTAGGCCCCTAGACGACTGGAAAACTGTGACCTGGTCAGCTGAAATTTCAGTTGGGTTCGAGTGTGGCGCAGACCGCACGAAGTGGAGATTTGTGTTTAACGTCTCGTCGACAACGAGGTCATTACAGACGGAGCACAAGCTCGGATTTGGGAAGGATGGGGAAGGAAATCGGCCGTGACATTTCAAAGGGACAATCCAGGCATTTGCCTGAAACGATTTTGGGAAATGACGGAGAATCTAAAGCAGGATGGCCTGACGCGGATTTGAACCGTCGTCCTCCCGAATGCGAGTCCAGTGTGCTAACCACTTCGCCACCTTGGCAAAAGGATTTTCGATGCGATATTAGGAGGTATCTCACGACATCTCTAACCTCAGTGTATTCTATTACTTGCCTTAAAGACTTTGAAATTTTGCGTCTCCCAACATCAAATGTACACTCATGCTCATAAATTAAGGATAATGGTGATATATGGTGAAACAACTCTGGTGGGCGTTTTGCGGGTTTAAATCTCCTCGGAGTATGACCATGCGTGCATTTGACCAGCGGTCGTCACACGGTGGCGCTGGCAGCAGTTCAATTACGCAGAGGTATGTTGGTGCATGTTAGAGTACGGTGAAGCGAGTAAGAGTGCAGACATTTTCAGACGTGCTAATGGTGACTCTGTGTTGAAAATGGCTCAAAGAAGACACTGAGCCGTGCACGATTCGTGTTCATGCCATTTATTGTCTGTCACCTTCTATTACAGTAATGCCGCCTCCTTTTCTTATTCCATTTACTGGCGTCACTAACTTTCTGCCTTATTGTCCGTGAGCGGCAGCAGCAGCGCGTATCGATAAGTGCACTGTCATACCATCTCTGGAGCAACCGATAGTATTTCCGGGTCGTCGTGTGTGTGACAGTCGGTTCGAGACGGACCAGCAGTGCAGTCGGGACGCAGCAACAGTGAAGTCGGGGACGGAGCGCCAGTGAGGCTCGGACGGCAAGTGCTCGCCGATCGCTGGCGACACGCATGAACCCTCGACGGAGGGAGATTGGAACGAGACGGCCGTAGGCTGGTCATTCGGTTGGTCGTATCATCGGCAAACGTATAATTGGTCCTTTCACCGTTTCCGGGTCTGGGGAGTCGGTCGGTTGGCGTGGAGTAGCATAGAAGTCCCCGTCGCACAAGGTCGAGCTGGAGCCGCTGGCGGCGTGCACACGCGTTTGGAGTGTGAAATGCTGCTTGCGAGTCCTGCGAAGTTCCTCGCCCACCGATCTTGGACACGAAAGTTGAGTCCTCACTTAACCTACTATCGAGCCTCAGATGTTTACATTCCTTTGTTTGATCCTGGTTGTCGCTTTTGGGTCATTCCCACCAGCAACAACGTGTGCCTATTTCAGTCGGCTAAGATTCCAGCCATCTTCTTGTGGAATTTATCTTAATTTATTCCCTGTTATTGAAGATGACCAACAGTTGTGCGCGCCAATATTCTGTGTGTCGTTGTATTGAAATCTTGTGGTCGTTTTGCTGGTTGCGTGGAAGCGGAACTGATTTGGTTGATTGGTCGGTAGGCTGTCTGTCGTTGCCTTCAGATTAAGAAGTCGTTGGACAGGCTGCCTGTCTCACCTAAATGGGCGTTAGTGTTATAATACCAGGCTGACCTTTGGAAACTTCTGACCGCCGTCTCTTGTGTGTTACTTAGTACTTTCTCTATTTGGGTTTTAGTTATTAGGTTGATGTGTGGCCTACAGCCGAGTACCAGTATCTCTTAAATTAATGTTCTTGTCTTGCCCTTAAGGCATGAAATTGTTCTTCATAGGTGCCTTCGACCTAATTTCATATGAAATGTTTTAAGAAACGGCCTTCTGCCTTTCAAAATTGAAACTCTTCCTTCTAGGGCTTAATCCGTTAAATTATTTGTTGATGTGCACCTTCAGCCGAGTTTTAATGTCTCTTAAATTTATGTTCTTGTCGTGCCATTAAGGCATAAGATTGTTATGTTTTTTTTTTTTTTTTAAAGATAAGGCCTTCTGCCTTTTGATTGATACTCTTCTTGTTGCTTAATATGCGAAGTCCAGCCAAGTTGTATTAAAATTAAATTGCTAAGGCCTTCAGCATGTTTAGATCGAAGATTTAGAAAATACTCTTGGGTGAAACCTCCGGAAGAACCTTGTGTTTCAATTTCTGGCCTAGGCCTCGTGTTTTTGGATTTTGAGTGTGGCCTCGAAGGTTAATCAAACGAGGTGGATTAAATTTTTGAGTGTTTTGCGATCTTGTTGTAATATTGTGTGTGTTGATAAATAAAGTGTGTGTTTTTGGACCCCTTCCACAACCTAATCCGCTCTGTCCGGCTAGTCCAGGAATTTCACTGGTAGCAGAATGTGGTTACGTTTATGCTTGCCATTCCAGTTACTGTCAGTTTCACACTTGTTTCTGTCCTGTGGCACCATATTGTTTTGGTTGTTGGTTGTTTCAGGTGTATTCTAAAGGCGGTCAGACAGTGTCAAGGGTTCGGCCTGCTAAGGAAGGACGATCTTGTTTACGAGTTGCCAATATGGCGCTAACCTATTAGGGGAGTGTTCCGGATTTAGTGGTCCATTTGCGCGCTGCCGTTCTTCATCCGGTTGACGTCACGCCGGCGGTGGTGTGTGAGACAGGAACGGTCATTGAATTTTTGTTTAAGGCTATTAGAGGCCTTGAGGTCATTGTTTGTGTTTGGAAGGCACTCAAATTAGGGGCAGTCAGTAGATAGGTTGCGTGCATAGTTAATGCATCACTTCCACTATCTCTTTTCGTCCTCAACTGCGAATAGTTCTTTAACTTGTCATCTTCGGTGCAGGGATGTCTGTTGCCTGTAGGCATGTGTTTTCTCTGCGTGGTTGATTTCGCTAAGGAGCTGCCGGTCAATTTCATTTTGCTATGTCACCCCCGGGTTGATGTTCGAGGCGGGGAGGTTGAGGCATGCGCGGCTCATGTTCATGCCATTTATTGTTTGTCATCTCCTATTACGATACTGCTGCCTCGTTTTCTTATTCCATTTACTGGCGTCACTAACTTCCTGCCTTACCTGTCCGTGAGCAGTAGCAGCAGCGCGTATCGATAAGTGCACTGTCGTACAATCTCTGGAGCAACCAATAGTATTTCCGGGTCGTCGTGTGTGTGGCAGTCAGTTTGGGACGGACTAGTATTGCAGTCAGGACGCAGCAGCAGTGAAGTCGGGAATGGAGTGCCGGTGAGGCTCGGACAGCAAGTGCTCGCCGGTCGCTGGCGACACACATCAATCCCCGACGGAGGGAGACTGGAGCGAAACGACCATTGGTTGGTCGTTCGGTTGGTCATCTTATCAGCTGACGTACGAGGTGTGACAAATTAAAGGATCGGAGATCACAGTTCGTATTGTGCAATTCTTTACATATTTGTTTTCTTATGAAAGTTTGTTTCCATCAAAATTTTCACAATAATATCTGTGTGTAATTTTATTAATAAGTCTAGGCCCATTATGAATTCCCATGAGTAATAAAACACTGCGGAACACTGCAAGAGGTAATCGTAATGTGGTCGATCTAATGCTCTTTCTAAGTTTAAAAATGCGATGGCGGTTGATGTGTTTCCTTGCCAGATCATATATAGGAGATCTCTATAGAGGACTGGAATGTTGGTCATAGATCGTCCCTGAGTGGCGCCGTGTTGCTGAGATTACAAGACACACAATAAAATTCTGTTTTGAAGAGCGTTCGGCGGCAATTTGATGTAGGAGTCTAACAACGTAATCAGCCGTCGAGGTCTTACGGTCATGGCTTTCGTCGTTGCGGGAATGTGTGCTGTAAGTACCTCAATCAAATTCGCTGGCATGGTCGCACCCTGAAGCAGTTTTTAATCATTTTTGTGAAGGATTCGCCGAATAGAAGCCAGCCGCATGCATAAAACACTACCGGCAGTTCTTCTCCGTCCGGAGATTTACACCGTGCTGTCATGTTATACCTGTGTGGGGTTCCTGTAATGTGAATCTTTGCGTAAAGGTTCCATATTGTTCGTCCGCAATTTTTCTGAACTGATGATATGCTCTTGTCGTAGCTCGAAAATTGTGTGGTCTTTGATTGCTGTAGAATAGAAACTGTTTTATTCCTCTGTTATTAAAGCTTTCACACAGAAACTGATATAGGCATGCATTCAGAGATATGTAAACAGCCAGAATACGGCACTGCGAACGGCAACGTCTATGTAAGACAAAAAGTGTCTGCGGCTGTTGTCACATCGGTTACTGCTGCTACAATGGCGGTTTACCAAGATTTAAGCATATTTGAACGTGGTATTATAGTCGGCGCACGAAAGACTGGGCACAGCATCTCCGAGGTAGCGATGAATTGGGCTTTTCTCGTATGAACATTTCACGAGTGCACCATGAATATCAGGAATCCGATAAAACATCAAATCTCCGACATCGCTGTGTCCGGAGAAATATCCTTCAAGAACGGGACCAATTACGACTGAAGAGAATCGTTCAACGTGACATAAGTGCAACCCTTCCGCAAACTGCTTCATATTTCAATGCTGGACCATCAACAAGAGTCAGTGTGCGAACCATTCCACGAAACATCATTGATATGAAACTTCCGGGCAGATTAAAACTGCGTTGCGGACCGAGACTCGAACTCAGTGCCTTTCGCTGTCGGGGGGCAAGTACTCTACCATCAGAGCTACCCAAGCACGACTCACGACCAATCGTCACAGCTTCAATGCCGCCAGTTCCTCGTCTCTTACGTTCCAAATTTCACGGAAAATCTCCGGTGAGACGAGATACTGCCGGAATTGAAAGTGTGAGGAAGTGTCATGAATCGTGCTTGGGTAAATCAGATGGTTAAGCACTTTACCGGGAAAGGAAAAGGTCCCGAGTTCGGGTCTCAGTCCGGCAAACAGTTTTAATCTGCCAGGAAGTTTCATATCAGCGCACACTCCGCTGCGGAGTGAGTATTTCATTCTCCGATCACCGATATGGGATTTGGAGCCAAAGGTGCACTCGTTTACCCTTGATCACAGCACGACACAAAGCCCTCAAGGCTCGCCTGGTCACGTCAACAGCGACAGTGGACTGTTGATGACAGGAGACACGTTGCCTGGTCGGAAGAGTCTCGTCGCAAATTGAATCAAGCGGATGGACGTGTACGGGTATGAAGACCAGTCATGGATCCATGGACCCTGCATGTCAGCAGAGGATAGTTCAAACTGGTAGAGCCTGTGTTACGGTGTGGGGCTTGCGCAGTTTGAGCGATATGGGACCCCCGATACGTCTAGATATGACTGACAGGTGACACGTACCTAAGCACCCTGTCTCATCACCTGCATCCATTCATGTCCATTGTGCATTCCGACCGACTTTGGCAATTCGATCAGGACAATGCGGACCCAACATGTCCTGAATTCCTACAGAGTGGCTCCAGGAACATTCTCCTGAGTTTAAACACTTCCGAAGGCCACCTAATTCCCCAGACATAAGCATTATAGAACATATAAGGGATGCCTTGCAACGTACTGTTCAGAAGAGGTCTCCACCCCCTCGTAATTTTACGGATTTACGGACAGCCCTGCAAAATTCATGTTGTCAATTCCTCCAACTCTACTCCAGACATTAGTCGAGTCCATGTCACATCGCGTTGCGACACTTCTACGTGATAGCGGAGGTCCTACACGATATTAATCAGATCTACTAGTTTCTTTGGCTCTTCAGTGTACATTAGCCTGCCTACTATATTGGACGCCCATGTCATCGCGTTTAGTGGTAATTAAAGTAGATCGGGCCCGCCACAACTTCTGAATACGTGGTGAACGAATGAATCGGTATACATATAGCTGACCTAGCCCCAGGCACAAACCTTGCAACGATTGGAAGTTCTTCGTGCTATGCTTCTGGTCTTCGCTTTGATCTCTATTTCACTGAGGCTATATTTTTTACAGAACGTAAGTTGCAGAATATTCTTGCAGTAGCCCCAGAAAATAATTCCCTTCAATCGTCGTATGGAGTCTGGCTCGATTAACTACGTTGGTTTTAAGGAATTTGGTATTACCGTGTCTGACCCACCAAAATATTACTGAAAATTTGCTCGTGCAGATGAGTTGTAAAAGCCCTCAGCACCTGCACACTCCTACTCGTACCGATATATGGACAGCAGGACGATCCGAAAAGACTGTCAAACCAAATTTCACAGTCAACATTTCGCAGTCAAAGATGCCGGCCATGGTGACCGAGCGGTTCTAGGCGCTTCAGACTGGAACCGCGCAACTGCTGCGGTCGCAGGTTCGAATCCTGCTTCGGGCATGGATGTGTGTGATGTCCTTACGTTACTTCGGTTTAAGTAGTTCTAAGTTCTCGGGGACTGATGACCTCCGATGCTAAGTCCCATAGTGCTCAGAGCCATTATTGAACAGACAACGATCGTTGCAAGGAGTTCTCTTTGAACATACAGTCCGTCAAGATGGCTGGCTGAAGTCACCATGTTGTTCGGTTTCGGACGCAAACAGCTTACAGGTCCATTTCCGCTAATAACGTATGAAGCTGATCCAACAATTGTGGCTTGAAGTTTGACCGTCTTTAGATGTCATATAACTGAAATCTCCACCCAGAATTACCTATGATGCAAAGCTGTGAAAAGTGGCGATATTAGGCCGTCGTAGAAGTCAAGGTTTTCCGCTATGTCATTCATTCCCGAGGTGGCATAAATGTTTATCGACTGCGGATCAGGCAACCGAGCGGCTACTCCACTCTCAAAGAGGAGTAGTGTCTGAGGGGTACATGGGATTGCTTGCCCGAACATTATCACGGTGCCTGTGTCGAGTCCAATGCTAATAATTGTGTCGTAATCTGTCGCGATTACTAGTTTCTTTAAGAAAGAAAATATCTGCATCAGCAGCATGCAACTGCTTATAAACATCATAACACCGTTCGACCTGTTCCAGCCTCAATCTATATTTACCTCAGCCTTCCTAGGTCTCTTCGACCAACAGGTTTCTTTTGCAGTGGTGTCACAGTGCCACTTTCTGAATCATTGTACAGTAAAATGTAAACTTTCACTTTATCACAGTTAATAAAACGTTACGGGCTATTATGCCGTGGTGGAATACGTTTCTTCCTCATCTTCCGAGGCTTATTTTTAAGCGGGATCGTAGCTTCTTCGCGTTTCGATTAACATCGGTTCGCTACTGAGTGAAGCAAAATTCCTTTTACGCCAGTTTCTCCGCAGTGGCGTGACGGCACATGTTTTGAATACTAACAGAACAATGAAAAAACGACTAGACGAGCACAAGTGCATTTGAAGAAGGGGATGTGTGTATATTAACACCATAGGAGACAATCTGAGTGATCGTCTTAGATTGTTTGCAGATAATGCTGTGATTTACCGTTTTGTAAAGTCATCAGATGATCAAAGCAAGTTTCAAAACGATTTATGATGATGTTTGGTTTGTGGCCGCTCAACTATGCGGTCATCAGTGCTCGTACAAATTCCCAATCTGCACACAGCCCAATCTAGCTACTTTTACGAATTATGATGAAATGATGAGGACAACACAAAAACCCAGTACGCGGGCAGAGAAAATACCCAACCTGGCCGTAAACCGAATCCGGGATCCAGAGGTAGCAACGCTAGCTACTAGACCTCGAGTTGCCAACACAAAATGATTTAGATGAGATATTTGTATAGCGCAAAGTGGCAATTGACCCCGAATAAAGAAAAGTGTGAAGGTATTCACATGAGTGCTAAAAAAATCGCTAAATTTCGATTACGGGAAAAATCATACAAATATTATGGTTGTAAATTCAATTAAATACTTAGGTATTACAACAACATATAACCGAAATTGGAATGCTCACATAGATAATGTTGTCGGTAGAGCAAACCATAAAAAGCAATTCATTGACAAAAAACTTAAAAGGTGGAGCAGGTCTACTTAAAGAAACTGTTTACACCATGCTTGTCCGTCCTATTCTGGAGTGTTGCTGTACGGTGTGGGATCCGCATCAAGTGGTACTGACGGATGACATTGAAAAAGTTCGAAGAATGGCAGCTCGTTTTGTATTACCGCGAAATAGGGGAGATAGTGCCACCACATAACACGTGAACTAGAATGGCAATCATTAAAACAAAGCCGGCCGGGGTGGCCGAGCGGTTCTAGGCGCTACAGTCTGGAACCGCGCTACCGCTACGGTCGCAGATTCGAATCCTGCCTCGGGCATGGATGTGTGTGATGTCCTTAGGTTAATTAGGTTTAAGTAGATCTAAGTTCTAGGGAACTGATGACCTCAGTAGTTAAGTCCCATAGTGCTCAGAGCCATTTGAACCATTTTTGGATTAAAACAAAGGCGTCTTTCGTTGCCACGGGATCTTCTCATGAAATTTCAATCACCGGTTTTCTCCTCCGACTGGAAAACATTCTGTTGGCACTCACTCACATAGAGAGGACTGATTATCACGATAAAATAAAAGAAACCAAGGATCTCCAGAAAAATTTAAGTGCTCGTTTTTCCAGTGCTTCGTTTGAGACAGCATGAAGGTGGTTCTTTCAACCCTCTGCCAGACACTTTATTGTGATTAGCAGAACAATCACGTAGGTGTTGATATAGATGTAGATACCATGATGTAATATGAATGACCTAGCAGATAGTGTCGGAAGTTCCATGCGGCTTTTCGCGGATGATGCTGTAGTATACAGAGAAGTTGCAGCATTAGAAAATTGCAGCGAAATGGAGGAAGATCTGCAGCGGATAGGCACTTGGTGCAGGGAGTGGCAACTGACCCTTAACATAGACAAATGTAATGTATTGCGAATACATAGATAGAAGGATACTTTATTGTATAATTATATGATAGCGGAACAAACACTGGTAGCAGTTACTTCTGTAAAATATCTGGAGTATGCGTACGGAACGATTTGAAGTGGAATGATCATATAAAATTAATTGTTGGTAAGGCGGGTGCCAGGTTGGGATTCATTGCGAGAGTCCTTACAAAATGTAGTCCATCTACAAAGGAGGTGGCTTACAAAACACTCGTTCGACCTATACTTGAGTATTACTCATAAGTGAGGGATCCGTACCAGGTCGGGTTGACAGAGAAGATCCAAAGAAGAGCGGCGCGTTTCCTCACAGGGTTATTTGGTAAGCGTGATAGCGTTACGGAGATGTTTAGCAAACTCAAGTGACAGACTCTGCAAGAAAGGCGCTCTGCATCACGGTGTAGCTTGCTGTCCAGGTTTCGAGAGGGTGCGTTTCTGGATGAGGTATCGATATATTGCTTTCCTACTTATACCTCCCGAGGAGATCACGAATGTAAAATTAGAGAGATTTGAGCGCGCACGGAGGCTTTCCGGCAGTCGTTCTTCCAGCGAACCATAAGCGACTGGAACAGGTTCAATTGTCTCTGAGCACTATGGGACTTAACATCTATGGTCATCAGTCCCTTAGAACTACTTAAACCGAACTAACCTATGGACAGCACACAACACCCAGTCATCACGAGGCAGAGAAAATCTCTGACCCCGCCGGGAATCGAACCCGGGAGCCCGGGCGTCGGAAGCGAGAACGCCACCGCACGACCACGAGCTGCGAACGACTGGAACAAGGAAGGGAGGTAATGCAGTGGCACCTAAAGTGCCCTCCGCCACACACCGCTGAGTGGCTTGTGGAGTATAAATGTAGATGTAGATGTAGATATGGCTGCCTGCACCATCACACCTCTGCCTCCACGCTTAACCGTTGGAATTAGGCACTCAGGATTGTAGGCTTCTTTTGGCGTTCTTCAGACGTAAACTCGGCCCAAAGTTGGAAATAACGAAAACGTTGACTCGTCTGACCATATGAAGTGTTTCCACTGATAAGCCGTCCAGGATTTATGCTCCTGATAGCATCTTTTACGCTTCTTTGCGTAGGTAGTTGTCATTAATGGTTCCCGTATAGTAGGTCGTCCATGAATTTTAGCTTAATGGAATTCTAGGCTGACAGTGTCGATAGATACGGGTTGTCGAAAATGGCTATTGAGCTCTACAATCATTTTAGCGGTCGCAGTTTTGTGTTGTTTTGACTCAATTAATGTTAGCGTACGACGATCTCTGTCATTTAGTTTTGTT
Organism: Schistocerca nitens; assembly: GCF_023898315.1. NCBI lineage: Eukaryota > Metazoa > Arthropoda > Insecta > Orthoptera > Acrididae > Schistocerca > Schistocerca nitens. The sequence goes on along the minus strand of NC_064621.1, from coordinate 317,486,182 downwards.
TTGCGCCAACTACTACGTCTACACGATTATCTCTTTCCATGTTTAGTGATGGTTGTCATGACTGTTTAAACAGTTGCTCTTGAAGCATTCAATAAGTTGGCTATCTTGGGTACTATTGGTCCTCTTAAGTCTCTCACTGCGCTGCGACCCCGGCCTCTGAATGCAAATACGAAGCACTGATGCCTAGACCGTACTGAACGCTCACAGTCCAGCGGGACACGTGCCTTACACGTGTTGTTGGGCCGTCAAACACAGCCATCCCATTAGTAATACTGTTCACAATATTCAGCCTATCCCCTGTACCTTTTCGAGGCTTATACTAATAGTTTAAAATGTGTTTCTTGGGCTTACAATCCGGTTTTATTGTTGCATCTGCTCCAAAGCTCTCGAGCTATACCAGGTAGTGTAGGAACTCATTATCATAGGCCACGCTCACAGTAACATTGGATTAGCACTGTCACGGAATTACATACAGTCCCGACCATCTCGCCAGAGCTGTTTGCATAGCACTCAATTATACCATATATAAAACGTTAATAATACTAAAAATATTTAAACCTTTCTAAAGTAGCCTATGATCTTCCACAGGGTTCAAGCTATCTCGATACCAACTACCATCGGAATCGGTTCAACGGTAGAGTCCTGAAAACGTAAAAGAGTGAGTTAGCTACTTTTGCGATTAATAATAGTGATACTAGTGTGGAATCATGGATAAAACAAGTTGAGAATTGAATAGGCATTGTATTGATTTCGTTGTATCATATTACGTAGAACATTTTAACCAATAAAAGCATTTTCACAAACATGACGAAATTCAAATGTCAAACGGTAAATAGCATTTCAAAGAGTATTCATCATTCGGTATTTCACGTTACATTCTTCACTACATAAAAGGTGTTGTACTAAACACTTTCTAAAGTAGTCTCTATTCTTCTTCAGAGTTCAAGCTATCTCCATACCAACTTTTATCAAAATTTGGTCTGTGGTTTAGTCGTGAAAGCGCAAGAGACAAAGTCTGGATTATAGTCTTCACCTGTAACTCTCAGCAAGGGGAACTTTATCTGCCGAATTCGGGGAAGTAGAACATGAAGAGGAAAACGAAAAACACCCTTGGGGTTGAGAAAAAAACAAGAGTTGCATAATGGAGGCCCACAGAAAGAGTAAACAAAAGAATGTTGGTGGGGACCATATACAGGGTGAGTCACCTAACGTTACCGCTGGATATATTTCGTAAACCACATCAAATACTGACGAAACGATTCCACAGACCGAACGTGAGGAGAGGGGCTAGTGTAATTGTTTAATACAAACCATACAAAAATGCACGGAAGTATGTTTTTTAACACAAACCGACGTTTTTTTAAATGTAACCACGTTAGTTTTGTTAGCACATCTGAACATATAAACAAATACGCAATCAGTGCCATTTGTTGCATTGTAAAATGTTAATTACCTCTGGAGATATTGTAACCTAAATTTGACGCTTGAAACCTCTGACGTTCAGTTGCGTGTTGTAACAAACAGCTGCAACATACATCGCGTTTCTGCAGAATGATCTGCAAACGTTGCTCAAAAATGTCCCACTGGAAACACGTCGACGTATGTGGTATCAGCATGATGGTGCACCTGCACATTCCGCAATTAACACTAGGCTGACCCTTGACAGGATGTTCGACAGGCGTTTCATAGGACGTGGAGGACGCATAAATTGGCCAGCCCGTGCTCCTGATCTTACATCTCTGTACTTCTTTCTGTGGGTTACGTTAAAGGAGAATGTATACCGTGATGTGCCTACAACCCCAGAGGATATGAAACAACGTATTGTGGCAGCCTGCGGCGACATTACACCAGATGTACTGCGGCGTATATGGCATTGATTACGCCAGAGATTGCAATTGTGTGCAGCAAATGATGGCCACCACATTGAACACTATTGGCCTGACATGTTGGAACACAGTCTATTCCACTCCGTAATTGAAAATGGAAATCACGTGTCTACGTGTACCTCACCCCTCATGGTAAAGTACATGTGCGTCAGTGAAAAAGACCAATAAAAAGGTGTTAGCATGTGGACGTAATGTGCTGTTCCAGTCTCTTCTGTACCTAAGGTCCATCACCGTTCCCTTTGTATCCCTACGTAATTCGGTGCTCTCCGATACACACGATCGAACCGCGGAGGAGTGGTACACAAGCGTCAACTTTAGGTTACAATATCTACGGATGTAATTAAAATTTTCAATGCAACAAACGGCACTGAATACGTACTTGTTTATATGTTCAGATGTGCTAACAAAACTAACGGGGTTCCATTTAAAAAAACGTAGGTTTGTGTTAAAAAACATACTCCCTTGCATTTTTTTATGGTTTGTATTAACCAATTACACTAGCCCCTCTCCTCACTTTCGGTCAGTGGAATCGATTCGTAAGTATTTGATGTGGTTTACGAAATATATCCAGCGGTAATGTTAGGTGACTCACCCTGTATATTGACATCAGACGATATGTTGTTGAGACTTAAGGTAGCGAAATCACAGAGTTCGGATGCGGTGATTCAGTTAGTCCTCGGTACCTTCACTCACTAAATTTTATGGGATACGGTTCGACACTGACTGACCTACATCACTTCTCTGCTTTGATGATGAGTGGCGTTATCTCATGTCAGCGGCACCGAAATGGGGACACTACGATGCGTTCTTCATCATCTGCAGTCTCTTCGTTCTGTGATTACGTTTTTTGCGTTTGTTGTCTGTAGAATCCACGTCCTGCAGTGCGCGTTTTTCTCGGAGGCAGCTGCTCCGTTCGGGAGCTTCTAAAATGGAGCTCAAGCACTATGTGATATAGAGGATTGAGAAGTTTAGGACGACTGATTTGGCTCCTCGGCGGCAAGGTTAAGTCCCGAAGAGGTCGATTTCCAGAAGAATGTGTATTTTGGCTGTCTTTCTTCTCCTGTAAAAAAAAAAGAAATGGCTCTGAGCACTATGGGACTTAACATCTATGGTCATCAGTCTCCTAGAACTTAGAACTACTTAAACCTAATTAACCTAAGGACATCACACAACACCCAGTCATCACGAGGCAGAGAAAATCCCTGACCCCGCCGGGAATCGAACCCGGGAACCCGGGCGCGGGAAGCGAGAACGCTACCGCACGACCACGAGCTGCGGACATCTCCTGTAAGATGCACGGATCCGGGTAAGGTTCGAACCAGCTGTTTTGGCAAAATGAGACTGGGTATGCCCATCTGTTGACTTGACGATGGGTTCGAGTCCTGACGTGCATCCTGCTGCTGTGAATCAATGGACTTCAGTAGTACAAGCGGCCTTCAGCTAGCGGCCTACGAAGTTTAATAATGTAGGCTCTCGTCAGAGTTGAGTACTTGACTGGCGGCAGTCGAAATCGGGCACTGGGCTCGTAGTTTATATAAAACAGCGCACGCCACACATGTGTGGAGCTGGCTCTCATACATAATCAGACCACTGCAGCCATTTATGATCACGTAAGAGGGTATAAGGTTCTTAAAAAAAAATGGTTCAAATGGCTCTGAGCACTATGGGACCCAACATCTGTGGTCATAAGTCCCCTAGAACTTAGAACTACTTAAACCTAACTAACCTAAGGACATCACACACATCCATGCCCGAGGCAGGATTCGAACCTGCGACTGTAGCAGTCGCGCTAAGGTTCTTCATTCTCACGGCTCGCAGGTCATTACATACACTGAAATGTTTGTTCATAGTCCATTCCTCCTACTGTATTTGTACAACAGTCCGGAACAGTAGTGCCAGTTTGATAGCCTCATTGTATATCTCAGTGGTAAGCTGTATATCGTTATAGTGCGCAGACCTACGAGATGTGTGAGAAAAGTAATGAGGTTGAATTTTTTGTCTAACAAAGTTTTAATTTTTTTTCGAACAATAATATTGTCTCCTTCGAAGTAGTTCCCTTCAGCAGCTACACACATGCGGAGTAGTTGTTGCCAGTCTTGGTAGCAGCGGTGAAAGGCTTCAGTTGGTAGGGCCATCAACAGATCGGTCAAATTCTTTTTAATGTTCTCCAAAGTCCCAAAATGGCGAGCTTTTAAGGCATTTTTCAATTTATAGAAAAGAAAAAAGTCACAAGAACACAGATCAGGTGAATAGTGGGGCTGTGGAACAACAGAAACACCTTCTGAGTTAAAAAAAAATTCCGTAATGGAATGACCGTGTGACATAGAGCATTGTTACGGAAGGGATGAACACACTGGTCTACCTAAGCAGAAAAACTCAGCGTTGCCACATCGCTCGCGGTACTGCCAGTCAGTATCCTCGCAAACCTCAAATACCAATGTGAGTCACAGATACCCTTTCCGTCTCTGCCCTGTTACTAGAAAAATGAACGCTGCCATCCACTGCCAGCGGCCTACGACTTATGAACAAACTCCGTTGTTAACTGCATCCACGTAACTCGCATTGCCGAGAACTTCGTACTGCAAGCGGTATACTACATGTTAAGGGACACCAGTTCTTCGACTAACCAGTTGTCCTTGTATCGAATCGGAGACGAGCTTGCCCTTATTGTAATCTGAATCTAGCCGTGTATTTCCTGGGATTAGTCTGCACGTTCTGGTGGTCCAAGCACGCCTCACGACTCGCCCTCAGAGCTTTACTTCATTCTCTATTTTGTTGTATACTTAAAAGGCATGTTGTTGGTTGGTTGGCTGATTCGGTGGAAGGGATCAAGTAGCGAGGTCGTCGGTCCCATCAGATTAGGAAAGGATGGGGAAGGAAGGCGGCCGTGCCCATTCTAAGAAACCATCCCGGCATTTGTCTCAATTACGGAATATCTAAATGAGCACGAGCGGATGAGGGTTTGAACAGTCGTTCTCCCGAATGCTCGTCCAGTGTGCTAACACTATGCCACCTCGCTCGGCAGGCAGGTGGATTCAACAGAGAATAAGATTGCTCAAATATCGTATTAAACGTAAAGATTTACTTTGAGAAATGAGCTTAAACACGCAACAGAAGTATTTGCTTTTTACATTGGTTGTGCACAGAAGGTTTGATTCCATAAACAAACTGCTGTAGCATTGTTTACTTTTATTAATGTTGTTTTATGCTAATGTAGCTAACGCATTTTCTGCCGATAATTGCTGTTTACCAATGATTATGATAAGTAGACTAAAATTTCGTAACTTCTCTGAGTCCTTTAGGAAACTGTAGTAATTGGGAAGTGGCACAGTATCACAGAGAACTATAGTAATTTATATATAACACACAAGGACATTAGTAAAGTAATACTTTTGTTAAATGTAATCTACAAAGTCTTTCTTTAATTTTACGTGCTACGTGTACGTAGAGAGCTGCTGAGTGCGAGTGCTGACAGCTACACATTAGGCGCCAGGTGCTTATCGCGTCGCCGGAGAGAGCAACAGCCATATGGACAAAGGCCATACACCGCAGAAAGAAGGGGCACGATACACCACATCTTATAAAGAAATGAATGATTATTCAATGTTCTGCATGTCTTTAAAAGTGCTGATGTCACTTTCTGGGCCGGCCGAAGTGGCCGTGCGGTTAAAGGCGCTGCAGTCTGGAACCGCAAGACCGCTACGGTCGCAGGTTCGAATCCTGCCTCGGGCATGGATGTTTGTGATGTCCTTAGGTTAGTTAGGTTTAACTCGTTCTAAGTTCTAGGGGACTAATGACCTCAGCAGTTGAGTCCCATAGTGCTCAGAGCCATTTGAACCATTTTTCACTTTCTGGTGAATCTCAAATCATGTTCGCCTTTAAGGAATGAGTTAAGGTAGTTAAATACGTGGCAAACTCTACAATATTGTTGACAGAAATGAACTGTTTTATAAATAAAAAAACAAAATTAATCGAAAGAGGTAAGATTATTCCATTGTGTCTATATGGTTATCAATTAACTGGTTAGATGCATATGAAGAAGCTCCTTAAATCTGAGAAGACCTAAAAGATAAAAGTATATACATTCCAAGACAAAAAAAAAAGTAAATGAAACAAAGACGTACCACGAAGGAATTATTCGCAAGAGACGGAAATCGGTAGATGTGATGTACATGTACAGATAAACAAATGATTACAGTTTCAGAAAATTTTATTCATTCAAGAAGAAAATTTTTTTCTCTCTATTAATTCAGTGTCCAATTTTCGTTGGTTTTAGGATGAATATGAATGAAATAGATAAATAACACCAAGGCGAAACCTGCAGTTTGGTACTCTGATAGAGTTTTTTTTTAGATCCCCACAGTTAGCAGTGCCGACTGAAGGTCAGCGGCTACTAATAGCGACACACAATATAGTCGAAATTATTTCTGTAAATTTTGTGGTTTTTGTGCACAGTGCCGTAAAAGTATTTAGAGTTGAATTTCTGTCACCCATAGGACAGTTTGGAGTTAGCGGTGTTTAACATCACCCGTTACTTCTCTACTGTGACGTCTGTTACAACCATTATTGTTTCGCTTGTAGCGTGTCCGAGCGAATATCACGTTGAGTGATATTCGCACAAACAAATACTCCCAGATTTCATTAACAATGAATTTACCGAAGTATTTCCCGCAGAATTACAAAGTGTGCTGCGGAGAGCAACAGAGCGCTGAAGCGAAATGCTCGTACAATGCGAAGTGACAATTTCAATGGAAAACTGCAAATATGCAAATAACTCGCGGCCAGTTTCGGCCGGCTGCTTTGCGCGTTTGTTGGAGGGACACAAAAGGGAATACCTATAGCTACAGCGTCCAGGCAACCATAGGGATTCAAACTTTTAATGGAGCAGCGAAAATTGAATGAGGGCTTTCACACTCGCTCGTGGTATGAAGATATATGCTCCGCGCAGTAATTGAGAGAACCTATTCTCTGCCAGACTAGCTAATTTCCCGTGACGCCACGCCACGTCAACCTCGAAATTGTTCCGAGCTTTCTAAGTGGACGAGACACCTTCGGTTTTCCAGTCCACTCAGACGTCACACCCGTCACAAGAAAGACGTATGTTAATCCTGATTCCAGGTTTCACGCCGAAATGTTGTTATACCTCTGCGCTCAGTATGGAGCTTGTGGGAAATTCGGAATGAAAGGTGCAAATAACAAACATATCAAACGATCATTAATTTTAAAAGCTGGACTTCACATCCGAGACTGAACACAAAACATGTATTTCGTACTGCAGAGCGTATTTAGAAAGATTTTAACATCTTTATAGTAGGGCCCTTTAGAAACAATTTTTCGAAATTGTCATTTATAGGTGGATATAGTTTCTGGAGTAGTCTGAAGCAACTAAGAACCTGTGCAGGGATCATGACTGTTGCTTGGATATCGTGTTCTTCACAAACAGTACCTTTACCATTAGGCGGTTCCATAAAGCCTTTCGGCCCGATCTTAAATTGCAAAACGACCAGTGTGTTTGAAATTGTTTACCTGACTCAGGAAACCGATTAGGGGGTAGGCTCACCTTTAAACCCAATCTGAATTATTGTGCGCTATGAAAGGCCCTAGCTTTGGATCATACAGAAGATAATTGTATAAGGTTATTTGGAGGTGTCAACAGAAATAAGTTCAAAATGAATACACTAATTTATTTAAATGAAACATACACATTAAACACATCTGACAGTCTGACAATATTACGTCAGCAATACTATTTGGATAACACTAAGAAAACCTGCTGCTTCCCAGAGTTACTTTGCAAGTGTTGAGAAAATTCCCCATGGACGAAACTGACGTTTTGAAGTAACATACGAGTTTCTCACTAAACGAACACAGTGATCGTTTGTCTGACTGAGAACTCCATGCGTTTACCAGTGTTCTAGTGGACGAGCGACAGGTAACTGCGGTTATCTGACTAAATACTGACCAATGACTATCCTAAGGTGCCGGTGCTGCCAATAATGCTAACCGCAGATTATTAACATGAGACGTGAAGCATATTGGTATCACATCTCACTCTCTGAAGTACAGGGCGAGTGTCGTGCTTTCTCTGTCACGACTGCTCGAGTGTAGACCGCACTTAACAATGATCCGTTCAGTGCCAACACCCATGTCGAACTCCGAATTTTCTATCTCAGGGGTTCCCAACAAAATTTTCTCGAGCACCCCCTCATCGAGCATGATTGATACATTGTCATATCACAGTATCAAGTACCTAAAAACACCAAATGAAGAATCTCTTTATACTTCTATTTTAGGTACTTAGATGAAACATTGACATATTCATTACTGAAAAAATACTGAGCTTAAAAGTTTTTCTATTCAGCCATCATTGTTATTAACTATTTGCCTCTATCTAATTGTAGTTTTGCGCTAGAGTGTGCTAGTGTCAGTTGGCTCTAAGTAGACGCTAGACGCAGGAGTTTCGCTAAAGCTCTGCTCATGCAGGAAGCGGCCAAAACAAAAAAAATTTGTTATCTTACGAAATATATTTAATATATTTTTTATTCTAATAGCATCATGCGGACCCCTCTGGTATAGCTCGGGGACCCCTGTGGGTCCGCGGACCACCTTTTGGGAACCACTGTTCTATCTGAATTGTATAACTTTCTCATTCCTTCCCACCTTCTCTCACTCCACCAATGGCGTAAATTCCTCTTTTGCAAAAGTCCCACCAAGAAAAAAGCATTACGTCAAAACTCCAATGCCTTTTCGATTCACCCCTCTTTTTCAAGAGACTTCTCCCTGTAATCTGTCCTCTTATGGTAACAAACATTCTTACCTATCATGCACTTTCACACCCACAGCTAGACTGACGTCACAGGTTCCAAGAAAGTAAAAGGCTCTGCTTCAGGCTAGGTTCTTATTTTGTAGCATCGCAGGTTTAGAAAAGTAGTACATTGCTATCTACTGAAGGCACAATTATGAATGCGGCAGAGCACTTTGGCACTGCTGGAGGTGTGTTTAGAACAATAGCGCTTGTCTCCTAAGGTCCCGCTCAGTGACGTAACTTTTACACTGACAACATCTCATATTATCTGCCCTGTTTTCTGTGAATATCAGAACCCCCACTGATAACTCAGGTTCATTTCTCCTCTAGGTCGGACACTGCGTTGCCAATCCCAAATCCAGTGTGTGACCTGTTCCCGAGCACTCTCATATAGCAGACAAAGGAACAGCTCAACATGCAACATCTTAGGACATTACGCTAGTTAGAATTCAGTACATAATGTTAGTTCACTCCAATTTGCTTTTCTAAGCTATTATAATATTCTGACTCCTACCTGTCCTTTTAGTTGGACATAATTCCCGTATTAGATTGAGAGCAACACGCCAGATGGCTTGCAGGTTGTGCCTTCCCCTTTTAATTCGATAAGTATTGAATGAAAAGTAAAGTTTTGTGCTAAAGAAGTCCCTGTTGCAGTAGTATCACAGGACGCCAAAAGTAATGGCAGAGATTATTATCAACCGCCTTTTTCATAAATTAACTCTTGTTCATTCCGATTCGGCTGCTGCGCTCCAGAGAGAGAGAGAGAGAGAGAGAGAGAGAGAGAGAGAGAGAGCACCTCTGTACTACCGTATCGTCTTGCTGAAACTGTACGCATCATGTAACTGTGTTCGAAAAATATATCAACTTTTAATTACAAGTTGGCACGGTTTCCTTTACAGTCACTTCCCTCCAATGATATGCAACCGCTACGGTCGCAAGTTCGAATCCTGCCTCGGGCCTGGATGTGTGTGATGTCCTTAGGTTAGTTAGGTTTAAGTAGTTCTAAGTTCTAGGGGACTGATGACCTCAGAAGTTAAGTCCCATAGTGCTCAGAGCCTTTTGAACCATTTCTTTTTTTTATATGGCACTGAATAATAAGAATTTTTCTAGTTTTGCAAAGCCTGCCGTTAAAGCATTTTTAGTTATCGGCCATCAGCTGTCATTACGGCAGAACAACTTAATTTCAAATGTTATGGGCTTCACTTGATAAATGAAGAAGCCCTATTTACGGTATTTAAGAGAGAAAAATGTACCGATCGTTTTTTATAGAGTATTGACTAAAATACTTTCTTTTTTGAGAACAATTAAAGACCCTATCTGGTTAGTCCTGCTACAAAATAAATTTGTAAAATAATCTGTGAACGAATTTACATGATAAACTAATGGATTTATGATCCATTAGGAAGCTTAACGTAATATTTTCAGCCACAGGTCAGCATACGTTCCGCATAAATTTCTTTTGTTACGAAGGTGTATTGTACTGTTGTCATCCCCCGTAGCGTGAAAATTTGCTGGGCAAAGCATAGTGCTTATTACGCGCTGCGATTAATAGCATTATGACACAACACTTACTTGCAAACAGTCGCACATATTAACAACTTTAATGAAATTTCTTCCAATGTAACGAATGATTATAATTCTTGGCTGTTGCTAATTGCCCAGTGCTACGAATACTGTCACGCGTAACTTGACACATGTAATATTATCACGCCAAGCAGAGGCTGTGTGCGTGAAATCTAATTACGGCCATTTGTCGCCGTTAATAAGGAGAAGCTAGTAGCGGTCGGTACAAGCTTTTCGATATTATCTCTCAATAAAATTCAAGTTCCCCAACATACAGAATACCAGGAAGCAGAGGTTGTTCCATCACAGCCGGCCGAAGTGGCCGTCCGGTTAAAGGCGCTGCAGTCTGGAACCGCAAGACCGCTACGGTCGCAGGTTCGAATCCTGCCTCGGGCATGGATGTTTGTGATGTCCTTAGGTTAGTTAGGTTTAACTAGTTCTAAGTTCTAGAGGACTAATGACCTCAGCAGTTGAGTCCCATAGTGCTCAGAGCCATTTGAACCATTTTTTGTTCCATCACAATAACAGGATCATTTCAAAACAACACGTCGGAATCAAAATGAAACTAAAGTCATTTTGGACACTAACGTCAGTATGGTACGTAGCATGCTACATCTTTAGATCTGCTTTATCTAGATTTTATACATTGAAGCGACAATGCTATTGGTATAGGCATGCGTATTCAAATATGGAGATATGTAAACAGGCAGAATACGGCGCTGCGGTCGACAACGCCTGTTCTGGCGCAGTTGTTAGATCGGTTACTGCTGCAGCAATGGCAGGTTATTAAGATTTAAGTGAGTATGAACGTGGTTTAATAGTCGGCGCACGACCTATGGGACACAACATCTCCGAGATAGTGATGCAGTGGAGATTTTCCCGTACGACCATTTCGCGATTGCACCGTGAATATCAGGTATCCGGTAAAACATCAAATCTCCGACATCGCTGCTGATGGAAAAAGATCCTCCAAGAACAGGAAAAACGATGACTGAAGAGAATTGTTCAAAAAGACAGAAGTACAAACTGCTGCGGATTTCAGTGCTGTTCGATTAACAAGTGTTAGTGTGCGAAACATTCAACGAAGCATCATCGATATGGGCTTTCGGAGCCGAAGGCAAACTCGTGTACCCTTGATGACTGCACGATACAAAATGTTACCCCTCTCCTGTTCCCATCAACACCGACATTGGACTGTTGACGGCTGGAAACATGATGCCTGGTCGGACGAGTCTCATTTCAGATTGTAACGAGCGGATTGACGCGTACGTGTATGGAAACAAACTCATAAATCCACGGACAGTGCATGTCAGCAGTGGTGTTCAAGCTGGCGGAGGACATGTAATGCCGTCAGGCATGTGGAGTTGGAGTGATATGGGACCCCAGATACGCCTAGATACGACTCTGACGGGTTACACGTACGTAAGTATCCTGTCTGATCAACTGCATCCATTCATGTGCATTGTGAATTCCGACGGCTATTCCAGCAGGCTAATGCGACGCCCCACACGTGCAGAATTGCTACAGAGTGGCTCCACGAACACGCTTGTGAGTTTCAACACTTCCGCTGGCCCCCAAAATCGCCAGACATGAACATTATTGAGCATATCTGGGATGCCTTGCAACATGCTGTTTAGCAGAGGTCTCCACCCCCTTGTACTCTTAGGGATTTATGGACAGGCCTGCAGGATTCATGGTGGCAGTTTCCGTCAGCACTACTTCAGACATTAGTCGAGTCCATACCACGTCGTGTTGTAGTGCTTTTGCGTGCTTGCAGGACCCTACACAATGTTAGGTAGGTGTACTAGTTTCTTTGGATCTTCAGCGGATATATGAATGGCTTATTTTAATAGTGGTACAAGTCCATTTTTGTTCATTCTGAGCCGGCCAGTGTGGCCGTGCGGATCTAGGCGCTTCAGTCTGGAACCGCGTGACCGCTACGGTCGCAGGTTCGAATCCTGCCTCGGGCATGGATATGTGTGATGTCCTTAGGTTAGTTAGGTTTAAGTAGTTCTAAGTTCTAGGGGACTGCTGACCACAGATGTTAGGTCCCATAGTGCTCAGAGCCATTTGAACCATTTTCATTCTGAGATACAGAGTCCTAAAGTCAAATGAGCGCGGAAAAATCTTGAGTTGAGATATCAGAAACATTCAAGTATGAATCTGCAGTTGAGCTACCAAAAATATTCAAATATATATACTTGAATATTTCTGGTATCTCAAATGCTGATTTTTCAGCTCTCATTTAACTTTAGGACTCAGTATCTCAGAATGAACAAAATATAATTGAATATTTCTGATATCTCAACTGCAGATTTTTAAGCTCTCATTGAACTTCAGGACTCTGTATCTCAGTATGAACAAAAATGGCCTTGTGCCACTATTTAAATAAGCCCTTCATATGTAAGAAAGTAAGTACGGCTTTTTAATTTAGAAATCGCATTTGACTGTTGGTTTTTGCCAGGTATTATGCTTTGTTGAAAGAGGAATAGGCGAGGTAGTGCCACGGTCATAATAGATTAATTGGGGTGGCAGTAATTAAAACAAATTTATTTTTCGCTTCAGTAGGACCTTCTCATGAAATTTTAAACATCAACTTTCTCCTCAGAGTGTGAATATATTTAGTTGGCATCCACCTACATAGGGAGAAATGATCATCATAACAAAATAAGAGGAATCAGAGATTGCAATGAAAGATTTTAAGTGTTTGTTTTTCAAGTACGCTACTCGACAATGAAGCAGTACAGAAGTAACGTAAAGGCGGTCCGATGAACCCTCTGTCAGGCATTTAATTGTTAACTGCCGAGAAGTCATGTAGTTGAAGATAAATGTCCACCTTCGTGGCCTAGAATTCGACAGCGGCAGGTTCGTGAGCTGTCGAGAAAGCAGTTTAACATTATGTGATATTTCTGCGGACTACTGAAAATATATCTGAGTGAGAAGTAGCGCTTCCAGTCACGAAGACTTACAATGACCGGGAGAGGGGTGTACTGATCTCAAACCCCTCCATATCAACATCGAGTGACGCCCATGAGCTGAGGATGACTCTGCAGTCACTCGGTACCGGTCGACCTTCCGAGTTCTGTTCAGGCATAGTTTTAGATATTTGTGCTCAAGAATGTCGTCATCCTTCGACTGACATGCACTAGGGAATATATGGCACCTGTGGGGCCGTATTCAACGTTATGCGTGACTTTAGCGTGTCCCACATGATTAGCATCCGACTCTACAGACATATTGGCCGTGCAGGATTGTGCAGAAACGTCACATACCTTTAGTCTGAAAACGTGCTTGTTTGCAGCAAGAAAAATGCCCACACGGTCAGAGCGAAGATTTCTTCAGTTCCAAAGACTATCAGTACGGTGACCATTCTTGAGGGTTCTTTTGATGCGGCTGCAGGGAGAGGCGGGTCCCAGGTGGTGCGCAAACTGGCAACACCTGACCCACGAGTAGTCACCGTTCCGAGCACAGAATTAGGTTGGTCGTATCCGTGTGAGGAATCTCAGTGGTAACGACGTTGCCAGAGCGCATTTATCATCGTCATAAGGGCCCAAAATTTGGCGTCATAGTATTGGGTATAGGACCCGGTATGATTACCGTCAGCGGTAATTTGGAGAACGGATGTTCATTTTCTATCTAGTTAAGGACAGTGCTGTACCGTATTTTCGAGGTCTCCTTGAGATCTTTCAACAGATACAGCAAGACCGTTTGCTGCCCGCACTGTTTTAGCGTAACTCGACACGTAAGATGTTAAACAGTTGCCCAGCGCCTAGCAAGCATGTTGTAAAGCCATCTCACCCAATGAATACGCGTGGGCATGAGGAGCCGAAAGATTAGCATAACACCACTGTAGACATCACGATTGATGAAGCATGGCACAGCCAGTCATCCTAGCTAGCTCGATCACCAACAAGATTGAAGCCATTGCTGCTGCAAACGGTGGGAGCTCGAAGTACTAAATTTCGCACAAATCATGACCAAACCACGTAAAAGATCACGTATTCATCCTACTACACTGTCTAAGACAATAAGCAAAATTTCGTTACAGGTGTTGCAATTTTAACTACTGGATGTGTGCATCTGTTTCAAACATGGAACCAAAAAATTTGTGAAAACCGTAACTAATCGCAGGAGCTATCTTAATATGCATTTGGTGTGAAAAGGCAATCTTGTCTGGGCCAGTAATGGAATTTCGATTTCCAGTTTGTCGTGAATAGTCGCCTTATCTTGAAAGTAGCCAAACAACATTTTCAAAATCGCCCGAAGCTACAGCAATTAATACAATCGCTGGGCCTTATGTTGTGCATACTGATATAGTTTTTGTTTTAGATCAGTTACCAGTCTCTGGGATCTCTGCAAAGTCGGCCGCGAAAGGAGTACATAGAAAATGCCATAGAAAATGCTAACAAGAAGGGACAGGATGATCGGATATATGTTAAGAACATTACAGGGACCCAGAGATGGTGCGTATAATGGGGCTGAAGGTGTAAATCGACCAATTGCCTGTTACCAAGACGGAGATCTCTTAGTACCGGAATGCAATTATGTACGAGTTTTAATACTGGTTAAATACGCTACGTTTAGAGAGAAATTCATTGTAGGGTATCCCCTTAAGTCCAGGAAGAAAACTGAAGCTTTTTCTACGTTGTTTGCCATCTGTTTTGCTTGCTTTGTACCTAATGATGAAACATATGCTCAACATGGTGACGAAGTAGAAAGTTCAAAGTTTTTTCTCCACACGTCCACCGATATAGAGCGGTATTTTCCGGGGCGTATTTCCGTAACATGAAACCAAACTGGATGTTAACACTTTTTTTTCATATCCGCAACCACATAAATCGCTGTGCACATGGAAATGCGATGAGCACATGGAGCAGTGTTTACAAAAACAAATATCTCGGCCTGATTTACGCTATCCCTCAGATAATGATTTGTCAACTGATTCAAAACACTGTGTTGTGCAGTCTATTAGCGCAAATTTGTCACTGCCGATACTCCAATAAAATAAATTAATTCCTGTGCCTTTTGGGCCATGACTCTTATAAATTATTTACTAACAGTATTTGGTTATATTACATTGTAAACAGTTATTTCACTCGTATTATACGAAGAATAAATTTCTGCTACAGTTTTTGTTAGTGTCGTCGTTGTATTTCCAGTGCTTTTTGGAGTAAACCACACATGTAGGCCACTCAGAAAATAAACACGGACATGACATTATACTTTTTCTATTGGTTAATACGTTTCGAATCTCTCCAGCATTGAGGCTATGTCTACGTAGAATATTTTTTACAAACGTATTGACAGTGCTCCTTTACGTACAGCTCCACGTTCAATGATCGACGTAATAAATCTCTCTCTCTCTCTCTCTCTCTCTCTCTCTTGCTGCCTGTCTGTCTCTGTCTCTCCCATCCCCCCTCTCTCCCTCCGTCTCTCTCTCTCTCTCTCTTTCTCTCTCTCTCTCTCTCTCGCTCTCTCTCTCTCTCTGTGCGTGTGTGTTTCTCTACCGAAAGACTTCTAAATTTTAAGCACCTGCACTTTTTGCGGTAAAAAATCAACAGATTCCCAAATGATTTACTGATTTACTTTTTCCTCAAGGGCAACTGAGGTTAGTAAATGTTCGTGGTGTACAGACTGCTGGACTTCTGCTTAGCTTGAGTACCAGACAAATGTAGATTTAAGAATAAAAATGACAGCATAATTAATGGTCTAAGAAGACAAAACATCTTCTATTCAGTTCTCATTCAAAGTCTGTAAGACGGTAAGTGGAAAAAAATGCATGTTTATTAGTGTGATAGAATTAAGCATGCCAAGAGGAAACAATAATTATGCTCAGGAAAACAAAAGTTAGAAGAATACATAGAATGGAGGAAGAGTATCGTGGCTGGTAAGTGAAGCTAAATACACTCCATTTTTAAAAGGAATGCAGTGTCTAATCACACGATTGGATAAAGACACATTGTCATCAATCGAAAATTTGGTAGTGCGCCTTCCACTATATTTCAGACGTGAAGATGGCTAATAGCTCAGCCGAAACTAGTGATGAATAATAGTTCAGAGACAGCGGTCTTGACTATTATGGTATTTTATCTAAAAAAAATTCTCGTCTAACATTTTCATAGATCGCATACCTCCACCATGACCATGTCAGGAAATAACATTTCTTGGTTAGACTGGGCACGGAATTTATCAGGATACCCTTCAGCAGCTTTTTCAAACTTTGCATCTCGGAAACTGCATTATGTATTTGAAAAAAGGTAGAAAAGGCGGAAAACCAAAACCTGGTTCCTTGGAGATCTCCACACATCACTCCTTGAAACTGTATACAGCGTCATTTTATAGTATACTTGTGCAGAATAGTTCATAGATTTGATGCACTTGCAATGATACAAGACTAGCGCAAATTGTTCAGAGGCAGACAGCACTTGTTTTGCTTTCATTACAAAATTTAAGCATCTTTTGCATTGGCAGAGAAAAATTGTCCCTCTTGCATAAATAGCAAATCGTTCATAAACATAGAATACCTATATTGTCCATTAGTTCAACTGTATTAGCTGCGTTAGTCAAAATCTGATAGCTAGTTACACTCTGATACATAGTTAATGTCATAGACGTGGTTTTGCATAGAAATGACAGAATAATAACATAGATACATACATAAATACACACATACATAGCATAAATTCAGAGATACAAGAATACAAGATATAATAGAGCATATAGGGTTATGTTACAAAAGCACAGAATATTACATAGATATAAATGTTTTCATTACTACTGCAAGCAGTGTTTTTCTTTACATGGTTCCTTTCATGAGGATATAGGTTTGATTAACAAAATAGTTACATTTTGCTATCTTTGTCTCATACTTTGTTCCATATATCATTTTGCTTTCTGGAAATAATAAGAATTAACAGTTTTTAAATGGATTAAATCATGGAGATGCGCTGACCTTAAAAATATAATGGCTGTTTAGACACAACATCACATGAAACATCTACATTCAGTTCTAAGTGTACATTTACAAAATGAAAATATTACATATCTCAATGAAATACAGTAGCATATCACAATCTTCAATTACTGTATTATGAGGAGTGTTGTGAAAATGTTTGCCTACTTGGACTGTGTTGTTTGTGTACTGTGGTTTGTGTCTAACGTGAATTGTGATTATTTGTGAGGTTGTACAGGTCAGTGTCAGTCTCTCTTTAAGTCGAAATCGGTTTTTGTCTTTTTCTTGTCTCTGTCTCGTAATCCATGGGCTACGCTAAGCATGGTGCATGATGTACTGAGCATTTTGAAAGATGTATCCTCCTCTTTCTTCTATTTCTGCTGCAGATGTCCTCATTAGCTGCTGAAATGTAAAAAAATTGTTGAAACTAAGGTTACCAGTATGTTTATCTTCTTTTTTCAGCTGTCTTCAAGCACTTACTTGCTTACTGGTTGCTGCTTTACTGCTTGATCTAAAATACCTGAAGATGTTGATGAGGGTATATACCTAAAGTTATGTTGGTTCTGGTGTTGTGTAACAAATAGGCTTCTGGATGAGATACGTTAATAATTGTGTATGGAGCTTCCAACATCAGACACTACTTGGCATTTCTATTCAAAAGTACTGAAGATTTGAAGTATATTCTTAATAATACTAGCATACCAATGGCCAAACTTTGTCTTCTCTTGATGCTGCACCGGCCGTTGTGCTCGAGAGGTTGCAGGCGCCTCACTCTGGAAACGCGGGACCGCGACTGTCGCAGATACGAATCCTGCCTCGGGCATCGATGTGTGTGTGATGACCTTAGGTTAGTTAGGTTTAAGTAGTTCTAAGTTCTAAGGGACTGATACCTCAGTTGTTAAGTCCCACAGTGCTCAGAGCCATTGAACCATTTCTTGATGGTGGATAAATAATGTTATTGTGTCTGCTTTCTGTTTGTTTTTTGAAGGCTGTGAATACTTCTCTAACTTTCTCATCATAACTGGTTTCTGTGTTGTATACATTTGGTAAAGGGTTACTCCATTCATTGTTTTCTGCTGTGTTAAACATGATCTCCGATTGTGTGTCAGGTGTGTTGTATATGTTTAAATTATTGTGAATCTCCTCAAACAAGGCAAGATAGTGTATCCAATGTGATTGGTTTATGGAGATGTAGGTTCTCATGAAACGATTTGGTTATCTGAATATCTTTTTACAGGGGTTGGCAGAAGGTGAAAATTTTTAGATGAAGATGCACTTAATGTTGTTGTCTTTCAAAAACTGTTTCCATTTGTATCCTGTGTAATATGAAACTTTATCAGCTAGTATATGTGCTGGTTTCCCTATATGTGAAGTGTTGTCTTTCTCAAATCTCGTGATGACTGTAGTGGCTGTGGGTGATTTGAGTGCAAAAAGTTTAACATATTTTGGAAAGGTATCATAAAAGGCTAAAATGTGTTAAATACATCCTGTACGTGAGAGATGAGGTCCACTGATCTGTACAAATTCTCTCTCTGGGTTTTTTGGGTAAAATGTAGTGTAAATCAGTTTTTGTGGATTTGTTCTGTGATTTTGTCTTCTGGCATAGTATACACTTGCTGATTATGTGGTGTATTTTGCCTCTCATGTTGGTGAAGTAACAGCATGTGAGTAGTTTTGTGGAGCATTTTCTTATTCCGAAGTGTCCCCATAGTACATAAGTGTGTTCATTGAGTTTGTTACCTGAGTTAGCAGGAATACAAAAGCACCAGTTCAAAAAAAAAATGGTTCAAATGGCTCTGAGCGCTATGGGACTCAACTGCTGAGGTCATAAGTCCCCTAGAACTTAGAACTACTTAAACCTAACTAACCTAAGGACAACACACACATCCATGCCCGAGGCAGGATTCGAACCTGCGGCCGTAGCGGTCGCGCGGTTCCAGACTGTAGCGCCAGAACCGCTCGGCCACCAGACAAAAGCACCAGTTTGTGGCCTGTGGGGGACTACTGTAAAAGAGAACGTTGATGTGAAGCATGTATCTTGTCTTCAGAGGGTGATTTTGCGGTTGTGTTAAAATGTCTTTGATCTTTCTCATGTGTGTGTCTTCATCTTGTAATGCAGCCATGCTTTTGCAAAGTCTCTGTAGTACTGCATGAGTAAGATTCTGTAGTAATTTGTGTTTTCAAGGCCTGTGTTATTATTGTGTAGCCCTTGTGGTAACGTAGAAAATGTGTCAGGAATGATGTTATCTTTCCCTTTGATGTGTATCATTTCAAATAAGTAATTTTTTAAAGACAGTGCTCAACGTGTCAATATGGGGTGTATAAGTTTGCATGTAAGGAGAAAAGTGAGTGCTTTGTGATCTGCTTATATCTTGGTGTGTTTGCCATAAAGGTAGTGGTTAAGCTTCTTAAAAATCCAGACTATGGGTAAGGTCGCTAATTCTGTTTGTAGAATAGGCTCTTTCACGTTCTGTAAGAGTTCTGCTGGCAAACCAATGATTTTGATCTGCACGGATGATCAAAAATTTGTGAGTGTACCGAAGCTTCTTTGCCTGTAATAAAGCCCTTCTGATAGTTTTTATCCCAAACCTATGTCTGTTTTTTTTTATTTTCAACAAATTTAACAGATGCCTACTGTTGAGAAATTGTTCAGGAAGAAAACGACGGAAGAAAGAATATAATCCTAGTAATGATTCTGTTTCTTAGTTGTGAGACTTGAAAAGTGTCTAATTGGATCAAGTTTTGTGGGATCTGGCCTAATGCCTTGTGTATTGGTTATGTGTGCTAAGTATTTGATGTCTTATGATGCTAATTTGACTTATTAACATTTAAAGTTGCTTCTTCAAGTGTAATTCTGTGCAGTAATACATTTAGTATTTCAGCATGTTCTGTCCATGTTTTCATGGCTTTGAGTATGTCATCAACATAGTATGTAAGAGACTCCATCAAACCATCACCTAAAACAGTATTCAGAGCGGTTATAAATGCTCCTGAACTTAAGACCAAAAGGTGATACATAAAATTGATAGGTACGACCAGCAAACCTAAAAGCAGTATACTTCCTGGACTCAGGTTTCAGAAGTAACTGCCAAAATGCATTTGTCATTCAAGTGAGGAAAAGTACTTTGCGCCCAAAAATCATTGTAGCTGTTCCTCTAAAATCTCAGGTTGTGTTCTGACTGGTAATATTGTTTGGTTAATAGCTCTGACATCAAGTATAAGGCGTAGTTTCCATAATGTTTTCGCACTACGTGTAACGGATTAGAAGAGGCTGAAGTGGATGTCCCTATAATTTTCCATGCTAGCATTTGCTTTAACTAGTGTCAAACTATAGGTTGTAGAGATATAGGTACGTATTAAGACTTATGGAAATATATCTGGTGAGACTGCACTTGGATGGTGTATGTGTGAGTTTTGATCACAGTGGGTCTTTCTGTAATACATTCGTATTTTTCACTTGAATATCCTTTAGCGTGACTTTTCCTCTTAATCGATCGCTGTGCATTCTGGAAGCTTGTAATTTATTTGTGTTAATATGTCTTCGTATTCATACTCGGTCTGTGATATAGGTGCAGGTGTGCAGTGTTGATCAGTCTTGTGTATCATCCGTAGTTTACATCCAGTGCAGATTTTGTCATTTTCAACTGTTCTCGTGTGTAATATCACACAGATCTGACTGTCTTCACTTAAAAAATAACATATACTTAAGAAGAAGTCTATAGAGGAGTCCTTCTCACACCAAAAATCAATACTTAAAATACAGTTCGTAGATAAGTGTGGAACGACGAGGAATGGCCATTGTGTAGTTCCATTGCCTGTCGGCAACTTCACAAACACCTTTTTACTGCCGGCCGAAGTGGCCGCGCGGTTCTGGCGCTGCAGTCTGGAACCGCGAGACCGCTACGGTCGCAGGTTCGAATCCTGCCTCGGGCATGGATGTGTGTGATGTCCTTAGGTTAGTTAGGTTTAACTAGTTCTAAGTTCTAGGGGACTAATGACCTCAGCAGTTGAGTCCCATAGTGCTCAGAGCCATTTGAACCTTTTTACTTGCCCTAAACTTATTACCTAATGCAGTGAGTATCTGACAATTCTGAACAGGAAATTCTGCAACTTTGCTCACTTCGTTCCACCTTACATAAAGGTTCTGTGATACTACGCTGACTGCAGCACCTGTATCAATGACAACAGTAGTGGGTAATCCTCCCACAGTACCTGTAGTGAATGATAACACAATTTGTTTCTTTTTGGATCGACACTGCTTGTTGTCACTTGTGATGTCATCAGTTAAGTTTCCTTGTCATTTTTATCTCGTGAATAGCAAGTGTGATTCATGTGGTGTGAGTCTGAACGTATTACTGTGTGGTGTGTCGAATAATAACTATGTGTCGAAGCTGCCCCCCCCCCCCCCACCCCCTAAATATTCCTCAGTGACGCCCTGGGGCACGGTGATGAGTGCGTCACTTTAACTCTTGGGTAGTTAAATTTTTTGTATCAATACTAGCTGGAGGTGGCGTTTCACTTTGCATTTCAATTATATGTACCAGGAGGTATTGGCATCGCCATTCTCTGGGTTCATTTTGGTGTTGCTATTGTGTGAGATGGTGTCGTCATGTTGCTTTGATTTGTATAATTGTTCTGTTGTATCGGCTGCAGAAGTGGCTGCCAGAGTTGATTGTAGCGAAATTGATTATGTGCATAAAAGTTTTGGTTTTGCATGAGGATTTGTGGTGCTGTGTAATTCGTATTACGTATCTGCCACTGTTTTCCGTTTCAAGATTGTCCACTACGGATGTTGTTAGTGTTTTGTGTGTATTTGTTACGATTTGTTCGCGGACTGTAATTATTAAATTTTGGTCTTTTGTAGGAACTGCCCCCTTGTGTGTAGTTGTTTTGATGGCTATAGTCATTTGCATTATATTGTGATGGTGAGTTTTGGAAATTGTTGTGTATTTTTTGGCAGCACGAAAGAAATATTTGACTGCGGGCCTGAGTTGGGTTGGCTAGCCTGCAAGTTCGGCATAGCCACTACGTAAATAATATGATTTTTGTTCCGGGACTGGCGTTGTTGGTTCTCTTCGTAGAGTAAATAAATAAATAGCGTCAAGTCATTCTAAAAAATATTTTGCATCGTCGTCAGGGAGACGACTAATTTTTCTTTTATGTGAAATGGCAATTTGGATTTGAGAGGACGTATTACGCCACGAGGTGCGACTGGTTAGCGAGGAAGTGATCATGCTGACATAGTTCTCAAAGTATGGTCTCAGTGGTCCGTTTTTTGAGTAGAAGTACTCGGGTTCCATTACTTGTTTCCTAATGCGTCCCTGAACAGTCTCTGACCATTATATATTCAGGAATGCGTTTTCGAATTGCTCGTATGTGTTACATTTGTCACTCTCCTTGTATGCCCAGACGGCAGCTTCGCCATCAACCTTATCAACGGTGTGGTAAATTTTCTTTCTATCTCTCAAAGAGCAAGGAATATCACAGGGTGTATGGTATTCTTTCCTGGAACAGAGGGTTGAAACTTCCTGTGTTTAAAAAGACTTTCATCTTCCAGACAGGCATTGCATCCACTTCGATCTGAGAATGTATAGTGTTCTTGTAAATGTATGTCTTCTGAGCAGTAATTGTAAGTGTATTCTGTGGTCATGTGTCGATTCGTGTCATTGTTAATATTCGGTGTTCCTGCGTGCTGCGATTCATGACGATAAAATTGTTCGTTACCAAATCTTGTGGTGTTGTGTTTTCGTGTATCAGACTTTTGTGTAGGTGAAGGATTGTATGTATGTGTCTGTTCAGATGTGGTATATTGCACTGTGTGGTCGATCGCCTGTTTCTTTTTCGACATATAATCAAACGAGTGTTAATGTTGTCAATTAATTGCGTCAGTATTTCTTCGGTCTATGTTAGACGAATTGCAATGACTTTCCTAAATT
This sequence comes from Schistocerca nitens, assembly GCF_023898315.1. Lineage (NCBI taxonomy): Eukaryota > Metazoa > Arthropoda > Insecta > Orthoptera > Acrididae > Schistocerca > Schistocerca nitens. The sequence continues at coordinate 317,463,040 of NC_064621.1, read as the reverse complement.
GCGAAACGCGTTCGTTATTCTTTGTTTTTCATTTGCGTTGTAAATACCTTTCATGATCGTGTTCAATTTTGCGATAAAATTTGTTAGAGGTTGGCGCTGCCCCCACCGCCTTATTAGCTGCGGCGTGCAAGCGCACGTTTTGTCCGGAATTTGATCCTTCGGAAGTTGACGGCAAGGAAATGAAATCATTTTCTGTCACAATCTGATTTTGTATTTGGTTAGTCGTGGTGTTGTCGTATGTGTCGATGTTCGTGTGTGTGTCAGTATTCACGTTATCTAATTGTTGTTCCATGCTGGTTTTGATCATAATGAAAAATGCAAAAAGAAAGTAATTAAATTTGTAAGTGTGTAAACTGTATGTTTAATCCCTATAATGAAATCACTGATCCAATTCATATGAATAAATGAAACTAAATCCTTACACGCAAAATTTCAAACATGCTGGCTTATCGCCATGTCCATGTTATATGAAATGAACTTGAATACGGCCATTTTGTGTATTGAAAAGAATGTATTGTTTAAGTTGATAACTATTGTCGTAATTTCGATGCACTCATGAATTGTAAGAATATGAAATAAAATCAAATGAATCTGAATTTTGAATGAATTTAACACTGAATCTAAAGATTGATTGTGCACACTGCAAACAGAATGCAAATGCTGTTATGCTGCGACTTTCCGTAATCTGGTATTTGGATACGCAGGTTGCAATTTCGGCCAGACCATATCCGGAATTCGTTGATTTTTTTCCAAATAATGGTTGGTAATTGTTCCTATGGTTGTTGTCATGGAAAAGAGAACAGATGGTATAACACATTAAAAAAGTCCTAACACGCAGACGACAATATAAATAATAATAGTCTTCTGTGTGTGAGGATGAGAATAAAGATCAGATAATTAATAATATTTCGAGGTATTAAAATTGAACAATGTAACTCCCTCACACTTTGTCTGCCAACAAAGGTATTGGTGGTTGAGATCATGTGTTTGCTAAGTATTTTTGTATTACCGTGTGAAATATATTAGACTTCTTGCAGTGAAATTACCGTGAAGATTGACTTTCGGTTCTCTTATGCTAGGACTTTATAATTTTCTATTGTATTACACACAAACGTTTGTCATGTCGCAGCCGCTTACATCATTGATAAAACTAATAAAATGCAAACAGACATAGAGATTAATAAAATATGTGTTCCATAAACCACATAAATTATGAATAGCCACTTACATATAAGCAATAGTTTTTCCTTGGCAGTATATTAATATAAATGAGTACGTCGATGAGCCTATTTCAATATGCCTATGTTCAGTATGTAACAAAATGTCTGGAGTTACGGAACAATGACAAAATGCGTCCGTACAGAAAAAGATTATCTCCCCACCCCAAGTAGCGCGAGAGGAGTCAGAGCTGAAGTACAATAATAAAACATTTGCTGTTTTTTCACCGCAACTACATATTGTTTATCAATAGCGCTTCATCTAACGTCTTTAAAAGCGCGAAAAAATTGTATTATCGCTTTCACGTGCAGATGAGCCCTTAAAGCAGGCATGCACCGGCTACACTGGCCAGAGCATGGGTCAGCGCCACTACCGAAATGCTCACCATATCGCCATGTTTGGTCACTGTCGAGGTGGACGCCGCATGCCGACAACTACGACTTGCCATTGGTGATCGAAGCATCGATATTTACGTACATCGATATTTTTTCAAATTATCAATATACGTCGCCGAAATATTCTTCACCGGTAAATGGATATATCGATATCAAAGAATCCGCATCCCGACATTTTTATTTTGGATTATATTTTTCGCAATTTTCGCTAAATATTTGAAATTGCTCTTTTGAAATTGTTATAGAACATAACTTCACTTTCGCTGTGTGAAGCAGTCTTACTACTTTACGAACTTTCATCACGCAGTGTCTCACTCTCTTTGACTGTATGAAGCAAGTATGGATCGCATAAAGAGGAAGTCAGATTACAATGGGGGGTGGGGGTGGCGGTGTGAATGGAATTTAAAAAAAGACTTTCGATGTGAAGAAATAGCACAGGAGTTGCGTTAAAAAACAATTTTTAACGCAATTGGTGTGCTGTTTCTTCACATCGGCATTTTTAAAAAACAGTTGCTGAAACTGATGGACAAATATCTAAATGACAAGACTGGTCCTTGCGGTGGGCGAGACGTGTGGAAATGCTGACGCAATCAGCGCTCTTCGCTACCAGCAGAAACTGCAACGTCCAACTTCATCAATCACTTTTGAAACGATGACTGCTAGTTCGCTGGCGTTTGCAGGAATGAACAAACAGGGAAGTCGACATGAATTGTTCCAGACAAATCCGATATGCGGTGAAACTAAACGACGGAACCATCGAACACGTTTTATAGTGCAGTTATCATTCTTAGGCAAGTGGTTATCGCCAAGCATGAAGTGCATTACATACTTTTAGTTCTTGCTTCAAGAGGGATTTTTGATATACAGAATACCCAATAATAAATAAATGAATAGATAATTAAATGAACACCCTAGCTGCATGTCCCCAATTAAGTACATCAACGCCTGTTTGCAGCTAGGGTGTTCATTTAATTATCATTTCATTTCTAGCAAAGCTGCATGGTCATCCACGGTAACTGTTCTTTCGGGAACAGATACTACCGTCATATATAGTTAAAAATATGGGTTCCCGGCCTTTGACCTTCTTGTGCGAACGCACACGCTATGCCCGAACTCGTGCGGGACTTGGTAGATTAATCTGCCACGAGTAATGAGTATGATGGGCAAACATCTATTAGGCGCACTACGAATGTAGTGTTGTGGACATGTTGGGAATGTGGATCTCACGGGGAGCGTGCAAGGGATAAGTCCCTGCAGACGCACTATCCTCTGTGCCCGCGGTGGCTCAGATGGATAGAGCGTCTGCCATGTAAGCAGGAGATCCCGGGTTCGAGTTCCGGTCGGGGCACACATTTTCAACATGTCCCCATTGAATTGTATCAACGCGTGCTTGCAGCTAGGGTGTTCATTTAATTATCATTTCATTTCTAGCATAGCTGCATGGTCATCCACGGTAACTGTTCTTTCGGGAACAGATACTACCGTCATCTATAGTTATAAATAAATAATTGCTTAAATATACAGCTCTAAAACTGGCAGTATATTTACAATGTGGAGCTGATATTTCTTTAGGCCAGTACGTCGATATTGTTTCCGACGATATATCGATATGTCGATAATGTTTTTCTGATATATCGCGGACGGATAACGATCATTTTAAATATCCGTACATCGGATTCCTGGTATTTTTAAAAATATCAACAATCCTATTAAAGTCGTTTCACTCGTCAAGCCCAGCCCGACTTTTGCGGGTTGTTGTACTGTGGCTTGAAACAGATAAATAAATGGTACTGCTGTTTTGAAGACGAGGTATTGGACCACTGCCTGTTATTAATAAGGTGAAAAGAGTACATTCAAGGCCTATTTGAGGGAGAAAACTTATCTGATGACGTAACAGAAGAAAAAACAATGGTCGACAAGGAAGACATAGGTGATCCACTATTAGTCAGGCGTAAAAGAGCTTTAAAAGATCGAATGAGACAAAAGGGATACATAACTTTCCATTAGAACTTTTAAAATCATTAGGGGAAGTAGCCTTGGTGTGTAGAATCTATGTGACTGGCGACAAATAATCAGACTTTCGGGAAACCATTATCCACACGATTCCGAAGAGAGCAACAGCAGACCAGTGCGAGAATTATCAAACAGTCACTTACGCAGGTCAAGCGTCCAAGTTGCTAAAAAAAAATAATACACTGAAGATCTGGAAAGAAAATTGAGAATGTGTTAGATGAAGCTCAGTTTGGCTTTAGGAAAGGTAAAGGCACCAGAGAGGCAGATTAAAGAAAAATCAAGACACATTCATAGCATTGGCAACCAGAAAAAAACGTTCGACAGTACAAAATAATGCAAGTTGTTCTAAATTATGAGAGAATATGAGATACGCTATAGGGAAAGACGGATGATATAAGAACAAAGAGGGAAAAATGAGACTGGAATCCAAGAACGAAGTGCTCGGATTAAAAAGGCTATTAGACAGGGATGTAGTCTTTTGCCTTTACTGTTCAATCTAAACACTGAAGAAGTAATTACGGAAATAAAACAGAGGTTCAGAAGTGGAATGAACAGTCTGTTGAGTATAGCTATAGGACTGATAGTAAGCCCAAGAAAGACGAAACTAATGAGAATTAGGAGTTATGAGAGCAGCGCGAAACTTAAAATCGAAATTGACTATCATGAAGCAAACGAAGTTAAGGAATTCTTCTACCTAGGCAGAAAAATAACCCGTGAGGACATGAAGCGCAAACTAGCACTGGTAAAAAGGGCATTCCTATCCAAGAGCAGTCTACTAGTACCAAACGTAGGCCTTCATTAGAGGAAAAACTTCTGAGAATGTTCGTTTGTAGCACAGCATTGGAAGGTAATGAACCATGGTCTTCGGAAAAACCGGAACAGAAAAGAATCGAAGCATCTGAAATGTGATACAGAAGAACGTTGAGAACTAGGTGGATCGATAAGGCAAAGAATGAGGAGGTTCTCTGCACAATCGTCAAATGTAGGAAAATGTGGAAACCATTAGGAAGAAGAACGGACATGCTGATAGGACATCTGTTAAGAAATAAGGGAATGACTTCCATGCTACTAGGGAGAGCTGTAGAGGGTAAAAACTGTAGGGGAAGGAATGGAATACCTCCAGGAAATAATTGAGGACCTACGTTGCAGTTGCTACTCTGAAAAGTTTGACACAGGTGAGGAATTCGTGGCGGGCTGCACAAAACCAGTCAGAAAACTGACGACAAAAAAAAAGCAGAAACCTTCCTGTCCATTAGCAACCCAGCTCTGTCACGCACCTTACAGGTAATTCACCCCTCTCCTCTACGAGAAATACGTTAGCTACATCTTACTAGCGGTGTAGTATTGTTTGTTGCATTTAACGATGGATCGTGGCATAAGATCACACTGGGAGTATTTGTACCTCAATAAACGATGCCGATAGTCTTGCCTGCCAATTTGAGCTCACCTGTTAGACACATCGACAAAAGTTTCAACGTCCGAAATTAATGTGTTGTGCTACTAAACTTTTAAAAATTTTAAGAGCTTTCGAATTCATTTAATAATTATATCGCTCCATTTAAAATATCGATTTGTACAAAAGGTCAGAGAATTCAATATAAAACAGAACTGAGTTTTCCTCTGTGAACCATCATTCTACGAAAACGTCAAATTCATTTCTTGAACCATTCCCCATTCGAAAACAGTGTTACACCTTACGCAAATGACCTTGTTTATGTGGATGCAAAAGTTGTGTCATGAGTGTCACACACCGTTCCACTATGTTTGTTTCAGTTCTGTTATGATAAATTAATAACTGTCTGTGTGAACTTGATACTTTTCTGGGATTGGAAAGTTATTCGATTTATCAGAACGAAGGGGAGAGAGCGGAGTGCTATTCAGTGGCCCGCTTGGTCACCAGAAGGCTTTTCGCTCTGGCTTAAAAGCGACGAATGGCAGCCGCCTTGGAGACCCCTTGTTTTTTTGCAGAAAAGTCCTGCTAGCTGAAATGTCACTGTTGTCACTTCCAAACACCAAATTGTTGCTACAGGCGTGGTGCCTCTAGCGGTGTTGCCCTGTGGGTACTTGTGTGTGCAATTTGACTTCCTGTCTGAACACCAAAAAGAGCAGCCAGTTGGTATTACCCCAGCTACATGAGAAATTTTTTTGCTTTCTCTCCTATTCATAGACTGTTCAATACAAAGTATCGCCCCCAACCACCAGATGTGGGCTGAACGATAGTAACCAATGAAGAGAGGAAGTTTGGTACCAATACCCACCTGATGAGCTTTAATATGCTTTTTGGTACGGCTTTAACTGGAGCTTCTGTTGCATCCTCATCTATTTAGATCGGGAAACATATATTCTGGTTCATCACATTGGCAGCAGCATTCAGTCACACTTCCTGGTGGAGTTATTGAATTGTGAACAGGTCATGAGAGAGACCTTAAGTTTGATATCTGTTCAGTTCCTGGCATTCATCTCATCCTGGCTGTCAACGATTCACTGTTCGTCGAAAATGTGACTACCTCTCAGATAAATGAATCGTCATGAATACCATTGGGAACCCTGTGTCATTCATGTTGCAGCGCAATTCATCTTCTGACCAGTTAACAATTAACTTACTGTCTTACTCATCCAGTACACTCAGTTCTTTGTTTCGATACACTGAAGAGACAATGAAACTGGTACACCTGCATAATAGCGGCTAGGGTCCCCGCCAGCACACAGAAGTGCCGCAAAACGACGTGGCATGGACTCGACTAATGTCAGAAGTACTGCTGGATGGAACTGACGCCATGAATCCTGCACAGCTCTCCATAAATCCGTAACAATACTAGGGTTTGGAGATCTCTTCTGACCAAAACGTTGCCAGACATCCCAGGCATGCTCAATAATGTTCATGCCTTGGGAGTTTGGTGGCCAGCGGAAGTGAATAAACTCAGTAGAGTATTCCTGGAGCCTTTCTGTAGCAATTCTGGACGTGTGGGGTGTCGCATAGTCCTACACGCCCCACACAGTTACATATCCTGCACCAACCTGAACTGTTCCCTGCAGACATGCAAAGTCCATGGATTCGTGAGGTTGTCTCCATACCCGTACACGTCCATCCGCTGGATACAATTTGAAATTAGACTCATCTGACCAAGAAAGATGTTTCTGTTCATCAACACCCAGTACCGGTGTTCACGGGCCCAGGCGAACGTAAAGCTTTGTGTCCTACAGTCATCAAATGTAAGCGAGTGGGCCTTCGACTCCGCAAGCCTATATCCATGACATTTTGTTGACTGGTTCGCACGCTGACTCTCCTTGATGGCCCTGCATTGAAATCTGCCGCAATTTGTGGAAAGGTTGTACTTCCGTCACGTTGGATGATTCTCTTCAGTCGTCGCTGGTCCCACAAGTGCAGCATCTTTTTCCGGCCGCAGTGATGTCGGACATTTGATGTTTTACCAGATTCCTGATATTCATTGTACACTCCTGAAATGTTCGCAAGAGAAAATCCCCACTTCACCGCTACCTCGGAGATGCTGTGTCCCATCGCTCGTGTGCCGACTATAATTCCACGTTCAAAATCACTTAAATCTTGATAATCTGCCATTGTAGCAGCAGTAACCGATCTAACAAGTGAACCAGACTATCTTATAAAGGCGTTGGCGACGGCAGCGCCGTATTTTGCCTGTTTACGTATCCCTGTATTTAAATACGCATGCATATGCCAGTTTATTTGGCGCTTCAGTGTATTTGTGTCGTTTATTTTGAATTTTCCGGTCGGCGAGGTGACGAAATCTTATTCCCCTTTCTTCCTGTTGTATTCCAGAAAATGCAAGTCCTATAATGCCCAGACACGTTTTTTCTTCAGTTCATTTTTAACATTGCTCTGTGTTATTCTGTTGTCGATTATTTAGTTTAATGGAGCAAATAAATGTAATTGTTCGAGAACCTTGACTTAAATTTAGAAATCTCAAATTCCTGTAACTTCTCCATGTTTAGGCAACTCTTAAATACAACCAGTTGCATTTTTAAAATGGTGCTTCAGAGCGATGTATTTCCATTGTGTGCAGAAGCCACGCATTAGGTTAAAGCATATGAGAAACGCAAAGGTGCTCGCATATTTTATAGCAGGATTAACTTTTACACAACTATTCAGCCTTACTGGGATGTATTCCAGTTACTGTGCTATTACACTACTGGCCATTAAAATTGCTACACCACGAAGATGACGTGCTACAGATGTGATATTTAACCGACAGGAAGAAGATGCTGTGATATGCAAATGATTAGCTTTTCAGAGCATTCACACAGGGTTGGCGCCGGTGGCGACACTTGCAACGTGCTGACATGAGGAAAGTTTCCAACCGATTTCTCATACACAAACAGCAGTTGACCGGCGTTGCCTGGTGAAACGTTGTGTAAGGAGGAGAAATGCGTACCATCACGTTTCCGAATTTGATAAAGGTCGGATTGTAGCCTATCGCGATGGCGGTTTATCGTATCGCGACATTGTTTGGTGACATCGCGGTGAAGGCACATTGGAAGCGTGTATTCGTCATCGCCATACTGGCGTATCACCCGGCGTGATGGTATGGGGTGCCATTGGTTACACGTCTCGGTCACCTCTTGTTCGCATTGACGGCACTTTGGGCGTTACGTTTCAGATGTGTTACTACCCGTGGTTCTACCCTTCATTCGATCTCTGCGAAACCCTACATTTCAGCAGGATAATGCACGACCGCATGTTGCAGGTACTGCACAGGCCTTTCTGGATACAGAAAATGTTCGACTGCTGTCCTGGCCGGCACATTCTCCAGATGTCTCATCAATTGAAAACATCTGGTCAATGGTGGACGAGCAACAGGATCGCCACAATACGCCAGTCAGTACTCTTGATGAACTGGGGTATCGTGTTGAAGCTGCACGGGCAACTGTACCTCTACACGCCATCCAAGCTCTGTTTGACTCTAAGCCCAGGCGTATCTGGGCCGTTATTACGGCCAGAGATGGTTGTTTTGGGTACTGATTTCTCAGGATCTATGCACCCAAATTGCGTGAAAATGTAATCACATGTCAGTTCTAGTATAATACGAGTGCTGTCCAGAAAGTAAGTTACGATCGGTCGCGAAATGGAAACGACTATGAAAATCCGACAAAGCTGTGCAAAGATGTGTTGGGCAGTGTCTCTAGTATGACTCTAGGTAGAATTATGTCGCTCTTTTCATTCCTGAGCTCTTACTGAACGCGTAAAGATGTTATAGAAAATATTGTCTCCCGCCAAGTACGAGGGCCTGGTGAGAATTTTCCCCTGAAGCTATGCAACCAACATTACATAACTGTCGTGCGGTTTCTTCTGCAAGACAATTCTCAGCCTCATTCTGGAGGGGCAATGAAGATGTTCCTGCATCGTGTCAATTGGAAATGTTTGGTTACCCACAATACAGCCCGTAATTGTCTCCCACTGAGTTTCATCTCTGCTCAAACGAACCGCTGGCTATGAAGACAACATTTTGGCACAGACAACGAGCTTTAGGCCAGCGTAGAGAATTGGCGGTAAGCACTGGCGGCTGCCTTCTATGATGAGGGTAGTGGAAAGTTGGTACAACGCTACGACGAATGTCTGAGTCAGAACGGCGGCTACGTAGAGAAGTACCTGAAAGGTGTAGCTAACTGTTACAAATGAAACATTTCTGATTTTCACTGTGATTTTCATTTCGCGATCAATCGTAACTTACTTTCTGGACAACCCTCGTATATTTGTCCAATGAATACCCGTTTATCATCTGCATTTCTTCTTGGTGTAGCAATTTTAATGGCCAGTAGTGTACTTACGCTAATTGTGTGATGTGATCTGTGACGGAACGTTTACCTACTTTCCATTTCATTTCTGTGTCGACTTAATAGTACCTAATTATGTATTTCGTTTCACTGGTGGTGGATCCACATAATTTGCTTCGTTCTGTGACAAGCACTTAGTTCTTCATTGAGCAACCCCTCCCAGGAATTAACGAGGTAATTTTAATTGTCAGCCTTTTTCTTGGACCGACCTACAGACAGACACTTTATTTTCAAAGCATATTATAAGAGGGAGGGGCAGACACTTTCAAAGAGCACTAACAGCCGTTGAAGAAGTATTACGCTTGAAATCATGTATATTAATTAATTATAAAGTAACAAGAAAGTTATGACTTTGTGCTGAAATATTTGTTTAATTATTTGTTTTGCGCACGAAAAAAAAGTGTTGGAACCTCGCAATTTATAGTTGCGAGTATGCAGCAAGTAAAGTGAATTCCGCGTAGGAAATAATTGTGTGGCATTGCGTATTTAGAGAATTGTTCGTAACATCTAAATCTGTGGCCTCGCTGTTTCCCCTATTCAGTTCCGCCTTCCGCTGCACTGCGGAACGCAACAGTCAGCCTGTCGTGTTTAATGAAGATTATTCCATCTTCAGCATCGCACAGACAGTGGAGCAAAACGTACGAGGGTCTCTCGGCGATAAAGCGCGTTGTTAACGACGAAAAGTCGAGCACAAATATAAAACAGAAACAAACGAAAAAATAAAAAATAAAGCGTGGATTTAACGCGACCCAGCCACCGCTGCGAGCGGCAGTCGGCTTGTGCACACGTGTGTGTGTGTGTGTGTGTGTGTGTGTGTGTGTGTGTGTGTCTGTGTGTGTGTGTGTGTGTGTATGTGTGTGTATGCGTGCGCACGCGCGTGGCCACACGCTCACAAACTGCTGGCCCGCAGAGCTAGTCACGCGTTTGCGGGAGCCGGGGTTTCGGGAGGTTTATTGCCGGTCGCGCCAAAAAACGGGCACCGCGTGCGCCGAGCGCCGGAGATTACAATAGCTGCACGGCGCGGCGTGAGTTCCGGGGCTGCTGCCTGATCCCAGCCATTGTTCTGCGTGCGGGGGACACAGGCCGGCTGAACGACCGCCAGGACGTCTGTGACGCGCCCACCGTTTTCTGCCGCCCTCCCTAGCTGACTAGGCCGATAGACCGACCGGCACTGGCCGGCTGCACCAATTCTACAGCTGCATCTACATTGCTACTGCACTCTACAAGCCACCTTTCGGTGTGTGACGGAGGGTACTCTGTGTGTTACTGTCACTTACCTCTTAGACGGAGTCCGTGCGTTCGCAGATCTGTAGAACGTGATAGAAAGAGGGAAGAGCGGAAATACACGCAACATTTGTCGTCCGGTGAGTGGATCGGAACAGGGATGTATAGGCGTTGAGGACCGAGGAGGGGTTGTTGTTGATGTTGTTGTCTTCAGTCCTGAGACTGATTTGATGCAGCTCTCCTTGCTGCCCAATCCTGTGCAAGTTTCTTCATCTCCCAGTACCTACTGCAACCTACATCGTTCTGAATTTGCTTAGTGTATTAATCTCTTGGTCTCCCTCTACGATTTTTACCCTCCACACTGCCCTCCAATGCTAAATTTGTGATCCCTTGATGCCTCTGAACATGTCCTACCAACCGGTCCCTTCTTTTCGTCAAGTTGTGCCTGCAGTCTACATATTCCGCCAGTTACTAGATGCAGTACTTTTAGTCTCTTGTGATGTTTCTTTAGAATGGTTAGTGGCTGAGGCTTCCATGTTAGTCGGCCATCAAATTTTAGTCCAAGTTATATTAATGTCAGTTAACTGGATGGGACGGTCACAAAAGTTACGTTGAAACGTGATGGGATGGGAGGGCGGAAGCTGTTGTTATTTAATCTCCCTCACCAAGTTTGGAAAGGGAAGGGGAGGGCTGCGAAACCAGCGGTACAGTATCCTCCTCTTCATCCTAGAATTTACAAAAGTTAATAAACAAATGATATACACACAAAAATTTAAAAGAATTTAAAATATAATGAATATATGATCAGAAATATTCAAAGTGGTTTTCTCCGTTTAAGGTTAAAAAGGGAATGAAAGGTGTGAGGTGATGCCAACTCGTCCCTTATGGGGTACGTAAAGGACGCTGCTTTCTCGGGTAGCTACATAACAATTCAATAAAATCACATTAACGGTTTTTATTGCAATAAAGTAGATTGACAATACTTAACTTTGGTTTACAATGAGTACTCGCAAGCGATGGGCGACGTGGAAATAATCAATGTCCTTCGCTATAGACAATGTCCATACAGGCGATTAATATAAGTCGCAAGTCTCAGTATCACAGTTAGGATGACGGCTCTGTCCGTGTCTGCTAGTGCTGCTCTACTACTGTCTATCTTCTAACTGTTCGTCTTCTACTTTTCAGCCGAGGCTGGCAGAAACGTTGTCTACATTCTCTTCGGAAAGAGACCGCTCCTGTCGTGGTGCGGTCCTTGTCAGCAGGCTATTGGCGGACGTCGTCTTAGAGATTTTTCCGTTATCCGTCCTTCCCTCTGGCGGTAACGTCCCCCGGTAAATGACCAGAAGTTATGCGTCCATCTCTTGATGCCATGAACCAGATGAAAGCGGTGACTGCTGCGGTGAGGGCGGTTCCACTTCCATTGGTAGGAGGAGAGGAGGCGGAGGAGGCGAAGGTTCCGTCTCCACGGGTCATCCCACGGTGACGTGATGACACCCTCTGGCGAATGCTGTGGCAGCGCTGTCCTCTGGATCCGTGAATCTGGGGGAAGAGACACTGAAACATCAACGTGCACATGACAGAGGCGACGTTGATTTTGATGGCGGCGCTGTAAGCCATTTGGACCTGAAATAAGACGCACACTAGTTCCAAGTCGATCGATCTCGCCTCGCCCACTGTCTGCTGTCGCTAAAACCCCTGTAAAAGACAACTTCATGAAGTGATACTTGGGGCCTTCCTTCGGCGCCGGATGCTGAGTAGCATCAAGCAGGTGGAGCAGTGTCCGATGGCGGCGGCCGTGAAACAATTCCGGCGGCGATGGTCCATCTCGTGGGTGCGAACGGTATGAGGCGAGAAAGAGTTGCAGTGCTTGACCCCTCTGGTACGTGCGGTGAGAAGTTTGGCCATCTGATGCTTGAAGGTTCTGACATAATCTTCCGCATCGCCGTTTGACTGTTCACCAGTTAGATGCTGTATGCAACTGCGTTCACACAATTCATTTAACGTGAACAAGATACTGCAACTCTGTTTTAAAAAAATCACACTTGTTCAGTCTACTCTTGAGTCCTGTATCAGATAACACACGAAACAAAGCACATAAATGTGCAATATGTTCCTTTGGTTTTCGACCTGCTACGACAATACCGTTCCAATTATTTGAATAGTTTGGCACTTGCGTAGTCAGCTGTTCCGAACACCGTTGTAAAATGGCGGGTGAGGCAGCACTGCCATAAGGCAGACGCAAATATTTAAACAGCGAGCGGAATTTGAACATAGACGTCGCACATATCTATTTTTGAAATGTAGCGTCCAGCGCCTGACCTCCCGTGAGATCCTCTGGGGAGTGGCAACGGATACGTTTCAATCACAGTTTGTGACTTAATTGTAGACGTAAGGTCAGCACAGAGGCGAATGCGACCTGAAGGTTTGGGGAGCAAAACGAGTGGTCTTGCCCACTGACTAGCTGATATGGGCACAATAGCACCGCTATCTTGCAATTTCGTAAATTCAATCGCGACTTGGTCCTGTAATGCAATGGGAACAGTTCTGGCCCGGCAAAATTTTCACCGAGCTTTGCCTTTCAGCGTAATATGTCGAACAAAATTGTTAGCCTTGTCTAAACTGTAGGAAAAGAGTTGCGGAAATTCTTTAGAAAGCTATCTGCACTGTCTTTTGCATTGCTGCAGACACTGACACCACGTTGTCCTGAATGTTAAAGCCTAACAAATGAAAAGAACCAAGACCAAATATGTTCTCACACTCGCGTGATTGTAGCCCTGTAAAAGTCACTGTTCGCATATGTGTGCTTCAGTTGCGGGACTGGATTCGTGATTTCCTGTCAGAAAGGTCACATTTCGTAGTAATAGACGGAAAGTCATCGAATAAAACAGAAGTAATATCCGAAATTCTCCAAGGAAGTGTTATAGGTCCTCTATTGTTCCTGGTCTATATTAACGCATAGGAGACAATCTGAGCAGCCGTCTTAGATTTTTTGCAGTTGATACTGTCATTTACCGTACTGTAAAATCATCAGATGACCAAAACGAATTGCAAAATGATTTAGATATGATATCTGTTTGGTGCGAAAAGTTGCAATTGAACCTGAATACCGCGCGACCGCTACGGTCGCAGGTTCGAATCCTGCCTCGGGTATGGATGTGTGTGATGTCCTTAGGTTACTTAGGTTTAAGTAGTTCTACATTCTAGGGGACTGATGACCTCAGATGTTAACTCCCATACTGCTCAGAGCACTGAATAAAGAAAAGTGTGAAGTTATTCACATGACTACTAAGAGAAATCCGCTAAATTGGGACTACGCGATAACTCTCACAGACATGAAGGCTGTAAATTCACCTAAATACTTATGGGTTACAGTTACAAAGAATCTTAATTGGAACGATCACAAATATAATGTTGTGGGTAGAGCAAATCAAAGACTGTGATTCATTGACAGAATACTTAAAAGGTGCAAGTCTACTAACGAGATTGCTTACACCACGCATGTCCGCCCTATTCTGGAGTACTGCTGTGCGATGTGTGATCCGTATCAGGTGAAACTGACAGATGACATTGAGAAAGTTTAAAGAAGGGCACTTCGTTTTGTATTATCGCGAAATAGGGGAGATAGTGTCACAGGCATGATACGTGAATTGTAGTGGCAATCATTGAAACAAAGGCGTTTTTCGTTGCGACGGTATCTTCTCATGAAATTTCAAAAACCAGTATTCTCCACCCACCTACATAGGGAGCAATGATCATCACGATAAAATAAGAGGAATCAGGACTCGCACAGAAAAATTAAAGTGCTCGTTTTTCCCGCGCGCCGTTCGACAGTGGAACGGTAGAGACACAGTTTGAAGGTGGCTCATTGAACCCTGTGCCAGGCACTCTATTGTGAATAGCAGAGTAATCACGTAGATGTAGATATAGATGCGATGTGAGCGATATATGGCAGGAAAACTACACTTTCCGAGAACGGAAATCTCTTGTCCATTACAAGCCGTCAGTTGCGTGCTAGGTTTAGAGGCGTGGGGAGACTGACTTGTCATATGTGTGACGATTGATCAATGTGACAGAGGCACACGTCTCTGTCGGGATGGGGCAGTCTCGGCGTTTGTGCCGTGAGTAACACTGAGGGCGAAACTAATTCTGTTCGCCTGTGTGGCCGCCTGTTTAGCGGACTACTTACGCGGCGTGGAGACGTGTTGTTTACTCAGCTTGGCTAGCACAAGCTGCTGCGGATTGGGTTGATCGCGAACAAGGGACTCAATCCGAGAAATAGCTGGCTGCTCAAATTTAACAGCCGGCAGTGCACCAGAATCCTACTGATCTAGGATCCGCACAGCCTGCTGAAACGATGCATCGGACTATTTGAAAATCTGTTCTCTGAATTTGACATCAGGCATATTGTACACGATCGCATCAAGCAACATAAAATCTGAATATAAAGCACCACAAGTACATTTGAATTTGCATTTCCTTGTCATACCATGCAAATCTGTTACCCACTTGCGACAGGTTTCTTCTGAACGTTTTTCCAGTGAAAGAATTGAAACTGAGCTGCTACCTCATTCACTTGTTGGTCTTAAGAGGTAGTTATCGAGTGTACCAATTGGTCACACGTGACTTAGAGAGGTTTTAGGAAACAACTTCTGAATTAATTGGAACACTGCAAGAGTAGTAGGGAGTTCGCGGTTTCGATACAGAGTGCATTGTTGCCAGATGTATTCAAGATAGCGGCCATAACGTCCTCCAGGATGACGGCCTGTAGACTTGGCACAGTGTATGACATCATCCAAGATGGCGGCCGTGACGTCAGCTGATGACGCGAGTACCATTATCCAAGATGGAGGCCTTTGGCAGGAGAGAGCCCCTTCCCCCTGCCACTTCCCCCTGGCAGGAAGTTTGAATTTTGGTAGGAAATTGAATTGTGTGCTTCTGTAGGTCACCTGTCAGTTCCACACCCCCTTTTCCAGCATTTAGGATGATGGCGCGTTGTCCTCTTGGAAAATGGGCGGGGTAAATTGAATTTTGGAGGGAATGTTGCTCTAACAGCTTACCCCTGCAGCTTAGGGGAATTAGTATAGTGTTGCCCCCACTACAGACTGCTCATGATGTCATTCAGTTCAAGTATAATAGGTATAAATTTGTTTAAATTTCTGTAAATTTGTTTAAATTTGTTGAATTTTGTTGATATTTGTTTAAATTTATTACCTGCCTTCAGCAGTAGTGACTTAGGGTGGTGTTACCACCACAAGAGTCTGAGATATCAGTGCTTGTTGAGCTTTTGGTGTGGATGGAGCATGTGTTCTACTAATGAGTGTTGGTGCCAAACAGGGAAAGTTTTAATAGCTGTGTTACATGCACTCAATCAGCAGAGGAGTGCATCCACAGCTCACTGCATGAAAAATGGAAGCGAGCATTAATGCTTGACCATATGAAGAGGAAGAATACAGTCCTGCAAATATTGCAATATTGAAGATGCATTACACAACGCCTGGATGTGGGAGAGCAAGGTTCGGTTAGTGTACTATATTTATTTTGGTCGGGAAACTGACGCAAATATAGATCCTAATTATGTTATTAATCACAAAGATCGATCCTAATTACGCAACTATACTCATAGTTCTGCACAAGGACAGCATAAAATCGGAACTGTCGATACCATACAACTGGTGTTATCCTGCTGGGAAAAAATTTTGCAGTACCACTCAAAACCAGCGACAGAAACACTCAAACTCTACCCTACAGCTACTTGCTGGCGGGAAAATGGTTTAGGTGTAACGTACTATCTTTACTCTTTTTGGTTGGAAATACGTTCAACTGCTAGTGTTGGACAGAGAGGAGTTTGTAAAGTGTATTATCTGTTAGCGTTCAGTATCTATCGTTGTTTGGCGTCAGAGTTCGCTACAGACGCCTACTAAAAATCACCCTACAGCTCAGCTAACCGAAGCCAATACGCGCATCACAGCTGATGGAAAAATTGCATCGTAATTCTAATTACACTTCGAAATTGTTCTGAAAAGCCCTGCACTGGAATTAAGTGGGCGAATCGTCGTCGCCCTAAAAGACAGCAGAGGAGATGGTAGTTGAACGTGCATTGTCCTCGATGTACAATCAGAAACTGCCGAAAATCGAGGCACTCTCCCCTCCCTCCCTCAAACCACCTACAGGGAGGAAGGGCAGAGCCAGCAGCTTCGCGACACGTGCTGGCCAGTAGCCGCCTTGAGACGATGGCCCTTCGCCTACACAAAAGTAGGTATAGTTAACTAAGCAATTGATAAAAGAAGGGCTGTCCCGAATACATCTTCGTCGTGTTAAGTATAGTGACATCGTCACCTCTAATGGTTACGGAGCACACCTACGGCGACGAGCTATCACAGACTCCAATAGGCCTCTCGTTCTCGGATGAAAAACACTTTTATTTGACGTCACGTAGGACACTGCAGAAGGGACCGGGGGAAACCATGGTCTCGTAGAGAAGTCACCCGCCGTTCTGCGCTGGACTATTTAACGTCAACTCGACTCCTATAACAAAGGAACTATTAAAAAAAGTCAAAAAACCATTCACGATTATAATAAATGCCCTCTTTCCATGAAAATGGACTAAGTCCATTTTCATTAGGTTTTATGAGCAAAATCGGTATACTTTTTTACGTTCGACTGCACTCGCATCAGCCGGCCGCGGTGGCCGAGCAGTTCTAGACGCTTCAGTCCGGAACCGCGTTGCTGCTACGGTCGCAGTTTCGAATCCTGCCTCGGCCATGGATGTGTGTGATGTCCTTAGGTCTGTTAGGTTTAAGTAGTTCTAAGTTCTAGGGGACTGATGACCTCAGCTGTTAAGTCCCATAGGGCTTTGCACTCGCATCTCATTATTTTGTGACGTCCAGCGAAGTGTACCGCCACTGATCACAAATGATCAGCAGAGCCAAACCCAAACTATGTAAAATGAGGAAAAGAAACTTCGACGATTTTGATGCGAAAGCTACCGATCACCACAGAATGTCCTCCTTATTTCGAAATTAAGTTGATCATGAGAGTCGCTCTGCATGGCGAGTAATTTCTTTTTCTGTACTCGGATTACTCTCATCAGGTAGGTCAATGGGACTCCGTGGACGGAACACGATGTTCTTTTCGAGGAACACTATTGAGAATTGACATTTGAAGCTGACCACAGAGGGATTCTACAGCCCACAACATACATTTCGCGTAAGGACCATGCTATTAAAAACACGATCGCCGCGACCACGTCATCGTCATCGTGCATAAAAAGTGGTATTGAGTCTACAGGTACACACACAAGCTGATGATACTGTTACGCTTTCTGGTAGAAATGCTATGAGCGATTTTGAATCAAGTCTATCCGTTCAACCACTTACTTGTGTAGGATCCTGTAGAGACATCTTTTAATGATTACATCCACTGGTGAACCATATTCGTGGCACTACTCTCATACTTCGAAATGAGTCACCTTTTTCAAACCTGTCTGCTAAGAATCCCATGCGACAGAAACTCCTGCGCTGTTTCTAGACAGTCCCTCTGCATCTTGTTACTGTACCTAAGTCTATGCCCCCGCCATCCATGATGCTTAGTCTATGTGATCGCCCCAATTTAAATCTGACCTGTATGGAATTTAGAAAGCGACATATCTAAGACCTTCAGCATCCTGTAGGGAAAGAGGACGAGCTGAGTTAATGCGACAGGAGCGCGTTTAGAAATGGGATCATGATGTCATATCTCCACGTGCCGTGTACAGTGTGTAAGACCAGCTCCTAATGAAGCTTTTCCCTGTGTAACATGAGGTAGTAGGAAAGATAGTACGAACAGTTACGTTGGTGTTTGTTATTGGGAAAATTAGGAAGACTACACATCATACATGGCATGGAGGCAGGACGAAGATTTTGCGACACATCTCCAAACTACAGACAGCTGGTCTGAAGGAGATCTGTGTCTATCAGGGTGCATTCACGTCTATCACACAAACATATGTGACGATCCTATTAAATATACAGGTACGGGTTTATGGGAGCAGGTGATTTGTGGTTGAAGTCGCTTCCGCAGATCAGTGTTAAGTTTCATCACCTGTGCTGTGGGATGACCATATCGAGCAGAGTATCAAGGGTTCCTGTATTGTTCCTTCATAGGCAGTTTATACATGTTTTCGGTTGTAACACATCCAGTGTATACCACGATACACTTTTTTTTTTTTTTTACCGCGACTTAGAGCCCCGTGACAGCTACTGCTAAACTGACATTACACGTTTCGATCCACTGGCTTTCATAGAAAACTGAACATCACATGGCATGAACTGTACAGCTGCCACACAACACGCTGGTAGAAATAGCACACAGATGCGATGTTTCTCATTGATAAGAATGTGGAAGGCATCAAAACATATGGAAAGTGGAAGGTTCTGCAGTGTTATAGAGCACTTCGAACAACTATTCGAAGATTTGTACAGTTAATCTCATCTTCCCATCAAAAGGGTAGCGGATGTCTCGGTAATCCGTTTCAAAAACCATTGTTCCTTCATTTTTCAGTGGATGAGTCTGGTGGGTGGGTTGGGCCGTGAAATCAGGAAGAGAAGTGAGGGAATCAAATGGAGACTGAGGAGAGAGTCCTGATGTAGAATGGAAATAGATTGGGAAAACTATAGCTGGGGGAATAGATATATGTCGGAGCAGGAGAGGGAGTCAGTGGAATTAGCGTTGGGATAGTATACTGAATGATTTAGGGACAGTGGTACATGTCCGTGAAGGTGCAGCAGGATGCCATGGTTGGTCATCAGAGAGCAGACAATGGCATTATTGGAAGCCAGATTCCACGTAGTACAGGAGATGTGGATGTATCTGGTGTATGTGAGCAGAGGTCGGAGTGTGATGAGATGGTAGAGCATTCGTGTGGGCGATAGATGCAGAGGGCGAGACGGCGGGCATGGCATTCGAATATTTGGAGGGACGTAAAGACCTCTGATATTACGGAGATCTAGGCAACATTTACACAGCAGGGAATTAGTTGAATCAGGGTATGAAGGTGTAGAGAATACTGGAGGGCTGAAATGCCCCTGTTCGACCTGTTTGTAGTTATAGTCCATTGTGGGCTCTCTGCTGGATGGTTATTTGGTGAGGTTTCCACGTTAGTCGACCGCCGATGGTTAGTGCAGGATATTTTAGTGTATTAGTTATTTCAATTAGATGCTGCTCGTAGATTGTAGAGCGTCATGGAGACTCTATGTGCGCGTGGTTCGTCCTATAATTATTGGCTGGATTTTGGAGAAGTTGGTCCTGAGGAGCTGTTGGTTACACTAGGAGGTAAAGTGACTGAGATGGATTTGGAGGGATTGGAAGCACCGTTTAATGGTATCTCTAAAAATGGTTACCTGTGGACTTGGTGGTAACGAGCACAAACTACTTATATAACGAAAGTTAGTGCACAATACGAATTATATTTGGTATTACTGAAAAATTACGTTAGAATTTATTTACACAGATGTAAATTCCCTATGTAAAATGATAAAATGCAACCCTCAACCGAGTCTTGTTGGCTGCGGCATCGTAAACTCCATTACAATGCGTTAGTTCACATTTTTGCACATTATATTATCAAAATCTGAAAATAAATAGCATACATCTCAGCGAATTAACTGCGTGATTTCGTCGTCAGAAAGGTATAACAAATAACTTAAACCAAAGATATAAGCAGTTTGTCCAATGGAAGCCTTATATTATGTGTGTTAAGGAGTAAAGAGCCAGCGAAACAGCAACAAAGCCATGACTCAATCACGAAATTGCTACAATACACTTACGGAGCGAAGGACTGAGCCCTCCTAACTTACTGTCGGCTCGATTAGCGATTTTATGTAATATTCCAACAATCAATTAAACCATTTCGTGTAACCGTTGTCTATGAAGTGTAAAATGGGATCTCATAGTATAGATAACTAGAAAAATACTAACCTATAGAAACATATATGGACACAATATAAAGAAATAAAATTGTGTCTAATATGTGGGAAGCATGTACCACTTCTGTCAGGAGAGTGTATTATAATTGTAAATAATGTGTCCTAGACCTTTCGTGGCAGGAAGGTCTCTTACGGTAAGTTACATCTTATACAATTTGACAGGTGGAAGATCCACTGCAAGCACGAGGGGAAACAGCACAAAATTGTAGCCGTTCAAAAATTGTGTCAAAATTGTCTTCACACGCCTATGTTTCAACTCTGTTCGTTTAAAATCGCTTCTCGGTGTTTGAAGGAGGAGCTATAAACCTCTATCTCTTCTAAAATGCCCGCATCTCGTGGTCGTGCGGTAGCGTTCTCGCTTCCCACGCCCGGGTTCCCGGGTTCGACTCCCGGCGGGGCCAGGGATTTTCTCTGCCTCGTGATGGCTGGGTGTTGTGTGCTGTCCTTAGGTTAGTTAGGTTTAAGTAGTTCTAAGTTCTAGGGGACTTATGACCACAGCAGTTGAGTCCCATAGTGCTCAGAGCCGTTTGAACCATTTTTTTCTTCTAAAATATTCATAAGACAGCCTTTTCTACTTTATGTAATACTAGTTGAGTTCCTCGTACCTGGGTATGTATTTATTCTAGTCTTCTATTAGTGCATATCTTCTGTCTCCCTCTCTCTGTCCACCACCCCATCTCTCTGTTTAATTTCCCCCATCTCCAAATCCTTTGCCATCTCCTCCTGCCCCTCATACTGCCCATCTACTCCTCTCTTCTTTTTTTGTCAACCTGCTGCCCCTCTATCCATCTGCTCCATTCGCCTTCCTCCATCTTCCCCTCCGTCCACTAACTCCGTGCCTCCTTCTCTGTCTCTCTGTCCATCTCCTCCTTCCCACATCCCCTTTTCATCTTCTCACCCTGTGTCCATCTCCTCCTCTCCCTTTCTCTAATCATATTCACCTCTTTCCTTTCTCTGTCCTCTTAGTCCGTCCCTTGTCTCGTCCATTTCCCCCTTCCCCATCTCTGTGCCTGTCTCTTCTTCCCCGCCGGCCGCGGTGGTCTAGCGGTTCTGGCGCTGCAGTCCGGAACCGCGGGACTGCTACGGTCGCAGGTTCGAATCCTGCCTCGGGCATGGGTGTGTGTTATGTCCTTAGGTTAGTTAGGTTTAAGTAGTTCTAAGTTCTAGGGGACTTATGACCTAAGATGTTGAGTCCCATAGTGCTCAGAGCCATTTGAACCATTTCTCTTCTTCCCCCTGTCTCTGTCCATCTCCTCCTCTTCCCTTTCTCTGTCCATCTTCTCCACTCCCCTCTTTCTGTCTATTCCTTCCTCTATCTCTGTCAATCCCCTCCTCTTCCTCCTCCTCCTCCTCCTGTTGTGCCTATCGCCTTCTTCTTCCACTCTCCTTGTCCTTCCTACTTCCTCCATATTATCATATCTGAATAGGAGTCTGGTGCTTCTTACCCCTAAATTATTTCTCTGCAGATTTTAAACTGGTCCGTGCGTATATGTAGACAAATTTCACATGTATGTCTAGAGAATATCGGCCGACAGTTGCATTTGGACGCAGCTCGATGTTTATGAAGTCTAAATGGTTTGGTCAAGGATAGGATTTCGTTCAATTGGAGTGCGTTCAAGGACATATTAAATTGCCATTTGTTGTTTTCTTACATTGTTAATACGTGAAAGAGTCATATACGTGACTAATACATATGTTTTTATTACAAATATTGCGTATGTTGATTAAAGCATACGTAGCAATTTCAAATACATATTAGTGTACTTCATATTTTAACCTCAACGATCTCTCCATGTTTCTAATGCAGAGTAAAAAATAGCTTTTTTATGTCGAGTGAGTTAAACCTCGTAATTACGTAATACTTTAGCTGAGTATAACTTCACTGTTAGGAAACAGATTGTTATAACGTCAACAGTTAATTTGTGTTGTTATTTTCAGTTATCAACAATATACGAGAACAAAAAGACGGCCACTTATATTCTTTAACCATTTTAGTAATTTAATTAATGTTAATTGTTGGATTACGGTTGGATTGTACAAAGGAAGGAGTACAAAAATGTAACAGAATGTCCCTAATTTGATTAATGAGCTGCTAAAGTCTTCTCATGTGAGAAGTTCTTAACGGCTCTATGAACAAATATCTGTGGATGAACGAGAAGTGAAAATTCTTGATCTGATGATAATACACCCAAGAGAAGAAATTTTCTCACCCAGCCAAAATATTTGGGTCGATATGGCAAGGTTGATGACATTCCCTAGTATTTAGAGGTGAAGAATTCCTCTAAATTGCGCTATGAATGGTGCAGAACTGTGAGCAAAAAATCTAATATATACAGAGGGAAAGAACCTCATCACGAAGAAGAAACTGTGGGACATAACGAAAGTTGGCAGGCGTGTTTCAACATCTGAAAGATATTGCCTATTCAAATGTCACACAAGTCGCTTAAGAGCGAAGCTAGTAGCACCACTATGAGGATTCAAATCTGGTTTGCTTTAAATACACGCTGTAACCTTCTTGAGCGTTAGTTATCTTTGTGACTGTTGTGTTGATTTTGGTCAAGAATGTCTTTAGCGACAAAGACGCCGTTATCAAAATGGCTCTGAGCACTATGGGACTCAACATCTTAGGTCATAAGTCCCCTAGAACTTAGAACTACTTAAACCTAACTAACCTAAGGACACCACACACACCCATGCCCGAGGCAGGATTCGAACCTGCGACCGTAGCAGTCCCGCGGTTCCGGACAGCAGCGCCAGAACCGCTAGACCACCGCGGCCGGCACGCCGTTATCAACACTTCACCGAGTTTGAACAACGTCGTGTAATAGAGCGACGAGAAACTGGATACCCTTTCTGCGATCCTGCAGAAAGACTTGGCAAGAACGTAGTCACTCTACATGATTGCTGCCAGCGGCCTTACGGTAGCATAAGACCAGGGTCCAGGTGGACGCGTGGCACTACTGACAGGGAAGACCATCGTGTTCGACTTGCGGCTCTGGCGTTTCGTACTGCATCTAAAGCAGCAATCTGAGCAGCAGTTGTCACTAGAGTGACACAACGAACTATTAACAAATCGGTTACCCTAAAGACAGCTCCGAGACAGATGCGAACAGCGTGCATTCCACTGACCCCAAACCATCGCCATTTGCGACTTCAGTGGTGTCAAGCGAGAGCTTGTGTTTTCTTTTGAAGGCTGTTTATGCCGTGACGCTAATGACGTTCATTAGAAGTAGGCCAGTTGAGGGCCTGTAAACAACCTGGCAGCATGCTACAGAGTTATGGTCTATGGTGCGATTCCGTATGACAGCAGGTGCATTCTCGTCGTTATCCCACTCACCCTGACTGCACATTTATACTGCAATTTGTGATCCAACCTGTTGCGCTGCCGTTCATGAACACCCTCCACGGGGTGTTTTCCAGCAGGATAACGCTTGCCCACATACCATTGCTGTAACGCAACGTGCTCTACAGAGTGTTGACATGTTTCATTGACCTGCTTGATAACCAAATCTGTCTCCAAGCGACCACATACGGGACAACGTCGGGCGACAATTCCAGCGCCACGCACAAACAGCATTAGCTGTCCTTGTATTGACCGACCAAGAGTTACAGATATGGAACTCCTTCCCACAAACTGACATCCGCTACCTGTGCAGCAGAATACATGTACGTTTGCATGCTTGTAGTCAACATTCTGAAGGTTACAGTGGTTACTGAAGCACCAGCATTTCACATTTGCCATGGCTTACTCGCTCTTACGTTAACCTGTGATCTTGCAGTTTTAACGACTTAAGTACCTCACCTGGACAAATTTATTCCTGAAATTTTATTACTCTACATTAATTATACATTTGGTATTGTGAATTGTCGATAGCGTACATTTGTGGGTACTTACAAACACAGCTTTTAATGGAAAGAGGAATTACGATTTATGCAAGTTAGTCACACACGAAAAACTTGATATATACACATTTCGTTTGTAATGCATAATAAACAGAAAAATAAAAATTTTGTTTCACTGTTTGCAGATGAGAAGTTGTAGATTGGGTAGCAGAATAGCTACCAAAATAAATGTCCAATAGTACCACGTAAGCTATGTAAACTAATGCATACGTCCACTCTTTTTGTCAATTAGCTGTAAATAGAATTTTGTCACAATGTTATAAACAACACACACTGCATCAGGTCGTTAATAAATATCTCACTTGTGAATTATGAACAAATGTTCTGTAATATTTTACAACAATTGTTCATTCATTATGTACCAAAAGTTTCGTTAAATGTTAATACGTAACAACAATTTTATAATTGGAAAATAAAAAATAACCAACTGAAGATAGCACAACTTGTGCAGAAACATGCCTGGTTGAAACAAAAAAGGAAAAGGTGTCTTGCATAAGGCGGAATTCCTCTTCCCATTTCGTAGTAAGCACGGACATAACGAGAAGAACTGCAACACTACAAGATGAATACAGCTTTTCTAATTTCTATATGTAAAAATCTTAGAATGTGTTATAAAATACTTTTCTTCTACTGCTTAAGACCCGAAGTATACACACGTGTACCTTAGATATTTCAGAAAATATGTGTAATCACAATAAAATACATGATGAGAACCTTTTTCCTTACATATCGTGTTATCGTGTGTGATGAGGTCAAGATATATTATTACCAATTGTAATGGACCCTCCTGCCGGAAGTGATCATGATCCACAGGTATGTGAGGCAATTTATTTTATTATGCTGTGTCAATATTTGCAGGTACGGGTTAGTATTTCACTTGTTAACCTGTACTACTGGTTTATGAGATCCCGTTTTACAAGATATCATGCAGCGGCGATACGAAATGGTTTCGTTTGCTGTTGCTCTTCAAGCTGATAAAG
Organism: Schistocerca nitens; assembly: GCF_023898315.1. NCBI lineage: Eukaryota > Metazoa > Arthropoda > Insecta > Orthoptera > Acrididae > Schistocerca > Schistocerca nitens. Next base: position 317,437,534 of record NC_064621.1, on the reverse strand, counting down.
TATGTGGTGGACAAAGTCCTTCAACTTCGACCAAGAGTTTATTTCCTTATTTTACGATACATTTTCACATATTTCTGACGTCGCAGTCATGGAGTTAAATTCGCTGGTATGTAAGCGATATGACTTTTAGACATTGACCATTTGATGTGCAATTTTATTTGAAATGTGAGCTAAGCTACAGAGATTTGAGTGGAGTTAACATATGACCCTAATAAGTACAGGATTTACATCCTTGCAAGTATGTTCTAACGTCATTTAACGGTAATACCAAATCTGACTCATTTTTTTTTTTATGTCTGTTCTGTGAATATTGCTTGCCAGTGCTGCATATGCCGGTGTTCCCTTTACTACCACGTTTGAAAGTAACTTATTTTTTGTATCATCTGTTTCGTGACTGGTTTGATTCAGCCCATCACGAATTTCTCTCCTTTGGCAACTTCTTCGTTTCACGGTAGTACTTGCAACCCAAGTATTCAATTAGTTCCTGAATGTATTCCAGTCTCTGCCTTCCTCTATATTTATTTTCATCCACTACCGCTGTCCCTAGTACTGTGAAAGTTATTCCCTCATGTCTTAACAGATGTTCTATCAATACTGCCCTTTCTGTTTGACAGTGTTTCTCACATAATCCTTTCTTCACAGATTCTGCAGTTTTCCCGCAGTTTATGTGTCACTACTATATAATGCTGTAACCCAAATACATATTGTCAGAAATTTCTTCCTCAAATTAAGGTCTATTTTGGATACTAGTAGACACCTGCCATACCCAGTCCCCTACAATCACCACACTGAGCTCTTCCACACTTCCCTAGCACTATCCCCTCGCTCAGGCTTCTCTTCTCCAGGAATGCCACCCACTGCAGCACTTCCTGCAAATTCAGTATCTCCAGCACAACAACTAACATCATTAGGTGCAGCACCAACACCCAAAATGCAACCATATGTTGATTCAACTGTGCAACCTCCACTGACTCAGATGGAGGACTCGGCAACATATTCCTGGTGTGTGATACCCTCTCCGTCCAAGTCCAGCTCCCAACAATTCCATTACCAGTGACCCCTAGTTTTGCCCATGACTACCTCATTGCCTGCATCCATCAGTCGGACGTCGAAACGCTTGGAACTGACACTGCTGCCGCCGAACGGTTGTAGGTGCTTCAGTCCGGAACCGCGCTGCTTCTACAGTCGCAGGTTCGAATCCTGCCTCGGTCCCAAATGTGTGTGATTTCCTTATGTTAGTTAGGTTTAAGTAGTTCTAAGTACAGGGGACTTAAATCCCATAGTGTTTAGAGCCACTTGAACCATTTGAACATTGCTGCCGCCACCTGTCCTTAAAGGCCTTAAACAAACAGAAGGGCCAAACTTCATTGAATACGGGCCCATCCCTTCTCAATTTGCCTCTGCAGTTCCTCATACGTTCCTCCTATCCTGTCTGGACACCAGATTCCTTAAAACCAAAACCCTCCTCCTCAAAATCCGAAAATATATCCTTTTATTACCCATCACCCTAATCATCACCAGAAAATGCTACATTCTGACCAAATTTACAGATCGAAACTTTCACACCAATCAGCTCCATGTCAGTTTAGGTCCCCCTGCAACCCTTGCGGTCTTTGCAACAACGCGAACTAAACAATCATAACCCCTTTATTGTCAAAGAAGTCGTCCTATAGAGCGTGTCGGAGGAGATGCAGTCTGAACTCAACTCCCTCTTTGACCTAAAAGTCCAGAAAGCACTCCACAGTATGACGAATCCGGGTCAACCTTAAAAGAACTTTTTTTTTATAGAATCCCCATTTGTCATTGACTATCTTCCTGACAATGGAAGCCAGATCTTCTTAACAGAAACACACACCTTTCAAATTCGTCGTCAATTTGACCACTGCAATAGATGTCTTACGTATAGCGACCAACTGTAAAATTCTTTCACCTGCCTGCGTTGGAATTCACTATATTTTCCATGAATTTCTTATCCTCATTTGCCCTCCCACATAGAATACCTGTAGACTGTCCCACATCATCTATTCTTCAAAGATCAAATCCCAACCTCCACATTCCAAATCAGAGCTGATAGTTACCATCAAACCACCCTAATAACTCCATCCTCCCATCCCCACAGCTGAAGACATCTGTTTTATGACCATAGTCCTTCAAATCATCCACTATTTCCACAGATCATTCGTCCTACAACAAATTTCCCTCTTTGCTCGGTCTGCCACCTAAACATACAAGCCACCTATTCCCACACCCAGGTCCCCTTTCTTCTCACCTACCTCGACAAGCCTAGTTTAAACCCACTCCTGTCACCCATTACATCAACTCTTCCCTCTCCAAACTTAAGTGGGAAAAGGGTGTGTTACCTTATTCCACAGTATTGGGTCCTTCTCAGCCTCAAACCCCTCTCATTGAGCACCCTATTCTAACCCCAATCGATACTTTCATATTGATTGAAACCTTCCTCTAACTGCGTCATACATCCTCCATCATAAACATAACCCATTCCCTGTTGCTAGATGTGGAGTTGCTATTGGCTGTGAGAAGAACATCCACGTAGAGTCAGTTTTCCTATTCAGTACTCCTACTAATCACTCATCTGCAATGTCTTCCTGAAAACCATAATGGTTAGTTGTGCCACAATCTATAACATACCTCATCATCCCATCAATACAATTTCCTCACCCACATCAATCACACCTTCTCGAACTATGTTACACTACTGGCCATAAAAATTGCTACACCAAGAAGAACTGCAGATGATAAACGGGTATTCATTGTACAAATATATTATACTAGAACTGACATGTGATTACATTTTCACGCAATTTGAGTGCATAGATCCTGAGAAATCAGTACCCAGAACAACCACCTCTGGCTGTAGTAACGGACTTGATACGCCTGGGCATTGAGTCAAACAGAGCTTGGCTGGCGTGTACAGGTACAGCAGCCCATGCAGCTTCAACACGATACTACAGTTCATCAAGAGTAGTGACTGGCGTATTGTGACGAGCTAGTTGCTCGGCCACCATTGACCAGACGTTTTCAATTGGTGAGAGATCTGGAGAATGTGCTGGCCAAGGTAGCAGTCGAACATTTTCTGTATCCAGAAAGGCTCGTACAGGAACTGCAGCATGCGGTCGTGCATTGTCCTGCTAAAATGTAGGGTTTTGCAGGGATCGAACGAAGGGTAGAGCCACGGCTCGTAACACATCTGGAATGTAACGTCCACTGTTCAAAGTGCCGTCAATGCGAAAAAGTGGTGACCGAGACGTGTAACCAATGGCATCCCATATCATCATGCTGGGTGATAGGCCAGTATGGCGATGACGAATACACGCTTCCAATGTGCGTCCACCGTGATGTCGCCAAACACGGATGAGACCATCATGATGCTGTAAACAGAACATGGATTCATCCGAAAAAAATGACGTTTTGCCATTCGTGCACCCAGGTTCGGCGTTGAGTACACCATCGCTGGCGCTCCTGTCAGTGATGCAGCGTCAAGGGTAACCACAGCAATTGTCTCCGAGCTGATAGTCCACGCTGCTGCAAACGTCGTCGAACTGTTCGTGCAGATGGTTGTTGTCTTGCAAACGTCCCCATCTGTTGACTCAGGGATCGAGACGTGGCTGCACGATCCGTTAGAGCCATGCGGATAAGATGCTGTTATCTCGACTGCTAGTGAAACGAGGCCGTTGGGATCCAGCACGGCGTTTCGTATTATCCTCCTGAAACCACGGATTCCATATTGTGCTAACAGTCGTTGGATCTCGACCAACGCGAGCAGCAATGTCGTGATACGATAAACCGTAATCGCCATAGGCTACAATCCGACCTTTATCAAAGTCGGAAACGTGATGGTACGCATTTCTCCTCCTTACACGAGGCATCACAACAATGTTTCACCAGGCTACGCCGGTCAACTGCTGTTTGTGTATGAGGAATAGGTTGGTAACTTTCCTCATGTCAGCATGTTGTAGGTGTCGCCACCGGTGCCAACCTAGTGTGAATGCTCTGAAAAGCTAATCATTTGCATATCACAGCATCTTCTTCCTGTCGGTTAAATTTCGGGTCTGGTGCACGTCTTCTTCGTGGTGTAACAATTTCAATGGCTAGTAGTGTATTTCCTTTCACATTAACATCCATAGGCGCTTCCATGCTGACTATTGACTCTTAATATAGTTATGTAGTTCTTCTCCCATAGTATACCCAACATGAAAGCAAATCCTCTCCTGATGTTACCTTCGCATCTCCTCACTTGCTTGGGTTCACTATTCACGGACCCCAATGGAAGTGAGCATCTCCCTGTCCTGCACACGATCCACTACACAATACACACTACCCATGGACCCAATCCTCCTGTCTTTCCCAAACAATCCAGGTCCATTCGTGTACCAATTGGAATGCCCACAAAGAACCTATTGCTATCCAACTAGGACGCCATCCCTTATCCATGCAACACGCCAGTCACCTCCATTTTGATACCATCTTCCTCCAACAGATGTCAAACGTCATAAAGCATTATATTCTGACAAAGTATATCCATCCTCCCTGCCTCACACTTACTCCACATGCTCTTGTCCCCCTCCACGAATCCAATCGCTTATACCGATCCACCCTGCAGGCCTGTGACTGAGACACACTTACGCGAAACTAACAACTGAAACCCATCAGACATGTGCTAAATGCAAAGAAACGATGAATTTGTCACCAAAGACGCGCCAGCCTAAACGCCACACAGCCCACGAACTCTTCCAAGTACTGGAATGCGTTTCACCGTCCTACTGGCAACAGTCATGCTACTTCCTAACACCTCATGCATTAACATCACATCCTAAGCAAAGCTGATCAGTCGTCATCCTGTCACTTTGATACCTTCAGCATGCCTCATGGCCCCGATTTTCATTACTCCTTATACCATGAGCGCACCAATACCTTTCTCCTGTCCCACGCTCCTAGCTTCTAGTGAATCCGCATCATCCCATAGACAGAACTCAGTACTCCAATAACAACATAAGTCATTGAACAGATACTCCATAACAACCGCATTACTGCTCCTTGTCACATCTGCTTAACATTCATTTGAAATAATGCCGTCCCTCGCTATCCTGGAAAGCTTAGCCAACGTTCACAGCATAATCCTTCACACCGATTTCTGTCTTGAGCTGTGGAAATCCTATAGACTCCTCGTCCTCAAACCTAACAAATCTATAAGTGACACCTCCACCTACAGTCCCATCTGCCTCACCTCCTCACCACCCTCTTCCTTTGCATCGATAAACACCTATACCATCACCTACCATTCCTGTCCATAAACGTGGCTTCCAACGCAATTACTCCTTCGAGAACTAACTCCTGCACCTTACACATCTCATATCATGCCAGATAAAAAAATACCCCATTTTTGTCGCCACTGATATCAAAAACTCACGTGATGAATAATGGCATTTCACCCTCCTCTTGAAGTTCCTGACCTACACAGTTCCCACAAATTATGTGCGCATTATCAATTCTCTTCTCTCTAACCGCCCATCTTGTATCACCATCAACAAACACCAACTTCCATATCTCCAATTCTACTGCAGGTGTGCCCAAGGGTTTGTAGTCTCTCCTCTCCTGTACATCCTCTGTACTGTTGATAGGCCGAAGCCACCTTCTCCTGCTTATGTCCTCAAGAATGCCAATAACATCATTTTCCTAGTCCTCCACGCGACTGTCCAGGAAGACCAATGATTCCTCCAGCAGTATCTCAATCAGTTCACTTACTGGTGCAACCATTGGCTCCTCAGAATCATCCCTAATAAAACCCAGGCAACTATTATAGGATGAACGACCCACAGCACCCGACGTTACTACACTTTCGTTGACATGTACGTCCGTTCTATCGAGTAAACCTACTTTTTTATTTTTTTCTTTGTCATCAGTATTCTGACTGGTTTGATGGGCCACGAATCCTTCTCCTGTGCTAGGCTCGAATCAGTTAGGGTTGAATCAGTCCTTCCTACAATGATTTCGCCGGCCGGTGTGGCCGAGCGGTTCTAGACCCTTCAGTCAGGTTCGAATCCTACCTCGGGCATGGATGTGTGTGATGTCTTTAGTAAGTCCCATAGTGCTCAGAGTCGTTTGAACCATCATTTACGATTTCTTCACAATTTTCAGGTAGCCGTTTCACCATAGCTTTAGTGCAGTTCGTAATTATTTCATTGTCAAATGACTTGCTGATCTGTGGTGCGCCTTTTCTAACACATCAGCTCATTGGCACGCACTATCGATTACCCGGCTGCACTAAGATCTTTGCCCCTGTTGTGATCTGGGGGCTGTTTTGCGGTCGCGGCAGTTGGGGTCGGACTTACTACGAGGCTGAAGAACGTGAACTTGGGGACGAAGGAGGAAAATAAGCGGGTTCCCACAGCAGCGGCGCGGCCGGTCTACCCTGCAAGACGGTCGCGAATTTGGGGTGGACCTGCCTGATGTCAACTCGGGGCGCTGTTCGTCGCATTGCTTTGGTGACTGTTTTCTCGGAGAGACCCATCCCTCGAGACCATCTCGAACAACGCTCTCCATCGAAGGTGTAAGTGATTTTGGTGCCTTCGTTTCGTTGAACGATTTGCGTTGCAGCGAGTGTACTTGTTGCTTGGTTGACCTACTGAACCAAGAGCAGCCGGAAAGGTGTATGACTGTATGGAGACCAGCAGTCATGACCTCCTTTAAAAAAGTGTTCCCAAATGAGGTAGTAACTGTAAGGTATTGAAGATATTACATCATAGTGTCGTTGTAATTTTCTGCATACCAAGCTTACACAATTGGCAGCTACATTGCACACCTATGCAACGAAAGTAAAGTACAAAAGCAACTTTCGTTGTGAAGTTGTGTATTTGAATAACGTGATATTATTTAGAATTTTTTTCCATTTCATCTAGTAGACACTGTCGGCCTTAATCATATGTGGAGATATTGTTTGGCAAACTATGAGAGTGTGAAGGTCTGATACTTTATTTTCAGTATTGGATTTGTGTACAGTTCTTAGTTTAAATGTTTTACAGCATTGATATTGTTGTACAATTTGAGTCACTTCTACTGAAAGCATTTATTGGTTCTTCATTTATATTGTTATTTATTGATCCCTTAACCTATATTAATTGATGTTTGCTTGGTGTTTGCCGTATTTTCTGCGGTCTGTCTGTGTTCCAGTTTTCTGCGAGTTGGGGTGTGTAGGAGCGGCGCCACGTCCCACTGTGATGCACAGAAGTCCTGACGTGTCGTCTAATGGGAGGTGACTCCCGGTTGGGCCCCGGCATTTAGGAGTTGTTTTGGACGGCTGGTCTGCTGCTTCCGGCATTGTAAGTTAAGTCAGCTTTTGCCCAGGACAACTTGTCGTCACTGCCCGTTTGGTAGATATTTAACCTGTATCTGTATAGGGAAAAAAGGAGGTATGTAATTTGCTTGTGAATCAATTGTATTAATTAACTTGTTGTGTTCCATGCGTTATTTGGGTTCGTGACGAATTGGTATGCTTTTAAATCACATTCATACTGCAGATTATTGGCAAAAATAGACTTTCTGTGCCACCTTTTAAAATCACCTGCAAATTGTAATTTATGTTTCTTCATTACTGAAATCCCCGTGACTCATCTTTTAAGTCAGTTGTTGTGACTTTATATTTTGAAATTGTCTTAAACATGAGCAGGTGTTGATTGCCTCTTATCTGTTTTATAAAAGCTTGTTTTGAGTAAATTGTTAATTATTGATTTGCTAGTTGTTGTGTTAAGGAATGACATACTAGGGGCCTTTACCTTCCATGCTAAATGTACCCCTCACCCCGACATCCAAAGTCACAATTGTATTTCTGTATCCCTCAGTTTGCCTAAATATTTCTGTACTTTGTTTTTCGTTGATCATCTGAAGTATTTCTTGTGCTACCCATGGTTCCTTAGCTGTTACCTTCCTTGTACCTAATTTTGCCCCTCCAGCTTCTATGACTGCCCTCTATAGAGATGTCCACTCTTCCTTTAATGAACCGTCTACTATACTTTTTTCTTATCGCTCTACCTATAGCCGTAGAGTACTTCAAGTATATCAATTCATTCCGTAGTACTTCCGTATACCATTTCTTTGCGCATTGATTCTTTCTGATTAGTCTCTTGGACTTCAGCCTAGTCTTTTTCATTATCAAATTGTGATCTATGTCTACCTCCTGGTGCGCCTTAGTATCTAATATCTGATATCGTAATGTCTGCCTGGCCATAATGTAATATAACTGAAATATTCCTATTTCTCTGTTTTCCAAGTATACCTCTTTCTCTTGTGATTATTACCATCTGAAATTTGTTGGGGTGCTCAATTAGTCTTTCTCATTTATATATACAAAGACAGTAACTTGTTCTCGAAAGAACAGTTATTGTTGATGACCGTGCAGCTTTTCCCTGAAATAAATGATGACTAACTGACAACCTCAGCTGCTGATAGGTGTTGTTGTTATACCTCGATGTGGACAGCTGAAAATGTGTGCCCCGACCGGGGCTCGAACCCGGGATCTCCTGCTTACATGGCAGACGCTCTATCCATCTGAGCCACCGAGGACACAGATGAATAGCGCGACTGCAGGGACTTATCCCTTGCACGCTTCCCGTGAGACTCACATTCCCAACTGTCCACAATTCTACATATGTACTGTACCTTATAGACATTTGCCCACCCACTCATTACTCGCGCACGCGCTGGCGATTCCCGTAAGAGTTAGGGCAACCTGTGCGCATTCGCACAGACAAAGGTCAATGGCTGGGTAGCCTTTAACTATATATACAAAGACAGTAACTTGTTCTCGAAAGAACAGTTATTGTTGATGACCGTGCAGCTTTTTCCTGAAATAAATGATGACTAACTGACAACCTCAGCTGCTGATAGGTGTTGTTGTTATACCTCGGTGTGGACAGCTGAAAATGTGTGCCCCGACCGGGACTCGAACCCGGGATCTCCTGCTTACATGGCAGACGCTCTATCCATCTGAGCCACCGAGGACACAGATGAATAGCGCGACTGCAGGGACTTATCCCTTGCACGCTTCCCGTGAGACTCACATTCCCAACTGTCCACAATTCTACATATGTACTGTACCTTATAGACATTTGCCCACCCACTCATTACTCGCGCACGCGCTGGCGATTCCCGTAAGAGTTAGGGCAACCTGTGCGCATTCGCACAGACAAAGGTCAATGGCTGGGTAGCCTTTAACTATATATACAAAGACAGTAACTTACGGGAATCGCCAGCGCGTGCGCGAGTAATGAGTGGGTGGGCAAATGTCTATAAGGTACAGTACATATGTAGAATTGTGGACAGTTGGGAATGTGAGTCTCACGGGAAGCGTGCAAGGGATAAGTCCCTGCAGTCGCGCTATTCATCTGTGTCCTCGGTGGCTCAGATGGATAGAGCGTCTGCCATGTAAGCAGGAGATCCCGGGTTCGAGTCCCGGTCGGGGCACACATTTTCAGCTGTCCACATCGAGGTATAACAACAACACCTATCAGCAGCTGAGGTTGTCAGTTAGTCATCATTTCTCATTTATACTAACAAGCTCATATTCTCCAGCAACCATTTTTTCTATTCCTTCCCCTACAACCGCATGAATTACCAATGACTATTAGATTTTCGTCTTTCATTACGTACTGAAGTACCCGATAAATGTCCTCATACTTTCTTTGTCTCTTCGTTTTCTACTCGCTACTTCGTCATGTATACCTGAGCTATTGTTGTCGGTGTTGGTTTGCTGTCGATTCGGATGAGAACAACCCTATCAGTGTATTATTCACAGTAATTCACTATCAGTCCTACCTGCTGTTGATATTATTCTGTAGTCATCTGATCAATAATCTTGTCTTCTTTCCATTTCGATTTACTATCCCCGCACGATATGTAGACTGAGCCTTAACATTTCCCTTTTCTGATTTTCTGTCTTCATTACTACGTTCAAACTTCGGACATGTCACGCCCTGACTCGCTGAACGTTACCCTTTCGTTGGTTATTCAATATTTTTCCCATGATCACCTTTCCCTTGGCAGTCCCCCTCTGGAGATCCGAATGGTGGCTTGTCTGGAAACTTCTACCTAAGGAGAGGTCATCATGACACTTTTTCAATTACAGTCACATGTCCTGTGAAAACACAACATGCGTCTTCAATGGCAGTGGTTTCCATTGCTTTCTACATCCTCATGCCGTTGATCACTGCTGATTCTGCCGCCTTTTAGGAGCAATTTCCAGTGCCGAGAGCAAGAGATTGGCCTGGCCCTCTGTCCGCTTAGACAAGGCCATTGGTAGAATGAGGGTAGCTTCCTCTGCAAAGTCACCACCGCTGCTGATGATTTTCATTCAAAAGTTAAGCAGTAGCGGTTCTCTAACCTAGGGCCGATGACGTTTTGATTATTAATGAAAGACGCTACCCCCAGACCATAGCTATTCACTCCAGTGAATAAAAACTTTAAAAAACCTTGGTCTAACACTTGTTTCTCGATGAACATGGACGCACAACCTACTAACCATTCAAAATAAAGCCCCCAAGAGATTAAATTTACTAAAAATACTAACATGCGAAACATGATAATTGTACCCTTTCACGATCCTCAACACCTATAAATCTCTCATCCAGCCCACTGTCTGCTGTTTTTGCTGTCCTACAGGTCCTCGGAGGCTACGCACTGTGCCGAGCTGTTTGGTTTGTTTTATCCTTCCCTATCCAAATCCTCTAGCAGCTTATATTACTCTCTGCCTTATCGTTTATCTCGAACTTCTTCGAATAACGTAAGTTACTAGCCACCCTCTAGTTTCCACATGGTCCCTGATCCTGCCAATCTATCGATCTTCAACCACCGCTTTCGCCCAACACTGTCTCCACACTCTCCACGTCTTCTCACAAAAAAACTTCAGTACCCTCCCTTTACTTGACCATGAGATGCAATCTGATTATATCCGTCCTACCATATCTGGAAGACCCCACCCCTCCTCCCCTTGTCAGGGAGTCTCCCTCACTCACCCTCCCTCACTCTCCAGTCACTTGAATGAATTCAGTTATCCAGTGATCTGGAAGGCACTGTAACTTAATGCTGAAAGTATGTCTCACTTTCAAAGAGAATGGTGGAGAATATTAGGCTACATTGGCGATTGGTTACAGTAATTCCTGAAACCTTTAAGAAGACAGTCACAGTGTATCAAACTCAGAATGGATAAAATTTTTAGGTTACGTTTTCCTGCCTCTCTAAGTATCGTGAAGGCACCACTGCAGAAACATGCTGAAACCATGAAGCAGGACGACTGGGATGTCACTCGAGCAGCATACTTCGATTATGCTACATTTCAGGTCGTAACAAGGAAATGAGTGCTCACCCCTGAATATTTGGATTCAGAGGAAAGACTCCATGAAAGGATTTAGCCTAACAAAGCCAGATTATAATTAAACTTAATGGTGGTAACGTAATGAATACGGAATATGAATATTTGCTCAGTTTTTGGGATGAGTTCAAGATACCTAATTTAGAGGAGCGTACATACCTTAACATGAAAACAGTTGTACGTTTACTTGCAGACATCCTCGAACAATCCTGGAATATATGCATTGAAATGTACGAGATGAATCCTGCATTTTATTGCCCCATTCCTGGGCTTTTATGAGACTAAATATGAAGAAAGGCATAAATCATGTAAGTGTTGTTAACAAATGTTGATACGTAATTACTTTCTGAACATGGGAGTGATGGTGGATTATAGCAGTGCGTAGATGACATGCGAAGGCAAATAAGACTTGACAGAGTAGTGCAACATCTGTCGATTCAAATTACATCCTACACCAGGATCATAAAGGTAAATAAGTCATGCAACATTCTTTACCTACTGGAGGTTCAAATGGTTCAAATGGCTCTGAGCACTATGGGACTTAACATCTTAGGTCATCAGTCCCCTAGAACTTAGAACCACTTAAACCTAACTAACCTAAGGACATCACACACATCCATGCCCGAGGCAAGATTCGAACCTGCGACCGTAGCAGTCGCGCGGTTCCGGACTGCGAGCCTAGAACCGCTAGACCACCGCGGCCGGCCTACTGGAGGATTTCGGTGGTTATTCAATAAAGAAATCGGTAGAGTTAAAGATTTTCCCTGTGTGGCAGCTACTTCAGATGTAGACATGACATGTCCTGTAGTAACAGCTACAGGAACGATCGTGGGGATACCGCTAACGAAACGCGGTGGGACCGAATGGGTGTCGCCCACGAAAAAACATGACAGACGAACGGAATTCGAAGGACAAGCATGACGACAGACATCCAGGCAAGACACCAAGATCAACAAAAAAGAATTAAGCAATCTGGTCACAAGAGATAACCTCACGAAATCAAAACAACGTCCACTCGTCAATGGGAAGTAAGCACATGCAACATAAACACAATGTCTGTATGCGAGATATCAACTGACTCAATACAAATACCAGAGTGTCTCGCTGACTGAGAGGCAGCCACCTAAATACACGACAAGGTATGTGTCTATTGGCTGCTATGACCACGTGCTCCAGAGTGGCGTCCTCACGTTAGACTCAGGGCCAGGAGCTCGCGCAGCCATGAGTTACGGCGCGATTGCTCGAGACCTGTAGTGGTCAACGAGTTCCATACCATCTGGCGCGGATTCGAAACCCGCGGCGCTCGGTGCCACATCCCTCGCCCCTGAAACTTGCGCGTAGGGGCGAAAACGACCCAGGCAGTGCCGCGGTGGTCGGCAGATGGGAGAAGATACCCGCTCGTCAACTGCTGTTTCAGGGAATAAGGGTCATCCAAGGTGTCCATGACAGCCGACACAGAGGCCAGGGCGTAGGAGGGGGCCTACGATCCACCTGAGGGTGGGGAGAGCCTGTGGCAGTCTCGCGGGGTGGCAGCAACCGGGGGCAGTGGTTGCGACACGAGTACTGCGTCTGTACCAAAAGGAGGTAGTGTAGGAGGAGGCGGTGGCGGGAGTCCCGCGGCAGTACGCGGGCAGAGTTGGTTACGATGGCGACGCTCCAACCCTTTCGACATCTGCACTGACATCACACACTGCCCATGGGCCACGACGACAATGGCGGGCGTCCAATACGCCTTGCTCCCGTACACGCGGGCCCACATGGCCACGCCCCGGGCATCACGCTGAGAGGTCCAAGAATAGGGGTTGGAGGGTGATGGCATCTGCAAGTGGAGCATGATCTGCAGCTGTCGCCCATGGAGAAGCTCCGCTGGACTGTGTCCGGGCCAGCTGGTGTGGTCGTGCGGTTCAAGGCACTTCAGTCTGGAACCACGTGACCACAACGGTTGCAGATTCGAACCCTGCCTCAGGCATGGATGTGTGTGATGTCCTTAGGGTAGTTAGGTTTAAGTACTTCCAAGTTCTAGGGGACTGATGAGCTCAGAAGTTAAGTCCCACAGTGCTCAGAGCCATTTCAACCACTTGACTATGTCCGGCAATTGGCGTGGTGCGATATGTGCTCAAGAACAGGGTGAGGGAAAACATGGTTGGAGATGTTTCGACCGCCTTTGTCAACTGTTGTTTAAATATGCTGACCAGCCTCTCTGCTGCGCCTTTGAGGGAAGGGTGCAAAGGCAGTCTAAGGATATTTTTGATACCGTTGGCATGACAGAAGTCATGGAAGGAGGATGCCAGAATAAATGACCATTATCAGAGACCTATGTGTAAGGAAGGCCCTCAATGGCGAAAATCTGGGCCAAGGCCCTTAGTGTGGCCCCAGTGGTGGTGGATGCCATGCAGACGACATATGAGTATTTGGAGTAGGCATCACTGATAAGTAACCACATGGACCCAAAAACGGACCCGCAAAATGGATGCGATCCCAGGGCCTTCAAGGCACAGGCCATTTTCCTGAGTGGGGTTGCCTGGTGATGCACACACACACAGTGCACCCGCAGACCAGGTCGTCAATATGACCACCAATGCCAGACCAGTACATGTGCCAGCGAGCCAAAACTTTCATACGGGGCATACCTCAGTGCCCGCGGTGTAACAAACTGAGCACGTGATGTCGAAAAGCCAGAGGGATGACCACCCGATGGGCATCAGACTCTATGGCTAATAGAACAACATTATCAACCATGGAGAGCCTGTGGGACAGGTGGCGCCAGGGGCTGAAGTCGATCCGCATCTGGTGAGAAATTTAGGAGGGCCAACCGTCGAGCACGTAGCGTAAAACCTGCCCCAAGATAGGGTCTCAGTGTGTAGCCGTGACAATGTTAGCAGCAAGAAGATGTAGACCCTCCAGCACATCCCGGCAGGCAGAATCAATGTGAAAGCAGAGGACCTCCTGTTGGTCAAACGCAGGATCGGGGCCTGCTGGGAGACATGACAAAGCGACCACATTGGCATGGTAGGCGGTGGGCTGATTCAGGATGGAGTGAATGTAATTCCATAAAAATAACTCCCAGAACTGGAGGCATTGAGCCATTCGCTCTGGAAGATTTTGGGATAGGTTACTTATTACTTAAAGTTCTTACCCCAGGCTGCCTCCATTGCTCAACCTCTCACTCACTTGCGTCGCAAAGGGGTACCTCAGCGAGGCGCCCCCTGCAAGCTTGGCGAGATGGTCTTCCTGTTGGGGAATGAGGTAAGTGTAACTTAGGGTTTATGGTCCCTCAGGAGTGTGAACTTGGCCTCAAGCAGATAGATGTGGAATTTTTGGATGGTGAACACTATCACCAGGGCATCCTTTTCAGACATGGAGCAGTTCCGTTGTTCTGGGGCATAAGCGATGGGCTGTTCTGAGCCGTCGGTATTCTGATGTGCAAGGACTGCTCCAATGTCATATACTGACACATCAGCTTCCACAACCAAGGGGTAGTCCGGAGATATGGGAGTAAGGCAAGGGGTGGACTTCAGCGTCGCCTTTAAATGGAGAAAAGCTTGGTCACAGACAAGAGTCCTATCAAAAGGTATCCCTTTGCGACGCAAGTGAGTGAGAGGTTGAGCAATGGAGGCAGCCTAGGGTAAGAACTTTAAGTAATAAGTAACCTATCCCAAGATCACCTGTAGTTCAGACAAGTCCTTGGGATGAGGATGGGCCTCAGTGGCCGTGACATTGTGATCTGAAGGGCAAGTGCCATCTTTGCTAAGCCAGTGGTCTAAGTGTAGCACCTCCAGTTGAGAAAAACAACACTTGTCCACCCGACAGCGTAAACCCGCAGATTGCAGAGCGTGAAATAAGGCACTGAGGTTGTGCAAATGTTCCTGGCGGGAACACCCCGTGACCAAGATGTCATCCAGATAATTCACGCAGGTTAGGATGGGCTGTGTAAGTTGCTCCAGGAACCGCTGGAAAATTGCCGGCGCCGAAGAGACACCAAATGGAGGGCACTTGTATAATCTGAAAGGTGTGTTGATAACCATGATGTTCTGGGAATCGGCATCCAAGGGCAACTGGTGGTATGCCTCAGCGAGGCGCCCCCTGCGAGCTTGGCGAGATGGTCTTCCTGTTGGGGAATGAGGTAAGTGTTTACTAAGGACTGAGCATTGACAGTAGCGCCAAAATCCACACACAGCCGAATGGACCCATAGGGTATCTGTATGACCACCAATGGTGTCGCCCAAGCACTGTATGTCACAGGTTCTAGGACGTCAGCAGCCTAGAGTCGATCACGTTCCTGCTGGACCGCTTGCCGTAAGACCACCGGAATTGGTCTGGCCCGAAAAAAGCGAGGCTGCGCATGTGGCTAAAGTGTGATGTGCACCTGAAAACGTGAAGCACACACAAGATCCGATGCAAACAATGATGCAAAAACCGAGCACAAACCGTCCAAGTCCTGAAAAGTAACAACCATGGAAATGACCTTAACTTCATCGGAAATTGAAAAGCTGGACAGTTTGAAATCCATCCAGGCCAAACATATTCGAAGCCCAAGGATGGTTGACGACAAATAGGGTAAGCAGCTGGGGAAGGTGTTTGTACGTCGCCGGGACGACGAACTGCCTACGAATGGGATTGGAACCGTCACCACAGACGACCAAATGCTGGGAGGGAGGTGACAACGTAAGGGAGCCCGGGCAGGTATATGTCACAATACCCCACAATATGAATCAGGTAGACGGTGGCCCCAGTGTCGACCTGAAAACTGATATCCGCAGTGAAAAGGCATAGCCTGAGGAATAGCTTCCATGATGATGGTCAGAACGGGAGTGAGTCGAGCGACTACGACAAACAGATCAGATGTGGCTCTTCTTCTCACACAGCGTGCACCTTTTCCAGCGGTGGGGGCAATCAGCTTCAGAGTGTGGAGTATAGCGCTATGGGAAAGATGGAAGCGGGCTGCGCGAACGGCGACGAGAGCGACTGGAGCCTCAGGTGCCATACAGACGTTGGAAGAAGATGAGTTTCGATGTCGCTGGCCTCTGTTGTCCAGACCACATCGATATCGCGAGGGCGGAACCTGCAGAGACGCATCGATCGCAGCCACTTGCGACCGCGCCATGAGAGGCTCGTTAGCCGCCTGAGCAATTTCAAATGAGTGGGCAATGTGGAGAATCTCTTCCAATGAGGGATTATCGAGTTTTAACGCCACAGTACGGGCCTCAGGATCGGGAGCCAGCTGAACCACCTCATCCGTGATCGGTGAGTCCACATACGAAGCCTTACACTGCTGATAGGTGCACGTAAAATCGCATCGACAGCTGAGACCCTGCAAGTCCGTGACCAAGGAACGATATGATTGACCAGGCTGTGTTTGGCACTGGTGGAACTCCAGCCGAGAGGCGACCACATAGTAGCGCTGTGAATTAAAATTTGTCAGCCAAAGTTGTAACTCCTGGAAAGAGAGAGGCACAGGACCGGACAAGGATGCCAACTTGCGGAGAAGAAAGACTATGTGTAGTATTACTACAGTGGCACTCACCTGAAGGTGGCCAGAAGACTCTGCGCCGAAATATCGTGGCAGGACGTTACTAATATCCGGCAGTTCTCCCGTGTTTTTATGGAACAATCAGTACGCCGGGAAAGCTTTAAACATCAAACCGTTTACCTTGTCCCTAAATTGTTGTAACTGCGACAGGAACGGTCGTGAGGTTTCTGCTAACGAAAACGCTGTGGGACCGATCGGGTGTGGCCCACGAACAAACAAGACGGACGAACGGGAATGGAAGGACAAGCACAACGGCAGACAACCGGGCAAGACACACAGATCAACAACAATGTATTAAGCAACAGGATCACAAGAGATAACCTCACGAAATCAAAACGATGTCCACTCGAAAACAGCAAATAAGCACATGCAACATAAACACGATGTCTGTAAGCGAGATATCAACCGACTCAATACGAATACCAGACTATCTCGCTGAGTGCCACGGCTTACGGCACGACTGCTGCAGAAACATCTATTGGCCATCGAGTTCCGCGCCTTGTGGCGCGGATTCGAAACCCGCGGCGCTTGCTACCAGATTTCCATGGAAAAGTTCTCATCTCAAGCCAATGGCACAACTCAAGGAGAAAACAAAGTTGATCATACATACAGAAACCTTCAACAGTGCTTCAAACAGGCAATGAAACTGGTTAAAACCCGTCACCTTATTAAATCCGACCAGGCCGCTTGGTTGAAGAAATATATTGCTTTAAATACTAAAATGGGAGTTTCTGCAAAGACTTCTCTTGAAAAGATTTCTTAAACTAAAGAATAATTCTACTTTTGAGAAAACGACGGAAAATCTTCGAATGTATGGTGACATTTATTTGGTCAGTAAGTGGGATAGATATTGCGTCATGAAACAGTTGATCGCCAAGCCAAATTTTAAATATGCTACTGTATTCAACAAGGAATAGGATTCGGTAAAGATCAAAAACCTGTCTACGTAAGTATGCGCATATTAGACCTGTCTAGACTTCAGAAGTACCGGTTTCGTTATGAGTTTGCTAAACCTCATTTTGAGGACTAGAAGCTACTTTATATGGATCCTGACAGTTTCATTTCTTGGGTGAAAGGCTGAAAACCATATGAAGTAGTAAGGTGCAACTCCGACGAATTCCACAAATATGGAATGAGGCTGATAACCCTTACGGCATAACGCACACAAACAGCAACGTTATCTGTCTTATGGAAGAGGAATGCATCAAAAACCAAAGAGTTTATTGGTGTCCGTCTAAAATTATATGCATACCACACAGGCAAAGTGTAAGCCGATAGGCAGGCTAAGGGTTTGAGTCATATGGTCACAAGAAATCTCGCAGTTGATGATTACTTGAAGTGTTTGTTTGATAGTGTTGGTGGTCTCACCACTGAAGCAATTCCACATATAGTACACCAAGTAGATTTTGAATTGAGATAACATGTGGTACACACTGTACTGCAAAATTGTATTGCACTGTCACATTATGATGATAGACGAGCCATTTCCGAGAATGGTACTGACACCGTGCCATACTCATATCATGCACCAAATGAATGAATGCATTAATTTTGTATGTGTGTGTGTATTATCATAGTTGTATGTACTGTATACTAGGTGAGGCATTTAAAAATGATAATCGGACCATTTGGCGAAATACACATCGGATTAAGAAGAACTGGGAATAAACGTTGTTCACCTCGAAGAGATTCAAGTTCTAATGATTTAATTATATTTATAGAAGTTATGGAAGGAGACGTAAGTATAGAATGCATACATACATTTGTACACTGTGAATCACCATGTACACTATACTTGTATATATAGTCGATCTGCTGTAATCCATGATACACTATGTAACCGATACCGATTATCTACACATGAATGATGTAAGTAAACCCATAGTGAAGGGTGTTCTGATGATAGCTTCATTGTAGGAGTTCTACGAGTATACATGTCGACGATGGATGCCTTCTTGCTAAGGAGGAAGATGAGATGGACCATACTTTGTTGTCATCAACCTTTAGATATAGTTCATTTGCTTGTGTAGTTCGCCACACTCCATCTCAGTAAATTGCTCTTTCATATCATGACGAATATATTCAATTTGCATTATTACCTGACAGTCATTGTCCAATGGTAAACCAAGAGTTAAATATTTGGAACACGCACTTTAGCGTGTATGTACTGCTAAAGAACAACAATTTCAGTTGAATTGGTAATATGATTTCACATAATCAACAGCTAAAGATCAGGAAAATGCAACAGATATTGTTGCGGTTGCCAAGGGTTGAACCAAGGTCTTGGGTCTCCGAAGCTTAGAAGACATAGGACAACAGCTCTACTCTAGTTGTTGTTGTGAAATTCCGATTCAATTACATGAAAATAAAGCTATTTACACATATTGTGGATCCAACCCAAAGCCTTTGGTCTCTGAAGCTTTGAGTACTTAACACAGAGGCTCAAAGCTTAAAACTCCACACTAAATTTATTTCGAAATTTCAACTACATTACAAGCAAATAAAGCTTCTTAAACATGCTGAAGGTTGCAAACAGAACCTTGAGCCTCCACAGCTTAAGCGTTCTTGTGAAAGAGAACGGAAGCATATGACCTTAGGCATTTGTTGGACAATGGAGATGTTCACTAATTTGGATTGTGCAATAGTCGTTTATAGTCTTTCCTAATTATGGTCTTTATAACCTTGTGTTGTTCCATAAGTGGCTGAATTCAAATACTTGTGAATTAATGTGTGACCTACTGCAGCATCTCGCGATTACATAATGAATCAATAGTATTAATAAGTTAATTACAACATTACATTTGGTTTGGTAAGTGCCACATGCTCAGCCTGGTTATGTTGGTCAGTGTTTTAAATTATTCATGAAGTCACATTTTACAATGTTCAAAGCGTTTATTTCCTAGCCAGTAGTTCACATGAAAACTCCTGGCAAATATTGGAGGGTCATTTTGAATTATGACGTTTACTATAATTTTCATGGGGTAATGTTGTAATACACCTACACCAACCTCTCTCAAGGGTATTTTTTTCATGTAGAGTAGGCTGAAAACCATCTACAAGCAGAGAGATAATTGGGAATAGTTTTTTTATCTTTTAGAATGTACAAATACGGGTCCGGGTAGGGCTAGGAAAGACGGAATCTGTGTAAGTATTACGTGACCGTTTTTCTAAACCAGACTCGTAAATTAGGCAAAACCAGACATAAAGAGACAAATCAAATTGAATGAATTAAATTCCACGAATATATGAAAAATGTATCAGTACCAGCGATCAGCATTACTTAAATAACGTAGATTATGTTATTATACATTGGACTGCATGTATGCCAAACAAGAAACCTCAAAGAAAGCGAATTGTATATAGCTGTAATCAAGCTGACCACCCGTGCGTCATAACTGGGAGACAATAACTGCCCCAACAAAATTCGCAGAAGCCCGCCGGGCATCTGCTATGGAGAATGCCGGGCTGTCGGGCTTTGCTTCGCTTTGAGAGAAGCGAACGTGGCCACAGGAAATGTGAAAGTCACAATAAAGATCAAATCTCCGGGTTGTGTCTGGGTAATGGAGCCTGTTTTTACCGCACTGTGTGTAGTTGGGGAGTATGTGTTAATTTTGTCGGAGTCCTGGAAGAGCGATATTGTGGACGGAACGGTAGGAAACCAGAATTCGTCGAAATACGCAGGTCACAAACGATAACATCTGAGAATGAAATGGGAAACGGGTAAATCTGGAATATCTTTGAAGAATGTGAGACACTGACACTGTGCTCGTGCCCTGCAATGCAAAATATTTAACGAAATGTGAAAACGAATACTGTTAGATAAACTAAATAATTTAGACTTCGGAGTGAGATATATATTTGTGCTTACAGTAGTCCACCCTCACTAGCTGACATGCGAAAGTAGACCATCTGAGGGACACAATTTGGCAGTGCTAAGTATTACGCATTTTGTTACTGGTTAACCGCCTGAAATGAAAGTAAATGGAGGAGAGCAGCGTCGTACAAGACAATTTCTTACTGGCTATTGCTCCTAATATTTTTCGTTCAGCCAATCAAAGCTATGTGACGCCAAAAAAGGTCAGACACCTGAGTCTTCAATGTAAGAGGCAGACAACTGGAAGTTACCCTTCAGCTGGGTGCCATCACTAGTGTCTCTAAGGATGGGAACCACCTTCGGCATATTTGATCAGCAGGAAACTTCTTCGGCATACTTCTCTTAAATTCTGATCTGTTTGAGCTGGGCTTAAACGCAGATGCAAGTTGTTGGTACATAGCTAATAACAGATTTTCCAGCCACTGCAGTCACAACCCGAGGATAAATATTTAGAGATACATCTACAACACTGACGCGAATTGCAGGGTGAGTCGAATCTTTTTACCGAGATTCAGTAATTTCAATCTACATTCTGAAAACTAGTGTGCAATGAAAGGGTTGACATGGATTCAGTTCTGACCATAGATACAAACACATACACTTCTGTAGGAGTTTCTGTCTCCAAACACTAACCCTGGGGCAATCAAGGCATGACCTATGCGAATGTAAGTACTTTATACTACTGGGTTTGAATGGTGAAAAAATTAAACTGAAATCGGTAGAAGCTGGCGAACAAAATTTTGCAATGTGTGCCGTCGGTCATGGCCCGCCGTCTGTGATAGACTATTGCAACAAAAGTCTCAGCGCTTATCTTCTGCCGCTGAACGAGCTGCCACGTGAGCACACGTCCCAAGGGATTTCCAGAAACCCATTACCACCTCGCCGTTGAGTAAGAGGACAACAGGCTGGTCTAAGACTTAACTGACACAAGACACCAGTGGTCCAGGCACCTTGTTTTCATATGCAAATAATGCTGTCAGATTGGATCTACATGTAATCTGTCAACGAACTACTATGTGATCCCCATGTGATAAGTTGCTGTGTTTTTACACGTAACGTACAATGGAAAACTTTCGAGAGGCAGGAGGTCTATGTCCGCTTCTCAAGTGAACACTAATCGCGATTCACAATGTTGAAAGAGTGAAACTTTACTGACCATTAAACTTTGATGTACTTTGTGATGTTTTCATGAACGAGGAGACATTGTTTAGACTTTGTTCCTAGATTTGTACTAAAAAAATTAATGTCAACAGCTGCGATGATATCAAAGATTTGGATGTGTGTCACGCCGATTATGGTTCCCAGTACTGCGAACACTGAACTTGTGGCTTAGTATGTGTGTGCAACAAGGAAAATAGGGTGAATCTGTATGTTGAGAACGATCTTGCATTGCAAAGAGTTCACGTTCCTGCCTCACTACGATCGATTTGCCGCAATAAACTTCACTTGTTGCCGTAAAAAATGGATATAGAAACTAACCGTGTACATCTTGTAACAAACCTGTGACTATGCCAAACCCATGTGATGGACATATTTGCCCCTCAAACCGACGATTTTTCAGTAACACTGTAATGAACTTTTCTGTGCCTTCCATTTTTTGCATAACAAAGAATAACGTGAAGGTCTTGATGTGGACTGTATTAAGATGTCCGTAAAATTCTTATGCTTTAACTTATTTAATTGTTATCTTATACGGAGAACACACTTATGTTGTACTGTAAGCGTAGGTTTCCATGCCTCTTTCACGATCAATAAAATTCTTCTGGGTATGTGACCACATTGCCAATGTGTGAAGTTCTCTGACGTTTCAGCCACTACTGCAAACGGCCTTGCTCAGGACGTTTTTGCAAAAACACCTTGAGGAAGGCAATTTTCAACTATGATTGAAACGTCAGAGAATTTTACACATTGACAGTGCCGTCACATACCTACAATTTTATTGACTATGTTGTACTCTTTGACTCCACCAGCTTTGTTTTATTGCGTGTTTAATGTTAAATTGCACCAATTGGATCGCTATGTACACACCACTTCATGTACAATAACGCAATTGTAATTTCTGTGTAAAGTGTGGAATTTAGTATTTTTGTATACACTTTCATTTGGCATTGTTTTGCACAGAGTTTATTGCTATATGTATCCCGATATATGTGCGTGTTTTTGTGTGTGTGTGTTTTCTGTTTTACATTGTTCTCTGCCAGAAACGTATATCATGAATATTACATGTATCTGTTACATATATTATTGTGTGACAATGCATTTTCAAGTTTTGGACTGTGTTTACCATATCTGAACTTCCTTTTAACCGATGTTTGAAGAATGAAAAAATATGACACGTCGAGGGCATTAGTGAGTGTATGGCAAAAGAAACTCGATATCACATTCTTTTGTAAAGTAATTGAGAGTTAATGTGAGTCAGACTAAAAGTAGACTTTGTTGTTGTTGTTGTGGTCTTCAGTCCTGAGACTGGTTTGATGCAGCTCTCCATGCTACTCTATCCTGTGCAAGCTTCTTCATCTCCCAGTACCTACTGCAACCTACATCCTTCTGAATCTGCTTAGTGTATTCATCTATTGGTCTCCCTCTACGATTTTTACCCTTCACGCTGCCCTCCAATGCTAAATTTGTGATCCCTTGATGCCTCAAAACATGTCCTACCAACCGATCCCTTCTTCTACTCAAGTTGTGCCACAAACTTCTCTTCTCCCCAATCCTATTCAATACCTCCTCATTAGTTATGTGATCTACCCACCTTATCTCCAGCATTCTTCTGTAGCACCACATTTCGAAAGCTTCTATTCTCTTCTTGTCCAAACTGGTTATCGTCCATGTTTCACTTCCATACATCGCTACACTCCATACAAATACTTTCAGAAACGACTTCCTGACACTTAAATCTATACTCGACGTTAACAAATTTCACTTCTTCAGAAACGATTTCCTTGCCATTGCCAGTCTACATTTTATATCCTCTCTACTTCGACCATCATCAGTTATTTTACTCACTAAATAGCAAAACTCCTTTACTACTTTAAGTGTCTCATTTCCTAATCTAATCCCCTCAGCACCACCGGATTTGATTTGACTACATTCCATTATCCTTGTTTTGCTTTTGTTGATGTTCATCTTATATCCTCCTTTCAAGACACTGTCCATTCCGTTCAACTGCTCTTCCAAGTCCTTTGCTGTCTCTGACAGAATTACAATGTCATCGGCGAACCTCAAAGTTTTTACTTCTCCTCCATGAATTTTAATACCTACTCCAAATTTTTCTTTTGTTTCCTTTACTGCTTGCTCAATATACAGATTGAATAACATCGGGGAAAGGCTACAACCCTGTCTCACTCCTATCCCAACCACTGCTTCCCTTTCATGCCCCTCGACTCTTATAACTGCCATCTGGTTTCTGTACAAATTGTAAATAGCCTTTCGCTCCCTGTATTTTACCCCTGCCACCTTCAGAATTTGAAAGAGAGTATTCCAGTTAACGTAGTCAAAAGCTTTCTCTAAGTCTACAAATGCTAGAAACGTAGGTTTGCCTTTTCTTAATCTTTCTTCTAAGGTAAGTCGTAAGGTTAGTATTGCCTCACGTGTTCCAACATTTCTACGGAATCCAAACTGATCTTCCCCGAGGTCCGCTACTACTTGTTTTTCCATTCGTCTGTAAAGAATTCGCGTTAGTATTTTGCAGCTGTGCCTTATTAAACTGATAGTTCGGTAATTTTCACATCTGTCAACACCTGCTTTCTTTGATATTGGAATTATTATATTCTTCTTGAAGTCTGTGGGTATTTCGCCTGTCTCATACATCTTGCTCACCAGATGGTAGAGTTTTGTCATGACTGGCTCTCCCAAGGCCATCAGTAGTTCTAATGGAATGTTGTCTACTCCCGGGGCCTCGTTTCGACTCAGGTCTTTCAGTGCTCTGTCAAACTCTTCACGCAGTATCTTATCTCCCATTTCATCTTCATCTACATCCTCTTCCATTCCCATAATACTGTCCCCAAGTACATCGCTCTTGTATAAACCCTCTATATACTCCTTCCACCTTTCTGCCTTCCCTTGTTTGCTTAGAACTGGGTTGCCATCTGACCTCTTGATATTCATACAAGTGGTTCTCTTCTCTCCAAAGGTCTCTTTAATTTTCCTGTAGGCAGTATCTATCTTACCCCTAGCGAGACAAGCCTCTACATCCTTACATTTGTCCTCTAGCCATCCCTGCGTAGCCATTTTGCACTATCTGTCGATCTCTTTTTTGAGACGTTTGTATTCCCTTTTGCCTGCTTTATTTACTGCATTTTTATATTTTCTCCTTTCATCAATTAAATTCAATATTTCTTCTGTTACCCAAGGATGTTAATTTTGAAAGAAATGTAAATGAGTTGTGAGTTGGTACAATAGATAAATGAGTTATGGTTGATAAAGTTAAGTTTATGGCAACAAGGAACGGAGTGAGCGTGTGATGTCTAATTACATTAAAAAGGAATATAATAACTGATAATGTGTATCCTCGGCAAAACCGTAATGCAAACAAACAGTGCCGCAAATGAACACATAATCCCCATTCCACAGTAGTGCAAATCTATTTGATGCACTAATGCTATAACAAGTTCAGGGCGGGACTGCATCTGCATAAATGCATAAGAGCAGGAGAAGTGATGTTACACGTCAATTTCTCCCAAATGTCCTATTGCTGAAGGAAAAGCCAAAATAAAAATCAAATCCTATCGGAATACACACACGAAAAAGAGTTTTGGATCACACCGGTTCGCAGAATTGCTGAAGCTAGACGCTGACTGTGTGTATTGTATTCCGGTAGAAAGCGCAGAAGACAGCAAGACACCTGCTAGGTGAAACAGCAGGCGCTGATACTAAAGTTACAATACTGATTTTGAGCCGTGTAGATTCGTTCTGTGTTCTTACATATTTTACTACTGGCGCGATATGTCTCTGTATAGCCAGTGGGTGGCGCTTCGGTCGCCGTTTAGTTGAATCTTTGGTTGCAGTTTCTTCGGGTTGTTGATCACATGGGCAGGCAGTCGGTCGCAGTCACGGGGAGAGAGAGAGAGAGAGAGAGAGAGAGAGAGAGAGAGAGAGAGAGACAGACAGACAGAAACAAGAGGCACGTGTGACGTACGGTGAGCTGTTCACGGAGCTTGCGAGCGCACGATTAATTGGCCGGTGGTCGGTACAGTTTTGTTGGTCGGCGATACTTGGGCCTAATGTTGACGTTACCGGTTTACCCTGGATTAGGGAGGCACAGTTATTGATGTGAGTGTTGGAATGCTGTACATTTTCTCGTGCCGTCTGTTCTGCCCGTTGGGAGTAAGGTGCTCGTTACTTCATTGACGCATGTACTACCGTGTTGAAGCTGCTCCCATTACATTGGACTACCTGTGGTTCTCCGTTACTCTGTCTCATATGTTAAACTTACCTCTTTGTGCCTCTTTCTGGAATTACCTGAGTGCCATATTTGATGGGTTTTAAAATTTCTTTAAATTGCAACTTGTTGAATACCTGTTTTTCCTGTCATTGGTTCAAAATGGTTGAAATGGCTCTGAGCACTATGGGACTTAGCTTCTGAGGTTATCAGTCCCATAGAAGTTAGAACTACTTAAACCTAACTAACCTAAGGACATCACACACATCCATGCCGAGGCAGCCTGTCATTGGGTCCTGAAATTCTTTGTCATATCCTCTACGCCGCCACGTGTATTAATGACCACTGAGGTCGATGTTGAGTCTTTTTTGTATTGGGAGTTCATGCTTCACTGACTGTAAAATTGTCTACGACCGTGGTAAGGAAACGCTAGCGGCCCATTGAATCTTGGTTTATTTTGGTAATTAAGTTTCGTAACTCTGGTGAGATTTTGCCCCTTTCAAGAAATTTCATGTTTATCGTTCTAAATGTAATTGCTATTGTAGTTATTTTTAGTGTTACACTGTCAAGATTTGCCTGTTACCATTTAAGTCACTTAAGTTATTATGTTTGATTACCATTTGATTTCTTGGACATTACATTAACTTGTTGTTATCTTTTATTGTAAGAATAACAGGTTAATCGTCTTAGTTTTATTGTAATATTCCTGTTGTAATACGTAAGGTTCGGTTGGGGCTTGGGGCCACGCTCACATTGAGTTTCTTGTCTTGGTCTGTGCATTTTCATTTGTTATATGATTATTATGCATGCATTATATGTCTGCTTATTGGCCCTCGGCTTGCCGAGATGTTCGTAGCGTTTGGTGGCACTGCTCGGAGTGTTATCTGTTACCTACCTGTTCATCGGGCTTAGCTTGTCCGCGTCGCTTCGTACGTGCACGCGGGCGGCACACCGCTTCCCGTGTCACCGTGCCCTCTGAGACGTTGCAGCCTCTTCGCTTGCTACGGCATCCCTCATACGTCGAGTTTCTATCTCGCGGCAATGGGGCGTTAATTTAACCGTAAGTTCACGTTATTCTAAACCATCTTACCAGACCTGGCGGGCAGCACCTGCCCCTTCCATGTTCTCTGAAGTTTGGTTTCCCAAAGTGCTAGTTTTAATATTGGTGTAATGCTCAATTTGTTAGATGATATTTTATTATATTTCGACGTCAGTACCTTGATTATGCCTAAGGAACTTCTCTGATTGATTAAATATTGAATATTTGTGTTGAGAATTGTTCCTGTTGCCTAAAATATTAGTACTTTGGGCCTCAGCTCGTCAGATATAAGACTTACGTAGGTTTTTGTTACTACACTTGTTGTGAGTTATATTAATTATTGTCAACCACGCCCTTTATCCAGTCAAATGTTGTCACTGTTTGCCCGGCCCCAAGTGCGTGTTTGAGTTACATTTTATTACACTACTTCTTGTAAATCCTTCTCAAATTGGTGCATTTTATTCGTGTAAATTAACTAACTAATTATGAACTGGTTTACCTGAAGTAATTCTGGAGTAACTGCCTGAGTCCTTCGTATTTTATTAATGTTTCGGTATTTGTGCAATAAAAGATTGTTGGACTCTTGTGAAGTAACAAATGACTTGTGATAAATGTCGGGCATCTTTCTCATGCCCGTTTAGTTGTTTCCTTATCGTTGGGCGCCTACTCACATTTCTAATGTATCTGCACATTGCTTTAGGACAAGTGAGTCTCTATTTAACTATCTGTGTCATGTGGGTGAAGGTGACGGTCGTGGATGCGTGAAAGCTGTTTTTGGCAGAGTCCTGCAGAACTGCTAATGTGGACAGAACGGTAAAAGAATATAAAGCCCACAAAAGATAACATCTGTGAGTGGAATGCGGAACTTGAAAATTTTGAATGCTTTTGAAGAGAGCGAGACCCTGACAGTGACCTTAGGTTCTGCAAGACAAGATAGTTAACGAACTGTGAAAGCAGCTACTGCTAGGTAATCTAAATAATTTAGAAGAGCGAGTGAGAAACGCGGCTGCGCTTACAGTGGTCCATAATCACTAGCCAAGATGCGCAAGTAGACCGAGAGGGGGACATAGTTTTGCAACGCCAAGTGCTAGCGTTTTGTTACTGTTTAACTACCTCAAATGAGAGTAAAGAAAGGAGATCCGCGTTTTTCAATGCAGATTCTTACTGCATATTGTTAAGAATAATTGTTTGTAAATTGAAGGTGGAGAGGGCAAGAAAGGAAAGGGAGGGAATTGCTACTGTCAGCAGCATCGGGACGTTACGCGGTACCATCGGCGGCGAATGAAAATCAGCTCCTGGCCAGGATTCGAACCCGGGATCTCCTGCTTACTAGGCAGGTACGTTAACCACTGCGCCATCCTGGACACAGCGTTATGCCAACTGCGCGGAGTGTCTCGGCGCATCTCATGGGCGATTCACATTCCCATCGAGGGCCACCTATTCGCAGTTCCTGTCCATTTCCTCTGAAATGGACGTATTTTTGCAGCAACAACGAAGAAGGTGGATCCATTGCCCACCCTTGGTGAATTAATTATATGAATGCGTGGTGTCTGTTCTTTCAGATATGTCCTAGACACGACGGTATCACATCCAAGACTAATTTTCTCTCAGCCAATAAATGCTATGTGATGCCAGAAAATCACAATGATCAGACTCTTACTTATAGGAAGCAGATGTCCGAAAGTTATTCTTTGACTAGAGCCATATCTGTCTCTATGGATAGGAGTCACCTCAGGCAGACTTGATCAGAAAGCAACTTCTCTGGCAGACTTCACTTAGGTTTTGATCCGGCTGACGAGAACAATACTTGAATGATTTTTATTCAAGAAAGGATACCTCAAATAAACAAGATGTCTTATGATATTCAGTTAAAATGTGGACAGAAAATACTCTTTTCAAATACAGTAAGGTGACATTGAGAGCATCACAAGAATACTAGCAAATTTCCGCAAATTAATAGGTAGTCAAAGACAAGCAAAATCGACATCCATTTCGTAATCACAATATACGAAATATTCACCAGATCAATACAGCTGAGAGTTCAACATGATGGGGTAAAAAGAATAATAACTCGTACTCTGGCTTTCCTCAGTCCCATATTGCAAGCAGAAAAAAAAAATTTGAGGTCTACTGTGTAGAATATTCAGACCTCTCGAATTACAGAGCCCCTTCAGAAATTAAACAATAGCAGAGGTTGTTCACCACCAGGATGAAATACCCGCTTGATCAATTCGCATTACCACAGGCAGGCAGGCCTTCTACCAGAATGAACATCGAAGTATCCAGAATCACCCCTTGAGGTCTTCCCATACTGTTATGCTGCAGTCTGCTTATCCATTGGCTGAAGGCCATCCCCACATTACACGTAAGCTCTACGGACATCATTTGACTCTATGTGGCGACTTCCTGGATGAGAGTAATATACTGCGGAAATATTTAGAAAAAGAAATGTTATAAGCTTTCAGTCACATCAAATCGTTCGCAATAAATGTAAAAAATGGTTTGTTCATATTTAAATAGGCCAATATTCCTGGGCAAGTGCACTCAAGATAAATGACACAGATTGTCGTGCAAAATTGCTTAAACAATTACATAAGCCTTCCTGACAGGAGTGTATTTTGGTTCTCATTTCAATTGTGATGTCAGCTAATGCATGTGACTGATCACTTTTAAATTAGCACAGTTTTCAGTGGGACTTACTGTCTACATTTAAATGAAGGTATCGTTAAAGAAGTAGAATGTACATTAAATCAATATACAAGTATGAAAAACGTGATGTACTGATGCTGCAATCATTATTTGTTATGGAAATGTGGAAATATAATGTTGTGACAGATATTTATGTAGTATAAAACTTATAAAAGGTGTAATAAATCAAGAAATAAGATAGATACGGACATGAAACTCTGATTGATGATATCAATAGTGCAATGTTGTCACCTGAGATTTGGTAAGTTGAAATCACATAAAGCTTTTAAAAGTAGTTAATTCAGAGGTTCATTGATCAGATGTTTATTCGCTGTGAAATATTAACGTCTGCAGTTTTCAAATATTGAAATGCTCCTGTGTCATAGCATGCACCTAATTTTTCTGACAATGCATATGTACAAATATTTGCATTTATATTTGACTGTAACTTATACATTCTCAAAGAGAATCCTTCGTCAGGTCATACTGTCCGCTATTTCTTGGAGCATTATCTGTCCTCTAAAGCGTCAAAACACCAAACACCGAAATTTTCCCATTTCCAGCTAAGGCTTTGTGCCCGCATCTTACCTCGCTAGTAATGGTCACTGCCTCTGGGCTGGCCACGGTGCTTTGAGGGCACTGGGCGTACAACAGATTCATCTTACGTCATACCAATACTGGGCGGCAGATTAGTTCGCCTAAATAGTGTAACGTTTCACCAAATTTTCTTAATCTTCTGATGTAAACTTAATGACTAACAGCTATAATCGGTTAAACAGGCTATCTTCGTATACTTCTCCTTTTACTGTGCCATGCTGTAATGCATACGGATACATGGTTGCTCTAGTTTTAGATCATTATATATAATTATTAGATTAAATTTGTTTATAAACTCAGAGCGTTTTCGGTAAATAGGAGTAATATCACTGACTTACAGATGTTTATACTGACATTTCGTTGAACATAGACCAATATTTAATACAATCATCATTATTTACAGGTGGTTAAAAGAATGTTTTGTGAATGAAATGGTATGAACAACAATGTTAAATCATAGAATCACAATGTGGCAAAGAAACATAATTATATTCTTGAAATGGTGGAGTGTAATATCATTCTTGTTGTTCGTTACACAGTTTTAAAAGAATAATAAAAATGAAACATCATCATTATTGCTTCTTTATGGGAATTTACTAATATATACCAGCATGTTTAAGCCATAAGTATAGTGTAATGTGAAATAAAAATTCACTGTTTTAACAATAGCTAACAGTAACGATAACAGTGAACAAATTATGTAGAGTGTATCTGGATATGAGTTCCAATAGTCACAATCAAACGAAGTTACGTGGGTCTACTAATTCTAGACTTCAGGCAACTAATTACTTCAGTTACCACTTACATTATACATAATGACATATAGATAAGTTTAAAAGAAAGTAAACAAATTAGAGCTAATCTTTGGACAAAACGCGCAACAAAAATGTGGTAGATTCACCAAACACAAACCTCGCATCAATGCTAAACCTATACCTCGAGCATAACGTGATGAAACATTCCGTCTTATTTAGGAACGTTTCATAAAGAAAGTAACAGGAGACTGACAAACTTAAACTCTCCCAGGAAAAAAAAAATTATCATTGTATGTAAGTCACCTATCATACAGGTTCACAGTTTAAATGAAAATTTGTTTTGAACTAAGATTATATGCAATGATCTGAAAGTAATTTAACAATGTAGTTACATATTTTACAGCAGAACACAGTAGAAAGAACAGTAACTAAACAAAATCTTGAATAATTAGAACTGCATCAGATAATTCCAAAAATTAGGTTAGATGAAGCCGATTCAAATAAAGCATAAAACTTACAATGAAGGTACAAATATGAAACTTTGTTACAAGTATAATACGCAGGTAACACCTGCTGATATGCATACATAATGGTCAAAATTAGTCAGGAAACCCTGAAAGGGTATTGCAGGTTAAGTTGTGCCGAGAAGTATTTGTTAAGAGTCAAGAGGTAAACAGCATTTAAAATGGCCAATCAGGTTATTGCTTATGGAAATTCAAGAGCCCGTCGGATACAATAAGTGTCATTTGCTCTTATCAATAGATGGCAGCACACAAGACTGCTCAGCCTTTTGGCTGGGGTTCAATCTTTTCTACTGGCCCATGGCAGTTCTTGTGCCACTCCTTTTTTGGTTTTAGGAAACCAAACGAAGAACATGCCTGCAAAATCACCTCTGGTGGGCTACTTGAATTTGCGTTCGCGACGGCCTTACTGACTAAGTTTAATGCTAATTAGCTCGGAAATGGCGCAACGTATGGAATTTCTTCTTAACAATTATTTCTCAGTACAATATAGTGTGCAATAACCTCACTAGCTTCCCAAAATGTTTCTGTCCACCAAATATATTCACACTACACCATACATATATATTAAACGCATTGATTCAGAATATAATATTCTATAAAAATCCAATATTGGTGATGCTTCATTCTTATTATTGTTTAATACTAACAGACTGTAAAAAGATTCGTATTGTACTTCAACGTTTCAAGATTTCTATTATGTTTTCCTGCCATATTACAAAATCAACACCGTTCAAACCAGTCATGAATGCCCAACGGTACCGACTGGCCGTCGTGTCATCCTCAGCCGTTAGGCGTCAACGGATGCGGATATAGAGGGGCTTGTGGTCTCCCGGTTGATGTTATCACGACCGGTGCCGCTACTTCTAAGTCACTAGCTCCTAACGGCTTTCACAAGAGCTGAGAGCACCCCACTTTCCAACAGAACTCGGCAGACCCGGACGGTGACCCATCCAAGTGCTGGCCAAGCCGGACAGGACTTAACTTTGGTGATCTAACAGGAACCGGTGCTACCACTGCGGCAAGGCCGTTACCCCTGCCGCATTACGGCCTTACGATTTAATGCCTGTTACATATACTGTTTGATTCTTTTACCCACATCTTAATAATCATGTTTGTAATACATGTGTTACTACGACTATACGAAGTGGCATTATTAATTTTTATAATGTATCGATATTATTGACGCTATTTGTTGTCAATATAAACGTTTATTACCAACCTTGAACAAACTGTGGAGCTTATATTATTTAGCTGCAGATTTTCATTGTTTTCATAATATTTGACAGTAATGTCTTTGACAGTTTATTTGCAGTATATACCTCTGTAAGCCTGAGTAAGTAGTTGTTAACACTCAAGTGTCGTCTAGTATACACTATTGTAATTTTATGGTTCTTAGTTTTTTAAAAGTCACTACATACAGCTACATTCTGTGTAAATTTAATTTTTATTTGCTCCATCGATGTAGCGCTTTGTAATAATTTCCACATGTTCTTCACAAATGTTTCCCTATTCTAAAAAGCTTGTCTTTGTACACTAAATATTATTTTCTGTTTCCGTATTTCAGAGCCCTCCGTGATGACAGTTGCTGTGATGGATGCTAAAACTTAAACCGATAGAAACATCCACCTGGTAGCTCAAAAGGTTTCCTTCAAATATTTTGCAGCCCTCAGAATGTTGTAATTAGTCGTAAATCATTCTGTGACGCACATGGCTTTGACACAGTCGCCCTTACTAGACGAACCTGTCACAGAATTAATGTCCTCTCTATTTCATCTACCAGTGCTGTCCTGCAAGGTTCCGAAACTGACGCCTGTCGAACGATGTTTGTAGAGGGTATCAATTATTGGACTGAATGAAAAATAAACGGTAATTAGTTACCCACTACGGCGTGCACATACTTTATTCAACATGTAAACGTCACTATAGATATTCGGATTTAGATTATGACATGTTCGGTACCCCTGCCATCATTGGCGATGTTGCGGGCGCGGACGAATAGTAAAATCCTGCATGACCCGTGGAAGTGTCGGAACATCGATGGTGTCGACCTCCTGAATTGCTCTTTTCAGCCTAGCCATGGTTTTGGGGTTATTTCGGTGCTCCTTGTCCTTAATATAGCCCCACATAAAGGCGTCGCGTGTCACAGATCCGGAGGTTAATGCGGCCAATCGAGGCCCATGCCGAAGGCGTCTGAGTGCCCAGAATGCGGTCCCCAAATTGCTCCTCCTGGAAATCAGACACTCTCCTGATTCGATGAGGTCGAGCTCCGTCTTGCATGAACACATCGTGTAGAAGTCAGGGTCTCTTTGGATAATGGGGATGAAATAATCTTCCAAAACCTTCACGTACCGTTCGGTAGTCACCGTCCCATCAAGGAATATATCACCTATTATTCCGTGACTGGACATTGTACACCACACAGTCACCCGTTAAGATTGAAGAGTCTTCTCGATCACGTAATGAGGATTCCCAATCCCCCAACTGCGCCAATATTGCTTGTTGACGAACCCATCCAAATAAATGTGGGCTTCGTCGCTAAACCAAACCATTCACCGTATACTAATTCACATCATGCCCCGCGGCCAACCGTGTAGTTTTAGCGTCCTAACGCAAACCGTTCAGAAGTTATGACGATTTTATTTCATATTGTTCAATAACTGTCACCCTGTATAAGCTACCTTCTTGATAAGAGAGTTACGGCTCATGAAGATTCTCCCAATAATCACTATCAGGCGTCTGCTTTCCCTACAATTTGTTTTACGGAGTCCATTTACTTTAAAGCACCCCATACGCATACTCCCAGATCCTCATAGGATGTGACTGTTGCGAGTGGCTGTTTGGCAATCGCGCATTCATACAGCTTCAGTTATGCTCCCTATTAATGCTCATTATGTTACATTTGTTTATGTTTTGGGTCAATTGCCAATCCTTTTCCTTAAAGCTGACCTTCAGCATATCTTTCTGCATTAAATTTCAGTTTCAGTCTTCTGAATTCTCTATATACAACCACGAAAATCCTTTTAGAGCATTCGGCGTTTTGCGCTAGGTCATTCGTATGCGATTCAGCTCAAACTTGCTCCTATTTTACTTTGTGAACCAAGAATTTATCGAAGTTAGCGGCAAGTGTTAGATGGCCGTGGGGCACTCAACTCGACTGCGTGCTTAATCTACTTGATCATTGCACCGATATGTTGATGTAAATATCTTTTTCTAAGTGGCAGATATACATTTTAACAGCATTCTGAATTTCTTGGAAATAATCATGCGGAGGTATTACAATTCTTAATGTTGGAGTGGAAACTTACCGCGAATCTACCCGAGAGAAGTGCTACAATACGTACAAAGGCTAGGCGGTGCAAACACTACCGATTGGTTCTCTTGCTAGATCCGTCGTTATTTGAAATGAAGACAGATTAAATATAACTCATCTTGGCCCTAATTTATAAGACGAAAATGGAAGTTCTGCTGAATTTGAATTCAGGTCTGACGTGGAAAACCCTATGCCTTAGTTCCCGCTTTTTGTTCCTTCTGACCACATGGTGATTGGTATCCGTTTTTGACTAGAGCGTCTGTTAATTTAAGTGATTTTTTAATAGTTTCGCGCACTCACCAGATCATGTTTCGGAAGTTAGTATCTTTATTTTGAATATTCTTATGCCATAATTATGGTTGGGATGTTGAACGGTTTAATGCAATGCCTGTGTTTATTCGTGACGAGTAACTTTATGTATTTTATCATCTCAATCAATATACCGATTTTGCCGTAAATTTGGTATTGCGGATTCACTGTTTTCCATCCTTAATTTTGTTCAGGAATGCCACCACAATATGTGAATACTTAACACTGCTGAGTAAAAAGTGTTCCATTCACTTTTATTTACAATCTGCCCAGAGCCTACGAAATATAAATAAGCAGCGCTTGCAGTTATCATCCATAAGAAATTTACACTACTTCAGATAGTGAGACGTAAATGCAGTTCTTCAAGATATTCGTTGGCTGACACGATGTCATTGAAACTTAATCCTTCAAGCAGATGAGCTCCTGGATCGTCTGATTATCAGGTAGTTTAGGTCGTGGAGAAATGGAACCTACAAGGCAAAATTTATTAGTGTGTAGCAGTATATTACTTTGTTAGCTGTCAATGTTCTATTCAGACCTCAGCTGCATTTCTATCGAGTACCCCCATTACCATATCCGAAACATACCTTTATTAATGGGTAATGTTGAATGTCTGGAGATGTATTTCAGGGAATAAAGTAGGTTAATAATTGTATAGGACCACACAGATTGAGTGAAAGAACGAGAAGGCTGGTTTTCAAATTATAACAAGCTTATTGAAATGTAGGTAATGCGTATTGCATGGAATGCCTTGTTGTGTTAAGAGAGGCCATAATCTTGCGAAATTTAACTGATTAAGTAAACGTACTACGTTCCTCTATGAAAATCGATAAAAATCTCTCAGTATCTGAGTTCATGAAACAGATGAGCAACATAAATACGCAGCAAATTTATGAGCTCGTATGCGTAGTACCGTTAGCCAAAAACCTCGAGTCCGTATCTTGAACCGTTCATGAAGTGTAGGTGGGTATATTGCAAACTGTAATGGTCCCATTACACCCCTCGGGGTGGGTCTTAACTTACTAATTACGACAAGGAGATTAATCTAAGTAAAGGATGACGTTGTGTGCTACAATTGCTAGAGAATTTCAATCGAGTCACCAAGAATTCCTGACACTGATATTTTCGTTCATTAGCTGAAAATTTGGAAGAGTACTGTTTAGTTTACACGATAAAGTGAAAAAAATTGAAATCGCGGTCCTTAGTGTGGCTTTGAAACGAGCACATGCTGTCCGATTCCTGGCCTGTCTGTAACTAAAGCATCGAATTCATCTTCTACTACAGACTAGATTCGACCTTTTGTTCAGAATAATAGGCGTAAGCATGGTGCGACAATATAATAAGGGGCAGTGGGAGCATAGCTATGCTTAAACAATAGTCGAATACAGACTCATTAATGTATATTTTGATAAAAACTAAAAGCAGATCAATAATGAATTCTACCATCTTTAACAGGGTACAAAAACACAGAAAAATATTAAAAAAGCGTCTGGGTACGAGACACTGTAGTTATTACTGGACACTGGGACAATGTCCTGTCAATCAAGAACTAAACACACGTGAGTACAAAAATAAGAGGACATGTACGAAAATAAGGAATTAAAACACGTAACTCAGAGCTAGCGAGAGGGATACTGGCTAACAACAGCATGTGCTACTGAAACTTAACAAGCTGCTTTAGCGGCGGCAAAGAGATGTCGGCGGTCAGGATGCAATCGCAATTACGAGCTACCATCGTAATTACCGTTGGTCAATTAGCAAGCAGCAATATCATTAAGTGTTTCTCTACCGACTTTCCGGTGCTCGTAGCAGTCAGTTATACTGCCTCAACGGGGCACCTAAACGCAAGGGCGCCTGTACGACAGCTTGTAGGGAGTGAGGGCTAGACCTGAGGGTAAGGAGTATTTACAATAGTTTCGAAGACGAATGGCTACAATTAAAAAGGCAAAAAAAAAAAATCAGTTCCGACCCCGTAATACCAACTTTCCCAACTTTCAAATCATTTTCTTGCCAGAAATACACCAGACTGCAGTATATATTTTTTGCTTTCGCTGGGAGCGGGGGGAGGGGGTGTGGTTGGTTTCGCAGATGCCTTTCTGTGGTCTGGAGACTCACTGTATCAGCCTCAGCCACCGACACACGTCTTGTCATCATAAGAACTCAGGTCCCATTGAGACAGAGTTCTTTCTGTGGGGACTTTTTAAAACTTCTGGAAGGAAACGGAAAGCTGCACAGAAGAGCTGATCTGTCTTTGGTCTCCTTAGTTGCTTTAGGTGGGCAGACATAGACTTCTTGTAACTGCCACCGCCTGGCGCTTCTCCGTGGCAATTATGCACGAGGGATCATTCTGACTTAGCTCACGGTACACCATTAGAACAGAAATCGCTATCTTCGCAAAAATTACTAAGTTCTGATGTAATGGCAATCACGGCAAACAGAAATTCTGGAAATACCTCTATACTAGGGCATCGTTAATATCCTCTTGGTAACTGTCGTCCGCCCTCACAAACACATATCAGCAATCACGCTGACGTCGAAATTATATATATTTTTTCATTTAGGACTATCATTGCTAGCCTCAAAGCGTTGTTCATCTGTAACTGACCAAATTCTAGGTGTGAACAACACACTGCGCAACACAATAATAGGATTAATTTTTCGAAACTGCATAGTTGTTTACCACTGCGGCGCTTGTGCCATTGCCGGCAACCTTTTCCTGAGGAGGCCCAGAAGCCTGGGACCCTGCAATGTCACTCTTGGCTCGTGGATGATTTACACAGCAACGAGTCGGTACACGCTGAAAGAAGGCCAGAGCTCAGAAGTTCATGTGAAATGTAAAGTGGATCAGTGATGCCACATAGACACAAAAGATCACCACAGTTCTCCCAAAGCCACCGAAGACGTGTCACACGATCGGAAGGTTGTCGCGCCAACTCTAACCCCCTTCTTTCGATTCCTCCATTGTGGCAGCCAGAACCAAGCAGCCTAACAATGAAACCACACGTTTCACTTACGGTGCCGGAGGACACCATTTCAGACACACCGCCATTCAGAATCGACACGATAAAACCTTAGTGGGTCGCAGGAATGGCGTCAATGAAACCACCCCTCCCATTCCGGAGATTTTCACACCTCCTAAGGTCGCAAACGATATTTTGCAGTGGTATGAGCAACAGGCTGGCGTTATTTAGAGCCACATTGAACTAACTGCACTCCTGTGGACACTCCTGTGGAATACAGTGCGACCACCGGTTTTCCTCTAGTATACAGTTCAGAACCACTAGGAACCGTTCAGAACCATTCGACGAAATGTGAGCATGATCCGAAACAGCTGTGGGACATATAGCGTCCCCAGTGCTATAATACGAAAAGACTTAAAAAACAGTATTTATAAAGAAGAGACATTTAAAAATTAAATAATATATTTTTATCATGTAGCTGTAAAACAATAATTTCTTTGTCGAGAAAAGCAATGCAAAGAAATATAACAAAGTGATCTAAAGAGACGACAAGATACGCTCTTTTGTTAATTTTTTAGTCGACTTCACTTCTTCTCTTGTCTTGATTGTGTATAGACGGACATCTTGGGAGTGCTGGCAAATGTAAGCATATTTGTATGAGTTCAGCAGATTATAAATATACTGATTTAATATTATTGTGCACTTTCAATTTGTAAGAGGTGATCCCGATTTCATGTCCGCCTTCCTTTAATTAACCTGCATTCAAGTAATTTACAGTTCAACAATCGCAGCGGCGGATGCAGACAACGACGCCATTACGTGGCGATATTAACTTATGAAAAATTAGCGGAAGCGAAATATTCGCCCGCTATTAACATAATATTAATGTTTCTCCACAGCCGCACGAAGTTGCAGAAATACGTAGCTTTAAGACTCTTATTTTCAGTACCAAAGCCGACAGCCAGAGCCAGGACTCCGACTACGTGGCAATCATTAACGGAGGTAAGAAAAATACTCTCGCGCGTGTGTGGGCCGCAATTGTAATTAATAACTAAATATCTTTTGCTTTAAAGTGAACTGACTAGCCGAGGAAATTAATATGAAAAGTTTATTACATTGTTCATCTTATATGCTCATGTATTAAGATTCAGCGAGTCTAACATTCATTAACGTAACAAATAATTTGAGATTAATATTGTTAAAAAGGAGAACTTCAGGAAAGCATTTAATCGTAAATCAAAATGTAATGAAATATCATTTTTAATTAAGGCCTACCACGTAAGTCGGCAATAATCAAAAAATAATAATATATTAAATTACGACGGCCGACGTACGCGAGAGACATTAGGAGTGGGGAACAGAGGGTTTTGGCACAGTTAGCTTGTGCAGGTTGAATACATTCAGGCACAGACAAATATTTAGCAGAAATTATCCCCCCTCCCCCCACTCCCCTTAACATATCGCTTGACTAAATGGTTTTGACCCCTTGGGTTTGATTTATGAATCTCTTGGGTTTGTTTTGTGGTCATCTGGAGATAATCCAACCCTATGAGAAACCCACACCACTCCCACTCCCCTTCCTCCTTCCCTTCCTTCCTGGCAGAAGGAAATATTTTTTGTCACCTCTCCCTAGTTCAGTTCTGAGACACAGTTCCCCCTCCTGGGAAACCTCCGAGAAATTATCCCTCCCCCACTTCCTCCTCCACTCCCCATTTGGAAATTGGCAGGGAGAAGACTCTGATCAGGGATGAAAGTATCTCATGGTACGAAATTGAAATGGATGTCAATAATAATATACACTGATATGCCACAACATTATGACCACAGTCAATATAAACCCATCCAGGCAATAGGAGTATCACCTGGCGAGCTATGACTGCTAGTCAGACACACACACAGTGCATCTAGTATATTGTCTGTTTGTAGAAGGGGCAAACCGTGTGATGTATCTGAGTTTGACGGCAGGTTGTGATCGCCCAGAGGCCTGGCACAAGCATTAAAGAAACTCCTCAACTTTCTGGATGTTAGAGAAGTGCTGTGGTGAGTGTCTTCTACACAAGATGATACCAAGTTGAAATGACATCCAGATGTCATGGGGGTGGGTGGCCACTCTCATTACAGGTATCAGATGTTGTAAGCTAGCATGACACGTAAAAGAGGTCAGGCAGCAAACTGAGGTGGAACTAACATCAGATCTTAATGGTGGCAAAGTTCATGTGTATCTGAACAAGAAGTGCACTGAACATTCATAACGATTTGCCTTCGCAGCTTATGACCCATGATAGTGCCCTTTTCATCATGCCAATGGGAGGGTGTGAAGCTGTAGTCTTCCAAGGGAACAGCTCATTCACACCTGTATTGCAGAGTGGAGGTAACCTGGCGGCAGCTCCATTATGCTCTGGGGAACATTCACATAGGCATGCATCTGTTCAGTGGAGCTTGTGCAAGGCACCGTGATGGCCAAGGAGTATAGAGCACTGGTTGCCGACTATGTACACCCCTTTATGACGTTCTTGTATCCCTACTGAAGAGGCATTTCTCAACATGATAATGCATCATTTCACGAGGCTAAGAGTGTAAATGAGTGAACTGAAGTACACAAAGTTCTATTTGACTTTCTGGCCCTCCAGCTTACCAAATCTGAACCAGATCCAACATACCTGGGATATGACTGAATGTGGGACTTTAAGGGAATTAGGTAGCTTGCACAGGCAGACAAGGTGCCAACTCCCACCAGCAGCCTACCAAGGCCTCATTGCTTCCATGCTGATGCTTCACTGCTGTTAGGTAGGTGGTCATAATGTTTTAGGTGATCAGTTTGCATACTCTTTATTTAATCAGCGAGCAGGAGACACAAACCCCCCCCCCCCCCCCCCATAACTTGGGTAGACCCCACGTCCTCACACCTTCTTGCCCCCATTTCCCCTGACATTATGACCAAAACCACTGAGGAACAGAATGAAGTGTGGTACATTAGCCACCATTTTGGATCATCTGCGCATATGCCATCCAGCCAGCATAGTTACACTGTCGTCATCACCTGCTGGTCGGGCGATACCAGCCAGGCCTGCAAGATGCCACACAGAGTGCTAAGTGCTGACAGATCTGTTTCCTCGGGAAGCCTGTGGACTAATGGTATGTTCCAAGGTTGTGCACACTACAAACGCTGCTACAATCACAAATGTAACAGCTGGCAGAAGACCATGATACCATGCATGCATAAGGTGTCCATCTTCCACGCTGTCCAGACAAATCCCTCTTGGCTGCACAGCCTGCCACACAGGAACTGCGGTCAGAGGCGGCTTAGCCTATCGCCAGCAGGAGCCACACTGACCAATAACCATCTGAGTGTTTGCATGTGCCTGCCCGCCCAAGGGACATCCATTTATTATCACAGACCCGGAAAAAAGCATCAGGTGGCAGCATTCCAATGATCAGGAAATTCCAGACTCGATATCTGTCTGATTCTATCAGGTGGTTACTTCCTGATTGTGTGAGCAGATGTGTCCAACCACACACAGGGAGTTTTCTGCCCTGCTCAGATTATTATGTTCCTATTGACCAATGCTTAATCAGTGAACCTTTATAAAGCATACCCCTAACCTCACTCGTCCTCGTCCTGCTATCGACCATGGCTGCATCACGTGTTCTGCATGCTTACCGATGTTCCCAGTCTTCGTTTGTTTGATGGTGTGGTATTTGTCTGTCTTTATTAGTTCGCTGTTGAAAGATGCAATGTTCAGCCAGCAACAGCAGCAGTGCCAGTGGCAAACGCCCTGGACTAGGAAATACCAGGTAAACACATGTTCCAATCGACAACAATAACTTTTATTTCTGACAGTTCTTTCACTAAGAATTTGACAGTGTTTTAGCATATATCCATGAAGTACTAGATTAACTGGAAGCTAAGTGACAGGAGCAACAACAGCAGCAGCAGCATCATAAGTTCGTATTTTCGTATAGGTAAGGAAAGGAGGTCACTATGATTTTAACTATGTAATTTCAGCGCATTTCAATGTCATTTATCTAGACAGTCTCCTCCATTCACACGCATGCATGGAATCATAGTAAATAGGAAATTTTTAAAGACATTTGGCAGGTTTACAAACAGGACAAATAAATATACTTGTAGAAGATCTTTATTAATTTCTGCATATACATTCATACACAAAAAACTGCCCTGTCTTTATGTTTGTTGGGATTAATTTTAATAACATCTACCTTAACTTTGAACTTGTAACTCGAATCCATGTCTGAACTAGATATTTCTTCCTCCAGCAAATAATTAAACAGGCACATGGAAGGTATGTCACATATTTAATACATGTCTATACCTGTTCCTCTAAACTATTTCTTTAATGGCCTTAACAATCAACTCTTTTCCTTCTTGCAGTTCTTCTAGATTAGAACATTTAAGGGATTTAACTTTACCTCTTATTTCCTCCATGACATTATTGTTAAAGAACTTCACATGTACGTGTGTGAATGCCAACAGCTCTTGTCCGACATTTCTGCGGAATTTCTGTATAGAATTTAAAGTGTACAGCTATTGCAACATACTGTTCTTTAAATGTAGATATTCAGTCACTTTTAAACTCCGAAAATGGCTATTTTGTCGGCAGATGCACAACATCCAGTTCGCTACACTTAGGTATAAAAAAAACATTTTCCTTTAAACCAGTCCAAATGGGATTGGAGGTTTGTAAAAAATATTTCGCTTGTCCTTTAATGTAGTAAAACCGTGCAGAGTAGCCGTGCGGTGTGAGGCGCCTTGCCACGGTCCGTGCGGATCCCCCCGTCCTCCATCGAGCATGGGTGTGTGTGTTGTCGATAGCGTAAGTTAGTTTAAGTTAGGTTAAGTAGTGTGTAGGCTTAGGGACCGATGACATCAGCAGTTTGGTCCCATAAGGTCTTACCACAAATTTACAGTTTAATGTAGTAAACTTTCTCGATTCCCCTGATTTCGGCCACCAACACGTGACCAATTTCCAGTCCTGTTTCTGTATATTCAGATATTTTGTATTTGCCAGTCGCAGCCTGAGTTCTCCACACAATGTGTTTAAAGCCATAGGTAACATTGGTTGCACATCTGCAATAGGGCCGTTGTCTTCGCCATGTACTCCATTTTTCATTTCTTGACTTCGATGCCCTCCATTTCCCGTTTTTTCCGTAAGCATAACAATTTAACAATATTAAGGGATGTGATTTTCTTAATAGGGAATGGTTTAGTTCGGTTTAGACTCATAGAATCTTTTCGTTAACACTTGTGGAATTACATTGTCTGTGGGAAGCAGACCCAATCCAGTGATATCTGTATTTTGATGGTACTGTGGAGAAAATGTCCTACATTGTGAGAGAGATGTTTCTCCTGCTTTAGTATAACACTTCTAAATAACATATCATTATTATTGTAATCAGTATTAAGAATCCCCATATAGTTTACAGGTAGACGACTAAAACTGCATGCAGACAGAACATAGCTGATTAGCTACTCTCGGTCTTGACAGTCTGGCATACTTTCTTGTACACCTGTCAGTTTGCGAGTATTCTTATTACCCCAGCAGACAAACTGAAGAACGTTTTTAAAACCACACAGCAGCTTTTCTGTAAGTTATTAGTTAGGTGACGCCATACGGATATGATTGGCTCAGAGTAAAGCGGAGCACATTGTAAATACTGTTTGTCAGAGTCTACGATCCATTCTGTAGTTGTATATTGTAGCATTCAGCCTGGTAATGCCATGCTCATTAGCCAAAGAAGGTACATAAGTTAGTCGTAGTCGAGTCCCAAGTCTAGACGCTTCATAAAATCTGTAAGGTTGTTATCGATTATTTTATTTACCCCTGGACATGTGATTTTAGATATAAATTTGTTACAAATCGTTACTCTACAATTAGAGCTCATCCTTGTCCAACAGTCTATTCCAGCTGTCTTATGGTTGTCCACAACCACATTACTGTTTCCCTGGCGGTCTCCTTCCATGCAGAAGTCGTGGGTTTATATTAGGTAGTCGCACATCTCGATTTTATTAAAAATCCCCACAAAGTATTGCGTTATGCCTAAGTTCAAAATATAATAATCGTCTACAAATAACTGCTGCAATATTCCAGGCAGCTGTTCAATTAGAATATACAATTTAATGTCCGCTAATTCCACTTTGTATGGAACCGCAAGAGGATTTTTATGTTTTTTCGAAATGGTTCGCAGTGCTTCCTTGGCGATTTTATTCAATGTTCCTCTTGCAATCACACTACCGTTCCCGAGTAGGAGAAATGGTAGTTTCACATTCACAATGTATCTTGCAGTGGCGAACTTGTAAAATTTGTAACGTAGATAATAATTAAATGAGCCACACATATCCTTCTTTAACATTTAAGGCCCTCTATTTTCTAACTGATCCTGATACTGCACTTAATATCACGTTTTGACTACCATAAGGACTGTTAATATGTTACGTGCACAAAAGGAAAACAGGAAACGTAAGAAATCGAAGTCAATAGCCCAAAACTGGAGTATACGCCGAAGACAGCCGTCAT
This sequence comes from Schistocerca nitens, assembly GCF_023898315.1. Lineage (NCBI taxonomy): Eukaryota > Metazoa > Arthropoda > Insecta > Orthoptera > Acrididae > Schistocerca > Schistocerca nitens. The sequence continues at coordinate 317,392,652 of NC_064621.1, read as the reverse complement.
AAAAGAAGAACATAAACTGCAATTTCAAAAAGCAGTGGCTATTACAGATGGACAAGCTTGCTGATCCCACACTGGCCTTCTCTGTCCACATATACATTTTTAAGGTACTCAACAAATGTGGGCGAGTGGTAACGAGGGTGTTGCCGAATTGAGGAGTCTTACAGACTTTCTCGGACTCTCTTTTCCGTTTATTTGACCCATATGGCTGTATCACACGCCAGAGAAGCATGCCTAGGAGGAGGGAAGAAAAAGCGTTAGCGCTGTTTCCTGCTTCGGATCGCGACTGATATTGTTAAATGTTTTTAATAGGTCCCTAGTGGTTCAACGCTGCTCTCCAAAGCGGAGCGTTCATGGTCAGTATGGTTACTAGCCGATATCATCCTCAGACCAGGATTGAAGCGTTCGTGGGTAGTCAACAGTATCAGAGATTATGAAGAACGTCGTCTTGTTGCTAGACGACCCATGGGAGGCGTTGTCTCGTGACGCCTTTTGTATCATCGCCAGACACCTTTTCCTGTCAATTCTAAGCGGCGGTGTGGCTGCATTCTGTAGTGTCGCGGAATAGTAAAGAGTTGGAAACGTGGAATATTGTCAAAGGTTCGTTGCCTATGCCGAGAGCCAGAGGGAGTACGTTAGCCAAGAGGTAGGAGGATTGCACATATCGGAATGTGTCGTCACGCAAGGGCAATGGTCTGGTTACACACAGCAAGCGAGAGAGAATTGCTTAGCACGCGGGTTTGTGTTAGACGGCGACTTTCGTAGAGTGTAAGACAGAGGTATAGCGTCAGCTGTACTGCATTTCACAACTTCGCGTAAGTCTGTCGTCACAAAACGTAACTCTGTCACAAGAACACCTAAGGGGCAAGTACGACAGATAAATCAGCAGTATAAGTGGAACGAATGCGTTCATTACAAACGAGAATGACGTCAGGACGTCGCTTGGTGATCGACATGTTAATCTTTATTAAGGAGATGTTGCAGTAAGGGCGGCCCATCCAGCAGCAGACGTGAGAGGACAGTACCAGCTCTAGTCCTCTCTGCTGCCGCTGTCAATCATGAACCCAGGATTAGCAGACATCGCGGCAGACTCGCTCGCCGCCAAAGCTTGAAACGTCCCCTTTTTGAACAATTTTACAGGACTGTGCTTAACCTGACACACAATATTTTTAGCGCAACGCAATCTGACTTTCAGAAATCCCTACAAAAGAATGGCCCTGACTAACATTAACCTATGCATTTCACAAATCGCTTACCTCACAAAAATCTTGGTTACTCGAACTACTGCAATACAGCGAGCGCCACTACTGCCAGCTAAATAAAAGATTCAAACTATGGAAGGCACTAACTACTGATAGGGATAGTTAGCAAATGAAAGATTTTAATAGAGAACAAACAATGTATTTACCTTAATAGTCATAATATATATATAGCAGTTCATGACAAATTACAAAACTCCGCCATCTCTCTCCCCACATCCACCACTGCTGGCGGCTCACCTCCAACTGCGCAACGCTACGCGCTGTTCACAGCCAGCTGCCTAGCACTACAATGGCGAGTATTACAACAATGCAAAGCAGCCACAGACTGCACACAGCACAGCCAGTGATTTTCATACAGAGGTGGCGTTACCAATAAAAAAACCTAAACAGCCTACTTACAAGCTGACCACATTAGTGAGCCGTGGTCGAGATCGTGCGGGGCCTAGGCCCTGTGCATCCTCCGTCACAACCGGGTGAGCCGACGACGCTGGGGGACTGCAGCCCGTTCCGCCCGTCCACTGCGGACGAGCCACCAGGAGGAGCAGGGAAGAAGATGGGGTGGGATAGAGTACACTTCGCACTAGAAGGACGCCTCTCGTGCCGACAGCGCCGGGACTTCAACCCAAGCCTCCTACGTGCAGCAGCTTGCTGTCCGCCGGCCGACCAGCCGAGTGCCCCCATCCACGCGCGGCCGAAGTAAGGGCATGTTCGTTCCAATTTTAGTATATGTACCGCCGAAGCAAGTACAGGTAAGGGCATTCCACGCTACGTCACAGCACGCGGCGCTGCGCTAGCAAGACTGGTGCGGCCCGGAGCTAGTGTCATCGGTACGTGTCGGTGAGGACTCGGGGAAGGTCGTTGATATCACCAAGCTCAGCCAGCCTGTGTTATGCGGGCCACATTGTACTCGGCAAGAATAAAGGTGTTATGAATTAATATTGTTTCTTTGGCGTTTCTGACGCGTCTACAGTCATTTCCTAGCATCCTGACAACTGGAGATGTCACCGCTCGCCCTTCAGTCCACTGTAGGCGACCGGGACCACCGGGGCACCTACAGTTCATAACAAAACTTCGTGATTTCAACGCTGGATGTCGCGTTTCTGGCCTCCATCGTGGAGGCTTCAAATGTGATTAGGAAGGGGTTCAACTACATTTCCGTCATGTGACATGTCAAGGGTGCTGTTGAGGAGAATAGTGGTGAAATTTGGCACTTATGTGACATGATTCGCCCACCTTACACCTACAATGGTCTAGCCTTTCTCGCATGTGTCAACACCATGGTGTTTCTACTGCCAGCCTGCCATTGGGTACCTTCGCAGAGCTCCGGGCTTTTGCACCATTAGAGAGGAAGGTAAAAGACACCTTTGAGCCGTCAATGTCACAATGGGAAACAATTCAGTGGTTTTTAAAAGTTGTCCTTTAATTGTGATACGCTATGAAGAGATTGTGCCATCATAAAGTTATTAACATTCTATACACAGTGAACCTTGTAACTCGTGAATTGAGTAGAATGAAGGCAAGACTCCAAGACGAAGACGATTCAACTTTCACACAATGCCCAGTACGACGCCTGTATCAGACGTACCACCTCGAATAAAATTCACCACGGTGCAAAGGTAGACTGGACTGCCGCAGTCAGGGCGAACAAATGTGCGACACCCTGGGCAAATGTCTGCCCCGGCAGGAAGTCGCCCGGCGAGCGGTTTCGGCCTCCGCCTCCCTGCAGACATTGACGGACTGTCTGCCGGCGGCCGCTGCGTCGGCTCTGTCGGAGGATGCTGCAGCGGCGGCCGGCGGTATCGGACACACTCGCTGACCATACATCAGGGCGCGCCGGCGCCGGCGGCGCAGCCGGTAGCAAGAAGCGGCGCCGTGATTGATTATAGACAAGCGGGGTGCGCCGAGATTAATGGACGGCGGTCCTTAGGCGGCCACGGCCTCAATCACAGCGACCACCGCACTGCGCACGCGCGCGCGCCCGCGAAACACGACCGCACGTGACGGCCGCTAGTGGTCCCGGCTGCGGAGCTGTCGGCCTAGCGTCTGCTGTCATTACAGCGAGGAACTGCTGCGAGCCCGATTCCAACGGCGCGTCGTTCTTTAGGTGGTACGTCGACAAGCGCCAGTAGTGTTCATACTTCAACAGATGCCGTCCGCATTCTGAACTTTTAGCGATTCCGTACAGAGGTTAGAATGCACCACTTGTCCAAACGCGTTAATTATTAAATTTAAAATTACACTTTTAACGAGGACTATGATTGCCTTCTCCAGCACTATAAAAAGCAAAGCACGGATTCATCTTGAAAGAAGAGATCTTCTGAGCCAAGATCGCGGTGGTAAAACCTTATTTACGATGTCATGTAGCGCTAAAGTTAAGTTGTAAGTTACTATGGGACCAAACAGCTGAGGTCATCGGTCCCTAGGCTTACACACTACTTAATCTAACTTAAACTAAGGACAACACACACATTCATTCCCGAGGAAGGAGTCGAACCTCCGACGTGGGAGAGCTGTTCGAACCGTAGCAAAGCGCCATCGACCGTGCGGCTCTAAATAAAGTTGCCATCATCTGATCACGGCCAAGGTTAATATAAGTCCCCAATTAATCCTTACCGAGATCAGATGATGTTAACTCTGTTTACTGAAAACGGTCATCATAATTAAAGGTTTTACAAATAAGATCATGGATGAAGTTGTCTTCCTTCAAGCTTAATATTTACAGATCGCTCCTTGTTACTTAATATGAGCAAATTAAGAGGGCGAATTATTACTCCGTGTTATTTCACGCAATAACTGTAGTGTTACGCTCACTCCCTTGAAATTATAATATCGATGGCGACAGTAAAAATTTACATTCAGCCAAAATTAATTCTCTCTCATGTAACATTCCATTGTACATATCTCGGTATTAGCATCGTAATTACTCGATGTGCTTAACTGTCTCATCAAACTCAATCTAACGAAAGTCATTTGCCATGCATCTACCAAAGACTGCTTTACCTTGTTACATAGACATTGATGCCAACTACGCTATTCAATAACAGAAATCAACTGTCATGTACCTACTAAAGACTTTTACCTTCTTACACACACGACGATGCCAACCAAAGACCTATCTATCGATTCAAAGGCCTTTTGGTATGTCTTTGTAAAACATGGGAACATCCGCACATCTATGTAATAATGTCTGCATCTATTGACATTCGACAGAATGTTACGCTGAGACTATGAAAGCCCTAGAACATATCCTAATATCGTGTCTAACCTCATTTATCTTGTTGTACTGCAGAAACTCAACGTAGCATCGTTTCAACAAGCCCTTGGAAGTCCTCTGCATAAATTCTGAACTGAACCATGGTGCCACTGTAGTCGCCTATAATTGCGAAAGTCTTGGTGGTGCAGAATTTTGTGCATGAACCGACCTCTCCATTATGTTCCATTAATACAGGGTTATTACAAATGATTAAAGCGATTTCACAGCTCTACAATAACTTTATTATTTGAGATATTTTCACAATGCTTTGCACACACATACAAAAACTGAAAAAGTTTTTTTAGGCATTCACAAATGTTCGATATGTGCCCCTTTAGTGATTCGGCAGACATCAAGCCGATAATCAAGTTCCTCCCACACTCGGCGCAGCATGTCCCCATCAATGAGTTCGAAAGCATTGTTGATGCGAGCTCGCAGTTCTGGCACGTTTCTTGGTAGAGGAGGTTTAAACACTGAATCTTTCACATCACTATGCGTGAAACTTGCCCGCACGCGTTCAACCGTTTCTTCGCTCACTGCAGGCCGACCCGTTGATTTCCCCTTACAGAGTCATCCAGAAGCTTTAAACTGCGCATACCATCGCCGAATGGAGTTGGCAGTTGGTGGATCTTTGTTGAACTTCGTCCTGAAGTGTCGTTGCACTGTTATGACTGACTGATGTGAGTGCATTTCAAGCACGACATACGCTTTCTCGGCTCCTGTCGCCATTTTGTCTCACTGCGCTCTCGAGCGCTCTGGCTGCAGAAACCTGAAGTGCGGCTTCAGCCGAACAAAACTTTATGAGTTTTTCTACGTATCTGTAGTGTGTCGTGACCATATGTCGATGAATGGAGCTACAGTGAATTTATGAAATCGCTTCAATCATTTGTAATAGCCCTGTCTTTGGTGGGACGCGTTTCGGTGGACCTGTGTGACCAAATCATTCGTTCGAACTGTCTAGAATGTTCTTCAACCAATCGCGAACAATTGTAGTTCAGTTACACGGCACACTGTCACCCACAAAAATTCCTTGTTTGTTTCAGAACATGAGATCAATGAATGAGTACAGATGGTCTCCATCTAGACGAACGTAAACGTTACCAGTCAATGATCGCTTCACTGGCGCCAGAGGACGCAGTCCATTCCACGTAAACAGAGCCCACCCCATTATAGGGCCACCATCAGTTTGCGAATAGCCTTGTTGACAACAAGGGTCCCCCCTCTTCTTGGGGCCTGCGCCACACTCAACTCCTACAATCAGCTCTTGCTAACGGAAATCATTACTGTTGTGACCAGGCGCGGTTTTCCAGTCGTTTAGGGTCTAACCGATATGGTCACGAGCCCAGCAGACACGCTGCAAGCGACGTCGTGCTGTCAGTAAAGGCACTCGCGTCAGTTGTTAGCTGCCATCGCTCATTAATGCCGTGTTTCATTGCGTTGTCCTACGGGTATACTCCACATTGATTTATGCTGTTATTTCACGCAGTGTTACTTGGCTGTTAGCGCTGAGAACTCTATGCAAACGCCGCTGCTCTCGGTCTTTAAGTGAAGGCCGTCGGCTACTGTGTTGTCCATGGAGAGGGATAGCGCCTTAAATTTGGCATTCTCGGCACATTTTTGGCACTGTGGGACTCGGAATATTGAATTCCCTAACGATTCTCAAAATGCAATGTCCCATGCGTCCATCTCCAAACACCATTAGACGTTCAACGTCCGTTAAGTTGGGAACCTTTTCGCATGAATCATTTGAGTACGAATGACAGCTTCCACAATACACCGCCCTTTTGCTCCTTATGTACGCAATACTGCGTCCATCTCCTTATATGCATATCGCTACCCCATGACTTTCGTCGCCCCAGTGTATAGTACTCACAGGTATATCTACATCTACGTCTACCTCTACATAGATACTCCACAAGACCTTACGGTTTGTGACAGAAGTTATCCTGTACAACTCTTTGTCATCTCCTTTATTGTTCCACTCGCAAATAAATTAAGGGAAAAACGACTGCCTGTATGCCTCCGTGCTTATGACTAACACTTTGTCCACTTTTTAAATCGAGTTCCCTATCTCTATCTTCTATCATAAATCTCTTAAAGCCTCCAGCAATCAGTTTCTGTCTGTATTTTCGGGCTACCGTAGGGAATTTGATATGATTATCACAAATAGATAGGCTGATAAGGAGGAAGAGTTGGTTATCTTACTTATAAATGATTGCTTGGAATTGCTGTGAAAAGATGGCATTGCCATGAATCAGTGAATGGCAGAATTCCTTGCAATCATCTATACATAATACTGTGCCGAGGCAAAGGGGACCTCTTATCAATGTTGCGTGGCATGGTGCGTTTCCTACCGATCTTGTATGGCAGAGAGTGCTCCGTACAAGTATTGTGTCGCAGAAAGTGCTTCATACAAATGTTTCGTTGCAGAGTGTCCTTCGAACCATTATTTCATCGCTCAGGGTATTTCTTGCCGATGTTACGTGGCGAAAGGTGCTTCTTACCAGTTTTGTGCGGGAGACGGATATTCATACAGAGACTGCTAAGTATCACTATTACAACTTCTTCGTACCAGTATTATTTGACGGAGAGTGCTTCATACAGATGTGACATGTCAGACTGTGTTTCATAATATTATTGTATGTCGAAGGGTGTTTCTTATCAGTTTTCCGTGTTACAGGATGCGCACTACCGATGTTCGGTGTCAGAGTATGTTTCGTACCAGTGGTACGTGGCTGCCGTTGCTTCTTACTAATTTTGTTTGGTAGAGGGCACTTCATAGTAATGTGTGGCAGAGGTTGCCTGGTACTGATGTTGTGTGGTAGAGACAACGTAATACCAGTGTTACACAGCCGAAGATATTTCATACCCCCCCCCCCCCCCCCATGAACCATGGACCTAGCCGCTGGTGGGGAGGCTTGCGTGCCTCAGCGATGCAGATTGCCGTACCGTAGGTGCAACCACAACGGAGGGGTATCTGCTGAGAGGCCAGACAAACATGTGGTTCCTGAAGAGGGACAGCGGCCTTTACAGCAGTTGCAGGGGCAACAGTCTCGATGATTGACTGATCTGGTCTAGTAACATTAACCAAAACGGCCTTGCTGTGCTGGTACTGCGAACGGCTGAAAGCAAGGGGAATCTACAGCCGTAATTTTTCCCGAGGGCATGCAGCTTTACTGTACGATTAAATGATGATGGCGTCCTCTTAGGTAAAATATTCCGGAGGTAAAATTGTCCCCCATTCGCATCTCCGGACGGGGACTACTCAAGAGGACGTCGTTATCAGCAGAAAGAAATCTGGCGTTCTACGGATCGGAGCGTGGAATGTCAGATCCCTTAATAGGGCACGTAGGTTAGAAAGTTTAAAAAAGGAAATGGATAGGTTAAAGTTGGATATAGTGGGAATTAGTGAAGTTTGGTGGCAGGAGGAACAAGAATTTTGGTCAGGTGGATAGGGTTATAAATACAAAATCAAATAGGGGTAATGCAGGAGTAGGTTTAATGATGAATAAAAAATATGAGTGCGGGTAAGCTACTACAAACAGCGTTGTGAACGCATTATTGTGGCCAAGATAGACACAAAACCCATGCCTACTACAGTAATACAAGTTTATATGCCAACTAGCTCTGCAGATGATGAAGAAATTGATGAAGTGTATGATGAGATAAAAGAAATTATTCAGGTAGTGAAGGGAGACGAAAATTTAATAGTCATGGGTGACTGGAATTCGAGATTAGGAAAAGGGAGAGAAGGAATATAGTAGGTGAATATGGATTGGGGGCAAGAAATGAAAGAGGAAGCCGTCTGGTAGAATTTTGCACAGAGCATAACTTAATCATAGCTAACACTTGGTTCAAGAATCATAAAAGAAGGTTGTATACCTGGAAGAATCCTGGATATACTAAAAGGTATCAGATAGATTACATTATGGTAAGACAGAGATTTAGGAACCAGGTTTTAAATTGTAAGACATTTCTAGGGGCAGATGTGGACTCTGACCACAATCTATTGGTTATGAGCTGTAGATTAAAACTGAAGAAACTACAAAAAGGTGCTAATTTAAGGAGATGGGACCTGGATAAACTGAATAAACCAGAGGATGCAGAGAGTTTCAGGGAACAATTGACAGGAATGGGGGAAAGAAGTACAGTAGAAGAAGAATGGGTAGCTCTGAGGGATGAAGTAGTGAAGGCAGCAGACGATCAAGTAGGTAAAACGACAAGGGCTAATAGAAATCTTTGGGTAACAGAAGAAATATTCAATTTAATTGACGAAAGGAGAAAATATAAAAAATGCAGTAAATGAAGCAGGCGAAAAGGAACACAAACGTCTCAAAAATGAGATCGACAGGAAGTGCAGAATGGCTAAGCAGGGATGGCTAGAGGACAAATGTAAGGATGTAGAGGCTTATCTCACTAGGGGTGAGATAGATACTGCCTAGAGGAAAATTAAAGAGACCTTTTTAGAAAAGAGAGCCACTTGTATGAATATCAAGAGCTCATATGGAAACCAAGTTCTAAGCAAAGGAGGGAAGGCTGAAAGGTGGAAGTACAAGGGCAATGTACTTGAGGACAATATTTTGGAAATAGAAGAGGATGTAGATGAAGACGAAATGGGAGATAAGATACTGCGTGAAGAGTTTGACAGAGCACTGAAAGTCCTGAGTCGAAACAAGGCCCCGGGAGTAGACAACATTCCATTGGAACTACTGACGGCCTTGGGAGAGCCAGTCCTGACAAAACTCTACCATCTGGTGAGCAAGATGTATGAGACAGGCGAAATACCCTCAGACTTCAAGAATATAATAATTCCAATGCCAAGGAAAGCAGGTGTTGACAGATGTGAAAATTACCGAACTATCAGTTTAATAAGTCACAGCTGCAAAATACTAACGCGAATTCTTTACAGACGAATGGAAAAACTAGTAGAAGCGGACCTCGGGAAAGATCAGTTTGGATTCCATAGAAATGTTGGAATACGTGAGGCAATACTAACCTTACGACTTATCTTGGAAGAAAGATTAAGAAAAGGCAAACCTACGTTTCTATCATTTGTAGACTTAGAGAAAGCTTTTGACAATGTTAACTGGAATACTCTCTTTCAAATTTTGAAGGTGGCAGGGGTAAAATACAGGGAGCGAAAGGCTATTTACAATTTGTACAGAAAGAAGATGGCAGTTATAAGAGTCGAGGGGCATGAAAGGGAAGCAGTGGTTGGGAAGGGAGTGAGACTGGGTTGTAGCTTCTCCCCGATGTCATTCAACCTGTATATTGAGCAAGCACTAAAGGAAACAAAAGAAAAATTTGGAGTAGGTATTAAAATTCATGGAGAAGAAATAAAAACTTAAGGTTCGCCGATGACAAGGTAATTCTGTCAGAGACAACAATGGACTTGGAAGAGCAGTTGAACGGAATGGACCGTGTCTTGGAAGGAGGATATAAGATGAACATCAACAAAAGCAAAACGAGGATAATGGAATGTAGTCAAATTAAATCGGGTGACGGTGAGGGAATTAGATTAGGAAATGAGACACTTAAAGTAGTAAAGGAGTTCTGCTATTTAGGTAGTAAAATAACTGATGATGGTCGAAGTAGAGAGGATATAAAATGTAGACTGGCAATGGAAAGGAAAGCGTTTCTGAAGAAAAGAAATTTGTTAACGTCGAGTATAGATTTAAGTGTCAGAAAGTCGTTTCTGAAAGTATTTGTATGGAGTGTAGCCATGTATGGAAGTGAAACATGCACCATAAATAGTGGACAAGAAGAGAATAGAAGCTTTCGAAATGTGGTGCTACAGAAGGATGCTAAAGATTAGATGGGTAGGTCACATAACTAATGAGGAGTTATTGAATAGAATTGGGGAGAAGAGGAGTTTATGGTACAACTTGACAAAAAGAAGGGACCGGTTGGTAGGACATGTTTTGAGGCATCAAGGGATCACAAATTTAGCATTGGAGGGCAGCGTGGAGGGTAAAAATCGTAGAGGGAGACCAAGAGATGAATACACTAAGCAGATTCAGAAGGATGTAGGTTGCAGTAAGTACTGGGAGATGAAGAAGCTTGCACAGGATAGAGTAGCATGGAGAGCTGCATCAAATCATTCTCAGGACTGAAGACCACCACAACAAAAACAGGTAGCTTGGCAGAAGGTGCTTCGCATAGCTGTCGTGTGGGAGTAGTTATCCTCAAATACTTTCTCTGTCTCTTTATCTTCAGCTTGTTATGTAGACATGTATACATGAACTGTCGTTGTTGGTTTGCTGTCGATCCTGATGAGAACAACCCTATCACTGAACTTTTCATAGCAACACACTCTCTGCCCCACATTTCTATTTATAACAAATCCTACTCCCGTTACACCATTTTTTGCTGCTGTTGATATTACGCTGTGCTCATCTCATCAGGAATCTTAGTCTTCTTTCTTTTTCACTTCATTGGCGCCAACTACATCCAGAGTGAGCCTTAGAATTTCTTTTTAAGATTTTCTAGCTTCGTAAGACGTTCAGACTTCTGACATTCCATTCCACTAATCGTAGAACGTAATCCTTCCATTGGGTTTTCAATCTTTTCTACATGGTCATCTCCACCTTGGTAGTCCACTTCCAGAGATAGGAATGTGGCTAGTCTGGGATCTGTTGCCAATGGAGAGATCATCATAACACTTTTCCTTCACAGGCCACAGATACTAAGGGTACACATTAGGTATCTTTAGTGCATTGGTTTCCATTGCCGTCTGCATCTTCACGTCGTTGATGCCTGCTGATTCTTTCGCATTTAGGGGCAGTTTCCCACCCCAAGAGTACTCTAAACCTCTGGTCGTTCCTCCGCCCTGTTTGACAAGAGCGTTGGTTGAATGAGGATGACTTCTTACGCCGGAAGACTTCGGCCGCCACAGCTGACAAATTTTATTCCTAATATAAGCGGTGGGGTTTAGGACCTGTGCCCGAATACGTTTTAATTACTAACGGAAGGCACTAACCTGACACCATGGATGCCATTACCATAGGTATTACATGTTGTCGTAGTTACGTTGCGAAAGAACTAGTACTCCAGAGCTAACTAATAGCGTACAACTCATTACTGCTGTTAAAAGTTAGTTAAAGCCAAAGATAAGCTCAGCCGAAATTTTTGCAAAGAACCTCCGGTGTTCAGAATAGACAGATTGAGTAAGTGTGTTGTGACTTGCTTGTTGGTGTTAGTAATTTAATGGAATTAAGTGGTTTCTGTGAATTAGTATTAGGAAGGGTTACACTTGACAACCAGAATAAATTAACAGTTGGTTCCTTTTACCAACCTCCTAACTCAGATGATACAGTTGCTGAAAGGTTTCAAGAAACATTGAGTATCATCTCAAACAGGTACCTCACTCATACGGCTACAGTTGGTGGTGACTTCAATCTATCCCCAGTAAAATGGCGTAAATATTAGTTCAAAGCCAGTGGTAGGCACAAAATACCGCCCAAAATGGTACTAAATGCTTTCTACGAAAGTTATTTTGAGCATTTAGTTCAGCAAGTCATTCGAACCGTAAATAGTTGCTCAAACATTCTTGAGCTCTTAGCAACAAATCATCCTTAGCAGACACCTAGCATATTGATGCTGACAGGGATTAGTGACCACGGGGCAACTCTGGTGAGACAGAATAACCTAACATCCAAACTCACAAAAAATATACGTAAAATACGACTGTAAAAAAAAGGAAAACAAGTGAAATTTCGCTTTGCTACTTTCTAAGAGATGGTCTCCTTTCCTTCTGAACTATGTAAGCAAAGACCAGATATGTCTTGTATTCAATGAAATATTGTTGACAGTACTTCAGCAATTTGTTTCAATTAATTATCAGTCGACAGAACCGTTCCCCCGTGCTACGTAAAACACGTCAGAACACTGTTGCAAAAGCAGCGAAGAGAACATGCCAAATTTAAAAGAACGCAAAATCACCAACATTGGCCAAGTTTGATTGATGGTCGAAATTAAGCACTGTCTTGTACACGAGACGCCTTAAATATTTTTCACAGCGAAACTCTGTCTCCATAACTGACAGAAAATCCACAAAGATTTTCGTCGTTTGTAAAGCACACCAGCGGCAAGACCCAACCAGTACCTACACTGGGCGATAGCCATTGTACTGCTACCGACGGCACTGCCATTAAAGCTGTGTTACTAAATACTGTTTTATGAACTTGCATTGTACTGTATTGTATGTTAACTGGTGGCCGAGAAACGACCTAGAGGCTCCGTCCCCGCGGCAGTCACAGTGGTCCACAACCCCACGACGACTATCGCAGTCCACTTCACCCCTCCGCCGCCCCATATCGAACCACTCTTTCAGGGTTATTGTATTGTTTGGCCCTGGTGGACCCCACCATTGAATGTCTCACACCAGACGAGTGTTACCCCATGTTTGCGTGGTAGACTTATGGTGGTGTACACATACGCGGTGAACTTGTTTGCGCAGCAATTGCCGACATAGTGTAGCTGAGGCGGAATAAGCATAACCAGCCCGTATTCGCCAAAGCAGATGGAAAACCGCCTAAAAACCATCGACAGACTGGCCAGCTCACCGGACCTTGACACAAGTCCACCGGGATGATTCGTGCTGGGGACCAGACGCTCCTTCCCAATCCGGATTACTGAACTAATACCACCAAGGAAGACGAAGTAAAGAATCCATAATTGGAATAAGGAAAACGAACTTGCTGCAGTCAAGAAACCCAAATCACTCAATAAAGACAAGTCTTCTGATCCAGTCCAAATACCAATTACATTCGTTTTGAAGTATACTGACGTTGTAGTTCCATAATTAGGATTCATATGCAACAGCTCACTCGACGAAAGATGCATACCTAATGCCAGAAAGCCGTGCAGGCTTCACCTACACTCAGGAAAGATAAAAAGCATAATCCACTAAATTACAGATCCTAATCACAGAGTCAACTTGCATATAGATTCTCGAAGGAACAGTATGTTTGAACGTTATGAGTTAGTGCCATGTTGCAGCGCTGTTCAGTCGCTGCTTAATTACAGATTATTTGTCGTGTTTTCCCAGCCATGTTAATACATTACGATAAAACAAATAATGCACTAGACCAGTCAGGTAAGACTCTGTCGAAAGGGCACATAAAATTAAGCTTTAAATATAATCTTGTCTGTAACAGGAAAAGGCTTGATGTAATATTTGTTAGAGCCGTCTCTAGCTGCACACAACAAAAACTAAATAGGAAATATCGGCCAAAACACCAGAGAAAGTGTGCCCAACGACTCTTATATTTATACTGGATTACTGACTCAAGGATCGTCTTGCACCTAGAGAGATTGCAAGGCACTCTCACTTATGATTCGGTATCATGCCGCTTAATGATTTTAGGGAAGATGAGCTTTATTACGATCTGATGGAAATGGTGGTCAGTAGTTAACGCTGTTGCTTGTGTGCTCTAGTGAAGGAATAGCGGTAAGCTTTACTTTCGTTCAAATAACTGCAGTAAAAGCGTACGGCCACTGAGGACCGGTGGGAGCGCGTTTTTTCTGCGGAACCTGGTTGAAAACATTTTTGGACTGTCGAGTTCCGCAGTATCATTGTCCAGACCCAATGGATGGCGCCGGTCACCTCCAGGTTGGCTGACTAGCGCCGAGGAGATGCTGCTACAATGTGCAGAGCTTTGAAGACCAGCAATAAAGCAGAGGATGGGCCCTATTAGACAGGAAGCCGATGAGACAACTGTGAGCGTTCTGCGAAATTCTGTGGGACAGATCACTGGCGCCCAGATGTCCATACTCTGTTACAAAACTTATTCGTGAAGGAATGAGCCTTTTAGCGAGTTTATGGCCATTCTTTGGAAACTTCAAAATGGACGCAACAGGGGAGATAACGATCTTTTTTTTTGAGAGCTGTGTTTCCATCCTGGTCATGTTAGCAAAAGACATGGCGTAAACGCGTGGGAAAGAGGCCTCGAAGTTGAGTCTTTTTTTTTTCTCTCCCAATTAACTTTAAGGTCTCTGCTTGGTCAAATCGGTGTATGCGGAGCAAGGAGCAGACTCCCACCTTCGAATGCGGCGCTCCAGTTCGTGATTGGCTTGTGATAGCGTGGGAGTAGTCTAAGAAGTAAATGTGCTTTGCCTCCGAGGCAGCGAGGAAAGTGGAGTGAAAGAGAAGTGGTCCCTCTTGTACTGGCACTTTGCTAGTAAAGATCTGCAGGTCTCTACCTAAACGGTGACACTTGTGTCCTTTGCTAGTGTTCCACTTAGAGCCTGTGCCAGTTACATTCTGAACCGTCAGAGGTACTGCTTCTAGCATCATGCGCACAAAGAGTGATGCATAGGTGTAGTTAAATAAGTAGAGTTGGCCGTCTAAACATTTGACATTTTTCGTCACACATGGTCGTCAGACGAAGTCAAATTCGTTTGTGAGACCAGCAAACGGGTCCATCTGCACACTGGAAGCCACTGGGGTTTCAGAGGCTCGTAGGGAAGTAACTGTGTTCCGAATTAGCTGAATGTAGGACCGCGTACTTGCATTTTTCGGGCGCGCGCCATTTATAATAGATTGCTGCCGTCTATGACTTCAATCTCCGAAAGCATCGTGGTGTGCCGTCTTGACCAAGGAAGGGTAAAGTATCAGTGCTACGGCGTAGGGCTCCAATGTATGTATCTCAGCTCCCTTTTATTTCGAACTATATTTTTCTTTTAGGAATCGTAGAGTATAGATGCTTGATGGTGGCGTAGTGTTTTGTGCCATACCGCGGATTAACTTGTATGAAGTCAGATAAAGCGATTAGTGTTCTGGTTAGTCTAGTGTGTCGATCCCCAGCTGATCACTTTGTCCACCATAGACCCCATGTTAGTGAAAGCGTTTGTCAAATGAAAATCCTTGTGTGACGTTTCTTCAGCCGTTTTTTGTCTTGTGATGCTAAGAATCAATAAATCTATTGTTATTTAGATCGCGACTGCTACGGTCGCAGGTTTGAATCCTGCCTCGGGCATGGATGTGTGTGATGTCCTTAGGTTAGTTAGGTTTAAGTGGTTCTAAGTTCTAGGGGACTTATGACCACAGATGTTGAGTCCCATAGCGGTCAGAGCCATTTATTTAGGTCACAGCTCCTCCCTGTGTTCCGATTAACCTTACCTTTGCCAATTTCTAGTAAAGTCTTGATTCCAAAATAAAGTAGAAAGCTAACAACTTACTGAACGACAATGAATAATTCTAAATAAATCTAACGTAATTGATAAACCGTCGTTATTTATCCACAGTGCACCATCTGTCACCTGTTGTCAATAATCGAATGATTTGTTGAAGCTTTTACAATAATAAAAAGACTTTTATTGTGTCCTCCGACGTCACTGATTTAATATGCTGTAGTGGGAGAGGTATTATACGTATATTGTTTTCATTGCTCGTCAGTAGAATTACGTCAAAGGTCGCACCTACAATGTGGTCTATTCAGTTAAACTGAAATTCATACTTAACATAACTAATTATGATCTTTCGTTATATAATAACTAGTTTTACACATACTCTTTTTGTAGTATCGGACGTCATATATGGAGTAATTTAGCTATTCCTTCTTGCAAATGAAGAAGATTCGTGAGTTATTCCTGCTGACGCATTAAAGTAACAAATGAAACTTGTTTATTTTTCCAATTGCGTCTATTAAACCTTTGCCTATCGTGGTGCCTTTTCCTGACAATGAAATCTATAATGATTCCAGCAACGAACGAGGACAACCGTGCAGTATCGCTTGCATTACAGATCTCATCGCGTGCCAAACCATGAAATTCATACTCTGTAGCTAGCGTTTTGAAGTTTTTTCAACACTTAAGCTGATTCGTCTGTACAGCCAGCTACGATTTGTCACGACAAGCTTAATGTAGCAAACTTTAATTTCTGGTTAGGACATAAAATATCATTAAATATTTAAAGGCTTTCTGTGCCAAACACCCTGTGGAATGAGCTGGGCCGGTGAGGATATTATGTCAAGAAATCCTGTTGGGTGGAAACTGGCTGGAAAGGTTAGTTGTAAGTGTTTAGTTTTCAGCTGGAACCATGGGACGTCAGCAGAAACTTATTCCGAGGTGGAAAGAGGCGGGGGCAAGACTCTAAACTTGCCAGTTTTGTAATACATGTGGTAGTCGGTTTCGAAACGCTTTATGCCAAAAGATCTAAATTTTATAGCTCACACAAAAAAGTACTATATTCCAGCGAATTGATGCTATCGATGGTCAATGAACAGAATCTCCTTATTACAGATTCTAAGGTAGAAGTGCCTCTGTGGCCACTCTCTCCCATACTGCCGACGCCTATGGATGTTACAATGCCGCTTGTTTTTGTATTTCCCGTCAAGGTAAACATTTCCCCAACATATTAAACATATTCAGTTTTTATTTTTGTTTACTCTAGCAAAGATATGTTGATTTCTCCATGTGACTTAAAATTATCTTCATTATTCCGAACTTTTCTTCTTTCTTCATCTGCAAGACATCCATCTGAATATGATATGGAAAAAAGAATTGTCTTAACACAGTTAACAGTTCAAGATCAGATAACAGTCGCACTCTGAAAGCTGCTTTGTGCTCTTATATAAGAGAACCCACAACACTATGTTCACAATCTAACGAGATTTCGAGATTTCACTGAGCAAGATGGCGCAGTGGTTAGCAGACTGGACTCGCGGAACTCACATTCAAGAGTATGACTGTTAAAACCCCCTTCTGGATGACCATACAGAGTTAGGTTTTCGTGATTGCCCTAAACAACTCATAGCAAATGCCGGGACGGTTCCTTTGAATAGGGCACAGTAGATTTTCTTACTTAGAAATTCGTAACCCGAACTTGTGCTCTGCCTCTAAGGATCACACTGTTGACTGGGTGTTAAACACTAATCTTCCTTCCTCACCGACTCTTCAGCAATAAACGAAAATGCCAAAGATCTCGAGACTGTTACTGTACCTGATGGCGCCTTGGAAAGTCACAGTAAGCTCCATTTCTGTTTCATTATAATTTAAAGTTCCCACCCTGCTTAAACGAAGAGTCTGATTTTAGGAAAAAATCTCTGTACTACACATCTAACATGTGTGAGCCTGCTTCTGATCTTTCTTAATACCACAGGTGTATAAGGACACGCTGTGAGTGTTTTAGGAATTTGGTGTTGAACCTACAGCCAGAATGGTTGGAAGATACCGTCTCACACATGCACAGTTCAGAAGAGTACAGCAGGACAGACGTAATCAGACAATGATTTCAATGTCGGCGGATCTAGGCGCTTCAGTCTGGAACCGCCCGACCGCTGCGGTCGCAGGTTCGAATCCTGCCTTGGGCATGGATGTGTGTGATGTCCTTAGATTAGTTAGGTTTAAGTAGTTCTAAGTTCTGGGTGACTGATAACATCAGATGTTAAGTCCCATAGTGCTCAGAGCAATTTGAACAATTTGTTTCAATGTCGTTTCCACTACACTCTCTGTAAAAGTGACGTTATGGCTAACAGAAATGAGTGTACGGATTCAAGCATAACTATATGTTAGCAAAAAAACGAAAGTCTTAAATTTTGGTTATTAAGGTTTATTTTTACTCTAAGTAAGACTTCATGACATAGCAGTGTAGCAAAATTAAGTACAGGATGGTAAAATATTGATGCTGGGTTTTCACAACTGTGAAGTCACATTTTTAACTATTATAAGGTTCTTTAACCGTAAGTTGGTTAATGACCATGTCTGGCGGTCGATATAAATAGAAACAAATTAAGTATAATTGGGGCCAGAGATATCAATTACGCTAAACAGCACAATGAAAGAAACCAATATTGAATGGAGGGCGGTAAAGAGCAATCAAATAGAAGTACAAAATTAAAACAATTCCTTTTTAGTACATTGACTGGTCAGTCCTTTTCGTGAGATCGGACATCTCGCGTTTCTGATTCAATTAGGCCTTACAATCGTAAATACACTATCTGATCAAAAGAATCCGGACACCCCGAAAAACATACATTTTTCATATTAGGTTTATTGTGCTGTCACCTAGTGCCAGGTAATCCATATTAGTGACCTCAGTAGTCATTAGACATCGTGAGAGAGCTTAATGGGACGCTCTGCGCCACTCACGGACTTCGAACGTGGTCAGGTGATTGGATGTCACTTTTGTCATACGTATGGATGTGAGATTTCTACACTCCTAAACTTCCCTAGGTCCACTGTTTGTGATGTGACAGCGAAATGGAAACTTGAAGGGACAGGTACAGCACAAAACCGCACAGGCCGACCTCGTCTGTTGACCGACAGAGACCACCGACAATTGAAGATGGTCGTAATGTGTAATAGGCAGACATCAGGAATTCCAAACTGCATCAAGATCCACAGCAAGTACTATGACAGCTAGGCGGGAAGTAAGAAAACCTGGATTTCATCCTCGAGTGGCTGCTCGTAAGCCACACAATACGCCGGTAAATGTCAAACGACGCCTCGCTTGGCGTAAGGAGCGTAATAATTAGATGATTGAACAGTGGAAAAACGTTGTGTGGAGTGACGAATCACTGTACACAATTTGGCGATCCGATGGTAAGACGTGGGTATGGCGAATGGCCAGTGAACTTCATCTGACAGTGCGTATAGTGCCAATAGTAAAATTCGAAGCCAGTGGTTTTATGGTGTGGTCGTGTATTTCATGGAGCGGTTTGCACTCTTTGTTGTTTTGCGTGGCACTATCACAACACAGGTCTACATTCAAGTTGTAAGCAGCTTCTTGCTTCCCACTGATGAAGAGCAATTTGGTGATGGTGATTTAATCTTTCGACATGATCTAGCACCTGTTCATAATACACGACCTGTGGCTGAGTGGTTACACAACAATATCATTCCTGTAATGGGCTGGCCTGCACAGAGTCCTGAGCTGAATCCTACAGCAAACCTTTGGGATGTTTTGGAACGCCGACTTCGCGCCAGGCCTCACCGGCCAACATCGATACCTCCTCCGTGAAGAATGGGCTGCCATTCCCCAATAAACCTTCCAGAACCTGACTCAACATGTTCCTGCGAGAGTGCCTGCGAGAGTGGAAGCTGTTATCACGGCTAAGGGTGGACGAACACCATACTGAATTACATAATTAACGATGGAGGGCGCCACGAACTTGTAAGTAATTTTCAGTCAGGTGTCTGGATACTTTTGATCATATAGTATATGTTTAAATAGAAGTCACGTTGAACAATGAAAAAAAAGCAGAGATGGAGACGACCTCAGTTCTGAGTATGAACGGACTATCACTTGCTGGCATGGCGCGAGCGCACAGGTGTTTACCTTACATTGGCGGTGGCAGTGGCGGCTGTCGGCGAGAGCTGTACCTGAGAATCTCTTGTAAGTCACTCTCAACTGAAAATCACGTGTCAGATATGATTCCTGCATCTTTGCTGAACCCTAGACTCCTAGTTGTTCCCTAGATACGTTAACTGGCATGGTACACGCTATTTGGCTGTAATAGCTCCTAAATCGTTGCCCTCAAATCGCTTGCATGCTGTCAGTGCTCAGTGCGATTCCTCATACTAGGAGACTTTGCAGTTTAATTCCTTGTGAGTTAAGACGAGCCTCTGAACAAATGTTCGCATAATGACTCTCACAGTTGCCTCAGAACAGCAAGAATCGCCTTGCTCAAACACCTGACGATTTTCTGTAAGAGAAGAGCCAAAGGTTCTTCCTGCAATTTGCCTATACCAAAGCTGGTGGCCACGCATTTTCTTTCTGGCCAGTCAGGGCATTCATACCTGTTGTAACTCAACCCATTAGAGTTTTTGAAGTCTTTCACAGGCGGCGTTTCTTTCTTAGGGCAGAGTGTAACTTCTGAGATATTCTTAGATAAACAGCCTACAGCCTTTTCTTTCATGTGAGTTTTAACGCAAGATGGCTACAAGGGGTCACCAATGTTTTGAATTGGGTTTCTCCAGACGTTTCATCTGGGATTTCCCGGCGTATTCATATATAAAGGCTTTCTGAATCCTATTCAGTGGCGGCGGCGTCTCAATGCGTCCACTAGGTATCCCGTGGCGAGAGGTTTTTAGCCTCGTCGCTTTAGTGCTCGAGATAGTATTTTGTAGTTTGTGTTCGTCAAGGTTACCGGCCAAAACGGATTTGGTGTTTGTTGGCGTGTACTTTTTGGATATCAACAGGATGAACCCGTCTTGGTAGCTTGGAAGCAGTTGTTGGATACTCCATTGCGTCAGTGAATACGTAGATTATCTAACGTTTTAATGAATCCCAATAAGTGAGGTAAAATTCAGCTGCTATGGGATCTACTCCTAGCGAATTTGCTTTCGGGCTTCTTAACAGGACTTCTGCCGCGGATCCTCAATACTCAGATATCCAACATAACCGTATTTACTGAGTTGTTAAACCAATGTGTCGCAGATTTTGAGAAGACTACGCGTTCGCCAATGTGAATCTGTTTCACCCCCAAACCGGGTGACATCATTCAGCAGCTAACAGTTTTCTTCCGAGTCTAATCATTTAAAGTATTTTACTTAATAGTTACTGCCGCTGAGGTGCGGGGCTACCCTCGTGTGTTATAATAACTATAAGTTCTGCTCTGCTGGCTTGCAAAATCTTCGCCCCGTGGTGGATCTCTTGACATTCTGCCATCGTTGACAGTATAAGTAGCAAGGACCCCAGTCATCCAAGCTCATACCTCCGTAAAGGTACACTGCCTGTAAATGAAAATGAACCACCCCGAAGATATGAAGCATTGTTAGTTCAACTTCTTACACAAACGACGCATCGTGGGCACTTGTGTGATTTGAATTACAAATCTCTGTGATAGACAGAACCACCACCTGAGTAAATTAGTGTTATTATCAAGCTGTGTATTGTATTTAAGGGGCGTAAACAGTATCACATGTCGAGTGATCACTGAGAAGTACTCGTAGAAAATGCGTACACGTGTGATACAACGTTATCAGCATCTGACAGAATTTGTAAAGAACCTTACAGTGACGTGACCGAATTGCACATTATTCAGATTTGTGAAACATTCCGACGTGTCAGTGGCTGATACTGGACTCCATAAGAATGTGTGGCGGGCATTTTTTTTTCTATGACGGGGGAAGTGTCAACAATCTTCTCAGTGGTTTGATGCAGGCTGCCACTAATTCCTCTTGCATGCCAAACCGTTGATCTCAGAGTAGCAGTTACAATCTACGTCCTCAGTTATTTGCTGGATGTATTCCAATCTCTGTCTTCTTCTATAGGTTTTGCTCACTTAGTACTCCCTCTAGTACCATTTCAGTGAATCCATAATGACTTAACATGTGTCCTATCATCCTGTTTCTCTTTATACAACTACGTGTAATCTACATGGCTACTCTGAAAATGACACTAAGTGCTTGACAGAGGGTTCATCAAACCACTTTCACAACTATTATTCGAATCTCGAACAGCGCGTGGAGAAACGAACACCTGTAGTTTTCCGTATGAGCTCTGATTTCCCTTATTTTATTATGATGATCTATCTCCCTATGTAGGTCGGCGTCAACAAAATATTTTTGCACTCGGAGGAGAAAGTTGTTGACCGAAATTTCGTGACAGTATCTCGCCGCAACGGGAAACGTGTTTGTTTTAATGATGGTTAGTCCAAAACCTGTATCATGTCACAGACACACTCTCACCAATATCTCAACAGTACAAAACGAGCTGTCCTTCCTTGAACTTTCTCGATGTACTCTTTAATCCTATCTCGTAAGGATCAAACACCGCGCACCAGTACTCCAAATGAGGACGTAAAAGCGTAGTGCAGGCAGCCTCTCTAGTAGACGTGTTGCATCTCCGAAGTATACTTCCAAGAAAACGGAGTCTTTGGTTCGCCATTCCCATAACTTTTCCTATGTCTTCTTTCCAATTTGACGGGTTCGTAATCGTAGTTCCTTTGTATTTAGTTGAATTTAGGTCTTTCAATTTGACTAATTTATCGCGTAACCAATGTTTAACAGACTGCTTTTAGCATTCATACGGATGAAGTCACACTTTTCCTTGTTTAGGATCATTCGGCAATTTTTGCACCATACAGGTATCTTACCTAGGTCATTTCACAATTACTTTTGATCCCCTGATGACTTTACTAGACGATAAACGAAAAAATCATCTGCAGACAACCGAAGAATGACTACTCGGATTGTCTCCCAAATCTCTATATGTAAGAGGCAATGTCTTGACTGACTTACTGGACTGACTGAATGGCTCCTCATCGCCCATTCCAAACCGCTAAGGATATAAATTTGAAATTTTGTAAACGTTTCGATCTCATACTGTAGGCGTCGTTTAAGAAGGATTTTTTCGAAATTCCGAACATAAGAGGGCGCAATAGAGGCTGAAGGACTTTTTCCAGAAAAATGGCGCTATTAAGGCATTTTTTAGCCAAGAGCTGAGCCGTGCTGACCCCGGATTATGCGTTGGTTTAAACCTTGCCTGTTACTCTGCCATTGGTATCCCGCGGTTATTGCTGTTATGCCGTGGTTCTTCCCCTTTCTACGTGTGGCAGCAGTGGTGTCTATAGATATTCGCAGATTGTACTATCTTTAGCCGGTGTGCGACAGTCGGTCGGATGGTGTGGATCTGCCAGGAAAGCTCTGCGCGGCGCATTGGGCCGGCCGCTGCCGGTCTCTACGCAGTGTCGGAGTGTGTGGGAGCTGTTCCGATGCTACGAGGTTAGTGGCTCACCGACTCAGGTCATCAAAGTTGAGTGGTGTTTCAGTTACCGAAGCCAGTCTATTCACATTTTGCTTTCTTTTTCATGGTTGGCTGTTGGAAGTATTCCCGTGAGCAACTGCGAGTGTTCGAGTTGGCGGAAGTTTGGCCACCATCTGGTGGAGATTAAATGTATTTTTGTTATTTGAAGTCCAAGTGCACCAGCGGAATTTTCTGCCTTGTGGTCGTCAGCGTTCCGGTTACCTGCCCTGGCAGCTGACGTAAAATTCAGGCAGTGTTCTTTCCTCACCGTGTTGTCGCTGTCCAACACGTGTGTGTAGTTTTGATAGCTTCTGCATACTTGGTTGAGGGCGGCTACGCTTTCTACTTTTGACATTGGAGTTCCTTTTATACTGGTAGGGTGTGAAGCTAGTCGTCTTGCCGGTGGGTCCGTTGACTGTCTCTTGGTTGGGTTGCCGGTGGATCGTATATAGTTGGGCCGACTACTTGTCTCCCTTCGCGAACGTTAATATTTGAAGTGAAGACTGACCCCCGGAAACCTCTGAATGCCGCTGGCTGTACTGCCTTGTCTTATTGCTGTTTGATTATGTATTTTAGTGGCTCATAGCCAATGGTTTGGATTTGTATGCTTTTAGTTGGGTTTTAAATAATGGGCCCTCAGCCGTTTTAAAATCGTAAGTTCCTCACTTATCAAGTCTTGCCTCGTTTGGGCCTTCAGCCTTATTTAAAATAATTTTTGGTTTAGGCTTTGGGCCTTCTGCCTTTTGAACATTCATTGTAGTTGTGTTTTTCAATCATGGGCTTTCAGCAGTCTCATAATTAAAATTCCTTACTTGCTAAGTTTTAGATTGTTTGGACCTTCAGCCTCATTTGAAATATTATTTAAGGATAAAACCTTGCGGTATCTGCCTTTTGAAAATTTATTGTGGTTGTGTTTTAAATCAAGGGCCTTCAGCCGTTTTAAAAATTAAACAGGTTGTGCCCTTAAGACGGAAGATTGTGTGACATTTTCAGTCTATAGTTAAGCTTGGAAATTTGCGCTGTAATGTTTGGGCAACTAAAAAAAGTAATATGTGTTCGAGTGTAACTCACAGCCGCTCTTTTTTGGCCCCTTTCCACAATTACAGCTACCTGTTGTGTCCTGCGGATTTAACCAGGCGTTTTACTGGTAGCAAAGCGTGGTCGCTCTTGTGCTTGCCATTGTTGTTGGTGTCAGTTTCACCCTTGTTTCTGTTTGTGTCTGGTGGAACCGTATTGCTTTAGCTGTGACTTGTTTCAGGTGCTTGTCAAAGTGGCAGTCAGACAGTGTGAGGGGGTCGGCCTGCTCCGGAAAGCCGACCTTGTCGACGAGTTGACAATAAGGTGCCAACCGATTGAAGGAAATGTTCCGGAATTGGTAGCCCGTTTGTGCACTGCCGGGCTGCAGCCGGTTGACGTCACGCCGGCGGTGGTCGATGAGACAGGAGCGGCAATTCAGTTTTTGTTTGAGGCTACGAAAGGCCTTGAGGACACTATTGGTCTTCTAGTGGGAACCCAACCTAGTGACAGTCAGCTGGCTAGTGTGCGGACACAGTCAATGCATATAATTAATCGCGTAGCCGATTGAAGTATGTTAGATTTGGGGGATCATCACCAAAAATTAACCGTTGAGTGGGGATCTTTGGTGGACGCATTACGTGTTTGGAGTTAGGTGGGAGGAAGATTGTAGATAACGACTCTCACTATCAGCGAGAGAATGTGAGCCAGCCCGGGGGTGGAACTGTTCCATCGGCTGTCTAGTCAGATGCTGTGTTTGCCAAGTTCCCTAATCCTCTGTCCTATTTCTTCCGAGATAGTACTGAATTGGTTGTACAGCGTCTTGATCATGTGAAAAAATTATTGTGGTTACTGGTTCGCCTAGAACAACACGCGCCCGCCTTTCACGTTCCGCACCAAGTAATTCTGTCGTTGTTGTACCCACTAGCTAGAGGTGAGTTGCAGAACTTCCTCTCGTGAGGCATGGCGCAAGTGTTTTCCTTGCAGCAATTAAGGGAGCTCGTAATTAGGCTAAGGTTATCCTCCGGGGTTCGTAAACAAGTTGAATGTCGTTATATTTGGGAGGTGCAGCGGGTTGAGGAGCAGTTACGTCAGTATGTCGATATAGACCAGACAGCCTCGTTGGCCTTATTGATTGATTTACCTGAACAAGAATTAGTCTCTATCGTTCTTAAGGGAATGCGTGTGACGGATAAGTCGCATTTTGTTTTCCGTAAGCAGTATACAACCCGGGGAGAGCTCCGTGATGTGGTCATAGCGGCATCCCCGTTACCCCTTGAGAACCATGTACGTCAGGAGGTTAAGGGGCGCGACGTCTTCACCGATTCAGGTTTATCTACATCCGTTGAAGTTATCAAAAGGGAACCCAGGTGTTGTTTCAGATGCGGCAGTAGGGCTCATTTGGTACGCTCTTGTGTTCAGCCTTGTGCTCCTAGAGCCAATAGATGACGCTGGGTTGGCCCGCGAACTCGAGTTCGAACGTTTAGGCCTTGACATACTCTGGTGAGAGCTCCCTTATCAGCCCTTTTGCCTTATGTTTGTTCTCGGCTAGGTGGCGATCCCGTTTGTGCTCTCTTGGATTCTAGTAGTTTCTTTTCATTATTAAGTTCCTAGTGGTTTTTGGAATTTGGGCATCTTACGAATCTTCGTTCGGTCCCTTCAACGGTGCACAGATGTCGGGTGGTGAATAGCCAGGTGTTACTTCTGCAGGGTTGGGTCCTGGGGAGTATATCGATCGGTGATTTTTCCTGGCATATGTCTTTAGCCTTCGTTAAGGAACTGCCTATTAGTCTAATTTTAGGATGTGATTTCATCAATAAAACCGGGTCCATCTTGGATTATTCCGGACAGACCTTTTCCTTTAAGTTTACTCCTAGGGAGAAATCTGGCCTTTGCGAATGCGTTAAACCTACGTAAGTTGGCTGTTTAGGTTTTTTATGTTGGTAACGCCACGCAGCGCTCTATATGAAAATAACTGACTGTGCTGTGTGAAGTCTGTGGCTGGTCTGCATTGTTGCAGTATTGCTATTGTAGCGTTGGGCAGTTAGATGTTAACAGCGTGTAGCGTTGCGCAGTTGGAGGTGAGCCGCCAGCAGTGGTGGATATGGGGAGAGAGATGGCGGAGTTTTGAGAGCGGATAAGCTGGACGTGTGTCCATCAGAGACAGTAAATTTGTAAGACTGGATGTCCCCATATCCACCACTGCTGGCGGCTCACCTCCAACTGCGCAACGCTACACGCTGTTAACATCTAACTGCCCAACGCTACAATAGCAATACTGCAACAATGCAGACCAGCCACAGACTTCACACAGCACAGTCAGTTATTTTCATATAGAGCGCTGCGTGGCGTTACCAACATAAAAAACCTAAACAGCCAACTTACGTAGGTATATATATATATATATAATGACTTTTGAACACTATTAAGGTAAATACATTGTTTGTTCTTTATCAAAATCTTTCATTTGCTAACTATGCCTATCAGTAGTTAGTCCCTTCAGTAGTTAGAATCTTTTATTTAGCTGGGAGTAGTGGCGCTCGCTGTATTGCAGTAGTTCGAGTAACCAAGATTTTTGTGAGGTGAGTGATTCGTGAAAGGTATAGGTTATTGTTAGTCAGGGGCATTCTTTCGTAGGGATTTTTGAAAGTCAGATTGCGTTGCGCTAAAAATATTGTGTGCCAGTTTAGTGTTGATCAGAATATGTAAAAAGCGAAAAGTCTGAGTATGTTCAGTTCTGCTGAGCTGTTTGAAAATCAAAGAACGTAACGGGTTTACCGGCACAGTAATTCAATAATTTTTCTACGGGAACGTTTCACCTAGTGTATGGCAAACTGCTGGAGCCTTGCCGTTGAGGCCGCAGCTAATGATTTCGATTTGACCCATCTCTTGCCCCTTCAGGCTTCTCAGTTGCCCGATTTGTTGCACACATTTCCCCAACTCCTTAGTGATAACCTGGATTTCACTAGTGTTCTCGAATATCATATCCGTCTGACCGATGATATTTCAGTTAGGCAATCTCCATACCGCCTCTCACCCCTGAAGTTGAAGATACTCAAGGCTAAGATATCTCAGACGCTCCAACAAGGAGTGATTAAGCTCTCTACTTCTGCTTATACTTCCCCAACATTTCTAGTACCTAAAGATCAGGGGCGATATTTCAGACCTGTGGTTGACTACCGCCGTTTGAACGCCAAGGTTGTACCTCTGCCGGATCTGCTTAATTCTTTTACCTGGTTTGCCGGCGCTAAACTGGTTTACGGTCCTTGACTTGAATCAGTCCTATTATCAGATTCCATTGGCTGAGGAATGTTAACATGTTACTGCGTTTTGTACTGACTGGAACTTGTTCGAGTTTAACAGAGTTCCTCTTGGGCTAGGAATCGGAGCGGCGGCGCTTACTCGTTTGTTGGATTATATCCTTGGCGACTTAAATTTAGTCTGTGTCGATAATTATTTGGACGACTTTGTTATCTATAGTCGTTCGTTTGAGGATCATTTGGAGCATATCCAACAAGTTTTGTTCAGATTACAGTGAGCCGGTCTAACTGTTAAGCCTAGTAAAATAACGCTAGCTAGCTAAGCAGGAGGTATCTTTCTTAGGCCATATAGTGTCGGGTCAGAGTAATCGCCTCCCCCTACTGATAAACGGGGAATTGCTAAATTTATAGGCATGGCAAATTACTTTCGGCGTTTTGTTACCAGTTCTGTTCAGTTGGTGCCACACTTAAATCAGTTACGCCGAAAGGGCGTGCGTTTTGAATGGGGACCCGTCCAGGAGACTGCCTTTGTGCACATTAAGACAGCGATAGCCACCCGCCGGTTCTTGGGGTACCCGACTTTAGTAAAAGGTTTATTGTTCAAACTGACACTTCTAATGAGGGTATTTCAGCTGTTCTCCTCCAGGAGTTTAAGGGGCAGATGCTGCCATTAGCCTATGCGTCTCGTCGGTTAACTGATGCGGAGCTTAAGTACTCTGCACTCTGTCTGCGAGTGCGAGGCCTTGGCCTTTTTATTTGGCTTAGAGATGTACCGCTTCTACCTTGAAAATCTGGTTTTCCAATTGGAAACCAACAATGGAGCTTTGAGTTGGTGTTGACTAGGCTGCGTAAAACTAGCCGTAATGATAGGTGGGCACTACGTATTTCGGCATTTCAGTTTGAAGTCAAACAGGTGAAGGGCTCTGATGTCCTCAGCCAGATGTCCACCAAAGCTACATCCAGTGAGAGAAGGCAGCAGGTAGAGGGCGACAACCTTAATTTTTTTGATTGGCGACTCCATAGTGTCCTGTGCACTACGACCAGATAATGGGTATACTTGGAAGGATGGACAGCATTGGTCGTATATTTTTGTTTATTATCGCAAAATCGATTTTCGGTCACTTAGTGACCATCTTCAGTGCTGCATTATATAACTTAAATTAGTAAGCACTGGTGTCAATAATCTATGTGATAGCCGTAAGCTTATTGACACCAGTGCTTACTAATTTAAGTTATATATTACAGCACTGAAGATGGTCACTAAGTGACCGAAAATCGATTTTGCGATAATAAACAAAAATATACGACCAATGCTGTCTGTCCTTCCAAGTATACTTAATTTTTTTGGTATTGGGTGAAATTCCCCTTTTGTTCGAAGACGTTGCTCAGCATCAGGATCAGGACCCTGTTTGCGCCGCTATTAAGCAACGTGTGTTGGCAGGAGAGCTGTCGGATGAGTATGTTGATAAGAGGGGCATTCTTTGCAGGAAGGTGGGCAATGCTAAGCAGTCTAAGATCTTTTTGCCTGCAACCTTGGTGTGTCTGGTCTTTCGTTATTTTCATGATTCGTTGGTAGGTGGCCGTTTTGGGCCTTATAAGACTCACCAAACAATCAAGGACCATTTTAATTTGCCCTCCATTGACCGGGATGTGAGACAAATGATATCCCAATGCCTCTTTTGTAATGTATCCAAACCCAGGAATGCTCTTCAATAGGGTTGGTTGAGTCCTGTCCTATGCACAAGCACTATATTGATTATTTGGGGCCTTTACCTCGTACTAGAATGGGTCATCGATGTGTACCAGTTGTCACTGATGCGTTCTCCAGATTTACTTGGTTCCTTCCAAGCCGTAACGTTACCGCTGCCACCACTATTAATAATTTAACTAGTGTCTTTATTGGACCACACAAGCAGCTAGTTAGCGATAACGCTCTTGCCTTTCTTTCTGCCTCTTTCAAGGCCTTCTGTTCTCAGAACGGCGTCAAGCATGTCACCAACACCCTGTATTATCCCCAGGGGTACTTTGTGGAGAGACTTAAGCGGAATCTTAAGTCCGCTTTGATTATTTATCATCAGAAAACCCCCAGTAAATGGGACTTCAGTCTTCCCTGGCTTACTTTTGCCTTTAATACTGCCATTCATGAAGCCTTGCGAGCTACGCCTGCATCCTTGATGTAGTTAATTCACCACTTTCAAACTTGTGGGGAATTCAAGATCTTATTCCAGCCGAGATTAATCCGCGCGTTATCAAGGAAAACTGGAACCGGTACAGGCGTAATGAACTCAGAGCCCATAATAAGCAAGCGGAGCGTTATAATCGTAATCGGGAAACATTTAAGGGCAGGCCGGGAGACCACTTTTATGTCCGCAATTTCCAGGTGAGGCAGGTGCGCGGTGGGAATCTTAGTATATTTACGCCTCGTTTTTTTGGGGCTTTGCAGTATCATGCTCATATTAGGCACGGTAAATCTGTTGGTCAAGGAGAACAACTCAAATAAGCAATATCGGGTTCACCTTAGTCAAGTTCAAGTAGCTCACAGTTTGGATTATCCATTCCCTGGGTTGAGTTTGAGGGGGGAGGTTGAGCAGTGCTGGCCCTAGCTTATGTGTTGGTTTAACACTTAACTGCGTTTCGTTTCCCGCGATTATCGTGGATATGCCGCCGTTCTTCCTCTTTCTACATGTGGCAGCAGCGGTGTGTATCGATGTTCGCACCTTGTACTATCTTTGGTCTGGTGCTTATAGTTTCCGGCTAGTCTGTGTGTGGCAGTCGGTCGGTTGGTGTGGATCAGCCAGGAAATCTCTGGGCAGCGCAGTGGCCCGGGCCGCTGGCGGTCTCTATGCAGTGTCTGAGTGTGTGGGACCTGTTCCGATTGATACGAGGTTCGTGGCTCACCGACCCAGTCTGTTCACATTTTGCTGTTGGTTTTCATGGTTTCCTATTGGAAGTATTCCCGTGAGCAACAGCAAGTGTTCGAGTTGGCGGAAGTTTGGCCACCATCTGGTGGAGATTAAATGTATTTTTGTTATTTGAAGTCCAAGTGCACCAGCGGAATTTTCTGCCTTGTGGTCGTCAGCGTTCCGGTTACCTGCCCTGGCAGCTGACGTAAAATTCAGGCAGTGTTCTTTCCTCACCGTGTTGTCGCTGTCCAACACGTGTGTGTAGTTTTGATAGCTTCTGCATACTTGGTTGAGGGCGGCTACGCTTTCTACTTTTGTCATTGGAGTTCCTTTTATACTGGTAGGGTGTGAAGCTAGTCGTCTTGCCGGTGGGTCCGTTGACTGTCTCTTGGTTGGGTTGCCGGTGGATCGTATATAGTTGGGCCGACTACTTGTCTCCCTTCGCGAACGTTAATATTTGAAGTGAAGACTGACCCCCGGAAACCTCTGAATGCCGCTGGCTGTACTGCCTTGTCTTATTGCTGTTTGATTATGTATTTTAGTGGCTCATAGCCAATGGTTTGGATTTGTATGCTTTTAGTTGGGTTTTAAATAATGGGCCCTCAGCCGTTTTAAAATCGTAAGTTCCTCACTTATCAAGTCTTGCCTCGTTTGGGCCTTCAGCCTTATTTAAAATAATTTTTGGTTTAGGCTTTGGGCCTTCTGCCTTTTGAACATTCATTGTAGTTGTGTTTTTCAATCATGGGCTTTCAGCAGTCTCATAATTAAAATTCCTTACTTGCTAAGTTTTAGATTGTTTGGACCTTCAGCCTCATTTGAAATATTATTTAAGGATAAAACCTTGCGGTATCTGCCTTTTGAAAATTTATTGTGGTTGTGTTTTAAATCAAGGGCCTTCAGCCGTTTTAAAAATTAAACAGGTTGTGCCCTTAAGACGGAAGATTGTGTGACATTTTCAGTCTATAGTTAAGCTTGGAAATTTGCGCTGTAATGTTTGGGCAACTAAAAAAAGTAATATGTGTTCGAGTGTAACTCACAGCCGCTCTTTTTTGGCCCCTTTCCACAATTACAGCTACCTGTTGTGTCCTGCGGATTTAACCAGGCGTTTTACTGGTAGCAAAGCGTGGTCGCTCTTGTGCTTGCCATTGTTGTTGGTGTCAGTTTCACCCTTGTTTCTGTTTGTGTCTGGTGGAACCGTATTGCTTTAGCTGTGACTTGTTTCAGGTGCTTGTCAAAGTGGCAGTCAGACAGTGTGAGGGGGTCGGCCTGCTCCGGAAAGCCGACCTTGTCGACGAGTTGACAATAAGGTGCCAACCGATTGAAGGAAATGTTCCGGAATTGGTAGCCCGTTTGTGCACTGCCGGGCTGCAGCCGGTTGACGTCACGCCGGCGGTGGTCGATGAGACAGGAGCGGCAATTCAGTTTTTGTTTGAGGCTACGAAAGGCCTTGAGGACACTATTGGTCTTCTAGTGGGAACCCAACCTAGTGACAGTCAGCTGGCTAGTGTGCGGACACAGTCAATGCATATAATTAATCGCGTAGCCGATTGAAGTATGTTAGATTTGGGGGATCATCACCAAAAATTAACCGTTGAGTGGGGATCTTTGGTGGACGCATTACGTGTTTGGAGTTAGGTGGGAGGAAGATTGTAGATAACGACTCTCACTATCAGCGAGAGAATGTGAGCCAGCCCGGGGGTGGAACTGTTCCATCGGCTGTCTAGTCAGATGCTGTGTTTGCCAAGTTCCCTAATCCTCTGTCCTATTTCTTCCGAGATAGTACTGAATTGGTTGTACAGCGTCTTGATCATGTGAAAAAATTATTGTGGTTACTGGTTCGCCTAGAACAACACGCGCCCGCCTTTCACGTTCCGCACCAAGTAATTCTGTCGTTGTTGTACCCACTAGCTAGAGGTGAGTTGCAGAACTTCCTCTCGTGAGGCATGGCGCAAGTGTTTTCCTTGCAGCAATTAAGGGAGCTCGTAATTAGGCTAAGGTTATCCTCCGGGGTTCGTAAACAAGTTGAATGTCGTTATATTTGGGAGGTGCAGCGGGTTGAGGAGCAGTTACGTCAGTATGTCGATATAGACCAGACAGCCTCGTTGGCCTTATTGATTGATTTACCTGAACAAGAATTAGTCTCTATCGTTCTTAAGGGAATGCGTGTGACGGATAAGTCGCATTTTGTTTTCCGTAAGCAGTATACAACCCGGGGAGAGCTCCGTGATGTGGTCATAGCGGCATCCCCGTTACCCCTTGAGAACCATGTACGTCAGGAGGTTAAGGGGCGCGACGTCTTCACCGATTCAGGTTTATCTACATCCGTTGAAGTTATCAAAAGGGAACCCAGGTGTTGTTTCAGATGCGGCAGTAGGGCTCATTTGGTACGCTCTTGTGTTCAGCCTTGTGCTCCTAGAGCCAATAGATGACGCTGGGTTGGCCCGCGAACTCGAGTTCGAACGTTTAGGCCTTGACATACTCTGGTGAGAGCTCCCTTATCAGCCCTTTTGCCTTATGTTTGTTCTCGGCTAGGTGGCGATCCCGTTTGTGCTCTCTTGGATTCTAGTAGTTTCTTTTCATTATTAAGTTCCTAGTGGTTTTTGGAATTTGGGCATCTTACGAATCTTCGTTCGGTCCCTTCAACGGTGCACAGATGTCGGGTGGTGAATAGCCAGGTGTTACTTCTGCAGGGTTGGGTCCTGGGGAGTATATCGATCGGTGATTTTTCCTGGCATATGTCTTTAGCCTTCGTTAAGGAACTGCCTATTAGTCTAATTTTAGGATGTGATTTCATCAATAAAACCGGGTCCATCTTGGATTATTCCGGACAGACCTTTTCCTTTAAGTTTACTCCTAGGGAGAAATCTGGCCTTTGCGAATGCGTTAAACCTACGTAAGTTGGCTGTTTAGGTTTTTTATGTTGGTAACGCCACGCAGCGCTCTATATGAAAATAACTGACTGTGCTGTGTGAAGTCTGTGGCTGGTCTGCATTGTTGCAGTATTGCTATTGTAGCGTTGGGCAGTTAGATGTTAACAGCGTGTAGCGTTGCGCAGTTGGAGGTGAGCCGCCAGCAGTGGTGGATATGGGGAGAGAGATGGCGGAGTTTTGAGAGCGGATAAGCTGGACGTGTGTCCATCAGAGACAGTAAATTTGTAAGACTGGATGTCCCCATATCCACCACTGCTGGCGGCTCACCTCCAACTGCGCAACGCTACACGCTGTTAACATCTAACTGCCCAACGCTACAATAGCAATACTGCAACAATGCAGACCAGCCACAGACTTCACACAGCACAGTCAGTTATTTTCATATAGAGCGCTGCGTGGCGTTACCAACATAAAAAACCTAAACAGCCAACTTACGTAGGTATATATATATATATATAATGACTTTTGAACACTATTAAGGTAAATACATTGTTTGTTCTTTATCAAAATCTTTCATTTGCTAACTATGCCTATCAGTAGTTAGTCCCTTCAGTAGTTAGAATCTTTTATTTAGCTGGGAGTAGTGGCGCTCGCTGTATTGCAGTAGTTCGAGTAACCAAGATTTTTGTGAGGTGAGTGATTCGTGAAAGGTATAGGTTATTGTTAGTCAGGGGCATTCTTTCGTAGGGATTTTTGAAAGTCAGATTGCGTTGCGCTAAAAATATTGTGTGCCAGTTTAGTGTTGATCAGAATATGTAAAAAGCGAAAAGTCTGAGTATGTTCAGTTCTGCTGAGCTGTTTGAAAATCAAAGAACGTAACGGGTTTACCGGCACAGTAATTCAATAATTTTTCTACGGGAACGTTTCACCTAGTGTATGGCAAACTGCTGGAGCCTTGCCGTTGAGGCCGCAGCTAATGATTTCGATTTGACCCATCTCTTGCCCCTTCAGGCTTCTCAGTTGCCCGATTTGTTGCACACATTTCCCCAACTCCTTAGTGATAACCTGGATTTCACTAGTGTTCTCGAATATCATATCCGTCTGACCGATGATATTTCAGTTAGGCAATCTCCATACCGCCTCTCACCCCTGAAGTTGAAGATACTCAAGGCTAAGATATCTCAGACGCTCCAACAAGGAGTGATTAAGCTCTCTACTTCTGCTTATACTTCCCCAACATTTCTAGTACCTAAAGATCAGGGGCGATATTTCAGACCTGTGGTTGACTACCGCCGTTTGAACGCCAAGGTTGTACCTCTGCCGGATCTGCTTAATTCTTTTACCTGGTTTGCCGGCGCTAAACTGGTTTACGGTCCTTGACTTGAATCAGTCCTATTATCAGATTCCATTGGCTGAGGAATGTTAACATGTTACTGCGTTTTGTACTGACTGGAACTTGTTCGAGTTTAACAGAGTTCCTCTTGGGCTAGGAATCGGAGCGGCGGCGCTTACTCGTTTGTTGGATTATATCCTTGGCGACTTAAATTTAGTCTGTGTCGATAATTATTTGGACGACTTTGTTATCTATAGTCGTTCGTTTGAGGATCATTTGGAGCATATCCAACAAGTTTTGTTCAGATTACAGTGAGCCGGTCTAACTGTTAAGCCTAGTAAAATAACGCTAGCTAGCTAAGCAGGAGGTATCTTTCTTAGGCCATATAGTGTCGGGTCAGAGTAATCGCCTCCCCCTACTGATAAACGGGGAATTGCTAAATTTATAGGCATGGCAAATTACTTTCGGCGTTTTGTTACCAGTTCTGTTCAGTTGGTGCCACACTTAAATCAGTTACGCCGAAAGGGCGTGCGTTTTGAATGGGGACCCGTCCAGGAGACTGCCTTTGTGCACATTAAGACAGCGATAGCCACCCGCCGGTTCTTGGGGTACCCGACTTTAGTAAAAGGTTTATTGTTCAAACTGACACTTCTAATGAGGGTATTTCAGCTGTTCTCCTCCAGGAGTTTAAGGGGCAGATGCTGCCATTAGCCTATGCGTCTCGTCGGTTAACTGATGCGGAGCTTAAGTACTCTGCACTCTGTCTGCGAGTGCGAGGCCTTGGCCTTTTTATTTGGCTTAGAGATGTACCGCTTCTACCTTGAAAATCTGGTTTTCCAATTGGAAACCAACAATGGAGCTTTGAGTTGGTGTTGACTAGGCTGCGTAAAACTAGCCGTAATGATAGGTGGGCACTACGTATTTCGGCATTTCAGTTTGAAGTCAAACAGGTGAAGGGCTCTGATGTCCTCAGCCAGATGTCCACCAAAGCTACATCCAGTGAGAGAAGGCAGCAGGTAGAGGGCGACAACCTTAATTTTTTTGATTGGCGACTCCATAGTGTCCTGTGCACTACGACCAGATAATGGGTATACTTGGAAGGATGGACAGCATTGGTCGTATATTTTTGTTTATTATCGCAAAATCGATTTTCGGTCACTTAGTGACCATCTTCAGTGCTGCATTATATAACTTAAATTAGTAAGCACTGGTGTCAATAATCTATGTGATAGCCGTAAGCTTATTGACACCAGTGCTTACTAATTTAAGTTATATATTACAGCACTGAAGATGGTCACTAAGTGACCGAAAATCGATTTTGCGATAATAAACAAAAATATACGACCAATGCTGTCTGTCCTTCCAAGTATACTTAATTTTTTTGGTATTGGGTGAAATTCCCCTTTTGTTCGAAGACGTTGCTCAGCATCAGGATCAGGACCCTGTTTGCGCCGCTATTAAGCAACGTGTGTTGGCAGGAGAGCTGTCGGATGAGTATGTTGATAAGAGGGGCATTCTTTGCAGGAAGGTGGGCAATGCTAAGCAGTCTAAGATCTTTTTGCCTGCAACCTTGGTGTGTCTGGTCTTTCGTTATTTTCATGATTCGTTGGTAGGTGGCCGTTTTGGGCCTTATAAGACTCACCAAACAATCAAGGACCATTTTAATTTGCCCTCCATTGACCGGGATGTGAGACAAATGATATCCCAATGCCTCTTTTGTAATGTATCCAAACCCAGGAATGCTCTTCAATAGGGTTGGTTGAGTCCTGTCCTATGCACAAGCACTATATTGATTATTTGGGGCCTTTACCTCGTACTAGAATGGGTCATCGATGTGTACCAGTTGTCACTGATGCGTTCTCCAGATTTACTTGGTTCCTTCCAAGCCGTAACGTTACCGCTGCCACCACTATTAATAATTTAACTAGTGTCTTTATTGGACCACACAAGCAGCTAGTTAGCGATAACGCTCTTGCCTTTCTTTCTGCCTCTTTCAAGGCCTTCTGTTCTCAGAACG
This sequence comes from Schistocerca nitens, assembly GCF_023898315.1. Classification (NCBI taxonomy): domain Eukaryota; kingdom Metazoa; phylum Arthropoda; class Insecta; order Orthoptera; family Acrididae; genus Schistocerca; species Schistocerca nitens. The sequence continues at coordinate 317,356,052 of NC_064621.1, read as the reverse complement.
GCGTCAAGCATGTCACCAACACCCTGTATTATCCCCAGGGGTACTTTGTGGAGAGACTTAAGCGGAATCTTAAGTCCGCTTTGATTATTTATCATCAGAAAACCCCCAGTAAATGGGACTTCAGTCTTCCCTGGCTTACTTTTGCCTTTAATACTGCCATTCATGAAGCCTTGCGAGCTACGCCTGCATCCTTGATGTAGTTAATTCACCACTTTCAAACTTGTGGGGAATTCAAGATCTTATTCCAGCCGAGATTAATCCGCGCGTTATCAAGGAAAACTGGAACCGGTACAGGCGTAATGTACTCAGAGCCCATAATAAGCAAGCGGAGCGTTATAATCGTAATCGGGAAACATTTAAGGGCAGGCCGGGAGACCACTTTTATGTCCGCAATTTCCAGGTGAGGCAGGTGCGCGGTGGGAATCTTAGTATATTTACGCCTCGTTTTTTTGGGGCTTTGCAGTATCATGCTCATATTAGGCACGGTAAATCTGTTGGTCAAGGAGAACAACTCAAATAAGCAATATCGGGTTCACCTTAGTCAAGTTCAAGTAGCTCACAGTTTGGATTATCCATTCCCTGGGTTGAGTTTGAGGGGGGAGGTTGAGCAGTGCTGGCCCTAGCTTATGTGTTGGTTTAACACTTAACTGCGTTTCGTTTCCCGCGATTATCGTGGATATGCCGCCGTTCTTCCTCTTTCTACATGTGGCAGCAGCGGTGTGTATCGATGTTCGCACCTTGTACTATCTTTGGTCTGGTGCTTATAGTTTCCGGCTAGTCTGTGTGTGGCAGTCGGTCGGTTGGTGTGGATCAGCCAGGAAATCTCTGGGCAGCGCAGTGGCCCGGGCCGCTGGCGGTCTCTATGCAGTGTCTGAGTGTGTGGGACCTGTTCCGATTGATACGAGGTTCGTGGCTCACCGACCCAGTCTGTTCACATTTTGCTGTTGGTTTTCATGGTTTCCTATTGGAAGTATTCCCGTGAGCAACAGCAAGTGTTCGAGTTGGCGGAAGTTTGGCCACCATCTGGTGGAGATTAATTGTATTTTTGTTATTTGAAGTCCAAGTGCACCAGCGGAATTTTCTGCCTTGTGGTCGTCGGCGTTCCGGTTACCTACCCTGGCGGCTAACATTAAATTCAGGTAGTGTCCTTTCCTCACCGTGTTGTCGCTGTCCATTATGTGTGTGTAGTTTTGACAACTTACATTTACATGGTTGTGGGCGGCTACGCCTTTTACGTTTTCGCTTTGGAGTTCCTTGTATACTGGTCGGGTGGAAAGCAAATCATCTTGCCGGTGGGTTCATTGACTGTCTCTTGGTTGGGTTGCCAGTGGATCGTATATAGTTGGGCCGACTACCTGTCTCCCCTAAGCGAATGTTAATATTTCAAGTGTAGACTGACCCCCGGAAACTTCAAAATGCCGCTGGCTGTACTGCCTTTTCTTATTGGTGTTTGACTGTGTATTTCATGGCTCATAGCCGATGGTTTGGATTTGTATGCTTTTAGTTGGGTTTTAAACAACGGGCCTTCAGCGTTTTAAAATTGTAAGTTCCTTACTTGTCAAGTCTTGCCACGTTTGGGCCTTCAGCCCCATTTTAAATATTTTTTGGTTAAAGCTTTGGGCCTACTGCCTTTTGAAAATTCATTGTAGTTGTGTTTTTCAATCATGGGTTTTCAGCAGTCTTAAAATTAATATTCCTTATTTGCTAAGTCATAGATTGTTTGGACCTTCAGTCTCATTTGAAATATTATTTAAGGATAAAACCTTGCGGTGACTGCCTTTTGAAAATTTATTGTAGTTGTGTTTTAAATCATGGGCCTTCAGCCGTTTTAAAAATTAAGTAGGTTGTGCCCCTAAGCCATAAGATTGTGTGACATTTTCAGTCGATAGTTAAGCTCGGAAAATTGCGCTGTAATGTTGGTGCAACTAAATAAAGTTATACGTGTTCCAGTGTAACTGACACCCGCAAATTTTTGGCCCCTTTCCACAATTCCCACTACTGTTCTGTCCTGCGGATTATACCAGGTGTTTCAAAACCTAGGGAAATTGGTATTGCGATTCTCTGTCATAGAAAAACATATTATTTCACCAGTTTGGAAATGTAACTGTCTGGGGGTGAAAAAGAGGGTGAGAGCTATTTTTTTTTAAAAAAATACGTCATTATTAATGAACTGCTGAAGAATTTTGTAAGCTATAACTGTGAATATTGGTATTTGATTTGTCGATTACAAATGAAAAATATGAGTTTCCATGTTTTTGGACATTAACCACTAAGACTTGAAATAGGGGATGAGATTTCTTATGAAAATGTTTCATTGTGAAAGTATTTTTAAAACTGAATCTACGAAAACCTCAATTTGACTTCTCTGTTAGAAATGACTGTGGGGGTGATGCTGGGGATTTTTATGGAAATATTTCACTGTGCAAACATTTTTGAAGCTAAATCTATGAATTTATTTATTTGGCTTCTCAGTTAGAAATGAGAAATACTCACATGACTGTTTTTGGAGGTGCAGCACCTAAGGGGGTGAAGAAGAGGGTGAAACGTTTCATGATAATATCTTATTGCGAAAGCATTTTTAAAGTTACATCTCTGGAAATTGGTGTTTGGTTTCTTTGTTAAAGATGAAAAATGTGTGTTTCACTGGTTTTGGAAATCACCCCTAAGTGGTGAAGCAGGGTCAGACTGATTCATAGACTGATCATCACCGAGCCCACATCGCTAAGTATAGAAACTTGAAGTTGGAGAGGATGCGGGTCTCATACTGTAGGCATCGCTAAGAAGTGACTGTCGGCGATTACATCTAGAGGGGAGGGACGGGAATAGGGACTGAAAGGATTTTTGTAACTATGCCACTGTTAACGGAATTTTGAAGTTATAACTAGAAAAACTGGTATTTGATTTCTCAGTCAGAAAATAAGAATTAAGTGGTTCAACACTTTTGGAAATTCAACCACTAAGGGGCTAAAATGCGGATGAAATTGGTTTGAAAATAAATGATTTCTAAGGAACTACTAAAGGATTTTTAGGGCTACATCTGCCAGTCCCCTCCCGGAGATCCGAAAGAAGGACTATTCCGGAATTTATTGCCAGTGGACAGAGCAATTACAGGGCACATGTCCAGTTGACAGACAATACGTGTCTCTAATGCAGTGGTTTCTGTTGCCTTCTGCAGCCTCGTACTGATGATTATTACGCCTTTTTGGGGCACTTTCCAGCCCAAGGGCAAGAGAGTACTCTGAACGTCCGTCCATTCCTCCGCCACCCTTTGACCAGGCCGTTGGCAGGTTTTTTTTTTTTTGTTTTTGTTTTTTTCAGAGGGCAGCTAACTTTCTGACTGAAGTCGCGTGCCCCTAGGCCACAGGTTTTAAGCACAGTCGAAGTCAACATTGCAGTCACCCAAGAGCAAGTAACACATCCACTGCAGTATTCTTTGTAGGCTCATATCAGTGGTCTAATAGCAACAAAAATCGGGGTAGGTATTTACCGTATCATGCATCATCACAGTAACGCTACAATTTAAACGAGGGCATTTGGGCCGGCAGCTGTTGCCGAGCGGTTCTAAGTGCTTCACGCTGGAACCGCGCGACCGTTAAGGTCGCAGGTTCGAATCCTGCCTCGGGCATGGATGTGTGTGATGTCCTTAGGTTAGTTAGGTTTAAGTAGTTCAAAGTTCTAGGGTACTGATAACCTCAGATGTTAAGTCCCATAGTGCTCAGAGCCATTTGAACCATTTTTGAGGTACTTTGGAATGGTGCCGTGACTAGGAGGTACGTTGATGAATGGCGACCTGTTGTGTTTACCGATGGATCACGGTTCTGCACTGCCCTGGGTGATCAGCGTCATCGAGTGTCGTGGCTACGTGTGGAGACGTCACATTCTTCCAGTATTGGAGCGTCACAGTGGTGTTACACCTAGCGCTGTACTGCCGCGGCCATCGGCTTGACTTCATATCACGGCTGGTAGCAATTGAGGGAAATCATCTGTCACAACGGTACGTCGCGGACATCCTGCTTTGTAGTCAGTTACCTCTCGTGCTACAGTATCGTGGTGCCATTTTTCTACAGAATAATTCTCCTCCACATATGGAACGTCTGTCTACGACTTGTCTGCGTGATGTTGGAATACTCTAGTGGTCATCAGGATCCCTATATCTGTCTTCGAACTCGGACATCAACGTATGCCTATCCCAGTCGCTAGGTTATCCAAGACCAGTTATAACAGTTGTGGGCCAGCTTGCTCCAGGAGAGGAAACAACAGCTTCATGCCACCCGTACCCAGCGCATCATTACATCCATCCAGGCCAGATGCATGGAAAGTCATACTGTTAAGCGCGCTTACGCTACGTAGTCATACTGTTAAGCGCGCTTACGCTACGTAGTTCTTTCATTCTGCTTTTTCCTCCCCCTCTGGGTGCTTGTCCTGTTTTGTCAGGTCGAGTGTCAGGTAGAGTTCCTGTACTGTTAGTAGTAATTAGGAATACTGGTCTATGTCCAGTAACAATGATAGTTATTAAAGGCCCTATACACTCCAATGTTCTCATCGCGAAGCACGGGAGCTTGTCTCAAGTATGTCTGTTGTTTGCAAGTCACTGTGAAGAGCACTTATGTAGTTTGGCGAGCTGTTTATGTGATGATAACGATGGGAGAAAAGGGAGAGAACCGGTACATAGCATACCCCTAACCTTCTTATCGTAATGAATGTAATAAAAAATAGGGAATAGAGCAAGGTTCTTTTATACGCGTCTGATTCGACGCATGACGTCATATTGCGAGTAGAGAGCATGGTTCACACGAGTTACTAAGACAATAACATAAAATTACGTAACATGCTGATTATTCCCTTCGGCGACTTGGTGATATGCCATTACGGTAGAAAACAAATATATAAAAAAAAGTCAGCTAATAAATTGAAATTTATGGGAGAATCGCGGTGATGGGGTGTTGGAGGGGAATTTTGGGCGGGAATAAATTTAAAAAAAAGATTAATAAATCTGAAGTCATTCCAAAGCAATCAAAAGAACATAAAAATCCTCAAACGAATTCCTCGGTAATAAACCAAAATATACATAAAACACAAAATAGAGAGCGAACTTTCTGTTGACGTTTATAAGTCAAACTAAGACATCAGACATCAATACTATGCACTCGTCCCTCCCCCACCCCCGAAATCGTAAAATGCTACACACAAATTTCTCCAGCACAGACCAAACGAAGATATGCAAAATCGCACAAATGGAATCCAATTTTTATCTTGGTTTATGCAGCTCAAACTAAGACAGCGATACGAGACACACAAAACAAACAACAACACAGTCGAAAAATAACACACACACAACTCTATGTAATAAACAGAAAGAAAATAAGAAAAAATGAATCGCGCTAGAAACGAAAATTTACAGATTTAAAACCAGATACAAATAAATAACCAGTAATACCAAAGACTCGACCACATTCAGTTGAATCATTATAACAAATTGCATCACCAAAACAGAAACCAAAAATAAGAGCGGGTCATTGATAACAACAAGAGCGCGAGAAGAATAATCGACTTCATGCAGGAAGTGCGCCGACAACATTGGAAAATGCAGCCAAATATTTGTAAAAACCAAAATTATAAATAACATCTCTACTCATTACATTCACGATCATTTGAACTTATGCTACTGGCTAACCTCACCCTCAAAGAACTTGCCATAGCCAAGTATTTGTGAGAAAAAAATAAAAGTATAATCGCTTCCTTACTACTTTCTCTAGCGACAGTTTAAATTGCGCTCTCAGGTTCCACCCTAACGACAACATCGTAAATCATGACGTATTTCTAATGAACAGCTTAGTCTACAAACATCACAAATAACACTAGTTACTAGGACAACCGCAGACAGTCCTTCGCAACGAGAACTCAAGACGTCACACAGACGGGTGGAATCGGTCCGTGCGCTTGATCAGCAAAATTTGAAGAATGCCTGATATGTAAGAGATAGTATGATGGCACTCACCTTTGCAGTTTAAATAAATCGATGCTGAAGAGCAATCAGGCTGAGTGCTGAAGATAAAGCTCCTTTTCGACGGTGAAATCATTTTTGTCGAAATGGTGAAGGTAGCAGGGGAGGTTGGTGGTGGCGTGGAATGGAATCCCGAAGATTGGAATGGGGCACTAATAGTCTCTGTATTGAAGAAAAGGAGTAGGAGGAATTGTATATACTACAAGGGAGCTTATGAAAAGCGATCATGGAGAGCAGAATCGGAACAATTGTCGAGAACAGGTTGAAAGACGAGCATCATGGCTTCAGACCTTGGAGGTCAACTTGTAACGCCGGAAATGCATATCCTCGTATTTCCATCTATTGTACTATAACTTTTTTTCCTTATTTTGTTACCTGAATATATGACGTTTCTGTGTCTTTGTATATTGTAATTGTTTTACTATTTGTATATATATGCATTTATGTCGATGTATAATTGGTTTGTTGTGTAAAGATTATCGGTATTTTTACGCTGGGTCTGGCCTAGGGAAAACTATGCTATCGAACGAATACATCGATAGGTCGTGTGGAGAACCAAAGTGTTTAGGATCTTTGGTAGTGTTAACTCTGCCGCGTGGAGCGCGGGCAGAGCATAGAGAGTCTGGCTGGAGTAGCGAGTGGAGCAGGTGTGTGGTGTGAAGCTCCCGCGAGTTGCCGCGCTTTCGGGGTTTGGCAGCATGTAATTGCGCTCGACTTGCGATGATAGTTTCTGACATGGTGTCGCGGACGGGAAGCATTAGCTGGCGCACATCAAGAGCCCGTTTCGTCTGGTGACCGTGTCGAGAAGAAGGCGCGCCAACATCCAGCTTCTGCAACAGCGACGGCCGACAATGAGTGACTGTCGCCACATCCTCGATCGACGGCTTCAAACCTTCAATCAACCAACAAGGAAGACTGGAAGCACGTAAAGTTATAGAACTGTATGGCAGACCTCAGCTTTTCAAACTTTTAAAATTGTTGCATCACAAAATTACAGCTACTTAGCATGAATCTTTGTTGCTCATTGTCCCAATTGCATTACCAAGCAGGGTCCCTTCCTTTTCCGAAATGAACCCGAGTGTCGTTGAAATTCAAACGCCAGCATAATTCCATTTCACTGCTTTAATTTCAAAGTTCAGTTAAAGTATTCATAGCTGGCTACAATACTTAGATTACACAAGCACAAATTAAGAGTGCTAGTTTTGTTACCATATTTTAGCTTACCTGTGACTGCAGCTCAGCTTGGTACGTACTAAATTTTACTATTGTTAATTGTTCAGAATCATTTAAATCAAGTTCAAAGATAAATCTCTTATTTCTAAATTGCGTAGACTCAAGTAGCTTTTGAAATGATTGTTGAGGTAGTCCAAGACTAACCGTATTTTACTGAATTTCGATGTGCTTCAGAAAGAAAGCTCACTATTAACTTCAGTCACTAAATTAACTTTCGATTTTCCGGTTTTATTAATTCTTTTGCTAAATTAAGTCAGGGTGTAGCGAAATTTATTACTTCTGACAAACTTTCAGTTTTCATACTACACTTGTCAACCTTCAGTTGCCACGCTTCTAGTGCTAATTATATGTGTAATAATCTTTGTTTTTCAGTTACTATAGTAATTGTCCTTAGGACTGGCGACCGTAATTTCCCCCAAATCTCAAATATCTAATTACCGCTCGTTGATTGTTAACGTAACGGCCGCACATTTACTTTCTTTATTAACTTTACCCCTATTTCAAAATTAATTTCCACCAGTTTCATTAGCATTTTTCCTTTCATTTAGATGTAACCCTTTCCTCCCTCTTTACCGACAAATTAACCTCGGTGACGATTGCTTTTCCCAAATTTCCCTTAGGTACACGCGGTTTAATTTTTCACTGTCATTAAGGTCGATAAGTGAGGGGGAGGTTACAAACTGTTAACCTAAGTTAGTAGTGCATCACTATGAATTTGGGGAAAGACTTTGTGATGCTCTTTCTCAATACAGTAAAGGCATTCGGTAGCGTATGTAGAAGAAAGGTCAGGAAAACATTAGAAAAGAATGGAGTGGAGAGAGAGTCAAGTGGAGCGGAGGAGATGTGGATGTCTGAACTGCGTGAAAGTGGGAATTGGGCGAAGACCTTACAATAGCCTTTCTCAGTACCGGAAAGATATTTGATTACATTTCTAGAAGGAAAGTCCATGAAGAATTAGAAAAGAAGGGAGTGGAAAAAGAGACAGCAAACGTAGTGGGGAGATGTATTGTGCAAATCTGAGTGGCAAATGAATAGACAGATAGTTTCCAGCAAATGAGTGGTGTGGAACGGGGCAATGCGTTGTCACCTCTCCTCTCTATTGTGGCCTTGGATGAGATAAAGACTAAGACTTCAGAAAAAACTGTAAAAGACCGGATGAAAGCAAAAGTGTTCGCTGGTGGCTTCATCAACTGGAGAAAAAGGGAAGAGCAGTTTCAAGAACAGCTGGATGCTTGGGAATAAATTGTGATACAGTTTGAAATGAAATTTAATGTAAGAAAATTTGAGAATCACGTTACAACTAGAAAGAGAGATAGAGTAACTAGCGGAACAATGATTGGACGTGAACAACTGAAGAAGGTGAACAGTGTGAGGTACTTGGGAAATGTGATAGAGGAAAATGGAAGAAATGAGAATGAGATCATCGAAAGAGGAAGACAGGCAGAAGAATACCTACAAAGTGTTAGGTGCTAGCCCGGTTTGGATCAAAGACGTCCCACAAAGAAGCAAAGGCCTAATATATGGAAGTTATTAAATCACAATACTGACCTTTGCGTCTGAAACATAAGGAATGAAAAAGAAAAGATGTATGGAGATTGCGGGCATCTAAGATGATGTTATCAGAAGTGTCATAGGAGTAGCAAGGAGTGAAAGAATTAGGAATGAAAGGGTAATGCAGACAGTTAACCCTTTCAGAACAGGGTAGAAACTCATGGTTAAAATGCTATGGGCACTTAAAGAGAATAAAAAAGAAGAGGATTTCCAAGAAGATACATTAAACTGGAATTCGAAGGAAACAGCCAACAAGAATGCCAATCGGTATGTGGCTGAAAGGTGTAGAGGAATGTATCGAAAAATGAGGCGAAGACTGTACCAGTGTGATTAGAGAAAGCCGGTGGGAAAACAGTACTAGATGACGAGGCTTTGTTCCAAACACAGCCAGCATGGGGCTGGAAACTATCCAGCACGATGATGATGATCAGAAGCCATCACACCCTAAATATTATGTAGGAATTCGATGTATGATACAGGACACTGGTGCGTAGTCCGGTGGTTAGTAAGCTTGCCTCTCCACCTGCCAAACATCTGCCAACCAAGTTCTGTGCTAGAAAATATACACTCTGTGAATTTTAACAGACTACCTGCGAGTGCAGCGCCGTTGCACATGCGTCAGCGACATTGCTATTGAGGCTGATACAGGAATGAGATTACTGATTGCATCTAGTGCACGTAAGTTTTTCTCGTAATTACTTTTTCTATCATAGTACGTAGCACGGCAGTTAAGTGTTGCATGCGTTTTATATCTGAATTTTAGCTCTAAAATCGGAGTTTAAGTCGAATTACAAACGACTTTTGGAAATGAAAGTGTCATCGCCGTCGTTGTGATTTATAGAAAAAGGGTGTTTTCGCAGCGTGTAAGTTCCCGTCCTGCAGGAGGGCGTCCTAATAAGAGGAGCAGGCCGTGTGATGTACGGGGACCACGCAGCAAACAGCCGGCTCGCAGCCACCGCCGGAATTACCCCACACCGGCGCCGCTCCGGCCGTAAACCCCTGCACTGCTCCAATCCCAGCCGCCGCACCCTTGTCACACATAGCGCTGACGAAAATTGAATTCCAGATGGGCGTGTAAGCCTCCGGCAGATCCCGCCGAGGAATATAGATATTTAAATAGAGAGAGAATCGAGAGAGGGTGGGGGCGGGGGTGCAGATAGCGGGAGGGGAGAGAGGGCCAAGGCAAGGAGTCCGTGGGCTAATACGACAACGCCAGCCGACGAATAAAACATGAGCGGGCGAGATGGATTTCCGCTGGGCGGGGGCAAGTAGTGGCGTGTGTGTGTGTGTGTGTGTGTGTGTGTGTGTGTGTGTGTGTGTGTATTCGTGTGTCAGAGATAGCGGTGGGGTCTGCTCGGAGGCGTATCGCTGCTGCTATACTGCTGCATTGGGGGAAAGGCAGGAGCTAACGTAGTTGGGAGCAACCGGCCTCGGAAAAATTTCCTACCTACATTATTCTGACATTGACAGTTTTACGTGTACTACAGTCATTCTGATATGGACGAACTTTTCAAAATGTTATGTAGATTGTGCTCCAGCGCTTGAATTCACTTGAAGAGTTACTTTTTGCAATCTCTAAAGCTACTTTTTGATTGTGACATTCATAGGCCACAAAGGCAGCTATTGGAATTCCTCTTAATGGCGTCTCTATTAATGGTTTACATCAGTAGTGAACTGCTTCCTTAGCTTACTCTGCAGTGTCTGTCCGCCTTCTTAGCTGAGTGGCAACGTGTTTGCCCACCAAGCAGTGCTTCCGAGGTTGATTCCCTGTCGGGCCAGAGATTTCCTCCGCTCGTAGACTGGTATTGTGGTGTCCTCTTCATCCTCTCGTTATCACCGATACGCAAATCTCCCAATGTGCCATCACCTGAAATAAGACCTGCAACCCTGTTGCCCGTCTTTCCCAGAAGGGGCCTCCAGCCATTAGTGCCACACGGTCATTTCATTTCTTCAGTGTCTGGTTTTGTATGAGAAGGAGGGTTGAAATGTAATTCTTAAATAGGGCCAATTAAACAGTTTCCGTTCGAAGGCCATACAGACCAGAATCAGTACATCAGTGAGGCAGATTCACCGTGAACATTGAGGTAATCATCCCAACGACGCAGCAGACTGAATATACCCGTTTGGTAAACGACAAGTCCTGCTGCGTGAAGATGTCCATAACAGCCTGCTGAACCTCGTTGTCCAACAAGAATCGTAGACCCTCAAAGGCCATTTCAGACCGAGGGCGTGGTAATCGCACAGGAAGACATCAGCACTGTAGATCGGGTGCTCAAATGTCTCCCACTTGAGGCGTCGTAATTTCTGTATTATGATATTTGAGATATGGAAACGCCTTGGGTCGAATTGTGACTATCAGGGAACTTGCCCCAACATTTCACAATGGTGGTTTTCTACAGGTATGCTGACCCATACACATTCTTCATTCACTGATGGATGTCTGCCTGCGTTTGGCGTTCGGCGACCAAGAAAGGAATGTACATCAAGTTGACACTTTTGGACCCATTTGGTAATAACGTTGCCGTAGCTCACGTTTCCGCATTTACCGCAAGCACGTCGGAAAGACACAAATTCTACATTAATCCCCTGCCTACATGTTAGTGCTTGTACACCAGCATAGGAGCCGTGGTAGATTGCACATACGTCGCAGCAACGCTCTCGAATGGAAACTTTTTACGGCCTCTAGCAGGTGACTCGATCGCTGCACTAGGGGGAAGTTACTGTAGACTTAACGGAGAACGTGGGCTTGGCAGTAGAAGCATGCGAGGAGGAATACATTCGGAGTTCTTTAGTAAATCTAACAGCAAATACACTACTCAAAAATCAGAAGAGGAGGAGGTATAATAGAAAATGGCCAGGACACATAAAAAGATTCCAGATGGACTACATAAGAGCAAACAGAGATTCTGATGATAAACACGATGATGATGATACGGTGGTAAGGAGCACGACAGTAAGGTTCTTAGCGCACGTACTAGAATGAGTTTAGACGAGTTTCGATGAAGTTCGCAAAATTATTGGCATAGGTACTGTGAATAAAAATATATAGCCGGCCGAAGTGGCCGTGCGGTTAAAGGCGCTGCAGTCTGGAACCGCGAGACCGCTACGGTCGCAGGTTCGAATCCTGCCTCGGGCTTGGATGTTTGTGATGTCCTTAGGTTAGTTAGGTTTAACTAGTTCTAAGTTCTAGGGGACTAATGACCTCAGCAGTTGAGTTCCATAGTGCTCAGAGCCATTTTTTTAAAAATATATAGAACGCTCTATAATCTATAAAATATCACCCAGACACAAGCACAAACACAACCACCCACACACCCACACACAAACACGCTCAAACACACACACACACACACACACACACACACACACACACACACACACACACACACTACGGCAAGAAAAATGGCTAAAATAAAAGTGAGATAGTGTTAATACTTTCATCCTTCTTTACCTCTTCTGCATTACTGCAGATGACATGTACTGAGCACGTTTGTACTGTGCATGCAGTACACGTGAGGTGCCTAGTTTTTTCCACTGCCCTGTGTGGAATACATAAGTTCTTGTACACTTCACTAACCTGCTGTCTTCATGATGATGATGTCCCCAGCGCAGAAAACAGCACGCAGGTCGTGGATTCTTTTTCTTGAGGTTGAAATTAACTTCGCAAGGAACTGCTGCTACGAATAAACTGTAACTCATTTGGGATGCCACTCGCGTTTTTATTGATATAGACACGAGAAACTACTCTTGATCACAACGTATTGAACATATATTTCCACAGTCATTATTTATGGCTAAAATAACATGAAATACATCCTGCCACAGACAACATGTCTCTCTACTGGAACCGTCAGAACTGGAGAATCAAATTACATGAATCAAATATTGCTATTACAGACATCATGTTTGTACCTAGCGACGGTCGGGACTGTAGTAAATAAAATTGCATGAAACAAATACTGCTATAACAGACAACATGTCTGTCTACTGGTACGGTCAGAACTGGAGAGCCGGACTGCCAGAGACACTTCACGCGCCAAACCAGCAAGGCGTCACTCGAACGCCACCGAAGTGCATCGGCAGTAATATCGTCAGTCTTTTGTTTTAGTAATACTTTGATTTTAGTAATTTTGAAATGACTGATTGATAGCTTGATGTTGAGAGATGTTAATTTAAAAAAATGAAGTAATTAGGATGACAGGTTTAATTTATAATAGCAACTAAAGTTTAACGTTTTGGCGCCCTACCGCCGAACACAGCAGCCAATCACAGAGCAGCACCATCATGCAGGCGGTCTTTCTCACGGTAATGGTACCGAGTCTAACATCTGTCACCGGTACCTCATCCCACATTGCGTCATCTCTATGCTTCTTGCATCTCCACTGCCCTGGGAATATCTTCCTGGAGCCTAATATGATGGCTGAATAAGCAAGAAATATTACAACACACACACACGCACACACACACACACACACACACACACACACACACACACACAGATTCACACGAACAAAATAAAGAGACACAAAGTAAAAAGGGGAAAAAGAAAGGAAATAGTTAAAAAAGAAGGCAGCAGGTATCTGAGGAAGGCTGATCGCTGAAATAAAAGCGAACTATTCTAAAAAACACTAAAATCTCCAGACTAAGGAGTTAGACTAGAGCCCAGACACGTCACGGTATATTAAAAGCTTGACCACACTCGTCCAGTCATCAGCTAAAATAGAGGGAAGATGCCCAAGTAAAATTGCTTCTGCCCACTTGTCAGAAAAAATGCACTTGGTTGAAATGTTGTGTACAGTGGTTTGCTCGCAACAATCTCAAAAGACCGGTCGGGAGGGGGGGGGGAGCGGAGATGAGGGGGGGGGGGAAGGGTCCTCTTGGAAGAGGAAAAAGCCAGCCGAAATGAACGGCATGAGGAATGCCACGGACGGAACGCTGGCTTCGTCGAAGGCAGCAGGGGAATGATGCTCTGTGTAACATTATGTTCCTTGCAAGCCTCCTCGCTCTTTGGCACCTTTGTCTGAACGTTCATTTCCACAGAATCCCACGTGCCCTAACACCTATCAGGATGACACATCTTTCTCCTGCCGCTGTAGGACGTACGGTAGGTAAATGAGAGCGGACCATTTTCTCTGGTGAAAGCATGTAATGCAAAGATTGTAGGGCACTAATGCAATCGGAGCAGATATCAGACAGCGATTGTAAGGCGTACTCCGGAGCAAATACAGACCCAGATCGCAATTATCTAATGAAGTGTCGACTGAGGTTCAGAAGAAAGGCCTGCAAGAAACAGTGTCGAAATAATTGGGATACCGGAGTACAGGCGAAAGATAAGTTGCAAACGATGTTCTCTAATGCTGTAAGTAAACAATAGGCAGTTTGGTTGAGGCGGAATGGACAGTTCTATAATGGGCAGTCACGGAAGTTGGGCAGAGGAATTCAGATTCAAGAAAGGTATCTGTGATAAAAATTGGCCAACAGCAGAAATAATTCAGTTGCTCGGTGAAAGAAGGATGTAAACAAGGAAAGACGGGAATACAGGAAAATATGTCACATAAGAATGAAAGAAATAGGAAATGTGCTGAAGGTCACATGAAATAGCTGCAGTAATAGCGGGGAGAGAGGGAGGAAAAAGATGAAGAGCGATAGCGTAAAACAGGAAGATGAGTCACTATGTCTGACAGTGGGGGATGATCCTGGGATGAAATGTGTAATGTTTAATGGGAGACTGGACGGAGAAGAGTCGAGATTTGGTCCAGGGACTAGGAAAGGCTTAGGAGCCTTTCGATCTAGAGAAAATATGGGTAGATGTCCAGTTGTATTTGTGAGTGATGGAGAAGAAAAAGCCTGTTGAAATTTCCATGGCATGAGACATTGATAGATTAGTGATGGAGAGAAGGTGGAACATGTTGGTACAGATGCGTCAGCAATCCGGAATTGGAGAATATTATGGAGATGATGGGAGTGTCTAATATATATGTACTCGTAATTCGAAAACCTTTCCGTACCCGATATGCGAATTAAGCCCGACGAATACCGTGAACAGTCGCTCCGATCAGCTGGCCATCTAAGTACGTATCCGAACTCTACTGAAACACTCACCTTAACGAATGCTTTTAGCCACCATTCCCAGACGCGACCACCACAGTATCCTCTAAATGGCTGTGCTCAGACTTGCACAAGCGGTACACATCAATCGGTTTAAATACAGTCTACTTTGCTCTAGAAGAGTATACGCAAATGGTTTCAACTCTAGTGAGGTGTTTGTGCGAAAGTTAGTAACTGAGGAACCGAAGCATGTTACTACTGAATGAGAAAATTGAACAATTAGTTATATAGGGAACGTAGTAGTTTTGTAGAAATAATAAAGTACACATCAAAATCGAATGAAAGTACGAGACTTCATACTGTTACTCGTAGGTGTGACGGGTTATAATGAAAGGTCTGTCGTGCTGTTACACGATTTATTTCAATCTTCTCTGTGTTATCTAGCCACGAATAAACCATATACCCTGTAATAAGAGAGTGGAGATGTGTAACGCCCACATTATTTGTGGAATTTTGTTACATGTGTTGATAACACTACGGTACAGTAAGTATACCTAAAATATGGAGACCATAAGTAATGTTCGCGAACGAGCTTCCAAGACAAAGAGTGGAGACCGTACAGCTTTATTTTCATTGTAATTGTTACTTCAACACTACGCACCGATGAAAAAAACAGAGATATCAGGAATAAATTTTGAAAGAGAAACTGAGGGGTATGTATACTATCTGGTTGCAATTTCGACTGAGCAGAAGAAGCCCGTTAAACAAAAAGGCCACTGAATATCTCCAAAAGAAAGAGGAAACTGAATTTTAGCCTTATTTGCTGGCCACCTGACACGCACGCACTTGCAACTCTGGCATGTGCTTTGTAGCTGCTGTCAGTATGAACTCTGAGGATCACCGAAACTCACAGCGACCTACATATATTACTCTGACTCGGAGCTGCATACGTCCTACTTCCCAAGCAACAAGTAGGGCATCGCTCATAGTTGAAAAACGTTCTACAGCTGAGCTGCAAGGTTGTCAGAGTAACCTAATTCTGAAGTTGCGAAGTACATCTACATCTACATGGATACTCCACATGTCAAACTTTAGTGCCTGCTTCGATGAACCCCTTTCACAATAATTCTCTAGCATTCCACTCTCGAACAGCGCGCGGAAAAAAGGACATCCATATCATTCCGCACGAGGTCTGATTGCCCTCATTTAAATATGATGATCGTTTATCCCTATGTTGGTCGGAGTCAACAAAATACTTTCGCATTTAGACGAGAAAGTTCGAGACAGAAGTTTAGTGACGAGTTCCCTCCACAACGAGAAAAGCCTTTATTTTAATGATGTCCACCCCAAATCCTGTATCATGTCCGTGATACTTTCTCCCCTATTTCTCCACAATACAGAACCTGCCGCTCTTCTTTGAACTTTCTCGATGTACTCAGTTAATACTCTCTGGCAAGAAACCCACATCGCGATAGAGAAAGGACAAGCCTAGTGTAGGCAGTCTCTTTAGTAGATCTGTTCCATCTTCTAAGTGATCTGGCAATAGAACGAAATTCAGTTTAAGTTGTTCGTAATTTAATTCCTAGGTACTTTGTTGAATTTACGGCCTAAGAATATGACTTATATGTCGTGTAACCGCAGTTAAACGGACTCCCTTTAGCACTCGTGTGGATGACCACACACTTTTCATTATTTAGGCTCAATTGTCAATTTTCGAACCCTACAGATATCTTGTCTAAATAATTTTTCCACTGGTTTTTACCTTCTGATGACTTTACTAGATGATAAATTACAATATCATCTGCAAACAACCTAAGTGGCTGCTCAGATTGTCTCCTAAATCGATTACATGGATAAGAAACAACACAGTAATTATAGGTAATAGTACCTTTGGGAACGCAGAAATCAATTTTGTTTAAATCTATGACTTTCCGTCAATTACTACGAACTATGACCTCTCTGACAGGAAAACACGACTCCAATCACATAACTGAGACGATATTCCAGATGCAGGCAATTTGATTATAAGCCGCTTGTGAGGTGCAGTGTCAAAACAATTTGGAAGCCGTCTAGAAATACGAAATCAGTTTGAAATTCTTGTTAGTGGCGCTCAGCACTTCATGTAGGTGAAGAGCTTGTTGTGTTTCACAAGAACGATATTTCTAAATCCGTGTTGACTTGTGTCAGTAGACCTTTCTCTTCGAGTAATTCATAATGTTAAACATGATATATGTTTTAAAATCTTGCTGAGTATCTATGTTAATGATATGGGCTAGAAATTTTGTGGGTTTCGTTATGACCTGTGCTGTTCTTGGGTACGGATCTTATGTCGAGCGAGCTATTGTATATGATTGTTAAGTAGCTACTGGGCTATTGAATCAACATATTCTGAAAGGAACATAACTGATATACAACCTGAACCAGAAGATTTCTTTTTATTATGTGACTTAAGTTACTTCGCTATTCCTAAGTTACCTACACTGCCAGCTGTTGTCGATTCTAATTTTGCAATATTTACTTCGTCTTCCTTGGTTAAGAAATGACGAAAATAGATGAAGTGGTGATGTATTTATCGATAATACATTTAAACATCGGCAATAGTTTCTAATTATCCCGTTAGTACTGAGATGTAAGAATAAGAGTCAAATAAAATACACTGCTGACCATTAAAATATCGTGGCAGCAGGAAGAATAGCAGATAACGAAATTTTATTACATTCTTAGGCGATTTGGAGGTATAAAGATTGCACAGAGCTTCCGCATATGATGGACAATGCAACGATTCGAACTGAGCTATAATGGCACACAAGCGTTAGTCATTTATAGCCGATGGTGGCCTGGGAGTCTCTCAACACACTTTTAAACTGGTGTTTTCAGTACATGCGATGTCTGGAGAACATGCTGGACAAGGCAGCGGGAGAAAACCAGAGAGGTAGGTGACAACTGCATGCGAAACGTATGGACTAGCGTTATCTTGTTGAAAAACACATCAGATATATTAGACCTGCTGTCCAAATTGCTAGCTATGTGATTTGATAACTATGTGAACGAGAAGTCTTTGTGCTGTGTACCGAATGGCACGTCGGTACATCCCAGCAGGTGATGGACCTGTGTTACAGTGAACGCAAACTGTCAACGTTAGTTTTTCTCAGAGCCACTACCTTCATCGTGATGTGGTATGCTAGACCAGTACTCGTCTGAATAGACAACGTAGGTCTACTGATGTGTTGAAGTGTCGCCTTTCGACCGACCAGTGTCGGTGCACCTTCCTCACCATTCGCATCATTGGAAGCTGCATTAATTGTCATTGAAAGGGAGGCAATGGTATGCTAGGTCGGGTACAGCAGATGTTGTCGCACTGTCGACGTGAATATTTACGTTGCTGTAAACAAATCCACTTTCTAACTCACAGTTTGCGAAGTTTCTTAACAATCCTGCACAGCAGGATGGAAAATGTTTCTGTCCTTCGGTGGATTTGATTCGATTTGATTTCAGCAGCATGATAAAAACAGAAGCAGATATAGCGCACTGTTGGATGCACCAAAACAGGTTTTATCGTACGCTTTCACCGCCTGTGATTCTAGTAAGGCCAACCCGTAGCCTTAAAGACCAGTAGGAAGCCCTTTTACTAGTTATTCATTAGAAACAATCTCTTCAGGACTTCATGAATCTAATATTCTGTATGATTGATATGCAACACCTTGCATTGCAAAATTTAGTGTGGTGATGTTTTATCACCCTCACGACACAATCTACATATAACGGACTCATTCTCTAAACTCAGCCGCGCGGGATAGCCGCGCGATCTACGTCACCTCCTCACGGTTCGCGCGGCCAACCCCCCCCCCCCCCCTCCTCCCCCGTCGGAGGTTCGAGTCCTCCCACTGGCATGTGTGTGTGTATGTCGTCCTTAGCGTAAGGTAGTTTAAGTTTCATTAAGTAGTGTGAAAGTTTAGGGACCGATGACCTCAACAGTTTGGTCCCATAGATCTTACCAGAAGTTTCCAATTTCCTCTAATTTGATAAACTCACCTTGTATGGGTGTTTCTTAAAATTCCCATTGTTTGTCATTAGCCTGCCGTTAGTTTATTCTGTCTCCAGTTCAAGCTCAGTATTACAGAACTTCTCTTAAAAATGCTTTTAGCATCGTAAACTTGCTATTCTTTTGTGATTGGATCGTAATCCAACATTCTACATTCTAACTTCTAATCCAGTTTCGTGATTTTGATTTAACTACCGCCTTAGTCATGGTTAGGACAGGTTCTGGTCCAATAAGTGGAGTATACGTCCCTGTCCTGACATCAGCTTGTTCATTGCCACGGTTTCTTGAATGACCACTGACCTGCAGCATGTTTAACCTGTTGCTTTTTCCTAGCCTCACTTGGCATTTGCGGCATTCTGCAACGATCTTTGACCTCATTGATGGGCTGAGAGATTTCAGAGCTGCGTGGCTGTCTGAATGAAGGTTGATGCTACGATATTTGCAGCGCGTATGCCATTTCTCCCCCGCGCACACACTGGATATTTCCTCGCGAGATTCCGTTGCCAGTTTCTATTGAGAGATTCCTCTCTCTAGTTTAATCTGTAGCCCCTATACTCCGGCCCTAGCGGCTTCGTTTGTTTTCGATTCGTAAGTGAATCAGACCGTCCCTTGCTCGGCGTCGTGGTTCGCTTTTCTACTGCTCCATGCTTTCAGCTGTCATACTGAAAGGTTACTGAAGCGGCTACAAGTTGTTGATCAGTGAGCCGGTATTTCCCTTACCATTTGTTAGCTAGACACCTGAGGTCGCAGAGGATCCATAATGGCATCATGTTTGACACTGCTGAATCCGTCAATTCCATATTCGCTTGATAGGTGTGGGATCTCGACGATTGCAAGCACCCATATCGACGAACGAGAATCTGCTTCCCACGCCCGGGTTCCCGGGTTCGATTCCCGGCAGGGTCAGGGGTTTTCTCTGCCTCGTGATGACTGGGTGTTGTGTTATGTCCTCAGGTTGGTTAGGTTTAAGTAGTTCTAAGTTCTAGGGGACTGATGACCATAGATGTTAGGTCCCATAGTGCTCAGAGCCATTTGAACCATTTTTGAGAACCTGCTATGTCGATAGGTCATGATCCTCTCACTTTAGAATTACACCACTTCTGACGTAAGAAAATAGACTTACGGAAAAGCCGTAACACCAGAAAATAATTTAACATATTCTAATATCGGGAACACATTTGTCTACGTAACATATTTCAGTGATTAACATTGCAAGATCCTGGTTAACGTAAGCGTGAGATAAGCCATTGCAAACGTGGAATGCTGGTAATTAATAACCGGTGTACACTTCGTAGTGCTGAACGCAAGCATGAAAACGTACATGCATTTTGTTGCATAGGTGCCGCATGTTAGTTTGTGAGATAGAGTGCGTTGCCTGTTGCATGTTGTCGGTCAATTCGGTGACGGTTAATGCTGGTTGTGGATGACGCTAGAGTTGTCGTCCGATGACGTCTCGTATCTGCTCTCTTAGATCTGGTGATCGAGCAGTCCAAGGCAGAATGTCGACACATGATGGACTCAACGGTGGCGTATGGGCGAGCGTTATACAGTTGGAAAACACCCCATCGAATGCTGTTCATGAATGCCATCACAACAGGTCGAATCACCAGACTGTCAGGGAGCGCGGGATAATCATCACGAGAGTGATCCTGCTGTCATACGAAATCGCATCCCAAGTTATAACTCCAGGTGTAGGTCCAGTGGGCGTTGTGGGTTAGGCCCTCATCTGGCATTCTCGTAACCAACACCGAGGCAGAACTGGCTTTCATGAGAAAACTCAACAAACCTCCACCCTGCCGTCCAGTGGGGTCTATGGATTGGTCCCTATACAGGGTCTATTTCAGAGCAGTCCTTGAAGTAAACGATTTGTAGCACCTCGTTGTGTCACTCTGGTGCCAACTTCTGCTCAAATTGCTGTTGTGGATCCAGTAGGATGAGCCAGATCCATAGGCCGAACACGATGATTTTCACTCTCAGTAGTGGCACGTGTCCTTGAGGATCCTTGTCTTCTTGCGACCGTACATTCCCGAACCACCTCCTCCAACAATCATGTACAGTTGCTACACTCCTGCCAAGTCTTTCTGCAATAGCGCCAAAGGAATATCGAGCTTCTCGTATCCCTAATAAACGCGCTCGGTCAAACTCAGTGATGTGTTGATGACAGCGACTTCTTCGCCTTAAATGGTATTCTTATCTAACATCGACTCAACAAGTCTAATCTCAAGGGTAACTAAATTAAACAACCGTTACAGCGTGTATTTAAAGCGAACCTGATTTCCATCCTCATAGTACTACTACAAGCGTCACTCTTATGCGACTGGTGCGAAGTTGTAATAGACGGCATCTTTCAAATACAGAAACACGCCTACCAACTTTCGTTTATGCCGCACAATTTCTTCTTCGTGTTACGATTTTTTTCCCTTCAGTGTATGTCTACAGGCACAACTGGAGGTTCTTTGATTTGCTGCGTGAGGAGATTGGGCGGAAATAGAGCATCTAAAATATTAGCTGAGTTTATTACTAAATAGGTACGAATATTTATTTAGCAAGTACATTTCCAGAGGAATGTTCTGGTTATTTACAACTATTTCTGAATATCACCTGATACAAACAGTTTTACATGGCCCTGAATAGAAGGATAACTGGCATAATGTTCTGTCGTAGACATTTAATACAGTGATGCCCTATCTAAGACGATGCATTCGCCTCATCGCTGACTGCCAACTGGGACGAGCTTTCCTCCGCTTAGCCGTAAGCAATTACGGTGGCGGAGAGAAACTATCGGAGGCATCGATACGCCGGAGTTTTACATTCGTCAGTTCGGCATGCAGCGACAGTGCTCTTCTATGACTTCGTTGCAAGGAGACAAACTTGCTTTGAAATCACACTCTTCAGACGACACCTCTGTTTCTACAAGATGTGCGATCTTTTCACAAACTATCCATATTCCGATGCGATTTCTAAACAAGCAATCTGCTGCTTAATATCTCCCTACGCACACAATGTATCTGGCGTCCCTTCTACCTATACTACCGACTTCGGACACCTATGCTGATTTGCTAATCATCTGCATAGCAAACCATTTAGTCCATCATAGTACATGAATACTTGTCGTACCCTGCCTTATTGTATTCCAGTGATAATGGTCGACAGCGTAGCTATTCCTGCCAATTATATATCGCGAGATGAAAATAACTGTAACTTTCTGGCTCTACTGAGACTACAGTTGTTACGGTAGTAGTTCTTCTCATTCTTTTTCTCTTTGTCTTGAGTCATCAGTCTTTTGACTGATTTGATGCGGCCCACCATGGAGTCCTCTCCTGTGCCAATGTCTTCACCTCTACCACTTTCGTCCCACATCCTCAGTTCTTTGCTGGGTGTATTCCAACCTCTGTTTTCCTCAACAGTTTTTATCCTATACAGCTTCCTCTGGTACTATGGACGCTATTACCTGATGTGTTAAATATCCTACCACTCTGTCCCCCCTTCTTGCCCCTACTTTCCGTATATTCCTCTCCTCGCCGATTTTCCCGGAGTACTACCTCATTCCTTACGTTGTCAGTCCACCTAATATTCAACATTCTTCTGCAGCACTATATTTCACAAGCTTAGATTCTTTTCTCTTCGGGCTTTGCAACGATCCATGTCTCACTGCATACAAAGCTGTGCTCCAAACGTACATTCTTACAAATTTCTTCCTCAAATTGAGGCCTATTTTTGATAACAGTAAGCGTCGCTTGTCTGGGAATGCCGGTTTTGTAGGTGCTAGTCTACTTTTTATGTTCTCCTTCCTCTGTCCGTCAGGGGTTATTTTGCTGCCTAGGTGGCAGAATTCCTTAACTTCATCTACTTCTTGATTATCAATTTTGATAACAAGTTTCTGCCGTTATCATTTATACTACTTCTGGTCACTTTCGTCTTTCTTCGATTTACTCTCAGTCCGTATCCTGCACTAATTAGATTGATCATTCCATTCAGCAGATCCCGTATTTTTTCTTCCCTATCACTGAATACAGCAATATCATCAGCCAACCTGATATCCTTTGACCTTGAATTTTAATTCCACTCTTGAACCTTTCATTGCTTCTTCGATGCATAGATTGAACAGTAGGGCCGAAGGACTGCGTGCCTCTCTTATACCCTTGTTAATACGAACATTTTGGCCTTGGTATTCCAGTCTCATTTTTCCCTCTTGGCTCTTGTACATATTGTATATTACTCATATATCTCCATAACTTACCCTTTCTCCTCAGAATTTGTAACATCTCGCACCTTTTGACATTGTCGAACGGTTTTTCCAGGTAGAGAAATCCTATGATTGTATCTTGATTCTTTTCATTAATCACTGTCGAATGGAACTGAATCGGTGAGAGGCTGAGAGGAAGGTCTGATATTGACACCGAAATATTCTACACTGCGCAACGTAACGAGCTGGAGAATTATAGATGGAAATGGCGATTCTCAGTGCCTTTTGAATTAAGTTTGAGTAACTCAGAAAGAGAGTTTCAGTTAAATTGTAGGATTATCTAAGAAGAAGTTTAAAACTAGAACTTTGAAACTAAGACCGTCGCCGAGAGCGGTGGTGAACTCTGGGTGGCATGGTGATTAATGTAGCTGGCTGGTTGTTGGGGTCGCCGGCTGAAACCCAGCTGCCAGCCACTGTAATATTTATAATTTGTTGAAGGTTATTGAAACAGTTTATGTTTGTTTTGGTTGTATATTCTGCTACAACTGATGCGTGTATAAATATCAGCGTTCTGAAATATTCGATGTTTCTGTACCTAGTTACACTCTTCGTCTTTTAGTTCAGTTCTGTTCTGGCATTACCTTGGTGTTAGTAATAAACGTACTTTCAGTTTTACGTATTGTGTTTCATTGAGAACCCTGTTTCCTGATACGTATTTGAATGTTGTCATGACGCGACATTAATCGATGGAGACACCACGTATTTAGACATCACCACGGTGGCGACCGAAATGTGGTGGGGAAGGCGAACGCTCGCTTTATTGGGAGAATTTTAGGAAAGCGTGGTTCATCTGTAAAGGAGACCGCATATAGACGCTGGTGCAACCTGTTCGTGAGTACGGCTCGAGTGTTTGGGATTCGCACCATGACGGATTGAACTCAGAAGTGAGCTGCTAGACTTGTTACCAGTAGGTTAGATTAGCTTGCAAGTGTTACGGGTATGCTTCGGGAGCTCATGTAGGAATCCCTGAAGGGAAGAACACATTCATTTTCAAGAATACTAGGGGGAAAATTTATAGAAGTGTCATCTGAAGCTGATTACAGAACGTCCGTACTGCACCAACATATATTTTGCGTAGGGACCACGAAAATAAGATACCAAAAATTACTGCTCAAACGGAGGCGTCAGATAGTAGTTTTTCCGTTGCTCTATCTGCGAGGGGAACAGGAAAGGAAACTTTTGGGTCAGGGTACGCTCCGCCATGTACCGACCGATGGCTTACGTAGTTATGTATGTAGATGTAGATCGTGCTGCTTCAGGTCGCAACAACTGAGTAACATAACAACTATATGCCAAGGAAAGGTGACATTTCGTTCAGTTGCCCTCGAAGTAACTTTATAATGTCCTGATTTCCCATGTATGCTAACTTCTCGGAAGAAGATCGGCTTTGGGGTAAGTAACAACAGGCCAAAAGAAACAAATACAAGAAAACATTGCATCTCCCAATGTGATACGAGGCGAACCTGTAGGGCACTTCCGGTATCAATTTTCGTACATGCATTTGTCTCAGCAATGAGACAGGTCTGTCATAAAGACCACTGTTGTACCTCAGGCAATGATAATGAATGAAAAGATCTCTTCCATGTGTCCGCGCAGCCATAAACCTGTAACGATTTCTAATTGAACAGATAAAACTATAATGAAAACTACAGTAGCTGTTAAGGGAGATTAATATAATAATATAATGTTGTATATTTGAAATAGCAGCCACCCAAAAGCATAGTTTCAAAAAGTTAACTTGAATCAAACCACGATCTGTTTCGTGTTTCTTACAAATTAGTCTTCAGGTTGTTGTTATTGGCTTTGTTGTTTTCTTGCTGGGGCCTCGTTTTGCATTTGTTATTTGTCTGTGGAACTAGGATAGACAGCGTATTGGAAACAGTTGTAAATAATACTACTTCTCTTTTCGAATTTAAATCAATTCCATTACTATAGCTGAGACATATTTAGCTACGCTCGTATTTTCTCACGGCATCGGTAGCCTAACACATTTACCACAGCGACATCTTTGAAAATATTTCGGATGGTACATATATGAAGCAGGGTCTTACTTTGTGAATGTTTATCGTTTATGTCGCCCTGAAACATGAACTGTGTGGTGCGCAGCGTTTTCCAGTGTTGTGTGCTCGTACGTTTTCCCGGCGTATACGCTGCTTGAAAGTCTCTCTGACATACACCCGGATTGATTGATTGTTATAGAACGAATTACGACTGCTTAATGTGCCGTCACGCTCAGGATACTCCTGCTGACTGACATCTTACTTGGAACAGTGGATCCGATATACAGGGTGTTACAAAAAGGTACGGCCAAACTTTCAGGAAACATTCCTCATACACAAAGAAAGAAAATATGTTATGTGGACATGTGTCCGGAAACGATTACTTTCCATGTTAGAGCTCATTTTATTACTTCTCTTCAAATCACATTAATCATGGAATGGAAACACACAGCAACAGAACGTACCAGCGTGACTTCAAACACTTTGTTACAGGAAATGTTCAAAATGTCCTCCGTTAGCGAGGATACATGCATCCACCCGATACATGCATCCACCCTTCGTCGCATGGAATCCCTGATGCGCTGATGCAGCCCTGGAGAATAGCGTATTGTATCACAGCCATCCACAATACGAGCACAGAGAGTCTCTACATTTGGTACCGGGGTTTTGTAGACAAGAGCTTTCAAATGTCCTCATAAATGAAAGTCAAGAGGGTTGAGGTCAGGAGAGCGTGGAGGCCATGGAATTGGTCCGCCTCTACCAATCCATCGGTCACCGAATCTGTTGTTAAAAAGCGTACGAACACTTCGACTGAAATGTGCAGGGGCTCCATCGTGCATGAATCACATGTTGTGTCATACTTGTAAAGGCACATGTTCTAGCAGCACAGGTAGAGTATCCCGCATGATATCATGACAACGTGCTCCATTGAACGTTAGTGGAAGAACAGACTGACGAAACTAAAGTGAGCTCTAACATGGAAATTAAGCATTTCCGGACACATGTCCACATAACATCTTTTCTTTATTTGTGTGTGAGGATTGTTTCCTGAAAGTTTGGCCGTACCCTTTTGTAACACCCTGTATATACCGCACTTCCCCCCCCCCCCCCCCCCCTCCACTGGCGACATGTTTCGACTGCGCTACCTGTCGGCCGTCTCCAGCTAACTGAACAGCAATTGCATGGAGCACGTCAATGACTGATTTTAAAATTGTTAACAATATAGGGCGATTTCGTCATACAGAACCAGAAAGCACACAAGTTTTCACATTTCATATTTTAATAACTATAAAAAGCCTTTCATAAATGTTTTGATTTTGGTCAAAAGAACTGAACCTCTAGTAAATTTTACCAAATGTGAACAAAAATATTTCTGTCTATCCTAGTGCAACAAATCAGTATTGAATACAATGACGCTTGTACCAACCATCTGAAGATGGATCCGAAATTACATCTGCTATGTCCGCGGACCTAACCGAATTACGTAAACGTAAAAGCCGTTACCTATAAGGACAGAAACAGAAATACAAGCAGAACATCGTTCCCATGTTCCTTATACTCAGAGACCAGTGGAATGCAAGCCAACACTAAGTCAGCTGTACATCGTGCTTAAATCAATGTTCTCCAGAGATGCTGGTCAGGACCCGACAAAATGGCTTAAATGACTCGGCCGAGTCGCCAAATACAGCACGTGGAATGACGTGATATATTTGACAAATATGTACTTTTACCTGTACGGCGCAGTCAAGCAGTGGCTCGAGAAAATGAAAGAGAAGCTCAATACCTGGAATAAATTCCAGGCCAAACTGAAGAAAATATTTGGTGACTATCAGTAGCTGGTCCGTTTAGCGGAAGTCAACCGAAAACAATGCATTTCTGCATATAAGACGTTGTTCCTTTGCTTCATTGTGTATCCAAATATGACAGAAGCAGAAATAATTCCCACTTTATGAAATTAGATGGAGAAGACATCAACCATGCTCTTCTCGTAAAAGACGGTAACTCTACAGAGTAATTCCTCAAATGGTCCCCAGCTTAGTGAGAATATGTTACAGAAAGAAATTTAGTAATTTTTGATAACTCTACTGGAAATACAGCGATCTATATTGTCATTTAAAGACAGTAATCAGTTCTAATCTCTTGAAGACTGATTATAACTTTTAGAAAAGAATCTGACAAAAAACGGATGGCCGACTCTCGAAAGTGGTCCATATGGCAGTTGGGGAAGACCACAGCGACCTCGCTTCCCTCATGAGAGACCACTTCGACTCGTAGTTTAAACTTGGCTGTCCCCAGTGAAAAATTCACCATCATTGGCCGCTGTGGTCGTATATCACTACCACCTACTCCACGCGACTTGTAATGTGGTGGGTTCCAACATTCTATACCCACAAACTCTCTTGAGGCCACTCACACAAGCAACTCTGTGCCCAACAAAATGTTATATTCCCTGCCGTTAACCACACCTATTACGTTACATTCCGCTACTGCACTCGCTTCTGCTGAATTCAGTTTTACCGGGAATTTCTGACAGCGTCCCTCAGGTTCCTTCTTAAGGAATAAAGACAGGTTATTGCTCCTGTGATAGACACCAGGAGTCAGGGTAGAAGAGAACCAACGCTCTATCCAACGCCAGAACTGGGCATCGGGCGATGAGCCGTCATACGCTCGAAGATCTTGTACGACGTGCAGCACGACGTCATCACCCTTGATGAAATGATGGCGAATTCCCGCACCTTGGAGCCCGGCTTCAAGAGATCACGCGCGGATTGTGGGGACCAGGTTCTCCTCCAGTTCAAGGTGGCCGAGGAGTAGACAACACTCTGGACGCCGGGACGGATGTCGAGGACAGCACACCTGACGGAGGGCGTGTTGTATTTCGCCGACTTCTGCTGGTGACACCAGTCAAGCCGGAGATGGTCTCCGACTATCTGGGCGTCGACGATGCGGTCCTGGCCGTCTTTGACCGCGATGATGTCAGGCTTGCGGATGCCTTCTGGTGTTCAAGGGTGGGGCTCCACTGAGACATCGAAGCCCCTCTGTGCGAGTCCACGCGCGAGGTACTACACGACAGCGTCGTGACGTTTCACACGGAACCCGTGGGTTTGTCCGCAAGCCTGGATGACGTGGTTGGCGGTCTGAGCGGTCCTGCACCCCGCGCGGAATCGCTTTTCAGCCGCGCGCCCGCGGTGTCGCCCAAACCCAACTACAACCTCCACTAATTTCACTTAGTTCATATTATGCCCCTTATTCCTTTGTAGCTGGTGGCATTGCCACTGCTCATCCAAGCTGAAGTGTTGGCAGAAGAGCCAACACCGTGTTGCTAGAGGAGGCCGAAATGCACGCGTTTAATTACACGCAGTCTGGCGTGAGGTCTGGAATGTCTTGACAATTGCAAATAAAGTACGTAGATGATGTAATACAAAACTTTAATCCATAATTGGTGTACATCGCTCTTGACGGTACAGGTTTTATAATAATTATCAATTGAATACGGCGCCTTGCTAGGTCGTAGCAAATGACGTAGCTGAAGGCTATGCTAACTATTGTCTCGGCAAATGAAAGCGTATTTGTCGTGAACCCTTGCTATGAACGTCGGCTGTACAACTGGGGCCGAGTGCTAGTAAGTCTCTCTAGACCTGCCGTGTGGCGGCGCTCGGTCTGCGATCACTGACAGTGGCGACACGCCGGTCCGACGTATACTAGCGGACCGAGGCCGATTTAAAGGCTACCACCTAGCAAGTGTGGTGTCTGGCGGTGACACCACATTCCTCCCCCGCAAATCGGCGTACGGTTGTGTTATAAGGCTTCCGCCCGCCGTGGGGAGGACCCTATGTTGATGTATGCGACGAGGTGGGGAGCCTAACAGGCGAGGCTGTGCCACCCGCACCCGGCCATTCGGTCCGAGGGGAGCTAGGAAACGCCTGAAAACCTAGTCCAGGGTGCACGCCAACATGCGGTGTATGCGCCCTTAGAGATACAGGAGGGGCCGAAGGGTCGACCTCCATCGCGTCGGGGTCCCCGACGGGCGAAGACGACATCTGGTCCGGAGCGGGCAAGAGTTCCACGTCGGAGGACAGATGGTCACGGGAAGCGATCGGCGGCGCGTGACCCAGGGAGGCGCTTGGCGGCTGCAGCGAAGCGTCCACTGCGGGCGGCGCCGATGGTAGAGCAGGCGGTGGCGGCGGCGCGTCGCCATGGGGCAAAATGGAAGGCAGCGTCGGTAACACCTGGAGATGAGGCGAGCCAGTAGATGGGTCCCCAGGGCGCTGACCGGACGGCACCGTCGCTGAAAGCAGACGGGGAGCGACAGAACCCGTGCGACGACCGAGGCGCAGCTGGTTGAGATGCCGACGCACCTCACCAGAGGCCTCCAAAACCAGATACATAGCGCGGCCGAGGCAGCGAAGAATGTGCCCTGCGAGCCAACGCCGTGAACCTCGATAGTTGCGATAGTATACAACGTCGCCTGGAGCAAAAGCAGGTGGCTGCCGCTGCACAGGAACCTGATGCAGCGGATGTAGCAAAGACATCAAGGTTCGATGCGGACGACAGTGGAGCAACTCAGCCGGCGAGCGACCATCTCGGGGCTGAGAGCGATACGAGGACAAAAAGAGCAATAACGCGTCCTCCCGAGAATGCGACTCTTTCAACTTCAACATCTGGGACTTGAAAGTCCGGACCAATCGTTCAGCGGCACCGTCTGAGTGGGGCGAAAACGACGCGGACGTCAGATGTTGAATAATATTGGCCTTGCAGAATGACTGAAATTCTGCGGACATGAATTGTGGGTCATTGTCGGAAACAAGAGTCTGTGGAAGACCTTCAATGCAAAAGATAGCCGATAACGCTTCGATGGTAGCAGATGACGTCGTGGAAGACATCCGCAAGAATTTGCTGCTCGCTATCCATCACCAAGTCGCAGGATTGACTCGGAAAGTTCAAACTTATTTGAAGCTTGTGTTCGATCGCGCGACAACGCTCAACTACACACGACAGGTATACTCGCAGTAGTAGTGGCCCCATTACTCTGCCCATACTTATTTTAATAAGGCGATGTCGTGAAATACATTGGGTCGCTTTGTCGCAAGTTTGCGGAATCAGTGCACTTTAAACCTGACGGCTTTTTCGCGGCCTGCCACGAGTTCCTCTCCTGTGCCAACCTCTTCATCTCAGAGTAGCACTTGCAGCCTACGTCCTCAGTAATTTGCTGGATGTATTCCAGTCTCTGTTTTTCTCTAAAGTTTTATCCTTTACAGCTCCCTAAAGTACCATGGAAGTCATTCCGTGATGTATTAGAAGATGCTCTACCATTCTGTTCCTTTTTATTGTCAGTCCTTTCCCTGTATTCCTTTCCTCGCCGATTCCCCATGGAAATAATACCTACCGAAACTAATAAAGACAGTTTTTATCGTCAACAGCGTTTGCGTTGGGCCACTTCGACCCCAGTCAAACACTGCATCCTTCTGAGTGGCGTCAGGGCTGCCGACATCGCTGCGGCCTACAGCGGCGGATGCGTCAACCCAGCAGCACACCATCCAACCGGCGGCCTGCACAGTCATCTTTCAGGATGAATGCGGTGGCAATAATGGAGGGCAGGTATAGTGTGACGAGCTCTCTTACCATTTGCTGTGAACCATCCAAAGTAGAAATTGTACCGTTTTGAACCGCAAGGGAGAGGATGTGGATATGGGTGACTGGTATCCTCTTTCTGCAACACAAATGCTCTCCTAGATTAATATGGCTCTCTATTTACATGAACCTTTATTTAACTTGAATAGTGTTTGAGTGTGGAGTCACAACCTCATCAGTAATAACCCTCCTGCTGACAGTATTGGTAATCTTGCTTTTACAAACTTTAGTTCTCACTGCTAGTCCCGCTATGGTCACTAATTTGGTCTCTATGTACAGGAGTAGCCTGTTATGAACTGAAACCTCTCTGTTATAAATACATGCTATAGAGAGGTCGTTGGCTGCTTGATGCTCGTTGGTGTGTCTCTGGCCTCTCTCATGATAAGCCTGCTTGATGCAGCGCCCACTAATCGATCTTCGCTTCATCTTTGCTGACCAGTGTGCTGGCGACAGCATACACCAGCATTCCTACTTCACTTCCACCCACGAAATTCCGCACCGCACAGTGGTCTTGTAGGGAGGATGCGAACGACAACGTTGGGGATGCAGGACACTGGACGTAGAGATGAACAGGAGACGTGACTGTGGAGGACGGCATACTCCCGACCGTATCCCGCCATCGCTCTCGAAGCAACAGGAACCTCCCCCGTAAAACTGCTGCCGAGACACACATCCAGGACTGAGGGCACGTACTGGAGCGACGCCGGTTTCACGTCCATCGGGTCGGCGAGCGGGGACGGCGGGGACGAGTTCTCATCGTTCTTCCGCTCCTCCTGGGGGCCCTCGTGGCACCAGCGGGAGGCTGCGAAGGACGCGTGCTCCAATGAGGTTGTGAATCTGGGGGAACACAAGCAGCAGAATCACTGAGCAAATGACAGGCACGAACTTGGTTCTGGTGGTGGAGCTCAAACCATCGGAACCTCCAATCCAGTACATAAAAGAGCCAATGCGTTCCCGGATCACGCCTCTTTCCCAGCTCCCACGATTGTCGTAGACCCTGAAAAGAACAACATCACGTGGCGCAAAGCGATACTAGCGGCCTATTGGCGGCACCGGAAACCACCGTGGGTGTAGCAGCACCCGATGGCTGCGGCCATGTAGAAGTCCAGCGGGTGATGGTCGCTCTCGTGGGTGGGATGGACAGGAGGCGAGAAAGAGTTGAAGCCTGTTCTCATGTGTGGGTGGTACGAAGCTTAGCCATCTGTTGTTTAAAGGTGCGTATGAAGCGTTCTGATTCTCCGTTGGACTGGGGTGTGAAACGGAGCACTTCTTAGATGACGAATGTTATGTAAACTGTTCAAAATCACTTGAAGTGAACTGTGGTCCATGGTTCGACACAGGTACTGTTGGAAAACTTTATATGCAAAACATGGATGACAACGCTTGAATAGTGCTACGTAATGTGGCAGAAACCACAGGCAGCACAAACGGGAACTTGCTAAAAGAGCCTACCACTATGAGCCCGAGCTACTCTAGACGCTTCAGTCTGGAAACGCGCGACCGCTACGGTCGCAGGTTCGAATCCTGCCTCGGGCGTGGATGCGTGTGATGACCTTAGGTTAGTTAGGTTTAAGTATTTCTAAGTTCTAGGGGACTGATGACCTCAGATGTTAAGTACCATAGTTCAGAGAGCCATATTAACGACTATGAGCCAACGAGTGTTCCAAAATGGCCCTGCAGAGTCTATATGCACTCGTTGCCATGGGGACTGAGTCTTAGGCCAAGCTGAGAGTGTCTGTGGCAGAGCGGACTGTTTCTCCGCGCATGCACGACGCTGTGACGTCACCTGTTGTATGTGGGGATCTATACCGTGCCAAGTACAGAGCTGCGCGCTAAATGTTCAGTGCGAACAATTCCCCGATGTCCTTGGTGAACTAATCGCAACAGATCCTTTTGCAACACTTTGGGAATAAGCACATGCGATTATCCACTGTCATTTTGAACTAGAATCACACCATGTTGAACTGAAAGGTCATTCCGGCCTGCAAAATATCGACGCACGACTTTCTGGATATTGTCATTGAACGAGGCCAAGCCGTGCCGATGTAATGAAACAAAATATTGGAATCTGGATCTTCTTCTGTTGCCTATGTTATATTTCTGTAGTGCAAGGGAAAATATTCCAGCAATTCATGGGTTAGCGCATCGATTTGGCAACAAGATGCAGCAGATGCATCAAAATTAGTCTGGACCAGTCGGAAGGCGAGATAAAGCGTTTGCATAGCCATGCTTTGCCGTAGATGTGTACACAATTTCAAACTGCTCTGCGAAAGCAAGAAAGCCCAACGTTGCAATTTTAGAGCAGTGCTTGTAGGAACCGGCTTTGACGGATGAAACAAGGACTCCAACGGCTTGTGATCTGTCACTAAAAGAACTTGCGACATTACAAATTGTGATAAATTTTGTCACACCATGCATAATAGTGAGAGCCTTTTTTTCGATTTGAGAGTAATTGCAAGGAGTTTGAATTAACAACTCTGAGACAAAAGCAGTGGGTCTGTCGTCTTCACCAAGTCTTTGTCGAAGCGCAGCACCGATTCCGTAGGAAGAAACGTCGACTTGCAAAACTACTGGCTTGGTACGCTCAAAATGCACTAAACATCTGTCACTAAACAAAAACATTTTTGAGTTCCTGAAATGCGTCTTGACACTCTTTAGGCCACACGAAAGATACATTTTTGCTACGCAGGGTTGCAATGGAGCTGCGTTCTGAACGGCATTCGGTATGAACGAAATGTAATATGTAATCTTGCCTAGTACTGATTGCAGTCCAGACATGTTGTGAGAAACAGGTAGGTCACGGATTGCAAGCAAATGAGATTGGAGAGGGTGCACACACTGGCAGTTTTTCACGTGACCTAATTCCAGTACTTCACTTCGAATAAAGTCACACCTTTCGCGACGACACTTGAGTCCTGCTTCTGACTACACTCGAAAAACAGCAAGCAAATTTTCAATGTGTTCCTCTGGTGTACAACCTGAGACTACAATATCGGCCAGGTAGTTTGAAGAAAATTGCACTTTCACACAGTCGGCTGTTCAAAGTAACGTTGAAAAATGGCCGGTGCGAAAGCACTGCAGAAGGGCAGTCCTAAGTATGTATTTGTATTTACAATAAACAATTTCTGTGATTCATCATCCTATGGATTTTGCAAATACGCATCACGCAAATATACCTTAGAAAAGTAACGTCCTGAAACTAGCCTGTCCTTGAGTTCCTCAGGGCGATGTAACGGATAAGTGTCAATTAATGTCTGCAGATTCAGTGTAGACTTGAATTAAACACAAATGCAAATGCGACCAGAAGGCATAGGCATCAAAACGAGAGGAATTGCCCATCGACTAGCTTCAATGGGAGCGATTACACCATTATCTTGGAATTCTTCCAATCCACCGGCTACTTTATCTCTCAAAGCAATTGGACCTTGGCGGGCCTGGAAAAACTAAGGCTGTGCGTTGTCTTTCAGTGTAACACGCACTACAAAGTTATTAGCTTTTCGCATTCCTTCTGAAAATAGTTCAGGAAATTCTTTATGCAAGCTACTGACACTGCCTTTTGGTGCAAAAGCTGGTAGAGAAAGTACATTGTCTTGGATGCTAAGACCAAGCAAATCAAAGGCATTTAAACCAAAAATATTCTCACTGTCTCTGGATTTCACCACAGTAAAATTCACTGTCCTAACGTGAGATCTGTAAGTGACAGGCAAACGACACTGTCTAAGCAGTGGAATTTCCTG
Source organism: Schistocerca nitens (assembly GCF_023898315.1). Classification (NCBI taxonomy): domain Eukaryota; kingdom Metazoa; phylum Arthropoda; class Insecta; order Orthoptera; family Acrididae; genus Schistocerca; species Schistocerca nitens. The sequence continues at coordinate 317,321,560 of NC_064621.1, read as the reverse complement.
TCCTTTGTAAGCAGTGAGGTGCTTATTAGATACAGAAAGGCGTGGTGAGCCTAACTGTTCGTACGTGGCACGATTAAGCAAAGTTACTGAGACACATGTGTCCAACTGAAAGTTAACACGACGGCCAGCAATACATATTAAGACAAATAGTTTGTTAGAACGTCGTTGCACAGCGCTAGAGGAAGAAGGCGGCACAACCCTAATCGTACTTTTGTCAGAACCTGTTGTAGGTTTTGAAAACACGGCTTTCACAGTATGCGCACAAGCCTGTTTTCTTCTGGGAGCGGGCAAAATTGGCGTTTTGTGACGTTGCAGACAATCTGCTGGGACATAGCCTTTTTTTTCCACACACGTAACACCTTGCGTTACGTGACTGGCAATCCTATCTATTATGGCGAGCAAAGCATCTAGGGCAAAATTCACCAAAATCATAGGCCTGTTTACATGTCGACAAGGCTGTCCGTGCGGCAGTTTAAGCGCTCGTTGTTGTGGCTGCTTGGGGCGGTCGCAAACAAGGGTCTACCCGATCCGACAAACCGGGTCTGGTCAAAACTGTCGGCCGCTACGGCACCCGAATCACATTCATCTAAGATTTGAAATACTTGGGGAGGTGATGGATCGGAGTACTTTAAGACGTTCCCGTATTCTCCTATCTGGGATATTGAATTTTATGGCATCACATATCATTAAATCGCTGTAAAATTTGCGACAACTACACATAAATTTATACTTCCTATTCATGCCCATTAATTCTGTGCACCACTGGCGGTACTCCTGTTCTGGATCTTTCTGCAAGCGAAGGAACTGACATCTAGCAGCAGCTACTGGAACTTTCTAGACATAGTATCGAGTTAACGCAGCGATTACTTGGTCAAAGCTGAGTTAGTCGGGAGACGCGGTTGAAAATATTTATTGTATTAACCTGAACACTGAGGACCCCGCAGTCGAAAGGTAGTACTGTAACTTTACAGTAATTTGAGCACGAGTAACTTACATTGTTCTTGGAACTGAGACAGGTATTCACTCTATTCCTCTTCAGTTTTTTTAAATTGCCGGAACGTTGGTATACTGGTCGGCAGGACTTGTTGGGCTGGTTGGTTGATTATTGTGGTTGTGCAGCCGACCCAGCTTGTGCAGGCAGTAGTTGTTGTACGGTCGTCAATGGGGTAGCAGTTTGTGGGTTCTGAAAACCTGTGGCTGCATCTGAGATGCGGAGGCACGGAGTGGAGGAGGCGGGGAATTCACGGTTTACACAAATACATTATACCAAAAAACCAAGCAAAGTCTTTTAAAAGATAGATTAGTTCTGCGGCTCCTGGAATATACGCAAGAACACAATGACCAATTAGCAAATGGAAATACTTGAGCCCCCTTCAAGCTAAAACACAAGAGGAGCACGGAAAATCTACGGCCAAGTTGGTTGTCTTCGACCACCATTGAATTATCCTCGTCGCCACTGTAGTATCCTCGTCGCCATTATAGAGTCTTGTATTGCAAGCAAGCAAGGGAGAGGGTATTGTTATCGGTGGCTGGTGTCCTCTGTTGTGGCCACATGTAGTAAGCGTTGCTTCATGCAGTGGAGAATGGCAAAACAGAGGCACGCCGGCGACCGAGGCGTTGCGAAATCAGCATGCGCAGATAGCCGTGCTGACAGCAGCAGTCTACCAACAGGTTGGCGCAAGGACGAACACAGACCGAGCGCCGAGCGAAGCCTGGAGAGTGCTGAGTAAAGGGAAGTGAGGCCAGCCTGATAAGTTACACTGCAGTATACTGTAGGAGTAATAACAAATAACTACCATCAAGGGTAAAAAAGTCCTCGTGCTGGATATAAATAGTGAAACTCAGGCAGCAACAGACAGAAGACATTAGGAAGCCGATCGGATCTGAGGACGGACGTAGTCCGTGTCCGAATATTCAATTTTCGTAGGTGACGATTCTGGAAGTCTGTTCCAGCTCGCAGGAGTCATCCGTTCGCCGCCAGATGTCAACTTCAGCTCTGAAGGTCGGCCCGCGTTCGGTCGGCACCGTGGCTGACTAACTACAGTGAGAACTTCCAGCAGGATCGGTTGCAGCGCGGTATTGGTCACAGGCGCCGCCGGGGACTGGCGCCTGGACTCCCCAGCAACCCGGCCACACGGCGCGTGGTCCATCCATGACTGGACCTCGCGGACATCGTGACTGACGGCTTCCCAGCCGCCGGTGCAGCAGGCGCTGGCAGCTGACCTCATGGCGACGCGGCTCCGTGGGCGTGCCCGTACTGGGGCACCGAGTGGCGACGAGTTCATCTCAACCACAGGGCATCCTGGCTCCAGCGGAACACTGGTGGCCTGAGGCTCCCGAGTGTGATCAGCGGCGCGCGTTGGGCGCATTGTCGGAGAATCTACACAGCAGCAGCCAGGTGGAGGGATCCGCAGGGCTGGGCAGCGACGACGAGGGAGAAATTGTAAAGAAAGTTCAATAAATAATTGTAAAACTCCACACCGTCTCAGTCTTTGGCGCAGCTACTGTGTCTGCTGTTAACAAGTGATGCAGAAGTCTTAACACCTCATTCTACAACACAAACACGCACACAGTGATTCATACACCTCTTCAGTTACATGAACTTTTATTTAACTTGAATAGAGCCCATGTGTTGTGATTAAGAAGCTCATCAGTAATAGCCCTCTTGCAGACAATATCGGTAGTCTTGCTATTACAAACTGTAGTTCTCACTACTAGTCCCGATATGGTGACTAATCTGGTCACTATATACTGTCGTAGCCTGTTACGAACTGAGTCCGCCCCGAGATAATACTGACAGCCGCCAAACGCGAAGAGTGAACCAGTGATGGCCTCCGGTCAGTGGCGCCGGCCTAAATACATGCTGTGGAGAGGGCATTGGCGGACTGTTGCTTGTTGGTGTATCTCTGGTCTCTCTTGTGACAGGTGTGCTTGATCCAGCGCCAACTAATTGATCTTCTCTTCATCTTTGCCGATCAGTGCGCTGACTAGTACTGTATGTCAAGACGAGAGGAGCTTCATACCCAAATAGTTTCATAGACCACTTCTGGTAATCCAGTCAGCGAAGGAAAATTAAGAGGTAAAACTCGGATAGTTGCTAAGTTTTGTATGGTAGTAGGACATTGTGCCATGAATAACAGTGTGTGTGAGGGGGGTGGGGAAGTGGATGGTAAGACGTTAACTTGTTTAATTTATTCATGACTAACTCAAAACTGTGGCCTCTAGAGAAAATTTTTCCAGTGCAATATTAAACTTCATTGAATTTACTACAAAAAGGTCCGATTCATTTTTCTTTTGAAGTAATAGTTTCCACATTACAGATGATGGAAAAATTATGGATTATTAAAAATAATGTTTTAATGACATAAAATTACTGTTGATTGTTGTACTAGGTGCAGGGCCACAGTTGCCCTGGCTGTTTAATAACTGCCACACGAAGTGATTGGTCCTGTACCTTGTTGATACTCGTAGCAAAAGGAAGTCAGACGGGAAACAGCAGTTGCTTGAAATTGAAGGGCATATGTAAGTCACATGGTATCAGCGAGAAGAGAGGAATGAATACTTTCTTACCAGCGGCATATCCCACGGTGATGGTGGCCTGTATTACTTTTGGCAACAGGTTCTTCACGGCCAGCCTTGTTCCTTTGCACAGCGAAGGCGGGTAGACGTTGCGTAATAATATGATAGGGGATCCTTTCTTTAAAATTAGCTGTTGTAGTGGTAATCTAGAGGGATCAAGAGCATTTAAAAATTATCTCAGGTGGTACACAGCTTGATGTGTTTCCATTACTGAATCAGTAGAAGACATAAGGGTGACAGAATTTCCGTGAACCAGTTCCTGGATACACTTGTTAACTATTTAACACTGTGGCTTTATGGTACTAAAATGACCCTTTTACATCGATGAGAATTGTTCAAAAATGGCTCTGAGCACTATGAGACTTAACAGCTGAGGTCATCAGTCCCCTAGAACTTAGAACTACTTAAACGTAACCAACCTAAGGACATCACACACATCCATGCCCGACGGAGGATTCGAACCTGCGACCATAGCGCTCGCGCGGTTTCAGATTGAAGCGCCTAGAAACCCTCGGCCACTGCGGCCGGCGATGAGAGTTGTGTTTTTGTCTATATATGGTATTAGGTTGTCGAGTGACTTGATGATATTGCATAGCTTTGAGGGAAACAAAATTAGACAGGTAGAGGTGTCATCTGAATGTAGAAATCTGAAGTAAATTGGCCAAGAACTTTTAGAGCTCTTTGGTAACAACTTTCCCCCTTATATAAGGTGTTCAAAGAAGTCTGGAATGCCTTGAGAGCTGGTAGAACTCATTCAAACAAGACGTAGGTGTGTTAACTCATACTTTCCTGGATAAACACATGTTTATATTGAGGGCTGAGCGTTGATTGGTTATGAATATTAACACAGTCGCTTCACTGGGTCAAATGGCTCTAAGCACAATGGGACAACATCTGAGGTCATCAGTCCCCTAGACTTAGAACTATTTAAACCTAACTAACCTAAGGACATTACACACGTCCATGCCCGAGGCCGGATTCGAACCGGCGACCATAGCAGCAATGCGGTTCCGGTCTGAAGAGCCTAGAACCGGCGCTCCACTGGTGATCCGTCAGATGTGTGGGCAGCGTATTGTCCTACTCACAGTACTCCACCTACCATTAGGTAATCTGCAGTCAGTTGTCTGGTTCGAGTCGTATTGTAGGCTACGTTCGTTATCGTCATGTTTGTGTGACTTATTGTACAGTACTGTCAACCCTGGGTATAGACTATTCAGTTATGTTTTCACTGTTATTGCACTGTTTGTACGAAGAAATGGCGTACTACTTTTACATTGTCTTTCTTCTTCCACTTGTTAGCAATGGAAGCCCACTGCTCGACAAATGAAATGGCTATGATTTAGTGAATGGACGTAGCCTGCGAGCCTGTGTCCTCCACCCAGAAAATTAGTCACAGTGCAGAGTGCCCTCTAATAAGATATTTGGCAGACTTTTCCAGCGTCTGAGGGACACATACATCCTTGCACCTCGGGAGACTAACAGTGGAAGACCCCGCACAGTAGTTAGAAGGAGGCTGGTGCCGTGTTCCATATGTTTCCCTAAAACTGGCGGCTAGTTCGCAGCTTTTCGTGGTGACATGCGTCGTCCATTGCGGTTACTATTGCTGTGCTATGCTGTTTTCTTCTGCAGTCAGCTGCCTTCACTACGCTACGTACTTCCCCGTCTGTTTATATTATCCTACATGTCGTCTTTGGCGGCTAATGCCATCCTTCTTGTAGCTATCTACCACTTCTTATTACTTTACGCTAGTACTTAGGCTGTGGTGTTACGATAAGTTTTGAAATTAGTACACTTTCCCCATTTCAACCTGACGATATGTGTAACACCTCACCACTGGAACCAGAGACTCAAGGCTGTTGCCCTCGATACGAACACTGGGCGCTTAGAAGAATGACTGACAGCAATATAACGCTAGGCACTGGCCAGAGAGATACAGTGGGAAAGATTTCTTATCGACTTTTTCACCTACGCGGAAAGCGAAACTATTAGAAAGTTAGTGAAATACTACCTTCCTCTCTAACCTATTCGTCATCGTTTGGCGGACGTCGCATATAAAGTCGAGGATTATGACTATCCAAATGACAAAAGCGCCGAGACGTTCCACTAATGTCCAAAGGGTCATATTAACAACGGTTCATAGAAACTGAAGACACACTCGATGATTTTGAAGATTGACAGGGGGATCTATGTTCGATATGCTTACAGTAAAGAGGATGTAAGAACAAGATCAAAGCGCAAAGACACGCCAGCTCCGCTATAAGAAAGACCATTGACAAGATGTAGGTCCAGGATCCAGAAACAGTGGCTTGCGGGTGTGCCACAAGTGGCAGTGATGCCCTGGGTTGTTGTGTATGCATTGTGGATTGGTGGTTAGCATCGCTCGTTGCGGTGCTGCGCTTGGTCAGTCAAATTCACCACCAGAAATTATTTGTAATCATCATTTTTGGGACTTCTTTGAATTATCTTGTTTCTGTAATGTTTGTATATTCTGGAATATTCGATGTTTCTGAAATACCTGCATGGTTGCATATTCCGTGTTTGAGAAAACTGCAGTATTCTACCTCCAGGAGATCAGTTCTGTTCTGGCTGTACGCTAGTGCACATAATAAACTTGCTTTCAGTGTTAAGTGTTGTAGTTCTTTGATGAACCTGCGTTCGGATTGATACTCGAGTGTGGATACTGTGGTGTCACAGCCAGACACCACACTTGCTAGGTGGTAGCTTAAATCGGCCGCGGTCCATTAGTACATGTCGGACCCGCGTGTCGCCACTGTCAGGATCGCAGACCGAGCGCCACCACAAGGCAGGTCTCGAGAGACGTACTAGCACTCGCCCCAGTTGTACGGACGACATTGCTAGCGACTACACGTATGAAGCCTCTCTCATTTGCCGAGAGACAGAATAGCCTTCAGCTAAGTTAATGGCTACGACCTAGCAAGGCGCCATTTGTACCATTGCATGTATCTCAAGATAGTCTCACTTGTATCATCAAGAATGCTGTATACCAAAGGACAATATAAAAGTTAAGTGTTCTAGTAGCTACGTTCTTTTCTTTATCACATTCATTACGAATACTGTTCCAGACTTAACGCCAGACGGCGTGAGTTGACGCGTGCCCTTTCGGCTACTTCACTGTGGACTGGCTGCCTTAACAGTCCACTACAGATACGACATGAGAATATATTGGGCAGTATTCGAGACTGGAATACTGGTGGAATACTTTGCAGGCCACATCCAGGAATGAAACGGGGTGCCCTATTGCCGGGCGTGTACTTCAGAAGGGATTAAGACGAACTTAATACTGCTGGCATAAGGGTCATGTTCTTGACAGCGGCTTTGTTGAAGAGGGTGGAGAAGTTTGGGGCACCGTCTTGACCCGGGGGCAGGAAGCTGATCATAAAAAGCAGAACAATGAACTATAATGAATGCCATGAGAGTGCAGAAGATAATGGAAACTACTGCGTTCAAGACACAATGACACGTACACAGGATAGGTGATTATCATCAGAGTATACATCATATCAGTACCAACAACAGGAGCTCAGGTACGCATGCCTTCCCCACAAGTGTAAATTCCGGATTCACCCCCCATTCAGATCTCCAGGAGAGGACTGCCAAGACGGAGATGACCTTGAGAACAACGTTGGTTAATAGACGAAAGGGTAACATTATACGAGGTGGAGAGTGAAGTGTCAAAAAACTGGCTGGGATGGGGAAGCTAAAAAAACTGGAAAGAAAATGTAATGCCCGAGTCTAGATTTGGGGGGATCTGTGTAGTGAAATGGAGATAATATAAAGTTTTGTGTTCTGAAGAATTTAGGATAGTAATAGCAGCTGAAAAGTGGTATAAAGAGAATAGGATCCATTATGAATCGGTACGCTGGACAGAGAGTGAGTTGTGGTGAGCAGTTCAGTGATACGGCTGTTCTCATAACGGTCTACATGAAATCAACACAGACAATAACAGCTCAAGTACACATGTCATCGTCACGAGTATAAGATAAATATGTTGAGAAAGTATGTGACGATATTGAGCAGGTATTAGATTTTTGTAAAGGGTGTAAAATGCAGTAATCGTGGTGGACTGGAAGGAAAGGAAAGAAGGCGAGTTACGGCAGATTAAGTGATCTGTAGGGAGAATGAGAGCGGAAAAAGACTAATTAAGTTCTGCAATTAATTTCTGATGGTAATAGTAACTACTCTGTTCAGAAACCTCAGGAGGAAGAAATATACTTGGCCTCGAGACACCGGAATATTCCAGTTGAATTATATCTTGATGAGGCAGAGATTGCGAAATCGAGTAATGTATTGTAGGGCGCACGTTAAGTAGCTACAGTTGAAATTTAGAAATGATGAAGAGAACCCTGAAGTTTAGGACAACCATTCGAAAGAATCAATGTGTATTGAATTTCCGTGCTAAAAATTTGGAGAAATAAGGAAGTTCGTTTGAAGTTCTGTAAGGCTGTTCATACCGCAATAATGAATACCAGAGTGGACGGTTCAATTGGAGAGGTTACTGTACAAAAGATCAATCCTAAAAGTCCGGCAGATAAATTCAGGGTGTTGTAGGAGAGGTGGTAAAAAATTCAGTGATATGATGGGTACGATCTTTCTAGCAAAAAACCCTGGTAAGCCCTGCCTCAGATTGTATACTGTGCAGGGAGGAGACCCCCCAAGAGGGATCATTGCCGACAAAATTTTATTTAAATAAATTTTCAATGCATAATGTTCGGCCGTAGCCGGCTTGGGCATACTGTGGTGGAAGGTGCTGGCCGGAAGACCATGGTCAGCACATTCCTGCCACGTGCTCCTCGGTCAGACTCAAGTCCCACGGGTTGGTTGCGCTGACGGGCGTACGCTACTAGCAAGGCGCGTTGGCGGAATCAATCCTCCAATCAGAGACTAATCGTGTGATCACGTGGGGACGCGGCCGGGAGCGGCGAGGGCGGCTTGGGAACAGCTCCGCGCTCTCTTAGCTTCTGACCTCGGCCCCGAGTAGTCGCTCCTCTAGTCTCTGCTTCTCTGATGAGCAGACGGCAACCCCTCTTGGGGCTGCTCAGCCCTACGTAGCCACCACTGTACCATCAGCGACCGTTAGACCGTCAGCGAGAGCGCATCGCTAGCTCCTGCTACTACTAAGGCGAGTACACCGTTTGCTTCTTACATATTTTACAAACAGCAGCGACTTATTTTCAGTTATCTGTGTAATTACTAGTTTATTTTTGTAATTTCTTGCGTGTTCGAGTGCTTACTAGGTAGAACCTTTTATTTCAATAACAGTGTTTTTGTACTTATTTGCTGCGCTTAGCTTTTAAATAGTTTTTCTGGGAAAACCTAGCGTAGTTTTCGCGTCTCGTATTTCAGTGAGTGTTTCTTGATTATCAGAGTAGCTCATCAGAAGATTATCTTGGGAATTTGTCACCGTATAGAGTAGGGTAAACATAGTCATGTGTAGGGACTGTGGTTGTTGTGAGCGGACGCAAGGAGAATTGGCCACTCTTCGGGGACAGGTGGAGGCTTTGTCTGTTAGGCTCATCGAGCTCGAGGCGCAGGCGTCGGCTCGTAGTGGCGTTGGGGCAACTGTGGTGAGACCTATGCCTACTTCGGTGGCCTTGGAATCACATGGAACCCCTGATGTCGCTGCGTCTTCCGGCAGTGAGCATCTTACCGGTCAGCCATCACTCCAGGGTGAATGGCGGACAGTGGTGGGCTCGCGCGTGCCTGGCCGAAAGGCGAAGGTGGGATCTGGCCGCGTGGCGGCTGCCTTACCCCTTTCCAACAGGTACGGGGTGCTTCCTAGTGGTGATGACATCGTTTCCGAGCCACCACAGGATGCCTCGCCTGTTGGGCCAGTGGCCGATTCTCCGGCAAGGTCCCGACAGTCACAGAGGGCGGGCCTATTAGTTATAGGGAGCTCCAACGTTAGGCGGGTTATGGAGCCCCTCAGGAAAATAGCGGGTAGGTCGGGGAAGAATGCCAGTGTGCACTCGGTGTGCTTGCCGGGGGGTCTCGTCCGTAATGTGGAGGAGGCCCTTCCGGCAGCTATTGAACGCACTGGGTGTGACCGGCTGCAGATAGTAGCACATGTCGGAACGAATGACGCCTGCCGCTTGGGTTCTGAGGCCATCCTTGGTTCCTTCCGGCGGCTGGCTGATTTGGTGAAGACAACCAGCATCGCACGCGGAGTGCAAGCTGAGCTTAATATCTGCAGCATAGTGCCCAGAGTCGATCGCGGTCCTCTGGTTTGGAGCCGTGTGGAGGGTCTAAACCAGAGGCTCAGACGACTCTGCGACTATAATGGTTGCAAATTCATCGACCTCCGTTATTGGGTGGAGAACTGTAGGGCCCCCCTAGACAGGTCAGGCGTGCACTACACACCGGAAGCAGCTACTAGGGTAGCAGAGTACGTGTGGCGTGCACACGGGGGTTTTTTAGGTTAGAGGGACCCCCCCTTGGGCGAAACGATAAAATACCTGACGGCTTACCAGAGAGAGCATCAGCATCGTTGATAAAGAACGTCCGTCCTCAGAGACCAAAAACAGGAAAAGTTAACGTAATATTGGTAAACTGCAGGAGTATCCAGGGCAAGGTTCCTGAATTAGTATCTCTTATTGAAGGAAATAGTGCGCATATAGTATTAGGAACGGAAAGTTGGTTAAAACCGGAAGTGAACAGTAACGAAATCCTAGACACAGAATGGAATATATACCGCAAGGATAGGATAAACGCCAATGGTGGAGGAGTATTTATAGCAGTAAAGAATTCAATAATATCCAGTGAAGTTATTAGCGAATGCGAATGTGAAATAATCTGGGTTAAGTTAAGTATCAAAGGTGGGTCAGATATGATAGTCGGATGCTTCTATAGGCCACCTGCATCAGCAACCGTAGTAGTTGAGCGCCTCAGAGAGAACCTGCAGAACGTCGTGAAGAAGTTTCGTGATCATACTATTGTAATAGGGGGAGACTTCAATCTACCAGGTATAGAATGGGATAGTCACACAATCAGAACTGGAGCCAGGGACAGAGACTCTTGTGACATTATCCTGACTGCCTTGTCCGAGAATTACTTCGAGCAGATAGTTAGAGAACCAACTCGTGAAGCTAACGTTTTAGACCTCATAGCAACAAATAGACCGGAACTTTTCGACTCCGTGAATGTAGAAGAGGGTATCAGTGATCATAAGTCAGTGGTTGCATCAATGACTACAAGTGTAATAAGAAATGCCAAGAAAGGAAGGAAAATCTATTTGCTTAACAAGAGTGATAGGGCACAAATCGCAGAATATCTGAGTGACCACCATCAAACGTTCATTTCTGAGGAAGAGGATGTGGAACAAAAATGGAAAAAATTCAGAAACATCGTCCAGTACGCCTTAGATAAGTTCGTACCGACTAAGGTCCAAAGCGAGGGGAAAGATCCACCGTGGTATAACAATCATGTACGAAAGGTACTACGGAAACAAAGAAAGCTTCACCATAGGTTTAAGAGTAGTCGAATCATAGCTGATAAGGAAAAGCTGAACGAAGCGAAAAAGAGCGTAAAGAGAGCAATGAGAGAAGCATTCAACGAATTCGAACATAAAACATTGGCAAACAATCTAAACAAGAACCCTAAAAAGTTTTGGTCATATGTAAAATCGGTAAGCGGATCTAAATCCCCTATTCAGTCACTCGTTGACCACGATGGCACCGAAACAGAGGACGACCGAAGAAAGGCAGAAATACTGAATTCAGTGTTCCGAAACTGTTTCACTGCGGAAAATCGTAACACGGTCCCTGACTTCAGCCGTCGCACGGACGCCAAAATGGAAAATATTGAAATAAACGATATCGGAATTGAAAAACAACTGCTATCACTTAGTAGCGGAAAAGCATCCGGACCAGACGAGATACCCTTAAGATTCTACAGTGATTATGCTAAAGAACTTGCCCCCTTTCTATCAGCAATTTATCGTAGATCTCTGGAAGAACGTAAAGTACCTAGCGACTGGAAGAAAGCACAGGTCGTTCCCATTTTCAAGAAGGGTCATAAATCAGATGCGAATAATTATAGGCCTATTTCACTTACGTCAATCTGTTGTAGAATAATGGAACATGTTTTGTGTTCTCGTATTATGACGTTCTTAGATAATACAAATCTCCTTCATCATAACCAACATGGATTCCGCAAACAGAGATCATGTGAAACCCAGCTTGCCCTATTTGCCCAAGAAATTCACAGTGCCGTAGACACTGGCGAGCAGATTGATGCCGTATTCCTGGACTTCAGGAAGGCATTTGATACGGTTCCGCACTTACGTTTAGTGAAAAAAATACGTGCTTACGGAATATCGGACCAGGTTTGTGATTGGATTCAGGATTTCCTAGAAGAAAGAACACAACATGTCATTCTTAACGGTTCAAAATCTGCAGATGTAGAGGTAATTTCGGGAGTACCGCAAGGAAGCGTGATAGGACCTTTATTGTTTACAATATACATAAATGACTTAGTTGACAACATCGGTAGCTCCGTGAGGCTATTTGCAGATGACACGGTTGTCTACAAGAAAGTAGCAACATCAGAAGACTCGTACGTACTCCAGGAAGACCTGCAGAGGATTAATGAATGGTGCGACAGCTGGCAGCTTTCCCTAAATGTAGATAAATGTAATATAATGCGCATACATAGGGGCAGAAATCCATTCCAGTACGATTATGCCATAGGTGGTAAATCATTGGAAGCGGTAACGACCGTAAAATACTTAGGAGTTACTATCCGGAGCGATCTGAAGTGGAATGATCACATAAAACAAATAGTGGGAAAAGCAGGCGCCAGGTTGAGATTCATAGGAAGAATTCTAAGAAAATGTGACTCATCGACGAAAGAAGTAGCTTACAAAACGCTTGTTCGTCCGATTCTTGAGTATTGCTCATCAGTATGGGACCCTTACCAGGTTGGATTAATAGAAGAGATAGAAATGATCCAGCGAAAAGCAGCGCGATTCGTCATGGGGACATTTAGTCAGCGCGAGAGCGTTACGGAGATGCTGAACAAGCTCCAATGGCAGACACTTCAAGAAAGGCGTTACGCAATACGGAGAGGTTTATTATCGAAATTACGAGAGAGCACATTCCGGGAAGAGATGGGCAACATATTACTACCGCCCACATATATCTCGCGTAATGATCACAACGAAAAGATCCGAGAAATTAGAGCAAATACGGAGACTTACAAGCAGTCGTTCTTCCCACGCACAATTCGTGAATGGAACAGGGAAGGGGGGATCAGATAGTGGTACAATAAGTACCCTCCGCCACACACCGTAAGGTGGCTCGCGGAGTATAGATGTAGATGTAGATCATTACAAGAATAAACTGGGTCCATTCCACTCAATTAACTTTCATTTTACAACGCCCTCCGCTCCTGACTTCTATCCTGACGAACAAATGGTGTCAGAAGTGGGATGCGACCCACCTTACGGTTGTATAATTAACTCATCAGTTATGAGTACTACAAAGGGGCCGAGTTTGAGCAATTAAGGGAAACTAGACCGAACGTGGCGAGGCTGCAGCGCGCCATGCGCGTGCCAGCTGGTCGCCTGCGTTGCAGAATGTGCGTGGCCGCGCACTAGCGCGCCACAAGCGTGACGCAGTTCGCCGCCGGACGCGAGCCGAGGAAGGTCCGCGATGCAGTCACGCTCGCCGACGCCGCCGCCGCTGTCCGTAGCTGCCACGGGTCACCGCCTGCGCCAGGGACCGGGGTGCGGCCCTCGCGCCGCCCCGCCGTCGCAGCTGTCCGTGCTGTCGCCCGCCGCCTGCTGCGCCCACGCGTGATCAACGCGCCTGCCGCCGCTCGTCGACACCGCCGCCGTCCGTCGTCTGCACGCCACCAAATAATGTAAGTCGCTCGCGACGCTACGGTGGTGTAGATGCCCACATTATTGTAACATGCCGATCACCAGGCAGCAATCGGAGGCAGGAGCAGCCGGAGAGGATGAAGATCCCCTCTTGGCGCTGCAGTCCCAGTTAAATCGATTAATTCTAACTAACGCGGAGCTTAAGCAACAGCTAGATGATCTTAAAATGGCTTCTCCGCAATCTAATGTTGCTAAGCCAGTGCTAGTTGAAGAACAGCCGAAGCAGGTGATTCCACCACTCACTAGTGCAGAATCACCTGTGGCAGTAGCCACCTCTACTTTGGTGCAGAGCTTCCCAGCAGTAGCGTTTATTCCGGCGTTCGCTGGAAAGCCACACGAGGATATTCAAACGCTTGTGCAGAATATCGAGGACATCGGAAAGCTTTGCGGTTGGCCAGATGAATTTCTCTTGAGCGTGATGAAAATGAAACTCACCGGCGAAGCGCGGAACTACGTGCAGTCGGTCGAGAGCTTGAAAAATGCCCCTACCTTCCAGTCCCTTGCAACAGGGTTGATTGAAAGGTATACAGACAAACGTGGTACTAGTTACTATCGCGACTTGCTTTCCACCCTTAAGCAAAAAACGGGTGAAGATTTAGAAGCATTCGCGGACAGGATTCGAAGCGTCGCATGCCACACGTACGCACTAAGTGCCAGTTCTGCTCGTAACGAGGTTCTGTTGGAAGAATCAGAATGTCGTGCGATAGACGTGTTTATTCGTGGCATAAACCCTCAAATAGGGGGCGAAATCAAGGTAGCTTCCCCCCGCACCTTACACGAAGCCGTGCGATTAGCACTTTTAAGAGAGGAGGCGAACCGATTTGTGGCCGTCTCCGCGCGGCAAAGCGAGCCCCGACGTGTCTTTTCGAACGATACTGTGGGCGCTGTAATAGACCAGGACGTGTGGCAGAGCAATGTCGCGTGCCATATTGTCATCAGTGCAGGAACATGGGTCACCAAAGCGTGCATTGTCCAAATAGTAGGCCACAACCGCCTGCAAATTCTAGGCGAAATGCAAACCAACCAAAGAATTCGGGAAACGGCCGCGGGGCAGGAAGTGCCACCCCTCCCGGCTCCCGTTAAAAATAGTGACCCCCCTAGTTGATAAGGGAATCACACAGGTGGCAAGCGTGGTTGTCGATGGTGTTAGAGGCCGCAAACCAATACGCGTGCTAATTGACACAGGCGCACAGATCAGCTTGGCATTTTTATCGAAGAGAGATAAAAGAACATTGCAACCGCCGCGGTACCATATCAGTGGTATTGGTCCCGGCATAGTGAAACCTGATGGCAGCTGTTGCGTTGAATTCATGTTGGACTCCACAGAATATGCTTTTACGATGGAGGTTGTACGGAACAGGCGCACGGATTACGACATCATCCTGGGAAGTGACTTTCTGCGTCATTTCCAGGGGGTTATTGACTATAGGTTAAATACCGTCCAATTCGGCGACAACGTGCACCGTTTTGGACGTGACTGCACGTTGCGGGCGAGCGGAGCTGGGAAAAAAGGATCCGTTTCCCAAGTTTCGGAGTCTCCCGTAACGATGCTAAAAGCCGATAATCCCGTGGAGATACCAGAAGGCACAGGAAAGATCCTTTGGGTGCCTGTCGGGATACGTGAATCCGAAGAGGTTCATATCTTGGTAGATCCACTCTGCCAGAATGAAACTCTTGACCAGATGCAGGTCCACGTAAAACGTAGCCTGTGCAAAGCACAGCAAGTTCAGAAAGAAAATTGCGTACCCGTGTGTTTAGACAATTTTAGTCACAAGCAAGCTTTAATACCGCGTGGTACAGTATTAGCCAGCTTACAGGTTGTCTCAGAAGATGAGTTGCCAAAGAGAACCCCTTCTTTGAAAAAGAAAAAGACTGCTGCCGCCTCTCAACACCTTTTGACAGTCACGTCACATCTGACAGATAAGTTTAATGCTAAGCTTAGTCACCTCCCATTGCATGAACAAAAGCTAATAAATGAAGTATTGAATGAGTATTCATGGTTGTTTGAAGACAGAAAATATTTACCAGCAACAGATCTAATCCAACATGAGATTCCAACCGGAAATGCTAGGCCAATAGCTCAGAAAGGGTACCGAATTCCCTATCATCTTCAGTCAGTGGTAGAGGAAACTATACAACAGCAACTAGAAGCAGGAATAATACAACCCTCTTCTAGTGCGTGGTCTAGCCCAATTGTAGTCGTTCCAAAGAAATCTATAGACGGAGAAAAATCCTATCGCCTCTGTGTAGACATGCGAGCAGTAAACAAAGTTACTACTCCAGATCATTATCCATTACCCCGGATCGATGAAACACTCGATCGTCTGGGAAATTGCCGGTACTTCACAACATTAGACATGCGCAGTGGGTATCATCAAATTCCAATTGCTCCTCAAGATCGACCTAAGACAGCTTTTGTAGTTCCTGGTGGCTTATATGAATTCTTAAGGATGCCTTTCGGGCTTCGCAACGCGCCAGCAACCTTTCAGCGATTTGCAGATCTGCTATTACGTGGGTTGAAACCTACTATGTGCCTTGTGTATCTTGATGATATAATTATATTTTCAAAATCCATTGCTGAACATGCTGAACATCTACGCAGTGTACTGTTGCGCTTGCAAAATGCTAATTTAAGCTTAAAATTAGAAAAATCTTCTTTTGCTCAATCACAAGTGCAGTATTTAGGTCATGTCATCAGTTCCAGCGGAGTCAAGCCAGATCCACGATTAACTGAAGCAGTAGACACTTTTCCTGTTCCAACAAATTTAAAGGAATTACAATCCTTCCTTGGCCTTGCAAATTATTACCGCCGTTTTGTTAAAGATTATGCTACTATTACCAAACCACTTACTAAATTGTTGAAAAAGGATACTCCTTTTGTTTGGACGGATGAATGTTCGACCGCCTTTCAAACAGTGAAAACTATTTTAACTAGATCACCTCTACTTGTTTACCCAGACTTTGCTGAACCTTTTATTTTATCTTGTGACGCATCTGATTTTGCTGTAGGATGTGTCCTAAGCCAAGTGCAAGATGGTGAGGAAAAACCCGTTGGGTATGCCTCTCGTCAACTGAATAAAGCAGAAACTAATTACAGTACTACAGAAAAGGAATTGCTTGCCCTTCTTTTTGGAATTAATTATTTTATATGTTACCTTTATGGTCGCAAGTTTACAGTTCTTACCGATCACTCTGCTCTGCAGTGGTTATTGAATCTTAAAGACCCTAGTAGCAAACTTATGCGCTGGGCCATGAAACTGTCAGAATATGATTTTGAAGTTCGGCACAAGCCTGGTCGGTTGCATCAAAATGCTGATGCATTAAGTAGAAAAGTGCGTGTCATTCAATCAGATGAGGTATCAATTGAAGAGTTAAAAGAAGCACAGCAGGTGGACGTTCAATGTCAAAGATACGCCACCTTGCCAGAATTTGAAGTAATAGACGACCTTTTGTATCGAAGAACTCCCCATGGGAATCGTTTGGTAATACCGGAATGCTTGCAGCAACGTATAATACGGCAATGCCATGATACAATCCAAGCATGTCACAGCGGAAAACGCGCTACGAACGCTCGAATTGCGACACGTTATTGGTGGCAATACCGACAACGTGACGTGGACAGGTATGTGAGATCTTGCCTGCCGTGTGCACAACGAGCACAAAATAGGCATCCGCGAGTGCCGCTGCAAACACTTCCTCAGGCATCTTCACCCTTCGAAATTCTTGCTTTAGATTTCCAAGGTCCTTTTCCACAGTCGCAACAAGGTAACAAATACATTTTGTCTGTTATTGATCACTTTTCACGTTATCTAATTTTGGTTCCCCTCCCCGACATGACAGCTGAAACTGTGGCGAGAGAGTTTGTAAATCGTGTGATACTACCTTTTGGAAGTCCTGATGCCATTTTAACGGATCAAGGAACCAATTTCATGTCTGTTTTATTTGTACAAGTTTGTAAATTATTAAGAATCAAAAAATGGCGTACAACTCCCTTCCATCCTAAAGCCAACGGTCGCGTTGAACGCGTACACCGTACAATTTGTAAAATGTTATCCTATTATGTTGCAAAAACGCACGCTGATTGGGACAGATATGTACCGTATATTTCTTCTGCATACAACACCCGAATACATGAATCCACGGGGTATACCCCTTACGAAGCTGTGTTTGGACGGCCGATGAATTCGCCGTTCGAAATAGACAAACTACCTCAAGGTGTAGAAATAAAGGAAGTAAAAGGTTTAGCCCGCCGGCTAAAAGCGATCTGGTATAAGGTAAAGAGGAATAATATCAAAGCTACTAATAAACAGTTGCACGGGCAGAACAAAAATGCTGTTTTACCGACTTATCAAACAGGTGATTTAGTGTTACTACGGAACCCGGCAATCAAAAAGGGACGAACTAAAAAGTTCTCTCCCCGCTTTGAAGGCCCGTATCGGATTGTACGGTTGACCTCACCAGTCAATGCAGAACTGCAATTAACCGATCGTACGGTGATAGTGCACTTTGACCGCCTGCAACCTTACCACGGTAGGGCTGTGTCACCACAACAGGTCGCAGCCCCCGATCCGCCTGTGTCACCTCCACCTCAAGTGGAACAAAGACGAAAGAAAAAACGGAGGAGATTACCTCCACAGGGTTGTAGATACCCTTTGCGGAATCGACACCCTTATGGGTTGAGGTCGCGTGATTAATCACGCCTAATTAGAGTTTTATGTTATGTTCTATTGCAGCTTAGTTTAAGTCATTTTCTCCAGGGACTTGGAAGCAAGCGGTGCCTGACCACCACGGAGTTCCCAGCCATTCTCAATTGTCAATTTCCAGTCCTGTCATGTATTTTTGCTCATTTTTATATGTATGATTATGTTTTATGTTTTGCAAGCAATGCCACGCATTAGACGTCACGCAACTGACTTGCCTCAAATGCAACCACTACACTTGGTGTTGGCAGAACCGCGGCTGCTAACTCCGAATAATGTTCTTCAATGTCCTCTATTGCCATCTATTTGGCAAACCAGTATATGTGGAGTATTTTTACTCCGAGCTTTTCTTAATACTTGTTACGTTGACGTCTAGTGTATTGTACTATATGTCGTAGTTCTGTATTTGCTGCAGCTAATCGTGAGTAATCGGAACAGATAAAGCCAGGACTTGAGATGCATACGCCTCGTACGCTTTGTTTACGGGACCAGCTGTTGGCGGGGCAACACATCAGCTGTCGCCTCCCCTCCTCTCTTCAGCGCTGTCCCTTCTCCTCGCCAAGAACTGGCCAGCGGCCATCATTCTTTCTCAGCCAGTAACAGCGCTCCGCGCGATGACGTATCTTATCACCACGTGCGCTGCCGCCTCCAGCGTCTCAACACGCGGCGCGTCCTAGTAGTTACAAAAACAAACCGCAAATTACTGCCCTATCCTCCGTGTATGACAGACTACAATGCATTTACCATCATTTTATATAACTAACAGCCTTTTTAAAAAAACTCTTATTCTAGATAATTAGCAATTTCTAATTCATCGTTATTTCTGGTACACGCTAAGCGCGTGATATTTGTCGCTGCAGTAGCGGCCGGTCCCTCGCGGCTACACGCCGTCTCACATAACCGCTGACGTGCCGGTGCCTACTCCGCACCTACGCGTGCGCTGCGCGCTCGCTAACAGCTCCAAGCTGGTTTCTTTCATGCAGCCGGAAGACACGGCAAACAAAATTCATTCAAACATCCCAATAAATCTTAACATAAATATTAACTAGATGTGATTCATTGTTTAAATTCTTTTCCTCGTTTTGTTCCACATTAGCTGGATAAATCACACGAAGTTCTTAACGATTTACATTATTCTGCATACCTTAGTCTGCCAATCCTATAAGTGAAATTTCACTAGTGCTTTGATTCATTGTGTAAGCTACAAACTACAGCCAGATATGGGCAAACCAATGCAATGCCACGGGTTTTTCACGCTACTGACGAGGCACAAACGACCAATCGTCCGGGCTGCCGTATATCGGTGGACGATTGTTCCTTGGTTGCTACGCAGTTATTTTTGCCCTCCCCATTTATTTTACTCTACCGCCGTGGTCATTGTTCTATCCTGTTTTCCTTCTTCTGTCGATGAGGAGGCCCCTACAACATGTTAGGTACCCTCTTCCGACAGTACCGGTCTTTTAATCTTACCACCCATTTACACCGAGATATTGCTCTCCCTTGTTGCAGTCTTTCCCCAAAATATCGGCCGATGATCCATTGTGAGATACGTACTTTGCGTCTAATTAGCCGGTGATGTAAGCGCTACGGGAACTGTGCCTAGTTGTCCTTTCAGTTCAATTTGTTATTGTCAGTTTTAAAACTAACACACACGCAGCCTAGCAGCCAGCCCCAGGTGGCCAGTGTTACATGTTAACGTTGAGCGTTCCCACTACTTACAGCGTTACTATTATACATCATTGTGTTTTTATTTTCCTGTCAGTATATGTCATTGTGATTAATTACGTCATTATGCTAGCGCTAGTGATTTATAGTTCATGATTTTCATTTTATGTAGTGTTATGTACTGCGCGCACAAAAAGTGACGCTATTTATGCATATATGCTATTCTAGCTTCAGAGCTAATTTTTATTGCTTGAACAGTCGACATTTTCCTAGTACAGCAGCTAATAACGCCGCTGATACTTTTATTACATGTATCGCAGGAAACCCATGTGCCTACACTAATTCTTATCAAGTCAGACGGACGCCCTTAGGCCCGCTGAACCACGGTATCGCAGATAGCTCCAATGCACTGCCTACCCCTCAATTATTAGACAGGTTGCCTTAGCACTGTCCGCAGGTTGCCCCATTGCCCTGCAAATTATATAATCATCAAAAAAATGGTTCAAATG
Organism: Schistocerca nitens; assembly: GCF_023898315.1. Taxonomy (NCBI): domain Eukaryota; kingdom Metazoa; phylum Arthropoda; class Insecta; order Orthoptera; family Acrididae; genus Schistocerca; species Schistocerca nitens. The sequence goes on along the minus strand of NC_064621.1, from coordinate 317,301,209 downwards.
GCTCTGAGCACTATGGGACTCAACTGCAGAGGTCATTAGTCCCCTAGAACTTAGAACTAGTTAAACCTAACTAACCTAAGGACATCACAAACATCCATGCCCGAGGCAGGATTCGAACCTGCGACCGTAGCGGTCTTGCGGTTCCAGACTGCAGCGCCTTTAACCGCACGGCCACTTCGGCCGGCTATAATCATCAATCCAAGTCTGCAGATTACGCTAATGCACTGCTGAACTTATTAGTCGAGTCACTCCCAGGTAGCTCATACGCACCGCGAACTTGTACTTACACGTCACCGAATCCTAGGCTCCTCGGTTGACCACAAAACAATTCATACATCAATCACCGTGAGACAATTTGCACTCACACTACGCCTTTGGCACTCAACCACAAATGAACTGAGCCCCAGACGCTCTTTTATTACGTTTTATACAACGCCACCTTCTTCTAGATGGCAATTCCATTGCAAAATCATCGGATTCTGCCAAAGATTCAGATACCGTTCCCCAGATGGCAGCCTTTTCCGTTGCTGAACGGATTAGTTGCTTTTCACCATCTGACAGTGCAAACTGCACTTTTAAGAACAATGTTGTTATATACACACACTGTCGGATTTTACTGACGTAGTCCCTTATGCACTTCGTCAACCGACTAAAAAAAAAAAAAAAAAAAAAAAACAACTTCCCCTGACGGATTTCGTATCCGATTCGGAAGTTATGTTCGGGAAATATTCCCTTTATTTTATTTCTTGCCAATTATTATTACTTCAATGTCATGTTTTATTGTTATCAATTTATAGTTATGATTAATGTTAGTACACTTTATGGTTATACGCTATTTTTGTGTCATATTCGGTATTCCCTTTTAATTTTCATTGTTTCTCGACTAGAAGTATCTCTGATAGCACTTATTGGCCTTCAATTCGTATCCGCCATCAGCTACCACTAGTCACACATTTACACAACACTTCATATGCCCAATAACACCTTACAACACACTCACACTGTTCATATCCACACTACCTTGGTGTAACTTGTTGATGTTACCAGACCTCTATTTTCATATACTAAGTACATGAACAAGGCTTTTATCGTTTATGCCCTCCGCTCTTCGGAAGGGGAAAGGGAAGTACGTACGTATGTACGTTACGTTCAGTAGCAGTTTCTTTTAATCAACAACGTAGTCAATTCACCTGTTGAACACTTAAGTTGTTTTGTTAAAATGGAATCAAACGTCTTTGTGACATCAGCTATTCGTGTATTATTGCTTTGCAATAAACTGTTACTTTTAAGTTGCACTTACAATGTCTTAGTCTCGGACGCAGAGCCACTAGCGCTCTCCGACGCTGTTATCTGAGCTCAGCACTCTGCCGGCTCAGCGCTGATAAAGCTGCGCTGCGCCGCCTCCACTGCTTCACGCCCAGCCTCTGTATTCACGAGCAACAGACTCGCTCTCGCTAACATTCATTTCCGCCTTCAGTACAGTTAATCTCTCTACTGAGCACTTCTGTAAGTAAAGATCCTATGATTATTGAGTTAACTTGAGTTGTCCTACCCTCTTTCGGGTTTTCTACAGCTGAAAAACCACTCAATATTATTTCTGAAATTTATGAAGTACTTCACCTGTCTCGCCGTGTCGAGCCTTAGCGGGGTGGGTGCCCCTGCGTAGTGGCCAATGCGTGGGAGGTGCCTAGGCTGTGCAGGTTTACACCGTGATCACAGGATTCCTTCTCATTTTATTCATAAAAAAAAAACTTTCTTCGTACAAAATCTCAAATTAATTGATGACACTTGATCCATCACCATGAGAAGCTGAAGAATTTACCGAATACCAATGATTCAGATCTACTCCAATCGATCAATCATCTCCTTACCCAGGAACACAACCAAGTTGCTCTTGACCGAGTGGCCTCACAGATTGCTGATTGGCACCAAACCAAGCGATTAACCACCGTTGTATTACCCAGCGCTGGTTCGGTAATAATCATTGTAATGATTCTGATTATAGTATCCTGGATACTCTGTAAAAGAGGATTTTGCAAATGTTTCACTTCCTTCCGAGAAGTAGTACCACCCCCACAACCTGAAGGTGAATATCACACCTGAAACTACCTGCCAACCTTGGTGCATGTGATCAGGCATGACCCCCCCTTAGAATTAAGTTGTAGTCTAGGTGTCAGGTCAATGAACTAATTTTGTAATGGATTTGTATTTCTATGTAAAGTCTATGGAATCACAATTTAACTGTCGAGTTTTAACCCTCATGTAAGTCATTTTGTTTTCTCTTTAAATTTTTGTCATTTTGTAAAGTTCTCATTCACCCACTTGGGCAATTACCATTGTAATCCTAGATTTAAGAATTCAAAGTAATATTACGGGGAAAAACCCCCTTGTGACTGTTAGGCCTGGGAGCATTCTCTCACCCCCACGAGGGTGGAGTGTTTCAGTGTGCTGTGCTCCGGTGCCCCTCATCATCGCCTGGGTACCCACCACCACTGATACCACCGACACACATTCACAACATGGCGCCGCCCCACTGCCGTCGCACCAACTTCACAAGTTTGTTATTCAAGAGCCTTCCTTCAGGCCCTTCAGGCCACTTTGTAACATTTGCACATATTGATATCACTATGTTCTGGGACCCTTCATAATGATCATATATATATTTTTTAAATGGAATATCAATTAGAATAAGCTCATTCATTTTCATCCAGAGAGCCTTCTTCGGAAGGGGAAAGGATGTGCAGGGAGGAGACCCCCCCAAGAGGGATCATTGCCGACAAAGTTTTATTTAAATAAATTTTCAATGCATAATGTTCGGCCGTAGCCGGCTTGGGCATACTGTGGTGGAAGGTGCTGGCCGGAAGACCATGGTCAGCACATTCCTGCCACGTGCTCCTCGGTCAGACTCAAGTCCCACGGGTTGGTTGCGCTGACGGGCGTACGCTACTAGCAAGGCGCGTTGGCGGAATCAATCCTCCAATCAGAGACTAATCGTGTGATCACGTGGGGACGCGGCCGGGAGCGGCGAGGGCGGCTTGGGAACAGCTCCGCGCTCTCTTAGCTTCTGACCTCGGCCCCGAGTAGTCGCTCCTCTAGTCTCTGCTTCTCTGATGAGCAGACGGCAACCCCTCTTGGGGCTGCTCAGCCCTACGTAGGCACCACTGTACCATCATTACAAGAATAAACTGGGTCCATTCCACTCAATTAACTTTCATTTTACAACGCCCTCCGCTCCTGACTTCTATCCTGACGAACAATACCTAAAAAACTAAGTGCTCTTCATTTTCTTCAATACTTTGAAAAAATATCTACTAATGCAAGCTCTTTGCTTTCCATGTTTTGGGAGGAGATCGTATGGATTAAACCAAGAAAAAAATTTTTGGTTAACACGGGCTCTGAAATGCATTCCGTAAGAGCCATGAGTTCAGCGGAAAAGATGTGTTTCACAGTAGCGAAAATGAAAAACTGCTCTTAGCTCTTTAGAACCCAAGTATAAAGGACATTTTTTCCTTGTTTTAGTCCACCGAAAATGTGGAAAGAAAAAAGCTTGCAATAGGAAAGATTTGTTTATAGCTCTTTTAACTCTTTTATGCATTTTAGATTTTACGTTTACTACACCTTCTTGCTTCGAATTATCGTACCTCCCACTGAATATTGACCAGTCCTCGTCAGACATCATATATGACATATGGAAAGAGTATTTCATTTGATCGACGAAAGAAGAAAGTACAAAAATATTCGGCAGAAGACAGGAATAGAACAAACAAGTTGCTTAGAAAATAAATAAATAAGTAGAAAGTACATGAAAATAAAACGCAATGGTTAGTGTAAAAATGTGAAAAAATCGAAAACGAAATGTTCGTCGTAAAGAGAGATTCGACGTACACAAAAGCCAATATAACCTTCCGCGAAATTAAATATAAAATCACTCACGGGAGGAAAGCATGCACAGAAGGCCTCCTCGAGGCGGAGGATGACCTGATAAAAGAGGAACTGGCCGTCGATTCGAAAGTTATAGGGATCCAGTATTAAACAGTTTTGGAAGATATTATAAATTTCGGGATTTTAAAAGATAATAGGGGAAGATAACAACCAAAGACTATTCAAGTTGTTTTACAGAATCTATGAGACTTCTGGAAAAATACCGTCGATACAACCCCGAAGATAGGAAGGAAAGGTATGTGCGAAAACTACCGTACAATTACCTCAACAGCTATTGCAACAAAGTTGCTGACAGAAATTATAAACCGAAGAATGTAGAAAAAAAAAGAAAAAAAAAACTGAAGTTCTACATCAAGACTGAGGTGCTAGGATTAATAAAGCTGTAAAGTATACATGGAGCCTTTCGCCTATGCTGTTCAATTTATAAGTTGGAGGAGCATTAAGGGAAATGCATGGAAGTTTCAGGAGTGGAATTGAAATTCAGAGTAATGAATATCAATATTTAGATTTGCTGACTAAATTACTATAGATAGTGAAATTGAAGGAGAGTTTCAAGACTTGTAGTATGGAGTGAACTGTTTAACGAACACAGAATGTGGATTGAAAGTAAACTGAAGAATAACGGTGGTAATTAGGTGTTGAAGAACTGAGGTGACCGGATAACTTAACATAAAAATGAATGACCATAAAGTACATAAAGTGAAGGAATTCTGTTATCTTTTAAACAGAAAAACATGCGACGGTCGAAGTACGGAGGCGAAGGGGGCGTCCCGGCCAAAGAGGTCTACTAGTATCAAACACAGGTTTCAATCTGAGGCAGAGATTTAAGATAACGCACGCCTGGAGCAAAGCTTAGGAGGAAGTGAGTCATGGACTGTGGTAAAAATAGATGTGTCTGACATGGTGTACTACAGAAGAATATTGAAAAGTAGGTGACTGATAAGCTTAAAGTATGAAGAGGGTCATCGCAGAAACGTCGAGAAAGGGAACATATGGAAGACACTGACGAGATGAGACATCTGGAAATAACCTCCATGGTACTAGAGGGAGCTGTAGAAGATAAAAATAAGAAAACAAATATTGGAATACGTCGAACAAATAATTGAGGATCTTGGCTGCGAATGCTGTTATGAGATGAAGAGGATGGCAAGAGGAGGAATTCGTTTCATGACGCATCAAAGCAGCCAGAAAACTGATGAACAATAAAAAAGTTACTAATGTTGTATTACGTACAAGTACGGACGACATATCGGGCTTATATGAGTCGGACTTTTCTTCAACGTGAATACAAATTATCATTGTCAAGGATATTGTGAGTGCTAAATCACAGTTAATAGACTTTTCTAAAAATTAATTTTTATTTTTAAAATTGATTGTCTAGCATAAGCTTTTTGGTTGTACATACAGGGTATTTCTTGTCCAGACAGCCGATCGTCGATTTATTCATTCGACGATATTTCGACTGGCAGGTACCCGTCCTTCGATGGCTCACCTGAAGATGACTGGCAAAATCCCAGTCGAAATATCGTGCAATGAAATAATCGACGACCGGCTGGAAGCAAAAAAATTGTCTCAACATCCAATTTTCCAGGAAAATTTAAAAAATTCAAGGTGTTTCAAACCTTTGGACGGTTTCAAATTTTAATAAAACGCACACTAATCGCTAAGGAAAGTTGAACATTTTACAAAAGCTACAACAGTTATTCGAGTTTTTTACGAAGTACTACAACAGACAAATGACTACCATTCGCGGCTGCACAATGGTCAAGGCATTCCAAACAGTTTTTGAACACATCTTTCGAAACTGCTGGAGAAATTCAGGAAATTTCATTCCGAATTCTATCTTTTGATTGTTACAAGCTTCTCAGACGGTTGCAGTACAGTCTCACCTCAGGCGAGCGAGGCCTGTTATCGGGAGTCCGGACAGTTGTCGGCGGAACGGTGACTTTCGATTCGATGAACGGCAGTTGCACGGAAGTTTCTTACCCTATCCAATATTGTTCCAATATCAAGAACTGGACATCGTGGCTGAATCTTGAAATGCCTTTGAAAGACTCGTGAACACGCACGACAGATTCGCCGTAGCGGAAATAGCAGTCCACCGCGGACACACGATGTTGCTTCGACCAGTGAGACATGATAACTCCACTGCATATGGGATGAAACTTGACACTCAGCACTACTAATAGACGGCGCAAGAGTCGCTGTATTGTACTTTCTACCGCGCGTTATTCAAACTGAAATCGTTGAAATACTGCGAAACTTCCGGTATTATAATAGATGAATATTGCAACAAGCATGTTTCAATTTCTCTATAAAGTTTAGAATACTAATGCTGAATTAGCTAATCAGCATATCTTAAGTATTCGCAGGGGTGCCAGGATAGTGCGGAAAATTTGGTGACGAATCTTACATAAGATTTATCAAGATAGTCATTTACATTATCTACACAGCGGAAACAAATACTTTGTGGGCGGAGTTAACTCAGGAAATGCTCTGTAGTTCCTTTTTTCCCTCTGGAAGATTATAATTCATACGCAAGACTGTTCATGAAAACTGTTGCGGAGCGCCGGGCGCCTGGGTTTGGGTTGATTACTTGGCCTAACCTTCACAACGTTTAAAACAAAAAAAAAAAAAAAAAAAAAAATAATTTTCCTCAAATGTTATCAGGCGCAATTAAAAATAAAATAAAATCAGATGTCACTCTGATTATAGCGTGCAGTTCAGTTGGACATGAATGGTCATCTCTCAAAATGTGTAATCACATTACACAATATAGAGATTCGAAAGAGCTACACCAGGAATGAGAACACAATAATATGAAGGAACTCAGAAATGTCATGAACACTGTAGACGGCGGAAACGAAGAGGCTGGTGACTTTGTTCTCACGTTTGATGTACTGAGGCTACCAGAATAACAAAGGAAGTTCTAGAGTAGTAGGGACTTACATTGGAAGTCCACTGTGACAGTTATAGAGTCATTCAAAAGAATTCTCTGGTCAGTTGTGCATTTAATACCCCGATCGTGCAGTACTAGCTCATGGTGACTTTAACCTACTGAGTATAGATTGGAACGTGTATCGATTCATGGGAGGGGGTACAGACCGACACTTTTGTTAAGCACTTTTCAATACGTTTTCCAAAAGCTGTCTTGAGCAGCTAGTTCGGCAGCTCACACGCAATGGAAGTATCTAGGACCCTTTAGCTACGTACAGCCTGGACCTTATCGATGGTGTCAGTATGGAGTCGGGGAATAGTGCTCATGATGTCATCATAGCGACTATGGTTAGGAAAGTAACAAAAAATCAGTCAAAACGGTTAGGAGAGTGTTTCTGCTACAAAGAGCAGATAAGCAGCTGCTAGCATCATACTTAGACAATCAACTGCAATCATTTAGTTTCGGAATGACGGACACAGAGGCATTATGGGCGAGCGGTTCTAGGCGCTACTGTGTGGAACCGCGCGACCGCTACGGTCGCAGGTTCGAATCCTGCCTCGGGCATAGATTTGTGTGTTGTTCATAGGTTAGTTAGGATTAAGTAGTTCTAAGTTCTAGGGGACTGATGACCTCAGATGTTAAGTCCCATGGTGCTCAGAGCCATTTGAACCATTTTTTTTAAATTCCAAGGTTAAGAAATCGTTCAAGCGAGAGAACTCTACAAACGAACGTACCGTAGTTTGACCATCACATAGAGGCCCCAGTACGGTTTTACAAAGAGTACTGTACGTCATTGGCCCCTTAATTAGTTTGAATTTATCGACCAGCCCAAAGTGCTATGTAAATTAATGCGGATGAGTAGGGAAAACAAACCCGTCATGTTCGGATACAGCATTAGTAGCGTCCTGCTTGACACAGTCACATCGTTTAAATATCTGGGCGTAACGTTGCGAGCGAAATGTGGTAGGGAAGGTGAACGCTCGCTTTATTGGGAGAATTTTAGGAAAGTGTGGTTCATCTGTAAAGGAGACCGCATATAGACGCTGGTGCAACCTGTTCGTGAGTACGGCTCGAGAGTTTGGGATTCGCACCATGACGGATTGAACTCAGAGGTGAGCTGCTGGACTTGTTACCAGTAGGTTAGATTAGCTTGCAAGTGTTACGGGTATGCTTCGGGAGCTCATGTAGGAATCCCTGGAGGGAAGAACACATTCATTTCCAAGAATACTAGGGGGAAAATTTATAGAAGTGTCATCTGAAGCTGATTACAGAACGTCCGTACTGCCACCAACATATATTTTGCGTAGGGACCACGAAAATAAGATACCAAAAATTACTGCTCAAACGGAGGCGTCAGATAGTAGTTTTTCCGTTGCTCTGCGAGGGGAACAGGAAAGGAAACTACTTGTTTTGGGTCAGGGTACGCTCCGCCATGTACCGACCGATGGCTTACGTAGTTAAGTATGTAGATGTAGAGCGTGCTGTTTCAGGTCGGAACAACTGAGTAACATAACAACTATATGCCAAGGAAAGGTGACATTTCGTTCAGTTGCCCTCGAAATACCTTTATAATGTCCTGATTTCCCATGTATGCTAACTTCTCGGAAGAAGATCGGCTTTGCGGTAAGTAACAACAGGCCAAAAGAAACAAATACAAGAAAACATTGCATCTCCCAATGTGATACGAGGCGAACCTGTAGGGCACTTCCGGTATCAATTTTCGTACATGCATTTGTCTCAGCAATGCGACAGTCTGTCATAAAGACCACTGTTGAACCTCAGGCGATGATAATGAATGAAAAGATCTCTTCCATGTGTCCGCGCAGCCATAAACCTGTAACGATTTCTAATTGAACAGATGAAACTATAATGAAAACTACAGTAGCTGTAAAGGGAGGTTAAAAGAATAATATAATGTTGTATATTTGAAATAGAAGCCACCCAAAAGCATAGTTTCAAAAAGTTTACTTGAATCAAACCACGATCTGTTTCGTGTTTCTTACAAATTAGGCTTCAGGTTGTTGTTATTGGCTTTGTTGTTTTCTTGCTGGGGCCTCGTTTTGCATTCGTTATTTGTCTGTGGAACTAGGATAGACAGCGTATTAGAAACAGTTGTAAATAATACTACTTCTCTTTTCGAATTTAAATCAATTCCATTACACTAGCGAAGACATATTTAGCTACGCTCGTATGTTCTCACGGCATCGGTAGCCTAGCAGGTTTACCACAGCGACATCTTTGAAAATATTTCGGATGGTACATATATGAAGCAGGGTCTTACTTTGTGAATGTTTATCGTTTATGCCGCCCTGAAACATGAACTGTGCGGTGCGCAGCGTTTTCCAGTGATGTGTGCTCGTAGGTTTTCCCGGCGAATACGCTGCTTGAAAGTCTCTCTGACATACACCCGGATTGATTGATTGTTATAGAACGAATTACGACTGCTTAATGTGCCGTCATGATCAGGATACTCCTGCTGACTGACATCTTCCTTGGAACAGTGGATCCGATGTATATACCGCTCGTCTCCCCCCCCCCCCCCCGCCCCCCACCATTGACGACGTGTTTCGACTGCGCTACCTGTCGGCCGTCTCCAGTGAACTGAACAGCAATTGCATGGAGCACGTCAATGACTGATTTTAAAATTGTTAACAATATAGGGCGATTTCGTCATATAGAATCACAAAGCACACGAGTTTTCACATTTCATATTTTAAAAACTATAAAAAGCCTTTCATAAATGTTTTGATTTTGGTCAAAAGAACTGAACCTCTAGTAAATTTTACCAAATGTGAACAAAAATATTTCTGTCTATCCTAGTGCAACAAATCAGTATTGAATAAAATGACGCTTGTACCAACCATCTGAAGATGGATTTGTAAGAGATCCGAAATTACATCTGCTATGTCCGCGGACCTAACCGAATCACGCGCGGCCTGCCGTCGCTCAGCCCGGCCGCACATGCGCGGTGGTCGGCCTTAGCTTCACGTCGCGGCCGCCTGAGGTTCATGGCGTTATCTCCGGCTGAAGTCGCGCCATTCAGTAGTTCTTGCCTGTAGCTCCCTCTATGGCAACAAGATATAACGGGAACACAAACCTGATGCCACGGCCACTCGCTTTTGCTTGCTAGCTGTGTTAATATCGAAGAGTTATTGTATAGATCTTATATGACAACCTTGGGCTTAGAACTTAGTTACGAATTGGATTGCACTGCGGATTTGTGAATTGTATTGTGAACTTAATTACGTAGCTACTTGCTATGAGAGCTATAGACGGTGCCTGCTTCAGTGTGGAGCATAAAGATAAGTAATCTTCCTGATCGCTGGCCCAGTCACGTCCTGCTACCAATTCCATCTTCTGTTTGCCACTCCAGGCACGCATGAAAGTGGCGACGAGGATATTTAATTTTTCTGTGTCGCGATCGGACTTCGCTTACCAACGCCGCTATCACCCCTGCACGCCTAATCATACTCCACTTCGTGCACCATTGTCTCATTGCTTGCGCCTAACCGGGTCTAACACTATTTGTTCTGGACTTTTCTGTTTGCAGTGTGGAGAACTTTTCATCTTTGTTTCGTTTATTGTTAACTTGTAAGGCGCGATTGACTTTAACTAACATGGCAGATCCATCGCCTCCACACCTTGATCCTACCACTACAGCGCAAGCGTATACTGCTCCGACGGTTACGCTTGAACAAATATGGCCTTTGCAGACGCAGCCGATGACACAGTTTTTGGCTGGCATACAGCAGCTGGTAGCACCGCAGAGGCAATCGACCTCCTCAGCTGCAGTCGGCCCAACCAATCGACCGACCTGCACGCTGCCGTTCCGCGGATTCAAGGAGGACGATAAAACTTGGAATGAATACCTCGCTCCCTTCGAGGCACATGTTGCAGCTCACCAACGTCCAGGTCAGCTTAAACTTGCATTCTTGTTGGCTTCCAAGGGTGTTAAGGTGTATCGTTTGTTAGAGAAAGCCTTCCCAACCACCCGCCCGGAATCATTAGCTTACGACCAGTGTGTTCAGGCCCTGTCTACATCCTTTGGCTCACAAACTTTAGTCGCCGTGGTTAGATTCCGTTTCTTTTTTTCGCTTCCGTCGACAGCAAGGTCAAACTTATAAACAAAGGGTGACGGAATTAAAAAGCTTAACCCGTCATTGTAAATTTGCTTGCGACTGTGGAAAATTGTTTGCTGATACCATGGTTCCTGACGCAATAACTCAAAATGTGCAAGACGTTCATGTTAGGGAGCGAACTCCTACGGATCTCAGATCCCTCCCTTGATCAAGTACTGGTTATACTGGAGAGCAGGGACGTGTGCGAGAACGCACAAAATAGTTTTGAGGTGCCTACAATTTGTCGTGTGTCTGACAGTCCTAGTTTGCAACGGATCGATCGCACTACGGACAAGTCGCCGCGCACTCCGCGTCTTCCCAAACAGCAGGCCGGAAGTGGCTTTCGTTCCCCTCAACTGCCTTCTTGTCGGAATAAACAGGTTGCTTCCTCCCGGACGCCACTGAAACCTTCTCCTAAATGCTATGTTCGTCGCCTCCATTGAAACTGTCCCTCACGAAATTACTCTTGTTACAAATGTGGAAAGACTGGACAAGTGCAGTCCGTGTGTCAGCAGCTGAACCAGAATACTTCAGCATCTAGAACGTCTTGCGGCGCTCCGTCTTTTAATGCTATTGCCTCTACTGTAGACAGTGTTTCACACAGTGATATTGCTAGTGATTTGTACAGTGGCGTGAAAGTCATTCATGGTGGTAATGTTTTGCCACCCTCTGTGCACCGGTGGGCTACCAAACTGTACATAGACTTGGTTATTGGTACCCATCGTGTGACGTTTCAACTTGATACCGGTTCTTCCGTGACACTTATCAACAGTAGTGTGTGTGCACTTATCGGAAAGTCTAAACTTGCCATGCCCTCTTCTACGCTCACAGCATATAGTGTACTTGGCACGTGTAGCCTGCCAGCAACGTACCGCGACGTGACCTGGACAATTCAGTTCAATGTAGTGGCCACATCCTAGTACGAAAACATTTTCGTATTTGACAGTTTTGATTTGTTCGGCCTACGCATACAGAACAATGTCTCAGCAATCAGTGCCCTCCCTGCTCCAGATGCAGTGGTACCCCTCTGTTACGAGTTCCCTTAGGTGTTTAGCAGTGTCTTGGGCCGCGTACCTGGTTATGATGCGCACGTCACGCTCAAGGAAAACGCCCAGCCACGTTTTTGCATAGTCAGATCAGTGTCTCACACATTACGTGACCAAGTAGCAGACGAACTAAATTCTTTGCAAACTGCGGGAGTCCTAGCGCCCGTTAGTGCTAGTCAGTGGGCCTCCACATTAGTTGTGCTTAAAACGCTAAATCGTTCTTTACCGATTTCAAGAGTACTGTGAATCCACAAACGATTGTTGATAGCTATCCTCTCCCATGCCCTGAGGAATTAATGGACAAATGAGGTATGGGAAGATATTATTCCAAGATAGACTTGCGGGATGCGTACTTGCAGATTCCATTAGATGAAGCATCCCAAATCATTTTCTTCATTAATACTCACTTGGGTCTCTTCAGATATTTGCGCCTCCCCTTTGGCAGATCATCAGCTCCTGCTATTTTTCAGAGTTACTTATCGCAACTGACTGCCAAGGTTCTGTTTTGTTCAAATTACTTGGACGATATCACTGTTGCCGGTCGTACTCCGGACGAACATTTACGGAAATGGCGTCACCTCTTTACATTGTTGTCGGAGGCAGGACTTAAAGTGAACAGAGGTAAATGTGTTTTTCGTACGGGAATTCAATATCTGGGACATGGAATCAATGCACAAGTGTCCATCCCTTGCAGTCGCATCTTCGTGCCATTGCCGACCTTCTTTCTCCTAAAAATTTGTCGGAATTGGCAATCTGTGTTGGTCAAATTACGTATTATCATAGGTTCATTTCTCAAGCGGCACAGATCGCTGTACCGTTACACCGATTACGTGGGCGCAACTTTCCGTTTGTATGGTCGGTCGAATGCCAAGCGGCATTCCAGAAACTGAAAAACGCACTATTGAGTGATCGGTGCTTAGTCCACTTCGATCCCTCTAAACCGCTTGTGCTTGCCGTGGACGCTTCGTCCTATGGCTTAGGTGCTGTTTTGTCCCACCGTGTCGGATCCGCTGATCGACCGATAACTTTTGCCTCAAAATTGCTTGCCAACATACAACAAAATTATTTGCAGATAGAAAAGGAGGCATTAGCCATGATGTATGGTGTTACTAAGTTTCACGGATATTTATACGGCAGAATTTTTTTTTAGCTACGGACCACAAGCCGCTACAGTCGTTATTCTACCCTGCAAAGCCGGTGCCCCTCCCCACCCCCCGCCCCCTCCCCCCCCCCCCCCCCAACGTACGACGCAGAAGCAGCAACGGTGGGCTTTGTTGTTGTCAAACTATCAATACGACCCACTGTATCGCCCCACATCCCGACATTGTAATACGGATGTGTTGTCCCGATAGCCAATAGCCCATGACAGTGCTTTCGATGAATCAGACATTGCGTGTTGTCACATTGATTCCCAAGACAGTGAAGTGGGTGCGTAGTTCCCCCTGGGCTTTAGGAAGCACAGGCCACTGCTTCGGGCACTGACTTGAAGGAACTATTACGTGTTGTTCGCACTGCATGGGCATCTTCACCGAAGGACATTCCAAATCCCATCGTGCAACGTCAGTTTGCCCAACGCCACGACCGGACGGTGCAACGTAATGTGTAGTTGCTTCGCTCCCAATCTGGACAGACTCATGTGGTCATTCCCACGTCCCTACGGCGCGAAGTTTTGAAATTGCTCCATCAGGGCCACTGGGAAATGGTGCGCACTAAACAACTTGCTCGCCAACATTGCACGTGGTCGGCAATAGACAGATACATTGAACAGTTAACCGCCCAGTGTAGCGCATGCGTCGAACACCAGGCGGCCCCGCCCCAGAAATTTGCTGTGTGGCCCACCCCCATTGCGCCTTGGCAGCGGGAGCACCTTGATTTTGCAGGCCCATCCTGGGGTACTCGATGGCTTATTCTTGTGGATACTTTTAGTAAATTTCCTTTTGCGGTTGCTATGCACAATATCACTACCCATTGTACCATACACGCTCATTCGTCGATAATCTGCATCGAGGGTTTGCCTGAACTGTGTGTCACCGACAATGGACCCTCCATTGTGTCTCGGGACTTCGAACGACTTTGTGTAAGCGGCATTGCTCATCTGACGAGTGCATCTTTCCACCCTCAGTCCAATGGTGAGGCTGAGCGGTTTGTCCGCACTTTCAAACACTAGATGGGCAAGCTTATCGGCACCCACATGAGAGAGAAGTCTTTGCTCACCTTCCTTTCTTCCTACCGTTCGCAACCTCGCGATGGTCCGTCGCCTGCAGAATTACTCCATGGTCGTCGGCACCGAATTCTACTCGCTTTGCTCCGAACACCCCTGTGTTTTTTCGGTTGTTCGCTGGCCGCCGCCGCTGGGAACGGGGCACCGTCGCTCGGCGTTTGGACACCAGCATGTACCTGATCTCTTTCCACGTCGGCGTGCTGCGCCGACACCGCAACCAGCTGCGGCCATTTGATCCTCGAGATTCTGCCTCGGGTTTCCCTGTTGCAGACGCACTTGCGGCCTCACCCGGTCCCTTGATGGCGGGAACCTTTTGCCGTCCCTGCCCCGGTCGCCTTCGAAGCTGCCGGCACCTACGCCGATTGACGTCGATGCGGTTGTCCGGGCTGGTCCGGCCCGCTCTCCGGCGCTGCCGCGCCGGGCCTACATCTGTGCGGCCGCTCCAAGGTCACATTTCGCGTCGCCCGTGGGGTCATCGTTGTCGTCGTCGTCGTCGTCCTCGAGTGTCGGGGCACGTTAACGCGTTGGGTCCGCTGTGTTTGCTGTGCGTTGCGTCATTGGAGCCATTTTGGATGGCTCCGGCCACAGCGCAGGGCGAATGCTGGGACGTGGGGGTCGACTCTACCCAGTCTCGCTAGGTTGGTCTCCCTTCACCGCACAGTAGCCACACCTCACCCCCCCCCCCCCCCCGCCCTTCCCGGCCATAAAGCCTTCGCAGTCTCTGACGTCATGGTGAGTCTTCAAGGGGGAGGAATGCTATGTCCGCGGACCTAACCGAATCACGAGCGCCCTGCCCTCGCTCAGCCTGGCCGCACATGCGCGGTGGTCGGCCTTAGCTTCACGTCGCGGCCGCCTGAGGTTCATGGCGTTATCTCCGGCTGAAGACGTCGCGCCATTCAATAGTTCTTGCCTGCAGCTCCCTCTATGGCCACAAGATATAACGGGAGCACAGATCTGACGCCAGGACCACTCGCTCTTGCTCGCTAGCTGTGTTAATATCGAAGAGTTATTGTATAGATCTTATATGCCAACCTTGGGCTTAGAACTTAGTTACGAAGTGGATTGCAGCGATGATTTGTGAATTGTATTGTGAACTTAATTACGTAGCTACTTGCTATGAGAGCAATAGACGGTACCTGCTTCAGTGTGGACAATAAAGATAAGTAATCTTCCTGATCACTGGCGCCGTACATTGAGACTAATCGTTTCGCGGCCATCAGAACTTGCATCACACCCAGGTCACGTCCTGCTACCAATTCCAACTTATGTTTGCTACTCCAGGCAGACAAAAACATCCATTCATTCAAATAAACCTTTTCAAACCGATTTGTGTCTAGTTTCTCTTTCAATTAAAATATTGCATTATTACAGCCACGGTTTCCAGAACGTCAGTTTTCAACAAAATGGCATAAACATTTATCTTTAATCTCTCATCGTTAAACGACCACCATTCATTTTCCTGCAGCTAGATACAACTTTAGAGAAGATCTCGTGGAAACGAACCAAGATGCAAAAGCATACAGCTGTGTGGTTGTGAGAAACCATACTATCATTTATCAAAACTAGGCGTGATTGTCTTATTGGGATTGCCGCGATCGTTCTTTAAGTAAAAATATGGCATTTCAGTCTTTGATCGCTATTTTTTAATTTCAATGACCGGTTTCAGGCTAGCTGCCCATCTTCAGGTCGTATATTGCAGTTAGAGAGTAACCTGTCTGTACAGAACTAGGACAGCGAACTAATAGTTCTGTACTGACAGGTTACTCTCTAACGGCAATATATGATCTGAAGTTGGGCAGCTAGCCTGAAACCGGTCATTGAATATAACAAATAGCGATCAAAGACTGACATGCAATATTTTCGTACCATCATTGCCATAATATACTTTGGGGAAATTTTTTAGGGGATCATGCGTCATTAGTCTGGTTGGATGCGGCCAGTCACAACTTCTTGTTTTGTGCCAGCGTCATCATTTCCGAGTAGCACCTACACCGAAAGTTCTCGAATATTTAGTCGATACATTCCAGTCTCTGTTCTCTCCTTCAGTTTTTCGCTCTAAAACGTTTAAATGATATAGTTGCTGCTTCAGTCCTTCCCTCTAAAACTCTTAACAGATATGGGTGCTGCAAATGTATTAGAAAGTCTTGGTTTACAGCGTCAGTGCTTCGGACTGAACCGATCTATTGTTAAGGAAATTAGAAATAATTCATGCAGCGACTTTGTTTTATTCGATATATCGACTGGACGAACACACTTTATAAATTTTTTTATTCTTGTCTTAAATGGTTTTCGTCACCTGAGAGGCCGCGCCACGCGGCACTCGGACAGTCGTTCGTTTACTGAATTGGGATACCTACATCTTTTCAGCCGAACCCAACAATGTTGAAGCCGAATAAAAGCGTAACACAGAAATGAAAGCGATACATTCCTGCAGAAAGTGTTACTTTCGTTGCACTGCTGGTTACGAATCACTCGCAGCTACCACTGGATAGACAAAATTAACTCTAAGTTCGCCCGCTCTTTGGAACAGTACATGCTATTTAGTACAAAGATTTTTGTAATTGTAAGCGTTGTCAATGATATTCTTTAAAGTAACAGCACTGCACCTAACATGCTTACTCATTATATCATCAGTTCTTCGTATACGGCGACGTTTCGAGAAAGCTACACAAGAAATATATGCCATATATTGCAGACTAGCATAATAAACCACTCACTTCGCTGCATGCTTTCTAAAATTACTTGACCTGTCGTTGAAGAACTAGTGGTAAAAGATATTCAGGCATTACTCTATATAAATAATCAAAGAAAATGGTCCGACAGAAGAAATATCGGCTCATACCTGTTCAAACATTCGAGGCACCCACTTCAAAATAGTGGATTTCAGCGATATAGTAGCTTGTGCTAATGTTGGAGCAAAAGTTAAATATTTAATGAAACCTGATTTGATTCGAAATAAAGCTACTGAGAGGAACCCTGACACGTCTGATAAAAATGAAGAAGTCGTTCCGTTATGGAGGGACCATCATACATTAATACAGGAAATTGGAAGCGTAATAAATATGAAGATTTTCTAAGAACTTCCGCTTTATCTGTTAACTCCTAGGAAGACTAGCGAAAATCCATTGGTAAATAAGAAACATAAAATATTATTTACTAAACCATATATCGTTAACATTGGTCCAACTGGGACGTTATTTTCGTAGGAGGCTCAAAATTTGAATCAACAACGAAAATAAGCCAAAAGAAAAAATGGTATGTAAAATTTAGGGTTGAAATGCCTAGAGCGGAGAAAAAAATGTTTCTTTAATAACTGTATTTTTCATTGTAATGTATTTATGATTTCTATTAACAGATTTAACTCAATATGACTGTATGTGTTTTCTCTGAATTGGAAGCGTAATGAAACTATCCGAAATCAACGGTAAGAAAACAATCGACGTACTGAAAATTTCGATGTATCGTATAATACTGTATGTTGTAACATCGATCCCACCATGCAATGTATTGCATCAAAAAGCACCATTGATGCCTTTTAATATGCATTTCGACGCTCTAGTACCAGAGAAGCTGCTCTCTTACGTCTTAACAGATGTAGTAACATCCAGTCTCTTACTCTATTAAGTGCTTTGCGTACGTTGCTATCCTCACCGATTCTGCGGTATAATTTGTTATCAACTCACATAATATTAACATCTTTAAGTAACACGACATCCTAAACGTTTCTGCTCTCCTCTTTTGCGGTGTTCCACCATTCCATGTTTAATTTCCATATTTTGCTGTTCTCCAGATGTACGTTCTTAGGGATATCATTATTGAACGCTGATTGACGATACGATATTTAATATTCACATTTGAACACTTATACTGTTGTGAATAAATTTCCAGCTATTCACACTTTCTTTTAGTGTGTGCTAGTTGACAACCACATGTGTTGCGAAAAGCGTAGAAGAGCCAATATGATTATATGTATTTACAAATCAAGTAGAAACATTTTCGATTTAATTTACATAGCTTTTCCTTCACCTTTGTCGCTGACCTCTCTTCTGACTATTCGACAACGCACAGAAGTTCTTCCTCCAGAACATTGCTTTCCGTCGAGATACCAGTAAATAAATTTCTTATCTCATTTCTATAGACTCATAGTGTTTCATTAATTTGTTTGGCTCACTAATTGTCCACATTCCCGTAATTTCCTGTACTCTTCTATTGCTTAGACACTTAAAAAACATCAAATCCGTTGCTGTGAAAACCGAATTCACTAACAAAAAATTATTTGTATGGCTATGTTCAGTTTTACGTTCACTTCTTGTCTCCATCATTCTATACATAATAGCAGCATTAATTGTGTTAACTTAAAATTTACTTTTTTTTACCATCTGTACGCTTTGCTGGTATATTTCAGTAATAATCTTTTATAATCACCTGTCCTGTGGCAGTCATGTCTGGCAGCTAGATCATTTGACTCCAGCCTTCATGGGTGTAGGAAGTACCCTCAAACGGTGATGTTATGGTGTGGGAAGGCATAATGTTGCATAGCCGTACCGAATTCTGAATCTTTGAACACAATACACTCGGCGATCAACGTTATTGTGAACTATATTCCTCCTCCAGTTCGCCTTTTCTGGGATAAATTTGGTCCTGATTTCATGTTCACGAAAGACAACGCGCGACCGTTTCAAACTGTCCAGGTGGGAGAGCTGTTTGGACTACTGGATGATGGTGAATTGATCCCATCAAGCCCCTGTAGCGGGCGTTGGGAAGACGTATTGTACCACTTACACATGTACTCACCACTATCCACCAGTTGCCAACCGTGCTGGTATAGGGATGCAAGAACTCGTTAACAACCTTTTGGCCAGCATGTAAGCCCGTTGCAGAGAATACACTGCCTTCCGTGGTGGTCACACGCTCAGTGAAGAACCATGTCTTGTCTTTTGTAGTGTCCTGGGGACCATCATAACTCGCGGTGATTTCAATAGAATTATTGCGTCTGAATAAAAGTGTCAACATTCTGTTCGTCTCATTGTGCATTTCTCTCAGTTACCTTCTGTACTGTACTGTAGCAGTTCTTTCTATCTATGGGGTAAGTTTCACTGAGCTATGTTTCTTGACAGTGACAAATAACGCGAAATTTAGTTTCCTTCTCATATTCTGCACTTCGTATATAAATGGTTATTCTGATCTCATGCTTCTTACGACTCTTAGGAAGTTAATTTCCAGTACTCACAAGTGCTTCCTTAGAAAACTCGCTCACAAGGAGGTTGAGGTGTAGCGCCTTTATATCTCTCCTGTCTGGAGCCTGTGTATCGGGTCTGGAGCCTTTGTACCGCGAGAATGACTCATGCGTGCACAATGACAGATGGCCTGAAGCGGGTTCAGTGGAGTACGTAGTTCTAATTTTCATCCACTAGAGTACAGTAACGGACAGAAACATTCAAGAAACAGGCCAAGAGAATTCTTTTCTGAATTGTTGTGTTTATTTCTTGAAGGCTTTTTTGTTTATCTTTGTACAGTTTTCTATATGTTTTTATTAGTGTGAATGATGCGCGGATGTGGTATAAAACAAATATGTAGATCACTGTTATACTGAAAAACGCTGTACGAAGTAGCGTGAGAAATTTTTAAAACAGTGTGAATGCAGGTGACGGGGAATTTTGTATCATAATATGTTAAGTAAGTTTACGGTAAAAGCAAAGCTAACTGCTGTAAAGTATAAATAAAATATCAGAATGTAAATATTTATTTCGGGAAAAAGTGCAATTCGCAAACGTGTTATTTGCTGATTGGTTAATCATAACAAGCGCGGACTAACGCAGGAGAATAATATTTTTCTGTTGGCCTTAAAGAAAACTGACCAATCAGAACAGAGTACTCTTCGCACGTCTTTTCTCTTGGAGATAGGGAATCCTTACAACAGTCTGGAGAGTCGGAGCCCAGCCTTTCAATGGTACGGTCGTGTGTAATAAGAGCCCCGTAGGAAATTATAGTTTGCCGATTTTAGTTGTGTTACACGCCTCAAAGCATATTTATTCCGTTGTTTTTAGAAAGTACGGATTTTTTAAGGAATTTTGTGTTCGAGAAAAGAAAGTAATTCCGCGTGGCATATGGAGCAGATCTGTAACTAAAAACTAGAATGCTCGAGACAATGATAATAGTATGGGGGGCATTTCGATTCAAGAACAATCTGTGTTTAGAAGCTGTTGAGATTTCGGGAACTACGGTACCATAAACTTGCTAACGTGAATGAAATGGTTTGTGCATGACTGTGTTAGGATTAGCACGGGTCTGGCTGTGAACTTGTACTTCTAAACTTCTGAATATACCAAAGTTTTGTCAGTATTTCCACCTTTCATTCAAAATTAAGACCTTTTACCGATTTTTAAAATAGTTGGTGCGAGTCGCAGTACGGTAGGTTTCTGCTCGGCTTTCCTACCGTAGACCTGATGCCACGAATTCACAGGTAGGTGCAAGTAAAAACCCAGAAACGAACTGCGCCGCTGCAAAGTTAGATTCATTATCGTTATGTTTCACAAAGGAACTGAACGATCTACCATCAGCAGAGCTGTTATTTTGTTTTTCAATGTAATTTTCAGCCAACAAGGTAAGTGTGTGCCACAGAGACACTCGGAAACATGTGTTTGCGTTAACGAAGACGTAACGTTTAACTATCGTATGAGCTCTTTATTATGCTTTGTAGGAAAAAGACTGTATGTACATGCGCACTGCAAGAATTGCAACTATACTTATAAGGCTAATTCACATATGCTGGTAGCAAGTAGTTGGATCAGATTAGTAGGAAAAACTATGGTTTCAAATTACGTTGATTTCAGTTAACTTCGTTTATATCTTTACATTGTGGTATGAGAAAGTTTCTTGTCACCTTAGAAAACAAGATAAAACTAGTCATTGTGAATTTTTGTTGATTTATAGATCAGACTCCAATTAAAGGGAAATGATCCAGGGCATTAAAACCGGGGTTGGTTGTTTCTTAAGGTGTCAGAGGCTCAACTTTCAATATAGTGACCGGGTTTCAAAATGTATCGCACGACTCGAAAAAGAGAAGAAATCTGTTAATACAACATACTCTGAGCAATTGAGGAATCGCTCTGTTGGTAACCGAGGAAACTGCGGAGATTCGGGTTCAAAACTGTTGAGGTGGTCAAAGTCTTGACTGTAGTGAGAAGGTTCAAACCAGTCATCGAATTGAGCACCACAAGACCAACAACAAGAACTGCAGTTTAAATCATCGTTGTTCAAACTGTTTAAACTTGGTAAACACTCTTAGAAACACGAAACAGCGCACTGCAAGTTACTATTTTTGGGGAGGTTACGGCTTTTATTTTTTGAAGCTGTTAAATTAAGTACATGTGCATGTTTGGCGGGGCGCTATTGCGAGTGAACGCCCCGAGAGAACGAAAAGACTAGCCAGGGAGCCTTTCATGTAGTCCGGCCATTGCTGTCGAAGGGGGAACCTATAGATCGCGTCCGAGTTTGGAAGTGGGGCCGGGGGTTGTCGTGGGAGAAGTTTGTGAGGGAGGGACCGCTTTGTGTTCGCCGTCGGCTCCGCACGCCACAGCTCTCAACGCAATCAACATTTTTACGATCGTTCCAGAAACTCAGGTCGTCCAGTCCCACGTTTTCAGTTTACCTTTACTTCACTGTCTGCAACAGGTTTCATGGAGACAACATAATTCACATTATCATTCTAGATATCATTATTACTGACCTCCTGTTGGACAGAACTTCTTCCAAATTTACGAATTATACGAAATATGTTGCAGCACTAACAGAAATAATTGTTCACAGAAAGAGTAACCCACAAGATTTTGTTTTTATTACACAGCTAGCAAATTGTTTCAATTCGGAGGGTCATTGAAGAAACGTCGAAATTATGAATACGTTAGACAAATTCTCCGCGAAAAACGTGCGAATGTGCTTTCACTATATGAGAACATGCAATCAAAATAGAAAAGATATCAGATGGTACAAGTATTTAAGGTATTTATTGTAGCGCAGGAACACCAGTAGGTTTAGAAACTTATGGACTGATAACAGGATTTTGCTGTGACCCTACTTTCCTAGACGTTTGAAACTTAACTATGTATACTGGATTTAGAGATGAAGGCGTAGACTGCATTATCTTGTTGACAGGACATTTCGCGTCATATTAGTAATAGTAAGAAGTTTTGTCGAATATCCATACACAGCACTGATCATCAATCATACATTATTCGGCATATTTTATATACGCTATGTAGCCTCATACTATTGCAAAAAGTCGTAGACGCATGTATGATTTACTTCAAATCAAACCAAAAGAATTGAAAACACCGTCTAGGGAATATTTACAGTATTTTCTGGTTCTCTGTTACACATTTACGATAGTAGAGGGAACAGTATTATTAACAAATCTATAGGCTAAATTTACGCTTTTCGAAGCACAGAGAATTGATTGCTATTGGGTCCAATACAACAGTGGCTATCATCAATGAGCATTAATATTTTCCAGTAGCGAATTACGGACATAAACTGGACATATTATGATCAGCACACCTGATACCTTATTCATTCCTACATACGGTCACATGATTCTCATAAGTTATGGTCATTCTTTTCTCATATTAACAGGTATACTGCGTGATTATAATTAAAGGGTGATAATATTTAAATTCTAAAACCGCTGTAGAAATAACACCACTGGTCAGAATGACGTCAAATTGCAATCGAATGTTACCGGAGAAGGAGGAGAACATATGGCAGAGGAAAAAAAGCAGTGTGAAAATTCATCAGTAGATAGCTCTGTATGTGTCATAATGCGTAAATGGAAATGCCTATCATGTGCACGACCCAATGATGTTCCTATAAACAAGCCGGGTACTTGGGGTTTCCTCACTTCTGCGATGTCCACCATGACTGTCCCAATGCAGTATCGTGCTCCGCTTGTGAAAGTGTATTACAAGAATAATGACTGTGCACACGATGCTCTAATGAAGTTAGAGACACTAAAGAGTTTAGAAATAGGCGTTGGTCCGATGACTGCCATAGGTCTAGAAAAAATTATTTGGAAGTTCGAAAAGACGGGTTATTTTGGTGTGCAACCTGGTAGAGGGAGGAAACGAATTGATTCGACATCAGTGGATGCAGTGGCCACAGCAATGCAGGAGGAGACGAGTGGTAGTGTACAAACGTGTAGTACATGGAGAAATGCTCGAACATTGGACATACCTGTGCCGGCCTCTGTGGCCGAGCGGTTCTAGGCGCTTCAGTCCAGAACCGCGCTGCTGCTACGGTCGCAGGTTCGAATCCCGCATCGGGCAAGGATGTGTGTGATGTCCTTAGATTAGTTAGGTTTAAGTAATTCTAGGTCTAGGGGGCTGATGACCTCGGACGTTAAGTCCCATAGTGCTTATAGCCATTTTATTTGACATACCCGTGTGCACGGTGCGTATGATCGTATAAAACATCCTTCTTTGCTACCCTTTCAAAATTACCCACGGGCGCGAGTTGCTTCCTGCTGGTCCGCCTGCCGGCCGGAGTGGCCGAGCGGTTCTAGGCGCTTCAGTCTGGAACCGCGCGACCGCTACGGTCGCAGGTTCGAATCCTGCCTCGGGCATGAATGTCTGTGATGTCCTTAGGTTAGTTAGGTTTAAGTAGTTCTAAGTTCTAGGGTAGTGATGACCTCAGAAGTTAAGTCCCATAGTGCTCAGAACCATTTCAACCATTTTTTGACCCGCCAGCAAGAGAGACCTTTACGTCAGAATTTCTTGCTCGCATGGATGTGGACAATGATTGGCCTTGGAAGATTTTGCTGACAGACGAAGCCCACTTCCATCTGACTTTATATGTCAATGCAGAGAACTGTCGAATGTGGGCAACGGAAAATCCACACGCAAATCTACCAGTACCACTTCATCCTGAAAAGGTCACTGTGTGGTGTGGGTTTACGGCATCATTTACCTTGGGGACTTATTTTTTCGAAGGGACGGGAGCTTCCGGTCCCGTTACCTGTACCGTTCCTGGTAAGCGCTAACAGTGTCTTTTGCGCAACCACGCCATTCCATCTCTCCGACAGCTTGGCTGTGTGGATGGTATCATTTTCGTCTAAGATGGCGCACCTCCGCACATTGAAAACCCAGTTAATCAGCTGTTGAAGCACCATTTCGGATGAGCCAGAATTAACAGCCGCCATTTCCCTATAGCCTGTCCGTTACGATCACCTGATCTTAAGTGTAAGTTCTGGCCGTGGGGCTATCTGGAAGATGTTGTGTTTGGTGTTCCCATTGAAAAATTACCTGCATTGAAGGCATGCAACATGCCTCTCATTCGGAACTTGACCCCGGAAACACTTCGACCAGTTGTGGAACATGCTGATTCTCGATTTCAACTTGTTGCAGAAAACGGTGGACACCATATTGAACATGTTTTGCGTCAGTCACACGGAAATTAATGATCCGATTTGATTTTGATTCATGCTTTTTATGCAGTTTTTGGGCTCAGGACAATTAAAAACCGTTTTTTCCCATCCGTTGTGATACGACCGTGCCGTGGTTGATGGGCTTACGTAACTAACAGTATCACACCTGTACACCCATTCACACTGAGTAGTACAGCTCGTTTAACGTCAAACGTGCACTTAAGGATTGTTGTATGATTCATTTGTCATTTGTAGTCCACCACTATTAAATTATGATGCTTACAACGCGATCTATTGCTACATTTTGCAACTATTTATTTTTCTTCTTGCATACGTTTTCCCCCTTCTCCGATAATATTTCGATGCAATTTGACTTTATTCTGACCAGTGGTGTTATTTCTACAGCGGTTTCTAAGTTTAACTTTAATTATAATCACACTATACTTCTATTAACTGCAACACACGTAATAGAAACACTAATGTTCTGTATTGAGATCTTTCACCAGTTACCTTAATGTGAAAGGTAGATCAACTTTATTGTGTCAGTGATAGAACAAAAGACAAATGTTGATTTTGGCGCCTCCCTGGAATCGACATATGTACAAGAACAACTTAGAACTCCCCTTTTCTAACTAGAATGCGGCATCACGGCAGCTTAAGTCGAATGTTGTACGAAATCTGATGCAAAGAGCACAGACATTGGCTGTGAGCGGGCATTGGTGGAAATCAGTGGGAAATGTTGAAAATCTGTGCTGTACCGGGATTCGAACCCCGCACTCCTGCTTACGAGACCGCTCCTCTGAGGACTAAGCCCTTTCGAGCATGCCCGAAAGAACAGACATCATTTTTGACCGAACAGACATTGTGATTTAAGACACGAAGGAATTACAGATAGAGGCTGCGACCTAGCATTGATTGAAAACAATGGGGAAAGCTGAAAATTTGTGCCGAACTGGGATTCGAACCCAGGTCTAGTGCTTCATAGGCACATGCTGTAATTGCTTTTTTTCTTTTTTGTGGGAACGAACTGGTGGGGACTCATAGGGGCAGACTGCCCAGGGATCGAATCCCGAGGGCTGGCCAAACTTATTCGCTCACGGCCACCGATCCGACATGGAAGACACGAGAATCAACAGATTTGGAAGGCTTTTTTAATTTATCTTCTGTAATGAAATTACGTTGAACAGTTGTCACCTACATAGGAAATAAAGACTGGTTAAAAGATAAAATTCCGCCCACTTCCATCTGGTTTTCCCGTCCGCAGAGGTTAGGGTTGGAATTGATCATAGGCGGCTGAAACTCAGTCGCCACCTGGGAAGGGGGGTGAAGGGGGGTTTTACGTGCCCTCAGTTCCCGGCACTCTTCACATAAGTGGAGCTCTAAAAAAAAAAAGCATCCAAAATAGCTGGCAAAAGAAAGTCGGCAAATATGCATGTGTTGAGCGCTGCATGGCAGTTTGTAAATAGGTCGAGAAATCGAGGCATTATAATGGCACTCACGGACAAGGTAAGTGATCGCCCGCCCTTTGAATCATGTAATGGCAAGATATTTGGCGGCGGGAAAATACGTTTCCTCTCGATATAGAAACATTCGCTGTTCGATAGCAATTACTGGCACTCGGATGTAGCATGCTGTCACTTTCTGCAAGAACTGGCAGATTTTGTGTGAACAGGCGCAGATCAGATGGTGGTAAACACTGTCGAGACGCTGGCAAAGTACACAGAGAGAGCCACCAACCAAATCGATGTAGTGCAGTCGCTGTTTTGGGGCAAATATCCTGTTTACTATGTGATATCACATTTCCTGGACATCAGCAGGGAGAAAAGACTGGTGGATGGAAATCGCCGCTATGTACCACCGGGTGGAGGGATATTTGGTCTCCGGCACTTTATGAGGAATATGGTACGATAACAGGTTGTAAAAATCCCTAGCTCTGGACGGACACGCATCTCAGAGACTGGTATATGTGAAAAAGTGAGATGAAAAATACTCCATGTGGCCGACAGACGCCGGTGGTGAGATAGACTCAAGCAGGAAAATCTCCGGTACGCTCCATGTACGGAATGTAGTCAATCTGGTCCATTGTCATTTTGCAGTAATCATTTACAAGGCTGCAGCTGCGGCTCTGAGGTCACCATCCTGTGAGGGCAGGGTAAGATCTCATAATGGCCTTTGAACCAGCCATAAGGTAACAGCCAAAGGCTACCTGAAGGTAGTGCCCAATCGCCGCCGCCATAAGGAGCACTTGAGTGACGTGGACCAATTTTGATACCACATAACGATTAAAGGACTCAATGCAATGAAATGTAGTGGTGGTGCAGGAGGTTCTGGCAGACGTCAGTGTGGATTACGTGTAACAGGCGACTGAAATTCCTCGCACACGTTTTTATGATTGTGGAAGTAAAGGCCATGCCCAGTTACCGGAATGTGGGTGCCACTTCTTCTTCCTGGAGCTATCGTCCAATGCTCATCGCAGAAGATTAGGCGAGGTTCATGACACAGCCTGCAGCAGCTCCAAAACGCATATTCAGTTCATGGACTGCTCGAATCTCAGAGCCAAAGAAGACGAGGAGAAAGAGGTTACCAGTATATGCTCAAAAGCAAAAGATGTGATTTCGACGGGTACGTCGAGAGAGCTTGGTCGTCAGGTCACCAATGATGGGCTCTAGAGCAGCAGCATACAGGAGAGTAGAGAAAAAGCGCCCTTGCTGAATTGGGCGGATGGGTACCGACCTTGCCAAACGTCCATTGACTTGGACTCTGCTGGCCGAAGTGGCCGTGCGGTTAAAGGCGCTGCAGTCTGGAACCGCAAGACCGCTACGGTCGCAGGTTCGAATCCTGCCTCGGGCATGGATGTTTGTGATGTCCTTAGGTTAGTTAGGTTTAACTAGTTCTAAGTTCTAGGGGACTAATGACCTCAGCAGTTGAGTCCCATAGTGCTCAGAGCCATTTGAACCATTTTTGAACTTGGACTCTGGAACTGTCACTGCTGTGAAGGCACAGCAGGATGTCGATGAACGGAGGTGAGATACATATGCGGCCATCCACCAAAAACCGGAAATGGTAATGTACTTTATCAAGGGCACTATCAAAATGAACAGCGACGACTGAGGCATTGTGTCTGCAGGCATTCTCCTGTGGCAGTCTATATGTTAACCAGTCCCCCTAGCATCGTTTGCTCTGGGAAGAGTACGCGAGGGAGCATCATCCTGAAACGCTCTGCCATTAAGCATACACATATCTTGTAGACTATGTTGAGCAGGATGTGTTGTCTATAGTTCTTGACTATCGAGCTGTGGGCTGGTTTGTGGGCCAGGACGATAATGCCCTCAGCAAAGGCACATGGGACTGTTTTGTCAGATGCCATGAACAGCTTGAAGACTTGGCGAAACTCAATCGGTAATCTGTCGATATCAGGCGATCTGTCCAGTGCACCCTTAACGACTGCATCATCGACTTTGTGTCAAGTGCCCACCAGTGTAAAAGTATCTGACTCTGCCTGGGTGAAGGTGCATGTGACATAATGCAAGGTGGAGTCATCTGCTTCGACACCAGTTGTCTGCTGCGACATCTTCCCTGTAAGTACGTCGGTAGTATTCAACGTATGCGCTAATTATGTCATTCCGGTTGGTCATCTGTGCGTCATGGGGCATGACCAGATTGTCGATGAGCAGCTGGTGACGCAGTCGTTCTTGGGATACTATATGCTACATGGATGGAATTTCTAGTCACTCTGATCACTGTATTACCACCCTCTGCAATCTGCAGAATGCTAGCGCTATTATCCTCACCTTAGTTCTTTCCCATTCCATCTGGTGGTCTGTTGTTGACTGCTCAGCGTCCAGACCTCAGAGGAGCGCCTAGTAGAAGGAAACAGTGTTGCAGTATCATACGGCCAAGTCCTCCTTGTATTATCAGTGTCTTGTGGATCACTGATTCGGCGCAGTCCGTCCACCACTTCAATGTAGAGGGAGAGTTGGGAAGGCTGCCCATGTCTCGTTGACTTGCTGGCAACAAGCTTGGTGATGCAAATCAGTTTCCACGACGCATGTCAGCGCCATAGAGATTTCGATGGGAGAAAGGCAGTGCAGATGTGAGTGCAGTGATCAGAAGAGGCACGTAGCCTGCATTCGGCGTCCTGTATCAAATCTTCGATTAGGAGGTAATGTTCAAATGTTCAAATGTGTGTGAAATCTTATGTAAGGTCATCAGTCCCTAAGCTTGCACACTACTTAACCTAAATTACCCTAAGGACAAACACACACACCCATGCCCGAGGGAGGACTGGAACCTCCGCTGGAACAAGCCGCACAGTCCATGACTGCAGCGCCTCAGACTGCTCGGCTAGTAGGAGGTACTAACCCATTATATGTAGTTCCTGGCATGTAGTATATTGTGGATACTGATTTTGGGCGCAGAATGCAGTTCAAATCACCTCCCAGCAGGTAGTGTTCGTATAGGCGTAAACATTGCGGTGGAGGGGGCCGATGTTCTCAGAATAAAACTGGTCCCATTCACATCATTGGTTGGTGCCCGATAGGGCATACAAATAAAGAAGTGTGTCCCCAGCGCAGTTAGGCCCAGGCCCTGAGCTAACGGAATGAAGGTAACATCGGTAGCAGAAACCCCTATGCAGACGTAGACTACCACACCGCTGCCCGTGGGATCACCTGTGGAGGCGTGGGTGGTATTGATTTCTGAAGGACTGGTCATGTTAACTTCCTGCAGGAGGGCGACATCAATATTACAAGCCCGCAACACCTCCCGCACAGGACGGAATTTGGGCCTCGAAATAATGTCATTGGTGTTGGTTTTTGCTATTGAATAGGATTGGGGTGGACCGCTGGAGGCTGATCCACTGCGTGTCGTAGTGGGACGTCATCCCACTCACCGCCTGGTGGTTGAGGGGTGAGTATGATCAGTGGAGAGGTGCTGACAGCTTAGGGCCCCACAACGGGTCCTACTCCTCGACCTCATTTACGTGCCATGCCTTGGAGGCAGTCCCCGGTGATTCGTCCATTTTGTCCTCACAAGATGGAGTTGTCGTTCGCAATGTAGTATTGGCTGTGCTGTGTTCGTTAACTAGTTCGGTATCCTCGTGGTGCTCTGGCCGGTGTGGCCGAGCGTTTCTAGGCGCTTCAGTCTGGAACCGCGTGACCGCTACAGTCGCAGGTTCGAATCCTGCATCGGGCATGGATGTGTGTGATGTCAGTTTAGTTAGGTTTAAATAGTTCTAAGTTCCAGGGGACTGATGACCTCAGTTGTTAAGTCCCTTAGGGCTCAGAGCCTTTTGACCCATTTGAACCTCATAGTGCAAGGCGAGGACGGGCGCAGGCACACCAGTAGATGTCACCGCGCTCACATCGTCTCCTTAGACAGTGACGGTTTTGTGGAAGTCGTTCGGGTCTATGAAGGCCTTATCTTCGACCTGCAACGCCTCCTCTTGGCGCCTTTTCTTGTGACGTTTCAGACAACGCTGCTTTGTGATGAGTGTTCGACGGCAGCAGGGAGTTGCGTCGGTCTGGCAATAAGGCCGCCGTAGGAATGATGAGCGTGTCGATCTCCATCTTTATGGCGAAGGTTGGGTCAGCGTCCTGCAGCGTGGGCACTGTCGGAGCGGGATCAGCGGCCAGCCGGGACGGTGAGCCGGTCGAGGCGCTCTCCGTTGTGATATGATCTGACATATAAATGTGTCAGCTCTTTTTAGGTTGACATGACCTAATAGCCATAATACCTTCACTTCTAGTGGCCTAAGGCCGAAATTGCAATCGCGAAATAAAGAAAATGTTACAGTCACTGGCGTAAATATGGCGTCTCTTATAAAATCATCTGACTCAGTTGTGCTGTTTGTGCGTCGTCACGAGGCGGCAGGAGAAGTCTGAAGAGCCGCATAGGTCACCATTAGCACCGTAGTTTGCGAAGCGGGTGGTCCGTCTGTGGCTGGAAGTTGCGCAAAGTGCCGTTGCGGGTGTTCGGATCTAATTCGGTCTTCTTTGCAGCACCAGGAAGAGGGCTGACCATCATACATAATTATGGCAAGGCATTCGCCGATCTGTGGGTAGGACGGAACTTAGTTTCTGAGAACAATGGTTACCCATCGGATGCTGCTTTGGAAAGGATGGTCTCAAACTGCGTCCAATTCTCCGCAGTATGGCCGTGGACTCTGCCGTATGGTCGGAGTACTGCGATGCCTTCCTCTGCTGGAAATTTGAATAGCAGTTGGAAGATGCGTATCGTACGCATGCTTTAAACCTGTGTGGTCAACGGTCACCGCCCCGATATTGCCACCAGCATGACAGAAGCGGAGGATGTGTTCGCATGCCACGTTATAAATGATTTTCACCTAGACCAGGCTGTTCACGATCGACAACAGTGCTCATTACTTCACCTTGCAGGAAACGCTCTACCTCGAGTGCTTTGGGTCGGACATAGTCGTTACAAAAGGCAAACCGGAGTGTAGATTTACGGTAGCGGTTCGCCTTGTATTATAGACGCTAAGCCGGCTTGTAAGCCACAACCGTCAGAATGTAAACAAGGCGAACTCTCGCTCCGCAGACGCAAGCAACAGCGTGTTTGTTCTGTTGATCTGACGAAGGCAGACATTGCTACTGGGCGGACTACGTCAGCACGCCTTCCGTCAGATCCAAATTCTACTAATACAGTGCGCCTTGCCCATTATTCTTATTACTCGAGGCATTTTGTCGATTCCCGTAAGTATTCGAGCATGGTACGCATCTGCAAGAAAAGATCATTGACCGTCTCTCCCTAACTATATATTTATACGTGTCTGTTCTTTCGTACAGAGCAGATAAATGTTAAAAATCTTTCTAAATCAACTGAACTAAAAATATGGAAATTTGCATTTACGAGAACTTCAAGGAAAGCCTCCATATTCTTAATATCAGGATAATTCTTCAGACTTTCTCGAGGATCTGTTGACGTCTGAAGATGTCATATATTTAGGCGGATGTCAGCGTTGTGCTTGGCCGATATTTCGACAAGATGACTCGTTATCTTCTTCAGGTGCTACATGAGACTTGTCGCCGAGTGAGACAGGTTTAATATGCGTACTTATGCTCTCCCATTTCCCTCCCCCCCCCCCTTTCCCCGTCGTCGCTTCCAGGCGGTGATGGTGGGGGAAGAGCGTAGGTACGAATACTAAACCTATGTCACTCGGCGATAAGTCTCTTGCAGCACCTGATGAAGATAACGAGTCACGTTGTCGGAATATCGTGCATGAACGACGCGGATAAACGGCGGAGTATCCCCAACGTCAGACCACATCGACAGTGCCTCATACCCAGTAGTTTTTTATGATGCAAACGTCCATGTCTCATGTCCTTCAACAGCTCACTAACATGACAATACAGCGAGTATTTTCCAAATTTCAATAGTGCAGAGAGTGCTTTTATAGTTAATATATTCATACCAATATATGAAAATGCGTAATTGTACTTCGGTGGCAGTTACGTTACTGAATGCGAAACACTGGTGTTCGTTAGCTAAACATCAGCTGGAAAATTACGTGCATTATCGAAGGTTAGACCATGCACCAGTAAATTATTTCCTCTAATAATAGGAAGCATTCATTACCTGAAAAAAGTTTTGGTAAATTGAACCAGTGGGCAAGAACGGCACGAATCAACTCAAACTCAGAAAATGTGTTGAAATATGTTCCAAAACTGCATGATTTAGACGGGAGATACAAGGAGCAGCAAAAATAAATGTGAACTCAGACTCAGAAAATAAGGACTCGAGCAGAGTGGATAGGAATGACTGTGTATGCTGTAGAATTCAAAGGAGGCAATAATAATTTGTGATGGGCTTCCGAAACGAAAGAATGAGCGATAGCTGGGAAATTAGCTCGTTACACCACATTTCCGTCCGCTCTGCTACAAAGTGATCCATATGTAGAGCCATTGGGTGGGAAGAGATTAAATACAGTGTCGTAACATTCAATTAGCTACTGATATCGACAACTGTTTTACTTGTAAACACGGCAACGAATATTTTATTCTGGTCGTTTACACTTTAGTGTTTACACGCTGCCCGGGGCAGGCTACCTAATATGGAACCTGTCCAAAAATTATATCAGTCCTGCTACGTCATATACCTTTTGCCCATGGGAAATTTGCAGTAACCAAGGATATAAAATCGAGTATATATCTAAAATTAAAGATAGACAATGACAACACAAATGCCATAAAGTTTTATAAAAGGAAAAACCTATTCCCTTAAATATCCTCATACTAAAACCACAATGATAAATTTAACAATATATCCCCATTTTAGTGCAAGGAAAAGGACTCATTAACTTGCAATACATTCTTAAAATTCAGAATCGAAACCAATTCGAACAAATAATTTAAAATTCTGTGCGTGATACATTTATAAAAGAATAAAAAAAAAACCAAATCTCGCCAAGCTACATACGCAGTTTTGTAAAATGCTGGAATACATGTTACATTGTTTGATTTACAGCTTTTTAATAAGCCCTGTGAGACACAGAACCCACACCACCTGTAACATCACTAAAAACCAACAGCTGGAAAGCTCCCTAAGACCTTGGTTAAGATTTGATAACAGAGACTGTATAGGAAATAAAATTTTGGGGTCACAAGGGAAAGTTGATTCAGCGATACTGCAGGTACGCAATCCCCGTTCTACAGAGATGAGTATTTTCCTAGTCTTTCTAGTTACACAATTTTAATTACAGAAGCAAATCGACGAATTTTTGAATTTTCACCATCATAGCTTTCTGCAAAGTAATATTGCTGATGCAAGAACCTGACTTGTCAAACGACTGTGGATCAGTGCATCCGAAACACGTCATAGTTATTGGAGTACTTTCAGAGTGATAATCTTCAGGCTGGTGTGATAGAGCCCGCCACGGATCTACGAGGAAGATTCAGCACCTGCACCCTTCGTGCTCAGTTTTTATTGAATGTATTATAGTCTCTGAATTGCGCTACAGTTGTTACCCTCCACATCCCCCACCCCAACCCCCCTCCCGCCAGTACGACGGATGTTAGTCTTGATGACTTTAAGTCTGTTATATTGTCCCTTCTTCTTGTCAGTGGTTACCACATGTTCTTCTCTTCATTAAATGAGTGGAGTAACTCATCACTCATTACCTTATCAGACAACCTTATTTCAACATCCTGATGTAGCTAAACCTCCAAAACCCTTGGATTCTTTTCCAGATTGCTCATGGTCCATTGTGGACTACCATACGCTACTCTGCTCCAAACGCACATTCTCAGAAATTTCTTCTTCAGATTAAAGTCTGATTTTAATACCAGTAGATTTGCTTTTATCAAGGAAGCCCTTTTTGCCCGCACTAGTCTACCTTCTGTATACTTCGTCTACTTTATGCTTTTCAATTTTGATGTTAAGTTCATCGTTAATATTATTTTTGCTTCTTCGCATTGCTTTAACTTTTCTTCCGTTTACACGAAAATCATATTCTCTATTCGCTACATCCTTCCATTCTTCACGTCCTGTAATACTTCTTCACTTTCATAGAAAATAGTAACGTTATTAGTGAATTTTATCATTGATATTCTTTCACACTGAATTTCAATCCCATTCTTAAACTTTAAATTTATTCCCATCATTTCCCCTTTGGCGCACTGACCCAAAATACGGGCGAAAAGTTGTGCCCCTGTCTTTTTACTCAAACCGCTTGGTTCTTTGTCTTCCATTCTCATTGCTGCCTCTTGGTTGTTGTACATATCGTATATTATCCGTTTTTGCATATTGGTCACTTATATTTTTCCCAAAATTTCGTACCTTTCCACCAGTTTACATTGTCGGATGCTTTTTGTAGACAGACAAATACTATGAGGGTGTCTCATGGTTCTTACGTCTTGCTTTAACTATCACGCGCAATGTCAGAACAGCCTCTCAGGTGTCCTTGACTTTCGAAAAGCCAGCTGATCATCATCGAAGACATCTTCAATTTCCTATTCCATTCTTCTGTATTTAATTAGCGTTAGTAACTATCATTTATGAGACATTAACTTGATTATAATACATTCCTCAGATTTGTCTGTCCTTCTGTGTTTGGGATTGTGTGGATGATATTTTCCCGACAGTCGATATCTTCTGAACAGATATCGTATTGAAGAGTGACATATTTACAAATCTGTTTTCTACATTCAGATTTACTGTTAACAACTGATGCCGAAATTACTGCAACAAAGTTATGTAATATTTTTACTATTTGATATTGGATGTAGAATAAATTAATATCTGAATTTTCTGTTCATAAACAGCATCAGTTACTCGCCTTTGTGTACACCAAAGAACCACACATTGTACAACACAAGACTCAACAATACACTCGACCTTAAATAGTCGTTTTGGTGCTGAGTCCCACAATGGTTTTGGAAATTCCAAAGGAATGTTATCCACCTTCTGTGACTTATTTGAACCTAAGTGTTACAAAACTTCGTTAAATTCTGACTTTAATAATGAATCCCAAACGTCTTTCACATCTAATCCCGTTTCTTGGTTTATCATAGCATTCGACATTTCCTCTTGCTCGTTTAGGCCCTCAGTTGGCTCTTCCCTGCGTTTAACAATAGAATTACCATTTCACTCTTCTTGTTGACGATTTTGCTTTTAAATTCACGGAAGACTGCTTTGATTTTTCTGTAGGGTAATTTCAGGTTCTATGATGATCATTACTTTTTCGATTTCTTCTTTGACTCACAGCACTCCCTACGTATTTCATTCCTAGCTGATTTATGCTGCTGTAACCCCGTCATTCCCCGAACATTGATGTACTTCCTTTTTTCATCGATCAACTAAAGTATTTCTTCTGTTACGTTTCTTGGCAGTTACCTTTGTTGTACCAGTGTTGTCCGTCCGACTTCTGTTACTGACGTTTTTAAAGATGCCTTTTTCCTTTCTAACTGCATGCTGTGGTGTTTATTTTAACAGTATTTATAACCATAGAGTATTTAAAACACATCAATTGCTCCGTACTTCATTATTTCACTTATTTCCACACTAATTCTTCTGGGGGAGTATCTTAAAGAGGAGTCTACCATTTAACATTGAATAATTGTAACCAGAGTCCAATCTGCTTCTTGCCATGCCTTACAGTCTACTATATGATATCCGAATTTCTGTCTGAACAGGAAGAGTCCATCTGGAATCTTCCTTCGTCTCTGGAACTTTTCCAAGTACACTTCCTCCTACTCTGATTTTGAAGTGTTTTATTGGTCAATCGCATATTTCTTACGACAATGGGTAATCATAGTTACCGATCAACTTGGGAAGTGTTACCATCCACGAGATATTTCGTGCACAATCCACACAGCTGTTTGTGTAGATACGACTGCTCATATACATGGTGATCTGCACTTCATCAAAAAACTCCGGATGTTGTTCAGGGATATTTTCTAAGCATATTGGTACGAGGAACCCGTTGCCTCTGGGGATAGACAACGATAATGTAGTGATGATGAGTTCGATTTCTTACCTCATTTACCTTTGCTTCTTTAAAAGCAACTTCCCAACCGTGAAAAATACACGTAGAAAACAATTATTTGAACGGACAACGCAAAACACTGAGTAAGCAATAACCTTTAGACGAATCAAGTGGAGCTTTATCATAGTGTGTTCAGTTTATTTTGTTACTATGCAGTACATTAACTAACAAATACAGAGCTTTCCCCTTCCAGGTTTTGTTCAAAATGTACCAGAGTCTATAGGAAACCATCATCGATATGTTAGGCGCTCGAAAATCCCGAGCGTTAGGCGTAGTAGCAATTAGGTGCATTTCGAGCATCGCCAGAGTTTCAAATCTAGATTCTTCACATTCTCTCAGAAGAATAATATTGGTGTCTTGTTTCGTTACCGAGGTGGCCATGAAACTGAGCCACCATGACCGATTTAGCCAAACGCAGTACTATTAATCTGTGAAGGTACACTATATAGCCGGCCGAAGTGGCCGTGCGGTTAAAGGCGCTGCAGTCTGGCACCGCAAGACCGCTACGGTCGCAGGTTCGAATCCTGCCTCGGGCATGGATGTTTGTGATGTCCTTAGGTTAGTTAGGTTTAACTAGTTCTAAGTTCTAGGGGACTAATGACCTCAGCCGTTGAGTCCCATAGTGCTCAGAGCCATTTGAGCCATACACTATATACCATGGTTTCCCTATTTTACACGAAATAGCCATAAAAAGATCAACGAATGGGCTCCGAAGTTTAGCTGTTGAGTTCTAGGTCAACCTGTATAGGGTGAAAACGTCTAAAGTAATCGCATCACGTGATTCAGACGAGCGTATTTACCAGTCCGAAACAGAGGGTCAATCTGCGTAAACGTCTGCCTCTTAACAGCACTGTCTCGTGAAAAATATCGGGACACGCCTTCGTAAAGTGGATTTGACCATTCGATATAACGACAGGCGAACCGGCCCACGTAAAACGAGGCGGGGAATATTTAGTGGTGTGTAAAGAAGCAGAAATCTCAGAATGAGTCAGTCACGAGCGCTCAGTGGCTTCGAACTTGGATATCACCTGAAGAATCTGTCACCGACGTTTCGACCCCTCCAAAGCTGGCCAAAGACTGTGTGATATAGCTGTGAAATGGAAGAGCAACATTTGAGGTGTTGTAAAGAGCGACGCCACTGAACGGGTGATGACTAGAAAAGAATGATCTGGAGTGAAGAATAACGCTATACCCTGTGGCTATCCGAAGACGGAAAGGTTTCGATTTGGAAAATAGCTGGACAATGTTACCTGTACTATGCTTAAGACAATTCTAATGTGCTTAAGGACATGAATACATTCTACTGCACTGTGTACTGCGTACAGTAGAGAAACAATTCCGACACGATGACTGTTTCATGCATCTTTTCATAAAACGCGATTTATGAGGCAGTGGTGTTGTGGCGGGGCTGTAGATCTCTTACTAACCTATATAAGTAATCTGTCCACCTACCTGGATAGGCTTCTGGTTGTCTGTCCCTTTATTCTGCAATGGTAGATACTGGCTTAGCCGACAAAAGCGGTGTTGACGAAAATCAGACTAAATACCAACCACACAAAGCGCACATAATTCCAGCTCATGGGTAGCATCTGAAAGTTGAACTTTGCAGCGCTCGGAATTATTGCACGAGTCGTTTGATACATCGTCTAAAATTTACTTTAAGTTGTTTTACTCTCTTGAAAACACAGTAAATGGGTATCAAGTCAGTGTTTAATATCCCAACATCAATTATGCCATGTTACCGACTGTCTGTGTAACAAGTTCACACCCAAAGGTAGCCAGAACGTCTTTAGTGCGACCCGATATTTTAAACGTCCGTAACAGTCACTGCTCAGGACTATTTGCGAGTTCAGTCATTCACTAGTCTTCATGGTAAGATGTGCTCGCCATAATGTTTCTTAAGCTGCACAGAACACGCCACGGATAGTGTATGGGTGACATGAAATGTACGCAGGCTAACGTTTCCTAAAATAAGCCACTCACAACGCTAAAAATTTCACAAAACACTCGGTGCCGTAGTCGTTCATTGTTAACGACGCGAAAACCAATCAAACGCGCGAATTTATTTTGGAACAGATTTGACCAGCGTGGTTTAACATAGGAGTTTACGAGAAGATAGCTCCCGAGCGACTATCTCGACTTATGGATATGAGGCAAAATGCCCTGCTCAAACGTGCGGGAGATGCTGAGTTCCTATTG
Organism: Schistocerca nitens; assembly: GCF_023898315.1. Classification (NCBI taxonomy): domain Eukaryota; kingdom Metazoa; phylum Arthropoda; class Insecta; order Orthoptera; family Acrididae; genus Schistocerca; species Schistocerca nitens. Next base: position 317,262,828 of record NC_064621.1, on the reverse strand, counting down.
TCTAGTTTGTTAAGCATTCAATCAGATCATTTCCTCCATGCTCTGCGGCAAGCTACGCTTTCAGTGCTAGGAGACAACTAGAAATCAATCGCTACGTTACAGTGTGTGGACAGTAACATTACGAAATGGACTGGTCCACCCAGCCTTAGAAACGACAGAACAACTTTAGTATGAGTTAGAACGTCAGTTGCACTCCGGATGCCAGGTCCAACGTCACCACCTGCTCCCTTTTCAGCTCGTACTCTACACTCAGACACCTCATTGAAAATGTCTGCAGCAGAGTTCAATCAGTCATTGTGGAAAAGAGAGGCACATCCCATATGAAGCGTTAGGATACCAGTACTTTTGGTCGGACAGTACGAAACTTGGTACTTATTCCATTCTTTACTTATTGAATATTGTGATCAATCTCAAAGCCAACAACTCTACTGCGGACGGTGGCATAGCTACCAGCTCCTACAGGGATGCACCGGATGTTACGAAGGTCACTGCGAAACTCCCTGTTTTCTATCTCGCTCTGAGTGCTAGTCTAGCTTTCAGGGGGTCGCGACGTGACGGGCACAGATAGCAGCTACTAGTTTCAGAATAGATGTCCCCTGCAATTAATGTGGTTAGCGCTCTCCTGTGGACTTTCGTTTCCTGTGACGTGACGTCATATGCAGCTGGAAGGACCACTTAAATAGCATTTCCGGTGGCGTTCGGGCAGCTTCTCGTGTTGATTCTGTTGTACAGTCCAGTGAAAGCCTTCAGCTGATTCTCTCCTTTATGGGCTCCGTTAACTTCCTTGTGCATGGCTAATTATCCACTATTTTAACATTTTGCACAAATGATGGAAGAACTAAAGAAACATACGCTATAAACTTTTAACAACCGAAACTGAAAAAATTGATGTTTTTGAAATACTCCATAGACTTGCTTTTTCTGAAATACAGCATACCCTTGCTTTTACTCAAATACTCCACCGACATATTTTCAAACAAAATAGGCCAATACAGAAACTGAATTACTTAGTGTGGAATGCGTCTCTGGATTTCCAGATGTTCGGTCAGTTCACTACACATTCCGAAAATGTACGTTCTCCCAGGTTGATTGTTAGCAACATTAGCGTATAGTGTAAATTTCTGGAAGCCACTGCAGCCAATAATAGCTACAACAGGTCTAAGAAATTATATAATGTGGCACGTATATTTGTAAAGCGTGATATACAAACCCAAACCTGATAGACTTTGCTGTCTTGCACAGATCTTTCACTGGAAATGAAGCACTAAGGTGAACAAACCATATTCAGAGTCAATACGAATGGGTATTCAAGCTCTAGGTGCGACACAGAAGCCATTGTTTACCTTAACATAAGGGTGTCGCACAACAGAGTGTTGCCAACAACTTTGATAATGAGAAGTGAAGCAATGTTTGCTTCAGTGGAATGGCGGCTCGAATACTGCGGGGCGCTTGTGAATGGTAAGGACGTCAGCATAACATTGTGACTGGAAAATTTGTTGGTTTTACGTTCTTTACTTGCTCTGTGGCGATTATTTTTGATCTCGGATGTAATAAGTGGAATAATTTTTCGTGATAGATTATATAACAGTAAGTTTCTCACGCTGTATCAAATGTTTGGAAATGATCACTTTGCGCATCACGATGCTAATGTTCCTGTCCGTCACCGAATCGTAATTTGAAGGCATTCAGGTGTGTTTACTGGAATGTATAGTGGAAATAACCCATGACGGACAGAGCAATAGACCAAAAAACCAGACGAGCACTTAAAAAGAAAAAAAGATTTCCCATGCCAAGAGAAGTCTCTCAAGATCAGACATAATACTTAATTAGAGAAGGAAATTTCTGAGACTGTACGTTTCGAAAACAGCATTGTATGGTAGTGAAACGTGAACTGCGGGAAAACTGTAACAGAATAGAATTTAAGCACGTGAGATGTGGTGCTTAAGAATAATGTTGAAAATCTAATGGCCTTATAAGGTATGCTATGAGGAAGTTCTCTGTAGAGTCGGTGAGGAAAGAAATACGTGGAAAACGCTTACAAGAGGAACGGACAAGATGGTAGGACATCTGTTAAGACATCAGGGAACAACTTCCATGTTACTAGAGGGAGCTGTAGGTGTTAAACACTGTAGAGGAAGACATTGTAATACACGCAGAAAATAACGGAGGATGAAGGTTATAATTGCTACTGTGAGATGAAGAGATTGGCACGGGAGAGGAACTGCTCAGAATTCCAAGAAAATCCAAATTAGAGTGATGGTTCAATGCCAGCTCAGTTCAGCCAAAATTTTCTAAACAGTTTCTCATCTTACTTAAGCGACAATGGCATCACGTATCCTCTTCAGTGTATGGGAATTTGGCTATAAAACATACCTGAGTATATCAGTAGTAGGAAAAGTACATCTTAAAGGTCTTTAATTCCATGGGTGAAAATGTCTGAAACGGTTATGTAAGGCCACGTTATCGTCCATTCCCTTTAGTCAGAGGAAAAATAATAGATATATTTCCATAGCGCTGTGGTTGTTCCTACTGTGAACAGTTAAGTGATAGTGTTTCCCTAATTATATTGGCGAGCAAACCAACGTCGAAGAGAAAACAGGTATACATGCTGACCTTGTAACCAGCAGATGAAGAGATAGAGAAAGTATATGAGGATACTTAACCAGTAATTCAGTATATATAGGGAGATGAGAATCTAATAATAAAGGGGGATTGGGATGCTGTAGTAGGGAAAGAAATAGTGGCAATGGTTACGGGAGAATATTAGTTTGGTAATAGGAATGAGACAGGAGAAAGACTAATGGAAGCCTGCCTTAAATATCAGATGGTAATAGCAAACACTCTGACAAAGAACCATAAGATGAAGAGGTACAATGAGGAAAGATCCGGATACACGGGAAGATTCCAACTGGATTACTTCATGGTGGGACAGAGACTCTGAAATCAGGTACAGGTGTAGCCTGGAGCGGATACAGACTTGGTTCACAATTTGCTAATGATAAACAGCATATCGCATTTAAGAGAATCGTACTGAAGAATCACTTTGATTTGATAACGTTGAAGCGATTGTCCAACTATTGTCCATAATGTTGGAGCCATGCAATGGCATTGCGTATTTCTGTGCACATGAGTGCGAAAAGCAGGAAGTTGTTCTAGCAGGCTCGGCAGTTGAACGTTGGCCGCTCAATATAATTCCCATAAGATAGGATAAGAGGCCTTTGATGAGAGGCTCGAAGGCGATCACGCACAAAATGGTGGACAGAGGGCATCCCATCCTGTCGTCCGTTCACTTGGACCATGTACTTGGCTTTGCAAAGTAAGCAGTGGATTGAGTCTATGAATGGTGCGAGGAACCCCATGAATACCACCATTGAGAGGAGGAAATGGTGGCAAAGCCTGTCGCGCTCCTGAAATCTATTGGCCTCATTGCCGCACAGAGGCTGCGGGCCTCAGATTGCGCAGTAAGTAATGCCATAGACAATGCCTGGTGGTATAGGGAACAAATAATTAGACAACTCCTGGAACATCTCAGTCCAATGTCGCAGCATCAGCGCATTGAAGGTGTGATAAAATTCAATAGGAAGGACGGCAGAGCCTGAGGATTTGTTCTTCACGCCATTGCTGATCTCGCCACCACGTCGCTCACTGTATCGCTATCACCACAGATGCCGCCTCTGTCTTGTTAAGGGCGTGAGTGAGGGGTTGTAGAACATCGTGGCAAGCCGCCGCCACCTACTGTTCGCCACGTAATATCATTGATAATGATCGTAGAAGGCTCAGACAACAGCTGCTTGAGTGTTTAAATGGTTGCCATTTTGGGTGGTATGGGGAGAGATGAGAGACGTCTTCGACAACAGAGGCAGGACATTACATGAAGCATGGATGGAGGCTCCTCGTTGTTGTATATTGATGACGATACTGTACCACATCACCTCATAATTGGTTTCGTTGAACGAACATAAGTTTGGCGTTGATACATTGACATTCGTGATGAATATCTGATGATAGTGGAAGGACTTCAAGTTCATGTAGTGCATAGTTTCACAGCGCCCGCCACCGCATTTCTCCTACGCTGAATAAACAACCTCTTGAATGCTGGAATCGCACAAGTGATCAACCACAACAAGGTTGTGGAGTTCCGAGGAAGACGTTGCTCACAAGATGTCCATGTAACAGCTATGTGTTGTTGACAACCTGGTTCATGAAGAACTCAGTTACTGAGCTTCCAGAGATCTCGACCTCATCAAAATGGTTGTTGGGGCAAGACTAGAGCGCAGATGAATGTTCAATGGTCGCAAAAGGCCTGAGGCCACATTTCCGCGGAGGGCACACCAACCGAATGGTTTGCAGTAACATAAATCTATCGGGTTGGCGTGCTGAAAGACTTGCTTAGTGGGTGTAGCTAACGGTGTCACCACATATCTTCTCCTTTGTGTCAGTGAAGTGAAAATCGTCCACCAAAGTACGTGGGGCCAGACATCGTGAGCAGCCAGGTGTCTGGTCTTACAGATGAAGTACATAATTGAATCCACTTCCTACGACGTAACGTTCGTGACGGCCTGCAAATTATGGCACTGTTTATTCTGTACAGAATGTCGTTCGTTGATTTTGGTGTGCCAAGCCTGATGGACCAAATAAATTGACGACCTTGGCATGAAAAAGTGTTAAATCCATGACCATATAAAGGGAGAACAACCGTGTCTGTGATCAGGTTGCCTTCGTGGACGTAGAGGGCTGCATCACACCCTGTGTGACTGCAGGTAGGAAAACAACTCGAATCCTTGAAGAGTCGGAACGGTAGCAAAACACAACTGTTGTTGAAGGACGACCTCAGTTTCTGAGACCTGGAGCAGGAAGAGTTTCAACTTTGCTGTGTTGCTCACAATAGTGCTACTGAGTGTAGCTAAATTGTGTGTGTGGCGTGGTGGTGCCACAGCTTGTCTGTCATTGTCATAAGCGGTATGGGATGGTACCGACGACCGTCACCAACCCGAATTCCACTGTGTGGATGGAAGCTCTGTTGGTTGTAAGTGCAGAACGGTGGCGGCAGCTCAGGATGAGGTGCCGGCTCGTTCTGGATGTCGTCGCCCAACAGCAATACGTAAGGGGACTTTGCTGCCTTTATATGGTCCTTTTTGAAGGGAAATGGGTCGTGTGACTATTACAGGGAGAGTATGGTTGCAACCACGGCGTCCGACAGGAAAGCATCCTTAGTACTCTGTCTCTGGCTGAGCCAGATGCAGCTGCCTGCCCTGTTTCAGAGGATGATTCTCAGTCTTCAAGGTCCGGGCAATCACAGAAGGTGGGCTTATTGGTAGTTGGGAGCTCCAATGTTAGGCACGTAATGGGGCCTCTTAGGGATATGGCGGCTAAGGAGGGAAAGAGATCCAGTGTGCACTCCGTGTGCATTCCGGGTGGAGTCATTCCTGATGTGGAAAGGGTTCTTCCGGATGCCATGAAGAGCACAGGGTGCAGCCAGCTGCAGGTGGTGGCACATGTCGGCACTAATGACGTGTGTCGCTTTGGATCTGAGGAAATTCTCTCTGGATTCCAGCGGCTATCTGATTTGATGAAGGCTGCCGGTCTTGCTTACGAGATGAAGGCAGAGCTCACCATCTGCAGCATCGTTGACAGAACCGACTGCGGACCTTTGGTGCAGAGCCGGATGGAGGGTCTGAATCGGAGGCTCAGACGGTTTTGCGACCGTGTTGGCTGCAGATTCCTTGACTTGCGCCATAGGGTGGTGGGGTTCCGGGTTCCGCTGAATAGGTCAGGAGTTCACTAAACTCAGCTGGCGGCTACACGGGTAGCGGAGGCTGTGTGGCGTGGACTGGGCGGTTTTTTAGGTTAGAAGGCCTCGGGAAAGTACGGAGTGGGCTGCAATCTCAAAGGGTGCATGGCAAATACAGGACGTGCTTGGGTCAGGGAACAGTCGGAATTGTAGTTGTAAATTGTTGTAGCTGTGCTGCGAAAGTCCCTGAGCTTCAAGCACTAATAGAAAGCACAGAAGCTGATATCGTTATAGGTACAGAAAGCTGGCTGAAGCCTGAAATAAGTTCTGCAGAAATTTTTACGAAGTCTCAGACGGTGTTCAGGAAAGACAGAGTAGGCAGAATTGGTGGTGGAGTGTTTGTGTCTGTCAGTAGTGGTTTATCCTGTAGTGAAGTCGAAGTAGATACTCAGTGCGAATTGGAATGGATGGAGGTTATACTTAATAGCCGAACTAAGTTAATAATTGGCTCCTTCTACCGACCTCCAGACTCCGATGATATAGTTTCGGAACAGTTCAGAGAAAATTTGAGTCTCGTAACAAATAAATACCCCACTCATACGGTTATAGTTGGTGGGGACTTCAACCTTCCCTCGATATGTTGGCAAAAATACCTGTTCAAAACCGGTGGTAGGCAGAAAACATCTTCCGAGATTGTCCTAAATGCTTTCTCCGAAAATTATTTCGAGCAGTTACTCCACGTACCCACACGAATTGTAAATGGTTGCGAAAACACACTTGACCTCTTAGCCACAAACAATCCAGAGCTGATAGAGAGCATCATGACTGATACAGGGATTAGTGATCACAAGGTCGTTACAGCTAGGCTCAACACCGTTTCTTCCTAATCCACCAGAAACAAACGCAAAATAATGTTATTTAAAAAAAGCGGATAAAGTGTCACTAGAAGCCTTCCTAAGAGTCAATCTCCATTCCTTCCGAACTGACTATGCAAATATAGACGAGATCTGGCTCAAATTCAAAGATATAGTAGCAACAGCAATTGAGAGATTCATACCTCATAAATTGGTAAGAGATGTAACTGATCCCCCGTGGTACACAAAACAGGTCCGAACTCTGTTGCAGAGGCAACGGAAAAAGCATGCGAAGTTCAGAAGAACGCGAAATCCCGAAGATTGGCTAAAATTTACAGACGCGGGAAATTTGGCCCGGACTTCAATGCGAGATGCCTTTAATAGGTTCCACAACGAAACATTGTATCGAAATTTGGTAGAAAATCCGAAGAAATTCTGGTCGTATGTAAAGTACACAAGCGGCAAGACGCAGTCAATACGTTCGCTGCGCAGTGCCGATGGTACTGTTATCGACGACTGTTATTGAACGCAGTTTTCCGAAATTCCTTCACCAGGGAAGATGAGTGGAATATTCCAGAATTTGAAACACGAACAGCTGCTAGCATGAGTTTCTTAGAAGTAGATACTTTAGGGGTTGCGAAGCAACTCAAATCGCTTGATACGGGCAAGTCTTCAGGTCCAGATTGTATACCGATTAGGTTCCTTTCAGATTGCGCTGATACAATAGCTCCCTACTTAGCAATCATATACAACCGCTCGCTCACCGATAGATCTGTACCTACAGATTGGAAAATTGCGCAGGTCGCACCAGTGTTTAAGAAGGATAGTAGGAGTAAGCCATCTAACTACAGACCTATATCATTGACGTCGGTCTGCAGTAGAGTTTTGGAGCATATACTGTATTCAAACATTATGAATCACCTCGAAGGGAACGATCTATTGATACGTAATCAGCATGGTTTCAGAAAACATCGTTCTTGTGCGACGCAGCTAGCTCTTTATTCGCACGAGGAAATGGCCACTATCGACAGGGGATCTCAATTTGATTCCGTATTTCTAGATTTCCGGAAAGCTTTTGACACCGTTCCTCACAAGCGACTTCTAATCAAGTTGCGGGCCTATGGGGTATCGTCTCAGTTGTGCGACTGGATTCGTGATTTCCTGTCAGGAAGGTCGCAGTTCGTAGTAATAGACGGCAAGTCATCGAGTAAAACTGAAGTGATATCAGATGTTCCCCAGGGAAGCGTCCTGGGACCTCTGCTGTTCCTGATCTATATAAATGAGCTGGGTGACAATCTGAGCAGTTCTCTTAAGTTGTTCGCAGATGATGCTGAATTTACCGTCTAGTAAAGTCATCCGAAGACCAGTATCAGTTGCAAAGCGATTTAGAAAAGATTGCTGTATGGCGTGGCAGGTGGCAGTTTACGCTAAATAACGAAAAGTGTGATGTGATCCACATGGGTTCCAAAAGAAATCCGTTGGAAATTGATTACTCGATAAATAGTACAATTCTCAAGGCTGTCAATTCAGCTAAGTACCTGGGTGTTAAAATTACGAACAACTTCAAATGGTTCAAATGGCTCTGGGCACTATGGGACTTAACAGCTTGGGTCATCAGTCCCCTAGAACTTAGAACTACTTAAACCTAACTAACCTAAGGACATCACACACATCCATGCCCGAGGCAGGATTCGAACCTGCTACCGTAGCAGTCGCGCGGTTCCGGACTGAGCGCCTAGAACCGCGAGACCACCGCGGCCGGCACGAACAACTTCAGTAGGAAAGACCACATAGATAATATTGAGGGAAAGGCGAGCCAAAGGTTGCGTTTCTTTGGCAGGACACTTAGAAGATGCAACAAGTTCACTAAAGAGACAGCTTACACTACACTCGTTCGTCCTCTGTTAGAATATTGCTGCGCGGTGTGCGATCCTTGCCAGGTGGGATTGACGGAGGACATCGAAAGGATGCAAAAAAAAAGGCAGCTCGTTTTGTATTATCACGTGGTAGGGGAGAGAGTGTGGCAGATATGATACGCGAATTGGGATGGAAGTCATTACAGCAAAGACGTTTTTCGTCGCGGCGAGATCTATTTACGAAATTTCAGTCACCAACTTTCTCTTCCGAATGCGAAAATATTTTGTTGAGCCCAACCTGCATAGGTAGGAATGATCATCAAAATAAAATAAGAGAAATCAGAGCTCGAACAGAAAGGTTTAGGTGTTCGTTTTTCCCGCGCGCTGTTCGGGAGTGGAATGGTAGAGAGATAGTATGATTGTGGTTCGACGAACCCTCTGCCAAGCGCTTAAATGTGAATTGCAGAGTAGTCATGTAGGTGTAGATGTACTTGATGCTGCTAAGTCAACCATCGTTCTAATGTTCCCTTCGCTGTCGTCGTCGGCTGACACTCTGGGGTCTGGTCAGGCGCGATCAGCATCGTCGGGGAAGGGAAGGTCGCCTGGCTCCGTGAATGACCGACGACGAATTTCACTTCGGTATGGAGATTTTTGTTTACGAACTTGTTCTCCTATGTCAGACGAAGGTAAACAGGTGTGACGTCTGAGCCCTGCCACTACGTGACCTATTCACGTGGTCCGCACGTTCCTGCAATTCGCGAGTGAGAACGCTAATACGCTTCCCGAACGTTGGCGCAAATTTCCGAAGATTACCTGTGGTAACGATAGTCAAGTGAGTACGTGTACACCCGACAATGCGGCTGCACAACCGGGTGAGCGCTTGTCATCAGCCATTCGGATTTCATGCGCCTGCAATCACTTGCACATATGTCGCGAATTTGCTGTGTGCACGTGCGCCATGAGCTTACCTTAGTGCCAGACTTGGAAGAAATTTACGTGGATGACGAATACCAAATGTAGAAATCAATTACTGTTCATTATTCATAAATAACAAATATTAGTCGAAACATTATTCACTTACAAGAATAAAAACACTTATTCATCATGCATGAAAATACGTTCTACACATGCACTGCACTCTTTAATTCGTCTCTTTAATCATGATGTATATCTATGACTTTCAGCTTACCATATTCTTAAGCAGAAACTGAGAAATAAACGGTTCTGCTGCAGTTTATGGCAAATAGTTCATTGTGATTCCACTTTATATGCACTTCTCAAATCACGTTCCAAATGGAATCATCTTTGTATGTCTCAAATCACATTCCAAATGGAATCATCTTTTTATGTCATAATGTCGTTTGAAAGTCATAACCCAATTTATTTAATATTTCTTTGGCTATTATGCGAGGGTAATCCCAAAAGTAAAGCCTTCTATTTTTTGATAAGTACACAGACCTGTTTATTTCTACTATGGTTTACATCAGTTTACAGCTAGAACATTTAGCTATTTTTCGACATAATCGCCATTTCTGTCGATGCATTTTTGTAGACGCTGTGGCAGTTTTTGTATGCCCATGTCATACCATCTCGCCGCCATGCTGTTGAGAAAGTTGTGAACCTCTTCTATCACCACGTCGTAGGAGCTGAACGGCTTTCCAGCCAAATGTTCTTTTCACCTAGGGAACAGGTGAAAGTCACTGGGCGCCAAGTCAGGGCTATAGGGTGGGTGGGTGATCATGTTCCATTGAAACTGATGCAAGAGAGAAACGGTTTGCCGAGCGATGTGTGGGCGAGCGTTGTCATGGAAAATGTGTATCCCCTTGCTCATCATTCCTCTTCTCCGGTTCTGAATTGCCCGTTTGAGTTTTTTCAGAGTCTCACTGTACTTGTCAGCGTTAATTGTGGTCCCAGCGATTCAGCTCCGACTGCGGGGTGAAAGAAGAGGTTCGTAACTTTCTGAAGAGCATGGCGGCGAACTGGTATGACATGGGCACACAAAAAGTGCCACAGCGTCTACAAAAATTCATCGACAGTAATTGTGATTATGTCGAAAAATAGCTAAATGTTCAGTCTGTAAACTGATGTAAACCATTGTAGAAATAAACAGGTCTATGTTCATACAACAAAAATATGAGACTTTACTTTTGGGATTACCCTCGTACGTCTGAAGGTCGTCGTAAGCTTGCATTGGTCATGGACGGGCGAGAAACGTCTTCCAATCGCCTCTTGCCACTCTCACAATACAAAAGTTGCAAGTGTGCTGCAATGTTACGAACTCTTTTATATCTCAAAGTTCTACATAATTGTATAGATAGATATCAATCGAAAAACTGTTCTATATTCTAACGGCAAGCTCAGTCACACTTAATCCTAAAACATTTTGGTTGGGTTTGTTCGTCCAGCAGCATTCCATAAACGTTTTAGGAGATTTTATAGTTTGGTAATATTAATCGTTATAAACCACTGAGCTCTTTCTTGGTTCACTTGAAGCACTGAAACCACGAATTATGTAATTATGGCAAGGAGACATGCATATCCGATAGCGATAGCAATCTAAGAAAGGTGTTGAAGATTGAGAGTTTAGTATACTGCATTCTCAGCGTTCGCTGCTTAAGTAGTGTTCTTAGCATGTTAGCAGTGGGAGTGGGAGACATATTGGCAGGTGCAGAGACATTTGAAAGGGACTGAGTCGGTAGTGTAACGGCTGTGAAGCACTAGGTACGCCATCTGCGGCTGTCGATAAAAAAAGGACGTGCATTGTGGCCTGAAAAGCTGGGCAGCAGTGACTTCCTGGTTCTGTCAATTGCCATCAGTCTGTCCTGTGGAGAATGCATGTGGCTGCCTTCAGTGCCCATGCACTTGTTGAAGCAGCCAGACGCTACTTGCATCCTGAATCAAATTTCTTGAAGACTTTCGACAGTTTGTAGAACCTGGGGGAATTTACAGTTCTGGAGGGGTATACAGTATATCTTCAGATGTATAGCCATCTCTTTTTGGAACAGTGGTATGTAAAACACAGCCTGAAAGCCTGTTACTCATCTTAAGCTGGCTGACTAAATTGGTTGCTCTACGTTGTTACTGTCTAGTTCATTATATCTCAGACTGCTGAGACCGTCTGTCTATAAGCATTCTTATGCTTCATTTGTTACACTGTAAATCAAGTAAAGCTGTGCTCAGTTCAAAGGTTGGTTACAGCAATTCAGTGCTTCAGTAGGCATGGTGGTGTGTCGTTGAGTGCGTCCCACCTCAGAACGGACCTACGGAGCCAGTCAGAGGGGGATATACATTTCAACGTATACTCCTAAGTACGATGCAACTTGATTTGGTGTCATTGTCATAGTTATACGTGAAAGAAGAGATGTGATACGAAAAGAAAATCGTTGGATCAACCGGGAATCGAAACGTAAGCCTAAGTTTTGTAGTGTGAAATTTAAGCCACTGAGCCACAAAGGCACATTTCTGGACGAACCATAATCAAGTAATATCTTAAACAGAAACTGCACTGAGAGAAGGGAACGAATTCTATTTTCATGCAAGAAGTAAATAAAGAAAATACAGTGACATCGCTTGTTAATAGTTATTTAATTTACAGATAATTCATAGTCAAATAACTTTATTTCAACGGTAAGCATATTTGAACAATTATCTAGACAGAAATCTATTCGATTAATACCCATCACTTTTCACCACCACATCTAGCACGTCCTTTCTCTTTCTGCTCTATTATCAAATGTAACGAGTCCTATTAGTTCATTTTACTCGCGGAAGCCCACGGTGTAGCTGGATTGAAGATTTTTTTTTTAGCTGTAAGCAAAGAAGACAATTATAGTCTGTTGTCACACTCTTGAACGTAAATCATTATTTTAGGAGCCGCCTGAAAGTGAGTTCTGTTTCATATTCTATTCTTTCATACAAACATACAGTTTAACAACTGAAACAATAACCTGCCTCAACAGTAAATTTTCAATTATGATTTCAATTTTTATTATACTGAGATATCACTCCGTGAATCTCAGTTATACAGCACCCACATTCTCCATAGAAAACATGGCAAATCTGCAGCTAAAACGAAATTCTAAGAAATACTAATTTCAAATGCATTTGAACGTTTGCTTGGTCCATAAGCTACGCTATGCTGTGTCGAAGCTGTATGGGTAAAGTCTATGTTTCCTTACCCACATGGCGATGCCACGCAGCTATTTCCCAACATTCCATGAGTGAGCGCCACAGAATGCCGATCGAGTGATCTACCAACCGCGTAGCAGCGCGTGGTTGCCGTGTGGTCTGAGGCGCCTCCCGTTGGAGGTTCGAGTCGTCCCTCGGGCATGAATGTGTTTGTGTGTGTGTGTGCGTGCGTGTTGTCCTTAGCGTAAGTTAATTTAAGATAGATTAAAGAGTATAGAAGCCTAGAGACCGGATGAACTCAGCAATTTGGTCCCATTGTACCTTACCACAGATTTCCAGATATCCAGCCGCATGCCTCCGGTTCCAACTGCATAGCGAGTGATGTAGACGAACGCTACCCTCGGGAATTCGCCAGGCAGATGCAATGCTATAGCGACATCCAGACTCGAAGGGCGCCCCAGGCACAATTAATGCGTCGAGCGGCCACGGGGTGTAGTCATTCCTTTCATTGTGGACCGGGAAAGACGGCCGTAAGGCGGCTAGTAATTGTTAGCGATCGCAACGATTGTCAAGATGTCTATGCGACGGCTCGGAGAGATCATTACAGCAGTGATTGTGTCCACAAACGACGCCACAGGACTGGCGTGGTGATAGGAACTGGCACGTCCATTAGAAGAAAGGATTCTAATCGTTGATGGTCTCTTTCCTGCAACCAAAGTTCGTGTGTGATTCGCTATCATACAAAATTATTGCCCTGCAACCTCCGATTCGGTGGTGGGAGGGTACATAGCTTCGAAGTTCGACGTGAACTTGCCGAACACCGCCCTGGATAGTGTCTAGAACTGTGTCCACATTTAAGCAACGTGTTCGATGACTATACCATAAGTTTGGCGGCCCTCGATCACAACGTCCACAGTGAGCTCGAATGGTAGTTCGAACACTGATCGATCTGACACCGAGACCAGCATGGTCAACGGTGACGTGACCTATATTGCCGTCAGAGTGACAGAAGCGTAGACCATGGCGGTCTCCTCATACAATTTTGCCGCATGCCAGATCGTCAGTCATTTTCACATAGACAGTACTACTTACTAAGGAAAGATGAATCCCTATGATGTCGTTGGGCTGTATCTTGGCTTCAACGCGCAGGTATCGTTCGACACCAAGCGCCTTGGGACTGGCAAAACTGGTACAAAAAGTGAATTGCAGTGTCACTTTACAGTACCTGCAGTCCTTGATGTATCAATAGGAGCGATGGCACGGATATACGGCCGCTGAAATGCACCACTCAAGGCAGATTGCAGACTCAACTATCCAAGCACGACGCATGCCCTGTCCTTACAGCCTTATCTCACCCTACCTCTTACTAGACGTTCTGTGAACTTCGAAAGTAGTAGATGAGCTGTTCGCAGAAGAAAAGCTGTAAGTCATGCTTGGGTATTTCATCCGGCAATAGCACTTTTCATCAAAAAGCAAAGCTCCCAGGTTCGAGTCTTGGTGTGGCACAAAATTTCAATCTGCCAGGAAGTTTAACGTTCGATGGAATTAAAAGCTAGGGTGTTAATATTAAGAGAGCAATGAGAAATCCGTTGTTAAACGGAGGAGAGAGACGAAACATGGAAAGCGTACATCGAAGATCTCTACGGAGTCGATACGGGAGAGACAGGGAATCCAATATTATAGTCAGATTCTAAAGGAGCATTGGTAAACTTAAGATAAAACAAGGCAGAAGAGACAGGTCACGTTCCATCGTAATTTCTAAAATGATGGATGACAGTGACAATTAAACGACTATTGAAATTGGTATGTAGGACCTATGACAATGGAAATGCACGATTAAATTTTCGGACCAAACAGTTCTGCGGATTACAAGGGAAAATAAGTGCGATAACTATCGCACAATCAGCTTGACAGCTAAAGCACCCAAGTTGCTGAAAAGAGTAACATACAGAAAAAACGAAAAAAACTAAGGATCTTTTAGATGACGGTCAGCTTATTCTCTAGGAAAAATAAAGGTCCCAGAGTGGCAGTTCTGAAGTTGTGCTCCAAAGTGGATGTAAGACTTAAGAAATATCTAAACATATTCATAGGATACGTCGAAACAGAATTAGCGTTCGACACTGAAATGTTTCAGGCTGCTCTAAATTAGGAGAAAAATAAGAGTAAGCTGTACGGAAAGACGGGTAATAAACAACACGTATAAAAATAAAGAGGAGTTTTAAGATAGGAAGACTATGAACAAAATGATTGGGTTAGCAAGTGTGTAAGACAAGGATGTAGTCTTTCGCCTCCAGTGTTCAATCGATACAGCGAAGAAGCAATGACGGAGAGGAAAGAATGGTCCAAGGGTGGGATTAAAATTCAGAGGGAAAGGGTGTTCAAAATGGTTCAAATGGCTCTGAGGACTATGGGACTTAACATCTGAGGTCATCAGTCCCCTAGAACTTAGAACCACTTAAACCTAACTAACCTAATGACATCACACACATCCATGCCTGAGGCAGGATTCGAACCTGCGACCGTAGCAGTCGCGCGGTTCCGGACTGAAGCACCTAGAACCGCTCGGCCACCGCGGCCGGCGGAAAGGGTGTCGACCACAAGATTCGCCGATGACACAACCATCCTCAGTGAAAGAGATGAAGAACTAAGAGATCAGCTGAATGGAATGAACAGCTTAATGAGGAAAAAATATGGGCTGAGAGTGAGCCGTAAAAAGACACGTTTAATGACAAGTAATTTTATGAGAATAGTGAGAAACCTGACATCAAAATTAGTTATCATGAAATAGAAGTTAAGACGTCCCGCTACCTTGGAAGGAAAATAACCCACGACGGATGAGGTAATGACATAAAAAGAAGATAAGCACAGGCAAGGAGGACATTTAAGGCACCCAGAATTCTGTTTGTATCAAATATATGCCTTAATATGAGGAAGAAACTACTAAGAAAGTATGTGTGGAGTATAATATTGAAACGTCCCCTTAGAAAAATTTGTGAATGACTATACTAGTAAACCTCCTATGTTATTTCATTGTCAAACAGCTGAGCAAAACTGAACGTACTCAGACATTTCTCTCCTTACTTATTCAGATCATCACTAAACTGGCATAGCGCAATGCAATCTGACTTCCAATAATCCCTACAAAAGAATGGCCCTAACCAACAATAACCTATACGTCTCATGAATAACTTACCTTACAAAAATCTTCTTACTCTAACTACTGCAATACAACGAGCGCCAATACTGCCAGCTAAATGAAAGATTCTAACTACTGAAGTCACTAAGTACCGATAGGCATACTTAGCAAATGAAAGATTTTGATAGACAACAAACAATGTATTTACCTTAATAGAGTTAAAAAGTCATTATATATATATATATATATATATATATATATATATATATATATATATATATATATATATATCCTCGAACTATAGCAACTGTTAGCCAGGAATTCCTACTCACTACCTCTGTAGTAGTACAAGAAAATTGAATCTTACAACCAACAAAGGTAATAGGTCCTTGCAGTAGCTCTTGTTGCCCAGTTTCATTAGGAGTGATTGAGAAACTATCAACACTCTTGTACACTGGCATTCTGCTCCTTCTTCTGTAACTCCTCCTCCTGTACCGCATGGCTGTGTGTATCGTGCGACTGCCTCGAGTTGAATGTGCCTGCAGCTGCCTCAGTAGCTAAAGCGCCAACTGATAACAATGGGTGCGGCAGGAAATGGCGCTGCGATGAACAGCAATGGCGGACTGGAAACTCTTTTTCGCAGCGGATTGCGCTTAGTTAAAACTAAAGCGCGATGCCCGTGCCCTGCCGGCAGCAAGCAGAAGCTCGTTCAAGGTCACCCGCCAATATGGCGGCGCACACAGCAATGCCATTTTACATGACTGTGTGCGCCGCCATATTGGCGGGTGACCTTGAACCAGCTTCTGCTTGCTGCCGGCAGGGTACGGGGATCGCGCTTTAGTTTTAACTAAGCGTGATCCGCTGCGAAAAAGAGTTTCCGGTCCGCCATTGCTGTTTATCGCAGCGCCATTTCCTGTCGCGCACATTGTTATCAGTTGGCGCTTCCGCTACTGAGGCAGCAGCAGGCACATTCAACTCGAGGCAGTCGCACAATACACACAACCATGCTGTTCAGGAGGAGGAGTTACAGAAGAAGGAGCAGAATGCCAGTGTACAAGAGTGTTGATAGTTTCTCAATCACTCCTAATGAAACTGGGCAACAAGAGCTACTGCAAGGACCTATTACCTTTGTTGGTTGCAAGATTCAATTTTCTTGTACTACAACAGAGGTAGTGAGTGGGTATTCCTGGCTAACAGTTGCTATAGTTCGAGGTGGAGAAACAGCTGTTGGAGGACTGGAGTCCTATAATGAAAGGGACATAATATGTTTTCGTACATTTGCAGTTGGAGTTATACCAAACGGGAATTATGGAACATGTGTAGTTACAACAGACAAACCATTTTCATTGTACACAAGGAATAGGCGGAGAATTAATGCAAACGAGAAGTTAAATGTTTGGTGTAAACTCTCCGGAGTACTATCAAAATATATAGTTGTACAAGGTGATATTACTTTGTATTACCATTCCTAATAAAGTAATTATCCTAATCTATCCCGTGTAATTTTATATATATATATATATATATATATATATATATATATATATATATATATATATATATATATATCAGTTCATTACATCCAATGTTACAAATTTCCTTTTTCTGACGGACACACATCCAGATCGTCCGCTCCCAAAACTCTGCCATCTCTCTTCGTACATCCACCACTGCTGGCGGCTCACCTCCAACTGCACAATGCTACGTGCTGTTCACATCCAACTGCCCAACACTACAATAGTGAATATTCCAACAATGCCAACCAGCCAGAGACTGCACACAGCACAGTCAGTGATTTCCATACGGAGTGCTACGTGGCGTTACCAACATAAAAACCTAAACAGCCTACTTACAACATCGTATATAGTGAAACAT
The DNA here is from genome assembly GCF_023898315.1 of Schistocerca nitens. Taxonomy (NCBI): domain Eukaryota; kingdom Metazoa; phylum Arthropoda; class Insecta; order Orthoptera; family Acrididae; genus Schistocerca; species Schistocerca nitens. The sequence continues at coordinate 317,245,248 of NC_064621.1, read as the reverse complement.
GGTCTGCGGAAACCCGGAAGGGAAGAGAATCGAAGTTTCGGGAATGTCGTGCCACAGAAGAATGTTTAAAATTAGGTGGACTGACAAGGTAAGAAATGAGGAGGTTCTCCTCAGAATCGGCAGAAGAGTTAACATGACTAGGATATGTATTTAGACATTACGGAATAAATTCAATGGCGTTAGAAACAGCTGTAGAGGGTAAAGCTGTAGGACATACAAAAGTAGGAACACACAAAACAAATAACTGAGGACGAACGTTGTAAGTGCTACTCACAATTCGTGGTGGGCCGCACCAAACGAGTCAGAAAATGCAAATAGCACAAAAAACCAGTAATTACTGTTTGAAGTAAATATCTGGATCAAGAATTGCAGATCTGATCAGTGGTCGATTCTCAGATTGATCTTCAAACGGCTACTGAGTTTATAAAGTTGGGAAACATGGTTCCATTGAGGAAAGGCGTTGGACCAAAGTTTTCAAAAATAAGATTTATTTCTAAATCCCTTCATGACAGTTTTTGTCTCATTTCCTGGTATCTACTCGCTACAAATACAGAGTCACCTAATTTCTACCGGAATTCAGCTTCAATCATGCTAAAGGTATTCATCATTGCAGTATTTAAGAAAGATTCATTTTAAGGTATTTAAAAACAGAATTCTTTTTAATCATATAAACAAGTATTCACTTTAACAATTAAAAGAAAAAAAACTTTCAGTGAAATCTGGCACTCGCTACATTTCAGGGGAACAACTGTGATCATAAAAGGATCTTGAAAACAAGTTACTGCTGAACAAAAAATGTTACAAAAACCAACATATCCAGTTTACAAACAGTAATGGTTTTCTTTATTACAACGAGTACAGACTTGTTTTGAGTGCGCCCTTTTCCTTTGTGCCGGGTGCAGAATAGTCAAGCCTGCCCCAAGTCACCCGCCGTCACAAAGCGTCCCGCGATCACACGAAAGGCAAAATAAGGGGTCTTCTAGACCACACAGAGAAGCGACATTAGTTTAACATACTTGACCCAGATACACACACGGCCCCTCTCATGCAGTCTTTGAGAAAAGTACTGAGGCCACAACCTCGTAATACGCCGGCCGGAGTGGCCGTGTGGTTCTGGGCGCTACAGTCTGGAACCGAGCGACCGCTACGGTCGCAGGTTCGAATCCTGCCTCGGGCATGGGTGTGTGTGATGTCCTTAGGTTAGTTAGGTTTAATTAGTTCTAAGTTATAGGCGACTAATGACCTCAGCAGTTGAGTCGCATAGTGCTCAGAGCCATTTTGAACCAACCTCGTAATAACAGCTTCTCCCCTGTCGAGTTCAGATACCTGACGGTTAAGCAAAATGTTCGTGACTCGCCAGCACACCAAACAGTTACTATCTGAAGTTAGTGGTAAAAATTTCAGTTGCTGCAGTCAACACACTGAATATGTTTAACAAATTTAGTGTGATGCCATAAGTCCATACAGTTCCCGTGTACAGTTCACCGAGATATCTGTTGTCCGTATCTGGAATGACGTCATGGTGGGTGACAACGACGCACAGACCCTCATCCCGGCCGGAATCCAAGTATATCAAGATTGAACGCTGTGCCCGCTTCGGGCCATCCAGAGCAATTGACAGGAGCAACGCGTCCAGCACCTCCTCGCTGCCTCCTCGTTAACAACCGACAGACCTCTCTGTGCATGTGTCGTGCTATATCATACGTTTCGCCCTCAACACAGCTTACGTCCCTAAGGGGGATATGAGTGATATGGCATAGGACAAATCGATAGGGCAGACTCGATGTAGACACATCAGATTTGTAGCAGCCTTTCGCCTGGGTGCTGTGCAGTCAACTAGATTATCATGCTGGGTCACTAATGCATGTTTGGGCCTTTACATGTTGGGCGAATGTACGTCAGTCATGGTCGCTCGCTGGTATTCTTCCCTTCTACTGAATCTTCTAAGGATCCCTTTATCGAGTCTTAGTACATGCAAATAACTAATTGCGTCTTTTTTGCGCTAAGGCGTTTGAGCAGCCTGTATCACGCCCTATTTTACCAGTACTTCGTTGATATCCATACTAATCTAAGAAGCTTCTTTTCTTGTTAATTGTTTTTAATGAAGAGGTTTTCGTCTCTACATTATGTTGTGCTCCATACAAAAGTCTTAGCTACACTATCCTGTTGCCAGCGCTGTAATGTTTCTCTCTAAATAATGTTTTCGTCTAATTAAACAGACTTCTTGCTGAAAGGCATTTCTGTTGGTGTATTGCATTCCTATTTACACTATTCCCTCTGCAGTCACTTGTTATTTTAATATCGAAGTACGTAAATTCTTCGACAATGTCCAGATATGCATTAACGTAGGTTATTAGTGGTGGTATTTCTGTTTCGCTTACAACACTTGTCTTGATCTCAACAAGAAAAATAATAATTAATGTAAACAAAGAAAAAAATAATCTCATTTCAATAAAACTGTTAGTTCATTTAGTAATCTCATACAGACAAAATCAGAATGAACCTGGGTGCCGGACGGTGTGGCCGAGCAGTTCTAGGCGCTTCAGTCCGGAACCGCGCGGCCGCTACGGTCGTAGGTTGGAATCCTGCCTCGGATGTCTGTTGTCCTTCAGTTAGGTAGGTTTAAGTAGTTCTAAGTTCTAAGGGACTGATGACCTAAGATGTTAAGTCCCATAGCGCTCAGAGCCATTTGCTCCATTTTTTGAACCTGTGTCCTTCCCTAGAAGGAATTTATTTTCTGTGCATGAGACATCCTGCATTTCGTATGGAAAGGTTGTAGTACGTAAAGGTTCTCTTAACAACGTAGTAGCTTCTAGTCAGGAAAAACTAGTGTCTCCTCTCTCAGGGTTCTCTACAAACAAGTACTCTGTCCTGTCATATTAATGTGACCATCGGTCAAAAGCGTCAGGGACCACCTATTGCAGCGTTGACGCGCAGGAAGTCAGTGAGATCCTGAAAAGTGCTGACACGGATGTGGAGCCGTGTTGTGTCTAGCACCCTGGCCAGCTGCTCTCGGTTGAGGATCCTTGGTGGGTACAGCCGAGTAGTTGGCTCAAAGATTCTCAATTGGATTTAAATCCGGATTGGTGGCTACTGGAAACAGTAAACTCGCCCTGGTGCTCTTCGAACTGATCTCGAACACTGTGAGCTGTGTGGCACGCTGTATTGTACTGCTGGTAGATGCTGTCGTGCCGAGGAAACAGGAAACTACATGTATCGGAGGACGTAGTCCCCAAGTATAGATACATATTAGTGATGATCCAAATTCACTTCCGGAATGACGAGATCACCCGGGCAATGTCACTAAAAACATTCCTAAGATCATAACTCTACCTCCTCCGCCGGACATTGGAGACCCCTATAAGCCAACAGCCATTTGTTCGATGCAGAAAAAGTGATTCATATGAAGAACAAGCCACTGGTAGCCACTCAGTGGACGTCCAGTCGTGGCACTGGCCTGGAGATTCCAGCAGCCGGCCGGAGTAGCCGAGCGGTTCTAGGCGCTTCAGTCTGGAACCGCGCGACCGCTACTGTCGCAGGTTCGAATCCTGCCTCGGGCATGGATGTGTGTGATGTCCTTAGGTTAGTTAGGTTTAAGTAGTTCTAAGTTCTAGGGGACTGATGACCACAGCAGTTGAGTCCCATAGTGCTCAGAGCCATTTGAACCATTTTGAGAGTCCAGCCTTGGGTGCCGATGAACAGCAGTCAGGTTGGGTCCATTTCCCAGGCGCCGACCGAGCGAGGTGGCGCAGTGGTTAGCACACTGGACTCACATTCGGGAGGACGACGTATAGCGTCCCCAGTGCCATATTACGAAAAGACTTAAAAACAATATTTATAAAGAAGAGACATTCATAAATTGAATAATATATTTTTTTTCATGTAGCCGTAAAACAATAATTTCTCTATCGAGAAATGCAAAGAAATCCAATGCAAAGAAATATAACAAAGTGATCTAAAGAGACGACAAGATACGCTCTTTTGTTAATTTTTTAGTCGTCTTCACTTCTTATCTTGTCTTTGTTGTGCATAGGTGGACATCTTGCGAGTGCTGGCAAATGTAAGCATAGTTGTATGAGTTAAGCATATAATATACTGATTTAATATTATTGTGCACTTTTAATTTGTCCGCCTTCCTTGAATTAACCTGCATTCAAGTAATTTACAGTTCAACAATCACAGCGGCCGATGCAGCCAACGACGCCATTACGTGGCGATATTAACTTATGAAAAATTGGCGGAAACGTAATACTCGCCCGCTATTAATATAATATTAATTTTTCTCTACAGCCGCCCGACGTTGCAGAAAATACGTAGCTTTAACATTCTTATTTTCAGTACCGTGGCCTACAGCCAGAGCCAGGACTCCGACTACAATACATTGGTTAACGCAGGTAGGAAAAATACTCTCGCGCGTGTGTGGGCCGCAATTGTAATTAATAACTGAAGATCTTTTACTTTAAAGTGAACTGACTAACCGAGGAAATTAAAATGAAAGGTTTATTCCAATGGTCAACTTGTATGCTCATGTTTTAAGATGCAGCGAGTCTAATATTCATTAACGTAACAAATAATTTGAGATTAATATTGTTAAAAAGGAGAACTTCAGGAAAGCATTTAATCGTAAAATCAACATTAAATGGAATATCATTTTTATTAAGGCCCACCACGTAAGTCGGCAACAATAAAAAAATAATAATAACAATAATAATATATTAAATTACGACGGCCGACGGACGCGAGAGACGGTTCAATCCCGCGTCCGGCAATCCTGATTTAGGTTTTCAGTGATTTCCTCAAAACACTTCATCCAAATGCTGGGATGGTTCCTATGAAAGGGCACGGCCAGCTTTCTTCACAACCCTTCCCTAATCCAATGAGACCGATGACCTCGGTGTTTGGTCTCCTCCACCAAACCAACCAACCAACCAATCTAGGCGCCTGATGCGGATGCCCACACTCAGTAATGTTCGCTGAACGGTTGATACTGAGACACTACTGGTTGTTCATTGAGTCATCTATGCATTCATTTGCTCAATAGTTGCACATTTAGTCGCCCTTACACATCTCCGCAACCGTCGTACACCCCGGTAATATATGGCCCGTGGGAACCGCTGTCGCCCTGGCCTCGGTTTCAGATATTGGTATTTTGCCATGCACAGTTTACTTCAAGACGGCACGCGAACAGTTTACGAACTTATCTGTTTCATAAGAGCTGCCACCCTTGGACCGAAAGCCAAAGATCATGCCCTTTTGGACGTCTGTAAAATAGCTCCGTTATCTTGTTATGACAACGACTGTATTGTTTACGCATCCCTCTGACACGCTTTATATAGTGTTGCCTGCTGCCGCTTGTGCTTGGTTATTGCACGTTGATGTCGAACGTAAGCGGTCGTCATATCAACGTGATTGGGTGGTGCAAAAGTGATCAAAGATAAAATAAAAACCGATTAGAATTCATCGTTGTAACTGTTGAAATGACACTCTCTTTCACATGGCTTAAACAGTTATTTAAATCTCCGGTTCCTCTTTCAGTGTCTTCCCCTCTATAGTATCCCTCTGGTGCCTTAACAGCCAAAAGAGTACTGATTTTTTCTTTTTGTATTTGAAAATGTTCGGAATTATTAAAATCTCGATAATAACATTCGTTTTGAAATCTGTATTGTCATCGGACGGCAATAAGACTAGCGTCCACACAGCTCGCCGTTAATGCAGTGTTATTTAAAGCATATTGTATTTTAATATTATTCTGATGTCTTTGTCCTTTGATGTTTTTTTATATCGTTGCGCTTATCGACTATATTCAGTGTTAGCTCACTTACATAGTCGTAACACCTTTCAGCATATTGACACTTAATATACGTTGCGTGCCTTTGTTTGTTTGCCATGTAATGAATAGGAGCCAATTCCTTGCAACGATATTTACCACATCTTTACCGAGGTGTAGTTATAATACAGAGTGTAGTTCCCGAACCTAAAGTCAGTATTACGCAAAACACTTTTTTTCATGAGGGACACCAGGAAAACGATGCTATTAAAAGAAGCCCGTTACTTTCAGAAGCCAATATCATCAATGACTGTGAAAGGTAAAAAGGTGTCGTATTTGCTAGTACACGCTGAAACAAAATCTGGGGATCCCAAAGACTTCCCTCTACGCTTTGTGTCACTCGACTACCCTACTGTGGTAGTCAACTTCTTCACCACACTGATTAGATTTTGTTTGATTACCGAGCTTACTCAGTCATTCGTGATAACATTATTTACTTAGGTTGCTTTTGTATAAATAAAATTGTCACTCACTCTATGTGCAAGGGTCGTACCGAACAAACATTAAATGGAAGATTAAGCCCTAGTTAATTTGTCAAAAAAGACATTAAGTCAAGCAAAGGATAGAACGCTTCAACTTTTCTACGGCCGTACTGTAGCAACCAGTTCTATATAGAGTCATTTGTCTTAGTGAGAGGCAATATATTTGTCGAATACTTTTACAACCGGAGAGGTCGGTTGGAGAAAGTAATTTCGTAGTTATTTAACACGTATTACAATGTCAAGAGGCTTGGAGAGTCTGGAAATAGTGACGCAATCTCCAAATCAAAATCAGTCATTACATCACGAGCAGACGTAGGTTCGCTAAGGTCTATATCTCGAGGAACTGTTGTATCGTTACTTAAATGATTACTAACAATTGTGGAAATTAATAAAAGTAATAAGCTCGATTCGTCCTAGGTAATCAATAACACAACAGGATGAAATATTTTAGGTTCATCACACCTAGAAATACCCGATTATTTCTGTAAAGTTCCAAGTATGGAAAGATTATTATGCATATTGGAATCCCGTAAACTCAGTGTACCTAATTCAAAGCAGAATGAGATTTTCACTCTGCAGTGGAGTGTGCGCTGATATGAAACTTCCTGGCAGATGTAAATTGTGCGTCTGACCGAAACTCGAACTCGTGACCTTTGCCTTTCGCGTGCAAGTGCTCTACCATCTAAGCTACCCAAGCGCGACTCACGCCCCCTCCTCACAGCTTTACATCTGTCAGTACCTCGCCTCCTACCTTCCAAACCGCACAGAAGCTCCTCTGCGAAGTTAGCAGAACTAGCACTCGTAGAAGAAAAGATGTTGCGGAGACATTGCTTAGCCATAGCCTGGGGGATGTTTCCAGAATGAGACTGTCACTCTGTAGCGAAATGTGAGCTGATGGGAAACTTCCTGGCGGATTAAAACTCACAGAAGAGGTTCTGTGAAGTTCAAAAAAAAAAATGTTCAAATGTGTGTGAAATCTTATGGGACTTAACTGCTAAGGTCAACAGTCCCTAAGCTTACACACTACTTAACCTAAATAACCAAGGACAAACATGCAAACCCATGCCAAAGGGAGGACCGGAACCTCCGCCGGGAGCGGCCGCACAGTCCTTGACTGCAGCGCCTGAGACCGCTCGGCTAATCCCGCGGCTTCTGTCAGGTTTTGAAGGTAGGAGACGAGGTACTGGTTTTAATTCAAAGCAGTTAAAGGGTAGCCTACGGATAGACAAGGAAATTCAAATGCCAGCCGGAGTGGCCGAGCGGTTCTATGCGCTACAGTGTGGAACTACGCGAACGCTACGGTCGCAGTTTCGAATCCTGTCTCGGGCCTGGATGTGTGTGATTTCCTTAGGTTAGTTAGGTTTAAGTATTGCTACGTTCTAGGTGACTGATGACATCAGAAGTTACGTCCCATAGTGCAGACAGAACCATTTGAACCATTTTTTTTTTAATTTGAAATAAAAACGTGATTTAATATAAATTCGGTTTACAGAGATTTGCGAAATTTTTGTTAGAGAACATGAGGTGCACAGTGATACACAAAGGATTGGTTTCAAAGTACTGAACGTATGGAAATAAGAAACCAAAGAACCGCACTTGAATGTAACGAGTGAGGATCCGTGAAGGCGATTAGATGAAAAAATAATAAGTGAAAACAGCGACTACTATGGGATGATGCATCACTCATGATGCATACACAAAAAAGATCCACTACAGCAGAAGAAATTCGTTCCTGTTGCACGCCACGACAGATTAACACTTTTGTAAGATACTCACATTGAACAATCATATTTCAACATGACATATTACGCTTAGCAACAAGTAATATCGTTTGTCTTCAAAAGTAGTGATCCCTTTTTGGCGTTAGCGAGCTAATCAGGCAACAGAAGCCGGCCGAGACACAAGTACCAACAAGGAAGTAACTGATTATGTGACATTTTACAAGTTCCTAACGAGGAGAGGATTATTTAGTTTCACCTGAGTGCTTTGGTAGTTAAGTTTTTGAATCTCTGATTATTAACCTAATTTATTGGACACAGTTCTAGCGTTTTCCTCCGTGTCCACAGTAGAGTTCCGTAGCGACATACACAGTGAGAAACCATAATCACAATAAAATAAGGGAAATCAGAGTTCGCACGGAAAGATGTGTTCGTTTTTTTTCCGCGCGATGTTCAAGACTGAAATAATAGAGAATTATTGTGAATGTAGTTCGATGAACCGTCTGCCAGAGACTTAAGCGTGTTCCGTGCAGTATCCACGTAGATGAAGACGAATACATTAAGCCCAAATGGCCGGCAACGGACTAAGGATAAAGCATATCGGCAGCATGACACACTGTACGCGAATTTAATTACATTGCAAATCCGCGTCTCCCTAAAAGCTGGCTCGGCATGAGAGCGTTTATTTATTCACGTTTACCAACATGCTTGCCTACATGGAGTAAGCTGGCTTGGACTAGTTCATGTTCCAGAGGAACACGCATACTCCAGGATGACGGCTATAATAGTGACTTAAAATACAAGCATCCAGGCGTCTGTTGAAGACAGACTTTCTTTCTTAGCTAGGAGAGGGGTGGTGCCATGCGGATACCCACTACAGTGGACACGAAAAAGCAGGAAACTCCGGATTTCCGAAATGCCTTGTTAGAGGGTGTTCTTGGATACGAAATGCTTGGGGCGTTATTGGTTCACCCTCAATGAAGGAAACTTTCGTGATCCACACCGCTACATCTGAAAATTGCTCCTCCAGGCATTCATATCATGCACACATATTCTGGGCGTGGTAACTGACCAGGAAAGGAGCTGCCGATCTCAAATGAAATTAAAAAAAAAGAAATTCTCTCCATTGCACACACTTTCCAAGTATCAGTACATCCTTCACTAGACAGATGATTAAACAAAACTTATGACAATAGCAATACATTCGATCCCAAATTATGAAAGGGTGGGGGTTGGAACTGACGCACGCCTTTCACTATGATTATTCATTTAGTCAGGCCACGCGTGTTCTCTCCCACAGTCGTGTATACTCTGTACGAGATTTGTTGAATGCTCACTACGCGTAGAGCTTACTCAGTAGCTAGTCCGGAGCAAACATATATGCAGTGATAGACCATCTTAAGACTAAGATTAGAATGCCAGCTGTCCGAGTTACATCAATTATGCTTCCCCCGATGCAAATTAACGGCTGATTTGAAGCCAAAAGTTAATTCGAACGCCTCATTGCTTTTGTCTGATATTGGAGATGGTGTAATGACGCCGTCTAAAGGAATGTGAGCTGACTTAGCCAGTTAGTGTTCTACAATTTATGGTGAACTACGAACCACGGTGACAGTTCCTGCTGTAATGTACAAAAGTTGTTACAAGAGATGGTAGAAACATTCATAAATGCCTCCTTTGTGCTTCAGCCTCTAATTTAATCTCTTCATTCCAATAACAGATTATGTTATGGCTGATTAGTTGGAATAATCACAGATCTTGCTTCTTTCCTATTTTCCACTGATCTACATAGTTTTTATTAGGAATGTTCAGTCTTCTGAATTCTGATATTGCCCTGTTCGTTTTACTATCCTGTGCTGATCTCTTCATCTCAGAATATCACATGCCCACTATATCCTCAATTATTTGTTGGATATGTTCAAGTCTCTGTCCTGCACTGCAGTTTTCACTCTCTAACTCACCCTCTACCTCCTTTGATGGTATATCTCTATTTAGTAATATGTGTCCAATCATCAACTCCCTCTCTCTGTTCAGTGTGATCCACATCCCTCTTCTAGTCGATTCTGTGGAGAATCCTCTGACTACATGGAAATTCAACAAGACAGAAAGCAGCAAAAGACAGTGGCAAAATGGAAAGAGCGATCATCTTGAAATGAAAGTGGACTGGTCATGTCGTTCGAATAAAAGATGACAGATGTTCGAAACATCTATCAGACTGGAGCTCAACTCACCAAAACCGACAAAGGGAAAGACAGCCGGATGAATTAGGCAGAGACTCGACAAACACAGCTGGATTGAACTAATAGTGGGAAGCTCTAGATCAGCAGAAATGGAAAAAAGTATTGGGACCCTGTTTTGCACACCGACTCAAAAAGACCATATCACCACATGATCGAACTGGCTGATGATGACGATGATGATGATGAAATTCAAGTAATTCTCAGCAACCTTCTTATCACCACATTTCAAGGTCTTCACCTCCTCTGTGGTTTTACCAAATACCAAGGTTCACTTCCACACAGTTCTGTACTCCAAACATAGATTCTCAGAAACTGCATCCTCAAAATAAGCCCTATTTTTCGTTGTTACGAGATTTCTTTCAGCGATAAATATCTTCTATCCGTGTGTTTATCGGCATTTTATATCCTGCTTGCTGCGTTCATGTTTCGCAATATAGCTATCATGGTACCAGTATTACTTCGCTTCGTCTACCTTACGGTTCCCAATTCTGACTCTAAGGTTAATGTTAATCTGATTTATGTTATTCTTTATTATTGTGGTTTTCTGCTTTTTACTATGACCCATATTTTGTGCTGATTAGACCGTTCTTTCCGTTGAAAGAGTCCTGTAATTCCTCAGTTAAAACTCGCTGCCTGTGAACTCGTGGCTGAATGTGAAACTATTCCATGATGGTTCAGCTTGTCCACTAATACACCAAGTTATTATTGGAAAATCATCAGTCCTTTGATTTCTGGATGCGTCCCATCTGGAGTTCCTCTTCTGCCCTCACTTCTTCATATCAGAGTAGTAAATACATTTATTGTCGAAAGAGTTGTTGATATTTGTCCACTATCAGCTTCCCTAATAACTTAGATACACAGACGGCAGTCGCACTCATTCTGTTTCTCAGACAGCGTGCAATTTCGTAAGCGACACTGCGCGTTTGCAACGACTCTGCGTCGGTCGCTATTCGCAGAGTCAGTCCGCATCGTGTATTCGTGAAGCGAGCCACGGCCAAGACAACTGCGTAGCAAGAATGAAGAAAATCTATCATTATTGAGAAAATTCATTTCATAATATGGCTTTTGATATCTTTACTGAGAGACAGAAATATGTTTAGATTGATTTGTTGAAAACTCCATAATAGGTTAATAATTAAGTTTCGTTGCTAAAACTGCTCTCGACCTGCTCCCTGCACACAGTAATAACGATTTGGTATCTAACACGCAAGTGTCCCCTCTTCCTAACTAGATAACATTACCGACAATTCAGGACAGACTATCTCAGGTACTACAACCTTTCGTAAGCAAAGCTGAAGATATATTACGTGATTTCGTTTCATTGCACTTTTTGATTATAATACACAATACTTTTGTAAATCGACTTTTCTAAATTAGCCAATACACCTGTTTATAGGAATCAGCATCAACGTAATTTACCACATCATCAATTTCCCAATCGTTATCATTCATTAGAGAAGGTTTCACATCTGCAATTCAAAATGCACACACATTACGTGGACTCACTGCACACAGACTTCACCAGCAATTACTCTACTACACAGTAACTGAGACACGACTATGTCGTAGATTTCTGTAGCAGCAGCAGTTTCCAGAGAGCAGCTCCCTGAGCGTAAGTCACTGCCACAGGTAAGCTTAAAGGGCAAAAAGAAAAAGAAAGTGAGTGTCATATTCCATGGTACCTACTTTCATTTGACCAGAAATCAGTTAAGGTTCTGTCAAATTTGATGTCACAGAAGTTAATAAGTATGGATTACAGTTTACGACTTTTGAAGGGAACTTCGGTAGAATCTGGTTTTGTTTATTAGGCGCCTAAGTACCCTTTTTTGGAAATCACGCAGTCAGATTAACTTCAGTTTCGATGTTTGCAGTAGATGCAACTTCTCAAAAAACCTCTCAGAGGATCCAAGCGAAGTATTTCCAATGAAAAATTGATAAGTAGAAACTACCAGTAAAAAAATATTACAACGATTTTTTAATGAAATTTTCACTTGCACACTTCTCTTCATTCCTCTTGGATTCTTTTGTGAACTCTGTCGTCAGATCTAGAAGCACTGCTCACGTCTTCTATATTTTAGTACATTTCTGCTGCATTTGTATCGTATTTTTAGTGTCATTGTGCTATGTACTAACGATTTGCGTATTCTTCTTTCAGCCTAACAGGAGTAGCAAACTTCCGGCATAAGAAGTCACCCTCATTCGGCCAACGGATTTGTCAAACAGTGCGGAGTACTGGACAGAGATTTACGATACTCTCTTGTTCTTGAGGTGTGAATGTGCCCATGAAGCCGGAAAAAACAGCAACGATCAACGGCATGACGATGCAGAAGGTAATGGAAACCAATTAAAGACACATAATCCGTATCGAAATGGTATGTGGCCTATAAATGAAAACACGTCATGATGATCTCTCCACTGGCAAAAGATCCCGGAACAGAAAATACAGTCCGCATCTCGTGGTCGTGCGGTAGCGTTCTCGCTTCCCACGCCCGGGTTCCCGGGTTCGATTCCCGGCGGGGCCAGGGATTTTCTCTGCCTCGTGATGACTGGGTGTTGTGTGCTGTCCTTAGGTTAGTTAGGTTTAAGTAGTTCTAAGTTCTAGGGGACTGATGACCATAGATGTTAAGTCCCATAGTGCTCAGAGCCATTTGAACCATTTGAACCAGAAAATACAAAAATGTTAAGGGAATTTCAGAAATACATAAATACAAGTCGCTCAGGAATGAAATACATAGGAAGTGCAGGGAAGCTAAGACGAAAGGGCTGCATGAAAAATGTGAAGACGTCGAATAAAAAATGATTATCGGCAGGACTGACTCAGCATACAGGAAAGTCAAACCAACTTAGGTGACATTAAAAGCAAGCGTGGCAATAACAACAGCACCACGGAAAGAGTACCTTGAAGACCTCTATGAGGGGGAAGATTTATCTGGTGTGATAGAAGAAAGAACAGGTATCGATGTAGAAGAGTGAAGGCGTCGAGTACTACTGTATTTATGAGAGCTTTGGAGGACTTAAGATCAAATAAGGCAGAAGAGATAGATAACGTACCATCAGAATTTCTAAAATCATTGGGGGGAATGTGCAGCAAATCGACGATTCACGTTAGCGTGTAGAATGTATGAATCTGGCGACTTACCTTCTGACTTTCAGAAAAATATCATCCACACAATTCCGAAGACTGTAAGAGCTGTCAAGTGCGAGAATTATCGCACAACCGACTTAACAACTCATGTATCCATGTTGCTGACAAGATTAAATAGTGTACGGAAGAATGGAAAGGTAATTGAGGATGGATTAGATGACGATCCGTTTGTCTTTAGGAGAGGTGGAATCTAACATTGCGGCTGATCGTGAAAACAAGAGTAAAGAAAAATCAAGGCATATTCATGGGATGTGCTCACCGGGGAAAAGCATTCGAGGGTGTAAAATGGTGCAAGATGTTAACAGTTCTGAGAAAAATAGGGATAAGATTTAGGGAGAGACGGGTAATGTACAATACGTAAAACAGCAAAGAGGAAATAATTAACGAGGTGTTCAGAGTGAAAAGGGTGTAAGACAAGTATGTAGTCTTTTTCTACTACTGTTGACTCTCTACATCGAAGGAGCAATGGTGGAAATAAAAGAAGGGTTCAGGAGTGTTATTGAAATGCAAGCTGATAGGTTATCAGTGATACTATTCGCAGATGACATTGCTATCTTGAGTGAAAAAGAAGAAGTATTACAAGATCTGCTGAATGGAAAGGACAGTCTAATGAGTACATAAAATCGACTGATATTAAATCGAAGAAAGACGAAAGTAATGAAAAGTAGTAAAATTGAGAACAGCGAGAAACTTAAGATCAGGATTGATGATCAAGAAGTAGATGAAGTTAAGGAATTCTACTACCTAGGCAGCAAAATAACCAGTTACTGTCGGAGCCAGAAGGACATGAAAAACAGACTACCACTGGCAAGGAGGGCACTTCAGGCCAAGAGAAGCCTACTAGTATCGAACAGAGGCCTTAATTTTAAAAAGAAATTTTTGGGAATATACGTTTGGAGCAAATAACTCTATGGAAGTGAAATATGGACTGTGGGAAAAATCGAAGCATTTGAGATGTGATGTTGAAAATTGGTGGACTGCTAAGGTACGGAATGAGGAGATTCTGCGCAGAATTCGTACCTCGTCTTCTACCTTTCAAACTTCACAGAAACTCTTGGTTCAAATCAAATGGCTCTGAGCACTATGGGACTCAACTTCTGTGGTTATCAGTCCTCTAGAACTTAGAACTACTTAAACCTAACTAACCTAAGGACATCACACACATCCATGCCCGAGGCAGGATTCGAACCTGCGACCGTAGCAGTCCCACGGTTCCGGACTGCGCGCCTAGAACCGCGAGACCACCGCGGCCGGCACAGAAGCTCTCCCGTATACCTTGCAGAACTAGCACTCCTAGAAGAAATGATATTACGGAGACATGGCTTAGCCACAGCCTGAGGGACAGGTTGATAGGACATCTGCAAAGACATGAGGGAATTACTTCCATGGTACTAGAGGGAGGTGTAGAAGGCAGAAATTGAAGAGAAAGACAGAGATTGGAATACATCCAGCAAATAATTGTGGAAAGGTTGTGAGCCGTGATTGGCTCGTGTTCCCGCCATCATCTATTGTACACCCTGTTTTTAACGTAGTTTCACCTCATTACGTTAATTTAAACTACTACTGTCACTAAGTGGCTGCTTTTCCTGACCGTGAGTGGCGTTAGCAGCGCTTATTGATCTATCCCCTCTCGTCGTATCTTTGCTTGACTGCCACTACTTCCGGATCGTTGTCTATCGTAACCAAGTGTGGATTGGCAGTTCCCGTCGGCAGTTCGGAAAGCGAGTTCGGGTCTGTCAGTCAGTCGGACCGCGTCTGGAGCGCAGTCCGGACCTGACAGTCGCGGAGTTCAATGCGGCATCAGTGCAGTCGGGTTGGGGCAGCAGTGAGCTCTGCGTCGGCATGGCTCGCCCGAACGTTGCCGCCACTCGAGCCGGGCCATGGTCTTGGTGGATCGTCGGTCGGTCGTCCTACCGGCTCGCCGATCGTTCATTAGTCGGCTGTGTGTGTGTGTGTGTCTGTGTGTGTCCATTGACTCCCGATTTGTCTTCGTGCGTGCTTAGTTACCGTTGTGCATCGTTCAGGTCTTCGCGCAAGTGTTTGTCAGGTTGTGTGAGTAGTTAGCGTGATTGCCTTGGACAAGTTATTTTAAAAGGTGTCAGCGTACTGGCTCTGAGAGGACGGTCGTATCATCGGGTGACGTGTAACTGGTTCTCGATGCGCTTCTCATCCCCTTCAGTTACCATCTTGTGGAACTTGCTCGGTTCTTTCCTGGTGCAGGAATGTCATTTAGGCAGTGGGCGTGTTTTTCTGCATGGTTGGGTCCGAGCCAGTATTTCCGTCGTCGTGTGTGTGGAAGTGAGTCGGAGACGCATCAACAGTGCAATCGCGACGAGGCAGCAGTCGCGGACAGATCAGTAGGCAGTCGGTCGGTTGGTGCGGACCAGGGAGGACATCTCCGTGCCGTGCAGTCGCCTGGGTCCGCTGCCGGGCGCTGTGCAGTGTCGCAGCGTGTGTGGAGCTGTCCGATCGCTACGAGCTTCGTGGTTCACCGACCCAGGACGTCAGAGTTGAGTAGTGGTTTCACGTATCCAAGCAACGTCCATGCATCTACGAAAACATTACTTCTAGAGACTGTAACCTCCCCACAAAAAATGTGTGTCTAATCTTACTCAAATTGAAATGGACCTAGAGCTAAGTGTAACCTCCCAGCAATTAAATTTAAAGACAATGACAATTAAATGAAAAATAATAGCAATCTGACCCAAGTGTAAGCTCCCCACAAAAAATGTAAGAATATTTAAATGTTAATGAAAACGCAAATAGACCGAAATGTCGATCTTAGGCCCTGTTCACTAATTAAACTGAAATTCTTACCTTAGTAAAACTGCATCTGCTCTTATTTTTCACCATAGCTCGATGAAATACATCGCAAAAATTTAGAATTCAAGGGAAACTTTTCTTTAAGGAATTGTAACGGAAATATTCTTTCAAAAAAAGGGTTCTTTGTTAAAAATGGTTGGTTTAAAAAACATAATTATTATTGGGGCGATTCTTGAACAAATTAGTTACAGTTAATTTACATTACATTATCAGATGTGCGCAATGCTGCTTCATTACCTTAATTAAAAATATACCTCGTCCTGAATCTTGACCAGAGTGCGATGTCGACGCCCGCCGACTCCTCACACACAACTCCGACTATCTCTCGCGCGCTACTACTCTCGAACTGCTAACTCGCAACTGAACTCTCTCGTAACTCGACTGCAACTGAACTGACTACATGCTCTCGCGACTCGCTACGTGCTCTCTGGTCAGAGATTCTGTGGCTCGCCATCGCTGCCTATGAAACGTATGAAACGTACGCGTTTCAAGACAAAAGTAACTTAAGGGAAAACTGCTCACCATCTTATGAACATACACGTAGGAAAACATATCCTGTCTGCAGTTTTGGATGAGAGCTCTTCCATTTCAGTAATCAGTGACACAGTTTTCAATACATGTAAGGAAGATGAAACTTACTCAACTCTACCTTTACAGAGTACGAAAGTAAAAGCTATTTCAGGAAGAAAGGTTTATGTTATAGCGCAAACTCAATTAAAAGTCATTGCGCAGGGCCACACACTTTTTGCAAATTTCTACATCGTTCCACTGCTTACAACCGACGTTCTGCTTGGCATGGATTTCTTGAGTAGGCATAAAGCTAAACTTTATTCCACTAATTCTTACATTTCTCTACGACGTAACGACACTGTGGTCGCATTATATTTGGATCGTTGCTTTACGAAAGGAGAACAAGATTTTAACGGACTTCACTTTTGACTTCACACACAACTACGAAATGATAGTCATTTCTTTGTACTAACGTATAAATTTTGCACAGCTCAGACGACAAATCTAGCACACAGCGTTTCAGGTAATTCAGAACAAGCAGATACAGCTGAAGCCGTGGCAGGCAGTGAAAAACAACAATTACACCGCATATTTCAGTCTCATTCTCAGGTTTTTTGGAATTCCAAACACAGTTCTATGATTTGTGTGTGAATTTCAGGGAAAACCACATCGCGAATTTACGTTTGCACCACAACAGGACATCGAACTTGTTTCACAACAAGGTGCCATCGAATCTTCTGTCTGCTCTTATATCAGACCACTTCATGTAGTTCAGAAGAAAGATGGTTCGAAACGCTAGTGTTAGATTCCTGGAAATTATGTGCAATTATTGTTACAGAAACAGACAGACCTCAAACATTGGACGTATTACAACAAAAACTTCCGGGCTCTCCGCAATGTCCATCCTAAATCTCAAATGGAGATTTTGGCTGATTGAATTGCACCTAAACTGTCGTAAAATCACAGCATTCTTATGTTTAGGAAATTCTTGCCAATTTTGCAAACTATCTTTTGGTTTGCACGTTTCCTCATGTGCTGTCTCTTAAACCTTGTCGTGAATGCGCAAATTTAGCAGAGTGCAACATAAATATCTAAATATGTCTACAGTTCTAAATTGTCATCCATTTACTACATTACCCGCCAAAAATATGACACGAGCATGAATGTGAACTAAATGGAAACACACAACCGTTCTCATATGTTGTCTGTAAATAAGTGTATCTGTTTGAAATTATTCAATTAGGGTCGTTGACTACTTTCATACAAACTTAGTTCACTGTTGAATATCACTTCACTTTTATAACACGGAGAAACACAACATTGGATTCGGCGAATTTTACTATTAAGATTTCTGAGCTTTAGCTGAGAAAGTTTTATGCTCCGACACCAGCAAAGAATGGTAAAAGTTAAAATAGTTTCTCATAACATAGATTTTGATATACAATCAAATTATCTTAACATGGATTCTCTTTATGATGGCAAATATATATGTCAGAATTATTCGCCAGTTTAAACTCGCAGCATAAAGTTTTCATGAAATGGCGGCAGGTCGGTGTATCACAGAATCTATGTGTTCCAGTTCATGAAAATAACTGACCGAATTCGATTTGAAAAAACATTAATCAGCATCAAATGATTATTCTCAGCATTTTAAATCTGAAATAAAACTTTAACTCTTGCCGATAATATCTTATAAACATATTACCGCTAATGGCTGCGTTGCAGCTCGGCCGCAGCGAAGCAAATATGGAATGCAGAAGATCAAGGTTAGTAATAGTCTTACAGAAAATATGAGATAAACTTGAATAACATTATTCTATATTTTTCTCCAATAATTTACAATAGGTAGTGTTCATAATAGTAATAATACCAGACCTTATCATAGGCATCAGATTAAAATGCGTCTTGCTACTAACATGGCTACTCGAACAAGAAAAAAGAATGCAACAAAAAATCAGTGATAATAATAATTGTTTTTATAATTAAAAGATATAATTGTTTTCAGTCTATTTTCTGAGGCTTGTGAAGATACTGTTACGCCGTCTCTGCACTAGCAAAACCAAACTGTTTCTCTCACAACACACTTGTCTCTCACGATATCACATATTGAAATAAAATAATAAAAATGTTTTTATCGACTATAAAACAGGGGCGTGGATGCTATATGCACGTGCATTCGTTAGAGTTATTAATACCATTCTTTCAAACTATTTGTAAGATAGAATGGCATCTTACGTAAATAATCTTCTCGTTGCGGAGAAAACTTAATATGATCATAAGTCTACTCTGAAAACGTTGTAGAAATAAAATCTGGTTTCGTAGGACAGAGCGGATTAGGTTGTGGAAAGGGGCCAAAGCCTATTACTGTTAGTTATACAAGAACACACAACTTTATTGCTCAAACCAATGCCCAGTTTTCTCTTTAAAACAACAAAGATCAATTCACGGCTGGGGGCCCAAGTAACTTCTCCGGAATAAATTTAAATGATTGCTTTTAAAACACCAGGATTTAGAGTAACGGCTGAAGGCCTTACATAAGTAAAATTGCAATATCTTCTCGGCTAAAGGCCGAAATAATATTTCAGATCTACAAAGGAAATTCTTTAGAAACCGAGCATTTACAATTTTCGGCTAAAGGCCCTATTAAGGAAAATTCAAATAAATTCTTCCTCTTAAACCCCAATACAAAATTTTTTACATAATAAAAGAGAGGCCTTAAAGTTAAGCTTTTACACAGTACAACAAAAACGTCTTAAGAAAACTTGAAGTATCTTGTCGGTTGAAGACCCAAACAATTATGAGCCTTGCACGGCTCCCATTTATCCCAGTTATTGTTTGTCATCTTCTGTTACGGTACCCCGCCTCGTTTTCTTATTCCATTTACTGGCGTCACTAACATCCGGCCTAACCTCCCCGTGAGCGGCAGCAGCAGCGCGTATCGATAAGTGCACTGTCGTACCATCTCTGGAGCGACCAGTAGTATTTCTGGGTCGTCATATGACTGGCAGGGAGTTCGAGACGGACCAGCAGTGCAGTTCGGGACGGACCAGCAGTGCAGTCGGGACGCGGCAACAGTGAAGTTGGGGGCGGAACGCCGACAGCCAGTTCTCGCCAACCGCTGGCGACACACATGAACTGTCCGTCGGAGGGAGACTGGAGCGGGACAACCGTTGGTTGGTCGTTTGGTTCGTCGTCTCATTGCCCGATGTATATTTGTTCCTTTCACCGTTTCTGGGCCTGTGTGTCGGTCGGTTGGCGTGGAGCAGCGAGGAGTCTCCGAGGCGCGTAGTTTGTCCGAGGCCGCTGGCGGCGTCCACAGGCGGTCGGGGTGTGTGGTGATGTTCCCATTGCTACGAGGTAAGTGGGTCACCGATCCTGGACACGAAAGTTGAATTTTGACTTAATCTACCAGCAAGTCACGACTGTTCACATTGTGTCGTTGGGATTTCGTTTTCGGCTGTTGGGACATTCCCGAGAGCAACGACGTGTTTTCAAGTTGATAGATTTTAGCCACCCTTCGGTGGAGTTTTACTGTCCTTGGTTATTTTGTATTAAAGTGCTCCAGCGGTATCTTCTGCCTTGTGCCCGTTAACGTTCCGGTTACCTGTCCTGGCCACTGCCGTAAATTCAGGCAGTGTATTTACCTCATCGTGTTGTCGCTGTCCAGCACGGTGTGTAGTTTGACAGGTCAATGTATCATTGGTTGTGGGCGCCAATACCTTCTACGTTGTTCCGTTGATCTCCCTGTCGTGTGCTGGTCGGGTTGAGCAGAAGTTATCTTGTCGGTGGGTCCGTTGACTGTCTGTCGGTTGGGTTGTCGTCGGATCGAGAATGTTTGAGAGGACTGCCTGTCTCACCTAAGCGAGCGGTAGTGTTTGAATTCCTGGCCGACCCTTGGAAACTTCTGAGCGCCGTTGCGTGTACTGCCTTTTCTTATTTGTTCTTATTGTTTGTATTTGTATGGCGTATACCCTATTTTTAAATTGAGGTTGTTTTGCTTTTAAGGTGTAAGATTGTTTGGGCCTTCAGCCTAATTTGAAGAACTGTTTTAAGGTAAGGTCTTTGACATTTTAAAAATTTATTTTGGTTTGAGCTTAAGTGATGGGCCTTCAGCCGATTTTTAAATTAAAGTTGTTTTGCTCTTAAGGTGTCAGATTGTTTGGGTCTTTAGCCTAATTGAAGGAACTGATTTAAGATAAGGCCTTCTGCCTTTTATATTTCTGATTCTAGTTTGGGTCTTAAATTATTGGATTTCAGCCGATTTTAAATTAAAGTGGTGTGGCCCTTAAGACATGAGATTGTATGGAGCATTCAGCCGGTAATTAAGTGTAAAAAATTAATACTGTGTTTTGTAAAAATTTTCTTTGCTCTTTTAATGTTTGGTCAAATAAATAAAGTTGTATGTTCGAGTGTAACCGACAGCCGCTTATTTTGGCCCCTTTCCGCAATTTAATCTACCTGTCCTGTCCTACAGGTTTAGCAGGGCGTCTCAAATAACTCAAGAATAATTAAATAGCACCTTAAGATAAACATTTACAGAAAACGGCTGAAGGCCGTTTAAAAAATTCAAGATAATTAAAGAGAAACCTTACAGACATGAATTTACATATTATAACCACAGATTCTTAAACAAACGTGGCAGGAGGCCTAAATAGAGAGCAACAAGAATTTTAAATAAAACACAGCTGAAGCCCTAATCTGAAAATAGTTTTCATGAAGTCGGCTGAAGGCCATGTACTCAACATAAAACATACAATACTAATACATGGGTGACGGCCTGGCACAGTACCTGCGACCAAATAAAATGACAATCACAAACAGTGGTGATCAGAAGTGTTCCTAGGGTTGGCCTGAGGAGGAAACTCTAACAACAGTTTAGGTGGGACAGGCAGCCAAGCTTAACAATAAACAATCGGGTGGCAACACGACCTAGGGAAAGCTGAAGAACCGACCAACAGCCTAATCGACTCCCTTCCACCCAACGCACTCACTGATCTATTTCAACCGACCGACTGACTACTGCAGTATGCAGAGAACATTCATCTGCTCAGTGGAAATCAAAAAAGCTAAACACGGTTCCACGTAAACACACTTGCACAGGAACCCAAACAATCGTAGAAGCAGTCGCTGTGGAACAACAAGGACGATTGAATTCGACACACAGAGAGTTTCCACAAGCGGTCGGCGACCAAATACACGTCGTCCGATGAGATGAGTGACCTAACGACAAACCCGGCTCGTTCCCACTGAAGTTACTATATTGGCAACGGTCGGGCGAGTCTTGGCTGCAGCTCCAACCCGACTCAGCTCGATGTCCGTTCGGAATTCGGAGACACGGTGACCCGGGCACACTGGCTCAGACCCAAAGATGCAGAGGTAACTCTTGCCCATTGGCCACGGCATCTCTGCACAAGGAAGGAACCGACCCACGTCCGTCAAGATGACCAAGTGACGAGGCCCAGAAACGGTCAAAAAAAAAAAAAAAAAAGAACGAAATACACGTAGCCCAATGAGACGACCAACCGAACGACCAACAAACGGTCGTCTGGCTCCTATGTCCTTCCGTCGGACAGTTCATGTGTGTCACCAGCGGTTGGCGAGCACTGGCTGTCCGCACCTTACTGCCGCTCCGTCCCCGACTTCACTGCTGCTGCATCCCGACTGAGCTCCCAACTGCTGACCCGTCCGCGACTGCACTGTGGACACATGACGACCCGGAAAAACTATCGGTCGCTCCAGAGATGGCACGACCGTGCACTTATCGATAAGCAGGGCAGGTAAGGCAGGAAGTTAGTGACGCCAGTAACACGAATTAAAAGAAAACGAGACGACAGAACGATAAAAACAAGATGACGAGCAATAAACGGCATGACCGCGAGCGGTGCACGGCTCAAGAAACCTTTACAAATCATGGCTTTACTGCCAGTCTTGGAAAATCTCACATTACCATTTTACGACCTATCATTTCGGGCACAGGCTCTCTTCTAGATTCAGAAAAATTCCCGGCACTATGTGACATTCAAACTCCTATAACAAAACAACAAATTAGAAGCTTTTATGTCCCCACAAATTTTTCGACGCTTGATTGAAAAGTTCCGAACTCTCTACCGCTGTTCCAATATACAGATAAGAACACTGTAAGGAAATGGGATGAACGAGGTCAAACAGAATTTCAGAGTTTAAAACATGCATTAATTACAGTGTCATTACTATTCTATCCTGACCTTTCCTGTGATTTCTGCATTGCGAAAGATTCTTCTAAGACTATCCTTGGTGTACACTTGAAGAGAACAGATTCACAATACATAAAGGTATTGATTTCGCTAGCTCTGTCTTATCACCTTAAGAACGTAATCAATCTGTCACAGAAATTGTACCGAGCGAGGTGGCGCAGTGGTTAGCACACTGGACTCGCAAAGAGGACGACGGTTCAATCCCGCCTCCAGCCATCCTGATTTAGGTTTTCCTTGATTTCCCTAAATCGTTTCACGCAAATGCCGGGATGGTTCCTTTGAAAGGGCACGGCCGATTTCCTTCCCAATCCTTCCCTAACCCGAGCTTGAGCTCCGTCTCTAATGACCTCGTTGTCGACGGGACGTTAAACACTAACCACCACCACAGAAATTGTAGAAGTCTGGGCTTTTACAAAATTTCACAACCTTTTATTTGGAAAACACACTAAAGTCTATACTGATCACCACGCGCTACAATTTTTAAGGACCGAAAAACTCTCTCACACACGTTTGGTTCGTTGAGCGCCTTACCTGCAACAATTTCCGTTAACTATAATACACTTTGCTTGGCCACAGAATACAGTTCCTCACAATCGACTGGTGGAACACAACACGATACGCAAAGGAATGTTACCAAAACAACTGCAGCATTTTACACACGCAAGAGATTGATTTTTAAAATATCGCCAACATAGTTCCTGATACTCTAGCACGATTGGTTGGCGGCACATGACACGAGATGCAAATGAATTTCGCGAAAACAAATTTAGCATTTTATACCTGTACGAGGTTGATTTTGAAAATTTCGTCTCATCCACTGTGAGCGACATTGTAAAAGAACATTACAAAGATCTGTTTTGGAAAGACATAAAACAACGATGGTACGACAAGAGCAGTTAGACTGTGAGAAATTACTGCTTAGTAAGGAACAAGAGTCTTTTAAAACGACGGGATTCATACAGCTATACTTGGCTTGTATGCATTCCAGAAGACCTGATGAACCTATATGGTATATTCAAATCAGTTACGTACACTATGCTGTAGGAAAATGTGTTTGCATACCAAGTCATATCCCGTGTTTTATTCAACATGGAAAAACCTATTCGTCCTGTTGGTGCTAGATGAAAACTTTGTCATAGTGCTAAACCAGACACAGTCTCATACTTTGCTCACATTATTCCTATAATTCCAATAAATTTACTTCATGTAGGCACTGTTGATCTCTATGGACCATTCCCAATGACGAAGTAAAGATTTTCTTAAATTCTCTTAGCAGTAAACTTTCCAATTTCTCTCATTCAGACCCTTACGAACAGCTACAACCAACACAGTTATCTGCAGTCTATGTTAATTATGTCTTAAGAGAAGTAAGTCATGTAGACAATGTAATTTCTGACAAGGAGTCTCAGTTTCGATTCCGTTTTGGAATTCACACTTTGAGAAGTAGAAAAATTCAACCCGTCTCAGGAGACATACTGAATGGGAAAAATATATACACATTTTCATGCGTTGGGGAATAATATACTCTGGTGTTGTACGTCAGTAATAATTAATATTTTTATCAGTGCCAGAAAGCTTTCTAGTCAAAGTGCACATTAATGTGAAGGAAAATAGTATGGTTTTCCTGAAGTGATAACTTTCTCTGTGATTTTGTTTCTATTTGTTCCTTTTTCTCCTTCGTAATTATAACACAGGAACATGAACGTAAGGCAAGATGAATAACTGGAGATGACTTAATCCTTTTCTTGCAGGAAACTTACAACATCAGATAAACCGAAACAAGAAAATTTTGGATGTATTAGCCCGTAAGTAATTACTCCTTTTAGAAATGATATTCTTACTGTTAGATAGTGAATTCAGTTCAAAATTCTAAGTTTCTTCCTTATGTGGGGTATAATAAGGATGTTAATGTTAGTCTAATATTGCCAGTATACATGTGAATGGGTTCAGAATTTAATTTTACTGCAGCTGTACAACATATATGACTCACAACGTACTCACCTTAATTACTACTGCATTCTGATACCAGGAAAAATATGTCTTATGTGCACAAATGTTTTCTTTTCCAGAACTGATTTTATATCCTTAATAACGGCTAGAGTTTGATAATTCTATAGAAGGTATGAAACTTCCTGGCAGATTAAAACTGTGTGCCCGACCGAGACTCGAACTCGGGACCTTTGCCTTTCGCGGGCAAGTGCTCTACCACTGAGCTACCGAAGCACGACTCACGACCGGTACTCACAGCTCTACTTCTGCCAGTACCTCGTCTCCTACCTTCCAAACTTTACAGAAGCTCTCCTGCGAAACTTGCAGAACTAGCACTCCTGAAAGAAAGGATATTGCGGAGACATGGCTTAGCCACAGCCTGGGGGATGTTTCCAGAATGAGATTTTCACTCTGCAGCGGAGTGTGCGCTGATATGAAACTTCCTGGCAGATTAAAACTGTGTGCCCGACCGAGACTCGAACTCGGGACCTTTGCCTTTCGCGGGCAAGTGCTCTACCACTGAGCTACCGAAGCACGACTCACGACCGGTACTCACAGCTCTACTTCTGCCAATACCTCGTCTCCTACCTTCCAAACTTTACAGAAGCTCTCCTGCGAAACTTGCAGAACTAGCACTCCTGAAACAAAGGATATTGCGGAGACATGGCTTAGCCACAGCCTGGGGGATGTTTCCAGAATGAGATTTTCACTCTGCAGCGGAGTGTGCGCTGATATGAAACTTCCTGGCAGATTAAAACTGTGTGCCCGACCGAGACTCGAACTCGGGACCTTTGCCTTTCGCGGGCAAGTGCTCTACCACTGAGCTACCGAAGCACGACTCACGACCGGTACTCACAGCTCTACTTCTGCCAGTACCTCGTCTCCTACCTTCCAAACTTTACGCGAAAGGCAAAGGTCCCGAGTTCGAGTCTCGGTCGGGCACACAGTTTTAATCTGCCAGGAAGTTTCATATCAGCGCACACTCCGCTGCAGAGTGAAAATCTCATTCTGGAAACATCCCCCAAGCTGTGGCTAAGCCATGTCTCCGCAATATCCTTTCTTTCAGGAGTGCTAGTTCTGCAAGTTTCGCAGGAGAGCTTCTGTAAAGTTTGGAAGGTAGGAGACGAGGTACTGGCAGAAGTAGAGCTGTGAGTACCGGTCGTGAGTCGTGCTTCGGTAGCTCAGTGGTAGAGCACTTGCCCGCGAAAGGCAAAGGTCCCGAGTTCGAGTCTCGGTCGGGCACACAGTTTTAATCTGCCAGGAAGTTTCATATCAGCGCACACTCCGCTGCAGAGTGAAAATCTCATTCTGGAAACATCCCCCAGGCTGTGGCTAAGCCATGTCTCCGCAATATCCTTTCTTTCAGGAGTGCTAGTTCTGCAAGTTTCGCAGGAGAGCTTCTGTAAAGTTTGGAAGGTAGGAGACGAGGTACTGGCAGAAGTAGAGCTGTGAGTACCGGTCGTGAGTCGTGCTTCGGTAGCTCAGTGGTAGAGCACTTGCCCGCGAAAGGCAAAGGTCCCGAGTTCGAGTCTCGGTCGGGCACACAGTTTTAATCTGCCAGGAAGTTTCATATCAGCGCACACTCCGCTGCAGAGTGAAAATCTCGTTCTATAGAAGGTAGTTCTTTGAACTGTACTACTTGCTGATGTAGTTAGCTTCACGCATCACACCTTCACACTCGCAAAGTGAAGTTGACCGCTATTTCATGAATCAACATGTTTCTACCCAAAAAAGAAAATCTTCAACATGACTGAGACCACGATGTTTCGTGCAATTTTTTATGTACTTTTCTTTGAACATTTTCATATAAGAAATAATTTTGTTATAACAAGCAGAAGTTCTTTTGATGAATAGGTGTGCAACATTTACTTCGCTAGTCATTCCTGCTTCTATGTTTTGCCTCATTGTCGTGTTTAATTCGTCCATATATTGTATACTTCCTATTCTAGAGATTACGTTTTGCTTTTCTCAATTACGTATCCACACACTGTAATTCTATTTGTTGCCTGCTTTCAGTAATTTGGGATTTGCTGTTTGGACGCCAGCACCGTGACATAGCTATGAGGCACACTGTAGGTGAGTAACACCCTTTTACCAAAGAGACTGTCGTGTTTTTAAAAAAAGTACTACGCCAAGTTTAACAATGGCGCACAATCATTTAGTGAACGGGCATATTTTCATTCTCTCGCTGTTTTTTGCGCCATGCTGTGCAACTGATAAACGTCTGACCTTTGAGCTGTCAGTGGAGATCTAGAAACTGGTAAGTCATCCTCTGAGTCTGCTCCTATCTTGGGTATATAAAATGTCTACCAATTATTAGGAAGCGCTTTGTGGACTGGATGGACGATTTTCAACTTCACTTTGTACCACTCCACGCTAGATGAGTAACAATCATTTTTGGCCCTGAGTTGTCAGAGGGATGCACACATGGATTGATTTCTCTTAAATACTCTGAGACTTCTCTTAGCCTACTCATCTATGCACTGAGTTTGCACACGCTTATTTGTCGATGTCAGTTGAGCACATTTGGAACTTAACCTCACACTGAATCTTCTGCAAAGGTTGTTATGATGATAATGTTCCACACGGTTTCGTGATGTGTTACAAACCTCCATTTTGTGAGCAGAACATTCCATGAGAATAAATGATGTACCACGTGCGTGCTCTAAATCAACTTGCAAACATTGGTAGTTATAACTTTTGTAATCATGCGAAAACAAATAATAGGATAAGGCACACTTCAGTATGATGTGTTACAAAACTAAATATCTTCAATACATTAGAATTTTTGAAGCACTTGGTTCTCGCTACGGTCGCAGATTCGAATCCTGCCTCGGGTATGGATGTGTGTGATGTCCTTAGGTTAGTTAGGTTTAAGTAGTTCAAAGTTCTAGGGGACTGATGACCTCAGAAATTAAGTAACATAGTGCTCAGAGCCATTTGTACCATTTGAACCATGTGGTTCTATTACTACATATTTATTCATTACGTCTCTTTCAAGATTATTTGTAATTTGAACGAATTTTTTATATCACTCTATAACTTTATTTCAATACTTGTTTCATCTCATTTCTGTACGCATAAATTCGATTGGGAATTTCGCAACTAAGCCTTGTCATCTGCAAATCTTGCTGGGCAAAATTCTCGCCGGAGAGACCAGGAGGTTGTAAAGAGGGTGCTGGTATTTGCCCACTATCAGCTTCCCTTAAAACTTGGATACACAGGCGGCAGCCGCGCTTACTTTGTTTCTCACACAGCGCGCTATATCATTTGCTACAGTACGCGTCTGCAATAGGATCTCACAGTCAGCCGCTCCGCACGGATGCTGTCCGGAGTGGGAATCAGTCCGCATTTGTAATCCTGAAGTGAGCCACGACCGAGAGATCTGTGTGTCAAGAATAAATAAAATTTATCGTTATTGAGGAAACTGATTTATGTCTTTTGTTATCTTTACTGAGAAAGAGAAAAACTTTTTATTGACTTGATGAAACCGTGATAATGAGGTAATAATTAATTTTCTTTGCTTTAGTTGCGCGCGATCTGCCATCTACACATCATTATAACAATTTGGTATCCAACACAAAACGCCTCCCTCTTTTTAATTAGATAACAATAGCGACAATTCAGACAAGATTAACTCAATTAGTAAAACCTTCTGAAATCAACAATGAACAAATATATTTTCTGATATCAAGTCTTGGCAATACTTGATAGTAATGAACAGTACTTTTGTAAAATTTCCCAATACACCTTTTCAAGGAATCAGCATTAACGTAATTTACCACCTCATCACCCATTTCACAATGTTTATCGTTGATTAGAGACATTTGCAACATAAAATGCAGGCACATTGCATAGACTCATTGCACAGAGAGTTCACCTGTAGTTGGTTTTCTGCTCAGTAATTGAGACAGGCGTCTTTTATAGCTTCCAATAGCAGTATTTCCAGAGAGAAGTTGCCCGAGCGTTATTCATTGCCACATGTAAGCCAAAAAGACAAAAAGAGAAAAAATCTGCGTTTCAAATGTCAGGGTGCTTCCTTTAATTAGATCAGAAATTAGTTAAGGTTCTGTCAAATTTCATGTCAGAGAAGTTCACTTACGATTTTCGAGGGGAGCTTAGGTAGAATCTACTTCTCTTTATTAGGCGACTCTGTACACTTTCCTGGAAATCACGTAGTCAGAAGAACTTCTGTTTCGATTCATTTGTTTGCAGTAGATGCTACTTCTCAAACTACTTCTCAGACGATCCAAGCAAAGCAAGTTCCAACTATAGTTTCATAAGTAGAGACTTTCAGGAGAAAGTATTACAATAATTTTTAACGAAACTGTTACTTTTCTTCATCTCTTCGAAGCAAAACCATAGTGAATGTTTTTGAAACTTTGTAGTCAGAACTAGAAGAACTGCTCTCGTCTTCGATATTTTTAGTGTATTTCTGCTGCATTTGTACTGTATTTGTAGTGTCGCTACGCTATTTACTAACCATTTGTGTATTATTTTTTCTGCCCAATAGCAATAGAAGACTTCTGGCATAAGAAGTTACCCATTTTACGCCAAAGGCCTTGTCATAGAGAGTGGAGGAGCGGACAGAAGCTCAAAGTATTCTATTGCTCTTAGGGTAGGAAACTGTCCATAAAAGCGGAAGAATCAGCAATGGTCAACGGCATGACGATGAAGAATACAATCGTAACCACTGCATCAAGAGTCGTAATGTGTATCTCTAGGACGTATGGCCTATAATTTAAAATTGTGATACTAATCTCTCCTTTGGCAAAAGATTCCTAAATACAATGTGTGATTCATAAGTATCCGGTCACCCACAAAAATATACGTTTTTCATATTAGGTGCATTGTGCTGCCAGCTACTGCCATGTACTCCATATCAGCGACCTCAGTAGTCATCAGACATCGTGTGAGAGCAAAATGGGGCGCTCTGCGGAACTGACGGATTTAGAACGTGGTCAGGTGATTGGGTGACACTTGTGTCATACGTCTGTACACGAGATTTCCACACTCCTAAACATCACTAGGTCTACTATTTCCGATGTGATTGTGAAGTGGAAACGTGAAGGGACACGTACAGCACAAAAGAATACAGGCCGATCTCGTATGTTGACTGACAGGGATCGCTGACAGTTGTAGAGGGTCGTAATGTGTAATAGGCAGACATCTATGCATACTATAACACAGGAATTCCAAACTGCATCAGGATCCACTACAAGAATTATGACAGTTATGCGAGAGGTGAGAAAACTTGGATTTCATGAGCGGCTGCTCATAAGCCACACATCTAGTAGGTAAATGCCAAACGACCCCTCGCTTGGTGTAAGGAACGTGAACATTGGACGATTGAACAGTGGCAAAACGTTGTGTGGAGTGACGAATCATGGTACACAATGTGGCTATCGGATGGTAGGGTGTGCGTACGGTGAAGGCCCGGTGAATGTCAACCGCCAGTGTGTATAGTGCCAACAGTAAAATTGGGAGGCAGTGTGTTATGGTATGGTCGTGTTTTTCACGGAGATGGCTTGCACCCCTTGTTGTTTTGCGTGCTACTGTCACACCGCAGGTATACTTCGATGTTTTAAGCACCATCTAGCTTCCCACGTTGAAGAGCAATTCGTGGATGGCGATTGCACGTTTCAACACGATCGAGCACCTGTTCACAATGCACGGCCTGTGGCGGAGTGGTTACACGACAATAACATCCCTGTAATGGACTAGTCTGCACAGAGTCCTAACCTGAATCCTATGGAATACGTTTGGAATGTTTTGGAACGCAGAATTCCTGCCAGGCCTCACCGACCGACACCTATACCTTTCGTCAGTGCCGAACTCCGTGAAGAATGGGTTGCCAGTCCCCATCGATGGAGGGTGCCACGAACCTATATGTTTCAGCCAGGTGTCTGGATACTTTTGATCACATGGTGTACGTAGCACCATATTTAGATCTCCTGGAGGTGACTGTGCCTTCGAAGTGGGAGGTGACCATAAGGAAAAGACTGAATAACCAACAAAATGATAACTTTCTAAGTGTCGGGACGAAGAATGTCAGACTTTTTAACGAGGAAAGGGAGCTTGAAAATCTGAAAAGGGAAATGCAAGTCTTCAGTCTAAATATAGTGGAGGTTAGTGAAGTGAAATGGAAAAAGACAACGATTTATGGTCATATCTATGTAGTTCACATAAACATCAGCAGATAAGGGGCGTAGGATGAACAGGAAGATAGGGCAGAGAGTGAATTACTGTGAACAGTTGAGTGATAGGGTGGTTCTCATCAGTATCGTCAGCAGATCAACAGGGACATCAATATTTCAGATATACATGCCGATGCCGCATGCCGAAGATAAAGAGAAGAAAACCGACGCAGAGGCCACTGTGGGGCACCACTGGCCGTAGATGGCAACAATGAATGACCGCTGAGGATGTGTGTACAGGTGAACAGACGTGCAACTGGTGAGGATCTGCCGCGAAGAGTGGCCGCGCAGTTAGAGGCGTCGTGTCACGGATTACGCTGCCCCTCCCACCGGAGGTGCGAGTACTCCCTCCGGCATGGGTGTGTGTGTGTTGTTCTTAGCATAAGTTAGTCTGAGTAGTGTGTAAGTCTAGGGACTGATGATCTTAGCACTTTGGTCTCTTAGGAAGTCACACACATTTGAACATTTTGGTGAAGAACTGATCGCTTAGATTAAACAAGGGGATATCAGCAGTGTCTCCTCAACAGCCATTTAGCAAATGTTGTTGTGCATGAGCCTCAGCAGCAGGCGCCTCGTTTGTAAACTAATCCTGACTGGTGTTTATCGGCGACGAACACTGGAATTAACACCCAATACCACACAAGGACGTCCGCTGAGTGGGACAGGTCGCCTTTTCAGATGAATTATGTTTTATTCTCCATCGGCACGAAATGTATGAAAGTAAACATACTGCCACAGTCGTCGGAAGTGCCTAGGCCGGAGAAGGTAGCATTATGGTCTGGAGAAAGTTTTCGTGGTATTCTGTGCATAATCTTTTCATTCTGCAAGACACAATGGTTCACACAAGTATGCATCTATACGTGGGAACCATGTCTACTGCTCCATACAGTTTGTTTTCCCTCGACGGGAAGGCGTCTCCCAGCAGGACATGCTATGTGTCACACAATACGTGCTTGCTTCGAAGAGCACCAGGACGCGTTTTCTGGCCTCCATACTCCCCAGATTTCAACCCAGTGGAGAATCTGCCGGACTACCTCGATCGGGATGTTTGTGTCGCACATCTTCAATCGAGGAACCTAGCGTAGCTGGCCACGGCAGTGTTGCTGGTATGGCTTCACAACCCTGTCGATACCTTACAGAACATCACTATCTCTCATCCTGCACGTCTGCCAGCACTCCGTGCTGCGAGCGGTCGCAATTCAGGCTTGTAAAAGTGATCACATTACTGGGACAGGACAGCGTATGCACAGATGGTGCCTTGCAGTCTTTTTTATGAAGATTACTTTCTCTTTAGGAAATGTAGTTGCATGAAAGGGACGGTACTGATTTTCAGATTGAGAATGAAAGCTAATCTTAGAAGGAACATATGCATTTTCAACGGAATTGCTTACCTAGTAAAAGATTTCGACAATGTAAGTACTGTATGATATGTGAAACAGTGAATTAATAAAACTGGAATGACGGGTAACACAACATCGATAAAGGCCAAGAGGTTACAATAAAAATGCAAAACCGGGATGCAAATGTTCTTATTAAGAAGAGGTCCGGCCCCGGTAGCTGAATGGTCACCGTGACGGATTGTCAATCCTCTGGGCCCGTGTTCAGTTCCTGGCTGGGTCGAAGAATTTTCTCCGCCCATGGGCTGGGTGTTGTGCTGTCCACATCATCATCGTATCATCCTCATCGACTGCATGTCACCGAAGTGGCGTCAAATTGAAAGACCCGCACCCGGCGAACGGTCTACCCGACGGGGGGCCCTAGCCATACGATTAAATAAAGAAATTAAGAAGAAGATAAGGTAGTGCTGTGGTCTTTAACTTACACTGTTGATACAAATTTTACGGATGATGTAAAGAAGTAAGTATAAGAATTCAGATTGAGAAATAAATTCGCAAGTGAAAAAGCATAAACGATAAGATCCTTAACATCGATTACATTTTAACATGTGTAAATACACTCCTTAGCACATTTTTTTATAAACTGACATCCTAACTGATATTAAAATATGATAACATTGTATTAATCATGACTTTATCACTCAATGATAACTGTTTTATGTTTCGCCTAACACAATGCTGTGACTATGAACCTGATCATGGTCAGACGTCTGAAAATGGTTGTAAAAATAAAATATTTCACCAGCGACTCAAGGCCTTAATATGACATTTTTCAAAATTTTCCTCCTACTAGTAGAAATCTTACGTATGAAAATTAAACTACACTATTTTGTTTTCAGCCTGTCTACGTTTTCTTATTTGATACAGTAGGGGTCTGGCTTGTTTCTGCAGTTTATTATTGACAGTATTATCAATAATGTGCGTTTCTAATTCGTTGTTAGTAACTGATGTATTAAGTCTCTGGTGTACAAGGTATATTCCGAAAACAATCGAAAGTTGTTTTTTAAACTTTATTACTAATTATTTTTCCTTGTTCCAGCAGTGTTTCCATTTCGTAGAGTCCCTGTTAGCTTCATGGCGACGAATTCACTTTTTATGTTATACGTTCACCATTGGTTTTAATTTAGAAATTAGAAGAAATCACCAGGAGCCACGTCTGGAAAGTCTGGCAAGTAATGTGTGGCGAAGCACTGTAATCTGATTTTTGACACGAATCTGCCAAATTCACAATGAAGCATGTGTGGGCGCCTTGCCGTGTGCTATCTTACTGTCGGTGCTTCCAAATTGGAGGAGTGAATGTGACATACGTTAATTATTCCCTCCCCCCCTAACTAACTAATTAAGAATTAAATGGCACAAGATTCGCAATTAATCCAGTTTATTTTGTCAGAGAGGACATTTGAGAAGCAATGATAAAATTACTGAAGTAAAACTTTGACATGTCTGATAAAAGGATCTGGGGTAAGATGCCAACGATTGCTAACGTGAAACAGTAGCAATCGTGAAGTTATACGGTGATCGTCGTGGCATTATTAGAAAACACAGATAGTATTAAAGAAGGGTATGTGTTCAACCTGTGGTCGGAGTTGAAAGCAAGCTGCTCAATGAATCTGAATGTGTCTTCAAAGATCATAGGCATACCCGCCGCTCCGAGTCAAAATCAACTGTTAAGTGAATATCGTCAGTAGTAAAGCGAGCGAAAGGTAAAGAAGCAATGCTCCATTGTTTAAAATTTGCCTGCATCTAAAAAGAAAAATTATATATTTTATAGTGAGCGGACGCTAAAGCTTTTTAAAAAGGGGCCGCATTGTCGATACAAAACTATCACTGCTAGCCTGTGCAAATTACTAATGTGGAAGGCATCATGTGGGAGTCTCTTACCAGTATGACGGCAGGGCAGCTCGGTGCAGAGCAAAGCAGAAGCGGCCCCACGAGTGACAAAGAGAGACTATTTGGCTGAAAGGAACGGAAGCTATCCATGTGCACGTGGACAGTGTGACGTCTCATACTCATGACTAGGAGCTCCGGGTCGCTACTGCAAGCGAGAATAATACTGAATTTTACTATGTAGTAACACAGTCATACAAACAATCAAAAACTCTTGGTCGTTCGTGCGGGCTCCTTTTGCTTTGCCCTGCCGTCATACTGGTAAGACACTGCCACCTGGTACTTTTCACGTAGTAACTTGCGTATGCTGCGACTAATCATGTGAACAGTGACAACTCCCTACAGTATTGACGACATTCACTGAACAATTAATTTTGAGCGATGGGTATGCCTATGATTTATTTACGTTGTGAGTATATTTTAGACATTCGTTTATTAATTTTGTCGTGTAGGTTGCACCTGATGATGTCGCTTTAAAGGCGAATATGCTTGTGTTGTAATAAAGAACAATTTTACCATCTGTTAGCAGGTTCTTCCTTACATTATGCCTTGCAACAGGTGCGGTTGCCTGCAATATAAAATAGTTTATGATCTTATCTGTGTTTTCCAGTAATACTTAAGTTGGCTACAAAAGGCTGTCCAGTGGCCTACAAGCCACTGGCCAGGACGCCTCCCAGCACACCCTTCTGAGAACTGTTCCATATGTGGTGGCCTACATGGCTCTACGGGTCTGTTGCCTTGTCCCAATCTACTTTCAATGACCACTCACATATTTAAGGCATACAAATTCGAATAAACGGGCAAATGAAGAGAAAATTGCATACGTCAACTAATGACTATTACCAGTACTGTGACGTATCACATATAGTAATGTCGAATAATTGTTCCAATCGAATGAATCTGTACAGTATGATTTTACATACGTCATGGTTTTTTTTTCGAAATAAACGGTCTCGTGACAGGTGCTACAAACATAAACCGTCTCACCACAAGACTGGTGTCTTCTGCAGCTTCTCTGACGGTGAATCGACGATTTGTACACACTATACCGTTGATTTTATGTAGTGCGAGAAAACAGGTGAAGCTGAAGGCTTTCCTGGTTAAGTATCATACTCTGTTGACTGATGACCACTTTTAAATAGTTAAAACAATTCAAGTTTGTCGACATTGTCAAGCAGGAGGTACGCACTCTGTTGTAAATTTCCTATTTATGTTAGGGATTGAAAACCCATGAAGACAAGGCCACACATTAAATCTTTCTCATTTGATAGCCTACTCGTCTCGGTTAACAATCTAGTTCTAGTGCCGTTACGGCTTCACACATGAATAAATTTTTCCTTAAAATGGCAATATTCATTCATGACATAGTAGAAACTAGCATTTCATCGTTTCTGGCCAGTATAACTGAACAATGGCCATGAAACAAAGGCGTTATTCCACTAAAACTGAGTAACTGACAGTCTAAAATGTAAACTTTCACGGCCGGAAATATCATGTCCATTATAATTATCCGGGCTGTTATGCCGTGGTCGGTTGATGAATTCCGTATTGTTTCCCAACGTTTCGTCTCCGACTGCGGGAGACATCCTCAAGGGGGTCCGTAGCTTGATGGAAGGTCCAACACACAGACTGGCTCGCTACTGACTGCCGCTAAATTCCGTGTCCGCGCGCCCCCGCGCCGCGGCGTGACGTCACGTGTTTTGAAAACAACGAAACGTTGGGAAACAATACGGAATTCATCAACCGACCACGGCATAACAGCCCGGATAATTATAATGGACATAACGGACAGTCAATATATCTATTATCTCTTGATGCCCTCTGTTATGAGATGACGTTAACTCTGATTGTTTCAGATACTAATTTTTAAAAGTACAACTCCCTTGTTTCATGACTATCATGCAACAGCACTGGCCACAAACGATGAAAAGCTAAGTATGTCATACATGGATATTCTCATTCGCAGAAGTCACAATAACACAAGCACTAACCAAGAATATTTTATGACTGGAAGATGCCTAGATCGTTAGCTGAAACTAGTAATACAGACAAATAAAGAATATGTGCGATCTTGACTTCATGGATTTTCAATTCGTAGCATAAAGAAGCCTTTGCAGCAATGCGTATGAACAAGAGCATTATTCCCATAAACTTGTTCCGAAAGCTGAAACGATTCTGGGACAATTCCCCTGTTTCAAACAAAATTTCACTTAGGATCGTTGCTCCAGAAAATCGTACACTTCAGAATTACCACTGACACTAAAACACGTTGCAGTGGAATAAAAATATCGCTAATATTAAACGAGATATCATCAATCTATAAGAATAAGGTTGGAGAGTAGATAAGGTGCAAAGCAATGCTGGCAACTGCGTATCACTATATGTCTCCGTTGTCGTGTTATTCAAGATACTCCCTTGTTTTCTGACAGACCTTCGCACATCCACTTTAGGCCTAGGTGTCTTTCGATCCCAGGTATGGTCCTGATAATGCAACGAAACGGTGTTGCTTTCAGCTTTGTGTAGCAGACAGCGAGCGATTCACACACGTATCGACGACATACCTCCGATGCACTAGCGAGACAGAGGCCAGCCAGACAGCCGGCTGAGTGGGTCGGCGGCGGCATCCGCTCCCCTGGAGGCACTCCACGACGCGCCAGATGAAACGGAATCGCAGGCGCAGAGCGTGCTGCGCGCCCTGGGGGGCAGAGCGGGGCAAGGCGACTCTGCTGCGCCGATACGGCGGCTGAACGCGCCCCAGCGGAGGAACAGCTGGCCTTCCGTCACGCGGCCGCAAAAACCTCATTCTGCGCGGCGCCGCTCGCGGTCATAAAGGCTCGGGCGATAGCCGGGTCCCGCTCTCTGCCGTGTCGTCGCTGGCCCGCCGCTATTGCCAACAATAAGAGCACGGCGAGCAACTCGCTATACAGCAGGACCGCCTGCAGGGTGGCAGCGGTTTCCTTGGCGCCGGCCCCTATCCTCTCAGCAGAAGCCTTTGCTGTGGTATACCCTTCTTCAATACAGGCCTGCGGAACAGCAAATTCCTAACCGCCTAAAACAGAGCTTCTACAAGATAATAGGTTCTAATGGTTCAAATGGCTCTGAGCACTATGGGACTTAACATCCGAGGTCATCAGTCCCCTAGAGCTTAGAACTACTTAAACCTAACTGACCTAAGGACATCACCCACATCCATGCCCGAGGCAGGAATCGAATCTGCGACCGTAGCGGTCGCTCGGTTCCAGACTGAAGCGCCTAGAACCACTCGTCCACACCGGCCGGTCATGATAATAGGCTGATCTGGTGTTTCTTGATATCTGCAAAGCCTCGGATCGGAGCAATGCAGTTAGGTAGTCAGGCGCGTTGCCATCACAGACTACGATACTTCATTAGTTTCATTGCAATTAAAAAATTATAAATTACGAACTCTTCGTTGCCCTTTTCTTTCACTTCTCACATTAATGCATGTAGACGAAAATACGAGGTGTGTTCAATAACAAATGCAACACATTTGTTTTCTAGGACAATATCAGTTGTAAAAATGTGGAATTTGTTCTGGGACGTCGTGGAATATTCCCGTTTCTGCCTCTGAAGTTTCATAAAGTTACGAAAGGTGGCGGCACTCTACTTAGCCTTTTAAGTTATGGTTGTAACGGAGGTGCTTTCCAAGCAGTGAGTTGTCACTGAGTTTCTTTTGGAGAAGGACCACCGCATCGCTGATAGTCATACGGGCTGGAGAATGTCTGTGAAGTCTTGGCTGTGCTGGTGAGTCGTTGGACGAGGCGTCTGCCATTATCAGGCTTTATTGGACTGTTGCTCCCCATCGAGCCTACAGCCCGTTGAAGGATGTACTCAGTGGGAAGTAAGAGTTGGCTCCGACGTCGACCAGCAAAGTGGTACCATACAAGCATACAGGCCCTGCCAGTAAGTTGGCGTAAGACCTTCGCATTGAACGGAGATTGTGATGAAAATTAAGTTTCTGTAGTCAAAAGGGTAGGGAACTATAAGATGTATGGGAATCCTGAATGAAGCCAACCTATTTTCTGAAAAAAAAAGTGTTGTTGTGTTATTATTATTATTTAAAGCGCCTGCTAGAATTCCATTTGGAAGAGCAGAAATCTGGGCATGGCGTCTGCTTACATCGGAGTCTATGCTACAATTTTATACTTTGTATTTGTTTATTACATTTCCCACTTCTTAGCAGTTCTTTTCTTCTTCTTTTCTTCTTCTGCAACGTTAAAATCCAATTGTCCGTTTGTGAGGCAGATTTGCACCACATATTAATTTTAGGAATTAAACTGATAGTAAAATCTGCTTTGGTAAATGATCTGTAATCTTATGCATATGTATTGGCTGATTTTTGTTTATACATGTGCAGTGTACATGAATTTACCCAGTTCTATCAAACTTATTAGTAAATGTATTTCTTTGGCGTAATTACGTGTAATGTTTATGTATGAAGTGCATGTAGGCCAGTGCTACACCAATTACATCGAATTTATGATCTCTTTTCTGTTAGCAAAGCAGTTTGAAGCACTTAATAAAGTATAGTCTTCCGGTATAAGTAGCATAAAAACTAGGTTCTTTTCAGAGTATGCGGATATAATAGCCCCATAATTAGCAATCATATACAGCCGCTCGTTTTGCGAAAGATCCGCACCAAAAAATTCAGAAGTTGCTCAGTAACACACAACTACTCATAAAAATTAGGAGTAATCCGCTGAATTTCACCCTCATTTCACTGTTATCGATTTGAATAGGATTTTGGAACATATAATGTGTTAAAACATTACGAATTACCTTAAAGGCAACGGTCTATTGACAGGTAGACAGCACGGATTCAGAAAGTCTCGTTCTTCTAAAACACAACGGGCTCTTTGTTTCCACGAAGTGATTAGTGCTACCGACAGAGTATCTCCAGTTGATTTGGTATTTCCAGGTTCCCAGAAGGCTTTTTACAGCGTTCTCAACAAGAGAATTCGAATGAAATTGCGTCTCTATGAAACATCGTTTCACCTGTGAGACTTGATTTATGTTCTCCTATCACAAAGGTCACAGTACGTAGAAATCAACTGAAAATAATAGAGTAAAACAGATATGATATCCGGCGTTCACCAAGGAAGTGTTACAGCCCCTCTGCTATTCCAGATCTGTATAAACGATTTAATGCACAATGTGAACCGCCCTCTTGGACTGACTGCAGTAGATCGTGTCATTTACCGTCTGGTGAGGACATCAGAAGATCAAAAACAAATGCGAAATGACTTACACACGATATATGGATGGTGCGAAAAGTGGCAGTTGTTTCTGAATAAAGAAAATTCTGAGGTCATCCACATGGATACGAAAAGAAATCCGTTTAGTTTCGATTACACGAGAAATCACACTAATATACGCATTGTCAGTTCAGCTGAATACCTTGGAATTGCAATTACGAGTAACTTAAACTGGAACAGTCACATACGTAATGGTGTAGGGAAGGCCAACCAAAGGCTTTATGTTATAATGGAACTTAGAAGATGCAATTCATCCACTAAAGAGACTGCCTACTCTAAGCTCGTTCGTCCTCTGCTAGAGTACAGTGGTACCGTATGGGTTCCTTACCAGATAGGACTCTCGAAGGACGTCGAAAAAGTAGTACTACACCTCAAAAGATGGAAAAGTGTAGCACACCAGCGAGGAAATAAGTCAGAGACGATGTAACGGCGTCTATCTAGAATGGGCCAATGAACTTTTTGTCGGAACGTTAAATGTGTGAGTTATCGACAGAGGTGGATGAGTGCGAATAAAGTCGAGAAGGGGACTGGAAGGCGGAAGACTGAATTAAAACTGTTGCTAAAGAAATTCAGCAAGAGAGAAGAGAAGGCGGAAAATATGGAGAATTTTTTCATGGCAGACGACAACCACATCAAATTTGGAGTTCAGTAATTGGTTGCGTTTTGACGGCAGACATGGGCAGAATGACAGAAAGAAGAGTAGATCAATGAAGTCAGTCACGAGTAACATTGGAAACAGTAGTGAGGTGTGCGGACTCGGGCAAGGCATCTAGACTGTGCACAAGAAGGAACACGGAACTTAAGGTCCCATCCTGAAGTATTCTCTGAGTGATTTAAAACATCCATTATTCGTCAAGATTTTTTACAGAGCCATATTTTGAGGTGAAATAATTTTCAGCTTAATTTGACCTAATTACATTTGGTAATCTGCAGTCCCGCAGCCTTCAAGAACAGCTACATCGGAGTGACGCAGTGATTTGTGACCTCAGCAGCCAGCGACAGACGGCTGTTTTTGAAAATACATCTCTGAAAGCGGGAGAAAAGTAATAATACTTTATGTTTAGTATAGACTGATGCAGTGGCATCACATCATATGCGACAGTATTTGTGTGAACCATTGGAAAAGAAGGTGATTGTGCAAATTATAAATGTACAAGATTAAACTGTGGTATTTTACAGATGTAGCGATGCCACACCAGAGGTGGCAATGCATATCGATAGTGCTGACGATAGCGAGGCCTTGCTGCAGTCCGTAATGACGTATGGTAGGCGCTCCTGAGCACCCCACCTCCGCTCTCAGCATAGCAGTGCCGTCGCACCGGATGTTTGGTTTGTTGGGCGCTCAACTGCGCGGTCATCAGCGCCCGTACGAAACTTTTCTTACAAAGTTTCGAGAACCAGAATTAAACCAAAGATCTTGCGACTTTCTTTACTCCCATACATATGACCACGAAGACAGGATTCGCTTAATCAGGACATGCTCAGAGCTATTTATTGATATACTTCCCTCATCCCATACGGTTTTTGAACGAGAGGTGGTCGTGATATGTACCCTCTGCTGTGAACTTCAGAGTCATATGTACAGTGTGTATGTAGATGTAGAACAACTATTCGATGGTAAATTCCTCAGAGGAAAGTTGCGAAAATTAGTATAGGTCTTCAACTACTAATTCGTGTGAGCCATTCACTAAATTGTATTGACCCGCGCAGATAGACGAGCCTGTTAACGCAACGCTTCAGAGATTCGGGGAAGCGAGCATATCCCGGATAAAATCTGCCCAGCGGATTAACGGTATATGAACGTCATGAGGATCTAAATATAAAATTTTTTATTAAATAAAATGATGTGATTCTTCCTGATTCTATAAACATATACTTTGTGTATAGTATCTCATCCTGCATTTATCCTGCGTCAAGCAGATGTGGCGCGTGAATTCCCTCCTGTTACACTACTGTCAAAGATGAAACCTTACCTTCAGTGTCTCGTTATTTAATGTTGGCGCAACTATGTCCACAGAAAATCGTTTGCGTACTACTCTTACAAAACATACTGACTGTGCTGTGATCAGGGATTTATTGCATTCGATCTGGTGGCGATACAAGTAGATTACTCCAGTTTACTTATGTTTTTCACGTGCGTTCGTGTTGTAAACTTGTTGTATGCGTATTGCAACCACTTTACATTGTAAAATGTCAAAAAGAAGAAATAAAATTGCAGTCGTAAATTTTACCGATATCAGCACAGGAGTGTTGTTGGAAATAGTAAAAATGAAGAAATTGTTAGGCGGCAGCGAAGTGAGGATGGAGCCTAAAAGTTAGCCAGGCAGCGCTTGGAAACGCAAGTCGAAACATCTTAGAAACATAACGCAAGTGAAAAAGATGTAATTACGAATGATGAAAATAATGGTTGCATTTTAATAAGTAAGTACAAGCTTTCAAAATTGCTGTCAGTTGCTTAATGTAAATACTACAACAGTGAAAATTCTCTTACGTTTAGTGAAGACATAAGTAAGAGAAGAGGCCTCTTCAGCAAATTGTAGTCGATTTCAAGTACGTATAGTAACGAAATTTACAATATCTCCTGTAACATGCACGAAGTGTACTGAAGTGAATGTTGGCCTTAATTATGCCACGAGATGTATTAGGGAAGGAGAAGAAGCAGCCTATATATTCTGTGCTATAACAGAGCTCCCTTAACCACCTGTCAAATTTTAAAGGTATTATAAACGTATGCTTAATGTCCTAACAGAAATCAGTGAACTATCTATATAGAGGGCAGCGAAAGAATTGTAGATGCTTGTCAGTCTACACGGTTCCTGGAAGAAGAGAGGCCATACAACACTGATGGTGTTGTGACAGCTACCTCTGTAGATACAGGCAAGGTGCTGGGCTATTGACATAACACTGCCATGGTTGTGTCAGTGAGGTAAATTAACACAAATGTGACAAAGAAAAAAACTTTGAAGATTTTAGTGATGGTGTGGAAAGTAAGGGGGCAGTCTCTACATTTAGTAAGTCAACTGATAGACGTATACGTCACTATCTTGGTGATGGTGAGTCTAAAGGCTTCGATACTATTTTGGTTGCGAAACTATAATGTGGAACTAAAATTTTAAAAAATGGAATGCTTAGGGCACGCGCAGAAGAAAATGGGAGCAAGATTTAGGAAACGGCAAGGACATGTCAAGAAAAAACGCTCTGATATCAAAGCAATTGCTGGACAAGGAAGAGTCACCAAGTCAGACACAAAATCTCACAAAATATTATAGCCAACACGAGAAACAACGAAAATGTAAGGGAGATAAGGAAAGCCATTTCAGCAAATCTGTCTTACAGAGTATCTACTGTTGACCATTCACGGCATAACCTCTGTCCAAAAGGAAACACTTCATGGTGCTAGTATAATAGGTGTGAGGCAGATGAACAAAAACATCCACAAGAAAACACCATGCAGGAAAATGTTGTGGTAGAACTAACGCCAATATATATAGACGTTTCTAATTTTAAACTCCTGGAAAATGGTTTACATGTCAAAACTCAAAATCCGAATGAAATCTTCAATAGCTGTATTTGGGAATGATTACCAAAACCTGTTTCTGCCAGGTTTACAGATTTGTGTGATGGACGCCATAATACGTTTTGATGATGGAGTAACAAGATGATGAAGTAACAAGCAGATTAAAATCCAAGAGCGGACTCGGTATCAAAACTGAGGACAACATGAAATATGGGCTGCTACAAGTGGACTGGAAACGTGTCGCTGAAGACGAAGAACCCACTGAAAGCATGACAAAGGAGGACAGAATAACGAAGAAAGGACATAAAAGTAAGGAAGATTAAAAAGACATTCAGAATCAATAACACTATGGAGCTGGAGTGTTCCAACATGTTATGAGTTAGAAGTAAATGACATGCCAATTTTTAGTTTCAATTTCCCGTAATCAAAGATTTTGCATTTTAGGCACCGTTATCTCACCTAATACTAATTTTATTTAAATTACATGGATAATAAAACAGTGCTGAGCCAAACAATGAACCATCTTCGTTAATGTATTACATATTTTAAGCTGGAGAATGTCAGATTTTCTTATATTATTAGGTGAAAAATTTTTAGAATTTTGAAAAAGTACGCAAGAGAAGAAACTGGTAAATACCCCTGTTTTATTGTTTTAACAAGTAGATAATTAGAAGAATAAAGATTTCACAGCTCTACAATAACTTTATTATTTGAGATATTTTCACAATGCTTTGCACACACATACAAAAACTCAAAAAGTTTTTTTAGGCATTCACAAATGTTCGATATGTGCCCCTTTAGTGATTCGGCAGACATCAAGCCGATAATCAAGTTCCTCCCACACTCGGCGCAGCATGTCCCCATCAATGAGTTCGAAAGCATCGTTGATGCGAGCTAGCAGTTCTGGCACGTTTCTTGGTAGAGGAGATTTAAACACTGAATCTTTCACATAACCCCACAGAAAGAAATCGCATGGGTTTAAGTCGGGCGAACGTGGAGGCCATGACATGAATTGTTGATCATGATCTCCACCACGACCGATCCATCGGTTTTCCAATCTCCTGTTTAAGAAATGCTTCTGCTTTAGCCTTTTCCGTGAGATTTTCCAAACCGTCGGCTGCGGTACGTTTACCTCCCTGCTTGCTTTATTCGTCGAATTCCACGGCTACGCGTGAAACTTGTCCGCACGCGTTCAACCGTTTCTTCGCTCACTGCAGGCCGACCCGTTGATTTCCCCTTACAGAAGCATCCAGAAGCTTTAAACTGCGCATACCATCGCCGAATGGAGTTAGCAGTTGGTGGATCTTTGTTGAGCTTCGTCCTGAAGTGTCGTTGCACTGTTATGACTGACTGATGTGAGTGCATTTCAAGCACGACACACGCTTTCTCGGCTCCTGTCGCCATTTTGTCTCACTGCGCTCTCGAGCGCTCTGGCGGCAGAAACCTGAAGTGCGGCTTCAGCCGAACAAAACTTTATGAGTTTTTCTACGTATCTGTAGTGTGTCGTGACCATATGTCAATGAATGGAGCTACAGTGAATTTATGAAATCGCTTCAATCATTTGGAAGAGCCCTGTATTTAGTTCACTTTTTATCCCCGAGTTTTCAAATTGTTTCCAGATAGAAGTCTCAATATGCTTATTATTTGGTTAATTTTCTTACCAA
Source organism: Schistocerca nitens (assembly GCF_023898315.1). Lineage (NCBI taxonomy): Eukaryota > Metazoa > Arthropoda > Insecta > Orthoptera > Acrididae > Schistocerca > Schistocerca nitens. The sequence goes on along the minus strand of NC_064621.1, from coordinate 317,200,346 downwards.
TATCTAATTAAGTTTTTCTGTTGTCAAATTTCAAACTGCTAGTGAAAACTACAGGCCACGGCGACCAAATCACTTTAATTGCAAGGGCTGGTGATTCGACCTGGTCTAGATGTGGTTTTTAGGCGGTTTACCACATTCATCTCGCTAAATGCCGTGTTCTTGCACTCGTCCTATCTGAGATACATACCACACAGGCATACAGAAAACGTTCTGACACTTGTACGAGTACATGGATGTACTCTGTATGCAGACCAACGAGGTACACAGATTCCGTCCCATGGCACATTGGTAGGGTCAGGAAAGGCATGTGGCCATCAAATTACGCTACAACTTCCATAACCCATATAACATTGCCGGTCCCGTAGAAGAAACGGCAACAGGCAAAAAGAGATGAAGAAGAGGATTCTCTAAATTGTACTAATATCCCTGAGATTTATTTAGACACAGATCTGATACAGTGGGTCTTAAGGTTTAGGTTAAATCTCAAAGGGATAAAATTTTATTCTTTGAAAGACGTAAGAGAAGAAATTTAGTAACACATGTAATGAGTGTGATAGACATTGAAGCGTTTTCAAGATGAGCAGTCAAAAAACGAAATCAGAACGCTTAGAGAAATTTTTCACTAAAATCTTGCTGTAGTAACAATGTGTAACGAGTCCACGAAATTATTGTGGATTAAACAGCGATGTACAAAGTTTCTGTTAAAAGCTTCTAGTACTTGTAGATGGTGTGACTCTACCTCTTTATTGATATACGTAGCTGATTGAGCTATGCACGGCTCTGTTTGGAACGAATGGCTCGATAAATTCGTAGGGTCGAGCTATGTCTTCATGCCCTGCAGGTAAACTTGCTGCAACTAGTAACCTATACCTGTGACTCGGCAGCCAAGTAGTCTACGCATTGGCTGGAATTGAGAATTATTAAATAATCAGAAAAATAAAACGAAAGATAAATGAACAATTAATAAAAGGGTTGTATTCAAACATCTGAAAAAAATGAGACGTTACGAGAGATCTATGCTGAAAAACGTTTTTTCTAATAAGTAAGCTGAAGAAACAGAAAGTGGTCAAAAAATTACCAATTATAAAACAGCCATAAAAGCAGCGTTCCATCGGTTACATTAATGGCAATATTCCTCCAAGCTAAAGTCATCCAGGACGGTCAAAATCTAAGTAGCTTAAATATTATCTTTAGAACAAACTATATATTCATAGCAAAAATAATTCCAAGTTCAGTATGACGATTTACACATCAAACACGCGAGAGATAAAGAGTAGACAGTAATGCTCTGTCTAGTTTTAATTCGATAATGCCATTGAGAAAGGTTAATGCTCTGTCTAGTTTTAATTCGATAATGCCATTGAGAAAGGTTGAAGTGCCTTCGAGACTTAAAGTATTCTACCGACCGTTCACCGATCAAAATCTGTCATCTACACGACCAGGCTATCTCATGCATATCTGCCTTCTTCCAGATCTCGACGCTGACTCTTCTCTGAATCGCTCCCTAGAGCGCTCTACTGTAAGTAGGCTGTTTAGGTTTTTTTATTGGTAACGCCACCTCAGTATGAAAATCACTGGCTGTGCCATGTGCAGTCTGTGGCTGCTTTGCATTGTTGTAATACTCGCCATTGTAGTGTTAGGCAGCTGGCTGCGAACAGCGCGTAGCGTTGCGCAGTTGGAGGTGAGCCGCCAGCAGTGGTGGATGTGGGGAGAGAGATGGTGGAGTTTTGTAATTTGTCATGAACTGATATATATATGATGATATCAAGGTAAATACATTGTTTGTTCTCTATTAATATCTTTCATTTGCTAACTATCCCTATCAGTAGTTAGTACCTTCCATAGTTTGAATCTTTTATTTAGCTGGCAGTAGTGGAGCTCGCTGTATTGCAAGAGTGGGAGTAACCAAGATTTTTGTGAGGTAAGTGATTTGTGAAAAGTACAGGTAAATGTTAGTCAGGGCCATTCTCTTGTAGAGATTATTGAAAGTCAGATTGCGTTGCGCTAAAAAAAATATTGTGTGTCAGTTTAAGTCCAGTCTTGTAAAATTGTTCAAGGGGACGTTTCATATGTCGACCCTTAGCCGAGGATACCTCACTGGAATCTTCTGATTTTTTTTCTTGTAGTTTGTGTAATTAGTGTAGATTTTGTTTATTGCTAGCGCGTAATTGTAGAGAAAATCTCCTGTGTAGTTGCAGTCTTTCATTGTTGTACAGTAAAACAGTTGTGGGATGCATGTAGATTTACACGAAGTATTTCGCAGCTGCAATTAACTAGATATTATTTTCAGTGCTATGTTAATGTGTTCTCTTGTTTTTGCTCTTCAAATTGTGCTTTTCTGTGTTATCGTGTGAAATATTGTGACAATAATGGCGTGTGAAAAACGTAACACTAGGCTACAAAGTAAACTGAGAAATAATAGTGACGACGAGCGTAGCTTATCAGCACCACTGTGTAATGAATTAACATACATTCAAAGTAGTAATTTGGTAACTGTGCATAGGGAAATGGAGCGGGCTGCAAACAGTGGCGTAGACAGTGAAACAGGTAGTGAACAGGGAATCATTATCGATCGATCGGTCGGCAATAGCTCGCCTCAGGAAGCCGAAATGACGCGACACGATCTCGCAAATACTGTAGACTCAGGTTTTGGGTTCTCACCGTTTTCTCAAATGAGTCAAGACACATTTTCCGCTTGTCAAAATGTGAATGTTGCCGGTGCAAATTCACTGCCGAAAAGCACTGAGGAACATGTTTCAGACACCAATGCATTGTTATTACAATTAATACAACAAATGGGACAAACAAAGCAAAAGCTTCAAAAGTTAGACACAATGGAACAACACCAGAGACAAACACAGCAACAGTTAGACGCAATGGAACAAAATCTTCACACCACGCTTGAACAAACACGTGAAAATTTGACTACTGAGTTACATAAAATCGAATCGAAATGTCAAAAAGTCTGTAACGACGTAAAAACACAAATTTGTGAGCATTTCCAACCTATTTTTTCGCGTCATGAAAATGCACTACAGAATCACGAAGCAGCCATAAAAGAACTGCAAATTCTTGTTCACGAAAATCATGAGACCTTGCAAGCTAAAATTGACTCAGTTGCATCTACCGATTCGGTTACGCAACTTGCAAAAACTCAGGAAAACTTAAAGGACACAGTAGATACTCTGAAAATTGGTTCAGAAAGACACATGGAGGAAATTAGTTCATTATCAGAGAAAGTAGTTGAACTTTCGGATCAGCTAAATAATTTATCTACGAAGGTAGATGATAATCTGAATGACACAAAACCGGTAGTCTTTAATGACACAGAAGAGTGCGAACAAATTAGGAAATTCAAACAAAATCAGAATCAAATTAATACGCAACACCAAAGAGAAATCCGGGAAGTGCAAGATCAGTTGGCACAAGTAGTACAAGAATTACGTGTTTCAGAGGACACTCGCGCCCCAATACGGGAAGAGGGACATAGAAATACGGAACAGCCACAAAATAATAACACAGCGCATTTCGGAAATTATGAAAGAAATTGGCAATGTGCACCGAATTTTGAGATTGAATAGCCGACACGACGTAAGAATGACCGACATGCGACTCGCCGACATGATGATTTTGACTATAAGCTGTTCATTACTACACGTAAATTCAAAACGTTTAAGAATTCTGCCAACGACATTCATCCACAAGCGTGGCTCCATCCATTCTCTCATTGTTTTCCCCCCAACTGGTCATTGGAGCACAGGTTAGAATTTATGTGTGGCTACTTGGAGAATGAACCAGCTGTAAGAATGCGATCGATCATTCACGATTGTCACAGTGAAGGAGATTTTTATCATGCCTTCCTCTCAGCATATTGGTCTCAAGCTACACAAGACCGAGTAAAACATAGCATCATAATGATGAAATGTTTCGAACAATCTGAATTTTCCAGTCTTGTGAAATATTTTGAAGACATGTTGCACAAGAATCAATATCTTTCAAACCCATACAGCCCTTCAGAACTCATCCGCATTTGCTTAATCAAATTACCTGAACATTTACGACATATTATTTTAGCAGGACGTTGCAAAGACGACATTGAAGCTTTTCAGGGACTGTTACAATAACTGGAAATTGACACTGACAATCGCGGAACGCAGGAGCACAACAATTACAGATCACATCCGTCGCAATTCCGCGATGAAAGAAATAATAACTGGACGCGACAAGGCTATTCTCACAACACAAATCGTGACCGAAACAGACACCACCCGTACGACAACCGTTGGCAGAGTAGTAATAATTACAGGGAAAGATCACCTCTCCGCGGTAATGACTATCACAGAGACAATCAGAGAAACAGACAATATGGGAACCAAAATAATTACTATCACGGGAGACAGAATAACTTCAGACGCAACGGTCCACCGTGCAGTGATAATTGGGAGAAATTCTCCACCACTTAACCGACAAGAAAGAAACTACAGGAACTACCAACATGACGACAGACGATGTGATCGTAACGACAGACCTGAATTGCATCAGAACTGGCGGGATTTAAACAGGGCAGGACCCTCTCGTCACGGTGAATTTGTAGAAGTTAGGTCTCCAAATCCCAATAACGACGCGCGCCAACAAAGAGACAACAGGCAATGACTCATACTGCAGGCAGCCACAAAAAACACGTATGAAACTAACGACGCAGCTGCCGTAGCTAGCAATTACGTAAAAATGGAAGACATTAGGGACATCTTACTCCAAGAACACGACGTAAAACATAACAACATTGCATATCCTGTGATTCACATTACAGTAAATGACGTAAAATATACGGCAGTACTTGACTCTGGCAGTCCCATTTCAGTAATTAGTGAAACAGCCTTTAGCAAATGCAACAAATCGAACGATTGCCCCACATTTCCGTTACGTAAGATTAAATTACAAGGTGCAATCTTTGGAAAAAGTGTAGAAGTACGCCAACAAACCAATTTAGAATTCGTTTGTCAAAGCCACAGCTTCTCTATGAGCTTTCTCATTGTTCCATTATTGTCGACGGAAATTATATTGGGAGTAGACTTTTTGAATGAATACAAAGCAATCTTAAACTTTCACGATGCTGAAATAAGTTTAGAAAAAGAAGGTAAGTCAGTAGCTTTGAAATTTGAAGATTGGCTCTCAAACCATGACGAAGAAATTAATCGGCTTTACCTCCTGTTAGACAACAGTTCGGAATTTTCTACGGAACTAAACACTAACAATCACTCTGCAAGTACTGACAGGGATGATATCGACGGCATATTTGAAATTAATGAGTTAATTCAGAATAAAATTCAAACAATTGAGAATTGTAATGACACTGATAGGCAGGACCTTTTTGAGATTTTACAAGCACATTCCACAGTTTTTACTCATAAAACAGGAACAATCAAGGGATTTCAATACCAATTTCGTGTTCGTGAGCATACTAAATTTTGTGTTAGACCATATGTAATTCCAGCACATTATAGGGAGCGTTTTAGAACAGAAATACAATCTATGCTTGACGAGGGCATTATTGAGCCTGCAGTAAGCTCATACAACAATCCATTACATGTTGTTGAGAAGAAAAATGGATCGATCAGGCTTGTCTTAGATTCGAGACAAATCAATACTATCATCATTCCTGAAACAGACAGGCCGCAAACGTTGGAAGAACTTCTTCAAAATTTTAATGGTGTAAACGTGTTGTCTTCCATTGATCTCAGATCCAGCTTTTATCAGATCGAACTTCATCCAGAATGTAGAAAATACACAGCTTTCCTTTGTTTCGGCGTTTGTTATCAGTTTCGGAAACTTCATTTTGGTTTGAACATTTCTTCAGCAGCATTCATTCGCGGGCTAAATTCCATATTACCTGAGTTCTTAAAACGTCACATCACCTTATATGTGGATGATATTCTAATAGCAGAAGCTTCATGGGAACAACATAATCGCATCCTCAACAGTTTGTTACGTATTTTTGCAGAATCTGGAATTACAGTTAACTTGGAAAAGTCTGAATTCGGTAGGTCAAAGGTGAGGTTTTTGGGACATATTATCTCTTCTGAAGGCATTCAGCTGGATCCTGAAAAGTTAGAAGCAATCAGAGCCATTCCAGTTCCATCCACAAAAAGACAAGTCCGCAGTTTTCTGGGTCTCGTAAATTTTTACCGTCGTTTTCTGAATATGCAAATTCTTGTTACACCAAAACTTTGTTCTCTCACTGGAAAAAACACTATTTGGAACTGGGACGAACAAGCACAGTTGGAATTCAATTCTTTGAAAGAATCGCTACTTAATGCGCCAATACTAGCTCATCCAGATCTGTCACAAGATTTCTGCCTTAGCACGGATTCTTCTAAAGTCGGACTTGGTGCCCATTTATTTCAAGAAGCCATAGAAAATGAGACTACTGTTCAGAAAACCATTGCTTTTGCTAGCCGAGTGCTAACGAAATCTGAAAAAAATTATTCCGTTACTGAATTAGAAGCTTTAGCTATCGTTTGGGCATTTAACAAATTCCGTTTCTTTCTTTCTGGTAAGCACGTAAAAGTATACAGTGATCATCGTGCATTACAATTTCTTATGTCTTCAAAATTAAATCATGACAGGTTAAAACGTTGGGCATTGTTTCTGCAAGAATTCCACTTCACAATAGTCTACATTCCCGGCAAGGAGAACATTGTTGCGGACGCACTGTCACGCGCACCGGCTGGGCTTGAGAAAAGTAACACAGAAGGCAACCTCGAGAAAAATTTCAGTATTCTTTACATTCAGAAAGTCGCCTTTGAAAACTTCATCACCACATCTTTAAAGGACATTGCTCATGAACAAGATAAAGATCCGATTTGGAAAGACATCAAAAGCAAATGGCATGAAAAGACACACACACAGATTCGGCATTATTACCTGGTTAGAAACAACATACTCTTCAAACGCTGCACTGTTGATGACAAGCTATGGGTACTTTGCATTCCAGACGATTTTGTTAACAAGCTCATTTAGTACATTCATTTCAGCTACGCACATTTTGGCCCACGAAAATGTTATCATATTCTTCGAACGACTTGTTATTTTAACAATATGGAAAAGAGAATTCGAAGAGTCTTGTCTATTTGTAAACTTTGTCAAAAGGCGAAACCATCTACTATCTCCCATCGTGCACTGCTGTTTCCTATCATTCCTTCTAAATTAAAAGAATTTGCTGCTGTTGATCTCTTGGGACCGCTTGTCAGAACATCTAATGGATTTTCGTACGTTCTAGTCGCTGTTGAACTTACTTCAAAATTTGTTTCTTTCACACCGTTACGTAAAGCCACTGGACGGTCTGTATCCAACGCCTTTGTTAAAAATTTCTTGCGTGAAGTTGGACACGTTAGTAAAGTCATTTCAGATAACGGACCGCAATTCAGATCTGCTGTTTGGTCACGCATGCTTCGCAACCATAAAATCAAACCTGTTTTTATTTCATTGTACTCACCACATTGTAACCCCTCCGAACGGATTATGAAAGAAATCAGTAAGCTTTGCAGACTTTATTGTCACAGAAAGCATCAGCATTGGGACAGATATTTACACTTATTTCAAAATGTGCTGAATGAAATGCCTCATGATTCCACTGCTTTACCAGCTACTCTTGTACTGAGGAATGAAAAACCACCGAACAGAATCAGAGAGCTTGTACCTTTCCCGAATACACGTAAACTTCGACACAAAGACATAATTGATTTGGCTATTAAAAATATAAAATCTGCAGCACACAAAAGGAGAAAACTACATGGTAAAGCAAATGCAAAGAAATTATATATTGGTCATAAAGTTCTCATTAAAGCTCATTCATTGTCACATAAGAAGAAACACTTGAGTCACAAATTCTTTCTAGTTTACAATGGACCTTACAGAATCCGACGTATACCACATGATAATTGCGTTGAAGTTGAAACTCTGCGTACTAGGAAGAGTAAAGGTTTACACCACATTTCACATGTAAAACCGTTTATTGAAAGATAATCTGCTTTTTAACTGTGTCTTTGCCACAAAATTTTCACTTCACATTTCTAGTGTGCTTTGTCAGACCTAGAATCTGTTAACATGCAACAATGTTTGAAGTTAAATATCCAATCAAGAACCAAGAGAACTTATTTAAACAGAAATTACGAATGCATTGTTATAGTGAACAGACGTCACAGTGTTATTGTGTGTGTACATTCTTGCTTGTTAGTTGCACGATTATGTAACGACTATAAGGCTTACATACTTAGAACATATACTGCTAATGAGATTTTAATGCAACATTTTGGTTTACTTGAAAATACATTCTAGATTTAAAGTAATTTCTGTGAGATACCAGACGACAGAGTGTTAGTTTATGTGACAACTACACGGTTTTATCACGACGCTACTAATGAGTGACAATTTACAATGTTGCTTTTGCGGTGTATCTGTTTTATATCTGCACAGTTTTTCTGCATTATTCTGGAAAGTAAAACATGTTTTAGTAGCAACTTTTGTGGTATAGCTACAATGAGACAGCCTTGTCTGTGGCACAACAATACGTCACAGCACAGTACTTTCTTCATCACAACAATAAGCGTAATAACCTTATCTATACGCAAAGCATTTCACTTTTGTTTATCATGAGGTAAGTACATTGACTTCTGCAGAACTTTGCTTACAGAGGACGATAACTATGACAGTTCCACAGAGATTATCTTACAACATGACGCACAGTTTAGCGCTACAGTACCCCATTGCTGTAATCTATAACACCTGAGGGTATAATTACATTAATCCTCAGGGGGGTACACGCTTACTTTGTTTACCATGGGTGTGGCAACCACAAGGAACCCTAGCTAATATGGTATTTGCTTATGCAACTTTACACATCGGTACCATATTTCTCTAACACATAAATTACACAGCTATCTGATCATTTAACTAAGAGATAAACATTTTTTTATATACATCAGTGACACATGTTTACGCAATTACACAGTTGGATAACTTCACACTTACGAAATTGTATTTTGTCTGTACTTTGTGAACTGTTCATATTTTTTCGGAACCATTGTGATACTGTGAGAGCTTTGAATGATGTATTTGGTAAGGGAGCATGATTTTTAAAGTATGTTTGAGGTAGATGACACTATTGAAATGAGCTGAGAATTTTTTTTAGGTTTTGAAATTATTGGAGGAAGCTACGACGATTTTGAGAATTGACTGAGATGTTATGATATTATTACGACGACGATGTGTACTATGCTGTTGAGATATGTTTATGATCAATAAGATGATGCTACCGTATATGAGGAATAAGAAGTATGTTGGAAACCAAGAATCGTACTTTAAGAGTTATGAAATGTGTGTAAATGCGTGACTGTATCACAATGCTGACGAATATTTTTTTTTTGACACTTATATTTATAGGATTTTGTTTCTACAGATTTGCAACGCTAATTCTTGACCTGTGAAATATTTTTATATAAGACTGCCACTGTAGCGGAAACTGCTGTCGTAAATATTTCCGTAAGAAAGTTAAGTGACCACCTGCACGTAATACGTCGTGGGCACCCAGATGGGCGACAGCCGCCCGAGAAAAAAAGCCATTAGCGTGTGCCTTCCAGCGGCACAGGTAGAAAAAAAAGAGGGGAGGCCATTATCCTCGCTATTGACATTCGTTTGTAGAAAGCATCGTAAATACGACACGCTAATAATAGCTTGGAAACATTCTTACATCTGCACACCTGATTAGGACAAGTGTCTATCTACAAGAATTGAGAGAAATGCCATATGGCTTGCTTTATGTATTTATTTACTCATTTTGTTTAATATCTAGTTTCTAGCTGCACTGCAGCACTGGTTAAAATAAAATTTTATAGATGTACTAATATAAATATTTTCTGTCTCCAGATCCAGTAAATAATAGTTTTGTGATATATTTCCAAAAAATGAGGCAGCATAAAAAGACATTTCCCTTCACAGGAATTGCATAAACAATTTCTTTACGATTTGGTAACTTATCTGCTAGTGTAAGTTCTCGTGATGCATCACTCTAGTGTTAAGATGTGACATAGGTATTAGACATGGCCATTTTTAGTGTAATATTTTTTCTGCTTGAGGTATGTCATGTTTAGGTATAAGTTGCTGCTGTTTGCCAGGCATAGTGTTATTGAATAAGACTTTGTATTATTCTGTTAAGCCAGTTTTACTAATGATTTATTTTTATTGTTTGCTGCACATTGCCTTAGATTAGTTGTAATATTACAATTGCTTTGCTAATTTCTTCATGCTGCTTGCTTCGCAAATCTGCGTTTTTTTATTGCTGTTTATATTAATTGTTTTATGTGATGCTGCATTGCCTCATCCCTTGGTATATATATCTGAGCTCAGTAGATTTAAGTTAGCTTAAGAGGGGGTAGACTATATAAGAAACTAACTATGATGAATTTATAAGAAATGCATTGAGAAGCTATCAGAAAATGGTTTGGCAAAAAAAAAAAGGATACTGTACAGTGGAGAAAAACTATTTTTGACAGAGGATGTGAACAGAATACAGAAAGCAGGTATAGATAGGACTTTTTGGGAATAATGATGAACGAAGGGAGATCTCCAAGAACAAAACAGGTTTTGTTCGCAAAATACTGCAGTACCAAAAGTTACACTGAAAACGAACCCTGTCCTTTCCATTGTGTTATCCCCCTATGTGTTTGTGTACCCTTGTGTATGTGTTTTCTTCCTGTCTCTGTGTACTGTTTCATAGAACTTTTTTCTCTTCTAATACTAAGTTACATTCACTATGATGAGGAATACTGTTATCCTCAAATACAATTGTCATTAATAATATGTTATTTACTCTGTAAAGATGTTTAAACATTATTTGTTCTGTTTTGTTTTAATGCTCATGTGTGAAGTTGATATTCCAAAAGTTATTCTCATTATTTTATGTATTTACTTATCTCATAATTCCTGTAACACTGATGTATATGTTTATTTCTATTCTATTGTAAAACCTGTACTACAAATGTTATCTGTATTGTTATGTTCTTTAATGATGTATTTTGTACCTTTGTAATTGTATTCTTCTGTTATAAAATTGTAATTGACACCAGGTCATCAAATTAAGTAACTTGTAAGTTACATTTCACTGCACACGTTTTTGTTGGTCATAGTATATGGACAATATGTGAGAAGTAGGGACTGATAGTGTTTGCACGTGTGTTAATAATTCAGCAAGGGACTGGATAACAGCATTGCTGGTTCTAAGGACAATTCCAAAAACTTTGTGAGTGCACAAGTGGTGGTTATGGACTTGCTATATTATCCGCAAGACTCTTCAATGGTGATTGTGCACCTGCACAGTCGCAGCAGATGGCTGCTGGCCATCTCTACAAGGACTGCAGTGGGTCTACACCTTTTCTGACTCACCAGTACCATTATTTCTACAAGGACTGCAGTGGGTCTGCACCTCTGGTGGCTGACCAATACCACAATTTCTACAAGGACTGCACTGGGTCTGCGCCTCTGGTGGCCCACCAATACCGTAATCTCTACCAGGACTACAGTGGGTCTACTCTGTAATGACCTACCTACCAATGTTCTTCAAAACGTCAACTGACTCTGCTGTGGGTTTACTCTGTTGTGGCCCATTACCTGTCAGCATGTCAAGAGTCAGCACTGTCTTTCCGTTGGAAGGACAACACTACTTCTTCAAGACTGCATGGAAATCCACTATTTCCGTGTGCATTTTCTTTTACTGCTCAGACTTTGAGAAAAAGACTGATATTTTACTATGATGAACGATTAGGACTGTCTTTATGGACTGAGCTTTTGACCAACATTGTATCAATAAGTGTGTGCATTTGATTTCTTTGTTATTGTAATTATGAAAAATTTTTTCAAATCTGTATTGGGCACTGCCCAAACCAATTTGTAAAATTTTTTGTGGGGAGCATGGGGGCTATGTAAGTAGGCTGTTTAGGTTTTTTTATTGGTAACGCCACCTCAGTATGAAAATCACTGCCTGTGCCGTGTGCAGTCTGTGGCTGCTTTGCATTGTTGTAATACTCGCCATTGTAGTGTTAGGCAGCTGGCTGCGAACAGCGCGTAGCGTTGCGCAGTTGGAGGTGAGCCGCCAGCAGTGGTGGATGTGGGGAGAGAGATGGTGGAGTTTTGTAATTTGTCATGAACTGATATATATATGATGATATCAAGGTAAATACATTGTTTGTTCTCTATTAATATCTTTCATTTGCTAACTATCCCTATCAGTAGTTAGTACCTTCCATAGTTTGAATCTTTTATTTAGCTGGCAGTAGTGGAGCTCGCTGTATTGCAGTAGTGGGAGTAACCAAGATTTTTGTGAGGTAAGTGATTTGTGAAAAGTACAGGTAAATGTTAGTCAGGGCCATTCTCTTGTAGAGATTATTGAAAGTCAGATTGTGTTGCGCTAAAAAAAATATTGTGTGTCAGTTTAAGTCCAGTCTTGTAAAATTGTTCAATGGGAAGTTTCACTACTTGTAAAAAAGTTTGCCTTCACATGACTCCGGTAGTGTTCCGCCACTGCCTAATTTTCATTGGCTGAAGCCCGTCTCCACCAAAGTTACATCGTTCTTGTGTTCTACAGATATGATCTGACTCGAATTGACCACATTCGATACTGAACTAATAAATTATAATATGCACTTGATAAAAAGAAACTTATGAACAGTTAATCTCGCATCATTTACAGAAAGTATTAGCTTGCTCTTAGATAAATAAGCTGGCATTCTAGCACGTCTGTGTTCACGTTAAATTACAGTAAAATGTTGTTAAAAGTTGATTAAACAATTACTTAGACCTGCTTCACACAAGCGTCTTTTACAACTCTTTTCAATGATGGTATCATTGCTGTTGACCACTTTTAAATTACAGTGGCTTTTAATATCAACTATAATCAACATTTAAATAATGTTACTGCCAAAAATACTAAAATATTCACTAAACAACTACACATGTGTGACAAGACATGAGGCATTCTCTCATTTCTCTTAGTTCTCATTACTTTCCTCATTCTTCGAATTAAACTCAATCCATACTCTGTACTCATTAGACTGTTCATTCCATTCAGCAGATCACGTAATTCTTCTTCACTTTCACTCAGGATTCGTATCACTGATATCCTTTCACCTTGAATTTTAATTCCACTCCTAAAGCATTCTGATATTTCCAACATTGTTTCTTCGATGTTCAGACTGAACACTAGGGACGAAAGACTACATCCCCGTTTTACATCCTTTTCTATACGAACACTTCGTTCTTGGTCGTTAACTCTTATTATTCTCTCTTGGCTCTTGTACATAATGTATATTACCCATGTCTCACCCACAGCTTACAACTGTCTTATTCAGAATTTCGAAGATCTTGCATTATTTTACGGAGTCCAACGTTTTTTCCAGGTCCTCAAAACCTAAGAACGTATCTTGATTTTTCTTTAGTCTTGCTTCCATTATCAACCGCAACGTCAGAATTGCCTTTCTTGCTGCCTTTATCTTTTCTAAAGCCAAATTTGTTGTGGTTGTGCCATCTTGTACTGTTTTGTGGTTCCTGGCAGGAAGGTGAGAGGATAGAATTATGGGTGAGTGGCTGCTTACCTCTCACTACAGCACAAAATGCACATGTGGTTAAAATACACTTTATTACAGGAACCAATTGATAACTTCAGCGATACCCAATCTGAAGTTCTGTGGTTCACAACAATCAAATAACATGTTCTAATTCTTGAATCCTGTCCATGTATATATCGGCCGGCCGAAGTGGCCGTGCGGTTAAAGGCGCTGCAGTCTGGAACCGCAAGACCGCTACGGTCGCAGGTTCCAATCCTGCTCGAGCATGGATGTTTGTGATGTCCTTAGGTCAGTTAGGTTTAACTAGTTCTAAGTTCTAGGGGACTAATGACCTCAGCAGTTGAGTCCCATAGTGCTCAGAGCCATTTGAACCATTTTTTTTGCACATTTATTCTTCCTGACTAATCTCCTAAACTTCAGCCTACTCTTCATCAATATTACTTTGTCATCTGAGTCTAAATCTGCTCATGGGTACGCACTGCAATCCAGTAGATGATTTAGGGATATCTGTCCGACCCCTATCTCTACCTTTATGCTCTTTCTTTCCACCCCTCCTTCTCATTCTATCCATCTCCTCTATTTCCTCTATGTGTCCACCTCCTCCACATGCAATCTGTGTTCAACTCTACCACAGCCTCTCTGTGTCCACCTGCTCCACTTGCGTTCTCTGTTCATCTCTTCCTCCCCACTCTCTCTGTCAATCTGCTCGTTTTCTGTCGATCTGTTCCTTCCTAATCTGCCTATCTCCTCCTCCTCTCTTCGTACGTCTCCTCCTCCCCTCTCAGTCGCTTCCTCCCCGTCTCCCTGTTCACCACGTCCACTTCCCTTTCTGTGCTCATCTGCTTCTCTACCCTCCGTCTGTCCATTTCCCCTTCCACTATCTCTCTCCATCTCCTCCTCCTCCTGTCTCGGCCAGTTTCCCCCTTCTACCCGCTATCTGTCCATTTCCTCATTCCCCTGTCTCTCTCCATGCTATGACACTCACAGGAGGCTGGTGGTTGTCATATTTCTTTTCGAGTTGTAACTAATACGTGTACGAATGAGCGTTTTACCCTTGGAAAATCTGAAATTTATTTCACATACATATAATATACTTCGCGTGTGTTTGCATACACGTATCATCTTATATAGCCCTACAATTACATTCTCATGCACTTTAAAGCTTACGACGTCGTATCTCCTGAACTAAATGTCGTGTAGTGATATAATTTTTCTCATACATTCAGTGGAATAAGTGAATATGCCTACAAAATGTGTCACAAAGACAGAATGAGATTTTCACTCTGCTGTAGAGTGTGCGCTGATATGAAACTTCCTGGCAGATTAAAACTGTGTGTCGGAGCGAGACTCCAACTTGAGACCTTTGCCTTTCGCAGGCAAGTGCTCTACCAACTGAGGTACCCAAACACGACTCACACCGCGTCCTCACAGCTTCCTTCGCGCAATATCTCGTCTCCTACCTTACATGTCTCCACAATATCCTTTCTTTCCGGAGTGCTTGTTTTGCAAGGTTCGCAGGAGAGCGTCTGTAAAGTTTGGATGTAGGAGACGAGACACTGGCAGAAGTGAAGCTGTGAGGACGAGGCGTGAGTCGTGCTTGGGTAACTCAGTTGCTAAAGCACTTGCCCGCGAAAGACAAATGTCCCGAGTTCGGGTCCCGTTCCGCGACACAGTTCTAATCTGCCAGGAATTTTCATATCAGCGCACATTCCGCTGCAGAGTGAAAATCTCATTCTGGAAACATCCCCCAGGCTGTGGCTAAGCCATGTCTCCGCAATATCCCTCCTTTCAGGAGTGCCAGTTCTGCAAGGTTCGCAGGAGTGCTTCTGTAAAGTTTGGAAGGTAGGAGACGAGATACTGGCAGAAGTGAAGCTGTGAGGACGGGGCGTGAGTCGTGCTTCGATAGCTCAGTTGGTAGAGCACTTGCACGCGAAAGGCAAAGGTTCCGAGTTCGAGTCTCGGTCCGGCACACAGTTATAATCTGCCAGGAAGTTTCGCGTCACAAACACATTTAGTACTTAAGAAGTAAAAATTAAACTTCACACTTCATGTGACATTTTTACTGCATGCAGTGAAAATGGAGTAAAGGACAAAATTTTTCCCTGTCATCATTTTCTGGGGATCATGAGCCAGAGGTTTCGTAAAGATTCGAAATAATGTGTGAAGTTGTTGCCAGTTTCCAAGTACTCTCATTGTCAAATACTAGATTATTAAATTATGCCTATTCTCGCGTTGTCAGCTACACTGGTTTTGCACCCCTACCCAAAAGCCTTTGATAGATGAACGGTTCTTACCACCACAATGATTCTTTCCAAACGGTAACCGATATGTGTACAATGTTGCAGGTCTTATCACGGCTAAATAGAATAGACGTATAGATGGTTGGCTAGGAGACCCCGAATGGCACGTTGCGCTGCATAATTCGGCACGTTTCTCTCATCCTTCACGCACGCTGGCACCTTTCCTTCGCGATATACGACAGTTGTGTGTTTAAGTGTATCTGGGAAATTTAGGTGACTTTAGCAGTCGTATATACAGGGTTATTACAAATGATTGAAGCGATTTCACAGCTCTACAATAACTTTATTATTTGAGATATTTTCACAATGCTTTGCACACACATACAAAAACTCAAAAAGTTTTTTTAGGCATTCACAAATGTTCGATATGTGCCCCTTTAGTGATTCGGCAGACATCAAGCCGATAATCAAGTTCCTCCCACACTCGGCGCAGCATGTCCCCATCAATGAGTTCGAAACGGTAAGGCTTCTGCTTTAGCCCTTTCCGTAAGATTTTCCAAACCGTCGGCTGCGGTACGTTTAGCTCTCTGCTTGCTTTATTCGTCGAATTCCGCGGGCTACGCGTAAAACTTTCCCGCACGCGTTCAACCGTTTCTTCGCTCACTGTAGGCCGACCCGTTGATTTCCCCTTACAGAGGCATCCAGAAGCTTTAAACTGCGCATACCGTCGCCGAATGGAGTTAGCAGTTGGTGGATCTTTGTTGAACTTCGTCCTGAAGTGTCGTTGCACTGTTATGACTGACTAATGTGAGTGCATTTCAAGCACGATATACGCTTTCTCGTCTCCTGTCGCCATTTTGTCTCACTGCGCTCTCGAGCGCTCTGGCAGCAGAAACCTGAAGTGCGGCTTCAGCCGAACAAAACTTTATGAGTTTTTCTACGTATCTGTAGTGTGTCGTGACCATATGTCAATGAATGGAGCTACAGTGAATTTATGAAATCGCTTCAATCATTTGTAATAGCCCTGTATAATGCGGTGTCGTGTTTGGGTTGGATGATGATGAGAAAACTGATAGGAGGTAAGGGTGTGCCGGCACTCCTCTTCAGTAGTGCCCAGGGGATAGGCGAGTTTAATGTGCACATCTAAGGATGGTTTAACTTTTACGGTGTCACATACACTCACTTCATACGATACTGTGGTTAGTTTTGGAATTAATCTAGGACATTGGCGCGAAGAATCGAGGTGCACGGCTGTATAGAAGTGGCAGTAACCGCAGGATATTGTTGACGTTCAGTTGTATGGGAGTGACCGTGACCCACGAACTTGATGTAATCCAGGACAGTAAAAAAGTCACCATCAGTCGTAGTATCATCTGTCTGTCAGTGCAGCTATCATCAATGCATTGTAGGTGGTTATGTAGGCTCAACATGATTGTAAAAACACATATTCCAATATAACGTACATATGTAATTGGAATATGTATTGTTGTAATTGTCAACAGCTTTGTGACAGTGTTAACACCGGTCCACGTCAGATCACTGACGTTAAGCGCTGTCCGGCTTGACTAGCACGTAGGTGGGTGACTGTTCTGCCCACAGAGCGCTGTTGGCAAGCGGGGAGCATTCGTCCGTTGTGACACCAATTCAGGAGCTACTTGACTGAGAAATAGCTGCTCTGGTGACAAAAGCTCCTCCATATCGGCATCCAGTGACACCTAAAGGCTGAGGGTGACACGGCGGTCGGTCTGTACCATTGGGCTTTCCGAGACCTGTTCAGTCGGGAATGGAGACAGATGTACTGTTATAATGATCTTGAGTCTACATGAATACTTATAACGGCAAATGAGCGTTGCACGGGTATCTGCAATCAATGTCTCCATTAAAAAAGCCATATTACAATCGATGCTGACCTTTCTGTTCTGAACCATAGCACAGTTACTAATTTACCGTTGCAGAGGGACATTCGTAGTAAAGCTCCTGCATAAAGAGTATCCTACACTGAACAGTCAATATTCAGTGATATGGCAGCAAAGATCATTCGAAGGAGGACCTCTAGTAAACGAGGGTTCTAAAATGCATGTATTTAGAGCTATGAGCGCTTTATCACCTTTTATTCTGTGAAACAAATCCGTGCTTCTGCAAGCTCTTTGCTTGCCATATTTTGCGAGATAGGTGTATGGACCAAAACAAGAAAAAAATTGTCCAGTAAACATGATCACTTGTTCAGCTTCGCTACAGTGGAACGCATATCTTCCTCTAGTGAACAATAGCCCATGGCTCTTAATATATGCATTTTACAGCCCTGCATGCCAAAGAGGTTTTTCTTCTTTTGATCCATAATACCTCCTCCAAACATATGGAAAACGAAAAGGTTGCATTAAAGGAATATTGTTGCATATTATCGAAGAGAAAGCACATAACTTTTATGACTCTTATGCTACACATTTTAGAAACCGTGTTTACTAGACCTTTTTCCTTCGAATGATCGTTCCTGTTCTATCCTTGATTATTAACTATTCCTCCTGGGACACCCTGGATTCCACTTATCGCCTTCGTTACCATTTCATTATAAATTACACCAATAATTATGCAGAACCTTCACATGTGAAAGTTCGAAGTGGAAGAAGAGCAAGAGAGAGCTGTATATCGTTTTCACATTTTCGAAACTCAGGGAAACGAAATTCCCATAGATAGCACAGGAGCTAAACTTTCTACACTGCTATTAAGTCTTTGACGGTGAATCATAATAATGTGCCACAGTGCCAAGAATTATAGTTATATAAATCTAGGTCTTAACACAATGAAGAGTTATCTATATTCAGAGAATTCCCACTATTATGAAAATTTTCATAGCTGGAAAAAGTACGCAGATACACTCTAAGATAAAGAAAACGACGCACCAGGAACGAATTAGCCGAATAGGATGGGAGTCGGTAGGTGTGATGTGCATGTAGAGACAAACAAATCATCACAATTTCAGTAAAATTGGGTGGTTTATTCAACAGAAAGAGCTTCGCAAATGGAAGAATTTAGGAACGCGATGGTCCACCTCTGGCTCTCATGCAAGCAGTAATTCGGCTTCGTATTGGTTGATAAGGTTGATGGATGTCCTCCTCATGGGTACATTGCCACGTTCTGTTCAATTGGCGCTTCAGGTTATCGAAATCGCGAGCTGTTTGGAGGGACCTACCTATGATGCTCATTTGAGGAGAGATCCAGCGACCTTGCTGGCCAAGGCAAGCACGGAGACAGTGTAAACGTTTGGCGTATGCGGGTGGGAGCTATCTTGGTGAAATGTGAACCCAGAATGGTTTGTTCAAATGGCTCTGAGCACTATGGGACTTAACATCTATGGTCATCAGTCCCCTAGAACTTAGAACTACTTATACCTAACTAACCTAACGACAGCACACAACACCCAGTCATCACGAGGCAGGGCAGAATGGTTTGTCATAAAGCGCAACAAAAGAGGGCGTAGAACATAGTCGACGCACCGCTGTGGTGTAACGGTGCCACGGATGACAATCAGAGGGATCCTGATATGGAAATGAATGGCATTCCAGAATATAATTCCTTGCTGTCGGGCGGTGTGGCGGGCGAGAGTCAGGTTGGTATCCAAACCCCCCCCCCCCCACCCCCCGCGCGCCATGCCCACCGGGGCGACTCCATATACGTCTTCTGCTTGGAATCTCATTAACTGGATCAGAATTGCCTACAGTGATCAGTCCCTCTTAGAAATGAGCCCCGACGACCAGCGAGCGGTGGGATACCAACATCTTTGGCGCCGCCATAGGCCCAACAACCAGGAATGATTTCTCTTCATAGCAAACACTCCTTTAGGTTTCATCCACGCTACCCTTACAGAACAACGTAAGTCGACGGTATCCGGCGCCTCTTATTCTTGCCCTACGTGGCAAGTCATTCTTGTCCTACATTTCGGCGAAATAATGCCCGCCCATACACAGGAAGAGTTCCTGCAGTTTGTCTTCGTGCTTGCCGAACCCTACCTTGGCCACCAAGGCCGCTGGGTATCTCCCCCAATTGAGAACATTTTGAGCATTAGGGATAGGGCCCTCTCCCACCATTTTTGGGATTGTGACGATATAACTAGCCAATTGAGCCAAATTTTGCACGATATGCCTTATGAGAACATTTAGCAACTCTATCAATCAATTCCAAGCCGAACAACTGTTTGAATAAGGCCAAAGGTGGAGTAACGGTACTGCCTTGCTCAATTTCTGAAGCTCATTCTCTCGGAAAAAAAATGGCTCTAGGCACTGTGACATCAATCCCCTAGACTTAGAACTACTTAAACCTAACTAACCCAAGGGACATCACACACATACATGCTCGAGGCAGGATTCGATCCTGCGACCGTAGCAGCAGCGCTGTTCCGGACTGAAACGCCTAGAACCGCTCGGCCACATCGGCCCATTCTCTTTAAAAAAATCATCCATATTTTCTGAAATTGTGACCATTTGTTTTCTGCACATATACATCGATCTAACAATTTCCGTTCCATTTGGATAATATCCTGATTCTGGGTGGTTTCTTCATTTATTTTATTTTGATGCTTTATTTTTTTGTTTTCAAAAATCTTTTTGTCTTAGACTGTATGTAAGTTTCCATGGGTACGGAACCAGCTCATACAGCTGCTAAGTACGTTAGAGAAGTGAAACGTATAATGCAATACTTCTGTCAACTGTCCGTAAGTTGTAATACGCTGACTTCCTGTGTACGTTCTTTGTGACGTACTATGACATACAAATCCTACCAACATGTTGTTATCAAACGTTCCTGAATGAGGGAAAGGAAGATGTGGTTCAGTTTGATGGACAGAGCTTACGCCACTTGACTTCATGATGTGATAATCCTTACAGATTTATATCTACGTGAACATGAAACATCGTTTGAAGGTGTATAAGAAATTTGACAAACGCTCATTTTCAGTTCTTGGCCCATCGTTTTCAGACCAAAGGTCTCTATCATTACGTAATGTACGATTCTTCAATGATAATAGATCTTTTTTAAAAAGTGCAGTAAGTTCAAACAATATATTATTTCGATTGTCACTAGGAAAGTGATTTTTTGTAAAATAGTGTGTCTTGGTAACGAGAGTAGTAGCATCAAGTAGTCCAAGGGTTTACTACGCAGTAAGAATTAAAATCAAATGTCCCGAATAAGAGTATGGCACCGAGGTATTATCACAGCATGAAGGCATAGAATCTGAGATACTGCCAAAAACAAACAAATTACACAAATGAAATCCGGTACAAATTTAATATTCAATAATCGTTTCTATCACACGTATGATACCCAAGCAATCGCACTAATTTTGCTGACTATGTTCCCAGATTGTTTCGTTTATTGGTAGGTAGGAAGAAAATACGAATTTATGATTTATCTGAACAGTTTTCTTGGTTCTCCCCTGATTAGTATCAGAAAGAATTCGGTCTATTGATTCGTTAATGGGGATTAACTATTAACAAGATTTAATAACGTTTATAAAGCTAAAATTATTGACAAGATTTAATGAATTACGGGTTTGCGCCTGAATAAAAGTTTTCCTCAATTACTGTAATTGAAAGAGGAAAGAAAAGCTACGAGCCGTAACGGGTGTGGTAATGCTTCTTTCGACACCGAAGGCAGCAGGGAGGGAACTCGATTCTCCCCAGAGGTGAGCTTTTATTTGAGAACAGACGCACTTTCTAACCTCGTTGTGGTGGCCGAACAAAAGAAAGGGTAGAGCTGGGAGAGGGAAGTTTCTCTTTTGGAACTTTGCTCGATCGTCGTCATCAACTTTCCTTTATTTTGTTACGGCGGGGAAAACGTAGTATAATACCCAATGCGAACTAGGTCGTTTTAACCGCTGCCCACTCCAACCGCGGAAAAAATCTCCCTGCCTCGCAAAAGGTATTAACGCGATGTGGTACATCTTTAAACGATGATATTCACCTCTTTTAAAAGAAACTGTAGTATACTAGGAAAACTTCTAAAATAATGTTAAAGCCACGGGAAGATATATTATTTTTCTCCGGTGTGCTATCAGGATCATCTTACATTATATAACTGTTTTACACGAAGTTTTTCTGAAACTGTTAATAAAATGAAAGAAGCAAAACATGTTAAGATAAAGGTGTACATCTCATTGGGGAAAAATCTTCCAGACGGTATGAGAAACTGATTCCTATCGTTATAAATATATTTCACTGCGTATGTACACAGGATATATTTATTTTCATTGTGTTATGATGGCTTATTCTGGATGAATAAATAAATAAATAGGTAGAGAGTTTAAATAATTATCATAGCCAGAAAAACGACGCCACGTGGTATATTGGAAGTGCATGAGGCAAGGAAATATAAAATTGAAATTAACATATGCGGACATACTTAAATGCGTAGCTATACTGAACTGTGAACCAAATCTTCTCTCAGTTTCTTACAAGACGATTAACATATCAGATACAGTTGCAGTTGTTTACAGAGGAATGAGATACCTGAATTCTGACTCGCTCACACACGATACTGAAGAAGGGTTGCGACTTTCGATAATTCCTGCTATTTAAGAAGACCCATTTCTCAACCTGTATTTGATGTAATGAAATTAAGCCTTTTTATGAATTTAATGAGACAGAATTGTACATATTTTAGGTATTTGTCATTATGTTAATAACTGTCTGCGATTATTGATTTATTTGCTAAAAATATGGTTCCGTTCATCCAACTGTATTCACTATATTTCTTCTCAGCTTTCACTACTCAATCAATTACTGTGATTACTCATCTGTAGTGAAAACAGGTTAACTATAACACATAACACTTTTCACTAGAAAATTATCAACAGGATATCACTGAAACTGGAATGAATATTTGCTAATACATCCTCATCTATTTTTATGATAAAAGCGACAGATACCTTTCACTCTAATACTGAGTCTCAAATGAGAGTTTGACACACTGCCAGTAGGAATATTCAAAAAATGGTTCAAATGGTTCTGAGTACTATGGGACTTAACATCTGAGGTCATCAGTCCCCTAGAACTACATAAACCTAACTAACCTAAGGACATCACACACATCCATGTATGAGGCAGGATTCGAACCTACGACCGTAGTGGTCGCGCGGTTCCAGACTGAAGCGCCTAGAACCGCTCGGCCACTCCTACCGGACAGTAGGAGGAAAACCGCCGAAACCACAGTAGATAGTCGGGATCTTAACTCATCCGAAAGGTGGTCGCAAGGCAGACCAGCCTATTTTCGTAACGTTAGTGTGTACGAACCATTGCCTCACAGATGCCGCTTTATGACGAGCTGCATCGTCACGCTTACAGTAACATCATTTCCAAACCATTCCAGTGGTCTAGTGCCTAGCGTTGCTGCCTCGGCATCATGGGGTCCCGGGATCGATTCCCGGCTGGGCTGGGGATTTTGTCTGCCCGGGGACTGGGTGTTTTTTTTTTTTTGTCCTCATCATTTCATCACCGTCATCATGAAAGTGGCTACATTAGCCTGTGTAAAGATTGTACGGTTGGTGATGAACGCGTAGTGGAGCGCCCACAAACCAAACATCATCATCATCATCGAACCGTACCATCACTATACGTCGTATACAATACTGTAAAATTCGTTCATATATTTCTTCATTAGCGTTTTGTTCAGAAAAATAAGAGGACCGCAACATAACCATAAAAAACACCCCTCCATCATAACACCACCTGCCCCTG
This sequence comes from Schistocerca nitens, assembly GCF_023898315.1. Classification (NCBI taxonomy): domain Eukaryota; kingdom Metazoa; phylum Arthropoda; class Insecta; order Orthoptera; family Acrididae; genus Schistocerca; species Schistocerca nitens. The sequence continues at coordinate 317,176,763 of NC_064621.1, read as the reverse complement.
ACTTAACTGTTGGCAGTAAAATTCTCCAGGCTTCCACCAAACACAGATCCTACCATCAGATTTCAACAGGGCGTAGCGTGATTTCTCACTCAAAATCACTCATCACCAGTCATCTGCTGTCCAGTACTGTCACTCTTTACACCACCTCAAATGCCGCTTATCATTACAGAAATGTTTGGAGCTGCTTCGTCCATTCCACTCTCCTTAGCACCAAACGTACTGTCATTGTGCTACCTGGATTTCTAGTACCACTTTAGATTTCACAAGTGATTTCTACCGCTGATTTCATGCGATTTTTAAAACCACATTCTGCAGTGCTCGTCTGTCTCTGTCGCTCTGTGCGGGATATCTATCTTGAATTGATTTAGCTGTGGTTGTTGTTTCGCATTTTCACTTCATGAACAGTCGACTCCAGCCGTTGTAGGAGGTTTTCAATGTCCCTCACTGGTTTGTAAGTCACGTGGCTACCACTGACTAGTCCACGTAGACTGAACTCTCCAGACCGACCCATTGTGCAGTACAGTACTCCGCGCCTACTTGTGTATCAGTGGGTTCGTGTCTCGTGACATCCAGTGGTCAATTACGCATTACATAGTGGTGTATAGCTACGTTTGATATGATAATGAGAACTAATTAGCTGTTTTGGCGCTCATCTTGTTGTAACAAATTGGATAGTCACGTCACGCGACAGCAATGTGTGTTATTGGTTGTTGGAATGAGAAATGAGTGAGCATTGGATCGTCGAGTGCCACCATTTCTTGAAATGTAGTTCACATAGTCGGTGGCCGATGACTGGGACACTTGGGGCAGCAGTGGTTCACCTACTGATGATTCCTTTCACCACTGGAAAGTGTAATAAGCTTACGAACGATTTGCTTGCAGCAAATGATTAAAGCTCCACGGTTTTCTCTTCTTTAAGGCAGTCGACTGTCGCTGCTCAAATAGACATATCTCACTTTATCGACAAAATCTGTCTGTAAATATTTCCTAATCTTGGGGATGTTGGTGTCATCAAAAATATCGGTATAATATCTATGTTCTACTGAGGATTACTTGACGTGACGTTAGAGGACCTCCATGTCGGGTGACGGACTCAAAAAAAAAAAAGTTTTTCCCAGTCCTTCTAATGTAGTTTTTTCATCTGACTAAAGGACCGTTGCCTACTCGTCATAACCGAAGTGGTCCGTATGTATGATAAGTGCAGTACTCGGGAAGAAATAAAAGCGACAGATCTGAGAGGTATAGAAGGCCACGCGTTCAGAAAAAATTGGATTTTTGTAGCGGGTGGAGCGAGGAATTAGCTATTTGTGTTAGCGTAGTTTCCAGGCAGCAATTGCAGCAGCGGAAGCAGTGCAGAACGGTAACATTTTTCTATTTTCAATTTTTACAGTATTTACACTGAAAATAAATGAAAAAAGAACGAAATAACCCATTCTTATACAGCGCAATATGCTTTAACCCTTTCTGGAAATTGATTGCCAGCAGTCCACGTATGTCTGGTTTCTGTGTTGTGTTGCTGGGGTAGCAACTTATTTGAATCGGAAAAGATTTCTAACCAGATATGAGACTGTGCCTAGGAACGGACTGAAAGAAATTTCCTTTCCTGCTGGTAGTTGTGGATTTACTGAAGGTAATGTCATACTTTCAAGGTGGTTAATTACTCGCGGTTAGCCCGATTATTTTTAGTTACCGTTTTTATAATACTGATTATCTTCTCCTTGGCAGATGGAATAACGAGCTATATACACACGGTTTAACACGGATCAGTAGAGCTCACGAGATCTGGCATGCTTAATTAAGGTTAAGTCTCCATTAATTGTAGCGGGTGATGAGGTTTGTGTGAACCAGAATGAGATGACAATGCTTGCATGACAAAAGACTTCATCCCTGTCATCAGAGGAAAAGTCGGGAACTAATTGCTGATCAGTGAATGTTGGATGTTGCGTGTTAAGCAGTACTTTCATTTCACTTGCAGTCTTGTTTTCTTTAGATCGCGAAATAATATTTGCATATATTTCGAAAATATTTACTGTAATAGCTATCGACAGGTTACTCATACTCTTTAAGTTATATCTTGGGTGTGAGGCACTGCTGTAGTTCAATGTTTTAACCTTTGGCTACATCCACACGATTACAGCCAATACAGTGTTATGCAGCTGACTTTGCCTATATTACCAAGTCAGTTGAAATTCTCTCGTGCTGGACGTGGCCACCGTGATGTGCAAGCTACAGTTTTATATTTTATGAGACTGTTAGAGTTATTTGCAGCAGATATTAATACGCGACGTGTAAGGCTTTTCAGTTGGGAAATTTTGGTATTTGCACAACTAAGTTGTCATAATTAAGCGCATAGTAGTGATAATCTGCGAGCGTGAACTCGTATTTAGTCCTGCGGTTTCACAGAGGTCCGGAGACCTTATGCACTCAGTTTCGTCAAGATCAGCTTACTTAATACGTTACTGGAAGCCATGCATAGGGACATATTTCTGAGGTTGCTGGAAATTTTTTCACGTTCACAAGAATTGTAGAGACCACGTGATAAAGATAACAACTTTGGCACGTTTCACATCAAAGGGCTTCCGTACCATGCTTTTCAATTAACTAACTAACTAACGATCAAGTGAAAGAGATACTGAAACCAGAGTCGGGCCATGTAGTTCAGCATAGTTGTCGGACAGGGAGCCACAAATCCCTCTCCAGTGTAACGTAGTAGAGGACAACCGTTATCCAGGGAGCCGGTACTAAAAATAATTACGTATATGGACTATCATACGCAGCATAGTAAAAATACAATTGTGAATAAATTTAGAATAAGTCCGCAGCAGTATGTCCGTGTAGTGAGTAAGAGAAACAACAGATATTCAAGGGAGTACAAGTAGCACATGCTTCAAAAACTGATGTTTTCCCGTTTCAAAGATGGTCGATACAATTTACAGGCTGGGCAAGATAGTGTCCTTCTATATTAGGCACATCAAATTGTGCGCGAAATAGATTACAGTGAGTTCAAGTAATGCAGTGGACTGTTGCATAACTGAAAACAGTGATGCACAAATGACAACTGTAAGGTAACGAAATTTCAAACGGAGCGTCAACTTGACAATTCACAGAAAACTGCGAAATCTGCCCTTAAATTTGTTGAAGAGACAAACAAACTTATCCCGTCGTTGAGAAATAAATTCGTTTTCAATTGCGACCAATCGAGATTTGTAGAGGAAACTCGTGTGAAAGGAATGCTGGAAATTAGAGGTACCAAGAGAGTTGTATCAAGATTAGCTAACGTCCATGCTTTAACGTATTCGTATCCCATTATGCTGACTGTTCATCAGGATGATAAACTGAAAAGTTATTTATTGTGCTACGAGCAGTTGGAGGTGCTCTTCCCCCTCCGATTCTTTCTCGTGTGCGTGATCTTACAAGAACTGTAGGTAATATTTCCGCGACAGCAAGCACGCGTGGAAAAACTGGCGCAGGTCAACTATGACTATGGTGTGAGCACTGCTTTTGGCCGATAGCTGGTAAACATTTTAGCTTGATTCCTGGTCTGGGTACAAAGTGCTACTGCTTTAGAGCTAATTATCCCTCCTGAAAAGTGTGTGACATTGCAATTCATGCGAACTGGATCTACCTTTAGATATTTGCTTTTTACGTGCCTATAATACATATTATCGTATTCTCTGTAGCCACGTGATAAAGGACAGCCAGTTTAACGATAAATTCCACGACAGACTGTTTCGCATTGTGTTGTATGCCATCACATTCCATCAGGTCTCAGAACCCCGTTACACCTACGTGATTGTATGTGCAATCTTGAAGACAGGATATCTAACTGAACGTCCTGCACGGTTTGTAACTCCCAAGGAGTTCACCTTCGATACTGATGATGCGAACCTTTGCGATCACTGTGATGCGCCATTTTTCATTCGGAGTTCACGGTGCAAGTTAATAGGTTCCTCTGAAGATTTCTTGAATATCGACGATGTCTGTTGTGTGAAGTGTAATACATACATCCTATACAATGTTGATTTCTTCATCTCCCGAACACTCAATTTCTGTCGCCCTCCTGATGCACATAGTGAACCATTTGCAGCAAATATTTCTCCAGTCATAATTATTAACACAACACTTTCAAATGAGCGTTGCTAAAGACGGAACTTGTGATCTCGTACTGAAGGGGTTCCTCGTTAGTTAGCCATCGCGTAGGATTTCCTCCAACCTGTTTTGCCGCAAATTTCTCGTAGTTGGTGTCCCTCGCAGAAGCAGTGCCAGAGCCATCGGTTTCTCTGCAAATCTTATATCCTGTAATTTCTAGGTGATGAAACGTGAAGCTATGAAATAAAGTTGTCTGAAGCGTTATGATGTGTTTAGTTCTGATTAACCGTTATTTGACAATAATGACACAATCCATCAAATGTAACTAAAAACTGTTTCTTGGGAGGATGGTCTTACGACAGAACTAGATCGAAAGGCATCCTGTCGGTGACTCGTGACTTGTACTTACAATCGTGAAACATCGTATCCGTTCGTACAACTTAGTTATCTTAAACATTATTCATCTTTTTATAGAAATAACTGATTTCTCTTGTCGTAAGAAAGTGTTTATGATCAGTAGCCTTCTCCTAATATATGTACTGGAAAAATTGTTTTATATCATTAAATCTTTACTAAACAAAATTACTTGCTTGGCGCCAGAATGGCTATGGTTTCGCTAAGTATTGTGGGTTGGAGTAACTGTCTTTCTCACAGTTAGTCGCAGCACCACACGCCACCGTTTAGTGACAAGGTCAGATGTTCCAGCGGTTAGCTGCCTTACGCTAGGAGGAGATTCAGACGTGTACGGTGCGTGTGGCGTGGCGCAGGGCAGCGCGCATTACTTTAACTTCACAGGTTGAAGTGGGACCGCGCAAATTGGGGACACGGCGCTATGGTGATACGACACGCACCTGCGCCAGGTTGCGCGGCGTTATGGTTGTGGCACAGTTTGTCTCCGCAGCACGCCACGTCAGTACTCTGAGAGAGGCGAGGTTGGGAGCAGGAGAGCAGTCCCTCCCCCCAAATGCTCACTTCGGCATGGCGTGTATGGGCTTTGGTAGCAGTGGGACCCGAAAAATATAGCCTTACCTATACTGAATTTTATTGTCACAGAGTAGTGTTTCGTTTTTCACCATTTAAGCGCTCCATTTTTTATCGTTACTACATAATATTTTTCAGTTACCGGTATTAATATCTATACAGGGTGTTAGAAAAAGGTACGGCCAAACTTTCAGGAAACATTCCTCACACCCAAATAAAGAAAAGATGTTATGTGGACATGTGTCCGGAAACGCATAATTTCCATGTTAGAGCTCATTTTAGTTTCGTCAGTATGTACTGTACTTCCTTGATTCACCGCCATGATTTCATACGGGATACTCTCTCTACCTGTGCTGCTAGAACATGTGCCTTTACAAGTACGACACAACATGTGGTTCATGCACGATGGAGCTCCTGCACATTTCAGTCGAAGTGTTCGTACGCTTCTCAACAACAGATTCGGTGACCGATGGATTGGTAGAGGCGGACCAATTCCACGGCCTCCACGCTCTCCTGACCTCAACCCTCATGACTTTCATTTATGAGGGCATTTGAAAGCTCTTGTCTACGCAACCCCGGTACCAAATGTAGAGACTCTTCGTGCTCGTATTGTGGACGGCTATGATACAGTACGCCATTCTCTTGGGCTGCATCAGCGCATCAGGGATTCCATGCGACGGAGGGTGGATGCATGTATCCTCGCTAACGGAGGACATTTTGAACATTTCCTGTAACAAAGTGTTTGAAGTCACGCCGGCTCGTTCTGTTGCTGTGTGTTTCCATTCCATGATTAATGTGATTTGAAGAGAAGTAATAAAATGAGCTCTAACATGGAACGTAAGCGTTTCCGGACACATAACATATTTTCTTTCTTTGTGTGTGAGTAATGTTTCCTGAAAGCTTGGCCGTATCTTTTTGTAACACACTGTATAGTTTTCTTTTCTTTTCTTTTTTCTTTTGTGGAGCTAACTGGTGAGCCATTAGCCACTGGAATTGTATCTTCTGCCTCCAAAATGTTTTCAGATCGCAAGAAGAACAGGCGATTCCTCATGAGGGCAGTGTTTAAGAAAGTAAGGAATATTATAAAACCACGTGATCAAGAAGCAGGGTTGGAAAGTAAAACAATATACGTACTGTATGTTCTGTTACAAAAATTCGAAAAGGGGTAATTTCCGTAGGTGTGGCCGCTTTGTGTTCCTGCAAAAAAGCGGCCCAGATCTGAAGTATATCAGTTTCACTGTGATTACGTGCATATGGATGTAATATGATACATTACACTATCTAGAAACAGTTGAGAAACTGGCTCGTCTTGACGAGACAAAAAAACATTTCAGTGGTTGCAAACACTGTATCAGCATGAATAATCTAATTACACAAAATGATACATGAAGGAAGAAATGGTCGGTATTATTCCGAAAGTATGAGTGTCCTAAAAGAATCTGGTGACTTTATACATTTAATTTGTTGAAATGTATTGCTGCCAAAAGCAGACCTACATTCATGACAATGTTTTTCGAACAAGGCACATCTGGCTAGCTTCCTCACTCCTGTCGCGTGCATCGATAGAGGACTGAGGATAGGTAGGGACCTTTATGATACGTTTTACGTCTATGGGTTTAAAATAAAATAACTGGATACATGGGTGCAGCGTTTTATAATATCTCAATGTTATCGTTCATTAGCTATTTCAAAAATATTTCCACTTTTTGTTCAGTAGCAACCGGCTCCTGTAAATTATATCAATTTGAGTTAATGGTGTCATGTACGATTCCATGTAATTCAGAAAACTGCCATCTAGTTATTCTGAAGTAATATGTAAAATCAGAACCACTCATCTTAGTCGTAGTTTGGAACTGTTCACATCTCCTTTCAAAAAAAATACATTTGATTGATGATATGAATTTTTTGTTCATTAGTGAACAAAGCAACACTTCGTCTTCAGCATTATTATTAGAATCTGATTCGTAACTCAGGTCTTACCGTAATAACTCTTTTATCCGCGAATCACACATAGTCGGTTTGACAAACAGTAGGTCAGTAACCGTAATTTTGCATGTGCGCGTCTCCCTGACTCAAGGGCACAATCGTCACGCACGTCTCAGAACGAGCAGGTCCGCACGACACTTGTGCAACGTGCGTGTCGCGGGGTAAAATCGTGTCACGTCAGATGAACTATACGCGTCTCAATTTGCGCTTAGTCTTAGCCTGTGTGGGAACAGAAAGTTTATTCCTTGCTGTGCGCTGTAGAATGCTGCCTGTGCTTACTGAATCCTACTGACATCTGCAGAAGCATTATAAAATATAAATCATGAAATTACGGATATAGAATGTGTTTTGAAAATAATGAGTACATTGCAGCCTTGTGGATGACTATTTTGAGTTTAATACTCTAAGTAGGCTGTTTAGGTTTTTATGTTGGTAACGCCATGTAGTGCTCTCATGAAAATCGCTGACTGCGCTATGTGCTGTGGCTGGTTGGACTCATTGTTGGAATATTCGCTTGTGTAGTGTTGGGCAATTGGGTGTGAACAGCGCGTAGCGTTGGGCAGTTGGAGGTGAGCCGCCAGAAGTGGTGGATGTGGAGAGAGAGATGACAGAGCTTTGAGAAGATACTATAAGCGAACGAGATGGACGTGTGACAGCCAGAAAATGTAACTTTGTAAAGATGGACGTCACGAATTGATAGATATATATGATGACTTTTGAACATTATTAACGTAAATATATTGTTTGTTCTCTATCAAAATCTTGCATTTGATAACTATGCCTATCAGTAGTTAGTGCCTTCAGTAGTTAGAATCTGTTATTTAGCTGGCAGTATTGGCGCTCGCTGTATTGAAGTAATTCGAGTAACGAAGATTTTTGTAAGCGATTCATGAAAGGTATAGGTTATTGTTAGTCAGGGCCATTCTTTTGTAGGGATTATTGAAAGTCAGATTGTGTTGCGCTAAAAATATAGTGTGTCAGGTTAGTGATGATCAGAGTAAGTAAAGAAAAAACTGTTTAAGTACGTGGAGTTTTGCTCAGCTGCTTGAAAATCAAATAACGTAGAAGTTTACGAGCAAAGTCACGCTTAATTTTACTAAGGGGCCGTTTCATAATACAGAGTACCAATTCAGCGCTATGGTAACGTATTTATGCTCTGATCAATCACTAATTTCACTCTCGTGGGTAACCTTGAAGCACATGTTACGTGACTCCATTTTGGGCACTTTTGTTGACAATATTGTCTTTGTCAGTTCGATGGAGATCTACGATCAAGATAATGAAATAATTCACTTCTAATCGGTAATAGACATCCCACTGATTGTGTAATTTTCAGGCCATGGAAGGTGAGTTTTGTCCTCGAACAACGTTAGTATTCAATAACCTTAATGAGATACATTCAGGGCTGGTATTATCGTTACATTCAATGAAAATCATCTCCCAGCACCGTGTTTCACCACAAGCTAATCACATTGACATTCTATAGCTTTGTGACGCCTTTACGAGCGATTAAACCCGGTTTGATGTACAGTTATACAACTATGCGAATCTATTTGACGTCACGTGTATTACCGGTAACTATGTGCTATTGCGATTAATCGTTTTGCTTATTCCGAGTCAGATAGCGCTTAGAAACGGATTATTCGGTCACGGACATTCATATAACAAAGCGTACCTTCGTAAATCTGGGCTTAGACTTACTACTCACTATGCGTGACCAGTTCTAAATACAGTGCACAACTTACAACGTGAGAAGGGGTTACTGTTTGTGTGCAAGCCGTGCTCGGTGCAAATACTATAGCCAATAGACGAGAGGTGAACTTACTCAGTCGCCTTCCCTCGCGAAAACTGTGGGCAGTTTTTCATATCACAAGTAAACTTCACTCATATAGCTATAATAATAAATTCAAGCACCTACAGTTCATCATCTTCTTGTTATAAGTTCTTATTTATTCTTACGTCTGAGGAAGCTTGCGTATTATTAGGTGCGTAAAATGCCTGTGGAAACACGGCATGCGCATTGAAGGGTAAATGGTAGAACTATCTGCAACAGCCGAGCGACACAGTTCTCTGAACTACAGAAAGAGCTTTAATGCAATGTTTTCAAGCTCCTCGACGCTACAGAGATGGAGAACGAGGGCGCATACGCAATGTTTTTCTTGCAGTGAAATATGAGGGGAAAAGTCAACAGCACACTCGAAAGAACAGCAGCGGTTTCGTTTGCGCTAACTCGGATACTGTTCTGAAGTAGATTAAGCCATAAATTTCACAGTTGAGTCACGAGACAGTGAATTACGAGTTTGGTGTCTTCTATTCAACGCAATGCTCATATGATAACGTTATATGAAGAAAACCACTTTTTGAAAAAGCAGGATATCTATACCAGGAAATGGAATACAATTGTATTCTTCAGAAGCCAGAATTTATCCATGTTGCAAGAACTCTTCGAGCTTAAACGCGACTCCAGTCCTCAAAACAAAGTACCTGAGAAATTACGTTGACACATGATGTTTGTCTATGGAGAAATTATTTATAATCAGTAGTTCGCAACAGAGACACACCTAAAGCTGAGTTGTCTCACCATTTCATTGGCGTCACCATAATCACTAACAGGAATGAAAACATAAGGCAGCAATAAGAGGTCGAGCAACAATAACAACCAGTATTATGCCCTCATTCCCAGTACTATGTCCCCATTCTCGCAGTCACACATTGCTTATTATGCTTAAACTGAAAGGTATATGCAGCCAACAGTGAAATGTGAATTAGATAGTGATATGGAGCCGGTTGTGGTACAAATCTTCTCGTCTCGGACGCTCTGCATGTGGAATAAAGGCGAAAAGACAAGGGGTGTAGATCTTTGAAAGACCCTGTCAACGTTTATGTTAATTTAATCTGAAGGCCAAATATAATGGAAGAATATTTGTTTCATATACACAACCAATCGAAAAAAATTTACCAAAATCAGTAACAAACTGCATACAATGGCTACACCAACAGAATCTCTTGAACATACCCTCCACCCTAGATTAAACTTATGGTCACGCAACCGAACAATGTGGCAAGTTGGAGATGTCAGCCATTTCATACAATGGTTTGCTGGTAAGTTAGCTGACCCATGCGGCTTCAATATTTTATTGGAAGTAATGAACAGTCAAATACATATTACTGTTTGTAAAAATATGGTAAAAGACGAAATAACCGACATATGATATGACAAATCGATAATATTTAAAGCGATGAATATTTCGTAACTCCTCGTCTGGGAAACTCTTTTTTTACACCCCAGAAGTCATACGCCAAGATCATAGAACACTGTATGTCGACGGTTGAGAGCAGTAAACGGTACATGAATTACAACATATCTTAATAACAACAAATGTCATTCGGCCACGTTGCATCGTTTTAAAAGCAGAAACAAACATTACTTCTATATTTGCCACAGAGTTATTTCTCTTCCTACATAAATAAAAAATCTTTTAATATTTAGTTGTGTTTTATATTTAAACAGAACAATATAACGTGTTCCATTAAGTTTCGGGTGCGCAGCCGCAAGAAATCTCCTTCTTCTTATAATATTTCGGCTGTATAACGTTCAGCCATCTTCAGAGTGAGCCGCAAGACTGCCGCTCCAGTTTTTTTTTTTCACTTTATTGTTATTTTAACACCTGAACAAGCAGGTAGGCTGGCAGCGGCATGCTACGCCGCTCTTCAGCCATACTGGTGACAATAACAGTACAAGAACGGAGAATTAAAATGAACAGAGTGATGGGCAAAAAATAGTGGTCACAGATACACAAAAAACACGGAGCCGTTCACACGCGACGATAACGACACTGAAAACACGTTGACACGGCGCACATAACACTGATGAATCCGAAGGCACAAGTGAACGTAGAAGCGGGACGGCGGACACTAAAAACACAAAACGATGTCACACACACGAGACACAGATGGCGATGATCTCCGGCGCGCGAAGGTCCACGTAGTGTGTGCGAGTCAGGGACCTGCCAAGAGGGGAAGAAGGGTGAGGACGGGTGGAGAGGGTGGAGAGGGGAGAACATAGATGCCAATGGCTGAGGAGATGGGAGGAGGGGTAGAAGGACAGGGGAGGGGAGGCCCGGGGGAGGAGTGGGGAGAAGGGGAGGAGGGATGGAGGGTGCCCAAAGGAACAGATACAGGAAGAGGGAGGGAGGATCAAAGTTGGTAGGAGGGGTAGATGGAGGGGAGGAGGACATCATGAGGGAGGGGGAGCTGGCGGAAGCCACCTTGGGAGAGGGTAAGGAGGGTGGAGAGATGGAGACCGGGTGGGACGTGGGAATACAGGTGCGGCAGCAGGCGGGGGTGGGAGAGGATCGGGGAGACGAGCGGGTGAGGAGGATCGCGTTTACGGGAGGTGTACAGGATCCGTATCCTTTCAAGGAAAAGGAGGAGGTGGGGGAAGGGGATGAGATCATACAGGATCTGCGTAGGGGAGGGGAGACGGATGCGATAGGCGAGGCGGAGAGCATGGCGTTCAAGGATTTGGAGGGATTTGTAAAAAGTAGGGGGGGGGCGGAGATCCAAGCCGGATGGGCATAGCAAAGGATAGGGCGGATGAGGGATTTATAGGTGTGGAGAATGGTGGAGGGGTCCAGACCCCACGTACAGCCGGAGAGGAGCTTGAGGAGACTGAATCGGGAGCGTGCCTTGGCTTGGATTGTCCGGATGTGGGGAGTCCAGGAGAGGCGACGGTCGAGGGTGACGCCAAGGTACTTAAGGGTGGGAGTGAGGGTGATAGGATGGCCATAGATGGTGATATAGAAATCAAGGAGGCGGAAGGAAGGGGTGGTTTTGCCTACAATGATCGCCTGGGTTTTGGAGGGATTGACCTTGAGCAACCACTGGTTGCACCAAGTGGTGAACCGGTCAAGATGGGATTGGAGAAGGTGTTGGGAGCGCTGTAGGGTGGGGGCAAGGGCAAGGAAGGCGGTGTCTTCGGCAAACTGGAGAAGGTGGACGGGGGCTGATGGCGGCGGCATGTCCGCCGTGTACAAAAGGTACAGAAGGGGGGAGACGACGGAGCCTTGGGGCACACCGGTGGAGGGGAAAAAGTTGTAGGAATCTGTGTGATGGATGGTGACATAGGAAGGACGGCGGGAGTGAAAGGAGCCGATCAGACGGACGTTGTTAATGGGAAGGGCGAAGGTTTGGAGCTTGAAGAGGAGACCGGAATGCCATACGTGGTCATAAGCACGTTCGAGGTCCAGGGAGAGGAAGATTGCGGAGCGACGGGAATTAAGCTGTTCGGAAAGGAGATGAGTGAGGTGAAGGAGAAGGTCGTCGGAATAGAAGGACGGCCGAAAGCCACACTGGGTAACGGGAAGGAGGCGGTGCTGGCGGAGATGCTGGTGGATGCGTCGGGTGAGGATAGATTCCAGGACCTTGCTGAAGACCGAGGTAAGGCTGATGGGACGGTTAGGAGGAGACGGCGGACGGCGGTTTGCCAGGTTTAAGGAACATGAGGATACGGGAGGTTTTCCACAGATCGGGGTAGTAACCGGTGGACAGGACTACATTGTAGACCCCGGCCAGGGTGGAGAGGAAAGAGACAGGAGCTTCACGAAGGTGACGTTAGGTGACACGATCGTGACCAGGAGCGGTGTTGCGTTTTGTGCGGAGTGTAGCAATGAGATCCCGTGTAGTGATAGGGGCATTGTGTTCCGTGTGTGCAATGTTGTCCAAGTACTGGAAACCAGGAGCGAGGGGAGGGACAAAGGTGTCAGCTCGATCGCGGGTATCCGGGAAGAGGGAGTAATCGAACTGGGGATCATCGGGGATGGAAAATACATCGGAGAGGTAGGTGGCAAAGTGATTGGCCTTACTAAGGGTGTCAGGGAAAGGGTGATCATCATGGAGAAGAGGAAGACCGCTCCAGTTCTCGCCTCGTCCCTTTATACTGTTATACCGCGCGACTGGGCATGCGGCCACAGATGCAAATGCGCCAGAGACGTCGTTCGGCGGCAGAGACGTGCATAGTGCGCGAGTTGTATCTATGACTCCGCAGTTGATGTTTGTTGGCATATCGATATATCATTGTGAGCTGCACTGTTGTGAGCTTTTACAACCTAACAAGTCGGCAGTGGCAGGGCACTGCATTGATAATGGTCACAGTATGTTGTATGACAACGTCGAAATTTTGGCAACTACATCGTCCTTTTGGGACTCGATAGTAAAGGAGGCAATTGAAATTCGCTTGACGACGAACTTAATTAATAGAGACAGTGGTTTCAATCTTGATAAATCCTGGAATCCGGCACTTGCTGTAATAAACTCGCAAAGACGTCGTCACAGTGCAGCTCACAATGATATATCGATATGCCAACAAACATCAACTGCAGAGTCATAGATACAACTCGCGCACTATGCACGTCTCTGCCGCCGACCAACGTCTCTGGCGCATTTGCATCTGTGGCCGCATGCGCAATCGCGCGGTACAACGGTATAAAGGGACGAAGCGAGCACTGGAGCGGCAGTTTTGCGGCTCACTGAAGATGGCTGAACGTTATACAGCCGAAATATTAGATGAAGAAGGAGATTTCTTGCGGCTGCACACCCGAAACTTAATGGAACAGTCTTTGCGCCGCTAAAACCTGAAGATTCACAATATAACGTGTGTTTTCCTACTGCTGTTTAACCCAATAACAACATTGCATTAGCTTTTAATGGTAGCTAGGTACACAATTGCTTCATGTGAACGCAGGTTTGCCTAATCTGACACCGAAAGTTTCTTGTTGTGAGGCGTCTTTGCTTCGTCTTTTCTTATAATTGTTAAATATAACTGAAGCCCACTGACGTTGGCATTACGTAAGATTGTACACGACAAATTGTACGCAAATATTTTTTTCAGTTAGTTCAATTTAGGTGAAGTCTGTCTATGTACAATTGAATAAATTGTTTTTTCTTTTTACGAGACGCGTTTCGCATTAAATAATAGAAGTAGCATCAGACAGCAAGACATACTCCCATTGAAAATGCATCAGTAAATGAAGGTGAGTCAATTCTCGCAAAATGAAAACACGATTTATACAATTCCATGTACAAAGACACAATCTAAAAGTGCTTCATATAATATTACTAACTACTGAGATAAACACAAACAACATTAAATATGTTTATACGTCAGGAGCTGAAGTTGTGTATGTCAGTTAATACCCGAACTATAAACATGAACTGTTTGCGAGTTTCCAAGTGGGTACCATGTGTGTCATGACGTGCGAGCTACAGCTTTTCTAGTTAACCTGAGACCTGCATTCTAACGGAAACGAGATTTGTATTGCTACTGACTGTAATGTTCGTACTGATGAGGCGCAACGATAGATGTGGGGCAGCGACACCAGTAGGAAATCTCTCCCGAGTAATTGACATGCCTGCCGGTACGCTCGTATAAGGACCTGGAGACGCCAAAAGCAGTCGAAACATCTCCAATGCAAACAGTAGTGTTGTTGTACTGCTTCACTAAGGGCCTAAACAGCTTCTGAACTTGACAGATCACCTGAGAATCAATATGATTATTAAACAGGAAGTATGTTCTTGAGTGATTCAGGTCCCATTAAGATTTTTTTACCTAGCTCAGCGTTCAACAAACGGTCATATATCCACGAGAAGATCTGATGCCCGATCAGGAAAGTATTGTTATTGAAAAAATTTTGAACCGGTAACACAAACTTTATTAATTTGTTCCATTTACTTTCATTTGCAAACTGATAAAAAATTCGACATTAGAATACACTGAGGAGACAACAATCATGGGATACCTCTTAATAGCATGTCGGACGTCCTTTTGCCCTGCGTAGAGCAGCAGCTTAATGTATCATGGGCTCAAAAAGTCATTGTAAGTCCCCTGAAGGAATACTGAGCCGCGATGACCCTATAAAGGTCCATAATTACGAAAGTGTGGCAGGTGCAGGATTTTGTCCTCGGACTGGTCTACATTATGCCTCATAAACGTTCGATGGGATTCATGTCAGGCGATCTGGGTCGCCAAACCATTCACTCGAATTGTCCAGAATGATCTTCACACATTGACACATTCGCTAACAACTGCGACTTTGTGACCTGTGTGCACTGTCATCCATAAAATATTCCATCGTTGTTTGGGAACTTCAAGTCCACCCAGTGGCTGCAAGTGATCTCCACGTAGCCAGTCATAACCATACCCAGTTCATCACCTATTCAGTTGGACCAGTGGACACCGTCTGTTCCATGTAAACTCAGTACACACCATAATGGAGCCGACAACAGTTTGCACTAAGCCTATGTGACGACATGGGTCCATGGCTTCGTGGGGTCTGCGCCATACTTGGACCCTGCCGTCAGCTGTTACTGCTGAAATCCGGACTCATCTGACCAGGCCAAAGTTTTCCAGTCGTCCAGTCTCCAACTGATATGGTGTCCACCCCAGGAGAGACGTTGCAGGTGATGTTGTGCTGTTAGCAAAGGCACTACCGTCGGTTGTCTGCGGCCATAGTTCATTAACGCCAGATTTATCCACTCTGTCCTAACGGATACGTTCGTCGTACGACCTACATTGATTTCTGGACGTATTTCACGTAGTGTTGCTTGTTTCTTAGCACTGACGTTGCTGCTCTCGGTCGTTAAGTGAAGGCCGTCGGCCACAGCGTTGTCCTTGTGAGAAGTAAGCCTCTAATTTGGTATTCTCGGCGCACTCTTGACACTGTGGACTTTGGAATATTGCATTTGGTAACGATTTCCGAAATGGAATGTCCCATGAATTCGAACTCCAGCTTGTGTATGCAATGCGTGAGGATGCAGAAGGCAATGAAAACCCATACATTAAAGACTCATAAAATGTGTCTCCAAAGGACTTGGGGCCTGTAATTGAAAAAACGTCAAATGATCTCCCCATTGGAAAAAGATGTCGGAATAGTTCCCCATACGAATATCCGGGAGGGCACTACCAAGGGGAGGTGACCATGAGAAAAAGACTGATTGACCCACGGGTCGGGGCGTGGGGAATGTCAGAATTTTTGAACGTTGTAGGGAAGCTAGAAAATCTGGAAAGGGATACGCAAAGGCTCAGTATAGATGTACTGAGGGCCAGTGAGGTGAAGTGGAAAGAGGATAGGGATTTCTGATCGGATGAATGTAGGGTATTTACAACAGCAGCAGAAAAACTTATAACAATTGTAGAAATGGAAATGCCGTGTGGCTAGGGCTTCCCGTCGGGTAGACCGTTCGCCTGGTGCAAGTCTTTCGAGTTGACGCCACTTCGGCGACTTGCGTGTCGATGGAGAATTCGTTATGAGTAGCAAGGTAGAACAGTGCGCTATTGCGAACAGTTGACTGAGAGGATCAGAATCGACAGCAAACCGACAATGATTGATCAGGTATTGAAATGGCAAATACAGTACATAACGGGAGATGAAAATCTAAAAGTCACGTGGACTGGGATGCTGTTGTAGGCGAAGGAGTAGAATAAAAAGGTACAGACGAATATGGGCTTGGGACAAGGATTGAGTGAGGGGAAAGACTAATTGAATTATAAATGTCAGCCAGTAATAGAGAATACTCTGTTCAAGAGGTGGCGGGATACTTGGAAAAGACCAGGTGATACGTGAATATTTCAGGTAGATTACATCATGGTCCGACAGAGATACCAAAATCAGATACTGGATTAAAAGTCTTAGGGAATAGCAGATATAGACTCAGATCACAATGTGGTAGTGATGAAAAGTAGGCTCAAGTTTAAGAGATTATTCAGGCTCAAGTGGCTCAAATGGCTCTGAGCACTATGGGACTCAACTGCTGTGGTCATAAGTCCCCTAGAACTTAGAACTACTTAAACCTAACTAACCTAAGGACAGCACACAACACCCAGCCATCACGAGGCAGAGAAAATCCCTGACCCCGCCGGGAATCGAACCCGGGAACCCGGGCGTGGGAAGCGAGAACGCTACCGCACGACCACGAGATGCGGGCAGATTATTCAGGAAGAATCAATGTAAAAAGGAATGGGATACGGAAGTACTAAGGGATTACGAGTCACGCTTGAACTTTTTCAAGGATATAGATACAGCAATAAGAAATAGCTTAGTAGGCAGTACGTTTAAATAGAAATGGATATCTCCAAAGGGCAATCACAGAACCTGGATAGGAAAACATGGGTACAAAGAAGGTAGTTGCCAAGAAACCGTGGGTAACAGAAGAAATACCTCAGTTATCGATGAAAGAAGGAAGTATAAAAATATTCAACGAAATTCAGGAATACAGAAACTTATGTCGCTGAGGAATGCAATAAACAGGAAGTGCAGGGAAGCTAAGACGAAATCACTGCATGAAAAATGTGAAGAAATCGAAAAAGAAATGATTGTCGTAAGTACTGGCTCAGCGTATAGGAAAGTCAAAACAACCATCGGTGAAATTAAAAGCAAAATTGGTTACATTAAGAGTGCAAAGGTAATTCAACTGTTAAATGCAGGCGAGAGAGCGGATAGGTAGAAAGAATACTTTGAAGGCCTCTATGAGGTACTGTCTGAAGTACTAGAGGTGACTACGAAATGCTGTTAAAGTCCTAGACCCGATGAAGGGAAACTCCTGATCTACATCTCCACGCGGTAGAGTGTGGGAAACTTCACTACATGTGATGGCTAACATATACAGGAACCGATGGATTACCAGACTAATTCATCACCCCAGCATTTGCTGGGCAGTGCACCCTCTTGCCCTGGAAATGAGAAATCATTTCCGAAGCGGAAGAACCAGCTGATGGTCAACGACACAGGATGTAGGAGTAAACGGGAAACCACCACATTAAAGAACTAAGGTTATCCCAAGCATCAGCAGTAAACCATGCCAGTATCTTCTGCAAAATTTTCCGGAGATAAAACCGTCCCCCAATTGGATCTACAGGTGGGGACTGCAAAAGATACAGATAAGGTGAAGGAAAAGAATACCAATTTTAACATAGCAACATGGAATGTGAGAACATTGCTTCAGTGTAGCAAACTAGAACATCTAGAACTTGAATTGGAACGACTGGAAATCG
Source organism: Schistocerca nitens (assembly GCF_023898315.1). NCBI lineage: Eukaryota > Metazoa > Arthropoda > Insecta > Orthoptera > Acrididae > Schistocerca > Schistocerca nitens. The sequence goes on along the minus strand of NC_064621.1, from coordinate 317,158,660 downwards.
ACATTCTAGCCATATCTGAGATGAGGTTGCCCCAGTCAGGTGATTTATGGTCTGAAGAATACTGAGTCATTCACAGTGACCTAGATAGACCAGGAATGGGAGGAGTTGGAATAATTCTGAGGAAAAACTGCAGCTCACGTGTCAAGGGATATGTGCAGTATAGTTCTCGAATAATACTACACAAACTTGAAACTAAACCAAAGGACACTGTGATAATACAAATATATATGCCAACATCTAAAGAAGAAGATGCCGTCGTAGACTAAATATACGAAGAAATAAGTAATGCGATGAGTAATGTTAAGGGAAATGAAACCTGATTGCCATGGGGGACTGGAATGCGATTGTGAGTGACGAACCGGAGGAACTAATTGTTGGAAAATACATCTGGAGAAAGAAATGAAAGGGGAGATCGACTAATCGAGTTCTGCTCGAGACACCAATTATTTGTTGGAAACGCACTTTTCCAACAACACAAACGAAGAAGATACACGTGGAAGGCACCTGGAGACCTGAGGAGACAGCAGATTGATTACATTCTAGTAAAAGCACGTTTCAGGAACCAGGTAAAAGATTGCAGCAGCTGTCCATATGCAGACATAGGCAGTGACCATAACGTAGTCCTGACGAAAAGTTCACTCAGATTCAAATGTTTGAAGAAGAATCCAATAAAACTTAAATGGGAACTAGACAAACTGAAAACTGAGGGACTGTCAAAGCGTTATGCTCGCGAAACAGACAACATAGCTAAATGTTTTCAACATGCTGGAATAAATGAAGACTAGGGTCAAATTAAATCTGATACGTACAAAGCAGCAGGAAAGATAGCGGAAAAACTAACCCCCCCCCCCCAAAAAGAAATGGAAATCGATTACAACAGATATTATTGAGCTTATAGAAAACAGGAGATTATACTAAAATGCAAATCTAGAACAAGGAGAAGCTGAATACAGAAGGCTAAGGAATTTAGTCCTTGAAGAAGCTAGGAAAGGAAAAGAAAATATTTTTGAGGAAATGTGCAGGGAAGTGGAAGAAAATGTGCAAAACCGAAGAACTGATTTAGCCTGCAGAATAGCAAATAAAATTTTTTAACCAACGTAAAACTACACTTTCAGGCACAATAGAAAATAACGAGGGGAAAATTCTGTTTGACATGGTGAAGAGATGGAAAGAATACACACAGGAGTTGTATGCTGGGACACCTCTTTTGGAGTAATAGGAAGAGAAGAGCAAATAGACGAAGTAGTCCAGGGAGATGATATGCTGCAAGAAGAATTTGACAAGGCTCTAAAGGAATTACGGGACAACAAGGCAACGGGTAATGATGACATCCCTGTGGAACTAATAAAGAATGCTGGTGACAGCATGAAAACGATGCTGCTTAAAATTATTAGGTCTATCTACACTACTGGCCATTAAAATTGCAACACCAAGAATAAATGCAGATGATAAAAGGGTATTCATTGGACAAATATATTATACTAGAACTGACATGTGCCCGCCGCGGTGGTCTAGCGGTTCTGGCGCTGCAGTCCGGAACCGCGGGACTGCTACGGTCGCAGGTTCGAATCCTGCCTCGGGCATGGGTGTGTGTGATGTCCTTAGGTTAGTTAGGTTTAAGTATTTCTAAGTTCTAGGGGACTTATGACCTAAGATGTTGAGTCCCATAGTGCTCAGAGCCATTTGAACCATTTGAACTGACATGTGATTACATTTTCACGCAGTTTGGGTGCATAGATCCTGAGAAATCAGTACCCAGTACAACCACCTCTAGCAGTAATAACGGCCTTGATACGCATGGGCATTGAATGAAACAGAACTTGGGTAGCGTGTAAAGGTACAGCTGCAGGTTCATCAAGAGTAGTGACTGGTGTACTGTGACGAGCCAGTTGCTCGGCCACCATTGACCAGACGTTTTCAGTTGGTGAGAGATCTGGAGAATGTACTGGCCAGGGAAGCACTCGACCATTTTCTGTATCCAGAAAGGCCCGTACAGGACTTGCAACATGCGGTCGTGTATTATCCTGCTGAAATGTAGGGTTTCGCAGGGGTCGAATGAAGGGTACAGCCACGGGTCGTAACACATCTGAAATGTAACGTCCACTGTTCAAAGTGCCGTCAATGCGAACAAGAGATGACCGAGACGTGTAACCAATGGCACCCCATACCATCACGCCGGGTGATACGCCATTATGGCGATGACGAATACGCGCTTCCAATGTGCGTTCACCGCGATGTCGCCAAACACGGATGCGACCATCATGATGCTGTATACAGAACCTGAATTCATCCGAAAAAATTACGTTTTGCCATTCGTGCACCCAGGTTCGTCGTCGAGTACACCATCGCATGCGCTCCTGTATGTGATGTAGCGTCAACGGTAACCACAGCCATGGTCTCCGAGCTGATAGTCCATGCTGCTGGAAACGTCGTCGAACTGTTCGTGCAGATTGTTGTTGTCTTGCAACCGTCCCCATCTGTTGACTCAGGGATCGAAACGTGGCTGCACGATCCGTTACAGCCATGCGGATAAGATGTCTTTCATCTCGACTGCTAGTGATACGAGTCCGTTGGGATCCAGCACGGCGTTCCGTTACGCGAACAGTAATAACGCAATACGATAAACCGCAATGGCGATAGGCTACAATCCGACCATTATCAAAGTCGGAATCTTGATGGTACGCATTTCTCCTGCTTACACGAAGCATAACAACAACGCTTCACCAGGCAACGTCGGTCAACTGCTGTTTGTGTATGAGAAATCGGTTGGAAACTTTCCTCAAGTCAGCACGTTGTAGGTGTCGCACCGGCGCCAACCTTGTGTGAATGCTCTGAAAAGCTAATCATTTGCATATCACAGCTTCTTCTTCCTGTCGGTTAAATTTCGTGTCTGTGGCACATCATCTTCGTGGTATAGCAATTTTTATGGCCAGTGGTGTAGAACACAGGAGAGATAACGACAGACTTCCAGAAATGTATAATTGTTTCTATACCAAAGAAGACAGCAGCTACAAAATGTGAATAGTACCGAACCTTAAGCCTAATATCACATGCATCATACAGGCTCATAACAATAATTCTGAACAGAAAAGGTGGAGGACACGCGAAGTTTGATTTCAGGAGGGGATTGAGAATAGGAGAAGCTGTTCTGGCACTGGGTCTCCATATCGAAAAGCAATTAAATAAAAATAAAGCAACTTATATTGCCTTTGTAGACCTGGGAAAGGCATTTGATAATATTATCTGACAAGAGATATTCAGAGTGCTGAGGAAAAGTGGAATGGAGTACAAAGACATCCGTGTGATAGTTAACATAAGAACTAGGTGACAATGATTGGGAACTGTCACCATGAAATATTAGAAAAGGGGTAAGACCAGAATGTGCTCGAGCTCCTCTTATATTCAGTGCTTGCATTCAGGAAGCTACAGACCAAGTTCGAGAAAATACTGGAGATCATTGTTAATGGGCAGAAGATAAACATGCTACGTTATGTAGATGATATTACTGTACTCACGGAGACAAAAGATCTAGAGGAAGTCCTCAGAACAATGGAAACGATTCTATGCATTCAGTATGGAATGAAAATGTACAAGAACAAGACTAAAGTGATCGTATGCAATAGAGGAGCAAAATATGAATCTCTGAGAATGAGAATAGGAAGGGAGGAGCTGGAGGTGGTAGAGGAATTTACCTACCTGTGAAGCCGGGAAGGAATTGCGAGTAGATTACGAAAGGACAAAACTGCATTTAATCGGAGGAGGAACTTGCTCACCAGCAAGAACATCAGTCTGATAATAAGCAAACATATCATGAAAGCGTTCGTTAGGAGTGTGGCCCTATGCGGATGTGAAAGATCGAAAATGGGAAGAGAAGAAAGAAGATGGCTGGATGTCCTGGAGATGTGGTGCTATACAAGGATGATAAAGATCAGCTAGAGAGACGAAGTAACAAATGAAGAGGTGCTTAGAAGAGTACACGAAACCAGATCTCTGTGGAGGCACATCCAAACAAGAAGAGACACGTAGCATCATTGTAACAATAGCAGAAGGAGCTATGGAGGGAAGGAATCGGCGGGGAAGACCCAGGATATCATACATGCAGCAGATCATGAATGATGTTAGATGTAACACATACGTGGAAATCAGAATAAAAGCAGACAGAAGTCAGGAATGGCGCTCTACTGCGAACCAACCTCAGGGTTGAACACTAAAAGAAGAAGATGAGGGGGAAGATTTGTCTGATGTGGTAGAGGAAGAAACAGGAGTCGATTTAGAAGAGACAGGGGATCCAGTATTATAACCGGAAATTAAAAGGGTATTGGAATACCTGTGATGGAATAAGGTAGGGTTTGTAAAATCATTGAGGAAAGTGGTCACATAACGCCTATTGGTATTGGTACGTACAAAGTATGAGTCTGGCGATGAACCTAATGCGTCCAAGTTGCTGACACTAATAATATGCAGAAGAATGAAAAGAAAACTGCGGATGTATTAGCTGATCATTAGTTTAGCTTTAGGAAAGATAAAGGCTACAGAGGGGCAAATCTGATGTCATTGATAATGGAAGGAAGACTATAGAAAAATTAAGACACATTCATAGGATCTGTCAACCTGGAAAAAGCGTTAGACGAAGTAGAGTGGTGCAAGATGTTCGAAATTCTGATGAAAATAGGGGTAACCTGTGGGGAGATGCGGGTAATATAATGTATGTACATGAACCTAGAGGGCCTAGTAGGAGTGGAAGACAGAGAACGAAGTTCTCCGATTAAAAGGGGTGTAAGACAGAGCTGTAGTCTTTGGCCCCTACTGTTCGATCTGTACATCGAAGAAGCAGTGATGGAAATAAAACAAAGGTTATAGAGTGGAATCAAAATTCAAAGTGAAAAACATCAATGATATGATTCGCTGGTGACATTGCTGTGTTCAGTGAAAGTGAAGAAATGTTATAGGATCTGCTGAATGAAATGAACAGTCTAATAAATACAGAGTATGGACTGAGCAGAACTCGAAGAAAGACGAAAGTAATGAGAAGTAGTAGAAATGAGAATAGTGAGATACTTGATTTCAGAATTGGTGATCTGAAGAAGTCAATGAATTGTGTACCTCGGCAGAAAAATAATCCATGACGGGGAGAGCAAGAAGCACATCAAAAGCAGACTACCACTGGCCAAAAGGGCATTCCTGGCCACGACAAGGCTACTAGTATCAGACATACGCCTTAAATTTGCGAAGAAATTTATGAGAATGTACGTTTTGAGCACAGTATACTGTGATAGTGAAATATGGATTGTGCGAAAAGCATTTTAGATGTGGTGCTACAGAGAAATATCGATAATTAGGTGGGATTGTAACGTAAGGAATGAGAAGGTTCTCCGCAGAATGTATGAGGAAAGGAGTATATGGAAAACACTGACAAGAAGAAGGAACAGGATGGCAGGATGGCAGTTAAGACAACAGCAATAATTTCCATGGTACTAAAGGGTAAAAACTGTAGAGGAAGACAGAGATTGGAATACATCCAAAAAATAATTGTGGACGTAGGTTGGCACAGGAGAGGAGTTCGTGGCAGGCCGCATCAAACAACTAGTCAGAAGACACAAGATATTTCCCGGCGGAGGTTCGAGTCCTCCCTCGGGCATGGGTGTGTGTGGTTGTCCTTAGGATAATTTAGGTTAAATAGTGTGTAAGCTTAGGGACTGATGACCTTAGCAGTTAAGTCCCATAAGATTTTACACACATTAGAACACAAGATATTCCCGCCATCAGTATATGTGCATATCACCATCCCATGACTATGGTCACGTCAGTGTAATAAATGAATTAAATAAAACCAAAACAACAGATAGTTTACGGGCCCTCATATTGTATATCAGCTTACGAATTTCTTAAAGAGAATGATCAGAGAACAAACTGTTTCTATCCCTACACTTTCCTATACGTTGCATTATTGATGAGGTCACTACTGACAACATATCTTCAGTAACCGCCTTACACGCTGCAGGACTTCTCTTTTTCATATGCTCGGCAACCGTTGGAATCTCCTAGTAGCCTCAAAGATATGTCTAGCACTGCCAGGTGAAGCTGTCATGCTGGATATTTCTGATAGAACGTTTCTTCCCTCCAACCGTTTGGAATTAAGCGGTTCAATGCAACTCTTCCTGGTGTAGAGTTACGGGGAGGACAACCATGGTATTGTAACCACATCATTAGAAGAGTTCTGAAGGACCAATTTTATATTGTTTCAGAACAAAAACAGTCTCTATCCCGAAATTATTTAACGTCAATAACACGTTCTACTCTTATGGCGTCATCAGTTTGTTTAAAAGCAGTTGCGTACGTGACCCATCAGCCATAAAATGACATAGAATGTGAAATAAAAGCCAAAGTAAGTGGATACATAATCCATCTGTCATGAAACTGAAAGGTATGTGCTGAGATCGATCAGGATAGAGCCAGTGAAAAATGTCGATAGTTCCCAAGAGCAAGGTTGGACAAGTAGTACATCTTCGAGAAGTAAGATCTTTGGCAGCTAACAGAGCTAGGTGCATGCGGTAAAAGTTTGAGTAGTGGTGAGGAGATGCGCAGAGACATTAGGCGTGTTTCGAGTCGGAGCTAGATGCCTGCAGGAGGCAGCCGGGTCGTGACAGCATCAAAGTAAGAATTGGCGCTACGCACATAATAAGCTATATATTGAGCGAAACTCGGGAAACTAGAAAGAATAATTAATAAAATAAGTTTTCTTTGTTTAAATAATGTGTAAAAGCTAGATAGAAATCCCATTGTTGATGCAATAAGCGTTTTGTGAAACTTTCTCGTAAATCCATGATATACACTCCTGGAAATTGAAATAAGAACACCGTGAATTCATTGTCCCAGGAAGGGGAAACTTTATTGGCACATTCCTGAGGTCAGATACATCACATGATCACACTGACAGAACCACAGGCACATAGACACAGGCAACAGAGCATGCACAATGTCGGCACTAGTACAGTGTATATCCACCTTTCGCAGCAATGCAGGCTGCTACTCTCCCATGGAGACGATCGTAGAGATGCTGGATGTAGTCCTGTGGAACGGCTTGCCATGCCATTTCCACCTGACACCTCAGTTGGACCAGCGTTCGTGCTGGACGTGCAGACCGCTTGAGACGACGCTTCATCCAGTCCCAAACATGCTCAATGGGGGACAGATCCGGAGATCTTGCTGGCCAGGGTAGTTGACTTACACCTTCTAGAGCACGTTGGGTGGCACGGGATACATGCGGACGTGCATTGTCCTGTTGGAACAGCAAGTTCCCTTGCCGGTCTAGGAATGGTAGAACGATGGGTTCGAGGACGGTTTGGATGTACCGTGCACTATTCAGTGTCCCCTCGACGATCACCAGTGGTGTACGGCCAGTGTAGGAGATCGCTCCCCACACCATGATGCCGGGTGTTGGCCCTGTGTGCCTCGGTCATATGCAGTCCTGATTGTGGCGCTCACCTGCACGGCGCCAAACACGCATACGACCATCATTGGCACCAAGGCAGAAGCGACTCTCATCTCTCATCGCTGAAGACGACACGTCTCCATTCGTCCCTCCATTCACGCCTGTCGCGACACCACTGGAGGCGGGCTGCACGATGTTGGGGCGTGAGCGGAAGACGGCCTAACGGTGTGCGGGACCGTAGCCCAGCTTCATGGAGACGGTTGCGAATGGTCCTCGCCGATACCCCAGGAGCAACAGTGTCCCTAATTTGCTGGGAAGTGGCGGTGCGGTCCCCTATGGCACTGCGTAGGATCCTACGGTCTTGGCGTGCATCCGTGTGTCGCTGCGGTCCGGTCCCAGGTCGACGGGCACGTGCACCTTCCGCCGACCACTGGCGACAACATCGATGTACTGTGGAGACCTCACGCCCCACGTGTTGAGCAATTCGGCGGTACGTCCACCCGGCCTCCCGCATGCCCACTATTCGCCCTCGCTCAAAGTCCGTCAACTGCAAATACGGTTCACGTCCACGCTGTCGCGGCATGCTACCAGTGTTAAAGACTGCGATGGAGCTCCGTATGCCACGGCAAAATGGCTGACACTGACGGCGGCGGTGCACAGATGCTGCGCAGCTAGCGCCATTCGACGGCCAACACCGCGGTTCCTGGTGTGTCCGCTGTGCCGTGCGTGTGATCATTGCTTGTACAGCCCTCTCGCAGTGTCCGGAGCAAGTATGGTGGGTCTGACACACCGGTGTCAATGTGTTCTTTTTTCCATTTCCAGGAGTGTAGAAGTTTTTTTTAGTTTTTCACATGTGCCTTAAAAGTTTGAACAATAAATATTTTTTAGATAAAATTAGAGTTTCATATCACACCTTATGTCGTTCTCCGTATCCTGTGCTTGCATTGAACCAAAAGGTACATTAAAGGAAAGTTCCCATGAGTAAAGCTAATAATTTCATTTATCAGAGTTGGCAAACTATTCAGTTCAGGACAGAATTTTTATTAAGTAACAAACAGGGCCAAAATGAGTAAAGTTATCTAGAATGACAATTTTATGCCATTGAACCACGGCTGAGTTGAACATATGTTTTATTATCGGCTAAACGGGAAGGAGTGCACGAGCTAAGTCCACAGACGCAGTTAGATGCAGGTTGGTGACTTTCGTTTATTTTTACCACTAAACTTTCATGCAGTCAGATGTGTATTTTGAGTATTAATTTCCCAACAATATTTACATGCAGTCAGATGCAAGTTTTATTAAAGACTAAAGCAGTCAATGCAGTTCAGTCTTGTTTAAATAGAGAATTTTTGTTAACAACACTTTCAAAACTTCTAAAACATGAAGTGGAACTTGAGCATTCCAGCCGGCGAATCCTTTTGATGATACAAATGAAAGTGGGGCAGCTTTTACCTAGGATCAGTTCTGCGTGCAGTTCCGGTGCTCCCGATGCATTTTCTTGTAGCTAGCCGTAAATTAAGACCATGTTGACCAGTTCTTCATTAATAAACGGAGTTACAGGTAATTAGGCTATTCGGATGTTTTACAAGCAACACTTTCTGTATGAATTGCAGTATTCCTAAAACCAAATCTGATCTAAGTAGTCAGTGACTCCCACGCAGTTATCTTCACCTAAGTGTAGCATCCAATTCAAGACGTACCTATTGCCTGGGTGGCCCAAGTTTCCTTGAAGAGTGGTGCAAACTTCTAGGTTGCTACCCACTCAACGGCTGCAAATACAGCAAAAAGACCGCCATATTCATTATACTTTTACTCTACTTATTCTTGTTAGAACTACAAAAAAGTTTTATCACCCAATTGATCTCACTGAGATCCATTACTCCGCTGGCACAAAATAGCATGCTTCCGTTGAAAAGAATGCAGCTGATGCATGTATCTCCGTTATTAACCCTAGGAAGTCTAAGCCTTTATGTGACATGGATACCAAATGGGGTTTTGGTGAATTCACTAGTATTAAATTAGTTAAAATATAAAATCTTTCTCAAAGTTGTCAGTTTTTATCAGTAAAGTAAGCGAGTAATTTAAATATTGTTAATAGTTATAAATATTATGTTGAGTCAATAAAAATTTGGATGTTACAATACAAAATACAAATGTGTTGGTATTCTACACAAGGTACTCAGAGTCTGGAACTTCGAGGTAGGAGAAAAACTTCACAATTTAGACTTTGTCTTACTTATCTAATTATGACACTGTCTACAACAACCTTTTGATTTACTTAGATTGTTGTACGTCTGCTTCTTTGTTCTAGCTTCTTTTGCACAAACATGACACCGACCTTTCTCTGCAGGAGGTTTACCTACATTTGTTGTCAATTTTTTGGTTTTCTTTTGCAGAATACTATCCATTGACTGACGGAAAAATTCAGTTGACTTTCTTACATTAGTACTTCTTTAGGGTACCGCATGTTTATTTCACTAGTTACAACAAAGGTTGCAGAAAAATAGGTTTCGTTTATTGTGTTTCTTCTCATTCCTTTCTGGATATTCATAGATGAATATAGTGACTGCATTGGTAGCACAGCTGTCGATGAGAAAGTAAAGTACCGATAGTGACCACCTCCTTGTTCCCCTTTTGCAGATGACGTACGAGCCATTAGATCAATGGTATTAATGCCACCTTTAGTGGAATTGTAATATGAGTTTATGTAGATTTCATTCTTCTGTCTTCCTTAGCTGACTTCATCTGGTGCATAAGTTTTACTTGGCTTTGCTTTTAATGTTTAGGGTACCAAAGCAACCGGTACCCTACCTGTTGTTGGCTCTGTGAACAACAATACCAACGAATATAGATCTCGATCTGGTGTGTTCTTCATTACGTCTGGAATACGCTTTCTGTTTGACTGGATAGTACGTACTGTAGTTCTGGTATAACTCTTCTCATGTGTAGTATTGTATCGTAGTAATATTTTAACCAGTATTTTTCACATGCACTGTCAGACGTTTAACGACAAGTACTGAACTTCGTTCTTCCTTGAAAACAAAAAAAGCTCTGTAATTTATTTGCGTAGGATTCTATATTCATTACATATCTTTTTGTTGCGTCTGACACCATACGTAGAAGGATGCCATACATGCCCAGTTTCTCCACCATAAATGCTTTGAATGGGCAGCCTGCTCTAAACAGGCTGAGCATGTCATCAATGGTGACGTGCACTTGTTTACGCTCTAGAGTAAACGTATAGTTCACTTTGTAGGAAACTTCACGGATTGCTTTGAACTTGTCTTCTTGAAATAGTTCAAATGGCTCTAAGCACTATGTGACTGAACATCTGAGGTCATCAGTCCCTTAAACTTAGACTTAAACCTAACTAACCTAAGGACATCACACACATCCATGCCCGAGGCAGGATTCGAACCTGCGGCCGTAGCATCAGCGCGGTTTCCGACTGAAGCGCCTAGAACAGCTCGACAACAGTGGCCGGCCTTGTCCGCTTCCTTTCATTGCTGGCGTGTAGTTTTGTCATGAAAACTAACGATTCTTTGAAACGTTCGCTTGCCACAGTAGCCTTGTAAACAGGCCGAGCCACTAGGTTGTCCAGAGATCACGTACATTGACAGAATTATTCTCATTTGCATAAAAACGTATGAGTATTAATATAAAGGCCGATTCCTTCATTAATGGAAGTAACATTTAACTCAACTGTCACTTCAAAAAAAAATGGTTCAAATGGCTCTGAGCACTATGGGACTTAACATCTGAGGTCATCAGTCCCCTAGAACTTAGAACTACTTAAACCTAACTAACCTATGGACATCACACACATCCGTGCCCGAGGCAGGATTCGAACCTGCGACCGTAGCAGTCGCGCGGTTCCGGACTGAAGCGCCTAGAACCGCTCGGCCACCGCGGCCGGCAACTGTCACTTCATTTGCAAGTTTTATTCTAATAGCTGTGGTATCAGGTGTAAAACGTAACATCAAGGCTTCTCCAATAGATTTGCTAACACTGGCTGTAGTTACTCTTGACTGCTCCCTTACTATGATTACAAAAGACTTCCGAGTTATTCTGGGCTTTGTAATTACATACGCTTCCAGACTTTGGCACAGTGAAATCCTGAGCATCGTTACCCGAAGCTGCCTTACCTACATCATCTATTACGTCCACATCACTTCTCCAGTCTGTATCATACTCCTCCTCATGTCCATTGTCACTATCTGAGCTAGAATCTTCGTCTAAAATTTCATTTTGAACTCTTTCTAAACATGATTCATGTATTCTTTTAGACATTTCTGAGCCTCTTACTCTTATCTTCAGCAAGTTCTTCCTGATTTCCGACTATTAACCCACTTATAATGTTTCAGTACGTACAAGTACATCCGTACTTTATCCTCAAAATGCATTCCAAAAGTAACATTACTTCATTAAAAAAATCATACACATTAGCAGTGTAGGTATTACCTAATAGCGCGTATTATATTATATTGTGAATTAAGTGCATTACAATATGTCTGTGGCAGTTCCAGAACTTAACTCCGGTTGAAGCGTCTTGTAGTATAGTAGCGCCATTGGAAGGACAGTGCCGGGCTTGTTCTGCGTGAGAGTCAGCAGAAGTAGCGGGGGGGGGGGGGGGGGGGGGCGGTGGTGGCACGAACCCGCGCAGTGCCTCGTCCCTAGCTACCCACCGGATTTCTGGGCAGCGCCATCTGCTTGCCGCCGGCTGCCTTGTGGTTTTCCGAACTTTCGCTGTATGAAGTTCTGCCGCGCCATCGCGTCGCGTCTGCAGCCAGCTGTTTGCGAATTCGACGCCATTCGCGGATCCCCCCCGGGCTCGCAAAGTGAGCACGCCCGTGCTGTTTGCTCAGCGGTACATCGCGGTGAAATACCCCCGATAACGCGGCGTCTCTTAAATTCACTCTGTCTCTTACAGCTGCACGCTGATTTTTCTGTATTGCAGACTAACAGTATAATGAAATATAAGTCACCATCGACGATCGTTCTATTCGTTTAACCCTCCGGCAGGCGCGCCTACTGTTGGCACACGAATAGGCGCGCGTTGTAAACTTTACAACACGGTCATTTGTCAATAAAAACAAACTTGCCTTAAGCAAACTATTACATTTACTGAAGAAAGCAGTTGATATTCACTGTCTTCAACATTTATAACAAGAACTTTGGCTCTTTTAGTTCTTTAAATAACAATTTAGCCAGTTTTTCTGACATATGTTCACTTTCGTAACACCCTTCACAGACAATTTGTTTGCGAAGTAATTACGGTAATGTTCAGAAAAATGAAGAAGTAGCCAGTGGCCATCTCCTTCTAATTCTTGAAATTGAGTATCAGGCACACATTTTAGCTACAACGTCAACTCCACCTTTTGTCATGTTGTACTCAATTATGATCTCAGGTTTGTGTCTTTCTTCATCCACTCGCCACGCCATGCACAGCGGACAAAAGTGTGACAGCACAGTTTTTACAAGAAACATTTGAAACTAAGGTCTTATCCTACTGAAATCTAAACATTGCACTTTCTACTTCTTTTCTTTTGTTTGGGAGAAATTCTGGAAGAATATCACGTTTGTTCTTCTTCATTGTACCAATGCAAGTGATAGTTCTCTGCAGCAAATATTCAGAAAGGAGGTTCCTGTTAGAGTTTTCTACAGGCACCACATATCTTTTCATTATGTCTTCAGGAGCATTAGATACCCGATGTTGTCCCTTGGTTGCATGCTGCAGTAAACTTCCAGATTACTGCAATGAAATGTTTTTGCACCACACAGAGAAAACATTTTTGTCCCATGTGTAGCCGGTGGGCTCGGTATGTACTGAATCAATCCATAGCGGTCTCTGTAGGGCTGAAGTATTTCATCTATCTTGGTGAATTAACCAGGCAGTAAGAACATTGACAGTTAGCAGCTGAGGGATACGATACTGTACGAACTGCAACCAACTTATCAGTTTTTCTCCTGTCATTACCCGTTTCCATATCAACAAACCGCATACAGCTTCGAAAAAACAGAACTATTGTAACTCACTGCAGTCTAAGCAGTAGCAAACCTGTTCCCTCTGCTGCTCAGAGTTCCAGTACATTAGCATGATGGCATTTTCCTCTTCTTCAGAAAAAAAGAAAATCCAGAACACAGCCACTATTTCGTCGCTTTATTACCTCCTTTGGGTGAGAATTGATGTGGGTCTCGCTGTTTATTTATATAGGTATTTGTATAGTTTACGATTTCATCTATAAAGTCAAGGTCAATTACTTTCAAAAAAGCACTAACTTCATCAGTTGTATCCATCACATTTCTCTTCGGATCTGGTGGAATTAGCACAGTGTTTTTTCTGTAGGTCTTTGATGTTTTAGCAGATTCGCTTTTACACCAACGTCAAACTTTGTCTTTTCAATAAAGAACCCTCGTTCATCTGCTGTATCTCCGGGATCACCATCCTCATCTTCAGGTTCAGATTTGCTGACATGGTCCTATTCAGTGTTTTTATCAATCAAATCTACTTTACTTTCCTCCAAGTCTGAAAAGTCTGGATGGACTTTATCATCACGTTCTTCGAGCAGTTTGCGAATTTCTTCGTCTGAATTGGAACAAAACATCAAAGAACCAAAATGAATAAACACATTCAGATGTCGGTGCAACTAAAGTAACGTTTAATGTGGATCTATAAAAACTAAAAAAAAACAACGAGCAGTTATAGTTAACATTTTAGTACACTTTCCTCGGGACAGTGGCAGCTGGAATAAAGCTTCCAACTGTCACACGAGCAGGCGTGCGTTGTAGTTTTTACAACATTCGACACGTCGTTGCTTACAACTCAGAAAACAAATTCAGAAACCTAACCAAATAAACTATACCAACTTTAACACTGTCGAGAAAACATCGACAGTTGAATTCATGGCAGCAATTGCGCTATAGCTGAAGGTTAAGGCATTAATCACGCATAAATACTGCTGCTGCTGTACTTTTTACAACAGCGCGCCCGCTGGAGGGTTAACTAACAAATGACCTCGGACTGACGTTGAATGTGCACCTACAAATCTTGCGAACAGTAACTTCACAACGCATTGAAATTAAGAAAACCTCTAAACAGCCGAACATGGTAATAGCATCCCTCCACCATTGCCCACAGTTAAAATTCTCCGTATGTCATAATCACCTGAATATCGGTTCAATCACAATTTTGACGATCCCTCCAAATCATCGAACGGCACAAATCTTCGTCTTGCCTTCCATACCCTTCTACTATCTACCACTGCGCTGCTGTATAAACTTGTTTATCTTCCATCTCTCCTCTTCCTTGCTGAACACATGGCAGTTTCTAAACTTTATACCACCATATCGTTTCATACATGATTCACCTGTAGACTCTACCTCACTTCTACCAACCCACTCTGTAAACCTTACATCAACTCACTCTCCACATCCTGTCCTGAAAAAACTTACCATGAAGTCGGCTGAAAGAGCTACCTGTCTCTCACCGACTTTCCCCGTTAATTCTCCAGACCTTGCGACGAGGTCCTCCTCCCGAATTCTTCCCTCCCACATCATTTTCAAAACGCTCTCGCTCTAACTACTAACTACTGCTCACTTCCAGTGACCTAAACATGTGCTATAAGCAAGCCCATTTCTGTTATAAAAACTAAAGTTAGTTAACTATTTCAAAGAAGACAACAATATTTTACATTAATTCTTGAATAAACAACCACAGGTTTTAGTAATTTTTATACAGTTTTATATTCTAACTTATTTGAGATATTTACGTATTCTAATTATTTCGGCTCTCTGACTAGCCAGTCCTCGCTCTGAAGGGTGAGGAAAAAATAACAAAAAGCGAAAAAACAACAAGAGTTTTATTTCGAAATTTTCACGGTTCTTTACACGCCCTATCCTAGTGCAAAGGAATTTTAATTTGTGTACATTAGTAACACCTGTTTTGCTTTTCTAGCGTTGTTTTCCTTTAAAATTCTATACAGTATACTAGTAGTGTGTTCATATTTCGTGTATAATTACGTGAGGTTTTCGAAAAAATTTTGTTAATGAAGCTCGCTTTTTCATGAATAAAGTTACTACTGATGGTGCTATTAATATTACCCACCTTATGGCAAGACGTCAGTAGTTTGTTACTGGAGGAACTGCATTTAAACAGTTTACCAATTATGACAAATAATTGTCGTACAGCCAACCCATACGGCCATTGGTACTTTAAGCCAGATACATTATTGACGAACCGAAATGGTCTACACTATAGGCTAAAATACCTGCTTCACAAAACCTATTTTATATTTTTTCATGAGGAGACATAGCGGAATTCTTTATGTCTTCGGCCGCGATGTGGCACAAGCATCCAACAAAGCATTGTGTGAATGTTTAAATGGGTCTGCCTAAAAAAATGGCTCTAGGCACTATGGGACTTAACTTCTGAGGTTAGAACTACTTCAGTCTAACTAACCTAATGCTCATACGTGCCATGTCTGTCTAATTTAGGGGATGTAAACGATGTCTTTCATGGTGGAGATGCAGGAGGAAAGGTGAAGTCCATCTAAAATATTTTGGAAAGGATTTCTCCATTTCGCCACTTACCGTTAATGTTCTTACTACTTGCTTCTAATGTATGGATTGGGCTCAAGGGCTTCTCGGCGAGTAGCATCCGTTACACATGCAAAACCAAGGTGTCTTTATATGCGTTAAAGTGTGTGATTCTTCGAAATATGTTAAGTTGCTACACGAAAAGCGTGTTTGGTTGTAGCGGTTAACACGCTGGAATCGTACTCCGAACGACGACACTCGAAATCTCGTCCCATCTACATTTACGTGTACCTTTGCCTCCGTGTTTATCATAAACTTATATATCATAAACTCCGGGACAGGAAATCCGCATCCTTCCCTAGTACGAGCTTGTGGGAAGTCTGAATGTTGTCGTCGACGTTACATTAAATCCTATACTGGATTTTTTCCCCTTGTGAAGGTTATCTTGACGCCAGTTGTAAGTTTCACGGTAGGAATTTCCCTGGTGTTGCTCGCTTCCTCGCTCGCTTGGTCGTTCGACTCTAGACGGCGATAAAAAAAAAAAAAACACAGGAGTATTGCGTTCATATCTACATGACCGTCAACTCTAGATGGCAACAACAAGAGTATTGCGTTCTACAGTGAAATTTAGTTACAACTGTGCAGCGTGAGCTTCTTTAACATGTCATATCGTGTTACGCCCGAATACTGCTACAGGAAGAAGGGCGCTTTCACTTGACTAGGGAATTCTTCAATCCGACACAACGAAGCCTGCGCTGAAGTATTTCTATGAAGATTACACCAGAAAACTGCAGTATCAAAACTGTAGCTACAAAGACAAACAGAAGGTATAATAAATAACTGTCTAAGTTACACATTTATTCCACACATGGAGCTGCTTTCAACAGTAGTTAGTAAAGCCATTCCTCCCTAGTGCACGAATCGTTAAAATCGGTAAATGAGCAGAAATAGTCGGGCTTACAAAGGTTGTGTGTCTATCGGGGGGGGGGGGGGGGGGGGGAGGATTACTGTATGTTTCTATCCTATCTATTTCAACATCCAGATCCTGGGTGCCAAGGAAACATCAATTCCACTCTGGGTGAGATAATCCACAATAGGGGCCTCGTATACAGCGTGTTACAAAACGATACTAACAAATTGGAGGGGGTGTGGAGAGTGTCATGTAGAGGAAATTTAGGAAGGAATCCGTGCCCATAAACATCAACCAACGACACTACAGAGCATCGAAGTTGTAGGCGCCGACGCCTACTGATAGGCCACCACTTCGGCACCAAACATGACTTCGTACATTGACGGACTGTCGGTGAAACGCCTCGCAATGTTGTTCGTTTTTCATTGATCATGACTAGTTGCCACGATCGCCAGTGCAGAAGATGAGCTAGCTGCTGTGTAAACAGACCTTGTACCCTATGAATGCGATGCCTTGTTACATTTGTGGGTGACATTTTTGGACAAGACTTTTTGTCTGCAGTGTACTTTTCTCCTTGAATCCTCTAAATTCTCCAGTGTTTCTCGGTGTACAGGAGAAAAATAAACTGTGGAGGGAAATCTGTGCCCAAAACCATCATCCACGTAGGTAACAGACCATCGCATTCAAGCAGACAAAGCCTCTCTACATAGCAGGTAGCTCCATCTTCTCCAGAGACGCTCGTGGAATTCAGTCGCGATCACCGAATAATAAACAACATTGCTACAAATTCCACCTATGGTCTGCTGAAGGTGTAGCCTACTGGCAGGTGCCGGTGCCTATAACTTCGGCACTCTATGGCTTCTTTGAATGATGTTTCCAGACACGGGTTGCTGCCCTCAGTTTGTTCCAAAACATCCTCCTTACAGCCTGTGGAAATTGGTCGCAATTGGTCATCAAAACGATGGGCCTGATTAATAAACTGCATCTGACTGCGTTAAATAAAATTCATCCTTATACAAGATCTAAAAACTGCAATTCCCTAAGAAATTCTATACTCAAGTGCCAAAGAAACTGATATGGGCATGCGCATTCAAATACCGAGATATGTAAACAGCCAGAATTAGGCGCTGCTGTCGGCAACGCCTATACAAGACAAAAAGATTCTGGCGCAGTTATTATTTCGGTTACTGCTGCTACAATGGCAAGCTATCAAGATTGAAGTGAGTTTGAACGTGGTATTATAGCCGGCGCACGAGCGACGGAGCACAGCACCTCCGAGATAGCGATGAAGTGGGGATTTTCCCGTACGAAGATTTCACGAGTGCATCGTGAAAATTAGGAATCCGGTAAAACATCAAATCTCGGACATCGCTGCCTCGGGAAAAGGATTCTACAAGTGCGAGACCAACGATGACTGAAGAGAATCGTTCATCTTGACAGAAGTGCAACCCTTCGGCAAATTACTGCTGATTTCAATGCTGGGTCATCAACAACTGTCAGCCTGCGAACCATTCAACGAAACATCATCGATATGGGCTTTCGGAGCCAAAGGCGCACTTATGTACCCTTGATGACTGTACGACACAAAGCTTTACCCTTGGCCTGGGTGACATTGGTCTGTTGATGACTGGAAACATGTTGCCTGGTCAGACGAGTCTCGTTTCAAATTACGTCGAGCGGATGGAGACAACCTCATGAATCCATAGACCCTGCATGTTAGCAGGGGACTGTTCAAAGTGGTGGAGGCTCTGTAATGGTGTGGAGCGTGTACAGTTGGTGTGATATGGGACGCCTGATACGTGTCACTCTGACAGGTGACACGTACGTAAGCATCCAGTCTGATCATCTGCATCCATTCACGTCCATTTTACATTTAGACGGATCTGAGCAATTCCAACATGAGAACCCGACACTCCACACGTCTAGAATAGCTACAGAGTGCCTCCAGGAACACTCTTCTGTGTTTAAACACTTTCGCTGGCCACAACAGTCCCCAGACATGAACATTAACGAGCATATCTGGGATGTCTTGTAACGCTCTGTTCAGAAGGGGTCTCCACCCCCTCGTATGGAGTTATGGACAGCCCTACGGGATTCATCGTGTCAGTTCCCTCCAGAACTACTTTAGACGTTAGTTGAGTCCATGCCACGTTGTGTTGCCGCACTTGTGCTTGCTAGCGGGGCCCTATACGATATTAGGAAGGTGTACAGCATGTTTGGCTCTTTAGCGTATAAAATTCATACAATAGAAGCTTTTCTCTCTTAGTAACTTATTCTCCTCACTCAAATTTTTCAGTAGTAAATATCAATCAATAGCAACTGCAAAATACGGACACATCAGTGAAGTTAAAACATATCACAAGACTGTGAAGCACATTCAGTTTAAGAGTATACAGTCAGAGCCTCTAACTGCATTTCCGCCTATCTGCTTAGCAAGATCGATAGATAAAATTTCTTCTCTTTATAAAATGCAAGATAATTAAATAGGCAAGCCGTCACAAGTGGACCGAAACGTAGGGCAGGAACCACACTGCAATTTCATGCACTAAAATCATACCAAAAGCATCATATGTCTCCAATTTTGCGGTGTCTTTAACTTATTATCTAGGGCTAGAATTTGGCTTATGATTCTTCAGAAGAGAACCACCAGAAAACAAAAGTCATGGCCGGTCTTCATATCATTACACATTACATACATCTCCCATCTACATCTACATACAGGCTCCACAAGGCACAGTACGGTGCGTGACGGAGGATACCGTTTACCAGTACTAGTCACTTCCTTTCCCGCTGCACTCGCAATCAGAGAGAGCGTGGGAGAAACGACTGTCTGAATGCCTCAGCACAAGCCCTAATTTATCTCATCTTATTTTCGTGGTCATTACGCAAAATGTACGTTGGTGGCAGTAGAATTGTTCAGCAGTCAGCTTCAAATGCCGGTTTTCTAAATTTTCTAAATAGCGTTCATCGAAATGAACGTCGCCTTTCCTCCAGCGATTCCCATTTGAGTTCTCTAACCATCTCCGTAACACTTGTGTGTTGTTCGAACCCACCGGTAACAAATCTAGCAGCCTACCTCTGAACTGTTTCGATAGTTCAAATGGCTCTGAGCACTATGGGACTTAACATCTATGGTCATCAGTCCCCTAGAACTTAGAACTACTTAAACCTAACTAACCTAAGAACATCATACAACACTCAGTCATCACGAGGCAGAAAAATCCCTGACCCCGCCGGGAATCGAACCCGGGAACCCGAGCGCAGGAAGCGAGAACGCTACCGCACGACCACTTTTTTTATTTTTTTACCCGTGGTTTACAAGACCAGTGCTCTGCCCCTTTTTTTATTAACCACTTTTTTATTTTTTATTTATTTATTTATTTATTTTTAGGATGGTTAGGGCGTGGTGCACGCCGCACTAGCAGTGGGGTCTCTTCACGGCACTGCCAGTGCGTCGAGGCCCAAACCCCTCCCACCCCTTTTTTCATGTTCCCTGTTGTGTCATAGCACTAAGTGTCTAAGTGTACAGAATTCTTAACACAATATTCCCATTCTCCCATGTAAGAAAGACAAAGAAACCTCTTTTCAGAGTAGAAACTGAACACTGATGAAAACTTAAGAATTCTTCTTGAATCACACAAATACTTTCGAAGTCGAACACGATGAATTCTGAACAAAATGTTTTGAAAAAAAAAAAACTTTTCGTGTAACATAGAAGTTCCGGAAGCAAGGTAATAGTAAATAATAATAAGAAACCAAGTGACTTTTAATTTTCTTCTGTTCGTTCTCGTTCAAGGTGTTGTAGTGGTTCCACATATTTAACCAACACCCATTCTTTCTAAAATTATCTTCAGCATGTTGCCGTACTGCTTCTTGTGGTTGCGATACGTGCTGATTTTTGCATATTCACACTTCATGAAAACGCGGAATTCTATCTCGTTGTCCGACCCACGTTTGTGGATGACATAACTAACATATTTTCCCAGTAACCAGCTAATGGCGTTGGTTTTTAATTTCGGAAAGTATGCCATGTCTGGTCTCAGGAGGAGCGATGGCGTTATATATTCCGTAGAGGATCTGGTGAGAAAGGCGATTTGTTGCCTCATCCAATTCCAGTTATGCACATTGCCATCACAGGTGAATCTGTGGATGAGTGTGTCCACCAGATTGCATTTTCCACAAAGGTGTATCTGGTTTAACCCGATCCCATATAGTCTCTCGTTGGTGCTGATGACATGGTTAACTGTTTTGTACCATGCGGAAATAGCGTCTGTAGATAGTCCGGCATAGTTGATGTTCCGCCATACAGCTTTCTAGTCACAATTTGATAATTTCGTTTCAGTTTTTCTTCTGCCCTCATTTAACTTCCTTTCAAGTGTGATGTCGCGCGCTGTGATACGTGTGTTGCTTCTGATTTCGTCACTAAGATAACTTGCTTCGAGGAAAAAGTTCCTCACATACTGCAGACGGGCATTAATCCTTCGCACATCAATCGGTGCTTGCAGGCTATGGGGTGTCACAGCCTCAAAGAGCTTTGCTGTTATACATTGTGGAAGTTCTTTGAGTATATGGAAAGTCCGTTTGAGGAACAGAGCAGACTCTTTATAGCGAATATCCACCTAACCGAGGCCCCCGTTTCTGACATCCAGTATAACGGTAGTCGCACCAACCCTGAATAAGTCTCCTTGCCATAAATAATTGGTAGTAGTGGACATGATCCCTTTCGCTACTAGTTTAGGGATTGGAATTACCTGCGCAGTTAAATACGTTTTAGACAAAACGCAGGAGTTGATGAATCTGACTTTTTGCACCAGGTCCATAGTTCGATGAATGTTCTCCATTACAGCACCATGAACTTTCCTCCTAGTTTCCGTCCAGTTGAAAGCAGCCATCCTCAGCGGACATGCCATTAAGGTTATTCCCAAAGTTCTATGTTTGTTGTCTTGTTTTGCCCATACCAGTCGGATGTGATCTAGGCCCCGTAGATTCAATATTTTACTTTTGTTTTCATTTGTTGTCGCTCCCGACGCTAGACAATACCTTTGGATTTCTCTTTCCAGTGTAACTGTCTCCTCCTTATTCCTTATTACAATGCCCACGTCATCAGCATAAGCTCGTATGACACTTTTCTCACCACTCAATGTTATGCCCGTTAATCTTGCGTGCACAGTGCGGAGGAAGGGCTCTAAAGATACGGAAAATAAAAACATAGATAAGGGACTGCCCTGTGGAACCCCTCGCCGTATCTGTATGGGTTTAGATGTTTGGCCATTGATTGCTATTTTCGCATTTATACCTGTTACAATATTTCTGAGCATGTTGACAATCGAGGGTGAAAAGCCATTCTTAACAGCGTCGCAAAGTGGTATCTGTGACTAACGCGGTCAAAAGCTTTGTTGTATAAAGATTAAAGCACATTTTATACTTGTCACTGAGGTAATTGCAATGACGTCTCTGTATGCAGACAGACTTTCGAATATCGTTCTGGTCGGAGAACTAGATTGATGACTCAATATTTTGTTGGAAAAGGCAGAGAGTCTTTTGTTGATAATACGCGAAATTATTTTGTAATCAGAATTTAGTAGCGAAAGAGGCCGAAAATTGTTTAAGTTGGCTTTGCCTTTATTTTTAGGAATCCGTACTATTTTACTTTCTTTAAACTCTGCAGGGACCGTTTTTCCGTTTAGGACCTCATTTGCCATGGAAGTGATCTTGTCCACAATTATAGACCAGTAGCAGGCATAAAACTCCACAGGGAGGCCATCAAGTCCCGGAGATTTTTTGAGAGGTGAGTTACGCACTGCCTCATGCACTTCATCTTTAATAATAGGTGACAGGATGTCGGCATTGTCTGTTCCCGACAATTGTGGACCTAAAATAGTGAGAAAGTCCTCGAGAGCTGCATCTTCCACTGTGGTAGGGGCATATAAGGTATCATAGTACCTGCATAGTAGCATTGGCGGCCGAAGACTTCCGGCATAAGAAGTCAGCCTCATTCTTCCAACGGCCTTGTCAAAGAGGGCGGAGGAGCGGATAAAGGTTCTGGGCACTCTCTTGTAATGGGGGTGGGAAATTGCCCCTAAAGGCGGAAGAATCAGCAATGATCAACGACATGAGAATGAAGAAGGCAATGGAAACCACTGCATTAAAGACACGTAACGTGTATCCACAGGACATGTGGCCTGTAATTGAAGAAGTGTCATGATTATCTCTCCATTGGCAAAAGATTCCGGAATAGTCCCCCATTCGGATCTCCGGGAGGGGACTGCCAAGGGGGAGGTTACCATGAGAAAAAGATCGAATAATCAACGAAAGGATAACGTTCTACGAGTCGGGGCGTGGAATGTCAGAAGCTTGAACGTGGTAGGGAAACTAGAAAATCTGAAAATGGAAATGCAAAGGCTCAATCTAGATATAGTATGGGTCAGTGAAGTGAAGTGGAAGGAAGACAAGGATTTCTGGTCAGATGAGTATCGGGTAATATCAACAGCAGCAGAAAATGGTATAACAGGGGTAGGATTCGTTATGAATAGGAAGGTAGGGCAGAGGGTTTGTTACTGTGAACAGTTCAGTGACCGGGTTGTTCTAATCAGAATCGACAGCAGACCAACACCGACAACGATAGTTCAGGTATACATGCCGACGTCGCAAGCTGAAGATGAACAGATAGAGAAAGTGTATGAGGATATTGAAAGGGTAATGCAGTATGTAAAGGGGGACGAAAATCTAATAGTCATGGGCGACTGGAATGTTGTTGTAGAGGAAGGAGTAGAAGAAAAGATTACAGGAGAATATGGGCTTGGGACAAGGAATGAAAGAGGAGAAAGACTAATTGAGTTCTATAACAAGTTTCAGCTAGTAATAGTGAATACCCTGTTCAAGAATCACAGGAGGAGGTGGTATACTTGGAAAAGGCCGGGGGATACGGGAAGATATCAATCAGATTACATCATGGTCAGACAGAGTATCCGAAATCAGATACTGGATTGTAAGGCGTACCCAGGAACAGATATAGACTCAGATCACAATATAGTAGTGATGAAGAGTAGGCTGAAGTTCAAGACATTAGTCAGGAAGAATCAATACGCAAAGAAGTGGGATACGGAAGTAGTAAGGAATGACGAGATACGTTTGAAGTTCTCTAACGCTATAGATGCAGCAATAAGGAATTGCGCAGTAGGCAGTACAGTTGAAGAGGAATGGAAATCTCTCAAAAGGGCCATCACAGAAGTTGGGAAGGAAAACATAGGTACAAAGAAGGTAGCTGCGCAGAAACCATGGGTAACAGAAGAAATACTTCAGTTGATTGATGAAATGAGGAAGTACAAACATGTTCCGAGAAAATCAGGAATACAGAAATACAAGTCGCTGAGGAATGAAATAAATAGGAAGTGCAGGGAAGCTAAGACGAAATGGCTGCAGGAAAAATGTGAAGACATCGAAAAAGATATGACTGTCGGAAAGACAGACTCAGCATACAGGAAAGTCAAAACAACCTTTGGTGACATTAAAAGCAACGGTGGTAACATTAAGAGTGCAACGGGAGTTCCACTGTTAAATGCAGAGGAGAGAGCAGATAGGTGGAAAGAATACATTGAAGGACTTTATGAGGGTGAAGATTTGTCTGATGTGATAGATGAAGAAACGGGAGTCGATTTAGAAGAGATAGGGGATCCAGTATTAGAATCGGAATTTAAATGAGCTTTGGAGGACGTACGGTCGAATAAGGCAGAAGGGATAGATAACATTCCATCAGAATTTCTAAAATCATTTTGGGAAGTTGCAACAAAACGACTATTCACGTTGGTGTGTAGAATATATGAGTCTGGCGATATAGCATCTGACTTTCGGAAAAGCATCACCCACAAAAGTCCGAAGACGGCTAGTGCTGACAAGTGCGAAAATTATCGCACAATCAGCTTAACAGCTCATGCATCGAAGCTGCTTACAAGAATAATATACAGAAGAATGGAAAAGAAAATTGAGAATGCACTAGGTGACGATCAGTTTGGCTTTACGAAAAGTAAAGGGACGAGAGAGGCAATTCTGACGTTACGGCTAATAATGGAAGCAAGGCTAAAGAAAAATCGAGACACTTTCATAGGATTTGTCGACCTGGAAACAGCGTTCGACAATATAAAATGGTGCTAGCTGTTCGAGACTCTGAAAAAAGTAGGGGTAAGCTATAGGGAGAGACGGGTTATATAAAATATGAACAACCAAGAGGGAATAATAAGAGTGGACGATCAAGAACGAAGTGCTCGTATTAAGAAGGGTGTAAGACAAGGCTGTAGTCTTTCGCCCCTACTCTTCAATCTGTACATCGAGGAAGCAATGATGGAAATAAAAGAAAGGTTCAGGAGTGGAATTAAAATACAAGGTGAAAAGATATCAATGATAGGATTCGCTGTTGACATTGCTATCCTGAGTGAAAGTGAAGAAGAATTAAATGATCTACTGAACGGAATAAACAGTCTAATGAGTACACAGTATGGTTTGAGAGTAAATCGGAGAAAGGCGAAGGTAATGAGAAGTAGTAGAAATGAGAAAAGCGAGAAACTTAACATCAGGATTGATGGTCACGAAGTCAATGAAGTTAAGGAATTCTGCTACCTAGGCAGTAAAATAACCAATGACGGACGGAGCAAGGAGGACATCAAAAGCAGACTCGCTATGGCAAAAAAGCATTTCTGGCCAAGAGAAGTCTACTAATATCAAATACCGGCCTTAATTTGAGGAAGAAATTTCTGAGTATGTACGTCTGGAGTACAGCATTGTATGGTAGTGAAACATGGACTGTGGGGAAACCGGAACAGAAGAGAATCGAAGCATTTGAGATGTGGTGCTATAGACGAATGTTGAAAATTAGGTGGACTGATAAGGTAAGGAATAAGGAGGTTCTACGCAGAATCGGAGAGGAAAGGAATATGTGGAAAACACTGATAAGGAGAAGGGACAGGATGATAGGACATCTGCTAAGACATGAGGGAATGAATTCCATGGTACTAGATGGAGTTGTAGAGGGCAAAAACTGTAGAGGAAGACAGAGATTGGAATAAGTCAAGCAAATAATTGAGGACGTAGGTTGCAAGTGCTACTCTGAGATGAAGAGGTTAGCACAGGAAAGGAATTCGTGTCGGGCCGCATCAAACCAGTCAGTAGACTGATGACCAAAAAAAAAAATTACCCGTGAACTTCGTCCAGTATTTCTTTCTGGCATGTGAGCCTCGTACCAGTATGCGTGTGGACTTCATCAATAAAAGTTTGACGTCTGTTTTTAGCACGCCGCACCAAGTGATAAAGAGAAGCTGTTTCATGTGCTACGACTGATGTGGTCCTCCATCTGTTGCCGTTTAATGCTTAATAACTTGGTTTTTATTTTTTTTAATATCATTCAGACGAATTGCGTCATCATGGGCCTGTTGATATAAGTCTCTTAAAACTTTATAATAAAACTCCATTGTATTCCTCAACTCCCTGTGCCTCGCTGCACTAAACTGTATGACAACTTTCCGCAGCCTTGGTTTAGCCCTCCTAGTCCACCAGTCAATGACTGTTGGGTGCTTGTCTACTGTGCGGTGGCA
The DNA here is from genome assembly GCF_023898315.1 of Schistocerca nitens. Lineage (NCBI taxonomy): Eukaryota > Metazoa > Arthropoda > Insecta > Orthoptera > Acrididae > Schistocerca > Schistocerca nitens. The sequence goes on along the minus strand of NC_064621.1, from coordinate 317,132,199 downwards.
CATAGTCCACGCTACTCTTATTTCCTGTTCCAGTTCTTCGTCAGTTAAAATAGAGATATTTAAATTCCATTGGCCTCTGAAGCGACGGGTTGGCTGTACACTTAAATTAAAGCAAGTTAAAAGTGTACTGTGATCGCTAAAATACACGGGAATAGTTTCAACGTTTAATAATTAATTTTGCAAATTTGGTGACTCGTAAATTCTATCGAGTCCGCTGCGGGAGTGGCTGGTTATATACGTGTACCCGACTGACGTCGGGTGCTGAAGTTCCCACACATCCTTAAGGTGTAGATCACTTACTAACTTTTTTAACTGTGGCGAGTAGTTGAAATTGGGTTTGGTCGTGCCGTAGCATTCTCGCTTCCCACGCTCGGGTTCCCGGGTTCGATTACCGGCGGGGTCAGGGATTTTCTCTGCCTCGTGATGGCTGGGTGTTGTGTGATGTCCTTATGTTAGTAAGGTTTAAGTAGTTCTAAGTTCTAGGGGACTGATGACCATAGATGTTTAGTCCCATTGTGCTCAGAGCCATTTGAACCATTTTTTTGAAATTGGGTTGTTGACCTTTCTGGTTTAAAACACAGGTAAAATCTCCACCTAGGATAAGAGAACACGTATTTTTCCTCAATAAATAAATCAGTTCATCTTGAAAAAACTTCGCACGATCCAATTTGTGGGAATTTCCTGATGGGGCGTAAAGGTTAAGCACTATCACATCGAAAATTCTTATGCCTGTGGCTCTTCCTGATTCTAGTCGTTCGATTTCAGTCACCGGAATGCCTTCCCTTATAAGAATGGCTGTACCGATATTGGCTTCCGTAGAAACATTAACAATTACTAAAGAGCCTGGGATCCGAAATTCCGTTATCGCAACTTCTTGTAGCAACGCGATATCTGTCCGAGACTGGTACAAGAATTCTTTTAGTGCTGCCAATTTCAAGGGTGACTGTATTTTGTTAATGATAATAGTAGTAATGCTATAAGCTTCCGTCACAGACATACCAGAAGAAGCTATTTGGGATGAGGATCGGTATGATTATAGCAGCAACGTGCTTCTCTACAAGTCACGATCTTTACAAGCTGTGTGCCCATTACATGTACTAGCTTCCTGGAAATATTGTCACTGCTTTTAAACAAAGAGCTTGAGAAGAAACGTATCCTGAAATCCTGACAATGCATTGCTATAAGTCACTGTGGTCCTTCTCTTTCTCCTCTTCAGTGTTGGCCCTGATGACTTCATATTTAATATTCTTTTTCTTGATGTCTTTCTTCTCTGGTGTGGCTTTCGCTTGATGACGCGTGACAGCAAGACCCGGTTTCGGTCGCAACCGCCGGCGGTGTCCGTCTGGCGCAACGGCCGTGGCTTGCGAGTAGTCAATATTTGGTTCTGGCGTGGTGTCTGTTATGTTGTCTTGCTGGCGAGGCGGTGATGCTTGTTTATTTCCTCCTTCGGAGCGGCGTTGTGCTTCGGAGTCAGAAGGTTGTTTACTTGGTACTTCCTCGTACTGTTCGCAACGTATGGGCTGTGCACTTGATGCGATTAATGCAGCTGTGACCTCAGGCTCAGGGTCACATTTCCGCGAAAGGTCACTACCAGCTGCGTCACTATCTGTTCGTGGCGGTATAAGTCCTTGTGCGGAAGCGGGAGCCGCATCGACCTGCATTTCATCTCCTTTTTCCCCTTCCAACAGATCTTCAGGACTGGGCTTCGGTTTCCTGGCAACGGGAGTTTCACAGGAAGAGTCCTCATCAACATTTTTTTCAGTGTCCTCTAGAGGACGCTTTTTAGTGGGAATATCGCTCTCACGGGACGGAATTTTAGCGGTTAATGCAGGTTTTAAAGACGGAAAGTCATTAACATTAAGTGCAACATTTTCAGAGGTAGTAACAGGATCCACGACAGCCGCCGGCTCTGTTGTATTACTGGCTGGCAACAAATCGTTGAGTGTTCATTTCCAGTGTTGCCTAAGGTTATTTGTTAGTACAAAAACACGGCGAGGGCAGTCCTGACGAAGGTGACCAGACTCGTTGCATACATGACATGTAGGGGTTTGCCCTGAGTACATAACATGCGCCTTGTGCCCGTCAACAAAGATGTGGGAGGGAATGTTTGCCTTCACTTCCATCTCCACGGAGCGAATGCCGTTAAAGCACTGCAGCTTGAAATGCGAAGCCCACCTTTCGTCGACTATTTGCCTGACAATCCCATACTTTGAAAGAACATCTTTAATTTTCGAGTTGTCTACTTCCATGGGAATATTCAAAACCCTAACATTCCTAATTACAGACTCGGAATTCCTGAGTTTTACAGTGCTTTTAGTACCATCACGGTGTATAAATTCCGTTTCATAACCAAATTTTGCCGGAAAGCGGTCTGCACTCACGGAATCGTTAAACTTTACAAAAATGCATTATTCATCAGAGTCTAGCTGCATGGTATGAACAGATTCAGAATGAAGGCCAATTACCTCGGTAATCCAGTCGTGTATTTCAAGTACAGAGGGCTGTACTCGACGGGTGTACTTGTCGAAGGTGAAAATCACGGTGTTTTTTTCCCACGGAGTTTGCCATGGTGGTCTGCAACGAAGAAATCTCGGACAACGCCGAAATCCCAACGGCACTACGTAGAAAGACGACACGAATGAAGACCAAATGCTCAATTGATAACGCTTAATTCACCTGCAAAACACCAATAAACGATCACGAAACAAGAAAACGCTGGCGTAAACACTGAACGTTCACGGAGTAAACTTGAGGAGCGTGTGACCGCTGGGTGTCTTCTGGTGAGTGCCTGTATGAACTGAGGATGGAGCCCCCGGCCTACGTACCGAGTGCACACTGGCTTTCTTTCTGGCCCTAAACGCTACTTTCCTTAGGAGCTCATCAACGCGCCTAACGTTGGAGCTCCCTAAAACTAGCAGACCCCTGGCACCTGTCTGCCTGCTCTGACCCTGGTGGAGGAGAAGCAACCGGTCCAGTCGCAGGATAAATGGGCAAGGCCAGGAAGCCATTGTATACATTGGCCCTCCGCTTGAGCGTCACGATCGCGATACCGCTCGAAACTCATCCTGTTGTGAGGACTGATCCACAGCTTTGAGTACACCAGGAGATGCACCGGTAGCAGAGCCTATGGGCAAAACAAGCGACACGTGAAGTGTCCCAAGCGACGCTTCGGATTCTCTGCTACCGCTACATCCCAAGGCAGTAGCCTGGAGTCGTAGAAGCAACTGGTCATGGACTGTAGCCAGCCTGCGGTTCGACTGGGAGTTAAATTGGTTGAAATGAAGTATTACACTCAAGTACATCTAAAGAATATTTATTGACTGATGAAACAAAATAATCTGCGTATACCAGACTCTCCTTATTGAAGAAAATCCATACATTTGATTGCTTCGCAGTTATTACCAGTTTTACTCGTATTTAGACAAAATGTAGTAGGAGTAAAAAATGACGCAACAGGTTTCCCATTTCCTGTACTCCTTATCACTCATAATTGATCAAAGCCGGCTATAAGAATACCGTTTTGAAGATACACCTGAAATGACAGTGGGGTCTCGCAGATTGCATTGTCTGAGAACTTCATTATCAGGTAATCATACCGTGGCATTCGGCAAAATCCCTTCATCTACCTCATGAAAGACAGAGGCGTTATGTCCAGGCCAAGAGTCCAACAAAAGCTATCAGTTACTTTGTAGAATTGGTTAGAAGGCATTTCAAGTTAATTCTGAAAATTACGTTTTGTCATTTTCACTTAATTTGCAATAACACTTTTTTTCCTAGTAACCGGCTCTTCTCTAAAATTTTTTGTCGTAATTTTTCTTGCTTTTCTTGCAGACAGATTTGAAGATGCGAAAATAATAATCCATTAATACTTATCACTGGCGCTTTTGTGTATGAATTCGTCATAACAATCAGCGATTGCAACAACTGCTTTTCTTATTGGATCCTTTCAGACCCTCTGACTACAACTGTGTGCGTTGACTTTTACTGTGTCTTACCTGTAACAGAAGTACAAATTTGTGAATGTTCTACCTTTTCATCATGGGAAAGTTCTGTCAACTGTTGGTCTTCACTATGAAAAATCTGCAAGTCAACGTAGCAGTAAGCTGCAATTCGTGACTACCAGAATATCCAGATGTCGTTGGTACGCTATATTTCATTGTCTAATCGAATACTGTTATTGTTATTTTGGATAGTAATTATTGACTGCTAATTTTACTGCTTATTAAAATAGAGAATATTTCGTAATTAGTTATTTTAGTCCCTAAAATGAAGTCAAGTGTGTAAAGTGTGTTTGAAAGAAGGGTACATATTTTGCAGAAATCTTGCATTTTACAATTATTAAAAAGTCACCTGAGTACTACCACGTAAAGCAAAATTTTCCATCCTCCAGAAAACATTCAGGTCTGAGAGGGTTGAAACGTGAAAAGATGAACATAAGTGCTTCATTAAACCTGGCTGATCACCACTCACATAGATAACAGCAAACTTAATCTTCACGTTAGTTGTGAAATTCACTCAGTGCTACCGGTCAGTGGTTTCTCCTCTGTTTGCAAAAAATAAACTTTGTAATCTTACGGCTTCCTATATTGCATATATTCTTGAATCCTTTGAACCAGCTTGAGGAAATCTGGAGTCACCCTGTGAATCTCAATTGCGACTCTGAGTGTCCAGTGTCATAGCTCACTGTCGGTAACAGTCGGAAGTTTTTCTTTCGTAATTTTCCGAGTTGCAGTTTGGGGTTTAGTTCTTTCTTCGTATCTTTCTTGCATTTCTACAGTTCACGTTCATGTTCTACCAAAAGGGGTCCCTTATTCCCACTGTTAAACATTACGCTTTTTTGCCTCCATCCTTTAACCAAAATCTTACAGCACTTTCCTTGTCACTGATACATATTTACAGTACAAAGTTTCTTTGTGATATGAAGGTATTCTTGATCATACTAGTTCTTATATCATCACTCGAACTACAATTTGTCGTTCCTATTAGGCAGTCGACCTAAATCGAATCAATGTCCGTGAGTTGGAGTATAAGTTAAATGATGAAGCGTCAGCCTAATTTTTTCGCTTGTGGTGTTGCGTATGTGTATGTCGAATCTATTCTGGAAGAGTGTGTACCTATCTCTGGCAACATGGCGGTCAACGAAACTGATAGCGCTTAAAAAATGCCAGCAGTATGTCTGGCCTGTATAGCAGTACTAATGTTTAATAACATAGCCTATTCATCTGCTGAAAGCCTTCCGCGGTTTTGATACGCAACAACGTACACCATTTTGTGACTTCATTCTGGGAGCGAAGATTGGAGATGATAATTTTCCCTAACGTTTGTTGTTAAGTAATGAGACTACGTTTCATTTAAATGGAAGAGTGAATCGCCATATCCGTAAGATTGCATGGAAGATAGCAGCTAGATAACGCAGTCGTGAGCGAGGAGATCTCTTCAAAGGCTTCATGTGTTTTGAAAAACATGTTTCCGTCCTTTCATTTTTACAGGAAACCACGTTACAAGAACACTGTACCTAGATACGTTGGAACTAGGGGCTTTTCCACAGTTGAGAGAACATATGAAATTTTCATTTATTCAGCAGTACGGAGGATGATCACATTGGTACTTGCATGTACGAGATCTTTTTAACAATGTGCTGCCTTAGTGGAGGATTTGCCGTAAGGAGTTTATCGACCTCACGTTGCAGTATTGGGCTCAAAAGTCACGTGGTATCGCAGCATGTGATTTTTCGGAAGTTTATGAAAGACTCTCTGAGTGCATTACGTTAGGAAACGAGACATTTATTAGTAGACGAGTTTTTTATTTTAGCAGCAAAGTAACTGGTGATGGACGAAGTAGAGAGGACATCAAACGTTAGCTGGCAACGGCAAGGAAAGCGTCTCTGAAGAAAATAAATTTCTTAACATCGAATGTAGAATTAAGTCTTAGGAAATATGTTTTGAGAGTATTTGTAAGGAGTGTAGCGGTGCACATAAGTGCAACATGGACGATAAACAGTTTAGAGTCCGCAACTCGTGGTCGTGCGGTAGCGTTCTCGCTTCCCACGCCCGGGTTCCCGGGTTCGATTCCCAACGGGGTCAGGGATTTTCTCTGCCTCGTGATGACTGGGTGTTGTGTGATGTCCTTAGGTTAATTAGGTTTAAGTAGTTCTACGTTCTAGGGGACTGATGACCATAGATGTTAAGTCCCATAGTGCTCAGAGCCATTTGAAACAGTTTAGACAAGAAGAACATAGACGCTTTTGAAATGTGGTACTACAGAAGGCGCCACTGATTAAAACTGGCGAGAAAAGAAATTTGTGGCACAACCTGGCTAGACGCAGGGATCTGTTGACAAGGCACATTCCGAGATATCAAGAGTGCTAGTTTAGTACTGAAGTGTTAAGGGTAAAAATGGTAGAGAGAGGCCAAGAAATGAGTACAGTATGCAGATTCGGAAGTAAGTTGTAGTAGTTATTCGGAGCTGAATGGGCTTGTACAGGATAGAGTAGCATGGAGAGTAGCATCAAATTACTCTTCGGACTGAAGACCACAAAAACAACATGAAAGACTGTCGACGCGCATCATCATCTTTGGGCAAACTGTGACGCCTAGTTGCTACATTAGCGAATGCGGTAACTCCAGACAAACCTGCAACAGTGCGTTACGAATTTTATTGTCGCCTGGAAAGTTGTTGCGTGTCCGGCAGAAAACACAAGGAACATGAAGAGTGAAACTAATTCTAAACACTCACCCATTTTTTATGGGCTTGCATCCAAAAGGTTTACCCTTGCAAAATCGAATGGATATTTAGTAAATAGAACTTGTTCGACGCTTACGTTAAGAATACGCCAACTTCCTGTCTCAATTCGTACAGTTTATGCACTGTCGTGAATTCGGTTGAACATATTCGAAACAAGTTATAAAACTTATAACATAATTGCAATTCGCCTTAGGTGGTTAAAATACCAATAAAATTCGTCTAGTTTGTGGAGTAAGTGGACGAATACTCCATGAAGTAGCATTAAATCTTTGGAATCTAACAAATAGATCAGAATTCTATAACGTGTTCAGTAACGTATTGCGTGATATCAGCAGCGAAAAAAATTGCAGAGAATTAGAATTGAGAGCACAGAGTCGATTGGGGTAGTTCTGGAAAATTCGAGGATGTCTGCAAGTATGCCAAGTGTTAAACTCCCGTTCGATCTGTCTCTCTGTAATTCTTGACTGTTCTTGTTCCTTATCAATTAGGTGAAGGTATCACAAGATTTCACTGATACTCTGCCAGATCTATGGCTGCCTAGTCTAAACCCTAACAAGTTACAGAGATGAGGAGAACGACACATTCTCCTGGAAATTCAAATGGTTCAAATGGCTCTGAGCACTATGGGACTCAACATCTTAGGTCATAAGTCCCCTAGAACTTAGAACTACTTAAACCTAACCAACCTAAGGACATCACACACAGCCATGCCCGAGGCAGGATTCGAACCCGCTACCGTAGCAGTCCCGCGGTTCCGGACTGCAGCGCCAGAACCGCACGGCCACCGCGGCTGGAAATTCAGTGGGGTACATTCACTCTCTGAAATTCGTATAAAATATACACCAATGGTACCTGAACTGGTCTACGCCGAATATTCCGTGTTACTATTATTAAAGTCTTCACATGACACTATTATTTCAGCAAACATTGATGAGACTGTGGTATGTACCGTGGACGCATCCGACAAATGCACTCTAAGTATCTGCCTCCTGTTAGCGATGTATACTTCAGAAATATTATTTATAAAACATACAGCACAATACCTCGAATGTAAATTGGATCCTATTCACAACAATAGTGTCAAATGCATAACCAGACATACAACAATATCCGTTTTGAGGACATTTTAGCCATTTACAGTGATAGCTAACCTTTCCCATTTTCTACGCTTACGAATTACGCTCAGTGTAGGTATCCAGTAATAAGACAGATTATTGTGGCCGTCTGTTTAAAAGTGTGCTGGTTCACCTTCGGATCGCAATACAGGAGCGATTCTGTGAGGCATTGATTCGACATATCAGTTGGTTTCCGGAGGTGTGTGGCACAATATGTGTTCGCGTAGGTCATGTAATTCCTTTAAATTAAGAACCAGTGGTCTTCCACAGGGTTCAGTTGAGCCTTAATTTACTATCTTGTCCCTCAGACTACTCTATCACGATGCCGTCAAGTTATCCTTCGGGGAAGTTCCATAGCCGTTGCGGAAGACATCTAGTATGAAGAGACAGAGGTGATATGCAGTAAAGTTCACGTAGACCCACGTTGTAGTAGTACCGTCGCTTATCAATACAAATCACAAGGTAATGCAAGTAAATATCTCCTACAATTTAATAGTGCAGCTGCTAGTGCCATGTTGGATGTTCGCCTGGAACGTGGTGTTTCTGGACAGTAATCTCATACCCACTGTGATCATAAGTGAAGATGAAGCTGAGTCGACATGGGAACAGGCACTGGTCGTTTATTATTGAGCCCCGTTGAACAATGTGTGCTGTTTGAAAGTACAGCAATAACTTTCAAATTATACAGATGTACCTTTTAAAGGAGGATAATCTCCAGCGAACGTACATATATCAGAAAGAATAATCCGATTTGGCAATCTATATTTCTGAAATTAATAAATATATAGAATAAAATTATTTTTTGATGAACGGGAAACACAAAAACGTTTTCCGCATTCCCTTTCGTAGGTGTTCAATATGTCCCTCTTGAGATGTACTGGGTATGTCAATGCGGTATTCAAATTGTACCCACACTGCAGCGAGCATGTCTTGAGTTACAGCTTCCACAGCTGCTGTTAGGCGATTTCTCAGTTCACTCAGTGTTGTTGGTAGCAGAGGCACAGAACAGACTCTTTTATAAACCACCACAAGAAATCATCACATGCGGTGAGATCCAGTGATCTTGGAGGCCAGTACTGTAAGGCTGTATTATTTGGTACAGTGCGATCGATCCATCGTTCAGTTATCCTGTAATTTAAAAATTCCCGCACGTCCAGATGCCAGTGTGGCCGTGTCCCATCCTGTTCGTAAATGAAGTCGTTTGAATCAGTCTCCAACTATGGGAAAAGAAAGTTCTCAACCATATCGAGATATGTGCTTCCTGTAACGGTGTCCTCGGCAAAGAAAAATTGACCATACATCTGTTCCCGTGAAATTGCACAAAACTCATTAAATTTTGGAGAGTCAAGCTCATGTTGTACAACTTCATGTGGTTGTTCCGTACCTCATATTCTCACATTATGAGGGATCAACTTGCCACTTAAAAGAAACGTTGCATCCTCATTAAACATTAAGCGTGGAATAAAACTGACGACCTTTATCTTACGAAATTACCCACACGATGTTGTTTGTCACCTTGAAGAAAACCTTGCAGTAGCTGAGTTTTGTATGGTTTCATGTGTAAACGTCGACGCAACAAACGCGAGACGGACATCGGGGGCATGTTGAGGTGTGTAAGTGCACGGCGATCTGAGTTTTGCGGACACCTTGTTAAACTATGGCGGATGCGTACGACGTCTGTGTCAGAGACTCGGGGACGGCCCAGCGATTTGTTTTTACGCTAGCAACTTTTTTCTTGGAATTCTTCATGCCATCGTCTAAAGCTCTGTGCTGTAGGAAGATCCACGCCATACCTCGTACGAAAGTCACGCTGAACAGTTATTACTTACCGCACTGCGTAAAATGTAGAACATAAAACGTTTTCTGTTGTATCGACACCATTTTTAGTAAAAGTGGGCGCACACTGCTGCTACCTAGCGGGAACCATGTACAACTCGACAGTCAACTCTTTCCAACAGAACGTTGTTCACGCACATATCTCAAATGATGCTTTTGGATACACCATCTATTTATCTACTATTAGTTCTAAAAGGTATGCTCCCTAGGAGCTTCGATATTTAAATGGCAAAATTTTCCTCATCTTGCACAAAAAACAAACAAATTTTTCGTGCTAAGACGCCCTCTCAATTAGCGTCTTGATGTTTGTGAGAGGCGTCAGTAGATGGCTGTGCTAATCTTCCACTGTCAGTATCGCTCTAGCAAGAATGGTTCTAGACAAAAGTGCTCTGCGTAGACGCGCTCCGAACGTAAACGTGCACACATTTACCCTACTAATTTCTTCATTGCGATTCCGGATGTCTTTCGCCTGAGGCAAAGTAATGGTTTTATCCACTTCTTGCGGGGAGAGACGTAGTCTCATTAAGATATTTTCCATGTAAGTCATGACATTCGATGTCGTCAGATTATGTTTCAAACCTATGGACTATAGAGCATGTAGCTGAGTTTTTCTGTGCTTGTGTTTTCTCTCGTACGCAAACAGTTAAATTACAATAATACACAGAGCAAAGTTTACACAATTCACAGACGGCGCACACAACTACCCTTCTTTGTGTTTCCTCAACGACTGTGGTGTCAGGAAGAGTATTGGGCTGCAAAGTTAAATGATAAAATGAAATTTGTCACATTCTGAAAACTGAATAAACACTAGGAAGGAGAGTCTACGTGCTATATTTTGAATAACATAATCAGTGGAACAGTGTAACAAATTTTTTATGCACAGGGACCCTACTTCCACGTATGAAATTTACCAATCGAGCTTTACAGGTGAAGTACGGAAATACATTGCCAGTGCATAATTATCACCATTTCAACGAAAAATTCGCATTCAGTACTTTATGTCCACCTGTCCGCATACGTCACTATTATTCCAATTTGCTGGTAATTATGTTGGCATCCAGTCGTTTTCACTCGGAAATAGCAAAATTTTCCCGCGCGCTCATTTTATACCTTCAATGACGTTTAACATATTGATGTGCACCAACATTCGAATGAGTTGAATGATTTAAGCGGGAGCATGAATAACTCTAGCAAAACGTGATTACAGGGAGCTAATTTCAAAATTAAGGACCTATAGGATCCAAAACAAAAATGCGAAAATTAACTCCATCGACCACTCTCTACAGCTTCACTTGTTTTCTCGGTAATACAGTTTCCATGTCATCGTCACTCAACTGTTATTTACATTTTTTGCTGCCATTTATGGCGACATTCGAAATAAACATCCATCCAGCGTCACTCCCGGTCAGTGACTGCGCTGAATGCAGAAATAACGTAACGCTATAGAAGGCATGTCAACTATACACGACAAGAAGGTAAATGTTCCCTGCCACTGATGTTGCACTCAGGTGATACCGCTAAGTAAAAAAAAAAAAAAAAAAAAGGTTGCTTCGAGAGATAACTGTCCTTTGTAATATTAGTAATTTTCGCCTCACAAACATCATTAATATACGCTCAATAGTAAACGCCTGATGCCCTAAAGTTATCGAACACTTATACAGTAAAAGAAATGAACCATCGCATAGCAGCGACAATCTATTATTCTTTATCTTTGCCGTTCTTGCGCGGTGCCTGTAAATCTCTATGTACATGTATCGATTCTGTTTACAGATGGCCGCCGAGTAAGTGACGCCAGAAACCATTTCCAGAAAGTTAAGTGATTTAGACAGGAATATAATTTAGTTTAAGGCCGACAACAAATTAAATACGTGCATTAGTGTATCGTTTAGTCTTGCCATTAAAGGTTTGACTTTTCTTTGCGTATTTTTTCAGAAAACACGAAAAGATCGTAACTTCGCTTAGGCTTAAATTTTGTAAACGTGTTTGTTTATTGTTTCACGGTAATTTAACTAGTTTCTCGGTAACAAATAAGTAAACTACCGTAAATAGCGTGTAACTTCATTGTTTTAATACAGATTTCAGAAAAACAGCGTAACTTTATATCAGAAACTTGCCGATATACATTTGTTTATAGGCCTAATTCTCGTAACGTTTTTGGAGAATCAAAGTTAAAGTACCTCGTTTAATTGTCCTTTTTTTCATTCAATCGAGTGAAATATATAATAAATAGCGTATACCTTCATTGTTTTAATACAGATCTCAGAAAAACAGCGGAATTTTAAATCAGAAACTTGCTTATATACATTTGTGAATAGGCTTAATTCTTGTAACGTCTTTTTTGATTTTCGGTAATTTGATTGATTTATTCTAGCTAAAGTATTATTTTTGCCATGAGTGAGAAGTGCCTGACTTGCCGTAGATTTGTTAGTTTCGGGGTTTGGTGTGATGGATGTAGTAGTTTTTTTCACTGGGGGGGGGGGGGGGGGGGATTGCAGTGGCGTGGGTGTTGGGAAAGTGGATCAGGCTCATCAGTGGTTATGTAGGATTTGCAGCAGAGATAGGAAGATAGTGGAACAGGAGGGGAAAACTGCTGCCCTTGAGGCTGAGCTAGATCAGGCTAGGGAAGATCTGGACAGGTTAAGGAGGGAGAAGGGCAAAGAGAGGTGGGAAGTGGCAACAGGTAGCAGAAGGAACAGGCCTAGAACTAAGTCTGACAGTTTTGTGGTGAATGTCAAAAATAAGTTTGACCGGTTGCTTCAGTTAGAAACTGATGAGCCTCAAGAAGAGGTAGGTGTAGACAGGACACAACACTTCCAATAGGAAATTGAAAAAGAATGTAGGAAAGTCATCGAAAAGGAAAAAAGTTTTGTTGTTAGGCAGTTCTCATGCCAGAGGTGTAGGCCAACTTCTGCAGGAGGAATTAGGACCAGAATACCAGGTCACAAATTTTTTCAAACCAAGTGCTAGTCTGGATCAGGTGACAGAGGATTTAGGTTCACTCTGTAAAGGAATTACCAGGGAAGACACCGTGGTTATTGTGGGAGGGCCAGGGAACAGCGTCGACAGAGATCCTGGGTACAGTATAGAGTGTGACCTGGTAAAGATTTCGTCGGCATCGAGACACACCAATGTTGAATTTGTATCTGTCCTGAGACGCCATGACCGGCCTCATTTGAACTCTTCTGTTGGGAGAGTTAATTTGGAGTTGGAACGGCTGCTTGGGTCGGGTGCGGGGGCTCATATTGGTGTGGTTCCTGTTGATTATCTCAGTAGGTCGTACTATACCAGGCACGGCCTACATCTCAACAGGAAAGGGAAGGGGAAACTGTCTGGGGTAATAGCAGGAAATTTAAGGGGGGGAGGCACTGCCATGAATGGTAAAATACCAGTGGTTACAGGTGTTGGAGCAACACCTTTTTTAGGATAGGTAAGACAGAAAGATGTCACGTTCTACGAGAGGTCAGGATTGTTACAAATCTTCAGTTTAGGAAAGAAATTAAACAGCACAATTCTAGCACATTGGATCACCAATCACAGCTATCAATTATTAATTTTCTCCAATCACCAGAAATTTTATCTCCACCAAGTTGTATCTCAGTGCTAGGTAATCGCATTGATGAATTAAAGTCACCCAACCCAGTTGACATAATCTGCCTCTCTGAACACCGTGTGACCACTGGTATAGGAACTAGGCCTAAGCACAATGAGAAACTCAGACAGGAGAGTACTGCAAATGTTAGAATAAGGAAAGGTTCTCATAAAAGTATAATTAAAAATAATGTAAGTATATTTCATCAAAATATTGGGAGTTTAAAGAATAAAGTAGATGAGCTTCTGGTTTGTTTAGAAGATTTAGAAGCTGAGAATGAAATAGATATACTATGCCTGTCTGAGCATCACATCGTTACTGATATGGATAAGGTAAATGTAAGTGGATATAAGCTCTCTGCACATGTAATGAGAGAAAATATGGAGAAAGGAGGAGTTGCCATATATGTCAAAAGTTATCATTGTGCAAAAAGTATAGAAACAAAAAAGTTTTGTGTAGAGAAACATATAGAAGCATGTGCCTGTGAGCTTAAATTAAATAAAGGCACATTTATAATTGTAACTGTATATAGGTCCCCATCAGGAAATTTTCATCTATTTCTGAAAAATTTGGACTCCTTGTTGTGCTATCTGTCAGACAGGGGGAAGCAAATTATTATTTGTGGGGACTTCAATGTAGATTCTCTGAAAGAGGGTAATAGGAAAAATGACCTTGAAGTATTACTCGGTTCTTTCAATTTGACACCCGTTATTGATTTTCCTACTCGGGTGGTAAAGGATAGCAGCTCACTGATAGATAACTTCTTTATAGACCAAGATAAGTTTAACCAGATAAATGCTCAGCCTGTTGAGAATGGTCCTTCTGATCATGGTGCACAGCTAGTTACAATATATGACATAGCTACATTCAGCAATACTAAACAGTCCTCCAAAGTAGTACGTTCAGTCAACGATTTAACAATTGCAAATTTCAGGGAAGCCTACAGCAGTTAGACTGGGATGAGGTGTACCGTGAACCTGATGCCAATTTAAAATATAATTTATTTCATGACATTTTTGTAAATGCATTTGAAAACTGCTTCCCCAAGAAAATAGTTAAATATACTCGTAAGAAACCTTGTAACAAACCATGGCTTACTAAGGGTATAAAAATATCTTGTAACCGGAAAAGGGAAATGTATCTGACAGCAAGAAAGAGTAGTGACCCAGAAACTATCAAAAATTATAAAAACTACTGTGTTATATTAAGAAAAGTTATTAAAAAATCCAGGAGTATGTGTATCATGTCTGAAATCAGCAACTCTGATAATAAAATTAAAACAATTTGGAATATTATTAAAAGAGAAACAGGTCAACCAGGAGCAGAGGAAGACAGTATTATCACCAAATTAAATGAAAACTTTATGAACAAAAAGTCAGAAGTTGAAAATATTTTTAATAATCATTTTCTAAATGTTGTGGATACAGTAGGATCCAGGTGTTCATTAGAAGATGCTAGGCTGTTAATGGAAGAGGCCATACCTATGCAATTTGATACAATTGAAGTCTCACCCACTTCTCCATCTGAAATTAGGAAAATAATAAACTTGCTTAAAAGCAAAAACTCACATGGAATTGATGGCATTTCCAGCAAAATACTAAAAGCTTGTTCTCAACAGACAAGTAAGATTCTCAGCCACCTGTGTAATAGCTCTCTGGAACAGGGCATTTTCCCTGATAGACTGAAATATGCTATTGTTATACCTTTGCATAAAAAGGGGGATAGATCTGATGTCAACAATTACCGTCCAATCTCCCTTCTAACAGCTTTATCCAAAATTTTTGAGAAAGTAATGTATTCAAGAGTAGCTTCACATATCTGTAAAAATGAAGTACTAACAAAATGTCAGTTTGGTTTCCAGAAAGGTTTTTCAACAGAAAATGCCATATATGCTTTCACCAGTCAAATTTTGAATGATCTGAATAACCGAACACCACCCATTGGGATTTTTTGTGATCTCTCAAAGGCTTTTGATTGTGTAAATCATGAAATTCTGCTAGACAAGCTCAAGTATTGTGGCATGAGTGGGACAGTGCACAAATGGTTTAATTCGTACC
Organism: Schistocerca nitens; assembly: GCF_023898315.1. Taxonomy (NCBI): domain Eukaryota; kingdom Metazoa; phylum Arthropoda; class Insecta; order Orthoptera; family Acrididae; genus Schistocerca; species Schistocerca nitens. The sequence continues at coordinate 317,116,858 of NC_064621.1, read as the reverse complement.
TAACTGGAAGAGTGCAGAAAGTAGAAGTAAGTAGTTCTCGTAACATGCAAAGATCAGCACATTCCTCAAACTGGGGAACTATTAAGAATGGGGTTCCCCAAGGGTCAGTCTTGGGTCCTTTGTTGTTCTTATTATATATTAATGACTTGCCATTCTATATTCATGAAGAGGCAAAGTTAGTTCTCTTTGCTGATGATACAAGTATAGTAATCACACCTGACAAACAAGAATTAACTGATGAAATTGTCAATACTGTCTTTCAGAAAATTACTAAGTGGTTCCTTGTAAACGGACTCTCACTGAATTTTGATAAGACACAGTACATACAGTTCCGTACAGTGAATGGTATGACGCCATTAATAAATATAGACCTTAATCAGAAGCATATAGCTAAGGTAGAATATTGCAAATTTTTAGGTGTGTCCATTGATGAGAGATTAAATTGGAAGAAACACATTGATGATCTGCTGAAACGTTTGAGTTCAGCTACTTATGCAATAAGGGTCATTGCAAATTTTGGTGATAAACATCTTAGTAAATTAGCTTACTACGCCTATTTTCACTCATTGCTTTCATATGGCATCATATTTTGGGGTAATTCATCACTGAGGAATAAAGTATTTATTGCACAAAAGCGTGTAATCAGAATAATAGCTGGAGTCCACCCAAGATCATCCTGCAGACATTTATTTAAGGATCTAGGGATATTCACAGTAGCTTCTCAGTATATATACTCTCTTATGAAATTTGTTATTAACAACCAAACCCAATTCAAAAGTAATAGCAGTGTGCATAACTACAATACTAGGAGAAAGGATGATCTTCACTATTCAAGATTAAATCTAACTTTGGCACAGAAAGGGGTGAATTATACCGGCACTAAAGTCTTTGGTCGCTTACCAAATAGTATCAAAAGTTTGACAGATAACCAACAAGTATTTAAGAAGAAATTAAAAGAATTTCTGAATGACAACTCCTTCTACTCCATAGAGGAATTTTTAGATATAAATTAAGAAAAAAAAACAAAAAAATATTACAAAAAATTAAAAAAATAAAAATAAAAAATAAAGAAAAAAACACAATAAAATAAAGTTGTTATATTAACTTAAGTATGTTGTTAAATTAACCTAATTATGTCATGTATTGGAAAATTCGACTCGTTCCACATCATTACGAAATATCGATTTCACGATCCATTGAACTAGTATTAATCTAATCTAATGGTATAAAAAAAGGATCTGTTGTTTCAAGACAAATGAGGCATTTGGTGCCTCACCTTTTACTGTTTGTATTCTATGAAAGGTGGACACGGACTTAATGCGTTCCGCAACTGTATTTTATATTTTATGTGAAAATATTGAGTGAATATGCTAACTGATTTTTTTTCCAATCAGAAATCATGTAGTTTCTTGTAACTGATTTCGAACAGACAGCATCAAGGGGACATTTTGACTGTTATGTATAAAGTATTTAACCACAATGGTCATCTATTGTAATTTAATATGAAAAGTTGCGTAGCATTAATAAAAACGTGTGTTAAACATAAGGGTGCTTATTTTAGTAAATTAACCTTGAGGATTTCCATCTCCTTATTTACCTGAATGATAATTATTTTGTGTTACTTCATCACCAGAAATTACGATCACGCTGATGGCCCGAACGCAGCACGAGGCAGAAGGAAAATTATCGTTTTCCTATTATTTCTGAACCAACTCTTTTTTAATTGTGTAGTGTTGCATTTCTTTTAAAGTCTATAAATTTTCTGGTCCCTTAGTGTTGATCCGGGTATTACTACATCGCAACTATAAAAATGCACAGAATTGATAATGTTTCTTCCGAACGATCTCAAATATATCAATATGCTGCTCTTATTCAGGTATTTAATGTTCACCGTATGTTATTATAATAGTGTAATCAATCCCTGATTCTGTTGCCAAGTGGCCCACCAAAATGTTCACTTTTTCGACATTTCAAAAAAAATAGCAATTCTTTTTATTCCCCCCCCCCCCCCAAGAGCATCGTTACACCTTAATATAATGTATTTTATAGTGTTTCATAAATGTCTCAGATTCGCTACGATGGAAGTGTGTGGGACTTTCTGCTCTGAAATACTGTGAAAACTCTTATCGGTCTGAGCTTATAGGTACATGATAGTTCCAGTATAACGTACAAAATTTATTTGCATCATGCGCACCGTAAAACGAATATACATAAATGGACGTAGCCGAAACAGAAGCTTGAGATTCGTACAGAGACGAACAAATTCACAGCATCTGCCCTTAGAGTGGATAGAATACGTTCATGGCGGACTCAGTAGAAATTAGGGACGCTTCACGAAACTAGTCAGAAACAAATCTGCTGCATACACGGATCAGAAATTTTTATCCTTCGCTACAACACGCGCGTAGAACGTTTATCACACGATCGAGAGCGCTTGAAATTTCCTATCTAATATCATCGGACGTCCGGGTAATAGAAACGATTATTTTCTGTTTTGAGTCATCGATCTTCTGTTTTGGTGCGAAGCGCAACGAATTATTTTCTGTGTCAACTCTTTCACCTCACTATGGCACTTGCAATCTGCCTCCTCAATTATTTGCTGAATATATTCCGATCTCTTTCTCTACAGTTTTTGCCCTATACAGCTCCCTCTAGTGCCATGGAATCCATTCCCTTAAGTGCCAACATATGTCCTATCTCCTGTCCCTTCTCCTTGTCAGTGTTTTCCAAATATTGCTTTCCTCTCAAATTCTGCGCAGAACCTCCTCATTCCTTGCCTTACCAGTCCACCTAATTTTCTAAATTCTTCGGTAGCATCGCATCTCAAATGCTTCGATGCTCTTCTGTTTCGATTTTCCCATACCCCACAATTCTGTGCTCCGAACATACAAACTCAGATATTTCTCCCTCACATCAAGGTCTAGATTTGATACCAGTAGAAATCTCTAGGCCAGGAATGCCCTTTTTGTCAGTGCTAGTCTGCTTTTGATGTCATCCTTGCTCCGTCCGTCATAGGCTATTTTGTTGCCTAGGTTGTAGAATTCCTTAACTTCACTTACAACAGGACCGTCAATACTGATGTTAAGTTTCTCGCGGTTCTCATGTTTGCTACTTCTCATTACATTAAATTTCTTCAATTGACTCTCAGTCCTTATTCTGTACTCATTAGACTGTTCATTCCGTTCAGCACATCATGAAATTATTCTTCAGATTCGCTGGCGTACCAATATTATCAGCGAATCGTATCATTAATATTCTTTCACCTTAAATTTTAATTCCACTTTTGAACCTTTCTTTTATTTCCACCATTGCTTCTTCGATGTACAGATTCAACAGTAGGGCAGCAAGACTATATCCCAGTCTTACACTTTTTTAATCCCAGCACTTCGTTTTTGGTCGTCCACTCTTATTACTCCCACTTCGCTCTTGTACATATTATATATTACTCATCTCTCCCTATAGCTTACCTCTATTTTCCTCAGAATATCGTAATCTAGCATCATTTTATATTATCGAACTTTTTTTCTTGTCGCCAAATCCTATGAACGTGTCTTGATTTTTCTTTAGTCTTGCTCCCATTATCAACTGCAACGTCAGTTGCCTCTATGGTGCATTTACCTCTGCTAAATCCAAACTGATCATCATCCAGCAGATTCTCAATTTTCTTTTCCATTCTTGTGTATATTATGCTAGTCAGCAACGTGGCTGCATGAGCAGTTACGCTGATTGGGCGACAATTCTCGCACTTCTCAGCTCTTGCAGTCTTCGGAATGGTGTGAATGATATTTATCCGAAAGTTAGATTGTATGTCGCTAGACTCATACATTCTGCACACCAACGTGAACAGTCGTTTTGTTGCCACCTCCTACAGTGATTTAAGAAATTGTGATAGAATGTTATCCATTCCTTCTGGCTTATATGATTTTAAGTCCCACTAAACTCTCTTAAGTTCTGATTCTAATACTGGACCTCTACCTCTTCTACATGGTATCCTCTTTCGTTTTGTATCACATCAGACAAATCTTTCGTCTCGTGTAGGCCTTCAGTGTCCATTTTGCACCTATCTGTTCACTCCTCTGCATTTAACAGTGTAATTCCTGTTTCACTCTTAATGTTACTACCCTTAGAACCAATATGGCGAGCGAAGAGTTGGCTTGCTATTAAAGAGTCTGAAAAACATAGATTAAGCGCCAAACTTTTATCGGATTTCATTTAATTTCCGTCTTTTCCAACCTGAACCACGTCCGAATTTTCATTCTTGAAGTAATTTTTGTGAGACTGTTCGTGAATATAAGACAAAGCACCTTTAATAGGAGTCACAAATAAACGTTTTTAACTTTATCATGTTACCTTTCATTAGGAAAGTGGCTGCACTCAGCGACTGTAATGTGATTTATAAATTACAGGGCGCAGCAGTGAGTCTTATTTTTTCTTGCAGGTTTTATTTGACAAATCCACATTTCACCTAGTGCTAATGTAGTGCATTGATAATGGCTAGGCACTAGCCGAAATCTGGATTTGCCAAATAAAACCTGCAAAAAACTGGACGTTTTATTGCTGCGCTCTATAATTTATAAATTTTTATCTTTATTTCAGCATTTTATTAGTGTTCAGTTGATTATGTCGTGGTATTGTCTGCAAATTCACTACGATGTAACTTGCCTTTCACTCAGATATTTCACTGTCTTTGTCTTTGTGGCTGGCAGGTACTTCGGAAATATTTTGCATGAGGCCACTCCCGTCCGCTGGTGTGCACGTGAATATGTGTTTGTGTTTGTGTGTGTGTGTGTGTGTGTGTGTGTGTGTGTATGTGTATGTGTGTATGTGTGTGTGTGTTTGTTTTCTTATTAATGCCCAGGAGAGGGATGTATACTGTCTTCAGTTTTGGTTTGAGTATTTTTCATGGCTCACTGGTAGATTCTACAAGACAAAGAACGTATTTCCCTCACAGAGAAATTTGTTAGCATCTGATGCTCACTTACTTTCAGTTATAATGTAGCACTGTATATTTATGTAGACAAGTTTTTGTGCTGATCAGCTTCAGTGCTTAAGAATATTTACGTCATTCTGGCTATTTGGTGTCTTGTGTTTCACGGCCACAGGCATCTCGGCAAGATCTGTACACGAGCTGTATCTTTTTAGCTCTGTATTTCAGGTGTTAGAAGCAGTCTTGGTTGCCCAACGTCTTTCGACATGCAGTTTTACTATTTGAACCGACAGGTAACAGATGTATGTTCACACAGTGATATCTGGTTTTTCTTCTTTTAGTTTCTTCATTGCTGTAGACATTTGCAGACCATGTTTCCTTAATACATTTTCGGGAATGATGTGGCTTCATTATTCGATTTTTAAAGCGCACATGGAGATAGTGAGTGGGGCCACGGACTTAAAAAACGGACTGCGAATGGAGAAATCCGTTTATTCCGACATATTCTTCTGTTTGAATTTAGTAGAGGGGTGTTCAGAAACATCTGTGCCGTGTATGGCGATAATGCCACTGGACAGATCACGGCAACAAAAATCTTTTTCTCGTTCTACGGTGGATCGTTTTGACATTAGCGACTATCCAAGTTCAGAAATGATCTTAGAGATTTATTGAAGCTCATATAAACCCATTAATCCACAATGGTCAACGTCACTGTTTACTCCAAAACTATTAAATGTGATGAACAGTGAAACTATTAAATGTGATGAACATTGCACGCAGTAGTAATGGTTCAAATGTCTGGTGTATAGGGATTGTAATTTATAAATCAAACTCGCAAAAATCAGCGGAAGATCATATGTGCTTCTCTTCATGCTCGTCATCAACTGGCTCATGAACAACACCCGCCATTCTTATACTCATCGTTACTGGTGACAACAAAGGGTGTCTTTATGCTGACATAGATAAAGGAAAAAATGACTAGCCCAAACAAAGCAGCAACTCTCCGTACAAAGAACTGCGCTCATCCACAAAATATAATAAAAATTGATGAAAGCAGCGTCATTTGCATTTTCAGATTTTTTATTTGTTGGCAACCGGTTGCGGCCCTGTCCTCGTAGAATCTTCAAGCTTCCACCACCATTGTAGTTGCTGGTGGCGGCAGACGGAGCGAGATCCGTAGATGTACGCTTGTCACAGTGTTAAACGCCTAGTGGAGCAGCGATGGGGTGGTGTACTACGAATTGCTTCCCCGAGGTGCAACCATCAGTACTGAGATTTACTGCCAATAACGGAGCCGTCTTGTACACGGAATCCAAGAACAACGACAAGGAAAACAGCGTGAGGTGATGCTATTTCGCGATAAAACTCGCCCGCATTTTGCTAGACTGAGAAAAAGCACTATACAGGAGTTGGGCTGAGAAGTCAATCCTAACTCACCTTATTCACCTGATCTTGTGCTATCAGATTTTTCACCTTTTCCGCTCTCTATCGAACAACATTGAAGGGATTTCCACTCAGAACATGGCTCGACAGTTCTTCGCCGTGATTTTAACAGTCGCCGAATCGAAAAGTAGCCCTAGCTGTGGCACACAATTCTAGATAGTGAAGGAGATGGCAGTATTGATGATTAAAGTCTCTGTGTATCTACTGTGTTCGCTGAACTTATAGAAAAAAGTTACGAACTTATGCCCCAACCTAATAATTTCAATAACAAAAACAGAGAGTAAAATTATGTAGTTCAAAAATATGTCAAATACCAGGCTTACGCGCATATACCGGTGTAAGAAATTTAAAGTCTAAGTCAATTCAATATCACTTATAGATATCGCTGTCTAAAAATCCTCTATTTTTCAGGAAAGGGTCCAGGCATCAAGATGACATTCATGCCAAACACTAAGGCCCACGGTCTCTTGGTGGTTAAAGTAATTTAAGCTTCGAAGTCAATGCAATCCAAAACACTGCCATATAAAATAAAGCCCCAAAGAAACTGCTATGGGCATTCGTATTCAAATACAGAGACATGTAAACAGGCAGAATACGGCGTTGCAGTCGGCAACGCCTGTATAAGACACAAGTGTCTGGCACTAGTTACATCGGTTACAGTTGCTACAATTGCCGGTTATCAAGATGTAAGTGAGCTTAAAAGTGGTATTAAAGTCGGCGCACGAGCGATGGGACACAGCATCTACGAGGTAGCGATGAAGTGGGGATTTTCCCTTGTGACCATTTCATGAGTGTACTGAGAATATCAGGAATCCGGTAAAACATCAAATCTCCGACAGAGATGCGGCCGGATAAAGATACCGCAAGAACGGGACCAACGACCACTGAAGCGAACCGTTGAACGTCACAGGAGTGCCGCCCTTCCACAAATTCCTGCAGATTTCTATGCTGGGCCATCAACAAATCTCAGCGTGTGAACCATTCAACGAAACATCATCGATATGGACTATCGGAGCAGAAGGTCCACTCGTCTACCCTTGACGACTGCACGTCAACACCACCGTTGGACTGATGATGACTTGAAACACGTTGCCTGTGAGACCTTAACTTTTCCCAGCGAATTGAATGTTCAAACCACTTACGGGTTTGCTGCCGGGTGACGTCGTCGACCACCGCCGATACTTCGACAGGAGCACACCCTGCCATTCTCAAGGCATTTGTGCCTTGAGAATGGCAGGGTGTGCTCCTGTCGAAATATCGGCGGTGGTCGACGACGTCACCCGGCAACAAACCCGTAAGTTGTTTGAACATGTTGCCTGGTAGGACGAGTCTCGTTTCAAATTTTATCGAGTGAATGGACGTGTACGGGTATGGAGACAACGTCATGTCTCCATGGACCCTGCATGTCAGCAGGGCCTGCTCAAGCTGGAGGAGGCACTGTAATGCTGTGGGGCGTGTCCGGTTGGAATGACATCGGACCCCTGATGCGTTAAGATACGACTCTAACAGGTAACACGTACTTGGGCATCTTGTCTGATCGACTGCATCCATTCATGTCAGTTGTGAATTCCGACAGAGTTGGGCAAATCCCGCAGGACGTACTATACAGTGGCTCCAGGAACACTGTTCTGAGTGTAAACCCTTCCGCTGGCTACCAAACTCCCCGGACATGAACATTATTGAGCATATCTGAAATGCTCTGCCACGTGGTGTTCAGAAGATATCTCCACCCCCTTATTTTTCTTCGACTTTAAAACAGTTTCATGTACGTTTCTGTAAATGTCAAAAGGATAGAAAGGTAAAAATGAATCAAAGATTTAGATAAATTTTTCGGAGCATTTTTTCTACGCCTTAGTACAAGACTCCAGCAGGAAAGTAAAGAATTCTACAAAATCCACCTGAAGAAGTATTTCTGAAAACTCAGAAGCCGGTAATTGTCTGATTTAAATAATCTATTTTGAACCGTACTTGCAGCTAGCCGCTGTTTCATACCATAAACCTTAATAACGGTATGACACGTGGGTTTTCACAGATTTATGACGAGCAATGTGGTCTTTTATATGTCGGAGGGTCTGCATTCCTAAGTGTAAGGGGAAGCGCTTCCCGGCGGGTTTTCGGAAGCCCATATAAACTAGGGAGTACAACAAAGTATGTTTTAAGGCCTTCGTAGTATCTTGTGAGAGGGAAATTCTCTTTATGAAAATGATAGTTTTCGTCTTAACCCTTCTCGTTCATTGGGTAGTGCTTCTGCTATATGCTCGATAAGCTGGATCAGGCTGTAAACACATTTCTTTTCTTTTATTTATTTCTTTCTTCCTTTCTTTTACTGCGTTAACTGTCTTCTCACTGGTTTGAAGCGGCGCACCACTAACTCGTCTCCTGTGTCAACCTTTTCGCCTCCGAGTAGCCCTTGGGAACTATCCCCTCAATTATTTGCAGGATGTGTTCTAATCTGTTTTTACTCTCTACAGTTCGATCTAGAACCATTGAAAATATTGCCTGACGTCTGAACAGATGTCCCATTATCCTGGCCCTTCTTCTTTTCAATGGTTTCCATTTATGCCTTTCCTCAAAGATGCTGCTGAGAACCTGATCATTTCTTATCTTACCAGTCCCACAGATTTTCAACATTCATCTCCAGCACCACATCTCAAATGCTTCGATTCTCTTGTGTCCCAGTTTCCCGCTGTTAATGTTTCACTAACATGTAATGCTGAGTTCGAAACGTATATTCTTAGAGATGTCTTCCTCAAATAAAGGCCTATGTTTGTTATTGGTAGACACTTTTCTTAACCAGGAATTCCCTTTTTGCCAGTGTGACTCTACCTTTTATGTTACCCTTGCTCTGTCCATCATGGGTTATTTCGCTCCCTAGATAAAAGAATTCCTTAACTGCGTCACTTTGTGATCCGCTATTCTGCTGGTTTTGATATCGTTTCTCCTTGAATTTTAATCCCACTCCAGAGCCTCAATTTTAATTCTGTCATTGCTACTTTGATGTACAGATTTAACGGTGGAGGCCAAGGAATACATCCCGGCCTTACACTCTTTTTAATCCGAGCACGTCGTTCTTGGTTTTCAACTCTTATTGTTCCCTCTCGGTTCTTGTACATATTGTACGAGGTGTGGCTAGAAAAAAACCGCACTAGTACTGGTGAAACAATAAAACGAATGCAATAAGGCTGAAAGTCGCGTGGCCTGTCACGTGACTCTCGCTCCGCCTACTGCTCGAGTTTCATCTGCCTCCTGCACTCAGTCTGCCCGTGGCGTCTGTTTTAAGTAATTGACGTTTTGTCTGTGCGTCGGAAAATGTTGAGTGTACAGAAAGAACAGCGTGTTAACATCAAATTTTGTTTCAAACTAGGAAAATCTGCAAGTGAAACGTTTGTAATGTTACAACAAGTGTACGGCGATGATTGTTTATCGCGAACACAAGTGTTTGAGTGGTTTAAACGATTTAAAGATGGCCGCGAAGACACCAGTGATGACACTCGCACTGGCAGACCATTGTCAGCAAAAACTGATGCAAACATTGAAAAAATCGGTAAACTTGTTCGACAAGATCGCCGTTTAACAATCAGAGCAGTGTCTGAGTTAACAGGAGTTGACAAGGAAAGTGTCGAACAAGTTTACCGATTTTTTCAATGTTTGCATCAGTTTTTGCTGACAATGGTCTGCCAGTGCGAGTGTCATCACTGGTGTCTTCGCGGCCATCTTTAAATAGTTTAAACCACTCAAACACTTGTGTTCGCGATAAACAATCATCGCCGTACACTTGTTGTAACATTACAAAAGTTTCACTTGCAGATTTTCCTAGTTTGAAACAAAATTTGATGTTAACACGCTGTTCTTTCTGTACACTCAACATTTTCCGACGCACAGACAAAACGTCAACTACTTAAAACAGACGCCACGGGCAGACTGAGTGCAGGAGGCAGATGAAACTCGAGCAGTAGGCGGAGCGAGAGTCACGTGACAGGCCACGCGACTTTCAGCCTTATTGCTTTCGTTTTATTGTTTCACCAGTACTAGTCCGGTTTTTTTCTAGCCACACCTCGTATGTTGCCCGTCTTTGCCTACAGATCAGATTTATTGTTTTCAGAATCTGGAACACGGCATTTTATGAAAATAATATTGATTGTCCAATACAGCCGCAGAACTGGGTTTCCCTGCAGGAAAGATTTTCGTTACCACCCTGTGAGAAATCAAACTAAACCTCTCTACCTCTATAATAGTGCTCTTTGGTGAACATACGCATAACACAACACAACTTTCTTCTCTTCTAGCCTCCTCAGCAGCACCCGTTCGGCAGAACGTGTAAAATCAACGATTTTCTAATGAATGGACATCGGTACAAGGTTAAAATCCTTCCCTAGCACGAATAAGCCGCCTCATCCATACAGTTTGTCGTTGAGTATGATCACAAAACTCCCCTCCTTCCGAACAGACCTCGGAAGTACCAATGGTAGTAACCGACCGCTGGATGTGTATATGGAGGGGCACGTGAACAGCACACCGCTCTCGCAGCCGTTGTCAGTTTTCATGACCGGAGACGTTACTTCTGAATAAAATGGATCAACTATTGGCCTCATACGGGATGTGTGCACTCTGTAGCTACCATCGCTCGGCATGCCCAGACGATCACCCATCCAAGTCATAGCCAAGCACAACAATGCTTATCTTCGGTGACCTGACGGGAACCGGCACCACTCCGGCACGGCCGTTGGCATGATGATTAATATTACACCCTGAGCCCCGGATACGTTCAAACTCTAAATTCCGGGCAGTGAGGGAACGAAATCCTCTGTCGGACGTAGCCTAGGAAGCACCATTTAGCCAAAATGCTAAAATTATTGAAGCAGTCTTCAAAGGAACCCCAAATAATTCCTTACAAATGAAATCCAACTGTCGGCGAGTATTATGCATCATCTCACGAACAAGAGCTAAACACAGGGCGTTTCTTGACGAGTCATAAATTACAATAAAAATAATAATTAGTGTGCTTTGATGCAGCGTATATGTAGTCCAGGGGCGATTCCGATTTGGGTATATAAGCACCGACACGTAGAAAAGAGGTTAGTGTGGCCTTCGACCTGAAACTTTCGCTAAAATGTACATTGCAGACCCACTCTTCTAGTGCGATGTGTAAATTTCGATACTGGGTACCTGGTTGGCGTAAGTCCTTCCACTTATCGTTTAAGTTGCAATGCAGCGCTATCCTTCGTTTCTGTTGTGCCTTGAAATTGACGTGTTACCATCTGTCGAAATATTAGCGGCTGTCAAGGATGTAACCGTTTTGCCACCCCGTAAGGTATTACCTGTTTACCACAATGTTATTTTTTCTTGTACCATCGGCAGTGCTTTAGCTAGAGGTTTTATAGTTTCTGTGACGACCTAGCGTACAGATTATCCTATGCAGACTGTTGACTTCGAACATCGACAGCGCTCTAGGAGAAAGGCAGTCACAATCTTGAAATGTAAAATAACAGTATAACTGCACATCAAAATGGTCGCTCTGGTAAAAGATTATGTATGTAGTTTACAATTAGGCACTCTTGAGTTAATAGGAATTCTGTGACATGTGGTGAATGATCGCTAGTCCGTATTCGAATACTAAATCTAATTCCATGCAAGTTAAGGGTACCCAGGATACTGAGAAATTAGCCACTGTTTCCTGTAACGCATGCAATACGGTCCCAGCTTAATCTTACCGTAAGGGAAAATAGTAAGCACTCGGTCTGTGCCATTACGATAGGTCTATGATAATGCTTGTTCATACTTCGCCAGAGCTGGCATGTATATTTATAACATCCGAACTTAACAGAACTATGAGCGAATTTGGAATATGTCAACAACGTGGATGGAAACTAACTAAAGGTAATAGCAGGTCAAGCATGTAAAAAGAGGGTATAGTGTCTAATAATAATAGGTCTGCATTCAACATAACTGAAAACTAACCGGACAAGAAACTGTGACAGTTTTATTCATGCGGGTCGTCGTGGAAAGCCAAGCGCATATAACATTTTAACATGACCATATAATACTCGTCCTCAGAAAAATGAATTCGTATATTTAAAACATGCTTTCAGTGAGTCATAGATCTGATTAATTAGAACTTCATCGAAGAAAGTAATTTGTACCTTGAAATAATCACAGTACGTTCATAAGAACCACAGCCAACGTGTAGCATATAGTTTGGTGCTTGGTGACCGATGATTCGAGTTATTACTCGTCAGAGTGCACACATTGTCGGTGAATCTGGGAGACTCTTGTTGTGAATGCAGCATGGAACAGTGTGAAATAGGATTTCTTCACTTAGTAGAGATGTTCTTGTGTTTTGGAGTTGCAAGTGTCCATAGTAACATAATTTCAGAGCGTGCTACAGTGAAAAGTCAGTTACCCACAAAGAATCTCAGTGCAAGAATAATTGGGCTACTGACAGCCAATCATCGAATAGTATACTGAAGTTCATTGTTACATTTATATCGAGAGTAAGCTGCCAATCGTTGCACCAGACGCAGAACATCAGCGCCATTTTTAAATTATCTTCTGATGGAGTCACTTGCTTGTACCTGTCTACAAAATGCAAAAAGACGCAATGCTATTAGCCACCTCTGTTACGAGGGCGTGATGAAATGTAATTCCTCCGTTATCAGAAAACTCTTTAAGTTTTTTAAATTAAACAATTAAGATTACTCTTATATTGTTCTTCAAGTCCACATATTTATTTCTCAATATATTCACCCTGTCGTCACTCAACTGCAGTATGTTTGACTTTTTGACCTCACCTCTGTTGCTCCGGTTCATCACTATTATGGAGAAGTCCTCGAAAGCGTTCTTTTAGTCGGAACAGTATGGAGGATGATCGATGACAATGAATCCAACACGTCGGACAGTTGCAGACGTCACAATGCATGTGTGTGGTGTGGCATTCTTATATTGCAGGAGAGGGTACTCAACGTGCGGATGAACTCTTAGGATTCTAAACTCGATTACAGCACACTGTTTCTCACGCAACGACATAGTTACGTTACACACTTCGACATTACAATCTGATCGACCATCATCTCGACAACTTCAATGAAAACTATTATGAAATACAGGAAGTCACAGAAAAATATCGCACAGAATTATTTCTACTGTACAATATAGTGGTATGTAGGTACTGTGCTGCATTATAACTGTTGGAATCTGCTTAGAGACAACAGAGAGAAATATGATGTACTGTTCTCGAGAGGGTCATATTTTGATGACTTTGTGTAAATGCTCATCTAGACCAGTGATTCCCAGCTTTTCTGAGACCATCATTCCTGACTGCAATCAGGTATTAGCTAGTACCCCATTCCCTTCCCCTCTCTACCATCAAAATTATCACCCGACTTAACAATGAAAAAGAATTTCCCTTCAACGACTCGGTGCTCTCTTGTGGCTGTAAATATGTAGACGTGAAGAACCAAGATACAAAATGTTAACGTTTGTTTTATTTATAAAGCTTAAAGAATTTTCACATAAAAATTCGGTATCATCATTTTCAGCTGACCCTTGTATATATACTGTAAACAGTAATATATACTGTCACAGTAATCGTCCAACAAAGATTTTGGAGGTTGCTCATAATTCTGGTTAATTAATTTGTTCGAAGTGCATACAAAAGATATTCATATAAATGCTGTGTTGACGAGATTATTACTGAGGTCAAGTTACCACCTGACTTTATATAGGGGCCCTAAAGTCAAATCTTGACGATTAAGTTCCTGGCCATAAGAATCGAAGTACGCTCACTACGAATCGTAAAGAAAAAATTAGCATTACAGATGAGCATTCGGGACAGAGAAGCTAAGTTGCATGCAGCTATTCATGGATAGATACATGATACAGAAATATTCAGTAAATCATAATTACTTGTAGAGTACAGATATAAATACGGATCTGCACTTAGAAACCATTGTCAGAAGACAGGTAAATTGGAAAGGTTTGGTCCTCTGAATTAATGCACTTCACCAGAGAATAAGGAAGCTGAAATCTGATCATAACAAATTGCAGGTACGAGTCCGTGCACCATTGTAGCAGAGAGAAATAGTGCCTCGTGATATTTATGGCAGCATTATCGTTCCGAATATTATTTTATCCACCCCCGCGTATTTCACAGTTACTCCCACATTCTCTGTAATAGCAGCGACTCACGCCAACATTATTCATTTCTTCTAAACTACGGACCTGCCTTCAGCAATCTCCATTGCGTCGCAAACGGAAAACGTTGCTTAACTCTGGTTAATTCCCGACTACCACAGAAAAAACAAGATAAGAGCAATGTACCTTGATTTGATATATGCCCTGAAGAATGGTTGTCACTGTATCAGTAAGTCATTCGCGAGAGGAGGCTATCAATTGGCGATTTTGTGAACACAGTTATACGGTAGATAACGACGAATGTAGTGGTTGCTGATTTGATGGTCATATTTGACACTTCCCTGCACTTCTACATTAACTGTTCAACATTTATTTAGAAACAGTGCCTCTTAGCCAAAGGCACTAAATTTAACTACACGAGGAACTTAAGCGGATGGAATTCGAACCAAGGAGTAATCACTAACGACGGAGAAATATATGTAGGTTTAAATAATCATGTTACAGTATAGATGGCACGAAAATATTTGGAACCCTCAATAGTAACAACAAAAATAGACTTGTTTTTCCATTCGCGGATGAATACATTCTGATCCTGGATATACTCGTGCATTAAGCGCCAAATACAAATCAGTTTTGTTTATTTTTATCAGTTATGAATTACAAGTAATCTTAATTTCTTTTTTCACAACAGGATTTAACACCTGGAATTTAAGAAAAAGCCTTTTATGATCTTTCTATCATATCAAGGGTAGTCGAAGACCAATCTGTGACAGAATAGTCTCATAATATTATATTTGTAACATTCAGTCTAAATCAGTGCCGGGGCTTATTAACCCTTGAGGAGTAGAATGGAATCTCACAAGGGATAAAAACAGAAGAGTTTGATTGTATTTCGGTCACGAAATAAATTGTTTTTAAAAATCAGTTACTGCTGTCATTATTTCGTAAGACTCTAATACTGATTAGGTAAGTTACCAATAACCACATTCTTTTTTTTCAAATACTAGCATTAACGTGTGACGCAATGTGACGGAGGTACAGTTTCTGAAAGAAACTGATGAACATCTGCTCCCTGATATAGTCCACCAGCTATAGACATCCTTAGTACTTTGTGCCATGTTTGTATGAAGTAAAATCGGAACATATGCATCACGAAAATACTTTCTTCCAACTACAGATATTTCCTCCTGCACCGGGCCAGAAAATCCTTCATTGATGAACTAATTGACGGCACAACACATCAGTAACTTTGTAGTGACTGATACAGTGCTGCAAGGCTACACAGTATATTATTATTATTAGGGAATTGTCCCAATAAATGGAATACGTTAAGCAAGTAACACAGTCAGATTTTCTTTTTGTTTTTTGATGTTATTGCAATATGCTTTCATTCTTTCCGAGAATGCTTCTTTACGTTCTTCCGACCATTTTTGTCGGTACCGCTTTTGTTTTGGTTGTTCTGGTGTAACTTCCCATTCTTCTACTTAGTGTCTCTCCTTCCAAAATGTTGTTTGCTCTTATGTTCGCGTTTTTGTGTCCCTTTAGAATTTCAGATAACATATTGGGTTCACAAGTGAAGTTACATACGAACTTCCAGAATGCTGGAGAAACTGTAGGACCAACAACTTGTGTTAATCAATGCAACGGAAAACACCCAAAGTTGCCAATTTCAATTTTATTTTCTTGATGACTAGTTTAGAGTCGGAACCCATTCTCAGATCATCCACCTAGTCACCGTGGTGTTTCCTAAAGTTTCACAAATATGTCAAGATAACAAATACAAACGTACAGTAAAGTGCGAATGAACAACAGAGAGCATAGAGATAACTGTTTACTTGTACTTTGCTATACATATATGCTTTTTCTCTTGAAACGGTTCTTAAATTGTAGAAAACGCCATTTTCACTATCTGGATGGTCTGAAGATGGGTCTCGACCTGAAACGTCATCAGATAAACGAAAGTGAAAATTTAAACGTTGCCTCTTTTCCGTTACATGGAAGCTACATAGCCTATTATCTTTTCTGTTAGTTGCGGAGATTACCAAAGAATATCATCACCTTTCATTAATTTTAAATTCGATGTTTGAAAACATTTTTGTTTCCATTGACTGTAACCTGTACAATCTTAGATACGTATTTCTCGTAAAATTTTCCTAATGATATTCCTCTCTTCTTTTTGTTTTCTTCAGGTTCCTGTTTTCTGTTGGGTGTCAGTGTTTCGCTTGCATAAATGACTGCTCGTTTTATGACTGTCTTGTAGCGCCCAATTTTTGTCTGTCTTGTCGCAGATTATTTTTTGTAGAAGTTTAGAACTAATGCTAATGGTTTTTTACTTTTTAGACTCTATTTTTCTGTCAGATTTTTTCAAGGCATGTCGGTTCGATGAATTATCCGAGGTATTTAAAGTACGGGACGCTGTTCATCTTACCATATTTTGTTTTAAGCTTGGATTTCTGTGTTTAAACTTAAGAATTCAGTTTTCTCGAATGAGATTGGTAACTATACTTTTTCTGCACATTCTTTAAGTGCCTGGAGCTGTTTGACAGCAACTTCTTTGGCTTCTGTAACTGTCAACGCGTGTTATGCTTCGCAAAAGTTAGTTTTGATTAAATCCAGTAGCACTGCCATCCAAACCTCACGTTTCCGTATGTCATCCATACTTCCATAACCTTTTCTACGACGACGCTGAACCGATTGAGAAAGAATCCCTCTCCTTTTCTGACATTTTGTTATTCGATCAACAGGCTAGTGTTACGGACATGCTGCGTGAAGCAAAATGGAAATCCCTGGAGGGAAGTTTCTGTTGTTTTCACGAAAGGCAATTGAGAGAATTTAGAGAACAGTCATTTGTAGCTGACAACAGAACCGTTCTGCTGACTCCAACGACCATTTCGTGTAAGGACTGGAAAGGCAAGACATGAAACACTGGGTCATATAAACAGTCTTTCCTCGCACCATTTGTGGGTGATAGAGCAAAGGAACTGTTTAATAATGGTACTCGGTACCCATCACCAAGCAGCTTATGAAGGCTTGCAAAATATGTATCTTCATGTAGATATAGAGAACTGAATGCGTAAAGTAATAAGTGGATGAACAATGACTCAGTAAGTGGTAATTAACGAATGCTGATTGGTAAACCATGAACAGGAAACAGTGAAGGGTGAAAAATGGTTCAAATAGCTCTGCGCACTATGGGACTTAACAGCGGAGGTCATCAGTCCCATAGAACTTAGAACTACTTATACCTAACTAACCTAAGGACATCACACACATCCATGCCCGAGGCAGGATTCGAACCTGCAACCGTAGCGGTCGCGCGGTTCCAGACTGAAGCGCCTAGAACCGCTCCGCCACTCCGGCCGGCAGTGAAGGGTGAACGGTAAATGATGTTTGGTGTAAGGGTAATGGTAAATGGTAAACAGTGAACTGTAAACCGTGTATGGTGAAGGTGAATGACAAATTGTGAGCAATGAAGGGTGAACTGTGAATGGTGGACAGTAGGTGGTGAGCGGTGAACAGTAAACGCTAAACGCGAATGGCAAATGGCAAGTGACAAATGGCTAATGGCAAAATGGTGTTCGGCTTACGGCAAATGCCAAACAGTAAACGGCAAATGACAAGTAGTAAATGGTAACCATTCAAGCATTTACCAGTTAACCGATTCATCCATTTACCTATTTATCTGCTTACCTTTTCACCTTCACCTATTTACACGTTTACCATTTGTGATAGCAGAGTGTTGAACAAAGATGTGCGAAGTAACATTTTGACACTTAAAACAAACATAGTATGTTCTGAGTATCCGGTGTATTTTGCATGCATTTTAGGTGTGAAAGTAGCACTGTGGCAATTAGCACGGTTCATAGAACAACTTCTACGTGGAAAATTACTAACTTGAGGGGCTACTGTGCTTTACACTAAGCATTGATCACAAATCGAAGTGTTAACATTTAAGAGTGCTGCCATCTTTTGGTGATGGTAAGCACCAGCAGCATTTGGCAGTTTTACAGAATTTCAATACGGGGATAAAATCATCTTTGGCAACTACGTATTTCTAATTTCTTAATTACATTCTGTAAGTGAATGGTGATTTTTAATTGTTTATGGAAAGAGTTTTTTATTCTTGCTCTCATATACTAACATCTCATAGTTTGTTATACGTGAGCTGTGTCGTGAAACGAATTGTCGCGCCAGGCTTTTGTGTGTGCGTTCGCGGGCAGCTGACGAGACGTCTCTGGTGAGCACGCTCTCTTGAGGACAATCCACCGAGGAGACAGGTGTTGCCTAGAAGGGAAGTTCGTGGGGCCTGCGCGGTAGCTGGGAATCCCGGATAGGCGTCTGTGCCTTTGCGGATGGCCGCGTCTGCCTCTTTACGCCGTAGCTGGTGATGTAGCAAGAAGGTGGGCCTTCTCCACCCGGCCTACGGACTGGTGCTGCAACCCACCATCTGTGCCAGAGGTGTACTCGTGCTGCCATCGGTCCGCAAGCAGCATTTTTAGGTCTCTCCAGTAAAATCTGGTGAGAAGCTTCTGAAGTGGTTGCTTATATTTAACAATGCAGCAGCGCTGTTCTAACAGTGCGTTGGGCAAGCTAATCAGCCGAGTGTCATAAAATTCTGTTACTAGGCTAGTGCTGGTCAACTGGGTGGACCTCTGAGAGAACCTCATACCCGTTAATGTGCATTTCGCTATTTCAATAAACTGATTTTATTGATAAGGTTCTTTCTCCCGTGGTAAGGCTTCCTTCTGATTACATGCTTGCAGTTTACTGCGGTGGTCCTTTGGTGATGGAAGTGAATAAAGTCATACGACCTCCAGTAAATTTTGTCGTTGTGGACAGTGTAAAGTTCTGATGTAACTCTTAATCCTCGATCTTTTTTTTTTTTTTTTTTTGGGGATGCTCCCTAAGCTACGCTACTGGCCATTACAATTGCTACACCACGGAGATGACGTGCTACAGACGCGAAATTTAACCGACAAGAAGAAGATGCTGTGATATGCAATGATTAGCTTTTCAGAGCATACACACAAAGTTGGCGCCGGCGGCAACACCTACAACATGCTGACATGAGTAAAGTTTCCAACCGATTTCTATTACCCAAACAGCAGTTGACCGGCGTTGCCGGGTGAAACTTTGTTGTGATCCTCGTGTAAGGAGGAGAAATGCGTACCATCACGTTTCTGACTTTGATAAAGGTCGGATTGTAGCCTTTCGCGATTGCGGTTTATCGTATCCCGACATTTCAGCTCGCGTTGATCGAGATCCAATGACTGCCAGCAGAATATGGAATCGGTGGGTTCAGGAGGGTAATACGGAACGCCGAGCTGGATGCCAACGGCCTCGTATCACTAGCAGTTGAGATGACAGGATTCTTATCCGCATGGCTGTAACGGATCATCCTACCACGTCTCGATCCCTGAGTCAACAGATGGGCACGAAAAGTTCTACGACGATTGCAGCAGCATGGACTATCAGCACGGAGACCATGGCTGCCGTTACCCTTGACGCTGCATCACGGACAGGAGAGCCTTTGATGGTGCACTCAACGACGAACCTGTGTGCACGAATGGGAAAACGTCATTTTTTCGGTTGAATCCTGGTTCTGTTTACAGCATCATGATGGTCGCATCCGTCTTCGGCGACATCGCGGTAAACGCACTTGGGAAGCGTGTATTCGTCATCGCCATACTGGCATGTCACCCGGTGTCATGGTATGGGGTGCCATTGGTTAAACGTCTCGGTCATTTCTTGTTCGCATTGACGGCACTTTGAACAGTGGACGTTACATTTCAGATGTGATACGACCCGTGTCTGACCCTTAATTCGACCCCTGCGAAACCATACATTCCAGCAGGATAACGCACGACCGCATGTTGCTGGTGCTGTACGGGTTTTTCTGGATACAGAAAATGTTCGACTGCTGCCCTGGCCAGCACATCCTCCAGATCTCTCACCAACTGAAAACGTCTGATCAATGGTGGCCGAGCAACTGACTCGTCACAATACGCCAGTCACTACTCTTGAAGAACTGTGGTATCGTGTTGAAGCTGCATGGGCAGCTGTTCCTGTGCACGCCATCCAAGCTCCGTTTGACTCAATGCCCAGACGTATCAAGGCCGTTATTATGGCCAGAGGTGGTTGTTCTGGGTACTGATTTCTCCAGATCTATGCACACAAATTGCGTGAAAATATAATCACATGTCAGTTCTAGTATAATATGTTTGTCCAATGAATACCCGTTTATCATCTGCATTTCTTCTTGGTGTAGCAATGGCCAGTATTAATGTGGTTGTTTTATGAAGGACGGTAGTGCGGGTTCTTCGACGAAAAATTTTCTGCTTCTTGCAAGTGCTGCGAGAATTGTGTTTACTTATTATAGTTCTCTGTTGTGTCGTATTGTAGCACCAATTTTTACTCGTCCTTTCTTACATAGGAAAATAGAGTAATGTTGAAGCAAGATCAACCCCAGAGTGTGAGATTATATTATTTATTGCTGCACTGTATTGTGTGTGTTAATTTCATTGTGTTTGTAATAATTGCCTTGTTTATATTTTAGAACCAGTTTGGCTACTTGGTCGCGTTCCTAAGGAGTGTCACGGGCTCTACCGGCTGGTGCGAACCATTTGAAAAAACAGGAGATTGCTCAGAGTGTAGTAAGCATTTCACCTTCAAATTTCGTATTAAATTTGTTGTACGTATCTTTTCTGAAAACATTCCATACATTGACTTGAAAGTCACCGCATGGGCCCAGTTAAGGTTCAGCTCGGTGTTACTGTGAGTTCATAACAGAGGGTTGGAACTTAAATAGTGGCAACTATTTATTCACAGCCGATACATAAGAGTTACATGTCAGCACCTGTTACTGTCCTTCAAAGTAGTCATCAGCGTTGTGTAGAACCCGTTGCCAGCGATGTGGAACGCGTAGTATAACGTTAGCAGAGCCTTTTCTGTTGATGCTGCGAATGGAGCGGTCTCAAGTTATGCTGATTTTCGTGTACGACTGTGATGGTGTTATCCTAACGCATTGTGCTCCTTCACGTCAGACCGTCGGTGCACAGTATCATTATACGTTTTTGGAGCATCACCCGCGACCAGCTTTGCGAAAGAAGCGACGAGACTTTCTGCTCAACCCATCCATTATTTGGCATGACAGTGAACGGGCGCATACAGCGCAAGCTGTGGCTGCTCTGTTCGGTTGATGGGACTGGGAAGTACTGTACCATCCACCATACTTCCCGGTCTTAATTCCTTGTGACTTTGATTTGATGCCGATGATGAAGGAACCATACAAGCAGTAGACCGCTCCATTCGAACCATCAACAGAAGAGGCTCTGCTAACGTTACACTACACCTTCCACATCGCTGGCAACGTGGTCTACACAACGCTGGTGACTACTCTGAAGGACAGTAACAGGTGCAAACATGTAACTCCTTTGTATCGGTTGTGAAAAAATAGTAGCCACTATTTAAGTTTCTACCTCGTTTATTATTACATGCACTTCTGAAAGCTTTTAAGTATTATTTAATTTTATTTGAAGCCCTACACCTTTAAGATTACGTAATTTTACTCTAGTGTAAAAAATATTTAATAAAGTGCTTTGCAACGCTCTCGATGTGGAATCTGGTAACTATAGTGTTTGTTTTTGGGGATATCCTTTTAATTTCGCTGGTGTTGTGGATTAGGTGATTTTTTTAACTTTAACAATTTGTACAAATGTACGTTAACGAATGATGTCTAGTCTCCATTTGCCCAGTCGTTCCTTGTCCTTCCTTGTAGAGGCTTAGTGCGCCGTCTCTAAAGTGGTAGCTATTTTGTGGTTCTCTTTGGTGGTAGGGCTTCTGATTGATCATCGCTCGTTATCTATTTGGTACAGTTAGCAAGTGTAGTAAAACTATTGTTTTGTCAGAATCTACGTGTATTGCGGATTTCAGGTGCACTTGAGGTATAATTCTATACATACTTAGTACACTTAGCAATCGTGGTACAATTATTGTTTGGTCAGAATCTGCCTCTGTTGAGGTTCCCAGAAGCACTTCGAGGCCAGATGGAATCTCCACTGGCGATGAAGACTGACTGTTTAAAGAAGGTGAAGCTGAAATACGAAACGAGAGTTCGGAGTCAGGTGAAGGAAGGCGACGTCTTCATGATGTAGCCGCCCTTCTGGTTGAGATGGCTGGTTGACGGATTGGTTTGTTGCGCTCTCGAGTGCTGCACTGCTTCTTTCTGATATGGGAAAAATTATCGCGTCCTTAGAAGGTAGGTGCCCATCCCGAGCCAAAATGTCTTTAATGCAGTGTCAGACGACCCATTCTTTAACTACGTTTGAGATCTAGAGTGAATAGCCCCAGGGCCGCAAGTAATGAATTACAAAATTATGCAGTTACATGGTCTGCACCTCAATAGGTATGGGAAGGGGAGGCTGGCTAAACTTACAGGTGACAGTGTAGTGGGTGGTGGTGGTGGTAATGGTATCACTCATGGAAAAATTCCTGTAGTAGTTGGTGTTAGAGCTGCACCTTTTTTAGACTGAAGTCAGCTGATAGGTATACCTGCTTAAAGGAAGTGCCTCTAACTAAGGGCTCACCTCCAGAGGATATACTGCTTCCAAGTAGAGAAGGAATTAGCATATTTCATCAAAATATAAGAGGTATTAGAGACAAAGTTAGTGAACTGCTAATAGATGTAAACTCTGAAATTATTGGTATATCAGAGCACCACTTAAATAATTTGATAATTCAGAGGCTTCCTTTACCAGGCTACAGATTAGCTGGCTGTTTCTCGAGGAGTTCCTTGCAGGGTGGGGGTGTGGCTCTGTACGTAAAAAAACAGTATTTCATTTGAGTCCATAGACGTATCACGCCACTGCACTGAACAGATATTTGAAAGTTGTGCAGCATTAGTTGAATTTAGTGAAACTAAACTTCTAATTGCTGTTGTTTATAGGTCCCCTAACTCCGTCTTCAGAGCATTTTCGCTTAAGCTATAGAGGGTTCTTGATTCACTTTGTAGGTAGTATCAGAAAACAGTATTTCATTTGAGTCCATAGACGTATCAAGCCACTGCACTGAACAGATATTTGAAAGTTGTGCAGCATTAGTTGAATTTAGTGAAACTAAACTTCTAATTGCTGTTGTTTATAGGTCCCCTAACTCCGTCTTCAGAGCATTTTTGCTTAAGCTATAGAGGGTTCTTGATTCACTTTGTAGGAAGTATCAGTAGAGACTTGACTTCAATATTAATTTTGTACGTGATTGTGTAAGAAAAAGGACGTTGGTAGATCTCCTAAATTCATATTATCTGATGCAAACTGTGTTTTTTCCAACTAGGGTGCAGGGGAACTGTAGCACAGTCATAGACAATATTTTTATTCATTCTTCATTACAAGATGGGCATTCTGTTAGTAAAAGGGTGAATCGCCTTTCAGACCATGATGCACAAATTTTAACACTAAAAGGTTTTTGTACTCAAACCAATGTCGTATTTAATTACAAACTATGTAGGAAAGTTAATCCAACAGCAATAGAGAGTTTTTCAAAACTTGTCAAGGAACAAGAGTGGCAAGATGTTTATAGTGCCGATAATATAGATGATAAATACAATGATTTGCATAACACATTTATCATGCTCTTTGAGAGTTGCTTTCCATTAGAACATTCTAAACGGGGTACTAGCAGTAATGGACAGCCCAGTTGGCTGACTAGTGGGATAAGGATATCATGTAGAACAAAGCGGGAATTATATCAAAATGTTAGAAGTAGTCACAATCAAGCTACAGTAGCCCATTACAAACAGTATTGTAAGGTGCTTAAAAATGTTATTAGCAAGGCAAAATGTATGTGGTATGCAAATAGAATAGCTAATTCACAGGATAAAATTGAAGCCATATGGTCAGTTGTGAAGGACGTGTCTGGTCACCAGCACAAGGTTGATAACATAAAGTCAGTTTGCAGTAATAATATTTCTGTTACTAATAAATCAGATATATTTACAGTATTTAACCACCATTTTGTGAGCATTGCTGATGAATTAAATAAAAATTTAGTTTCACCAGGAAATCATATAAATTTCTTAGCAAATGCCTTTCCGAGATTGACGTCTGAAATACCCCTCTGTGATACAGACAAGAATGAGATTGAGTCAATAATTAAATCACTGAAGACTAAGGACTCCCATGGTTATGAAGGAGTGTCTAGTAGAATATTAAAGTACTGTGCTGCACATGTTAGCCCTGTATTTAGCCATATTTGTAATTTTTCCTTTAGGAATGGCCAGTTTCCTGAGCGATTAAAGTACTCAGTAGTAAAGCCGCTTTATAAAAATGGAGAAAGGGATAATGTAGATAATTTTCGACCTATTTCTATGCCATCAGTGTTTGCAAAAGTTATCGAAAAGGCTGTGTATGTAAGGTTAATTGATCATTTTATATCACACGATTTGCTATCAAATGTACAGTTCGGCTTTAGAAATCGTTTGACAACCGAAAATGTTATATTCTCTTTTCTCTGTGAGGTACTGGATGCGATAAACAAAAAGTTCCGAACGCTTGGCGTATTTTTTGATTTAACAAAGGCATTTGACTGTGTTGATCTCACAATATTGCTCCAGAAGTTGGACCATTACGGAATAAGGGGAGTAGCTCACAATTGGTTCATCTCTTACTTCAGCAACTGGCAGCAAAAGGTCATTATTCACAATGTTGATAACGGCTGTGATGTGGGATCTGAGTGGGGTACTGTCAAGTGGGGGGTGCCCCAGGGATCAGTGTTGGGGCCACTCCTGTTCCTTATTTATATAAATGATATGCCCTCTAGTATTATGGGTAACTCTAAAATATTTCTGTTTGCTGATGACACTAGCTTGGTAGTAAAGGATGTTGTGTGCAACATTGACTCGGTTTCAAGTAGTGCAGTACATAACCTCAGTCCATGGCTTGTAGAAAATAAACTAACGTTAAATCACAGCAAGACTCAGTTTTTACAGTTTATAACACACAATTCAACAAAACTTGACGTTTTAATCTCACAGAACAGGCATATGATTAGTGAAACTGAACAGTTCAAATTCCTAGGTTTTCAGATAGATAGTAAGCTGTCGTGGAAAGCCCACGTTCAGGATCTTGTTCAAAGACTTAATACTGCCATTTTCACTATTCGAACGGTATCGAAAGTGAGTGATACTTCGACACGTAAATTAGTCTACTTTGCTTATTTTCATTCACTTATGTCGTATGGTATTATGTTTTGGGGTAACTCTTCCCATTCTAGAAGGATCTTTTTGGCTCAGACACGGGCGGTTCGGGCAATAAGTGGTGTGAGTTCACGAACCCCTTGTTGACCTCTGTTCACGAGTCTGGGTATTTTGACATTAGCCTCTCAATATGTATATTCCCTATTGTCATTTCTTGTTACCAATATTAGTTTATTTCCAACAATAAGCAGCTTTCACTCGGTTAATACTCGGCAGAAATCAAACCTCCATTTGGATCGGACTTCCTTAACTCTTGTGCAAAAAGGTGTGCAGCATACTACTGCATCCATTATCAATAAGCTGCCACTCGACTTCAAAAATCTTAGCAGTAATCCACGCGCTTTCAAATTGAAACTGAAGAGTTTCCTCATGGGTCACTCTTTCTATTCTGTCGAGGAGTTCGTTGAAAAATTAAGCTAATTCTCATTGTATAGCTGATAGCCTTTGCTAAAACTTATGAACTGATTTTCTTTCGGGTTCATGAACATTTATTTTTATCTGTTATTACTTTTATGTTGTAAGTTCAAGTACTGACACGTTCCATGACCTCGGAGATTTGCTCCTCAATTTGGTCCTACGGGACTTGACGTGTAAATAAATAAATCAAATTGAGTGCCTTAGAATGGGGCTGGGAGCAAGGCGACGGTACGCAGGATAACAAACCTTTATTAGATATTTCAGGAGAATCTTCTAGTACAGAATGATCACGTGCTGATAGTGGGTCATGGTACACTCCTGGAAATTGAAATAAGAACACCGTGAATTCATTGTCCCCGGAAGGGGAAACTTTATTGACACATTCCTGGGGTCAGATACATCACATGATCACACTGACAGAACCACAGGCACATAGACACAGGCAACAGAGCATGCACAATGTCGGCACTAGTACAGTGTATATCCACCTTTCGCAGCAATGCAGGCTGCTATTCTCCCATGGAGACGATCGTAGAGATGCTGGATGTAGTCCTGTGGAACGGCTTGCCATGCCATTTCCACCTGGCGCCTCAGTTGGACCAGCATTCGTGCTGGACGTGCAGACCGCGTGAGACGACGCTTCATCCAGTCCCAAACATGCTCAATGGGGGACAGATCCGGAGATCTTGCTGGCCAGGGTAGTTGACTTACACCTTCTAGAGCACGTTGGGTGGCACGGGATACATGCGGACGTGCATTGTTCTGTTGGAACAGCAAGTTCCCTTGCCGGTCTAGGAATGGTAGAACGATGGGTTCGATGACGGTTTGGATGTACCGTGCACTATTCAGTGTCCCCTCGACGATCACCAGTGGTGTACGGCCAGTGTAGGAGATCGCTCCCCACACCATGATGCCGGGTGTTGGCCCTGTGTGCCTCGGTCGTATGCAGTCCTGATTGTGGCGCTCACCTGCACGGCGCCAAACACGCATACGACCATCATTGGCACCAAGGCAGAAGCGACTCTCATCGCTGAAGACGACACGTCTCCATTCGTCCCTCCATTCACGCCTGTCGCGACACCACTGGAGGCGGGCTGCACGATGTTGGGGCGTGAGCGGAAGACGGCCTAACGGTGTGCGGGACCGTAGCCCAGCTTCATGGAGACGGTTGCGAATGGTCCTCGCCGATACCCCAGGAGCAACAGTGTCCCTAATTTGCTGGGAAGTGGCGGTGCGGTCCCCTACGGCACTGCGTAGGATCCTACGGTCTTGGCGTGCATCCGTGCGTCGCTGCGGTCCGGTCCCAGGTCGACTGGCACGTGCACCTTCCGCCGACCACTGGCGACAACATCGATGTACTGTGGAGACCTCACGCCCCACGTGTTGAGCAATTCGGCGGTACGTCCACCCGGCCTCCCGCATGCCCACTATACGCCCTCGCTCAAAGTCCGTCAACTGCACATACGGTTCACGTCCACGCTGTCGCGGCATGCTACCAGTGTTAAAGACTGCGACGGAGCTCCGTATGCCACGGCAAACTGGCTGACACTGACGGCGGCGGTGCACAAATGCTGCGCAGCTAGCGCCATTCGACGGCCAACACCGCGGTTCCTGGTGTGTCCGCTGTGCCGTGCGTGTGATCATTGCTTGTACAGCCCTCTCGCAGTGTCCGGAGCAAGTATGGTGGGTCTGACACACCGGTGTCAATGTGTTCTTTTTTCCATTTCCAGGAGTGTACTTTGCGAAATCACTTAAACCCTTTTCAGTATGCTGAAAGGCCAGGAACGCTACACTATTGATACAATGCAACAAATGATGCAATCCCTGTAGTTTTCAATAAATTTGTGGAGGAAGATAATGTGTTTTAGATATCTGTTGAGGGGGGGGAGGCAATATTTGAATTGTTGTACCTACTGTGTTGGGCTTCATTAGCTGATATGGTTAGTTTTGTGCTGTCGGAGCAGGGGAGTCTGGGGAAACTGCGCAGCAGGATTCTGAGGGAGAAGTTGTCAGCTGGAAAAAAGAATGACTTGGTCAATCCCTGTCCATTCTGTGTTCAGATGTCGGGGAGAGCTACTGACGAAATACTGAAAGGTAGGTCCGGACGGACACCCTTGCCTTGGTCGTTCAAGTGTCGGAGTCGGAAGTAGTGGCCACTACGGTGCAGAGTTTGAAGCAGGAAGACGGCTCTCATGTTCTGTTCGCGGAGAGGTTACCCACCAACAACGATTTAGATCGTCCAGTGAGCAGTATAAAAGGAATAACGCACACCAACATGAGGCGACGAGAGGAAGAGAACAGTGTTAGGTTGAGTGATAACACTGTGCCTAGTGCAATGTCACCCTCATTAAGGGATGCTGTTACCGTGACTGTCAAGTTAGACGGAAGAAACAGTCGAACAGCTCACGCCACAAGAAGCGCAGGCGGTTTTTGTATCAGGGATTGCCGAAGGTCTGTAATAAATTTAGGGGAATTACTACTGACTTCTTACTCTTCGTGTGTACCCCCGTCAAGAACCAGTGAGCGCGTTACTAAAGTCATTCAGCAGTATTTGATTACAGAATCATGGATGATACGTTAGGTACAGATCAGTTTGTATATTTCCTTAATTATATCTCGTCATGCAGATCTGACCGGGTCGTTACGCACGTATTGAAGGACTGGAGAGTTTTCTTCACCCTCGGAGATGTTGGTAGTGAAGGGTTTGAGTACTGAATTGTTTTGAGCTTGCAATTTTGTAAAAAAGACATGGTTAATTCTGAATTATTCGCTTGGAGTTTTCTATTTCAATTTTTTTCCGTTTATTCTGTACTAGGTGTCTAGGGTAACTTTGATATGGACCACTTGTCCAGGAACGATGTTGCAACTGTTTGAGTGGCTTTTGTCGGATAAATTACGTATTTCCAATAAAATATAATATCCTATCCGCCTGCCGGTTACAAGATAACGTTACAAGCCGTCTCCCCGAAAATGAAGCTGTTCAGGGAGATAATGGCGAACATGTTGAGTGAGAGCGTCTTTCGCCCTTACACTTCCCCTTATGCTTCTCCTATATCTTTCGTCGCAAAAAATTGTGGAGATGGGGTCAGTCCATTATTTGATTACAGGGCTTTCGGTCATGAGTTAGTTTTGGAGTTCGTGCTCCTGCCTGACTTAAATTTTACGTGGTTCGCTGGAGGTCGCTATTTTACCATGTAGGACCTGAATCAAGCCGAAGTGGCCACAACATTTACCAGGGATCAGAACATATGATTTTAACAAGGTGGTCGACCGGAACAGCCAATTTATCTAGGCTTCTCGATTCTGTGTTGGATGATATTAAGCTCCAGTTTGTGTATAATTACAGTAAGTCTTTTTTCCAAACACCTGCAACACCTTTGTCAGGTTGTGTTACAGTTAAGGGAGGTGGGAGACACAATGAAATCTTCCAAGGTTATCCGGGCACGTCAAGGAATTTTCTTTCTGTGGCATTTGGTCTGTCAGTCGGCTGAGAACTGATCATAATTTCCGACCATCCAAGACCATGAAAGAAATAGCCTGCCTCGGGGAGGGGGGGGGGGATCTGATAAGTTTTTTCCTAGGTGTGCGGAACTTGTGACCCCTTGGAATTTGTTACTTCGAAAGGGAGAAAGTCTTAAATGGGCAGAAATTGCCGAGCGGTATGAGGCGCTGCAGTCATGGACTGTGCGGCTGGTCCCGGCGGAGGTTCGAGTCCTCCCTCGGGCATGGGTGTATGTGTGTGTTTGCCCTTAGGATAATTTAGGTTAAGTAGTGTGTAAGCTTAGGGACTCATGACCTTAGCAGTTAAGTCCCATAAGATTACACACACATTTGAACATTTATTTGACAGAATGCAAGCAAGCAGCTTTTGATGGCCTGAAACGGGCGTTTAACGTTCCCGTGTTGGCTGAACTGACACTGTCTGCTGATGACACAAGCATCATTATTAATCCTGTAAAAGAAACTCCAACAGAAAATGATACAAATAAGGTCTTTGGAAAAGTCATTAATTGGTTTTCTGCAAATGGGCTTGCTCTAAACTTTGAAAAAAAAAACACAGTACATCCAATTATCTGCAGCAAAAAGTACTGTTCTTCAATAAATATAACACATGAACAGAAGTCAGTAGACAGGATATAGCATACTAAGTTTTTGGGTATACATACAGATGAGAATCTTAATTGCAAAATGCATATATTGGATCTTCTAAAGCTACTAGGTACAGCAACTTTTGCAGTAAGAATAATTGCCAATTTTGACGATACAGAAATTAGTAAGCTAACATACTTTGCATACTTTCAATCTCTGATGTCATACGGAATAATATTTTGGGGTAACTCAACATTTAGACAAAAGTATTCACTGTACAAACGAGAGTGGTTAGAATAATGTGTGGGGTTCATAGTCGCACATCCTGTAGGCACCTTTTTAAAAGATTGGGAATTCATACAACACCCTCACAGTACATTTACTCACTAATGAAATTTGTTCTCAACAACATGGACCAGTTTAAAAACAACAGTGACATTCATGATTATAATACCAGAAAAAATAAAGACTTACACTAGCCCTTATTCAATTTATCTTTGGCACAGGAAGGGGTAAAATATGCTGCTAGATAAATTTTCGATAAATTACCTTATGAAATAAGATGCCTGACAGACGGCAGTAACAGCTTCAAAAATAAATTGAAATCATATCTCTTTAACAACTCCATCTATACCATAGATGAATTCTTGAATAGGAGTAAATAATTTTCTTTTATTTAAGGAAATGGGGTAAATAAAACAAATATTAATAATGGAATATATATTAATCTTGAACTCTGTATCATAATATATATATATATATATATATATATATATATATATATATATATATATATATATATATATATATATATATATATATATAATTATTATTGGTGTTTTGCCCTTAAAGAGCGCATTTGGACTAAACTACATGGCCAGTTCCTTTTTCTGCCTTCCTTGCTGCCCAAACTTCCCTCATTCGCTCGCTGTGTTTCTGTTTCCGGTCCTCTGTCCATGCTTTTTGTCGGCTTTGTGTCTTCGGCTTCATCTTGATTGCCTTTTTGGTTGCCCATATTTCTTTCATCTTCTGGCTGTGATCTTGCTTGCGTTCTTCGGCCCATTTTATTACTCTTCGATTGTCACATTGTATCTCATGTAGTTTACTTTTCCTAATGATGTTTCTGAATTTTATTCTGTCGTTTATTGTGTCTGCTGTTATGTTGAGTTGGTTCAGGTCGTTTTCTGTATATATAAAATCTTGTTTCATATGTGCACTTCTTGTGCACTTGACACGTTCCACATTATAACGGCTTCCGTTCCGTGCGATTGATCTATGGAACACGCAACCAACTATTCAGATCTTCTTGTGCAAGATCTCATTTCTCGGTGACTTATTATGATCGCCATTTCTCCCGAAGTATGTGGGCACCAACTGAAGATCTTCGCAATCATAGGAGGAAGTTGGCGATTGAAATATCACGAGAAGATACTGAGACAGTGAAAAGTCTTTGTTTTGATGATTGACACCACGATTTACGTTTAATACCCATGCAACTCTCTCCGCTATTTCGCGATAGTACAAAATGAAGTGCCGTTTTTTAAACTTTTTAGATGTGCTCCGTCAGTCCCACCTGTTGCGAATCCCACACGGCACAGCAAAACTCCAGAAGAGGGAGGACAAGTGTGCTGTAAATACTCTTATTTAGGCCTGTTGCAGTTTCTAAGTATTCGGCCAATAAATCTGTGTTTAGTTTACTTTGCCGGCCGGGGTGGCCGAGCGGCTCTAGGCGCTACAGTCTGGAACCGTGCGACCGTTAAATTCGCAGGTTCGAATCCTGCCTCGGGAATGGATGTGTGTGATGTCCTTAGGTTAGATTGGTTTAAGTAGTTCTAAGTTCTAGGGGACTGTTGACCTCAGAATTTATGTCCCATAGTGCTCGGAGTCATTTGAACCATTTTTAGTTTACTTTAGTCACAACATCATCTATGCTTGCATTCCAATTTGAATTATTCTAATCGTAATCCCGAAGTATTTACGAGAAAAACGCTTGCAGCCAGAATATGCACTAAGTCTCCGGCATGGTTACGATTTAAAGATTTACTGTAGGCCTGATCCCGTTTGAATTGCATTAGACTGCGCCAAATGCCGAAATAGGGAAACTGCCCAGTGTTTTTTCCGGCTTTGAAAAGGGAAATTTTATCGATCGGGCTGGAGCATTGGTTAGTGTATAGGACTCGCATTCTGGAGGACGAATATTCGAAGCGACATCCAGCCGTCCTGATTTTGGTTTTCCGTGGTTTCCCTAAATCACTTCAGGCAAACTCCAGGATGGTTCCTTTAAAATGGCACGGCCGAGTTCCTTCGCCTTCTTTCCCTAACCCGATGAGACCGATGACGTCACTGTCTGGTCCCCTGCCCCATGTCAACCAACCAACCAGGGGGCATTTATCTTCTGGGAAATTTTATGGGCGGTATCCCATGTACCCACTGCTACCAAATGCCTTTCGAAGATGCCTAAATAAAGGTGAAATGTGTCATTGGGAAACAGTAAATAATTTTAACACTGCTATCAAGACTTCAAGATTGCTTGTTTCTTCACATCATACATAGTAGTTGCTGTACTAACCACGTTATGATCTGGAAAATGTTTCCTTAGGAATTGTTTGAATTTTCAGTCAATAGATCTTTGTTATTTATGGCGTATCCGAAACTAAAGGGGATTTCTTTTAGTACTCATATGGATGACTTCACACTTTTCAGTATCTAGAGTCAATTTCCGCTTTCCACACTTCACAGATATCTTGTCTAAATAATTTTGTAGTTCGTTATGATCATCTGATGACTTTACAGGACGGGTAATGACTGCATCATCTGCAAACAATCTTAAAAGGCTGCTCAAATTGTCTCTTATGTCGTTCAAGTAGATCGGGTACAGCAGAGGGCCCATAACACTTACCTGGGGAACACCATAAACTGCTTCTGTTTTACATAGTGACTTTCCCACTTTTACCAAGAACTGTGACCTTTCTGGGAAGAAATTAAGAATCCAGTCCCACAACTAAATCATTACTCCACAGCCTTGTAATTTGCTTAGAAGGTGCTTGTGAGGAACGGTGTCAAAAGCCATCTGGAAATCTAAAAACATGGAATCAATTTGACATCTCCTGCTGACAGCACTCATTCCTTCCTAGAGATTAAACAGCTATTTGTTCCTCAAGAACTATATTTTCTGAATCTATGCTGTTTTGTCAATAAGTCATAACTTATAATGTTCGAAAGTAATATATGGTCCAAAACACTACTGGAAATCGACTTTGTTGAGACGGTCCTGTAATTAAGTGCATTATTCCTATTTCCTTTCTTGGGTATTGGTCTGCCTGATATACAATCTGAACCGGAGGCCTTCCATTTAATAAGTGATTTAAGCTGCTTCGCTACACCGAGGATATCTGCTTCTAAGTTATTTAAGTTGGTAGTTGTTCCAGATTCGAATTCGGGAACATTTACTTCGTTTTCTTTGGTAAAGGTGTTTCGGAAAACCTTGTTCAGTAACTCTTCTTTAGTGGCACTTATCGATGACACCACCATTGTTATCGTGCAGGAATGATCGCGTTTTGCCGCTGGTGAGCTCTACATATCACCAGAATCTGTTTGGGGTTTCTGTCAGATTTCAAGACGAGAGTTTCGTTGTGAAAATTATTAAAAGAATCTCCCATTGGAGCTGTAGCTAAATTTTGGGCTTCTGAAGAACTTTGTTGTTTTTGGAGATTTTGCGTTCTCTTATATTTAGCATGCTTTTTCCGTTGCTTCTGCAACAGCATTCTGGCCCGTTTTTTGTACCACTGGGTATCAGTACCATCTCTTATTAATTTATATCCAGCTTTGCAGTATTTAGGAACTGATGCTTCGAAGAGCGAGCGGTTGCATATCTCTCAATTCCCATCGATACTATTAAACCACAGCTGCCCTAAGCTTACGTAGTCATATCGGAAGGAGTAGACAATGTTAGAAAGGCTTAAACTGAATTTTTGTCTGCTTTTTTAAATAAACGTACTTTGCATTTCCTTCGAATGGTCTCTCGAAATAATTGTTAGAAATAATTTTCAGAGAAAGCGGACAAAGTTATATGCCTACCTCCGGCTTTAAAGGTGTATTTTAGTCAACATATCGAGGGTAGATTGAAATCATTACCCACTATAATGAGTGGGGTACCTATTTAATGTGACACTATACATTTCTTTGAACTATTCAACCATTGTGAGTCAGGGGGTCGGTAAGAGAAACCAGTCATTTATTCCGAATGTCAAGTATAACTTATACCCATACCCACAGGAACTATCTACTTCAGTTTCGTGAGAAGGTAAATTACTTCTGACAGCAACAAACACGTCATCACCAACTGTATTTACCATATCTTTGCTGAATATATTATGGTCCTTTCAAAAATTTCGGCTGAATTTATTTCCGACTTAAGCCATCTTTCAATACATGTGACGATATGAACTTGAGCGTTTTCCGTTAGCGCTTGGAGCTCTGGCTCATTCCCTAAATGGCTGCAGTTTACAACTACAGTACTGATTGTTACGCCTACGCTCTTGTGTTTGTCTTGAACCCTGTGACAGCTCCATATCCCCGTGTATCCACTTCTTGTGTGTAGTGGACCCATGACCTATTAAGTGAAACTTGGAAACGCACCATGCGACGGACAAAGCTGAGAAACCTACATGGTCTGAGTCTCTGATTCAGACCTCCCCACTCAGATCTGTATCAAAGGACCACAGTAAGTTCTGAAGACGATAGTGTTGTTGATGAGTCCCACCTTCATCTTGCAAGTAAGGCTTGCTCTCTTTACCACTTCAGCTAGCAGCCTGAAACCAGAGAGAATATCTTCCAATCCAAAGCGACA
This sequence comes from Schistocerca nitens, assembly GCF_023898315.1. Classification (NCBI taxonomy): domain Eukaryota; kingdom Metazoa; phylum Arthropoda; class Insecta; order Orthoptera; family Acrididae; genus Schistocerca; species Schistocerca nitens. The sequence goes on along the minus strand of NC_064621.1, from coordinate 317,081,755 downwards.
CGCGTAGTTGATACCGACATGACACATAATCAGCGGTTTGCTGCTCCCAGTGCTCTTCATGGCAACTGAAAACACTCATCCCACATCTGCAGTGACTCCTCCCGGCATGCACACAGAGTGCAATCTGGTTTCTCTCCCCTCCTAGGGAGCCATATACCTAAGGGATCTCTTTATGATCATAACGTTGGAGCTCCCAAATACCACTTTAAGGTTTTTATAAAATTTTGTCTTTATGTGAGAAAAGTAAATATAGTTTTTACAGAAAATTTCATCTCAAGTAATGTGTACTTTAAGAATCGTGTTCAATTAATGAGCAAAACTGGCTGTTGGTTGACCCTGTGTTGCGTATTGTGAAAGTGTCGTAAAATAAAATAGAACGTAAACTTCATCAAATGAAAAATTTTAAATAAAGAAAACGAATATAATTAAATGCCACAAGAAATTTGTGTAGTCGATGAAAACTATGTAACTGAAACTCAGTACCGAAGCACATTGTGAACGGTGCGTGATATGAAGAGCCATGTTTAAGAATAGCCGCAAAAGCTAATTAAAGCTCAGCTAGGAAGAAAATTACTGTTTGAAATTACCAGCACTGTTCACTGAAAATTAATGTACTTGCTGGAACGACGCCTCACAATCCTGACTAGACACTGTTTGCACAGGAATGCAAGGTGTGTTCCTCCCTAAAAAAAAAAAAAAAAAAAAAAAAAAAAAAAAAAAAAAAAAAAAAAAAAAAAAAGACTTACCTCTTCCTCAGCATGTTGTCTTTGTGTCTGGAGTAGTGACATTCTCAAAACGAAACACAAATCAGCAGTTGCAGCAGCTTTAAAATTCCTCTAAAATCTTCTCCCTCAATATAATTTTAAAAAAGTATTATTAATGTATATTCGTTTCGATAAAGAATTGCAGGTAATTTCTCCCACATTCACAAACAACAGATCTGTTTCCCTGGAAAATTCAACTGTATGCTACTGTGCCTCACATAAGAATATCTCAAGGCTGCACAACTAATAAGTCAACCACAGATAAATCTAAATAGTCAAGGACCTTTTTCACTACTCTTAAAGAACTCTCATTCATCTCAGTCCCAGTAAAGTAATCATTTACAATAGCAGAAAACGTATAAGAACCTTAAACCAATAAAATCACCCTTTGTGGATGCCCCAATTTTGCAGGCCGAGAGACTTCCTTAGAACAGGGGTAACGACTGCGTCTTGCTCAGGGCATTTGTCAGCCACAGACAGCGCCCAAAACCTCTTCGTCAGATGAACTCGGGAGGCCCTCCGATCGACCCCTCTTAAAGCCTTCACTGCCTGCCACACCTTGGAACGACCGCCCACTCCAACACAGGTCCTCGCCGCAGCCTCACGTCAACCTCAGAGCAGGCAGCCACACTAGTAACGGATCGGGAGAAGTACTTGATGCCCCTCGGATCCCCACGTTCGTCTCGCCACAGTGATGCCAATAGTCAGAAGCTTAAAGTGATGACACAGAAGCCAATATCACGTGCATCTGTGAGTGAAGGGTCACCAACTCAGCTGATTTGTTTCGGAAATAGGCTACGATTCTCTGATGATGACGATCGTTCAGGTCCAGAATGATATTTTCACTCTGCAGCGGAGTGTGCGCTGATATGAAACTTCCTGGCAGATTAAAACTGTGTGCTGGACCGAGACTCGAAATCGGGACCTTTGCCTTTCACGGGCAAGTGCTCTACCAACTGAGCTACCCAAGCACGACTCACGCCCCGTTCAGGTCGGCCGTCAACTGGCTTCACACTAGAAAAAGTTCGGAAAATGACAGTTCTGCAGTGTCGGTCTCACACCATCCAAGATCTTGCAACACCAATATTCGTTATTATTCTGTCATAAGAATTGATCTTGAAAAGTATTACTACGAAGTTTGCGCCATGCCGCCTCAAGATGTAATGTTCAACTTATTTAGACGAGCTAATCGGCCGTCCAAAATTGCTAGGATGTATTGTTTATTTGATCTGCTGCTGAAAGCTAGTAGGCCAGGGGCTCATGGCGGACCACCGCGGTCGCTCCAGGTGAGCCAGGTGCGTCAGGAAAAGGCAGGATGCGGGGTAATCGGGTACAGGGAGTTTTGGCGATGGACGGTCACTTAAAGGACAGACAATGCTTCAAGTGATAGTACTGTGTCGGGCAAATTTAAAAGGTGGCTATGTTGCAGCTCCCTGAAATTCGACAATAAATCAGTCACATAGTAAAACAAATTTGAATACATCATCTAACTCAGATAAATGAGTAAGAATTCAGTGATACAAAGATATTTCAATATCTTTAAAGCTACAGAGGCTAAAATTTCACATTGAATAAACATTAACGCAATGAACCTCTGAATTAAAAACTTATGATCGCTTCATGTGATTTCAGCAAACGATATCTCAGATGGTAGCATTGCACTATAGCTATCATCCCTGAAAGCCTGAAAGCTCTGTATCTGTTGTTGTTGTTGTGATCTTCAGTCCTGAGACTGGTTTGATGCAGCTCTCCATGCTACCCTATCCTGTGCAAGTTTCTTCATCTCCCAGTACCTACTGCAACCTACATCCTTCTGAATCTGCTTAGTGTATTCATCTTTTGCTCTCCCTCTACGATTTATACACGCCACGCTGCCCTCCAACGCTAAATTTGTGATCCCTTGATGCCTCACAACATGTCCTACCAACCGGTCCATTCTTCTCGTCAAGTTGTGCCACAAACTCCTCTTCTCCACAATTCTATTCAATACCTCCTCATTAGTTATGTGATCCAATATTTCTACGGAATCCAAACTGATTTTCCCCGAGGTTGGCTCCTACCAGTTTTTCCATTCGTCTGTAAAGAATTCGTGTTAGTATTTTGCAGCTGCAACTTTTAAACTCATAGTTAGGTACTTTTCAAATCTCTCAACACCTGCTTTATTTGGGATTGGAATTATAGTCTTCTTGAAGTCTGAGGGTATTTCGCCTGTCTCATACATCTTGCTCACCAAATGGTAGAGTTTTGCCAGGACTGGCTCTCCCAACGCCGTCAGTAGTTCTAACGGAATGTTGTCTACTCCCAGGGCCTTTTTTCGGCACAGGTCTTTCAGTGCTCTATCAAACTCTTCACGCAGTATCGTATCCCCAATTCATCTTCATCTACATTCTCTTCCATTTCCATAATATTGTCCTCAAGTACATCGCCCTTGTATAGACCCTCTGTTTACTCCTTCCACCTTTCTGCTTTCCCTTCTTTGCTGGCCGGCCGAAGTGGCCGTGCGGTTAAAGGCGCTGCAGTCTGGAACCGCAAGACCGCTACGGTCGCAGGTTCGAATCCTGCCTCGGGCATGGATGTTTGTGATGTCCTTAGGTTAGTTAGGTTTAACTAGTTCTAAGTTCTAGGGGACTAATGACCTCAGCAGTTGAGTCCCATAGTGCTCAGAGCCAGCCTTCTTTGCTTAGAACTGGGTTTCTATCTGAGCCCTTGATATTCATACAAGTGGTTCCGATTTCTCCAAAGGTCTCTTTAATTTTCCTGTAGGCAGTACCTATCTTACCCGTAGTGAGATAAGCCTCTACATCCTCACATTTGTCCTCTAGCCATCCCTGCTTAGCCATTTTGCACTTCCTGTCGATCTCATTTTTGGGACGTTTGTCTTCCTTTTTGCCTGCTTCATTTACTGCCTATTTATATTTTCTCCTTTCATCAACATTTCTTCTGTTACTCAAGGATTTCTACTAGCCCTCGTCTTTTTACCTACTTGATCCTCTGCTGCCTTCACTACTTCATCTCTCACAGCTACCCATTCTTCTTCTACTGTACTTCTTTCCCCCATTCCTGTCAATTGTTCCGTTATGCTATCCCTGAAACCCTGTACACCCTCTGGTTCTTTTATTTTATCCAGGTCCCATCTCCTTAAATTCCCACCTTTTTGCGGTTTCTTCAGTTTTAATCTACAGGTCATAACCAATAGATTGTGGTCAGAGTCCACAACTGCCCCAGCAAATGTCTTACAATTTAAAACCTGGTTCCTAAATCTCTGTCTTACCATTATATTATCTATCTGATACCTTTTAGTATCTCCGGGATTCTTCCATGTATACAACCTTCTTTTATGGTTCTTGAACCAAGTGTTAGCTATGCTTAAGTTATGCTCTGTGCAAAATTCTACCAGACGCCTTCGTCTTTCATTTCTTACCCCGAATCCACATTCACCTAGTATCTTTCCTTCTCTCCCTTTTCCTGCTGTCGAATTCCAGTCACCCATGACTATTAAATTTTCGTCCCCCTTCACTACCAGAATAATTACTTTTATCTCATCATACATTTCATCAATTTCCTCGTCATCTGCAGAGCTAGTTGGCATATAAACTTGTACTATTGTAGTAGGCATGGGCTTCGTATCTATCTTGGCCCCAGTAATGCGTCCACTACGCTGTTTGTAGTAGCTTACCAGCACTCCTATTTTTATATTCATTATTAAACCTACTCTTGCATTACCCCTATTTGATTTTGTATTTATAACCCTGTATTCACCTGACCAAAAGTCTTGTTCCTCCAGCCACCGAACTTCACTAATTCCCACTATATCTAACTTTAACCTACCCATTTCCCTTTTTAAATATTCTAACCTACCTGCTCGATTAAGGGATCTGACATTCCACACTCCGATCCGTAGAACACCGGTTTTCTCCCTCCTGATAATGGCGTCCTCTTGAGTAGTCCCCACCCGGAGATCCGAATGGGGGACTATTTTTCCCTCCGGAATATTTTACCCAAGAGGACGCCATCATCATTTAACCATACAGTAAAGCTGCAGCTGTATCTGTATCTATTTAATTTAATGATTTAAGGTAGCTTTTATATCTTTTTCACTACACAAGTCTGTCAGAACATCATATTTTACAATTAACACACTGTAAATTAAATATACTATGTATAACTAATATTTTGTCTTATTTGTGTAATTATTTAATGAACAGTTTACTATGTTGCAAGTAACTTTGTTCAAATGTTGATTGTAAGTGTTACTAAAACTGTGCTAATTTGAATGTGATCAGTCGTATATGTTAGCAGACAACACAGTTGAAATGGGAACCAAAAGACACTTCTGTTAAGAAGGCATAAATAATTGTTCAAATAATATTTAAGAATGTATTTTCATTAAGCATGAGCACATTTGTGCTGGAATAATGGCATATTTATTTATGAACAACCTTATATTTATGTTTATGGTGAATGACCTGAATGTGACTGAATATTTATAACATTTCTTTTGTTTTCAATATTACTGTAATATATGTTATGAAAGGTATGTGCTAAGGTCTGATCAGGGTAGATCCAGAAAATAAAGTCGGTAGTTGCCAACCGCAAGGTGGAACGAGTATAATATCTTTGAGTAGGAGGATCTTTGGTGGTTAAGAGAGCTGGGCGCGTGCAGTAAAAAAACGTTAAGTCGCAGGTAGGTGCCTGGAGGAGGCAGACGTGTACATACAGCTTTCAGTTAGGAGTAGCACTTGCTGTACAGTTACCCTAAGAAGATTTTAGCATATAAATGAGAGAAGATATATAATGATTTCAAATTCTTGTTAGATAATGTTCAGAGTTATGATTTGTATGTCCAAGTTTCGACAAAGTAAGCGTTTTGTAAAATTTTTTGTAAGAGTGATTCATGCTATAAAAATGTTGGAAATGGTGGGTTTTGTGCATGACTTACAATTACAACTATATAGATATTGAGATCACCATTGCGTTTAAATCTAACAGCCTGAACCATAATCCACATCCTTTGCTTGTATATGAAAATGAGTAGTAATGTAAAGTTACCCATCAATTACAGAATGTAAGGAAAATGAGGCCTCTATGCAACATATATGTGCAGTTCATGGTTTGAGGTCGATTTTGGTATAACTAACATTATCAGAGCAAAGTTATTTCAAATAACTATTTTTATACAGTTGCACAACTGGCATTATTCAAGCAAAGATATAATTTCATTAAGTAAACTTCAGGGCCAAAAGTTAATTTTCCAGTACCATCATAATGCCATTACACAAACGGCATTATTCTCTTAAACTTGATTGCTGAGTCAAATACATATTGCATTTCTGGCAAAATAGAGGAGCGAAAGAAACAAGCTCACAGACACAGTCAGATGCAGGTTTGTTGAATAATTAATTCAGAACAATCTTATCATTGATACTTTCACAAATAAAAAAAGGATACAATTTTCGTTGGATACTTTCAGTTATTTTAGTGTGGTAAAGTGTTCATGATGAGTCAAATAATGCCTGTAATGTGTAGAAACGATGAATTTTTGTGGCAAATGGCGTCTGAAATATTGAAAAATGTGTAAAAGGGTTTGATAAGAATGAGATGGGGCTGAACAACAAATTTTGTGAAAGGAAATTGAATGAGGGAATGAATGCATATTTTCTGGTAAATCCTGTGTATAGAGGAGGTAGATCTGAGCTGGGTGGAGGTGAAATGTACTTCTGACGAGGCAATAGTCAGTAGAAACAATTGTAGCAGTGTACGTGAAAATAATATACATGATTTTGTCGCAGGAAGCAAGTGAAACTATTTGTGAAGGTGGCAAGGCTGGAGGTGAATTTTGTGGTATATCGACGAAAGTGCGTGGAGGTATTTATGAAGGCGGCGTAGCAATAGTCTCGTCAGCAGGTGATGAATTTTGTTATGTATCGGCGGAAGTGGGTGATTTATTTTTGAAGGGAATAAAAGGTGATGCTTTAGAGGCTGAAGCTGCAGAAGCTGAGGCTACTGATTTGGATGTCTTGGAGGAAGCAGTTTGTACATTTATTTGATGGAAGTGAACAAATGAAAGAATGTATTATGTATGGATGTAGGTGGGTGAATTTCAGAGTAATGAGTTAGACGATTTTCTGAATAATCGGTGTTGCAAATATCTGAGAGTACAGAAAATGTAATGATGACAGAGTTATAACTGAATTTGGTGCAATTCGATTGCACTGTGAACTATAATGTGGAACGATGCAGTAGCGAAAGTTCGTATGGTGTAATGGCGGAGATGACTGACTTATTGCTGGTGATTTCCATAATATATCGACAGATGTGTTTTAAGTAAAAAGGCTTATGAGCTATCAGTGGATGTGAATGGAGGCAATTGTGATCAAGTTTGTAGTGATCTGGCGGAACACTGTGGTCAAGTGGAGAGTGGGAATTTTCGAGAAAAGAGCGCAAGGGAGCCATTTTTTACACTTGGAAGAAGGCAGACCTGCCTGTGTTCATGTGTGTAGTTCAGTTATATAGGTGACTGATTCAGGGCATCGAACGGCTGTTGCAATACTTTAACTTTTGAGGGGACTCTAAGTCATGAGAGATATGAATGTGCTCCAGAATTCGACACAAATTTTATCCGCTTGTGTTACAGGACTCAACTCGAAAGACTTCACCAGGCGAACGGTCTACCCTGCGGGAGGCACTACCCACACAAAAGTTTACAGGACTGGGGTTACACACAGCATGAGATCCAATTTTAATAACATGTGTTCCTGTTGGTGAATCATCATGTAGGACTCTGAACTGTTTTGAACTGATGTTTTTTCGTGTATTGTGATACTGAAATGTACTTAATTTAGGCGTATCTTTGATTATTTAGTTTGGGGATATTTTACTGTTCACATAACCCTCTCAATATAACACTACTGAATTTGGTAAGGGTATTTTCGGTCTTTGTTTTAACTGAGTATTGTAGGACCACTTCCCATTTATTTAAGATGTTAATTCTTGACTAAGAAAGAATAGATCATTATCCAGGTTTTAGTGCACAATGGAGACCTTTCATTAGCACATGAGTTCAACTGTTTGTGATGGTAGATAGAGTTTTTTAATTATGCATTCCTGTGATTCATTTAGTTTACTTCTTTGAGAGTTCATTAAATCATATTAATAAGTTAAATTCCGCCAAGGGCTGAAATTTGGTACTCTATGAGGTATTAATCAAAATAATGTGTTGATAATCACATAGGATGGCTGTTTATTGTATCTTAATACATTTACTGAAGAACCAAAACATTCTGAACAGAGGCTTAATAGCATTTTGGCCCATTTCACTGATAATGCGTATCATCCGTTCTACAATTCGCTGGTAGATTTGTGGAGTTATGTAGCACCACGTGTCTAGGCAAAAATCATGTAATTCCCATAAATAACTTTCCACTGGTTGATGTAAGAGGTGATGCGCTCGACAGCGACCCAGATAGGAACCATGGGATCACAAGAGGCAAATATGGTGGCTGTCATGCTTCTCAAACCACTGTAGGACGGTTGTGGCTTCGAAACACGGACAGTTACACTGCTGAAAGATATTGCCGTCAGGTATGACATCAAGCATGAAGGGGTGTATTCGATTACTAACACAGGTCCCACGCAGCGGAAGAATGTCTATCATGCCATAGCACAGTTACCCACCAGCCTGCGTCCGCGGCATGGTGTGCGTTTCGAACAGGCATTCCCCTGGATGACGGCCTTTGTGGAGACGACCATCGATTCGGTGTAGCGAGGTGCCACAGTTTGCTATATATCCTACTTTACAGGGAAGACGAGCCACAAACGTCACGTTCTGGATTTCAAACCACTTAGCATCTGGTGATACTCTACTGGCCATTAAAATTGCTACACCAAGAAGATGATAAACGGGTATTCATTGGACAACTATATTATACTAGAACTGACATGTGATTGCATTTTCACGCAATTTTAAGTGCATACATCCCGAGAAATAAGGACCCAGAACAACCACCTACGGCCGTAAGAACGGCCTTGATACGCCTGGGCATTGAGTCAAACAGAGCTCGGATGGTGTGTACAGGTACAGCTGCCCATGCATCATCAAAACGATATCACAGTTCATCAAGAGTAGTGACTGGCGTATTGTGACGAGCCAGTTGCTCGGCCACCATTGACCAGACGTTTTCAATTGATGCGAGATCTGGAGAATGTGCTGGGCAGGGCAGCAGTCGAACATTTTCTTTATCAGGAAAGACCCGTACAAGACCTGCAACATGGAGTCGAGCAGTATCCTGCTGCAACGTAGGGTTTCACAGGGATCGAATGAAGGGTACAGCCACGGGTCGTAACACATCTGAAATGTAACGTCCACTGTTCAAAGTGCCGTCAATGCGAACAAGAGGTGACCGAGACGTGTAACCAATGGCACCCCATACCAACACACTGGGTGATATGCCAATATGGCAATGACGAATACACGCTTCCAATGTGCGTTCACCGCTATGTCACCAAACACGGATGCGACCATCATGATGCTGTAAACAGAACCTGGATTCATCCGCAAAAATGACGTTTTGCCATTCGTGCACCCAGATTCGTCGTTGAGTACACCATCGCAGGCGCTCCTGTCTGTGATGCAGCGTCAAGGATAACCGCAGCCATGGGCTCCGAGCTGATAGTCTATGCTGCTGCAAACGTCGTCGAACTGTTCGTGCAGGTGGTTGTTGTCTTGCAAACGTCCCCATCCGTTGACTCAGGCATCGAGACGTGGCTGCACGATCCGTTACACTCATGCGGATAAGATTCTTGTCATCTCGACTGCTAGTGATCCGAGGCCATTGGGATTCAGCACGGCATTCCGTATTACCCTCCTGAACCCACCGATTCCCTATTCTGCCTACAGTCATTGGATCTCGACCAACGCGAGCAGTAATGTCGCGATACGATAAACCGCAATCGCGATAGGCTAGAATCCGACCTTCATCAAAGTTAGAAACTTGATGGTACGCATTTCTCCTCCATGCACGAGGCATCACAACAACGCTTCACCAGGCAACGCCGGTCAACTGCTGTTTGTGTATGAGAAATCGGATGGAAATTTTCCTCATGTCAGCACGTTGTAGGTGTCGCCACCGGTGCCAATCTTGTGTGAATTCTCTGAAAAGCTAATCATTTGCATATCACAGCATCTTCTACCTGTCGGTTAAATTTCGCATATGTAGCATGTCAACTTCGTGGTGTAGAAATTTTAATGGCCGGTAGTGTAGTTTCACTGCCCTTCTACCACTTTCCGTAGATCTTCGTGACAGTAGTACGTGAACAGTCGACCAGCTTCTCCTTTTTCGAGGTACTCGTTCACAGGCTCTGCGTAATGGTATGGCTCAAATGTCTCTAGGCACTATGGAACTTAACATCTGAGATCATCTGTCCGCTAGACTTAGAACTACTTAAACGTAACTATCCTAAGGACATCACACACATCCATGCCCGAGGCAGGATTCGAACTTGCGACCGTAGCAGCAGCTCGGTTCCGGACTGAACCACGTAGAACCTCTTGGTCACAACGGCCGGCTTGCGTAATGGTAATCTGCCCTTTTGGCGACATCACTCATATCAGTGTATTTCTTTAATTTACCCTTAAATTCGCTAGGGTATTCCTCCATCGTCTCTGCTCTACATACATGATATTTTATGCGTCGCGTTCTCGCAACACCAGCAGGAGGCATTCAAACTTGCAGTGGACAATGTTCATAATGTATTGGCTATTGCAATCGACTTTTACATTTGGCAAATCGGCTTCGGTGAATGAAATACAGATAACAAGAATGATATACATTAGACTACCAAGTCCCCTAACATAACTGTGGAATGCTATTGGAGATGTAGCTTGTTTTGTGTACACAATAGATAGGAAGGCTAATATGAGACAGAATCAACAGAGGAAATTCACTCAAACTCTCGGCAACTAATATTCTAGATTCGGTGGAAAATGCGCTGGAAATCTGCCGGTGTTCAACTATCAGCATTCTAACCCACTGGGTTAAAAACGGGGTGAGTTTGGGTATGTGACCGGTCAGATACCCAGCTGCTGAAAAACGTGTTAAATTCCGCGAATGTAACGCTCGGATGAGTTCACTAGGCATGTCGGTACTCAATAGATCCATTACATTCTGCAATATGAAGCATAGTATTGCTTACCTAGTGCAAGATAAAGGGCATATGACAGGTTTGACCTATAACTACTGTGTTCAGCACTGATCGAAAAACCCTATCACGATTTAAGTATTCTTGGCGGGGCAACTGCGATCGCTGAACGCGACGATGTATTCATCGTAAAGCTCAGGATGAGCTTCGATTGACTAAATAGTCAAGTGGAGTAGCCCTCGAGAGAGGCTCAAGGCTATTGGACGAATGAAGATGCTAAAATCTCACGAATTCATGAAGAAAACACAATGAAAGTTTTTAGATATAGGAATACAAAATTTCCTGAAATCCTAAGGTCACTGAATTAAAAGCACATAAGAAGATCCGTTCTGACAGACGAATGCTGTCTCGCAAACAACATTTCACATAAGAGAATTCATTAAACACAGTCGATAATGAGTCCGCGAAAATAGCTACTGAATGTATCTCCAAACGAAAACTGAGAGCTGCTATTTGATGAAATACCAGGTCAGCACCTAATTAGAAACTATGTCATAAAATACTCGAGAAATGTGGTCGCTGACGACAAGAAATGGAGTGCTGGCGCTTTTGCAGTTTTCCGTGAACCCGTCCTCGCTAAGTGGGGTGGTGAACAAGAACGGTTATATTCTAGCTAATTGCTGGACAGCGAGTATGAAAGTAACAGAACATCGCTGACACACCCTGCGTTTGCAGCTAGTCCTACAACCATAGGAATATTGTAAGGTTGGTCCAGTTCATGTATGCTGAAGTTGACTCTCAGGTTCCCCGAGTAACGTTCAGAACACGCAGAATCATACACCCAATCACACAGGAAGATTTACTGCATGGAAGATGGCTGAAAAGGATGTCATTCTATAGTAAAGATACAAATTATCCCTTTCACCCATCCTCCAGAGGCTCCTCGTAACATTAGAAGAGTGATATTCAACGTTAATCACACATTTATGTAACAGGCGATCGAAAAGATTCAGTACGAAGGCCTTACTACCCAGATTAGATACGCCGGTCCGGCAAAATCGCCATTTGCACTGAGGCGATCAACCCACCGTCGCATCAGGTTGAAGATACTCGTTTGGTAAAACACCGTGTCCTGCTGCGTGAAGAAGTTTGTAACTGCCTGCTGCAAATCCTCGTCCGACAGGAACTGTCCATCATTCAAGACCTTTTTTAAAGGACTTAAGGCGTAAAAATAGCATGAGGAGACATCAGGACTATAGGGCGGGTGCTAGGTTATCTCCCACCTGACTTGGCATAACTTCAGCATTACTACATTCGCGATGTAAGGACGTGCATTATCATGAAGCAGCAGCATACCTTGTCGCAGTTTTACCGGACGTTCCGCCTTAGTTGCAATCCGTAATCTCTCCAGCGTTGCGCAGTTCCGTTACGCAGTGATGATAACGACAAGGTCCTTGAAATCGCCCTAACAATGAACTAACAGGTTGGACATCACTTACCCAGCAGATGTCTGCCTCTTCAGTGTTTCTTGGAACGAGAGATCGATGGATGACGTCACCGCGCTAAGCATATCATTACTCCCTCGCTTGACTGGTTGACTGTAATGGAGGAGTGTCAATTCCCAGATCGACCGGAGTGTTGTCCAGAATCGCCACCAGCATGGAACTTGGTGTTAGATTCCACAACAGTGGTTTGCGAGACATATGTCGCCCCAAACACATTGCTCATTCTCGGATGAGTGTCTACCGGTATTCGTCCTTTGGCAGCAAAGAAAAGAATAACAGCATGTTGGTCTCATTTGCTAATATTGTCGCCATAATTCGCGTTTCTGCGTTTATCGCACGTACGTCAGAAAGGTATGAATGCCGCACTAACCCCTTTCACATATGTTGGTGCTTGTATACCAGCATCGGAGCCGCGCTACTTTGCATATACGCTGCAGCAACGACCTCAAACGGAACCTTTTTGATCGCCAATGGTAATTAACTTGGAGGTGCCATGCAACAGATTAAACAGAACTGACAGTCACATTTCATTATCTTCCTGTGCCATGCTTCTGTTTAGCCAGGTGAAAGGGTTCCGCGGCCAACTTACCAGAAAAACGTGGCCAGTGTGTGCCCCTGCACAGTAAGTTGTATTCAGACTTCCCTGTCATTAGGGAACACTCGTAAAACTTGTAATTACAGCCCTGTAACAGAGATGCCACGGCCGTTACACACCGACGCAGTGGAAAGAATAGGACAGCGGGGCGGTGAGGCCATGATTGACCAACAAAGGAAACTCGCATCTCTGTTCCGCAGCGGTTCGCGGAAGGGAAAGTGATGACATTTCCGAAAAAGCGACCGCCAGAGCTCACGTACATACTACCCATTTCTGATAAGCAGTATTTGAATGAATTCAAGCCTAAAAAAAAATCAAAACTTTAATAAGATATCTCCACCTGAAAAAAGCGTTCAACGATATAAAGTGATAACAGATGTCAGAAATTCTGAGAAAAATAGCGGTAAGCTAAGGGGAAAGATGGGTAATATACAGTATGTACAAGAACCAAAAGGGAACAAAGAGAGTGGAATGCCGAGAATGAAGTCCTCCGATTAAAAAGCGGGTAAGGTAGGGAAAAAGTTTCAATAGGGGGGATTGAAATTGAAGGTGAAAGTATATGAATGATCACATCCGCTTGGTGGCAGTGAAGATCAATTACAGGATCTGCTGCATGGAATGAGCAGCCTAAAGAGTACAGAATATAGAGTGAGGATGAATAGGAGAAAAAGAAAGTAATGAGAAGAACCAGAAATAAGAACAGCGAGAAGCTTAACACTAGAAATGTGGATCAGGAATTAGAGGAAGGTATTCTGCTATGTACGCACCAAATTCACCCTTTCTGGGAGGAACGAGGACGACAGAGAAAGCAGACTAGCAGTGGAAAAAAGGGCATTCCTGGCTAAGGGAATTGTACTAATGTCAAACGTAGGCCTTACTTAGAGGAACAAATTTTTGAGGATTTACGTTTGAAGCACAGCATTGTGTAGTAGTGAAACACGAAAACCGGAAGGGAAGAGATGCGGTACTACAGAACGATGTTGCAAATCAGATCGCTTAATAAAGATAGGAATGAGGACGTTCTCCGTAGAACTGGTGAGGAAAGGAATATACTTATATAAGTCACCGAGAGAAACGATGGACAGACTGTAATATATTTATATAAATCACTGAGAGAAAGGATGGACAGGATGGTAGGACATCTGTTATGGCAACAGGGAATAATTTCCATGGTACCATGAGCTGTAAAGTGTAAAAATTGTAAGGATTTTAAATATATCAGCAAATAATAGAAGACGTAGAGTGAAAGTGCTACTCTGGGATGAAAAGATTGCTAAAGGAGAGTAATATGTGGCGGACTGGATCAAACCAGTCGGGAGACTGATTCCATGTCAGGCAAAGAAAAAATAATCTTTACCACCAGCACTAGCCGAAGTCTCCTCCGGTCTACGCCCAGAAATAGACGCTGTCTTCGTTAGCTTCTGGTCGACCAGGTCCGAATGATGCCGACTTGGAGCGTCGCTGCCGCAGAGCCAGCTGCCACCTTACTTCTACCTACGCCATGCTTAATTCCGAAGCCAGCCTGGTTGCCCTGTGTGGGCAAACAATGCTGCTCATTGCCTTGTGCGGGCACAGGCGCTGGCACCCACGCTGCGGTCCACCGCCTTGGTGCGCAGTACGGTAAGACTCACGCCAAAGCCAACAGCACCGAAGTACTTCCAGTTGGCCGCCACAGCTACAGCAAAGGCCAGCGGGGGGGACACGGTCCTCACTTGACAGTTCCTCGCAGGCCGACATTCAGCTGAAGAGTGGTGCTGGTGCTGTGGCCTGCATAGCAGGCAGCCGAGGCTACTTGCTGACATGAGAATCCCCGAAGCTTACCAGGGCCGACCCTGACTCTGACCTCCACCTAGCAAGGCCTTGACGTATTTTGGCAAGGAAGAAATGAATCTATAAAACTGATCTTTACGACTGTACCTCGGACTTCCTCCTGGTACAGAACTATACTGACTGAAAGAAAAACTGCAGTACCAGGAAGAATAGTAGCGCCACTATGAGGATGCAAATCAGATTTCCTTTAAATAAATGCTTTCAATGGTAGTGTTGGAAGTGTTGAATTGATGTTAGTCGAGAATGCCTTTAAGGCCACTAAGACGCCGTAAGCATCACCTCGCCCAGTTTGAAAGAGATCGTGCAATAAGGTTACGAGAAGTTGGTTGTTCCTTCTGCTATATTGCAGGAAGATTGGGCAGGAACGTAGCTGCTAGGTGTGACTGCTGGCAGTGGTGGCCACAACCATGTACGGTCGCCAAAAGACCAGGCTCTGGACGGTGACCATCGTGCAGGGTGCATCTGCATCTGCAGCAGCAATTTGACCGTGAGTTGGGACCACAATGACACAACGTACAGATCTGTTACTGCAAGGACGGACACCCTGTAGTGTGAATTCCACTGACCCCACTGAGATTTCAGTGCTGTCGAGTGAGAGCTCATTGGACAGTAGGGTGGAGGACTGTTGCATTTTCTCAAGAGAGCATGATCTGCCTCACGGTCAGTGGTGACAATGTGTTGGTTAGAGGTAAGCCACTTGAGAGCCTGCAACAAACCTGACTGAGTGTCATACACTTGACCTACACTTGGAGCGATGGTCTGTGGTGTGATGCCGTATGACACCAGGAGCACTCGCTTGGTTTTCGATAGCAACCTGACTGGAAGTTTGTACATCTGCCTGTTGATTCGACCTGCTGTGCTGCCATTCGCGAACAGCATTCCAGGGGTGATTTCCAACAGGTTGATGCTATCCCACATGCCGCAGTTGTAGCTCTACATTCTCTACAAAGTCTCAACATATTGCTTTGGCCTGATCGATCATCGGGTCTGTTATCAGTCGAGTACATATGGGACATGATTGGCCGACAACTCCATCGGCATCCATTAATGTCATGAACTGTCCATGTATTGAACTACCAAATGCCACATCCATGGAATTCCAGCCTATAAACTGATACCTGACACCTGTAAAACACAATGCATACACGTTTCCGAGATTTAATTACTCTACAATAATTATCTTTTTAAGCTGAAATTTTTTCCGTCAGTGTATCTCACCGCTGCAACCACCTACAGGGTAGAGGCCTGAAGACTTTCCTAACCGCCGGCCGGAGTGGCCGAGCGGTTCTAGACGCAAAGTCTGGAACCGCGCGACCACTAGTGTCGCAGGTTCGAATCCTGCCTCGGGCATGGATGTGTGTGATGTCCTTAGGTTAATTAGGTTTAAGTAGTTCTAAGTTCCAGGGGACTGATGACCTCACCAGTTAAGTCCCATAGTGCTCAGAGCCATTTTTTAACTTTCCTAACCACTACAATATAATGTATATTTTGAGGTAACTATTCAGAGTTCGACCCTCATGCATAGATGGAGAGTAATGAGTTCTATCGTGATCTTCTTTGAGGTAGGGCATTGCGAGGGCAGTCCTTGTTGAAAGCATAAAAAACAAGCCATTGCATTTTTTCAAGCAAAAATATAATGCTAAATCTGATGATAGATTTTTCTTTCCTTACACTTTTGACCTTAGGACATCATTATTCTATCCAAATTTGACGGTCTCTATTACCGATGCCTCAGGTGGAATGACGTTGCAACCGGTACTTTGGTCATTGGCGAGAATTCCCTGTAACAACACAATTTTCTACATTTCATTTTCATTATATTTTCCATCAACATTCAAAGGATAACTGAAAGTCTGCATTTCTAACTGAACGGTGACATGTTGAAACGTCATCATTTTCTTCGCACAAAATCACAAAAGAGTGCACCGAAGATATTTTGAAGATATCGCTCACGCCCACAGAGAATACTGTTTATAATGCTGGCATCCAATTCCGAGGAAAATCCTATTTAGCTTTCTGAAGTTAGGTTTCCCTTAAATTTCAAAAATACGTTTTGGAGAAAATTGCTTTTAATATCTTGGATTACATTTTATGTGGTTAAAATAAGCATACCTCCTGTCAGCGAGCCCTGGACCATACAGCAATCTATTCACACCCAAAAGGAGGTCCTCCTCCATCTTTTTGGTGCCCGTAGTGGTCCTGCGGGCGTCTTTTTAGCAGCTTCTGTCCTCCACCAGTCTGGTCGCGCGATAGGATTTTCTTTCGATTTTGTGCAGCTACTGTAACAGGCTGGCTCGATCTCAAATTCGAGAACGTTCATATTTACCATAACACCTGCTAGGGCATCGTTGAAATTATCTTCGGCAACATTACCCGCGGTGTCGACTACGTGTTTTCACTGTGAATGGTTTTCACTGTGAATGGTTTTCGGAGACACTTTTGACAAATCGCTTTGTAATTCGACAACGGAGTTTCTGGCGTACTTGAAATGAACACTATATTCCATCAAAAATTGCACTTATTTGAATTTTTCAAAGACGACTACCCGCTTAAGACACAACATCCACAGAAGTCACGTGCCAATCACTGGGTACTTCACCATGTCAATGCACACGAACTACATTGTTCAGAAAATTTTGACAAGAAACAACACAACATGTATTCACCACACGCCATACTCATCAGAATTAACTCCCTGTGAGTTCTTCCTATTCCCCAGGATAAAATCAAGTAGAAGCCGCTATGATTTGGGTCAGTCTGTCCGATTTTGTGCTGTACGTGCCCCTTCATGTTTCCACTTCACCATTATATCGGAAACAGTGGACCTATGGGTGGGTAACTGTTTACGAATCTCTTGTACAGAAACATAATTCAAATGACAACCAATCACCTGACAACGTTCGAAGTCCGTGAGTTCCGCGGAGCGCCCCGTTCTGCTCTCTCACGATGTCTGATGACTACTGAGGTCGCTGATATGGAGTACCTGGCAGTAGGTGGCAGCAGAATGCACCTAATATGAAAAACGTATGTTTTCGGGGGTGTCCGGATACTTTTGTTCAGATAGTGTACTATACCGAACTTTTAATCAGTAGAAATTGTATACCGTGGGTATAAGGCTGTGGTGGTGACCTCATCTCCTGAGCCAGTACGTAGACAGCACACTAACTTATGTATAAGTTTAAGTGAGTTGTCTCACAAAGTGCAGCACGTACACTCCTGGAAATTGAATTCATTGTCCCAGGAAGGGGAAACTTTATTGACACATTCCTGGGGTCAGATACAGCACATGATCACACTGACAGAACCACAGGCACATAGACACAGGCAACAGAGCATGCACAATGTCGGCACTAGTACAGTGTATATCCACCTTTCGCAGCAATGCAGGCTGCTATTATCCCATGGAGACGATCGTAGAGATGCTGGATGTAGTCCTGTGGAACGGCTTGCCATGCCATTTCCACCTGGCGCCTCAGTTGGACCAGCGTTCGTGCTGGACGTGCAGACCGCGTGAGACGACGCTTCATCCAGTCCCAAACATGCTCAATGGGGGACAGATCCGGAGATCTTGCTGGCCAGGGTAGTTGACTTACACCTTCTAGAGCACGTTGGGTGGCACGGGATACATGCGGACGTGCATTGTCCTGTTGGAACAGCAAGTTCCCTTGCCGGTCTAGGAATGGTAGAGCGATGGGTTCGATGACGGTTTGGATGTACCGTGCACTATTCAGTGTCCCCTCGACGATCACCAGTGGTGTACGGCCAGTGTAGGAGATCGCTCCCCACACCATGATGCCGGGTGTTGGCCCTGTGTGCCTCGGTCGTATGCAGTCCTGATTGTGGCGCTCACCTGCACGGCGCCAAACACGCATACGACCATCATTGGCACCAAGGCAGAAGCGACTCTCATCGCTGAAGACGACACGTCTCCATTCGTCCCTCCATTCACGCCTGTCGCGACACCACTGGAGGCGGGCTGCACGATGTTGGGGCGTGAGCGGAAGACGGCCTAACGGTGTGCGGGACCGTAGCCCAGATTCATGGAGACGGTTGCGAATGGTCCTCGCCGATACCCCAGGAGCAACAGTGTCCCTAATTTGCTGGGAAGTGGCGGTGCGGTCCCCTACGGCACTGCGTAGGATCCTACGGTCTTGGCGTGCATCAGTGCGTCGCTGCGGTCCGGTCCCAGGTCGACGGGCACGTGCACCTTCCGCCGACCACTGGCGACAACATCGATGTACTGTGGAGACCTCACGCCCCACGTGTTGAGCAATTCGGCGGTACGTCCACCCGGCCTCCCGCATGCCCACTATACGCCCTCGCTCAAAGTCCGTCAACTGCACATACGGTTCACGTCCACGCTGTCGCGGCATGCTACCAGTGTTAAAGACTGCGATGGAGCTCCGTATGCCACGGCAAACTGGCTGACACTGACGGCGGCGGTGCACAAATGCTGCGCAGCTAGCGCCATTCGACGGCCAACACCGCGGTTCCTGGTGTGTCCGCTGTGCCGTGCGTGTGATCATTGCTTGTACAGCCCTCTCGCAGTGTCCGGAGCAAGTATGGTGGGTCTGACACACCGGTGTCAATGTGTTCTTTCTTCCATTTCCTGGAGTGTATATAGGGGTTCTTTCTAAAATCAGTAAAGCTAAAGCATGTATCTGCCCATGGACATTTATAGATAAATCTCAACCGTAAAGCCCCATTATGCATTTCTGTTGTTGTCTTCATAGAAAGTAAAAGGAAAATTTTAGTAACGAAACATTGTAACAATTTCACTTGTATAGCATTATTTCTTTTAAATTCGTCTATGCAATGATATTTGATATTATATATGGTTTCGCACTGTTGTTGCATGTTCTGTGAACTATATTGATATTGTATTCTAAATCACTTCATTAGGACATACCAGGACGAAAGAATTAGGTAGAATCAAAAAATTTCCGTTCGAATGCCTTATAGTCCAGAATCTGCATGCCAATCAGGTAAAGTAGCACTGAGCTCTGAGGCAATAATTCCATCAATGCACCGAGCTGAAGGTACCAAATCGTCGACGCATCAGGGAATTTTTAAGGGACAGAAGGCGCTATAATAGCTTGGGGAGTGCAGTCTATAGGATGGGTGCTCGAATGTCCGTAATAAATGAAGCTGGCCTCACAGATCGACCGACGTCTTGTGTCGAATCGCGACCAGTACTTAACTTGGAGCACCGTTCCACAACAGTGGTTTTCGACATACATGCTGCCCCATAAACATTCTTCATTCTCGAGTGGATGTTCTTCAGCAGTTTGTTTGGACTATTTGTTAATAACGTTTCCTTAATTCAGATTTCCGCAATTGCCACACGCACATCGGAAAGACATGAGTGCCACACTATTACGTTTAGGGTGTATCAAAAAGAATCATCCGACTAGGCGCGTCTATTTTCTGAAAGTACTAAACATTTACAATGAAATTTGTTCTTTGATGAACGGGAAACTCAAAAAGTCTTTTCTCATACCTTTCCATAAGTATTCAATATGCCCCCCTTGAGGTGCACAGCATATGTCAATGCAATATTTAAATTGTTCCCACACTGCAGCGAGCATGTCTTGACTTACAAGTTCCACAGCTGCTGTTATGTGATGTCTCAGTTCATTCATTGTTGTTGGTGACGGAGGCACGTAAACAGAGTCTTTTACAAGCCCCCACAAGAAATAATCACATTCAGGTCCGGTGACCTTGGAGGCCAGTAGTGTCAGGCTGAATCATATGGTCCCGTGTGACCCATCCATAGTTCAGTAATTCTTTGATTTAAAAATTCCCGCACTTGCAGAAGTCAGTTTGGCAGTGCTGCAACCTATTGGTATGAAGTCGTTCGAATCAGTCTCCAACTGTGGGAAAAGAAAGTTCTCCAGCATATCGAGATATGTGCTACCTACAACAGTGTTCTCGGCAAAGAAAAATTGACCACATAACTTTTTCCGCGAAATTGCATAAAACACATTAAATTTTGGAGTGTTCCTCTCCTGTACAACTTCATGTAGTTGTTACGTACCTCATATTCTCACATTATGACGGTTCACTTTTCCATTTAAATGGAATGTTGCCTAGTCACTAAACACTGAGCTTGGAATAAAACTGTCATCCTTCATTTTGTCAGGAACGAAATTATCCACACGTCGTTGTTTGTCACCTTCACGAAAAACTTGTAGTAGCTGAATTTTGTACGGTTTCGTGTGTAAACGTCGACGGAACAAACGCCAGACGGGCATCGGGGGCTTGTTGAGCTGTCGAGCTGCACAGCGAACGGATTTCTGTGTACTCCTTTTGAAACTATGGTTCATGCGTTCGACGTCTGTGTCAGACACACGAGGACGGCCCGGCGATTTGCTTGTACGCAGACAACCTGTTCCTCGGAATTTTTCATGTCATTTATAGTGCTCTATGCTATAGGAGGATGCACACTATACATAGTATGAGAGTCACCCTGGCAGTTGTTACTGACCCGCACTGCGCAAAACGTAGAACATAAAACCCTTTCCGTTGCCCCGACACTATTTTTTGCGAGAAGTGAGTGCACACTGGTACTACCTATCGGGAACCCTGTATAACTCGAGAGTTTGCTCTTTCCAACAGTACGTTGTTCAAGCGCATATCTCAAATAACATACTAGTTATGATTTTTTAAAATCTGATGATTCTTAATGATACACCCTGTGTATTGCCTACAAGTTGGTGCTTATAATGTACATACGCACTAGAATCCCGCTACGTTGCCTATACAGTCAGTTGGAATCTTTTAGACCTTTCCCTACATATTTCAGTTTTAAAAGTACTCTCCATAAACTTCTCGGAGAAGGGCAAAATAGGTATTTCTGGTTCTCTTACGGCTCCCGATGTCTGATCACATTTTCTGTTTGAAACAAAGTGGCGTTGAACTTACGAGTGGACGTGAGGCTCAAAGATTTTAGATTAAACCATTTACAACAGAAACTGTTCGCGGATGACGAGTTAGGAGTCGTTAAAAGGAAATGATTGAAATGAATTCGCCGCACAGTTACACCGAGTCAGAGTAGGACAGCGACATCAGATGCAGGTAAAACAACGTATAACGTTTGTATGTTTGCGTTACTGTGTGGCTGTCGCGTTGCATATACGTATTCGTGTGGTACAGGTAAACCTCCCCCACCCCCAACCCCAAATTTTTTAAAGAGCCGGACTCAGATGTAACTTGACTCTCCCGAACTCTGCGTCGTACCTCGCGAAATGCGTGGGAATCATAGGCCCAGGGAAAGGGGAAGTTTTCATTGAAACCTCTCTGTACCTATCCTGAGCGGCGGCGTATCTGGAATGTTTTCCTCGACCACTCATAAGCAAAAAGCGTGATTTCAATGCTGGACGTCGCGATTATAATTGCCATTACATAGGCGTGGAAGAAACGGGTCAAAAATTAATGAAACATGTTACGACCTCCCATCGTCTGACACTTTCGTGGTGGCATTGGGCAGTCACATGAACATCTGAGGTGAGGCCTTTTTTTCACATATATTTACACCAAGGTGATCGAAGCGTCGTGGATACCGAGGGTCATTTTTTCCTAACTCAGGAACTGACAAATTGTGCACGTCACGAGGCAATGTGAAGCACCGTTCCTGATGCATTCAACGTAAGATAGTAGACAGTGCGCAACTGTGGTATACTTAAGGAAGAAATCGTATGAAAATTATTCAACCTGCGTGGGAACATGGTGAATGACATACTGCAGAATTGGGTTGCTGGTCGACGCACTACAGAATGTCCGTTTTAAGATTTGTAGAGTGTGAGAGTATTGGGGGAAAGAATTTAGGTTAATCCTTAAGCTTAGTCTTTGGAAATAGGTTATTGTTCTGTGAGGACTCATGGATTGTAGGCTCTTTTGTTACATATGCAATGGCACTTAAGAAATTATAATGCATGATTGAGTAGGAGCATTTGAGAAATTGGAGGGGGGAGGGGTGTAGCAGATAATGAACAATTATAACCATCTAAGTACGAAGGCACTTCGTTGAAAGAGTTCAGTGGTAGTTGATGATAAAACTGTTAGGTTAACTTGTACCTATAGTTTCATGTCCTATCCCACATTATGTGAATGAGTTTACTGGCACTTGATGATGAAATTGTTAGGTTAACTTGCGGCGGCAGTCCCATGTTCTATCCAAGATCGCATTATTATTCTGTCACATTCTTTTCCTGCAAAATTTAGGGTGTCTTTAGGCTGAATAAATCGCCATGTTCAGAACAAAATGAGATTGGCATTAATATTGTCTGTCCACCAGTCGGAATAGATGCTTCCCCGCCATTTTGTCCAGCGGTTCCGACATCCCTCACAAGCCCAGAAGCCAGTAGGCAGTACAAAAGATTTTTGAATGAGTAAGAGGTATGTGGACGTCTTGATTTCTTCATTTTTTTCCCTTGCATAGCTAATTTAACGCCTACCATAAGTAGGATTGTATAATCAGTTAGGGCCGATGTTTTTCCGAAGGAAAGTCAATATTTTGATGGGAGTACATCACTGAGCGGACATCAAAGGCATTCATGGTCCACAGTACCTATTTACGGGATATGTTCTTTGATAAATTAGGGTGGGAGGCTATACGATTCGGTAGGAAATGATTCCAGCGCATTAACCGGCTAATCACCAATATAAAGCCAATAATCGCAAACGAGTGACGATATCTTTCCACTGTAGTAAGAAGTATAGTCACCTCTCACTGGAAATAGCCACAGTTGGCGTCGATGAAGCTCTGTCCTTGATTTATCAAACTATGACACACACGTAGAAGCAGTGACAGCAATTTTAGTGTTGTTCTGTAGCTCTTATCTGAGAACACGTATCGTTTTAGGTTACCCCACAGATAAAAAGTGCAGGAAGAGAGGTCACCGAGGTGGCCAGGAAAAGTGCACTGCTACTGCTGATTGTCCTCTCCTCACCGCGACAACAATGGGTTACTTTTGCTCCGTCTTGCCGTAAATATCCCATTCAGTCTTTCATCTTCTGCGAGTTGATCCAGCTGTGGATTAAACAGTTTCTGGACATACCGATTAGCATTAAAAGCCTGGTGAATGAATCATTTTCCGATGCGGTCACTTTCACGGTATAAGTGTATATTTTTATATTTATAATTATATATTTTATGATTTTGGTTGGGGTGGCTTTAAACATTGTGGACTAGCATGAGGCTTTTAATTAACTAATAACGCGATAACACTCGTACGGACATCGGCTGCCCCGAAGTACGTACAATATAATATTCTTTAAAAACAGCGCGCAACTCACCGCCTTCTAATAAATAGTTTGCGTGAGGAAAGAAAATTGCATATTCTTACGCAAACTGTAATTATTAATATGGGTCTCAGGGGCTACTGGTTGTACCAAATTACATAAAGATTAACTGAGATATTGCGGAATGTAATGATATTCAATATTTCTTGTTCATTATTTGCAAGTCAAAACTGGAGAGAATCTCGTCTGCCGTTAGGCGACCAATATGAAACAAACTGAACTCACTCAGTGTTCTAAATATTAATAAACGAAATCTATTTTGACTCTTTTTAACTTTGAGATTAATGAAAGATCAAAATTGAGAAGTCCCTCGCATTTACATATAATATTATGACATGATATTTTAATTAAATAATACAGTCAGCGTAATGGCCGACTAAATCCTGCTAGGGGAGATGAGCTCCCTGTACTGCGAAGTTCTGTAAAAACTTTGTTAATTATAATTAATGGTTGCGATCATGAGAGGTGACAACGGAGTCAATAATACACACCTTCTAATAACAATTTCTATTATATATTTCAAAAATACTGATAAAACTTACGTTAATTATCAGACAGCACTACAATGGCGGCCTACCGCTAGACGAAACAAAACAGGAGAGCTCGTTGAATCAAAGCATTGTCTCTGATCTTCATGGCCTATGTTATACAGAGACTACACCAAAAAAAAAAAACTGTGTTTTGTTAATAAAATCGATATTTGTGTTTTGATAATAATAACGTACTTTCTTTACTATTTGTTATACATCGCGCACACGTACACAGTCTTGAAATAATTTATAATTCACACGTCTCATAACAAAAACTTCCTTTCCCTTTCTCCAAATGTCCATTTATGTGACGTACCGCCACGTCTCCTGACATTACACACTGTACATCACAGTTTGAGTCTATGCAAGGCTCTTCGAAGTACTGACAGGAATTTTATGATAATTTAATGGTGCTTATTCAATGTGTTCGTATCCTCTGGCAGGCTGCACAAGGTCTCATCTGAACGAATGAGGACGTAAGAATCAGAACGTCCTGCTTCCATTTCACACAAAAACCGGCGACGTAGTCCAACACGTGAAAGTTCGTCTGCATGTTTTAACTCAAGCACGACAATAAATATGTAAGGAACCCGGTGGTCCTTTTCGCTCAAAAGTCGACACGATAATCTCTTAGTTGTGACTGTAGGGGCCCTACAATACTTCCTAGATGGGGTAGTTGCGAGCTAACATTCCAAAGAAGTTCGGCTTCACATGTGGTTCCTCTTCGTCGAAATGTCATGGCTCAAACTCGTCTACGGGTTGAACCGCACGTGTCGCATTACACGCCCTCAATTAGACACCTGTGACCCTTTGGTTAAATTGTCAGGTTGATGGTAAGTTTGCGAAATACAAATTAAACATAACGTGTAAAAACAATAATAATAATATCGGGAACTAAAGTAACGACCCATAAATGATGTAGGCCACACAGTTGCTATTTGATTAGAATAATGTTTATTCAGAAAGCAAACTAATAGTGAAAGTGGTCGTATTTAATGTTACACTCGAGCGCATATCGATTTGACACAGTTCGATCATTCACAATCCCATCTCGAAACACAAGATATCTACGCGAAAAGTTAGAGTTCACACCAGGCGCGCGTCTGCTCGCCGCTCAGAGAGAAAGTTACGCGATACATCAAAACGCGAAATTTTCTAAGTCGTTTCACTTCCTAGCTACCTAAAAACCGACCGTGCGCTTTCGCGTCTCCACCGGTAATGTACCTTTTGGTCTCTGCAGCCGAACTGTCCGTTTTCGCGTCTGCACCAGCACTGTCCTCTGCCCGTCCCCGGCCGCGTTTTCCACACGTCGAATATCATTGCTCAAGTGTCTAGGGGAGTTCCCTTTCCTGAAGCCGTCCATCTGATTGGCTACAGCTTCTTCTACCTTATTTTTACATTTTAACATATTTAAATAATCAAAGCTTGACCACTTTCACATTCTACATAAAGTAACAATAATATCCATTACATAAGAAACATTAAATTCTTTTACGTAAAACCAATACAATTTCTTCTTACCTTTGAATGCCACGCCAGTAGCGTTGCACCAATGTGCTTTCTGGTAAATAAATAAAGAACCAAAGTACCTATTATGCACTAAACTTAACAAAAATTATTCTATTACCTAATAATTCAATAACGAAGGTGTCATTCTCTCATCGTTCAATGTGTTTCGTGTGGAGGAAATGATCTGATGCTTAGCTGTAAATATTGATAATTTAAACTTACTACATCTTTTAAACAAATAAAGTTATACAGTTGATATTTACAAAATTTGTCATTTTAATGAAGCGCTTCTGTATGAAATCTCAATCGTTAAGATCGACCAAAGCGTTCAGAATTTGTTATCATTCGCCCTACGACGGCACATACGACTGTAATCATTGTCCACCCTGCCTCTGATCGTTACTGAAACTGCTGACTGCATAGAACAGAGGTCCAATTTCTAATAATATACCAACAGGGGACCAATATACTCAAGTATGCTTTGAAAATTCTTCAATGAAATTGAGCAACTTTACTGTACAGGAGATAACGGTTACGTTTCCAGTAGACATGTAACCCACTTATACTTGAATAAATTACTACTTGAAAAAAAAGTAAGCCTTTTTTTGTAACTATTAATGAACTACTATAGAGTACAT
The DNA here is from genome assembly GCF_023898315.1 of Schistocerca nitens. Taxonomy (NCBI): domain Eukaryota; kingdom Metazoa; phylum Arthropoda; class Insecta; order Orthoptera; family Acrididae; genus Schistocerca; species Schistocerca nitens. The sequence continues at coordinate 317,054,944 of NC_064621.1, read as the reverse complement.
AAGGTCAAATCTAAGATATACCGGCCAGGAATAATTGGATATGCCCCATATTTGTGATAAAAGGCGTTTGAGAAATTGAACATTTTAATTAAACGTTGATGGGATTTACACGATAAAAAGTGAAAATACATGGTGTCATATATTTTGGAAACAGGGTCAGAGAGAAGTAATGAGACTGACAATACTGCCAGCGATTTGGCAACACTGTGATCTTGCAGTTGTGTAGACCAGTGTGTTTATCATTTCCAAATGTTCAGTCCGAGCTACAGTCCCATGCAGCTATAAAGTCATTGTTGAGAGCAGCATCAGTGAAGTTGTGTTTCTGTTGTGAGTTACGAAAATGAAACAGCAGAATTTAGAGCAACGTTATGCAATCAAGTTTTGTGTTGAACTTGGGGAATCCGAGATTGTGACTTCGAAAAGTTGAAACAGGGTTACATTCCTTATTCAGAGCACTAGCTTTAAGCGAGCACAAATCTTTTTTGGAAAATCAATAAAATGATGTATTTCGCTAAGCGAAATCTTCAACTTCAAATCCTACCAAAAACCTCGAACGTGTGAAGGCTCTTGTGAGGTCAAACAAACGTTTAACAATACAGATGATGAGTGTCTTGTTAAACACTCTCTCCGTAAGTCCAATTTTGATTGAAGATTTGTATGTTGTAGACAAATGGTTTCTGCATCATGACAACGCCCCTCTTCTCATGGCCACTTCAGTCGCCGAACTTTTGCCCTCAGCAGGCATCCTTGTTATTCCAAAGCAACTGTTCAATTTATCTGAGTCACGATTTTTTTCCCGAAATTGATAAATTTCTTAAAAGTCTCGAGAACATTCAAAAGAATGTGACAAAAATGTTAAGTGCCTTACCAGATAAAGTCCTTCATCGCTGTTACCAAGACACTCTGGTGGTGTATAGTTGCCTAAGGAAACATCTTTGAAGGGGACAATATTGTTGTTTGAGAAAGAAATAAAAGTTTTAGGAGGTAAAAAGATCAGTATCATCAATTTTATCTCATACCTCGAATGTTACACTTGCCACTCACCCATTAGATTTGGTCCTTTACATTGCTGCTTTGAGTCAGTAACTGAGGCCAATGATCTACTGTGTCAATTCTGATATGTCATTTCCGACAGACGTATTTGAAAGTGGTTTCGTTGGACCCTGATACTAATTCATACTGGCTAAACGCCAATCTCTCTTTCCATTCGTCTAATCTAAAGGCTGTAAATTCAACTCAGTACATAGAAATTACAATTACGAACAATTTAAATTGGGAAGGACACTTGGAAAACGTTTTGTGGAAGGCAAATCAAATACTGCGATTCATTGACAGAACACTTAGGAAATGTAACAGATCTAGTAAAGAGACTCCCTACACTATTCTTGTCTGTCCCCTTTTGAGTACTGCTGCGCGGTCTGGGACTCGCATCACATATGATTTACGGAGTACACCGAGAAATTTCAAAGGAGGGCAGTACGTTTTGTGTTATTGCAAAACAAGAGAGAGAGTATCATGGACAAGATACAGGATTTGTGATGGACATAATTAAAACAAAGGCGTTTCTCATTGCGATGGAATTTTCTCACGAAATTTCAATCACGACCTTTCTCCTATGAATTCAAAAATATTTTGTTGACAACGACCAACATAGGGAGGAACTATAGTCATAATAAAGTAAGGGAAATCAGAGCTCGCATGGATATAGGTGTTCGTTTTTTTCGAGCGCTGTTCTAGAGCGGAATAATAGAGATTTATTGTGAAGGTGGTTCGATGAACCCTATGCCAAGCACTTAAGTGTGATTTGCGAAGTATCTAAGTAGATGTAGATGTCATGTCTTTCCCGTGCTTGCCGAATAGTTCTGCTATTCTGGATCTGAATTTTTATGCACCACTTTATTGTTACGAGTAATTTTAAAAGTCTTACCGTCCTGTCCATAGTTGGTACTCGAACTTTGAAATCTCCATTTTCATTTCGGGTCAATAAAACCTTGGAGATCTTCCGCTAGTAAAGTACAAACCTCAGAGTATTTGCCGTTCATCAGAATTTACACATCGCCATACACGTGAAGTGCAATCGAACAAGGGAGTGTTGAGGTCGGACGTTTATATGAATTACTGGAAATTTGTAATAAATAATGAACACAACTGAGCTCCGAAGTATTCTGGTGTTACAAATCAACGGATAAATTCGCTTGCATTTCACTTTATTTCATCTCTTGTATGCGCCCACAGAAGGCCAAATCATGGTTATTTTAGCCGAACAGTATTTCCTAATTCATCTGCACGTGCATCTCGTTTGTTACATTAAAATGTCACTTAGATCAAGTCATAAATGTTATAGGAAATCAAATAATTTTCATTACTAAACTTACCTCCATATCTAGCAGTAATTTTCCAGACACTGACGATAGCTTTTCATGAGGGTGTCGTGAACAAAGGCGCAAATAGTAAGTCGCTCTGGAAGTACCGAAAGCATCACTGCCACAGTTAAGTGGAGAAGAGCCTCAGGTAGAACGAGGAGCAGGAAATGTGCAGCACACTTCAACCGAGGCCAGAAAGCCTAGGAATGTAGAAAGTGTTAGGAAGAAGAAAGTGCTGCTGCTAGGTAGTAGCCATGGGCGAGGTGTAGGCCCTCAGTTATAGAAAAGTTTAGAGGCAGCGTACCAGGCCACCAGTATCTTCAAGCCAAATGCAGGGCTAGGTCATGTGATAGATTACCTTGGGTCTTTATATAAGGACTTTACAAAATAGGACCCTATAGTGATAGAGGGTGGGGCGTGAAACAGTCTGGATAGGGGTGGGGCATATGACATAGGTGGTGCTCTGGACAAGGTAGATTCCCTGACTCATGGCAACCAACGTATACTTTGTTGAGCTGTTCGGGCGTCATGATCGACAACACCTTTATGGAGCTGTGAGGCGAATCAATGTAGGGTTTGGGATGGATCTGAGGACAGCCAACTTTGCTCATGTTACTCTGGTGCCCGTCGGGACTATTAGCAGATGGGGCTTACCTAGCCATGGCCTACACCTAAACAGGACTGGGAAGGGAAGATTGGTACAGCTGATTCATGGAAGTATAGGGGGTCAATCTCGGGCCACACATGGTCAAATACCTGTTGTCATAGATAGGAAGAGTACGTCATTTTTAGGATAAATCCAGACAACAGGCTTCCCTGCCTAAACAGTATCTCCAGCACTTTATAATATACTGATACAATCACTCACAAGACAGATTTTAACACCACAAACATCATATATACCAGATGTCACAAAGAATAACAAACCATTGTAAATAGTAACATGGGGCATTTCACAGACTTAACAATCCTCCATCAAAAGAAGCAATCAATAAAAAATAGAACAAAAATATTAGAAGTTGAGCTCCAACTTTGAACTTCACAATAGTTTGAATTAGTGAGCACTGGTGTAGACATGCAGAAATCCAACATATAGTATTATCATTGTATGAAAAGGCAAACTATTACTCCAGAAATATTTCATGGGGTGGAGGATCATGCATTTATATCAGAAAAGGAACACAGTTCTAATCAAGACATGACCTTAGTACTGCAAGTGAAGAGAAACACTTTGAAATACTAGATATTGAATTAACAGGGCTTTATATCACCAAGAAATTTAACATTTTGTGTGTGTATAGATCTTCCAGTGGTAGTGTGGACACGTTATCAATAAGTTAACAGAAGTTCTAGATAAAGTCTCAAGTACAAAGGTCAAAATAATTCTGTGTGGGGGCATTAACATCAGCACTTACATCATAAATGACTCCAGCAGTACCTTCATAAACATCCTTCGTATTTTTGGCATGTCCGTATTGGTCAATAGTGCACAAGGGTTACCACAATGACTTCATCAGTAATTGACCATGTGGCCACAAATAAGGACAGGGAAAAATGTGATGTAGCTGTAAAAGATCTTGGACTATCAGACCATCTGTGGCAAATAACACCAGCAATGTTAGGCATCGAATCATTCCCTAAACTATGAGCTGGGATGAAGTGTATAAGGAAAGAAATGTGAATATGAAATTCTCTAAATTCTCCACATTGTTTACATTGAACTTTGGAAAGGCATTTCCAAAAGTATGCATGTCTATATCAACATCTCACAAAAGCAGAGGGATAACAGCAGGTATTAAGAAGTCCTCCCAAACACTTAAACGCCTCAGTTCCATGAAAGAGATTCGTTCCATGAAAGAGATTCGCAATGATCCAGAATTCTTAAATTTCTATCATAGATACAAAAAGATCTATAGGAAGGTGCTGATTGCAGCAAAAAAATCGTTTAATGAGAAAATAATATATAATGCAGAGAATAAAAGCAATGCAGTTTGGGAAGTTATAAAAAAGGAAACTGGGAGAGGCAAACAAACGCTATACTACTAAGGGAGGGGGATAAAGTAATATAAAAAAGGAAACTAGGAGAGGCAAACAAACGCAATACTACTAAGGGAGGGGGATAAAGTAATAAATGATCCACAGCACTTGGCAAACTATGTAAACGAGCATTTTTCAAGTATTGCAGGGACGTTACAGCTAAAATTACCTCAAACAAATTTACCACCTGAAAGTAATGTTGCACTAAATACAATGATGTTACTTCCAACCACAGAGAGTGAAGGCAGTAAAACAATCAAAAACCAAAAAATATAAAGTCACTACGCTTAGTTGAAATACCAGTGTGTGTACTGAAACAATGCATAGGGATTATACAAGGCCCCTTAACAAATACAATGAATGAATCCTTCACATAAGGGACATTTACAGAGTAGTTAAAACAAGCAGGAGTTGTACCTTTGCTTAAGAAAGGTAATACAGAAGACATAAATTACTGGCCCATTTCCCTGCTGTCAGCATTCTCAAAAAAAAAAAAAAAAAAAATAGAAGCAGTTATAAAAGACCGATTAATGAATTACCTGGATCTTTCTAAGGCGTTTGATACAGTGAGTCACAAGATTCTATTAAATAAATTAGAAGCATTAGGAATAAGAGGGCTAGCTGATGATTGTTTTCGATCATACCTAACAGATAGGGTACAAAGAGTAGAGATAACACATAGTTCTAATAGATCCAAACATTTACTAAAACACTTATCAGAATTAAAGTACATCAATATAGGTGTTCTGCAAGGTAGCATATTAGGACCAATACTGTTCCTGATATACGTAAATGACTTTCTCAGTAGTGTTACTCATGGTGAAAAAATTCTCTTCGCTGATGACAGCAATATTATAGTCATTGAGGAAACAAGAGAACTCCTTGCTGGGAAAGCAAATGAAACTCTCAAGGAAGTTTATGATTGGTCAATAAGTAATAAAGTGACATTGAACATAAAGAAAACTAATGCCATGAATATCAGTTTGAAGAAGAAAATGACAATATTAAATTAAATGTAGATGGACCCTCTATAGACTGTGTAACAAAAGCAAAATGTCTCGGAATGAGTAATGATTCTAAGTTGTGTGAACACACAAAGGTACTTGCAAACAGAATGTCGTCAGCTTGTTATGCCCTTAGAATTCTATCATCAGTGTGTAACATGCAGTGTCTCTTAGTTACGTGTTATTGACATGTACCCTCAATTCCTAGCTATGGAATTCTTTTTTGACTAACAAAGGTACAAAATATTAACACAATTTTCAAACTCCAGAAAATAGCCTTCATAATAATGACCAAAAATACTATTCGACCTCATTGTAAAGATCTGTTCGGAACTATGGGGATTTTAACTGCTCCATGTGAATACATTTACCAGCCAGTTGTACACATCAAGAATTACTTTGGTAATTACTGAACGAAGAGCTCTGTCCATGGCCATGGAACAAGAGATAGACTCAACTTACATTTGCCAAGAAAAAATAAACATAAAACTCAAAACAGCATTTTCTACCAATGAATAAAACCGTACAAAAATTACCAAAAGAGATTAAAGATATTGCCAAAATGCACTTATTTAAAAAGGCAGGTAAAGGTACCAGTTATGCAATACATCTTATACACTGAAGGATTACTTAGCTAAAACAGAGTAGGGGTTTGATAAAGAATGTTATACAAATAAATAATAATAATAATGATCATAAAATACCCAACATTCCACATAACACCTTCACTTTATGTTTTTTTCCTTCTTTTTTTTCCTCTCTAGAAATGCTTACCCCCAAGCTATGCATCGCACAATACTAACATCTCTTCCTCTTCCTGAGGTCATCTCACTCATTATATAGGGTTGCTGACTCAGTTTCTCAGGATAGCAAATGGGTAGTTGGGGTACAGAAAATGGCGCAGACATCACCAGAGTGTGTGTATGTGTGTGTTTGTGTGTGTGTGTGTGTGTGTGTGAGAGAGAGAGAGAGAGAGAGTGTTGTAGTGAGTGAAGTGTTGGGAAACAATATGTGTGTAGTGTGTGCAGTGGGTGATAGTGAGATACGAGCGAACAATGTGGCATTACATTATTTAATAAGTTATTTGAAAAAAAAGCATTGTATATCAGAAGCAATTTTAATGATTGTCTCTAACTAGAAGTCTGTAAATATGTGTGTATACGATTTAGATTATTTTAAATTGATGTAAATTTATAAATACTTTGACATGTCCTATATCGTTGCAAAAAGAGATCTACGGATGAATTAAGCTACTACTACTACTATTACTATTAGATGACTCAAATGCCAGAGGCGTGTGTAGCTTCGTGTAGAATCTGCACATATGTTTACTGGCAGTCAGATTGTCATTCTAATTATTGGCGTACCCGTGGTACCATGCCAATTTCCGACGCGCGGCTTCAAAATTTTAACCAGAGTTTCTTGTGAGAATACGTGAAATCTGCATATCTTATGACATAGTACCGAAATAGTGGGTGTAAACACCAGAGGCGTATTGCTAGTTAACAAGCTTTGACACCTGAGACGCAATTCAAGTGGTGCATAATTTCGTAGCGTTTGTGTTTTACACGTTGTTATTTCGGTTATTTTTCGATTTTTATTTTCTATCTGTAGTTCTCCGTTGCTGTTTGAGCTTGCATATTTATATTTTGTTACATGGAGACAGTGAGTGGAGTTACGTATGCTGATTATGGAGTGCCGACATATTCTACTGTTTGAGTTCAGTTGTGGTTGACAGCATTGGAGGTAGCCAGAAACATTTTCGCCGTGTATGGCGATAGTTCCTTTGGACATAACACTGCATGAAAATGGTTTTCTCGTTTTAAGGACGATCGTTTTTACGTTGGTGACTCTCTACGTTCTGGAAGACCTTGGGGTTTGATGAGGATCGTTTAAGCGCATTAATCCACAATCATCCACGTCAGTGCACTCAAGAACTGGCCATTGTGATCATTGCACCATAGTGTGACATTTGCATGCAATGGGGAGGTTCAGAAATGGGTGTATGGGTACCGCATGCTCGAAGACAAAATCACAAAAATCAGCAGATGGACTTAGGTGCATCTCTGCTTGCTCGTCATCAAATGGCTCGTGAACAACACGAACGAATCCTATCTTGTATCGTTACTAGTGACGAGAAATGGTATCTTTATCCCAAAATAGGGAAAATAAAGGAATGACAACTTCTGGTACAAAGACCTGCGCGCATCCACAAACGACCATGGTTCCCATCGTGGAACAGCGATAGTGTGATGTGGTGCGAATTGTTTCCCAGAGGTGTAACCGTCACTGCTGACATTTGTTGTTAACATCTGAGACGTCTTGCAGACGCAGTCCAAGAACAACGGCCAGGAACACTGCTTGATGTGATGCTATTCCACGATAACGTCCGCCCGCATTCCTCTAGAATGAACAAAATCACTATACAGGAGTTGGGTTGAGAAGACATTCCGCACAGACCTTACATCTGACGTTACACCGAGAGTATATTGTTAATGACAAATGCCTCTTTTGTGTTATTTGTTGTGTTTATCAAACTATGTGAAAACGCTATGAGTACGAAATTACGCACCCAACCAGTGTGACTGAAGATTCTTCCGGCTTTCTGTGTTCTTAATTTTCGAACATATTTTTGCTATCTTACTAGACGTAGTTGTAACACCAACTTAGTATACATTAACTGTAAAATCAAAAGTAGACGTTATTAATATTTTGTCGTTTTTGTTTTCACCATAGAGTAGTATCACTTCAAGTCCTTGATGTAGCTCTCAACGCCATCTATCCTGCGTAAGGCAGCTCACCTCAGTATAGCTACTGCGACCCACATCATCCATTTGAAGCTGCTTACTGTATTCTAGCCTTGGTCTTCCACCCCCACCCCCCTTCCACCCCCACCGCCCCCCCCCCCCCCCCGCCACACACACTTTCCTCACTTACAAAAATGACTTCCTTGATATATCAAAGTGTCCTATCGACCTTCTTATGATCAAGTTGTGCCACTAATTTCTTCTCTCCCCATTTCGACTCGGTTACTCTTATTAGTAGTTCGATCGACCAATATAATTGTCAGCGTTGTACTCTAGCATCATGTTTCAGAAACTATTGTCTTATGGTTTGATCCTCTTATTAACCATATTTCATTTGCGTTCACGCCTACAATCTGGACAAATACCTTTAGGAAACTATTCCGAACACTTAAAATTGTATTACATGATCACAAATTCCTCTCTTTCAGGAAAGCTTTCTTACTGTTGCCAGTCAGCATTTTATGGACTTCGACTATCGCCTGTTACTTTTCTGCCTGTGTAGTAAAACTGACCGCCTACTTTTAGTGTTTCGTTTCCTAGTGGCATTCCCTCGGCGTCGACTGATTTAAATTGACTTTATTCCATTACCGTTAATTTACATTTGTTGATGTTCATCAGATACTCTCTTTTCAAGATCTATCCTCTCCGCTCAACTTCTATTTCAAGTTCTTCACCGTCTCTGAGAGCGTCACGGTGTCATCTTCAAAACGCCAAATTTTTATTCTCCTCCTTAAACTTTAATTCTCTTACCAAATAGCTCTCTGATTCCCCTTACTTCTTGACGAAAGTTCAGATCCAGTATCGTGGGAGTAAGATATAACTGTGAATCAATGACTTATTATTTGTTACTTCCCGTTCATGTCCTTAACAACTTATGACTGTATTCTGGTTTCTGTTCGAGCTGTATATAATCTTTCGCTAGCTGTTCCTTTTCCATGGTATTAGACGTTGTCCGCTCCTGGTAGCTGAGTGGTCAGCGCGACGGAATGTCATACCTAACGGCCCGGCTTCGATTCCCGGCTGGGTTGGAGATTTTCTCCGCTCAGGGACTAGGTGTTGTGTTGTCCTTATCATCATCATTTCATCCCCATAGACATCAAGTCGCCGTAGTGGCGTCAATTCGAGAGACTTGCATCACGGGAGCGGTTTGCCCGACGGGATGCCCTAGTCATAAGACATTTCCATTAGACGTTCACAGATTACCTTTTCCTCAATGCATTTCTTGTTATTGCCAGTCTGAATTTTGTATCCTCCTTGACCTTCTTCAGTTCTTTAATTTAATATAAATTTGCTCAGTGCAAAGGTCTTGGCATTAATTCTGTTGGGTACTGATATGCTGCCTATTAGTGACATGAAAATTTGTGTCGGACCGCAATCCGTAGCCAGATATCCCGCTAATCGCTATGCATGTATGCCTCCCGGACCGTCATAAACTATGACTGTTGATATTCTTAATAATGTCGGGAATCCAATTTATGGATATTTAAAAAGACTATAGATCTTCGACACATCGAAAAAATAACCATACATCGATATTTAGACGAAAAACTCTTCGAAGTACCGGTCTATAAAATTATTGGTTGTACATTTTAAATATACAGCCGGTTTTAGAGCTTGAAAATTTTTGGTAACATTTTTGGGAAACAGATATCTTAAAAGCTATATAAAATCAGTCAAAAACCGTCTGGATGGCAATGGTTACTTTATTGAAATGACCAGTTTCGGCCATCGCAATCTAGGCTGTTTTTTTCACTGAATTTACTTGGGTATTGATTTACTATTAGACATTTTGCACATCAACATGCTAGCAGTCTGCTTATCATCCTTAGAGCAGGAATTGAAAGGAAGACGATGCACGTTAACGCTTGGCGAATCACTTAGCTAATAATGGTAGCTGCTGAAAGGTGTCCGATAGGTCCATCGTTCGGCTTCGTCACGGATTTGTCCGGAACACTTCATGTCGGCTTCCCTGATTTTTCATTTCTGCAAACGCCAGTGACTAGCACTTGTAGTGTTGAAATTGGGTGGTGAAGTAAAAAGTTGCAGTTTCTGTTGGTAGCGCCAAACGCCCATTACGTCAGCGTTTCCCCTTCAAAAGTCTCCGCTCACCGCAAAAACCAAACTTGCTACTTAGATTTTTGTTCATCATTTTCGGCTACTGTTTTTGAAGAATGCCGATGTGAAGAAATAGCGCGCAAGCTGCGTTAAAAATGGTTTTTAACGCAACTGGTGTGCTGTTTCTTCACATCGGAAATCTTGTTATTCCATTCACACCGTCATCCCCCAATCCATCGGACTTCTTCTTTCTGCTATCGATACTTGCTTCACGCAGTGAAAGAGAAAGACTGGACGTGATGAAAGCTCAAAAAGTAATAAGACTTCTTCACACAGTGAAATCAAAATTATGTTCTACTACAATTTCAAAAGAACTATTTCAAATATGTACCAAAAAATGCGGAAAAATACGTATAATATGAAATAAAGAAAACGGCACTCGATGTTGAAAAAATGGTTCAAATGGCTCTGAGCACTATCGGACTCAACATCTGAGGTCATCAGTCCCCTAGAACTTATTACTTAAACCTAACTAACCTAAGACATCACACACATCCATGCCCGAAGCAAGATTCGAACCAGCGACCGTAGCAGTGGCGCGGTTTCCGACTAGAGCGCCTAGAACCGCTCGGCCACGCCAGCCGGCTCTCGATATTGAAGATTCGATGTCGATATGTTGATATATTGGTGTAAATAAAATGCCTACATATATCGATATTTTTGGGTAAAATATCGATATTTTACGAACAGCCTTAACCCAAACTACCATATGTGACTATGTCTACATCCCTATACCTAGTCCTCTACATTCATCACTCGATGCTTGCAGCTTTATTCTGTACTACCGGACGAGATCGAGACTATGAAGAATCGAGAACAATAATATTATTGTCTTGCGCTCACCTTGGCAAGTAATATTTACTTGCATATCGGATAAACAGACAGTGATGACGAATGGCAGCCTTCCGAAATTAATCCACAATAAATTCGCGAGTGTGTAACGTTTCAGTTGTCATTAATGTCTGCTCATCCGACGAGAAAGTAAGTATTAAATGCTGAGGTAGTCACAAGGTAATAATATCATGGATTTCGTTTCCTCATAGTCTCTGCGGGAATACAGAGTAAAGTTGCGTGCATTAAGGAATAAATCAAAGGAACTATGGTATAGGGATACATGGTGTGACATACGGAGGTTTGGGCCGCTTCGGCAGACGTGCAGTGATAGCCAATGTTGTTAAGGTGACCACTCACGGTAAGCAGGAAATGTGGGTTTGAGTCTCGGTCCAGCACAGATTTTCATACAGCACTAATAGGTAGTAAATCTGTACCTAACACAGCTGATGCCAAGATGTTCGCATTCACCAACTTTATTTCGAATTAATTTCGGGCAGCTGTCTTTTCATCCAGACATCGTAGTAAATAATTATTTTCCTACCCATGTAGCAAAGCCCACCAACAATTTTTAATGTCTTATTTCCTAATCTAGTTACCTCGGCATTACCTGGCTTAACTGCACCCTTATTTTTCTTCCGTAGGAGTACATCATTTATTGTCACATTAAGTCACTATCCATACCACTAAACGAAGCTCCCAAGTACTTTTCAGCCCTCTGACAGAACTAAAACGTCGGCGTTAAACGACAAAGTTTCTTTTCTTCTCCTTGAAACTTAATGCCCTTTCGAAATTTCTCTTTGAGTCTTGAAGTGTTTGTTCATGCTGAATAACACACTCTACATCTCACTAACTTCTAAATTTATACTTCCCCATCTTGCCATTCGATTTTTAATGCTGCCGCCTGGTTTCTGTTCAAGTTGTAGACAACTTTTCGCTCCCTGTAATTTACCCATCCTGTTTTCTAAATTTCAAAGTGTGTATTGCAATGAACATAGTCGAAAGTCTTTCCAACTCTACTAATGCTATAAACACGTTTACCGTTCTTCAGTCATTTTTTCTAAGGCAGATCGTCGGGTCAGTAGTGTCTCGTGTGTTCCTACATATTTCCGGTAGCCAAACTGATCTTTCCTGGGGTCGTCCTCTACCAGTTTTTCCATTCTTCTGAGAACGTTCGTGTCAATGAGGCAACTTGCTAGTATTATTCATTTTATGTGTGTGTTGGGGTTTATGGGCGCTCAACATCGAGGTCATCAGCACCGCTTTTCTTTGTACCACTCCCTATTTTGCCGTCTTCTTTTATTAACTATTACTCTCGTACACTCTTCGGTAATTTTTTCGTGCGTTCCAATTTCTTAACTCAGTGAAAGACGGTCCACACTATGAACTTAATCCATACCTTTATTATACATGCCTACAACTTCAGCCTATACTTCCTTTCACAGACAGTTTATAATCTTAATCTATTTTTCTCCTCTCCTCACTAGAATTCAGGTCTTATATATACCAATCATTCATTTTTACATCCCTGGCGGTACCCCCCCCCCCCCCTCTTAGATTCAAATGTGTTGTGGAGGAATTAAGTTGATGATCGCGTATCTCTCTTGTGTGTATGCCATGTAAATTGCAGTAGGAATTTTTGGTAGAATGGCCAGTAAATTTGTCGTCTACATACACAAAAAGACCATGAAGTTAATGAATATTTTCTGTCAACCCTCTAGTCAGAACCTATAATTCAGAAGGCAACGGTGAATTCCTGAGAACCAGTGTTCAAAGATATGTTGCGGTCCGCAAAGTTGCGTGATAAAAGCCTATAAATCTCGGCGTCGCTTTTGATTGATTATATAAGAATTTCTGAGGCATTATATCCAGCACCTGGTGGAGGAGATTAATGGCGTGCAGTGGTGTAGTGGGATACGGCCATTACTGATTTAGCTCTTACCTGCGATAAAATCGTACCATGCAAATGAATGATTGTGATCCCTTCATATGCATGCAAAAAGCAGCATGATGGAAAACAAGTGTTAGCTACTTCCTACCTATAAAACGGGGCTATTACTGAGGCATACGCAACAAGTAAGCTCCAGGACATGTTTAAATCACGAATATAGAGTATCTCCAGTGTCTTTCACGAATGACTTTCATAAAATTTAAATAACAGCTACTATTCAGTGTTTACAAATTTCTTTTTTTTAACATAGGGTTTTCTATTATCCCGTAACAGTTTTGTCTGAGCAATGCTGTCGTTACTCGAAAGGCTCTGTTCTGTAATCAAACCTTATTCCAGAGGTGTACATACGTAAAGTGTGACGTCTATGCCTCATTTATTCACTATCAAACGACTTTCGAATGAGTAGAACATTGCAAGATGGTCGAGGTGCTAAAATTAGTGAGATAGATGAGGAAGACTTCTGAATCACAATTATAACGGAAACAGTATGCTGCTACAGTAGTAGAAAACGAGAAATCTGACACATAAAATGTGCCTTGGAGTGAGAGAAGGTTTTATTTTCCGCCACATATATAGCTATTACTCAGAATATATTTTCAAAGAAGCCTTTGAAGATACGGAAGAAGGAACCGTATTGGATGGAGCGATGCTGAACAATATCAGCTACGCTAGAGATCCTGTAATATGTGCTTACAGCCTAAACAACTTTCAGTACCCTGCCTCTTATCTTGTCTCTCTGATCAATGAAAGTGGCAAACGTTACAGCCTGGAAATCAAGTTAAGTAAAGCAAAATTAATGGCCATCAGCAAGAAATCATGCCAAAGTGTATCCAAACAAGTATGGCAAACTTATGAGTAAATAAACACAGACAACTGGAAAATAACATTAATATCCGACGGGCTAACGAGCAATAAATTAAAGTCCATAGTTAGAAAGCCAGAGTCACCTTTTTTAACATGTGCTCAAGTGCCTCTAGTTCTCATACAGATAACTGGGAGATAACATTAACATAAGACGGGATAACTAGTGATAAATTTAAGTCCATATTGATAAAGGGGTAAGATAGATACTGCGTATAGGAAAATTAAAGAGACCTTTGGAGAAAGGAGAACCACTTGCATGAATATCAAGAGCTTTGATGGAAACCCAGTTCTAAGCAAAGAAGGGAAAGCATAAAGGTGGAAGGAGTATATAGAGGGTCTATACAAGGGCGATGTACTTGACGACAATATTATGGAAATGGAGGAGGATGTAGATGAAGATGAAATGGGAGATATGATACTGCGTGAAAAGTTTGACAGAGCACTGAAAGACCTGAGTCGAAACAAGGCCCCCGGAGTAGACAACAATCCATTAGAACTACTGACAGCCTTGGGAGAGCCAGTCCTGACAAAACTTTACCATCTGTGCGAGCAAGATGTATGAGACAGGCGAAATACCCTCAGACTTCAAGAATAATATAATAATTCCAATCCCAAAGAAAGCAGGTGTTGACAGATGTGAAAATTACCGAACTATCAGTTAAATAAGTCACAGCTGGAAAATACTAACGCGAATTCTTTACAGACGAATGGAAAAACTGATAGAAGCCGACCTCGGGGAAGATCAGTTTGGATTCCGTAGAAATGTTGGAACACGTGAGGCAACACTGACCCTACGACTTATCTTAGAAGAAAGATTAAGGAAAGGCAAATCTTCGTTTCTAGCATTTGTAGACTTACAGGAAGCTTTTGACAATGTTGATTGGAGTACTCTCTTTCAAATTCTGAAGGTGGCAGGGGTAAAATACAGGGAGCGAAAAGCTATTTACAATTTGTACAGAAAGCAGATGGTACTTATAAGAGTCGAGGGGTATGAAAGGGAAGCAGTGGTTGGGAAGGGAGTGAGACAGGGTTGTAACCTATCCCCGATGTTATTCAATCTGTATATTCAGCAAGCAATAAAGGAAACAAAAGAAAAGTTCGGAGTAGGAATTAATATCCATGGAGAAGAAATTAAAACTTTGAGGTTCGCCGATGACATTGTAATTCTGTCAGAGACAGCAAAGGACTAGGAAGAGCAGTTGAATGAAATGGACAATGTCTTGAAAGGAGGGTATAAGATGAACATCAATAAAAGCGAAACGAGGATAATGGAATGTAGTCGAATTAAGTCGGGTGATGCTGAGGGAATTAGATTAGGAAATGAGACTCTTAAAGTAGTAAAGGAGTTTTGCTATTTGGGGAGCAAAATAACTGATGATGGTCGAAGTAGAGAGGATATAAAGTGTACACTGGCAATGGCAAGGAAAGCGTTTCTGAAGAAGAAAAATTTGTTAACATCGAGTATAGATTTAAGTGTCAGGAAGTAGTTTCTGAAAGTATTTGTATGGGGTGTAGCCATGTATGGAAATGAAACGTGGACGATAAATAGTTTAGACAAGAATAGAATACAAGCTTTCGAAATGTGGTGCTACAGAAGAATGCTGAGGATTAGATGGGTAGATCACATAACTAATCAGGAGGTATTGAATAGAATTGGGGAGAAGAGGATCTTGTGGCACAATTCGACTAGAAGAAGGGATCGGTTGGTAGGACATGTTCTGAGGCATCATGGGATCACCAGTCTAGTATTGGAGGGCAGCGTGGAGGGTAAAAATCGTAGAGGGAGACCAAGAGATGAATACACTAAGCAGATTCAGAAGGATGTAGGCTGCAGTAGGTACTGGGGGATGAAGAAGCTTGCACAGGATAGAGTAGCATGGAGAGCTGCGTCAAACCAGTCTCAGGATTGAAGACCACAACAACAACAACATTGAGAAAGACAAGGACACATTTCGTCTCGACGTATTCATGAGCCTTTAGTTCTCAATCGAAACAAAAGTTTCCATACGTTTGTTTCCCGTTCTTCCTATGGAGGCGAGATCTGGACATTGTGATACGGCGGGCAAACGATCTGGGAATTGGAGTTTTGGCTGTACTGTAGTATGCTAAGGGTGACATGGACAGATAAAATTACTAACAACGACATTCTCCCCAAATTGAAGAATGAAAATAAAGTACCAAACACAGTAAAATGCCGGTTTATGGTCATTTAATGAGGAAGGGAAACAGGAAGGAACTGCGGCAGAACTTTCATGAAGGAAAGATACGAGGTAAAAGAGGACGAGGAGGACGGAGAAACTTTTGGCTCGGAAACTTAAGGACATGGACTTCGCACTAGAGCGAGGAAAATTTTCGATGAAGCGGAAGTGATGTAGTTTTCATGCTCACCAACATCGTTAACTGTAGTTGTTAAAAGAAGAAGAAGATTCGCTGGTATGGGACAAAGTGGTGTAAATCATTTACAGGTTAGCGCAAAACGGATAGCAAGCAAGGGCAGACGTTTGTGGGTTATGGTTTTGCGGACGTGTTGTAATGCCGAATTACGTATTTTTTATTCTGAGTTATATTGCTTTGTATTTTATTCTGTCTCATAAAGCAAGTCGCGAGTTTACAGTAACACATACTTCCAAGGCTTTCATAGTGTTGTCGTATACACAGAGTTGTAACAGTATCGGAATAAACACTTTCATTCACATTAAAATTCTTGACATGATGACAACTATGGGAACTGAAAGGGAAAAAGGCTGCGGGGTTCCTAAGCAAAGTGTAATTCTGTATACTCTCAACGGGATAGTATACATTAGGGTAAATGGCAGATAAAGAGAAATTAATATGTAATTTTTATGCAGTCTGCAAAGTGCTGAATAGGACACTGAGGAAATAGTGATTGGATGCAAGCTGAGTATTTTATTCGAATATTAAGCGTTTATGACACTGCCATCGGCCGGCCGCAGTGGCCGAGCGGTTCTAGGCGCTTCAGTCTGGACCCGCGCGATCTCTACGGTCGCAGGTTCGAATCCTGCCTCGGGCATGGATGTGTGTGATGTCCTTAGGTTAGTTAGGTTTAACTAGTTTTAAGCCCAGGGGACTGATGACCTCAGATGTTAAGTTCCATAGTGCTTAGAGCCATTTGAACCATTTGACACTGCTATCATCAGGTATCCTGGAACATCACGTTCTAGGGGACTGATGACCTCAGATGTTAAGTCCCATAGTGCTTAGAGCCATTTGAACCATTTGACACTCCTATCATCAGGTATCCTGGAACATCACGTTGCACAGAGATACGAAAGTTACATGTTGAGGTAGAAACTGTCGTAATCAGAATGAGTCTGCTTTCCACACAATGATTCCAGAAGTTGTACGTTACAAGGATAACTTCTTTATGTGACGTCGATCTGGCTGCCACAAGCAGAAGCGAGGATCATCGCTGTACACCGTAGCATTGCTCTCAATATGCAGTTTTCTCCAGCTGTATACTATGCAAGTTCCCGTTGTCTGTGATATGGTGTCAGCAGTAAATTTCGCATGGGAATTCGAGAGCTCACCCTTGAGGCTAGTAATCTGTTCTCGAGATACGTGATGACACTATGCCTGTAGTTCTTGCCAGGATTTCTGTTGTTGTTGTCCGTTTATTCGTCACGGCCAGTCGAACAGCTCTATGATCTTCTCGTGATGTGGTATTTCAGATATTTATTCCACAGTCGTTGCTCTACAGTCTACTATGTGTATCAATTGTCGCTATAGCTCTCCCATGACCAGAATGGCAATGGTTCAACTTATCCCATTCCCCAGAAGATGTCAGAAAGCTGCTCCAACTTGTCTTCTAGGGCTGCTGTGTTTCCATCTACACATGAAAATTTGCGGTAACTTTGGAGTTACCCAATAACCAATAAGTATTCACACCGATTTTCTTTTGTAAGAATTGATTTCACTGCACTAAAATTAAGCTCGCCTAAAGGTGAATTTATGATAAGAATATCATACAGGCGTGATCATACCGCTGTTGCAGTTTATTTGAGTTTGATCCAGGTATCCATGGTATAATACTAAACATTTCCGTCAACGTAGTTATTTCCAGCAATGAATGGGTAACAGATCTACATCCAGGAGTCGAACGAACTGCAGCTACGTGCGCTCAGAACAATGTAGTTAAAATTACTTTTGCAACTACTTTTAGAGTAATGGTTCTCAACCTTTCTGAGACCATAACCCCTGGGTGCGATCATATATTAACTAGTACCACCTTTCCACACCATCATCAACATTACCATACAACTAAACTATACAAATAAATATTAATTTATTCAAACACTTACATTTTAAAATGATGAAAGATAAGGATATTCTGTTCTTGTTATCTATTTTATTAAATCACAAACTAAACTCTCAGGTAGACAACTGGTAATGTTTATTTCTAACAAACTTTTCTTGTAGAAAGAAGAAGCACGTTTCTGTGCATTGTAAGTTCTACATACAACTTATTGTCAGAGAAGAAAGCTTCCACATAGAGCAGACAATCATTATAAAACTTACTTCTTATGCATAACTCATCTCCCGTGTTTCACCCTCCTCATATATTATTATATTAAATCAACCAAGTTAGAATACGTGCACAGTACTTACAGTTTATGAATCACTGCATTGTAGGACTCCTTAGAGCTGAAATGACTCAAACTGGAAGACTTCAGGCTACTAATGCTTTGTGTCTGATCACTGCCACTAGCAATAATAATACTGTGCAGCTTTGCGGCAGTGTAATAGCCATATCATAGCTACTGTTGTGTTGTGCTGTGTATTAGTTCGTTTGCCTGAATGAGATTCTCACTCTGCAGTGGAGTGTGCGCTGATATGAAACTTCCTGGCAGATTAAAATTGTGTACCGCATCGTGACTCGAACTCGGGACCTTTGCCTTTCGCGGGCAAGCGCTCTACCAACTGAGCTACCCAAGCACAACTCACGCTCCGTCCTCACAGCTTTACTTCTCCCAATACCTCGTCTCCTACCTTCCAAACTTTACAGAAGCTCTCCAGCGAGCCTTGCAGAACTAGCACTCCTGAAAGAAAGGATATTGCGGAGACATAGCTTAGCCACAGCTTGGGGGATGTTTCCAGAATTAGATTTTCACTCTGCGGCGGAGTGTGCGCTGATATGAAACTTCCTGGCAGATTAAAACTGTGTGTCCGACCGAGACTCGAACTCGGGATCTTTGCCATTCGCGGGCAGGTGCTCTACCAAATGAGCCACCCAAGCACGACTCACGCCCCGTCCTCACAGCTTTACTTCTCCCAGTACCCCGTCTCCTACCTTCCAAACTTTACAGAAGCTCTCCTGCGAACCTTGCAGAACTAGCACTCCTGAAAGAAAGGATATTGCGGAGACATAGCTTAGCCACAGCTTGGGGGATGTTTCCAGAATTAGATTTTCACTCTGCAGCGGAGTGTGCGCTGATACATGATGTAAAGAACAAAGTATATGTGTGGTAGCTGGACTTTGTGACGAAAAGGAAGATGTTCACACATCCGTTTAACTAGTTGTAACCTTACCCATTAATGACTATACTTGAAAGTATGTAATTACTGGCACAGTATGTAGCCAGTATTACAGTATTACGAAATAGTGATAGTAGTAATGGCCTTTTAAAAATAATTTAATATCCTGATCGAAACACAATCGAAAATTTCACTGTCCCCCCCCCCCCCCCCCGCAAGGCGTATTTACCTCCAGGTAGGGAATTTCTGTTGCAGGGGTCGCCCAAAGGACAATGCTACCCCCATCACTCCACAAACTTCTCGGTAATTACGTACATCGTATATTACGTGGAAGTTTGCTACACGGCCAAGCACAGCCAGCGATGATACAGAAGTGACGGCAGCGAGTTACCTCTGTACTCTCTGAAACGAGCGACGCTTGCTCTGTGGGATAGTAATATCAACTTTTGTGATTTTCTCAGATTACTGCGACTAGAGACTATATGCGGGTTGGGACGGATTGCATAACGCTATTTTAGTTAAGGTACAGTGTTGGATGCCATTAAATGTCAAGTTGTAATTTATCAAAGAGACAAGAATCTAATCGTTGTGTTGAAGGATGATAATGTTGTGTGAAGTTGTGAACTGTGAATATCCTGGAAATACGCACATCAAAAATGTTTTGCATCATCTCGGTTCCGAATATTACGAAACCTGTACAGAAAATTGGAATAAAGATCAACATAAACATTATTTCCGCTCTTTTTATTGCTCATGTAAGCCACACACTGGATGTTGTACCACCATAAAGCGAGACCTTAGGAGGTAGTGTCCCGATTGCTGTACACACCGGTACCTCTGATACCCAGTAGCATTTCCTATTGCAGTGATACATGCCTGTATTCATCGTGGCATACTATCCACAAGTTCATCAAGGCACTGTTGGTCCAGATTGTCCCACTCCTCAGTGGCGCTTCGGCGTAGATCCCTCAGAGTGGTTGAAGGTCACGTCGTCCATAAACAGCCCTTTTCAATCTATCCCAGATATGTTGGATAAGGTTCGTGTCTGGGGAACATGCTGGCCACTCTAGTCCATCGACGTCATTCACAAGATGCGTACTTTGAAGCTCCGAATTGTCGTCCATGAATACGAATGCCTCGCCAATATGCTGCCGAAATGGTTGCCTATCGGTCGGAGGACGGTATTCACGTTCGTACAGCCGTTGCGGCGTCTTCACTGACCACCACCAGCGTACGTCGGCCCCACATAATGCCACCCCAAAGCAGTAGGGGACCTCCACCTGGCTGCAAGCGGAGGACAGTGTGTCTCAGGCATTCAGCCTGAGCGGGTTGCCTCCAACCACGTCTCCGACGATTGTCTGGTTGAAGGCATTTGCGGCACTCATCGGTGAAGAGAACGTGATACCAATCCTGAGCGGTCTATTCGACATGATGTTGGGCCCATTTGTAATTCGTTGCATGGTGTCGTCGTTGGAAACATGGACCTCGACAAGGATGTCGAGAGTGAAGTTGCACATCATGCAGCCTATTGCGCACAGTTTGAGTCGTAACACGACGTCCTGTGGCTGCACGGAAAGCATTATTCAACATGGTGGCGTTGCTCTCAGAGTTCCTCCGAGCCACAATCCGTAGGTAGCGGTCACCCACTGCAGTAGTAGCCCTTGGGTGGCATGAGCGATACCAGTCATCGATAATTCCTCTCTCTCTCTGTATCTCCTCAGTGTCCAAAAAACATCGCTTTGGTTCACTCCAAGACGCCTGGACATTTCCCTTGTTGAGAGCACTTCCTGGCACAAAGTAACAGTGATGACGCAATCGAGCCGCGGTACTGACCGTCTAGGCATTGCTGAACTACAGACAACGCGAGCCGTGTACCTCCTTCCTGGTGGAATGACTGGAACTGATCGGCTGTCGGATCCCCTCCGTTTAATAGGCGCTGCTCATACAAGGTTGTTTACATATTTCGGCTATTTAGTGATATCTCTGAACAGTCAAAGGGACTGCATCTGTGACACAATGTCCACAGTCTACGTCTATCTTCAGGATTTCTGGGAACTGGGGTGATGCAAAACTTTTTTTTATGTTTGTATATAACTATCCATAGAAATTGGGTATGTTCAGTGAATTTGTCCATGATTATTGATCCAATTTCATGTATCAGTAGTTTTGTTTGCGTAAGTTGCAGAAAGGTTTGAAGGCTGACGAGTTGTTCGAATCTTACAACACAGTTCTTGGGTTGTACGTAATCTGATGAGAAACGAAACTGCATGCTAGTGTACAACATAGGCAGAACTCCCGATCATTCTACACCCTAACCTCGTCATAGCATTTTAGATGATTCTTAGATCATCCGCACCGTTTCATGGCAGAGACACTCATTCACCCATAATTGATTTTCCCAGATCTTTTCAAGTTTCTTTGCCAGATCTATTACGCAGTGCTGTATTTTCTGGAATACGAGAGGTAATGACATTCACATTTATTTCATCTTTAAGATAAAGGTCCAACACCAGGTGGACCATGAAGACATTGAAATTATTATCTATTAGAGGAGAAATCGAGACCCAGTTAAGAAACATGATTAATTAAATGTAATCTGCTTTGCATGTGATAGACTACAAAATTAAATGCCAGGTAGTCCAGCAACTGTCAGAGATATTCCAATAATTTTTTAACTTGTCATCACTGAGTTACGTTGATACTGTTTAAATATTCGGGTTAGGTATAGTATATTGCACGAAGAAAAGGAATGCCTAATAGTCTAGTCACCCTAGCACACGGCGAGTGAAGCGACATTTGGCTCAGAAATAGTGTTCGCATACTGCTTGACTAGAGACGATTTAATAGAGAAATTCGACCTTCTTAAGGTATTATGAAGACTCAGTGTGTGAGAATTTGATTCCTGTCCAGCCTCTTGCTGACTGTAAGCAGCGTTTCATATAGAAGTGACATCGGAAGCACTCAGAATAGCGGGCAGACCCTGGTAGGCTGGAGGCGCCGCCGACCGCAATGCCTCGCCTCGGGAGATGCAATTACGTCACCCAGCCGCACGACAAATGGCGTAATCGGATCCCCCCCCCCCACCCCTTCCACCACCGCGGCCCTTGGCAGCGCCTCCTATTCCTTTTCGCCGTCCACCGCACCCGGCTCAGCCCTTAATTCGAGAGGCTTAATCGGATTTTAAGAAATTAGAAGATTTGCTCTGTGTTGGAGGCATTCTCCACCTCCGCTTTCGGACATCGTCATCCCCGAGGGGATTTTCGCCTCCAGAGACAATACAAAAGACTTTACGAAGCTTCTTAGAAGTTATTTCGTCTCTGAAGCAGGAGCAAGTATTAATGGGGGGACCTAGCAGGAAATATTTCCAGCTACATTTATCGCCAAATACCGTCCAGTACAGTTTCCCAGAGATGCCTTCATTTCTGCGTTACTATGTGTTATAAAATATATCGTCTATTTAAAATATTTCATCTACGTTAATAGCAACAGATTATATTTCAATTAGGATGAATATTTGTGCTCTCACAGTTGGATATTCAGCGAATGTGTAGATCAAGTTGTAGCATTAGGTACAACGTTAACGTATTCCATCCAAAATGGGTTCATGGTGAAAAGCACACTATACAAAGGGAGTTGCTCTCTAAGGAATCACGATAATACTGTGCACCGTCGCCTCTAACCTCCATAATAGTCTCGTATTGCCAATTTGCGAACAATTTGTGCACTCTCCTATGTTAAATACACACATAATTTAAATTAATTTGTACCGTATGGAAATATTTGAGAGTCTGAAATTTTACGTGAATTCTAAACACGGGCCAAACCGGTCGCCACATGTAGCCTACTCAGTATCTGTATAAATTTGCCCTCCGTAGCTACGTATCTATGTCTGTGGAATCAGGCTTAAAATTTTTTGGTGGGCAAAATATGTTAATAATAATATAGTCCACTCTGAGAATTTGGAGTTTCACACTTTACATCCATTTAGATTTTAGATGATCTAATGTTTATGGCAGTCTATTGTAACTAAGAACAGATAAGTGAACTAGCACATACTACACTCAGTTGATGTCCGACGAATGTTCGAGTGCATTAAACTAGCACTATCGCATTTAAACATAATTGTTAAAGAGTGGCAAGTACTTTATTGACAGAGTCACCGCATTGCTCACATGTTACACTGTCTTTCCAAACAGAATATCATATCAAAGGGAAATAAATTTGATCAGTAAATAAGACTGTTCGTAACCTAATCGTATTGTCATAGTTAGCATTATTGTTGTTTCACACAGTCCATAATAATAATTATACATGCATAGTCCAGTTAATCATTTAAACATTTAATAAATAATGACATCCAGATAAAACTCAGCAGTTTTTACTACTTGTAATTAGTACTAACTCTTCTGTGGCAAATTTCCTCATATTGGTGGACATAGACCTTGTATGTTTCATAAATTACAGCAAACTGAACTAAAATTATTTCCAACATGTCTCATAATAATTAAAACTGAAGATTTCTACTATTGTTTAAAATATTTTCAGAAGTTTCAATTAAAAATGTACATTTCTGAGTAACTAAGTAGTGGAGTGACATTCTTTTTAATAAGGGCTTTGAGATGCAGTTATAATTTCTCTTGAAATAAGATGGTAAGTTCGCTTGAATGTGTTACTTTATATCACTGACAATGATACAAACATAGCAATAGAAAGCATTCCCATAATGCACATTACTAAGGGGAAATTACTTTATGCCAACCCGAAAAAATTAAAAAAAATCTTTATTTGTTGTTTACTTATAGTAACAGCATACTTTTCAATGAAGTACTGATGTGTAAGTATGGTACAGAACCAGAAAACATGTTTTAGCACACTCTGAAATATATCAACACATTTTCAATAAGATGTACCACCAAGCTGGAGGTACTCTATGACCATATGAAAAGAAAAATAAAACGAAACTTTCATTAATCGTTTTTCACTTTTACTCACAAAATATTTTTGAAGAGATACTGACGTGCAACCAAGGTAATAAAATACTGATAGGACATTCATTGTGGGAAGTGTCATCAGGACATAGACTTAAGATTTTGGTTTAAATTCAACTAAAAAATATTATCATTTGAGGGATCCCGTGGAATAATTCAATAAGTACAATAAATATTTGTTTTAAAAATTTTAAAATACAAATTGAGTAGCTTACGGTATTTTCTGCAGGTTGACATAAAGTAACCGCCCCCTCGCCTCCTAGTTATTGCTGTGGCTGATTAAGAATGGCAGTTCCTTCGGTATTAAATAAATAAATGAATGCAGGAGTTGCTAAATACATTTTCGTCAACAGCTGTGGGGATAATTCCTTACTTCCTTACATATATATGCCTTACCAAGCCCCTTAACAGCCACCTTCAGTTCTACTTCATTCCCTCATAGTATGCCCATAAATTATAATAGTGGAGTACATCAAGTACATCCTCTCGGTGTTAGACCCAAATCCTTACCACAGGTCCTTCTAGTGCTAGTAAAATAGTTTTTGCCTTGGAAAAAAGGCATTATTTGTATAACAGGTTCATGATAGTTTCTCGTCCTGGGTTACTCCAAGATACTTCCCTACGCTCTGTAAGGTCAAGGAGACTGATATTCCGCTATGTATGATGAATTTGCTTCCACATTGTCGGTAATGAAACAGTTTTCTTGCGACAGAGTCTCAGATCTTTTTTTTATTTTTTTATTTATTTTTTTTTTTACAACAACCTTTCGCGCGGTAATTCTGCGCTGCCTCGCTCTTTCCACAGACGAGGCGAATGCACCCAACTACTGCAAAGAAAACGCTGCATGAAATGAAAGTAATTGGTTGGTAAAAGTTAACTGTATATTTAACACTACATCGTAAGACACAGTTACCGGTACTTCCAGGCGGCTTCACGGTCACGGCCACTCTCCTTCACTTCAGCCCTCATCCTGCCATCGCATTGTGTCGAAGACCAAGTAGAAACTACTCGCAGCGACAGTGACCAGTCCCTGCTGCACACTTGTGATGGAAACTTGCACCAATACAGTACATTCCGCCCACTTTATTTACATAAATTACTCAAATACAGATAATCATACGTAGTATAAGTTATTTCACCCAAACAAAGAAATAAATGATAGAATAAATTATGTCGACTCTGTACAAAAGAAACATAAGTTCGATGGTCAATGAACAGATATATACACAAGTGTCTCTGTTTCCTGTGAAACAAAACATATCTTCGACAGCGGTCGTTTGCAGGATCAGGGTGTGTGCAAACAATGACCCCAGGCCACCACACGAGGGTTGGAGTCTTTCTTCACAGCTCGATGACCTGATTTCGACAACCTGAATGACTCTGAAAGAAACCTGGCACACTGACTGTAGTGAAGGGTTCACCTGTAAGAAAATGGCTTGGAGTATGGTATGAGAATTAATCTGTGTTATCAGGAAGGTTCATGATAGGTTGGGAAACGAAATACGCTTGAATCTCATTTAGAAGTGTGTATAATTGTTCAAACGTCAACAGTTGGTTTTCCACGATTCTCTTTAAATGTGCCTTGGTGGATTTTATACCTGCTTCTCATAGTCCACCATAATTCCTTGAGTGAAGCGGGATAAAATACCAATGCATACCATTCTGCGATGCATAATTCTGTTGCCTGGAATGGAGAGCTGAACAGTTAATGCAGATCAAGCAGCTCAATCCTTACTCCCATGTACCTCTTTCAATTGTCTGTGTAAATGTGTGTGGAAATGCCTCGTCGTTAAATAAATCTTCAGAGAGCAGCAATGTAAGCTTGAGAAGACAGATCAGTGACAAGCTCGATGTGTACTGGCTTTGTAGCCATGCAAAGAGACAACACAATGAAGACCATTGCCCTAGTTATCGTCTCTTCCTTCCGTTATTTACATGTAGTGGCTTTCCACAGCCCACCCCTAAATTTGGGAACGGTCTGCTTTGTTCTACTAGAACTGAAGGAATCTATCACATGAGCTAGGTTGCAGTGGTTGTCTTCCAACTGTAACAAGATAGGCGCTTGTGGATTATTTTTCTCATTACAGATCTTCCGTTGGGAATCCAGTGCCGTTGTCTGAGCCTTGCTAACAGGAGCTGAGTTCCTGCTTGCAACAAACGAAGATACCCGAACATGACTATCAATTTAGTTACATGGCACTTAGGCCGAAAAATCAAGGGGTGCTTCTGACTGGAAGAAACCTTTGACTGTTCCAGTCTGCCACTCACTCTTAATGACTGTTCCTCGTCCAGTGAGCTCAATTTGTTTTTCTTGGGACTATTCGGTCATGTTGCAGTTCTCCAATCGTATTATAATAGCGCTGCTGTTGCACCATACCAATAGTGCTAACACGCCTAACTAATGCTATCAGATGTAGCTAGCAAGGAATTGTCCTCCATAGCTTACTGTCTCCAAGGTACTGCGGAGCGCTTCCTCTTGAAATGATGTCAGCAGCGCGATGCCTCGACGATACGTGATTCCAGTCTTCTACTGCGGAGAGATGGTGCACTCCCCACACACGATTTCCAACAAACGGTTTCCACGACATTTGCCTCTTTGCGCCAACCATGCTAAGACAACAGCATAATCTACCCAGAGGTACGTTTTGGTGACATTTAAGGGTACCCCTGATTTAATCATTTCCATTAATGTAGCCAGTGCTAGGGTCGAACACAGTTCAAGTCTTGGCAGTGAAATTTGAAATTTCCTGGCAGATTAAAGCTGTGTGCCGGGGGACCATTGCCTTTAGCGGACAAGTGCTCTACCATCTGCAGACAGTTTAAATCTGCCAGGAAGTGTCATATCAGTGCACACTCCGCTGCAGAGTGAAAATCTCATTCTGGAAGTCTTGGCAGTGATTGGCGCGACTGTACATTTTGAACTTACAAGCTTGAACGAGACATTGCTTTCTTCACAGACACTTCTAACATCAGCACAGGCTCAGTACGCTCGCCCGAAAGCATCAGAGAATCTTTGCAGCTCCAGCCACTTATTCTCCATTGTCAGCCGGCCGGGGTGGCAGAGCGGTTCTAGGCGCTTCAGTCTAGAACCGCACGACCGCTACGGTCGCAGGTTCGAATCCTGCCTCGGGCATGTATGTGCCTGATGTCCTTAGGTTAGTTAGGTTTAAGTAGTTCTAAGTTCTAGGGGACTGATGACCTCAGATGTTAAGTCCCATAGTGCTCAGAGCCATTTGAACCATTTCTTGCTGATCGTTGCCCAGACTCAATGGTATTTGCGCCTCACGGAGTTCAGGAAAGATACTTTCCAGC
Organism: Schistocerca nitens; assembly: GCF_023898315.1. Taxonomy (NCBI): domain Eukaryota; kingdom Metazoa; phylum Arthropoda; class Insecta; order Orthoptera; family Acrididae; genus Schistocerca; species Schistocerca nitens. The sequence goes on along the minus strand of NC_064621.1, from coordinate 317,027,179 downwards.
AATCTCCAATTGTTGGCAAACCATTTACCAGGGGGAAACCCTTCACTGTTATGTAATCTAATCATCTGTTCCTGCCGACAATGTGCCTCCTGTACGGTGTCTGCTCCACTAAGAACGTCGTCTACACTAAAATCTCTTTGTAATATGTTCACAGCACTCGGATATGTTGCTATTTCATCTTGTAACAAGCAACTTGTTGCTAAAAAGAATGCAGCTGCTGTACCATCAGTGACCGTTACCAAACGGTAAGGCTTGATTGGTTCTTTGGGAGTCTCAGGCTATAGAATTCTTGGCAGGTTTTGATCTGTCTTTCGGATCTCAATCTGTTTATACGTTTTGGTAATTTCAGCAGTGAAGGCACGTCTGTGTGTGCAGAGCCGCAACACAGTAGAATATAAATCGTCTTGTACTGTTGGTCCAACCATTAAGCTGTCACTGAGATAAGAGTTCGATAATGACCTCGATGAGGCATTAAACACTACTCGAAGTTTAGTAGCACCGCTCGATTCCTTAAGTTCTGCGTGATGCCCGCATGTAACATTTACGGTTCTCCTTATCTGTGATTACCAATGCCATATGACTGAAATTTGCATATTCCCTCTTAAAACTGACATACGGTGCCTTTAATTCTCGCTGTCTTGGTAGCTTCCTCTCTAAGCGTTTGAAGGAGCATGTAACATTCTTTATGGAACCTCCCAGCTCTGGGCGATTAATTATCACTGGTAGTATCACCACAAACCGATCAATTGCTTTTCTCTGAACAGTTTTTAAAAAATACTCCTCACTATTTGCTCTGCTTTTGTGCACATGCCAGGTGACTTAATTTCTTCTTTCTGCCAGAACCACTCGATATGATTGTTAACGTTGTTGCTGCGTGCAAAGTATGACAGTATCCTTCGCCCACTGGACTTAATTGAAACAGGAAGTATCTTTCCTGACACAGTGGAACCGAACGATGTCTCCTGTAAAGTTGGATGATTATCTACCTTTAGCCGAGCAAGTCTCAGTGCGTCAACAAATATCGATTCTCACAGCAGAAGATCAGTCTCACGAGTTTTATTGAACAATGGATCTGTTAACCTTACATGCTTACGAAGTTGCCAGGTGGTGATTTCAAGGGATGCTGTTGGGAGTGGCCCTATTATGTGAGGTAGTAATGAGCTGTTGAGTGGTACTTAAGTAAATAAATCAGTGAAATCAAAGTGAACTAGAAATTAGGATATAAATGAAAAACTTGGTTTAGTTCAGAGAGTTACATACTGGCATTCAGCGGGCAAAACAGCAGAACAGAAGAGACAATGACCATGAAGTCAGCAAGTTCCACATAAGCGGGCGCTGTCGATTCAGCCGTCAGGGCATCGCCCGACCGGCTCACGTGTTTCTCAGTTGTCGTATGTGAGCAAAGGCCCTCACCTACATCCCAAGAGCCAATGACCGACGTAAAGAAGATTCTTCGAGAAGCTATTCAACGTGACGGAAGAGGCAATGACCGGCTCACGTGTTTCTCAGTCGTCACATGGGATCAAAAGCCCTCGCCTACATTCCAAGAGCCAATGACCGACGTTAAGATGATTCTTCGAGGAGCTTCTCAACGTGACAGAAGAGGCAATGACCGTGAAGTCGTTCACCTCCAGTAAACTGAAGTGAATAAATACGCGAGACGCAGTGGGCCAGACAGATGAAGACGGGGACGAAGACGGAGACGGAGACGAAGATGGAGACGGGGACGGAGACGAGACGAGAGACGAAGAAGGAAGAAAAGAAGAGTAGCGTAGTTTTGAGTCAGTTTCGGTGCTGAAGACCGTCATGCAAGAAGAGTCTGCATCATGCACAGACGAACCAAGTCCGCCGCTGTAATGGAATAGCAAGCAGCAGCCGCGGCGCCAGAAGACAGAAGTTAAAAGGTATTTGAAGTCTGGTTTTTACATACCCGAGTGGCTCGTGAGGACGGGAAGGAGACGGCCTCACATCAGTAGTCACCTGTGAGCTGGGATGAAGACCTGACAGCCGATCGAGTCCGCCACACTGGCCTTCCCCCGCCGCGCCGCTCCGCTGGCCGACGCAGAACACACGCGGCCGCTTAGAGAAGAGAAACACTGGGACGCGACACCCAAGGTATCATCCGATGCACGATTTCGCTCGCAATAATTAAACGTGCCACCTCGCGCTGCGCGTCTCCAGTCAACTGGGCGAGACGGCGACACGAGATACACACCGCTACGCGTAATCAGACGCCGCCGTCGCCGCCGCCGCCGCCGCCGCTGCCGCAGCAGAAGACTTCACAAACGACACAGCTGCCGCTCTCCGAACCAGAACATCCCGTAAGATACAGTTGTACAAATCTTCAATAAAAGTTATCTTATGTAAAATGATGTTTCATTCGACCTCATACCCGAGCCAAGGAAGAACCCACCCTGCCCACATGTTGTTAAGAGAAAAGTTAATTTATTTAATAGTTTCACCCTGACAGAATGCTTTAGAATGCTCATCCTGACAATTGACAGCATCAAAAGAGAAAACCCAGTTACATTTAGTGACAGAAGTGTCACATTTAGTATCACAACTGTTACATTTGGTATCAGAAGCCGTTTTAGTTGTTTATTTGGTGTCAGAGAAAAAACCCTTGGCTCAATATGAGGTGTGAATGACAGTCACTAAAGGTCCATAGTTAGTATTGTTTAATGTGTGAAAGGATAGAGGTTTGCATAGCAGTCGTAATATTTTCTTTATTTAGAAGTGTATTCTCTCTCATAATTTTAATAATTTGTCGAAAATATTTAAACATCTTTTGAATTCAGTGTGGTAATATTGTGTAACTACTAGTTTTTAAAATGATGACACGAAATCGTACAAAGTCAGAGTCAGCACCACGAGCGGTTTCTACTGAGGAAGCTATTCAGAGCTTAGTTAATCAAATAGCACAGCTTAAAAACGATAATAATGCATTATTTAAACAGTTGAGTGAGGTTAGGCAAACCTGTTCAATCCCTCCCACCTTAGATTCCTCAGCAGCAGCCTTGGTAACCCCTTTCTCAGGTAAACCTGGCGAGGACATAACAGCCTTTTTTGATGATTTAGTAGCAGCTGCAAAGTTAGGATCTTTTTCAGATGAACAGCTCTTACAAATGACAAAGTTAAGATTGACAGGAGAGGCTAAAGCACACGTCTTATACCATGAAGAATTACGGAATGCTCCAACATTTGAGGAATTGAAGAAAGAATTGCTTAAACGTTTTCAAAAACAGAACAGCTGTAGATTTTATAGGGAACAGTTAAACACTATCACTCAGAGGCAAAACGAGTCGTTAGAAAGTTTTGTAGATAGGATTAGAAAAGTTAATATTAACACCTATCAGTTGACAACCAGTGATGAAGCAAATAAAGTTATTTTACAAGAGGCAGAGGATAGAGCTCTGGATACATTTTTACGTGGGTTACCTCCTGAAACTTCCCGTCGTGTCAGGGCAGAGTTTCCAAAAAGTTTAGCAGAAGCTGTATCTGTGGCGACGGCTTTTGAAGAAATTGACATTGCCACCAGATACAAGGAGAAGCGAAATGTATTTTCAGCAGGAGTACGATGTTTTAGGTGCGATCGACAGGGACATATAGCAAAAAACTGCAGACATCCTCAATGCACTAATTGTCAAAGAATAGGTCACACATTCAAGGAATGCAGGTCTAAGAAAGTTTTTGGAAATAGAAACCAGTTAAACTCAAACGGGAATGTCTGAGCCGCCGCCAGGCGTTCCCAATAAAATTTCATGCCACTAAGGCGAATGTGAAGGCGGAATGTTGGTTATCTGCTACCATACAGGATAAAGAGGCAAGGATACTAGTGGATACAGGCGCAAACGTATCAATAGTAAGTAATGAATGTATTGGAGAAAAGAAATATGACCCTCCAAGGTATAGATTGAGTGGAGTAGGAGGAGGTACAGTGAAGTCATTAGGATGTACATCACTGATTTTCTATATTCACGGTGTACAATTTCAAGAAGATGTAGAAGTGGTAACAAAGGTAACTGACGGGTACGACGCGATCCTAGGGTTGGATTTCCTGAATAAACATCACGCTAAAATCGACCTCAGACAGCAAACTGTAGAACTTAGCGGATTAGTGTTTCAGCTAGGTGACACCGCTGCAAAGGGCCCTCTGCCGCAAGATTTCCCTAACCGGAAGGCGAAATCAACTACACTGCGTGCAACGTCCTTGAAGGTTGATTCGCGGGATCAGATACCATCTGGCTCAGGAAAACTTTTCTGGATGACCGTTGACCCCGAAGTACCTACAGATACAGTGTGTCTAATAGAGCCTTTAGAGGAAAATGAGGAATTAGATGTATCACATTGTTTTGTACGTAGGAGTGTTGTACGGGTTCAAGACGTTGAGGGTGAAAGAAAAGTACCGGTACATATTGACAATTTCGGAGTGGAGGACAAAGAGTTGCATAAGGGAATATTAGTAGCTACAGTCAGTACCTTTGAAGAAGAAGATTTCATTTGGTCAGATGTTAATGATGGTCAGAAACCAGACGCCTATAAAACCGCATTACACCAGAAGATTGAGCATTTGAAAGGAAATGATAGAGACACGATAGAAGCAGTTTTCGTTGAGTTTCAAGATTTATTTAATGCAGAAGGTCCACTGCCAGCAACAGATATCACACAGCATAGGATCCCAACAGGAAATAGCCCCCCAGTTTATAGGAAGCCTTATAGAGTTGCGCATCACTTACAGCCAGTACTGGATGAATTTATAGAACAGCATCTAAAAGATGGAATTATAGAATATTCTGATTCGCCTTGTAATTCAAATATCGTAATTATTCCAAAGAAGTCTCCCGACGGTACGAAACGATATAGATTTTGTTGTGACTAGAGACACCTTAACAAACAAACTATCTCAGATGTTTATCCTCTTCCAAACATTACAGACATCATTGAGTGTTTGGGTAACAGTAAATACTTTTCAACAATCGATCTACGTAGCGGATATCATCAATTGGAAGTTGCTCCTGAAGATAGGCATAAAACAGCATTTTCTACCCCTGGAGGCCATTGGCAATTTAAAAGAATGCCTTTCGGTTTGAAAAATGCACCAGCAACTTTTCAAAGACTACTCGATGGAGTATTGCGAGGACTCAAAACTCAGCAATGTTGTGTATACCTAGACGATATTATTGTATTCTCCAAAGACATTAATGAACATGCTGTGCGTCTGCGTAATGTTTTTCACAGACTTAGAAAAGCTAAATATGGAAAAATGTACTTTTGCATTGACAGAGGTTACATACCTAGGGCAAGTCATTAGTGAAAAAGGAATTAAAACAGATCCTCGATTAATTTCGGCAGTTAAGGACTTCCCAACACCACAACGCGTTAAGGAAGTACAAAGTTTCATTGGTCTCGCATCGTACTACCGGAAATATGTTCAAAATTTCGCTGAAATTGCCCGACCCTTAACCCAATTATTGAAAAAGGGTGCAAAATTTCATTGGTCTGAAGATTGTGAATCAGCATTTCAAACCCTTAAAGATAAGTTAACACACAGTCCAGTGTTAGCCTACCCAGATTATAATAAAGAATTTATTTTATCCTGTGACGCAAGTGGTCATTCAGTAGGAGTTGTTTTGAGTCAGAATATTAATGGCACAGAACACCCCATAGGCTACGCTTCGAGACAACTAACAACGGCAGAAAGAAATTATTCCACAACGGAGAAAGAATTGTTAAGTGTTATTTATGGCATCAAATACTTTAAATGCTACTTGTACGGTAGGAAATTCAAGGTCATTACAGACCACACAGCTTTAAAATGGTTGCTTGGATTAAAGGATCCATCTAGTCATCTTACCCGTTGGGCCCTATGTATTTCCGAAATGGATTTCGAAGTTATCCGTAAACCAGGCAAAAAAACACACGAATGCAGATTGTCTAAGTCGGAAAATAGCACTTTTGGAAGCAACAGGCCGAGATACTGAGGACTGGAGAAAGGCACAAGGTGAGGATACAGAATGCAAAAAATACGCAACTCAAAAACAATTTTGCTTTGAAGATGGTGTATTATGCCGTAAAACAAAACTTGGACCGCGAATTGTTGTTCCCCTACACCTTAGACAAGAAATAATGGCAGAGGCCCATGATCATATCCTTGCAGGACACGGTGGACAGCGGACAACCGAAAGACGTGTAGCAGAGCGATTTTGGTGGCAAACCAGAAAGCAGGATGTTGCGCAGTACGTTCGTAATTGCATTGCGTGCGCACAACGAGCTGAACTTTCTCGTTCAAAAATACCCTTACAGAGGCTTCCCGAGGCTTCATGTCCATATCAAATCTGCGGAGTGGATCTCTACGGGCCATTTCATAAAACACCGGCTGGTAATAAGTATGTCCTTACAATTATAGATCACTTTTCACGCTATCTAGCTATGGTGAGCCTCCCAGATCAGCAAGCAAATACAGTTGCCGAAGCTTTAGGTAACAACTGGATACTCAAATTTGGCGTACCTGAAGCTATTATCACAGATCAGGGATCTAATTTTATGTCTGAACTAATGAAACAGCTTTACCACTTACTAAAAATACGTAAATTACGCACAACTCCGTTACACCCTCAGTGCAACGGGCGCACAGAAAGAGTTCATCGGACAATTGGCAAGATGCTTAGTTATTATATTAACGAACAACATTCTAATTGGGATACGTATTTACCAATAATCGTGTCGGTATACAACGCTAAAACGCATGAAGCAACTGGCATGTCACCTTATGAAGTGGTCTATGGGAGAAAAATGCCGTCCACTTTTGATGTAATCAGGCAGAAAAACGGAAAAGTCGGAGAAACAGTAAGAGATTTCAGTCGACTGATGAAGGATGTATGGAAAAAGGTTCAAAAATCTAATACAAAGGCTTTGGAACGACAGGAAAGATTAGGTAATACCCAAGCTAAATATCCAAATTACAAAATCGGTCAGTGGGTTATGCTTTCAACTCCTTACATTGCAAAAGGAAAAACGAAGAAATTTGTAACAAACTACAGAGGTCCTTATCAAATTATTGAGATCACGTCACCAGTCAACGTCAAACTGCAACTGCCCACCCGAACTACTATTGTCCATGCAAGTCGTTTAAAACCTTTAAAGGGCGCTCCAGATGTAATTCCTTCAACAATAGTGTCTGCTTTTCCGAAGGGTGGAGGAAGTTCCCGTAAAGGAAAAAGAGTGGCCACGCAAGCACAACATACAGACATGGCACCATACAATCTTCGATCAAGAGTGCGAATGTCCTAGTGGAATCTTAGTAGACTTATTCACCAAATGTGAATAATTAATACATGATAATTGTTTATTTTTTTAAGAAATAAAAGTTGAACGTAGAAACATGTAGATCTTGTAGTTAACAATGTATTCCTTCTTTTCTTTGTTTTTGTTTTTACTAGGTTGGTAGGTTCATAACCATGTTGTTTGCTCTTTTCAGAAAACGCCATGCAAAGCATTTCCACACAAAACATGTCCTACCTCAATGACTCCCTTGACAGTTCCCTTCTGAAGTCATTAGATATGTTCATAAACTCACAGCAAGGCAAAATTGATGCCAATGTTATGATGCAACATGTTTTAAAATTAAAAGGTGAACACCAAACTAAAATTATAATGCTAGGAACGGGTATATCTAGAACCTTTGTGTTGGTGTTTCTACTTTGTACAGTTTTCTTTTATCTAAGACGAAAAAATAAGACAAATAATAATATACCACTTCATCAAATCCCTGTTAACTGGATACCACACTCTTAACTGGTGTACTTCAGTGGTTACTTTTGAGCATTAGTGTATTAAAATTTGTTTATTGTACTTCACTCTTTACTAAACAGTCTTATGTTAAAGTAAACAATACTGTAGAATAAATATTCTTGCATTCATATAGGGTTGATTAAACAGGTGTTGCTATGTAAATTTCTAAGTGAATTATCTATTTTTTGTTTATTCATTGTCATCAAGATTTGTTACACTTATTACAACGATTTATGTGTACACTATGTGATTCATGACCGTACAGTGCTTTAGTAAAGTGCTAAAGTATTTTCAACATACTTAATGTGAAGCGTGTGTAATCTTCTAAGTCGAGAGTTTCATTGCTTATGTTAGTGCTTTTGCCGTGTGAAGAGTGGAGGAATGTTGAGTGGTAAATTCGAGGGCGAATTTCTCCGAAGGGTGGAGGAATGTTGAGTGGTACTTAAGTAAATAAATCAGTGAAATCAAAGTGAACTAGAAATTAGGATATAAATGAAAAACTTGGTTTAGTACAGAGAGTTACATACTGGCATTCAGCGGGCAAAACAGCAGAACAGAAGAGACAATGACCATGAAGTCAGCAAGCTCCACATAAGCGGGCGCTGTCGATTCAGCCGTCAGGGCATCGCCCGACCGGCTCACGTGTTTCTCAGTTGTCGTATGTGAGCAAAGGCCCTCACCTACATCCCAAGAGCCAATGACCGACGTAAAGAAGATTCTTCGAGGAGCTTCTCAACGTGACAGAAGAGGCAATGACCGTGAAGTCGTTCACCTCCAGTAAACTGAAGTGAATAAATACGCGAGACGCAGTGGGCCAGACAGATGAAGACGGGGACGAAGACGGAGACGGAGACGAAGACGGAGACGGGGACGGAGACGAGAGCAAGCAGCAGCCGCGGTGCCAGAAGACAGAAGTTAAAAGGTATTTGAAGTCTGGTTTTTACATACCCGAGTGGCTCGTGAGGACGGGAAGGAGACGGCCTCACATCAGTAGTCACCTGTGAGCTGGGATGAAGACCTGACAGCCGATCGAGTCCGCCACACTGGCCTTCCCCCGCCGCGCCGCTCCGCTGGCCGACGCAGAACACACGCGGCCGCTTAGAGAAGAGAAACACTGGGACGCGACACCCAAGGTATCATCCGATGCACGATTTCGCTCGCAATAATTAAACGTGCCACCTCGCGCTGCGCGTCTCCAGTCAACTGGGCGAGACGGCGACACGAGATACACACCGCTACGCGTAATCAGACGCCGCCGTCGCCGCCGCCGCCGCCGCCGCTGCCGCAGCAGAAGACTTCACAAACGACACAGCTGCCGCTCTCCGAACCAGAACATCCCGTAAGATACAGTTGTACAAATCTTCAATAAAAGTTATCTTATGTAAAATGATGTTTCATTCGACCTCATACCCGAGCCAAGGAAGAACCCACCCTGCCCACATGTTGTTAAGAGAAAAGTTAATTTATTTAATAGTTTCACCCTGACAGAATGCTTTAGAATGCTCATCCTGACAATTGACAGCATCAAAAGAGAAAACCCAGTTACATTTAGTGACAGAAGTGTCACATTTAGTATCACAACTGTTACATTTGGTATCAGAAGCCGTTTTAGTTGTTTATTTGGTGTCAGAGAAAAAACCCTTGGCTCAATATGAGGTGTGAATGACAGTCACTAAAGGTCCATAGTTAGTATTGTTTAATGTGTGAAAGGATAGAGGTTTGCATAGCAGTCGTAATATTTTCTTTATTTAGAAGTGTATTCTCTCTCATAATTTTAATAATTTGTCGAAAATATTTAAACATCTTTTGAATTCAGTGTGGTAATATTGTGTAACTACTAGTTTTTAAAATGATGACACGAAATCGTACAAAGTCAGAGTCAGCACCACGAGCGGTTTCTACTGAGGAAGCTATTCAGAGCTTAGTTAATCAAATAGCACAGCTTAAAAACGATAATAATGCATTATTTAAACAGTTGAGTGAGGTTAGGCAAACCTGTTCAATCCCTCCCACCTTAGATTCCTCAGCAGCAGCCTTGGTAACTCCTTTCTCAGGTAAACCTGGCGAGGACATAACAGCCTTTTTTGATGATTTAGTAGCAGCTGCAAAGTTAGGATCTTGGTCAGATGAACAGCTCTTACAAATGACAAAGTTAAGATTGACAGGAGAGGCTGAAGCACACGTCTTATACCATGAAGAATTACGGAATGCTCCAACATTTGAGGAATTGAAGAAAGAATTGCTTAAACGTTTTCAAAAACAGAACAGCTGTAGATTTTATAGGGAACAGTTAAACACTATCACTCAGAGGCAAAACGAGTCGTTAGAAAGTTTTGTAGATAGGATTAGAAAAGTTAATATTAACACCTATCAGTTGACAACCAGTGATGAAGCAAATAAAGTTATTTTACAAGAGGCAGAGGATAGAGCTCTGGATACATTTTTACGTGGGTTACCTCCTGAAACTTCCCGTCGTGTCAGGGCAGAGTTTCCAAAAAGTTTAGCAGAAGCTGTATCTGTGGCGACGGCTTTTGAAGAAATTGACATTGCCACCAGATACAAGGAGAAGCGAAATGTATTTTCAGCAGGAGTACGATGTTTTAGGTGCGATCGACAGGGACATATAGCAAAAAACTGCAGACATCCTCAATGCACTAATTGTCAAAGAATAGGTCACACATTCAAGGAATGCAGGTCTAAGAAAGTTTTTGGAAATAGAAACCAGTTAAACTCAAACGGGAATGTCTGAGCCGCCGCCAGGCGTTCCCAATAAAATTTCATGCCACTAAGGCGAATGTGAAGGCGGAATGTTGGTTATCTGCTACCATACAGGATAAAGAGGCAAGGATACTAGTGGATACAGGCGCAAACGTATCAATAGTAAGTAATGAATGTATTGGAGAAAAGAAATATGACCCTCCAAGGTATAGATTGAGTGGAGTAGGAGGAGGTACAGTGAAGTCATTAGGATGTACATCACTGATTTTCTATATTCACGGTGTACAATTTCAAGAAGATGTAGAAGTGGTAACAAAGGTAACTGACGGGTACGACGCGATCCTAGGGTTGGATTTCCTGAATAAACATCACGCTAAAATCGACCTCAGACAGCAAACTGTAGAACTTAGCGGATTAGTGTTTCAGCTAGGTGACACCGCTGCAAAGGGCCCTCTGCCGCAAGATTTCCCTAACCGGAAGGCGAAATCAACTACACTGCGTGCAACGTCCTTGAAGGTTGATTCGCGGGATCAGATACCATCTGGCTCAGGAAAACTTTTCTGGATGACCGTTGACCCCGAAGTACCTACAGATACAGTGTGTCTAATAGAGCCTTTAGAGGAAAATGAGGAATTAGATGTATCACATTGTTTTGTACGTAGGAGTGTTGTACGGGTTCAAGACGTTGAGGGTGAAAGAAAAGTACCGGTACATATTGACAATTTCGGAGTGGAGGACAAAGAGTTGCATAAGGGAATATTAGTAGCTACAGTCAGTACCTTTGAAGAAGAAGATTTCATTTGGTCAGATGTTAATGATGGTCAGAAACCAGACGCCTATAAAACCGCATTACACCAGAAGATTGAGCATTTGAAAGGAAATGATAGAGACACGATAGAAGCAGTTTTCGTTGAGTTTCAAGATTTATTTAATGCAGAAGGTCCACTGCCAGCAACAGATATCACACAGCATAGGATCCCAACAGGAAATAGCCCCCCAGTTTATAGGAAGCCTTATAGAGTTGCGCATCACTTACAGCCAGTACTGGATGAATTTATAGAACAGCATCTAAAAGATGGAATTATAGAATATTCTGATTCGCCTTGTAATTCAAATATCGTAATTATTCCAAAGAAGTCTCCCGACGGTACGAAACGATATAGATTTTGTTGTGACTAGAGACACCTTAACAAACAAACTATCTCAGATGTTTATCCTCTTCCAAACATTACATACATCTTTGAGTGTTTGGGTAACTGTAAATACTTTGCAACAATCGACCTACGTAGCGGATATCATCAATTGGAAGTTGCTCCTGAAGATAGGCATAAAACAGCATTTTCTACCCCTGGAGGCCATTGGAAATTTAAAAGAATGCCTTTCGGTTTGAAAAATGCACCAGCAACTTTTCAAAGACTACTCGATGGAGTATTGCGAGGACTCAAAACTCAGCAATGTTGTGTATACCTAGACGATATTATTGTATTCTCCAAAGACATTAATGAACATGCTGTGCGTCTGCGTAATGTTTTTCAGAGACTTAGAAAAGCTAAATATGGAAAAATGTACTTTTGCATTGACAGAGGTTACATACCTAGGGCATGTCATTAGTGAAAAAGGAATTAAAACAGATCCTCGATTAATTTCGGCAGTTAAGGACTTCCCAACACCACAACGCGTTAAGGAAGTACAAAGTTTCATTGGTCTCGCATCGTACTACCGGAAATATGTTCAAAATTTCGCTGAAATTGCCCGACCCTTAACCCAATTATTGAAAAAGGGTGCAAAATTTCATTGGTCTGAAGATTGTGAATCAGCATTTCAAACCCTTAAAGATAAGTTAACACACAGTCCAGTGTTAGCCTACCCAGATTATAATAAAGAATTTATTTTATCCTGTGACGCAAGTGGTCATTCAGTAGGAGTTGTTTTGAGTCAGAATATTAATGGCACGGAACACCCCATAGGCTACGCTTCGAGACAACTAACAACGGCAGAAAGAAATTATTCCACAACGGAGAAAGAATTGTTAAGTGTTATTTATGGCATCAAATACTTTAAATGCTACTTGTACGGTAGGAAATTCAAGGTCATTACAGACCACGCAGCTTTAAAATGGTTGCTTGGATTAAAGGATCCATCTAGTCGTCTTACCCGTTGGGCCCTACGTATTTCCGAAATGGATTTCGAAGTTATCCATAAACCAGGCAAAAAAACACACGAATGCAGATTGTCTAAGTCGGAAAATAGCACTTTTGGAAGCAACAGGCCGAGATACTGAGGACTGGAGAAAGGCACAAGATGAGGATACAGAATGCAAAAAATACGCAACTCAAAAACAATTTTGCTTTGAAGATGGTGTATTATGCCGTAAAACAAAACTTGGACCGCGAATTGTTGTTCCCCTACACCTTAGACAAGAAATAATGGCAGAGGCCCAAGATCATATCCTTGCAGGACACGGTGGACAGCGGACAACCGAAAGACGTGTAGCAGAGCGATTTTGGTGGCAAACCCGAAAGCAGGATGTTGCGCAGTACGTTCGTAATTGCATTGCGTGCGCACAACGAGCTGAACTTCCTCGTTCAAAAATACCCCTACAGAGGCTTCCCGAGGCTTCATGTCCATATCAAATCTGCGGAGTGGATCTCTACGGGCCATTTCATAAAACACCGGCTGGTAATAAGTATGTCCTTACAATTATAGATCACTTTTCACGCTATCTAGCTATGGTGAGTCTCCCAGATCAGCAAGTAAATACAGTTGCCTAAGCTTTAGGTAACAACTGGATACTCAAATTTGGCGTACCTGAAGCTATTATCACAGATCAGGGATCTAATTTTATGCCTGAACTAATGAAACAGCTTTGCCACTTACTAAAAATACGTAAATTACGCACAACTCCGTTACACCCTCAGTGCAACGGGCGCACAGAAAGAGTTCATCGGACAATTGGCAAGATGCTTAGTTATTATATTAACGAACAACATTCTAATTGGGATACGTATTTACCAATAATCGTGTCGGTATACAACGCTAAAACGCATGAAGCAACTGGCATGTCACCTTATGAAGTGGTCTATGGGAGAAAAATGCCGTCCACTTTTGATGTAATCAGGCAGAAAAACGGAAAAGTCGGAGAAACAGTAAGAGATTTCAGTCGACTGATGAAGGATGTATGGAAAAAGGTTCAAAAATCTAATACAAAGGCTTTGGAACGACAGGAAAGATTAGGTAATACCCAAGCTAAATATCCAAATTACAAAATCGGTCAGTGGGTTATGCTTTCAACTCCTTACATTGCAAAAGGAAAAACGAAGAAATTTGTAACAAACTACAGAGGTCCTTATCAAATTATTGAGATCACGTCACCAGTCAACGTCAAACTGCAACTGCCCACCCGAACTACTATTGTCCATGCAAGTCGTTTAAAACCTTTAAAGGGCGCTCCAGATGTAATTCCTTCAACAATAGTGTCTGCTTTTCCGAAGGGTGGAGGAAGTTCCCGTAAAGGAAAAAGAGTGGCCACGCCAGCACAACATACAGACATGGCACCATACAATCTTCGATCAAGAGTGCGAATGTCCTAGTGGAATCTTAGTAGACTTATTCACCAAATGTGAATAATTAATACATGATAATTGTTTATTTTTTTAAGAAATAAAAGTTGAACGTAGAAACATGTAGATCTTGTAGTTAACAATGTACTCCTTCTTTTCTTTGTTTTTGTTTTTACTAGGTTGGTAGGTTCATAACCATGTTGTTTGCTCTTTTCAGAAAACGCCACGCAAAGCATTTCCACACAAAATATGTCCTACCTCAATGACTCCCTTGATAGTTCCCTTCTGAAGTCATTAGATATGTTCATAAACTCACAGCAAGGCAAAATTGATGCCAATGTTATGATGCAACATGTTTTAAAATTAAAAGGTGAACACCAAACTAAAATTATAATGCTAGGAACGGGTATATCTGGAACCTTTGTGTTGGTGTTTCTACTTTGTACAGTTTTCTTTTATCTAAGACGAAAAAATAAGCCAAATAATAATATACCACTTCATCAAATCACTGTTAACCGGATACCACACTCTTAACTGGTGTACTTCAGTGGTTACTTTTGAGCATTAGTGTATTAATTTTGTTTATTGTTCTTCACTCTTTACTAAACAGTCTTATGTTAAAGTAAACAATACTGTAGAATAAATATTCTTGCATTCATATAGGGTTGATTAAACAGGTGTTGCTATGTAAATTTCTAAGTGAATTATCTATTTTTTGTTTATTCATTGTCATCAAGATTTGTTACACTTATTACAACGATTTATGTGTACACTATGTGATTCATGACCGTACAGTGCTTTAGTAAAGTGCTAAAGTATTTTCAACATACTTAATGTGAAGCGTGTGTAATCTTCTAAGTCGAGAGTTTCATTGCTTATGTTAGTGCTTTTGCCGTGTGAAGAGTGGAGGAATGTTGAGTGGTAAATTCGAGGGCGAATTTCTCCGAAGGGTGGAGGAATGTTGAGTGGTACTTAAGTAAATAAATCAGTGAAATCAAAGTGAACTAGAAATTAGGATATAAATGAAAAACTTGGTTTAGTTCAGAGAGTTACATACTGGCATTCAGCGGGCAAAACAGCAGAACAGAAGAGACAATGACCATGAAGTCAGCAAGTTCCACATAAGCGGGCGCTGTCGATTCAGCCGTCAGGGCATCGCCCGACCGGCTCACGTGTTTCTCAGTTGTCGTATGTGAGCAAAGGCCCTCACCTACATCCCAAGAGCCAATGACCGACGTAAAGAAGATTCTTCGAGAAGCTATTCAACGTGACGGAAGAGGCAATGACCGGCTCACGTGTTTCTCAGTCGTCACATGGGATCAAAAGCCCTCGCCTACATTCCAAGAGCCAATGACCGACGTTAAGAAGATTCTTCGAGGAGCTTCTCAACGTGACAGAAGAGGCAATGACCGTGAAGTCGTTCACCTCCAGTAAACTGAAGTGAATAAATACGCGAGACGCAGTGGGCCAGACAGATGAAGACGGGGACGAAGACGGAGACAGAGACGAAGACGGAGACGGGGACGGAGACGAGAGCAAGCAGCAGCCGCGGTGCCAGAAGACAGAAGTTAAAAGGTATTTGAAGTCTGGTTTTTACATACCCGGGTGGCTCGTGAGGACGGGAAGGAGACGGCCTCACATCAGTAGTCACCTGTGAGCTGGGATGAAGACCTGACAGCCGATCGAGTCCGCCACACTGGCCTTCCCCCGCCGCGACGCTCCGCTGGCCGACGCAGAACACACGCGGCCGCTTAGAGAAGAGATACACTGGGACGCGACACCCAAGGTATCATCCGATGCACGATTTCGCTCGCAATAATTAAACGTGCCACCTCGCGCTGCGCGTCTCCAGTCAACTGGGCGAGACGGCGACACGAGATACACACCGCTACGCGTAATCAGACGCCGCCGTCGCCGCCGCCGCCGCCGCCGCTGCCGCAGCAGAAGACTTCACAAACGACACAGCTGCCGCTCTCCGAACCAGAACATCCCGTAAGATACAGTTGTACAAATCTTCAATAAAAGTTATCTTATGTAAAATGATGTTTCATTCGAACTCATACCCGAGCCAAGGAAGAACCCACCCTGCCCACATGTTGTTAAGAGAGAAGTTAATTTATTTAATAGTTTCACCCTGACAGAATGCTTTAGAATGCTCATCCTGACAATTGACAGCATCAAAAGAGAAAACCCAGTTACATTTAGTGACAGAAGTGTCACATTTAGTATCACAACTGTTACATTTGGTATCAGAAGCCGTTTTAGTTGTTACAGAGCAGACAGGTGGTGTGCAACAGTCAGCAAATATGTGACGATTCTATGGTTTGAATGTTGCTGACACCATTTACTGGAATCGGATGCCGGCTGATCTACAGTCCCAACCGATCAGCTAAAATCATAGACATGTACTCTATTTGTGAGGCACTGTCAAGAAGTGCTCTACATCGGTGCACCTTCCATTCCTATCGGCTTTGTTATAACGGTAGTTGATAACAGTACTTCTGCATGCCTGTGTTTGCTTTCAATATGCAGTATGTTTGCTGTTGTCGTGTATTCGCTTCTTGCTTTCTATCTACATTGTAACTGTTTGTTCCTTGTGCTATAGGGTATTGTGGTGCTTGCTAAAAATGCGGCAGACACCATCACTACATTGGTTCTGCTTACGATTCGTACTCTGTAAATTGAAACATAGTTTTTGTGCACAGATTCTGGCCTGTTGGCAGTATCGCTTCCCTTGAATTTAAGACAACCAGTTAGTTGTGCATTGAATTACTCCCATGAGGCACCGCCTTATCGTAAGACTGCCCGTGTGGGCGATAGAGTTTGTTTGCTCCAAGGAAGCTGAGAGCTATATCGACGGTAGCGTAGCTACTGGCAGGTCCAACCTAGCCGGGCAGGTCTCAGCAGAGGAGCCAGACAAAGTGTGCTTCACAACGACCGGTCTTATATCCTATATCCTATATATACTATTCCCTACCCTCTCCTCAGTTACCATTCCTTCTCTTTCTCTAATTACCTTAACACACCACTGCCTTGTGGTTGGTCTCGGGAGGGTTGAAGGCTAAGGGAGAAAACCCTGAAAGAAAATCTGGAGTGGGGCCCCAAAGGCGGTTGGAAGGCGTACTACGTCCCCTTTCGGCAGCTCCTGCAACCGAAGTGATACCAGACGTATTGGCTTCCCTTTCCTCTGGATATTATCATTTAGGTCGAGAGGGAGACCGTGATGATTGG
The DNA here is from genome assembly GCF_023898315.1 of Schistocerca nitens. Classification (NCBI taxonomy): domain Eukaryota; kingdom Metazoa; phylum Arthropoda; class Insecta; order Orthoptera; family Acrididae; genus Schistocerca; species Schistocerca nitens. Next base: position 317,009,879 of record NC_064621.1, on the reverse strand, counting down.
GCAACTCACGTGTCTTCATATTTATCGCTCAGGCTTGTAGCGTCCTGGAGAGGACACTTCAGCGGCGTCCAAGGACTTCGGCACAACACGGGAAGAGGCAGTTACCGGTTATAAGCTCTGTCTGATTGGCGTAAAGCTCGAGTGCCAGGGGCCACTTCCGACGGTGGGAGAGATCATTGCATCTCATTGGACAGCTACCGCCCGCCTCAAGCTGGGCAGCCCCCAGCCAATAAGGTGCTGTCCCGCCATTATCCGCCTGCTTCACGGGGTGTGTGAATCTTAGAAGTAATCTTCGACGAGCGGGTTGATATAGTACACCTACCAACAACAAATATCAAATAATAAAGAAATCACTATTTCGTATTGCCACCTGGAATGTTAGGACAATGTGTCCAAGGTACATTGACGATGCCCAAGAGGTTGATTTCATCCGTAAGACTGCCGTAATTGACAGAGAGCTCCATCGTTTGAATGTAGACATTGCGGGACTGCAGGAGACGTGGCTTCCAGATGCGGGCTCTATCAGGGAGGATAATTACACTTTCTTCTGGCAGGGGAAGTCTCAAGACGAGCCAAGACTTCATGGTGTAGGATTTGCTGTTAAAAACGCCCTCCTGGACTGTACTGTGCCACCATCCGGTGGAACAGAGCGAATTATTGATTTGAAAATATGCTCCTCAAGTGGCACTGTCAACATCCTAAATGTGTACGCTCCTACCTTATCATCCAGCATGGAAGAGAAGGATCTGTTTTATGACTTACTCAGTGACAGAATAGCCAAGGTACCTAGCACCGAGACACTGTATATTCTAGGGGACTTTAATTCTAGAGTTGGATCAGATAACGACATATGGCCGAACTGCCTGGGACATCATGGGGTGGGAAAAATGAATGAAAATGGCCAGAGACTGCTTGAAGTTTGCTGCTTTTATGGACCCTGTATCACAAACACATATTTCCAGCTTAAGGATCAGCACAAGGTGTCTTGGAGACACCCGCGCTCTCATCACTGGCATCAACTTGACTTAGTCATAGCTAGGCGTACTGGTCTCAAAAATGTGCTACTGACACGAAGTTATCATAGTGCTGATTGCAACACAGACCACGCCCTAGTGGCGTGCACATTGAGGCTCACTCCTAAGAAAAGTCACCACGCTAAACCGAGAGGTCATCCCCGTATCAACACAGATCATGTTCATGACACACAAAGAAAGCAGGATTTTGCCAGTAATTTTGAAAGTGCTTTTCCAGGAAACGTGCAAGCACAAAAGAATGTTGATAAGAAATGGGCAAACTCTCGGGTGCAATCTACAACTCAGCAGTATTGGCCTATGGAATAAAAGGAAAAAGAAATAAGGACTGGTACGAGCAAAATTTGGAAGAAATGGAACCAGTCACTGAGGCTAAACGGAAAGCCCTGCTTGCTTACAAAAGAAACCCAAATGAAAGAACTCGAGATGACCTACGGAAAGCAAAGAACAGGGCACAGCAAACATCCAGGAGATGCGCAAATAACTACTGGCTGAATTTATGTGTAGGTATACAGAAAGTGGCCGACTTTGGGAATGCTAAGGCAATGTACGATTGTATTAAGAAAGCAATTGGACCAACTGTCAGAAAAACAGCTCCTCTGAAGTCCAAGACGGGTGAATTCATTACTGATGAAGGCAAACAAATGGAACGCTGGGTTGAACACAACCTCGAGTTGTATGCAGTCGAGAATGAAGTTAGCAAGGATGTATGTGACGCCATCAAACAAATGCCAGTTATGGAAGAACTAGATGCAATGCCTACTATGGAAGAACTTAGTAGAGAAATAGATTCTCTTGCTAACGGAAAGGCCCCAGGTGAAGATGGGATCCTTGCAGAGGTTATTAAGTATAACAAGTCTGTTCTTCTCAAACATTTATATTCACTTATCACAACCAGCTGGGAAGAAGGTTATGTCCCGATGAGTATGCGGAATTCGAGGATAGTTACTCTATATAAACAGAAAGGGAAAAGAAGTGACTGTAACAATTACCGAGGCATTTCATTACTAAGTGTAGCCGGGAAAGCTTATGCAAGAGTCATCCTAATGCGATTACAGATCTTAGCTTCCAGAATCTACCCAGAATCTCAGTGTGGCTTCAGGCCCGGCCGATCAACCGTAGATATGATCTTCTCCTTAAGACAGCTACAAGAGAAATGTCGTGAGCAGCAGAGGCCACTTTATATTGCTTTCATTGACCTTGTTAAAGCGTTTCATTTAGTGAGCATAAATGGGCTTTTCAAACTGTTGCAGAAGATTGGATGCCCACCTAAACTACTGCAGATAATTGTGTCTTTCCATGAGAAAACACAAGCGACAATTTGCTTGAACGGTAAAACATCAGAAGCATTCCCTGTTAATAGCGGTGTGAAACAGGGGTGTGTGTTAACTCCTACATTATTTGGGATTTTCTTTTCCCTTCTGCTCAAATTTGCCATTGAAGACTGTGAGGAGGGAGTGTATCTACATACGAGGTATGATGGAAATCTTTTCAACATTGCTCGCCTCAAGGCCATGACCAAAGTAAATACAGTTGTTATACGTGAGTTGTTATATGCGGACGATGCAGCTCTATTAGCGAACACAGAAGATGAGCTGCAGTATATAATCAACAAATTATCAAATGCCTGTGAAAAGTCTGGTCTACTCATCAGCCTTCAAAAGACTAAGATCATGGCGCAGCGCACTACCAACCTTCCATCGATTAGCAGTGATGGCAATCCTCTCCAGATAGTTGATGACTTTACCTACTTGGGATCCACAATATGTAGCATTTGTCCATGGACACTGAACTTACTAACAGAATCGCAAAGGCATCATCTGTCATGGCTAGATAGAAAAACAGAGTATGGAACAACGGACTGCTTACCACAAAAACTAAATTAAAAGTCTACAACGCTTGCGTTATAAGCACCATTCTCTATAGCTGTGAGACATGGACAACTCTTTCTAGGCATGAATCTCGATTCAACGGCTTCCATCTCCGCTGTCTCCGGAAGATCTTTCAGATCTCTTGGAGAGATAGAGTACCCAACACCGAAGTCTTCCATCGTGCAAGCACAACCAGAATCTTTGCACTCCTGAGTCATCGACGTCTAAGATGGTTGGTACATGTCAGGCGCATGGATCCTGAGCGGATACCGAAACAGCTGCTGTACGGCGAACTTCAGGAAGGTGTGAGGCCAGTGGGACGACCGCATCTTCGTTTCAAGGATGTCTGCACGACAGACCTGACCAAGACCAGAATCAATCCAAGTCGCTGGGAAAGCATTGCAGATGACCGTGTCAAGTGGCGAGCGCAACGGCGTCAAGCTCTCAGGGGATGAACGCACACAGGAACAAATCAGGAAGAGGACAAAGCGAAGAGACAAAGCAGCTTCTGTTCGAAGTCCTTCAAATTTCACATGTCCAAACTGCAGTAGGGACTGCCACTCTCGAGTGGGACTTTTTAGCCACAGCAGACGCTGCAGACTCTGAACCAAGCATGCTACACCATCATCTCTCAAGGATGGACGGATGCCATTAGAATTACAGAACTCGCAATTGAGAGCATGGTTAAAAAATTCGTCAAGAATTGTTCCCCTTTGCCTTAGTATGCTTTGCGGATGGCTGCTTGGAATATTGCAGTATTTAGTCTGAATGAATGATCTCTAATGTCTGATAACAGGTTTCTGGAACGTTACCAGATCTTTCAGATGAAGAATTGGGGTGTCAGCTGTTTTAGATTACCGTTGTTTCCTCAGATTCACAGTAATGCGATCCAGCAAAAGGAGCGACGGTAATACCACATGCAATGGAATGCCGACTTCCATGACCTCAGTCGCGTGGATATTTCTCATTATCTGGTTGATCAACATCCGTAGGTCCTTAGCAGATTCATCTTGGAAATTGGGAAAATTGAGGAGTTCTTTTGCATGCAAATCGGCGGTTAACTTGAGACTGTTGCATCTTTACACAATCAGACAGCATGCAATCTTAATGCTAGTTTCTGTAATCGGTAAGTTTTCAATCATCTCACGAGGTTCACCAGACACACATAAAAACTATATAAATACCGCTGCACATCATATAAGGCCTCATTGCTAATGAGTGCCTTAAAGACATCGAAAAATGCATGATCTCTGCAACGTTATGATGATGTTAGGTTTGTGGGGCGTTCAACTGCGCGCTCATCAGCGCCCGTGCAAATTCAAAATTTTTACACAGTTCAGTTTTTCACACAGTCCTCTCTAATCACTGTCACGAATGATGGTAATTATGATGAAGTGACGAGGACAACACAGAGCAGAGAAAAATCCCCAACGCAGCCAGGAATTGAACCCTGGACCCCGTGATCCAAAGGCAGCAACGCTAGTCACGAGACCACGATTGCGGACTGCAACGTTATCATTGAATTCTGGCAGTGACATTGCTGGGAGCTTTATTTCATATGATCCATAGAAAGTTGCAGAATGAGGTAGTACCCCAACATTTGACTGGAGCAATATCGTTACCTTTGATTGTATGTTCAAGCATAACTCTTCAAACGACTATGTCAGCATTCTGAGAATCTTTCACATCGTTAATGGAGAACTGAGTTTGGATGTCGCTATATTCCTCTTTACTTGTATTTAACGATGACTGCCTAACCCTAAAGTCATTGAGATTTAATTATTCCTGGACGTTGTTAACGAAAGTGGAGAATCTCGTCAGCCTTGGCTTTATCACTGCTCTTTTCGCAATTATACTCAGTTTTTCGACAGGAACCGTGATTAAGGATCACTTAGTATAACAAATTAAGGAAATGGAGTCAGACTGCTCACACAGCAGAGTGACGGTAAGGGTTGCTGTGGTATGCTGTGTGGGATGTCGGCGCTGGTGGAGTTGGCGACGGTCGCACTCCTTATTTGTGTGATGTTGTCGGGAGTCCCAGACGGAGTTAATACGTCTGCTGGCTTGAGAGGCACTTCACAATTCGATTCTCACGGAATTTGTAGCCTGGAGAGATCTACTGAGAACGTACCTATCTGCTGATGCGTGGGACGAAACCCGTAACACAGGCAAATCTCAGAGAAACATGCACAAGGCACCGTAACCGACTACTCGTATACGTACGATTCTAAACACATGGTGTTTGTGCTGGATAATTTTCAAATAGCTTTATTAGCGTCCGGAGGACCAACATACAGGCAGACTCAAAATGCGCGTTAATTCTGCACAGTGTCGCTTTTTTCACAGTCCAGATGAATGAACGGACTCCTTAAAAATGAAAGGCGGTATAAATTAGTGAAAGTACATGATTGGTAAAAGTGGGCTGTAGATTTCACACTACATCGTGGGACACAGTTACAGGTATGCCCGAGTGGCTTGGTAGTTGCGACCAACTCTCGCTTACTTCCGCCCTCATCCAGCCATCCCACAGTATCCAAGGCCAGGTAGAAATTCTTAGCTGCACGGACAGTGACCAGTCTCTGCTGCACCCTCGCGAGGGAGCCTTGTACCAACAAAGAAAATACTAGTTTTCCACAATGTCTAATATACATTATGGCATTTTTCCAACAATTATAGTAAATGTACCAAGTATTACTGTGACTAAATTATCTGTGTATCCATGGAAAAAGCAGCATCAAATAATTAACTCTTCAGTGAGTTCATAAACCACTAGATTCCGTAGTCGGGGTGACAATACCCCTCGTAATGGATACGTCCTGATGGCGCTGATAGCAATTTTCTCATTCATCATTGTGACTCCCACTTCTCCTCTAATATGAATGGTATTAATCCAGTTCAGTATGGTGAGCTCTGCGTCGGACACTTCTGCAGTGCTAACCGTTAGTTCAAAGATCGTATGTTAAACCCCCCTCGATACTCAAAAAGATACAGAGAACTATATTCTGTTGATGTAGAGCATTCACCACCTAGGAGACAAGATGGTGAAGTGCTATTTCACATGATGTAACTGGCTGATGTGCATATTGGTCTACATGCAGAGGAACCTGAATTAACTCTTCTCCATAACGGTCATATTACTACGTTTAATTCTTTAGGAGACTGGAGGACAGACTGATCGTCCTCGTACCCTTGGTACGATCAGTTGTCACTGGTTTCGGAATGAAACCAACCCTCACTGTCCTCCCTGCAATGGGAATGACTCCTGCTGCTAGGCTGACACTAAACAGTGTACATTTGAATCTAATTAAGTACTCTGCTGTTCGTTGTCTTAAAGATGGAAAGATACCATCTGGTGACTTGAATGGCTGAAATGTTCCCATAGCCTAATGGTTTCTTGAAACCAATACATTCTCTGGCGAAATCCCAATTTTCCTTTCACATGCCTGTAAATCTGTGCCTCTCAGGAACTGACACCTGGTCTGCGTTATCTGCAAGAGTGCGACGAAGTGTGTTGAGAAGTCTATCCAGCGTCTCCTTCGCCGTCTTTGCGTTCCCACTGTCCTCTTTCCTTAGGCACAACGTGGAGTGGTTTGTATTCTAGTAAGGATTTTTACGGAGTCTAGAGTACGTAGCTATATCTACTGCTTCCTTACATATTACTTTCCAATATTATTGACAAGGGTCTCCTGATATTTAGCTCACAGTCCTTCCTTTCTTGTGAAGTTGAACGGTATTCTTACCAACTTCCGTTGCACCTCCAGGTTTTTGTTCCACCAAGGTACAAATCTGTCTGCGCACTTCTTGGTGATCGGCAGTATTCTAAATATTAGGTCGTAATTGGCGATATCATTTTTTCTGCCATTTCCTCAAAATCTACTGGATTCCTTATTGAAGTTTTGACTTCAGGTAAGAGTGAACTTAGGTCTTTCCTTCATCAGTCCTATAGATCATTGTCTGTTTAGCACTCATTTCGACATCAGACTTACATGTGTGGTCTGATAAAGATGGCTAACTTGACATAACTACCTATCAGGGTGGACACAAAAGTTATGTCGATGACTTCTTCCTTTCCTCTGTTCCTGAAGGTAGGCTCCCCAAAATATCAAAACTTTTCAAGTAGAATTCGAGTAAGTTATTACCTCTACTGTTGGTATCGACCCCCCCCCCCCCCCCCCCCGCACACACCACTTGGGGCACTGGCATCACAACCACACAACCAATAGAAGTTATTTATTCTGGGCAGGTCTCTACAAGTCTCATTTGCTACGAAGGAGGAGTGCTGTTCTGGGAAGAAAGGTAAGCTGGGGCCAGTTCAGTTTCTCTCGTGCTCTTTTCCTCATCACGATGGTATCCAAGTCCACAGAACTGATGTCCACCGTCAGCATGAGTAAAATTTCTTTCTTAACGTAAACACACGTTAAATGTCTAGCATAAATCAACTTTCCTTCAGTTCTCCCAAGCCTGAAGCACCCATTTTACATAGGTAACGTTTCTGGATCAGGGCCAAATGCAACTCTCTCCAGAAGAAGACTCGGGGTGGCAGCTGCCCTTTACTCTGTTGCAGGTTTATCTGCAACAGCTGCAGTCTTGAACTTGTAGGCATGGTCGATTCCAATGTCTCTGGTTAACCTGACGGCAGCCTGCGAGTATCTTAACTACAATTTCTTTTCTTGTTCTCGCGTTGCCATCAGGGATTTTTTGCTGACTTCCAGTACAAATGTTTGGTTGTCCGCTGCGAACGTACGGTCGATTATATTGCAGATCGAGGATTTCTAGTTCTGAGCTCTTATTTTCACGCAAAGAACATCTTTAAGATGTTTGGGTACCAAAATAGACACTTTTACGGTCTTAAAGAGCTCAGCTGCTGTCTTGGCCAGCAGCTTCGCCTCATTCCATATCTTGACCTCTGTCTCCTTTTTCCAAGTCATTGTTCCCATTTTCACACAACAACGATAAGAGCACTTTTGTTCAGACAGAGCGTCCTGAATTTGGGTCATGGACTTGCGTCCCTCCCCGCCCCCCTCCCCCGCCCAGTCTTCTGAAGGGGACCCATCCGAAAAACTGTCAGTCTATTTTTCATTAAGACATTCATTTCAAAGGCCAGCTAACACTAATAATTAGATCAGTGAAACTACAAACAGTATATGTTTTAGGTAGAGACGAAGATAGCAACATTGACTGTGTATAAAATTAACGAATATCTTTATTACTGAATGTTTTATTGCCACTTATGGCGCTTGAAAATATTTATTGCATTTCAATGTTACGCATTTTGACGTTTCAAACTTATTGAAAGCATACATCACCATGCGAATTACACTGTAATTAAGTGTAAGTGGACAAAGTAACACAACATTACAGACGAAAACGTAAATAGCACTTACGGCAAAGTTAAGGGCTCTTTTATAACATTAAGTAGTGATGTAGTGATGGGTTTTTTACCAGTCTGAAAGCAAATGTGTTTTGTGGTATAAGTACAGCTGTGTGTCCATGCATATGAGCACGAGTTCTGTGCCGAGTAGAAAATAGTGTTCCACTAATATAAAAAATAGAATTTAATGCGCAATATACACAGAAACGAATCGACCATGTACCCAACATGCTCGGTGGACTGCTGTAAAATAATGTACTTATGACGGCAAATAGCAAGTCACATGGTAAAAATGAAACTAGTGATGCGAATATTTTCTATACATTTGAAAGATCATTACGTCATTAATTATTTTACGAAAATTTATATACGTTGCATACTTGCAACAAGCAATATGTGAATTTTTCCAGAAAGTCCGGTTACTTGGGTAGTCATGGTAAACCAAAACTTAAAAAAAGGAAAAGTGTAACAGGGTCAACACATCGATAATGAAGGTTAATCACAAAATCTACACATATAAAACATTTGCATTCACTCATACATGACATACAATTTTGTGCTTGTGATACGCTAGCAATAGGTACTATTTAGCAAAAAGCAAAGCAGGATCAAGAACAATGGCCAGGACCATACAGTGAATAAAATTACTTCTGAATCTAAAATCACATGAAATCCAGTAAAATGTTCCAAAAACAATCTACAATTTCCTATTTGTGACATCAGCCTGCTCTTTCAAGAGATGTTCGGGTTGGTCTGTGATCCCAATATACATTTATATAGCTTCTACTTGTTGTTGTTGTTGTCTTCAGTCCTGAGACTGGTTTGATGGAGCTTTCCATGCTACTCTATCCCGTGCAAGCTTCTTCATCTCCCAGTACCTACTGCAGCCTACATCCTTCTGAATCTGCGTAGCTACTTAACCAATGCGTATTCCCATCTAGCGTGTTAAAGAATTTATGAGGAAATTTCGGTATCATTCATCTTGTGCTTGAACATAAAGAAATGGTACCCAAACAAACATGTACAGTTCTCACTGATGTTAACATGTTCCATCAATCTAACCCTATAGAAAAATTTTGCATTCTCTGCTGTTATTTAAAAAAAACATTTCTACATGAGTGGAATTTCATACGTTGAATGCCGTGTTGTATGGTCATAAGTAATTTATTATTATTTCAGAAATCGATTTGTACTCTTGTGTTCCAGAAATGCCTCCTATTCTATCAGATCCGTTTTGGGATAAGAAAATATGTTCAGTTTAAATATGCTAATATTTCGAAAATGAAATGACATTTGTTATACTGTACTTACGTAAATTTGCACCAAGCATTTGATTTATCATTTGCACATTCAAGCAATTATTCGCTGCAACATGTCAGACGATCAAGACTTCCTCGTCAGTTTTATTTTGCTTGATGGGAATACTGATTGAATCATGGAGTAAAAGCATGTCTAGTTATGCAATGATGGGTCGTTAGAACTATTGTGGATGACTTTGTAAGTAGAACTGGACTTATAATAGACGCTAAATCTATGCACACATTTGTCATTCTTCATAATCAGATCCAGAAGGTTACTAGCGTGTTTTCCTGTCTCCGCGGCAAAGGATATTTTAACACACAAACTATTAAGTTGCTCTAACATAACGTCATTATTATAGAGAGGCCCTCTAAGAAGACCTAACATGTCACCCACATAAATCCTGTAATGTGATGCTTGACAAAGATCTCTTCAAGCATATTTACTTCTGTCTCTGAAAAAATAAAACCATAATTTTTGCAGCTTTTCTCGTCAAGGCATGAAATGTGTTAGTAAGATAGTTATTTAACTTTATAATACCATTGGTAAAAAAAATTGTTTGCGTTATGAACGTAGTAATCCTGGTGAATGACAATACACTGTTACATTTATCAGCCTAAAGAGAATTGCATTGATCCTAGCTAAATTCTTATTGTTGCACAAACTGTTTTCTCTTCCTCTGTGTGACTACAACTCTCACTCTGCTGACCTACCTGTTTATAAATAACCTTTTTTGCTTTAAGTGTAATTCTTTTCTGATCAGAGAACTGTAACTGGGCCCTGTATTAGGCAGCTTTATTTTTGGCTCATATTATCAGCTGTGATAGTTTATATGACGGGGGCTACTTTATATTTTTAACCTTTATTTAAAATTTCAACCCCACTATTCGTTAAAATGATGTCAGCCAAATTAACGACTCTTTGAAACAATTTGAATTAATATCACATTTCTTGTGTCATGAGGCATAATGTGCTTGTTGTCTCTTTATTTTAATAAATTTATTTAATTATGTTGTAACACATAACCTTGGTTGATATTGTAATAGCTTCAAATTGATATGGAGTAGTTTCTGTTCTTAGTAACATATACAACAGCTCTGGCCTCTTGTTCAGTTACAACTTAAAATTCTCACCTATTTCACATTTACTTTTACATTGAGTTACCTGAGAATCAGCTTAGATTATAAACATTCTTAGCTGAAATGTATGCTCTCCAAAATTTCGACCGTTTTTTTTCTCAGAGAAATTGATATGCTAACCGCTTACATATTGCCTTACTGGAAAACGAATCCAAAATTGATTTTGAATCGGTCAGCTACTTTTATCAAATTACTGAATGCAGTAATCCAGCTTATGGCTCTATAAAATACGTATAGCCATAAAACGTCGTCTGAAATAGTACTAACTGCCTTCTTAAAAATTGTATTGAGCAACTACTTCAGGAGCTCACTCGAAGTGTAAATGGTGGCGGAAACATGCTTGACCTCATAGTAACCTGGCCAAATAGGCAGCATCGTGACAGATGCAGGGTTTGGTAACCAGAGAGTTTTTGTTGCTGAAATGGATACCGTAACATCCGAACCCACCACAAATAAACGCAAAATACGTCTATAAAGAAGCAGATAAAAATTCGATTGACACTCTCCTAAGAGATAGTCTCCACTCCTTCCAATTTGACTGTGTAAGAGTAAATTCAAAGAAATTGTAAGGAGATACATACCAAATAAATTAATAAGACATGGTACTGATCCACTACAGTACACTGAACTGGTCAAAGAACTGTTGAAGAAGTAACCAAAAAACCGTGTCAAATATAAAAGAAGGCAAAGTCGCAAAGATTGGCGAAGTTTAACAAAAGGTTACATTTAGTGTGAATTTAATGCGAGATGCTTTTAATAGTTCACAGCAAAATTTTGTCTCGAAATCTGGCAGAAAACCGAAAGAGATACTGGTCATACGTAATGTACACCAACTGAAAGAAGTAATCAATACGTTGCCTGCGGAACAAGAATGGTGACGTTATTGATGACAGTGCCACTAAAGCAGAGTTACTAAGCACGAACTAAACGTTCCAGAATTCGTATCAAGAACTGCCAATATGAGTGACTTACCAGACATCCCCGGTGTAGCGAAGCAGCTTAAAACCCTGAATTAAGGCAAGGTCTCCGGTCCAAATTGTACGATAGCTAAATTGCTTTCAGAGTATAGTGATACAACAGCTCTATACTTAACAATCACATACAACCGCTCGCTCGTGGAAAAATCCATACCCAAAGACTGGAAAGATGCACAAGTTACACCAAAACCGAAGGAAGGACATAGGAATACTCAAAAATGGTTCAAATGGCTCTAAGCACTACGGGACTAAACATCCGGGGTCATCAGTCCCCTAGACGTAGAGGTACTTAAACCTAAATAACATAAGGACATCAAACACGTCCACGCCAGAGGCAGGATTCGAACCTGCAACCGTAGCAGCGGTGCGGTTCTGGACTGATGCGTCTAGAACCGCTCAGTCACATCGTCCGGCTACGAATAATCAGTTGATTCACAAACTCATATAACTAACGTCGATTTGCAGTAGGATTTTGGAACATACCGTGCCCGTTCGTTACGAATTATCTCGAATAAAACGATTTATTGACAAATAGCCGATTAAGCTTCAGGAAATATCGATTTTACGAAACACAACTAGCCCTTTATCCTCACGAAGTAATGAGTGTTACGGACAATGGAGGCGAAACTGATTACGTATTTTTAGATTTGCAAAAGGCTTTTGACACCATTCCGCACAAGCGGCTTAAAATTAAATTGTATGCCTATGGAGTATCTTCTAAGATGGGTGTCTTGGTTCGGCATTTCCGTATAAAAGTCACGTTTGCTAATAATTGACGGTCACCGAGTAAAAAGGAAGGTGTATAGGTCCCATGTTGTACCTGATCTACATAAACGAGTCAAGAGACAATCTTAGGAGGTATCTCAAATTGTTTGCGATTGATGCTGTCATTTATCATCTTGTAAAGTCTTCAGACGATCAAAACGAACTGCGAAATGATTTAAGCAAGACATCTGTATGGTGCAAACAGTGGCAGTTGACTCTAAATCGTGAAAAGTGTGAAGTCATCCTCATGACTGCTAAGAAAAATCCCATTAAATTTTGGTATACGATAAAACACACAAATCTAAAGGCTGTAAACTCTAATAACTTAGAGATTACAACTACGATTAACTTAAATTGGAACGATCACACAGAAAATATTGTGCAGAAAGCAAACCAAAGATTGCAGCTTATTGGTAGAATAATTAGAGAATAACACAGGTCTACTAAAGGGACTTCGTACATTACGTTTGTCGACCTTCTACACGAGTACTGCTGTGCGGTGTGGGATAGAATTGACGGGGACCATCGAATAAGGTAACGTAAGAGCAGCTCGTTTTCTATTATCATGAAGTAAGGGAGAGAATGCCACGGATATGGTACACAAATTGGGTTGCCATTCGTTAAAATAAAGTTTTTCGCTGCGGCAGGTCCTTCTCTTGAAATTTCAATCACCAATTTTGTATGTGCCCACCGAAATAGGGTAAAATAATCATCTTAATGAAATAAGAGAAATCCGAGCTCTCACGGAAAGATTTAAGTGTTAGTTTTTGGCACCATATTGTATGAATACTTATGTTTGATAACAACAGGTGTGTTTTGAATTTGGGCGCGTCAATCCGAAAGCGGTAACCACTAGAGCAAAATTTTATAACAATGCAATTGAGACGGAAGAAATAAAAATTATCTAATTTCCTAGGTAGCTTAAAAATAGTTCGATTAAATTTCCTCCAGGCACTTACTTGTGCATTGCAGAGTAATCATGTAGTTGTAAATGTAGATAGCTGATTTTATTGACATTTCCAAGCGTAATGAGCTAACTGTTACTCTTAAGAAATACAAATTAGTTTTTAAAGCTAAACACGAAATCAAGAATTTGCCGATAAAACGGAGTATACACACATAGTACTTGTGTGGACTAAACTGTGATTCGTTTCTGTGAGTGATGTGGCTGAAATTTTCATTCTTACGTTACTGCAATGCCGTTTTGTGCCCTCCTCGCAGCTCATCCTCATACATCGTAAGCGCGTGTTTGCTTATACAACCAGATGTATTTGTATTCAGAAGCGAAATTTGGTAGATATGCAAAGGCTTTAATGGGGAACAAATTTACGCTGAAAAGAAATAGTTCCAGGAGCAAATCTAGCGCTGTACAGCATCACACATTTCTTTGCATTCACAGCGCCAGACTCGAACCTGATGGCCAAAACTGGAACTAATATTTTTCATCGTAAGTCAGTTCCACATTAATGCATTAGAATATCTACCAAGTTTCGTTGTCATACGATGCTATGGATAATTACAGCCTTCACTGGATACCTGTGAGAAGCTACACTTCGATTATAACCAACTAGTATAACGAGCAGTCTTTTTACAACGAGACACCTGAAAAAAAAAACTGTGTATTGTGTCAGAAGTAATCGCCATAACTAAATACATTTATCAGATTGTGAGGCCAGACGTCGAATGCCTACGGAACCGTGATCATACCGAGGCTTGCACTTTTTCTTTCGAAGCAAATTGATAACTACGAATGTCTTTCTTGAGGCCTCCAAAAATATGTCAATCGAATGGGGAGAGATAGGGACTGTATGGATGATGTGTAAGTCATTCCCATCGACGTTGGTAACATGGGGGTCCGCAAACATTTTTCGGTAACGGCATTGATTACCTTGCCCCACAATGTGCTGGATGTACTGACAGCTATACTGATTACCTTCTAAATAATAAACAGTTGACTTACACTGTTTCATCTGCGTCGTAATCATTTCACTGCTAATTACGCGTTACAATATGTTACAAGTTAACATTGTTCTGTGGGTTTCAACTTCCTATGTAAATACTTCCCATGTAAATATAGCTTATGTTTTTAATTTTAACGTTATTTTACTCTATTTTTTATGTCACAAATGAATATAACTACTGAGATTTTGTGATAGAGTTATTGGAACTAGTGTGACGTTTTCCTCACGTAGTCTCCTAATTCTTATTTTGTAGTTTATACAACCGACTGATTTCTAAGTATACTTTAAGTTTCCATTAATTCCATTTACTTTTATTAGTATGGATCCACTTTGTATTTTGCGCACATTGCTTTTCAACGGGATACATAAGCAAACAAGCCCTTTATCTGGTTATTTTATCCAGTATGTTACACATTACTTTACCGTGTGACTTCATCTTTTTTAAGAATGATGCTCGTTGGGCGAGTTTGCTGCCGCTGAATTCAAATTGGCATAAAGTGTTCAAGTATAGACTGTTTGTTTGAAAAACATCTTTACTTGGTGAATGATTTGCTCGGTATTGGTCTGTTTCTTGGAAGGAACACCTATTCCAAAAGGGCTCTTACACCTAACTTAATCAACTGTAGTTCGCATTCAGTAATGTTATTCTAACACTCCCTTTACGAATCTTAGGCAAACATTCAATATTATAAACAACGTTTTGTTTTGGGAGTCATGCATGTAAGGGAGTGAGTGTAAGTGTGGCCATTAATAAGGAAATAACTTTACTCCTATTGTAAAATTTGCTTGCTAGCGTCGACAACCGCAGTCACAAATAGGTCTTCCATAGCCTATATCTCCGTGTGATATTGTTCATTCATTTTGTCATTAATCTTCTTCATGATCAATGTGTAATGTATGAATAAAGAGACTCCTAAGTTGAGTGGTCAGCGCCTCTGAAGGCTATGCAGAGGGCCGGGTTCCTTTCCTGGATGGACCAGACATTTCCTCTGCTCAGGGATTGGATGTTGTGTTGTTCTCATCACCATCGAGACGCAAGTCACCCACTGTGGCGTCGACTGAAAAGAATTATAAGCAGAATATACCAAGGGCTGGAGATGACTTCTGTAGCAAGGCATTATTTTGATAATCATTGCATGATTCATGCTCTGCATGTTTAGTTTTCTGTTCAGTGACGTTGCCTCACCAACAGTAGCCGGAAGAATTTTGTCCAACAACCCCAATACTTCACTATAAGCGTGGGAAATCTCCCTTTCGTAAATGGCCAGCACACATAAGTTGCTCAAATGTCTTGGCCACAGATCTCGTGAGGTTTTCGTATTGCTGTAGCTCACATCCATACTACGCTGTGCTCCAAACGTATATTGTCAGAAATTTCTTCCTCCTATGATCAAGTGGACAATCCTATTTTTTTGAGAAATGTCCTATGTTCCACTTGTTATATCATCTTTTCATCATCTGACATGCACAGTTTTGTATCCATTCACTTTGTGTACTTCGTGGTCCCCAATTTTAATGTCAACTTGATCACTAATCTCATTTCTACTTCTCTCCATTCCTTTTGTCTTTCGCCAGTTTACTCTCAATTAATAGTGTGTGCTCATTAGGCTGTTGCATTCCATTCAACAGGTTCTGCAACTCTTCCTCACTGACACTCCGGATAGCAATGTCATTCCCGTATCATGCCATTGATAACATTTCAGCCTGAATAATCCCACCCTTGACTCTTCATTTTCAGCATAGCAAAGAAAAAGTAGAAAAACGTTTAGGAATGATTCGAGTTGTTTTAATAAGAAATTATTTTACCTATGTTTTCTGTGCGAGGTGGTTTCTCAAGTTGAAATTTGCCCATTCGTTTTGAGTAGTTTCGACTACACCAACGTCAGGGGGTGCAATTTATCACAGAAATGTTCCTGCTTCCCTCGCTGCGTTGGGTGGTTTTCAAAAAGTGATCATAGTCCAAGAACAGCGTTCGCTGTTGAAAAACTAGTGCCAGTGGGCAATGTAAACTACAAATCGTACTTGTAGTTGGAGTAGAGCCACATGAAGATGGAGACAATCCTTAAACCACATACGGAATAGTAAATACAAGTAAGTTACTAGAGAAGCTATTTCAAATTGAAAATAAATGACGTACTCTCACTTCATGACGACCATATTCAGAGGTATGTTCTGTCATAAGTGATGTCGTCATTAGCAGTAATGATGGCGATTATATCCCGAGCGATGGCGACAGGGCGAACTGCGTGCCGATATCGACTGCGCTGTCGACTGTGGCGGCCGCTAGCAATCGACCGTGGCTGCTTCCGCACGCGATCGGAGTAGCTGTGTAAGCTTGCGTATCGTTCTGCGTTGTCAGCTGCCAGAACCCGCTTATATGGATCAACAACGGAAGCCTGCCACCGCAGTGTGGTTATTCGAAATGATATAGCTGTAATGGCTGGGTGCATCTGTAAACATGACACAGCGTTATAGCGAGAGAGACAGTAATGTTTCTCCGGGCAATTAACTAGAAGGAACAGCCAAAAATAAGAATGAAATTGAGGCGAGAGCCGCGCGCAAGGCATAAATGCTCTTGAAAGAGACAGTAACGCTTGCAGCAAAATCTCAGAATTATGGTTATGAAACTCAGTGATCTGGTTGTAGTAGAATCGCCGATTAATAAGAAATTAAGAGTGATAATTGTAAAATAATCCCAGGAATGCGCAGAGCAGCACAATAGTTAAAAAGGTCTAATTCTTTGCCTGATATTCTCCAAGGTCCCCTAAATGCGATAGCGTCGGGAGGGGGGGGGGGGGGGAGGCAACCAAGATTTCTTTTCCTTATTTGGGGTTCCATCTATGTGCAGAGCTCAGTTGAATTGATTATTGGATGAGAACTTAAACACTGAATAAAAATCTCACTTTTTACAGGATGACATATCTACTAAAAGAGGATTAAGCTACTAAAGCTATTTTTCAGAGGCTTTTCGATTCATATGTACATAAAGACATTATCATTTGCCGTTTATGCCACATTGCAGACTATTACTTATCATGTTGTATAGAACACCGTATTCCATGCCACATGGATCTGAAATGTAGGTTTGTGAAACGAATAGACTAAGTTGAATCTGAGCGACGACAGGACGTGGGATATCCCATTAAAGATTTCTCACCAGTTTTCAGTGCATCCAGTATTAATATTTAATTTTTAAAACAACCTTTATTTGTCTGGATCGCGAGTTTATAAAATTATATGAACGATTTCGAGTGTGCTAGCAATCACCTTCCGATCATAAACTATCGTTACAGAATGTAACAGGTCACATGTTGTAAATCTAGTACTGACATTTGAGTTGTTTTAAAGATTTTGTACTTGACTGTACGAGTGTGTCATCTCACACTCTGTAACGATGTCTCAAAATCTGTAGATGTGGTGGCACAATCGAATCCAGTCGTACCTATTACAATCTCATCCTCTGTATTGAAAACTACGATCGCTTTTCCACGTTCTTGACCTTGTGAAACCCTGTAATAAGCTTTAACAGATTAAGAAACTAGCCTAACAATGATGAGGACTATACCCATACTTATTTAATTTATTAAAATTTAACCGGCATCATCTAACAAAAGAATTAATGTAATGTGACGAAAGTGTTTATTACCAACCTACCACGAAATTGCGCCTTGTGCAAGCAGGTCGGAAACAGTAAAAGACTATGATGCAGTCTACCTACACCGTGCATGATGTGATGATAAGAACATGTATCAATGACGAGTTCGCCAGTTTATTTCGAAAATGAGTTACAGCATAATATTGACTGATCAAATGGTAGTTTCGGCTGAAGAATACGGAAACAAATACTACGCAGTATTTTATGAATACGCTGGGCTTCGATGTGCTGTAATCTGATCCCATGGTCGTTACTGTGGTGAGACTGGCAGAGGATTCACTGTAAACGTGAGTAATTCCATTATCATCTGATTATAACGTCAGGTAAGGGGGTAGATACAGTAATCATGGCCAAAAAATCAAATTTTTCAAAATAGACCCCTAATATTCGTCATTTCTTTACCTTTACATATGTGAAAATTTCATGAAAATTTCTTGATTGCCTGAAGAGTTATTGATTAATATGTATAGAGATGTGCGGGCGACATTTGGTAATTCCATGCCCACTTCAGTTGTTTGTTGGTAACTGACTTTTGTGACTTCTAATTTTGTCTTCCACACAACTTTCTCGTACTTCTGAGACATAGAAAGGCATTCTAAATTTCTCAGATTTGTTAAGTGATATTTTATCTTTGGTTTGGGCCAAAGGAATGATAGTCGACTGTTTTTGTTTTGCATTATTGTATGTGTGGATCGATTTCAAGCATTTTCTATAGAGTGATACCTGACGTAATTCTTTTTCACTGCCAAATGGGAAAGCGCAAAGATCTTCTAAAAGAAATAGATACAGGAACCGTGGTAATTGCCGTAACACAGCAAGTGCATCTAAGAACAAAGTGAAAACAACTATAATCCTTGGAAATGCAATTTTTTATATTGATCTAATGTTTAAAGAAATAGAGAGATATCTACATTGTATGTGTGGTGAACAAGTGAAACTAAATGCCGCTTTTTTAGGTTTAGGCTGCAAAGTCTCAATAATGTGCGGTAAATGTGAAAACATTGGTGCATTCCGAAACAGTGCCATGATTGGACAGAAGAAGAGTGTATGCAATCAACAAATAAATTTTTTACACTATGAGGTGCTTAGGACAAGGTTTGACAGGAATCAGCTTCTTTTGAGGAATGATGGACCTTCCTCCTCAAATATAACAAACAACGTACAACCTGATTGTTGACAGACTTCTGGGCTGTCTTGTATCTGTAGCAGAATAGTTTGTCACAAGCTGCTGACGAAGAAAAAGCTTTGGAGAAGAGTGTCAACAGTCATCAGGGTAAAATGTGATAAAGTTCTTGACACAGTGGTACTGTTTTTGAGTTGTAAATCTTGTCAGTTTTGGAAAAATAAAAAGAACACTGTAGAATATGCTGAATGGATGGAGAAGCATGCAGGTAAATGCAGCATTAATCATACAGGAACATCTGGCTGTATGGATGCACAAGGGATGAAATCAATTTTCATGCGATCTGAAAAAAAGCATAGTGTAAAATATAGTAAATTCATTGGAGATGGTGATGCGAAAACTTTTAAATTATTTTATGAAATGTAGCCATATGGTCCTGATACTCCTGTGGTAAAGTATGAATATGTTGCTCACATACAGAAGTGAATGGGTACAAGATTAAGAAAGCTGAAGGCAGACTATAAAGCAACAAAACAGTCAGAAGGAAAAATTATTGTAGGCAAAGGCCACTTGACTGATAGTGCCATAGCAACATCAACCAGATATTACGGCAATACAATCACAGCTAATAGCTCATCTGTTGCAAATATGAAACAGGCTGTCTGGGCTATTTGGTTTCACAAATCTTCCACAGATAACCATCCAATGCAGTCACTTTACCCAAAAGGAGCTGATAGCTAGTGCCCATACGAGAAAGCTTTACACGAAAATAATTTAAAAATGTATAAACATAAAAACCTTCCAGTTGCAGTAATGGAAGTAATTAAGTCCATCTTTCAGGATCTTTATGACCCAAAATTGTTAAAAAGTTGTGTGGGTGGATTCACTCAAAATCCCAATGAGTCATTCCACCCAAAAATTTATGTGGAAGGAGAATAGTACAAATTGGGACTTATGATGCTGTGGTTACTTTCAGTCATGGTATGGATGCCAGATTAAAGGTTTTTGAGCGACTGTAAGTACCTGAGGGACAGAACATAAATATATATTCTAGGAATGAAGACATGTGGAAAATAATCAGTTCCCAAAAAAAAGGCAAAATGGTCCACGAAGGAACCAAGAAAAGCAAGGAAGAAGCTCAAGTTACAAAATGAAGCTAGGAAAGAAGAGAAGCAAGGAGTGTTTTATTCATGTGGGCAGTTTTAGTTCAAAAAACTTATATTAAGGTACAGTAAAAATATTTTGAAACTTCAAAGTTGGTTTTCTCGGTTCATGTATTTCTAAAATGGTTTCCCTGGTAACTCTTAGTGTAATGCTCATATTATCTTCTAATTTTCAGTGAACACTCACCATATCATGATCTACGGCATGGACTAGAAGATCTGAAGAAAAATGAAAGTGGAATGATTTATGATTTTTGTTGTATATTTTGAACAAAAAGCTGTTTATATATAACTTTTATAATAAAAACATTTACACAAAAAGAACATTGCTGATTCTGGAGAATGTTATAACTGTGTATTATATCTATAATTCCAAATTACAATAAATGCAAAATATTGAATACTTATTGTTCTATAACGAAAACTGTGATAATATGCACGTTTGCATTCTTAAAATTTCATCGACAATTGGGACTTTATCAACCTACATGTGAAACAGGAAGCAAATGTGAAGCCATTAATTGGAAAGACGATCAGAATTTATTGAATTTGTTGAGATTTGCGGGAAAAAGTAATACATCTACACTGATAACAGTATAAAACACTTTAGAGTGATCAGTTATAAATTACGAATAAGACTAATTATTGTGTGTTGATATTGATTGTGATCACTTGGCACTATTATTTTATCACTGTGGATTTTTATGTGCGACACTGCTTGCTTCAAAAATTTTTCATTCATTTGTATTATGAGCATCTGATGAAGAGTTACGCCCGAAAGGCATAATGCAAGCTAACATCTTGTGAATGTTATAAGTGACTAACCGGCAATAGTTACCACTTTTTTTAATACCAATCTGAGTGCGAAACTCATACGCGACTTTCGTTGTATTTAAAATAAATAAATCTTTTCCAATAATAACTTTCCTGTGTCATATATCCTCTCTACTTCAGCCATCATCCGTTGTTTTGCTGTCGAAATACACACATCAAAAAACGTTTGCATCACCTCGGTTCGGAGAATTCGGGAACGTGTACATAAAACTGGAACAGAGATCAACATAAACATCATTTCCGCCCTTTTTTTGCTCACGAAAACCACACACTGCATGTTGTACCACCACACAGAGAGACCTTCGGAGATGGTGGTCAATATTGCTACACACACCGGTACCTCTAATACCCAGTAGCACGTACTCTTGCATTGATGTATGACTGTAGTCGTCTTGGCATACTATCCACAAGTTCATCAAGGCACTGTTGGTCCAGATTGTCCTACTCTTCAACGGCGATTCGGCGTAGGTCCCGCAGAATGGTTGGTGGGTCACGTCGTCCATAAACAGCCCTTTAGGATCTATCCCAGGTATGTTCGATAGGGCTCATGTTTGGAGAACATGCTGGCCACTCTAGTCGACCGATGTCGTTATCCTGGGGTGCGATGGGGGTGCGAATTGTTGTCCATGAAGACGAATCCCTCGCCAATATGCTGCCGATATGTTTGCACGGTCGGTCGGAGGATGGCATTCACGCATCGTACAGATGTTATGGCGCCTTTCATGACAACCAGCGGGGTACGTCGGCCCTACATAGCGCCACCCCAATACAGCAGGGAACCTCCATCTCGCTACACGTGCTGGACAATATGTCCATGGTATTCAGCCTGTCTGGGTTGCCTCCAGACACGTCTCCGACGATTGTATGGCATATCCGACACTCATGGATGAAGAGAACGTGATGCCAACCATCTGCACCGCGCTGCATGGTGTCGTGGTTGCAAAGATGGACCCCGGAATTCATGTCGGGAATAAAGTTGCGCATCATGTAAGCTACATGGGGCACATTTTGAGTCGTAACACGACGTCCGGTGGCTGCACCAAAAGCATTATTCAACATGGTGGCGTTGCTGTCAGGGTTCCTCCGAGCCATAATCGGTATGTAGTGGTCACCCACTGGAGTAGTAGCCCTTGGGCGGCCTGAGCGAGGAATGTCATCGACAGTTCCTGTCTCTCTGCATGTCGTCCATGTCGGAACATCACTGTGGTTCACTCTGAGATGCCTGGACACTTTCGTTGTTGAGAGCCCTTCTTGGAACAAAGTAATAATGTGGACGCGATCCAACCGCGGTATTGACCATCTAGGCGTTGTTGAACTACAGACAACAAGAGCTGTGTACCTCCTTCCTGGTGGAATGACTGGAACTGATCGGCTGTCAGAAACCCTCCATCTAATAGTTGCTGATCATGAATGGTTGTTTACATCTCTGAACAGACCGACGGACTGTGTCTGTGATAAAGTATCCACTGTCGACGCCTATCTTCAGGAGTACTGGGAACTGGGGAGATGCAAAACATTTTTTTGATGTGTGTAATTAAGGTGGTCTTAAGATTACAATTAACCACCTCAGGAAAGAAACGTTGACGGTAATAGGGGGTGGCCTCAATGCGCGTAATGTCATTATCAAAACAAAACTGCTTTTATTCTCGTGACACAAAGTCGGGGGCGTTGTCAATGAAACAACCCAGGAAAATACGTATATTGAATCACAAGACGATAGGTTGGTAGGCAGTAATTTCTCTACCTTGCAAAAGCCACACGAAACGAGGAAAAACATCAACAACAACTGATATATGACGATTCCCAGCACTTTTTCGAGGCAGACGACCGACATAATCGATTTATACAGCATCCATAGGGCTATGCTCCCATTCGAAATGCAGTAACCTATTACATGATTTGGGGTTGTCTTCGCCATTTTGCAAGATACACACTCCTGAACGGTTGAAGAATATGCTTATACAAAGGATGGCATGTAATATGAGCATGGACATTAGCAAGGGCGCTATTGAGACTCAGATGCCCTCCTAATATAGAACTGTGAGAACAACAAAATACAGATTTCACGAGTCCAACAGAGAAACTAATTTTGGTCTCGGCTATTTCCCAACTCCATGACAAAGTATACCCTTTCTAAATGTGTATGTAGGAAGTTCTTCAACCGCCAACAACCGCCTTCTTATAGCCCCTAAATAACGATCTTGGTCCTGCTGATTCCTGAGGTTTTGCAGTTAGCGCGTTAAAAACGGGAGACCTGATTACTGAACAACAGTCTGCAGCTTCGTGGGTGCCCTCCTTAAATATGTGACTGAGCGATTGGCCACCTGGTTATCTGAGACCCTGATAGGAGGAACCTTGAAAGGAATGATAGATGTATGGATCTCCCACCTCCAATCGTGGCAGTTTCTTGGGCGGAGAAAAGCCTAACTCAGGACTTGATTATCTCCAGTTCACTTGGTCTGTGTTCAAGATATAATTTATACTTTTCAAGAGCGAATCGAGCAGTCAAACCTTTTACTCATACACCGAATACTTAAGCTCAGGTGCCACCAATCTGCACGAGGAAAAGGCAACAAGTCGTCTCTCACCCATGTCTTCCTGTAAAAAGACTACGGCCACATGGGCATTACACGTGTTGGTCTGTATAATGATTTTTTCTTCCCTAAATTAGCAATTGATAATACTTGCGAACTACTTAGAGCTGTCTTAATCAACTGAAATATGGGCTGCCGGCTCTATCCCCCTTAAGATGGGCAGCTAACTGAGCTAAATGAGTGACAAACTTCCGAAAGTAGTTGGCGATTTCCTTTCTGTTCTTAGGTGGAGGGAACTTCGAAACTTCTTGAGATCTGAAGGGTGTTCTTGATCGAATTCCATCTTTAGAAATCAGACTACCCCAAAACGAAATTTGTTGCTTGACGAGAGTGACCTTAGAAGATTTGACCATTAAACCAGCTGACTGAAGTTGCAAAAGATGTTCATGAAAGGGTCGACTATACACATCAATATCACCAAAATAATTCTAATCACATTTGAACTTTAGATCCCCGAAAACATAACTAAAAGCGGCGAAAGTACGGCAGCTCTAGAGTTTAGACAAAATGGCACATGGTTGAATTCACACAAGTTGCAGTCCTTACAGAAGGCTGTGAAACCTTAATGGCAGACATTTCACAGTTCATATAGAAATTAATAGTAGCCAGAGGAATCGTGATACCTCAAAAAGAAACATGAACATTACCATTATTTGCACGACGATTCTGATGGTGTCATGAGATTTTCAATATCTTTAATATCTTCAATATCTTTAAAAAACGATGGCTGCGACAGGTGGAACATCAGCGACCTTGGCGGGTTAATGTATGGTGCGGCATTTTGGGAGGAAGGATAATTGGCCCCCATTTTATCGATGGCAATCTAAATGGTCCAATGTATGCTTATTTCCTACATAATGTTCTACCGATGTTAGTAAAAGATGTTTCACTGCAGGACTTAATGGCGATGTACTTCCAGCATGATGGATGTCCGGCACATAGTTCGCCTGCGGTTGAAGCGGCATTGAATAGTATATTTCATGACAGGTGGATTGGTCGTTGAAGCACCATACTATGGCCCGCTCATTTTCACCGGATCTGACGTCCCCGGATTTCTTTCTGTGGAGAAAGTTGAAGGATATTTGCTACCGTGATGCACCGACAACGCCTGACAACATGCTTCAGCGCGTTGTCAATGCTTGTGCGAACATTACGTAAGGCGAACTACTCGCTGTTGAAAGGAATGTCGTTACACGTACTGCGAAATACATTGAGGTTATCGGAAATCATTTTGAGCATTTATTGCATTAATGTGGTATTTACAGGTAATGACGCTATAACAGCATGCGTTGTCAGAAATGATAAGTTCACAAAGGTACATGTATCACATTTGAACAACCGAAATCAAATGTTAAAACGTATTTTTTTTTCTTTATTGTGATTTTAAACACCCTATACAAAGGCGGGCTGTCAGCAGCACAATACGCCGCTCTTCAGCCTTCAGTTTGACAACAAGTAGTACATAAAGGTGGCACAGAGAAGACAGTCCAAACGGTGGGCAAAAAATGTAGACACTAAAAATAAAAAAAACATGGAGCCGTTCACGCTGGACGAGAAACATCACTAACACTAGGTGACACGGCGCACATAACATGGATGATGGCGACGGCACGTGAACGTTGGTGGCGTGACGGCGAACAAACACTACACACAAACGAAGGCAGACACACGAAACACTGATGGCGATGATCTCCGGCGCGCGAATGTTCACTGAGCGTGTGCGAGTCCGGGGACCTGCTAAGAGAGGAGGAGGAGGAGGAAGGGGAATGGGAGAGGGGAGAGCAGTGATGCCATGGGCATGGGAGATAAGGGGAAGGGAGGAAGGGGGAGGGGAAGCCCTGGAGAAGAGGGGAGGAGGGAGGGGACGGGGGGAAAAGGAAAGAGAAGGGAAGGGAAGAGAAGGGAGGGAAGGTGCCTAAAGGAAAGGATACAGGAAGTGGTGGGGGGAGGGTCAAAGTTGATAGGAGGGGTATATGGAGAGCAGGAGGACATCATCAGGTAGGGGGAGCTGGCGGAAGCCACCTTGGGATAGGGTAAGGATGGTGGAGAGATGGAGACCGGGTGGGACGTGGGAATACAGGCGCGGCAGCGGGTGGGGGTGGGAGAGGATTGGTGAGACAAGCGGATGAGGAGGATCGAGTTTGCGGGAGGTGTACAGGATCCGTATCCTTTCAAGGAAGAGGAGGAGGTGGGGGAAGGGGATGAGATCATACAGGATCCGCGTGGGGGAGGGGAGACGGATGCGATAGGTGAGGCAGAGAGCATGGCGCTCAAGGATTTGGAGGGATTTGTAAAAGGTAGGAGGGGGGGCGGAGATCCAGGCCGGATGGGCGTAACAAAGGATAGGGCGGATGAGGGATTTATAGGTGTGGAGGATGGTGGAGGGGTCCAGACCCCACGTACGGCCGGAAAGGAGCTTGAGGAGACGGAGTCGGGAGCGTTCCTTGGCTTGGATTGTCCGGATATAGGGAGTCCAGGAGAGGCGACGGTCGAGGGTGACGCCAAGGTACTTAAGAGTGGAAGTGAGGGCGATAGGACGGCCATAGATGGTGAGATAGAAATCAAGGAGGTGGAAAGAAGGGGTGGTTTTGCCTACAATGATCGCCTGGGTTTTGGAGGGGTTGACCTTGAGCAATCACTGGTTGCACCAAGTGGTGAACCGGTCAAGATGGGATTGGAGAAGGTGTTGGGAGCGCTGCAGGGTGGGGGCAAGGGCAAGGAAGGCGGTGTCATTGGCCAACTGGAGGAGGTGGACGGGGGGTGACGGCGGCAGCATGTCCGCTGTATACAAAAGGTACAGAAGGGGGGAGAGGTGCCGGCCGAAGTGGCCGTGCGGTTAAAGGCGCTGCAGTCTGGAACCGCAAGACCGCTACGATCGCAGGTTCGAATCCTGCCTCGGGCATGGATGTTTGTGATGTCCTTAGGTTAGTTAGGTTTAACTAGTTCTAAGTTCTAGGGGACTAATGACCTCAGCAGTTGAGTCCCATAGTGCTCAGAGCCATTTGAACCATTTGTTTGGGGAGAGGACGGAGCCTTGGGGCACACCGGCGGAGGGGAAAAAGGTGTAGGAGTCGGTGTTATGGATGGTGCCGTAGGAAGGACTGTGGGAGAGAAAGGAGCCGATCAGACGGACGTAGTTAATGGGAAGGGCGAAGGTTTGGAGCTTGAAGAGGAGACCGGAATGCCATACGCGATCATAAGCTCGTTCGAGGTCCAGGGAGAGGAAGATTGTGGAGCGACGGGAATTAAGCTTGTGGGAAAGGAGATGAGTGAGGTGAAGGAGAAGGTCGTCGGAAGAGAAGGACGGCCGAAAGCCACACTGGGTAACGGGAAGGAGGCGGTGCTGGCGGAGATGCTGATGTATACGTTGGGTGAGGATAGATTCCAGGACCTTGCTGAAGACCGAGGTAAGGCTGATGGGACGGTAGGAGGAGAAGGCGGACGGCGGTTTGCCAGGTTTAAGGAACATCAGGATAAGGGAGGTTTTCCATAGGTCGGCGTAGTAACCAGTGGATAGGACTACACTGTAGAGCTTGGCCAGGGTGGAGAGGAAGGTGATGGTACGTGACACGATCGTGACCAGGAGCGGTGTTGCGTTTCGTGCTGAGTGTAGCAATGAGATCCTGTGTAGTGATATGGGCATTGAGTTCCGTGTGTGCAATGTTGTCCAAGTACTGGAAACCAGGAGCGAGGGGAGGGACAGAGGTGTCAGTTCGATCGCGGACTTCCGGGAAGTGGGAGTAATCGAACTGGGGATCATCGGGGATGGAAAAGACATCGGAGAGGTAAGAGGCAAAATGATTGGCCTTACTAAGGGAGTCAGGGAAGGGGTGATCATCATGGAGAAGAGGATAGTAGGGGGAGGGTTAAGTTCCGGTAAGGCGACGGACGGCTGACCAGAAATTGGACGAGTTGATAGGTAGGGTAGCATTTACACAGGTACATGTCTGTCGCCAGTCCCCACATGTCTTAGCTGTGAACAAATTACGAATGTGTCGCTGGAGTTGCTGCTGGCGTCGTAGTGTGTCCGGGTCACGCGTGCGGAGGAAGGTACGGTAGAGACGGTGGGATTCACGGAGGAGGAGGACGGCCTGTGGGGGTAAGGTAGGATGGTGGGGGTGGACGGCGACAGTAGTCACGCGAGCCTCCATGGCCTCAGACAGGGTCTGCTGGAGAAAGGAGGCGGCATGAGTTATATCGTCAGGGCGGTGGTAGGTGAAGGGGTGGCTATCGACCTGGGTGGAAAGAGTATCCCGGTAGGCATTCCAGTTGGCACAGGAATAGTCTTGGATGTACTTAGGGGGAGGGTCATGACGAGGGTCAGGGCAGGGGCGACGGCCGTCTGAAACGGTGAGAAGGACAGGGAGATGGTCACTACCTATAGGCTCCAGGACAACCACCGTTATGCGGCCAAGGAGGTTGGGGGAGGAAAGGATAACTTCGGGAGTGGAGTTGGATTCGGGATGGGTGTGCTGAGGAATGGGGATGAGGTCGCCTTGAAGGGAGGAGAGGAACCGATGCTACCGCCATAACTGGGCGGCGGAACGACTATGGATGTTGAGGTCGGCGGCGATCACGTAGGACGAGAAGGTACGGTCAATGTGGGAGAGGAAGTCGAAGGGAATAGGAGCGTTAGGGCAGACATAAATGGTGGCGCAGGTAACGGTAAGGCCGGGGAAGAAGAGACTAAGGATCAGTTGTTCGGTGGGGTCGGGAAGGAGAGGTTGGAGCCGAACGGGGATCTGGCTGTGGTGACCAATGGCAACTCCGCCACGCGCAATCGGGAGGGGATTATCGGAGCGATGGAGGAGGTAGGATGAAGTGTGGATGGTGTGGTGGGGTTGGAGGAAGGTTTCATTGAGGAGGAAGGCATCCACGCGGTGGGTGGCAAGGGTGTGCAGGAAGAGGTTCTTGTTGGCGGGAAGGGAGCGGATGTTGCTGAAAAGGATACGGTGCTGTCACGCCATGACAGGGATTTAGACGAGGGTGTCAAGACGGAAGAAGGTGAAATGGGCCTGGTTGTTGGAATGGGTGGCGTACAATTTGAGTTGTAAAACGGAACGGACGGCAAGGGAGATCTGTTGGAGGGTGTGCAGGTGCTAAAAAGGATGAACATTCTGAAGGACGATGGTGAGGAATCTGATGATTTCCTCAGTGGTAGGGGATGGGCGAAGGGAATTGCCGGGAGGGGTGGGGGCGTCCAGAGGGCGGACGGGAACAGTGAGTTCAGGAGTGGTAGGAGGGGGTCGGGCCTTACATTTCTGGGAGTAGGTAGGATGAGGGAGGTTACAGGTATTACAGGAGGGGAGGGGGGGACTGGAGATTGGGGCACTGCTGTAAAAAGTGGACTTGCCTACAGTGCGGGCAGGTGGGGGCCTCGGGGCACTCAGATGTCGGGTGTGCATTATACCGCAAGCACCTTTGGCAGCGGAGGGATTGAGGAGGGGAACGGGAGTGGTCAACTTTATAACGTTGGTTAAAAGGGAGGGCACCCTCTTTCAGGAGGCAGTCTATGGAGGGGGCGTGCTCGGAAAAGACCCGCATAAGGCGGGTGGGGCTGGCAGAGTTGTGGATGCGGCGAACCGCATGCACCTCCACATGGGGATGACCCTGAAGCTCCGCCAACACCTCCTCCTCCGTGATAGTCGGACTAAGCCGAGTGATCTCAACGGTGAGGATCGGCGGCAGACGTGGAGGTTGGGGTTGGCGGGAGGGAGGCGGGGAACGGGCAGGAGTGAGGGAGGCATGAGGGCCAAAGCGGGTGACAGGAATGCGGGAAAGGAGATCTGTGTGGAGGGTAGGGCTGGGGGAGAAGATGAGCACCGAATCATGGCGAGGAGTGAGGAAGGATATGGGGGCACCAGGAAAATGCTGGCGAAGGAAGAAGGTGAGGTTCCGGGCCTCAAGAAGGGAGGGATCAGGATGGGAGAGGAGGTAGCGGTAGGAGGAGGGGGTGGTGGAGGAAGAGGAGGAGAAGGAGGGGGCAGGGACAGGCTGGGAGACATCCATGGCATCATGGGCCGGGGAAGGTGGACGAGGCGGAGCCTTTTTGGTAGTAGAGGAGGCAGGGGTGCCACTGGGGCGCTTGACGGCGGTGGAGGAGGTTTGAGGGATGGGAGTGACTGGAATGTGGCGGGGAGAGGCAGGTCCTGGTGCTGAGGTCGGCGCCGGAGATGGTGAGGGTGATGGCAAAGGCGACGGTGAAGACGATGAGGATGAAGGCGAAGGGGAGAGTTGAGCGGGGGCCGCAGAAACGGAAGGAGCCAAGGGAGGGAGTGGAGGGAAGGGATCAGAGGAGGCGCAGGAGGGATGAACTGGGGAAGGGGCGACAAATAGTGAGGGAGAAGGGAGAGTGAGGAGCGGGGGGATGGACTGAGGGGGGAGTGATGCGGCACACCACGTGATAGTGTTGGTGGCGGCGGAGGGGGACGTGTATATGATGGCAGTGGTGGTGGCAGTAGTGGCGGTGGTGGGGGTCGACATTATAAGAAGGGGAAAAGCACAGGACGGGACATAGAAGGCGACGAGAAACACCGGGTAGAAGGGTCGGAGAAACTATGAAGGAGACTGGGGCCGAAGCCCCACTCTGCTGTTGCTGGCGGGGAGGCGACGCTATTGCTGCTGCTGCTGCTGATGCTGGACGCTGCTGGACGGTGGCTGCTGGGAGGAACCGCTGCTGGCTGCTGGTTGCTGGCTGGGACCGCTGCTGGACCCTGGCTGCTGGCAGGAACCGCTGTTGGACGCTGGCTGCTGGCAGGATCTGCTGCTGGCTGCTGGATGCTGGCTGGGACCTCTGCTGGACGCTGGCTGCAGGCTGCTGGCAGAAACCGCTGCTGGCTGCGGGCAGGAACCGCTGATGGACGCTGGTAGGAACCGCTGCTGGCTGCTGGCTGCTGGCGAGGACCGATGCTGGCTGGACTGCTGCACGTTGACGAGCTGGCTGGCACCTGGAACACCTATCGCTTCGATTGGTACCGGAATAGCACAATCGATGGGCGGTATTCAAACGAGTTACCGCTAGAGATGTTAAAACGTTCTGTATTTTAATTTAAAAAACCTACCTGTTACCAACTGTTCGTCTAAAATTTTGAGGCATATGTTTCTGACTATTACAGCGCCATCTATCACAAAGCGAAAGAAAGTAGTCCACCTAAAACATTCATATTTCTTTACGTACTAAACGAATATGTAATAAAAATTGGGGGTTCCCATTTTAAAAAAAACACAGTTGATATCTTTTTGACCTATGGCAGCGTCATCTAGCGGACCAACTATAGCGCCATCTGATTTCCCCCTTCAAGCTAGACAAGTTTCGTTCTTTGTAGATTTTTCTTTTTACGCTTATTTCGAGAGATATTTGGCCCAGTCGCGTTCAGTGGACCACTCTGTATGTATTCATTTATTTCTTTGTTTATATCCGATATATACACTATTGATGAAGAAATTGGTTAAATATTTACAGTCTTTTAGAAAGCACAGAGACATTATGCTACTGGCGTACCTTTTGTTATTATTCCTTTGATATATTTTTATTTAATTTGTTTATGTATTTAATAATGTGTGTTAGAGCGTGTTTATGGTCCAGCCTTAGGAATATTTATTTAATATCATATTATTTAAATGTAAATCCAGTATTTCGGATGTGTTTCAGTATGTTTGTGCGTGTACATTGGTTTGGAGACTTGGAGGGAGCGCTCTAGCCAATCACAGTGCTCGTTACTAATAGAGACGTATGGAGGTTGGGGAGAAGCATCGTTTCCGGAGAGGAAAAGCGGTAGTTCTGAACAGCGTGGCGCGAGGGAGAGTCGCACAGGACACCGGTAGTCTGGGACGGTACGGCGCGAGGGATACACGGTCGCGAGAGAGACTTGGAATGGTTTGTTCGTGGTCGCGAGAGATAGAGATACTTCGGAGTGCGGACTTGTGAGATTTCCGAAATTTCTACAGTGAAGATGTAGTAGGCAAAGGTCCCGAGTTCGAGTCTCGGTCCCGCACACAGTTTTAATCTGCCAGGAAGTTTCAAGATGTAGTATGCGTTTAGAAGTGAATATTTCGAGAAATATGTAGTCGTTCACAACTAATTACGTGCAGTAGGAATCTATTGTTTTCTTGTTATTCAACTTATATTTTATTTAATTTTTGGCCAACGACGCCAATAAGACTTTTGAAGAAATATGCCACATACTCAAAAGTACTACTACTATATTACTCCTCATTTATAGTCGTTAAGGTAGTACCTGCAGATTTTATTTAACTGCAATCTTTCATTTATAGACGTCTATGTTTACAAAATTCGCCATTGCTGAGTAATAGGAACCTTCGACCATTCGATTCATGTGTCTATTCATATTGTAACTGTAGACTCAGCAGTATTTGGCTTGTAATGCGGCAACTACGTATCCCAGTCCCTAGAAAAGGAAACCATCCAAGACTTTTATCATTTTGTCACTGAGTCAGAGGATATGTAGCTGAGGGCCACCACCATCGCACGACATCATTTAATGTTTTTGCAAGCCCGCAAAGGGAGCTGCTTTTAATATAGCCTTTTCATTGAGGACCCTATAACCAACAACCGATCTAAACGCCTTGCCCTGTCCCTTAGGTACCCGAAATAGAGGTGAGGCATAGGAGAAGTTAAAAGCCTAATTACTCCATCGCAGAACATGATCTCAGTCTATCGTCTTAAAATATTCATTTTAAGTGGAAGCAGTCGATAAGAAGCCTGGAGAACCTCAACATCTTCCACTAAATGGATTTTATACTGAATCTTGTCGGTTACCCCCAACCGATCAGTTAGTACATAGGGAAACTCGCTCAAAACATCCCTTAAATGAATATCCTGAGACTCACTAAGATCCAGCTTCATCCTTTCAGTCTGCGAGGTATTAGCATTAACACTGCTAGCGGAACAGCAGCAGAACGCTATCCTCTCTGATGGACGAAACCTCAAGAAGAAGATACTATTGGCAAACTCGGAGACTAGCCCTTACGCTACGGTGGCTAACATCATATCCAGTCAATAAGCTGACAGAGAATTTATTTGCAACTAACAATTTAGCCAGCAAGGGAGAACGAAGAATCGACAGGCTCCGTCGAACCTCGCCTACCAGAGGCAACTCCCGTCCATTGGTAATGCATATTGGGGGGAAAGCCTAAAAGACGCCAACTTATGCAAATGTCGTAACACAAGGCCACAATCGTATTAAAGTACCGAAACAGAACTTACAGAATCAAGCAGACCCCGGATTGGTTCTCTATTACGTTGAGCACATATATAAGGAAGGAGCGGTTTATTACAAGCGAGAATACATGCACAAAACCAGGCGGGCCTTTTCACTCCAGCGATTACTCGCTTACGGTGGCGTCAGCTTCAGGGTCTAGGGCCGCGCAGAATGGGGTACTCCCGCACTGTTTAGGTCCGGGATGCACTCCGAGAAATGGATTTAATATATGATAATTTAATGGCTGACCGCGGTAATTGTTACTATAATAAGAAGAAACTGGCGGCTCACCTTCACTTCGTTTACGCTGCTCGTCAGCAAATGTAAAGGTTTCCATAGATGTACCGAAGTCATTGAGTTGAGCAAAGGTGGACAGCTTCCGAGAGAAGACGAGCCGCGACCGATCCTCAGACGTCATGTGCTTTAATATGTTAGAAATATAATCCTCTTTGGTGACATTCATACTCAGAGCCGAGACCGCAACAAGGACAAGCTCAGTGGACTGAAACAACGTTTGAGCAGAAGCCTGCACTTTCTAATAATGGAAGAGCTCATGTTCGTTCCTAATACGTGTTGGCAACTTCCTTTCAATTATACAGGCCCTAAGTTGCTCCAGATCTCCCAGCTCTCGGAGTGCACCTGACAGAAACCCGCTTAACAAACCCTTGCCCAAACGATACAGGATGACTTAATGTGAGATGTGGAAGGCGTTAGCATGTAATATAAACAGCACGACGAACCATAACATTCAGCTAAATTGGTTCAATTGGTCAACCGCTAGCGCAGTGATACCATTGAATAAACACAGGACTCGGCAGGTCGACGAAAGTATCTGAGAAGGATCCCATTGGAGTTTGGACCTCAGCCTTTCTAGTTTGGAACTGTTCAACTAAAACACCCTGTTCCCCACTCGAATCTTCACTCTCCAAACTTAACGCACCTGAACTGATCTGTGATTATGTGATCCTCGTACTCAGTTGTTTTACAACGAACTTCTGCTGATCACTGAGTTTAGGTAGGATCGATCGACAAGACGAATAGTGAAATGGCACAACTGGGCCTGAACCCTACACACTTCTTTACAGGTGGGTTGCTACCCTCTAAGAAATCAATGTTTTGAAATAATTCATCTAAACCTAAAGAAATGGTGGGAGTAGCGGTACCTATCTTACGGACTGCTTCCGATGAAATATGGAGAAGCTCGCCCAATGCCGCACACAACCCTGCTGCCAGATCTGAAACACCACCTTCGAAATGTGCGCGACGTATGTGCAGTTTATGTAGTAGAGGTTCGCGCTTGCCTAGCCTCAACACTGGCCACAGTTCTCTAAAGCAAATCGAAAATATAAGAAAAAATTATGTAAACGGGGGTAAACAATTCATCAGCCCCCCAACTCCCACCCTCAGAAACCCCTGGGATCAGCCAACAACGACGCAACGACTCTATGCCGACATTGTTATGGGGAACAGCAGGATTAGGAAAACGGTCTGGAAGGACTAGGCTTCTTAAGCTAATATCATTTATCTTTTAGACAACACACACTAATTTTTTAAAGCAACAATAGGCCCTCTTTAAGAAAAACTAGGAAATTCCACGTTAATGTCTGTGTTAAGCTTACACACTTCAAAATTGTTCATAAAATGATATCACAGTTACATAATTACAATAATACCCTTCAATGGCCCTAAGGAAGAAGATAAGACTACAACTGTTCTGGTGTAACCACAAGCGCCGGAACGAAGACGAAGAACGGAAAACCAGAGAAGGTGGTGGGAAACGTCACCCAATAGCCCGCTGACAAGGACCGAGCTCCGCCAGGAGCACCCCCTGAAGAAAATGATTGTAAGCGCCGCTCCTGGTAGCCTCGGTCCTTCAGATCAGCTCCGTATACGGACATTAGTGGACAGGATTCGCTGGGCAGTATTAGTGACGTGTGTCAACTTCCACGAACATTACACATGACCAAGGACTCTTTATTATGCTGCAAGTTGCCCCTCGTTTGCGACCAGTATTTGTTAATCACAGAGTTAAGTATTGCAATCTGCTTAATTGAAATAAAACTATTAATGTTATTTGTTTGAATTGTTGTATAGCTTTCCGAGAACGCAGAATCCTTTAATCACCCTAGAAGCGACGAATGGGGAAGATCCCACAATAACAATATTGGCATTTAAAGAGATGTAAACTAAAAAAAATTATATTAACGAACAAAATAACTAAAACTGTGGTCTACATGAATTTCGTCAAGCGAGCTCAAAACCAAGACATTAGACAGACCCCCAGAAGATATGTATTAAGTAGTTAACAACACACAACGGTTCTGCTTTATTGCTTACCCAAAAGATGTACACCAAAAAAATGGTTGAAATGGCTCTGAGCACTATGGGACTTAACTTCTGAGGTCATCAGTACCCTAGAACTTAGAACTACTTAAACCTAACTAACCTAAGGACATCATACACATCCATGCCCGGGGCAGGATTCGAACCTGCGACCGCGACTGTAGCGCCTAGAACCGCTCGGCCATACCGATTTGCGATGTACTCGAAATAAATTAAAATAAAATGTAGAACAAAGTTGCAGCGTGTATTAAACAGAAAATGAGCAATAAAGGGAAGAGCCCCTGTCCAAGGACAATTAATCAGGTAAAAGTCTCTTGACCAACAGAAAAAGTTCACTTACAGTGTTAGTCATACAACGTAAGATACTCAACTTCAGCACGGACAGTCAGGCCATCCGACTGCAAACGAAGAACAAGCCCCCCTAGGAAACGGTCGACAGCCGTTTACAGGGCCGCAAGCAGGCCACGCCCACATTGCAAGAAAGCGCTGACACGGAACGTTCAAATTAAAATGGCTCTGAGCACTGTGGGACTTAACATCTGAGGTCATCAGTCCCCTGTAACTTAGAACTACTTAAACCTAACTAACCTAAGGACATCACACACATCCATGCCAGAGGCATGATTCGAACCTGCGACCGTAGCGGTCACGCGGTTCCAGACTGAAACGCCTAGAACCGCACGGCCACACCGGCCGGCACGGAACGTTCTCCTGGCAAGTTATTGGTTCTGTTAACGAACACCGAACATACATCTCTCCGTGAATTGCACTACAACTAAGAGTTTGAACCACGAGTTCACTTACGGAAGCTTTCCAGTAAGGTCATACGCCCTACGAAATAATGTTCGCTAAAAATATAACGTTTAAAAGAGATCTACTCAAAGTGAGTAGTTAACTCTTCCAGGAAGGAATAAAAATAACAACTCACTAAAGTCTTAATATTAGCTGGAGGTCATAATACACAAAACTTAAAGGGGGGCCGGCCGAAGTGGCCGTGCGATTAAAGGCACTGCAGTCTGGAACCGCAAGACCGCTACGGTCACAGGTTCGAATCCTGCCTCGGGCATGGATGTTTGTGATGTCCTTAGGTTAGTTAGGTTTAACTAGTTCTAAGTTCTAGGGGACTAATGACCTCAGCAGTTGAGTCCCATAGTACTCAGAGCCATTTGAACCATTTTTGAACTTAAAGGGGTGGATAATAACAATAATAATAATAATAATAACAATAATTATAATACCAGAGTGCACGCCATTTTCTTAAAACAGTGAAAACAAATATTAAAATTCAGAAACAGTTTATTCTCTCGCATAAAGCAATTTAGAAACAAAACACTAAATTTTAAAGAAGCCCTCACAGAGTATGCATGGGAGCTGGGCACATTGCACGGTAACGCAAATCGCCATAACCACCACATACGACGCAAGGAACCCAATTTTGTACACTACAAGGAACAGCTGTGATTCTGGGCAAGCGTGTCTGACCAATAATCGGAGCATAACCCCCACAGCCTAAGGCCGTGCAGAATGTGGTAAATCCATATTGCATGAACATGTCATCGTAATAACGATTAACCATGTAAAATTTTTAGAGAGGAACCTGGCCAGCAGATAAATTAACACAAGTCGCTCCAAAAACACACACAGCAGGCAGGGCAATAAGTTTCTCCTAAAATCTCACAGAGTCAGATGAGAGATTCGTGCATGACGACTCAATGAATATAATCGCAAAACATCGGCTCAGGCAGCATTTAGAGAGGGATATCGGTGCACAGAATTGAACAACCAGAGACGCACAGCACAGGCAAAAGAAACATTTTTGCCTTTTACCCAGTGTGAAGAAGAGTGAACGACGACCCGGAGAAGCCGACCCGATCTGCACCGCGTGTCCGTTGCTCGAAACATTGCCGCCTGACCCAGCTCTGTCCTACGCAACGATTACACATGAACTCCCAGCACTGCGCTGTTTGAAGGCATTCGACGCTGCTGTAGCGGCAGCTTTTGAGGTCTATCCGGGCCAGAGATAACTGCACAAAAGAGTAATCCGCTCCACCTAGTGAGATGCCAGCTAGAAGTTGTCGGTAGTTGGAACGTAAAATGAGCCCCCATGGCTCACTTCTGTTTCTTCCATAGACATCTTATAGGCCACGTCCTTTCACCTATGTAAGCCTCTGCTCTCTTTAGTATGTTATCTCGCATACGTACTCGATCGTCTTTTATTGTATTCCAGTCTTTGTTTTTGGTACAACGTTGCCTAGCGATCCTCTGAAACTTTCAGCGGAATCTATTTCTCTCAGATTATCTATGTCCCAAAACCTAACTTCTGACTGTTTATTCAGTTTCTATCTGCAGCTTATAACAAATAAATTATTTGGGAAGCTTCTTACTGCTTCAGAATCTTTGTCTTACCGTTATAAATCCAGCCTGAAACCTTCCCAGACCCATACATCTCCTTCGAGTATACAACGTTCTATCATGAGTCTTAAAAAATCTTATCGGTGATTAAATTACAGTCTGTAAAAAATTCTACCACTCTGTTCCCGCTTTCATTCCTTTGTCGACGGTACATGTTCTCCGTATATTTTTGTTCTCTTCTCTATCTTACTATCGAGAAGAGATCTAGCATCACAATGAAATTTTTATCCAACTTAATTACCGGATTAATATCCTTTTCGCATCCAATATTTTTACAATCTGTTCATCGCAGAGCTAGTGGCATATAAATTTTTAGTACTGAGGTGGATGTTCAATTCTTGTCTATCGTGGTTACGATAATGCGTTCAGTATGATGTTTGTATTTGCTAACTCTCGTTCCTAATTTCTAGTTCATTATGAGATCTATTCCTGTATTCACCTTACTTCGTTTGTGTTGCTAAACCGTTAGTGATCTGACCAGACGTCCTGTTCGCCTGCCATCGCAGTTCACTCGTTACCAATATACCGTGTCACATGCCCCTTCCTGTTTTTAAATTCTTTAACCTTGCTACCCAATCAAGGCTCTAATATTCCACTCTCTGGTCCATAGAACGCATGTTTCCTTTTTCCTGGTGGCAGCATTCTCCTGTGTTGTCCCGGCCCGCAGATTCGAATAGGGGACTTATTCACCACTGCTGTATCACACTGAAGTGACAAAAGTCACGGGATATCTCCTAATATCCTGTCGGATTTCATTTTGCCCAGCTTAGTGCAGCAACTCGATGTGACAAGGAATCAAGTCGTTGGAAGTCACCTGCAGAAATACTGAACCAAGCTGCTCCATCGCCGTCCATAATTGCGAAAGTGTTGCCGGTGCAGGATTTTGTGCAGGAACTGACTCTAGATTACGTCCCATAAATATTCGGTGACATTGTTCTCAGTCAATCCTGGGAGCCAAGTCATTCACCTAAATTGTCCAGATTGTGCACACTGATTTTAGATGTTATTTCACGCAGTGTTACTTGTCTCTTTAACGCTCTTGACACTGTTGCTCTGCCGCGCGGAGTGGCCGCTCGGTTTCAGGCGCCATGTCACGGATTGCGCGGCCGCTCCCACCGGAGGTTCGAGTCCTCCCACTGGCATGGGTGTGTGTGTTGTTCTTAGCATAGTTAGTTTAAGTTAGTTTAAGTAGTGTGTAAGTCTAGGGACCGATGACCTCAGCAGTTTGGTCCCTTAGAAGTTCACACACACACTGTTGATCTCGGAATATTGAATTCCCTAACGACTTCCTAGATGAATGTTCCATTCGTCTAGTTCCTACTACCATTCTGTGTTCAAAGTCTATTAATTCCCGTCATGCGGCATAATCAGATCAGAAGCCTTTTCACATGAATCACCTGAGTTTAAACGACAGGTCTGCCAATCCACTGCCCTCTTATACCTTGTGTGTGATGCTACAGCCATGTATATGATCGGTTTTTTTAAAAGGGCATAAGTCTCTACTTTGGCTGCTTTGCGTTTTATAGTGGTACACATATTATGAGTATAGATCTATTATTTGTGTTTAATAGGGCGTCTGTAACTTGTTCAATTGCCTTGAAACATCGGACTGAAAATCATATTTTGTTTTAAACGGGCGGAAGTCACTGACATGCGCCCTTTCAGAACTGAACGTTTGGCAATGGTCAGGTCAGTGCAAACAGTTGAAGAGCTGGATGCTGCATGGTTTGTGTCTTGCGGGTTTGGGGTATGTTTAGTAGGAGCAAAACGTTGAAAGGCAAAGCCTACGTAAATCAAAATGGAAAATCAATTCAGTCTAAACGACCCGTATTATATTGCAGGTAAGTTGGTAATTTGATTGTGCACAGGCTACAGATACGTATGTTTTAACTGTTACTTGTCATGGCATCACATTAACCTACATGGTGTGTTACTGTCGGTGAACTCTGTCGTGTTTTAAAGCTTTGCTTCCATATTCCCCTAAAAGTAATTTTATTCCTTTGTTTGTTCCCAGCGTCAAGAAAAAATGTTAAGTGCATCTGATAGAACACAGCTGAGTAGACAGAAGCCTTTACAACGGTATATGATATGTCAACTAGAAAGAGCGAAACTTCAACTAAGAATAAGCAACGCTAGTTCCTCCAAGAGCTAATAGAATTTACATCAATGAAACAGTGGAGTCCAAGAAAAAATGAACAACCGGTGCTAGTACGGTCTCATAGTAGGCACAACTCGCGAAGAGATATGTATGAAAGGTTTCCTGGGAATGTTTGACACCAGTGAAAAGCGAGTTCGAAGAATTGGCAAAGGAAGCTTGCTGACAAAACCCCAGAAGACAAGAGGGGTAAAGGAGAGTCCCTCCCCTGTCTGCATCAAGTAAGGAAGCAATTTCAGTCCTTCCCACTGCAGGAATGACACTAATTCTCTACAAAGGGTTTTAACTTTAGTGAAGATTTATATGCCAAAACGATGTGGAAGTTGTTCTTAGAGAAGAATTCTGATACAAAGATAAGTTACTATTTCTACTGGAATTATTTCAAGAAGAATTTCAACTACTGATTAGGGTGGCCTCAGGCGAACATCTGCTGTACATGCGATGAGTTTAATTCAAGCTGACATGACCATATCTCAATGATAAAACAAAACGCGCAGCTGCTACGGAACGTATAAGACACCAGCGCGGAAGGAGAATATTTTACTCTGTTCTCACAAATGAAAAATCATATGAAGCGAGAGGAAAGACCCATGTATTGTCCCTCACATCTGATTTTCTGCAAAAATATTAGCCTGCCAAAAGTACTAGTACGAGATCCATTTCACCTCAGAAAAATTTCAGCCCATTTCTTCACCATTCAGGACGTAAAAAGGGTTAAAACACTTTGTATCTTTATCATGAAGGAACTGGTGGAAAGGGTGCCTTTGAAGACTTCTTTTTCATTTGATTATCTGAAGTTTATCCCCGAAAATATCACAGAGCTTCGATTGTTCTGTGACATATGCAAGGAACAGAACAAAAACCAAACGCTCTCTATATTCTTACTTTTACTGACAGATCCTGGAAGTTTCAAACTTATTAAACAGTATTTCGAAGTGAGAGGACGCAGCATTTTACCGTGAGATCTAGACTTAGCTATCATTTGAAAAAAGCCTTGACAGAATGACTGGATATTCGCTGTTTATCAAGTAGCACAATATACTCTACAAAATAGTACCAAACGTGGAAACTCTATGTTTACAGAATTTGAGATTTCATTTGAAGTCGGAACAGGCCAAGATGTGACACATATAATTTTGCAATCAGAAGTAGATTTAACATTTCCACACATCCAACCTCAGCGGACTATAGGAATCCC
The DNA here is from genome assembly GCF_023898315.1 of Schistocerca nitens. Taxonomy (NCBI): domain Eukaryota; kingdom Metazoa; phylum Arthropoda; class Insecta; order Orthoptera; family Acrididae; genus Schistocerca; species Schistocerca nitens. The sequence continues at coordinate 316,968,767 of NC_064621.1, read as the reverse complement.
CTACTGAATCCGAAATGTTGATAACAATTTATTATTGACTTTCTTGCACTTTTATATGTTACTGATTCCAAGTTGGTGTTTTTCTTTCGAACAGTTAATTAAATAATGTTTCTACAAAGAGCATAGGTTCAAGTACTAGTCACTGCTAAGCATCCTAATTTTATTTATCCACGCAATGTATGTAACTGCGTTAAACAGTGAAATAATGAAACTTTTTCTGAACCCTCCGAGAGTAGTTTCTCCAAAAATTATGTTTTGGAAGTCCTTTGATTCATGCCAGTCCCAAATCTCTGATATCCCTCCATAATTCCGTACAGTTACCCCCTTCGCCTTTTCCTGCGTTGTGATTAACAAGAGACACTACACACACACACACACACACACACACACAGAGAGAGAGAGAGAGAGAGAGAGAGAGAGAGAAAGAGAGAGAGAGAGATACAAGGTGATTTACCTGTTCCTACCGATCTCGCTTTATGCAACCCGCAATGTGGTATCTGTCTTTCAAGAACAACATGAGAGGTTTACATACTTTCCCGCTCGCTATGCGAAATCTATTACCCTTGCAGCCAAAAAGAACATGCCCATTTTGCATGAAATTTAATTTAGTTAAATTTTTTGCTGATATACGTCCTCACTGCAGGCCGCTGTTTTTGAGTTATTCAAGAAAAACGTAGAAAAGTGATCTTCAAACGCAGCTCAACCCACCACACTCAACTCTCAGCAGTCAGGGCTTTCAGGATGTTGTTTGTGTCTGGCTACTACAACTGCACAAGAATTTCCGGCTGCACGATCTATTCCCGATATCCGACCATTTTTTGTCTCAACTCATTTGGCTGTTATGCCAACAATGTAGTCGGCTATTTCATTAACAATATTAATTTAAACGTACCCTTGTGGGTTATGAAAGAAAAAAATACTTTATCAAACATTGTGATAAAACCAATTAATCCCTACGAATACAATAGTTTCATAGTCAGAAGGGTTGACGAATACAACGATGTAATAGTTTATTTTGTACTGTTGAAATTCACAAAATTGTTAGTTGAAATTTACACAAACGTCTGTGTTACAATTTGTAAGTGCTCGACTACGTCGGTGAGTAATAGGGCAAGTCAATGAGGGTCAAGAATATATTGTATGTGGGAAATAATTTGTTCAGTCGCAAGTTTTTGTGCAATGGAAGCAGAGAGCGCCATGAACAACACACTGCAATTTCTGACCGGTGGTTCTGAGTGTGAGAGTGACATATTTTATTTATAAGTAGCCCAAACTACTTTCTTTTATTTACTTTGAAATTAGACGACGTAATCGATTAGACATTGAAAATTCTCTGCCGGATTGTTGACTATATTTATTTATTTATTTAGTTACTGCTTATTTATCGTGAACAGAGTATGGTCTTTTGCACGTTTTTCTTGAATCCCAGCACAAAATTCAACTAGTTTAAATTTACTGCAGAAGAATCTTGCTCAGTTTTTCTGTAGGACATAAGTTTGCGTGGAGCGAGCGAGAGAATATGGCAACCTAGCTCGATATAATATTGCGGATTGCATAAAACGAAATAGGTAGGTGCAGCTGAAACACATGTGTTATTTAGATTAGTATGTGCGCTAATTGATGCTTAAAAATACCTGACATTGCTCGTTGTCGATTATCAGCGTCCTTCTCTTCTGAATTTAAGAATGAAGTTGATCATCTTCCATATCAGTACAAATAAAGTCTTCTGCTTGCAGAGACTCAAGGTAGTAAAATTTCGCAATATAAATTTTATTTCTATTTCGTTCACATATTTCTTTCTCGTTTTTATCCTCGCTTGCTCACCATATCACTACTCAGTTAACAGCAAAGTTCGAAATAATACATAAAAATACTGAATCTGACTGATTTGAGGGAGCGGCGAGCGTATGTCTCGCCCTGAAGCATTTGCTGCGTTGGCGGCAGAGCAAATCGCTACTGTGAAAACGCTATTGTGTGTACAACTCACGCCAAACAATAACGTTTGCAATAAGCCAGGACTAATATTGGCAATGCTCTCATGTTGCTAGGAAACGTGCAAGTAGCGACGAGAATTTATGTGTCAAAGGCAGCCCTGTGAACTCTAACAATGACGTAGATTTCACGGCAGAAGCACACATTCACTCTGATACGTTGAACATTGCCTCCAAGGCCCAGCAGCTAAACGATAAGTAGTTGTGAGCGTAGAGTTTGGTGGCGCATTTCACCCACTGCGACACTCAATATGTTCTGGCCCTCACGGGATGCATGCTTTTCAAATATGGGGAGTTAGTTTTAACATAATTCAAGCGAAGTGTTGTACGCTGACGAAGGAGATACAAGCCTGAAATCTTGATCCAAGAAACACTATAGCAAACCCAATATCGGCATTTTTGCTACCGAGCCCTGGAACGAGATGTTTTAGCAAGATTTACCTTCGGTTTGGCATGGCATTGGCAAGTAATAGTAGACATCGTTGAGGAAGCGCGACGAATGAATTTAAGTCCAATATTTGAGAACAGATGTTTCACATGGAGTAGCCATACCATCGTCCCTGCTAGTGTCAAGAACATACGTAGAGCGGTCATGGAATGTATGTACTTGAATGGAGCTGGCCTCTTAAACAGGAATTTCCATTAACTGAAACAATCAATGACTAACGAGAAACAAATGAAGATAAAGTGACTAGTGAAATATTTTTATAAATATGAGTCGCATGTTATAATTTGAAATATATGGCTCTTCACCATAAAAAAACTGCTCAAAATTTAAAGAATCAGCAGACTTCCTACTTTGTTAATCCATATAGTGAGCCTTAATACAAGTGCTGCTCGTTATAAAGACCTCACTTAGCGTCCGCTGCTTCGCTTCCGTGTCTCTTTTATCGAATTCTTACCTTGTTCACAAATTGTAACAACTTCTAAATTGTTCAAGCTAAACAAGGTCGTAGAAGTATGGTCTTAGCTAATTGTACTTGTCACCAGAATGGTAGCTGGCATCCAGTGCTTTCGTTAATCATGCCTGTGCTTTCTTATGGTGGTATTTGCCTAGAAGCATCATCCTTTGACACCTGTTTACTTATTTCTAACCAAGTTGTCAAATACCAGTTTTCACAGTTCTAGTTTCAAAATATTTTACCAGTTCTTTAAAAATAAATTATTTAAAAAAATTTCGCCCACTGTTTTACTTACATAGGGATTGAATTAAAAAAAAAAAAAACACTGAAACACGTTTTTCTGAATATCTGGCCGTGAAAACGAATACCTATTTTAGTAGGTCTAGCTTCAAAATTGCCTGAATAGTGACATGTCTTATAAAACATGTCGTCCCTTAATTCACCCCCTTAGGGCTGGAATTTCGAAAAATCGCTTCTTCAACAACTATTAAAGTATAAGATCAACAACTTCTGCAAATTTCAAGTTTCTACCCTTAGTGGTCTGGGCTCGGCGATGATGAGTCAGTGAGAGAGTGAGTCAGTCAAGACGTTGCCTTCGACAAATAGAGATAATGTGTCAAAGTAGAAATAAACTTTCGCATAACACAGTGTCCTCTTTTTTAACTAAAGGCACTACAGGCTACCACACTCTCCCGTATACGATATAAGCGTTAGTCCACATGAAAATAGTATGTTTTGAATCAGGAAGTCTTCAGGACAAACATTCTAACGGAAGTGAATCTATAAATACTGTTAGTTAAGTTAATGAAAAACAGATTAACGATAGGAAGTCATCAGGTACGATGACACATCATAACGAAAGGTTATCATCAGGTACAGTGAGCTCCTTAACCCATCTCGGTTGGGCGATATCGCTGAAGGATGCCTTTGCGGCGGGCTCGACTCGGATGTAAGCATGTTCGAATACTGGTGATGGGTCGAATAGTAACTGCCAGTTATTGGCAGGAAATGTGAGGAGAGGTGGTGGCGTGAAGTTCCTGACAACCAGTTATTGCGTCAGTGACAAGGATTAAATTTGAAACCATTCCGGAGTGTCTCTTGAAGTGATGCTATGGTGATCCCTCCATTGCAAGGAGACGCTGAGCTCGGGCGGGCCCCTTGGTGCTCTTTGAAAGAAGTAGGCCACGTTGTGGTTGCCGAGAAACCTAGGACCAAAGCTAATATTAGGACCTCTCATTCAATATCCTTATGTGCCATTGACATCCTCACCACTGTCCACAAGAGACGTTTGAAAAGTTCCACAGTTCTCCTTGAATCAAGGAAAGGAGGGGTAATATCCAAAATTAAGCACTTTACTACTGTGGTCAACCAAATACACAAAAAATATTTCAGATCTTGGGATAGTATTCAGGTTAATGGCAACGAAGGAAAGCCATATTCCGAAAGGAATCACCTCCAAAGGAAGACGCAAAACACCTGTATTTTAAATTAGTAATCTTATTGTTAAAAACCTCCCATGAACCATAGACCTTGCCGTTGGTGGGGAGGCTTGCGTGCCTCAGCGATACAGATAGCCGTACCGTGGGTGCAACCACAACGGAGGAGTATCTGTTGAGAGGCCAGACAAACATATGGTTCCCGAAGAGGGGCAGCAGCCTTTTCAGTAGTTGCAGGGGCAACAGTCTGGATGATTGACTGATCTGGCCCTGTAACACTAACCAAAACGGTCTTGCTGTGCTGGTACTGCGAACGGCTGGAAGCAAGGGGGAAACTACGGCCGTAATTTTTCCCGAGGGCATGCAGATTTATTGTATGGATAAATGATGATGGTGTGCTCTTGGGTAAAATATTCCGGAGGTAAAATAGTCCCCCATTCGGATGTCCGGGCGAGGACTACTCAGGAGGACGTCGTTATCAGGAGAAGGAAACCTGGCGTTCTACGGATCGGAGCGTGGAATGTCAGATCCCTTAATCGGGAAGGTGGGTTAGAAAATTTAAAAAGGGGAATGAATAGGTTAAAGTTTGATACAGTGGGGATTAGTGAAGTTCGGTGGCAGGAGGAACAAGACTTTTGCTCAGGTGAATACAGGGTTATAAATGCATAATGAAATAGTTGTAATGCGGGAGTAGGTTTAATAATGAATAAAACAATAGGAAAGCGGGTAAGCTACTACAAACAGCACAACGAACGCATTGTTGTGGCCAAGATAGACACGACGCCCACGCCTACGACAATAGGACAAGTCTATATGCCTACTAGCTCTGCAGATGACGAAGAAATTGAAGAAATGTATGATGAAATAAAAGAAATTATTCAGATAGTGAAGGGAGACGAAAATATAATAGTCATATGTGACTGGAATTCAATAGCAGGAAAAGGAAGAGAAGGAAACGTAGTAGGTGAATATGGATTGTGGGTAAGAAATAAAAGACGAAGCCGCCCGGTGGAATTTTGCACAGAGCACAACTTATTCATAGCTTACACTTGGTGTAAGAATCATAAAAGAAGGTTGTATACATGGAAGAATCCTGGAGATACTAGAAGGTATCAGATAGATTATATAATGGTAAGACTGAGATTTAGGAACCAGGTTTTAAATTGTAAGACATTTCCAGGGGCATATGTGGAATCTGACTACAATCTTATGGTTATGAACTGTAGATTGAAACTGAAGAAACTGCAAAATGGGGGGAATTGAAGGAGATGGGACCTGGATAAAGTGACTAAACCAGGGGTTGTACAGAGTTCTAGGGAGAGTATATGTGAACAATTGACAAGAATGGTGAAAGAAATACAGTAGAAGAAGAATTGGTAGCTTTGAGGGATGAAGTAGTGAAGGCAGCAGAGGATCAAGTAGGTAAAAAGACAAGGGCTAGTAGAAATCCTTGGGTGACGGAAGAAATATTGAATTTGATTGATGAAAGTAGAAAATATAAAAATGCAGTAAATGAAGTAGGCAAAAATGAATACAAACGTCTCAAAAATGAGATCGACAGTAAGTGCAAAACTGCTAAGCAGGCATGGCTAGAGGACAAATGTAAGGATGTAGAGGCTTATCTCACTAGGGGTAAGATAGATACTGCCTACAGGAAAATTAAAGAGACCTTTGGAGAAAAGAGAACCACTTGTATGAATATCAAGAGCTCAGATGGAAACCCAGTTCTAAGCAAAGAAGGGAAAGCAGAAAGGTGGAAGGAGTACATATAGGGTCTATACCAGGGCGATGTACTTGACGACAGTATTATGGAAATGGAAGCGGATGTAGATGAAGATGAAATGGGAGATATGATACTGCGTGAAGAGTTTGACAGAGCACTGAAAGACCTGAGTCGAAACAAGGCCCCCGGAGTAGACAGCATTCCATTAGAACTACTGACAGCCTTGGGAGAGCCAGTCCTGACAAAACTCTACCATCTGGACAGCAGGATGTATGAGACAGGCGAAATACCCTCAGACTTGAAGAAGAATATAATAATTCCAATCCCAAAGAAAGCAGGTGTTGACAGATGTGAACATTACCAAACTATCAGTTTAATAAGTTACAGCTGCAAAATACTAATTCGAATTCTTTACAGACTAATGAAAAAACTGGTAGAAGCCAACCTCGGGGAAGATCAGTTTGGATTCCGTAGAAATATGGGAACACGTGAGGCAATACTGACTGTACGACTGCCGGCCGAAGTGGCCGTGCGGTTAAAGGCGCTGCAGTCTGGAACCGCAGGACCGCTACGGTCGCAGGTTCGAATCCTGCCTCGGGCATGGATGTTTGTGATGTCCTTAGGTTAGTTAGGTTTAACTAATTCTAAGTTCTAGGGGACTAATGACCTCAGAAGTTGAGTACCATAGTGCTCAGAGCCATTTGACTGTACGACTTATTTTAGAAGCTAGATTAAGAAAAGGCAAGTCTACGTTTCTAGCATTTGTAGACTTAGAGAAAGCTTTTGGCAATGTTGACTGGAATACTGTCTTTAAAATTCTGAAGGTGGCAGGAGTAAATTACAGGGAGCGGAAGCTATTTACAATTTGTACAGAAATCAGATGGCAATTATAAGAGTCGAGGGGTATGAACGGGAAGCAGTGGTTGGGAAGGGAGTGAGACAGGGTTGTAGCCTCTCCTCGATGTTGTTCAGTCTGCATATTGAGCAAGCAGTAGAGGAAACAAAAGAAAAATTCGGAGTAGGTATTAAAATCCAGGGGGAAGAAATAAAAACTTTAAAGTTCGCCGATGACATTGTAATTCTGTCAGAGACAGCAAAGGACTTGGAAGAGCAGTTGAAAGGAATGAACAGTGTCTTGAAAGGATAACATGAACATCAACAAATGCAAAACGAGGTTAACATCAACAAAAGCAAAACGAGGATAAGGGAATGTAGTCGAATTAAGCCGGGTGAAGCTGAGGGAATTAGATTAGGAAAAGAGACACTTAAAGTGGTAAAGGAGTTTTGCTATTTGGGGAGCAAAATAACTGATTATCGTCGAAGTAGAGAGGATATAAAATGTAGACTGGCAATGGCAAGGAAAGTGTTTCTGAAGAAGAGAAATTTGTTATCATCGAATATAGATTTATGTGTCAGGAAGTCGTTTCTGAAAGTATTTGTATGGAGTGTAGCCATGTATGGAAGTGAAACATGGACGATAAATAGTTTGGACAGCAAGAGAATAGAAGCTTTCGAAATGTGATGCTACAGAAGAATGCTGAAGATTAGATGGGTAGATCACATAACTAATGAGGAGGTATTGAATAGAATTGTGGAGAAGAGGAATTTGTGGCAAAACTTGACTAGAAGAAGGGATCGGTTGGTAGGACATGTTCTGAGACATCAAGGGATCACCAATATGGCATTGGAGGGCAGCGTCGAGGGTAAAAATCGTAGAGGGAGAACAAGAGATGAATACACTAAGCAGATTCAGAAGGATGTAGGTTGCAGTAGGTACTGGGAGATGAAGGAGCTAGCACAGGATAGAGTAGCATGGAGAGCTGCATCAAACCAGTCTCAGGACTGAAGACCACAACAACAACTACAACAACAACATTGTTAAAAAAGAAATCTAGCAAAGAGCGGAAACAGTAGTAGGAATCTACTAGTCTTAAAAGTTTTATAATAGTACGGTCATATACTGTAACCAAAGGACACACAGATTTTGGTCAAAAAGGAAAGTCGGAGTGGTATACGTAAAAACGCTGAAGTGACTAAAGTCATGGGATACGTCATAATATCGTGTCGGTCCTCCTTTAGCCCGATATGGTGCAGCAACACGACGTGACATTGACAACATTGGAAGTCTCCAGCAGAAATACTGAATCATTCTGCCTCTACAGCCGTCCGAAATTGCGAAATGTCCAAATCATTTGCTGGAGCTGTCCAGAGTGTTCTTCATACCAGTCACAAATAGCAGTGGCCTGGTGACAGGAATCATATCCATGGGAATATGAACACCATGAGTGGTTTCAAATGGCTTCCAAGTAGCTGGACATAACCATTTCCAGTCAATGATTGGTTCAGTTGGGCCAGAAGACCGGGTACAATCCAGGTGCACGCGGTCAACACAGTAATGGAGCCACCACCAACTTGCATAGTGCTTTGTCGACATCAAGGTGTCTGCGCCACACTCGAACCTTACTATTAGCTCTTACCAACTAAAATCAGGACTCATCGGACGGGGCCACGGTTTTCCAGTCGTGTAAGGTCGAACCGCTATGGTCACAAGTCCAGGAAAGGTGCTGCAGACGAAATTTTTACCAACGGCACTCGTGTTGTTCAACTGGTGCCACAGCCAATTAACCAAAAATTTCGCTGCACTTTCCTAACGAATACTTTCTTCGTACGACCCACATTGGTTTCCGCGGTTATTTCACGCATTGTTGCTTGGCCATTAGCACTGAAAACTGTGCGTAAACGCCGCTTCTCTCGATCCTCAAGTCAAGTCCGTCGACTTCTTCGTTATCCGTGGTGAAATCTAATGCCTGAAATCTGGTATTCAGGACGCCCTCTTGGCGCTGTGAGTCTCGGAATATTGAATTCCCTAACGATTTCCGAAATTGAATTTCCCTTGCGTCTAGCTCCACTCCTAGTTCACTCCTAGTTCAAAGGCTGTTGATTCCTGTCTCGCAGCCATAATCAAGTAGGAAAATTTCTACCAGAGTACAAATGATAGCTCCACTAATGCAGTATCCTTTTATACTTTGTGTACATCTGTGGATTTGTATATCACTATTCCACGACTTTTTGTCACTTGAGTGAATGGCTCAGAATGTTTCATACTACATCTTTTTTGTGAGAGATAGCGCCTGTACTTCGTAAGAACTGCCAGATACTGGAGCGGTGGTAACGAAAGGAGACATCTTAAGGTCACACTCGCCGCTTCTATTGCCATCTATGCACTGCTAGCAGTGTATTAGTACAGCCCCAGCAGAATGTTCTGTGTTCCGTGAGTTATCGTGTGTTCACGTCTGTTTTGAATCTTCCAAGGAAGGATGCACTAATGTGTGTTTAATAGTGAGCGAAATACAGGAGTACGGTCGTAGTACTCCGGTCGGTGTGTATCTAACGTACTGAAGTTTCTTACAGATCTAGCCAACAGTCAAGAAGCCAGAAATAACACGAACTTTGTGCAAGTTCATAAAATGACCACGAAACCGTGTCCTATTTCCGAGTCGACTGTATTCTAAGCGAACAGTACATTGACGTCGGCAGAATCTTTAGATGTGTGCACATGTTTCGATTCTCCACGATAATGAAAATCAATGGAATTTGGCGATTTTCCGTAAAACCTAGTGCGTAGGACTGTACTTCGATACTACGCCAGAGGAGTGGATCCGACTGGTAGAAAATTATGGAGTGGTCTTCATGAAAAAGTTAATTATTCTGTCTCGGAAACCTCCGTTCTTTGTCTTCTCCGCACACTTGATTTTTGATCAGACAGTGTAATGATGAACGATAATTTTAAATGGAATGCAGAGACATCGCAGCAGCAAGGAGGACGTTTTGAGTTCAATGCTCTTATCTACATCTGCATCCATACTCAGCAAGCCTCCTGACGGTGTGTGCCGGAGGGTACCTTGAGTACCTCGATCGGTTCTCCCTCCTATTCCAGTCTCGTATTGTTCGTGGAAAGAAGGATTGTCGGTATGCTTCTGTGTGGGCTCTAATCTCTCTGATTTTATCCTCATAGTCTCTTCGCGATATATACGTAGGAGGGAGCAATATACTGCTTGACTCCTCGGTGAGGTATGTTCTCGAAACTTCAACAAAAGTCCGTACCGAGCTACTAAGCGTCTCTCTTGTAGAGTCTTCCTGTGGAGTTTATCTATCATTTCCGTAACGCTTTCGCGATTACTAAATGATCCTGTAACGAAGTGCCCTGCTCTCCGTGGGATCTTCTCCATCTCTTCTATCAACCCTATCTGGTACGGATCCCACACCGGTTAGCGGTAATAAAGCAGTGGGGAACAAGTGTACTGTAACCTACTTCCTTTGTATTTGGACTGCATTTCCTTAGGATTCTTCCAATGAATCTCAGTCTGGAATCTGCTTTACCGACGATTAATTTTGCATGATCATTCCATTTTAAATCACTCCTAATCCAAACTCCCAGATAATTTATGGAATTAATGGCTTCCTGATCCTGACCTGCTATATTGTAGCTAAATGATAAAGAATCTTTCTTTCTGTGTATTCGCAGCACATTACACTTGTCTACATTGAGATTCAATTGCCATTCCCTGCACCATGCGTCAAATCGTTGCAGATCCTCCTTCGTTTCAGTAAAATTTTCCAACTGTTACGACCTTTCGATATACTACAGCATCATCCGCAAAAAGCCTCAGTGAACTTCCGAAGTTATCCACAAGGTCATTTATATGTATTGTGAATAGCAACGGTACTACGACACTCCCCTGCGGCACACCTGAAATCACTCTTACTTCGGAAGTCTTCTCTCCATTCAGAATGACATGCTGCGTTCTGTTATCTAGGAACTCTGCAATCCAATTATACAATTCGTCTGATAGTCCACATGCTCCTAATTTTTTTCTTTAAACGACTGTGGAGAACTGTATCTAACGCCTTGCGGATAGGTAATATTCTCGCTCGTATTAAAGGTAGCCGTCGGAAATAGAATTCTGGCGAGGTCAAACAAGTAGTCTGGCGACACTGAGCAGGGAGTCCCTCGAAAATAAATAGCGTTTTTACGTGACAGGATGAAGTAACGATGTCTGATATGTCACCAAATTAAGTTTATAATTTTGCTAACAACTTTTTCGCTGGAATTTTCCAGGAGGTCCGACAGAACGCAAATTCTTCAGCGATGATATTTTTCATTACGTGGGCGGAACTGTTTCACATTCTTACGGTATTTTATTTTTTATCTGTGAATATTTTTATATTTTCGCAATAAAATATAAATCATAAGTTTCTGTAGACTCTGCGAACGTTCATATATTTTTTCAGTCCCAATGTGTCTGCGTTTTTTTTTTCACAGATTCAAGAAACAAAATATTTTTATTCAAAATGTCGTGTAAAGTTAATTTTTTTAATTTTGTAGCAGCAGACAAGATTTTTCATTAAAAAATATTCCAACATATTGTACACTAAAACTAGAGATGCCTAATATTTTTTTCGGAATATTTTATATGTTTGAAATTATCTCTAACTGGAAATAGTGTAAAACAGTGAGATGACCTTGAGGTTCCTGTTCTTGGGACGGCCGCTGTAGAATCGATGATATGTAACTCCACTATTACCTTCTTCGAAGAAATACATTTTGGATATCAGATGTGAAATTCCGGAGGCGAAATGTTATCCACAACTTGTGCAGAAACCAGACTGCAGTTGTGGGATTCGAAGCGTATTAAAGGAAAACAGAAGTTGTGAAGGATGTGAGGAAGCGTTGTAGTCTGCTTTTATTCAGTATGTACATGGAGAAACTGGAGAAGGAAACCAAAGAAAAATTTATAAAGGGACTTAAAACTCAGGAGGAAGAAATAAAGATGTTGTGGTTTGTCAGTAACATTATAAACTTTTTAGAGGTGGCAAATGACTTGCAAAAGTAGGGGAATGCAATGGACGGTCCGCACATAAGAGGTTATTAGGTTGAAGTTAACAGAAATAAAACAATGGTAATGGAAGGTAGTCGAATTAAATTAGACGATGCTGAGTAAATTACTTTAAGAAAGTGGCTCTGAGCACTATGGGACTTAACTACTAATGTCATCAGTGCCCTAGAACGTAGAACTACTTAAACCTAACTAACCTAAGGACATCACACACATCCATGCCCGAGGCTGGATTCGAACCTGCGACCGTAGCGGTCGCGCGGTTCCGGACTGTAGCGCCTAAAACCGCTCGGTTACTACGGCCAGCTTACTTTAAGAAATGAGACACAAGAATAGTAGATGAGTTTTGCCGTTTGTGCCTCAAAATAACTGATGGTACTCAAAGTAGAGAGAGTATAAGCTGAAGGAAGGCAAGAACGAGAAAATGTGTCCGGAAAAGAGAAACCCTGAATTGGAACATAAATTTAAAATGTTAAAAAGTGTTTGCTGAAGGCATTTGTCTGCTGTATTATCTTGTGAAACATGGATAACAACGAATGAAGTGCTCAATGAAATTGAGGAAAAAAGTAATTTGTGGCACAACTCGACTAAAAGAAGGGATCAGTTAATAGAACACATCCTCAGTCATCAAGAAGTTATCAGTTTGATAATGGAGGGAACTTTTGCTGGTAAAAATTGTAGATGGTGACCATGACTTGAATAAAATAAGCATATTCAGCATAATAACTTTAGGAAAGTAAAATCGTTTTTAGTGGATGAACATATAATTGTTTGCTTCTGAAAGAGATGTGACTTCACAAACCAGTACGTATTTTTTTTTACAGAAAAAACGGTCAATAACATCTGTGTTTCGAAATTAACTTTTCCTTTTTCATTAATACTAAATAAATATGGTTTTAACAACTCACTGTATCACTTTTACGTTATTCAAATTCTGAACTGTTGATAGGTAAAAGTGTAATTGTTGAAGGTTATAAGTTTGTCCTGATGGTTGTACGGTGTACTCACAGTAACGGCCAGCTAAATAACTGATAAAATATAAGGAAACAGTATGCTACATTATAAAAGTATCTGACATTGAAGATATTCTACAGTTAACGTTGGTATACCTGTGGTAGCGTTTACCTTGATGTCAACGTTTGAAACCGAGCTAGATTAGCACACTGAACTCGCATTCGGGAGGACGATGGTTCAAATCCACGTACGGTCATCTAGATTTACATTTTCCGTGATTTCCCTAAATCGCTCCAGGCAAATGCCATGGTGGTTCCTCTGAAAGCGGATGACCGATTTCCTTCCCAATGCCTGAAATATTTCGAGCTGGTCCTCCGTCAGTAATGACCTGAACTTCCACGGGATGTTAAACTTTAATATCCCTAATAATCCGTTTACCGATGTTTGACTTGCACCATATGTGAGAAGAGAGGCTGATGCCGTTTAGGAAGTGTTATAATCTTGAGTGCTGGCGGGAATGGGGACATATAAGCATGGAATTATGATTTCTTACACCCTTAAATGTCGTCACTGAGCAGTTCCCTTTCATTACCCGACACTCTCAGTTCACTCGCACTCACCGTAGCATTTTAACCCCTGTTTTGCACACGCGGTGTCCTGGGAATTTCGCACCAGTATCTTTCCTTTGTAAGCCGCCATCCGTACTATTTATTGATTTGCACTTAATTATTGCTTGCTTTCGATTGACTGGTTGGAAAATTAGCCATCAGATAGTGAACGTATGACGTTTCGAATGCCAACTTATACCCAAGTTAAAATCTCCGATTCTAATGTTGTGACCGCGTGTCTACGAGGCATGCCCTGTCTATTCGCCCACATTTTCAGTAACTCATTCCCTTCCAACTGTTATTATAACAATGAAGAGGTTGCAGTATATGACCACTCTAGTACAACACAGTTAATTTTTTTGACTTTAAATTGAACTATTATCTCCCTACATGTTCTGATCAGTCATGCTGCAACAGCAGTTACTCATCTATCACGACCTTATATGCCATTGTCGATTTCTTATCGTACAATAGCCTTTTGGTTATATGATACTTCCCTCGAAACGAAATTATTTCTGAGCTTCAAAATTATTATTTTGACCACGATCATGTGATGGTTGTGGCGAATCTGAACAATCTTTCCACAAAAGTATGTCACATTTATGTGCGATTGCATAAAACAAGCTAGGAGTTTGTTTAGTAGGTCATAAAAGCGACATTTTCCAGTCTCTCTTACAAATACGTGTGGATCTAACGCAAACGAAATTTACTGTGTTGAAGTGTTACGTGTTGCGCAGTATCAGACAGTACAATGTTTCAAAATCTGGCAAGGCACAGGGTTTCGGGCCTCTGGCATGCACAGCACACGGGAAGCCGTTTTCGAGACAGACTGGCGCAACGTGTTGCGGCGCGGCTGGCAGGTAAACTCGAGTCCTGCGCTTTGGATTCCGTGCCGGCGCCTACGTGCCCTGGCGACGGACGGGCGGATCCCGTCGTCAGTGACGGACCGTATATAAGGGCCTGACAGCGCTCGTTGTGCCACAGTGTGTTCAGCAAGCAGCCACACAGCCACCCCAACATGTTCAAGACTGTGAGTAACGCTTCTGTTAACAGAACTGGGCTGGTCCTTTATTGACGGTGTATCTCAACGGAAGAAGGATGAATATCCTTTCTGTCAAGTCATTAAAGGCGTATTATGCGTAGACTATCTAAATTTGTACGTGGTAGAATAAAGTTGCCAGCAGTTCTTGTGAGCTAGTAGTGGGGTTTCACTGACTTTCCGATACATATGCCTGAGCAGAATAGCTTCACCTGTGATATTATGAAGTGTAGGTAGGTTCGAAAACAATCCCTAATTTCCTAGTAACATAACTAGGTCTCCATTGTCGCGCAGCCTCCGAACCAAATTGTATGAATTTCGTGTCACAAGCGTAAATAATCTATGCGCGGTGGGGGACCCAGCAGTAAGCTCAAATGGAAAGCAAGTTCTGTCTTTTAAACGCATGAATTCATCTATTCAGCAGATGAGGAGTGGAGCTGTCGCGTCGTGTGCAAAACACTCTTCGGCTAACAAACTGGGTGCGTCAAATGTAACTTCGCTTGCTGTATTGACTTTTAAAAAAATGTTTTCCTGACATGTAGCAGGATATTTTTGGAGTGCTTCTTATTCACTTCGGTAGCAGCGTTGATGGTAGCTCACTTGTTTAGAGGAAGGCAAGGGCATTCCACATTCTATATGAAGTAACGCGCTGCGGCCTCATACCATACATCGGGCAGTTGACAGCAAGGTGGAATATCTAATGTAAATAAGGAAAGGCTGGAGAGAAAGGAAAGTTTGCTCAGTTCGAGAGAAAAAGTAATAGAACGACTGAAATACGTATTTCAACTCACAGGTGTAGAAAGTAGCAGTGATAGCGAAAATTCTAAGTATACGCTCGTGTCCCGATCGTGCAGCCAGTTGAAGTGCAGCAAAAGTAAAATAAATAATAAAATATATATAGTTCACGAGGAAGATTACAGAAGCCATTCCTAGATGATTGTTCTCTCCCTGAAATGTCAACTTCTTTCTGGAGAGAAAATGTATAAAAAAAGGGAGAGTACAGCTTCTTATGCATTTGACACGTGAAGTTCGACTTAACGACAACCTGTGAAAGGTATTCGCTTTTTCTGCACAGCACTCTACATACTTTTCTTTAACATAGAATGTTCCTGTTTATGTAAATTATGGTGCTTTGTGCATAAACTGCCGCCTCACCTTGCGGTAATGGCTGACCCGTGAAGTTTGCTTTGTGGTAAGCAAATGAGAACACGGATCTCAAAGTGTAAGAGTCTGATGACAATACACATCACTCACTTTTCAAATCGATATGCATACTATTGCCTATGTGTCCAGTGTTCTATTCCGTGACGGATGCATGTCAAAATGGTTCAAATGGCTCTGAGCACTATGGGACTTAACATCTATGGTCATCAGTCCCCTAGAACTTAGAACTACTTAAACCTAACTAACCTAAGGACAGCACACAACACCCAGCCATCACGAGGCAGAGAAAATCCCTGACCCTGCCGGGAATCGAACCCGGGAACCCTGGCGTGGGAAGCGAGAACGCTACCGCACGACCACGAGATGCGGGCAATGCATGTCAAAACGTTCAAACGTGTGTGAAATCTTATGGGGCTTAACTGCTAAGGTCATCAGTCTCCAAGCTTACACACTACTTAACCTAAATTATCGTAAGGACAAACACACACACCCATGCCCGAGGGAGGACTCAAACCTCCGCCGAGACCAGCCGCACAGTCCATGACTTCAGCGCCTTAGATCGCTCGAGGATGCATGTCAGACATACTATTTAGAATCAAAAACATTTACTGTTGTCCAAGAAAGCATTCAGAAACTATCTGCTTCGTGGTGATCGTCATACGTTAGAGAAATGTACCAGCCTGAATAGCAAGCAATACTGTTTCATTTGATTTCACACCTACGACTCATTGAAGCGTAGCATTAAAGCAGTTTTAGGTTTCAAACATGTATTAGCACTGTCAAAAAAGGTTAAAATGCTAATTTAGGCGTACAGTGTCACAGAAGCTAAGTTTTATCATTGAACAGCCACACTATAATATTTCATATTTTCGTTGCTATGTATTTTGTCTCTAATCAA
The DNA here is from genome assembly GCF_023898315.1 of Schistocerca nitens. Classification (NCBI taxonomy): domain Eukaryota; kingdom Metazoa; phylum Arthropoda; class Insecta; order Orthoptera; family Acrididae; genus Schistocerca; species Schistocerca nitens. The sequence continues at coordinate 316,952,155 of NC_064621.1, read as the reverse complement.
GAAGTTATGAAACAAACAATTTTTTCAAATCACGAAGCTTTCCGATGTTATATGTGCAACACGAAGATATAGTTCAATTGGATAAAAGCGTAAGGGGCCTGAAGATGGCAAAATGAACTGCTGAAACTCGTTGCTTTCACAATAAATTAAAAAATCGTAAGTATACGACTGTTGGTGATGTAAACTGACACTGGGAAAACGTGAATTAATAGTGATATTTATGTACGACATTATGATGTATATTAATTTCGAGATGCTGAGAGTTGGACTGCAAACGATATACGCTGCATTGGTAGCCCATTTTATTGTCAGAAGCAATGCGTATTTCCTAACACGTAGTTACTTCTCACTCCTAACAAACGTTGATTAAGATATAAAGAACCTCGAACCGGTGTAATGAATAACAGTACTTAAGTGCAATGGCTCGAACTTAATTAATGGCAGCTATATATGTACAATTCATAGAAGATAGAGTCATGTTTCAACATTTAACTGTCCTTCAGAATAGTCACCAATAATGTATACAATCCGTTGCCCAGCATTATGGAAGTCATAGGATATCCTTAGCGGCTATAGTTGCGTTGATATTTCGAGTAGAGCAGTCTACTGTCCGACGAATGTGCTTTCTTCGTTATAGGAATCACGTTGAAATCACAAGAGCTTAAGTGCGAGGATTGTGGTGGGTGGTACAGCTCTTCCCAGTCCCATCGATCGAACAAATCAGTCTCAAACTGCACCATAAGTACCCGAATATTGCCCTGCAAAATGGTTGACGGGTCCTGCAGAAAGTGTCGCCGCCATGTTCGCTCAAATTCTAAGACATTCAATTTTGAAACAATGATCGCGATCGGCGGAGAAAAAGAGGATGGGACTTCTTATAGCTAGCTTTCTTTTCTCAGAAGTTATTTCAGGTATGGCGATTCACTGGGAATTGCATCATTCTAGAAAATAGTTGTTATAAATAAGCTGTACAAATTAGCTAATTAACTCGTTAGCTCATGGTTTAATGAAACGTATACAAAGGGTATATATAATTTATCTTTCTCCATTTTAAAAATAAAAATGTATGAAGAAAGGTCTTTCTCATTCTAAAGAATTGTTACTAAAGCTAATGACGGTGGGGAGTGGAGTGTAGCCCACCATGATTGTCCTTGACAAAAGTAGAGGTAGCGATCTCAGGAAGGTGGAGAACATGAGATATTTAACGTGACGTGTGCGTTGCAGGTGTTCGTCGTCCTCGCCCTGGCGGCCGCTTGCCTGGCCAGCCCCGCTCCCAAGCCGGCCCCCGGCCTGCTGTCGGCCGGCTACGTGGCCGCCGCCCCCGTCGCTTACACCGCCCCCGCTGTGGCCGCCGCCCCCGTCGCCTACACCGCCGCGGCGTACCCAGCCGCCTACGCCGCCGCTTACAGCGCCTACCCCGCTGCCAGGGCCGTCTACTACGGCTAGGCCTAAGCTGTGTCGCAACTTGTGTCATGACAACAGAAGGATATTAAATATACTGCATCACTGAACCCTTGTTTTTCTGCCATCTTGTGATACATTTTACACATATAAATAAGTAAATGAGGTGAATCTTAGGGATAAAATGACACTAAGCAAACAAGGTACAAACTTTTCTGAAAACTCTTACGGGAACCATGTTTCAGGAAAGCCATGGAATACAGGAAGTAACGGCGAGGGATATTTTGTAGTATGTACAGAGGAGCTAATGTTTGAAAACATTCCACAACGCAAAATCGAGAGAAAGACATAAACAGAATCAGGAAAAATGCACGACGAACGTAAAGTGTCATACGGAGGGAATGATCCATATGTGGCGTAACCTTGTAGTGTCAGCTAGTCACGCAACATATTCAATGGTCATCCCAAGATATAACGTCATAAACAGAACTAGGTTCCAGCGAGAAAACTAACTAATCACACGGTAACCATATTTTCAAAAGCTTACACATTTAACGACAAGTCGACGACGATTAGTTTGGAGATATAACGTAAACAGCTCGCTAACATATAAAATACATTTTTATCGAACTGCTTCGAGTGGTCATCACATGCTGTGAATAACAGACGAATAGGAAGTTTCTCATCTCTACTATTGAAAAGACCACACGTCACTACTTTGACCTAATTAGTGACAGATATTTCTGTAATTATAACGGTAAGACAAGGGTCGTGAGGCTCTGTCTTACATTCTATTTCACACATTGTATCTTATTTACTACTTTGTTAATGCTTAGGTATCCAGACGTTGCTTAATTTTATCTTCAATATCTAAAAAACTTCTCAAATGCCCATTATCTTCTTATAAAATAATGTTTCGACCGGCATCAAAACTGATGTGAGTGAAGTCGTTGTCTTACAGCATTTGCTCCCATTCTGTAAAATTGGGGCCCACCTGTTGCCTTTACTCACAACGTACACGTGTGTCGTGACCGGGCACCACTTATTTATGCCTTAAAATAGTGTAAACCCCGACATTTAAATTGTACAACTTGAGAAACCTAATTTTAATACGGCGTCCGTCCAACAAACCCTCAAGAGCATTTCCCTACATCGCTGGAGACTACTTGCGAACTTGTTTACTTTGTGTATGTGTGAGTGTGTAACTTACTAGTTGCCGAACTATTGAAACACTCCTTCAAATTTCATTACCATCATTTTACGGAATATATGTCGTTCGTGCAAGCATCATCTGGGTACTTTTAAGGTCCAGGTTACGTTTCAAAAGAAATAACTCTTCATTGATAGTGTTATACACCCTCTTTTTCTCTGCTTCTCAAACCCTTTTTATTTTTTCTTTATGGGTTGTTAAAATTTAAAAATGAATTCACTGTAGGAGACATATTCGTTCCGAGCGAATCAAGAACTCTATTGATAGTTGCAACTATTCCCATTCATTCTTGGGACGCTGTAGCATATTCTCAACAACATGACATGTTTCTGTCACTCAGGATCATCTTAAGATCTAAGCAGGAGAGTCAACAACCTGTTTCTTTAGTGTCAGAACCTTATATCTCTGTGCAGAGTGACCAACATACTTGAGACGCCCTGCTAAACCCGCAGGACAGGATAGGTAGTTTAAGTTGTGGAAAGGGGACAAAATAAGCGGCTGTCAGTTACACTCGAAAGTACAACCTTTTATTTGATCAAACGTTACACATCCAAGAAAAATATTTTTCAAAGGAAAAACACAGCTTTAGTTTTGGAACTTAATAAGTGGCTGAATGCGCCGTACAATCTCATGCTTTAAGGGCAACACCACTTTAATTTAAAACCAAGTACTGTTAAACTCCACCAGAGGGTGGCTGAAATTTGCCAACTTGAAGATACATGTTGCTGCTCGCGGGACTACAAATTACACAATGTGAACAGTCGCGACTTGCTGGTAGATTAAGTCAAAACTCAACTTTCATGTCCAGGAACGGTGAACCACGAACCTCGTAGCAATGGGAACAGCACCACACATTCCAACACCGCAAGGAGGCTGTCAGCGGGCCTGGCCAAACCACGCGCCGCAGAGATTTCCTCGCTGCTCCACTCCAACCGACCAACTGCGCGCACACACCCCAGCCGGAAACTATAAGCGCTAGGCCAAAGATAGTCCAAGATACGAATATCGACACACACCGCTGCTCCCACCCACGGAAAGAGAGAATAAAAGCATAATCGCGATAACCGCGGGAGACTAAACACAGAATAGCAACAAAGGTTTAATCCAACGCATAGCAAGAGCCAGCCATGGCTCAGTACTTTCGCAGAAGAGTCAAAATAAAAGTTTTAGAATCCACAGGAGATCAGCAGGGCTCGGATTGGCGTAGTGTGCAATGTGAGGTGGAACGGATACTGACAGAAATCAACGATTTTAATATAATACGATGACACAGTCCAATATACTTTTAGTCTATTTTATTTTAGTAACGTCACAGCCGTCATGAGACATTTTAGTGTTTTGACTTCATTATCTAACTTCTACAACATAATAATGAGAACATTGTCTCTCAAAACGCACTGTCCAGTTGGATGTAGGACAGAATTACGGTTGAATGCTACCAATTCTTACTGAAAATATATAACAACCGCTACTTCAGATCCCTTCTGGATAACATTAAATTCAACTTTTTTCCCTTCTGTCATTGGTGATACCTATCTTAAATTTCTAGGGGAAAGCAGTACTTCCCCCGTACATTGGCCGTTTGATTGAGTAGTCGAGGTCTCGACAGTCCTATCAGCAAAAGCTGATATCTCTGGTTTGCTCCTTTCGAATGTTACTTTGATGAGCAGTTGTTTTCCACTATAGACAGTTCGCGTTAAGTTGGAATACATATAACCCCCTGGGCTGGAATTTTTAAAAGTTATTACCTAATTAAAAATATTAATATCCTGTTTCCTAAACAGTGCCTGCTATATCACTTTTGTTTCGTATCGCTTCTCAATATACGAAGTCTTATATACGTTATGTGTTATCACACTGATATAGGGACACCTAAGGAGAAATTTCATAATTGTAATCATGTTCATCGATTCTTTAATCGTCCACTTTCCTTTCTGTGGTTCACAGTATTTGGTATTCAACATAATCTTATTTTCTTTCTTCAATGTGATACCCCTCGAATCCTTACTCTTTCCTGTTCGGTTTGATATACTCCTTGTGATTATCTTCTGCGCATATATTAAAAAGACTTGGTGACTTGTCATTCTGACAAGTTTTTTCCGCGTGTGTAACAGATAGTATTCAATTCCCTCCTTGAATCGGAACTGATAACATCACAATTCATTTCCTTACTTTCACATTCACCAAGATATTCTTTTCTAAAATTAGGAACGTATGTCGGCTAACATACGGGTCCGACTCTGGTTTGTGGAGGGGCAAAAATTCTTGCATGTGTTCTTTGTATTTAATGGAACTCGAAAAATTTGGTTATGGTACACCCGACGTATGTCTCTTGAGAGATCGATGTTGGTAAGTCAGTAAGGAGAAAGTTCCACACTTCTAAATTAAGACGGCGTAATAGTTACTGACTGTCGTCCTGTGAATGGATACACAATTCAGATACGTATTTCAACTTCACTCTCTCGTTACATGTAAAATCTCAATAGCTGTCATTAGCTGCCTTCAATTCTCTAGCAGTTGTCATTGTAGGTGGCCCTTCCACATGAGAAGTTTTAAACTACACTGTCTCCTCCTGATCGAGACTATTTTGAGCTACCGACACGTGGTTCCGATCAACGGCTCTCCATGTTCCTTAAGAATACTTTAGGACTTACGATGTGACTACGCGTGTACACCGGTACTGGCGTTTCTGTACTGATTTTTTCGTCATTAACGCCACTGCTTCAACGCATTTTCCTTTCCTAAGGAAAAGTGCCTTGTTCGTCCTGCGATGTGTATGGGAATTAAAACACCAGTCATCTATGACATTCTACTGTCTACCAGTGGACAATATGTTGATCTTAATGGCTGGAAGTACTATCGTCAGTTCTATACATTGCCTCAGAAAGTGGCTCAGAAAAATCTTCCTGTTTGCGCATCTGACACAATGAAATAGCTGGGTAGCAGTGAGAAGCAACGACGTGGCAGTCACTCCGAATGATCCATACGGTAAGATGTGAGGTAACCCAACTCACCCATTTTTAAATGTAGGTTACACTACGTTCTCAACTGGACCTACTGCCGAGATGTTTTTCCTGACAACTGAAGCAACATAGTCCTCTTAACTTCACGTCTAACACACATGCATGTTGCTGCTGTTGAGTCTACCTTTTACCAGGGATTTCGGACTACACACAGGGCCTGCATGTGTAAAACTGCTCCAGAATTTATCCACATTCCTCCCCCTCCCCCCACTGCTTGTTTTGGGAAGGTCTCCCTCTCCACGGAGAGTGTTTGCTCTCTGACTCTCATCTCTACGGTCATCGGGAGCCTGTCACCTACGAATCTTTGATCTCACAGTCCAGATGCAGTTTTAGAGGCGAGAGCCGTGTGGTATGTGTCGGACCTTAGTCGTCTTCCACAATTGATCCAGGTTACTAGACAGTCAAACACTTTTCTTTTTCTCTCTCAAAGGTTAGCATTTCCTTCACTTAGAGATCTCTTTCCCCGTCTAGCACACTGCGACACTTGGCACGTCTTGTTCCAGAATGAGTTTCACGTCAAAGTCTGACACGTTTGGTAGGCCGAATAATTTACCATATAGCTGATGTCTATCCTTTCAGCCGGTAGTCCATACGCCTTAAATTCCAAGTACTTCCATACTCAGGGGATGAGTAAAAGGGAGCAGGTGCAGGCAAGGTTCTAGTGGTGGTGGTTTGCTGTAACCCTCCTCTGACTTGTTATGGCGTGTTAAGTGAGCCTGAGTAACTGTGATGGGGAATTGCACAGTGTAGTTCCGTTTGTGCCGCTATGGAGGAGGGAAATGGAGAGGGTGCAATCCCCCGGTACAGGCACATAGCCTACTCCTCTCGAATACCACCACGGGGGCCGCTGAGCTTGACGTTCGCATCCCACGGCCGGCAAGTGCCCTCACTTCATGAGACACTGCACAAAGGTTTGTAGTTTATTCCAACACGTTGACCCAAGGACTGGTGGCCTGGAACTCTACGCTACCAAGCCCCTCCTCCACTTTCCGGCCAAAACCTGGCATTGAAATTTTTTTCCAACTGCGTAATGCGATCCTGTTTACCTCTGATTAGAGCGCCATGGCATGTGCATGTATTGGTCATCACGCCAACAAAGGCAGGTGCGATGTACATCTATGCACCCACAGGGTCTCACTGACGTAAGTCCAGATATTTGTAGTGATGACTGAGAGCAGTGAGTTGAACACCATTATCTATTACATCAGTATGTACTTCATTTGTTGATTATTTGTTATAGCTACTACGTGTGGTATGTTCCTAGATTGGTTAGTACACGTGGCACAAACAAGCCACTAAAATGTATTTTTCCCCGGTCAACAGGTCAGATATTCAAGTGTGGCTGTCTGTAGGCACTAGTATAGTGTACATTGACAAGCGTAGACTACTTCGCGGTGCAGTTGAGTCGGTTCAGAAAACATCACGTAGTAATTTAAGTGATGTGTTTGAAGGGATTCTGTTAGACGCAGACAGCAAAATAACATACACGCTGGAGCTGGTACATATTCAGGTGACAATTTGCACAATATTTGTACCTACTGCCCTAATACCTTGTAAGGTTTCTACAATCAGTCATTCGAGAGATCAAAGTGCATTGCAACTGCCTACGAAAGCACGTTAGAATATGTAACAATATCTAAACGTTTAACAACTATGAATCACTGGTCTCGCGTGATTCTCAGCCAAGTCATTAAAACGTAATTCCAAACACAGAACCGTATCATCCACTCAAAAGACAAAAAACCGATCTTCAGATGATCTTCAATGTTACCAGTTCCCCCAACGGGAAATGGATAACGCTGTGTCTTCGTCATTCACAATTTAGTTATTCTTGTCTGATAGAAGTGCAATTAAGTTAATGGACGTCTCAGATTTATTTTACATTATCAGCCCTTTGGCCTGTGTTCTATCCGACAGACTCACATAGCTTATCCTGCCTTGCTTTTAGAAATTTCGTATTTTGCGACATCCATAATCTGTTTTGTAAGTTGCAGTCCCTTTGAGCTTCCGCGAACAATTTCTAAAACTGATTTTGACATATTAACGATGTTATTGTATCACACATTACCTGTATATTGTATAAATACATTACCTGTAGCTTCATAGGTAGCTTTCATTATATGTACAACATGCCTGAGATGACAAATGTTCATCAGTAAAAGAAAGCTAAGTATTTTTAACTCTGATATGAATACGAAAGCTCCTGTAGGCCGATTATTAGCTGTCAGGCTACACACGATCAACAGCTCATCAGGGTCCGACAATTAACTTCCGTTAAACGACCTAGGAGTTAATATTACTTGTTGACAGTGTGTTATGATCTGATTGCAATACGTTTGTTGCACAACGATCGAAATTTAGAATCTACGGAAGCAAGGGAGATGAGACGGCGTTGGAGTAGTACCAGTAAGTGACGTAAAATGACCTACACTGGCAGCTAATATAGTTCAAAGCACGATAATATGTTTTAAAATTACTTCCAGAACATGTAATTACTACTCGATGTATTATGTACACTATCTTTGTGAATCAGAACGTAAATTGTGTGTTAATGGGTGATGTAAGGTCATAACTGTAATTTAAGCTGGAGATTAGTTTTCCAAGGTAACATGTGGGCACAAATCCATGCATGAAAACTTAATTTGATGCTAGTAGTGACGAATGAAATTCTGTGGAGTATGCGGTGAACAGGTTCAATTAGTCTCCCAGCCCGAGAGCCGCTACAGGCACATGCAATTAGCTATACTTAATAATTCACAAGGAAACCGTATATTCAGTCACAGTGATGGCACAGCTGCACATCAGCAGTGCACACCTGTCGGCCGAGGAGTGGTTTTCTGTACAAGCCAGAAAAATTAGAAACATTTTATGTTATGACACAAAACATATTAACAGTAAATTCGATTCGTGGTTACGACACGCAGCTCTCCGTAGTTGTGTGCATCGCTAGATATTCTGATGGACTTTGTTAGACTGCCATCAATTCTCCTCTTTACTGCGTCAAGTTTGTTAACTTCTAATGCCTAGATTATTAAATGTAAACTTTATGCTGGATGCAGAAATGCGTACACCAAAACTTATGCTGTATTGACTATATTACGTTGCAACCTTTTCCGTTGTTTCTGGCACAAATTTCTGTGGAACTTAAGAGGTTCCTTGTTCCTGTTATTTTCAAAACCTTTGTCTTGTTTCCCTTAGTTATCACTTTTACCACATTGAAAAGCAATTTACTGAACTGCCTCGTTCCGTTGCTGAGCTAAGATTAATTTTTTACACGGCCGAAGAATGATCCAGATTGATGGCGTAAGAGCTCAAGCATATGGAACGCGTGTGGGAAGAATATTCCTGTGGTGCACTCACACAATTCTCATTTACAATCATCTATAATTCATTCGGGACCCGTAATAGTGCCTCTTAACCATGGTCACGAGAATTAAATTGAGTCATGATGCAGCAGACGACAGCTTGGTTCGAGGGTGAAGATACTTGTTGCCTGGCCTTTGTCGATATTGTAGCTGTCGTAAGTAAGAACACAGTGTTATCAGTTAAACAGTTCAGTCGTCTGCAGCGAAATTCCGATATGCAGTTGAGTGCAATCTAACAAAGCAGCAAGGAAAACAACAAATTGCACTGCACGTGCCACAAAGATTACGGTTCCATTAGGCACTTTATCTGACGTGTTTCGCCACGTAGGATTATTGATAGTTCTATTGCGACGCAAATAATTGACTGACTGTAGTTAAGTGAATTAAGATGCCTCCGACGGCTAATGCAAGAGGATGCGTAAGTGGTTCAGACCACTGACGACGGAATGTTGTAGCATCGAGTGCTGGATGCTGAGACAACAGGAACTACCTTTACAGTGGCGGCAGTCAGCACATGACCTAGCGCAGCCAGGGAAACAGAGTTGAAATATCACCAAATCTCCAATCTAGCACGAAGACAGAGCCATTACAGCGTTAGTGGCCCAGTTACTTCGCATCTGGACACAGACTTCTTGCCTTAGTGATTGAGACCAAAGCTTCATTAAAACAAGGAGAGACCAAGGTCACATTTTAATCCAAGCTACTGCCGTTAGTTAGCCGTAATTCCTGTGGGCTAACCCACGTCAATCCATGACCTACAACTATGCATACTCCAATCAAATGGTTCAAATGGCTCTGAGCACTATGGGACTCAACTGCTGTGGTCATTAGTCCCCTAGAACTTAGAACTACTTAAACCTAACTAACCTAAGGACATCACACACATCCATGCCCGAGGCAGGATTCGAACCTGCGACCGTAGCAGTCGCACGGTTCCTGACTGCGCGCCTAGAACCGCGAGACCACCGCGGCCGGCATACTCCAATCAGTCATCCTCTTTGCGCACTACCACTGTTACCTGCGGCCTTGCTGCTGGTGCCAAATCTGATGCCGTGGACTTACTGCCAGGCCAGCTGAGGACCTACTTCAGCACCTGCTGACCTAAAGTGTAGATCCTCATCTCGAGCATGGGGTCGTGCGGCCTTTCAGGTGCCTTTGGCTGCGCGTTTATTGCAGCCTACCTCTGTTCATGTGCGCAGCCATCTCCGCTGCTGGAAGCCGTCTTCTGAAACCACAGTTAAACTGTTCAGCCTACCACCTTGATGCTATTGATTCCATCCCCGAAGACCTGCAGGAATGGGAAGCTCCCCCATAAGGTCACGCAGATTTAAATTTCGTGCAATTGATACTCGTTTAGAATAAAAATACATCTAAACGATGTACCCACCAAATGCAGAATAGTAACATATATAAGTTAATAAGGGACTGGTTGGTGGATATATATAAAAGGGTGATATAAAACTGTTTCATGAATACAGCCAATGGTTGTGGAAACTATTACTGATATATAGAAAGGTCCTGGAAAGGCACGATCGAAGAACAATTATCTCCGGAATGAAATATTCACTCTGCAGTGGAGTGTGCACTGATATGAAACTTCCTGGCAGATTAAAACCGTGTGCGGGACCGAGACTCGATCTTGGGGCATTTACCTTTCCCGGGCAAGTGCTCTACCAACTGAGCTACCCAAGCACGACTCACGCCCCGTCCTAACAGCTATACTTCTGCCAGTACCTCGTCTCATACCTTCCAAACTTTACAGAATCTCTCCTGCGAACCTTGCAGAACCAGCACTACTGAAGAAAAGGATATTGCGGAAACATGGCTTAGTCAGAGCCTCGGGGATGTTTCCAGAATGAGATTTTCACTCTGCACCTTTGCCTTTGGCGGGCAAGTGCTCTACCACTTGCCCGCGAAAGGCAAAGGTCCCGAGTTCGAGTCTCGGTCGGGCACTCAGTTTTAATTTGCCGGGAAGTTACATATCAGCGCACACTTCGCTGCAGAGCGAAAATCTCATTCTGGAAACATCCCCCCGACTGTGGCTCAGCCATGTCTCCGCAATATCCTTTCTTTCGGGAGTGCTGGTTCTGCAAGGTTCGCAGGAGAGCTTCTGTAAAGTTTGGAAGGTAGGAGATGAGATACTGGCAGAAGTAAATCTTAGATGAGGGGGCGTGAGTCGTTCTTGGGTAGCTCAGTTGGTAGAGCACTTGCCCGCGAAAGGTAAAGGTCCCGAGTTCGAGTCTCGGTCCGGCACACAGTTTTAAAAAATGGTTCAAATGGCTCTGAGCACTATGGGACTCAACTGCTGAGGTTATTAGTCCCCTAGAACTTAGAACTAGTTAAACCTAACTAACCTAAGGACATCACAAACATCCATGCCCGAGGCAGGATTCGAACCTGCGACCGTAGCGGTCTTGCGGTTCCAGACTGCAGCGCCTTTAACCGCACGGCCACTTCGGCCGGCACACACAGTTTTAATCTGCCAGGAAGTTTGACTATAATCTCTCTTAAACGCAAGGTGAGTACAATTAGATGGTTGTGAAAATTTAACCTGAGAAGTGAAACTCTGATGCAAATTAATTAACTTCGCACCTACCTCGCGTTTGTGGCCGCAACGGTTCCGCATGCTTACCACTCAGCCTTGCGAGGGTAGAAGACGCTGCAGGTGTGACTGAAAATTTTAAACCCAGCTCAGTGACTGTTTTCTGAAGTGGGAGACGTCTCTCTCTGGAGCTTTCTTTGATGAACTCAAGCAAGTAACTTCTATGATGGCCTCGAGGGAAGTGTGCTCTAGAAGGTATTACTTAAGCAAGTGTATTCTGGTTGTTCACTACAAAACTTAACTGGTTCTGCCAGCATCGCAATCTCGCCAGCCAGTTGCAGCAGATATTGCACGTTCCGACTAATGATAATTTAGTAAACCATTAGATTAGCAATATCCCATTCCTGCTGATTCTCTGGTGGTTAACCAATAAGGTGCATTTCTTCCATGGTATGGGGAAGAAGGCTTAAAATCTCTCCCACTCACTGACAAGCGTTTGGGCGTGGCTAACCAAAAGTTGAAGCCTGTTTGCATGCATGGGAACTCATCCTGTCTATCATAATATTTACTTTGGACAAATCAAAGAACTTTATTTTCCCATGATGCGGGGCCACAGTCATAATATATTTCTTTAAAGTCAGTACCTCCATTAGACTTACTTAATTACAGTGTTACATTTACACTTACAAAATCATGATTTCGGCTTCATAGTGCCATTATCAAGTGTTTTAAGTGTTATAAATTGCGTAAGATACCATATTGTCATATTAAAATACATAGTAGAGTATGCCATCATAGGCAATTTATAACACTCAAATCACTTGATAATAACACTTTGAAGCCGAAATCATGATTGTGTAATTGTAAATGTAACACTGTAAATAAACAACATCCTCATGGCGATACTGAATTTAAAGAAATCAAGGTACCCCTTACCACACTTTGAAAAACTTTCCCCAGCAGGTCACACCTGGGCTTTACAATTTCTCCCATGCTGCATATTTTCACGTTCGGGTTTTCTCCTCCTATTGAGCTTCTCCTTTTTTTTTTTTGAGTTGTCAGTCTTCTGACTAGTTTGATGTGGCCGACAACGAACTCCTCTCCTGTGCCAACCTCTTCATCCCACCGTAGCGCCGACCGCTGCGAACGAGCGGCTGTACGCGCTTCAGTCCGGAACGGCGCTGCTGCTACGGTCGCAGGTTCGCATCTTGCCTCGGGCATGGATGCGTGTGATGTCTTTAAGTTAGTTAGGTTTAAGTAGTTGTGAGTCTAGGGGACTGATGACCTCAGATGTTAAGTGCCATAGTGCTTAGAGCCATTTGAGCCTAAAGTAGCACTTGTAATCTACGTACTCAATTATTTGCTGGATGTATTCCAATCTCTGTCTTCTACAGTTCCGTCTAGTACTATGGAAGTAATTCCTTCATGTCGTGACAGATGTCCTGTCATCCTTTACCTTCGCCTTTTCAGTGTTTTCTACATATTTCTTTCCTCTATGGTTCTTCGCAGAACATCCTAACCCCTAACCTTATCAATCCACTTAATTTTCAACATTCATCTGTAGCACCACATCTCAAATACTTTGATTCTCTTCTGTTTCGGTTTTTTTACAGTCCATGTTTCACTGCCATACAGTGCTGTGCTCCAAACGTACATTCTCGGAAATTTCTTCCACAAATTAAGGCCTATGTTAGATGCTACTAGACTTCTCTTGGCCAGGTATGACTTTTTCACCGGTGCTGGTCTGCTATTGATGTCCTCCTTGCTCCTTCCGTCAGCGTTTATTCTCCTACCTGGGTAGTAGAATACTTTAACTTAATCTACGTCGCTACCATCACTCATGATGTTATGTTTTTCACTGATCTCATTTCTGCTACTTATCATTACTTTTGTCTTCTTTTAGTTACTCTCAGTCCATATTCTGTACTCATCAGACCATTCAGTCCAGCAGGTCATGCACGTTTACTCAGGCTGGCAACGTCATCAGCGAGTCGTGCCATTGATATCTTTTCACCTTCAAATTTAATTCCAGTCCTGAAACTTTATTTTCAGCGTTTCTTCTGCGATGTATAGATTGAACATAGGGCGAAAGACTACGTCACTGTCTTACACCTTTTCTAATGAAAGTACTTCATTCTTGGTCGTCCGTTCTTATTATTCCCTCTTCGCTCTTGTACATATTGAATATTACCCATCTCTCCCTATAACTTACCCCTAGTTTTCTCAGGATTTTCAACATCTTGCACCATATTACATTGTCGAACGATGTTTTAGTGTCGAAAAGTCCTATTAACGTGCCTTGACTTTTTTAGACTGGCTTCCATTATCAACCGAAATCTCAGAATTACCTCTCTGGTGAGCCGAGGTAACTCACGCTTCAGCACTTGTTCCGTTCTTCTAAACCAGCGGAACCCGCTACTGTAGCGCGGTCCACGGGTTTAAAAGGAGCGCGCCGTGGAATAAAAGTAGGATCACTCTTGCCGATACCTGCGAGAGGCTCATGTGTTCAAGCACGGAGCAAAGGAAACCGTGGTCGATACGATCAAAAGCGTGATAAAAATCGTCAGCGACTAAGGCGCCTCGAAGGCGGCAAGCAGCCGCCAACTCCGTGACGTCGCGGTAGGCGCCAAGTGCCCTGTGGATGTTGATGTCGACCCCTAAATATGTCTCGTCGGGATGGATCATGTACCCGATTGTAGCTTGAAGACGTGTGCGAAGGATACCGGCGAAAAATTTATAATCCGCATTCAGAAGCGTAACAGGACGATAGTTGTGACAAAGGTGAGAACCGCTCGTTTTTGAAACCGGTATCATGATGTCTTCCAGGAAATCTATGGGGACAGTAAAATCGTCGCAGAGGATGTCTTGATACATCTGAATCCACGCAGCTCCAGTGAGAGGGTAGATGATGTGGTAGTACCCGTTCGGTAAGCCATCTGGTCCCGGTGATTTGACGGGTGCGCCGCGTGTCACTGTCAAGTCTGCAGCAGTTAGGGGAGCCAACAGGGCGTCATCCTGGGCAATTTCTCCAGGGATAGGCCAATCGCGCAGGATGCCTTCATACTCGCGGGTGGTCCGCGGGTCTTCGGCATAAAACGTACTGTAATGCTGGACGAATGCTGCAGCGACGGCATACTTCAAGTCGACGCATACACCACCATAATGGCAAAGCCTCATGCACATGGCGGATATGTGATGGTCTAGGCCCTGACATCATCGCGAAACAGGATGCTGGTTCCACTGGCACCGTTGCAACATGGAATGCTGTTACTGTGTACCCATAAATGTTCAGTTGCAGCTCCTGGTGGACGTCTTGAAGGAGGGTGATATTCAGGTCTGCTGTCCAGAGCATGTCATGGAACATGCGCCTTTTGTTGATAGAGTGTATAGGGGGTTGGGTTGTGTGGGGGAAGAGACCAAACAGCGATGTCATCGGTCTCATCGGATTAGGGAAGGATAGGGAAGGGAGTCGGCCGTGCCCTTTCAAAGGAACCATCCCGGCATTTGCCCGGAGCGATTTAGGGACATCACGGAAAACCTAAATCAGGATGGCCGGACGCGGGATTGAACCGTCGTCCTCCCGAATGCGAGTCCAGTGTGCTAACCACTGCGCCACCGTGCTCGGTGATAGTGTGTATGCCATTGACTTTGATTGAACTCACACGCTACAATTGGAACATCCTAATTAGGACTGTCCGTGGCGGCCCGTTGGTGATAATGAGGCCGCTTAGACACACACGCTTGTGGTTGGTAAGTTGAACAACGCGGCCCTTCTGGAGTGTTAGGCTCTCCCAAAGTGGTTCGGGGGGGGGGGGGGGGGGGGGAGCAGCGTCAAGATGATCTTGCACGTCTTTTACTTCCATTTCAGCATCCCAGTCACCAAGTGGGGAATGAGTCGATGACTTCGTGACAGCGTGTAGTCACAGGTGATGGTCTCCATCGTCTAGTCTGTGTCCTGTGGGTCGTCGGCCAAGGGGATGTCTGGGGTGAGCGAGATCGTTGTCCTATCTGTGGCATCGGAGGCTTCTCGGGGAGATTTTGGTAGAGTCTGTTGGCAACGGCGTGTCAGAGCCGGTGTCGGCAGCTTGCTCCCTGTCTCTATCCTGGCGGTCGTCTACCATCGTTGTTTCCGGGACCGCGTGTCCACGCCCATCGAAGCGCTGGGCGCAGCACCTTTGGCCATGCGGCTGGCGTCTGGAATCGACTCTTCCGGCACAACCACGGTGGTGGTGATGGCGGACGTTGTGTCTTGCAAGGGCGTCTCGCTGTGCGACGCCGCCAACACGGCGTCATCAGCGGCTGAGCTCACTGTTGCGTCAGGCTGCGTCATGGACGCATCTTCTGTGCACACCGGCAGCACCGCTTCCACGTAAGTAAGCGTTAGTGCGGTCGGCATCTGGCACAGTTTGATCGGACGTATCCTTCCTGTCCACAGCCGACATACGTCCGCAGTTGCCCGTCATAAAGAATTTTGTCTCGGCAACCGCCGATGAACACGTGCGACGGAATGTGTTTGCGGAGTTCGATGCGTATCTTTCGGACGCTATTCAGAACGTGATACGTTTGAAAGGAGTTCCACTTCTCTTCCATGAAGCTTAGGACCGTGCCATACGACCGTAACGCGTCAGTGACGAGCACGTCTGGGATGACGAAAGGCAGTTCGAATATGCGCACAGTAAGCACCCCCATACCAACGTGGTCCACGGTTACCGTGCTGACGTTACAGTCAGCTTGGGGAAAGTGGTAGCCGTTGGTGGAACGTCGGACAAGGTCAGCACACTCTTCTTCGTTCTTCATCTTGAGACAGATTTTACTGGAAGTAACAGACAGATGGATGCCTATCAGCTCGTGGGGATCGACATACACGTCATCTCTCAAAAACCGTTCCATTTCATAAGCCTTTAAACGCGTGTAGAAATCGTTGGACGTGAGTCTCACCATGATCTGGTGGTAAGAGAGCTCGAATTCCCAACAACGAACGCAGTACCTCTCGTAGCGAGTAGACAAACACACTTGCGCGCCGCGCGTCCAAGCTGTGTCGCGGGTGAAGACTAACTGTCGCCCCCTAGATTACGGGGCTATTACCTAAAAAGATTACTTGTTATTCTTACGCGTTGCAACTTTCCACCTTTGTTCTCTATCGGCATGGAGGACGTCTTTCTGCAGGAAACAACTTTACGACTATTCTACTCCCCGAAGTGAACTTCACCTTTGCGTGCCAGCTGAATGCCCCAATGTTGCCGCAATAACAAGACTCCCCCCCTCCCCCGCCCCCCTCGTTCGAAAAGGGAAGGAGGAAGAGAAATAATTAGAATCGCAATCATTAGCTGTAGTGGATATTGCTTGCAGGTTTCATGCAGCTTTAGTGTTTGACTTGACTGACAATGGTGGTCTGCATATTCAGTTATGAAAGAGTAAAGAGACAGTTTGAGAATGAACTGCCACCTGGGACCAAGTCACGATTCTGCACGACTCTGTGTACTTTGCCATGGACTGCCGAGCAGTCTGTAGTCTGCATTACGTGCCACCACGGGCCATCCTTGCAGACCCACTCCGTTACCACCAGATAGTGTCAGACACTGCAAGTTGTCTGGCCACCCACTTCGAGCCTTGCACCCTCAGAGACCACACACAGATTACGTCCTAGAAGCGTTAATACATCTATGTATCATGACAATAGTTATAGTTAATGAACAGAAAGCAAATGTTTTAGAAATGAGAATTCTATAAAAACAAGTCGGATGACTAACTGGTATCCACTCACCGCTCCAGTGCGTCATGCACAGGGTGGTAGAGTATTGCCATCCTGGCCTTTACTTACCATAGAGGCTTCCCATGAGGCGCCGGCCGCTGTGGAAGAGCTGTTCTAGGCACTTCAGTCTGGAACCACGCTGCTGCTACGGTCGCAGGTTCGAATCCTACCTAGGGCATGGATGTGTGTGACGTCCTTAGGTTAGTTAGGTTTAAGTAGTTTCTAAGTCTACGGAACTGATGACCTCAGATGTTAAGACCCATAGCGCTGAGAGCCATTTGAACTTATCATTACGCCTAAAAAATCATTAATGAATGCATACTCTGAAACCGAGTAGTGAAATAATGTTATTAAATAATACTATCACACCATGGTACATGTTCACCAACACCTTATAATTGCAAGCGAGAATATGTTTCAGTTATTGCCAAATTCAACACATTCCAATAGTAAAAATAACGAGAATTGACCATCATATTCCATAGAACCCGTGAACAAAAACCTGTGTCCAGTGGCTGGAAAGAAAGTACAGCTCACACCGAGTCAACAGGAAGTGTAAAATATGTGATCCATGAGACTGGAGTCCACTCTCGTTGATTCCATGTTTGGTGCACCTCTACCTCATATGGGGTGTAACGACTGCAAGTGCTGATATTTTTATAAGTGATACCTTAATATCTGTATTCTTCAATGTGTTACTATTTTTTTTCTCTGCTTTCCCACAACGACGTCACAGACTTTACCATCTGATGTTTCCTGCGTAGTCGTACTGCACCACTTAATAGACAGTACCTGTCAGCATAGACTAACCGTTTTGCGTCCACGCGTCCACACTTCAACACCTGACCTGCTTCCCATGGGAAAATATCATTAATGGCTTGTTCTTGCTATATGTACTTGGAGGTAGTAACCAACCTAAAAACATGCGACTAGTAGTGGCCATAATTATTAGTCTGCAAGTTCAAATGGTTCAAATGGCTCTGAGCACTATGGGACTTAACTTCTAAGGTCATCAGTCCCCTAGAACTTAGAACTACTTAAACCTAACTAACCTAAGGACATCACACACATCCATGCCCGAGGCAGGATTCGAACCTGCGACCGTAGCGGTCGCGCGATTCCAGACTGTAGCGCCTTTAACCGCTTGGCCACCACGGCCGGCAGTCTGCAAGTGACGTAAACTCTGTTTCAGTGTTGTTCACTGCACCATCCTCATTCACCAATAAAAACACACATTACACCCTGCATCTTGAGCTCAATCTTAAGAGATTTCTGGAACTGCATAATCTCCTCCGTGCAACACAGTGACATCAACTTCCACTTTTATTTCATGAAACCATGAGTCAAGATTGTCGGGTAAGGGCAGTATTTCTTTTTTCCTTTTTGGCGTTTGATGCAATACCACATTAACATTTATTAAGAAAAGTTATATGATATTGGTTATAAAAAAGTATTTGTGACAGAGTTGAGGAATCCTTAGATGTCTGGGAGGTAGTGTGTCATACTGGGTGGGCAGTCATGGAAGGATGTAGAATAAGGTCTGGTGTGTCTCAGGGAAGCATATTGGGACGCTGCCTTTACATGCTGTGAACTAATGATCATTAAATAATAGGGACTGCAGACTTTTCGCAGAAGATACAGTTATTTACAATGACGTAGACCTACTGCCTGAAATAATAATATATGACAGTGGTGTTAAGGGTTAAACAATTGCAGAAATTATGCACCTCAGGAAACGAAAGAAACATAGTATCCTGCGTCATCAGTACTAGTTATTTACAGTAAATATACCTTGGTGTAGAAAGTTGTAGAGATGCGAACAGATAGACCACGCCGGGTTAGTTGTAGGCAAGGCAGGTAGCAGATTTCTGTCCATTGACGGGATACTGGGAAAAAGCCAGTCCATAAAAAAGGGACGAATTAGTTGTGTGTCCTGTCTTAGAATATTGTGTAAGACTTTGTGACTCATACTAAATAGCAGTAACGGGCGCAGCCCCGAATCCTCCCGAAACCAGGTAGGTAGGCAGGTACCAGGACCGAATCCTCCCAAATTGACAAATTGTATGTTGTATTATAGGAAATAATATAATTATCTCTGCCATGTTCCTTATCTGATTCCCCTACCCCTCCCATGTTTCAAACAAAAAACATTGATTCACTTATGCACGCTTTGCGCGTGACCTTGAGAGGGACTTCGTCGCTGGCGCTGTGCCGGCTGGGCTTTATCTTAATAAGATAAAAGATAAAACTTTTAAACATACATCAAACACGAAATTTTTTTACATCTTCTACTGTAATTTCATATGCCCTTCCTGTGCCTGCTTTGAGTATTCATAACGTTAAGAACTGCTACCTGCTTCAAACGGAAGGATTCGCTCCCATCGTTTTTCAGACCCTTGCGGGCTTGGGACGATTCGGTACCATTTTTCTGACCGCGGGAGGATTCGGGGCTGCGCCTGCAGCAACAGCTACTGAATGCATAGAAAATATGGCAGTACGAGTATTCACATATTTGTTTGACTTACGGATAAAGCTTCACAGAAGTTTTCGATGACTTGAGCTGACACACTCTTCAAGATAGACTGTTTATACAGTGTAGTGTTAGGTTGTCTTTCTGTGGATGAATACCACCATAGGGACTGTCCATATTAATGTCCCCATTCGTCCGACAGCACTAACTATCTTACTAGGGAGGGGTTTGGAGTGCTATCCAGGACACTAAGGCAGAGACAGTTGATCATGAACTTTACGCCACCATTTCTCTTCCTTCTGCTCGCTAAATACTGACAGTCAAAATTTTCTGCTATCAGAAAAGGAACCGGCTTATCTCCAAACACAGACTCTGGCAGAGGAATTCGCTGGTTGACTTCTGATACTTTGTGAATTTAGAATCAGACGAAGATAAAGGCACTTTCAGTTCAACCGTTACAATCTTTTGATTTCTCATGCGAACTGTAGTGACAGTACTAGCAGACTTGTTGCGACGCTCCGCATAACGCATTTCCCTGCTTGATGCAGAACGATATCGTTACGGACTGGCAGAAAAATCAGTAACAGGCCCTTGTACCTGTTGTCGAATGCTACTACGACGACGCCTAAAGCTAGTTACCCACACAGGAGCGCTACAATGAATATTAAAATAATGAACAGAATTACGTAATAGGGCGTCCAGAAGATAATACAGCAGAATAGGTAGGAACAGAGAACAGTTAATGACACTTTCTTAAAATCAGACTATGGATTTCAAGAAAATAATTTACACGATAAATGCACAGAGCGTTGGAGGAGATGAGACGTTAAGGAATAGTTATCACTCCAAAAGGATTACATGTATGATAAATATTTACCTGAATCACATTTTGATAAAAAAAAAAGCTATTGAGGATAATGAGAGGCAATAGTTGGGTTGTTACGATCTAATGAAGTCTTCTGTAACAAGTTGTAATAAAAAACGCAGGGAATTAGACAGCTGTTCTGTGGTCATATACAGGGTGTACAAAAATCCCCCTTAACAAATTTTTAGGACTTGTAGAGGAAGGGTACAAAATGTTCTGAATAGCAACCCATATGACGGTTTAGTTCAGATGTCTAACGCTCCACGCCTGCTGAAGGAAAGATAAAAGTCTCCGAGTTTCTTGTCTTTGTATGTAGAAGGGTAGACAGGATGACGTAGACCACTTCTTGTGGGATCGTGTGCAGACTTTAATTTACGACGCTACTGTAGAGACAGAGGAAGATCAGGTGGTACAAGTTCTGGCCGCTGCACTAGAAATCAAGAGACACCAGGTGGGTCGGAGAGTGTGTACCAAAACATGCTTCGTAGGTACAACATCTTTAACAACGTTGGTCGACGCCACATCTAGCCACTTGTAAAGGATCAGTACTGTTTTGTACGTACAGTATGCTGGGTTCTTTTGTGTTTTGGAATAATGTAAACACATAATGTTTAAGCGTTAAGGCAAACACTTGTGCTTAAGTGATAAATGGATGTATCGTTATGTTCCATTTCGAACTGCTACCAAATAACTGTACTATGCCTTGCCTAATTAAATTTCTCAAGCAGAAGTGGATGAATTAACATCTGAATTGAAACCGTCGTAGAACGGAAACGTACACTTACAGACATCGGTTGCTACTCACAATATTATGTATCCATTCCTCTCTATAAGCCTTGGACGTTTGTAACGGGAATTTCCGAACACCATGTATACAGAATGGACAACGACAGGATTACTTGAAGATATAATACCACATAACGTAAACGAAAAGTAGAGACGAATGTATGAAACTTGTTGATAAAGTAGAAAATACAGTGATAAGAATGCATTCGTAGATACTGTGCCCAACCAACAGGGGTCAGGAATGGAACAAAGACCGTAGGCAGCGAATACTCCGTTGTAGGAATGAAATTATGCTCTCACCTACTGACATACTGATCGCGGGCAAACTAGCCCCAAACGAGGAAATCGGTTTTGCTAATCCGTTGTCCACACAGGTTCATTTCGTATTTAAAAGAGATGTTTGGCTTCAACACATGAGAACGTTTCTGAAGTGAAGTGTTGAAATAATTTACATTTTTATGTTTCAAAAGCGGCTATACATAAAGTTTCCAGTATCTTACAACAGCAACATCATTTGAAGGAACTCGAGCGACATCTTTAAGTGTCCATTGGATCTTTTGTGGGAGGCAGTGGCCGTTGTTCTGAATATTTCTAGACTCTTACCCAACGTTTGCCCTGGCCGACATCTAACGTGAACCCCGCACATCCGGAAACACTTGAATGAGAGCAGTTCAGGGTTTTCCATATGGCCTGTAGCTGATCATATACCGACCTCAGTCTTCCTAGCCATTTCTCTTTAGTATCTGTTCCTTCTGGGTTGTTTCAGGGGACTCTTCCTTTATAGGAACTTTTCTTTACGCTAGACATAATGGCATTGTCCTGGCTAGTCCTATCTATATAGATAATAATCACTACTCTGATATAAACTGAAGCTTTCGATGCCAGAGAATAGGGATTGTGGACTGAGTTCGGACTAAAACATCCGTTCATTTTTCACACAGTCTCACATAAAGTAATACGAATATCTTGGGTACGTTCACAGTGGTCATTTTATCGGTGCCAGCTACCAATTATACGGACAGGGAAATAATGACATATTTTCCGTACAGTGCCTTATGTCTTCACGTACTGTGGTAACTATTTATGGGGTGGAGGAAATGGAACCGTCTCTAGAGTGACTTAAGAAGTAAGAGAGGTTGAGAGTGAGGTTAGAGTAGCTTTCGAGAGAACATCTAATACCTCCTTCATCGCTCTCTCCAGCCGCTTAGAGCGGGATGGTTCTCCTAAAATACCACCAAAGGAAAAATCTATTATTTCAAACAGATATCAGTTGCACAAATTTTTGAAGCTGTTAATACTCATCATGATATTTGTCTCAGATACTACATAGTACACATTATGAATGAAACTGTCGTCCGTTAGTGTTGTTTCTTTAAAGATGGAAGACGAATCTCATAATGATGAACAAGCTACGGCGGCTCTGTTGTTGGTAATTAACTGAAAACTGGTCAACAGACGTGACGAGGTGCATACAACGGTACCGGTCAGACCACCGAAATTAAGCACCATGTTATGTGGCCAATATATGCCTGGGTGACCATCCGGGTACACTGCGAGCTTTTGACAATTTTCCGTTTGGGATTAGGACTGAGATCTCAGGAGAGGTGGTAGATTATAGTTTGTGGCCACCAGTCTGCGACAATGTCCTGGATTCAATTAGTAAACCCTCCGCATTCAATCATAGAGTGAGGACGTCGACAATGTTGATGTTGGTCCGAGTGTCACATGGGGACATTAAGCTCGGCGGCGCTCTTTGAGGGGAGTAGGCTACGTGCCAGCTTGTTGTAAGGTACTCTCGAATTTTATCCATTTATATTCAAAATTTTCAGTACTCAGTGTTTCATTTCTACATCTACATCTACATTTATACTCCGCAAGCCACCCAACGGTGTGTGGCGGAGGGCACTTTACGTGCCACTGTCATTACCTCCCTTTTCTGTTCCAGTCGCGTATGGTTCGCGGGAAGAACGACTGTCTGAAAGCCTCCATGCGTGCTCGAAGCTCTCTAATTTTACATTCGTGATCTCCTCGGGAGGTATAAGTAGGGGGAAGCAATATATTCGATACCTCATCCAGAAACGCACCCTCTCGAAACCTGGCGAGCAAGCTACACCGCGATGCAGAGCGCCTCTCTAGCAGAGTCTGCTACTTGAGTTTGCTAAACATCTCCGTAACGCTATCACGGTTACCAAATAACCCTGTGACGAAACGCGCCGCTCTTCATTGGATCTTCTCTATCTCCTCCATCAACCCGATCTGGTACGGATCCCACACTGTTGAGCAATACTCAAGTATAGGTCGAACGAATGTTTTGTAAGCCACCTCCTTTGTTGATGGACTACATTTTCTAAGGACTCTCCCAATGAATCTCAACCTGGTACCCGCCTTACCAACAATTAATTTTATATGATCATTCCACTTCAAATCGTTCCGCACGCATACTCCCAGATATTTTACAGAAGTAACTGCTACCAGTGTTTGTTCCACTATCGTATAATCATACAATAAAGGATCCTTCTTTCTATGTATTCGCAAAACATTACATTTGTCTATGTTAAGGGTCAGCTGCCACTCCCTGCACCAAGTGCCTATCCGCTGCAGATCTTCCTGCATTTCGCTACAATTTTCTAATGCTGCAACTTCTCTGTATACTACCGCATCATCCGCGAAAAGCCGCATGGAACTTCTGACACTATCTTCGCTTCTACTAATCAGAAATAGCTTTATTCGTTAATTAAAACACAATCTATCCATCTTAACTGCATTATGTTCACAGTGAATTCTTTTCCAGGATCAGCCGGATTTCGACTATGGGCTGTTTCCGAGAGCTTATTCATATATACGTAATTTTAGATAGCTGACCATTGTGGATATGAAGGGCGGTCAGGAACAGTCTGAAAACTTGTAAGGGTGTTGCAGAGTAGGTTGAGCTCAGAAATGACTGTTAAGAAACAATTTCTATACGTTGCGCCTTTTCCGAGCTACACTAAGTGATTAAAAGTATCCGGCCACCTGTATGAAAATAACTTACGAGTTCGCGGCACCCTCCATCGGTAATGTTGGAATCCAGTATAGTGTTGGCCCACCCTTAGCCTTGATGACAGCTTCTACTCTCGTAGGCATACGTTCAATCACCTGCTGGATGGTTTCTTGGGGAACGGAAGCCCATTCTTTACGGAGTGCTGCACTGAGGAGAGGTATCGATGTCGGTCGGTGAGGCTGGCACAAAGTTGGTGTTTCAAAGCATCATAAAGGATAGGATAGGATTCAGGTCCGGATTATCTGCAGGCTAGTCCATTACGTGGATATTATTGTTGTGCAACAATCCACCACAGGCCGTGCATTATGAAAATGCTCGATCGTGTTGAAAGATGCAATCGCCATTCCGGAATTGTTCTTAAGCAGTGGGAAGCAAGAAGGTGCTGTGATAGTGCCACCAAAACAAGGGGTGTAAGCCCCCTCCATGAAAAACACGACCACACCATAGCACCAACACCGCCCTCGAATTTTACTATCGGCACTACACACGCTGGCAGATGACGTTCACCGGGCATTCGCCATACCCACACCCTGCCGTCGAATCGCCACATTGTGTACCGTGATGCGTCACTCCACACAATGTTTTCCCACTGTTCAATCGTCCAATGTTTACGTACTCTCCCAACACCAAGCGAGGCATCGTTTGACATTTATCGGCGTGATGTGTAGCTTATGAACAGCCGCTGGACCATGAAATCCAAGTTTTCTCACCTTCTGGCTAACTGTCATAGTGGCCGGCCGTTGTGGCCGAGCGGTTCTAGGCAATTCAGTCTGGAACCGCGCGACCGCTACGGTCGCAGGTTCGAATCCTGCCTCGAACATGGATGTGTGTGATGTCCTTAGGTTATTTAGGTTTACGTAGTTCTAGGTTCTAGGTGACTCGTGACCTCAGAAGTTAAGTCCCATAGTGCTCAGAGCCATTTGAACCTATATCAGTTATATCAGTTGATAATTGCTGTTATCATAATAAGCGGCGGCGTTCATCCAGCGTGTAGAGCACTAGATTCCAGCACTGAAGCTCCTGTGTTCAGTCACGGACATAGTGGAGTTTCCTTCTTTCCGTTGCACCCAGAATGGTGTAATTCAGCTTGCTACCAACTAACCGTTTCGCTGTCACAGACGATCACCCTGCATTACGTGCTGAGGGTGTTCCATGTTATGGTAGTACTGCTCGCCAAATACTGGTGCCTGTGCTGATAGACGGCGTTCTGACTGATGAAATCATCCAATTTTTCAAAAATATAGTACGTGAAAAAATTGTTTTTTTTTTTTTTCTGCACATCTTGCAGTCTAATATCTGCACTCGATAAAGTACTGTAATTTTTCGTTTTCCATCATACTTATCGCACTGCATCAAGTAAAACATTGCTCACAATTTAACGAGCTTGCAGATGTAGAAACACATTGCGCAAATGTTACACTTCCACAGCATATGGAAAAACGACGTAGCAAGACTCGTATACACGCAGAAAGCAGTGAAAGGGCTAAGTACCGGGGATATCTGGCGGGAATGCAAGTCAGCCGACGCGATGGGCCAATCATCATTCCCGTCCTAGCGCCACGGTGGAGAAATGCTGCACTCCATCAGCAATCCGCCCAGTAGCCAGGTAACGCACCTGCAATAGCCTGGTAACGGCTCACAGAGGTCGTAATAGAGCCAAGTTGGAAACGGGAATTACGTTTCAGTAAATTTGTGGTATCCGATATGAAAAAATTACTTCGTAGACAGTCGAAAAGTTCAGACCAATAATTTGTAAGCTGGAGATTTGTAAGCTGTAGTTAGGTCAAGGTAGTTTTCGGATACGGCATTTAGAACAGCTCTGCACGAACCTGTCTTAATCAGTTGCACCTACACTACAGCTAGTTGGTCGAAATCTTCCATTAATACAGGGTGTTTATTAATGAATATCAGGGTTTTAACGCTATATAATATTTATTACATTAAACTTACAGTTATAAATGATATGTCAAAGGAAAGCGCAACTCAAACAGTTTTACCAAGAACCTTATAAATGTTCAACGTGAGCACTATTTCAAACGGCACACATCAAGTCTGTACCCGAGTTCTTCCCAAGCGCTGGATAAGCCGCAAGGTGCCCAATAACAGGGCTTGCTTTACGTGGCCTCCACGTTAACCTGACCTAACAAGAGGCGACGTTTTCCTTTGGGGCTTCATCAAGGATCGTGTATACGCGCCTCCGCTACCAGCAGACCCCTATGACGATGTGTGCCGTGTGACAAATGGTGCTCCCATTGAACATTTATAAGGTTCTTGCTAAAACTGAGTTGCTCTTTCATTTGACACATCATTTATAGCCGTAAGTTTAATATAATAAATATTATAAAACGTCAATATCGCGATATTCATTTGCACTACTGGCCATTAAAATTGCTACACCACGAAGATGACATGCTACAGACGGAAATTTAACCGACAAGAAGAAGATGCTGTGATATGCAAATTATTAGCGTTTCAGAGCATTCACACGAGGTTGGCGCCGGTGGCGACACCTACAACGTGCTTACATGTGGAAAGTTTCCAACCGATTTCTCACACACAAACAGCAGATGGCCCCGTTGCCTGGTGAAACGTTGTTGTGATGCCTCGTGTAAGGAGGAGAAATGCGTACCATCACGTTTTCGACTTTGATAAAGGTTGGATTGTAGCCTATTGCGATTGCGGTTTATCGTATCGCGACATTGCTGCACGCGTTCGTCGAGATCCTACGACTGTTAGCAGAATATGGAATCGGTGGGTTCAGGAGGGTAATACGAAAAGCCTTGTTGGATCCCAACGGCCTCGTGTCAATAGCAAACGAGATGACAGGCATCTTATCCGATTGGCTCAAATGGTTCAAATGGCTCTGAGCACTATGGGACTCAACTTCTTAGGTCATTAGTCCCCTAGAACTTAGAACTACTTAAACCTAACTAACCTAAGGACATCACAAACATCCATACCGAGGCAGGATTCGAACCTGCGACCGTAGCGGTCTTGCGGTTCCAGACTGCAGCGCCTTTAACCGCACGGCCACTTCGGCCGGCCAATCCGATTGGCTGTAACGGATCGTGCAGCAACGTCTCGATCCCTGAGTCAAGAGATGGGGACGTTTGCAAGACAAGAACCATCTGCACGAACAGTTCGACGACGTTTGCAGCAGCATGGACTATCAGCTCGGAGACCATGGCTGCGGTTACCCTTGACGCTGCATCACAGACAGGAGCGCCTGCGATGGTGTACTCAAGGACGAACGCGGGTGCACGAATGGTAAAACGTCATTTTTTCGGATGATTCTAGGTTCTGTTTACAGCATCATGATGGTTGCATCCGTGTTTGGCGACATCGTCATCGGCATAGTGGCGTATCTCCCGGCGTGATGGTATATGGTGCCATTGGTTACACGTCTCGGTCATCTCTTGTTCGCATTGACGGCACTTTGAACAGTGGACGTTACATTTTTGATGTGTTACGACCCGTAGCTCTACCCTTCATTCGATCTCTGCAAAACCCTACATTTCAGCGGGATAATGCACGACCGCATGTTGCAGGCCCTGTACGGGCCTTTCTGGATTCTGAAAATGTTCGCCGCTCGCGATGGCCGAGCGGTTCTGGGCGCTGCAGTGTAGAACCGCGCGACTGCTAAGGTCGCAGGTTCGAATCCTGCCTCGGGCATGGATGTGTGTGATGTCCTTAGGTTAGGGGACTGATGACCTCAGATGTTAAGTCCCATAGTGCTCAGAGCCATTTTGAACTGAAAATGTTAGACTGCTGGCCTGGCCAGCACGTTCTCCAGATCTCTCACCAACTGAAAACGTATGTTCAATGCTGGCCGAGCAACTGGTTTGTCACAATACGCCAGTCGCTACTCTAGATGAACTTTGGTATCATGTTGAAGCAGCATGGGCAGCTGTACCTATACATGCCATCAAGCTTTGCTTGACTAAATGCCCAGGCGTATCAAGCCCGTTATTACGGCCAGAGGTATTTGTTCTGGGTACTGATTTCTCAGGATCTATGCACGCAAATTTCTTGAAAATGTAATGACATTTTAGTTCTAGTATAATATATTTGTCCAATGAATACCCGTTTATGATCTGCATTTCTTTTTCGTGTAGCAATTTTAATGGCCAGTAGTGTGTAAACACCCTGTTCTATGACACGACGAGGACGACACAGCGGCTGGTCGGCGCCGTTCAACCGTATAGGGACGATTATGCGGAACTTTACCTTTCAGTTTTCCCTGAAGAATTCCGTCACAGCCGTTCTTCAGCCCGTTGTGGGGAAGGATTGGGTCTATAAAGACGTCCGATAACCATGTTTGATTGACGAGGAAATCTTTCGGCGACCGTGAACGGGACCGAGCGCTCAGAGAGCGCAGCTGCTGCAGTGCCGTCGCGCCGGGGTGCCGTCGCGAGCTCGTCGTCCGCAGGTTCCGGGGCCTGGTGGCGCGGCAGCCACTGTGCGAAGCGGAGCGCAGCGCGGCCCATCGATCCAGAGGCAGCGCGGCGCGGCGCGGCGCAGCACAGTGGGGCAGCGCGCTTCGCTGTGGGCCAGCGGGCCGCGCCCGCCCGGGCTGCAGGCGCGCCTCAGCTGACGGCGCCGCCTGCCGCAACGTCTCCCTGCCTAGCGCGGCCGCTGTGCGCGGGCGGCGCTGAAACGACCGCCTCCTTTCGATGGATACACCGGATCCCTTTGGGTCACCGAAGGAATCATTAAAAACTCCACAAGAATGCACGTCCTAACAGAAACAAATAATGTTTCGACGGAAAAACATTGCGACGCAAAAAGTAATCAAACGAAATGAAATTTCGGGAATACATCAGCTTACCTAACATATTTAAGTGGTTAACATTGCAAGATCACCGGTTAATGAAAGCGTGAGATATGCGGCAGCAAATGTGAAGTGCTGGTATATTAATAATAAGTGTAACTATTAGAATGTTGAAACTTCCTGGCAGATTAAAACTCTGTGCCTGACCGAGATTCGAACTCGGGAACTATGCCTTTCGCGGGCAAGTTCTATACCATCTGAGCTACCCAAGCACGACTCACGGCCCGTCCTCGCAACTTCACTTCTGCCAGTACCTCGTCTCCTACCTTCCAAACTTTCCAGAAGCTGTCCTGCGATCCTTGCAGAACTACCACTCCTGAAAGGAAGGATATTGCGGAGATATGGCTTAGCCACGGCCTGGGGTATGTTTCCAGAATGAGATTTTCACTCTACAGCGGAGTGTGCGCTGATATGAAACTACCTGGCAGATTAAAACTGTGTGCAGGACCGAGACTCGAACTCGGGACCTTTGCCTTTCGCGGACAAGTTCTGTACCATCTGAGCTACTCAAACTACCCAAAGCGAGGTACTGACAGAAGTGAAGCTGTGAGGACAGGGCGTGGGTCGTGCTTGGGTAGCTCAGATGGTAGAGCACTTGCCCGCGGAAGGGAAAGGTCCCGAGTTCGAGTCTCGGTCCGGCACACAGTTTTAATCTGCCAGGAAGTTTTATATCAGAGCACATTCCGCTGCAGAGTGAAAATCACATTCTATCAGAATGTTGACTGCAAGCGCGTAAACGTGAATACCTTGTGTTCTCAATCAGTAGTATTGAGTACCAAGTCTGTTGCATTTGGTCGGTCAATACGGGGACTGTTAAAACTGGTTGTGGATGACGCTGGAGTTGTCGTCCTATGATGTTCCGTATGTGCTCGATTGGAGACATATCTGGTGACCGAGAATGTCAGGGCTACGTGTCAACACTCTGTAGAGCACTGTGTGGCAGGCAGTCGTAATCCTTACTTCGAGCAGAACAGACGTCTTCTTGGACGGCAGAGCCTCTGGCTTTGCTTTTCACGACGGACCACCAACGTAAGTTGACATGAACCACTTCCCCTTCCGTTGCCCATTTCAACACGCTTTTGGCTAAAACCAGTGGCGTGAATTCGGTAGCAGTTTCAGTAGAGGGCTCAAGGCGTCTCTTGTCAGCAGCTTTAACTGGACGCAACTGCTTCGGTGTGAAAAACAAGCGACTTGTGTCACGTAGGCACATCGTAAGTTACTCGGGGAGAGCACTTGTAAAGATTTGACTGGACCTTTGAAATAAATCTTTTAAACCAATTCCGTAAAATATTCATTGACTGGCTGCCACCATGCACAGCACATCGGTCTACAGCATCGGTAGTTCATCGAGCGCTATCCTGTTGGAAACATCTCCTGGAATACTGCTCGTGTACTGCAGAGTGCGTGGGATAACCACGAAAGTGCTCCTGCTGTCATACGAAATCGAACACCACACGATAACTCCAGGTATAGGTCGGAGTTAGTCTAGCACGCAGCCAGGTTGGTTGCCGGCACTCGACTGTCCTCCTTTTAACCAATACACGGCCAATACTAGCACCAGGCCTGAAACAGCTTTCATCAGAAAACACAACGCACATCCACCCTGCCCTTCAATGAGCTCTCTGTTGACACAATGAAGTCGCAAATACCGGTAGTTTGGGGTCAGTGGAATGGAAACTACAGAGGGTCTGTGTTGGAGCTTCAATTGAAGTAACCGATTTGTAATATTCCGTTGTGTCACTTTGGTGCTAACTGCTTCCCATATTGCTGCTACAGATGCTGTACGATGAGCCAGTGTACGCTGAACACGATGCGCTTCTCTCTCGGTAGTGCCACAAGCTGTCCAGAGGCCGGTCTTCTTGTGACCGTACACTCCGGTGACCGCAACTCTCAGCAGTCACGTAGAGTGGCTACATTTCCTGCCAGTCTTTCTGCAATATCACGGAGGGAACATCCAGCTTCTCCTTGCCCTTTATCACGACCTCGTTCAAACTCAATGAGAGCTTGATAGTCGTGTCTTTGTCCAGTTATAGGCATTCTTGACTAACTTCAACTCACCATGTACAATCTCAAAGATAACTAGCGCTTATTTCAAAGCAAACATCATTTGCTTCCTCATAGTGGCGCTACTAGCCACCCTCATGTAACTTTCATTTATATCACACAATTTGTTCTTTGCGTTAGGATTTTCTTTTCCGTCAGAGTAATCTGGGAAACTGTCAGACGGGAAACAGGACACCCAGGCAGTGTACAAGATACCATAACAATCAAACTACACATTTATGTGACAACCACCTATAATCAACGTAAACGTGCAGTTACCACACACAGACGTCAGATGGCACCACTAGCACAGGAGGGAATATAAAGCGTGTCTGGCGAACGCGAAGAACACTGTAGACGTAGCCATATTGTGGAAACGGATCGATACATCTGACATACAAAAAGACATGATCATTCGCTTTCGGGCCCAGGATGGAAACATTTACGAAACGGAAAATTTGTAAACGGTTCACGCTGTAGTTAATGTATACTGTACACGGCAAAATCGCGCGATCCAAAACGGGTGACGAGGCAACTGTGGTGCACCGAGCGCCATAGATGACTGGGGTGGATGATGGCTGCGAAGGCGTGTACGATCGAACAGACGTACAGCTGTTGAGCAACTGACCGCCCAGGTGAACCAAGCGCTTAGCAACAGTGTCTCCTCGTTTACCGAAAATTTCTGCGTTTGGGTGTCAGTAGCAGAAACCTGGTTCATGCAGCGATGCTGACTGCTCCCCATTGGCGCCGGAGGCTACAATTTACACGCTAGTACCGCAATTGGACGTCCAGTGAGTGGCGACAGGTAGCTTTTTCAGATGAATCACGTTTTACGCCCCATCGTACAGTTGGCCATTGGCATATATGGCGTGAAATGCCTGACAAACGCCCTGCAACCACCTTCGGATGTGTTGAGGCGGGAGGAGGGAGCTTCATTGTCTGAAGAATGTTTTCGTGCCATTCCCATGGTGATCTCGTTCTGGAAGTCTTATTTGACCAAAATAAGTATAATTTTTCCTTACATGCAGTTTGCTTTTCCTTGGCACAATGACATATACCAGCAGGACAATGCAACTTGTCACACAGTTGGTTCTAGACCTAGAATAGGAGTTTCCAGTACACGATAGTACACAGAGGATCTTTATTGGTAACTCTAATATGTTTTTTCTGCCGAGTGTTACGACCGGCTGTAGTATTGTTCTGACGTTACGGCTAATAATGGAAGCAAGGCTATAGGAAAATCAAGACACTATCATAGGATTTGTCGACCTGGAAAAAGCGTTCGACAATATAAAATGGTGTAAGCCGTTCGAGATTCTGAAAAAAGTTGGGGTAAGCTATAGGGAGAGACGGGTCATATACAATATGTACAATAACCGAGAGGGAATAATAAGAATGGACGATCAAGAACGAAGTGCTCGTATTAAGAAGGGTGTAAGACAAGGCTGTAGCCAAGTCTTCAATCTGTACATCGAGGAAGCAATGATGGAAATAAAAGAAAGGTTCAGGAGTGGAATTAAAATAAAAGGTGAAAGGATATCAATGATACGATTTGCTGATGACATTGCTATCCTGAGTGAAAGTGAAGAGGAATTAAATGATCTGCTGAACGGAATGAACAGTCTAATGAGTACACAGTATGGTTTGAGAGTAAATCGGAGAAAGACGAAGGTAATGAGAAGTAGTAGATATGAGAAAAGCGAGAAACTTAACATCAGGACTGATGGTCACGAAGTCAAGAAGTGAGGAAGAATTCCAGGACCTTTTGAAGGGAGTGGAAAGCCTGCTGGGCATAGATTATGGATTGGGGACAAACGGAAAGAAGATGACTCTCATTAGTTTCATCTTTGTTCCGTTTAACCTTAATCCCAAATCTACACTCAGGAGTATTAGAAATGATATCAGTGACTAACGTGACATAAAATTGTGGCGCTCAAAGTAAGAGAAGTGAAGGAATTCTGCCATGTGGAAGCAAAAGGACTCGTGACGGACGAAGGGAAGAAGACATAACAAGCGGACTACCAGAAGCAAATAGGACACACTTGTCAAAATCAAATCTACTACTACCAATTTCTTCTACGTCTTTATTTCTGTGAGTTTTCTATACCATTACTTTCCTTCTTGCCAACCCTGTTGTTGCACTGGAAAAGTCGGGCCTTCCCGGTTTTCTGTGTCTTGGAGGTCTTCAGCGCCATAGTTTAGATCATCTTTCCTCTACCGCTTCTGTAAGACGTTTATACCATGTCACGTATTTGTTTCCAGATTTATCTACAATATCTTTTGCAATACCAATCTGTTCTCGTAGCACTTCATTTCTCATATTTTCTGTCCTTGTTACTTCACAACTTCGTCCCTCAAGCTCCACTTTCATTGGCTTTAATTTATTGTAATTCACCACGGAGACTTCCCAAAGCTAAGTACCATACAGAGCAATGCTCTCAATCATAATTTTGTGTATCCTCCTTTTCAAATTACTTGTCATATTTTTGCCGGCCGGTGTGGCCGAGCGGCTCTAGGCGCTACGGTCGCGGGCTCGAATCCTGCCTCGGGCATGGATGTGTGTGCTGTCCTTAGGTTAGATAGGTTTAAGTAGTTCTAAGTTCTAGGGGACTGATGACCTCAGATGTTAAGTCCCATAGTGCTCAGAGCCATTTGAACAATTTTGACATATTTTTACTTCACATAAAGGATTATAGCTGCTTAATTGCTACTTTTCGCTTTCCTATTCTGTATTTTATTTCCACGAAGCTTCCATCTTTGTCAATAATGACAGCCTCTAATCTTTTGTCATGACCGGCTGCACATTACTATAGGCTCATCACCAGTAACAAGATCCGTTCCTATAACTCTGGAAACCAAGTACTGAGTCTTTGTTACGTTTATTTTCAAACGTCACTACGTATTCTTTAAGCTCTCTTAACATAATACACACACATATACTTCCTCCGCGAAAATGCAGTGGTCGTCGGCGAAATTTAGTGAGATCAAGGTGTTATCCCCTGTTCCCATTCCCATGATTAAGAGCTTTCTGTTTAAATTTTTCAATGTTTCGTTCAAAATCACTTTAAACAAGGTAAGCACGAAGCAAAATTCTTATCACAATCCTCTCATAACTTTAAATTTCGGTTTTAGTAACTTCTCAGCTTTAATACAACTGTTATATGAATACTACAGCAATCTAACTGCTCCACATAATTTTTTTGTATGTTCTGGTTGTTTATTGCTTAAACGTCCTAGGAAGTAGCAGACTATCATAGACCTTACGCATGACTATAGAAGTCATGCGTATCTCCAAGTTATGCGTCATTTCCTTGTCAGTCAGTTGTCTGATGCTGCACTTATTATTAGTACAGGAGCACGTGTTTGGAAGCTACTCTGTTGTTGTACGTTTTCAAGTTCTCTCTCAGTTCTAGTTTTAAAGATCTTTCCTTACAATCTCAATATACTGGCGAGAACTGTGATGTCTCGATAGTTTGCGTAGTCATCTTTATTCCCCTTTTAGGAACATATGTTTGTGAAGAATCCTTTCTAAAAGTTGACAGTGATTTCCTCTCCACTACGATAGAGATTAAATAACTTCGCGACATGATCAAACAACATGTTTGGCACGGCATTCAATAACTCAACAGCTACAGATCCCGATGCTTTGCCATGTTGAATTGTTTAACTATCTTCTGTGCGTCCGCTGTTTGAATTCGGAACGATCTTCCTTTAACAAATCCTCTTAGAAGTAGTGTATTCCATCATTTTTCGAGAGTCCATCCGGGAAACTTCGACTCACGGTCTTTCAGCCATTATAAAGGTGCGTCGCTTGTAAGACGTTTTTAGTAACACGAGCATCAGTCACAGATAAAACTTTACGCCTCTAAGGGTAAACCAAAGCAAGCGCAGAGGAAGCGAATACACAGTGCTTAAGATTGATTATTGTGCAAGGCATGTGATGGGATGCTAGGCAATGAAGACTTGGAACAATATCTCCGTTGAGATCGCTGACAAGATATGAGCGGTTTCCGTGATTTGTAGAGCGGAAATCCACGTCGGTTTGAGTACGTTGTCTGCTAACTGTATTTTCACAGCTTCTTTCAGCACTAAACCCTAGAAGGATGAGCCTGCGGCCAGTATCTTAACTTTCCAGTAATCCATGGAACAGATTTTTGTAAGCATTCACTGCCTGACTTTCCGAAGTATGCCATCCGTAACAATCAGCCAACTAGTTCGCAAACACTGCACTTGCTTTTAAGCTTAGACGTGTAAAGTTTTAGCTATGAATGACGCTCTGCAGTGGTATTCCTGACGCATGCACTTTTATTCCACAGTGTGAAGTGCTTTAAAAATCTGACAAGTGTCTCACCTTGAGAATGGGTGAAAGACTGTCAGCCGAAATATAGGTACCAGAGTTAATAATAACCTGGATTCACTCCCGATTGATGATGCACATTCAATCCACCGGGGAAAACGTCAAAAGTTACCCTCTTAGTGTGTCTTCCATATATCTAGGCTTATCACATGTAAGCTGGTATCACTTCTGTCACTTGTTCCTGGCTGTTTTGTCTTATACAATGTTCTTAGACAATTGAATGCACCATGCAGTTATTAATTTCTTCACATTTAAGTTCCCAAATAGCACTTTTTGCTTTATCTATGGCTTTCTTTGCCCCTTCCGTCAGTCTTTCATGCCTACTTCATCAGTTTTTTCACTCGTGGGTTGCGTGTCTTAAACCTCCTTTTTCTCCTTCAACTTTGTTTTAATATCATCATTCCATCTAAAAATTTTGAACTCGACAGACGTGTCGTTAACTTCCATAGGCTGCTTCATGATTAGCTCTCACTTTTTTTTTTTTTTTGGTCATCAGGCTACTGACTGGTTTGATGCGGCCCGCCACGAATTCCTTTCCTGTGCTAACCTCATCATCTCAGAGTAGCACTTGCAACCTACTTCCTCAATTATTTGCTTGACGTATTCCAATCTCTGTCTTCCTCTACAGTTTTTGCCCTCTACTGCTCCCTCTAGTACCATGGAAGTCATTCCCTCATGTATTAGCAGATGTCCAATCATCCTGTCCCTTCTCCTTATCAGTGTTTTCCACATATTCCTTTCCTCTCCGATTCTGCGTAGAACCTCCTCATTCCTTACCTTATCAGTCCACCTAATTTTCAACATTCGTCTATAGCACCACATCTCAAATGCTTCGATTCTCTTCTGTTCCGGTTTTCCCACAGTCCATGTTTCACTACCATACAATGCTGTACTCCAGACGTACATCCTCAGAAATTTCTTCCTCAAATTAAGGCCGGTATTTGATATTAGTAGACTTCTCTTGGCCAGAAATGCCTTTTTTGCCAGAGCTAGTCTGCTTTTGATGTCCTCCTTGCTGCGTCCGTCTTGGTTATTTTACTGCCTAGGTAGCAGAATTCCTTAACTTCGTTGACTTCGTGACCATCAGTCCTGATGTTAAGTTTCTCGCTGTTCTCATTTCTACTACTTCTCATTACCTTCGTCTTTCTCCGATTTACTCTCAAACCATACTGTGTACTCATTAGACTGTTCATTCCGTTCAGCAGATCATTTAATTCTTCTTCACTTTCACTCAGGATAGCAATGTCAACAGCGAATCGTATCATTGATATCCTTTCACCTTGTATTTTAATTCCACTCCTGAACCTTTCTTTTATTTCCATCATTGCTTCCTCGATGTACAGATTGAAGAGTAGGGGTGAAAGGCTACAGCCTTGTCTTACACCCTTCTTAATACGAACACTTCGTTCTTGATCGTCCACTCTTATTATTCCCTCTTGGTTGTTGTACATATTGTATATGACCCGTCTCTCCCTATAGCTTACCCCTACTTTTTTCAGAATCTCGAACAGCTTGCACCATTTTATAATGTCGAACGCTTTTTCCAGGTCGACAAATCCTATGAAAGTGTCTTGATTTTTCTTTAGCCTTGCTTCCATTATTAGCCGTAACGTCAGAATTGCCTCTCTCGTCCCTTTACTTTTCCTAAAGCGAAACTGATCGTCACCTAGCGCATTCTCAATTTTCTTTTCCATTCTTCTGTATATTCTTCTTGTAATCAGCGTCGATGCATGAGCTGTTAAGCTGATTGTGCGATAATTCTCGCACTTGCCAGCTCTTGCCGTCTTCGGAATTGTGTGGATGATGCTTTTCCGAAAGTCAGATGGTATATCGCCAGACTCATATATTCTACACACCAACGTGAATCGTCGTTTTGTTGCCACTTCCCCCAATGATTTTAAAAAGTCCGATGGAATGTTATCTATCCCTTCTGCCTTACTTGAGCGTAAGTCCTCCAAAACTCCTTTAAATTCCGATTCTAATACTGGATCCCCTATCTCTTCTAAATCGACTCCTGTTTCTACTTCTCTCACATCAGACAAATCTTCACCCTCATAGAGGTTTTCAATGTATTCTTTCCACCTATCTGCTCTCTCCTCTGCATTTAACAGTGCAATTCCCGTTGTACTCGTAATGTTACCACCGTTGCTTTTAATGTCACCAAAGGTTGTTTTGACTTTCCTGTATGCTGAGTCTGTCCTTCCGACAATCATATCTTTTTCGATGTCCTCACATTTTTCCAGCAGCCATTTCGTCTTAGCTTCCCTGCATTTCCTATTTATTTCATTCCTCAGCGACTTGTATATCTGTATTCCTGATTTTCCCGGAACATTTTTTTACTTCCCCCTTTCATCAATCAACTGAAGTATTTCTTCTGTTACCCATGGTTTCTTCGCAGCTGCCTTCTTTGTACCTATGTTTTCCTTCCCAACTTCTGTGATGGCCCTTTTTAGAGATGTCCATTCCTCTTCAACTGTACTGCCTACTGCGCTATTCCTTATTGCTGTATCTATAGCGTTAGAGAACTTCAAACGTATCTCGTCATTCCTTAGTACTTCCGTATCCCACTTCTTTGCGTATTGATTCTTCCTGACTAATATCTTGAACTTCAGCCTACTCTTCATCACTACTATATTGTGATCTGAGTCTATATCTGCTCCTGGGTACACCTTACAATCCAGTATCTGATTTCGGAATATCTGTCTGACCATGATGTAAACTAATTGAAATCTTCCCGAATCTCCTGGCCTTTTCCTATTATACCTCCTCCTCTTGTGATTCTTGAACAGGGTATTCGCTATTACTAGCTGAAAGTTGTTACAGAACTCAATTAGTCTTTCTCCTCTTTCATTCCTTGTCCCAAACCCATTTTCTCCTGTAACCTTTTCTTTTACTCCTTCCCCTACAACTGCATTCCAGTCGCCCATGACTATTACATTTTCGTCCCCCTTTACATACTGCATTACCCTTTCAATATCCTTATACACTTTCTCTATCTATTCATCTTCAACTTGAGACGTCTGCATGTATACCTGAACTATCGTTGTCGGTGTTGTTCTGCTGTGGATTCTGGTTAGAATAACCCGGTCACTGAACTGTTCACAGTAACACACCCTCTGCCCTACCTTCCTATTCATAACGAATCCTACACCTGTTATACCATTTTCTGCTGCCTGTTGATATTACCCGATACTCATCTGACCAGAAATCCTTGTCTTCCTTCCACTTCACTTCACTGACCCCTACTATATCTAGATTGAGCCTTTGCATTTCCCTTTTCAGATTTTCTAGTTTCCCTACCACGTTGAAGCTTCTGACATTCCACGCCCCGACTCGTAGAACGTTATCCTTTCGTTGATTATTCAATCTTTTTCTCATGGTAACCTCCCCCTTGGCAGTCCCCTCCCGGAGATCCGAATGGGGGACTATTCCGGAATCTTTTGCCAATGGAGAGATCATCATGACACTTCTTCAATTACAGGCCACATGTCCTGTGGATACACGTTACGTGTCTTTAATGCAGTGGTTTCCATTGCCTTCTGCATCCTCATGTCGTTGATCATTGCGGATTCTTCCGCCTCACAATAAGCATATATTCTTGAACAATACTGTCACCAGACTGATGTAGCTTCCTACTCAATAGTAGCGTATGTAAGATGGCAATTGAAGGTTCCTGCAGTAAACTTAATTTTTATTCCAATTAGTGCATTTTGTTTCCATTCCCATGACAATTGTTTCGGCACATATATATTGTTTGAGAGTGTGACCAGAGGGCACAACAAGCAGGAAATTGTGAGTTTCACCTGCGCTCTGGAAGTATGTGCACTCTGCCGCCTTAGAATAAATAATGGTTCAATTCGCTCTGAGCACTATGGGACTTAACGTCTGTGCTCATCAGTCTCCTGGAACTTAGAACTACTTAAACCTAACTAACATACGGACATCACATACATCCATGCCCGAGGCTGGATTCGATCCTGAGACCGTAGCGGTCACGCGGTTCCAGACTGAAGCGCCTAGAACCGCACGGCCACACCGGCCGGCTAGAACGATTACTTCAGTTCCCTATGTAAGAGTCAATAATAGACTTTAACTTCCTTGCTGGCTGTTTCCATGAATGTTTATGCATCTACCTGAGCTGAAAAAAAATTCTGTGTCTTAAGTCTACAGAAAATTCCACTAGCGTCTCCTCCTTTATCATTCACGATATTCTCCACAAACTTCCCTATGACCTTGCTAGCATTGTACTTACCTATTCGTATATTAGCATCTCCTAAAAGATAGATGTCTATTCAAATGGCTCAAATGACTCAGATCACAATGGGACTTAACTTCTGTGCTCATCAGTCCCCTAGAACTTAGAACTACTTAAACCTAACTAACCTAAGGACATCACACACATTTATGCCCGAGGCAGGATTCGAACCTGCGACCGTAGCGGTCGCGCGGTTCCAGATTGTAGCGCCTAGAACCGCTCGGCCACTCCGGCCGGCATAGATGTCTGTCCTATTGATGATGCCATCTAGGAGATTTGTCAGATCATTAAGAAAATTGTTCTTCTTAATGACGGTTTCATTTTCTGTTGATAAATATGCTGCAGTTATTACCACATCGTATTCTTTTAGATACATATTCACACGCATAAAACAATTTTTTACACAGTGTCAGTTCTTAATGCAGCGTTTCGACTTTTTATGTGTTGCATCAAATACCACCTTCTTTGCTCAAGACTCTTTGTTTACTTTGTAAGTATGAACATATTCACCAGTTTCCTCTGCTCCTTCACCTTTCTTTATTACTTCTTTTAGTGGTATTACGTCTAAATATCCTATTCATTTCTTTGAATAGTTCTGCAGTTTTCATTGCGGTTCCCAGAACGTTCCAAGTATCAAAATTCACAAGTTTTTCGTTCTATGAATCGACTTCGTTTGATTCCGATCTGTTTGCGAGACTGTACCCTTGGAGTTTTTGCAGGCTAAAATTTGTCAACATATGAGGACCATGGTCAGCATCATGATCCCATCATGAAGGACCAGATTATTATTAATCTAGGTTTGATTCCTTCATACTGATTGTCCTTCTGGACTTAAGGGATCCATTCAACCTGTATTTCATTCTAAATTCCATGTCGGTTAACGCCCTTTGAACGGTTGTATTTGAGTCTCCCTGCTTTATCTGGCCGTTCCCTTGTGGTCCCCTCCACTGCGGCCACCGAACCGAGTTGCATCCTCTCCACTGTCGCCGCCTTTGAAGATGAAAATGGAAGACACCCTCAGGGCTGGAAACCTAATACCAGTGGGGTCGAAGAAACGAGAGGTATCCAAGGGGAGACTGGCAGAAAAGAAAAGCCTGCGATAAGTATGTGGAAGTAATGTCAGAGTTATCTAAGGGCCCATGAGTTTGCCACCCACACACTCTCAATGGGAGAGGACGCCACATGGGCGCTACGCTTTGTCTGGAATCTCAACAAAAAATGATTCAAATGGCTCTGAGCACTATGGGACTTAACATCTCAGATCATCAGTCCCCTAGAACTTAGAACTACTTAAACCTAACTAACCTAAGGACATCACACACATACATGCCCGAGACAGGATCCGAACCTGTGACCGTAGCGGTCGCGCGGTTCCAGACTGAAGCGCCTAGAACCGCTCGGCCACACCGTCCGGCGAAACTCAACATCTGACCAATCTAGAATGAGTGATCCTACGAGGAGCATTACTCCGGTCAACGTAGCTCAGTAGATCATTGAGCCACACAAACCACCCCATCACCTGAAGGTGGTAGTTCATGGGGAGGGCATACATTGAGGAAAATCTTTCTGAGAATAGACATTTGGATCACAATATCATGGACCGGAAAGAAAGAAACCGGAAAGACAAGAACCTAAGCGTTTGGAATTTGGTGTTATAGACGGATGTTGACAAGAAGGTGAACTGTCTGGTAAGTAGGTTTAATCGTGGTGCACACGACTTATTATTGCGGGGACGACTTTGGTATTATCTGTGATTTATGAAGACGAATGTTATGATTTACACCACAGACATTCTATTTATTATTTTATTAGAATAAACGCGCACAACTTGCACATAAGTTACATAAATTACATAGCTTTGTTATATCACACCTTGTTCGTCACATTTCAGTGTTCACATTGTGTATCATTTACATTCTACCAGTGATTTTACTCGTTCCTTACAGATGATCCCATGGTAACGGTAACAGAGTTGGTCGCACAATTCACACACACAGTTGCTGCCGGAGTCATGGAAATTCTGGTTCTTGCACACTTTGTGGTGGTATCCATGCACTACAATTGAATTCACCAGGTGTCGGAGTGCTTGATGTTTGTTGGGCCAGGATCTGTTTGTCAAGGCTTCTGTTGTATAAAAGTCCAGCCAAATTTTCCATCTCTTCTTCTCTCTTTCAAGTAGGAGCTTATTGGAGAAGTCGTGTCATGACTTCTGTTGTATAAAACTCCAGCCAAATTTTCCTTCTTCTCTCTTTCATGTAGGAGTTTATTTGAGTTCTTACACTGTTCTTCTATGGAAAAGGATTCCCTGCCGAGTTCGCACACTACCCTAGACTTTGTGTGTTCTGGAAACCTAGGGTGGCTTTCAAGAACCATGAATTAACTGCTCACCGAGTCCTGACGTCTTTTACACTCAACTTTTCAGAAATGAGGTGTATTCGATAGGTTGCGATGGGAACTGTTTTTGCGGCGAACGGGGCCATGGCTGTTTTCAGTGACAGTCTCCATATTGCATGTTGCATATTGCCTTCATGTCAAACATGGCTTTTGTGGCAGCTGCTGCTTGAGATTTTACATGTATTCGGAATGATCTGGCAGTGGTTAGCAGAGTCAGTCTCAGATATTCGAAACTATTGACTGTCATAAGAGGTTCCGTCCCGAGATATACTCTGTTCTCCCTAGCTTCTCGAATTTCGTCTTCCTGTGTATCAGACTGTGTTCTGTTTTATGTCATGAGATTGGAGTAAAGAGCGTTTTATTCCATTTGAGGCTGAACTGTTTATCTTTATGTTAAGTGTTTGGCTGTGGTACTATTCTGCTGTTATCTGGTAATTCTCATCATTGTCTCAATTGTCCGGTAGTTCAGACCGAGTTGACATCGAAATTGTGGGGCATTGTTTAAACATGATGTGGTTTGCAGTGGATTTCTGGTTTCCGAAACTCACATGCAGATACATTCCACAACGATGGCTAGTACACTTGACGCATTAACTGAAGCCTTTGCTCTCAAAAGTCTACTAATGATTATGGTGGCAGAAAATCCTCCCCAGTTCACCGTCTCATCCTTTATAGTGTTTTGTGGACAATGCAACTTCCATCACACGCCCCCATCCGTCTGCAGTCCAATGGGCGAAGCTGAGAGAATGGTTCTCACCTTCCAGGATAAAATTCAGCAATCTAATTCTCCTCCAGAGAGGACACCATAATATACACTGTCCAGCGACATTAATGTCACTACGTATCAAAAGTCTGAAAAATCACCTTCTGCAGCTTGGACCGCTCCAAGACGTGCTGGAAGAGCGTCACTGATGTTCAGGAAGGTACATGGATTTCTATGCATGCTCACTGCAGTGCC
Source organism: Schistocerca nitens (assembly GCF_023898315.1). NCBI lineage: Eukaryota > Metazoa > Arthropoda > Insecta > Orthoptera > Acrididae > Schistocerca > Schistocerca nitens. The sequence goes on along the minus strand of NC_064621.1, from coordinate 316,908,863 downwards.
GTGATCAGGTGCGGCAGGATTTTGGGTTGAGGATCCATAGCGCGAACAGCCAGGTCGAAGTGATCCTGCAGATTCTCTACGGCTTCAAATCAGGCTAGTCTGGTAGCCAGGGCAGTACGGTAAACTCATCCTGGTACTCATGAAACCAAGCATATATTTTATGAGCCGTATGTCATACTGCATTGTCCTGCTGGTAGATGCCCATAAAAAAGAAAACTGCGTTTACTGTTGATTAAAGATAGATGCGTACTTGTGTTGATCCATTGTACCTTCCAGAATGAGAACATCATCAAGGGAGAGCCATGAAAACATTCCAGAGACTATAACACATCCTCCTCCGGCCTGGACCCATCTGAAAGCTTTTGCAGGATTTTTTGATTACCAACGACCATCTTTCATCTGAAAAGGCCACGTGTCACCAATGGATGGACGTCCAGTTGCGGTATTGGCGTGCAATTACCAGCGTAAGTAAAGATTCATTCATAGGTGCTATAGTCCAGTTACTAATAATGTGACCACCGCCATAGTTCGACGCCAACGGGCTATAGCCACTCACATACTGCAAGTAACATCACTAGCGGTGGAGATTGTATCAAGTGTGTGGTGTGCGTGGTGGGTGGGTGTTGGGGGGGGGGGGAGGAGTGAATTGTTGTCGTAACGCGAAAACGTTGCGATTTATCAGACGTCCAAAAAGTTAATGATCATAGGCCTTCAGACGAATGGTGCAATCGTTTCTGAACAGTTAGGTATGTAAACTGTTTGCGTGAAGCTGGAGTTAAAGTATGCAGTACATGATAAAATGGCGCTATCCAAAACAGTCACCGAGACGACTGTGGGACTGTGGTGCACGACGGGTCATGGGTGACAGGGGTCGACGATAGCTGCAAAGTGTACGGACGAATAGCCGTGGAACGCTGAGCCAGTGACCACCCATATGAACCTATGGGCTACCAAACGTGTCTCCACAACACCGTACACCTAACGTTGACCGAGCGAGGTGGCGCAGTGGTTAGCACACTGGGCTCGCATTCGGGAGGACGACGGTTCAATCCCGTCTCCGGCCATCCTGAGTTACGTTTTCCGTGATTTCCCTAAATCGTTTCAGGCAAATGCCGGGATGGTTCCTTTGAAATGGCACGGCCTATTTCCTTCCCAATCCTTCCCTAACCCGAGCTTGCGCTCCGTCTCTAATGACCTCGTTGTCGACGGGACGTTAAACACTAACCACCACCACCACCACATAACGTTGCTCTGTAAGTATCTCCGCAGCAGGATCCTGAATAATGCATGCGTGCTGACTGCTGTTCATCGGCGAAGAAGGCTAAAATTGGCACGCCAGCACTGCATCTGGATATCCACTGAGTGACCGCAGACGGACTTTTCAGCTGAATCACGTTTATGCTCCATCGGACAGATGGCCGTTCATGTATACGGAGTGAAACGCCTGAAACCAAAAATCGTCGGTCTGAGGAACGTTTTACTGTGCCGGCCGGTGTGGCCGAGCGGTTCTAGGCGCTACAGTCGGGAACCGCGAGACCGCTACGGTCGCAGGTTCCCTGCCTCGGGCATGGATGTGTGTGGTATCCTAGGTTTAAGTAGTTCTAAGTTCTAGGGGCTGATGACCTCAGAAGTTAAGTCCCATAGTATTCAGAGCCATTTGTTTTCCTGTGGTTCCCTGTTTCTTACCGTCGTTTTGGAAAGCAAAATAGGTCATCACAAATATGCATCTACCCTTGGTGACAATATTTAGGCTTCTGACACATGACCATATTCCCGTGACTGGACAGTGTAAGCACGGACGAGCACCAGAGAGACTAACAGGTAATACATTGGCAGGATAACATTTTGACGTTTCTTTAGCGGCAAAATAGTTGATACAGATACTAAGATACGATCATATACACGCGCTACTACCGTTACATTAACGACAGTATTGTTACAGCTTGCTAATAACAAATCGTATGGTATATTTTCCTGAAATTGTGGTTACTTTCCCCACTCATCTAAGGTGCCAGCAAGCAGTATAAGCTGCTACAGGCAAGGCATCCTTAGAGGTGGTGAATTTGGTCAGGTGGCAGACTATATCAAACGCAGACACTCGTGTTATCTCTTTAAAGGCCGGCTAAAAGGTGAGCGATGCCCTTTTGAAATACTCTTAGCTAGACAGAAACAGGCGTGTGAGCAAAGTCGACCTACGTTCTTGTTTACCCAGTGTAACATACCCGTAATTATTATTAAAATGATATGAATTGAATGAAAATGCAAATAGAGCCAAATGTTAGCTTCCCACAGTAATAAAAGTCAATGATAATAAAAATGTGCAAAAATGTTAAGTCCCTACAAAATTAACGTTAAGATCAACCTGATAAATTTTATAAGGACAGCTGCGCTGACCTTAGGCCCTGTCCAATAATCAACCTGATAAAATTGATTCTGGGAGGAAAAGCAAAGGAAATATTGTTTCAATTGTAATGATTATTTTCTTAAAAAGATTGCTTTGAGAACAAAATTATTATTGGGGCAATTCTTGAACAAATTAATTACAGTTAACATACATTACATTATCAGATGTGCGCAATGCTGCTTCATTACCTTATTTAAATTATATACCTCATCCCGAACCTTGACCAGAGACCCATGTCGACGCCCGCCGACTCCTCACACACAACTCCGACTGTCTCGTGCGCGCTGCTAGCACTGACTATGTCATCTCGAATGCGCTACTACTCTCGAACTGAACACTCGCGCGGTCAAGCGCAGACTAGCAACGATAAATAACTCTCTGGTCAGAGATTCTGTCATGCCTCGCCATCGCTGCTACTGAATACATACGTGTTTCACCAGTTACTCATATTTATATAGCACTCTCTGAAGAACCACTCTCTACTGCTGCGTTTCTAGAGTAGGAAACTATTTACCATTAGACTTTCCTTGCAGAAACATCTCTGCGCATGTATGTAGGCAACTAGTGATAGATGCTCCGCTTTAACGGAATCCACCATGTTGGCGATAGTGTGGAACTTATTAATTCTGATACTTCTTCAGCTTCCAAGATTGGGGCAAATAACCTTCAAACGTAAGGAGCGTCAATACGTTATCTTCATCCTTTGGGCTCGACTAGACCATCCCTCAAACCATTTTCTTACTTAATGACTGATATAGTTCTTCGATTAATTTTTAGTTGTGATCATATCTTCAAATCAATATCAGGTGATTTTTTAAATTTTATAAATACTTCTCCTTCACATGTGGAATCACAGCAAGGAAATTACCGGAATTGGAGGAACACTTGGAGAGCAGTGGTGCTAACAGAGTATTTGATGCGTATAGTGATGAAATCTAGAAACTAACACATGTGAAATTTACTTGATATATGTTTTCGTATGTAGACAATATGTCGACTTACCAGGGAAGTTTCTTGCGACTGTACTAAGCATATATTCTTAGGCAGGTCGCTGTATGTTCTCTTAGACGGGCAGACGTCGACAAATCTTGTAGCAGTTTTAGGCGTTTCCCAGAAAAGTGAGTTGGGACGCTTGCTGTTCGACCTGGCAGACTTGGCAGTTGTGTAATGAAGTACTATCTGGGAAAATGTTGCACAGTTATTTAGTCACATCATGAAAAGCTTGAAAAGAGGCCCAAAGATTGCCATTAGCACTCGATATTAAGAAATCTAAGAATTCGAACAAGACAAAACACAATCGTTTAGTATTCTACAGTTACAGTGTTAATGAGTCGGTGCTGGTATCAATCAGCTCATGGGACATCCTGGGTGTAACAGTTAATGAGTATATACACTCCTGGAAATGGAAAAAAGAACACATTGACACCGGTGTGTCAGACCCACCATACTTGCTCCGGACACTGCGAGAGGGCTGTACAAGCAATGATCACACGCACGGCACAGCGGACACACCAGGACCCGCGGTGTTGGCCGTCGAATGGCGCTAGCTGCGCAGCATTTGTGCACCGCTGCCGTCAGTGTCAGCCATTTTGCCGTGGCATACGGAGCTCCATCGCAGTCTTTAACACTGGTAGCATGCCGCGACCGCGTGGACGTGAACCGCATGTGCAGTTGACGGACCGCAGCGACGCACGGATGCACGCCAAGACCGTAGGATCCTACGCAGTGCCGTAGGGGACCGCACCGCCACTTCCCAGCAAATTAGGGACACTGTTGCTCCTGGGGTATCGGCGAGGACCATTCGCAACCGTCTCCATGAAGCTGGGCTACGGTCCCGCACACCGTGTCGTCTTCAGCGATGAGAGTCGCTTCTGCCTTGGTGCCAATGATGGTCGTATGCGTGTTTGGCGCCGTGCAGGTGAGCGCCACAATCAGGACTGCATACGACTGAGGCACACAGGGCCGTACACCACTGGTGATCGTCGAGGGGACACTGAATAGTGCACGGTACATCCAAACCGTCATCGAACCCATCGTTCTACCATTCCTAGACCGGCAAGGGCACCTGCTGTTCCAACAGGACAATGCACGTCCGCATGTATCCCGTGCCACCCAACGTGCTCTAGAAGGTGTAAGTCAACTACCCTGGCCAGCAAGATCTCCGGATCTGTCCCCCATTGAGCATGTTTGGGACTGGATGAAGCGTCGTCTCACGCGGTCTGCACGTCCAGCACGAACGCTGGTCCAACTGAGGCGCCAGGTGGAAATGGCATGGCAAGCCGTTCCACAGGACTACATCCAGCATCTCTACGATCGTCTCCATGGGAGAATAGCAGCCTGCATTGCTGCGAAAGGTGGATACACACTGTACTAGTGCCGACATTGTGCATGCTCTGTTGCCTGTGTCTATGTGCCTGTGGTTCTGTCAGTGTGATCATGTGATGTATCTGACCCCAGGAATGTGTCAATAAAGTTTCCCCTTCCTGGGACAATGAATTCACGGTGTTCTTATTTCAATTCCCAGGAGTGTAAAATGGAATGACAACGAAGACTCAGTCGTAGGTAACGATGCTCCAGTCGAATGACAAGAAACTAAGAACATTGTCACGTTACAAAGGTGATTTCCTCCAAAGCGCTCTTGCTACTCATTCTATAACATGGTTCAAGTATGTGAGAACAGGCGAAATATGACTTAAATGGAATTCCGAATGTATATAAACGTAAAAGCAAGAATGTTCACTGGATAGTTTGGTGGGAGCGCGTCACGGAAATGATGAAAATTTTTTATTAACGGATGCTCGAAGGTGGACGTCAACTGTTCCGGGATAATGTCCTTACAGTTCAAGAAACAGTGTTAATCTGAGATTGAGAGATTATACTAATGCCTCTACGCACGATCTAGAGACCGCGATGTTGATTACAGACTAATTTAGAAACGTACTAAGGAATTTTGCGGTGACACTTTCGAAGCTCCGTATGGAACAGGAACACGCAATAATTTGTGACAGAAAGGTAAGTAATATTTGCCATACACTTCACGTTGGTTTAAAGAGACTGCTTATTTAAAATACATTGTCATCACATTCGCCTTACTGAGGTTCTTATTGAGGACAAATCCTTACAGTAGTGAACGATTACTACGAGTTTGCGCACATGAGAAAGGAAAACGTAAATAATAAAACATGCTCACTAAGTAGAGTTCTCACTTTCGGCGTTAGGGGTTTTTATATATATTTTAATCGCTTTTGAAGTGAATGTGTTGAAGTCAAGGTCTATTTCCAGAACTAGTAACCTTTCAGGAATATTTTAACTAAAACAGATCATACCGCCACTGAATTTTTCTGTTCATTTGCTTGTTTCTCTCACGCGGCAGGATGATATATATGCTCGCGCAAAATACCAGTGGATGGAACCCCTAATTTGTTCAAAGAACGTTAAGTTAATAAGGATTTGCCGTGCTACATGTAGCGTGTTAAGCTGCTATAAACTTGGTGAATGATATACGTACAGGTTGAAGTGAAGCAGTACCACTGAGATTGAAAACTAGATATGTGGGCAAGTTTTACTCATGACCGTTGTTACATCGTAGTCTAAACTGCTGTGTGCGTGCGAGATTAAATAATTTCAGAATTTCATCCCGTCACGAAACATATGTGGGAGTTAAGGAAACAGAAACAACATGAAGAAAATCCGTAAACGGCAGTAAGACAAAATTAATGATCGCAACGAAGTAGACAAGCGAAGAATAAATCTAGAGAGTGATTAACCTTGTTCCTTATTTCAAGGAAATACGTCTAAAATCCCTGTTGACAAAAAATTTATGCAATCAAAGCATACATTCGACGATACTAGCATATTCCTCGTTTTTCGGAAGGCGATCTTGTCGACTGAAAACTGTAAACCATGTATACTACACCATGAAATTCCGTTTGACTGTGGGTACCACCGCTGCATTTGAGAGAGCTTAATGTGGAGTCAATGATGGTATAGAATTCAATTGTTTTTTTTTCTGCGCGTCTTTTTATTACTATGGTTTTTTCGTATTTTTATCTGATGTGTTCCTTATAAATTATGTATTTATGTAGCCTGTAGCCGTGACTTGTGTCTTGTCATATTATAAGAATAAAATCTTTTGTCCATCCTTTGTTGATATAGAATTCTTTTCAAGAATAATACACAGAAGACACAGGAATAACAGTTATAATTAGCTTATTGCTTTATTTTCTTTCGAGACTGATATTTTTCTGAGAATGCACTTCTAATAATGTAGATTATTAGTTCTTTGACAATGTTTGGTAAATCACATTATGTGATGTTAATTCCTTCTGATTTTAATAACGGATATCTGATTATGGCACACCGTCTTCCCGCTTTCAGTAATGAACTGGAACAGGTGTCTCAGGCAAAGTCTCTGTTTTCGAAAAGAGGAAGACAGGGATGCGTGCATAGTAATGCGTATCTTTGTCCTGGTTTATAGTAGATGTCAAAAACTATTTAATATTTATATATCGATACGGCCTATTGCTATGTTGGGGCAAAGGGGATATACTACAACGCCTAATTGTAGCCAGGAAACTGTTAAAACAGATTGTGCTCCTCATATAAATGCTGTTTCTCTTCTGTTGAAACATTTTTCCTCATGTAGAGCAAAAATTATGATAGAACGTTCCGGTGGCCGCATGAGGACAGTTCTTTTATTGAATCAAATTGGATGTTGTGAACGAAGGTCAGAGTTTGGCATTGTCGCAAGCGAGGGACTGAATACTATAGTACTTAATCGTTGACAGCGAGAGGTCATTAATAGCAAAGGTAGTGTCACAGTTGCCAATAAAAAGGGTGTACCTGTATATCTCTAAATATGCTTTCAAGAAATAGATTTATCGGAAAATAGAGAAAACTGGATGGAATTCTCGGACGATACCTCGGCACAATCGTTCCCTGCAACATAATACCATCTCAGTCAGTAAGGAACTTTGGAATAGCAGTCGAAAGTTCCCTTTCTTGAACCAAGCGATATCTCTACTTCAGAGTGTGACATTAAACAGCCGAAATATTTCTGTAGTATTCTTCTGCCGATTAGTGACCATGAATGCTGTCTTATTGATTACGTGACTAGGAATAACTTTACTGAACGACATGGGGGCAAAAAGCTGATTTGCTTTTGGTCAGTCCGCGATCGGAAGAGAAATCAATATCTGTAACCACCACACACTTTACAGTGACTCTCGGGTTAACTGGAGGAACATAACAACAAGGACATAAATATACTACGTTCTCTTTCAGCTTCGTAATCCTTGCGTAGATCTTATGCGTGCAGTTATTTCACTGGGACCGAACTGAACTCTCGTCGCATCCGTATTACATGGTAACGTGATGACCAGGAAATGACAGCCGGAAATGCTGAGCGAGGTAACCTGTAAGCGCCAAGTTGAACTTTTGGAGCAGCGTTTAATGCGTTATACCATATTGTAGTGAATGTGAAAAGTGATAGACAGTCCGTAGTTGAGGTACACAGGCGTTACATTCGAAAGGCACCTCTTGATGTCTTGCAGAACAAACCTTCCTCGACAGGCGAGTGACGAATGGGGTGGATGTGCTGACGGCTTACCGTTTCCCACTCGAGAGACTTCTGCGCGCAGAGCTAGCGGCTAACAGAAGGAACGCGTCATCGGCTTAGAACGACCCATGAGAGAGGCTATGGTGGTACAAGTCCGTGGCTAATAGACCTCGGGAAATATTAAAGCTTTATGTTTCAGAAGGACAGTTCCTTTCGTTGAGCCAGAATCTCAATGGGAAGCGTAATGCAAGTATTCAACCGCCCTGTGGCCACTAGAGATCACTTAAATGTGTAAGCCTGTTGGCGACACGCTGCTAGTCGTTAACCTGGCACCGAAGGAGAGCCCTTTAGGGAGTGTGCAACTGCAAGAGTGTTTACTGTACACAACGATGTCGCAGTCCAAAACAACCGGAAACGAATACAAGATTTCAAGGCCTATTGAGATCAGCAGAAAATTGGGATGTGAAATGAAGAGGTCGACAATTCCATTGGACACGGTATTTATTGGCTGGAAGGATGAGACGAGAAGGATGTAGATCCAAACTTCCAACCCATGGAGAGAAGGATAAATTGTGTTTTTGTAGTTCTGTGCCGTAGTGGGCTTCACTGTCAGCCTTCGACTAAGCAACTACAAAACAGTACTGCGACGAAATCAGCGCAGCGTACAGGGGATAGGCAAAATAATGTAAACAGTGGTAGTAATGGGATGGTTGTGTTTACGGAAAACAACGCAGGTAAGTCACATGTTGCACTAGGTTGTGCAAGTTCCCTGATTGTAAATATGAGACTAACGAAGCTTCTTAATTTGAGTAACTATCACTTGCACTTACGAACCGAATTACTAACATGAGTGTGACTTGCATAGAATACGTGTAAAAAGGTAAGAGAGAGTCTATGATTACTTGCACTAGCAGTCACACAGGAACCTATGGAACAAACAGGAAGTTCCTATAGTCAGTGATGGCGGACTTCATGAAGTGAACTGCTAGCCAAAATCTGTCCAGAGCACTTCAAAAGTCGTCGTAAGTATGCGCAAATATCCAGGGAAAGATCTGAATCGAAAACGAAAACACAGACAATCACGCTACTATCAGTTCAAATGGTTCAAATGGCTCTGAGCACTATGCGACTTAACTTCTGAGGTCATCAGTCGTCTAGAACTTAGAACTAATTAAACCTAACTAACCTAAGGACATCACACACATCCATGCCCGAGGCAGGATTCGAACCCGCGACCGTAGCGGTCAATCGGTTCCAGACTGTAGCGCCTAGAACCGCACGACCACTCCGGCCGGCGCTACTATCAGTATTGCATATGGAAGGTTTCAGACAATAATGGGACTTGTGGAATAATGTAGGTCCCACTTTTTATGTATACAGTCGCGTCAGTGTACGGACCGAAGTGATATTTCAGCGGCAGCTGTGGTGCTCTACCGGGGAAGAGTAATAGAAAACCTCTGTACCTTTGCCCTTTCCTCCATATTGATGCTCGTACGAGGAACCCAAATCACTATCGGATACTAAACGGACAATTATATTACATTCAAGCTACTTTCGCTTTATTGCACAACTTTTGTCGTAATTAATTAAGACCTTGTCATACATCTTTGCAACACCACTTAATTTTTACTGCATACATCATTCTGTAATCCAGTAATAATTCATAATATTTTATAGTTTTTTCTTAGTATCTGTAGAAAGCTGTTCTGTTAAGTTTCTATCATATTTGCTTATGTTCCTGCTTACGTAAGTTTCTGTCAGTAGCTTACACTGATTTGAGCACTCCACACCTTTTATTTTTCTCCTCCTCCTTCTTCTTCTCCTTCTTCCTCTGATTCTTCTTCTTCTGAAAACTTGACGCCTCTTTCATCTCTAAAAATATGAAAAATTCAAAGTCAAGTTGCAATGTGTTTTGTAGCATAAACTGAATAGTAGGTCTCCATCCAGCAGATTGTGGGAAATTCAAGGGCACACCACCATGCCTAGTAAAGCACTCCAGTGTCCAAACAAGCCTTCGGGTTGAGCACAGCTTTATATGCTTTACAGCGTACCAAATGTAACTCAAATGTAGCGACCAAATCCAACCGACTCTTCGCTTGCCATTACTTGCCCATGCCCCCAATTTTCCTTTCCTCCGACCTTGATCCCCAATTCCAACCAGTCCTTCCGAAGTTCAAAAACCCATTGGTTCCTGTCTTTCCCCTCGTCCTCCCTGTTGCTTGCCACACTCTCTTCGTCATTCTGTACATACTCATCCTAACTACACGTCCAGCAAACCTTGCCCTTTTGAGTCTGATTTCCCCGGATATTGTTCTCATGATCCAGTACAATTCTTCTCTAGCTCTTCGCATCCACCTCTCTCCACCTCCTTTGGGACCTAGTATTTTTCTCAGCATTTTTGTCTCTTCTTTCTCTAGTTGTTCTGCCCCATTTCTTCCTAGTGTAATCGTCTCCGCAGCATATAATACTGCATTCCTCACCGTTGCCTTGTAGTGGCGTATCTTTGCCTCTGTGGATATATTCTTTTTATTGTATAAGTCTTTCGTCATGCAGAAGGCTGACCTCATTTCTTTATCCTCTCTGTTATTCCCTCCTTGCTCCTGTTGCTTCCTGTTATAAATTCTCACAAATATTTAAATTTGTCCACCATTTGCACAGTGCCTTCCGGTGTTTCCCAGTCTGCAGTGGTATTTAATGTCTTTGTCTTGTTATAGGCGATACTCAGTCCCCCTATCTTACTTAAGTTGTCGAGTTGCGTTTTCTTCCGTCTCACTTACTATTGCTATGTCGTGTGCAAAGGCTAGGCAGTCCACTTGAGCCCTGTTGTCCTTTCTGTCCCCCACATGGGCCTTTGGTATTCCCATTTCCTCGTTTATTGCTCTCCACTGTCTGATCACTTCGTCCAGTGCTATATTTAACAACGATGGTGACAATTCATCTCCCTGTTTAACACCAGTCTTGATCTCAAATTCTTCTGACAGTGCTCCTCTGAATCTCACCCTTGCTTTTGTGTCTGTCATAATTTCTTTTATGAGTTCTTGTGTAGTTCCATCAAGCCCTCTGTTCTTCAGGATCCTAACAAAAGTCTGTCTGTCGATGGAGACATATGCCTTTGTGAAGTTCACTAAGGTTATTACTGTCTTTTTGTTTTTAAGGACCTATGTTCTATCAGTTGCTTCATGATAAATATCTGCTCTATCCAACCTCTTCCCTTCCTGAATCCCGCTTGGTAGTCGCCAACTGTCCTTTCTACCTGTTCTTCTACTCTCTTGAGCAATAGTTTTGACAGCACCTTGCATCCGACCTCTAGTAGCGATATTCCTCTGTAGTTGTTTGCATCTCTCTTGTCCCCCTTCTTATGTATTGGTACTACAATTGCATTCTTCCATCCTTCTGGCAACTTCTTTGTTCTCCAGATCTGGTTAATTATGTTGGTAATGTTGTCCATTGCTTTGTTGCCTCCCCACTTTATCATCTCGGTTGCTATACCATCTTCTCCAGTTGCCTTATTGTTCTTTAGATCGCTTATGGCATGTGCGACTTCATCCCTGGTTGGAGGGCGTGGCTCTCTCTCTTCTGTGTCAGTCCCCAGTTCCAGCACTATCCTTATCTTGCAAGAGCTTTGCCATTTTAGTGCTGAACTCATGGTGTAAAGTTGATGTCCAGTAAAGTAGACGGTATGTACACACTGTAAGTGTGATAGAATTCAGGTGCCATATTTCGAAGTTACAAATTTAGACATTAGGCATTTACAGTCAGTCTCCCCTCTCACGTACTCAACAAGCCCGAAATTAGATTTATCTCCTCAGCATTTTATGGTACAAAAGCTACGCGCATCACTTTAGATCTATTTCGAGATGTAGACGTTAAGATGATTTGGAGGATTCCGGTGACTAGTAAAGAATAAATGCGACAGGAAGAAACAGAAAATAATGACTCTCGAAGACTGGTGGAGCTGAAAGTATCAATAGACTACGCCACATTTAACAAAGCTCTAGTTATCCGAACCTGATTACACGACAGGCAACAGACGCCATCAGCCTGAAGCAACCAACTCTCTCGTTAGTTTAGAACCACCTGCATACAAGAGGAACATTGTATGCCACTGACAGAGGAGACATACCAAAAAATCCTATGCAGTCAACAAAATTAGGATTAGAGGATGTCCTCTACTTCGCGACAAGAATTTGAGGAAAGCTGGAACATGAGCTTATGAATATCGCATTGATAGCGAAAAATAATATCTATCACTTCAAATGGAATGTTAATCGAGCGGTACACGTATGATCAAATTGTACAGGTATTCAGCTGGTTGGGCAATGCAGAGCTGTGACGTCAAAAAGAAAGAGAAGGTCTCCTTGAATAGGCCTTCAATAGTAAAGAGCTACAATAAATTAAGAGGGAATTGAATAAAGCAGTGTTCCTTCGGTCCTTGTACAATATAAAGATCAAGAGCAGAAATGCCATTTGAGACTGGTATTTCACTTTCCGGGTATTCTGGTCGTCAATGCTTGGCTGCTGTATCGAATTATACAAGGAACTGGGTCAAATGGTTCAAAATGGCTCTGAGCACTATGGGGCTTAACATCTAAGGTCATCAGTCCCCTAGAACTTAGAACTACTTAACCTACCTAACCTAAGGACATCAAACACATCCATGCCCGAGGCAGGATTCGAACCTGTGACCGTAGCAGTCGTGCTGTACCTGACTGAAGTGCCTAGAACCGCTCGGCCGCCGCGGCCGGCAGAAATGGGTGGTAGACTTCAAGGTGGACGTACATCCTGCAATATGTATTGTTGTTTAAGAGGTACGCAATTCATTTCCTCTCAGCGCCTCTCCGAGGCCTTGCAACTCAATATTGTGGCTAACAATCAGGCATTACATTCGACCGTCGGCGCGTGTCTCTCAGAGAATATTCTTTTATTGTTGTGAGTCTAAATGTACGTTCCCAGTTCACACCATGACATGCGTTGTGTGTGCTTTCTATGTTCAGATACAACGTTTTACTGTGCTGCAAGGTTTAAAGTACAAACAGAGAAATGTTTCGTGAGAGGGAAAAATTTAGGAGATGTGCTATTGCCCGAAGTTATATTGCTCGAACTGACCTTTAAATACTAGCGAAACAGAATTAAAAATAATTGTATACGTAATTAGGGACGTGGTTAAGCATACTGTGGCCTTTAGCGGAACCAGCGACGAACTCTATCATGATAATAATGGTAATTTTCTTGGAAAAAACATCCAAAATGAACTCATGAATTTCGTTGCAGACAAAGTAAAAAAACATCATTGTTAATTATGTAGAAAAAAGTAAATATTTTTCAGTCATACTTGATTATACAACTGATTCGAGCCACATCGAACAGATGACATGTTTGTGAACTTATTGGGAGAGCAGTGATTGTGGAAGAACATTTTCACAACTTTCTGAAGGTCACATCAACTGCAGGAGAAAGTTTGGCTGACACCCATTTGATCAACTATGTCTCGATATCCATGAGGGCAGAGTTACGATACTGGCGCAAATATGAGAGGCCATCGCAGTGTTGTTCAAGCCCGAATCCTAAAGTGCAGCCCAAGAACATTTTATATCTTATGTTCAAGCCACAATCTTAAAATCTTCTGTTGTCAGATGTGTAGAAATTGGCAGCAAAAGCGGTCCCACATTTTTGTTTAACTCATAGAATATACATTTTTGGTGCATCTACTCAGAGATGAGAAATCTTAACGAAGAGGGCCCAACTGTAACAGGGAAGTGGCCTTGTACTTGATGGTGAAGTATGGTGAAAGGTGTCAAAGCCATAAGGTACCACGCCAGAGAAGTAACACCTGCCCTTCCTGGGGTGAGCAATGGCACTGATGAATGAAAAACAAAGAACAAAGCACACTCACTTGCTCTGAACGAATTAGAAATCTTCGAGCGTACTGTGAACGTTGCCGTATGGCACGATTTTCTTTTGGCCATTAACGCAGCAGGCAAGGCACTTCATGCAGATAATATGATCGTGAAGATAACAACAAGATCCCTTGAAGTTTAATTATGTTTACTGAGAATTGTCATGAAGAACATTTTATTACTGCGAAGGTATCTGCGAAATAGGTGGCTGAAAGCTTACGGACTGGTCAAAATTTTAAAGAAAAGAGAATTGGCAAGAAGACGAACCAATCTGATTATGAACGTGATGACTTGGTTCGCAGTGCACAACCCATAGAAGAGAAATACAAAACTGATTTTTTCTACTATGTCGTTGACAACAGTATTAAAAAGTGTGAAAGGAATGTTTTTGCAAATGGATAAATATTCCAAAATATAGTTTATTTTTTGAGAAAGTTTAAGACACATACAGGACGAAGAACTGAAAATGCTACTTAAAAATGTTGAGAGAGAGAGCTTAGTGTAAACAGAAATGGCGAATGTTCACAAGACATTGTTTCATCAGAACTTCTGGCAGGAATCTAACTGCTCAGAGAAATGGCGCCCAAGGATATGAAATATGCAGCGTTAGTGCTCAAATACTTAAATAAAATTTTAAGTCCACTTCCCCACATTTAAATTGCCTACAGAATTTTTCCAACCATGCAAAAGATTGTCGCCTCCACTGCAAGGAGCTTTTAACGTCTGAAGTAGATCAAGAATAGTTTCAGGAGCAGGCATCTTTCAAGAATCCTGTCTGCCTGTCTTCTCCTGCCATGACAGTGAACCACGACTCGTTTCAAACCTTTTGATGATATTGTTGATGAACAGAAAGACTGCTATAGTAATAGTCTTCTGATATGTTGGTAGTAAGTCAACTACGAAACTTACAGTTTTTTTAATCATGGAAATTGTTGTGTCGATTCCCTAAGGTCTCGACACAATGAGTGGCTAGGTGCACGCGAAACTAACGCAGACGGGCGTAAATTCTGAAACAGGAGACTGGATGAAAACTATAAAGAAAAGAAGAGAGATTTTAATATACTTAACTTTAATGTAGTCTTGTTCTTGTTGAAATACATCTCTTGCATAGTAGTAAGCAATTAGCAATGATACACATGGCGCCTTGCTAGGTAGTAGCGATGGACTAGCTGAAGGCTATTTAATCTGTCTCTCGGCAAAATGAGAGGAAGACGTGATACGTCTTGTCGCAAGCTATGTCGTCCGTACAACTGGGACGAGGTCATGTCCGTGTCGTGTGACCTGCCATGTGGTGGCGCTAGGTTTGCGATTACACAGTGGCGACACGCGGGTCCGACATGTACTACAGGACCGCGGCCGATTTAAGTTACTACCTAGCAAGTGTGGTGTCTAGCGGTGACACCACAGAAATTGTGTATCATTTTCGTTGGCGGAAACGGGGGAGAAGGGGGGAGGAATAAACGGCAGAGTGCCCCGTAGAAATTATGCACATGGCCCCATGTTAGCTAAAGCCGTCTGCAATAATCACAAATGAAGAAACAGACATTGGTCAACAATGCACAAATATCAGTGAATTGAGACGAGAAGTAGTCCAAGATGTGCAAAAGATCTTTTACAATTACAATCAACTGATTCACATATTCAAAACAGCACCAGACAGAACGATTGCTGATGACTATAAAGCTATAATTCGAGCCGACAGAACACTACTTGCAGAAAACGAACGTCGAGTTGATTCTCACAGAGACGAAGTCGCCATCCTAACTCTAGCAATGAAAACACCAACCATGATATATTTGTACAACGAAGTAGGGAATGACTACAATCCATTGCAGATACACACCGTTCATATGATGCCTTCCAATATCGATTAATATTTCTGTACGAGAGGAAGGATATCACGTTAGCTTGAAGCATATCCAATCTGGAAGAGGGGTGGAAACAAAAAACTCACGTCCCACAAGTTTTATGCTTACCGCCTAATGATCAGAGACAATGGAACATACATTGTCAACACACGTCGTTTATTCAAAAAACGTTCAAATGTGTGTGAAATCTTATGGGACTTAACTGCTAAGGTCATCAGTCCCTAAGCTTACACACTACTTAACCTAAAGTACCATAAGGACAAACACACACACCCATGCCCGAGGGAGGACTCGAACCTCCGCCGCGACCAGCCTCACAGTCCATGACTGCAGCGCCTTCGACCGCTCGGATAATCCCGCGCGGCCGCCGTTTATTCCAATAGTTCCTGTTGGAAATGGATGCAAAAACAGAAGCTTAACGGATGCTTTACGTGAGCGCAGAATAATATATCCATTTTCTAGACGCAGTCATAAATGAGGGGAACATTGATGACAGTGGAACAATTGTAACCTTACTCTCATAAAACATAGGAGGACTGAGGCACATGCACCAATAGACAGAAGATGCCATGACTTTCATAAGAAAATATGGACGACCTGACTTCTTCATAAAATTCACAAACAACTTGTCGTGGCCAGAAGTCAAAAAGGAAGCTTCCCATGCATCCACACGACATAATAGCCCAAGTTTTCCGACAAAAACAATTTAGATTTATTGAAGTCATCACAAAATACATCTTTGGAACCGTTAGATAGTGGAAGTATGCAACTAAATGTAAAAACGAGGACTGCCTCACTCACACAATCTCAAATGGCTGCACGACAGAATGCATCCATCGGATATCGAAGTTGAATTTCCCAATCTACAAGAAGACTCGGAACTGTACGACATATTGTCGAGAATCATGATTCACGCAGCGCGGGTTGGCCGTGCGGTTTGAGGCGCCATGCGCGGATTGAACGGCCCCTCCTGCCGGACGTTCGAGTCCTCCCTCAGGCATGGGTGAGTGTGTCTTCTTAGAATAAGTTACTTCAAGTAGCGTGTAAGTCTAGGGACCGTTGACCTTACAAGTTTGGTCCCTTAGGAATTCACACACATTGGAACATTTTCATGATTCACGGACTATGCGGGTCATAAAATCCCAATTCTCTATTTAGGAATCGTGGAAAAAGTACAAAATTATGCCCAAAACCAACTGTGACGACACAAAATCAGGAGTTGACGGCTAACCCAATTACAGAAAATGATCACTGCAAAACAGTGACTTCACAGCGAAAATACAAATACGAAGCAGCGACGAACTGGAAACAGGCAATCAGTGGATAGTATTACATAACACTACTTTCCAAACAGTTCCATGCGTACATGGACGTAGAATATGGAAGTTCAGTGAAATCCATCAAATATGTTTCCATGTATGTGAACAAAGGTAGTGACATTCTAGTATTTCAGATAACTAAAGACAGCGAAAACCAAAACATTAACGATTAGAGAATGTACCAAATGCGAAGATACAACAACAGTAACGAAGCAGCGTGGCGGATTTTCAGTTTTCCTATACGCAAACGCTAACCAATTGTGCAGTATCTAGCAGTAAATTTGGAGTGTGGACAGTTCGTTCCACAAAAGATACCGCCACAAAAATGCAAGCGAACCACATCAGGACACAACATCAACAGGTTTTTATCAACTGTGCAAAACGGATCCTTTCGCAAAACATTACTAGATGACTATCTCCACATCTATTATACGTGAGACATAGCAAGAAAGATGTTTCAAATACAAAAACGAGGAATTCCATGGAAGATCATCCAGGAATTACGAAAACGTTGGATGTTTCTATCTCCGGCTGTTGCTACGCGAAATACGGGGACAAATATGTTTCACAGATCTTAACACTGTTGACGGTTACTTACGTCAGACATGTCAGAGCTTATGACTACTGGAAAACGACAACCACTGGGAATTAACGACGCAAGAATACTCACTCACAGCCTCAGCTGAACAAATGAGAGACTTATTCGCCATAATTTTATCAACGCACTCTCTTCTAGGAGAGTATGAGTAATGACACTGAACTGAATGCGACAAGTTCATCCTGAATTGACAAGATAATTAATTCACCGACATCTTCAATGAAACACTCATTCGCCTAGAAGATAAATGTTTAGCATTAAACAACCACACCTTAGCACAACATGGTATGCAAGCACCACGAAAAGATGCTATCAGTGTGCTAAACTTCGAAATTACGAAGAATAAAATCTACAACTTCAACGAAGTACTTCAATAGATTGCTCCCAACAAACCCTTGTCAACGAAAATAAAAAAAAAAAAAAATTTACAAGGTTATCACTGTCCTGGTCGCCAACAACGACGGCGGAATTTCTTACTTGCACCAGACGGCACTTGGAAAATGTTAGTAATAAAACTATTGCAGACGGTAATATGTGCTAAGCAAGACATCGAACTTTCTCTGGCATCATCCGGTATTGCAGCCTTACTTATGGAAGGAGGACGAACCGCTCATTCAGCCATAGAACTACTGTTGATTATAGTCGAAGAACAATTTCCGGTATATGAAACCTCAAGAGCATCTCGACGATTTGATCTTGTAAACCAGGCTCAAATTGATTCATGGGACGAATGCACAATGGCACATAAAAAATTACTTGGAGCTATGGGCAGAACATACTTTCGAGGAAACTATGAAGAGATGGGAGGAACTCCTCTTATAATCTTAGGTGATTTTCATCTATCACTTGCATTTATGTCCAATTCAACACAAGCTTTCATCTTAATTCTTGCTTGAAAGGGCATGTGTAGGAACACATACAAACAATGCGACGACCAAAGTACGGAACAACAGCACGCTTTGAACGTTTAGAAATAGGCGAAGGCACATATCCTGCTGACCAGACCACCGGCCTCATTAAACTCAAACAGCCAAAAAAGCACTGCTGAAAATGGACTCATCGAACAAATTTATCCAAACATTGTTCACAACCGATACTAATCCGGACTAGCTATGTTGTCAACGATATCAACTGTAATATTCAAAAGAACATTCCCAGTCATGAGAGAATATACAAATCGATCGACATGATGTTAAATCTTGAAGATAGGGTGAATTCATTCAGAATTTCTAAACTCTTCGAAGGTACTAGGAATGGCATTTCATTGCCTTCGACTTAATCTTGGATCTCCAATCATGTTACTGAGAAATCTCAACTCGCCAAAAACTGTGAGATGGAACAAGGATGATCATCAAACAGCTGTCGAATAACATCAACGAAGCCGAACTTATGGCTAGAAAGTACCAAGGACATACACTATTTATCCCTAAAATACCACTGATCTCTATTTAAATGTCATTCAAATTTAAAGGACTGCTATTTCCAGCCATATTAGCCTACAATTTTATGATTAACGAAGCCCAAGGACAAACTTTAACACATTGTGGTATCAACCTCAAAGACTCCTGCTTCTCTTAAGTTCAACTATGCGTTACTAGCTCTCGAGCAGGAAATTAGAAAAATTTGTACGTACAAGTATATAGGCCAGATAAGAAAATAACAAAGTTGTTTTTAAACAAGTATTGTAAATAGTTAGAATACGTTTTCAATAAAATAGTTTTACTTCTTATAGTTGAAGTTTATACTTTCATTACAGCTATCTCACAATCTCATATCAACTCCCTAAGCGAAACCGGGAACACCAGCTACTTGTTGTATAAAATTCTTCACCTCCCATTTTAGAGGAAGTACTGTAATGCTGCGCGTTTTTAGAAATACGTGGAGATGGATAAAAAAATTGTTATCAGCAGCAGTATTCGCTCAAATGATCTCGCGCTTATGAAACTAAGAGCTTTATCACTGGGCTACAGATTCTATGAATAACAGTGGTCGTACCAAATAAATAGGCACGTCTAAAGTTTTAAAACTCGATTATTTTGCATTTTCTTGAGAGCTGCGTCTTCTTCTGTACATATATAGAGACCCTAGCCGTCCCTAAACACCTTGTCAATATGAGCGTAACTGGTGAGGGGACGTTCGTATGGTCCTCTTGCAAGCTCTCACAGAAACCAAATGTGTCTGCTAGCGACATTTACTTGAGGAACTTCCTTAGCAATTTCCACCACATTCATTTGCAATGCAAATGGTATACTTGTATTGCATACGAAACAAACACATTATAGGATGACGGGGTTTCTCTAAATATGTGACCTGACGCCAAACAAACAGTATATTTTCACTCGAACAGTGTGCGGTGCTTCAATAATCGGCCACGCAGTGGAGCATGTCACAAGTATCTTGCAGTGTTATTTATGTCAATCCTCCACGCTTATGGCATCTGGCAGAAAGACTAGTATTTTGATATCTATACAAAATCCAGTAGGTCTGATCAAAAACGGCTGGTATGTGTAACCCACTGCAATCCGGCCCGCACCTGTCTGTAACATGTGCTCAGAATATCGCACAAAACTAACTTTCCGTCCCCAAAAGGGTGATGCCGCTACGCACCTGACGGTTAGAGGAACTACTGTGTAACAGGATCTAAGAAGATTTTTACACTTTCTCAACTCCGACGGTGAAAAAGCAAGCTAGATTCATTTATATATCATACGGTAGTTGCAGAACTGGGTAACAGTTGTTGGGTAAGTTTTACGCTGGTCATTTATGAAGTATTTCCTTTTCTTTTTAACGAATATTCTATGATCGAAATAGAACTTTTAACAATGTAGCATTTTGTAGGCCAAATTATTTTTTGACATTTATCCCAGAAATTCAGCTATTCTATAATAGGTATAGTGCCTAAAGCGACATATGAAAATCTGTGCTCGGCCGGTACTCGAAACCGAATTTCTCGCTTATTGCGAGCGGTCGCTTTACCACTTAGACCGTCCGAGCAGAACTTCCAGACTGACCAAAATTTCCACATGGCCCTTACCTTTACACTTCTTCTTATAGATTAGTAATCCATTTATTTAAGCTCTTAAATCTACTGATTCCCGTGTAGGTTATGGAACCAACAAAGCGAAAAAGTCATAGCACGAAATTAAGATTCGAGACCCAGTTCGGCACAAATTTTCATATTTCATTGTAGGTAATACATCTGTATCTATTACAGTTAAGATGAATTTCGGGAATGAATATCTGTATTTTAAACTGTAATTCGTCAACAGATATAGAAATAAATTTTGATTTCAGGCAGTTAGGAAATGAAATGTTCATTAATAGCATTATACTATATAAGTCTTTATTGCAAACAGATGCGTGCTGCATTTACCTTTTCGCTGTCCTATCATATTATTAACACCAGACTATCAGTAATAATTATAATACGCTAGTAGTTGGCGTAGAACTTCGGCTGTTATTAGTTTAGCACAGCCACATATCGCGGGTCCTACGAAAAAGTATTCATAATTAATCTTCATTTTCATTTAACATTGTTAAGACTGAATTATCTAGGATGCCCAACTTCGTTTAGATGTCACTATCCCATTGATTTGAAGTAAGGAATATCATACCTGCAAGAGTACCTCACATCTCTCAATTCCTCGTGTTATAAAATCGCCCTGTTACCACTAATAATTACTTTGCAAGAAATAAAGGCGAAAATTTGCCTAAGTCCTATGTTTTCCACTGAGACGTTTAACATTTCTTCTCGTGGCACTGTATTCCACAGTACTAAGAAGGCAAGTATTAGGAAGCAATCTTATTCCGAATGGTGTATACGGGTTTGCCAATCTTCCCCAGCGTCTGAAACAGAGTAAGCCGTGACGTCCATCCGTCTCTCTGCAGGCGAACTTCATATTGCTGAACAAATACGATCTCCTGCGAGCTGAAAATCCCTCTGGATAAGAATGAGAGGAGACGGACTTGACATCCCGCTGCATACGTAATGTTTTCACGTCATATGTCATAGTGCCTTCCATGTAGAGAAGAAAATCCCATATTCACCTCATACGTAGAAGGAGGAATTCACGTGTGCGACTTTGACAGGTGGCTGATAGCATTCGTGTGATCCACATCAAACTGAAACCTATGCGAATCATATGAAAGTGAGATATTATTTATTTTACCCAAGCGCAATTCATATCCTTAGTCATGGACGGTGATGAACTCCATTCAGCATTAGACTGAATTTCTTCGTCCACATGTAGTTTTTATGCATCTAACTTCTGCTCGAAATTAGAAAAATGCGAAGAAATTGCCTGTATTATAGCCGCTTCATGTACGTCAGGTATTTTGCTAGTGTTGTTTATCTTATACTAGCTTTTTATAAGCTATTTCTTCTGTAATGCCTATAATAGAGCACATAGAGCCGATATATCAGAATTGGTTTCCCGTCTCCTAGCATCTTACTTGGTAATCAGAACTTAGTAAACGGAAGAAAAGACATAAAAAGCTGAAGAGTGAATGTGCGTAAGTTGAAGATGGTATAAAACAATCCGGGTTTTATTATTACAAACCGAACAAAATTGAGGAGTGTTGGACGGAATTTAGCCCTGGGTACGCAAAGTCATCAAAGCAACACCGAGAAAGCTTTATAATTATTGTGACGTGACGCGTGAGAATACAGTATAACTGAGAGTACAGTATTGTTTCAAAGTGAGAGGTGACTTTTCTCCTTCAGTGAACGGTGAATTCACTAGCATAGTGTTTAGGAATCCTATAGCATATATAAGCTCAAACGCTGGATGAAGAAATCTTTCCTCATATTATCAGCAGGTAAAGGAAAACCGCTCGTGTAAAACAGTTCATTACTCATAAGCGATATGTTGAAAACTGTGGATGCAGAGGATCGGATATTTCGTTCTGACGAACTTCAGAAAAACTTTGAAACCATGTCTTCTATATTTCATATGCTAACTACTATGTGACATAGTAGACGGGAAGTACCTCCGACGATCTCAATGTATGTAAACGATCAGACAGGTCAGACCCACAATTAGATTTACTCTAACGACAGAAAAGTATCATAATTTGACCGCGTTAAGTAAATGATGAAAGTGGGAGTAATAGGAAGCTCATAACATAGAGAAACAGCCTTGCAGTATCATATCAAAAGATAAGTTAGGGACGTATCGATTACTTCATTTCGATTTAATATTAAGGAGACATACTAAGAAAGGACATGAAATTAGACGAAAGTGTAATATCAGTAATAGGGAAAGCGAATGGAATAATGGGCTTTGTTGGAAGGCTTTTGAAATGTGCGATACATTTCTTAAGGAAATCTCTTACAAATATACAGTATTTCGAGTCAATATCAGACAGACACTGCAACGTTTCCTGCGGGTCGGTATCAACTATTTCAGTGCTACCAGCTGAAGGCAAGTGCATGGCCTCAGATTTCAGAGTGGCTCACTAGATCAGAACGGGTGGGTCATGCGTTGTAGCTCTGAAGCCCTACGTTTTCGGATATGTAAAAAATCACAACGTAAATAGTGACCAATAAATGATAAACAATATGAATTATCCCGCAGGATAATTTAGTGGATTAAAACGGATGGTTTGAAACACTTATCACACCTTTACTCAAATAAACATATACGAATTTATTCCAATGGCGACCACATATTCAATGGTAGCGTAACACAATATTGATGAGAGATAGTGTAAAAATATTTATTCGTAGCGAAATGAGCGCCCTCACAGACTGTAGGAAGTGCAGATAATATGCTTGCAGCAGGGCAACGAAATCACGAAAATCTGCAACCGATATCTCTAAGTTGAACGACTGCATACCTGTCTTTAAACAGCAAACATTTTAGCGTAACTGGGAAATATGTAATCTTCACTCGCAGACTCAATGACGGGAAGCTGTACATAATCATCATTAGTGGATACACGACCGTTTCTGTTCTAGACTGTTTAGTAGTTTTGCAAACATTTACTCCGATGTAGGTGCTTCTTGGGACAGTGTTTTTAAGAAAACGTTAGCTGATAAGAGAAATGTCAGTAATCAGTTGCTTTAAGCAAGTTTTCAGTGTATTTGAATGTTTATATGATAAGCGTGATGTGCGTGGTAACATTCCAACGCCATGTTTGGTTAAAGTCTCTACTGTGGGGTAAAACCGGGTCCATCACGTAGGACAAAACGGGCTAACCCGAGTTTGCCAGCTATTTTAAGAAAAAAAGAGAACATCGTGACAAAACAAAAAAGGAAGTGTCAGAAGCTGAAACATATTAAGATTGTGCCCTCAAACCATTGTGCTCCGTTTCAAGGTTTCTCAATCTCCTACAACCGAAAAATTTCCAGAACCCCAAGACGAAACTGTATCTGTTCCTGGAAGACCGAAAACGATGGCTTCGATTCGGTTGCTGAAATTTCTGGTACGCTGTCATCATTCTCAGTCTCCAAAGCTTCTGATGCCTTCTCCAAAGGTTGAATTGGTAGAAAGTAAAAGAAATCGCCATTAACAAAATGTTGTGGTAGCTGAAGAAAAACCCTGGGCGAGAAAGAAGAAAATAATCACCAAAAATTAAAACTTTTAATGGCAAAGAGCAAAAGGCAGATTTATGATATCCCTTGGCAGTATTATATCGTTTTCTATATCCTTTAATAAGTTTCTTACAGTGAAATAAAACTTTGTTTTCTAGGTTTTCATTGACTTAAATTGTTTCCATACTTCACACCACTGCTGGGAGAAAACCAGGCATTTTGCGGTTAACGATGGTATTGCTTTAGATGGTGAGAAGTTTTAAGCAAACAGAGGATTAGTATCATATTTAACTGCGTAGGCTTTCGCGACCAGAGTCAGTCGACATAAAAGTTTTCTGGGTATGGTACCACGTCATAATGTATGAAACTACTGTTGCTGGGAGATAACCAGGTATTCTGCGACTAACGATGGTATTACTTTAGATGCTGAGAAGTTTTCAGCAAAAAGAGGATTAGTACCATATTTAACTGCGTAGGCTTTCGCGACCAGAGTCAGTCGACATTAAAGTTTTCTGGGTATGGTACCGCGTCATAATGTAAAAAACTAATGCTGCTGGAGAAAAACCAACGTTTAGGCAACGGTTGCAGCGGCCTTCTTCTGGGCCTACTGGTGCGTTCTAGCTATGCAGTGTCCCTTTGTCCCTTATATTTTCTTGTTATTGTTCACTGCGCATGCCATTACGTCATAATTTTAAAAGGTACTTCGTTTCATTGGCCACTAAAGGAAGAAGGAGGGGAATGATTTTAATAGGTTATTGAGGTGGAGCGAGAACGTAACCTATGTTGTCTATTGGCTCCTGTGTTATGTGCCATGACTGGTGGTCACCGTCGAATGAGAAGTTGGCTGCTGTTTACCAACGACATTCGACGGTGACCACCAATCATGGCACGTAACACAAGAGCCAATAGACAACAGAGGTTATGTTCTCCCTCCTCCGCAATAATCTATTAAAATAAAATTACCCCTCCTTCTTCCTTAAGTGACGAATGAAACGAACTATCTTTTAAAATTATGACGTAATGGCATGCGCAGTGAACATTAACAACAAAATGTAACGGACACCGAATAGCTAGAGCGCACAAGTACACCCAGAAAAAGGCCGCTGCAACGGTGGCCGAAACTTTGGTTTTTCTCTACCAGCAGTAGTTTTTTACATTATGACGTGGTACCATACCTAAAAAATGTGTATGTCGACTGACTCTGGCCGCGGAAGCCTACGCAATTAAATATGGTACAATTCCTCTTTCTGCTTAAAATAAAACTTCTCAGCATCAAAAGTAATACCATCGTTAGTAGTAAAATACTTGGTTTTCACCCAGAAGTGGTGTTAAATGCGAAAACCACGTAAATGAATGAAAACCCTGAAAACAAAAAAGTTTTTTTACTGCAAGAAACTTATGAAAGCACATAGAAAACGTTATAATACTGCCAAGGGATATCATAAATATATGTTGTTTAACAAAACTGGTTCTGAACGAAGTACATGGAATTTTCAAAATATAGCACTATACATAGTAAATTCTCAATAGTAGGTCCTCATAAAAAATAAAAAATAAATTATCAACAACAGAAATAGCTGACGAAGTAGTTGTCTTCTTCCACGGTATTGGAAAACGTTTTACGAACCCAGCCACGATAATATAAATACTGCATCCAGCCACGCTTCAATAACGATGAGTATTTCATCTACCTTCTAATTTCAAATGTCAATGACTTTGTTAATAATAATTTTATAAGGTTTATAATAATTTTAGTGATGTCGTGGCACTATCAGGAATAGACACTGTCTTTAGATATTATGGAGCAGTTTTGTTTTTCCAGTGAGTTTATTAGACTTTCACTTTATAACCTCAGCCAGTTCACCATCATCCTCCATCAGCAGCACTGCTCTTAGGAAACCTGAGCAATCTGCATTCCCAAGTGGCCGATTCGCTGTTGGATACCGCCTGACACCTGGCCTGCGCCGATCATTGATACGACCGTCCGGCCGCTCCGACCAGCGGCCAGCCTGGTCGACAATACTACGGCAACTTGCCAGCCTCAGACCACTCAACCAAATACTCAACATTCACATAACTTTTAGCCGAATTTCCAAACACGATAGAAGAGAGCTCAGGCTGGACTATGTCACTGCTTGGTGATACATTTTTGACCATAAAATTTGCATGTTAGACACTTCAACATCCAAATTCCAGTGATTTCGTAAACTTTTATTAATAACAGATTGACGTGATGCAAGTCACATGAAATAATATCAGTCTGGTGGGCTTTCTTCTTACATCAAAGTCTGGTAGCTACATCTACGAAAATGTTCCTTGGCTGCAATCTTCTTCGCTAACCTTCAGACGTTGTTTCCACGTAAACTCTTTGATACGTACCTTATTGTCTAGTCTTTGCATATTGTATATATCAGGAAAATATTTTGTGTTATTAATCACTGACTGGATTGATGCAGTGAGCCTTAAATTCCTCTCCTGTGTCAAGTTCATCTCAGACTAGTAACTGCACAGAATGGTGACAATTATTTGTTGGTTATACACCCATAACTTTTTTCCCCTGTAGCTATAGTCTAACGATAGTTATTGAAACGCCCTCTAAACCCGCTGGGCAGAGCAGGTGATCAGGATTGTGAGAAGGGCCAATTAAGGTGACGGTCATTTCACTTCAAAATTGTAATTTATCATAATTTAATAACACATTTAAACCAAAACGCCACATATCCGAACCTTTACAACTACGAGTTTCAAAATCGAATTCTTTCACGGCTGAAGGCCTCCAAACAAGAAATCTTAAAAATCAACAAAATTAATTTCAAGTGACTGAAGACACGCAGTTAAAATTGCAAATAAAATAATTAAAATACACTCCTGGAAATGGAAAAAAGAACACATTGACACCGGTGTGTCAGACCCACCATACTTGCTCCGGACACTGCGAGAGGGCTGTACAAGCAATGGTCACACGCACGGCACAGCGGACACACCAGGAACCGCGGTGTTGGCCGTCGAATGGCGCTAGCTGCGCAGCATTTGTGCACCGCCACCGTCAGTGTCAGCCAGTTTGCCGTGGCATACGGAGCTCCATCGCAGTCTTTAACACTGGTAGCATGCCGCGACAGCGTGGACGTGAACCGTATGTGCAGTTGACGGACTTTGAGCGAGGGCGTATAGTGGGCATGCGGGAGGCCGGGTGGACGTACCGCCGAATTGCTCAACACGTGGGGCGTGAGGTCTCCACAGTACATCGATGTTGTCGCCAGTGGTCGGCGGAAGGTGCACGTGCCCGTCGACCTGGGACCGGACCGCAGCGACGCACGGATGCACGCCAAGACCGTAGGATCCTACGCAGTGCCGTAGGGGACCGCACCGCCACTTCCCAGCAAATTAGGGACACTGTTGCTCCTGGGGTATCGGCGAGGACCATTCGCAACCGTCTCCATGAAGCTGGACTACGGTCCCGCACACCGTTAGGCCGTCTTCCGCTCACGCCCCAACATCGTGCAGCCCGCCTCCAGTGGTGTCGCGACAGGCGTGAATGGAAGGACGAATGGAGACGTGTCGTCTTCAGCGATGAGAGTCGCTTCTGCCTTGGTGCCAATGATGGTCGTATGCGTGTTTGGCGCCGTGCAGGTGAGCGCCACAATCAGGACTGCATACGACCGAGGCACACAGGGCCAACACCCGGCATCATGGTGTGGAGAGCGATCTCCTACACTGGCCGTACACCACTGGTGATCGTCGAGGGGACACTGAATAGTGCACGGTACATCCAAACCGTCATCGAACCCATCGTTCTACCATTCCTAGACCGGCAAGGGAACTTGCTGTTCCAACAGGACAATGCACGTCCGCATGTATCCCGTGCCACCCAACGTGCTCTAGAAGGTGTAAGTCAACTACCCTGGCCAGCAAGATCTCCGGATCTGTCCTCCATTGAGCATGTTTGGGACTGGATGAAGCGTCGTCTCACGCGGTCTGCACGTCCAGCACGAACGCTGGTCCAACTGAGGCGCCAGATGGAAATGGCATGGCAAGCCGTTCCACAGGACTACATCCAGCATCTCTACGATCGTCTCCATGGGAGAATAGCAGCCTGCATTGCTGCGAAAGGTGGATATACACTGTACTAGTGCCGACATTGTGCATGCTCTGTTGCCTGTGTCTATGTGCCTGTGGTTCTGTCAGTTTGATCATGTGATGTATCTGACCCCAGGAATGTGCCAATAAAGTTTCCCCTTCCTGGGACAATGAATTCACGGTGTTCTTATTTCAATTTCCAGGAGTGTATATCACAGCTAGGCTGAAAGCCCCGAGGAAAAAGTGGATAGAACAAAAATGTACAAGGTGCAACACAAACGGCTGAAGGCCACAGTTAAATTTCAAAATTTTAAAATATATTACCACAATCTTTTAAGGCTTAAGGGGAAATAAGTCTTCAAGCGGCTGAAGGCCTGCAGTTTACTTTCCAAAAATTTAAAATATTCTTTTACCTTCAAGTTTTAAGTGGCCGAAAACTCACTAAATGAAAAAGCAACGCAACGACAATAAGTAAATTTGTGAATAAAGTTTTAAGCGGCTAAAGGCAAACAACTGATTTTCAAAATACCTTAAGCCTTTAAGTTTTAAGTGGCTGACAGCGCACTAAATGAAAAGATATTACATCAATAGTAACTTTCAGAAAAATATCCACTTACCAGAATTCAAACTTACTTACAAACACAATAATTTTGTTTTGTTCTAAAGCATTGGCTATAACAGATTACCAACGGACCATTAACCATCCATGAAAAGGATAGTATAGACAACAGCACTCAGACGCCTCCAGGGTGGGGGTGGGGTGGGGGGTTGGCCTGCCTTTGAAACATGAACGTTCACTTAGATGAGAAAGGTGGTGGGCCCAACTACACTTGATCCATTGGTAACCCAACCAAGAGACAGTCACGGACCGACCGACGAATCGACTGGCTAGCAACCAATCGCTATATGAACTCAAGGGCCAAACTGTTACGGACGTGATTATCCACAATGAAATATGTATTAAGCTGTCAAAACTACACACTGTGTTGAAGAGCGACAACATGTGAGGAGAGGACACTGCCTGAAATTACGTTAGTGACCAGAACACTAACGGCCGAAAGGTAGATAATTCCGCTGGTGCACTTGAATTGTAGTGAACCAATATAGTTAATTCCACCGCAAAGAGGCTCGACTTCACCACTAAAAACACTTGGTGTTGCTCACAGGAAAAGCTCCCCAACAGAGAACCACCGAAACGAACGACATAACATGAACGGACGTGGCTTGGGTACTTAAGACACCACTCAGCTTTGAGGTCCTGGGTCGGTGAGCCACGATGCTCGAAGCAATCGGACAGCTCGACACACGCTCCGACACTGGGCAGGGACCGCCATTGGACCTATCCGACTGTGCCGCACAGAGATATCCTCCCTGGTCCGCACCAACCGACTGACTACCGCACACCCACTAGCTGGAAACTATTTGCTCAAGACCAAAGATGGTACACGCTTCAAATATCGATACATATCGCTGCTGCCACACACAGAAGGAGGAAGAATCATGGCATATCTGCACAGATAGACAGCCGAGTTCAAGGAATCGCATAGTTCGGAGTGAGCACGGCTCAGTTATTTCTTGATGTCGTAACGCATGTCCCAGCCACGCGGAGTGACTGTGCTGATTGAGGCACCACGTCATGGATTGCACGGCCTCTTCCGCTGGAGGTTCGAGTCTTCCCTCGGGCATGGGTGTGTGTGTTGTTCATAGCATAAGTTAGTTTAAGTATTGTGTAAGTCTAGGAACCGATGACCTCAGCAGTTTCGTCCCATAGGAATTCACACATTTTCGCATGTCCTAGCAGTCTTCCCATTCCTGTGATCGATGTTTCCCACGACTCCTTCTCTCAGTAGTCCTACAGAGAGCTTCCACATTTCCATTCAAATCGACCTAATTTTCAATGTCTTTCTATAGCACCAAATATTCAACTTTTATAGTCTATTTGGGTACGATTGTGTCAGTCCATCTCACTTCCAGACAATGCTGTTTTACAAACGTGTTAGTCAAAAATTTCCTCTTCAAACCAAGGCCGATGTTGGAGTCCTGTAGATTTTTCCTCACCGGTAATGCTTTCTTTGCAAATGCTACTCTCATTTTTATATTCTCTTACCTTCATCCGTCACGCATTATTTCTATTCCAAGCTAGAACAATGTTGATGTTAAGTACATTGCTATTCTTACGTCTTCTACTCCTCATTACTTTCGTCTTTACTAAAATTACAGTTCTTTTACACTTTCACATAGCCTCAAAATACCGTAATTGAATCATATTAGTAATCATATTCCACCGTGAATTTAAGTCTCACTGCAGATTCTTTCTATTATTTCCGCCACTGACTCTTCGTTGTATAGACTGAGCAGTTTGGCAGAATGACTGAATTCCGGTTTTATGCATTTCGCAACCTGAGCACTTTGTTTTTGGTCTTCCTTATTTATTAGCATTTTTTCCCTTCGTGTAAACACCTTTGCGTGCAACGCTGTAAAATTAACCAACTTCTGCAACTCAGAGAAACGAGATCTGTATGCTTAATGTTTCGTATGTCTGGATCTAAAGTATCAGCGCTAGCAGAATAGAAATGCGGTTATTCAGGGTTAGCCTAGCAGTAGTAATCATTCCCAATTCATGGAGGGCAGTGAAGAGAGAATTGATCATACCATAGCCAAGGATACGGGACCAATGAGTCTGTCCTTCTTCAGTCTTAAAACACTGGAAAAACTGGTTAATGTATATATTGGGGAGAGGAGGCTAATTACGTCCCCTCTACACTCAAACGAACACACATATCAACCACAAAAATCATGTGAGACAACTCCCCATCAACTCGATGCGAGGATGGAGAAAGAACTTCACTTTCAAGAAATAGCCCTCTGCATCTTTCTGGAAATCAAGGGAGCCTTCAGTAACACGACTTTCTGTTCCATGCTAAGGGCAGTAGAGGGCATCACTTAGGGACCACTATGTGTAAGTGGACTACGGCCATGCTTAGTGCAAGGAAGGTAGAGGCTACCATGATGAATGAAAAGATAGTCATTAACACCACTAGAGGTTGTTCACAAGAAGGAGTCCTTTCCCCTCTATTGTGGAATCTAGTGGTGAACGAACTCATTGAGGAGCTAAATTCCTGACAATGCTTTTGCCAAGGATATGCAGATGACCTTGTTAGAGTAATACTTGGCAAATTTACTGACACAGTTAGGAATTTGGCACAAGGTGCATTGGACACTGTGCAAGACTGGTGCATTAAACCGGATGTATGGGGTTAATCCTAAGAAGACTGTTGTGGTGCCATTCACGAAGAGGCATATCCAGCACTCACGTTGGAATCTAAAGCTCTACGGAGAAACTCTGCCTGTGAAGGGGATAGTGAAATATCTACAGGTAACTTTAGGTGAGAAACTAACATGTACCCTCTCTCATTAAAAGCATCTGCTCCAAGGCTAAAACTACCAGAAGGGCTCGTGGCAAAAGCTGGGGCCTAAGCCCGAGAGGTATACAGTGGATGTACACCACGGTGGCTAGACCTAGGCCATAGTGTGCTGGAAGAAGGTAGAACGGCGGGTTGCAGCTAAGGAACTTGCTAAGGTGCAGAGACTGGCATAGCCATAACTGGCGAAATTATCAGCTCACCAACTGCTGTGACTGAAGCCATGCTGGACATGCCTCCACCACACCTTTGGGTCAAGATGGAGACAGCAGCCGGTGCATACTGGCTTAAAATTGGTAAAAATTGGATCTCATTGGGATACCCAGATTCACACACTAAGAGCGCGAGAGATATGTAGGAATGGCTGAGGAAACGCCGACCGACTTGTAACACTACGCTACTGCGTACGATACTTATTAAAGCCTGTACTATGGTAAGTTGACGGGCTTCACCTTATAAGAAAGGATTTTGGGGTAGATATTGACCGCTTGTACCCAAATGGAGGCAAAATCAGACATTCACCCACTCAGTAACAACAATGATGCGTCAAGCAAGTCTGAAGTGCAACTACACGTTAGGACGGACAAGAAACGACACAGCAGATGCTACCAAATTGTTAATAATACGGTCGCCAGCCTAATTAGGCATTAACTGAGTTTCTTCCCAGTACAAGTTGATGTACGTTCATACAAAACAACACGTAATAGCACTGCATAATGTGGTAAATTTTAGAACCAGAAAATCTACTGAATTAATAATTTCACTTTCTGTACTAATATGGACAAGCCAAAAATACACAACAATACACTATAATGTTTACTACAAACATCGTACTGTTTACTGATTAAAATCGGGCATAGATTACCATAGAAATAGTACTTTCGAAACATACATACAATGTCAATTTTGAAAAAGGTAAAACACTAATAAATTTTGGTTTTATATTGACTTTAACTTTGCTAGTCAAATCATTTCAGTACACTTCAGAATTTAAATGAATAGAAAAGAAAAAGGGGGGGGGACCCTGAAACTGTTGTGATCACTGTACTGAAATTTGGATTATTGAAAGCATTAAGCAGTCAAAATTTCCAATATATGATTTACTACTCTTTTTGTCTTATTTCTTGCTCATTTAAATACCATTATTTTTGTCTCAAATTGACTAAACTTCATTACTAAACCAATTTCAAAATTATCTTCCAACTTTGTCAGACCTATATTATTTGACTATATATTCATTAACAATAAAGTTCTTTAAACATCATTCTAAGATAGATAGGTCTGCAGGTAATTATTATTAACAAAACTTTAAATATTCATTTCGGGACACTCGGATTGCACAACATGTGGAAAGGACCCTGTCTAGGTTAGTGTTGAGGATAATTAAATGATAGGACAGTTCTGGTAAAAGTTAAGTTGTTATTGAACAGTCAGGAACAAAAGTAACACTAGTCCACACGAATACCGTACTAAAAGATTCAACTTGTTCGTATCGAAGCGATGGTTGGCGGGCGGCGAGATGGCGAGGCGCAAAGCACACATACAATCACAGCTATGGCTCTTGATGTATCGGCACTTTGCTTCTTCTTATCGTCGCAATACTTTTCCATTTAGTGCCTATGGAATATAGCCATGCTTTATAGTCGTCGGAAACGGCACATCCGAGGCTCAATGAATCACGTTTTCCAGGAGAGCCTCCTCGATCCAGAGCGTGTTTCTCAGACCGATGCCCAACTCCGACTACTACTGCTGCTGAGCCGTTCTGCCGTGCCGTGCCCGTGTGCATTTTCCCGCGCTCGCCTGCCATCCACCTTTTACCGCTCCCCTACAGACAGAGTATTCACCAAAGGTTTTGCATTCCACATATCCTAATACATTGCCTACGTGTGGACCAGGCGCATAAATACAACTTTAACATCTTACAACAGTTTCAATATTCCTTACATTTCCATTTTGTTATAATATTGCTTGCAATTTGACATAAACATTAATATTCACATCGAAAATTGGTTACAGTTCCTTTAACATCATGGCATGAAAAGAAAAAGAAATGAAATCAGAACATCGATTACACTAATTTAACGAAAATCAGAAGAAAAAAAATTATTGTATGTACAGTTGTTGTTGTTACACATGCCCCTGTTTCCAGTAAATTTCACTAAGTGCAAATTTGATGGGAACACAAATTTTTATATTTATACAGTGGTTCTGAATCTTTGTGTGAATTTCCCATCCAAAAAAATTTATACCACAAGCTTCCTTTCACTCACATTATATAGGACTACACTTTTTAACATATCAAGAACATTTACTTATCATTTACTTAAGTGCCTTTGGCGCAGTCCACTCTCCTATCACAACATTATTTAAATAGCAAATTACTCATCTTTACTAAATTTCTCAAGGAAATAATTTCAAAATCTGGAACACAAACATTTAACTACAAAAGCAAATGCAATATCTATATACACAATAAGACAATTTATTGCTGCTTGAATTGAATGGCAGTCCATTTCCTTACTTACAAAAAAAAAAAAAAAACACAATAATATTTAGAAAAATCACTACATATATTTGCTGCCTATTATTCAGATTTTGGGCAGTCCATTTCGCATCATTTTACCACATCACCTGTACCACACTCACAATTCTCCATTGACCATTTATCTGCCCTCATTGGTGTTTGGCAGTCCTTTATATTATGACTCATATACTGCCCACATTGATTTTTGTTGGTGTTTGGCAGTCCTTTATATTATGACTCATATACTGCCCACATTGATTTTTGACTGTCCCATCTTTTATTTGGCTTGCAGCATTTAACCTTTCTTTTCATCCCTTTTCTCCATACATCTTTACATTTACAGTACATTTGGTAATCTGAAACTCACATAAGTACATTAGCACACTGATATTGGTGCACGTATATTTACAAAGATTAGTTACATTTGGAATAAATTAGTTACAGCATAAGATACAGCATATTTAACGCAAATTGCTCTCTGAGAGTACTTAGGTCACTCACTCCTAGGAACATACAGTTTCAGGTCCACAACATTTCTTAAACCTAAAGTTTTTTTTGGATTTTGGTAAGATCAGGTAGTAAGCATTATCGTGTGGAATGTTCTGTATTATATACGGTCCATTATAAATGTATTTAAATTTGGAAATTTCATGGTTCAGTTCACTAGACTTTTCGTGGGTTTTAAAAGAACATAATCCCCAATTTTAAATTTTGAAACTTTCAGATTTTTATCATGTCTTTTAGATCTAGATTCAGCTTTTTGCTTTGCCCTTTTTCTGACTAATTCTTTCTTTTGACTCAACCCCAAACTTGTACAAGGTGGAAACTCTAGTTTTTCCTCAATTAAACTTTTACTTCTGCTGCCTAACAAAATTTCTTCCGGTGGGAATCCAGTAGATTCATGATGTAAGGTGTTCATGACATTCTCAAAATCCGATATAAATATACCCCAGGCTCTATGGTTATGACTGCAGTACGTTCTACACAATCTCCCGATTTCTCGCATGTACCTTTCAATCGGGTTGCTAGCATGATGATAGGCTGCGATATATTTAACCTCCACTTCATTTTGCTCCATTCCTTCTTTCCAAATTTTGGATATGAACTGGGGACCATTGTCAGATAGTACTGCCTTGGGTTTCCCAATGGTTCTGAAGTATTCAACCATCCTACTAAATACAGCTTTTGCTGTTGCTTTTTTCAAGGGGTATAATTTCACAAACTTTGAGAATACTTCCAAAATTACTAAAATGTATGCACTATTTCCCGAAGTCTTTGGGAGGGGACCATACAAATCTACAGATAATAATTCTAGGGTGTCTTCAGGTAATGTACTTTGCATTGGACCTCTACTAGTTCTGTTCAGTACTTTGGCCTTTTGACAGACATCACACGACTTAATCCGTTCCTTTACCATCTTACTGACACTACCAGCAATCACTACTACATTATTCAATTTATCCAAACATTTCTTTGGCCCACTATGCCCCAATGCTAAATGAAAATAATCTACGACATCAGTATCAAACTGGTGTGGCCAACATACTCTCCATTCCTCAGTGACTAAATCTTTCCAACTATATAAAATGCCTTTAAAAATTTTGTAATATTTCTTAATTTGAGGATACTGCACACTGTCAAAATTTACCTTCACAGATTTCCATGTCTGATCCTCATTCTGATGGTATCTCATATTTTTACATATTTGCTCAAGTTTCCTTTTTCCTGAAACCTCTTTCATATACCTGATCTGAAAAGTACCCTCTTCACCATTTTCATTGGGCACTTCACTCATACCATTAGGCAATCGAGATAAAGCATCTGCCACATAAATCTCAGTACCCTTAACATAGCAAATCTCGTAATCAATTTGTTGCAGGTACAAAGCCCAACGAGTTAGCCTACCATTAAGTAAACGACAATCTTTAAGAAAAGTTAAAGCTTTGTGGTCAGTATGTATGATGAGCTTATGGCCCCACAGATAATTTCTGAATTTCTTTAACCCCCATATAATGGCTAAAGCTTCCTTTTCCGATATAGTGTAGTTTCTCTCGTATTTTGTTAGAGTTCTACTTGCAAACGCGATAGTCCTGTGTTCGAGTTCTTTGCCATCACAGATTTCTTGGAAAACTTCTATACCAATTCCATAAGCACTGCTGTCAGTACTCATGTGGAAAGGTTTTGACAGTATGGGATGATGCAAAATATTGTCATTCAAAAGTTCACTTTTTAAATTTTCGAAATCTCTCATACATCCTTCAGTCCACACAAAAGCACTATTTTTCTTAAGTAGATTATTCAAGTGAGGACTATTAAAAACATGCCCCTTGACGAATTTTCTGTAGAACCTACATAAACCTAAAAAGGCTTTCAACTGTTTTCTATTTCTAGGAGCTGGACATCCTGCTATTGCACTTAACTTTTCCGGGTCCTTGCCAATACCGGTCGTAGTAATAATGTGCCCCAGAAACTTTATTTCCGACTTCACGAATTCACATTTTTTCCACTTGTCATGCCCCCTGCTTGTAGAGCAATAAAAACTTTTTGCAATAATTTACAATGCTCTTGCCATTCTTCAGTAGCAATTAGTAAATCATCTACATAAATGGTTAGCCGGGAACTCAATTCTCTCCCTAATACAAAGTCCAGAGCCCTAATAAATACTGCCACAGAAGTGCTAAGCCCAAATGGCACTACTTTATACTGATAGCATTTCCCGGCGAATAGAAAAGCGGTATATTTACGGGATTCTTTACTCAATGGGATTTGCCAGTATCCGGCGGTCATGTCCAGACTGGTTAAATACTTCACGTTATAAAATTTTTGGAGCATTTCGTCCAGATTTTCAGGTCTGTCTATTTCCTTCTTTACAATTTGATTCAAAGTCCTGGTGTCAATAACTACTCTCACTCCCCCATCCCTTTTATTCACGATGATAAGGGGACTATTATATTCGCTGCTACTCCGTTCGATTACACCCCATTCTATCATTTTATCTGTTTCCACTTGCACAGCCTGCCTCTTTGATATGGGTACCGAAAACGGTCTTACAAAGAAAGGTTTATGCTCTATGGTCTCAATCTGGTATTCGAAGTTCTTAACTAGGCCAGGTTTGCCGAAAATACGGTGTTATTACTTTCTAAAATATCAAGCAATTCTGTTTTCTGATCAGGAGATATCTCCTTCAAATTTTCTACAATTTCCTTAAAATTATGCCCATGCTTGTCACTCTCATCTATTAACCTCTGGACATGGTACACCTAATACATGTTTGTCAAACCATCATTCCCTTAGTCGATCTCCAAGAATAAAGAATCAATTTCTGAATCGAACACCTTCCCATTTTCCTCAAATTTTAATTCCAAATTTCTAGATGCATTATTATTTTTGATCAATTCCTGGCTACAATCAATAATAACCTTTTCTTTATCTAACCAATCTATTCCCAGAATCATTTCAGTACTCAAGTCTGGCACAACCAAAAAATCATGTTCAAATTTTTGTCCTTTTATACCGGCTTGCTAGTTTTGCCAGTAGCACCAACAATTTTTACACCCGTCACTGACATAATTACTAGTCCAGGCTTATCACAAATGTGTTCGAAAAACGATTGGGAGATTGCGCTTATCTGAGATCCAGTATCAAGAAGTACTTGCAATTTCACATTATAAATTTCAACTGGTATTACAGTTTGTTTAACCGTCGAATGTTTTTCATTATTGTGGTCTTCCCTAAGCAAATCCGGGTCGACGATAACATCGTCCCAAGATATGATTTTAACATTCACCTCACCTATATCTGGCGGTTTCTTTGGTTCCGGGAGTTCAAACTCATTAATTACTTGAACTCTTTGTAAAATAGACCCTGAGTCGTCAAGTGGCTCTTTCTTTCTTTGTTCAGTCTCAACATCTGGGCTTTGTTTTGAAACTTCATCATCAATATATACAATATCGCAATTAACTGTATTTCCATTATTTCGACTATTACCGAAATATTCGTCATCTGAACTATCGTCAGAATCCGACCATTCTGGATCGCTTTCAGGTTCTAACATAAAAGCTTTTCTGAGACAGGCATTAAGTTCTCCCTCTGCATTTTCGTCAGGCTTTAATTTTAATTCAATTTCCTCTTTTGACAAACCGGCCTCATTATCAGCTTTACTCACATCCACTGTTACTTCATATTCAGTGTAATCCTCGTGGGCTTCAATTACTTTTAGGTAATCACCTGACTCTTCCCCACGGTGCCTTTCGGTAGCAGCTTGTACTGTTGGCGGATTGTTAACAGAAGTTACTTCCTCATCAATGCTTAGGATTTCATCCTCCAATTCCTTTCTTTAACCTTCGACCTATCGGCAGCACGCGTACTTTGCGCGGCGATATTTACTCTCTCCTCTTTAAACTCGGGCCACGTCCCCTTATCGTAGTCCCTACTATCTCCATTTTCACTAATTAACTTCCTTGCTTCATACTCCTTAAAATCATCCCACTCACATTGCTTGAGGCCTTTGTACAGATCGTCGATCTGCACATGCCAATCAGTTACTTCTGCTAATTCATTCTCGCCATTTACTTCATTGCTAACACTGGTAACCGCACCTCTCTGTGTCACAGTTTCATCTATTATTTCCTTCGCCACGGAATTACCACTCGTAATGTATTCACCAGCTCTTACGGCAATGTTCGTATCTAATGCTGCCTCATCGCTAGCGGCTTCTCTCTGAACAGCTGTTCTGCTAGGCTGGGCCGTTGCCCTCTGATGCTCCACTCGCCTGTTAACAAGTATCGCTCTGCGCGGCAAAGATGACTCATTCGCGCTCGCACCTGACGCTTGTTTCGCAACAACACGTTGCGTCGTTCCACGCCTGTCTCTAACCTGTCTCATAACTTTACTGTCGGTCCGGTAACATTTCTTAAATCGGGGCCGGTATATACTGTCCGCTTCCGTTTGGCCCGCAATGTTCGCGGAAATCAGTTTCCCGCGTCGTTATTATTTAGCGCGGTGTACCCTCTACCGCGACCTGGATAACTTCCTCTTCCTCTTCCTCTACCTCTACCTCTCTGTATCATATTGACCCGAAACCCATCGCCGTCATTTCTCTCGTCATTATTACGGTTATTCCTGTTACTAAAATTTTGATGATTGGCACGACTTTCGCGCCAATGGTCTTCGTCTTCGACCCTTTCGAGAAACGCTTGGAAGCTGCGATGATTGCTTCCCACGTATCTCTTCGAATCTTCTGGAAGCTTTTTATATAGCTCCCATATGATTTCCGAATCGGATCTTCTCCCTCTTCAATGCGTCAACTTCCGGTACCAATATTCCCAGAAATCTTTCAAAGAATTCCTGCCCCTGTTATCATGAAGCTTGGCCATGATAAACTCGCGCCATAAATGATCCTGTTTTTCTTCGGACCAATATTCTTCCGTAAACTTTTGCTTAAATTCTTCGAACGTCATTCGTTCAGTATTCAAATTAATTCCGCAGCGCTTAGCATCACCTGCTAAGGCGCTAATTACTACGTTTATCTTTTCCTGATCAGACAAGTGTTCAGAAAATACCCTCTCGCAATTTTTGATGACATCTAATGGATGCCATCCGTTATGTTTCTTGGCGGGATCGAAGCGTTCCTCACCTTGTAACAGCTTCGTAAGTGGTGTGCCACTACAGACAACACCAGGTCTATCTTTAATTTTACTCTCAAGATCGAAAATTTTGCCTTGAATTTTCGAAGTATTTTGTTCACATTTTTGTACACATCCGGTAACTTTCTCACCTAAATCTCTTTCAGTATCTGAAACTGCCTTTTTCAATTGTGAGATTCCGTGTTGACATTCGTTTACGATCTCAGTTTTAAGACCGAAAACTTTTTCGTCTACTTTTGTTTCAACCAGAGGCTCTACTTTCTCTTGGATGTTGAGGATTTCAACATCAAATCTACTGTTAATGTTGTCAATTTCCCCCTGCATAGTATCCATATTCTTGTTAATTGAGTCAATTTCAAATTTCATAGTATTTTCTACAGAGCTTAAATTACCAACTTTTTGTTCTACCTGTTCTATTTGTTTACTAATTTTAATTCCTTGTTCTTCGACCTGTGCTTTAAGCTGCCCAACGTGTGTTTTAAGCTGCTCGTTCTGTGTTTTAAGCTGATTACTTTGTGTTTTTACCTGCTCGTCAACGTGTGTTTTAAGCTGACTAACCTGATTACTGACTTGTTCCTGAAGCTGATCATTCTGCGTTTTGAGCTGCTCTGCAACGTGTGTTTTAAGCTGATTATTCTGTCCCGCAATTTGTTTGGTTAATTGTTCAAATAAATCGTTCATGCTTAAAATTTTCACACTGTTTTGTTCTACGGAATCTGTGTGTTCCGATCCTACTCCAAAAGTTTCTTTCGGTTCTTTCTTTATCTGTGGAGAATCAAATATGTCAGTGGATTCATTCACATACCCACTATCATCTACAAAGTCACCCTCTACTTCTTGTTTTATCCCTTGCTGTGTTCGAGGCACTCTCGACATTTCAATCTGTTCGTTAACATGTTCGTGATATTGTATGTACGCCAATTGTCTACCGCTAACGCCATCTGTTATCTGGCTGCGTACATTCCTTTGCCAGCCGCATTTTCCATTACTCTCGGCACACCTACTGTGTCTACGCTCCTGTCCATATTGAATGCAAATTACATCCCACTCAACCGTACTTGACGTTCACTGCTATTTACTTAACTAAATATTATTGCAATTCGTGCCACTGAACATCCACTGTTCGGTATTCACATTAATTTGTGACCGACAACAACTGGATGTCCTGTCACCAGGAAGCCACTTGTAACACTACGCTACTGCGTACGATACTTATTAAAGCCTGTACTATGGTAAGTTGACGGGCTTCACCTTATAAGAAAGGATTTTGGGATATTATTATATGTATAGTTGTTGTTGTTACAGACTGTATAAAAACTCCAAACTGCTTCAGCATGCCTTATAACATAATAATTGGAAGCAGAGAGCAGCGGGAAAAAACAGTTCGACACTGTATGGGGGCACTGTTTGGTTCACCGATGGCTTGAAATCAAACTAAGACGGTGGGGCAGGGGTGCATGGGGTTCAGCGAAGACTGGAGGGCATCATCTCTCTAGGAAAACCGGCCTTGGTATTCCAAGCTGAAATTTCTGCAAATCAGGGCATGTGTGGAGGAGAATATGCGTAAGCATCTGTATATATTCAGACAGCCAGGCAGCTCTGAAATCACTGGCAGCTCCACCAAGGAGCTCTAAGATGGTTGCAGAATGCTACAGGGCTATAGTGGAGCTAGGGCAAGCAATAGGGTAAACCTAGTGTGGGTCCCTGGCCACTCAGGGATCTGTGGAAACGAGCAACCCGATAGATTTTCCAGAATGGGGCAACGACTTCATTCATTTGACCGAAACCTGTCCTGACAATAACCAAGGCTATGATCGAACTATAAGTACAGATCAGGCTTAGGAAACAGTACGTACAATACTGGACGAAGGTCTATGAACAAAAACATGGTAACCAGGTTACCTCCCATCAGGAAAGTGGGTGCACTCAGCGACTGTTTTGTAGTTTATAAATGAATATTGGAAGAACTGTCACTGAAGCGAACAACAGGGAATTAACATGCATCGAGATTAAAAATTGTGCACTGATAATGGCTAGGTACTAGTCGAAATTAGGATTTGCGTAATAGAACCTGAAAAAAGGACGACTGATTGCTGCGCTCTATCATTTATAAAGAATGTGGTAAGGTAATGATGCCTAAGCCGGGTTTTAGAAGAAGCTCTGTAAACCTGTGAATGAACAGGAAATAGATTAAACTCATGACTGGACTGATGACCGGCCATAGGAATTTAAAAAAGCACCTACATACAATGGATACAACGGAAGAAGACCCTAAATGTAGGATCTGTGATGAGGGTGAAGAAACTGCATCACAACTAATCTTCGAATAAATGGCACTGGAGAGGAAGAGATACAGAATTTTCTGGACAATTAGACCAGAAGAAATTGTGTCTAACAACAACTGGTAAAGGGACTCCTTGCACTATGTAAGGGCATTGGATGGCTTTAGCGGGTCCACAGGGAGCGATACGAGACAATAAACTCGGTTTCGGTGCGGCCAGAGGCTGGTTAGGCCTAAGCTGTTTTAGCTTCCTTGTCAAAATCAAATGAAATAAAATCAGGGGCGAATGACTGAATTCTGGTTTTATGCATTTCGCAACCCGAGTACTTTGTTCTTGGTCTTCCTTTTTTCTGGCATTTTTTACCCTTCGTGTAAACATATTTTGTGTGCCACTGTGAAATTAACCAACTTCAGCTACGCATAGAAAGGAAATTTGTATGCTTCATTCTTATGTATATTTGCATCTGAAGTATCCTTGCTAGCAGAATAGCAATGCAAAAAACCCAAGTCCGAAAACAATTTATTGGACTCACCAAAACGAAACAATAATACAATCTCTAAAGAACAACCGACTGGATCTCAACTGCGGATCTACACGAATACAAAATAAATGATAGTAATAATAAGAAAGACCTTACTCTTCACGGGGAGCGAACACAGTAAACAATTCTACACTAAAAAGAGATTCGTCAACTATACAAAACCATCTACAAGAAATGGCAGCTAGAAGAGGCGTCTGGCCGTGGCTGTCAGGGCGGCATCTCTGTATCTTCCTAACGGTGTGTCAAACTGCCTTTTGCCGGAAGTGCACCGCCTAATATAGCCCTTTGGCGTGTGTATCAGCCGGAACTATTTGCGATCACGCGCCTGGCGTATCAAAGTACTTAAAGGGTTACCTGTGACGTCTGGTGAAGCTGTTCTGCAGACTCCATGAAAGGGTGGCGGTCCTTGGCGGCCGTTGTTGGAGACCTGGTGTTGTGGCTGCGGCCACCGGTAAGAATTTGTTTTGACAACACAGACTACGTAGGTTTTGCTGGTGAATTTACGTCCTGTGATTCGGGCATCCCGTGTTGGTTGGGTGTGATGTGGGATGCCAATGGCGATGCAGTAGGCGCTACGACGTATGAAGTGGGCGGCCATAGCGGACTTCCCCTACCCTCCTCCCCCCCCCCCAATCACAGGGGTGAGTGGAAAGCCTATCTCGATGCTGGGCAACAGATGACCATAGGCGCTCACAACTGGAGGATCCACCTCTATGAGTGTAGGACCCTCTGACAGAGGGTCCACGAGAGGAGTGGTCGACGGCGACGGTGGAGTTGGTGGTAGGCGGGGAGAATAGCACCTGCATCCCTGAGGGCCTAGAAACGGCTGACTACACCGGGGGCGAGGCTGGTTGAAGTGCTTCTGGCACACCATGTCGTCGTCGAGGGTGACTGCCCACATAGAACGGCCGATGAGCGACGTGACCCTGGCGGAGAACCAATGGCGAAGATTCCGGGTGAACACTATCGCCCAGACCGGATCCAACAGAGAATAACGGATCTGTGTCGAATGTGGAGGAGCTGGGAAGGGAGAAGACAGCAGGAGAGACAAGGGGTCCTGATGACAGCAACTATGGCGTTTTTCAGCTGGAGATGATCCATACTGAACAGTGGATCGGTAAAAGGAAAGGAAGATGGTAAGTGCGTCGTCCAGGGATTGTTGGGGACGCAATTTAGACATCCGGACTTAGAAATGACATTGATGACATCAGTCAGGTAGAGTTGGGTTGTTTGGGGAGGGAGACCAGACAGTGAGGTCATCAGTCTCACCAGATTAGGGAAGGACAGGAAAGGAAGTCGGCCGTACCCTTTCAAAGGAACCATTCGCGCATTTGCCTGGAGCGATTTAGGGAAATCACAGAAAACCAAAATCAGGATAGTTGACACAAATTAATGAGGACTTAATACCAGTCCTCTGACAAACACAACTACCTGCACAGCCCTTGTTGCATTTGCAGGAAATTGTTGAGGGAAGAGACTGCGGAGTTGGTTCTTTGGAGGTAGGAACGGGGCCAAGACCAAACTCTGAAGTCTGCCATCCCCAGAGTAGCGGATGTATCTGGTGTGCTGTCCACATTTGTACTTGTAAGTACAATCAATGCCGGCGAGCTGCTTCCAACGTTGGTGGTAGGGGTGCTAGGGTGTATCTGGATTTCATAATCGCTTTGGAAAACAGGTCGAATCGCAATTTGTGTAAAGTGCCTTCTGCCGTACCTCCATAGTTGGTTGGTAAAAATTGGAGGCCAGCTTCGACAAAAGCTTCAGCTTGAATGTCATGCTATAAGAAAGGTCTGATATCTTCCAGAAGACATTTATTTTTGAACAGTATTTTGA
This sequence comes from Schistocerca nitens, assembly GCF_023898315.1. Classification (NCBI taxonomy): domain Eukaryota; kingdom Metazoa; phylum Arthropoda; class Insecta; order Orthoptera; family Acrididae; genus Schistocerca; species Schistocerca nitens. The sequence goes on along the minus strand of NC_064621.1, from coordinate 316,864,361 downwards.
CCACCTTCTTCTTGCCCTGACCGAAGAGTGCTGAAAATGTGTCACATCCACTTATGGCTTGGAGAAATATGAGTCGCCTTCTTATGTTGTTTGCCAGTTTGAAACTGCTGGAACGAAATACTGTTGATGAGGTCTTTCCTCTTCCTGGTTTCAAGAAATATGTATTTGCTGATGGTGTGGCTAGGGCATTGAGCATGATGAGAAAGTCCGTATCCTCACCACCAACAACAACCTTCTCATGTTCTCAAGCACTGTGGCTACAATTAGGTGATCTGCGTCTTCATTTTCTTGCTTTACTGAGAAGCCTTCATCTTGAAGCCTCGAAATAAGCAAGCTAATGAGACGTGCTTTATTTGTGTAATTGGAAAGGAATTGCTCCTGAGTCATAGTCACCATCTTTAACTCGGTAGAGATGACCTCAGGAGTAGTTGTGTGTTTTTCTTCGGCGGAGGCTCTCAGCATATTTGATGCTCTTGGTGGGCAGGTCTTCTGGGTAGACATCGAACGCCACACTTGTCGCACTTCCGCTGTAGTGTCTTTTTAAATATTCAACGTAGTTAGTTAGCATTAATTGGAATGTTTCACCATTCTTCCATACAAATCCACCATTGATGACAGATGCTGCTTCTTCCAGGTTTGCATCATTCAGTGGTGTGAACGAGTCATATAACACTGACTTGGGAGTCATCCTCATTCCAGATACGTCGAACAGATAGAGAGGATAGGGTGACAGCTCATATCGGAAGTATTCTTTAAGTTGTTCGTCAGATTTCTTGAAAAGTGCTATCCGGTGGAATATGGTTTCAGGGATCATTGATACATACTCTCCATTAATGGTCATCTTAGATTTAAATCCCTGTATACTCATCACTCTCTGCTTTCGGACAAACTTGAAGTTGTCAAAGGTTTGACCACATAGGGTGAGCATTGAGGATTTACCCATTTCAAAGGCTCTGTGACTGTTGGTAACTGCACACTCTTATTATGCACAATATTCTAGTAAAATAAAAGCTGCTCTTTCAAATGGTGCATTTTAAATTAAAATCAGAGATGACCTATATAAGTATATTTGACTCCAAATTTGGTCAAATGTAGGGTTCCGATTTTTTTAAAGTATCTTTCTGGACGATTACAAAAATTAGAAAAGATACACTTTCGTCATTATTACACTGGCTTTCCAGTCAGAACATATGCCCAAAGGCAGAATTACAAGGTGCAAAAAGGCTTTGCCGTTTGATAAGGGATTGCCAAAGTTGACCATACAATTCTTGTCCAAAGGCAACTGGAGGTAGGAACACGCAGATCAATTTAGGCATTCACCTTGCCATCAGCCAACTAGGACAGGACATCATCAACCTTGGGTAGGGGATAGGAGTCAATAACAAACTGAGCATTGACTGTGGCCTTAAAATACCCACAGACACGGAGAGATCCATTTTGCTTGTCAAGAACCGTGATGGGCATAGCCCAACAAGTTTAGTGGAATGAGGTCAAGATGCCCTCAGCCTAGAGGCGACGAAGTTCCTGCTGTAGCTTGTCACAGAGGGCAAACAGAACCAAGCTGAGGGGAGGAGTTTGATATGGGCTTCAAACCCAGATACCCAGACATGTGGCAGAGAACACATCTGAGAAATCATGCAGAAGCTGCTACAAGTGATCGTCTGCCAACAGCGACTGTACAGCTGCGGTATGTATGTCGAGACCCGCATAAGTTGGTGGCCTTTGGGGCAGCGAAGACCAAAACCCAGGCTGTGACAACGTGAGTGAGATACTGGACCCAAGCCATGAGTCATCCCTGTAGTCACATGTCATTTCTGTACCTCTTCAGGGAATTATGGAATGGAGGAAGCAGTGGTGAACCCAAGTGGCGGTGCGAATCTCTACGGATGATGGTCATGGAGGACCCTGTATCCACAACAAAAGGGAGAGGAGTACCACTCAACAACATAATAGGGGTTAGGAAGTCTTTCGCGACGAATTCCTTGAATAAAAATCTCTCGGTGTGCATGCCGCGTCAATTCTGGACAAAACTCCAAGCTTTCGACCACTACCTCCATGGTCGTCATCAGGGCTAAAACTGACGACGACCATGGAGGTAGTGGTCGAAAGCTTGGAGTTTGGTCCAGAATTGACGCGGCATGTACACCGAGAGATTTTTATTCATAATAGGGGTTGATTGTTGCTGTCGTGTGAGGAAAAACCGACTGCACGAAGAAAATCGGTGGCAGCGGGTCCGTCTGTTACACCATGGAGTCGAAGGTGTTGACAGCAGTGTGGTCCACGGCCACCAACGATGACGAATGACAGACCTCGGCTCTGCCACAGATCACCCTCTGAGAGCTACAATCTTGCCTCTGATGTGTGACAAAGCAATCACTACAAAAGGGAAACCGTTGTAGCTGCTGCTGCCACTGCGGCCGCCGTTGACGCAGGTGGGGACCAACACGCTGGTCCTGGAGGGTGGACGTGGCCTCAGGAGGGGTCACCAGGCTGCCCTGCTGCGGATGTGGTGATGGCAAAAGCGACACCGTGGGGCTGGCGGTGAAGACCTGTGCTGGGGGCTGCAGCGTGGAAGGAGAGGACTGCTCAAGAGTGCGGATAACGGATAAACAGGTGTCTAAAAAAGGGATCTTTGAACTTCAGGTCAGTCCGCAAGGTATCATCTGGGCCAGCGACAAGAATCATAGCCCAAATGAGTGCCGAACCATAAGACTGCTTGCAGTGGCGTTGCCACTGAATAAACGACAGTTACATATTATTCATTGCTTATACAAACCGAAACATACTTCACGGACATTTAATTGAGACAATCTGAACAGCACTACCAGCAATTACACTAATTTTTATTGCACTCCGACAGTCACGGGAGCGACCTTGCAGTGTAGCAATCCATCCCCTATATGACTGGGCGCGAAGCTTCTATCAACAGAAAAAGAAATCGTAATTTGCTGTGGCCTCATGAACCTGAGAGTCAAAATAATCAAATACGCTAGAAGTCAACGCCTCATAGGAGAGATCATGAGGTTCTGTATCAGGATGCAACTGTTGCAGAAGGTGACAAACTTCCAGGCCCACATAGACAACAAAAAATACGTGACAGAGAACGTCCCCAGTGACATAATGAGCAAAAATGTGTTGCTCCAGACAAGCCACATACTTTCCCCAAGGCTCAACTGATTTGTCGAACTTGGGAACCGGAGGTGGTGCTGCACGGAGCCCCAGAAGTGGGGTGTTACTCCTCCATAGGCACCTCAACATGGAGCGTGGACTTCACTTGTAAACGTTGAATAATATGCTCCTTCGTTTGTTGCACACATTCCGATAGCGCTATGACTCGCTCTAAGGGTTCATCAATATCTGGAATACCTTCTGAACCGCCCTGCTTAACCCTCACGGCAGGACAGGTAGTTGGTATTACGGAAGGGAGTCAAAATGAGCGGCTGTCAGTTACACTCGAGGTCTTATAATTTTATTAATTTGGCCAAACATTACAGTACAATTTCTTGAACTTAGTTATCGGCTGAATACGCCACATTATCTTACGCATTAAGGGCACAAACGCTTTAATTAAAAAACGGTGAAAGCCATTAACTCAAAATTCAGACACCAAAAAGAATATTTAGAAGGCTGAAGGCCGATGATTTAAGACTAAAGGTAAAATTAACTAAAAAACACAAGGCTGAAGGCCTTATCTTTAATTAGGCTGAAGGCCCACAACAGTCTAATGCTCGAAAGACAGAGATCCTTAATTTAAAAACGGCTGAAGACCTCATGACTTAAAACACCACTAAGTACATTTCAACTTTAATTCATTACCATCAGCCATACAAATAAACACAACAGAAAATAAGGAAAGGCAGTGCAGCTAACGCCACTCAGAAGATCCGCAGGTCGACCAGAAATTGAAATATTAACGTTCACTTAGGTGAGACAGGCAGTCAGCCCAACCATTCTCGATCCGACGACAACCAAACCACCAGATAGGCAACAGACCCATCGACAAGGTAACTTGCGCTCCACTCGACCAGCACACACCGGGAGTTTAAATGGTTCAAATGGCTCTGAGCACTATGGGACTTAACTATTGTGGTCATCAGTCCCCTAGAACTTAGAACGACTTAAACCTAAGTAAACTAACGACATCACACACACCCATATCCGAGGCAGGATTCGAACCTGCGACCGTAGCGGTCACACGGTTCCAAACTGTAGCGCCTAGAACCGCTCGGTCACTCCGGCCGGCCCGTTATTTCAATGCAAAGCTAAAAGACATGGACGCCCACAACGAAGCATACACTAAGCTGTCGAACTACACACCGTGCAGGACAAAGACAACGCAGTGAGGATAAGATACTGCCTAAATTTACGTCAACGACCACAGCAGGTAACAGGAACGTTGTAACTGAATATGGCGCCTTGCTAGGTCGTAGCAAATAACGTAACTAAAGGCTATGCTAAACTATCGTCTCGGCAAATGAGAGCATATTTAGTCAGTGAACATCGCTAGCAAAGTCGGCTGTACAACTGGGGCGAGTGCTAGGAAGTCTCTCTAGACCTGCCGTGTGGCGGCGCTCGGTCTGATAGTGGCGACACACGGGTCCGACGTATACTACCGGACCGCGGCCGATTTAAAGGCTACCAACTAGCAAGTGTGGTGTCTGGCAGTGACACCACATTCCTCCCCCGCAAATCGGCGTTCGGTTATGTTATAACGCTTCCGCCCGCCGTGGGGAGGACCCCATGTTGACGTATGCGACGAGGTGGGGAGCCTAAAACAGGCGAGGCTGTGCCACCCGCACCCTGCCATTCGGACCGTGGGGAGCTAGGAAACGCCTGAAAACCTGCTCCAGGGTGCACGCCAACATGCGGTGTATGCGCCCGTAGAGAGACAGGAGGGGCCGAAGGGTCGACCTCCATCGGGCCGGGGCACCCGACGGGTGAAGACGACACATGGTTCGGAGCGGGCAAGAGTTCCATGTCGGAGGACAACTGGTCACGGGAAGCGATCGGCGGTGCGTGACCCCGCCTCGCCCGGCGGCTGCAGCGAAGCGTCCACTGCGGGCGTCGCCGGCGGGAGAACAGGCGGCGGCGGCGGCGGCGCGTCGCCATGGGGCAAAATGGAAGGCAGCGTCGGTAACACCTGGGGCTGAGGCGAGCCAGTAGATGGGTCCCCTGGGCACTGACCGGACGGCACCGTCGCTGAAAGCAGATGGCGAGCGGCAGATCCCGTGCGACGACAGAGGCGCAGCTGGTTGAGATGCCGACGCACCTCACCAGAGGCCCCCAAAACCAGATACATAGCGCGGTCGAGGCAGCGAAGAATCCGCCCTTTGAGCCAACGCCGTGAACCTCGATAGTGGCGATAGTAGACAACATCGCCTGGAGCAAAAGCAGGTGTCTGCCGCTGCACAGGAACCTGATGCGTCGGATGTAGCAAAGACATCAAGGTTCGATGATGACGACCGTGGAGCAACTCAGCCGGCGAGCGACCATCTCGGGGCTGAGAGCGATACGAGGACAAAAAAAGCAACAACGCGTCCTCCCGAGAGTGCGACTCTTTCAACTTCAACATCAGTGACTTGAATGTCCTGACCAATCGTTCAGCTGCACCGTTTGACTGTGGCGAAAACGACGCGGACGTCAGATGTTGAATACTATTGGCCTTGCAGAATGACTGAAATTCTGCGGATATGAACTGTGGTCCATTGTCGGAAACAATAGTCTGTGGAAGATTTTCAATGCAAAAGATAGCAGATAACACTTGGATGGTGGCAGATGACGTCGTGGAAGACATCCGGACAGCAAAAGGAAAATTACCACAACCAACCATCGAGCATTCCAGAATGGACCAGCAAAATCGACGTGTAAGCGTTTCCAAGGGGAAGTGCCTTTTGGCCATGCAAAGGAATTCCGCGGTGGTTCTGATTGTTGTCCGGCACACACCACGCAAGAAGAGCACATATTCGTAATCACGGCATCGATTCCGAACCAAGTACAGTGCTGACAAGCAAGTTGTTTCGTTCTCCCTATACCCCAATGTCCTTGGTGGAGAAGCTGTAAGACAGAGGACTGTAACGAACGTGACACCACGACCCTGGACTGATCATTATCAGAACGCAACAGCAAAACACCACGTTGAACAAAAAGTCTATCCTTGTGAGCAAAAAATCGGCGAACCAACGTGTCCCCGATCCGTGACTTTGACAAGGGCCATTGCGTAGCAACAAAACGCAGAACGGTAGCAAGGACAGGGTTGGCAGCTGTGGCTGTAGCTACACGACGAAAATCAATCGGAAACGATTCGACCACGTCATCGGTTTTCTCATCAATGAACATGCAAGCAAGTTCGGAGGAATCAAATGCCCTATCCTCAGCAACAGCGGTACAACGCATCGGCGATTCCGTGCTTAGCAGTGGACCGATACAAGATATCGTAGCGGTACTGCGAGAGGAAAATAGACCAACGAATGAATTTCTGCGCTGTACGTGGAGGTACGGGCTTGTTCGGATGAAAAAAGCGATGTCAAAGGTGTGTGGTCTGTGATGATGGTAAAGTGACGACCATACAAGAAATCATGAAAGTTTGTAACACCAAATACGAGAGCCAGTGCTTCTTTCTCGATCTGTGAATAATTTCTTTGCGCAGACGAGAGCAATTTGGACGCAAAGACAATAGGGGGATGGTGTGCGATCCATCTTTGTGCGCAAGCACAGCACCGATCCCGAAATCCGATGCATCCACCATCAACAAAAGGGGTTTCTGGGGATCGAATGGCGTAAGGCAAGTATTGGAAAGCAACGCCGATTTCAACTGGCGAAAGGCGCGTTCGTATTCCGTCTTCCAGACGAACGGAACACCTTTACGGCGTAAGCGATGAAGCGGAGCTGAAATGGAAGAGGCATGTGGCACATATCTGTTATAGTAATTTATTTTTTCCAGCACACTCTCTAGCTGCTTTAAATTCTGCAGCGAAGGCAAGTCTTGTATGGCACGAAGGTGCGTGGGACTGGGATGTATGCCTTGGGCATTGAGTACATGTCCCAGGTATAGCAAATCACGAGCAAAAAAACACATTTGTCCTTCCGCAAGCGAAGACCATTTTGTTGCAAGACCTGAAATAATGTTCTGAGATTGGCCAAAAGTTCTTCTTCCGTCTTTCCGGAGATCACAATATCGTCCAGATAATTCGCTGCAGTAGGGACCGACTCAGGAACACTTTGTAGATATTGCTGAAATAATGCCGGGGCGGGTGCACACCCGAATGGCAGTCGGTTGAAATACAACCCAAGATGCGTGTTAACCACCAAAACGCCCTGGGATTCTTCGTCCACCGGTATTTGCAAGTATGCATCTGTTAGGTTCAACTTCGAAAAATATTGATCCGGACACAGTTTGTTAAAAAGATCTTCCGGGTGGGGTAAAAGAAAAGTTGCAATCACCAGTTGTGGATTCACTGTTGCCTTGAAGTCCACACAAGAGTCCCAAATTTCAGGAAGGTTCAAATGGCTCTGAGCACTATAGGACTCAACTGCTGTGGTCATAAGCCCCCTAGAACTTAGAACTACTTAAACCTAACTAACCTAAGGACATCACACACATCCATGCCCGAGGCAGGATTCGAACCTGCGACCGTAGCTATCGTGCGGTTCCAGACTGTAGCACCTTTAACCGCTCGGCCACTCCGGCCGGCCTTCAGGAAGGTTTTGGGAAAATTAATAAGGGTGATGCCCAGAGAGAAGCCTGCACACGTTCAATTACACCTTGTTATTTCAAATCGTGTAATGTTGTTGCGACCTCATCACCCAATGCGTGAGGAAAATTGCGCGCTCTGAAAAATTTCGGTTGCGAGTTGACTTTCAGTTCCAAATGTGCTTTATAGTTCTTAGCGCAACCAAGGCCCGGTGCAAAATGTCTGCAAAATCTTCACATAAACGAGAAACACTGTCTGAAGGCACAGTCTGGTTCACTGATAGGACCTGATTTACTACAGACAAGTTAAACAACTGAAATAAGTCGAAACCAAACAAGTTCACTGCAGAAGAAGAATGAAGGAAGTAACATGACACAAGTTTTGTTTGTCCTTTGTATGTTGCAAGAAGGCTGCACTGTCCTAACACAGGGATGTCTTGACCTGAATAGCTAGTTAACATTTGCGGCACGTAACGGACGTTTGCCCAGCTGTTTGTAAGTGTCTTGATTGATCAGTGAAACTGCAGCTCCGGTATCAAGCTGGAATAGTATCACTTCGCCGTTAATGTCCAAGTCTACAAAAAGTTTATTGTCCTGCTGTCGACAAGAGCGACTGTCTCGTGCAACGTGAACTGACACCGGTACAAAATCACTTGCGACTTGACGGGAGTTCCCACGATGTCGACGCACACTATTTGTGGGACAAACACAGTCACTGTTAGAGAGAGTGGCACTGGGCGGAGTGGAATGAACTACATGAATTTCCATGGGCGAAGTTTCGCGAGCCTGAGTATCCCTGGTTCGATTTCGATTCCGGCGCGAAGAAAAGGGCCTGGAATGGTTTTGAGCTTCTGATCTGAGCTTTTTCTGGCAAACACTCTGAACATGTCCTTTTTTATTACAATAAAAACAAATAGCTTGGCGTGACGGGCAATTCTCACGTGAATGTCTAGTAGCGCACCGCGAACAGGATTTCAACGCTGTATTTGCTTTCCGGTGCGGCACACGTGGCTGAGAGCCTGGCGGCTTTGGCGCGGCCGGGCGCGATACTGTTTACTGTTCCATGCAGCTCACCCAGTGGGCTGGTTAACCTGACACGGCTGGTGAAGATTCAAATGATTCCTGAGCAAAGTCAAGTGTGTCCTGCCGATCCAATATTTCCATCACTTGTTGAAGGGAGGGATTGACTAGTTTCAAAATCTGTTCCGTTATACGAACATCAGAAACGTTCTGTGCAATTGCATCACGTACCATAGTATCTGAATAAGGGAGTCCACATTGACACTCAAAAGCACAATTCCTAGTAAGGCCTTGCAAGTTTGCAACCCACTTCCGATTAGTCTGACCTGCCGTACGTTTTGTACGAAAAGAGGTATACCGTTTCGCAACTACATTGACTGATTCTTTGAAATATGCATCAAATGCAGCAAAATTTCTTCGTAGGACAGAGTTGCTATGTCGCGTTGGGGAAATAATTTGACTATCACACGGTACGTGTTCACCCCGACTGATGAGAACAAAAAAGGCTGCCGCTCGTTACCTTGAATTCTGTAGGCGGCGAGATGGAATCCAAATTGGCGTGACCACACCGTCAAGCTTTCCAGTGCAGCATCAAAAGGCCGAAAAGTTGGTGCAACTGCATGTTGTGGCTGCGTAAGCGGTGGAGCGGCGGCTGCCGCATCGTTTTGCATTGCACGTTGACCCTGGACGAGCTGTCCAAGGGCATCCAGTAATGGCTGCGTCTGCTGATTCTGTAAGCGATAAAATTCTGACAGTACATCCGGAGATGGTGGCGAAGCCATTACACAAGTAAATCAGGGCAATATCGATAAGAACGCGGTTTTGCCTCGTCGCCAATGTTGTGGTTGGCAAGAGAGCTAACACCGTGTTACTAGAGGAGGCCGAAATGCACGCGTTTTAGCTCACGCAGGCTGGCGTGGGGTCTGGAACAGGACTAGGAAATTAGAATTTAGAAAAAACGGACGTAGCTGGTGGAATGCTTAACTTTAATCCATTAATGATGAACGTTGCTCTGGACGGTACATGATTCACAATATCAATGGTAACTGAATATGGCGCCTTGCTAGGTAGTAGCAAATAATGTAGCTGAAGGTTATGCTAAACTATCGTCTCGGCAAATGAGAGCGTATTTAGTCAGTGAACCATCGCTAGCAATGTCGGCTGTACAACTGGGGCGAGTGCTAGGAAGTCTCTCTAGACCTGCCGTGTGGCGGCGCTCGGTCTGCAATCACTGATAGTGGCGACAGGCGGGTCCGACGTATACTACCGGACCGCGGCCGATTTAAAGGCTACCAACTAGCAAGTGTGGTGTCTGGCGGTGACACTACACCACATACTCCGACACTGCGTAGAGACCGCCAGCGGACCCATCCAAACTATGCCCCGTGGAGATTTCCTCGCTGCTCCACGCCAAACGACCGACTGCTCGCACACCAGCACGGAGACAGCACTAAAATAACTGAGCAGTCCGCATCACAAGCTACACACAATTTCACAAGCACTAGGGCGAAGAACGGAACCAGTGCTAAAAGCAGTGACCGAGCAATGACACAGCCGAACCACAAGTTGAGACACACACTCCGAACCCATAAGCGACTGGCGAGCAAATACACGTCGTCCGGTAAGACGACCAGCGGACAATCAACCAAGAACGTCCCCTGTTCAAGTCATGTGTGCCGGCGACTGTCGGGCGAGTCATGGCTATCCAAGCCTCACTAGTGCTCCAACCCGGCCGACTTCCGCCGCATCCCAACTCTACGACTGCCAGGTCCGAACTGCACTGCAGGCGCCTTCCAACACGCTTCATAACAGACGTCAACTGGGAAGTAATAGCAGCCAGCAAAGATAATACGGTAGGGCTATATCGATAAGCGCTGCCGCTGCCGCTCATGGGCAGGCGAAGCAGCAACTCATTGAAAACAGAAATTGAAACTAACATAACGAGGTGGCAATATGGCAAAAAAAGAGAATGCAAAATAGAATATGGCGGGAACACGAGCCACGCATGGCTCCCTTTCTGCGATAGCGGACCACAACCAAGAAAACGCGGGAAACTTGTAAACCAACTCCTCGCCACTGAAGTATCTACGCTAGCAGAATAGAAATGCCGGAAACAAGTCTGAAAACATTTCATTGGACTCACCAAAATGAAACAATACTATAGTCTTCAAAAGAAAAAGCGTTTCGATTCCAACTGCAGATCGACACAAATACAAAAAGACAAATAATATTAACAGAACAGTCCCGACTCGTCAAGAGGAGCGAACACAACAAATAATTCTACATCTATATCTACATCCACATCCATACTCCGTAAGCCACCTGACGGTGTGAGGAGGAGGTTACCTTAAGTACCTCCATCGGTTCTCCCTTCTATTCCAGACACATATTGTATGTGGAAATAAAGATTGTCGGTATGCCTCTGTGTTGGCGCTAATCGCTCTGATTTTATCCTCATGATCTCTTCGCGAGGTATACATGAGAGGGGCAATATATTACTTGACTCCTCGGTGAAGGTATGCTCTCGAAACTTCAACAAAAGCCCACACCGTGCTACTGAGCGTCTCTCTTGCAGAGTCTTCCACTGGAGTTTATCTATCATTTCCGTAGCGCTTTCGCGATTACTAAATGATCATTTAACGAAGCAAGCTGCTCTCCATTGAATATTCTCTATCTCTTCTATCAATCCTATCTGGTATGGATCCCACACCTGTGAGCAATATTCAAGCAATGGGCGAACAAGCGTACTATAATCTACGTCCTTTATTTTCGGACTGTATTTCTTTAGGGTTCTTCCAATGAAACTCAGTCTGCCATCTGCTTTACCGACGATTAATTTTATATGGTCATTCCATTTTAAATCACTCCTAATGCCTACTCCCAGATAATTTCTGGAATTAAATGCTTCCAGTTGCTGACCTCCTATATTGTAGCTAAATGATAAAGGATCTTTCTTTCTGTGTATTCGCAGCACATTACACTTGTCTACATTGAGATTCAATTGCCATTCCCCACACCATGCGTCAATTCATTGCAGATCCTCCTGCATACCAGTGCAATTATCCATTGTTACAACCTCTCGATATACTATATCATCACCCACAAAAGTCTCAGTGAACTTCCGATGTTATCCACAAGGTCATTTATATATATATTGTGAATAGCAACGGTCCTACGACACTCCCCTGCGGCACACCTGAAATCAGTCTTACTTCGGAAGACTTCTCTCCATTGAGAATTACATGCTGCGGAACTCTTCAATCCAACAACACAAATGGTCTGATAATCCAAATGCTCTTACTTTGTTCATTAAACGACTGTGGGGAACTGTATCAAACGCCTTGGGGAAGTCAAGAAACACGGCATCTACCTGTGATCCCGTGTCTATGGCCCTCTGAGTCTCGTGGACGAGTAGCGCGAGCTTGATTTCACACGATCGTCTTTTTCGAAACCCATGCTGATTCATACAGAGTAAATTTCTAGTCTCCAGAAAAGTCATTATACTCGAACATAATAGGTGTTCCAAAATTCTGCAACTGATCGACGTCAAAGATATAGGTCTATAATTCTGCACATCTGTTCGACGTCCCTTCTTGGAAACCTGTGCCATTTTCCAATATATGGTACCCCGTTGCAAGAAGGGGGCTAGTTCCTTCGCGCACTCTGTGTAAAATCGAACTGGCATCCTATCGGGTCCAGCTGCTTTTCCTCTTTTGAACGATTTTAATTGTTTTTCTATCCCTCTCTCATTTATTTCGATATCTACCATTTTGTCACCTGTGCCACAATCTAGAGAAGGAACTACAGTGCAGTCTTCCTCTGTGAAATAGCTTCGGTTCAAATGGCTCTGAGCACTATGGGACTCAACTGCTGAGGTCATTAGTCCCCTAGAACTTAGAACTAGTTAAACCTAACTAACCTAAGGACATCACACACATCCATGCCCGAGGCAGGAATCGAACCTGCGACCGTAGCGGTCTCGCGGTTCCAGACTGCAGCGCCAGAACCGCGCGGCCACTTCGGCCGGCTAATAGCTTCGGAAAAAGACATTTAGTATTAGTTTCAGTACCATTTTGGTGAGAGAGAGTCTGGACATTTTGTTTTGATCCACCTACCGCTTTGACATAAGACCAATATTTCTTAGGATTTTCTGCCAAGTTAGTAAATAGAACTTTACTTTCGAATTCGTTGAACGCCTCTCGCATAGCCCTCCTCACACTACATTTCGCTTCATGTAATTTTTGTTTGTCTGCGTGGCTTTGGCTATGTTTATGTTTGCTGTGAAGTTCCCTTTACTTCCGTAGCAGTTTTGTAACTCTTAATATCAAGAGGTTCGTCAACTATACCAAGTCCATCTACATGAGATCGGCCATTTAGAAGAGGCGTCTGGCCGTGGTTGCCGGGCAGACAGCTCTGTATCCTTCCAAGCGTTGCATCGAGCTACCTACTGCCCACAGTGCGCTGCCTTATACAACCTTTTGGCGGATGTATTTGCCAGAACTGTTTGCGATCACGTGCCTGGCGTATGAAAGTAGTTCCTGGGCTACCTGCGACCCCTGGTGAAGCTGTTCTTCGGGCTCCACGAACGGTTGACGGTTACTGGCGGCCGTTGGTGGAGACTTGGTGTTGTGTTGTGTTGTGGACGCTGGTAAGTATTTGTTTAGACAACACAGACTACGTAGGTTATCCTGGTGAATATACGCCCTGTGATGCAGGCATCCCGTGTTGGTTGGACGTGAAGTGGGATGCCGATGGAATAGGCGATATGCTGTATGAAATGGGCGGCCACAGCAGCATCCTCTTTTTAATACTTCGCCGCAGTTACAAAATACAAGAACTACAATATGTAGTAATTTATCAGTCTTAGAAACTGTGTACAATTAAATGCACACTATGAGACCGGTTAACGTTTGTCTATCTAGAGCGTAATTTTATCGAATTATGGAAGACGAATCCTGCTAATGACGGAATGTTTCCGTTAATTACATTACTTCACTACGATTATGAATAATATTGGCAGGTATCTTCAAATACAACCCGAGTTTTGTCCGTCTGCGAGGTATTAGCGCAGGTATTGTCATACGAATGGATCAAGTTTGTAAACACAACCTTACTGAAGGAATATAACTCCATCTTCTGTCAGGAGTATGGGACTTTGGCTGGTCAATATCCATTAAAACAATACAAATCGCCGTTATTTAGGTTTCATTTTCAGTTTTACTCTATTGTACCAAGCCTGAAGATGACGTAGCGTATCGTCGAAATTGGTAGCTTAAAAATAAAACCTAAATAACGGCGATTGGTATCAAGGTTATCGTCGTTAGAAGAAGGTAACTGTTATCACAAAGCAAGCATGAATGATTATTATGGTGTTGCACAGACGCAAAACGTCGTTAACAATTCATGGCCACTATCTTTTGGAGTGAGAAGCCTAATGATACAGAAAGGATAGAAAGTACGTTATGTAAGATATAAGAAATAATTTACAGTTATGATTTTGTTTTACTATACGTATCTTTACCTCTCACAGTGAAAAAATAAATAACGTTTTACTCATTCAGACCTATTACTGAGAAAAACTAAATAATTCATTTAGAATAGGCAACTAGTGTGACTGAAGCCTTGCAACACATAACCAAAATTAGCACGTAAGTATTCGAGCATACTAATGAAGTTTCTCGAACAAATTTCACCCTTTGCTGCTCTAAAACAGCAATGAATCCGAGTGAATGGCATATGGTTTTGTATCCACCTGCCAATACCGAAATCTGCTGCGTTGGCGTCCGGTCGCCCAGGTTGGCAGACTTCGCTTTCCTACTCACGCCACGGCTGAGTGGCCACCGCGTGTGTTGGCTGCACTGGAGAGTCGAAGTCAGCCAATCCTCTTGCTCATCATCCCGGTGCAGCTGGAAGGTGCGGCCCACTCCACCACAGGTTTATTGTTGTTTCAGCGGGCCAGTTGAGCACTGATATCCATAACTAGACGCCGTCGTGGTTGACCTGCAACTGAAACAGTCGTCTTTCTCTCCGGTTCTAGACGCGGACTGAATGACGCCGCGCGGGATTAGCCAAGCGCTCTGAGGCGCTGCAGTCATGGACTGTGCGGCTGGTCGCGGCGGAGGTTCCAGTCCTCCCTCGGGCATGGGTGTGTGTGTTTGTCCTTAGGATAATTTAGGTTAAGTAGTGTGTAAGCTTAGGGACTGATGACCTTAGCAGTTAAGTCCAATAAGATTTCACACACATTTGAAACTTTTTTTTTTTTTACTGAATGACGACACAACTACCTGATTCGAGCCTCCGGGCTCACGTATTTATCTTTCCCTTACGCCTCTGACGTAGTTCCCCTGGAGAAGACAAGTGAAGTGATGTTTAGTAACTACAACGTCACCTTTCATCAGCCCACTTCGCTCCCTACCCACAGGTTACTAAGCGCTGTTGTAACTGCTACATTTGCGTTCTCACAGTACGTCTGTGCCCTGTACTGCTCTGATTACTTCACACTTGTATACAGTGCTCGCCGAGGAGTGCATTCTAGCCTACGAACTGTGTGGTACACCTGCCTCGCAGAATCGTTTGCTAAATATCAACATCGCCCGCACCTGCAATTCGATGTAACGATTGATCCCTTGACTACTGCTTTCCAGCCATAGCTGCGAGAAAATTACAAGAATTCCCCAAATGCACACTTATTCTTGGGGCAGCAGAAAATACCTGACCGAAATCACTTGTGTTGTCAAAGTTCTTTCTACTTTATAATGATAATTTAAATAACTTCTTCAAAAGCAATAAATAATCAACATTTAACTTGTAAATAACCAGCAAATAGTCGAGCCATTTTAATCTTTGTAAAATGTGTCAAGTATGGAACCATGGTTTCGGAATCCTGAGACGAGCGAGGCTGTTCACATAAACACACCAACAATTAATGATTTCAAAGACTAGCGGGAGAAATCAAAGGGAAAGATGAACTACGAGAGGATACAACGTGATTAGGGTAATGATAATGTGTAATTCATAAATTAGCCACAAAACAGAAAAGTTATGACGAACCATACAATAAAGATGGAAAAACTGGTGGACTATAACCTTGGGGTGGATCAGTTAGAAACGTAGGAGCATGAGAGGCAACCATATTGACCATAAGAATTATTTTCGAAGACCGATGAAAACTAGGAAAACGCAAATTTGAAGCATTTGTTGATTTAGAGACTGCAGCCGACGATGTTGACTAGAGCACACTCTTTTAAATTCTAAAAGTAGTAAGCAATAGGTACGGGGAGCAAAGATCTATCTGTAGATTCTACAAAAATCATACTGCCGTTATAATAATGATAGGACATGAAATTGAGGCAGCAGTTGTGAAGGGTACGAGACGGAGTTGTAACTGACCCCACGTGTCATTCTATCTGTACATCTAACAGCACAAATATTGGCTGGCGGAAATCCTAGCCAGAGCTAAGTCCGTTACAGCACTGACATGAATGAAATGACACATAACATGATTTTCTGTTTACCTTGAGAACAAGCAGACGAGGAAATATTACTTTAAAAATAACAGGAAAGTCGTCAGCACTGCAGGTCCGTGAAAAGGACCACAAATATTTTTCTGCAAATAGAATACTCTGGTATTATCTGTAGATACAGTACATGTGTATTGAATAGATGTTAGTTCGTAAATAATTCACTGCAGCTGAATGTGCAAAGTGCAGGGCTTACATGGAAAGTGTCTCATTTTCGAATTCTCGTAAATCTCGTAAATCACCAATATTCTGGTATTATCTGTAGATACAGTACATGGGTATTGAATAGATGTTAGTTCGTAAATAATTCACTGCAGCTGAATGTGTTAAGTGCAGGGCTTACATGTAACGTGTCTCATTTTCGAATTCTCGTAAATCTCTTACTTCTTGTCATGTGAGACACATTCTTCTTGCTCAACAACTTGTTGTCTGTGAAGCCTTCCACTCTATTAAGGGAAAAACATTTCGTTAAAGTGCATTCCACTTCCCATAGAAGACGTGACGGAATTTTTGGAATAAATCAATGACAGTAAGACTTCTGGTGCAGAAGGACTTGCCTGGAGTCGGAAACTTAAACTTACTATCTTTATTTGATACAATACGGGAGAATTATGCATTCACTTTCATTTACATTACACGGTATGTGAGACTGACAATCTGTCACGGTGAGTTATGTGTACAAATGCACCCACAACTCGCTCTGTAGCAGTCACCGACAGTACACTAGCAATGTCAAATACGTGCAACACGCCGCCTTCAGTCGAGCCACATTACTCGTTTGTAGAGCTAAACTCTCCCGAAACTTAGGTTCGATAGTTTTGATACATTAAGTAAATGACGTACTGGATTGTAAGTTTACCTGTAGCATTTGTAGCATGTATCGAAAGAAATATAAATGAATGTGTGAGGGAGAAACTGCTTGCCGACGACATCTTTGTTTTTGCTTGTTTTGCACATAATTGTTCAGTGTTAGCCCACTGTGTATTTTAGGTGGGCCAGCTTATCCAAGTCGCCGCTTCCACTTACACGTCTGTAGTAGCTTTGTGCCAAATTTCCAGAACCCTCGTCGTTGAATGGAGCCTCTACGCTGGACTGCAGGTCATCTTCTCTGCCAGAATGTTGCCTTCATAACCAGCTACTCATTTAAGCAGAGGTGAAACTCAGGGGGAGCCAGCTTCTGGTTGTATGTTGGGTGATAAAACACTCACCACCGAGGACCCTGCAAGAGCGGCCCCATTGCTCGTGCAGTGTGTGACCGAGAACAGTCACGAAGAAGAAATTATACGAAAGTTAAGATACGTGGGGTTACATACTATAAGACGAAATATCACAACAGATACCAATAATTCGGCATGAGAAATTATTTCTAGGCATGTTTACGAACTCACTGCGTGCCCAGGACTGAGTAGAACGGCGTGACGCTACCTACATGCATACTAGAGACACTCCATAACACACCTGTGCAAAGCTTCATAGGATTTTCACAGTGGTTTCCATATCACGACCGATCATAACTTATTTTCCGGATAACCCTTATATATCATCACAAAATATAAATCACACTTTAAAAGTATTAAAAATTAGTTCATAGCGAAACCTCTGCGCTTTTATGCAACGAAAGCAGTTACTTTTGATGTTCATTTTCCTGCACAAAATTAAATTTTATATCACTATTATTGTCGTTTTGTACTAAAAGAAAGTTCATCATCATGCTTAAAGGGAACAGCTTCCTGTTATCATTGATAACTGCGCAGATTGCTTATGAACAACAGAAAAATGTTTTGTTGTCTATAAGCTCGACAATGTATGGAAGTGATGTATCATAGGTTATTGTTGAGTGTTCTTTTCCACTTTTACCGTTTTTTTTTAATTGTGTTTTTGAGTGGTGTGCGATAACTTCGTATATTTTTCATTTTTACTCCGACATCCCTCTCTTTCATGTCACAAATCAACAATTTTCGACTACAACCTGACTTAAACATTGACAACTTTAATTTTACTAAAATACTATTTAGTTTTAAGTAACAGATAGGATAACTATGTAGAACTATTTTCGCGATGCTTTATATATCGTATCAGTTTCTTGACAGTTCTCTGCTTCCGGTTTCCAGGGTAACCTAGGGAGACACTAGTCGCTTACGCATGCAAAACGATTAATTTTCGCTTACACCAGACAGGTATGCAACATATTTAACGCATAGGTAACGCGGATACCATATTGTCTGATCAAGGCTACTACGAAAACTGCCGCAGTCTACGCTTACTTATTAAAGTTTAGGGTAGCTTTCTCTCGAACCATGTCTCACCGCCAACACGTAGATCGTGAAGGCTTCATTGCTGTTGCAGAGGAAGAGAATTTGATGGCGTCGGAAGCCAGAGCACGATATGGAGTACCTGGCGACCTTGAGCGACGATAAAAAGTTATCGAAATACTGAAGTATCCAGTATGAGTGTTTGAACTGGACTTTGACATGTAATAACACTTCCTCAGGATAATACGCACGTCGAAACGTAACGCTTAAAACCTTTCTTAAAAGCGATGCAGTTGAAAGATACAGTAGTATTGGTCCAAATGGCTCTGAGCACTATGGGACAACTTCTGAGGTCATCAGTCCCCTAGAACATAGAACTACTTAAACCTAACTAACCTAAGAACATCACACACATCCATGCCCGAGGCAGGTTTCGAAACTGCGACCGTAGCGGTGGCGCGGTTTCAGACTGTAGCGCCTAGATCCGCTCGACCAAAACGGCCGGCTACACTAGTGTTGCCCAGTCAGTGCGACAGCTATATCCTGAAACTGTAATCTGTTTGCAGCAGGTCCGGCCTCCTGAACATATATCACCGATGCTGTGAAAAGGGTTTGCAGATCAGCTTGAGCTTTCTCTTCTTCATTGGCCTCCTTCTGCGTCAGATCTAAACCATATTCGAAACGTATGCAAAAACACGAAACGTCGCGCAAAGAACTTGTCACGAGCTTTGGAGCTGAGTTTAGGTGGTAGAAAATGAGAGATTAATTATTCACTCCCTTCCTCACTGGCTGCCAGCACTGACTGAAGTTGAAGCTCTTTCAATGGGATATTAAGTGATAAAAGAAGCCAATTGCCATGTCCTTTTTAGGACTGAAAATGCCTTAAAAAGAACTATGAAGCGTTCGTTCTATTAACTTCATTGTTTCTACAGACTAAGCAAAAACCATGAAGTCTTTGTCCTCTTAATTTCTTAGTTTCTACAGATTAAACAATGTAACAGAGTAATACAAAAAATTACACTAAGCTAGACACGAAATGAAGTAATTCGCCGACTACGCAGTTCACCTAGAAATGGAATATACTGCTGCTGCTGGTATTCATATACTCCTCCGCGCTCTTCACATCACGAAATCAAGTGCTTTTACTAACTGTACCATGCAATGAATGACACGGTGTAGTTTTAGAGGGTATGTCATTATGACAAGTGTCAAAGAGTTGTTCACTGTTTCCCTCCATTTGCACTTACATGTGTTATTTTCTTTTATGAGTAGTCCAGTGCACCCTGTAGTATGACTCCTGAGTAATATGGCGAGTAAATCAATTTTGAGAGACTGCCACGTGTTGTGCTGTCAGGTGTACATCGAGCAAGCTGTAAATCAACGCGAGGAGACATTCTGAAAGGAAATTATTGATCAGAAACTAGAGATGAAATATTAACACTGTAATCGTGACGTATACGGAAGAGGAAGTTCAGTTGAACGAGGTAGTTAGTTTCACGGAAAAAGGATTAAAGACGCGCATCAACAAATCATCGGTATTTGAGTGTAGTCGAATTACGTCAGGTGATGTTGCGAGAATTATTATTACTCGAAACTAGACATTAGAAGTAGTTGTTAAAGATAATAATTCACGCTTATGTTTTTTATTTAATGATATTGGAGTTTCGAGTAATGCTCATCTTTGGGCTTAAAACATTCCAGGAGAAAGAATAATAATCGAAATTGCAATAAAAGCGTAGTTTTTACAGCTTTAACAGGAAAAATATCATGAAGATTGGAAAACCAATCCCTTATCAGCAGTTAATGAGTTTTGCAGATGATATAGTTTTACTTGCTGAGTCATTAAAGGAAATGGAGTTTACGTTGCTAAAATTTGCCAAAATCCTAAGAGAAAATAATCTAAAAATGAATAAGAGGAAAACAAAAACTATGGAAGTAGGGAAGACAAAAGAAAATGGTACAGTTAATATTAAACTAGAAGATGATGTTCTAGAGCAGGTTGAGAACTTCAGTTACTTGGTCAGCACAATCACTGACGACAATAAATGTACTACAGATATAAAGAGAAGAATATCCTCGGCAAAAAAAAAAAAAAAAAAAAAAAAAAAAAAGGAATTTACTAACAGACAAACATATAAGCCTAGAAAGTAGGAAAAAGTTTGCCAAAACTTTTGTCTGGAGTGTCTTAAGATACGGATGTGAAGCGTGGACTCTGGGGAAGGCAGAGAAAAAGAGACTGGAAGCAATGGAAATGTGGATATTTAGAAGAATCACGAAACAAGCTGCGTAGATAGAAAAAGTAATGAACAGGTTTTAAGAAAAGTGAATGGGAACAGAACGCTGCTAATAAAAATGATCGGGCTCATAATAAGACACAACCAGTTCCTAAAGAATGTATTTGAAGGAAAAGTTTTAGGGAAAAAAAAGCCGGTCAAGAGCAACGTATTTCAACAACATCAAAGAAGATATTGAGATAAAATCGTATGAAGAATTGAAGAGGACGACAATGGAGAGAGGGACGTGGCTAAATCGACAAGGCATAGCCTTTAGTTTATGATGATGATCCTTTGCTGCTTGCTCAGTTTACAGGTTGAGTAACATCGGGGACAGCCTACAACCCGGTCTCAGTTCTTTCTCAATCACTGCTTCCTTTTCGTGGCCTCGACTCTTACAATTTCCATCTGGCTTCTGTAGAAATTGTAAATAGCCTTTCGCTTCATGTATTTTACCCATGCCACCTGCGGATTTTGAAAGAGAGTATTCCAGTCAATACTGTCAAAAGCTTTGTTTAAATGTACAAATGTTAGAAACGTAGGTTAGCCTTTCCGTAAGTGGCGTTGTATTCTTTCTCAATCAATGCTTCCTTTTCGTGGCCTCGACTCTTACAATTTCCATCTGGCTTCAGTAGAAATTATAAATAGCCTTTCGCTCCATGTATTTTACCCCTGCCACCTGCTGATTTTGAAAGAGAGTATTCCAGTCAATATTTTCGAAAGCTTTGTTTATGTGTACAAATGTTAGAAACGTAGGTTAGCCTTTCCGTAACTGGCGTTGTAGGGTAAGTCGTAGTGTCAGTATTGCCTTGCGCGTTGCACCATTTCTACGAATCGTGACTGATCTACTCCGAGGTTGGCTTCTACCGTGACTTATTAAACTGCGAGTTCGGTATTTTCACACCTAGAAAATTATGTCATTGAACAACACACAATTCAGAAGATATAGCAGCATCATTCATGACTTGGTTACGTATTTAACTACGTATTCCAGTCATTTTTCGCGGATAGTATCCAAATACACCACTGAATGCGCTGCAAAACGACATCATTCTTCGACACAATGATCAGGATATATGAGGTCATAGAAGTTGAGATGCAAGATAACGTAACTGCAGGACGAAATTCGCTAGAGATACATGTAAAATATGTATGCAGATTTCTCTTAAATACATCGAATATGTGAAAATATATGTGACTGGTGGGTATTCTGAAAAAATAGTGGGTATAAAACTCTTCCTAAACCCTTGAATGGATTTCAAACCAACTTGAATTAGAATAGAAGTAGCATGGGGGTAAGCACTAGATATTTTTTTGTCATCTGTCTTCTGACTGGTTTGATGCAGCCCGCTCCGATTTCCTCTCCTGTGTTAAACCTCTTCATCTCAGAGTATCATACGCAACCTAAGTCCTTAGTTATTTGGTAGGTGTG
The DNA here is from genome assembly GCF_023898315.1 of Schistocerca nitens. Taxonomy (NCBI): domain Eukaryota; kingdom Metazoa; phylum Arthropoda; class Insecta; order Orthoptera; family Acrididae; genus Schistocerca; species Schistocerca nitens. Next base: position 316,842,174 of record NC_064621.1, on the reverse strand, counting down.
CTAAAATCTCTGTCTTCCTCCACAGCTTTTGCCCTCTACAGCTCCGTCTAGTTCCATGGAAGTCATTCCTCATGTCTTAACAAATTTCCTATCATCGCGTCCATTGTCCTTATCAGTGTTTTCCACATATTCCTTCCTCTCCGGTTATGAATAGAAACTCCTCATTCCTTACCTTATCAGTGAACTTAATTTTGAACATCCGTCTGTAGCACCACATCTCAAATGCTTCCATTCTCTTCTGTGCGGTTTTCCCACAGTCTATGTTTCGGTACCATACAATGCTGTACTCCAAACGTACATTCTCAGAACTTTCTTCCTAAAATTAAGGCCGGAATTATTAGACTTGCCTTGGCCAGGAGTGCTATTTTTACCAGATATAGTCTGCGTTTGATGATCTCCTTGCTCCGCCAGTCATTGGTTATTTTACTGCCAAGGTAGCAGAATTCCTCAACTTCATCTACTTCGTGACCATCAATCCTAATGTCAAGTTTCTCGCTCTTCTCATTTCTACTACTTCTCATTACCTTCGTCTTTCTTCGATTTACTCTCAGTCCATACTGGGTACTCATTAGATTGTTCATTCCGCTCAGCAGATCATGTAACTCTACTCCACATTCACTCAGGATAGAAATGTCATCAGTGAATCGTATCATTGACATCCTTTCACCTTGAATTTTAATTCCACTCCTGAACATTTCTTTTATTTCCATCACTGCTTCCTCGATGTACAGATTGAACAGTAGAACGGAAAATGGTTGAAATGGGTCTGAGCACTATGGGACTTAACATCTGAGGTCATCAGTCCCCTAGAACTTAGAACTACTTAAACCTAACTAACCTAAAGACATCACACACATCCATGCCCGAGGCAGGACTCGAACCTGCGACCGTAGCGGTCACGCGGTTCCAAACTGAAGCGCTTAGAAGCGGAAGGTTACGTCCTTGTCTTACACCCTTTTTAAACTAGCACTTCGTTCTTGGTCGTCCACTGTTATTATTCCCTCTTAGCTGTTGTACATATTGTATATGACCCGTCTCTCCCTATATCCTACCCTACTTTTTCAGAATTTCGAACATCTTGCACAATTTTACATTGTCGAACGCTTTTTCCCGGTCGATAAATCCTATGAACGTTTCTTGATTTTTCTTTAGTATTGCTTCCATTATTAACCGCAACGTCAGACTTGCCTCTCTCGTGCCTCTACATTTCCTAAAGCCGAACTGATCGTCATCTAGCGCGTCCTCAATTTTCTTTTCCATTCTTCTGTATTTTATCCTTGTAAGCAACTTGGATGCATCAGCTGTTAGCTGATTGTGCGATAATTCTCGCATACGTCAGCTCTTGCCGTCTTCGGAATTGTGTGGGTGATGCTTTTCCGAAAGTAAGATGGTGTTGCCAGACTCATAGATTCTAAACACAAACTTTAGAAATTCTGATGGAATGTTATCTATCCCTTCTGCCTTATTTAACCTTAAGTCCTCCAAAGCTCTTTTAAAATTGGATTCAAATGCAGGACCCCATATCTCTTCAAAAACTGACTCGTGTTTCTTCTTCTATCCCATCAGGGAAATCTTCCCCCTCATACAGGATTTCAGTGTATTCTTTCCACCTACCCACTCACTCCTCTGCATTTAACAGTGCGATTCCCGTTACGCTCTTAATGTTATCACCCTTGCTTTTAATGTCACCGAAGGTTGTTTTGACTTTCGTGTATGGTGAGTCTGTCCTTCTGACGATCATTTGTTTTTCGATGTCTTCACATTTTCCCTGCAGACATTTCACCATAGCTTCCCTGTACTTCATATTGATTTTATTCTTCAGTGACTTGTATTTCTGTATTCCAGAGTTTCCTAGAACATTTTTGTGCTTCCTCCTTTCATCAATCAACAGAAGTAATTCTTCTGTTACCCATGGTTTCTTCGCAATTACCTTCTTTGTACGTATGTTTTCCTCCCCAACGTCTGTGATTTCCTTTTTTAGAGATATCCAACCCTCTTCAACTCTACTGCCTATTGACCTATTCCTTATAGCTGTATCTATAGCCTTAGAGAACGTCAAGCGCATTTCGTCATTCCATAGCACTTCCGTATCCCATTTGTTTGCGTATTGATTCTTCCTAACTAATGTCTTGAACTTCAGCCTACTCTTAATCACCGAGCGAGGTGGCGCAGTGGTTAGCACACTGGACTCGCATTCGGGTGGACGACGGTTCAGTCCCGTCTCCGGCCATCCTGATTTAGGATTTCCGTGATTTCCCTAAATCGTTTCAGGCAAATGCCGGGATGGTTCCTTTGAAAGGGCACGGCCGATTTCCTTCCCAATCCTTCCCTAACCCGAGCTTGCGCTCCGTCTCTAATGACCTCGTTGTCGACGGGACGTTAAACACTAACCACCACCACCACCACCTACTCTTAATCACTACTATCTTGTGATCTGAGTCTATATCTGCTTCTGGGTAATCCTTAAAATCCAGGACGTGATTTCGGAATCTCTGTTTGACTATGATGTAATCCAACAGATATCTTCCCGTATCACCCGGCCTCTCCCTAGTATACCTCCAACTGTATACCTCCAACTCTTGTGACTCTTGGGCAAGGTATTCGCTGTTAGTAGTTGATACTGGTTACAGAACTCAGTTAGTCTTTCTTCTTTCTCATTCCTTGATCCAAGCCCGTATTCTCATGTAACCTTTTCTACCACTCCTACCCCTGCAACTGCAGTCCAGTCCCCCATTGCTATTAGATTTTCATCACTCTTTACATAGTGTATTATCCTTTCAATATGCTTAAACACTTTCTCTATCTCTTCATCTTCAGCTTGCGACGTCGGCTTGTCTACCTGAACTATCGTCGTCGGGGTTGGTTTTCTGTCTATTCTGTCACTGAACCGTTCACAGTAACACACTCTCTGCCTTATTTTAATATTCATAACGAATCCTACTCCCGTTATACCATTTTCTGCTGCTGTTGATATTTCCCCGTAATAATCGGACCAGGAATTCTTGTGTTCCTTCCACTTCACTTCCCTGACCCCTATTATATGTAGATTGAGCCTTTGCATTTCCCTTTTCCGATTTTCTAGTTTCCATACCACGTTGAAGCTTCTGACATTCCACGCCCCGTCTCTTAGAACGTTATCCTTCCGTTGATTATTCAATCTTTTTCTCGTGGTAACCTCCCCTTTGGGAGTCCCCTCCAGGAGATCCGAATGGGGGACTATTACGGAATCTTTTGCCAGTGGAGAGGTCATCATGACACTTCTTCAGTTACAGGTCACATGTACTGTGGATACACGTTGTGTCTTTAATGCAGTGGTTTCCATTGCCTTCTGTCTCCTCATGCCGTTGATCATTGCTGTTTCTTCCGCCTCTAGGGCAGTTTCCCACCCCTAGGACAAGAGAGTGTCCAGAACCTCTGTGCGCTCCTCCGCCCTCTTTGGCAAGGCCGTTGGCAGAATGAGGGTGATTTCTTATTCCACCAATACTGATTATTAACAAAAAATTAAGAAGCGGCGGGATTCTAACCCGGTACAGAAGACGTTTTTTATGAATCAAAGTCTCTACCCCTAGACCACAGATAATAAAGGAGAAAGAGATGGTAATAACGATGGAGAGGGGGTGGGGTATGGAAAGAAAAAGGGTGGAGGAAGAGGTGGACGGGGAGAGAGTGGTGATGAGGAGGAGAAGGACAGTGGAAGGAAAGACGGTGGCACATAAGACGTATGAGAGTGTGGAGGAGCAGATGGATGTAGGTGGAGGATGAGATGTGTGGTATGGAGGAAGGAAGAAATGAACAGAGAAAGGAATAACGATATGGACAGAGAAAGACGGTCGGAGGAGATGGACAGAGAGAGGAGAAGGAAGAGATGATGCGCTGAAAGGGTGATACAAGGGAAGGAGGAACTTGATTCAGAGGGGAGAAACGAATAGTAAAGAAGCAGATGGACAGTGGCAGCAGTAGCAAATAGGCAGAGAGAATAGGAAGGAGCATCAAGAAGTGGTAGATACTGTTACAGCACGATGTTTACATGCAGGAGTATTTTAGAGGGAGACTAAGGATTGACTTCAATAAGCTGGTTCAAGTGCATGCAAACTATACTAGTTACACAGAGTTGAAGAGGCTTGCAGAGGAAAGAGTAGCAAGATGAGATGGAATAACCAGTCTTCGCACTCAAGATAACAACGAAGACAGTAAACCGTGTAAATAACCCGTTAAACTGCTTCAAAACATGATGCCAATTATTGGAAGTAAATAATGTATATTAAAAATATTTGTAGTATCAAAATTAAGAATCCAGACATAGTAACATCTGTTTCGATAATAAACAGAAGATAATGACAGTAACTAATGGTGTAAGCTAAAAGTATTACAGGCTCCATACGTCCCCTTTATTCCATGGGACTTGGGCAAATTCTCGTTTCCGTTTACCATCTAGATTTAACTGAATGTACTCCTACTATCTTTTGAATCGAGGCGAAACAGTACAACAAGACATTGTCACGAATGTAAAAGTGATGAGAATAATGGTCACCGCTGTGTGGCTTAATACCACATGACTGAAAACAATGAACGACGATACTGAAAGTCTGTTTGCCATCAAGGAAGAGATATTTCCACTTAGTTATGAGCCTACTGATGATACAGTCTGGAAAACAAGCACGTAGGTTAGATGTTTGGTTACCGGCCGAGGTGGTCGAGCGGTTCTAGGTGCTACAGTCTGGAACCGCGCGACCGCTACGGTCGCAGGTTCGAATCCTGCCTCGGGCATGGATGTGTGTGATGTCGTTAGGTTAGTTAGGTTTAAGTAGTTCTAAGTTCTAGGGGACTGATGACCTGAGAAGTTAAGTCCCACAGTGCTCAGAGCAATTTTTTAGATGTTTGGAGCTATAGGTGGAACGGTGTACAGTTTTAGTTTACGCTAAGAGTGATAACGCTCAAATTACTCTGTTATCTTCGTGGGTGGATGTCAGATATAATAAGACGAATAGGAGATCCACGTTGCCTCGTGGCTCGTAGTTCCAACAAAAGTTTCAGGATCAGATAGCAGCCGCTTGCTCGGAAATGTTCCGCGAAGTTCCCGTGACAGCTGCCGCGATGCCACAGCGGAAGCCCGTGCTGCCACAAAAGTTTTGTCAGCTGCCTGAATAATGTACAAAGCAGCCTTCGGACGTTCCACTCACGGAAAAGTGCGGTTTCGAGTGGAAAGACACGAAAACATCTCTAACTTCCATACTGAAACGTATTTTTAACTGGTATTGAACGAAACGGGGAATTTGTGTGTCTGTGCGTGAGTGTAATTGAGGAATAAAACACAACTGAAAGCACGAGATATAAAAACGCTTTTTAAGAAACTCTGGTTTAAGGAAACCTGTCTACCAAAACCTCCTGGCTCAAGATTCCTCCATATTGTAACAGGTTTTTTATTAACATACCTACGTCGTTTCGTTTCATTTACAGGTGGCGTCATTAGTTATATATGTGAGATAATTGTACTCTTTGACAGCTATTAGGTACACCTATAGCTGTCATTTGGACTATAAAACGCATGTGACGAATGTTCCGTGCGTTGATTTGTTCTGACGCTGTAGAGTGTATGATAATGATGGAACAGTGCAATAAAAGTTCAGAATACACAAATAGTGAGGAAGTTTTTCGCAATATACGATACCTAAGAACAGTACGGTATTGTAAATTTCCTGCTAGGTATAGGAAACGTATACCTGTTACACTAAGTCCGGAATATACCATGAGTTGAAAAATTCGCTATTATGCACAATCTGTAGACCAATGAAGCAAACGAGCAACGTGATTTGAGTAAATAATTTGTGGAATATGTCTAATACGAGGAAAACAAACTTTACTCAAAGAATTATAATGGCCATTCCAAAAGAAAATTAAAATTTACGTGAATCTGAATAGTTGTGACAGCCGTCTCACTTCATAAGGCTATATATAACCCGATGCAGTTCGACGGGCAAGTGGAGCAAGCCTATTATGATCGCTGAGACGCCCCGCCTAATCCGCAGGGCAGGAGAGATAGTATAAATTGTGGAAAGGGGCCAAAATAAGGGGCTGTCACTTACACTCGAACATACAACTTCATTATTTGATCAAACATTACAAGATCGAAAAAAAAAATTAAAACACAGTTTTAATCTTTGGTACTTAACTAAAGGCCGAAAACCACTTTAATTTAATAACGGCTGAAGGCCAATAACTTAAAACGCGAGCATAATCAGATATTCCAAAGGCAAGCTTTATCTTAAAACAATTCTTTACTGCGACTAAAGTAACAAGTTAAGTCCAAAACGGTTGAAGGCCTAACACTTAAAACTCCATAACATTAATTTTCTTAAATACCATAGGCCTTACGTGAAACAGATCTTTAATTTAGGCTGAAGGCCTTAGAAACAACTCAAACTCATAATCTGCTGAAGGCCAACACTTAAATTTCAACAACGTTAAAACCTTTAAAAGCCAAGGTATTACACGAAACAGTACTTTAAACTAGGCTGGAGGCCCTAAGAGCAAAAGAACTCTAATTTAAAAAAAAAATCGGCTAGAAGCGATATAAGTATAAAGAATAAGAACAAAATTTATAAAATAGGGAAATGTCGCTCAGATGTTCGAGGGTCGGCCTGTAATTCAAACACAAACGCTCGCTTACGAGTAGATGAGACCGGCAGTCGGGCCAACTATTCACGATCCGACGAAAACCCAACCTTCCGTCAGTCAGCGGACCCACCGACAAGATAATTTCCACTTCACCAAACCAGAGCACTAGAGGGAGTTCAACGGCCCAAAGTAGAACACATTGGCGACCACACCCAATGGAGCTGTCAAACTACACACCATGCTGGGAAGCAACAACACGATGAGGAAACTATACTGCCTGAAATTAACGTCAACGGCCAGGGCAGGTAACCGGAACGTTAACGACCACAAGGCAGAAGATTCCGCTGGTGCACTGCAATTCAAATAACAAAACACAGTGAAACTCCACCGGAGGGTGGCTACAATTTTCCAGTTTGAAAACAACGTTGTTGCTCGCGGGAATATCCCAACATGCCGACTACGAACACCGAACGACACATTGTGAGCAGTCTTGACTTGCTGGAAGGTTAAATCAAACTCAATTTCGTGTCCAGAGTCGGTGATCCACGGACCTCGCAGCAATGGGAACAGCGCCACACACTCCGAAAACGCGTAGGGACCGCCAGCGGTCCCCGTCCAAACTACGGTCCGCAAACCCACCGACTGCTCGCACACTGCCCAGCCGGAAACTATAAGCGCCAGCTCAAAGATAGTACAAGGTACGAATATTGCTATACACCGGTGCAGCCTCCCTTGGATAATCGCGGGAGACTAAACAAAGAATCGCAACGAAGGGTTGATCAAGTGCATAGCATGAGCCAGCCACAGCTCAATAGCTAAGTACAAGACATCAAATAACCACACTTTCTATAAAAGAAGGGCTGTAACTGCGCCAGCTGCGTCAAATTCCAACACCTATATTTTGTGCTGAAAAAATAATGCATAGACATGTGAGTATAATGGTCATAGCGATTGGTTCTAGAGTTTTGAGACTGATCATAGTAAGAATTCTAGAAAGTCACTGGAATTGATAAAGGCGAGTTATACACTTTGCATCGAATAATCTAGTGTTATCTGCTAAGGGCAAGTAGGTATAAACTAGTTTCAATAGGAAAGCAGTGATAAGCGTTGATAGCTGATTTAAAAGATATGTGAATATAAATCTCTATACCCCCCCCCCCCCCATGACCCATGGACCTTGCCGTTGGTGGGGAGGCTTGCGTGCCTCAGCGATACAGATAGCCATACCGTAGGTACAACCACAACGGAGGGGTATCTGTTGAGAGGCCAGACAAACGTGTGGTTCCTGAACAGGGGCAGCAGCCTTTTCAGTAGTTGCAAGGGCAACAGTCTGGATGATTCACTGATCTGGCCTTGTAACAATAACCAAAACGGCCTTGCTGTGCTGGTACTACGAACGGCTGAAAGCAAGGGGAAACTACGGCCGTAATTTTTCCCGAGGGCATGCAGCTTTGCTGTATGATTAAATGATGATGGCGTCCTCTTGGGTAAAATATTCCGCAGGTAAAATAGTCCCCCATTCGGATCTCCGGGCAGGGACTACTCAAGAGGTTGTCGTTATCAGGAGAAAGAAAACTGGCGTTCTACGGATCGGAGCGTGGAATGTCAGGTCCCTTAATCGGGCAGGTAGGTTAGAAAATTTGAAAAGGGAAATGGATAGGTTAAAGTTAGATATAGTGGGAATTAGAGAAGTTCGGTGGCAGGAGGAACTAGACTTTTGGTCAGGTGACTACAGGGTTTTAAACACAAAGTCAAATAGGGGTAATGCAGGAGTAGGTTTAATAATGAATAGGAAAATAGGAACGCGGGTAAGCTACTACAAACAGCTTAGTGAACGCATTATTGTGGCCAAGATAGATACGATGCCCACACCTACTACAGTAGTACAAGTTTATATGCCAACTAGCTGTGCAGATGACGAAGAAATTGAAGAAATGTATGATGAAATAAAAGAAATTATTCAGATAGTGAAGGGAGATGAAAATTTTATAGTCATGGGTGACTGGAATTCGAGTGTAGGAAAAGGGAGAGAAGGAAACGTAGTAGGTGAATATGGATTGGGGCTAGAAATGAAAGAGGAAGCCGCCTGGTAGAATTTTGCACAGAGCACAACTTAATCATAGCTAACACTTGGTTTAAGAATCATGATAGAAGGTTGTATACATGGAAGAACCCTGGAGATACTAAAAGGTATCAGATAGATTATATAATGGTAAGACAGAGATTTAGGAACCAGGTTTTAAATTGTAAGACATTTCCAGGGGCAGATGTGGACTCTGACCACAATTTATTGGTTATGACCTGTAGATTAAAACTGAAGAAACTGCAAAAAGGTGGGAATTTAAAGAGATGGGACCTGGATAAACTGAAAGAACCAGAGGTTGTACAGAGTTTCAGGGAGAGCATAAGGGAACAATTGACAGGAATGGGGGAAAGAAATACAGTAGAAGAAGAATGGGGAGCTTTGAGGGATGAAGTAGTGAAGGCAGCAGAGGATCAAGTAGGTAAAAAGACGAGGGCTAGTAGAAATCCTTGGGATCAGAAGAAATATTGAATTTAATTGATGAAAGGAGAAAATATAAAAATGCAGTAAATGAAGCAGGGAAAAAGGAATACAAACGTCTCAAAAATGAAATCGACAGGAAGTGCAAAATGGCTAAGCAGGGATGGCTAGACGACAGATGTAAGGATGTAGAGGCTTATCTCACTAGGGGTAAGATAGATACTGCCTACACGATAATTAAAGAGACCTTTGGAGATAAGAGAACCACTTGTATGAACATCAAGAGCTCAGATGGAAATCCAGTTCTAAGCAAAGAAGGGAAAGCAGAAAGGTGGAAGGAGTATATAGAGGGTCTATACAAGGGCGATGTACTTGAGGACAATATTATGGAAATGGAAGAGGATGTAGATGAAGATGAAATGGGAGATACGATACTGCGTGAAGAGTTTGACAGAGCACTGAAAGACCTGAGTCGAAACAAGGCCCCCGGAGTAGACAACATTCCATTGGAACTACTGACGGCCTTGGGAGAGCCAGTCCTGACAAAATTCTACCATTTGGTGAGCAAGATGTCTGAGACAGGCGAAATACCCTCAGACTTCAAGTAAAAATATAATAATTCCAATCCCCAAGAAATCAGGTGTTGAGAGATGTGAGAATTACCGAACAATCAGTTTAATAAGCCACAGCTGCAAAATACTAACACGAATTCTTTACAGACGAATGGAAAAACTAGTAGAAGCCGACCTCGGGGAAGATCAGTTTGGATTCCGTAGAAATACTGCAACACGTGAGGCAATACTGACCTTACGACTTATCTTAGAAGAAAGATTAAGGAAAGGAAAACCTACGTTTCTAGTATTTGTAGACTTAGAGAAAGCTTTTGTCAATGTTGACTGGAATACTCTCTTTCAAATTTTAAAGGTGGCAGAGGTAAAATACAGGGAGCGAAAGGCTATTTACAATTTGTACAGAAACCAGATGGCAGTTATAAGAGTCGAGGGACATGAAAGGGAAGCAGTGGTTGGGAAGGGAGTAAGACAGGGTTGTAGCTTCTCCCCGATGTTATTCAATCTGTATATTGAGCAAGCAGTAAAGGAAACAACAGAAAAATTCGGAGTAGGTATTAAAATCCATGGAGAAGAAATAAAAATTTTGAGGTTCGCCGATGGCATTGTAATTCTGTCAGAGACTGCAAAGGAAGAGCAGTTAAACGGAATGGATGGTGTCTTGGAGGATATAAGATGAACATCAACAAAAGCAAAACGAGGATAATGGAATGAAGTCGAATTAAGTCGGGTGATGTTGAGGGTATTAGATTAGGAAATGAGACACTTAAAGTAGTAAAGGAGTTTTGCTATTTGGGGAGCAAAATAACTGATGATGGTCGAAGTAGAGAGGATATAAAATGTAGACTGGCAATGGCAAGGAATGCGATTCTGAAGAAGAGAAATTTGTTAACATCCAGTATAGATTTAAGTGTCAGGAAGTCATTTCTGAAAGTATTTGCATGGAGTGTAGCCATGTATGGAAGTGAAACATGGACGATAAATAGTTTGGACATTAAGAGAATAGAAGCTTTCGAAATGTGGTGCTACAGAAGAATGCTGAAGATTAGATGGGTAGATCACATAACTAATGAGGAGGTACTGAATAGGATTGGGGAGGAGTTTGTGGCACAACTTGACCAGAAGAAGGGATCGGTTGGTAGGACATGTTCTGAGGCATCAAGGGATCACCAATTTAGTATTGGAGGGCAGCGTGGAGGGTAAAAATCGTAGGGGGAGACCAAGAGATGCATACACTAAGCAGATTCAGAAGGATGTAGGTTGCAGTAGGTACTGGGAGATGAAGAAGCTTGCACAGGATAGAGTAGCATGGAGAGCTGCATCAAACCAGTCTCAGGACTGAAGACCACAACAACAACAACAAATCTCTATAACTGTATTCACAAGTTGTTAAGCCACGATAGCTCTAGCAATATTAGTGCTCCAAAAAAAAAACATAACTCTCAGAATAATACAAAGAAGAACCTACTGTGTTGTGGTCTCCACATAAAAGACTGATTTGATACAGCTGTCAATCCACCGTTTCCCTCTGTAAGTTTCTCCATCTCCAAATAACAATAGCAGCTCACATCCTTTCGAAGTTACTTACCGGGGTCATCTATTCGTCTCCCCCTATAGCTCCCCCTCCCACCCCATCCTACAACACACACAAACACACACAAACACACACAGACACACACACACACACACACACACACACACACACACACTCACACACACTCACACACACATGCACATACTTCACACATTGGTGATCGCTTCATGTCTCAGATTGTGCCCTATAAAGCGATTTCTTCTTTGAGTCAAGTGGTTCCACAGATCTCATATCTTCCTAATTCTCTTCACTGCTTCCTCATTGCTTACATGATCTACCCATATGATGTTCAACATTCTTCTCTAGCATCACCTTTCTAAAGCTCCTCTTCTCTATTTGTCTGAACTGTTCATCACCGCCGGCCAGTGTGGCCGAGCGGTTGTAGGCACTTCAGACTAGAACCACGTGACCGCTCCTGTCGCAGGTTTGAATCCTGCCTCGGACATGGATGTGTGAGATGTCCTTAGGTTAGTTAGGTTTAAGTAGTTGTAAGTTCTAGGGGACTGATGACCTCAGATGTTTAGTCCCATAGTGGTCAGAGCCATTTGTTTATCGCCCACGTTTGACTTCGTACAAGGCTACACTCAAGGCCAACACATTCAGAACATATTTTTCTACACTACATCTACATCTATACTCCGCGAGCCACCTTACGGTGTGTGGCGGAGGGTACTTATTGTACCACTATCTGATCCCCCCTTCCCTGTTCCATTCACGAATTGTGCGTGGGAAGAACGACTGCTTGTAAGTCTCCGTATTTGCTCTAATTTCTCGGATCTTTTCGTTGTGATCATTACGCGAGATATATGTGGGCGGTGGTAATATGTTGCCCATCTCTTCCCGGAATGTGCTCTCTCGTAATTTCGATAATAAACCTCTCCGTATTGCGTAACGCCTTTCTTGAAGTGTCTGCCACTGGAGCTTGTTCAGCATCTCCGTAACGCTCTCGCGCTGACTAAATGTCCCCATGACGAATCGCGCTGCTTTTCGCTGGATCATGTCTATCTCTTCTATTAATCCAACCTGGTAAGGGTCCCATACTGATGAGCAATACTCAAGAATCGGACGAACAAGCGTTTTGTAAGCTACTTCTTTCGTCGATGAGTCACATTTTCTTAGAATTCTTCCTATGAATCTCAACCTGGCGCCTGCTTTTCCCACTATTTGTTTTATGTGATCATTCCACTTCAGATCGCTCCGGATAGTAACTCCTAAGTATTTTACGGTCGTTACCGCTTCCAATGATTTACCACCTATGGCATAATCGTACTGGAATGGATTTCTGCCCCTATGTATGCGCATTATATTACATTTATCTACATTTAGGGAAAGCTGCCAGCTGTCGCACCATTCATTAATCCTCTGCAGGTCTTCCTGGAGTACGTACGAGTCTTCTGATGTTGCTACTTTCTTGTAGACAACCGTGTCATCTGCAAATAGCCTCACGGAGCTACCGATGTTGTCAACTAAGTCATTTATGTATATTGTAAACAATAAAGGTCCTATCACGCTTCCTTGCGGTACTCCCGAAATTACCTCTACATCTGCAGATTTTGAACCGTTAAGAATGACATGTTGTGTTCTTTCTTCTAGGAAATCCTGAATCCAATCACAAACCTGGTCCGATATTCCGTAAGCACGTATTTTTTTCACTAAACGTAAGTGCGGAACCGTATCAAATGCCTTCCTGAAGTCCAGGAATACGGCATCAATCTGCTCGCCAGTGTCTACGGCACTGTGAATTTCTTGGGCAAATAGGGCGAGCTGTTAACAAACTTCTCATCTTCAGAAACACCAGTCTATAGTCATATCTTTTATAGTTCGGCCATCATCAGTTATTTTTATGTTCAAATAGCAAAACACATCTACTACATTTTGTGTCTTGTTTTCTAGTGAAATTCCCTCAGCAACGCCATACTTAATTCTGCCACCTTCGAGTACACTTATTTCTGTTTTTTTTAATGTTCATTTTGTATCCTCCTTTCAAGTCACCTTCAATTCCTTTCAATTGCTCTTTCAAGTCCATTGCTCTCTTAGAGGGTTATAATGACATCGGCAAACCTCAATGTTTTTATGTCTTCTCTCTGAACACTATCTCGTTCTCCAGATTATTCTTTCGTTTCCTTTACTGGCTGCTCAGTGCACAGGTGAATGACATCGATGATAGACTGAAACCCCGTGTCACACCCCTCTCAGCCACTCCTATCCTTTCATGTCCCTACACTCTTTCAACTGCGTCTGGTTTATGTGGAAGTCCTAAATAATCATTGGTTTTCTGTATTTTACCTCAGCTAACTTCTCAATTCCAAGTGTGTATTCCCGTCAACATTGTCAAAGGTTTTCTCCAAATCTTCAAAAGCTATAAGCGCAGATTTGCGGTTCTTAAACCCGTCTTCTAAAGTAGGTCGTACATTCAATTCCTACATTTCTCCAGACTCCTAAGTGATCTTCCCGGAGATTGGCTTCTATCAGTTTTTCCATTACTGTGTGAATGATTTTTGTTAGTATATTGCAACCATGCCGTTGACAGTAGCCCAATAGCAGGGGACATTACGAAATTGAATGTCCCAATATTCGGAAAAGTTAGCAGATCCGTAACGAGCATTGAAACCTACACTGATCAGCCAGGCCATTATGACCAACGACCTACCATTGATATAAACCCGTCCAGAAGATAGCAGCGTCAACTGGCGAGGAATGACTGTTAGTCAGACACACGCACAATATATGTAGTACCAGTGAGCATGCTCTCCATATGACCTGTGAAGGCGTGCAATTTATCTGAGTTTCACCGAGGGCAGATTGTGATGGCCCGGAGGCTCGGCACGAGAATTTAGGAAACTGCACGACTAGTCGGGTTTTCGAGGAGTGTTGTAGTGATTGTCTTCATCTTTACAGATGTCGGACGCTGTATACTGGTCAGACTGATGAAACAGGACGGAAATCGAACTGTGGCGGAAATAACATCAGACTTTAATGCTTGGCAGAGTTGCAGTGTGTCTGAAGACACAGTGCAGCGAACAGTATTAACAACAGGCCTCCGCATCCGACGACCCACGCAAATGCCAATGTTAACACCATGTCATCGGCACCTACGAATGAAATGGCCATGTGACCATCGGCACTGGATGTTTGCACAGTGCTACAGCCTTGCATGCTCTGATGAATCCCCATATCTTGTTCATCATGCCGATGGGGAGGGGGACGGGCGTCAATGTAGGAGAACAACTTCTTGAGACGTCTACCACGGAATGGAGACAAAATGGCAGTAACTTCATTATGCTCTAGGAAACATCAACGTTGGCACTCATGCGTCCAGGGGAGCTCCTGCAGTGCACCATGACGCCGAAGTGGTATCCAACAATGTTTGCAAAGCACTTACACCCCTTCATGATGAATATGTTTCCCGACGGCAGTGGCATTTTTCAAAAAGTTAATACGCCATGTCAAAAGAACAGGAGTGTGGTGGAATGGTTCGAGGAAAACAGCGGCGAGTTGCAAATGATGCGTCTCCCCCCCCCCTCCCCCCAGATCGTCAGATCTGATTCCAGATGGAATGTCGTTTAACGTGGCGTCAGAGCTAATCGCCCCCCTCCCTGGAATTTACGGGAGTAAGGTGTCTTGTATGTGTAGATATGATGCCAACTCCCTCCAGCAACCTACCAAGGCCTCGTCGCTTGCATACCACGATGCGTCGCCGCTTTTATCAGCGCCAAACTTGGACAGACCTGATTTTGGGCAGGTGGTCATAATGTTGTAACTGGTCAGTGTACTCTAGTTATAAATTCACAAAGCACGCTCCCAAGTAGTCAGTTTTTCAGTGAAACCCTCTACCTTAAATTTTGCAATTCGAACCAAGAAAATGATTACCCGTGAATTACAACACCTCTGAGAATGTTTAAGGAACTCGTATTGCAAATGTACTCATCTAGCACCCAGCCAAACTGTATCGTTTACCACAGCGTCATGCCGCCAACAGTCAGCCTCTCAATCGGGATGCCAAAACAAGACCGCACGCTGGCGAAGGAACCGCAGATACACGTCGTCACCGATTTTGTCCATATTTATTAAATTCGAATCGCTGGTACTCGCGGGGTCAGTGCGGCATATTGCTAACCAGAGGGACCCAGGTTCGATTGCTTACTAGGATGAATATTTTCTCCGTTCGGGGGATGGGTGTTATGTTGTCCTTACCTTCGTATAACTGATACTGTCACGGGAGCCACATCAACAACACGGTCGTATAGTCTTTCCACAACTGAGCTGGTTGCGTGGGCACAACTGAGCTGGTTGAAATTGAAACAGTGAATGCAATTCTTAAAGTAATTCTAAAAAGACTTTTGCTAGTGTCATAATACAAAATGATATTTGTCGTGTAGTGTAACATTATTTGCAGTTGTAGCGTATTATACACTAGGTACCAGCAGTTTTTGCCCACAGAGTTATAAAAGAGACAGAATTACAAAACGTCCTATGAAGTCCTACTGTAATATTGTTCATCTCACAGTAAGGAGGAGTTTCTAGAGTATGGCTAGCAGTAATGTAAGAGAGACGTTGCCCTCTTCACATAACAGCAATTTTTTCACTTATGAACATGATGTTCTCTTATTTAGAGGGAACATGTGGTCCTTTATATGTCATTTTGATGTAATATAGCTTTTGCCTCAACCTAAAGAGAAAATTTAATACCTCATACAGAAGGTAAAAGTGTTGGCAGCGTCAATGCTGGAACACACTTGCCTGTCTGCAGTCGTGAGTAACGACGTAGTTTTTCTCTGAACAGCAGGCCATTGCGGCCGTATTTAAATAAATTGCTAATTCAGGCAGTAATGGATGCCAATAATAAAACTCCGCCTGAAAAAAATTCTGCAGGTACTGAAAAGAGAATGTAAATTTTTACACAAGTAAACTCATTTATCACTTTAACTAACATAATTTGTACTTTAAAAATAATAAATACATAATTTCTAGCAGTGCTGACCTTTTATTAAACGAGCAAAATAAGAGCATCCAGGTACCACAATCCACGCAGCGACACCACGCAAAGCAGAATGATCACAAAGAAGACCACTGATTCCACTTTACAAAAGGAAGAATCGTCGTTAAGTATTCTTTTGTTTCATCGCATCACAGATGTGTCAGTTAGACCGTCAGCGAGAGCGCATCGCTAGCTCCTGCTACTACTAAGGCGAGTACACCGTTTGCTTCTTACATATTTTACAAACAGCAGCGACTTATTTTCAGTTATCTGTGTAATTACTAGTTTATTTTTGTAATTTCTTGCGTGTTCGAGTGCTTACTAGGTAGAACCTTTTATTTCAATAACAGTGTAGTGTACAGTACCGCCATTGCTATCGACCGTTGTATCGACTCTCGTATCGTGCAGGCTTGTATGTTTGGTTAGAGCAGCTCAGTCAGTGTCAGTTAGACCGTCAGCGAGAGCGCATCGCTAGCTCCTGCTACTACTAAGGCGAGTACACCGTTTGCTTCTTACATATTTTACAAACAGCAGCGACTTATTTTCAGTTATCTGTGTAATTACTAGTTTATTTTTGTAATTTCTTGCGTGTTCGAGTGCTTACTAGGTAGAACCTTTTATTTCAATAACAGTGTTTTTGTACTTATTTGCTGCGCTTAGCTTTTAAATAGTTTTTCTGGGAAAACCTAGCGTAGTTTTCGCGTCTCGTATTTCAGTGAGTGTTTCTTGATTATCAGAGTAGCTCATCAGAAGATTATTTTGGGAATTTGTCACCGTATAGAGTAGGGTAAACATAGTCATGTGTAGGGACTGTGGTTGTTGTGAGCGGACGCAAGGAGAATTGGCCACTCTTCGGGGACAGGTGGAGGCTTTGTCTGTTAGGCTCATCGAGCTCGAGGCGCAGGCGTCGGCTCGTAGTGGCGTTGGGGCAACTGTGGTGAGACCTATGCCTACTTCGGTGGCCTTGGAATCACATGGAACCCCTGATGTCGCTGCGTCTTCCGGCAGTGAGCATCTTACCGGTCAGCCATCACTCCAGGGTGAATGGCGGACAGTGGTGGGCTCGCGCGTGCCTGGCCGAAAGGCGAAGGTGGGATCTGGCCGCGTGGCGGCTGCCTTACCCCTTTCCAACAGGTACGGGGTGCTTCCTAGTGGTGATGACATCGTTTCCGAGCCACCACAGGATGCCTCGCCTGTTGGGCCAGTGGCCGATTCTCCGGCAAGGTCCCGACAGTCACAGAGGGCGGGCCTATTAGTTATAGGGAGCTCCAACGTTAGGCGGGTTATGGAGCCCCTCAGGAAAATAGCGGGTAGGTCGGGGAAGAATGCCAGTGTGCACTCGGTGTGCTTGCCGGGGGGTCTCGTCCGTAATGTGGAGGAGGCCCTTCCGGCAGCTATTGAACGCACTGGGTGTGACCGGCTGCAGATAGTAGCACATGTCGGAACGAATGACGCCTGCCGCTTGGGTTCTGAGGCCATCCTTGGTTCCTTCCGGCGGCTGGCTGATTTGGTGAAGACAACCAGCATCGCACGCGGAGTGCAAGCTGAGCTTAATATCTGCAGCATAGTGCCCAGAGTCGATCGCGGTCCTCTGGTTTGGAGCCGTGTGGAGGGTCTAAACCAGAGGCTCAGACGACTCTGCGACTATAATGGTTGCAAATTCATCGACCTCCGTTATTGGGTGGAGAACTGTAGGGCCCCCCTAGACAGGTCAGGCGTGCACTACACACCGGAAGCAGCTACTAGGGTAGCAGAGTACGTGTGGCGTGCACACGGGGGTTTTTTAGGTTAGAGGGACCCCCCCTTGGGCGAAACGATAAAATACCTGACGGCTTACCAGAGAGAACATTATCATCGTTGATAAAGAACGTCCGTCCTCAGAGACCAAAAACAGGAAAAGTTAACGTAATATTGGTAAACTGCAGGAGTATCCAGGGCAAGGTTCCTGAATTAGTATCTCTTATTGAAGGAAATAGTGCGCATATAGTATTAGGAACGGAAAGTTGGTTAAAACCGGAAGTGAACAGTAACGAAATCCTAGACACAGAATGGAATATATACCGCAAGGATAGGATAAACGCCAATGGTGGAGGAGTATTTATAGCAGTAAAGAATTCAATAATATCCAGTGAAGTTATTAGCGAATGCGAATGTGAAATAATCTGGGTTAAGTTAAGTATCAAAGGTGGGTCAGATATGATAGTCGGATGCTTCTATAGGCCACCTGCATCAGCAACCGTAGTAGTTGAGCGCCTCAGAGAGAACCTGCAGAACGTCGTGAAGAAGTTTCGTGATCATACTATTGTAATAGGGGGAGACTTCAATCTACCAGGTATAGAATGGGATAGTCACACAATCAGAACTGGAGCCAGGGACAGAGACTCTTGTGACATTATCCTGACTGCCTTGTCCGAGAATTACTTCGAGCAGATAGTTAGAGAACCAACTCGTGAAGCTAACGTTTTAGACCTCATAGCAACAAATAGACCGGAACTTTTCGACTCCGTGAATGTAGAAGAGGGTATCAGTGATCATAAGTCAGTGGTTGCATCAATGACTACAAGTGTAATAAGAAATGCCAAGAAAGGAAGGAAAATCTATTTGCTTAACAAGAGTGATAGGGCACAAATCGCAGAATATCTGAGTGACCACCATCAAACGTT
This sequence comes from Schistocerca nitens, assembly GCF_023898315.1. Classification (NCBI taxonomy): domain Eukaryota; kingdom Metazoa; phylum Arthropoda; class Insecta; order Orthoptera; family Acrididae; genus Schistocerca; species Schistocerca nitens. Next base: position 316,823,252 of record NC_064621.1, on the reverse strand, counting down.
CATTTCTGAGGAAGAGGATGTGGAACAAAAATGGAAAAAATTCAGAAACATCGTCCAGTACGCCTTAGATAAGTTCGTACCGACTAAGGTCCAAAGCGAGGGGAAAGATCCACCGTGGTATAACAATCATGTACGAAAGGTACTACGGAAACAAAGAAAGCTTCACCATAGGTTTAAGAGTAGTCGAATCATAGCTGATAAGGAAAAGCTGAACGAAGCGAAAAAGAGCGTAAAGAGAGCAATGAGAGAAGCATTCAACGAATTCGAACATAAAACATTGGCAAACAATCTAAACAAGAACCCTAAAAAGTTTTGGTCATATGTAAAATCGGTAAGCGGATCTAAATCCCCTATTCAGTCACTCGTTGACCACGATGGCACCGAAACAGAGGACGACCGAAGAAACGCAGAAATACTGAATTCAGTGTTCCGAAACTGTTTCACTGCGGAAAATCGTAACACGGTCCCTGACTTCAGCCGTCGCACGGACGCCAAAATGGAAAATATTGAAATAAACGATATCGGAATTGAAAAACAACTGCTATCACTTAGTAGCGGAAAAGCATCCGGACCAGACGAGATACCCTTAAGATTCTACAGTGATTATGCTAAAGAACTTGCCCCCTTTCTATCAGCAATTTATCGTAGATCTCTGGAAGAACGTAAAGTACCTAGCGACTGGAAGAAAGCACAGGTCGTTCCCATTTTCAAGAAGGGTCATAAATCAGATGCGAATAATTATAGGCCTATTTCACTTACGTCAATCTGTTGTAGAATAATGGAACATGTTTTGTGTTCTCGTATTATGACGTTCTTAGATAATACAAATCTCCTTCATCATAACCAACATGGATTCCGCAAACAGAGATCATGTGAAACCCAGCTCGCCCTATTTGCCCAAGAAATTCACAGTGCCGTAGACACTGGCGAGCAGATTGATGCCGTATTCCTGGACTTCAGGAAGGCATTTGATACGGTTCCGCACTTACGTTTAGTGAAAAAAATACGTGCTTACGGAATATCGGACCAGGTTTGTGATTGGATTCAGGATTTCCTAGAAGAAAGAACACAACATGTCATTCTTAACGGTTCAAAATCTGCAGATGTAGAGGTAATTTCGGGAGTACCGCAAGGAAGCGTGATAGGACCTTTATTGTTTACAATATACATAAATGACTTAGTTGACAACATCGGTAGCTCCGTGAGGCTATTTGCAGATGACACGGTTGTCTACAAGAAAGTAGCAACATCAGAAGACTCGTACGTACTCCAGGAAGACCTGCAGAGGATTAATGAATGGTGCGACAGCTGGCAGCTTTCCCTAAACGTAGATAAATGTAATATAATGCGCATACATAGGGGCAGAAATCCATTCCAGTACGATTATGCCATAGGTGGTAAATCATTGGAAGCGGTAACGACCGTAAAATACTTAGGAGTTACTATCCGGAGCGATCTGAAGTGGAATGATCACATAAAACAAATAGTGGGAAAAGCAGGCGCCAGGTTGAGATTCATAGGAAGAATTCTAAGAAAATGTGACTCATCGACGAAAGAAGTAGCTTACAAAACGCTTGTTCGTCCGATTCTTGAGTATTGCTCATCAGTATGGGACCCTTACTAGGTTGGATTAATAGAAGAGATAGACATGATCCAGCGAAAAGCAGCGCGATTCGTCATGGGGACATTTAGTCAGCGCGAGAGCGTTACGGAGATGCTGAACAAGCTCCAGTGGCGGACACTTCAAGAAAGGCGTTACGCAATACGGAGAGGTTTATTATCGAAATTACGAGAGAGCACATTCCGGGAAGAGATGGGCAACATATTACTACCGCCCACATATATCTCGCGTAATGATCACAACGAAAAGATCCGAGAAATTAGAGCAAATACGGAGACTTACAAGCAGTCGTTCTTCCCACGCACAATTCGTGAATGGAACAGGGAAGGGGGGATCAGATAGTGGTACAATAAGTACCCTCCGCCACACACCGTAAGGTGGCTCGCGGAGTATAGATGTAGATGTAGATGTAGATGCGACATGCACATCCATTTGCAAACTCCTATAAAATTCTTAAGTCTCTGTTTTAGACGTCTTTTTCATATATTTCACTTGTATTTGGCATTAAATTTTTTCGAGGAGACATTACAAAGCCCCCTGTAAATGTTTTGTCCATCATACAACATATATGGATTAAACATTTCCATCTCATCGTCGGAAAAGAGCTAATATTTCCATGGATACCAACCACCAAATACTTTTCGAAGAAGATAACCAGTAAGAAAATACACTTGTTTTGCTATCATGTGAGTGTCAAACGTTAAACATCCTTCGTTTCATACGATAATCGTATACCATACAACTGTATACTGTCATCACGATAATGAAAACATCTGTTGTGTAATTTACGACGTGTAGTAAGTAAACGTATGCTTAAGGGGATATAGTTGTAAATGGCCCCCATTTGGGTTCACATGCGTTGGAAAACTCGAGAAAGAAAACTACCATGGATACTTCAGGCAGCACCATCTGATTGTGTAGTGTGGTCTTTAAGTTCGTGAATCACTGTAATTTCATGTAATTTTGTTTTCGAACACACAACTAGGTTCACACATGAATTAGAAACATAATGTAGGGACATCAGTAACAATTGGAAACATGTCGTGAGAAGCCATTTTGTCAATGAAAAGTTACCATTTATGGGTGTTTACATGAGATATGTCCGTTGTTGATGTCAGTTTTTCGCACATTCGTAATGCTAAATAGAATTTCCAATATTCTTTGTTGGCGATATTGTTCTGTACATAGTCGTTGGTTCTTGACAATAGACGTCCGCGCGGGTGGAAACTCGGCCCGCAGGAACAGAACGGGACTCGACGGCGAGAGCGACAGGGGTTGAAACTTGGGCCGCTCTGCTTTCTTCGTGGTTCAGACTGCTCAAATGGTTCAACTGGCTCTGAGCACTATGGGACTTAACATCTAAGGTCATCAGTCCCCTAGAACTTAGAACTACTTAAACCTAACTAACCTAAGTACACCACACACAACCATGCCCGAGGCAGGATTGGAACCTGCGACCGTAGCGGTCGCGCAGTTCCAGACTGAAGCGCCTAGAACTGCTCGGCCGCTACGGCCGGCGTTCAGACTTCAAGCCTCCCCAGAACCACACCTTTTAGAATGGCCACGAAAATAACGTAAGCATCAATTCACTCAATAGCGACTTTCATATCCCGAAACAAGAGGACCAATGGCTTTTTCATTCAAACAACACTGTCACACAGTTTTTGGGTATCAGTGTTTACGCTGATGCTGTATTAAGAAATACATACTCACGGTCAACTCAATAGGTGCGCATTCACTTACGGCACTTTGCCTAGAGAGACTGAGTACGACGTTTAGCACTATAATGAGCGTCTTTGGTAATGCAAGTGCCTAATATTTACATCTGCTTCATTTGTAGGAGTCTGCAGTACACGCAGATTCCGAGCAGTTGCATGGAATGAATGTTCACTGCTGCGCGCTGCAAGGGGACCGTCTGACTTCCAACCGCTTTCAGTCGTGCATTATCTATTGCTCTTAGAAAGGATCTGTCCGCTTTTCCTAACAACTTATTTAGATAATCACACAGTGAACGTCCTTTCGTCGCGATTAAAGTGTTGTTTGCACTCGTAGAGCGTCTTTTGTTGCACTGATTCACGTTACTTAGCAGTTTTCTACCGCATTAACTGTTTGGTTTTCGATCTCCCATTTCGTGACGGATCATGAATCTCTATGAGATCGAAACTACCTTCAATTTTAACGGTCCTAAGGGGCACTGTTTTTCACGATACACTCCCGTGCATCTTCTTGGCTTTGTTATTGGATTAAACACAAAAAGCAGAAGGTGTCGGAAATGCTCTTTTGTACCGACACCCCATTATAATGAGCTGAAGAGAATAAAGTGTATCAGCGTAATACTTTTTTAAAAAAGAAAAAAAACACAACACTTTGTAGAGCACTTTATTCTCTATCGAACAACTCAGAGCGCATTGCCGAAATATTTTCTTTTTCACGTTACAATTTCCATGTAAAATAATCACCAGGTCTTTTGGGTCACCCCATTAGATTACAAGTGGCAGATGGCCTATAAAATTTCCTTTGAGAACGCCTGATATCACTTCTGTTCTTTTCGATGATTTTCAGTCGAGTATCACGTGCTGCGTCTTTTCTGATAAGAAACAACGAATCCAGTCGCACACCATACACGGTACTCCATAGGCACGCGATTTGACAAGAAATGGATTGTGAAGAATGATGTCAAATGTCTTCTGGAAATCTAGAAATATGGCATCAATCTGAGATCCCCGATCGACAGCACTCATTATTTTGTGGAAAGTGTTTCACCATAATGATATTTTCTGAATCCGTACCTTCGAGGTACTTTGTAATGTTCGAGCAAAGTATCTTTTCCAGAATGCTATTGCAAATCGACATTAGTGATATGGGTCTCTAAGTTAGCTGATTACACCTATTTCCCTTCTTGAGTATGGGTGTAAATTATTTAGCTTTCTAGTCTAGGGATCATACGCCGAGCCGACGATCGGACATGAACGATATGTATGGAGCTATTGTGCAAATTCTTAATCCCACCGAGGAAAGCTATGAGTACTGGAATTATTAGGGAAACGTAGCAATCAACAACCGGTTAACGCTGTAGATCTTCGAGATCCAATTATCAGTGAGTTGGATTTAGCGGCAGACTATACAACACACCTGAAGAAATGTGTGGACTCACTTCCTCGGCGCAACGACGTCATTATAAAGGGCGGAGTTTGTCGTACATGGTGGACCGAATTCTGAAAAATTTTTGCCCTGTTTTCTCAAAGAATAACCCTCTTACCTCACATTTTCCTCTCTATCCCTGTTGTATGTTATTAATATAGTGTAAAATATTTTTAACAAACTAGCTGGCTAGCCTCTAGCAACTTCTTAATGGCACACTTTTATTTCATGTTGTTCACCCTCATGTTTCAGGTGGCAAATTTAATCTCAAAATTTCCAGCTCCAAAGCAATTTTGTCCTACGTTCGTGCAAATAATGCATCCCTGCTAAATTATGGCAAATAAGTAAATCTTTATGTTAAAGGTGAGCTTAGATGTAACATTGGCTGTTAATCATAACACTGTTTTAAGGGTGCGAATGGAAAGTGTCATTTAACCCTTCAAAGAAAACTAGAAAAGGCAATAGGGCATGGCATGCAGTTTCTCGGCAGTCAGCAAGAAACTATACGGGAGAAACAGGGAATAAAAGAGGAAAAATGGAGTTAAGGGAAAGAAAATTTCTCTTATGTATTCTATTGGACCCATCACTAGGTCAGAGGAGCTATCGTGTTCTAAAACGGAGTCACTTTCTGGTTGGGTGGCTCCATTTAGAGTCTGGTTGCTATCATTACAAGTTTGAGTTTCATCCTCCTGAAAGCAATGGCGCCAGATAAACGTTGCCCGTCTTAGCAGAAGCGCCACAGCACAAGCAAATCTGTTGTTTGCGCATCGTCAGCCTTCTGAGCAAATACGGGTCTCTCCCTGCACGAGTGAGTGTGCCTACCACCCCGGGAGAGTGTCGGCCATTTGTTCGGCTCGGTTCGGTTTCTACCGCCTTTCCGCCGATTTAACCGTGGAAAGTCGCTTTCACTCCCTCAATTTACTGCTAGTGATATATGTGAGAGGGGAAAAAAATAAAGGAATGAAAAAGATCGCTACTGTGCCAAGGAGCTGTTACGGTCCGTGATTCCCGACTTCTACGTTATTACGCCTCAAAACGTGCCCGAGACAGCGTTCCCCGAGCACAACTGCAGAAGGGTCGAGTGGCGCAGAAAAGTGTTCAGTGCAGAGCTAACACATACTATAAGCTCGTGAGAAAATCCTGAACCTGCCCACCGGCATTCGAGATATCTAAATGGTGAAAAAAGTGCTCTTCGAAATCCAGTGAGCTTCAAATACTGCCAGTACTGCCAGTTATTAAAATATTAAGTTTTCTCATAGCATCACATTAGCTGGTTTCACTAGCTGACAATTGTCACCTTTCGACCTGAACTAGAACGTGAGTAGCACTACAGGTCAGTCTGGCACCATGACATGCATGTCAACCGTAAAGCTGTTGCTATAACCCCATTTGTACGGAATTGGTAACAGGGTCTCATATGTGTGCTCCAAAGGCCGTGATGGAATTGAGGAGAAGATGTACAGCGACTGGCTGGCATACACGAGCTTTGCATCCCCACAGTACATCTCATTGTCCTGGTTACAGGCTTTACCAAAACTGATTACAACGAGACATGGGAGACCTACCCTAAGGCACCTGCTACAGGAGAATCCATTCGCATTTACGGTATGCCCAACGTTATACTGCAAAGGGGACTCTAAATTGCAACTTATCTAGTGTAGTAATAGCGAGCCTGTTTGCTTTGATCATTGCCAGGTTGAAATTCAATTACGACTGCCATCGACAACACTTTCATATACTATCTCGCGCAATAACCAGACTACTACTTTCGGTAGCTCCAGGACATTAATCACATTTTTTCAACTGTCCTCAATGCAGAACGGAAACTGTATGATTACGGAGCTGATCTGCAAGCATCAATCACTACTTTCTCATGTGTTACGACTTTCGTGTATGAAAAATTTTGAAAATTTTAATGTGTTGGTGACATTTGTTTTAAAAGTTAGTATGTATGTGTATGTGTGTGTGTGTGAGAGAGAGAGAGAGAGAGACAGAGAGAGAGCAGAGAGAGAGAGCAGAGAGAGAGAGCAGAGAGAGAGAGAGAGAGAGAGAGAGAGAGAGACAGAGGGAGTGAGAGAGGCACACACACAGAGAGAGAGAGAGAGAGAGAGAAAGCCTGTGTAAAGAAGTTCTTTCGCATTGTTTGATATGTAATTATTAACTTAAGCAACCAACGGACATAGTACTTCGAAAAGTTGTAAGTTTGCTTTTCTGTACTATTCAGCATGTACTTAAAGTTTTCTTAACTGTTTAAGAGGTTCTGTGTTAGGACTGACATGCCCGCCGGAGTGGTCGAGAGGTTCTAGGCGCTACAGTGTGGAACCACGTGACCGCTACTGTCGCAGATTCGAATCCTGCCTCGAGCATGGATGTGTTTGATGTCCTTAGGTTAGTTAGGTTTAAGTAGTTCTAAGTTGTAGGGGACTTATATATATATATATATATATATATATATATATATATATATATATATATATATATTTTTTTTTTTTTTTTTTTTTTTTTTTTTTTAGGACTGACGGTATGCGTGCAGCTGAACGCTTATTCAGTTACTACGCGTATTAGTTAACACAGGTTTGCTACTAACATATTTGTGGTGGTCTGTAAAGCGTTCAGGAAGAACTCTTGTATTTCCTGTCAGCAATCAGGTCGCGACCGGTGAAGTCTGGGTGTCGTGTTTGAGGAGAGACAGTAGCTCCGACGAGCTTATAGGGGGCCGTACGTACTCGACATCACCGATTTCGGCTAAATTCATTATGTATACAGAACTTGGACAGCAATGAAAGTGAAAGAAGCGGTAACTCCAGATGGCCGAGTGTTTGGAAATAAGCAGTATTTCTATAGTAAGTCAAGCAAGATATGAGCACTCATGTTATCAACTGGCGAGGGTACAGAACGTTAATGGGAGAGTCGTTGAATTGAATCCCTATGTACAGTTTTTTCTTATTTTCAACTTCTGCAAATAAATTGAAAATGTTCGAAATATTGAGTTTATTAATATTGTCGTGAACAATATGGAAAGGAGAGGCAAACTGCAATTTGGGATAGCGAATAAATTTCCAGGAAAGGACTATGCTTACAGGGTCCATTTGCAAATAAGCTCTCAAGAGGGAATTGTAATTAAAGTGCACAGGACATCGTATTCACATAATATTTTAGAGGCCGGGCAACCGCTGCCGACATTCCACGTGGTGAATAAATTCTTACGCATTGGCACATGGTGAATAAAATCTTCCGCATTGGCTGATAAAATACTTTTATTAAATATTCACAACTGCTTCCGCATCTGTAGAGATGCATCTTCATGTCACCTATCAGTGCAGTTTACACTGGCGCCATGCTATCTATGGCATTGTGTTGCTCGATTCCACTAACTTTAATCAGAGACAACCAGTTTTAGCTTGCTATCGATTTTATCTTGACGATGAATGATGGGATTTGGCTGTAAGCAGCCACTTTGCCGCGCAACCATTTTTTAAAATGTTGTTACGTGAAGATGCATCTCTACTGACACGAAATCGGTAGTGAATTTCTAATAAAAGTATTTTTACAGCGAGTGCGGAAATTTTATCAACCACTTCGCATTCCGTTAGCTTCGGTTCTAATGGCTCTGAGCACTATGGGACTTAACGTCTGAGATCATCAGTCCAATAGAACTTAGAACTACTTAAACCCTACTAACCTAAGGACATCACACACATCCATGCCCCAGGCAGGATTCGAACCTGTGACCGTAGCGGTCACGCGCATCCAGACTGAAGCGCCTAGAACCGCACGGCCACACCGGCCGGCCCGTTAGCTCCGGTTTGACCTTCGTACAGTTTTGCACATGGTTTTGGTGAGAACCATTCGTGAATGCAGACAATATCTATTTTTCTGCGAGAAACTTTAAAAGAAACATAAAATTCCAAAAACGTGGCGTCTATAATGTCTGCAAGATAACCAGAATATAAGATCTTCGCGTGCCTTCACGTTGAATAATATAGAACCGTAGGATGTATAAATCATCAACTGAAATTCAGTAATAAAAGTATATAGTTGTATATACAAAGCGGTCTTGTACGACTTACAAGCCTGATCCTTGGAAATGTGTTTACAATTAAAAATTTCCCTTTGCGTTTTTTTGATATATTTTATACCATAAAAATATTGATAAATGAAATACATTGAGCATTAATTCTGTTTATTTTCAATGTAAGTAACGCAAAAGTTGAGGAAAAATATGTTTCCGCATACAGATTTAACCCTACGTCTTCCCGAGTTTCGTTCCATACTGTTTCCGCCACCCTAACCGGTACTTGCAAATAATGTTAACATAAATGGCTCTTGCTGAGTCACCCCTGTGTACGATTCTTATACTGCAGTCTCTTCTCGCTGTAAAACTCTTAAGCATCTAAGCCAACGAAATCAAGAGATACGGCCATTATGTCAAACATGATAATATCGACAAACTCACTCGATAAAAACTATACCGTTCACCTAGAATGACGGAATTAGGAAGATAGAATGTGACACAGTACAAGCAAAGGAAAAAGCCAAGAGAACCGTTAATCAAACGAAAAATTATTTCTTTGGTCATTGGTTATCCAACTCCAAACTTATAATGAAAGTATTCTCGAAGTCGTGGAATTCCCGCGACCGAGATCTTGCCAGTATCAATGTCAATAACTGGCATAGATCATTTAGAGTTTCGATTCCTGGGAAGTATGAACTGATTGCATACATAATAAGTTTTTACGTAACACTCAGTGCGTATGTCCCACTCCCACTTGGCCAATTTTTCTTCTCTGGCGTTATTGATCGTTTTCTGAGCCATAGGTCTTCTCACGAGTTTGATGGGACCCGGCACGTTTTCTTCTGTTGTATAACCCTAGGTACTCAGATATTAGTTGACTATATTCGAATGTCTGTCTTTAAAGCCTTTACTCTTCACATCTTTATGTAGTACTAGTGGTATGTAAATAATTCCTTGGTGTATTAACACGTGTATTTTTTATTGTTGTCGGTATTTTCCAATGTTCCTTTCTTCGCCGATAGTGCGGAGAATCTCCTGATTCCTTATCTTATCAGTCCATGCAACTTTCTAAAACGTTCTATGGCAGAACATGTCGAAGACTGTGTAACACTTTATTTTTCGCTCTTATCCAAAGTATATGATTCTCTACCATACAATGCTGTGCAGTACATGCTCAGAAATTTCTTCAGCAGCTAGGACATTTATTGTTACTAGTAAACTCCTTGTTCTTCTTGCCTGTAACGGTCGGCTTTTTATATCTTGTTAGATTTATCCATTACGTGTTACTTTGGTTCCAAGGCCTCTTTCTTCTTTTGTCGATCAACTGAAGTATTTCTTCTGTTACTCAAGGTTTTTTCGTTGTTACGTTTCTTTTACGTGCAATATTTTGGTCGGTCAAACTTCTGTGACTGCTGGCGTTAGAATCCCAGATACCCTTCAACTGAACTGACTGGTGTGATATTCGGTATCGCGTTATCGATGGCCTTAGAGAGTTGTAAACGCATCCCGTCTTTGTCACCGATTAAACGTCCCACTTCGTCCCGCGCTGATTGTTCCAGGTGATTCTTTTCTACTTCGACCTGCAGTTCATCATTATTAAACTGTGATCCTATTCTGTATCTGTTTCTGGGTGCGACTTACAAACCAGTATGTGATTTTGTAGTCGCTCACTCATCATGATGTACTACAGCTCGATCTCTCCGTGTCCCCGTGTCTTTCCCAAGTACACCTCAATCTCTTGTAATTTTTGTGCAATATAATCGCTGTTATCAGTTGAAGTTTTTTGTGGATCTCTGTTAGTCTATATCCTCTCTGATTCCTACAACCGATCTTATTTTCTCCCATGGTAACATTTTAAATTTGTTCCCCTTCAACGGCATCCATTCATCCATGATTATTAGATTTTCAACCTCCATTCCGTACTGATCTGTACGTTCAATATCCAGATATGCTTTATCCATATCATTCTTTTTTTTTTGCTTATTCTGTTGGCACGAATGAGAATGATCGGACTACGGAATTGTTCAAAGTAACTCACTCCCTGACCGGCCTTCCTATTTAAAACGAATCCTATACCAGTTGCTTTTGTTATTGCAGATATCACCATATATATACATGACCAGAAATCCTTTTTTCGGTGTCACTCCCCTAACACCCATTATATCTAGAGCGAGCATTTCGGGTTTCAGTTTTCGTAGCTTCCTACCACGTTGAGACTCCTGACAATCTACGGTTTGATTCGTTACCCCTTCGTTGTTTATTCAATCCTTCTTTCATTGTTTCCGGACTTTTCACAGTTCTCTGTCGGAAATCCGAATATTACGGGTTTCCTTTCCAAAGAAGAGAATTTTTCAGTTACTGTCGAAATGTTCTCCGAACACGAATAGTGTATCTTTAATACTAAAGGTTTTCAACAGTCTTGTTCGCAATAAAACATAAAGCTACAATCTATTGATAACCGATTTCGGCTGATTGACAACAATTTTCGGAGCAGGTTTTTTAAAGACTCAGCCTATATATACACTATTGGCTACACCTCATCGTTAGTAATGTTTCTAAGAACATACAGGGTACTCACTATAGAACCAGTTCTTCAGTATACTGTTTGTCATAGCAAAAAGGTCACTATGTATATTTCAGTACTGTGCTCACTAAGGGCTGTGTACCTGAGTGCAATGTTCATAGCATCCTTGTTACTAATCCCAACACGTCAATGAAAAAATATAACAAGTTGCTGATACCATAGCTATCAGAGTTTAAAATCATAATGGTTAATCCAGTGCTTTCCACTGCCCGCTGGGTCGTCATGTACGGGGCATTCAAATGAAAACGGAACACCGGTTACAACAGGAAAATGGTCATGGAACGGTTCCCTTTAAAAGTAATCACCACAAATCTTAATACACTCATCGTACTGAGAGACGAGGTGATCAATTCCTGTTTCGAAGAACGCAGTCGGGTGTTCACGAATACACAATCCCATGCACTCTTCCCGCTCAGAGTAAAAACCGACCTCCACGCAAGTCTCTCTTGAGGTCGGCCAAGTTGTGAAACCTATACGGGGAAAGATGCTGGCTATATGGAGGATTCTCAGTAATTCTCAACTAAACTGCTGAAGCACAGCCTTCATTCCGATTTGCTGTGCGAGAACAGGCGTTATCGTGCAACAGGATGATTCCGACCGACAGCATTCCTAGGCGTTTTAACATTATGGCGCATTGCAGTTTCTGTAAAGGCTCCATAGAGCTGCGTACAAATTACGGTTCCACGCTCGAGTAACTCTACGAGCAGAGGGCCCTTGCAGACGATTAAGAAGGTCGTCATGACTTTACCTGAATTTGAGTGAGTAGGTATTGATTTCTTTGGTGTTGGAGATTTGCGATTTTTCCACTGCTGGCTTTTCCGTTTACCATCGAGCAGTGGGAATCCTCTTGGATCGAAGCATCCTATTGCACAAAAACGCCTGCCCCCACACAGCCAATCGGACGAAGGCTAAGCTTCGGTAATTTGTTTGGGAAAAACTGCAACATCCTTTGTACAGGCCGGAATTTTCACCATGTGATTTTCCCTTCTTTAGAGACCTGAAGAAAGACAGGCATGTACATCGGCTTCAGTCTAGTTGTAAAGTGCACGAGCGAGTGACGGTCAGCAGCCAACAGCGTTCTACAAAAGAGGAATTGATCTTCTCGTCTCTCAGTGAGGTAAATGTTTTAACGAATGTGGAAATTACGTTTGACTGGAACCATTCCATCGTCATGTTGTGGTGAGTGTTCGAGTTTCATTTGAATTCCCCTCGTACCATTGATTATTGCAGCTTGTCCCACCTTTTGGAGCAGTTTCCTATCTTAAGGACAAGAGGTTGCCCTGAAATTCTGTCCACATCTCCGCCCTCTTTGACAGGAATTATTTGGTCACTGTTGCTTCTGTTTCCTATGTTGTATTCAGAATTGCAGCAGTGGGGGTGTTAGAACGTTATGTTCAGAAGTCAAAGACCCCACCCTTTGTGCAAACAGCAGCGCTGACTGTTGACACGCGAAACACCAAGAATAGTTTTGCTCAGAAAGATAGTCGAAATAACTAAATTACTACGTGGCTTTCGTGATTTATTATTTAATTGTATGTGAGAGCCATTACCAGAGTCAGGCACATACTGATGAGGTAGAACATTTATGACCACCTACCTAACAGCCAGTATGTCCACCTTTGGCAAGGGTAACAGCGGCGACGCCTCGTGGAACGGAAGCAGCGAGGCCTCGGGATTGGCATAGCATTTGTGCACATGAGTCACCTAACTCCCCTAAATTCCGAGAAGGCGGCCGGTGAGCTCTGACGCCAAGTTCAGTCACATTCCTCATGGGTTCGATGGTGCAGGTATAGCGAGTTGCGGAACCTGCACATCAAATGAAACTCGCCCTTGTTTTCCTCGAAACACTTCATCTCAGTATGGCCATATGAATGGTGCACTATGAAAAACGCCACTGCCGTCAGGAAACATGATCGTTATGAAGGGGTGTACATGGTCTGTAAGCAGTATACGATGCTCCTTGGCCGTCATATTGCCTGGCAGGAACATATTGGTCCCAATGACGCCCACTCGATTATTCCCCGGAGGATAATGGAGCCGCCGCCAGCTTGCCTTCATCCTTCAGTACAGTTGTAAAGGAGCTGATACCCTGGAAGACGACGAATTCACGCCTTTTACTTTGCTGGTCCGTCTTGATCACATAATTTTTTTTTACATTTCACTACAACCGGTTTCGGCTATTGCCATCAACAGGTCATGCACTTACTATGCATCTACATGTTTAGTTTGACGTTGATACTACACTCCTGGAAATTGAAATAAGAACACCGTGAATTCATTGTCCCAGGAAGGGGAAACTTTGACACATTCCTGGGGTCAGATACATCACATGATCACACTGACAGAACCACAGGCACATAGACACAGGCAACAGAGCATGCACCATGTCGGCACTAGTACAGTGTATATCCACCTTTAGCAGCAATGCAGGCTGCTATTCTCCCATGGAGACGATCGTAGAGATGCTGGATGTAGTCCTGTGGAACGGCTTGCCATGCCATTTCCACCTGGCGCCTCAGTTGGACCAGCGTTCGTGCTGGACGTGCAGACCGCGTGAGACGACGCTTCATCCAGTCCTAAACATGCTCAATGGGGGACAGATCCGGAGATCTTGCTGGCCAGGGTAGTTGACTTACACCACGTTTGGTGGCACGGGATACATGGGGACGTGCATTGTCCTGTTGGAACAGCAAGTTCCCTTGCCGGTCTAGGAATGGTAGAACGATGGGTTCGATGACGGTTTGGATGTACCGTGCACTATTCAGTGTCCCCTCGACGATCACCAGTGGTGTACGGCCAGTGTAGGAGATCGCTCCCCACACCATGATGCCGGGTGTTGGCCCTGTGTGCCTCGGTCGTATGCAGTCCTGATTGTGGCGCTCACCTGCACGGCGCCAAACACGCATACGACCATCATTGGCACCAAGGCAGAAGCGACTCTCATCGCTGAAGACGACACGTCTCCATTCGTCCCTCCATTCACGCCTGTCGCGACACCACTGGAGGCGGGCTGCACGATGTTGGGGCGTGAGCGGAAGACGGCCTAACGGTGTGCGGGACCGTAGCCCAGCTTCATGGAGACGGCTGCGAATGGTCCTCGCCGATACCCCAGGAGCAACAGTTTCCCTAATTTGCTGGGAAGTGGCGGTGCGGTCCCCAACGGCACTGCGTAGGATCCTACGGTCTTGGCGTGCATCCGTGCGTCGCTGCGGTCCGGTCCCAAGTCGACGGGCACGTGCACCTTCCGCCGACCACTGGCGACAACATCGATGTACTGTGGAGACCTCACGCCCCACGTGTTGAGCAATTCGGCGGTACGTCCACCCGGCCTCCCGCATGCCCACTATACGCCCTCGCTCAAAGTCCGTCAACTGCACATACGGTTCACGTCCACGCTGTCGCGGCATGCTACCAGTGTTAAAAACTGCGATGGAGCTCCGTATGCCACGGCAAACTGGCTGACACTGACGGCGGCGGTGCACAAATGCTGCGCAGCTAGCGCCATTCGACGGCCAACACCGCGGTTCCTGGTGTGTCCGCTGTGCCGTGCGTGTGATCATTGCTTGTACAGCCCTCTCGCAGTGTCCGGAGCAAGTACGGTGGGTCTGACACACCGGTGTCAATGTGTTCTTTTTTCCATTTCCAGGTGTGTACATCAGAATATTTTATGATCTGTAGATGGCAGCAGCCGAAACCGGTCACAGTGAAATGTAAAAATCTTTAGCTGATCAAGACGAACCTGTAAAATAAAGTGCCAAAAATATTATCACGGGCTCATTTTCAGACTTTATGTCTCCAATTGATAAGTTCCGCGCCCTCCCATCGACATATTAAAGAAGGTTTCAGGATTTATTACACCATGCGACGCTCTGCCATGCGCCAATGTCCAGTGCTGATGATCACGTGCCCATTTCAATCGTAGTTGCTGATGTCGTGGTGTTAACATTGTCACATGCATGGGTCGTCGGGTGGGGAGGCCCATTTTAAAAAGTGTTCGCTTCACTATGTGTTCAGACACATTTATACTATGCCCAGCATTAACGTCTGGTGTTAGTTCAGCCACATTTCTCCACCTGTGCTGCTTTATTAGTCTGCCCAGCCTACTACGTCCGACATCTGTAACGAGGAAATTTATGGTAAGTTACTATGAGACCAAACTGTTGAGGTCATCAGGCCTTAGGCTTACGCACTACTTAATCTAACTTGAAGTAACTTACCCTAAGAAGCACACACACACCCATGCCCGAGAGAGGACTCGAACTTCTGACGGGCGGAGCCGCGAGAACCGTGGCAAGGCACCGAAGACCACGCAGCTACCTCGCGTCTGTAACCAGGTGCGGCCGCTCAACCTCAAGATGTGTGGAAGTAGTTCCACCTTTGTTTCGCCACGTGTTGAAGACACAAGCACTACAGTACTCCTCGAACATCCGAAATGTCGTGCTTTTTCCGAAATGCTTTCGCCGAGAGTCCGGACCATCACAATGTGCCCGTGGTCTAATTCAGAGAGATCGCACGCCTCTCCCAGTCTACACAAGGACGGCAAGCTCACAGATACTACGTGCACCATGTACGTGCCAGACCTGCAGTCATTCCGCGCCATGTGAGGCTACTGTCGCCTGGACGGGTTTATATCTGTATTACTTCGGTGGTTATAATGTTCTGGCTCACAAGTGTATTCTTTCTCAGTTTACTGTACAGTACTTACTGAAGGAGAGCCGAAAGATACCATGAAATATGGAGTCGGCAGCAACCGCCCCACCACTAGCTCAAGGATAACGCGTAGTGTCGTATGGTATCAATTGAATCTCAATGTACACAAGTGTAATGTGCTGCGAATACATTGAAAGAAAGATCCATTATCAATTAGCTACAATATTGCAGGTCAGCAACTGGAAGCAGTTAATTCCATAAATTATCTGGGAGTAGGCATTAGGAATGATTTGAAATGGATTAATCATATAAAGTTGATAGTCGGTAAGGCAGATGCCAGACTGAGATTCATTTGAAGAATCCTAAGGAAATGCAATCCGAAAACAAAGGAAGTCGGTTACAGTACACTTGTTCGCCCACTGCTTGAATATTGCTCACCAGTGTGGGATCCGTACCAGATAGGGTTCATAGAAGTGATAGAGAAGATCCAACGGAGAGCAGTGCGCTTCGTTACACGATCGTTTAGTAATCGCGAAAGCGTTATGGAGATGACAGATAAACTCCAGTGTAAGACTCAGCAGGAGAGACGCTCAGTAGCTCGGTACGGGCTTTTGTTGAAGTTTCGAGAACATACCTTCACGGAGGAGTCAAGCAGTATATTGCTCCCTTCGACGTATACCTCACGAGGAGACCATGAGGATAAAATCAGAGAGATTAGAGCCCACACAGAGGCATACCGACAATCTTTCTTTCCACGAACAATACGAGACTGGAATAGAAGGGAGAACCGATAGAGGTACTCAAAGTACCCTCCGCCACATGCCGTCAAGTGGCTTGCGGAGTATAGATGTAGATGTAGATGTAGATTTAGATGTAGAATATGCGGCCTAGGATTATACGAGGTACTTGTAACAACGGGACAGCTCGTCTCACGAGCATGTATGGTCGTCATCCTCACTGGGGCAACTGCGCATGTACTTGAGGTTCTTACCAAGAAATGTTGTCCCTAAACTGTGGCAAATCCTGTTACGTTGTACACTAAATACAGCACGCAGTTACCGGGACGGGAGTCACATGTGCTGGAAAGAATTCCATCTCTCTGAGAGCTATAGTCAATTTCACCTACAGAAATGCCGAAGGAGTGGTTACGTAGAGCAACAGCACATCCTTAACATCCATCTCATCCAGAATCCTTAAGCACAGTCTAATATCGTATATTATGATGTTACAGATAGAAAATATGGTTTCCTTAAAGAACCAGCAGTGTTTCAGAAAAGCTACTCCCACATTTCCGAAAGCACGGGATTAAATAGTAGCTAATATACGATTATACCAAATGAGTGGTAAAAATAAACAGTAACTTCAAAACTTACTAATGATTCTTGTTCTGCTAAATTTTTGATTTTTTTAAATCAAGTGCAGTCGTAGAGGTTCCAGCATACCGCCAACTGGTTCCAAAGAAATTCTGCTAAGGGAACCAAATACACTACAATGAAAGGTGAAGATACAAATTATGGTATTTAATACGAATTTGGTATTTAATCAGCAAATATCATGTTATTCTAGCAACACCCATGCTTATTGTCTAATCATTTTTGTCATTAGTACTAGTTCCAGATTTCTGTTCCTTCTTCTTCTCATTTGTTACGGAAATATTGTTTCCCTACTGTTATTTTTGTGTCAAGCAAAATGTTAGGCGTTATGGATTCCAATTGTTACTCCGGTTGTTCGCTCTGTATCTAAATCGACACTGTTTAACACATCAGCGGGGTTCAGTTCGGGTACCACTATCCATTTCTTTTCACGGTTCTTCGTTTCTATGCCGATGGCATTAAAAGGACTTGAACTTGGACCCTGTTGCATCCTGCCTCACGAAGTATATGAACTATATTTTCCATCATAGTAGCTACAACATCGTGAAAGAAGATATCTCTTCGACATTACCACGTCAGTCTCAATTTTTATTGATAATACACGGTATGATACATATAATCGATCTTCCGCTCTCTGTTTCTCTTTTTCTTCTAGTAGTGGGGTATTGATCAGATTATTTAGGCCTGTCTCCAAGAGTTTTTAAACTTTGGTTATTAATTTGCAATAACAGCGGTTTCAGAGGCCTTTCGGTATTCATAACACTTACTTTGCAACTGTGGTACACTTACAGCCTCCTGTCGCTACTGCGGAGTACTGTTTAAGTTTAATATTGTACTAAGATATGTGCATACATTTTTAACAAGTGAATTAGTAACACACGTCTCTTCCTTTAATATTTTGTTCAAAATCAATTTGCATTACCTGTCATTCAACACATATCCTCCGTAGCAAGTGCCTGTTTCATGCACCCAATCTGACTGCTGCTCATCGGCGACGAAGAATGGCATTTTCACGTCGAAAGCGCTACTGGATGCCGACGAGTGGCGACAGGTAGCTTTTCCAGGCTCCATCGCCGTGAAACGTGGGAAAAAAAAAAACATCCTGCTACAGTCGTCGGAAGGGTTCAGGTTGGAGAAGAGAGTTTCAAGGTTTGAGGAAGTTTTCTTGCTATTCCGTGGATGATATTATGTATGGTCGCACAATCGATCAACACATGTATGCATCTATCCTTGGGGACCATGTCCGCCACTACAAGCTGTATGTTTCTCTACGGCATGACAGCACCTACTAGCAGAAGAACGCAACCTGTCACACAGCTCGTTGTGAACGTGGTTCGAAGAGCACTAGGATTAGTTTACCGTACTCCCCTGCCCATAACACTCCTCGGATTTGAACCAAATCGAGAACCTGTGATTCTATCTCGATCGGACTATTCGCGTCATGAATATTCAACCGGGAAATCTAGGGCGGTTGGCCACGCACTGGAGGCGTTATAGGTGCACATCGCTGTCGGTACCTTACAGAACGTAAATGACAGTAAAACAATAATTCCTGCGATCTTGGCTACCAGTTTATTGTTTTACAACCATCTACATCGCTCCCACATGAGCACAATGTGCTCCCTACTTAACTGACAGTGTTGCTGCGCGTCTCACAGTGGTCCACGTTGTAATAATAGTTAACTGAGCCTTTTGACAATTGGTCACATTAACATATGTCGAAATATGGAGTGGGATGACGCAATAGGTCCTGTCAATAAATCGGGTAGCAGGCAGTTTATTAGGGGGATAATGGAGCTGATCGTGTGTGTCACCGTTTCTCACTGATAAAGGCGGAAGCGCGTTAATCGCCATATAGAGTGAATCGGGGAATATGGTAGTCAGGGTGTGATGCCTACTAGCTCCTGTTACCCCTCTGTGTCAAGAGAACGCAGCACCCGTAGGTCCACTGCTTCTTTCAGTCCATATCTCAAGAGGAAAGTGGTGGGTGCAGTCGTAACCGACATTTTCCTCTTTGGAAGCCAAAAAACCTTGGTGAATATTAAAATTCACGCTGTGAAATAACCGCATATATAATAAGAAATAATAGTGACTTCGATGCACTTTTACGACTTCTGACCGTGTGTTTATCAGTTACTGTATATCTCGAACTATGTGTGCGTCCAGTTACTTCCCATTTGCTACCATAATGGAATACGTATTACAGCTTGCATCTCACCCCAACACTTTGTTTAAGATGGACACCCGTAAAACCATTTTATAAATTTATCTTTCTGCAGACGGTGCCTAGAATTTAAGGAGAAGTAATAGCTCTGTGAACTCAGAATCCAACATTCCTAACAAATTAGTAAGCGCAGAGGTTGCGACTAACACAATTCTTGCAGGTAAAGCTGAATTGTTTACTCATTTGAAAATATTTAATCGACACCAATTTTAGGAACACCAGATAAAAGGAGAAAGGAAACTGTATCGGCATTGACAGGCCAGGACAACCTACAATGTTCGAAAGCAGGGCAACAGAAAAAGACTCACACCAAGGAAAAAATCCTACAGCCACCAAAAGAGGGAGAAAAGTAAAATCAACTTCTGAAGACAATGACAGTGTTATGCGTAAAAGACTGGATTCAGTGCATTCACTGCAAGATGTGGCTTCATAAAACATGGTCGGATGATGCATATTTGTGTGATGACTGTGCTGCAAAACAGTAGATATTAGTAACAGCACATATCAATCGTACAACTGCCGGTAATTATAATATAAACGTTTTATTTTATACTAGCTCAAGATTCGGCGTAATCCGTATTTGTAAGTGTTCTAATCTTCTATTAGGTCATCTCATCCTACCCCCCCACTCTACGTGAATCTCTTTGTTCACCCCTGTTCCATCTCACCACATCCTCTCTTTATCCACTTCGTCCAACCCCATTCAAGGTCTGTCTCCTCCTGCCTGTCTTTCCGCCCATCTCACTGCGCGCTGAACCGCACAGTAACCATGCGTTCGTTGTGGGGTGGACTGCTGTGTCCAGTTGTGGGGTTGTGAACCACTGAGAGCTACGACGGGACGCAGCATCCTTGTCGTTTCTAGGTCCCCAGTTCAATACACACACACTATACACAATGCACAAGGAAGTAAAAAATTAAAGCATAATTTTATATGCTGCAGTTTTATAGCATGAACAGCGAAAATGCAGTAATAAACTTCTTTCCTTTCATCATTATGTGGGGATCGTCAGCGAGAAAAAGTTTAGTAAAAATTTGAAATGATGTAAAGTTTTTTGCAAATCAGTCAGTGCTCTTCTTCTGAAATACTGGACGACTAATTTATGGGTGCTTGTGCATAGTGGCCTACAGTGCGTTTCATCCTCACCCTCCAACCCTCTAAAATGCAGGTGCTCTAACCCTCACGGTGAAGATTTCCAGATAGTAAATGATATGTGTACCAAGCTTGGTTGAAATCGGTAAAGTGCTTTAGGAGGGGATTTGGAGCAAACATACATACATACATACAGACATACATACATTCATTTTTACAATATGTATCGCCTACTTGAAAATAAAATTTTTATTAAAATTGATGATAATATCAGGTTTATTTTACCATCAACGCTGGTCTGTGGGATGAGATGCTTAGTAGTCCAACCTGAAAAAAAAAAAAAAACAGTACTACGGGACAAATAAGTGGTTATTTTGTCATATACATAAGTTTTCAGTTTGAAGAAACCTTGCCAAAAATAAGTGATTAATTTAGTTTTTAAAATTTCAGAATATCCAGTCATGCAGACGCAAAAAGTATGCCATCATCCGCTGATGTATTATATTCAAAAAAGCACTTTAGAAATGCTATTGCAAAGTATCATACCACTATGCGAATTTGGCATTACGATAAAAGAGGTACAAGTCTGCAACATGTATAACACTGTTCTACAAAAAAAACAAACTTTTTTCTATTTCTGATAAAAAGTATTGTGATCCTAGTTGTAATTTGAGTGCTGAATTGAAAACTGGTTTTGGTTTTTTTCTGTCAGGGATAGTTTATGAGTAATCGCAATTTTATTTCTCTTTTCAGTTTCTGATATAGTGCAGCAAACGAGAGGTGAAATTCGACAAACAAATGCACATCTTTATGATGTTATAAGTTCACCACATTAATGGAGGGTGGGATCTAACATATAACACAGTAACCTTTGTGTATACACTTTGAAGCATTTATTTGACATGAGAAATTACAGAAAATTGACAAACAATGAGCCACTGCCTTGTAATGCACATCACTTTTTTCTCTTGTATTGTGAATCTTTCTTCTCTCGAATGATATTCCAGCAATAATCTGCTAACATAGAAGGTAGCCACTTCCCTTCATAGTGCCTTTCTATGGTAGAAATGTCTTTATGGAATCTTTCCGCATGTTCATCCGATACGTCACTACAACTCTCTGTGAAGTAGTCCAGATGAGAGTCCATCATATGTACCTTTCAAAGACATATTGCACCCCAAATCCTGATATGCTTTGATCATATCCTTCACCATTGCTTTGTAGTTAGTAGCTCTTCTTCTTCCGAGGAAGTTTTCCGACATCATCTTGAAACAGTCCCATGCGGTTTTTTCTTTATCAGTTAATCATGCTTCAAAATTTGCATCTTTCTAAGCTCTCTGATTTGTGGGTCCACAAATACACCTTCCTTTATTTTTGCAGCTGAAAGACGGGGTAATTTGGTAGCTAGATATGCAAACCCACAGCCTGTTGGATCCATGGCTTTCACGAATTGTTTCATCAGGCCAAGTTTGATGTGAAGCGTTGGAAGTAGTATTTATTCAGGAGCTACCAGACTTTCACGTTGTACATTCTTTTCGCCAACTTTCCCTCTTCGCCTAGGCCATTTCTTTTTCACGTAGTGAGAATTTTGGTCTCGACTATCCCACTCGCAAAGAAAACAGGCATACTTTGTGTAGCCTTGTTGCATTCCCAGTTCCATAGCAATTACCTTGAAATCTGCACATATTTTCCATTTGTGTTCATTGTATTTTAATGAATTTAGCATCCTTTGTACGAATTCATAATTCTCTTTTGTCGAACTAGCGTAAGATACTGGAACAGAGGGTATTTTATTTCCGTTATGGAGCAAAACACCCTTCAGACCTGTTTTCGATGCATCTATGAAAAGTCTCCACTCCAGTGAAATATAAGTGAACTTCAGCACTTTCATCAGGCCAGCAACGTCATGGCAAAATGTCAGTGCTTCGTCAGTTGAAAAATAAGAAATAAAGGCATGTTCTCTGTGCCTGAACACACTGATTTTAGTACTTTGGTGCAGTAGATTATACTCTTGTAATCTTGAACCAAGCAGCTGCGCCTTTTGTTTACTTAGTCCTAGCTCACGTAGTAAATCATTTAAATCTGCCTGTGTTAACAAATGTGGCGATGACTCACTTGTGCAGTGATATAAAGAATCATAATCTGTGATTTCTTCAGTACTTCTTATTTCATTGTCACTCAGAATTTGACCTCGAGCTCTTGAAGGTACTGGAAGGTTGTCAGAATGCTGAACTGGCATTCTCGCTGAAGGCAGATCTGGGTAAACAATGTGCCTCTTCGACTTTTTGCTTGTAAAACCCTGAATTTTTGTTAGACAGAAATAACAATCAGTAACATGGTCCTTAGGCTCCCTCCACACCATGGGAACAGCAAACAACGCCACATTCTCTTTACCTTTCCACCACTGAATTAGTTTGCAGTAACATGTAGCACAACAGAAATGTGGTGCCCATTCTTTATCTTGGTCTCCTACCTCTACTCCAAAGTAATGTTTGTATGCTTTCTTTATGACTGAAGAAATTTTCTTCCTATTTCTGGCAAAAGTGAACTTCCCACAGATGTAGCAGAAGTTTTCCGGCTTATATCGACATCCACGATGACGTGGCATTTCTGCAAATTTAAAAATACCACTTTGGTAATACACCTGTATTAAATTAATAGTAGGGAACTAGAGGAACGCTGATGTGTAAAAACAAGCAGTCGTTTTACCTTCAGCACCAGGCTCAATCAGTTTATACACAGGAACTAAAAAATTCAACCGTGCTCAGAAATATGACAGACAGTCACTTGTCAGCCAAAACACCCACTTGTTAAGACTGACACAAATTGCGGCTAACACCACTGTTGTAAACTCGATGCAACTGCCCCTAGGAGGTGTGAAGCTTTACTGCCGAGGCAGCGACCGCCTGTCGCCGTTCGAGTTAATGAGATGTTTCGGGTGGTCTTAATGACATAGGTGTGGCAGCGGTAACCTAATGATGTCTGATTCTTCCCACCTGCTGTTGCACAAGAAATTATCACGTTCTATTACTACTGGATGCGGCAACATAACCGTATTTCTCTATAACGTCTCTGTGTTTGCCATGAATTGTGAATATACATATATATACGTATTACATAAAAAGTATCCCTGACAACGATATTTTGTTTACATATTTGAATTTCCCACGGTAAAATGGTCTAGAAGCACATACTTTAATATCAGAAATAGAACCCATGTCGAACAGTGTAATTAAAGAAATAACATAACTTCCGTGCGGAATTAGAGATGTTTCTCACAGTACTGCTTTTTGCTATTGTGGCCTTCATTCCAAAGACTGGAGTGATAAATGTGGTTCTATTTGACTGTCTCTATGTGTTTTGATCGGTAAGAACATGATTTTGATGTTCAGTAATTCGTTGTGCTTAAATATGGTACTAATTTTCCGGTAAAGTTTCAGATCATTACTTAGGTCTGTTATAGGCAAAAATTTCGTGGTGTAAAAGTCAAGTCCTCTACGTTTTAGGACAGAAAAATATCGTTAAGTAGTTTTCGTATGAAACACAGATGACTATCAATTACGGATATAGAATTCCTTGTTTGTTCATTTAAAACGCAAAGATACAGAGGGAAACAGTAACTGGCGTCGCCCAAACGACGATTCATACGCTTGACTCTTATTTAAAGGTTGTTTATTAGTATCTAAAGTTCTCATCGAGAGCTTGCGTGTAGCGTTTATGAGAAACTTAATCAAACGTTAAAATTGTGACTGTGTTAGATGTGGTAGCCCGTCTGCGTCGCGCCAACTTTGCTACCCTCTCGAAGCGGTACTTTGCATTTCGCCAGTGATGTAGGCAATATTGTTAAAGTTTCCCGTTTGTAGGCAAAAGTTTTTCACAAGTTCTATGCTTGGAATCCCTTGGGCCATGCCCAGTAATAGTATTTTAAGTTGAATTAATACTAAGCCTCAAGACTTTCCGCTCCACGCGTAACTTCCCCGTATCGCTTCTCAAAGCTCCTCTTCCAGCCAGGATTAACTCCTTCGGTTTCTCTAGAACCCGTAAAATAATGGAGGCTCACAAGTATCCCGGAGAATCTAAACCGCTTTTCAAATACTTTAATCTCGTCGGAAAACAATTTCTACTGTTAAATGAAACCCAGAAATTTAAGAAAATCCGAGAAGTAAAGATTGAATGTTTTACTTGAACTGAAACAGATGTCGGCATGATTTCCTCCTTTATACGTGTTTCTGTCCTTATATGGATTTTCTATTTATACATCAAGAAGCTCGAAGTGCTGCTTCTTCAAGTGTAATTGTGCTACAAATTTTGTGTTAATATGTATTTGACAAAAGGTTAGGCCTATACTTTCCCTTGTTTGCTATATAACTGCTTACAGAAGCTGCAGTTACACATAGCTATTAAAAGTATCCGTTTCATATTGAAGAGTAGTGTTGTAGAGCCAAAAGAAACTGTGAGTTTACGCGAAGCACGAATTACTGCAGTAAGCAACATACTGTGTTAGCGTATGTTAGAAGGTTGTACATTGTGAATGCAGGTTTTACATCGTCTGCTGTCTTATTGTTTAATATCTGATGAATGGCAATTGAACATCACGAACCCGGTCCTTCACAAGTTGTTTCTAATCTGAAGTACGAGAGAGTAACACAATAAAATGTAACATAGTAGATATTTGTAACTAGTATATAATGCATTTGTTATCTACAAAAAAACCTATATTACAGGCCACTGAATAAAAGAAGGCAAGGAAATAAAAAAAAATACTACCTTTACTTTAGTTCCAAGGACGGAATATACCTTCAGCTAAGGAGTGACAGGAAATGGATAAAATCACCAAAATAACTTTCTCTCAGAATTAATTTTCTTCTTAATGTAGCTGATACTTGTAAGATATATAGTAAATACCTAACCTGAAAATTCAAAGATAATTAATTTTTCAACATGTTTCAATTAAACAATTGTCAGCACCTCATAATCGGATGTACTTATCTTACGTGTTCTCAGTATTTCAGTGTGTCTCAAAAGACCACATATAGACATGGAAATAAATGTTGGTCTCAGTGTAATGAAAATATTTTCAACCAATCAAACACACACAAGCTAAAACAGCACATTAACATTGCGTAAATATTTAATATAGATAAAAATGCAATTAAGTGTGTGAGTCACCTTGAAAGCATTGAGTTTTGTTAATTTCTTGAGACAACAATATTTTCACGAAACAAGCATAAGCGCTTTCGGACACAATGATCAACTTCAGGTCCTGAAAGCAGCATCTGATGAAGACATGTTCATTTGTTCTAACCAGGAAAGTACTTCGGCTCAAACAAACACAAATACACCAAAATCGTGTGAGAAATAATGTAAATGTCTCTTATTGCACTAGTGATACTCTCGCATCTGCCGGTACGCCAGTCGGGACCAGTAGGGACGGTGCAGTGTGCCTCTGAAGCTGCGTTTTGTGATATTATTTGTGTATTGAAGCGTCAGATGGCTCGGCGATTGGTAATCAATCCTGCTAATGTATTGCGATTGGTTGAGATGAAGTTACGAAGAGCCGGCCGGTGTGGCCGTGCCGTTATAGGCGCTTCAGTCTGGAACCGCGTGACCGCTACGGTCGCAGGTTCGAATCCTGCCTAGGGCATGGATGTATGTGATGTCCTTAGGTTAGTTAGGTTTAAATAGTTCTAGGGGACTGATGACCACAGATGTTAAGTCCCATAGTGCTCAGAGCCATTAGAACCATTAGTTACGAAGAACCCTTCTTCGTGAAGATGGTATTGGTGTAGAAGACGAATCATTCGCATGTTTTCTGGTATCTATTATAGTGCAGAAATATGAGCATAAGTTAGAAACAGATACTGTTGTAACACTAACACATGATTATAGGGATGATAATGACGATTAACTCATTGCAAACGGTAGTGCTACGGCAAGTGCGGGAAGAGGCGATGGAAACGGTGACAGTGAATACCAACCGTTTCTGAAGAAGAAGGTTAAAGTTGCAAGTATCATCACGGCGTTAGATGAAAACACAATGGAGAACGTGTACGATGATTTTTACGTAAGAGGTTTCGACACATACGACAAGCTTCTGAAAAGATACCCTAAACTGAAGTTAAAAAGCAATATTAAAAACATACTGGATTACGTGGCAAAGAAAAGAGAAGGAAATACAGTTTTCAAAGGAAATCGTACACTGCTGTTCAAGACCATCAAGGAGTGTGTAATGGCGAAATTCGATGAAGTGCGAGAATGCAGTTCCGCCGTTCATTGTTGGCATTTACAACATTGGGCATTGGACGTAGCCAGAAATCTCGGGTGTACAAACTTCACAGCTTCACTAGGTTTTATTACGTCAATGAGAATGTCACGAGAGAAAACATCGATATTAGTTCTGTATGGAACTGTGATCAGAGTCAGTTCAACTATGAACTTTCTTGTGACAGAACACTATCCATGAAAGGGGAGAAAAACACCGTCGCGATGTTGCAATCAGTTAACTGTGCAACACATAGTTACACGATCGATGTTGCTATAACAATGGACGGACGATTGGCAGACAAACTCTATATTTGCTTCCAAGAATCCAGTGGAAAGTTTGGACCCCGCATGTCAAGGGAAATAGAAACGCAGTTCCCTCCAAATGTCGTCGTCGATGCAAGTGTGAGTGGGAAGATGACGAAACAACATCTGAAGACGTTTTTTCTGTCAGTTTTGAATCCACATTTGTCGAGAAAGTCATTAGTACTTTGTGACCCCTGGTCTGGACATAAGGATGAACGAGTACTACTGGAAGCATCTGGCGGGAAACATGTAGATTTAAAAATCATTCCGCCTAAAACTACAAAATATGCACCAGCTCTGGATGTGTATTTATTCAGGCAATATAAAATATATGCCAAGAGAATAACAGACTTCATTAAACTACGTTCCAGTAATATGCAGCCGAAATTGCACGACAGATTCTTTATCATGAATATGCATTCTGTCATTTACAATCAGTTATCTCCGGGAGTATACAAACCAATGCTTCGTTACGCATGGCAGAACGCTGGCTACGGTATTGGTGAACCAGTGAACAACTTCAAAAGTGTCATTGACGTGGCGTTCAACACTGATATTATAGAATGTGCAAATACGCCATGCGATCAACTTGCATTTTTGCACTGTGCGTTTTGCAGTCATTCGTACTGCTCGGAGCATTTTATTGACATTCCGCATTTACAATTATAGTTAAGATTGCTGCATTGCGTGTGGCGTCTACAATTACATGTATAGTTATATCTAGAGCATGACTGCAGAGTTTTGCAGAAAAACGACACCCACCAGCACATTCAGAGGTACATAATGGTACAGTAACCAAACGTTCATACAGATCTATTTGTTCGAGCCCAAGTACTTTCCTGGTAAGACTTACGTTTTGATTAACAATGCATGATAATGCGTTCACCAAATGTCACTGTCAGCAACTCAAGATGCCTTTTGTGGCTGTTCAAGAAGAAAACAAAACTCAATAACAAGGTGATGAATTACAAAAATGCTGTATAAGACGCTGTGGCCATGTTGCATTCCAGATTTCTTACTATCTTACCTACAAAGTTTATTAATTAGAAAACAGAGTTGCTAAGAGAGTTTGAAATTTTTAATTTATAATAAGCCAATCACTGTCTCCTTAAACGAAATCTTGTTTGGTCCAGAAACTTTGTAAACATTTTGGTGCTTACAGAATAGCAAAACAATTATTCACCATGGTTGCCACATCGCAAGGCAATCATTACACCAACATATTTCCAAAGGACATGAGGCAAAAGCGATCCGTTTTACGAACGGTGAAACATCTTTCACCAGTATTTAGAGACAAAATCACTTCGTGAGGTACAAAGGTATCATATAGCTGCATATATTAGATGTAAGTCGCCGTCATCATTGACATTACGATGAAGTTGGAAGTTGAGTCTTTTTCGTTAGTTTCTTATCATCCTGTGAGAGAGTATAGGATGGGGAAAAAATAGGCTGCACGTTGTTCCTATTTCAAAGTTTATCTATTAATACTTTGTGTAGTAGTATTGTTTGAAGTGCATTATGTCTCATTATGTTTCATAACAATTGCGATGTCGTAGAGTTAATAAAATTTTACAACACTAACCTCACAAATTGTACAAATTACGGTTCACACTAGGTAGTTCTTTTAAGAACGGCACTGACGCCAGTCTTTTTTTTTTTTTTTTTTTTTGGTGGAATCAATATTTCAAAGAAATCCGCAATTACGAGGGGCGTTGAATAGGTAAAGCAAAACAATCGTTTTCTCGGCCTGTTTCGGTTGAAAGAATGCGGAATTTGTTGTGGGTCATCGTGAAGTATACTCGCTTCATGCCCTACTGTTTCATGAAATTCCAGTTGATAGCGGCGCTGTACGTAGCTTTCAAAATGGTGACTGTAACTGAGGTGCGTCCAAACATAGACCTGTCATTGCGTTTCTTAGGGCGGAAAACTAAAGCATCACAGAGACTCATAGGAACTTGCAGAATGTCTAGAAAGACCTGTCAGTGAACAAAACCACTGTCAGTTGTTGGGTAAGGCGTCTGAAATCATTGCAAGAAGGTCGCGCAAACCTGTTCGATCTCCTGCGTCCAGGATAGTCATCAAGAAATTCAACAAACGACTTCAGCGTGTTCGTCGCCACAAAAATGCAAACCAGCTTCTTCTTCTTCATGACAACGCAAGGCCTCACTCAAGGCTGCGCGCCTTCATTTGACTGTTCTTCCTCATGCACCCTACTGCCTGGATCTCTTTGGCTCAATGTAGGATTCACTCCTCGAGAAGCAATACGTGGGTGATGGGAAGTGAGCCGTACGTGGCTCCTCCCGCTATCATCTATTTATACCCTGTTTTTAACGTACTTCCACCTTACTACGTTAATTTAAACTATAACTGTCACTGAGCTGCTGCTTTCCCTGAACGTGAGCGGCGTTAGCAGAGCGTGTCGTGTATCCCCTCTCGTAGTATCTTTGCTTGACTGCTATTGCTGTCGTAGGCCAGGGCAGCTCCGGAGTTCGTGTCGTGAGTTCGGGCTGCCAGTCTGTTGGAACGCGTTTTGAGTGCAGTTCCGGACCTGCCAGTCGGGGGAGTTGCAATGTGGCGCTAGTACAGTCGGGTTGGAGCAGCAGTGAGGTCTGCGTCAGCATGGCTCCCCCGACCATCGCCGCCACGCATCACTTGAGCCGGGCCACGGTCTGGGGGGTCGTCGGTCGGTCGTCCTACCG
Source organism: Schistocerca nitens (assembly GCF_023898315.1). Classification (NCBI taxonomy): domain Eukaryota; kingdom Metazoa; phylum Arthropoda; class Insecta; order Orthoptera; family Acrididae; genus Schistocerca; species Schistocerca nitens. The sequence continues at coordinate 316,793,288 of NC_064621.1, read as the reverse complement.
GACGACGCGTATTGGCTAGCCGATCGTGTGTATGCATCAACTCCTGATTTGTCTTCGTGTGTGCTTAGTTGTGTGTGTGTAGTTAGTGTTATGTTTACTGACGACTATTTTAGATGTTGTCGTCATTCTGAGAGGAGTCGGTCGGTTGTTGCGGACGAGGGAAGTTCTCTCCGAGAGGTGCAGTCGGCTGGGGCCGCTAGCAGCCCCTGCGCAGTGTCGGAGTGTGTGGAGCTGTCCGGTCGCCACGAGCTTCGTGGTTCACCGGCCCAGGACGTCGAAGTTGAGTAGTGGTTTGAACTACCCTAGTCAAGTCGATTCATGTTGTGGTGGTTCGTTTCGGTGGTATGCTGTTGGGGAGGTTTTACTGTGAGCAACACCGAGTGTTTCTACTGCTGAAATTCAGCGCCCATGGGGTGCAATTTACTATTTTGGTTGACTACAATTCGAGTGCACCAGCAGAATATTCTGCCTTATGGCCGTTAGTGTTCTGGTTACCTTCTGGCAACTAACGTAATTTCAGGCGGCGTCCTTTCCTCACATGTGTCGCTGTCCAACATGGTGTGTAATTTTGATAGCTAATACATACTCCATTGTGGATTCCATGTTTGTGACCTTTTCTGTTTGAGTTCTCATGTACTAATTAACGGGAAGCAAGTCGTTGTGTCGGTCGGTCCGTGGCTGTCCCATGGTCGGGTTCCGATGGATCAAGTGTAGTTGGGCTCACCAGCTGTCTCGCCTAAGTGAACGAGGGCAGACCGATCTCCCTGGACGCTTCTGAGTTCCACCGGTGTTTAATTATCTGTTTTCAGCTACTTAAAATTTTAGGCTTATGGTTATTTTTCTATTTTTCAAAAGCTTGCGAAATTAATTATTAAATTTATCTTTCAAGCTTAAACATTACGGCCTTCTCCCTTTAAAAGATTATGGTAATATATTTTCAAATTTTGAAACTTAATTGTGGCCGTCAGCCATTGGCATTGCACGTTGCATATGTTTGTTCTATCTACTTTTCTGTGACGTTTTTTTAATTATTTTATTGCTATTTTAATTGGATTTTTATCTTGTTGATTTGTTAAGATTTCTTGTTTGGAGGCCTTCAGCCGTGAAAGAGTTTCATTCGGTAAAGGTTCGGCTATTTGCCGCTTTGGTTGTAAAAGTTATCAAATTACAATAAATTACAATTAGAAAGTGAAACTGACCCCAAACTTATTTGGCCCTTTCCACAATCCTAATTATCTGTTCTGCCCAGCGGGTTGAGCGGGCGTATCAGGAAGGTTATTGATGCAGCAAGAAGTTGTCTCCGACGTCCACCAGTAGAGTGGTACCATTCGGACGTACAGGCTCTCCAAGTAAGGTGGCGTAAGACAATCACATGTAACGAAGATGAGATCGAAAGATAGGTTTTGTAGCGAAGAGAATGGGGAATAACATGCTGTGTTGGAGTCATGAATCGGTCTCGCAAACTGAGAACGGTTTGCTGACCACATGTCCCTCCATATCCACATTCTGTGACACCAGTGAGCTGAAAATGACACGGAGGTCGTTAGGTACCGTTGGGCCTTCATGGCCCGATCGGTCGGACATAAGTTTCAGTTTTATTGGAATCCTGAATAAAACCAACCACCTTTTAGAAACAAAATGTGTTGCATCACCTGTCGGACGCCATTCTTCTGTTTAGTTATACTATTAGTGAATGTTACACCTTTGTTTCTTATCCAATAACAGTAATTCGATAATTAGCACATTAAATGATGTAACAGTCGACGGCTTCGTGTGGAGGAGGAATGCATAATGGGACAACTCAAAGGTAGGATTTATTTCATTGTTACGAAAAATTCTACCATGAATTGTATCAGTGACCATCATGGTGTCTTAAGAATCATGGACAGCTAGAAATATAATGTATTACCTTTAGCTTTTCTTGGTCTAATTATTGTGTATGTTCATATAGGAACAATGTTAGCATTTCATCTTTTAGAAAGTAAAGAACCACAAAGATATCTATGTATTGTTTACGAACACAGTCGACCTTTTCGATGTGGAGAGCCAGCACTGACACGTGGAGAATACCGCCTGAAAAGAATGATACGAGTGACTTTTATATTATTTTGAAGACTATCAGCGACTGTCCAGTTTCTTTTAGATGATCCCTAAACTGTCACAAAACCATGAAGGCAGCTGAGAAACGTGATAATGAATTATGCTGCATGGGCGTACTGATCTCCAAATCTTTGAACACGGTACACTCAGGAGTCAGCGTTACCGTGACACCGCACTCCTTTCACAAGCACGACTTTTCAAGGATGCACTTGACCCTCACTTATTTCTGAGGGTGACAACGCATCGAATTTTTACAGTGGAATAGCTCCCAGGACGAGAAGATATTCTGCGAATGGACTGGTTTTAGCGGTCCTCCGACTTCACTCTCACCGAGTACACTTGGGATGTGTGGGTACCGGCGGCACTTGTACCTGTATTTATTCACAGTTGTGATCAGTGTGACACTGAATAGATTTCAGCGTGACTTCCAAGTTACATTGAAGACTGTCAGCGACTGTCCAGTATGCTTTGAAGAGCTACTGATGACCGAGACAGAATACTTCCTCATCTTCAGATACACGTTATTTCTTTAGCAATGTGAGGCAGATATTCCCCACTCCAGCAACCGAGGCTGGCAAAGGCTCGCGTATGTTGGCTTCTGTCCTGGCGAGGAGGAACAGCTTCTGCGCCCCGCGATTCTGACGGTAGGCAGTGTTGGCGATGTTCTGACAGTGGGCCACACACTTGATGTCAGTGGTGTTCCATGTTGTGCTACGAAAGTGTCCTGCAGTGGCGTACTCTCTCACTAGGACAGCTCAGGCCCGGGAATGACCACTGCATAGACCTAGGAAGGCTGCTGCATACGTGAATTTTTTATTATTTAAACACTGACTTATAGTATTTTCCCTGACAAAGACAACTCCAACTTAACCTATTCAGTTATTACCAATAATATACAGGCACAAAGCAATCAGACTGCTATACAGTGACAACATTACTTCCAATAATTAACATAAAAGAATGGCCTTGATTGCAAGAAATCCTAACAATAATACAAATCAAAACAGTATGAAATTAAAGATATATGAAAATACCTACAACTCTGTTAATTACTTCAACTGATTTCAGTCATGAGTCTCGATAGTGGAAACCCCATTTTTATTTTTATAAGTCACTTACTTCACAGAAAACCTGCGTAACACGAACTACAGCAATTACAGCAAGCAGAAACTAAGCCAGCTAAATAAAAAGATTCTAGCTACTATAGACTCTAACTACTAGGAGGCATTTGGTTAGAAAAAGAAAGATTTTGTTGATGAGCAAACAAAGTATATAGAAAATTTTACCTCATCCAACTGATGGCTCTGAGCACTATGGGACTCAACATCTGTGGTCATAAGTCCCCTAGAACTTAGAACTACTTAAACCTAAGTAACCTAAGGACAGCACACACATCCATGCCCGAGGCAGGATTCGAACCTGCTACCGTAGCAGTCGCGCGGTTCCTGACTGAGCGCCTAGAACCGTTAGACCACCGCGGCCGGCTCATCCAAGTGACATCCAGTTCCAAAAATTATATAGCTGTCAATAATTTCACTGCCCAAACATTACCAATCAAACATTCACCATTATACAGTACCTTACGTCTCGCTTTACAGTGCATGTCCTCCAAACACAGAGTCTCCACTAAGAAAAAACATGTCCATATAATTCTCTATCCAATCGCTAATTGCTAGTCTGCCCAACCACAGAATCTCTTGCCGAGGGCGCAGAGCGCTGTCTATGATATTAACCCAGTCTATAGCGCTGCCAACATACAAACAGGCAACTTACATAGTCCTTCAGCTCCCCTCAAAAAATATTACGAAAAGCTTCTGACAGTGGCCAACACTGAGTTGTTAAAATTTTTGATACTAACAATATCAAATAAAACAGGTGCACACAAAAGTCAAGTAATATACTGTTGGTCAATAAAGTAAAAATTCTCCTCACAGTCCATAAATACAGTCCTAATACGTAATTCATCATAAGAGAAGTGTACGCCAGTTTTACGCACAAAGACTGAGCAGTATGTGAAAATGCACAAGTAAGTAGTGGACAACTTTGCGATCTTGAAGGAGGTGTGTTGTCCTCCACACGGAAACACAGTGCTGATTCTTCACATGAAGATTTCAGTTGGTATCGTAAGATTGGTAACGGGCCACAACAGAGCAAATCCACAGCAGTATCAGTCGAAGTCTTGAAAAGTATTTGGTTATGTTGGTGTGTCACCATAGAGCAGATCGACTACAGTCTGAGTGGAGATTATGATAGTAGTGGGCCACGAAAGGTGCAGATCCACTGTAGTCCTTATAGAGATGGCAAGCAGCCATCTGTTACGACTGTATGGGTGCACATTCACAAGTCTTGAGGATAATGCAGCAAGCCCATGAACCACCATTGGTAGTCAGTATTGAGGCATATTACAAGTCCCTGAGGTACCACTTGTGCACTCACTAATTTTGGTTTTTGCTGTGTCATAACCATCAGCAATGCTAAAATGGTCCATCAAAACAACAAAATAACCAAGTTCTTGAAAAGAAAATTATGTATGCAGTTCCTGTTGATCATAAAATGATTATTTAATGGATCTTATTCATGAGAGATCCAGTTCCAAAAATTATATAGTTGTCAGTAATTCCACTGCCCAAACACTACGAATCATACATACGTCATCACCCATTTCCTTGCGTCTCACTTTGCAATGCATGTCCTACAAACACGCTACCTACACAGGGCACACGACCCGCTGACCTCTGGCAGGAGCTGGATGGCGGCTGGCGCGGTTGAAGGACGGCGGCACTGTGACACAATGTCCCAACTCAGTATTGGTGACAGCTGGCCCGACCAGGCCTCGAACCGATGGCTACTGTTGGCGGTACCCAGTCCTTTCGTTGTTCAAGGTTGACCTGGTGCCGTGGTGGTGATGCTGGGTTCCGTATGCCTGTGCCTCAAAATCTGGTACGTATATATAGCTCTGAACGGCATTTGTTACGCTAAAACCTCACATTCAGTCATGTACCTCTTTGCAAGAGTATCGCCCTGGTGTGATGGCGTTGTCCTGCGCAGTACAGCTATTAAGGATGCATCGTACAGTTACCCCATGAGTGTGGCTAGCCTGTCTCGCAATCCTTTTGTGTACATATTGTTCTGCGCACATGTCGCCACATGGTGCCTGCCGACCAGCGGTAGCTAGACGTAACGCTGCATCGTGACTGCTTGTAAATTATTTCGAGTTCTAGGAAAACCAGTTAGTGACACTACGGATGCATTGGAGAGGTCAGAACGTGCAGTGTACTAACCACCATCCAGTGGTCGTCAGCTCACTTAACGTTCTTTTGACCCACATGGGAGCCGGTTGTAGAGCATACATGACCACACACCCTATTTGAAACGGTGTCCTGACTTTTGAAGTGTCCAGGGGACAGTTAAAAATCGCGATGACTTTCATCTAGTCACTGACTTTAAATAAAAGTATCATTTCTGTTCGACTTATTGGGATATCTTTTAGTTACATTCTGTAGTATGTTGTAGTAATACTTTCCATGTATGGGGAAGTTTCATTCGGCTCGAGTAGCGCTATAAAGGATTTTGTGATTTCGGTGTTATGTTGTCAATACTTTTTTGCATAAAGTCACAACATAGCGTCTCCTATAACAGTTTCACTTCTTCGAGAGCTTCACACAGCTGCGTTTACATATCTAGCAAACAACCGACGTTTTAAAAAAAGATTGAGTATACCTTCCTTTAGCTCAAAAGTATACTGTAATTTGCCTTGGTGGTACGATATTTCTAACTGTTATTACTTAGGCGTTCAGACAGTGTTTGTGTATTAGTAGAGACAACTAGGAACACTCCAAAAGTCAAAAGTAGGCAGCTGATGTGAGACAAGCTACTTTACGTAACAATAAGTGTGTGGAGCCGACAGCGAAAACAGGAAGAAACAGGAGCCAATAAGCCATGGTCAGGTCGTCCTCGAAAAACAACAAAGAGGGAGGACAGAACGAAACGTAAACAGTCGGCTGCTGATCCAACATAATCAATTCGACGTATTAGGGATGACCTGGAGCAGCATCATAGACTGAACTTACATGTCTCAACTGTAAATCGTTGCCTAGTGGCATATGATTGAGTGATAGATGACCATCATGTAAACTACTCAAGACTTTAAAAAACAGGGAAGCCACAATAGAGTTTGCAAAACAACATCAAACTAGGAATGCTACAGATCGTTCTAAGGGATTATGAGGTGATAAAACCAAACTTAATATATTTTCTTGTGATGATTTGCAGCAACGCCTATCAAGCACAGTCGTGGCAGCCTTATGGTACCGTTATATTTTTTCGGACGTGGAGCTGGTCCTCTAAGCCAGGTAGAAAGCAAACTGGATCTTTTCCCGTGCAGTGACAGAATGATTCAAAACACACCACCGATAACTTAAAAGAAAATTGAATTCCGATAAAAAGGATCAAACTTCCGAAGCGGCCAAACAAGAGCACGGATCTGAATCCAATTGAACACCTCCGGGATGCGTTGAATCGATGTTTTCGTCGTAGAAGCTGCTCAAACTATGATGTGTACTACTGACTTATTGGGGGAATGGTTAGAACTCACACTTGACCTATTAAAACAGCCTGTGGATCCAATGAAAAACATTTCTTTAAAGTCAGTACCGCCATTACACGGTTGTTTATTAGCAGTGTTACATTTACATATACACAATCATGATATCCGCCTCAAAGTGCCATTATCAGGTGTTTCAAGTGTTATGCAGTGCCTAAGATGGCATACTGTCGTATTTAAAATACATTACACGACAGTGTGCCATCTTAGGCACTGTGTAACACTTAAAACAGTTGATAACGGCACTTTGAAGCCGAAATCATGATTGTGTAAATGTAAATGTAACACTGCAAATAAACAACAATGTAATGGCGGTACTGACTTTAAAGAAATATATTATGACTGTTGCTCAGAAATTTTGAAAAAAATTATTCCTTGAAAACAGGCGTGCAGTGTGATCGATGCCTATGAGCATGCAACGGAATAGTTATTTGTTCTTCAAATTTCAAAACAGTTTTGTATTATCCTTACAAACTTAGACCTAGAAATAGCTGTTGTGCCAGAACAATTGTTATTTCTCTTATTATGACTGACGACTTTGTTTAAAATAAATGTAATTTTCTAGTAATGGGTTATAATTACCTATTTTTCAATTATCCCCAGGCGGTTATTTTCTATTTCTCACACATCTCTGTGTAGCTGTAACTACTGTTGTCTGCAAAATACTTTTGAGAGTTACTGTATGCTACTTGTATGTTACACAACATGCGAAAATTATTTTCATTCCTACGTTTTGCAAACCAGTGTACTCCGGCATCCTACCGTCTCTGCTTTGGCTTACACAGTGGAATTCCTCTCACACTTTTAATCTAGACTCCTTTGCTGTTAATTTCACCGTTTTATGCTTTTGCTTTTTCTGTGAGCTGAATCTATCCTTTCGACGACCATTTACTTTTCGATATATCGTGTTTGACACATATTCAATCTATGTATTAACTTTCACAGCAAATTACAGAGGAGACTCGGAAAGTTTGACGCGGCTTATGAAAAGGCCGATAGCAGCAGGCCGCTCGTTTTGGGAAGGCGGCGCGGCAGTGGGTGCTTGCTGCTACGAGGGTGCGGCAGCCGCGTCCCGCTAATGAGCGGCTTGTCGACAGCGCTGCCGGCGGTGCCGGGATGGGTCGAGTCGTGCTCCGCGGGTTTGCCGGCAGAGCAGGGGCGTCACGTCGTGCCGAGCGGTGCCTCCGAGACCAACTCGGCTGCGTAGCAGCAGCAGACACAGGTCGCGAAGCTGCCTGACGTAGGCTGCCAAATTGAAACAGCCAGAGCAGCGCAGAGGAGCTGCGCAGTCCGAACAAGGAGACTGCCGGGAAATCACTCATAAACGCCTGGCTTCCACCAAACTTTACTGTCAGTACAGTCAGTGGATTCGCGGGCTTGACCTGCCCGACTTGGTATTTGCCATTCTGCATCACGGATTGCTAACCGAAGGGGCCTGCGTTCGATTCCCAGTTGTCGGAGATTTTCTTCACTCTGGGGCTGTGTGTTGTGTTGTCCTTACGTTCGTATCGTCATAAGTGACATTTCACTCTTGAACTGGCTGTATGGGCCCGTCCCGAAAACCTATCCGTTATAAGAAAAGAAAAAAGAATACCTGACGGCTAGGGTCATTCATTTATCCTTGAATGCGGCAGCAGGTACATGTGAAAAACAGAATTAAGACTAGGTGTTGTCGTTTTTTCAATTTTCCTGCCAATGCTGTCATTATCAGCTCTTATTTGTGAAGTCGGAAAGCACTACAGCTTTCTTCTACTCCTGGTACTTTCTGCTTACGAGTCGGTGTTGTAGAAACATTTTTCATTTCCAAACATACCATGGATAAATAACTTAAAGATACATAATATGAAGGGCATGAACTATCCTAATGCACTGACGTATCTGGAAGCCGCTCGGCCAAGTATATGAAATTTTATTTCCTAATCTATGAAGTACACATGATATAAACGTATGTAATGCGAATGGGAATGACGTATCAAACATAAATGAGGTATCAGAGGCTGCAAAAAGCGAACAGTGCAACGAAATACGTACAGTATCACAGCGACACTGGAGGCGACGCGGAAATCAAGGCTATCCGGCCTTTCTGTGTCTTACCTAAGAACTGTTGAGTCTTAAGCTATATCTCTTCGATTTTTCCTATGTTAATGAGATTATATTTTCTCGGCGCAGGATAAACTTATAACAGATAGCTAGGTTTAGTTATGAAGATCTCCTTCAAGGCTATCATTGCCATTAACTTTTATTAGCAACATACTTTTTAAATAGGTGATAATGTATAAGTCGGGTTCTGAAACGGATATCTCCTTCAGCACAATCTTGGCAAAAGAAACACAGTTGCCTGAATGTGTACACTGTGGGGAGAGGTGTTTTATGATCGCAGCAAAAGATATTAAAAAATACGAGTTTCGTTAACTATTCTATTCATAGCACACTTTTCGAACACATAGTTGCATAAAAAGGATCGAGTACACGAGAATATGAATATAAAGTTTATTGCGAACAGTCACAACCACCACCGTCGCACAAGTTTTTCCCTTAAATTTGACTGAAAAATTTAAAACAATTACAGAGTCTTGTATAAGATGTCATTAAAATCACTTGTCCATACTCCGATATTTTCAAAAAGTGGATAATAACCTCCCCTCTCCCATAGTTTTTTCAAGGGTTTAAAATATATGTGGGTAAAAATGATGTGAGGGTACCAACAGTTATAAGGGAGGTAACAATGTAAGAGGTACTTTGAAAACAATATAAACCTGAAAGCAGATATATAAAAAGCTGATTTCACAATAATCATTGTAGATGAGTAAAAGATGCACTACTAAAAGTTGTTGAGCGAGAACAGAAATGAATACAGACAGGTGGCGTATCAGCTGAGAGATACAGATAACCTGAAAATACAATAAAATGGATGAAACATAATAAATCCGTTGCATCGGCGTATATTTCTATTGCGTCAGTGAGAATATTTGACGCCAAGTGTTGGCATGGTTCTTTAAAAAATTAATGATGAATGGTGAAGAACTACCAGAAGAGTTTAAAACTTCTCCAAAAAGTGAAATTTACAAAAAATAAAGGAAACAGACGGGACTGTAGTTATTATAGATGCATCAGTGTAACCAGTTCGACAGGAAGGTTGTATGGTCGGATTTTGAGAAAAATTCCAAGCAGAAATAGCTGACATGGAGGAACAGCTTGTATCTAGTGCAGGAATATGGTCTATTGATAATGTTTTCCTTACCCCCGTGGATAACAAGAGAGATGTGAAAGAAATTTTAGCATCCATAGATCTAGAAAAGGCAATCGACGACGACCTACGATTCAAGCTCTTTGAGTCTCTGGAACTGTATGGCGTAGACCCATTATGTATAAAAAGTATACTGCATGGAACAGTAAGGGTAATATCTGCCATCTGTAACTCATTTAAAATAAACGACAGCCTTATATCATTTATTTATCTCAATATTATCCTAAATATAACCATTAGTAATTGTGGAAGTTATAAATAACTGGAGATTGTAATTAATAAAGGTGGAGCATTAGAAGGTGAGAAAAAGACTGAGCTCAAGACGGAGAGAATAAAACTTGACTCCCTTTTTTAGTCCACTAAAATCGGGTTACAGATCATGATTCATATAGATATAACCATTGTTAACCCAATTACCACCTATGTTTCAGAGTTCTGGACGATTACAAAGAAGAACCGCTAGAAGATAGAAACTTTAGAAACGGATTTTCTAAGACGAACATCAAGGATCTGTCATTTCGAAAATGCAACAAATGAGATGTACAGAAAAACATACACAAGAAATATACCATAATGGACGTAACAGAATGCAGTTAATGAGGATGGATCAAGAAAGAATATCCGAAAATATATATTTGAATGTATACAAACAGAATGTCTAGAGGAACACTGTGACTTAAATGGATTCAAGACATAGAAATGGATATGACCAACAGAAACTTCACTGTTGAAGACAGTCAAATTAGGTTGTTACACAGAATGAGATGTAGAATGTGACAGGAGCTGTAGGACAGTGGAGGGTCAAGGAGAGAATTAGCTAATGAAAAATTCACGCAGTATTTAAGATATGGTCACAGTGTCATATTACAGTTGCCGCATTTGTGCATATCACATTTAAGGTCACTGGTGAAACGTTTCAAGGTCAACGAGATGAGTGGATTGGACAGGAAGTGAGGGGAGGGGGAGGGAGGGTATGTGGATGGCAGGGGGAGATAAGGGGGGACAGAGGTGGGGATGGGGAGAAAAGAAAGTGATTGGCAAATCATATAACAATGATGTCATCATGCTGCTGGCCCACAAGGCATTGACATCTTGGCCAATGGCGTGCATGCTCCGCCCACCACACTTTGACCCTTTTTCATTTTTATAATTCAAGTGCATAAGCCTCATCGTTTGCTGGCTGTAATTCATGTTCTTCAGAGGATGAAGGGATAAGCCATCCACTGTAGCTCAGTGCTCTGTAGTGAGATGTGTAGGGAATGGGTATATTGCATAACAAATCAACTTTTTTAGTATTATTCCAATGACGCAACACTGTAGTGTGAAACACACAACATAAAATAATGACCCATAACATAGTTTACAAAATATTAGTAAGCAACACCAAATCCAGTGAGAGGATATGTGCGCAAATATGGGACGGCGTCGCACTGGCGTTTATATGGCACATACAGCGCTGTGCTGGAGTAGTGTTATGCTAGTGTCATACCAATGTCACCATACATCAATGTCGTCGTGCACAGCTGACGCCTATAATTAATTTAGTGTTCAAAAGTACATGTGTTATTTATGTATCATATGCTGTTACTCTCCACCTGAGGCCTGTGATATGTAGTGATGGGGTCAGATGCTGTATGAGAAGCCGAGTTAAAAAGAGAATGGCGATGTAAGATACTATGGCATTGTATAATAATGACTCACACAGTTTTCTCTGATATTTAAAAATGTAAAGACGTTATTTTTAAAACATTTTATCAGCTTTCTCATTGCATGTGTATTCATACCTCACAGGTAACGTATCGTTAGGCTGCTGTCTGATCAGTGTATTATTTTGCGAACAAGCCGAGAGGAAGTGTAAATACGCCGCCTAAAGTACATAAGGCATGGTGTATGTCATGTGTAAATACTCGACCTAAAATGCATAACGAGTAATATATATTCAGACACGTCCACATCTAAGATCGAGTACATCATCTCTTTATGAATTACATGCAACCATTTTTCCTTAGGATTATCATTTATATTTAGGTAAAGTAAAAGTTGTGATTAGGAACTCTTTCATTCTTGAAATATCACGACTTGACTCAATATTTGTATGTTTAGTGAAATTACCCGGATATCATTACTTCAGTGACTATGTTTATGTTAAGTTATTGTGGAATAAATGTATCGAAACTGCGTGTCGTTTTATTTAAAGTACACGGATTCTAACAGGCATATGTAACGCACACAACACAGGTAAACTTCTTTCAGAGAACTGTTCAGTATACAGTAACAAATAGAAAGGTAGCTTGATTGCAAGTACGAAAATGTTCAGTGTGAACAAGCTCCGCTATCTAGACTGACATAGTTTCTCATCTTGCCCTGCCTATTGCTCCCCTACAACACGTCCTCTTGCACACGTTGCTCACCCCCACAAACCGCTTCCAAGCAGACAGTCTATCGACTTGCGCCTATATTGCGCCTGTGTTCGAACGCTGCGGACAGGTTGGTTAACACCGGGACCTGTCCAGTAAATCAAGCGATTTTTGTCATAACACAGCCGGTTTATTAAAGCGCGTGGCTCAAATCGTGTGAATGACGCAACGGTAAATTTGCTACCTCTGAAAATGAACAACCAGTAGCGAAGGTGGAAGCGATACAATACGGCTGCGAGACACGCTAATCCCGTTTTTAATCTGTAACGGGAGGCACACTGTTGGTGAGCTGCCGGTTCGGTGCTCGCCTTGTTTGCAGGTAGTGACGAATGAACCGTGCTGGGCGACGAGCTACAAGAGAACGTCGTTACGGGTGCATGTAGTGCGTGTAGAACTTATCAACTAAGCTACAGTGAATAACTTCTTCTTATTCTCTTCCTTTCTTTTTGTTAAATTTATGCAGAAGGTACTCCCTGACGAATGAAAATAGAGTTTCTATTATGTGAAAGCAGGTGTTGACAGATGTGAAAATTACCGAACTATCAGTTTAATAAGTCACAGCTGCAAAATACTAACGCGAGTTCTTTACAGACGAATGGAAACACTGGTAGAAGCGGACCTCGGGAAAGATCAGTCTGGATTCCGTAGAAATGTTGGAACACGTGAGGCAATACTAACCTTACGACTTATCTTAGAAGAAAGATTAAGAAAAGGCAAACCTACGTTTCTAGCATTTGTAGACTTAGAGGAAGCTTTTGACATCGTTAACTGGAATACTCTCTTTCAAATTTTGAAGGTGGCAGGGGTAAAATACAGGGAGCGAAAGGCTATTAACAATTTGTACAGAAACCAGATGGCAGTTGTAGGAGTCGAGGGGCATGAAATGGAAGCAGTGGCTGGGAAAGGAGTGAGACAGGGTTGTAGCCTGTCCCCGATGTTATTCAATCTGTATATTGAGCAAGCAGTAAAGGAAACAAAAGAAAAATTCGGAGTAGGTATTAAAATTCATGGAGAAGAAGTAAAATCTTTGAGGTTCGCCGATGACATTGTAATTCTGTCAGAGACAGCAAAAGACTTGGAAGAGCAGTTGAACGGAATGGACAGTGTCTTGAAAGGAGGATATAAGATGAACATCAACAAAAGGCAAACGAGGATAATGGAATGTAGTCAGATTAAATCTGGTGATGCTGAGGGGATTAGATTAGGAAATGAGACACTTAAAGTAGTAAAGGAGTTTTGCTATTTAGGGAGTAAAATAACTGATGATGGTCGAAGTAGAGAGGATATAAAATGTAGACTGGCAATGGCAAGGAAATCGTTTCTGAAGAAGAGAAATTTGTTAACATCGAGTATAGATTTAAGTGTCAGGAAGTCGTTTCTGAAAGTATTTGTATGGAGTGTAGCCATGTATGGAAGTGAAACATGGACGATAACTAGTGTGGACAAGAACAGAATAGAAGCTTTCGAAATGTGGTGCTACAGAAGAATGCTGAAGATAAGGTGGGTAGATCACGTAACTAATGAGGAGGTATTGAATAGGATTGGGGAGAAGAGAAGTTTGTGGCACAACTTGACTAGAAGAAGGGATCGGTTGGTAGGACATGTTTTGAGGCATCAAGGGATCACAAATTTAGCATCGGAGGGCAGCGGAGATGGTAAAAATCGTAGAGGGAGACCAAGGGATGAATACACTAAGCAGATTCAGAAGGATGTAGGTTGCAGTAGATACTGGGAGATGAAGAAGCTTGCACAGGATAGAGTAGGATGGAGAGCTGCATCAAACCAGTCTCAGGACTGAAGACCACAACAACAATTATGTGGCTTCCTTTCAAAGTAGGTCTGTTTTAGTAAGTCCTTTAGTCTCCGTTGGTAACTTATGGTACAGTTTTATTCGTTGTAAAAAAAATGCTGCTTTGAGTTTTACGTTTATTATTTCTTTGTAAATGTAAGTTCAGTCATCATTTACATCTGCATCTTCATCATTACTCCACGAGCCACCTGACGGTGTGAGGGTGATAGTACTTCAGGTACCACTAAAAGATCCTTCCCGTCCTGTTTTTTCGAGAATGGCGTATGGGAAGAACGACTGTCAGTAGACCTCGGTATTAGCTTTAAGTTTTCGAATTTTCATGTGGTTATAATTTCTAGAGATGTTTGTGGGAGGAAGTAGTATGATGTCCGACTCTTCAGGAATATGCCCTCTTGAACTTTCAGTTGTACACCTGTCCATGATGGACATCGCCTCTCTCATAGCAACCGTCACTGGAGTTCGTTGAGCATCTCGGTGTAACGCTCTCGCGCCGACTAAACTATCCCTTCACGAAACGCGCGGCTCTTCTATCACTCTTACCTTACGGGACTCAAGAATTGGTAGAACAAACGCGTTGTAAGCCACTCCCTTCATGGATGAATCACATTACCTTAAGGTTCAACTTATGGACATCGGTCAGGTAACTGATTCTCCTACCATTTGTTACAATCGATCATTTGACAAAAAGTCGCTATGGATAGTGACTCCTAGATATTTTACGGTAGATGCTGTTTCCAGCTGTTTGTCATTAGTAGTGAACTTGTACACTTTCCGATTTCTTTTTTTACGTATGCGCAAAATGATACAGCTATTTACGTTCAGAGTCACCTGCAAGTCCTTTGTAGGTCATTTTGCAATTCGACTGGCGTTGATTCTTCCTTTTAGACAACCGCATCTTCTGCAAACAGAGTTAAAGAGCTTCCGGTGCTTTCTACACACTAGTGTCCAAGATTAGAGCAAGAAAAGGAAATTTTGAAAAGTTGTGTTTATTTTGCCACAAAACAGTAGCAACAAGTGATAGTAAGGTAGAAACAATGTAAAGAATACAGAACGTAATCAACTGCAATATGCGTAACGACAGATAAAAATGTTCTTCGTATTTTCCAACTTAACAGACTTGCACGCACGTTCCAAAAACTAGTTAATGTGCTCAGGATGGTGTGTGACCACCTCTGGCAACATTAAAGGCCTGACTAAGACGGGAAATGCTGTGAATATCAGTAATCTCATGTTGAAACAATAACGCCCCTTCTTCTTGTAGAGCTGCTTGCAAGTCTTTTTGGGTGATTGGTGAACGCTGACGCGATGCAGGCGGTCTCCCTCGTCCATCCCAGACATTCTCTATTAAGCTGAAATCGGGGAAGCAAGCAGCCCACGTCATGCGTGCAATGTCCTCCAAGAAACCATCAACCACCTCTGCTCTCTGACGTCGACCACTATCGTCCATCAGTTATAAGTCTGGGTCTGCATCACTTCGAAACAATCGAACGTTATGTCCCAGGATATCGTCACGATACCTGACGACAGTTAATCCTTGCCGATTCACCCAACTTCATGAAGAGATGTTCACGTGCTCAACATAATCCCTGCCCACAACATTAGCGATCCTCCCCGGTATCGGTCTCTTTCCATAATTTTTAGGTCCTTAAAACGTGATCCACATTCTCTCCAGATGCGAATGCGTCGACAATCACTCTCGAGACAAAATCGGGACTCATCTGTGAAAAGAGCATTGTCCCACTTTTCGACCGCCCAGGTGGCATGTTGACGATTCCAATCTAGATGTTCCCTTCTGTGAAGACGCATTAGAGGTATACATACTGCTGCACGTCTCCAACAATAAAGTCAACTCTGCCGAAACCTTCTACTCACCGTTTGTCCCGATACAACATGTCCAGTGGAAACGAAGAAACAATAGAAGGACTATCAGATAACTTATGCCAAATAACAGCAGTAAAAACGCGCATGGAAAAATTACCTAAATTGGGAGTCCACAAAAGACATTTATCTGATTTTAGAACACTGCAGTTGTAAGGTGTCAGGCAAATCCAACACCTTCCATGAAAACCCTGACATGATAGCAAATCCGGCAGTATGTCACATAGCTCCGAATAAATCCTGACATTAAATTAATCAAAGTAATACGATCAACAAGTGAGAAAATGGAATACCACAGACTAACACAAGAACGCCTAAATGCATGTCATACCTTCCCACCGTGAAACTGACGCTGTTCCGAGGGAAGAAACGAGAGCAGAAGCCGACAGCAGAGTCGTGTAGGCTAGCAGGCTCTACGATAAGGGACGGACACCCACGTCACAGACTAACACAAGAACGCCTAAATGCATGTCATACCTTCCCACCGTGAAACTGACGCTGTTCCGAGGGAAGAAACGAGAACAGAAGCCGACAGCAGAGTCGTGTAGGCTAGCAGGCTCTACGATAAGGGACGGACACCCACGTCGCCAGCCGACTGTCAGGACCACCCCCCAGCCCATGTTAAAAGATAGAGCCCTCCAGAAGAACAATATAGATCTTACGATAACACTAAAAGTACCACATCAGCTGAAAGTTTTAGCATGATACTATACGCGTCTCTCTTACGTTGCAAACGTTAGAAACATTGCCCCACCATGAAAAGTATAACGTTTCTCATTGGATAGACAGAATTTTTTTAGGTGGAGCTTAAGGTTAACATTGAGACCCTGATTGGTCAGTTGAAAACACAGCCAGACACCTTTTTTTTTTAAACCAACTTCGGTAAATTGTAGTAAGGAGAAGTTAGGAGAGAGTTGCTTACGAGACGGCGAGGTGTGTGGAGCTGCGCCACCTACCGCCCCCAGACACTGCCTAAACACCGACAAGGTAATGAACGCATGCGGTGCCGCCACAAGGCTTCACTCAGAACTGCAGAAGTCTCATGTGTTACACCCCCTTTTTATGTAATACTAGTGTCGATCGTCAATTAAACTTAGTGGTATTCACTTTTGCTACTAGAAGTTAAAATCTGAAATGCGATGATTTTTCTGTTATATAATTATTGAGAAGCCACATCGGCCAATGTAATTTACGACAAGTTAAATAAGTAATTAAAGATAATTGAGGGTCACTGTAGCCCATTTTGATAGTTTTCTCTTTTATGAAACTTAACTTAAATCTAGATTATAGATGTGATATGGCATAGGTCATCCTTCGATCCATTGTAGAACTTGGAAACCCATTCAGGGAATATTCGTTCACATTTTTGTTGAAAACAGTAGGTTTTTATCATCCTGTATTAAAATATTTCCTTTTATCAATAGTGCAATTTATAAACAATGCTGCCCGCATCTCGTGGTCGTGCGGTAGCGTTCTCGCTTCCCACGCCCGGGTTCCCGGGTTCGATTCCCGGCGGGGTCAGGGATTTTCTCTGCCTCGTGATGGCTGGGTGTTGTGTGCTGTCTTTAGGTTAGTTAGGTTTAAGTAGTTCTAAGTTCTAGGGGACTTATGACCACAGCAGTTGAGTCCCATAGTGCTCAGAGCCATTTGAACCATTTTTATAAACAATGCTTTTTCAACGTTGTTTTACCAGCTAACTAAAAATAGGAAAACCTTGAACCCCTTCCACTAAATTTAGTTAGTATTAAGATTCTTTTACAGGGAGTGTAGTGGAGGTGACGCTGAAATCATTACGTATTTGATTATATCATCGATAGTCTCACTGAACTCTTCTGAACTCTACATGCCATGTGTGGTCTGGCGTCTCCTTACCAGCAACAGGTCCCAGGTTCAAACTAGTCAATTCCATAAAAAACATGCTCAGAGCGGTGTTGAGCGAAAGTGGGATGGAGACACGACTTAGAACAAACACACACCACACAGAATGTTAGCCACTTTTCAAAGCAACAAGAAAAAAATAGGGTGACATGTATAGAGAAATCAATATGAATTTGAAATTCTCTTAAATTTTCAATGTCATTTTCATTGAACTTCGAAAAGGCATTTCCTCATGAGCATCAACGTCTCACAAAAACAGATGGACAGTGTCAGGTATTAAAAAATTCCTTCCAAACAGTCAAATACCTCAGTTTCATGGAAAATAGTCATAATGAGCCACAGTTCATAAATTACTGTCACAGGACAAAAGAATTTGTAGGAAGATTCTGATTGCTTCAAAAAAGTCATTTAATGACAAAATAATATGCAAGGCAGAGAATAAAAGAAGAGGAGTCTGGGATGTCATAAGGAAAGGAAACGAGAGAGAGAAACATGGGTATACTAACAAACAGATAAATACAGAGGATAATAAATGAATCACACCACCTTGCAACCTATGGGAATCATCATTTTTCATATATAGCTGAGAAGTAACAGAAAAAAATTCTGAAAAAAATTTAACACTTGTAAATAATTATGCATGAAGTACAATGTTGATACTACTATATACAGAGCATGAAGTCAGTAATACTGTACAAACACAAAACAGTAAAATGTCAATAGGCTTTGATGAAATATCAAAGTATGTATTAAAACAAACATTTGAATGTATAAAAGTTCCTTCAACAAACACAATGATGAATCCTTCACATCGGGTGCCACCATACCCAAAACTAATAGAGCCCATTATGGAAGATATTGTTGGAGTATATACATGCTTTTTAGAGATATACCGTTTGGTTTCCGAAGTGGTAGAAGTTTGGGATCAGCCACAGTAGAATCCACAATAATGTTCTGCGATTCTCTTTACAAAACCAGTGTGTCACAGAAATCTTTTTACTCTTCTCTATGGCTTTTGGTACATTTGCCCATTACATTCTACTAAATCAGCTGGAAGTATAACAATTAAGAGCGATAGCTATTAACTAGTTCCGGCAATAGTTGGTAGATATGGTACAAAGAGCTGAGGTAACACATACCGCAAATGCATTTAATGATTTAGTAGAATACTTAAAACAACAAAAATACATTAATAAATGAATTTCTCATGGTAGAATTTGAGCCACAATACTTTTTCAATGGTGTTATCCATGGGAAAAATTTCTTTGTCAAGGAAAGTAATGTTATAGTGACTGAGATAACAAGAAAACTCCTTACAGAGAAAGCAAATGAAACCCACAAAGACAGTTGGTAAATAAGCAGTAAACAGTCACAGAACATAAAAGAAACAATGCCATGAGAATCAGTTTGAAGAGGAAAAATGATGTTAAATTAAATGTAGGTGGCACCTCTATAGACAGTGTAACTAATGCAAAGTTGCTAGGAGTGACTTTTGGTACTCGGTTGAATTGGTATAATCACACATGCTTCCAAAAAGAATGTCAGTAGCATGTTATGGCCTTTGAATCCTGCCACCAATGTATAACAGCCAGTGTACTTTTAGTAATATACTGTTCATACGTACACTCAGTTCTTTGTTTTGGAATTCTTTTCTGGGGACAAATGCACAAAGTACGAACACAATTTTCAAACTGCAACATGGGTCCAT
This sequence comes from Schistocerca nitens, assembly GCF_023898315.1. Taxonomy (NCBI): domain Eukaryota; kingdom Metazoa; phylum Arthropoda; class Insecta; order Orthoptera; family Acrididae; genus Schistocerca; species Schistocerca nitens. Next base: position 316,773,647 of record NC_064621.1, on the reverse strand, counting down.
AAGAACCATAGCCAGAAACAGCTGTCGAGCGCATTGTAAAGATGTGTTCAAAATACTGGGAATCTTAACTGCACCATGTGAATACATTTATCAGCTAGTTGTGCACGCCAAAAATAACCTAGATAATTACTGCATAAACTGCTGTGTCCTTGATAATGCAATAAGATCTTGAGTGAATATAGAATTACTGAGGGAGAATAAACATAATACTCAAACCAGAATGTTCCTACAAAGCATAAAACTGCACGATAAATTACCGAAGCAGATTAAAGAAACTGGTGAAAAGAGCTGTTAAGAAGTATCTCTTATGAAACACGTTTCATACGCCTAGGATGTCTCAGAAGACATAGAGTAGAGGATTCCTAAAAAATGTAACACGTATAAATAACAATAACAATAATGAAACGGCTAACATTCCACATAACACTCAAACTATTTTTTTTTCTTGTCTTTTTTTTCCTTTTGTGGAAATACTTAATTCCAACATTTATGCCAGGTATAATCTTACACCTCATCTTTTTCTGAACTCAATATTTCACTCTTTACGCAGGGTTCATTTAGGCTAACAATTGGGAATTTGCGGAGCACAACATCACCCTAACAGCAGTTAATACTGTATAGTGTTATGAAACAGTGTGTGTTTTGTGAGTGTAGTATTTGAAGTGGCTGGAAATGATAAATGAATGAACAGTGTCGCATTAGTCTTCTTCAGTATTAAAAGACTTATTTGTAAAACAGTATTTTAGCCTAGGGGTGAACTGAATGAAGTAGCATTGTGTCAAACAAAGAGGTGTTGCATTCGGGAGGGTGGATGCCCCAATCGTCATCCTGCCACGGCCGTCTACGTGTCTCAACCTTGTCATACTACACCGGTCAGACCGTATGAAAGATACTTTGTTTTTGTAGTCCTTCAACTGTAAAAACGAGGCGTGTCCAGTATTCCTATAAAAGACCTCCACAGATGAATAGAACTACTACTATTATCGGTAGAGAAAAGTTAACACGAGACGCTTTGAAAGAATTCGTTTTTATAACAGGCTTCTGATCCGACTTCAGTTGTGACTTCATACCTGACGTTAGATATCTCTGTATACTTTATTTATCTGAGTATTGTACATGGTATTTCTCGTTAGCGACCAACGCGAAAGCACTAAGAAGGCTATTAATGTGTAGTATGTGTTCAGTGACGAACAAACGTAGATAATAAGAACTCATAATTCATTGTGTATGCCTATGTAACTGATTAATTTCTGAAAATCGTAGGTACTCACAATTCCATGTGCATGCCTGTCTGACTGCATAAAATTCTTAAGATCATAAGTATTCGTAATTCCTTGTATAGGCCTATATCTATCTGACTGCATAAAATTCTTATAGTTCATTTAAACATAAATCATAATGATGTGTATAAACTTAAATGGATCCTGAGAAGATCCTGTAATTGACTACGAATTACAGGCTATGTGGTGGAATTAACAGCACTGAACCTGCACTCTGGAGATAATTCCTCATTTCCAAATAATAAAGTTGTTCACTTCGTCAGCATAAAGCGATATTTTTTAAAATCATTACCAGCAGGCAGTTCAAGAACTGATAATCCTATTGTGTATCTTGGTTGATAAGTGCGTGGTCTTTACACTCTGCTACATGTAGGGTTCCGCCCGTGAAGAAGACGGCTTCTACGTAAGCGCATTGTTCCCATGACGAAATGTTTGTAAAACATACCTGCCGAACCCAGAAACTGTGCCACGTAAGATCCGAAATCATGTCCCGGCTACGAGAACGATTCGTATACTAGGAAAAAAAAACATTTTAAGAAACGTACAGGTGATGAACACAAATAAGGGAAAAACCATAAACACAACACATTATCAAACATATCCCAAGCAGGAATTCCGATAGCATTCAGTTGTCTCGAAATGGACAAATACAGATCATGTGTGGTTACCAGAGGATTAGTACACCATTCATCCTGCAAAACAGGAGGAACTTCAGGTGACGATGATGGTGGTCGAAATCTATCAAGCGTCATTTTTTCGAAGCACAAATTTGAAAGGCTGTAAAAAATTGTGACCTGGAAACTGTGGTGGCCATCGGAGATGCGACGTTCATCCAGTGCTTCATGGTCGATGTTACCTGGCTTCGACAGCAAGTTTTTCTCGTAGTATTGGGATTGCAGTTCACCCTACGATTCCCTGCCCCTGGAGCGTGTGATTTTGGTACTGACAAGACTCGCTATTGCAACATTAACTTCGGCTGTGACATTGGCAACTCTCGTCCTCATATTTTTAGTTCTCAATGACTGTCCGCTTCCGTCACTCAACACTCACTTTCGTCCACGTCGTAACTTAGAGGACGATGTTTCTCCGATTTCCCCGTGAGCGGTTTACTGCTTCTGCATGATTCCTCCTGAAACACCCATTATCTTATTAATACATTTACTTCCCAGTACGTCTCATGGCAAAGCTCAGAAAAAAAAATGCTCCGAACAATGTCTAACTTCATCTTAAGTCCAATAAATAATCTTCCTTCATTGTCCAGAGAGAGTAAAGCAGACTTACCAAAATGAGAGTTGTAACATCGGTGGGAACGAGCTATCTCACAGGGAAAATTTACATGAAATAAGAAAAATTAAACGTTCCTAAAAAAGTTACAGTTTCTGTATACTCCCCATTGTCTGAGCACGACACGGCTGTCGGTCGATACCGTTGAGCCTTTCGAGCCCTGTTAGGAGGGAGAGTATTCCTCAGTTCAAACATATAACCAGGTACACATGACATAAAGTCCACTGGGAGATTGGGATAACATTCCATGAATCGACAGCTAGGTTAAACTGTATGGAGACCTGTTTAGCAGGATTTAGCTCATTTCTCTGCCAGCTCTCCCTGTTTTGTTATTTAACTATTATCATTGAACATGCAGTATTATTGCTATGACTAATGTTACTCATGGGAGAAATTCAAAGATTGTTTCAGTATTTTCTGGTTGATAGAACATTGTATTTGCATTATTTCTCCATCAACAATTGTCTCCTAACGGAGCCAAATGAACTCAATACTCTGAAAGATGGGAATCATGTGCATTTTTAGTCATACACTTCTTCTGGCAGAGGCAATTCAGTTCAGCATGTGTCTCACGTGTCCTGAATGTACAGGGGTTGCACAAAAGTATGTAAACCCAGCGAAAACACATGCCTGAAAAAAAGATACAGATGCCAGCGAAGCTTGTCGGTTGCGCTGTTTTATTTTACCACGAACGGCGCCTGTGCAATATCCTCAATATGTTGCAGGTGTCAGTCGTGTTAAGAACAGTGTTCAGTGTACATGCGGGTGCATTACTAGATTCGACTGTTGAAAAATTTTTGGTCATCTTATTGGTTGTTTCCGTAAGAAAGGTATTGGTCTCCCGAAACATAGAGCGCGCGGCCACATCTGGCGCCAACATCCGACGGCACAGTACTGCGCATGCGCCAGATGTGGCCCCGCGCGCTCTATGTTTACTAACGCGCGGCCGCAGCATGAATTCAAGATGACGTCATCAAAGTCGTGGCACGGAGCCAGAGGCTATATGAGTAATTATCTCAGTGAGACGGCGTCAGTCGTCGTGCAGCTGCGCGTGCAACAGCATTGGACGGCTCACAGAGATGCCTCGTTATAGGGGAAGTTATAGACGTTCGCGTCTTGCTCTTTATAAGGCCATAGATGATTTGGAATTTAAAGTTGGTAATAAGGGAGGACAGAGTTTTCTGCAAGGTCCTTCTATGTTTTGTGGATGTGCAATTAATTTTACACTTACTCAAGAAGATGCAAATATGTCTGGTAATGGATGGATTACTGTTGCTGTAGTGCGTTATACAAGTACTACAGTGAAAGGTGTAACTTCTTTGGAAGCATTTAATAACAGAGATGTTTTAGCTTATCGTACCTATCATGTTGGAGAAGTTTTCAACAAAGATATGGGTTCATCATATTTTACCTCTCCAATGCCATTCACGATAAGCTTTTTTTCAGGCATGCGTTTTCGCTGGGTTTACATACTTTTGTGCAACCCCTGTACATTCAGGACACGTGAGACACAAGCTGAATAGAATTGCCTCTGCCAGAAGAAGTGTATGACTATAAATGCACATGATTCCCATCTTTCAGAGTATTGAGTTCATTTGGCTCCGTTAGGAGATAATTGTTGATGGAGAAATAATGCAAATACAAGGTTCTATCAACCAGAAAATACTGAAACAATCTTTGAATTTGTCCCATGAGTAACATTAGTCATTGCAATAATACAGCATGTTCAATGATAATAGTTAAATAACAAAACAGGGAGAGCTGGCAGAGAAATTAGCTAAATCTAGGTAAACAAGTCTCCATACAGTTTAGCCTAGCTGTCGATTCGTGGAATGTTATCCCAATCTCCCAGTGGACTTTATGTCATGTGTACCTGGTTATATGTTTGAACTGAGGAATACTCTCCCTCCTAACAGGGCTCGAAAGGCTCAACGGTATCGACCGACAGCCGTGTCGTGCTCAGATAATGGGGAGTATACAGAAACTGTAACATATTTAGGAACGTTTAATTTTTCTTATTTCATGTAAATTTTCGCTGTGAGATAGCTCGTTCCCACCGATGTTACAACTCTCAGTTTCTTAAGTCTGCTTTACTCTCTCTGGACAATGAAGGAAAATTATTTATTGGACTTAAGATAAAGTTAGGCATTATTCGGAGCATTTTTTTTTTTTTAGCTTTGGCATGAGACGTACTGGGAAGTAAATGTATTAATAAGATAATGATCAGTTCTGTTGGCTACCATTCTATTGTCTACCATTCTACAAGAATTTGTAGCATGATAAGGGCGGGCGCGAATACGATAACGATCTGAGGGTAATTATGAGAGGTGAATTATTAGAAACTGTGCACTTTTAAATAACAGAATATGCACAGGGTCCCCCACAAATGATGAGACAGACTTGGAGAGATAGACACACGTGTCCGATAGCGTCATCCAACCAGGTTACACAGCGTCTAAGGCTACCACCGAATTTTTTACTATGAGCGACCTTAGGCGGAACTTTTCTCATAGTTGTTTGCTATTCAGTGATCGTTATTGATCGTGATTAGAGCCAGTGAAGAGGATGGAGCCAGCTGTTGGTTACAAAGGCAATCCTTTCAATGCAGTGCTCCGTTGCCTCTACTTGTGACGACTTTAGACACGGGTTCCCATCAGCATTTTATTTTTCTCCTAGGATGTCATAAAAATCCAAATTTATTCTATGAACAGGACAAACCACGAACCTACTACGGTGTCGTAGCAGGCGGAGAGGTGATACTCCGACGTGGCGCGTCCCAGGTGGCGGATAGGGGGGTCCTCACCGGTTTACCGGCGGACTTGAGCGAAATAAAATAGCTCTCGCGGACCAAACACTAAACAACCTCTACGGCTAACAACCGCAGTTGTAACTCGGAGCTTGCTCCATACAAGGTTGACTACCTTTGAAAGTCAAACATGGAAGGAAATCTTTCAAGGAATAATCCACCGCTTGGCAATAACCAAGGAAGACTGCACTCGGATACGGTGGGCAGTCACCTGAAAGATAACTTGGATGAGTCGGAGCATCTGAAAATACCCAAAACGGACAGACGACCAAAACTCAAGACAAGACAAATAAACTACATTGCGACACACAATATAAATTCCCTCATACAACCAGGCAAACTCAAAATTCTGACGGATGAAATGGATCGCAAGGGGATTCTCATAACCGGACTTCAAGAAATGAGAAATACTGATCAGGAGCCGATAGAATCACAAGGATATAGGATTTATAAGGGAATACCAGGAAAAAGAGTCATGAAACAGTGTCCACAATTTGGAACAGGATTCGTGGTGAGTCTGAAAATAATAGAGTCCATAATAGAATTTAAAGCACAATCTCCCAGGCTCTCAACATTAACTCTAAAAGCTGCAAATAAAATGTACACAATAATAAATGCCCATGCCCCGACAAATGATAAAAATAATAAAAAAGAACACAGAGAAGAGGTAGAAAAATTTTGGGAGCTCTTAGATCAAACGACGAATAACATTAATAAAAATCACATCAAAATTTTAATTGGAAACTTCAATGCCCAGTTAGGAAGGGAAAAGAGATATAGAGACATAATAGGGAAATGGACAGCACAAAGAAGAACAAACAAAAATGGCATAAGACTAGTGGAATTTTGCAGAAACCATGACATGATCTCAAAGTCGACGTATTTTAAGAGAAGACCAAGTAAACTTAAAACTTGGAAACATCCAGACTGGAAAAAAGGAGAATGGCAACTGGACCATGTCTGCATGGATAAGAATTACCACAAGGAAATTTACAATGTGAAAGTACTGAGAGGGACAGATACCGGATCAGATCATTACATGATAAAAATTAAAATTAAATTAACCCCATTAGCAAAGAAAAAATCCCACCAGAAGAAGAAGAGAACCTATGACCCTCATAAACTGATACAAAATGAGGATTATGAAGCACAAACCAGGGATATAAAAATAACAGATGATCTGGAAGAAATAATTCCCAAATTGAAACAAATAGCTGAACAAGTTGCCCCTATAAATCCAAGGAAAAAACACCAGTGGTGGAACGATGAATGTGATGAAGCAGTGTTGGATCGACACCAAGCCTGGTTAAGGCATCAAAATGAAAAAACAGAAAAATCATATTTGGAACTCACAAAACAAAGGAAGACAACACAAAAAATAATAAGGAGAGTTAAACGTCAGTACCAAAAAGATATACTTCTAATGATAGAAACAAATAGTGAAAAAACAAACTCAAGAGACTATTACAAAATATTTGGCAGACAATTACAAAGATATGATCCTCCAACATCAATGTTAAAAGATAAAGATAATAGCCTAGCCCATAGCAATAGTAAAAATACAGAAATTCTAGCAGAAACATTTAACAAGTTACTAAATTGTGAAGATCCCCCAGAACTTCTTCAGATAAACACAGAAACCCCAATTAAAACACCAGCAGAAAATATAAATCCACCTACAATTAATGAGGTCTACAGAGCTTTGAAAGAACTCAAAAACTACAAATCAAGTGGAGAAGATCAAACGTTTGCTGAACTTTGGAAATATGCAGCAGAACCAGTAAAGATATAATTACACAAATGCATAGTAAAAATCTGGAATGAAGAGAAATTACCAGAAAATTGGACTACTGCTATAATACATCCATTACATAAGAAAGGAGAAAAATCAAATCCAGACAACTATAGAGGAATTTCCCTTTTGGACTGCACGTATAAGATCATGTCAAGAATACTATACAACCGCTGTAAAGATCAACTAGAACTGGAACTGGGAGAATATCAAGGAGGATTTAGATCCTGGAGAAGCTGCCCAGAACAGATAATCACCCTGAAGTTAGTTATGGATGTCTACAAAAGAAGGCAAAAACAACTAGTCATAACCTTTGTAGATTTCAAAAAGGCGTATGATTGCATCCATAGATCTTCAATGATGAAAATATTAAGGAATTTTGGACTTCATCCTAAATTAATAAAAATGATACAGTTAACCTTAACAAACACCAAATCCAAAGTAAAATTTAGAGGAGAAATATCTGAACCATTTACGATTAAAACAGGGTTGAGACAGGGAGATTGTTTATCACCATTGCTATTCAATTGTGCTCTTGAATATGTAATGAGAGAATGGTACAAGGAAAATCCTATGAATATTAAAATTGGAACTAAGAAAGATAAAATAAACCTAAATTGCTTGGGATTTGCTGATGACCTAGCATTACTAGCTAATAATATTCAGGAAGCCACGAAACAAATAACAAGCTTACAAAATATAGCACAAAAATTAGGACTCCAAATATCATTTGAAAAGACTGAAATAATGGTAACGGATCCACTTGTAATAGATCACATCACAGTGAATAATAGGGAAATTAAAATAGTGAAACAATTTAAATACCTGGGTGAAATTATAACACATAAATTGGACGAGAAACCTGCATGGCGAGCAAGAACTAATAAAATGATAAAAGCTCAAAAACTAACGTGGTCTACGTACAATAAAAAATGTCTATCAATTAAAACAAAATTAAAACATTACAAGACGGTGGTTCAACCAGAGGTTACATACGGAAGTGAAACTCTTTTTAAAGTCACCCAGAAAAACAGAATTGACAAAATTTTAAAAGTAGAGAGAAGAATTGCTAGAACATGCATAAATAAGAAATATCAAAAAGCTGGGCAATGGCGGATAGTTCCAAATGAAGTGGTATACAGAGAACTGGAGCCCATCACTGATACTATACGAAAGAAAAGGATCTCTTTTTGTGGTCACATTCTGAGGACACCAGAAACCAGATTATCAAGGAAAATTATTGAGAAACTCTGGAAGTTGAAACAACAAGGAGGATGGCTTAAGGAAATAAGAGAGGATATGGAAGAACTGGAAATAACCCTGGATGATTTGCAGAACAAAACGCCAAATTTAAAGAAGTTGAGGGACACAGAAATAAGATTTAAACCAAAAATTGACAAACGACATACAATGAAAAGGGTATTTACAGATGAGGAACGACGAAAAGCATCGGAACGAATGAAGAGATACTGGGCCACTCGGAAGGGGAAAATACCAAAGAAGAGGACCAGAAATGATTGACTGAAGTGGTCCAATGAGGCCGTAAAAGCAGAAGAAGAAGAAGAAGAACAGGACAAAAATAAACTACAATTGGAAACCTGAGTCAAAAACCGTCATTCACCGAGGCGACAGAGTATCGCATTCATAGTAGACGAGGCCAGCTCACATAGCAGCTAGCAGTTTGCTTGAGGTGATATTTCATGCATAACGAATCTTGTCAACGTAGAGTACAGGGATGTGTGAGAGATGACGGGTTTGTCGAATTCTGCTCCACAAGGGTTGCAATTTTGCGTGATTTTCTAGTTATTTACATGTTATGATCTAGCATGATTACAGTCCGTTCACCCTAAAGGAAGTGCGTGGTACGGGCACACGTATGTGGACTTCCAGTTTATAAATATGCAGCAACGAAATCCAAAATTAAGCCTATGGTAACAAAACAACCTTAGCGCAGTTCCAGCCTTCATGCAACGTAGACATACAGTGCTGCTGAATGCAGAATTCCCAAGGTGACAGTATTAAAACAAATCTGGAGTTTAGAAAAAGAAATTCAGGGGGGCTTCCAGGGACGAAAGTGATAGAATTTCTCGTGACCCACTTACCAAAAGACAGATTTTTCTATTAACGAAGTGATTCAAGAACTGTTAACATTATTTGCTTGATACAGAATATAATAGTGAAAAGAGCGTAACATCCTTTACTAATTTTACTCACAAGCCATAAAATAATTTTATGAGGTGTGAATACACTTTTCTCTATGTTGTAGGTCAGTAAATCTGTTTGTGGTCATATGAAACTATTCACACTTACGAAAAAACCTTGTGTTTGTTTTGTTGTAATTGCTTCCTAGGATGCACAGCGGGTGCCATGGCACCTCAGTGTAACATCCTGGTGATGTAAATATTGCCTCAGTGTACCTTCAGTGTGATATTTCGTCTCACTACTTTTGGGTAGCATGGCGATCTCATTGTTCCCAATTATTACATTCGAAGTCAGCCAATATAGGTCCACCTGGTTTGCGCCCCCCCCCCGTTCCGCCTCCACCCTCCGCCCCCATGCCGGACCTCTTTCCCTTGTAAGATCCTTAACATTAATTTAAATACTGTACACGATAAGTATATCTCCCAACTTTTTCCTTAATAATCTGTCTTTTGACTGGTTTGACACGACCCACCATGAATTCCTCTGTTGTGAAAACCTCTTCATGTCAGAGCAGCACTTGCAACGTACGTCTTCAATTAGGTGTTAGGTGTATTTCAATCTCTGTCTTTCTCTACAGTTTTTACCCTCTACAGCTCACTCTAATAACCTGGAAGTTATTTCCTGATGTCAGGCGTCCTATCATCCAGTCCCTTCTTCTTGTCAGTGTTTCCCACATATTCGTTTCCTCGCCGATACTCTGAAGAACCTCCTCACTCCTTATGTTATCGGTCCGCCTAATTTTCAAAATTATTCTGTAGCACCGCTTCTCAAATGCTTCGATTCTCTTCTGTTCTGGTTTTCCTACAGGCCATGTTTCTCTACTATAAAACGCTATACTCCAAAAGTATCGTCTCAGAAATTTCATACTCAAATTAAAACCAAAGTTTGATACTAGTAGACGTCTCTTCCCCAGGTACGCCCTTTTTTCCATTGTTGGTTTCGTTTCTATTTTATCCTTGCTCCGTACGTCATAGGTTACCTTGTTGCTTAGACTGCAGAATTCCTTGAATTCTTCCACTTCCTGACCGTCAATTCCAACGTTAAGCTTCTCGTTGTTCTCATTCCTACTACAACCAATTAATTTCGATTATCTTAGATATACTCTCAGTCCATATTCTGTATCCCTTAGATTGTTCATTCCATTCAACAGATACTGTAAGTCTTATTCACTGTCACTGAAGATAGCAATGTCATCAGCGATTCTTAGCAATAATAACATTTCACCCCGAATTTGAATTCCGCACGTGACTCTTCCATTTATTTCCGTCGTTACTACTTCGACGTATAGATTGAATAGTAGGGGTGAAAGACTACATCGTTGCCTTATTTCGTTTTTAATCCTATTGCTTGGTTCTAGTTCTCCCGCTCTTATTATCCCCTCTCGGTTCTCGTACATATTATGTGTCACCCATTTTTCCCTACAGCTTACCCCAACTTTTTCAGAATTTCCACCATCTTACACCACTCTGCATTTCCTTGGTGCAAAACCATGACTTGATTTTTCTTCATTGTTGCTTCCATTATCAACCGCAGTCAGAACTGTCTCCCTGGTGCCTTTGTATTTCCTAAAACCAAACTGATCGTCATCTATCATAGCATCAGTTTCCTTTTACGTGTGTAATGCACCTTTTTTCAAATTGTTTTAGTTGTTAATTACACTGTGCAACAATGAAAATGTAAACGGAATGAAAATAGCCAATTCCTATCAATTTTAATGTGCTGATCGCGAATATCACGAAGACAATTCAAAATTAGCTCTAGTTTTCATTTGGCCAGTTTTTTAAGGTCAGATAATTATATACGGATTTTTATGTGAGGTTTAAAATCAAATAATATAATGGTTTGTCAGAGTCATAATAACTAGTAACAATGGATTATATTACTGTCCCTGGTCTTACTTGTGTGCAATATTTTGGATATAAACGTTTTATTACCAATTTTAGTGATCTTTTTGTCTCCCTCAACTTCAACTTCAGTGACTATATTAATGGATGTAATAATTTTTGCACGTTTCTTTCCAGGTTAACTACCATTTGTTCAAGCTGACTGCTACTGAAGTGAACAAAAATTCCACGAGTATGCGTTAAAAGTGCTGACACATTTTGCTATGTGTGTGGAGAAGTGACATTTGCTTCACAGAAACAGCAAATAACACTGTAGATTAAAAAAGTTTCAGTTGTTATTTTGGGTGCAAAATAGGTTATCAGGGTAAATCCTGGGACCCACATGTGATCTGCGACACTTGTGCCAGACATCAGCAATTGGTTGCATGGGAAAGGACGTTCAATGCCCTTTGCAGTGCCCATTATCTGGCGTGAGCCAACTAACTATGTCAGCGACTGCTAGTTTTCTATGGTTCCTCCTATCGTTGTTGTTGTTGTTGTCCTGAGACTGGTTTGATGCAGCTCTCCATGCTACCCTATCCTGTGCAAGCTTCTTCATCTCCCAGTACTTACTGCAACCTACATCCTTCTGAATCTGCTTAGTGTATTCATTTCTTGGTCTCCCTCTACGATTTTTACCCTCCACGCTGCCCTCAAATGCTAAATTTGTGATCCCTTGATGCCTCAGAACATGTCCTACCAACCGATCCCGTCTTCTAGTCAAGTTGTGCCACAAACTCCTCTTCTCCCCAATTATATTCAATACCTCCTCATTAGTTATGTGATCTACCCATCTAATTTTCAGCAATCTTCTATAGCACCACATATCGAAAGCTTCTATTCTCTTCTTGTCCAAACTATTTATCATACATGTTTCACTTCCATACATGGCTACACTCCATACAAATACTTTCAGAAACGACTTCCTAACACTTAAAACTATACGCGATGTTAACAAATTTCTCTTCTTCAGAAACGATTTCGTTGCCATTGCCAGTCTACATTTTATATCCTCTCTACTTCGACCATCCTCAGATATTTTGCTCTGCAAATAGCAAAACTCCTTTACTACTTTAAGTGTCTCATTTCCTAATCTAATTCCCTCAGCATCACCCGACTTAATTCGACTACATTCCATTATCCTCGTTTTGCTTTTGTTGATGTTAATCTTATATCCTCCTTTCAAGACACTGTCCACTCCGTTCAACAGCTCTTCCAAGTCCTTTGCTGTCTCTGACTGAATGACGATGTCATCGGGGAACCTCAACGTTTTTATTTCTTCTCCATGGACTTAAATACCTACTCCGAATTTTTCTTTTGTTTCCTTTATTGCTTGCTCAATATACAGATTGAATAACATCGGGGACAGGCTACAACCCTGTCTCACTCCCTTCCCAACCGCTGCTCCACTTTGATGCCCCTCGACTCTTATAACTGCCAACTGCTTTCTGTAAAAATTGTAAATAGCCTTTCGCACCCTGTATTTTATCTCTGCCACCTTTAGAATTTGAAAGAGGGTATTCCAGTCAACATTGCCAAAAGCTTTCTCTAATTCTGCAAATGCCAGAAATGTTGGTTTGCCTTTCCTTAATCTATTTTCTAAGATAAGTCGTAGGGCCAATATTGCCTCACGTATTCCAACATTTCTACGGAATCCAAACTGATCTTCACCGAGGTCGGCTTCTACCAGTTTTTCCATTCGCCTGTAAAGAATTCGCGTTAGTTTTTTGCAGCTGTGACTTATTAAGCTGATAGTTCTGTAATTTTCACATCTGTCAACACCTGCTTTCTTTGGGATTGGAGTTATTATATTCTTCTTGAAGTCTGAGGGTATTTCGCCTGTCTCATACATCTTGCTCACCAGATGGTAGAGTTTTGTCAGGACTGGATCTCCCAAGGCCGTCAGTAGTTCTAATGGAATGTTGTCTACACCTGGGGCCTTGTTTTGACTCAGGTCTTTCAGTGCTCTGTCAAACTCTTCACGCAGTATCATATCTCCCATTTCATCTTCATCTACATCCTCTTCCATTTCCATAATATTGCCCTCGAGTACATCGCCCTTGTATAGGCCCTCTATATAGTCCTTCCACTTTTCTACTTTCCCTTCTTTGCTTAGAACTGGGTTTCCATGTGAGCTCTTGATATTCATACAAGTGGCTCTCTTTTGTCCAAAGGTATCTTTAATTTTCCTGTAGGCAGCATCTATCTTACCCGTAGTGAGATAAGGCTCTACATCCTTACATTGTCCTCTAGCCATCCCTGCTTAGCCATTTTACACTTCCTGTCGATCTCATTTTTGAGGCGTTTGTATTCCTTTTTGCCTGCTTCATTTACTGCATTTTTATATTTTCTCCTTTCATAAATTAAATTCAATATATCTCCTGTTACCCAAGGATTTCTACTAGCCCTCGTCTTTTTACCGACTTGATCCTCTGCTGCCTTCACTACTTCATCCCTCAATGCTACCCATTCTTCTTCTACTGTATTTCTTCCCCCCAGTCCTGTAAATAGTTCCCTTATGCTCTCCCTGAAACTCTGTACAACCTCTGGTTTAGTCAGTTTATCCAGGTCCCATCTACTTAAATTCCCACCTTTTTGCAGTTTCTTCAGTTTTAATCTACAGTTCGTAACCAATAGATTGCGGTCAGAGTCCACATCTGCCTCTGGAAATGTCTTACAATTTAAAACTTGGTTCCTAAATCTCTGTCTTACCATTATATAATCTTACCATTATATAATCTTCCTATCAGGAAGGGAATATCTAAGAAGAAGAAGCGGACAGTGATCCATCCTAACATTCCATCTGCAATCCGTCCAGTTCTACATGGGGAAGGATTGCCAATCCGTGAACCACCGACAGAGTACTAGATTACTTCTGATGGGGATTCTGAACGTCCTGAATCATGTACATTACAAGGTTCAGAGTTTCTTCCAAATATACAATCAACTGATGATCAACAAAAATTGTCTCAGAATGAGATAAGCGATCTCATTAGAGATTTGGAGCTCTCTAAAGCTAAGGCTGCGATTTTAGCATCAAGACTGCAATAGCGCAATTTTGTGTAAAGGAATGTAAATGTTTCACTTTACCGCATAAGAGAGCAACAATTCACTCCTTTTTTTAATAAGCAACATAGTCTTGCGGCATGTGTAGACATAAATGGTCTAATAAAGGCTCTCAAAATTTATTTGATTTTAAAGGCAGTGCTTCTTCATATTGGTAATGAGCTTCCTTCTATTCCATTTCGGCATAGTGTGCATGTGAAAGAGTCATGCCAAAACATCAAAATTTTACTAGAAGCCATCAAATATAATGACTCTGGCAGATTTGAGGTGACTTGAAACTGGTTGCACTGCTATTAGGAATGCAGTTGGGGTACACTAAACATTTCTGCTTCCTCTGCGAATGGCATAGCCGAGATCGTGCATTTCATTACAGTAAACATGAATGGCTCACCAGAAAATCTCTTCAACCACGTGTAAAGAACGTTAATAGTGAACGTCTAGTGGACCCTAAAAAGATTTTGCTCCCGCTCTTGCCCATCAAGTTGGGTCTCATGAAAAACTTTGTAAACGGAATGAACAAAGATGATGACGCGTTTAAGTACTTAAGACAAAAATTTCCTTTGTTAAGTAGTAAAGGAGTGCGTTTTTATAGGCACACAGATTCGAGAGCTTTTTGGAGACCATACTTTTGATGGAATCATACAAGGTGATGAGAAGCAAGCACAGAAATATCTTAAGACTTTTTACAGTTCTTAGGGAACAAACGAGCAATAAATTACAAGGAGGTTGTCGATAACTTGTTGTCATATTATGAAAAACTTGGTTGCAACATGTTTTTGAAAATACACTCCTTGCTTACTGATCTTGACTTCTTCCCCAAATATTGTGGTGTAGTATGTGATTAACATGTGAGCGATTTCACCAAGATATTGCCACATTTGGTGCCAGAAAGAGGAGCCCAACTGCTTCAGATGATCACTGCTGGACTGTCATAAGGAATGTTCCCGAGTATGTGTATAAAAGTCAAACCAAGCAAAAACGATCATCATCCGAATTTATCTCTGAACAAAATAAGTAATTGTATATACTGCACAAATGGACGTTTAACATATGGAATCCTTTTTATAAATTTCGGATCAGTTAATTTAAATATTTTCTTTTGTGCTTTACATAGTTCTGGTACAAAGCAGACTTACAATGTATTTTCACTCATGTAATATTATCTTAACTTTTTCTAAATATTTTACTTTTGTACTTCCAGAATGCCACTGAAATTTATCAATGCATAACACATAACATAATTCAAGTTATTATTCACTTAAAATTTGTTGTTCGGAATCACGGAACATGAATGCATATTTATTGAGTGAGTTATTTATACGAAAATGTAGATTAGTTTTTTTTAAAAAAAGCTAGAGCTAAACATTTATGAAGATGATGATTATGTATCATTTTATACTGAAATAAGCATAACTAAAGCAAAATCATACAATTTAGGCACTTTCAGTTCAGATTTCTTTTTCGGTGTTGTTAAGTTAGCTCACTAAGTGTGCATTTGATTTCACGTACGTTCTTCTTACTAGGACAGTGGGCCACTTCCCAGGCTTAAAAAAGTCCGTTGAAAGTAATCTCCTGGATCGTGGTTTAGGGGTGCAGCTTTGCACGAGTACCAAAGAACGCTCGAGGAGAAGAACACATAGGAATGCGCCTGGCTGTCGTCAATTTTGTCCAGCTCTCTGTCAAATCCCACTAGTCAGAGACAGATTCTAAAACCAGTGGAGCATGAATCCTTACAGTTCACTTCCATATTCATACGTCTAAACCCCTGGTAAATTGAAATATTCCTTAAGTAAGTCACAGAAGTGTTGGGAAATCATACTCTGTAGAAGCAGGATAAACAATCTAGTTCCCACTTGGAGCGGACTGCGTCATGTTCGACCGCAATGCTCGGCAGAATTTAGCCTTCTCCTGGCACGAGATCGCCTGGGTTATGACACTAGCTTTCAGGTGAAGAAGGAGCTCAGCCGCTTTGAATCTTCGGTCACGTCTGTCGAGTAAGACGTGCCGGCTAAGCGGGGCGGCAGTATTCCGACGGCGCGTTAATCCACTTTATCTAAGACCGTAACAGGGACAAAAATTTGCGATAGTGAGGCGAAAGGAGAGGCGCAGGTCGCTAGGAATTACAGTTACGCAATTACGGGGAGCCGTTATGGATGCGCGGTGCGCTCGCCGCATCTTTTATTCATCCCGCGCGACCGTCTCTGCAGCCGGCGCAGCGGCGGAGGGTCGGCCGGCCAGCGACAAGTGGACGGCGGGGGCTCGCCGGGTGCGTGGGCGAGGGTGCCGCTGTCGCTGCTACCTGCAATCAGTGCCGAGTGGGCGGCGCGGGTGGCAGTCGCAACCACTGTCCACCCTCATCTGCCGATTATGAAACTCCAGAGCTTACCGAACACGCTATAAATATCTTTGATACTGACGTGAGTGAATAGTGTGGCGTAGCCTTCACGTCCAGAGAACCAGTGAGGTGGCGACAAACAACTGGAGGAGGCGACACCTAAAGCCTGCGAGGTGCTGACATGCGCGGTCTCGGCAAGACGGGTGTCGAGCCATCGATGGACTGGAACATATCGGGATGACCACCAGCGGACCTTGGTGTTAGCAATCTGGTGTTGTTGCCTCATGGGACGGGCGAAACCACGGTGACACGCTGCGTCTCCTGTGGGGAATCAATAGGTGTCGGGCGAAAGTATGGAAACAGCAAAACCACAACAATTTACCTTACTTAATAAGGTGTAGGAAAACCATTCAAGTCGTTTAGAAATGGATGAATACAGATCCTGTACGTTTTCCACTCGAATCTTTCACCACTCTTGCTGCAAAGTAGTAGCAATTGCAGGAAACGATGGTGGAAGTGGGTGGCGATCACGAATTCTTTTCTCCAAGACAGACCTCCGAGGCTCAATAATGTAGAGATCTGCTGACTGTGGTGGCCAGGAGATATGTGACATTTCATCCTCGTAGTCACAAAAGGAGATCAGGAAGATGGGAGTTGTGTCACCGGGGTCGCTGTCGTCTGGGAACACAGAGTCCCCTTTGCGAAACAAACATAGTACCATGGTCACATAGCCCTTGGCTTTATTGCAACCTTGAACAGAAACCACAGGACCCTTGTAATACCCGAATATGGATGCGCAAATCGTCCACGAAAACCTCGTTGAGCTTCACTCTTTGGACGTAAACTATGCTGGGAGTTGCATACAGTGTGAAGCTATACACATCATACTTAATGACTATCTTCCATTGTTCTGCAGTTCATGTTTTATGGCTTTGGTACAACGCATTTGTGTTACGGGCTTTGGAATCACTCATACGGGGTTTCGGAATACCAGTTTTCCGTGCCATTCCGTGCCTATGGAGCTGCTTTCGTGTTGTTGCTGACAAAACAGTGAATTTTGCAGGTGTGGTTCTCTTACTCAATCATTTGAAATAACCGTCTGTCACGATAGCTCAACTTAGCGGTTGATGTTTTCGCATTTTCCCTGTATGCCGTATAAATCTTCTGTATGGTGCTTCTTGGAACGACAAGAACTTTGGATACCTTTGTTACGCAAACCCCCAGCATACGAGCATCAACAGTTTGCCAACGTTCGAATACCATGAGCTCTGACATAAGGCAAGCTCAGTTACACAGGACACTGTTCTGACCACGACTTTTACTTGAAACTCATTGAAGACGTAGCACGTGGGCTCTTCAGCGCATACAACAGCGCAATATGCAGAACTGGTTAGCAATTATGTTCAAGCCTGCTCTTATCGCGGTGTATACTTATTTTAGTCTAACCACTGTATGAGCTGGGGTTCTATGTCCTGGAACTGTTGGCAGCGGAAAGGCGTAGGAGGTTTCATCAATGCGCTGTGGGTCAAGCTGTGAACATATACCTTCTTACAGACGTGTGGTTGATAGCTACGCCTCCGTTCGGACTGGGATGGACTATTGACATGACTGATAAGACATTTCTGGTCTGAATTGAGAAAGGTTTTAGGTATTGTCTCTTATTAAAACATGTAACCATTTTGTGATATATTTAGCTAGAAGCAAATTGGCTGCCGGTAAGTAGTGCAGAACGTACAGGCAAAGATAAACAAGGAACGCAAACTGAGTGGAATATGATGTGAAACAAGCGCGACCGATCTACGACAGCAGCTACTGCCTTGGTCTAACTTGTTTGTGCTGTCCTGCGTGGCTCAACAGCTAAATGCTGCTAAAGAAGACACAAAACTGAACGACATAATGAGTACAGCTACACGTATTATCAAATCGACACTTCTGAAATGGTTACATATTTGCACAATAGCTTAATGAGAGGTTATGTTTATGTTCTGCCGATATATGGAGACTACGAAAAATTTATTTACTTCAGCCTTACGCGATTGAACTTAGCGCCATTGTCAAAGAAATAGAATAAAAAGTATCTTGTCGTTCTCACTATTCCGTAATTGCAAACGCACTTTAATTTAATACAAGCAAGTTGGACACTATAAATGGTATCCGTAGAGTTCTGTTCCTTTGACAAAGGTGTAATGCTGAAACTGGTATGGGAGAAACAAAAAGAATAAGTTGTGGGAAGGTGAGAGTGTTATTATAAGTCAGAAATTATTACCATTCTTGTCATTTATGAAGACAGTTGGCTCTGCTGATAAAATGTCAGAAATGTTGCACAAACTCACAACCAACCATAAATAAGGACTACACCGAAATCCAGGAGCCCATCACTGAAACTTGTTGAGTAAACCATTAATTCTAACATCGACAAAGATCAGACTTGGCTTTTAGAGTGAACTACTTCTAATCCCTGCCGCCTAGGTCCAAACAACAACAACCCGTGAAGAGCTACGACTGAAATAGCTAGGTTCAAATAGAATTACGACAAATCGTGGAAGAAGCAAATTCTGGCTCCGTAAGTGGTTATAGCTGAAAACTCACTCTACCACTGTGACCATGTACCACAGATAATCCAGCTCGTGGCAATGGTGTGTACAAGAAGGAGATATCAAGAAAAAATACCAAATGTACACAATGCCACCGACGATTGTTTATTGTTGAGGGGTTTTATTACAATTTTTTGTGCAGCTAATGCAGTTTTCCATTGTTTTGATAAATACTGCTGGCTTGTTTCATCACTATGGACGAAGAAACGCATGTAAACTAAGCCCAATCATTCCACTCGAAAATGAGATTTCTCTATCAATACAGTGTCTTGAAGGATTGTGGAGCGTATCGCGACGGGAGTGGAATGTTTTTCACCATCAGTAACTGGAAAGCATACTACAGCCTTATTCTCCAGCATTTCCATCGCTGAAGAACATGTGAACTAAAACCTCGTCCCTCGACGAGATTAATTCCTTTATTTCCACCGCAGAAAAAAAGATTCCATTAGTTGAAGAATGGTGTAAATGAACTATGGATATAGGCTGTTCTCAACATTACTGGAACATTTGAAGTGGAAATAGTGACACAGCGAGGCCAGGTGACGTGGGAGTGCAGCTTATCGATACATTTAGGACTTTGAAAAATGTCGGATCAATAGCGTCATGCCGAGAGATAGCCATAGCAGCTGCCACTAGTGCAGTGATTCAGCACGAGTGCTGTCTCAGGACAACAGCGTGGCAGGAAATCTAGGCACAAATTGTTCCTGAAGGACTAAAAGCACGAAAATATTGCATTTACAAGCAAGCATTCAGCGAGCCAACTCACGGAGCTTGGCGGAAGGTACGTGTTACAACTATTAGTCATTTCCCTTCCAGTTACAGTTGCGTATAGAGGCAAAAACGACTATGTGCACACGAGCTAAGATATAGTGGGGGTCAATAAAGCGAAATGGAAAGGAGACAAAGATTCCTGGCCAGATGAATATAGAGTAATATCAACAGCAGCAGAAAAAAGACGTAACGGGAGTAGGGATCATTATGAATAGTGAGATAGATCAGAGAGTGAGTTACTATCAATAGTTAAGTAATAGGGTTGTTCTCATCTGAATCAACAGTGAAGCATCACTAACAGCAATAGTTGAGGCAAGCATGCCAATGTCATAACAAGAGGATAAAGAGACAGAGAATTTATATGAGGATATTGAACGGGAAATTCAGTACTTAAGGGAGATGAAAATTGGGGCTTGGATGTTATTGTAGGGGAAGGTGTAGAAGATTGTGCGAGAATGTGTGATTGGCAGTAGGAATGAGAGAGGGGAATAACTAACTGAGTTTTGTAACAAATGTAAGCTAGTAATAGCGAATACTCTCTTCAAGAGCCACAAGAAGAGGAGGTATACTGGGAAAAGGTTGGGAGATACGAGGAGATTTCAGTTAGATTACAACATGGTGAGACAAAGATTCCGAAATCAGATGGGTAAGGTGTTCTCCAGGACGACAGTTCAGTATTTATGAAGAATAGGCTGAAGTTTTAGATAATAGTAAGGTTGAAGCAAGGTGTAAGAAATGTCTGACATGGAAGTGCTAATAAAAGAAGACATACGCTTGAACATTTCTAAATAAAGCAGTCACGAATGTTGGAAAGGACCGGGAGTCAATAGGGAAGAGATTTGGGATATATTGTTAGAATCAGAATTAAAAGAGCTTTGGACGACTCAAGATCAAGCAAGGGACAAGGGATGAGTAACATTCCATGGGAATTTCTAATATAATTGGGGGGTGGGGCAAGGAAACGACTATTCAGGATTGTATGTAGAAGCTATAAGACTGGCTATATACCATCAGACATTAGGAAAAAAGCATCGACACAATTCCGAAGATTGCTAGAACAGAGGAGGGCGAGAATTATGGCACTGTCGGTACAACAGCTCATGCATGCAGGTTGCTCATAAAATGATATACAGAAAATTAGGAAAGAAAATTGAGGATGTGTTAAATGACCATCAATTTGGCATTAGGAAAGGTAAAGACACGAGAGAGGCAGAGCAAGACTCAAGAAAAATCTAAACGCTTTCATAGGATTTGTCGACATGGAAAAAGCGTTCAACAATGACAAATGGTGTAACATGTAAGAAATTTTAAGAAAAATAGGGGTAAGCCGTAGGAAAGACGGGAAATATAATAACCAAGACGGTACAATGGAGGTGGGAGATCAAGAACGAACTGCTGGGATTAAAAAGGATGTAAGACATGGATGTAATCTTTCGCCCCAGCTGTTGAGTCCATACATCGAAAGAGCAATGATGGAAATAAAAGAAAACCTCAAGAGTTGCAATAAAATTAGGGGAGAAAGTGTGAAGAATTACAAGATCTATTGAATGGAATGAATCTCCTAATAAGTACCGAATATGGATTGATAATAAACCATTAACAGGCAAAAATAATGACATGTAGCAAAAAGGAGAACATCGAGAGTCTTAAAATCTGAACTGGTACTCTCCTGTCTTGGAAGCAAAAGAGCCATTGGTTGGCGAAGCCAGCAGGACATGGAAAGCAGAACTACATAAATTACATTCCAGGAAAGGAGAAATCAGCTGATATCAAATGCAGGCATTAATTTGAGGAAAAAATATCTGAAAATGTATGTTTGCAGTACAGAATTGTGTGGCAGTGAAACATGGACTGTGGGAGAACCGGAACACTGGAGAGTTGAAGTACTTGAGATGTGATGCTGCAGAAGAGTGTTGTCAACTGATAGGTAGGAAATGAGGAGGTTCTCCGCTGAATCGGCGAGGACAGGAATGTATGGAGAGCACTGGCAAGGAGGGGCAGATTAATAGGACGTCGCTTAGGACTTCGGGGAGGAACTTTCATGATACTAGAGGGAGTTGTAGTGAGTAAATGTTGTAGACAATTACAGAGATTAGAATAACTGAGCAGTCAGAAAACCCCAAAGAAAAATAAAATAAGAAAAACCGCCTCTGAACTGCTTTAATCCGAAGAGGTAAGGATCCGAAACACTCGAACAGTATACACTAGACGGTCGCACTTGTGTTCTATGTGCGGTCTCCTTTCCCAAGACTTTCCCAATAAACCGTAATCTGTCATTAGACTTTCCTGCCACAATCTTTACATGATTTCACCATTTCACATCGCTTTACAACGTTGGTCATTGAGATTAAATCGAGACTACTGTGTCAGGCAGCATGTCACTAAATCTGTATTCCATCACGGAATAATTTCCCCAACTCATCTGCATTTACTTACATTTTTCTACGTTTAGGGCTAGCTGCTATTCATTACGCCTACTAAAAATTTTAGCTAAGTCATCATGTATCCTTCAGCAATCACTCAACAGCAACGACACCTAACCGTACACCACAGCATCATCGGAAAATAGCCACACATTGCTGCTAACATTGTCCGCTATAAATGAAGCTAAGTTAGAGCCGATTCCGTAGGGTAATCTTTGTAAAACCGAACTGGAATTCTATTCGAACTTGGGGACTGTTTTGTTTTCAACTCCTAGAGTTGTTACCATGTCCACCGTACGGGATTTTGTGCGATGGTCAAACGACGGTATTTTTGTACTTTCGTCAGCATGAATGATTTGTTAATCGTGAAATTTAAAATTTCAGCCTTCTTTTTGCTACCATCTATTACCTGACGAAATTGGTCATCTAGTGAGTCTTTGACCCGTTTAGCAATTTTACGCAGGACCAGAATTTTCTCGGGTTCTCGGCTAGATCCTGTCCTAAGGTGTGTAGGTAGTACTTGTTATTTCCTTCGTACATCAAGGTATCTACAGACGCACAAATCTCTGTTAACGTCAGCCGGTCGCCTTTTACCTTGGGTCTTGGGTAACTCAGCATTTTTCTTAATTTATTACTGAAAACGGTGGGTCTATCCTATCCTTAACCCACTTACCAGGCACATACTTCTTCAAGACACGAATTACAACCCGTTTAAAATTTACACACAATTCTTCTACTTACGGCATACCGGAACTGGATGATCTCCATCCATTGTCTAAGTGGGATGCTAGCAACTGGTTATACGTAATTTCTAGCAGAAGTACTCTTTTACCCCTGTTAACTGTTTTATTGCATTTGGTAAACGTCGTCGCTGTGATTACGTCATAATCACTAATTCCTGTCTCTATACTGCAAAGGTCTAGAATATTTACACTGCGTATGAGCTGTGGAACTAGTTACTGAAGACAATTCTCAGAAAAGTGTTCAAAAGTACCTAAGAAGACTGCCTTACCGTACCCCCAGCAATGAATCAATAGATATCCCAGACAATAATCGGAAGGTTAAAGTTACCTGCAACTATTAATACATGATGTGCGTATTGCCGCTTCAATGAGCATAACCCTGCTTTGAATGAATCTAAAGGCTTTAAAGCGGAATCAGGGGGCCGATAAAAACATCGAACAATTAACTTGATATCACCCAGTCTTGACGTACATGTATACGTAATTCAGACTGACAAGTAAAATCGCATTGCATAAAATGAACACTCCCACACCTGTGGCGCCTAATCTGTCTTTCCGATATACGTTCCACAATTCGGTAAAAATTGAAGATCGCTCTAGTTCTGGTTTCGGCCAGTTATCGGTCCCGAAAGTGATTTGAGGGCAATAAATTTTCGGAAGGGAACTTCGTTACGAATACTTCGCCAATTCAGTGATCCTGACGGGTAGTGCGTTTGCAAAATGCTAAGTTTACTGGCAGAGTGTCACCCTAAACTGTTGCAGATATATTTGTAGAGTATGAGTTGAGGTCAGGAGTTGCCGTCCGTCGCTTACCACTGGCAGCACGCTACAGAAAACGGAGACTTGGATGGTGTGGAGCCAGGGTCAACTGCATCGTTAAGTGGTATTTTGTGATGTTCAGAGGTGAGCTGTCTTCTGTTTGCGGCAGTCAGAGTTCTGCAGTCAACGTGTTCAATGGTGACGTGTCAGTTCGCAGAAAGTAATGATTGTCGAGAGTGTTAGCTCTATAAAACCTAGAAGTAAGGTCTGGGGAGCTAGCAACAGGACTGATACCATGGTTGTTGGAGGAAGGCTGTGTGTTCGCCAGTATGTAGAAAGCATAATACGGCCTGTGGTCGTAACTCTCATGACAAGAGTACCAGCGCAGTGTAAGCCCACACTGTACACCAAATTACGAACTATGGATCTCTGACGGCCCGATGAGTCTCCTGATTTGTTAGTAATAGATAACAGTTGGGGTTCAATGAGAAGACATATACTTTCACACCAGCCAGCGATCTTATTGAGCAGACCCATGGTTTACAGACACAGCGTTTTTCTTAGAAATAGCAAGAAATTCTGCTACACATTTTTCAGGGATATATGATTCCATGCGATAATTGATTGAAGAGCCTATTAGTTCCAGTGGGGATCACACATCATAATGATTTTGATGATGGACATTACTTCCGAAGCAAATATGTATAGTTCTTTAATACCCATCAGGTGACGTACATCTACACAAAGACTGAAAAATATCAGATTATCGTCAAACACTATCAGATTTGTGTTCCATCGTGCACGTTAGTCTTACGTATGACGACTTCGCAGGAGAACAAAGAGTTTCTACGTACGGAAATCCTGTTCGCTCTGTGCATTCTTCAGATGGGGGAGGCATTAAATAACAGAGTAACCTTTCCTGACGACCATAAAGCGTTGGTTACAGCTTCGAACCGTCGCCAAGTAGGTAAAATACGGGCATGAGTGTCACCTGAACAGATATGCGAATGTATTCAAGACAATCGAACAATCAGAATGTATCCTAAAAGGCAAGGCTACGAAAAATCAAATGAAGTTTCTGGTATGCCTTAAGATAATGTGGTGGATGCTATGTTACTCACTATGCATATATACAATGGAAACGAAACTAGTCACCCACAAGGAACATCACGCTAGAACGTTTACCACCTCTCTAAGCTTCATGAATGCCCCATTTCGGCGAGAGAGATGGAGTTAAAAATGTTCTGCAGGTGTGACATGTTCAGTTCATCCCACTCAACGATGTTCCCGCAGAGCTACCAAGTTGCGATGATGTTGACAGGTATGTTCGATCCGCTGTTCAGAAGAGTCACGGGCAGTTCCTACATTATTTTATTTCTTTAATCATTTAACCTGAACTAATTAGGGATATCGGATCCTCTCTTAAATCTTACTAGGGATTCACACGTTCATTTCCATTTTCACTCCACAGTTACCTATGGAATAGCTATTTTAATATGACTTACTGCATTAAATGACTTGGGTATCTATTCTGACAATGTGGGTAAATAATACTGACTGTGAAGAAATAAAATTAATAATGGCAGTACTTCTGTAACTGCTGCTGCTGCCCAGAATAATAAGTACTTAGAACAGTAATAATAATAGGACGGTTGGAATCTTTATTTTCTATTTACACATCAAATTTCGCAAGATCAAATTGAGGAGTAAATCCCCAAGGTCATGGAACTTGTCAGTGAATGAAATTAAAAAAAAAAGTAATAACAGATAAAAATGCAATTTTTATGAACCCAAAAAAAATCAGTCCCCAAGTTTAAGTAAATGCAATCAAGAATACAACAAGAATCAGCTTACTTTTTCAAGGAACTGCTCGACAGAATAGAAGGAGTGACCCATTAGGTAACTCTTCAGTTTCGATTTGAAAGCGCGTGGGTTACTGCTAAGATTTTTTAATTCGAGTGGTAGCTTATTGTAAATTGATGCAGTAGTGTACTGCACACCTTTCTGCACAAGAGTTAAGGAAGTCCGATAAAAATACTTGTTTGATCTGCCGAGTATCAACTGTGTGAAAGCTGCTTATACTTGGGGATAAGCTGATATTGTTAGCAAGCAATAACAGTAAGGAACATATATATATATATATGTATATATATATATATATATATATATATATATATATATATTGAGAGGACAATATCGAAACCCGACCCGTGAACTAGGGTCGACAGGAGGTTCGTGGAGTTATACCATTTATTGCCCAAACCGCCCGTTTCTGAGCCAAAAATAGCCTTTTAGAATGGAAAGCGTTACCCCAGAATATAATGCCATACGACATAAGTGAATGAAAATAAGCAAAGTAGACTAACTTCCGTGTCGCATGATCACTCATTTCAGATACCGTTCGAAAACTAAAACATGGGAGCATTGAGTCTTTGAACAAGATCCTGACTGTGGGCTTTCCACGACAGTTTACTATCTATCTGAACACCTAGAAATCTGAACTGTTCAGTTTCACTAATCATATTCCCATTCTGTGAAATTAAAACGTAAGGTTTTGGCGAATTGTGTGTTAGAAACTGTAAAAACTGAGTCTTACAGCGATTTAGCATTAGTTTATTTTCTACAAGGCATGAACTTCGGTCATGAACTGCGCTATTTCAAACCGAGCCAATGTAGCACACAACAACCTTTACTACCAAAATAGGGTCATCACCAAATAGAAATATTTTAGAGTTACCCTTTAGTACATGTGTCGTTGAAATTCACTGTGAAAACCTTCAACTGTCTTTTATTTTGACAGTGCCACTGGTTTCGGTCATAGACCATTTTCAAGCTTAGTGGTCATAAGCTATCTGGTGACAATTGCACTACACAATCATTATATTGGTGACAATGTTATTGACTACTTTTTACCTTCAGCAGCAACTTGTAACGGCTTACATCATGGAATATAGTTCCTGCCATTTAGCCATTTGTGCTGGTAAGCCTCAAAATATTCTGTGCCCGAAACTAGTAGCACTGTCCAATATAAAAGACAGCTGAATATTTTCACTATGAATTTCAACGATTATTTAGCATCTGATTTTCCCCATACATATGCTTACAAACGTAGATGTGCCATTAACGGTCTTATGAAACGAGATGTTATACAGTTCTCTAATATTATGCTAGAATTGAGCTCATGGGTTAAGTTCGGGTGGTTTAGCTGATCAGTCAATGTGGAGCAGGATACACACGCTTGCTCTCTCTGATCACAGTGGATGTCAGCTTCCAAAAGAAGCGTGTACACAGCTAACTCGTCTTGAAGATTTGGGAGAAAGGTAACCACTTGGTGGCAGAGAATGTCAAAAAAGACCTCGCGGTTCATATTCCCGGTAAACTGAATAAGTGGTTTCATTTCTTGGTACGGAAATCGCAACCAGTTCATTACACATCCTCTGTCCACCTGAACTACTTCCACATCCTTCGTGTTAAACACACTGGGCCGTTGGTGAACTCGACGCTTCCGTCATTCGAGAAAAGGCGTTGTGTATCACGAAAAACCCCACTAACAAAATTCCGAGGGTCCACTTTCTGAAAAGCGTAAAAGGGCATTACTTCCTCTGACACACGTGGCTTATAATCCTCCTGCTCGGATAGTATAAATTCTAACAGGTCCAGAGGAGTTTTCATCCAAATGTACCGTTACCAAGTGGAATAGGAAATGGATACTGGAGCATTATTTCCTCCCCGCCAAACATTGGCAGGTGGCTAGCTTTTGTAGAATTGCAGATTCTGATAGAAATGAGAGTCTTAAAATTCATGCTGCATTCCAGAGGTGGATCTTGTTCCTACAGAGAAGGAATATTGTCTGTTAGAAGTCTCAGGCGCCCTCAAATACGGTCGATGGCCAGACATAAGATGGAGGAGATCAACGATATCAGCACGTACGATCTATTCAAGAACTCCCAGAGCAGAATGCGTGGTTTCCTTTATCGCTATGCCCTGTATCACTTCATGAGTTAATAACATTTATTAATAGCGTAGTGATGCTTGGATATGGAAAAATAAAGGCCTTTTTAAGAAAATACGTATGTGGAGAATTCTTGATCAGTGTTATTAGAAATGAAATGAATTCACTTATTGTGAATACATATTATTGCCAGCCACTTAAGACAAATGAAAATTTGTGCCGGACCATACTCGAACTACAATGCCCGTCTGTCGTGAGCGGTCGCCCCAAGCACTTACCGAGCGAGGTGGCGCAGAGGTTAGCACACTGGACTCGCATTCTAGAGGACGACGGTTCAAACCCGGGTCCGGTCGTCCTGATTTAGATTTTCCATGTATAGCCCCTAATCGCTTTGAAACGTCCCCTTAGAAAAATCAATGAATTACTGTGCTGATAAACTTTTTACGTTATTTGTTTTTCAAACCGCTGAGCAGAACTGAACGTACTCAGACATCTCTCTCTTTACTTATTCTGATCAACACTAAAGTGACACACAATATTTTTAGCGCAACGCAATCTGACTTTCAATTATCTCTACAAAAGAATGGCCCTGACTACGAATAACGTATACCTTTCATGAATCTCTTACAAAAATCTTCGTTACTCGAACTACTGTAATACAGCGAGCGCCAATCCTGCCAGCTAAATAAAAGTCTCTAACTACTGAAATCATTAACAACTGATAGGCATAGTTAGCAAATGAAAGATTTTTGTAGAGAACAAACAATGTATTTACCTTAATAGTGTTCAAAAGTCATAATATATATCAGTTCATGACATCCAGTTTTACGAATTTACTGTCTCTGATGGACACACGTTCAGATCATACGTTCTCAAAACTCTACCATCTCTCTCCCCACATCCACCATTGCTGGCGGCTCACCTCCAACTCCGCAACGCTACGCGCTGTTCACATGTAACTGCCCAACACTACAATAACGACTATTTTAACAATGCCAACCAGCCACAGACTTCATGTGGTGTCACCGCCAGACACCACACTTGCTAGGTGCTAGCCTTTAAATCGGCCGCGGTCCGTTAGTATACGTCGGACCCGCGTGTCGCCACTATCAGTGATTGCAGACCGAGCGCCACCACACAGCAGGTCTAGAGAGACGTCCTAGCACTCGCCCCAGTTGTACAGCCGACTTTGCTATCAATGGTTCACTGACAAATTACGCTCTCATTTGCCGAGACGACAGTTAGCATAGCCTTCAGCTACGTCATTTGCTACGACCTAGCAAGGCGCCATTATCATTTGTTATTTATCTTGGGATGCATGTACAGTCAGACCGATGTTCACCAATTATGGATTAAAGTTAAGTATTTCACCATCTGCGTCCGTTTTTCTAAGTTCTAATTTCCTTGTCAATTTCCAGACCTCACGCCAGCCTGCGTGATCTTAAATGCGTGCCTTTCGGCTTCCTCCAAACCCCGTGAATTGGCTCCTGCCAATTCACAACACTTCACACAGCACAGTCAGTGATTTTCATATGGAGAGCTACGTGGCGTTAACAAACATAAAAATGTAAACAGCCTCATTACAGCTTTAAAGGGTATGGCTGATTTCCTTCCCTATCCTTCCCTAATCCGATGGGACCGATGATCTCGCTGTTTGCTTTTTTTTATGTGCACAAATCTTGTCTCAGATGATGTCGAAATTGTACTTTGTAATAAAGGGTGAAACATTAGCAGTCCACATGACGTGGTAGTACAGACAACAGGTTTTTATATCTATTACAAGCGAGATGCCTCGTCGCCGTGTCCACCGTGTGTTCCGTTGGCGCCCTGCTGTTTGTAAGATCTTTACATGTTGAGATTGTCTATTATATGAATTTCTCGATTCAAGAAAATTTTACCAACAGCCGTATATTTTGGTTTATTTTATTTTATATCTCAAATGCTACCAGTTTCAGCAACTCAGTATTGCCATCTTCAGGTCCCGGCATAATAAAGGAATATACATGTATTGATATAAGGGTGTACAGTTGAGGTTTACAAGTGACAGGTATTCATAGTAACGTTTAAACTTAAAACTAGTGGAAATATCAACATTAAATCAAATCTATGTGTAAATCCAGCACAAATATGTTAAAACATATGTATATATTTGTTAATAGCATTAAACTAAACCTCTCTGTATATCTAGCACAATAGATTAAAACATGTGTACACATTTGTTATTCATAAAACTATTTTACATGACATTTTAGGGAGCTTGTAAAATCATTAAGAAGATCAGCAATAGACAGCATACAAGCAAGAGCTCCGTACAGACAATCGACAAATATGTCCTGTTTCTTGGAACTTTTTTACAATTGTGTATCTTCGGAATAATGTGATGCTGGATATAAATTTCTGTTTCTTTAAATACAAAAAAAAAAATTTCTCTATACAGAGTGAGTGCAATAGAGATCAAATGTAGAATATTATAAGAGTTCACTGAACTTACTTTAAGTAGCGGAATGGGTTATTCGTCATTATGGATTTAGTACCATCAAGAGAAGTATTCGTCCTTCAAGAGTTCTGGCAGGATGCTTGGGCTCTTCAGAAGGCCCATAATTTCTAACGAAGAGCCTGTCGTAATGTATAAGACCAATCTCGTAGCAGGCCTCTAGATCCCACTACTTTCTGACAGTTTAATGACGAGAAATTGCGCCCCGCATTAAGATTTTATAACCCGTAAACGACTGGTAAGGGATGAAATTGGAAGCCTCGCCATCTTAAAGACGCTGTGAGCACGAAGGTGTCGTCCGTTGTCCTTCAGCAGTTCTCTTCTACAGTACTGTGGGTTCATCATGGGCGCAGAAGATTTACATATTCTTTTACAAGTAAATATATTCTGAGTGCAAGACCTCGTCGGGTATAATATTAATTTATACTACTGTTTACGATGAAATCAGTGTTCGTTCTTTACATTTGACCTTTTTATCCTCCTTCCTTCTTTCACACCACCATCTCCATCACACATAAAAGGTTCTATGAATTGTAAAAGCATAAATATATCACCATGGTTAGAATTCGAGTTATGTGAAAAATGAAATATTGATTTTGGTGGGTTTATCGTGTAATTATTATATTCAATGAGATAATTTAACTTGTTCCTCTCTATGCCTTGTACTTACTGAAGGCAGACATTATTGTTTTTGGTAGCTGGTAGGACAACGCGTGCTCAGATGGTCTGATTATGATTGGTGTTGCCAATTTCGAAACAGTTATTGTTTCTTTTGAACAATTAAATCCGTCACTATATAAAACGCGTATTGACAAAATAACATTTTCGGTCCTAGTTGTTGTAAACGTCTTACTGCAACGATCTACAGGACCAGAGAGACAGGAGCATTTACTATTTGAACAAAATTCCGGGACAAAAGAACAGTAGGAGAGAAAACAATACGCGACCGGCACTTAATACCTCAACCTCTAACACAACAACCACCTTGACATACACAAAAAATGGTAAAATTTTCATCCTGTATATTTCTCAACGGGAGCATGTATAGTCCCCAATGGGAGCATGTATAGTCCCCAACGGGAGCATATATATTCCCCAATGTGAGCGGTAATATTTAAGTCTTTAATTGCTACAGCTACCATCTAACGTCCGAAACTTTTAGGATGAAGACCATACTTTTTCTGTGATTTCTTTTTTCAGGTTTTTCATGCATTATTTTTATGGGATTGTCTACTTCTTTTTGGATTAGGTTGAAATGGGATCAGGTTTGGTTAGTTATGTTTTCAGTATAT
This sequence comes from Schistocerca nitens, assembly GCF_023898315.1. NCBI lineage: Eukaryota > Metazoa > Arthropoda > Insecta > Orthoptera > Acrididae > Schistocerca > Schistocerca nitens. The sequence goes on along the minus strand of NC_064621.1, from coordinate 316,741,971 downwards.
ACACAGAGCCAATATTGCGTTTCTGTGTACGTGCAACATTCCTTTTACAAAGCTCCTTTCTTAACAACACGAAGTTTACAATTTTGATACTTGGTGAACTGTATTTCACGGTAAGTTTCCTTTGTTGAATACTACATTTACTAAGAAATAAATATCTCATTTTTAACAATCAAAATGTTTTCCTTTTACTACTTTTAGGATCACTATGGGGTTGTTATTTCATTTCTTTCCTCTACAACTGCATGCCATATGCTTTATTGTCTATAATGTTTCTCTAACTTATAGTTTTGATGTTAAAACTGAGTTATTGTTTTGCCCTGGAAAACTGTTAACTTTGCTCCCCCTCCGGGCGCGTCCTGTGAGAAAAACAGGATACGAAAGAGGAAAAGAAGCCAACAACATCATGATTCTTACAGCGATCGTAAGTTAGCATTTTCTTCTTCAACGTATTGGATTCCAAAAATTTTGTTCTTCTGTACATGGGTAGGTTATCACCGATGCTGGAGTTCCTTCGAGTTACCTGGAACGGGTACTGGATACATACCGAATCTAACTGCTGGAGTTCCTTCGAGTTACCTGGAACGGGTACTGGATACATACCGAATCTAACTGCTGCTTATGCAATTCACATTGTTATTATAATCATAATTTATCTGCTCATGTTACTCAGGTATGTGCATTTTGTATGATGTTCGTGTGTTTCAAGATTAGTGCAGTATTAGGATTCGGTAGTTACAATTCTGTCAAGAGGGATGAAATTTTTTCGGATGAAAAATCTTCTTCTTAGGTAGGCAACAGTAGACATAAGTGCCACGTCGCAGTGATTTCGGCTTACAAGGGCACCATATGAACTTCCCCTGAGTAATTTTGTTCATATTAACATGGAGTGAAGCGCACTACTATGACTGCAATATACGCAACTCTTAACCGTTTTTCGAGAAAATCAAGTCTGGAAATTTTAGGCGTGCATATGTACAATGTACGGTCGCTATTACTCAAGGAGTCCGCAACTACTGAAGTGAGCGCATTGTTTCATAAGCGCGAAGTCTCTGTTTCGAATTTCAGTGCCAGTACTTTTCTTCCCACGTAATTCTAAAACCGGATTTATTATGACTATACAAATAATCCAATTTAGCGATTCAGTTGTTACTGTCCAAAGCTTTGTCCGGAAAAAGGAGAAAAAAATTTTTCCTGTGGAGACTAAAAATAAAATCGGAACACACAAGAACTTTCCATTAAATCAGAACAACCATTTCAATTATTGTATCTACATTTGTGAAAATTATTATGTGTAACATGTGGGGCACTGCACGAATCGGCATGATAATCATCACAGAGAAGTGTAGAAAAACGGAACACGGGAATTATTGCGACATGCAGAACATGCCCCCTTGATCTAAGGGCAGCATCTTTGATTAGTAATTAACACTTTCTCGGTCCTGCCTCCGAAATCCACCACGGATCAAATGTTGGTTAATTATCACCATTGTCGGCCAAAAACTTCCGTCATTAGAAGACACCTTCATTCTGCCTGAGGCCTAGTCAAAGAGAGCGGAAGAGCGGGCAGACGTTCAGGGCAATCTCGTGTCCTTCGTGTGGGAAAGTGCCCCTAAAGGCGGAAGAATCAGCAATGATCAATGACGTGAGGATGAAGAAGGTTATGGAAACCACTGTGTTATAGAGGCATGAAATAAATAAGAAGTGCAGGGAAGCTAAGACAAAATGACTGCTTATAAAATGTGAAGAAATCGAAAATGACTCAGCATGTAGTAAAGTCAAAACGACATCCGGCGAAATTAAAAGCAAGGGTGGTAAAATTAAGAGGGCAACTGGAATTCCAGTGTCAAATGTCGAGGAGAGAGCGGATCGGCGGGAAAAATACTTTTGAAAAGGATTTGTCTGATGTAGAAGAAGAAACAGCAGTCAATATAGAAGAGATAGGAGATTCAGTATTAGAATCAGAATTAAAATAGGTTTGGAGATCAAATGAGACAGAACAGTAAGTAACAAATGATCAGAATTTTAAAATCTTCGGGGGAAGTGGCATAAAAACGACCATTCACGTTGGTGTGTAGAATGTATGAGTAGGCGATATACCACCTGTCGTTCAAAAAAATATCATCCGTACTATTCTGAAGACAGCAAGAGCTGATAAGTGCGAGAATTATCTCACACTCAGCTTGAGATCTCATGTATCCAACCTGCTGAAAGGATAATATACAGAAGAATGGAAAAGAAAATTGAGGATGTGTCAGCTGACGGTCAGTTTGGCTTTAGGAACAGTAAAAGCACTAGAGTGGCAATTCTGAGGTTGCGTTTGATAACGGATGCAAGACTAAAGAAAAATAAGACAAGTTCATAGGATTTGTCGACCTGGGAAAAGGCGTTCGACAATGTAATATGCTGCAAGATGTTCTACATTCAGAGAAAAATGGGGGTAAGCTACAGGGAGAGACGAGTAATATACAATATGTCCAACAGTCAAGACGGAATAATAAGGTTGGGAACTCCTTCCATGTCTGAATTTGTATTAGGTGGTAGAATGTATGAGATAAATCTTAAAGTGGAGACTGTATTTGTCTGTAGTTACTTTGTCATTAATTCTCTGTTTATTGAGGTTTTTTTTCATGTTTCCTTATTGCTTTTTCATGAGATGTATACATGATAAAATCTCTTTTCTTATCCATTTTTTGTTGACAATAACTTGTTTTCAAAGAATTATGGGTTGTTTGAAATGATTTATAGACTCTCCTTCCTCATATACGTGAAAGAATATATAAACCATGCATGTGTTGTGACCATGGACGCTGGAAACTTTTTGATGTTCATGAATATTACTTTCGTTGTGTTTCTTTCGTTAACACAAGTTGATAACCACGCTGATTTGAACTTTATACATTTCCATAGATCTGAAAATCTGAAGCAACCTACTGTTCGGTGTATAGGAATGTTAACTATTCTACAGCACTGGATGGTTTGTCAGTTTCATTCGGTGGCGTCACGCAGATGTCGGACTTAAATCATTTATAAACATGTAGGCTGCTGAGTGCATCCTTGTGTGCAGAATTTGACCAGACTGTCCTGCACTTGAAGCCTTTGTGTTTTGTCTGGTTTCCTGGGGGACATGGAGTTTTGTTTCCAGTGGTTTCTTTTATTTTCTTTGTCGTAGAGAACCTTCATTTGGAGTCTTCTCTAAAGCAGATGTTGCAGTTTGCAAGGAAAGAATTATACTTGCTGGCATCCTCGTAGTCACCTCTATCTTCCGTCATGATACCCACCCAGGTTTTAGAATGTCCGACTTACAAGCTGGTGATCTGAGACTGTTTATGAGCGATTTCACTGCACCACTAATTCTTAAGGCTAGGCCGCCGTTTTTAAGTGGTTTCGTCAGCTGATTCCTGGCTACCTAAATCAAACTACCTTTCTAAATAAACCAGCCTATGTACTTTTTGATCTGTGTGACACATTTCCTACCGATAGGTGTGATTATGCGAAACACCACATTTGGGTAGCGCCAGTGTGTTTACACATTCAATTCGTTGAATGATTTTTAATTGTCTCATACTATTCGTTATAAGGGCACCTCTCACTCATTCTACCTTTCCTTTGAAACTAACGCCAACTCTTTTATGTTTTTCATGAATTTCACTCCTAGCACTATCAGCACAATCGGTGAAGGGATGTGGCATTGAATGACCACCTTCATTTAGCTACAACAACTGTATTTTTAGGGCGCTGCAGTGATGGACTGTGCGGGTGGTCCCGGCGGAGTTTGGAGTCCTCCATCGGGCTTGGGTGTGTGTGTTTGTCCTTAGGTTAATTTAGGTTAAGTAGTGTAAGCTTCGGGACTGATGACCTTAGCAGTTAAGTCCCATAAGATTTCACACTCATTTGAACAATTTTTTTGTTTTTGTATTCTTTAGTTGTTTGTCTTCGCCCTTGCTGCTTCCTTGTAATCTTCCATTACCGATGTTATTTTGTGATGTCTTGGGTTTCCGTAATTATAATCGCATCATCAACAGCGGAGGCGTTCGAGCAGAATCTTTGTGCATCAACATGTAATCCTGGTGCTGCGCTTCTGATTGTAAGGATTAAAAGTTCTGAAGAGATAACGAACAGAATCATTTAACAGAGACAACCATGGAGGACAGAACATTGGAACTGGAAGCTTCTGTGAAATTTTCGAGGATTTACCACTTGGAAATCAGTACCCATTGAGTCGTTAACAATAAATCTATTGTTACTTGTGAAAATCTGAAATAGTGTAGCACCCTCGTTTGATACTGACGGCTGACGTTTAAAAAACTCTCTCTAAACATATGTTCAACAGCCTTAGTGTTCGTTTCTAATGCTTCCATGACTAAGTCGTAACTCCTAAGGAGCAAATCATTTTATAATACTTTTGTCGGGTACACTATACGTCTGTTCCGACTAGGGCATGTCTGGAAGTATTTGGTTTAATCTTGCCGCTACGAAACAAAGAAATTGTTTCGAGTCAGAGCATAACAATTTTATCGGCCTGAGATTCGCTATTATGAGGGGGATCAATTTCTTGTAAACGAGTACGATAATTCCGGGTTCCTTTTCGACTTGAAGTTCTCCGCATCGCTGTTTCTCTTTCGATACTTCCACGAACTCTTCCATTAAAATTCGTTGGGGCACGGTCTGCTCTGGGAGTCCTGCGTTTTGGTAAAATTTTGAGAATACTTGTTCTGACAACAAAGAGACGCTTTCATTTGTTAAGTGAGACCCACAATTTTTCAACAGCTGTGGTGGTTTTAGAGGTTCAGATACTTGTGCGTTTGGAAATGTTCTCTGAAACCTTCACGACTTCTACATTCTCTCCCAACTGTAGACAATTAAGATACTCTTTTTTTTTTCGTCATCAGTCTACTGACTGGTTTCATGCGGCCCGCCACGAATTCCTTTCCTGTGCTAACCTCTTCATCTCAGAGTAGCACTTGCAACCTACGTCCTCAATTATTTGCTTGACGTATTCCAATCTCTGTCTTCCTCTACAGTTTTTGCCCTCTACAGCTCCCTCTAGTACCATGGAAGTCATTCCCTCATGTCTTAGCAGATGTCCTATCATCCTGTCCCTTCTCCTTATCAGTGTTTTCCACATATTCCTTTCCTCTCCGATTCTGCGTAGAACCTCCTCATTCCTTACCTTATCAGTCCACCTAATTTTCAACATTCGTCTATAACACCACATCTCAAATGCTTCGATTCTCTTCTGTTCCGGTTTTCCCACAGTCCATGTTTCACTACCATACAATGCAGTACTCCAGACGTACATCCTCAGAAATTTCTTCCTCAAATTAAGGCCGGTATTTGATATTAGTAGACTTTTTTGCCATAGCGAGTCTGCTTTTGATGTCCTCCTTGCTCCGTCCGTCATTGGTTATTTTGCTGCCTAGGTAGCAAAATTCCTTAACTTCATTGACTTCGGAATCTCTGTCTGACCATGATGTAATCTAATAGAAATCTACCCGTATCTCCCGGCCTTTTCCAAGTATACCTCCTCCTCTTGTGATTCTTGAACAGGGTGTGCGCTATTACTAGCTGAAACTTGTTACAGAACTCAGTTAGTGTTTCTCCTCTTTCATTCGTCGTCCCAAGCCCATATTCTCCTGTAAGCTTTTCTTCTACTCCTTCCCCTACAACTGCATTCCAGTCACCCATCCTGATGTTAAGTTTCTCGCTGTTCTCATTTCTACTGCTTCTCATTACCTTGGTCTTCCTCCGATTTACTCTCAAACCATACTGTGTACTCATTAGGCTGTTCATTGCGTTCAGCAGAGCATTTAATTCTTCTTTACTTTCACTCAGGATAGCAATGTCATCAGCGAATCGTATCATTGACATCCTTTCACCTTGTATTTTAATTCCACTCCTGAACCTTTCTTTTATTTACATCATTGCTTCCTCGATGTACAGATTGAAGAGTAGGGGCGAAAGGCTACAGCCTTGTCTTACATTCTTCTTAGTACGAGCACTTCGTTCTTGATCGTCCACTCTTATTATTCCCTCTTGGTTGTTGTACATATTGTATATGACCCGTCTCTCCCTATAGCTTACCCCTACTTTTTTCAGAATCTCGAACAGCTTGCACCATTTTATATTGTCGAACGCTTTTTCCAGGTCGACAAATCCTATGAAAGTGTCTTGATTTTTCTTTAGCCTTGCTTCCATTATTAGCCGTAACGTCAGAATTGCCTCTCTCGTCCCTTTACTTTTCCTAAAGCCAAACTGATCGTCACCTAGCGCATTCTCAAGTTTCTTTTCCATTCTTCTGTATATTATTCTTGTAAGCAGCTTCGATGTATGAGCTGTTAAGCTGATTGTGCTATAATTCTCGCACTTGTCAGCTCTTGCCGTCTTCGGAATTGTGTGGATTCAGATGGTATGTCGCCAGACTCATATATTCTACACACCAACGTGAATAGTCGTTTTGTTGCCACTTCCCCCAATTATTTTAGAAATTCTGATGGAATGTTATCTATCCCTTCTGCCTTATTTGACCGTAAGTCCTCCAAAGCTCTTTTAAATTCCGATTCTAATACTGGATCCCCTATCTCTTCTAAATCGACTCATGTTTCTTCTTCTATCACATCAGACAAAACTTCACCCTCATGGAGGCTTTCAATGTATTCTTTCCACCTATGTGCTCTCTGCTCTGCATTTAACAGTGGAATTCCCGTTGCACTCTTAATGTTACCACCGTTACTTTTAATGTCACCAAAGGTTGTTTTGACTTTCCTGTATGCTGAGTCTGTCCTTCCGACAATCATATCTTTTTCGATGTCTTCACATTTTTCCTGTAGCCATTTCGTCTTAGCTTCCCTGCACTTCCTATTTATTTCATTCCTCAGCGACTTGTATTTCTGTATTCCTGATTTTCCCGGAACATGTTTGAACTTCCTCCATTCATCAATCAACTGAAGTATTTCTTCTGTTACCCATGGTTTTTTCGCTGCTACCCTCTTTGTACCTATGTTTTCCTTCCCAACTTCTGTGATGGCCCTTTTTAGAGATGTCCATTCCTCTTCAACTGTACTGCCTACTGCGCTATTCCTTATTGCTGTATCTATAGCATTAGTGAAACTTGTTACGGAACTCAATTAGTCTTTCTCCTCTTTCATTCCTCGTCTCAAGCCCATAATCTCTTGTAATCTTTTCTTCTACTCCTTCCCCTACAACTGCATTCCAGTCACCCATGACTATTAGAATTTCGTCCCACTTTACATACTGCATTACCCTTTCAATATCCTCATACACTTTCTCTATCTGTTCATCCTCAGCTCGCGACGTCGGCATGTATACCTGAACTATCGTTGTCGGTGTTGGTCTGCTGTCGATTCTGATTAGTACAACCCGGTCACTGAACTGTTCACAGTAACACACTCTCTGCCCTACCTTCCTATTCATAACGAATCCTACACCTGTTATACCATTTTCTGCTGCTGGTGATATTACCCGATACTCATCTGACCAGATATCCTTGTCTTCTTTCCACTTCACTTCGCTCACCCCTACTATATCTAGATTGAGCCTTTGCATTTCCCTTTTCAGATTTTCTAGTTTCACTACCACGTTGAAGCTTCTGACATTCCACGCCCCGACTCGTAGAACGTTATCCTTTCGTTGATTATTCAGTCTTTTTCTCATGGTAACCTCCCCCTTGGCAGTCCCCTCCCGGAGATCCGAATGGGGGACTATTCCGGAATATTTTGCCAATGGAGAGATCATCATGACACCTCTTCAATTACAGGCCACATGTCCTGCGGATACACGTTACGTGTCTTTAATGCAGTGGTTTCCATTGCCTGCTGCATCCTCATGTCGTTGATCATTGTTGATTCTTCCGCCTTTAGGGGCAATTTCCCACCCCTAGGACAAGAGAGTGCCCTGAACCTCTATCCGCTCCTCCGCCCTCTTTGACAAGGCCGTTGGCAGAATGAGGCAGACTTCTTATGCCGGAAGTCTTCAGCCGCCAATGCTGATTATTTAACAAAGTTTAGGCGGTGGCGGGGATCGAACCCAGAATCGAAGACGTTTTTCATTATGAATCAATGACGCTACCCCTAGACCACGAGTAAGTTACTCATAAATCTCTATTTCCATCTTTTTCGTTACCTTATGAGGTGACACATACTCAACTTCTCGTCTGATATACGCCCGTAAACCTTTCAGATGAGAATTTTCCCTTTTAGTTTCGCTTGATGCAGTTCTAATTCTTTATTTATTCATTAATTTTTAATCACTTCTTCGATCATCCCCGTACTCCATTTTGCTTACAGCTCACGAATGAAAGTTATATCTCCCGGTTTCATTAATCGAGTTGGTGACAATGATAAACAGCTTTCGAATATCGGGTTTTAGAAGGTTCTCCCATCAATCGATCGCGTTAAAGAAGTAACTTTTATGGTTAACCCACGATTTGTATAGAACATTGATATCTACTTTTACCCATGGTATATGGAACCGGTTACAATTTAATTTCCAATATCCTCTACCAAATACACTGAAGCACCAATGAAGCTGGTACAGGCATGCATATTCATATATAGATATATGTAAACAGGCAGAATACAGAACTGTGGTCAGCAACTCCTACATAAGACAGCAAGTGTCTGGCGCAGTTGTTAGATTGGTTATTGCTGATACAGTTGCTGGTTATCAAGATTTAATTGAGTTTGAACGCGGTGTTATAGCCGGCGCACAAGCGATGGGACACACCATCTCCGAGGCAGTGGTGAAGTGGTGATTTTCCCGTGGGACTGTTTCACGAGTGTAACGTAAATATCAGGAATCCGGTAAAACATCAAATCTCCGACGATGATATGGCCGAATAAGGGTACTGCAAGAACGGGACCAACGACGACTTAAGAGAATCTTGGAATTTGACAGATGTGCAACCCTTCCGCAAATTGCTGCAGGTTTCAGGCGTCAACGTGCGAACCATTCAACGAAATATCATCGACATGGGCTTTCGGAGCCAAAGGCTCTCTCATATACCCTTGGCGACTGCACGACACAAAGCTACGCTCCTCGCCTGTGCCCGTCAGCATCGACATTGCACTGTTCAGGAATTGAAACATGTTGCCTAGTCAGACGAGTCTCGTTTCAAATTGTATCGAGCGGATGGACGTGTACGTATATGGAGACAGCCTCATGAATTCAGGGACCCTGCATATCAGCAGGGGTCTGTTGAAGCTAGTGAAGGCTCTGTAATGGTGCGGGGGCTGTGCAGATGGAGTGATGTGGGAACCCCTGATACGTCTAGATACCATTCTGACTGGTGAGACGTACGTAAGTATCCTGTCTAATTACCTGTATCCATTGATATCCACTGCGCATTCAAATGGACTTGGTAAATTCCAGCAGGACAATGCGACACCCCACACGTTCAGAATTGCTATAGAATGGCTCCAGGAACACTCTTCGGAATTTAAACACTTTCGCTGGCCACCCAACTCCCCAGAATAAACATTATTGAGCATATCTGGGATGCCCTGCTGTTCACAAGAGCTCTCCACCCCTCGTGCTCTTAGTGATTCATACACAGCAATACAGTATCCATGGTGTCAGTTCCCTCCAGCACTGCTTCAGCCATTAGTCGAGTCCATGCCATGTCGTGCTGTGATGCTCGGGAGGGGAGGGGGATGAGGCATACACAATATTAGGGAGGTGTATCAGTCTCTTTAGCTCTTCATTGCCTTTTGCGGCGATGAGAGGGATTATTTTGTAATATTTCATTATTATTCCCGTTTCATGTAGATTCCTTTAGAACCTACCGCGCTTAGAAAGAAATTAAAATCTCCTGCAAAGATGATGTCGCCGTTAACGCGCCTCAGAAAATAGGGAACGTCTTTGGTAAAACAAAAAAAAAAAAGCTTTGACCTTGCAGATCTTTTTTTTAATCATCTCATTTTGTTCGCTTTCGTTCGTGGCATATGCTTGTTTCGGACGTCGTAACACATGCGTTTAAGTTCGTTGTTGATCGATAAACTCTTTTTTTTTCCGAACACGCTGAGATACCGTGCCGGCATTATCGGATCCCGAGGCGCGCAAGGATTTAAAAGGATTACACTACTCAGAAAAAATTTGTCTTCCTGCAATTTCTCTATGTCTAACTCTAATCCCTACCTTGTTAGAATACAGCAACCCCTTCCACCATTGCCAACGTTATTGTATGCGTAGTACGACTGAAGGTAAACCATCCCTTTGAAAATGACTTTTTGCATAAAGGTAATTTCGATACCATTAGTTCTAACAAATTTTCCCAAAATATTTATCTTTCTTTCATTCCTTATCTCTCAAAGTTCTACATAAGCACACCTCTATTTTCTAGATAACTATCACTTCATGTGTCATCAGTTATTCATGTCTTTAATTTTTTGTTCCAGGGTCATCTTCTGTATGTGCGAATTGCATATTTTTCTGTGTTCTTTCACTTCATCACTACTCGTTTTGTTACATGCTGCGTTTTAATCAGGTCTAGACTTCATCTGTGGCGATCTGATGGCGGCTTTTTCACAGTGTCTAGCGTTCTCCTCAGCTGAGTCCTCACCAATTGCCTGAACTGTTCTTTAGACGTGACCCACTACGTTACTTGTCGCCTCTTGAGTCCTCACTCTGCTGTGGTAGCCTGTTGTGCTCCTCTGTCGTCGCTATCGTTTACTTTCCTGAGTAGTATTTCACGGACGGTCTGTTAAGTCTGGTATAGGTGAATTTAGTATTATAGGTGCTTCCATAAGTGTTGGGTGGTTATAATTAATGTGCAAATACTCGCAGAGAACCGGTGTGGGCTGTATTTGTCGTATGTCAGCGAAACTTAGTAGATATCTAAAGCGTTAATGAAGAACCGATTTACCCTGAAAAAAAAAAAAGAAATCAGTTCAAATATTGGTCATCAGGTGCAAATCTGGCACTGTGAATGCAAGAAAGGCGTATAGAAAGGTTTTCAAATACTTTGAAGTCGGAAGTCGGAGCGAGAAACGCGTAATGATGATTTCGTTACTAACTGCCACTAACACAGTTTTTTAGGAACGAGCATGGGATACGTCGACGAGATGATGTACAGCGCCAGATTTGCACATGGTGCACAAAATTGGGAAAATTTTGTTTGAGCGTAAATAGGATCATCAGCAATGCAGTTGCATACCTACAATTTTTCGCTGCGATGCGATAATTACAGCCTGCAATGGACCTCCGTCAGTAGCTGCCCTTTAATTATAGCCACCCGTTACTTCCACAGGTGGATCTGCGTCAAGTCTAAAAAGTAAAAAAATTGTCCCACTTCTGCCATGGAAGTCATTCCTTGATGTCTTAATAAATGTTCTATCAACATGTCGCTTCTCATTGTCAGAGTTTCCCAAATATTCCTATCCGATTCTGCGCTTAACCTCCTCACCCCTTATCTTATCTGTCCACCTAATTTTCAACAGTCGTCTGTAGCACCATATCTCAAATTCTTCGATTCTCTTCTGTTCCGGTTATCCCACAGTTCATGATTCACTATCATATAATGCTGTGCTCCTGACGTACATTCTCAGAAAGTTCTTCTTCATTAGACTTCTCTTGGCCAAGAAAGCCCTTTCTGCCAGTGCTAATCCGCTTTTCATGTCCTCGATGCTCCGTACGTCATTGTTATTGTTATTTTGCTGCTTAGAAAAATTCCTTAACTTCATCTACTTTGTAACCATGAATCCTGATGTTAGGTTTCTCACTGTTCTCATTTCTGCTACTTCTCATTACTTTCGTCTTTCTTTACTGATTACGTTGTTCCTACCATTCAGCGTATCATCTAATTCTTCTTCACTTTCACTTGGGACAGCGATTTCATCGGCGAACGTGTTATTGATATGCTTTCACCTTCATTTTAATTCCTCTCCAGATTCTTTCTTTTATTTCCATGATTAGATCTTCGATATACGGTCTGAATATCAGGGGCGAAAGACTACATCCCTGTGTTACAACGTTTTTAATGTGAGTAATTACTTCTTGGTCGTCTACTCTTATTATTCCCTCTTGGATTTTGTACATATTGTACATTAACCGTCTCTGCCTACATTTACACAAATTTTTCTCAGGATTTCGAACATCTCACACCGTCTTACACTGTCGAACGCTTTTCCCCAGATCGACAGCTCATATGAACCTGCCTTAATTTTCTTTAGTCTTGCTCCCATTATCAAACTTTCCTGAAGCCAAACTGACTGTCAGCCATCACATCATCAATTTTCTTTTCCATTCATCTGTATATCATTCTTCCCGCACTTGTCGGTTCTTGCAGTCTTCGGAACTGTGTGGATGATATGTTTCCGAAAGTCACATGGTATGCCGGAGGACTGTTACATTCTACTCACCAACGTGAACAGTCGTTTTGTCGCCACTACCCTCCACGATCTCCCCCCATGAACCATGGGCCTTGCTGTTGGTGGGGAGGCTTGCGTGCCTCAGCGATACAGATAACCGTACAGTAGATGCAACACAACAGAGGGGTATCTGTTGAGAGAACAGACAAACGTGTGTTTCCTGAAGAGGGGCAGCACCCTTTTCAGTAGTTGCAGGGGCAACAGTCTGGATGATTGACTGATCTGGCCCTGTAAAACTAACCCAAACGGCCTAGCTGTTTAGGTACTGCGAACGGCTGAAAGCAAGGGGAAACTACAGCCGTAATCTTTCCCCAGGGCATGCAGCTTTACTGTATGATTATGGCGTCCTCTTGGGTAAAATATTCCGGAGGTAAAATAGTCCCCCATTCGGATCTCCGGGCGGGGACTACTCAAGAGGACATCGTTTCCAGGAGAAAGAAAACTGGCACTCCACGGATCGGAGCGTGGAATGTCAGATCCCTTTATCGGGCAGGTAGGTTAGAAAATTTAAAAAGGGAAATGGATAGGTTAAAGTTAGATACAGTGGCAAATAGTGAAGTTCGGTGGCAGGAGGAACTATACTTTTGGCCAGGTGAGTACAGGGTTATAAATATAAAATCAAATAGGGATAATGCAGGAGTAGGTTTAATAATGAGTAAAGAAATAGGAGTGCGGGTAAGCTACTACAAACAGCATAGAGAACGCATTATTATGGCCAATATAGACACGAAGCCCACACCTACTACAGTAGTATAAGTTTATATGCCAACTAGCTCGGCAGATGATGAAGAAGTTGATGAAATGTATGATGAGATAAAAGAACTTATTCAGGTAGTGAAGGGAGATGAAAATTTAATAGTCATGGGTGACTGGAATTCGACAGTAGGAAAAGGAAGAGAAGGAAACGTAGTAGGTGAATATGGACTGGGGCTAAGAAATGAAAGAGGAAGCCGCCTGGTAGAAATTTGCACACATCAAACATAATCATAGCTAACACTTGGTTCAAGAATCATGAAATAAGGTTGTATACATGGAAGAACCCTGGAGATACTAAAATGTTTCAGATAGATTATATAATGGTAAGACAGAAATTTAGGAACCAGATTTTAAATTGTAAGATATTTCCAGGGGCAGATGTGGACCCTGACCACAATCGATTGGTTATGAACTGGAGATTAAAACTGCAGAAACTGCAAAAATGCGGTAATTTAACGATAAGGGACCTGGATAAACTGAAAGAACCAGAGGTTGTACAGGGTTTCAGGGAGAGAATAAGGGAACAATTGTCAGGAATGGGGGAAAGAAATACCGGAGAAGAAGAATGGGTAGCTTTGATGAATGAAATAGTGAAGGCAGCAGAGGATCAAGTAGGTGAAAAGACGAGGGCTGGTAGAAATACTTGGGTAACAGAAGAGATACTGAATTTAATTGATGAAATGTGAAAATACAAAAATGCAGCAAGTGAAGCAGGCAAAAAGGAATCCATACGTCTCAAAAATGACATCGACTGGAAATGCAAAATTGCCAAACAGGGATGGCTAGAGGACAAATGTAAGGCTGTAGAGGCTTATCTCATGAGGGGAAAGATAGATACTGCCTACAGGAAAATTAAAGAGACCTTTGGAGAAAAGAGAACCACTTACATGAATGTCAAGAGCTCAGATGGAAACCCAGCACTAAGCAAAGAAGGGAAAGCAGAAAGGTGGAAGGAGTATATAAAGGGTCTATACGGGGGCAATGTTCTTCAGGACAATATTGTAGAAATGGACGAGGATATAGATGAAGATGAAATGGGAGATATGATACTGCATGAAGAGTTTGACAGAGCACTGAAAGACCTAAGTCGAAACAAGGCCCCGGGAGTAGACAAAATTCCATTAGGACTACTGACAGCCTTGGGAGAGCCAGTCCTGACAAAACTCTACCATCTGGTGAGCAAGATGTATGAGACAGGCGAAATTCCCTCAGTCTTCAAGAAGAATATAATAATTCCAATCCCAAAGAAAGTAGGTGTTGACAGATGTGAAAATTACCGAACTATCAGTTTAATAAGTCACAGCTGCAAAATACTAACGCGAATTCTTTATAGACGAATGGAAAAACTGGTAGAAGCCGACCTCGGGGAAGATCAGTTTGAGTTCCGTAGAAATGTTGGAACACGTGAGGCAATACTGACCCTACGACTTATCTTAGAAGAAAGATTAAGGAAAGGTAAACTTACGTTTCTAGCATTTGTAGACTTAGAGAAAGCTTTTGACAATGTTGACTGGAATACTCTCTTTCAAATTCTGAAGGTGGCAGGGGTAAAATACAGGGAGCGAAAGGCTATTTACACTTTTTACAGAAAGCAGATGGCAGTTATAAGAGTCGAGGGACATGAAAGGGAAGCACTGGTTGGGAAGGGAATAAGACAGGTTTGTAGACTCTCCCCAATGCTATTCAATCTGCATACTGAGCAAGCAGTAAAGGAAACGAAAGAAAATTTCGGAGTAGGTATTAAAATCCATGGAGAGGAAATGAAAACCTTGAGATTCGCCGATGACATTGTAATTCTGTCAGAGAAAGCAAGGGACTTGGAAGAGCAGTTGAACGGAATGGGCAGTGTCTTGAAAGGAGGGTATAAGATGAACATCAACAAAAGCAAAACGAGGATAATGGAATGTAGTCAAATTAAGTCGGGGGATGCTGAGGGAATTAGATTAGGAAATGAGACACTTAAAGTAGTAAAGGAGTTTTGCTATTTGGATAGCAAAATAACTGATGATGGTCGAAGTAGAGAGTATATAAAATGTAGACTGGCAATGGCAAGGAAAGCGTTTCTGAAGAAGAGAAATTTGTTAACATCGAGTATTGATTTAAGTGTCAGGAAGTCGTTTCTGAAAATATTTGTATGGAGTGTAGCCATGTATGGAAGTGAAACATGGACGCTTAATAATTTACACGAGAAGAGAATAGAAGCTTTCGAAATGTGGTGCTACAGAAGAATGCGAAAAATTAGATGGGTAGATCACTTAACTAATGAGGAGGTGTTGAATAGAATTGGGGAGAAGAGGAGTTTGTGGCACAACGTGACTAGAAGAAGGGATCGGTTGGTAGGATATGTTCTGAGGCATCAAGGGATCACCAATTTAGCATTTGAGGGCAGCGTGGAGGGTAAAATTCGTAGAGGAGACCATGAGATGAATACACTAAGCCGATTCAGAAGTATGTAGGCTGCAGTAGGTACTGGGAGATGAAGAGGCTTTTACAGGATAGAGTAGCATGGAGAGCTGCATCAAACCAGTCTCAGGACTGAAGACCACAACAACAACAACAACAACCCTCCATGATGTAGAGGTTCTGATGGAATGTTATATCGCTTTGGACTTAAGTCATCCAAGGCCCTCAAAGACATATTGTGATACTGGATACACTACCTCTTCTAAATCTATTCCTGTGTCTTCTTCAAATACATCATACAAATATTCCCATCGTAGAGGCCTTCAATAAACTCTTCCACCTAAGGCTTTGTTCTCTGCATTTAACAGTGCAATTTCTGTTGCACTCTTCATTTTTCCACCCTTGCTTTTAATTTTACCGAAGATTGCTTCGGCAGTCCTGTATGCTGAGTCAGCCCTTCCGTCAATCTTTTCTTTTGGATTGATCCATTTTTTACATGCAGCCATTTCTTTTTAGCTCCCCTTCACTTAATATTTATTTGATGCCTCAGCGTATTGTATTTCCGTATTCATGAATTCCTCTGAACATTTTTTACTTTCCTTTCTCATCGATCAACTGAAGTTACCCATGGTTTCTTCGCAATTACCTTTTTTGTACCTATGTTTTTCTTTCCAATTTCCAAAATGCCCTTATTAGAGATGTCCATTCCTCTTCAACTGTACTACCTACTCGGCAATTCCTTATGGCTGTCTCTGTAGCCTTATTGAACTTCAAGCGTGTCTCGTCACTCGTTAGCTTTCCTGTATCCCACTTCTTTGCTTATTGATACTTCCATACTGATCTCTTGAATTTCAATCTACTGTTCATCACTACTACATTGTGATCTGAGTCTGTGTCTGCTCCTGGATACGCCTTACAATCCAGTATTTGATTTCTGAATCTCTGTTTGACCATGATGAAATGTAACTGAAATCGTCCCATATTATCGGGCCTTTTCCAAGTATACCTCCTCCTCTTGTGGTTCTTGAACAGAAAATTCACTGTTACTACCTGAAATTTATTAAGTAAGTCAATTAGTCTTTCTCCTCTCTCATTCCTTGTCCGAAGCCCATATTCTCCTGTAACATTTTCTTCTACTTCTTTGCCTAGAACTGCATCCCAGTCCCCGATGAGTATTAGATTTTCATCTACCTTTATGTACTGTATTACCCTTTCGGTATCCTCATATACTTTCTCTATTTCTTCATATTCAGGTTTGGAAGTCGGCATGTATACCAGAACTATCGTCGCCGTTGCTTTGCTGTCGATTCTGACGAGAAGAAGCCAATCACTGAACTGTAACACATTTTTTGCCCTATCTTTCTATTCATAATGAATCCTACCCCCGGTATATCATTTTATTCTGCTGTTGATATTAACCTATACCCATCTGACCATAAATCCTTGGCATCTTTCGATTTGACTTCAATGACCCCAACTGTAACTAGATGAGCCTTTGCATTAGCCTTTTCAACTTCCCTATCACATACAAACCTTTGACATTTCATGGCCCGACTCGTAGAAAGTTATGCTTTCGTTGGTTATTCAATGTTTTCCTCATGGTTACCTTCCCTTTGGCATTCTACACCGGGAGATTTGAATGGGGAGTATTCCGGAATCTTTTGCCAATGAGAGACACTGTTTAAATTACAGGCCACATGTACTACGGGTGCACGTTGTTTGTCTCTAATGCAGTGGTTGCCATAGCCTTCTGCACCCTTTTGTTGTTAATCATTGCTGATTCTTCAGCCTCTAGGGGGAATATATAACAAAACGGAATTATGTAGTTCGAGAAACACACAAACGGCTCGGGATCGGTCTGTGTGAATTCTGTATTAGGCCTCTCTCTGCCATGGCAAGTAACCAGTCATGGATTTCGGAGTCAGTCAGCTAAACATGAGTAGGATTCTTGTCGAACGAACGTCTTAACGTGTTTTTCCAGAAAGATTCCGACATAATGAAGAAGTGGGAGGTGGAAAACCCCGCTGCTTCACCAAAAAGAGACGAGGCAGTGCTTGCAAGCCCGTACGTTGTACAGCCAAATCATTAACATCACTTGATATCAGTTCTACACAGCACTACAAGTGACATCATGCAGCTGCATCCGCACTCAACAAATAACCAGCCACGACTGCACGCTTGACTGTGGACTTCTTGAAGACTAGCGACCAAACCCACAAAGGAACCATCAGAGGTGTGAATAACGGATTTTGATGGGTCTCGGAAATGTTGTAGAGGGACATGCCCTGAGTGTGAGGGTATCCGCCTTTTTAAGCGATGGCCCTAGGTTTTGGAGAAAATTGATTTTGAAATTCACTGTGGGCTGTAATATGCGTAACGTTAGCCATTTTCCAATCTAGTGAGCATGGCGCAGCGGTTCGGGTCCTTCCCGTGTTTTTGCTTTTGTTTTTCTATTGTCCGACATTTTTTCATTTTATTTTACAGAATATCAACAAACAGTGTACATTGTGTGAAATTATTAAGAAATATTCAATTTTGCCGTAGTAATTTAATTTTCACGTCATTATTACAAGCTGTTTCTCATTAACGCCTGCATATTTCGCTGTGCCCACAGAAATCGGAATGATATTTGTCGTAAAAGCAACCCATACACAATGTTTTAGGGCACCAAGCACATTTCATAAAAGTAGTGTCTTACAGGCACGGCGAGTTTTTAAGAGCGATACCGGAAAGCATTGTTCATTTACATTCAAAAAAGTTTCTCTTTGATCCGTTAACTTTAATGCGAACGAAGCGTATTTGATCATATTCGAAAAATCAGATACCCTGAACTTATGCAAAATTAAAGAGTGTAATTCCGTGGAATCGTCCTTAAACGCGGCTGCTCTGTTGGTCTTCAACAAATCAGAAGCTTTCTGCACTTTCTTTGTAAAAATTTTAACCTGTCGGTAAAAATATATGTCACATGGCTGGCAAAGTGGAGTACACTTTGGTGGAATAACTTTTACGGTGCAGGTTCACGCTTTCCCCTCATGCACGAAGATGTGATCGTATACGATCAGATCAGTCTGCCCTCCGCGCATATCACTGATATATAGAAATTTTTCCTGTCCCTCGTACGGAATAATCACAGATTTTAAATTGTATTCGTACACCAGTTTCGTTAACTTCCCTGATTTCGTGCGGGACAAAGATACGTTTTTAAATTTGAGGGTTAATTCATCTACTCTTTTCTGAACATTAGGGCCAAATTTTCCGGATGATTCCTGCATACACAGAAAAGTACGGGATCACCTTTACTCTCGCAGTTAGAGTGTACTCTGCTGTGTACGAATGTCTTATCTTAAATTTTTTCTCTGCACGAGAAAGGTTCTCGCCCCTTTCTCCGAGATGGGTCTGTTGTACTTGATTGATACTGACAGCCCGTTTGATCGGTATTGATTACGTAGTCGAAGTTAAGATTACCGATAAGTATTTCCGTTTGTGTGCGGAATTCTTCAGCAGCTACTAATATTCTTCCATCGTGGCACATTCTTTGGAACTAATTAACTTCCTAATCTTCCTTTGCCTGATATCATAATTTTGTTCAAATCGTTCCACCCAATCCGACCTGGCCGCGAAGTTTAAGGTATCCGATAAAAATGGACCAGCAGCGTTCATCGCCCATTGCTGTAAGGTTCTAGTTGTCACCTGCTCGCGGAGGAAATTTATTTTTCCAAGCCAGTCTCTTTCTAACAATGTATTTGACGTATAGTTTGATATGATTTACCTGTTCGAAATTCGGTCTCGCTTCGACGAATCGTTCATACGCCTCACGATCGATAGTGTTCCATTTATAACGTCGAGTTCCATCTCGTTTTACATCCTGACTGCAAACCCTTTACCTGCCATTTCGGATGAGCTACTGCAAGATCGACTTCTCATGCATTGTAGGACCGAGGCACATAATTTGCTGGGTCATGTGCGAATTCGTCGGCGACGAAATCGCCATCTCCTTCTACTCCCGTAGACTCCAATGTAAATAGCTTTGTATTATGTAGATTCGGCCGCAAGAAAGAGAACATCTACACAAAAGAGAAACTTACCGCCTCGTATTAGTGTACCTCGTCTTTTTCGTTGCTGTTCATTAATTGATCACCATCGATGATCTGCCTCTCAGCTAACAGGTCTTGTATTGCGATACATGTCTCATTTCCAGTCGCGATTGAAAAGGCAGAGATCCTGTTGGGCAGTGTATTTGTTAGAAGATTTAAATCACGAAGGAACTTTTCGGCGTATTTGAAGCGTTAGTGATTTCGCCTCGGGTTTGTTCATTCACCTCCTCTGCCTCTGATATATCTTCTTCTGGCTGCACCTCTGTAGACACATTTGGGTCGTCCATTTCACTGCATTCCTAGAACACGCACGGCACTAACAGCGCGTTGCGAGCAACGGACGTCGAAGACAAAAGCAAATTTGCGGTTAGGGGATAGATCACCGCCGTTTGTTTGACCGTGGCGATACATATTCACAATACACAGAGGACTGTCCGCACGAACTCTCTGTATTATGAAATTGTATCGCCGTAGCCAAATAAAAGGAGGCGACCAGGGCGATACACTGTCAAAATACACAAAGATCGCAAAGGATGTCAGCGCGGGCAGTCCGCTTTCTGTTTGACCGAGCCTACACGATTTAAACTTTTTAATAATTTCACAC
Source organism: Schistocerca nitens (assembly GCF_023898315.1). Lineage (NCBI taxonomy): Eukaryota > Metazoa > Arthropoda > Insecta > Orthoptera > Acrididae > Schistocerca > Schistocerca nitens. Next base: position 316,721,731 of record NC_064621.1, on the reverse strand, counting down.
AATGTACACTGTGTACATTGTTGATATTCTGTAAAATAAAATGGAAAAATGACGGACTATATTGATTTAAAAAAGAAGCAAAAACCCGGAAAGGACCCGCACACGTTACCTCCAGCGTGGTAGCTGTAGACAGTAATCGCTGAGCCACGCTCACTTGGTTGTAACATGGCTAACGTTACGCGTATTACAGTACGCAGTGAACTTATAATCAATTTTCTCGCTAAAAAGCGTATCCTCATGCTCAAAGCATGTACCTCTACAATCTATCCGAGACCCATCAAAATCCGTTATTTGCACTTCTGATGGTCCCATTGTAAGCACGTAAACACGACGAAGCTTCTTCAGATTCGATTTTCTCGAAAATGGTTGAGAGCTGTGACTAGCTGTTTACATATGTTGAAGTCCTAGTCGTGCCTGCAGGCCTTGTCGATACGAATTAAACCCGTGAGGCGAAGTTCGTACGGTGTCATTGCAAATTGCTGGTTGGATGTTCGGTAAAATTGTAATTTGAGCTACCGAATGAACCATACTTGATTATCAGCCGGAGGTGTGTAGTTCGCTGAGTCGTAAGCACCCCTTAGGGATGGAGAAGATCAGCTCTGAAAAGGTATTATACAGCATGCGATGGTGGAATGCTTGACAAATTTAAATGACACACATAAGCCAAAAATCTAGTTACAGTTTCCTGAAAAGAAATGGGTTAGTATACAGCAGAGGTACATACTGCATAACGGTCTTTAGTTTATAATGAAAGGAACCAGTACGAAACCATTCAAGGGGCCGTTCCATTACACCCAACACTTAAAAAATGGCTGTGAGCACTATGGGACTCAACTGCTGTGGTTATCAGTCCCCTAGAACTTAGAACTACTTAAACCTAACTAACCTAAGGACATCACACACATCCATGCCCGAGGCAGGATTCGAACCTGCGACCGTAGCAGTCCCACGGTTCCGGACTGCGCGCCTAGAACCGCGAGACCACCGCGGCCGGCTCACACCCAACACTGCCCAAGAATAGTGTAAGTCATGTTTCCATTGCTACTTGGAATTCTGTTTGTGCGTCTGTACGGTATCGCTGAGCTTTGTAAAAGAGTATAATGTTTGTATGAGTGCCTCAAAAATGCTATCCTGCTTGAATCGATTGTTAATGAGCAGTACAGCCATAAGCAGTGTCAGCTTGCCAGCACTTCATTGGCGCTTTAGATTTTCCGTTTTCATGACACATCTTTACATACTGTTCTTGATTCAAACGTCATCACCCACTCAGATGTCATGCGTTCACAGCAGCACATCTACTGTCCCATGTTCTATGATTCTGTGATAGACCATATCGGTTCGTCTCAGGCAGTTCAACTTTAAGCCACAGTTTATTGATAACTAATACGCTCTGTCAGCATTAAGGAGAATGTAATTATTAGTTCCACACAACATCCAAGTAAGTTCATTGTTTGAACACCTGCTAGATGTCACAAGTCAATATTGATCACTAATGAATCACATACGAAAACAACTTTACCGTGAGAATTTTAAATTTAATGATTTTCTATCGAACTGGAATGCTCGTGTATAGGTGATTCAGCTGCCCCTAACGTTGTTGTATTTAACCCGCAACGTTACATTAGTCGCGATTACACCACTCGTCTGATATGCTCAGCAACCAAAAAGAGATATCTTGATATTTACTAACTCACCGTAATAGCAAGCCGTAATCTTGTAGTACTACTAAACAGAGGATATTATGAGTGTTCCCTCTAGATAATATGACACTGAAGATCCGGCGAAATACTAAGGTGATACTGTGCCCCCGTTAAAACGAGTTTATGTTATAATCAGCACTACTTCTACGGTTCTCAACTGTGGCGAACTTGGTAATGCCAGAACAAGCCTTTACGAGAGGTCTTGCTTGTGAGGTGCAAAATTCGAAAACGGCATGAGAAATCTATTTGTTCAGTTTTTGACACTCATAATGTAAGTTAGGTATCCTCATTTTACGCAAATCACGTGTGAAAATGAAGGTGTTTGAGGCCCTAAGAAATGCTGGACCAATACGAAACAGAATTAACTGGAAGAAAACTGCACTTGACGATGTTTATCATGTTAGAAAATGCTTGAAGTGATGACTGTTCTCGTTTATGCACGGCTGCATTCATCGGGGGCGGTGGATAGATCTTCTTGCGTGCCGAAGCATTTCCGATGTTACTGATCTGCAGGTCTCTGTGATGAGCTGCAGGAGGTGGTCGTTCTAGCGCTTCAGTGTAAACCACCTTCTTCAAAAGCTCCCACAGGAAGAAATGTAATAGGTTAAATCCGGTGATCTGCCGGGCCAAGGTCTTCGTCTCACTATCCATTTCCCCGCAAGGTCATTGTTCGAACGGACAAAGTGGAACGTGGTGGAGCTCCATCCTGTGTAAACTGCATCGTTAAAGGAACTCGCTATGGAAAACCATCCAGAAGGAGCGGGAGTACCACAGAAAATGCAGGTAGTTTCCCCATCAAATGGCATTCAAAGAAATACGGCGATTCCACAAGGTTCCACACAAAAAATCCACTTCCCATCGTAACTGATAGGCTGGTGAGGACTGTCGGTGCCCCATTGGTGCATTTTATAGCTATTGACGGTTTCATTATAGTGGAATCATGATTCGGCCGAAAGCAAGATGCTGCAGCATTTTCCAGATTTCCTAAGAGCCACTGACAGAAATTCATTATAGCTTGGAAATCCTACCCTTGGAGCTCTTGGTCTAACTGTAAATGTACTGTGATGGGTGATGTTTACGTGCATGCACTATTCGTCACACGGACGACTGGCCGGTGTTCTACTGTTGTGCAGTTGTGCTCATGTGTGGAGAAGTACGAACTGTATCCGGGACGGCCTCTTGGTTTTCACCAGATGTTACAATCTTCTATTGGACAGGAGCTACTTCTTCAATCACAGCTGTTGTTCTTACACGTTTTTCAACACTGTGAAACGCGTGTGCAGTCGGGTGTCACTTGCCTGGCTACCGTTCCTGAAACACACGTAGTGCTACTAATGCATTTTTCCTTGTTTCTCCATAAATACGGAGCGCGTCAATGTATTCCTCTGTGAAGTATATAACGACTAACAGCAGAGATTCCACTCAAGCCGTATACTAGTGCAGTGTGCGCAAGGCATAAAATTTGTAATAGTGTCGTTTTCTTGTTTGAATGTATCATACTTAGGCCTACGCAAACAATTAACTCATCATACCGATGCAAAAATTTTCGAACGATGCTGGATTCTAACCGTCGATAACCCGTAACGTTAAGTGTATGGCTAACGCCTAACCAAATGCACCACACTACATTATTAGGAACATTCTCGTATTACGAAGGGGCTGGAGCACATATTCCGTCAGTTCGGTGTTAAACACACTGTTTACTTTACTATTAATGTCGTTTTAAGCATTAATTTCGCACTCTATTATACGCCGTCACTAGGGACTGCAAATTAATACAGTTACATTTAGACGGACTGCATCTGGTGGGATCTGTTTCAGCAACGCAGCCAGACGTGACACCGATACACCGAAGCACAGTTCCCTGGAAAGAGGGACAGGACTTAGCTCAGTGTAGTAGTACATCACTACTTACCGCCTCATCCTACAGCCGTGTACCAAGGTCGTTATGTCATATAGTAATAATACCTCGTAGATTTGTTGTTTATGGGAGGCAAATTTGCGTAGTTTCACACTATGATGTGTGGTCATCTCATTAAAAACTCACGCAGGCTCTCCTTTATTCAATGTGAACCGCAGTTTGCAGAAAGGAAATACATCACAAAATTTTCCAAGTTCGTTGTATTGCTTCAAGGCTGTACAACTGGGCCGGCAGACCGTTCACTGCGAATACGAAATTTGTTCGCTGTCACTGCTGCGTAGGGCAGTGATTTTGGCCCCATCAGGAGCAAATAGAGAAAATAGGAACACTGTTAATGACGTGAAAGAAGTTGTGCTGCATTCTTCGCAGACGAAAGACAAGTTGTGTTATTCTCATGAAAGCAGAAGACATTACAGATTACATTTGGTGGCTAAAAATCTGCCAAAAAATTGCCTTAGTTGTGAGTTTTATGGAAAAGGTGCTCCAAAACTGCAAAAGGTTTTCTTTGTCCTATCAAAGTACCATGAATTTAGTTTCAGCAAAGGTACACCATAGTAAAGCAAACATCAATGGCTTGCAAGCAGATAGCTTTTATTTAAGGAAGTCTAGAACTTCTCAAAGAACCTACCTACAATGCCGAATTATCTAGAAACGTGTTAGAAATGGATGATTTTAAAAATTCCAGAAAGCTATTTTGAATTGAAATTTTGACGTATCCAACAACAAACAGACATGAAAGTGAAAAGGATGTTGAAGCCCATGAACGTATTTTGACGTATTAATGTTGGGAATGTATTTAGTTTGAAGAAAATAGGTAAAATAAATTTATATATTAAAAATGATGCTTTGCTTAATCCACTTTGTTCACTGCAAAAAGGGAGCGTTCCCAGTTCGAAAGTAAAATAAAAAAAATGGAAAACAGTAATCTACAACTGCACATTTTTAGGAAAAAGAATTGGAATGCTTTTGCTTTAGAGCTTTTGTATGTAATTGTGTTGGTCTCTTCTGTGAAATTAGGAATTATGAACTTGTCCCTTTTCTTCAGTTAAGACATCGTATTATTAGGAAATTTGTTACTCAGAACTTACTTTATCTCCTATGTCTACAGTATATCTGCTCAACTATGTTAATCTCTGACAAGAACAGTACTTAATTTAGTAACTAGATACAACATCAGAGTAGTTTCAAAAACACGTACTTTACAAATATATACAGGAAACAACAAACTACTAATCTAGTTTTGCAATGAAGTACTTTAGCCAAATACTGTGCATCCTTCTATAACTATCCACACATTAGCATATACGCATAGAAAACACCACATAATATAAGCTAAATGCAGTTGTTCAAAAAATATACCTCAATTAAATTAATAAGCTCCGACTACTGCCCCCTTTACACACAATACAAAGTACCATTACATATCATTACTTGTGAAAATTATGGTTTCATGGCTTTACAACGATATAAACCTTGAATGTGTAGAATATTTGGATATGCAAGTAAGTAAGTTCCTCTATTAGGTATTCTCACAACCTCAAGAGACTTATAAACTATACCTGCCTCGGCATGTTATTTCAGCTTAATAATGATGACCGCCCACGCATACGTACACAGCTGACGCGGAAACGCTACGCCTGGTGGACCAGCTGGGAACAAATAAGACCTCGGAACCACGCCTCCAAACGCTACGAACAGCTCGGAGGGCCGAGACAAAAGATGCAAACATGTAAATCACACATAATAATCATGGGACATAAGAAATTTCTCAGATCATGACCAAGCCCCGCCTAAACCTTACATGTTACAATCAGAACTTTACCAAGAATTACTGATGATTCACGGTTAATCTTACAATAAAAACTAAAACAAACAAAACGCTCAGCCAAATTAACTTAACTGACTTAGAATGTAACTTGCAAATCTTGAGTGCCAACACTCAAACAACTACAATCGTAATCATATTTGAAAGAAATAATTTCCCTGAAAGGAAAAATCTCAGCAGAGTAAGGGAACCCAATTATGCAAAGAGTCAAGATCCACTGGCTGCTAGCGCTTGCTTACCATAGCTGTAGACAATTTTATAGTCGCCACATCAGTCAGGGTAGCAACAACTGGCATTAATAATCAGACTCAGTTTCGACCTCGGTGGCCACTAACACACGTGGCGGCGCAGAAGATATGACAGTTAATTTCATACGCAGCTGACAAATAAGCAGATATCGAACAACACAAATGTGGCACTCAAATAATGACAAACAGAGGCAACGAAAGGTGAACTTAGTTGTTGAAATAGAATGATGGAGAAACACAGGCAGTCCAGCGTAATGGAAGCAACTTCAACAGAGGTGCACATGCGGCAATCAAGTAATGAGTACCTTACCCACAAGGGCAGACCAGACGGCATTAGAACATGAACAGCACTCCAACGTCCATATCAGCAACTATGCCTCCTTAATGCAGGGTAAACCGGCTGCGTCGACCTTAGGCTCAAGTATTGTCGATCAACACGGCTTTAGGGACGACCGGCTACTTAGACAACTGTTCAGCCGCAATCTCCGTGCACAGCCTGCCAAACGTTACATGTGCTAATATCTCCCTGTCGCCTGACTACGACCGATTGACGGCCAATGTCGTCAACGAGTTGCCCATGGAACTACAACCAAAGACCCTACTATGAGGCTATCAAGGTGCCATCTGGCAGCTACACAGAGGCGGACCGCGCCAGTAAGCAAGGATGTAAAACATAGAAAGAGCCAATACGGCTGAGATGCTTCCATACTAATACATTATTTCGCACATAAAACTTGTGGTACTCTGTTAGCTTTTGGTCAAAATATTTCGTTACTTTCCAGGGTTTGTCGATGGTGGTGATCAATGCTTGTCATATCTTTTCATCCTAAGAATCACTATTCCTACAAACATGTGGGATTATATTCACATACTTTTTTTCTCAATTTTGGCCAAAATCAGTTCTACAAGAGTGCAGTTAGTTAATGAGTGTAGAAGATTGTTACAAACTTCCTCATTTTGCTAGAGATAGTTAATCTAAGCTGTTTCCCAATTATGACAGTAAGTTGTTACAAACCCATTCATTTAACAGATAATCTATTCCACGGAATTTGCTTTGGGATGATATCTAGAGGTTAGCATATATTTGTACTGATTGTGTCCAGACTTTGACTTTGCAAATTTTTTGTTACTCCGTTCTTGAACCAATTCTCTAGCACATTCTACAGGTGTGCAAGATCTTTATGTCGTGTTGGTGATGCTATTAAAGAGGCATCGACGAACAATATCACGTGGTCCCAAATTTTGAGAGCGTCGGACAGTATGTAGGGCTATTATAAGGGAACCAGAGCCGAGATTGATCCCAAAAGGCAACATATCGAACTTGTACCCCTTTCTGACAAACATAAATGCTGCATACTTGCACCTATGGTCTAGAAGCAGCGTCTTTGTAACCAAAACGCATTCTGTACCCGGGTTCTAACACCGCCACCACTTAAATTTTGAATAAAAATCTTCAGAAACTGCTGACGAAGACTTCCGGCATATAAATTCACCCTCTTTCTGCTAACGGCATTGTGAAGGAGGGCGTAGAAGCAGACAGAGATTCAGGGCACTCTCTGGAACTTGGGGTGGGAAAGTACCCTAAAAGACGAAAGATTCAGCATGGGGATACAGAAGGCAATGGAAGCCATTACATGAAAGACACCTAATGAGTATCAACAACACATGTAGCCTCTTCCGAAAATGCGGCATGATGATGTCTCCATTGGTAAAAGCTTTCGTGCTAGTCCCCATTCAGATCCCCAGAAGAGGACTACCAATGGAGATGTGACCATGAGAAAACAATTAAATACTCAACAAGAGGATATGGTTCTACGAGTTGTGGTGTGCAGTATCAGGAGTTTGTACCTGATAAGGAACCTAGGAAATCTAAGAAGAGAAGTGCTAACGTTCAGTCTAGATATAGTGGGGGTCAGTGAGTGAAATTGCAGGAAGACAAGGATTTCTGGTCTAATTAGTACAGGATAATATCAACAGCAGCAAAAAATGGCATAATTTGAGTAGGATTCGATGTGAATAGAAAGGTAGGGTAGAGATTGAGTTACTGTGAACAGTTTAGTGATAGGATTGTAAGAAATGACAGTAAAAGAACACCGAAGAGGATAGTTCTGGTATACATGGGGAAGTCGAAAGCCAAAGACGAAAATAAAGAGAATGTGTATGAGGATACTGAATGGGTAAAAATTCGGAAATATGTGGTAAGGTCTTATGGGACCAAACTGCTTAGGTCATAAATCCCTAAGCTTACACACTACTTAATCTAACGTAAACTACATTACGCTATGGACGACACACACACCCATGCCCGAGGGAGGTTTCGAACCTTGGACGTGGCAAGCCAAGTTGATCGTGACAAGACGCCACAGACCGCTCGGTTACGCCACGCGGCGCTGAACGGGTACTTGAGTTCATAAAGGGAGATGAAAATCTAACAGTCACACCGGGCTGGAATGTGGTGGTAGGAGAAGAAGTAAAAGAACAGTTTGTTGGAGAATGTAGGCTTGGAACTACAAATGAGAGAGTAGAATAAGTAACGGAGATCTGCAGTAAATTTCAGCTTGGAATACCTAGTACTCTTTTCAAGAATCACAAAAGGAGAAGGTATACTAGGAGAACGACAGGAGACACGGAAGATGTTAGATTACATCATGGTCAGGCATTGATCCCGAAATGAAGACACTGTGTGAGCGGCGTGAGGTTGCCGTTCTGTCATTCTGCGAAATGGATTAATTTGAGATGTGCCCTTTACCCTGTGGCTCCTGCAAGATGCAATTTCCACGCCCACACTACTACTGAAGTCAGATAGATGCTCCAAAAGTTCTAAAGAGTAATGCCGGAAAAACTTTCAGCATAAATGTCTTCTGGAGTCATACGCTGTAAGGAAATGACACAAAAATTTACAAAATTTCTTATGTAACCAGTGGGATACTAGTGTATTGGAGTAGTGCTAGTTAGTGTAAGAAAAACATGAAACTAAAGAAAGTTATTATTTATTTTTGCAGAAATTCTGAGAAATCACAACGGAACTTTCAGTTATGAGCTTAACACGTTATTTCCAGGTTCATTTCGGAATTTGACGTTACCTCTTGAGGATAGGATTCGATAATGAAATTTCTATACAGAGTTTAAGATTGTTATTGACTTGGCAGGGTGGCTGAGAGCTGTGCCTATTCAACTTGAATAATTATCCGTTAGAATGCTGCTAGGTACAATCGACGCTGTAGTGTGTGAAATACAGTGAAGTGTACTGTTGTGGAGGAAATATGGGGCTCGCAATAGCTGTAGTGCACGATACCACAAGCTGCAATGACTGCTGTCTGCGCCACTCGTTGCTGACAAATAAGATAGCTCTTTTTCTATCTAGATTGACCTTCGCCAATCAAACTCTCCTACACCTTGTTGAAGTCAAGGACTCCTATTCACGCCTAGTCTAAGTACTGGCGTGGTACACTGGTCAGATAACAAGTCCACCGCAATGCCACTCAAAATTCGCTCGCAGGCGTTTAACTATAACTCTGTCCTTTCACACCGCGCAATAAGTGTGGCGGCCAACACAGTGAACCACTCTTAATCGTAAGGACTCAATATAGAGCCGCACTTCGATTCGCTCTCGACAGAGGTGCTCTCCCAGTGAAGTACTGAGGAGAGACTTGTTCCTCGCTCTTTGAGTACACGTACGGGCATGCACGCTCTCGTGACGTGTTCTCACTCCAGGAGCGACAATGGAACGGCCCCTCTCCACGCCACACGTGAAGGGGTATATCTTTCGGTCCCTTCCATTACTCCTTCAGCTCAAGGCGTCAGAAATATCATCTGCCAATCAGCATTGCTCTTCTAAAACGGGAGAATGACGTTTCGTTTAAGGCGACCACTCCGGAAATCTGTAGTATCGGCGTTTGGCGTTTCCTGTCTCCCTGTAAAAATCTCTGAAACTGTGTGTCATGTGTAAAGAATGCGTAGGCTGGCTGCTCCCACACAATGTAGCGGAATTTTCTTTTAAGCCGAACACGGGGTCGTCCTTTCACTCAGGCAAATGCGGTCTCTCCACAGGCGGTCACCAGCTGATGTAGATGAGTTGGGACCGGCCTCCTAGCATGCGGTTGCCTCTCTCAAACTAAAAGCTCCTGTGACCGTCGTGTCTGGAATGAACTTGTGTACGCCAGCCTTGAGTATTTCAACCACAGTGCGCACTTGCGATTTATTAGTTATTTGCATATCGTTTAAATGAATTCATACAACAATGACTTTATCTTATCGAGTTTGGGTTCGAATGAAGTGTCTTGATGTGTGGAATATGATGGTGAGGGCGGAATATATAAGCAATAAATGTGAGGAGACCACGACGTCTTACAACTGGATTGTAAGGCGCACTCTGCAGTCGATACAGAGTAGACCACAATTCAGGGGAGATGAAGAGTAGCCTGAGTTTTAAGAGACTTGTGAGGAAGAATCAGTGTGGAAAGAAGGTGGTTACAGATGAGATGTACTTCAAGTTCTCTGAGGCTACACATACTGCTATAAGTGGTTCGATCGGCAGTTCGGTTGTAGATAAATGAACATGTCTAAAAAGCGCAATCGCTGAAGGTCGAAGGAAAAACATAAGGACATAGAACTGCGAAGAAACCATGGGTAACAGAAGAAATAGTTCAACTTATCCATGGAAGAAGGAAGAACAGAAAAGTTCAGGCTATTTCTGTAATTCAAAAATACAAGTCACTTTGGAATGAAATAAGTAGAGGAAAGTTAAGGCGAAACAACTGAATGAAAAATGTGGAGGCATTGGACAAGAAATAACTGTCCGAAGACTGACTAAACGTATGGAAAAGTCAATACAATCCTCAATGTAATTAAAAGAAGCAGGCAGTGGTGGCCGAGCGGTTCTAGGCGCTTCAGTCCAGAACCGCGCGACTTCTACGGTCGCATGTTCGAATCCTGCCTCTGGTATGGATGTGTGTGATGTCTGTAGGTTAGTTCAAAGTTCTAGGGGACTGATGACCTCAAATGTTAAGTCCCATACTGCTCAGGGCCATTTGGACCATTTGAATTAAAAGCACGGGTGGTAACGTTAAGAGTGTATTGGGAATTCAAGTGTTAATTGCATAGCAGAGTGTGGATAGGTGGAAAGAGTACATTGAAGGCCTCCATGAGAGCCAAAACGTGTCTGATATCCCGACAGAAGAAGACACAGGAGACGATATACAAGAGATAGGGGATTCAATATAAAAGGCAGAATTTAAAAAGGCTTTGCAAGACTGCTCGCATGAGGCAATAGAGACAGGTAACATTCCATCATATTTTCTGAAATCGTTGGGGAAAGTGGTAACCGAACTATTCACGTTGGTGTGTAGAATGTGTGACTCTGGCGATTTTCAGGAAAACTTCATCCACACAGTTACGAAGACAGCAATAGCCACAAGTGTGAGAACAAACGCACAATCAGATTAATAACGTATGCAATGAGGTTGCTGACAAGAGTAACATACAGAAGAATGGAAATGAAAATTGAGGTTGTGTTATATGACGGTCAGTTTCGGTTTAGGATATTTAAAAGCACTCGTGAAGTAATTCTGACATTGCTGTCGGTAAGGGAAGCAAGACTGAAGGAAAATCAAGACACGTTCATAGGATTTGTCGACCTGGAAAACGAGTTCTACAGCGTGAAGTGGTGCAAGATGTTCCAAATTCCGAGAAAAGCAGGAGTAAGCTGTAGAGAAATACAGGTATAGTAGAATACATACAAAAGCCAAGAGGGACACAAAGGAGTGGAAGACGAAGAACGAAGTGCTCGGATTAAAAGGGTTGTAAGACAGTGATGTAACCTTTCCCTCCTACTACAGTCTGTACATCGAAGAATCAATAATGGAAATAAAAGAAATTTTCATGAGTGGAATTAAAATTCAGATTGAAAGTATATCATACGATGATGAGATAGCTATCTTCACTGAAAGTGGATAAGAATTACAGGAACTGTTGAATGGAATGAAAAGTCCAATGAGTACAGAATATGAACCGAAGACAGACGTAAATAATGAGTAGTATCGAAAACGAGAATAACGAGACACCGAAATTGGTGATCACAACGTAGACGAAGCTAAGGAATTCTGCGTCTATTCAGCAAAATAACGCAAGACGCACGGAGAAGAGATGAGATAACAAGTACACTAGCACCGAGAAATTCCTGGACAAGAGAAGTCAGCTATTACCGAAGATAGGCTTTATTTGAGGTAGAAATTACTGATAATGATCGTCTGGAGCACAGACCTCCATGGTAGAGAAAAACAGACTCTGAGAAACTGGAACAGAAGAGAATCAAAGTATTTCAGATGTGATGCTAGAGGCGAAAATTTGGGTTGACTCGTACGGTAAGAAATGAGGAGGTTCTCCACATAATCGGTGAGGAAGGAATATGTGGAAATGCACTAACAACGAGAGGGGACCAAGACATCGCGGAGTAATTTCCACGGTACTAGAGGTAGGTGAAGAGGTAGAAATGTAGAGGGAAACAGAGATTGGAATGTATCCAGCAAATAATGGGGGATTCAGTTTACAAGTGGTACTCTGAGATAAAGAGGTTGTCACAGGAGAGGAATTCGTGGCAGGCGGTGTGATGACTCAAAAAAGGAGTATTTTCTCGATGCCTTATGTAAGGGAGCTTGTCGGTACGAAGCAAGTAAGTCAATAACAGATGGAGAAATGTCGCCCTTAAATTTCTGAATTAGATCTTTTATGTTTTGAGTAAGCTTTCAGAAAGGAATGATTACTTGGCTTACGGCACAACAGCTCCAACTACTCGGATTCCTCCGCGGGCTGTAATATGGTTCTGTAGCGGCCTGCATTGAGATCTGTACTATTGTCAGTATGATGGAGTCAAGAGTGGGATGAGCAGGCAAGTTGGCGCAATGGGCGCTAATGACACAACATTAGCAGAAGATGAACTTATTCACTGAGGGTCAGAATCATATAATCTCTTGTATGTCACCCAGGCCGCCGGCGGTATTACGTTGAGGTCTAGGAAGTTGCTGTCTCAGAAAATCTGGTGTTCGTTGTCTTCGCGGAATCTCATGTTGTCACGGTGTCTTGATTTCGATGACTCAAGGGGGACAAACAGTGTTGGCGTCTCCTACAGTTGAGGCTGAGCAGTACGGAAACTGCAAATTACCAGACCACAGCCGTTAATGTTGAAGTGTGTGTGCTCGGGTAATCTCAGAACATCTCTGTACAATGTTGAGACGGTCCACAACACAGCCCTTGCACCAGGGAAGGCCGAAGATGCCGACGATTTCTTACAGTACATTTAGTAGTCAGGGGCAGCGGTAGTCAAATGCCGTGACAGATGAACAGTGCTCTGGCAACATCTGTTTGGATCACCAAGCTGTAGGTAAAAGTCTCCATTTCTTCTCATCAGTGACTGAGAGGTCAGCAGCTCCTAGTATCAGACTCTGGTAGATCTGATAGGTAGCAGTCTCAAAGGCAGAAATTATATTGACAAATGGTAGCAGTGTATCACAGGCTCAGCTACGTAACTGGTGTACTTCACTGTAAAGATTGACCACAAAGGCTTGAAAGCCTGAGTAATTACTACCACTAGTGATTTGAGGTAGTGACTGCACGTCGGGCGGAGGATGAATGTGGGCTACATTTTTGGGCTCATCAACAGTTTTCACCACTCTCTATTTCACAAGAATGGCTTTTAGGGCTTCAGATTTTTGATTTTGTGCCATATCAACAGGCTCGTACCTGTTCTTGTCGAAATTTTACTCTCTCTTGCGATATCAACCTAAGATAACGTCATGGCTCCTGCCCTCTTGGACCATGTTACTGTGTTTGCACTTATAGTTTCTCACTCATGCAAGTTGAGGCCACATCTCCTGGGTTTGTAGCATTTTCCGCAAATCTGCTTTGTGCCTGTTTGAACTTTTGATTGTGACATGGGGCCTGGTTTAACCTGACTTGGTGCTGCCTTCAGGGAACTTCAAGAAAATTTTACATATGCCTATAGTTCATTTCTGCCTGGTAACATTTCCGTTATCTCCTAGTCAAGTATTCTTTTGATTTCTTTGTAGACGGGTGGTCTTTGCACCCACAGGATGGGGTACGAGCTGTGACAGATCTTCTTGTGGGGTACAACACTAAGGTGACGTAAGTTATTATGGATTGCCTCAAGTCTTTGTTAAAAGTCTTCTGCATATTTGAGAAGTAGCTCAAGCAACTCAAACCGATAATACATTTTTGTCAAATAGTTCAAGTGGGAAACGTTAGATTTAATTTGTTTCCTAGTGCAATGGATGACCAAAGTTGCAGGCTGCTGTTTATTAACTGCTTCATGATCCACCAATTTTATTGTAATTTGATGACAATATTTGCAATGGACTCGTTCCCCTCCTAATAAATCCACTAAAACTTTAAGACCTTCACAGTAAGGTGTCACTTACCTGATGAAAAGTCGAGTATAGCGGCCTTGGCAATCAAAAGAACAAGTCCCACAATGCATTCCAGTACTAAACTCTCTATAACTAGGAATATAACTCCAATCACTACATGTCTTTCTTCAGTATTGAGTAGTGTCTACATTCCTACATTTTTTGATCAATTTCCACGGTCTCTTATGATCTGGCAGCTGGCTACACTGACCATTATTCAGCTGAATATGCAATTGAATATGCCACTAGAGGAAGCATTAACAGTTCGGTCTGTATTGAAGATAGTTCGACCTGTATACCCACAGTATTTGCACTGATTGCCAATATTGGAGCTCCGAAATAATCTGTATGACATGGTATACTCTTTATTTTACAGGCCTGTCCTGGTCACACAAACTTATACGCTTCATTATTTCAGGTTTTGGCTACTGCCACCTCTAGATCATAAAATTTTCTGATGTAGCATCAACATTAGACTAAGCATGTAGGTACATAGTAAGCACTTACTGTCAAAGCCGCTGTCATTATTAATAATAAGCATGCCTGATGAGGGAAGTGTGATTTATGTTACATAAGTATCTGACTTAAAAAGACGTATAAAATCCATGAATTTCCTAAGAGAGAGAAAAACAGTCTTCTGATTTCATTCTGGTTGGCTTATAAGCACCTTGAGCGGCGGATATACGCTGACGATGCCTTCCTAGTACAGTAGAATAGTGTAGGAGGAAGTAGTTTTACCTTTCCAAAGGTTGTCACCATAGTGATTGAGGTAGAACTCTTGCAGGTGGTTGCCTGTCTGATGTTGGACAAATATATCCTGCGTTGGGGTATTAAGAGCGTAGCATTCCTCGCGATAAAACTTCGGAAACTATATAGCTTTAACAATATAGCATTTTTAGGTGCAGAACCATGCAGCCATAAGAGTGTATGTATATGCTCTATGATCATTTCTCTCATTCCAGTATTTTCCCGGTACTGACTCCAGACAGTCTTATAATACTTCAGACTTGATAGCACAGTTGATTTACGTAATATGTTTCAAACTGTATCCGTCTGCAGCTTCATCACGTATAAGCCGCACACTTTTCTTCTTAAACGTCTATTATACTACCACAAAACTCTCATTTCTACTATGCATCAATAGAAGGTGCTACCCTCCTCGACATGACACATATGGAGAGATCTTGTGCACTTGGGTGGGTGCTGTGGGTAGGTCTGGTGCAGAGCAGTCGTCACTGAACAGAAGTTACGACCCAGTCTGCCTGTTTCTTCACGAGACATGAAGAAACAAATCAGTTGAAGACTACATTGGCTATCGTGTTACCGAGAAGATTGATCAGGGACAATGTGGGGTCATCTGTCAGTCTCTGACTTTATGCTACGAATGTTAGAAGACTCTGCGACGACCATCCTCACAAGGTCAGTCATAATTGTAAATTCTGCACTGTGATCGATGTGCTAGAAATGCGTGGATAGCGTAACTGCAACGGTATAAGACACTGACTGGTATTCTTTGGTGTATATGACCAAATCGATTTACTGCACAGTAATCTATCTGAATTCACAGACTAATATATGTTACTCGTAAATAAGTGGGGCGGGGGGGGGGTGGGGTTGCGTTAGCGATACAGAAACTGGGAAGCATTCCGCCATATCGTTGGCTGGCATTGAAATTAAAGAACAACTGGTATACGTCGGTGTACATGACCGAATGGCCATACTGCTCAGTCATCTATCTGCATTACCAACTTTGAATATGGTACTTGCAGAATAGTGGAGGGGTAACTTAGCGATGATATAGAAATTTGGAAGCATTGTGGTGTGTCACTAGATGGCGTTAGAATTATGGAACAACTGGTAAAATTGCTGAAATTGGTCATGGTATTAACTACGGTGCATCTTACTGTACATCATCCCACATCATACTTCATATCTCTAATTATAGAGACCTCTTGGATTATAGCTTGTCATAGAATCTAGAAATGGTAGTGTTTTACCTGACATGTGAGTAGATTGCGCGAAACACGCTGACATAAACAGGTTTGCTTAAAAAAGTAGAACGCAAGATTTTGCCGCTATTATGAATGATTATTCGTGGCAGAAACTTTCAGACAGGTCGGTAGAGGGGAGTTATGGAGCGAAAATGTCAAGTGTAATCACACAAATGATATTTGATTTCAGAGTATCAGGAGAGAGAGATGTGGTAAAATCTTGTAAGAGGTTTTGTTACAGGACAGGCTTTCTTGATTTGTTTCGTAAATGCCTGTGTATTATAGCATCACATTGGTAAAATTGGACCAGCCGTGGTGTACAAAACAGCAGCGTACTCTTGTATTAAAGCTTGCTGTTGTCGAAAATAAAATTTTTTTTCCGATATGCGAGAAATGTCGTGAAACACTGTATTATGCAATATTGTTTCACGTTTATAAATAGTTTGATATATACCAAGTGCACTGATTTACTTTCAGGGGATGCTCTCACATCGTGTAATTTGTCCATTAAGCTGAAAGAAGTTGTTTAACATAGTCCTTTTTTTGTTTGGATTTTAAATTCACGAATTTTTTTACGATGATGAGGATATTCTGCAGTAATCAGTAGTTTTTCCAGCAAAATAATGTAAGTTTTTTTCCGATTTTACACAGGGTGGACATGTATATAGAGTGTGTAACCCGACCTCTACAGTCGAATCTAAAAGCTATACAGATTTTGCTAATAAAAGTAGAAGAATATGGACTCTACAAATTTTCGTGGAACGAGGACATTCAGTATCATCGCAGTTGTGTTTTCCCCTTTTAATAGATGTTCGCTTATAATAGATACCTTGACGTTACATAAAACTGTACTCCATCACAGAACGGCTGGCTGCTGGAGGCGTTTGGGACATACTGTGTGTGGTCTCCGACGCAGCTGCACTCTGACCATGGGCGACATGGGGATGCTATTGAGGGGCAGTGTGATGTGGCATCAGTTTAGACGAACAAACAAGCTGCACTTGCGAACTTCCAGCATGCTGCGTTATCTTGAGTTGCATAATTTTGTTAATCAATAGAAGTAAAAACCAGTCACAGTTGTAGATTTCTATGTGCACTGTAATTGTTCACTGTATACTTCTAACATGTTCTAAAATTCCATTTTGGACTGTGTTATGACGATTTCAAGATGTATCTCGACTAGAAACTACCAATCGAATGAATAAAAGTAAAAATTTGCAACTTGGACTGGTTTTTCATTTTACTGAAGTTGCATCTGGGTGGCCATCATTTATATCGCGTTGTTTAGTACATGTTAAATCCTTTTACGTTGGTGAAGGACCGATGGCTGGACCATCGCCCCAAGGCATGTCGGGTATCGCCTGTGGCACGCCCACTCATCAGTCGAAGGGATGGCGGTAGGCTGCAGAGACATGCCTGGCATGTGGTAGCAGTTCACCATTCTAAAAAGCTTTGTTCCCACTGTAGGAGCAGGGGAAAAGGGGGAGGAATTAAGAGGAGGTAGGAATGAATAAAATTTCGCTAGTTTCCGGCTGACCATTGAGGAGATTATACATTTGATTGCCATCCCTCTCTCCTGTTGCAATCTTTCAGGATGAAGATTTTCTATAGCACATGTGTTGCATTATGATCCATTCAGTTTGAGTGCTGGTTTTTTCAAGGCAATTCCGATGTATGATTAGAATAGCGAAGCATTTTCCATTAGTTGTAGTAGTATGTATTGGCTTCGAGTACCTAGGCTGCAGGGTGATGGTCAAGCAATGCGGGGGGAGATGTCTGTGGCGATCTATGACGCCAAACAGCGATGGACACAGTCCTCATCTGTGTGCTTACAGGTAACACACTTATTAAACTCCTTTCTGTCCAACACCAGCGTCTCGTCAGTTGAACACAATTGCTGTGAAAAATAAAGACAGTGCCTTCCCATCCTTTATTTTTACGGTCAGACTGAAGATGGGGTGTACAGTATGAGTATATCTGCCACAAATTTTGAGTGGTATTGTGAATTCTTTTCCCAACAGGATAACACCAGATATGTCGCATCATCAGTTTTTGAGTTTTATTGCTGTTTTGAGCACTGATTGTGTAGCACCACGCTTAAAGCTGTGTAATTAAGACCAATCTTTAAGATTAATCTATACTTCAGTTTCCTGACCAAAATAAATAAAGTACATCAACGTAACCTTCCTCTCCTGCACCTAGAGAGTTTCTATTTGTTCGGGGATGCACTTGGGCTTTCCTTTCAGAAGGACTGACTTTCGAGTCCCACAAAGGGCACCGCCATTTTGAATATCTTGCCAGTTCACGGGTGAGAGTATAGTTGGGCGACAGTACAGTCCCGGGACGAAGAAATTTCGACCAACATGCGAAATTCCAGCCAAAATTCGGAATAACAAAGTGCCACATGATATAATTGAGGGGTGGGGGTAGGGGTGGAATGGGTGGAGGTGGTAATAATTAATTGACAGGTTTAATTGATTTGGATATTAATTTGATATCAAAATTGCGGTCATGCCACCCTTACCCTGCTACTTGTAATTACTGTGAGAATTTTAGGTAAGTCTTCTGAATCCGTGATTTCTGCTTTGACTGGTTATGAATCCGTGTCTTGTGGCTTGTGGAGTTCTTAACATCTTTATGGATTATGTCTATAGTGAGAAAAAAACGATATAAATACTTCGAGAATGGCTTCCGATACATGAATTAATTTTTCTGCGACATACATAGGAGCTTTGCCTTTAAAACATTCTATGTACGTATTTTAATTCGACATTGGTTGATCCCAGTAATGAGTTTTTTTCTATACATTCCTCAAATTATCTATGTAGTCAGATTTTTCTGAAGTTAAATGGCTCGAGGCTACAGCCTTTCTTTCTCAGTAATTCCTGCTCTCCAATGGATCAATAGTTAGTCAAAAATACTATTTCGAATTCCTCATTAACACTGCATGATTAACCTGCTTCTGCTGCCTACAGAGTGAATGACTGCGTGTAAATTCAGTGACATCCAATTTTTTACGTCATCCCGTTACTAGGGTAATACATGACGGAAAGAGCAAATGGAAGGACCGGATGAATGGTTTCTTGTCGCATGAGAAGTCCTGAAAATGTCGATGTTTAATCTGTTTTTCTTACAGTTTCTTAGTTGCATAATTTCTCATAACCCCTACATGTATGCTGTTTAGATTGTGGTAATTAGGAGCCTTGGTCTCATTTTATATGCGATGGATTATTTCACATTGGAGCAGCTACTTGAATTTTTTCTTATCCATGTCCTAAAGCCTTCTTTCACCTCAGTCAGTGTTTGCCCATAGATCTTACATATATGCTATTGGTAGCGCAACACTGCGAGAAATTATCAGTATACTGACTTTTAATCTCATGAATACCCTGCTTAAAATCTCTGTCTTTGGCGTATGAAGTAATTTCAGCTGATACCCAAACTTCATCTTCGATCTGGCAATTTACATATCTTTCGTCAGAACGAAGTTACTAATTCCACAGCAATGTCTCTAAGTGTCGCGAATTGTTCACAACAACATAAGTTTGTAACACCGTCAGAGATATAAACTTTATCAAATCTTGCTGAGCTATTTTCGGCTCTGATATTTCATTAGCGAAACATGTGTGAAGCACAAATATCTTTACGTAAAGCAGCCTGGTTCTCAAAACTTTCGTTAGTTAAATCTTGTCTTGAAGGCGTAGCCTCTTGTTTCTTAGACTTAACCTCCTGTACTTCAGAAATCTATGGGGTCCGCTAATGGAGCTCAGTGCTGGTTATTTTGAGCACAATGATCAGTATTTTCTACTGCTGGCTGTACTTCGTCTATGCCATCCACCTACAGAAAAATCGGAAAGCCATGAATTAACTATTAAAACAGTAATTATTTGACACAAAATACTGAATTTGCCTATAACTGCTTCCCTTTATATAGTTACACGATCACAATTATTTGGCTAAGTAAATTAAAAATTTCCATCGAAACAACTAGAAGACGGAATTTCCTAATGTAGAAAATAAATGTATGACGTTTCGTAAATAAACTTGATACAAGCTGGATAAAGTGTGTTATATTTTACTTCTGTGATGCCTCAAAAACGTTCTCGTTGATTGGATCACTTCTTTTTATTAATTTATTTATTCTTCTCCACTCGTAATACCGGTCATGTAACAAGAAAAAATACAAATTCCGTATTACAGTGTCCATATTAATACATAGAGTATTTAATAAACAATTATACTGTTCATTAAGTAATAATCTGCGTCCTGAAATGCGAGCGCCAGTTGAAATTTGGTTGTTAGTGACATTTTCCCCCTATCATTAATTTCAGAGAGATAATCTCACTCGTTTCTATCGTTTTGCTTTATTTGTTCAAAGCAAACTCCGTTTTTCTTCGTGGTCGTTAGAGCAAAGCGTGAACAGCGGCTCCGATAATGGATGGCATTGGTAATTTTCAAATAGTTATTTGAGTTTAATAATTTTAAATCATTTCTAAAGATGACGCACTAGTATGCATCACCATGAACGCACAGTTTACAGAATATCACACACTACTTCTGTTTAAGAATCAAAGTCTAAATATGCAGATGATAATTACTACGAACACAAATGATTGTGTGTTTCTAGTGTCACCATATATTGTGTCTCGTGAACAACTGAATCCATCAGTATAGACAAAATGGCGTATCTCGTAAGTAATTCAAGTGCACGTCTTATTGTGACGATGTAACAGACCAGAGTGAGTCATTTAGAAATAATTCCTTTTTTAAACAAACGAATGGTAGCAGAGATAATCATACGCTAGCAGTGCTTAACACCACCACTTCTGATATAACAGCTGCTGTGATATATAAGAAAAATCTTAACATTTTCTTAATAAAATATACAGGGTAGGATTATGGTGTGGTTCACTTCCCATTTGAGGCTTACACTTGCTGAACTAATCACTATTGACGCTTTCATGTTAATCCAAATGGCATCCAGAGATTTTTAGATTTCGATAAACTCTGAAGCTAAAAACTCAGAAAAATTGAAGGACATGGTAGTGGAGACGACGATGATGGAAAACTACATTAACGGCATAAACATCTCAATTGAAAATAAAGCCTTAGAAGCGGGTGATAATATTTATAGTTTAAGGCTTGGAATATAGTGGCTGTACGGACTTCAATGAAGATGACTGTTTGTGGTGAACTAGATGGGTTCCAAACCGAAACTTTCAGCACCTGAAAGAGATGGATTACAATAAATCTCTCAAGATTTTACTTACTGCGAGTTGTATGGATTATTAACACCATAAATATTCAAAATGAGAGGACTGGCCAGGTAGTAGAGAAATGGATGCTGTAAGCGTCTTTGATTCAGAATCAAAACGTCTTCGGTCCCAGGTTCGATCCCCGCCACTGCCTAAATTTCGATAAATAATCAGCTTGGCGGCCTAAGACTTCCGGCATAAGAAGTCAGCCTCATTCTGCCAACGGCCTTGTCAAAGAGGGCGGAGGACCGGATAGAGGTTCAGGGCACTCTCTTGTCCTAGGGGTGGCAAAATGCCCCTAAAGGGGAAGAATCAGCAATGATCAAGGACATGAGGATGCAGAAGGCAATGGAAACCACTGCATTAAAGACACGTAACGTGTATCCACAGGACATGTGGCCTGTAATTGAAGAGGTGTCATGATGATCTCTCCATTGGCAAAAGATTCCGGAATAGTCCCCCATTCGGATCGCCGGGAGGGGATTGCCAAGGGGGAGCTTACCATGAGAAAAAGAATATAATCAACGAAAGGATAACGTTCTACGAGACGGGGCGTGGAATGTCAGAAGCTTTGAGATGGTAGGGAAACTAGAAAATCTGAAAATGGAAATGCAAAGGCTCAATCTAGATGTAGTAGTGGTCAGTGAAATGAAGTGGAAGGAAGACAAGGATTTCTGGTCAGATGAGTATCGGGTGATATCAACAGCAGCAGAAAATGGTATAACAGGTGTAGGATTCGTTATGAATAGGAAGGTAGGGCAGAGGGTGTGTTACTGTGAACAGTTCAGTGACCGGGTTGTACTAATCAGAATCGACAGCAGACCAACACCGACAACGATAGTTCAGGTATACATGCCGACGTCGCAAGCTGAAGATGAACAGATAGAGAAAGTGTATGAGGATATTGAAAGGGTAATGCAGTATGTACAGGGGGACGAAAATCTAATAGTCATGGGCGACTGTAATGCAGTTGTAGGGGAACGAGTAGAAGAAGAGGTTACAGGAGAATATGGGCTTGGGACAAGGAATGAAAGAGGAGAAAGACTAATTGAGTTCTGTAACAAGTTTCAGCTAGTAATAGCGAATACCCTGTTCAAGAATCACAAGAGGAGGAGGTATACATGGAAAAGGCCAGGAGATACGGGAAGATTTCAATTAGATTACATCATGGTCAGACAGAGATTCCGAAATCAGATACTGGATTGTAAGGCGTACCCAGGAGCAGATATAGACTCAGATCACAATATAGTAGTGATGAAGAGTAGGCTGAAGTTCAAGACATTAGTCAGGAAGAATCAATACGCAAAGAAGTAGGATATGGAAGTACTAAGGAATGACGAGATACGTTTGAAGTTCTCTAACGCTATAGATACAGCAATAAGGAATAGCGCAGTAGGCAGTACAGTTGAAGAGGAATGGACATCTCTAAAAAGGGCCATCACAGAAGTTGGGAAGGAAAACATAGGTACAGAGAAGGTAGCTGCGAAAAACCATGGGTAACAGAAGAAATACTTCAGTTGATTGATGAAAGGAGGAAGTACAAACATGTTCCGGGAAAATCAGGAATACAGAAATACAAGTCGCTGAGGAATGAAATAGATAGGAAGTGCAGGCAAACTAAGACGAAATGGCTGCAGGAAAAATGTGAAGACATCGAGAAAGATATGATTGTCGGAAGGACAGACTCAGCATACAGGAAAGACAAAACAACCTTTGGTGACATTAAAGGCAACGGTGGTAACATTAAGATTACAACGGGAATTCCACTGTTAAATGCAGGGGAGAGAGCAGATAGGTGGAAAGAATACATTTAAAGCCTCTATGAGGGTGAAGATTTGTCTGATGTGATAGAAGAAGAAACAGGAGTCGATTTAGAAGAGATAGGGGATCCAGTATTAGAATCGGAATTTAAAAGAGCTTTGGAGGACTTACGGTTAAATAAGGCAGAAGGGATAGATAACATTCCATCATAATTTCTAAAATCGTTGGGGGAAGAGGCAACAGATGGACTAATCACGTTGGTGTGTAGAATATATGAGTCTGGCGACATACCATCTGACTTTCGGAAAAGCATCATCCACACAATTCCGAAGACGGCAAGAGCTGACAAGTGCGAGAATTGTCGCACAAGCAGCTGAAAAGCTCATGCATCGAAGCTGCTTACTAGAATAATATACAAAAGAATGGAAAAGAAAATTGAGAATGCGCTAGGTGACGATCAGTTTGGCTTTAGGAAAAGTAAAGGTACGAGAGAGGCAATTCTGACGTTACGGCTAATAATGATAGCAAGGCTAAAGAAAAATCAAGACACGTTCATAGGATTTGTCGACCTGGGAAAAGCGTTCGACAATATAAAATGGTGCAAGCTGTTCGAGATTCTGAAAAAAGTAAGGGTAAGCTATAGGGAGAGACGGGTCATATACAATATGTACAACAACCAAGAGGGAATAAAGAGAGTGGACGATCAAGAACGAAGTGCTCGTATTAAGAAGGGTGTAAGACAAGGCTGTAGCCTTTTGCCCCTACACTTCAATCTGTACATCGAGGAAGCAGTGATGGATATAAAAGAAAGATTCATGAGTGTAATTAAAATACAAGGTGGAAGGATATCAATGATACGATTCGCTGATGACATTGCTATCCTGAGTGAAAGTGAAGAAGAATTAAATGATCTGCTGAATGGAATGAACAGTCTAATGAGTACACAGTATGGTTTGAGAGTAAATCGGAGATAGACGAAGGTATAGAGAAGTAGTAGAAATGAGAACAGCGAGAAACTTAACATCAGGATTGATGGTCACGAAGTCAATGAAGTTAAGAAATTCTGCTACCTAGGCAGTAAAATAAGCAATGACGGACGGGGCAAGGAGGACATCAAAAGCAGACTCGCTATGGTAAAAAAGGCATTTCTGGCAAAGAGAAGTCTAGTATTATCAAATACCGGCCTTAATTTGAGGAAGAAATTTCTGAGGATGTACATCTGAAGTACAGAATTATATGGTAGTGAAACATGGACTGTGGGAAAACCGGAACAGAAGAGAATCGAAGCATTTGAGATGTGGTGCTATAGACGAATGTTGAAAATTAGGTGGACTGATAAGGTAAGGAATGAGGAGGTTCTACGCAGAATCGGAGAGGAAAGGAATATGTGGAAAACACTGATAAGGAGAAGGGACAGGGTTATAGGACATGGGCTAAGACATGAGGGAATGACTTCCATGGTACTAGAGGGAGCTGTAGAGGGCAAAAACTGTAGAGGAAGACAGAGATTGGAATACGTCAAGCAAATAATTGAGGACGTAGGTTGCAAGTGCTACTCTGAGATGAAGAGGTTAGCACAGGAAAGGAATTCGTGGCGGGCCGTATCAATCCAGTCAGTAGACTGATGACGGTTTGGCTTATGCATTAGTGGTTTAATATGCTGTTGCTGTTTTATGCTTTCGTGGCAGTAGAGGTAACCTGCACGGTGGACCGAGATGTGCCTTGTACAGCTCAAGCACAACTGGGCGACACGAATGTTTGTCCTAGCCAGTCCAGGGCACAGCACTTCCTTAAAAGCAAACTTATATTTTAATATCGTCCTACACTAATACCAGATGTGAAGAAATAATTAGTATATACTATGACTTCATGGGAACCTGACTCTCTCTGCATTTATCCCGAATTCGTCAAACAACGTCTGTATGAAATGGGATACATAGCAGGGTTACGTACTGTTAGACCCGTTCTCGGCGGAGTGCAATAGTAGGAAGGCTTTTGCGGCTACGGACCAAAAATGACAATGAACGTTCGGATTGCCTTAGAACCCCTTATGTCAACATCCGTCCCACATCTCTACTTCGCCACGCACGCCTCCCAGCTCCCAATTTCAGATCCTCAACCCCACCCTTTCCACTCTCCCATGTCATGCAACTGCAATTCCTCTTCCACTTTCCCTCCCCTCCACTCCCATTATTGTTATTAAGCTGAAAACGGTAATCTTGTTTTATGTACCCAGTCTGGCACCAAAACCCAACTATAATTCGATCTTACTATCAATTCTACACAAAATTTTAAGGAAACCAAAAGTTTCCCTATTATTTATGAAAATACATAAAGATGTGTTCTGTAAAAGTACTACACAAAAGTGCCTCCATCTTAAGCCGTACCACTATCTCGGAAATAGGACAATGAGACAGCTTGAAAACCAGTACACAGTCAATATTATATTAGTAATTAAAATGAATCAGTGAGTCAGTGCGTACCCCAGAGCCACGATCATGCCAGCATATACAAAACCAAAGAGCTTCATCATTGGCACACACACAAACACACACACACACACACACACACACACACAAACACATTCCAGCAGTCTCACACAGCTTCATGAGCAACACTTATGAGCGCGCGCGCACACACACACACACACACACACACACACATTTAGGTGTCCCAATCGCCGCCAAATATTTTAATAAGCATTAAAACTGGTCTCTCTCCCACAGCTACAGTTGTAAAACTACAGACTAGTATAAGTAAGGTTAGGCTGCAGTAGTTTTCCTTATAGCCTTGATCAGTTAATGTCGTACGCAAATTACCTCTAACTTAGTTAGGTTGCATAACTCTCAGGCGCTACCTCATATCTATCGCTTTGTTCACATATGCGATCAATTTCTTACTGGTTTCATTTACAAACTGGAAGTCGTGGACTGTCTAAAATCTGCGTAAGGATTGACGTAAATGCTGCACATGCTATGGAACATTTTTGTTTTATGTAGTTAACCTAATGTATGTTACTTAAAATGAAGCAGTACTTGTAGCAAAAGTGAAACTGTCATTGTTTGATTGAGATTTCATTCAAAAATTGTTAATTTTTAGCATTAAGGAGGAGGATCTGATACAAAAAAGAAGAATATAGATTATTCACATAGCGCTAGAAAACGCAATTTCTTAAAAAAAAAAAAAGGTAAAATTAAGATTAGTGCAAAACGGAGACATACCAAACATCGCTTCAATACTTTGCGTATTTACATAAAAATGTTCCTGTTATTCATAGACACCTTTCGCATTTGTCGATAGCAACTGGAAACACTTGGTACTGATTAGGATGAAGAACAGTTAAATGTGGTTCAAATGGCTCTGAGCACTATGGACTTAACTGCTGAGGTCAACAGTCGCCTACAACTTAGAACTAATTAAACCTAACTAATCTAAGGACATAACACACATCCATGCCCGAGGCAGGATTCGAACCTGCGAGCGTAGCAGTCGCTCGTTTCCAGACTGTAGCGCCTAGAATCGCACGCCCACTCCAGCCGGCATTAAGGAGTATAAACTAATAAATACTGTAAGAAAGGTATTTTAACGTTTGTGCTTGTAAACTGTACCTGCATCAAAATAATTGAGTTGGTTACATAAAAGTGTATTAAATATGCAATCAACAAGTTTTTATTAGTCATAAATCGCAATTTATATCCTGTAGCGATATGAAATGCACATTGCACTGACACTGAATGGTCTACAATTCTAATTATGTGTATGAGAAACGAACAACCAACTAAACAAATAAATAAACAAAGTTAAGTTGTCTGCTCCCGGGAACTGGGAACGCATCCATTTATGGTTCTTTCCCTACTAATCCAAACATATACTATGTCATTTATGTACTGTACTAAAACTGGCGAATTCTAGCTTTGACAGAATGCAACTCTAACCACAGCAAACAAAATAACGGTAGAGTTTCCTATGTTCATAGATTTAGACTGTACCTGCGACAAAAGAATAGGCTTTGGTTACATAAAAGCACAAAAGGCACACAATTAAAATTTTGTAATTTTTGTGTTCTCTAAGGATATAAAAGACAAACCGGTGTAACACTGAATGATCTGGCATTCTAATTATGTGCAAAACAAGCAAACGGACAACCAAATAAACAAAGTGAAGTCGTCGGCTCACTGTCTCTGTCTTTCACATTTGTGTTTCTTTCCCTAAAAATGTTACCGATACTACCTGTAATCCCATCATTTACCATGTTACTTATGTACTGTACCAAAACCACCGAAACATAGTTTTGGTAGAATGCAGCTCTAACCACAGTACAATGTTTTCGTGCCCTTCAAAGCGGTAAACTTACCCCAACGTCAGCTGTCTTGTTGTTTTCAGCCAAAATAGTGACAGGTAAAGGTCCATATTTCTACACCACAAGCTGTGTGGCACAATGCATCTACAAATTAAGTATCACAATGTTACTTGGAAATCTAAATGTTCTATTGTATACTGACATTACTACTATATCTTACTAGTTGAGGTACATTCTTCGAGCCGGCCGCAGTGGTTGAGCGGTTCTTGGTGCTTCAGTCTGGAACCGAGCCACCGCTACTGTCGCAGGTTCGAATCCTGCCTCGGGCATGGATGTGTGTGATGTCCTTAGGTTAGTTATGTTTAAGTAATTCTAAGTTCTAGGGGACTGATGACCTCAGATGTCAAGCCCCATGGTGCTAAAAGCCATTTGAACCACTTTTTTACATTCTTCGACTAGTGTTGTTCAGTCTCTGTAGCCCATATGCTGCAGGGCACTATGGGCTCTCAAACTGAGTGACGCAATATTATCTGGACATTTTTTTATAGTACAAAATACATGTGGCTGGATTAATGTGCTGCACTGGCAAGGCAGTAATATTTGACAGGTCTTCTTAATCTTAAATGAGGTGGTAAAGGAATGAACATTTATCACCTGACAAGCCACCAGTTTAGGAGGAAGAAGTTAATGCATAATGTTCGACTCCATGACAATGTTTTATTATTTTTTAACTTAGACCTATTTGAGGTACTGTAGATTACATTTCACTGGTGCTACATAAACGAATTTTCAGGAAGACTGCAACACTGGCTAAAATTAAGTATGGTGCCAAAGCTCTCTAAAAAAAGTTTCTGTGATGCACCGACGGACGTCACTTTTCATGACGCCTTAGCACAAGAAAAAGTACTAAAAATGACGTTTATTGGAGCGTAGCACTTAAACTGAATATTTCCGTAAAAGGCAACAAAGACATTCCACAACCGCATCGGTGTGCTGGTACGACTGACAAAGCTTTCACACAGAAGAATGTTCTGTCTCTGACAGTGAATGAATGTAGATATTTGCACAAAACTAAATACCCCTTTAAAGAAACTAAAATTTCAGTTACTTATCAAATTACATAAAGATTTCTTCTATAACACTGCAAAACACATGTGGGTCACTTAGTGTTACTACTCATCCATCTGACTAATAAAGGAGCATTCACCGATGACAATAGTTTGATTTTGTACCAAAGTAAAACAGCATTTTAAACAAAAGTAAAATTTTGTCTGTTACTCATCATAGTACATAAATATTTCTTCTACAACAGTATAAAGCAAAAATGGCTTGTTTATTGACACTAATGATCTAACTTGCAGGTTACGATACACTTAGTGATGAGTGTGTGCAGAAGGAACTACATGAAAATTCGATGAAATAGAATACTGGACGTACATTCAGGTAGAAATGAGGGCTGCTAGGCTTTTAGCCACCTGCTTTCAATTATTTTTCAGGGTCAAGCTAACATTGAAGTACACAAGACTAGGCTTTTATCGTGCAGTAAGAATCGTTTGTCCACTTGTACTGATAATGATACCGTAAGTCAACACACTACAGTAGCTACACGACGCTTTGAGAAATCACGTATGGAATAATACTCGTAGTTCAATATCTGTATATAACACATTTATAGGCTATATGTAGAGTCAGCGCAGGATACAGTGACCGACGCACAGAGATCAGTTTTCGTCCAAGGCGCTGGGCGAGTTCATTTGTTTGTTTGGAAGGGGAGTCCGACACTCTCTGCTACCTTCCGGCCGGTCGACGATGAAAATTCGCGCCGCATGCTCTGCTGTCTTTTTCACACGACTTTACAGAAACTATTAGGGAAAAAAGTTTCATTTTTGCGTTACTTGTAGCTTTATATGTCAGGTTCACTATGGTACGTCCATCACTTTGTTAATGGTCATAGTTATTGTGATATTTATGTGGAAGTAAGACAGTGCGTGAAATTCGAAAAATGTTTGCAGTGTAAAACAGGAGTCGCTATGATTTTGCGTTTGGTGCATATTACGTAATGTGTTGCTGCATATGAAACTCAATTAACATATTGAATTTTTCTTTACACTTGGGTGGTGGTCTCTACCTATCACCAATCTCAAGAAAACTGATTTGACATAGTACGCTCATTTGTCATCGCGCCACGTCAGCGATAACACCAAATTGTAATATCCACAACATTTCTCATATTTTCATTAAACGGTTCGAGATATCGAAATGAGATTTTGGCAAATGATAGCACTAAAAGAGGAGATTATTTTGCCATATGTTTATTATGCGAAACTTCGTTATCTACCGTTTTATTCCACTAACTACTGACATTTTGAAGACAGAATGTAACTTTTAAGGTCATCGATAGCTGGTGAAACGAGAAGTGCTACGGGTTTTGGAACAGCATAAGGCTATTTTGTACCGAGGATTTGCATTTTCATAAGATTCTGACTTTACATTTCCTGAGTTCCTCGCTTAACCAACTTAATGAGAACCTGTTTCAGACTTCTCTCCCAGGTGCATCTGCGCAACATGTTAGTGACGTGACGCTTTGTAAACTATGTTTTTTGGCAAAATAAGCAAATATTAAAGTAGTAACAGGAGAAATTTGTAGGTTCTATTCCAAATTCGCCACTCGTGACACTTCTCTGAATGTTACAAGCCAGTCGAAAATAAATCGCTTCATTTCGGCGGAATTCCTTTTAGATGCTAACCAAATCAGGGACGACAGATTTTTCTAAATGGTCGCCATGCAAGTGTGGGTGTGGAGGGGCCCCACTTAATATTTACAGGAAAACGTGAAAATAATTGGAAATCTGTGGTAAGATATTATAGGACCAAAGTGTTCAAGTCATGAGCCCCTAAACTTACACACTACTTAATCGAACGTAAACTAACTTCCGTAAGGACAACACACACACCCATGCCCAAGGGAGGACTCGAACCTCCGAAGGCGCAGCCGCGCGGAGCGTGCCAAGGCGCCACAGACCACGCGGCTACCCCGCGCGTTATGAGAAGATGTGAGCGTAGGCTTTAGTTTAGAACGACGCTTCCCTCCAGAGGTCGGCATTTACTGTACAGGGCTTGGCCACCACCACTACCGCTCTTCCCATGTGTGTCCTGCTGTCTGCGCATCTACCGGCTATGGTAGCAATCGTATTCTGTTCTTATTTTAAAAAGTGCGGGTTGCTAAGATTACAGCTTTCTAGTTTCTACCACTTATTAGCCAGGTGAATATTATAGTGACCCATGCTGAAGTATTAACTTCACAAAACGCGGTGATCTTCAGCTGATAATGCTAACTTATGCTGCCGCACGATGGAAATCGGAAGTTAATGCATATAGACAGTCTTCCACAGGGTTAAACTCACTATTCATTTCATAGTTGTAAATCAGTGCTTCCAATCTGGTAATGCACGTCCTTCAGCCAAAGAAATTGTCTTGTACACACATGTTACAATGGATAAGATGGTTACTGATATCATTGTTGACTCCTGGACTTGTGACTTGAGGTTTAAATTTGTTATGTACCTTTATTATCTATTCGAATTCTTCCACTTTAATGTATTCCGACTGTCCTATCGTTGTGCACAATCAGGTCTATTGCACATAGGATTCATGGTTTGATGTTCGGTAGTCACAAATCTTCATTTTGTTAAAAATCGCAGCTAAATATTGTGCTAAGCTCAGATCCATAAGATTATAGGTGTCTTCACGAAGTTCTGAAATTTCCCTGTCAGCTAACCCTAGAGTATTCGTCACTTACATAACTGTTAAATGCACAACACATCGCTTTGTTCACATTACAGACGATCCTTTCTCTTTAAGTTCATTGCAGTCCACAAGTAAACAGCTGCCTCCCTCCCTCCCCGTCCCGCCCTCATCAACCCGACCATCAAATAAAACAGGTGCAAGTTTGAATGTGTGAAAAGGTCTCCACTTGTCAGAAACCTTTCTGACTAATAATATGTACACATCTTAAAAATGGTTCAAATGGCTCTGAGGACTATGGGACTTAACATCTGAGGTCATCAGTTCCCTAGAACTTAGAACTACTTAAACCTAACTAACTTAAGGACCTCACACACATCCATGCCCGAGGCAGGATTCAAACCTGCGACCGTAGGAGTTACGCGGTTCCGGACTGAAGCGCCTAGAACCTCTCGGCCACCGCTGCCGGCTACACATCTTACTATAGCTCTCTCTTTACAATATCATGATGTCACTTCATGTTATACCTCTTAAATTTAGAACAAATGTTGACTCATTTGAGAGTTGGCTGGGTAAGTACACATAAATATCTCAGCACATTTCCACTGACGTCATACACATGTTGCAAGGGGGGAGGGAAAAGGGTGGTAATCGGCTATGTGTATGTGACGTCAATAGTGCTGTACTGGGCATATGTACATACGATTAGTTAGCTAGATCTCATATGAGTCGAGTTTATTCTAAGTTGAGAAGATATTAGTGGAAGTGACATTATGATTAATAAAGGAGGAGGGTGGGGACTGGGTTAAGGGACACACATACTGTAATCCAGTAGAATATCATGCAAGATAAGAGATGTTGACACGTTCAAGTTTGTATGTATCTTATTTCTCATATTTAAGAGATGTGGGCTGCGCATGTATCAGGTAGTTGCAACAGTATGGCAGCTGTGTACAAGTAGACTACCAAGAACAATCAGAAAATTTATTCTCTGTAATATGATTATGTGTTTAATAGTTGGCGTATTTAGATGTGATCTATATGGTCAATTCTCCAGGATGAACTGTTAGTAATAATAGCAATATTTTTTATCGCTTTTTAAAGTGTCCCTCATACGCATCCTTGAGAAAGTTTTGCGTCTTCCTTGGCTAAAGAACATGGTTTGACCATTTCGGAAGTCACAGAACTGCGGTTTGTTTGATCCTGTGGAAGACTATCTAAATATAGTACACGTCGACTTCCACTGTTGGCGGAATAAGTTACTATTGTTAGCAGAAGGTGATAAACGTTTCGCACTGCAGAACGGGGTTAGCAAGGAGTCAGATAAAAGTATTGCTGACCTTGAAAAGTAGTGGAAAGAGGATAGTTGAAAGCATATCAGCCATTATTTCCTACAATTTTTTTTTTTTTTTTTTTTTTTTTTTGTCATCAGTCTACTGACTGGTTTGATGCGGCCCGCCACGAATTCCTTTCCTGTGCTAACCTCTTCATCTCAGAGTAGCACTTGCAACCTACGTCCTCAATTATTTGCTTGACGTATTCCAATCTCTGTCTTCCCCTACAGTTTTTGCCCTATACAGCTCCCTCTAGTACCATGGAAGTCATTCCCTTATGTCTTAGCAGATGTCCTATCATCCTGTCCCTTCTCCTTATCAGTGTTTTCCACATATTCCTTTCGTCTCCGATTCTGCGTAGAACCTCCTCATTCCTTACCTTATCAGTCCACCTAATTTTCAACATTCATCTATAGCACCACATCTCAAATGCTTCGATTCTCTTCTGTTCCGGTTTTCCCACAGTCCATGTTTCACTACCATACAATGCTGTACTCCAGACGTACATCCTCAGAAATTTCTTCCTCAAATTAAGGCCGGTATTTGATATTAGTAGACTTCTCTTGGCCAAAAATGCCTTTTTTGCCATAGCGAGTCTGCTTTTGATGTCCTCCTTGCTCCGTCCGTCATTGCTTATTTTACTGCCTAGGTAGCAGAATTCCTTAACTTCATTGACTTCGTGACCATTAATCCTGATGTTAAGTTTCTCGCTGTTCTCATTTCTACTACTTCTCATTACCTTCGTCTTTCTCCGATTTACTCTCAAACCATACTGTATACTCATTAGACTGTTCATTCCGTTCAGCAGATCATTTAATTCTTCTTCACTTTCACTCAGGATAGCAATGTCATCAGCGAATCGTATCATTGATATCCTTTCACCTTGTATTTTAATTCCGCTCCTGAACCTTTCTTTTATTTCCATCATTGCTTCCTCGATGTACAGATTGAAGTGTAGGGGCGAAAGGCTACAGCCTTGTCTTACACCCTTCTTAATACGAGCACTTCGTTCTTGATCGTCCACTCTTTTTATTCCCTCTTGGTTGTTGTACATATTGTATATGACCCGTCTCTCCCTATAGCTTACTCCTACTTTTTTCAGAATCTCGAACAGCTTGCACCATTTTATATTGTCGAACGCTTTTTCCAGGTCGAAAAATCCTATGAACGTATCTTGATTTTTCTTTAGCCTTGCTTCCATTATTACCCGTAACGTCAGAATTGCCTCTCTCGTCCCTTTACTTTTCCTAATGCCAAACTGATCGTCACCTAGCGCATTCTCAATTTGCTCTTCCATTCTTCTGTAGTAAGACGTATGCTTTGCCGACGATGGGCGAGGCATGGCAGAGTCTCTGACCAGAGAGTAGTATGTCGTTAGGTGTTGCTTGTCGCTAGTCTGCGCTTGTCTGCGCGAGTCGACAGTAGTCTTGAGTAGTCTGCGTGAGTCGGCGGGAGTCGGCGCGTGTCGGCTGTCTGCTCTGCTCGGGACTCTGGTCAGGACTCTGCAGAATGAGTATTGTTGTAGAAGGTAAAGAAGCAGCCTTGCGCATATCTAATAATGTATGTTAATTGTCATTTAATTTGTTCCAAAAAATGCCCCAAAAATAATTTTTATAATATAAAGAAACTTTTTTAAAGAAAAGCATTCATTTCAATTTAAAGAATATTTCCAATGCATGATCAATCCTTCCAAGAATAAAAAAAAAAAAATATATATTCCTGCATTGCACGACGCTGTGTCAAAAAATTTCTACATAAGAGCAGATATATTTGCAGTTTTTTATGGAGGTAAGAATTTTTGCTTTTTTATTCAGAATACATGGCCGAAGGGCAGCGCTGCTGTCTTCATAAAATTTATCAGGTTACTAATTTGTTTTCTATTATTATTTCCGGATTTACGAATTGAATTTTGAGGTTAATTAAATGTGAATGTATTTTTGCACACAGATTATAAATGGGAGCCAATTTTGTTCAGAGGTTACATTAAAACCAATTTTGTTCTGAGGTTACAATATTAACAAATTCATTTAGTTATTATTTTTGTGGGGTGTTTACGCTTGGTTCATGGTTCATTATTTAATTAATATTTTTCTGTGGGGAGGTTACACTTGGCGACATCCGGCCAGGATCGTATTTCTTTGTGAATCTTCTGAGAAGTAGTCATATATCTGCTCTTATTTACTTAAATGTAGTTTGCATCTGGCGCAACGCATTTACTAATTAGTCACTCTTGCTTTCACAGACCATCGACAATTTATTGCTCTTTGTTGTAATTGTGTTTGTTGCATTTTGCGTTGTCCTTGTTTCTTTTGTGCTTAATTGTGATTTGTAAAAATGCCGCGAAAAACTGTTAACAGTACATCGCGATGTGTAATGAGCGAAATAGCCGACTCAATTTGACCGATAATAATTGCGACACTCAGTGTAATGATGATAATCCCCTAATTGTAGACAATCAGTGCCTACTGACCACTTGTAATGATTTTTATCCTAGTGATGAGCAAACAAACTCAGTTGTGTCCTCTGTTAATTTAAAGACATCTGATGACGCGGACGTTCTGTTACAATGAACGCTGCCCAGTTTGGCACACCCGGTTTGCAAAATTACTTGACGAACAGACAAATTTTTCTAATGAAAATGAACAGTGTAATCAGAATACGTCAGATTTATTTGATTCCGAGGTAGTGACTAACAGTGCACATCCGATTGGAAAACATTTTCAAGAATCACAAAATGACCGAATGGTTACACAAAGCGTGACAATTGCAGGTACGCCATTATACAGCACTGAGAATAGAGTAGGTAATATTGGCTTGGATCAAATTATGGCAATATTGCTACAACAGAATGAAATTCCATACAGCAGAATGAAAGACAAGACAACAATTTCAAAGAACTTGGTTAACAGAACAAACAACTTATTGAAAATACGAAAACCTTAATGAAAATTTCAAACAACTTAATGAATCGTACAAACAACTCAATGAAACATATGACAGGTCGATTAAACAATTTAATGAAAGTTTCAAACACTCGAACGAAAAACACGACAGCCTTAATAAACAGAAAAAACAACTTAGTGAACAGATTACAGCCGTTACCGTGCAATGTCATGATACTAAAGAACAATTACGTGAGGATACTAAGACTTGTACTACGAACAATAGTGAAGAAATTAGATCTGTTGCTCAAGAATTAAGGAATATGCAAACAGCTACAACAGAATCACTTAGACACGAAATTAGTGCAGTCGCTAAACAATGCTCTGAAAACGCAACACAGTAACGCGACGAGCTTAAATTAATGTCAGCAGAACTTTCACACACTCTAGATACGGAAGTCGATAAGAAATGTGAACAACAGAACAGCCAGATTGAGGAACGTGTTAAAGTAACAGAAATGAAAAATATTTCAGTCAATAACACGACACAGCATACGCCACATTCCGAACATTTGACACACTTACACAGCAAGTGTAACTTAGGTAATTTACAGAGACTACGTAACTTAGAATACTAAGTGACACAGACCTGTTCAGACATACAGAGACGATAACGTTGATTACGAGCAATTTTTATCCGTAAAAAAATCTAAGGTATTTAAAAATGACAGAGCACAAGTACACGCTTTGAACTGGATACGACAATTTATTTTTGTACTTTCACCGCCATTACCTGTAATGCAGAAACTAGCATTGGCTTGGATACAACAATTTGCTTTCGAATTTTCACCGGCATTGCCTGTAACACAAAAGCTAAAATTTATTTGTAGCGCGTAATTGACCTCAGGGGATTCATTACACTTTAATGAATATGTGCCATAACGTGCACAGGGCCCCGAGCCATAGTAGTGCTATTTCATCTTCAGTTTTCTGCACTGCTGCCTTCTCTTCTACTATCCTTTATATCTATTAAAACAGCTCTTCAACTATCGCTCTATCTAGGATTAAGAACGTGTAAAGAAAACCTGATATGATAAATTTTACCGAAAGTGACAGTTCTCTTTAGACACTCCCGAAATGACAACTATCGCCGTAATTTTTAATAACAGATAAAATTGTTATCATCAGTATGTACAGCATTTTCAGCAATCGTCAAAATTATCAGAAACAGCGAACGCATTTGGTACCAATAGACGTTTTTCTCCGCAACAGCATGAAAGCCAACCGGTTAGCATACCTAACCAACAATGTAATGTACAAGGTCAACCAAGCTTTAACGTTTCGCCGCGTGCACGTATAGCATAAGCTCCATAAAACAATAACGCACAGCAACAAGGAAATAACTACGTACAGAAAACACACTATTTCAATTCCTATCGCAGTGCACCGTATAGAAATGACTATCATGACAGACGTAAAAATAATGAGCACAATTTTCAGCGTACATTTAATAACAGTCGGTCTTATCAGCAGCAGAATCATCCACAACAACATATTATCATGAATGAACCAGACAGTAGATATCATACCGAACGTAATACGTCAGGAAGAAATAGCAGAACAGTATAAATAGTTGAAATGCCACAGCATCCTCCCGAAAATAATAGCACATCAGATAGAATTTGACTAAATTCAGTACAGGTTGCATCTTCCAGCAACGTAAGCGATACTTCAGATACACAGAATCTTGTTCACGAAAATGTTATTTGAAACATGCTTTGTTGAATGCACCACTTTTATCGCACCCAGATCTTACTAGAAATTTTTCCATTGCCACCGACAGTTCTAACACCGCTTTAGGCGTATACATTTTTCAGGAAATTGAAGAAGATGGTTGTACAGTAATTAAAAACATCGCTTTTGCAAGTCGCATTCTGTCACCTGCCGAACGCAATTATTCTGTCACAGAACTTGAAACATTATGTGTTGTATGGGCTTTTGCCAGATTTAGGCATTTTCTTTATGGAAGACATATTACCGTTTACACAGACCACAGAGCGATACTGTTTTTACTTTCGGCTAAATTTACACACGACAGATTAAGTAGATGGAAACTTTATTTGCAGGAATTTAACTTTACAATTGTTCACATTCCCGGTACACAAAATATTGTAGCAGACGCACTATCCCGTTCTCTTAGCAACAATCAGCAAGGCATCGCAACCAACTTCTGCAAAGCAAATTTCAGCGTCATGTACATTCAACAAGTTGCATTTGAAAATTTCATTTCGTAGTCATTACAAGACATAGCACAAGAGCAGAGTAAAGACAACGTGTGGAAAGAAATTAAACACCTTTGGCAAGAGAGGAATAATGTTACCATTAGAAATCATTACACTGTATGCAATAATATTCTGTTTCGCCGCTCTCATCCTGACAGCAATAATTGGTTATTATGCATTCCTGACGAACTTGTTAACAAATGAATCTGGTATACTCATTTAAGTTACGCACATTACGGAGCCAGAAAATGTTTTCTTATACTGAGACAGAACTGTTATTTTACCAACATGGAGAAACGTATACGACGAGTTTTGGCGTCATTAAAATCTGCCTCGAAAGCTAAATCATACACGACTTCACATATTCTTCAATTACATCCTATTTTACCGATTAAATTGAGACATATGGCCGCTGTAGACATTTTTGGTCCGATTCCCAGAACTAATAGAGGTTTTTGCTACATCTTTGTCGCTGTTGAACTCGCTTCTAAATTTGTTACCTTCACTCCGTTAGGCAAAGCTACCGTAGCTAAAACTGTATCGAAAGTATTTGTAAAACATTTTTTATTTCATGTAGGGCATGTGTTGAAAGTAATTTCCGACAAGGATCACAGTTTCGATCTGCTATATGGACACGTATGTTGCAAGCTAGAAACATTTCTCCGATCTATATATCCAGGTACCATGCTTCTTCGAACCCTTGTAAACGATTAATGAAAGAAATTGGTAAACTGTGTAGAATATACTGCCATAAAAACATATTGATTGGGACACATACATACTCTTATTCCAGGATGTAATTAATTCCATACCAAATGAATCTACTATGCTATCTCCGTCTGTTATACTGAAAAATATTGAACCACCTAACAAAATTAAAGAATTAGTAACCTTTCCTACATCTCGTCGACTACGACACCATGAAATAATTGACATTGCGCTGAACAACATCAAACGTGCCGCAGAGCGCCGGAGAACACAGCAAAAACAGGTTTGTACACGCCGTGTCTTTCACATTGGACAGAAGATATTAGTACGTACACACTATTTATCCAACAAAGGAAAGAATAGATGCAGTAAATTTGAGCTTCTGTACGCAGGTGCATATCGGATTCGCAGCATTCCTCACCCCAATGTAGTACACGTCGAAACTTTGAGAACCAGAAAAACCAAAGGAACCACCACATATCCAACATCAAACCTTTTATTGAATGAAAATACTTTATGATTTAACACACTGTAATGCGATTTCCTAATTTTTTATGACCGCTTATGCAATTATATTCACATGAGCACCTATTGATGATTATCGTATTTTTTCTTGGCAATTGCCCGGCAAGGTAAGGTTAGCAGGTCGCTTTTCTTGTCGTTACACATCAGACCGTGCACATTTTTCCAGATAAAC
This sequence comes from Schistocerca nitens, assembly GCF_023898315.1. Lineage (NCBI taxonomy): Eukaryota > Metazoa > Arthropoda > Insecta > Orthoptera > Acrididae > Schistocerca > Schistocerca nitens. Next base: position 316,682,663 of record NC_064621.1, on the reverse strand, counting down.
TTACGTCTTGTGAATAATTATTCAATTCTATCTAGTGACATATTAATTTTATTAAATTCTCTCTCCATTAAAGTCTTCAATTCTCGCCTCTATTAACTACACAACATACAAGCTGAACACAAAGAAGGTCACATTTCTTTTCGTTATATATCAGACCGTGCATATTTTCCATTTTTCATGGATGTATGATTGTTTTCCTGTTTTGTTTGTATACACTATGAAATATTTAAAATATAACAAACACCTGTTGACTTTGACGTTTTTGCCTTATGATATCTCAACATCGTGACTATTTTACACTTTTTTTTTTGCTGCTACATTGTGATACTCTGTGTACATTATTGCACCTGCACACTGTCGATGTTTTTGACATATTACGTTTTCTGTCATGCTATGCTGTATGCTCAATTATGTTTCTATAAACCAGTTTTTATTTAATGGGTATATGATTTAAATGCAAGACATTAATCTTTGTTCATCATTTTCAGGAAGAAATAACGTGTAAAAGAAATAAATTAAACAGAAATGGGAATTTCACCTTCGGAATGAACGAAAGAAGATGCAATACCTCGTGACGAATAGTAAATGGATCAGAATTAACAAGCATTAACAAGAATATACTATACACATCGTAGAATAGCAGTCTTAACTAATGTTTTCTTTCAGAATACGAGGCGATTGATTCACGCTGTCAGACAGAACTACACATCTTAGTTTTAGTGATGAAATATGGTACAAATAAGTAATAGTTGTATAATGAATAATGAAGTGACTTTTTTGCAAATGATAATGAATGGTGATGAATAATGATGAAGAATATGCTAATATGGATAATAAAGTTTTTCTTTACAGGTGATGATAATAATAGAGTTATGATGATATGGATAATGAAGTCTTTCGTTGCAGATGAGGATAATGTTGAAGTTTATGTATCTATGCTATGTAGTTATTTATTTGTTGCAGTTCGTTTTGACAGTATGTCTTATGTCGCATAGTATGATGACTGAAGGTTTTGGAAAGGACAGCTGGAGAACATATATATTTTATACACATTTCACTACCTGTTAATTCGAAGTTCACTACTTTTCAGCATAATATGCGTTTCTTCTTTCAGTTTAATAATCCATTTTGTAGTTTTTGCAGGAGAAATTATTCATGAAATTAATGTGCTATAAGCAGTTGGTCAATAAACCTGTGTCATTTATGAATGTGATCTCATATACTCTACTTGTTTCATAACCTTGCTACAGCTGACTCATGACGAATGACGTTACACATCTTCATTTGCAGCAATAACTCAAAAGCAAATATTGTTATGCCCCAGTAATTAATTATCGATCTCAACGCAATGCAGTGCTAGCACAAAAAAAGGGAGTTCTGAGTAATACTGAAAAATGTTTTCTAGTCACAGACGTTGAATAATAGTTACAGTATGTTACATTTTCAATATGTTCTATGTCACTGGAATGATCAGTTCTGAGTAATATGTCATTTGAATGATGAATTCTGAGTAATACTGAATAATGTTTTCTAGTCACAAACCTTGAATAATAGTTACAGTATGTTACATTTTCAATATGTCCTATGTCACTGGAGTGATCAGTTATGAGTAATACTGAATGATGCTTTGTAATAATGCATAAATACTATGCCCATAATTTCTGTAAATAATATTATGTTATACTCTATAAATGCTATGCCAATAATTGACTCTCATTTTGAATGATAACTTCTGAATAATACTGAATAATGTTATGTAAAACTATATGAATACCTTGTAACTGGCCAATGAATGCCAATATTATTTTAAATATGTCGTATGTCACTTGAATGATGAAAAATGTTTTGCACTATTCAATACTTGCTACATGTTTTGTAACTGGCCAATGAGTGCCAATAATTACTATAACTAAGTGAAATATGTTAATACTATGCCATTCATTAGCTCCTGTTTTGAATGATGACTTCTGATGGTTTGTAACTGGCCAATGAGTGCCCATGTTCTCTGTAAACAGATAATTTATGAACATTATTCTGTAATACTTAATACATGGTACAGGAATGTTCAGTAACTGGGTGATGAGTGCCACCAGTTACTCAAATCAGTTGTTAGACTAGTGTAATTCTCAATGAAGACTAGTATGTGACTTAATGTCCTTCACCTTCTGAGCTAATTACCAGAAATTACTGCAATATCCGTTTGTCCTGTCTATCCTCATGATCATGGAGCACTATATTTGGTTTTTGCACTAATTCTACGCTGGTGTACTTTACAAGAACGTGGTGTTGACACGACATGCTGTCCACCACCTTGAGCGATGGAGATGTTATTATGGTACCTAATGTACTACCAAACTGATAACATACAATATTATTACGACATTTCAGTGTCTTGGCTACACAGATTAATACTTCAAGGAAAAGAACTTCAGATTGTCTCACTTGGAGTTTCAGTGCAGCTGCGTGCAACCTAAAGTGCTACAACCATGATGCAATCCTTCCCATTCCTTTCCTAGTTCTTGTAAAATGGTAAACACTTATACAATGCGTTTCAACTCTTGTAAAATGATAAAGACATATACAGTGCGTGTGCACTTCATTTCATTTGTTAACAAGATCAGTTGTCCTAAATATGCTAAAGACTTATACAGTGCATGTGCACTTCATTTCACTCTATGATATGTTATGTAACAATTCTAAAGACTTCTATAGTGCGTATGCACTTTATTTCACTCCTTGATATTTTTATTTGTTGGAAAAATGCTAAAGAGTTCTACTGTGCGTGTGCACTTTATGCCATTTGTTAATATCATTTCTACTCATTCAGTATACATTTTGTGATTTGCTGATATGTTCTGAACTACAGTGTGTGTCCACTTTTGTCATTTCTCAGTATGATTTGTACTCATTTCCTATACAATTGTGATTGCCTGATATGTTCTGTACACAGTGCATGTGCTGTGTCAAAAAATTTCTACATAAGAGCAGACATATTAGCAGTTTTTTATTGAGGTAAGAATTTTTGCTTTTTTATTCAGAATACAGGGACGAAGGGCAGCGCTGCTGTCCTCATAAAATTTATCAAGTTACTAATTTGTTTCTTATTATTATTTCCGGATTTACGAATTGAATTTTGAGGTTACATTAAATGTGAATGTATTTTTGCACACAGATTATAAATGGGAGCCAATTTTGTTCAGGGGTTACATTAAAACCAATTTTGTTCTGAGGTTACAATATTAACAAATTCATTACTTTTCTGTGGGGAGGTTCCACTGCATATTATTGTTGTAAGCAGCTTCGATGCATGAGCTGTTAAGCTGATTGTGCGGTAATTCACGCACTTGTCAGCTCTTGCCGTCTTCGGAATTGTTTGGATGATGCTTTTCCGAAAGTCAGATGGTATGACGCCAGACTCATATATTCTACACACCAACGTGAATAATCAATATGTTGCCACTTCCCCCCAATGATTTTAGAAATTCTGATGGAATGTTATCTATCACTTCTGCCTTATTTGACCGTAAGTCCTCCAAAGCTCTTTTAAATTCCGATTCTAATACTGGATCCCCTATCTCCTCTAAATCGACTCCTGTTTCTTCTTCTATCACATCAGACAAATCTTCACCCTCATACAGGCTTTAAATGTATTCTTTCCACCTATCTGCTCTCTCCTCTGCATTTAACAGTGGAATTGCCGTTGTAATCTTAATGTTACCACCGTTGCTTTTAATGTCACCAAAGGTTGTTTTGACTTTCCTGTATGCTGAGTCTGTCCTTCTGACAATCATATCTTTTTCGATGTCTTCACATTTTTCCTGCCGCCATTTCGTCTTAGCTTCCCTGCACTTCCTATTTATTTCATTCCTCAGCGACTTGATTTCTGTATTCCTGATTTTCCCGGAACATGTTTGTACTTCCTACTTTCAGCAATCAACTGAAGTATTTCTTCTATTACCCATGGTTTCTTCGCAGCTACCTTCTTTGTACCTATGTTTCCCTTCCCAACTTCTGTGATGGCCCTTTTTAGAGATGTCCATTCCTCTTCAACTGTACTGCCTACAGCGCTATTCCTTATTGCTGTATCTATAGCGTTAGAGAACTTCAAAGGTATCTCGTCATTCCTTAGTACTTCCGTATCCCACTTCTTTGCGTATTGATTCTTCCTGACTAATGTCTTGAACTTCAGCCTACTCTTCATCACTACTATATTGTGATCTGAGTCTATATCTGCTCCTGGGTACGCCTTACAATCCAGTATCTGATTTCGGAATCTCTGTCTGACCATGATGTAATCTAATTGAAATCTTCCCGTATCTCCCGGCCTTTTCCAAGTATACCTCCTCCTCTTGTGATTCTTGAACAGGGTATTCGCTATTACTAGCTGAAACTTGTTACAGAACTCAATTTGTCTTTCTCCTCTTTCATTCCTTTTCCCAAGCCCATATTCTCCTGTAACCTTTTCTTCTACTCCTTCCCCTACAACTGCATTCCAGTCGCCCATGACTATTAGAATTTCGTCCCCCTTTACATACTGCATTACCCTTTCAATACCCTCATACACTTTCTCTGTCTGTTCATCTTCAGCTTGCGACGTCGGCATGTATACCTGAACTATCGTTGTCGGTGTTGGTCTGCTGTCGATTCTGATTAGAACAACCCGGTCACTGAACTGTTCACAGAAACACATCCTCTGCCCTACCTTCCTATTCATAACGAATCCCACACCTGTTATACCATTTTCTGTTCCTGATGATATTACCCGATGCTCATCTGACCAGAAATCCTTGTCTTCCTTTCACTTCACTTCACTGACCCATACTATATCTAGATTGAGCCTTTGCATTTCCCTTTTCAGATTTTCTAGTTTCCCTACCACGTTCAAGCTTCTGACATTCCACGCCCCGACTCGTAGAACGTTATCCTTTCGTTGATTATAATCTTTTTCTCATGGTAACCTCCCCCTTGGCAGTCCCCTCCAGGAGATCCGAATGGGGGACTATTCCGGATTATTTGCCAATGGAGAGATCATCATGACACCTCTTCAATTACAGGCCACATGTCCTGTGGATACACGTTACGTGTCTTTAATGCAATTGTTTCCATTGCCTTCTGCATTCTCATGTCATTGATCATTGTTGATTCTTCCGCCTTAAGGGGCAATTTCCCACCCCTAGGAGAAGAGAGTGCCCTGAATCTCTATCCGCTCCTCCGCCCTCTTTGACAAGGCCGTTGGCAGAATGAGGCTGACTTCTTATGCCGGAGCCTTCGGCCGCCAATGCTGATTATTTATCAAAATTTAGGCAGTGGCGGGGATCGATGCCGGGACCGTAGACGTTTTGATTATGAATCAAAGACGCTACCCCTAGACCACGGGTATCACTTCCTACCCATATATGTGTATGTTAAATGCTGATCTTGAAAATATTATTACATACACACTTTCATTGAAGCGTTGTTTTCGGTATGTAATAGTGTTAAGACATCGTTATCAGCAGAAGACGACAAACTATTTGCCCTACAGAATAAAATTAATACACCTGCATGGGAGTGCTAGTTCTATAACGTTTGACTGCCTTTGGAATGTATTTTAAGGTGAGTAGCAGAAAGCAGAGCAACCCTCATATCTTATCTGTACATATGCGTATAGTATTAAGAAGTTAACACTGCTGTTCAGTACGTTCTATCAGTGAAGTATCATGTAGTTTCAACTTTAGAACAATATAATTAAGCATTATCGGCAGAAAATATCAGAGATTTCCAATACTAAATAAAATTTTCTCGTAGTATGGGTCACTGTAGTCTTTGGTTGGCTGAAAAGTAGGTGAAAGTTGATAGTTGAGTTCAAAGCAACCCGCGATTCTTACGTATTTGCAAGTGTATTAAATTCAGATGTTAAAACTATAGTTCATTACATTATTTCATGGTTGTAATTTGTAGTTTCCACTTTTGGCATTATAGGTCAGAATTATCAGCAAACGGTGTTAGACGTTTAGTACTGCAAGATAAATGTTAATATTTGTAGAATAAAATTCCGCTTTAGATGCCAGTAATTTTCTTAACTTATTCTACGATCGATTTCGAAACTTTGTCTTTAGGTGCCAAACAATTATGAGAAGATAAATGCGTGTCAGTGGGCCAGTCAATCACTGAGGACTGACCCACTGACCCGACTGCCAAGCATTTATGTTCTCATTATTATTTGGTGGCACCTAATGATGAAACCTTAAGCTTCGAAAACGGTCGTGGAATTATTTAAGAAAATTACTGGCACTCGAAGACGATTTTTATTCTATAAATATGTTCCGCAGTTGCGGATGTTCACCTGATTAAATATTTTGTATAAATTTAGTAACCGAGTAAGGTGGCACTACAATATTTTGCTGACATTGAAGAGTAACTGAAAGAATATCATCTATCAAATTTTACCCAGATGTACGTGTATTAAACACATATGTTGAAGCTGTCGTTCGATACGCTATTTAATTGAAGTTTCATGTAGTTTCCACTTTCTGACAGCAAAAATGGGCACAGAATCAGAAATTAACAAACGCCCCGTACGACCAAATGTCCCATAGCAGGGGGCTACAGCAACTTTCGGTTGGCTTGAAAAGTAATTTGAAAGCGGGTAGTCGAAAGTATAGCAACCGTCGTTCGACATCAAAATATATTTGTGTATTATATTAAGGTGTTAAAACTACTGTTCAGCATATTATTTTATTGAAGTGTTATGAAGTTTCCACTGTGCGACACCATAAGTAAGTATTATCAACAGACGACAGACGTTTTGTATTGCAAGAGAAAGTTATTCCCCTGGGATGTGTTACTGTTATATTTGGCTGACTGAAAAATAATTGTTAGAGCGTACTTGAAAGCACAGCAACACTCTTTTCTTATACTCTCATACGTGTTTTAAACTAAGCTGTTAAAACTACGGTTCAGTACGTTATTTCATCCATTGTGATGTAGTTTCCAATCGAGCGAGACAGCGCAGGCTTTGAGCAGTAAACTTGCATCAAGGAGGACGACTGCTAAGTTCGGCATTCACGTGTCCCTACTTACATTTTCTGTGATTTCCTTGATTCACTCCATGTTGTTGTTGTTGTGGTCTTCAGTCCTGAGACTGGTTTGATGCAGCTCTCCATGCTACTCTATCCTATGCGAGCCTCTTCATCTCCCAGTACCTACTGCAGCCTACATCCCTCTGAATCTGCTTAGTGTATTCCTCTCTTGGTCTCCCTCTACGATTTTTACCCTCCACGCTGCCCTCTAATACTAAATTGGTGATCCATCGACGTTTCAGAACATGTCCTACCTACCTATCCCTTCTTCTAGTCAAGTTGTCCCACAAGCTCCTCTTCTCCCCAATTCTATTCAATACCTCCTCATTAGATATTATTCACTCCATACAAATACTATAATAGTACCTTTGGAAGGACATGACTGATTCCCTTTCCATCCTTGAATCAGTTGACCTTATAGACCGTCTCTAATTACTTCGTCGCCGACGGAACGTTAAACTCAGAACCTCTTTCCTTCCTTCCTTTCTTTATATACAGGAAATATTCGGTTTCTTGAAAATGCTGTTTGACTATACTACGGAGCACGTACTACTGTCGCCGACAAGTGGACCTCAACGTTTAAGTTAGGTTAGCAGCGCCAATAAGCGACCAAGCCACCACGTTGATTTAAGTTTTTACGGAGCCCACATATTGAATTTGGTGCATTTCGTAGTTATATTTATGTATTACAAAAATTAAGTCATTAACAGCATCAAATATCATTATGGGCACCAGCGTGTCATCTTCAGGTAAGCCATCGAAGAGTTAGCAGACGTCCTCCGTTCCTCAATATGTATCCGTCAATATGTATAGTCAGTGCATGTGTCAAGATCACGGAGAGACATGGACCACATTACGCTGCAACAGTGTCCCAGCAGGCGCAGCTGCAAAACTCAGCTGTCTTCACCGCCGGCGCCAGCCGCGGCCACAGCGTACTCTGTCGTCTTCGATCAGAGGAACTATTTGAAATGATAGGTTTCCAGGAAATACCCAACTCGTAGCTGCTGGCAGGGTTCATAAGATTTTTCGCCATGAGTATTTCCACGAATGATTTGATAATGGAGTTTAGAAAACATGTTGCTGTGGTTAGAATTATTGTTTGTTCATTTTCCATTTGTAGCGAAACAGGGGCTGTATCATCTGAGAGACACAGAGGGGACAGAGTGTGCCGGGATGCACCCAGTTCACTGCTACTAGCGCCACGTCATCAAAACGCGCCTGTGGCCCTGTGCGTAGCATACGAGTATTGCGCCCTAATTTATGAATGAAATTAAGAATTAGAGAAACTTTTCCAAACTTTGTCAACATATTAATGTTTAAACTGTCAACTCTCAGAGTGATCAGAATATCTTTCCCTAAACACATCGTTTTAAATAAAAAACTAGTGGCGCTAAATAACAAATATAGGAAGCCAAGAATTGATCAGCCTGTGCAAATGTATATTAAAATCAACGTCACAACTTTGAACTTGGTCGGAGCAATATTTTGCTCTAAATCGGTGCTTTTACAACAAAATTAAAGTTCACACTTAGGAAAGTGAACATTTATTATGAAGCTTCAGTTCGATATAAAAACTGTAACTTTGTGGCCCCATTAAGCTACCTCTAATACTTTTCAAGTAATTTACTGAAAACTAGATTTATTTGTAATAGATTAAATATTATTTATATTAATGATAGAAGTTTTGATTACAGCACCTGATGAAACCTATTAAATAAAAAAAAAAAAAAAAGCTCCGTCTTTAGGCCACAAGTGGCCCGTCCGGGACCGTCCGGCCGCCGTGTCATCTTCCGAGGAGGATGCGGATAAGGAGGGGCGTGTGGTCAGCACACCGCACTCCCGACCGTTAGGACGGTATTCTTTGACCGAAGCCGCTACTAATCGGTCGAGTAGCTCCTCAATTGGCATCACGAGGCTGAGTGCACCCCGAAAAATGGCAACAGTACGTGGCGGCGGGATGGTGACCCATCCAAGCGCCGGCCACGCCCGACAGCGCTTAACTTCGGTGATCTCACGGGAACCGGTGTAGCCACTGCGGCAAGGCCGTTGCCCTATTAAATAATAGAGCTAAAAAAAAAAAAGACAAGGTCTCTAAAGTTGTAGTTCAGAGGTCATGTTCTACTACCAGTTCTGTTCTACTAGTTCTAGACGGCGGAGCTTAAACGCAGGAGAGCTGAAACTTTTTCATGTGATCATAGCCAATTTAATTCCAATCATACAAAAATTACGAAGATTGTAAACTGATTCATGACGATGTTATAAAATAGTATGTGTCCCAGAAACCGGCTATTTAGATGCTGCTAAGTGGGGGTATAGCGGATGACGGCAGGTGTTCTCTTCGGTCGTCCAATGTGCCCATATGTACATACAGCCTGAGGGCAGTGACTTGACTTCGCACCCAGCTACCTTACCGCCCGCGTCAGTCCAACGCCGGCTTTCGCGAGGCTTCGGTTGACATCACATCTGTGCTACGGCTAAACGCAGGTTTTTTGGCATAAATAGAATGTGAACTCGCGAGGATGTAACCGTTCTGGATAACTTACAAGGGAACCTCCGCATCGCACCCCCTTCAGATTTAGTTATAAGTTGGCACAGTGGATAGGCCTTGAAAAACTGAACACAGATCAATCGAGAAAACAGGAAGAAGTTGTGTGGAACTATGAAAAAATAAGCAAAATATACAAACTGAGTAGTGCATGTGCAAGACAGGCAACATCAAGGATAGTACAAGTTCTAGAGCGCCGTGGTCCCGTGTTTAGCGTGAGCAACTGCGGAACGAGAGGTCCTTGGTTCAAGTCTTATGATCTGTCCGTTCGTTCATTGACGTCTCTGTTCACTGTAATAAGTTTAGTGTGTGTGCTTTGCGACCGCACTGCAAAAGCGTGCGACCGTGCGATTAGTAGACGAAAGGACGTGCCCCTCCAATGGGAATCGAAAACATTTAATCACAAGATCATATGTCAATCGATTCCTCCACAGGAAAGCACGTCTGATACATTCTATACGACACTGGTGACAGCATGTGCGTCACATGACAGGAATATGTTGTCGTCCGACCTAACTTGTACACTTGGCGAATGGGTAAAAAGATTCTTCTACCTTGGTCGATTTAGGTTTTCTTGTGGATGTGATAATCACTCCCATAAAGTGATGAAAACATAAGAGTTTGTCACATAAACTGAAAATGAAGAATTAAACTTTTTCTCTCGAAGGAAGACTTGAACCAAAGATTTCTCGTTCCGCAGTTGCTCACGCTAACCGCGGGACCACGGCGCTTCTTCGCTCACACGCTTCTTGATGTTGCCTATCTTGCACATGGACTACCCAGTTTGTATATTTTGCTTATTTTTTCAAAGTTCCACACAACTTCTTCCTGTTTTCTCGATTGATCTCTGTTCAGTTTTTCAAGGCCTATCCACTGTGCCAACTTATAACTAAATCTGAGGTGGGTGCGATGGGGAGGTTCCCTTGTTAGATTTCTGATTGTGTGGCGCCAGTAATGCTAACAAACCCGCGTAGCAGTTGGTGAGATTATTTTCCACATTTTGGCTAGAAGTTAAATTATTAGAAGTCAGGACGGAAGAACATTTATTATGAACTTACCATTGAGGTCGCCTCTGAACTGCACATAGTGCTGTTTACGATGGAGACATCAATATTATTATTATAACTATAAGAAATATTACTACATTGTGCGTGTGAATGTTTATCAAATATGTTAGTTAGTTAGAGCTTAAAAACTTCATTTATAATCATAGTTCCAGATCCTACTGAGCAGACAGGGAGTAGAAACACTTCTTGCAAGGAATTAAAGAAGAATGTGGACTTTCAGACTGGAAACTACGGTCATTATGTTCTCCATCGCTTTCTGGATGACCACAAAAATAGTTCTCAGGAGATAGTACAAGACGATGAACAATATTTCTTACTTCTTATTATTAACCCACCGCCCAACGCATATAATGTCCGGTGTAGATAAAATGTTCGGCGATAACAGATTTGCTTGATAGCGAAAAGCGAATGCAGCGTTGATGTTTCGTGGAGACTTCAACCACGGTGCTAATGGTGTGTCCTATACAAGCCATACCACACGGGCAAGGTATCTTGAAGATGTCGATGTTGCATTATAACAAAATGTCCTTCACTGATCCAACAGGGTCGGTAATGTTATATGTCACAAACTTTCTCCTCCGAATACGAAAATATTTTGTTGCCACCGACCAACTTTCACCAAATTTCTCCTCCGAATGCGACAATATTTTGTTGCCACCGACCTACATAGGGAGGAACGATCACCAAAATAAAATAAGGGAAATCAGAGCTCGTACGGAAAGATATAGATGTTTATTCTTTCCGTGCGCTATACGAGTTTGGAATAATAGAGAATTCTGAAGTTGGTTAGATGAACCATCTGTCAGACACTTAAATGTGATTTGCAGAGTATCCATGTAGATGTGGATGTAGATGTAGATGTTGAGAGGAAAACAACTTTCAACTGATAATTACGGGAGATGTTTGCTATTTTAAACGAAAAAAGTGAACGAATGTCAATGACAAAAACCGCTACGGTTGTGTAAAATATTTATGTCTCAACAGGAAAGCAGTACTCGGTTTCATGACCTATGTCTCATCTCCATGCGCTTCTGCAACATTTTAAATGAATAATAGTACCTAGCCACAACATTAAGATAACCGAAGGCTAAAGCGAACCAACAGAAATTCTTTAAGAAAACCATGTACATTCATTAACATAGCAGTCCACAAACGATACATAACCAAGTTGAAACTAGGTTGAAATATGTCAAAGTAGTGTATCCCTGGTACATGCCAAATAAGTAAATATCTTTTCCAATCCTAGGTCTACCAGAAAGCCTCTCGCAGAGAAAGACCTACATAAATGGATAAAGATCTAAAATTAGAAGAGCGGAAACCACAGTTTTTTATCCTTTTATTTAGTTCTTTTATTTAGTTCGTCCCTGCCAGAGGTTTTCCGGCAGACCTAGAATTGAAGAGGATATTGTCTTGAATGCCGTGTCGCACGGATGTACTATCTGAAGATACTTTAACCTATTTTAACCTTAGTTATGAATCCTTTGTGTGCTCATATTTTAATGTACATGTAGGATTTTTTCTAAAAATTTCTGTTTTTTCAGTCCAACTTTTGATTATCTTAACCATGTGGATAGATATTATTATTCACTTAAAATTCTGCAGATGCCCCTGAAGATAGGACACATGTTCTGAAACCGAGTTGTTCATTTTTAGAAGTAAATAATTTTTACAATTTTAACGAATTTTATCATTGACAGGGAACAACAGTTGAGGATGTCTCGTCAAGAGAAGCGTGTGTGAAAAGCTGGAGATTTCGCCGGTATACTCTCCTCTTCATCTAATTCCTGGTTCTAGGTTTTAACTGATAGTGCCTTGGTAATATTCCGATTGGAATATTAGTTTTTCCCGAACACTGCCATTAGATGGGCGAAGCCTGCCTGCATTTGAGACTGTGTGAGCTCTGTGTGCAAGTCTCTTAAGCACACTCATACTTTGTGACGGGTAATGGCAACTCGACGATTGTAGACTCTGATCGGTATGAGTAGGCTTTTGACAAACTGAGTGCCTGAGAGAACCATCATACTTCGGTCTATTCAAAACATCCAAGAAAAAGACAACCATCTTCCTCTAATTCAGTAGCGAACCGAATGATATTATTTATGAAGTTAAGGTGACAGAGAAACTCCATTAACGTATCTTCCCCCTTAGGCCACACTGTGAAAGTATCACACCCATATCTCACAAATACAGTTGACTTAAGAGCAGAACTGTTCTTAGAGTCCTCCTTAAAATATGTTGGCCGCCAGGGGAGACAGAGGGATTTTTATGGTGACTCCGTGAGTCTTCTCAAAAGTTTCATGGTTTCCGCACGGACTTTCCTCATCCTGATTTATGTCCAACTATGAATATTTTTAGCAGAATGACTGCGTTGCTATTGGCAGCGCTTTGTCTCAGTTCTCGGGGAAAGTTTTAAAACACTCATGCTCCGTTTCGTGAAGGGGTCGGAAACTGCAATGTCGGTGAATAAACATGCTATAGATCGCGATATTATTTAGTAGTTTTGTATCGAGAAGAAAGGAGGCACAGGTTGTAAACCTTTTTAACAAAACTTGACAACATAGTTACGACTGGTATATCTCCCAACCTTCTGAATGTTCGGTACTATAACACCAGTAAAACGTACTATCAGATAGTCCTAAGAGAAAAAGTAATTTAGAAGACCGATTGGCCAGTCACCAAAGTCAGCTATGCCTTTCTAGTGTTCTTCCCTTAAAACAGTGCCTCGTTAGGTGATTGAAGTTCTGTTTTAAATAGTCTTCGGTAGGCCTAAGAAGATATCTCAACTATTACTGCCGTGCCCTCTTAACATATTATTGCAGTCAAGTGAGATTTGCACTGTCATAACACGAAATATTTAGATGTGAAAAAGCATTGTGGCACTTAGTTTGAGAATCCGCAGCGTGTTTTGGATTTCTCTCAATCCGTAATATTAACCAGTAGTCTCAACGTCCTTACGTACTTTGATTCATAATAAAGACATCTTATAAGCGAAACTAACGTTGTGACGCCTCACTGAAGAGTCCATTATTCCCTGCAGCAAATGGGGTATACAGACTGAATAACTCTCGCTTTTAAGTGTACTTTAGCGTGTAAGTACACCAGAAATGTCAATACTTACTGGTATTTTGATACACAATCCAAATAATTTTGAGATGTCAATACCATTGTGATATACGAGAATTTGAAAGTACATTGTGGTTAGCACCATGTGGGGTACATATATGGAACTTTCGTCGTTTCCAATGGGCGTATACATTGACAAGACCACCTACCATTAGGACCACCAAACTAACAGCCGGTATGTCCGCCTTTGACACGGATGGCAGCGGGAACACGTTGTGGAAAGGAAGTAATGAGCCTATGATGATCGCTGGAGGGAGTGGACACCACATCTTCACACGAAAATACCTGCTTTCCATAAATTCTGGGAAGGGGGACATGCGCTCTGACATGACGTTCAGTTACTTCCCAAATGTCTTCGATCGGGTTCAGAGTAGGCGAGTTGCTGGGTAAGCACATGAACAGTAATTCGCATTTGTGTTCTTCGAACCATTCACCACACTCCTACATTTGTTACCTTCCGCATTATTTTACTGAAAAATGGAACAGCCATCGGAAAACGATCTTCGTGAAGGCGTGTAAGTGTTCTGCAACCACCACTTTGGCGTCATAGTGCCTTCTACGAGCTCCACTGGACCCATGGATGTCCAGGTTAATGCTCCCCGGGGCATAATGAAGGCGCCGTCAGCTTGTATCCATCCCACAGCATGGGCGTCAAGAAACAGTTCCCCTTGAAGCCAATGAAAGAGCAACCTCCTATCGGCGTCTTGAAGAAATTCTCGGGGTTCGTCAGACCTTGCAAAGCTCTGTCACTGCACCAACGTCTAGTGCCGATTTACATCCCCATTTCAGTCGTAGTCGCCAATGTCGTGTCGTTAACATGGGCACCTGCATCGGTGTTCGGCTGCCTAGGCCACTCGTTAGGAGTGAACGATCACTGTGTGTTCAGACTTACTTGTACTTGTTTTTGCTTTTGAGTTTTCAATCTTCTGAGTGATTTGACGCGGCTCGCCACAAATATCTGTCCTTTGCCAAACACTTTATCTCAGAGCAGCACTTGCCACATACGTCCTCAATCATTTGCTGGATACATTCCCATCTCTGTTTTCATGTGCAGATCTTATTCTCTACAGCTCCTTCTAGTACCATGGGCGTTATTCCCTGAGGTTTTACAGATGTCCTATCAGTCTGTTACTTCTTCTTGCGTTTTTTATAGAATCCTTTCCTCTCTGACTCCCCGCCGAACCTCCTCATCCCTTACCTCATCAGCCCACCTACTTTTAACATTCGTCTGTAGCACCACATCTGAAGCGCACCTGGAACGCTTCAGTTCTCTTCTGTCCCTATTTTCTCAAAGTAAGGTTTCACTACTAGAATACACTGTGCTCCAAACGTATATTCTCAGAAATTTCTTCCTCAGATTAAGACCTATGTTCGATAATAAATGACTCTTGACCAGGAATACCCTTTTTAAGAGTGCAAGTCTAGTTTTGATGTCCTCCCTGCTCCATTCTTCACCGGTTAATTTTCGGCCTAGGTAGCAGAATTTCTTAACATCGTCTACTTCTTGACCAGCAATCATGATGTTAAATTTCGCGGTCTTCTCATTTCTGCTGCTTCTCATTACTTTCGTCTTTTTTCGATCTGCTTTCAGTCCGTTATCTGTTCTCTGTTCCATTCAGCAGATCTTGTAATTCTTCTACTCTTCCACTGAGGATAGTAATGACATAAGCGAACAGTATCATTGATATCCTTTCACCCTGTATTTTAATTCCATCAGTGAATCCTGTACCTGATATCCTTTCACCTGGGATTTCCATTACACTCTAGAACCTTTCATTAATCTCCGACTTTTTTCTTCGACGTATGGATTGAACAGCAGAGGAGGAAGACTACATCTTTGTCTTACACCCTTTTTAATCCGAGCAGTTCATTTTTGGTCTCCACTCTCATTACATATTGTGTATTACCCCTCTCTCCCTATAGCTTACCACTATTGTCCTCAGAATTTCAAACATCATGTTTAATGTGACATTGTCGAACGCTTTCTCCAGGTCGAAAAATCCTATAAACGTGTCTTGATGTTTCTTTAGTCTTGCTTCCATCATTAACCGTAACGTCAAAACTATCTCTCTAGTGCCTTTATCTTTCCTAAAGCCAAACTGATCGTCATCTAACACACCCTCAGTTCCCTTTTCCGTTCTTCTATATGTTATTCTTGTCAGTAACTTGGATGCACGAGCTGTCAAGCTGGTTGGCGATAATTCTCGTAATTGTCAGCTCTTGCAACCTTCGGAATTGTGTGGATCATACTTCTCCCAAAGTCAGATGGTATGACGCCAGACTCATACATTGAACCCAACGTGAACAGCCATATCATAGCCACTTCCGCCTGTGATTTGAGAAATTCGTAGAGAACGTTGTCCATCCCTTCTGCCTTATTTGGTTTTATGACTTCGAAAGATCTTTTAAATTCTTTCTCATACCAGATCCCTTATGCAATCTGTCTCAACTTCTATTTCTTGTTCCTCGTTATATATGTCTTCAAAGTATTCTTCTCACCTATCCGCTCTCTCCTCTGCATTTAACAGTAGAATTACCATTGCACTCTTATTGATACCAATATTTCCCTTAATTTCACCGAAGGTATCTTTGACTTTTCTATATACACTCCCGGAAATGGAAAAAAGAACACATTGACACCGGTGTGTCAGACCCACCATACTTGCTCCGGACACTGCGAGAGGGCTGTACAAGCAATGATCACACGCACGGCACAGCGGACACACCAGGAACCGCGGTGTTGGCCGTCGAATGGCGCTAGCTGCGCAGCATTTGTGCACCACCGCCGTCAGTGTGAGCCAGTTTGCCGTGGCATACGGAGCTCCATCACAGTCTTTAACACTGGTAGCATGCCGCGACAGCGTGGACGTGAACCGTATGTGCAGCTGACGGACTTTGAGCGAGGGCGTATAGTGGGCATGCGGGAGGCCGGGTGGACGTACCGCCGAATTGCTCAACACGTGGGGCGTGAGGTCTCCACAGTACATCGATGTTGTCGCCAGTGGTCGGCGGAAGGTGCACGTGCCCGTCGACCTGGGACCGGACCGCAGCGACGCACGGATGCACGCCAAGACCGTAGGATCCTACGCAGTGCCGTAGGGGATCGCACCGCCACTTCCCAGCAAATTAGGGACACTGTTGCTCCTGGGGTATCGGCAAGGACCATTCGCAACCGTCTCCATGAAGCTGGGCTACGGTCCCGCACACCGTTAGGCCGTCTTCCGCTCACGCCCCAACATCGTGCAGCCCGCCTCCAGTGGTGTCGCGACAGGCGTGAATGGAGGGACGAATGGAGACGTGTCGTCTTCAGCGATGAGAGTCGCTTCTGCCTTGGTGCCAATGATGGTCGTATGCGTGTTTGGCGCCGTGCAGGTGAGCGCCACAATCAGGACTGCATACGACCGAGGCACACAGGGCCAACACCCGGCATCATGGTGTGGGGAGCGATCTCCTACACTGGCCGTACACCACTGGTGATCGTCGAGGGGACACTGAATAGTGCACGGTACATCCAAACCGTCATCGAACCCATAGTTCTACCATTCCTAGACCGGCAAGGGACCTTGCTGTTCCAACAGGACAATGCACGTCCGCATGTATCCCGTGCCACCCAACGTGCTCTAGAAGGTGTAAGTCAACTACCCTGGCCAGCAAGATCTCCGGATCTGTCCCCCATTGAGCATGTTTGGGACTGGATGAAGCGTCGTCTCACGCGGTCTGCACGTCCAGCACGAACGCTGGTCCAACTGAGGCGCCAGGTGGAAATGGCATGGCACGCCGTTCCACAGGACTACATCCAGCATCTCTACGATCGTCTCCATGGGAGAATAGCAGCCTGCATTGCTGCGAAAGGTGGATATACACTGTACTAGTGCCGACATTGTGCATGCTCTGTTGCCTGTGTCTGTGTGCCTGTGGTTCTGTCAGTGTGATCATGTGATGTATCTGACCCCAGGAATGTGTCAGTAAAGTTTCCCCTTCCTGGGACAATGAATTCACGGTGTTTTTATTTCAATTTCCAGGAGTGTATATAGTCAGTCTTTCGAAAACTATTTCTTTTTCAATTTCTTCACATTTTTCATACAGCCATTTCTTCTTTGGTTCCCAGTACTTATTATTTATCTCATTCCTCAGCCACTTGTATTTCTGTATTCCTGAATTTCCGTTAACATTTTTGTATTTTCTCCTTTCATCGATCAAGTGAAGTATTTCTTGTAACACGAGTGGTTTCTTCGCAGTTACCTTCTTTGCACTTACGTTTTCATTCCAGCATCTGTGACTGTTCTTTTTAGAGATGTGCATTCCTTTTCAACCGAACTGTTTAATAAGGTATTCCTTATCGCTGTATCTGTAGACTCAAAGAATTTCAAGCGTACCTCTCCATTCCTTAGTAATTCCGGATCCCATTTCTTTGCGCATTGATTCCTCTTGACTAGTGTCTTGATCTTCAGTCTACTCCTCATCACTACTAAATTGTGATCTTAGGCTGTATCAGCTTCTGGGTACGCCTTGCAATTCAGTATACTAGGGTCGTCCACAATGTAAGCTCCGTTTCTACTTCTATCCGCGGCAGCACTACAATCGCAGTTCCGAGGATGCTCGGCAGTTACTCTGACTGAAGGAGAAGACATGTACGCCATTTTCAGATCGCTGCTGTCGAAGTGTGCTTTGTAGTGCTTCTTTGTAATGTCAGCCGTAATTTAAAATGCCGCCGCCTGTGAAATCAGATCTGTGATTCGTTTTCTAAATGCAAGGAAAGTTAAACCAAAGTAAATTCATTGGCAAATCTGCAAGGTTTACGGAAAAAAATTATATGAGTTATTCAATGGTTTTAAGATGGGTCAGACTGTTCAATAAAGGACGTGATCAAGTGCACGATAAAGAACGAAGTGGATGTCCGTCTGTGGTTACTGATGAAAAGGTTCAAGAGAAGATTACTCACAACCGTAACTTTACTCTTAATGCCCTTGCTATTGAAGTTCCGCAAATGTCACGATCACTAATTCCATTAAGTTGTTGCTGAAAATGTCATGCATAATGTATGATGTCCTGTTGCAGATTATCTTCTATCATTAGTGGTGATTCTACCAGAGTCAGTCGTGTGAACGTAGAGGTCACACAGAAAGTCATTAACGCGCGGATTCATTCGAGGCACAGGTACTTCCGCCGCCATATGAAGGCTTCTGCATCCCAAGTTTGATGTTGACACTTACCTATCAAAACGAAGCAAGATGTTGGGCTAGGTAGTGTGCTGGATCCTTCTGTAGGAAGTGAAATGGTCCAGCAGTAAATCCAACATACAACTATAATAAGTTGTAAACACGAGAACATTAGCGTTTCCTTCGTCAATAGCTACAGTTATTGTTTCTTTGTCGTGGCTTGAAGATCGGCACTATCCCTCGATGGTGACTTTGAGCTTGGGTGCGGGCATTGTTGATATAACTCTGCAATTCTATCGTCTTATTCCTTCAACAGTCTTGCAAGCAAATTTCAAGCCACCTGTCTCAACGGCGCTGACAAGATCTTTGGTGGTAACATTCTTTGTCGTGGGCTCAAAAAGTAGTACTTTTTCTTACGCTGATATCGCAGCTACACCCAGTAGCTTATTTCTGAAACTGACTTGGTTCGTCTTCCTGCGATGATTGGCGTGTAAAGGTGCGTACACAAACGACAACACGACAGCCAGTGGATTCGGTCGAACTTTGGTCGCCAACGCAATGGTGTTCGGCCTGTCATCATCGCCAAACCTAGTGGTTGGGACCAAGGGCATGTGGAATGGCAGTTGGCTGCAATAATTTGGCTAAATAGCTCTCTTTTATTAAAGTTATAAAGTAGCATTTCAATAACATTTTCACCGGCCGGTATCATGAGGGAAGAGGAGGATTTAGCAGTCCACTCGTGTACAGCGTTTAATTCACTGTAGGCAGCTGATAATCAGAAAAAGAGGTAGAAGAAGAAACGACACTGGTGGACGACCTCTCTCTTGAAAAGTCGGGAGCAGTGTGGAGGGAGAAAATTAATGTCTGATCTTGAAGCTGAGATGGTATATGAACTATGAGACAGTTTTTTAGTTTTTTACGAATGAGAGCCATAGGTCTCGAACTGTTATTGCGTTATGCAGGCGCTAAAGTTTTCAAAAGTGAAACCTCTTTTAGAATAACTGTACCTGCAGTAAAAAGTTATCCATAAATATTTCATTTTCTTTTTCACATCACGCACATTATTTTCTAACAACTCACTTATTTCCTTCCAAGTTCTGATATTTTTATTTGTCTTTACAATTCCAGTTCGTAGCATCCCAAAAACATTCCCGTTCACGATAAGACTATCAGATTTACGCTTTCTGCGTATTTCACTCAATACTCCTATATTTTTGGACACAATAAATATACATTTGCCCGACAGACACTAGAGATCGGTACTGAACCAACAAACGTTCGACCCGGCGTCCACACTAGCAGGTGGGTCCCAAGCCCAGCTGACCGCCAACTCTTTGATGTTACCGCCGTCAGTCCGAACCGCAATCGAGGCCAGTTGCTTCGTTGTCTTCGAGTTGCAGTCCCACACACACGAAGCTGGAGAGGATAAAATCAGCAGAAGAGACAGAGACTGACATACGTCCAGCAAATAATTGAGGATGCAGGTTTTTTGAGCCGAGAAGTTTGGCACAAGAGAGGAATTAGTGGCAGGCTGCATCAGACCTGTCAGCAGGGCGAAAAAAAAAAATGCTAACCAGATTTCGAGCAGTGGAGAGGCTTGCTGTCGTTCGTTGGCATTCGTTGATGTAGTGTGTACCCACCTCAAGGCAATGGAACTTGTATGTCTGACCCACTATTACATGCAACTGCGTCCATTCCGAACGCAACAATCACCGCTGGTAACCGACACCCCGTATCCAGATGAAGCGAAAGCAGGCTTCTGGAAATTGTCTGACTCTCGCACTGTGTTAAGGGTTCTTCTTGTCAACAGTGCCATGATGACTCATTGTTTAATCCCTTTGCGGCGGGTGCAGTACCTATGTAATCGGCTTTCGGTATAATTTGTGGGTCTCGACATCTGTATAATGATGCGAGAGAATGCCTGTTCCTATTGTTAGGAAATTTACCGAACTTACATATTTTATTAACCATTTTATACCTTAGAGGTACTAGAATGCTGCTTGGGCTTTCCCAACGTAATAATTTCTGGGATGGTTCAAGGGCGTTGCGTCGGAATGTGTTGTGTAAATTTAACATTATTTCTGTGAAGCCATAACTGTTAGGTAGGGGAACGACATCTTGACTGTGCACGATGATGTTATGACTGAGTCCCTCGGCGCCAGTGCTTTCCTTACAGACCAGAAAATTAATTGGCCTAACGTATTCACAATTGCGAATATGATCAACCATCTGCTGTAGAATGGTATGACGACAGTGAACATTTGTGCCTGACCGGGATTGAAACCTGAATTTACCGCTTATCGCGAGCGGTGCAACCAACTGCCGGTGGTGGCTCATGTCGGTAACAATGACGTGTGTCGCTTTGGATCGGAGCAGATTCTGTCTGGTTTCGGGCGGCTAGCGGAAATGGTAAAGACTGCCAGTCTTGCTTCCGAGATTAAGGCGGAGCTCAGAATCTGCAGCACTGTCGATAGAGCCGACTGTGATCCTTTGGTGCAGAGCCGAGTGGAGGGTCTGAATCAGAGGCTCAGGCGGTTCTGTGACCGTGTAGGCTGCAGATTCCTAGACTTGCGCTATCGTGTCGTGGGTTTTCGGGTTCCGCTTAATAGGTCAGGAGTCCTTTACACACAGGAGGCGGCTACACGGGTAGCGGGGCTGTGTGGAAGGGACTGGGCGGTTTTTTTAGCTTAGAGGGTCTCAGGGAACCACAGAAGGGGCGTCCGTCAGAAAGTGGGCAAATAAAACACAATAAGGTAGTTGTAGAAACGTTTGGTATTGTAAATTGTCGTAGCTGTGTTGAGAAAGAACTAGAGCTCCGTGCCCTAATAGAAAGCACTGAAGCTCAAATAGTTGTAGGTACAGAGAGCTGGCTAAAACCGGAAATAAGTTCATCCGAATTTTTTTCAAACGATCTAACAGTGTTCAGAAAGGACAGATTAAATACAAGTGGTGGTGGAGTATTTATTGTTGTCAGAAGTAGTTTGCCTTGTAGTGAAATTGAAGTGGATAGTTCATGTGAAATAGTATGGGTAGAGGTTATACCTGACAATCGGACTGAACTATTAATTGGATCGTTTTACAGACCCCGACTCAGAAGACACAGTTGCTGAACAGTTCAAAGAAAACTTGAGTCTCATTTCAAATAAGTACTCCGCTCATACAATTATAGTCAGTGGTGACTTCAATGTACCCTCCATATGCTGGAAAAATTGTACGTTTAAAGCCGGCGGCAGGCATAAAACACCATCCAAAATTGTACTGAATGCTATCTCAGAAAATTATGTTTAACAACTAGTTGATGACCCCACTCGAAGCGTAGATGGTTGTGAAAGCATACTTGACCTTTTAGCAACAAATAATCCTGGACAAATTGTTGTGACGAATACAAGGATTAGTGACCACAAGGCAGTTGCTGCAAGGCTGAATACTGTAACACCTACAACCATAAAAAAGAAACGCAAAGTATATTTATTTAAAAATGCTGATGAAAATGCTCTTAACGCCTTTTTATGGGACAGTCTTCACTGCCTCCGATCTGACCATGTAAGTGTGGAAAAGTTGTGGAATGTTTTCAAAGAAAAAGTAGCAGCAGCAACTGAGAGATATATACCATTAATAAGTGATGGTACTGATCCCCCATGGTACACAAAACGAGTCAGATCGTTGTTGCAGAAGCAACGAAAAAAGCGTGCCAAATTTAAAAGAACGCAAAATCCCCAAGTTCGAAATATGGCGCGTACTTCAATGAGAGATGCTTTTAATAATTTCTACAAAGAAATTGTGTCTCGAAATCTGGCAGAAAACCAAAACAGGTTCTGGTCATACATAAAGCACACCAGTGGCAAGACACAATCAATACCTTCACTGCGCGATAACAACAGTGAAGTTACTGATGAGAGTGCCACTACAGCAGAGTTGTTAAACACGGTTATCCCAAACTCCTTCACCAAAGAAGACGAAGTAAATATTTCTGAATTCCAATCAAGAACAACTGCCAAGATGAGATACATAGAAGTAGATATCCTCGGTGTAGCAAAGCAGCTTAAATCACTTTATAAAGGCAAGGCCTCCGGTCCAGATTGTATGGCAGTCAGGTTTCTCTCTGAGTATTCTGATAAAATAGCTCCATATTCAGCAATTATATAGAACCACTTGCTCACAGAAGGATACGTACCTAAAGGCTGGAAGATTGCTCAACTCACACCAATACCCAAAAAGAGAAGTAGGAGTAATCTGCTGAATTACAGGCCTATATCACTAACGTCGATTCGCAGTAGGGTTTTAGAACATATACTGTATTCGAACATTATGATGTACCTCGAAGAAAACGAAAAAAAAGAAAATGTTTCAAATGGCTCTGAGCACTTCTGAGATCATCAGTCCCCTAGAACTTAGAACTACGTAAACCTAACTAACCTAAGGACATCACACACATCTATGCCCGAGGCAGGATTCGAACCTGCGACCGTAACGGTCACGCAGTTCCACACTGTAGCGCCTAGAACCGCTCGGCCACCCCGGCTGGCCTCGAAGAAAACGATTTATTGACATATAGTCAGCACGGATTCAGAAAATATCGATTTTGTGAAACACAACTAGTTCTTTATACTCAAGAAGTAATAAGTGCTATTGACAGGGGATGTCAAGTTGATTTCATATTTTTATATTTCCAGAAGACTTTCTACACCGTTCCGCACAAGCGTCTTCTAATCAAACTGCGTGCCTACGGAGTATCGCCTCAGTTGTGCGACTGGATTCGTGATTTCCTGCCAGAAAGGTCACAGTTCGTAGTAATAGACGGAAATTTATCGAGTAAAACAGAAGTAATATCCGGCGTTCCCCAAGGAAGTGATACAGGCCTTCCATTGTTCCTGATCTGTATTAACGACATTGGAGACATATGAGTAGCCGTCTTAGATTGTTTTCAGATGATGCTGTCATTTACCGTCTTGTAAAGTCATCAGATGATCAAAACGACTTGCAAAATGATTTAGATAAGATATCTGTATGGTACGAAAAGTGGCAATTGATCCTGAATAAAGAAAAGAGCGAAGTTATTCATATGAGTGCTAAAGAAAACCAGCTAAATTTCGACTACGCGATAAGTCACACAAATTTGAGTGCTCTAAATTCAACAAAATACTTAGGGACTACAATTACAAATAACCTAAATTGGAACGATGACATAGATAATATTGTGGGTAGAGCAAACCAAAGACTGAGATTCATTGGCAGAACACTTAGAAGGTGCAACAGGTCTACCAAAGAGACTGCTTACACTACGCTTGTCCGCCCTATTCTGGAGTACTGCTGTGCGGTGTGGTATCCGCATCACGTGCGACTGACGGATAACATCGAAAAAGTACAAAGAAGGGCTGCTCGTTTTGTGTTATTGTGAAATAGGGGAGATAGTGTCACAGACATGATACGTGAATTCGAGTGGCAATCATTAAAACAAAGGCGTTTTTCGTTGCGACGGGATCTTCTCATGAAATATCAATCACCAGTTGTCTCCTCCGATTGTGAAAACATTGTGTTGGCACCCACCTACATAGGGAGGGAGAAATGGTCATCACTATAAAATAAGAGAAATCTCGGCTCGCACGGAAAAATTTAAGTGCTCGTTTTTCCCGTTTGCCGTTCGAGTGGAACAGTAGAGAGACAGCATGAAGGTGGTTCGTTGAACCCTCTGCCAGGCACTTTATTGACAATAGCAGAGTAATCACGTAGACGTAGATGTAGATGAGCGGTAGCGTTACCATTGGGCTAACCTGCACGACTCATGGCCACACTTAACTTTCCTACCTCGTCAACCATGTGTATACAAACTATACTCGTACATCACTTTTGTATATTCCATTACAGGAGAGACATTTTACTTGAAAGTCACTTGCCCGATGTCGGCAGATAAATATGACATTGGAGTTCCTGTCTCATTCCGAATTACGATGCAGTTTTCCTTTGGACACGAGTGCATGCAGGTAGACAGATGGTTGACGACATGTGGAAGTTTGGATCTGGCAGTGAATCGTGTTCAGATAGCCCAATGGTAAGGTTACCGCTCGCGATAAGCAAGAAATCAGTTACGTATCGAGTCCCGGTGATGCACAAATTTTCGGTGTTGTCATTCCATTCTACAACTGATGGTTGTCGATATTCGCAATTGCTAACACATTTAATGTATTCCACAACGACTGTAGTCTTTGCAGTGGCTGTTTCTTTGCGCATGTCTGCGTGTCCAAAGGAAACAAGCATCGTAATACGGAAGAACATTGACACTGCAATATATCATGTATCCGCCGACACGGGGCTAGCGACTTTCACGTAAAACGTCTCCTCTGTACGGGAATATACATAATGAATGTACAAGTACAGGTTTTAAAACCTTGGTTACGACATATCCAAGTATGGGTCTGGCAGTGAGTCGTGCACAGATACCTTAATAGTAAGGCGGCCGTTCGCGATAAGCGGGTTCGAGTCCCTGTCCGTCATTCAGTTCTACAGCTGACGGTTGCCGATATTCGTAGTTACGAATACATACAATGTATTTCGTGACGGCTGTAGTAGCCGCAGTGCCTGTTCCTTAGGACATGCATGCATGTCCAATGGAACATCGTGTCGTACTAATGAATAACGCAGATACAGCAATACCGCAGCAAATTAACAGGCGAGCCAACGCAAACGACAGTCCTACCTGCAGAAGGAGAGAAGCTGTTTCGTGGAAACATGACGCACCTGTCTGGTTGATAAACTTCCTTCGTTCCTAGTGAGTCAAACGTACAGACATTTGTTTAAGGTTCGCCAGACATTGCGTCACATACGCGTGTAGCTAAGTATTACGACACGCAACGAACGGATCCTAGAGAAATGACTTGCGTTCGAAAATGAATCGGCTAGTTTTAAAACCCCGTTGGTCACTCTTTTTGACAATTATGTTTAATGCCACAGAATGAAAGTTGAATGGTAGGTACGTCATTATGTGTAGAAAGCGCTTAAGTGTGCTGTGTTCATTGGCCGTGTGGAAACCGTAAATGTACTGACGGAAAAAAAAATTGCAGTACCAAAAAGCAATTGTTGGTAGACGTGTTCCTGTATCTGAAAGATGATATCTACGCAAATTCCAAGATAAAGGCAGAGGAGGTGGGAGGTGGTGAGTTGATGTTAGTCAAGTATGCATTTAAGGCGGCAAAACACTGTTATCAACACCTCACACAGTTTCAACGACGTCGTGTTAATAGGACTACGAAAAGCTGAATGCTCCCTCTGCGACGTTCCAGGCCTACTTGACAGGAATCTAGCCACTGTACACGACTGCTTCCTGCGGTGGGTACGAGAATGTACGGTCGCTAGGTGACCGGGCTCCGGACGACCACGTGATGCTACCGAAAGAGTAGACTTCCGTGTTCGCAGTACGGCTCTGACGCACCGTACTGCATCTGCAGCAGCAGTTGACACAACAATCTTTTAGAAGTCGGTTACTTCAAGGAAAGCTCCAAGCCAGATTCCCTATAACCTGCATCGCAGTGATCCCAAGCCACTGTCATTTGCGACTACAGTGGTGTCAAGCGCGAGAAGGTAATGGTGAGCAGAGTGGAAGTCTGACGTCCTTTCTGGTAAAAACTGCTTCCGACTCAATGCTATTAATAGCCTTGTGCTCGTTAGGAGGGCGGTTGAGGGCCTGGAACCAAACTGTCAGCGTGATAGACACATTGGACTGGAGTTGTGATCTGGGGTGCGATTTCGTGTGACAGCAAGAGCTCTCGTGGTTATCCCACGCGCCCTGTGTCCGAATTGGTACGTCAATCTGTTGATTCGACCTTTCCTGCTGCCATTCATGAAGAGCAATCCAGATGTGTTTCACAACAGAATAATAACAGGATAATGCTCCCCTACATGCTCCAATATGTGTCTACATGTTGCCTTGGGCTGTTAGATCATCATATCTCTCTGCAATCAAGCACATACAGGGCATCATCGACGAAAACTCCAGTCATACACGAACAGAATTAACCGAATTTGTATTGACGAACCATGTGCAACAGGCATGGAACTCCATCCCACAAACAGGCATCCGGTTCAAATGGGACTTAACGTAGTTCAAATGGCTCTGAGTACTATGGGACTTAACTGCTGAGGTCATCTGTACCCTAGAACTTAGAACTACCTAAACCTAACTAACCTAAGGACAGCACACACATCCATGCCCGAGACAGGATTAAAACCTGCGACCGTAGCGGTCGCGCGGTTCCAGACTGCAGCGCCTAGAACCGCTCGGCCACTCCGGCCGAGGCATCCTGCACCTGTGCAACACAGTGCATGCATGTTTACTTTTTTACATTCAACAATCAGGTGGTTACACCGGTTGTTAATTTACACCGGTTGTTAATGTAGCAGCATTTCACATCTGCCATGGCTTATCTCACTCTTAAATTAACATGTGATCTTGCTATGTGACTTAAATATGTTACCTGTTGTTGTTGTTGTTATTGTTGTGGTCTTCAGTCCTGAGACTGGTTTGATGCATTCTCGAAATTTCATTACTCTAAATTAGTAACGTTTTTGTGTAGCGATTTTTTTCCTTCGCTGTATTTGCTTTGGTTTTGAAACTACCTAAGTCACTTACTTGTGGCGTTCATCCACGTAACTGTGTTTTAACGCAAGAGCGTATTGTTGGCATCAGCTGTTGACAACACATAGTTCACTAACTACAGGAAATATTTCTTGTTGAAGCTTCCCTGATTAAGCGATGCAAGCTTGTGTTAGTCAGGCAGAAGTCAAGTTAGTGGCAAAAAGAACAAAAGGATTAAGTTATACACATGTATGTAAGTTTAAAGGAATGTAAACAGCGACAATAATACAAACTCCATATGTAGGTTAGAATAACAGTAGTTCATCCACTAAATTGGAACGTTCCCTGCTAATAAGTTATCTACTTAACCTGTTACGTATTTACTAATGACGCATGATGTAGTTGAAAATAACTGTCCACTTACTTCTTGTTCCTAATGTTGTATTCGGAGAAAGACAAGACGTTCCATATTCAGTAGAACGTATGACGTAATTATATATTCTTAATACTAGATGCCAGGAAATGTGATGGGGATACACGTTGATGGGGTATATGTCACTAGTTATATTCACAGTCAGTGTCTCATAGGATAATGCTACTGTTGCCTTCAAAACTCGGTGGCTTCCATTATTCAGGAAAACTGGCCTATCCGTTGGATCCCTAGATAGAACAGTGCCTCGTGGTGAGAAAGTATTACGATATAACCATTTAGCTTTCTCGAGAGATCGTTTTGCTGTTGTCAAGGCTGGCCATTATATTAATGGCATTGCACTTGATAGTTCAGCCTTCTAAACTGTGACCCTAGGATCTTTACTATGTCTGGAAAAGGAGTATGATTCGAGAATCTTCCAACAGATATAAGGAAGATGGAGTGTCCTAGTGAGCTGTAGAGATACCTGCCAGTTTAGGAGGAAATTAAAAGGTTTTGTTACACTATATACAAGTTAAGTACTGCTAAATGGACTGAATTGGGAATTTTTATTTTAATTTTTAAAAATGGTTCAAACGGCTCTGAGCATTATGGGACTTAACTTCTGAGGTCATCAGTCCCCTAGAACTTAGAACTACTTAAACCTAACTGACCTAAGGACATCACACACATCCATGCCCATGGCAGGATTCGAACCTGCGACCGTAGCAGTCGCGTGGTTCCAGACTATAGCGCCCCGAACCGCTCGGCCACCCCAGCCCGATTTCATTTTCATTTAAGAAGCAACTTCCATGTATCATTATGTAGTAAAATGTATTTCTTGTGCAAACTGGACGCAGTTTATTGATAATGTAAATTTCAATTAGTTTTAATACTGAAATTAAGTAGATATACTCATCAATAAATAATGTCAGTATGAATTTTGTTTTTCTTTCACACTATAATAAAATGTTGTTCATTTACTTATAAAAACCCCTAACTCACATAGATTTAACCTTATCTACAGCGATAGTTAATGAGTAACTGAAGTTCATAATACACGCCGATATGTCTTTCCATAATTATTAATACTCAGGAGGAAAACAATTTACAAATAGTTTCTAATTTATTCGACAATAAGATTTTTTTTTCTATTTTGTCACAATTTTTACATTGTGTGAGTCGCAATGCTTCAAAAAATACCCGATCAAATACAATCCCCTAGCTCTGTTTTCCTCTTTTTACCTTTTTTAAGATTAGAATTCTGACTCAAACTATTATTTAAAACTTACTCTTCAGTAAAATCGTTGTTCCCTGTTCAGCAGATCCACAACAATATTTTTATTTCACAATCTAATAAGGTTGTGCAGTTCATAGCAGAACATCCATGCACCTACCCTAGTGTCCCAGTGTACCTCCTTTTAAAACTTCCTGGTAAGTGGAAAACCATTCTCATTAGACCTGCATAAATAGTTCTATATCTCACTGGTCATATTATTTTATTACTTACTGAGATGTTGTAGACAGAAGCTGCATCACACTTATGGCTATCCGAAAATGATCAAGTAAGACTCAGGTGCTTACCAGTACTACCCTCATACAATCACAGGTACCGAAATAAACCAAACTAAAGAATAATTCTGTGTGTTTAGATTACCTCTCGTTTAGTTATTCAAACGGTTATAGCCTGTGCTAACTATTTAAAGAAATCATAAACTGCCTAATTTTAAAAACGCTCGTACCCACCACGACACACACACACACACACACACACACACACACACACACATTACTGTTATTTGTTAACATCCTTTGCACTCCACCCTACACGTATGACAGTAGATATTTCATCAAATCACTTTGTTATATCTCTGAACTACCTTTGCATGGACCTACATCAAATGGGTCATTGCTCCTATTTCGTCATACTTACTAAAAAAATCAGAAAACGAATAGGAATTGAAAAACACAATAATAACTCAGTAACAAGCTCCCAATATTAAAACACATGCAGATTGCACAAATTATTCAAAGCATTGCTGCGGATAAAAATCATGTGAAATGGAAAATATCGTAACCTCTCTGTGTCTAAATTTCCAGAAATAGAATAGCTCTTAATTTAGTTCGTATCATTTCCTCACTTGTGCTAGGCCACCACTGTTCTGCTTTTATGTTCACTGCACACGTTTCCACCGATTACAGAGGCATCACATTGTATGCCGTATGACACTTGCAGCGAGTTTTCTTTCGTCCTCTGCCTTGACGGGATACAGCGTCGATTTAAAACACCCACTGCAGGAGACTATTCAATGCTGAGTATGCACACAATGCCCTCTACAGTTAGCCGGGGGAGCGCTGGAGGCTGCTCGGTGGACGAGCGGTCAGCTGGACGGAGCGTTCGCCGTGCGGTGGTCCATCGTTAACGTTGTTGCACTAGAGAGTCACTACAAGTGGTGTATCTTGATATCATTTGCAGATGTCGTTTGAAGAATTACGTATACAGACCGTTGATTACCTTGAACCGCTTTCGGCCGTCGATGTTTGCAAGTTCAGTGATGTCTTTTGGGGTTAGCTGTCCTTCTGTTAAGTGAACGCGAGGAGAGACAAATAATTTATCTCACTGATATGTAGTTGCGTTTGTGTACTTTTTCTAAAGACGAATTCGATTGACGTTTGTTAAGTTGTGGTTAGCGCTCCTCCAGTTGTTCTTTAAGTTTTTGTGTGGTTATAAGAGCTGCACCAACCATCACAACACCCTTTTAGATCTGGTGTGGTGATGATGCATAATTGTTATTTTGCTAGGTGTAGGCCGCCAGTGTGAGTAAAATTTATGAAGAGCGATTTAGATTCTCTTATATGCGTATCTGTTGAAGCGGCGTGTCTTTGGTTCCAACTATTTCTGTAAATTGCGTGGTTGTTAACAGTAATAGGGTGACGTAGCCCATGGTTATAGTACAGCGTATCCGGAACTGAGTAGGCAAAGTTTAGTAATTTTTTCTGTCACGACTCGGGGCGTTGGCGCTCATATTTATTGTTCTATCGCTAAGTCTCAATAATAGTTTGTAAGTCTCTGGGTTTCCAAATGACATTTATCTGGGATTCATTGGTTTCTGAAGTTTTTAAGTGAGGTAGTCACTATGTTATGGAGCTGAGTATTGTTTTAGTTTTAGTGTTGTGATTATTTTTCTCTTTTTAACCAATCACTGGTTGTTATTTCTAGCTCATATTTAGGGAACATCAGACAATTGTGAATGACAGTGGAGCTAATGCTCGATGTATCTTATATCGGTTAGAGGTGATCACTTGCTATATTTACTTGTCGGTCTCCATATGAGGTTACAATTCAGCAGTTGTGAAGTTAACCAAGGTAGCATATCCGAATGCTTTATGAAAGCGTCTAACCTTAAACCTTGTAGGAAGAAAACTGGTGTGTGGTTTAATTGTCCTAGGTGGTTGTTGTTTCTGATCCCTGACTTGTGTATTATCATTGGAGCTCGTTAAAGTATCGCAAAATGGATAAACCATACCATTTCACTCAACTATTGTTCGTGAGACCGATGAGGGATTTCAAATGGTACTTCGGCGAGATGTTCAGTACGTAACTTGATGTAACCTGTCGAAATCACATGCCAGATAAGATTTGCTTCAGACCTCAGACAGGCTCTATCCGTATCCTTACACCAACGATTGGTTCCTGCTTCATGTATTCAACTCAGTGTAGAATGAGTTTCGGCAACGTTAACGGCTAATGTCAGTATCTTATCCTTCCTAAAACCTCTAACAAAGGTCACTTGAAATATCAACGGAAGTTCTGTATTTCACATTAAAGGTCCCAGTATCAGTATTACAAGGCGTACTCGATCCAAAAATTACATAAACAGGTATCTTAGTAAATACGACAAGTTATACCACATTATAGCAATATATCATAGTAGTTCCACACAAATGAGAAAGAAGAGTTCCTCCTTTAAAACATCACATAAGAACAATTGCTGGCTGACAGAAAGTTGTGAGTGAATTAGGGAACTTAAGGAAGTGGTTCACTATGTTAATATTGAATACTAAGTATGAAATTCAGAAAAGAACAGATAAAATAAGGAATTAAGCATTTATGATTTCATGATATTATGTGGATCCCGAGTAAGTCACGCTCAAAAGTAAGTGAAATATACATGAAATGTTAATGAATAATGGGAATTACTAAGGAGAAAACGGTAACGTGAAATATCTCAAAATAGCTATACTAAAGAAAGTGTATAATCAGCCACCACTCCCCCCCCCCCTTCCACCTCCTACAACAGTTGTTGAACCGATATGTCTCTGAAGAAATAAATTCAGTGTGATTTGTGGAAAAGTAATAACAATCCAAGTTGAATGCTGTAATTTGCAGGTTCCTTCCTTTTTTGTGTATTAAAGGTTACCTAAGAGAATTCAGATACGCATCTCGAGCTCACATCTGTCGCTAACAGTAACATTCTCTTTACGTAAAACAGAAACGAAGTAGCTCGAAGCATTTGAATTATAGTGTTGTGAAAGAAATAAGAAAGAAACAGGTCCAGTAGAAAAGAAACATCAAATGAGCTTTGTGGAAAACTCATGTTGAGAGAACACACGTGTTACATTTAAATACGTATCATTTTCGTATCTTCGAGGCTCATAGCGTAAGCTGCATAACGTACTGCTCGTAGATTCAACACTTTATCTAGGAAACGATAGGAGGAAACATTTGGTTTCGAGATATTGAGATGCACTGGCGAACATTGCTGGAGATCCAATTCGACGAGAAGAGTTTCCGAGGGTGTCTTTTTCTTTTATGGAGGAACATTTAAAGCTGTGTTGTGGAACATGGTTACACGAATCTGTAACAGATATATGTTCTGAATCCCCCCCCCCCCCTTTGTGGTTCGCAATGTACAGGATATTAGATATTTTGTCAGTAAAGAGGGTGGGTTTTATCACATTCAATATCAATCTATACTTCTCCCTTGCTGTGTACGTTCTTGAAACGTAAAAGAGGACTTTCTCTTTGGCGGTTTTCTATGTGTGCTTCGACACCTTTTATGTGCAGCATAATGCTTCTGCTTGAGTGTATCCCACAAAAGCCCGTCGCGTACTCCATCGCACGCGCACCTTTCCACCGCTCGGACGCAAAATTACGATTCGATACGTTTCGAAGAGAACAATGTCTCCATCTCTCTTTGGCAGAGCGCCCGCTTTCCCGCGCTACGGCAAAAGCCATCGCGTTTTGCTTGAAGTGTCTGCGGCGGCGGCGGCGGTGGCGGCGGTGCTGCCTTTATGCGCAGCGCTGACGCCTCTGCAAACATATCTGCGGCAGCCATCGGAGAGATGTTCGGAAACACGCCGGGCGCAAGAATTCAAATCGCTCGCGGCGCCGCTGCCGCCGCCCCCCCCCCCCCCACCCCGCTCCTCCCTTCAACCTTCACAAGCGCAACTCCACCGCAGCCGGCAGTTGTTTCGCGCCCGCGCTCGCCAGAGAAGCGGAGTGTTTGCCTTCTGGAGGTTGCCTCCCGCCGCCAGCGCAGCATTGTGGTGCAGCGGCGCCTGTCACGTATTGTATTCACTGCCGCGCGGAACGCGCCGACGCGCGCTTCGATTGCGGCGGAACGGCTGCGTGGCCCCCGCCGGCTGCTGGCGTGCGGCGGCGTGCCGTATCGTGCGCGGCGCTCAAGGTGCTGCTATTCACTGTGCGCCCCCGGCGAATTGCGTCGGCCCTAAATTTTTATTGCCGACCAGATTCTTCCTTGCTACACCAATAAAGATCTGATACGGAATACAACAGCAGAGCAGCCCTTTCGGAAGGAAGCGTTGTTCTTTTCTAAATACCTGAAGCCTTGGATGTGGTGTATCTTTCATGACTTTCTTGCCGCGTCACATTTGTGATTCGTGTAAAGAATGGCAGCTAACTCTAAATATAGCTAAATGTAAATTAATGCAGATGAATAGGAAAAATAATCCTATAATGTTTCAATACTCCACTAGTAGTGTAGCGCTTGACACAGTCACGTCGAGTAAATATTTGGGCGTAACATTGCAGAGCGATATGAAGTGGGACAAGCATGTAATGGCAGTTGTGGGGAAGGCGAATAGAATTTAGGGAAGATGTGGTTCACCTGTAAAGAAGACCGCTTATAAAACAATAATACGACTTATTCTTGAGTACTGCTCGAGTGTTTGGGATCCCTATCAGGTCGGATTGAGGGAGGACATAGAAGCAATACAGAGGCGGGCTGCTAGATTTGTTACTGGTAGGTTTGATCATCACGCGAGTGTTACGGAAATGCTTCAGGAACTCGGGTGGGAGTCCATAGAGAAAAGGAGGCGTTCTTTTCGTGAATCGCTACTGAGGAAATTTAGAGAACCAGCATTTGAGGCTGACTGCAGTACAATTTTACTGCCGCCTACTTAAATTTCGCGGAAAGACCACAAGGATACGAGAGATTAGGGCTCGTACAGAGGCATATAAGCAGTCATTTTTACCTCGTTGTGTTTGGGGGTGGAACAGGGAGAGAAGATGCTACTTGTGGTACGAGGTACCCTCCGCCACGCACCGTATGATGGATTTCGGAGTATTTATGTAGATGTAGATGTAGATCCCGAAACGTTCAACGAGTAACTCTGTCTTCAACGTCAGCAGTTACCTGCCCTACAAATACACTGTGTTTTACTGTCCTATGTTTTTCATATCGTCAGTTTTCTTCTGTGCCCATCCCCGCAACTCGCAGAAGCGCTTGCACTGAAAGTCCTTGTATAATTTTCTGGATAAATCTCTTTGTCCTCCTCTGTAATTTTCACCTTCTTCTCGCACCTCTATTGCCACGTAAGGTACACTCTGATGTCTAATCATAAGTCTTAACATCCCAGTGTTGTAGGAGGAATTGAGACCGCCACAACATTGCATTTAAATAAAGCCATTGGCGACAAGTGAAAATTTGTGCCGGACGGGGACACAAAGCCAGATACATCGCTTTACGTGAGGCGTCGTGTCAACCTCTTGTGACGTTAGTAACTGAAAGTCTGCTGAGTAGAGCAAACCAACTGCGACTGCTCCCAGCTTAAGTAAAGGGTTAGATCATAGCTCTGTTTAAAACGAATAGCTCGATAACATCGTAGGGTCGAGTTGTGCAGGTCTGCTTTCATCCCCAGCAGCAAATGATAACCTGAAGATGCAGTCCTGCATCAGATAGCCTATGCATTGGCTAGAGTTGAGAATGAATGAAATAACAGAAATATTAAATGAAAGGTAAATGAACAACTAATAAATTAGGTTCTAATACCTGTAGTTCATGTAGATGACACCAGAGAATTACGTTGAATAATGTTTATCCAAGACAGTAAATCTTTAATAAACGGAGAGTGGTCCTACGATTACCAGTTATAAAACAGACAGAGAGATGGATTTATGAAATGCAACAAATCGCGTTGTGAGTGCTACGAGGATGTTATCATAATCTCCAAGCACACGTCACAAAGATACAAAGGAACAAAGTCCATTTCATGATCACAACACACGAAAATAATCGGCAGCTCAAAATAATTTAGAGTTCAGCATTACAATCTGCACATTAGCTGAAGTAAGATAATGTGTAGGAACTAACAAAAAAATGTTCAAATGTGTGTGAAATCTTATGGGACTTAACTGCTAAGGTCATCAGTCCCTAAGCTTACACACTACTTAACCTAAATTATCCTAAAGACAAACACACACACCTATGCTCGAGGCAGGACTCGAACCTCCGCCGGGATCAGCCAGGAATTAACACTCTATCTCTTCTCAGTTCCATAATGCAAGCGGAAAAGTTAAAGTGGTGCACTGGAGCACATATAGACCTCGTGAAAGACGGAGTCCTTTCAGAAGTTACTGTAGCGGCCGTTTAATAGCCAGAATAAATCACCGTTATAACAGAATTACCCACATTATCACACACACGTCTTCCTTCCACCAGATCGCAATGTAAAATGTACAGAATCGCTCCCTTCAGAGCACTACTCACACTATGTGATCAAAAGTATCCTGACAAGTGGCTGAAAATGAAATACAAGTTCGTGGCGGCCACGGTCGGTGGTGCTGGAGTTCTATAAAGTGTTAGCCCACCCTTAGCCTTGATGACAGATCCAGCAGACCTCGCAGGCGTACGTTCAGTCAGGTGCTGGAAGGTTTCTAGGAGAATGGCAGACCGTACTTCACGGTGAGCTGCACTGAGGAGAGGTATCGATGTCGGTCGGTGAGGCCTGGCACGAAGTCGGCGTTCCAAAACATCCCAAAGGTGTTCTATAGGATTCAGGTCAAGACTCTGTGCAGGCCAATCAATTACAGGGGTGTTACTGTCGTGAAACCACTCCTCCACAGGCTGTGCTTAATGAGCAGGTGCTACATCATGTTGAAAGATGCATTCGCCATCCACGAATTGCTCTTCAACAAAACAAATGGCTCTGAGCACTATGGGACTTAACTTCTGAGGTCATCAGTCCCCTAGAACTTAGAACTACTTAAACCTAACTAACCTAAGGACATCACACACATCCATGCCCGTGGCAGGATTCGAACCTGCGACCGTAGCGGTCGCGCAGTACCAGACTGTAGCGCCTAGAACCGCTTGGCCACCACGGCCGGCGGTCTTCAACAGTGGGAAGAAAGAAGGTGCTTAAAACATCACCGTGGGCCTGTGCTGTGATAGTGCCACACAAAACAAAAAGGGGTGCAAGCCCCCTCCATGAAAATCATGACCACACCGTAACACCACCGCCTCCGAATTTTACTGTTAGCAGGACATACATTGGCAGATCATGTTCACAGGGAATTCACCATATCCACACCCTAACATCATATCGCCACATTGTGTACCGTGATTCGTCACTCCACTGTTCAGTCAACCAATGTTTACGCTCCTTATACCAATCGAGGCGTAGTTTGGCATTTACCGGCGTGTTATGTGGCTTATGAGGAGACCCTCGGCCATGGTATCCAAGTTTTGTCACCTCTCGCCTAACTGTCATGGTACTTGCAGTGGATCCTGATGCAGTTGGGAATTCCTGTGTGATGGTCTGGATAGATGTCTGCCTATTAGACATTACGACCCTCTTCTACTGTTGGCGGTCTCTGTCAGTCGACAAAGGAGCTTAGCATGTACGCTTTTGAGGTGTACGTGTCCCGTCACGTTTCCATTTCATTATCATATCGGAAACAGTGGACCTAGGGATGTTAGGAGCGTGGAAATCTTGCACACAGACGTATGACACATGTGACACCCAATCATTACGTACAAAGTCAGTGAGTTCCGCGGAGCGCCCCATTCTGCTCTATCACGATGTCTAATGACTACTGAGATCTCTGACAGGGAGTACCGGGCAGTATGAAAAACGTATGTTTTTGGGGGTTTCCGGATACTTTTGATCACATAGTTTATAAGGGTTCCGTCTCTACTTTACTCCAGTAGTGTCTCGCACTGCCAACTTCCCCTTTGGCTGAAGGCCGTCCCCTCAAATAATACATCGTTGTTATGTTTGACTCAGCTCGACCAAATGACACGGTAAACTAATACATTATAACAATATTTAAATAAGTAAATTGTATAAATACTCTGTCACAATCAGATCATTTACAATAAATATAAACAGAGGTTTTTTCATGAGTAAATAAGACCGCACTGCGGTGGCGAGCGGTTCTAGGCGCCTCAGTCCTGAACCACGCGACTGCTTGCGGTCGCTGGTTCGAATCCTGCCTCGGGAATGGATGTGTGTGATGTCATTAGGTTAGTTAGGTTTAAGTAGTTCTAAGTTCTAGGGGGCTGATGACCTCAGATGTTAAGTCCCATAGTGCTCACAGCCATTTGAACAATTTAAGACAGCAGTTTTGCACAAGTGTGGCCACGTTAACTGACAATAAACAGTGGTTAAGTATTGTTTGAACAATTTCTTACGTCTGCTTTATAGAAGGGTTTTAGGACACTCTTTTCAATAGTAGTGTCAGCTAACACGTGCGACTGATCACTTCCAAATTACTATAATTTTAAAATCTGTTGTAATCAACATTTAAACAAACTTACTGGAAAAAAAGTAACATATACAAATATGGTGATATATGACGTATGCTTGTAACATTCAATTGCTATGTTATTATATAGGATATGATGTTCTGACAATCATTTGCTTACAGACAAATACGTAGAACATAATAAATCAAAAGATTAAATAAATACAGATGTGTAGCTTTCAGAGACGATAACTACAGTGTAATGCTATCGTCTGAGATATGTTTGTTAAAATCGCATGAAGTATTCAATAGTTGCTAAGTCCAAGGTTCATTGTGAAAATATTTAGTGACTCTAAATTATTAAATGTTTAGTTTTAAAGATATTGAAAAATTTTACTGTTTCAGTGGATATGCCTTACTTTTGTGAGGTCTCAGATGTATTCATATTTGCCCTATTACTTAACTGTGGTTTATTACATAATTTCTAAGAGTTGTAAGATCTCACATTTCAGACTCGCTTACGCTCCGTCATTTCTTGCACATCGTCTGTTCCTCGACTTAGCGAGCAACTTCTGTCCTAATTCCATTGTCCGGGATGTACCCGTTTCCAGTTACATAGTGCTCAAATTTTAACTGGGCTGATAATTACTGGTCTCCGACCACCTAGAGTTCTGGAGCAGATGGCTAACGCTCAGCCACCCAGTCAAACTCACCTCAGCTGTTACAAATTCAAGTCAGCCGAAGAGATCACCAAAATACGTGTAACGTCACACCCTTCGGCTATCTGAGGACGCTTTCCATCAATGCAAATTCTCAACTTGTCGCACACTATCCCCTGTCCATTAACCTCATTGCCCAAAGATTTACTTGATTACCGGATGATTTCGGACGTAGTGTGCGTCTACGGTCAAGGTATCATGTATTATTTATATATTTGGTGTCTGTTCTTGCGGACATGCCTGAAAGAACATATATATGTGAGCCTTGACAGCGAATAATGATACCTTCAGTGTGGATGCACACTACATTCTAGCTCTTGTGGGAATCAGGTGAAACTACTAGTAATGAGGCTAATGGACACAGGACACTACATGCAGAGTACATGTAGTAAACTAGTTGTGAATTTTGGTTGGACAAAAATCATGCTAGGAAAGTTGAAGCAATTATAGCGACCCATCAGACAATGTGGAAAATCTGGGTTCAGTTCCAAGCCTCGCACGTTTTCACTTCTCCACATTGGTGTTATATAGGTGTATGATTGTGGCTGAGGTCTGAATATCACTTGCGTCAAACCCATCGATTCTCATTATTCCTCTCACTCACTGTGCATTCAATGCTGTGCTCTAAACGCACTTTCTCATAAATTACATCGTCAAATTATGTCCCATCTTTGCTACTCATAGACTACTTTTGGGCATGAATGGCCTGTTCAGCTGTGTTAGTTCATCGATCACAGCAAGAAAAAATTATGACATCGCTGTGAATCCCTTGATTGAACGAGTTCATTGTTGATGAGAAGTTAATGAAGAAGATTTGTGGCTTTGTTACATTTTCGAAAGTAAGTCAATAAGGAACATTGTAGATTATAACTGCCCGTCTATTTGGAGACTCAGAAAAATGTATGGTGTTGGACACATTAGTGATTGTATTTGTACCTCAGAAAATGTACAAATACATTTCAGTAGTTACAATTTTCCATCAGTGTGGGGCCACAGCCTTTAGAAATGTTATGAAGGAAAGAATGATCTGTAGTAGGGTGTGCTACTTTTATACTTTGTTTGTTGTGCACATCTTTCCTTCACAACATTTAATTGAATTATAAATTTTTTTAAAAAAAGTGTTTTATTTTTTATTCATATCCTCCCCCACCACCTCATCCTCTTGCAGGTGCAAGTACGCATTCACTATATGCTGCCTGCGACCAATGCCCAACACAGGTCGCTCTGTACACACTAAGTATCCGCCCATTTTGTAGATGAATTTAGGTACACGCCTCTTCTGGAAAGTAAATGTTCCTCAGCATCACAGTGGCATCTATGTCGTGTGTGAGGAAGGCATATCAGAATCAGTGCTCTGTGGCTGGCCGAGTGCAGCAAGCAGGGCTGAACAAACTGCTAACAGTATGGCCGTCATATGGGCAACAGACCTTTTCAGATAACAGCGGTAATGGTGGCTGCCTGCTGGTTCTGGCACGTGAGTGGGCAGCGGTTCTACCGTTAACAGGTTACAAAAGAGCTACATGTTTGCACCTGTTACTGTCCTTGAAAGTAGTCACCAGTATTTTGTAGAACCTGTTGCC
The DNA here is from genome assembly GCF_023898315.1 of Schistocerca nitens. NCBI lineage: Eukaryota > Metazoa > Arthropoda > Insecta > Orthoptera > Acrididae > Schistocerca > Schistocerca nitens. The sequence continues at coordinate 316,642,440 of NC_064621.1, read as the reverse complement.
AGCGATGTGGAAGGCGTAATACACCGTTAGCACAGCCTGTTCCGTTGGTAGAGTTTGTTCGCACCATCAACAGAACAGGCTCAGCAAACGGTATACTACGCCTTCCACATCGCTGACAACGGGTTCTGCACAACTCTGGTGACTACTTTGAACGACAGTAACATGTGCAAACTGTAACTCTTTAGTATCGGTTGTGAATAAATAGTTGCCACTACTTAAGTTCCAACCCTCGTAGTAACACCAATACGATAGGACTGCCACGTATAAAAGAATGATCATGCAATGGCTCAAATATGTGACCCTCGCCTACAAAAAGGGATACATTGGCGCGGACAATCATTATCAAGGAGGATGAAGCAACGGGGAGATGACATTCTCCATGGCAAGCACAGGTGTCAGTTAAGTCTGTCCGCTATTCTGGGGGAGACTAGATAAGGTACACACAATAACTGGCGTACTGATACAGACGATTCGTCTCCTTAAAAGTTGGCGTTTGGATACATGGCAAGGTGAGTGGGATGTAAGTGATAAGGGAGTATACTGCACGACTTCCTTCCTGATACACGGGAGAGGCTGAGAATGAAATACATCGATCCCAGCCGCGGTATGGTACATATTTAACCGGATACGGACCTTCTTCCACGCACTTATACCGTGTGAGTCTGAGGCAGACCCCTAAGTGCACATGCGCGGAAGGAGTTTTCCCAGAACACACTTTCTCTTTCTGCGGGCAATACGCGGACAATAGACATACACTACACTTAGACTACACAGAAACATAGATATACACAGCAATAAGAGGCGAAGAACAATGGCCACAATTAATCGTATTGACAAACAGTGAACCAAAAACAACACATGAAGAGTACCTGCGGACACGATATAACAGACATACCTATGTTCAGCGTAACAACAATCTGTTGAGGGTGGACAGCAATACCCACAGTAATAACGAAAACAGTTACAATGAAGAGAAACAGGAGAAGGAAGACGAGATGTGACAGTAAATAAGAATTAGGTGCCGGCGTTGTAGCCAAGAAATCAACAAATGCTGTACACGGATGAGCACCTAGTGTTAATAAATAAGATTAGCAATACATAGGATTAGGAATAGCATTTCTCTACTAATAACGATTTGTGTGTGTGTGTGTGTGTGTGTGTGTGTGTGTGTGTGTGTCTCCCCTCCACCCTGTCATCTTTTTATGTTCTTATAAAAAAACAAATGTTATTTATATTTATACCTTAAATTATTGTTATTTTGAAAAGTATTAATCTTTCTAAACACTAGAAAAAAAATGAAAACTGCAGAAACGACGAAAAACGAGAACTGTAAGATGCATGACCTGTTAAACATCAGGTAACAAGTCTAAATATGAAATTAAGTAAATAAATAAATAAGAAATAAAAATCCTTGAGGCACTTAGAAGACCGTTTCTCTCTTAAAGCCCAGTGTCAAAACTAGCCTCTCAGCGTTAAAGCATTGTATTGACAGTATATCCTGTGAAACAATATACTCTCGTGGATGGAGAGTCATCATTAGACAACTGAAAACTTAAATTTTAACGGCAATTCTCATTCGTCGAGAGTAGATTCCGTCAATGAAAAGAACCGAACATTTTATTCCCGTCGTAAGGGATATCGAAGAGCAGCACTGCAGTATGAACACTACCCCAAGGACAAGCAGTTTGGCTGAGGCAGGTCTCATTTTTCAGCATAGGGGCAACTTCCGACATTCCAACCTCTCAGGGTCATTCTGGACTGATGGTTGACAGAAGTCACCTCTCTTTTATTCCGCTGCTGTGCAGACTGGCCAAAGCGACTCTTTGGGACTTAAAATTGGATATACAATCACTCATTTCCTACTGAGGAGACTGGTGAGAGCGGCTCTTCGGTCCATCTTAGCAGTAGTCATTCCAGCATTCTCTTCATCCCCTATTAAGTAGAGGTAAGTAGACTGGCTGGAGCCGATGTCTAGTACTTCTCAATAGTAACCATCCCAGTATTTCCTTTATTCTCATTAGTTTTACGTGTGTTCTCTATTTTCCTTCATACGTAGACTTTGTCACCATATGAAACGTCATATTGCTGCACTTGCCGATAACGATGGTGCCATCAACAAGCGGCCCAGATAGGCGTCTGATGTCTTGTGTGTGTGTGTGCATAATTCCTTTATGTTAGTTGCATTATGACGACTAATTTCTTCTTCCCCTAGTTCTTCTTCCGTTGCAGATGGGAGAGTACCGACAGTCCTGCTCAGCGACAGCGTTTTTAAGGGTGTAGTGAGGCCGCTTGGCGTTCCAGAGGACGGCAGCTGGATAAATCCCGATTCATGTGATCGTAAGTATCAGTTACCCACTCCCCCCCTCTGTTCGCGTACGTGAATAACAATGCAGTTATCTAGCGTAGCGTTAAGATGTTTGTTTTTGTCTGTTGTAGACTTCTTCAATAAGCACATGATCATGGGTATGGTCCTATTACTGCAGCTGAATCCTATAACCATCGACTCAGGGCAGCTGCAGTGGCCCATATGGGCTCTGCACGACGATGAGGTCCCTGTTTTACAGCCAACACTATACTCTGCAGTCAATTCATGGGAGATGATGCCAGTCATCAAGGAGCACATAAGTGAGTATTAGTTCTCTCTAATCTTATTTAGTAAGAATAATTTACCACACACAATTGGATACTTACATTGCTAACGTGATGCGTTTTTTTATGCTTCCAGATGCACCCTACGATGATGAACCCTGGACGAATATTTTATGCAGTCTATTTTCCCATTCTCCTGCTTTAGTTCATGAGGGAAATGGTCGATAATTGAGGGGCGCGTACATGCGTACTAAGCCTTTCCCTTCTTCTTCTTCTTCTTCTTCTTCTTCTTCTTCTCCTTATACAATAATAATACCCAATACACAACTGCATGCATCAGTTACTATCGTAATATCTTCGTGTTTGTTTCTAGGTGCATTGTGTAACATGAGCTATGGAAGTCAGGACCCCCAGGCTGGGCTCCACCAAATGATGCAGGAGATAGTGGCCAATAGAGCGCCGTGGACTGATTTAAATGTGGCGAATTCTGAAGTCAAAGTAGACCTTGATCGGTGTTCTGTGGAGCGTCGTCTCCAGCGGCTAGCTTGCGGCGATGGTGACCTACGTCGTGCTTCACCCACATCTTCCTGTTCATTTTCGTCGTCCCAAAGTTGGCGTCGGCTAAGATCGGTCTGCTGTCTTCTGGGGTGGGCGTCATCAACTATCCGCCGCCTTTCTCGACATTAGCACACCACATGTCACGGTCGTCCACAGTGTAAACACACTAGTTGGTTATCCTGGGTCCTCCAGACGTCAGTCTTCCTTGGTGCCCAAACAGGTTCCTCATGCAGTATTGTAGGAACGTAACTCCGCCTGGGTCTTGACTTTTTCACCGTTTTAAAGGGAAATGAAGGATGAGAGATTGGGTTCAGAGTCTGTTCCACTTCCTTCCTCATTACCACTTGAAGCGAATCAGTTTTCTGCTCGCTGTGTAATCCAAGTGTCTTATGAACTTTCTCTCTCACTATCTGCACTACCTGACAAAGAACACTTGTGAAATCAGTTTCTTCCTCCTTCACAGACATCGATACGACGTTTGGAAGCCGTTCAAACTTCTTGCGTGATTGATGCATTGTCTCGACACGCTGGCACCATTTTATTAACTCGTCCGCTGTCGAAACCTCCTTCAGGAGTAGGGCTTGATATATGTCCTCAGCAACACCCTTCATGAGATGTGCAACCTTGTCTTCCCCCCTTCATTCGAGGACCCAATATTTTACACAGATCCAAGACGTATTGAATGTAGGATGCTGTCGTTTCTCCTGGATGCTGTGCCTTGCACTTTAATTTATCTTCAGCCTTGCACTTCTGTCGTTGTGTGTCGCCCAAATACTTGCACAGATCCGCCTGGAATACTTCCCAGCTTGTAAACTTCTGCTCTTTGTTCTCATACCATTGCTTGGCAGTGACCTCCGAGTAGAAAAATGCGTTAGCCAATCACACGGTGTCATCCCATGTGTTAAATTTGGCTATACGCTCATATACCTTCAGCCTCTTGTTTGAATCTTGGCCATCGTCACCAGAAAACCCGGAAGGATGTCTCATGTGGTGGCACACAGTCGCTGTCATCGTGACGTCATCTTCTTCTTCTGTCTCAGATAGATTGCGATCTGTTGACTATGGCTCGAACACGGGTTTCCTGCCACGCAAACGACGGCTCTGTCGTGGCCAGACGGGAGCGACATTATCAGGCGTCTATACCAGAATAATGTCACGTAGAGCAAGTGCAAGTAGATGAATGACGAACACTAACTTCACTTAACGAAGGTTTATTCAGCAGTTGCACATGCAAGAGCACGGAGCAAACTGCCTCCGGCCAGAACACATACGGTATCTATACAGCTGAAGAACGTTCCAGTGCAATGATACTTGCCATTTGTGGATACTTCTAGTATGTACTCGAAACGAATATATAAATTAAAATTTTTCAGTTCAGGTGAGAATTGAACTCACGACTCCTCAGACTCTCCATGCAACAATGTAGTATCGTATGATCTTTTTTATTCGTTGTAAAGTTCGTTTGTTGATCTTTCCACTCAGTTTTTTATTACAGCGGCCAAGCAGGTCTCTGTCCGAACACGCTGAGCTACCGTGCCAGCGCACTGGGCTCTGAGCACTATGGGACTCAACTGCTGAGGTCATTAGTCCCCTAGAACTTAGAACTAGTTAAACCTAACTAACCTAAGGACATCACAAACATCCATGCCCGAGGCAGGATTCGAACCTGCGACCGTAGCGGTCTTGCGGTTCCAGACTGCAGCGCCTTTAACCGCACGGCCACTTCGGCCGGCCCAGCGCACTAGACCACGGCTACTACACTACTTCGCTTGTTCTGCGTCAATATTACTTCCGTTTTACCCGATAGCTTTCCTCTTATTACTACTAACTCTGGCCTTTCTGAGAGGAAATTACGAATCTAGTCGCACAACTGAGGCGAAATTCCACAGGCATGCAGTTTGGTTAGAAGACACTTGTGAGGAACGGTGTCGAAAACCTTATGAAAATCTAAAAATATGGAATCAATTTGACGTCCCCTGTCAATAGCACTCATTCCTTCATGAGTATAAAGAGCTAGTTGTGTTCGCAAGAGCGATATTTTCTGAATACGTTCTGATTATTTGCAATAAATCGCTTTCTTCGAAGTACTTCATAATGTTTCAATACAGTGTATATTCCAGAACCCTACTGCAAATCGACGTTAGTGATACGGGTGTGTAATTCAGCGGATTACTGCTACTTCCCTTTTTGGGTATTGGTGTGATTTGAGCAATTTTCCAGTCTTTAGGTAGGGATCTTTCTGTGAGAGACTGGTTGTATACAAGTGCTAAATATGGAGCTTCTGATCTGCATACACTGAGAGGAACCTGACTTGTATACAATGCGGACCGGAGGCCTTGCCTTTGTTAAGTGATTTGAACTGCTTTGCATGAAAGCATGAAAGCATGATAGATGCACAGGAACACCACAGGTACGCCCGGCTCTTACCAGCTAACTATTGTCGGTGTTAGCGCACTGTATTGATTCTATGGTGGGAATTTTAACCTTGACTGCATCTTTCTGGGACTCATCAGTGAAAGAAGGAATTGAAATTTGCTTGGCTACGAATTTAATTGCCGTCCGGTGTGGCCGAGCGGTTCTAGGCGCTTCAATCTGGAACCGCGCGGCCGCTACGGCTGCAGGTTCTAATCCATCCTCGGGCATGGATGTGTGTGATGTCCTTACGGTAGTTAGGTTTAAGTAGTTCTAAGTTCTAGGGGACTGATGACCTCGGATGTTAAGTCCCATAGTGCTTAGAGTAATTTGAACCATTTTTGAACGAATTTCATTAATATATACGTATAGCGACTTCAGCTTGGATAAATCATGGATTCCGGCCTTTTATGTAATAAACTTACGCAGACGTCGCCGCAGTACAGCTCACAGTGATACATCGTTATCCTAGCGTGGATCGGCCTCGCAGCCACAGGTTTAAATCATGCTTATGATACAGCTTTTTGCCGTTGATCAGCGTCTTTGGTGCCTTGAGAAATTGTGGCCGCTTGTGCAGTGGGGCTGTTTGCTAATTTTAAAAGACGGAGCAAGTGCTGGGGCGTCACATATTCGGCATTCGGTTCACTCTGAAGATGGCTGAACGATACACAGCCGAAATATCAGAAGAAAAATGGAATCCATGTGGCTGCAGGCCAGAATTTTAACCGAGTAGCCGTTGCATCGAGAAAACAAGGATACCAACGGTTTTATCTAGCCGACTTTTTTCAGGGGCCCGTCAGGCGAAGTAAGTTTACTGGAGTAACACTTTGTAAACAAGTAGTAAAGAGGGTAGTGGACAGTAGATCTGACAGTATGCGAGCCAATTAGCGCCATACTAAGTATTCCCAGTGCAGAGGTTGAGGCATCAATCGGTCGACAGATCAAGAGTAAAGAAGTCTTGGGCCAAGTACTGTGACATTTAAATGCTGAGAAACGATGAACCGACAAACTTTCAGTTTGGACTGTCCACGTTTTTGAAGAACTAATGACTTATTAAGCTTAAATGAAACAAAAACTGTATTTTGCATTTCGAGTGTGATGTAGAACCATTGGTGCACCATGCATGTGTTATTCTGTATACTGAAAGCCCTTTGCTATTACGGATGGCCTGCAGAACAAATGAGAACACATTTGTCTCTTACTGGTTGTGGCCTGATAAAAGAAAGCAACCACAGAGCCCGTGTCCTGTATGCCAGAACACATCTAAAATGCAGGGCACCAACTACACATTTATTCGACCATTTTCTCCAGCGACTAGCAGACTCTGGGTCCATAGTTTCACTAACGGAAAATCGTGGCTGAATTCGCACCATTCGTACTCCTGTTGTGTATAAACGACTATTGCAACACTTGAAGCTCTGCTGTTTCACAGTAACAAAATAATATGTTCTCATTTGTTTACTCATTTGTCTACTGCATTCTGCAGGTAGTTCGTAATAGTAAAGAGATTACCGTAGCGAAAGTGAACAAGTACTCTTAGATCTTGAGGTATGGATTTTCGAATCAATGTATACCGGATATTTTTTCTTGGTTTCTTCCGCACTACCATTTGACAAATTACGGAATAGTTTTCTTTACATAATTTATTTTCAGATAAAAATCGTGCTGTGCTCATAGAGTGATGTGACAGCTAGCTTGGGTTCTCCATTAGTATTCAGTATGAGGAGGGGAAGAGATGAGGAAACTGTAAGTTACCGTTATTGTAATAACAAACTGAGTTGTTTCAAGGCGTTACACCCACATTTTGGTTTTGGTGCATCTGATTTTCGCCACTTGAGTGTTTTCGTTGCCAGTGTGGCTTACATGTCACTCCCACGCACTCGGAGATAATAACCTGTCCGAACCACAGACCGCTTGAGCTTGACGCGTCAATCGCCCGTGACTCCATCATTAGCATATCAACAGGAGCGATAGACCTGGTCGGCTGACATTAATTTGATGCTAGCTGTCAAAGTGATCAATTACAATACGATAATTATCCGCTGCCGATATTCACGCTCAACATAGCGGTATCCAAAACTAGCCACTTGTTTCCGATTTCTCAATGTTTACATGGATTACTACTCCATTATTTCCCAATATTATATTCTAATAAAACTGCTGAAAATCAAATTCAGTTGTACAAAGAGCTCTTGTAGTGGAGCATTCCGAACGGTACAAGAAACCGCACAACTGGTGCCAAATCAACAATCTTCTATTGCTAACACGACCAACTTCGGAAGACTTAACGGTCCACCACGTGATGTGAACTCCGACAGTGAAATTTTGTGTTACGAGATAATGCGAGAGAATCCCAAAATTTTCATTATTATGTTCTACACCACGTAAGGGAACTTTAACTATATAGAAACTATGCAATAAAATATTTTCTATTCGCAAACATTTGTGAGGTTTTTTCGTTTTACAAAATACATTCCTACGACCCATATTTTGACAAAATCAGAAAAATTATGTGAAATCACAGGCGACATTAAGTCAATTGACACGTTCGTCTTACGAAGTCCGAACGCTAACCACTCGACCACCATGAACTCTTAAACTACGCACAGATACGTCCGTTACATAGTAGACGCGTAAAATTTCTTTTGGGATTTTCTCGGAATTGCTAGAGTAATACACCTTACTTCTAGCAAATTATGCTGTTTTAATGGCCTACTAAAAGTGTACCAAGTTTGAAGTGAATCTGTGCCCCTACGTTATGGCCTCCCGTTGTCAGTTATTCCTATTTTCATTCAGTGAAGCAGAAAGCGAAAATTATACATTATTCCCCAGCATGCGAATGCACTCACTTTACGACGGATATATAACTTCGAAACTAGTGTCTTCACAATATAATTCACCCATTAACGTAATTTTGATATCTTCGGTACTCTGTTCTATGGTATCATTGAATTTAGCTAAAATTTCGAGACCATGTCCGTTTTTTTAACTAAAATTGTTACTCTCAATTAACTTACCACGAACTATTAATTTACCACCATTCTGTACTCGAAAAAGACTGAGACAAGGGAATCCATGTGCGCCAATAACGTTCATCTTGGCATTGGAAGACGTAAGCCGCTACACTTGTCGAATCAGGGAACTGGAAATGCTGGGAGAGGGCACAGTCCTGGATGCGATGCTGCCGCTTTCTCCACATTGCGAAGAAAACTTGGCAGACTTTGACTTACGATACAATGAAATAATTAGGTCCCTCCCAACATAACTTTTGAAACCTACAGTTTTGATAAAGGCATGTAAGGCAAAACGATGTGCACGTGTACCATCATGCGTCATTTCCTGTTACTGCCTTATCGACATAAATACGTCTTCAGCACCTATGCGTTTGGCAATCATAATTTCAGTTAATTACAAGACAGATTTATTAAGATATCAGATCACAATAATAGGACAATAAAACAGGACCTGTATAGTAAGTGTTTCAGCTAACCCAAATTTTTGAAGTATCTCATAATCTAATTAAAAGGGGACAGACAAGTCTTCAGTATTAACAGCTTCAATTAATCAAAATTCCCAGATAAAAGCAAGAAGGCTATAAGTGATCACAGCTTCAGTTAAGTAGAATTGCAGAAACAGAAAACTGGCAGGCTTTCAATAACACCTTCAGTTAAGTAGAACTGCCAAACAGAAAACTGGCTGGCCGTCAATAACACCTTCAGTTAAGTAAAATTACCAAATAGAAAATAGCCAGGCCTTCGATAATAACTTCTTCAGTTAAGCACGATTACCAAATGGGAAACTAGTAGGTCTTCAAGGATAACACCTTCTATTAAGTAAGATTACCAAATAGAAAACAAGCGGGCCTCCAATGGTAACAGCTTCAGTTCAGTGAAATTATCAAATAGAAACCCAGCAGGCCTTCAGTAATAACAGCTTCGATTAAGTAAAATTTCGAAATAGAAAACATTCAGACCTCCTTTAATAACAGCTTCAGTTAAATGAAATTACCAAACAGATAACAGACAGGCCTTCTTTAATAACAACTTCACTTACGTAAAATTACCAAATAGAGAACAGGCTGACGTTCAATAATAACGGCTTCAGTTTAGTGAAATTACCTAATATAAAACAGGAAGGGCTTCTTTAACAACCACTTCAGTTAAGTAAAATTACCAAACAGAAAACAGGCATGCCTTCATGAATAACTAGTTCACTTAATTAACCAAGTATTTGAATTGCCTCCTCACAATGGGTGCACCAGAAGGTTTACACGGAAGGAGCACACCAAGAAAGATTACAACGCTGAACCGGCCTCACGAGGCCCTATATGTTGAGCAGGAACTGGCAAAAGAAATACTAACACACAAAGGTAAATTATGTGAAAGCAACAATAACTGGCCAAACGGTATATCCGCGGCACTGCAAGATGCCGACTCAACAACGACGGCGAAACGCCCTCATGAAAATTAGGCTGCTAGACCCAGTTAAACAGCCTCAGGAATTGCAAATATGAGACCCAGCATCTCCCAAACAAATATAATTAACAGAGCGATGATCCTGCAATTCCCGAAGGTATCTCCAAACCGGCACCCGGCCGTATTACAAGAGAGGTACTTAACTTGGTGTTCGAAGATGTTTGGCAAGGAGATCGGCTAATACTCAATCATCTACATACTGTATACTTACACTACTGGAAATTGAAATAAGAACACCGTGAATTCATTGTCCCAGGAAGGGGAAACTTTATTGACACATTCCTGGGGTCAGATACATCACATGATCACACTGACAGAACCACAGGCACATAGACACAGGCAACAGAGCATGCACAATGTCGGCACTAGTACAGTGTATATCCACCTTTCGCAGCAATGCAGGCTGCTATTCTCCCATGGAGACGATCGTAGAGATGCTGGATGTAGTCCTGTGGAACGGCTTGCCATGCCATTTCCACCTGGCGCCTCAGTTGGACCAGCGTTCGTGCTGGACGTGCAGACCGCGTGAGACGACGCTTCATCCAGTCCCAAACATGCTCAATGGGGGACAGATCCGGAGATCTTGCTGGCAAGGGTAGTTGACTTACACCTTCTAGAGCACGTTGGGTGGCACGGGATACATGCGGACGTGCATTGTCCTGTTGGAACAGCAAGTTCCCTTGCCGGTCTAGGAATGGTAGAACGATGGGTTCGATGACGGTTTGGATGTACCGTGCACTATTCAGTGTCCCCTCGACGATCACCAGTGGTGTACGGCCAGTGTAGGAGATCGCTCCCCACACCATGATGCCGGGTGTTGGCCCTGTGTGCCTCGGTCGTATGCAGTCCTGATTGTGGCGCTCACCTGCACGGCGCCAAACACGCGTACGACCATCATTGGCACCAAGGCAGAAGCGACTCTCATCGCTGAAGACGACACGTCTCCATTCGTCCCTCCATTCACGCCTGTCGCGACACCACTGGAGGCGGGCTGCACGATGTTGGGGCGTGAGCGGAAGACGGCCTAACGGTGTGCGGGACCGTAGCCCAGCTTCATGGAGACGGTTGCGAATGGTCCTCGCCGATACCCCAGGAGCAACAGTGTCCCTAATTTGCTGGTAAGTGGCGGTGCGATCCCCTACGGCACTGCGTAGGATCCTACGGTCTTGGCGTGCATCCGTGCGTCGCTGCGGTCCGGTCCCAGGTCGACGGGCACGTGCACCTTCCGCCGACCACTGGCGACAACATCGATGTACTGTGGAGACCTCACGCCCCACGTGTTGAGCAATTCGGCGGTACGTCCACCCGGCCTCCCGCATGCCCACTATACGCCCTCGCTCAAAGTCCGTCAACGGCACATACGGTTCACGTCCACGCTGTCGCGGCATGCTACCAGTGTTAAAGACTGTGATGGAGCTCCGTATGCCACGGCAAACTGGCTGACAGTGACGGCGGCGGTGCACAAATGCTGCGCAGCTAGCGCCATTCGACGGCCAACACCGCGGTTCCTGGTGTGTCCGCTGTGCCGTGCGTGTGATCATTGCTTGTACAGCCCTCTCGCAGTGTCCGGAGCAGGTATGGTGGGTCTGACACACCGGTGTCAATGTGTTCTGTTTTCCATTTCCAGGAGTGTATATGACCTGCAGCCGTCTAGAACCAAATTAGAGTTATAAATTAATACCTTCAGTTGCTAACGGGCGTTGATATATATCAAGGTGAAAATGTGAGCCCTCCACTGGTACTCGAAGCCGGGATCTCCTGCTTTTATGGCAGACGCTTTATCGATCTGAGCCACCGAGGGCATAAAGGATAGTGCGACTACAGTGTCCGCAGCTCGTGGTCGTGCGGTAGCGTTCTCGCTTCCCACGCCCGGGTTCCCGGGTTCGATTCCCGGCGGGGTCAGCGGTTTGCTCTGCATCATGATGACTGGGTGTTGTCTGATGTCGTTAGGTTTAAGTAGTGCTAAGTTCTAGGGGACTGATGACCATAGATGTTACGTCCCATAGTGCTCAGAGCCATTTTTTTTTTTTTTTTTTTTTTACTACAGTGACTATTTTGAGCACGCCTCGGCACAGCAGAAGAGGGTCATGGCCGGTATTGCCTGAACTATATACTTATATGGATGTGGACATGTATACAGTTCTGGCAATACCAGCCACGATCTTGTTCTTCTGTGCGGATGCACACATGTTACCCGAACTCTTACGGGACTTCGTAAGAATGTCTTCCACGAGTAATGAGTGTGTTGGGTGGGGACACTACGAATGTAGTGTATGGACATACAAGGTGAGAATGTGGGTCTCGCAGGAGGCGTACACGAGATAGTCCCTGCAGTCGCACTATCCTCTGTGCCCTCGGTGGCTGAGATGGATAAAGCATCTGCTACGTAAGCAGGAGATCCGGGGTCCGAGTCGTGGTCGGGGCATAAATTTTCACCTGTCCCCGTTGATATATATGAACGCCCGTCAGCAGCTGAAGGTATTAATATATAATACTAATCTACATTCTGCGTAACGACAGGGAGATGAGACCACAGCAGAGAAAAAACGCTTTACCACTCAGGAATAGGAAACACCGTCGGTTCACTCCGTTTAAGATGTCCTGTTGACGAACAACGATGGCCAGAAACTTCCTGAGAGATTAAAACTGTGTGCCTGACAGACTCGAACTCCAAGCCTTTGCTTTCCGCATTCAAGTGCTCTAAAAATGGAGTTACACAAACACTACCCACGAACTGTCCTCACAGCTTTACTTCCGCCAGTACCTCGTCACCTCCCTTCCAAATTGGCAAAAGTACAGCTGTGAGGAGGGATCGTGAGTCAAGCGTGGGTAGGTCAGTTCAGTCTGCCTTCGGCGGTGTTGCGGCACGGACGTCTGTTTACGTCCCTGTCGGGGAAATTCGTGCTTGCGCATTTGTTTACCTATTCGGCGTACTCGCACGTTTCGACGACTTGATATAGAATGACACATCCATACTGGATGTAGACCCTCAAGATTAGTTTTTCGAATGAGTAGGCGAGACCGAAAGCCTATGAAATCGAAAGGTTCCTACGACACGAAGTTAAACTCGTCTACAACGAAATAGCCGGCTGTAGTGGCCGATCGGTTGTAGGCGCTACAGTCTTTAACCGCGTGTACTCTACGGTCGCACGTTCGAATTCTGCCTCGGGCATGGATGTGTGTGATGTCCTTAGGTTAGTTAGTTTTAAGTAGTTCTAAGTTCTAGGGGACTGATGACCTCAGAAGTTAAGTCCCATAGTGCTCAGAGCCATTTGAACCATTTTTACAACGAACTGATTGGAATACACCTCTCCATAGTGAGCAGTGTCGTTTACATCGAACTGATTAACGATGCACTGTGTGATAGAATCATCTGAGATACTAAACTTGGACTCAAATTTCGTCACTCTGATGGACATGTTGGAGAAGTAACTATTGATCACGCAGGACTGGGCTTACGAAACATACGTATTTTCGAACTTTCCTTCGAAGTTCCGTCTGACTTGGTCATTGACGCCTTACGCCCATATGTAAGACTGCTTAGCCACGTAGAGGAAAAATGGTCTAACTTCACGACTTATCCCGCTCTCAATGGGGTGCGTGAAAGCAGAATAGAACTGACACAACATGTACCCTCATACTTGTTCATCGGCGGATGTACAGCAACAGTCATCTACGATGGACAACCCAAAAGATGCTCAGGCTGCGGGAAAAAGGGCCACGGCCGTTCCGAATATATGCAGCGGAAGATTATGCAAGTACCAATTGGCGAACCCGTGCCTACGTCCACGTTGACGCCGCTGACACTAACGTATGCGGACGCTTTTCGGACAGATCCCATCCCGAAGAATGACCAGTTCAAACATACTGACAGTTTATGGCAACCGACTGCATCAGAGACCGCCACCTGTGACGAAACGACGTACACTTCTGCCACTCCGGCGCCGACGACGCCCTTAACCGACGGAAAAGGATTGGTAGAAGGTATGGAAATTCATCCTACGGTTGTACCGACAGCTGCTTTCGACCCTGACCACCGGGAGTCACTTCCGCACTCGGACGCGGATGCGCTTACGTGCAAACAACGATCGCCGAAGCGCCACAAGAAACGACGGATAGCGCCGTCGGATACCTGCTTACTGCAGTCCACGTCAGATGGACTTGGGTGTAACGTCGATACAGTGCATCCGGATGCACAACGGGAGGTTCTACCTCTCTCACAGCAGTACGACGCGAATCATACGAGACAGGGGTTAAATACAGACACACCGGACGGTGAGCCGAGGGCAGGAATCCCTTCACCCACCGCAGCAACGCCACCGCCTTCGGCCAACCCGGCCGGAGAACCACGCCTGGAGCTGGACCTCGTGCCCTGGGCCAACGAATCCGATACTGACCGACAGACCGACGACGCAGCCGTAATGGCAAGTACCGCGTCCACCGGATGTTAAACACGCAGAAGATGCAGACAGCTGCACAGAAAGCAGGTCGCCGAGAAGCAGCACACAAAAATTAACATAAGCGTTCATGTGCGCTTTACGCACTAAGGAATAGCGGCAGGCGTATCGAACAGCCTCTATTAATTTTAATACGAGCATATGGCATTGGTTCACAAGTATGTGAGTGGCTCGAAGGTTTCTTAAGTAATAGAACCCATTACGTTGCCCTCGATGGTGGGTGTTCATTGGAGGTGAAGGTATCATCTGGAGTGCTCCAGGGAAGTGTGGTAGGTCCGCTGTTGTTTTCAATCTACATAAATGATCTTTTGGATAGGGTGGATAGCAATGTGCAGCTGTTTGCTGATGATGCTGTGGTGTACGGAAAGGTGTCGTCGTTGAGTGATTGTAGGAGGATACAAGATGACTTTGACAGGATTTGTGATTGGTGTAAAGAATGGCAGCTAACTCTAAATATATATAAATGTAAATTAATGCAGATGGATAACAAAAAAATTTTGAGGTGTTTATAGGTACCCTCTCTCAATCACTGTATGGGCTCTGTCATTTCATGATATTAGATAATTTGCATTATTCATGTTTGTTGTAGAATTCTGATGTACTCTATTTCACTTGCAGATTTCTTTTGTTAATAAGCATTTTCTTGTCTGTCTTCATATTGCATTAAGCTTTTATTTTAATTTTTTCTGCTGTACTTTGCCTTGCTGTTCTGCTTTGCCGAATTCATCATTTTGTTGCCAAATATAGATTTTGTCGTGTCTTTTTGCTATATGTATCGTGTTTGTCGTTCATTGCTCAGTGGACGCTTAAACTTTGAATTATCATCAAATATCTGTAACTAATGTTCCATTTCCCTGCAGTCGCTTCCGAAGTAAGTTTTTCGTATTTTCTTTCCCAACGCCACTCATAAAGGTTAAAAATATTGGTGATTTAAATTTATATGTCCGCTGAACTGACCGGTTCTCTTAAGTCTCTCATTATGATTTTTTTTTTACCTCTGTTTAGTAACATAAGCACTCCTTTTCTTCTCATCTGTCTTGACCTGCGTAATTTTCGTCAGGAACTTTAACTGCAGTAATGATTATCGCATCTAAATACTTCCATATTGAATCGACTGTGTGGTCTTCATGTGGACCTCAAGTTCCTTGAACTATTGACCAGCATTTACTGAATTTTGTGTTTCCTGATAGTCAACCCATAGATGCCCTATGTCACCCCAATTTTGCTTCAAAATTAAAACGCGTACTATACTAATGATCTGAACCCAGCCCCCTTGAACCTCGTTTGCTGTACTGACTTTCATCTGGGTTTTGTCATACAAATTTTATGTTCAAATTTATTAAATGTGTATTATTGCCGGTGTTCGACCGTCTGTTAGACAACAGTGTTTACAATGTATTTTCGCATTTACTTAATGTTATACCGTCGGCATACGCCACCAGCGGATCTTAAATAAACATATGTTTTTGTCAAGGACATTTTAGCAAGAATAAATGTGCTGTGCCGAGTGCTGGAAGCACGACCATCCGCTGACTCCTCTCGCACGGCCTCCTCCCTTGGGCTTATCCCTTCGTGATCCACCTTCAGTATTATCGAGGCGTTCCTCCCCCTGTCGGTCCATCCCCTCTTTATAGCCATATCGCTTTTTCCCCCTTTGCCCCCGCCTTATGCACCCGACACACCTGTGCCGTGCAGAGCTGTACTACTCCTACCCGTCACGTATTTTAGCCGCCATATGTCTGACGTCACATATGCCTATCGTCTTCCCGCCTTGGTACCCACGTTTATACGCATATACTTCTGTCGCACCGAGCCGCATTCTAGCCACGAAAGTTTTCCTTTTTTATCAACGCATTACAAACTCGCTGCATTCTTTCTCTTCCATTATATGAAGTTTTATTGAAGTTTCATAAAGAAGACTAGAATATCCCTCGTTGTCTTAATGTTGTGGACGCTTATTTTTTATTATCTCCAGAGCTTTGCCTTGTGTTCCACCACATTTTGTACTTCTTGTTATATTTTCTCATTTTTCCCCTTATGTTAATGGTAATTAGTAAATTTTCATGTGCCTTCCTCCCAAAGGGACTTAGAGCAGTACTGTATGAGTGGGTTGTAGTTTACCCTACCGTTGAGCAACGACGTAGTGAGCAGTCTTCCTAAGTATGATAATGACATGCTTGCGATGTGTTTGAGGATAATTACTATATTAGGTAACTTAAAATTTGTTTAAGTGAATAGGTATATCGTTTCTTTTGCTTTTCTTTTTCGCTGTTAGTTGAGAGTTCTGCCCATTTACAATACTGTATCCAAGATGAGAATGTGACAGTTTATCTCATGTTATGGCTACTTAGCCACCTTTCCAATTGAAACTTCTGAGTGATTTTGAACTACGCGTAATATTTCACTATGTCTCTCTTACTGTGTATTCCTAAGTACACGATGTTTTGAATAACTGTTCCTCTATAACGTAACATTTAGTATTTTGAAGTGAATAGGTAGAAAGCTAATATTAAAAATCCGTTGATTTTCTTGTGTAGCCTTTACTATCTCTCATATTATCCGAAAGTCCCGTATTTTGTCAGTATAACGTCTTTCAGAGTGATTCAAAGGGGTGGAATCGACCTACGGATTAAATATTCCAAACATTTCTTTTATGATTTGTATTTTACTTTTATTCAAATGCTTCTGGTTGCTAAACTTAGCATTTTTAATTTTATTTACTTTGGAACATATTTTGCACCATCTTTTTAATCTTAAAACCAAATGTACCCCTTCGAGTGTAAGAATCTACTTATATTTGACAAGTGGTTATGTTACCGTTTTTGTGCTTGCTACTAATACGGTAGTGTATAAGAGCCTGGTCGCCTAAGGATAGTAGAAAGTTTTTTGCTACTATGAATGGGATTGTGGTATGCATCATAAGAAAAGATTTTATATTTATGAATGTTAACATGCGTTAATGTAGATTAGGTTTGTATGTATTTTATGACACACCTTCTTTAGGCCTTGCTAACTGAATTCTGCATTTTATTGATATTATCTTAATATTTTGTAGTCTGTGATACTTCCTTCAGTATAACCCGTAATGTGGTGTAAGATTTTATGTTTGTTATTACTCTTTTTCAAATGTGCTTAATCCAGTTCTTAGAAAAACTCGGGTGTTAAGGTTTGCGTACATCTAATTTATTATCTTGTCACTCAAGTACATTTAATTTGTAGTACTAAGTATTTTGTCATGTTGATAACACATTTCACATTTTGGTATTAGTTCCAGTATGTAGCAACGCCATCAGTAATTGTCAGACAACACAAACAACTACATATTTACAGGGGCACCTGTAAGCCTTTAAAATAGTGCTGGTTAAATTCGGCCAACACCTGCTCGTTCACTGCACTGAGTTTAGCACCGTCAATCGGAAACTACTAAAAGAAATTCTTTGATTCATCACAATTCTTTCCATTATTGTGCAGCAACAGTCCTCTTACAGTTCTGACTCTCCGATCTACTAACAATATTATATGCTTGCAAAAAATGGTCATTTAATATTTTAAGATTTACTTAGCTCAAGAAATGTTATAAACTTAACTGTATGTAATTACTTTGTCATTTACACGAAATTAAACAATGTAACAGATCCCTCAGACAGCACGTAAGGCCCTACTAGGGTAAGCCATCTTTCTAGTGTGTGGATGACACCCTGTTGTAAGAAATGTGAGTCACACTCCTCTGAAATGGGTAAGGATGTACAAAGTGCAGCCAATCAAGGAGTATTTAAGAGGACTGGTTTAAAAATTTTATTTCAAAGACCGCAGTCAAGTCTTTACAACTTTCCTCTTAGAGTAACTTCGGCTGTCCGACGTGATTGAATGTATCTGTGTTTAAGACATGAGGCAGTTCAATCCGCTTAAAGCTTCTGATAACAGATGGCTTCAGCACTCTGCTGAAGTTGCCAGCGAATTCATGGCAGCAGGCCGGGGTGGCCGAGCGGTTCTAGGCGCTTCAGTCTGGAACCGCGCGACCGCTGCGGTCGCAGGTTCGAATCCTGCCTCGGGCATGAATGTGTGTGATGTCCTTAGGTTAGTTAGGTTTAAGTAGAAGTTGTAGGGGACTGATTACCTCAGAAGTTAAGTCCCATAGTGCTCAGAGCCAAAAAAACTTCATGGCACCGGTTTCGCCAGTAGCGTGGGTGGAAAGCAGATTAATTATGTGGAATTTGGAGAGTTCTGCAGTACAGAATGCAGTTGCTTCTCTATCTCGGGATAGAGACCTCGATTATGACAGACGTCATTCTTGGGAAACAGAACTTCTGGATAATAAGTCTTGACCGCTGGACCACCAATACATTGGAGTCGTAAGCGGGATGCAACAAGCTCCCTCTCCGTGAACCTATGTTTCTAGCGCAGACCGACTCCCAGAAACTACTTAGCGCCGC
Organism: Schistocerca nitens; assembly: GCF_023898315.1. Taxonomy (NCBI): domain Eukaryota; kingdom Metazoa; phylum Arthropoda; class Insecta; order Orthoptera; family Acrididae; genus Schistocerca; species Schistocerca nitens. Next base: position 316,623,516 of record NC_064621.1, on the reverse strand, counting down.
TGACTGTACTGCCCTTTCTTATTGGTGTTTGATTGTTTATTTCAATGGCTTATAGACGATGGTTTGAATTTGTATGCTGTTAATTGGGTTTTAAATAATGGGCCTTCAGCCACTTTAAAATTGGAAGTTCCTTACCTGTCATGTCTTGCATTGTTTGGGCCTTCAGCCTCATTATAAATATTTTTAATTTTTTATTTTATATAAGGCCTTCTGCCTTTGAAAATTTATTGTAGTTGTGTTTTTCAATAATGGGCTTTCAGCTGCTTTAGGATTTAAATTCGTTGCTTGTTAAATCTTAGATTGTTTGGGGCTTCCGCCTGTGTAAAATATTGGTTAAAGATAGAGCTTTGGGCTTTCTGCTATAAAAAATTATTTTAGTTGTTTTAAGTAATCGGCCTTCAGCCGTTTTTAAATTAAAGTTCTTGTCTTTCAAGTAGCAGAGTGTGTGGGGCCTTCAGCTCAATTGAAGATAAGGTCTTCTGCCATGTGTTCTTTTTTCGATTAGTTTTACCTGCTGTCTTAAATCGTGAGCCTTCAGGCGTCTCTAAATTAAATTTGTTTGCTTTTAAAGTGTTAAATTTCTTGGGCTTTCTGCCAAGTTATAGAACTTACTTATATGAGGCCTTCTGCCTTCTAAATATTCCGTTTTGAATCCGAATTTTAAATTAATGGCTTTCAACTGGTTTTAAATTTAGGTGGTTGTGCCCTTAACGCATAAGAAAGTGTGGCCTATTCAGCCAATAACTAATGTGAAAAATTTTTGCTGTATTGTTTGGACAACTAAATAAAGTTATATGTGTCTGAGTGTAACTGACAGCCCCCTTTTGGAGGCTTTCCACATTTCCAACTACCGGCACTGTCCTGCGGAATGAAGCCGAGCGTGTCACTTGCACCCATGTACAAGTTTCTCGGAGCGAACCAGAAGATACGCAAGTACTTCCTCAATGTCGACGCATTTCGGTGTATATTCAGTCAATTTATACCTATTCCCTTGTCAGTTTTCGCAAATCTATCGGTTTTATGCACATCTTGCGGAAGGTGTTAGTCACACGTCACGCATGGTCCGTTATAATAGCTAAGAAGAAACCAGCTTGTGCTATTCGTTAATGGATTTCTTCAGTATCTTCACCCGACCGCAGTTAGAGTGAGGGTAGCATTGAACCCACGCGCGCGGGCCAGCTCAGAGTGTATGCGCTCTGTAAATAAGTTTTCGTTCCAATCCGATCGCGTCATCAATGGCGCCTAGATGCAACTTGCACCTTTGTTCGGCGGCGGCTCGCGGTTGCGATGCCACCCGATCACATGAGCACATGTGTCTAGGTCAACACGTAATTGGATAGGAATTTCTCCGATATCAAGTATGAAAGGAATGTCCCCGCCTCATGCATGCAGGCATTTGTGCGTGGTTTGACAACTGACGACCGCGTCACTTTGCAGGCTGGTGGACAGGGTGTGGATGGTGGTGGTGGTGGTGGTGGTGGGGGGGGGTGTGCTTGCATGCATTGATTGCATTATTTTGCGAGCAGGTCTGCAGGCTGTGCCATGCGTTATTTGGACAGTTTACGACTACTGAGCGTGTCTATACATCACTGTGCTGCATTATTTAGGAGCAGTTTGCATGTCTGTACTGAAACTATTTCGGAAAATTAGAAATTGTTTGCGTGTCTGGAGACTGTGTATTCTGACCCCAAGCACATCAGGACGAGTGTTTTGTGTCAGTGTAATACATATACTCCATGGCTAAATAAAATGTTCGAAAATACATAGAATGAACTTCTTTCTAACTCTCCCCAGCAGCCCAGCACAGCCTGAGTCATTATCGTGCCATTTTCCCCCTACAGGCCACCATCTGGGATTAGGTCACAGGGGGATGACAGTACCCTCTGTTGACAGTACTGTGTATTACTTTAGTTTGAGTCTAGATCTCATGGTGGAGACATTGTTTGCAAAATAATAATGAGCTATGTTTAGCCTAGGCCGAGTCGTTTTCCAGCCATTTCGCACTACCATCTTGGATGAGGTCATGCGGTGTGCTCGTTAGTACACGTTATAGCACGTTAGCACACTTTAGCACACTATAGTACATGTTAGCCCGCCAATATGGATTGGTAAGGGGACGTGGCGGTCAGTTGAGGATCGTAGTGGAAACTATAACTATTTCCTTCCAATTCCAGGTGGGCTTTGCACTCGCGAAAATTAATTCCAAGTTTACAGTGGCGCTCTCTGGTGGTGTCATCATGTACTAGGCCTCGTGATGAACAAAATATACGCCGCCATCTTAAATAACGGTATTAGCGTCATCAGCTGACGTCACGGTAGCGCCCTCTGGCGTTGGCGCTGTGTAATAAGTCAGTTGGATGGTTCAAATGGTTCAAATGGCTCTGAGCACTATGGGACTCAACTTCTGAGGTCATCAGTCCCCTAGAACTTAGAACTAGTTAAACCTAACTAACCTAAGGACATTACACACATCCATGCCCGAGGCAGGATTCGAACCTGCGACCGTAGCGGCCTCGCGGTTCCAGACTGCAGCGCCTATAACCGCACGGCCACTTCGGCCGGCTAAGTCAGTTGGAGTCTGGAGCTCTTGGTGAACATAGTGTATGCCACCATCTTGCATTACATCACACCTGAGAGCGCCCTCTGGTGGTAGCGATGTGTACTAAGTCAGTTGGAGTACTGAACTCGTGGTGAACACACTGTATGGCCGTCCTGCATGAAAATGAATAAATAAAGGCTTATGTCAAAGTCCTTTTTCCATGAATGCTTAAGAGAAGGTGGTGGTCAGATGACTGAGGTTAGTACAAGTGTGCTTTCTTTCACACCATTTTCTTAGGTTAGTAGAGATATGTGAATTGATGTTTTCTTAGAGCCAAAATTGAAACTTTGTGCCAGTTCATAGGAAGAAGTAGCAGTCGGGTGACTTAGGTCAGTGGAGGTAGGCCAAGTGCACTACGTTCCCACGATTTTCTTAGCTTAGTAGAGATATCAGTGGTGTGATGCATTATCCTTTTGGAATTCAAACTTGGCGCCAGTTTGTCGGAGAAGGTGGCCATCTTGAAAGAGTGGGTTGTTTGAGATCAAACAGTGAGATCATCAGTCTCATCAGATTAGGTAAGGATGGGGAAGGAAGTTGGCAGTGCCCTTTCAAAGAAAACATGCCGGCATTTGCCTGGAGCCATTTGGTGAAATCAAGGAGAAACCTAAATCAGGATGGCCAGATGAGGGATTGAACGATCATCCTCCTGAACGTGAGTCCAGTGTGTTAACCACTGCGCCACCTCACTCGGTCATCTTGAATGACGTCACAGTCGCCATCTTAGATGACATCATGCACTTTCGCCAAGTCTTAACGACATCTTGGATGACGTCATCGCCGCCATCTTGGATACATATGGCAACAATGCAGAGTGCACCAGAAATCCGTATGTCCCAATACTGATGAAGGAATCTGAACATACTATAAATGTTTACATATGTATGTATGTGAGTATATATGTATGTACGTTTGGAAGTATGTTCGTATGTATATAATTGCCCTGTCACCCCATAAAACACTGGATTGGTGTGAACCAAACTTGGTACAGTTATCAATTATTGCGTTGAAAGAACCACTGAGGATATAAGAACCATCTTCTTCTCAAAGGAGTGTGGGTGACAATGGAAAAGTGTCTAAGTTCACGACGTGCAAATAGCCAGAATGCATTCATCCAGATTAGGATTTACAGCACTTAGTGACTTACAAGACACCTTAAACGTAGTTTCAAATGTTTATGAGAATTTTTCTCACTTGCACCTGTCAACAAAAATGTGAAAGGTAAAAATGTTTATCACTTACTACATTTTGGGTGTTCATGTGGTAAAAAAGCGGCCTCCGGCATGAAGTTATAATTTATTATCTCTTTACTACCAAATCAACTCGCAACAAATGTTGCAGTCAGCATCCACATTTACCACTCAATGTACTTGCAAAATTACATCATCATAGAATATACAGTTCAGGATATAAGACATCTTAAGCATTGATCTGCATGAAAACCTAAATACATCGCTAGAGATACACGTGAAATAAGTGTTCAAGCGTGAGTAAAATGTATTAAATATATGTGAATATTTGTGACAATGCTTACGCTGGCAAATCAGGGGCTGAAAAGCTCTCCGAAACACTGGAATGAATTTCAATCATATTTGGTACACTCATTATAGTCTAACGGAAAAGAAGTACTATGGGGCTAAGAACTCGGTATCCCCTATTCGGATTATAATGCGGAGAGAATGTGGAGCTGGAGGTAGTTAGAAGACAGGAAGAAGAAACATATAGACACAGATACGGGAAGGAGGAGGTGGCTACAGAAAAGAGGAGAAAGAATTGGTCAGAGAAGATGGACAGAGGAAGGAAAGAGGAGGATACAGGCAGAGGGGCAGGATGGAGAAGATAGAGACAAAGGGAAAAGGAGACGAGAGATGGGAGGAGCACAGAAAAATGGAATAGGAGGTGCTAAAAAGGGTGAGGGGAAGAGGAAACGGATAGAGTCAGAAAAGAGGAGGAGATTTACAGCGACAGAGGGAAACCGTAGACGGACAGAGAGATGAGGGAGGAGGATTTGTACTTAAAGGGGTGTGGAGGAGAAGAGGGGGATGAGGAGATCGATAGAGACATGGAGAAGGAGGTGATGGACTAAACAATACGTACCCAGGCAATGCATGGTACGCACCTAACGTTTATCATCAAATGTGAAACCCTAGTGTCTTCTAATCTAAGCCAGAAATTTATGCCGCACAACAAAGAACTCCAACAAAAGGAGTACAGTTTAAAATAAAATATAGAGATCTCATCAACAGAAACGCACGAACGCATGAAATCGCTGATTTGACAACACAAAGGAGACACAGTAGAAGCATTAGTTCACATTAAAGCGATATCTGTCCAAGAGAGGATTGAAGATAGAATGAAGAGCAGAATAAACATGGAATCGACAAGACAGTATCAAAAATGGCGTTTAATCTATTCCATCAAACAACAAGGACGTTGTGTTTGATATAGTTATTTTTTGAATCACATTACACTCTCAAGTATCTTCCACGCAATACTTATTAATTTTCATAAACTGCCTCTTTATAGCCATTCGGTCAATATCAGCAGAGGGTCAGGAACTTATTACATACGATGTGCTGTCCACATGCTGAAGCCTCAGGAATACGCTGAGATACTAGCTTTTCGGAAACTTGAAGATAAAACAGAGGTTACGGAGACAACAGTATCACATATCATTCCTAGTTAAATAATCTGTGATATGTCGAATAATTCTAAAACGCAAGATGACCCTTACACATTTTACCTATCAGTCCTTTGCCCTTCTTGGTTTTGGGAAGCTTTGGTTGATCACTAGTGCAGCACAAAAACCCGAGTTCGAGTCGCACTCCGGCACACAGTTTTAATGTTCCAGGAAGTTTCACCTCTCTAATAAATTAACTTTACTGAGTCGACTATCTTCAGCACTCCTAATGTCGTCCTGCGAATAAGACAACAAACATAATTCCTGGGTGGGGTTCAGCGAGAACAAACAATGCAGGGAAAAGGAGACGAGAGATGGGAGGAGCACACAAACATAATTCCTGGGTGGGGTTCAGCGAGAACAAACAATGCAGAACGACGACGAGAAGATAAATACCCACACAACTATAGACAATATTAGTTAGGAGAACAGTAAATGTAATAATGATTCCGTATTTATCAGTTGGGTACATGTAGTAGAATTCCGTAGTAATAGACAAAGATAATGTGTGCACAGGGCTTAATTTCGGCGGGAAAGCACTTCCCAGGGAATTATTTTTTACTGAGTTTACTAGAAAAAGTCGACACTGAAGATTTAAAATAGTGGACGAGTGTTAAGTCACAAAGCAACTAAAATTTGCCATTACGCAGCATCGGTGGATGTGATAAAAACGAAACTTATGTTATTTATGGTAGGGTAGCGGGTTGTATGTTTGAATGGTTCAAATGGCTCTGAGCGCTATGGGACTTAACTTCTGAGATCATCAGTCCCCTAGAACTTAGAACTAGTTAAACCTAACTAACCTAAGGACTTCACACACATCCATGCCCGAGGCCGGATTCGAACCTGCGACGGTAGCGGCCACGCGGTTTCAGACTAAAGCGCCTAGAACCGTGCGGCCACACCGGCCGGCATATGTTTGAATAGCTTCATTCCTGCACCTAAAATTTTAGAAATTAAGCACTCTGTAAACACCTTCGTTGGTGTACATTGAACTCTCAGAAACGTATAACGGGAGAGTGACTTGTGTGCATGTTTTCTTACATTTAGTATCATCTGCAGCAAGTGGACGAGTTACGCCATCACGGGGAGCTGCACTGTATCCTATACAGGTGCCAAAGCCATTTTTTGTGTTATGTTTTGAATAACGTCATTTTTACACATATGGTGCACTGTGGTACGTTTTTGAACAGGTCTTGATGAGAGGATGTGTTTTACCGAAACAATAGAGTGACATTTAGTTCAAATGGCTCTAAGCACTATAGGACTTCTGAGGTCATCAGTCCCCAACAACTGAGACATACTTAAATCTAACCAACCTAAGGACATCACACACATCCATACCCTAGGCAGGATTCGAACCTGCGACCGTAGCGGTCGCGTGGTTCCAGACTGTAGCGCCTAGAACCGCTCGGCCACTGACATTTGAAAAGGACGTACTGTTGTTAACGTCTTACTGAAAAAGTAAGTTGCGACAAAGGCAATTATGCTTTTCCGTGTCCCCCGGGCACTTACAGAACATTTGCGTGATGCATTGTTTCACTTTCGTTCAGGAGAAAAAGATACTGTACGTGAGCAAGATACGAGGGCCTCGTTAAATGTAAACAGTCAGAATTTTAAAATGAAACATACATTTTAACATTCTACATCTTTATTCTTCATATCTACGTAATTGCAGCCCTCTGCCGCGAGAGAGGTCTCCGAACTATAGCGAGTAATATGGCGACGTGGAACACATCTATGTTGTTGCGAGAGGGCCGGCCGCGGTGGTCTCGAGGTTCTAGGCGCGCAGTCCGGAACCGTGCGACTGCTACGGTCGCAGGTTCGAATCCTGCCTTGGGCATGGATGTGTGTGATGTCCTTAGGTTAGTTAGGTTTAAGTAGTTCTAAGTTCTAGGGGACTGATGACCACAGCAGTTGAGTCCCATAGTGCTCAGAGCCATTTGAACCATTTGTTGCGAGAGGAAGAGTGTGCTGTAATCGAGTTTCGAACCTAAAGTGTTCTCCCACACCAGGAGCACCCTGTTCCAGACCACTCACGGGTGCTACGACATCTGTATTAATCCAGCGCCTTGAGGTCACCGTCATTGATTGTCGTCCATGCAGCCACTACTTGGACCAATACGGTTTTCCATCTGTTTCGAAAATTTAAAGAACACTTTCGAGGACTTCACTTTGGTAATGATTAAGAGTTGCAAGATGATGTGAAACTGTGGACCCGTCAACAAACTCAGACGTTCTTCAGTAACGGTATCAACAAAATTATCTGTCGGTTGGGGGTTGGGTTCTTGGGGAAGAAGACCAGACATCGAGGTCATCGGTCTCATCGGATGAGGGAAGGAGGGGGAAGGAAATCGGCCGTGCCCTTTAAAAGGAACCATCCCGGCATTTGCCTAGAGCGATTTAGGGAAATCACGGAAAACCTAAATCAGGATGGCCGGACGCGGGATTGAACCGTCGTCCTGCCGAATGCAAGAAATTTTCTGTCGTTTGCTGATATGTGCCCGCATCTCGTGGTCGTGCGGTAGCGTTCTCGCTTCCCACGTCCGGGTTCCCGGGTTCGATTCCCGGCGGGGTCAGGGATTTTCTCTGCTTCGTGATGGCTGGGTGTTGTGTGATGTCCTTAGGTTAGTTAGGTTTAAGTAGTTCTAAGTTCTAGGGGACTGGGGGACTGATGACCATAGCTGTTATGTCCCATAGTGCTCAGAGCCATTTGAACCATCTGGGGAAATGTGTTCGTCGCCTAGGTGACTGTGATGAGTAATAAACACGTAGACAAGAAGAATAAAAATGCAGAACGGTAATCATACTTTCTTTTTAAGAAAAATTTTCAAGAATTTTCACACAAAAAATTCGGAGGCATTAATTTTCAGAATTCCCTCGTAGATGGAATACAAAACAACTTTCGCCTCTTCACGACTGGAATACGTGGTAAATTTGCATTGGTTTCTGATATGAGAATGGGGTACCCACATTACTGACGTGAGACTGAAGCAGCAAATCACACTCTGAGCCAGCACAACTTCACTTCAGAAGTCAACTCACGAAATCTGAACGTGAATAGCGCGGTGGAATGAGAACCTCCTTCCTCGGCCCGAAACCGCGACTCGACGTTCACGTCCGACGTCTGCGGCGAGGAGAGAGACCGTATGCAGTGACAGGGGGAGAGCGAGCGACTGAGCGATAAACATCGCGCGGAGACGTCTGGCCCGTCGCTCAGACCCCTCAGGCTCGCCTCCCTGAGAGGGGAGGTGTGTCTCTCCAGGCTCCGCCCGCCGTCGGCGCTGACACTTTCCGCCGTCTCCGGGCAATGCCGCACCACGTATTCCAGCCCGCTAAGCGCGTCATCACCTTATCGACCTCGCCCCCTGCCTGAGCTGTTCCCCCATACACACACACACACGCGCGCACACATGCATGCACGCTCGCTCGCACACGCAGAGAGGAGGCTCCGTTTACACAGTTGAGCCCGCAAACACGCCGCCTTCGGGCGCTCTTCCGGCCGTCACTGTGCCGCGACAATCTTCCTCCCCGGCCATTTATAGGCAATAGGCAGGCAGTGACGCTCTCTCTGGCGGGCGAACGGGGACGAGCAGAGCAGCTGGAGCCTCAGTCTCGCCGGGACGGTCTCACAGCTCCGAAGGCGGCGGGCGGAGCGCTGCCGCAAGACCAACGAGCATTTTAATGAGCACCACCGGGGCTGCTGCCCAAGGGGCTTCCGCCGCGAAAAATGAGGCTGCTGGCCTTCTCGTTCGCTCTACGCCAGTGAGGGTTGGGGACCCGGATTTACGTGCATCGTCGGGAAATGAGGCGACGTTTACAGCGACGCCTCAAAAGCTATGCACACTTATCACTGCGTGTTAAGAGGGGTTTTTGAAGCTAAAACAGTATAGCTAACGAGAAGGTGGGAGCGCTCAGGTGTGCGTAAATAGTGAGATAACATCTCTAACAGAAAAGACATATTATAGACACTGGCGTACATATACAGGGTGAGTCACCTAACATTACCGCTGGATATATTTCGTAAACCACATCAAATACTGACGAATCGATTCCACAGACCGAACGTGAGGAGAGGGGCTAGTGTTCAAAAGTGGTTCAAATGGCTCTGAGCACTATGGGACTCAACTGCTGAGGTCATTAGTCCCCTAGAACTTAGAACTAGTTAAACCTAACTAACCTAAGGACATCACAAACATCCATGCCCGAGGCAGGATTCGAACCTGCGACCGTAGCGGTCTTGCGGTTCCAGACTGCAGCGCCTTTAACCGCACGGCCACTTCGGCCGGCAGGGGGCTAGTGTAATTGGTTAATACAAACCATAAAAAAATTAACGGAACTATGTTTTTTAACAGGTTTTTTTAAATGGAACCCCGTTAGTTTTGCTAGCACATGTGAACTTATAAACAAATACGTAATCAGTGCCGTTTGTTGCATTGTAAAATAATAATTACATCCGGAGATATTGAAACCTAAAGTTGACGCTTGGGTACCACTGCTCCGCTGTTCGATCGTGTGTATCGGAGAGCACCGAATTACGTAGGGATCCAAAGGGAACGGTGATGGACCTTAGGTACAGAAGAGACTGGAACAGCACATTACATCCACATGCTAACACCTTTTTATTGGTCTTTTTCACTGACGCACATGTACATTACCATGGGGGGGTGAGGTACACGTACACACGTGGTTTCCGTTTTCCATTACGGAGTGGAATAGAGTGAGTCCCGACATGTCAGGCCAATAGATGTTCAATGTGGTGGCCATCGTTTGCTGCACAGTTGCAATCTCTGGCGTAAGGAATGTCGTACACGCCGCAGTACATCTGGTGTAATGTCGCCGCAGGCTGCCACAATACGTTGTTTCATATCCTCTGGGGTTGTAGGCACTTCACGGTACACATTCTCCTTTAACGTACCCCACAGAAAGGAGTCCAGAGGTGTAAGATCAGGAGAACGGGCTGGCCAATTTATGCGTCCTCCACGTCCAATGAAACGCCCGTCGAACATCCTGTGAAGGGTCATCCTAGTGTTAATTGCGGAATGTGCAGGTGCACCATCATGCTGATACCACATACGTCGACGCGTTTCCAGTGGGACATTTTCGAGCAAAGTTGGCAGATCATTCTGTAGAAACGCGATGTATGTGGCAGCTGTTTGGGCCCCTGCAATGAAGTGAGGACCAATGAGGTGGTCGCCAATGATTCCGCACCATACATTTACAGTCCACGGTCGCTGTCGCTCTACCTGTCTGAGCCAGCAAGGATTGTCCACGGACCAGTAATGCATGTTCCGTAGATTCACTGCCCCGTGGTTTGTGAAACCCGCTTCATCGGTAAACAGGTAGAACTGCAACGCATTCACTGTTAATGCCCATTGACAGAATTGAACTCGATGATTAAAGTCATCACCATGTAACTGCTGATGTAGCGATACATGAAACGGGTGAAAGCGGTGACGATGCAGTATGCGCATGACACTACTTTGACTCAGTCCACCGGCTCTCGCAATGTCCAGTGTACTCATGTGTAGGTTCATGGCAACAGCAGCTAACACACCAACTGCACCCGCTTCTCCTGTGACGGGCCTGTTACGGACCCGTTTGCGTGCTACGACCATACCTGTTGCATACAGTTGGCGGTAGAAGTTTTGCAATGTGCGGCACGTTGGATGCTCTCTGTCCGGGTACCGTTCTGCATACAACCTGCAGGCGTCAGCTGCATTTCGTCGACACTCGCCACAGATGAGTATCAACTCCCCCTTTTCAGAGTTCGAATACACCATGGTCACAGTTCCTACAACACTACACTATCACAGACTTCTGGTAACAAGGTGTACTACAGTTGGTCTGCGTGCGGAGACGAATGCAGAATAACAATAGCAGCAAGCGCAACATGCGGACACTGCGACAGCTAGACCAAACCACAACAATGCACTACAGCCACACTCGTAAACACGGTCGTCATCGTAGACATGTCCCTGCAGATGCTGCTCGCCGACCGTGGCCCGTGTTTGTTACAACACGCAACTGAACGTCGGAGGTTTCAAGCGTCAACTTTAGGTTACAATATCTCCGGATGTAATTAACATTTTACAATGCAACAAACGGCACTGATTACGTATTTGTTTATGTGCTCACATGTGCTAACAAAACTAACGTGGTCCCATTTAAAAAAAAACGTAGGTTTGTGTTAAAAAACATACTTCCGTGCATGTTTGTATGGTTTGTATTAAACAATTACACTAGCCCCTCTCCTCACGTTCGATCTGTGGAATCGGTTCGTCAGTATTTGATGTGGTTTACGAAATATATCCAGCGGTAACGTTAGGTGACTCACCCTGTATATACAGGGTGGTGCATTGATAGTGACGGGGCCAAATATCTCACGAAATAAGCATCAAACGAAAAAACTACAACGAACGAAACTCGTCTAGCTTGAAGGGGGAAACTAGATGGCGATATGGTTGGCCCGTTAGATGGCTCTGCCATAGGTCAAACGAATATCAACAGCGTTTTCTTTTTTTAAATAGGAACCCCCATTTTTATTACATATTCGTGTAGCACGTAGTGAAATATGAATGTTTTAGTTGTACCACTTTTTTCGCTTTGTGATAGATGGCGCTGTAATAGTCACATTCCACCAGTGCGGACGGTAATTCCTTCGTGATACATTACCCGTGTATAAATGGACCGTTTACCAACTGCGGAAAACGTCGATATCGTGTTGATGTATGGTTGTTGTGGTGAAAATGCCAAACGGGCATGTGCTATGTACGCTGCTCGGTATCCTGGACTACACATCCAAGTGGCGTGGCCGTTCGCCGGATAGTTACGTTATTTCAGGAAACAGTAAGTGTTCAGCCACATGTGAAGCGTCAACTACGACCTGAAACAAACGATGATGCCCAAGTAAGTGTTTTAGCTGCTGTCGCTACTAATCTGCACATCAGTAGCAGACAAATAGCGCGAGGATCGAAAATGTGAAGAAAGTTGGTATTGAGAATGCTACATCAACATAGAATCACCCGTACCATATTTCTATGCTCCAGGAATTCCATGGCGACGATTATGAACGTCATGAACAGTTCTGCCACTGGGTACAAGAGAAATAACGGGACAATGACAGATTTTTTGCACGTGTTCTATTTAGCGGCGAAGCGTCATTCACCAACAGCGGTAACGTGAACCGGCATAATATGCACTATTGGGCAACGGAAAATCCATGATGACTGCGACAAGTGGAACATCAGCGACCTGGGAGGGTTAATGTACGGTGCGGAATTATGGGAGGAAGGATAATTGGCCCAATTTTATCGATGGCAATCTCAATTGTGCAATGTATGCTGATTTCCTACGTAATGTACTACCGATGTTACTACAAGATTTTTCACTGCATGACAAAATGGCGATGTACTTCCAACATGATGGATGTCCGGCACATAGCTCGCGTGCGGTTGAAGCGGTATTGAATAGCATATTTCATAACAGGTGGATTGGTCGTCGAAGAACCATACCATGGCCGGCACGTTTACCGGATTTTACGTCCCTGCATTTCCTTCAGTGGGGAAAGTTGAAGGTTATTTGCTATCGTGATCCACCGACAACGCGTGACAACGTGCGGCACCTCATTGTCAATGCTTGTGCGAACGTTACGGAAGGCGAACTACTCGCTGTTGAGAGCAATGTCGTTACACGTATTGCCAAATGCATTGCGGTTGACGGACATTTATTGCATTTATGTGGTATTTACAGGTAATCAGCTGTAACAGCATGCGTTCTCAGAAAGGTACCTTTATCACATTGGAACAACCGAAATAAGATGTTCAAACGTACCTACGTTCAGTGTTTTAATTTAAAAAACCTACCTGTTTTTTTAAACGTCCAGGGTTCGGTGTGCAACGAAGTCAACGCTCTCGCAACTACATCTCCTCGATCCGGCAGTGGCAGCCCGCCACCAGCGGCCCCGGCTTCCCCTCGTGCTCTACGGACGTGCTTGCTGCCACGCCCCCAACCGGCCTGATGTCCGTTCGCAACTCCCCATTCCACACAAAGTGACCCAAAAGTACTAGCGGTCGCTCCAAAGATAGTTCCACGGTACTCGTATCGATAAGCGCTGCTACTGCCACTCATGGGCAGGCAAGCAAGCAACTTAGTGTCCCTGTACACTAGAAGTAGACGTAAGATTACTGTTAATGAATCCGTATATATTTGGATTAAAGGTAAAGGATGTTGTGAATATATAAAGTTTGTCGGAGACTGTACTGTATATTTTTATAAATAAAGTGATTGCTAGCGTAGCCCTGTATTCTGTAGCGTGGCTTAGAACCTGTAAGCGTACATCACGAACCGGGGGGCTCAAGGATGCAACAGCATGTTCCATGTTAAAGTTCTTATCAGTTTGACCTTTGACCCCATCGTCCGAGGCTGGCTTACGCAATCGTGGCAGCGCGCCAGCCGCGGACTTGGCGCTCTAAGCCATAACCGCAATGACAAGATGCCAAACAATGAACGGCATGAACACGAGCTGCACATGGCTTAGTCAATTTTAAGAAATAACAAATTGGGCAACGATAAAAAAATATTTCAGGAAACACAGAACCACGTTGCCAGCTTCCACTAAAAGAACATTAGAAATATAAGACGATGAAATTCTTAGTAAAGTGTACCACTTCGCCCTCTTTCTAAGGTAATAAAGATATATAAACACAACTAGAACAAGAGCGTGTCAGTGGGCTCAATTAAGACAAGGAAGTAAGACTCGTTTGCACGCTGAGCTCGTGTTACAGACACAACTTCCACAATTTGTTTTTGTGTGTTCGTAAGGTAGAATTCAAATCACGAGCATAACTACTGGTAAACAGATCTAAGCAAGGGCATCAACTGAAAGAGAGGGTAGCCTACAAACAGTCTGGAACCACGCGACCGCTACGGTCGCAGGTTCGAATCCAGCCTCGGGCATGGATGTGTGTGATGTCTTTAGGTTGGTTAGGTTTAAGTAGTTCTAAGTTCTGGGGGACTTACGACCTCAGCAGTTGAATCCTATAGTGCTCAGAGCAATTTGAACCAAGTAGCCTACAAGCACTCTACAGTACAGAATGTGATGCTCACCAAACAAGTCCAGCTGCCTGTGTATGTGCAGATAACATACAGTACGGTGAATGTAAGGCCTTCCTGAAATTCGGGCGTCGTGTTTGACAGAAATGGGTTACACAATGCAGGCATTCGCTTTGAATTCGACCCGATTCCAGTAGGTGCTTGCTGCCATCAGGGTCAACATAACCGCCAGTGGAGCTGCTCAATCGATAGCCTTCCTCCTGCTAGCAGTAAGCAACGACTGGGACCGAGCCCATACAGAGAGACACTAAGTTAATACGCGGTCCTGCAAGCGTACCCCCTAGCAGTACACCGAACAGAACGTTGCTTGCCGACCGCCACTGAGGCTGTATTGCGTTTTCAATTAGATGTCCAAAGCGCACACAGCACAAAAGTGTTTCTTGGCTGCATTGGTGTCAGAGGGGCGGCTACAAACGCTCAGTATTGCCTTATTACTCTTCTGATAATCTTCTAGTAATTTTCTTCCTAGAATGATGTCACTATATCTCACACCATTGCTGTTAGTAGTTGCAAAACGTGGCCATACGTGTGAAACCCAGCTCTTCTCGCATAACATAACGCAAGCCTAATCAAATAATTTCAAAAAAAATGGCTCTGAGCACTATGCGACTTAACTGCTGAGGTCATCAGTCGCCTAGAACCTAGAGCTAATTAAACCTAACTAACCTAAGGACATCACACACATCCATGCCCGAGGCAGGATTCGAACCTGCGACCGTAGCGGTTGCTCGGTTCCAGACTGTAGCGCCTAGAACCGCACGGCCACTCCGGCCGGCCAAATAATTTCCACTAAGCAATTTACTCAGTAGTATGTCCACACTTATTATCTAAAGCTTTATCGTATATTAATCAAGCTAGATTTATAACTGGACTGAGGGTTTTTGTGAGAGGGAGAACACAACAAGTTGTCTTTGACTAAGAGCCATAAGTAGATGTATAATTCCAGTGTGCCCCAGGGAAATATGTTGTTATCTTGCTATTCATGTTGTATATTAGGGACCCAATAGAGAGTATTATTAGTACCGTATCCTCAAATTGTCTCAGATGCAATTATCCGTAATGAAGTTCAATCTGGAAAAAAAAATCTGCACTAACATTCAGTCGGATCTTGATAAGCTATCAAGTTTGTGCGAACATTGACAACCTGCATTATATGTTCAGAAATGTAAATTCCAGCACCTCAAGAAACGAAAAAGCATAGTTTCCCATGGCTATAATAGCCATGAGTCACAACTGGAATCTGTCAATTCATATAAATATCTGGGTACAAGAGCTTGTAGGAATATGAAGTGGAACGATTACATTGGTTCAATCATATGTAAAGCTGACGCCAGACTATGAGTCATTGATAGAATGCTAACGAAATGCAACAAGTCTACATAGGAGACTGCATACCTAACAGTCGAGAGACAATTACTAGAATACTGCACGAATGTGTTTGACCCAACAGAACGAACAGAGGATATTGGAAGGTTACAAAGAAGGGTAGCACTAATGGTTACAGGTTTGTATGACCCGTGGATGAGCGTCAGTTGAATGCTAAAAAGAACTGAACTAAAAGACTCCTGAAGACAGACGCAAAATATCAGGTGAAAATCTACTTAGTTAGTTAGATTACATCATGGTCAGACAGAGATTCCGAAGTCAGATACTGGACTGTAGGGCGTACCCAGGAGCAGATATAGACTCAGATAACAATATAGTAGTGATGAAGAGTAGGCTGAAGTTCAAGACATTAGTCAGGAAGAATCAATACGCAAAGAAGTGGGATAAAGAAGTAATAAGGAATGACGAGATACGTTTGAAGTTCTCTAACGCTACAGATACAGCAATAAGGAATAGCGCAGTAGGCAGTACAGTTGAAGGGGAATGGACATCTCTAAAAAGGGCCATCACAGCAGTTGGGAAGGGAAACATTGGTACAAAGAATGTAGCTGCGAAGAAACCATGGGTAACAGAAGAAATACTTCAGTTGATTGATGAAAGGAGGAAGTACAAACATGTTCCAGGAAAATCAGGAATACAGAAATACAAGCCGCTGAGGAATGAAATAAATAGGAAGTGCAGGGAAGCTAAGACGAAATGGCTGCAGGAAAAATGTGAAGACATCGAAAAAGATACGATTGACGGAAGGACAGACTCAGCATATAGGAAAGTCAAAACAACCTTTGGTGTCATTAAAAGCATCGGTGGTAACATTAAGAGTGCAACGGGAATTCCACTGTTAAATGCAGAGGAGAGAGCAGATAGGTGGAAAGAATACATTGAAAGCCTCTATGAAGGTAAAGATTTGTCTGATGTGATAGAAGAAGAAACAGGAGTCGATTTAGAAGAGATAGAGGATCCAGTATTAGAATCTAAATTTAAAAGTGCTTTGGAGGACTTACGGTCAAATAAGGCAGAAGGGATAGATAACATTCCATCAATATTTCTAAAATCATTGGGGGAAGTGGCAACAAAACGACTATTGATGTTGGTGTGTAGAATTTATGAGTCTGGCGACATACCATCTGACTTTCGGAAAAGCATCATCCACACAATTCCGAAGACGGCAAGAGCTGACAAGTGCGAGAATTATCGCACAATCAGCTTAACAGCTCATGCATCGAAGCTACTTATAAGAATAATATGCAGAAGAATGGAAAAGAAAATTGAGAATGCGCTAGGTGACGATCAGTTTGGCTTTAGGAAAAGTAAAGGGATGAGAGAGGCAATTCTGACGTTACGGCTAATAATGGAAGCAAGGCTAAAGAAAAATCAAGACACTTTCATAGGATTCGTCGACCTGGAGAAAGCGTTCGACAATATAAAATGGTGCAAGCTGTTCGAGATTCTGAAAAAAGTAGAGGTAAGCTATAGGGAGAGACGGGTCATATACAATATGTACAACAACCAAGAAGGAATAATAAGAGTGGACGATCAAGAACGAAGTGCTCGTATTAAGAAGGGTGTAAGACAAGGCTGTAGCCTTTCGCCCCTACTCTTCAATCTGTACATCGAGGAAGCAATGATGGAAATAAAATAAAGGTTCAGGAGCGGAATTAAAACACAAGGTGAAAGGATATCAATGATACGATTCGCTGATGACATTGCTATCCTGAGTGAAAGTGAAGAAGAATTAAATGATCTGCTGAAGGGAAAGAACAGTCTAACGAGTACACAGTATGGTTTGAGAGTCAATCGGAGAAAGACGAAGGTAATGAGAAGTAGTAGAAATGAGAACAGTGAGAAACTTAACATCAGGATTGATCACGAAGTCAATGCAGTTAAGGAATTCAGCTACCTAGGCAGTAAAATAACCAATGACGGACGGAGCAAGGAGGACATCAAAAGCAGACTCGCTATGACAAAAAAGGCATTTCTGGCCAAGAGAAGTCTACTAATATCAAATACAGGCCTTAATTTGAGGAAGAAATTTCTGAGGATGTACGTCTGGAGTACAGCATTGTATGGTAGTGAAACATGGACTGTGGGAAAACCGGAACAGAAGAGAATCGCAGCATTTGAGATGTGGTGCAATAGACGAATGTTGAAAATTAGGTGGACTGATAAGGTAAGGAATGAGGAGGTTCTACGCAGAATCGGAGAGGAAAGGAATATGTGGAAAACACTGATAAGGAGAAGGGACAGGATGATAGGACATCTGATAAGACATGAGGGAATGACTTCCATGGTACTAGAGGGAGCTGTAGAGGGCAAAAACTTTAGGTGAAGACAGAGATTGGAATACGTCAAGCAAATAATTGAGGACGTAGGTTGCAAGTGCTACTCTGAGATGAAGAGGTTAGCACAGGAAAGGAATTCGTGGCGGGCCGCATCAAACCAGTCAGTAGACTGATGACCAAAAAAAAAAAAATAACTTTTAGTTTTGTAGATAGGACTGTATTACAATGCCCTACATGTCGCACCTATAGAAATGGCGAGAAAATGATTAGAAAAATTACAGTGCGCTCGTAGATATTTAATCCATTTCTCATCCCGCACTCAATGAGCAATGGAACGAATTACTCATAATAACTGATTCAGTGGGACGTACATCTTTGATGCCCTTTCCTGTGTTTTTCAGGGTATAGACGCAGATGCATATGCTAATCGGAAATGATTATCCCTGTTACGTGTTTATTTCAAATCTGTCGCATATTTGCACAGTCAACAGTAACACCTGGTAATGTTTAATGAGAGTTCGAAGTGAGTCTCTCACATACAAAATTTTCTGATTTACTGGCCGTTTGTAGTGTCATAATAAGACGAATCAGGAGCTAATGTCGAAAAGTCCCGTGACGTGACTGAGATTTTAATTAGTCATAACTGATGGACATCACCATGATGTTTTATAGCAAAGTGTTTCATCTGAGTCCTAGTCAATACTGCGTCCTGAAATCTACCATTTTGGTATTGTAAGCCCAAAATGAAAATTTTTCTTGTATGGAATAACTTAAATAGTGTTTGAGGAGATGTATGTGGTTTTTCAAATTAAATAGATAGAATTATACTTGTTTTTACTGACAATATTCGGAACAATTCAGTGATTTTGCTCTAAAGTGCCTAAAACCCCAAATCCAAAAGGAGCAGCACATTTCTCTCCATTAATTCAGTATTTTTAACACAAAAGCAGAACTATGCGTAAGAAAACTAGACTTCAGGAATGAAAATTAACGAGATTATATAAAATGTGCGTATCCTGAAGTCGGCCAGAGTGGCGCTACAATCTGTAACTGCGCGACCGCTGCGGTGGCAGGTTCGAATCCTGCCTCGTGCATGGATGTGTGTGATAAGTTTAAGAAGTTCTAAGTTCTAGGGGACTGATGACCTCAGCAGGTAAGTCCCATAGTGCTCCAAGCCATTTGAACCATTTTTGTATCCTGGAAATTTCCATTTCTTTGCAGAAATACCGCTTTCAAAATATGCTCTTCACTCGTTTTTTGATATTGAAATATTTTTTAAATAGCGTGTATACTATTTAGTTAGTAAAAATGTTTATTTAATACTTTCTTAAATGCTGTGAATACAACAGTACATTGATTTTCAAACGCATTCTGGAATTTGCTTATCCCTAAATGCCGCGCTGCAGTTCTGAGTTGAAGCCCACAACATTTAGTGTGGAAGGCTTTTCTGAATTTACAATCTTTTGCACAGATTTTACGAGTACATCGATTGGTCGCACGGAAATTTTCAAACGTTTTCAGAAGCGATGTATGCTACACAAATTCGCGCAATTCGTGCCTATACTAACTTTGCGTAGAACCACCTTACAGTGGCCAATATTGTTACCGCCCTTAAATGGCATTCAGTTTGCAGTTGGAGAAAAGCCAAAAAAAGCCATTCATTATATATATTTCAGGTGGGACTATACATTTGAGCTTTCACATCACTCGTTCTTTTGCTTAGATACTTTTGACGTATTGCAGTATGCCACTTTCATTACTTTTTATACCTAAATTTAGCATCCTGTCTACCATCGACTACGCACAGAGTGTTGAACGAAACTGCATTAAATTGCACTAGATTTGCCACTATCACAAGTTTTATGCATCACACTGAATTAGAATTTTACCAGCTACTGCGTGGTGGCATTTATTGGGGCACTTCATTTGTGATTTATTTGCGCGCCATGTGAGTAACACGGCTTTCCGGGCAATATATTTACTACAGCAATAAATTAGCCCATCTTATCCTCCCTCTATTCTGTCCATGTCCTTCCCCCCACCTCTGTCACTGTCTCTGCCAGTCTCCTCATCTTCCTCTCTTTGTCCATCTCCTCCTCCCCACGCTCCGTCTACTCTTCCCCCTGTCTCTACTCCCTCCCTCTCCCAACCATATCGGTCCATCACTGTCTCCCCTCCCTCTCTCTGTCTATCACTTCTTCCCCCTCTCTTTGTCCATCTCCTCCCCCTCTACCTGTCTACCTCAACATCCTCCTCTTGTATGTCCATTCTTTTAGCAGGACGTCTCTACGACGACGGCCGTTTACTACAGTGACAAAAAATAAAAACACCACAGCCGTCCTTATGATTTTATTTTATTTTGTTGCTACCAGTTTCGACGCTTCATTGCGTTATCTTCAGTCTGTTTTGATGCGGTATAGGTTGATACGATCCCCATGCAAAATCTATCAGTTGCCAGCATTACTAGATACGCAGATAATGTGTCAGCACTCCAACCATCAACTGTCAAGATGACGCTATGAAGCGTCGAAACTGGTAGCGACAAAATAAAATAAAATCATAAGGACGACTATAGGTGTTTTTATTTTTTGTCCACATCCTCCCCTTCTCTGTCCACCTCATCCCAACCCCTCTTCCCCCGCTTCTAGGCTTTGAATAACACGCTGCAGTTGAGAGTTAAAGCCTACTGTATCTACTCTAGAAAACGTTTCTCCGTCCACAAACTTCTGCACAAGTTTTACAAGTCTATGGACTGGTCGCACGAGAAATTTAAAACATTCTTAGTAGTGACAGATGTGGTGTATCACGCCCACCACCAATCGAATGGGAGGTGTCTGGTATTTACTCCGACAGAATTTCTTTCCATATAACAAGTACAGAATGAGATTCTGTGTTCTGTTTGCTACAAACCCTTTGGTCCAGTCATAAAGTTATTCTGATATTATTTACGTTGTATTTTTGTCATTAGGCGCCAGTGCGGAACTATACCGACACGGGATCTACCTGGGCGCCTGCTTTCTGTCTCGTGGATGAAGTGGGTTTCAAACGATCGTAATTTTCAGAACCAGTGTTAATTCCTACAGAGAATATTTGCGAATCCTGAAGTGTAATACTGCGCAGTCATAAAACACGTTCAAAAACATTTCTACACGTCTTTCTTGCATCCACAGCACCACATTTGCACCCGATAGTCTGAACCGGACTTTCTCAACGTAAATCCGTTCCCCATTAAAGCATTAGAGTAGCTACCAAGTTTCGAGCCTTGCGATAATTACAGCTCTCACCGGACCTCTGTGAATAGGTGCACGTTACTTACAGTCACACGGTATATTTGCTGCCTTTTCTTTCCAACATATATTTTCCAACTAGTGAATGGCAGTCTCTCGAACAGAGACTCCAAATTTGCAAATATTGCACGCAAGTTTCACCAATCAGTATTAAGAAACACTTCACAGCCCAGACAAAATTAGACAAATTAAAAGCGTCCACAAAGGCATTTAGGTAACATTCACCCCATGCGCAGTACCTAATAGCATAAGCTTCTTCATCATCATCATCATCATCATCATCATCATCTTCTTCTTCTTCTCAATATGGAACAGGACTTAGTGAGCTGTTCTGACTTGCTAGGATTTATTCCCACCTTTTCTTTGATTCTCTCACACTTATTCTTCCATCTGGCTTGTACCTACTTTCTACTTTGATAGTCTTCTTTTTCTCATACGTGCTACATGGTATTTCTATTTCTTTTTGTGGTGATTTATTCTTTTTTGTTTGCAATTATTCTATAATCTGTTCTTTCCTCAATCGATCTCCCTTAGAACATCCTCTTAGAGCCATTTGAAATTTCATTTTCGCTGTTTATACGCGTCTTTTATCTGTTCTCTCATTAACCATGACTCACCACTATAATGGAACCTTATGTGAGTGTCCTTCTGGATTTCGTTTTTAGTGTTCATCTTATGGGATTTCATTAAATTTGCAACATATCTAACTAAACAGTCATTAAATTATTACTTGTCTTCAAAAACAAATGTAACTAAAGTTAGAGACTTTTCAATTAGTTATTGATCATTATTTTTGCTATTAGAGATATTTATTTTTTATTGAGTTGAACACTACTGCAAACCTAACACCTAATTTGGCATAGGAGGTGCCAAAATTATGACCAGCCGTGGCACTTTAAAGCCAAGTCAGAGGGCTTACCGAGTTGGGTAGACAAGCCTCAAATGCCACGGTGAAGGCATTCTGTTGAAGTGGCGGAGAGCGTAAAATAAAATCCCTTGCTCTACCATTTTGGACACTGTACGACGGACTGGTACTTTATCTACGTAAAACATTACAACACTCGTAATTTTCATAGGAAAAACCCAGGTAGATTTAATGCAATGAACCAAGACAAGGAGCAAGGCAAACGATTTGACAAAATATATTCAGTGTTGATTCTGCAGGGAATCCAACAGGTCGCAACATGAGTGAACCTGAGTCAGAAAGACAGTTAAAATCCACAAACATAAATGTGGCAGTTATTAATGAAACTAGGAAAAAATTAAAAAGCAAAAAATGTTGAGCTGAATGCATGCTGATATACATGGTGAACATTAATAAGACCGACAAACTGCAAGGATGGGTTCCTGACTGCAAATAGAGGAAGAAAGTTCCTTTGAACATGTGTCCGGAAATGGACTGTGTGCATGAAATGGCAACAGATCTTCCAGGAACCCAACGCAAAGTAGCATTGCATCCATTTCACAACAGATATTCAAAGTGGCCTAATTTCAAAGTGGCCTCCAAGGGATGCAATGTACGCGCTCGCACGTCGCATCATGGACTGCCGTAGTCTTTCTCACATTCCTATTTCGCTTTGAATAGAGTCACAGGCGTCGTGAATATGCTGTTGAGAGGTCTGCTCATCAGCAACTGGTTCAGAATATACAACGCTTTTCAGATTCCCTCAGAGGTAAAAATCCAAGGGTTTAAGTTTAGTGATCTAGTAGGCAATGCTACAGGACCTTTACATCCCATCCAACGTCCAGGGCAGACATTGTTAAGGTGCCAACGAAATGTAATGTCCAAGTGAGATGGTGTAACGTCATGAAGAAACCACATCATCTGTCGTATTGCACGTCTCAAGCAGCCCATGTAGAGTATTCCGCAGGACGTCCAGGTGCGTTCCTCCGTCGAGCCGTTGAGGAATATTTACTGGTCGCCAGGAATGCATACCCACACATTGATGCTGAACCGATGCTGATGAGGTGCCTGAACCATTCCCCGAGAGTTGTTTATAGCCAACAGATGACGATTATGTAAACTGATGAAGCCAGTTCTGATAACGGCTACCCCCATGACCCATGGACCTTGCCGGTGGTGGGGAGGCTTGCGTGCCTCAGCGATACAGATGGTCGTACCGTAGGTGCAACCACAACGGAGGGGTATCTGTTGAGAGGCCAGACAAACATGTGGTTCCTGAAGAGGGGCAGCAGCCTTTTCAGTAGTTGCAGGGGCAACAGTCTGGATGATTGACTGATCTGGCCTTGTAACATTAACCAAAACGGCCTTGCTGTGCTGGTACTGCTAACGGCTGAAAGCAAGGGGAAACTACAGCCGTAATTTTTCCCGAGGACATGCAGCTTTACTGTATGATTAAATGATGATGGCGTCCTCTTGGGTAAAATATTCCGGAGGTAAAATAGTCCCCCATTCGGATCTCCGGGCGGGCACTACTCAAGAGGACGTCGTTATCAGGAGAAAGATAACTGGCGTTCCACGGATCGGAGCGTGGAATGTCAGATCCCTTAATCGGGCAGGTAGGTTAGAAAATTTAAAAAGGGAAATGGATAGGTTAAAGTTAGATATAGTGGGAATTAGTGAAGTTCGGTGGCAGGAGGAACAAGACTTTTGGTCAGGGTTATAAATACAAAATCAAATAGGGGTAATGCAAGAGTAGGTTTAATAATGAATAAAAAAATAGGAGTGCGGTTTAGCTACTACAAAAAGCATAGTGAACGCATTATTGTGGCCAAGATAGACACAAAGCCCATGCCTACTACAGTAGTACAAGTTTATATGCCAACTAGCTCTGCAGATGATGAAGAAATTGATGAAATGTATGACGAGATAAAAGAAATTATTCAGGTAGTGAAGGGAGACGAAAATTTAATAGTCATGGGTGACTGGAATTCGTCAGTAGGAAAAGGGAGAGAAGGAAACATAGTAGGTGAATATGGATTGGGGGGAAGAAATGAAAGAGGAAGCCGCCTTGTAGAATTTTGCACAGAGCATAACTTAATCATAGCTAACACTTGGTTCAAGAATCATGAAAGAAGGATGTATACCTGGAAGAATCCTGGAGATACTAAAAGGTATCAGATAGATTATATAATGGTAAAACAGAGATTTAGGAACCAGGTTTTAAATTGTAAGACATTACCATGGGCAGATGTGGATTCTGACCACAATCTATTGGTTATGAACTGCAGATTGAAACTGAAGAAATTGCGAAAAGGTGGGAATTTAAGGAGATGGTACCTGGATAAACTGAAAGAACCGGAGGTTGTAGAGAGTTTCAAGGAGAGCATAAGGGAACAATTAACAGGAATGGGGGAAAGAAATACAGTAGAAGAAGAATGGGTGGCTCTGAGGGATGAAGTAGTGAAGGCAGCAGAGGATCAAGTAGGTAAAAAGACGAGGGCTAATAGAAAACTTTGGGTAACAGAAGAAATATTGAATTTAATTGATGAAAGGAGAAAAATGCAGTAAATGAAGCAGGCAAAAAGGAATACAAACGTCTCAAAAATGAGATCGACAGAAAGTGCAAAATGGCTAAGCAGGGATGGCTAGAGGACAAATGTAAGGATGTAGAGGCTTGTCTCACTAGGGGTAAGATAGATACTGCCTACACGAAAATTAAAGAGACCTTTGGAGAGAAGAGATCCACTTGTATGAATATCAAGAGCACAGATGGCAACCCAGTTCTAAGCAAAGAAGGGAAGGCAGAAAGGTGGAAGGAGTATATAGAGGGTTTATACAAGGGCGATGTACTTGAGGACAATATTATGGAAATGGAAGAGGATGTAGATGAAGAAGAAATGGGAGATAAGATACTGCGTGAAGAGTTTGACAGAGCACTGAAAGACCTGAGTCGAAACAAGGCCCCGGGAGTAGACAACATTCCGTTAGAACTACTGATGGCCTTGGGAGAGCCAGTCATGACAAAACACTACCATCTGGTGAGCAAGATGTATGAGACAGGCGAAATACCCACAGACTTCAAGAAGAATATAATAATTCCAATCCCAAAGAAAGCAGGCGTTGACAGATGTGAAAATTACCGAACAATCAGTTTAATAAGCCACAGCTGCAATTTACTAACGCGAGTTCTTTACAGACGAATGGAAAAACTAGTAGAAGCGGACCTCGGGGAAGATCAGTTTGGATTCCGTAGAAATGTTGGAACACGTGAGGCAATACTAACCTAACGACTTTTCTTAGAAGAAAGATTAAGAAAAGGCAAACCTACGTTTATAGCATTTGTAGACTCAGAGAAAGCTTTTGACAACGTTAACTGGAATACTCTCTTTCAAATTCTGAAGGTGGCAGGAGTATATTCCAGGGAGCGAAAGGCTATTTACAATTTGTACAGAAACCAGATGGGGCATGAAAGGGAAGCAGTGGTTTGGGAAAGGAGTGAGACAGGGTTTTAGCCTCTCCCCGATGTTATTCAATCTGTATATTGAGCAAGCAGTAAAGGAAACAAAAGAAAAATTTGGAGTAGGTATTAAAATTCATGGAGAAGAAGTAAAAACTTTGAGGTTCGCCGATGACATTGTAATTCTGTCAGAGACAGCAAAGGACTTGGAGGAGCAGTTGAACGGAATGGACAGTGTCTTGAAAGGAGGATATAAGATGAACATCAACAAAAGTAAAACGAGGATAATGGAATGTAGTCAAATTAAATCGGGTGATGCTGAGGGGATTAGATTAGGAAATGAGACACTTAAAGTAGTAAAGGAGTTTTGCTATTTAGGGAGTAAAATAACTGATGATGGTCGAAGTAGAGAGGATATAAAATGTAGACTGGCAATGGCAAGGAAATCGTTTCTGAAGAAGAGAAATTTGTTAACATCGAGTATAGATTTAAGCATCAGGAAGTCGTTTCTGAAAGTATTTGTATGGAGTGTAGCCATGTATGGAAGTGAAACATGGACGATATCCAGTTTGGACAAGAAGAGAATAGAAGCTTTCGAAATGTGGTGCTACAGAAGAATGCTGAAGATAAGGTGGGTAGATCACATAACCAATGAGGAGGTATTGAATAGGATTGGGGAGAAGAGAAGTTTGTGGCACAACTTGACTAGAAGAAGGGATCGGTTGGTAGGACATGTTTTGAGGCATCAAGGGATCACAAATTTAGCATTGGAGGGCAGCGTTGAGGGTAAATATCGTAGAGGGAGACCAAGAGATGAATACACTAAGCAGATTCAGAAGGATGTAGGTTGCAGTAGGTACTGGGAGATGAAGAAGCTTGCACAGGATAGAGTAGCATGGAGAGCTGCATCAAACCAGTCTCAGGACTGAAGACCGCAACAACAACAGTTGACAAAGACGACTGATGACAGAGAACCATAGGCCAAATCATTCCCATAGGGAGATATCCTCCACTGATAATCACTGGGATAGTAGCAGTTGTCATGCAGGATACACATAGTTACACTTCCGTTTAGACCATGTTCGGGAGCCAGTTACCTGGAACTTGTACTAGGGTTTGTCTCAATGTCTTGTAGAACTTGGTCCACCAGGCCTGGTCTACGCATAGCCCGTCGTCTCCATGATCACACTGTGGAACTTGGTCCTCCAAATCAGGTATACGCACAGTCCGTCGCCTCCATCATCACACAAACGTACAAAAAGAGTTTCAAATGTTGTGTGATATGGTTGGTGTCTGTGAATGTACTTGGTTTGGTACAGCTGTGCTTCATTCCGACCGTTTCCATCTGCTTGGCGGTACACAAACACCATCTTGGCTTGCTCTCGGCGTGAATAGCACACCATTCGCTACTTACAGTACGCTGCGTCAATCACACAGCCTGGCACACGCAATCAATACATGGCACGTGGTCAGAGGAACTTTCATTCGTCAGTGCCATCTACTGTGGGAACGATGCATTTCTGGACACAGGTTCATAGAACGTTTTTATCTCCATTGCTAGTCAGGAATCTGTCGTTGCAGATTGTCGTTTTTATTCATGTTCACCACTTGCAGCGACGCAGAAAATCAAAACAGGGCAAATGCAGGAACTGGAATGTTAGTAGACAAGAAGTGGGAAAAATCGCTCGCATGTTAGAGATGTGTAAATGAGAGAATAATATGAGTGCCCGATTTATGACTGAAATATGGTTCAAATGATTCAGATGGCTCTGATCACTATGGGAATTAACATCTGAGGTCATAAGTCCCCTAGAACGTAGAACTACTTAAACCTAACTAACCTAAGGACATCACACACATCCATGCCCGAGGCACGATTCGAACCTGCAGTTCGCGGTCTGAAAGATGGTACTTCACTTTTATTGGACAGTAGGGATATAACTGCAGATATTGTAACAACTGGTATCTTAATACGCTCCCACCTCAGTGTGCAAGGTGCTTTTTCTCTTAGTCTAAATAGCCTTCCTTCAAACACATCGTACAGTCGCAGGTTCGAATCCTGCCTCGGGCATGGTTGTATGTGGTGTCCTTAGGTTAGTTAGGTTTAAGTAGTTCTACGTTATAGGGGACTGATGACCTCAGATGTTAAGTCCCATAGTGATAACAGCCATTTGAATAATTTTCTAACACATCACATAATTGACTACCCGATGTTTTCTGCACAGTAATAACTACTAGCCTTGAAGCGGACTACTTCTGCTAGTATAGACTAGCCTTTTTGTGGCTATGTGTCCATGCTTCATTATCTGACCTGCCATCCAGTGGAAAATAAAAACTAATGGTTTGCTTGTGACACATGTGCCTGAGGTACTAACCAACAAGAAAACATGCTACTCAAGTCAGCAACATGAATATCTCCACTTATATTCTAATACCTTGTATGCACCAGAGGAAGAAATGGAGAAATACACAGACGATTTCTAATATACGCTACACCATTTTATGTCTTTGTGTTCATACTTTAGTAGGGTACCTGCCACACATGGAAAATAAACGATAATGGCTTGCTTGTGACACATGTGCTAACCAACAAGAAACATACTATTAAAGTCGTCAACACGAATACCTGCACTTATACCTCATTACCCTTTATGTCCTCCCCCCTGAACCATGGACCTTGCCGTTGGTGAGAAGGCTTGCATGCGTCAGAGATACAGATAGCCGTACCGTAGGTGCAACCACAACGGAGGGATATCTGTGAGAGGCCAGACAAACGCGTGGTTCCTGAAGAGGGGCAGCAGCCTTTCAGTAGTTGCAGGGGCAACAGTCTGGATGATTGACTGATCTGGTCTTCTAACACTAAACAAAACAGCCTTGCTGTGCTGGTACTGCGAACGGCTGAAAGCAAGGGGGAAACTACAGCCGGAATTTTTCCCGAGGGCATGCAGCTTTACTGTATGGTTATATGATGATGGCGTCCTCTTGGGTAAAATATTGCGGAGGTAAAATAGTCCCCCATTCGGCTCTCCGGGCGGGGACTACTCAGGAGGACGTCGTTATCAGGAGAAAGAAAACTGGCGTTCTACCGATCGGAGCGTGGAATGTCAGACCCCTTAATCGGGAAGGTAGGTTAGAAAATTTTAAAATGGAAATGGATACGTTAAAGTTAGATATAGTGGGAATTAGTGAAGTTCGGTGGCAGGAGAAACAAGACTTTTGGTCAGGCGAATACAGGATCATAAATACAAAATCAAATGGGGGTAATGCAGGAGTAGTTTTAATAATGAATAGGAAAATAGGACTGCGGGTAAGCTACAACAAACAGCATAGTGATCGCATTATTGTGGCCAATATAGACACGAAGCCCACGCCTACTACAGTAGTACAAGTTTATATGCCAACTAGCTCTGCAGATGATGAAGAAATTGAAGAAATGTATGATGAAATCAAAGAAATTATTCAGATAGTGAATGGAGACGAAAATTTAATAGTCATGGGTGACGAATTCGGTAGTAGGAAAAGGGAGAGAAGGAAACATAGTAGGTGAATATGGATTGGGGGGAAGAAATGAAAGGGGAAGCTGCCTTGTAGAATTTTGCACAGAGCACAACTTAATCATAGATAACGCTTAGTTCAAGAATCATGAAAGAAGGTTGTATACATGGAAGAACCCTGGATATACTGACAGGTTTCAGATAGATTATAAAATGGTAAGACAGAGATTTAGGAACCAGGTTTTAAATTGTAAGACATTTCCAGGGGCAGATGTGGACTCTGACCACAATCAATTGGTTACGAACTGTAGATTAAAACTGAAGAAACTGCAAAAAGGTGGGAATTTAAGGAGATGGGACCGGGATAAACTGACTAAACCAGAGGTTATACAGAGTTTCAGGGAGAGCATAACGGAACAATTGACAGGAATGGGGGAAAGAAATACAGTAGAAGAAGAATGGGTACTTTGAGGGATGAGGTAGTGAAGGCAGCAGAGGATCAAGTAGGTAAAAAGACAAGGGCTAGTAGAACTCTTTGGGTAACAGAAGAAATATTGAATTTAATTGATGAAAGGAGAAAATATAAAAATGCAGTAAATGAAGCAGGCAAAAAGGAATACAAACGTCTCAAAAATGAGATTGACAGGAAGTGCAAAATGGCTAAGCAGGGATAGCTAGAGGACAAAAGTAAGGATGTAGAGGCTTATCTCACTAGGGCCAAGATAGATATTGCCTACAGGTAAATTAAAGAGACAAGAGAACCACTTATATGAATATCAAGAGCTCAGATGGAAACCCAGTTCTAAGCAAAGAAGGGAAAGCAGAAAAGTGGAAGGAGTATATAGAGGGTCTATACAAGGGCGATGTACTTGAGGACAATATTATGGAAATGGAAGAGGATGTATATGAAGATGAAATGGGAGATATGATACTGCGTGAAGAGTTTGACAGAGCACTGAAAGATCTGAGTCGAAACACGGCCCAAGGAGTAGACAAAAATCCATTAGAACTACTGACGGGAGAGCCAGTCCTGACGAAACTCTACCATCAGGTGAGCAAGATGTATGAGACAGGCGAAATACCCTCAGATTTCAAGAAGAATATAATAATTCCAATCCCAAAGAAAGCAGGCGTTCACAGATGTGAAAATTACCGAACAATCAGTTTAATAAGCCACAGCTGCAATATACTAACGCGAGTTCTTTACAGACGAATGGAAAAACTAGTAGAAGCCGACCTCGGGGAAGATCAGTTTGGATTCCGTAGAAATATTGGAACACGTGAGGCAATACTGACCCTACGTCTTATCTTAGTAGCTAGATTAAGGAAAGGCAAACCTAAGTTTCTAGCATTTGTAGACTTAGAGAAAGCGTTTGACAATGTTGACTCGAATACTCTCTTTCAAACTCTGAAGGTGGCAGGGGAAAAATACAGGAAGCGAAAGGCTATTTAAAATTTGTACAGAAACCAGATGGCAGTTATAAGAGTCGAGGGACATGAAAGGGAAGCAGTGGTTGAGAAGGAAGGGAGACAGGGTTGTATCCTATCTCCTATGTTATTCAATCTTTATACTGAGCAAGTAGTGAAGGAAACAAAAGAAAAATTCGGAGTAGGTATTAAAATCCATGGATACGTAATAAAAACTTTGAGGTTCGCTGATGAAACTGTAATTCTGTCAGAGACAGTAAAGGACTTGGAAGAGCAGTTGAACGCAATGGACAGTGTCATGAATGGAGGGTGTAAGATGAACATCAACAAAAGCAAAACGAGGATAATGGAATGTAGTCGAATTAAGTCGGGTGATGCTGAGGGAATTAGATTAGGAAATGAGACACTTAAAGTAGTAAATGGAGTTTTGCTATTTGTGGAGCAAAATAACTGATGATGGTCGAAGTAGAGAGGATATAAAATGTAGACTGGCAATGGCAAGGAAAGCTTTTCTGAAGAAGAGAAATTTGTTAACATCGAATATAGATTTAAGTGTCAGGAAGTCATTTCTGAAAGTATTTGTATGGTGTGTAGCCATGTATGGAAGTGAAACATGGACGAAAAATAGTTTGGACAAGAAGAGAATAGAAGCTTTCGAAATGTGGTGCTACAGAAGAATGCTGAAGATTAGATGGGTAGATCACATAACTAATGAGGAGGTATTGAATAGGATTATAGGATTGGGGAGAAGAGAAGTTTGTGGCACAACTTGACTAGAAGAAGGGATCGGTTGGTAGAACATGTTCTGAGGCATCAAGGGATAACCTATTTAGTATTGGAGGGCAGCGTGGAAGGTAAAAATCGTGGAGGGAGACCAAGAGATGAATACATTAAGCAGATTCAAAGGGATGTAGGTTGCAGTAGGTACTGGGAGATGAAGATGGCTCTTAGCACTATGGGACTCAACTTCTGAGGTCATTAGTCCCCTAGAACTTAGAACTAGTTAAACCTAAGTAACCTAAGGACATCAAAAACATCCATGCCCGAGGCAAGATTCGAACCTGCGACCGTAGCGGTCTTGCGGTTCCAGACTGCAGCGCCTTTAACCGCACGGCCACTTTGGCCGGCATGAAGAAGCTTGCACAGGATAGAGTAGCATGGAGAGCTGCATGAAACCAGTCTCAGGACTGAAGACCACAACAACAACAACCCTTTATGTACAGAGGAAGGAATGGAGGAATACACAGAGTATTCCTAATATAAACTTCAGGAGGCAAAGAAAATAGTATAATAAGGAGCTTTGATAAACAGACTAACAGAAAGTATCCTCTACCACGCACATGACATCTGTTTGTAGACCATTGATGTGGATGTAAATGTAGATAGGGCTATCCATAACATAAACAAAGAGTGCAGATAAATAAACGAACTGAATTTTCATTATATGATCACTACAGTGGGCAGTATAGTCTATACACCAGATTAGGAATTATTGCAATATGTACTGTTTACGTATAAGACCTCTTCCACCCCAGACACGATATGTTACAGTTATCAAAATGTCAATTACAAGGTCCAATTTGGGCTATTAAAAGAGACAGAGGTGAGCTGATAGGTGACAGTGGGAGACCCTCGACCCAATGACGCCCTCTGGCGCCTCGGCGACGTCCTCAGCGGAGCAGGGCGGGAGCAGAGGAGCTGGCTCTTCATTATGTGTCCTCACGATCGGCGCGGGGCGGCTCGGCG
Source organism: Schistocerca nitens (assembly GCF_023898315.1). Taxonomy (NCBI): domain Eukaryota; kingdom Metazoa; phylum Arthropoda; class Insecta; order Orthoptera; family Acrididae; genus Schistocerca; species Schistocerca nitens. The sequence continues at coordinate 316,591,145 of NC_064621.1, read as the reverse complement.
CGGCTGTTTGTGTTACGTGGCCTGAATGCTAAGCAGCCGGCGCGCATTCCTGTCCTGCAGCTCCTCCCTGCCTCGCCCCCTTCCTTCCTTCCTTCCTGCTTCCTAACGACCGGCGTTAGCACAGCCGCAAGAAGCTAGGCGCCATCCTTCGTTAGCCGCTGCCCCTTGCTCCGTCTGCACACACTTCCTCGCCGCTCTCACACGGTACTTTTATTTTTGCTCGTTTCACGTGCAGGGTAGGGGGTGCTGTAATCTTAGCTGCTTCTTGTCACTAACTCGCTTCATACTCTCCCGTCAAATAAGCCCTTGTGAAACTCTAGCACTCCTTTCAGCTTCTCACTACCCTCATAGACGAAACCTAGTGTGAAACTGACATACTTGTTGGGCAGCAGGAACAGGTTTTGAAAGTGTGGAGATGAGGAGAAGAATGAAAACTCTGGAGAAGCAAAGATATATTAAACAAGGACGGATATCTTGGCAAGATGTACCAATAGAACAGGATTTGTTGTGGGAAAGAGGGGAAAATAGGAAGGAAGATAGGAGGACACAAACCACACTTGCTGTCGAGTTCTATGGGAACGTACTGTATGTAATTTTTTACACGCGATCTCAGATGTGTGCCATTTCGAAAGCCTTTTTTTCTAATAATTAAAAATCAACCACACTTACATTGCCACGCCGGTGACGGGAGTCGAGGAGACTAGTGTCACAAAGAAAATGTGCGAGACAATTAAGCATCAAATATTAATGGACTTTAAAATTCGGGGACAACTACTCAGTCACATATTCATTGCGGTCCCTGTATTAAGTGCAAAATGAATTCTGGGATATGGCTGGTTAGTTAAACAGAAAGTTTGGAAGCTCCTAATGCAGTAGAAGAAACTAATGAGACAGTCTGAATGAGCTACTTTAAAATATTAGAAGAAAAAAAATAGTTAAATAAATCTCTCATAATATGAAAAAAATCAGAATACCGACAAGGGTCACATCACATTTGATGAGCCCAATTCTGCTAACATAAGAGATCTTATATGGTTCTATACGACACACCATAAGAACATCTTATATGGTACTCGACGACACACCACAAGGAATTATCGCACTGCAATGGGGATCAGTGGATGTTATGTAAATGTACAGAGAAACAAACGATTACAGTTCCAGAAAAATAGAACGACTTATTCACTATTAAGAACTTCACAAATTGAGCAAGTCAACTGATCCAAGGAAGGTGTTATTCAACTTGACATTGACTGACAGGTATGTCTTGCCAACTTCTGTGCAACGCCGCATCAGAACACAAAAAACCCGAGATGGGATCTCTCCAGACATGGCTTCTTTGGTCATCGGGGTTCAGTCTGATGTGGGACTCGTCACTGAAGACGTTTCTACTCCATTCAATGACATTCCAGTCTGCAGACCTGTCTGGTCGGAGGCCAATCTGACCGTCGCCCTCCATACAACCCGACAGCCAGATGTGGTGGTCACGGACGCCCTTTCCTTTAAAAGCAGGATCCTTTTGGTTGCCAACTGTGGCGCCTTTACAGCCCAGTGGTGGGTCGGCGATGTTGTACGATCTGTTCTGTTGCTTCTCATGGTAAACCGTCTTGGACCTACATTTCAGAAAGGTAATATCCACTCGTACAATACGAGAGTTTCTGTTGCTTGTCTTCGTACTTATTAAACTGTAAGTTGACAGGCAAAGTCACTAGAGCTTTCCCCTATTGAAAACGTTCGGAGCAATATGGGCAGGGCTCTCAAAACATATCAGGATTTTGGTGACTAATTCCCCAAAAGGACAGAAATTGGCCCGGTATTCGTCCTGAGTACATCCAACAACATTTTGCATGAATGAAAAGCCGAGTAACGGCTTGCGTAAGGGCCAGAGGTGGCCCAATACGTACTGACACGTTCACTTTGTGATGCTCTTTCTCTTGAATAAAACAATTAATTGTTCTGAAAACATAATGATTACTCTGTACATGTACATGACATATAGCGATTTCTGTCCCATTCGGATAATTCCTTCGTGACGTTTCTTTGTGTGAGTGTGAGTGTGAGTGGATGTCAAGCCGGATAACTGCCTCATAAAGGAAAGAGGTGGCCCAATACGTATTGACACGTTCAGTTTGGGATATTCTTTCTCTTTAACACCACAACCATTTGTTCTAAAAACGTAAATACTACTCTGTATATGTTCGTGACATACACTACATGATCCAAAGTATCCGAACAACCCCATAAACATACGTTTTTCATATTAGGTCCATTGTGCTCCACCTAATGCCAGGTACCCCATATCAAAGACCTCAGTTGTGATTAGAAATCGATGAGAGAGCTGAATTTGGCGCTCCACGGAACTCATGGACTTCCAACGTGGTCAATGGATTGGGTGTTACTTGCGTCATAAGTTTGAACGCGTGTTCGTGATTTCCACATTCCTAAACATCCATAGGTCATTTTTTCGGATGTGATAGCGAAGTGTAAACGTGAAGGGACACGTACAGCACAAAAGAGCACAGATAGACCTCGTCTGTCGACTGACAGAGACCGCCGACAGTTGAAGAGGGTCGTAATGTGTAATAGGCAGACATCTATCCTGACCATCACACAGGAATGCTAAACTGCATCAGTGTCCAAAATAATGGTTCAAATGGCTCTGATCACTATGGGACTTAACTTCAGAGGTCATCACACAAATACATGCCCGAGCCAGGATTCGAACCTGCGACCGTAGCAGTCTCGCGGTTTCAGACTGTAGCGGCATCAGTGTCCACTGCAAGTATTACGACAGTGGGGTGGGAGGTGAGAATACTTGGATTTCATCGTCGAGCGGCTGCTCATAAACCACACATCACGTTAGCAAAATGCCAAACGATACCTCGCTTGGTATAAGGAGCGTAAAAATTGGACGATTGAACAGTGGAAGAACGTTGTGTGGAGCGATGAATCACGGTGCATCATGTGGCGATCCGATGACAGGGTGTGGGTATGGCCAGTGCCTGGGGAACATCATCTGCCTGTGTGTGTAGTGCCAACAGTAAAATTCGGAGCCGGTGTTATGGTATGGTCGTGTGTTTCATGGAGGGGGCTTGCATCCCTTGTGGTTTTTCGTGGCACTATAACAGCACAGGCCTACAATGATTTTTTAAGCACCTTCTAGCTACGCATTGTTGAAGAGCAATCTGGGAATGGCGATTGCATCTTTCAACAAAATCGAGCACCTGTTCATAATGCACGTCCTGTAGAGGAGTGGTTACACAACAGTAACATCTCTGTACTGGACTGGCCTTCAGAGTCCTGACCTGAATCCTATAGAACATGTTTGGGATATTTTGTAACGTCGACCTCGTACGAGACCTCACCGAGCGACATCGATACCTTACCTCAGTGCAGCACTCCGTGAAGAGTGGGCTGCCATTCCGCAAGAAATCTTCCAGCACCTGATTGGACGTATGCCTGCGAGAGTGGAAGGTGACATCAAGGCTAAGGGTGGGCCAACACCATGTTGAATTACAAAAAAACAATGATGGAGGGCACCACGAACTTGTAAGTCATTTTCAGCCAGGTGTCCGGATACTATTGATCACATAGTGTACATCGATTATCGATTTCCGTCACATTCCGGTAACATTTCAGTGACGCGCGCGCGCGCGTGTGTGTGTGTGTGTGTGTGTGTGTGTGTGTGTGTGTGTGTGTGTGTGTGTGTGTATGTTTAGCTAATTTCTTGATCTTGTCCATAACAAAAAAGTCTATGTCAAACTGAAGCCCGCCCGGCTAGCTCCGCTGTCTAACTCGCTGCTTCCTGAGTGGGAAAGCTTGCCAGTCCCCGGCAAGAATCGTGAAATTTCTTCATTAGTGTCATCAAAGATAGTAACTGTATCTACATCAACTGTATCACCTACATCTACATACTTATAAACAGAATGATGGGTTGCCAATGGATAGCAGCCTAGCTGGGAAGTTAGCAGATAGTTCCATACACCACTTAGAGCACGCATTTTTCAAAACTAACACTGACATCAACACCAGAATCATCTATTGGAGAGGAATATAGATGAAAAAATTGTTCTTTTTGCTGGCACCAATGAAGACATTAACACATTAGCAACCAAGCTGAGCAGAATTCACAATAACGTTAAATTCACTGTTTCACCCAAATGCAAGAACAGCATAAATTTTTTATATTTAATAATTCCCTGCAAAAACCAGAAACGTCACGTTGAAATTTACAGAAAGCAAACAGCCACAGATGTGTGCATCAACAGCTCATCTTGCCATCCACACCAACACAAGATGGCATACTTCAGGTCCATGCTAAATCGCCTGCATGATATTCAACTTGAACCAGTTCAACATAATAGAGAAACGAGTATCATCAAAGCCGTAGCTCTAAACAATGAATATAACCCTAACGTCATTGATAAATTATCACAGAAAGTCCAAAACCAGCAGACAACAAAGCCCCACACCAGACACTTATGCAGTCAACACATAAGACAGGTGAAAGCAGCAGAATATGTCTCACTTCATTTTCTAGGGACCATATCCCATAAAATAAGTAATCTTTTCAAAAACACGAACATAAATATAAGCTTCTACATAAACCATAAGCTTCAGCTGCCAACCATTCATAACATAAAAAATAACAACACCCCATACAAAAGAAGAGGTATATATAAACTCAGATGCCCAAATTGCCCCTCCTCTTATATGGCAGACAATGGGAGAAACTTTGAGATTCTATTCAAAGAACATTTAGATGCCATACATTTGAACAATCTTTCAAAATCTACATTTCCAATGCACAAAACTCTCAGTAACCATGGAGTATAAAACATTGAAGACCACATGCAAATATTGCATCACGTTGAGAAATGTAGCCTCATGAATCTGCTTCAAGAACTAAAAATATATACACTTAAAAGCAAATCACCACACCAGATTGTCAATGAACAGACAAAGCTAGCTAATTCAACCTATCTACAAAATTTCGCTCACATATTTTCCAGTTTAAAACATTAATTAACACTTCTCCTTTTAACAACAACAAGCGCTGGTTACTTCTTTTTCCTAATTTATTTGCAATTAATGGTCATTAAATAGTGTATACTAACAATGTAGCATTTATTCTTTATAATCTAAATACTTGTAATGTTACCTTGATTCTTTGTAGAAGATTCCACTGTCAAATCAAAGCAATGTATATGTGCTGATATATGAACTTCTTTGGCAGTGTTTCACACCAAAATATAACTTCCTGCTCAGTCGCACACTATTGCAACTGCAAAAATTATTCAAAATTTCAGTCATATTATTCATTTTATCTCACCTCTATGTTTTTCCCTATATATAACAAAGTATTTACATAATACCATGCAAGTAGTATTCACACAAACTGTTTACTACATCTGTCAACTTCGCCTGTAACACTAAATGCTCATAACGTAAGCATAAAGTTACGTTTATTCAACCTGATGTCCCGTGTCGGTGAACCACTAAGTTCGTAGCGATTGGACAGCTCCGCACACGTTCTGACAGTGCGCCGGGACAGCCAGCGGACCTAGACGACTGCACCGCGTGGAGATAACTTCACTGGCCCGCAGCCACCGACCGACTTCCCGCAGACCCCCTAGCCGGAAACTGTATCCACGAAACCAAAGATGGTACACGGTACAAATATCGATGTACATCGCTACTGCCACACTTAGAAGAAATAAGAACCACGGTGTAACTGTAGCAAGGGCGGGATACCAAACACAGATAGGCATCCAAGTTCACGAAAGCGCATAGCTTGGAGTGAGCACGGCTGACATTTTCTCCTAAGGTTGTTCACATGCACTAACTGCGAATAGGTCTCACCGCTACGTCTGATAAACTATCTAATACTGAATTATGCCACTACTGCACTAGCAAGCAACGTTCTCACTAACAGCCCTGAACGTTGCAGCTTACAAAAGCCTTCCTCATTGATATACAAGACAAAATGTCTCAGCTAGACAAGTCGACAGCAGGTGTTAATGTTAAGAGCTCCAGGTGGCGACGACATGAAGAGAAAAATATCTCCACATGGCCCATTCGAACTTTAACCTGTGCTCCAAGGAAACTCATTGGCCAGTAGCTCCATAGTGGACAACTGAAACACATGTTTTCCATGCTGGCCGGAGTGGCCGAGCAGTTCTAGGCGGTCGCGGGTTCGAATCCTGCCTCGGGCATGGATGTGTGTGACGTCCTTAGGTTAGTTAGGTTTAATTAGTTCTAAGTTCTAGGGGACTGATGACCTCAGATGTTAAGTCCCATAGTACTCAGAGCCATTTTAACCATGTTTTCCACTAGTCAACAATAGGTAACAGTTCTCTGGTAGACGAAACATGAATTATTGGGTCTTTGGATATGCGAGTGATTCACAACCCATAAACTGGTGTTTGTGATAGATGGCCTCAGGGTTATTGAACTCTGACTGTAGTAGTGATTCAAATGGTTCAAATGGCTCTGAGCACAATGGGAGTTAACTTCTGAGGTCATCAATCCCCTAGACCTTAAAACTACGTAAACCTAACTAACCTAAGGACATCATAAACATCCATGCCCAAGGCAGGATTCGAACCTGCGACCGTAGCGGTCATGCGGCTCCAGACTGTAGCGCCTAGAACCTCTTGGCCACTCCGGCCGGCGTAGTATTGGTCCTCTGTGTCATCCATATCATGTCCCATTTCTTCTTCCGTGTATAAGATGTACACACACGACACTTCATCAAATTACTGCATGACTACACCAGACAGGCTTTCACCATTCACAATGAAAAATTTTCACCAGTAAGAAAGAGAAAGTACCTTCCTCATGATAATACTGTGGATGAAAAAAATGGTAACGGTAAAGTGTATTTCAGCCTGTAGTTGTTAATAGGAAGAGCGTTGTACAATAGGTGGCTGTACTTCATGAAATTATTGTGGCTACATTTCTGTGTCTGTACATGCCACAGTTGCTGCTGAAGAAAACTTGTATTAAGGACGTTAATTGTTATTTTTAATATAAATGAGTCTCTGCCCAACATATTCTCACTTGAGACACTTGAGACAAAATTTGAGTGTGAGAAATTCAAGAATTTTGAGTGGTATGAGAAATGTCTGGGTCTTCTCTCGTTTTATATTCCATGATTCAGCATCTGCCAGAGGTTATGTTGCCCGTGCTAGTGGAAATGGATCTACGGTAATCTTCCTGACTGGCGACCTACCGGAATGAGTACGCCACAGCACCCACCTGTGTTTGAAAATGGCAGACGGTATCGCTCTGCTCGTGTTTTGCAGACTTACAAGACAACACTTTCTGTTTTGACACGGATAGAAAACATTGCAGCTATCAGCAGTTGTCAGATGCTAGAACACTATGCTCTAAAAAGCATGATCCTTAACATCGCTGCAGAGTAGCGTTTCTGGATAGACATTTTGTTTATCGTAACCCCACTCAACCTGATTTGTACTTGCACTCTTCAAGTTGCCATCACCCATCCCAAACCATGAATGTGCTTAAAACCCACGGTGCACATACGGTGTCGGATGTAGAGAATTTGCCTAAGGAACGGTGTTAAGAGACAATGGATACTCAACTCGGCAAATTAAAAGGTCCTTCCCAACTAAAGCCAGGAACCAGGAAGTGGATAAAGAGGAGAACGTGCCAACCAAGTCACTAGTTTTTCTTCCCTTCGTTGGAAATATCTCCTTCAATACAGCGAGGATTCTTAATAATTTTCATGTGAAAGTGGTTTTTCGTCCACCTAAGATTTCGGGTCTGCAGGGATCGGTGAAGGATGATTAGTTACTCGTTCTGTTTGGGAGTGGAACAGAGAGAGAAGATGCTAGTTGTGATACGAGGTACCCTCCGCCACGCACCGTATGGTGGTTTGCGGAGTATGTATGTAGATGTAGATGTAGAAAAGTATGCTACATGTATTTGTTATTAATGTTGTGTCACTTCTTGCACTAGTGAGTCCAAAGCAGTGTGTTATTTTCATGGGTTCGTTGCTTCTGGCGACCCTGTTTTTCTTCTTTTTTATGCATGAATTAATATTCTGAAATCACTGATTCTTATTTAGTAGACATAATAACCATATTAGTTGTACTAGTGAATCCACCACCCTAATTTGGTTGTTGCGTCCATTCATTAATTATTCATTGTTTGTCAAGAAGCGATATTGTAGCCACTGGGTTCATGGGGGCTCCCTGCAACAACAGCGCGAACTTTGCTTTTTCAGCGCAGGAGCGTAAGGTGCGGGCTAGTAGTCGTGAGTTTATTGATGGAAATAAGTTCTTTTTTTTCTTGTTGCCTGTGAACAGCAGATTGATGGAGACTGTTACTGTGATGTAACTTCAGCTGAGGGATTTCCCTCGTGGCACATACTGCACATCAGTGCTACCTGCTTCCTCTGGGGAGATGTTCGGCACTGCGTCCTTGGGGAGAATCCGCAACCACGAACGTGAGCTGTACTGTAATCGCTAACGATCCTACGAACATCATGTTGGACAGCAAGTTTACTGGTTACTACATTTCCTCTAGCCTTTTCTTTTCTGCATTTTTGGGAATTATTGGTTGTTTTAAAGTCAACTCCTCAAGAAAGAAGAATAATATGGAAACAGAAAGAGCGGGTGGTACTCTAGCAGAAGAACCACTGGAGGTTTTGAACAGACGGCAAGAATCCATTGAATGTCTGTACAAGCGGGATGAAATACAAAGCGAAATTAAAGTTGAAGACGAGCAATATGTGCTGGGAGATGGAAAGGGACTCACAATCTTGGAAATAGAAGTAGAAAAGGCGCTGAAGGAGATGAAGAATATGAAGGCATGTGGAATTCATGATTTGCAAGCAGAACTGTTGAAGAGTCTGGGAAACAAGATAAGAAAACGTCTACCTCTATAACGAGATATATGACAAAGGGGAATGGCCTGAGGACTTCCATGTAACAGTTATGATACCAATAAAGAAAAAGAGAAACATTAAGAAAGATGATGAACATAGGGCCACCAGCCTAATTTCTCGTGCAGCTAAAGTCTTGCTGAGAGTGTTGAATAGAATTCTATATGGCAAGCTGGATAGAGGGACTGCAGAAGAGCAGTTCGGATTTAGAAGAGGAAAAGGAAAAGAGATACTATTTGCCTGTTAAGAACTATAGGGGAGAGATATGTGGAAAAAGGTAGAGAAATATTTGCTGTTCAGTGGAACAAGATGATGGATATTTTGAAGAAAGGATAGACTGGAAATAGAGGCGACTGATCCAGAATCTATATTCGCACCAGAAAGTAAGGATAAGGATTGGAAATGAAATGTCAGAAGCAAGCAGCACTGGACGAGGTGTTAGACAAGGTTGTTGCCTTTCCCCACTGTTTTTTAACGCATACCTTGAAGAGATTATTGCGAAAGGCTTAGATGGGAAATGAGGAATATATATTGGGGGAAAGAGAATAGAATGTATAAGATTTGCTGATGAAATGGTATTACTGGCAGAAAGTGAGTGGACAGTGAATAATAGGCTGAAAGATCTGAATGAAGCTTGTGTGGAATATGAGATGCAAATAAACACAGCAAAAACAAAGAGTATGGTCATCAGTAAAAGACGCCGACTGTCCAGTATTAAGATAGGACAATCTACCAATAGCCAAGTAAGTGCATTTAAATATCTTTGAAGCCCAATAACTGAAGACTGGAGATGTCACCAGCAGGTGAAAACTTGAATTGCCATAGCGAAGGAGGCATTCAACAGAGAGAGGAGACTCTTATGTGGCAAATTATATAAAGGTCTAAGGAAAAGGCTTGGCAAATATTTTGTCTGGTGTGTCGTACTATATGGGGCAGTAACATGGACGCTGAGACGAGAGGATGTGGAGAAGAATGGGGAGAATAAGCTGGAAGGAAAGAATGAGCAATGATAGAGTATTGGAAAGGGTTACAGGAGAAGATGTCTGTTGAAGGTTGTAAAAGAAAGGAAAAAGAACTGGTTGGGACATTAGTTGAAATGGGAGTGCTTCCTAGCAGATGCTTTGGAAGGTCTGGTTTGTGGGAGAAGACTGCGAGGAAGAAGCCTTTTGGGAGAACACTAATGATGATGACTATAGTAAAGCTGTCGGTCGTGGAAAAGTGTCTAAGAGTAAATTAAAAATTACCTAGTAAGTTTTTATGTATGTAGACTGCAGCAGCCGGAAATCCAACCAGTGTCTCCTGCTTGCTATGCAGGTGTTTTAACCAAACAGTATAAAATCATATCTGTATGAGACCAGTAAAGTCTCTAAAACTGTGTCATTTCATTTCTATGAACCTGTATTTCACGCTGGATCCCCCATTTGCGTTTGATGCTGAAATGCTATCCAAGTCATGGAGATCCTCGGCAAGTCTGTTCTTGTGTAAGAGGGAATTTAAAGTAGACTTACGCGGCAGTGAGAATTTCGATCGAGGAGGGAGGCGTGCCAGGGTAATTTGTGCAGCTTTGTGAACCATTGCGACAAGGCGGATTAGTGGCTAACGGACGTACCTAGTAAGCTGGAGTCCCGTTTTTTTCCGGGCTTGGTACAAATTTTCACTCGCCACGTCAGTCTATACACATGAAATCATATCTGTATGAGGCCAGTGAAGTCTCTGAAAATGTGTCATTTCATTTGATCCAGTAAGTGTATTGCAGGTAAGTGAAGAGGCAAACGTAGGCTCACTACAGTCCACTCGTTGGAGGGTTTCTAGTTCCCATTCATGATGCGGAATGTTGATACTCTCTTGATACAATAGCGGATTATGGTTGTATAAAACGTTCCGTATCATTATGTATACAGAGCGTCAATAACTAATTAATCATGCGCCTTGATTAAAACAATATATTTATCTTCCTCATGTGTAACTGTACATCACTCAGTTTGCCCGTAAGGTCTTTCACAAGTAGTGAATCCCTCTATCCCTCTATCCAGCTTGCCATATAGCCTTCTATTCAACACTCTCAACAAGACTTTAACTGCCTGAGAAAATATACTGATGGTCCTATGCTCTTCACATTTTTTAGTGTTTCTTTTTCTCTCTGTTGGTATCATAACCATTGCAAGGAAGTCCTCAGGTCTTTCCCCTTTGTCATATATCTCGTTATAGAGGTAGACTATTTGTTTTCTTACCTGGTTTCCCAGACTCTTCAACAGTTCTGCTGGCAAATCATCAACTCCACATGCCTTCCTATTCTTCATCTCCTTCAGCGCTTTTCTACTTCTGATTCCAAGATGGTGAATCCCTTTCCATCTTCCGACACATTGTTCTGTCTATTTCTTATCAGATTTCAGATAGCTAATTACCGGGTGATATCCTTATATCTCTGGTCGACATGTCCTTAGGGTACGTTGACATAACATAAGGTACTGATCACATCGATAATATATGCGATCCCGGTTTGTGAAGTCCGTCACTTGAACAGCGTAACTCCTTGTGACTGAGCAACAGGAAAGTGAAGCAAAACACAGCCGCAATTTGTTCTTTAAATCAGATACCTTCAGCACCCATCACTAAATTATGGAAACTGGAGTTGATGCTACTTGCTGAATTAGTCTTCAGTGGGATAATTTGTATCTACAAAAGAAGACCATGTACTATACTGGCTAGGTTTGTGTGCACAGCAAGTAACAATCAGGAACATGAAGAGATATTTGTTAGTATCGCCCAGATTGAAGATTCACTGATCAGTGTTCACTAGGATAAGATTTACGTCCATGTGCAGAAATGAGTTGCTGAAAGGTTCTTAAGCCTTCAGATGACGATCTAGACTTTTACCGTAGTATACCATAGAGAATATCAAACTTTCAGAGTAGGCTCATAAAATTCATTTTTCATGATAATACACAATGCTGTCACCTCTACATCCACGAACTTGGCTTGGAAATCTATCAGTTTATTTAACCGTGATATTGCTGGTTGAATTCCGTGATTTTGGTTAAATTTACATCTAGTTCCTCTTTTTATATGATGTTATTTATATCAATCGTTGTAACGGTTTTTCACCCCTCTTTAGTTGGTTAATACATTCCAAGGGGAAATGTATAAAAACGTGAAGCACATCTTGTCATATTTAGGTTACATAAAAGTGGCGGGTATCTCTAATTTAAAATAAATACTACCACTCATGTATCGTCACCCAAGAATTTTCTATCGATAATGTCACACATCCTACCTAATATAATATCTGACTTTATTTTCCAATACTTGGTTTCTGACTAACCGCTTTCCCGCTATGGACTTCCCTTAGGGCAGCGATCACGGCTGTTCAAACTGTCAACAGCCACAATTGCAATGTCTGTGAGTATCTTCAATAGAGTTTAACAGTTAATTGCTGTATCATTCTCCCTGGAGCAGCTCTTCTGCCATGTATGTCCAAGTAGCACTGAGGCAACGGTACACTTTTCGATGGGGAGGGATGTTGACCCACACCATGACCATCACGTTCTCCCGACCTCACTAGTATGGATTACATTTTGTGGGGGCAGACGAAACATTTGGTGCAGCGAAAAGACAAACACACTTCATAAGCGATGATTGCCCGTTTGGCTGCAGCTGCAGCTATTACCCGCGAAACACTTCGTTACTTTCAATGAGGAGATAATCAATAGCATGCAGATGCAAAATGTACGTTAGTGAATGCGGGCGCCATCCTCTGCAAAATCTCTAAAACAATATTCATCAAACGGCGTTCTGAATACAGTCTCTGAACACTGTTAGCATCAAAAGCTTCATGAATCCCACATAAGGAAATAATGTATCAGCGTTGATTTTGTCATATGAGAGACTGTATCTTCCTATTTTCTCTGAACATGCGACTCTAATTTATAAGTAGATTTTTATAAACATCGCTTTCGTCACCATACATCTGGGAATTTAGATCGTCTATTAAATCAGTAAAAGATTTATTTTGCGAAATGGAAATTATACATGCCACATTAAGTCTTAATACAACAAACTGAACACGCTTATATGTCTATGGAAGTAGTATCAAAAACATATATCCTATCATACCAAGTGCGACAGTAAATTCTCAATTACGAATTGTAGGACGGAGTGAATTTTAAATATAAAGTAATCTTTCTTATATTATTCTTCATGTTAAAGCTCACTCATGAGGTCGCGTTTGCTTCTCAATAAATTTGTTTTTGGATAAGTTCTGCCGTTAGTCCCCACAATTTTTCTTCTTTTTACATGGCTGAGTAGAGAAAATTGCTCAAGATGGGGTTCAATGCCCGATGACGATATCTAAAAAAGAGATTTGTACATCTAAAGTTATATTACTATTATTACCATTAGTACTACAGTAAAACCACTAAAACTGCTGTGTGATTTTGCTACTTCATTCTCAATTATTTGTTAATTAAAGACAAAAAGTGAACAGCAGTTTTCTGCGTTTGTGGTATTAAAAATGCATTATATATATCTGTCATGTTCCACGTGACACTTACCATCAAACCATCATTTTGAGAGTGTTTGTGAAACCACTGAGTGTATATTTCCAGCCATAGTTAACACAGCATTTTTACAGGATAATGTTCACAGTGCAGTATAAATATGGATTCTGCTTTCCAAATGTTAGCGGAATTAAGCTTGATGCTCCTAATGTTTAGTCACCACGGGATAATAGTACCTGGAAACAAATTGAACGCTTTACTGTACTGAGACAGCGTAGGTACCATTGCTGATATTCTACATCGTAGATTGATGTTAAGGGACTCACCTTTCCGTTGCCCAGTGTTTGTATGGAATATCGTAATTTATTAAGAATTAATCTGTCATTTCACAAATCTTATAGGACGCTGTAAGAGCTTCCTATCATATGCATTACTTAAGTGTTGCACAAATTACAATGGATATTTATATACTTTAAACAGAATTGTCGCTAGTTTAGCAGGGTATCGAGAAAGGCTATATTTTGAAAATAAGGGAGAGAATGTAAGGGTTGTCTCATCAGGTCAGTTCGGTATTTATTCACTGCGTGCGGTTGCAGCCTATGACAACGAGGTGGTGAGCGTCTGTGAGGGCCAGGTCGGTAGTGTCAGCTACCTGCGTGTAGTCAGCTAATAGCGGTAGCAACAACAGCAGCGGCAAGCACCGACGGAGCTTCCTATTTCACAGGTTATTGTGGTAGTAAGTGACTACTCCTGAAAATAATAATCACATAATCATATTGCCAGTAATAAAGCTAATATGTTTGATGAGTTCACCGCTGGAATAATGGGAATACTAGCAAAGTACCCAACACTGCGCGAATACGTATTTATTCCAGCTGTCGTTTAGTCCATCGCCTCCTTCTCCCACCGTCTGTCCTTCTCCACCATTCTCTCTCTCTGTTCACTCTCTCCACCCCTTGTCTCTGTCAATCTCCCCCTCCCACCCCCTATTTGTTCCTTCTCCTTCTGTCCATCTACTCTTTAGTTCCACCTCTTTCTCCCTCCTCCCTCAGTCAATCCATGCCTCCTCCCTCTTACCTTCTCCTCCACCCGCTCTAATTCCTTGACCCCTTCCACCTCTCTCTTTCCATCTCTTCCCCCATCACTCTGTCATCTTTCCCTACCCCTTATTGGTTTGTTTCCTCCCCTTTCTGTGTCCACCTCCCCCTCTCTCCTTTCTCTGTCCATCTCCTCCTTTTCCCTTCCTCTGTCCGTTTTCTCCAACCACTCTGTCTGTTCATCTGCTCCTCCATCATATGCCTATCTCTTCCTCCTCCTATGCCCATCTCTTCCTCTTTTCCTTCGCTATTCATCTTGTCCTCTTCCCTCTCTCTGTCCATTTAAGAGTCTCCTATCTCCATTTATCTTCTCTCCCACATATCTCTGTGCATCTACTCCTGCTCATATCTGTGCCTATCTCCTCCTTCCTCCTCACTGTCTTTCGATCTCCTCGTCCTCCCTTCTCTACCCACGTTATGACTCACTCTTTACAGACTGTGATTAATAAATGTACCAGTTTTGACTGACATCGTTTCAGTGGTTTAGGATGAGGTTTTTGCCAACAGCTTTGCCCGAAAACACACATATTTAAAATATATTTCACGCCTGTATCTACACTTATATCACCTCTATGTCATGCGAATTACTCACTGCAGAATCATTTCGACAGAGCTCCAGCGATATGACGTCATATATCCTGAACTATGTGCTGTACTGTGACGTAACTGTGCAGGTTAATCCAGTGTTATATGTACCTGCTGTCTGCAAAATTTGTTGCGAATAAAGCTGGTACTAAACAATTAATAAATCAAAACGTCATGCATTATGCGGTACTTACTCGCGCATCTCAGATTTTATGACGTCATAGGTCGTGAGCTATGTATCGTACAATGATATGTTTCTCTACGTACATTCCGAGGCATATGCGGATACAGTCCACGAAATTTGTTGTGAATAGAGTTAGCAGCAGAGGAGTAATACGTAATTTTTGAGAACATTTCACGTGGATAAGAACCGTCTGGAAAAAAGCAGTTTAAGATGGAACACAAACAGTCTAGACCCCAAAAATAATTTTCTTTGTGGTAATCGGTTTCAGGTAGTTTTTGACGATTTTCAGGCGGTGGTGATGGAGCAAGTGTTACAACTCCACGAACGTTAACTGGTGCAGACGGTCGTGGAATTATAACACCTGCTCCATTCACTGCCACCGCTCTATCAAGGTATGAAGTCCCCCACAGGGGGTCCACAACTCTTTTGTGGATATGTGCATAACGAGCACGGGACCCCAAGCTAATGTGACCTTCCTTCCTTTCCGGGCTGCATACCTTCCCTTTCCGCATCCTTCCCCATCCCCCATCTTGCCCCCCCCCTCACCTCCGCCTCGTTCCTTCCCTTTCTCCCCCTCTGGGAGTATGTTTTATGCCTACGTCCGGAGATGGACGCTCGAAAATGTAACACATTCTTTGCTTTCTCTGCTTGCAAGTCCTCGTCCTTCCTTTGCCCTTCTCTTTTCCTTACCTCTTCTCTTTGCCCTTCTCTCCGCTGCGGCGTTTGAGACCTCTCTTCTTTCCTTTCCCTTTGTTTTTTTCCTTTCTCTTTTTTCTTCCCTGTGCATGACTGAAGGCCGACCCACGCATTTCCATGTGTAGCCAGTGACGGGGTCACACGTAATTCCCCGCCCCAGATAGACAGGTAGGACACATACATACCCCCTGGTAACCGCCAGGCCCAGGGAGGGGTGATTACCCGAGCTAATACCTTTCGAAAGTGCCGATTGGTCCCTCCGTCCGTTTCTCGGTAGGTGTGACCTGAGCTGTGAACAGTCACCTAAGGCGGGAGTGCCCTCAGGGAGGGCCCCCACAAGGAAGGAGCGCGCCATCGGAGACGCCGGTAATCATGGGGGATACTTTCGCTATGGTTTCCTTATATTCTTCTATGTCTGCTCACAAGCGTAAGTTCAATGAGTCTCAGCCACAGACAGTCCTTCCATCGTAGCCACAGTTCCTTGTTGTTTCTCGGTCTGACGAAGGTCACGACTTCTCCACGGTCAACCTTTTCATTATTCAGAAAGGTGTCGACGCAATTGCAGGTCCTGTAAAGTCTTGTTCCAGATTACGAAATGGCACCTTGTTGTCAGAAACAGTCAGTGCCCTCCAGCCACAAAAATTGCTGCATACTTCACTGCTACACACCTTCCCTGTCCGGGTGGAAGCGCTCCGTACTTTAAATTCATCATGTGGGGTCGTTTATACGCGCCCCCTCTACGGATTGTCCGACGAGGAAATTCAACACTACCTGTCTGACCAGGGCGTAACGGCTGTTCATAGAGTCATGAAAAGGGTTAACACAAACATCATTCCAACCCGTACTGTCTTCTTGACATTTGACAAAGTTCAACTCCCATCGAAAATCAAAGCGGGCTATGAGATAATTTCCGTTCCCCCTTTCATCCCAAACACTACGCGTTGCTGTCGGTGTCAGCGGTTCAATCACACCAGCCAGTCCTGTTCCAATCCGGCCAAATGTGTTATGTGTGGCAAGGATGCCGATGAGGGTGCTTGTCCACCTCCATCCCCTCGTCGCATCAACTGTATGGGTGACCACGCTGCTTCCTATAGAGATTGCCCCATTTTTAAAGACGAAAAGCTCATTCAGGAAATCAGAGTGAAGGAAAAGGTGTCGACGTTTGCTGCTCGAAAATTATTCTCCAGTCGAAAGTCCACTGTGCCTCAGACAGAAAAGTACAGCACTGTCCTTGCCTCTCCTCGGCCAACAAAGGAGGCGGCCACGCAGACTTGTGATCTCACCTTTAGTGCCACGGTCGTCAGATCGGCCAGCGCAAAGATCGCCCGTTCAGCCTCCCCACTTTCGCCTGCTCACTCTATGGCTCACCCTTCATCAGGTTCTGCTAAATCTCGAGCCCAAAAGTCAGACACCAAGACTTCGAAAAAAGACCATACTCGTGAAGATTTTTTACGCACCCCAACTTCAGAACCATCGGTTCCTCCTTCATCTAAACATCATGTTTCCAAGAAGGCTTATAAGAAACCTAGTTCCTCTCCTTCTCCGCCAAGGCGTGTCTCATCTACAGCACCACCTAGCGGTAACCGCCCTGGGCCGTCTTCTGTGTCGCCGAGGCGCACTGCTGGCGGCCGATCAACCGGCCAATCGCTGGTGGAAGGAGCTGCTCCTGAACAACCTATGGATCAGGATCTTCTGCCTTCGGCTGAATGCCATTCCATGCTGTCGGTCGCAAGCTCTGAGCAGTCGTTGAGTTGACGGCAACCTTGGTCACATTCCTCCATCTTCTGTTCACCCTATGTCCATTATCCACTGGAATATTGGCGGCATTCGAGCCAATCGGGATGAATTGTCGTTCGTCTTACGATCCTACTCGCCGGTCATCTTCTGTCTTCAGGAAACAAAGCTGCGTCCCCACGACGGCTTTGTTCTCCCCCATTTTCAGTCTGTCCGATTTGATCTCCCCTCTGTTGGAGGCACTCCAGCACATGGAGGACTTATGATTCTTCTCCATGATACTCTCCATTATCACCCAATCCCCTTAAACACTTCCTTCCAAGCTGTCACTGTCCGTCTTTCCCTTTCTGGATACACCTTCTCTCTTTGTACTGTATACATTCCATCATCCACACCAATGGCACGAGCTGATCTCCTTCATCTTCTTGGTCAGCTTCCACCCCCGTATTTGCTGGTTGGGGACTTCAATGCCCACCACCCGCTTTGGGGTTCTCCACATCCTTGTCCGCGTGGCTCACTATTGATAGACGTCTTCCACCAAGTGGATCTTGTTTGCCTCAACTCTGGGGAACCTACATTTTTGTCAGCCTCCACGACAAATTTATCTCATTTGGACCTTGCGGACGGTACTGTTCCGCTAGCTCGGCGCTTCGAATGGTTCGCCCTTGAAGATACACACTCGAGTGACCACTTTCCATGTGTCCTTAGACCGCAGCCTCAACTGCCATATATGCGCCCGCGACGCTGGAAGTTTGCCCAAGCCGATTGGACACTTTTTTCGTCTCTAGCGACATTCGCTGACCATCACTTTCCTAGCGTCGACGATGAGGTCGTTCATATTACAGACGTTATTCTTACAGCTACGGAACGTTCAATACCACGCACCTCCGAATTGCCCCGGCGCCCCCCAGTTCCTTGGTGGAACGAGGCATGCCGTGACGCAATACGTGATCGGCGACGTGCTCTTCGCGTTTTCCGCTACCATCTTACTTTGGCCAACTGTATCCGCTATAAGCAGTTCCGTGCGCGATGCCGTCACGTCATCTGCGATAGCAAGAATGCAAGCTGGAACTTCTTTACTAGCTCATTTAACACCTTCATTCCCTCCTCTGAAGTTTGGAGTCAGATTCGACGGTTATCTGGCGCGCCTAGTTTCTCCCCGGTCTCTGGGCTCACTGTCGCGCATGATACGTTAGTGGACCCCATCGCAATTTCTAACTCCTTGGGTCAACACTTTGCTGAGATTTCGAGCTCTTCTAATTACCCTCCAGCGTTTCTCCCGAAGAAACGTGCAGCGGAAGTGCAACCTCTTGCTTTCTCCTCTCAAAATCACGAAAGCTATAATACCGTTTTCTCCATGCGGGAACTCCAACATGCACTCCCTTCTTCTCGCTCCTCCGCCCCAGGACCGGAAGGTATCCACATCCAAATGTTGCTGCATTTATCATCCCATAGTATGCGCTACCTCCTTCGCCTTTATAATCAAATTTGGACCGACAGTACTTTTCCCAGATGATGGCGGGAAGCTATCGTCGTTCCTGTTCCGAAACCGGAAAAGGACAAACATCTCCCATCTAGCTATCGCCCCATTTCTCTGACGAGTAGTGTGTGTAAGGTTTTTGAGTGTATGGTGAATTGCCGTTTAGCTTGGTGGCTGGAGTCCCGCAGTCTTTGAACACTGCCCAATGCGGTTTCCGAAAGCATCGTTCTGCAGTTGACCATCTTGTTGCTCTCTCCACTTATATTATGAACAATTTTCTCCGGAAACGCCAAACAGTAGCAATATATTTTGATCTGGAGAGAGCATACGATACCTGTTGGAGGACAGGCATCCTCCGCACACTGTTCTCTTTGGGCTTTCGAGGTCGGCTGCCCCTTTTTCTTCGCGAATTTATCGCAGAGCGCACATTTAGAGTGCGGGTGAACACTACTCTCTCCCGTACCTTCTCCCCAGAAAACGGGGTACCCCAAGGCTCCGTGCTAAGTGTTGTACTGTTTGCCATTGCCATAAATCCAATTATGGACTTCCCGATGTCTCAGGCTCCCTCTTTGTGGACCATTTTGCGATCTACCACAGCTCTCAACGGAGCAGCCTTCTTGAACGACGTCTTCAAGGACGTCTCGATCGTCTCCACTCTTGGAGCAGCGAAACCGGATTCCGCTTTTCTTCCGGTAAGACCGTATGTGTTAATTTTTGGCGTCGTACGGAGATTCTTCCACCTTCCTTACATCTAGGACCTGTCAACCTTCCGTTTTCGGACGTCGCTAAATTCTTGGGTCTTTTGTTCGACAGAAAACGTTTCCTATCTTTCGGGTCGCTGTCTGCGATCCCTCAACACCCTCCGTATCCTGAATGGTACCTCCTGGGGAGCGAACCGAGTGGTCCTTCTCCGCCTCTATCGCGCCTTAGTGCACTCTAAATTGGACTATGGAAGCATAGTTTACTCCTCTGCTCGGCCGTCTATTCTTCGGCGTCTCGACTCTATCCACCACCGTGGATTACGTTTAGTGTCTGGAGCTTTTTACACCAGCCCTGTGGAAAGCCTTTATGCTGAGACTGCTGAACCTCCGCTGTACAATCGGCGAGCAGTCCTTCTGAGTCGTTATGCTAGCCATCTGTCTTCCGTGCCTGCTAATCCGGCCCTTGCCATTTTTTTCGACGCCTCCTTGGATGTAGGGTATGCAGGCCGCCCTTCCTCCCTACTACCACCGGGAGTCCGCTTCCGTCAACTGCTCCATTCTCTTTCCTTCCGCTTTCCTAAAACCTTCTTGACAACTTGGGGTACAGCACCATCTTGGCTCCGTCCGCGAACCTGCCTGCTCCGTGACCTTTGTCAGTTTCCCGAGGATGGTAGCCCTTTACTTGTTTATCGTCGGACATTTTCTGCTCTATGTGCACAAATGAAGGAAACCACATTTATTTACACTGATGGCTCAAAAACATCGTTTGGTATAGGGAGTGCCTATATTGTTGGCGACACCCCAAATAGATATCGGCTTCCGACCAGTGTTCGGTTTATAATGCGGAGCTTTACGTTGTTCTCCAGGCTGTCGAATACATCCGTCGCCATCAGCGGATACAGTATGTTATCTGTTCAGATTCTCTCAGCTCTCTCCTCAGTCTCCAAGCTCTGTACCCTACCGAGCGAGGTGGCGCAGTGGTTAGCACACTGGACTCGCATTCGGGAGGCCGACGGTTCAATCCCGTCTCCGGCCATCCTGATTTAGGTTTTCCGTGATTTCCCTAAATCGTTTCAGGCGAATGCCGAGATGGTTCCTTTGAAAGGGCACGGCCGATTTCCTTCCCAATCCTTCCCCAACCCGAGCTTGCGCTCCGTCTCTAATGACCTCGTTGTCGACGGGACGTTAAACACTAACCACCACCACCACCTCTGTACCCTGTCCACCCTCTGGTCCACCGGATTCAGGACTGCCTCCACTTGCTCCACTTGGGGGGCATCTCTGTGGCGTTCCTCTGGATCCCAGGACACGTTGGTATCTGTGGAAATGAGGCGGTCGATATAGCGGCCAAGGCTGCAGTCCCTCTTCTTCGGCTAGCTATTCGCACGATTGCCTTGGCCGATCTACGGAGCGTTTTATGTCGTCGTGTTACTCTTTTAAGGCACGCACACTGGTCGGCACTTCCCAATAAAAAATTGCGGGACGTGAAAGCTCTTCCCTGTGCTTGGACCTCTTCCTCCCGACCGCGTCGTCGGGAGGAGGTAATTTTAACTAGACTCCGGATAGGGCACTGTCTTTTTAGCCATCGCCATCTTTTAAGTGGTGATCCTCCCCCACTCTGTCCACACTGCTCTCAGCCGTGGACGGTAAGACACCTTTTACTTGAGTGCCCCTATTTTACTCCGTTACGCGTCCGTCTACAGCTGTCGCCTGATATATCTTCCATTTTAGCAGATGACACGCGCTCAGCCGATCGCGTTCTCGAGTTTATTAGTGCCAGTGAGATGACGTGAGTCATTTGAAGCTCTTTTTGAGGAAAACAACCCCCTTCTATTGTGATTTTTTAAGCTTTCCTTCTATTTTTAGTTTCTCCAATTTTTTGAGTTTCGTTCCCATTTCTGCCTTTTCCTAAGTTACAGACTGGGCGCTAATGACCGTAGCAGATTTGCGCCATAAAACCATAACAAAAAAAAGAAAAAGAAAAAAGGCATGAAGTCTGAAGATGGTCAAAAGCTAACTGAAACCGATTACCCCAAACAAATGTTTTTTGAGATAGAAATTGTTTGTGTTAATTCTTAGAGAAGTCATAAATTTAAATGGCATGAATGGTGCAGCAAATTTTTCAAGCGTCTCAGTGTTTATGACTTCATACCTCCTGAACTAAGTATCGTTCAATAGTGTGATCTTAGTCGTACACTCTGTGGTATGTGTGAATGCTGTCTGCTAAATGAATACATTAAGTAAAAAAGAAGTAATAAATTAAAACGTCAAGCTTCATGTGGCAGTTTTTCTGTATGAACAGCGAAAATGTGGTAATTGCTAATTTGTTTAATTTCGTAATTTTGTGGGGATAATCAGCGAGATAAAGTTTTGTAAAACTCCGAAAACATGTGTAAAGTTTGTTGCAGATCTCTAGCTAGCCTCATTCTCAAATACTGGACGACTAACCTATGTACATTCTCGCTTTGTTGGCTACACTTCCTTTTATTTTATACGTGGACGGAATATACCACCGGCGTGATCCTTCTCAGTATCTGACACGTGTACGAAGTTTGGCTGAAATCGTCTCAAAAATGGCTCTGAGCTCTATGGGATTCAACTGCTGAGGTCATAAGTCCCCTAGAACTTTGAACTACTTACCCTAACTCACCTAAAGACATCACACACATCCATGCCCGAGGCAGGATTCGAACCTGCGACCGTAGCGACCGCGCGGTGCCAGACTGTAGCGCCTAGAATGGCTAAAATCGGTCCAGTGACTTAGAAAGAGATGTGTAGCATACGTACATGCATACATTTTTATCTTCCTAGCTTGTAATGTTGGGCAGACTCTTCTGACTCGTCACATTCTGCATGTAACGCTCAAATGCACCATTCTTGCGAAACCGGAAGTGTAGCACATTGGTTTCAGCAAGAAGAAATTAACAAAGATCAGATGACCTAAAAGCTTACAACAATTTCACTCTACTATTCATGGAAAACACAATATTTTTGGTAACGAAATATAAAAATATGTTTCTAAAATACACTTAGTTCAAAGTTTGGAACTTTGGAAGATCAGTACGTTTTACTGCGCATTTCAATGGTAATTGCGTAGAAGTTCTGACAGATCGAGTTTAGAAAGTATCAGGCTACTGTAAATGACTGAAGCGATATCCAAGATTTGCTGTAGCTAAGTTATATTATTTGACAGTGTGTCACAGGGCCTTGCACACACTCAAATAGATCTCTTGACATGTTACAATTTCTCCGTATGTTGTCCCGTAGTGATTCTAGATATATGTAATCGACAATAAATTGCAGGAAGTCCAAGTCAATGTGTTGGAAAGTACTGCTTATAAGAGCTCGCATTTCGCGAAGGTTTGTGTGGTAAAGGAGGTCCAAATACTGACTCTTTCACCTAACACCACACAAAGAAAGTCACTTGCGGTTGGGTTGGGACAGCATAGAGGCCACTGCTGCTGACTACCAACCACACCACAACTGATCTCAATTTCCTATTCAAGAATTCGTGAACATCATGATGATATTGGCCCTGAAGATCGTCGTGTTGGTAGATGAAATCCACAGTGTCCTTCTCCAGTTGTGGCATACGCCAGTTTTCCGCCATTCCCAGATACACATATCCTGTTACAGTCTTTTCACAGCGTTAAAAGCGATCGTAAACTTTAAAACGTGACACTGCATAGGACACAATAATATTTGGTGAATCTCAAATGTGTTGCACGATACCATGGGCATGCTCCATCCTCCACATTTGCATACTATACCTGTTCACTGTGCCGTTCACAAAAAGCGTTATGTAATCACAGTAGGTGAGTATCTCACAAAAACTATCATCTTCCATAACATTTTGTAACTGTGCCGGAAATACAAAGCGTCTGACTTGGCCATCAAGAGTCAGCGCTTGTATCAACTGCAAGTAGAGGAAATTCGGCTTCATTCATGTCCTTCAGAATTTCCAACCGGTCGGTTTTTGTACGTTGAACTTTCTGCTTACTCTGATCGTCGACTTCTGTGATCTACATGTGAAACTCGCTCGCAAGCGGTTAACCATTTCCTCACTCATCGCTGGCCAGCCAACGGATTTCCTCTTGCATAGGAATCCTTGACCCTTGAACTGCGCAAACGATCGCCGAATGGAGTTGACAGGAGATGGCTCTTTGTTGAATATCATTCTGAAGTGTCATTGCACACTCACAGCAGACTGATGGGACTGGATTTCTTGCACAATTTACACTTTCTCGGCGTCTGTCGGCATCTTACCTAACTGCTCAGTGCTCAGTCGAGTGCTCTCGTGCCAAAAATCTGAAGTGAGGCAGCTAGAGTACAAGACGTTTTGAGTTTTTCTGTGTGTATGTTATGTGACGGGAGGTCTATTATTGTTGCTACAGTGACTTTATGAAGTCGCTATATTGTATACACTTCGTACTGATTTGTGAACTTCCGAAACAACTGACGAATAGCTCGCGAAATCTGTTAGTGTATCGGCAAGTTAGCAGCAGACAGAGACGTACGTCGGCGACTTGTCTTCTTCAGTCGGCCGACACGTCTAGATCAGAAACGGGGTCAACCTGAGGGGCTTACGGCCGGCCGGTCTTGAATACACGTGAGGAAGCACCCCGCGCGGAGTGATATATGAGTCCGCAAAGCAAGATAGATGTGTGGCGGTTGTCTCTCAGAAACACTTTGCATGTCGCGGAGACTATCATTTATAACGGGGATGCCGCGACGTGCCCAGAACGTCTGCGGCCAGCGCCGACATTAACGCGGCCGCCCTTTGTCTTCGCCGCGGTGCATGACGGGCGCCGCTGCCCCCTCCCGTCCTCCGCAGCCAACACGGCCATACATTAGCCGCCACGGCGGACGCGGCGCGCCTGGTGCAGCCTGGCATCCGCCGCCACCGCCGTCTTAGAATACCTGTCCGTGTCTCTCGGGCGCGCACGTCCGAGGTTATCGACAGAGGCACGCAATTATTCTTCCTCACGATTCACACGTTTATACCGACGTTGGCGAGTTTGTCGGAATGGCATTGCTGTCGTTTGTCACAAACAAGGAACAAAATATTCATTGGAGACAGCACTTTGTGTCCCACAGAGTCGTGAAGGATTCTTTGGAGTAGCGATATTTTATGCACCTAGACACAGACTTTCACAATGTGAAATAGAGGAAAAGGATCCTTTATTAGTACTAAACGCCGTGACTTGTCACTGCAGCCATTTCTTTCTACAAGAGCTATTTTTGTTCTTCAGGGTCCTATTGGTTGCGAAATGGTAATCAGAGTGAAAATCAAAACTGTTTTATTTACAACACTTACCTACACCGTTGAGCTTCTTCTGTAAATAGGAGGAGGAGGAGATTAGCGTTCAACGTCCCGTCGACAACGATGTCATTATCGACGGAGCACAAACTCGGATTAAATAAGGATGGTGAACGAAATTGGCCGTGCCCTTTCTGATAGCTCTCGATCTCCCACCATAATCGTGTCCATCAACATGAGGTGGCAAATAAGAGGTAGACAAGGAGTTGGAAACGTGCGTTCTCCAATGCCAAGACTGCTTGGTAGCTACAACAGGAAAACACAATTAATTAGTAGGAGCGCAAAATAAGAAAGTATTTATTATTTAACTTTGCTGTAGTCCGTGATCTGTTTCTTGACAATTATAGAAGACGCGACTAGACTGTCTGTAGACTGATATAATTTACATTTTAACTAATGTTCAGTCTTGATCACAATACTTATGTCATGTCTCAATAACATAGGTGAGCGGTTTCGGTTATATTTATATAACCATCTTCAAACCAATGGCTTCCTTGAAGGATGGTAGGCGGAGCTCTCCTCAGCAGCTGTAGATATTCGTGTTCTTGTAGTCTGTCACGAGTGCACGAGTTGGTAGTTGCTAGGCGTATACCTTTTCCTCCATGTCGTTTATGTTGTTGTACATTTTGAATGTAACAAAATATTTGACTTAACGGCTTACAATATCGTTTTTACACTTCCAACTCAAGACTCAACTGTCACTGGCGTCAAATCTTGAGAAATTGGACTATCTCGCTTTTGTTTTCGCCCAAAATTTGATATCTACATCGTGAATACATCGAACTTCGTGGTGGCGGTGCTCGCAAATCTCCATCGCATGCACTGTAATAAGCTTGTATTTCTCCTTCACAGACACTAACTTTCCACGTTCCCACTGCCGTTTCCATTCATACAACATACACCGTGTAGGACATGTGGTGCGAAACCCGGTTTTCATTCCAAACGTCGCGCGATGTTCGAATGTTTTGGTTCACTTCGGCTGATTTTGACGTTAAGCCAATATTTCAGCATTTGGATTTTCTCGTTTCTTGAGCAAAAGACGACCCTTTTCTCCTTCTCTCGTATTTGATCATCTCCATCAGTTGAGGATCCTTCTGGCGACGATATCGAAGGTGTCGACTGTAGTCCATTCACTTGCTCACAAACGAACGATTCCACTCCACCTGGTGTGCTCTCGTCGATGTCTTATGTTCCCTGTTCTGTGGCATTCGACTCATTCCGTTGATCAATTGTGTCCAGTAGATATGCTACACACTTTGTTTCATCTTCAGTTATTTCCGTTGTTGTACGTTTGCAACAGTCGCTATCCATCGTCGGGAGCGGTGTCTGTTCTGTCACACATGTTCGACAGAACACCACACCTATCCATACAATTATATTCTATAAGTTTGCTACTTTCAACTAACGAAGCGAAACCAGACTGCCGAAAGAACATTACCACAAACTCCGAAAAGTAGTTTTATATGTCAGGAAAATGTTCTCCTATATAGCAGTTTCACGCCTAAACAATCCAAATAAATAAATAAAAGCGACAGTGAAACTGGAATCCGGGAGCTTGGGTACGACCTAGCGCTCTACCAATTAACCCACGACAGTCACACACATTAATTACTCTCTAGTGTTACTTTTAATTAACGATCACGCCCGTTCTGCTGGATGACAGCATGTAGTACGCACTAAACCGTTGGTTGATACTCTTTCGACGTACAACGTTGGGTACCGATCTGCGTGCCTGACTTCTGGAGTTTTGTTGTTGTTGTTGTTGTTTTTTGGCGAAGGAGACCAGACAGCGTGGTCATCGGTCTCATCGGATTAGGGAAGGATGGGGAAGGAAGTCGGCCGTGCCCTTTCAGAGGAACCATCCCGGCATTTGCCTGGAATGATTTAGGGAAATCACGGAAAACCTAAATCAGGATGGCCGGACGCGGGATTGAACCGTCGTCCTCCGAAAGCGACTGCAGTGTCTAACCACTGCGCCACCTCGATCGGTTCTGGAGTTTTGGGTATAAGCTTCAGTTCCTAGAAAAGAAAGCAGTAATTCTACTGCTCCATGTTTCTACATCAGAGCAAAGAATCCCATTTCATAATTTGTCCGCAAGAAGGCTCGTCATCAAAGCAGATAAGGATGAAGGGACTTCAGCAGGAAGGAGGGACTTGCTGGCTGCAGTGCAGTAGATGCGTGAAGACTCCGTTGGGCCGAACATAGCTGGGAGATATCGACCCTACCTCTGGAGTGTTTTTGGTGCCATCACACCGGTTACAGTTTACCGATTAGTTGCTCGACCGTTGTAGGAAGTAAGCCTTTTCAGAAGAGCTTTACGTTCCTATACTACGGACTTTACGATGAGGCCTTTTCTGTAACAGGCAGTAATTTAATTTTTTGCTGACTTTTGACCCTCTGCATGCTGTTTCCTTTCGGATCTAGCAGGTATTTATGGTCATTCTTTCGATATTCTCTTATGAGCAAAGGCACTCATTTTTATTTTCTCACCTGGCCCTGATTAGACGAATTTCAGGCCACATATTCGCGATTTGCAGTGAACGTGGATTGGCATTTGGATTTTCATTTCCATTTGCCATGTTACTGGGCAGTGTGGCTTGGTTAATAGAGTACAGAAGTCAATTCTTCTTGTTAAAACTTTTCCATAAAATTCTTGTCAGACGTATTACATATTCAGTGCTTGCCAGCCTTGTTCTATTTATTGGTCTTTATATTTGATTAGAATAGTGTTTAGTTCAGCCTAGGTCTGTGTGTTACAGGATGAATTACCCACAATGTAATAACGTGTTTATTGCGTTCAAGAGCGAGTCTGGAAAGGGACTTATCTGTACGCTTTAGTTGGTCTTGAGACATTAATCAGATCGTTATTGGTAGTGTAAATTCCGCACACATATGTAGAAAAAAATCAGTCTTTGTAATACAGCAGGTCAACTGATTCTAGTGACTCTGCAGTACTCATTATTAGCCGTTTGCCTCACTAGCCACCTCTACAAGAATTATGTTGTGACTTGTTTGTCTGCAATTTCTGTCCGCCGAGCTCAGTTACTTTTTCCGTTTATTTGGTCCGTTGATGCCATTGTTTACTAGTGTGTAACCCCCTGGATAAAAGGCTTGTCATTCCATATTCCAATTGTATGTGATCCCGACCAGGGGGCCTTTATATTTGTACTTCATTTTCCTTATTATTTAAATGTTTCAGGCAGTTAACTGTGATGTTCTCATGAACTTAACGTCTTATATCTCCTGTTTTCATCGACCAATGCGCTGTAAGGCTCACTGTGTTTTTTATCAGCCCCACAGCCTGCCTGCCAACCAGTGACGGCTGTAGTGTAAGTTCAGAAGAGCACGTGAACATCTTACTTTTGATGTCTTGTGAATTTCTTCTATTTTTTATATTTATTTATTTTGAAGGATGTCAAACATAACTGGAAATACACGTCACTAAATCTACCTCACAATGCTACATTGTCACTCCTCTGGACTCCGTGTAACCTGGTATCAGGGCCGGAGCACAGCCTCTGTTGTGCATGTTTTAAGGAGATTTCGCGCATGTGCAACTGGTGTGACGCAATTATCTTAAGTGTCAAATACATTCGGATTTGATAAACAGTGTGCACTGTTCACGGCGTGCAGAGCTAGCCCTTACCATTCATCTGCAACTTCACGTCAATGCCTCCAGGTGGCAGCACACTGCAGTACACTTTTATGCCCGTTTCCTTGGCATAAATCCCGATAGACGGTAGTCATTCCTGAAATAAGCCTATTCACTCACTATATTGTATAATTTGGCCAGAACTCGGTATATACACTACTGGCCATTAAAATTGCTACACCAAGAAGAAATGCAGATGATAAACGGGTGAGCGGATGATTTGGATGGGATTCGGTTACTGAAAAAGGGACATATAATTCAAGGTTTATTTCCTCAAAACAATTGATTGTAATAAATTACACTGTGGCTTACAAATTACAGTGACACAAACAAGTCAAGCTGCTTGAAATATGAGGTAATAAAAATTTTATATGCCAAAGGTGAACAGAGAAACTAATTTTTTAATTTTTGTCGTTTGAATCAGTGGAAAAAAAATCGTTAACTATTTGATAGTTTAACAAATAATCATTGTGCATTAAACTACATACTTTCACCTAATACAGTTAAATTTCATAATGTGAAGCACAAATGTATAATTTACAATTAAATTTTCAGTCGAAGTTACTCCTTCCTATACCTTCTTTAAAAGAGTGATAAAATTTCCAAAAGGTATCTCAATTAAAATTGCCGTAAAACCCTTAACACAACAACACGTACATGACTAGCTCAAATAATAAGTATATGTACGGCACAACCCAACATTTGCTTCCTTACAGAGAGTTTGCTGATTTCACAAGCACAGACCACATTCAAAATCTAGCCAACATGGGTCGCTTGCCGGTCAAAACATGTTACGACTGCGGCAGCAGGCAAACTTACATAGGTAATAAAAGAACACAGGCCACCTAGCAATCTTACCAAATTCAGGAAGAGGAGGGGGGTGGAGACACAATAAATACCATACGCAAGTGAACTGCCCGGCAATATTGCAGCTGAGCGCTAGTAGCCAAAATAAGGTTGACAGATACCAAGGTCTGACATCATCTTAGAGCTAACTGGCACAACAAATAAATAAGAGTAAAAGAACAAGCAAATGGCAATGCCCAAGAATTTAAATAGGATTAAGTACACGCGAGGCTAAAATCAATTGCTAGCACCTTGGACATAGTCTTAGGCTTAATTGACACTACAAATAAATAAAGGTAAAAGAACAGGCAAATGACAATGGCCAGCAATTAAAATAAAAAATAAGTAAGCACAAGGCTAAAAGCAATTGGTAGAAACTTAACAAGCACACGTAAAAATTTCAGACTGCTGCCACATCACAAAACGGAACAGGCGCGCGCGCAGTCCCCAGCAAGCCAGAAAACCAATAACACACACTCCAACAACCGGGCCAGTCTGACCACAGTAATTTCCACTCAGAATCAGGGCTCGTGAGCACACCGAGACCACGTAAAACACACACTCCCAAATAATTCTACCAACAGATACGGCTGTCCCCCGGGCAGGAAAACGGGGCCGACAGCACACACCAGCAGAAAACTCGACACCTAGACTCCGGCCAGAACGGAATCACGCAGAAAATATAAACAACAGGTGAAGTAAGGTGAAACGAACCCCGCCATGCAAACCGGACAGAGCAAACACACAGAAAGCCTGCCCTGCAGTCCTTACAACTCCTGGGTGCGGAGACCCAAGAGATATCGTGGTAACCTTTTCAGAGGCGGAGAACCGCGAGCGATCGCGTGCGGGAATCCATCTGTTGTCCACTACAGCATATCACCGACACGCCACACCGCCCAACGGGCAAATCAACGAAGCCCATAACAATGAGAAGAGTGGGGGGGGGGGGGGGGAACACAATAAATACCATACGCAAGTGCACTTGCCAAACCTACTACCAAAAATACGGTATAAAAGGATCTCAATTAATGACAAAATCCGGGATAGGCCCGGCAATATTGCACCTGACCGCTAGTAGCCGGGGCGGAGGGCAAAATACCACCTGCTCGGTGCGAATCCAACTGCCGAGCGGAGCGCGCGCGGCCCCCCGCGAATAACGCTCCAGAGGGCAGCAACCCTCTCAGCGCCTGCGCAGGCCGAACCAGACGGAAACGGAAATACAAGTCGCTATCGATAGTGTCGGATACGCAACGCGCCAGAGAAATGGCACAACGGATAATCATTGGACAAATATATTATACTAGAACTGACATGTGATTACATTTTCACGCAATTTCGGTGCATGGATCCTGGGAAATCAGTACCCAGAACAACCACCTCCGTCCGTAATAACGGCCTTGATACGCCTGGGCATTGAGTCAAATAGAGCTTGGATGGTCTGTACAGGTACAGCTGGCCATGCAGCTTCAACACGATACCACAGTTCATCAAGAGAAGTGACTGGCGTATTGCAACACGATACCACAGTTCATCAAGAGTAGTGACTGGCGTATTGTGAAGCCAGTGTCTCAGCCACCATTGACCGTTTTCAATTGGTGAGAGATCTGGAGAATGTGCTGGCTAGGGCAGCAGTCTAACATTCTCTGTATCCAGAAAGGCCCGTACATGACCTGCAACATGCGGTCATGCATTATCCCGCTGAAATGTAGGATTTCGCAGTGATCGAATTAAGGGTAGAGCCACGGGTCGTAACACATCTGAAATCTAACGTCCACTGCTCAAAGTGCCGTCAATGCGAACAAGAGGTGACCGAGACGTGTAACCAATGGCACCCTATACCATCACGCCGGGCGATACGCCAGTATGGCGATGACGAATACACGCTTCCATTGTGCCCTCACCGCGATGTCGCCAAACACGGATGCGACCATCATCATGCTGTAAACAGAATCTGGATTCATCCGAAAAAAAAATTACGTTTTGCCATTCGTGCACCCAGGTTCGTCATTGAGTACACCATCGCAGGCGCTCCTGTCTGTGATGCAGCATCAAGGGTAACCGCAGCCATGGTCTCCGAGCTGATAGTCCATGCTGCTGCAAACGTTGTCGAACTGTTCGTGCAGATGGTTGTTGTCTTGCAAACGTCCCCATCTGTTGACTCAGGGATCGAGACGTGGCTGCACGATCCGTTACAGCCATGCGGATAAGATGCCTGTCATCTCGACTGCTAGTGATACGAGGCCGTTGGGATCCTGCACGGCGTTCCGTATTACCCTCCTGAACCCACCGATTCCATATTCTGCTAACAGTGATTGGATCTCGACCAGCGCGAGCAGCAGTGTCGCGATACGATAAACCGCAATCGCGATAAGCTACAAACCGACCTTTATCAAAGTCGGAAACGTGATGGTACGCATTTCTCCTCCTTACACGAGGCATCACAATAACGTTTCACCAGGCAACGCCGGTCAACTGCTGTTTGTGTATGAGAAATCGGTTGGAAACTTTTCTCATGTCAGCACGTTGAAAGTGTCGCCACAGGCGCCAACTTTGTGTGAATGCTCTGAAAAGGTAATCATTTGCATATCGCAGCATCTTCATCCTGTCGTTTAAATTTTGCGTCTGTAGCAGGTAATCTTCATGGTGTAGCAATTTTAATGTCCAGTAGTGTATAAACATGATCAGAAAGTAAATTCCCGCCATATCGACTGAAAGGTGGGGATGTACTGGGATTCGGACACCAATGTGCAAGTCAAGGGTGAGGGAGGATGTTGAATCTCGCTTCTGACGACAATGTGCAGGTGGTCGAGCGGTAGGTTCTTAGCAGGTGTGCATTCAGGTCAGATGTCAAATAACAGAACAGGAAATTTGATCAAATAAAGACAATATATTTCAGTGTACGGGGTACATGGGGCGGGCACAGGGTAGGAAGTTACTAGCAATTTTAATGGCCAGTAGTGTATGTTATAAGACAGAAAAACCTATTATCTGTGACTGGGATGAGATACAGTATATGAAGTTTTCGATTTTATCGCAGTAATCCACCTGAGGCGCTGAGAAATATAAAGCACATCATCGTCGATTGCGAGACTATAGAATTTATTCATGCTTCTGACATCAGTGGATCTTATGTGGGTCACGTTTATCTGGTCTGTAAGACCACACTGAGTATATGAACATTCACGAAAATATACGTCACTGATTTCTCTGATATTAACTTAAATGCGGAGTCAACGACAGTGTGCTTGGCCCTTTTGATTGTCAGCATCTCATTTGTATTGTAGTCAGGTGACAGTTTTAGTAGCGCTGTCTACTAACACTGCCATTTCCACACACGGCATTTTGTGTTTGGTGTTGGTTGTTTATTTCGCAGGAATCCTCTTTCGTCGTCAGTGTCAACATAACCTCAGTTGAATCAGTTTCAAGTGCTAACAGAAATAAAGATTACCGCAGAGGAACTAGAGCCTCCCAGACCATTTCGTTGATGATAAAGCGACGAAATCAACATTTAACAAAGAAGTGTACAGTAAGCGTAAGTTGTTATGTGGGTGCAACGTAAGAATTCCTTAGATTTCAGCCCTGATGTTAATTTGCTATGTAATACATGTGTTAAGGATTTGTTCGTTTGTCCGAAAAAATAAAAAAGTACGAATACTCCCACGAACACAAAAATGTGAAACAGAGAGTACCGAAAGCTTAAATATATTTCGTTCTTTCCGTAAACTGAACTTAATAGTGTACAAAACAACTACATTTCAGAAGATTAATTCTTTTATTTTACATAGAAATTATGCATATTATAACTGTTATTATTATAGTTAGCAGTGACAGATGCTGTATAGCTATTATACAGCAGATCCTGTTAATTTCACGTTGTCATATTTATCTGAATCTAAAAATTTGTGAACAACCTGAATGTATACACACATGCTGCACTGCTGCCCACTGAGGCTTAACCTAAGGTCCCTTAAAAGAGTTATTGGCGGCTGTCTCGCGTTTTGAATCAAATTTCGTGTAAATCCTAAAGCATCTTGACCCATTAAAGCATCTTCACCCATTGCAAAACTTACTTGGACAACCACGTGTCATTGGTTCTGTTATCCTGTATTTATCTGACATAGTATTAAAGTTTTTTGGTCAGTGAAATTTTCATCACTTAAGATTGGTCCGCGTTGCCGTAAGAAGGTCTTCAATAGCTAGCCATCTTGTTTCTTAATGAAATTTGTATCAAAAATTCAATTACTCGAAAGGGTTTTGCCGAGGTAGGAATTTATTGTCGGGCCTTGAGCAGTATATGCAGCTGCTGAACGTAGTTATCTGTATGATCAGATGAAGTTCTTGACTCTCAAATGTGTGTTAACGAGCGATGCCAAGGGAAGTTAGTAATTTTTAATTTTTCACCTTGCACCTCTGCATTTTAAGGCTTTGTATATATTGAAGTGGTGAGCCTTGAGTTTAAATGTCTTATTCACCAGTAATCAATGATCCCACTATTGAACTGTTGGCTTTAGTAATTGTAAAGTTTTCCGTTGCTGTTTGGTAATAAATTACTTTTTGAGTATAAAAATGGTTCAAATGGCTCTGAGCACTATGGGACTTAACTTCTGAGGTCATCAGTCCCCTAGAACTTAGAACTACTTAAACCTAACTAACCTAAGGACATCACACACCTCAATGCCCGAGGCAGGATTCGAATCTGCGACCGTAGTGGTCGCGCGGTTCCAGACTGTAGTGCCTAGAACCACTCGGCCACTCTGGCCGGCTTTTTAAGTATAGGCAGTTTCGTTAACCAGCACCGTATCACTGCGTTCCATACCGCCTCATTGGCAGCAGAGCCCGGATATGTTTGAGTGGCACGGTTCTGGGTAGGTGTGGTGGTAGGATAGAATAATTTTGCTATTTACTGTACATTTGGATTTCACGTTTCAGAAGATGATCAAGAAGTTGATCGTCAATAACCGGAGAAGTGCTTTGGTGGTATCCTATCTCACAAAAACCCAACTACAGTATAAGTTGGCTATCAGGGGTGAGGAAACAGAGGGCAGCGTCGAGGAGGAGCTGGGACATGCTGTGTCCGTTGTCTTATCTTTACACCTAACGCAGCGGGTGAGATACATGATTCCAATGATATATTCAGTTCGTGGCGTCCTCCTCGCTCGTCTGCAAACCAACATTCAGTTGTTACACTATAGTGTCAGCGTCTGTGCTTAGGTGTTCAGAATCCACATTCAACTTAGTCATTTAGGTAATCGAGCGCTGGGCAACACCTTAACAAATGCAGATCGTAAACAGAAAGCTGCAATTAAAGGATTGCGTAATAAGGTCATCCACTTGCAACTCAAGAATAGCTTGCTCAGTTGGAGAGAGAACGAGGATCAGGATGAGGGGTTCTCCTCTTGGCATGCCAATCACTACAAATGTGGACCGAGGCCAAATCAACGGTGGAAATTATTTAACAAACCAGCCAATCCACTCTGACATACAGTGCAGGGAATCGCCTATTAATCTATTGTCAGTAATGGTAGTAGACACATTATGTTTAACTGTCTGCTACAAGACCAGCTGTGCATCGTTTTTTATGCCAATTCGGTAATTTTTCTGATTATCTATCCTCTGCCTCATGGACAGCTAAGCAGAACTTATTCGTAAGCTCTTGCTGTTGGTGAAACAGTGAGTGCATTACAATGAAGACTGTTTGAGGACATGTTGTCTAGTTAGTGTCGTAAGGATCTAGTGGTAGTCAATAAATTTTTTGGAATCAGCGATGTGATAAAATTTTGGTGTGGTATGCCAAGTGTCCATATCGCAGTGACGGTTTTATGACTCTTAATAAAATACTAGAAGGCACGTGTCCCGAGGCAAATTCGCGGATTTTATTTTCTAGTACGCCTCAAACCTTCTATGGTTTCTCTGATCTAGGCAGGTTCGGATATATTGTTGCTAATGTCCTCTTAACCAATGAGGAGCGTGTTCTGGCATTACCTATATCTAGAACGCGAGACTGAAAATAATCTTACCGATGTAATCGACCTAACGTTAAGTCTAATTATGCGAAAGCATGTTTATGAAGCAACCAAGTACGGTACTTGTTGTGTGACTGACCAGTGTTGCGCGAAAAGGATGGAGAGAATTTACGCCTTGTGGGTGTAGGCCATTTTATGGGAGTGCGTGGGTTGATAAACCGTAGCAGTAAAGTCAAGTTCCAGCACAAACTGACTAACCATTCGTGTGCACTAATATGAACCACTGACCAGTTTGTACACCGTACGATATTGGTAGGAATGTGTCACTGACGAATTAACAATACTACATTAGTATTTCTTGAATTGGTAAATTACATGGAATGCAGATATCTAGTATGTATGTCGCACTGAGAATTGGAGGCCATTACCAATGGTTGGCAAGGTATGACATCATCTTGGCATTCAGGGGCTTTCTTGGCCTGCTGAATTCCACGTTAGTGAAGGATTGAGCACTAACTTACTTGTAGGGTACAGTTTTCCTGAACACGCCCGCTGGACATTAAATTGCATCGGAAATGTCATGTTCAGTTTTAGGATAGGGAGAAGTGCTTTTTGTGCAGGCATCGGCACAAGCGCGGGGTTTGATCTACAGAGGTAGGGGGGTCAACATTTCATACATCCCACTGGAGTAAAGAGCAGATACGTGCCTTGTTAGAGGTCTTGGAATGGTACCCGGAAGTACTCAACGATCGGTTGGGCATCACCAACAAAACCCAGTATAAAATATTGGTGAGGTATCAGATGTCGGTTTAGCATTGCTCTACTTGTTATCACCACCAAAAGTAAGAGAATTAAGGTAAGTTGTTGATCGACGTCATACTTGTCCTCAATATCACTGATCGTTTTGTTTCCCAGTCTTACTGTGAATGAGTACCACCCTCTTGTGCATTGTACGGCACGGAATCAAAAGGTGATTCAGGAATCCGTACAGTTGCCTGAGCTTCATAATTGTTTTGTTTTCTAGTGCATAATATTTAACCGCTCTTTGCCTGAATCTGGGTTACGACCAAGTGCCCCTCATTTTGCATGGACAGGAATATTTCTGAATACGAACGACTTCGGTCTGAGTTGGTACTGAAGGTTGGTTGGTTGTTGGGGAAGGAGACCAGACAGCGAGGTCATCGGTCTAATCGGATTAGGGAAGGACGGGGAAGGAAGTCGGCCGTGCCCTTTGAAAGGAACCATCCCGGCATTTGCCGGGAGCGATTTAGGGAAATCACGGAAAACCTAAATCAGGATGCCCGGACGCGGGATTGAACCGTCGTCCTCCCGAATGCGAGTCCAGTGTCTAACCACTGCGCCACCTCGTTCGGTGTTGGTTGGTACTGAAGCACCAGTATTATCGTGCCTGTTAGATTCTGTGCTGGATGACTTTAAAAAATTTAAGCATGTCTACAATTGTGTGGACAATTTGGTTATTTACATCTAACCTGAAATGAGCATCAGAATCATAATAATAGGGCAAGTCCTTTACAACCTCTGGGAAACTGAGACAACCATAAAAACTGCTAAGGCAACTTGGTCAGCAAACAAATCTCGTTCCTTGGTTATATTTTGTCCAGTTAAGATTTGAGGGTGGGCAATGATCGAACTAACGCTGTTCAATAGTTTCCTTATGTGTAAGGATAAAAAAGATATAGCTAGATTCATAGGGATGGTGAAATTTTTCAGCAAATTCGATCCCAAATTTTTCGCAGCTGGTTGCGTTTCTAACCAGCCGTGGAGGAGGGCAGAGTGTTTCCAGTCAGGTGTTATTCAACAAGCATACTTCCCTGCATTGAAGGTGGCATTGGCCATTGACAGATTTAGACGGCAAGTTTGTGTTGCAGACATACGCCTCCAATGTTTCGCAGCCACATTCCTCCTAGAAAAGGAGGGAGAGAGTGTGCTAATTGTAGACTCATTCAAGCTGCAGTGAAGAGCTTCGGCTCATGACAGTGGTACTACCTGCAGGCCGTTTCGGAAAGACTATCAGGAGCGTTAGGAGAGAAAGTATGTGGTGACTCGCGGAGCAGCACGTTCCGGCAAAGACAGGTAACATGAGGCCTGGTTAGCTGAGGTGGCTGCAGGAAATCTGGTTGTGCTCGATCCTGCGTACGGTTCTGTGAGTTGACATTTGAACAGCATTTATATCAGAGTCAGCATTACCAGTCAGTCTTGATTGAAGTGAATTAAGTGCGGTACTGTGATGAATTTCATCGGTAAAGCTTAACGAGGACAGGAGTCGGTTATGTGAGCAACAGCAGTACAAGGAACTTCCTGCCAAATTAGAACTGTGTGTTCTATGGTACAGCACTTGCTTGAAATTCAAAGACCCCGAGTTCAAGTCTCGGTCGTGCAAACAGTTTTAATCTGCCAAGAAGATTCATATCAGCACACGCTCCGCTGCAGAGTGAAAATTTCATTCTGGAATGCAAAAAGTATACAAGTACGTTTCCTCTTGAAACTAATGTACTTGGCTTAGCCACATCGTACTTGAATTCTGGCTTCCCCAGCTCGCGATTTTAGTAGCTGCCAGTGGATCGTCACGGCTTACAGACGGCGCCTCCGTTTTGACATGAATACTTAATCGTAGGGGCTAGTATTTATGAACATTTTGTCATATGTAGTTTCCATTAATTTACAAATCTTCAGGTCCAGTAGGGTATTAAACTGCATAAGTCTTACTTTGATATTTAGTGCACCCAGTGAAGACGATACTTTGAAAGTTGTTTTGTAAGTATTACTGCTTGAGTGCTGAGATTTCCTTTTATCGGGTGACGAGATCTTTTAGGAGATAAATACCGTTCTTCCGGTAGTATCTTCTTGTGGTGTGGTACACAGCAATCGTATTAAAGAAGTTATTACAAATTTATTGTTGCAATTTGGAGGGTAGTTTTGAGTGTAACTGGTTTATTATAGGTATTGTCCAGAGTGGGCCGATACCGAAAGCAATGGCTCTTTGATAGAGACTAATACTCTTTATGTGCAAGATGATCGAAGTTATTGACTTCTGTAATCTATTTTGGAAATATGGAAAAAACTGACAACTAGAAGGGACAGAATGATGGAAACTCTGTTAAGACGTCAGGGAAATACTTCCGTAGTATTAACAGGAACGGCAGATGATTGAAAATCTAGAGGAAAACAGTTGTTGGAATACATACAGCTAATAACTGAGGATGCACGTTGC
This sequence comes from Schistocerca nitens, assembly GCF_023898315.1. Taxonomy (NCBI): domain Eukaryota; kingdom Metazoa; phylum Arthropoda; class Insecta; order Orthoptera; family Acrididae; genus Schistocerca; species Schistocerca nitens. The sequence goes on along the minus strand of NC_064621.1, from coordinate 316,552,247 downwards.
AGCTCGTACTCTGAGATGAAAAATTTGACACAGGAGAGTGATTCGTAGTCGGCCGCATCAAGCCGGTCAGAAGACTGATGACTCATAAAAATAAGTCTGTTTTGATGGCTATGAGAAATTGCGCATTGAATGTGGTTTCCTGTAAACACACTACAAGCAGCTGCCAGAGCCATTCCTTGTAGCATGATATTGTGTAGCTACCTGCACGGCTTTCTCTGAGCCACTGAAACCGATTATTAAACTGAAAAATTGTGGATGGTTCTTAAATTAATTTTATCATTTTTGCCATGCCATTTTTGAAATCATTATTAGTCAGTTGTGGTGCTGTGCAATCCTCCACATCTTCGGCCGATATTTGAGAAGACAAAATTCATTACAAAAAGTTTAATTTCTCTTATCAACTGTATGTTTTTCATTAATAAAACGTTTGAATTCGTCATTTTGTACATTATTTACGCAGACATCGCTCCATATGCCCCAGTGGTACAAACGTGGTAGTAGAGCGAATAGGTTGGAGCTGTAGTGGATAGTGACACATACAGGTACAGGGTACTGTTCCCGATGTTTTGCTCCAGAAGGGTTATTTGTGTGGAGAGAGACGCGAGGTACTTGAAGAAATACTAGCTCAAGCATGAAATACGCATTGGGGGGAGGGGGGGTATTAGCCCATGAGGATATTTTGAGGAATCAATACAAACGTTACAGAAAATACGGATAAACCTATTACTTTTCAGCCCCGAGGACGTACTGAGGAAAGTTGGCATTCGCTGCTGTTAGCGTTGTGCTCAATGAGATGCAATGTAAATGAGAGTTTTTTCTTGTATCTCGTCCTACCAGCAATCAGGTTATCAGGATAAAGACTCGTTTTCATCACTGTTTAGGAAGATTGGAATATTAGGCAGGCAAGGCTTAGGATGATGTTGAAGTAATACTGCCGCAAACAGCAGAGATTAGTGAGTAGATAAGTTGCATAACGGTAACGAGTGCTACACGAACTGATGGTGCTGGAACTGAATCTTCAGGCATTATGCATTTAAATGGAGGGAGTACGTTTACTAAGTTATCCACCCCCTTAGAAAAGAAAACGTTAGAGTGTGAAATTATCTCAGGTAATTCATTAGATGTGGGAGTCGAATTCTTTGTGATTCTAGTTGACCTCCACGACTAAAGAGGAGTAATGGGAATCACAGAGATCCACCTGCTACGAATTTTGGCGAATAACATGGAAAACCCCGCGGTGTACATTTTCCTTTAACCCTCCAAAACTAATTGCGGGCACTCTAGCTTTTTAAGAACTAACCTCTAAATGCATATGAAAAAAGTTGAGTGTATAATGCGAAGTTACAGCCATATGTGTAGCTCTTAATGTAGGGGAATTACAAAACAAATATCTCACTCTGACTATAGCTGTGTTCGTTATCATGTTGTCCTGATTGCTAATATCTTCCTGATCGTAGATCAAAAGACGACAGCTTAAAGTAAATGAAGGGGTTGAACATAAACAGTGATTTAGTTCAATACTCCAATTTATAGATAAACACAATTTCGGTATCGACATATAAAAAGCAGAATCAAAAACTTGTGACAGTTATTTCTATCCAAATCAGGGTGAAGATTAAATGGAAAGCAGTGTCACTCTCCTATCACCTAAATTACTTCTTGTCCTCCTAACGATTTATTCTCTCCTTCGATTTTCACAATAAGTAACAACTAATTTATCAGGTAATTCTCGACAGAAAAAGTGACTGGGAGCTTGTGACTAAAACCCAGAATTCCACACATTCATTACCAGTGCAAAAGGACATGGGACAGCTAATCGTGCTGGATTTAAAAAATGTTCAATCAAATTTAAGTACTTTGCTGATGCTGTGAATTATGCTCACCGAAGTATGACTGGGATGTAGCGAGCTGTGCACTGGAGACGTGCTGACCGTTTTATAAAGAAGAAGTACTCAACACCTTTATGGGACTACGAGATGTGGCAGCCACTAACGCGCTGCAACGCGAAGTCGAGCAGGACACCCTTACGTCCTACCGGAAAGTCGAATTGGATACTCTCGCTTGCTACCTATTGTGATTGGCAATTCGAAAGTTTTCACACACACAAGTTTTATTGATGTAAGTTCACAAGGTTAATGACTGAACAACAAACAAAAGGTAACAATTACGATGCCCGTAAAAGTCTCATAATTGAGGCAAACAAAAGTTCACTTCCAAATTTCCACAAAGGTTCGTGGTAACACACACACACACACACACACTAGTAAGAGTCCAATTCAGAGACGTAGTAATCTTCAGCGGTTGAAGAACACGAGGTCGGCATCTGGAGTGAACTGAACTTAGGGGCTGGTTGTAGCCCCTAAATAGCTGTCTCCAGGCAATCAGGTTTTGGCGTAGTGATATTTTCTGCAGGCCGTGGCTCGAGATCACCTTGCAGGAAGTAGTGCTCGGAATGTCTGTTTCCATTATCTTGTATGTAAATAGCCGGTGTTTACCATGGTGCTTTCGGTACTCCTTGGTACCTCGTCCTCTGTGATGTAATATTGGTTGCCGGCCCTCAGGGGCTACCTTGGCTCCGGTATAACACCCCTCCCCCCTTGCTAAAGCTGATGGGGCACGGGCTACCACGGGGGAGGGAGTACCAATACAGCCCGCTGCCGCAGGCTGATTTGCAGCTAAGAACTCTTGAAGGAGGCGGTAGAACCTGGCCGCCGGAGAGTAGGGCCCCGCCTTCCGGTTGAGGCGGCTGGAATGCCGCAGCGGTGTCGGTTGAGAGAAGATGCCGGGCTGCACAAGCGGCTTGGGGACGTCCACGTCGTCCAACCGAGGCGGCGCCGAAGAGGGGCTGGGAAGTGGGATCAGGGGAAGGTCCCGGAGCTGTCCCAGGTCCGGATTATGCGGCAGTGCGGGGCTAGCAGCCGGCATCTGCTGACTATCTCCGGGAAGTTCTTCCACCAATTGAGGAGAGGGCACCAACATAGGCCTCAAGGAAGGAACCGACGATGGGAGAGAGAGAAAGGCCGGTGTTTGGGACTGCGGCTACTCGAGGAAACGAGGACGCAGTTGGTTGGAGTGACGCGAAGCCACCCTGTCGTCTAGGAGTACGTCGAACACTTGTCGACCACAGGGCCGGATAACGACTGCTGGAAGCTAGCTGGGCCTGGGCCCGAAACTGCGAACTGCGAGCCCACACCAGATGAATATCGGGAAGCGCCAGGCAGGGCGCGAGGTCCAACCTGCGGAAGGAGGAGATAGAATAGGGCTCGAGGCTGGCGACCATGGAGTAGTTCGACTGCACTCTTGTCACCCACCGGCGTGGCCCTGCAGGTGATGAGAAATAACGTAAGAGCTTCTTCCAGAGAACGGTCATCCATTTGCTTCTTCATCTGAGTGCAAACAAGGTGCTCCACCTCTCCATTGGATTGAGGATGGAAAGGCGGGGTAAAGACGTAGTGGATTCCATTATCCTGACAGAATTTGGCGAACTCTTCACTGCGACATTGCGGGCTGATACCAAGGTGATTTTAAGGCCTTGAGTGGAAAATATTTTTGGCAGGGCCGTGATGGTATTCTCTGTGGTGGTAGAGGAGCATCGGATAATGAATGAAAGGTAAGTGGGAATATGCATTCGTGTCGAGTAACCAGTAAGCGCCGAGGAAGGGTTCCGCAAAATCCTCGTGGTGGCATTCCCATAAGAGGGAGGCGACTGGCCCGGATTGGAAGGACCGGCGTGGTGCAGTGCTGAGAACCCCGAACCATTCACCGCACGTCCGCTGTCATGCCTACCCAGAACACATGGGGAAATGCGAGGGTTTTCGTCTGGGCAATACCCCAGTGACCTTATGTAAGACATGAAGAATATGGGACCACAGGAAACTTGGTACGATGACTCGTTGAGTGGCGTCATTTTCCGCATGGAGGAGCACACTGTTGACAGCCACCAGTTGATGACTGATGGAGAAGAAGAATCTGAGGTCAGCTTGGGCGTGAGGCTGAGGAAGTGTCTGCCAAATGCGGAGAACAAAGTGACGCACCAGGTAGTGGAGCGAATCTGCGGTCGTCGCTGCGGTCACCCTCTCAGCTGTAACTTCGAATGAAGTTAAAGCATCTTGCATGTAGTCATCTTCCCGAAAAATTAGGAGGTCCGACGAATCGAATGCCAAATCCTGGTTGGAGGGGAGCCGAGACAAGGCATCGGCGTTGGCAAGCTGGGAGATGGGCTGGAAATGGAGAGTAGACCTAAAACGTGAAAACAATAGGTTCCATCGCTGCAGGCGGTGGGAAGAATTCCTGGGTAACTGGGCTGACGGGTAAAATAAGGCCATGAGGGGCTTATGGTTAGTGAGTAAGCGAAAATACCTACTGTAAAGGTACGGGAGGAATTTGGTACAGGCAAAAACGATGGCAAGGGCCTCCTTCTCAATTTGAGAATATTTGCGTTGGGCCTCTCTAAGGGCGAAAGGACAGATCCAACACCATAGTGTGAGGCGTTCGTAGGCAAGAGGAGAGGAAGATAGGGGTTATATGGCATGAGACACTCCTCGGCTTTAAGGTTTGGAAAACCGATTCACAAGGCGGGGACGAATGAAAAGGCACATTCTTTCGGCATAGGTGATGGACGGGCACCGCAATGTGGGCGGCGGAGGGAGTGGACTTTCGATAGTAAACAACTTCACCCAGGAAAGACTGCAATTCGTGTACGTCGCGCGGACGAGGAAGGGCCGGTATAGCGGCTATGTGGGAGGAGGTAGGCGATATGCCATCACGGAAAATGATGTGACCCAGGTAGGAGATATCAGGATGAAAAAAGGAGCATTTAACAAGGTTGCATTTTAGGACCGCAGTCCGCAGGCGCAGGAACAACTGTTGCAGATGACTGAGACGTTCATCCGCGGTACAGCGGGTGACGACGATGTCGTCGAGGTAGTTTATACAACCTGGCACATCCCACAAGATCTGTTCCAAGTAACGCTGAAAGATGGCCAGGGTATTAGCGATACCAGGAGGCGGTTCAACCAGAGCAGCCCAAAAGGTGTGTTTAGGACGGCCAAGTGAGTAGAAAGCTCATCTAAAGATTTTTGTAGGTAGGCCTCGGCAAGATTGATGGTTAAAATGTCTCTGAGCACTATGGGACTCAATAGCAGAGTCATCAGTCCCCTAGAACCTAACTAAGGACATCACATACAGCCATGCCCGATGCAAGATGAGAAACTGCGATCGTAGCTTCTCGCGGTCCCGGAGTGTAGCGCCTAGAACCGCTCGGCCACTGCGGCCAGCTGCAAGTTTGATCTTCGATAAAAAATTGTTCCCCCGCGAACTTAGAGAACAGGTCCTCGGGACGCGGGAGGAAATAGTCTTCAACCTGTAGCTGAGGGTTAAGCGTAGCCTTGAAGTCGCCACAAACACGATGACGCCCATCCGATCTCTTGAGGACGACCAAGTTTTTTCGCCCACGAACTGTAACGGATCGGAGTGACGACTCCTTCCATGGTGAGATGGTCCATTTCTTGTTGAAGAGGCTGTTGGAGGGCGTGGGTAACCTGCCGGGCTCGGAAGTACCTGGGGCAGCAGACGATTTCAGCTTTGGCGACGCATGGAAATCTTGAGCGCAGCCGACCCTCTGAGAGAAAAGCTCCTGAAATTCCGTGCACAAGGTATCGACTGTCGGGAACGGAACATGGGAAGTCACCTGATGAACATTTTCATCGATGGCGAAGCCAAAGGCCCAGAAGGCATCCAACCCTAAGACATACGTCGCGACGGCGTTGTTGACCACAAGGAAGGCAACTTCCCGCCTAACCGATTTATACATGACGGAAGCCGTAAACTGACGCAAGAGGGGGATCGCTTGCTTATTATAAGTGAGGAGGCGCCGAGGTGTGGGCGCCACGTGGGGCGCCCCAATCTTCGCGTAAGAGGAATAGTTGGTCAGTGAGACCTCTGCTCCAGTATCCACCTGCATCTGCAGCGGCCGACCGTTGACGTAAACGTCGATCATCAGCTTGCGAGATCCCAGAGACTACACCTGGGTATAGGCCCCCGACGGTCATTGGTGGGATGAGGAGGGGGCTGTCGAGATCGGCCGACCGACTGACATGTCCGTTACGGGTGCAAACTGCACAATTCGCCCACGTGTCGGGCAGTCTTCCCGTGCATGGTTCTTAAAGCATACCGGGCAGGACGGCAGCCGAGGGCCTGGCGGCGCTGGCGAGGGCGCGAGGGCCTCCGTACACTGACGGTCTGCAGTGGACCTGCGAAGCCGTCCGAGGGCGCAAATTCCTGGACAGGTTGGCTGCCCTGTCGACGCTGTGAAGAACAGGACTGTCGTCCCCGGTCATCGGAACGGACGGTGGCAACATCTTCGACCTCCGCCAGCAATGCGACGGCATCCGAGGCGTCGTGGTTGCGGAGGGCCGCCACTTCCGCCCCGGATTCCAAACGCTTGTCGGCCGCCATAGAGACATCGTACTTCAATGCTAGATGAGTGATTTGGTCCAGAGTAGGATCGTCCAGTCTGAGGGCGTCGCGATGGAAATCCTCGTCAGATGCGTCCTGGATAAGGTGGTCGCGGACCATCTCGTTCGCGTAGGATTCTTTGCAGACTCGAGTGTTGAAGTGACTTTTCCGACTGAGATGTTGCAGTTCCGCTGCCCATGGGCGATAGGATTGGTCCGTCTTCTTGCGACACTGGTAAAATTCGACACGGGCAGCCAACTCTTGGAACCGTCGTCGGTAATAGGCCGCGAGAACCTCACAAATTTGGGAGAAAGTCGAAGAATCCGGAGGTCGAGGCTAGAGTTTCGTCAAGAGAACAGACACTTCCAGGAGAAAAAGTAGGAACGACGAGCAGCCTCTTGGAAAACCTAGTCGATTTCAAAATGCTGCTGGAGCTACTTCTCCTATGTTTCCCAGTCTTCAGCATCCTCGTTGAAAGCGGGAAACGGCGGGGGCAGCGGAACCGGGCGGTTTCGCAAGAGTTCCGTAAATAAGCGTTCCTGTGTGTCCTGAGATTTCTTGCAAAACTGTTCAAACCCTTGTAATAAGTCGTGCACGCTTTGGACTAGCTGCAGAAGTACAACTTCCGCCATGAGGAAGATACACGCAGGCACCAAATCGTCGCTACTTGTGTTGTTACTGACAATTCGCAGTTTTTCACAAACACAACTTTTATTGATGTAAGTTAACAAGGTTTATGACTGAACAACAACCGAAAAGTAACAATAACGATGCCAGTAAATGTCTCATAAATGAGGCAAGTAAAAGTTCACTTCTAAATTTCCACAAAGGTTCGTGGTAACACACTCACACACACACACACACACACACACACACACACACACACACACTAGTAAGAGTCCAATTCAGAGACGAAGACGTAATCTTCAGCGATCGAAGGTGTGGTGTCACTGCCAGACACCACACTTGCTAGGTGGTAGCTTAAATCGGCCGCGGTCCATTAGTACATGTCGGACCCGCGTGTCGCCACTGTGTGATCGCAGACCGAGCGCCACCACACGGCAGGTCTCGAGAGACGTACGGGAACTCGCCCCAGTTGTACGACGACGTTGCTAGCGACTATACGGACGAAGCCTCTGCTCTCATTTGCCGAGAGACAGTTAGAATAGCCTTCAGCTAAGTTAATGGCTACGACTTAGCAAGGCGCCATTAGCCTTAAATAGCTTGTATATAAAGAGTCACTTGTATCGCCACAATCTCCAGATGTCTCATCAAGAACGATGTATACAAGGATGTATTAAAAGTTAAGTATATTCCAAAGATACGTATTTTCGTTATCACATTCATTAAGTCTCCTGTTTCAGACCTCACTCCATCCTTCGTGAGTTAGCGCGTGCATCTTGGCCGCCTCTTTCAATTAGTGTGCGTAGTGTTGGCAAGTCTGCCGACACTACAGAAGGCATCCATAGTGAACTGAACTTCAGGTCTGGTTCTAGCCCCTAAATAGCTATCTCCAGCCAATCAGGTTTTGGCGTAGTGATACTTCCTGCAGGGCGTGGCTCGAGCTGCCACTGCAGGAAGTAATGGTCGGAATGTCTGTTTCCATTATCTTGTATGTAAGTAGCCGGTGTTTATCATGGTGCTTTTGGTACCCTCTGGATACAGACAACCTGGTCCTCTGTGATGAAATATGGGTTGCCGGTCCTCAGAGGTTACCTACCTTGGCTTCGGTATAACGCTACCATCAAGACGAACCGGGCACTTTACCGTCCTATTTGCAAGTGCTTCTCTTTCGGCATTCATTTCTGAGTATTCTTGCAGTCAAAGCGTACCTGTCGTCAATCGCAAAATTACCAACTGCCACGGCCCAATTACAGGGACCCATCTATTAGAGGGTCCCACCAAAAATAGCGCGTCTATTCCAGCCTCCATTGGTATCATGAAACGTTCCCACGTTACCCAAACCATTCATTTGAATGCTGTGATCTGTCGTCAGACATACATATGCCAACCACATGTCCTCCCACTAATGTTCAAGGCCTCACAACTGGGCTCGAGAAATTGAGAGAGGAGCACTACGAGACTAGAATTTGTATCCTGTGGCCTGTGCTTTCTTAAATCGGAAGATGCTAATCTTCAAAGGTAGTCAGAAAACATGAAAAGATGCCTCTGAATCTCATGCATGGCCCCATACCGCCCTCGTCCGTGCCTTTGCCGCAAGCAGTCATGTGCGAGGATAACGCTTGCAGCCCCTATGGGTTCCAGGCCGACCTCGCTTCCAAGAATCTCACGTCATGCAGACAGCGTCCCCTTACACTGGCCAATGACCTTACTGGCCGATGTATTTCCTGTTGCGCTGTCTAAAGTCAAGTGCTCTGCACAATCACATAATATACGTCTATCGTATCTGAGTGGATATTAGAAATAACTGAATAAAGGCAATGGACTGATGAATTGCTGGCAGTGATTTGCAATAAGACGATACGACTTTGATCATTCCAAGAGGTAGTATACATTCGGGGTGGATAGGAAGAGAGTTGGGAAGAAGCAATTGACAGTTGTGCGAATAGGATACGAAAAACAGCTTGGGCATTTTGCATACAATACATGGGAACAGAAATTGTACAATATGTACTGGACGGCATAAAACGGGAAAATGCAAGCAAAGCGGTCTGTTACACGGCGCCACAAACCTTTGTAGAGTTAACTAGTCTCCTGCGACAGATCGTCGTCGTCGTCGTCGTCGTCGGCTGATACTCGTATCCGAGTTTTCATTTCTATCCTGAGATTTTCTTTGTCGCGGTTCAGGCGTGGAAGTGTCGTTGATGGCTTAGCAATCCAATCCTAGCGTGGAACAGGCGGCCACAGACATTACAGCTGATGGAAGGTGGAGGACGTGGCTGAGCCTGGAGGAGTTTACGTCTTCGACGTTCCAGCTCAAAATTTTGAAGAGCATTTGAGGTAACTGAGTGCCAGCGACTTCGGTCTTCTGCTATTGTGGACCAGTTACTCGGATCGATGTTCAAGTTTTTCAGATTTTTCTTGTACTGATCCTTATAACGTTTGAGAGGGGCACCTCGTGGCCTTTTACCTGTGCTCACTTCGCTGTACAGCATTTGGCGTGGAAGTCTGTCATTTTTCATCCGCTGGACATGTCCGACCCATCTTAGTTAATGCCCAATGATAAGAGCTTCCATGCTATCTGTACATTTTTGCTTTCTCAAGAACAGCCGTGTTGGATATGAAGTCATCCTATTTCAGGTTCATGATATATCTTAGCTTCTGTTGGTTGAAGCGTTCTAGTTTCTTCAGATCACAGCGATATAACGTCCAGGTTTCGCAACCATATAACAGGGTGGAAATGACTACAGCTTTGTACACCATCAGTTTGGTGTACAGTGTTAGGTCTTTATTCAGGAAGACACGCTTAGTAAGACGTCCAAATGCTACATGGCCAGCACGTAATATATTCTCCACATCTTTTCCAGATGAGCAGTTAGATGACAGTATGCTTCCCAGGTAGAGGAAATGGTCCACTTGTTCCAAGGGTGTATCATAAATGGATATGCTGAAGTCAGGAACGGAGGAGCCAGGAGTTGGCTGCGCCATCACCTTTGTCTTTGGAATATTGGTGGAGGGACCAAATCGTTCGTACGCCCTGCTGAAGGAATCAACTGACAGCTGCAACTCTGCAGGTGAATGAGCTGGAGAAGCATTGTCATCAGCATACTGCAGCTCTGTCACACGAGTGGTACTGGTGAACCTTTTTGAATGGAGTCTGGACTGGTTGAATAATCCTCCAACAAACCTGTATTTTAGTTCAATTCCTGCATTGTATACGGTTGTCTCGTAAAGCATAGCTGCCAGATACAATGCAAATAATGTTGGTGCAAGAACGCATCCTTGTTTAAGCCCACTTGTTATTGGGAATTCACCAGTCGTTTCATTCTGGCAGAGTACCTGTCCAGTCATATCATCGTGGAGAGCTTCAATCAGGTCAACAAAATGTTCAGGGCAGCCGAAGCGTTTTAAGACCATCCACATGGCTTCTCTGGGAACTGTATCAAAGGCCTTTTCTAGATCGTAGAAAACAAGTAGTAAATGCTTTTGCTGTTCGCTGCACTTCTCCTGTAGTTGTCATGCACAGAAAATCATGTCAATTGTCCCTCTTGAACGTCGAAACCCGTATTGAGACTCAGGTAGTATAGTCTCTGAAAATGTCTGGACGCGATTTAAAAGGATTCTTGCAAAAATTTTGCCACCGACAGAGAGTAGAGATATTCCCCGGTAGTTACCACAGACGTTTCTGTCGCCCTTCTTGAAGATGGTGACAATTGTGGAGTTCTTCAAGTCAGCTGGTACCTTGCGGGTTTCTCACATTAACAGAATGAGTGGGAAGAGTCTAGTTTTTAGAGACAAGCCGCCACCCTCAATACGCTCCATCGGGATGCTGTCAGGTCCAGGAGCCTTCCCAGGTTTCACACTCTTGAGTTCCTTGCAAAATTCTTGAAAAGTTGGAGGATCAGCCATCCAAGGTTTTGGAGGGTGCTGTGGGACATTTTTGAGAAAATCTCCAGCGGCAGTAGAAGGCCGGTTTAACAGTGAGCTTTAGTGCTCTTTCCAACGATTTAAGATGTCCTGACTTTCAGTAAGAATGGTGGAGTTGTCAGCAGCTTTCAGTGTTCCTGATGAGGAGCGGATAGGTCCATACAGCTCTTTAATACCAGCGTAGAAGCCACGCAGGTTCCTTGCATGGGAAAGATTTAGGAGTTCTCTGCCTTTCTGTTGTCACCATTTGTTCTTGATTACTCGTATTTCACTTTGACATTTCTGCTTGGGTTCTTGAAAGTGTGCTTACTTTTCTGCGCAGGACGGATCTTGAGCAAGGGATAGGTAAGCATCCCGCTTTGCATTGATGATGGCTTGGATTTCTCCATGGTTGTCATCAAACCAGTCACTTCTTTTCTGTGCACTAAAACCAACAACATTCTCCGCAGTTTCTTTGATGATGTTCTTTAATGTGGTCCATTCTTGTTCGACGTCATCTGTGGTTGCTGGAGCTTTGTTAAGTTGTTCAGACAGTATGTCTTGGAAGTGTGAGCGAATGTTTTTGTTGTTCAGGTTGCTTATGTTGAATTTTCTGCATGGTGGGTTTGAAAAGTGGGATCGTGGCTTCCTATACTTTGGTACTCTCAAACGGCTGACTAAAAGTCTATGGTCAGTCCAGCACTCATCAATGTTTAGTGCTGCTTTTGTGACGAGAATGTCTTTCTTGTCACGCTGTCGCGTAATAACGTAGTCTATAAGATGCCAATGTTTGGAGCGTGGGTACATCCATGGGTGCATCCATGTGGTCTTATAGCGGCTACGCAAACGGAATTGGGTATTGGAGATGAAAAGCTCGTGCTCAGCACATAGACCAAGAAGTAACAACCCATTTGCATTGCAGTTTCCCACCCCTTGTTTACCCATGACGTCTCTCCAAAAACAGTTGTCCCTTCCCACTCTGGCATTGAAATCATCAAGTAAAATTAATTTATCTTGAATGGGTATTTTAGAGAGAGTACTGTTCAGTTGGTGGTAGAACTGATTCTTTGTGTCATCACTGTCTAAAGTAGGAGCATATGCAGAGACGAAGGTGATGAATCTGTCTGAACCAATGGGTACTCTGAGAGTCATCAGTCTTTCATTAATTGAGACAGGTGTAAGTCGAAGATCTTTCACTATTTTCGTTTTTACGGTAAATTCTGCACCATGGATGCGTGGTTCTCCTGCATCCTTTCCCTTCCAGAAGATGGTGTACCCTGAACGTACCTCACTAATGTGTCCATCACCTGAGAGTCTTGTCTCACTCAAGACAGCTATGTCTATATCTAGCCGGGCTAGTTCTTGGGTGGTAAGAGCGGTTCTTCTCTCTGGCCTGTAATTGTTCACGTCCAGGAGGGTCCTGACATTCCATGTCCCTATTATCATAATAATTTCATTCTTCTTATGTTTACGTCCGCAGTATAAGGAGTGACCTACTGGGTGCGTATTCCAAGCCCGGTTCAAGTGTTACTTCCGATGTTAGCCCACATTTTCTAGGGCCTTCCCCATTCAGGGTGGGCAGCGGTCATCCTAAATAGGCCTGCCCAGTCGCAGATGCAGGTCCGGATTCCCGAGTAGTTCAAATGGTTCAAATGGCTCTGAGCACTATGGGACTTAACATCTGTGGTCATCAGTCCCCTAGAACTCAGAACTACTTAAACCTAACTAAACTAAGGACATCACACACATCCATGCCCGAGGCAGGATTCGAACCTGCGACCGTAGCAGTCCCGCGGTTCCGGACTGAGCGCCTAGAACCGCTAGACCACCGCGGCCGGCCCCCGAGTAGTCACATGGGTTCTCAGGAAGGCGACCATCACACACATGCCGCCAATGTGCAGGTCAAGACTAGTGGCTTCCAGCCTGACTCGGAGCCAGCTACCATCGTCCTTATCCCATCGCCATTGGTTTTTAGAAAAAATGACAGGAGAAATTTCCATTTGCGTGAATTTTTTTAAGATGGATTACGGCTTGCGAGGAAGTGACCCACACACTATGATTCTGGAACAATTCATCACGGTACATATGTATGTGACATGTGACTTCAGGTACCAGAACTGCAACGAACTGCCGCGAGCTCAATGATGGCTGAGCGGCGCCTTTACAGCCAGTTCGTCTGGCATGACCTCTTCCGCCTCCACGATCGTTGAGAACATGGGATATAAGCTTCTTCTTCCGCTCACTTCGCCGTTGGGTCGAGCGGTGGATAATAGATACTAGAAAGGAAAGTGAAAGACACCCTTGGGCCTCGGAAACCTAATACAGTTGAGGTCGAAGAAACCATGAGTTGGCCGAGGGGGGCCGGATAGGAAAGGAAACAGGAGAAGCCTGAACAAGTAAGTGGAAGTAATGCCTGGCTTAGCTAAGGACCCGTGTGGTTGCCACCCACATACTCTCAAGACGGGAGCCCCCTGCGGGGGCGACAGATAGAGGGGATGATATAGGTTGGTGAGCGGCGGTGAAGAAATAGTAAAGGTGACAGATAGCGATTGTGTGTGGGCAGCGTTGACACACAGATTCTTACAGTAATAATAAACCGTGTATACAGCCTTCTAGGCTTTATGAGGTATCGAAACGGCTGTTGTGTTGTTGGCGTTGTGGGAAGAATAGGGATGTAAAAAGAGATTGTGGGAATAGCGGGATGCAAATAAAAAAGAATGGCGGAGCTGAGAGACCCCATTCATAGTGAAAAACATAGGGTCACCCCAGTAAAGATGGTTACAGACTTTACTCGTAGGAGTAAAGGAAAAGTGTCATTCGTATGCTTTTCGGAAAACAGGGAACCAGTATGTGCTTTGCTGGATTCGGGAAATGCTGTGACTGCCTTAGATGAAAATTAGTTTCAGATGTATAAAATGCGTTGTAAATGGCAACCTATACTCAAGGAGTTCGAAGTTACACTACAGCAAACAGTACGAGTATGGAAGTGATAGGAGAAGTTTTCTTGCAGATCAGCGCAGGTCCATGTACTTGGAAAATTAAAGTCAGAGTAATAACAGGGCTTACCTTTCCTTCTATTTTGGTATTTGATTTCATTGGCAATGTAGGGTTCTTTTTGATTCGGTTACAACGGAATATAAGATAGCCTTTTCTCACTATGAAGAAACACAAGGTAAATTTGAAAATAGCCAAAATAAGCAACCACCAGCTAGGTAGACACTGTGATGCATCATCAAAATGATCGACATGGGAACCCACAAGGCTAGATGAAAGAAAACGTTATTGACATCTGCGAAGAATTTGCTGATGTGCTAACTGCTCATGAGTGGAATATCCCATAGAGGTGATGGACACTAACGTGATGCGCAAAACCACTTACGCGCTGTTGCTGCAGAGAATGAAAGCGTTAAAATAACTTATTGAATATACGTAAAGAGGAAATTCGCTGTCTAACTTACCGTATGAGGCGCCTACAGCGCCTATATTCTTGTTTCCGAAGCCAAATGTTGAAAGTAGGCGGGTCGACGATTAAAGTGAATTAAATAAGGGGACCGTAGTATCGTAAGTGGTTTCACTCGATCTACCGTACGTTCAGGTTTCGGGTGAAAATATATTCACCACTGTGAATAATAATCAGGCTTACAATCAGATACACTTAGATGAGAAATCAGAGCCTCTTACGATCTGTAATAAGGATTGAGACATACATGTATACTAGGATGGCCGTAACTTCAAAGCGTTTTTTCGTAAGTTTAATAAACGCAGCAGATACACATAATAGAGGTTTTAGTCACCTAAAATATATTCTCCTTCGCTATTTGCAACAGTGTGCCAACGCTGGGGCAACTTTTCGATTCCGAGACTGTGGAAATGACGTGTTTTTGAGGCGAAGAACTCGCCGAGTCATGTTCGGAGGTGAGGGATATAGCTCGGGAAAAAGAGTCTTTCGCACCACATTCTTCCACCAGATGCATAACACCATTTGTGGATGTGCGCAGGTCTTTGTACAGGAATTTGCTCTTTGTTTGCTGTCAACCATTCCTGTTTTCCTTATGTTAGCATATTTTTCGTCACCAGTAAGGATACAGGATAGGAATGATCGGCATTCGTCATGAGCAAACTCATGACGAGCAGGCAGAGGTGCACATGCGACAACTTACACTCAGAATTTATTGAACTTCCCCACTGCATGCAAATGTCGCACGATTATGAAATGGCTACGCCGACCGGTGTGGCCGAGTGGTTCTAGGCGCTGCAGTGTGGAACCGCACGACCGCTACGGTCGAAGGTTCGAATCCTGCCTCGGACATGGAAGTGTGATGTCCTTAGGTTAGTTAGGTTTCAGTAGTTCTAAGTTCTAGGGGACTGATGACCTCAGATGTTAAATCCCATAGCGCTCAGAGCGATATTTTTTTAATGGCCACAGTTCATCACATCTGGTAGTTCTCCTGTACATTGACGTAGGACATTGTGCGTTAATGAGTATCAACGATCTTCATCAGACCCGAAAGGTCTTCCAGAACTTGGAGCCTCATTTATGTCAAAACCATGCTCCATAAAACTTGAAAACTATATTCTTGCCATGCTCTGTCAGTGGCTTATCTCCATACATATGCACTTATTTATGGCTGCCGCCGCTGCTGTCACCACTCTATTCAACTTCAGCTGCAGAATATGTCGGAAACTTTACGATTTCTCCATTGCGCACTTAATTTTCTAGCGTCCACAGCTCCACTCACTTTCTCCGAACCACAAAATGGCAATATGTAAACTCAAATGAACTACAAGTAAAAATGACAATCAATAAATAAACCCATAGGAACAGGAACAGCAACACACAAAACAAAAGTCTACTAACTTATGAACCAACCGAATACAATTCCGTTTGGTCTCTCTGAAGAATATGTGGTATTGCAGCAACTGATGAAGAAGATGTTTCTTGACGTTTAATTTGCGTATGTATACAACTACTTGGACGATTTGGTTACCTATTGTAAAAATACTGACGTACGTTTCTTGCATTTGACTGAGGTATTCTCTCGTCTGCGGGAAGCTGGATTGAGGGTTAACCCAGACAACATGAAATTAACCTTTCATACCACGTAGGTTTCAGGTCATGTGGTGTCTACCGAAGCAGTCGCTGTGCATACGGAGAGGGTAACGAAAATCTTAGACTTCTCACCTCCTAAAAATACTAACGACATTGCCCGGTTTATTCGAATGACACATTATTCCGACAGTTTATTCCAACGTTCGCCCATAAGCCAGTTCCTAATATGAATCATGAAAAAATGCTAGAATTTAGAGTGGGTGAGCTGCAAAAGTCTTCATTCACTGATTCGAAGCAAGCGTTAACTACAGCCTTTGAGCTACTTTCATCTCATTTCAACCAAAAAATTGTGCTGCAGCCTGATTTTTCAATGTGTGGGACAGGCACTGCATTATTACTGAAAAGAGACGAAGACACGTTCTGTAACGTACACTTCCATTAATTTCGAAGACCTATTATCATTCAGTGTATGAGGTGGAGCGCTTGGCAGTACCCTGTGAGTTAGAAAAGATTAAGTACTATTTAGAACATGTCCTTTCCCTTTTCGAAACCGATAATCGAGCGCTGGTTTGTACCTTGGAGAGACCTCGTAAGACAGGCTGCATAGCAAGGTGGGCTGTATGAACATAGATCTTTAATAATGAAGTGTCCAATATGTAGGGAAATGATAAAGTAGTAGCAGACGTATTGAGTAGAATTTCAGAACCATGATAACATGATAAAGAACAGCAATACCTTGTTGTAACTTTGATATAGGTTCGCCATGTTTAGAGGAATCAACGAGGAGATTTCTGAAATTAAAGAGAGGTTAAAAAAGATCAAGTATCCAATCACATATCACGAATCACGAAGTTCTCAGTTGTACAACTCAGTACTGTGCCTCAGAAGTCAATCCAGTAGATCTTTAGTTAATGTCATGAGTCACCTGTCGGCGTACAATTAGCCGACTACAAAACAAGAAATAAAATAACTTCATATGGGTGAACACGGATGCCGATATTAAGAACAGAATTGCGATTAAAAAAGTGTGGGCCGAAAGCAAGCGTGCCCAAAACGCTGAAGTACAATTCCTCGTTTCGAAACATATAAGGTAGAAAGTATATGTGTTTTTGTATTCTCACTTCCCAGACCAAAATTTGGTAATTACTGCCTTTTAGTCTGTTTTAATGTCTTCTCGCGTTTTACATCGCTGTATCCCACTGAAGTGCCTACCACGAAATCTGTAACCCAGTCTATGAGTATACAGATGGTGTTTGCCATGTGAGGCACACCGAGGTCTATGATTTTGCCACAAGTCTCACGTCCCACAGATTTAAGAAGCTTTGCTTTGGGATGGCCATATACCATAGTACCACCACAGTGTCCTACGCAACCACTTCGCATGCTTGGTTTTGATAGCTTATCAAAGTAGGGATTAATCCTTCAGAGATATGTGGCTTCCATGGTTGATGTTAGTCTTCAGCAACGAAAGATATGAAAGCCACCAAGCCACACCTGCTGAACTTTGGTATCACGGTTGCGGCTACACGGAGTAATTTATTGATCATTGGTGATCTGTTGTCCGAAAGTTATCTCTGCAGCTGTCAGCTGCCCAGTGGAGAGAAAAAAGCTCATTGGCGTGAAATGCATAGATGTAACTGAGGCCGACAGCCAATCCCTTACAAGTTTGTGATGGTTAAAAATCTGTTGACAACAAGTATAGCTCTAGACACAATTACCAAAGTACTTGCACCCCATTTCAATGGGCCGTCGGAGGTAGCAGCCTTCCTCACCAGTGCTCCGTGGGAGGGTAGTCTTTCAAAAGGTGTTTTGAGTTACTGTGTGAATATTTTTATTTATTTTTATTTGGGGTCGAGATCTTGTAGACGATAAGTTTAGTTATGTTTGACAGCAACTTCATGGGATATAGATTTATTTTGTTTGTTGTCCAATTTACTAAATACTATTTCGCGTACCCTATTTCTCTCAGGGAGTTGATAAGAGATTGTGTGGTTGTTGGAACGAAGGGATAAACCTTAAACTATTATGAGGAAAATAATTTTATTTAAAAGATGTTCTAACTATTTAAAATGCTTGTTTATGAGTAACATTTCTCATTTTATTGCCTGGACTATGTACAATTCTTTTGAATTTCGTGCTAGAGACTAAGCTACGTGTAGCAGACCGTGATAGAAGAAAAATATCTTGGAGGTTGATGCCGATTTTTTTTTAAAGTTTGTCCTTCTACCTTGTTAATTGTAGAACTATATGCTAAAGTCATTGGAATGTCAGTTAAGTCGAGATCAGTGGTATTCTGGGGATAAACACTTACCATCGTATCGACCGATTTGTACATTCTCTCTTCACTGGGAATTTTCCGTTGAATATTAGAGTTGTTATTGCCGACAATATTTTTTTAGCTGCAAAATTGCCGTTTCAAATAGCCATTCCGGATTGGTATAGTTGTGAGCAATGTTTGGATAAATTTGGTCGACGAGTTCGTTTTCAGCAATGCCAGTGTTGCAGAAATCATGGCTGGGTTTAATGAGGCCAGTAGTCTGGTCAGTTGGAAAAGTACGTACCCCTGTTTTTAAAAGTTGTTGAACATAATGTGCTGTTGTGTCGTCTTTTGGTACTTCAACTCTCACATTTTTTATTAGTCGAAGTATTTCTCAGCGTGGCTAGAGATGCGATATTTATAAGCAAGCATTGATCTCGTCTGCAGGTGTTCACTTGCACATAACTAGAAGTGTTTGTCGAAAATCTGAGTGTATACGTAGAGCTTCTCCCATCACTTCAGAGTTTCCTCGCAGGACTTGTAATGTTCTGCCCATGGCTTCGGGTGGTTTTTCATGTGCCACTGTGCATTCATCCTAGGATATATTTTTAGCTCTGCTTTAGAACTTCACCCCATCCAGATGCTCTGGAAATTTTACAATCTAGGAATTGTTCTTCGACTGTATTCATCGGTAGCTGTAGAGAGGAATGGAAGTTCGTCCTCCTTACGTAACTGTGGCTGCAATGCCGGAAAATTCCAATGC
Source organism: Schistocerca nitens (assembly GCF_023898315.1). NCBI lineage: Eukaryota > Metazoa > Arthropoda > Insecta > Orthoptera > Acrididae > Schistocerca > Schistocerca nitens. The sequence continues at coordinate 316,533,194 of NC_064621.1, read as the reverse complement.
AAGTGCGATGTGATATTTAGCAATTATTTCCCCTAGCAATAGATTTATTATAAACGTTTTCCCGATCCAGCATGGTGCGTCCAAGTAAATAATTCCGGCAATGTTGTTGTCTGTACGGTCCATGATAACAATCTAAATTACCTTTCTATTCTCATAGAGGAGTGGTTTATTGGGAGCAATGTATTGAAGTAGTTCGTTGATGTTGGAGCTTTTTTCCTTTGTAAATTCGAAGTTTAGCCCACTGATAGCATCTTTTCATGGTTCTTGCATCGAAGGAAAACGAAAGTAACAGAAATAAGAAACTTTACATCATAACTGATGATAACCTAATACACTCTTGGAAATGGAAAAAAGAACACATTGACACCGGTGTGTCAGACCCACCATACTTGCTCCGGACACTGCGAGAGGGCTGTACAAGCAATGATCACACGCACGGCACAGCGGACACACCAGGAACCGCGGTGTTGGCCGTCGAATGGCGCTAGCTGCGCAGCATTTGTGCACCGCCGCCGTCAGTGTCAGCCAGTGTGCCGTGGCATACGGAGCTCCATCGCAGTCTTTAACACTGGTAGCATGCCGCGACAGCGTGGACGTGAACCGTATGTGCAGTTGACGGACTTTGAGCGAGGGCGTATAGTGGGCATGCGGGAGGCCGGGTGGACGTACCGCCGAATTGCTCAACACGTGGGGCGTGAAGTCTCCACAGTACATCGATGTTGTCGCCAGTGGTCGGCGGAAGGTGCACGTGCCCGTCGACCTGGGACCGGACCGCAGCGACGCACGGATGCACGCCAAGACCGTAGGATCCTACGCAGTGCCGTAGGGGATCGCACCGCCACTTACCAGCAAATTAGGGACACTGTTGCTCCTGGGGTATCGGCGAGGACCATTCGCAACCGTCTCCATGAAGCTGGGCTACGGTCCCGCACACCGTTAGGCCGTCTTCCGCTCACGCCCCAACATCGTGCAGCCCGCCTCCAGTGGTGTCGCGACAGGTGTGAATGGAGGGACGAATGGAGACGTGTCGTCTTCAGCGATGAGAGTCGCTTCTGCCTCGGTGCCAATGATGGTCGTATGCGTGTTTGGCGCCGTGCAGGTGAGCGCCACAATCAGGACCGCATACGACCGAGGCACACAGGGCCAACACCCGGCATCATGGTGTGGGGAGCGATCTCCTACACTGGCCGTACACCACTGGTGATCGTCGAGGCGACACTGGATAGTGCACGGTACATCCAAACCGTCATCGAACCCATCGTTCTACCATTCCTAGACCGGCAAGGGAACTTGCTGTTCCAACAGGACAATGTACGTCCGCATGTATCCCGTGCCACCCAACGTGCTCTAGAAGGTGTACGTCAACTACCCTGGCCAGCAAGATCTCCGGATCTGTCCCCCATTGAGCAGGTTTGGGACTGGATGAAGCGTCGTCTCACGAGGTCTGCACGTCCAGCACGAACGCTGGTCCAACTGAGGTGCCAGGTGGAAATGGCATGGCAAGCCGTTCCACAGGACTACATCCAGCATCTCTACGATCGTCTCCATGGGAGAATAGCAGCCTGCATTGCTGCGAAAGGTGGATATACATTGTACTAGTGCCGACATTGTGCATGCTCTGTTGCCTGTGTCTATGTGCCTGTGGTTCTGTCAGTGTGATCATGTGATGTATCTGACCCCAGGAATGTCTCAATAAAGTTTCCCCTTCCTGGGACAATGAATTCACGGTGTTCTTATTTCAATTTCAGGAGTGTAGATGGAGCTGTCCTACCTAAGGACCAAAATAACCCGTGACTTACGGAGCAAGGCGGACATAAAAAAAAGACTAGCCCCAGAAGGAAGGGCATTTCTGGCCAAGAGAAAGGTACCAGTATCAAACATAGGTCTCAATAAGTGTACTATTATCATACATAGGTCTCAGCGTTTGGGCTGTGGCGTTACAGAAAAATGTAGAAAAGTAGACGGTCTGATAAGGTAAAAGAACGTATGGAAAACGGACTAGGGGTCAACATGATAGGACCCATGCTAAGACATAACTTCCGTGGCTGTACAGTGAGCTTTAGAGGAGAGAATTTCTAGAGGAAGATAGAGACTGAGATACAAGCAGCAAACAATTGACAGCGTAGGTTGCAGGTGCTAATCTGAGGTGAAAAGCTTGATACAGGAAAGGAATTCGTGGCGGGCGGTATCAAAAGGTGTGCTGTTGGGGCAGTTAGTCTTTGGAAGGGACAAAAACCAGAAACAAATATGTGGGAGTGTAGGACCAGCAATTAAAGCAGGACACGGAGGTGAGTAGTACAGCCCAACAGGGAAGCAGTTTCAGCCGACACGTTAGCCTCAACAACGATTAGCCGAAAGACTACAAAGTGATTACATACACAAAATTTACATACACAAATATGTTTTTCTACCTGTTTGCTCATTTTCTCGTCTGCTTGGCACTCAGGCTGCCTTTATGCTTCCTGCAATTATATCACTGGGCTCTCTAGCTGCAACTACGCTCACCGTGCTGGTCTTCACCCAACTCCAAAAAGACAAACTGATTTAGACAACTGAGAAATGCTTCTTTTCCTTTTTTCAGTATACGCACGACTTCGATACCACCTTGTAGACTTATTTCCACCTAGCACCTCCACTGTCCTTCCTTCCTAACTTCATAGATCCCCTGCACATCGCAACGGCATTGCAGCCCTTTGCCCCGGAAGTGCTAGTCGCGCAAGATATGCAGAGACACTTTTATTAAATCTGGAAGAGAAGAGAGGAAGTACTGGCGAAGTGAAGCTGTGATGATGGTTTGCTAGTCATACTAGAAATGGCGTAATTCTCAGGTCCTAGTCCAGTCCCGCACACAGTTTTAATCTGTTAGTAGGTTTCAAGCATTCTTGTATCTGCAAAAGGTAATATGCAGAAGTTTATAGGAGGCCCATATCCTTAAGCAGAAACTTAACAGCCAATGGATGATTATTAATCTGAAATGAGGACACGTTTACCAGCATTGTAATTATCTATTCAAAACACATTTTATCCATTGTGATTCAATCCCATTAAAGGGAGGTACTTGTATGCAACACCATGCACGATATTAATTGCATATGTAATGTAGTCCAAAACTGTGCATGTTCATGTGAGCCACGGTATTCAAGGTCGACGATAAACCCTGTACGTAGCGGGGCACGGAAAGCTGTGCCTCGATGTGAAACATTTATGAAACTTTTCAATTATTTATTGCGGTTCGTTTGTAAAACCCCTGCTGGAATGCTGGGCACAAACAATGAGAAGCTTTATTGACAACATGCAGTGACACTGTTTTGAAAAAGATCCTTTGACGCGGAACGTTATCTCATATACTTGCAGCAGAGCCGTTTTTAATATACAAATTCTTGTAATATTTGTGTATATAGGTACGGCCGGTCGCCAAATACTTATTCAGACAACCTTTAATATTTCATTCGGAGTACGGGAGGCAGAACAGTGATGTAACGAACGGAAGATCACGTTACACAGCAAGTGCAGAAAACAATTCGTCAGTGTAGCATTTCAGTCGGATGCTACATAGTAATACAGTTTTAATTTGTTGTCTCTCAAAACGGAACGACACAGTTTATGAATTAGAGAACATACTTGATCTGATTTGGAGTTTTGTGTCATCCAGTGCTACTAGTACTACAAAGGTAAGCTTCCTGGAATATGTCTAAAAATTTACCGCGATAACCAGTATACATTGCATGGCGGAGTATACAACTACGATGTTATGTTTCTCGGTGTTCTCATTTCTGTTACTTTTTGTTACTTTCGTCTTCCTGCGATTCATTCTCAGTCCATATTCTGTACTCATTAAACCGTGTATTCCATTCAGTAGTTCCTCTTATTCTTATTGCCTTTCACTGAGGACACCACTGTCATCAGCAAATCTAAATATTGACATCCTGTCACCATGAATTTAAATTTCACCCCTGAACATTTACTTTATTTCCCAAATTGCTCTTCGACGTACAGTTTTAACAGCAGGAGCGAAACACTAAATCCCTGTGTTACTCACTGTTTAATCCGAACGCATCTTTCTTGGTCTTCCACTCTTATTTTTTCCACTTGGTATGTTCACTATTGTATCTTGCCTGTGTTTCCCTAGAGTTTACTCTTATTTTACTCAGGCTTTCGATTATTTTGCACGATTTTACATTCTCAAACGCTTTTGCGAGGTCGACAGATCCTAGCAATGTGTCTTCATTTTTCTTCAACACTGATTCCATTACCAACCGCAAGATCAGAACTGTCGACCTGATGCGTTTACTTTTCCTAAGGCCAAACTGATCATCCTGTGATACATCATCAGTTTTCTTCTTTTCTGTATATTATTATTTACAGCAGCTTAAATGCATGAGAAGTAGAGCCTATTGTGCGATTATTGTCGCATTGGTCGGCTGTTCCAGTCTTCAGAATAGAACAGATGTCGTTTTCCCAATATTATGATGGTGCATCGCTTGTATCATTCTTACATTCATCATCTTGTTGCAGCTGACCCTCAAAAGTTTAGCTATTCCAACGGAATGTTATCTGTTAGTTCTGCCTTATTTGACTAACGAATTTCTTTCTTATTATATTCTGGTACCGAGTGATGAAATGATGGTCTATTTTCCTCTATAGGGGAACTAATCTGTCTTATCATACTCTCATGATTTCTTCGTGAAATATTCTTTGGTAGCCCCATAATGATCGCACGCGTTTCCTTGAATACAGTTTCTCTAAATTCACCATCAGGCTTCCACGAGAACTACGTCATCCTACTGCAAAGAATCCATTTTAACATGCCGGATCATTTCTGTCTCACTTTCGAATGGTCTAGATTGGGCAGTTGCTATTCTAGCAGCTCGTCTCTGTATATATTCGTCCGTTGGCCGGAAAATTTGATAGAATGTCTTTTTCTTTCAGAGGTGTATTTTTTTCGGAAGTCTCAAACTAAGTATAAGGATCCAATTTCCCTTCCATAACTTTGATTTTACTTCATATCGCTCATGATACGCCTTACAATTTTTCTACAATCTGGAGGGATCAAATTATATGCCACGAGTCTTGCAATCAGCTCATATGGATTCTGTTCATTTGTTATGGAGATTATCTTATACTGATCCAATCATCATGAAAGCTTACAGTCATTAATCATAGATGAAATTGTTTTCCAAATGACTCTATTCTTTACGATAGCCTAATGATGACATTTTATCGTACACTTCGGAAACTTCAACGAAATTTCTTATACCTCTAGCATTTCTAATACTATCTGAAAATCGAATGCAACTCCACGGTCATAGTATATACGGAAAAGTGTCAGTTTCTTGTGTCTTAACGAACGGTTAAGTGTGGTATTACTTAAGCGGGTCGATGATAATACTAACACTGGCAGACTTGGAACATACAAACTAATGTTTGACACACTTCCTTAAGTGAATTACATTCACATCTTCCTAAAGGAACACTTATTTCCATTTTCTTTTTCATCTTTAGTATGGAAGCAGCTGTGAATAAGAAAAAACTTCAACCTGCGTTTCGAGCTACTGTTGACAATACTCTTAGACGTAATGTTAATTTGTGTATATCAGAGTTTTATATTTAAGTAATTCGCCCCTGTCCGTTGGGTGTGAGCGTCAACTGTGTACAAATTGAATCTTTCACTTTAATTCTAGTGCATGATCACAAAAATTGACGTCAAATTGTCGGTTTCAGTACGCAGTAACCATCTATGATTTGGTTAAAACATACCCTTATATAACAATGCAAGAATGTCAACTTCAAGAGTTGCAAAAAACGTAGCTAGGCATCGTCGAACTATGATAATGTCCTCCATGGGGCGCGGGACACAGGCTCAATACTTAAACTCAATAAAGGCAAGGCTACAATTACCAATCAAACAGAAACTCCGGCTTGTAATTTCCAACAGATTTTATTTAGCAACTGCATGAAAATAGCACACAGCTGTTACCCCATAATAATATACATAATTTCCCTAGAATCTGAAACATTACTAAAGAGACAAAATGCCTACTGGCGTCAAATCCCACCCCAAACAATAAATAATTTTAAAACCCTCTTTACATAAATCTTAAGAATCAAATAAAAATAAAAGGTTTACTGATAAAAACTCCCACAGTATCAGGACATCTTTTAAGACATGACAGCAGAAACACCTCTCAATGTATGTTTTCGATAAAATATGAAGAATTCAGTAGAATGAAAGGCATCTTTCAGGTTTTACCAGATTTCAGTGACAAGTAATGGCACATCAAATGTGCGCGGAAACTACAACTCAGATAGAGCCTGAATGAAATCTGAAAGGAACGGTGAAGAAGAAAGACGGACACCTCCGTATCACCAGGAACAAATAATTAAATATTCAAAGTCGCCGAAGAACTGGACTCTACTGATAAACACAGTGACCGCGCTATCACTGACAGCCGCCAAGTCATCGTCCCCCAGTTAAAATGACCAGTTAAAATGGACGACGCGCACCACTGATTGTACCACTCAAAGAACAACATAAAACTATACAGCAGCTGGACACTATCGAGAGCAACACAATCCTTAAAACAAAAGAAAAATTTCGAAACAGGCATACAATTACTCTTTACTGCCAAATGAAATCTCTTGCAATCACTGTCAACAGCAAAAGGTCACACTGCCTCTGCACAGGAACGATGTTACATAAACATTCACATGAGAACACTGCAGAATGGGTACGAAACAGAATACATACTCTGTTTTATAATCCTACATAATAATTACATACAAGAAGAAAAACAATGTCACAAGTCTCTTAATTTTACAAGGAATGCCACTATTTTTGGATTACACTTAATTACAAAAGGTAGAATGAAGTGCCAGAAAATCAAACCTGTGGTTCGTTCGGGGTGCACAGGCACGCACTTAGATATAAGCTCATTGCCAGTATCTCAAGAGCGTCCAAAACAGGCAAACCACTTTTCAGTAAGTTGTGCACCAGTGGTCAACACGAAACAGATACCATGGACGTCCTAACACTGCAAGAGCCGTTAACTTCAAATAACACGAAATTCACAACATACATATATACAGAAGGACTTTAAGAATCTGAATAATTCCCAACATCTGATTCTGAAGCGTGTCCGGTTGCAGGCTGACACACTTCAAAGGCACATTCATAGGTTCACATCGTTTAGCAGCACAGACGAGACCATCGCACAGCCCACGTGATAGAAAGAGGCAGGGCACGCGCAAAGAGCGACCGCCGACGACAAGACTGACACCGGAGCGCCAACCAAACGACGAAACCAAGCTATCTCACTACAGCGACGTGCGCTTAAATAGCCGAAAAGCGACCAAAGAGGAAAACCGTGGCCACGCGATGCAGAGTCGAACGCAGAGCTCTTACATCATTACAGTGAACTGACTGGCGCACACGGCGCAACGTATCACTCCACATTACTCGAACTTAAATTACAATATGTTTTAAACAGACTTGAAATTGGTCACTATGGATCGAAATCTTCAGCACACATTTTTGTTATCATAGATTAGCATAAGAAAAACAAACTCTATCCCTCTTGGATCACTGTTTTTATTCCTGATTTTATTGCAGTTCATTAATGAAGCGTTACTCCCTCCATTAATCACTAACCTAGCCTACAGGGGCTGACTTGCTTACCTCAGTAACGCAGAACAGCAGATCTACGGTACGTAGATGCAACTAGAACTGCATCGAAGGGGTAGATGTGCAGTGATAAAACTTGAGTTTCCTGTAAAGGGGCAGCAGCGTTCTCAGAAGCTACAGGGGGCAAGCATCTGGATGACTGATAGTCTGGGTGACTTTCCTGCCTTCTAACATCAGTGAAGTGGCTTGCTGTGCTGATAGTGCAAGCGGCTGAAATCGACGTGAAACAGCAGCCTTTATTTTCCCGTGAACATGCAGTTCTACAATACGGATAAAAGGTGATGGCATATTGTTGAGTAAAATGTGATGGAGGTAAAAATAGACCCCCATCCGGATATCTCAAGACGGGGACAAGTCAGGAGCATATCGTAATCGAGAAAAACAAATCTGGAATTCTAAGGGTTGGAGCGCGGAATTGTTCGATTACTGAATGGGGAGTCAGATTAGAAAATTTAAAACGGGGAATGGATGGGTTGGCTTGGTAATTAGTGAACTTCGTTGAAAGGACAGACCGGACTTGCGGCCAGGTCAGTGAGTACAGCGTTATAAACATAAAATCTAATAGAGGCAATACTTTAGTGCCACCGTAAACGGATTCTAAAATAGGAAAGGGGGGTGAACGACTATGAACAGCATGGTGAAATCATAATCGTAAACAAGATAAACATGAATCAGCAGTATTACAAGCTAATATGTCAACTAGATCAGCAGATCATGAAGAAATGGAAAAAAAAATCTATGACGAGATTAAAGAAATTATTGAGATAGTTAAGGGAGGCAAAAATTTAATTGTGATGGGTTACTTGAATTCGATGAAGAAAGGGAAGGAGAAATAATAGAAGAATATGGACTATGGGAAAGAAATGAAAGGGGTAACTACCTGGTATAATTCTGCACACGTCATAGTTAAATCATTGCTAACATTTCATTTAAAAATCACAAAAGAAATGTATATGCGTGGTAAGAGACCTAGAGACACCGAAAGGTTTCACACTGATTTTATCGGCATGCATGCGACGGCAAGCGTACCAAATATGTTATATAATTCCGCAGATAAAAACGGTATTTTCCAGTAATCAAACCTCGGATTCTGTTGGTGATAAAAAGGTAGGGTCACGTGTTTTGGATAGCCCTTAAGGTAGGGACGTTTTGTATGAGCAATAAAAGGGAGGTCTTAAGTGTCACTATCCTACAGCACAGTGTCAAAGTATGAATGTTTCTCGCTTCCTCCTGCTTAGGTAAATGGAGAAATCGGTCGGTTCTTTCTGCATTTCATGTTGTCTATTGTCAACTTGAGGCAACCTGTGGAGGCACGATAAGTTCATTGGCGGTTACTCGGAAAACCCCAAGGAAGGGGTTTTTACTGTATTTACGTCGTCACCGACGGACCAAAACCAAGCACTGAATTCCAAGACAGCTATACACAGTAAATGGCTGAAATTTTTACTATTATTCCTAAGATCCATATCTCGAACATCCCTGAAAATTTTCTTGATAACTTTACTAGTTTAGAAGATACAACTTAATTTACTTCTAAGCGTAACATCAGGTACGAGGCGAAAACTAAATACTAAATAATCGCAGCAAACTGCTCACATTTCAACGGTATATTCTGTAGGCATTTATCTCAAAAAGACATCTCCATGTTTTCAAAAATTCCTATCAGTTATCAAGAAACACCCCAACAACTTATTTTTGGGGGACGAAAACCGAGCCGCTGATACCGAGACGGCTATGCACAGAAAATGGCTCTAATTTATGCGACGTATTCCTTAATGTGTCGATCTAGATCAACCTTGAAAATTTTCTTCGTATCTTCAACCGTTTGAGAGATGCAGAAGTTCGATATTACCCTTCTTGTACACGTAAAACACACATCAAATATGTGGTCTAAAGCAAAAACGTAGCTCATAATGTGATGTAGCACGGAGAAATATGCTCTGAAGTGCCTTCGTTGTCATCCTGGAACCCCAGTAGTGGTACTGAAGCACATGAGCGTAAAATCCGGTCTGATGTGTAAAATTATTTCTGCGTTATTTCAATTTGACGTAGGTAAACTATCTTAATTTACCGACCAATTTATTCCTTTCCATATGAGTTGCATGCCTGCTGCAGACGTGGACTGAGCCCATAATTTACTGGTTACAAATTGTAGGTCATAACTGAAGAAACTGCCGAAGGGTAGAAAATTAAGAAGATGTTATCCGGATAAATTGAAAAGACCAGAGATTTTTGACAGTTTCAAAGGGAGCATTCTTCAACATTTGACTGAAACGAGGAAAGAAATACTGCAGAAAACGGTAGTTATTGATTGGCTACTCCATGGAGTGCTGTGTGCACAACGAGCATATACGTGAAATTAGAAGGAAGGTCAGCACTGGCCGTAATATTGATGGTTTATTGATAGAAAAATCGATTTTCAATCACGTAGTGATCATCTTCAGTGCTGTGGTGCACAAATTAAGCTCACAGGCACTGGTCACAAGTGAACAGTGCCTATGAGTTTAATTAGTTCAAAAAATGGTTCAAATGGCTCTGAGCACTATGGGACTTAACTGCTGTGGTCATCAGTCCCCTAGAACTTAGAACTACTTAAACCTAACTAACCTAAGGACATCACACACATCCATGCCCGAGGCAGGATTCGAACCTGCGACCTTAGCGGTCTCGGGGTTCCAGACTGTAGCGGCTTTAACCACTCGGCCACACCGGCCGGCGTTTAATTAGTACACCACAGCACTGAAGATGGTTTCTATGTGATTGAAAATCAATTTTGCTATCAATAATCCATCAATATTACGGCCTACACTGATCTTCCTTCTAAACGGATAGTTAGCTTTGAGATGAAATATTGAAAGCAGCAGAGGATGAAATGAGTAAAATGACAACGTCGAGCAGAAATCGTTGGATATATCAGATGATATTGAACATAAATATCGAGAAAATACAAAAATACGGGAAATGAAGCAGGTAAAAGGAAATAAAGATTTCTAAAATACGAGCTTTATAGAAAGTGCAAAATGACTAAGTAGGAATGGCTAGAAGGCACTTTCGTTACTGTAGAAGCTTGTATAACAAGGTAATGATAGATACCACCGATAGGAAAATTAAAGAGGTCTTTGGAGGCCTTTGGAGAAAGGAGAAGCAACTGTATAAGCAACAAAGTCTCAGACGGAATAATATTTATTAAACAAAAAACGAAAGCTTAATGGTGGCAGGAATACATAATGGGGCTATTCAAGGGAAATGAGCCCCATGGAAATACTACAGAAAGGGAGGAAGTAGATGAAAATGAGATGGGAGATGTAATAGAACAGAATCGGACTGTTGATTCTATTCAACCGATCCTGTAATTCTCCTTCACTTTCACTGAGATTAGCCATTTCATCCTTTCACGATGAATTTTAATGCCACCTGTCAATCTTTTATTCACTTCCATCATTACTTTTTCGACGTATAGATTGAGCGGTAGGGACGAAAGACTGATTTCCTTAATCCAAGGGTTTCGTTCTGGGTCTCCCAATCTTAACAAACCATTTTGGTTCCAGTACATATTTGGTATTACTCATCTATCCCCGCAGCTTTCTCCCATTTATCTCATAATTCCGAACATCTTACCCCAATTTACGGTGTGAACACCTCGTCTGGGTCGACAAGTCCCGTGAACATGTCGATATCTCTTCAGCTTTACTTCCATTCTAAAAGTGGCCGAGCGGTTCTAGGCGCTTCAGTTTGGAACCGCGCGACCGCTACGGTCGCGGGTTCGAATCCTGCCTCGGACATGGATGTGTGTAATGTACGAAGGTTAGTTAGGTTTAAGTAGTTCTAAGTTCTAGGGGCCTGATAACCTCAAAAGTTAAGTCCCATAGTGCTCAGAGCCATTTGAACCATTTTTCCATTATAAAGTGGAAGGTGAAAACTGCCTCTCTGGATCATTTAACTCTCAATAAGACAAATAGGCCGTCATCTAACTGATCGTCAGTTCCCTTTACCACTGTTCTGTATGTTATTTTTGTCACGGTCTATGATACATGAGCTGTTAATCTGTTTTTGCAATAGTTTTCGCACTTATCACCCCTGATATCTTCGGATGTGTGTGGATTATATTTTACTGGAAGTCTAATAGAAAGCCACCAGCCTCATGGATTCTACATACAAATATCAACGATCTTTTCCCTTCGATTACTTCAGATCTTCCCTGCAGAAAATTCGCCTTTGCTGTAATGCATTTGTATTTATTTTATTCCTAAGGGATTTATATAGCACTAATCCTGTGTTTCTCTGGACATTTTTGTTCTTACTCACTTTGCCGATAAATTTAACCGTTTCTTCTGTTACCAAATTATCTTTGCTGTTACGTTCCTTGTATCTATATTTATCTGCCCAACAACCTTGATTGTCTCTTTTAGAGATGTCAGTTCCTCTTCAGAAAAACTGCCTGATTTGGTATTCCCTGCTGGAATATCCTCCTACTTAGTGAACTATTCCTTAGTACATCAGTATCCCTCTTCCTTCCATTACGATTCTCCCAGACGTTTCTCACACTATCTCAGCTTACTCTTTACTGTCACAAAATTTTAATTTGAATCTGTATCTCCATCTGGGTGCGCCTTACAACCCTCTACTTGATTCCTAAACCTTTGTCTGACCAAGTTGTAATCTCCATTTGAACCGTACGAGTCTCCGGATCTCTTCCAGAAACCCCTCCTTTTCTTTGTTCTATAACCATCTAAAAGTTATTGTAGAAAAATTAGTCATTTTCGTCTCTCATTCCACTGCCAAGCCCATATTTAACAAATGTTTCCTACTCCCATGATAGTACTTTCTCGTCTCCGTTTACATAGTGCATTACCATAAGAAAACCTTGTACGCTTTGTGTATCACTTCATTCCCTATTTGCGACTTCGGCATCTACACTGGGGGGACAAGAATCATGGGATGCCTCGTAATATTGTGTCGGACGTCCTTTTCCCTGGCTTAGTACGGCAACTGAAAATGGCATGGACTCCACAAATCGTTGGCAGTGTCCTGCAGAAATAATGAGCCATGTTGCGTCTATAGCCATCCACAATTTCGAAAATGTAGCCTGTGCAAGATTTTGTGCACGAACTGACCTCTCGATTACGTCCAATAAATGTTCGATAGGATTCATGTCGAGTTAACTGAGTGACCAAATCATTCCTTCGAATTGTCGAAAATGATCTTAACAACAATGGCGAACGTCTGTGGTCCGGTGATACGGCATATGTTTAGCAATAAAAATTCCATCGTTGTTTGGCTGCAAATGGTCTCCAAGTAACCTAGCATAGCATCTCCAGTCAATGATCGGTTCAGTTGGACCAGACGCTCCAGTCCATTCCATGTAAAGACGGCGTCATCATTACAGAGTCACCACCAGCTTGCACATTGCCTTGTTGAGAACTTGGGTCCATGTCTTCACAGGGTCTACGCCACACTCGAACCTTGCCATCAGCTCTTGCCGACTGTAATCAGGACTCATCTGACAAGGTCACTTTTTCCAGTTGTCTACGGTCCAACTGGTACGTCAGGAGACCAGGAGAGTCGCTGCAGGCGGTATCGTGCAGTTAACAACGGCAATCGCGTGGGTGGTCTGCTGTCACAGCCCTTTAACGTCAAAGTTCGCCGCACTGTCCTATCGAATACGTTTGCTATATGTTACGTATATTGTTTACATTTGGCAACGGCCTTGCCGCAGTGGATACACCGGTTCCCGTCAGATTACCGAAGTTACACGCTGTCGGGCGTGGCCGGCACTTGGATGGGTGACCATCCAGGCCGCCATGCGCTGTTGCCATTTTTCGGGGTTCACTCAGCCTCGTGATGCCAATTGAGGAGCTACTCGACCGAATAGTAGCGGCTCCGGTCACAGAAAACCATCCTAACGACTGGGAGAGCGGTGTGCTGACCAAACGCCCCTCCTATCCGCATCCTCTGCTGAGGATGACACGGCGGTCGGATGGTCCCGATGGGCCACTTGTGACCTGAAGACGGAGTGCACTGTTTACATTTCATTTCCTTCTCCCTCAATATATCTAGATCAAGCCTTTGCACTTCTATTTTCAGCTTTTCTAGCTTCCTTACCACCCTCAAAATTGTAACACATGTTCCGAAGTGCAGAATATGAACTTTTCGGTGGATATTCCGACTTTTTCTCATCGTTACCTCCCTCTTGGCTGTCCCATCCGGGAGATCAGAATGGGGCCCATTCCAGAATCTATCTATCGTGACATTTCCAGGTACAGGCCACATTTCCCGTGAAAAAATATTACGTGACTTTAATGCGGTGTTTTCCATTACTATCAGCATCTTCTTGCCTTTCATCATTGGTGATTCGTCCACCTTAAGAGGCATGAGACTGCCCGGAAAGTCTGTCCACTTCTCTGCCGTCTTAGACAAGGCCGTTGGCCGGATAGGGGTGACTTTCTATACCAGAAGTCTTCTGCCGCTAAGGATTTCTACTCAAAATTGAACCAGAGGCTGTGTTAGAACCCCAGACCAGAGATGTTTTCGATAGCGATGAACGACGCTTCCCTTAGAATTAGACGCTTTCTGACTGCATTCTATCTTTTTCAGCAACACCGGTGTTACAGAACTTAAATCTTTGCTAAACTATTTTATTAGTGCCAAGGAGAAGCGAGCTGATCCACCTCCGACTGCATTCTATTTCCACTGACGGTAAAATTGTGTCTCGCTGACGGATCATATGCTGCATCGCTCCGTGACTGCGATGACCGTACTATCAGGTGGCGGACACTCTCCGCAGTGACCTCAGGTTATCAAAGTAAGTCTAAAACGACTCAGGGAGATTTTCAGTAACTCGTATTTCGTGTTTACGCGCTGTGCAGAGGCGCTTTCAAATGGTTCAAATGGCTCTGAGCATTAGAACTTCTTAAACCTAACTACCCTAAGGACATCCATGCCCGAGGCAGAATTCGAACCTGCGACCGTAGCGGTCGCGCGGTTCCAGACTGTAGGGCCTAGAACCGCTCGGCGACCCCGGCCGGCGGGCGCTTTCGAAATTGAAGCACCTACAGAAGCAAATGATTTAGGTATCATCTCGAAATGTTTCATTTATTTCGTCAACCCAGTTTCATACAAATCCGTTGTCTTACCAACGTTACACGTTTTCTGGTTATTCCACATTGACCTACACAGTGAGACGTTTAATCTTCATGTTTATTTGTGCCACTTATGCGAACATCCAACCAAGCAAGAGTCGACGAAAATCTGTATCTGGAGGAAAGTTAATATGCACAAGATTTATGTTTAAAGCTTTACTGTCTCGAATGGTCTACAAGATGAAATGAAACTAAACTTAGTGTTTTCCATTCTGATTCGTGCCCAAGTTTCAATATTTAACGTATCAGTCTATTTTGACAATAACGTTTCGATAATTCTCATAAGAATGTTGTGTTAGCCTAGGGATGACGTCGTTGGTGTGAAGCAACCAGGAAACAAACAACAACCGAAATGTGACAACTGTGTGATACTGCATGTAAATTCCATTGCACACTCAACCACAGTAACTTGGAGAGAAATACGTCAGACCGCTATCATACATTTATCCTTTGCTCGTCCTTCGCTTTTGCTCTTGTTCAGTGTTTGAGAATATCAAGAACTTCTGAGAAAGGAGTGTGCCATTGTTTTCTACTCGTTTGTATTTTTGTTAAATGATAATGTGTGTTCAGACTCCTGGCTCGTTATTTAATCCATCTGATATGAAAATCAAATCCGACAACAGACGAAAATGAGGTAGATTAATATAAAGCGAAATGCTAAGATGCTGGTGTGGGTCTCATTACTTGTAATATTACGGAGATATCCGCCTCGTGTGATTGTAAAACAGTTCAAAATGATTTTTACCGGTGATTCCAGTGTGAGTAGAAGTAATCTCTCTCAACCTTGTAATTACATTAGTAGAATCTAGACAGACACATCCTTACTCCTCTTAACACATTAAGGAACAAGCAAGTTAGATATTAATAAATTAAAGTTTTCGTTTGTGTGAAGTAATGTTCGGAGAGCTGAGGTTTCAAATGCATGTCGCTATCATCTTCCGCCAAAGCGACACTTTTTTCCTTGTGGATAATTGAGAGCTCAAGTAATTTATACAGTATAGCCACTTTAAAGGACTGTTAGTTCGCAACCCCTGTATGTTTCGTTATGGTCAGTTCCCGGCAGTATGCACCAGCGAGGAGAATTCACTGATTAATGGGGGAGACATGCCCCTTGTACACAAGATGGTCCCAGCCCAGAAAAGACAGCTCAGAAACTGATAATCGCTGGCACCAGTCGGAAGTTGACAGCCCCCTTATTAAGCAAGGCAGTTACTCCCCTTACAGACACACCAATGTCATAGGTGTTTACCAAATACATAAGAGGACACATTGGAAAATTTTCCCAATAGTAATCCCAAGAATACGGCTGTTATTAGCTACTAGCGAGTATGGATCTTTCTCAGGATTATAAGATGAGAGTAGTCATATGAATATTTCCTCCCTCTCAATATGGAAAACAAATAATTACGAAGCATGGTTGCTTAACGCATGAGTCGTGTGAAAAATTTTGTGTCTTCCAGTGGATGAAGCACATAAATAAGAGCGCTATGTGCTCAACGTGGTGTTTTAGCGGCATTATTTGTGCAGACTGAGAGAAACAAAAAAAAGTGCAGAGAATATTCGGTTTCTTGGAGCGGTGGGGAGGAGACTCAGTTTCCGGGAGCAGCAGAGAATAGCCACTTTTTTTGGTTCTGCGATCAATGGAGAGTAGTTGGTGTTCGTTAGAGATACAAGACCGCTGCTAGAATTGTGACAAAACCTGCTTCAGTGTTGGGGCCCGTTGTGTTTTAACTGGGATTAGGTCTGTGTGAAGTTTAAGCACATTTTGATTAAGTGAGAGTCGTTTCATAGCCATAGTTATGATTATCAATATTTTCAATTCAGTTCTTCCGCGATTCATGACACAAAGACTGTTAGAGCGAATCCTGAATTACCATGACCTGCTCGTCAACTTACCCCATGCACATACTAATTGTAATGCATGTTGAACTTGTCCGTAGTTCCACGTGTAACGCAATTTTATACCACATCATTTAAAGTCGATTCAGCTGCAATCTCGGCAATCAATGTCTCCTTTACCCTGTGTTCCCTACTGCCTTACAGATCCACCTTACGTGCATTGTTTTTAACTGAGATTGTTTTATGCGTCATACATTTCTTGTTATTTTGGAGCAGTAGTATATCAGCTGCATTCAGTCAAAAAGTACACCAGAGCGGAAGTAATATGCAACAGAGCCAGCAACAGGCTGGCAAGAGTGTTGCATGTTGTAATGCAAAAATGGCTGGCATGCGTTGCGTAGCAGTCAGCTGGGCGAGATACAGTGACAGGCAATGCTGCAATATGCCAGTGGAAGGATGGAAGCTTTCCTCACTTGCCATGACGGTAGTGTTTAGAGTACATGCCTTCAGACCTAAATGTACATAGTCTGCAACGTGTAAAGTACTCAGCAATTCGTGTATTACAATATTCTTATCTCACTATCACGGCCCATACCATGATCCTATGACACCGCGGAATGCAGTACTGAATCCACTGTTCGACCATGGGCAACCGCCAGAGCAGAGAGCTACCCACTCACTGGAGAGAGGCCACGGTAGCCGCCGTGGTATCGCCAGCGGCGCTGCTGCTTGGGTCATCACAGTCGCCGCTTGAGATGACGCTAACTATGGCGTTCGAGTGATGCTACACTCGGCCACACTCTTTATGCTGTCAGCAATCCCAGACGTCTGTTGTTTCATATGAGAGTAATTGGAGGCCTCCACCGAGCTGTACCTGATGTACTACAGCCGAAGGATTGAATAAAGTAATTATTTATATAAATCCTTTGTCGTCCTGACGTTTTATTTCGTTCTCCATGGTTGACATTCTGAGGGACATTTAACACAACGAAGATGTTGGCCATGTTTACTTCCTCCCATATGTGTAGATCCTCGTAAAAAAAAAAAAAAAAAAAAAAAAAAAAAAAAAAAAAAAAACTCTAGTAATTGAATTCTTCTTGGTATCATTTTGGTAATTAGCTAATCCCATGTCACTTGAACACATTTTAACCAGGCCCATCAACTGTACATATGTGCGTTGTTTCTTATGAAAATTCCACAGTGTAAAGGTTCTTTTAAATATTGTTTCCGATCAACCTACAGGCCAAGGGGCATTTTCCTAAATTTTGTAAGAGATAGGTTTAATATTCTTCTTCTTGCTTCAGTTCCTCTCTACCTTAAGATGTCTGAAAACAGAAAAGTTTTCGATTTTATTCACAAAGCACCACTAGTTTATATGTTGCAATCGTTAAGAGTAGCTGATTCTTTTCGTCCCTTTGGAATTCAAAGAATGAATGACAGCTTGGGTTAAGAATAACATATTTGAGATATTACTGTCAGCACTTTTTGTGCCTTGTTTCTCATTTTCATCAAAACTATTTCTCCTCTCTTGTTAACAGAAGCTGGAATGGAGCTTGCGCCTCAACCAGTTAAATGCTTAACATTCTTCGCTGGTTCTGAGTACTGTTCTTAGGACCCTATGAGAGATATCCTTGTACAGTCTGCTTTCCCGATTTTAATCCAAATGGTATTTTCATATTATGAAACTTATTTCAATATGTTTCAATTTTTAATCAGTATTATGCTGTCTTTTCACTCGCAGTATAAGGTGTTAGGGTGGTGTGTTTGAAAACATTCGTAAGGAAAACTGTTTTCAAGAACAAGAACCTTGGACGTTGCCGATGGAGGGGAGGCTTGCGTGCCTCAGCGATGTAGGTAGACGTACCGTAGGTGCAAGACAATAGAGGTGTATTTGTTGAGAGGCCGGACAAACGTGTGGTTTCTGAAGAGAGGCATCAACCTTTACAGCAGTGAAGTGGATGATTGACTGTGCTGGCTTTGCGTACGGCTGATAGCAAGGGGAAACTATAGCCTTAATTGTTCCCAAGCATTTTATTTGTTTTTTTTTTTTAAGTTCGTCAGTCTTCTGAATGGTTTGATGCAGCCCTCCACGAATTCCACTCTTGTGCCAATCGCTTCATCTCAGAGTAGCAATCGCAACCTACGTCCTCAATTATTTGCTATATGTATTCAAATCTCTATCTTCCTCTACAGTTGTTGCCCTCTACAGCTCCGTCTAGTACCATGAAAGACATTTCCTGATGTCTTAACAGATGTCCTCTCATCCTGTCCCTTCCCCTTGTCAGTGTTTTCCGTATATCCATTACCAGCCCGGATCTGCGCAGAAACTCCTTATTCCTTACCTTATCAAAAATGGTTCAAATTGCTCTGAGCACTATGGGACTTAACTTTTGAGGTCATTAGTCCCCTAGAACTAAGAACTATTTAAACCTAACTAACCTAAGGACATCTCACACATCCATGCCCGGGGCAGGATTCGAACCTGTGACCGTAGCGGTCACGCGTTTCCAGAGTGTAGCGCCTAGAACCGCTCGGCAACCACGGCCGGCCTTACCTTATCACTCCACCAAATTTTCAACAGTCTTTTGTAGCACCACATCGCAAATGCTTCGATTCTCTTCTGTTCTGGTTTCCCCACAGCCCATTTTTCACTACCATACAATGAGGCAAAACTGACCCTACGACTCATCTTAGAAAATACATTAAGGAAACGCGAACCTACGTTTCTAGCATTTGTGGAATTAGAGAAAGCTTTTGACAATGTTGAGTGGAATACTCCCTTTCAAATTTTAAAGGTGGCAGGGGTAAAATACAGGGGGCGAAAGGCTATTTGCAGTTTGTACAGAAACCAGATGGCAGTTATAAGAGTCGAGGGGCATGAAAGGGAAGCAGTGGTTGGGAAGGGAGTGAGGCACGGTTGAAGCCTATCCCCGATGTTATTCAATCTGTATATTGAGCAAGCAGTAAAGGAAACAAAAGAAAAATACGGAGTATGTATTAAAATCCATGGAGAAGAAATAAATACTTTGAAGGTCGCCGATGACACTGTAATTATGCCAGAGACAGCAAAGGACTTGGAAGAGCAGTTGAACGGAATGGACAATGTCTTGAAAGGAGGATATAAGATAAACATCATCAAAAGCAAAACGAGGGTAATGGAATGTAGTCGTATTAAATCGGGTGATGCTGCCGGAATTAGGAAATGAGACACTTAAACTTGTAAGGGAGTTTTGCTATTTGGGGAGCAAAATAACTGATGATGGTCGAAGTAGAGAGGATATAAAATGTAGACTGGCAATGGGAAGGAAAGTATTTCTGAAGAAGAGAAATTTGTTAACATCGTGTTTAGATTTAAATGACAGGAAGTCGTTTCTGAAAGTATTTGTATGGAGTGTAGCCATGTATGGAAGTGAATCGTGGGCGATAAATAGTTTAGACAATAAGAGAATAGAAGCTTTCGAAATGTGGTGCTACAGAAGAATGCTGAAGATTAGATGGGTAGATCACATAACTAATGAGGAGGTATTGAATAGAATCGGAGAGAAGAGAACTTTGTGGCACAACTTGAGTAGAGAATGGATCGGTTGTTAGGGCATATTCTGGCGCATCAATTTAGTATTGGAGGACAGCGTGGAGGGTAGAAATCATAGAGGGAGACCAAGGGATGAGTACTCTAAACAGATTCAGAAGGACGTAAGTTCCAGTAGGTACTGGGAGATGAAGAAGCTTG
Organism: Schistocerca nitens; assembly: GCF_023898315.1. Classification (NCBI taxonomy): domain Eukaryota; kingdom Metazoa; phylum Arthropoda; class Insecta; order Orthoptera; family Acrididae; genus Schistocerca; species Schistocerca nitens. Next base: position 316,512,805 of record NC_064621.1, on the reverse strand, counting down.
CACATGATATAGTAGCATGGAGAGCTGAATCAAACCTGTCTCTGGATTCAAGACCACCACAACAACAATTCTGTGCTCCAAACCTATGTTCTCAGATATTTATTCCTCAAATTAAGCCATATGTTAGATACCTAGTAGACCTCTCTTGGCGACAAATGCCATTTTTGCGAGTCCTAGTCTGATTTTGGTGTCCTTCTTCTTCCATCCGTCATTGGTTATTTTCCTGCCTAGGTAACAGAATACCTTAACTTAATCCATTTCGTGACCATCAGCCTTGATACTAAGATTCTCGCTATTCCATAAGATTTCGGGATTGCAGCCGGATCTCATCGACTTCTTTCCACGATATTTCGGCTGCCAACCTTACAGCCATCTTCAGACGAGTGTTTGACACTGGAGATTGCTAGTGCAAGTCGCTCAATTTATACTTAAAAGTGCCGCAGGCGCGCATGCGCAAGTTACCGTAGCATGCGCGCCACCTGTCGATTCCAAGGCCCTCTACAATATTACTGCATCTATGGAGCGCCAACGAATGCATGAAAAAAGTAAAACATGCACACAGATGTGTCCAAAACAATAAAAGGAAAATTTCAATATTAAATTTAAAATTACTTGTCGCTCGACATGTCAGAAGCCATAAAAAGTTTTCGTTTGGTTGAAATTAAAGAAATCAACGGGTCCCAGGCCTTATTCAATAAAAAGCCGCCATCACGATCAATGAGATTTTCCGCTAAACGTATTTCGACGGATTCCTTCACAACTGAATCCCAGAAGGATCTCGATGGGGCCAAGATTTTCGTGGCCGAATAATCCATAGTATGTCCTGTGGATATACAATGTTCGGCTATGGCCGACTTACTGGGCTGTAAAAGGCGAGTGTGGCGCTCACGTTCAACGCAGCGGTCGTGTACTGTGCGTGTGGTTTGACCAATGTAGGCTTTCCCACACTCGCAAGGTATTTTATAAATTCCAGCCTTCCGTAATCCCAGATCATCCTTGGCTGAGCCCAGAAGAGCACGAGTCTTTGTAGGTGGCCGGAAGATTGCTTTCACACGATGTTTCTTTAAAGTTCTGCCTACTTTCGATGAAATGTTCCCGACATATGGGAGAAATGCTCTGGACTTAAACACCTCCTTATCCTCTTGATCTTGTGGGTGGTCACGATTTTTCCTCCTTAAAGCAGTACTGACCTGATGTTGACCTGATGTTGAAATACCGATTTCAAGTGCTCTAATTCGTCTGCAAGGCTGTCTTTATCAGACACGACATGTGCCCTATGCACCAACGTTCGAAGAACACCCATAGTTTGTGACGGGTGATGACAGCTTGACGCCTGTGGGTACAGATCCGTATGCGTGGGTTTTCGATAGACAGAATGCCCCAATGACCCATCCACCCTGCGTTTAACCATGACGTCCAGAAATGGTAGGCAACCATCCTTTTCAACTTCCATCGTAAACTGAATGTTTGTGTGGATGGAATTCAGATGTTGTAAGAACCGTGAAAGCTCTTCTTCACCGTGAGGCCACACTACAAAGGTATCGTCCACGTACCGCCAGAAGACTGTTGGTTTCAACGTCGCCGAATCGAGAGCCCTCTCCTCAAAGTCTTCCATATAAAAGTTGGCTACCAGAGGGGACAGAGGACTGCCCATGGCAACACCGTCAAGTTGCTCAAAATATTCATTATTAAATAGAAAGTAAGTAGAGGACAGGGCATGGTGAAACAGCGCCGTTATATCGGCCGTAAACTTATTGCCGATAAGTGACAATGAATCCAAAAGAGGGACCCTCGTGAAGAGTGAAACGACATCGAAACTTACTAACAAGTCCGAATCCTTCAGCTGTAGTGTTCTCAGTCTATTGATAAAGTCCGCAGAGTTACGAATATGGTGCGTACATTTGCCAACGAAAGGTCTCAGTAGCGATGCCAAATGACTAGATAAATCATATGTTGGAGCACCGATATTGCTCACTATGGGGCGTAAGGGCACATTATCCTTATGGATCTTGGGAAGACCATATAACCTAGGTGGAATAGAACTGTGAGGTCTCAATCTTTTCACAACTTCTTGCGGCAGAGAAGACGAGTTTAGCAACTCTGACGTTTTCCTTTCTACTTTCCGAGTAGGGTCTTTATCAAGCTTCCTGTACGTTGTCTCACTCAGCAAACTATATATCTTCTGATCATACATATCACGTGGCAACAGCACAGTAGCATTCCCCTTATCCGCCGGAAGGACCACCGTCTGAGGATCTTCCCGTAACTTGCGCAGCGCAGCTCTTTCCATTGAAGAAATGTTGCTCTTCTGAGGACGAGTTCTCGTAAGGGCGCGACATCTTTCCCGCCCGATTTCTTCTGCTGCTTCACTGCATAGAGGCCTGACAGCTTCTTCAACAGCACTAATAAAATCTGTTAGAGGTAAGGTCCTAGGTGTCGGTGCGAAGTTCAGACCTTTCCCAAGTACCGACAGTGTCACGTTGTCTAAATGCTTATCCGTGAAATTTACCACAGAGCGTCGAAAAACGTTTGTTTCGTAACTTATCCAACTTCTGAATGTTAGATGCCATCTCCTCCCCGAAGAGGTGTTTGATGTGACTCTTGAAATTTTACCGGCGTATCGAATATTCCATAAGATTTCGGGATTGCAGCCGGATCTCATCGACTTCTTTCCACGATATTTCGGCTGCCAACGTGTGAGATTGTTAAGTGCTTTATGTTTCTTACTGAAATGACGGGATAATGGCCTTATTCCAAAGTTCGCCAGAGTGACACATTTTCTCAAGACCGCCGCTGCGAAGTTCATCACTCGTAAAGCAAGTTTAGCCCTTGTGAAGGAGAGGATACGCTTTACTCGCCGGGAACGGGACATGGTTTCGAAAGAGCTGTTTTATTTGCATATGGAGATTGCATCTAATCTTTCTTCCCTCTCCTGGGAATGGGTCGATGGTGTAACATGGGCCAAATCAGACTGGGTCCGTCAGGAGTATTCTTTAAGACAATCATCGAAGTTCGACCGACTCTCAGCAACGTCACGACAAGAAGATGTTTTTCGACGCTCTGTGGTAAATTTCACGGATAAGGATTTAGACAACGTGACACTGTCGGTACTTGGGAAAGGTCTGAACTTCGCACCGACCCCTAGGACCTTACCTTTAACATATTTTATTAGTGCTGTTGAAGAAGCTGTCAGGCCTCTATCCAGAGAAGCAGCAGAAGAAATCAGGCGGGAAACATGTCGCGCCCTTACGAGAACTCGTCCTCAGAATAGCAACATTTCTTCAATGGAAAGGGCTGCGCTGCGCAAGTTACGGGAAGATCCTCAGACGGTGGTCCTTCCGGCGGATAAGGGGAATGCTACTGTGCTGTTGCCACGTGATATGTATGATCAGAAGATATATAGTTTGCTGAGTGAGACAACGTACAGGAAGCTTGATAAAGACCCTACTCGGAAAGTAGAAAGGAAAACGTCAGAGTTGCTAAACTCGTCTTCTCTGCCGCAAGAAGTTGTGAAAAGATTGAGACCTCACAGTTCTATTCCACCTAGGTTATATGGTCTTCCCAAGATCCATAAGGATAATGTGCCCTTACGCCCCATAGTGAGCAATATCGGTGCTCCAACATATGATTTATCTAGTCATTTGGCATCGCTACTGAGACCTTTCGTTGGCAAATGTACGCACCATATTCGTAACTCTGCGGACTTTATCAATAGACTGAGAACACTACAGCTGAAGGATTCGGACTTGTTAGTAAGTTTCGATGTCGTTTCACTCTTCACGAGGGTCCCTCTTTTGGATTCATTGTCACTTATCGGCAATAAGTTTACGGCCGATATAACGGCGCTGTTTCACCATGCCCTGTCCTCTACTTACTTTCTATTTAATAATGAATATTTTGAGCAACTTGACGGTGTTGCCATGGGCAGTCCTCTGTCCCCTCTGGTAGCCAACTTTTATATGGAAGACTTTGAGGAGAGGGCTCTCGATTCGGCGACGTTGAAACCAACAGTCTTCTGGCGGTACGTGGACGATACCTTTGTAGTGTGGCCTCACGGTGAAGAAGAGCTTTCACGGTTCTTACAACATCTGAATTCCATCCACACAAACATTCAGTTTACGATGGAAGTTGAAAAGGATGGTTGCCTACCATTTCTGGACGTCATGGTTAAACGCAGGGTGGATGGGTCATTGGGGCATTCTGTCTATCGAAAACCCACGCATACGGATCTGTACCCACAGGCGTCAAGCTGTCATCACCCGTCACAAACTATGGGTGTTCTTCGAACGTTGGTGCATAGGGCACATGTCGTGTCTGATAAAGACAGCCTTGCAGACGAATTAGAGCACTTGAAATCGGTATTTCAACATCAGGTCAACATCAGGTCAGTACTGCTTTAAGGAGGAAAAATCGTGACCACCCACAAGATCAAGAGGATAAGGAGGTGTTTAAGTCCAGAGCATTTCTCCCATATGTCGGGAACATTTCATCGAAAGTAGGCAGAATTTTAAAGAAACATCGTGTGAAAGCAATCTTCCGGCCACCTACAAAGACTCGTGCTCTTCTGGGCTCAGCCAAGGATGATCTGGGATTACGGAAGGCTGGAATTTATAAAATACCTTGCGAGTGTGGGAAAGCCTACATTGGTCAAACCACACGCACAGTACACGACCGCTGCGTTGAACGTGAGCGCCACACTCGCCTTTTACAGCCCAGTAAGTCGGCCATAGCCGAACATTGTATATCCACAGGACATACTATGGATTATTCGGCCACGAAAATCTTGGCCCCATCGAGATCCTTCTGGGATTCAGTTGTGAAGGAATCCGTCGAAATACGTTTAGCGGAAAATCTCATTGATCGTGATGGCGGCTTTTTATTGAATAAGGCCTGGGACCCGTTGATTTCTTTAATTTCAACCAAACGAAAACTTTTTATGGCTTCTGACATGTCGAGCGACAAGTAATTTTAAATTTAATATTGAAATTTTCCTTTTATTGTTTTGGACACATCTGTGTGCATGTTTTACTTTTTTCATGCATTCGTTGGCGCTCCATAGATGCAGTAATATTGTAGAGGGCCTTGGAATCGACAGGTGGCGCGCATGCTACGGTAACTTGCGCATGCGCGCCTGCGGCACTTTTAAGTATAAATTGAGCGACTTGCACTAGCAATCTCCAGTGTCAAACACTCGTCTGAAGATGGCTGTAAGGTTGGCAGCCGAAATATCGTGGAAAGAAGTCGATGAGATCCGGCTGCAATCCCGAAATCTTATGGAGTATTCGATACGCCGGGAAAATTTCAAGAGTCACAAGTTTCTCGCTGTTCTCTTTTCTGCTATTTCTCATTACTTTCGTCTTGCTTCCATTTACTCTCAGTACATATTCTGTACTCACTAGATTGATCAATTCATTCAGAATATCATGTAATTCTTCTTCACTTCCATTCCGGATAGCAATGTCATCAGCGAATTGTATCATTGATATTCTTTCACCTTGAATTTTAATTCCAGTGTTGAATCTTTCATTTCCATCATTTTTCGGAAAGTCGGATGGTACATCGCCAGAGCCATACTTTCTACACACCATCGTGAGCAGTCGTTATTTTTTTGCCATTTCTGCCCATGATTTTAGAAATTAAGATGATATGTTATCTGTTCGTTCTGACTATTTTGATCGTAAGTCCCCCAAAGCTCTCTTAAATTCTGATCTAATACTGGAGCCGCTATCTCCTCTAAATGGACTCCTGTGTTTTCTTCTATCACATCTGACAAATCTTCCCCCTCATAGAGGTCTTCATTGTACTCTTTTGGCCTATATGCTGCCTCCCCTGCATTTATCAGTGGAATTCCCGTTGCAGTCTTAATGTTACCACCCTTGTTTTTGTGTCACGGAAGGTTTTTTTGACTTTCCTGTATGCTGAGTCTGTCCTTCCGACGGTCGCTTCTTTTTCGATTTCTTCACATTATTCATGCAGCCATTTCGTCTTAGCTTCCCTGCACTTCCTATTTATTTCCTTCCTCAGCAACTGTAATTACTGTATTCCTGAAGTTCCCTGAACATTTTTGTAATTCTTTCTTTCTTCGATCAACTAAAGTATTACTTCTGTTACCCATGGTTTCTTCGTAGTTAACTTCTTTCTTCCCAAATTTGTGATTGTCCTTTTTAATGATGTCCATCCCTCTGTAACTGTACTGTCTACTGGGATATTCAATACGGCTTCAAGCGTGTCTTGTCTTACCTTAATGCTCCTGTATCCCACTTCTTTGCGTATTGTTTCTTCCTGACTAATCTATTGAAGCTCTGCCTACTCTTCATCACAGCCACAATGCGTTCTGAGTGTATATGGGCTCCTGGATGCGCCTTACTGTCCAGTATCTGATTTAGGAATCTCTGACTGACCATTATGTAATCTAACTTAAATCTTCCTTATAACCCTATCTTTTCCAATTATACCTCTTCCTCTTGTGATTCTTGAACAGTATTCGCTGTTACTACCTGAAATTTACTGCTGAGCTCGATTAATCTTTCTCCTCTCTCATTCCTTGTCCCAAGCCCATATTCTCCTGTAACCTTTCCTTCTACTCGTTCCCCTACAACAGCATTCCAGCCCCCAGGACTACTAAGTTTTCATCTCATTTCATCCACTGTATTGCCCTTTGAATATCCTCATCTGCTTTCTCTATCTCTCCATCTTTAAATTCGCCCTTTCACATGAACAGAGTTGTCAGGGCTTCCATGTCCTTGAATAACACCTCAGTATCGAATTTAAATGGGGGATCCAGCCTGAAACCCAGATGCAGGTACTTAGATAAATGAAATAACACAAATTTAGAGACTATACTGCTCTCTTGCCGATATGATTTTATGTACATCGACTGAGGTGGCGAGTGAAAATTTGTACCAAAGCTGGGAATCGAACCCAAGTCTCCTGCTTACTAGCTTGGTGCACTAGCCACTAAACCACCTTTCCTTTCTTTCTCTGTTTCTTTTTTTTTTTGGTTCATTCCCATATCTTTGGGGTGAACGTCCATCACAAGTTTTCAAGTTCATCGTTGATACATTCACTCAGTTTTCTTTTCTCTTTTTTTTTTTTTTTTTTTTTTTTACGAAGGGCAGCTAATCCCCTGACTGAACACGATGAGCTACCGTGCCAGCGGCCGCCTTGACATAGCAGTACATAAAACTGCACACATTATCCTGACATGCCTCCCTTCTCGATCCAAATTCTCACCGCCGCCTATGTCTACTTTAAATTCCAACTTGTCTGAACCACTTGGCAAGGTGGCTTAGTGGCTAATGCACCTACGTTGTTTACAAAACCTAAAAATTACCTAACGAATACCGTCAGAAGCTGCATGAAGCGGTTCGAGAACGATGTGGTAATCAATGGCAATGCTGGAACCTCAGAAGACTGTAGCGAAATGCACGGAGACGTATAGACGATCGACAACTGGAGCAGAGCTGGCAGTTCACCCTGAAAGCAAATAAATTTCACCGGTATAGCATAGCGAAGAGATAAATTGCTGGTCGATTATAATACTGGTTATAAATCTCTGAAAACAGTAGCAACTGGAAAACAGATGTAATTAATAGCAGTACACTGAGACATGATAATGACATGTAGCCAGTCCTAGATAACGCACGTGGCAGGAGTATATTTACGGGTGGAATATTAAAAAAATTAATTCATTTACGATAAACGTAGTATACTAAGTACTCCTTTAAGAGTGTCACCTAGAGTCTGGTACAGTTCGCAGGTTGGACTAATAGAAGGAGTGAAGAAAATCATACTAAGACCGATACGTTTAGTCACAGGATCGCACAAAAAGGGCGGGAGCGTTACGGAGTTGCTTAAAAAACGCAAGTAGATCACTTTAGAAGAGAGGCGTTGTGCAACACGGAGTGGATTCCGCGTTGTATTTCCGTTAGTTGGGAACCGTATTAAATGCTCCCACATCTCGTGGAATGACCATGACGAGAAAGTCACAGACTTCAGAGCTTGTACGGAGCTTTACTTCCAGTCGATCTATCACGCTTCGTTCACGAGTGGAACAATCTAGTGGGTAAATAGCAGTGTTACATTAAGCACCCTTGACCACAATTCTTTTCATCCAAGCATATTCCGGAAGCTGAGGTATACCGCAATTGAATAATGATGCGGGATTATGGAAGAAGTTTCTGAAATGTAAACGTCGGAGCAGACTATTACATGAGAATTGAACTTGGACGCTGTAATATCTGGATCAGAACCTGGCCATATACTGAAGGTGGTGCTGCGTTAAGGTCGCAATATTTAAGTAGACAATGCCTGTCGGCATACGACGCTGTACGATACCAACATGTTCCAAACAGCCCCGTGCACGAATTTAATTTTTCAGGAGTTATATCTCCGATTCTATTGATCCCACAGGTAAAGGCTCACATGTTTTGGATAGCCCTTTGCCCAGCTATCATTTGTATATCTATTGGAGGAACAGACTAAATGTAGGTATCCTGCTTCCTCCAGCCCAGTCATACAGCAAATCGGTTGGTTCTTGTTCATTAGGTCTGGCCCATGGTCGACTTCACGCGACTTTAAATGCACCGTTAGGTCATGGGCGTTTTCCAAAATACTGAAAATCCATGAAATTTGGGTACGAAAAGTGTCAGTTGTGGGGACGACGGTTTCTATAATTTCCATTCACGAAAGATGATATTCTTTGGGAAGATTGAAACTTTTCCAATATCATTATGCAGAACCTAGATCCATTGGTTCAAAGATGTCATACTAATGCAGACAACCGCTAAAACTGCTTTTAGCCGCAATTACCTAAAAACCTAACCGTAGCTAATAGCTCAAGTCTTAACTCTATACATTTTAGCCATTTATATAGAAACACCATATTTCTATTTTCGAAAATCTGTATCCGTTATCTAGATACATGCAGAAAACCATGATTTTTGTATACCAAAAATACTATTTGTGGGAATGGCGAATTCTATAATTTCTGTTCGTAGCAGATCGTCGAAATTTTTATCGTATGTTCTTCAGATGATGTTCTCGGGTGACATATAAAATTTTTCCAAAACATTATTTCCGAGATCCAGATGTCCAAAATTACCGTACTAATGCACTTAAAATCCCACGTAAAATTTGGTCTGAAGCGTAAATGTAGTTTTAACTGACATAGCGAACACATGGCAAGGGTTATAGGATCTTCGAAGGGTTATAACGTCACCAGACTATAAGACAAAGCTTAACGACGGACAAGTCTGTATAATGGACAATGTACAGACATGCCCGAAGTGGTACTGCTGTGACAAGAAATGGACTAAAACTGGTGACAACATGCCGGAAAAGAACTTAAAATGATTCCTAAAAATTATGTGAAACTAGGAAGACTGGAAATTCAGTAAATATTCCTGACAACCGTTTATTTTTCCTTTCTTTCTTTTCAGATACAAGCGATAAGCCGGACCTTTCTGATGAACTGCGATCTATGAGGACGAAAGTGTCAAGAGAAAAAAGTAATTTTTGTAATCAAACTATTTTCTGTTAACATAAAATTATACGTTCTTATTTGTTATTCATATATTTATTAGTGTCAAAAATTATACACTGTCAAAGCTTTACTGACAAACAGAACTCGTTTTATATAAACAGCACACGCTGGTTCAGTAGCCAATATAATGGAACTAGCTTAATATCCTCTTCTCCGAGCACAATAAATACGAATATATTCCTCTTTGAAAGACTCGGACTGGAAAGTTGCGAACCTCCTTCCTCAATCCTCATTCTCATTCGCCACCTAAAAGTTTGAAACACAAACATATTCACGCTTTTCGTGCTGAAAGAGAGTAGCAGAGAGATTATGCGTCTACATCAATACAAAGTACCTGACGATGTGTGGAGGAGTGTACTTCTGGTATCACTATCTGATCCCCCTTTCAGTATTCCAGTCGCGAATGGCAATTGAGAAGAATGGTCGGCGGTAAGCCTCTACATCAACTCTAATTTCTTGAATATTTTCATCGTAGACATTTCACGAGATTTATATGGGAGGAAGTAGTACATCATCCAACTCTTCCCGGAAAGTACTCTCTCAAATTTTCAATAGTAAATCTCTCCATGATGCACAATGTCTCTCTTGCAGTGTTTGCTACCCGCATTTGAAGTGCGTCTCTGTAACGCCTTCGCCCCGAGTAATCGATCTCGTGTAGAAACGCGCCGCTCTTCGATCGATCTTCTCTATCTCTTCTATCAATCCTGCCTGTTAAGCGTCCCATATTAATGAACAATACTGAAGAATAGGTCGAAGAAACGCCTTCTAAGAATCTACTAGTGTCAAACTTTGGCAATAATTTGAGGAAGAAATATCTGAGAATGGATGTTTGGAGTACAGCTTTGTATGGTAGTACAGCTTTGTATGGTAGTGAATCATGGACAGGGGGAAAAACTGAAGAGAATCGAACACTTCACTCGTGGATGAGATACATTCCCATATGATTTTTCTTATGAATCAGAGTCTGACATGTACTTTACCTACTATTTGTTTTATGTTTTCACTCTACTTCAGGTTGCTCTGGATAGTTACTCCTCCATAAATCGCGGTAAATGCTGTTGATTCTGTTTCCAGCTATTTGTCATCAGTAGTATACTTTTGCAGTAATGAATCTGTTTTCCTGTGTATGTGAAATACGTCACACTTACTTACGTTCGGGGCCAACTGCCAGAGCCAGCACGATTCATCAAGTCTCTACAGATTTTCTGGCGTTACTATTTTCTTACAGACAGCTGTATTATCTGTTAACAGTCTTGAAAAGCTTTCGATGCTTTCTGCAAGATAATTTACATGCTCTCTAAACAACAGCAGTCCTACCACACATCCTTAGGGTACTCCGGATGTTTCTGTAGATTTTGTTCCGTTAAGAGTAGTGTATTGAGTTCTGTCTACTAGGATGTGCTGAATCCAATCGCAAATTTCTAGTTCAGGAATCCATACTGGTTTTTATAGGGGAGACTTCCATTCTACAAAAACGTTCTAATACGTGAGCACAAAACATATTCCACAATCTTACGACATTGGTGTTAGCGACATAGACCTATAATTAGATGCATCTGTCCTGTGACCCTTCTTGGAAATGACCGACCATTTTTCCAGTCTAGGTACCCTTCGTTGCTCCACCGACCTACGATAAACTGCTACTAGAATGGAGCAAACTCTTTAGGATCTTACAGGTATCTCATCTGGTTTTAACGCCTTTCCGCTACTAAGTGTTTGTAATTGCTTCTCCGTTCCGCCATCGGTTATCCTTGTATCTGCCATTTCGACGTTCGTGCGATGATTGAAAGGACGGACAGTGTTACGATCTTCCACGGTGAAACAGTTTCGGGAGACCGAATTCACTATTACAACCTTTGTTATCTTCAGTTTCGGAGCCAGTGTGATCAATCACTGAGCTAATAAGTAGTTGAATTCGTACAGCGTACTGATCTTACGTAAGAACAAAACCTTTTAGGTTTTTACTCAGATCGGCTGACAAAATTTTACTTTCAACTTTGAAGGCTTCTCTAATCGATTTCCTTAGGCTCCTTTTCACTTTTTCAGATTTTGTTTGCCCATTAGGTTTTGACTTTTCTTGAATCCGTAATGAAAGTGTCTTTGTTTACTCAGCGGTTTTCTAACACGGCTATTAACCACTATCAGTATTTCACGTCCCTTAACACCTTACTGGGAACACAGATGTCTTAGATACATTGAACAGTGCTTCTGAATTTTTTTTCTATTTGTGCTTCGCATCTTCGTACTCAGCACTAAATAATTTTTGTTAACTACTCAGATACTCGGCAATTAATGTCGTGTCACACTTGCTAAGGGAAATTCTTTCCTACCTTTCTTAATATTCCTTGTAACACGCGTAGTCATAGTTGCTATCATAGCCTTATGAACACTAATAACTGGCTCTACGTTAACTGATTACGTAAGTTCAAGTCTGTTTGAATATAGATCTGTCCGAAGTAATTTACAGACAAAACATTCAGAATAATATCACACGAATCCACCTCTCTGGACCATTTTGATAAAATGACTCTTCCAGTATATACCAGGCAATTTGAAGTGACGTCCTATTACTGCGCATGCTGAGGAAAGTTATTAACAATATTCTTTAAAATCCCTTTGAAAGGCTCTTCCACTGCAGCTCGTGCCCCAGGCGGTGTATAAAATCATCCAATTACCATTTTTAACCGGCCGTTGTTGCATAACGTCAAGCATATTAATTCACATTTGGAATGCGTGACAACATTGCTGGATATTATCGAATTCTTTACTGCAATAAATAACCCGCAACCAATTTCGACTAACACATTCTTGGGATAAATATTCCAATCTGAACCTAGGATTCCGTTGCTGTTCACTTCCATTCTCAACCATCTCGCAGTCGCTTCGCTAACACTATCCGGGTGTTATAGCAACCAGTAAGCGATACTAATTCTGATATCTTACCTTGGATGGTCCTGTGATTTTATTAATATCATATAAATCTTTTTTGTATCTGATCTTCGAGGACGAGAATTTCCAGAGAACACTGACGCTGATTTGTCGTCGATTTTGGCGGGCAATTCGTTTGTGATCCCAAGCACAGGTGGGGGGGGGGGTCCCTACTCAAAAAGAAAAGTCATTGTGCACGCCATACGCACTCCGCTACCCTGGTAGACGCTTCCTATGTGTAGTGCACCCTAACGTTCTTCATCTGATACTGGAGATAGATATATTCGCACCTTATTTCGTCGGAGAATCTTCTCAGCCTATGGTTTATGTAGTGGCGTAGCAAGACAGCCAAGCCACTCGGAGGTAGCCGAAAGGCACGCGTTAAGCTCACGCAGATTGGCGTGAGGTCTGGAACAAGGTAAAGTAATTATCCTATAAAGAAAAGAACGTAGTTCTTGGAATACTTGACTTTAATCCACAATTGGAGAACAACGCTCTTGTTTAGACATTATTACACTGAATATAAACTGGTAATGGCGCCTTGCTAGGTCGTAGCAAATGACGTAGCTGAAGGCTAAGCTAACTATCGTCTCGGCAAATGAGAGCGTATTGGTCAGTGTAGCTTCGCTAGCAAAGTCGGCTGTACAACTGGGGCGAGTGTTAGTAAGTCTCTCTAGACCTGCCGTGTGGTGGCGCTCGGTCTGCAATCACTGACAGTAGCGACACGCGGGTCCGACATATACTAACGGACCGCGGCCGATTTAAAGGCTACCACCTAGCAAGTGTGGTGTCTGGCGGTGACACCACAGTTTATATACATAAATACGGTGAGAAAACAGTGTTGATATATACTCAGACAGCACCATCATTCCAAGTTGACGGTGCAGGTGGTTTGACATCCTACTCCTCTTTTTTTTTTTTTTTTTAAAAAAAAGAAACTCAGAGTTAGTACTGGGTGGGACTATTTGTGATACGGAGAAGGATTATTCAGAAAAGTTACACCCTTCATTGCCTATTAGCTAATAACTTTCTCTTTCGTTAGACATAAAATTAAATATAGGAAACATAAAACCAGTAAAGACAAGAGACGAGCAAGACAATACACATTAATTCAATCCTTAGCTCCTAGCACGATTTTGTCTCTAATTCTACTACGGCTTTACAGGCTTGCTTTCCTTTGTGCGAAAGAATCTACTACCTCATCAGATATTGTCAAACGTTTTGCTACACGAAAAATCAAAATGTCTAATACTGAAAAAGCTGTTAACACTCGAATAGTTCCCAAGACTGCTGTGGTCACTCGATTTGATTACGTCTGTTCTGTCGCTGTCTGCTAGCAAAAGGAAATAGGCCTTTCTAATATTGCAGCACTTGTATCACATACCAAATAAGCGAGATTGTTATGGCACAAATGGTCATTTTCATTCATTTACATAAATAACACGACAGAACATAATTTACGGAGTGTTAATACAAAATGCCTACTAGGCCTAGTAGAGACAAAATGTTTTAAGTTAGGTAATAGTTTCACATTTCATTCATACGCTGCAGTTTCTCAAGCATGAAATCGAAAAGCAGCAGCAAGAAATTTTTACATAAACTTAGGCTCGTCATATTCTTCAATTTCATTTGTGTGATGTCCCCATTTCTTCCTCTTCCTCGTTCTAACAAACAATCTTGTCATCACTAATTCTGTAACTATTCTTGCCGTTGTCAAAACGTATCCTCCAGTTAACTTCATTAACACTGTCAGAATCACAGGTTCAGTTATCTCCCGTTTACTCTCCGGTTAGGCGTAATTACGTGTTTGTACAACGCGTTTTCCGCGCTACTCCGAGAATAGAACATAAAGCGACGGCTAACTGGGAAGTGTAAAACTGGTAGTGTAGCGATCTGGCAAAAATTTCTTTCAGAATTTCATTTTCTCGGTTACACCGAGAAGATCTTAATCCACCCTACCTGTTATTCGTGCTAGTCGTTTATTTCCATTCTGGTAGTCTCAATATATGGACTTTGCCAGTAATTATAACAATGCTGATCATCCGCATACGCTCAAACCACATAAACAAACAGCGAATGGCATTCACTCGTTCCGGTTTATTCAGCTCAGCTCGTGTAGCCCCGTCCCCATTTGTTTGCGGGAAGTATTTCATTTCTAGATGCGACGAGGATTCCCGTTGTGCAGATGTCACGTAAACTAAAATACACGTATTCAAAAATCAACCTATGATTCGTTCAGAAATCAACTTAGAATGTGTCCAAAAATGTTCAGAAACAAACTGGAATGAGTTTCAAAATCATATGAATAATCGGTAGAGAAACGTGCGCTGGATGCTAGGGGCTTTCTGAAGCAAGGATTTTTTTTTCAAGGACATGAATTTAGGGCCTGGATCCGGGCCTGAGTAGACCAATCAGTTGACTTCAGTCCCAGTTTCAGTGACTAAAGTCACCTGAGTGTTCTAGGCATCGTCAACTTTAGCTGATGGTGCTGTCTGAAGAGAGCCCTGGCCCACTCTGAAACCGGTCATTTTAATAAGTATCATGGTGATCTAGACTGTTTTATCACTGATTTTATGTCGATTACAAGAACACTGCTTCCCGAAAACGTTACCAAAAATTTTTTCTGGTGTGGATCTTGAACCGTGCTCCACAACAGCAATTGACTGTGGGTACGGTGCTACACACAGTCAAATTAGCCTGCAACGCATGTGCGATGCTAGTTGCCGTCACCTAATCATTCATCCATCTAAAGGAGCCGAGGATTGTCCCAGAAGGGAAGCATCAGATGTGATTCGTGTTCAATATGTGCAACTATTTTACCCATTAGGACCAAGTGCGCCTAATAACTGCAGGCAGGACCTCCACGTCGGGCATTCTGGAACTGTTTCCATCCCTATCTGATACTCCCCTAAGAAGCTCCATTACCTGTCAAGCGTTTGAGCTGACAGAAAATGACATGTCCGCCCTATGCACTTGGCCGGACTGGGCCGCTGGCTCAACAGGTGCTGCATCCTGTGGTGGCTCAGAAGTATTGGAGTACTGGGTACTTGTTGCTAACAAGGGAAACTCCCCATCGCACCCAGCTCAGATTTAGAGGTAAGAGGGCCCAGTGGATACCTCGTTAAAAACCGAATGCAGATCAAGCGTGAAAACAGGAAGAAGATGTACCGAACTGTGGAAAACAAAGCAAACTAGAAACAATGAACGGTTCAAGTTCAGCATGTGCAACATTGAGTAAATTAAGAAGAATAGTGGGGTTCGACCACGAAGTGGGCGCGCAGTGTTGAAAGATCTCTCTTCTTTTTTTCCACTGTTCGCTGTATTCATATTTTTGTTTGTGTCGTGGTGTAACGTCCGTTTGCAACAGTGAGGTGGAAGGAACGGATCTGTAATGAAATTGATTCTGCACAACTAGACAAGGCAACAAGTCAACCGAATTCTCCATCGGATAACACATCTGCTGTGTCACACACGGCATTAGCGACAGTACGTGTGTCATATGATAGGAATCTCTTATCGACGTACCTATATTGTACGCCTGGTGAGTGAGTGAGATATGCTTCCTCGCTGGATTTAGTGTTCATATGAATTTGAATGTAATCACTCCCAAGTAAATGTTGAAAACACAATATTTTGTAACATAAGCTGCAAAAAATGAACGCAACTGTTTCACAGTCACACAGTCTGTCTGTGCTCTGTCAAATCATACGTTTTTAACTATTTGGAAGTTTTGACTCTTGAATTCCTTTGTTTTAATGTAGTTCACACCCGTTTGTTTGTTGTTTTCATTTCTGTGAGACGTCTATGTGCTATCTGCACTCACTGTTCATCATATATACTAGGGACGGTAATGTATACTTATTAACACATGACTCATACTCTGTAACCAATGTAAAGCATGACAACTCCCAAGATTACAGAAAGTGAACAAAAATGTCAGTGCAGAACGGATAATTCATAATATTATGGAAGATAATAAATAAATAAAGCAAATGACACGAGACAATTTCGAACCCAGCCCGTCCGTTTAGCATTCCAACGCCGTGACCACTTAACCACGTCGCCTTCACTTTGCTGATTCACTCAGTGTTAACCTTGTGCAGCTTGGACCTTTCACTGTTTCTACACTTTTTTTCGTGTTTCAGTATACCTTCCTCCGGTTTTCATGCTTGATCTGGAATCAGTTTTTAACGGTATATCCACTGGGCCCTCTTACCACTAACTCTAAGGGAGTTCGATGGAGACGTTCCCTTTCATCATCCGCTCAGTGACGACCAAACCCACCACTACCTTCCACTCACTAAGGAGTGAAGTTGTCCCGGTCATATGTTGCGTATCAGAAGACTCTGTGACAACGAGATCAGCAGGGGATTCCAAAAACAACAAGGATGTCGCAGGTTTCACACTGGTGCCATGACGTCACCGTAGCTTTGAGCTTCAGCCAGATACCTGCCAGTCTGGCGTGGGGATCTTCCAGCTGTTTACTGAATGCAGGCAAGCTTACTTGTGTCCGCACACAGCAAGTACAGCCCATATCTGTATCATACTGTGTAAGCAAACTGAATATAAACAAAGCAAATGATATATGCAGACGGCGTACTTCACTACAAAGTAAACTCACTCAGCACAAACGACTGAAAAATGCCCTAACTCCTGCAACAAACGTAAATAGCATTACTATAAACAGCTAAATGATCAGCTACTGTTCGCTTCTTCTAAGAAGTAAGTTGGGATACCAGTACATTAAACGATATATACAAACTTACAACAGATAAGCTGCTCCTGCTACTGCTGAGCTCTCTTCCGATAGGAGGCTGGAACTCTGCTGTGCAGGTGGAAGAGAGAGAAGACAGTGCCAGTGAGAGAGAACTGCAGAGCGGACAGCGAATATAGTACTGAAAGAGAAAGCGAGATAGATGAAAACAATAGAAGTGAGAGCCAAAGAGGAATGAGATACTGATCGTCAGTGAGACTAGCAATAAAATAGTAAGAGAGGTGGATGGACATACACTACGTGGCTCATAATGAGTTACAAGATCATGGCGCCCTCCATCAGTTACGCTGGAATAAGATATGTTGTTGGCCCACCCTCAGGCTTGATGACAGCTTCCACTCTCGCAGGCATACGTTCAGTCACGTGCTGGCAGGTTTCTTTGGAAATGGCAGCCTATTCTTCACGGAGTGCTGAATTGCGGAGAAGTACCGATGTCTGTCGGTGAGGTCTGGCGCGAATTCGGCATTCCAAAACATTCCGAAAGTGTTCTATAGGATTCAGGTCAGGACTCTGCGCAGGCCAATCCATTACAGTGATCCTATTGTCGTGTAACCACCCCGGCAGAGTCCGTGCATTATGAACAGGCGTTCGATCGTGTAGAAAGGTGCAATCGCCACCCCCCAATTGCTATTTAACAGTGGGAAGCAAGAAAGTACTTAAATAATCAATGTAGGCCTGTGCTGTGATAGTGCCAAGCAAAACACCAAGGGGTGCAAACCCCCTCCATGAAAAACACAAGCACGCCATAACACCAACGCCACCGAATTTTAGTGTTGGCACTACACACGCTGGCAGATGACGTTCGCCAGGCATTCGCTATACCCACACCCTCCTATCGGATCGCCACATTGCGCACCGTGATTCGTCACTCCACACAACGTTTTTCCACTGTTCAATCGTCCAATGTTTAGACTCCTTACATCACGCGAGGCGACGTTTAGTATTTACCGGCGTCATGTGTGGCCCATGAGCAGCCGCTCGACCACGAAATCCAAGTTTTCTCATCTCTCGCCTAACTGTACTTGCAGTGGATCCTGATGCAGTTTGGAATTCCTGTGTGATGGTCTGGATGGATGTCTGTCTGCCTCTTACACATTACAATCCTCTTCAACTGCTGGCGGTCTCTATCAGTCAACAGACCAGGTCGAGCTCTGCGCTTTTGTGCTGTACGTGTCCCTTCACGTTTCTACTTCACTATCACATCGGAAACAGTGGACCTACTGATGTTTTCGAGTGTGAAAATCTCACCTGCAGACGTATGACACAAGCGATACCCAATCACCTGACCACGATGGAAGTCCGTGAGTTCCGTGGAGCGCCCCATTCTGCTCCCTTACGATGTCAATGACTACTGAGATCGCTGATACAGAGTACCTGTCAGTAGGTGACAGCAAGGTGCATTAATATGAAAAACGTATGTTTTTGGGGGTGTCCGGATACTTGTTATCACATCAAAGACGTAGTGAACTCGAAATATGTTAATACAGCGGTACTGTAGATCAGTTTCACAAAT
Source organism: Schistocerca nitens (assembly GCF_023898315.1). Taxonomy (NCBI): domain Eukaryota; kingdom Metazoa; phylum Arthropoda; class Insecta; order Orthoptera; family Acrididae; genus Schistocerca; species Schistocerca nitens. Next base: position 316,494,046 of record NC_064621.1, on the reverse strand, counting down.
TAAAGAACGAAACGACAACAAAATTTCAAATCCCACAAACAGTCAGGAAACAAATTCTTTGTCTTCCAGTCTTCTGTTGGAAAGATTTTGTGTAAAGCCCCTAAAAATATCAACAACTACAATCAAAAGAAATTACTGACAGTGGTAACTGTTCCATAATATGCATGTGATTTTCATTATTAACATCAAACCGAGAGTGTTACTTATGTGCATCATTTGGACCCCCCTCCTATGGTGTAGAGCGGGGAAAGCATTTGCTATACTACAGAGTAGACACTAACAATGTTAATTTATTCAAAAATATCTGAACAGCCGATTGTTCGTTTCGTTAGAAGAAAAAGATCCCACTGTAGTTACTCTTAAATTTTTTGTGGTAAGTTCCTATAGGACCTAACTGCTGAGGTCATCGGTCCCTAGGCTTACACATTACTTAATCTAAATTAAACTTACTTATGCTAAGGACAACAAACTCACCCATGCCAGAGGGAGTACTCGAACCTCCGACGGTGGGAGCCACGCGAACCGTACAAGGCGCATAAGACCACGCAGCTACACCGCGAGGCGCTTAATTGTTGACAGTGTCATAAATTTGTTAATATAAAACAGCGTAATCACAACCACCGTACTGTAACAAAAACAGTTTTTACCATTTCCCACCGGCGCATTATAAAGGAATCTGTGAAGAAATGTTTTCCCGCGTGTGTTTTATTTTACTCGTCCCAGAAGTGGAATGCATTTTCCCAAACCCTGTAAGCCACATATTCTTTCGTAGGGTCCAAAACATATCAAATATTGTATGATATAAATTAATTTATACTAAACTTTTCGGTCACAGGTAATCTTTTGTCATATAAACGAGCTGCAATGTTCAGTATAGACACAACATTGGAAACCATGCGATAAAAACATTTGGTCACCAGGAGATGACAGGTTGCATTAAAAACAAGTCATGCCACACAACTATTTGAAATGATGAAGTGCACCATGAAATTAATGGTCTACTTAATTTCATAAGACTTGAATAAACTCTACAGCAATGTTAATGTTAAAGCATGTAAACAAGCTACCGCCTCTAGTGAGGAAGTTACATCTTTTTAATCATAAATTTCGCTTCTATCACTCATCAAAAGATAGAATATGCTAAAAACAAATCTTTCTATATTGTAAAACCAATTTATTAGTTTTGTAGCCTCGCAGAAAACTAACACTGAGAGACATAGTCAATAACTTGCTCTCTTCAACTGATGAATAATGAAAGCAGATAGGTGATGATTAACGATGAACAGATTCTTGATTACCTTAACCCTACGTAGCTTACATTCTTAAATCTATTATCATACGATAGCCGAAAGCCTTGCAACACGTATTTCCGTTGTGCGTCTGGCAATAAAAGAGAAGATTTAAATCTATGTACGGTAATGCAAACATTGCACAGTTTCTGTTTCTTAGTTCTAGCTTACGTAGTTGTCCCTTAATGGTAATGGGTTGATCATGTGCAAACAAAGTAAACTACGTTTCGTACCAGTGGAACTGCTAAATGGGACACAGGCACCAAATTAGATTCGTTCATACAATTTATTTGGCCTGATAATTTTTATACTCTGTGCCTGATCAAACACGATTTAACCAACGTAATTAACGAGCGCTGTGGGAGTCACTGCACGGTCGAGAATTGCTGATCGTATTGCCTGAAATGTCGCTGGACGCCGATATCAAAGTCACGCCTAGGGAGGCGCCTAATGAGCAACGCAGCCAATCAAAAGCCTTACGCGCATCTGTCAATCAGCGGGACACAATCAGCGTCGGTCTGTTCGCCGACACGCCGCACACGTCCCGACACTTCGCGGAACGTCACTCTGGAGCACTGGTAAACACGTCGTACCGTTTGCTACAGTGGATGGAAATGGGGTTGGAGTGAGGCGAATAAATGTGTGTTTACTTTCTAAGTTTCTGAGAGGATTTTCTCGCCTAAGAAAAGGAAAGATAAAGAGCTACAAGGGAAACTCATTACATTCACTATGTTTTACGTATACAATTTTACGGATTAATATTTTTCAGTAATGCTATTCACTGTACGTTAAAGCTTTTTTTGGGTGCATCCGTCTTGTGAAGGTTTCCTCAGTTTAGGGTTCCGATCCTTAGTCGGTAAAAATGGAACCATTATAGGCTCACTTTGATATCCGTCTCTCAGCCTATCTGTCTGAACTGTTAAAACCCATTTTCTCAGGAACGGATAGAAATATAAATTGGAAATCTATGCCACATACTGAGGTTTTAGGGGCCTTTGACTGCGATTAACGTTTAAGCTTTTAAAGTGATGTAATAAAAAAATACGGCCATTAATGTCATACATTTTGATACTAGCAGACTCACTCATTAAAACCCATTGGTTACTTCCTGTCCTCCTGGAATCATGAAATTTCGCCAGATGCAGGATTTCACAACACAAGTAAAAGAAAAATCCGAAACCTGTTCATTTGTTACTATATCACACGAAAAAATTGTCGTTTTATATCCGTCTGTTCAGACTCCTTTTTCTCAGGAACTGCGGTCTACATTGCCCTCGCGGTGTAAAACATTTAAGCTTCTAAGTTGATGCGGTTTTGGTCAAATGTTTTGATACTCACCAACTCGCTCGTCAGAACTTATAGGATACTTTCATTTGACTCAGAATAAAGGAATTTGGCGAGGGGCCAGATTTCACTGTTTTTTTCTTTTTTGCTATTAGAATTTACATTGCATTTATCGTCAGTCAAAAGCATAATTGAAAAGTATTACTGCATGAAACATTAAATATAAGTTGTAGTTATGTTTTAGTAAGTAAATAAAAACAATTTATTTAATCGTCTGTTCCTACTTATACATCTGTGAATTTAAGTCTGCCGCTCTATTCTTTTGCTATGTCCTGACGTACTTTAAGGAACTACTGTAAAGATTTTGATCCAGTGTTGGAATTCCAGAGGCAGAGATCTTACCAGTATCGATATCGATAACAACCACAAACGTTGAGATCCTTTATTTCAGGGATGGATGAATTCACCATATACATAGTTAAATTTGTAGGGAACACTTACTGCGCGAGTTTTACCCTCAACTGGCCCTTTTTTTCACGCGTGCTGCAGTGAAGTTTCATCATCTTCATCATCTTATCTTTATTTTTTCCCGAACTCTGGTAAAGTATCATGTGAAAATGAATAGAGGTTCGTTCAATAATTTCGGGGATATTCATAATGCCGCGCCCATGGTGTTACTGAGCGATGTGCGATTTGCGTCCATGTACACGCCTCTGTTTAATGTGTAACTGCCGGAAGTTCTATTGTTGTATGTTAGTTAGTTACTGTGCAGTGCTGTATTGAGTAGAACGCTGTGTCCCAGTTTTCGAATTTCAAGATGACAGACCTGGAGGATTAACGCGTCCCCCTTGAATTTTGTGTGAAGCTCAATAAAACCTTTACAGAGACACACTAAATAATGAAGAAAGCCTACGGTCATGAGTGCTTAAGCCGTACTCGTTGTTACGAGTGGTCTACACTGATTAGAAGTGGCCGGATGGAAGTTAAAGGTGACCCTCGTTCAGGACGCCCTAACGACGATGCTCACGTCAGGAATGTTAAAGAAATTGTGCATGCCAATCTAAGACTGACTGTCTGAGAAATTGCAGAAAAATGTTACATTTGAGTTGGGTCATGACATGAAATCCTATGAGAATGAAATGGCCTGAAAGGTGACGAGACAATTCATGGCTCTTGCATCATGATAACACACCCACACGTTCATCCCTGTTGGCGCGTGACTACTGCACAGAAAACGATATCATTGTGCTGCTTCATCCTTTATACTCTCCAGATCTGGCTCCTGTAGTCTTTTTTTATTCCCGAAGTTGAAGTAGAAACGGGATTGGGAGCGGTGTATCGATTGCGAAAGAGAGTATTTCGAAGAGATCACACACAATAAGCAAAGGGTAAAGCAGCACTCTGTCTTCAGGCCGCAAGTGGCCCATCGGGACCATCCGACCGTCTCCGTAGAGTTTCATACTCCTTCAAGTGTGGTTTGTATGCTGTGCAAAATTCATCGAAGAATCTCTCATGCTTATGAAGAAAAGTGTACCTATAGCAACAAATACTGCCATTAGTAAGTGAAAAAAATGATGAAATTTCACAAGTAAACCAAAATAATTTCGTTATGTTTGAGAACTGCCACTCCTATGAGTGTCAATTCTGAATCCTTCCTGGTCATGCTGACAAAGTTTTATGAATTTATTTGTAAAAGTATAGACAGTGGAAATTAAAATGTCCTGTGGTGCCTCTCCTGCTCCAAGTCGGCCCGTTTGACGTCCTACCCCCCTTAAAGCTAATGTACATCAGTTGCCACTGAGTGATCGGGAACGACGGTGCAGTACAGAATGATACAGTACACGTTTTCCGAGTGCACCGACACTTTGGTAAGTGGACGAACTGGTTCATTAGCACAATACCTGCATCACAAACGATGACCGGGTCGTGCCCATCACATGCCGTTTTCGTACGATTCGAATTTCTTAGGGAACCTGACACCTTCAGGACAAAAAGGGCCGGTTGTGATCGTGGTCCTGTTGTCGTGGAAGAGGAAGTCCTCCAACTGACCGACCAGAATACGTCGACAAGTACTCGCCACATCGCCGGTTGTATTGATGAACTCCAGAGTAGCGTCTGTCGAGTTCTCCATGAACACCAACTTCATTCATACCACCTCCAATGGTGCACGCAATGGGTCCTTTTGGTTTTGAGCCACATGGCGATTACTGCGCATGGTTCGTATACCGTTGTGTAGACGTTCCAAACTTTTCTCGGATAATTTTTTTCACAGATGAAGCACATTTCTCATACGAGGGTCTGCACAACTATCGGAACAGGGAAATCCTCGTTCCGCACATCCCGATGGATTACAAACATTTTTCGGTATTAATATGTGGGCTGGTATTTTGCACGGTCGTCTGATCGGCCAGTATAATCTACCTCGTCTAATGGGTCTAACGGTTTACAGCAACTTGCCCTTCCTGTTAGACGTGCTGTAGCAGCTTTGGAGGATGTGCCATTGCGTATCCGTCTAACGATGCGGCTCCAACATGAAGGCGCGCCAAGGGATCTCACTCGACGTCCGCCAGCACATTCATGAAACAATGGCGAACGGTTGGATAGGTCGCGGTGGGTCGACTGGTTGGCCGCTCGATTGAGCACCTCTGTACTTTTTCCTGTTGGTTGTACCAGGAGTATAGTTCACAAGACTCCTATAGAGTCACAGTACGATCTCCTTGCCCTTGAAATGGCTCCAGCAGAGGTCGTTCAGGACACACTGTGTATACATTAAAATTGTTCACAGGTTTGTGCAACGAAGCTCTTGGCCGCCACTTCGAACGTCTGTAGCAGTTCATGAAGGTAGGAGTTGACTGATGCACATGCAGTGTACCTTTTGACGTTCTTGGTTCAAATGGCTCTGAGCACTATGGGACCTAACTGCTGAGGTCATGTCCCCTAGAACGTAGAACTACTTAAACCTAACTAACCTAACGAGAGCACAGACATTCATGCCCGAGGCAGGATTCGAACCTGCGAAAATAGCGGTCTCGCGGTTCCAGACTGAAGCGCCTAGAAGCGCTCGGCCACCGCGGCCGGCTTTGACGTTCTTTCAAAGTCGTTCGTCTTCCAAATGGTGGGTTTCCGGGCATGGGTTTATTACCCAATATTACTGCCCTGAGCCTCCACTACAACACCTTTAACTGTTTAATAAGAATTCTGACTCACTCTGTATACGCACGTATTACAAAGGTTGCTTCCGTTACTCAGTAGCATACTGTAAATAGATAAGCACAGACGAAACGGTAAGGGTATGAAGTCCACGAATAGATGAAACAAGTTATATATATATATATATATATGAAGTCCACGAATAGATGAAACAAGTTATATATATATATATATATATATATATATATATATATATATATATATATATATATATAGGAGGAGAAAAACTTCAAGCGAAGCAAGTTCGTAGTTTCAGATTTCAGATCATTTCATAGCAGCTCAAGGTACACTAAACTTCCCACTTTGTGTGTCGCCCGCACCATCTATAGCTTAATCACGTGTGGGGTGGCCGAGCGGTTCTAGGCGCTACAGTCTGAAACCGCGCGACCGCTACGGTCGCAGGCTCGAATCCAGCCTCGGGCATGGATATGTGTGATGTCCTTAGGTTAGTTGGGTTTAAGTAGTTCTACGTTCTACGGGACTAATGACCTTAGAAGTTAAGTCCCATAGTGCTCAGAGCCATTTTTTTAATCACGTGTTCTTCCTACAAAGATATATAAGCAGAATTGCTACCCTTCCTGGTGTTGCAACTATAGTAACCCTCAGAGAAGAGCTGTGCCGACACTGCATACAAATGAGGCTTGTGATACTAAGAGGAAAGAAAAGTCCTGTATTTTCAGCCCACCAGCAATCACAATGTGAAGGCAACCTCACATACAGAGAACACAAACGGTAAGAGTCTGCCAGTTGTCGTAGGAAGAAAGCGCGGAGGAGCCGGCAGCGGAGAGGATCTGAAGGCGGCCTGCCACTACCACGATGGAGCCAGCGGAATCTCGGCAGGCCCGCGCAATCCGCCCCCCCCCTTCCAAATGCCACCCTCCCGCCTCCCGACGCTACTCGGGCCCCGCCGCGCCTCGCCGCGCTGCGCCGCCCACACGGGTTCCGGGTGCGGACGTGCGCCGCATCCCGCCGCAGACGCCTCCGCAGCAGAATTTCTTCGCCAACGGCGCCGCCGCGTGGCGCCGCCGGCCGCCTTGATCTCCGGCCGCCGCGCGCACATTCTCGTCACAAACTGCTACCGCTACTCGGCTTTCTATGGCACGGAACCAATTACAGTTTTATGTGCCTCCTGCTCGTCTGGCCTTCGTCTGCCTCCGCCCTGCACCCCCCCCCCCCACCCCCTGACGGCTACGACCCCTCCCGGGCGCTCCTCTCCCCGCCCGTGGGGCCACCATTCCGTTGTCGTAAACTGAGTCGAGCCAGCCGGCACGGCGTGCGAAAACAATGGTAGTTCGACTGCTGGAAACGAGTGGCGGATTCTCGTCTTGTGAAACGTTGTGCCAGATTACCTACGTGAAGGATAGAATGTGACGCTCCAACACCAAGCGTGCGTTCTTTCTCTTCAAATGCAAAGAACTTTGAGCACCGTAAATGTCACTCTGACATTTACAAGTCATGGAATAGCGACATGCACATACACAGATGGCTGGTAGCATCGTGTACACAGGGTACAAAAGGGCAGTGCATTGGCGGAGCTGTCATGTCTACTCAGGTATAATAATAATGTCGCGAGACTAGGGCCTCCCGTCGGGTAGACCATTCGCCGGGTGCAAGTCTTTCGATTTGACGCCACTGCGGCGACTTGCGCGTCGATAGGAATTAAATTATGATGATTACGACGACACAACAATCAGTCCCTGAGCGGAGAAAATCTCCGAGATAGACGGGAATCGAAACCGGGCTCTTAGGATTGACATTCTGTCGCGCTGACCACTCAGCTACCGGGGGCGGATATGTCTACTCAGGTGATTCAAGTGAAGACTATGGCTGCGCGACCGGAATTAACACGGAATGGTAGTTGTAGCTAGACGCATGTGACATTCCACTCCGGAAAGCGTTAGAGAATTCAGCACTCAGAGATCCACAGTGTCAAGAGTATGCCCAGAGTACCAAAACTGGTGGCATTATCTCTCCCCAAGGACAACGCATTGGGCGATAGCCTTCACATTGTGACTGAGAGAAGCAGCGTTTGCATAGAGTTGTCAGTGCTAACAGACAAGCAACACTACGTCAAATAACAGCAGACATCAATGTGGGAAGTACGAAGAACATATCCGTTAGGATAGTGTTGCGAAATCTGACGTTAATGAGCAATTGCAGAAGACGACCGACGCAAGTGCCTTTGCTAACAGCACGAAATCGCCAGCTGCGCTTATCTTGTTCTCTTGAACACATCGATTGGATCTTACGCGACTGGAGAACCGTGGCCTGGTTAGATGAGTCATTTCATTTGGTTAAGAGCTGATGGTAGGGGCAAAGTGTGGAGCAGACCCCACGAAGCAGTGGACCCAAGCTGACAAGACACTTTACAAGCTGGTTGTCGCTCCATAATGGGTGTTTGTTGTGTTTACATGGCCAAACTAAACCGATCGCTTATTGGAATTCGTTATGTTCGGCTACTTGGAGACCATTTTCAAGCATTCAGGAACTTCATGTGTCCGGTCAGAGTGGCCTGGCGGTTCTAGGCGCTACAGTCTGGAACAGCGCGATCGCTATGGTCTCAGGTTCGAATCATGCCTCGGACATGGATGTGTCTGATGCCGTTAGGATAATTACGTTTAAGTAGTTCTAAGTTCTAGGGGACTGATGACCTCAGAAGTTAAGTCCCACAGTGCTCAGACCCATGTGAACCACTCATGAACTTCATGTACCCGAACAACGATGGCAAATTTATGGATGACAATGCCCCGTGTCGCCGAGCTACAGTTGTTCGGCACTGGTTTAAAGAACATTCTGGATAATGCGAGCAAATGATTTGGTGAACCGGATCGTGGTGGCCGAGTGGTTCTAGGCCCTTCAGTCCGGAACCGCGTGACTGCTACGGTCGCAGGTTCGAATCCTGCCTCGGGCATGGATGTTTGTGATGTCCTTAGGTTAGTTAGGTTTAAGTAATTATGAGTTCTAGGGGACTGATGACCAGGGAAGTGAAGTCCCATAGTTCTCAGAGCCATTTGAACCACTTTGAACCAGATAAACCAATATGAACCCCATCGATGATTTATGGGGCGTTATCGGTACATCAGTTCGTGCACTAGGTGTACATCGGCTACACTGCCGCTATAGAGGCAGCATGGCTCAATGTTGTTGTAGGGGACTTCCAACAACTTGTTGAGTCCACGCCACGTCGCGCTGCTGCACTACGCCAGATAAATGAGGTCCAGCACGGTATTGGGAGGCATCCCACGATTTTTATCACCCCCCACACACGACTTCGTTCATTTCGTCATCAGAAAGTCCTAAATTGTACGATGACAAAGAGAGGTAACAGTAACACACCATTCTACATACAAGACTTCAATGAAGCTACGTATCATTTTTGGTGTGAATTCGAGTGTGCGTAGGAGTGTGATCAGTAGCCCGGGTCTACTAACTGTTGCCTTTCACTATTGTTATGACCAGACAGAAGTACGATCGTCCAGACATAACTGTGGGTTTTTTGATTGCTCTGGGCGATGTCTCACTTGAACTAAAATGTATGACATTTATTCATTACATTAATAATAAGAAAAGCAAAGTGTTCTCATGGAGTGCAGTGTTGAACATTAACAAAAATACAATTCCATGTAAGACTTGAATGATTCGTTACTCGATGAAGCTGACTGCTCCAGCTGAGGTCATAGACTGAACAGAGCGCTTCCATGCTCGGCTTTATATTGAACTCTGTGCGAGGACACTACTTTGCTGAAACTGAGGGAGTGTCTTCAGCTCCTTCCATTTGTGGTTGCGAGTTCAGGGAGGCATCTTTGATATCTGTAATTTCGATGGCTGTTGTCAACTTTGTTATAATCTTCAATGTTTTATGGTAGATAAAAGTTTAGCGTCACAAAAAAATGTTCAAATGTGTGTGAAATCTAATGGGACTTAGCAGTTAAGTCCCATAAGATTGCGCTAAGCCTACACACTACTTAACCTAAATTATCCTAAGGACAAACACACACACACCCATGCCCGAGGGAGGACTCAACCCTCCGCCCGGACCAGCCGCACAGTCCATGAATGCAGCGCCCAAAACCGCTCGGCTAATCCCGCGCGGCTCAGCGTCACAAAATATGCCAATCCGCATATCTCCCTATTCCTCCACACTGATATATAGATCAGTTAACTACAACAATAATGATAACCCATTTCGCAAGTGAAATATTGAAGAGAGTCTGATTAATTAATCACGATTAATTGTAGTTGTTTTAGGGGTGGGAAGATATTCTCGTTAATAAGTGCACTGTTTAGATACTCCTCTGATTCAGAAAATTAAAGCTGTTTGTTGGTTTAATACTCTTCCTTGAAAATTAAGGACAAAAGGTGCTTGATGTTAGCTGGATTTGCAGCTGAAATTCTTTGATGAAATCTAGTGGTTCTCAATCAAAAACTGTAAGTCATCTGGTCCTAGATGCTTCGTAAACTCTTTAGTTTCACTTTCATACACTGTCCGCAGATCGTGCGTGTGGTAATACGGCACTGCCGATGGAAAATGAATGGCAGTCCTTATATTGCTGTAAGAAACAAATTCGTAGAGATAATAATATTTTCTAAACTGAATACGACTGTGTGTGTGCAGGTTCTAACTATACATTCGTTCTTCATCGACCCACAAAATCTATGAGTCGCCGAGACATCTGAGATACATATAGATCCATCCACAAGATCAGAAATCCAACAAATCTTTTGGAATATTTAACAAATCACATTCTTGAAGACCGGTGCGCTGTTGCCCTACACCTTCGAACAGCTGTCGTTGATAACAATGAATTGAATTAAGTGAACCGTCCTGTAGTGGCGGCTGGCAACAGTGCCTAGATCCTATAAAGAAGTCAATTCACAATAACGTTGACCATCCAGTCCAAGCTCTCAGACCTGATGAAGTCTACCTCAGTTCATTTTTGGTAAATTGTAATTTCATCAATACGGCGACGCCAAGAGCGCTGAGTTCTCACGCAAACGGTTCGACTTATTGTGTTCGTGTTATATCATGAGCACACAACACACGCAACGATTTTGTAACTTTGATTACACTGACCGTAAGTTTGTAGGCCACGGGACTCCAAACGATAATTTACAGTACCAAAACAAAACAGTATTAATATTGCAGCAGATTGTTTTTTATTATTCGTATAGCACGACGGTAACTGGTCAAACTGCTCTAGGCTGTTACAGACCACAGACCAGGGAAAGGACCAGGGCGACGCACGATTACCAGCAATATATATTATTATTTTTCAAACAAATTACAAACCGGCTTTTAGGCCAATACTGTATACCCTTAATGCTGCATTATTTATATTAGTAAGTAAAAATCTTGTGCTATATAACGTCGACGGAAGACTTTCGTAGTGTGCGAGAACTGTTGGCGGGAATTCTAAATGCCTGTTTTGAACTTGGAAAAAAAACTGAAAAAACTGCTTAGAAAATGATGATATCGTCCAACTTGGTACGTTGAGATATTTGAAAAAATGGTTTCTAACACACTGGTGACACTCTGAAATAAAATATAATGTTTTCGACAAGAAAAGCCGTTATTATATATAATGAATTACAGCTCCCGCCAGTTTGAATGAAAATGTGCTTTTTGAAGATACAAACGTTTAAATTTTAAACTTGTATTTTTTTAATATTGAAATTAAACAAGCCTTTAATCGGCCGATGTCAAAACACTCATTTACACAAAATTATATCAATTAACTGACTTCCACTACTAGTCGAAGTGTTTTTTGCACGACTGTAGTAACTTTCCGAACATTATATATACGCTTAAATACGCTTCTTTGCCAATTTCAAGCACTGACGTTTCCGGTCGTATAAAAAATAAGCGATGTGAGAAGCGAGAAAGACGTCCTTTCGCACTGTTTACCATAAACGAATCGTGATACGAAGAGAAAGTGGTAGAAGCCAGGTGTACTGTGAACACGGACCTCTTGCTAGTCGGGTGCTCCGTTGGTATGTTGATTACAATATACTACTTGAAAAATCAGCTGCCCTGCACATTGGGTAACGTTGTTTGATATGATACAGAACTCTTCAGGAGCTTCACTGACTGCTTGCGATTGGAGCACCTGGACATTTCAATTGAATAATTCACTTTTATGGTTGTTGAACAATTGAGTTATATTTAGTAAAATAGATTTATTCGAACTGTATGTAAAAATTACTCACGAAATAAACGTCTAGTTTATAAAATAAACTGTGAGTCAATCTGGGGAGACTGGTGGCCAGGGGAGCACGGCAAACTATATTTGTGCTCTGAGAATGATGGACGTACACTGCAAGCTGCGTGAATGGTTGTACTGCCTGCCGGTAGAACCCATCATGCCTAGTAAAAAACGAACAGAATGTAACAGTTTACATGATTCACAATGATGGATGCATACTTCTGTAGACCCATTATGCCTTCCAGAATGACAAGAACACCTACGGAATGCCATGAAAACATTATCCAAACCATAACGCTACCTCCTCTTGCGTGGACCTTCCGATGATTGCCGCAAGGCCGTACCCGTCTACAGCCATATGTCCGAAGAGGCGTAAATCGGGATTCATCTGTAAAGGCTAACTTTCGCAGCTCAGTGGACGTTCAGTTGCAGTATTGGCAGACAAATTCCATCTTTTGTTCCTGATGAACAGGTCAGCATGGGTGCATGACGCAGGCACCTGCTGCAGAGGCTCCTTAATAGCAACTTCCTGTTGAGGGGACACTATTGGTAGCGCCTTGGTTCCTCTGGGTGGTCAGCTGCTCTCCAGTTGCTTGTGTATTGGCCCTTAGACATCCCCGCAGCTGTGCCATCGAGCGTCCCTGGAGCACCACAGCTTCCTCAGCACTGGTTTTGAATACCGTGCAAGATGGCAGGGTTCAGGACTTTTCAAATACTTATTAAAGGCTGTCACACCAGTCTAACTTGCATTTCTAATACCTCAATTTGTATGCATGTAAATTAACGTCATTTCACTACTGCCTTACTCCTTCATGCAAAGTTGGTAATAGGATGCTGTATACTGACATGTACTGATTGGGAATAGAACGTATGTATTTCGTTATGCTGCTCATTTCACGCAGGAGACGAGTGGGAACTTTTGGTCTTTAAGAAAGCCAGCCACGCACAACAGTATGTGGGAGGGGGGGGGGGACAACTCGTTATTGGTTATTGCGGACAGAGTCCCGACCCTGGCTGGTGGGTTTCTCTCTAGGTGCCAGGTCTCAGGGGCTAGAGCGACTGGCGCTTGCTATTTTTACAATGGCTACGGCCAGTTTTCTCGCGAAAGGCTCATGGTTTGCCCAGGAACACGGCAGTTTGCCGGGCGCCACGGCTGTGATATTGCTTGGGATTGTGGTCTCAACGTTCAATACCACACTCGTTAGGGGTGGCAGATATCGACCGCCGTCCGGAATAGATATCCCTGGACCCTCGAGTCACGACTAGCGCCGCTAGCGCTGCTCCGCGGCTTGTGACAAGTATATAGCGAACTCTCGTCCACTCTTGCTCGGCAACTAGGAATGTAGCACAGCCTTCAGCTGACAAGTAGCAACCTCTAGCAAGGCGCTTAGCCAAGTATGGCATAAGTAATGTGTCTCTAATTATGTTTGTAATTATATGTATGCAGCATATGAAGAAGCCTGCAACACAATATATATTATTTTTTTACCAACGACTACTATTTCAGTCTTTGCAGATACAGACTATGCAGCCAGCTCCTTACCGTCTTCATCGCCAAACATGCAATGTATGGTTCAAATGGCTCTGAGCACTATGGGACTGAACTTCTGAGGTCATCAGTCCCCGAGAACTTAGAACTACTTAAACCTAACTAAGTACATCACACACAGGCAGGATTAGAAAATGCGGCCGTAGCGGTCGCGCGGTTCCAGACTGTAGCGCCTAGAGCCGCTCGGCCACCCCCGCCGGCCCTGAAATATACGTTTCTATTTAGCATTGGCCACCTGTCATCATAACAACTGACGACGAGAATCATAACAGGGATGTTTCAGAGAACTGGTCGCCAAGTTCCACGGGATAGCGGACAGAACGGCGCCACACGTAGCGCCCCTATTATCATATTACGTTAGCGGCCGTCGCCAATAAGCTTCCCGCACCAAGTCCTGACGGAGGACTTACGTCAGCACACGTTGCAGTTACCGTCGGGAATTGGCGGGAAGGAATGGTACTTGCGCCGAGGTCAACGGATTACGATAGTGGGAGTCTAAATGATTGTTTTGTAATTCCGTAATTGGCGAAAGCTTTTATAATTGCTTCGGCTTCCGCGGCCAGTGTCAGTCGATATAAAAGTTTTATCTTTATGGTTGCGCGTCTTTTTGTATAAAACTACCGCTGGAGAAAACCAGTGTTTCGGCCACGGTTGCAGCGGCCTTCTTCCGGGCGAAAGCGCTGTTTATCGGCGACGAATGGCTGACTTCTTGCACAAGCCGAGCGCTGGCTGTCTGGGCACAGGGTGATGGTTCCTGGCCGCCACAGGAGTCGGGCGGGTACTTTGCCTCCCTTACCACAGAATAATTTGATTCCCAGTTTCACTTGTCCGGCCACCTGGAAAAATGATTAGTTTTCTTTCCGTGCTCCAAGACGGATCGCATCTCAATTCAGCGGTCGTCCATGAGTGGCAGCTGCCATCAACACCCCGCTTGCGGCGTACTGGTGGACAAGTTTTCAGTTGACTTTTTAACAGCCCAAAATTAAAATTGCGCTTTCTCAGCGGTGGCAACCACAGAACCACCTTATGTGATATCGTGGTACTGCATGCAGTTACGCACCTGTTTATCAATGTTATAAGTTTCAGATGTTTTTGCTTCCACTTCTCGTAGTAGAGAAGCACACAACATTCCATGGATTACCGTCTGTACATGGCTCTTGCCAACACCTCTGTCAGGTGAAGACTACTTAGATGTTTGGTTTACGTTAGTGTACAAGATTGTCCTAGCACTGATTCATAATGGACTTTGTGTTCATTTAAAGAAAGTAAATGTAATTGCAAATTTTTAGGACGGCATTTATCTGTTAAAGAAGCACACTTCCCAAAATCTTTCTCCTCCATCATTTTAGGAGTGAAACTTTGATTAATTAATGTAACGAATAAATTACAAGACAAGCTAGCCATCCCGTGTAGGATTTACGTCAAGTCCATTATAAGATTGCCCTACACACTTCGTACAGATTCATAGTAAACACACTTGGGTGTCATTTGCGTAACATCGTGATGCTGCCCCTAGCTTGCGTGTCAGTTTAGAGCCCCACAATAGCAAACATGCGGTTAGTTACCAACAGCCTCTTCCCATGCTGGCTACACCTTAACCAATGCGGCAGACGAACAGTTTATCAATGTACGTGAACTTTTCGATTTCAGATAAATCGTACCGCTTTCACATTACATCTACGACTGCACTTTTCCCGCATCCCCTCTGACACGCTCTTTATATCCTCCGTTCCTAGTGCTATGACGTCCCGTCTGTTAGTGATTATTGCACAATGACGTCTACATAGGTGGTTGTCACGTTAATGTGACTGGACCGTGTATAGCAGCATCAATTACAAATTGCTTCACCGACCTCCTCAGACTTTCTAACCTCCAGCATGCGGGGATAATGGCAGATCAGCAACTTCCATTAATCAGTAGAACGGAAAACAAGCCAACCTGTCGCTTCGGGCCGGCCGGTAACTAGTCATCTAGTAAATAAAAAGAAAAATTTACAAGTTTGGATGGTTTATCGTTGTATCGAGAGTCAGATTTTTTGTGTATGGAAACGGTCTCATGACAAATGTGTTGATCGCACACTGGTAAGAACGAGCCGAATTGTATTTGCTAACCCATAAGATTTCACACACATTTGAACATTTCTACACTCCTGGAAACTGAAATAAGAACACCGTGAATTCATTGTCCCAGGAAGGGGAAACTTTATTGACACATTCCTGGGGTCAGATACATCACATGATCACACTGACAGAACCACAGGCACATAGACACAGGCAACAGAGCATGCACAATGTCGGCACTAGTACAGTGTATATCCACCTTTCGCAGCAATGCAGGCTGCTATTCTCCCATGGAGACGATCGTAGAGATGCTGGATGTAGTCCTGTGGAACGGCTTGCCATGCCTTTTCCACCTGGCGCCTCAGTTGGACCAGCGTTCGTGCTGGACGTGCAGACCGCGTGAGACGACGCTTCATCCAGTCCCAAACATGCTCAATGGGGGACAGATCCGGAGATCTTGCTGGCCAGGGTAGTTGACTTACACCTTCTAGAGCACGTTGGGTGGCACGGGATACATGCGGACGTGCATTGTCCTGTTGGAACAGCAAGTTCCCTTGCCGGTCTAGGAATGGTAGAACGATGGGTTCGATGACGGTTTGGATGTACCGCGCACTATTCAGTGTCCCCTTGACGATCACCAGTGGTGTACGGCCAGTGTAGGAGATCGCTCCCCACACCATGATGCCGGGTGTTGGCCCTGTGTGCCTCGGTCGTATGCAGTCCTGATTGTGGCGCTCACCTGCACGGCGCCAAACACGCATACGACCATCATTGGCACCAAGGCAGAAGCGACTCTCATCGCTGAAGACGACACGTCTCCATTCGTCCCTCCATTCACGCCTGTCGCGACACCACTGGAGGCGGGCTGCACGATGTTGGGGCGTGAGCGGAAGACGGCCTAACGGTGTGCGGGACCGTAGCCCAGCTTCATGGAGACGGTTGCGAATGGTCCTCGCCGATACCCCAGGAGCAACAGTGTCCCTAATTTGCTGGGAAGTGGCGGTGCGGTCCCCTACGGCACTGCGTAGGATCCTACGGTCTTGGCGTGCATCCGTGTTGAGCAATTCGGCGGTACGTCCACCCGGCCTGCCGCATGCCCACTATACGCCCTCGCTCAAAGTCCGTCAACTGCACATACGGTTCACGTCCACGCTGTCGCGGCATGCTACCAGTGTTAAAGACTGCGATGGAGCTCCGTATGCAACGGCAAACTGGCTGACACTGACGGCGGCGGTGCACAAATGCTGCGCAGCTAGCGCCATTCGACGGCGAACACCGCGGTTCCTGGTGTGTCCGCTGTGCCGTGCGTGTGATCATTGCTTGTACAGCCCTCTCGCAGTGTCCGGAGCAAGTATGGTGGGTCTGACACACCGGTGTCAATGTGTTCTTTTTTCCATTTCCAGGAGTGTATTTGCTAAGAAGGTCTGATCAGAAACACAAATATTCTCCGACAGTGGATAAACTCGTGCTTTCTTCGTCTTTCGTTCGTCTACGTCGCTCCGGATATCATTAATCATCGGAAGGAGGTGAAATTCGAAAGATTTCTTTTTAACGAATGTTTATTGATTTTATACAGATGTAGATTCGCCAAAACTTCGCAGTGTTTCAGCAATAATAGCTTTCCATTATTCTACAACATACTAACGTCAGCCATATTGCCCGATGATATTTCGACAGACTAGAAAATGGGGGTGAATTGCGTTTTTCTCATTTAGCTTGGGACCATTCATGCTCCTGCAGCTAAACAGAGAGCCAAACCTGTTGTGGCGTAACAAGACAGCCACGTCACTCGGAAGTAGCCGAAAGGCGCGCGTTAAGTCACGCAGGCTAGTAGATAGGTCTGAAACAGGATACGTAATGAATGCTATAAAGAAAAGTACGTAGCTCCTGGAATACTTAACTTTAATCCATCTTTGTGGTACATCGCTCTTGACGATACAAGTGAGACTCTTTAGATACAAGCTATGTAATGCTAATGGCGCCTTGCTAGGTCGTAGCCATTGACTTAGCTGAAGGCTATTCTAACTATCGGCTCTGCAAATGAGCGAGGCTTCGTCAGTGGGCATCGCTAGCTACGTCGTCCGTACAACTGGGCCGAGTGCTAGTACGTCTCTCTAGACCTGCCGTGTGGTGGCTCTCGGTCTGCGATCACTGACAGTGGTGACACGCGGGTCCGACATGTACTAATGGACCGCGGCCGATTTAAAGCTACCACCTAGCAAGTGTGGTGTCTGGCGGTGACACCACAAAACCCATTCTGTAGAAGTATTCCTTCCGGTCAAGATGACTTCCCACCCTTGAATAAATTCATCTGTTTTTCTATTCTACGATCATTTATCTCAATATTGCCATTTCAGAATTCGTACAACGATTGAAAGGAGGGATCGTATTACGATTATCCAAGGTGAAACGGTTTCGGAAATCAAAATTGCGTGCTTCGTCTTTCTCTTACGATGGCACTTCATTAATGCTTTATTGCTCAGCTTCATCAGTTGTCTTAGGGCTTGCGATTGTAGCTGTCGCTTTCTCAATTGCCTCTGATTCTCAAATCGAAATGAAATGTTTGTTGGGTTGGATTATAGGAGCTACGTGTCCATAATGTTCTCCAACAACGAATTTAAAGTTCATAATCACTCGCAGTTTAATTAAAAACAGTTATTCCCGCGATCAGGCTCTGAAAACCACGCGATAGTCACCGACCACCCTGAGCCAGAGACGGGATGGAGGGTACAGGACCAACACATCGCACTTACGGCCGTTATCGATTTTTCGACCTTGATACCCCTACCTGTCAATCACGTGGCTTCTCAGTTGGCATCATGTGACTGAGTGCACCAAGAAGAAACCGCTGGCAGTAGCGCCAAGAGAATTCGGGTCCCCAGCGTGATGGCCTCTCTGCTACGATGGCAGAAACTAAGTAGTAGACTGTGAAAACCTACTCAAATCCAGAATGATTCGAGCCTTCATATAGCGGTTAGAAACTCACTGCAAATTATTCATGTTTGGTGTCACTGCAAGATTATTTAAGCGCAAGTGTTCGTAGTCCCGAAATACTGTTCCCCCAGCCCTGCACTCCACAAAACACTCCACGAAGTTATTATTAGTGTCAGTTCACTACGGAATTATTCTAAGTCAACGCTAGCGCTACCAGTGAACATCAGATGTCCAGCCAAACCACCGAAGAAATTATGCTACGTTATGGTGCTTGCCGATATGAAATCTTCTAAACGTATAAGATCGTACGGTTAACGTTGCTGCATAGGGAGGCACAGATACTGGGTACACTAGCGGACTTGCCCGACTACTCCTAAAGGAAGGTGATGGCCCCTTCTTATAACTACCGTTACACTGACTCCAGAATCCTCGCGAGCTGATGTCATTCTGTGGGTAAGTGATTTTAGCACTCTGGAATACTAATCTTGAAACATTCATGCAACCTTAAAACAATTTGTGTCATGAGAAGCACGCTGAAATGCTGATGTAGAGTGACATACAACAGTAAATTTTGCATTAAGTAGTTAACCTGTGCCGGCCGAAGTGGCCGAGCGGTACTAGGCGCTACAGTCAGGAACCGCGCGACCGCTACGGTCGCAGGTTCGAATCCTGCCCTCGGGCATGGATGTGTGTGATGTCCTTTGGTTAGTTAGGTTTAAGTAGTTCTAGGTTCTAGGAGACTGATGACATCAGCAGTTAAGTCCCATAGTACTCAGAGCCATTTGAACCATTTGAACCAAGTTTACCTGTAACCTTAATTAAGGTAAATGCACGTTTCATATATGAGAACACTGTTCAGTTTTTACAAGCCTCCCCTCGAAGATTTATAATACATACATCACTTGCATCTGAGTCGTGTTAGTAACCGGTCCGCTATTTCAAGTGCTGCTATTCAGATCTACGTATTTTTGATGAAATTTTAGTTGTGGGCAAAACTATAAAAAGTTTATTATTCGTTTAAAACCTACAGTTACACATAAAAGATTACGATCAAAATGTTTTTTGTGATGTGTCCGTAAGCTGCCCACCACATGCTGTCATGTTGTTGGTGTGTCTGGTAGGTCTGAGTCATGTGTTTTGCTGACTTTCATCAAACATTGGTTTCAGTCCCATATTTCTGACTCTGTTGTAGCATCTTCTTAGGTACTTTTATTGATTACATCCATCTCCTTTGTGGTTCACTTATTACTATCTTCATAAAACATATTGTGAAAATTCCTTACAAATACATATATGGTTCAATAATTAGTTACATATATATGCACAACCAGTCTGTCTTGAGGTGAATAGTCTCTTTTGCTCTCGAGGCTAATGTACTGT
This sequence comes from Schistocerca nitens, assembly GCF_023898315.1. Classification (NCBI taxonomy): domain Eukaryota; kingdom Metazoa; phylum Arthropoda; class Insecta; order Orthoptera; family Acrididae; genus Schistocerca; species Schistocerca nitens. Next base: position 316,474,137 of record NC_064621.1, on the reverse strand, counting down.
AATCTGCTGTAAATAGAAAGAATTTCTGAATGACAACTCCTTCTACTCAATAGATGAACTTTTTGATAGTAGTACAACACACACACACACGAGTATACGGACACCCCGAAAAACATACGTTTTTTGTATTAGGTGCATTGTGCTTCCACCTACTGCCAGGTACTCCATATCAGCGACCTCAGTAGTCATTCGGCATCGTGAGAGAACAGAAAGGGGCACTCCGCGGTCCTCAGAGACTTCGAACGTGGTGATTGGGTGTCACATGTATCATACTTTGGCACGCGAGATTTCCACACTCCTAAAACTCCCTAGGTTTACTGCGGCCCATGTGATAGTCAAATGAAAACATAAAGGGACACGTGCAGCACAAAATCGTACAGGCCGACCTCGTCTGATGATTGACAGCGACCGCCGACAGCTGAAGAGGGTCGTAATGTCTAATAAGCAGACATCTAACCAGACCATCACACAGGACTTCCAAACTGCGTCAGGATCCACTGCAAGTACTATGACAGTTAGGCAGGAGGTGAGAAAACTTGAATTTCATGGTCGAGCGGCTGCTCATAATCTACACATCACGCCGGTAAGTGCCTAACGACGTCTCGCTTGGTGTAAGGGGCGTAAACATTGGACGATTGAACAGTGGAAAAACGTTGTGTGGAGCGACGAATCCCGGTACACAATGTAGCGATCCGATGACAGGGTGTGGGTATGGCGAATGCCCGGCAAACGTCATCTGCCAGCGTGTGTAGTGCCCAACAATAATATTTGGAGGCGGTGTCGTTATGGTGTGGTCGTGTTTTTGATGGAGGGGGTTTGCACCCTTTATTGTTTTTCGTGGCACTGTCACAATACAGGAATATACTGATGTTTTAAGCACCTTCTTGCTTCCCAATGTTGAAGATTAATTCGGGGATGGCGATTGCATCTTTCAACACAATCGAGCACCTTTCCATAATGCACGAGCTGTGGCGGAGTGTTTACACGACAATAACATCCCTGTAATTGACTGGCCTATACACAGTCCTGACCTGAATCCTATAGAACATCTTTGGGATGTTTTGCAACGCCGACTTCGTACCACGCCTCACAGAACGACTTCGGTGCCTCTACTCAGTGCAGCACTCCGTGAAGAATGGGCTGCCATTCCCCAAGAAACCATCCATCACCCGATTGAACGTATGCCTGCGCGAATGGAAGCTGTCGTCAAAGATGAGTATGGGCCAGCATCACACTGAATTCCAGCAGTACCGATGGATGGCACCATGAAATTGTAACTCATTTTCAGTCAGGTGTCCGGTTACTTTTGATCACATAGTGCATATATACAGGGTGAGTCCCTAACTATTGCTTTCTAGAATAAGACCGAGAGTATGATAGTAGCTTAAATGTTTGTGGGACAAAAAAAAATGTTCAAATTGCTCTGAGTACTATGGAACTTTACTGCTGAGGTCATCAGTCCCCTAGAACTTAAAACTACTTAAACCTAACTAACCTAAGGACATCACACACATCCACGACCGAGGAATTCTGCCGATGGGCTCAATTTCACATGCAGAGGGCAGATACATTTATTAATTTGATTTTATTTAATGACGAGGCTGCATTTACGAGCCATGGAAATATTTATTTGCATAAGAAGCATTGTTGGATAACTGAAAATTCATGATGGCTGCGGCATGCTGCACACCAAAAACCTTGGCCGGTGAATGTATGGTGTGAGATACTGGAGGACGGAGTTACAGGCCCCTATTTCTTCGAAGGAAATCTTAATGGTATGAAGTACACCACATTCCAGCAACAAACATTAGGTCTGTTATTGGTAGAAATACCTTTAGGTAACAAGGAACAGAATGTGGTATCAACACATTTTTTGCGAATGGCTAGAAATGAGTTGCAAAGACAGTTCCCTAATCGTTCGATTGGACGCGGAGGAGATGTGTCGTGGCCAGCTCGTTCGCCAGAATTGACACCTCCGGATTTTTTTTTGTGGGGATTCCTATAAGACATTGTTCATAAAGACGTTCCAACTACACCTGAGAGAGAATTGTCAGAGAATGTGCTGCGATAAGTGCCGAAGTGATAATGAATACCAGTCAATCCATCATAAGAATATTGCAGCACTGCATTCATACCAATGGTCATCACTTCGAACACCTTCTGTAAACGGACATTCACGTCACCTTTTTGACCTTCGTTGACCTTCAAAGACCTTACCGTTACACATCACTGGATTCGTCTCGATAGCGGCTGTCAGAAAATATGTACCAAACAATAGCATCCCATTTAAAAAAAAAATGTTGACCTTCATATCTCTTACACAACCCCACCTAGCAACCAAAAACCAGCGTCACATTATGGCCCCCGTTATCCCATGCAACATTTGTCCCACAAACTCTTCAGCTACTGTAAAACTTTCGGTGTTATTCTAGGTGGCAATAGTTAGTAACCCTGTATATATACACTATGTGATCAAAAGTATCCGGACACCTGGCTCAAAAGACTTAATAGTTCGTGGTGCCCTCCATCGGTACTGCTGGAATACTGGAATAGTTAGCGACTATATGTTCTAACGTAGTTCGAGCCGGTTCATTTGTTATTTTCGGTTCCGTGAGAGGTCTACGCGGCATCTCAACTGATCCCATCTGCTTTCAATAGCCATCAAATTTACATGCAACGGTAATATATTCCTACGAGATGACTCAGATTCTCTAGCCAATACATAGTATGGCAATTGCGAAAACTACAAAAGAAGGACAGACACATCAATGGCCGGGTGGAAAGTAAATAATTTTGTGAAAAGAATGGGGCACGCTGAGGAATTGAAGATGGATCTTCGGGTTTGAAGTCGAACATCGTGGCCACTCAGCCACTACGCTGTGGTTTTTGCGTTTCGCTCGATGTTGCACATCTTCAGCTCGGGCCGTTAGCTGTTTCTATTTTGCTTCTTTGTCACAGTTCAGTACACCTTCATCCTGTTTTCATGCTTCATCTGATTTCGGTTTTTGACGGGCTATCTACTGGGCCATTTTACCACTAAATCTGAAGGGAGAGCGATGAGGAGGCCTGGGGCCGGCGCGCATGCTGCTGTCATCCTGTCATACCCGATTGAGTCTGCATATGACGTCACGAGAACAGTTTGCTTTCGCACGTTACATTGATACTTGTTCCATAAATCAATAGGCTATTAAAATTGCCGCACAATGAAGATGACGTGCTACAGGTGCGAAATTTAACCGACAGGAAGAAGATGCTGTGATATGCAAATGATTAACTTTTGAGAGCATTCACACAAGCTTGGCGCCGGTGGCGAAACCTACAACGTGCTGACATGAGGAAAGTTTCCAGCCGATTTCTCATACACAAACAGCAGTTGACGGGAGTTGCCTGGTGATACGTTGTTGTGATGCCTCGTGTAAGGAGGAGAAATGCGTACCATCACATTTCCAACTTTGATAAAGGTCGGATTGTAGCCTATCGCGATTGCGGTTTATCGTATCTCGATATTGCTGCTCGCGTTGGTTGAGATCCAATGACTGTTAGCAGAATATGGAATCGGTGGTTTCAGGAGAGTAATACGAAACACCGTGCTGGATCCCAACGGCCTCGTATCACTAGCAGTCGAGATGACAGGCATCTTATCAGCATGGGTGTAACGGATCCTGCAGCCAAGTGTCGATCCCTGAGACAACAGATAGGGACGTTTGCCAGATAACAATCATGTGGACGAACAGTTCGACGACGTTTCAAGGAGCATTCACTATCAGCTCGGAGACCATGGCTGCGGTTACCCTTGACGCTGCGTCACAGGCAGAAGCGCCTGCGATGGTGTACTCAACGACGAACCTGGGTGCACGAATGGCAAAACGTCATTTCTTCGGATGAATCCAGGTTCTGTTTACAGCATCATGATGGTCGCATCCGTGTTTGGCGACATCGCGGTGAACGCACTTTGGAGCGTGTATTCGTCATCGCCATACTGGCGTATCACCCGGAGTTGGTTATACGTCATGGTCACCTCTTGTAAACATTGACGGCACTTTGAACAGTGGACGTTACATGTCATATGTGTTACGACCCGTGCCTCTACCATTCATTCGATCCCTGCGAAACCCTACATTTCAGCAGGATAATGCACGACCGCATGTTGCAGGTCCCGTACGGGCCTTTCTGGATACAGAAAATGTTCGAGTTCTTCCCTGTCCAGCACATTCTCCAGATATCTCACCAATTGAAAACGTCTGGTCTATGGTGGCCGAGCAACTGTCTCGTCACAATACGTCAGTCACTACTCTTGATGAACTGTGGTATCGTGTTGAAGCTGCATGGGCAGCTGTACCTGTACACGCCATCCAAGCTCTGTTTGACTCAATGCCCAGGCGTATCAAGGCCGTTATTACGGCCAGAGGTGGTTGATCTGGGTACTAATTTCTCAGTATCTATGCACCTAAAATGCGTTAAAATGTAATCACATGTCAGTTGTCCAATGAATACCCGTTTATCATCTGTATTTCTACTTGGTGTAGGAATATTAATGGCCAGTAGTATATATATATATATATATATGTATATATATATATATATATATATATATATATATATATATATATATATATATATATATATATTGCTATTTAAACTGACACATTCCACTTTATTACGAAATGCCATTCGTGTGGCACAGTAGCCACGATGTTCGACTTCAAAGCACAAGATACGCCTTCAATTCCTCCCCGTGCCCCATTTTTTCACAAAGTTATGAACTTTCCGCCCGGTAATTGACGTGTCTGTCCTTCTTTTGTAGTTTTCGTAATTGTGACACTATGTATTGGCTATAGAATATGACTCACGTCCTAAGAATATATTACCATTGCAAGTTAATTTGATGATTATTGAGAGCAGATGCCGCATAGACCTCTTACAGAAACAAATAAACTGCTTCGAACTATGTTAGTACCGAGGAATTCAAGACGCAAAACGTTCCAAACGGTTACGAAAGATTAATAATATCGTACTTGTACATAACGAGGAATTAGCTGCGTACGTCTGTAAATCCCTCCCTTACACCTCGCTGTGGCAAACGGATGTTACTTCACGACACAGACGCAAATCTGATACGGCGAACAGACACAACAATGACCGGACGGGAAGATCATAACTGTGCGGAAAGAAGAAGAAGAATGGGTTACGAGGGAGATTTGAACGCCAGTCTCCTTCCTCCGGGTCCAACACCTTCACCAATAACCACCACGCCGTGCCTGTTCAAATTCGCTTGATATTCAAGATCTTCAGCTTGGATCAGTCATTGTTTCTATTTTGCTTCTTTTTTTACAGTGCAGTACACCTACTTCCTATTTTCATGCTTGACCTGTGTTCAGTTTCTGACGGGCGATCTTACTGCTAAATCTTAGTGCTTGCGATAGGGAGTTTCCGCTGTCAGTCTTCCACTGAACTTTAGAGTGGCGAGCAACCAACGGCCGCTGTGTAGCTCACTCTGAAGCCGCTGCGCTCAACTAAGACAAACTACCTACGGACTCTTTTTTGTCTGTCGTGTAGGCTACGGCCTCACGCTGGTGTTTTTCAAGCAACGGCTGGACCTTTTTCCTCGCAACACGCGTGCCACCGTTAGGGCTGGCTGGCCACAAAGGCTATTTTTTCACACAACGTGGAGGCCTGAGATGTCCAGTCACAAGTGAGTCGGTACAAGCTGTGGCAGTGGTTACTGTGGGCTGTGTGTAACAACTACGAGCGGAGTTTGATTGCATTATGTGCTGCTATAGTTGTCCGTAAGCATCGTCAACGACAACACGAGAAAAAATACCAGAATCATCCTATATTAAGCTAGACATCAAAGATGGGAAAGTTTGTTCTCCTACACAGAAAACTGAACGCAAAGGCAAACAAGTTTTGCAGATACAGCTGGATTTCTGTGAAACTGTTTAAATTGCCTTTCTTCATGGTTGGAGACAAAATTTCTAAAACAACCACTGCCGTGAAAAAACTTGTCATTATAGAAGGAAAAGTCGCAGTAACTTTAAGACACATATTATTTTTCTTTATTCTTCGTGATTGATTATGTTGGTAAGTAAATATTAACTAAAATTTGTTTCAACAGTGATTAAATTCAGTGCAATCAAACAATTTGTAATTTTATAACCACAAATAAAAAGTTTTAAGAGCAGAGTTCTCAATGGCTACGACAGTCTTCAGCGCTCGGTGGCACACTGCTTTCATTTCAAGGTAATTGTTGAGCAGAACGTTAATGAACCATGAAAGTGCTGCCTCTTGAAGGAGTCGGTGAAGAGAAATTTGTGTGTGCTGCATAGGAATGTAAAAGCTGAACCCCTTGAAACTAATGCGCTTCTACTTGGCAATGTGAAACCTCTCGCTAGCAATGTGAAAACAAACGCTTTTAATTTCCGATTACACACACCCACGTACTGTGATCTACACCAAAATTGTCTACCCTGTTTCGAACACGAACAGTGAATGTGTGAATCACTTTCGATGATTGTGATTATATGTAAATAAAATGAACACAAAGAATTGTTATCAACTATAGATAGACTGGCATCCTCATCAAACAACCTTAGACAAGGGCTATCTTTTATGTACTGAAGCTGAGCCCTCTTAGAAACATTCTTATGCTAAATAATGTAAAATTTTGCAAATGAGTAAAGTTCCTACCATTGTGTCAGAAGGTTCGTTTAGGTCCTGAAATTGTTTCTTACCTTGCAACGGATAACTCAGCAGTGTTATGTCATGTGAAATGCTGCACTGCATGATCCTAACTTACGTCACTACGCACCTAAGTGCCTTAGTATCTGTTTTAAGCTGCTTTTGTAAAACTAATATTTTGCTATATTTGCTGACATGCTGCTCACTGTTTAGGCAATAGTGCAAGGCGTGACAGCGCAGCAATGTCAAGATTCTCGTTCAAACTGTCATCGTAAGATTTAGTGAAATATTTGCAAGTGAATATGAGGTTATTTTGAAATTGAAGGCTTATTCCGATGTAATATCGGAATATCATTAACATGAAAATATATCTTCCCTTAGTAATATTATACACAATGGAAACTTCCTCCAACAAATAATACTTAAGTTGGGTAAAATTTTCTCTCTGCTTATTTAATGAAATACTTTTAAACCAATGTTTGGAGTGAAGAATATTAATGATTAAGATTATTAGTCCACGACTAATAGTTCACCAGGGATACCAATAAGGAAACATTGTTAAACACAATGAAATCTTACTCTAATATAATTACTCGGCTAGTGCTTGCAGCAAATAAGAACTCATTTCACGTTGCCTTTTTCAGAATGTGCCTTCTCTCTAAAAGATGAATTCAGTGTCATCCTCTAACCTCTGTCACATCAGGAAGAACCTCAAATAAAATTCGTTTTCTGTTCGGCACGTCCACCATCAAAGCTCCATGGTGAAGAATTAACACCCTGTCTCTTTCCAGCCACTCACTCACTCGCTCGTGCTCTACTTATAATACTACATCCTATGGTAACCAAAGAGGACGTATCACTCATGTCTGCAGGCGTCCAAAGATGCACATAGTGGCAAACATTCCAAACAATCTGCTATTTCTCGTGATATATACATATTTCAAACATTCCTTGATCATCATGTTTGTCCAACAGTTCCACGGTCCTACTTACTGGCAGTTTCGATATAAGAAAGGACTTACCTGCATCACTAACATCAGGAGTAAGTTGTGCGAAATGTCCTTGAAGCACCTGCACTATTTCGTCCTCAAACTTGTTTTCTTTTCTTCAAATTCACCTTCACTGTATTTTCTGTGGATCGATACTCAGGCACTAGTTCGCTCTCAGGAATGAGAATCTTTAACTATTGCTCATATTCCCACGCCTTCTGAAAAACTTAAAAAAGTAACTCCTAGACAGGTAACAGATTGTTTTACATCTAGTACTGCTGTTCTTCCTGTAAAACCAGAATCATCCAGCGCGGCTCACTCCTCAGTTTAAATACATATTAGGAGAGCGCATGAGGTCTCGCGCACGTGTAGAACGATTGGATCCCGTTGCATTCACAACGCGTGGACGTGGTCTGTGAGCGTGCAAACTGTGTAGCTAGCCCAATTCACCAAACAATCTTTTACTATTTTTTTTGTCATCTGTCTTCTTAATGGTCTTATGTGGCCCTACCAAGAACTCCCCTCCCGTACCAATCTTTTCATCTCAGAGTAGCACTTGCAACCGACGTCCTCAATATTTGTTGGGTGTAATTCTCAGTCCTTCCCTACAGTTTTTAACCCCTACAGCTCCCTCTAGATCCACGGATATTATCCCTGACGTCATAACAGATGTCCTCTCATACCGTCCTTTCTTTATGTTTTCCATATTTTACTTTCTTCACTGAGTCTGCAAAGAACCTACTCTTTCCTCACTTTATCATTCCATCTAATTTTCAACTTTCTTCTGTAGCATGACATTGCAAATGCTTCGATTTTCTTCTGTTCCCATTTCCCCACAGTCTGTGTTTCACTGCCGTACAATGCTATCTATACTCCAAACGTACATTCTCAGACATTTCTTCCTCAAATTAAGGCTATGTTCGCTACTGGTAGATTTCTCAGGGCCGGGAATGTCTTTTTGCCAGTGCTACTCTGCTTTTGGTGTACTGCTTGCTCCATCCGTCATTGATTATTTTGCTGGCTAAGTAGCAGAATTCCTTAACATCATCTACTTAGAAATCACTAATTACAATGTTAAGTTAGACGCTGTTCACATCTCAGCTACTTCTCATTACTTTCGTCTTTCTTAGACTTACTATCAATCTATATTCTGTACTCACCAGGCAGTTCACTCCAGCCCACAGTTCTGTAATTCTTCTTCACTTTTTCTGAGAATAGCAATGTCATCAACGAATCTTGAAACTGATATCATTTCACTTTGAATCTTAGTTCCGTTCCTCAACCTTTCTTTTGCTACCGTCACTGCTTTTTCGATGCAGAGATTGAACAGCAGGGGCGAAAGATTAAACGTCTGCGTTCTGCCTTTTGTAATTCTTGCTCTTTGTCCTTGGTATTTCACTGTTATAGTTCCCTCTTGGTTCTTGTACATACTGTATAATACCGGTCTTTCATATAGCTTACCTCTATTTCTCTCGGTATTTAGAACATCTTGCACTGTTTTACATTGTTTGAACGCTTATCCCATGAACGTGTCTTGATTTTTCCTCAGTCTTGCCTCGGTTTATAACCACATCAGGAGTGCGTCTCTGGTGCCTTTAACTTCAATACAGCCAAATTGATCGTTATGCAACAATTCCTAAATTTTGTTTTTCATTCGTCTGTACATTATCCTCGTAAACAACTGGAGTGCATGAACTGTTTAACTGATTATGCTATAAATCTCACAACGTCAGCTCTTGCAATCTTGAGAATAGGTTGGATGATGTTTCTTCGAAAGTCTGAGCTAAACTGATAGTTTTATACATTCTACACACCAATGTGAGTAATTGTTTTGTTGCTACTTCTCCCAATGATTTTAAAAATTCAGGAGGAACGTTATGTATTCCTTGTGTCTTATATAAAGTCTTCCAAAACTCGTCTAAATTCAGATTCTAATACGGTATCACCTATCTCTTACTAAAGATCATGTTTCTTCTTCTATTATGTCTTCAGGTAAGACCTCTCCCTCGTATAGGAACTCAGTATACTCTCTCTTGCCTCCGTGTAACTGTAGAATTCCGATTGAACTCTTTTTTACCGGTCCTGATGTTGATTTCGCCGAATATTGTTTTGTCTCTTCTGTATGCTGAATTATCTGTTCCGACAGTAACTTATTTATCGATTTCTTCACATTTTTCATGCATCCATTTCGCGTTAGCATCGCTGAACTTCCAATGTATTTCATTGCTATGTGACTTGTATTTCTATACTCCTGAGTGTTCCTTAAAATATTTGTACTTCTTTCCTTCGACGATCAGCTGAACTAATTCTTCTGTTACTCTTGGTGTCTTCGCAGTTACTTTCTTTGTAAATAGGTTTTTCTCTCCAATTTCCACAATCGCCCTTTTTCAACTCAACTGCCTACTGTACTAATCATTATCGGAGTATCTTTAGCCTCATATAATTTAAAGCGTATCTCTTTATTCCTTAGTATTTCCGTATCCCACTTGTTTACTCAATGATTATTTCTGACAAGTCTTCATCACTAGTCTTCATCATTACCACATTCTGATTTGAGTATATGTGTGCCCATCCGTATGGCTTGAAAACCAATATCTCATCTGCAAAGCTCTGTCTGACCATCATATATTATAACTGAAATCTTCTTATCTCCCCTGGCCTTTTCCAATTATACCTCTTGTGATTCTAGAACCGAGTATTGAGTATTACCATTTGCAATTTATTTCGGAACTCAATTAGTCTTTCTCCTCTCTCATTCCTACTACCAAGTCCATATTCCCCGGTAAACCTTTCTTCTATTCCTGATCCTACAATCGCATTCCAGTCACCCATGACTGTTAGATTTTCTTCTCCCTTTCCGTACTGAATTACCTGTTCAATATCCTCATGTACTTCCTCTGTCCCTCCATCTCAAGGTTGCAACGTCGGCTTGTATACTTGAAATGTTATTGTGATGAGAACGACCCTGTTGACAGTAACTTACTCTCTGTCCTACCTTCGTATTCATAACGAATATTCTTCCCGTCATTTCATTGACTGCTGCTGTCCATATCACCCTACACTCTTCTGACCTGAAATCCTTGTCTTCTTTCCATTTCACTTCACTGAACCAGAATATATCTAGATGGAGCCTTAGCATTTTCTTTTCCAGAATTTCTAGCCCCCCCCCCCCTTCCATATTCAAACTTCTGACATTACACGCACCGACACGTAGTAAATATACAGTGTCGAACTCCTCTCGCGTTGCTTTCCTTTTCATCATTATAACCCTTAACTCACGAGGTGTGGTCTCTCAGACTACGCCAGAAGTTTCTAAGTCGCTGTCGTTGGACAGTTATGGCGCAGTGGGTTTACACATCACCCACCCTCCTTTAATCACCAACCGTAAAAGTTATTATTGTCAGTTGCGTTATCGCCTTATTTGATCGTTACTGACACGTGTTGTTGACGTGTGGTGCGGTCTCCTAGATCTCGCCTCGTGAAGTACGCACCTGTATTCGTCAGTTCAGTACAAATTATGTGCGCAAGAATGTGACAATTTGACGCTCTCTAATTCGATGGAATTTTTAGTCAGTGCATAGAGAATGATGTCATTGACATAGAACAAGAAGTAGACAAAGTAAATAACAAATTTTTAATAGTTAGTGATCATAATTCTGCTAGCAAACAAGGGGACCAATCAGAGGTAGAAATTCAGGACAATGGCGATGAGAACCTTTCTGTTTCTCCAACAAATAGTTAAAGTGTTGGTTAAAGTTAAATGTATTGTGAGTGGTGGTAAAGAAAAATGTAGATCTCAGTGCTGAATATTAATTTTGCAGCATTTCTTTCTCTGACTGTCGGGTTCAGTTTTCATATGCAACTTTAAACCCCCGGAAATTAGTTTTATGTGAAAATTAGCTTTTTTACAGAGATAGCATAACTTTTCAGAACGTAAAATTGAGTTCTCTAACAGTTCGTTTATGTGAAAATTAGAAAATCTTCACAAAAGTATATGATTTTTGCGTGATATAAAAATAAAATACTGCTGGCTTTATTTAGTACAATAAAATCAGCAAGGAGTATTTAAACAACACATATATTTGTAGCGATAAATGTTGTATAACATAAATTAAATTCTCAAATGATTTACAGCTTAAATCTTGGTTTGAAGATAGGGGCCCCAGAGGACACGCCTCGTAGTACACGTCACAGAAAATCCATCTCGTGAGTTAAGAGTTAACTAGGTTTATCTTTTCTTCCAAACAAGGCAGTGACTTCGCTTGATTCTGTGAAGTAGTTCTCTTACGTTTGTAACTACTTTTTAAGTCTGCTGTCGAACTGTGGTGATTGATTCCCATCCTTCACAACGTTGCACTACACGTACCGCTCCAAGCGAATTGTATCGTGCGTTTCAATTATTAGATTTTGTGCCTCACACTTTCTTCCTCAGAGTTGAATATTACATGCTGATTACTTATGTATTCTGCGATCTGTATCTTGTTCCTTTTGGTAAACAAAAGTGATTATGTTCTACGTCTGTTTCTTAACAGTTCATGCAACAGACGCTATAACAGTATTACTCTCGATTGAGTTAAGTAATTAAAAAGCTTAGGTCTATTAGTCAAGAATCGGTCAAAGTAAATTTGGGACGAGACATTTGGTACAATGTCACAGTAATCCCTGGACTTCACATTCGTTTTGGATTGCAAATTGATGTTTCCTCCCATTACAACAGCATAATTAGGAAACTTACTCGTTATCCACGTTTTATCTAAATCGCTATGCCTCTATGGCTAGTGAGGCAGTTGGTTTATAAAGTCTAGCCTTTCCTTGCGATGTATATGCATTATGACTTTAGCATTTCGCTGCTATTTACTTCCTGTTATTCACAATACGTGGAAATATTCTCTTCAGCAAGGTGGATATATACTGAGACCGTATCATGGCCACTCTTGCAGTTGACTAAAACCACATTACAAACTGCCCTTATAGTTAACAGCGAGGCACGTTCTCCTGCGAGAGTAACGTGCATGATATTTCTCCAATCACGGTTAGCAGTTTAACACTGATCCTATAAAGGATTTCCTATAAAATATAAAAACAAGAAAAACATTCACTTGGAAGCAACCATACTCTCGTACAAGAATAGCCGCTGCTTCTGTGTCGCGCATGCCTTGCATATTGAGGATGGAGAAAGGATACATTTATCTAGTGCACGGACCGGTTCCACCCCGCGATGGTTTCGATCTTTGTTTCAGTCCGACACGCGGGAGAAATTCGTAGGAAAGAGTAAGGCGCTCGCATTTCACTCCCACCCCCCCCCCCCCCCCGACACATTTAGCGGATATTTCCGCGAACGTTGGGCTTGCTTCCAGTGTTACGTAGACAAGTTATAGTTTTGGTTACTCAACGTACACCCAGTGCCTTTTCGCCGCCCATGGATTTGAAGGACAAGTTAAAACCTGTTTCCAATTCTGAATTCAGTAGATGTCGTCAGAACTTTCTCCTCATTTCGGACGACACTTACCGTTGAGCAAGCCGAGTACACGTTAGCCAAGGATCCAGAGATACACGGTCTCACCACTGTCCACCGCTCACCCTTGTTTGAGGTGAAAATGCTCCGATGTTGCCCGTCGGAAGACGCAGTGACATTGGGGTTTCTAGACGATTCCTGCGTCACCATAGGTGTCATAACCTGAGTGTCGGCAGCCCTTAGATCGAACCGCCTTAACGCAGCCGGCTGAAACCAGTCAAACATGGGCAGTGTAGCTTCCGAAGGTCAGTACTGTGACAAAATCATCTTGTGTCCGCACGCAAAAAGCCCATTTCATGCTGCGTCAAACTGTGTGATATGACGGGAAAAAATTTACGAATCGAAAAGACAGAGGCGATATGGGAAATTAGATGCAGAACACTTCTAGTTATCGAATCATCAACTACGGTGCTTCGGACTAAGCAATCTAAGGGATCAATTACCATAGCAGAACAACAAACTAGCTTTAACATCTATTGTATAAAATTACTCTACACTACCGATTGTAGGATACTTATAACCTTGGGAAAAATAAATAACACAACTAAAAGCAGGAAACGAAAACCGAAAACTTTGAGACACGTACTGCCATCCTGAATGTGTTAAGAGTAATTTTTTACGGACATGTGTTGAGTCAAACAAACTGCAGTCTGCACTTGCATTGCACGCATTCTGTCTGTAACAGAGAATGAATTCACACTTTTTATTGTGTCAGAATGATCGAAAGGACTTGGTCATAATTTTGCATTACTTAAAACTCATGTGCAAAATACCCTTATATATTCAGTAACGCCATGAAAACCCTGCAGAATATTTTCATCCATAGAAGTAATATCACGCTGTTGTTCGTTCATGGGTTGATCAATACGGGGAATTTTTTATGCCATAAATACTGAAGCTGCACCAGTTATGTACTCAGTTTAAATAGGCAGTAAGATGATATCACTGATAAAGTGTCACAGATTAGCTTCGATGGTTACAGAAGGAGCTATAGGTAATTGTAAGATAAGTAGCGTAAAACAGAGATTGCAATATACACAACAAATAAATGAGGACATTGTGAGCAACTGCTACTCTGAAGTGAACTGAAATTACATCTACGATACATATGGTCTAACATCTCACCACCGAGCGAGGTGGCGCAGTGGTTAGACACTGGACTCGCATTCGGGAGGACGACGGTTCAATCCCGCGTCCGGCCATCCTGATTTAGGTTCTCCGTGATTTCCCTAAATCACTCCAGGCAAATGCCGGGATGGTTCCTCTGAAAGGGCACGGCCGACTTCCTTCCCCATCCTTCCCTAATCCGATGAGACCTGATGACCACGCTGTCTGTTCTCCATCCCCAACCAACCAACCAACCAACATCTCACCATTCTAGCGATTTGCAGACACACATGGAGTGGCACATTATTTCGCTATTGGCAGGCGTGATAGCCAATGGTCGTGAAAAACACCTCATATGGGACTGGACGTTAGCCCTTTAAAGAAAATAAACACTCGACCCAGGTGTGTGATGTCGGAATACGTATCTTATTTTACTTTTATTGAAATTTTCTATGTTGATATAAAATTTAAAACATACTGTAAAAATATTATTCTGCATACTGTCGTATTCGTAGGAATGGTAATTATATCTAACGTTTGATCCATAAAGGTGTACTTTGTATTGGAGGCGACGCAGTGGCCTAGTCAGGCACACCAGTAAGGTATGTAGGTTTTGCTAAAGCGGAAGATTACTTTGTTAAAACAAGAGGCAGCTGGTAGGTGAACAGGGGAGTGAAACAGTGCGTGCTAATTTCGGAAATTTTAATCCAGATATGTGAAGATCAGAAGTCAAAACTTAATACCAGCCTGGAACTATTTTGATAGACACAGAAGAGAAGCATTGGGAATTGTTTTGATGAATGTATTTCCCTCGGACAGTCTGAGCGAAACTGGTACCTTAATAAATGGGATCAACACTGATAACTTAGGGTGAAAGCTGTGGGCTGTGATACAGGTGCTTTGAAAAATGTCAATCAGCTATGACATTCAGGTGTACGATGTAGGACAACGGAAGACGCAAACGATTAACGGTCGCGAGTACGGTGGGTATACCACAATTAAAAATAAAATTGTAAAAATAATTTCATTTTGGAACTGTAACTCCCATCTCAGAGTTACTTAGCTACAGAAATTTTATGCGTGGCTGGAAGAAGGAAGTTAACGTCTGTATGGTGTGCAAGGCCAATGCTTGTGTTCACGATAATACACCTAGGGAAATTTGCCGTCATGGTCGACTGCTATGTTTCATGGTCAGCACAAGACGCCCTACTATTGAGGCTTAACGATGCTTTTATCATTTTCTTTTGGACTTACATAGATCATTCGATAGTGTAAAGTGGAAATAATTTGACTTACTGCTACAGTTCATTGTGGCTATGTGTTTCTTCGCGGCCGACTTCGTGTACAGGGATGCCTCGTCCGTCCGTCTGCTGCAGCTTTCTTCCTACATAAGAAGGCCTTCGCGCTAAAGAATCCACTTAGCAGGAGCAGTCATACAACTCTAGTCAATCCAAGAGCAGTTACTACCGGTTGGCGCTTCTAGAAACGCTTCTTTCTGGATTAATATCTGATTTATAGTGACATATGTCACAATTTTAATAAAATTATGTTTTTATCAATTACTTCATAAGGAAGACTTTAATACTGACATGTGTTGACATTGAAAACACCTACTATATTAGTAATATCTGTGAGGGAATACTCTAAAGTAACTTTTTTATCAACTTTCATATTTTTGAATGCTGGGTATTACATTTTCTGTGTAGTTCATAGGCTAGCTTTTATTTCCCAAGTCACATTATACGACAAACAGAATTGCTCCTCTGAAACGAACAAATAATAAAACAAGAAAATAGAGCCCCTGTTCTAATCACCTGGCGACAAAACGAAAACTTCTAGCACTTTAAGCCGTTCCTTCAACTGAGATTAGAGGACGTTGCTGTTACTCTGTTGAAACACTAAACTAACACCTGGTGAACACAACGCCATGGTAAAGTTCTAGGGGCAGCTCTGTTGACATAGTAATGACCTCCACATATGTAGTACTCCAAATCAGTGACAAAAAATTTTCTATCAACAGCTCTTTTGACTTAATAACGAACCACCCCATCCCCATTTGTAGTGATCTAAATCAACAACAAAACAATTTCTCTAAACACGTTACGTGGAACACGCCAAAGCACCGATGCTTGCCTCTTGTTCCGTATCAGGTTTCAGTTTTAAGGCAGGCTACTACGATGGAACGGAAAATAATAAAATATTATAAGTAGTACATAATGTAACAACAAATTGACGTTCAGTGTCTTGTAGTTTCTATGCTTTCAACGCCAACCTATTTCAACATGTGTGGAAATATAAAAATCACAATAACGAAAGCGAGAGACTTAAATTTTTTTAATACATAATTTATCTAGAACAGCTGACACACTTCACGCACGGTGTTCAATTTTAGCCAACGATCAAAACAATTGTGATGTGTTAATGACAATAATTATGATATAATGCCACAAGCTGTATCAAAGTAAGCGCTAATTTAAGTGTAAGTTCAAGGTAATTCTCAACGTTGTTAACTTCATACTGCAGTACTATCAGAAAAGAAATGAAATGGTTTACCTTCGTTGTTTTGCTGACTGTGAAATTTTCCCTTAAGATGGCTCATTTCCATTTTTCCAATGATAGCAGTTCCGTCGGAAATGGAAATACTTGACTTCCAGCCCTGTCGGATAATTTCATTTACACCCACTCAGACTACATCTGTATCTATCACGCTGATTGCTAGTAAGTAGCCTATAAGTTTTACACACTTCGGCGACCGTGCGTCGCAGAACCCTGTACTCCGGAGTATTTGTCTCGAACTGTTATATGCCTGTTAGTTTTTTATTGGTCAGTATCGTGTTTCTAACAACCTTGAATAATAGTATTCTCGAGTGGAATATCTCTACTGGATCTCTCTCTGCAATCACAACACTTCATATTATGTAGCTCTTCTACATACAGTACTCTCGCACGCAGCCGAATGTAAAAGGAATTTTTGTCTGGTCCACGGCTGCTGTTTCAGACTTTGCTCTGAATTTGCCGAATAAGACTGCTTTCGGATTGGTGGGGCTGTTACCTGTGATTTTTGATGTCCTGTATATTAGCAGGGCAGCGAACTTCGACTTATAATACGATTAGTCCGAGGTCTTCTTTTTCTGGTAGATCCAACTACGAAACTAAATGTTTGTGTAGGGAAACGAAATTACAGTAGATCGTTTAGTAACGAATTACAAATTAAACCCAACAAATGATATTAACTTCACAACATCATAGCTAGCAACAGTTTCATATACAAAACACTATAGTTTAAGTATTGGTGAAACTTTGTGTTGATATGTTTTATAAAAAAAATATATTAACTGACTACTTGCAGCCGTTTACTCCGATACATATAGCTATCGGACCTCAGAATACTCGCCACCCATTCACTCATCTCTATTTAAGAGAAGCCTACATACTCAGCATCTCCTTCTCACTGTCACGGCCTCACTTTTCCCCCATTGGCAAGTTCTTATCGCTGTCTCTCCCAATGACGTTGTCTTGATTCCTTGCTCTCGCTCTGCCTTACCACCGTCTCTTTTTCTATCGCTTTTGCTGTCTCTCTGACCTACTACCATTGTCTTTGTCCCTCTTTATTTCTCTTCCTTTACCAAACTCTCTTCCTTTTTTGCTCAGTCTCTAATGCCTTTCTCTTCATGAACCATTGTCTCCTCCCCACACATGTCCTTGGGCATGGTTTGTTCGGGTTTTTGATCTCTAGACTTAGAAACTTCTACAAGTGGGTACAGGGTACAGGGAAAGTGGGCAGATTTTTGTGTTAAAGCTCAGCTTGAAAGAAGCTATCCTGTTTGCTATGACGAGTTTCAGGTAGTTTTGGTCACAAATGTGAATGAATTTGCGAATGTGATAAATGTACTCAACATCTGTAACATCGATATAATGATATTCATTGTGAGGTTGTGTTCTAGATCAGAGATGTTGGTTAGAGAGGTTAACTTTGCTTTGACAGAGTAAGTCGGAGAGTAGCAGTAGCAGAGCGTGTTGGACAGTCTGGCAATGTACTCGGTTCACAAAAGATGGAAGCTGGCCTGTTTCTTGGAGGCAGCGTTATTTAAAACGAATTTTGCAATAATATATTTTGAGGAAAGATATTGAGCAAAGAGATGATGTTAATGGAAGAATGATAAATGGCAACTTTTAAGGTAATCTAGTTTTTTATATCTGTAGCTAAATTGCTTCTCATTGTTACAATATTTTCTGTAGAAATCGTGTAATGCAGCGTATGGTCTTGTTTTATAGTTGAAATAAGTGCTAAAGGCGGCATCTGTACACAGAAGAGTCAGTAGGAAATATTTTGCTAATTTTTCTAGGCGTGAGAACATTATGAAGAGGAGTATTGTTGTTGTGGCATAGTGAAGCACAGTTACACCAGCATTTCTTCTCAATTATTAGTCTTCAAGATTACTTCCTCATATTTATTTTCTTTCACGACTCTGTTTGCTCACTAGCACTGCACACCCCAAGTTGTGTAATGAGAAGCATTTATGAAAACTCGTTTGATACCGTCTTGCATTGCACATCGTAAGAACGGTAAATAACTTTAATTTTTGGAAAGTCACGTCGTTATTCCTCATAAGAACAAGTTTCAGAGCAGACCAGCTTTCCGTGCGCTTAGGTAAGACAATTAATCTAATTACCATCAAAGTTCATTTCCACCGTAAGTGTACTTTTGAAAATAATATCAGCATCAGTTAATACCAGCAAAGGATTTCATTAAAGTGCTGTCTTTTAAATGTTCAAGCAGTTTTATCAGAAAGTCAGATTAGTTAATTTTTATGTTCATTTGCGGTGTAATTATAATAACATTTCTAATCCAGTGATTTTTTTGTAGTACTTTAGATGAAGATTAGCAATATTCAGGGCCAAAGTTTTCATCGGAGTTATTTTGTTTTGCAGCGAGCTGCCATACTTAGTTTTCTTTGAAAACGGATTGCTTTCTTGCAGACGAATTGTTGTACAGGGTAGTCAGGATTTCGCATTGTGAGCGTGAATTCCACATATTTCCGTTAAAAAATATTTTTTATGTAGCTCTGTTGCCCTACATCGAGATTTAAACATTGCTGTACTAAAAATAAGCTTGACGCATTTCTCAGATACCATCGTGATACTTAACGAAAACCAGTTTAAATATATAAGAAACTTTCAACACGACTGGAAATTAAATTTAATCACTTTGTATTAATTTGAAAATCACTGACCAGGGTAACACGTCATACGACGCTCTCTGAGACCGTAGAAATTCGGCAGATTCAGACACAGGTATTTTGGCTTAGACTCCAACACGCGATAGCTACAGAGAAAATGATGGTGAAAATCTCGACTCGACTACTCGCGCGTCTTAGAGCTAGGTGCGTTGATATCGTAGTGGGTAGGAGCATAGTTCCGATACTTTGCGCCCTGTGTTAAAATCAAGTCTTCCTTTTGTTGTCGTGGAAGCAAGTGACATCAATATATTTTACGGCACCGTCATTTACATTGGAATGAATGGCAAAAGAAATAAAGGTTCCAATCCTGTTACTTTTTCATCACAACTTACACGAATTGACATCATTCAGAATATTGCTACTATCAGTTTTTCTCAGAAGTTAGTCATAAATTTGATTCTCCAGTCATTCAAGATGTAACACTGTAAATAGAACAACATGAGAATGTGCACATAGTAGCCACACAATCGTGGGGCCGATAAAAGAAACCTACCATCTGTTTCTGGACAAAATTTTGCAACCTTACGTAAAATTGGAATCTTTCTACATTGTTGACTCCTTGGGTGGACAAAACGATCCCTCCTCACCCACTTGGCTTTTTTTCGGTGAGATCGGAATACCGTCATGTTAATTGAAAGTACTTCCGCCGGAAGTGTGTGTCCTTATGTAAACCCTGCGACGTATTCATTTACTCACAGTTGCAGAATAGCATTCGCTGTCGTACTCTCACAGTAATGCAAATTACAAATATAGGCGATGGAATTAAAATATTCTCTTCGCTCTGTAATCAAATGCACCCTCTAGGTTGCAAGAACCTGCTTCGATTGAATGGTTTACCGCGAAAATATCGCTAGATCTCTAGGTTGTTTTCCTAACGATATTCACAAAATAAAAAAATTTAAAAAAATGTGATTGGTATATGTGTCGTCGGACGTTGCTCAGGTCTTCTTAATTTTTGTGGTTTGAATGCTTTTATGAATGCTCAATTTGTTTTGATGCATAAAAATAAAATTCAATGCAGGAAATGAAATACTTGAATTTTTACGTTTTTGACTTTCATTTACTGTTAATTATATATAATCTGTGATGATACAAACTGTTTTAAACGAGATCTGAAATGATTATTTCCTTGTCAATAATTCCATTGTATTTTAAAAATACTGACGTGAAATAATTGCGGAACAGCAAAAGGAAAACAAAACGCCAGTCGTAGTGGCCAAGCGGTTCTAGGCGCCACAATCTGGAACCGCGCGACCGCTACGGTCGCAGGTTCGAATCCTGCCTCGGGCATGGGTGTGTGTGATGTCCTTAGGTTAGTTAGGTTTAAGTATTTCTGAGTTCTAGGGAACTGATGACCTCAGAAGTTAAGTCCCACAGTACTCAGAGCCATTTGAAAACAAAACGTAAGATTTGATTAGTAGACGGAGCGCGAAATTTCGAAAGTTGCTACTAGCCATTGCGCTACGAACTTACCTGGTTTTACGATGCACAAATGGACTGGTAAAATCCCATCGGGAGTTTGACCTTCGTTTTATCCAGAGCTGTTGAGTGTTGGCACCATATAAGATTCGAGACAGTACAGCAATCCCAGGTCCATGAGATCAACCTACTACCGGCGTTCGACATCACGTTGTGTCTGTCGAATCATAGTCCTTTCACGGGATCAGCTGACGATCCACACACAATGCTGGTCGCGCCAAGGAAACCCGTGGTTTACAGAACACCAGATGCGAACCCTTTCAGCGCTGCACACGGCCATATTCTCAGCGGAATAGCTCACTGCCGCTGAAACCTTATCATATTGGCGCACAATTTAATTCGCCATGGAAGGGCGACGTCTCGTTACGGAACTTGTATCAGCATAAATGACTTATTTTTCGAGTACAAGTGCTTCCGCAACATTTCACGTACATACTGACTGCCAAAATATGTGATGTGCCCCGAAGGGGAGAAGAAGATGGAACTTTTTGGGCTGAGAGGGCATGAGTTGTTATTTCAGTGTTTATAATGTCCAGTTAATTTTACAAAGAATTTGGTAGGATGAGTCCACTTATGAGAATGACGCTGGAACTGCTCAATTCAGCACGCATACACTGATACTCATGGGGGAGAGGAGGTGGTGCATAATGACGTTGTACCATCTGAAGCAAGATGGTCCACAACTGTTGTAACTGATCCTTCATAATTGTTTTTTACTGGCAACATATCTGGCTGGCCAGGAGAGTGCCTCAGTTACGTACCCAACACGTCATCGTGCAATCAGAGTTCCCTCAATCTCTACCGGCCTTGACTTGAACTCTTACCCGATGGCTCCCCGCAAGATGACGCCAGGAATAACAGCAATGAGCCTCTCCAAAACTTTGGAACAATGGGATCTCGCTTCAGGAGCTCCGCAATTTTGTTCTTGGCACTCTTACTCCATTTGTTCCTGACGACCAGGGAATAAATATTGTATAGGCAGCTAAGAAACTAACATTTCCACATAGTGAATTAATCTCCAGTTTCGAAATGTAAAACTTTCTATAATTCGCATTTCCTAAAAAATCCATGTCTTCTCATACAGAGTAAATTTTCTCCCGTCGGCAAGACTCAGCACAACCAGGAGCACCTCCGAAGATGCCCATCGTAGCTTTGGGCGAAACGACAGGAAAAGAAGAGTTCCATGGACCACGGCCATACAACCCGGATGAATTCTCGGCAGCTGAAACATCCAGTTTTGAAAGCCTTCATTGTATGATGCAGCTGTTTGCTGATGATGCTGTGGTGTACGGTAAGGTGTCGAAGTTGAGAGACTGTAAGAATTTACAAAATGACTTAGACAAAATTTATAGTTGATGTCACGAATGGTAACTAGCTCTAATTATGAAAAAATTAAAGTTAATATGTTCGGATACAGCATTAGTATTGTGCTACTTGATACAGTCATGTCGTTTAAGTATTTGGGCTAAATGTTGAAAAGTGATACGAAATGGAAGGAGCATGTGACAACTGTGGTAGGGAAGGCGAATATTCAACTTCGGTCTCTTAGGAGAATTTTAGGAAAGAGTGGTTCATTTGTAAAGGAAACCGCATATAGGACATCGGTGCGACATAGTCCTGAATACTGTTAGAGTGTCTCGGAACCGTACCAGGTCGGACTGAATTAGAACAACGAAGCAATTCATAGGCGGTCTGCTAGATTTGTTACCGGTAGGTTCGAATAACATGTAAGTGTTACGGAGGTACATTGGTAACTCAAATGGAAATTCGAGGAGGGAAGACGACGTCCTTTTCGAAAATCTCTGCTGAGAAAATTTAGAGATCCGAGATCTGAAGATTACTGCTGAATTGTTCTACGGCCGCCAATATATATTGCGCGTAAGGACCACATACATAAGATACGAGAAATTAGTGCACATACGGAGGCCTATAGGTAGTCGTTTGAGAGTGGAACAGGGAAGGAAATGACTATTAAGGGCAGAGGATACCCTCCGGCGCGCACCGTAAGGTGGCTTGCAGAGTATGTATGTAGATGTAGCAACAAAGATATTGACAAATTCATAAGGACGAAACAAGAATATGCAATACAGACTATTATTTATCAAAGCATAAACATTTATTTTATAACTCTTATTCTTACTCATCAAAGTTCGGACACATGTATTTGAGATGGGTTTTGGAAACAGGTCTATTAAATTTTCCACACAATATGTACGTTTTATTACCATTG
This sequence comes from Schistocerca nitens, assembly GCF_023898315.1. Classification (NCBI taxonomy): domain Eukaryota; kingdom Metazoa; phylum Arthropoda; class Insecta; order Orthoptera; family Acrididae; genus Schistocerca; species Schistocerca nitens. The sequence continues at coordinate 316,450,899 of NC_064621.1, read as the reverse complement.
CTTCCCGACCACACCTAAAAGCATGCTCGTTTCGTAGGTTTTCTTAATGTCAGTGATCCTGAACATTCTCAGAGAATACTCTGTTCTTAAGAAACTCTTCCAAGGGGAAATGTGTTCTGTTATACGAGGAATATTCTGACCCTCAATATTTGACATCGCTATTATCTCATTTTGTAACATTGTACAAATTACTATTTAAAATGAACTATTCATGTCACTTTTTCTGCTGGTTGCATACCTCACACCTCCTGGGGTACTTTTGACGATATTCGAAGCTGGCAGGCGGTCGTGTTATGCTGGTGGGTCTGGCTGCCACTCTTTATTCTCATTTTTGTGAAAGAAAAGGTTGTGCACTGTATTGTAAAGTTTGTGGAATGTAGCCACTGTCATCAGAACACTTGTTTTCAGATGCGTTACTTCCATTGTCCTCAAATGTGGAATGTGTTCCTTCATCTTTCGAGTGATTTATTAATTCTTCCTACTCAACATCGTCAACGATCTAATTGAAATGATGTCACAAATCAGACTGAGAAACTATGTATTTCAAATATTGAGCTCTAAACATTTTCTCGATAAAACCAAGAAACAAGCCAGTGTTGTAAATGCGAAGGCTTTTAGTGATTTTTCAAAGTAATTTGGAACAATAAAAATATATGTATTATCGTCAAGTATAGCAAAAATCTAAAACATAGTTCAATCAAACGTTACATAGGTAGCTAATAACGTTTATGGCCAAACTATTTAAAACAGTGAAACATATTGTATACACTTAATGCTCAAGTGTTTTCAGATGAAGCCTTGAAATTTCATAAAGTTATGTTGTTACATAAGTACTGGGAACTAAATTTATAACTATTCTGCGTAGTGTAGACGTAAACAGAACAGCGGGTTTAAAATCGTTTGTCACCTTACCAACTGTCAGTCAGTGCTTTTAAACCTTTTCGACGATTCTGTCAGCCGAGTTTCATTTTACTGTGAAGTTCGCCTTGTCTGTTCCTTTTTTAATATGCGCAGTCCCATTATATTTACTCCTTAAAAATGTTTTTGTACTCAACACATCTATTATGTGTTTCACTTTAAACTTTGAAGAAATTTTGTAGTACCAACAACTTAATTATTAAACATCGGATGCCAAGTTTAATATCGGAACAGTTTTGAAAAACTATATTTAAGACCCATTTATAATTGCCTTGTGGTCTGTGACCGTCTGTTCTTCTGTCCCTCGTGAACGAGGAAGCCGATGTGACGGGCAGGCTCCAAGTGCACGGCAACCATCAATGGGGATTACGTGAATCTCTACGCATGATTCTCGTGAGAAAATGTGACAATGTTTGCGGAACTCTGACCAGCCGGAGGTGCTTCTGGAACAGCAGAAGCTGTAAACATCTTACTACATTCAACTTTCAAAGAAGTACTCAAATAATATTTTCAGAAACGTGTAACACAGGCATCTTATTACAATTTCAGTCTTCACTGATAAGGAGCATTTTTTTTAGTAAAAAGGGGTAGGGGAATTAGTTTCTGTTGCGTGGTGTGCGCTGCTATGTAGATACTTAGTTTTTCCGGTAGCATTTATATATAAACTCAATTTCTTTGTGAGTATGAACAGAGTCTTTAGGAAGAGTACAATTCTCGCAAACAGCTCTGGGTCGGCTCGATGGAGCGCAGGGGGCATCACGGGTGCTCTGCGAGTTCCTCAGGGAAATTAAAAATAGAAAGGAAAACGTGACGCGGGTTGTTTATCTTGCTTTCCCTGTCGGGCACTCCCTGTTCACCTTTCTAAGCCAGTCTCTCTTCCCAAGTGACTGCCTTTATCAGCAAAGAAATACTTTTCTACCTTTTTGCTTATCAAATGTACTGTCTTCACGTGTTGACTAATTGAGCACCAATGGTAAATATATCTTCGGGAAGAAATCTCACATTAGACATTAGACAGATTTCACATTAGTATACAGTGTTTCGTAGAGTTTATATGCATAAGCGATGTATCCTTCATTCCGTGTTTGTCTGTTACCTTCATTACTACGTCGTCAAAATTTTAATGACAGGATTTACGTCAGCCTGCTTCGTAAACAATTGCCTCTACATTACCCCAAAAATATTTAAACACCTTTGTGCCATTGTTAATTGGTACCTTTATTGAATTCTGTGAAGTGCAGATAATGTAAGCATTACTGGGTAATAGTAGGTTGCTACCTATACACGTAATTACGGTTACTACTCTGTCTGCGGGTTTTACCTGTCATCTGTTTTCCTGTAGCTAAAGCCTTCTGGACGTGGAATTTTTTTCCGTTATAAGAAGTTCATAGGTAAGAAGTACATAGGCTGTGGCTGGATTTTAAATCTGTTTCCATTTTAAGTATTTTAGACTTTAGAAACTGACCCATCATGTCTCACAATGCTCAGCGTGAAACAGACTCAGCACATTGGCAGTTGAAAAAACTATTGTGTTGCTCAGTTGAAAACGCATCAACGAATAACGATGCTACTTGCGTACTGTTTGACATCAAATTCACTTATGAAATTTTCTCTCACATCGTTAGGCGTTGATGTGGAAATTGCTTAGACTGAGATTAGGATCACCTTTGACAACCTTGTAAAGGAATGAGACTGCAGATTGAAAATAAGGCAAAGAAGATGGTGAAATTCCTCTTGTATTTTATGCTGATTACATTATGAAACTGACCCATTTCCTAACTTATACCTCTCGACAAATGACTGTACAGTGAACAGTCTAACGTACTAGAAAATGAAGAACATGGGTCGCTACTGCTTACGAACAGGGAAAGATGAGCAACGCGCGGAATGCAGACAACTAGTTGTAGGGTCAGCATGATGCACGTAGGTAGAGCATACTCAAAACTGAAACACTACAGCACTCTCCGTGGAAAATATGATGTCCTTAAGAAATTAGCTGGATGTTCTTAAGAAATCATGTGTTTAAAACAAGACACTCATGCAGTTCTGTGACCGTGTAGGCTGCAGATTCCTTGACATGAGCCATCGGGTGGTAGGTTTCACGGTTCCGCTTAATACGGTAGCAGTCCACTACACAGAAGCGGCTACAAGGGTAGCGGGGGCTGTGTGGAAGGGACTGAGCGGTATTTCAGGTTAGAGGGTCTCAGGAAACGTCAGAAAGGGCGTCCGTCTAAAAGGGGGCAGGTAAAACACAGTAAGGTTGTTGTAGAAGCGATCGGTATTGTAAATTGTCGAAGCCATGTTGGGAAACAATCAGAACTCCAAGCCCTAATAGAAAGCACTGAAGGTCAAATAGTTATAGGTACAGAAAGCTGGCTATACCCAGAAATAAATTCAGCCGAAATCTTTTGAAACGACCTAACCAGTGTTCAGAAAGATTAGATTAAATACAGTTGGTGGTGGATTATTTATTGCTGCCAGAAATAGTTTACCTCGTAGTAAAATTGAAGTAGACAGTTCTTGCGAAATAGTATGGGTAGAGGTTATACTTGAGAACCGGACTAAACTATTAGTTGGATCGTTTTACCGCCTCCCACACCACCCACGGACACAGAAGATAAAGTTGCTGAACAGTTCAAAGAAACCCTGAGTCTCATTTCAAATAGGTACCCAACTCATAAAATTATAATGTGCTGACTTCAATCTACCGACCACATGCTGTCAAATTAATACGTTTAAAGTCAGCGGTAGGCATAAAATGTCTTCCAAAACAGTACTGAATACTTTCTCAGAAAATTATTTTGAAGAGTTAGTTCATGAGCCCTCTCGAAGCGTAAATGATTGCGAAAGCATACTTGACCTCTCAGCAACAAATAATCCTGGACTAATAGGCAGTATCATTACGAATACAGGGATTATGACCACAAGGCACTTGTTGCTAGGCTGGATACCGTGGTACCACCAAAAAGAAACCCAAAATTCATCTATTTAGAAAAGATGATAGAAATGCTCTTAACGAGTTTTTAAGTGTGAGTCTCCACTGCTTCCGATGTAATCACGTGAGTGTAGAAAAGATGTGGACTGATTTCGTAGAGGAGGTATCGATGGCAATGAGTGATATATACCACATAAATTAATAAATGATGATACTGATCCCCATTAGTAAACAAAACTGGTCAGATCGCTGTGGTGAAGCAACGAAAAAGAATGGCAAATTTAAGAGAATAAAATCCCACGATTGCAAAAGTTTGGTAACATTTCGAAGTACAGCGCGTACTTAAATGCGAGATGCTTTTAATAATATGTGCAACGAAACACTGTCTCGGAATCTGGGAGAAAACCCAAAGAGATTCTGGTCATACGTAAGGCACACCAGTGGCAAGACGCAATCAATACCCTCACTGCGCGATAACAACGGTGAAGCCACTTATGACGGTGCCACTAAAGCAATGTTATTAAACACGGTTCTTCGAAAGTCCTTCACCAAATAAGACGAATTAAATATTCCTGAATTCCAATCAAGAACAATTGGCAAGGTGAGAAACATAGAAGTAGATGTCGTCAGTGTAGCAAAAAATGTTCAAATGTGTGTGAAATCTTATGAGACTTAACTGCTAAGGTCATCAGTCCCTAAGCTTACACACTACTTAACCTAAATTATCCTAAGGACAAACACACATACCCATGCCCGAGGGAGGACTCGAACCTCCGCCGGGACCAGCCGCACAGTCCTTGACTTTAGCGCCTGAGACCGCTCGGCTAATCCCGCGCTGCCCTCAGTGTAGCATAGCAGCATAAGTCACTTAATAAACGGAAGGCCTCCGGTCTAGACTCTATACCAGTCAGGTTCCTTTCAGAGTGTGCTGATACAATAGCTCCATATTTAACAATTATATGCAACCGCTCGCTCACAGAATGTTCCGTATTTGAAGACTGGGAATTTGCTCAGATCACATCAATGCAAAGAAAGGGAGGTAGGAGTAATCTGCTGAATTACAGGCCCCTAGCACTAAAGTCGATTTGCAGTAGGGTGTTCGAACACTGTGAACTACCTCGAAAAAAACGATTTATTGTCACATAGCACGGATTCAGAAAGTATCATTCTTGCGAAACACAACTAGCTCGTTATACTAATGAAGTAATGAGTATTATCGACAGTGGATGTCAAATTGATTCCATGTTTTTAGATTTCTAGAAGGCTTTCGACACTGTTCCTCACAAGCGCCTTCTAACCAAACTGCGTGTCTATGGAATTTCGCATCAGTTGTGCGACTGGATTCGTGATTTCCTGTCAGAAACGTCACAGTTCGTAGTAACAGACTGAAAGTCATCGAGTAAAATAGAACTAATGTCCGACGTTCCCCATGGAAGTGTTATACACCCTCTATTGTTCGTGATCTATAGTAAAGACATAGGAGACAATCTGAGTAGCCGTATTAGATTGCTGTTGTTTACCATCTTGTAAAGTCTTCAGCCAAAATGATTTACATTTTATGTCTGTATGGCGTCAAAAGCGGCAGTTGACTCTGAATACAGAAAAGTGTGAAGTTATTCACATGAGTACTAAAAGAAACCCACTACATTTCGATTACGCGATAAGTCACACAAATCTTAAGGCAGTAAATTCAACTACATAACCTAAATTTGAACGATCGCATAGATAATTATGTGGGTAGCGCAAACAAAAGACTGCGATTGATTAGCAGAGTACTTAGAAAGTGCAACCAGTTTCTCTTTAGACTGCGAAAATATTCTGTTGGCACCCGCCTACATTGGAAGAAATGATCATCACGATAAAATAAGAGAAATCAGGCGTCGCAAAGAAAAATGTAAGAGGTCTTTATTCCAGCGCGCTGTTCTAGAGTGGAACGGCAGAGAGACAGAATAACACATATAGCACCTTACAGGATTCAGGCAGGTTTATACAAAGCAGGGAGGCTTATTAATGCGAACCGGATACAGAGTTTTAAGTGGAGCCTAGAAGAGGTAGAAAGGGATGAAGTACACACAGGAAATGATGCTGATGCCTATTTCAGGTTTTTCCGCCGTAAATTAGTCTCAATATTTGATAGATGCTTTCCTGTAACGTTATACCGAAAAGCAATTACAAAGTCTAGTAAGCCATGGATTACTAAGGGAATTAAGATTTCGTGTAAGAGGAAGAGAGAAATATACGGAAAGACCAGAATAAGTCAGGATCCGACGTTAGTTCCTTACTACAAAAGATACTGTAATATTTTAAGGAAAGTCCTTAAGAAGTTGAGAAGAAATTAATAATTCGGATAATAAGATTAAAACTATATCGAATATTGTCAAACGGGAGACGGGGCAGCCTGACAGTGCACAGCATACCATAGCAATAAAGCTAAACGATGGTGTTGTGAGTGATAATTCACAAGTTTATACAATTTTTAACAATCACTTTCTGAATATAGCAGCAAAAATAGGGTTAAAGGGTTCAGTTAAAGAAGAAAAAAAAATGTTTAAAATGTGATTCCTCAGGACTTGAGGCCTTTAGAAATAGCACTAACACCCCCCACGGAATTTAAGGGAATTAGAAATATACTGAAAAACAACAGCTCATGTGGTGTTGATGGAGTCTCTAATAGAACTTTGAAGTGTTGTTCTAATTTAGTAAGTGGAGTCCCTAGCGATATATGTAATGATTCGCTAGCACAGGGAATTTTTCCAGGCAGATTGAAATACGCAATTGTCAAACCTCTTCATACGTAAGGGGACAAGAGTGACTTAAATAATTACGGACCAATCTGATTGCTGACTTCATTTTCTAAAATATTCGAAAAAGTTATGTATTCAAGTGTAGTCTCACATTTAAGTGAAAATAATTTACTCAGCATGTCACGGTTCGGATTCTGGAAGGGTTACTCGACTGAGAATGCTATCTACACATTTACCCATTTACAATATAACAAGCACTAAATAACAAATTTTCGCTAGTTGGTATTTATTGTGATATCTCCAAGGCATTTGACTGTGTGGATCGTGTTACACTCTTAGAAAAACTCAGGTTTTACGGAATTGAAGGCTATACATACAGCTGGTTTCAATCATACTTAATGAACAGAAAGCAAATAATGTTGGGAGGATGGTAAATTCTAGTGAATGGGGAGTTGTCGCAAAGGGAGTCCCACAGGGTTCAATTTTAGGTGCTCTGCTGTTCCTTATTCACGTGAATGACGTCCCACTTAAGGTTCAGCAAGTGGAACTTGTACTTTTTGCAAATGACACGAATGTTATAATAAATTCCATTCCAGAAAAAGCAGCTGAAGATATTGTTAAGGATGTCTTCCAAAGAATTATTAAGTGGTTCTCAGAAAATGGACTCTCCCTTAACTTAGAAAAAAAACTCACTATATCCAGTTCTTTACACCGAATAGAGTCATACCGACAATGGATGTAGCATATGAACAGGGCTCATTTAATAGGGTAGATTTCTCCAAATTTCTGGGTGTTCACATTGATGACAACTTGAACTGGAAACAGCTTATTACTGAGCTTCTCAACCAACTAAGTTCAGTATCTTTCGCTCTTCGTATAATCGCTAGTCTTGGTAATAAACAGATATGCCTCCAAACGTACTTTGCATGTTCCACTCAATAATGTCTTATGGAATAGTTTTCCGGGGTAACTCTCCACTTAGACATAAAGTATTGATTGCACAAAGGAGAGCACTGAGAATAATTAGTGGTGTTCACCCAAGGACGTCGTGTAGGCACCTTTTCAAGGAGTTAGGTATTTTAACTGCAACATCAGAGTGCATATATTCGCTAATGAAATTCTTTACAAATAATCCATCTCAATTCGCGAAGAACAGTGACGTTCATACGTACAACACTAGAGGGAAATATGACCTTTCCTACACGTTATTGAAGCTGTCAGTTGCTCAAAAAGGAGTACATTATTCAGCAACAAAAATGTTTGATCATTTGCCCAACATCATAAAGTGTCTGGCACCTGTCAGATCAAGTTCTAAATCTAGGTTAAAATCATTTCTTTAGGACAAATCCTATTACTCCATGGACGAGGTTTTGTTTCAGAAATGGTAAAAAGAATTGTACCTCTAAGTGTAGTTGCATATGTAGAACTAAAAATTTCCCTAATATTAATATTAGCACTATTCGTGTGTGTATACATATATATCTCGTAATCTGACATGTTCCACATCATATCGATAAAATAATCGCGAAAATGATCTGCGGAACTAAAACAAAACAGCTTGATTGTGGTTCATTGAACCCTCTTCCAGGCACCTTATTGTGAATACCAGACTAATCACGTAGATGCAGATGTAGAGGTTCGTCTTGTCACACATTATACGTAGGGAAAATTTATACACTAGAACAGGCAGGTGTTCCTAAATGGATTTACATGGTAGGCTGAGGCAAAGAGTTCATCCTTAGCGCCTGCATGAATATAGAAACGTCTCTAAGATTATTTGACAACGAAACACGTTACTTTCTTTTTGACGAATGATTACCAGGCGCGAAGTCCGCCTGCTTAGCTGGGTGGTGGCACACTTGCCTCCCATGCACTGGGCTCGGGGGGGATTCCCGGGTGGGTTGGAGATTTTCTCCGCTCATGGACGGGGTGTTGTGTTGTCCTCAATCATTTGATCCTCATCATCGGCCGCCAGTCGCCCAATGTGACGCCGACTGATATAAGAATTGCACTTTGGTTGAACCCGAATGTGACCTCCCGGACAACAACACCATACGATCATTTCGTTTCATTTACCAGGACTGAAAATAATGTCTGAAAATATTACCTAATGGCCTCAGTATACACACGATATTGATAAGGTAACGTAAGAAGCTGCCTAAAGTTCATCGTAGATGATAAGGTTAAGGCTGATGAATTGTTGTAAGAAAATGTACAACCATTTTCATAGCATTTCCAGTTAATGTACTGGACGCTATATTTTAATTGATGGAAGATAGGCCTGTATAACATTTGGAGCGGCGAGAAGTGGTATTCGTCGGGAAATGGTATTGGGACGGTTTGGATATTCATTTTAAGTAGTTTCTAACATCGACACTGGGATACATCTCAGATGTAAGAGCCACATTGAATTGTTGTGTGTGGAAAAGAACTTGCTTATCAAATGACTGACGTCTTTAATCTTCTTAACTGCTTCAAGTACGAATTTGGTACATTTATCAATTAATCCACAGATCAGTGTGCAAAGCCAGCCACTACTTGGCACTAACGTCTTCAAACTGGAATACATCCCCCTCTGTCCATATCAGCTGGCCAAATGGTCGTAACTACCTAGCGAACAGTTCTTGTCTCCTGCGAAAAGCAATACAAACTAATCAAACAGGTGGCTTCATTTCTGCCATCAAGTCAACTTCCTACCATTTCTTTTGTGAAATGAGTTTACTTGTAGTAACTATATATCTATACCGACGTGAGCCATGACTTGCAGTTGGCCGCACCTTGTACTCTTCATGACATCCGGAAGCACCCTTTCCACATCCGGAATGACTCACCCCGGTATGCACAAGGAGTGCAGACTGGCTTCCTTTACTTAAAAGAGCTCAGCTATAATAACATCCCTTGTTTCTGATATTTAATTTTCTTCAAAAATAATATTTTTTCTTAAAACTAAATAGGGGGTGATGTGGCGAAACAAGCGCTGTATCGTTTGATAGATACGGAGGCGAGCGATTGTACCGGGACTGAACCCAGTTCACTGCTAGAAGCGCCACGTCACCATAACGGGTCTGTGCGTAGCACACCAGTATTGCACCACAATTAAGACCGAAATTAGAAGTTAAAGTTGTTTTTCGAACATTGTCAACATATGCTTTAGTGTAATAATGTTTAAACTGTCAAATCTCAGATTGATTACGTCAATATATTTACCTAAATACATCGTTTTAATAAAAAATAAGTGGCTCTAAATATTAAAGATAGGAAGCCAGAAATCTGTCATAATGTTCAGATGTATGTCAAAATTAACTGTTACAAGTCTCAACGTGAGTAAAGCTATATTTTGGTCAGAAACCACGTTTAAAAGAAAAATTGAAGGCGCTAAATGTTAGACCTACAAATGTTAAAATAATTTTGACGCTTCATTTTGAAAATTGGCGGTAAGTTCTTATGTCTACATGTCTACATATATACTCTGCAAATCACATTTAAGTGCCTGGCAGAGTGTTCATCAAACCACCATCACAATTCTCTATTATTCCAATCCCGTATAGCACGCGGAAAGAATAAACATCTGTATCTTCCCGTACGAGCTCTGATTTCCCTTACTTTACCGTGGTGATAGTTCCTCCATTTGTAGGTCGGTGTCAACAAAATATTTTCGCATTCGGAGGACAAAGTTGGTGATTGGAATTTCGTGAGAAGATTCCGTCGCAACGAAAAACGCCTTTCTTGTAATGATTTCCAGCCCAAATCCTGTATACTTTCTGTGACACTCTCTCCCATATTTCGCGATATGGGACCAAACTGCTAAGGTCATCGGTCCATCGCCTTACTCACTACTTAATATAACTTTAACTTACGCTAACGACAACACACACACCCATCCCCGAGTGAGGACTCGAACCTCCGACGGTGTAGCCGCACGAGCCGTGGCAGGGCGCCTAAGACCGCACGGCTACCCCTCACCGCATGACGCTTCAGTTTAATACAAAAATAATAACTATCTGACCCCAAATAATAACTATTTGACCCCATTAAGCTTCCTCTAATAGTTTTTTGAGTAATTTACTGAAAACTAAATCTGGAACAAAAACTTCCTTATTTAGAGTTGATTAAGTATCTTTTACATCAATGCTATTAAGTTTTGATTACAGCACGTCATGAAACCTATTTAAATAACAGAGCTATAAGAAGTTTTAAGACCTTGATGTTAATAACAACCAATGCAAGGTCTCTTAAAGTTGTAGTTCAGAGGTCATGTTCTACTGTCAGTTCTACTAGAAGGCAAAATTTTAATGCAGGCGAGTTAAAACTTTTTCTGTGATTTTAACCCAGTTAACTATATTCAAACAAAAATTACGAAGATTCGAAATTGATTCATGACAGTGTTATAAAATATTATGTGTCCGAGACAGAGGCAGTTTAGAGACTGCTACCGTGTGTATAGGGGGGATGACAGAAGGTGTTCCCTCGGCCGTCCACTGCGCCACATACATAAATACAGCCTGAGACGCAGGAGCAGGTGTCTGCTTCCTGTGTATTTTATTATGATCGCCCACCATTAATTTTATGTTTTAACTTTTCACAATTTTCCGCCGTTTTACATTTTACGTCACTATTTTATCGCCTGTTTTGATTGTTTCTTATCTTTTTATGTTTGAAAAATCCTGTGGGCTGAAGAGCGGTGTACTGAACGGCTACCAGTCCAAACGGCTACCAGTCCGCCGCTTTCCGGAGGAATTGAAGTCTAATATATATATATATATATATATATATATATATATATATATATATATATATATATATATATATATATATATATAAAAGAGTAAGCTTCACTTCGTACCCAGCCATCATAAGATACGCGATAGTCAAACGTCGGAGTGCACGCTACCTCGGATGACGTCAGACACAGACTGTAACAAAACGCTTATTTGCAGTAATAAGAGATAGTGAACTCGCGAGGTCTGTGCACCGTATTGGATCGCTTAGGTTTCGTAAAAGTAACTGATAGTATTGCCGCCCGTAAAGTTAACAAATCCGCATGGCATGTGGTGACAGTTATTTTTCACTTTTGTGGTGAGTATTTATTTTGTTTGTCAGCAGTCATGGCGAAATACTATTCAATAGGAACTTACCGTAGAGATCGCCCTTCAACTGCTCATAGTGCTGTTTAGGATAGCGAGATTAACTGTCAGTATGAAAATAATGTGTATTACAGTGTTGTGCATGTGAAACTATACCAAATATATGTATCTAATAGAACTCAAAATCTTCGTTTATAATCACAGTCGCGATCCCGTTGAGCAAATAGAGATTATAAATATTTCTTTTAGTGGGCTGGACAAGAATGTGGACTTGCAGACTGAGAAATATGCTCAGTATTTTCTCCATCGCTTTCTGGCTGACCAAGGAAATAGTTGCCATGCAATCGTAAAAGACGGCGAACAATATTTACAACAATTCAAATTTCCTACTATGACTTTTGATTATTATTAATATGTTAATGATCCCGCCGCCACATAGTAGGAAACCTGTACTTGCATCTCATACAGAAAATGTATTTCTTTTTTAACATGGCTATGTAATATTCAAATAGAACTTTGTCGAAGCTATAGCTACCTCCAACCACGTATCTATGATACAATGTTCGACGTTTCACATCTTACATGTTTTCGGAATCAGTGATAAACAAGAGAAGAATGCTAAAAATGGAAGAATAATAGGGAATACTATTCTTTAAAGTCATCTGGACGATGAAGTCCTTAGAAATGAAGTGTTATGGAGAAGGCTGTTTTACTCCTGATGTGAAGTAATGTAAATGGAGAATGATGTTTTCATTCATGTAGGTGATAATGTCTGACCTCAGATTATGTTGTAGGATTCCGTTGCAGTCGCCTGTGGTGCTTGGATAAACCCTACCTCTTCTCTCACCACTAGTTGTGATTTACGTTTTCTTTTATCAAGTTATTGTAAACCTACATTTGTTGAAAGGAATTGTTGTAAGCTTTGGGCAAGTATACAGATATTTCTATTTAGCTGATCCTATTTAGCTAATTCTGTTTAGCACCTGATAGTGTCTTTTTTGGTCCATTGTCCCTTGTCTCTTACAGAGTGTAATCAATTGAAGGTGATTTCCGACCCTATGTGTATTGATTACCACGTTAGTCATTGCAGCAGTAGTACCGATATTGATTGATAAAAATTCTCTTTCTTTCTTTCTGAACGAACATTTTTCAGACCGAATTCAGAGTTCTGGCTACTGTTTTTTATGCTCCCTTTCGGTTACTAATTCATCCCCAAGTGTCTCGAAACAGATTTTTGCGCTGCTTGCAGAGTTAATAAATGCGTACACCCGGTATTCTATGTGCACCACGTCGTGCTATATATGTTATAGATATTTTAAGTATTAACAGTCATATGCGTTAGTGATCATGTCGTATACTGTACCACTGATTTGATTTCTATATGAAAATTTGTTTACTACGTCTACGTTCCCAGTATTAGTTAACATGATCTGGGTTTTAGCCAACTGAATCCTTTGCTTTCCATACTGCTAAGCGTGTTGGGCTGCGGTATCTACCCGTTTCTCTCCCTCGAGAGGTTCATACTGTCGCAACTTCATTGATCTCCAAATTCCCAAAGAGTAACGGCATTTCATTTTCTTCTTTCGACCGCAGTGATGTTGACACATAGATCTAATGTGTCAGCTCGCAGACATACATCAATTCTCCCACAGCCTGAGTACTGAGCTGAAACAGCCTACGGGCAGCCATTCCCTCGACCCAGAAGTGAAAACACATGCCGCTGTCACAACATTGTTTTTACTGCCATCCAAGCAGCATCATGACGGGAAAGCTATTACCCTACGCCTATCACTGACATGTTTTATGTGGCAACATTGCGCTTCGATGTGCTGTGCCGGCGGCAAGTTAGAGATCCTTGTTAAATAATGACAAAGCTTATCACATTTTTTGGTCCAACCTGGGACGTATCACAATATTATCTGAGTCGAAACCAGGACATACTTTTGGAAAAGTTTACTGGAACTTTGAACTGTACTTATTCAGTTGTATTTTTATATAGACATGATTTTTCAGTACTACGTTTTTGTTTTAATTAAACCACAGAATTCAGAACAAGGAAATTCTGAATTTATTTTTTTAAGTTATCAGATGTTTCACAGCAGATACTAAAAGTTTACTGCTTTCTGCAGAACAAATGCCCTCATATTTAAAAAAATCGCTCTCAACTGGAAGAGATGTCCCTTGTAAATAATTCGCAGACTCCTCGATTTTAGAAATATTGCTACAAGAAGTACTAGTCTTTTGAAAACCCTAAAAATGGTTTCTGCTTTTGTTCAGTAGAACTGCGGAGTTTGAACCGCATACCACCCTTTGGATTTGAATTGCCTTCGTCAAAACTGTCGTTCATGAGGGCTCAATACTTGAGGAATCGTTTATAATTCATCAACAACTCGTGCACTCTTTTCTAAAGTAGACCAGGTGATTTAAGTTCGTACTTTTATCTACTGAAACTTACTAACTTTATCAAGACTGGTTCTCCACACCTCTAGCAAATAGATATTAGAATAATAAAAGTCGTCCAAGGTTGACAAGTATTTGTTCCTCAATATCATTTAAATCTCATCTTTATCTGCGTTAATGATGGAAGCTGAAGAAATGAATTAAAATTTGTGCCACGGTTGGAACTTGAAAACGGGTCTTCTTGCTTGCTACGTAGAAACCCTAGCCATTACGAAACCATAGCACTATGGTCAACAGTGGTGCATTAGCCACCCCAGTCGAATGCCCTTCCCAGCACAAGCTTCAATTCATTTCAGCTTATTTTCCCCCTACATTGTCACTATTGCCAAATCCCTCCGGCATTGGAATAGTGACACAGCGCTGGGGAAAATTTAATATTATAGGATCTATAAGATCACCTATAGTACACGACTTCCCCATTACATCCAAGGCTGGGGTGCTACTCCAGTGCCAGAGAGCCCTGAAAATAGTGAAAATTTAGGTGGAAAATAATTGAAGATATGAACTGAAGTTTGTGTTGGGAAGGGCATTTGACTTGCGTAGTTCGTGCTGCGGGGCTGACCATAGTGCCGTGGCGGTGTAATGGTTAGCACCTCCGCTTATCGAGAAGGAAGACCTGGGTCCAGTCTGGCCTGTGCACAAGTTTTAATTCATTTCTTCACCTTTTATATTATCGTAGATCATTGAGCTCTTCTAGCAGTTCTTTGGCAGACGGCAACATAAATTTGTGAGTTGTTCTTCCTTGAAGTTGACAAATTAATTTAGAAAGTATCTGAATTGCCTCAGTTGCTGTGATAAAATTAGCTTTCATTTCCAGAAATACAGTAGTGAATAGCTGTAGAATATCATATAAAAATTCAAATATCAATTCACTTTCTAGATTAAAAAGGATGTATCTTTAATTTAGGGCATTTGTCACAAGATAGGAAGTATGATTTTATGCAATCAAAAAAGAAGAGAATTCATTCTATTAGATAGATTAGATTAAAAAAGATGTATCTTTAATATAGGGCATTTGTCACAAGATAGGAAGTATGATTTTATGCAATCAAAAAAGGAGAGAATTCATTCTATTAGATAAAGAATCCAAAGAATCTTGCGCAAGAACGAAATAATTCCTTTTTGTGTTTTGGTTCCACAAATCCACAGCATTCTTTACGTTGTGTTACTGTAAGTGCATGAAAATATTTACATATTTCTAATAGAATAGTTTGTATGACCAGGGGTAGAGGATCCCATGCTGTTCGTACTGAACAGTATTCAGTGTGGGCTGAACTGCCAATTCATAAAATAGTTCTATCTAAACTACTTAGAGGTTTTCTGAAGTTTGTTGTCCTTTTTATATTCACACCACTAAACTAACTGTTAGTTTATTAGCAGTTTGACCAAAGTTTTTCACGTCTGCATAGTTTCACACACTGCAAAAAATACTGCGTTTTTATTTTACACTTTCACCTGACACTTAACCCAAAATTTAGAAGTCAGACTTTCCGTCCTCTAGAATGAAGTACATTGACGGAAAAAATCGCATAAAAGGAATAATTAATGTAGAGTAATGAAATTTCGGGAATGTATTTGTCTAGGTAACATATTTAAGTGATGAAACTTGTAAAATCACATGTTAATGTAAGCGCAAGAGTAGCCATTGCAAAGGCGAAATGCTGGTACATTAATCACCGGTGTAGCCACCAGAATGCTGAACATAAGCAGGCCAACGTACATGAATACTGTTGTGCCTGATACTAGTTTGTGGCTTGAAGTTCCATGCCTGCTGCGCTTGGTAGGACAATATAGGGATGTCTAATATTGTTTATGGATTGGCGCTGAGGCTGTCGTCCTAGGATGTCCCATATGTACTAGATTGGAGACACATGTGGTGATCGAGCAAGTCAGGGCCACATAATTCGATAATTCGTTTTTTGCAAAGGAAGTAAGACATTGTCAAATATAAGTGGCAAAATAACGTTAACTATTATTGTCCCCTTCCTTCTATCGAATGACAGTTTTGGATCGTATAAGTTTTTAACCGGTTAAGATCAGCAGTCTGGTGTTTTGACACTGAATTTACGTCTAGCCATGTGGTACAAGATTGTAGCCTCTTCGGCAGCACTCCACAGCTATTCCCATCCTGGTCCTCTTGAAGAAAGCAGTAACAGTAATGACACTTCTACGTTTAGCTGTTATCACGTGGTATTAATATATTTCATTTCCTTGATGTACGAGGTAAATCCTCCAGCACATAGACGCTATAGCCCCTTTTATTGTTACTGCCATTAAGCAATATCCGAAACTCATATTCCTCTTTCATGATAACACTAAACACGCAGTTTCTTTTGTCCATTGCCAGACAATGAGACAAAAAAGCGAGCAGAACTGAAATGATAAAGAAAAGCGTGTAGACGATTTACTTCACACACGAGATCAACGTGATTACGCATACCCCTGTTGTTTAGTTAAACGACTAAATGAAAAATTGTGGGGGAACCAGTAGTGACGCCTTCCCTTCGACGTCAGCGCCTCCTCCAAGGCCGACTCAAAAAGGAATGGCCGTAATAATGTGTTTAGAAAGTTGATGTCGATCATAGAGCTCTCAAATTTCTAAAAATCATCGTCAGTCATATAATCCTCGAACGACAACATTTCTTTTCAATTCAAGACATATCCCCGCAGCACTAGAAAACCACGACACCCCGGACTATTTATGGAGGTACGGTCATCCTAACAATGATGCCAAGGCAGCAGATTTTTCTACACCGTTGTTGGGCCAGTTATGAAGCAAATATGTTATTTAGTCCAAAGGATTTCCGATTTGCGGGTGAAGGTTCGATGCGAGATCGTATCAGTAGTTCTAGTGTATCACGAAAAAAATTCTGAGAACGCTAGTTTGGAGAACAGCGTTGTGTGGTAGTGAAACATAGACCATGGGATAACTGGAGTAGAAGAGAATCGAAGCATTTCAGATGTGGTGCAACAGAAGAATTCTGAAAATTAGTAGGACTCATAAGGTAAGGAACGAAGGGCCTTTGTGCAGAATCGGCGCGCAATAGCAGTATATGGAAAGGAGTACATCCATTTGTAAGTACTAGCTGAGATGAAAAGGCTGTCAAGGGATAAGAATTCTTGGCGGGCCGCATCAAGCCAGGCAGAAGACTGATGACAAGAAAAAGACAACGTCTGTGCAATACGTCACTTCAGACTGCCTCACTCAGCTTAAACAGATTGCAGTCTGACGATTATGTTAGTCACCCCATTTTAGAAGAGGGGTCGTTCACAAGTGGCGAAATAAGGTCTCTTGGGTCTCCTTTTACTTTACAATAAAAAAATTATATCCGTCAGTACTACGGTTCCATTACAGTCACAGGAAATGCTAGGCGCACGTGCAGCCAAAGGACAGGAAACCCGTAGGTTCGAATCCTGCCTCGGGCATGGATGTGTGTGATGTCCTTGGGTTAGTTAGGTTTAAGTAGTTCTAAGTTCTAGGGGACTGATGACCTCAGAAGTTAAGTCCCATAGTGCTCAGAGCCATATGACCATATTTTCGAGAGGAGAAGTAAGTAACTTAACATGATTTCTCTTCCAGGATCCTGCATGTCATTCGTAACCTAGAGTGTAAACTAATCTTCATATATTAAAGTTACTGTAGGCATAATCCAAGGCCATATTATAAGCCTATTAGTGTTCAAAATATATGTAAACGAACTATAGGTAACGTCGGATAATCTACGGGGCCGTTCACAGATATTGGTTTGTTTATATAGAAGTCAGCACTACAAAAATGTATTGAAAAGAGCGTACACCTGCAGAAGATTTGCCCTTGTTGCCGGTACTGCTAGTTGATTCTCAACATAAACAGCTGTAATCTTTTTTGTACAGGAATTGTCAAAAAGGACAACTGTTGTATTTTTAAATAATTAACAAACATTCATTGGAAAAAGGTACATACGTGAAACAACCGGGTATATCCGAGACAAAAGATTGAAAGTGTAACCACTAAGGCCCGCATCTCGTGGTCGTGCGGTAGCGTTCTCGCTTCCCACGCCCGGCTTCCCGGGTTCGATTCCCGGCGGGGTCAGGGATTTTCTCTGCCTCGTGATGGCTGGGTGTTGTGTGATGTCCTTAGGTTAGTTAGGTTTAAGTAGTTCTAAGTTCTGGGGGACTGATGACCATAGCTGTTAAGTCCCATAGTGCTCAGAGCCATTTGATTTTGTAACGACTAAATAATAGTAATCGTAGGACAGCTGTTAAGCTGAGATTCAATGAACGTTGCATAACGAAATGTAGCACGTCCATGAAGAGCTAACTTTGAAAACCCTCGCTCGGCTGAAATGCTGGGATTGAACCACCGTCTGGGATCCTAGGCAGATGGGACTACTACGTTGGCGCTGTGCTCCGCATTCAGGACAACATTAATGCCCAAACGTCACAAGCCACCACTTTGGGCGCCAAACTGAAGGTGGTGACAGCAGTGCCTAAGTAACTGATTTGTGTACTGTATATATGAGGATGTGTAGCAAAATGGGACCTGCTGGCCGACAATGTCATACGATCATTTCATTTCAGTAGCGAAAATGACACGAAGGAAAGTTTGCGACGGAGAGAGATGGGACACAAAATAATAAGTGTCTAGTATAGAAAACTCGAACCTGCCCTGACGAAAGTGTGGCTTACTACTAACAATTCCAAGAAAGTCCGCTGCTAGATGAGTCAGCTGTAATATTGCTTCCTGCTTGGTATATCTACCGAGAAGGTCACGTAACTGCAATTAGATTACCGCTCACAACTGTTGTTACTGTGTTCCGGAGAACATTTGGCATACTGACGGTGGTAAAGGATGTAACCTCAATCACAATCCGGAAGTTGGCTTACCAAGTGTATATCTATATTTATCGAAAATGTGGCGACTCTCCTGTCCCTCTTCAGTTTCTACTCAAAGAAAGAGTAAAGCGTTTCGAATTAGTCAACGAACGTACTCTTGCCGAGAAGAGAATAACGGAATGCACACACAGTGAAAGATTACGCTCAGTACTGGGCTAGGCCAGCGTGATCTGAATGAGGAGGGAGAGGGAGTCAACAAATTTACTTTTTAATGAATTATAGATAGGGTGCTGATGTTACTTGGCTGATTTTCGTGGGTCACATTGAGCCAAAAGCTATATGGTACAACAGGACAATGGAATCTCTTTATTTACTTTCCAAAAATTAATATCGGAAATCTTCCCCAGTTCAAGTGGGCAGTGTGTGGTGAGAGTCGAACTCATAGAGCGGCGGTGGTAAAGCATCGCGAAGACTCCTACAGCTGCTACAAGGAGCTCAGCTGGCGATGTACAGCTAGTAATTCCGGCTGGGCGCCTGGATTACATCAGGAGCTGACGTGGCCGACTGGTATGGGGAAAACGAGTGCAGGATAATGGCGTACCCCCACCGTGGCAGAATGATTGGAGAATATACGTTTGAAGTACTAAACTCAATCCATCACCTGGCTGGCGACTACTAGTGCTGGCAGCTGGCCAAATGCGCGGTGTCTGAGAGGGCCTCATATTAGCCCTCATTTAAAGAGTATTCGGCTGGACCCCCTGGCAGGTAGTCCTATTGGAATGACGGTTAATCAGCGGCAGCCGCACAGTAAAGGCCAACACCACAATGGACGGTGACTCAAAGATTCGCAGGTTCGATGCTGTGGCTAGCAAGATGCCCAGTATTTATAAGCACCGATGCTGGTTAGTGGTCACCGCAAATTTCACGCACGTCACATGCCGAAACTCGTGCAGTTCCGGTAACTCGTTGGTTACCGTTCCTCAGTGGGTGCCTAGGAACTCACCACGCCGTAGTGCAGCTCCAGACTGTTTTTGCATAAGCTTCGCTTACAGCAACGAGCCCTGTTTCTTTTTACTTGTCCAGTAACCTCTTCCCAAAACATGAGAATTCGACCCACTGATTGCTCTGTGTAGCTGTATCTAGAATTAGTGCACTTTTGACAATTCATTTCAGACATATTCTGTTGGCCTTTGGCTCGTGTTATATACCGAAATTCTTTTGCAAATCTTCAACAGCTAAACTACTTCCGCACGGGCGCTGAAGCTATCGATAGTTGCGGTATCAGCGTGACTTTACAATTAGGATAAAAAAGAGACCGCATATTACGAGCACCATTACGAGTATGATTGACGTGCCTTTTCCCCTTGCAACGTACCTTTGCTGATGTTGGCTATGCTAATATTTCGTCAAAGGCAACGAGTAATATTGAAACGTAGCGTTTAGAGTGATCAAGTTTTACCCTTGGGGGCAGGTCGGTTAGGAAGAGTAGTTAAAGGACGGTATATAGGAATGTGGTTCAGGTAAATGCGTTGGGTGGCTGAAAAGGGGGACCAGATATATCACAATGATGGCCATTGATTATGAAGCCTTGTCTTTGTAGCTCTAACCGTAGCTGTCTTACTTAACTGTCCCTTGTTGTAGCATTTGCAGATGACAGCGTGTTTGCCGCTGAAAAGGGCCAGTGTGAGCCTATCAGTTGTAGTCACTTATTGAGGACACTGACACATGAGTTTGTGCAGAGCAGGCTGAGCTCACGCTACCCTGTGGCTGTATGTATCTGCTTTGTAAGGCATACTGGCCTTATGCAATTGAACCCACATGGCGGAAAGTAATGAGTTGGGATTTCCGTCCAGTGCGGCAAATAATGTATCTTCCACTTTCAATTACATGAAATTTGTCTGAGCCAGCCTTCTCCCCCTTGCCTCCTAATAATAAATAAACTGACTCAAGAAACAACTCATTTTTCAAAACTATAAATAATAACTTAAGAGCTAAAAACCAACACTAACACAAGAACACACACTCGCACTCAGTGGCAAATCAATTTCTGTTACAAGTATGCACTGGAAGGACAACTTATGCCACTGTAAGTCCATATTTACACAGGTGGTTGACGGACCACAGCTGTTCGGTATGAGATGTCGAAGCTAAATGCCTGGAGCAGCCTAAATTCCCAGTTCTTATGTTATTTAAGCAAGCAGTTTCAGAGCTATACTGTGCTATCTTCAGGGCCCTGGGTAGAGACTACAATGATAGCACTGTGAATGACCGAGCGTGGTAGCCTAGTGGTTAGCACACTGTACTCGCATTCAGGAGAAGGACGGCTCAAACCTGCGTGCGGCCACCCTGATTTAGATTGTCCGTTATTTCCCTAAATCGACTCATTCAAATGCCAGAATGGTTCCTTTTCAAGGGCAACTTCTTTCCCTAATCCTCTGCTCCCCTCCCTCGAATCAGCCGACAAACCAACACTGAATTACATTACAAAAGGCAGGATGTAAATATTATACACCTGTGGTAATATGATGTAACATATAACTGTACAAAATTCTAAAGAAAGTAACATCGATGTTAAAGACAATGTTAAAGAAAATGAGCGAACAGTTGCACAATGTATTAATATATAACCTAGGGAACAAAATATATATGCAATGTAATCATAAAAACTAATATGCTAAACGCAGGTCAACATTGCTTCCATGCATAGATAATCATAGTATAATACTAATTTCAATGGCTGTGAAAAATCTGGAGCAAATCACTCACAGCCATATAGTGATGAGTGAAAACTGAAGGTAAAATATTTATTTAATTTATTTTGATGTTGTCACATACTAGTAACACATTGTCAGTATCACCATGTTCGTTGTACCAATACTAAGTGAGAATATATATATATATATATATATATATATATATATATATATATATATATATATATATATATATATATCACTGTAACTTGTAAATCACAGATTCATTATGTGCCACTTATTTAATAACACTCTTTTCATAAACCAAATTGTGCATCTGGGATAATATAACATTATGAATTCTCACTATTTACATATGTGGAAAGGTCATGAACACCATTATCATGATGTGGGAAGTCTGCTCGTAGGCAGGCATGTGGCTAAAAGATATAAAAAACTATAAACTATGCAATAAGTGTTGTGAAGAGAACTGAAATAAATACGCGCCATATTAGAATGAGACTAATTTTAATCAGAACAACCGAAGATGCACTACTTATACGGGAAAAATAGCTCACAAGGATTGTCAGACAAAGGAAAAGCCCCCAGACAACATGTCTCAGGGTATACCATAAAAAGTTTAGCATGTCATATGTTACATTCCCCCCCCCCCCCCCCCCTGAACCATGGACCTTGCCGTTGGTGGGGAGGCTTGCGTGCCTCAGCGATACAGATGGCCGTACCGTAGGTGCAACCACAACGGAGGGGTATCTGTTGAGAGGCCAGACAAACATGTGGTTCCTGAAGAGCGGCAGCAACCTTTGCAGTAGTTGCAGGGGCAACAGTCTGGATGATTGACTGATCTGGCCCTGTACCAATAACCAAAACAGCCTTGCTGTTGTGGTACTGCGAACGGCTGAAAGCGAGGGGAAACTACAGCCGTATTTTTTCCCGAGGACATGCAGCTTTACTGTATGAATAAATGATGATGGCGTCCTCTTGGGTAAAATATTCCGGCGGTAAAATAGTCCCCCATTCGGATCTCCGGGCGGGGACTACACAGGAGGACGTCGTTATCAGGAGAAAGAAAACTGGCGTTCTACGGATCGGAGCGTGGAATGTCAGATCCCTTAATCGGGCAGGTAGGTTAGAAAATTGAAAAAGGGAAATGGATAGGTTAAAGTTAGATATAGTGGGAATTAGTGAAGTTCGGTGGCAGGAGGAACAAGACTTTTGGTCAGAAGATTACAGGGTTATAAATACAAAATCAAATAGGGGTAATGCAGGAGAAGGTTTAATAATGAATAAAAAAATAGGAGTCCGGGTTAGCTACTACAAACAGCATAGTGAACGCATTATTGTGGCCAAGATAGACACGAAGCCCACGCCCACTACAGTAGTACAAGTTTATATGCCAACTAGCTCTGCAGATGATGAAGAAATAGATGAAATGTATGACGAGATAAAAGAAATTATTCAGGCAGTGAAGGGAGACGAAAATATAATAGTCATGGGTGACTGGAATTCGTCAGTAGGAAAAGGGAGAGAAGGAAACATAGTAGGTGAACATGGATTGGGGGGGAAGGAATGTAATAGGAAGCTGCCTTGTAGAATTTTGCACAGAGCATAACTTAATCATAACTAACACTTGGTTCAAGAATCATAAAAGAAGGTTGTATACCTTGACGAATTCTGGAGATACTAAAAGGTATCAGATAGATTATATAATGGTAAGACAGAGATTTAGGAACCAGGTTTTAAATTGTAAGACATTTCCAGGGGCAGATGTGGATTCTGACCACAATCTATTGGTTATGAACTGCAGATTGAAACTGAAGAAATTGCAAAAAGGTGGGAATTACGGAGATGGGACCTGGATAAACTGAAAGTACCAGAGGTTGTAGAGAGTTTCAGGGAGAGCATAAGGGAACAATTGACAGGAATGGCGGAAAGAAATACAGTAGAAGAAGAATGGGTAGCTCTGAGGGATGAAGTAGTGAAGGCAGCAGACGATCAAGTAGGTAAAAAGACGAGGGCTAATAGAAATCCTTGGGTAACAGAAGAAATATTGAATTTAATTGATGAAAGCAGAAAATATAAAAATTCAGTAAATGAAGCCGGCAAAAAGAAATACAAACGTCTCAAAAATGAGATCGACAGAAAGTGCAAAACGGCTAAGCAGGGATGGCTAGAGGACAAATGTAAGGATGTAGAGGCTGCTCTCACTAGGGGGAAGATAGCTACTGCCTACAGGAAAATTAAAGAGACCGTTGGAGAAAAGAGAACCACTTGTATGAATATCAAGAGCTCAGATGGCAACCCAGTTCTAAGCAAAGAAGGGACGGCAGAAAGGTGGAAGGAGTATATAGAGGTTTTATACAAGGGCAATATACTTGAAGACAATATTATGGAAATGGTAGAGGATGTAGATGAAGACGAAATGGGAGATAAGATACTGCGTGAAGAGTTTGATAGAGCACTGAAAGACCTGAGTCGAAACAAGGCCCCGGGAGTAGACAACATTACATTAGAACTACTGATGGCCTTGGGAGAGCCAGTCATGACAAAACTCTACTGTCTGGTGAGCAAGATGTATGAGACAGGCGAAATACCCTCAGACTTCAAGAAGAATATAATAATTCCAATCCCAAAGAAAGCAGGTGTTGACAGATGTGAAAATTACCGAACTATCAGTTTAATAAGTCATGGCTGCAAAATACTAACGCGAATTCTTTACAGACGAATGGAAAAACTGGTAGAAGCGGGCCTCGGGGAAGATCAGTTTGGATTCCGTAGAAATGTTGGAACACGTGAGGCAATACTAACCTTACGACTTATCTTAGAAGAAAGATTAAGAAAAGGCAAACCTACGTTTCTAGCATTTGTAGACTTAGAGAAAGCTTTTGACAATTTTAACTGGAATACTCTCTTTCAAATTCTGAAGGTGGCAGGGGTAAAATACAGGGAGCGAAAGGCTATTTACAATTTGTACAGAAACCAGATGGCAGTTATGAAAGTCGAGGGGCATGAAAGGGAAGCAGTGGTTGGGAAAGGAGTGAGACAGGGTTGTAGCCTCTCCCCGATGTTATTCAATCTGTATATTGAGCAAGCAGTAAAGGAAACAAACGAAAAATTCGGAGTAGGTATTAAAATTCATGGAGAAGAAGTAAAAACTTTGAGGTTCGCCGATGACATTGTAATTCTGTCAGAGACAGCAAATGACTTGGAAGAGCTGTTGAACGGAATGGACAGTGTCTTGAAAGGAGGATATAAGATGAACATCAACAAAAGCAAAACGAGGATAATGGAATGTAGTCAAATTAAATCGGGTGATGCTGAGGGAATTAGATTAGGAAATGAGACACTTAAAGTAGTAAAGGAGTTTTGCTATTTAGGGAGTAAAATAACTGATGATGGTCGAAGTATAGAGGATATAAAATGCAGACTGGCAATGGCAAGGAAATCGTTTCTGAAGAAGAGAAATTTGATAACATCGAGTATAGATTTAAGTGTCAGGAAATCGTTTCTGAAAGTATTTGTATGGAGTGTAGCCATGTATGGAAGTGAAACATGGACGATAACTAGTTTGGACAAGAAGAGAATAGAAGCTTTTGAAATGTGGTGCTACAGGAGAATGCTGAAGATAAGGTGGGTAGATCACGTAACTAATGAGGAGGTACTGAATAGGATTGGGGAGAAGAGGAGTTTGTGGCACAACTTGACTAGAAGAAGGTTCAAATGGTTCAAATGGCGCTGAGCACTATGGGACTCAACTGCTGAGGTCATTAGTCCCCTAGAACTTAGAACTAGTTAAACCTAACTAACCTAAGGACATCACAAACATCCATGCCCGAGGCAGGATTCGAACCTGCGACCGTAGCGGTCTTACGGTTCCAGACTGCAGCGCCTTTAACCGCACGGCCACTTCGGCCGGCCTAGAAGAAGGGATCGGTTGGTAGGACATGTTTTGAGGCATCAAGGGATCACAAATTTAGCATTGGAGGGCAGCGTGGAGGGCAAAAATCGTAGAGGGAGACCAAGAGATGAATACACTAAGCAGATTCAGAAGGATGTAGGTTGCATTAAGTACTGGGGGACGAAGAATCTTGCACAGGATAGAGTAACATGGAGAGCTGCATCAAACCAGTCTCAGGACTGAAGACCAGAACAACAACAACAATGTTACATTCATGAGTAGGTGGTTAATTGACATATGGATGTAAAGGAACATACCAGAACACAATGTTGGGTACTATCTAGAAATTAGAGGTAAGGCATGCAATCTGAGTAAAATATCCATGTCAGCTAATAAAAGTGTAGAGTGCAAAAACAAATACATGCAACATGCCATCAAGACAATCTAATGAAGGAGGAACTCACAACATTAACACCTTAAGATAAATGATATTTCGCTAGATTCTACATTTACATCTACATCCATACTCCGCAAGCCACCTGACGATGTGTGGCAGAGGGTACTCTATCGGTTCTCCCTTCTATTCTTCTCGTATTGTTCGTCGAAGGAAAGATTGCCGGTATGCCTCTGTGTGGGCTCTAATTTCTCTGATTTTATCCTTATGGTCTCTTCGCGAGGTATACATAGGGGGGAGCAATATACTGCTTGACTCCTCGGTGATGGTATGTTCTCGAAACTTCAACAAAAGCCCGTACCGAGCTACTGAGCGTCTCTCTTGCAGAGTCTCCCACTGGAGTTTATCTATCATCTCCATAACGCTTTCGCGATTAATAAATGATCCTGTAACGAAGCGCGCTGCTCTCCGTTGGATCTTCCCTATGTATTCTATCAAAGCTATCTGGTACAGATCCCCCACTGGTGAGCATTATTCAAGCAGTGTGCGAACAAGTGTACTGTAACCTATTTCCTTTGTTTTCGGATTGCATTTCCTTATGATTCTTCCAATGAATCTCAGTGTGGCATCTGCTTCACCGACGATTAATTTTATATGGTCATTCCATTTTAAATCACTCCTAATGCCTACTCCCAGATAATTTATGGAATTAACTGCTTTCAGTTGCCGACCTGCTATATTGTAGCTAAATGATAAAGGAACTTACTTCCTATGTATTCGCAGCACATTACACTGTCTACACTGAGATTCAATTGCCATTCCCTGCACCACGCATCAATTCGTATAGATCCTCCTGCATTTCAGTACACTGCTTTACGCCACGACTGCCCCTCTGGTTGGTGACACACTTTTATATTCTTATCTGGACAAGTGCACTGAGACTATTTACGTTTTACTTATATTCTTTGTTCGTTATCTTTTACCACAACTGTTGATACTGAGACCACACCAGTTTGAGTTTCTTGGTCTGAGTACGCTTTTGCTTCTTAGCTTTCAGTAGCAATTTTTTTTGCTTTGAGCATTCATGATTATATGATGCCTACCTTTGCTATGTACAGCTATGTCTCCTCTTGTAGAACAAGGTTATATATTTTGATGTTGTTTTGGTTTTAGTGGTTCTAGTGGTTTCATTGATTTAGGATTTGTATGGCGTAATCATTTGTGGTACATATACAGGTCTAGTGAGTGACACATAACAGGGATCTACATTCGCACATGATACTTAGATCGTTAGGGATGCTACTCTTTGAAGTTTTTCAGTAGACTATGTCTGTTTCAGTATATTGTTTGACATGCTGTAATGAAACTACTCTTATTGGTTCTACAGACTTCACTAGTTGATTACATAGTTTCACTCCCTCAGTTTTGTACTGTAACTTCAACAATAATGTTATGTTTCATGTCACGTGTTCCTCCCTCTTGTCTGACAGAGTTTAATTAGTTATCACCCAGGTTTCCACATGTTTTATTGAGATAGAATATTTCGTCTAGACAACACTGCCATGTCTTTATCACTTTACGTGTTGGTGACGTGTCACACGACTTTGGTTTAACCTTTTTACACTCTAAGGGTTTATTTATTATTTGTGGTTTCTAACAGGGGTATCCTGTTTCTATGTGTTGTACCCAGTCTGGTATTTATGCTCTACCTTGTTTGATCCTTCTTCTTTTGTATGGTTCATGTCAGGGTGTTAAGCGTTCATTCACATAATGTGATTCTATACCATGACCATTGTTGGCAGTTTGTGCAACATGCTTCTTGCTTTTCGTTAGCATGTGTGTCTGCACAAACAAACAAAGGAAAAAGCAT
The DNA here is from genome assembly GCF_023898315.1 of Schistocerca nitens. Classification (NCBI taxonomy): domain Eukaryota; kingdom Metazoa; phylum Arthropoda; class Insecta; order Orthoptera; family Acrididae; genus Schistocerca; species Schistocerca nitens. The sequence goes on along the minus strand of NC_064621.1, from coordinate 316,423,070 downwards.
AGAAGACTGGGTTTAATGTAACATCGACAAAGAGGTCATTGGAGACAGAGCACAACTCGGATTGTGTCAGGATAGGGAAGGAAATCGGCTGTATCCCTCCAAGGGAACCTTACCAGCATTTGCCTTGAGCAATTTAGGGATATCATGTATATCCCAAATCTGGATCCATGGTCCTCTAGAATGCAAGTTCAGTGTGGTAACCACTGTGCAACCTTGTTCAGTGGTCTGCATACACGGTTTTCATTTCCCAAGTAGTCTAGTGTACAACATACTGGAACTTTCAAAGTTTTGACCATTTAGTTCATCAAAAATTGCGATGGAGCTGTACTTTGCCATTCTGTTGGCCTGTGTATTAGAATATATTAGCACAGTATCCTGGTTACGACTCAGTGTTGATTGCAACTGTTTCGTATGTACAGTATGTGTATGACAGCATGAGAAATACAAAATTGTAGATTGTGAATGTTGTACTTCCCACTAGCAATGTCGTACACTAGGCATGTAACTATGTATGATATTATTTTACAATTCTTCAATATGAACAACAGTACTTCTTTACACATATTTCTTACTAGTTATTTTAGTGTATTTTTTTAGACTGCACTACAATCATGTATTTACTGTTTATGAGATAACATAGATCCTTTGAGGTCTTTGTACCTTTCCAGTTTCTCAAATGTCCTTTATGATGCAAGTTATAAGTGCCTTTACTGCTTGGAGGGTCTTCGCGGTTCGAGGTGCCATGTCACTGATGGCTCGGCCACTCCCACCGGAGGTCTGATTCCACCCACGGGCATGGGTGTGTGTGTTGTTCTTAGCATAAGTTAGTTTAAGCAGAGTGTAAGCCGAGGAACAGATGACGGCAGCAGTTGGGTCCCTTAGGAATTCACATACATTTTATCATTGTCTTAACCTAATCAACTGCTTGCTCTTTGACACATAACTACAATGGTGGCTTCAGAACATTTGTTTTCATTATGCTATTTATGTTGTGAGCTGTTATCTCATTACATTATTTAGATGGTACATTATGGATTTTTGTTTACAAGCATATTAGTTTATGTGGGTATGTTGTTCAGACTGCACACCTTACCTCTAATGCCTTGATAATACCTGACATTAGATTCTAGTACATTCCTACTCATGAAGGTACCAACTGACATATTAAACATAGTATAGTATACTGACACAAGCAATCTGTTTTTTTTTGTTGTAGGTCATGCTTTCCTTTGTTTTAACATATTTATGAACAATGTGTGATACAGAGGTACACAGCTATGGTTACTTTGATCCAAACCAGTGTCATTCTAGCATAGTGCGTAGGTATTGCAGTTCTCCTCATTAGAACTACTTTGTAGCTCGTTGTTTGGTGTATTACATAGCCGCACACTTAACTACGAGCAGATTTCCCATTTCGTAATAACATTGCTTATAACTGTCTCCATATAATTCAACAGTGGGAATTCGTTATGGTATAATACATTAGATTCACAGCCGGGTTCATAAGGAGTGTTTTAATTAAACAAGTGGCACAGTGTGAATTAGTGACTGACACAGTAAATTGATGTAACCTTAGATTTCTGCTTTAATAGTTAGTATTAGTATATGGAACGTTGTGATACAGATAGTTAACGTGGGATTCACCTGCAGTAAGTCGTTGTCTGTGTTACTTACATGTGAATATATATAAAGAAATTAAATAAGCATTTTACTTTCAGTTTGCATTCATCATTATGTCATTGTGATTGTTTTGCTCCAGTTGTTTCATGGGATTTGACATTATAATTACACCATTATTATCTATACATTCAAGCAATGTTACTGTACGTTTAGTATATCGACTTTTAGGATTATATGATATACAAATTTTATTCCCTAAGTTATATTAATACAGTGTGCAAATGTCCTCACATTTAAATACTTAATTTATCTTTAACTTCGATTTTACTCCCTGTACCGTTTCGTATAGGTGTATGTTACTACACATTAGTAATGTATATAATACTTACGTTTTCTCTTTTGTTATGTATTTCATACTATTATCATTGTTGTCTTTTTACAGGGGCCTGGCAATGGAGTAATGAAGTGCCAAAACTGGTTACTCAAATGAAATTGTTGTCCTTACTCAAGGGCCTGAAGATGCTATTATGTAGTGCTGAAACTGGTTGCTCAAATAAAATAACACCAGGCAACTTAGGAGGCTGCAGATATTTTGGATCGACATACTAAATAACAATTGTCTTGGTGCACAAGTTTGTAGCAGTTTTCCAAATGTTTAATGAACACTACAAATACATATAAGAGATAATTTAGTCGTCAATAATATATTGTCCTTCACTACTTACAACAGTCTGCTAATGCTTAGGTAACTTTTTGATTCTACGACTCCAGGAATCACGTGTTTTTTGAGGCGAAGAAGCCATTGAGCCATGTTTGCAGTGCACTTTCATCTGAAAAAGACGTTACTTGAAGGCTGTTAGATAGAGAGAGGGAAGGTTGCAAATATGAGGATGTAAGGGCAGTTGAATAAAGTGAGTGTGGAAAGACTTCCCAACACAACTCCAGTATAGTGATTTTTGTTAGTCTGCCAGAAAGCGGGTTGGTGATAATGTGGAGTAGCATCATTTCATGCAGCCCTCCTGGTCGTTGTTTTCGGATTGCTTCTGCATGATTTCTCAGGTATTCACAGGAAATGCCAGCAGTGAAGCAATTCAAAGAACACCACCTTGTCTCCGTTCTACCAACTGCATACTATGAGCTTTTGTGGGTGCTTGCAGGTCTTTCTAAGGGGAGTTGCTCCTTTGGTTTAAGCCATTCCTCTTGTTTTCTGATGTTAGCATAAAGACACCATTTCTCGTCTCCAGTAATGGCATAGGATAGGAATGGTCGGCGTTACCACAAGCCAGTTGATAGCGAGGAAGAAGAAACTAGCTGATATTTCTCCTTTCGGTTTAGAGTATGTGGTATCGATAGACCTGATTTTTGAACATTTCCCATAGCAAATAAATGCCGCATAATGGTAGAGTGATCAAAGTTCATCACGTGTGCCAGGTGGCAAGTACACTGATGTGGATATTTGTGGGTTAAGGCATTTAAATGATCTTCATTAAACCCTAAAGCTTTTCCTAAACATGGATAGTCACCAACGCTAAAACTATTCAACTTAAAACGAGAAGGCATTTTCTTGCCATGCTCTATCCAACAGTGTTATCTAATACATAGCGCAAATGTTTCTGGCAGCTTCCACTGCTGTCGCCCCTCAATAGCTCAAACTGAATGATATGTTCCGATTTCTGCACTTGGTCCCACATATTATAGAGTCCACATCTCCACTCACTATCTTTAAATGATAAAACGAAAGTATGTAAACTCTAATACTAACAGTGAACTATAAATAAAAAGTAACAATTGATAAATGAACCCACAGTAACCAGAATACCGAGATGCAAAACAAACTCAATAGAAACTTATGCATCAACCTATTACTTCTACAGAAACAACTGTTACAGACACTTCACAAAATACTACACATATTACACTACATAACATCGATATTTACTATCACAAATAAGTTAAGCAAGCTCAGTTCCAATTACCCTCACCGTAAATATTATTATGTGCCACGTCATGACCTTATGGCGAACAGAAAACGATAATTTGGTTACTCCACCAACCTTAACTTTCTCTCTCTCCCTTGCCTCCTGATCTTCGATGATGTCATCAGTAATTGTGGTAAGGCTTCCAGGGCAACCTTAAATTGGTGGACACTTCCTATGTGTAACAAAGTGGTAAAAGTCAGGAGTTTTATATTGACATTCATCAGAAAGGCAGTTTCAATCACCTGGTAAGGCTACTGGGTATCACACAGTGAATGTCTTCGTCTTTTATTTCATTGCTTGCCATGGTATTTAGACAGTTTGGCCTTCTGATAGTGAGCATCTTTCTGCCACTTTAGTGCTGTGTATTTGCTTCCTTGGCCTGGCTCCATATGCTCCTCAGCCTCTTAAGAAAATCTTAAGCCCTATGGTTGGTTCAAAGAATTCGAAAGGAGAAGTCATTTTCTGTGTGTAAAGAACCTCATATGGTGATCATTCCTTACTCTGAAACTTACTTACTTTTGTGTGCATATGAGAGTAGAGAACCTGTGACTATGGTGACGATTAATAAAGTAAGTTAAAAGTTCCCTATAGTTCTGTGTACCTATTCTACTCTCACATTCACTTGCAAATATAGGACAAGGGCACTGGTATACCTTCCAAATCCATTAATTCGAAACAGTGGTCTCATTAGCTTCGACGTAAAATTTTTACCTCAGTAAGATACCATAGGGTCTAATGTCACAAACTTCAAAATCCATTAGTTAACCATTGTCTGAACCACAAAAACTGCTTGCTGGTTAGCCCATAGCAATCACAGATAAAAAATTACCAACAGAAAAATGACCAACAACAATCAAAGCGTATCGATTGCACAATGTCGTCTGTGTAAAGGGACCAAGATGAAATGGTACCAAGAATACCTACACCAACCATTTGTAACTGTTGAAATCTCTCATTCTCTACAATGCGATTTTATGATGACTGAACTCGGCCATTTGTGTATAGACTACACCATATTTCACATGTTGCTCCACATATGCTTACATGTTTTCCACCCATAACTTTCGACATTGAGACCCTCAGTTGTTTAATGACCCTACATTCCCTACCAACATGAAGATACGGGCCTGCATGAATACTTCACCAAGCGAGCCTACTGTCACTGCTACACATCCTCTGCACTTTGCATGTTTGTATTGTATTTATTGTCAGCATAGAAGTAATATTGAGGCAAAAACTATAAGGAATTTAAAACAAATAAATGACTGTGCTAAAACAGGTACTATTTGTTTATACCCATTTATTTTATTGTTCATTATGCTTTTGTGCTCTGCGTATCTTTGGACAAACTGATAAAATTACAGTACCAAATACAAAGTTACTTGATACACAATACACAGGTGCTGGTGTTTGAAATAAGCAAGTTAGGTGCCCTACATTTTCACCAAAAATATTTCTGGCGGATGAATGCAGACCATTTGAAGTAAGTATTATTTATAACTTTAACAGTTACATAAAAAATCGGCAAGATAGTCATTAAGCTAAACAAAATGCATCGGTACTAAATATGATGACGTAAGACCTACAAAATTCACACTGTAATGATAGGAATGGCGTATTGTTCGTGCTATGTAAACAGACCATCACATGGAGTGACACATCGTCGTAATAAGTTGTTACATAAGTTTCCATGACAAAAGTTGATATTAAAAATGATATATTAGATAAAATCTGGATTTACAAAGTTGAGAGCTATTTATACCAAGCTATTAGCAAAACACAATACACACATAGATTAAGTTTTTTTGTACTGAATGGATGACAGAAGAAAACTACGCATAATGCGATTAATACGAAGTATCAGGGAAAGTATTCCTGTATATGAAGGTCATTCAATAATTAATGAGACAAATTGGTCTGGAAAAAAACTGTTGGTAGGGCAAGCTTGGTACAATTATCGCTTTAAGTTGTCATCACGGAGATGAGCCCTTAGCAGCTAATGTCTCAACATTATTCTGTTTATGACCTCAAAAATACATTTGCAGATGCTGAGTCTGCTTGAAACATACGCATTTGTTGAACAATGTTCTGTTATTCGTTTGTTACGTCCTGAAGGCGAGAAACCAGTGAATATATACTGTAGACAGTATAAAGTTCATGGTGAAGGTTGTACGAATCGTGAAAATTTTGGCAAGTGGGTAGAGCAATTAAAAAATGGTCGCGACTCAGTGACTGACGAACACATACTGGACGACCAGTTGTAGTTTCAACTCCCTCATTTGAAAATCGGAGTGACGATATTATTTGTGTCGAGCGCCATGTGATTGTGGTAATGATGATTCATATGTTTCAACTTGGTACTGGTACAGTTCATAACATTACCTGCAACAAGCTGAAGTAGCGCAAAACATGTGAAGAAGGGTCCCAAAGGAGTTGTCGGGGCTACACTAGGAAAGAAGATTGAGAGTGTGCACAGAACCAAAGGAAAGTTATGAAAGGGAAGGTGAGGATCTCCTCAAAAAAATTTTAACTTATAATGAAACTTGGCAAGGCAAGGAGTGGAAGCACACTAACTCTACTGTCAAGAAAAAATTCAAACCCCAAGCATCAGCAGGAAAATTCATCGCTTTTTGTGATTACCGTGAAGAGCAGCGTACAATGAAGAGCCAGTACAACCCAGATTTGCTTTTAACCAAGCCGGCAATGACAGAATTTGTTAAACTATCAGTAATCCTAAACAAAAGAGTGTTTAAATCTAAGTGTGCACTCACAGCATTTAATCCTTGATACAGTTCTTGGATATTTGCGTTCGTTTCATTACGGATTACTTGCAAATGTGAGATAAATTGTTTTACAAACCGTTCAATGAAAACTGTGTGGTTAGCAATGGTTCTTGGCAAATTATTTAATACGATAATTTCATTAGAGAGGTTACTTGAATTTGTACTGGACTGTTGTTCAACAGTTAATATTTGGCCTTTAATTTCAAGTAGATCTCGACTACTTAAAGTACCAAATACAGCACGAAGGATACTCCCACCAAAATCAAACCAAGCAAGCTTACGCTTAATTAAAGTTATGTATGGCAAAACCCTTAAAACACAGTAAATCTCTTGTTCATAATTAGCAAATGTATACTCTACCTACATTTTGGCTGTGATCCAGTTATTATACCAAGATGCAACCATTTCCAAAATTGTATTATTACACTTAACAGAACGAATTAGATTAATTTGCTTCTTTACAGAACTGAATTGTTGCTGGATTACACTCAAACTATACTTGAGGATAAGTTTAGCATTACTTGTTGAAACCACCATGTCTGATCATGGTCAAACAAAACACCTGTACTGTGTGGTACTGTTACTACAGCATTAGTGGAATACGCTATCATAGCAAACATACTAAAAGGTATCAGATAGATTATATAATGGTAAGACAGAGATTTAGGAACCAGGTTTTAAATTGTGAGACATTTTCGGGGCAGATGTGGACTCTGACCACAATCTACTGGTTATGAACTGCAGATTGAAACTGAAGAAACTGCAAAAAGGTAGGAATTTACGGAGATGGGACCTGGATAAACTGAAAGAACCAGAGGTTTTAGAGAGTTTCAGGGAGAGCATAAGGGAAGAATTGACAGGAATGAGGGCAAGAAATACAGTGGAAGAAGAATGGTTAGCTCTGAGGGATGAAGTAGTGAAGGCAGCAGACGATAAAGTAGGTATAAAGACGAGGGCTAATAGAAATCCTTGGGTAACAGAAGAAATATTGAATTTAATTGATGAAAGGAGAAAATATATAAATGCAGTAAATACAGCAGGCAAAAAGGAATACAAACGTCTCAAAAATGAGATCGACAGGAAGTGCAAAATGGCTAAGCAGGGATGGCTAGAGGACAAATGTAAGGATGTAGAGGCTTGTCTCACTAGGGGTAAGATAGATACTGCCTACAGGAAAATTAAAGAGACGTTTGGAGAGAAGAGAACCACTTATATGAATATCAAGAGCTCAGATGGCAATCCAGTTCTAAGCAAAGAAGGGAAGGCAGAAAGGTGGAAGGAGTATATAGAGGGTTTATACAAGGCCGATGAACTAGAAGACAATATTATGGAAATGGAAGAGAATGTACATGAAGACGAAATGGGAGGTACAATACGGCGTGAAGAGTTTGACAGAGCACTGAAACACCTGAGTCGAAACAAGGTCCCGGGAGTAGACAACATTCCATTAGGACTACTGACGGCCTTGGGAGAGCCAGTCCTGACAAAACTCTACCATCTGGTCAGCAAGATGTATGAGACAGGCGAAATACCCTCAGACTTCAAGAAGAATATAATAATCCCAAAGAGAAGGTGTTGACAGATGGAAAATTACCGAACAATCAGTTTAATAAGCCACAGCTGCAAAATACTAACGTGAATTCTTTACAGACGAATGGAAATACTAATAGAAGCCGACCTTGTGGAAGATCAGTTTGGATTCCGTAGAAATATTGGAACACGTGAGGCAATACTGACCTTACTACTTATCTTAGAAGAAAGGTTAAGGAAAGGCAAACCTACGTTTCTAGCATTTGTAGATTTAGAGAAAGCTTTTGACAATGTTGACTGGAATAGTCTCTTTCAAATTCTGAAGGTGGGAGGGGTAAAATACAGTGAGCGAAAGGCTATTTACAATTTGTACAGAAACCAGATGGCTGTTATAGGAGTCTAGGGGCATGAAAGGGAATCAGTGGTTGGGAAGAGAGTGAGAGAGGATTGTAGCCTATCCCCGATGTTATTCAATTTGTGTATTGAGCTAGCAGTAAAGGAAACAAACGAAAAATTCGGAGTTGGAATTAAAATCATGGAGAAGAAATAAAAATTTGGAAGTTCGCCGATGACAATGAAATTCGTCAGAGACAGCAGAGGACCTGGAAGAGCAGCTGAACAGAATGGACAGTGTCATGAAAGGAGGATATAAGATGAACATCAACCAAAGCAAAACGAGGATAATGGAATGTAGTCAAATTAAATCGGGTGATGCTGAGGGAATTAAATTAGGAAATGAGACACTTAAAGTAGTAAAGGAGTTTTGCTATTTGGGGAGTAAAATAACTGATGATGGTCGAAGTAGAGAGGATATAAAATGTAGACTGGCAATGGCAAGGAAATCGTTTCTGAAGAAGAGAAATTTGTTAACGTCGAGTATAGATTTAAGTGTCAGGAAGTCGTTTCTGAAAGTATTTGTATGGAGTGTAGCCATGTATGGAAGTGAAACATGGATGATAAATAGTTTGGACAAGAAGAGAATAGAAGCTTTTGAAATTTGGTGCTACAGAAAAATGCTGAAGATAAGGTGGGTAGATCATGTAACTAATGAGGAGGTATTGAATAGGATTGGGGAGAAGGTTGTGGCACAAATTGACTCGAAGAAGGGATCGGTTGGTAGGACATGTTTTGAGGCATCAAGGGATCACAAATTTAGCATTGGAGGGCAGCGTGGAGGGTAAAAATCGTAGAGGGAGACCAAGAGATGAATACACTAAGAAGATTCAGAAGGATGTAGGTTGCAGTGGGTACTGGGAGATGATGAAGCTTGCACAGGATGGAGTAGCATGGAGAGCTGCATCAAACCAGTCTCAGGAGTGAAGACCACAACAACAACAACAACAGCAAACATTAGAATAAAAATTAACATGGTTTATTAGTTCTAAATACTAGTGTTAACAGTGAACAGAAAATGGATGAGTTTCCTGCGGTAACGTGTGGAATGGAAGGTTCAGTTTCACTTGTGCACTCGTGCAGTATCTTCGATACGAAATTTTCACAACACATTCACATAAGCACATGGCTGAGATATACACACGCACTGAACTCTCAGACACTACACACGGTTACACATTACGTACGGGTATCTGGAACAGGATCGCTCGGAACGTTGCGATGCCTCAGCTTCGATGTCTGGACTGCGACCTCGCGATTCTTGCTTCCTGGGTTTGAGAACGGCAGGTCTGCCTCTCGGTCAATCCTCGTCGTCCTTTGATACTTTAGGAAATCTACGCAGAATAGGCTTTACACGACTGACATGAACGACAATCGAACGAAAGGGCAGTTGGAGGTTAAGAATGACTGGCGACAACACCTCCAAGATTGGATATGGTCCTTTCCTGAACTTCTTAAACTTTTTGACCTGACTACTATTAACACCACATTGCTCAGACACACAAGAGCTCCAGCTTGATACTGTGGCACTGCTGGTTGGTACACCTGTTGTCTTGCTTGCTGAAGAAAGGAGTGATGATTTTGCTCTTCCACTCCCCTCCATGCTTTCTATAGCTTGCGTGCTAGTGCCTTACATGTCCATTACTGATAGCGGCTGTAGATAGTGCAAAGTCCAAGGGTGAATGCCTTATTCCTCTGTAGACGATCTCATATGAACTTAGGCCAGTTAAGCTCTGCATTATGGCATTGTAACAACTTACCAAGTACGGTAAACAGACATCCCAATTGTCGTGTTTGCTGCCCACATAATGGCTAACCATTTTAATAAGTGTTCTGTGTACTCGCTCGACTCTTCTATTTCCTTCAGGTTGTGCTTGTGTAGTCCTTCACTGAGTTATTTGCATGAGCTTACAAGTCTCTTTAAGTAATTCACTCATGAAATTCGTTCCTTGATCACTAATTATACTTAATGGTGATCCAAACTTAAGAATCCATTCTTTTACAAAAACTGTAGCTGTAGCCTCAGCGCTCTGATCAGGTATCTAGATAAATGATCTAACATTGTCAATGTGTATTGTTTCCATCCTTAGTCGTAGGCAACGGTCCTATGACATGTAATCCTACTCATTCAAATGGTTCACTTGTCTCTGGCAGTTCTTGCAGTGGTACATTACTTTTACCTACATTATTCTGTCTGTTACAGGAATCACATTGGGAAACAAATTCGAAACGTCAACTTTGCGGCTCGGTCGCCAAAACATTAGAGCTATTTTAATGTTTGTTGCATTTTTACTTCAATGTCCTGATAATAAAGAATCGTGTTTTTCTCTAATGGTTTGCTCTTTCATGCTTTCTGGAATAAGTAGGCGCTTTCCTTTACTAGTGGTTTTGTACAATAATCCATCTATTTCGAAAAAACGTTGATCATGTTTCAATAGTTTGCATTGTGAATCTTCTTCTTGAGCTGCCTTCAACTCTTCTTCTCAACTTATTTAACACAAACATTGACTTTTCGACTCATTGCATCAGCATTCACATGTTGTTCACCAGGTCGGTGAATAACCTTCAATTGGTACTCACTCAGTCTTAATGCCCATCTTGTTTTTCTTGAACTTGGATCCTTTAAGCTCAATTCCCATTCAAGTATGGCATGATATGTAATAACTGTAAATTCTCTTCCCGTTAAGAATCATCTATTACGGGTTATATTAAAAATCAAAGCAGAAAACTCCTTCTCATTGGTAGTATAATTACATTATGCTTTGTTTAACTCTCTCTAAGCAGATGAAATTTGATGTCCATGACCATCAACTTCTTGAGACAAGATTGCACCTATGGAAAAATTGGATAAATCTGTTGAAAAAATAAAAGGTTTACTGAAATACCGACAGGCTAACACTCGGGCTGTGGTTACTGTAGTTTTAAGTTCTTCCATTGCCTTTTTTGCACTCTGTTGACCTATTAAATGTGGCTCCCTTCTTCAGTAGCTGTATCATAGGACGTGCTGTATTTGCATAACCGGCTTTATATCGTCTGTAGAAATTTGACAATCCCATGAATGATTGTAGTTCTTTCAAATTCTGTGGTTCAGTAAAATTCTTTACATCTTCAATTAATTTTCGATCAGGTCGAACACCTTCACTATTTACAACATGGTCAAGATAGTTAACTTTGTGCAAAATAGCATTTATCTATTGATAAAGACAGGTTTGCGCTTCTTATATGCTCAGAAACTGCTTGTAGTCTCTCAGTATGCTGCTTCACGTTTTCACCAAAAATTATTACAGCATCAAGGTAAACAAGTGCTTGTGTTGGGGTGAGCCCTCGTAAACACTGAATCCATCAAGCGTTTAAATGTAGCTGGAGCTTTAGGAAGTTCAAATGGCATACGAAGATACTTGTATACTCCTGTTGCTGTTACAAATGAAGTTTTTGTTTGATCTTCTGGATGCACTGTTAACTGGTGATAGCCACTTGTTAAATCACATACTGAAAAAATTCGACATCTACCCAAGCAATCCAAGGTTTCCTCTAATAATGGGTAAGCGTCGGGTGTGGTCATAGCATTCAAAGATCGGTAATCAACACAAAAACGGAACTGTGGTTCTCTAGAATTTGATTTCTTCTTTACAATTACAACAGGCGAACACCACGGTGGGTCTGAAGGATCTCTTGGTTTTATAATTCCGAGTTCTAATTGTTCTTTAACCATGTCTTCTACCAACTCCCTTTGACTGAGAGGTATTCGGTAAGGTTTATGTGTGATTGGGGCCGCATTTCCTTTATGAATACGATGCTGAGCTAAATGAGTGACAGGTAAATTGGCACTTTCTCGGAATAAATCTGCATACTCCACCAAAATAGGTGCTAAAATTTTCTGTTCTATCTTGTTCCAAATCTTGCACTTCAGTTCATTATTAACTTCGTCTTCTCGTAGCACTTTTGCGGGATTGTTGAAAAATCTGTGTTTATAAATGGAGCATTTGTTACCTCATCTGGAATCTGTATTACGTCACTTTTACTTGCACTCGACACATCAGCAACTTTCGTTCCTAGTGGCAAAACACATCCTCATTGCTCATACTCGTTACTGTAACCGGGAATTTTGTAATATTCTGTCTCACTATTGTAGCGACAGCTACACTTATAGCAACATAACAATGCATTGTATCCAGTAACTCACTTTTCTGGGATCGCTCAATTAATTACAAAGTTCCTTCCTTGCATTGGGGTGACCTAACTTCAACTTAAATTGTCTTTCCTGCTCCCTTGGGAATCTGCTGAAGCTGATCAATTTGAACATGGACTCGGACGGTTTGAACTGATGCATCGTTTGGGGGGGGGGGGGGGGTCCATTCCCACGACGTCAGTATTGCAGCTCCCACAAAGACGACCTTAAGAACGATTTCCTAGGCTGTAGTTGCTACAGCCCAATCTGATCTGTCTTTCTGCGACAAATATCTCTGCCTCGTTAGCGGACAAGAAATCAAATCCAACTGCGCTGTCGTAACGCATTTCGCTATTTGAAACTACTTGCACCCTTGCTGTGTATTTATCTTTATCTTTTTTCCACCTACATCTTTGCCTTGGCCAAGAATTAATTCTAAGTCAACGTCTCCACGGTTATGTAGCTTTCCCCCGTTTAACTCTCGCACTTTTAATAGCCGCAGTTTCAATTTATCCCATTTATCTATGCAACACCACATTAATGTGAGATCTGTGCTCATATGTCAATAAGTAGTTTTATGTTTCTCCCACGATATACAGCACCTATCAAGAAGTCATTTACGGTCTGATTATCACTGGAACTAACAGGTATCACTGTTTCTGGCAAGGGGCCGAAGAAGTCGTGGCCCGTGCGTCCCCGTACTCGTTTAAAGATCTGGCAGACTGTCTGTTGCTCCCATTACCTTTCTTCTTGTTGCAACAATATCTCGAAACATGGCCCTGCATCCCGCAGTGATAGCATATTCGATTCTTTTTACAATCCTTGCACTTGTGACCAAGAAGGTGAAGCGTACAGATGCAAGCGTGTTGCATCTGTATCATAGTACTGTTGTGTCGAAAACTCTGCGTCCTTGTTTCTGCATCTCAGTCGGTCGTCTTAGGGCTTCAGCGAAACCAACAGCTGATTGTACTGCTTCCTGAATTGTTTTACATCGTGGCAATCGAACAGCTTTGCGTACTTCCTCTCCGTGCAACCCATGAATGAATGTGTCCAAGGCCCTCTGGCCGGCTTCGAACAACTGAATGCGATTTTCATTTTCACCTTCTAACAACTCGTACGTTTGAGCGGTGATGTTTCGAATTCTGTCGGCAAACTGCTCGATTGATTAGTCTCGTCGCATTTGCAAACTGTAAATCTGCTCTCCGTGAAATCTGATCTCGTTTTTACGTTAAAATCTGTGAACAACAACCGTTCTAAACTCATTGTAATCATCTGTTTGCACGCAAGTAGGCTCCGCGCTAATGGAATCTTGTGCTGCTCCCTGAATTCTTAATTTGGCAACCAATAGCTTATCGGAATCTGTCCATGGTCCTAACAGGGCGACACCTTAATTTTTACGAAAAAACACCTTCATATCACCTTTGGGTTTCCCTATAAACACTGGTACTAATGGCTACAATGAAAAATTCTTTATTGTAATCGCACCTGTACTGCATGAACTTTCGTTTGACAAGCTTTTCAGAATGCTACGCTCGCTTCTTTCTGCTTTTAACTGCCGAATCTCTTCTTGCAGCTCATTAATAGCAGTCTGTAGATCGATATAGTTACTCTGACTGGATTGTGACATTTCATCTAATTTAACGTCAATGAGTCACTCAAATGTAAAATAAAAATCCATCACTGACTTTAGTATTCTAGACAAACTATTGTAGACCAACCTGAATTGCAGCGTTGGATGTCCCCGCGTAGTTAGGTTTGGTTAGTGTTGTTTAACGTCCCGTCGACAACGAGGTCATTAGAGACGGAGCGCTAGCTCGGGTTAGGGAAGGATGGGGAAGGAAATCGGCCGTGCCCTTTGAAAGGAACCATCCCGGCATTTGCCTGAAACGATTTAAGGAAATCACGGAAAACCTAAATCAGGATGGCTGGAGACGGGATTGAACCGTCGTCCTCCCGAATGCGAGTCCAGTGTCTAACCACTGCGCCACCTCGCTCGGTCCCCGCGTAGTCAGAAGATGTTCACGCTGCTGCTGGTCGAAGTTCACATTGTGCTGCACCTCTTCAAGACTGTAGATTTTCCATAATTATCCCCATGCTGACGCCACTTCTTTAAGGGGGCAGTTTTTGATAACCGAAACATGTACCAATGGCACCCCATACCATCACGCTGGGTGATACGCCAGTATGGCGATGACGAATACACGCTTCCAATGTGCGTTCACCGCGATGTCGCCAAACACGGATGCGACCATCATGATGGTGTAAACTGAACCAGGATTCATCCGAAAAAATTACGTTTTGCCATTCGTGCACCAAGGTTCATCGTTGAGTACACCATCGCAGCCGCTCCTGTCTGTGATGCAACGTCAAGAGTAACCGCAGCCATGGTCTCCGAGCTGATAGTCCATGCTGCTGCAAACGTCGTCGAACCGTTCATGCAGATGGTTGTTGTCTTGAAAACGTCCCCATATGTTGACTCAGGAATCGAGACGTGGCCACACGATCCGTTTACGCCATGCGGATAAGATGCCTGTCATCTCGACTGCTAGTTATACGAGGCCGTTGGGATCCAGCGCGGCGTTGTGTATTACCCTCTTGAACCCAACGATTCCATATTCTGCTAACAGTCACTGGATATCGACCAACGTGAGCAGCAATGCAGCGATACGATAAAGCGCAATCGCGATAGGCTACAATCCAACCTTTATCAAAGTCGGAAACGTGATGGTACACATATCTCTTTCTTACACGAGGCATCACAAGAACTTTCCACAAGGCAACGCCGGTCGACTGCTGTATGTGTATAAAAAATCGGTTGGAAACATTCCTCATATCAGAACGTTGTACGTGTCGCCACCAGTGCCTACCTTGTGTCAATGCTCTGAAAAGCTAATCATTTGCAACTTCTTCCTGTCGGTTAAATTTCGGGTCAGTAGCACGTCATCTTCGTGGTGTAGCAATTTTAATTACCAGTAGTGTAATTACATATATATGGACGTATTGTGAGGCATCATACCACACATTTACAGACATAAAATTTTCACTATCAACTGGAAACAGTCTAGAAAACTCCACGAATGACAACGATTTATTTGGCACGTCGTGTCGAGAAAAATAATATACAGTTTTAGTATCACGCATTTTCGTAGTGCACATACGATTTTTTGGTTGAGCGGTTCTAGGTGCTTCAGTACGGAACCGCGCCACCGCTATGGTCGCAGGTTCGATTCGTGACTTGGGCATGGATATGTGTGATGTCCTTAGGTTAGTTAGGTTTAACTCGTTCTAAGTTCTAGTGGACTGATGACCTCAGATGTAAAGTCCCATAGTCCTCAGATCCATTTGGACCTCTTTCGTAGTGTAAAACTGACCAGAGTTTATCTTACGAAACTCTTATGATGACGATGAACGAGTCGTTGCCAGTGTTGACTGGTGACCGATGCTAATTAGAAACATATAAATCACAGCAGGTTTGTCAGTAACGTCGATAAGGTACTGACTGCATGGTCTGGATCTGCAACTAAAATAATTAGAAGTCGTTGGTAAAAAAAATATATATTGTACATAATTGGTTGTACAGGATTTTTCTTGGCTGCATACAATAATTATAAACAGATAGCTATTGAGGCCTCAGTTAGGCCACACGTTACTAAGCGCGTTGTTAGAGGTAGCTTCCTATCAGCTATAGGCTATGCTACTTTTTTACTTCACGTCCCGAGCAAGAGTGGACGAGAGATCGCTTGAAACTTGCTACAAGCCGCGGAGCGGCGCTAGGGGTGCTGGTCGTGACTTGGGGGTCCAACGATACTAATGCGGACTGCGGTCGATTACTGCAACCCCTAACAAGTGTGGTATCGAACACTGATATCACAGAAAAAAACTAATTTATTTGGTATTCTGAAGGTTTTATTAATTAGTAAATAACGCCAAATTTCATCTTCAGCATTAGTATAGGAATGTTATTCAGTTCAAGTATAACAATAGTAACTGTTTTCTTCGTGAATCACTCATTGCAATCTTGGCAAGCCGTAGGTCAGTGACCTGAGTCAGGGAAGTGCGCCTCACACCACATGAAAGACGCACTAGTTATACACTTCTCAATACGCACAGAATCTTACAGCAGGCGTGGAAAGTGCGTGTCGCGCTGTTACATCGTGTGCCGGACGGAGTGCCCGAGCGGTTCTAGGCACTAGAGTCTGGAGCCGCGTTACCGCTACAGGCGCAGGTTCGAATCCTGCCTCGGGCATGGATGTTCGTGATGTCCTTAGGTTAGTTAGGTTTAAGTAGTTCTAGGGGACTGATGACCTCAGAAGTTAAGTCCCATAGTTCTCAGAGCCATTTGAACCATTTTTGTTACGTTATGTCGCTTTTCACGTGCTGTACGCGTGTCACTTTGTGCTTCACTGACGAAACTCCGCACCCCTCGCTTCCGCGAATATGCTCGTGGATTTAACGATCTACATGCAGACGCCTGCGCGTGACACTCCTGAACGGCGACTCCCTCCCGAGCAAGAGCGTATCCTCAAATTTCACTCGACGCGCTAACGCGCCACAGATCTATGCAGGTTGAGGCGCTCGCACGCGTGCGATTGCATCCCACACAGCCGCGCGGTTAAAACCGTGCATGTGAGGGCCCTATTGATATATTTCCCCCGTCACCGGTCTCCGTTCGAAATCAAGTGCGGAATCTCATCAGCAGCTCGCAAAGAACGAAAATACGCCCACGTCTATCAGCACGGCGCGTCAGTGGATATCAATTCCTGGCGGCGCAGAGGCTGCAAGAGATATAGGCTTACGGCTCGCCAGCGTCCCGGGTTGCATTGTACCCGTTCAGTCAACTTTAACAGCTGGAGTTCGGAAAAAAAGCTAAATGCTACAAAAAGGGGAAAAAAGCAGAAAGAGGCAGGCAGGTGGTGGGCGGCGCACAGTAGTGTCCGCGGCCAGCGGGAGGTGGGCCCCGGTGTTAATGATCGGAACGGCGCAGGCGGCCGGCCAGGGTGGGGCGGAGTTGGGCGCGGCCGCGCGAATCCATTTACGAGGAGGGGCCGACCCGGCAGCGCCGGCGGCGGCAGCGGCGGCGGCGGTAGCGGCAGATAACTGCCATCAGCTCGTACTCCGTTTCAATTACCGACGACGAGCCGGCAACGGCCCGGCCAGGCCCGGCCGCCTGTCGATAGATCGATTGTGGCGCCAGGTGGCGGGGCCGTTTAGCGTCCGCTGCCGACCACTGCACTGCTGCAGCACACCCCTGGTCTGGTAACTCAGCAGTCTCAAGGTGAGCGAGCAAAGAGGAGCCGCACGCGCCACGAAAACGAACGAGCCGCATTAACTGACAGGGGGTTGCGTTCAATGGCCAAAATCAATAGCATACATACAACCACTAGCTCTCTATCTCCTGTTTGTGAAGTCCCACATTACTTATTTACTTCTTTTTTGAGTCATCAGGCTAGTGTTATGCGGCCCGCCTCTAATTCCAATCTTCTGCCAACACCTTCGTCTCAGAGTGCAACTTATGTACTCAAATATTTGGTGGATATATTCCAGTCTCTCCCTTCCTGCCCAGATTTTGCCCTCTACAGGTTCCTCTATAATAGTGGAAGCTATTTCCTGATGTCTTAACAGATGTCCTGTGACCCTGTCGTTCCTCCTGGTCAGTGTTTTCCATTTATTCCTTTCCTCCTTACCTTTTCAGCCCACCTAATTTTCAATATTCTTCTGTAGCACTACATCTCTAATGCTCCGATTCCCTTCTTTTCCGGTTCACTGCCCAAGTACTATAACGATGGTACGTATGTTCTCAGATATTTCTTCTTCAGATTAAGGCTTATGTTGGATACTAGTAGGCTTCTTTTGGCGAGGAAATCCGTTTTGCCAGTGCTATTAAGCTTTCTGTATCCCCCTTGCTCCGTCCGTTATGGGTATTTTGCTGCGTACGTAGTAGAATTCCTTTACCTCATCTATTTCTTGATAATCGATTCTAACGTTAACTTTCTCGCTGATCTCATTTCTGCTGCATCTCATTACGTTCCCCTCTCTTCGGTTTACTCTACATCTACATCCATACTTCGCAAACCGCCTTACGGTGTGTGGCGGAGGGTACTTTGAGTACATCTGTCGGTTCTCCCTTCTATTCCAGTCTCGTATTGTTTACAATTTGTACAGAAACCATATGGCAGTTATAAGAGTAGATGGCTATGAAAGGGAAACAGTGGTTGGGAAGGGAGTGAGACAGGGTTGTAGCCTCTCCCCGATGTTATTCAATCTGTATATTGAGCAAGCAACAAAACAAAAATTCGGAGTAGGTATTAAAATCCATGGAGAAGATATAAAAACTTTGAGGTTTACCGATGACATTGTAATTATGTCAGAGACAGCAAAGGACCTGGAAGAGCTGCTGAACGGAATGGACAGTGTCTTGAAAGATATAAGATGAACATCAACAAAAGCAAAGCGAGGATAATGGAATGTAGTCGAATTGAGTCGCTTGATGCTGAAGGGAATTAGATTAGGAAATGAGACAGATAAAGTAGTAAAGGAGGTTTGTTATTTGGAGAGCAAAATAACTGATGATGGTCGAAGTAGAGAGGATGTAAAATGTAGACTGGCAATGGCAAGGAAATCGTTTTTGAAGAAGAGAAATTTGTTAACATCGAGTATAGATTTAAGTGTCAGGAAATCGTTTCTGGAAGTATTTGTATAGAGTGTAGCCATGTATGGAAGTGAAACATGGACGATAAATAGTTTGGAAAAGAAGAGCATAGAAGCTTTCGAAATATGGTGCTACAGGAGAATGCTGAAGATTAGATGGGTAGATCACATAACTAATGAGGAGGTATTGAATAGAATTGGGGAGAAGAGGAATTTGTGCCACAACTTGAGAAGAAGAAAAGATCGGTTGGTAGGACGTGTTCTGAGGCATCAAGGGATCACAAATTTAGCATTGGAGGGTAGCGTGGAGGGTAAAAACCGTAGAGGGAGACCAAGAGATGAATACACTAATCAGATTCAGAAGGATGTAGGTTGCAGTAAGTACTGGGAGATGATGAAGCTTGCACAGGATAGAGTAGCATGGAGAGCTGCATCAAACCAGTCTCGGGACTGAAGACCACAACAAAAACATATAGGGGCTTAAGTAGCTACAGTTCAGTTTCAATCTACCTGCGTAGGGTAGTCATAAACGGTCTGAAAAGCTTGTAAAGCTAATGCATGATAAGTTGTGCTACGAAATAACTGTCAAGGGATAGAGTCGATAAGTTGCGTCGTCTACGAGTTAATCATCATGGAAGTTAACCATCCGCTCTGTACGGTATGGAAGACGCCAATCTGTGACAGGTCTGATAATGAGGTACTATGCTGGCGCAATTACAAGTGTTTTGGAAAATGCAGTTCAACGCAAATTGCTGAAAACGATGCTAACACACTTAACCTATAAAATTTTCACTCTGCAGTGGAGTTTGCGCTGATGTGAATTTTCGCTGTAGATTAAAATTGTGCGTCGGACCGGGATTCGAACTCTGGAACTTCGAATTTCGTGGGAAAGTGATCTACCGTCTGAGCTACCCACGAACGACATAGCGCCGTTCCTCAAACTTCAATTATAGCAGTTGGCACACAGTTTTAATCTAGCAGGAAGTTTCGTATTAGCGCATACTCCACTGCAGAATGAAAATTTCATCCCGGAAACATTCCCCAAGCTGTGGCTAAGCCATGTCTCCGCAATATCCTTTCCTCTCCGAGTGCTGGTTCTGTAAGATTCGCAGAAGAGCTTCTGTGAAATTTGTAAGGTAGAAGACGAGGTACTAGCAGAATTGAAGCTATGAGGACGGGTCGTGAGTCGTGCTTGTGTAGCTCAGTTGGTAGAGCACTTGCCCGCGAAAGGCTAAAGTCCCGAGTTTGAGTCTCTCTCCGGCATACAGTTTTGATCTGCCAGGAGGTTTCAAACCCAACGTATTCCAGTACTAACATAACGACGGCGCCAATTGCGATTGATTTCAGTGGGCACGGGATCATCGAGTTTCGTCTGGCCGGACTGCTAACATTTGCTGTTAGACTAGGTCTATGGTCATGTTCGGATACGGTCGTACGCCATTGTACATGCGTACGTCTGCTGAAAAAAGGGGGGCAATATTATGCTATGTGTGTCATAATCCTTACTTCCACGTTACTGCAATGGTACTCAAAGGCGCATGACAACTGTAAGCTACATGATGATTATGATGCACCCCCTGCACCCTGTTATGCTGAATAACAAAGTATCCGGCGATGATATCGCTGCACGGAGCTAGAGTCATGCTACAGTGGTTTGACGGACATAGTATACGACGCACTTTGAAATCTGGAAAATGATATGCGCCTCATGTGGACCAGACGGAACATCCCTGGGACGTCGTCAGGCGCCAACTACCGACCAGCAATTTATGGGTGCAAGTAGACATTGTGTCGCATAAATCCTGAAACATTCCAAGTCCTGACTCCTCGCCAAGTAGAACCGCTGCGTATTTCGTCCCGAAGGTAGACCAACACACAGCAACTGCTCCGCAATGATGTTCCGTGGCTCATTAGTGTAACTCCTTATGATACAACGGCTTGGTGCCACTCTTTCAGTAGGATGCGCCACTGTTAGCCTCACGGTATGAAATTGTAATTTATCTTCCTTTTGGTCTGGTTACAGCTACTTGAAGCAATTTTGTTGTGCTGTCGTTATTATCCCTGCACTTGTTAAGAAAATTTTTTACGTCTTGCCGTATGCTGAGGTTATGGTGCTAAGATTCAGTTCAATTATTCTCAATGATCCAACTTTAAACGACTTTTGACGATGTCTAGAATTAATAACTTAACAAATGAAACGGATAACGCTAGTCGCCCCTTCAACGGACGCATTCTGCATACAGGGAGGACACTAAATTGAACTATCGGAATCTAGTTAATGATTTGATTTAATCAATATTACATCCGAATTCGAATAACGTAAACTATAGTTATGTGGAGTTACTAGTAAATTAAGTTCTCTTAATTAGTCTCTTACAGAAGAATTCTTCTCGTTTGTCTAAAGGAGGTTATACTTGATTTGCTTCATCGACTTAATAAACAGCAGTTACGAATTGTCACGAGAAACACGCAATGAGCATGACTGAACTTTATTCTCTCGGAATTTCAGCTACATCGACATTAATCGATATTATTTCTGAAACGGAATAACATACAGTTTACGTATCTGAAATTGCTAGTAAATGAACTTCTCATAACAAGTCTCTTACTAATAATTTACCACTTGGTCACTCTAGCAGAAGGGAAAGGGAAGGTAACGCTCTCACAAAAACACAACATTTTCATGTAATGACGCTTACAGACGCACACTTCGAGAGCGGCAGCACCTTACTGATAAAAATAATTTCGTTAGCTTAGTACATCATACCGAAGCTCTACACCAAAGATGCCTTAGTGTGCGTTAATTAGGTAAGTTGGTGAAGAGCTTGGAATAGGTTGAATGAATGAGTAAACACGTGTTCAAAGATGAGGCTTTGATTACGATTGACAATATAGGAAATTTTTTGTCAGTTGACCTAATGAAGTCAACAGCCAGGGGGACACTATGCACTTTTGGTGGGAACACACAAAACTGTTATCACTCACGCAAAATCCGCAGAAATATTAAAAGTAAAAATAAATACATGGCTGTGGGCTTTATAAACTCTGATACTGAAACAGAAAGAGGGGGGCAGTAAATGAAAAAAGGTGTGCACAGGCACCACATGGATCTTTGCTGAGCACAAAGCTGTCTCTCCCACACAAAGAAAAAAATACAAATGTACACAAAGTGCACACATACCAATATCAATATGTTCTAAATTACTTTGAATATGAAATAGGACACGGTGAGTAGTTGGGTAACCTTTGTTCTTGTGCATTTTGTTAGTGCAGGTTGGGTACATTCAGGGACAAACATGTTTAATTTATGACCTCCACCCCCACTCCTTAACCTAGTGCTCTGTTAATCGATTTATGATCCCCTGGGCATAATCTATCCTGAGAAAGCCTCCACCCCTCTCCCTCACCATCCTCCTCCCCCATTCTTGTGGAAACCTCCAACCCTCCCCAATATAAGCACACCTTCTATATCCAACTAATTGACTAATTAATTAAATCAATAAATTAATTACTCCCTCTCCTATTACGAAAACCCCTAGCCCAAACCTCCCACCCCCACTACCACTCCCCACTCCTTATGGAAACTGGTGTGAAAAAGCGCTCAGTCTCTCTGTAGACGAAGGATTTCATGGTGTGTAACTGAAGTCACTCAGTTACATAGAAGAGGATATACTGTTTATTTCTAAAACTCAACTCCAGGCGGTAGATCTCTTTATTTGGTGGGAAAAGTTTACATTCAGCAATTACATATCCTGATTATGTAATTACACTCCTACTGATTGTAAGCATTGTTGTTTTGGAATTTTTTGTCTTCATGCAGTGATCGACTGATCCAGTGCACAATGCCACCACCAGAGATTGTCAAACTATCACACTTCGCTCTCTTCCCCTACAACTCCCAGAAAAAAATCGATACGAAACCCATTATAAGCTAGAGAGGAAGGTTCTTACACCATGAAATTCAAATCAATATTAGTAATATATTGATGCATATCCTTTATTCATTCAGTCTGCAAGAGACTTGGCTCCAACTACTGAGTAGAGCTCATGTCTGCACCCCCACCTACACTTCTCAGGATGTAATAACTATGAGCTCTGAGGCATGGAATGAAGTGAGGTATTGTAGCCGCTATGTTGGGCTCCCCACACGTTTGTCTGACATCCAGGTGCTGCCACAGAAGTCAAAAACCATCAAATGTCATAGTTGCAGATCACGATAGTAAATACTGCCGACTGCATACACGAAGTCGGCCTCCTTTGATATCGCACCCCCAAACAAAGCAGCAAGCATAGGCATTGTGTTGACTGGGAAATTCCAGGCTCGCTTCCTTTCTCTATCTCTCTCAAGAGGCTACTTCCTGTTTGTGTGTGTCATACAATATCCCCACGCAGACAGAGGTTTTCATCTCTCCTCAGAATACTGTGTTCCTATTGGCTAATGCTGGATACAAAAGAGGAGCTGACACAATTCCAGTGTAAGAAATAGAGGGAAATAGTTTATGGAAGCTACCTGCAACACATGCACATACCTACATACAGAAAGTAGAGCAAATGCAATTTAACTCTGGAATATGTGACTGGATGCATTCGAGTACACTGCTGTGCTACACTGTCCTACAATGTCATATTCTATCTCGTACATAAGAATGATACAAAGGACTGTCTCCCTCCATCCAACAGAAACCTAGCACACTACGTAGCGTGGTTAGAGTCATCATGGCCTTACAGCTACTGCAGAACTGTTTTGCAAAGGGTATGATGCTATTTGTAGGGCTGCAGCACTGTCGAAAATAATGTACAAGTGGTTGAAATTCGGACATCGGAATAGGCAATATAAGTGCAGAGTCTCTATGTGTTTGTCTGCACATCTGTCAGTTTTGAATGGTTGTTCAGACGTTCAACTTCCCAGCTGTTTGTTTATAATTGATGCTGCCAGGGAGACATACTGTGTAGGTAGCGAAAGAAAAGGGAAACTCTTATGGCCCAAGATACAACTTGCAGTCGACACACTGCCAAGTAAAGAATAACGTATTGCTCGGTTAAGAAAAATACATAAGAGAGCTGCAGTTTGTAAGTGACCTGACAGGGTGGTTGGTACATATCAGAGTTGGTGAGTATAGACAGAAATTACGAAGCACATCTGATAAGCAAAATTTATGGAAAAAAGGGAAATCGAGCAGCGACAGAAATCATTTCTGTGTACATGTCAACTCTCTGTTGCAGATCCCTACATGATGAAGCGGATGTCAAATGAACATGTGTACTTGTTTAAAGACTCGGAGTTTCCATCAAGCGTAGCATTACATAAGTCTGCACAAAGGCTCTCTGATGGGTCAGAGCAATGCATGAATTGTTTCCAGACCTCAAATTTTCCACTTATCCTTCATATGTACTACTTGTTTAGCCTCTTATAGATACGAAACGACGGTTATTATTCATTTCATGATCGTCCAATCCAAAATGCATGTATGTGGATCATTGTGTACCATCAGGAAGAGGGAAAATCTTAGAATTTTTTAGTTGATAGTGTCAGCGCAAATATTCTCATAGAAAATCAAACAATACATGGGTATGTCAGCCATATGACCATATACATACGGAAAACTGTCATAAAGTTTGAAAAAGACATGAAATCGGTAAAATGTGACGAAAACCTAGAATAATTACGAAAATCGGATGTGAAATACGTAATACTGGGGGAGATACAACGAAATACTTAAAATTGCGAAAAACTATTAAAATTACGGAAATTGGTTGAGAATACATAAAATTTGAGAAAAAATATCTTGGAATCAGTACTGACCGATATCAATAAAACTGCGTCTCTTGGAGGAGAGTTGTGTGATGCTACATATACAAAACTTAGTAGTGGAAAGACGAGGCATTCTAAAGATTGTAAGATACCACGTGTGGGAGAGAGAAGGTGTGGTGTCAAGGCGAAGTAGTCTGCACATTAGTAATACAACATAACATCACACCATAAGTCCTGTGTGAAAGAGGAAGGTTACCAGGGGCAGTGGTAAACTGCTATAAGGCTCTTACATCTCCTCTGGCTACAGTGGATGGTGTTTATTTCCTTGTAACATCTCACTGTTTCTTTGTATGCATTCTCAGCAGCTGGCAATCATTTTAGAGGACTGTTGTGAACATGTCACAATTTCCTAACTGAAATTGTTTTGGGACTTCAGTGTTTTTTGTGGTGTACTAGGTAGTTGTTTTATTACCTTATAGTATGTCACCATAGTTCATTGGACAGAAACCTGAAGGGAGAAAGTATGTCACTTGTTGGAAATATATTTCTAACACTGGAATATTAACGGCATTGTATTCCGCACGACTAGTAGGTAGAATACCACACAGCTCTAACTTTAGTGTGTGTTTAAGTGCAGAACACTGTAGCTCTTGCATCGTGCTTATGTTCAGAATCATTTCTCTCTTTCCAATACCCTCTTCGTACGGATGGCAAACCCTGGAACAATACTTCAGTGCTACCTCCACAAGTGAAATGTTTCAAACACCTTTTCAAAGTCACTGGCAGAGGTCTGTGAGTTACTGGAAACCCTAAATGTGTACATTTGTTGACAGTTGTCCTATACACTTCTCAAAAGATGTATTTGGCATGTATCACAAGGAATGTATGTTTTTCTCTGGTGTAGATGGAAATAGTTTTATCATCTTAATGTTTGTTAGCGTAGTGATTGGGTTAGAAAACTTCCAGTTTGGATGTATGTCACATGCTGTACATATACCCGTATGTCCTGCAATGGAGTACTAAGAGCGTTGCATTCCACATAACTAATATTTACGAACCCACTTGGCTTTAACACTACATCGTAATCAAGTGCAGAGCTGTGTAGTCTTTGGAGTCCATGTGTTTATGCTCTATGATCATATCTCTCTTGCCAATACCTTCTCGGTATTGACCGCAGACGCTAGAAGAGTACTTCACAATTGATAGAAGAATTGTTTTAGTAAAGTGCTTCAAACTGCATATGCCTGGAACTCCATCATACATAAACGTCACTTTTCATCTCAGTAGTCTGATGTCACGGTGAAAGGGTACAGTACCGCCCAACATTGAAAATAGGTACGAAATACTTCATTATTTTTTGTCAGAACAACACATTTTTTTTAAAGTAACTCAATTTCAATTAATACAGCGAAGCCGGATACCAGTGTGGGAAAGAATGACAATTTATTTATTTAATTGATCACATGTGCACTCCCTCAAAATAAATCCCTACATCCAGTTTGGTGAGATCTGTGAAATGAATGAATGTATGGTCGTCTGCTAACCACAGATAGTGAATGGGAATATATGATCATCTTTGAGTCGATCCTTTGGCTGCCTTTGGTGAGACCAAAGAGATGAAAATTTTACCAGAGCTTTGAGCGCCTGAAATGTGGCTGACCAATAAGGTAACAAGGTGCTTCTCCCACTTCGACAGAGGTGCGAGAGAACCGGAATACGGCCATGTTTCAGCACTCTGCCGCTGGACCTTCTGCTGTAAAGACCTGTTTTTTGTTGTGCTCCGTAATGAAAGAGTGGAGGCATGGTATGCATGTGGAATATTTAAGAGTAGTTAGAATTAATAATTTCTCTATCTCAGGAACTTTTGTGGGGAGAATTAAATGTCAGGCAGGTAATTTTAAGGGGATTGTAGTGAACCAACGGTCACAATGAAACCACGTGTAGTTATAAGTTGAGATACTTCCGTGTGCTTAAGTTAAGCTGAATTACTAGCGTGTGTACAATAAGCTGAAATATTTAAGAAATAGCGTGTGTATCATAAGTTGAAATATTTAAGAAATATCATTCCGTGTGACGCTAGACTTAAACTCTGAGAGAGAATCAAGGTGAGTCGGCCGTCTGTCCAGCAACGCAACTTGGCTTGCATTGCACAGGAAGACGTGCGTTTATCTCCAGAGTTCACAGTAGGAAAGTAGAATTACAAAGTGGGGCAGTGTCGTGTGAAACTGGGATAAATATTGATTGAAGTGGGAAAGCGGAAAGTGATAATGTTGTAACCATTCTTTGTGTAGTATTTCATATTGCGGTGTGGTGTATGTCATGTAATTTGGGTATGTGTGGTTTGCATGGGGCAGTAGCAAGGTAGTTTCGAAAGATTTGTGGGTTATGCTTGTTCCTTCTGTATCGCTCGATCTGGAGGAAAGTTTCGTGAGGATGATTGTGAGAGTCGAAGCATGAGATATGATAAAAGATCCACCATCCTATCCAGAAAGTGCACTGTTGCGGTAAATAAATTACGAGACCATAATATAGAGATTCACTAATGTAAAGCCATGCCCACTGGGCGGAATTTCTCATGTGATATTGTTGTAGGTTGCAGAATTTGTGTGTTTAGGAATAAATCAGATAGTGAAAAGAAAGAGATTGGTGGCCTTTTTCATTAAATTGTATGTCGTCATAATGTCCCGAATTTATATAAAAGCCGTTAAATAAAAGACAAAAAGTAAATGTGGTATTGCCAGTGCGTAGTGTACAGTCAGAGTTCTATAAATCACTGATAGTCAGATGCGTGTTTCTGTTGCGTATTATTCATACAGGAGAGTAATTTGTAACTAAATAGTAAGATACGAGAATTCATGTTACTCGATAAATTAAGGAAGAATCCACTCGCTTGGCAATCCACTCATCTTGCAGGCCTGACTGCTTGATGCCACAGTATGAGAAAGGCAAGTGGGTGCCTCTCATAATTTCGACCCTGCCAGGAATCCGTTTTTTTTTTGCCACGATAATTTTTTTACCAGGATATCTTTTTCAGAATATTTTTTCTAGATTTTTTTGCTGTTAAGATTTTTTTATGGAATGTATTGTGATAGCGCTAAGAAGTAAAATTTTTTCCGTTTGCAATTTCTTTCTGGATTGGTGAGGATCTTTTATTTTTTTTATGTAATTAATTGCTATATCGTCCAAGGCTGGAAGATCGTGGTATAATTTTTTTTGCGTAATGTCTGTAGTAACTAGGTCGCAGTCTAAAAGTGTAGTCACCATGGAGAATAGCGATTCTGGCGTGAACGTAGCAATGCAGCAGGAAGTAGCTGTTGACCATGGGTTAACGAGCGAGAAAGACAAACACTCCGAAGGGGCTGAATTGTTCAGTGGACCACAGCTGGGTGATCCTTTATGCGGCGGGCTTTGTCCACAAACGCGGGCTTTTCCCGACGACGCGGGCGAGCAGGGACTAGGCCAGGTATGCAGAGAAAGTGCAGCTACCCTTAGCAAAGCTACCGTTTCTGAGGCGAGCGAGGTGAGCGCACCGACAGTAGCAAATAACGATGTGCTACTGCAGTTTTTACAGAGGATGAATAGAGATATTAACGAAAGATTAGATAGAGATAATAAGGAGAGAGATAGGAAGAATGAGGAGAGAGATCGGAAGAATAAGGAAAGATTTGATAGAGATAATAAGGAGAGAGATAGGGAGGATAAGGAAAGATTTGAAGCAACTAAGGAAAAATTGGAGGCAATGGATAAGGGAAATAAAGAGGCAATGAGGAAGCTACACACAGTTATTGATGAGCGTCTGTCCGCAGTTAATAATCGGATAGATGAGGGGGAGAAGAATCTGGGTGCGGTGAAGCAAGTTTGTGATGCCGTGAAAGAAAAAAACCAATAATTTGGAGGTACGAATAAGTGCAATAGAGAGCGATATTACAGAACATAGGGGCGTGTGGCCGGATGAGCGAATCAAAGAGATAGTGGAGGACTTACTTGCAGATAAACAAGGGGCATTAGACAGCGTGGAAGCTCAAGTCACACGGCAGGAAATGGTGCTAAATAAACACAGGGATGAAGTTGCGGAGGTAGTGGCCTGAATGAATACGATTAGCGCAGATGTAGAAAAGATCAGTATAAGAGGCGAAACGGGCTCTGACAGTACGCAGCGAGAGGTTTATGCCGACCAGGAGGAGATACAATCACTATTACAGTTTAAAGAGGCACAATTAGAAACAAATAGGAAACATAGGGAAGAACTAGCACAGTTGCAAGTAGCGTGCAGAAGTGAAGGTGAAACACCACCAGGTAGACTGCAAAGGGAGAGTGAGATAAATTCAGAAAACGAAAATAGGCAGAAAGAGGAAGACGAACTCAGAGAGTTGGAAGAACGGCTGTGTCGGATAAAACAGGTGGCAAACCCAACTGGGTATAGTCCAAGGTCGGAAAACATAAATGCGGAAGAAGAATGTAGGAGGCACTTCGTGTCGGTACAAACGTACACTTGCTTTCCGGATCCTGATAATTACCAACATCCATGCCTGTGGCTGTCTCAATTGCAAGATTCATTACCTTCATCGTGGGGACCGCTCCTCAAAATGAAATTTGTGTGTAACCATTTGAGGGACGAGGCTAGAGCGAAAATGCAGGAAGTTATTAAAGACTGTAGTAGCTACAAGATGTTTTGTGACAAGTTTTTAAATGAATTCTGGTCGAAAAGTAAGCAGGACCAGGTTAAGCAAAGGGGGTATAAGGGATCCAGTGTCGTGCTATCAGGAAATGCTGAGACGAAACAGGTATCTGGATGTGCCATACGAAACTGGGGAGCTCATTAGGATCTGTATAACGAAGTTGCCAGTGAGATTGCGCAGAGATATAGTGATAGCAGGCAGAGGCTTGAACGATTCTGCGTCATTTCAGCACTTCTTACAGGAACTGGGTAATGAGAGCAACATTGTGAACGGCGACATGACTCATAGGTCAGACAGAGGATAGGAACGGTAGAAACTATCAGAATGACAGGAGAGCATGGAATCAGAGGAATGACGGAAATGGAAGATGGCGAGGAAATAGGGGGCAGAATTCATGGGGATATCGACCAGCAAACCGGGAAAATAGAAGATGGGACAGAGATGGAAGAAGAAGGGAAAATGAAAATGATGGGCGAAGAGAAGATAGGCAGTTATTGGGTTCACGACAGGACAATCATTGTCACAATGACGGAGGGACAAGAAGGTGACTACTTGATAGACGGGTACAAACCAGGACTATTAATGATGTAAATATTAGGTATATCGGTTACGGAAAACTAAGGGAGAATCTGTTAGAGGAGGTAGGAGATGTGGGGAGTGAAGTCCACCCAATAATTAGCGTAGAAATAAATAATATAATCGTACCTTGTGTCATCGACACAGGCAGTGTAATGAGTGTTTTGAGGGAAGATGTGTTTAAGTGTTGTAGTCTTACAAAACCATGGCCAACGTTGCCATTGCAAAGGACAACACTGAGAGGGGCAATTACAGGAAAGGGAATTGAGGTGAAGTTACAAGCGCAGGTAGACTTTGTGTGCCAGGCGAAGAGGTTTAGTACAGTGTTCATGATTGTGTCATCTCTAACTGTTGAAGGGATATTAGGCGTTAATTTTTGAACCAATATAAAGCAGTCGTTAACATGAGAAATGGTTCGATGGAGTTGAAACGAGATTCGGAGGAAATTACATTAAGATTCGACGATTGCTTACATGGTAAAGATAACGCACACTTAGCATTATGTCTGGCGGTAAAGTCCGGTAGACAGGCACAGAATACGGGGTTCGAACAAGAGAAGAAGGAAATTCATAAATGTTTGGAGGAGGAGGTGCGAGAGAAAATCTGGCGTTTACGAGGGACCACGGTCTACGGGGAATTGCAGAAAATTTTATACGAGAATAGAAAGGTATTTAAACAAGCTGCGGGTACAATAAGAAATTTTGTGTATAGATTCAAGGTTAAGCCACATAAACAGTTTAGGGCCCAAGTGTACCCGATACCTGTTGTGTACAAAGAAAGAGTGGAAGCTGAGATCGAAAGCATGCTACAACAAGGGATTATCGAACCAGCATCCAGTCCGTACAACAGCCATTTAGTTTGTGTTGAAAAAAAGGATGGGTCAATTAGATTAGTTTTGGACGCAAGAAGGATGAATAAGATAATAGAGCCAGAGACAGATCGGCCGCTGACACTTGACGAATTGCTACAAAAGTTCCACGGGATCAGAGTTCTCAGCTCAGTTGATTTGAGAATGAGTTTCTGGCAGGTGGAGTTAGATAGGGGGTGTAGAAAACACACTGCTTTCTTGTGCTACGGGAAATCGTATCAATTCCGGAAACTACCATTTGGGTTAAATGTATCATCCGCGGCATTTATCAGAGCGCTAAATACTGTCATTCCTAATGAAATAAAAGACAGGGTAACACAGTACGTGGATGATGTCCTGATAGCAGAAAGAAACTGGGAAGACCACAATAGAACGTTAGGCATATTGCTCGGTGCACTGGAGAGACATTGGGTGACCGTGAATTTGGGAAAGTCAGAATTTGGACGAAAAGAAATCGAGTTTCTAGGTCACATTGTGACACCAGAGGGAATAAGACCAAATCCAGACAAACTCGAAGCAATAAGAGATTTTCCGGTGCCAAGAACAAAACGTCAGCTACGGGGTTATTTAGGATTAATCAATTTTTACAGGAGGTTCATTAAGATTGGGGGTGCAGCGACACCCAGACTATTTCAGCTGACTGGAAAGAAAACGGTATGGAATTGGGACCCTGTCGCGCAGGAAGAATATGAGGCGTTAAAGAAGGCACTGCTATCGGCACCTCTTCTCGGGCATCCAGACCTAGGGAAAGAGTTTTGTATGGCCACGGACAGTTCCCGTAGTGGACTTGGGGTAACATTGTTCCAAGAGCAAGAGCAAGGAGGAGAAGTAATACAACAACCTATTGCATTTGCGAGCCGAGTGCTTAGCAAAGCTGAGAGAAATTACACGGTAACTGAGCTTGAAGCTTTGGCAATAGTATGGGGTTTTAGTAAGTTTAGATACTATTTGTATGGAAGGCATACTAAAATCTATACTGACCACAAGTCACTACAGTTTCTGATGTCGGCCAAACTTAACCATAGACGACTCGCTAGGTGGGCACTCTATTTACAGGAGTTTCAGTTTTCGGTCATGTATATTCCTGGGCCACAGAATATAGTGGCAGATGCGTTGTCAAGGAACCCAGTAGGTCATGGTCAATGCTTTGATGAGGAGATAAACGAGAACAGATATGATATATTGTATATGCAGGGCGTGCCGTTCGAGAAATACATAGGGGCGGTACTCACAAATATCGCGAAAGAGCAGGATACAGACGCGTCATGGAGAATGGTGAAGGACAGAGTTAGAGCGAACTTAGATGCCAATATAGCGCGCTTTTATACAATTCAGAACGGGGTCCTTTTCTACCGTAGAAATCCGAACACACAGGACTGGGTGTTGTGTATACCGAATGAAATAGTCAACAAGTTGATCTGGTACACGCACCTAAGTTACGGGCATTACGGGGCAAGTAAATGCTGTAAGAAGTTAAGGGAATCAGTTTATTTCATTAGTATGGAGAGGAGGATCAAGAACGTGCTTGGTAGTTGCAAATTGTGCCAGAAGGCAAAATCGTTAACTATCTCATGCAAAGCACCGCTTTTTCCGATAGTGCCAGGTAGACTGAGGGAATTCGGAGCAAGAGATTTGTTTGGCCCGCTACCTAAGTCAGTGCAGGGATATAGATATGTTTTAGTAGCAGTGGAATTGGTGTCAAAGTATGTGACTTTTACCGCATTGAAACGTGCGACGGGAAGGACAGTAGCAGCAGCAATCGTTAAAAACTTTTTGCGAGAAGTAGGAACTGTAGAAAAGTTCATTGCTGACAATGGACCGCAATATAGATCCAGACAATGGCTAACCACACTGAAGAGAAGAAGGATAAAACCGGTGTTCATATCCCGATACCATGCTGCAAGTAACCCCAGTGAAAGAGTGGTAAAAGAACTGGGAAGATTGTGTAAGATCTATTGCCATAGGCAACACAGAAGTTGGAGTATTTTTCTCAAAGATTTTCAGGACATCCTCAATGAGCTACCACATGGAGCAACTGGTTTATCACCAATTACGGTACTAAAGAATGAACCACCACCAGATCGAGTCAGGGAGCTGGTAGATTTTCCGCGATCAGGAAAGCAGAGGCACACAGAAATTGTCAAGGTTGCGATAGAGCGAATTAAGAAAGCAGCTAAGGATAGGCAGGAGAAGCAGAAAGGAAAGATCCGTAAGATCGAATTGGCAGTAGGAGACAAGGTTCTAATAAAAACTCATCGATTATCAAAGAAGCACAGATTTCTAACTAGCAAATTCTTCACGGTATATAGTGGACCATTCAGAGTGAGGCGGATTGTCCATGAAAATGCTGTACTGATTGAGATGATCGAGGGAAAACAATCTCGTGGGCTTCATCACATTTCTAACATCAAATTATGGAAAAGTTAAGGATAGATGTAAGGTAGGCAATTTATGGTAGATAGTCAGTGTATTTATTTGTGGTGTGTAACGTTGTGCAGGGTCAAATCGAACATAAGAATTTTCAGGCGGGATGTCAGGAAGTGTGACGGAATAGACTGGTCAAATGAGTCATGAACAGGAGTCGACAGAGTGGTGTATGTACGTATTTTTTGTCATATGAATGAGGATCAAGCAGAAACGACGTGATGATTGAGTGAATAAAGATGGTAGATAGAGAAGCGACGTGATAAATAGTAGTGGATAAAGGTGATATGTAAGGAAAGAAGCGACGTGAAGCAGTGTGATTAATAAAGAGAGATTCGACGTGATGAAACAGTGGTAAATAAAGGTGAGTAGAATTAATAATGTGGAGATGTCTTAGATGTATGTTACAGAGAGGCCTGTGTATGCTGCAATAGAGATTGATGCCAATGGCGAAGGAAGACCAGGAAATGATGGAGTAATGGACGGACGGAGAGCCGAAATACGAAGGAAGAGATGAGGACAACTGCACAATGTGAAAGGACGTAAAGGGAGTATGAGACCCAGATGGTGAACGTTGTGGAATACTGACGTAAGATGTGATGTAAGTGTAGATCTAATTCTTAGGATAACATTTGCGATTTGGCAAAAATTATATTTTTTGTTGTTGTTGAAGCCTGGTACCAGTATAACTAATCAAAACGGTACCAAGAATGTGTACAGTTATTTTGCAGGTTGATTAATTTGTGTATTTTTTGTTCTTAGATGAAATGTCGCAATTCTAAGTTGGTGTTTAGCAGAATGATTAATGGGTAAAGCGAATGCGGAGGTAAGCCGATGGAGAGAGGTGCCAGAGTGAAAGGACGAATTCGGAGACTGGAGTGCTATCTCCGAAACAGCTTCATGTGTTATGTGGTTGAGTATAAGGGAGCAAAGGTATGGTATGTTGTCGTGAGTGTGATGGTGTTATGAGTATAAGGGAGCAAAGGTATGGTATGTTGTCGTGAGTGTGGTGGTTTTAAGGTTTGCTGACTTCTAGACCTATTCTGTTAGTATATTAATGGATTGAACGAGAAGGAAAATGTGATGTCTGGTGAGTGAGAGCCGTAGAGTAGTGTGATCAATGCGCACACTCCTGTAAAGGGGATGCTACCGATCTGTAACTAAAACATTATTATGTATGGTTTGATTGGATGAACCTCGATGGCAGGTCAGGATCTGACATCATGTGGATGGTTCATACGTGTCCTAGAAATGTTGTTATATATAATAAAATGTAAAATATATAGAAAGATACTAATTTCAGTCTGTCACAAGCACAAAGGTGCATTGTATGTTGTAGATTTAGAGTCATCAGTTTCTAAAATGTTTGTTGTGTTAGGATGTTAAAGTAGTTTACTATTTAATAACATGTGGTAGGCAAGTGAGAGCTGTGTGGATTATTTCTTATTTTTTTGTTAGATCACTTTCAAGGGGTATTAATTTTCAGTCTGTCACAAGCACAAAGGTTCACTGTATATTGTATTTTAGAATAAACTGTTTCTAATATTTTCGCTGTGATAGAATGTTAGAGTAGCATATTATTTGATATTGTAATTATGAGCAGTATAGATTGTTTATTATTCCTTTTGTTTTTTTTACACTTTCATGTTTTGTATGAGGGACGACAGGTACAATCAATAGCACAAGTGTGGGCTGTATATAGAAAAGAGATAAATGTTGATGTTGTATGTGTAGAAAACTAGGGTGTATAATTTTATGTTTTTTAGAACAAAGATTCTCTTATTACCAATGTATCTAGTACATCATACATGTAATCAATGAGTATTTAAATAATGTAAGAATATCCTTTTGTATGTAATGTTGCAAGATGCACGAAAGGGTCTGACTGATTGGGTGTCGTAACGCCCATACCGCTAGCGGGCCGAGCTGACGTCGCCATCGCGACGGGCGACAGAGCCGCGGCACTCCCCACTCCATTGTCGGTCGAGGTACACTCCACGCGCCGCTACAGCAGGTCAACGGCCTGGGGCGACACGCGCGTACCACTGGCCATTCATAAGTTCCGCCACCCTTACGACTGGGGAAGGTATCCCGCAGAGGCAACAGCGGGTGGTTTCTTCTGCTCAACGGCGCGCGCGGCGGCGCTACGGCAGAATGGACGACGCGCGGCAGAGCCCGGCGGGCATTTTTTACCAGCAGCTATTAACTAGTACTGGACTGCGGAGCCGTGAAACAAGATGACTGCTCGTATGTCTCCATAAGGTGGAAAGTGAGGGACTGGTGTTTCCACATTGTGAGTGGTGGAAAAGATTTTGTCTTTAGCAGACAGGACGATTGTTTTGTTTTGTCTTGACCACTGAATGGTGGGATCCATAAACTTTTGACAGTGACTTGTTAAGTGTGCTTTGTGAATTGCATGTGGGACACTTGGTATACTTAGAGGACAGTTGTCGTTTGGTGAACAATTATTGTATGAAGGCAAGAAACTAGAGTGGGACATTGACATTTGCGTCTGTAGTAGGAGACATTTCTTGAATTGGCGCGGGAATAAGTGCTGTTTGTTGAAACTTACGACTTTTAATTACACCATGAACTGAAAGGACAGAACCGTGGGTAATAGTAGTTGTAGGGCCTTTTTTTGGACGAACAGATTCGTGTGGATGGTACTCTGAGAGTGACTATGACATTTGTGTTTAATGAGAGATACAGTTTACTGTTCAGTGCGTGTTCAAAATGCCGAATTGAGAGACTCAAAGACTTTCGTCCGGGTAACCATGGGAGAGCTTTGACACCGAGACAGTGGTTCTAGGAAAACTATCAGCAACTTTTTGACCCCAAGAAAATCACAGAATGAAATGTTTCCGTATGACTCGCAAGATAGGGAATAATGTATTTGTACTTGTAATTGTGTAAATTGTTTTATATGTTTCATTCCTGAAGGGACAGCAAGTGTAATTGTATTTCATTAACATTTGTGTTTAGAATAGTTAGTGTTAGTTTTTTGGTTTGTTCTGGGTTATCAAGTTCACGTAGCATGTTTATTAGAATATTTGGTACAATGATGCTTTAACTATTAGCCAGTGGCGTAATACTAACGTAGCGGCTCTTGTAGCATTGATCAGTAAGGTTGTCACAGGGGAGAAGAGTTTGCATTGCACAACAAATATCGGAATTAATTGATGCATTTTGATGTCGTGCATAGTAATAATCTTGTTGGTGTTTTGACTGAAGCCACTTATTTTTATTATCACAGTGGTGACATTTCACGTTAAAGTGTAACGAAGGCTAGCCGAAATGCAAGTTCCTGTCGTCTATATGTGTGACAACAGAGAAATGAACAGTAGAGTAAGATAAGAGAGCTACTGGTAGATTCAAGCACTTATTGCTAACTATTTATTGCGTGTATTGATCAAAGTTGATGGACTGACTAGCTCAGCAGCAGGTATTTGTACTGATGGACAAGGATAAGGTTAAACTCACTGTCGAGTAGTTGTGGCAATTGCTTAGGTGATGATAGTTAATGAGGTATGACATGATGTCTTAGGCGAACTATATTACGTAACCAGTATGTAACTTGCGGTATATTTCATTGTGTTTCTTCTCAGTTTCATTTCTCTGTAGGTTTGAGGTATATTTTAGAGTAATGGTATGGAGCCTGACATTCTACGTGTAACTAGTGTACGAAATTTTTTCTTGTGTTGATTTTGTTTTGTATTTAGACATTGCCGTCTAAAGATTATTACAACGCAATTTATGAATGTCAGAATACTTGTTCGGTGTTTGGACGGTGAACTATTTAAATTTCCATGAGTACAATTAGTATTTTTTTATTTGTTTTAGAATTATTGAAGTTTGGATTACTCATAAAAATAACGAAGATCCCAGTAACTAAAGCAAATTTTATCTCAACATTATTTTTTTTATTTGTATGATATAATGTTTTATTTGTCATGTGGATTGTTGTAAATTTGTATGTGTACGTTACTCTGGATTGTGGAGAGTACAATAATGCAACAACTGTCAATAGTTTGGTAAAGTAACAACATTTGGTCGTCAATTTGAGGTCACCAGGGGCTAAGGTCTCCTCCTGGGTATTTTGATGAATTGCTACGTTTGTTCTAATACAGTCTTCTTAAAATAAAATGTTCGGAACTACCCTCGCATTGCAAGGATAGTACCACGCCATTTTTTTCTGCATGGGTAGCCGGTGGTGAAAGGGTACAGTACCGCCCAACATTGAAAATAGGTACGAAATACTTCATTATTTTTTGTCAGAACAACACATTTTTTTTTAAAGTAACTCAATTTCAATTAATACAGCGAAGCCGGATACCAGTGTGGGAAAGAATGACAATTTATTTATTTAATTGATCACATGTGCACTCCCTCAAAATAAATCCCTACATCCAGTTTGGTGAGATCTGTGAAATGAATGAATGTATGGTCGTCTGCTAACCACAGATAGTGAATGGGAATATATGATCATCTTTGAGTCGATCCTTTGGCTGCCTTTGGTGAGACCAAAGAGATGAAAATTTTACCAGAGCTTTGAGCGCCTGAAATGTGGCTGACCAATAAGGTAGCAAGGTGCTTCTCCCACTTCGACAGAGGTGCGAGAGAACCGGAATACGGCCATGTTTCAGCACTCTGCCGCTGGACCTTCTGCTGTAAAGACCTGTTTTTTGTTGTGCTCCGTAATGAAAGAGTGGAGGCATGGTATGCATGTGGAATATTTAAGAGTAGTTAGAATTAATAATTTCTCTATCTCAGGAACGTTTGTGGGGAGAATTAAATGTCAGGCAGGTAATTTTAAGGGGATTGTAGTGAACCAACGCTCACAATGAAACCACGTGTAATTATAAGTTGAGATACTTCCGTGTGCTTAAGTTAAGCTGAATTACTAGCGTGTGTACAATAAGCTGAAATATTTAATAAATAGCGTGTGTATCATAAGTTGAAATATTTAAGAAATATCATTCCGTGTGACGCTAGACTTAAACTCTGAGAGAGAATCAAGGTGAGTCGGCCGTCTATCCAGCAACGCCACTTGGCTTGCATTGCACAGGAAGACGTGCGTTTACCTCCAGAGTTCACAGTAGGAAAGTAGAATTACAAAGTGGGGCAGTGTCGTGTGAAACTGGGATAAATATTGATTGAAGTGGGAAAGCGGAAAGTGATAATGTTGTAACCATTCTTTGTGTAGTATTTCATATTGTGATGTGGTGTATGTCATGTAATTTGGGTATGTGTGGTTTGCATGGGGCAGTAGCAAGGTAGTTTCGAAAGATTTGTGGGTTATGCTTGTTCCTTCTGTATCGCTCGATCTGGAGGAAAGTTTCGTGAGGATGATTGTGAGAGTCGAAGCGTGAGATATGATAAAAGATCCACCATCCTATCCAGAAAGTGCACTGTTGCGGTAAATAAATTACGAGACCATAATATAGAGATTCACTAATGTAAAGCCATGCCCACTGGGCGGAATTTCTCATGTGATATTATTGTAGGTTGCAGAATTTGTGTGTTTAGGAATAAATCAGATAGTGAAAAGAAAGAGATTGGTGGCCTTTTTCATTAAATTGTATGTCGTCATAATGTCACGAATTTATATAAAAGCCGTTAAATAAAAGACAAAAAGTAAATGTGGTTTTGCCAGTGCGTAGTGTACAGTCAGAGTTCTATAAATCACTGACAGTCAGATGCGTGTTTATGTTGCGTATTATTCATACAGGAGAGTAATTTGTAACTAAATAGTAAGATACGAGAATTCATGTTACTCGATAAATTAAGGAAGAATCCACTCGCTTGGCAATCCACTCATCTTGCAGGCCTGACTGCTTGATGCCACAGTATGAGAAAGGCAAGTGGGTGCCTCTCAACCTAACACTTTCATATCTACATTAACCTCCTTTACATGTACGCATCTGGAGAGATCTTGTGCAGTTGGATGGGTGCAATGAGTATGATGGATGTGGAACAGTCTTCACTGAACAACAGTTATGGGCTTAGCTCTTCTGTTACTCTATGAGATGGGGAATGTAGCAGGTATGGTATACTCCCACTTCTGGTTGATTGGTGACAGTGTTGCAGTGAGGTTGTTCGAAGACGATGTGAGTAGACCTTTCAATTCGCAGCTTCATCCTGTAAATGCAAGAATGCTCTGTGACTCTTATCCACATAGGGAAAGATGGCCAATCGTAAATGTAGATTCCACATCGTGATCAAAGTGCTAGAAATATGTAGATAATCTAACTGCTTCGTTATAAGACGCTGTTACACTTTGGTATATGTGTCTGAAAATTAACCATGAATAGACATACTGTATTGTCATCTATCTCATGATCAATGTAATTAATTAGCCTATCAGTTTGATATCAATGATGTTCCACCTGCCAGGTGGAATTGAGGGCTTGGGTCCCAAGGATATGATTGGGGAGTTGGAGTGGTAAACAGTCGTTTTTTGTTGTGGCGATATTTTGTAACGAAATTTCAATCTCCCACCTACAAACGGGGCGATGACACTCGCAATAAAATCAGACGTATTACCGAATTTATGAAGTGATACGAAGTATAAACCTGATATTTAAAACTACTCTGTACTGTTACCTTAAGATAGTTTGTATGTGACGAGGCACTGGTTACTTTAAGAGACTTCAAAAGTGAGGAGGTATGCTGCCACAGAGGTAGATGTTATTATTCCGTCATGGACCAAAAATGACTTTAATGTTCTAATGCTGCGATGCATGACATATCTTGTATTAAGCTGATGAGAACACATGATTTTTTTCCTAATGAGAGAATACACAGAGGAAAAGTAGCCTATGCCACACACTAACAGGATTGTCACAACAAGTAACGATCATTTTAGCGATGTAAAAACACGTATGTATTACCTTTTATACTGTCTTCCAAAATAACTCGTAGAAAAAGGAGTTATCTACATTTCGCTTGAGAATTTCGACTTGTATGTTGAACAACATCCCTTTTTCGGTTTGGTTAAAGTGGCTTATTTAAAATGGCCCATATCGGAATACAATTGGTTACAACTACTGTACACATCGATACCGTTACTGCTTAACTCGCAGAGTGCTGCTGGACAGGAGTGATCACGGGAGTCGGTGACCGGATAACGCATATTAGCTTAGCCTTTGACGAATAGTTAGGTACAAAGAGTGCACCGACTTCTTTGCTCTTTCCCATAGCAGTAGGAGCTAGCAAAGTCACCAGTGTGCTGGGTGAGTGGTGACAAAAGTAGATGTGCGTCTTGCATGAGAAGATTCAATATGACGGATGTCTGCGCTGGAGAGTTCGCCCCCCCCCCCTCTCCCCCATGTAAATTGACCGGTTGACTGCTTGGTGACAGTTTTTCTGATCTATGAGCGTTCAGTAGGTTCAGCGTGTGTATGCTGGGGTATGGGCGCGCAGCTACCAGCCTGGTCTCTGCTGGCCAGTACCCGCGAGACAAAGCAACGTCCCTGTCGGCGGCAGAACCCAGCATTTGGCAGACAGCGCCCTCTTCGCATTCGTGTTTGTGATTGGTTGGCTTTATTCACCAGATATGTTTAGCGAAAATATTGTGGTGGAGCAGGG
The DNA here is from genome assembly GCF_023898315.1 of Schistocerca nitens. NCBI lineage: Eukaryota > Metazoa > Arthropoda > Insecta > Orthoptera > Acrididae > Schistocerca > Schistocerca nitens. The sequence goes on along the minus strand of NC_064621.1, from coordinate 316,382,063 downwards.
TGCTTTTGTTCTCAAATGTTAGTGCAACCAAGACCTCAGATATGTTTTGCGCCATGACGTGTTTGTGGCAGACATTTAAGTATTTGATTTGCATAATTTTTGTATGTGATAGTCAAACTTTGAAAATGTGTTTACACTATGTCATCGTAAGGTGGTGGTAAGTGTGTTTTCTGTGCTCTGTTAGACACCTGAAAATTGTTAAAAAAATTTATTCGATTGTGTAGTTCGAATGGACTATTTCCCTCCATATTTGATATCGAAATTGTAACAGCTCTCCCTTTTTCCCCCGCATTAGTCAATAGGAACATAGTATTCTGAAGAGAGATGAAACCATCACTCTGCGTGTTTGGAGATGTTGGTTCACATCCACACACAGAAACAGAAAGACAGAGACAAGGAACAAGTCTGGAATTTCCTGATCAACAAAATCCGCCACTTGATGTTTTGTTTTGGGGCGCGAGATCAAAGAAGACCGACATCCGGTCCATGGTTGGCAGTATGTAGCATCTTGGGCACGAGTAAAATATTTGTGTCTCTTATTTTGCTCTACACTACAGCATATTTACGGATGAGCAAAGTCGAAATAGATCCCTTGCGTAGGTGTACTTGCCAGTATGCCCCTAACAAATCTGCACCGCTGACTGGGAGGTGTATTTGTTAGGAATAACACGTGCTTCGAATTTCATATTAAACTGAAGGACCCCTTTCCCACCTGGGATTACTGGGACATATTAGGGATATACAGCACCCAACTGGCATTGAAGGGATACTGGTAATAAGCTTCGCAATTATTGACGATATTTAAATGACTGAGAATGCAAATTAGGCAATGTCTGCAATAATCTATGACATGAGAGGAGTGTTTCTTCTCTTGCAGTCATAAAAATCAACAAATGGAGATGGGAATGTGCACCACGATGTTTTATTTCGATTAGGTCTCCTATGTGTCACACTTCCTCGCTCTATTTATATCTCTCGAAATGTGCATGAGAGCATGATATGAGATTATAACGAGACATACTTCGATCAACGACTAACCCAAAGATCCTTAGAAAGCGGTCAGCTTCTCAAAGAAGATCAGATGATTATGTTCTTCATGGGTATGCTGCCACATAAAATCTTCAATACACGGTACTCAGGCGATCCATCTGACCGCCTTCTTCAGGTGCGATCGCTAAGACACAATCACGTAGGAGTTGAATGAACATCAGAAACGGCGGCTGCTTTACACCCCAGGTCAACGCCACTGCGCCTGCGCGAGAAGCGGAAGAGCTGCCCCTTGCGAAAAGTAGAATTGCAGCACCGCCAGCCGTAGAAACTTGCGAAAGTGATAAATCGCAAATTAAAATGTAGCTGGTCGAAAATCAGACCGTTCTTGTTTTATATCAGATAAAATAGGGTTCCATACCGTGCTTAAAGGAAAACCTCTGTCTCAATACATAATGTCATCAGATAATCGTATTTCGATGGATTCCTTGACTACACAATTCCAGAAACGAGAAGTCGATTGGTTGAAATGGCTATGAGCACTATGGGACTTAACATCCGAGGTCTTCAGTCAACGAGAAGTCGTAGCAACAATTTGTGTCTCTTTAAACGACATATTATGCCCTTCGTTGAGACAATGTTCGGCGACGGAAGATTTTTCAGGCTGAAGAAAAAGGATGTGACGCTGATGTTCCACACATCGGTCATGAAGAGTGCGAATAGTCTGTCCAATTTAGGCCTTTTCAAAATGAAAGGGAATTTTAAAAATTCGCACTGTTCATGACCGAAGCGTGAGACATCAGCGTCACATACATTTACTCCAGCCCGAAAAATCTACCGTCGCCGAAAATTGTCGGAACGAAGGGCATAGTAAGTCGTTTAAACAGACGCCACAGCTCCGGCTTCTCGTTACTGGGATTTTGTACTCTACACCTCCTGCCGTCTTGATCCCCCTCATCGCCTGGTTGCTCCTCTCCTTTCCAACCTCCGCCCTCTGCCGTGCCTTCACCGTTGTGTCCCCCCTGCCTTCCATCACTACACCCTTCATCTGCTTTCCCAAGGTGGCTTCCATCAACTCCCCCTCCTGGATGATGCCCTATGTCCCCCCATTTATCCCTCCTATCAACTCTGATCCTTACCTCCCACTCCCTTCCTCTGTTCTTTTCCCGGGGTACCTCTCCCCCCTCCCATCCTGTTTTTTCCCCACCTACCCTCTCTCTGCCTCCCTTCTCACTCCCCAAGTCCTTTTTCATTTCCCTCCTCTGCCTTTCCCCATTCCCTGTCGCATCAGCCCTCTTCCCCCCTTATGAGCCCTCTCTCTCTGTCCTTTCCCCCTCACCCTTCGTTTTTTCTCTCCTCCCCCTTTTCTTCCCCTCATCTGTCCAGGTCCCCACGACCCATCTTTCCTCGGCTGTGGTGTGTCATCTTCGTACCAACTTTTTAGTGCAGTGTTGTACTAAATTGGTGATCCCTTGATGCCTCAGTATATGCCCTACCAACCGATCAGTTCTTCTAGTCAAGTTGTGACACAAATTTCTCCTCTATCCAATTCTATTCAATACCAACTCATTAGTTATGAGATCTATCCATCTAACCTTCAGCATTCTTCTGTAGCACCACATTTCGAAACCTTCTATTCTCTTCTTGTCTAAACTATTTATTGTCCACATTTCACTTCCATACATGGCTACACTCCATACCAATACTTTCAGAACCGACCTCCTGACACTTAAATCTATACTCGATGTTAACAAATTTTTCCTCTTCAGAAAAACTTTCCTTGCCATTGCCAGTATACATTTTATATCCTCTCTACTTCGACCATCATTTGTTATTTTGCTCCCCAAATAGCAAAACTCGTTTACTACTTTAAGCGACTCATTTCCTAATCTAATTCCCGCAGCATAACCCGATTTAATTCGACTACATTCCATTAACCTCGCTTTGCTTTTGTTGATGTTCATCTTATATCCTCCTTTCATGACACTGTCCAGTCTGTTCAGCTGCTCTTCCAGGTCCTCTGCTGTCTCTGACAGAATTTCATTGTCATCGGCGAACTTCAAAATTTTTATTTCTTCTCCATGGATTTTAATTCCAACTCCGAATTTTTCATTTGTTTCCTTTACTGCTTGCTCAATACACAAATTGAATAACATAGAGGATAGGCTACAATCCTCTCTCACTCTCTTCCTAACCACTGATTCCCTTTCATGCCCCTAGACTCCTATAACAGCCATCTGGTTTCTGTACAAATTGTAAATAGCCTTTCGCTCCCTGTATTTTACCCCTTCCACCTTCAGAATTTGAAAGAGACTATTGCAGTCAACATTGTCAAAAGCTTTCTCTAAATCTACAAATGCTAGGAACGTAGGTTTGCCTTTCCTTAACCTTTCTTCTAAGATAAGTAGTAAGGTCAGTATTGCCTCACGTGTTCCAATATTTCTACGGAATCCAAACTGATCTTCCCCGAGGCCCGCTTCTACCAGATTTTCCATTCGTCTGTAAAGAATTGGCTTATTAAACTGATTGTTCGGTAATTTTCCATTTGTCAACACCTTCTCTCTTTGGGATTACTATATTCTTATTGAAGTATGAGGGTATTTCGCCTGTCTCATACATCTTGCTCACCAGATAGTAGAGTTTTGTCAGGACTGGCTTTCCCAAGGCCGTCAGTAGTCCTAATGGAATGTTGTCTACTCCCGGGGCCTTGTTTCGACTCAGGTCTTTCAGTGCTCTGTCAAACTCTTCACCAAGTATTGTATCTCCCATTTCGTCTTCATCTACATTCTCTTCCAATTCCAGAATATTGTCCTCAAGTACGTCGGCCTTGTATAGACCCTCTATATACTCCTTCCACCTTTTTGCTTTCCCTTTTTTGCTTTGAAGTGCGTTTCCATCTGAGCTCTTGATATTCATACAAGTGGTTCTCTTTTCTCCAAAGGTCTCATTAATTTTCCTGTAGGCAGTATCTATCTTACTCTTAGTGATACTAGCTTCTACATCCTTACATTTGTCCTCTAGCCATCCCTGCTTAGCCATTCTGTACTTCCTGTCGATCTCATTTTTGAGACGTTTGTATTCCGTTTTGCCTGCTTCATTTACTGATTTTTTATATTTTCTCCTTTCATCGATTAAATTCAATATCTCTTCCGTTACCCAAGGATTTCTACTAGCCCTCCTCTTTTTACTTACTTGATCCTCAGAACCTTCACTATTTCATCTCTCAAAGCTACCCAATCTTCTTCTACTGTATTTCTTTCCCCCATTCTTGTCAAATTCTCCCTAATACTCTCCCTGAAACTCTCTACAACCTCTGGGTCTGTCAGTTTATCCAGATCACATCTCCTTAAATTCTCACCTTTTTGCAGTTTCTTCAGTTTTAATCTACAGTTCATAACCATCAGATACATAACTAATGAGGAGGTACTGACTAGAATTGGGGAGAAGAGGAGTTTGTGCCACAACTTGACAAGAAGAAGGGACCGGTTGGTAGGACATGTTCTGAGGCACCAAGGGATTACAAATTTAGCATTGGAGGGCAGCGTGGAGAGCAAAAATCGTAGAGGGAGACCAAGAGATGAATACACTAAGCAGATTCAGAAGGACGTACGTTGCAGTAAGTACTGGGAGATGAAGAAGCTTGCACATGATAGAGTAGCATGGAGAGCTGCATCATACCAGTCTCAGGACTGAAGACCGCAAGGCCGGCCGAAGTGGCCGCGCGGTTCTGGCGCTGCAGTCTGGAACCGCGAGACCGCTACGGTCGCAGGTTCGAATCCTGCCTCGGGCATGGATGTGTGTGATGTCCTTAGGTTAGTTAGGTTTAACTAGTTCTTAGTTCTAGGGGACTAATGACCTCAGCAGTTGAGTCCCATAGTGCTCAGAGCCATTTGAACCATTTTTTTGAAGACCGCAACAACAATCAATATTTTGTGTTCGGAGCACACATCTTTCCCTGGAAATGTATTACAATTTAAAACCTGGTTCCTGAATCTCTGTCTTACCATTACATAATCTATCTGATAACTTCTAGTATCTCAAGTCATCTTCTATGTATACAATCTGCTTTCTTGTTTCTTGAACCAAGTGTTCGCTACAATTAAGTTATGCTCTGTGCAAAGTTCTATTAGGCGGCTTCCTCTTTCATTCCTTCCCCCCAATCCATATTCACCTACTACGTTTCCTTCTCTCCCTTTTCCTACTGTCGATTTCCAGTCAGCCATGGCTATTAAATTTTCGTCTCCCTTCACTATCTGAATAATTTCTTTTATCTCATCATACATTTCATCAATCTCTTCGTCATCTGCGGAGCTAGTTGGCAAATTAACTTATACTACTGTGGTAGGCGTGGGCTTCGTATCTATCTTGGCCACAATAATGCGTTCACTATGCTGTTTGTAGTGGCTTATCCACATTCCAATTTTCATATTCATTATTAAACCTACACCTGCATTACCCCTATTTGGTTTTGTATTTAGAACCCTGTATTCACCTGACAAGAAGTCTTTTTCCGCCTGCCACCTACTTCACTAATCCTCACTATATCTAACTTTAAACTATCCATTTCCCTTTTTAAATTTTCTAACCTACCAGCCCCATTATGGGATATGACATTCCACGCTCCGATCCGTAGAACGCCAGTTTTTTTTCTCCTGATAACAACGTCCTCCTGAGTAGTACCCGCCTGGAGATCCAAATGGAGGACTATTTTACCTCCGGAATATTTTACCCAAGAGGACGCCATCATCATTTAACCATACAGTAAAAGTTGCATGCCCTCGGGAAAAATTACGGCTGTAGTTTACCCTTGCTTTCTGCTGTTCGCTGTACGAGCACAGCAAGACCGTTTTGGTTAGCGATACAAGGCCAGATCAGTCAATCATCGAGACTGTTGCCCCTGCAACTACTGAAAAGACTGCTGCCCCTCTTCAGGAACCACACGTTTGTCTGGGCTCTCAACAGATAACCCTCCGTTGTGGTTGCACCTACGGTACGGCTATCTGTATCGCTGAGGCACGCAAGCCTCCCCACCAACGGCATGGTCCATGGTTCGGGGGGGGGGGGGGCGAAACTAGATAACTGAAAGATATTTACTCGTAATTTGACGTCCTGTAGAAAGATCGATCCGGACGAGAGTAAAAGGTGTACGTAGCACTTCTACCAATGGGAGATCAGTCGTGCATGGTTTCCTCAAGCGCAGCAGCTGAATAACCTCAGAATGGACTCATTACTTTCTGTTTAAGATTTTCTTTCCTTCAAGGAGAAAGAAATGTTTTTATCTCTTCTAATGTTTCTGTAAACTTTATAATTAGCATACGGGCATCACTGATTTTTGAATCTGTCCCCTCGACAGGTAACTGTATTCTCTCATTCAAATGCCACATCTGAGTTTCATCTCTGGAGCTACTGCCCGGATAATCCTATCTACACTCCTGGAAATGGAAAAAAGAACACATTGACACCGGTGTGTCAGACCCACCATACTTGCTCCGGACACTGCGAGAGGGCTGTACAAGCAATGATCACACGCACGGCACAGCGGACACACCAGGAACCGCGGTGTTGGCCGTCGAATGGCGCTAGCTGCGCAGCATTTGTGCACCGTCGCCGTCAGTGTCAGCCAGTTTGCCGTGGCATACGGAGCTCCATCGCAGTCTTTAACAGTGGTAGCATGCCGCGACAGCGTGGACGTGAACCGTATGTGCAGTTGACGGACTTTGAGCGAGGGCGTATAGTGGGCATGCGGGAGGCCGGGTGGACGTACCGCAGAATTGCTCAACACGTGGGGCGTGAGGTCTCCACAGTACATCGATGTTGTCGCCAGTGGTCGGCGGAAGGTGCACGTGCCCGTCGACCTGGGACCGGACCGCAACGACGCACGGATGCACGCCAAGACCGTAGGATCCTACGCAGTGCCGTAGGGGACCGCACCGCCACTTCCCAGCAAATTAGGGACACTGTTGCTCCTGGGGTATCGGCGAGGACCATTCGTAACCGTCTCCATGAAGCTGGGCTACGGTCCCGCACACCGTTAGGCCGTCTTCCGCTCACGCCCCAACATCGTGCAGCCCGCCTCCAGTGGTGTCGCGACAGGCGTGAATGGAGGGACGAATGTAGACGTGTCGTCTTCAGCGATGAGAGTCGCTTCTGCCTTGGTGCCAATGATGGTAGTATGCATGTTTGGCGCCGTGCAGGTGAGCGCCACAATCAGGACTGCATACGACCGAGGCACACAGGGCCAACACCCAGCATCATGGTGTGGGGAGCGATCTCTTACACTGGCCGTACACCACTGGTGATCGTCGAGGGGACACTGAATAGTGCACGGTACTTCCAAACCGTCATCGAACCCATCGTTCTACCATTCCTAGACCGGCAAGGGAACTTGCTGTTCCAACAGGACAATGCACGTCCGCATGTATCCCGTGACACCCAACGTGCTCTAGAAGGTGTAAGTCAACTACCCTGGCCAGCAAGATCTCCGGAACTGTCCCCCATTGAGCATGTTTGGGACTGGATGAAGCGTCGTCTCACGCGGTCTGCACGTCCAGCACGAACGCTGGTCCAACTGAGGCGCCAGGTGGAAAAGGCATGGCAAGCCGTTCCACAGGACTACATCCAGCATCTCTACGATCATCTCCATGGGAGAATAGCAGCCTGCATTGCTGCGAAAGGTGGATATACACTGTACTAGTGCCGACATTGTGCATGCTCTGTTGCCTGTGTCTATGTGCCTGTGGTTCTGTCAGTGTGATCATGTGATGTATCTGACCCCAGGAATGTGTCAATAAAGTTTCCCCTTCCTGGTACAATGAATTCACGGTGTTCTTATTTCAATTTCCAGGAGTGTATTTCCGTAAACGTTGTAGTGATTGCTTGCTCACTTCGCTGGATTCTACGAATCAGTGGAGATTCACCTTTTGCAGCTCCTGCCTCGTCACCGCTATCCTATTCCGTTAATATTTTCTGCGATTCTTTAGAATACATGTCAACGTATGAACGTATGTGGCTTGTGCTTCATCCCATCGGAATGAGCACATCGCATACGTGAGAATCTATCCATAGCGTACCTGTTGGTACGCTACATTTTATGCAGAATCTCCTTGAAGTTTCGTCTATATCGGCCATCATTCAGTTCCCTCGTTGTATCAATAACCAGAATGCTCTACTGCTTGTTATTCCAGCATACTTAGTTCCTAATGTGCTTTAAATTCTGGTTGTTCTGTTTTTAAGCGATAATAAGGTTCTCATTATCCATTATCTTTCACCAGTTGCTTTGAAAGCCTTCAGTGTCTCTGCCTTAAGAAAAAAAAAAAAAGACTTTCATATGACGGCCAAACGGATCTCATCCTGGATTTCCACTGTGACGTAATCAAATATAAATACACTATTTGGCTTTACCTTTTCAGGTGACGGTATATCGCTGCTTTCGCTGAATGTCGGGTATGCTCTATTGATGCCACACAGACTCCCTGCAATAGTTAATGTTTTGTCTAAAACAGGAGTTGTGAAAAATTACACAAATCCTCGAGGTGGACCCCTTCAGGATTAACAACGTCAGAACAAGTTTAGTCTTCTCATAATCTGAGTGTCGAACAACTGAAGCGTGTATTGCATCACACATGTTTCCTGCGAGTAATGATCCCTTCTTCAGCTTTCCAGTGCAATCGAAAGACTAGTCAGTTACTACAATTATCTAGTGAAGGGGATGTTTCCTCCACTTGCTCATGACAATACCCACACACTCGCATTTGCATACAGGATATTTTATAAAGAACACAGATATGTAGCTCTTAGACTTTACTTATAAATATTTACGAATGTTATGGTATATGGACATAGTTAAATGCGATCGCAGTTTTGTATCTACATGTGGCACACTTCTATCATTTATTTCTACCTTCGTATAAGTATCGTATGGTGGAAGAAGGAAGAGGCAATGGATAGAGTACTACGGAGGAGAACGATCCAGAAGAGCAACGCCGACCCTACGTGACTTGGGACAAGGCGACGATAAAGAAGAAGAAGACATGTATCGTTTGAGTCATATAGTTGAGCTATGGATTCTCTAAATGGGCATAGTATTTAGTGGGCAGGTTACAATGGTTTACTGCATAATATCTCGCAGAGTCGGTGAATGCACGACTGCCAACTTAGACGACATTCTAAAGCATACAATATGGCATTACTTGCGTACGTTAGATTCTTAAACGTCTGTTCCTGTAGATGTACGCACTGTTATAAAACATTTTCATTGTTCAAGAGAAGTCTCCTGCTGTATTTGTATGTTCTCCCTGCGTTAGTGATAGAGATTGAACGCCTCCTTGACAAAGTAGACATCTGCACTTATGTATTTCATAGTTGAAACCATTCATCTGTGGATAATATCGCAATAGCATTAAAAATAATGGATTTTCCCTAACATCGTACTGACAGTGATGCGTTCACAACTGGTGTTGTTTAAAATTTAGCAAATGGTAAACAATATAATTACCGAGCCCTGTGGCTCCTTCACCTCACTTGGAATGCATCTTCACATCATTACACTTTTCTGAATCCGCACAAGGTGAATTATTTACTATCACTGTTAACATGTATTATTTGCACCAGCATTGGCCAGTTCGAAAGAAAGAATTTTGACATAACACATTAAAATATGAATACGCTTCCGTCTATTGACAGTTCATTGTCAGAATGAACAAATTCATGATCATTTCACTGTTTAAATGGCTGAAATCAAAGAAATATTTTTATAAGAAATTTAGGGAGACGTAGCATCACAAGTGCTGTACTGTAGTATTTATTTCTATCTTTGCTGTTTGAAATTTCACACAGATTTAAATTGGTACCTGAAGTGTCTAGAACGGATATGCTTCTTTTTATATATGAGTCCTGCTGCAAACATTATGATGCGAATGCACAGAGCCAGATTGATGGGCACCCTCCTGTTAAAGTGCAATGTGCTGATTCATCTTTTCCCAAACTTTTATTTCATACTTTATGCGGAGGACACGACTGCGTATTGGTCTGTCCATCCGCTAAGGAACTTTCCCCATGGACACGCAGCAGCTGCTGATTAGGTGTGAGCCTACGACTCTCTCTCTCTCTCTCTCCATCGGGCATTCGTCCTCATGTTTAAAGACCTCCAGCATTCTAAAGAAACAGGAAGGCTACTTATTATTTACTGAAATAAATAATTGCTATTCCGGTTTAAGTTGCATTAAGAAGTATCAATTATTTAAAGATGGTGACATAGTGTCCATTTTCAAACCATTCGTGTTCGTAAGTAATTGAAACAAAGTAGGCATGTTTGGAACAGCCACAGCAGAAAACCCATGTGGAATACAGATATTTTAACATACAATACGCAGCTTGTCGAAAGCTGTGATCACAAGGTTGTGGTCTATGTCCATAAGAGGGTCTGCTGGAAAATAATGCCACCGAATTTTTTATGTAAAATCACATGAACCTTTTTAAATAGAACGGATGTCATTTAACATCCTGCCTTTTTATCATCATGTTTACATAATCTTTTCTCAACGTATTGATTCTGGTGACGAACACATGTCTCCCAGTGAGGGACCAGTTTGTTGATACGTCCCTACAGAATGTTTGACTGTGTTCACTTCTGCTTGCACTGCTACAGATGAAAGTCAGATGGGTCCGTGTTGGGCCTGTATGAAGAATGGTAGTGAACCCAAGGCATCCGATTCATGCAGATGTCGTGACGCACGGTATGGTACTATCATACTAAAAGGACGCTCTATCAATGTAAGAACCCAACGAATGCGAAATTCGCTTACAGCCCGCTGTTTCTCACGCACCGCTGCAGCTACATTACACACCGCCAAGTAGCACGCTGTAATTCGGAGTCCTCTACAATGCACTACGGCGTCACTGAAGTAAACATCCGAACTAGTAAGCTAAGCAAACTGCTAAAACTTTAATTTACGATATCTTTCCTCTCATGTTCTGATTTTGATTGAATAAAGCCTATGTGTTGTCCCAAGGTAGGTTCAAATACCTGTGAAAGTCCCATAAAAATTCGTCTTACAAACAGACAGAGGGTTTTGGTATAGATGTAAATTAAGGACAATCTCATTCAGGTGCAGTACGAAAAATATTTTTATGAGTTGTTTGGTAACAATATTATACGTCGACTACACAAGGTTTGTGACTGATATCTCAGTGAATGACAAGGTCCATTCACTAGACATACGTCGTACTCATAGTGCTGCTTGTTTTGTAGATAGCGAATAGACTACCTACAGCCATTACAGTCTTTTAAACAAGTAGTTATTTCCTTCTATATATGTAAGAGGCAGTCAAAAAGTTCCGCATTCGAAGGACAACAGGTTCAGAATCGGTATGCCAATCAGGCAACGTCATCGTGAGTACTGAGGCAATCGTCCCATCGACGCACCAGGCTGAAGATATCAGTTTGGTGTAACATCTTGCGTGCTGCATGTAGAAGTCTGTAAGTCCCTGCTGCACATCCTCGTCCGACAGAAATCGTCGATCCCTCATGGCCTTTTTTAAGATACCGAAGGCGTCGTAATCGCACGGGGAGGATCAGGGCTATATGGCGGGTGGTCAAGTGTCTCCACTTGGCGTAAATTCTGCGTTAAATTTTCGATGGTGACGTGCGTATCATGTAGCAGCAGCACCTTTTGTCGGGACATTCCACAACGGTGGCCTTCTCCGATAGGTGCTTACCCTTGTTTGTGCCTCAGCAGCCATGGAAACGATAACAACTCGCCGGTTCTGTTTGGTCGCATTTGGTAACAACGTCGCCATAGTTCACGTTTCCAGATTTATCGCACGCACATCGTAAAGACATGCGTGCCACACTAATCCCTTGCCTACATTTCTATTTCTGTGCTTATGTACCGACATCGGAATCACGATGTGTTGCATGTAACCTGAAGCAGTGTCATCAGACGGAGACGTTTTGATCGCCCCTGATAGGATAAAGCTTGTTTAACGATATTATTCCATCACTGACCGATCCAGCACACTTAACGTGCTCCACCGATCGTCTTGATATTGTTGTGATCACCAAAGTACGTATTCGTTTGGTTTCACATTACCTAAGAGATTGAGAGCAACGAGTTGAAACTAAAAGTACATTTCATGCAGTAGGCATTGGCGATCATATATTTCTACCACAATACACCCTTTGTTCTCCAGTGAACCAAGAGAAGTTATACAGATAGCTGTTACTGCCAGCAAGATATTTCATGGGTCGGGATTGCACACGGCGACCTGTGGTGTGCATGTTAAATCTGCAAACTCTCTACAGCAGAGACGGATTATCCAGTGCCTGTCAACACCTTGCCCCGTATCGCGTCACATGGAGCCGGCAGGCCGTTGGGTCAGCTAAGCTGTGATCTTTATGCCGGGGTGCGTCATGTTAACACACACGCTACGCTACGCCACGCTTTAGAGGCTAATTACCGTCAAGATAGGTGGTCCGCGCGCGGCAGACACGGCGGCGCTCCCCTTTGTCTTGGCGGGGACCTCGTTAACGTCGTTGAATTGAGATTCGATCGGTGCGGGCGTTGTAATTAGACTGTAAATACATCATTAGCGTAGGACAGGTCGATGTTGCGGTAATTAATGTGCGCCCAGCGGCGCGTGCAGAGAGGACTGGACCTCGGTGGGGTGCCGAGTCGCCACGTCACACGCACCCCTCCTTTCCTGTGCGCTCTGCGATGACCTCTCGGTGAAAGGTCACTGCTGCTCACCACCCACAACCAGCCGCTCACTTACCTGCCGTCCGCCAGTCTCGACTATATCGTGATATTAGCTTCTTTGTGCAAGATTCCTGACTCACATGTAAATCATCATGTTCATAGGGAGAAAATGGCCTTCTTAAACGAACCTGTGTTGTTGGTTGAGCATACTGTACATTAATGCTCAGGTTAACGACACTTACAGTGGCAATCAAGACCTGCGTGCCTCCGATGAAGAATTATACTTCTCTCAGTCTTCTCGTGTCTAGCAAGTAGCCTGATACACAGATTTCGTTCTTTTTTCCACTTCCTAGCCGGATGTCTAAATGGGTCTCCAAGCTTTTTGAGCAAGAATCCGAGTATGATAGACTGGTTGGCACAAGGTTTTAATCTACCAGTTTGTTACAAAACCGTGAATACTCCGATAGAGGGTGAATACTCATTAAAGAAATAATTCACTCTATCTCATCTCTTCCATTATTGGTAGTGCAACAAGGTGTGCCGAAAATCTTCTGTGAAGCTTGGAATAGCAACAGAATTGTAGTGACTGTCACTGTGGATAGTAATTTCTGCTCGCATAGGTATGTATAATTATCGTCCGCGAAACTAAAGACAATGATTGGATTCCAAGTCTGACATAATTTTAAACTGAGAAAGTTTCAATTACGTTACCGTTAATTTATTCTGAGGAGGGCGAACGAATTATGTACGTATGCTGTGGAGATCGTAAAACAGAACACTACCATACGAAGTATTGCCACAATCACTAGTATTTGTGAGGCGTTGGGTAAAAATTAAAATGTTTTATTTGAGGAAATTTTTGGTAATCTTGTGCTATTTTTGGATACCACCCCTTCTTTCACGGTCCAGAAAACTATTTATGCGAAAGGCCAGGACGCGCGGAGAACGTACTGCTCATAATCTTCAGTCCACAGGTCTACAATTAAGTTCACCGAAACTAAAATACAATATTGTAACTCTGTAAGAGTAATGCAGAGCAGTCACGAACTACGACGATGAATAGAAGCCTACTGTCCTTTTACTGGGTGCACGAATATAAAGTTTTGAGGAACACAGTTCAGACACGATTTCTACTCCTATTTCCTGATTACTAAAAGTTAATTGCTCACCTTCAAAGTGGAGGACATTCTCATACACAAACCGCGCAATTTTTCTATCATACACTGATCAGCCGGCCGGCGGTTAGTGGCCGTGCGGTTCTAGGCGCTTCAGTCTAGAACCGCATGACCGCTACGGTCGCAGGTACGAATCCTGCCTTGGGCATGGATGTGTGTGGTGTCCTTAGGTTAGTTAGGTTTAGGTAGTTCTAGGGGACTGATGACCTTAGACGTTAAGTCCCATAGTACTCAGAGCCATTTGAACCATTTTTTTTTTTTTGATCAGCCAGAAAATTATGACCTCCGACCTACTATCAATATAAATCCCTCCAGGTGATAACAGCGTGCATGTAGCAGCGGTGAGCGCCCTGTCCATGTGTAGACTGAGGAAAGCGCGCGTTCTATCTGAGTTTGACTGAGGTCAGATTGTGATGGCCCAGAGGCTCGGCACGAACATTTAGAAAACTGCACGACTTGTCGGTTGGTCGAGGAGTGCTGTGGCGATCGTCTTCACATGATAAAAGCATGGTCAGACGTCGTGGGGTTGGGTTGCCACCCCACGTTATAGAAGTCAGACGTCCAGGCTGGGCAGACTCGTAGAACAGGACAAGCGGCGAACAGCGGCGGAAATAACATCAGAGTTTAGTGCTAGGCAGAGTACAAGTGTGTCTGAACACACAGCGCACCGAACACTCCGAACGATATGCCTCCGCTGGCTACGACCCATGAATGTGCCAACGTTAACACCACGACTGCGGCATTTGATTATTGGAACAGTGACAGAGCGTTGCATAATATGATGAATTCCGCGACGTTCATTTTGATTCCGATGGGAGGGCACAAATCAGTCGTCTTCCAGGACGACAGCTCCTTGACAACTGTACTGCGGCAATGAGACAAGCTGGCGGCAGCACAACTATGCTCTGAGAAACATGGAGGTGGGTACCCATGGGTCCAGTTGAACTCATGCAAGGTGTACCGTACACAGGTTGCAGACCACGTACACACCTTCATGACGATCGCGTTTCCCAACGACATGGGCAGTTTTCAGCAAGACAATGTGAATGGCTCTGAGCACTATGGTACTTGTCATCTGAGGTTATCAGTCCCCTAGAACTTAGAACTACTTAAACCGTACTAACTTAAGGACATCACACACATCCATGCCTGAGGCAGGATTCGAACCTGCGACCGCAGCGGTCGCGCGGTTCCAGACTGAAGCGCCTAGAACCGTTCGGCCACCCCGGCCGGCGGCAAGACAATGTGCCATGTCACATGGTGTGGTGTGGTTCGAGATCATGTGCTGTTTCCTCCCCCCCACCCCTCCCCCCCACCCCGACCCCTACACACCTGCCAGGTCTGGACCCTGTCTAACACATTTGGGAAGTGTCTGAATGTGGTGTCAGAGCATACTGCCTCTCCCCCCTCCCCCTCCCTCTCGCCCTCCCACCCCAGCCTGGAAATTACTGGAAATAGGTGACTCGTGTCTGCAGATGTGGTGGCAACTCTCTCGAGTGATCTATTAAGGCCTCTTTGTTTCCATGCCGTCTCGCGTCGATGCTGTTACGAGGGTTGGAACTTAAACAGTGGCAACTATTTATTAACAACCGATACAAAGGAGTTACATGTTTTCGCCTGTTACTGTCCTTCAAAGTAGTTCCCACCTTGTGTAGAACCCGTAGCCAGCGATGTGGAAGGCGTAGTATACCGTTATCAGAGCCTGTTCTGCTAATGATGCGAATGGAGTGGTCTACTGCCTGTCGGATCTCTGGAAGAGTTCTGAAGCGAATGCCACGATGTTGTTCCTTCATCTTCGGAATCAAATGAAAGTCACAAGCACTTAAGTCTGGGGAGTATTGTGGATGGTACAGTACTTCCCAGTCCCATCGACCGAACAGAGCAGCTATAGCTTGTGCAGTTTGCGTCTGCGCATTGTCGTGCAAAATGATGGGTGGGTTGCGCAGAAAGTGTCTCCGCTTCTTTCGCAAAGCTGGTCTCAGGTGATCCTCCAAAAACGAACAGTAATACTGTGCACTGACGGTCTCCGTTGTTCCTGTTTCTAAAACGTAGTGACACAGTTACGTTAGACCGCTCGCTCACAAGTGACTGTTTTTCCCTCGACTGTGCGCAAGCCGGTGACGTGAGACGGGCGAGTCCATTTCCTCGGAAGTTAGGTTATGTCAACAAAGTGTGCTATCAGCTACAATAGTAGGTTCCATTGCATAGTGTCTCCAGAGCAGTACTGCCGCTATTTAAGTTCCAACCTACGTATCAGTGACAAAGGCCAAGAGGTAGGTGGTCATAACGTTCTGCCTGGTCAGTGTGATCCTAGTAAACACGCTTTTCCGCAGTGTCAGAAGGTATATGTAATATCTCATTCGATCGACAAACAATTATGTCAGTCATCATTAACGCCATCTGAGAGCAGAGGACGCGAGTGTGGACAGAATCAGAGCACATTCTAGAGTGGAGAATAACACATTCTACATGACTGACCATCATCAAATAAATTCCTCAACGTAGATACGTCTGTCTATATATTCTCGGCACGGAGGGTCAAGGGATCACTTCCTCCAAAACTGTTTCCAACGTCAGCAGCAGACCTTACGCAGCACACTTCTTGACTACAAAATTGTTTGTGCTGTTGTTATTTGAAGATTTGTATGAAACTACCTGAGTTGTATAAAATTCTCAGCTTGTTAATTGTTAAACTCTATCCTCCAAAACTTTTCTAACGGAACCAAAGGCAGATAGTGGTCTCTAATTGTTTCTTTCGAATTTCTGTACCTTTAGTTTCATTTCTATATGGTAGCTTCATCCTTACTTATATCAAATACAGTGTTATCATTTTAGCTTCGTATCTTATTTACTAAGCCAAGTAAATCTAAATAGGTTTCTCCAGTTTTTGGCATGGAAGTTAGTTTACACTTCATAATTCATAAAGGAGGCAGTTTCATGGAACCTCCCCCTATGTGTTTTCATGATAAAGTTAACCTGATTACAAAGTTAGAACTCTCTAATCTTAATCTTATGCGCTTGTGTGGAATGATTCAAAAAGTCGAAGAGCTAGTTTCATGGAAACTTTTAAAACAGGTAGACAACCCACATTTAGAAGCAAATTAAAAGAATGTCTGAATGACAAATCATTCTACTTAATAGATGAGTTCTTAGATATGAAACTCATTTCAAAGGTACAACAATCTAAGTTTGAAATAAGATTTCGTAAAACTCGGATTCTGGAATAAACTACTTATTGGATCATGCAAAAACTTTGACAGGCTTATTTTTACACTACGTGTCCAAGTTTAATAACAATAAATTAACATTTAATGTTAGGTAATATTTTCCTGGAATCTCTTTGTTCTCTCGGTTTACGGCATACGTAAGGCCTGCAGGTTTCACGCTGGGCGAGAGACAGAGAAAAATCAGTATCTCGCTCCCCATATAGGAGATGCCGATAAGTGCTTCCATCCCCACAATTTGCTAAAAAATTCATCAACGATTAATCATGGAATGATATCATGACCTTCTGTTGTGGTTACAAGGGGTGGCAGGAAGGTTAAGACTTAACGGCAAGATATTTGTTTGCTTTTTGTTGTGGCCATCAGTCTGATTACTGGTTTAATGCAGCTCTCCATGCTACTCTATCCTATGCAAGCATCTTCATCTCTGAAAAACTACTGCGAATAACTCATACTTAACTGGAAGAGTGAAGAAGGTTGAAATTAACTGTACAGATAGCCTGCAAAACCCGCAGAGTCCTCTAACTGGGGCGGTATCCAGAATGGTGTCCCACAGGGTTCAGTCTTCTGTCCCTTTTTGCTCTAAATATACGTTGACGACTTACCACTCTTTATTCACGAAGATGCCTAGCTAGTTCCTTTCACTGATGATACAAGAATAGTAATCACACCGACGAAGGCAATCAGTTGAGGAAATTGCAAATAATGTCTTTCAGAAAATTATTAAGTGGTTCTCTACAGATGGACTCTCAATAAATTTTGAGAAAACACAGTTTATACAATTCTGTACAGTAAATGGCATACCACCATTAATAAATATAGACTATGAACGGAAGTCCGTTGCTAAGACAGAATACTCAAAATTTCTTGGTGTGTGCAGTGATGAGAAATTGTATTGGAAGAAACACATCGATGATCTGCTGAAACGGTTAGGTTCAGCTACTTATGCTATTAGAGTTACTGCAAATTTTGGTGATAAACATATAAGTAAATTAGCCTACTATGACTATTTTCATTTTCTGCTTTCATATGGAATGATATTTTGTGGCAATTCGTAATTAAGAGAGAAAGTATTCATTTCACAAAAGCTTGTAATCAGAACAATAGCCGGAGCCCACTCAAGATCACCTTGCAGACATTTATGTAAGGAACTTTGAATATTCACAGTACCTTCGCAATACATATATTCACTTATAAAATTTGTCATTTATAACCCATCCAAATTCAGAAATAACAGGGAAGTGCATACGTACAACACTAGAGGAAAGGATGATATTCACTATTCTGCATTACATCTCACTTTGGCACCGAAATGGGTGCATTATGGTGCCACAAAAATCTTTGGTCGTTTGCCAAATAGTATTAAAAGTCTGACAGGTAGATAACTCACATTTAGAACCAAATTAAAAGAATGTCTGAATGACAAATCATTCTACTTAATAGATGAGTTCTTAGATATGAAGTAGTAACTGTAAAAAAGTAAAAAAATTAATTAATTATTTTGTGTAAAGAAAACTTATGTCAAAGTGACACTTTCCGCATCATTACGAAATGTCGTATTCATGATCTATGGAACAAGGATGAATGTATGTATATATGAACTACATAATTCTGAATCTGCTGCTCACTGTACTCATCTTTTCCTCTTCCTCGACGGTTTTATCCCACACATTTCCCTCTAACACTAAACTGGTGATGCCTTGATGTTTCAGAGCGTGTTCTATCAACCGATCCCTTCTTCTAATTAAGTTTTGCTGAATTTTTCTTACCTCTCCAGTTCTGTTCAGGGTCTCCACATTAGTTACATTGTCTTCCCACCTAATATTCAGTATTCTTCTGTAGCATCACATTTCAAAGGCTTTTTATTCTCTTATTGTCTAAACCGTTTATTGCCGACGGTTGACTTCTGTGCATGGCTACACTCCATACAAATGCTTTCAGAAAGGAATTCTTAACATCTAGCTCTATATTTAATGTTCGCAAGTTTCTTTACTTCAGAAACGCTTTTCTTGCCATTGCCAGTCCTCATTTTATATACTTTGGTCATTATCGGTTATTTTTGAACAAATAGCTAAACTCATGTACTAATTTAAGTGTCTTGTCTCCTAATCTAATTCCGTCAGCATCACCTTATTTAATTCGACTACATTGCATTATCCTTGTTCTGCTTTTGTTGATGCACATGTTACATGCACCTTTCAAGGCATTGTCCGTTCCATGAAACTGCTGTTCCAGGTCTTGTGCTGTCTCTGGCAAAATTACAGTGTCATCAGTTTTTGTTCCTTCTCCCTGATCTTTATCTCTTCTCCAAATTTTTCTTTGTTTTCCTTGAGTGCTTGTTCAAAGTACAGATTGAATAACATTGAGATTAGGCTACAAATCCTCTCTCACTCCCTTCCCAGTCACTGCTTTTCGTGCCCTTCAGCTCTTATAATTGCTGTCTGGTTTCTCTACAAGTTGTATATAGCGTTTTTTCCTTGTATCTTACCCCTACTGTTGTGTCTCTCCACTCGTCCAAAATATAGAGTGCCTAGGAATCTGTTTTCACGGTCGCTAGACAACAATTCAAGCAAATCGTATTAATGGAGTTTATTACAGTAAGTTAACTTTGCATATTCACAAATGTGTGTCGCAAATGGCGACATGCAAATAATCAATATATAGAATTTCATTGCAAGCAAAACAATAAAGTTCATAAGACACTGCTGTAGTGCCGCGCGAGGTAGCCGCGCGTTTCTGCGCGGTCAGGGGCGCCTTGTCACGGTCCGTGCGGCTGCCCGTTGGAGGTTCGAGTTCTCCCTCGGGCGTTGGTGTATGTGTTGTCCATAGCGTAAGTTGGTTTAAGTTAGATTTAGTAGTTTGTAGGCTTAGGGACGGATGACCTCAGCAGTTTGGTCCCATAAGACCTTACCACAAATTTCCAATTCTGACAGAGCCACAAAATCACCTCTGCTGGGACTATCGAAGGAAAGTCTTCGGAGGTATTCTTTAAGTTCTGAAAAGAGGTGAAAAACGGGTGGAGACAAGTAGGTGTTGTACAGAGAGGATACTCGATGGCCGGCCGGGGTGGCCGAGCGGTTCTAGGCGCTACAGTCTGGAACCGCGCGAGCTCCACGGTTGCAGGTTCGAATCCTGCCTCGGGCATGGATGTGTTTGATGTTCTTAGGTTAATTAGGTTTAAGTTGTTCTAAGTTCTAGGGGACTGATGACTTCAGAAGTTTAGTCCCATAGTGCTCAGAGCCATTTGAACCATTTTTTGATAATAGATGACAGTGAACATAACGTGTCGGATTATAGCAGATGTCGCAGCGTTCATGTGTGTTCTGGCATTGCCATGTTCCTTGTAGGTGAACTCTTCGAATTAGAATCTCGATTACAGCACGTTGTTTCTGAAGCTCCGACATAGTTACATTACACATCGCCATGTTACACGCTAGAATTCTGTGTATGGTCTACGTGCTAAAATTGCGCATGTATTTCAACCTGGCACAATGCAGTCCCACTTCCATCACTAAAACCGTTTTTATGTCTAACAGTGAAAGTTCCATGGATGGGTTATGCACCGGGGAGACAGTTGGGATTGATTTGGTATTTTTTTAAAATTAATTTCCAGTGAAAATATAGCATGAGCGATCTTGTGCTGTTCCCACGTTTCACCAAAACATGTAGTGCAATGACACCAGTGATTTTCTGCAACGGCGGCGGCATCTAGAGATTGTGACGCCAGAGATTGCTTATAATTAATTGTATATAATTTCATAGCAGACACTCATGTAGGCATATACAGAACACAATTCAATTAACCAAATAAAGACTGGAGATTTAATATATTTTCCTATACGTCTAAAACATTCTCATAGTTAAAAGTTTTAAAAGTTGTTATCGCACTACATAAGTACAATGCGAAAGTAGGCACTTCCTATTGATGATTTGCTCACTCAGTTCCTTGTGTGACTAGTTCTGACAGCAGTTCTAATTGAACATACACCTCCGCTGTCGCCGTTAATAATACGCTTAATCGTATGCGGGTACGGTCAACCAGAGCTAGGCTTACCTCTCTGCACAGCCAAAGTCAACTACAGGCCAGGGCCCTCTTCGAGGACATTTAGCTCTCTTCAGGCGAGGCTAATGCACAGAGTTCAGGGCCAGAGTAGGTTTTGCAGGCTACTGAATCATGACATCTCCGACAAGCAGGATCAACGCTCTACATGTCAAACGAAAATCCTGACACTAAACACAGAGAAATATGAGCCCACCACACCGGTCGAATCTCAGCAGTCACCAACCGATCCCCAACAATTTTAGTCCGACCGACAGCCAGGTACATTTTGTCAAACAAACGCTTCTCCCCATGGAATGAAATCTCTTGAGATACATGACGACGAAGGTTTTCAAATGGTACGCTCCTTGCGTAACTCGAGACGAAACTCCACTGCTTCCATAGAATCTGATGTGAACACAATAAAGAATGATTCAACCTAGAATTGTTATCATTGACAATCTGGACCGCATGGCAAACGCTAAGTCTTTCCATAAAGTACTAAAACAATTCAACATTTCAAAATTTGTGATCGAAATAAATTTCAGAGGGAACAGTGTCAAACTTGCCACCTACCAACTTGACATTGAAACAATCACAAAAAAGCGTACGAACCGGTAGCAATTATCAACACAATAAACTCAGGCAATAAACCACAGCCTGATCCTAAAGCACGTGGATCCTTCCTAAGTATCATTACTAATGTATCCAAGAGGAAGTCGAAGAGGATCCAAAAATTGCAATGTAACGCGCATCTGTTATCGAACCACAAAGCGACCCATAAAAAGGATAGAAGTCACTTCTGATCACGAGAAAAGCGTAGGCAAACTTCTTCCCCACCACCAGTACTGCATTGTGTACTGCATGAGGTTGAACCATCCACCCCAATACCTCTGCAACCAACAAAATGCTAAAAATGCAACAGTGTTCAGCACACCTACGAAAACTGTTGCAGCGAACCCAAATGTGGGAAACACAGCGGACCTCAGCTGATTTTCAACGAAATACTAAACTCTAAAAAGGAAATACCTATAGCAACAATTGCAATGTTGTGTGTGTGTGTGTGTGTGTGTTTGTGTGTGCGTGTATGTTTGTAATGAATGGGGAGTTATAAACGATGGAGAGGCTTCGTCCCACCTTATCCCTCAGTGGTTCACAACCCCACAACAGGCCACAGCAGTCCGCCCACCTCACCGCCGCTCCAAACCGAACTCAGGGTTATTGGGCGGGGCGGTCCCAGTGGAGCCATCCCCCCCCTCCCCCCCCCCCCCCCCGCCGCTCCCCCACTGCCATGGCAATGTCTCATACCAGACAAGTGTAACCCCAATGTTTGCTTGGTAGAGTAATTATGGTGTGCGCCCACGTAAAGTCAGTGCTTGCGTAACAATCGTCGACATAGTGTAACTCAGCCCGCATTCGCTGAGGGAGATGGAAAACTGGCTTAAAAACCATCCACCGGCACATTGGACCTCGCCACTAATCCGCCGGGCGCATTCGTGCCGGGACTGGCACGCCTTCCCACTCGGGAAGCTGCGAATTCCAATGGTACTCAACACGCTATCGATGAAAACTGCTCAGACAGGCCGAAACAACCCGTCTCGACCGGCAGAACAGAGAAAATGAAGTGCATTGATGAACCAACTTATCCCGTGCAGGAATGCTTATAAACAGAAAACTTAGTGCATTACTCAACATTCTGCCGGAAAGTAGGTCCTTCATTAGTGACAACGGTTTCCATAAAGTTACTCCCGCGGGATATGGAAATCACGCACGCGTGGAACAACACACACATTTACATCACAAACACACCTGACTCACATGCCCAAGTCTAACCTGCTGCTACACTGTACAACTTCGGTAATCTCTTCAGATTCACGTCCGGAAAAGACACTGCAACTATATGCTTTGTCAACGCAAATGATTTCTGTGGTGGAATCGAGATCATAGACAAAACATTACAAGATACAGGCCTTCTCCATTATGTATCTCACAGGTCAGACAAACCCAAAACAGGTACAGGAAAGTGTTAAGGGGTGTCGCCGTCTTCCATAAAGACCATTTGCCGCTATAAGATTTTAATTGCAAAAAAAACTCAACAGCGACCAGGCAATTACCCTCAAAACAGTAGAAAAATATAGGAAACCTATCTTCTTCGCAACTGCATATGTAACTCTCACTGAGGATCTGCCAATAGATCTCTTTTTGATTACACATGGCCGAGCAATCATCACAGTAGTCCTTCTTGCCAGATTCACTGTTCTTTCCGAGAAAACCAACAACAAGAAAGGCGATCTCCTCATCACAGCTCTAAACGGCAATCTGATCCATCTAGAAAGTAATTCACCTGCTTTCATCATTCATACTGGAACCTCCATAGCTGATCACATTATTTGCCCACAGCAGACTGCTAGTCACTGAAGTGGAAATAGGTGATAGCATTTCCAGCGATTACCTTACCGTTATCATAAAAAGAACGGCTACTACGCACATCATAGATGACAATCATAATCGGAGAACATTCGTCGATTCAAAAAAATCTTAAAAAAGTAAATTTCACAGCCCATCTTCTAAGCAATGAGCGCAACATGGAAGCCATTAATAGGATAGCATAGAAGACCTTGACAACTGTAACTAACTAATCAACCAAACGATACAAACTACTATCACTAACAATGAAGCAAAGTAAACCACTGTAGGACGTAAGTGGAGATTTCCTATACATATTCTTAACCTAGTAAAACAAAAAGGAGAATTATATCGACAAATTAAGCGAAAACCTGATGTAAGGGCAAAAATTGAATGCAACCGTCTTAATCATTATGTTAGATCAGAAGTCTGCCACTTCAGAGGAAACAGGTGGAACGTGAGTCACAAGAACTTCACACACATAATTCCACTCTTCGTGGCAATAAATTCAAGAGGATCGTGGGGAAAACAGTCACCAAAGAACCAGCTTTATAGATGTATGACCACATCACGATGGACGAAAGGGAGAAAGGTAAAATACTCAGCCATTTACACGAAAAAGAAATACTCGACCAACCATAGTACCTCAAATTTGACGACAACCACGAGGAAATTATTACAAGGATACTTCGCTCACTTCTAAACAAAAATAAAACAGCAGCAGATCATCCACAATTGAAAGAAGTAACAGATTAGAAGCTAGCGTCTGCTGTACTATCCGGCAAAAGTACAGTGTTCCGTCTATGAAAAACGGACTCATGACCTGATGGTTAACTACCGCACACACACTTTTACGCTCCATGGATGCTGTAGTTCCACCTGACGAAGCCAACGGGTAATATAAACAGACCAATAGTGCTTTCTTCGGCGGTTTAACTGGACATGATTTGTAAATGGGGCTTCACCACTAAACAAGATATATGATACATCTGGTGTATCCTGTCGTAATATCCTCGTACAAAAGTTAATACGATTTTCATAATCGTTTCCATGCAACTTTTGATGGAGAGAGATGTGGTAGGGATGTAACTAATGTTGATGGAGAATTCGTGGGACACTTGCTTGAATCATGCTACTACCCACGTGCAAAGCTCAGCAGCTGACGTACGCATCAGCTGCAACAGCAACAAAGAATATTCATTTCACCCTCTTCTTTCGTCACTTGTTTCTTTCTGTTACGTTATCTAGATGTTACACTAATACTTTCCCTTCACTGGTTCAAGAGGTTGATAAATAATAGCTGAGGTGTTTGACATCTATAAGTATATCCTGCTGCATACACCGTACAAGAACGAATTGTATTCTTCTTACACTCTCCATACATCATGAGCATGTCGGTCTTTTACTGCATTGGCAAGTACCCTTGTCCACTCACGACCTGTAGCTTGTATTGTCACGCGCTAAATGACTAGCAAATTACAATACTCTCAAGGAAAACACAAGCACACTGTAAGCAAACGAAACAACATCGTACATAGCAACTACGTAGGTTGAATGGCACAAGCAAGTATCGGTGTGGAAACTTCTCAAAATATGATATACCGTTACCGACTCGCACTAGAATCCTGCTACAAAGACAGCACGCACAGGGGGCGGGAGTCAAAGGTCGGGTGGAGCAACAACGCCGGGATGTGCAGCCGGGAATGCGTCTGCGTCAGCGCCTCAGTCAATACGTCACGCTGGTGACCTGGCTAACGGTGCATCGTTCAAGAGGGGCCGTCCCTACCCTCGTAACAGCAGTCTTACTGACAAGGGGACCTCCACGCCTGTTAATTATGGACTTTGGTGTGTCTTTGGTGTATCCTAGAACAGTGGTTCTCAACCTGTGGGTAGTGAAATTTTTTGAGTGTTGTATCTAAACGATGCGATTCTTTATCAGTCACGAAACCAAACGGTTTTTAAAAGATCATTACCATTATAACAGTTGTGTAAGATTCTAATACTGATTAAATAAGTTGTCAATAGTAACTTTTTCTCAATTATTGGCAGTAATGCGTTGAAGGTTCCTCACATAGTCCATCCACTATGCACAAATGTTGTGGTTTGCCCCTTCCATTGCTGATGATAAGAGTGAGACATATATGTAACAAATGCTAAATATCTCAAGGCAACGTCTTCTCTATGTTGTACGATGGTGAGTCAAATGAAAACCTTAAATGTTTTTTTTAATATTGTTTATTGCGCAGAAGTAGTATAAAACTGTGTCACTTTTCAACATAATCTCCCCCACGTTCAATGTAACCGCTCCAGCGCTTACAAAGTGCATAAACTCCTTTAGAAAAACTTCTTTTGGTAGTTCGCGCAACCACTCATGCACCGCGTGGTGTACCTCTTCGTCAGAACGTAACTTCTTTCCTGCCATTGCTTCTTTGATTGGTCCAAACATATGAAAATCACTTGGGGCAAGGTCTGGTGAACATTCTGGATGAAGAAGACACTCAAAATCCAGGTCTGTGATAGTTGCAACTGTTGTACAGTCTGTGTGGGTCCTTGCATTGTCACGTTGCAAAAGGACACCCGCTGATAGCAAATGACGTCGCTTTGATTTGATTGCAGGCCGCAGATGGTTTTTTTAGGAGATCTTTGTATGATGCACTGGTGACAGTGGCCTCTCTAGGCATGTAATGCTCCAAAATGACGCCTTTTTCGTCCCAAAAGAGAGTCAGCATAACCTTCTCTGCTGATGGTTCTGTTCGAAACTTCTTTGGTTTTGGTGATGAGGAATGGCGCCATTCCTTGCTCGCTCTCTTCGTTTCCGGTTGGTGGAAGTGAACCCAGGTTTTGTCCTCAGTAACGATGCAAGGAAGCCAACACCTTCTCGTCCAAAGCGCCGAAGAAGTTCTTCGCAAGCATCGACACGTCGTTCTCTCATTTCGGGAGTCAGCTGCCGTGGCACCCATCTTGCAGACACTTTGTGAAACTGGAGCACATCATGCACAATGTGGTGTGCTGACCCATGTCTTAACTGTAAACATGCTGCAGTGTCATTCAGTGTCACTCGGCGGATTTCCTTCACTATGGCTTCAACTGCTGCAATGTCCTGTGGAGTCACAACTCGTTGTGCCTGACCTGCACGAGCAGCATCTTCCACTGAAGACACACCATTTGCGAACTTCTTACTTCATTCGTAGACTTGCTGCTGTGACAAACATGCATCACCGTACTGAATCTTCATTCGTCGATTTCAATGGGTTTCACAATTTCACTACGCAAAAACCGAATAACAGAACGCTGTTCTTCCCTGGTGCAAGTAGCAAGTGGGGCAGCCATCTTTATACTGATACTGCGACGGTATGTGTGCATCTGCACTATGCTGCCACCTACAAGCCATTCTGCACGCTGTTTGTGGCACGCTTACCAACTTACAGGATAACGGCGCGAAATTTCGATTTGTTATTACAAATTTAAGGTTTTCATTTGACTCACCCTCGTCAATAGTACCTGTAATAGTCCAGAAATTGCTCACCCCGAAACAAATAAATGAATTAATTGACAGCACATCACAGCGGTAACTACGTGAGGGCTAATATAGTGTTGTACAGTTTTATTATTATTTTTATAACAGATGAAATAATTCAAAAGCCCGCTTAAATACTGTTTACTGGATATCCGGTTTCAACACACTAATGGTGCTATCATCGGATCTGAATGTAGATTAACATTTATAAACCATTTGGATACAACGATACATGAGGCACACCAGCTGATATAAAATCATTGTCATAAAAATAAAAATAAACTAATTTTTTGTGACGTTGATTTTTTTGTGGCAATGATTTTATACCAAAGAGTCTGCGTTTATATTGTCCAAATGGTTTATAAATGTTAATCTACATTCAGATCCGATGATGGCGCCTTTAGTGTGTTGAAGTCGGTTATCCAGTAAACAGTGTTTGAGCGATCTTCGCTTTCGAATTATTTCTACAACAAAGTGATCGCCCCACTACGCACAATGTGTTCACTGTAAAACTATTTGAATGGTTGGACATAAAGAATTAACAGCCTCAAGCGATATACGAACAGTAAGTATAGTACACACATCTGAATTTGTTTGATTTAAAATGGGATTGCAGCGTGTAGGTCAAGGGAGTTCTGCCATGGAGAGGAGTATGGAGGGGAAGTATGTTTTGTAACAAACGTGTACCCTCACTGTGGGTAGTTAGCTTTCTTTTCTGAGAAGGAGTTCTGGGTAGTGCTTGCGATGCACCACGAATTCCTTCGTCATTAATTCTAACACACACACACACACACACACACACACACACACACACACACACTAACTAAATATCGTTTATCTTTTGTCATTGTAAAAATAAAAGTGACCCAAGAAAAGTCTTCATTATACAGCCCAGTTTAGTAGCGAAGTTGATGACTTGTGGGGGAAAAAGTTGGGATCAACACATGGCAGGTGTGTTGGAGGGCAGGGTTACTAGCTAATGTCTGATTGCACTCAAGGGTAATGGCCTAAGAAACGTTGGGAACCACTGTTCTAGAGGGAACTATCCTGAGAATCTGGTTAACGGCTTTTACGGCCCGTAGTTAACGAGAAAATCTATGTTGGAGTTTTATGTGTGCATCCTGCATCTGCGACAGTAATGATATTTCGAGGGTGCGAGCGTCATGGAGGACTGATGTACACGGTTACCACGCTGGCAGTGGGGGTTCAAACCCTGCCCGTTTCTTTTATTTTGAATTTCATTGTACAAAATATCATTAAATAGTATATGTCATGCTAAATTATTAAAAACAGTTATTTTTGCCACAGTAATTTCATTAATAAATAAATCATTACAGCACATTTTCCTCAAATGAGTATTCCGTTTGTGGTTCGTACTTAAAAATAGGAATATCTGGACAGCTACAAAGAGTTCTCAACGATGGACGAAGTATTATAACGCATTACTGTACTGGAGCTGGAAAGGTAGCTGCAGAAACGTCATACAGCCGGTGAAAGACGACTTTAGTAGATAGATTGCTCGCTTGATGCGTTCTAGATTGTTTTCTATAACATCTAAAAAGTAAGATGTTAAAAAATTTGTGATCAGAACAAATTAAATTTGTACATAAAATATTAAATTGTCTGATGGTTACTCTGTGATGGTTACTCTGTGAGCCAACATTCAGCCCAGCGATAGGCGTCAGCGTTTCCCGGCGTCAAGCCCCAGACCGGCAGGTGGAGGGCAGTGGCGGGTGCTGACGGAGGTTCGTACCTGCGAGACGTTAGCAAGACCTCCGGCCATTCAATGCGAGGCTTGACCTCCAGCTGGAAGCACTGTCTGGTTGGTGGGAGTACATCGCCAGCATTGTGGCGGAAGCCAACACAAAGCGGACTCCGATTCGAAGCCCAGCTGTGGCGACGTGCTCAGCCTGGCTGAATGGGCAGCTTCCACTACACGGTAAGGGAGGTCTTGTTGGCGATGACGTCACGTACGCGGCCTGCCAAGCGCCGTCGGAATCACTCGTAACACCTGTTACTGCCCCAGCGCACAGGCGGCGGATGCAGAAATGTTGGTGTAGGGTAAAGAGCTGAGATTGCAGGCGTCGGCAAGAGCCCGGCTTTGAGTACTGGCACTGTCTTGTGCCGCGCCGCTACACAAATGCATGACAGTATGACTCGTGGCCGCGTGGTGAGTACACGCAGGCTGCAGCTGTGTCTCATTTCAAGAAGAAGGCGTGCAAATATAGGTCACACGGGAACCTATGAGGAAATGTTGGTGTCGGCAGCAGTTCTGCATTTTCTTCATATTTCTGACTTGCTCTTCATTTCGGCGTATGTAGTGCAACCCACACCATTCATAATCTTGGTGTTGTTGTTGTGGTCTTCACTCCTGAGACTGGTTTGATGCAGCTCTCCATGCTACTCTATCCTGTGCAAGCTTCTTCATCTCCCAGTACCTACTGCAACCTACATCCTTCTGAATCTGCTTAGTGTATTCATCTCTTGGTCTCCCCCTACGATTTTTACCCTCCATGCTGCCCTCCAATACTAAATTGGTGATCCCTTGATGCCTCAGAACATGCCCTACCAACCGATCCCTTCTTCTGGTCAAGTTGTGCCACAAACTCCTCTTCTCCCCAATCCTATTCAGTACCTCCTCATTAGTTATGTGATCTATCCATCTAATCTTCAGCATTCTTCTGTAGCACCACATTTCGAAAGCTTCTATTCTCTTCTTGTCCAAACTATTTACCGTCCATGTTTCACTTCCATACATGGCTACACTCCATACAAATACTTTCAGAAATGACTTCCTGACACTTAAATCAATACTCGATGTTAACAAATTTCTCTTCTTCAGAAACGCTTTCCTTGCCATTGCCAGTCTACATTTGATATCCTCTCTACTTCGACCATCATCAGTTATTTTGCTCCCCAAATAGCAAAACTCCTTTACTACTTTAAGTGTCTCATTTCCTAATCTAATACCCTCAACATCACCCGACTTAATTCGACTACATTCCATTATCCTCGTTTTGCTTTTTTTCATGTTCATCTTATATCCTCCCTTCAAGACACCATCCATTCCGTTCAACTGCTCTTCCAAGTCCTTTGCTGTCTCTGACAGAATTACAATGTCATCGGCGAACCTCAAAGTTTTTATTTTTTCTCCATGGATTTTAATACCTACTCCTAATTTTTCTTTTGTTTCCTTTACTGCTTGCTCAATATACAGATTGAAGCCGGCCGCTGGTGGCCGAGCGGTTCTGGCGCTACAGTCTGGAACCGCGCGACCGCTACGGTCGCAGGTTCGAATCCTGCCTCGGGCATGGATGTGTGTGTTGTCCTTAGGTTAGTTAGGTTTAAGTAGATCTAAGTTCTAGGGGACTTATGACCTCAGCAGTTGAGTCCAATAGTGCTCAGAGCCATTTGAACCATTTTACAGATTGAATAACATCGGGGAGTGGCTACAACCCTGTCTTACTCCCTTCCCAACCACTGCTTCCCTTTCATGTCCCTCGACTCTTATAACTGTCATCTGGTTTCTGTACAAATTGTAAATAGCCTTTCGCTCCCTGTATTTTACCCCTGCCACTTTTAGAATTTGAAAGAGAGTATTCCAGTCAACATTGTCAAAAGCTTTCTCTAAGTCTACAAATGCTAGAAACGTAGGTTTGCCTTCCCTTAATCTTTCCTCTAAGATAAGTCGTAAGGTCAGTATTGCGTCACTTGTTCCAGTATTTCTACGGAATCCAAACTGATCTTCCACGAGGTCGGCTTCTACTAGTTTTTCCATTCGTCTGTAAAGAATTCGTGTTAGTATTTTGCAGCTGTGGCTTATTAAACTGATTGTTCGGTAATTCTCACATCTGTCAACACCTGCTTTCTTTGGGATTGGGATTATTATATTCTTCTTGAAGTCTGAGGGTATTTCGCCTGTTTCATACATCTTGCTCACCAGATGGTAGAGTTTTGTCAGGACTGGCTCTCCCAAGGCCATCAGTAGTTCCAATGGAATGTTGTCTACTCCCGGGGCCTTGTTTCGACTCAGGTCTTTCAGTGCTCTATCAAACTCTTCACGCAGTATCGTATCTGCCATTTCATCTTCATCCTCATCCTCTTCCATTTCCATAATATTGTCCTCAAGTACAGCGCCCTTGTACAGACCCTCTATATACTCCTTCCACCTTTCTGCTTCCTCCTATTTGCTTAGAACTGGGTTTCCATCTGAGCTCTTGATGTTCATACAAGTGGTTCTCACATCTCCAAAGGTCTCTTTAATTTTCTTGTAGGCAGTATCTATCTTACCCTTAGTGAGATAAGCCTCTACATCCTTACATTTGTCCTCTAGCCATCCCTGCTTACCCATTTTGCACTTCCTGTCGATCTCATTTTTGAGACATTTGTATTCCTTTTTGCCTGCTTCATTTACTGCATTTTTATATTTTCTCCTTTCATCAATTAAATTCAATATTTCTTCTGTTACCCAAGGATTTCTACTAGCCCTTGTCTTTTTACCTACTTGATCCTCTGCTGCCTTCACTACTTCATCCCTCAAAGCTACCCATTCTTCTTCTACTGTATTTCTTTCCCCCATTCCTGTCAATTGTTCCCTTATGCTCTCCCTGAAACTCTGTGCAACCTCTGGTTCTTTCAGTTTATCCAGGTCCCATCTCCTTAAGTTACCACCTTTTTGCAGTTTCTTCAGTTTTAATCTACAGGTCATAACCAATAGATTGTGGTCAGATTCCACATCTGCCCCTGGAAATGCCTTACAATTTAAAACCTGGTTCCTAAATCTCTGTCTTACCATTATATAATCTATCTGATACCTTTTATTATCTCCAGGGTTCTTCCATGTATACAACCTTCTATCATGATTCTTAAACCAAGTGTTAGCTATGATTAAGTTGTGCTCTGTGCAAATTCTACCAGGCGGCTTCCTCTTTCATTTCTTAGCCCCAATCCATATTCACCTACTACGTTTCTTTCTCTCCCTTTTCCTACACTCGAATTCCAGTCACCCATGACTATTAAATTTTCGTCTCCCTTGACTATCTCAATAATTTATTTTATTTCATCGCACATTTCTTCAATTTCTTCGTCATCTGCAGAGCTAGTTGGCATATAAACTTGTACTACTGTAGTAGGTGTGGGCTTCGTATCTATCTTGGCCACAATAATGCGTTCACTAAGCTGTTTGTAGTAGCTTACCCGCAGTCCTACTTTCCTATTCATTATTAAACCTACTCCTGCATTACCCCTATTTGACTTTGTGTTTATAACCCTGTAGTCACCTGACCAGAAGTCTTGTTCCTCCTGCCACCGAACTTCACTAATTCCCACTATATCTAACTTTAACCTATCCATTTCCCTTTTCAAATTTTCTAACCTACCTGCCCGATTAAGGGACCTGACATTCCACACTCCGATCCGTAGAACGCCAGTTTTCTTTCTCCTTATAACGACATCCTCTTGAGTAGTCCCCGCCCGGAGATCCGAATGGGGGACTATTTTACCTCCGGAATATTTTACCCAAGAGGATGCCATCATCATTTAATCATACAGTAAAGCTGCATGCCCTCGGGAAAAATTACGGCCGTAGTTTCCCCTTGCTTTCAGCCGTTCGCAGTACCAGCACAGCAAGGCCGTTTTGGTTATTGTTACAAGGCCAGATCAGTCAATCACCCAGACTGTTGCTCTTGCAACTACTGAAAAGGCTGCTGCCCCTCTTCAGGAACCACACGTTTGTCTGGCTTCTCAACAGATACCCCTCCGTTGTGGTTGTACCTACGGTACGGCTATCTGTATCGCTGAGGCACGCAAGCCTCCCCACCAACGGCAAGGTCCATGGTTCATGGGGGGGGGGGGGGGGGGGAAGATAATCTTGGTAGTCCTCGGCAATTCCTTCCCTCAGTACTGTAGCGGCACAATTTTCTTCCGTCAATTATTTTACGCGGACAATTCGTATTTTCCTTTCATCTGCGCGGAAGTATCAAATTATGTAATTTTTTTTTGTATAATAATAAATACGATAAATAGACATTATGCGTTGTACTTATTCATTTTCTAATGCTCTACATCTAACAGCCCATCCTTTGGATGTGTCAGTGTTCATAACCTGAATTAGGCGGCTTGGATGTGATCTGTTTGCCGGCTTGTGTGGCTGTGCGGTTCTAGGCGCTACAGTTTGGAACCGCGTGGCCGCTACGGTCGCAGGTTCGAATCCTGCCTCGGGCATGGATGTGTGTGTGATGTCCTTAGGTCAGTTAGGTTTAAGTAGTTCTACGTTCTAGGGGACTGATGACCTCAGAAGTTAAGTCCCATGCACTCAGAGCCATTTGAACCATTTGTGATCTGTTTAGCTACTATTACATCTGTGTCATTGAAATAACTACTAATTGTAGTAATTATATAGAACCTCTTTGTTTTTATATTCACTAAGTCTGAATTAACAGTACGAACAACACTTGGAAACTTGAAATATTTAAAGCTCACGGGCGTAGAATAATTACCAAGTCAGCTACCTCTGAAAGAGAATTTTTCGTATATTTCTATAATGTTCTCGGGAACTCTTTAGCCGAACTTCATCACATTTCTGCAGCACCAAATCTCCAGGTCTATCAGTCGCCTTCTCTGTTGTTTCCATGCTTTCCTAGTTTCGTACCCGTGCAGAGCCACAATCTAAACAAATTAACTCATGGCCCGGTTTCTTATTTCCAAACTGATATTCTTGTGGTTGACTGAGTTCTTTCTCAGATTAAGTGCAATTTTGGCCTATAGTAGACTGACTGCAGTTTCTTTCTGGCAATGATTATCTGTTCATGTGCTCATAAGTCAATTCTAGACTTTGGACGGTAGTTTCTATACAAATCGAACAATCTGCTTTCGAAGATTTGTGCTGTAAAGAGATTTGATCTCTTTGAACACATATTTCATTTAACCTGGATGTGTGAAACACGGCAGGTAATAAATCTGTGTGTATGTGTGCCCCACTCTACAATCCCGTTTGTTCCATATGTCATGTCTTAGGAACGTAGTTCATTGGCAGACCAGTCGGCGGACCCGCCTGGTGGACTCGGCTCTCTGCTGGCTTAACGCCCGCTCTGTCACATGCCTGTACACGGAAGCAGCGCGGTTTTATAAGTAGAGTTTTGGGTACACAGGTAGCGCTCCGCCAGTGGAACAAACTGATTCAGTACACAGGACCAACATTCAAATGGTTCAAATGGCTCTAAGCACTATGGGACTCAACATCTGAGGTCATCAGTCCCCTAGAACTTAGAACTACTTAAACCTAACTAATCTAAGGACATCACACACATCCATGCCCTAGGCAGGAATCTAAAAGGCGACCGGAGCAGCAGCGCGGTTTCGGACTGAAGCGCCTAGAACGCTTGGCCACAGCGGCCGGCGGACCAACAGTAGAAACATATTTCACACTTGGGCAGACGAGTCGGGACGGGCTGGCATGTCCCACTGTGAATGGGAGCTTTCAGAATGGCAAACCTGTGTAAATATACGGAAATGCTGCGAATGTTTATCTTCAGTAAGTTTCCCGACAAAAGTGTTACTCGGATGTCGATGTTTTGGAATATAAAGCTGTACTTGTTGTATCGAGATAGCTGAAATTATATGTGTGTCTGCCATATGGTAACATGGTACGTTCTGATATGGTATGCATCGGGGTACCGCTACGAGACACATATGGCTATCAGTCATAGCCCACACGGAGAAAAATCATGAGCGATTCGCTGGAGTGTAGCAGTCTGGAGGAGTGCTACAAGTGAAAGAGGATCAGGTATGTGCATGTAGTCGTGGGGTTTTGCATTCAACGTCAACTTATTTCGTACCGTCATTACACATACAAGAGGCGGTAAAAAATGGATCTCGCTAAATGGAATGAAAATAATTGCACACTACAGAATTGAAGACGAGATGAAAATAGTATTTTGTTTTCGGACTCGTCAATTTCGTCGATAGTTTAATGCAGCCCGCAACGAATTCCTGTCCTGTGATAAACTCTTCACCTCACAGAAGCACTTGCCTTCCCATTCTCCATTGTTTGCTGGATGTACTCAAATCTCTGTCTTGCCCAGCACTTTTTACCCTCTGGTACCATGAAAGTTATTCCGTGATGCCGTAACACATGTCCTATCATCCTACACCTTATTTTTTGTAAGTTTTTCAGATGTTCCTTATTTCATCGATTCAGCATTAAGCTTCCTTATTCTTTGTCAGTCCACCTAACTGTCAAAATAATTCTGTAGCATCTCATTGAATACGCTTCGATTCTCTTCTGTTCCGTTTCCCCACTGTCCGTGACTTACTAACATACAATCATACATCCTAAGAAATTCCTTTCTCAAATTAAGTGCTATGTTTAATACCAGTAGACCTCTCCTGACCAGGGGTGCTCTTTTCAACTGTGGTAGTCTTCTTTTTGTTTCCTCCTTGCTTCGTCCGTTGTGAGTAATATTGCTTCCAACGTAGTACAAATCCTTAACTTCATCTAGTTCGTCATCACCAATATCAATTTTAACTTTCTCGGTTTTGTCATTGATACTACATGACATCACCTTTGTCTTCGTCTGTTTATTCTTAATCCATAGTCTGTACTCATTATACTCATTCTATTCAACTGGCCCTGTAATTCCTCTTCACTTTCACTAACGGTAGCATTGTCATCAGCGAATATCATCATTGATATCCTTTCACCTTCAACTTTAATTCGACCTCTGGAATTTTCACAAATTTTCGTCATTACTTCTTCTTTCTGTATTGAACTGTATGGGCGGAAAATTGCATCCATGTCTAGTATTTTTTTAATCCGAGCACTTCGTTCTTGGTATCCTAATTCTATTATTCCCTTTTGGTTGTTGTACAATTTGTATTATATCGTCTTTCCCTATAGCTTACCCATATTTTTCTCAGAATTTCGAACCTATTGCACCATTTTACGTTCGTCTGTCGGTCGACTAATTCTGTATAAATGTCTTGGTTTCTTTTCAGCCTTGCTTGCATTATCAATATGGTAGAACTGTCTCTTTGGTGCTTTACGTTTTCTGAAACCAAACTGATCATCATCTAACGACAATCCATTTTTCCCATTTTTTTGTGTATTATTCATGTTAGCAGCTCTTAAGCTGATTGTGATGTAGTTTCTGCACTTATCTGCCTTGCTATCTTCGGAATCGTGTGGATGATATTTTTCCGAAAGTCTGATGGTACGTCAGTAGTCTTATAGACAATACACACCGACTTGAGCAGTCGCTTGTTTGGTACTTGCCCCCACGTCTTAATAAATTCCTACCCAATTTGATCCATCCCTTCTGCCGTATTTGATTTCAAGTCTTAGAGAGCCCTTTTAAATTCAAGCTCTAGTACGGAATATCCTACCTTTTCCATATAGACTCTAGCGTCTTCTTCTATCAAGTCATCAGACAAGTCCTCCTCTTCTTGGAGGCTTACAGAGTACCCCTTACACCAACCTTACACCTGCGTTCAAGACTAGAACTCCCATTGTACTGTTATAAATGTTACCATCCTTCCTTTTAATTTCGCCAAAGCCTGTTTTCACTATTCTATATGATGAGTCAGCCTTTCCAACGATCGTTTCGTTATCGATTCCTTCACAGCGTTCATGCATCCATTTCACCCTGGGTGCCCTGTAATTCCTATTATTTTATTCCTAAGCGATGTATGTTGTTGGATTCCTGTCTTTCCCTGAATATTTTTGTACTTTCATCGTTATTCGATCAGTTAAAGTATTTATTCTGTCACCAAAGGTTTCTTCTCAGCTAACTTTCTTGCACCAATGTTTGTCTCTCGAAAAGTGAGTAACAGTTAAGGGAGCTAACGATGAGTGACTGGAATTAATCCAGAAACGTACCTTCTGCTAGATAAAAGTAAATATTTTGTCATGAGCCGCCAATAGCTTCAGTACGGATCGTTATCAAATTACAAGAAATGTATTTGGAAGGTGATCGTTTTGATAGTGCCATCCAAATGGGCACAAACTTCGCCCGTGCTCCTTGCACACAGATGGGAAAAATTGTGTGAACATCGTGGGTACCAGAACTTTCCTCTTCTGATTTGAGAAGATATGTAAGGCTCGGCTGTGGTCTGTGATAGGTATGTCGAGCGAGGTGGGATTCCTGGCGTCAAAGAGTTCTTGACTTCAGTTTCGTGTTTTCTGTTGTATTTCCGTCAGTGGAGATCTCAGAAACTTCCATCGATATGTTTATAAATGTGGAACTCAAACTGTACGGTCGCGTCAAGATTAACGAACGTATCCACGATTGAAATAATTCGTAACCCAAAGTAGAGTCGAGGTTAATAATAAAACCGAACAAAGGGTATGGAACACCTCATTTAATAGGAATGCGTGTGCATTAAGTTGTTTTCAGTAACCTCTTTCCTCCTATTATTGTGTGTTTTTGCCTGCATCAGTTTTAGATATAATTGAGATTCACCTTGGATATTCTCTCTCTTGTTTTGCTTGATAAGGCGCTGTGGACGACATTTCTAATTTCATGATCATCGCGTATCATTCGACCGCTCTCTATCATATACACAATGCAGAAGCGCAGCTAGTGTATCACGCCCTGAATCTTCCACATTCCATTATACATGCATAAATATCCAGCGATCACACACCCTGCCTCTGTTCCTTTCTCTTTTGTTGTCCATTCCTCCAAGAGTCTTCAATCCCGCAGGGCTGGAAGGTCCTTCGCAAAGTCGTCTATTCAGCGGTACCATAGTGCTTGGTTTCCCCTCAACTTCTTTCGTCACCTTTCTTTCTTCTTGCATGCGGGCTACATGCCCCTCCCGCTGGCTTCTTTTGCTCTTAATTTTCTGTAGGACCGCTGGTTGTTGCATAAAGAGGTAGATTTACTCGGTCTTCCCCCTCCACCATTCTAAAAGTATCTAAGATCCTTTCTCATGTCTTCCTCATTACAGTTCTTTCAAATATTAATAGCTTCTCCTTTTCTCGTTTAGTCATGCTACAAGTTATCCTTACACGACTGCTGAGCATACACCTGTGTAATATATTCCATCTTAGTATTCGCTGCCGGCCGGAGTGGCCGAGCGTTTCTATGCGCTTCAGTCTGGAACCGCGCGACCGCTACGGACGCAGGTTCGAATCCTGCCTCGGGCATGGATGTGTGTGATGTCCTTAGGTTAGTTAGGTTTACATAGTTATAAGTTCTAGGGGACTGATGACCTCAGATGTTTAGTCCCATAGTGCTCAGAGCCACTTGAACCAATTTAGTATTCGCTGATACTGATTTTGAGCTGTGCGTCTCCCTGAGGCAATAAATCCATTTCAGTCCTTCTCTTACTTTTTCTATAATGCCCGTTTCTAGACTGTGGTCGCTAGTGAACCAAGATCAAGTGTTTGAAATAGTCAACTCTTCTGAACGTCATGACACCTTTCACAAGAAATTCTTCCTGCTCTTTTCTTCTTCATAGTTGCATGAACTCTGTTTTGTCTTGATTAATTTGTAGTCCAACCTTCTGTGCGTTGTTGTACATGCTCTGGTACATATCTTTCAAATCATGGCTGATTCACTTAGTGGAACTGTATCATCTGCACAAATGGGACAAACGAAATTACCTACTGTCTGCACTCTTAGCCACTCCTGATGCCTACATTCAAATGGTTCAAATGGCTATCAGCACTATGGGACTTAACATATGAGGTCATCAGTCCCCTAGAACTTAGAACTACTTAAACCTAACTAACCTAAGGACACCACACACTTCCATGCCCGAGGCAGGATTCGAAGCTGCGACCGTAGCAGTCGCGCGGTTCCGGACTGAGCGCCTAGAGCCGCATGGCCACACCGGCCGGCCTACATTCCCTTATTACACAGTACACATAAGAGAACATCTGCTGGTCTGAGACATGACACAATCTCGAAGGTTTCCAATGTGACCGTCAGAAACGCCCTGGTACCCTTCACCCATCCATGAAAGTTTGCACCATCCTTAGTGGCTTCTCAGTGATTCTGAGGTTACTCAGTGCACAATGTGGGCTATTTTTGTGGATGGTGTCGTATGCATGTTGCAGTGCATTGTATGGGTTATTCTTGTGGATTTTGTCGTATGTAAGTTGAAAATGGACGAACAGGTCGTGTATATCACATTCAGTGCTTTTCAAACAGTTGTCTTAGAGTGATAATGTGATACATTGCTGAAATAATGTTTCTACAGTGCAACGCAGAAAATCTCGTTTAAGTGAGTAACTTTCATGCCTGATTATCACGAAGTAATGAAACATTTCCTATTCTTCCAGAGGGAACTAGCTCATATATGAGATATGTCTGAAACTGCTCCTTACAGGGAGATTTAAACTTGAAACAAAGGAAACGTCAGAGGCCATAAGTAACAGATGGACAGGTTCTTGCCAGTCTTTTAGTCAGATAACACTGCTAACAGCGTTTTCCTTTCATACAGGAAAGATTCATATATCCAAGGACATTCGGTAATGACTACCATCGGAGAACTGTCACGATCAGTGGTCGCGGGCAAATGCAACCTCCGACAAATATTTGCAAGTCAAAGAGCAGCCGACAGCAGATACGCCTGTAGGTAGAGAGCAGCACAATCACCATGACAAGTAGTGAGCCCTGTCCACCACTCTGTGGGATCAGTCTGTCGCTGGCAGCGGTGCACACATTTGTTACGCTTATCGAGCATTCGTCGTGCACTGCTGACCTGAGAGACCTTGCCACAACGGTGAGCACTGCTGTGCAGGAAAATCGATGCACCAATCGGTGGACCTGAGTACCAGGACTGCCACCAGTAAGTTTCACGGAAACAAGGTGCTGAACTCACATCACTGCCTCCGAATATGAACAATATTGACAAATATATCAGTAGACGTTTTTCAGATACTTAGGCAAATGCTTGGGAGCCAAGGAAACAGTGATAAACACTGACAGAGAGAAATACGGCGAAACTGGTATAGCATTGCTCGTGGCAAGAAACTTCACTCCAGTACACCTACGGTCGAAAGCCGTTATACGGCTAGTAGCAGTGGCTACTTCCGATGCCCTTACTACTTCCCTCTTTCCCGGTTCCGTTCGCGAATACTGCCATGTTCTTATAGATTGTTTATTAACCTTACCAAAGGCTCTAATTTTTTTACTTTCTCTTTGTGATAATTTTTTGAGGCTTGGGAGGAGGTAACGTGTTCTCCGACTTGCAAGTACTTTTTCAGCATTTCAAATGTAAGCATCTCAGTGATACATATCGTCTCTCCCCTAGCGTCTGTCACTGGAGTACGTTAAGCATAAGCGTAACGATGTTGCGCGTATTAGAGGAGCCTGCGGCGAAAGGAGCCCCACTTCTTTAGATTTGTAGCATCGCTTTGATTAGAACTGTCTGACTAGGTTCAGAAATGCTTGAGCAACAATCAATATTCCCTGTCTCACAACTGTCTCTTTGAGTCACTTTATTCACGGATGAAACGATTTTTTTTTAGATTATTGCGATGAATATGAGCTTTGTGTCATCTTTCCTACAGTTATTATTACGTGATCGATCCATTTTGGTTTCGCTCTGGACAGCTACTTCCTACTATGTACTTAACGGTTGTTACAATTTCCAGTGCTCAATTTAACAATTATTTTAACACTAAAATACTTCTGATAAAATAATAAAGACACAATTGCAATAAAAAATATTGCTGTGTCCTGTAAAGATGCTTATCTAGGGCTCTACACAACACAGTATGTCTTCCATTAAATAAAAGAAGTAAACCCAACCGGGCAGCAACATTAGCGTGTCACAATGCCTGATCCTGGAACATAAACGCCAATAATAGCTGAGGGAACTTCAGCAGTAAAACGTAAGATGACCGTCAACAGATAGCTACCACAACCATCTACTCACGCATATACCTTAATAATTCTTAAGCCATTGCACAAACAACCCAGTATTCACACAGAAAAAGACATGATATATTCACAGCACTCACGCTTACGGCGAACTTAAAAGATAAACACACTTTCGGATTAATATTATTAATCATGGAGTGTAGTTGACAAATTGAACTGCTCTTGCTCACAGCGCACACACCTGCTCTGATGTGTTCCATCAATAAACACAAAAATCATACTCCGTTTGAAAAGTGCTAGGAAAGCCTTGTGGTACCGACTGACCGCCGTGCCATCCTAAGGGATAGGCTTCACTGGATGCAGATATGGTGGGACTTGTGGTTAGCACACTGCTGTCGCGTCTGTTGTCAGCTTTTGTGACTGTAGCTGCTATTCCTCATCAAGAAGCTCCTCAACTATCCTCACAAGGGTTGAGTACACTGCTCTTGCTAACACCGCTCGGCACAGTCGCAATAAATAAGCAAACACTGTCTGGATCGTAAACTTTTACTTCCAACAGCCGGTTTCCACGTGCTCTGCAGATCACCTTCACGCCTACGCTGGAACACAAAAGGTAAGAAATAAAAGTTATGTACTAAACTAATATACACTGCTGGCCACCGTAAATGCAACACCCTGAAGGAAGCATCCGAATCAAGTGAAATTTACACCATGAGTTTGCAGCAATGAGATATGCAACTGATTAGAATTTCAGCGCAGACGCACATCACGCGCGCCTGTGGCGCCACCTTATAGCGCCATTTAAGGCTTGGCGATTTCGACGAGTGTACGTTCGTCACGTGTTTTTACCTTGTGGTTGTTTCACAAGACAATCAGTTATGCCTCGTAGACAACAGCAAACATCTTTTGATCAAGTATCCGAGTTCGACAGAGGAAGGATAGTGGCTTACCGAGATTGTGGATTATCATACAGAGAAATCGCTAGTCGTGTTGGACGAAACCAAACAACTGTAATGCGGATATGTGACCGTTGGATGCAGGAGGGTACGACGGACCGACGCGGTCGATCGCATTCACCT
Source organism: Schistocerca nitens (assembly GCF_023898315.1). Taxonomy (NCBI): domain Eukaryota; kingdom Metazoa; phylum Arthropoda; class Insecta; order Orthoptera; family Acrididae; genus Schistocerca; species Schistocerca nitens. The sequence goes on along the minus strand of NC_064621.1, from coordinate 316,340,111 downwards.
CGGTGCACCACTGCACGTGCTGATAGCCAAATTGTGCGCATGGCAGTGACGGATCGCTCAGTGACATCCCGAACCATAGCACAGCACATTGCGTCTGTAACGCATCATCCAGTGTCTGCGCGTACCATTCGACGCCGTTTACAGCAGAGTGGTCTGTCCGCAAGACGTCCATTGCTTCGTCTATCATTGACGCAGAACCACAGATGTCTCCGTCGCCAATGCTGTGATGACAGACGGATGTGGACGGCAGAATGGAATGACGTTGTCTTTGCTCACGAGGCACGCTTCTGTCTGCAGCACCACGATGGTCGGATTCGAGTGTGGAGACACTGTGGAGAGAGGATGCTGGACAGCTGCATTATGCACCGCCACACTGGTCTTGCACCGGGTATTATGGTATGGGGTGGTATTGGATATTACTCTCGCACGCCTCTAGTACGCATTGCCGGTACTTTAAATAGCCGGCGCTACATATCCGAGGTGCTGGAGCCAGTTGTCCTTCCTTACCTTCAGGGCTCGGGTACAGCCATATTTCAACAGGATAATGCGCGACCACACGTGGCACGCATTGTCCAAAGGTTCTTCGTCAATAACCAGAATGAACTGCCTCCCTGGCCGGCTCGCTCTCCGGATCTTTCGCCGATAGAAAACATGTGGTCCATGGTTGCTCAACGAGTGACCCAGATTACATCCCCAGCTGCCACACCAGATGATCTTTGACAACGTGTGGAAGCTGCTTGGGCTGCTGTACCCCAGGAACACATCCAACGTCTCTTTGACTCAATGCCGAGACGTGTGGCAGCGGTGATCTCCAACAATGGCGGCTACTCCGGCTACATATTCTGGCAGGAACCACATGTCACAGACGTCTGTAAACGTTATCATTTGATACTTGGTCAACATGTTATCTACAAAATAAATTTTGTTTTGCTACCTCTTGTCTTTCTTGGTGTTGCATTTACGGTGGCCAGCAGTGTAGAAACAAGGAAGAAGTAGCGGGAAAAATTTTTGGTAAAGTCACGTGACATGTGCCTAAGTCATACACGAGTACATTAAAAAATATAAGCAATTTACCGAGATATAATTAAATACAAAATTAATAAAAATTTGTACTTAAGGAAACGCTAATGCAGTACCACTGTACATGAATGATAGGTTACACAACAGTACATTAAAATACATTAAGGTACTCTACGCAACACTCATTTTCGTTCACATTTATATATTTTTTAAATTAAAAAGAAATCAGCGCAAAATTTCCTTCATTTTAAAGATTAAAAACTGTAATTTGCAGAGGACCTTATTCTTTTTTTCGAGACATCGGTTTATTGACGGGATTGATGTGGCAAGCCACGAATTCCTCTCCTGCGGCAAGCTTTTCATTTCAGATTAGCAATTTCAAACGATGTCCTCAGTTATTTTTTTGATGTATTTCAATCCCTGTCTACCTCTACAGTTCCTACATTCTACAGCTCCCATTAGTACACGGAAGTTATTTTCTGATGTCTTAACAGTCCTGTTGTCCGGTCCCTTCTTCACGTCATTGTTTTCTATATATTTCTATGGCTCCGAGCACTATGGGACTTAACGACTGAGGTCATCAGTCCCCTAGAACTTAGAACTACTTGAATCCAACTAACCTAAGGACATTACAAACATCCATGCCCGAGGCAGGATTCGAACCTGAGACCATAGCGGTCGTGCGGTTCCAGACTGTAGTGCCTAGAACCGCTCGACCACCCCGGCTGGCCTATGTTTCTATCCTAAGCAATTCTGCGGAGACAAATGGTTCAAATGGCTCTGAGCACTATGGGACTGAACTTCTGAGGTCATCAGTTCCCTAGAACTTAGAACTACTTAAACCTAACTAACCTAAGGACATCACAAACATCCATGCCCGAGGCAGGATTCTAACCTGCGACCGTAGCCGTCGCGCGGTCTGCGGAGACACTCCACATTAATTACTTTATAGTGCAACTAATTTTTAAAATTCTTCTGTAGTACCATAACTCAAGTGTTTCGATTGCCTTCTAATCTGGTTTTCCCACAGTGCACGTCTCACTACTTTACGTACATTCTCAGTGATATCTTCCTCAAATTAAGACCTATGTTTGATACTAGCAACCTTATCCCGACCAGGAATGCCCTTTTTGCCAGTGCTAGTATGCTTTTTGTGTCCTCCAAACTCCATCCGTCATGGGTTATTTTCGTACTGTCAGCCCCAATAGTTGAACGGTCAGCGCGTTGTAATGCCACGCACGAGGTGCCGGGTTCGATTCCCAGCTGGGGTGGGAGATTTTCTCCCATTAAGGACTGGATGTTGTGCGGTCCTCATCATCAGTTCATCCCCATTATCTACGTGCAAGTCGTCCAATGTGGCTTCGCACTCAATAAGACTTTCACTTGGCTGCCGAACTTCCCACGTGGGGGCTCACGGCCACTGACTCCATACGATCATTTCCATTTTTATTTTGGTACTTTGGTAGCAGAATTCCTTAACCTCATCTACTTCGTGATCACGAATTCTGATGTTAAGTTTCTCATTCATGCCGATCTCATTACTTTTGTCTTTCTCCGATTTCAACCCGTATTCTGTATTCGTAATAGCATTCATTCCACTCAACAGATCCTATAATCGTTTGTCACTTTTACTAAGCAAAGGAATGTCTTCAGTAAATGTTATCATTGATATCGTTTCACACTGACTTTAATCCCTCTCATGAACCTTTCTCTTATTTCCGTCGTTGCTTCTTCGTAGTACAGATTGACCACTAGCGTCGAAAGACTACTACGCACCGCCTTACACGCTTTTTAATCTGACCACTTCCTTCTTGGTCTGTCAGTCTTATTGTTCCCTCTTGGTTGTTGTACGTATTGTCTATTACCCGTCTTTACCTGCTCCTTATACCAGTATTCCTCAGAATTTGTTTCCTCTAGGAAGTTGTACATGTTGTATATTACCCTTCTTTTCCTTCACCTTTTCCCTAATTTTCTCAGAATTTTTGATATTTTAGATTGTCAAACACTTTTTCCAGGTCGACAAATCCAATGAACATCCCTTGATGTTCCTTCAGGCTTGGTTACACTGTCAAATGCAACATCAGCACTAACTCTCCGGTCCTTTTACCTTTCCTAAAGCCCAACTGATAGTCATATAACCTGATACTGAATTTCTTAATACGCCTCTGTATATTATTCTTGTCAGCAGCTTGGATGTGTGAGCTGTTAAGCTTATTGTATGATTATTCTCACAGTTGTTGGCACTTGTAATCTTTGGAACCGTGTGTATGACGTTTACCCGAAAGTCTGATAGTATATCGCCAGTCTCATACATTCTACACACCGATGCAAATAGTCATTTCGTCACCACTTCCTAGAAATTTCGATGGAATGTTATCTATCCCTTACGCCTTATTTGATCATACGCCGTCGAAAGCTCCATTCAATACTGATTTCAATACCGGAACCTTTATCTCTACCCTGTCGACTCCTGTTTCTTCTTGTATCAAGTCATGAGGCAAGTGTTTCGCTTCGCACAGGCCTAGAATGTAGTCTTTAAGTTACAAAAGGGGAAACGATTTAATCATATCTACCGATCTTCGTCAAATGAAAGTTGTGGTCCATTTGGTGTTCCTTTATTTATTGCAACAAAAGGCTCATGGTTCCTAAGACAGTAATTCAGTTATGAAATAGCCACAACTTCACATCTGGTCGCACACACTCGCAGACTTCCGTGCAGGATGTGTGGTTGGCAACCACACCACTCCTGTACCTGTATCAATCATAAATCCGCCAGAACGCACCCGTGACCCGCAAAAGCCCTCAGGCAGCGCTACTGTTGATACGCAGTAGCCCCTTTCTGAGCCCGGGCTGCTATAACTATCCATCCGATCCGGAAAAGAAACCAACCGCTCCACCTGGCTGTTGTGTATGCACAGCGGCCATGCCCCGATTAGACAGTAATGGCCCCAGCTTCTCGAAGCCTCAACCCATGGTGCTGCTCTCAACTCCCTCGTCCGTCTCCGTGCAGCGACTGATCACATCTTGGCCGTCGCGGAGTTACGGTTCCATGAGTCATGTCGCAGGCTTGTCCACCGCTTACACTGCAGCGATTGCGGAAGACTTGCTGGTTCCAGATGCTGCATTTGAAGATCTCCACTGAACGCAGTTGCCACCAGACCGACCTTGGCAGCGCTCACGGCAATTACGTGTCCGTCCAATCTGCCCTCAGCCGGCTCCAGCACGACACTGCAATCAACATGACTCTCTGGAGACGGCGAAAACAACAGTTCACTTCGACACGGCACTAGTGTATTCGAAAAATAATGAATCTGCGACGACAAGCGATTACGCAGCAGTCATCGCACAATCAGCTGATCGCATACGAAGTTTCAGCTGAGTTTGTGCGCTGACCGCTGACATGCTACTCCTTGTCGCGGCGGGCTGAAGTTCCAAGATTCTCGAGTGTTTTATTTTATATTATCCGTTATTGATAACTTTCTAAAACCTTTCACTTTAGCGTATATTAATGAATTGTTTCCCACTAGTTATGTAATTTTATTTTCATATTTCTTCTAATGCTGCAATTTGGAAGCACTCTAATTACGGAAACAAAGTGCATTGTATGTAGGATTATAATGAATGCTGCTCTCCACAACAAAAATATATTATTAAACCGCAAGTCACAGGATGACTTGCTATACATCTTGTAGTGTTTTGTAGCTAAAGAGGCAGCTTCAAAAATTTCATACAGCAGGTGAAAAACGTCTTTATTACTCATATCTCTCACTTGATGCGTTTCGGATTTATTTCCATCCTGTGAGACTCCGTGCACTTCAGATATTTGATGATGGAAATAAATCCAAAATTCGTCAAGTAAACAATTTGAGTAATTAAATCATTTTTCAATGGCTGTATGACGATTTTGAAGCTACGTATTCAGCTCCACCGCAGTTCTACATTATATTGTAATATTAACATTATCGTCTGACTCCCACAGGGTTTCATGTCTCAACTATATATATTAAAGTATCTTATATAGTTATATGCAAGACGCTACATTGTTTTACGTTTAGAGTTAACTGCCAGTCTCTGTAACAACCACCGATGCTCCACAGGTCTTCCTACATTTCGCTAAAGTATTTTGCAATCTTTCTATAGACGACAGCATAATCTGGGATCAGCCTCGTAGAGCTTACAATGTTTCCCACTTCATCGTTTGTGTGTGTATTGTAAACTGTATAAATGGTTCAAATGGCTCTGAGCACTATGGCACTTAACTTCTGAGGTCATCTGTCCCCTAAAACTCAGAACTACTTAAACCTAACTAACCTAAGGACATCACACACATCCATGCCCGAGGGAGAGTTCGAACCTGCGACCGTAGTGGTCGCGCGGTTCCAGACTGTAGCGCCTAGAACCGCTTGGCCACTCCGGCCGGCTGTAAACTGTAACAGCTATATAAAACTACTTTTAGGTATTCACAGAATTACCGTTGCATTTTGTAGATTTCGTCCATTAAAAACGGGTGCAGTTTGTAAGGAAGTACGAAATCTAGCAACAAATCGCTAAAAAAAAATGGCTCTGAGCACTATGGGACTTAACATCTTTCGTCATGAGTCCCCTAGAACTTAGAACTACTTAAACCTAACTAACCTAAGGACAGCACACTACACCCAGCCATCACGAGGCAGAGAAAATCCCTGACCCCGCCGGGAATCTAACCCGGGAACCCGGGCGTGGGAAGCGAGAACGCTACCGCACGACCACGAGATGCGGGCGACAAATCGCATCCGACATTCGGGAAGCTTCTATTTCGTTCACTAAATGACAAAGCGGAATTGCTTCGAGTACCTTGCACAAGTCAAGTGGATGCGGTAAGGAACTATGGTTTCGGGAGGGTGCAAGGAAGCAGATGGTAAACCTTTAGAAGCACTCTTTACAGAATTGAGAATGATTAGCCCCTCACATACTGACATACTGCTTGTTAAACTTATCCACGTCAAACTCGCAGGCAGCAGCGAAATTTGATAGCTTACCCTTATTCACGATACGCCCTGGTTCCTGTGCTTATCTGCACTAGGTATGGGTAAACGATACTCGCGTTCAATCCAGCTTGAGATTTCCTGGTACGTCACAGAGTTCGATACAGTACGAACAGACATATCCGAACGGGCATGTCACATTTGACTCACACGGAGCTAGAGGAAGCAATCACGAAAAATTAAAAAATTGCCACACGCAGAAGCAATAGCTGTTCTTGAAATCCGACTGAGAGGGAAATTGTAATAAATCCCGTCGCCATACACCCTCTTGCTGTATATGAACTAATTACAATTTCTTGGGCACTACTATCCTCTTCAGTTGTATGTAGTCCTTTATCACAGGATCATTACCTGTTTCGTGGCACTAAAAGCCAAATATTATGGCGTAACTTTTTGAGAAAGTGAATGAAATAAAATATGCTGTTAAATTTGGAATGAAATGTTTTATTAAGAATATCTTCTTTACGTTCGTTAAAAGCTACGGCTAAATTTTCTCAGGGCGGTAACTCCAGAAACATCATACGTATTCCAACGTAAAGACATCCGTTTTGCTCAAGATGGATAAAAAAATCTTTCTTTAATGTTATGCGATAACCAAATTACGTACAATACTCAATTAATTATTTATTTTTATATCTGAGGCTTGATGCTCCAGTTTAGCTGCTTATGTGCAGTGGCAACGTATAGAATTGAAATAATTGTTTGTAATAAAACTATACCTCTGGCCAACAAAATGAAATGAAAAATATTAGAAGACGCCGTTCTGCATTTATTTAGATTATTGGCTTTAATACTTTTTGCAATTAAATGATTATTGAAATAGTTTAATAATTTTTAATACCAATGGCGTCGCGGCAACAATGGACTTACACAAAATGGCCAGTGCAACATTTAAATATTAGGCAAATCGTAATAATGTTTCAGAGAAGGTACCTTTAGCTACTAACAAGAAACACATACTACCAAGCTGTTTACATATATATTTAACAAAATTTATCATGATGCAACATATGATTGAAATAATTACTTACAGACCGTGATCTATATGCGACCGTCAGAAAGGATATCAGATGCAACCAGAGACAGAGAAGAAGACAATAGCGTTAAACAGAGAAATATTTTTCTTATATACTACGATAAAGACATAATAGTAATTACAATTCTATGAGCAAGCATGTCGATAAATTGATTTACATTACTTTTTTCAAGAAGCGATGCTATGATCTTCACATGAACAACTGTATAACATTAAATCCAGAAAAAATAAAAACGCAGAGATATTCATTGGATATTTACAGAAAGGCAACTACCGATGATATAGTGATGCATAGCTCTTGTAACCACCCTATCAGGTACAAAATGTCAGTCATCAGGTCGTTTTTATATAGGCTCCACAGTATTCCGTTGTCATAGGAAACCTTTGAGAGAGAGTTACGAAACATACACTACATAGCCTACAAAAAATGGCTTCCACAGTGAGTTTCTCAGTGGTATTACTGGGGTATCCTCAGGAAACTAGGAAGAAAAACCAACCCAACGGATTGCATCCTTAACAATGCCGATGGTCGAGAGGCCGTTGGCACCACGTATTATAAAATTCTATATTTCGGTGATATTTCCGAAAAGATCGACAGATAGTTGTGGTCTAAAAATACTGAACCAGCTTTCTACGTTCCTAGTAATGTTGGCACAAGGGATATGCACAGAGAACATGTCTCTTGTAGTAATTGCCCCATGCGGTACGTCAGAAAAACAGGCAAGAGCTGAAGCACCAGGTTTAAAGAACATCTTCCGTTTTGTAGCACAAAATCTGCCTTGAGTATCCACTTTCGTAACCAGAGGCATTCCCTCACCGACGTCACTAGTAACTTCAGAATTTTACGTCCACAAAACAAGGGCCGCTCTTCAAGCATCATCCTGAGGAGGTCGTAATTATTAGATCCATTAGTTGTTTTCTGCACTGAACCCTTAATGGATAAACAGAGTTGAGGCACCGAAGCATTTAGGCAAACTTCGACTACCTAAGGTAGTTGACGTAATACTCTGTATTTTATTTACCTAGAGCCCCTTTCTTTCTCCTCGATCTTTCCATTTTCCATCCCCCCCCCCCTTTCCCTCCTCGCCACACCTTCCCACCTCCTATACTCCTACGCACCTGCCTTATTATCTTAGATTTCCCACATCTTCCTTTCAAGTATGTTTCAAAATTTTTACAAATTTTCTTAAGCTTACTCTCATTAAGTACCAAATTCACTATGGTCTTGGATCCTTTTAACTGAAAAGTTAAAAAAAAAATTACGAGACGATAATTTTTAGAATTTGAATGTACTTAAAATATTTGAGAGTTGTATTCTTTATTCAGTGGACTCTGCTGCCAGATATGTTTCATTGCCATAATATACGCAAAAGATGTTCCTCCGTTACGCTCTAGCTTTAGCATAGCTTACGGGCGTTATTAACGAAAATACTTCTTCTATCAGTATCTTATTGTGATTGTACAGATTTTTTTTTCAAAAATGTTTTTTTTACTTTTTATCCCTGTACTCCTTGTTCTCATTCACCATTCGTGTATCCGCTAAAAGACCACAAATCAGTCGGTTGCGCCCTTGCATCATCGGCGCATGCACGAGTCGTCCATAGGCAAGCTGTTTACTTTCTTGTCGTCAGTATGAGAGCAAGCGGGCGAGTATGGTGTTGGCGATTTCGTATGGATCGGAGAAGCTGTAAGTGCGGCTTTAAGACTCTATTTTCCGCCAATAGCTGTTTACTTGAAGATTTTGTCCAGGTACAACATCCTTCCAGTTCGTGGCAACCACTTCTTGGTTTTCCATTCTGTTCCACAATTAGGGCTTAAAGGTTTTCATTTAAATCCTCCTTACCAATGGAACGCTACGGTACCATTGGTTTATAACCCATCCAGCTCTTTTATTCCATGACATACTGTCTTTTAGCGGTGTTTTGCTCTTTCCTATAACGTTTTAGTCGTGTAAGTACTAAGCCGCCAAGGGTAGCCACGCAGTCTGATGCACCTCCCCAGATTCATGAGGCTTTCCCCGTTGGAGGTTCGAGCCCTCCCTCGGGCATGGATGTGTGTGTTCTCCTTAGCGTAAGTTAGATTAAATAGTGTGTAAGCGTAGAGACCGATGACCTCAGCAGTTTGGTCCCATAGGCAATTCCGATCACCATGTTAGTACTAAGATTTTGACATCTCCAAGTAAAAGTTTTTAATATTTAAAAAAAAAAATTTAAAATCTTAAAATAATTTGGGCACCAATGTATCTAACGGTTGTTACTCCTTCTGGATTTACTTTTATGCAGATATTCACCTGAAGGTGTGGTTTTAGGGGCATGAAACCGGTAATGGACCAATAATAAAAGACTAAATACAGCTGATGCTATTATTAACACTCAAGACGACTACTCACAGCTGTGATTAGCCTACCTATAGGGGTGTATGCAGTTATTTACAATAAAAAGGTCATACAGTATTAATGTACACGTTAATAGTGACTCTTTTTACTTAAAGCGAACTTATTTTCCTTCAAATTCAATAATTTAGTTAGTTATTATACAGAATAAAAATTTGCAGAAGGTCCCCGGTATCCTGGTTAGAAGCTGTGATCTTCAGTTGGATCAGCTGAACCCTAGTCAGTTTACCGATGCATTGGTCTTCAGTGAGGAAGCTCACTGGAGTAGCTATCTTGTATGAATCCATATACCGGGCAACATCATAGGAGTGACTTTCTTCCCCCTTAGCTGTGCGCTCAGTCTCCCGGCTGTAGCGAGGTCGGATGCTTACCTTTCTTCTATCAAGCAACCTCCCTTCGGTGTGTAGATCTGAAGTTATTCCTAGGAGCTTCCCGATTATTCCTGATTATTCTGGGATCGCAATTCTTTGCCAGGAGCTCATTAATGGTCCTCAAGTTCGACAGCAGTGAATTAACAGGAGAGGCAAACAGTAACTAACTGCGAGTGGTCCTGTGAGATTCATGTATCGCAGTGTCGAAAGCGATGTTAAGCCACCCAACGGAGTCGTACCACTTCGTCTGAGACTTTGCATGGTCGATCATCAACCCTGACTTTCAATTACGGTTAACACGGTCAGGTAAGAAACTTTGGGGTAGTAGATAAGTGCGATATAGCACTGGTAAAACAAAACGTCTTGAGTCCTCGAAACAAAATAGTTGATGCAATGTTGGTAATCTGAACTCCCTGAGTCCCCATCTCCCCTCCAAAAAAATGAAAGAAATATTGAGGTGTTCAATACCAGTCAAAGGTGTCCACCACCACTTGGCTACGTTGGTACCTCCAACAGAGCTGCCACTGCTTTGCGCCTAAAAGCTGTTGATAATAAATCTACTACTATGAAGAGCGGAGTAAGTGCGCAACTTGTTCTTCATGGTGCATCAGTGTTTTGTGGATGGGTATTGAATTTTACACTTTCTAATGCTGATGCTAGTGCACATGGTAATGGTTGGGTTACTGTGGCTCTAGTACATGGTGGTAAACTGGAAACTTTTGACAACCGAAAAGTTATTCCTTATCGTACATTTCTTATGTTTATGATAAAGAAATTTATCACTTGGCCAGATTGGACCATGATGATTATAAATACATAATTCAGTAGAGATCCAGTTTGCTCGAGAAAATCATACGCCACCAGAACATACTTCTATTATGGTAAACTTAATAGGGCAGTATAGCCCCTGAATGCTAAGATGCAGACGAACCTTCCCCACAAACCTTCCCCACAACAGATAATGGCTTTCCATTTACCGTCCAACAACAGTGATATATTAACACGAGGCAGCCTACAGACCCGAGAAAATCTGCTGTACCAATGTACTAATGACACAGCACTCACTTCGAATGGTTCATGGACCACAGTAGCGTAAGTAAATTGTAGGTCAAAAGCTGATAGGGTACAGATTTTATTGCAACGTTTAAATAAACTATTCAGGCTCATACACCATCCCGTACGGCTTAGAGTGCGAAATCTGCCTACTTTTCACCCGTGGTATCGGGCAATCCCGTACGAAGTACCTTGTCTAATTTCAACGAAAATACATCCTCACATAGCCTGCCTTAGGATTAGGCGAACTACACTGAGGGACCGATCTTTCCACCTACAAGTAGATGCTGCCTGACCACGGTTCTCTGCACTGAATTGGACACATTAAATGCTCAAAGCTAAACTACCTAACACAGAGATGGTTTTAGGCTTGCCGGAAGATTCTGTGAGGGCATGTGAGTGCACTGGAAGACACATTCTGTGAGGTCATCTGAGTGCATCCCTTCTAATATCTTACGTACTGTTTCTGACTCCGAAACGTCAAGGCAATTAAAATTATGATGTTCCACATATCATCAATGTACTGTACCAATATTTCTTCTAATCCTGAGCCTGGTAAAAATACCGACTCGCAAGATCGCTCCGCAATCAGCTACACAAATCTCCTAGCAGTCAGCTTTCGAAATCACTTAATGACTCACGTTGATATAACACTGTTCTGATGAATTTAACACGAGTCAGAGAATAGATAACGTAAAAATCACCGAGTCAGCGACTCGTTACTCCATTAGTATCACCGGATAAACTGGCGATTCCTTGTACCACAGACCAAAGCGGCTGAGACAAATTGTTAAATATTCTCCAATGTTCTTTGTGACTGTGCCCTATGAGCTCAGATGTTTGTTGCTGATTGAGCTGCCGAAGAACCCTCTTTCCTTATACGAATGCCTGGTGTCTGCTTTTTCGGAAATGTCCGAAAGAGTAGACCCCACATATACACATGGTTCAAATGACTCTGAGCACTATGGGACTTAACATCTGTGGTCATCAGTCCCCTAGAATTTAGAACTACTTAAACCTAACTAACCTAAGGAAATCACACACACCCATGCCCGAGGCAGGATTCGAACCTGCGACAGTAGCGGTCACGCGGTTCCAGACTGAAGTGCCTAGAACCGCACGGCCACACCGGCCGGCAACACATATACATATAATGAATTCGCCTCCATGGGCAATGAATCTTCTGTGCGGATGCGTATTTCATTCGACCTCCAACGGGAATCTAAAAATCAGCGAGCATGGAGGGTGAAAGGAAATGCGAATAGGTGGCTCACAGTGGTAGTACCGAGCGAGGTGGCGCAGTGGTTAGCACACTGGACTCGCATTCGGGAGGACGACGGTTCAATCCCGTCTCCGGCCATCCTGATTTAGGTTTTCCGTGATTTCCCTAAATCGTTTCAGGCAAATGCCGGGATGGTTCCTTTGAAAGGGCACGGCCGATTTCCTTCCCAATCCTTCCCTAACCCGAGCTTGCGCTCCGTCTCTAATGACCTCGTTGTCGACGGGACGTTAAACACTCACCACCACCACAGTGGTAGTGTGAGACGGCTCAGGAGCGTACCGAGATAGTCCACGCGATAAACACTGTGGTCGGATGGCGCAGTGGTTAACGCTACACCCTAGTAAGCAGCAGATCACGTAGATCACCAGTCAGACAGATCTTGTGACAGGTAGTCGGCGATTTCGTATTAATTTCCGATGCAGCTGATATCGTTAGTTCCTTCTCTTTCCTTCCCTTTCTACTCATCAATCCTCAATTTACATAACCACCTTTCCATCCCTCATTTTCCTGTCAGTTCAACTAGCTTCTTTCGAGTTGTAATTGGACAACCTTGTGCTACATCTTCTTAACTGATGGTGTCTGCTTAGGATGTGATTTCGATAAACTGCGGTCTTGGCCTCGATCCTCCTAAGTGACTCAGTTGAAATTGTTAAGTAACTGAGTGTGGGTGAGAACACTGCCCTTGGTAGCTCTGTGTCAGCTTGTATTCCTGCCAGGAGGCAGAGCAACGTCACTTACCTTACCCACGGCGTCGGTTGTAACGGTACGCCGGCCGCGGTCACGAGCGGTTCTAGGCGCTTCAGTCAGGAACCGCGAGGCTACTACGGTCGCAGGTTCGAATCCTGCCTTGGGCATGGATGTGTGTGATGTCCTTAGGTTAGTTAGGTTTAAGTAGTTCTAAGTTCTATGGGACTGATGACCTCAACTGTTAAGTCCCATAGCACTCAGAGCCATTTGAACCATATGTAACGGTACGGCTGAGGAGCAGTGCCCGTTCCAAATGTTAACTCACCTCGACCACGCCTCCCTTGGTCTCAGAGTGCCATAAGGCTATATAGTATTTCAACTGCGCTGTTGTAATATTGGATATTCCCAGGACTCCTCTATATTCAATGCCCATCCACATTTTGACATCTCTCTGAAATAAAAATAAAGTACCCAGTACGTAGCAAAATTCTCTCCCCCTTCTACTACACAGGATCATAAACCTGCCATGCGAACGCAACCATACTCAGCTACCATCGAAGCAGTAGGGAAATAGTTGGGCAGCCGTAATTTCCTAGCACAGCAATTTATTATCTCTAAAAGAAAATGATCCCATACCAGCAAAGGACAATACGTAATGTGGGGGACTCAATGAGATTAATGCGAGAATTGTCTGAAAAACAATTAAGTACAATTTTCAAAATTTTAGAAGCACAGAACAGTTCTACTATTATATGGAGGCCCTAAAATAAAATACAAAACTGGTCAAGACAACATTAGCAATAAATTCGCAGTTCGTGGGTGTATGTGTGTGTGTGTGTGTGTGTGTGTGTGTGTGTGTGTGTGTGTCTGTGTGTGTGTGTGTGTGTATATGTTTGTGTGTGTGTATGGGAGAGAGAGAGGGAGAGAGAGAGAGAGAGAGAGAGAGAGGGAGAGAGAGAGCCAGTCGTACAGTATTTTTTGAAGAAATACACCGCCATTTCAGTGTGTATTCATGTATATTTCGTTTAAACAATTACTGAGTGCAATGATCGCAGACCATTGACATATTTTGCTTCTTTGCAGAATGACATATTATTTCACGTCATTATAGAGTAGATTGTTCTTTTAACCATTTTGCTGTCTATTGTGTATATGTTAAGCTACACAATACGCACAAAATTATGTTGATAGTCCAAGAACATTGTACTTAGTAACGGCGTGAAATAATATGTCATCCTGCAGAGTACACAACAAAATACGTTAATGATGTAACTGCATTGTACACTCTAATGATATCAAAGCCAAATTATAGATTGTACACAGGAAATATAAAGAATCATGTATTGAAATATCGGTGTATTCCTTAACAAAATTTCCCCGTAAGTTATTCATACACCATCTCAGAATGACAGCACATTGTGCCTTGCAAGAAACTTTCAACAAAATTTCAATCTTAATTAAAACTCATTCTCGCCGACAACCGTCACAAAATGAGAAAGAGGTAAAGTTTGTCACTTACTATATTTTCGCTGTTCATGCAGTGAAACTTCAGCATGAACCATTACGCTTTAATTTACTACTTGCATGTAATTATTCACAAAACATTTTGCAGACACTAGCCAAATACACCATTTGATGTACCTGCAAAATTATTTCACTGTACGACACTTAGTCCAGGAGATACGTCATAAGAACTGAGATGCGTGAAACTTAAACTAAAGTGCGAAATTCGCCAGAGCTACTGGTGAAATTTGAGTAGAAATACGTGTAAAATATGTTAAATACACGTGAAATATATTTGACATGTGCAATATGGGTAAAGGCACTGGTAAAAGCCTCATCTGAACCCCCGGGAACGATTCCAACCAAATTTGGTACACATATTATTTACGATCTGGAGAGAAATACTGTGGGGATAAGAACTGTCAGTCTCATATTGGGGTGAGGATGATACTATGGAGGGAGAACGAAGGAGGAGGATATGGACAGATGAAAGGGAGGAGAGGAGACAGAGAGAAGGGACAGAGAGGATGGACTAATAGAATATTGGAAAAAATACATATCGAGGCGTTTATACCAAAAGCTGTTTAATTGCAGGTAACACTGTAGGGTGAAGCTAGTAATAATATTAATGATAATTTTGTAGATTTAAATTAGTTTCTTACACCCACTCGATTTGTTACAAAATAGTACAACAGAATACGAGAACGCCCTGCGAAAACGTTTGTAGTGTTAAACAAAACACACAATTTATTTTTCTTGAAAACGATTAAATTCCTGGCCTACCAACTGTTTATCATGAGTGTGATTTCTGAAAATCTTAGATGTAGATAAGGCCCATTGCAAACAAAAATAATTCAATTTCAACGCACCTTGCCGTCGGCAAAAGTTGTAACCTACCAACAGGCACTGCTCGATTGTTCTGTCAAATATTTTCACAAACAGCTTTAGAAAAAGGACTTTTCTTCGACGTTCCTAGTCATTTAGATCATCAAGAGAGTTACATAAATCAGCTGTGAGCTATACTAGATATCAAAGACCATCTGTCATGACGGTAGTGAGTTTAAAACAGAAACGACGTGACGGAACTAAATTAAAATAAATGCATAGTTAGGGTAACTAAGAATTAAATCTGTTGATGGCTGTCTACAGCCAGCAATACAGACGTTGAATACGTCAGATTAAGCGTAATGGAGCAGCAGATAGAGACAGACGACACACAGTGTGATAACAGTAGAGTTGCCGAGCGCACTCAAATGTAGTAGCACAGTAAATAACTTACAGTGAAGTGCTTACGTGAAGGTAGCTGGCCTGCTGTTATACATATACATGAGATATCCGTGGTGTAGGTGTGGAGTCTATGATTAATAATCAAAAAGTCCTTGATTCCGTGTCCGAAACCCGCCAACAGTCAGCATTGCCAGCATGCCGAAGACTTCCGGCATAAGAAGCCACCCTCATTCTGCCAACGGCCTTGTCAAAGAGGGCGGAGATGCTGACAGAGATTCAGGGCACTCTCTTGTTCCTGAAGTCAGTAACTTCCCCTAGCAATAATCAACGACATGAGGGTGCAGAAGACAATGGAAACCACTGCACTGAAGATACATAACGTAAATCCACCAGACAAGTGGCCTGTAATCGAAAAGGTGTCATAGTGATCTCTCCATGGGAAAAAGATTCCCGAAAAGTCCCCCATTCGGATGTCCGTGAGGAGACTGCCAAGTGGGAAGTGGTCATGAGGAAAAGACTGAATAACCAACGAAAGGATAACGTTCTACGAGTCGTGGCGTGGAATGTCTGTAGCTTCAACACGTTAGGGAAGCAAGAAAATGTGCAAAGGGAAATGCGATGGCCCAGTCTAGATATAGTAGAGGTTAGTGAAGTGAAATGGAAGACAAGGACCTCTGGTCAGATGAGTATAGGGTAATATCAACAGCAGCAGAAAGTTGTATAACGGGAGTATGATTCGTTATGAATAGGAATGCAGGGAAGAGAGTGCGTTACAGCGAACAGTTCAGTGATAAGGATGTTCTAATCAGAAGCGACAACAAACCAACACCGACAACGATAATCCAGATATACAAGCAGACGTTGCAAGCTGAACATGTAGAGATAGAGAAAGTATATGAGGATACTGAAAGTGTAATAGAGTACATAAAGGGAGATGAAAATCTTGTAGTCATTGGAGACTGGAATACAGTTATAGGGGAATATGGGCTTGGGTCAGATCATAATGTCGTAGTGATGAAGATTAGCCTGAAGTTTAACTGATTAGCCGGGAAGAATCAATACGCAAAACAGTAGGATACGGAAGTACTAAGGAATGGCGACAGACGCCTGACGTTATCTACGGCAGTCACAGAAGCTCTAAAGAAAAACGGAGGTAAACAGAGCTAATTCAAAAAAGTTCAAATGTGTGTGAAATCTTATGGGACTTAACTGCAAAGGTCATCAGTCCCTAAGCTTACACACTACTTAATCTAAAGTATACTAAGGACAAACACACACACTCATGCCCGAGGGAGGACTCGAACCTCCTCCGGGACCATACAAGGAGCCCAACTGAGAAAAGAACCATGGGTAACAGAAGAAATACTTCAGTTGATCGATGAAAGAAGGAAATACAACAATGTGAAGGGAAATTCAGGAATATAGAAATACAAGTCACTTAGGAGTGAAATAAATAAGAAGTGCTGGGAAGCTAAGACAAAATGGCTGCAATAAATATTTGATGATATCGAAGAAGAAATGGTTGTCTGAAGGACTGACTCAGCTTACAGAAAAGTGAAAACAACCTTCAGTGAGATTAAAAGCAAGGGAGATAACATTAAGAGTGTCACGGGAATTCCACTTTTAAATTCAGGACAGAGCGGATAGATGGAAAGAGTACATTGAAGGCTTATATGGAGGAGAGGACTTGTCTGATGTGATAAACGAAGAAACAGGAGTCGATTTCGGAGAGATAGGGGATCCAGTACTAGACTCCGAATTTATAAGAGCTTTAAAGGACATAAGGTCAAAGAAGACAGAAGGGCTAGGTAACATCCATCAGAATAACCTAAAATCTTCGGGGGAAGTTGCAACAAAACGACTATTCACGTTTTCGTGGCAACACATGGTCTGCCTTTCGGAAATATGTCGTCCACACAGTTTAGAGGAAGGCAAGAGCTGACAAGTGCGAGATTTATTACACAATCTATTTTATAGCTCATGCGTGTATGTAATATACAGAAGAATGGGAAAGAAACTTCAAATTATGTCATATGATGATCAGTTTGGCTTTAGGAAAGGTAAAGGCACTAGAGGGTTAATTCTGACGTTGCAGTAGGTAATAGAAGCAAGACTAAAGAAAAATCGAGACACATTCATAGGATTTGTTAACTTGGAAAAAGCGTTCGACAATGTAAAATGGTGAGAGATTTCGAAATCCTGAGAAAAATAGAAGTAAGCTATTGGGAGAGATGGGTCATATAAAAGATATACAGGAGCCAATAGGGAGTAATAAGATGGACGACCATTAACTAACTGCTCGGATTGGAAACGGTGCAAGGCAGGGATGTAGCCTTTCGCCGCTACTGTTGAATCTCTACATCGAGGGGGCAATGATGGCAGTATGAAAAATGTTCTGGAATGGAATTAAAATTCAAGGTGAAAGGATATCAATGATACGATTCACTGATGACATCAATATCATGAGTGGAACTGAAGAAGAATCACATGGTCTCTGAATGGTATGAACAGTATATAGGTTAAGAATAAATCGAAGAAAGGTGAAAGTAATGAGTAGCAGCAGAAATGAGAACAGCGAGAATCTTTGCGTCAGGACAGATGGTCACAAAGAGCATGAAGTTACGAAATTCTGTTACCTATGTTGCAAAATAACCAATGACGGAAGGAGGACATCAAAAGCAGACTAGCACTGGCAGAAAGGGCATTTCTGGATAAGAGAGGTACACTAGTATCAAATATTGATCTTAATGCGAGGAAGAAATTTGTGAAGCATAACATTTTACGGTAGTGAATCATGGGTTGTGGGAAAACCGGAACAGAAGAGAAACGAAGCATTTGAGATGGGGTGCTACAGACGAATGTTGAAATTTAGATGGGCTGATAAGGTAAGGAGTGAGGAGGTTCTGCGCAGAATCGGAGAGGAAAGGAATATACAGAAACCACTTACAAGTAGACGGGACAGGCTGATAGGACATCTGTTAAGACATCAGGGAATGATTTTCATTGTACTAGAGGCATCTGTAAAAGTCAAAAACTGTAGCGGAAGACAGGGATTGGAATACATCCAGCAGATAATTGAGGATGTAGGTTGCATGTGCTACTCTGAGATGAAGATGTTGGCGCAGAAGAGGAATTCCTGGTGGGCCGCATCAAGCCTGTTAGAAGACTGTTGACTAAAAAAAAAAAAACTCCTCCATCCATTGGTGTATAAAAGATTAAACTAAACCGCAGATGCTTCTTGAAACCCATCTCCCTTCACCCTTTTCTGTTTTTAGTTAGTTGTGTACTTAGGCACACAGGAAGCCCAACTCACAGATTCCTTCTTGGTTCAAATGGTTCAAATGGCTCTGAGCACTATGGGACTTAACATCTGTGGTCATCAGTCCCCTAGAACTTAGAACTAATTAAACCTAACTAACCTAAGGACATCACGAACATCCATGCCCGAGGCAGGATTCGAAACTGCGACCGTAGCAGTCGCGCGGTTCCGGACTCAGCGCCTAGAACCGCTAGACCACCGCGGCCGGCATTCCTTCTTGAATTCAATGTAATTACGATTATGAAGTCACCATTAGCTCCCCTGCCGACGTTATTAATCTTTTTTTTTCTTTTTTTTTTTTTTTTTGGTCATCAGTCTACTGACTGGTTTGATGCGGCCCGCCACTAATTCCTTTCCTGAGCTAACCTCTTCATCTCAGAGTAGCACTTGCAACGTATGTCCTCAATTATTTGCTTGACGCATTCCAATCTCTGTCTTCCTCTACAGTTTTTGCCCTCTACAGCTCCCTCTAGTACCATGGAAGTCATTCCCTCATGTCTTAGCAGATGTCCTATCATCCTGTCCCTTCTCTTTATCAGTGTTTTCCACATATTCCTTTCCTCTCCGATTCTGCGTAGAACCTCCTCATTCCTTACCATATCAGTCCACCTAATTTTCAACATTCGTCTATAGCACCACATCTGAAATGCTTCGATTCTCTTCTCTTCCGGTTTTCCCACAGTCCATGTTTCACTACCATACTATGCTGTACTCCAGACATACGTCCTCAGAAATTTCTTCCTCAAATTAAGGCCGGTATTTGAAATTAGTAGACTTCTCTTGGCCAGAAATGCCTTTTTTGCCATAGCGAGTCTGCTTTTTATGTCCTCCTTCCTCCGTCCGTCATTGGTTATTTTACTGCCTAGGTAGCAGAATTCCTTAACTTCATTGACTTCGTGACCGTCAATCCTGATGTTAAGTTTCTCGCTGTTCTCATTTCTACTACTTCTCATTACCTTCGTCTTTCTCCGATTTACTCTCAAACCATACTGTGTACTCATTAGACTGTTCATTCCGTTCAGCAGATCATTTAATTCTTCTTCACTTTCACTCAGGATAGCAATGTCATCAGCGAATCGTATCATTGATATCCTTTCACCTTGTATTTTAATTCCACTCCTGAACCTTTTTTTTATTTCTATCATTGATTCCTCGATGTACAGATTGAAGAGTAGGGGCGAAAGGCTACAGCCTTGTCTTACACCCTTCTTAATACGAGCACTTCGTTGTTGATCGTCCACTCTTATTATTCCCTCTTGGTTGTTGTACTTATTGTATATGACCCGTCTCTCTCTATAGCTTACCCCTACTTTTTTCAGAATCTCGAACAGCTTGCACCATTTTATATTGTCGAAGGCTTTTTCCAGGTCGACAAATCCTATGAATGTGTCTTGATTTTTCTTTAGCCTTGCTTCCATTATTAGCCGTAAAGTCAAAATTGCCCCTCTCGTCCCCTTACTTTTCCTAAAGCCAAACTGATCGTCACGTAGCACATTCTCAATTTTCTTTTCCATTCTTCTGTATATTATTCTTGTAAGCAGCTTCGATGCATGAGCTGATTGTGCGATAATTCTCGCACTTGTCAGCTCTTGCCGTCTTCGGAATTGTGTGGATGATGCTTTTCCGAAATTTAGATGGTATGTCGCCAGACTCATATATTCTACACACCAACGTGAATAGTCGTTTTGTTGCCACTTCCCCCGAGATTTTAGAAATTCTGATGGAATGTTACCTATCCCTTCTGCCTTATTTGACCGTAAGTCTTCCAAAGCTCTTTTAAATTCCGATTCTAATACTGGATCCCCTATCTCTTCTAAATCGACTCCTGTTTCTTCTTCTATCACATCAGACAAATCTTCACCCTCACAGAGGCTTTCAATGTATTCTTTCTACCTATCTGCTCTCTCCTCTGCATTTAACAGTGGCATTACCGTTGCACTCTTAATGTTACCACCGTTGCTTTTAATGTCACCAAAGGTTGTTTTGACTTTCCTGTATGCTGAGTCTGTCCTTCCGACAATCATACCTTTTTCGATGTCTTCACATTTTTCCTGCAGCCATATCGTCTTAGTTTCCCTGCACTTCCTGTTTATTTCATTCCTCAGCGACTTGTACTTCGGTATTCCTGATTTTCCCGGAACATGTTTGTATTTCCTCCTTTCATCAATCAACTGAAGTATTTCTTCTGTTACCCATGGTTTCTTCGCAGCTACCTTCTTTGTACCTATGTTTTCCTTCCCAACTTCTGTGATGGCCCTTTGTAGAGATGTCCATTCCTCTTCAACTGTGCTGCCTACTGCGCTATTCCTTATTGCTGTATCTATAGCGTTAGAGAACTTCAAACGTATCTCGTCATTCCTTAGAACTTTCGTATCCCACTTCCTTGCGTATTGATTCTTCCTGATAATGTCTTGAACTTCAGCCTACTCTTCATCACTACTATATTGTGATCTGAGTCTATATATGCTCCTGGGTACGCCTTACAATCCAGTATCTGATTTCGGAATCTCTGTCTGACCATGATGTAATGTAATTGAAATCTTCCCGTATCTCCCGGCCTTTTCCAAGTATACCTCCTCCTCTTGTGATTCTTGAACAGGGTATTCGCTATTACTAGCTGAAACTTGTTAATGAACTCAATTAGTCTTTCTCCTCTTTCATTCCTCGTCCCAAGCCCATATTCTCCTGTAACCTTTTCTTCTACTCCTTCCCAAACAACTGCATTCCAGTCGCCATTGACTATTAGATTTTCGTCCCCCTTTACATACTGCATTACCCTTTCAATATCCTCATACACTTTCTCTATCTGTTCATCTTCAGCTTGCGACGTCGGCATGTATACCTGAACTAACGTTGTCGGTGTTGGTCTGCTGTCGATTCTGATTAGAACAAACCGGTCACTGAACTGTTCACAGTAACACACCCCCTTCCTATTCATAACGAATCCTACACCTGTTATACCATTTTCTGCTGCTGTTGATATTACCCGATACTCATCTGACCAGAAATCCTTGTCTTCCTTCCACTTCACTTCACTGACCCCACTATATCTAGATTGAGCCTTCGCATTTCCCTTTTCAGATTTTCTAGTTTCCCTACCACGTTCAAGCTTCTGACATTCTGACATTAATCCTAGTATCTCTAAAACAGGAAAGCACGATTTATAACATATGGG
Organism: Schistocerca nitens; assembly: GCF_023898315.1. NCBI lineage: Eukaryota > Metazoa > Arthropoda > Insecta > Orthoptera > Acrididae > Schistocerca > Schistocerca nitens. Next base: position 316,318,022 of record NC_064621.1, on the reverse strand, counting down.
ACAAATTTGGCGCACACAAGAAACAGAGTAGAGTAATTTTTATACTTAGGTAATGTCCGCCACAAGCCGTAAAAGGTGCTCGGAATTGCTAGAGATAGCCCATTACAGAAACAAACGACCAACACACACATACGTCCCACAGTATTCGAGGCCAGCAGCAGAAAAATCGCCCACAAACTAGCATGTTAACCAAGATACCCGCCGCCGCAACACACGTTTACCGAATTGAAAACTGATGTCTGTAGCTGGAAATGGAGGCTCACCAAAAAATTCGCAGTCAAGTTGTGATATGGATTCCCGAGCCAGGTTTGCTTCCTTCAAATGGTTGAGTCACAGACAATCTGAATTCCAATTGTCGTCTTGATCTCGGCCAAAACATAACCCATCATCACGCATAACCCGACATCAGGCAGTATTCAGCTCACAGGGATGTCAACGCATCTGCAGCAACAGCGGATGCAAATGGTTCAAATGGCTCTGAGCACTATGGGACTTAACATCTATGGTCATCAGTCCCCTAGAACTTAGAACTACTTAAACCTAACTAACCTAAGGACAGCACACAACACTCAGCCATCACGAGGCAGAGAAAATCCCTGACCCCGCCGGGAATCGAACCCGGGAACCCGGGCGTGGGAAGCGAGAACGCTACCGCACGACCACGAGATGCGGGCACAGCGGATGCAGATCTTTCACAGTTTCACTGGCAAGCCTGAGTATGCCACACGCATCCATATACTGGCACTCGCCGCCAAATCCCTGCAGCCTGGTGTTAAGGCGTCCTTTGGTTACCGAGCAACTAGTCTCTGGGAATGGCTACTATCAATATAAGCGTGCAACTCTTATGTGAAATGCACATGGTCCAAATTTACTAAGTGAGTTGCAAATGAGCATTTCAATCCCTGTTCATAAATCACAGTACAACAACGCGAAAAATGTTCGTTAACTTTAAAACAAGATAATAACATTCATATGAAATAAGAAAGAAAATTAATTGGGAATTGAATGCCTAGTATCCGAAATAAATCTTATTATACTGATAGTAGTTGTAGCTGTGAGACTAAATAACTGTGGCAAGACCTGCTGTGCATATAGTACCAATAGGTATCATTACATTAGAGAAAAAGTTAAACCTCAATAGTGGATTAAGTCATGACTGAATTTACCTACTTTTTGTTAGTGGCTGTGTTAATCTATTTACGTGTTAGTGACTGTGTTTACATATTAGATACCGCAACATTCCCCACGATTATTTTTATAATCAGAATTCATAATATATTGATAATGTTATGACAGTTAATCGAGACGGAACAAGTAGAAGTCGTTAGATAGTACGGCAGTTGTAAGCTCGAGCGAAGCCCTTGATTTCTTGATCTGTGACGTCAACTGCTCAAACAGTTCTTGTTCAAGCACAGCTGTAATCTGTGCTCAACATATAGGCTGTTCACAATGTTGCAAATTTTAGTTTGATGACTAGTTATAAAAAATATCGTAGTACAGTCGCCAAAAGCTGCTAACCAGTACTTCTTTATATACAACCGGTTGCAATTCTCAGTTATATGTAACACACGACGCAGTCATTTTAAAGCTATGGCTACAATGTGGTCAAGTAGTAAATTATATCATACAGTTACAAAATGTACTAACTGCTTTTGAATTGCGTCTGTAGGTTACAATCAAGCTCGAACATTTCATACGAAGTGCTACGCACCATATGGGAGATTATATGTGTACTATATATATAATCAGGAATTGCTGATGCGTATCTGTCGCTTATCAGACCCTTTGTGCAATATAGTTCAAACACAAATCAGACAGCTACAAGGTATCGCCAGAAAATGTTCCATACTTATTTTCTTGTGAATATTAGCGTTAAATGTGCCCTTCTTCGCGTTCAAGTCATTGTTCATGATTTTGTTTCTCGTTGCTGACTACTGAATGCCAATCGAAGGCACGTAGGTAGCTCATACCAGTGTCAGCTTAAAGGAGTAGTAAATGTTACTTTCATAATCGATCTAGGGTCTTAATATATTTCCTTCAGTCATGTAGGAAGCAACTAACTTCGATCACCAAACATCTTTTCGATTTATATAAATCTTAGTTTCCAGCGAAAGTGTCTTAAATTGACTAATAGATTGATGTATATTGTATCCTATTTATCTAAAATTCCCGTGCTTTTGCAGAAGTAGAACTGGTCTATGACCCATAGACGTAGTCAAACTTTGTTACGGTGTTCTCGGCGAAACTTTGCGACGTTTTATCGTAAGGGTAGTTACATACTAAATTCTACATGTAGGTACGTAGGGACTCGGCGCTGTTATGGCAGAATATGGCACATGCTTTCCAGAAAAACATTAAATTGCCTTGTTTGTTGTCATTCTTATATATGAAACTGCTATATAGTATGTTTTAGCAGCAGACGCTATTGGTGAGCGTGGTCTTGCGAATTGTTTTATAGCATTCAGCTGAGAGGACATTCTGTCGCCAGCGGGGTGGCAATTATTCCTAAGCCACAGGTGCCCACAGCAGGTTGGCATGTCATCTGGACACAAGACCACCGCAAACGCAAAGCCACAAACCAGCTGCTAAATAATAAACAGCAAGTGTCAACTGCAGTCGGAGAATATCCAGAAAAAGTAAAGCAAGAGTCACGTATTTTTTATTTCCGTGGTTTTCCAAAGGCTTTTTTAATAGAGATGGAACTATTTCATGCATTTCAACTGATCGAACATACGATGTGCATTCTACAGTTAATTAAGGTGATCACTCTTTAAATGAAGCTGCCGGCCGAAGTGGCCGCGCGGTTCTGGCGCTGCAGTCTGGAGCCGCGAGACCGCTACGGTCGCAGGTTCGAATCCTGCCTCGGGCATGGATGTGTGTGATGTCCTTAGGTTAGTTAGGTTTAACTAGTTCTAAGTTCTAGGGGACTAATGACCTCAGCAGTTAAGTCCCATAGTGCTCAGAGCCATTTTTTAAATGAAGCTTTTTTGTTATATGACAGGATCCTAATTTAAAATAACCGACGTTCTGCAGGCTTAGTGATATGGACATTTTACAACGTGAACCAGTAAACTTGGAGGAAGTATAAGTTTTACAATTTTTCACAGAGTCACTGTGTTGTTGGTGACCTCATAACTTTTTGGCACGACTTGAGCGCCAACAAGAATTCGGCAAAAGTTAGAAAGAATTGATGCGGTATTTCGTCCACGGAGCACATCACGGAAATGTATTACATTCTATCCAAAGTGAAAAATAAACATAAAATAATTTCTGAGTATGGTTCCTGGCGTGCAGACTGCTTCTTTTTGCCACTAATCTAGCACTAAGGTCTCTCGTTGTCTGACATAGATTTAGAAACTGTTATGTTGACTGGTAAGTGGTAGAAGAACTAGTAAAAATCTCATGTAAGGTTGTCCTCTCTGTACTTCGAACCATGAAATCTTGTATTTGGAGAAATTATAAAGATGTAGAAAATGAGGAATACCGTGCTAGATGAATTGACCGATTTAGTGTTTTACGCAGACACACATACACAGACACACACACACACACACACACACACACACACACACACAAAAAGGAACAGTCGACTCTCTCACAGCTACCGAAAACAAAACAAATGATTATCATATTTCGCAACATCAAAACAAACTATACGTGGCATATGATCCTCCACAGAAAAAAAAGGTATATACACGGTATCACAGGAGGAATGGTCAATATTCAGTGATGTGTCAGGAACGATGAACCGAAGGAAAATGTCTGTGAGGTCTTCTTCATCTTCGCTACAGTGAGACACATTTATTCTACTCAACAGTTAGAGCACCTTGTGTATAAGGCCGTCTGCAGAAAACTGTCTTAAGTAATCATTGTAATTTTATACTGTTTAATACTATAAATGTAAAGCACAAGAACGTTTACGATCTTGATATACAGATTTATATACAAGATCAGTGAAAACACTTTGGGATGAAGTGAAAGCGTAAGATCTGAATAAGACCATTATTCCATTCGTAAAAGGGGGAATGCAACCTCTATTACTTGTGTAATTAAAGTGTCTCTGTTGTTTCTCACTGCAGAGAGCATTAATGAAAGGACCGGTGTAAACAGATGATGTTAAGATGGATAGATTTAAAGCACATATTAGGTAAACGTTTGCTATTAATACAAGGAGGGCGATTAGTTACATATTTCGTAAACTTGAAAACACTATTTTTTGTTTCTGATACTTCTGACTTTATTTTTGTTTGCCCGGATGATATTACAAAACATTCCGTGACAGATAAAAGGCACAAAGGATTTATATAGTTTGAAGCACCCACTGGCTATATTTATATCACGCATGGCTGCTGACAGCAGTTGTATCCTGTGGAAGCAGTGCATTTTTTTAATTCTATATTCTGACTTGTGGCGCCCTACGAAGGGAGTCAGGCTTTTTCACATTTCAAGGGGCATGTAGCGTATACTGAGTGACAGAACGATTCGACTGTTTGTAGTACGAGTCCTCACATGGTAGTGGAATGAACGCAATCCTCATGACTGTGAAAATCCTCATGACTGTGAATTTAGCGTCTTACCCACAGCAATACAACGTCCTGCTTAGAGCCAACAGAAATTTTACTTCTTAAGATCGTTATGTGAAAGCAGTGCAACACTGCGGTATCGTAAGACTTCTTTAAGGTGACAAAGCTATATGTAATAGAGAAGCTAAATATTGACTGCCATTAACTATTTCCAGAAATTGACAAACTGGATAATAAAATTTTCTGCAAGTAAATAGCTCCACGTGGTGAAATGTAATTTGTATTGACAGGATTACTGCCGTTCTGTACGACCTAGTAGAAATGTTCCTTTTTTCTTGACATTAGACATAGTGCAATAACTCCACACGTCACGACTCGCTGTGACAGCCAGATATTTCACGTGGGCATATCAGGTGGGTACGTGGAGGGTGGTAACAAATAAACTTCCGCTACTTGAGAAGGACCCAATGGAAATCGAGTGATCGTAGGATAATGGAACTTTGTGGACACATTTTTTAAAGACATTTGGAAGTTAAATAAGTAATAAGCCATAAAAACAAATGAGCTTTAAGTTCCACATGAGTGGGGTAACATTTGTTAATTGCGTACAACGTATACGTTCCAAGTTATTAACGTTGCTCAGTGTGAAACCATCTGCATCCATGACAGCGCGGAACTGTACTAGAGATACCATTCTGAGACTGTTCGTAGCATTTTAGAATTGTGGACCATGGAATGTTTAGCTGTCCTGAAACAGCTTCTGCTCTACTTGAAGAACGCATGTTGCATCCAGCAATCTCAACTCCGGCAACCGTAACTTAGTCAGCAATTCGTTGGGTAATTGGCTGTAGGCCTCCTAGGAGCCATTCCAAAATCGCGAATTAAACTGAACTTCCGAATCACGTTCTTCAACACCGATGCGAAGAGATAATAAATTCGTAGTCTTTCATGCATCGAAATTCTCGAAGAGCAACAGCAGTGCTGATGTTAAGACAAGCGGCCGCTGTGACCGAGCGGTTCAAGGCGCTTCAGTTCGGAACCGCGCTACTGCTACGGTCGCAGGTTCGAATCCTGCGTCGGGCATGGTTGTGTATGATATCCTTAGGTTAGTTAGGTTTAAGTAGTGCTAAGTGTAGTCGACTGATGACCTCAGATGTTAAGTCCCATAGTGCTTAGAGCCATTTGAACCACGTTATCACGAAATAACTCTACGAGTAAAGCCCTGCTCAACTTGTCCAGAGCCATGATGATTGTCTGCAACTACAATACACATACAGTATGTGATCAAAAGTATCCGAACATCACGAAAAACATATTTGTTTCATATTAGGTGCATTGTGCTGCCAGGTACTCCATATCACGACACAAGTAGTCATTAGACATCGTGAGAATGGGGCGCTCCACGGAACTCACGGACTTCGAAAGTGGCCAGATGATTGGGTGTCACCTGTGTCGCTACGCGAGATTCCCACTGCCCTAAGTATCCCTAGGTCTACTGTTTCCTATGTGATGGTAAAGTACAGCACAAAAGCGTACAGGCCGACCTCGTCTGTTGACTGACAGAGATCGCCGACAGTTGAAGAGGGTCGTAATGTGTAATAGTCAGACATCTATCCAGACACAGGAATTATAAACTGCATCAGGATCCACTGCAAGTACTATGGCAGGTATGCGAGAGGTCAGAAAACTTGGATTTCATGGTCGAGCGGCTGTTCATAAGCCACACATCACTCCAGTAAATGCCAAACGACGTCTCGCTTGGTGTAAGGGGCGTAAACATTGGAACTGAACAGTGAAAACCGTTGTGTGGAGCGATGAATCACGGCACACAATGTAGCGATCCGATGACAGGGTGTGGGTATGGCGAACGCCCAGAGAACGTCGTCGGCCAGCCTATGTAGTGCCAACAGTAAAATTCGGAGGCGGTGGTGTTATCGAGTAGTCGTGCTTCTCATGGAGGGGGCTTGTACCCCTTGGTGATTTGCATGGCACTATCAGAACACAGGCCTACATTGATGTTTTAAGCACTTTCTTGCTTCCTACTGTTGAAGAGCAATTCGGGGATGGCGATTGTATCTTTCAACACGATCGAGCACCTGTTCACCGACCGACATCGATACCTCTCCTCAGTGCAGGAATCCGTGAAGAATGGGCTGTCATTCCCCTAGTAAACTCCCAGCACTCCTGCGGGAGTGGAAGCTGTCGTCAAGGGTAAGGGTGGGCCAACAACATACCGAATTCCATCATTACCGATGGAGGGCGCCACGAACATGTAAGTCATTTACAGCCACGTATCCGCATAATTTTGATCACTTACTGTAGATGCTTTTGTTTCAACTCTACTTCGCCGTAACAACACCGGTTAGAAGCGTCAAGGAATGGTAAACCAGTAATCTAGTGGAAGTTCTGCTTGAGTAGTGACAGTGGTTCGAAGTGTTTGCTCCTTAGCTGTAGATAGTGCTTTGAGCTTACATAAGATCTCTTCAGTGGTATGCGTTTATTTGTAAGCATACTTCAGTCGCTATTTTCTAGCCTTTTGTGGCGTTTCGTCTGGTGGCTGATCCTTTCATAATTTTTGTGTTGTAATCTCTTACCTCCTTCCTACTTCCACCTATTGTCCACATTATAGTCTTTTATGAAGATCTTATAGGAGCAAAGATTACAATATACTTTCTAGTTTACTTAGCTTGTCATGTTGGGTTGGCTCCATTTCTTCTTGTCTAGGGATCTGACTCTCGAGGCTGAAAATCGCACAATTTGGGTCCTCACAGTTGGACTGAACTAAATAAATTTGAATCCTGTTGTTGCAGAATTTTTGTTTTTACGTAGATATCTTTTCTAACATTTTGGTAGATCAGACAGTCTTTTGATTTTTCATATTAACAAAGCCGATATTATATTGTTTGCACGAAATAAAAAAATACGTCCGATCTCACCAGAAGCATAAAATGGCTCTGAGCACTATGGGACTTAACTTCTCAGGTCATCAGTCCCCTAAAACTTAGAACTACTTAAACCTAACTAACCTAAGGACATCACACACATCCATACTCGAGGCAGGATTCGAACCTGCGACCGTAGCGGTCGCGCGGTTCCGGACTGTAGCGCCTAGAACCGATTGGCCACTCCGGCCGGCCCAGAAGCATACTGACGATTCCCACACTCTGCGGAAATAGCAATATTCCAGAGGATTTACAATATCTCTTAACAAATGAATTCCTAGGAGATTGCGTAGTTAATAATAGAAATTTTAAGTGTGTCTTTAGTTGGAAATTTCAAATCTTTCTAAAAAAATAATTTTAACTGTACATTCAGAACGAGTACTAATCGATTATAACATCGAAACTGAAATATTTTATGAAGTAATTTCTTTTTAACTTGAAATATAATATACGGTGTATAAAATTATGTGAAAGTTTTCAGAAAAGCAACTGAGATAATATTGACCTGTCCAAAATTCGAGAAATAATACTGATATCGACAACAAGTGTTGAAGAAAAGTAATGCTAGTGGAGGATGTTCCGTTATAGTGTCAATGGCACCCAGGATGATTCCACGTGAGGGTAAGTGAGTTTTGAGTTTGGTATGTGCAGATAAGTTCCCTCGAAATTAGAGACTGGTTAGTGGAAATGTTTGTTGTTACTTCAGATCAGGTTCACGCAGCATATTTTGACACTGAGTTTCCTGTCTTCTGTGGAAAATCCGTGAACGCGCTCCCAGTCAACAGGTTATTCTTTCCACCATAGTGATGGGATAACAAGTATTGTCCTTCTTGCCAGTGCTGTGCAGATTTTCAACTAGGTGCCAGAAATAGATGACCTGTATCTTAAGAATGTGTTGCTTGATTTTAAATCTTAAGGGCATTCACTGGGAACGCTGGTCGTGTCAACACCATCTTCGATACTGTAGTGTTATATGTCCCATCGAGGTGTACGTTAGCAAAACGTCCCGTCTTCTCCTCAAAAATGTGCTTGTCAGGTTCATGTTACTTATAATGATCAGGTGGGGGCATGATTCCTATGTAATAAGAGTGGGCACCAACGTGTCAGTTTTCCGAAGCAGGTTTATGTCCTCAAAAATTCTTGCTAAGTGACATAAATGACGTTAGCAGATGACGTTGCGCTCGGTGCAACATTGAGCAGCAACCCACAGCCACATTTGAGTTTACATTCCGTCAGTCGTCCCCCGTTATAACCACTTAAGAATTTTCCTCCGTCTGCTTCCTATGCCGATGCTCAGGTGCTGCAGCAATAGTGAGGTCGTATCTAGGTTGCAGATGTTTCCGATGTGGATTCTCTCGTGTTCCCTCCTCCGTGAAGTGTCTCGCTTTGTGATGCAAATTAAATACTCTTAGTTACCTCTTGTCCTCCTGTTGTGGCTGTAGGGTTGGCAGATTCGGATGTTCGTTTTGCAGTGGATCATACGGAGTTGGCGTCAGAGATGAGGTATGACTGATCCGTGCTCCTCACCACCCTTCTAGATATGTGACTAAAAGCGGCGCCTGTCTGTCGCCGTGTGGACCACCATCGACGGTGCTTCGCTTACACCACCTTCGGAGCTTGTAATGCATTAGTCGCCCAAAGCTGATTCAATCTTGTCAACATCTGAGCGTGTTGTATCGTCTCCATCTGTAACGGCAGATAATCCCCCTACTGAGCAAGTTACTTTTCCTGGACCAGAGCGTGCTTAATCCCCCTACTCTTCCGGTTACTCAGGCGATGTCTCACAACTGATGTACACACCGTGTCCAACCAGATCACGCTGTCTCATGTAAGAAATCGCGGCGTAAGAAATCTGCAAGGGCACGACTATTTTTCCCCACACGGATTCGGTAATGGATTGATAGTTTCACTGTGGCATATACGGGCTTTACTTCTATTCCTCCTTGGTAGATGACTCAGTCACTTACCTCTGTTACCTTGAATGTCAATCGCACTGAACCACAGTTACGTCTCTCTGTTCTCCGTCAGTTTGTTTATGATACCGATACAGATATCACATACTTGCAGAAAATATTGCTTACCATCTTTTCTCTCTCCTCATTTAAATTTTAGTCATGATTTCCATGAACTGGTTCGTACTATGAGTCTGAGGCATGTTTTGGAGTGCTCTGATTAAAAATGGTGTAAGACAAAGATGCATTCTTTCATCCCTACTGTTCAAATTATACACTGAAGAAGCAATGATTGCGACAAAAGGAAAGTTCAAGAGTGACATTAAAATTCAAGGTGAGCGGACATCAGTGATAATCTTCGTCGATGCCGTTGCTATCCTTAGTGAAACTGAAGAAGAATTACAGGTTCTGTTGAATGGCCTGAACAGTCTAATGAATTAAATATATGGACTGAGAGTAAATCGAGGGAACAAAAAAGTATAAAAATTACCTGAAATGAGAACAAAAAGGAAATTAACATCAGAATTTGTGTTCACAAAGTAGACGAAGTTAAGGAATTCTACAACCTTGAAAGGAAAATAACCAATGACGAAGAAAAGAAGAAGACAAAGAAAAACCTGGCTATCGGGCAAGGAGGGCACTCCTTACCAGTGGAGGCCCGCTGATGTTAACATAGGCCTTAATTTGACGAATATATATCTGATTATGTACGCTTGACGTACAGCATTGTATGGTAGTGAATGACGGGCAGTGGGAAAAGAGAGACAGAGGAGAATCGAAGGAACTGAGGGGTGGTGCTACTGAAGAATCAGGCGGGCAGATTAAGTAAGCAAGGACGTGGATCTCCGAAGAATCGGTGACAAAAGGAACGTATGAAAAACGTTGACAAGCAGAACGGATAGGATCACAGAAAATGTGTTAAGTCATCAGGTAAAAACCTTCATGGCACTAGAAGTCTTTCATACGGCAAAAACTGTATGGGAAGACAGAGACTGGGAGAGGTTGGAGTCGGAGCAAGATTTGTGGCGGGGAACATCATATCAATTACAAGACTGATGCCAAAAAAACTAAGTAGTGGTATGGGAAAAGAAACAACAAACCACCGTCAAAGCATCTTTAACCTCAAGAAAACCTTCCTCGCAGTCTTCCCCAATGCCCCATTGGGCTCTTGATGCACTCGTCTCTTATTATCGTTTGAAACTGAATAAAATGCGTCCACAACACATGCTTCCAGGTAGTTCCTGTCCTGTTACAGTATTTATTGTCCCATTCAAGGCTAACATTATGTTCTGCCGTTATAAATGGCCTTTTTAGATGTTCCCGTCACTAAATTACCATTGTGTATGGACTGTTTTTTTTCAAATAATCCCAATAGACAGATGCTGTATCAACACCGCAATGATGGAATGGAATAATATTTTCATTGTTTATCGATGGAAAACTGTTTCAGATGGACCTACATCCACCGACAGTAGCAGTTGCTGTAGGATCTGAATCCGATATCCATTGCTTTTCTCACGCCTTATTACATGGTTGCAAGTGGTACACCATTCCTAATAGACAGACAGTCGGCGTTGATACATCAACATATTGGGATAATTCATGAACAGTGTGGTCACTGATACGTCGAAACACGATAGTCTCCTCTGCCTTTCCTTCATCTGTCATGTGACAAAGATGGTTCCATGCAGCCGACTTTGACAGATACCATTTCACATCCATGAGTTGCGTCACTGTTGGTACGTCATATGACCGATTCGTACCGCCTCTCCATCATCTACAACGCCTGTGGTCTCTTTGAATGCAGTGGAAAGTATTTGATCGGGTGGGGTTAGTATTGTATTGATGTAATGCAAATTATATTTCTGCTACGCTTGACTGAATTTATCAAATCACATTTTCTAATGTAGTCAGATTTTGGACTACCAGGATAAAACGTGAATTATAAGGAATTCGTCATATTTTCAAGCAGATACCTTCCGTTGCGTGTAAACTGTTGCGCAACGAGTCCTTCGTTGTTATGCAAATGTGGAATCAGATAGTGACAGCAATCATACACCCATCAGAAACAGGTTTGCATCATCCCGCTTCCCAGAACCCACAACTCCTGAAGACAGGCGATGACTGTGGATATTGTATCACAGTCACAGTCCATTTGACTGCTCAGAGATGTCACTAAACCCGCCCAAAGATGTAAACGACAATGCATGAGCAGCGCCTATTAGACGGATGGGGTCCGACAGCCGATAAGTTCCGGTTATTCCAATAGGAAGGAGGTATACGGCTCGTGTTTTCTGTAGTCCAACCTTGCCTAGACGGTCAATACCATGGTTCGATCGCGTCCGCATTGTTACTTTGAGCTAGGAAGGTCTCTCAGCAATGGAAGTGTCCAGGTGTCTCGGAATGAACGAAAGCGATGTTGTTCGGACGTTGGGGAGACACAGAGAGACAGGAATTGTCGATGAAATGCCTTGCTCTGGCCGCCCAAGGGTTACAAACGCAGTAGATGACCAATACCTACGGATTTTGGCTCGGAGGAACCCTGACAGCAACGCCACCATGTTGTACAATGCATTTCGTGCAGCCACAGGATGTTGTGTTACTACTCAAAATGTGTGCAATAGTCTGCATGACGCGCGACTTCACTCCCGACGTCCATGGCGAGATCCATCTTTGCAACCACGACACCATGCAGCGCTGTACAGATGGGCCCGACAACATGGCGAATAGACCGCTCGGGATTAGCATTACATTCTCTTCGCCGATGAGTTTCGCATATCCCTTCAAAGAGACAATCGTCGTAGACATGTTTGGAGGCAACCCAGCAGGTGCAGCTAGGTGTAAGTTCTCTGATGTTTTGGGGTGGCATTGTGTGGGGGCCGACGTACGCTGCTGGTGGTAATAGAAGGCTCCATAACGGCTATACGATACGGGAATGCCATCCTCCGACTGACAGTGCAACCATATAGGCAGCATATTGGCCAGGCATTCATCTTCACGGACGACAATTCTCTACCCTATCGTCCACATCTTGTGAATGACTTCCTTCATGGTAACTACATCGCTCGACTAGAGCGGCCGGCATGTTATCAAGACAGGAACCCCATCGTAAATGGCTGGGATAGATTGAAATGGCTGTCTTAAGGACGACGTGACCCACCATCCACTCTGAGTGATTTATGCCGAATCGACGTTGAGGAGTGGGACGATCTGGACCAACAGTTCATATGGTTCAAATGGCTCTAAGCACTATGGGACGTAACTTCTAAGGTCATCAGTCCCCTAGAACTTAGAACTACTTAAACCTAACTAACCTAAGAACATCACACACATCCATGCCCGAGGCAGGATTCGAACCTGCGGCCGTAGCGATCGCGTGTTTCGAGACTGTAGCGCCTAGAAGCGCTCGGCCACTCCGGCCTGGACCAACAGTGTGCACATGAACTTGTGGGTACTATGCCACGAGGAATACAAGTCTGCATCAGTCCAAGAGTACGTGCTACTGGTTATTATATGTACCGGTGTCTACAACAATCAGGGCCGCCACCTCTGAAGATCTCGCTGTATGGTGGACCAACATGCAATGTCTGGTTTTCATGAGCAATAAAAAGGGCTGAAATGATGTTTATGTTGATCTCTACTCCAATTCTCTGTACAGTTTACGGATTTTTTTGATGTGTGTACATACCTAAGATTCAACTCGGTAGGAAGCAAAAGAAGTGAGACGTTGAGGTACAGACTCTCTTGTTGAGATCAACTTTCAGTAAACAGAATAATCAAAATGAAATAGTAGCTAACCAGTAACTCCCCCCCCCCCCTCCCAATTTCCCATTCTTTAGATAGTTTAACTCCAACAGCGCGACGCGCGGGGTAGCCACGCTGGCTGAGGCGTCTTATCACGGCCCGCGCGGCTCCCCCGGTCGGAGGTTCGAGTCATCCCTTGGGAATGGTTGTGTGTGTTGTTCTTAGCGTAAGTTAGTTTAAGTTACATTAAGTAGAGCTTAAGCTTAAGGACCGATGACCTGAGCAGCTGGGTCCCACAAGTCCTTACCACAAATTTCCAAATTTTCTAACTGCCGTTCTAACAAAAATTACCTTTCCACACGTCACAATTCTCGTGACTTAAAATCACCTGAACTATGAGTAATACAATGGTATAATTTGTTAAGTACGTACTCTCTGCAAACATTTTTTGCAGGTAGAGTTACTAGTAAGCGCGTAATAAATTAAAATTTCATGCCAGGTGCTGATGTTTTACTGCATAAATAGCGGAAATATAATAAGCAATAAACGTTTTATGTTTATAATTTTGTACGGACGTCAGCGGACAGATTTCGAAAAGATTTAAAGCTATGTGCTAAGATTACTAGAAATCAGAAAGGGCTCTCATTTTCAAACACTGGATGAATGTAGTCTGAGCGATTTATGATACCTCAAGGCATATAAGCTCACTGGACGAAAAATATGTCATCGCAGAGAAACCATTGCAAACATAGTAGATCCCGCAGTTTATGGCAAGATGAAAAAGAGAGTTAGAGACGGTGATATATATGTGCGTGTGATAAACCTTTTCTTTCGAAAATTTCTCTCTTTATACCTCCTCTGTGTTAACACAAATGACGTGTCACTGATCTCAATTATACTCAGATCTGAGTGGAGTGCATACGTTCTAATTAATCTTCACGAACCGGCAGTCCTCTATAGTTGTTGTCCCCTGCGCAGGAAACAGCAAGTAGGCCGTGAATCCGTTATCTTGAGGCAGCAATAAACGCTTAGCGAGGAACTGATGTTATATGATTAATAAAATTTTAATTAGTATTTTAATACGGAATGCAACTTGCCTTTTTTTAGCAGAATACAAGAAACGGCACAGTCATGTTCCATTTTGTGAATCGCAAATAATCTACGTTCTTCACACTATAATAAATAATAAACGTAACAATGAACTGCGTATTTGCGTGGTTAACATCAAATTGTTCTAAATTACACATACAAATAACAAGATATTGCTAATAATTCTTTAAACGATACCGACTAAGACAGTCAACATGTCTGTCTTCGGAGGCCGCCGAAACAGCTCTGATTTACAAATCAGACATTGCTAATTAAGTCTTAACTGATACCAACCGTCGCAGTCTGTCCTCCGAAGCAGCCGAAGCAGCTCTGATCTGACAAACGAACCACTTCGCCCGCCATCCAAGTTAGGAGTTATGCGAAGATCTCCGAAGTGTTTCGTCCGCCTTATCGTTTAGCAACTGTTTACTATTCCGCTGATGATAAATACTTTTGAAATAATGGAATGCTAACCTGCTGTTGAGAGATGCTTTTACATGAAATGCAAGAAAATACCTTCTTTAGGTTTTTTTTTAATATTAGTAAGACAAGATTATCATCTTGGTGATCAGCTTCCGAACGCACCAGCATGTCGCGGAGGAGGACCACAACGTAAACGGCCTTCCTCTCGATACGCGTACCGAGCAAACCATCTGTCATCAGTGTCTCACAACACATTAGGTCATCACTGCTCTAAGAAGAACTTCTTCTAGCCGAATATGATGACCAAAAAGCCTCAAATATTGAAGTTCCACCAAATTTCTGATGCCGATGCGGATGCTGATGTAAGCTTTTTATCCGTTGCTCGAACATGTCCCATATATTTTGTATAGCGTTGAAGTTGGGTGATTCGAAACGTAGTTGTGTGGGGGAGTGTTCAGAAAACGAGACACATATTCTTGAAGCTCATTGAACTCCACTGTTGTCATCTTGTAGGTGTTGACTGAACGGCTGGTTCATGTTAGCTGTTACCTCAGTGAGACTCTATTTATAAGAAACACAAACCAAAAACGTCACAGACTCATCTGCTGCTTGAATCTGACTTTGTGCACCTTCAGCATGAAATGCTTATTTACGTCATTTGAATATAGGCAAAAACGTGATTTCACAGACCACACTACTTTCCACCAGTAATCTGTTGTCCACTTATGATGTTTTCTAGCCCACTGAAGATGAGCAGCTTTACATGGCCTCTTGCGAGGTGACACACTTCTACTGATCACTGCATACAGTTCCCGTCGCAATTTTTTCTTGATAACAAGTGGATATGGGCCTTCATTCACTGCCTACAACGACTCTTGTCGGTCTTAGAAGTGATTTTAATTCACAAGCAATGAATCGCGTATCCGGCACCTCTCAGTCAGGATCTTTTTCCGACCACATATCTGACGTCATAGTTCGTGGTGACATGTGTTACGTCACTGCTTTTGGACACGTTGAACAGTCCACCGCAAAACATCACAAATGTGGCAACTTTACACTACACGTGACTATGGGCACGGCCAAATAGGATCGCCCCTTTTTGCCACTCTTTCACCTCCTTATATTTACCAATTTTTACGTACAATCACCACATCGAACATAAATGACTCATTGATCGCTACTTCCCTGTGCTGACACGGAGGCAGCGCGCGTGCGTGGTTGAGCGGTTGAATCCGATTAGCCGCGCGGAGTGGCAGCGCGGTTTGAGGCGCCTTATCACGGACTGCACGGTCTCTCCCGCCGGAGGTTCGAGTCCTCCCACGGGCATGGGTGTGCGTGCTGTTCTTAGCATAAGTTAGTTGAAGTAGTGTGTAGGGACCGATGAACTCAGTAGTTTGGTCCCTTAGGAAGTGACACACATTTCAACATGAATCCGATTCCTGCGCCATCTGTAAAGACTAAACGTTTCATCTGTGCGTGTGCACCTGGCTTGTTAAAGTTTTTGTCTGGTGAGCTTACAGTGTATCTAACTTTCTTTCGTACTTTACTTATTGTGTTAAGCATTTACCATAAGATTACACCTCTCAATGAGTTCAGTAAAAACAAAAGGTAGAGTTACATTCTTAATGAGTTTGAGATTTTCCCCTCCCACCGGACGTTGAAGTCCTCCTGCAGGCTTGGGGGTGTATGTTGTTCTTAGCATACGTTAGTTTAAGTAGTGTGTAAGTCTAGGGATCGATGACCTTAGCTGTTTGGTCCCTTAGGAATTCACACACATTTGAACATATGATACTATTTTAATTTCCTAATTTCGGTGAATAATGATTCGAGGTGGTGAGAACCATAAGGACCTAAGGCACAATGTCATAGATTTTGAGATTGGTGCATGTATAGATGTTCCTGAAAATTGTCGATCTTACGATGAACAGTCTTTATCATTTCTGTACCCGTACATGGTATACATAAACATCTGTGAAAAGATGTCTCTCCAATTTCATTTCCTTTTCGGGCCAAAGTACCAATTTTCATTGCTGTTGGAACGCCAACTGGCGACATTGACACCCGTTTCTTCATGAAAGCTGGAAACTCTCCCTCCGCAAGCTCACGTTGCATGGTATCAACATACGAGTCTGTAAAATGGACGCTGAGGATGCCAGAACCCTAAAGATTATTACCAAACTGACAACCATATCAAAAACTGATGTCCCTTGTAGCCGACCGGAGTGGTAGAGCGGTTCTAGGCGCTACAGTCTAGAATAGCGTGACCGCTACGTTCGCAGGTTCGAATAATGCCTCGGGCATGGATGTGTGTGATGTCCTTAGATTAGTTAGGTTTAAGTAGTTCTAAGTTCTAGGGGACTGATGACCTCAGACGTTAAGTTCCATAATGCTCACAGCAATTTGAACCATTTTTTGTCCCTTGTAACCATGTACATTTCAGAAATTTTACAATTATGAAATCTAGAACGTGAATTTTTCATTAAAGTAACATACTATTCATTGGTGTCACAACGAGGGAGATCCCAATTTGTTGCTTCCCAGTAGTGTGTTGACAACTCGCAAAATATAGTGCCCAAATACGTAGGTGATATTAAACCTTGAAACACAAAGACGGAACGAAACTACTAGATCAAGCTTGAAACACACAGAATTAATAAAGCTACTAGAAATGATGCCTGAAGTAAACGGACATTTTTATCTGAACCTCAAGCCCAACGATGATAACGAGGAACGTGCACTGTTGGAATAGGTCATAATTCTGTGTGTGTGTGTGGTACATTTAGTATCTGTTCTTTACGTTCTGATTCCCGTATCACATTAATTAGAAACTATACAACAGTAGAAATGACACTGTGGCCACTAGCCCATATTAAAAAAAATGTCTGTTTAAAATTAATAATAATAATTCATTTAAAATAATTATTTTAAATTTCCTTCTTTTTAATAGGAAACATAGGTTTTGGGACTTGTTTAAAAAGAAGTCAAAACTATGAGAGTGGTGGTTTGTCTATGAACTCGATTTCCACACATGTTTACTTTTCATAAAAATTTGTGTCTGTGTGTGAATGATACTTGAAATGTTGTTGCCAGTGGAAACAGCTCCAGGAAAGTAAGCGACCGTGAGCGACGTTGCACGATAACGAGGTAGTGAGGGGCGTTCTCACGCGGGCCCCAGAGTTCGGGCTGCCGAGTTAATTCCCAGAGGAGTTGGGCTGCAACGCCAGCATCAACGGCAGCAGCTGTCGCCGTGGGCGCTACGCGGAACGCTTAGCGAACGGCGGCGTGTTTACCGCTCGGCCAGGCTGCGTGCGAGCCGCCACGTGGCGCTGTTTGCGAGCGCCCAAGATGCGCTTAGTCGCTGCCAAAACACCGCGCCGGCTGGCCCCAGGGATTAGCCGTCAGCCGCCGGCCGCTGAGGTCATGGCCCATGACGGCGTCACAGGAACACGCCCCCCCCCCCCCAAAGCGAACCAGTGGTGTCAGCAAAGGGGAAGGGAGGGGGGGCAGTGGAGACAGTGGCTCCTAAAGAGAAATCATTTAGTTTATGAATATGGAAAAGTGCCATTAACCGTAGAGCCCAGACCTAGAAAATGGTCACTGAAATTAATGTGAACGAATGTCTACTGTCTGACAACATGGGCTTGTAGTTCGAAAATCTTTCAACGTTAGCTGATACAATCGAAGTGTGCACTTTGATATTTTCCTTTACTTTGAGAAACGGACCTAAAATATCGACACATGAATATCTACGGGGTGTCCCGAAAAATGATGGACAAGCTCTAGGGACATGTTCCTTTACACCGAAATCAGAAAAATATGTCCAGTAAACAAGGTCTCTAAAATGGGTACCTTAAGACCTATGAACACTAGCGAAGATGCACAAGTGATCTTAGTTCATAACACTTAATGGGCGTAGTGGCAAATTTTAACACTAAATGCGTTGCAGAATCCTGGGACTCCAAAACGAGAAAAGCATGTTGTGTCTAATACTGATTTTAGTTGTTGTTGTTTTGGGATGTATACGAAATCAAAGACGTATAAGGAAACAATTATTTTTATATACAATCAATTTAGAAACAAACTAAAGCGAAAAAATGTAAAACTTAATATGTTACAAAAATTGTCTGCGTGTTATATCTATTTTCCAAGAAAAACATTTGATAAAGAGCATACATTTACTACTATAGTAGAATGTAAAATACAGCCAACGGTCCAAACACGCATATAGAAACAGAAAATATTAAGTAACCTTGGAAAAATGCAATGCGTTGAAAACACAATTTTTGTCTTCATTTTCAGTAATCTGTCATCTTCGTCATCAGATTAATCGCCAGAAAGTTCACTAGCTGTTTCGTGATCACTTGGAATAACATTTTAGAGCGTAATATTCCTCTCTGGACCGCCGTCTTGATATGAACAGTCAGAATCACATTCCTCATTCTGTCTTAGAACACATCCCTCTAATTTTCACAAAGGGACATTAGGTTTGATACAATATAGACACAAAACATCAATATTTTTGTATCAGTGCAGATACCGATTAAAAGTCAATAACAGTTAGTCGCGCTACAATTACAAGCAGATGAACCATAGATTTACTTTCGACATGCAACAATACATTCAGCAACATCTTTTCTTTTTCCCTAGACGTACGTGTATTATTATTTCGTGCCAACACTTTAACTACGAGTTGTTCGGTCGTGAGGTGACGTCAAATACAGATACGATGGATGTTCACTGCAAAGGCGTAAAAAATGATGTAAAATCTTAAAAACGACACCATCATTTAAAATTTAAATATTATGAAATACTGAAGGTAAAATTTAAATGTTTATAGTCAGAATTTTTCTATTTTAGTACTTGTGAATAATACGCAGCTCACAAGGAAGAAAATATTGCATTTCAAGAAGCTCCCGACGCCCTTATTAAGCTAAAATAAAACGAAATGAATTTGCCGATCGACACAGAGACGAAACTATTACATGTGTAGGCGTGGCCCCATTAAGAATGACACCAACGGTTACAGTTCCGTCATGAAAATGATGTCTTCCTACCAAATATTACCTTCCTACATAACGATAAAGTCACAACGAAGTTCGCTCTTCACCAAGTGCGCACATCCCCATAAACATAAAGTTTTCACGCTGCAGCGGAGTCTGCGCTGATATGAAACTTCCTGGCAGATGAAAACTGTGTGCCGAACCCAGACTCGAATTCGGGGCCTTTGCCTTTCGCGGGCAAGTGCTCTGCCGTAAAGGCATTCTTGACTAACATGAACTCGTCACGTCCAGTCGCAGAGATAGCTACCACTCACGGCCAATTCATTGTTTATTTAAAGAAAATTTGATTTGCATTACCATATTGGCGCTACATTACATCATGGTCAGACATATTCCGAAATTAGGAATTGCATTGTCAGGAGCAGTTACAGGCTCAGATCAAAACTTAGTAATTATGGTATGTAGAACGAAATTTATCAGTACTGTCCCGGAGAATCAGTGTCGAAGGTAATGGGTTACTGAAGTACTGAGGAAAGATGAGGCCCGTTTGAAGTCAGCAAAGGAAGTGAATACAGCGATAAGGACTCCTCTAAAAAGAAGTCACATATATTGGACAGACAAACATATGTACAAGGAAAGTAACTGCAAAGCAACCTTCGGTAACAAGGAAATACTTCAAATAATAGACGAAAGAAGGAAATAAAAAGATTGTCTGTGAAGATCATCATCATCAGTTATCTGCTATATTAGCAGGTCATTTGCCTCTCCATTTGCTGCGATCCATTGCTTCCTTCTTAAGGCTGCTGTATGTTGTACCGTCCATCATGTCATCCAGTATCTGGAATCTCTTCCTTCCTCGCTTCCTTTTCCCTTCTACATAACCTTCTAAAACTGTTTTTATCAGTCCGTCATTCTTTCTTAATATATGCCCAATCCAATTTCTTTTTCTTCTCTTTATTACATCTAGTAACTGTCTTTTCTCTCTCACTCTTCTCAGTACCTCTTCATTTTTTACTCTGTCCATCCAACTTATTCTTTCCATCTTCCGCCATGTCCAGATCTCAAAAGCCTCCAGCCTTTCTCTGTCTTTTTTCCTCATAGTCCATGTTTCAGCGCCATAGAGAAGAACACTCCATACAAGACATTTTATGAGTCTCTTTCTGAGTTCTCTGTCCAGACCGCTGCAGAAGATCCTCCTGTTCTTATAAAACGCCTCTTTTGCCATTGCTATCCTTGTTTTAATTTCTGTGGTGCACTTCCAGTCGGTGTCTATCCTGCTTCCAAGATACTTAAAATTTTGCACCTCTTCTAGTGTTTCTCCATTCACCACAATTTTTATTTCCTTATTTCCTCCTATTGCCAATACTTTTGTTTTATTTGTGTTAATTTTCTTTCCATATTTTCTTCCTTTAGTTGCAATGGTGTCCACCAAATCCTGTAATTCTTTTTCCCCTGTGGCTAGAAGGACCATGTCATCAGCAAATCTCAAGCATCCTACTCTTCTTCCTCAAATTTCTACTCCTTTGTCATCTAATGAGCATTGGTCAATCATATTTTCCAAGTACAGGTTGAAAAGAGTAGGTGATAAACAGCATCCTTGTCTTACTCCTTTCCCTAGTCTGATCCAGTTTGTACTTTCTCCTTTCACTTTAACTGAAACTTTTTGATTAAGGTATAATGAGTTTATAAGTCTTCTGGTTTTCCAGTCCACTCTCTTTTCCCTCATAATAGTCGCCAGCTTGTCCCAAACCACATTGTCAAATGCCTTTTCTAAATCGATAAAGCACATATATAGGTCTCTTCCTTTTTCAATAAACCTTTCTCCCAAGATTCGTAGGGGCCCTATTGCATCTCTGGTGCCCGTATTCCGTCTAAAGATAGGTTTACAGAAATACAGATGACCTAGAAACGAAATACATAGGAAGTGCAAGACAGCCAAGGTGAAATGGCTGTAGGTAAAACATGAAGAAATGAATTAATAAATGATCGTCGGAAGGACTGAAGGGTCAATACAACCTACAGTGAAATTAGAAGCAAGTGTGGTAACATTAGGGGCGCAATAAATCTTCCGCTGTTAGACCCACGGGAGAGAGAGGGTGGATGCCAAGAGTACAATGGAAGCCGCAATCAAGGGAAGGAATTGTCTGATGGTATGACAGAAGAAGAAACAGGGGTCGGTATGGGAGACACAAACGATACAGTATTAGAGTCAGCAATTAAAAGAATACCGGAAGGCTTGAGGTCAAATAAGACAGTAGGGATCGATAGCGTTGCATAGGAATATCTAAAATCATTGGAAGAATTTGCTACTAAATGACTATTCAGACTTTGGGAAAAATTTCATCCTCACAATGCCGAAAATTTCAAGGGAAGATGAAGGCTAGAACTTACGCACAATCGGCTTAACATCTCATGCACCCAAAGGAAGCAAAAGACACCAGAGAAGGAGCTCTAATATCGTACTACAAAATGGAAGCAAGACTGTAGAAAAATCAAGAATTTTATGTGGTTTATCGAACTAGAAATGTGATGGACAGTGTTTATTGGCACAGGCAAAGACGGCATTTCTGAGCAAGGAAGTCTACTGCCATCAGGCATTGGCCTCAAATGGAGGATGAAATTTCGGAGAATGTACGTTTGGCGTTCAGCGGCATATCGTAGTGAATCATGAACAGTAGGAAAACAGGAGCAGGAAAGAATCGAAGCGTTTGAGTTGTAGTGCTCAAGAACAATGTTGAAATTGGGTGGACTGAAAAGATATGAGGAGGTTCTCCATTGAGTCGGTGAAGAATGCAAAATACAGACAACAATGACAAGAAGAAGGGGCAGTTGTTAATAAATCAGGTAATAATTTCCATAATAATAGAGGCATCTGTGGGGAGTAAAAGCTACAGGGGTGGACAGAGACTGGAATACATACAACATACGTATAAAACTTCCTGGCCGATTAAAACTGTGTGCCGGACCGAGACTGAATGGCGAGACCTTTTTCTTTCGTGGGAAAGTGCTCTACCTGCCTCGGTGCCATTTATTACGGCGTAGAAGTCAAGCGCCAGCACATGAGTCCGGAACGATAGAGAAGAGATGGCTTTGAGCAGACTTCAGCCAATCGCACGCTGACAGACCCCTCTCCAGGAAGACAACGCGGCAGCAGTGCCACCTGTGTGAAGAGGACATAAGCCCCAGTTCTATAGCAGCGTCAAATCCATTCACTTTATTTGTAGTCTCTAAAGTAGCACTGACTTGAGATTGTTTCTACTGAAGAAGATTCATTATTTCGTATGTCGCCCTTTGATTGCGAAATATCTGTCTAATTGCCAAATTAACTCTTGTCACTGTTGATTTTGTAATGAAACTCATTAGTAAGATTTGTTTGAATGTTTGTGCAGCGAACCGAGTAAGCAGGCTTCCTAGACAACACAAATTTGGCCCCATGAAGGTTAACGAACACCAGCGCGGCGATGTGGTCACGTTTCGCACCCAGGGCCTGGCTGCCAGAAAGTTATTTTTCGTGGTCTTTTGTATTTTGCTGGTACCACAGCAGTACCTTGTTTTTTTCTTTGCAGGGATGTGTTTACATGTTTTAATAGAGTCTTGTAAAGTTTCTTTCTGTTCAGTATTATCAGGTGGACGCTGCCGAAATTTTCTTTGCTTGTGTGCTTATTCTTATTGTTTCCCTTGTCTGTTTATAGCATTTGCCTATTTCAAAACTATCAATCCACTTTACCTCCCCTGCTCGGGTGCCACAGCTGCAAGCGATAGATGCAATGCAGCTAAAATAGATGTTTATGTTTCAGATCCAGCAGATCTCAACACTACTAAACGCAGTACAACAGCTCCTGGCGAACCAAATCCCTAATGCTGTGCCACAGGCAACAACTGTAGCTCCGAGTACCATACCACCTTTCTGCCAATTAAATGAAAAAGAAGAGAAAGGGCTCGAGTTGTTGCCTCAGAACGTGTCAGGTACTGTAAAACTAGATTACTTTTTGTCAATGGTAAAAACTGCAGTATTTCGCCTTATTCAGAAATTGTTCCCTAACGCCACTCCGAGTGAACTGTCCTATGATCTGGTTGTGGATTCGCTAAGTAACTATTATGACCAACAAGTGAATGTGGGGGTAGCTAGATAACAATTCTTTCGTTGAAGGAAAGGTCACAACAAACTTATCGCGAATAGGTAACAGGTTTTCAGGATATGACGAGGAAATGCAAATTCAAATGTGAATGTAGTGCCTTTCATTCACATATTATGCTGCATATAACTGATGTCAAACTTAGCGAACAGATTCTGCAACAGTCAGAGCCATCATTCCAGCAAGTAGTGCAAATTGTAAATCAGAATGATGAAGGTGCTGTAGCGGTAGATAAATTGGAGCAGCCATAAATTTTTCTTGTTGGGTCATATATTTGCTTACGACCGGCCGCCAAACCGCGTAAACAGTCTCTAAATAGGCGAACAGTATTAAGTCATGCCGTCGGTGCTATTCACGGCCCAAACGTCAAGACTGCCTGTCCAGACAGGCACAGTCTTACGCTTGTGGCAAGAAATGTCACTTACAATCTGTATGATTGCAACGGAACAAACATAAGAGTTCTGCCCACTCACAAAAATCTAGTCACAAGGTTCATGTCATTAATGGGGTGTATTCAAAGCCTGCTGCATGCATTAGCAAAACTATCCATCGATGCGGTGTATTCAAGATCTGCTGCATGCATTAGCAAAACAAGCAAGTGAACAGTTTCTTCAGTGCTGTGGCAGTCCAACAAACTTTTTGTTCGTTTGTATACTAGTGAAAAACGTGTGAAATTTCAGTTGGACATGAGTGCCTCTGTTACATTGCTGAATCGTAACACTTATGAACTGTTATTCTCCCTCTGCCTGTCTGAAACTAGCACGCACCTGAATGCTTAAAATGGACTAGATATTCCCGTTCTCGGTAAATGTACTTTGCCTGCTAAGTATCGTTGGCACACACGAACTCTGACTTTCTCTGTACTACATTAACATGACTGTGGGAACATATCTGGCCTTGATTCGTTTGATTTGTTTGGCTTTCAGATTCAGGACAGTGTGTTGTGTGTGACTGCATTCAATACTAGTGAACAGTTGGCTGACAGAATTCCCTCAACTCCTCTGTGAAGGTTTAGGCAAGGCTCAGTCAAAATTATGCTGGGCCAGAACTGTTCGCGTTGCATTACGGGAAAAAGTCGCTGCTGGACTTAGGAGATTGCAGAGCTATTGTGCCCATGGTTTTGCTCCCCAAACCGTCAGGTCGCATTCGCTTCTTTGTTATTTTTAAGTCATAAACTGTGATTGATACTTATCAATTGCGGTGGCCAGAGCATCTCAAGGCCAGGTACGGCAAGAAAAAGGTATAAAAGTGGGATAATGTTAATACTTTCATCCTTCTTTACCTCCTCTGCATTACTGCAGATGACGTGTCACTGAGCACATTTGTACTGTGCATGCAGTACACGTGAGATGCCTAGTTGTTTACACTGCCCCTTGTGGAATACATAAGTTCTTGTACACTTCACTAACCTGCTGTCTTCATGATGAAGATGTCCCCAGCGCAGAAAACAGCACGCAGGTCGTGGATTCTTTTTCTTGAGGCTGAAATTAATTTCGCAAGGAACTGCTGCTACGAACAAACTGTAACTCATTTGGGATGCCATTCGCGTTTTTATTGATATAGACACGAGAAACTATTCTTGATCGCAACGTATTGAACATATCTTTCCACAGTCATTATATCTAGCTAAAAAACATGAAATACATCCTGCCACAGACAACATTCTGTCTACTGCAACCGTCAGAACTGGAGAATAAAATTACATGAATCAAATACTACTATTACAGACAACATGTCTGTACCTAGCGACGATCGGAACTGTAGTAAATAAAATTGCATGAAACAAATACTGCTATAACAGACAACATGTCTGTCTACTCGAACGGTCAGAACTGGAGAGCCGGACTGCCCGAGACACTACGCGAGCCAAGCCAGCAAGGCGTGACCCGAACGCCACCGAAGTGCATCGGCAGTAATATCGTCAGTCTTTTGTTCAAGTAATACTTTGATTTTAATAATTTTGAAATGACTGATTGATAGCAGGCTGTTGAGATATGTTTTTTTAAGAAAATGAAGTAATTTGGATGACAGGTTTAATTAATAATAGCAACTAAAATTTAACGTTTTGGCGCCCTACCGCCGAACACAGCAGCCAATCACAGAGCAGCAGCATCATGCATGCGGTCTTTCTCACAGGAATGGTACTGAATCCAACATCTGTCACCGGTACCTCATCGCACATTGCGTCATCTCTATGCTTCTTCCATCTCCACTGCCCGGGGAATAGCTTCCTGGAGCCTAATATGATGGCTGAATAAGCCAGAAATATTACACAGGTTAGGTGCTGGTCACTACTTTTCAAAAATTGGTTTACTCGACGCATATTCTGAAATACCACCAGACGAAGAATCTCAAACAGTGTGTGCTGTGAACACTCATTTGGGCTTGTTTAAATATTTGAGTTTGAACTTCGTCAGTGCCGCAATTTTCCAACGCTATTTGGAACAGCTGATTGCTCAGGTACCAAACTGTTCAGTTTGGCCGATATTGTCACAGCAGGTCGTACACCTGAAGAGCGCATTGCAAATTTGCGTGCTTTTTTGATGTGTTACCTGATGCAGGACTAAGGTGTAAACTGGACATGTGTCATTTTTTAAAACCTGACTTCCAGTATCTTGGTCAGGTCACAAAGAGTCAAGCCCGTGCGATCTCTTCAGTCACATTCGTTAGCCATACGTGACCTGCCAGTTCCTCGCAGTGTCAAAGAATTGCGTTCATAGGGAAAATGCACTATTATATTATGTTCATATCGAATGCTGCACAAATCTCATCTCATTGAATCGCTTGCGACACAAGAATGTCCTCTCTGGTTGAACAGATGAATGCCAAGAAGTTTTCCAAAAACTTAAAGATACGTTGCTCGGTGATCGATGCTTGGTTCAATTTGATCCTGACAAACCAATTGAGTTGCAAGTTGACGCTTCCTCTTATGGAATCGGTGCAGAGCTTTGGCACAGATTTGGTAATAAAGATAGGCCTACTGCTTTAACATCAAAAGTTTTGTCCAAAGTTCAGCATAACTATTCACAAATAGGGAAAGCGGCATTGGCTATTGTGCGTGGTGTCACCAAATTCCACAGTTATTTGTATGCAGAAAATTCTACTTAGTAACGGATCACAAGCTATTTCACTCCTTTTTTCATAGGATGAAGCCTGTTCCTGTACGAACTGCTGTAAAACTGAAAAGATGGGCTTTGTTGTCTCAATACCAGTACGAGAATGTGTATCGTCCCACAGCTCAACATTGTATTGCGGACGCACTTTCACGTCTTTCGATTGGCCCTGATACAGACGTTGACGCTTCTGCTGCATCTTGTTGTCACATCGATGCTCAGGATTTCGAATTGGTTCAATCCTTTCCACTGAACTATATGAAAATTCCACAGGCCACGATAGCTAATTCAGAATCGACCAATAAACTGAAATGCTTTCGCACGTCTTGGCTGCACTCATTGCACAGCATGAAGAACTCTGCAATGCGCCGATAGATTGTAAGTGGGTATAGCCTCGCTACACAGCAAGGTGTGATTCCTGTTGAAAATGACAGTGGACAGTCACATGTGTTGATCCCCAAAGCTTCGCAAAAGAAAGTGTTGCATTTACTTCACCAAGGACACTGGGGGTTGCTCGTCGCGTGGCCACTGTACTTGGCAGGTTACAGACACTCAAATAGAACAGATGACGTTACAGTCTCACGCATGTCCGGAAAATCAGTCCGCTCCTTCACAAAATTCTCTGCTTGGCCTCAGTTGTAAACACCATGGCAACGAGTGCACATTGACTTTGCAGGACCCTTTTGGAACACTCGTTGGCTGATGCTGGTAGACTCTCACAGCAAATTTCCTTTTGCTATGCCAATGTTACCGACGACGTCACGTAGCACAGTTCCGGCGTTGTCCTCTATTTTTTGCCTCCATTGTTTGCCTGAAGTCAGTGCCGGACAACGGCCCACAAAAAAAAAAAAAATGGCTCTGAGCACTATGGGACTTAACATCTGTGGTCATCAGTCCCCTAGAACTTAGAACTACTTAAACCTAACTAACCTAAGGACATCACACACATCCATGCCCGAGGCAGGATTCGAACCTGCGACCGTAGCAGTCGAGTGGTTCCGGACTGAGCGCCTAGAACCGCTCGGCCACCGCGGCACAACGGCCCACAGTTCACGTCAGATTAATTTGAAACATTCTGTGAATGCAATGGCATACGGCATCTAGCTAGTCCACCATTCCATCCACAGTCAAACGGCGAGGGGAAACGTTTTGCCAGAAACTACAAGCGGCTGATGGCCACACTTCGCATCGCACACACCAGAGATCAAGCACTGAAATTGTTTCTCGCCTCCTATCGTTCGCATCCACGAGATGGATCATCGCCGGCGGATTTGCTTCACGGCCGCCGTCATCTGACACTGCTCCACCAGCGCCACCCTCCTCAGCATCCGGCGCCGAAGGAAATCCACAAGTATAGCTTCGTGGCGCACGATACTTTGTTTCTCAAGGTTTCTAACTGCAGCAGACCGTGGGCGCGAGGCGAGATCTTTCGTCGACTTGGGGCATGCATGTGTCTCATTTCAGGCCCAGACGGATTGCAGTGACGACATCACAGTCACATTCGCCACTGTTATGTGCACCATAAATTAGGGTGGTTTACAAACAACAACTCAAGTACACATGTTATTCCAAAACATTATCGCGGAAGTAGGGAACAGGAGGTGTGGTGAAGTAACACACACTGCTAAAGATAACGTTTTATTTTAAAGAACTTCTCAATAATAATTTTTAAGTCTGGCTTTTTTAAAAAACACAATTTCAAAAACAATTTCCAATAGCTGACAAATTTTCTTTATAAAAAGGAGATTCCAAGGTATGACGTTAACAACTTCCTAATAATAAGATTTTAAACTTATATAAGAGAACAATTCCTTTAAAAATCACCTTTAAGTAGCTAGTTTGTACTAAAGCTAAAATGGTTGTCTCTGGCCAATTAAATAACTTACATTACACCTGTCAGTTGTAACAAGATAAATGTGAATAACCCTGCACACAAAACTTCACATTAAAGGCAGTTCCCTAAAAAAATATTTCTTAGCTCGGTGAAAGAGTGACACGTCTAAAGGCGCCCAGATCACAATAGTCGGAATAGTTATTGGTGGTTTACAAGGCCACAGCAGATCGGCCCCAAAAACCTGCATTTCAACCTCCCCCACCCCACTCCCTCAAAATATGACCACTCGCTGGTAATCGGAAGCCAACATAACCGGACTTTACCAGCAAGTTAACCGGACCCATAATTCGAAGGATGGTAGAAGGGCCGAAAAAGCGGGAAATAAATTTGCCTTCGCCCCTCCCCCAACCAGAGAAATTCCAGATATAAACCTTATCGCCTCGTTTGCCCTTATAAGGCTGCCTACGATTGCGATTATATCTCAAAGCTTGTCTACCATGAGCAGCAGCAATATTTCGGCGAGCCCGATTCCAATTCTTCTTAATCCGACAAGGGGTTACCCGCTCGGGGAGTAGGTCTTGGATCCGTCACAAGTTTGACAAGGGGGAATTGACCGGATAGGCGAATAATAAAGAGGCTGGAGTAACTTTCAACGCCTCGTGTACGACCGTATTAAATGCGAAGTTGATTCACGGTAAATTGGAATCTCACGTACTCGGACTACCCCGATGGTAAATTATAAGGGCTGATCTCAAGTTCCTATTAACGCGCTCTGCAAAAGATCCCTGAGGGTATTATGGGGTAGTGGTTATATGTTTAAAACCATTCCCAAACAAAAGGCCTTAAACTTCTCCGAAACTAAGGCGGGAGCATTATCACTGACCAAACTCTTAGGTGGACCGAAAACAAAATATATAGGTGAGATGCGAGATAATGACTTCGGTAGTAACGTTCCGGCTAGGAACCAGCCACGTAACCCGTGATAAAGCATCAATGACGACTAATATATATAGATTGCCTCTGTTGTACCGAGGCAACGGACACACATAATCAATATGTAAATGGTCCATAGGGTTGCTCTCACGCTAGATATGGACAATAGACCCTGCCGCACGGCACTGTTAGGTTTAGCAGCCCGACACCAGTCTACCAGCTGTTCAACACCCCGTTCAAGGTGAGGCAACGTAACATACTGTTTAATCCTTTGAATAGTTTTATACGTGCCCAAATGACCCCCACCAAGGAATAATGATAATACCGAAACAAGGGTTGAATCAACACTTGGGGCAAGAAGATCCTGGGATGACGATGTCGACCCACTTCTTTACTCAAAATTCCTTTTCTAATACTATATCCCCGAACTAACTCACCCGACTTCACCCTTTGCTTAATCGGTGCTATTTGGGAATCCTGATCCTGAATCTCGGCAAGATCCCCGAACAGCTGGGGTACCTCCCCCAAGACCATGGCGTCAACTTCTTGTGAGTAATCTTGTCCGTCCTCCGAAACCCCGTGCTGCTGGTCAAACATTCGACTAAGGGCGTCCGCCACCACATTCTCGGTACCCCTAATTTGTTTGATCGTGAACTTAAAAGCCGAGATCCTCACGGCCCACCGGGCGATCCGCCCCGTCTTGCGTGGTCTATCAGTCTCGAGCTGGAAAGGCTTATGCTCCCGATAAAAACGAAATTTCTCCAAAGCAAAGAGAACAGCTAACGTTTCGCACTCGTACACTGAGTTCTTCGATTCAGCGTCATTTAGCCTGCGAGACGCACAAGCCAAAGGTTGTCTATGGCCCTCCGACTCTTGTAAAGAACAGCCGAAACTCCAACGTTTGACGCGTCCGTTTGCACAGTCGGGAACCCCAAGGACCGGCGGGTTGGCAACAGCCATTTTAATCTGCCCAGGAGGAGCCTGCTGAGTGGGACCCCAAACAAAGCGAACACCCTTCTTACGGAGTTGATTCAAGGTTACGACTAAGGAGACAAAATCCGGTACGAAACGCCTGAAATAGTTCACCATACCAATGAACTTTGCCACTACCCGCTTTTCCTTAGGATGGAGCAAGGCACGCAAGGCTTTCGTACGATTTCCAAAAAGGAAACTTGCGGTTTCGCCAGCGTAATATTAGATGGTTTGACCGTTAGACCGGCCGTCTGGAGCCTAGCCAGGACCTGACGCAAATGAAGCAAATATTCTGCAAATGACCTATTATATATAACTAGATCGTCTAAATAATTGCAGACGCAACATAAATTTAAATTACCCAACACATTATTTAATAAACGGGTCAAAACAGCAGCCCCGGTAGCAAGACCGAATGGAACGCGATTATATTCATACAGTTTCCAATCGGCACAGAAGGCAGTAACAAGAATACAATTTTCAGTCAAAGGAATCTGATAACAGGCCTGATTCAAATCAAGTACAGTAAACCAAGTCACGCCAGAGAACCACGTAAAGTAGTTGTGGAGGTCGGGAAGGGGTACTAATTCCAAAATCACTTTCTCTTTGAGGCACCGTTAGTCTACTACAGCCCTGAAATCCCCCTTTGTTCCTTGGGGACCAGAAATATCGGGGAGGCATACGGAGATGTGGAGGGACGAATAACCCCCTGCTCTAACATTTTACGTACCTTCCCTCGTAGTGTTTTCATTTTGGGAGGAGACAACCGGTACGGGGACTGCCTAACAGGAACGTCATCGGTCAAACGAATGTCATATTCCAGAATGATAGTCACCCCCAGTTTATCAGTAACTCCGGAAACTCCCCAAACAACTCACGCTCCTGCTGACCTTGCTGCGGCGAAAGGTGGCTAATATCCACTTCATCAACAGAAGCTACTGGAAAGGCAGGGACCACCGACGACAACGCCTCCCGACTTTCACAGAGACCGAACTTCCCCAGAGGAGCAAACTTAAAGGAGAAAAGCACACCGGAATAACTCAACACCAGCTACGTTTTAGAAATAAAGTCACAGCCAAGTACCAGGTTCACTGGCAAACGCGTCACGAGAGCGAAGGTGATAGGCCAAGAAAACTGACCTACCGAAACACTACCCTTAACACACCCCTCCAGAGGGAACACCTGACCATTATTGACACGACATCTCCGAAGCGGGATCTTCTCGGGTTTAAGTTTAGTAAGGTAGCCAAACTCCAAAAACCAAGCCTCACTAGGTAAGGAGTACGTACTACCAGAATCCAACAAGGTGCAAATGGGTTCGTGGTTAAGTTGAACACAAATATACGGAACACGCGATCGGGACTCGGCTACGACGGCACGTCCACAACAAGCTGTAATTTTACCAAACAAGGCGCGTCGCTTTCCCTTATGTCATTTTTTACACCTACTACAATGCGGAACAGGACAATCCCGAAGTAAATGACCACCCTCACCACAACGGAAACATCGCCTTTTCTCAACCCCGGTGGTTCTACCCCGACCGCGGTCCTCGGCCACCAAATGTTCTTTTACTGACCTAGACACCATAACACCCCCTGTTTCCTCTCGCAGCTTTAACGCAGACGCGGTGACTATTGCTCCACACAAATCCTCCCATGTAACCGGAGGGGATTTGAAGATAAAATCACAGAAACCAACAGGTCCTCAGACATATCGACCAAGAGCGCTTGTGAGGCAACTTTCACCCTCACCACATACTGCTGTACGCTCTCGCACTCTCCCTGTGCCCTACAAATGTAGTGACACTCTAAATACTTCCTGAAGCCCGCAGTAAGTCTCTCACTAATAATCTTCTGCCTAAGCTGAAGCAAGGACATCTGTTAAGCGAGAGCCCTGGAGACAAGATCTCTAAGCCCCCTTTGGCTCAAGGGTAGAGTAAAGCTAAAAGATGGAGTGCGCTACCCCAAAGGAGTGGGTATGCTCTTCAAAGTGAACCAACAACCAATGTACTTCCTCGATCAACGGTTAACTACCCTACATCCTTCAGAAGAGGTATAATTGGGTTAGGTAATTTAGCAAAAGGTGCCAAACTACCTTCCATCTTCTTTTTTTGAACACTCGTCAATATCCCCGCCTGCGCTCGATCCGGCTCGATCTGCCACTGAATTCCTCAGAATCAAACTCTAAACAAGCTAAGCTTAGCTGCAACGCAGCCACCTTCTGCTGCAACTCAGAAACGGTCTTACGATCAGCGTCACTCGAAACTGTTTGCTCTAAGTCAGAAACCCGGTTAGAAATATGCACCAAGTGTGCATGTAATCTAGTAAGTTGTTTCCGGTTAGGACGATCTACTGAAAACCAACTAAGATATTTTTGAAACTCACCCAACGCCTCAACGGCCGCGGATACGCCGGCCGGCAGACCACCAATGGCTCCTTAGTAACAACAGCAGGCCGCTGCGAGGAATGTCGTAAACATGCGACCGGCTCTGAAACCGTGCCATCCTTGTCAATCCCACGAATTTTACTTTC
Source organism: Schistocerca nitens (assembly GCF_023898315.1). NCBI lineage: Eukaryota > Metazoa > Arthropoda > Insecta > Orthoptera > Acrididae > Schistocerca > Schistocerca nitens. Next base: position 316,284,830 of record NC_064621.1, on the reverse strand, counting down.
GTACAAAAGCTTCTCGCGCCGGAGCAATGCTAAACCCTGGCACTCCCTCACCGCTATCACACCCTGAAATATACAAACTAAATATCAATGTGTACAAACAAACAAAATAAAAAAAGATTAATAACTACTAACTAAACTTCCACTAGCAACTCAAGGGGATCAGCTAGTGAGCGTACAACTACGCTCTGCTACCAGCAACGAACTACCAGTTAGGGCGGTTCACAAACAACAACTCAAGTACACACATTATTCCAAAAACATTGTCGTGGACGTAGCGGCCAGGAGGTGCTGGTGAAATAACACGCCGGCCGAGGTTGCCGAGCGGTTCTAGGCGCTACAATTTGGAACCGCGCAACTGCTACGGTCACGGGTTCGAATCCTGCCACGGGTATGGATGTGTGTGATGTCCTTAGGTTAGTTAGGTTTAAGTAGTTCTAAGTTCTAGGGGACTGATGACCTCAGAAATTAAGTCCCATAGTGCTCAGCGCCATTTTGAAATAACATACACTGCTAAAGATATCGTTTTACTTTAAAGACCTTCTCAATAATAAATTTTTAAGTTTGGCTTTAAACAAAACAAAAAACAAAAAATTTCGAAAACAATTTCCAATAGCTGACGTATTTTCTTTATGGACAGGAGATTGCAAGATATGACGTTAACAACTTCCCAACAATAAGTTTTTAAACCTGACATATATATACAGGGCTATTACAAATGATTGAAGCGATTTCATAAATTCACTGTAGCTCCATTCATTGACATATGGTCATGACACACTACAGATACATAGAAAAACTCATAAAGTTTTGTTCGGCTGAAGCCGCACTTCAGGGTTCTGCCGCCAGAGCGCTCGAGAGCGCAGTGAGACAAAATGGCGGCAGGAGCCGAGAAAGCGTATGTCGTGTTTGAAATGCACTCACATCAGTCATAATAGTGCAACGACACTTCAGGACGAAGTTCAACAAAGATCCACCAACTGCTAACTCCATTCGGCGATGGTATGCGCAGTTTAAAGCTTCTGGATGCCTCTGTAAGGGGAAATCAACGGGTCGGCCTGCAGTGAGCGAAGAAACGGTTGAACGCGTGCGGGCAAGTTTAACGCGTAGCCAGCGGAAGTCGACGAATAAAGCAAGCAGGGAGCTAAACGTACCACAGCCGACGGTTTGGAAAATATTACGCAAAAGGCTAAAGCAGAAGCCTTACCGTTTACAATTGCTACAAGCCCTGACACCCGATCACAAAGACAAACGCTTTGAATTTTCGGCGCGGTTGCAACAGCTCATGGAAGAGGATGCGTTCAGTGCGAAACTTGTTTTCAGTGATAAAGCAACATTTTTTCTTAATGGTGAAGTGAACAGACAGAATGTGCGAATCTGGGCGGTAGAGAATCCTCACGCATTCGTGCAGCAAATTCGCATTTCACCAAAATTTAACATGTTTTGTACAATCTCACGGTTTCAAGTTTACGGCCCCTTTTTCTTCTGCGAAAAAACGTTACAGGACACGTGTATCTGGACATCCTGGAAAATTGGCTCATGCCACAACTGGAGACCGATAGCGCCGACTTCATCTTTCAACAACTTAAAAAAAAAAACTATTTTAAATAGCTGGCAAATTTTCTCTATGTAAAGGATATTGCAAGGTATGACGTTAACCACTTCCTAATAATAAGATTTTAAACTTATCATATATATATGAGAACATTTCCTTAAAAAAACCTTTAAGTAGCTAGTTTGTAATAAAGTTAAAATAGTTGTCTCTTGCCAGTTGAATTACTTATATTACACTTGTCAGTTGTTACAAGATAAATGTGAATAACCCTGCACACAAAACTTCACATTAAAGGCAGTTCCCAAAAAAAATTTCCTTAGCTCGGTGAGGGAGTGACACGTCTAAAGGAGCCCAGATCACAATAGTCGAAAGAGCTATTGGTGGTTTACAGGGACACAGCAGTTCAGCCCCAAAAACTTGCATTTCAAGCCACCATCTCCCCGAGTTACCCAAAACCAGAAGATGTAGCAACGGTGGTGCCTGTACAGATTCTGAACCACAGAGACACACGACACCAACCCTAAATCACCCAATCAAGGTGTGAATGAAACAGTCCGACCAAGAAGCAAACTGCTACGGTCGCAGGTTCGAATCCTGCCTCGGGCATGGATGTGTTTGATGTCCTTAGTTTAGTTAGGTTTAAGTAGTTCTAAGTTCTAGGGGACTGATGACCACAGATGTTAAGTCCCATTGTGCTCAGAGCCATTTGAACCAAGAAGCAATTACCACATTCCCGCGGACTGGCAAACGAACACTGTGGTGGGAAGACCCAAACAAAATTACTGGTGAAGAAACTCATACACTTCACTAGACTTGAAAAAACCCCTTTTATAACAGTACTCAACATCTCACACTCGACCACAGCGCCGGGATCACGTTGCACTTCGTTATGCTCGTCAGAGCGAACTGCTGCCAGTGGTTTCAACGGCCGATAAGAAGTCATACGGTCCCACGCGCTGATCTCCTGCACCGCGGCTTCTAAGCTTCATAAGCCACGTACATGCTGGTAAGGCAGACTTAGCCCCTGACAGCCAAGAAGTCGACCAAAACACGGGGCGAGCAATTGACGACCCCCAACAAGAGGGCCCCGCTCGCGCCACCACCTCTCTCGGTCACCGCCCAGTACGTACTCCTCGATCGTCACACGACCGTACACTAACTCCACCTCCCGCCAGAGGGCGGTAGCGATCCAAACAGCGCACCAAACCGAAAGCGCCACCGGAAACACTAGACGCGAAGCGAAAGCACTCCACCTGGCGCGCTTTTCGAAGAGCCGGACACAACCACGGCTAATCATGTCCAAGGTGATCCATCTGTATGTCTTTCCCAGATTCACGGGTCCCAAGGACAGCGCGGTCACAACGGACGCCAGTAGGGGGTCATCACGACACCGCGGGACGACCCCATGGAGACGGAGCCATCACCTCCTCCGCCTCCTCTCGCCCAATGGATGGAGCTGGACTTGTCAACGCCGCAGCAGCCGACGCTTTCTACATCTGTGAGTTGGCCTTAGGAGGTGGACGCGTACCCTTCTGCGCGTTTACTGTGGGGCGTTTCCACCAGAGCGAAGGCCGGGTGGTGAGAGACGGCCGGAAGACTGACGTCCGCTGTAGCCACAGATTTCGGTCCCGCACAGCGTCTACGCTCCTGTGTCCCCTCCCGTTTTCGTGCTTCTTATACGACGACGACGCGAGGACGGTTCGTTACTTTAGGGGGTTGGAAGGGGGCGGGGGAGGGAGGTTTTTTTTTATTTTATTTTTTATTTTTATTTTTTTACATCAGTCTACTGCCTGGTTTGAAGCGGCCCGCCTCGAATTCCTTTCCTGTGCTAACCTCTTCATCTCAGAGTAGCACTTGCAACCTACGTCCTCAATTATTTGCCGGCCGAAGTGGTCGTGCGGTTAAAGGCGCTCCAGTCTGGAACCGCAAGACCGCTACGGTCGCAGGTTCGAATCCTGCCTCGGGCATGGATGTTTATGATGTCCTTAGGTTAGGTTTAACTAGTTCTAAGTTCTAGGGAACTAATGACCTCAGCAGTTGAGTCCCATAGTGCTCAGAGCCATTTGAACCATCCTCAATTATTTGCTTGACGTATTCCAATCTCTGTCTTCCCCTACAGTTTTTGCCCTCTACAGCTCCCTCTAGTACCATGGAAGTCATTCCCTCATGTCTTGTCCTATCATCCTGTCCCTTCTCCTTATCAGTGTTTTCCACATATTCCTTTCCTCTCCGATTCTGCGTAGAACCTCCTCATTCCTTACCTTATCAGTCCACCTAATTTTCAACATTCGTCTATAGCACCACATCTCAAATGCTTCGATTCTCTTCTGTTCCGGTTTTCCCACAGTCCATGTTTCACTACCATACAATGCTGTACTCCAGACGTACATCCTCAGAAATTTCTTCCTCAAATTTTGGCCGGTATTTGATATTAGTAGACCTCTCTTGGCCAGAAATGCCTTTTTTGCCATGGCGAGTCTGCTTTTGATGTCCTCCTTGCTCCGTCCGTCACTGGTTATTTTATTGCCTAGGTAGCAGAATTCCTTAACTTCATTGACTTCGTGACCATCAATCCTGATGTTAAGTTTCTCGCTGTTCTCATTTCTACTACTTCTCATTACCTTCGTCTTTCTCCGATTTACTTTCAAACCATACTGTGTACTCATTAGACAGTTCATTCCGTTCAGCAGATCATTTAATTCTTCTTCACTTTCACTCAGGATAGCAATGTCATCAGCGAATCGTATCATTGATATCCTTTCACCCTGTATTTTAATTACACTCCTGAACCTTTCTTTTATTTCCATCTTCGCTTCCTCGATGTACAGATTGAAGAGTAGAGACGAAAGGCTACAGCCTTGTCTTACACCCTTCTTAATACGAGCATTTCGTTCTTGATCGTCCACTCTTATTATTCCCTCTTGGTTGTTGAACATATTGTACATGACCCGTCTCTCCTATTCAAGCGCCAGCACCCTAGTCGAAAACGATAGAGAAGAGATGGCAGCGAGAAAGCTTCAGCCAATCGCACGTTGACCGAACTTTCCAGGACGACAACGCGACAGCAGCGGCCCCTGATTGAAGAGGACTTGAGCATCGCGACCGACTGGGGACGCCCCATTTCTATAGCAGTGTCAACTCCAGTCATGGTGCTAGTAATCTCTAATGTAGAACAGACTTGAGATTAAAGAACCTTCAACATTGCAGCGCGTCAGCAGTCGTTGGTTAATATATAAGTTACAAATTGGGGCATTTACTCAGAGCCCATAATTTTAGAATTTAATCCACTCCTTGCATATTAAGAGCGATAAACACTCCCAATCAGGAGTATATTAAATTACATGCGGGGATTGTCCAAAATTTTACATCGGGCAAACGGGACGAGCTCTGAGTCTCAGGTATAAAGAGCATATTCCTACTAGAAACGGTGACGTTACTAAGGGCTCTACTTATGCGAAACATCTCGTGCAAACGGCTCATGCGCCGAGCCCTCCAGTTAATATCGAGTTACTTCATGCCGAGGTTAAGGGCTTAAAACTGGATGTATTGGAAGAAATGTAGATCTTTAAGCATCTGCAACATGATAAAGACAATATCCTTAACAACCAACTCCTTACTAAGAAACAGAAATTTTTTTAAGGTTTCGCACCTTTAATTTGTTCTTCATACTTGTAAATCTGATGATCTGGGGATTTTCACATGCGTGCGCGGTTGGTGAGGCTGTTCATCTTTTCTTTTTTCGTCATTTCCTTTACGATGAAGGTGATTTTAGCCCGTTGAACACCTCACGTTTTATTCCTATATCTTTATCTCTTGCATAGGTAGCTTCATATATGTTTCTTTCCTAGCATAAGCAACCGTGTGCGATTAATTTTAAGCTTCGTCTCCTACGTAGCTCATCACTCATTCTATCCACTCTATTTTTGAAATACGTTGATCCATGGTTGGGAGTATAAGGGCTATTTAGCCACGACCCATGTATAAACTTTCACGTATTAGTATGCGCATGCGCATTCATGTAACTTCCGTAGTCTTGCGCATGTGCATAGGTAGCGGGTCGAGCGTGTAAGTGAGCGACCATTTGTAGCTGCAGTGTATGGCGGGTCGTGGCCCACCGAACGTAAGCCGGTGTGAGGTGGAGGTTACACCATTAAGTAACGGTTTTAGACTTTGTACATGTGTACTGTTAGTGTTCCCCCTTTTTTCGTTTATAAATGTGTAACCATGGTGTTCTTTTAATAATTGACAAAGGTCTTTTTAGGCACTTGTGGGTTTTATTGTTCTGAAGATGGTGTAGTTATCTACGCCGAAACCTAGGTGAACACTAGGTGCTTTTTTCGCAGTCGAGGCGGGTTCCAGTTTTTTAATAGACTTGAGATTGTTTATTCTGAAGAAGAGTCATTATTTTGTATGTCGCCCTTTGCCTGCGACAAATCTGTCTAATTGCACTGTTCATTTTGTAATAAAACACAATAATCAGATTTGTTTGAATGTTTGAATTGGCTAGAAGGAGGATAATTGAGGGCCTGCATCAACCTGCGTGATAGACACAATGTGCTTGTAACTGGAGTTATGGTCCGAGGTGCGATTTTGTATTACAGTAGGAGCACTCTTGTGATTATGCCACGCAAGCTCACTGCAATGTTATACGGCTGTCTGGTGATTCGACCTGTTGTGCTATCATTCACGAACAGCATTCCACAGCTTGTTTTCCAGTAGGATAACGCTCGCCCACATACTGCTGGTGTACCCAAAAATGGACTGTAGACCGTCGATATGTTGATTTGTCCTCCTCCAACACAGATCTTTGTCCAGTCGAGCACATATTCGTCATCATCCGACGTAAACTCCAGGATCATCCACAAACAGCATCCGACCGACCAAGTCCAATGGCATGAAACTCCATACCATAATCTGACATCTGATACCTGTACAATAGAATGCATGCAAGTTTGCACGCTTGCATTCAACATTCTGGTGGTTGCAAGAGTTATTAATGTGCCATCATTTCACATCTGCAATGGAGTTTCTCACTTTCACATTAACCTATGATCTTGGAAAGTCAGACACTTAAATATGTTGCCGAGACAGATGTATCCCCGAATTTTAATCACAGGACAGTAATTAATTTTTTCTGTTGCAATATTTTTGCTGTCCGTGTATTTCATAGTGCATTGAAATATGTTATCATTACTCACATAGTTTAGTATAAATACCGAATTTCACCCTGTGATGGCTACCACGTTTGTTATTACTTTTGAGTTACCAAAACTTCTTAGGTGGTGCTTTTAACGGAGTTGCACCTGCAACTGTTCACTGCCATTCGGAACTTGAGGAAGGGCGAATAGTTACTAGGAGCAGTAGCGGAGTACGATGCCAACAAGTCACGTAGACAGCTGTGCTGCAGTTAGCTGCAAAAAAAGTGACGAGGTAGGTTAACAATTTAGCAAGAAGAGTAGCAGTGAATCCTTCCAGGAGCATTTAACACGAGGAAGTGGTCAGAACGACGAGCAGATAGATGGCATCAGTCGAAATCCATGAAAATGTCTCTAACAGAGCGTTACACTTGAATGTTGGAAAATGATTAGCGAAAGCGTGGTTGAGATCTCGCGATGCCTTGCGTCATTTCCCAACAGGAACAGAGAAATGAATGATATAAGAGCCACGCTCAACTGATAGTTGGATGACATTCTGTGTAGTTCAGTGGGGAGTCTCCTTTCTGTTTAAGGCTGCCAGACGACATGATGAAAGGACGCCTGAAGCATCAACACTCCATGCCCATAGCTCTTCAACGAAACTGCACAAGCTGGTATTTTCTGTGATCTACCTATAAGGCACTTGAATGCGTGAATCGGAATATTCTCCCGAATAAACTGAGGTTTTATTGTATTTATAGTGTAGGTCTTCAACAAACTGCCCGTGTTGATGTTTTCTGGCATTTGACTGTCTGAATCAGAATATTCTCCTGGATAAGCTGAGGTATTATGGAATTTATGGTACAGTGAACAAATGGATAATGTAATATGTAACAAGAAGAGATCAGAAACTTATATTTATTAATTCAGCCAATGTAATCACGAGATTCTTCTGACTGGGGAGAAATCACTTATCAGGTTCCACGCAGTTCTATCTTAGGTCCACTACTGTTTCTCATATATGTGAACAACCTCTCTTGTCCCATATTAAAAGCAGAATTTGTTCTTTTTGCAAGTGACACTAAAATTGTAATCAGTAGCAGCGCAGTTAAAGTGCCTGGCTTCTTGAAGAGGTACTTGCACAACGTTAGTGGATGAACATCACATACGATTCTTACTACTTGCTTTTGTGCAATCACTACTTCCTTTCTAAGTCACGAGTTAACCCAAAAAATTATTCTGTAAGGCATTATTGGGTGGAAATTTGCAAAATATTTCCGGGGATTAATGCGTATTTTTCCTAGATTAGCAATTGTACGAAAAGTCAAAGTAGCTGAGCTCAGTTGTCTGAGAATCTCAGTAACATGCTTATTCCAGTTCAAGTTTTCATAAATATGTGCACATAAAAATATGGAGCTTTCTACCTTATTTACTGACTCCTGCTTGCATGCTACGTCGGTTGTTGGTATTACTCTAATTGTTGTACAGAACTGAGTGTAGGGTGTGTGTTTTTTTTTAATTCAGGGACGGTCTTAGTTCAGAGAAACAATAATTCCTTGTAAATTATCATTTACCATTTCTTCTGCTGGTTTCTCTCAAATAGGATTTATTAGATTTATTAGAACACTAGTATCATCTGCAAAAGTACCGAATTTGCTTGTTGAATGTTGTTTGGAATGTCCCTGTGGGACACATATTGTGATTTTTTTTCCAGTCACTAACATTTTCTACTTCTTTTACGTTGTCTATCTATGGAGCGCAAAATGACTGATGTAACGGTTGAAGGGAAAATGAATGTTCGTCAGTATAAGAATGGCAAAGCCTGTTATCATGTTTTTTATGATACAGTTACAAAATGATATATTCTAGCAGCATTTTAGAAGACCTTACTTTGAAGTTCACACCACACAAGTTTAGACTGTTTTCCTTAGTCCCAGATCGTCACCCAAGGACCGTGTCTGGGATGCGATTGTACGACTTGCACTTTTAGTCTCTCCACCAACCAATCTTAACGTGTCTCGTTGTGAATGCTCCCAAGAAGGCCACAAAGGCGTGGCCAACCGGGAAAGGTTAGGAACAAAGGATGTCAAAAAGAAATTAATGAATATGAAGTCAGATGAAAGATTCGGGACATTCTGATACGGAATAAACCGCAGTGGCGTCCGTAATTGACGTCTCAATTTTATTTCGAAGTACCCAGACAATTCAACAGAAAAATAAAGGATGAAAGCAATTACAGAAAGGAAAGAAACCTTAAGATTCTCTAGAGTAAAAGGTACCTAAATCTGTAAACAGATATGGGTTGCGGACAGTCTGAGAGGAATTAATAAATTTTGCAAGAAGGTAGCGGCCGTTAAAAAATCAAGTTCAAACGGAGCGTATTCTTGAGGCACTCACGGATACGGAAAATCCCGCTGTTCTAATGGTCGAGGCTGCATCAGATGAGGTAACCTCTGAGGCCCATTAGGCGACAGCTAGCCGCATGTCAACCCCGCAAGTTGGCACTAGAGGAACTTTTCTCCAGGGTATTATGCATCATTTTCTTGGTAACACCACGAACTGTTCCCTCATCCGTGACCGCGTCTTGGCTACAGGCACACTCCACCAAGCTGCAGGTAAGTGTTCGTTGCTTCAGGCACGGTTTAGTATTGACGCTCGTATCCTATCTTCGTTTCACTTGTTTGAGGATTGCGAATATTTCGCTACACAACGGGAAAACAGAAGCGCCAGCCACGTGGTAAGTTTCACCTGAGTCGGCCAGGTATGGCTAAGTACACTCCTGGAAATGGAAAAAAGAACACATTGACACCGATGTGTCAGACCCACCATACTTACTCCAGACACTGCGAGAGGGCTGTACAAGCAATGATCACACGCACGGCACAGCGGACACACCAGGACCCGCGGTGTTGGCCGTCGAATGGCGCTAGCTGCGCAGCATTTGTGCACCGCCGCCGTCAGTGTCAGCCAGTTTGCCGTGGCATACGGAGCTCCATCGCAGTCTTTAACACTGGTAGCATGCCGCGACAGCGTGGACGTGAACCGTATGTGCAGTTGACGGACTTTGAGCGAGGGCGTATAGTGGGCATGCGGGAGGCCGGGTGGACGTACCGCCGAATTGCTCAACACGTGGGGCGTGAGGTCTCCACAGTACATCGATGTTGTCGCCAGTGGTCGGCGGAAGGTGCACGTGCCCGTCGACCTGGGACCGGACCGCAGCGACGCACGGATGCACGCCAAGACCGTAGGATCCTACGCAGTGCCGTAGGGGACCGCACCGCCACTTCCCAGCAAATTAGGGACACTGTTGCTCCTGGGGTATCGGCGAGGACCATTCGCAACCGTCTCCATGAAGCTGGGCTACGGTCCCGCACACCGTTAGGCCGTCTTCCGCTCACGCCCCAACATCGTGCAGCCCGCCTCCAGTGGTGTCGCGACAGGCGTGAATGGAGGGACGAATGGAGACGTGTCGTTTTCAGCGATGAGAGTCGCTTCTGCCTTAGTGCCAATGATGGTCGTATGCGTGTTTGGCGCCGTGCAGGTGAGCGCCACAATCAGGACTGCATACGACCGAGGCACACAGGGCCAACACCCGGCATCATGGTGTGGTGAGCGATCTCCTACACTGGCCGTACACCACTGGTGATCGTCGAGGGGACACTGAATAGTGCACGGTACATCCAAACCGTCATCGAACCCATCGTTCTACCATTCCTAGACCGGCAAGGGAACTTGCGGTTCCAACAGGACAATGCACGTCCGCATGTATCCCGTGCCACCCAACGTGCTCTAGAAGGTGTAAGTCAACTACCCTGGCCAGCAAGATCTCCGGATCTGTCCCCCATTGAGCATGTTTGGGACTGGATGAAGCGTCGCCTCACGCGGTCTGCACGTCCAGCACGAACGCTGGTCCAACTGAGGCGCCAGGTGGAAATGGCATGGCAAGCCGTTCCACAGGACTACATCCAGCATCTCTACGATCGTCTCCATGGGAGAATAGCAGCCTGCATTGCTGCGAAAGGTGGATATACACTGTACTAGTGCCGACATTGTGCATGCTCTGTTGCCTGTGTCTATGTGCCTGTGGTTCTGTCAGTGTGATCATGTGATGTATCTGACCCCAGGAATGTGTCAATAAAGTTTCCCCTTCGTGGGACAATGAATTCACGGTGTTCTTATTTCAATTTCCAGGAGTGTATTTCCTGTCAAAAAGGTTCTCAGCTAAAACTCCGTACTTGTTTGCCAATGCTCTTCTTCTATGTCGTTCTATGAATTCATTATATCAGTGGAGGTTACCCTCGGTTAAGAGTACCATATTCTGTACTGTATTCAAAATACATTTGTTTATTTTATATTGTGAATCTTTTATTTATTAGTGTTACGATTCCCATTACCTTTCCCCGATATCCATGGAAAACTGTAGCTCGCGGTAAGTAGGATAATAGTCTACCCCTTCCTACAGTCTGACACTGATAAGAATATAAATATGAAATCCCTGGCGGCACATCTCCTAGCTAGCTAATTCAATCTCTTTTCATTTAAAGCTTTTACTAATGATTCTGTCAGCATTTGTAGCATTTATATTAAGCAATTAGTTTCAGACCTAATAGGTCTGACAAAAATGTCAGTTAACAGTGACCAAAAAAGCAGAATTACTATAAAAAGTTTAAACGTTGTTGTTGTTGAATTCTTCAGTCATGAGACTGGTTTGAAGCAGCTCTCCATGCTACTCTATCCTGTACAAGCTTCTTCATCTCCCAGTACCTACTGCAGCATACATCCTTCTGAATCTCCTTAGTGTATTCATCTCTTGGTCTCCCTCTACGATTTTTACCTTCCACGCTACCCTCCAATACTAAACTGGTGATCCCTCGTTGTCTCAGAACATGTCCTACCAACCGATCCCTTCTTCTAGTCAAGTTGTGGCACATGCTCCTCTTCTCCCCAATTCTGTTCAATACCTCCTCATTAGTAATGTGATTTACCCATCTAATCTTCAGCATTCTTCTGCAGCACCACATTTCGAAAGCTTCTATTCTCTTCTTGTCTAAACTATTTATCGCCCACGTTTCACTTCCATACATTGCTACACTACACACAAATACTTTCAGAAACGACTTCCTGACACTTAAATCTATACTCGATGTTAACAAATTTTTCTTCCTCAGAAACGCTTTCCTTGCCATTGCCAGTCTACATTTTATATCCTCTGTACTTCGACCATCGTCAGTTACTTTGCTCCTCAAATAGCAAAACTCCTTTACTACTTTAAGTGTCTCTTTACCTAATCTAATACACTCAACATCACCCGACTTAATTCGACTACATTCCATTATCCTCATTTTGCTTTTGTTGATGTTCATCTTGTACCCTCCTTTCAAGATACTGTCCATTCCGTTCAGCTGCTCTTCCTAGTCCTTTGCTGTCGCTGACAGAATTACAATGTCATCGGCGAAGCTCAAAGTTTTTATTTCTTCTCCATGGATTTTAATACCTACTCCGAACTTTTCTTTTGTTTCCTTTATTGCTTGCTCAATATACAGATTGAATAACATCGGAGATATGCTACAACCCTGTCACTCCCTTCCCAACCACTGCTTCCCTTTCATACCCCTCGACTCTTATAACTGCCATCTGGTTTCTGTACAAATTGTAAATAGCTTTTCGCTCCCTGTATTTTACCCCGGCCACCTTCAGAATTTGAAAGAGAGTATTCCAATCAACATTGTCAAAAGCTTTCTCCAAGTCTACAAATGTTAGAAACGTAGGTTTGCCTTTCCTTAATCTTTCTTCTAAGATAAGTCGTAGGGTCAGAATTGCCTCACGTGTTCCAACATTTCTACGGACTCCAAACTGATCTTCCCCGAGGTTGGCTTCTATCAGTTTTTCCATTCGTCTGTAAAGAATTCGCGTTACTATTTTCCAGCTGTGACTTATTAAACTGATAGTTCAGTAATTTTCACAACTGTCAACAACTGCTATCTTTGGGATTGGAATTATTATATTCTTCTTAAACTTTAAGGGTATTTCGCCTGTCTCATACATCTTGCTCACCAGATGGTAGAGATTTGTCAGGACTGGCTCTCCCAAGGCCGTCAGTAGTTCTAATGGAATGTTGTCTACTCCGGGGGCCTTGTTTCGACTCAGGTCTTTCAGTGCTCTGTCAAACTCTTTACGCAGTATCATATCTCCCATTTCATCTTCATCTACATCCTCTCCCATTTCGATAATTTTGTCCTCAAGTACATCGCCCTTGTGTAGACCCTCTATATACTCCTTCCACCATTCTGCTCTCCCTTCTTTGCTTAGAACTTGGTTTCCATCAAAGCTCTTGATATTCATGCAAGTGGTTCTCCTTTCTCGAAAGGTCTCTTTAATTTTCCTGTAAGCAGTATTTATCTTACCCCTAGTGAGATAAGCCTCTACATCCTTACATTTGTCCTCTAGCCATCCCTGCTTAGCCATTTTGCACTTCCTGTCGATCTCATTTTTGATGTATTCCTTTTTGCCTGCTTCATTTACTGCATTTTTATGTTTTCTCCTTCCATCAATTAAATTAAATATTTCTTCTGTTACCCAAGGATTTCTACTAGCCCTCGTTTTTTTACCTATTTGATTCTCTGCTGCCTTCACTATTTCATCCCTCAAAGCTACCCATTCTTCTTCTACTGTATTTCTTTCCCCATTACCATCAATTGTTCCCTTAACCTCTCCCTGAAACTCCGTACAACCTCTGGTTCTTTCAGTTTATCCAGGTCCCATCTCCTTAAATTCCCACCTTTTTGCAGTTTCTTCAGTTTTAATCTACAGTTCATAACCAATAGATTGTGGTCAGAGTCCACATCTGCCCCTGGAAATGTCGTACAATTTAAAACGTGGTTTCTAAATGTCCGTCTTACCATTATATAATCTATCTGATACCTTTTAGTATCTCCAGGGTTCTTCCATGTATACAACCTTCTTTCATGATTAAACGTAACAGATATCAATTATTTGAATACAAACACACTTGCACTGACAGTGCCTGATATTAATAACAAATATCAAAGTGGCAACACAGGCTTTATAAATATTGGCGGTGAATGTCATAAGTCGTAATTTCCTCTTACCACGTCCAGCTAGAAGTCAACATAACCAACAGCACTAGCAAGCTTTCGATTGCGCCAGAGTCAAGCCTTATGCACAAGCGCACGTCCGCATCCAATGGGTGCGTCGCGTTTATAAATGTGAATGCATCAAGTACCATCATTAAACATGACATCCATACAGTGAATGACAATAGCATATTTACAAGGTTTTTTTTTATTCATTAGTATTTCGGTTGATTTGGTGTAGTCCGCCATGAATTACACCCCTGTGCCCACCTGTTCATCTCAGAGAAGGACTTGCAACCTACGTGTGCATATTCCAATCCTTGTTTCCTCTACAGTTTTGGCCCTCTACAGCTCCCTCTGGTAACATAGAAGTCATTCAAAGAAGTCTTAACGGATGTCCTATCATCCTGTCCCTTTTCCTTGTCAATGTTTTCCACATTTTCCATTTCTGTCCAATTCTCTACATAACCTCCACATTCCCTACAACATCAGTGTATCTAATTTTCAACTTCCATCTGTAGTACTACATCTCAAATAATTAGATTTTCCACTGTTCCGGTTTCCCACAGTCATTGTTACAATAGCTTACAATGCTGTAGACCAAACCTCTACAATATCAGACATTTCTTCCTCAAATGTTTGATACTAGTATACTTCTCTTGGCCAGAAATGACGTTTTTGCCAGAGTTAGTTTTGTTGTCCTCCTTCCTCCGCCCGTCATTGGTTATTTTGTTGCCTAGGTAGCAGAATATAGCTTCATCTACATCGTGACCAAAAATGGCTCTGAGCACTATGGGACTTTACTTCTGCGGTCATCAGTCCCCTAGAACTTAGAACTACTTAAACCTAACTAACCTAAGGACATCACACACATCCATGCCCGAGGCAGGATTCGAACCTGCGACCGTAGCGGTCGCGCGATTCCAGACTGTAGCGCCTAGAACCGCTCGGCCTCCCCGGCCGGCAACATCGTGACCATCAATCCTGATGTTAAATCTCTCAAATGTGCTACTTCTCATTGCTTTCGCCATTATTAGATCTACTTTCAATCCTCATTCTGTACTCATTAAACTGTTCATTCTATTCAGCAGATTATGTAATTCTTCTTCACTTTTAGTCAGGATAGCAATGTCATCGGCGATCGTATCCTTGTTATCCTTTCACCTTGAATATTAATTCCGTTCCTGAATCTTTCTTTTTATTTCCATCATTGCTTTTACGTACATATTGAACAGTAGGTGCCAAAGACTACATCCCTGTATTACATGCTTTTTTTAATCCGACCACTTCGTTCTTGGTCGTCCACTCTAAATGTTCCCTCCTGGCTCTTGCACATATTGTATTGCATATGGCCCGTCTCTCCCTATAGCTTACCCCTATTTTTCTCAGTAACAAGTTTTACACAAATAGAAATACTAGCGTCGCGTGTACCCGTTACATATTAGAACATACGACAGGCATTTCAAGTGCGCGTTCATGATCAATGATCGTATAGATTTAAAATATGGTGCGTCGCAACTCCTTTATGAACCAGTCTCATTTAATATGAAGTACATTTATGCCACGTGGGACTGGAAGAACACTTAGTCATCCAGTTTAGGCTCGGCGGCGCACAGTCATCTTGATGAACTGACGCAACATGTATTTCAGGAAACTATGAAGTTCCTCAGGCAGATATTTGTAGTTTGCTTCCATGCCGAAACAAATAGAAGAGAGTATTATTGCCCGTGGTAGTCACACCTGATACTTATGCTAGTCAAACGCTTCAGTTCCGAGTGTGACGGATGTTTAACATATAGAAATTATATTCAACAAATAGAAATGATACCATTCGACATAGAATTCTGTTGTTTATCCTTTAATTAGTGACCGGTTTCGGCAAAAGACAATTTTCTAGAAAATCCTCGATTAACACAAGAACAAAAACTGTATTCAGTGATGTCAGAAAGGCGGAAAATATAAAAACGTCGTCTGGAAACTATATAAGAATTACTCGAAATTAGCGTTTTAGTAGTTTCTAGTCGACTTCGAACATGGTACTCCTTTTGAACCTCACTGTTTACTGAAGTAGCTCTTACCGTCAATCCAGGCAGCGCTGGTTTATGGCCTACCAATGAAATCCGTCTCATTTTGCGCACTACTTGTAGGAGGAGCTTATGGTGGTGAGGTAAGTTCGAGAGAGGTGGAGCACTGCGTGCGACGGACCAGTGACATATTTCTAAAATGCGCTGCTAGAGAGCAGCTCTTGCTACTTAAGAGGTTTTTATTTTGTGAATGAGCTCGGTGAAAAAGTGATGCTGTTATTTTATAGTCAGTTAAGGAAATAAATAACGTATTCTGCTCAGGTAAACCGAAAATACCAGGCGTATAGTTACATAATTTTATTTTTTAGTCTTTGTTTTTACAGTAAAATTGCAGTTTTTTTCTGCGAGCTTGACAGATGTGTAGGGATGAAACTAAACTATAGATAAAAGTCGCAATGGACCATTCTTACTTGGGAGAGATGGGTCCCTTGTGTTAATGCGAGAGAGGTGGAACGCAATTTGATCTAACTTCAAAGCTTGTAAAATAGTCTCACTAGAGGTTGCCGCAGTCCCAGACTATGCCTGTTTGTCAGAAGATCTGCGCCAATAGATGGGAGAGCATAATCTGACAGACAGGTCAATCAACTCCTTTGAAGCTCATCAGAAAAAGTACGGATCACAAGCACATCAAAATAGCAGAGTTACGTACACAGGTCAAATTCCTTCACTGTCAAAACTTCGGACTCCATATGTTCTAAATCCAAAACTCTCAATATTATCAGTTCAAAATGGACAGCTCCGAAGCCTAAATAGACAAAACTTTGGGAGAAATATCAGCTCTCGCTTCTATTGATAAAAACCATGAATTTTTAGAGCAAGGCTGCAGCTGTCACTAGATGGCTCAACCCTGCTGAAAGTATTACATCTGTAAAGAAAAAGAGCGATAAGGGAAGAAAGGATACGGAAAAAGGCACAATAGGACCACCAAAGGGAAATAATAGTGAAGAGAAAAATAGACTGATGGAGCTTTAAAGGAAAAATACTCACACTAACTCACCGTGTTAGTCAGATATAAACATTTTAGAATATAAAGAAAGTAACTTTGATTAATAGAATGAAGATGAATGTGTTTGATGTTTTGAAACGTATTACGAAACCAATGAAAATGACGATTGGATGGTCACCTGAGTGGCGTTAAACATTTACCAAGAAGTGTATGCTGTTGTGAGAGAAAGATACACTAATGCGCCGCCCCCCTAAAAAAAAAACTCATTAGAAAAGCCAATGTTAAATCAAGATTAATAATAAATTAATAATATTGTTCTGGAGTAAAGGATTCAATAGTATAATTCTGTATTCATTACTGCATAAGCCAAATAAATGTTTGTAGTTTAAATGACTCTTTTCTTCATGTATAGCCATTTTTATTTGGTCCATCTCACCCAGGCCACTTGTCCCTCTCACCCACACACCTGCTTGTGAGATAGGGCACTCTTTGCTACTGTGATTTCGTCACATCCATTTTATTTTAATTGGCAGTCTCTGAATAATGTATTGTAATCAAGTTTATACGAAAATCTGAACGAACATGCTGCTAAAAAAACATGCGGTCCAAGTCTTGCGGGGTTACCCCACGTAACACCATCTTCAAATTTTGTGGAGAACAAAAATACAGAAATTATTTTGAAAATTTACTCTGTTAATGTGATAAACTTCGCTACAAAGTTTGATAAATATCGTTCTTAAGATCCTTCGAGTAGTACTTTCCATTTCCCTGAGCATAGATCCGTCAGTTCATCTGTGTGAATGTTAATGTTAATTCCAGATTCCTTAGGAGTGTTTACGTACTTTCATGCCAACAGAGTATCGTCGAGAGTGTTGATTAAATGCGTAATATGGTCCATTATGTAACTCCACAGACACGTTTCTTTACTCAAAAGTAATAATATCCCGGATTGTAGGACTAGCAAACAAGAGAACCGAGCGAGGTGGCGCAGTGGTTAGACACTGGACTCGCATTCGGGAGGACGACGGTTCAATCCCGCGTCCGGCCATCCTGATTTAGGTTTTCCGTGATTTCCCTAAATCGCTCCAGGCAAATGCCGGGATGGTTCCTTTCAAAGGGCACGGCCGACTTCCTTCCCCGTCCTTCCCTAATCCGATGAGACCGATGACCTCGCTGTCTGGTCTCCTTCCCCAAACAACCAACCAACCAAACAAGAGAATGTGGTACCGCTGGACGCCGCATAATTGAAGTGTACGACATGAGAATGGAAAGAACAACAGAAGATTTATTAAAAATGTACTCGTTGCAGAGGACGTGATGCAAGGGTAGGAGATGAGTGTTTCGAACAATAAAAGGCGTCCGGCAGATTCTTAGCGGCCACACTCGGCTTTAATTAAAGTCGCCAGTGGGCGACTAGGGCCTTCGTAATAAGCGGCTACAAGTAATTAGGAGCCAGATGCGAATCGGCCCTGCGGCCGCCCTCTGGCGCAGTCCGTGATAAAATTAAAAAGCCAGCCAGACTCTTGTGAAGGCAGCTCCCGGAAATGCCGGCCTCGGGCGCTCCCAGCTTTTCATCTACTTTGCCTGCAGGGCCATCACGTTATGGAAACGCCAAGTTATATCTCTGCCGCACAGCCGAGCCGCGCCTCGCACTGCACGAGTGCCAAATTAGGGCAGGTGGACAGAATAATGTGAACACCGTGCTAGTCGGAATATAATTTTTTCCCTCACAACTTCTTGTTAGTCCCAGGTCTCTCACCGTAGTTAATTGCGGTTACTGCGGAATTTTCATATCCAGTATTCTACACTACGGGCAGTCATAAGCTTAGCAAACTTGCCTCGCAAGAGTGACAGTACTCAGATTGCAGAGCTTCTGAATAGCGAGCATCAAACGTTCAGTTCTGAGGACGAAGATGCGGAGACCAAACAGAAAAGAATTTAGAAGCTCCGTTCTATTAGCCTTGGAAAAACATGTTCTGAGCACGATATTAGGTGATGGGAAAGATTCACCGCTTTTTCATAGTAGGCTTAGAAATCCGATACGTAAATATAGAGAGCTTCATCAAAGAATAAAGGGAATTCATAATCCAACTGACAAAAAAATCCTGAAGAAGGCGAAACTGAGCTCAGAGAGAGCAATGAGAGAGGTATGCAGTGACTCTGACAGTGAAATTTTATCAGCCGATCAGAGTAAATACCGTACAAGGTTTCGGTCTTACGTAAAGTAAGAGATTCGGAATCTTCTGTACATTGATCTAGTGATGACGCTGGCAAAAAAACGGAAACGAAATGCTGAATTAGATCTTTCAAAAATGTTTAACGGTGGGAGATAATAAGACGGCCCCTTCTCTCAAACATCGTACGAACGCTGAAATGGTAGATATTGAGAAGACGGACTGCGGAATAGAAAAGCACCTACGATAGCTAAGTAGTAGAAAGGCATCAGGATCACATGAGATACCTGTAATATCCGACAAAGGTTACGTGAAAGAATTTCCTCCTTATCTAGCAATGATTTATCGCAGATCGCTGGAGTAACGAAGGTTACTTTGTAACTGTGAAATAACACAGGTCATTCCCGTTTCCAAGAAGGGTCGAAGGACAGATACGTATAGCTATAGGTATATATCCTTGACGTAAATCTGTTATAGAATTTTGGAAAACGTTTAATGTACAAGAACTACGACGATTTTGGAGAATGAAAATCTCTATAATAATCAGCAGAGATTCCGCAAAGCAACATCTTGCGAATCTCAGCTCTCTCTGTTCCTCCATGAGATCCACAGCGTTGTAGAAAACGGCGCTCAGGTTGATGTGTGGTTCTTGACTTCAGAAAATGCATTTTTCACCATCCTGCACTGCCGTTCAGTGAAAGAAACTACGAACGTACGGTGTGTCTGATTAGATTTGAGACTGTATCCAAGACTTCCTTGCATACGAAATTCAACGAGTCGCGCAGTCGAACAAATTCCACAAGTACCCCAACGAAGTAAGATTGAACCGTTACTGTTCATAATGTTTGTAAATGTTCTAGTAGAAAGTGTGGCAAACTCATTATGTCTGATCGCAAATGATGCAGTTGTCAATAAGAAAGTATCATCTCCAGAAGCCAAATGAGATTATAGAGGATCGATGAACGGCGCAGGCTCTGGCAGTCGAGTCTGTACTCAAATAAATGTGACATGTTGCGCATTCATACCGTACAGCTACACTATTGATGATAAATTTTTGGAAGAAGTATCCAACATAAAATATATAGTACTAACTATCCTGAGTGACCTTAAGTGCAATGACTACGTAAAACAAATAGTAAGAAAAGCAGATGATAGACTGAGATTCATAGAAACAACTTCAAGGCAATGGTACTCTTCCTCGAAGGAAGAGGCATACAAGGCACCAAATCGGCGGATTCTTGAGCATCGTCCATCGACAGGAGACCTTTATCATGTAAAACTGAAAGAAGAGACGGAGAAGAGTTTGTTTAGTCAGCGCAATAACGTTACAGAGATGCTTAACGAACTCATTGGTATACGTTAGAAGAGAGGCGTTTTGCATCACATAGAAGTTTAATATTTAAATTTCGATTGAGCACTTTCCGGGATGACTCAGACAAAATTTTTTTATTGTAAATTTGTGCTAAGTTCTTATGGGAACAAACTGCTGAGGTCATCGGTCCCTAGGCTTATACGCTACTTAACCTAACTTAAACTAACTTACGCTAAGAACAACACAAACACCCTTGCCTGAGGGAGGACTCGAACCCCCAGCGGGGCAGCCGCACGAGCCGTGGCAAGGCGCCCAAGACCGCGCCGCTACCCCGCGCGGTGGACTCGGACAACATATTACTTCAGCCCATACACATCTCACGACATTACCACGACGAGATAATTCGAAAAATTGGACACAATAAAAGGCTTACCGACAATCATTCTTCCCAGGCGGCATTCGGGTATGGAACAAGTAAAGAATGATCAGTTAGTGGTACCAGAAGTACCGTCCGCCATACACCGTTAGGTGGCTTCCGGAGTATTGCTGGAGATGTCGATGGCTTGAATAACAAAGTTGAAAAATCAAGCTCCAACCATAAAAGCTGGTGAGTGTGGTACTGCCTCTTTTCATATTCATTGTTCAGTAGAACACACACTGTTCTAACGATGGAACCCTTAATGGAGACTTTGGTTGTAGGTTTCTGCATTTTGGCTGTTCAGATATCGTTCCACCTAGAGAAACTAGTTGACGTCATCCTGGAAATGCCTGTCGCCGAGTTGTTTCTCCATCCAAGCGGCCACTTGGAGCCACGTCAGAAGAGTGTGGGTTGAGAGGCAAAATGTGAAGCCCAAGTTGCGGTATTTGATACGGTCTCCTGAGCAGAATGGACTGGGGCATTGTCGTCGAACGAAAATACCGGCTTGGACACTTCCTGGAAGATTAAATCTGTGTTCAAGACCGGGATTGCAACCTGTGTCTTTTACTTTTCCCGTGAATTATTCAGAAGAACTTCTGTGAAGTTTGGAAGGAAGACGATGAGGTACTGGCGAAAGACAAGCTGTGAGTCGTGCTTGGGTAGCTCAGACGGTAGAGCGCCTTCTTGCGAAAGGTAAAGCTCCCAGATTCGAGTCCCGGTACTACACAACGTTTTGATCTGCCAGGAAGTTTTGGATCAGCGTTCGCTCTGCTGCAGAGTGAAAATTCATACTGTATATCTTCTCGGGTTGTGTCACATGACATTTTTCCTTGACAGCTTCCTGCACCCCGGGCAATAAGTTTTGGTAATATTCCACTGTGACTCTTGTCCATTTTGAAAGCAGTATGTTAGCGCAATACCTTCATTTTCAGTTTCCTTTTTTGGCGATGTTGAATCATCATTTTCCAAATATTCGTTTTGCTCAATTTGTCTCAGGATAGTAGTGAAATACCAAGCACTCGTGGAAAATTAAGTCTATGTTGATCTAATACAGCCATAGCCAAGCCATAACTGATTTTCACATTTTCCACTGACTGCCAGAATTTGAAAAGTCGATCTTGGAAGATCAGTGCCACTGCTTGCCTTGTGATTTCCGTTTCTTCTCAGTCTGCCCTTTCGTTTAGTCAGCGTAAGGAGAATTGCACTGGAAGCACTTGTGTCAAGCACTTGGGCCACCGAAAACCTTGTCCACACGTAACGTTTTGTTGTTAATCTTTCACGATCATGCAAGACTGTCAACCAGATCGGCATAGATCATACAGCTATACTTTTTTAAACTTTCTCTCGGTGTTTTGTTTATTCTTTCCAACAGTCGTTGCGAAATCGTCATGGCTGAAGAGCTGTTAGTGACGACGGATGCACTATGTGCTCTTAAACTAGAAAACGAAGTCTGCACGTCCCTCATGACGGTCCCGTGTTGGCTATTGAAGGGAAGGACATTTTCCAATCAGAATCTTCTCCGAGGACTCTGACGCAGTTATTTACGTACGGACACAGGTATGTATTGTCAACTGTTAACGATTGTAACCACAGATATTGAAGACAGTGCCATAAGGGCGGGTACAACCACCCTCGGGAGACTCACAAGACGCTACAAGGAACCTGAATCTACAACCATAGTTTTGTAACAAACTTTGAAGTGCATAATACCAGAAACCGGTAACGTATACATAACGTTAAGATCAAATTATATTTAAAGACGTGTAAACAAAACTTACGACTGTTTCGCTCTTTGAAAAAAAGTGTTAAGACAATTGAAGGTAAGACTGAAATATTATTATGCTAATACCTTAACGGATTTAAGTAAAAAAGTTAAGTAAACATTGACTGCTTCAAAAATTAAGCGAAATAAAGTAATGAAATATGCTGAAAACGTTTTATAGGTAGCTTAAGATCTATATGTATTTTAGGAATCATTTCCAACCTTAGCATAATACGTGGACATTTCTGATGCTTTATCTATACTTACTGTACTACTATTTGAACTATTATTAGGAAGAACTGGATGACTGGGGTGTGGGTAACCGATGTGCTACTGGGCAAATCTGTCTGGTACTTATAAGGCAAGCATTAATATCTGTCATCAGTAAGAACCACCACAGTTAGCAGCTATAATGCCTTTTGTTAGTACTCCCTTTTTAGCTTCAAAAACATTATCATTAATATATGCTTCCGCTAAGTATCAAAAAATGGTTCAAATGGCTCTGAGCACTATGGGACAACAACTGAGGTCATCATTCCCCTAGAACTTAGAACTACTTAAATCTAACTAACCTAAGAACATCACACACATCCATGTCCGAGGCAGGATTCGAACCTGTGACCGTAGCTGTCGCGCGGTTCCGAACTGAAGCGCCTAGAACCGCTCGCCCATCGCAGCCGCCGGTTTCTCTTCCTTTTGATCGAAGAATGGCTACTGGACGGCGGTGTGTCGCAGCTTGATACAGTTTTTCTTCTTTTTCTGCTCTTCCCTTTCGTGGTGTCAGGTAATGTGAGAATAAAACCTCTGTTTGCGATTCCTATTCTTTTACTGTTTCTTTTCCATCGTCCTACTAAATAAAATAAATCTGTTTATTTTTATCTATGACACAAAACAAAAGGAACGGTACATCTATTTAAATTTCACTAATGATTGACTGTTTTCAGTTTCCAGAGAAGCAAAAGAATGTACAGACATGAAACACAGTTGATGAATGAAGCAAGTAATGGTAGTTTCCTAACTGCTTTCGTGCTATGGGAATTGTACCACAAGGTCACAGTTGTTTGTATTATTTCAATTACTAAAACTCCTAAAGAGTGGTGCTCATGGCCATTGCCAAAGCTAATTGTGAGTTTATCTACTGTGATGTTGGAACAAATGGCCGGATTTGGGATGGACGAATAATTAGAAATTCAAATAATAGCACACAAGATACCCCCAAGGTTCCTAAAGCAGAGAAAGTTTCAAATAGTAATTGAATACCGTTTTACTTGTTTGTCAATGATGAAGCATTTCTACTACGACATGATTTTCTGGAGCCACATCCTGAAAGCAGCATAACCAGAGATACCCGAATTATTAATTATCGTTTGTCAAGAGCTCGACCTGTCGTTGAAAACACATTTGAAACAATGGCATCTCCTTTTCGAAGTTTGCGAACAGCTCTTAATTTGGAGCTAACAAGTGTTGAAATCTTAGTCACAGCTTTCTGTGTATTGCACAATTTCTTAAGGAGGCTATGTTCCAAAACTCGATGCAGAAAATATAGAGCATGGTTCTGTGGTATTAGGGAAAAGATGTAAAAACAATACTATCGCCTAATTTAAAATGTACCGTACAGAAATGGCTCTGAGCACTATGGGACTCGACTACTGTGGTCATAAGTCCCCTAGAACTTAGAACTACTTAAACCTAACTAACCTAAGGACATCACACACATCCATGCCCGAGGCAGGATTCGAACCTGCGACCGTAGCAGTTGCACGGTTCCGGACTGCGTGCTTAGAACAACGAGACCACCGCGGCCGGCGTACCGTACATAAAAAGATGCAGTTCAAACGGGTGTTTACATGTCGTCTCATAGAAATATAAATATTGCGCTTTAAACAACTGGACATTAATCACAAAAATTCACTGTAATCATTAGTTTTGTCTCTAATGTGTTATTTACTATGTTGGCTGCTAGTTTTATTTTGTTGCAAATACCATAGAACTTCAGTGTAACGTACACAACGTTACAGCACACATTATATTTATAATACTTAACACAAAAACTCAAACTGATTGCTGACCATGAAAATTAAAAGGGAATTTAATTAATTTACCATCCAATGGGCCCGCAGTGTAGTAGATGTCTCTTCGATACGTTACGTAATGAAATCCGGGATGCTAAGATGTGATTTAATGAGTTATTTGTTATGAAGGATTCATTCCGCTTGATTGCCCTTTTCCTTAAATTTCTATAGCAGCAACCTGGATTGTATTACTCAATGAATTTTATTAACTGCTCCTTTTTTTCAGAATATTCTTTACATCTGCCATTTTAGTTTAATGCGTTATTTGTTGTGATGGATTCATTCCGCTAGATCGCCAGCCATCTTCGTTAAACTACTATAGCAGCAATGTGGATTGTACTAAATAACGAAATTTATTAACTGCTTCTTTTCTCAGAATCTTCTTTGCTTGACCGTTATCCTCTTCGGTGTTGGTCCGCAGCATTCAAGACGGAATGTATAGTAAATTACAACAGGGGGGGGGGGGGGAATAAATTGATAAATATTTCGTTCCAGCTCCAGGTCTCTTACATTTTCGCATTCTCTTTGCGGTCAACTATTCGATATGAATTGAGCTTTTGGTGATCAATTCTTTTGTTGTTTCGAAATCCACTTTATAGTACATTTTAACCAAAATAGCGTATGACTCATTGTTCTTGTCTCGTTTGCTGTAATCCATCGAGTTCATTTGTGGTAAGAACGGAAAATTTTGGAACAGCTCTATGAACTTCGTGAAAAATTCGTGAGTATAGTGTGGCAAGTCTGACAAAGCTCCATTTTAGCAATAAGCTGTGTATCTAGCGGCGTGCTACGGTACTTGAACGGGGTAATTTTAGTGATCAGCAGGACTGCAAGCATGTATCTGCCAACAAACGATACATTACTTACAAAATACATTACGTGACATTACAATTTCGAGTGGATATTTACAACTTTCTAAATACCAGTCATCTAAGGCTTCTAATGTATCCATTAAGGCAAATGTTGAGAAACTCGTGCAGGGTGAATGATTTAATAGCGAATCGATGAGGAGAGGTCTGGGGTGAGTAATTAATTATCATAATCCTATTCACTGGAGTAATTAAGCTTAAGGACGCTTTCAGTAAGTGGGCTTTTCTCCACTTACCGGTAACTTGTAGGAGAACTCTGCTCTCAAACGGCTAATGTCCTGTTTCGCTAGATAGTTTACATTTTCATCAATCTCGTGAACCGTATTTAACTCGAAGAGACTCGTCGCCGTTAGATTGAATGAGCGGTGTTGTGGAAATACTTACAGACACAGATAAAGTGTTAAGGACAAATCAAGGTGAAGTGCTACCTGTACCATCAAAATTGCTATATTCCACTTTATCTCAGCGCTAACGTGAATAAAATTGTCCGATATGTTGGTGTTTCGGCATCTGCATCAGTACTCTGTTATTCACTCTTAAGTGCCAGGCAGAGAGTTCTTCGAACCACCTTAAGACTATTTCCTGCCATTCCACTCTCTAACAATGCTTGGGAATAATTAACACATATATCCTTCTGTACAAGCTATGATTTCTCTTTTTTGTTAGGTTAATTATTTCTCTCTTGGGGATGCCAAAAATATTTTCATATTCTGAGGAGAAGGTTAGTGATTCAAACTTCGTGAAAAAGAAAAAAAAAGAAAAAGAGCCTTCGTTTTAAGGATTGTCACTCCAACTCACTTATCATATCCGGGATACTCTCTCTACCAATGGCTTTGCGAAGTGGTAGCACCGGTTCCCGTCCGATCACTGAAGTCGTGCTTGGACAGTACTTGGATGGGACACGGTCTGGGTCTGTCGAGTGCTGTGGGCAAGCAGGGTGCACCCAGCCATTGTGAGGCCAATCGAGGAGCTACCTCATTGAGAAGTAGCGGCGCCAGTCACAAAAGCTGACAACGGCTTTGTGAGCAGTGTGCTGACCATATGCGCCTCTGTATCCGCATCCGGTGCCGCTATGGGTCTGAGGATGACACGGCGGCCGGTCGGTACCATTGGGTCTTCAAGGCCTGTTGGGACGGTGTTTGTTTGTTTTTGTTTCATACTCTCACCCGTATTTTGTGATAATACACAACGAGCTGTTCCTCTTTTTTCCTTTTCGATGTCCTCCGTCAGTCCTATCTGGTAAGGATCCTATTCTGCACAGCAATACCCTAGCAGGGGAAGAACAGGCTACATTTAGGCACTAGGTACTCCAACAGAGGAAGAACAAGCGTACTGTATGCACCCCTTTCGTGGACCTATTACATCTTCTAAGTGTTCTGGCAATAAAAGGCCGTCTCTGATTTACCTGCTGCACAACATCTTCCATGTGATCAACACATTTAAGGTTGTTGTTAATTGCAGTTCCTAGGTATTTGGTTGAAATGACAACGTACCTTCGTAATAACATGATGGAGGGGTTTTATGAAAATATTGTAATAAAATCAGATACTTCATGTGTAAATGTCTTGAAACAAATATTTCTCGTTTTCCGGTCCCACAATTTTTTAATTTAGTTTTTCAGGTAACCCAAGGGTTCTGGGACTGACTAACAAATCACTTTAAAAAGTATGTTGTGTACAAAAGTCAACTAAATTTAACGAAATATGCATTTTAAAAATTTTTTAGGGCATGCAGAATGTATCCCCTTCCCCCTACCATCCCTGTAAAAGTGCGTTATGAAAAACGTGTTATTTTTGTTAGGGCTAAATATCTGTGATTTGTCGTCTAACGGAAAATTAATGGATTTCTTTTTTTCGTTCTCATGTGGATCACTTCCAATTTTCCATGATTGAAACACAGCTGCTACTTTTTACACTATATAGATATTATTTCTAAGTTATTTTGCCACTCGTTTTGATCTCTTGATGATATTAATAGACGGTAAATGACAGGATCATCCGCAGACAATGTAAGAGGGCTGCCCAGATTGTCTCCTATTTCGTTTACAACAGCTGAGGGCCTATAACACTTCCTTGCGAACACCAAAAATCACATCCGGTTTACTTGATGATTTCCCATCGTTTACGACGCACTGTCACCTTCGTGTTAGAACATCACGAATCCAGTTCCACGACGGAGCTATATCCTATATCTGGAGTAGGATTTTGGAACGTACACTCTTTCCAAATATTACCTGGAAGTAATGGACACACAGCACGGATTCAGAAAATATCAATCTTGTGATAAACATCTAGCTCTTTGTGAATTTTAAAATTTTCCCGGCGAATTGACTGTTCAAACAAATTTCGGGCTTGCAGCCGGTTGTCGTTCAATACTTCGCACGATATTTCCACTGGGCACCTGCCAGTCATCTTCAGGTGAGCCGTCGCAGACTGGCGAAGACGTCCTCCATTCCGCAATATATAGCGTACTGTAACTATTCTGCGCAAGCGTCGAAAACTTGATAGTTGAACCACACTGCCCGCCGGCAGCGCCCTCGCTGGTGGAATAGCGGAACTCAGTCGCCCTCTGCGTTGCTGTTTGCCACGGCCGTCGACGCACTCTGTCGTGTTCGATTTGAGCAAATCGTGGAGATGATGGGATTCCATGCACTGTCCAGCTCGTATCCGCTGTCACGGTTTAACAGATTTTCCGGCAGTCGTATTTCTACGGATTCTTTAATAATGGACTCCCAGAAAGACGTTGCTGTGGACAAAATCATTGTTTTCTCACACTCCATTGAATGTCCATTAGAAATACAATGTTCAGCAATAGCTTGGATGTCCCCATCACCAGCGATAATTCGGTTTGAATACCGCCCTTCGATTGTGCTCTTCCGGTACCAATCGAAGCGTTAGGTGTTGAAGGTTGCAGCCAGCCAGCCAGCCAGCCAGCCAGCCAGCCAGCCAGCCCGTCAGCGTGCAGCAGTCCAGCCAGCAGCGGTCCCCGCCAGCCGCCAGGAGCAGTCCCCGCCAGAAGCCAGCAGCAGTCCCCGCCAGCATCCAGCTGCGGTCCCCGCCAGCAGCCCGCAGCGGTCCTCGCCAGCACCGGTCCCGGCCAGCAGCCAGCAGCCAGCTGCCAGCAGCGGTCCCCGCCTGCAACCACCAGCGGTCGCAGCTACCAGCGGTCGCAACCACCAGCGGTCACAGGCACCAGCGGTCGCAGCCGGCAGCCAGCAGTGGTCCTAGCTGTCCCCACCAGCACCACCAACAGCAGCAGCAGCATGAAACGACGCGACGCGTCATGTTTCGATTCATGAGGGTCAGCAACTGATAAAAAAAAGGGGGCCCCCCAGGTCGTCCGAAGGTCGCGATGGCGGCGTCACTGTCCCGCCGAGATAATTTGTCCTTTAAGGACAATTATCTGAGCAAGCACCCACGCCAGCAAAAGGTTGGCGCGTGTGAAAGTTGTCTTTTTGGAGTGACAGTCATGTGGGTATTGATAACGGAAATTGTTTAGTATATAAGGGGCTTAAAATTGTTGCCTTCACAGTATGTCCTCTGACTACACGCCCAACACATCTATTGTCTGTGAAGAGCTGCCAGAAATAGTAAGTACATTTCTAAATAATGGACAGTTTGTACAAACTTGCACGGATTGCTGTTTGTGGAAGACTTACAAATGCTTTAGATGTATATGAATTAGAAGTACCAGAAACGGTACGAGAAGACATTTTACTCCAATTCCGATATTCAAAATTCAATTTTATGTTAAATTCGTATCGTCTGCCAGAATGCTATATTTTTGATAGAAGCGAAAATGTCCCAATGGTTAACGAAATTATCAGTGATGCAATAGAAGCATCTTCTAAAATAAGAGCTGGAATTCCAGTTCCATGGGACATTCTCGCTTTAATCACTATGTCTTTCTTAGACACTGCTACATTCTGGCAGAGTCGATTTAAAATTAAAATCTTTTTTTATGAAATTACTTATAAACAATTGGTATTTACTATTAGTGAAAGTTGTTTATATAAATTAACAAATTCTTGGCGCAATTCGTTACTGCAACCGCTTCTCAATGGTATGAAAATTAATATGGCTACGAGGGCACCATATTTTTCAAATGGTGTAATTTGTCCTCCACAAATGAAGCAATACAGTCATTGGTGCATGTTCTGTGCCAATAGTCCTTTATTCAGAAGTGTACGCTGCGGTGGCTCATTGGGCGCAGTCTTTGATTCAGAAGACGATGATGATGATGTACCTGGTCTGTTACTTGCAGAGTTCTAATGGAGACGCTGTCAGAGATCTTCCAGTCGATCTTCACGCTGGTTCACGCTCACCTGACGAACCCAACCCTGAAAGTCTTCATTTGGATTGCTACGAGATTGAACTGCCAGTTGGGAGCAACCGATGGACCCTTAGGGACATACATATTAACAATTTTGAATTGTTTGACGAAATTCGAAAATTCTTGTTCACAATTATCGTTTGGTTGCCAGAACTTTTGCGAATATCTGAAATCTCAGAACGATGGTATTACACTGATGTCATTGTCATCAGAGGACCGAACGATATTGATGAATTTAGTAGACGAATTGCTTCTATCGCATCAGTCTACCCTGGAGAAATTATCATATGGAAACATGATGACGACCACATCCACCTCGTCCACGATTGCACGTACTCCTCTAGACGATGTAGATGCCGATTTAGGGTTGACCCATTTATTGCCACCAGAATTAAGAAATGTCCACGACGAAGGAGAGCAATCACAGCAATGTCCGACCTCGACTGGTTCAATATACTCATATATTTCTTCTTGCAAAAAAGGCCAAGTCGGGGACAAGTTTGGATTAGAGGAACCCATAAGAGAGTGCCTGGTGAGTTTGAAATTGTACAATGGGTCAGTTTCATCGAGGGATCCCTCTCAGTATTGGAAAGGGAAAACCCTCGAATTAATGATCAGTTGCAACAAGAACTCACCAGAGATGGCTCACGTAAATGGCCTCATACAAAGCGCAAGCCAATCTCTGACTACCAAAGGTGCAACCCTGAAACGACGGCAAAAAAGGTACTTTCCATATTAATGTCATACAATTGTATACCACCAGAAAATTTAGTGAATGTAATACCATCAGGTCATCCATATTTTATTAATTTGATTGACCCAAAATTCAAACGGTTTTTGGATATGGGTTTAGAACTATATAAAAAAACCATAAATGATTTGGATTTACATGGAATAGAGAATTTATTGTGTTCTGGTTCCAAAGATAATATTTTTTATTCTCATTCCACAAATGTTTGGGATTACTATTATACTCTTCAGGATTCTCTTGCTTGGCTAAATAAACTTTTATTGTTTCAATGTGCAGATGATACTGACGAGGTTACAAAATTTTTAACAAATCTTGTATCTTGGTTTAATAAAAAAGGATTGTATCAATGGCAAGAAAGTGTATATGTACCAAATAAAAAATTAAACACATTATGTATTGTTGGTCCACCAAATAGTGGCAAAAATTGGTTTTTTGATTGTATAATTTCACTTGGTTTAAATGTTGGCCACATTGGACGTTGTAATAATAAAACAAATCAGTTTGCATTGCAAGATGCTGTTAATAGACGTGTTATTGTTGGTAATGAAATTTCATTAGAGGAGGCTGCAATTGAGGATTTTAAAAAAGTATGTGATGGAATAGCTTGTAATATCAGAGTAAAGTACAAAGGAGACGCTATATTAAGACGTACTCCATTATTGTTAATTTCAAATTCACAACCAGTTATTTGTTCTCACCCAGATTTTAAAGATATTCGTGTACGTACAATTAGGTGGAAAAAGTTTGATGAGTTAAAAAATGCTTGTAAAAAGCCGTATCCTCTGGCTTTCTTTCAATTACTTCAAATGTATAATATTGATTATTAAATAAAAGAGAGGAATTTGTACAATGTATATTTTATTGACAATTATTACAACAAATACAAATAAAGTATAATTGTTACATTTCAAATTACATTTGTTTAATTTCATATTGACCCTTATAAACAGATGATTCCTCATTCCTTTTTACATTAGACATATAAATCATATCAGAAACTTGAACATTTGATACAGTTGCTCTAGGGTAATGTGTCTCTAGACCATCTGCATAAACTGAACATTCTGCAATAACTTCAAACAACATTTGAGTATCAGTCAGCAGCAGCGGAGGCGTCCCCACCGTCCTGCCAGCTGGTTCGCCCACCCTGCCAGCAGCAGCAGCAGAGTGGGGCTTCGGCCCCAGTCTCCTTCGTCCTTCGTCATTCTCGGTCCCTTTCTACTCTGTGTCTCTCATCGTCCTGCCCGTCTCTCGTTTGCTTCTTGTCTTGTCCTGTGTTTTTCCCCCCTTCTCATAATGTCGACCCCCACCACCTCTTCTACAGCCACCACCACTGCCATCATATACACCTCCCCCTCCGCCACTGCCACCACTATCGCGTGGTGTGCCGCATCACTCCCCCCTCAGTCCATCCCCCCACTCCTCACTCTCCTGTCTCCCTCCCTATTTGTCGCCCCATCCCCGGCTCCTCCCTACTTCCTCTGATCCCTTCCCTCCACTCCCTCCCTCTGCTCCTTCCGTTTCTGCGGCCCCTGCTCGGGTGGTCGCCCGAATGGCTACGGCCCACGCTCCACTCTCCCCTTCGCCATCATCGTCATCATCTTCACAGTCGCCTTCGCCATCGCCCTCCCCATCTCCGGCGCCGCCTCCAGCACCGGGACCTGCCACTCCCCGCCACCTTCCAGTCGCTCCCATCCCCCACAGCTCCTCCATCGCCGTCGAGCACCCCAGTGGCACCCCTGCCTCCTCTACTCCCAAACAGGCTCTGCCTCGTCCCCCTTCCCCCACCCATGATGCTATGGATGTCTCCCCGCCTGTCGCTGCCCCTCCTACTCCTCTACCCCCTCCTCCTATCACTACCTCCTCTCCCGTCCTGATCCCTCCCTTCTTGAAGCCCGGAACCTCACCCTCTTCCTTCGCCAGAATTTTCCTGGTGCCCCCATCTCCCTCCTCACTCCTCGCCGTGATTCGGTGCTCATCTCCTCTCCCAGCCCTACCCTCCACACGGACCTTTCCCGCATCCCTGTCACCCGCTTTGGCCCTAATGCCTCCCTCACCCCTGCTCCTTCCCCGCCTCTCTCCCACCAACACCAACCCCCGCGTTGCCCGCCGACCCTCACCGCTTTGGCCACTCGGCTTTGTCCGACGATCACGGAGGAGGAGGTGTTGGCGGAGCTTCAGGCACATCCCCATCTGGAGGTCCATGCGGTTCATCGCATACACAACGCTGCCGGCCCCACCCACCTTATGCAGGTCTTTTCTGAGCACACCCCCTCCATAGACCGTCTCCTGAAGGAGGGTGCCTTTTAACCATCGTTATAAAGTTGACCCCTCCCGTTCCCCTCCTCAATCCCTCCGCTGCCAAAGGTGCTTGCGGTATAATGCTCACCCAACGTCTGAGTGCCGCGAGGCCCCCACCTGCCCGCACTGTAGGCAAGCCCACTTTTTACGGCAGTGCCCCAATCTCCAGCCTCCCCCCCCCTCCTGTAGTACCTGTAACCTCCCTCATCCTACCTACTACCAGAAATGTAAGGCCCGCGCCCATCCTACCACTCCTGACTCACCGTTCCTGTCCGCCCTCTGGATGCCCCCACCCCTCCAGGCAATTCCCTTCGCCCACCCCCTACCTCTGAGGACATCATCAGATTCCTCACCATCGTCCTTCAAAATATTCGTCCTTTTCAGTGCCCACAAACCCTCCAACAGATCTCCCTCGCCACCCGTTCCGTTTTCCAGCTCCAAATGTACGCCACCTACTCCAACAACCAGACCCATTTCACCTTCTCCCATCTTGACACCCTCGTTTAAATCCCTGTCACGGCGCGACAGCACCGTATCCTTTTCAACAACATCCGCTCCCTTCCCGCCAACAAGAACCTCTTCCGGCACACCCTTGCCACCCACCGCGTGGATGCCTTCCTCCTCAATGAAACCTTCCTCCAACCCCACCACACCGTCCACACTTCGCCCTACCTCCTCCACCGCTCCGATAATCCCCTCCCAATTGCGCGTGGCGGAGTTGCCATTGGTCACCACCGCCAGATCCCCGTTCGGCTGCAACCTCTCCTTCCCGACCCCACCGAACACCTGATCCTTAGTTTCTTCTTCCCCGGCCTTACTGTTACCAGCGCCACCATCTATGTCCATCCTAACGCCCCTATTCCTTTCGACTTCCTCTCCCACATTGACCGTACCTTCTCCTCCTACGTGATCGCCGCCGACCTCCAATAGTCGTTCCCCCGCCCAGTTACGGCGGTGGCATCGGTTCCTCTCCTCCCTTCAAGGCGACCTCACCCCATCCCCCAGCACACCCATCCCGAATCCAACTCCTTTCCCGATGTTATCCTTTCCTCCCCCAGCCTCCTTGGCCGCACAACATTGGATATCCTGGAGCCTATTTGTAGCGACCATCTCCCTGTCCTCCTCACCGTTTCAGACGGTCATCGCCCCCACCCTGACCCTCGTACTGACCCTCCCCCTAAGTACATCCGTGACTATTCCTGTGCCAACTGGAATGCCTACCAGGATACCCTTTCGACCCAGGTCGATGGCCACACCTTCACCTACCACCACCCTGACAATGTAAGCCATGCCGCCTCCTTTCTCCAGCAGACCTCGTCTGAGGCCGTGGAGGCCCACGTCCCTACTGTCGCCGTCCACCCCCACCGTCCTACCTTACCCCCGTAGGCCGTCCTCCTCCTCCATGAATCCCGCCGTCTCTACCGTGCCTTCCTCCGCACGCGTGACCCGGACACACTACGACGCCACCGGCAACTCCAGCGACACATTCGTAATTTGCTCGCGTCTAAGAAACGCTGGGACTGGCGACAGACATGCACCTGTTTAAATGCTACCCTACCTATGAACTCGTCCAAGCTCTGGTCAGGCTTCCATCGCCTTACCGGAACTAAACTCTCCCCCTAATATCCTCTTCTCCATGATGATCACCCCTTCCCTGACTCCCTTAGTAAGGCCAGTCACTTTGCCTCTTACTTCTCCGATGTCTTTTCCATCCCCGATGATCCCTTGTTCGATTACTCCCTCTTCTCGGATGTCCGCGTTCGAACTGACACCTCTGTCCCTCCACTCGCTCCTGGTATCCAGTACTTGGACAACATTGCACACACGGAACTCAATGCCCCTATTACTGCACAGGATCTCATTGCTACACTCTGCACAAAACGCAACACCGCTCCTGGTCACGATCGTGTCACCTACCATCACCTTCGTGAAGCTCCTGTCTCTTTCCTCTCCACCCTGGCCAGGCTCTACAATGTAGTCCTATCCACTGGTTACTACCCCCACCTGTGGAAAACCTCCCGTATCCTGATGTTCCTTAAACCTGGCAAACCGCCTTCCGCCGCCTCCTCCTACCGTCCCATCAGCCTTACCTCGGTCTTCAGCAAGGTCCTGGAATCTATCCTCACCCGCCGCATCCACCAGCATCTCCGCCATCACCACCTCCTTCCCATTACCCAGTGTGGCTTTCGGGCAGCCTTCTCTTCTGACGATCTTCTCCTTCACCTCACTCATCTCCTTTCCGACCAGCTTAATTCCCGTCGCTCCGCAATCTTCCTCTCCCTGGACCTCGAACGAGCTTATGACCGCGTATGGCATTCTGGTCTCCTCTTCAAGCTCCAAACCTCCAAACCTTCGCCCTTCCCTTTAACTATGTCCATCTGATCGGCTCCTTTCTCTCCCACCGTCCTTCCTACGTCACCATCCATAACTCCGACTCCTACATCTTTTCCCCTCCGCCGGTGTGCCCCAAGGCTCCGTCCTCTCCCCCCTTCTGTACCTTTTGTATACAGCGGACATGCAGCCGCCGTCACCCCCCCCCCCCCGTCCACCTCCTCCAGTTTGCCAATGACACCGCCTTCCTTGCCCTTGTCCCCACCCTGCAGCGCTCCGAACACCTTCTCCAATCCCATCTTGACCGGTTCACCGCTTGGTGCCACCAGTGGTTGCTCAAGGTCAATCCCTCCAAAACCCAGGCGATCATTGTAGGCAAAACCACCCCTTCCTTCCGCCTCCTTGATTTCTATCTCACCATCTATGGCCGTCCTGCCGCCCTCACTCCCACCCTTAAGTACCTTGGCGTCACCCTCGACCGTCGCCTCTCCTGGACTCCCCATCTCCGGACAATCCAAGCCAAGGCACGCTCCCGCCTCCGTCTCCTCAAGCTCCTTTCTGGCCGTACGTGGGGTCTGGACACCTCCACCATCCTCCACACCTATAAATCCCTCATCCGCCCTATCCTTTGCTACGCCCATCCGGCCTGGATCTCTGCTCCCCCTACCCTTTATAAATCCCTAAAATCCCTGAACGCCATGCTCTCCACCTTACCTATCGCATCGGTCTCCCCTCCCCCATGCGGATCCTGTATGATCTCATCCCCTTCCCCCACCTCCTCCTCTTCCTTGAAAGGATACGGACCCTGTACACCTCCTGCAAACTCGATCCTCCTCATCCGCTTGTCTCACCCATCCTCTCCCACCACTGCCCGCTGCCGCGCCTGTATTCCCATGTCCCACCCGGTCTCCATCTTTCCACCCTCCTTACCCTCTCCCAAGGTGGCTTCCGCCAGCTCCCCCTCCCTGATGATGTCATCCTCCCCTCCATCTACCCCTCCTATCAACTTTGATCCTCCCCCCCACTTCCTGTGTCCTTTCCTTTAGGCACCCTCCCTCCCTTCTCTTCCCTTCCCTTCTCTTTCTTTTTCGCCTGTCCCCTAGCTCTTCCCCTCTTCCCCCGGGCTTCCCCTCCCCCTTCCTCCCTTCCCCCTCTCTCCCCTGCCCTTGACATCTACTCTCCCCTCTCCCTCTCCCACCCCCCTCCTCCTCTCTTGGCAGGTCCCCGGACTCGCACACGCTCAGTGAACATTTGCCTGCCGGAGATCATCGCCATCAGTGTCTCGTGTGTGTGCCTTCGTCTGTGTTTAGTGTTTGTTCGCCGTCACGCCACCACTGTTTACGTGTACCGTCCCCATCATCCATGTTATGTGCGCCTTGTCAACTAGTGTTCGTGATGTTTCTCGTCCAGCGTGAACGGCTCCGTGTTTTTTTTTTTTTTTTTGTTTTTTAGTGTCTACATTTTTTGCCCGCCGTTTGGATTGTATTCTCTGTGCCACCTATATGTATTACTTATTGTAAAACTCAAGGCTGAAGAGCGGCGTACTCGGCTGCTGACAGCCCGCCATGTGTAAGGTGATCAAAACTTGGATGTCGTGCTTCTAAGGAAGAATGATGGTTCTCTAGGGCATTCACTTTACCGGAAACCCACTCATACTGATTTGTACCTGCAAGCATCGAGTTGCCATCACCCATCGCAAACCACGAGTTTGCTTAGAACACTTGTTCATAGAGCTCATACTGTCTCAGATCTGGATAGCTTACCTCAAAAACTCGCCCATCTAAAGACAGTATTCAGCGAAAATGGGTATTCCGTCCGGCAGATTAACAGGGTGCTAACAGTTAAAACTAAGAAGCAGGCAGTGAATGAAGAGGAGAACATGCCGGAACAATCTTTAGCTTTTCTTCCTTTCGTTGGCAACACTTCGTTTAAAATTGCAAGAATCCTCCGAAAATTTCAGGTAAAAGTGGCTTTCCGCCCACCATCGAAGATTGCGGACCTTGTGGGATCAGTTAAGGACAATCTGTTACTACGAAAGGCCGGAATTTACAAGATACCGTGCCAATGAAGTATGGCTTACATAGGTCAAACCACACACACCGTGAAAGAACGCTGCACTGAACATCAACGTTACACCCGTCTTTTGCAGCCAAGCAAGTCCGCTATTGCTGAACATTGTATTTCTACTGGACATTCAATGGAGTATGAGAAAACAATGATTTTGTCCACAGCAACGTCTTTCTGGGACTCCATTATTAAAGAATCCGTAGAAATATGACTGGCGGAAAATCTGTTAAACCGTGACAGCGGCTACCAACTGGACAGTGCATGGAATCCCATCATCTCCACGATTTTCTCAAATCGAACACGACAGAGTGCGTCGACGGCCGTGGCAAGCAGCAACGCAGAGGGCGACTGAGTTCCGCTATTCCATCAGCGAGGGCGCTGCCGGCGAGCAGTGTGGTTCAACTATCAAGTTTTCGACGCTTGCGCAGAATAGTTACAGTACGCTATATATTGCGGAACGGAGGACGTTCTCGCCAGTCTGCGACGGCTCACCTGAAGATGACTGGCAGGTGCCCAGTGGAAATATCGTGCGAAGTATTGAACGACAACCGGCTGCAAGCCCGAAATTTGTTTGAACAGTCTATTCGCCGGGAAAATTTTAAAATTCACAAAGAGCTAGATGTTTATCACAAGATTGATATTTTCTGAATCCGTGCTGTGTGTCCATTACTTCCAGGTAATATTTGGAAAGAGTGTATGTTCCAAAATCCTACTCCAGATCTACATCAGTGATATGGATCTGTAATTCAGTGGACTACAACTGTTTCCTTTCTTGAATACTGGTGGGACCTGTGAAAACTTTCATTCTTGTGGTATGGATCTTTCGTCGAGCGAGCGCTTGTGCTTGATTGCTAAGTATGAGACTGTTGTATCAGCATACTCAAATTAACCTCACTCGTATGCTATCTGGATCGGAAGATTTGTCTTTATTAAGTGCATTCAGCTGCTTCGCTACACTGAGGATACCTACTAATTGATTCACCTGAGCAGTTGTTATAGACTCAATTTTTTGGAATATTTATTTCGTTTTCTTTGGCGAAAGATTTTCGGAAAACTGTGTGATGCGTCCGCTAAACCCGCTGAGCAGGACAGGTGATTAGGACTGTGGAAAGGGACAAATAAGTTTGGGGTCATTTTCACCTTAAAATTGTAATTCATTGTAATTTAATAACACATTTACAACCGAAACGGCACGTAGCCCAACTTTTACAACTATGAGTTTCAAAATGCAATTCTTTCACGGCTGAAGGCCTCCACACCAGAAATCTTAAAAAATCAACAAACAACAAAGCAGTCAAAATAGCCAATAAAATAATTAAAATATGTATATCACCGCTAGGTGGAAAGACCCAAGTCAAAGTAGATAGAACAAACATATACAAGATGCAATACAAATGGCTAAATGCCCACAATAAAATTTTCAAGATTTTAAAATAAATTACCATAATCTTTCTAAGGCAGAAGGCCGATATTTTTTTTAATAAGAATTTAAGTAGCTGAAGGCCCACAATTCATCTTACAGAATTCTAAATACATAAAACCTGTAAAAGCAAGAATTTTTAAGTCGTTGACTATGATAGATTATAAACAGACAATTAAACACCGGTGAGAAGGACAATAGTGAAAACGACATTCAGAAGCCTCCAGGGAGGTCGGTCTGCCCTCGTTCACTTAGGTGAGACAGGTGGTGAGCCCAACTACACTTGATCCGGCGGAACCCAACCAGGAGACAGCCATGGACAGACCGACAAAACGACTTGCTTGCCACCAATCGGTACATGAGAACTCATACCTAAAATTTATGAACGTGATTATCCGCAACGAAATATGTATTAGTAATTAAAACTTCCGGGCTAAGAGGCCGTGGTCCAATAGTAGAAATACTTCTCCCTGACGTATTAGCTGTCAAAACTACACACGATATTGGACAGCAACAACAGGTGAGGAAAGGGCGCTGCCTGAAACTACGTTAGTGGCCAGGGCAGGAAACCGGAACACTAACGGCCACAAGGCAGAAAATTCCGCTGGTGAACTTGATTTGTAGTCAACCAATATATTTAATTGCACAGCATGGCGGCTAAATTTCAGCAATAGACACACTCGGTGTTGCTCACAGGAAAACCTCTCCAACAGCGAACCACCGAAACGAACCCCACAACATGAATGGACGTGGCTTGAGTACTTCAAAGCACCACCCATCTTTGACGTCTTGGGTCAGTGAACCACGAAGCTGGTAGCGATCGGACAGCTCCACACACGATCCGACACTGCTCAAGGACCGCCAGCGGACCCAGCCGACTGCACCGCGCGGCGATAACTACCCTGGTCCGTAGCAATCGACCGACTCCCGCAGAATGCCAACAACATCTGAAATAGTTGTCAGTGGAAATAACACCAACTACACACACAACCTGACAAACACTTGCACGAAGACCTGAACAATACCCTACAGTAAGTAAACACGCATGAAGACAATTTGGGAGTCGATGCACACACACACACAGCCGATTCATGAACGATCGGGGAGCCGAAACGTGTCGTCCGGTGGGACGACCGACCGACGATCCACCAAGACCGTGGCCGGCTCAAGTGATGCGTGGCAGCAATGGTCGGGTGATCCATGTTGACGCAGACCTCACTGCTCCAACCGACTGCTCTAATGCCCATTGCCACTCCCAGACTGGCAGGTCCAGACTGCACTCCAGGCGTGTTCCAACTGATTGGCAGCCCGAACTCGCGACCCAAACTTCCTTAAGACAGACAACGACTGGGAAGTAATATCAGTCGAGCAAAGATATTACGAGAGGGGATATATCGATATGCACTGCTAGCGCCGGTCACAGTCAGGCAAAGCAGCAACTCAGTGATAGTAGTAATTTAAATTAACGTAGTGAGGTGGAATTACGTTAAAAACAGAGTGTAAAATACATGATGGCGGGAACTTTGCCACGGACATCTCACTGTGTTTAGTAGTTTCTCTCGCTTTTGCACAGATACTGTCTATACGACAAAAAAACCTCAGGATTTTATGACAGATGTCGATACAGAGTTCCGTTGTGACTCAGTGTGGCCTGTACAATGTGTCTACAACGAGTGGCGGAACACTCGCTACCGAATAGCTGTGGTAGTGAAAAGGTCGTAGCCGGCAGTGTCTGTAGCCGCGCATCATGCTTGTCACCAAACCAGACGGGAACTGCT
Organism: Schistocerca nitens; assembly: GCF_023898315.1. Classification (NCBI taxonomy): domain Eukaryota; kingdom Metazoa; phylum Arthropoda; class Insecta; order Orthoptera; family Acrididae; genus Schistocerca; species Schistocerca nitens. The sequence continues at coordinate 316,244,432 of NC_064621.1, read as the reverse complement.
GCTCTCGATGTATGCAGTTTCCATCGGAGCATTGCAAGGGAAACTGTATGAAATGCATGTTATTGTGTGATAGGGTAACTCCGAAACGTCCATTTCTCACGAAGGCCGATTAAAAGTGCGTCTTTAAGATGCCAAATAAAATATGAAAAACAGAATAGATGACAAGAAGCGCGTAGCGCGGTCTTACGAGTCACGACTTCTCTTTCCTGATGATGCAATGCGTTGAGTACGTCGACGACCCATCGAGATTATATGACTGGTATATTTTAGCCGGAAGTGGTCCTTTGATATTTAAGGGGTATTTTTTATACTGTGACTTGGCAACAGTCATTTAATTTACCATGACCAAGAGGCAGTTTGTTTAATTCCACATTCTCGATTACCAAATACTAGGCTTCCTTCTACATGTACATCGTTATATGCAGTGGACACAAGTGTTTCATGGTCACAACAGCGCTGTGCTCCATGACGCATGCATGCCTTCCCTGTTTGACACCTAGATTGTCCCCTTTATGTCGCCCTCCATATTAATGCAACAGAAAAGGTGCCAGTCTCTTTGAAATGGCATGTGAAATGTAGGAATATGCTATCCCAAAATTTGATATCTCTTCAGACTGCAATTACCAATGAGTGGGTTCAGTAGGACAAGACATAAAATTATGTAGTTCATGCCGAACTGTGGTTTAGAAACTGTGACTTATATGAAATAAGAGATAAATTAAACAATTATCTACATCAGTCACTTTATGTTTTCTCCCATGACGAGAGGCTTTTACCCACATTTTGAGGTGCATCAGAGCATTGCATTACGTTTTTATTGGGTTGATGAAGCCGGTTGTCTGCTTTGAGTTTCAGATCACTGCAAATAAGGTGAAATCACCACCTGGTAACTTAGTGCCATACTCGAATTACCATTTTTTAACAATAATAAAGCTACTTATTTTACGTTCCACCAGAAAGAACCCCGAGAGTCGTCATAAATATTCATCGTTCGGTGTCACACAGACACAACATAAACAATCCGGAGACTCTACAGAAGTAGAAATACATTGCCTTGTAAGTCAAAGAGCATTCATTATCACCTTACATTTCGAATCAAAATTACAGATAAGAAATACATAAATGGTAAAATATTTACAACCTTTTAGCTTAAGAATAGAGTTTCTGCGAAAAATAAAGACTAGAAACTATAAACATTTAATCAACCTCCATGTCAGTACATTTATTTATTAATGTTTCAGTTTGGTGATTTTGGAGTTGTTTTCATGATTTAAGTGACCCCAAAATGGATAATGGTAAAAGCAACTGTGCATCTTCGAATATGGTTGAGAAGATTCAAAAATAGTTTATTGCAACTCTCTCTGCTCCTTTGTTAAGTGTGCTCTGAGGATGTTTTCTGTTGTGTATGTTAATGCAGATGAGTAGGAAAATCAATCCCACAGTTGGCGAATACCGTATTAGCTGCGTGCTACACGATACATTCAGGCCGATTAAGAATCTAGGTGTGGTTATTACGAATTCTTGAGCACTCATCACGTGTCTAAGATACCCGCGAGGTCGGATTGAATTCAGAGGCCAGCTGCTACATTTGTTACCGGTAGGCTTTATAAAGACCAAGTAAGAAGGAAGGAAGGAAGATTGGGTTTAACTTTCCGTCGACATTGAGGTCATTAGAGACGCATCATAAGCTCGGACTGAGTGATGGAGAAGGAAATCAGCTGTGCCCTATCAAAGGAATCATCCCAGCATTTTCCTGGAGTGATTTAGGGAAATCATTGGAAATCTAAATCAGAATAACCGGACGAGGTTTGAACAGTTTTAAGACGCAAGTATTAAGAAAATGTTTCGGGAGCTCAAATCTGATATCATCGAGGGAAGGAGGAGTTTATTTTGAGAAAATTCAGAGAACTGCCATATGAAGCATATTGTAGAACGATGCTACTGCCGTCAATGTAATGACCATAAACATAAGATCAGAGAAATTAGACCTCACACGAAGGCTTATAGGTAGTCGTTTTTCCGTCGCTGTATAAATTTGGTGATTGCAGTGAAAGGGAAAATTACTATAGCCCACCAAAGCGTTTATGGCCTCAGGGACGGGGATGCTCGATAGACAGTTGCTCAAGCAGAAGATCAGCGCTCAGTCTGTTTCCGCTTTCCGTAGTGTGTAAACTTTCGCTATATTTGAGAGTTCTAACGTGTTTTACGTGCCGGAGAATAAGGTTGATTTCTGTAGTATTCTGTGTATTCTGTTAAATTTCTCATAACGCCTCAAACGCGAAGAAGGATTCAGTGTTCCACAGACAGATATGGAACTTTATTTTTGATGTGTATTCGCTCTTCAAGCATGAGGCAGGTACAGGTGAGCTGGTCTGCAACGTTGTCAAGTTGTAGGGACACAACATATTTGCTGCCTGTGCTACTTTAGCTGACATCCCAACATTTTTAGTGATCTGTGGGACCAGAGGCCATTAACACCATCGCCGACTATAGAGGTGGTAAAACGTACCCTCCACCCCATACTGTACGGTGGGTTTTGGAGTATGTGTGTAGATTCAGATGTTTGTGTAGGTTGGTGAGCAAGAGAATGCATGAAAGAACACCAGACAGAAGAAAACGTGGGCTCAGACGAATCACCAGGAAGACAATGGTTTCTAATCACTAATTTTACGTACCTGCTAAGAAGTATTAGTCAAATTATATATATGAGAAGAGAGTAAGTCTCCACATGTGTGCAGTCACCGCAGAGCAAGAGCAAATTCACCAAATCTTAACTCCATGATAATATGTCTGCCGCTCTCTGCTACATGCCCAACGTGCATATGCAAGTATTTTTTAATTCTTTTTATTAGGCCACTATCTTCTATTTATCTCTGGTCAGCACAATGTTTGCAACCGAATTGAAACTAATTTTCCTATGAGCCACAGACTAGAAATTGTAACATAGCTCTGAAATGGATGGCAAAGCTATGTTATCTCGTTTTCTTATGGTCTTTTCGGTATGGGTTTGCGTGGAAGGTGAAGAAGTTTGGTAAAAACTGACATTTTGGCTGCCATGATGGGACGACATGTTGTGCAGGCAGACAAACAGGACTGAACAGAGAGATGGGGAGGGGGATGTGAGGAAGAAGAGATGGACAGAAAAAGTGAGACGTGATGTGCGCAATATATGTGATCTCCATGTACATAGGTGGAGCTACAAGTAAAAAGTTAGTATATGTGTTTTGTTAAAACCCCTCTGAGCTCAGAGTTTGTAATATGACAGTAAGACCGAGCGGCATGTTTTGGGGAAGAGCAGTGTCTTACGCCAAAGCGTGCAGAGAAACACCAGCAAGTGTGTCATTGACTTTATTGCATCAAATATACACAGGCGGCCTTCTGCTGTTTCTGGTGATGGCGCCGCATGTCGTGCATGCGTGGGTCAACGCCAATGGCAATGCTGGACTCCGGTGCATCGGCATCCTGTCACCCACCTTTGCAGGCATAGCGCGCCTGCTCATGTAATCGCTAACTTGCGGCCGCATATGTTGGCTGCGCCGGTAGACCACGATTCAGCTGACTGCTACCAAAAGCACAACACTTGGACCAATGAAGAGCTCCGAAGGAATTAACCACCCACTGTCGCTGTAGTAAGTCTTAACATTTCCGATCAGTGTCCACAGACAGCTCTGCACTCGGGAGGCCATGAGTTCACGCCCCTGATCCCTTCCGCCCCCCCCCCCCCCCTTCCCCTGCAAACAGTAGCTTGCATTCTGCCAGAAGGTGTCACTCAGGGAGCAGACGCCACCAACCCTCTCGCTTCTCGTGGCAGCGCAGCTACTAGGTGCGGCCCACCCGACCACAGCTGTGGCGCTTCCATGGTGGTAGACTCAGTGGGCTGGTTAGCCACCGATATCCTTCACCTAATGTTGTCCTTATTTGTCTGCTTCTTAAACAAACGTCATTCTCTCCGGTTCCAGACGTGGACAGATGGGCGACATGACAGCGCCTATGGGATCACTTTTTTATATGCCTCTTCCATACGCCTCTGACGTATTTCTTCTGGAGGGGAGGAGTGGAATGCCCTTTAGTTATTACAACATCAACTTTCCTGTGCCCACTTTTCCCCCGACACGAAGGTCCATAAGCGCTATTTAACTTCAGAGTTTGTCAGTGCCCTGTACTGCCCTGATTCCATCACACATGTACCTATTGCCCACCAGGACATGCCTTCTCATTTACGAGCTGTGTCGTAACTCTGGCTCACAGGACAGGTCGCTAAATACCTTCATTACCTGCGCCTGACATCTGATGTGACAGTCGTCCCTCAACTCCTTCCTTCCATCCACAGCTGCACAAGATTTACAAGACTTCCCCAAATCCACACCTGCACTTAGTCGAGGTGCAGCCTTCCAAGAAGATTAGTCCCGATTCCTTACCATCATGCTCCCATTCAACTACCTTAATTCTAACAATTTAGATACTGAGGACAATCTCCAGAATTCACCATACAGGACTTCGGTTCACACTTTAGTAATACCATGTAATGCTTATCATACCCCTATACACTAATTCATACCGTAAATGTATTTGCTTCCCCAAACAAAGCCGGTCAACAGTTCTACTGGCAACTGGCGTGATGGCATATCCACAGCGATGACTCTCTTGCATTTTTCCAAGAAATACAGTACACAAACGTGATGGAAACACGTCAAAAATGGTGGCCGGTATGCTCAACCTCCATTACTCTGTGCCCCTCTTCTTTCCTGAAATGATGTACATGCAGCCGCATTTGTTCCATCGAAGTTCCCCCTGGCTGAGACACTATTAATCTGTCAAAGGTCTTCAAAAGCTCTTGATTGAACGCTTCTTCAAGTACTTTAAGTTTTGAATGGAAAGTACTCTCAGAAATGATTCTGGCCAGTACACGTATTCCACGACAATTTCATAACAGCTGAGTCTGTAAGGGTAGCGGACGACGAAAATCCATCTCGACTACCTCACAAGTCGTCCCATTAATGTTCATTCCACTTTTACTAAAGCTCGAGTTTTTTCGATCCTATCGGCCTGCATCCTTCATAGCAATTCAACCATAGAGTTTCAGTGTGAATAGGGAGCATAACTAAAGTGTACCCATCGTCTGAAGAACATTCGGGCAGGCACAAGGTCCTTCTCGTAACTAGTTCTATTTACTTCCTCAAGAAAGAAACTCGCTCCAAAAGTCCGCGTATCAGTCCACACTTGCACATACAACAATCATTCCTTCCATGCACGGTCCACAAAAAAACAATATCTACATATTCCATGTTATACTAAACTAAAAGAACCCCAAAAAATTACAGTTATGCGACGTACGTGACCTTAACCTATGTGGCACATCATGGGGCTTACGTTGTTCAGAAATTCCAGGTTCCTTCTTTTTACCTTTGGTAACTTTCTGCTCCTTGTTGGTAACTTTGGTATCCCTCCTACTATTCTTTTAAAACGTTTTATGTGACTGAAGTGTATAATAGACGTTTTATGGGGAATTGTATCATCACATTGACCGCTGAGGTCATTTGCATCGGCTGGTATGGTCCCTGGTATTTTGTTAACAATTTCATCGTTTTCCCCTTTGATGCACAGGGATTAATAACCATTATTCATGCGGTATTGCAGCAGTTTCTCGATGCATGTGTTAACTTGCTCTAGGCGTTCTAGCGCCTTCGTGTTTGTCTTTTGTACATACCTCCAAACTTCCCTAATTCTTCTGGCAGACTTCCTCACTGAGTCACCGTCCAGTCCTCATTTAGGAACCGAAACGTCAGAGACACAGCATTTTTCTACTGTTCACCATCTCAAATGGCGACAAGCCTGTGGCAGTATGAACCTTCAAATTATAGGCACACTGTACACAAGATAAATATGGGTCCCAATGCTAGTGCGTGGAACCTATGCAACAGCTCAACATCTTTGCAAATGCGTTGTGCTTGCGTTCCGTTCTCCCATTCGTCTGCAGATGGAATGGAATCGTCCATATCTTCCATATGCACAACAAGCGGCAAGGTTGTTCCGTTAAATTCGAGACAAAATTCGTACCTTGGTTCATAATTATGGTCTCAAGCATCCCAAACTTTAACATCCAGTTGTTTGCTAACGCCTGCGCTATAGTACCAGCACGCTGATCTGGCATCGGAACGAGTGCCAAAAATTGAGAAAAATTAGAACACACCTATTTCCTGCTGGTATTTTATTAAATGTCCCGAGGACGACCAACTCCAACATAGAAAATGGACTGGACGCCATTGTTAACCTTTGCAATGGCACTTTCCGGTGTGTAATGACGACCCCTCGCACGCACGGCACACAGTCCTTAACATACTGCTCCATGTAAAGGTTCCTGTTCCTCCAGCAAAACTGCTCTGCTACATATGTGTCCCTTGACCTGAAAACATATGGTAGCGAGCTTGCTGCAAAAATTCCTTCCAAAAACACTCTGTAACCGTCACACATGGTCCACCCTCGTTGTTCTACACAAAAAGCTCTCGTACCTACCGAAATGTGGCTGTGACTTAAATTCCCGGTACTCCATATCCGCTTGTGCCTGCTGCCACTTGTCAATGCTCTTCCCTAATGTGTTACATTGCCAACCTGTGGTGTAACAGATCAGTATCTGCGTGTTACCTCCCTGGCTTAAGGAGTTCTACGCCTAAGTGCCCTCCGAGATAATCTATTAGATAGATCTTTAGAACCAGTCAACTTTCTACCATACAAATAACGCAGAAAAAATTTTATAACATATATGATTCCAAATATCACTTTCTCCAATTCTGAGTCGCTTTGATCCGCTTTGTTTAAATGCCATGAGGCGTAAATCACAAGATGTTCCTGACATCTACGATCTGTCCCAAAACACAGCCTAATGCTTATTTGAAACGTCACGACAAAGTATAAACTGTTTAAACTAAAATTTCTTTCGATATTTCTATTGTCCTCTGACTTTCCAACGACCAGTGGAACTTTGTTCCCTCCTTCAGTAGCTTGTTCAAAGGTCTGGTTATTTTCGCAATGTCCTTAACAAACCCTCTGTAATAAGTACAGTGGCCAATGAACAACTGTACGTTCTTAGTTGTTTGTGGAATCGGATAATTAATCTGTGATATGGGGATTAGTTTGTGAACCACGCTCATTCGTCTCATAGCCAGATAGTTTACCTGAGTTTGTGCAAAATGGCATTTGGTCGAACTTGACGTCAAATGTGCCGATTCTAGTCTACGAAAGACATCTTCCAAACGTCGAACATGTTACGGGAAATCATTTGAATAGACAATTATGTCATCGAGATAGACCAAACATGGTTTTGGCTTCAACCCACTCACTACTCTATTTAACGACTGCTGAAAAGTTACTGGTTTAGTCATTAGTCCAAATTGTGTGCATTTGTAATGAAAATGTGGTACTGGCACGGTAAACGCTGTTTTCGGCCTGTTTTCAGGCTCCTATTCCAATTGACAATATCAACCCCTGAGGACCATAGTTGTAAAGAACCGACACTGACCCAGATTATCCTGTTACCGTGATTTTTGGAACCGGATAAGGATCTGAAATGTTTAACATATTTAGATATGTGTAGTGACAGCAAAATCTGTATTTCTGTACCTGGTCTGGCGATTTCTTTGGCACAACGGTAATATATGTGCTCCACGGATTATTACTCGGCTCTATGACTCCACTGGATAGTTGTTGTTCAATAAATTCTTCTACCAATGGTTGCAGCTGCTTTACTTTATGGTACGACTTCCTATAGATTGGTGAGCTATCACTTGTCAAAATGCGATATTGTGTCAGCAAATTTGCCGGTAACCCTTTGTTCACACAGAATAAATTACCAAACATCAGCAACAAGTTCTCCATAGCCATTCGGTCTCTGTCTTTCTGTTGCCCTACTTTTGCTTGTAACACTTCCGTATCAACGGTTATCTTGTGGCTTTTCTCTAGGCTCGATCTATGCAAATCCTCATCTTCCAAGATTTTGAGACTGCCTGTTATTGCACACTTTGACAGTCACATCCCTTCTTCCAAAGATATCCACACTAACCAGAATCATTTGTTCCCCATTAATGCCATTCTCGCGCGCTAATCTCTTGGGGATAAAACAATGTGAACTACCCAATTATTCATTGCTTAAGAGCGGTTCAGCCACATACAATGTTTCCCTTGGAAAATAGGTTTCCACTGAAACCCTATCTGCCAGTGTTTTATCCAGCTAATCGATCTTAACTAAAAGCGTACGCAGTTTAGTTGGTGTTGTCCCCAAGATAGGTAAACCCTGCAACATTGTCTCAGAAGCATTTGTTTCCCGCAGTTGAACCAAAGTCCCAATGAGTTGCACTGTATATTTCAAAACATCAATCTTAGCGTAATGTCTGTCCAGGAAGTGTAGCCTGAGAACAACTTAATATCCTTTGCGTATGCATGACAATACTGAGCCATGCACGGCTCGCGTTTATCCAATTTATTGTTTGTCATCTTCTATTACGGTACTGCTGCCTTGTTTTCTTATTCCATTTACTGGTGTCACTAACTTCCTGCCTAACTTGCCTGTGAGCGGCAGCAGCAGCGCGTATCGATAAGTGCACTGTCGTACCATCTCTGGAGCGACCGATAGTATTTCCAGGTCGTAGTGTATCTGGCAATGAGTTCGGGACAGACCAATGGTGCAGTCGGGATGACGGAGCAGTGAAGTCAGGGGACAGAGTGCCGGTGAGGCTCCGACAGCCAGTGCTCGCCGACCGCTGGCGACACACATGAACTGCCCAACGGAGGGAGATGGGAGTGGGACGACCGTTTGTTGGTCGTTCGGTTGGTCGTCTCATCGGCCGGCGTATAGTTGGTCCTTTCACTGTTTCCTGGGCAGTTGGTCGGTTGGCGTGGAGCAGCGAGGTAATCTCTAAGGTGCGTAGTTTGGCCGGGCCCATTGGAGGCCTCTATGCGGCGTCAAAATGTGTAGTGCTGTTCCCATTGCTACGATGTTCATCGATCACCTATGCTGGACATGAAAGTTGAGTTTTGATTTAATCTACCAGCAAGTAACGACTGTTCACATTATGTCGTTTGGAGTTCGTTGTCGGCTTTGGGATATTCCCACGAGCAACAATGTGTGTTTTCAAGTTGGAAAATTTTAGCCACCTTCCAGGGGAGTTTAACTGTACTTGGTTATTTAAATTTTAGTGGAACAGCGTAATGTTCTGCCTTGTGGCAGTTAACGTTCCGGTTACCTGCCCTGGCCGTTGACGTAAATTCAGGCAGTGTATTTTCCTCATCGAGTTGTCGTTGTCCACCACATTGTGCAGTTTGACAGCTCGATGTACAATTGGTTGTGAGCGCCAATACCTTCTACTTTGACCCACCGAACTCCCTGTTGTGTGCTGGTCAGGTGAAGTGGAGGTTATCTTGTCGGTAGGTCTGTTGACTGTCTGTTGGTTGGGTTGTCGTCGGATCAACAATGGTTCAGCCGACTGCCTGTCTGACCTAAACTGGCGATAGTGTTTGTATTCCAGGCCGACCCGTGGAACTTCTAAGCGCCCTTGGGTGTACTTCCTTTTCTTGTTGGTTCTTGTTGTTTGTACTTGTATGGTTCTAGCCGATTTATAGATTAAGGTAGTTTTGCCATTAAGGCGTCAGATGGTTTGGGCCTTCAGCCTAATTGAGGAACTGTTTTCAGATAAGGTTTTGTCTTTTAAATTTCTTATTTTGGTTGAGCTTTTAAGTTATTGGCTTCCAGCCTTTTTTAAATTAAAGTCGTCTTGCCCCTAACGCATGAGATTTTACGGCGCATTCTGCCGCTAATTAAGATACAAAACTAAACCTGTTTTTTCCTTGAAAAATTTATTTCTTGGCTCTTGTAATGTTTGGTCAAATAAAAGGTTCTATGTTCGAATGTATCTGACAGCCGCTTATTTTGGCCCCTTTCCACAACTTAAACTACCTGTCCTGTCCTGTGGGTTTAGCAGGACGCCTGAAACACCTACATGCGTTTTGCTGAATTTAGTTTTCCCCACCTAAAACTCCCGTACTGCTGTATCCAATGCTTCACCCCTATTATCGGCAACTCCACGTAACCTATACGGTGGTGGCTCTAGTCTCATCTTTCCCACGACGTTCAAACTGATACTGGACACATTCGCACAATTCTCTGTTTCCTGCCACCCACCTAGTCCACTAAGCTTCATTCCGTCGGGGTACAAACTTGTGTTACGGGCTAGAGAGGGTTGACTCATGCCGAAGCATACAGAGGAGCTCCGGGAAGTGTGTCGTGACGTTATTGCATCGAAAGTAGACAGCTGGCCTCCCACTGATACCGGTGATGGTGCGCGTGGCTTGAGTGTGTGGGTCAGCGCCGATTCCAACGTCATAATCTACTGCGTTGCCGTCCGGTCGCCAACCTTGAAGACGACGCGCTCCTACTCATTCCATTGCTAAATGACCGCCGCGTGCGTTGGCTGCGCCAGTGGCTGGGGACAGCTGACTCATCCCTCAAGCTCAACTCGTGGACCCCATGTGGAGCGCCAAAGAGAAACAGCTGTCCGCTGTCAATGTAGTGAGAAACTCCGGCTGCCAAGCCCAGGGCAGTTCGGTGACAGTCCGCAGACTATCTTTACCTCGGAAGGTGTGACTTAGCGCCCAGGCCCCGCCCCTGCTTATGGCAGCTTCCAATCCTCAAGACGATACCCAGAGAGCAGATGCCAGCTTCCCTCGCTCATCGCGTCGGTGCATTGGAGTTTTGTGGTAGTTTCACTGGGTCGGTTACTCGCCGATATACATCACCATAGGTCGTCATAGTTGGCCAGCAAATTAAAAAATAGTCATTGTCTCTTGCTATAGTCGCGGGTCTCTGGGCTCCCTTACTTGTACTTTTTCCTATATCTCCGACATATTCCTTCTGCAGGGGTCAAGTAGCGTGATGTTTAACGATTACGTCAGCATTCCTCTGCCCGCTTCGCCCCCTACAAACAGGTCACTAAGCGTTTTTCTAAGTGCAACGCATAGGTTCTTCTAAGCACGTTGGTGCCCTGTGCTGCCTTGATTACATCACACATGTGTATATTGCCCGCTGGCCCATGCCTTCTCGCGTGCGAGGGGTGTGGTAAATTTGGCTCACAAAGCCATTTCCTAAGTATCTACATTGCCCACGCCTGTAATCCGATGTCACAATTGGTTCCTTAAATGCAACCTTTCAGCCTTGGGTGGGCGAAATTTACAATAGTTCCCCAAATCCACTCTTTAACTTATTCATGGCACAGCAATTTCCTTAAATAAGATAAACATGTTGAAAATTTAATTGAGAAACGTCACGCATATAAGACTAACCAGTAGAGAGTAGTTTGTTAAAAAATATGTTAATACAGCTTTTAAACCGGAATAAAGTGATTACAAAACATCTCCTAGCACCATACAGATCTCTAGTGCTATGGAGTAGCATTGACAATAGTGGTAAGATTTATAAGCAAAACCGAGAGGTACAGTCGTGCTCAAAAGCATCCGAACGACCTGAATTGCATTTCGCCTGATTCGCTTGCAACCGGCATAACGCAGTTGTCTAGCAGGTCCTCTAATCGCTCCTTGGTACAGTCGTTTGGCTATTGAAAATGGTTCCAACAAGTCACCACTAGAAGACACTGCTCTGTATCGCAATAACTCAAGATGTAAAGTAATACCACGATACTACAAATATCAGGAAACACCTTATCACAGGTAAGACTGTCCTTAAGACTTGTAAGCTCACATTTATTACAATAAATGACATACCTGAAATGTTACCACTCTCATTATTACGTCAGATAGGTAATGCACGTAATAAGTTCGTCGTATTCATGATTTACTCTTAGAAGTAACATACCGTACTTATTATTTAACACAAAATGATATCAAAAATTTAAGTTATTCACGAGCAGCTAGTTGAGAATATGTATGAACTTCAAATAACACGACGAACCGTCTCGTCTACATATGGATTCAAACCCAGGTCATGCAGACTAAGCAAAGATTTCGTGACTGACGGAAACTAACAGTCATTCCTGATTAGGCATACAGAGAGTGATATACCTCGATTTTAGACAGTATCACTTAACAAATATCGACTTTAAATTACATAACGCAGACTTTTTAACGGACGCGAATTCCTACCCAGCATCTACTGTCCCTGTTAACGAACTACGAGAGATGTTAAATATTCCTTCTGCACAAGTAACTTACTTGAAATGCCGTGAGGTAAAGCTTTGTGTTGGACAGGTATTCGAACCCAGAACCTAATCGGATTGATATCGAAGCACAATCAACTGCAACCTGTCGGATTTTCTCGGCAGTAGCTAGATGTTTTAACTGAAATGACGAGACGAAACATTAATCTTTTCCTACCCAGGACTCCAACCCGGCACATATCGTTGTTATATCCTAGAGAAAACGAACGTTAAATATGGGTTTGTTGCAACAGAAGCGAAATGTGAGCATGTTTCAACTAGAAATAATATGACGAAGAGTTCAGTGCTGACTGGGAATAGGGCACCACACATATCGTTGTTGACTAACACAAAGAGACGTCAGCTACCGAATTTTTCTCCACCAGCAGCTCGGAAAAACATCTTGAACTTACAGTGATGTCGCAAACAGCCATGTGTCTTACTGGGAGTCATAAACGTCAAATATCGTTAGTGTTGACAACGAATGAAAATACATTAACATCAAAGTTATTATCCACCAGCAGATAGGTGTTCTCATGCTAGAGCTTGATAATACATAATGAAATCTTTAGTGCCGGACCAGCATTCGAACCCATTCACGCGCAACATGTGGAGATGTTGAGGAATCTGCAGTTTTGAACAAACAACAAACTGCAGCCGAGCTGTATTGTCACGAATGGATCAAATTCCGCGTTAAGGGCGGTCTGAGTTGCATTCCCAGTTCAGAACCTACATAACGTTTGTTTCGTCACTAGAAACAAATAACTAGTATAAGTAAGGTTACTGGTGATAGAGTTTCTACAAGTCGCCACTCCAGACTTTATTGTGGTTCAAACTAACGTCTACTTGGTAGAAATGGAATATCTTTTTTAATGTGAATTTCAGACACCAGTGCCATTATATCTTTTTCACTTTGTGTAGCCAGAAGAGAAAGGAATCGGTCTGTTCCTATATAAAATCATTGACAGGAGTTGGAATCGAACCCAGGCTGCAGGTATATGAACCTATCATCAGTCAAACAGACCCTCAAATCCTCTTTTCTGTGACTCATTTTTCTATCGTAACGCCGTTGCGCCACACTGGATGAGAATTCTTACACACACGCTCCCTGTAGTAATTTGCAGCATGTTCAGTAAATTCATTTACTTGGTTGATCAAATCACCATGAACTAGCTGCCTCGGCTATCCAGTGTATACATTCGACTCTATTTTGTAATCACGGAAATAAAATCACGTAACTGCCACCTACACATAACAGCCAACTGTGTTAGATGCAGAAATTTAAATAGAAAGTGATCCTTTCCACTTGAGCTACGCTATGGCGCTTTCTGTTTGTTGAAAACGTCGTGCAGTGTAAAAGAAAAGCTGTAACTCATTGTCTCTCAGAAGTCTAGACCCGGTCGTATGCATTGTCGTACAGTGCAGTGGAATGAGTTCGAGTACATTCACAGCTTCATTTTTCAAAACTCAGTTCTGCTGTCTGCTAAAGTTATCAATCTAATGGAACTTTGATCATAATTAACTTCACTTCTCAACCCAGAATAGTCGCATGTCAAAAAAGAGCTAACTTCTGCGATATTTTGTTCTTTTCAGGTTTAATAGACAGCCAGGCAGCGGAAGCTTTTGTATTATGTATGGGGAGAGCGCATCGTGCCAAAATACGTCAGAAAAGTATTTTTTACATTAGCTGTCGTGTGGTAGTGGCATTTTATTCTTCTTCAAACCTTGTTTGACAGCTTTAACTCAGAACAAGTTTTCTACATGATGTAATCAATAAACTGCATGTGCATTGTCAGACTGTTATAGATAACATCAGAGAATTCGCATATAGCCTTGATGATTAATATCTCTCTCATGTTTACTATTGTTTTAACAACACTGAAAGAAAGCTTACTAAAATTGTGCACTGTATTATAAGAAGTACCAGCAGGAAGAAGACGAACCGATATGATCCTTCAGCGGGCTGGGAAGTGACCATATAGCTCTGAGCACTATGCGACTTAACTTCTGAGGTCATCAGTCGCCGAGAACTTAGAACTAATTAAACCTAACTAACCTAAGGACATCACACACATCCATGCCCGAGGCAGGATTCGAAATTGAGACAGTAGCGGTCGCTCGGCTCCAGACTGTAGCGGCCAGAACCGCACGGCCACTCCGGCCGGTGGAATGGACTAAAGCTGGCGTCTCCAAGTCGCGGCTGCCACGACCTGGAATACGTATTGCGTCTGGATCGCATTTCAGTAACTAGGTTTAGGGACTGGAGCATAGTTACTAATAATACCCAGAACTGACTGCAAACGAAGCATCATAAATCAGTAACTCTCATAGTTGTTTTTATATTTCTTTCGTAAGTGTACTCAAAACTAAGAAATTCACAGAAATTTTCGTGCCTCGCTGATAGTCGCGCACGACAAACAAATAAAAATTTAAAAAGAAGAATGTGTGTGTGTGTGTGTGTGTGTGTGTGTGTGTGTGACAGAGAGAGAGAGAGAACTCAAAAAAAAAAAAATGAGAGGGAGAAAGTAAAAAATTGTTGTAAAGAAATTAAATCATGGTAAGTAAAGAAATCTTTCATTAAAATAACTCGTGCCACATCATTACGAAATGTCGTATTCATGATCTATGGAACAAGACTTAGTCCAATGTAATCTAATCTAATAATATCGTATGGGAAGTAGCAAAGGAGAATCATGAATTACCGAAACTTTTGCCAATTCCAGTAGCCAAATCTAAACTTGACAATAAAGGACGACAATTTTTGTAATAACCCGGGACTCCTATCAAGACCCTCCGTCCCTGTTCACTAACCACGAAAGATGTCTGCTATACCTCCATTCTGAAGTAACAAAGTGTGCATGCATTTATAGATGAAGTGCATGATATGGTGTTCTGTGACGGAGGTACGAACCCAACACATAATCGGATTGTTAACTAAGTAAAATCAAATGTTACGTATAGGTTTTTCTTACCAGCTGCTAGGTGTCTGAATCTAAAATAAGGATTCAAACTTTCGTGCCTAAGCGGCAATCGAACCGCACACTTACCGTGCATCCACGAATATAGCTTAAGTATCAGCTTCTTACTCACCAACAATAAAATGTGTACGTGTTTGACCAGAAATAGCGCCACCTACTGCGATTGCTGCTAACACATAAACAGACATTAAAAATGCACGTTAATTTTCACTGGCAGTTTGATGGTCACGTGATAGGGCTTGAAATGGTATTGGGAATACTTTTGTATTGGATCAGTATTCGGACCCACATACATACCTTTGGAGGAGACCCAGAGAAGATTGCAGTCTTTGGAAAAGGAACGAAATGATTGAACTATACTATTCCGAGAGATTTAGATCCTTGAAAGAGGAGATATGAATTCCAATCACAGTCCAGCACCAAATTTTCAACGTCTCTAATTCAATCAAGTATCAGTAAAATAAGGGCAATGTTCTTTTAAATGGCTATCGGTTCATCAAATAAAATAAAATTTTGTAATCTAAGTAAGCTTACTGGCGACTGTATTTCTGTTTACCATGACTTCCGTTATGTCATTTCCGAACGTAAACCGGCTCAGCCCAGTTGGTAATGAAGGAACGTGATGTTTAATGCGGATTCTGGATTATAACGTCTTTCTCTTGAGGTTACCCGTGGTAAAGCAAATCGGTTTGTGCCTCTTAAAAGTAAATGCCTGAGCCCACGCATTGAATCTGTGACAGTTAGTTCCACCAGACCATTGTGGCCACATTTACCAGCCCTATGAGTGTGTTGTAACGGATGATAAGCTTAGCTTACAAAATTAGTCACGGTGGAAATAATGCAAGTTTATTCAATGGTTAAGCAGAAGCAAGCTTCTGACGCGGAGATTATGCTATTCTCATGTTTGCAGGATGTAAGACTCTTCTAGGCATCATAGGCTAGCCATTTTGAAATTTTCGCAAATTCAGCGAATTTCTTAGTTCGAGAAAATCCAGTGTGAAGTATGAAATTACCGGATAATTCTATTATTACCGTCAATATTACTATCATTTTCATCATACCGCTGCTGGAACACATGTGCTTGAAGATCATTTAATGCCTTTTGGTCATTATGGAAGTAGTTTCCCAAGAACAGGTTCTTTCCCTGTCTGCGGAATCCTTTTCATGTTAATATCAAACATCCTCTTCCGTGTAGGATGTAGATGAAGATGAAATGGGAGATAGGATACTGCGTGAAGAGTCTGACAGAGCACTGAAAGACCTGAGTCGAAACAAGGCCCCGGGAGTAGACAACATTCCATTAGAACTACTGATGGCCTTGGGAGAGCCAGTCATGACAAAACTCAACCATCTGGTGAGCAAGATGTATGAGACAGGCGATATACCCACAGACTTCAAGAAGAATATAATAATTCCAATACCAAAGAAAGGAGGTGTTGACAGATGTGAATATTACCGAACTATCAGTTTAATAAGTCACAGCTGCAAAATACTAACGCGAATTCTTTTCAGACGAATGGAAAACTGGTAGAAGCGGACCTCGGGGAAGATCAGTTTGGATTCCGTAGAAATGTTGGAACACGTGAGGCAATACTAACCTTACGACTTATCTTAGAAGAAAGATTAAGAAAAGGCAAACCTACGTTTCTAGCATTTGTAGACTCAGAGAAAGCTTTTGACAGTGTTGACTGGAATACTCTCTTTCAAATTCTGAAGGTGGCAGGGGTAAAATACAGGGAGCGAAAGGGTATTTACAATTTGTACAGAAACCAGATGGCAGTTGTAAGAGTCGAGGGGCATGAAAGGGAAGCAGTGGTTGGGAAAGGAGTGAGACAGGGTTGTAGCCTCTCCCCGATGTTATTCAATCTGTATATTGAGCAAGCAGTAAAGGAAACAAAAGAAAAATTCGGAGTAGGTATTAAAATTCATGGAGAAGAAGTAAAAACTTTGAGGTTCGCCGATGACATTGTAATTCTGTCAGAGACAGCAAAGGACTTGGAAGAGCAGTTGAACGGAATGGACAGTGTCTTGAAAGGAGGATATACGATGAACATCAACAAAAGCAAAACGAGGATAATTGACTGTAGTCAAATTAAATCGGGTGATGCTGAGGGGATTAGATTAGGAAATGAGACACTTAAATTAGTAAAGGAGTTTTCCTATTTAGGGAGTAAAATAACTGATAATGGTCGAAGTAGAAAGGATATAAAATGTAGACTGGCAATGGCAAGGAAATCGTTTCTGAAGAAGAGAAATTTGTTAACATCGAGTATAGATTTAAATGTCAGGGAGCCATTTCTCAAAGTATTTGTATGGAGTGTAGCCATGTATCGAAGTGAAACATGGACGATAACCAGTTTGGACAAGAAGAGAATAGAAGCTTTCGAAATGTGGTGCTACAGAAGAATGCTGAAGATAAGGTGGGTAGATCACGTAACTAATGAGGAGGTATTGAATAGGATTGGAGAGAAGAGAAGTTTGTGGCACAACTTGACTAGAAGAAGGGATCGGTTGGTAGGACATGTTTTGAGGCATCAAGGGATCACAAATTTAGCATTGGAGGGCAGCGTGGAGGGTAAGAATCGTAGAGGGAGACCAAGAGATCAATACACTAAGCAGATTCAGAAGGATGTAGGTTGCAGTAGGTACTGGGAGATGAAGAAGCTTGCACAGGATAGAAAAGCATGGAGAGCTGCATCAAACCAGTCTCAGACTGAAGACCACAACAACAACAACATCAAACATCAGCTATTACTCGAAGATTACATTAAATTACAATTACTCGAATATTACATTAAATTTAATATTCGCTACTATAATGTAGGAAAGTATTTCACAGTTGCAATACTCGCATCCAGCCCATTGACCTTACACTTAGTCGCTGACCATAAATTCTAGCCCAGAGTGCCACCAGTTTAAGTAACGTAATGTAACGTAGACTGTTTACCAGTGCTCTTTCTCACTGGAAAATACGTAATTCACTCATTGGGCTCCATAAGTACACTGTAACAGTAATTTCTGTGTATGGAATGCATACCGATTGTGGAATTTAGTGGTGCTCTCTCTTCAACTTCTGTATACAATATGCCTGACCTAAACGGGCGGGTTCCATTCCCGGCGGGGTCAGGGATTTTCTCTGCCTCGTGATGACTGGGTGTTGTGTGATGTCCTTAGGTTAGTTACGTTTAAGTAGTTCTAAGTTCTAGGGGACTGATGACCATAGATGTTGAGTCCCCTAGTTCTTAGAGCCATTTGAACCATTTGAACCTAAACGGGCCTTTTATCATTACAGACCCTGGGCAGTGCAACATCATACTGACAATAGTAATGTGCTTATACTGACAACCTGACTGTTCGTTTTACCTGATTTTGTAATCATTTAAATAAAACAACATGACCTTCCAGTGGGCGACATTTCGTCCCCCTTTTCCTTCTACGAAATTTGTCACTAACCTTTTTTCCTTACAACCAGAGAAACGCGGCAGAGTAAGGCCGGTAAACGATTCACAAACCACGATTTAGTGCCGTTAAGACGATTTCCATAAACATTGTCGTAGCTGAAGGAATTTAGTTTCTTCTTAATTCGTCTTAAGCAGCAACGTTCACAGATATCTCAAACAGGAAAAAGCTCATTATCTAGGTACGAAATGTCGCCCACTGGAAGGTCATGTTTTTTTATTTAAATGATTACAAAATAATGTAAAACGAACAGTCAGGTTGCCAGTATAAGCACATTGCTGTTGTCAGTATGATGTTGCACTGCCTAGGGCCTGAAATGATAAAGGGCCCGTTTAGGACAGGCAAATTATATATAGAAGTGGAAGAGAGAGCACCACTAAATTCTACAAACTGTACGCATTGCATACACACAGAAATTACTGTTACAGTGTACTTATGGAGCCAAGTGAGTGAATTGCGTATGTTCCAGTGAGAGAGAGCAGTGGCAAACAGTCTTCGCTACATTAAGTTACTTAAACCGGTGTCACTCTGAACTAGAATGTATAGTCAGCGTCTAAGTGTAAGGTCAATGAGTTGGATGTGAGTTTTGCAACTATGAAATACTTTCCTACATTATAGAAGCGAATATTAAATTTGAACAAATATTGCGGAGATTTTGTACTTGGATAGCTTAGAATGAAAATCTTCTGTTTATTGCAAAGGAAAACAATTGATTTTCTGAGGCATTGTCTGTCATACACAACTTGAAACAGGTCATGTCGACCAAATCATATGGAAGAACTGACAGCGACGAATAACTGAAGGCAGTAGGATCTCTTGCCTTTTGGTTTGGCAGTACTCGACAGCCATTTCTAGGCGCAAGTAAATGAAGAAAGGTAGCGCGTTTTTGTTATCAAGTAACGTCTTCAACAATTACTTTAGTTTTAATGTAATCTTCGAGTAATTGCTGATTTTTGATATTAACATGAAAAGGATTCCGCAGACAGGGAAAGAACCTGTTCTTGGGAAACTATTTCTATAATGACCAAAAGGCATTAAATGATCTTCAAGCACATGTGTTCCAGCAGCGGTATGAAGAAAATGATAGTAATAATGACGGTAATAATAGAATTATCCGGTAATTTCACACTTCACACTGGATTTTCTCGATCTAAGAAATTTGCTGAGTTTGTGAAAATATCAAAATGGCTAGCCTATGATGCCTAGAAGAGTCTTTACATCCTGCAGACAAGGGAATGATATAATCCCCGCGTCAGAAGCTTGATTCTACTTAACCTTTGAACAGACTCGCAGTTTTTCCACCGTGACTTATTTTGAAAGCTAAGCACATCATCCACTACAGCACACTCCTGGGGCTGGGAAATGCGGCCACAATGGTCTGGCGGAACGAACTGTCACAGGTGCAATGCGTGGGTTCAGGCATTTACTTTTAAGAGGCACAAACCGATTTGCTTTACCACTGGTAACCTCAAGAGAAAGACGTTATAATCCAGAATCCGCATTAACCATCACGTTCCTTCATTAATAACTGGCCAGAGCCGGTATAGGTTGGGAAATGACATAGCGAAAGTCATGGTAAACAGAAATACAGTCGCCAGTAAGCTTACTAACATTAGGAAATTTTATTTAATTGGATGAACCGATAGCCATTTAAAGGAACAGGCCTCTTATTTTACTGATACTTGATTGAATTAGAGACGTTGAAAATTTGGTGCTGGACTGTGATTCGAATTCTTATCTCCTCTTTTAAGGATCTGAATCTCTCGGAATAGTATAGTTCAATCATTTCGTTCCTTTTCCCAAACTGCAATCTTCTCTAGGACTCCTCCAAAGGTATGTATGTGGGTCCGAATACTGATCCAATACAAAAATATTCATAATATCATTTCAAGTCCTATCACGTGACCATCAAACTGCCAGTGAAAATTAACGTGCATTTTTAATGTCAGTTTATGTGTTGCCAACAATCGCATTAGGTGCCGTTATTTCTGGTCAAACAAACACACATCAGCCGGCCGCTGGTGGCCGAGCGGTTCTGGCGCTACAGTCTGGAACCGCGCGACCGCTACGGTCGCAGGTTCGAATCCTGCCTCGGGCATGGATGTGTGTGTTGTCCTTAGGTTAGTTAGGTTTAAGTAGTTCTAAGTTCTAGGGGACTTATGACCTCAGCAGTTGAGTCCCATAGTGCTCAGAGCCATTTGAACCAAACACACATCTTACTGTTGGTGAGTAAGCAGCTGATACTTAAGCTATATTCGTGGATGCACGGTAAGTGTGCGGTTCGATTGACGCTTAGGCACGAAAGTTTGTATCCTTATTTTAGATTCAAACACCTAGCAGCTGGTAAGAAAAACCTATACGTAACATTTGATTTTACTTAGTTAACAATCCGATTATGTGTTGGGTTCGTATCTCCGTCACAGAACTCCACATCATGCACTTCATCATTAAATGCATGCACACTTTGATACTTCAGAACGGAGGTATATCAGGCAACTTTCGTGGTTAGTTAACAGGGACGAAGGGTATTGATAGGAGTCCCGGTTATATTACAAAAATAGCCGTCTTTTATTGTCAAGTTTAGATTTGGTTACTGGAATTGGCAAATGTTTCGGTAATTCATGATTCTTCATTGCTATTTCTCAATACGATACAATTTTATTAGATTACATTAGACTAATTCTTATTCCATAGATCATGAATACGACATTTCGTAATGAGGTGGCACGAGTTATTTTAATGAAAGATATCTTTACTTACCAAGATTTAATTCCTTTACAACAATTTCTTACTCTCTCCCTCTCATTATTTTTTATTTCTCTCTCTCTCTCTCTGTCACACACACATTCTTTTTTTTAATTTTTATTTGTTTGTCGTGCGCGACTATTAGTGAGGCACGAAAATTTCTGTGAATGAGTTCTTAGTTTTGAGTACACTTACGAAAGAAATATAAAAACAACTATGAGAGTTACTGATTTATGATGCTTCGTTTACAGCCAGTTCTGGGTATTATTAGTAATTACGCTCCAGTGCCTAAACCTAGTTACAGAAATGCGAATCAGACGCATTACGTACTCCAGGCCGTAGCAGCTGCGACTTGGATACGCCAGCTATGGTCACTTCCCAGCCCGCTGTAGTATCACATCGGTTCGTCTTCTCCCTGCTGGTACTGTAACTGAGATTTGGCAACAAGGCAGGGTATGTTTGGCAACTCTGTGATCGACGAGTTACTTCCTGGTGTGAACGGAATTAAGCCTCAAAGTTCACTTGATTTTACCTGTCATTTCCATTGAATAATCTGAGTTACTATCGCTTGAGGTGTAATAAAAGATTGAAAATTTACGGTTTTCGGCCCAGAAAAGTCGTTGCACGTGGAATTCACAAGTAATCTCGTTCTTTAAGTAGCGGTTTACGACTTCTAGTAACCATTGGCCTCGTTACATGAAGCTGAGACACATACCTCTTCGCCAGCTCTTTTGTAACGTCCTGACCTGTGAAAAAGCGTCAGTTATGGCTCGCAGTACCAGTCTCACTAACTGTAACGCTTTTATCCCTTCTGTGGAAGAGCTTCAAGCAGTCAGGTCAAACATCGATAAGAAAATCGTAAGAAAATACTTTCGGCTCATAGTGCAATGGTGAAAAACTTACAATGGTGCACAACAGGTAACGCCTCTTTCCGGTGCTGGCAAGCAAATTTAGGGTTTAAGGAATATGTAACTTTACCTATGAAATGCCACATTTGTATACCTCTTGAGTATGTCACAGCATACCAATTAAACACAGACCCAATCTAAATGAGTAGTATTTTACTAATTCGTGTCCATAGAGGCACGCTTGTGTACAGATACTCAGTTTCATTAAAAGAGTCTTTCATCGTAAGGTTATGGTGGGTAGTTTTATTTCATTTCTTATAATACAGTGCACAATTTTAGTAAGTTTTCCTTTAATGCTGTTAAATCAATAGTAAACATGAGAGAGATATTAATCATCAAGCATACATGCGAATTCTCTGATGTTATCTATAACAGTCTGACAATGCACATGCAGTTTATTGATTACATCATGTAGATAACTTGTTCTGATTTAAAGCTGTCAAACAAGGTTTGAAGAAGAATAAAATGCCACTACCACACGACAGCTAATGTAAAAAATACTTTTCTGACGTATTTTGGCACGATGCGCTCTCCCCATACATAATACAAAAGTTTCGAGATGCATCTGCGGCCTGGCTGTCTATTAAACCTGAAAAGAACAAAATATCGCAGAAGTTAGCTCTTTTTTGACATGCGACTATTTTGGGTTGAGAAGTGAAGTTAATTATGATCAAAGTTCCATTAGATTGATAACTTTAGCAGACAGCAGAATTGAGTTTTGAAAAATGTAGCAGTGAATGTACTCGAACTCGCGACATCTTTTCTACAGTGTGCGACACTTACCATGAACTCAACAATTCCTCCAGAACTTCAGCATTCCACTGCACTGTACGACAATGCATACGGCCGGGTATAGACTTCTGAGAGACAATGACTTACTGCTTTTCTTTTACACTGAACGACGTTTTCAACAAACAGAAAGCGCCATAGCGTAGCTCAAGTGGAAAGGAACACTTCCTATTTAAATTTCTGCATCTTACACAGTTGGCTGTTATGTGTAGGTCGCAGTTACGTGATTTTATTTCGTTGATTACAAAATAGAGTCGAATGTATACACTGGATAGCCGAGGCAGCTAGTTCATGGTGATTTGATCAACCAAGTAAATGAATTTACTGAACATGCTGCAAATTACTACAGGGAGCGTGTGTGTAAGAATTCTCATCCAGTGTGGCGCAACGGCGTTACGATAGAAAAATGAGTCACAGAAAAGAGGGATTCGTGGTCTGTTGGACTGATGACAGGTTCATATACCTGCAGTCTGGGTTCGATTCCAACTCCTGTCAATGATTTTATATAGGAACAGACCGATTCCTTTCTCTTCTGGCTACACCAAGTGAAGAAGATATAGTGGTACTGGTGTCTGAAATTCACATTAAAAAAGATATTCCATTTCTACCAAGTAGACGTTAGTTTGAACCACAATAAAGTCTGGAGTGGCGACATGTAGAAACTCTATCACCAGTAACCTTACTTATACTAGTTATTTGTTTCTAGTGACGAAACAAACGTTATGTAGGGTTACAGGCCACTTATTCCATCTTTTATCTGAGCTTCTGTATGTCGATAAAATTGGTTCTGAACTGGGAATGCAACTCAGACCGCCCTTAACGCGGAATTTGATCCATTCGTGACAATACAGCTCGGCTGCAATTTGTTGTTCGTTCAAAACTGCAGATTCCTCAACATCTCCACATGTTGCGCGTGAATGGGTTCGAATGCTGGTCCGGCACTAAAGATTTCATTATGTATTATCAAGCTCTAGCATGAGAACACCTATCTGCTGGTGGTTAATAATTTTGATGTTAATGTATTTTCATTCGTTGTGAACACTAACGGTATTTGACGTTTTTGACTCCCAGTGAGACACATGGCTATTTGCGACATCACTGTAAGTTCAAGATGTTTTTCCGAGCTGCTGGTGGAAAAAAATTCGGTATCTGACGTCTCTTTGTGTTAGTCAACAACGATATGTGTGGTGCCCTATTCCCAGTCAGCACTGAACTCTTCGTCATATTATTTCTAGTTGAAACATGCTCACATGTCGCTTCTTTTGCAACAAACCCATATTTAACGTTCGTTTTCTCTAGAATATAACAGCGATAGGTGCTGGGTTGGAGTCCTGGGAAGGAAAAGATTAATGTTTCGTCTCGTCATTTCAGTTAAAACATCTAGCTACTGCCGAGAAAATCCGATATGTCACAGTTGATTGTGCTTCAATATCAATCCGATTAGGTTCTGGGTTCGAATCCCTGTGCAACACAAAGCCTTACCTCACGGCGTTTCAAGTAAGTTACTTGTGAAGAAGCAATATTTAACATCTCTCGTAATTCGTTAACAGGGACAGTAGATGCTGGGTAGGAATTCTCGTCCGTTAAAAATGTCTGCGTTATGTAATTTAAAGGCGATATTTGTTAACTGATACTGTCTAAAATCGAGGTATATCACTCTCTGTATGCCTAATCAGGAATGACTGTTAGTTTCCGTCAGTCACGAAATCTTTGCTTTGTTTGCAGACCTGGGTTTGAATCCATATGCAGAACGAGACGGTTCGTCGTGTTATTTGAAGTTCATACATATTCTCAACTAGCTGCTCGTGAATAACTTAAATTTTTAATATCATTTTGTGTTAAATAATAAGTACGGTATGTTACTTCCAAGAGTAAATCATGAATACGACGAACTTATTACGTACATTACCTATCTGACGTAATAATGAGAGTGGTAACATTTCAGGTATGTCATTTAATATAATAAATGTGAGCTTACAAGCCTTAAGGACAGTCTTATCTGTGATAAGGTGTTCCCTGATATTTGTAGTATCGTGGTATTACTTTACATCTTGAGTTATTGCGATATAGAGCAGTGTTTCCTAGTGGTGACTTTTTGGGACCATTGTCAATAGTCAAACGACTGTACCAAGGAGCGATTTGAGGACATGCTAGACAGCTGCGGTATGTCGGTTGCAAGCGAATCAGGCGAAATACAATTCAGGTCGTTCGGACACTTTTGAGCACGACTGTACATGCAGCAGATAATAATTGGGAGGTCAGCAACTCATATATCAGTTATGTACTGCATGCGCCGTACATTTTTAATTATAAATATTAAAAGTATTGTAATAGGAATTAAAAATTTAGAAACACAGTTTCTCAGTACTAACTGTATGGACGGTAGGAAACCGTGTAGTGGTAAAAAAAAATTATTTTATACTTCTTGTACATTTTAATCTATATGGCTACTATGCAAATCACAGATAAGTGCCAGCCAGAGGGTTCGTAGAATCACCTTTACAATAATTCTCTACTATTCGACTCTCGAACAGCGAGCGGGAAAACGAAGATGTGTATCGTTTCGTGCGGACGCTGATTTCCTTTATTTTATTATGATGATCATGTCGCCCAGTGTAGGTCGGCGCCAGCAAAATCTTTTCGCATCGATGGATAAATTTGGTGACTCAAATTTCGAAAGTAGATCCCGTCGCAATGAGCAACGCCTTTGTGTTATAGGTACCCATCCCAAATACTTATCATGTCCGAGACACCCTTTCCCCTCTTGTTCGATAGTACAAAACGTGCTTTTTTTTTAAGTTTCTTAATGTACTCCGTTAATTCTATCTGGTAAGGATCACACACTACCCAGCAGTACTCTAAAAGAGGACGGACGAGTATAGTCTTCTTAGTAGACATTTGCATCTTCGAAGTGTTCTATCAATAAAACGCAGTTCTAGCGTCACCTTCCCCACAAAATTTTCTATGTGTTCTTTCCAATCTAAGTTCTACGTAATTATTATTCCTAGGCATTTAGTCGAACTGCCGCCCTTTATGTTTTATTAATTTACTGTGTAGCCGAGGTTTAACGTATTCCTTTAGGCACTCACGTGTATTATCTCACCTATTCATTACTTAAGATGTATTGCCAATGTTCGCGCCATACAGATATCTCTTCT
The DNA here is from genome assembly GCF_023898315.1 of Schistocerca nitens. Lineage (NCBI taxonomy): Eukaryota > Metazoa > Arthropoda > Insecta > Orthoptera > Acrididae > Schistocerca > Schistocerca nitens. Next base: position 316,218,198 of record NC_064621.1, on the reverse strand, counting down.
AAATCGTTTTGAAATTTCTTCTGATCTTCTGATTACCTTACTAGACGAGAAACGACAGTATCATCTTCAAACAACCAAAGACGTCAGCTCAGATTGTCTCCCAATCGTTTATATAAATAAAGAATAGCAGATAGTGAACCTCCAACCCTAGAAGAAGTTAAAGAAATAATAAAGTCATTAAAGAATCGTAGAGCACCAGGAGAAGACTGCATCATCGTGGAAATCTGGAAGTTACAAGACCCAGAACTCATCATAGACATCCACAGAATCTTGGAGGATATCTGGGAGACCATGAAAATTTCTGACGACTTGAAAACTGCCCTGATACACGAACTACACAAAAAAGGTGACAAGACTGACCAGAACAACTACAGAGGAATATCCCTACTACCGGTCACATACAACACTCTCTCTAAAGCTTTACTAAACAGACTACAATGCCAGACCGACCACTTCATTGGGGAATACGAAGGAGGCTTCCGTAAAGGGTGATTTTGTGCGGAACAATGATTTTACAACACAGGCAGAACCTGATAATTATCTTTGTCGACCTCAAATAGGCATATGACTCTATCGACCGGAAAACTCTCTTCAAAATTGTAACTGAATGCAAAGTAGACAATAAAGCACGAATTATCATAGAGCAACCCTTGACCAACATGACTTTCAAAGTAAAGTTCTGTGGGGAACTACCAGAGCCCTTTGAAATTCTCACAGGTGTCCGTCAAGGTGATGGTCTCTCACCTCTCCTTTTCAATCTACTGTTAGGTAAAGTAATAAAAGAATGTGAAATTTTACAACAGGGGATAACCTTAGGAAACCTACAGATGAAATGCCTGGCTTTTGCAGACGATTTGGCGATTGTCATGAAACTTATAAATGAAACAAAAGAAGCTATTGAAGAACTACACGAAATCGCTTCCAAAACTGGACTAGAGATCACTTACGAAAAGATACACTTTATGAGCACAAAGAAACTCTCATCCTTGAACACAAAGTACGGCATGATTAACAAAACGGCAATCTTCAAATATCTCGGTGAAACACTACAAACGAGCGGGCATAACAGGGACTCAAACGAAGAAAGAAAAACTGAACTGTACAGGGCATACAAAATAGCGTAGAATCATTACTACAAGAAGTCTATCTCACAAAAAGCCTAGTTACGCCACTACGACACGGTGGTGCTCCCCGAAGCACCGTATGCAGCAGAGACTACACTAATCCTAGGGGATACACGTATCAGACAACTAGAAAAAGGAAAATGGAAAATACTTAGGAAATTATTTGGCGCAACTAACAGCAATGGATTATGGATCAAGAAACGTACAGAGGAACTAAACAAAAATACGGAGACAATCGCAGAAAACACTGGAAAAAGCAGACTACAGTTCTATGGACTCCTATACAAAATGTCATCACACAGACTGACCAAACAGATCTTTGAGTGGGTAACCACTAGAAACTACAAGTGGCTGGCAGAGGTAGAAAACGACCTGAACCAACTCAACATCACACGAGAGGCAATAAACTACAGAATAAAATTCAGAAATATCATTAACAAAAGTAAACTACATGAGATACACTGTGACCAACGAACGGGCTTGAAATGGGCCGAGGAACGCAAACAAGACCACAGGTGGAAAATAAAAGAAATATGGGCAACCAAAAAGTCAACCATGATGAAGCCGAAGACACGAAGCCGACAAGAAGCATGGACAGAGGACCGGAAACAGATGCACTGCGAGAGAATGAGAGATCTTTGGGCAGCATGGAAGGCTGCAAAAGGAATTGGCCATGTAGTTTAGTCCAATTGCGCTCTTTAAGGGCAAAACGTCAGTAATAATAATAAAAGATAGCAGAGGGACCACAGCACTGCCCAGGGAAAGCCAGAAACCACTTGTGTTTTACCCAATGCCTTTCCGTCAGTTACTACGAACTGTGACCTCTCTAACAGAAAATCACGAATTCAGTAGCATAAGTGGCATGATATTCCGTAAGCACGAAACTTGATTTCAAGCCGCATCGGAAGTACGACGTCAAAAGCCTACTGGAAATCTAGAAATCAGGAAACAATTGGAAATTCCTTGTCGAAAGCACTCAACAAACCACGTGAGTAAAGAGATATTTGTGTATCACAAGGACGTTGTTTAAAAAATCCATGTTGACTACGTGTAAATCAACCGTATCTAGAAATACGGAGCCGGCCGCGGTGGTCTCGCGGTTCTAGGCGCGCAGTCCGGAACCGTGCGACTGCTACGGTCGCAGGTTCGAATCCTGCCTCGGGCATGGATGTGTGTGCTGTCCTTAGGTTAGTTAGGTTTAACTAGTTCTAAGTTCTAGGGGACTAATGACCTCAGCAGTTGAGTCCCATAGTGCTCAGAGCCATTTGAACCATTTAGAAATACGGAAACAATATTGGTAATAGTTTTTCAAATTTCCATTCTTGGGATATGGATCTTCCGACGAGCAAATGGTTGTATATGATTATCCATGACTTGAAAGTTGTCACTGCTGTCAGCTGCAGCGGAATCAGCGGCGATGTGCGACAATGTCTGCCGAATCCGGATTCGAACCTGGTATATACTGACTGCTAGGTAGGTGCCTTAACCACTCCGTTGTCCGGAACACAACGTAATAGTAACCGTACAGACTATGTCCTCACCTACCATGGCCGATCCGCACTCTCATTAGCGCTACCTATCCGCAGCCCATGTCCATTACAAATGGTTCAAATGACTCTGAGCACTATGGGACTTAACTGCTGTGGTCAATCGTCCCCTATAACTTAGAACTACTTAAACCTAACTAACCTAAGGACATCACACACATCCATGCCCGAGGCATGATTCGGACCTGCGACCGTAGCGGTCGCGTGGTTCCAGACTGTAGCACCTAGAACCGCTCGGTCACTTCTGCCAGCCCATGTCCATTACACTTCCGTTCGCTAGTCAAAAATTCCCACAGGAGATCGGACTTATTTGCGCGTCCGCACTGATGAAGGTGGAAGTGTGGATAGGCAATGAGGCGTGCCGAGATAATCCGTGCAGTTGCGATAGTGCTCTGTCCCGGATAACGCAGGGGTTTCCGCACCCTCCTAGCAGGCAGCAGATCCCGAGTTCGAATTACGATCCAGTGCACATTTTCACTCGTCGCCGCTGATTCCTCGTAATGTCACACATCCCTATTATTTGTAATAAACTCTGTGTCTGGATGGCGCAGTGGTTAACACAACTGTCTAATCAGCAGGATACCCCGGGCTCAAGTCCCGGTCTGGCATACATATTCACTCGTCGCTGTTGATTCTACATAAAGTCCCGATGCAGATGATACCATTAGTTCATTCTCTTCCCTTTCCTTTCCCCGTCCCTTCCTCCTCCACCATCAATTTACGTATCCGAATCCTAAACATTCTAAACAACAAAAGCTCATACGGTGTTGATGAAATTTCAAACAGAAATATGAAAAGTTACTCTAATTGAAAAGTGGTGTTCTTAATTATATGCAATACATCACTTTCCTTAGGGTTTTTCCTGACGGAGTAAAATACGCAATTTTTAAAACTGTTTATACGAAACGTGTCAAGAAGTACTTAAACAATTGTAGTTCAGTTACCTTACATAATTCTTATTGCAAAAAAGCTGGAAAGGGGATGCGTTCAGCGCGAATAGTGTAGAAAGAATAAATTTTGATCGGTGCATGATTCCAGACGAGTTTCTTAACCGTCAACGCTATTTATACGTTCCTTCAAGAAATATGGCAGGCATTATTCATAAAATCCCCAGGTGGAATTCTTGTGGTTTTTCCAAACCGTTTGGTTTCGTACTACAAATTACTCTCTTCGAAAATCAGAACCTTCATGGAACTGGTGGCTACATGCACAACTAGTTTCAGTTATAATTAAAAAATAGAATGCTAGACGCTGTGGTGAATAATTCAAACAATCTAGAAGAGAGAGAAAATTTTAGTGACTAGGGGCAAATGACGGAGTAAGTAAAAAAAGGTTCTATTTTGTGTTAACTCCTGCTCCTCCTAAACATGTAAGATTTTCCATTCAACATTCATCAAGCGGAATGAGCATTCTTTTGCAGACGTTACTGGGGTTTTAATAAATCCTAATATAGAGAAAGCAACAGAGGAGATTGTTAATGATGTTTTTTAAAGAATTATTAAGTGATTCTCAAAGAAGGGTCTAGCCTTAGTATTTAGAAATAACTATAGATTTCAGTATTTTAAACATAGATGCGATACAGCAACGGTTCCACGTCAAAAGATCGGCTGTTTTTTAATCTTTTGAACTATAGATTTAGTTCTGTACAACACATAGAGTCATACCAGCAATTAAAACAACACGTGAACAGAAGTCCATAAACAGGGTAGAATGGTCAGAATTGTACGTAGTGATGAAAACTTGAACTGGAAGAAAAACTTTGCTGAACTTCTCAAACTAGCTACTTTTGTTCTATGGACAATTATCAGTCTTGGAAACCCACACCACATTTTGCGTATTTCCTCTGAACACTGTCTTATGGAATAATTTTCTGGCGTAAATCGTCATTTATAAAGAAAAATGATTGGGGAAAAACGTGCAGTAAGAATAATACATGGATTTCAACAAAACTCTTTAATAACTTAGGCGATTTATCTCAACCATAACGATACATGTATTCGATAATGAAATTCATCATAGAAAACCCATCACGAATTGCGAAGAACTGTGACGTTCCCACCTAAAACACTAGAAGAAAAAATGATCGTTGTTACCCATTATTGAAGCTGTCAGTGGCTAAAAATTTGAATTTGATACGCAGTAACAGGAAATTTGCTAATTTACCGAGTACCATAATATATATGACTGGTAGCAAACGAAGCTTCAAATGTAACCTCAAATAATTTCTCCTAGACTTCCATGGGCGAATTGAGAAAAGACAGCCTGCAAAAAAAAAAAAAAAAAAAAAAAAAAGTAATTTGTTCCACAGTCTGTATGAGAATGTTTTTCATACTGCCATGAAGGTAAAATGGAATTACTACGTGAACACGTTTCGCAAACACTGACATGTTCATACTTGTTACTATACTACCACTCTAATGACGATCAGCACTCAGAAGCCATCATTATATTCATCGAGTAAGGCAATGTATAATACGAAGGAAAACAAGCCTCATCTTCGTAGGAAGATGATAGTGAATCGTGACGATTCTAAGGGTCATATTTATATTTCACGTACAATGAGATATCACTAATTTAGTAACTGATCTCATACAGCTTATCAAGGCTTGCAGTTTTCTCACATGACATCTTGTGAAACATAGGTACAAGGCAACAGGTAGGTTCTTGAATTTTCCAAAAGCGTTTGACGAGGTACCCCCCGAGCAAATGGATTACATACTCACGTACCTGAGTCGCTCGAAGGCTTCATAACATCCACTACGAAATCTTCAATGCCTAATGTTCACCAGGGAAGCATGATAGGACCGCTCTCTCTTCATACCAGTTTGGAACTTTAGTAGTGGCAACTATATATTTACAGCTCGTACAAAATAGATACGCGTTTCAAAGTTTTACTGACCGTCAGAGTAGTCACCAGCATAGTTTATAACCCTCTGTCAGCGATGTGGAAGTCGTAATATACTCTTAGCAGTGCAAGATGTGTTGACAGTTCCAGCGGCGCGGTCTATTGCCCGATGAATTTGTAGGAGTTATGAAGAGAATGCGGTGATGTGATTCCTTCAATTTAGAAATCCAGTTGAACTCACGAGGGCTTAAGTCAGGGGTGTGCAGTAGGTTGTACAGCACTTAGCAGCCCTATCAGTCCAAAATATCAGTAACAGCTTACACTGTACGTGCTTGAGCCTTGTCCTGCAAAATGATGGTCAGGTCCTGCTGGAAGTGTCATCACTTCTGTCTCTAAGATGGTCGTAGGCTGCGTTCCAAAAATGAACAGCATAGAGACAGAAGTGATTACATTCTCTACAGGACCTGACCACCAATTCCCAGGACAATGCTCATACACGTACAGTGCGAGCTGTTACTGATTTGTTTGACTGATGGGGCAGCTAAGTGCTATATAACCTACTGCACTCCCCCGAATTAAGCCCTCGTGAGTTCAACTCGATTTCCGTACTGAAGGAAACACTTCAAGGCATTCGCCTCAGAACTGCTACAAATTAATCAGGCAATAGACCGCGCCGCTCGAGCTGTCAACAGAACTGGCACTGCTAAGAGTATCCTACGACTTCCACACCGCTGGCAACGGGTTATACACAATGCTGGTGACTACTTTGAAGGTCAGTCTGATCCCGACGGAGGTTCGTGTCCTCCCTCGGGCATGTGTGTGTGTGTGTGTGTGTGTGTGTGTGTTTGTCCTTACGATAATTTAGGTTAAGTAGTTTGTGAGCTTAGGGACTGATGACCTTAGCAGTTAAGTCCGATAAGATCTCACAAACATTTGAACATTTTTTTGAAGGTCAGTAATCTATTTTGGACAAGCTGTAAGTAAATAGTTGCCACTATTAAATTCCAATAAGGTGAGCAGCGTATAAGGTGAGCAGCAGTTGCGGCTGTTTGCTGATGATGTTGTGGTGTACGAGACTAGCTTGCTCTAAATGTAGAAATATGTATGTTAATGAGCTTGTTTACAAAGGTTGGTTTGTTGATTCGGCGGAGGGAACCAAACAGTGAGGTCGTCGGTCCCCTCGGATTAGGGAAGAAAGTAGACTGTGCCCTCTCACGGGAACGATCCCGGCATTTACCTGAAGCGATTTGGGGAAACCAAAATCATGATGGCCGGACGCGGCTTCAACCATTGTCCTCCCAAATGCGAGTCCGGTGTGCTAATCATTGCGCTACCTTACTCGGTAGTTGATGAGGAAAACCAATCATGAAATGTTCGACTACAGCATTAGTAGCGTAAAGGGGTTTGTCAATTAAATACCTAGACAGCGATATGAAATGAAAGGATCATGTAAGGACGTAGTAGGGATGGCGATTGATGAAAATGTTACTGGAAGAATTTCAATAAAGTCTAGAACACAAGTTCCTACCCTCGTATGTAGATGATGATGTACATGTAGAAGATGTGCTTCAGGCAATGTAGAAAACTAAAGAAGACAAGCCTTATCTCTGACGGAATGATGATGAATCCTGATAATTCGAGAAAACATATTATTAATTCACGTAGTTTTAGGTGCCGCTAATTTACTAACTGGTTATGTAGGTGCAATTGAAAATAACACCAAAGGTCTAATAACTTCAGATAACTTGTTAAATATCGTGATAAATCCTGATGACAAGTTTCACGTTTTTATAAAAAAAATTATTCTCCCTTATTTATGGCTGAAATAATTATTTACGGTAAAAGAGAAGTTCTTTTCTCCATCGTAACCCCAAGTGTATTTTTTTATATTTTATGCAGGAAGTTTTAGGTGGAATCCACTTTTATGTGACACATGTTGAACCTCTATTCCATTTAAAATATGAATTTGGGTTTTGTAAACGGACCCCTACACATTCAAAAGTAAATAAAGATGAATTCCATTAATGGGGTACCATTATGGTTATATTATGTTTTACAATATGGTACAACAACACAACCCGATATGCATAAAATTCGGGTATTCGCTGTCCCTCACAAATACCAGTTTCAAAATGGTTCAAATGGCTCTGAGCACTATGGGACTCAACATCTTAGGTCATCAGCCCCCTAGAACGTAGAACTGCTTATACGTAACTAACCTAAGGACATCACACACATCCATGCCCGAGGCAGGATTCGAACCTGCGACCGTAGCGGCCGCGCGGCTCCAGACTGTAGCGCCTAGAACCGCATGGCCACACAGGCCGGCAAATCCCAGTCTCACTTGGCTTACCGCGTCTTCTGTCGCCAACAGTTGTCACTCATATGAAGCCATCCTGACTAGGCATTTTCTGCGCCATTTCGCCGACACTAGACAGTCTCGTCCAATGTGGCTCCGTACCCAGGATGCAGAAGGCAATGGAAAACACTGCATTAAAGAAACATAGCGTGTATACACAGGACATGTGGCCTATAATTGCCAAAGTGTCATGATGAACTCTACATCTGCAAAAGCAACCGGAATAGTCCCCCATTCAGATCTCCGGGAGGGGACTGCCAAAGGGAAGGCGATTATGAGAAAAACATTGAATAACGAACTTAAGGATAACGTTCTATGAGTCGGGGCGTGGAATGTTGAACGTGGTAGGGAAGCTAGAAAATCTGAAAAGAGAAATGCAGAGGCTCAATCTATATACTGTATAATAGGGTCAGAGAAGCGAAATGGAAAGAAAACACGGATTTCTGTTCAGATGGGTATAAGGTTATATCAGCAGCAGCAGAATATGTTATAACGGGATTCATTATGAAAAGGAAGGTAGGGCAGAGAGTGTGTTCGTCTGAAAACTTCAGTTATAGTGTTATTCTTATGAGAATCGAAAGCATAACAACGCCGACAACGATAGTTCAGTTATACATGTCGACGTCGAACCTGAACATGCAGAGAGAGAGAAAGTACACGAGGATATTGAGAGGGTAATACAGTACGTAAAGGGAGACGAAAATCTAACAGCCATGGGGGACCGGAATACAGTTGCAGGGGAAGGAGTAGAAGAAAAGAGTGCTCGAGAATATCGGATTAGGATAAGGAAGAACAGGAGAGAGAGAGAGACTAATTGAAATCTGTAGTAAATTTGAGCAAATAAAAGCGAATAATCTATTCAAGAATGGCAAGAAGGGAAAGTATATACGGAAAAGGCCTGGTGATACGGGAAGATTTCTGTCAGATTACATCATGTTCAGACCGACGTTCCGAAATCAGACATTCGGATGTAGGGGGTACCCGGGAGCAAATATAAACTCAGATCACAATGTAGTAGTGATGAAGAGTAGGCTCACGTTCAAGAGGTTAGTCAGGAAGAATCAATACGTAAAGAAGTGTCATACAGAAGTGCTAAGGGATGACGAGATAGGCCTGAAGTTTTGTAATGCTATAGATACAAAAGTAAGGAATAGCTCAGAAGGCAGTAAAGTAAAAGAGGAATTGACATCACTAATACGGTAGTCACTGAATTTGGAAAGAAAAACGTATGTGCAAATCAGATAACAGCGAAGAAACAATGGGTAACAGAAGAAATACTTCAGTTGATCGATGAAACAAGGAAGTACAAGATGTACAAGGAGTAGGCTTCGTTTCCGTCGAATAGCCAAAACACAGACCTGTCAGTGTACCTCAGATTCGCCTGTTTCTACACAGGTTGCAGAAGGTGGTAGATATAGCTTTTTCCGACTTCTACTCTGCAGCCGCGAAGGGTATCCGCGCGGTCTAGGGACGTCGTGTCACGGTCCTCGCGGCTTCCCCCGTCGGAGTTTCGAGTCCTCCCTCGGGCATGGGTGTGCGTATAGTCCTCAGCGTAGGTTAGTTTCATTAAATAGTGTGTAAGCTTAGGAACCGATGACCTCAGCAGTTTGGTCCCATAAGACCTTACCACACATCTCCCATTTTTCTACGCAGTTCCGATTTACATTGGAACAATTTCATGCACAAAGCTGCAGGGACAGTAGTGCAGAGTCTGAGGAGTAGTTGCAAGATACATAGAGGCTGCCTAAAACCATGATGGAATTTTACTGTAGCACATAGGTTCGAGAAAGGTGGCTCGCTTCGAGATATGAGAGGGCCAGAAATATGTTTGACGAGTGACTGTAATCATTATGGGACTTCTCCATAGGATCCAACGCCATTTTGTGGCTGAATGGAAAGACTTCATTCCAACTTTTATGGTTCAAATGGCTCTGAGCACTATGGGACCGAACATCTGTGGTCATCAGTCCCCTAGAACTTAGAAATACTTAAACCTAACTAACCCAAGGACATCACACACATCCATGCCCGAGGCAGGATACGACCGTAGCGGTCACGCGGTTCCGGACTGAAGCGCTAGAACCGCACGCCCACACCGGCCGGCATTCAAACTTATAGATATCATTTCTAGCATATAGCGTAACCCTAGAGATCTGAAAAGCTAGTGTACATTTCTTACAACCTCAATCAGCACACCATCTACTACTGTTTGTGATCCTTCTCAAACAGTCATCACCTATAACTCAGTGGACATATCACAGAACTTCTGACATAGTATCGACACAGAATACGTTACAAATAGTGGAGAAATACCTAGTGGAGGCGGCGTGAGGGGGTTGTAAATAACTGTTTGATACCACGTTCCTTAGCCGAATCACTTTCAAAATTCAGCGATGTTATGACGAGGATGCATCGTGGGCTACGTGGAAGCCGACTGCAGGTCTCATAATACACACTCCTACAGTCACAATCTCGGTATTTGTCTGAAGAAACCACGTGATTCGTAGGTAATGCCATACGTGGATTTATAAAGCCAGTATAGCTTTTATCATAGGTACTTGTGTGCACATGTAGAACCAAGACAGCTTGTGACGGTAACGGACAGTGGTTGTTGGGATTGGGTTTTTTAACATCTGGCGGTTTGTAAGCCGATTAAATATTTCTTTCTAAGACACGTTGGTAGCACTCCCAAGAAAATCTTATGAGACATGTCCACCCATAGTTGATTTTCAGTCAGTATTATTTCGTATCGCCAGCGATCAGTTATTGACAAAGTATTGTACTTAGCAGTAGGGGATGCATGATAGGATCGCCTTGAGCATCAGGATTATAAAGTATGTGTTTGTGTTACGACATGTGCAAAGGGAATGACTATGTCCATTCATAAGGATGGTATGGATTTGGCATCCAGAACTGTGATAGCAAAGGGAAGAGTATGTCAAGTCTTAAGAATGGTACTGATATTTCTGTTTCTAGAGCCACAGCCGCCAACAGAGTGTATTTCCGGTACTTCGCTCATTATCGAATGTCGTTCAACTGATACCATGATCGTAACATTTAGTTGTAAGTACAGAGATAAAGTATATATGGGACCAATTTCTTAGGATGATGATTCTACCTGTGCGTGCTCGGCGTGCAGCGCCAGTGACCTGCGCGGGAGTGATACACACTTCCCGTTAAGTGTAGGAGTTGTCCGGATGGAGAGGCCTGTTGGAGTGTAGGAATGTAGATGACTTAACTGTATTGTCATCTAGACGCCTGAATAGCGAACTAATACTTAGTATGTATTGGATAGCCTTCGTGATGGCGTGGAAATTTGAGAATATCGAATAAGGAGGTGTATTTGAGCTAGGCCGTTATTCCCTCCCAAGTAAATTGTTTGGTTGACTGCTTCTGCACATTTCGTGACTTCATTTAGTTCAGAGAAGATCGATTGTGGTGTGTGTATCGAGCATGTGGAAGACACGTGTGCCGCATGTCTAGACGTGAGAAACACCTTAGTTCATATTGAAAACTATAGGAATGATTTGGAATCTGCTACATCACTGACATTGGTATTTGTGAGTGTAAATATCTGTTTTCTCTATTTTTTCGAGTTTCTGTGAAACGTCTTCGCAGGCATGACAAGTTTCTAGTTGGTCAGTGGTTTACAGCAGGCCCCACCTAGCTAAAGTTTTGCGTTTCTAGAGAAATAATTTCCAGTCCATATCTTCGGAATATTGTTTGCATGAGGTTCGATACTGCTGTAGGCTTGATATCGAAAAGTACCACGGAAATGGTGTAATATTATCGCAAACCATGTGAAAATGCATGTGTTCTTGTAATCTCAGTGTCTGTAGATAGGTGTAGAAAAGCAAGTAAGCAATCAGGTCTGGACCAGAATCAATAACGCCTTTGTGCCGAGGGGGGATCAGCCCGAATTTGTAGAACCGTTCTGAGAGTGAAATTGGTCCGCTGGGGATGCTCTGGTCACACGTTGGGGGTGGATGACTGCCGTCCTTGCAAGGGCATATCTAGTGCTGCAAAAAGTGTATATGGTGCTGTCTGTCGTAAATATACGAATGATGTAAAAGGTTGATTTTATATGGCGTAGGATACGAATTGTATGTTTACTACATGGACACGGTACACTTTGATATATTGCAGGCTTGGAGATCTGTTTCGTCCTAAAATATTCAGGCTCCTGTCTTAGGTGTTAGAGTAGTGTAATAGAGTAAGAGTCTTTCCATATTTGATGATCTGTAGGCAACTATGCAGGCTAGGGTTGATTATTGGTGCAATATGGTGATCTCTACAAAATACAATCATAATGCTCTATTCATTCACAAGACATCCATTGTGCCAGGACGTAGGAGCATCTACAAACTGATTCGAACAAGATGGAGGCAAGGTATGTATGGAAAGTTCTGAGAAAGCAAGCGTTCAAAGACAAATTGAAGCACACCATCCATCTATGGTGGGGATGCCGTCACTCATGCGCCGCTGTGGTTAGGCATTTCCAGACCTGTTGCTGTAGGATACCGAAAATTCAAGCCACTTTTTTCTCTTCTGTAAGACAGTGCCTCGAATTCTGTTTGCATAATTGTTCTGATTTCCCCACGTCTGTGCTTATAGAATGCTCTCTTTCCAAGCAACAAGAATGCTTTTATGATGAACGGTGTTTTCGCGAGGGTGCGCAGGATTTTAGTGGTGAGAACATTTAACGTTTCTAAGACATATATTGATAGCAGGACGAACATTTCATGCCATGTGTCAGCCACGCTGGGTACGCGTGCATGGATAGATGCAGCACGCATGTTCCTTTAGGATCGTTAAGAACAATGTACCTTGTGCTATTCTGTGACGTCAGTATCCATAGATATCGTGACAGCAGTTATAAACACATGTGCTGCCCAGAGGCGTCTCGCGTATGGGACTGCCGTGAGCGCGCCTTGGAGTTCTGTGATGCCAGTATAATACTCGAAGAACTCTGACTGCCTACCTGAAAACAGAGCCAACTTTCACCTGCTCGCTGTAGGCAGCAACGGCGTGATAGCGATGACTCACGCTGGCTTGCATCCAGTGGTGGCTCTCGGTGGGATTGACGCATGCGCGCCCTTGGAGCGTTTGCGCTCTGCAAATAGAGCACGACAGAGCATGTAATTTGTATCAGTGTGATAAATATACTAACTTTCAAAATCCATCCCTAAATAAATTGTCCCAAAATAAATAAAGTGCTCTCCTTCCTCTCTCCAGCATCCCAGCGCAAGCTGTGTCGTTTTCCCCTACGGACAACCATCTTGGGTTACGTCACAGAATGGACGACAGTGCCCTCTGGTTGCGGTACACTTACTAGGTCCGTTGGACTGTGGACCTCCGCCTGGGTTACACAATCTACGACCCATCTAATTTTCTGAATTCTTCTGTAACACCAAATTTCAAAAGCTTCTACTTTCCTTTTGTCTGAACTGTTTATCGTCCACGTTTCATTTCCTTGCAAGACTGCACTCCAGACAAATATCTTCAGAAAAGATTTCGTAACATATAAATCTCTAAACGATAATGAAAAATTTATTTTCCTCAGAAAAAAATTTTTTACCATGTTGTCTACATTTTACATCTTCTCTATTTCGACCATCATCAGTTATTTTACTGCCCAAATAGCATACTTCATTCGCCACTTTCAGTGTCTCGTTTCCTAATCTAATTCCCTCAGCATCGCCTAAATTGGTTCGCCCACATGCCATTAGCTTTATATACTTATTCTTGATGTTCATCTTATATCCTCTTGTGGCAAACCACAAGTTCTTATTCCATCTACCTGATCTTAAATTTCTTCCACAAATGTATATTTCTTTTCCTTTACTCTTATTTCAGTGTACAAATTGAATAACAATGCTAGTAGACTATATCGCATGTAAAACTGTGAAATTCAATCTATTATATCAGCTGCAAAATCTAGATGTAGACAGTGAAGAAAACTGCACTTAACCGTGATCAGGTACCAAGCACCATGCAACTGCCGTGCATTAATGGCCAGTTCAAATAAAGGACACCGTAGCTACATATTACACAATTCAATTACGGTATGTCCGCTGGAATAAATGTTTTCATTTTTATTTTTATTTATTTTTTACCTCCAGCTTCGTCTTCCACTCGACTGCTTCAGGTCCAATACGTGTGTCACACTGAAATCAATAATCAAATCATAAATTTTGTGCACTTCTGTATGGGCTTCTATTATGTAGTGATACTGGCTCTCAAGACTGTGTGAAGGCAATTTAGTTATATCATCGAAGATTCGATTATGAGAACGACATATTGCGTCTTAAACTTACAAAAACCTAGGCTTTCTTTTACAACCACGATGTGAAAACATTTCGTTAGCGCATGAACACTATTAAAAAGAACTTAATGTTTACATAGTGCATGTAACCTGAGAGGAGTATCACGAATTGTGGAGCCCCTCCCGACGGAGGTTCAAGTCCTCCCTCGGGCATGGTTGTATGTGTGTGTTGCTCTTAGCATAAGTTAGTTTAAGTAGTATGTAAGTCTTGAGCCGATGACCTAAGGAGTCTGGCTCCTTACGTATTCACATACATTTAAAGATTTAGTGCATATAAAAGTGTTCAGTGACATGAAACATAACATAACCAATCAAGACCTGAAACAGCTGTTAATGTGATATGTGCTTAGATAATATCAGTGTAGTTTTGAACGTAACAAGACCAACATCGTTGAGTTTCCGCAACACAAAATGTATATACTTTGGAACGTGAGCCAGCCCTAATTGATTTTCGCTTTCTGTTAGCATTCTTTGCTAACTATTAGCATTCTTGAACGTTTGGTTTCAGGGACATGTTACCGACGCTAATAGCGTTTAGAATTAAGGAAACTCTTCAAATGAGAACCTCAGACAACGTAACGTAACGTAACGTAACCAATCAAGACCTGAAACAGCTGTTAATGTGATATGTGCTTAGATAATATCAGTGTAGTTCGGAACGTAACAAGACCAACATCGTTGAGTTTTCGCAACACAAAATGTATATACTTTGGAACGTGAGCCAGCCCTAATTGATTTTCGCTTTCTGTTAGCATTCTTTGCTAACTATTAGCTTTCATAAACGTTTGGTTTGCAGGGACATGTTCTCGACGCTAGTAGCGTTTAGAATTAAGGAAACTCTTCAAATGAGAACCTCAGACAATTGCCAGGAAGACGAAAGAGGTGTATTGTGAGCGGCTTTGCTTCCGAGAGTTCTAAAACTTTATCAAAAATTTGTCAAGCTCATGAAGACGACAGCACTTCTAGACACAGTGGAAGCCTATTTGCATTTATAAAATGGGGTTATGTATAAAATTACGTAGCATGATGGTAAAAACTGAAGATACAATTTCTGCACAATGACGGAACATTGAACCCCAACAGCACTTAACTCATTCAAGTGGAAAAATCAATCGTATTTAAAAGTCTATTTCCAGTTGTCATTTCATAACGACGGATTCCAAATACTAGCCCAACCTCATCATTTTGGCACTCCGCGGACTTGAAAGAGTGGGTTCTGAGGCCATCCTTGGTTCCTTCCGGCGGCTGGCTGATTTGGTGAAGACAACCAGCATCGCACGCGGAGTGCAAGCTGAGCTTAATATCTGCAGCATAGTGCCCAGAGTCGATCGCGGTCCTCTGGTTTGGAGCCGTGTGGAGGGTCTAAACCAGAGGCTCAGACGACTCTGCGACCATAATGGTTGCAAATTCATCGACCTCCGTTATTGGGTGGAGAACTGTAGGGCCCCCCTAGACAGGTCAGGCGTGCACTACACACCGGAAGCAGCTACTAGGGTAGCAGAGTACGTGTGGCGTGCACACGGGGGTTTTTTAGGTTAGAGGGACCCCCCCTTGGGCGAAACGATAAAATACCTGACGGCTTACCAGAGAGAACATCATCATCGTTGATAAAGAACGTCCGTCCTCAGAGACCAAAAACAGGAAAAGTTAACGTAATATTGGTAAACTGCAGGAGTATCCAGGGCAAGGTTCCCGAATTAGTATCTCTTATTGAAGGAAATAGTGCGCATATAGTATTAGGAACGGAAAGTTGGTTAAAACCGGAAGTGAACAGTAACGAAATCCTAGACACAGAATGGAATATATACCGCAAGGATAGGATAAACGCCAATGGTGGAGGAGTATTTATAGCAGTAAAGAATTCAATAATATCCAGTGAAGTTATTAGCGAATGCGAATGTGAAATAATCTGGGTTAAGTTAAGTATCAAAGGTGGGTCAGATATGATAGTCGGATGCTTCTATAGACCACCTGCATCAGCAACCGTAGTAGTTGAGCGCCTCAGAGAGAACCTGCAGAACGTCGTGAAGAAGTTTCGTGATCATACTATTGTAATAGGGGGAGACTTCAATCTACCAGGTATAGAATGGGATAGTCACACAATCAGAACTGGAGCCAGGGACAGAGACTCTTGTGACATTATCCTGACTGCCTTGTCCGAGAATTACTTCGAGCAGATAGTTAGAGAACCAACTCGTGAAGCTAACGTTTTAGACCTCATAGCAACAAACAGACCGGAACTTTTCGACTCCGTGAATGTAGAAGAGGGTATCAGTGATCATAAGTCAGTGGTTGCATCAATGACTACAAGTGTAATAAGAAATGCCAAGAAAGGAAGGAAAATATATTTGCTTAACAAGAGTGATAGGGCACAAATCGCAGAATATCTGAGTGACCACCATCAAACGTTCATTTCTGAGGAAGAGGATGTGGAACAAAAATGGAAAAAATTCAGGAACATCGTCCAGTACGCCTTAGATAAGTTCGTACCGACTAAGGTCCAAAGCGAGGGGAAAGATCCACCGTGGTATAACAATCATGTACGAAAGGTACTACGGAAACAAAGAAAGCTTCATCATAGGTTTAAGAGTAGTCGAATCATAGCTGATAAGGAAAAGCTGAACGAAGCGAAAAAGAGCGTAAAGAGAGCAATGAGAGAAGCATTCAACGAATTCGAACATAAAACATTGGCAAACAATCTAAACAAGAACCCTAAAAAGTTTTGGTCATATGTAAAATCGGTAAGCGGATCTAAATCCCCTATTCAGTCACTCGTTGACCACGATGGCACCGAAACAGAGGACGACCGAAGAAAGGCAGAAATACTGAATTCAGTGTTCCAAAACTGTTTCACTGCGGAAAATCGTAACACGGTCCCTGACTTCAGCCGTCGCACGGACGCCAAAATGGAAAATATTGAAATAAACGATATCGGAATTGAAAAACAACTGCTATCACTTAGTAGCGGAAAAGCATCCGGACCAGACGAGATACCCTTAAGATTCTACAGTGATTATGCTAAAGAACTTGCCCCCTTTCTATCAGCAATTTATCGTAGATCTCTGGAAGAACGTAAAGTACCTAGCGACTGGAAGAAAGCGCAGGTCGTTCCCATTTTCAAGAAGGGGCATAAATCAGATGCGAATAATTATAGGCCTATTTCGCTTACGTCAATCTGTTGTAGAATAATGGAACATGTTTTATGTTCT
This sequence comes from Schistocerca nitens, assembly GCF_023898315.1. Taxonomy (NCBI): domain Eukaryota; kingdom Metazoa; phylum Arthropoda; class Insecta; order Orthoptera; family Acrididae; genus Schistocerca; species Schistocerca nitens. The sequence continues at coordinate 316,200,789 of NC_064621.1, read as the reverse complement.
CGTATTATGACGTTCTTAGATAATACAAATCTCCTTCATCATAACCAACATGGATTCCGCAAACAGAGATCATGTGAAACTCAGCTCGCCCTATTTGTCCAAGAAATTCACAGTGCCGTAGACACTGGCGAGCAGATTGATGCCGTATTCCTGGACTTCAGGAAGGCATTTGATACGGTTCCGCACTTACGTTTAGTGAAAAAAATACGAGCTTACGGAATATCGGACCAGGTTTGTGATTGGATTCAGGATTTCCTAGAAGAAAGAACACAACATGTCATTCTTAACGGTTCAAAATCTGCAGATGTAGAGATAATTTCGGGAGTACCGCAAGGAAGCGTGATAGGACCTTTATTGTTTACAATATACATAAATGACTTAGTTGACAACATCGGTAGCTCCGTGAGGCTATTTGCAGATGACACGGTTGTCTACAAGAAAGTAGCAACATCAGAAGACTCGTACGTACTCCAGGAAGACCTGCAGAGGATAAATGAATGGTGCGACAGCTGGCAGCTTTCCCTAAACGTAGATAAATGTAATATAATGCGCATACATAGGGGCAGAAATCCATTCCAGTACGATTATGCCATAGGTGGTAAATCATTGGAAGCGGTAACGACCGTAAAATACTTAGGAGTTACTATCCGGAGCGATCTGAAGTGGAATGATCACATAAAACAAATAGTGGGAAAAGCAGGCGCCAGGTTGAGATTCATAGGAAGAATTCTAAGAAAATGTGACTCATCGACGAAAGAAGTAGCTTACAAAACGCTTGTTCGTCCGATTCTTGAGTATTGCTCATCAGTATGGGACCCTTACCAGGTTGGATTAATAGAAGAGATAGACATGATCCAGCGAAAAGCAGCGCGATTCGTCATGGGGACATTTAGTCAGCGCGAGAGCGTTACGGAGATGCTGAACAAGCTCCAGTGGCGGACACTTCAAGAAAGGCGTTACGTAATACGGAGAGGTTTATTATCGAAATTACGAGAGAGCACATTCCGGGAAGAGATGGGCAACATATTACTACCGCCCACATATATCTCGCGTAATGATCACAACGAAAAGATCCGAGAAATTAGAGCAAATACGGAGACTTACAAGCAGTCGTTGTTCGCACGCACAATTCGTGAATGGAACAGGGAAGGGGGGATCAGATAGTGGTACAACAAGTACCCTCCGCCACACACCGTAAGGTGGCTCGCGGAGTATAGATGTAGATGTAGATGTAGTGGAAAATATGACTGGCTAACAAGTCGATTGTCTTGGATATTTGCCCCCACCTCGCAATTCAAAAGAATCCTCTTATATCACAGGAATTTATGTTTTGAATCGTCTGTTTCCGGCTGCCAATAGCTGCCGCTGATTTAAGTAATGTAGTTCCTGGCTTAATCCTCATTGTTTTGTATATGCACACTTGCAATATTGCAGTGTACCTGAACTAAATTGCCTGTGCCTGGAACTTCCTACAACGCTCACCAAACACGTATCTTCTCTGATTGGAGAGGTTCTTCATACAGAATATGTAGGTAGTCCTGCGACCAGTATCTGCAGTTCTGGATGTTTACAAAACATTCTTTGATATGAAGTACAGCACGGGGTTGAAGTGACAGTTAACAGTTGATGGTAACAATTTGTACAATATTAATTTTATTTTTTTATTTTTTATTTTTTTTTTTTTTTTTTTGCGGATCCTCAAATTTCAAATCTTGTACGGCACTCACACGAAGTGCTCTTTTAATTTTATATCCTTCATTAGTCTCCACGCGATGTACGAGATACACAACCTGCTGTAATAACCTCCTCACCGACATGCGGGCACTTTTCGTGACGTCCATGCGAATTTGTCTATAGCTGCAAGGTTCTTCGCTCCAAGTCGCTTATCCCTCTGCACATTCCGAACGGATTCTACAGCCCTCCACTCCTTGTACAGATCTTGAACAGTGCTGGTATTGGGCAGTTTCCTACTGCGATATGAAGCATTTCTTTAGATTCTTTGATGGAGTCTGTCTTCATGTAACACCTCACAATATCAGTTCGCTATTGTAATGAAAACTGCCCCATTTCTGTAACAACTCAACAATAGCAGCTTCTCGCAACACTAACACAAGAACCCACAGCCTACACAGCTTCCCGATGAAACGCGTTGTAGATAAATTTGGAGACACTGTTGCCACTTCACAAGCAATTTGGGAGAGATAATTAACCGGTACTTAAGGTGCACTGGTTTTATGTGGGGCACCCTGTATGATGTTGACCTTCCTTTCAACCTGTTATGGCGTCACCACAACCGATTCAGTAAACAAGTGTTAACACCATGTCTCAGGTTTCTGATTATCGCATTACACCAACAAAACAAGACAGAAACATGCTATTACCTTTTCTATGGAGGTTTTCTTTTTAAGCCTTTGTTGTGTCTATACGTACAATGGGTAAAGTGACACACAGACAGAAAACAGAATAAAGAATTTTAAAAATACTGCAACAAATCACGGTACGAATGTTGCGACATTTTCGTTAATATGTAGTAAAAAGGTGAAAAAGCTGTAAAATGGTAATCAAATTGTCTAGATGGTTACTTATTATATTTACAACTGTACGTTAGACGTTTTGATTAATGCGCACTTTAATACACAATATGACAGGATATTTCCTATTTAAGTGTAATCAGTTGAACAACTAGTGATTATCGTATTCCCTCTCCCTGGGTGGCTCTTGTACATAATGTTACCATAATTGAATGTAATTGTAAGCAATAGCGATATATGAAAAAAATTACTGGTAGTTCTCTGTACAGCGTAAAATAACAAATTAACAGGCAAATGACAAGCGTTCCGCTGAATGGACTATCGAAGGGTTTCTCGGAACTCTGTGAAGGCTATTGGTACAGTAGGAAGATTAATTACTGTAGCGTAATGAGACTATATTTCAATTTTTTCACTCCCATACGAAACACTTGTTAATTTATAAATTTCAATGAACCGAAGTTCCTTAGCGCGTGATAGTACTCGCTATGAATGTAACTACTAACTGTAGTGGATCTTTGTATTTCTTTATTTTTTTTACATCCTCCTCTAATGATGAGGGTATACATAATTGAACTCGGGTACAGCCAAGAATTAAAATGCTACAATGAGACTAAACACTCCGCACTTTCTACCGAAAACGAGAATCATCAAAGCTCTACTTCTAAACCTTTTTAACGTACCTCTACTAGACGTAATCGTTATTTGCGTCGGAATCTAGGTCTTGACTCTCGCGGCACGCCGTACAAAATTGTATGTGAAAAATTAGATTCACCTGCTACACTCTAATCTTTAAACACTGAAGGTGTAAAAGCAATTATCAGATGAAATTCCATACTCAGCTTCGAGATGATACGGAAGAGGCTGACAAGATAAGTACAGGAAATAGTAAATGTAATAAAACAGCAGAGACATACAGTGTGATTATCATAAAGTTAAACTTTCAAAACGCTGTAGAAATACCGCCGCTTGTCAGAATGACGTCAAATTGCGACGGAATATTGTCTGAGAAGGGGGAAAACTTATGGCAGAAGAAAAAAAATTTACTGAAAATTGATCAATAGATGGCGCTGTAATTGTCAGAATAGGTAAATGAAAGCACGTATTATTCACACTACCCACTGACGTTGGTATAAAAACGTCGGGAACACGAGTTTTGCTGCTTTCGCGTCTGTGATGTTCGCCATGACTGTCTCAATGCAGCATCGTGCTCTGCTTGCAAAGCTGTATTACAAGAATGATGACTGTGTACAAGTCACTCTGCAGAAGTTCCGGACACTGAAGGGATTGAAAAATGGCGTTGGTCTGATGACTGCCGTGGATGTGGAAAAAAAATGATTCAGAAATTCAAAAGGCGGGTTCTTTTGATGTGCAACCTGGTAGAGGGAGGAAATGAGTTGATTCAACGTCAGTGGAAGCAGGAGACGAGTGGTGGTGCGCAAACCTGTGGTGCATAGAGAATTGCCCGGACATTGGACACACGCGTGAGCACGGTGTGTAAAAGCATACTACTCGTCCTTCTTGGCCATCCATTCAAAGTTACCCATGTGCATGAGTTGTTTTCTGTTGACCTGCCTGCAATAGAGACTCTTGCTCTAGAATTTCTTGCTCGCCGTGGAAGATTTTGTGTACAGACGAAGGCCATTTCCGCCTGACAGGTTATGTTAATACACAGAACTGTCGAATATGGACAACGGAAAATCCACACGCAAATCAACCAGTACCACCTCATCCTGAAAAGCTCACCGTGTGGTGCGGGTTTACGGCATCATTCATCATAGGGCCATATTTTTTCAAAGAGACTGGTGCTTCCGGTCCTGTTACCTGAACCTTCACTGGTAAGCGCTGCGAGTGTCTTTTTATGCAAGATGGATCACCTCTGCACATTGCAAATCCAGTTAAGCAGCTGCTGTAGACTGATTTCGGAAATTCTATAATTATCAGCCACCTGGCTGTCCCGATCACCCCATCTTACTCCGTGTGATTTCTGGCTGTGGGGATATCTGAAAGATGTTGTGCTAAGTGTTCTGATTGCACAGTTAGCTGCATTGAAGGCACGCATTGCGCAACGTATTCTGAACGTGACCACGGAAACACTTTTACTAGTTGTATTACATGCTGTTTCTCGATATCAACTTGATGCAGTAAACGGTGGACAGCATACTGAACATGTATTGCGCCAGTCACACGGACATTAACAATCCGATTTCAATTTGATTGATGCTTTTTTATGCGGTTTTTCGCCTCAGGACAACTAAAACCGATGAGATTGATGCTTTTTTTGCACTTTTTAGTCTCAGGAGAATTTGAAACTGATTTTCCCCATCCTATGTGATATTAACTTGCATGGTGGATGGGCTTACGTAACTAACAGCATCATACCTGAACACCCATACACACTTAGTAATACAGTTTGTTTAACGTGAAACGTACACCTTAGGCATTGTTGTTTGATTCATTTGTTATTTATAATCGAGTACTATTAAATTAAGATGCCTAAAGCGCCGTCTGTTGCTATATTTTGTTACTATCTTTCTTCTGTCATACCTTTTCCCCTTTTCTGATAACGTTCCGTTGCAATTTGACGTCATTCTGACCGGTGGTGTTATTTCTAGAGCGGTTTGAAATTTTTATTTTAATTAAAATCACCCTGTACAGGAGAGAGTGTTTCATCTAGACGATAGTGTTCCTAGGAACATAGCGTGTTTTTGGTCGGTTCTTCAGTCAGGTCAGTGATTTTAGAATCACATGAAGAAAAAAGAATCTAGATACCACAACAAGCTGCACCATTATCTTCAGTTTTTGTTGTTGCTAGACATTAGGTTATACCTTGTGCCTGCATTAATAGATAATTCTAGTGCTACACATGAACTGCTGTATAAACTATAAGGCTATTTGGAATATATAATCATTACTGCAGTTACAGAATTTTATGGCCAGTAGAAGTCTATATATTTTTAAAGCTGTCGTAAAGCCTGTGAATGGTAAACCCATAATTCCTCGGTCGTGATCCATTCTGTACTCTGAGACAAAAGAGGCATTTTACCGTGACACTCCAGATATTAGCAAATTAAGTGAGTAACGTTAAGGTCTTATAAAATTTTACTAGTATTCAAAATGTAAATTGCTGTTAGTCTCCTATAGCTTCACCTTCAAAACACATTTAACTTGTACTCCTGCTTAATTTCGTTTCAGTTGCTGTTCGGTGGTACACTGTAAATACCGTATTGACAATATTTTCTCGATTGTAATCGTGTTAAATTTAATCAGAATGTACACACATCAAAAAATGTTTTGCATGACCCCAGCTCCCAGAACTTCTGTTGACTATGAATATTGTATCACAGACACAGTCCCTTTGACTGCTCAGAGATTCCACGAAACCCGCCCAAAGATGAAAACAACCATTAATGAGCAGCGCCTATTAGACGGAGGGACTCCGAGAGCCGATCAGATCCAGTCATTCCACCAGGAAGTAGGTACACGGCTCGTAATGTCTGTAGTTCAAGCGTGCCTAGACGGTCAATACCGCGGTTAGATGACGTCCGCATTGTTGCTTTGTGCCAGGAAGGGCTCTTAACAAGGGAAGTGTCCAGGCGTCTCGTCGGAGTGAACCAAAGCAACGTTGTTCGGACATGGAGGAGATACATAGCGACAGGAACTGTCGATGACAGGCCGCGCAAGGGTTACTATTGCAGTGGATGACCGATACCTTCGGATTGTGGCTCGGACGAACCCTGACAGCAATGCCAACATGTTGAATAATTCTTTTCCTGCAGCCACAGAACGTCGTCTTATGACTTAAACTGCGCTCAATAGGCTTCATGATGCGCAACTTCACTCCCGACGTCCATGGCCAAGTCCATCTTTGCAACCACAGCAGCATGGAGGGGCCCAACAACACGCCGAATGGACCGCTGAGGATTGGCAACACATTTCCTTCACCGACGAGTGTCGCATATGCCTTCAACCAGACACTCATCGGAGACGTGTCTGGAGGCATCTCGTTCAGGCTGAACGCCGTAGACACACTGTCCAGCGAGTGCACCAAGGTGGACTTTCCCTGCTGTTATGGGGTGACATTATGTGGGGCCGACGTACGCTGCTGGAGGTCATGGAAGGCGCCGGAACGGCTGTACGGTACGTGAATGCCATCCCCCGGCCGATAGTGCAACCATATCGACAGCATATTACGAGACATTCGTCTTCACGGACGACAATTCACGCCCTCATCATGCACATCTTGTGTATGGCTTCCTTCAGGATGACGATATTGCTCGACTAGAGTGACCAGCATGTTCTTCACACATGAACCCTATCGAACATGCCTGGGATAGTTTGAAAAGGGCTGTTTGTGGACGACGAGACTCACCACCCACTCTGTGAGATCTGTGCCGAATCGCCGTTGAGGAGTGGGACAGTCTGGACCAGCAGTGCCTTGAAGAACTTGAGGATTGTATGACACGACGAATACAGGTATGCATCAATGCAGGAAGACGTACTACTGCGCATTAGAGGTAACGGTGTTTACAGCAAGCTAGACCACCACTGCTGAAGGTCTCGCTGTATGGTGGTGCCACAAGCAATATGTGGTTTTCATGATCAATGAAAAGGGCTTAAATGATGTTTATGTTGATCTCTATTGCAATTTTCTGTACAGACTCCTGAACTCTTCGAACCGTGGTGATGCAAAACTTTTTTTGATGTATTTCTTTTGTCTCTACATACATCACCATTTTGTACAATGGAGCATGTTTTCAAATTTGTAAAATTTTCAGCAGTAGTTTTTGTAATATCAGGGAAATACTGCAGCAGAGAAAAACTTAATGGTCTAAGTGTGAATAGTGTTCAGAGACACACAGTACTCCCCCAATACGTAAATGTCGTTTTGCGGAGGTGGAAGTGTTAAAAGAAATTCCGAAATTTAAAAAAAGTCTTCGGACCTGGTGGACGACATGCCCTAGGAAGTTCTGCAGACTCTTCATATGCATCTACGTAGATCTACATGGATACTCTGTAAATCACACTTAAGTGCCTGGCAGAGGGTTCCTTAAACCACCTTCATAATAATTATATATTATTCCAGTCTCGTAGAGCACGGGGAAAAAACGAACACCTATCTTTGCGTGCGAGTTCTCATTTCCTTCTTTTATAACGGTGATCGTTTCTTCCTATGTAGGTCAGCGTCAACAAAATACTGTCATATTCGGAGAACGAAGTTGGTGACTGAAATTTCGTGAAAAGATTCCGCCCCAACGAAAACCGCCGTTGTCTTAATAATGTCCACCGCAAATCCTGTATCATTTTAGTGACACTCTCTCCCCTGTTTCGCGATAACACAAAACGTGCTGCCCTTCTTTTAACTTTCTCGATGTACTCCGTCAATCTTACTTGGTGAGGATACCAGTCTTCTGAGCAATACTTTCTGTTGTATTTTCTAAGTGTTCTGTCAATAAAACACAGGGTTTGGCTTGCCTTCTCCACAATATTTTCTATGTGTTCTTTCCCATTTAAATGGCTTGTAATTGTAATTCCTAGGTATTTAGTTGCATTTACGGCCTTTAGCACTCATGTGAATGGCCACACGCATTTAGATATTTAGGGTCAATTGCCAGTTTTAGCACCATTCACCGTTCCTTTTCTAAATTGTTTCGCAATTTATTTTGATCTTCTTACGAGTTTACTAGAAGTTAAACGACAGCATCATCTGCAGACAACCTAAGAAGGCTGCTCGAATTGTCTCCTAAATCGTTTATACCGATACGTAACAGCAGAGGACCTAGAAAACTACCTTGGGGAACGTCAGAAATCACTTCTGTTTTACTACATATATGGATACTCAGCAAATCAGATTTAAGTGCCTGGCAGAGGGTTCATCGAACCATAGTAGTTGAATCTCGTCAATTGCTATGAACTGTGACATCTCTGAAGGGTAATCATGAATGCAGTCACATATCTGAGACGATATTCCATAAGCATATAATTTCACTACAAACCGCGTTAGTGGTACATGTCAAAAGCCTTTTGGAAATCTAGAAATACGGTATCAATATGATATTCCTTCTCAGAAGAACTCAACGCCTCATGTACTTGTTGTGTTTCATAAGAACTATCTTTTCTAAACTCGTGTTGACCGTGTGTCAATAAACCACTGTCTTCGAGGTAATTCGTAATGTTAGATCGTAATTCGTTTACAGTCTGGACCAGAATACTTGCTTTCATTAAGTGATTTAAGTTGCTTCATTACTCCAAGGATATCTAATTCTAAGCAGCATTCTGGAAGCTGATTTTGGTTCAAATTTTGGAATATTTACTTCATTTTGTTTGGTGAAGGAATTTCGAAAAGCTGTGTTTAGTAACTCTGCTTTTGCAGCACTGTCGTCGATAGTATTTACACTGCTGTCGTGCAGAGAGGGCACTGAGCGTGTCTTGCCCGTAGCATACTTTACATACGACCAGAATCTCTTTGGATTTTCTACCGGGTTTCGAGACAAAGATTCGCTTTGGAGACTATTTTAAAGCATCTCGCAATAATTTCCGCACTAAATTTCGACCTTCAGTAAAAGATAGCGAATCTGGAGACTTAGCGTTCATTTCAATTTGGCGTGCATTTTTGTCGTTTCTGCTACAGTATTTTGACCTGTTTTGTGTAGCAAAGAGAATCAGCTCCGTCGTTTGTTATTTTATTTGGTATAAATTTCTGAATTACTGTCGACACTATTTCTTTGAATACAAGCCACATCCGGTGTGGACTTACAGTGTTGATTTGGAAGCATTGGAGATTGTCTCTCATGAAGGTGCCAAGTGAAATTTTATCTGATTTTTGAACAGAGGTATTTTTCGCTCGCTTTTTGTAAAGGTGTATTCTTCGTTTAGTTTTGGTGGATTTGGGGTTTACAATATTCAGTCTCGCTACAACAACCCCGTGTTCACTAATTCCTTTATCCGTTTTGATGCTCGTTATTAGGTCAAGATTCCAGAATGAGATTTTCACTCTGCAGCGGAGAGTGCGCTGATATGAAACTTCATGGCAGATTAAAACTGTGTGCCCGATCGAGACCCGAATTCGGGACCTTTGCAGGAGAGCTTCTGTAACGTTTGGAAGGTAGGAGACGTGGTTCTGCCAGAAGTAAAGCTGCGAGGATGGGGCGTGATTCGTGCTTGGGTAGCTCAGATGGTAGAGAACTTGCCCTCGAAAGGCAAAGGTCCCGAGTTCGAATCTGGGTCCGGCCCACAGTTTTAATCTGCGAGAAGTTTCAGGCCAAGATTATTTGTTGCTAAGAGGTCACATGTGCTTTCAGAAACTCTTACTATTCGCGTTGGCACGGGAACTAACTGCTCGAACTAATCTGGAGAACATGCCCTTATCTCAATTTCAGATGATGTTTTATGCGTAGCTATGAGTTTAAGTATGTATTTTCGCCAACATATCGATGGTTAGTAAAAGTCACCACCAACTACAATAGTATGAGTTGAACATGTGTTTGAAATCAAACTCAAGATTTCTTTGGACCTTTCAGCGACTGTATCATTTGAGTTGGAACGTTGATAAAAGGATGCTATTATTAATTTATTCCAGTTGTCAACAATGACACCTGGCCATACTAATTCACAGGAACTACCTGCTTCAATTTCGTAACAAGATAAACTACTTCTAACACCAACAAACACGCCATCGCCGACTTGTTTAGCCTATCCTTTCCAAATACGGCTAGGTTCATCGAAAAAATTTCGGCTGTACTTACACTATGTGATCAAAAGTATCCGACACCTACCTGAAAATGACTTACAAGTTCGTTGCACCCTCCATTGGTAATGCTGGAATTCAGTCACTTTTAGCCTTGACGACAGCTTCCACTCTCGCAGGCATACGTTCAATCAGGTGCTGGGATGGCAATCCATTCTCCACGGAGTGATGCACTGCGGAGAGGTATCGATGTCGGTCGGTGAGGCCTGGAACCGAAGTCGGCGTTCTAAAACATCCCAAAGGTGTTCTATAGGTTTCAGGTCAGGACTCTACGCAGGCAAGTCTATTACAGGAATGCTATTGTCGTGTACCCACTCCGCCACAGGACGTGAATCATGAACAGGTACTCTATCGCTTGAAAGATGCAAACGCCATACCCGAATTGCTCTTCAACAGTGGGTAGTAAGAAGGTTCTTAAAACATCAACGTAGGCCTGTGCTCTGATAGTGCCACGCACAAGAACAAGGGGTGCAAACCCCCTCCATGAAAAACACGACCATACCACAGCACCACTCCCTCCGAATTTTACTGTTGGCACTACACGCCCTGGCAGGTAAGGTTCACCGGGCATTCGCCATACCGACACCTCGCCATTGGATCGCCACATTGTGTACCGTGATTCGTCACTCCCCACGACATTTTTCCACAGTTCAATCGTTCAGTGTTCAAGCTCCTTACACCAACCGAGGCGTCGTTTTTCATTTACCGGCGTGATGTGCGGCTTATGAGCAGCCGCTCGACCATGAAATCCAAGTTTTCTCACTTCCTGCCTAACTGTCATAGTACTTGCAGTGGATCCTGATGCAGTTTGGAATTCCTGTTTGATGGTCTGGATAGATGTCTACCTACTACACATTATGACCCTCTTCAACTGTCGACGGTCTCTGTCTGTCAAGAGACGAGATCGGCCTATACGCTTTTGTGCTGTTGTGTCCCTTCACTTTTCCGCTTCACTGTCACATCGGAAATAGTGGACCTAGGAATGTTTAGGAGTGTGGAAATCTCGCGAACAAACGTATGACACAAGTGACACCTGACCACATTCGAAGTCTGTGAGTTCAACGGAGCACCCATTCTGTTCTGTCACGATATCTAATGACTGCTGAGGTCGCTGATATTGGGTACCTGGCAGTAGGTGGCAGCACAATGCACCTAATATGAAGAACGTCTGTTTTTGGATGTGTCCGGACACTTTTGGTCACATAGTGTATCTTCTGCTCAACATAGCTTTTAGTGACTATAACGATTTGAGCATCAACGCTTTCCATCAGCGCTTGGAGCTACTTCCATAACACATTTACGGTATTTTACAACTGTTGTACCGATTGTTGCCCTATCTACGTTCTTCCTATGTTCGACCGGCACCCTTAAGAGACTGAAGCACTTGATGTATCTCCTCCAAGACCCTCTAACCCAGGGGCGGGCAGGAATCCTGCACAAGTGCGGTGCAATTGCACGCGTGCAGTTAACAGGTGTTCTGCGTGCACACAGGGCCAAGCTGGGCACCCGCTTATCTCCCATCCCAACCATACCTTCTGTCCGCTCCTTCCTCTGTAATGCGTTTTGTTTCCTAGCTTGCTTTATTGAGTGAATGAATAAGGTTAGTAGGAGTGCTTGAAAGAAATCATGGTTTGAAAGAGTACCTATTACCTACGATACGTTTTATTTAATTATCACAGGTGGAGTTTACAATACGTTTCATATCTGGAACAAAATTTCTACATACAGACAAATACAAACAGTTACGTAAATTTTCATCACTGATGTTTGCTCTTAACCGAGACTTATTAATTCAACAAATGGTTTTCCAGCTCTCGCTATATTAAGCGCAGTCTTATAACTTGCACTATACCGCTGGGCTATTATTGTTGTCGTCCTGAAAACTTGAAAACAGTGCTCCATAAAATGTTAAATCAGTTAGATGAGAGACATGACGAGAGAAAGTCGCAGATCTCTCGTGACAACAGCAACTACGACAAATGCAAATGGCTCTGAGCACTATGGGACTTAACTGCTGTGGTCATCAGTCCCCTAGAACTTAGAACTACTTAAACCTATCTAACCTAAGGACATCACACACATCCATGCCCGAGGCAGGATTCGAACCTGCGACCATAGCGGTCGCGCGGTTCCAGACTGTAGTGCCTAGAACCGCTCGGCCACTTCGGCCGGCCAACTACGACAGATTGATCTGGTATCGACAGATCGCTCTTCTTAAGGTCAGTCAATTCCCCATCCGCTCAGAATCCGACAATAAATGGTACTCGTCCTTGTGAAATTTATTATAATGGCCTTCAATACTGAACTTCCGTTGACCAGCGAGAATACTGCCACATATTAAACATTTCGAAATTTCACGTTTTTGCACAAAGAAAAAATGATTCTTCCATTGCTTTTTAAAAGATAGCAAATCTCCACTTCTCCGTTTCTTGAAATACAACGTTCACTACATAGTGCTCGCTTCGCATGAACGTCCGGAGCTTAGCCTGGCACTACACTGCCGCAACCTGCCGACTGTCACCACAGCCCCGCTCCACGCCTGCACGCGAGCAGCACACGTGCAGCGCTGTGCGCTCATGAGCCGCGTGCAACGTTTGCCCGCCGCTGCTCTAACCTAAAGAAACCTCCCAGACAACGCCACATAGCCCCAGCTACCAATGTGGTAGCCTCCTGCGTGAAGTGGACGCCTGATGAGCAAACTCGGTCATTTGTCCAATGCATATCTCGTAAAGGGCAGAGTGCCAACAAAATGTAAAAAGACAAATTGATTATATTAAAAAAGGTTGAGGACAATCTGTCATATCTACCTGTTAAAAAACTGCTTCACACGTTTCTTTCTTTTTTTCTCGCATCAGTATGCTGACTAGAGTGATACGGACCTCTACGACTTCTCTCCTGCGCTAAGGCCTCCTTCTCAGAGTACCACTTGCATCCTATATCTGTTATGTGTTTGATTTATTCCAGTCTCTGTCTTTCCTTCAGTTCTTACGCTTTACAGATTCCTCCAGCACCACGGAGATTATACCCTGATGCCTGAACTCATGTCCTACCACCCTGTAACTTCATCCGGTATGTGATTTCCACATGCCCCTTTTCTCGCCGATTTTGTGGTGAACCTCATCACATCTCCTCAGTCCACCTAATCCTCAGCATCCTTCTGCAACGCCGCATTTCAAACCCTTAGATTCTCTTCTGTTCCAGTTTTCCCACTGTCCATGACTCACTGTCATACAACTCTGTGCTCCAGACATATATACTTCGAAACTTCTTCCTCAAATGAAAGCCTGTGTCTGGAAACAATGGACTTGTCTCAACTAGGAATTCCTTCTTTGCCTGTGCTAGTTTGAATTTAAAAAGAAAGACTGCTGTATGGAATCATACGTCGGCACTTTGGTTTTAGAAAAAGTAGGTGAAAGGGCGATGCAGTAAACTAGGAAACTTTTGCAAGAAACGTCCATGAAAATTACAGAATAAATCAGCTATGTAGACGCAGAAGAATTACTTAAAACAAAGTTAAGAATCTCTTATGAGTGAGATTACAAAAAGGATTAATAGGGTACTCCTTCGACAGGAACGCTAGGATGGAGCCAAGAAAGGAAGCGAACATCCGTCTACCCAAACATAAAAAAAAAAGGTCTCGGAGAACAACAGCTGAACCCCTTAAGAAGGCTGATCCTTTTCCTGATGGGTGTCGTTTCACATGCCACGTAAACAAATAAAGACACAAGTGAATTAGTTTACCTTTTGTTTTCATTTTCTACATAGCCTTAGCTCGGCAAGTAATTTTGGCCTGCCTACTCCTATAGTACTCCCTTAAATGCTTTTACAGATTAGTAGCCGGCCGAAGTGGCCGAGCGGCTCTAGGCGCTACAGTCTGGAGCCGCGCGACCGCTACGGTCGCAGGTTCGAATCCTGCTTCGGGCATGGATGTGTGTGATGTCCTTAGGTTAGTTGGATTTAAGTAGTTCTAAGTTCTAGGGGACTGACGACCTCAGCAGTTAGTCCCATAGTGCTCAGAGCCATTTTTTTAACAGTTTAGTATGACATTTCAAGTCAGTTGCAGTGAATGTCACCACAGATAATCGAATGCTCTTTCGATGGCCGCCACTATTCCAATAGCATAAGCGTCTGCTGTGTCTCTCTACAAAGCGCAGTGGTTGGTTAACGGTGTCTTATGTGAATTTCATTTTCCCAAAATACTGGATTTCGTTGAGTGCTCAAAGTTCTCTTAGCTCTATTGACCCTTTGGACAGCAACATTTCATGCGATTATTTAATGGGAGTAGGGTTCCAAGTGTGTATCCTTGCCATCCACTTCCTAAAGGAGGACGACAAGTGCTGATTTCCATGAAGCTTGGATTATACTTTGCGACTGAATCACTTAGACCTCCAAGCAGTGTCGCCAAAGAAAATTTGTTTTCTATCGCTGAAGAATAATCTGCCTTCATTTTCAGAGCAGGAAACGCATTACTGGAGTATGTATACCTCTGGCGCTTTGCGTGGTAACTGCTGGTGTCATCTCTCTCCGTACAAGTCAGCATAGTTCATTATTTATATGTTGAACTATCTGTATGCCCCTTCTGGAATATCTGCTGTGAATATTTCCAAGCATATGTATTTATATTTAAATTACTTAATGCCTCATTTCTGTAATGATTGTAACGTCTACTCTTGGTTTTTATCGTATGGTTTGGAATGTCTGGAACAAGTCACCAAAAGAAAGGACACTCCTTAATGCGACTTTCGACACAGATTCCAACATCTATTTGAACTGTATAAGTGGGCCGGTCGATTCACCCTGTCGTATGTTAGCTGATCATCTGATAAGGGTAAAAGCACATACTAATGGAGCCACAAACAATCTAGTAAGCATGAGCCCACGAAAAGGCTATTTGCTAGATAGTCCCGAATTTGTGGTAACGAGCTGACACTGACTTTCTGCATCAATGTCCTAGTTGTTAAAAATGTGTACGAAATGTAAGATACTCGATTAAGTCCACATTTAATTGGGCTCAAATTTCACCCAGTGTCCACCACTGGATTATACCCTACATCATGACTAGACGCTACAATTCGCTGTTCTGATTGTGCAACTTCATCAACAAGTGTATTGTACAGTTGCTGTTTGAGATGAACCAAGACAGAATAATGGAGAGGAACGTGGTCAGGTGACCTTGGAACCTAACGGCTATCCGTCTCGGGTCATAGTGGGACTCTACTTTACAGCAGAAGGCCGGCCGGTGTGGCCGAGCGGTTCTAGGCGCTACAGTCTGGAACCGCGCGACCGCTATGGTCGCAGGTTCGAATCCTGCCTCGGGCATAGATGTGTGTGCTGTCCTTAGGTTAGTTAGGTTTAAGTAGTTCTAAGTTCTAGGGGACTGATAAAAAAAATGGTTCAAATGGCTCTGAGCACTATGGGACTTAACATCTGTGGTCATCAGTCCCATAGAACTTAGAACTACTTAAACCTAACTAACCTAAGGACATCACACACATCCATGCCCGAGGCAGGATTCGAACCTGCAACCGTAGCGGTCATGCGGTTCCAGACTGAAGCGCCTAGAACCGCACGGCCACACCGGCCGGCTGGGGACTGATAACCTCAGCAGTTAAGTCCCATAGTGCTCAGAGCCATTTGAACCATTTTTTACAGCAGAAGCATAACGCATGTACCACATTCCCGGTCTATGGGCCATGCTTGAAATTGGAGCTAAATTAGAGGCGGACTTAAACCAAATTTTTTTTATTTCCAGTAAATTTACTAAGCATGGTGATAATAATAGAGTCATATTTGCAAT
Source organism: Schistocerca nitens (assembly GCF_023898315.1). NCBI lineage: Eukaryota > Metazoa > Arthropoda > Insecta > Orthoptera > Acrididae > Schistocerca > Schistocerca nitens. The sequence goes on along the minus strand of NC_064621.1, from coordinate 316,184,717 downwards.
TATCTCGCAAACAGTTCGTTTGAGGACCTACGTTATCTGGAATCAATTATCAAGCATGTGCGTTTTCACTGTCCTCTATAATAAAGCCTATGTTAGTGGTTCATGTCGCTTTTCTCAATCACAAAAGGCAACAGAGACATTTAAAGCAAACTGATGGATTAATTTGGTCTACCATGGGTCTAAGCTGTTTTTCTGGGAGTCTTTTACGGAACGCACGACAAGTAATTTTTATCTACAAAAGTTCTTACGCTACATTTGATGCTCACTAACAACCGATCTCACTCCATCTGCCGTCCTCGCCGGCACTTTGCTGCAGTAATGACGCGTAAAGCGAGCAGAGGCGGCAGCTGGTGGCCGGGGGCCGCGATTGGATGCGTGGGAGGCCTCGCTAGACAGGCGCCGCTGTTTCGCCAATAAAGTCAGATTACTTGCGGGACGCCGATCGGCGGCGTCGGCCGCCCCCGGGAAATCTGCGTGCCCTGCACCGGCGTCGCCCCCACCCGGGCCCACACGCCCCTCTTAATGAAATTTTGGAGGCGCCGCTGGCCGGTGAGAACAAATTCCCACACGAGTAATAGATAGCGCACGAACCAACAGTTACTAGACAGCAGCGTGACAAACGACCAGAGGAACGCTGCGTATGGGCTCAACAAATGTACGTACATTTTGTTTCCTTTCAACCAAATCGAAAATCGTTAAAACTACGCGTTCTCTTGTCTCCCTCAAGCACGGTTGCGGGATTGCAGTTTTTTCACCAACCAATTAGTTGATCTAATTGATCAAATGTCCACGGATCTCCGTTTCTCAACAAATGATAAAAAATACTTTTTTGTGCGATATGACGGTAAAGTAAAAAATTCCTGTTTTTCCTTTTCTTGTACTGTGAATCCATGTTTCATGCCAAATTTCATGAATCTAGGTCAGCGAGAAGATTCCTATATGTTTTCATAAGCGACAGCTTGTTGACAAATTACATATTGGTTTCTGTCCCGATTCTTCAACCGACGATAGTTTCATGATTTTTCTGACGTTTCACCGGCACGACTGGCTGGCACCGGCAACATTTCACCCTATATTCCTGGTGGTGTACTGGAATCGATCTCGCAGCCGCAGATTGTATGTACCTGGCACAGAAGAAGAATTTTTCTGCCATATTTTCCCACTCTGAGGAACAGAATAGGCTGTGCATTGTGAAAGCATGGAGTACGGACTACTTACATACCGACAAACAAAATCAAACAGTGACTCATATTGGCAAAGGATAAAAGAGACCCTTGCAATCTAGAGAATAAGATCGAAGCGCCCACTGTGTGAGACCAACCTCATAGTCAAATTCACCGACACAAGCTCTTGATGTATAGAAGAGCTATCATACTGACTTGTTCAGGGGAGCTGCAGGAATATGCAAACATGACAACAGCTTCAGTAATAAGGAAGAAAGCCTCAAGGTGAACGGATTTTGGATTACCGTGAGGCAGCGATGTACAGTTGCAGGTAGCAATGGGAGAACTGCAGCGGTTAATGACAACAGAAAAGTCCTTGGCGCTCAAGGTACATGTAACTTGTGGCCGCAAAGTATACTCCAGTACACCAGTAGCAATGAAGGGTGCAGCTCCGACAGTACCTCTCCTCGTTCTGGTGAAACATCAGAACAAACATTTTCGTGTAACCTCATCATTGAACTCCAAATCTTCATCATTATACCCCAAACGCACGTCGGCTTTACAGTCGAGTGTATACGATATCATACAATCCACTGACACATCCATCCTGCAGGAAAGCTAACATTTCATCTGCCACTTATTTCCGACACTGCGAAATTCCTAGGGTTCTTTTCTGGCGAAATGTGTACTTTGGAACCTGCTGTTGTAAATATAATGCTGTGTTAGCTTTTATTATCGTTGTCATTGCTCTGTTTTGTATCAACACCGTAGCACTGTAGCTCTGTTGTCGAGTAAGCAGTTCAACTTCTCTTCGTAGCCTCATGCTGTGGTCACCACTGGATACCACTAGTCCCGCAACCTGTTGCCATTAGCAGCCAATGTTGTAGTTGCATGGTAGACAATATGTTGCTGTTCTGGTCTTCAGAGACTGCTTTGATGCAGCTTCAATGCTAGTCTGTCCTGTGCAAGCTTCATCTCAAGTACCTACTGCAACCTACATTCTTCTGAATCTGCTTAGTGTATTCATCTCTTTGTCTCCATCTACGATTCTTACCTTCCACTCTGCCCTCCAAAACTAAATTAGTGATTCTTGATGCCTTAGAACATGCTTTACCAACCGATCCCTTCTTCTACTCAAGCTGTCCCACAAATTCCTATTCTGACCAGTTCTGTTCAGTATCTCCTCATTAGTTACGTGATCTACCCACCTAATCTTCAGAATTATTCTATAGGACCACGTTTCGAAGGCTTCTATTCTCCTCCTACCAAAGCTACTTATTGTCCGTGTTTCATTTCCATATATGGCTACACTCTACATAAATTCTTTCAGAAAAGACTTCCTGACGACTAAGTCTGTATTCGACGTTAACAAATTTCTCATCTCTAGAAATGCTTTCCTTGCCATAGCCAATTTTATATCCTCTCTACTTCGACCATCATCAGTTTTACGCTCCCCAAATAGCAAAAGTCCTTTACTACTTTAAGTGTCTCATTTCCTAATCTGATTTCCTCAGCATCACCTGATTTAATTCGACTACATTCAATTATCCTCGTTTTCCTTTCGTTGATGTTCCCCTTATATCCTCCTTTCAAGACACTGTTCATTTCGTTCAACTGCTCTTCCAGGCTCATTGCTGTCTCTGACAGAATTACAATGTCATCGGTAAACAATATATGGGGAGTGAAATGCCGTAAAATCATTTTCCATCTGTGACTTCGCTATCAAGGATTCCTTGTGTGCCTCGGCGTGCACATCGGTCTCACATGCGGACTGGCTTCCTGCAGTCGTCCCTAAAATAGACCATAGTAGCAGCACAGCGCCGGACGCCAGAGTGAACTGTGTGGGCTCAGGCGGTGGAACTAGACTTGCGGCAACAAAACTCACTCTACTGCCAGAGAGGAGAATTCTCTCTTGGCAGCGTAGTGCCTTTTTCTGCCTACGGCAGAATACTGCAGCTACGTATTTCTGCTTTCTCGGGCACAGGTTATGGACGCTAGTTTGGAAAGTAGTGGTGTAACTGTCCTGTGAAATCTAGAATTCATTCAAAAATCTGGAACTATAATCCTTAAATTCATTGTTTTTTTTCACTAAGCGACGGTCTAAAACTGTATGAGATTGTTTCCGGAAGTCCAGGAACACAGAATCAAACTGAGTGCATTTTAATACAGTTATGCACTTATGATGAGAGTACTGAGCGAACTGTTTTTCTCAAACTCTCTCTTTACAAATTCAGTGTCAAATGTCCGGTTTTTCTTTCGTAACTTGCTCTCAACCTCTTGCCTGTAAATGAATTGTGATTTATCATCAGCACTCTGGAATGCTAAAGTCTTCTTTTTTTAAAGAAAGGTCTGCGGAATGCAGTACGTTATTGACAGGAAATGCGAAATCCGAAAAAGTATTTTGTATTATTACGAAATATATACGCTCTTTGCGAATGTGGATTGAAGTCAGCTTTTCGAGACACAACACAAGGCAGACTTCCAGGTTTTCCCAAATAGTCACCTTAACCATTTACCTACTATCTGGCCTCAGACGCCCGATCATGATGTTTCATGTTCTCTGTTAGTAACCAAACATTTTATTTTAATGAAATTTTACGACTTTTCTTAATTTGTCAAGTTGGTCATAATTTTAAAAAAATTACAAAAATTTAATTATGGCTTTGCGTTATATGGTGGTGCACGTTTCCTCCCATATGGGCTTTCCAGGTCCGTGCGGTTAGAAGTAATTTTGCAACAACAGATGTCTGTAAGCACAGTGTCTGCTACGTCATTTGCCGTCGTTGGCGCACGCTGTTATTCTTTCAGTGCTGAACAGTCCTCCGTGTGATAAGTGCACGTTTACCTTCGTGCATTATTTCATAACGATTGTCTGTTCTACAAACTAAAAATGTTACGAAAAAGAGATCTTTCAGGTGAGGAGATAAGGGGATTTCGGAGTAGTCTCCTGAATCTGAAAATCCGTCATGTGCATGTGAACTTCCTTGATGACGATAACGAGGTAGATGTCGTTGAAAACTCAGAACTATACGAGGATGACGATCGTAAAGGACACCTTTACGGAGACGGAGAAGAACAATTTAGTTCATATCTTGTCGAGTGTGATTTATTGTTTTCTAGTAATGGGAATGAAATATGGGCTACAGCTCATCAACCTAAAACTTTTGACAGGCGGTGCAAAAAGGATGTACTGAAAGAAGACTAGGGACCTACAAGTTCTTCGATTAGGAACTGTAATAATGAAAATCTTGTTTTATGTTGTACTTTCGTGTATTCCTCATTGAGAAAGTGTGTATGTGAGCCAACAAGCAAGGTCGAATCGTTCACGAGGACTAGGTGGATACAAATGAAACGAAAAAGGTTCTTCCTGCTCTGGTCCTGATAGAAATAAAGATATCAGGCAGCTATGGAGTGTTGAGAATGGCCGTCGATTTCTCAATTAAATTATGCATCGCAACGGCTTCCATGCTATTCTGAAGTTCCTGCGCTTTGACAGTGCATCAACCCGACGTGAATATAGGTCAAGTAACAAACTGGTACCAATCAGAGAAATTTTTTAGATATGGGGGACCGAGGTCGCTTTCCATTTCTCAATACATCCCATCAAAACCTGGTAGATACGGAATAAAGTTCAGGGAAATTTTTCACAGTGCATCTAAAGGACGCGAAGTATACAATACATTATTTGGTTTTTGACCAGATGTGATGACACCCTAGTCTCTTCCTAAGAAAAAAGGATCTGTTGCCGGCTTAAGTTATCTTCAAGACCAACCAACTATGTCATCATCAAAAATAAAGAAACCTGAAGTTACAATGACATACAGTGCCAAAATGCCACGTGAACGGAAGACGTGATCGTACAGAGTGTAGGGAAAAACAAGGCGTTGGTCATTGGTGGTTTTCTTAAGCATGATCGACGTAAGTACAAGAAATGCGTTTTTATAGTACTGGTTACCAATTAAAAGAACTAGACTTCAAGCTTTCATATTTAGTTTGGGAAAGGAACTAGCGGGGATAAAGAAGTCAATGAATTCGTTAGTGCCGGCCCTTGTAGCCGAGCGGTTCTAGGCGCTTCAGTCCGGACCCGCGCTGCTGCTACGGTCACAGGTTCGAATCCTGCCTCGAGCATGGATGTGTGTGGTGTCCTTAGGTTCGTTAGGTATGAGTAGTTCTAAGTCTAGGGGACTGATGACCTCAGAGGTTAAGTCGCATAGTGCTCAGAGCCATTTGAACCATTTTTGAATTCGTTAGTAACACCGGATCCAGGAAGTGCAGTGAAACTACCAACTAAGAAAAGGTGAATATGTGCACTTTGTGTAGAGAATAAAGATAGAAAACGTGAATTTACAACTTATAAGTCAACCAAACCTGTATGCTCGGAACATTCTGGTATTATCTGTAGACCCTGGCTAAAGCTGGTCGCGGTGACCGTGAGGTTCTAGGCGCTGCAGTCCGGAACCGTGGGACTGCTACGGTCGCAGGTTCGAATCCTGCCTCGGGAATGGATGTGTGTGATGTCCTTAGGTTAGTTAGGTTTAGGTTGTTCTGAGTTCTAGGGGACTGATGACCTAAGATGACAAGTCCCGTAGTGTTCAGAGCCATTTGAACCACTTGAACCCTGCCCAAATTTGCAGTAAGATTGAAAGCCACCAGTAAAAGTATATAAATAGTTTTTTTTTAAATTTAATTTTTAAATAAATAAAATTAATTTTAAATCATTTATGCTTCGAATTCACTCACATCAAAAGCCGTCAAAATGGCTTCAGTTTATGTCAGTCTAAACAACACAAAGCTGAGAGGCCCGACTGATAGGCAACGCTAAAAATAATTTCTGGTATGCAAACAGTTAACCGTTTTGACCATCTCAGGACACCTTCACGGCCGATGAAAACTTCCATATGTCACGGAGTCCATAGTCATTACAGTCGTACATTTTGTGATTCCCACACAGGGGGAGACAAATATTTTATCGCCATTTTAGCCCGTAGAGGAAGGACATTTAATGTGAAGATAGAGACACTGTGTAAACAGAAGCATTATAACCAACAAAAACGAATCACTAGAATATTTTAACTGATATAATTTTCATTCTAAGCAGAGTCTGAAGACGAAGTGACTGTATGTACATGGCGTTTCGGGATGAGTATTAAATATCATGGGAAACGGTAATGGAATCGAATGACACATTTCATAAATCATGTATACAGTTTCTATTTGTTGCAGAGAAACAGTTCGCTATGGGCTGAGCGTAAATCGAAGAAAAAAGAAAGTAATGAGTAGTAGCAGAAATGAGACAAGCGAGAAACTTAACATCAGGATGATGGTGACGAAGTAGATGAAGTTAAGGAATTCTTACCTAGGCAGCAAAATAACCAATGAGGAGCGTAGCAAGGAGGACATCAAAAGCAGACTATCAATGGCAAAAAGGACACTATTGGGCAAGAGAACTCTACTTGTATCAAACATAGACCATAATTTGTGGGAGAAACTTCTGAGAACGTACGTCTGGAGTACAGCACTGTATGGTAGTGAAACATGGGTTATGGGGAAACCGGAACAACAGAGAACTGAAACACTTGAGATGTGGTGCTACAGACGGATGTTGGAACGTCGGTGGACTGGTAAGTTAAGGAATGAGGATGTTCTGCGTAGAATCGGAGAGGATAGGAATATGTGGAAAACAGTGATAAAAAGGAGGGACATTATGATAGGACATATGTTGACATCAGAGAATGACTTCCATCGTACTAGAGGAAGCTGTAGAGTTCAAAAAATGTAGAGGCAGACAGAGAGTGGAATACATCCAGCAGAAAATTGAGGACGTGGGTTGCAAGTATTACTCTGAGATGAGGAGGTTGGCACAGAGAGAAATTCGTGGCGGGGCTCATCAACACAGTCAGAAGACTGATGGCTCAAAAAAATATGGAGATACTTTCTAATTTATTCTCTTGGCAATTTAGTAGCTATGAACTTCTTTATCAATTGTAATTATTGTTTTGGATTTCTAGTTGAGTTTATGTAATTGAGTTATTCAACTGTGGACAATGATTGTCTTAAAGTGACCAACTCTGTTGTATCATTTAACAGTCCCTGCGTGTTTACAAATTATGAGAACACCAATGTGTTATTATTATAATGGAAGCACCGCTGCAGCTTGTACGTAACGCTGTGGAGTCTAGACGATTTCCTAGACATAGAGTTTCAGATCAGAACTCTTTACATAAGTTTTCAATAACCTGCGCGGGAATGCTGGTGTGCTCGGCAGACGTATTTCATCGGAACATCCGAATGAACAGATTATGGATCAAGTAGGCCATTATTCCGTTCATAGAACGTAGCCGAAAAACTTGCATAAAAATAATCGAAAGGGCCCGAAATCGGTAGAGGAGACGTATATACAAAGACAAACAAGTACAGTTGAATAAAAAATGGATGATTTATTCAAGAAAAAGAACTTCACAAGCTAAATTACTAACACCTCGGTCATCCTTTGACTCTTGTGCAAGTCGTTATTCGGCACCATAAATTCTGTCCAATTGGAGCATTCTATCATCAATATCCCAAGCTGACTGAAGTGCCTTGTCCATAATGCTCCAAAAGTTCTCCACTGGGCCGAGGTAGACTGCCAAGCATGAAGACAAGCAGTAGCTGTGTCTGGGCTGAATGTAAGCCCAGATGCTTCCCAGGGAGGGCAGAAAACGGGGCTTAGAATATCGTTGACGTACCGCTAAGCTGTGAGTGTGCCGCGTGTGATAACTTGCTATGAAAGGAATTGGGACCCATACCATCACACCACGTTGTAGTGTGTTTCGTGGGCGACAGTCAGTACAGCACCGCTGTCTAGGACGTCTCCAGACACTTATTTAACCGGCAATGTCGTTGACTCGGGTAGAATTGTCATCAGTGATGTGTAACGCTTCGAAATGAGCCTCGATGACCAGCGTAAAGTGTCTATAAGATTCGCTCCTTATATCGGTTCTCCAGCGAAATATAAATGTGTATTTGGAGGCACAATTTTAAGAAGGGCTCTCTCTTGGTGTGTAGTGTGGCATGGTAGTAATCAGCGGTTTGGAGCTTCTGTGATGTGTAGTTTTACAGGGGCCCTCATCTAGACTTCCTCGAAAATAAGCTGCGAACATCATTGGATAGGGTTGTACGTCCACATCTACATTGATAATCTGCAGTCCATCATACGGCGAGTGGCCAAGGGTACACCGTACCAGTATCAGTCATTTCCTTTCGTGTTCCACTATCAGATAGAGAGAGGCAAAAACGACTATCTGTATTCCTCCGCATGAGCCACAGTTTCGCGTATCTCATTTTCGTGATTTTTACGCACGTTGTATGTTTGAAGCAGCAGAATCGTTCTGCAGTCAGATTCAGATGTCATTTCTACATATTCTCTTAGTTGTGTTGCTCGAAAAGAATGTATTCCTCCTTCCAGGGATTCCCATTTGAATTCCCGAAGTATCTCCGTAACATTTGCCGTGTGTTCGAATCTACCCATAACAAACCAAGCGGTCATCATCTTGATTGCTTTGATGTCTGCCTTTCATACGGCCTGGTACGGATCCCAAGCACTAGAGTAGTACCCAAGAATAGCGTCCTGTGTGCGGTCTCCTTTACAGATGAGCCACACTTTCTTAGAATTCTCCTAATAAATCCAATAGTCGACCATTCACCTTTCCAGCAACAATCTTCAGATGCTTATTCCATTTCATACTGATTTGCAACCTTATGTCCCGAAATTTAGACGATGTTACTCTGTCAAGCACTGTATCCGAACATTGCGGATTTATTTTTCGTACTCATCCGTATTAACCTACATTTCTCTGCATTTAAAGCTAGCTCCCATTCATTACACGAACTAGAAAATTTGTTTAGATCATCTTGTGTCTCCCAACACTCACTCAATTCCGACACCTTACCGAACACCACATCATCATCAGCAAACAACCACTATTTGCTGCCTGCCTTGTCCACCAAATCATTCATGTATATACAGAATAATAGTGGTCCTATCACGCTTTGCTAAGGCACTCCTGGCGATATCCTTGTCTCCGATGAAAACTCGGCGTCGAGGACAAAATACTGGGTTCTACAACTTAAGGAGTCTTCGAGCAAGTCATGTATCTGTGATGTTATCCCATTTGTTCGGACCTTCTTTAACAGTCTGTAATGGGGCACCGTGTCCAACGCTTTCTGGAAATCTAGAAATATGGAATCTGTTTGTTGTCATTCCTCCATAGTTCGCGGTACATAACGTGATCAAAGGGCAACATGAGTTTCGTACGAGCGGTGCTTTCTAAAACCATGCTGTTCCGTCTACATAAGTTTCCAGATCTCAATAAAATTTATTGTATTCGAAGTGAGAACATGTAGTAAGTCATCTTTCGACACGAAAAGTAGTCTACTTTGCTTATTTTCAGTCTTTTATGTAGTATGGTATTACATTTTGGGGTAACTCTTCCCATTCTCAAAGCAAAATTTCGGCTCAGAAACGGGCATTTTGGGCATTAAGTGATGACATTGGCCTCTCAATTTATTTATATATTCATTACTGTCGTTTCTTGTTATCAATATCAGCTTATTACCAAGATTTAGCAGCATTTACTCAGTTAATACTAGAAAGCAATCTAGTTTCAATTTGGATCGCACTTCCTTGACTCTTGTGCAGAAAGGCGAGTAGTATACTGCTGCATCCATTTTCAAGAAGCTACCACAATAACTGAGAAATCTCAGTAGTAATTCAGGCACTTTCAAATCAAAACTGAGGAGTTTCCTTATGGTTCACTTCTTTTATTTTTCCAAGGAGTTCCTTGAAGAATTAAGCTGATTCCTATATTTTTGTTGATTGCGTTTACTTAAATTTATGACTTGTTTTTTGCGTTCATAAACATTTTATTTTATTTGTTATTTCTTTTATGTTGTAATTTCATGTACTGACACGTCCATCACCTTAGACATTTGCTCCTCGATTTGGTCCTACGGAACCTGATGTGAAAAATAAATAAATTGCATTCAGACCTGCTGACTTACTTGTTTTCAACTCCTTCAGTTGTTTATCTATGCCGGGGACGTTTGTTACTATGTCATCCATACGGGAGTATGTTCGATAGTCGAACGACGGATTGTTTCTACGATTCTCCTGCGCGAACGATTTCAAATGGTTCAGATGGCTCTGAGCACTATGGGACTCAACTGCTGTGGTCATCAGTCCCCTAGAACTTAGAACTACTTAAACGTAACTAACCTATGGACATCACACACATCCATGCCCGAGGCAGGATTCGAACCTGCGACCGTAGCAGTCGCACGGTTCCGGACTGCGCGCCTAGAACCGCGAGACCACCGCGGCCGGCGAACGATTTCTTGAATATGAAATTTAAAACTTCGGCTTTCATTTTTCCATCTTCAGCTGCCACATCAGACAGTAGTAGTCAATGTCTTCGCGCATGTATGTTTCCAAAGACGGACGAATCTGTATTAAACTTTGCTTGTCATCATTTGCCCATTCTCTTTTGAACCGAGAGTGCAATAGCGTCAGCTTCCTCAGCATTTTTCGAATCTCGTTAGTTAACCATGGTGTAACTTCTATATCTTTAATCCACTTACTAGGCACATAACTCTCCTCACCACAATTTACAATTTGCTTAAACAACGCCCACAATTTTTCTACATCCGCCTTGCTGGAAGTAGGTGATATCAAGTCGGTGTCCAAGTGAGATGCTAAAAACTGCTTTTGTTCTCTTTCTAGAAGAAGCACTCTCCTAGCGTTTTTAATTGATTTATTAACTTCCATAAGCATAGTTGGAATAACGACACCGTGGTCACCAATCCCCGTTTCTATACTGACGTCGTCGATAAGGTTCCGCCAATTTGCAGCTAAAAGGTCTAAGATATTTCCGCTGTGCGTGCGATCTAGCTGCTCAAGACAGTTTTCAGAAAACATGTTCAAAAATACTTAGCACGACTGTCTGCCTGTACACACTGAAATTAATCTGGTAGGAGCTATTAAGGAATGCTAAGGTGCCAGGCTACCATGAATTCAGATGTCGCTAAAAAAATTATTAACATTTATTAGAAAACTTCGTCTTTGAGCCCAAGGCAATTATAACAACAATTAAAAGTTTCAAATCAAGCTCCATAACGATTTGCGTAAAAAAGTTTAAAATGCCCGAAGCTACTTCAAAGTGCATGTAGTAACCATTAAATAAATTTATAATAACAAACTGACAGCAATTCAAACCTAAAAAAGTACTTGAAATACACAACAGATTACAGTGGAACCTCTTTATAACAAGTTTTGCACACACCAGTTTTTCGTGCTACAGCTTACAATTTGCACAATTACTTTATAGGAGTACCGAACAAATTACAAAGGTAATTACTTTACTGAAGAACAAATCTGTATTCTCTGCTACCTCAGTGGGTTTGCAGAGTAGTAATCTTATTATCTTACTTTATTTCACACGCCAGTCTTGCACACACACCGTGGCAATACATTGCACACACCATTAAACTGGTGTGAGTCTGTTACCACTGGTCCCACACACGCGTAGAAATAATCGCCTTCCATCAGGGCAAACGCGATGACAGCCTTTTAACATGAACAATTAAAAAATAAAATGACCAATCACGGAATAATTGAACTAGCGGCGCCCCACAAGGACAGATTGATTTATAATTTTTCAAGACTAAGAGCTACAACACACAGATGGGCAAGTACTCAATAATGAAGTTACTCGGCTCCACGTGGAATTATCCCACACTCGTGTGTCAATGCAACAATGGCGCAGCGGAAATATAGTGACGCCTGCACAGAATTCGAACCGTTGCTTTAACCGCCGATCTCCTTCGGGCAACATCACTGTTTAGCACACGACGCGTTCCCTCACACAAAATTGGAGCTGCCTTCCAAATTACAGCTTCCAAGCAACCGCTCTCAAATACAAATAGGCTGTAACTCCGGAAGCGCCATGTCTTTTTCCGGCACATACATGGGCAACGAAATTAATTGAAAGTGCAGGGAAGATAAGACGAAACGGCTGCATGGAAAACGTGAAGAAATGGAAAATGAAATGATTGTCGGAAGGACTGATTCAGCATATAGGAAAGTCAAAACAGCTTTCTGTGAAATTAAAAGATAAGGTGGTAACATTAAAAGTGCAACTGGAATACCATTGTCAAATGCAGAGGAGGGGGCGGACAGTTGGAAAGAGTACATTGATCACCTCTACGATGGAGAAGACTTGTCTAAAGTTATAGAAGAAGAAACAACAGTCGATTTAGAATAATGGAGCCTGTATTAGAATCAGAATTTAAGAGAGGTTTGGAGGACTTAAGATCAAATAAGGCAGAAGGGATAGATAACAGTCCGACTTTCGGAAAAATATCATCCACACAATTCCGAAGAATGCAGGAGTTGAGAAGTGCGAGAATTAACGCACAATGACCGAAATTACAAGAACAGTATACAGAAGAATGGAAAAGAAAATTCAGAATGTGTTACATGACGATTAGCTTGGATTTAGGAAATGTGAAGGCACCAGCGAGGCAATTCTGACATTGCGGTGAATAATGGAGGCAATACTACAGAGACATCCAGACACGTTGATAGGATACGTCGACTTGGAAAAAAGTGTGCCCTGGTGGTTATAACATACTGTGCGTGACAAAATTCCGCTGTCCAAAGCTGGCGCCGAGGCAAGTGTCATGCGCCGAGGGCCGTAGATATGTATGGGTGAATAGACGTGCTGTTATTGACGAATTTTCTGTAGATGTGAACGAGTGGACTACCAACGACCATTAAGCGAAAGGTGCTGTGTATGAGCCCCTGCTGCAGACAACTGGTTCCTGCTGTTCATAGGTGACGTTGGCTGAAAATTGCACCTCAGTACGGCAGCTAGACGTACGCTTAGTGCAACAGGTCGTCTCTACAGATTGATGACGTTCTATACTCCATCGGACAGATGGCTGTTGGCAGGCACTGCATGAAACGTCTAAAAACAAACACCTTTCAACAGTCATTGCAAGTACCCAGTCCAGAGACGGGAGCTTTATGGTTTGGGAAATGTTTTCGTGGCATTCCCTGGGTGCTCTCGTCATTCAGGAAGGCACAATGGATCAACAAAGGTAAGCATGTTTCCTTGGGGACTATGTCAAACCTTTCATACAGTTTCAGTTTCCTTGGCACGAAGGCATCTACCAGCAGTACAGTGTAACGTATCAGACAGCTCGCAGTGAACGTGCGTGGTTCGAAGAGCAACAGTACTCCCCGTGTTTAAACCAAACCGACAATTTGTGATACCGCCTCGATCGGGCTCTACGCGCTACGGATCCTTGCTCAGCTGGCCACGTCACTGGAGTCAGCATTTCTCCATATCACTTTCGGTGCCTTCCAGAACCTCAGTGACTCTCTTCCTCCACGTCTCGCAGCGGTCTACACTGTAAAAGGTGTTTGTTCAGGATTTAGACGGGCGGTCACGTTAACGTGAGTGGACAATACACTAGTTGTCGGGTGAAACGTTATCTAAGTCCAACATTTCCCAGAAGGAATCGGCAGTAATAAAAGCGTTCCTTGGCCACCAGCGTCCCCGGATATTAAGTTTTGACAATACCGTCTATGAAGGTATATAATAAGTGAAATCTGCAGAGAGAAACTGAAGTTTTTGTCAAGAGAAATCAAAAGTGAACAGAATCAGCTATTGATCCTATGAAAATAAGCTTTTTCTGCTTTAGCTCTATTAAATACCTTCGTAATCAAAAGCAATTGAAAAATTTTATGTTGAATTTTTTATTTCAAATCTTCTATAATGTTGTTGTGGTCTTCAGTCCTGAGACTGGTTTGATGCAGCTCTCCATGCTACTCTATCCTGTGCAAGCTTCTTCATCTCCCAGTACCTACTGCAACCTACATCCTTCTGAATCTGCTTAGTGTATTGATCTCTTGGTCTCCCTCTACGATTTTTACCCTCCACGCTGCCCTCCAATGCTAAATTTGTGATCCCTTGATGCCTCAAAACATGTCCTACCAACCGATCCCTTCTTTTAGTCAAGTTGTGCCACAAACTTCTCTTCTCCCCAATCCTATTCAATACCTCCTCATTAGTTACGTGATCTACCCACCTTATCTTCAGCATTCTTCTGTAGCACCACATTTCGAAAGCTTCTATTCTCTTCTTGTCCAAACTAGTTATCGTCCATGTCTCACTTCCATACATGGCTACACTCCATACAAATACTTTCAGAAACGACTTCCTGACACTTAAATCTATACTCGATGTTAACAAATTTCTCTTCTTCAGAAACGCTTTCCTTGCCATTGCCAGTCTACATTTTATATCCTCTCTACTTCGACCATCATCGGTTATTTTACTCCCTAAATAGCAAAACTCCTTTACTACTTTAAGTGTCTCATTTCCTAATCTAATTCCCTCAGCATCACCCGACTTAATTTGACTACATTCCATTATCCTCGTTTTGCTTTTGTTGATGTTCATCTTATATCCTCCTTTCAAGACACTGTCCATTCCGTTCAACTGCTCTTCCAAGTCCTTTGCTGTCTCTGACAGAATTACAATGTCATCGGCGAACCTCAAAGTTTTTACTTCTTCTCCATGAATTTTAATACCTACTCCGAACGTTTCTTTTGTTTCCTTTACTGCTTGCTCAATATACAGATTGAATAACATCGGGGAGAGGCTACAACCCTGTCTCACTCCTTTCCCAACCACTGCTTCCCTTTCATGCCCCTCGACTCTTATAACTGCCATCTGGTTTCTGTACAAATTGTAAATAGCCTTTCGCTCCCTGTATTTTACCCCTGCCACCTTCAGAATTTGAAAGAGAGTATTCCAGTCAACATTGTCAAAAGCTTTCTCTAAGTCTACAAATGCTAGAAACGTAGGTTTGCCTTTTCTTAATCTTTCTTCCAAGATAAGTCGTAAGGTCAGTATTGCCTCACGTGTTCCAACATTTCTACGGAATCCAAACTGATCTTCCCCGAGGTCGGCTTCTACCAGTTTTTCCATTCGTCTGTGAAGAATTCGCGTTAGTATTTTGCAGCTGTGACTTATTAAACTGATAGTTCGGTAATTTTCACATCTGTCAACACCTGCTTTCTTTGGGATTGGAATTATTATATTCTTCTTGAAGTCTGAGGGTATTTCACCTGTCTCATACATCGTGCTCACTAGATGGTAGAGTTTTGTCATGACTGGCTCTCCCGAGGCCATCAGTAGTTCTAGTGGAATGTTGTCTACTCCCGGGGCCTTGTTTCGACTTAGGTCTTTCAGTGCTCTGTCAAACTCTTCACGCAGTATCTTATCTCCCATTTCGTCTTCATCTACATCCTCTTCCATTTCCATAATATTGTCCTCGAGTACATCTCCCTTGTATAAACCCTCTATATACTCCTTCCACCTTTCTGCCTTCCCTTCTTTGCTTAGAACTGGGTTTCCATCTGAGGTCTTGATATTCATACAAGTGGTTCTCTTCTCTCCAAAGGTCTCTTTAATTTTCCTGTAGGCAGTATCTATCTTACCCCTAGTGAGACAAGCCTCTACATCCTTACATTTGTCCTCTAGCCATCCCTGCTTAGCCATTTTGCACTTCCTGTCGATCTCATTTTTGAGACGTTTGTATTCCTTTTTGCCTGCTTCATTTACTGCATTTTTATATTTTCTCCTTTCATCAATTAAATTCAATATTTCTTCTGTTACCCAAGGATTTCTATTAGCCCTCGTCTTTTTACCTACTTGATCGTCTGCTGCCTTCACCACTTCATCCCTCAGAGCTACCCATTCTTCTTCTACTGTATTTCTTTCCCCCATTCCTGTCAATTGTCCCCTTATGCTCTCCCTGAAACTCTCTACAACCTCTGGTTCTTTCAGTTTATCCAGGTCCCATCTCCTTAAATTCCCACCTTTTTGCAGTTTCTTCAGTTTCAATCTGCAGTTCATAACCAATAGATTGTGGTCAGAATCCACATCTGCCCCAGGAAATGTCTTACAATTTAAAACCTGGTTCCTAAATCTCTGTCTTACCATTATATAATCTATCTGAAACCTGTCAGTATCTCCTGGCTTCTTCCATGTATACAGCCTCCTTTCATGATTCTTGAACCAAGTGTTAGCTATGATTAAGTTATGCTCTGTGCAAAATTCTACAAGGCGGCTTCCTCTTTCATTCCTTCTCCCCAATCCATATTCACCTACTATGTTTCCTTCTCTCCCTTTTCCTACTGACGAATTCCAGTCTCCCATGACTATTAAATTTTCGTCTCCCTTCACTACCTGAATAATTTCTTTTATCTCGTCATACATTTCATCTATTTCTTCATCATCTGCAGAGCTAGTTGGCATATAAACTTGTACTACTGTAGTAGGCATGGGCTTTGTGTCTATCTTGGCCACAATAATGCGTTCACTATGCTGTTTGTAGTAGCTAACCCGCACTCCTACTTTTTTATTCATTATTAAACCTACTCCTGCATTACCCCTATTTGATTTTGTATTTATAACCCTGTAATCACCTGACCAAAAGTCTTGTTCCTCCTGCCACCGAACTTCACTAATTCCCACTATATCTAACTTTAACCTATCCATTTCCCTTTTCAAATTTTCTAACCTACCTGCCCGATTAAGTGATCTGACATTCCACGCTCCGATCCGTAGAACGCCAGTTTTCTTTCTCCTGATAACGACGTCCTCTTGAGTAGTCCCCGCCCGGAGATCCGAATGGGGGACTATTTTACCTCCGGAATATTTTACCCAAGAGGACGCCATCATCATTTAATCATACAGTAGAGCTGCATGTCCTCGGGAAAAATTACGGCTGTAGTTTCCCCTTGCTTTCAGCCGTTCGCAGTACCAGCAACAGCAAGGCCGTTTTGGTTAATGTTACAAGGCCAGATCAGTCAATCATCCAGACTGTTGCCCCTGCAACTACTGAAAAGGCTGCTGCCCCTCTTCAGGAACCACATGTTTGTCTGGCCTCTCAACAGATACCCCTCCGTTGTGGTTGCACCTACGGTACGGCCATCTGTATCACTGAGGCACGCAAGCCTCCCCACCAACGGCAAGGTCCATGGTTCATGGGGGATCTTCTATAATATCACAATTCATTTATTAGTCGATCATCCACAAATATCTTGTATATATATTTTACCCATTGCAGGCTGTGAATCATAAAATACGTTAGTGTACTGATAAATGCAAAACGACACCAACTTCTGATTCTCCTGACTAATTACAGTTACTGAATGAGTGATTGTACTGTACTGAAAAACCGACTCCAGATGTTACAGTGTCAGTACTCGCTTTTTTTATGAAAAGCTATTAAAGGAGTAGCGGTATTTGCGTACCTGTGTAACGTTAGGGTATAATCCCCTCATGGGGACTATAGTTACGAAATTAACATCTGCACCGTACTTTAGTCTTAGCTCATTACACAGTTTCCAGAAAGTGGTTCGATTTCTTGCTTCTCCGAATAGCAGCTGACTCTTACGTTAACGCCATTCTCGTGCCTATTAGAGGTGTTCTGTCGGCTTGCCCATTACGTTGCGTCGTATCTCAGTCTCATCGCACCCCATCCCCAACTGCCGCTTTCCACCCGAATAAGCCCCTTAGCGCTCCCAACGAGCGGGAAGTCCTCCAGCTAATTACTGAAGCCCCTCGCTGAATTCCATCACGTGTTCAGCCAAGCGCAAGCTCACTCTCTCCTGTAGCCTCGACAGAGGCGCGCTCAACAGAAATGGGTAAGTAACGGACTAGCCTGGCCACGGCTTCACACCTGTGATAAATCATAGTAGTTTAACAGTCCACAGGGCGCCAAGGAATCATTCATAGAGCCCAAACACGAAACTACAACTCGTAAGTTGCACCATGAACGCTACCGTGAACGCTACGGGCAATATCTCGCTCTGAAAAGTATGATGCATCTCGTATTTTTTTTTCTCACAGTAGCATTAGCAATCTACGTCGTCAGTTATTTGCTGAATGAATTCCAATCTCTGTTTCCCTCTGCAGCTCTCTATAGTTTCATGGAAGATATTCCTTCATGCCTTAGCAGATGTCCTACCGTCCTCTCTCTTCTTCTTTTCAGAGTTTTTTTTTTCATATATTACTTCCCTCACAGGTTCTCCGGAGAACCTCCACATTCCTTACGTCTTCAGCACACATAATACTTTACCTTATGCTTCGACTGTCTTCTGTTTCGGTTTTCACACAGTCAACCATTAGACATTGTCGAACGCTTTATTCAGGTCGGCTTCCATTATCAATCACGTCAGCATTGACTCTGTGGTCCCTCTTTCCTTCCTAAAGCCAAACTGACTGTCGTCTAATACTTCCTCAAGCTTGTTTTCCATTCTTCTATATATTATCCTTGTCAGTAACTTTGATGCATGAGCTGTTAAGGTGATTATGTGGTAATTCTCACACTTGTCGGCTCTTGCAGTCTTCGCAATTTCGACGGCGATCTCTGCGAAAGTCAGATTATATATCGCCAGACTCATTCATTCTATACACGAACGTGAATATTCGTTATCTTGTCACTGCCCCCAATTATGATGGAATGTTATCCATCCCTACTGCCTTATTCGATATTAAATCTTCCCAAGCACCCCTAAATTCTGTTTCTAATATGGGATCCTTA
The DNA here is from genome assembly GCF_023898315.1 of Schistocerca nitens. Taxonomy (NCBI): domain Eukaryota; kingdom Metazoa; phylum Arthropoda; class Insecta; order Orthoptera; family Acrididae; genus Schistocerca; species Schistocerca nitens. The sequence goes on along the minus strand of NC_064621.1, from coordinate 316,165,896 downwards.
TTGCTTCAATATTGATTCGCCCTCAGAGAGACCTTCAAAGTAGTCTTCCCATCTATCTACTCTCCCTTCTGCATTTAACAGTGGAAGTCTCATTGCACTCTTAATGCCACCACTCTTGCCTTTAATTTCACCGAAGTTTATTTCGACTTATCTACATACTGAGTCACAACTTCCACAATCAATTCTTTTTCGATTTCTTTACATTTTTTCGTGCGGCTTTTACCTTACTTTCAATGCGCTTCCTGTTTATTTCATTTCTAAGTGAATTGTATTTCTGCATTACCGAATTTCCACGGACGTTTTTGTACTTCATTCTTCCGTCGATCAACTGAAGTACTTCTTTAGTTACCCATGGTTCGTTCACTGTAACCCTTTTACCTATGTTTTTCTTCACAAATTCTATGTTTTCCCTTTTCGTAGATGCCCATTTCTCTTCAACCGAACTACCTACTGCTGTATTTCTTATGGCAGTATCTGTAGACTCAGAAAACTTCAAGCGTATCTCTCCATTCCCTAGCAATTCCGTAACCCACTTCTTTGCGAATTGATTACTTTTGAACAGTCTCTTGAATTTCACCCTGCTCTTCATCACCACTGATTTTATTTTGAGTCAATATCTACTCCAACGTACGCCTGACAATCCAGTATCAGATTTCTAAATCTCTGCCTGACTATGATGTAAATCTTCGGCCTACCTCCCGGCCTTTTCCAAGTATGCTGCTGAGACGTTATTTACATGACTTGGGACAAAATTCGTTTCCACGGTAGATTCGGTCAGCTAAACATTTTAGAATCCTACCTGAACCATAGGGTTGAGTCTTGGGTTCCATTTTGTTCCTAATGTATATTAATACGTTGTCGCTCTGTAGTCATAAAGATGCAAAGCTAATTCGTTTTGCTGATACAAGAATGGTAACTACATTAAGAAAAATGATTATTAAGAATATTGTAATAATTGCTCGTAGACAATTATTAAGTTGTTCTCAGCAAATGGACATTCATTCAATTTCATTAAAACACAAAATACACACTTCTGTACAGTAAATGGCAAAGCATCTTGAATGTAAATCTGTAGCTATGGCAGAATGCTCTAAATTTTTGGGTGTTTGCACGGATGAAAGATTGAACTGGAAGAAAAACATCGATAATCTGCTGAAACGTTCGAGATCTGCTACGTACGCTCTTAGTGTTATTAGAAGTTTTAGTGATAAACATATCAGTAAATTAGCTTATTACGCCTGTTTGCATTCACTACTTTTGAAAGACATCGTATTTTGGGGTAATTCATCACTAAGAAAAATAATATCCGTTTTACAAAAGCGTGTAATAGTAATATTAGCTGGATTCCATCCTAGATTACCTTACAGCCTTTTTTCTGAGTTGTTACGGATATTCACACACACACACACACACACACACACACACACACACACACACATATATATATATATATATATATATATATATATATATATATATATATATATATATATATATATAATAGCCCATCCGGCCACAGGTTCGAAGCCTGCTTCGGGCATGGAAGTGAGTGATGTCCTTATGTTAGTTAGGTTAAAGTAGTTATAATTTCTAGGGGACTGATGACCTCAGAAGTTAAGTCCCATAGTGCTCAGAGCCATTTCAACCATTTTTTAATAGCCCATCCAAGTCCACAAGCAGTAGCAATGAGCATAGCTTCAACACTAGGTCATCTCTAACTCTGGCACAGAGTCTTTAGGCACCAATCAAATAACATAAGAAGACAAAGAGCAGACATCATTTAAAAACAAATAAATATAAAGATTTTCTGAATTACAACAGTTTCTACTTAGTAGATGAATTTTTTTCATGTAAATTACTAATTTTACTCTTATTTTAAAGAAAGTGAATGAGATCATGTAAAGAAACCTTTTATTAAACTGACACATTCCACATGATTATGAAGTATCGTATTCATGATCGATGTAACAAATATTAATCTAATCTAATCATAATAAAGTATAATGGTTTTTACAGTACTTATATAACAATTAATACTGACCTTTTCATTTTGGCAAGTGACAATCCTCGTGCATGAAAGAACATAACAGGATATGCAGGCCAGTATGATTATCTGTACTCAAAACAACATTACACGCTAACTGCATTAAATTCATAGATTACAGGAAATTACACAATTTGTCTATTAGACAGCAGAGTATAAATTAATGAATCAAAAAATATGACCACCAGCTTTAGTAGATTGTTGGTTCACTTTTGGAACACAGTGTAGCAGCGAATCGGCGTGGATGGCATTATTCGTGTCGTTTGTATATTTTCTATTTTATGTGGCACCAGATGCGTACGAACGAAACATGCAGTTGCTATTAACTGAAGGCCGATCGTTTGAGGGCGCCCACCTGGCACCGGTAGTGCACGCAGATGTGTTGCATCGGGTTGAGATCAGGCGAGTTTGCTGGCCATGGCACTAACATGGGTTCACTATCATGTTCCTCAAATCACTTTTGAAAAATTATGTCACTGCGACGCGCTCAGTTATCCTGCAGGAACATGCCCTCATACGTCGCACCGAAGCCCAAGATTGTCCTCAACGGCCTCCACCAGCGACGTCAGTCATGTTTCGATTAGCTGATTGCCTGTACGAAGGCATATATGAGACACAAAAGGAAACTTATTTCGTTCTAGTAGGAGACACTCTCAAGCACATCTTTTTAGGAACCCTCCCGAGAACGCCACGTGTAGTGATCAGCACTTGGGCGGCCGCGCAAGGTAGGAAACAAAGTATGGGTCGAGAAGTAGTTAATGAATATGAAATCAGGTGATAGATTCGGGACCTTTTGGCGAGGAAGAAATAGGTCGTCTAACCCTAAATGTCATATCAATTATATTTTGATTTACCTAAAGAGTCAACTGCAAATTAAGCGTCTAAATAATTACAGACACGAAAGAAACTTCGTAATAATAATACCTTACGTACAGAGCAGCAAACAGATATCGGCTGCCGTCATTTACAGAGAAATTAATAAATTGCGCCAGCCATGCGGTAAGGTTCACCGAATTCTGCCACCCTCTTTTGTTGCCAAAGCCCAGCTCTCGTGGTTCAGGATTCCCGCTCCGAAGTGTTCTCACCTCAAATTATGTAGCTACAGGTAACTGATATCTTTCTATGTCGTTCAGTGGATGGGTCTACATTAGTGTAGGCCTCCCTAGGTTATGATTAGGCTGTCTTTTTCTGCTTTCATAAATAACTCTCTGTGAGAGTTACGATTTCTATCACCTTTCCCCCAGTATCAGTGCAAACCAGTGGATCCCTGCATTTAGGGTCGTAGTCCATGCCTTCCCACAGTCTCATATCTAGTAAGTAATAACATGAGATCCCGATGGCCTATCAATATTTGTCTCGCCCACTAACTGGAGCAAGCCCCTTTCATTCAGGCCGCCTGGGATATGAAAACTGTGGCAGTTAGTTAGGTGTGGCAGTGCAACATTCGCATTGATCCACCGTCAGATATCAATGACTCCATGGCCACTACAGTCTGAATCTGAGAATCCGCATAGGAAAACATATGAGTCATCTGGTGCACAGCCCCACGTTTAATAATGTGGGCTGAACGGTGAGCTCGAAACACATGTGCCTGGAACTGCACTGCACTGTGCAGTAAGATCTTCCACAGATGGCTGCCTGTCCTGTTTTATAGAATGACAAGCCTGTAATCCCTACATCATGCTGCGAGGCATTGGGACGCCCAGCACTTGGTCCGCTACAATCGATTTCACGTCCTTCTAGGAGTTTCCATAGACGCTAACGACAGTACTTGCGACTAGCCATTTAGTTTTGACAGTTGCAATAAACTCTTTCCCACGTGCTGGACCATAACAGTCTGTCCATTGAAAGTCGCTTATGTCAACGGCTTTCCACATTTGCTACGCAATTCTTCCCTAGAATGGTTCCCCCAGAATAACTTCTCTGCTCGGCTTATACGCCCGCAACATCAACAGGCAGCATTCAGTATCTCTCTCTTCTACTTCACAGCAATACAAAACTGACTTTATTTGCTGTTTTTCGATGTCCTCTGTCTATCCTATCTGTTGCAGACTGCAAACGTGTCGAAACTCTGAGAACACGAATAAATCTCGGTGTCGTCAACAGCTTTCTCGATCTCATGGACGAACAGAGTGAGCTGATTTTATTGAAACTTGTGTTTGCGGAATTCATAATGACTTTTTATGTAGCAAGTTTTCCTTTTCGATAACGATCATTAGATATCAGTACAAAATATGACCTTTGATTCTACAAAATATTGACTTTAGTGATATACTCCTGTAGCTGAGGCTCAACACTTCATTTGAAAACGGTTAAGAGCTGCGCGTTCATCGAACTACACTAAACCATAGCCATAAAACTAACAAACCTCCCTAAAACCTGACACGTATTTTAATCGAGCCGTTTGCCTTTCATTAGTTGTGCGGTTTTAGTAAACTGGTTTTCGCGGTCACTTAACTCAATATCTGTCATTTTCTGTCGTTTCGGAGTACTTAGGATAGTAAAAAACATGAACTGTATCAGGATCTTTCGCAGTAAAATTTGTTTATGTAGGAATTCTGACTATCATATTCTATTCCTGGGTGAACCCGGTTACCGAGCGATAGTATAGATGTTTTCGATCGCTTACTCATTTAACGTAAGACAAAAGCCTCTGAGGAGTTTTTAGTTACTAAATGCTTGGACGCTGCTCTTAAACCTCTACTGCCTGCAGTTTCAAATCGTATTCTTCAACCTATGAACCACTTTATTCAGTACCCACTTACAATACAATCAGCCATGTAGTTTTTTCAAACTTCCCTTGTTTGTCACCTAATCTATGTGTACTGGCGTTAACATTTGAGATTTTAATGAGGCCCGCATCTCGTGGTCGTGCGGTAGCCTTATCGCTTCCCACGCCCAGGTTCCCGGGTTCGATTCCCGGCGGGGTCAGGGATTTTCTCTGCCTCGTGATGGCTGGGTGTTGTGTGCTGTCCTTAGGTTAGTTAGGTTTAAGTAGTTCTAAGTTCTAGGGGACTGATGACCATAGATGTTAAGTCCCATAGTGCTCAGAGCCATTTGAACCATTTTAATGAGGACATCAATACCCATACTATCAACACAACAATTTCCTGCGACATGGTGAGTTCCGGGGAGTTGGAGCACGTTCGTACTTCAACGTTAAATTTGTGTGTGTTCAGCTTTTTGGGCTGGTGGCAAAACGTTCATGTAGAGTGTCACTTACACTTGAGTACAATATGTTATCAAGACTCTGCCACATAAAATACAAGCAATGTGATAAAATGAGGAATGGGGCAGATGGACCAGTGAAATGGGAAAGATGGCCTACGTAAAAATGGCTACACAAAAAAAAGAACGCTGAATAAAATTTTCATGTATTTATCTGGAATGTGTTCTAATGAATACCGAATTGTAGTACTATTAAATATTGTAGTACAAAACCATTTTAACAGTTTATTATAAGCCTCGATTGAACATTAGCTTTTCTGATGAATTGTTGGTTTCGTTTTAGCATTAGCCTCCCTTTCTCCCATCATAGCAGTTTGTTTCGTAACAGATTTTACCACACTCAACACATTCATCTTCACTGCTTTCATCAAAATTCTTTCCGTAATATTCTACAATGCCTGCATCTGATAAACATGGTGAGGTATTTGCATTTTGTCTCATTTTTAGCTTCGTCAGTCAGTTTCTCTCTTCTCTAGTATTTCCCTCTGGTGGTCTTTTTGTGCCTTTTGTCTGTTTCCTTTCTTTCGTTACCCTTCTTTTTCTTTACAGTTTCATTATTGTAAGCAAAGTTTAGCCCTCTGGATAAAGATACTGCCCTCCTTTCAAAATCCACGGTTTTATCAGTAGCAAGGTGATAGTCCTTCCAAATAATTTGATTGTGTTGGCTTTGGAGCAATTAGTCTGTGGTGGTAATCCTGGATGTCTTAGGTTTAGTGGGAGTGGAGTCGTGAGTTGTCCCAGTGAAAGACTTTGACTTATGCTGATAACTCTGCTCTTTTGTTGTGCTTTGGATCACTAGAAGCTTTCAGCTGGGTGGTTGGCCAGTGCGTGATATTCTGCTCTTCCATTTGTCGGCGCGGACATACCTTCCGGCAAATAAGCATAGTCTAAGGCTGAAGCCAACTTGAATGGAATTATCGCACATGTCTTAAAGATTAATTGTATTTCATCTCTCTCGCATTAAAACAAGTGGTCCATCTATCCCAAATAACATTGCTCTATATCTTCCAATGGTCTGGGAGAGATGCACCGCCACGAATTCTGGCTGTAGGCACTGAACTCGACTGCCATTTTAGGTTAGTTTCATGCACGCAGTAATGAAACTGCATCGATATTGTGCAAATTATGACTTAACATAACTATGCTGTCAAACTTTTCGGCTTACCACGACTGAGAATGTGATTTTTCTCAAGGAACACGAAAATGACAACAACAGTTTTGCATCAAGTCGGTTCTTAAAAAAGCTTCCTTGCAGGCAGTGCGTTTGTGAAATACGTCACCGGTCTGTTCCAACCAGTGGCCAAACTCCACAAAACTTACCATAATTTACTTTGAAAAACACTGATGACCAAAAAAAAAAAAAAAATCAAATGGCTCTGAGCACTATGGGACTTATCTTCTGAAGTCATCAGTCCCCTAGAACTTAGAACTACTTAAACCTAACTATCCTAAGGACGTCACACACATCCATGCCTGAGGACCATCACTCTCGTGGTTCCGGACTGAAGCGCCTAGAACCGCTCGGCCATCGCGGCCGGCATGAGAGAAAACATTATGTTCACTTCACATCGAAAGGATCTAATCGCAAATTGGGGAGCGAATCATTAAGACAAAGGCGTTTTTCGTTGCGGCATGATCTTCTTATGACAAGTCAGTGACAAAGTTTCTCCTCCGAATGCGAAAACATTCTGTCGGCGCCAGCCTACATCTAGATAAATGATAATTAAAATAAAAGGAGTGAAACCAGAGCTCGCACGCAAAGTTGTATGTGTCTGTATCTCCCGCGCGCTGGCCTAGTCTGGAACGATACAGAAATGGCTTCAAGGTGGTTCGGTTAACTCTCTTACAAGCACATAATTATGAACTACAGAGCAATAATGCAAATGCAGATGCTCATACTTGATCTCTCCCGACGGCGGTGGCATGTACCATCAGGCTCTTAAGAGCCAAAAACCTGTTGCTGTGATTTGAGGAGTACGATAGGCTGGCCGGAATGGTCGAGCGGTTCTAGGCGCTACAGTCTGGAACCGCGCGACCGCTCCGGTAGCAGGTTCGAATCCTGCCTCGGGCATGGATGTGTGTGATGTCCTTAGGTTAGTTAGGTTTAAGTACTCGTAGTTCTAAGTTCTAGGGGACTGATGACCTCAGAAGTTAAGTCCCGTAGTGTTCAGAGGCATTTGAACCATTTTTTGAGTACGATAGACTCGCGTTGTTGTTCTGGTCAGATATTCACCTGATTTGAACCCGATATCTGGGGCGCTAGCGGGAGGAAGCCTCACACCCAGAAGCATCGTTCTGCAATTCACGTAAATTGCGTGACCTGAGTTTAGACCGATAGTACAATACACTACCGCAAACCTACCAAGGTGCTGTGGAATCCATGCCACGCTAAAGCACTGCTGTACTGCATGTCAAGGATGGACCAACATTCTATCAAGCAAGTAGCCATAAAGTTTTGACTCAACAGCCTATTTGTTTATTCATCATGATGTTTCGGCCGATGCAGTCGTTTTCTTCATCCAGACTTGTAGTTATCTGTGAAGATTTTGTCCCTCAAGAAATTCAAATGATAAGCACGATTTGTTTCTGTGGTGTCACCGCCAGACACCACACTTGCTAGGTGGTAGACTTGAAATCGGCCGCGGTCCATTAGTATACGTCGGACCCGCGTGTCGCCACTGTCAGTGATCGCAGAACGAGCGCCGCCACACGGCAGGTCTAGAGAGACTTACTATGACTCGCCCCAGTTGTACAGCCGACGTTCATAGCAATCGTTCACTGGCAAATTACGCTCTCATTTGCCGAGACGATAGTTAGCATAGCCTTCAGCTACGTCATTTGCTACGACCTAGCAAGGCGCCATTACCAGTGTATATTGAAATGGAAATTATGTACAGTCAAGAGAGATGTCCACCAATTGTGGATTAAAGTTAAGTATTCTACCAGTACCTCCTGTTTTGCTAGTCTTATTTCTCTGACCTGTTCCAGACCTCACGCCAGTCTGCGTGTAATTAAACACGTGCATTTCGGCCTCCTCTAGCAACACGGTGTTGGCTCTTCTGCCAACACTACAGTTTCCACACACCAACTAAGTGTCGAACACATAAACCATATACAGTCATCTCAGTCTCGTCGTAATTGAAAATTGTATATCAAGATTGGAATAGCAGATATCGGTGTTCCTAGTAACAAGGTGATTTCCGATGTCCAGTTTTACTATAGTTTACATTCATTAACCTCGTTAACAGATTACCAAAACATTTACACAAAACTAATGATTTCATCCACCTTCTTCACTGAGTATTTTGTTTTCGAAGGACTGCTTTTATTAATGGCTTATACCGTATTATTCAGGAGGAAAATTTATGTTATTCACAACGGGTACATGTGCTGTCATGTATACAGCGTGATAATATTGTTTGTAATATGTATGAGAGACGCTGTACACATCGTAAATTATTCCGTGGAAATCCGGGCAATAAACGGCTATTCGTTTATCGATTTGTCACTTTATAACCGTTGTCACTGCCAGCGTAGCGTTTGACGGATAGCAATCCTATTCTTACTGGAGGAATGGCCTGTAAATCTCCAGAATGTATGACGGTTTTACGCAAATGGGATCTGATGCTTAACATTCGGAATGCTACGCAGAGCCAGCTAACTTTTTATGTTATTTATAACTTCCTTCAGTGTTATCATACTCAAAGTTTCCGCAACGTTGAGAAGAGTAATATCTCTTTAATCATCTAATCTTGGACAGGAAACGCAGAAGCAGATAGTCTGGTAGATGATACCGAATATGTACAGCCGATACTCATTTTCCATTCTCAAGGTATCGAGCTGAACAAGTAGTCACAAGTTGCTGGGAAGATATCTCGCTCAGCAGCCTATGACGTGGTATAATTCATTGTTCCATGCGTTTGTGGGGAGCTCTGTAGAATCACATTATGTGCAATGTGTCAGAATCTACATGATGAGAATTAGAACGTGCTGAAAGAGAAAGACATATCTTAATGAGGAACTCACACAAAGATCTCGAAAAAATTCACAATTACTCGAAGAATCTGAACCACTGTTATTCTGACATTTCCATTTAAGTGATAGTGATGTCTATTCTGAAGCCATCCCTTAAAGAAAGACTGGTGCCCCTTCTGGTCCTCACTAATCCCACTACGAGACTTTTTCTACCCAAGGTAGCAATTGCTCCACAGAAGATTGTGCTATATTTTGGTCGCGTTGGGCCTTGTTGCTAACAGACATGAAAATTGCTTCCATAGCACATCCCGCTATAGCTTCGTGCGCACAAAACTTTGGAGCAGCCAAAAACCTATACGCCAGACGTACCGAAGTTTGGCCTGTTACGAGCGTTAATTCCGCATGCAGGCTAAACCACGTGGGGTGTGAAGGTTAGCACAGTAGATATTGCTCATCCACAAACCTGTCTATACCTAAACCGTAAGAGCCATGTTAAAGTTTTACAAAACTTGAGGTGTAGGGCCGCTTCCGATCCATAAAAAAAGTGACAGTCATCTGAAGACATTCAGTGCTTTGAGAGAGTTGATCTTCAGTCCCTTAGAAAGAACGACGTTTATGCAGTTAATGTGGACCCAGAAACCACATAAAATTTTTGACAATTAAGATGGTATACATCATTTGCAGATGTAGCTTAAACACGTGACGAGAACTGTTCAAACCGACAGGCGCACTTATACGAGGGGCGTACTATAAGAAATCTAACACATTTTTTTTTCTGAAAGATTGATGGTTTCATTCAGGTTTCCTATACACCCTATTATTCCCCACATTTTGGCTACATTGCCCTATTTTTCAACATAATCTCAGCTCAATATGAAGGCCTTACGCCATTTTACAGGGAGAGCTTGTATGCCCGCAGGCTACCAATATACTGGTCGAAACGAGGCCAATGCCTTACTGGATCAACATCCTCCTCATGATCTACACACAGTTTCCCACCGACTGCATCCTTAATTGGGCGAAAGAGACGACGAGGAAACCAGGGCACACTGCGTTGAGTAACCCAACTGGTGGACGCGTGTCAGCACTACCTACAGAGATGTCCTGTTGAGCAATGAGGAATTTGATTGCGATCTGTCGGTCACCTAGAACGAGACTGTACACACATCCCAACAGTATAGGAGTCACAGCTGTCTGAGGCTGGCCGGCAAGCGGGAGACTGGACAGGTCTGCGCGAGCTTATTGCGATGATGATAGACACCTCGCCCAATGACTCACCGTGCTCTTCTTCACTGTAAGATCTCCGTAGACATTCTAGAAGCGCCTACGAATATCTGCGATGTTCCTATCAAAACAACCTCAGTGACAGGTCTCTGCATGGTACACACCTGCATTGCAGAAGCTGATATGGAGGCTACGTATAGCGCCACCACACATCGGAACTTCATCATACATAGGGGCTGAAGCTGGAATATTCCACGAAGTCCTTCAAAAAATTCTGAATTTCTCAACCGAAACCGGTCGAGAATAAATGGGTTGAATTACTTGTTAAAAGTCCCTCGTATTTAGAAAAACTAAAATCGGTATGATCGCATAACATTTCTAATCTTGTAACATTAGCTGCAGCTGGAAATTGCACTTGTAGCGCTAGACGAACTCAAGAAACTCTGAAGACTTCCACAAGTCAGAAACATTGCTCTGCGCTCCCAATAGTAGTCGCTGTACAATTTTATAACAATTTAAAACAATTTTACAATACTGTCTTGAGGGACATCATTTCTGACAGACGGAACGTCACGAAGTCGGTGTCCAAAAATTTGTTGGAACTCCGAAGATCCATATGAAAATAGGAACCGTCCACAGAGCGAACTTTTCGCTATTACTTTTCCTCCACATAACATCATATTCCTTCGAAACGGTCCAGCCATTTGCTGGTTGGGACGTTTCACTAACATCAGTATCTATCTCCGTTGAATATTTGATTTCTGTCCTTCTGTAATGTGAAGTGAGTGCACAAGACAATAACAGTTAGCATAAGGGATTGCAGAAGGTCAGTAAGTAGTAAAATCAATAAAAAGCGAATGATACAGTTGGAACTTCTGCTAAAAAAAATAACGGCCTTAACGGAAATGAAGGATGAAAAACTCAAAAACAATGGCAGGATATAAGAAAATGGGTGGGAATGACAAATCTATCAACATATAAAGAGTGGTCCATTGATCGTGACAGGGCCAAATATCTCACGAAATAAGCGTCAAACGAAAAAAACTACAAAGAACGAAACTTGTCTAGCTTGAAGGGGGAAACCAGATGGCGCTATGGTTGACACGCTAGATGGCGCTGCCATAGCTCAAACTGGTATCAAATACGCTTTTTTAAAATAGGAACCCCCATTTTATTACATATTTGTGTAGTACGTACAGGAATGTGAATGTTTATGTTGGACCACTTTTTTCGCTTTGTGATAGATGGCGCTATAAGAGTCACAAACATATGGCTCACAGTATTAGACGAACGTAGGTACGTTTGAACATTTTATTTCTATTGTTTCAGTGTGATACATGTACCATTGTGAACTTATCATTTATGAGAACGCATGCTGTTATTGCGTAAATACCTTTAAATACCACATTAATGCAATAAATGCTCGAAATGATATCCGTGAACCTCAATGCATTTGGCAATACGTGTAACGACATTCCTCTCAACATCAAGTAGTTCGCCTTCCGTAATGTTCGCACATGCATTGACAATGCGCTGACGCATGTTGTCAGGCGTCATCGGTGGATCACGATAGCAAATATCCTTCAACTTTCCCTACAGAAAGATATCCGGGGACGTCAGATCAGGTGAACGTGCGGGCCATTGTATGGTGCTCCGACGACCAATCCACCTGTCATGAAATATGCTATTCAATACCGCTTCAACCGCATGCGAGGTATTTGCCGGACATCCATCATGTTGGAAGTACATCGCCATTCATTCATGCAATGAAACATCTTGTAGTAACATCGGTAGAACATTACGTAGGAAATCGGCATACATTGCACCATTTAGATTGCCAACGATAAAATGTGGGCCAATTATCCTTCCTCCCATAATGCCGCACCATACATGAACCCGCCAAGGTCGTTGATGTTCCACTTGTCGCAGGCATCGTGGATTTTCCGTTGCCCAATAGTGCATATCATGCCTGTTTACGTTACCGCAGTTGGTGAATGACGCCTCGTCACTAAATAGAATGCATGCAAAAAATCTGTCATCGCCCCGCAATTTCTCTTTTTCCCAGTGGCAGAACTGTACACTACGTTCAAAGTCGTCGCCATGCAATTCCAGATGGATAGAAAAATGGTATGGGTGCAGTCGATGTTGATGTAGCATTCTCAACACCGACATTTTTTAGATTCCCGATTCTCGCTCAATTTGTCTCCTACTGATTTGCGGATTAGCCGCGACAGCAGCTGAAACATCTAAGTGAGCAGATGGTGATTGACGTTTCACATGTGGCTGAACACTTCCTGTTTCCTTAAATACGTAACTATCCGGCGAACGGTCCGCACACTTGGATGATGTCGTCCAGGATACCGAGCAGCATACACAGCACACGGCCGTTGGGCATTTTGATCACAATAATACATCAACACGATATAGACCTTTTCCGCAATTGGTAAACGGTCCATTTTAACAAAGGTAATGTATCACGAAGCAAATACCGTCCGCACTGGCGGAATGTTACGTGACACCATGTACTTATACGTTTGTGACTACTACAGCGCCATGTGTCACAAAACGAAAAAAAGTGGTCCACCTAAAACATTCATGTTTCTTTACGTACTACATATCTAATAAAAAATGAGGTTTCTTATTTTAAAAAAAAAGCATTTGATATCCGTTTGACCTATGGCAGCGCCATCTAGCGGGCCAACCATAGCACCATCTTGTCTCCCCCTTCAAGCTAGACGAGTTTCTTTCTTTGTATTTTTTTCGTTTGATGCTTATTTCGTGAGATATTTGGCCCGGTCACTATCAATGGACCACCCTCTATACACTTTATTAGCATCTCAGCTTCGTGTCAGAGCGGAAGATAAGAATACCTCAAGGATGAGATCACAATACGTGCTGAAACATGTTTGGGAAAATAAAGCCAACAGTGTCTCGGACAATGCGGAATATTCACCAATTACATCTCAGTTACATCAGCTTCCAATTTTAGATGCATATTATAACACAGGGAAATCGTGAGCAGTTCTGTTCACTTGACGTAAGAGAACATTAACCACGCACTTGATTTTACCCTTTTAAGACAAGGCAGTGGCAGATCCCAGTTAAGGCAGAGTGCATATGTCAAATAAGACTGCTCTGCACCCTCTCGTACGTGATAGTAAAGGCAGGGACACCTTAAGGCCACGCCTGCGCTGTGGGAAGTCACGCAGAAGATTGACGCAAATTTGTGTGGTAAACAAATCTGTTAATTTGCCCACTATGACTACTTTCATTCACTGCTTTCATATGGCCTTATATTTTGGGGCAATCCGTCACTAAGAGAGAAAGTATTTTTTGCACAAAAGCATGAAACCAGAATAATAGCTGGTGCGCACCCAAGATCACCTTGCAGACTTTTATTTAAGGAACTCGGGCTATTCATAGTACTTATGATATTTGTCATTAATAACTCATCCCAATAACAGTGAAGTGCATAGCTACAATACTAGAAGAAAGGATGACCTTCACTATTCTGGATTAAATCTCACTGTGGCACAGAAAGGGGTGAATCATGCTGCCACAAAAATCTTTGATGATTTGCAAAATAGTATTAAAAGTCTGACAGATAGCCCACCGACGTTTACAAGCAAATTAAAAGAATTTCTTAATGACAAGTCCTTCTACTCAATAGATGAATTATTAGATATGAAGTAGTAACTGTAGAAAAAAATAGTTATTTTGTCTAAAGAAAACTTATTTTAAAGTGGCACGTTCCACATCATTACGAAATGTCGTATTCATGATCTATGGAACAAGGACTAATGCATGTATGTATGTAGGTATGTATGTATGTATCACGGGTTGTGGGTGTCGTGAAGGTGGAAATCCAGTTCCCAAATCAGTGATATGGCGTACAGCCAGGAAGGTGGAACTACGAAGAGCAAGGGAAGCAATATTTAGGTGCCTCGCGCAACAGGTTGTAAGCGGTAGTTTTCAGTCAGCTAGTGCTGCCGTTCACCAGGGTCATCTTCTTCAAACATGGCGGTGGCCAAGCAGCAGTGGCAAATTGCCCTGGATAAGTCTCACTATAGCCAGCTCTCTGAGGAGATGAAGTCTTCTCTCAGCAACAGGCAGCACATCACGATACTCCAGTCAATTACTGTTTCGCTTACACCATACCTTAATATCCCTCTAGCCTTACGTGGTGCTTTTCTGCTCGTGTTTCCAAGAAGTAGCTGTCAGATATTCGACGTCTCTCCTTCTTATTGGCACACCTTCGCAAATTAACGTTGGGGAAGCTGATGTGAAAAGTGCTCCTCGTCCAATTAGCGGAACGATTGTTCCCTGAGTAGCTATAAAACGCAGGGAGTGGAAGTTGACTTCAGAAATTGGAAACATTCTAGATCACTCTACTTGTGGAGATGGCTGGAAATGGAAAGAGACCTGATATATCCTAGCATCCGATTTGGAACGAGACAGATGTAGACTTGAGATATGACATCGATTCTTGAGTGGGTAAACGCGGCTTGGCGAAGTGAAACGATAGCTGCAGTTAGGTGATATTCATTCTCAGACTACAGTCTTGAGATGCGGGTTTTATTGTTTAATTTGAGCTAATTCATTAAAATCTTTATCGTGAATTCGTGAATTTACCACAGCTTCATTAGTCGCGACCATAGAATTACTTTCATAGAAATTCTCACGAAATGCCAATGGGTAGTGTTGGTTTTCCTTTTTTCATACATGATTTGACCCATTTTGTAATATTAATACGACGATAATTGAAAGCAACTGCCTTTTGGAACTGCCAGGGTGTATCACCATTGTGATTCCACTTATTAGAGGAGGTGCACTTAAATTATTATCCCTTACTTATATCTCCTTTGACTCCCACACACATCAATGATGATGTGTTCTCCAAGCAACCATACAAGGATAATGGGTTTTGCATTTTCCCCCCATTTGTAAAACAACCCGATGTAATCTCGTACAATACAGTTGTTCAATTTTAAAGGTCATAAATTACTGAAAATTTAAAGTAGTGGTTTGCCTTCCTGGTTAGTTTAGAGTGAACCAGTTATGTGGGATTCTTGTCTTTGACTAGTAACACTGAATACAATTCAAAATCAATGGCGGCCAAAGACTTCCGGCATGAGATATCTCCCTCGTTCTGCCAACGGCGTTGTCAAAGGGGGCACAGGAGCGGACGGAACTTCAGGAGACCCTCTTGCACTTGGGGTGGGAAACTAACCTTAAAAAGCGGAACAACTAGCAGTGATTTACGGCATCAAGATGCAGAAGGCAATTGGAACCACTGCGTTAAAGCCACAAAATGTATTTCCACAGGACATGTGGCCTGTAATTCGAAAGTGTCATTATGATCACTCCATTTCAAACGGAGTCCGGATTAGTTCCGCATTGGTATGTCCACGGGTGGACTGCCAAGTGGGAGATGATCATGAGGAAAAGATCGAATAATTACTTCTCGAGGCACAGAAAGGCAGCAGGAATGCTAGAAAATCTGGAAATGAAAATGCAAAAGCTAAATCTAGATATGGTGAATCTCAGTGAACTGAAGTGGAACGACGACAGGGATTTCTGGTCGGACGAATATATGGTAATATCAACATATCAGAAAACTCTATAACGAGAGCAGGATTCGTAATGAAATTGAGTGCGCCTCTACGATCTCTTCAGCGACAGGATGGTTCACATCACACAGGACAGCAAAGCAACGCAGACTTTTCAGGTATACATACCGACGACGCAAGCAGAATATGAATTGATAGTATATATGGCTACTGAAGGGTAATTCAGTATATAATGGGATACGTGTTTCTAATAACCATAATCGATTTGAACGCGGCCATACCATAGTGGTAGGAACAGAAGAAAGGGCTAGGGGAGAATGTGACCTAAGCAGCGGGAATAAGAAAGATGAAAGCAATTGAGTTCTGCAATATGTGTCAGCAGGAATCAGCGGATACTCTGTTCAGGAATCCCAAGAGGAGGTACAGTTGGAAAAGACACGCAGACACAGGAAGATTCAAGCTGGATTACATGCTGATGTGAGACAGAGTTTCGAAAATCGGATATTGGATTATAAGGTACACCAAGGAGTGGACATACGTTCAGATCTTCATTACTAATGATGAAGAGTATATTGCAGTTCAAGAGAACCTAACGAAAGAATCAGTGTAGAATCAAGTGTGAACCTAAAGTTCTGAGGCAAAGAGAGGCATATTTCAATTGAATAAGAATGCGGATACTGCGGTAATGAACATGACAGTCGGCTCTGTTAAAGAGTAGTGTACATATTTAAAAAGTGCAATGACAAACGTTTGACAGCCAGACATAAGCACAAAGAACGTAAAGCAGACGAAACCTTCATAGAAGACGAAATACTTAAAACATGGAGGAAAGAATGAAGTATCGTACAAAAATATTTACAGAAAGACAGTTATACACCAATTTAACTCACTTAGGAATGAAGCAAATAGGAAGTGCATGGCAGCGAAGGTGAAGTGGCTACAGCAAAACTGCAAAGAAACCGAGAAAGATACTATAGTCGCAAGAACTGGCTCATCATAAAGGAAAGTAAAAAATACTTCGGTGAATTTAAAAACAAAGGCCTCAACGTAAAGCATGCAAAGGGAATTCCGCTGTTCAACACAGAGGAAAGAGCGGATAGGCGGAAAGAGCGTACTGAGATGGTGGAACCGTCTGATGACTTGAAGGGACTAGAGCAGGTAAGCAAAGCATATGGCATCCAGTATTAGCGTCAGAATTTAGAAGAGCTCTGGAAGACTTGACATAATTTCATGCCATCGCAATTTCTGAACTCACAGAGCGAAATTGCAACCAATCGACTTTTAATGTTGGTATGTAGAATCCATGTCACTGGCGAATTACCATCAGACATTCGGAAAGATATCATCTATACAATTTCTAGCGTTAAAAGGTTTTGCTGATCACATTTAACCAAATATAAGATTGATGATGATAATTTATGGCAATGTTTGCCGACAAGATAAAGAATGCAACCTTTAACACTAGAATGCGTACTCACGGCAGTTCTCCTTGGCCGTTTTTTGATACGACTTGGAAAGAGAGAAAAATTAATGAATGATCGCCGATGCGTCGGTTCTCGATTGTGTTCAGGAGACGTACAGATTGATTGCGCGAAAATAGTTTCTCAAATGACCTCTTAACCCGGATTGCTTTCACGCAATCAGACTCTTCAATGAAATTACCTAAGGGACGTATTTGAATAATAAAAAAACTGGAAATGAATGCAAAACAGTGTAATTTTTCAAAAAAAAGTTGTCAGATTGGAAACTGAACACATTAATGGTCTCCCAAATACAATCGAGACACCGCGATAAAGAGCGAACCTGTAACAAAGTTCATTTAAACATAACCATTATATGTGGTTAGTTTAAAGAAAAGATTAAGCATAGATTTTCTGTACAGTGAAGCATCAATACATTCTCAAAGAACAAAAGCGTTCAACTATAAACATTAACAAATTTACAATGAGTACAAAACTTACATTTTTATGTTTTCCTCATACATGGAGCAGTCCAACAATCTCTGCTTTTGTATGTGTGATACTTTGTAAAAATTAAATGTTCTGGCGTGCGCGTAAGTATTTTTTTTAATCGTCACAAGGTTTACAAAGCCGTTTTTTTTTCTTGGTGATAACGTGGTTTTTCACACTAAATGAAATATAACTAGTAGCGGTGCTACTCAACACGTCTTAACAAGTCGGCGACAAAACATCAAAGGTAGTGAAGTACATGTTAACATATCGGCGACCAGAAGTACAACTCACTATAAATACTCTATAATTTTCCTAAATTGTTCTTTCTTCTGTTTCGCAGCTTCTTGCTATCAAGCGCTGCGGCAATGATTTTAAATATCTGCGTCCAGCGAGTCATAGTGTTTAAAAGTACCTTTTAAACGCTGGCCGCGCGTCTTGGTATAGTCGCACGTTATAAACAGATTTCGTTTCTTTACTCTCGCGTTGTCATGCTTAGTATCATTACAAACTACAGCTCGATGGCTGTCCTTTTCTCATTTGCAAAATGTCTGAAATCCAATAATATCACATTGCTTCCCGCGTGAGGAGCGATGACTCCGTCAGGATCATCGCGACTCAAGCGTAGTCGTGATATTATTGCTTTCGTGAAACAAGTTAGTATTACTTGCAAAAATTCTTTACAATAGATTTTACACACTACATAAGGCAAAGTGGCTAACATACAGAGTGTCAGGTAAGTATATTCGTACGACTGAAATTGATAGTAATTTGTCCATAGGGTAACTACATGACAATTGAACTGTGCTCATTCTAATGTATTGTACAAGGATAACAAATGTTCATTTCTCGGTAAAAGATAATGAAATTAAGATAAAGATACACATACATAGATACATTATACATGGCATAATAAATATTAAAAAATAACAAAGAAATGAATTACTTGACTTCACAGGAAGTCTGGGTGCTGTGTGCACTCGTGGAAAAAATATGTTAAACAAAATTGACATTCTTGTTTTACAATGACATATTACAGGAATATTTTTGTCGTTGTTTCGTCGAAGATTTCATGCAGTAAATACGTAGCACTTTACTTATTTGTGGCTTCATGACCTGCAAAAAAAAAAATGTTTCACTACACTTCGGTAGGTATGAGTTGCACTGGGAGTGGTAGAACTTCGGGTATAAATGATAGCACTGCACTTGAGTGGGGAAATTGATTACACTTTCACAGTGGAGGAAAAGTAGGGCATCACTTTCACTGTGGAAGTTGGAGTAGTTGTCGGGGTGTGATGTTGCGTTGGAAATACGTCGTGGGTCAGGAACTGGAAGATTGGTTCTGCAACATGTTGAGCCGTATGGTGGCGGTCTCTATTTCATTTGACACATGTCCGTGCTTCCATTTATGTTTTCGTACATGAAAAATACAGAAAAATATCTGTATTAGAATGTGCTTACTTACTAATAACTTAGTCTAAAAGAAAATTGGATTAGGTAAGGATAACTATTGTTTATGTACATAAGGTCTCATTCTCTTACGAATGCTTAGTTCTCATATTTATCTATTTTTCTGGTTTTATTTGGTTCGATACGTTTTCGTCATTACTCGGCCTGGTCAGTAAATTCGGTAGCAATTGTCAAAATCGAGCTTAAGACTCTTCCGATAAGTGTCTTTATAATTTCACAAGGTACATGAGTGCTTAATTCATTGCTTTATCATATTTTATTTTGAATGCATTTCAAACACATTTGGCATCCGCGCTCGTTGTGCAAAGAAAAATGGATTGTTGAGCGCTCAGCGTACACAGTGTTACGTCCGTTGGTCACAAGCACGTGATAATAACTTGACAGTTCCACAACGCTAGCAGCAGTATTCTGCGAGAAGCAGAGCGTTTGGTGTCTACTAGCCGTGGTGTGAGTTTTTACACAGTTTTTCATCGACTCTGGATTACGGAAGCAGCCAGATGCGGCGACTCCCGCAGCTGTTTCGAAGAATGTGTCCGTGGAAAGGCGTGGGGTACCGTTTGTGGTAAGTACGACACGTATTCACTTTCACCCTTCGGCTTTCTACATCGTGGTTTCGTGGTACAAGTACTTATAACTTTACTTCACACGCGGTATTTCACACGTGTCCTTGGAGTTATCACCTTTTCAGTTCACACGTTATTATTAATTCGTGTTCACATTTATTTGGTCGTCATGTTAAAGTTCACACGCCCCACTTTTATACGTGCCCATTAATTACTTGTCTATAGTCGGTTCACACGCAGCAGCATATACGTGTCCATTTATTACTGACTGCATTATTACTACAAAGTACAGTTAACATTTAGTATACATATCATGTCTAAAAATTATTTACAAAGAAATATTTAGTCTCTGTGACTACAAGGCCTGAGGAAAAGCGTGTCTCTTGTTCGTAGTTTGTGCTTCCAAGCCACTTTAGGTTTACACTGTGTTCGAAATCTTGTTTTTCTTTTCTTTTTACAATAGTTACTCTTTCCTCAAGTTCAGCTCTTTTATTTTGTCTCTATTAAGTCGTTAGTTTGAAGACATAGTCAATGTGGCTTCGTTTATGTGACGAACAGTTCGTGTTCAAACTACCATTAGGGAAATTAGGAAGCTTGGTGTTCCCTGTCGTGCAATTGCACATAAATCTTAATTGAACTCGCAATTTGCGGAGGATAAGCATAGCGTGTCGACAACCAATGTGTCACGACTATCCATTTGTATAGCCTGTATGTATCAATCATGCAACCAGCTCGTAAAATTCACTTCTCTACTGGACAAGGTAGGATGGTAAGGATAGTGGTTAGAGGAAAACACATAAGACTTTTATGGAGTGAAGAGATTTGAAGACACAGTGTTAATGACGTATGATATGATGAGCTTAACATAAATTATTATCACCTTAGTTTTTCATGACAAATAGTATAATTACATCGATACAGTAGTTTCAGTGTCGTCTGATCCAGCTCTCTAAACAATTTTCTATGCATATCTAAAATTACTTAAACCATGCATTAGCAGTGAACTGTGTCTGTTAACTACCTTCTGTTCCATGTATCGTGAAAAAAAAAAAAATCGTCGTACCTCGAGGACCTGAAATAGATATTTTTGTACTAAATTAGTTTATTTATAAATGATCTTTGTAAGTATTTCAGCTGCACTGTGCCGTAAATTGTTATGAGCGTATACGGTTTTCTCCATATTACGAGGTGCATTCAAGTTCTAAGGCCTCCGATTTTTTTTCTCCAGACTGGAAAGAGATAAAAACATGTGCATTGTTTTAAAATGAGGCCGCATTCATTGTCAATACGTCCCAGAGAAGGCAGCACCGTACGGCAGATGGAATTTTACCGCCAGCGGCGAGAATGAGAACTGTTTTAAATACTTAAAATGGCGACGTTTTCATTACTTGAACAGCGTGCAATCATTCGTTTTCTGAATTTGCGTAGTGTGAAACCAATTGAAATTCATCGACAGTTGAAGGACACATGTGGTGATGGAGTTATGGATGTGTCGAAAGTGAGTTCGTGGGTGCGACAGTTTAATGAAGGCAGAACATCTTCTGACAACAAACCGAAACAACCTCAGGCTCGCACAAGCCGGTCTGACGACATGATCGAGAAGAAAGTGGAGAGAATTGTTTTGGGGGATCGCCGAAAGACTGTTGAACAGATCGCCTCCAGAGTTGGCATTTCTGTGAGTTCTGTGCACACAATCCTGCATGACGACCTGAAAATGCGAAAAGTGTCATCCAGGTGGGTGCCACGAATGCTGGCGGACGACCACATGGCTGCCCGTGTGGCATGTTGCCAAGCAATGTTGACGCGCGATGACAGCATGAATGGGACTTTCTTTTCGTCGGTTGTGACAATGGATGAGACGTGGATGCCATTTTTCAATCCAGAAACAAAGCGCCAGTCAGCTCAATGGAAGCACACAGATTCACCGCCACCAAAAAAATTTCGGGTAACTGCCAGTGCTGAAAAAATGATGGTGTCCATGTTCTGGGACAGCGAGGGCGTAATCCTTACCCATTGCGTTCCAAAGGGCACAACGGTAACAGGTGCATACTACGAAAATGTTTTGAAGAACAAATTCTTTCCTGCACTGCAACAAAAACGTCCAGGAAGGGCTGCGCGTGTGCTTTTTCACCAAGACAACGCACCCGCACATGGAGCTAACGTTACGCAACAGTTTCTTCGTGATAACAACTTTCAAGTGATTCCTCAAGCTCCCTACTCACCTGACCTGGCTCCTAGTGACTTTTGGCTTTTTCCAACAATGTAAGACACTCTCCGTGGCCGCACATTCACCAGCCGTGCTGCTATTGCCTCAGCGATTTTCCAGTGGTCAAAACAGACTCCTAAAGAAGCCTTCGCCGCTGCCATGGAATCATGGCGTCAGCGTTGTGAAAAATGTGTACGCCTGCAGGGAGATTACGTCGAGAAGTAACGCCAGTTTCATCGATTTCGGGTGAGTAGTTAATTAGAAAAAAAATCGGAGGCGTTAGAACTTGAATACACCTCGTATAATAAAATAATTGAGTTGCGCACTTCATACAAGTGCTGCTACTTTCTTGCTACCTGGATCGTTATTCACTTACTTGATTCTTATATGCTAAGCTGCTGCTTTTTTCCTGCTGCGTTTCATAGGTGGTCTCATAAAATTTGTTGTCACACACTCCTTATGCATAACATAACATTTACCTCATTAGAGTAAGCGACCTTAATCAATTATTTTTTTTTAACCTACGAGCTATCATTCTGGTCTGAATGATCATTTTAATTTATTTCATTCAAGAGGAGAGGGCTTTGCTATACTTCTAGTGGTAGCAGGTGGCACTTAGCACGTCCCTACTATAATATTTATTTGTCAGCTCTCTCGGCTGTGGTCGTTCATGGCTTAATTAACTTAAAACTAACTTACATCTAAAGCAAATCTTGCTCTCCTACAGTAAATGTTTTACTTCAGGTGCTCATATAAATTACAAATCTTGTTGTGGCAGGTCGACAGGGTGTTAGTCCTGTGCATTACTATTACATAAGTTGGTACTTCACACATAGTATGACAACTTATAGTGTGTGTATATTTTATTTTAGCAGCTTAACTTAACAGATATTTCAATGGTTGACTTTCAAGTCTGCATGATGAAACAATCCTATTATTCGTCCAGATACAGGGTCAGGTAATAGATAGCAACCAATGTGCGGCTTTTTTAATATAATATATGGTCCTTCATACAAGTGCTGCTACTTGCGATTCTTATGATGAATCAAAGATGGTTTGAAGTGGGTCTTTAATAGCACTCGTTCATTTATACGACACAATAAGACTTTGCTAATGTGTTTGTCATGCGCCTTTTTTCTTAGGTTGGCATGAGTGGTTAAAAATATGAGAGATTGTCTTAACTTGTCGTCTAATGTTACTTCAGGGTGTTGTAATTTTGGGATGGGGTCTACCCATTCATTTCTTTCTAGTCGTTTGGAGACTAGTTCTGATGGTGTGAAACCAGTCGATGTGTGAGGTAAATTATTAACAATCTCTTCAAAGGGTGTGACGAAATCAATCCACCGTGTCTGCTGGTTTGTAATATACGTTCGTATGAAACGATTGAATTAAGTATTGTAATGCCGTTTGAACGCCGCTGATGACAACAACCGAAGGAGCTCTGCTATGAAATGAAGTAGAATCGCAGACAACCACCCCAGGGCGTAAGTCAGGGTCATTGTTGACGTCACTGAACTCGTCAACCGCACGGTGGTAATGTTGCCTGTCAGAAAGTCTACGTATTTTCACTTTACGTTCCAGGTTGGTTATCCTGACTTTGGTTCTCATTAGATGTATGACCAGTGTCTTATCATCTAGTCTTAACGTGCACTTACCTTCAGATAAATCAATGATGGCACGATTTCTTCGTAGAAAGTCCATTCCTAACAAGCATGGCACTGACAGGTTCTTTACTACTAAAAATGTGCACTGTATACAGTCTGATTTAAATTGTATTGTTGCTTGTACTTTAAGCTAACCTTCTGTACTAGGGAGCCTACTGCTCCGGATGCAGTACATCCTTGTACAGGAAGTGAAGGAATTTTTGTTACAGAGCACACCTTTTTATATACACACATAGACATAGCATTAATATTTGCACCTGTGTCGATGATGGCAATGATTGGTATATCATGAATTTGAATCAAAGATGACGCTTGTAGTTGGTTTTCCCAAAGGTCGTTGTTTTCGTAGGTGTTCTTTTCGTCTAATAGTTCGTCCTGTAAGTCTCTGACGTTTTCGTATCTAATTACGTTGATATGTCTTTTAATGAAGTTGCCCCCCATTGGTTCCGCAGCTTCCCCGTGGAGGCCTACAGAAGCTGCTAATGGTTTTCCGACTGGGGTGGAGCTGAAATGTCAGTTATTTTTACTAGACTAGTATTTTGCGACATACCAGGTCGAAAATTTGCGTTCGTATCCCATACGACTTGTGCATCTCTTGATTGCGTGTTATTTGACATCGCGTTTGGTGCTTGGTTCGCGTTTGTGTAGAAATTGGTCGGATTTCCTTGGCTATTATGACCGGCGGTGTCAGGAAAAGCATGCGACGAATTGTCCTGACTATTGTTCCTGAACTGTTGGTTGGGTTGGTGAGAAAATGTCGCATTTTTCGGCTGTGAAAAATTCGTTTGGTGAGAGGGAGTGAAGTGACTCGGCTGACTGTACTGTTGTGGTCTGTTATAATTGTTCCATTTCTTTCCCTTGTGACGATTTCCATTATTCGTCTTGTTGTTCTGGTACTGGTAATTACCGTTGTGATTTATTGGTGAATTACCGTATTGTTGCTGTGTGTTTTGATAAATCGGATTGTATCTATTCTGGTGTGGAAATTGTATATATTGTTTTCCATTACGGCGCTTGAAACTGTTATGATTGCCGTAAGGCTGAGCGTTTGGTTGTCTCGTGTTATGTTGGTACGACATTCCATTGACGCAATTTGTTATGTGCTGCTGCGGAGCGGGCGGTCCATTATTATAATTATTCCGCGCGCTCGCACGCACTTCCTCATAGATCATATCCAAATTGTCAAGAACAGAAAGGCTTCTAGGTCTTCTTCACTCACATTAACTAGTTTTTCTCTTTTTGACACAGGAAGTTTTGACTTTAAGATCATGATTACATCTTTGGTTGAAATGGGCGTGTCCCAATACTCAATTTTACGTAGATATTTTTCAAAATAACGTCTCAAACCTCCTCCTTTGGTGTTGAAAGGTTCGGTGTTGTAAACCTCCTTTCGGAGTCTTTGTTGTATACCCGAACTCCAGAATTTAATCAAAAAATGCTTTTCAAAATCTGCATAGGTGTGACATTTGTCTATTATTTCTGTACCCCAAATTGATCCTTCACCGTGTACATAGCCGAAGATGAACTGTATCCGCTGCCTGTCGTTCCATGATTCTGGAAAAGCACCTGTGAATGATTTTAGAAATACCATGGGAGGTATATTTCGTTTTTAAGGTATAAAAGGCTGAAAAACTCGTTTCGTCACGCGTATTATTTACTGTTGGTGAGAATTGTACCTGACACTCAGGATATTGACGCTTATCGTGTTCTGGCGGTAGCGAATACTCACTTTGACTGTCACCTTGCAATTCTGTAACTTGTCGTTTCAGTTGATCTATATCATTGCTTAGCTGACGTTTCCATTCCGGAATATCGTGGCTAAATGCTCGTCTGATTTCACCAAATTTCACTGGTTAAAGTGTCTCCAGAAGTACCGGGAGCGGTTAAGATTTCTGCTGTAGCAAATTTAACCGTACTCTTTAGTTCAGCGTGTACCTTGCTGACAATGTACTGTTCTTTGGATTGCATCCACTCTTCGAATTCCCTATTAAGTGTATTGCTTATACCGGTGTTGACATCTGCGATCTCTTTGTCAATATTGACATCGGATATTTGCTGAGCAAGGTCTTCAACTCGCTCGCCAACGTGGTTGACACCTTCTGTCAATTGGCTTACTCTCTTTGAAACATCACTGTAATGTTTCAAACAGTCACTCGCAGTTGATTTACACACATCTATTTGGACCTGCATATCTGTGAACTTGCTACCAATATTGGTCTCGGCGGATTCCACCATCGAAAGAACACTATTAATGTTTGCGTGTTCGCTTGCGTTTAGCTCGCTTGCGTAAGCAGTGGTAATGGCTTTAATTTTTTCCTCCATGGTGTCATTCGAATTTTTGATTTGTGCTTGGATGTCGGTAACAACAGAATTTATATTATTCATTCGCACTTGAGTGTCCTCTATCCTTGATTCTAAACTGTTGAACCTGCTGTCACTTTGATTTGCTAACTGACTGATTTGCGTTTCAATATTGTCACTTTGGTTTGTTAACTGTCCCATTCGAGTGTCAAGATTACCAATGTGAGCTTCAATGTTATCACTCTTGTTTGTAAGCTGTGCCATGTTTGCTTCAAAACTGGTTTTCATATCAGCAAACAATTTTAGTATATCTGACAGCGAGCACTCACGTGACTGCGACGCGGTCTGTGGCGCCGACAGCTCACGTGTCGCTTCGTCGTCTGTTGTTCCCTCACTACGAGATTCAGGTTTGATTACACCCGCGCGCGATCTAAGTTGCCTTGGTTGCTCATCAGCCATCGTAAATTTAAAGTAGTTACACTGCACGAGCTAGAAAAGATAATTTTTTAAATTATGATTTTCACTTGTCAGGTGCGCCAAGAATTTCGCGTCCTGATTTCTCAGATACTGCTTGCGCGTTATAAACAATTGAAACTCTGACACACGAAAATGCCAATATGGCAACGGGAGTGATAAAATAAATGAAAAACACTTATAGAGCACTGAAACTGGCACAGATAGCGGCCATTGTGATTCACTAAAATGCACAACAATGGAAATTCTTGCTAACTATTTCTAACTATTGTAAGCGAAATGCTGTGATAGAGGCGGATCTAATAGCAAAAGGAAACAGAAATTTGGAAATTAAATTGCTTGAGGAAAAGGAAATAAGCGTAGAGAGTGAATGTCACGAGCCGACTGAATGCTCGGTACGCAAAGCTTCAAACGTAATGAAAAATCGTACTCACATTAGCTGTCTTACGCGCTGTTATTTATTGCTGTTGTGGATTCCTACTGCGATTTTCTGCATATGCGTCCTTTTTTTTATCACTGGTTTTGGTTTCCAATTTTTCCAGATGGTAACATGAAAATAAAAAGAACAAATTAGTTTTTTAGTCGCGTCACTGTTCGGGCGCCACATCTAGCGTTAAAAGGTTTTGCTTTTCACATTTAACCAAATATAAGATTGATGATGATAATTTATGGCAATGTTTGCCGACATGATAAAGAATGCAACCTTTAACACTAGAATGCGTACTCACGGCAGTTCTCCTTGGCCGTTTTTTGATACGACTTGGAAAGAGAGAAAAATTAATGAATGATCGCCGATGCGTCGGTTCTCGATTGTGTTCAGGAGACGTACAGATTGATTGCGCGAAAATAGTTTCTCAAATGACCTCTTAACCCGGATTGCTTTCACGCAATCAGACTCTTCAATGAAATTACCTAAGGGACGTATTTGAATAATAAAAAAAAACTGGAAATGAATGCAAAACAGTGAAATTTTTCAAAAAAAGTTGTCAGATTGGAAACTGAACACATTAATGGTCTCCCAAATACAATCGAGACACCGCGATAAAGAGCGAACCTGTAACAAAGTTCATTTAAACATAAACATTATATGTGGTTAATTTAAAGAAAAGAATAAGCATAGATATTCTGTACAGTGAAGCATCAATACATTCTCAAAGAACAAAAGCGTTCAACTATAAACATTAACAAATTTACAATGAGTACAAAACTTACATTTTTATGTTTTTCTCATACATGGAGCAGTCCAACAATCTCTGCTTTTGTATGTGTGATATTTTGTAAAAATTAAATATCCTGGCGTGCGCGTAAGTATTTTTTTTTCGTCACAAGGTTTACAAAGCCCTTTTTTTACTTGGTGATAACGTGGTTTTTTACACTAAATGAAATATAACTTGTAGCGGTGCTACTCAACACGTCTTAACAAGTCGGCGGCCAAACATCAAAGGTAACGAAGTACATGTTAACATATCGGCGACCAGAAGTACAACTCACTATAAATACTCTAGAATTTTCCTAAATTTTTCTTTCTTCTGTTTCGCAGCTTCTTGCTATCAAGCGCTGCGGCAATGATTTTAAATATCTGTGCCCAACGAGTCATAGTGTTTAAAAGTACCTTTTAAACGCTGGCCGCGCGTCTTGGTATAGGCGCACGTTATAAACAGATTTCGTTTCTTTACTCTCGCGTTGTCATGCTTAGTATCATTACAAACTACAGCTCGATGGCTGTCCTCTCATATGCAAAATGTCTGATATCCAATAATATCACAAATTCTGGATATAGTATTGGCAGATTGCTGTGAAAACTAATGGAACTTAACATCTCATGCATCTAAGCTGCTGACAAAGTACCACAGAAGACCGGAAACGAAAACTCAGGATCTGTTATTACGCTTAATTTGGCTTCAACAGTAAAGTCATCAGTGAGACAATTCCTACGTTGCACTTGGTAATGGAAGCAAAACCGAAGAAAAACCAGCTTAAGCATAGCATTTTTCAATCTAGAAATAGCATTCGGCATTGTGGAATGGTGCAAGTTGTTCGAAATTCTACAGAGAATGGGAGCAAGCTTCAAGGAAAGACGGGTTGTATACAATTTGTTCAGGAACAAAGAGGGAAAGGTAAGAATCGAAGATCAAGACGGAAGCGCTTGGATTAAACAGAGTGTGAGACAGCAATACACTCTTTCACCCCTACTGTTCAATCTGTATATGGAAGAAGGAATAACAGATAAAAATTTAAGTTTCAAGAGTACGAATAAAATTCACGGTGGAAGGATATCAATGATTACATTCATGATGACATTGTTGTCTGCAATGAAATTGATGAGAATTACAGGATCTGCTGAATAGCGTGAACATGGATTGAGAGTAAAATGGAAACATACAAGAGTAATGAGCAATATTAGAAATGAGAGTAGAGATACTGTGACCTCGAAATTGGAGATCACGAAGTAGAAGAAATTGGGGAATTCTGCTACCTTGGAATCATAAAAATCTGTAATTGACGAATGAAGGAGAGCATAAGAAGCAGAATAATACAGGAAAAGAGGGCATTCCTGGACATGAGAAGTCGAAGAGTACCAGAAATAGCCATTAATATGAAGAATAAATGTGTGAGAATGTGTGTTTGGAGCGCAGACTTGTTTAGTAGGCAGTCACGTACAGTAGGAAAACTGGTACTACAGCAGAATGATGATAATTTGATGGACCGATAAGGAATGAAATTCTCTGCAGAATCGTCGTGGTAAGGAACATAGGGAAAACACTGACAGTAGCAAGGGGCAAGAGGACAGGAAATGTTCTCACAAGGGAACCTCCCCATCGCACCCCCCTCAGATTTAGTTATAAGTTGGCACAGTTGATAGGCCTTGAAAAACTGAACACAGATCAATCGAGAAAACAGGAAGAAGTTGTGTGGAACTATGAAAAAATAAGCAAAATATACAAACTGAGTATTCCATGTGGAAGATCTGCAACATCAAGGACAATATCAGCTCAGCAGTGCCGTGATCCCGTGGTTAGCGTGAGCAGCTGCGGAGCGAGGGGTCCTTGGTTCAAGGCTTCTCTCGAGTGAAATATTTAATTTTTTTATTTTCAGTTTGTGTCACAAACTCTTATGTTTTCATCACTTTTTTGTGAGTGATTATCACATCCACAAGAAAACCTAAATATGGCAAGGTAGAAGAATCTTTTTACCCATTCGCCGAGTGTACAAGTTAGGTGGGTCGACAACATATTCCTGTCATGTCACGCACATGCCGTCACCAGTGTCGTATAAAATATATCAGACATGTTTTCCTGTGGAGTAATCGGTTGACCTATGACCTTGCGATCAAATGTTTTCAAATGGTTCAAATGGCTCTGAGCACTATGGGACTCAACATCTTAGGTCATAAGTCCCCTAGAACTTAGAACTACTTAAACCTAACTAACCTAAGGACATCACACACACCCATGCCCGAGGCAGGATTCGAACCTGCGACCGTAGCAGTCCCGCGGTTCCGGACTGTAGCGCCAGAACCGCTAGACCACCGCGGCCGGCTCAAATGTTTTCAGTTCCCATTGGACAGGCACGTCCTTTCGTCTACGGTGGTCGCAAAACACAGACACTAAATTTATTACAGTGAACAGAGACGTCAATGAACAAACTGACTCATCATAACTTTGCGAAAATAAAGAAAAAACATTTTTCATTCGAGGGGAGACTTAAACTATGGACCTTCCGTTCCGCAGCTGCTCACGCTAACCACGGGACCACGACGCTCCTGTGCTCAATGTCTCCTTGATGTTACCTATGTTGCGCATGGACTACTCAGGTAGTATATTTTGCTTATTTTTCCATAGTTCCACACAACTTCTTCCTGTTTTCTCGATTGATCTGTGTTCAGTTTTTGAAGCCCTATCCACTGTGCCCCTGGAATTTCCAGGGGCAGATGTGGCCTCTGACCACAATCTATTGGTTATGACCTGTAGATTAAAACTGAAGAAACTGCAAAAAGGTGGGAATTTAAGGAGATGGGACCTGGATAAACTGACTAAACCAGAGGTTGTAGAGGGTTTCAGGGAGAGCATAAGGGAACAATTGACAGGAATGGGGGAAAGAAATACAGTAGAAGAAGAATGGGTAGTTTTGAGGGATGTAGTAGTGAAGGCAGCAGAGGATCAAGTAGGTAAAAAGACGAGGGCTAGTAGAAATCCTTGGGTAACAGAAGAAATATTGAATTTAATTGATGAAAGGAGAAAATATAAAAATGCAGTAAATGAAGCAGGCAAAAAGGAATACAAACGTCTCAAAAATGAGATCGACAGGAAGTGCAAAATGGCTAAGCAGGGATGGCTAGAGCACAAATGTAAGGATGTAGAGGCTTATCTCACTAGGGGTAAGATAGATACTGCCTACAGGATAATTAAAGAGACCTTTGGAGATAAGAGAACCACTTGTATGAACATCAAGAGCTCAGATGGAAACCCAGTTCTAAGCAAAGAAGGGAAAGCAGAAAGGTGGAAGGAGTATATAGAGGGTCTATACAAGGGCGATGTACTTGAGGACAATATTATGGAAATGGAAGAGGATGTAGATGAAGATGAAATGGGAGATACGATACTGCGTGAAGAGTTTGACAGAGCACTGAAAGACCTGAGTCGAAACAAGGCCCCCGGAGTAGACAACATTCCATTGGAACTACTGACGGCCTTGGGAGAGCCAGTCCTGACAAAACTCTACCATTTGGTGAGCAAGATGTATGAAACAGGCGAAATACCCTCAGACTTCAACAAGAATATAATAATTCCAATCCCAAAGAAAGCAGGTGTTGACAGATGTGAGAATTACCGAACAATCAGTTTAATAAGCCACAGCTGCAAAATACTAACACGAATTCTTTACAGACGAATGGAAAAACTAGTAGAAGCCGACCTCGGGGAAGATCAGTTTGGATTCCGTAGAAATACTGGAACACGTGAGGCAATACTGACCTTACGACTTATCTTAGAAGGAAGATTAAGGAAAGGCAAACCTACGTTTCTAGCATTTGTAGACTTAGAGAAGGCTTTTGACAATGTTGACTGGAATACTCTCTTTCAAATTCTGAAGGTGGCAGGGGTAAAATACAGGGAGCGAAAGGCTATTTACAATCTGTAGAGAAACCAGATGGCAGTTATAAGAGTCGAGGGACATGAAAGGGAAGCAGTGGTTGGGAAGGGAGTAAGACAGGGTTGTAGCCTCTCCCCGATGTTATTCAATCTGTATATTGAGCAAGCAGTAAAGGAAACAAAAGAGAAATTCGGAGTAGGTATCAAAATCCATGGAGAAGAAATAAAAACTTTGAGGTTCGCCGATGACATTGTAATTCTGTCAGAGACAGCAAAGGACTTGGAAGAGCAGTTGAACGGAATGGATGGTGTCTTGATGGGAGGATATAAGATGAACATCAACAAAAGCAAAACGAGGATAATGGAATGTAGTCAAATTAAATCGGGTGATGCTGAGGGTATTAGATTAGGAAATGAGACACTTAAAGTAGTAAAGGAGTTTTGCTATTTGGGGAGCAAAATAACTGATGATGGTCGAAGTAGAGAGGATATAAAATGTAGACTGGCAATGGCAAGGAAAGCGTTTCTGAAGAAGAGAAATTTGTTAACATCGAGTATAGACTTAAATGTCAGGAAGTCATTTCTGAAAGTATTTGTATGGAGTGTAGCCATGTATGGAAGTGAAACATGGACGGTAAATACTTTGGACAAGAAGAGAATAGAAGCTTTCGAAATGTGGTGCTACAGAAGAATGCTGAAGATTAGATGGGTAGATCACATAACTAATGAGGAGGTACTGAATAGGATTGGGGAGAAGAGGAGTTTGTGGTACAACTTGACCAGAAGAAGGGATCGGTTGGTAGGACATGTTCTGAGGCATCAAGGGATCACCAATTTAGTATTGGAGGGCAGCGTGGAGGGTAAAAATCGTAGGGGGAGACCAAGAGATGAATACACTAAGCAGATTCAGAAGGATGTAGGTTGCAGTAGGTACTGGGAGATGAAGAAGCTTGCACAGGATAGAGTAGCATGGAGAGCTGCATCAAACCAGTCTCAGGACTGAAGACCACAACAACAACAACAATCCACTGTGCCAACTTATAACTAAATCTGAGGGGGGTGCGATGGGGAGGTTCCCTTGTCAGTAATCAGTGAATAAATTCCACGGTACTAGAGAGAACTCTCGTGGGTAAAATATGTGAGGGCAGACTGAGGTTGGTATACATCCAGGAAATAAAAGAGGACTTGGGTTGCAAGTCGTAGTCTAATGAAGAGGTTCGCTCACGAGAGGACTTCATGGCTGGTGCCATCAAACCAATTAGAAGACTGATGACTCCTATTAATGATGTGAACGGCAGCAGAACTAAAAATCGAAAGTATTCCATCCTACTCTGATCACTCAGTCTGTCCAAAATGGCAAAAAGATTCCACGACTTTTTTAATCTCCCTTATGTGCAGCTCCCACATAAACAGAACAGTTATACGATTTTAATGTTGACATATATATAACTATTCGGAACGTTTGGCCTTCCCCTGATTTCAAGGGAGGGGGAAGGCAGCTGTACCAAAATCGCCACCGTCCAACAGCTGAAAAATTGTGTTGTCTTCAACAGTAATTCAAATGTTATTTTACCCATGTTGAATATCGTGAACTCCTCGGCCTTTATTTTGTGGGTTTATAACACAAGCAATCATAAAAAAAATTCAAAATGCATTTCTTTTCAGTGCCGTAGCCGGTTCGAGCTACCATACCATACCATACCATACCCTTCCAGTTACACTGATGTTTTGGATAGCAGCACATTGTCCGCTCCTGCACTCCATAAGGGACTTCGAATATTGAGAGCCACTTTGTGTTTTGCTTTAGTAGTAAAAACAGTCTAATGTGCCTGGCTTTACTTAGATGCAAGGTGAAACAGCTGGATCGACTTACAAAAGTGCCAGTGGATGCCGATGTTTTTGTTGCGGTGCTTATGGTGTTCCAGGTAGATTTTCACACTATTGCACTGCAAACAGCACTCGTATTTAAAGCAGATCACAGCAACACATTCCACGAATTTCTCCATATGAATTTGAGGTCACACATATGGTTTACTCCCCACGTATTTCTTTACAGTGCAGAAAGTATCATTAAGTAAACCTACAAATATATCATTCTCGTACTACTGAGCGAAGATGTAAACTAAGTGAAGAGAATATGTGGGACGTGCAATGTATTAATGACAGAAATTCTCTTGTACTTCAAACCTGAACTTACTATTATCTCCACATCTTTCTGAAGAGATTGATATTGGAAGCATATACGTTCGAGGAATTGTAAGACATGTTATTTCTTCTTAAGTGGCGAAAGTGCAGTGCACGCTTTACACACGGCATCGTTCTGTCACACTACGGCAAGAAAAAGGAATAAAAGTGACATAGTGTTAATACTTTCATCCTTCTTTACCTCCTCTGCACTACTGCAGATGACGTGTCACTGAGCACATTTGTACTGTGCATGCAGTACACGTGAGGTACCTAGTTGTTTCCACTGCCCTGTGTGGAATACATAACTTCTTGTACATTTCACTAACCTGCTGTCTTCATGATGATGTCCCCACCGCAGAAAACAGCACGCAGGTCGTTGAGTCTTTTTCTTGAAGCGGAAATTATCTTCACAAGGAACTGCTGCTACGAATAATCTATAACTCATTCGGGATGCCACTCGCGTTTTTATTGATATGTTGTTGTTGTTGGGTCTTCAGTCCTGAGACTGGTTTCATGCAGCTCTCCATGCTACTCTATCCTGTGCAAGCTTCTTCATCTCCCAGTATCTACTGCAGCCTACATCCTTCTGAATCTGCTTAGTGTATTCATCTCCTGGTCTCCCTTTCCGATTTTTACCCTCCACGCTGCCCTCCAATACTAAACTGGTGATCCCTCGATGTCTCAGAACATGTCCTACCAACCGATCCCTTCTTCTAGTCAAGTTGTGCCACAAGCTCCTCTTCTTCCCAGTTCTATTGAATACCTGGTCATTAGTTATGTGATCAACCCATGTTATCTTCAGCATTCTTCTGTAGCACCATATTTCGAAAGCTTCTATTCTCTTCTTGTCTAAGCTATTTATCGTCCACGTTTCACTTCCATACATGGCTACACTCCATACAAATACTTTCAGAAATGACATCGTGACATTTAAATCTATACTCGATGTTAACAAATTTTTCTTCTTCAGAAACGCTTTCCTTGCCATTGCCAGTCTACATTTTATATCCTCTCTACTTCGACCATCATCAGTTATTTTGCTCCCCAA
Source organism: Schistocerca nitens (assembly GCF_023898315.1). NCBI lineage: Eukaryota > Metazoa > Arthropoda > Insecta > Orthoptera > Acrididae > Schistocerca > Schistocerca nitens. Next base: position 316,130,903 of record NC_064621.1, on the reverse strand, counting down.
ATAGCAAACCTCCTTTACTACTTTAAGTGTCTCATTTACTAATCTAATTCCCTCAGCATCACCCGACTTAATTCGACTACATTCCATTATCCTCGTTTTGCTTTTGTTCATGTTCATCTTATACCCTCCTTTCAAGACACTGTCCATTCCGTTCAACTGCTCTTCGAAGTCCTTTGCTGTCTCTGACAGAATTACAATGTCATTGGCGAACCTAAAAGTTTTTATTTCTTCTCCATGCATTTTAATACCTACTCCGAACTTTTCATTTGTTTTCTTTATTGCTTGCTCAATATACAGATTGAATAACATCGGGGATAGGCTACAACCCTGTCTCACTCCCTTCGCAACCACTGCTTCCCTTTCATACCCCTCGACTCGTATGACTGCCACCTGCTTTCTGTACAAATTGTAAATAGCCTTTCGCTCCCTGTATTTTACCCTGCCACCTTTAGAATTTGAAAGAGAGTATTCCAGTCAACATTGTCAAAAGCTTTCTCTAAGTCTACAAATGCTAGAAACGTAGGTTTGCCTTTCCTTAATCTTTCTTCTAAGATAAGTCGTAGGGTCAGTATTTCCTCACGTGTTCCAAATTTTCTACGGCATCCAAACTGATCTTCCCCGAGGTCGGCTTCTATCAGTTTTTCCATTCGTCTGTACAGAATTCGCGTTAGTATTTTGCAGCTGTGACTTATTACACTGATAGTTCGGTAATTTTCACATCTGTCAACACCTGCTTTCTTTGGGATTAAGATTATTATATTCTTCTTGAAGTCTGAGGGTATTTCGCCTGTCTCATACATCTTGCTCACCAGATGGTAGAGTTTTGTCAGGACTGTCACTCCCAAGGTTGTCAGTAGTTCTAACGGAATGTTGTCTACTCTAGGGGCCTTGTTTCGACTTGACTGTCAAACTCTTCACGCAGTATCATATCTCCCATTTAATCTCCATCTACATCCTCTTCCACTTCCATAATATTGGCCAAAAGTACATCACCCTTGTATAAGCCTTCTATATACTCCTTCCACCTTTCTGCTTTCCCCTCTTTGCTTAGAACTGGGTTTCCATCAAAGCTCTTAATATTCATGCAAGTGGTTCTCCTTTCTCCAAAGGTCTCTTTAATTTTCCTGTAGGCAGTATCTATCTTACCCGTAGTGAGATAAGCCTCTACATCCATACATTTGTCCTCTAGCAATCCCTGCTTAGCCATTTTGCACTTGCTGTCGATATCATTTTTGAGACGTTTGTATTCCTTTTTGCCTGCTTCATTTACTGCATTTTTATATTTTCTCCTTTCATCAGTTAAATTCAATATTTCTTCTGTTACCCAAGGGTTTCTACTGCCCTAGCCTTTTTACCTGTTTCATCCTCTGCTGCCTTCACTATTTCATCCCTCAAAGCTACCCATTCTTCTTCTACTGTATTTCTTTCCCCCATTCCTGTCAATTGTTCCATTATGCTCTCCCTGAAACTCTGTACAATCTCTGGTCTCTGGTACATTCAGTTTATCCAGGTCCCATCTCCTTAAATTCCCACCTTTTTGCAGTTTCTTCAGTTTTAATCTATAATTCATAACCAATAGATTGTGGTCAGAGTCCACATCTGCCCCTGGAAATGTCTTACAATTTAAAACCTGGTTCCTAATTCTCTGTCTAACCATTATATAATCTATCTGATACCTTTTATTATCTTCAGGGTTCTTCCATGTATATAACCTTATTTCATGAATCTTAAACCAAGTGTTAGCTATGATTAAGTTATGCTCTGCGCAAAATTCTAACAGGCGGCTTCCTCTTTCATTTCTTAGCCCCAATCCATATTCACCTACTATGTTTCCTTCTCTCCATTTTCCTACTGACGAATTCCAGTCACCCATGACTATTAAATTTTCGTCTCCCTTCACTACCTGCATAATTTCTTTTATCTCATCATACATTTCATCAATTTCTTCGTCATCTGCAGAGCTAGTTGGCATATAAACTTGTACTACTGTAGTTGGCGTGGGCTTCGTGTCTATCTTGGCCACAATAATGCATTCACTATGCTGTTTGTAGTAGCTTACCCGTACAGCTATTTTTTTATTCATTATTAAACCTACTCCTGCATTACCCCTATTTGATTTTCTATTTATAACCCTGTATTCACCTGACCATAAGTCTTGTTCCTCCTGCCACCGAACTTCACTAATTCCCACTATATCTAACTTTAACCTATCGATTTCCCATTTTAATTTTTCTAACATACCTGCCCGGTTAAGGGATCTGACATTCCACGCTCCGATCCGTAGAACGCCAGTTTTCTTTCTCCTGATAACAACTTCCTCTTGATTAGTCCCCGCCCGGAGATCCAAATGGGGGACTATTATACCTCCGGAATATTTTACCCAATAGGACGCCTTCGTCATTTAATCATACAGTAAAGCTGCATGCCCTCGGGAAATATTACGGCTGTAGTTTCCCCTTGCTTTCAGCCGTTCGCAGTACCAGAACAGCAAGGCCAGTTTGGTTAGTGTTACAAGGCCAGATCAGTCAATCAGCCAGACTGTTGCCCCTGCAACGACTGAAAAGGCCGCTGCCCCTCTTCAGGAACCACACGTTTGTCTGGCCGCTCAACAGATACCCCTCCGTCGTGGTTGCACCTACGGTACGGCTATCTGTATCGTTGAGGCATGCAAGCCCCCCACCAACGGCAAGGTCCATAGTTCATGGGGGGAGGGGGGGGTTATTGACATAGACACGAGAAACTATTCTTTATCACAACGTATTGAACATATCTTTCCACAGTCAGTATATCTGGCTTAAATTACATGAAATACATCCTACCACAGACAACGTGTCTGTCTACTGGAACCATATTAACTGGAGAATAAAATTACATGAATTAAATACTACTATTACAGACGACATGTCTGTACCCAGCGACGGTCGGAATTATAGTAAATAAAATTGAATGAAACAAATACTGCTATAACAGACAACATGTCTGTCTACTGGAACGGTCAGAACGGGAGAGACGGACTGCCCGAGACACTTCGCGTGCCAAGCCAGCAAGGCGTGACCCGAACGCCACCGATGTGCATCGGCAGTATTATCGTCAGTCTTTTGCTTTAGTAATACTTTGATTTTAGTATTTTTGAAATGACTGATTGATAGCTGGCTGTTGAGAGATGTTTATTTTAAAAAAATTAAAAAAATTGAATGACAGGTTTAATTAATATTAGCAACTAAAGTTTAACGTTCTGGCGCCCTACCGCCGAACACAGCAGTCAATCACAGAGCAGCAGCATCATGCAGGCGGTCTTTCTCACGGGAATGGTACCGAATCTAACATCTGTTACCGGTACCTCATCCCACATTGCGTCATCTCTATGCTTCTTGCATATCCACTGCCCTGGGAATAGCTTCCTGGAGCCTAATATGATGGATGAATAAGCTAGAAATATTACAATACGTCACTGTATTTCCCTCTGTGGGATGCTTTTTAATGGAAGCCATGAAGCCTGTATTCAGAAGAGTTGAAATTAAAATGTCCTGTGGTGCCGCTCCTGCTCTCCTTAGGCTGGTTTGACATGCTACCCCCGCCCCCCCCCCCCCCCCCGAATAAAAAAATTATACTATGTAGGACTACTTGTGACCGGGAGAATAACAAATCTTCAGAAAATTTGCACTCTGCATTTCCTCTTAGCTAATAACTTTCTTTTTTTTTGTGACGTAAAATTAAATATAGGAAATATAAAAACGGTAAAGACATGAGACAAGCAAGACGGTAAATACTCTCCTGGAAATTGAAATAAGAACACCGTGAATTCATTGTCCCAGGAAGGGGAAACTTTATTGACACATTCCTGGGGTCAGATACACCACATGATCACACTGACAGAACCACAGGCACATAGACACAGGCAACAGAGCATGCACAATGTCGGCACTAGTACAGTGTATATCCACCTTTCGCAGCAATGCAGGCTGCTATTCTCCCATGGAGACGATCGTAGAGATGCTGGATGTAGTCCTGTGGAACGGCTTGCCATGCCATTTCCACCTGGCGCCTCAGTTGGACCAGCGTTCGTGCTGGACGTGCAGACCGCGTGAGACGACGCTTCATCCAGTCCCAAACATGCTCAATGGGGGACAGATCCGGAGATCTTGCTGGCCAGGGTAGTCGACTTACACCTTCTAGAGCACGTTGGGTGGCACGGGATACATGCGGACGTGCATTGTCCTGTTGGAACAGCAAGTTCCCGTGCCGGTCTAGGAATGGTAGAACGATGGGTTCGATGAGGGTTTGGATGTACCGTGCACTATTCAGTGTCCCCTCGACGATCACCAGTGGTGTACGGCCAGTGTAGGAGATCGCTTCCCACACCATGATGCCGGGTGTTGGCCCTGTGTGCCTCGGTCGTATGCAGTCCTGATTGTGGCGCTCACCTGCACGGCGCCAAACACGCATACGACCATCATTGGCACCAAGGCAGAAGCGACTCTCATCGCTGAAGACGACACGTCTCCATTCGTCCCTCCATTCACGCCTGTCGCGACACCACTGGAGGCGGGCTGCACGATGTTGGGGCGTGAGCGGAAGACGGCCTAACGGTGTGCGGGACCGTAGCCCAGCTTCATGGAGACGGTTGCGAATGGTCCTCGCCGATACCCCAGGAGCAACAGTGTCCCTAATTTGCTGGGAAGTGGCGGTGCGGTCCCCTACGGCACTGCGTAGGATCCTACGGTCTTGGCGTGCATCCGTGCGTCGCTGCGGTCCGGTCCCAGGTCGACGGGCACGTGCACCTTCCGCCGACCACTGGCGACAACATCGATGTACTGTGGAGACCTCACGCCCCACGTGTTGAGCAATTCGGCGGTACGTCCACCCGGCCTCCCGCATGCCCACTATACGCCCTCGCTCAAAGTCCGTCAACTGCACATACGGTTCACGTCCACGCTGTCGCGGCATGCTACCAGTGTTAAAGACTGCGATGGAGCTCCTTATGCCACGGCAAACTGGCTGACACTGACGGCGGCGGTGCACAAATGCTGCGCAGCTAGCGCCATTCGACGGCCAACACCGCGGTTCCTGGTGTGTCCGCTGTGCCGTGCGTGTGATCATTGCTTGTACAGCCCTCTCGCAGTGTCCGGAGCAAGTATGGTGGGTCTGACACACCGGTGTCAATGTGTTCTTTTTTCCATTTCCAGGAGTGTATTTCTTCAATCATTATGTTCCAGCAATATTTTTTTCTCCAATATTGCTACAGCTTTACACGGTGTACTTTCCTTTTTGCAAAAGATTCTGTTACCGCATCTAAATTAGTCAAACGCTACGTGAAAAATCAAAATGTTGTACAGTACTGAAGAAGCTTTTAATACGGATAGTAACCAAGAGTCCTGTAGTTTCTCGATTTGATTACGTCTATTTTGTCACTGTCTGCTAGATGAAACGAAATAGGTCTTTCTAATATTGCAGCAGTTGGAACACACGTCAAATAAGCGAGACTGTTTTGGCACACATGTTCATGTACATAGATATCACGGCAGAACATAATTCACCAAGTACCAATAGCAACCGCTTATTGGGCCTACTACAAGTAAAATGTTTTATGTGAGGAAATAGTTTCACATTGAATTCGTATGCTTCAGTTTATCAAGTGCAAGACCGAAAATTGGTAGTATTACGAAACTTTAATATAAATTTTTCATCGTCCAACTCTCCCATATAATTTGTGTGATGTCCTTGTTTCTTCTCCTTCCTCGTTCTAAAAAACAATATTGTCGTTAATAATTCTGTAACTATTCCTACCATTGTGAAAACTTATTCTCAGATTAACTTCAGTAATACTGCCAGAATCACTGGTTTAGTTATTTCGAATTTATTCTCTGGTTAGACGTTACTACGTGTTCTTACGATGCGTTTCCCGCGCTATTCGAACAGAACTTAAGCGGCTGTAAACCGGGACTGTACAAATGGCCCTTAGTAGTGTAGCGATCTGGTAAAAACTTTCTGTCAGAATTGGTATTCACCCGTTAGGGTTTATTCGGCTCAGCTCGTATATCCCCGTCCCCTTTTGTCTGCAGGGAAGTCTATTACTTCTTGATTCGGCGGGGATTCCCCTAGCAGAAACATCACGTATGCTATGGACGCATTCAAAAATCAGCTTATGATTCGTTCGGAAATCAACTTAGAATGTGTTGAAAAATGTTCAAAAACCCAACGGGATACATTTCAATATCATGTGAATAATCGATAGACCAACGTGCACTGGATGCTGGGCGCTTTGTTAAACAAGGTTTTTTTCTTCAAGAATACGAATTTGGCGCCCCCTAAAATTGCGGCTCGGGGCAGATACCACGGTTTGCACCACGTTCCCGGATGCCGTTCTGTAAACCTACTTCCGGGCCACGTAGTAATGAAGAACACCACCACGGTGCACCGCAAAGGCCCGCTTTTTGACATACCTTTCTTCCCGTTCCTTCAACTGCCTCGTGTTGCTGGAATATAGTACCTCAGGCCTCATAGCATATGACAATCAACTTTATGTACATGGCTGGGAGACCTCTGGCGACATCATCCTGTACTTTTATTCATTACTTTATTTATCTCATCCTCATTTTTTCCGAGCAGTGTACTACTTAAGTGACTCTCATCAATTTCTCATCGCTGCACACAGTCGGCACGATCGCTCTTAGTCAGGGATCAAGATCGTAAGCAGAAAATAGGCGCTTCAGAAAACAGCAATTAAAATGCTTGTAAAATCTATACAACACACTTCTTAAAAGTGTTCTGTAATTCACTACTATCCGTATTTATTAGCTCTATGACGGACCATTAATAATCAGAAATAAAAAGAAACGCATTTGTTTTACGTAATACTACGGAAACTGATTAGTCCCACGTTTAGCGACTTTGATGCAAGCCGTCGTCTTGGTCTTATCGGCTTGAAAAACAGATGTAAAATGGTAGCCGAATAGTTTTAAAAATGACGCATTAGTTAGGGGTGAATTTTCATGAAGAATTGTAATGACTAGTAATACTTGGACAGCTGTGCAGCGTGACAGGTGTTGGCTTGTGGTTAACAGCGGCACGCTCTGGCACTGCGTGTCCTAATCTCCTGCGGGACGGCGCCTATCACAGAGCCGCAGGCGTGGAGGGGACGCAATTACTTGCTATAATGCGCTGCCGACTGTGATACCGCCTGCCTGGATATCGATCTAGGTCGGTCCGGCTTGGAAACGGAGCAGTCGGCCGTGCTTCACTCGATTACAGGACGTCAAGGACTTCGCAGCTGGATACTTCCTTAATGGCACCGCCTCTTGGCCGGTAACTCAATTTCTGGCTTAATTAAAGCTAGCTCAGCAAAACCATACAGTCATAAATGCGACAATATAACACAATATATATGCAGATTGTCTGATACCTTATCTATAACAGTTGTATATCTTAAGACCGTGTGATTTCCAGCAACTTTATGGAGCGGTGAATATGTAAAAGAGATAAAAGATTATAATTCATGGTCATGTCTCTTAGGTCCCTCTCTTGAAACTTTACCTGAAAGGGGACACTATTTACACTCATTTAACTGATCACTGCTTTTCATTCTGGTATTGTCTGCAAGTACGTGATTCGTTTCAGTAAAAGGCTATTAAATAAAGTATTTAGTTGTCTATAAATGTCAAAATAAGTACGTACGTGTTTGTAGGCAGTATTAGTTTCTGACATACAAAAGGAAACATTGATTTCCAGTGTTTGCATTCCCACCATTCTTTGTCAGACAATGAAGTTCGTAACGTGGTTTCACGCAAATGTATGTAACATAAACTTAAAACAATATATTGAAATCCGTACATATTGTAAAACTAGATGTATATACAGTGAACAACAGAATTAAACGATCATTTTTCAAGATCCCGTAATTGCCCCCCATTGCGACATGTAAGTTTGAAATTTGGCTCAAAGGTGCCTAAAATCTTTTTCTGTAACGATTCAAAAGCGTGGCGCCCTGCTACGTCACATTCGAACTCGGCGATGCAAGAAACAGCAAGGTGTGTCGACCGATACGGAAAGAAGGCCATAGCTCCGAAATTCGTGTGAACTGTAAAAAAATGGTTCAAATGGCTCTGAGCACTATGGGACTCAACTGCTGAGGTCAGTAGTCCCCTAGAACTTAGAACTAGATAAACCTAACTAACCTAAGGACATCATGAACATCCATGCCCGAGGCAGGATTCGAACCTGCGACCGTAGCGGTCTTGCGGTTCCAGACTGCAGCGCCTTTAACCGCACGGCCACTTCGGCCGGCCGTGTGAACTGTAAGGTGGGTAAATGATGTCCAGTGCCACTATGAAAGTGTCACATGAAAAAATGGTCGATGTATCCCCTATCGGGTAAGAAATACCTATCTATCAAACGAGCTGTGCTGGGTGTGAAAAAATAGTGTAACGCGCGACGGACAGACATCCAGGCCATATTTATCCAGTATTTCAGAATGAGAGCCCTAAGTGACTTGCAACAGACTTAACAAATAATTTTAAAACTTTACGAAACATTTTCCTACTGACATCTCCCACAAAAAGATGACAGGAAAAATGTTTATTACTGATTTCATTTTCGCTGGTCATGCCGCATGAGGTGGGTCGTTTTAATTTATTGCTTCTTTCGCAGTAAATCTACTCGCAACACATTTTGCAGACAGTATTCGCGTGTATCACTGAATGTACGAGGAAAATTATGTCACTGCACGACACATATTCAGCAGATATGACTTCATAAATACTGAATTATGGGAAAAACTTCCACATTATGCATAACGTTATAACTAATTACTGCTTCTGTATTAAGCGTATTCCCGACACATTTACCTCAAATTTAGCTGAAAAATTGTATCATTGTACTACATATGCTTAAGGAGACATAATGTCATTAACATTAAGTTTCGTGAAAAGAAAACATCAGGGCTAAAATCGATAAAGGCAGAGGTTATGCACAAATATGTGCAAAATATATTTAATGTATGTCATAAACGTATGATATTCAGGTACGCAGCAAAAGCCACATGGAAAAAACTTCTCCTGAACCCATAGACCAATTTCAACAAAATCTGATACATGTATGGAAAGAAATACTATGGGGGTGAGAGCCAGTGAGTTCCTATTGAGGTTTTGGTGATAACTTGTACAGAGAAGAAGGAGCAGAAATGGATGGACATAGAGAGGAGGATGGAAGGGATGGACACAGATAAAGTAGAAGAGGAATAGGACAGAAAGGGAGGACAGGGGAAGAGGAAGTGGAGAGAAGGGGGAGGAGTAGATGGGCTGAGAGAGGGGACAGGGAGTCATCTACTGAGAGAGGAGGGAAGAGGGGATGGACAGTCGTAAGGGGGAGTGGAGTATGGAGAGTGAGGGGAGGGGGAGACGGACAGAAAGAGAAAAAGAGGAGGATCTGTACAAAGAGAGAAGTGAGGGACTTCTAGAGGGGACGACAGATGCACAGGGGAGGATTGAGCAGATGGACAGAGTGCATAGGAACAGAGATGGACAGAAAGGAAGGGAAAACGCAGACGAACAGATAGAGGGGCGGGAGAAGTCAGGCAGAGTGAGGGGCAGGATGAAATGAACAGTGAGTGGGGTGTGGCATGATGAACAGAGATAAGGGGACAGAGGCAGATGGACAGAAAGAGTGGAAGGGTCAGGAGATGAACAAAGAGAGGTGGAGGATGTTTTGGTTGGCAGGAGAGCCAACACCATGTTACTGGAAGGAGGCCGAAAGGCACGCGTTTTAGCTCACGCAGGCTGGCGAGAGATCTGGAACAGGACAAGGAAATTAGAATTTAGAAAAACGGACGTAGCTGGTGGAATACTTAACTTTAATCCGTTAATGAAGAACGTCGGTCTTGACGGTACATGAATCAATATCACTAGTAACGGATAATGGCGCCTTGCTAGGTCGTAGCAAATGACGTAGCTGAAGGTTATGCTAAACTATCGTCTCGGCAACTGAGAGCGTATTTTGTCAGTGAACCATCGCTAGCAAAGTCGCTTGTACAACTGGGGCGAGTGCTAGGAAGTCTCTCTAGACCTGCCGTGTGGCGGCGCTCGGTCTGGAATCACTGATAGTGGCGACACGCGGGTCCGACGTATACTAACGGACCGCGGCCGATTTAAAGGCTACCACCTAGCAAGTGTGGTGTCTGGCGGTGACACCACAGAGGTGATGATCAGAGAGAGGAGTAGGAGATGGTCAGAGGAGGGTGCCGCAGATGGACAGAGGGAGAGTAACAGGAAATGGGCAGAGATAGTAGGTGAAGGAGATGGACAGGGAGGGGTGCGGGGGGAGGGGAGGAAATGGACAGAGAGACGGGGAAGCAGGAGGAGGACTAACTAAAGACAGGAATAAAGACCTATCAGGACAACGCCAGAAACTCGGCTGTTGGTTTAATGTGATAACCATATGTCTTCAGGTCACGGAAAGGTCACTATGCACTCTTTACACGATATAGAATTCTGAATGAGGTGTCTGTGAAATAAAATCGCCTTTAGCATTTTATACTTACATTCAGAGCTCGTATTTGTGTACATCAAAATAATCGTCAGTAAGGGACCTTACGAGAAGAAGGAAATACTCATCAGATTCTGTTATTTTAAACAACTAAATATTAAGAGAAATACAGTCTTCTGATCGGTTTGATGCGGTCCAGCACTTATTGTGCGCTTAACACTTCATCACCGAGAGACACTACTACATTATGTCCTTTTGTTGGGGTTATTCAAATCTATGTCTTACGCTACAGTTTTTATCCTCTTCACTTGGCTCTGATACCGTAGAGGCTATTCTCTGATTTCGTAACACACGTCCTATCGTCCTGTTCCTTCTTCTTGAGACTATTTCCCAAATATTCTGTTCCCTCCGATTCTCCGGAGAACCTTCTTATTCCTCACCTTATCAGACCATCAAATTTTCAACAAGCGACTGTAGCACCACATTCAAATGCCTTGATTCTTTTCTGTTTCCACACAGTCCATGTTTTATTAATACACAATGCTGCGCTACGTGAGTTCATTCTCAGAAATTTGTTTCACAAAAATTCTGCGTTTGCTTCTGGTAGATTCCTGTTGACCAGGAATGCCCTTTTTGCCAGTACTGGACTGCTTTTTATGTCCTCCTTGGTTCATCCAATCATCCTGATAACTCATATCCTTTCACCTCGAATTTTAATCTCACGCATGAAGTTTTCTTTTGTGTCCGTCATAGCCTCTTCAGTATATAGATTGAACAGATGGGGCAAACACTGCATCCCTGTCAGACACCCTTTTTAATACGAGCCCTAAGTTCTTGGACTTCCAGTCTCACTGTAGTCCCTTGATTCTTGTGCATTTTGTATATAATCAGTTTTCCCCATAGCGTATTGCTATTTTCCTCAAAGTTTCCAATATGTTTCTCCATTTCACACTGTCGAACGCTTTTTCTAGGCCGATAAATCCTATGAACGTGTCTTGATTTTTCCTTAGTCTTTCTTCACTTACCAACAGCAACGTCTGAATTGCTTCCCTCGTGCCTTTACTTTCCCTAAAGCCTGACCTCGTCTGACAGATTCTCAATATTTTTTTTATTATTTTGCATATTTTTCTTGGCAGAAACTTGGACGCATGAGCTGTTAAGCTAACTGTGAGCTAATTCTCACACTTTTCGGCTTTTTCTGTCTTCGGAATTGTGGGGATGATGATTTTCTCAAAAGTCAGATTTTGACTGCTTAACATCCGAATAATTTGGAATCACGAAGTATGCGTAGGAGGCTATGTAGGCAGCCAAACCACGATGGATGAATGGATGAAGCAAGGAGGACACAAATGCAGTGATAGTGAATTGTAGTTTTGTTACCACTTCCCACTATAATTTTAGAGATTCCGGTGCATTGCTATCAATCTTTTCTTCCTCATTTCATCTTAAATTTCATAAAGTCTTTTCAAATTCTTATCCTAATAATAGATTTCCTATTTCGTCACTGTCGAGTCCTGTTTCTTCTTTTTCACAACATTGTACGTTTTCTCACCCTCATACTGGCCTTCAATGTACTGTTTCCACCTGTCCGCTCTCGCCTCTGCATTTTGCAGTGGGACAGCACTGTTCAGGCTACCGTCGTTGACTTCAATCTCACGAAAGGTTGTTTCGACTTTTCTGTGTGCAGAGTCAGTCCTGACGACACTAATTACTTTATCGACTTTTTCACATTTTTCATGGAACCATTCCGCCTTAGATATCATGACTTTCCTTTCAATTTCGTTCCTGTTTCACATGTGTTTCTGTATTGTGGAAGGAAATGGGAAACCGAAGTTATGAAGAATAAGGAGAAGCGTTTGAAGATTTCTAAGGACGTGGATTTTGCGGTAAGGCAGAGAGGCAGTTTAGTTGAAGAGTGGGCATTTCCAAAGAATGCAAACACAAATATTGGAAAAACAAAGATAAGTACAAGCAAAGTTAACTCCGAAGAAACCATGGATAACATATGAAGTTCTTCAGTTCATTGACGAAAGAAGAACGTACAAAAATATTCAGGGAAAGATAGGAATATAGCAAAAAAAATCCATTAACGATGAAGTAAATAACATGGGAAACTAAGGCATGATGGCTGTAGGAAATATGTGAACAATTCGAAAAAGAAAATGATCATGGAGAGAACTGACCAAGCAACCAGTAAGGTCAAAATAAGATTCTGTGCATTTAACGGCGAGGTAGGTAACAATAGGAGAACAATGGTAATTCCACTGTTAAATGCAGGTGTGAGAGCAGATTTATGGGTACAGTGCATTAAAGTCCTGGTATGACAAGATGATTTAAGAAGAAACAGGAGCCGGTGTGGAAGACTTAGGAGACTGAGATTTAGATTCGAAACTGGAAGATCTCTGGAAGGTAAGAAATCAAATAAGACATTTGGGATAGATATTCTATCGGAATTTTTAAAAGCGTTCGAGGTGTAGCTACCAAACAACGTACAAGTTGGTGAGTAGTGTGTATACGACTTGTAGCATCAGATTTTCGGAAAAGTATTGTCCACAGAATTCCGACGATAGCAACGGCAGATAAATGCAACTACCAACGCGCAATCAATTAACAGCTCATGCACCCAAGCTACTGAGAAGTTTAATACAGGGAAGAATTGAAAAGAAAGTTAAGGATCGGTTAGATGACGATCACTTTGGCTTTAGGAAGGTAAAGACACCAGAGAGTCAGTCGTCATGCTAATAGTGGAAGAAATTCTGAAGACAATTAAAGGAACTGTCATGGTATTCCCGGAATTCTCTTAAACTTATGTGCAGTCTTAATTATTACGAAATTGTCACTTGAGTCTATAACAGTACCTAACTACAATTCACAATCCAATATCTAATTTCGAAACCTCTGCCTGACCATAACCTAATCTAAAGGAACTGGCCTTTTGCAAATACACTTCTTCTTCTGTGAGTATTCGACAGAGTATTCGCTTATACCATCTGGAATATATCGGTGAACTCAGTCTTTCTACTACCAAGCGCATATTCTCTCGTAACCCTTTCGTCTACTCATTACCCTACAACCTCATACCAATTCTGCAACACTATTATATTTTCATCACGGTTAACGTCCGTCCTAAATTGTCCATGTAATATCCTATATACTTTCCCCACCTCTTCATCCGCTGCCTGCGACTGAAACATATGTATTTGAACCATAGCTGTATGAGTTTATTTGCTGTCCAATTGTATGTGGACCATTCTATTACTGGACAGCTCATAGCAGGTCATCCTCTGCTCTAGTATCCTATTCATAAAGAATTCTACTCCTGTTGTACCCTTGTCTGATGCCGCTGATTTTATCCTATATCCGTCTGACGAGACAACTTGTTCCCTTTCCACATCACTAACTCCTACTAGAAGTAGTCTGACCCCTTGTATTTCCATTTCCACATTTTCTAGATTACCTGCTACCTTTCCATGCTCAGTCTTGTGGAATGTATCCCGTCGTTGGTTATTTCATTTCTTTCTCATTGTCACCCTTTGCTTTTAACAATGGAGAGATCATGACACTTCTTCAGTTAGAGGGCACTTGTGTTGTGGATAAACTTTAGGTGTCGTTAACGCATTGGTTTCCCTTGCCTTCTACATTCTGAAGCCGTTGATAATTTCTGATTCGTCCGTCTTTTAAGGGCAGTAACCTACTCGATGGACACGAGAGTGTCTGACACTCTATCTGCTCCTCTGCCGTTGGCAGAACGAAGGGGAATCCTTATGCCGTAAGTATTTGGCTGCCATTGCTGATCATTTTTATTCAGAATTTAATTTGCGGCTGTGTTAAAACCTGAGACCCAGAACTATTTGATTAGTAGTCAAACACGCTATCCCTAGGTCACGGGCACATGGAGAAGCAGGTAAGCGAGTCTAAACACAACATTGGATTAGGAACTATGGTCTTGGAAGTTATCCTTAGCCACGGAATGCTTTGGGATGCGTGAACATGTAGGTCTGTCAATGCACGCACACTTTACGTCGAGAAACGATAATGTACTGTACACTCTACAGTCCTATGCATTAGAGAAGTTGCTCAACATGGAGACCACTACTTTCAGTGCGGGTATAAAATCTTCCCAGAAAATTTTGACACACTGTTCCAATATTGCACCAGGTATCGCATGAACCTCATGATGCGGCAAGTCTCCCGGCCAGAGCTGAATCTTTGTCACTGACTGGTCTGCACCAATATGCTACGAGGTTTTCGATAAGCCCCGCAAAGAGTAAAAATCAAGAGGCCTCAGGCCAGGGAAGCAGGGTGGCCCTGCATTTCGACCTCACATTGTAACACAGCGTATTGGAAATGAGGCTACTAGCAAACAGAATGTATCCTAAAGGCATGACAGCTGATGGAATGAGCTTGACTGATAGTATGTTGTACGAATTGAGACACAGTACATTGTCTTTGCTGAACACACAGCGTGTACGCATAAACTGTCTTTTGTATTCCTCATTCCAAAATGTTCATTGGCTCAGGATTACTTCAAAGACATTAAGCTCCTGTGCGGTTGTATAACGACTCCCCTGTCAGCTCCTGCAATTTGTGCGCAACATTTTGAATCACTCTATGTATTACCATGATGGTGACAAAAAGTAAAACGATGATACGTATGTGCAAGGGTATGGTAATCATTATTATTATTACTATTATTAATATTGCTGCCATTATTATTATTATTATTATTTCTTTACTTTCTCAGACGTTAAGTCTGGTTGAGAATGGACAGTGACGCGGACCTTGATCAAGCGTCACTTCCTATTAACTGTACGGTATGTGTTATATTGCATTTAGGAACTTTCGGGTAATTGAACATGTATCAATAATTACGGATTTCTGTAGTTGTATATATATGTTTGGATGTAGCTGTATTGCATTGATGTACTGGTGGATATTGTGTGGTATGACTCCTGTAGTTGATAGTATAATTGGCATGATGTCAACTTTATCCTGATGCCACATGTCTTTGACTTCCTCAGCCAGTTGGATGTATTTTTCAATTTTTTCTCCTGTTTTCTTTTGTATATTTGTTGTATTGGGTATGGATATTTCGATTAGTTGTGTTAATTTCTTCTTTTTATTGGTGAGTATGATGTCAGGTTTGTTATGTGGCGTTGTTTTATCTGTTATAATGGTTCTGTTCCAGTATAATTTGTATTCATCATTCTCCAGTACATTTTGTGGTGCATACTTGTATGTAGGAACTTGTTGTTTTAAAAGTTTATGTTGTAAGGCAAGCTGTTGATGTATTATTTTTGCGACATTGTCATGTCTTCTGGGGTATTCTGTATTTGCTAGTATTGTACATCCGCTTGTGATGTGATCTACTGTTTCTATTTGTTGTTTACAAAGTCTGCATTTATCTGTTGTGGTATTGGGATCTTTAATAATATGCTTGCTGTAATACCTGGTGTTTATTGTTTGATCCTGTATTGCAATCATGAATCCTTCTGTCTCACTGTATATATTGCCTTTTCTTAGCCATGTGTTGGATGCGTCTTGATCGATGTGTGGCTGTGTTAGATGATACGGGTGCTTGCCATGAAGTGTTTTCTTTTTCCAATTTACTTTCTTCGTATCTGTTGATGTTATGTGGTCTAAAGGGTTGTAGAGGTGGTTATGAAATTGTAGTGGTGTAGCCGATGTATTTATATGAGTGATTGCTTTGTGTATTTTGCTAGTTTCTGCTCGTTCTATAAAGAATTTTCTTAAATTGTCTACCTGTCCATAATGTAGGTTTTTTATATCGATAAATCCCCTTCCTCCTTCCTTTCTGCTTAATGTGAATCTTTCTGTTGCTGAATGTATGTGATGTATTCTATATTTGTGGCATTGTGAGCGTGTAAGTGTATTGAGTGCTTCTAGGTCTGTGTTACTCCATTTCACTACTCCAAATGAGTAGGTCAATATTGGTATGGCATAAGTATTTATAGCTTTTGTCTTGTTTCTTGCTGTCAATTCTGTTTTCAGTATTTTTTTTAGTCTTTGTCTATATTTTTCTTTTAGTTCTTCTTTAATATTTGTATTATCTATTCCTATTTTTTGTCTGTATCCTAGATATTTATAGGCATCCGTTTTTTCCATCGCTTCTATGCAGTCGCTGTGGTTATCCAATATGTAATCTTCTTGTTTAGTGTGTTTTCCCTTGACTATGCTATTTTTCTTACATTTGTCTGTTCCAAAAGCCATACTTATATCATTGCTGAATACTTCTGTTATCTTTAGTAATTGGTTGAGTTGTTGATTTGTTGCTGCCAGTAGTTTTAGATCATCCATGTATAGCAAATGTGTTATTTTGTGTGGGTATGTTCCAGTAATATTGTATCCATAATTTGTATTATTTAGCATGTTGGATAGTGGGTTCAGAGCAAGGCAGAACCAGAAAGGACTTAATGAGTCTCCTTGGTATATTCCACGCTTAATCTGTATTGGCTGTGATGTGATATTATTTGAATTTGTTTGGATATTAAGTGTGGTTTTCCAATTTTTCATTACTATTTTTAGGAACTGTATCAATTTAGGATCTATTTTGTATATTTCCAATATTTGTAGTAACCATGAGTGGGGTACACTATCAAAAGCTTTTTGGTAATCAATGTATGCGTAGTGTAGCGACCTTTGTTTAGTTTTAGCTTGATATGTCACCTCTGCATCTATTATCAGTTGCTCTTTACATCCTCGTGCTCCTTTGCAACAGCCTTTTTGTTCTTCATTTATAATTTTGTTCTGTGTTGTATGTGTCATTAATTTCTGTTTAATGATTGAAGTTAATATTTTGTATATTGTTGGTAGGCATGTTATGGGGCGATATTTAGCTGGGTTCGCTGTGTCTGCTTGATCTTTAGGTTTCAGATAAGTTATTCCATGTGTAAGTGTATCAGGGAATGTGTATGGGTCTGCAATGTAACTGTTAAATAATTTAGTTAGATGTGAATGTGTTGAGGTGAACTTCTTTAACCAGAAATTTCCTATTTTATCATTTCCAGGGGCTTTCCAATTGTGAGTAGAATTAATTGCTTGGGTGACTTCATGTTGCAAAATTATCACTTCAGGCATTTGTGGTATCATCTTGTATGTGTCTGTTTCTGTTTGTATCCACCGTGCATGCCTGTTATGTTGTACCGGGTTTGACCATATGTTGCTCCAGAAGTGTTCCATGTCTGTTATGTTTGGTGGATTGTTTATTTTAATGTGTGTGTTATCTATTGTCTGGTAAAATTTCTTTTGGTTTTTGTTGAATGTTTGGTTTTGTTTCCTTCTATTTTCACTTTTTTTGTATCTTCTGAGTCGTTTGGCTAATGCTTGTAATTTCTGCTTCTTTTCGTCTAATTGCTCTGTCGCTTCTTGTTGTGAGATTTTACCTAACCTTTTTCGTTTTTTTTCCGAGATTTCATTTCTTATAAATTGTGTTAGCTGTCCGATGTCTTTTCTCAGTTTTTCTATTCTGATCTGTAGCCTGTGTTGCCATGCTGGTTTTGTGGGTTTCTTCTGTGTGTTGGTTGGTTCTGATCTCTGTCTAGTGTGTATATTTAGTGTAGTGAGTGATCCTATATAAACCAGTAGTTGTAACTCTTCCATAGTTGTGTTTTCATTTATTTTGTTGTGTATGATTGTGTTGATAGTTTTTATTGTTGTTTCGACTTGTGGGTTATTTGGTGGTCTATGCAAGAATGGTCTAATGTCTGTATTTGTGTCTTTGTATTCTATATATGTTAGCTGAAATTTTTCTTCTATATCTAGCATCTGTGTCACTTCGTGTTCTATTTGTGCTTGTTCTGGTGGCTGTCTTAAGATTTCGTTTTCCTCTGATTGTTTAATTGGTGCGTGTTGTTCTTTGTTTGTTTGCTCTGGGATGTTTGAGTCCATTACTGTATTTTCTTCTTCTTCTGATTGCACATTATTTTGTTCCAGTATTTGTTGTACTTCTTGTTTGATGTTTTCTCTTTCTGACTGGGGTATCCTGTTATTTTTGATTATTACACGGATCTGATCAGCTAGTCGTTGTTGTGTTAAAAATTTTAATTCTGGGTATCTGGTAATAAATGTTGTGTATACTTGTAATCTGCATCCAGTTGTGTTGGTTCCTAGGTTTGTTGCTTGGTAATAACAGAACATGAGGTGTCGATTAACTTCATCTGACCATCTCATCCTCTGTCTTTGTTTTCCTTCTAGGGTGGTTGCAGGAAGCATATCCTGCAAAACACCTCTATTTGGATTTAAATCATTTTCCAGTTGGCTAGCAGTGTCGTTACTATTGTGGGCGGGCATAGGGTTCAAGCGTCGTCCCCGACCATGAAGGCGCTTGTCCGAGGCTTCTTTAGTTCTGTCCTGAACCAACTAATCACACTAAAAGGGGGGTTAGCCCTATTAGTGGTTTGTTCTTTTCGTCGCCTTTTACGACTGGCAGAACATACCGGAGGCCTATTCTTTTCCCGGGCCTCCACGGGGATTATTATTATTATTATTATTATTATTACTATTATTGTTTACCTGTTTTGGCGCAGTCTAGCAGATGGAGTACAGAATGTTCGTGCTCATGAACGCATATACATTGCATACCTTATTTTTCTCTTTATTCACTTGAAGCTCTATAGAAAAAAACTGTGATGAAAATATTCTTCGTGAGGTTGTAAACAGAAAGATGAGAAAATTCCCTTCAATTATAATTTATTACGTTGCTCTCTTTTGCGAAATGTGTGTGTTATGTGAGAAATCTTTCACACTTACTTTCAAATGTTAAGGTAAGTGTTTCAGAAAGTTTAAGGTAATGGCTCATTTCAAAGTAATATCGATTTATTATTTTAAACACTCCACTAACAAACGAAGTTCATTATTTGCTCCAAACTAATACTTGCTCACCCAAAAGTAGAGCTATAGCCAGATGTGCTCATCTAACACTGACTAGGTCAGCTGTTAGTATCTCCACCCATCATGGAACAACATACGCTATTAATTAAAAATCTTCTATTTTGAAAGTCAGCTTTTCAATATACTGAGACCATTACGAAAACTATATTCATGACCAGAAAATTGTGTAGAGCATACCTGAAAAGTCAGAGCTCGAATCGTGGTAACTGCAATCGTCTTAGAATCCGAATTCAGCATGAAATTATTCTACACGTTCTGACAAAATGTTATCGAAGACAGAACCAAGATTACACATTACATTGAACTTGTCTGTACATCATAGTAATTCAGTTGTCAAGTAAGCTCGTTCAAAAAACTGACTGCTGCAACTAAGGTAGTGATCTAATTTCACTAGAAAAGTTAATCACCAGTCATTTTGTCATTGATCTTAACGATTATCTTGTTTTTTTCACTGCAAAAGGGACAAAAACGAATCGTGTAACACCATGTATAATGTATTAGAATGTTGCGACCGTTTCCTGATTAACGTGACTGTTAGCAGTGAACATTCGTTTGATTTTGTATCACAACTTTTCTCGAAGACACGTGTGTTTAAAGTATCCCATGTCTTAAGAAGTAATCAATAGATTACATTCCCTGGCCATTAGAAACTTACACGTCCTCACTGTATGACATCTTCTACAACGGTTTAACGTCGAGTGAGGGCCTTGTTGTTTAGCAGAAGCACGTTCTTGGACAACTTTTCGTTATAGTTCTTTTTCAACTCTGACGGTTTTCCCTTTACTACCTCAATCTGTAGGCACCACACAGTGGCAGTCCCAAGAAACACTTGTAGTTACCTTGACCGATGATCACTGCTTTGCTCCTTCGTCTCGCGGTTACAATGATTTCAGTTCCTGACGCAACTCCGCCTTGTTCGTCAGTGACGTCTGTTAGGTGTTTAGGAAATTTATCAAGATCACTGTACAGGAAATTGATTTTCTCACACATATTACATCTCTGAAATGCTGAAAACATATCTGCTATGAGACTCTCATAGTTATCAGCTTTTTTATTACAAAGAAAGTTTTCCATTGCCGCCACGAAAGACACTCGTGCAGGCTTTCTCTTGATCGTCATCTTCTGATACAGTCTTTATCATTTAGAAGTGGCCCAATCTGGCATTCATTAAACATTCATGCCTTGATCTTCTCAAGGGGCAAATAGCGAAGTGCACTGCCTGTATGTTGAAAGCATACATCGTTCCCAGTTTCATGTAGAGTGAATGGAAAATGATTTTTTCTAGAGGGTCGATGACAGTATTTGGCATACAGGCTTGCGGAGTTCCAGTCCTTGTGGTTCCAGTGCTTGCCTCGTGCTCGGCTGAACCGCATACAAACAAAACTGGGATATTTTGTAATCCTCTCTGTTATTCTAGCAGCAAATTAACTAAAGTCTGTGCATATTGTCCTGTTCAACACCTGGTATTTTAATAGGTTAATCATAGTCGTCGGGTCGTTTGCCATAAATGCATAGAATACACATTTTAGACTTTGATTTGAACTGTTACAAATGAACGCCAGTCATCCGGATTGTAAAATGTAATCCGTAACTCCTGGAGAAGACCCGAGATTTTATAACAGTAATTTTCCTGTGTAAAATATGAAAGAAAGACATCTTCGCGCTTCGGTAATAAGACATTTTTTTCATTATAACTCAATCAGCACACACTTTTCTTGTAATCTAGAGGACAACACTTCAGCTGCAGCCCAATCAAGCACAGGTCAGTCAGTTCAGGCTGCCTAAACTAGTGAAAAGCTCAAGACTGTGAGGGATTAAAAGAATACAGGTCAAAGAGACTTTCATCAACTGTCTCCGAATTTTGGTCGCTATCCGCATCCATAGATAGAATAAATTCAGTAAAAACCGTATATAGTGTATAGTAGGTGTGATTGCTCAGGGGATATTACGATAGGAGTTATTAGATCAGTTTATCCCACCATTTCCCTTTGCATCAATAACAAAAAAATAAGTCACTTGTGTGACACTGTTCCTTGCCAGGACATGGGGATATCGAAAGGTAAACCCTTACGCTTTCCTGTCACGCAGCGTTAACTCACAGTTGTGACTTAAGATGTGTCGGGCCTATGTTTTGCCTTGGTTGTCAAGTGGAAGTCCAAAGTACACTCTATAAGCTTGCCTCACAAATGCTTGAGCTTTTGACGAACAAGTGAGTAGTATCAAGAAGTGTAGCAGGAACTGACTGGAAGATTCTTACTTTGACGTCTCTTCTCAACTATGATGAAATGACATCAGATTAGAAAGAATGAAATAGAAATATCTTAAACTTCTACACAACATGAGTATGTAAGTAATTAAAGCAACCACAAACACCTGAAACGGAAAATTTTTACTGCATGAAAACAAGAGCATGGGGACAAAACCGATTTCGGTTTTGAAATCAGCAGATCAAAAACATTAAGAATCGGTAAAAAATCACAAGAAACTGAGAATTCGAAAAACTTCGTTGACCATTGTAATTTTTAAGCACGTGGTGGTAAAGTTAGCGATGACGTCCTCGTTACTCCTGCTGGACTCAGTATCAGGAGAGTTACAATTTTCGAACTCCCTTTCGAAATTTCTGCTTAGGGAATGCCTTCTGTACTTAACGGATATGGAAGAGTCATTACGAAACACTGCCGAAAAATGGTCTTGAATGGCCTAAGACAAGACAAATTTGAGTTACTGAAGCATATCCCTTCGTGTGTGTGTGTGTGTGTGTTTGTGTGTGTGTGTGTGTGTGTGTGTGTGTGTGTGTGTGTGTGTGTGTGTGTGTGTGTGTTTGTGTGTGTTTGTGTGTGTTTGTGTATGTGTGTGTGTGTGTGTGTGTGTGTGTGGACACCTTGAGCTGGTGATATAAGACAGATAGCTCAGAAATTGCTTAATTTATCACACCAAACATGTTAAATTCACTCGACGATTCGTGAATAAAGTATGATGTTGCAACTGAGAATATCACAACTACTTAAATCCATCCTGGGAAATCAAATCTGAGTGTCTGTCGCCGGAAGATGTACAGGAGGACAAGCAATAAGTGGAAAAACCAACACGGCGCTTTCCGACGTTATAGAAGAACCAGAAGAGGCAAAACAAAGAAAACAACAGAAGCAGAGTAAACAAAGAAAAAAGACACCATAACAAATGACTCGGAAGAAAGTCCCACGCAAAGACAAGAAACTTTTAATACCCCGCAAAGAAAGTCAACGGAAGACAGAGGGTATCAGTTATAGGAGCATCCCGAGTTGTTGCCAAAAGAGGTGTCAAAAACAAATGAAAGGAGGACGTTTGCACATCAGTCGGTGAGACAGAAGTTCCTACAACGGGTGAAAAGCTGAGGTCAGTGACGGAGAAAGAAAAAAAGGACAGCCGGCCGTTGTGGCCGAGCGGTTCTAAGCGCTTCAGTCTCGAACCGCGCTGCTGCTACGGTCGCAGGTTCGAATTCTGCCTCGGGAATGGGTGTGTGTGTCGTCCTTAGGTTAATTAGGTTTAAGTAGTTCTAAGTCTGGGGGACTGATGACCTCACATATTAAGTCCTATAGTGATTGGAGCAATTTGAACCATTTTGGAAAAAAAGGACAGCAACATCGGAGAAAGTTTGGCCCCGCCAAAGGACGACTGACAACGGCAAACAGACACATAAACATAGATGACAGTACCAAGTAACAGGATCGCCGAACGATTACCCTCAAAAGGAGGATCAACGCAAAACCAAGTCAAGATACATGGAGTCAGGTCAAAATTACGACTGGACAGAAGATGGGGCAGAGACAGAAGTCGATCGGTATATGGGAGACACTGTGTGGACAGGATATTAAAACATTTCAAATAGTCACAAGGAAGCTAGGTACTTCACGAGAAAAGTCTAACATATACGCTATTTTATTCTAGAAGAATTCAGTATGCCAAAATCTCTAGCAGTCCTTTTTATTACTACGACCGGTTTCGATAGATCTACTCTGTCACCATCGTTACTTTTTACATTAGTAGTTGAACCCGCTTGTTACTATACCGAGAGTCACAAAGTGATGTTGCTCAAATAAAATGTGGCAAGGATCATCACCATGTCACAATGAAATTAACAAACAATTAAAACATAGGATATGTTGTGCTGAGGTCCCAGTATTCACTCATCCTTTCATTGCTTTCTTTATTTTTCCATTTATGAATTACTTGTGAGCTTTAAAGTTACCTAAAAGCTGCGACTATATACTTTTAGAGCTTTAACGTTAATAGGGTTTCCATAGGCTTAAAGATGTCATCGTTGTTGTGGTTTTCAGTCCAATGACTGGTTTGATGCAGCTCACCATGCTACTCTATTCTGTGCAAGCTTCTTCTTCTCCAAGTAACTACAACCTACATCCTTCTGAATCTGCTCAGTGGTTACACCTTTTGGTCTCCCTCCACGATTCTTACCCTCCACGCTACCCTTCAATATTAAACTGGTAACCCCTTGATGCCTCAGAGCAAGTCCTATCAACCGATCCCTAATTCAGGTTGTGTCACGAATTCCTCTTCTACCTAATTCTGTTAAGTAGCTCCTCATTAGTTACTCGATATACCAATCTAATCTTCAGCATTCTTCTGTAGCGCCACATTTCGAAAGCTTCTATTCTCTTCTTGTCCAAACTACTTATCGTCCTTGCTTCATTTCATTACATGGTTATATTCCATAGAAATACTTTCAGAAAAGACTCCCTGACACTTAAATCAAAACTCGATGTTAACAAATTTCTCTTCTTCATAAACGTTATCCTTGCTATTGCCAGTCTACATTTTATATCCTCTCTCCTTCGACCATCTTCATTTATTTTGCTTCCCAATAAGGAAAACACATTTACTACTTTAAGTATCTCGTTCGTCATCTAATTCCCTCGGCATCACCTGATATAATTTTACTACATTCCATTATCCTCGTTTTGTTTCTGTTGAATTTCATCTTATGTCCTCCCTTAAAGACACTGTTCATTCCGCTCTTCCAGGACCTCTGCTGTCTCGTATAGAATTACAATGTCATCGGCAAACCTCAAAGTTTTTATTTCTTCTCCATGAATTTTAATTCCTACTCCAATTTTTCTTTAGTTTCCTGTACTGCTTGCACAATATACAGATTGAATGATATCAGGGATAGGCTACAACCATGCCTCACTCCCTTCTCAACCAGTGCTGCCCTTTCGTGTCAATCGTCTCTTGTAACTGCCTTTTCGTTTCTGTACAAATTGAAGCCTTTCGCTCCCTGTATTTTACCCCTGCCATCTAAAGAATTTGATGGATAATCATTCAGTCAAAATTGTGAAAAGCATTCTTTAAATCTATACATGTTCGAAACGTTGCCTTTCCTTAATCTATCTTGTAAGATAATTCGTCGGGTCACAATTTCCTCACGTGTTCCAACGTTTCTACGGAATCCAAACTGATCTTCTCCGAGGTCGGCTTCTACCAGTTTTTCCAATCGTCTGCAAAGAATTCGGGTTCCGCTGGATAGGTCAGGAGTCCACTAAACGCAACAAGCGGCTACACGGGTAGCAGGGGTTGTGTGGCGTGGGCTGGGCGATTTTTTAGGTTAGATGGCCTTGGGCAAGTACAGAAAGGGCAACAGCCTCAACGGGTGCGGGGCAAAGTCAGGACATGCGGGGACCAAGCAGCAATCGGTATTGTAATTGTCAACTGTCGAAGCTGCGTTGGTAAAGTACCGGAACTTCAAGCGCTGATAGAAAGCACCGAAGCTGAAATCGTTATAGGTACAGAAAGCTGGCTGAAGCCAGAGATAAATTCTGCCGAAATTTTTACAAAGGTACAGACGGTGTTTAGAAAGGATAGATTGCATGCAACCGGTGGTGGAGTGTTCGTCGCTGTTAGTAGTAGTTTATCCTGTAGTGAAGTAGAAGTGGATAGTTCCTGTGAATTATTATGGGTGGAGGTTACACTCAACAACCGAGCTAGGTTAATAATTGGCTCCTTTTACCGACCTCCCGACTCAACAGCATTAGTGGCAGAACAACTGAGAGAAAATTTGGAATACATTTCACATAAATTTTCTCAACATGTTATAGTCTTAGGTGGAGATTTCAATTTACCAGATATAGACTGGGACACTCAGGTGTTTAGGACGGGTGGTAGGGACAGAGCATCGAGTGACATTATACTGAGTGCACTCTCCGAAAATTACCTCGAGCAATTAAACAGAGAACCGACTCGTGGAGATAACATCTTGGACCTACTGATAACAAACAGACCCGAACTTTTCGACTCTGTATGTGCAGAAGAGGGAATCAGTGATCATAAGGCCGTTGCAGCATCCCTGAATATGGAAGTTAATAGGAATATAAAAAAAGGAAGGAAGGTTTATCTGTTTAGCAAGAGTAATAGAAGGCAGATTTCAGACTACCTAACAGATCAAAACGAAAATTTCTGTTCCGACACTGACAATATTGTGTGTTTATGGAAAAAGTTCAAGGCAGTCGTAAAATGTGTTTTAGACAGGTACGTGCCGAGTAAAACTGTGAGGGACGGGAAAAACCCACCGTGGTACAACAACAAAGTTAGGAAACTACTGCCAAAGCAAAGAGAGCTTCACTCCAAGTTTAAACGCAGCCAAAACCTCTCAGAGAAACAGAAGCTAAACGATGTCAAAGTTAGCGTAAGGAGGGCTATGCGCGAAGCGTTCAGTGAATTCGAAAGTAAAATTCTATGTACCGACTTAACAGAAAATCCTAGGAAGTTCTGGTCTTACGTTAAATCAGTAAGTGGCTCGAAACAGCATATCCAGACACTCTGGGATGATGATGGCATTGAAACAGAGGATGACACGCGTAAAGCTGAAATACTAAACACCTTTTTCCAAAGCTGTTTCACAGAGGGAGACCGCACTGCAGTTCCTTCTCTAAATCCTCACACAAACGAAAAAATGGCTGACATCGAAATAAGTGTCCAAGGAATAGAAAAGCAACTGCAATCACTCAACATAGGAAAGTCCACTGGACCTGACGGGATACCAATTCGATTCTACACAGAGTACGCGAAAGAACTTGCCCCCCTTCTAACAGCCGTGTACCGCAAGTCTCTAGAGGAACGGAGGGTTCCAAATGATTGGAAAAGAGCACAGGTAGTCCCAGTCTTCAGGAAGGGTCGTCGAGCAGATGCGCAAAACTATAGACCTATATCTCTGACGTCGATCTGTTGTACAATTTTAGAACATGTTTTTTGCTCGAGTATCATGTCGTTTTTGGAAACCCAGAATCTACTATGTAGGAATCAACATGGATTCCGCAAACAGCGATCGTGTGAGACCCAACTCGCTTTATTTGTTCATGAGACCCAGAAAATATTAGATACAGGCTCCCACGTAGATGCTATTTTTCTTGACTTCCGGAAGGCGTTCGATACAGTTCCGCACTGTCGCCTGATAAACAAACTAAGAGCCTACGGAATATCAGACCAGCTGTGTAGCTGGATTGAAGAGTTTTTAGCAAACAGAACACAGCATGTTGTTATCAATGGAGAGACGTGTACAGACGTTAAAGTAACCTCTGGCGTGCCACAGGGGAGTGTTATGGGACCATTGCTTTTCACAATATATATAAATGACCTAGTAGATAGTGTCGGAAGTTCCATGCGGCTTTTCGCGGATGATGCTGTAGTATACAGAGAAGTTGCAGCATTAGAAAATTGTAGCAAAATGCAGGAAGATCTGCAGCGGATAGGCACTTGGTGCAGGGAGTGGCAACTGTCCCTTAACATAGACAAATGTAATGTATTGCGAATACACAGAAAGAAGGATCCTTTATTGTATGATTATATGATAGCGGAACAAACACTGGTAGCAGTTACTTCTGTAAAATATCTGGGAGTATGCGTGCGGAACGATTTGAAGTGGAATGATCATATAAAATTCATTGTTGGTAGGGCGGGTACCAGGTTGAGATTCATTGGGAGAGTGCTTTGAAAATGTAGTCCATCAACAAAGGAGGTGCCTTACAAAACACTCGTTCGACCTATACTTGAATATTGCTCATCAGTGTGGGATCCGCACCAGATCGGGTTGACGGAGGAGGTAGAGAAGATCCAAAGAAGAGCGGCGCGTTTCGTCACAGGGTTATTTGGTAACCGTGATAGCGTTACGGAGATGTTTAATAAACTCAAGTGGCAGACTCTGCAAGAGAGGCGCTCTGCATCGCGGTGTAGCTTGCTCGCCGGGTTTCGAGAGGGTGCGTTTCTGGATGAGGTATCGAATATATTGCTTCCCCCTACTTATACCTCCCGAGGAGATCACGAATGTAAAATTAGAGAGATTAGAGCGCGCACGGAGGCTTTCAGACAGTCGTTCTTCCCGCGAACCATACGCGACTGGAAGAGGAAAGGGAGGTAATGACAGTGGCACGTAAAGTGCCCTCCGCCACACACCGTTGGGTGGCTTGCGGAGTATAAATGTAGATGTAGATGTATTAGTATTTCACAGCCGTGATTTATGGAAGTTATAGTTCGGTAAATTTCACACCTGTCAACACCTGCTTTGGAAGTATTTTATTCTTCTTGAAGTCTGAGGGCATTTCACCTGTCTCGTACAACTTGCTCAAAAGATGGTCGAGTTTGGTCATTTCCAATGGAATGTTGTCTACTCATGTTGCTTTCTATGGCTTAAGTCTTTCAGTGCTCTGTCAAATACTTCATATTTCGCATTTCATCTTCATCTACGCCCTCTTACATTTCCGTAATATTGCCCTTCAATTATTTTGCTTTCCTAATATAATTCCCTAAGCATCAACTACATCGCCCTTGTATAGACCCTCTATATACTCCTTCCACCTTTCTGCTTTCCCTTCTATGCTTGGAACTAGTTCTCCATCTGAGCCCTTGATATTCATACAGTTGATTCTCTTTTCTCCAAAGGTCTCTTTAATTTTCCTGTAGGCGGAGCGCCACCCTCTCCTCTCTCGCGATGTGTAATGACTACTGAGGTCACAGAGGTACTTGGCACTAGATGGTAACACAATGCACCTAATATGAAAAACGTATGTTTTTGGGGATGTCCGGGAA
The DNA here is from genome assembly GCF_023898315.1 of Schistocerca nitens. NCBI lineage: Eukaryota > Metazoa > Arthropoda > Insecta > Orthoptera > Acrididae > Schistocerca > Schistocerca nitens. Next base: position 316,102,442 of record NC_064621.1, on the reverse strand, counting down.
TAGACACAAAGCTAACTGCTAGAAACAATGTTGACTGGTTTTAAATAAGTAGGAGTTGTCTCGTAAGCAAACCGCCGATGAACAAATCACCAGAACTCGACTGCTTTCGAAAGAGAATTTTGTGTGGCATACTGGGAAATTGTTAGCAATATTCCAACACAGGTTGCCAACGAAACACAGTCCAAAAGTAAACCATCGAAAGTGTTCAAGGACAGGAAGCCAGTGTTCATTAGAAAGAGAAAAAAAAATTGGCAGTTAAGAAACACACCTTCACATTATTAAATCTATTATAATAATATGGTAGTCAGAGAAACCAAGGAAAGACTAGATTCCACAAGATAATCATCACTCTGCAATTCCTGAAGAAGTATAATCCAAACTTTAGCTGAACATAGGGGTGTAATAACGAAAACATCTGTAACAACAGCACAGTTAGGATTCGTTTTCATAGACTTTCATAATGGTTTTCATCATGTCGGGCACTACTACCTACAAAACACAAAGTAGTAAATGGTTTTAGACGAAAATAATATGGAGGTAGTAACATATATAATAACGTAAACAACGACGAAACTAAATATGAACGGGCAGCCTTTGAAATAGACTGAAGTTGAACTTGGGGTTCCTCAATGGAGCCCCCTATTTATGATAGCGTATGTAATTTCATTGGCACAATAACTGGTGAACGGGATTAATTATTCTTCGTCAATTTTTGCAGTGAGGCCGTACGCGGATGACGTTTCCTTCTAAAAAGTACTGAGAGGTAGGTGGAGACCTTGTGCTTCTATGCTACACGCTGAGTAGGTTCCTCTGGGTGGTCACTAAGATTCAAAAATGGTTCAAATGGCTCTGAGCACTATGGGACTCAACATCTTAGGTCATAAGTCCCCTAGAACTTAGAACTACTTAAACGTAACTAACCTAAGGACATCACACACACCCATGCCCGAGGCAGGATTCGAACCTGCGACCGTAGCAGTCCCGCGGTTCCGGACTGCAGCGCCAGAACCGCACGGCCACCGCGGCCCGCGGTCACTAAGTTTCTCCCAGACTTAGCTTATGTTGTTCACGACAGTTATTCACGAAGGATCTTCTTTTCCAGGGGCTCAGATAAAACGTTAAAGATCGTGGAACTATCATCATTCATTTGCTCACCTAGATACTCTGTTCTTCTAAAATGTACGTAATTTATGAATTTTATACTTCTGCATGAGCTGTGATGACAACCTGGTTTTCTCAAATATCGTTTACTTGAAACTCGGGGTTAATAACTTCTGAGATTGACAGTAGGATATGCAGTTAGAACTGTTATTCTGAATTAACCCTTTGAGTGCTGCATCGGAGCGTGCGGCTGTCCGTGTCAAGCCTCGCCTTGGGGCCCCATAATCTGTGTACCTGCGCTGGAAGCCACTTCCGCGGACTACTGTGTGTGCCTGAGCTCTCCACTTGGCCGTCCTCGACCTGGCCTGAGTATTTCTGGAACCACGGCGGCCGCGACAGTCTTGCAGTTAGTGTCATCGCCGACATTAGAAATAAACGCAGGATATCTGGATACTTATTCCATAAGTTTGAATCTGGCTATGAATTGCTCGGCAGACCTAATGTAGTCTGAAACTGCTTATGCTGCTAACATGTAACTACTCATCAAAGGCTATCTTTCATTTGCAATTAGTTCTTGAGAATTGTCGTAAGGTATTAGTATACATCTGTGTTTTATTTGGCATATTGTTCTTTAATTATCAGATTTTTGTACGCAACGTACGATGTATACGCTGTAGAATCCGCAACGACCAAACGTTGACGTTCTTCTGTACTAGCGCAATAATTCGCCCACAAACAACCGACGAGGAAAGTGTCTGGATCCAAAGACACACCTTTGAAGATAATCTCTATATTTTGAGAGAATTAACCCAATACATTATCCCCAAGGAAACTTCTGAATCAAAAACTCACTTCTGAATTCATTTTACGTGGGACACAATTGTGATTGTACAGTAGAAATAAACAAGGATTGATAACTTTTGTTCAAGAATTAGATAAGGAAATCCTCAAGTTTCTAAACTATCTAATTAAATGTCATCTTTAATTCCTAATGACCTTTCGTTCTTCAGGAACGGGCGAGTGTGTGCAACTGACCATCGTGTGCCGAGGCGCCCTTTCCAAGTGTAGGCCTAGAATTTTTTCACAAATCCAGTGTCCTCGAAAAATAGGACAGCATTCCGTTACTGAATATTAGTAGAAAATTGTAGCCTGGGTTGCGATAAAAGATATTTATTTGAGCGGCGACTAGTTGCGGGCGAAGCCCATTTTCAAACAACCTTGTCAAAAAGGAATGTGACAATCACATTATGGCTGTTAATAAAAGCATAGAATATCGATATCTATCCATCTTCTATGGTTTTATTTACAGCTATAATGTGGTTGTCACAATCATTGTTTTACATGGTGGTTTGAAAATGGGATTCGCTCGAAACTAGTTGCCGCTTAAATAAATATCTTTTACCACAACCAAGGCTACAATTTTGTAGTAATAACACTGCTAGAATTTTTTGTTCAATTAATGATATTTGCACTAAATTTAAGGTTTAACTTCTACCAAGAAGTTATGGATGAATCCATAAATTAGTACTAAGTTTTTATTTTTGCACCTTCTGTATGAATATTGCATGGGGGCTTAATTAAAATACAATGAAAATAATTTTAATTTTTTGATTTAGTAGCTGTCTGTCCGTTTACGCAGTCTCGTAAACGGTTGGCCCTGACTAGTATTATTACGCTATCTGACTGCATAGAACAACAACAAAGAACGAAATGAAAATTTTCGTTAACACAATTAATTAATTAAGTCCCCAGCAACTATAAAACCTACGAAACCAAAGCACAAGTGTAACTGTTCTGTGTGTGGAAGTATGACTCAACGTACGCATCTGGCACGGTTCTTCTTCAACAACACAAGAAATTTTAAATATCATTTATACTGAATTAATTAAAGAAAATAGAAATACCATAATTACTCAAGAAAACCAGAATTACACTCTAATACAAGAACACAAGCCAGATGCTTTGTTGACTGAACCTGTAATGACGCATTATTCAGGACATTGAAATAATGAGAAAGAAAAGAAAAGTAGTTTGTTACCTTAATTTATATTGATGAAAAGCACTCTAGACATTACAATCTCTCCACACCGACTCGCTACTATCACATCTCAACAAGAACTTTTCAGTATCACATCTCAGCAAGCACTGCCTACTAGCTCATCTCAACAAACACTCCTCACTACGACATCTCAGCACTGACTACCACGAGTTCTCCCAAAGCACTGCCCACTACGAGTTCTCAATAATCACTGCCAGTGGAGGCGGCGGAACAATACTCTCTAGCGCGATCTCTGGCGCTGTGGCTCAGTGTAGCCACCTTTCATATGCCCTTCCTCCACAGGCTAGAATTTGATGGTATTTTTGCCAGCATTGGTGGTGAAAATACCACCAAATTCGTCAAAAAATACATACAAAAATAAAAGATAATATTAATACGTAAATATCACATACTAGATAAAATTTTGGCTTTGCACTGACCTTCCAATAACCTAATATATAAAATACAGTAAGCAATACAAATTCTTTCATACATGTGACTTTACATAACAGTTTACACAAGTATTATGTGGTTAAACAGTTCAATCAATAGCGTCAGCAATGACGAATATGTGCAAGTAAGAGTCTCATAACTTTTCACAAATAGTAATACACAAAAAATCAGTTTATACAAATATTCACATAAACGCTTTCCATAGCCCAAGAAACAAGTAGTTGACAGTTCCAGCAGTAGCACCCAGCAATGGTCAACAGGTGCAAAAACCAACAAGTGACATTTTTTCAGTAGAAGCAGTCCATCAGTGGCACCCAGCAATGTTGAGCAGGTGCAGACACCAACAAGTGACAACATTTCGGTAGAAGCAGTCCATCAGTGGCACCCAGCAATGTTGAGCAGGTGCAGACAGCAACAGGTTACATCTTTTCAGTAGAAGCAATCCATCAGTGGCACCCAGCAATGTTGAGCAGGTGCAGACGTCAACAAGTAACACCATTTCAGTATAAGCAGTTCCATTAGTGGCACCAGCAATGTTGAACAGGTGCAGATATCAACAGGTGACATCTTTTCAGTAGAAGCAGTCCATCAGTGGCACCCAGCAATGTTGAGCAGGTGCCGACACCAACAGGTGACATCTTTTCAGTAGAAGCAGTCCATCAGTGGTACCCAGCAATGTTGAGCAGGTGCAGACATCAACAAGTAACACCATTTCAGTATAAGCAGTTCCATCAGTGGCACCCAGCAATGTTGAGCAGGTGCAGACATCAACAAGTAACACCATTTCAGTATAAGCAGTTCCATTAGTGGCACCAGCAATGTTGAACAGGTGCTGACCGCAGTCCATAATATTCAGTTTCACTAATCACACTGTTCATCAGCAGAAATTAAACATGTTCTAGTGGCACCAATCATGTAGAAAAAGTGCAAATAACAGTCAATAAAATTCCCTATCACTAATCAGTCAGTTAATCAAAGTTCATTAGCAGAAATTAAACATGTCCTAGTGTCACACATCATGTTGAAAAGTGCAGCACCATCACTAATCAGACAGTTCAGGCATGAACAATAGTTTGAATACACATACAAATGCTTTTACACTAAACATACAAATCATAACAAACACACAAATGATATCAGATAATTGTCCTATTAACTATTACAATACACAAATAACAGTAAACCTATAATATTTATGGGTGTCAGTGCAAGCCACAACAACAAGTAAAATAATATTTAGGAGATAGGTTGGGATCACTTCTCTGAGATTATAAAAGGAAAACACACAAAACACACTCACTCATCTTTCATCCACATTTAGTGCTACTGTGTAGTTGAATAGTGTTAACTGTGTAAATGCAATTCTGTCAAAATTTTATGTTCATCATGTGTATCAAGTAGTAGTGGCAGCAATGTATAACAGTCAATAATAGTTAGTCAACGTCATAGTCATCATGTCAAGACCAATGTTTGCCAAGCCAGATCAAAATGTACGGTTGCTGAACAACTGTCAGTGAGCCAAGATATGCAAATACCTCCTCTCTTCAAAAAAAGTATATACTGCTTAGTGATTTAACAAAGTGTGTGTGTAGACAATCTTCCTTCTACTTGAGTGTTCTAGTCTGCCATCTTTATCCTCCTTGTTCCATGTAGACCAACAAAAAAAAATATGCTCCTCACTTACTTCACCTCTTATCCACCAAAACTCCAATAATCATCAGCATCACATAATCTCAATACCTCAATCATACCTCTTCAATACGTCGATATATATAACCTCATTGCCAATATCATTTCACTTCCATAACAACACTTTCCTCTAGTCAGTCTCCTCGAACAAGTGCAGACAAAATCCTAATGCAAACCTCAATTCATCATCTCATACAATCCGAAGACACAATGTCAACACACAACCTCTCGTGTAATCCATCTGATCCAAATCTGCTACTCATTATAAATTATAAGATACATTTTGTTTACCTTGTCCATCATTAAATAAAAGAAATGCGTACATGACCTCTAACAGACTTAGTTCGAATAACTCTCAGTAATTAATTACGATTACGGAGTGTGAATGATCATAATATTTCACAGTGTGTACACCACTTCAAGAATCATGGCAGAAGCAAACATGTGGAGTATTTCTTGTGTCAAGTGTCACTTCCTATTTCAATTACTCACGAAAAATGCAGTGTAATAACTGTCGATGGTCTAAACCTAGTGTTGGTATGTCATGTCGTTATCTTCCTTCCTATTAGCATAAATTTATACAGCTTCCATAAAACCTCCAGCTCATGTGACTTCTATGAAGTTTCTCGTACTAATGTCGTTCGTCGAATTATAGCAGTTCACTTTCTTATCTTAAAAATATAAAGCACTGAGCGTAAGCAAAACATGCAATAGCGAGTAAATATACCAGTAGAGAACAGAATGTCAACAAGTGGATGCAGCACAATCCCTACAACGAGGCTCTGCCAAGCAAACAATCTATAATTAATACCACAGTGTAACCTAAACTCTATGTTCGTACACAGTATATCAGCATTTCTATATTCTAAATTAAAGAGTAGTTATGACAACAAAACAGAAGTGTGTAAATATGCAATCCATACGCACAGCAGCAAACATATATCTTACGTAATAAACAAGTCATTAGCATCATTCAGCATAAGCAAATAAATGTTCATATGTAATCTTAATAAGTAAACATGAAGGCGCAAGCAGATAAATCACAAAGTGTAACCTACATACCTAACTACAGTCAGCACAATTAATCAGGTGACAATTATAATTTAAATAAATAAGCATAGCAGGCACATAATAGAAAAATATGACATCAGTGAAAAAGCAGTGCAGCCAAGCGATGCATAATATATACAAATAACAAGCCTGTTCATTAATCAATCATCGTCAAAATCAGTAAATGTACACAAGCACGTCGCTTTACAAGTAAATTCATAGAACATGAAATTTAGCACAAAGTATGAATCACGTAATCGCAAGCAGCAAATTACGTCTAAAGTACGTACCTAAGTGGAAATATGTTACCTGAAAAATAAACTCAATTAATCATTACCTTTTTAGTTTATTAGTTTCATCTTCGAAATTACATTCTTCCTGAAATTTTCTCGATAGTAAGTCCTCTTAACGTCGGACACACACAGAATTTACCTGAAGGTCTTAAATATTTTACACAACCATATCCTGAGAAATACTGAACGTTAATAACATAATTCATCAAGTCACAATAGCTTTATACTGAATTTAATCCGAGAAATTAGACTGTGTATTTGTTTACGGCTGTCAGTGCATTCACACTGAGCGCTCGATCAGCTGTAGGCGCGTGACGTAGGAAGTAATTGTTTGCGGTCAACGACTGCTTTGTGCGGCGCGCAGACTTCACTGTTGCTTTGAGTATCTGCCGCCGCCGGAACACGGCGCGGTATCCTTGTATTCTCTGCATGTTTACATGTAGCTGTTAGTTTCTCTAAAGTATGTCATTCCACAAAAATTTTAACGTTTGATATATGATGTATTCCTTTAGAGCACTGAGATTTAAGAGTTTCTATTTCAACAGTGTTATCATGAATGATTTTGCGAACCCTATATGGACCGTTATAAAGCAGAAAAAATTTGCGACATAAGCCTTTTCCTTTATGAGACAAACGATGAGATTTAATTAACACCTTCTGACCGACTGACAAAATTTTTAAACGACCAGGACGTTTAGCTAATTTCTTTCTTCTAGCGGCCGCAGATGCAATATTTTGTAGAGCCTGGTTGACAACTTCAGAATGCCGCAGTTTCTGTGTAGGCGGAAAAGGAACAATTTCAGAAATGCGATTTGTTGGTACTTTATTTTTTAATATCAATAGAGGCGGTAAAGAAGTTGAGTCATTAGGAAGTTCGTTCAGAATGTTTTGAGAAATATGAAGATACTGATCCCAAGTTCTGTGATTCTGATGACAATAAAGACGGCACAATTTATTGATTTCCTTCATCCATCTCTCTGAAGCATTAGATTGAGGGTGAAAAAGTGAAATAAAAATTGGTTTAATCTTACGACGCCGTAGAGTACGAAGCCAAATTTTAGAGCGAAACTGTGATCCATTATCTGATATAACCTTATCAACATGACCAACTTCTTTAAGAAAATGTTTGATGAAAGCATTAGATACTGAACGAGCTGTTGCTTTGCGTAAATGTATAAAACACGCATATTTTGATGTCAATTGCACTGCTACGAAAATGTACGCAAAACCATTAGTAGAACGAACCACTGGACCGAACAAATCGACTGCAGCCATGTCCTTTAATTTCGCTGGAATGATAGGAAACAACGGTGCTCTGTGAGAAACAGTTGGCGGCTTAGCCTTTTGACATAATTTGCATTTGGCAAGAACAGATCGAATGCGTTTTTCCATATTACTGAAGTAGCAATTTTCTCGTAATTTATTAAAGCATTTTCTGGGACCAAAGTGCGCATAACTGAAGTGTGTAAACGAGGTGTGGCCAAATCATCCAATCTAACAAAGCGTCTAAGATAATTACAGACACTAAGGAAACTACGAACATCACGTTTTGAGGTAGGAACAGCATAATTACGAATTAGGTCTAGCTTCTCTGGATCAGGAAGAATACCTTCTGTAGAAATAATGTGACCGAGAAATTTCACCTGAGAACGACCAAATTCAGATTTTTCCAAGTTCTCTGTAATGCCAACTCTTGCAAAAATACGTAATAATGAATCCAAAATTTTGTTGTGCTCACTCCAAGAACGTTTAGCAATAAGAATGTCGTCAACGTATGAAGTAATATTGTCACGAAGATAAACAGGTAAAATTTCGTTTATACTACGAATGAATGCTGCAGAAAATATAGTAAGTCCAAACGGTAATTTCCGAAGTCACTTTTGGGTAATACAGTCAAATCCGGTTATTGTTTACCTACTGTCTAGATAGATGGATAGTAGAAGAGTTGTTTTTTATAGATACAAAGAATAGTGAAAGAGTAGGCAGCGGTGCAGAAAACTAAAAGGGAAATAGCACCACTACAGCTCGGGGCCCTGTGAACGCTACGGCACATATTCACTTAGTATAGTGAATCCCCTGAGGACTTTAATAGCTGCACATAAATTTCAGTTTGTGACTTAGTGGCAAATTTGGCGGAAGTGCGTACGTAAATTGATCTAACCATGCACATGGATGTATGTCATTCTTAGAATTGCGAAATATCTTAATCTTCCGAACAGTCAAGAAGTGTTTATAGTCAAGGTTTTCGCCTCGTGGCGACAAAGACCTACCGCGTCTGTCCCAGTCCCAATGTCGATTATTGTCAAGTTCCCGCGCCTGGCGCTCTCTTGTTACATCCCGTAAATGAAACAAATTACTTTCTTCAAAGCCCTCTGCTATCTGTGATACTAAAATTCGTCTGCTGTCTTTTCCTACGATTTCGCTTTCAATATATTTGTCTTGCTTTTGTAATGCCTCAAATTCCCTTTTGACGCGTTCATTAATTTTTCCCTGATTTTCAACATGCTTATTTAGATTCTGGTACTCTTCGGTTTCTGCAAATGGTAATGGAGCTGTATCATCTGATTCTCTATCCCCATTTAAACTAAGACTTGTCAATTTATCTGGAATCTCCTCATCTCTTTCCAATAAGTTTACGTCTTTCGTAAGTATCGCAACTCGGGTTTCGGTATTGTCACATTTAGTAGTTGATTGTTCACACTGTTGCGTTAAGTTATTTATGCTGTCATTTGATACGGATTCCTCGATTCTCTCAAATATTTCTTCCTTATCATGTGCAAGTTGTAAATTTAATTCTGAAAAATTTTGTACTATTACGCGATCTTTTTCTTCCCGTTCTCTGTCCTGTTCCTCTTGTCTGATTTCTGTTGAAATTAAGCTATTATTGTGAGCCTTCAAAATCGGTTGTACTTCTTCTCTAATTTCTTTCTTTGATTCATCTTTCGTGTTTTTGAAACATGTCCCTGTTCGTGAGCCTAACTGTGTTTCCATTGTTTCCATCTCGGATTTACTTGTTCCTACTTGTGAGCCTAACCCTCTTATCGCTGCTCTTAATTCAGATCCCCATGAGTCTATCTGAGATCCCAAAGTTCCCATCTCTGTTTTAAATTTAGATTCCAACTGTGATCCCAGATTTAATATTGCACCCATCAACTGCTGCATATCTTCTGTCGTTAATTTCGTATTCTGTGAATTTTTTGATTGAGAAAAATTTTGAAATGTTTCCGGACTATTTTCCCGACTTATTACATTGTTTTCAACTCCATTATTCATCATACTGTTGTCCTGTGATGGCGAGTTCGCCATGTCAACAATTTCGTCATTCTCACTATCCATCATTTTTGCCTTCTTCATCGATCGCGTAATCATTTACAAAACATACAAAACTCGTCACTATATGAAAATTACACACAATGCCTCCTTATTTCCAACAATACCATTCACACGAAATGCTTCCATCAAACACGATTAACGAACAATTGAAATAATTGCACTAATTATCAAACACGTAGACAAGACAAAAATAAATAAATTTTGAAAAAAATACCATTAGAAGAATGCCATTTACCAAATCTACACATGCAATATAGACTACAATTACTAAACTACAAATTACTACAACAATCCTACTGTCTACTATTTTTATAATCAGAAGATTTCCAAGGGACAATCCGAAGCAGCGGTCGCCACGTGCATGGGGGCTTAATTAAAATAAAATGCAAATAATTTTAATTTTTTGATTTAGTAGTTTGTCCGATTACGAAGTCTCGTAACGGTTGGCCCTGACTAGTATTATTACGCTATCTGACTGCATAGAACAACAACAAAGAACGAAATGAAAATTTTCGTTAACACAATTAATTAATTAAGTCCCCAGCAACTATAAAACCTACGAAACCAAAGCACAAGTGTAACTGTTCTGTGTGTGGAAGTATGACTCAACGTACGCATCTGGCACGGTTCTTCTTCAACAACACAAGAAATTTTAAATATCATTTATACTGAATTAATTAAAGAAAATAGAAATACCATAATTACTCAAGAAAACCAGAATTACACTCTAATACAAGAACACAAGCCAGATGCTTTGTTGACTGAACCTGTAATGACGCATTATTCAGGACATTGAAATAATGAGAAAGAAAAGAAAAGTAGTTTGTTACCTTAATTTATATTGATGAAAAGCACTCTAGACATTACAATCTCTCCACACCGACTCGCTACTATCACATCTCAACAAGAACTTTTCAGTATCACATCTCAGCAAGCACTGCCTACTAGCTCATCTCAACAAACACTCCTCACTACGACATCTCAGCACTGACTACCACGAGTTCTCCCGAAGCACTGCCCACTACGAGTTCTCAATAATCACTGCCAGTGGAGGCAGCGGAACAATACTCTCTAGCGCGATCTCTGGCGCTGTGGCTCAGTGTAGCCACCTTTCAATATTTGAAGCATCCATTCTGTGTTTGTCAGCACAGACTGGATGTTTCACATGTTCGTACATAAGTTGTTTGTCAGCAAAGTATTTCATCTGGAGAGGCTCTTCAAGCGCAGATAATTTTCTTTTTTTGCACAGTTATATTTCCTCTCCTTTTTATCCGGGCGTTGGACCGGCAAATGCGATGTTAAAAATATTTTTTTTATATTTTTGTAATTATTTTCATTTTTTTTTTAAATTTTTAATTAACTTTTTCAAAAGTAAGGGTTTCATTTCACCGTCCAGCTGTAGGAACTTGGCTAAAAGTTCTACTTTGTGTGGTATGTTTCAAAACACGCGTCAACGCACAAAGGTACATTGCATGTTTTACATTCATATTTCATATCTTGAGGCACATTCTGCTTCGAGCAGACTCCACGTCTACGTCATAGTCCGCGTTTCTTGGACCGGTCACTTGTAATGACATGTGGAAAGTGTCTCCCAGTAAATCGAAGAGGATTCTCGTCATCCTTTCCTATCTCTTCGCCGTTCTGCAGCAAATTTTTCCACAAGTAGTCGTACCACACATGAATGAAAATCTCTTAATGACATTTTGCTCCCTATCACCGATCTGTGAAGAGTATGAGCATTCGAATCACAAAGGTCCACAACATGAAAAAGAAAACTTTCTGTACCTTTAACAGATTTACGCACAGATTCAACAGAGCTTACTAGCATATCGGAGTGGTCTACTGCTCCCATATTTGCATTGTAATCAACAACAAGTTGCGGCTTCACTACTTTTTCGCCAGTCCTCCTGTTTGTCTTTCCCATGTCACGCATTTCTGTAGTGTTGCTGGTAGTCAGCATGAGCACTTCTCTCTTGTCGCACCACTTGATGCCAAGCATTACACCAGTTGACATAAACTCAACTTCTCCTCGTTTCAGTTTCATTTGTAACTTCGGAAAGTAGCGCCTGTTCCTAAGTACAGTGCCGCAGGCTGATGTTCTCTGGTTGTGAAGCCAGAGGAACAAGGCTGGACTTGTATACCAATTTTCGACATACAGAGTATGTCCACGTTCAAGGTTTGGCTTCTTTAGTGTTGCCACAATATCACCTGATTTCCTCAAATTATGGACTTCAATTTCTGTTGTCGTGCCTGTGTATACAATTAAATCCAAGACGTATCCAGTTTAATAGTCGCACAACACGAATGTTTCGATTCCCAATCTGCTTCGTTTCGAAGGAATGTATTGCTTTAAAAATAAGCGACCTTTGAACAATAATAGGCTTTCAGCGACACAGAGTTATCTTTATGGATTAAATGCACTGCGGAACGCCACACGAACTGTATCAATTATTTTCCTAATTTTAAACAAACTATCATCTCCACGATTGGCCGAGTTGTCACTAAAATGCAGCATTATCAAAAGTAACATAAAACGGTCACAGGACATAACTTCGCCAAAAATTGTAGTACTCAGAAGTACATCTCTGGACCAATATTTCTTTATTCTCAACTTTTTACCACGAGCTATGAGAAGCCAAATACCAATGAAGCTATACATTTCCTCAAAACCCGTATATTTCCAGGTGGATAGTCGAGAACGAACTGATTCCGCCGTATTTGCCTTGATGAAAGGGAAAAATCGGTACGTTTCAAGTGCTATAAATTTCAGCACATCTTCTGATAGAAATAGCATGGACAGAACGCTTGAATCAGGCGCTAGGTGGCAATTATGTCCTGAAGATGAGTCATCAAATGCATGACATGCTGGACTGAAATCACGTTTTTGCAAATCAAATTTCTCATTCTCACTATGGTGTGGCTTTTTACGGATCGATTCTTCACTTTCAGAATCTGAAGAAGAACTGTCCTGGCGAGCTCTACTAGGTGAAGTACTTGGAGTTGTATTACTACGAGATTCTTCTGACGAATCTTCATCGTCTCTACATTCATTGAAGATGCCACACTCACTGTCACTGTCACTCCTTGTCAGTATCTCCAGTACCTCTTCGTCAGTGCAACGAAGCTGATGTGCCATTTGTCTGTGGAACTCAAAAGTGACAGCACTCTAAAAATCCTGATGAAATAGCAGATAGCTAAACGACACCACACAAGCAGAATGCAGAAGATCACACGAACCAGCTAGCACGAATATCGAACAGGAACTGCGAAATACGTAACAGGGAGTTTCCCAGAAATCAGGGACAGCGGCACAGAAAAATAAATAGGGTACATCCATCCCAGGGAGTGCATGGGTCAAAAGAACTTGCGACAGGCTGGCATGCATCCCTGAGCGGCTGCTGACGTCCGCAGGCTCACAGGCAGTGGAACCGGCTGCGGTATTTTTTTATTTTTTTATTTTTTATTTGGCCTTTGAGTGTGTACTCAGTATAGCCATCGGCAACACATAGTGACAATGTACACATAATTGAATAAACAAATACAGAAAACGGCGATGATACATCAGTCCATACTAATGTAAAATTGCCACCTTCTGAAGAAGACAAATTTAAATTTGTTGAAACCTAGGTAAAGAATTCTTTATCCATTGCAACTGGTCGGCTGTTAATAATTTTAAATACAGAAATGCATATTTACAAGAATAAAAAGCTTAACTGTTGCAGTTTTGTACATAATGTTTTAAAAATTGAATTGAATTGAATTGGAAAATAATTAAAAGTGTCTTGGCTTACAATTCACACCAATTCTGAAATATCGTCATCAGCAAGACATATTTATAATTGACGTACACCATTAAAACCTACAGATTGTGACCAGTACTCTTGATGAAGTTAACGATCACTTTATATAGACGAACGTCTTTAGTGCACAAAAGAGAATAAGCTGATTGAGGAAGATGGTAGCCCATACTCAGATATATCTTCAAAAAGACCAACCGTTCACGGTCAAATTTGGGGCACATAAATAAGATGTGGTTGACATCAGCTTCCGACTCAGGATCACACTCACATGCTGGTGAACTGTAAACGTTGATCCGATGTAGATGTTGTGGGAAAGAGGCATGATTGAAGCGGAGTCTTATGATGGTAGAAATTGTGGATCGGTCCAGATGTGTCCTCATGAACCACGGCTGTGAAGGAATCCGAGGTTGTAGCACTGCGTAATAACCGCCTTTTGTCTGTTGAGAAACGTTCCACATTTCCTGCCATTGTTGTCTTGCGTGATCCTTGACTGCACGTAAGTAGTCTGTATAAGAAAGCTGTAGATCCAGGACGGTGCCTAACGTTGCCGCTTGTTTGGCTAATGCATCGACTTCATCATTATAGACGATACCAGAGTGGGAAGGTACCCACAACAAATGGATCGTCCGGCCCGTGCGTGTGCTGCGAATATATTCAGATATCACATCCAAGATATAACTCTTGGTCGTTTTGTTCCATCGACTGTACTGAATGTTTTCAAGAACGCTTTGCGAGTCAGATACTATCAATATCTTGGGGAAGGAAGTGCTAGAGACAAACTTAAGTGCTTCCAAAACTGCCACTGTCTCCGCCGTAAAAATAGAAGTGCTCGTAGGCAGTTTGAAGGTTTTGCGGATCTGTATCTGAGGGCAGAAAAAAGCGCATCCTGTACACTCTTCTTGCGGAATTTTGGAGCCATCGGTATATACACAGAGAAAACCCGGCCATTGTGCTTGAACGAGACGATTGAAGCCAACGTTGACATTAGTACTGTCCAGCCAGGTCGTACTTAAATAATGGACTGGGATCTGAGAGCAGAGCGTTTGAAGATCATATTCAAAAACAGGTAGATGCGCTGAACGCCGTATAGAATGTATGACAGGTGACCAAGTGTCAAAGCTGGCACAAACGGCTGGCACTTTATTCCTTCTGTGGGATGCAATCCACAGTCGATAAATGCAGTCTCTACTTTGATAGACGGAACTGTCCATAATGGTCATGCCTTGAATGTAGAATTTGTCCGATAACATTTGGCGCCTAATGCTCAAGGGCATCTCCCCTGCTTCTATTAAAAGGGCGTTGGTGGGCGTCGATCGCATGGCTCCAAGACAGGAGAGTATCTAATTTGGAGAGATGAATCTTTGACGCAGTGTGGTAGAATTGACAGCCATAGTCTAATCGAGATCGAATTATCCCTCGGTACATGGTGAGTAAAACACTCTGGAGCGCTCCCCACCAGACACGAGTGAGTGATCTGATTACATTTAAACCTTCTTCACACTTGGTAACGGTGGATCGGATGTGGGGCGCCCAGCTTAACCGAGAGTCAAAAATCATCCCCAGAAATCGAACGTGAGATTTTATTTGGAAGGTGTACTTGCCATAGTTAATGTGATTTTCAGTGCGAGCTGTTGTCGACTTGGAGAAGGGAACGACTGCTGATTTCTCAGCCGAGATCTCCAGCCCATTGATAGAGAGCCACTCATCGATGTGTGCGATGGTTGTGGTTTTTGGCCTGAAGATATGAAGCAGCAGTAGAATAAACACATATATCATCAGCATACTGTAGGATTTTTGTGGGGGGAGTAAGTATGCGTTCTAGGTCGTGCGTATATAGAGTATACAGAAGAGGACTTAAAATTGCACCTTGCGGCAAGCCCTGGGAGACATAAAAAGGTCCGATCATGATACCTTTGAAACGGACGTAGATCTTTCTTTGAGTATTCAGGGTACTGATACCGTAGATCATCCGTGAAGGAATTCCGAATCTTGCCAGCTTGTCCAAGAGTATCGGTATTTGTACGTGATCATATGCACCCTTAACGTCAAGAAAAGCTGCCACTACTGTCTCTTTCGTTTGAATGGCTGACGTGATATTCATATTAAGCAAAAACAAGTTATCCATGGTCCCTTTGTCTTTTCTGAAGCCGTATTGACTCCGAGGCAACAAATTACTTTTTTCAAGCCAGCATTCCAGTCTCCTTTTTACCATTCGTTCCAGTGTTTTTGCAACACACGACGACAAGGCAATAGGTCTATAATTAGTACCGACATTTCGATCTTTACCACGTTTGATAATTGGAATTATTACTTGCGTCGTCCATGTTGATATGAGGTCTTTCTTCATCCAGTACTGATTAAAAATGTTCAAGAGAAAGTCTTTCGCTTCTATAGGCAGGTGTGCAAGCATAAAGTAATGTATGTGATCAGTGCCAGGGCAACTGTCGCTCGATACTTTAATAGCTTCGTTGAGTTCTTCTATAGAGCAAGGACGAAGGAGAACATGATAGCGGTCTTCTTCAGCAGGGAACCGATGGTTTAAAAATGGCACCGTGGGAGGAGCGATTGTATGTATGAATTCCTCTAACCAGGCCGTGGTAGCAGGAGGGGAGGAAAACAGTCTTCTTGTTCTAAAAGCTTTTATTTTATGCCAGATGCTTGCCATACTGGTTTCATTATTAAGGGACAGGCAAAATTGTTTCCAACTGTCCTTCTTGGTTTTCTTCAGGAATTTGGTAACTCGCGCATTCACTTTTTGTACAGCCAAGAAGTTGTCAATGAAGGATTCTGACGATAGGTTTTCAAGGCGAGTCGTCGCTTCGCAACTTCCCGAGAGCATTCCGAATTCCACCAAGGAGAAGAACGGTGCTTCATTACTGTAAACTCTTTTTTCTTAGGGATGCTGATGCCAGCTGCGACGTTCATAGCATTAAGTAAAACTGGGTATGCATCTTCGTCCCGTAAGTCACGTCTCGTATTTGCGAGTGCCCGCCGAACCGTTTCCTTATAACAGGCCAAATTGTCTTCCTTGATTTTCCACGAACAATTAGAGTAACAGATGTGCGTAGTACCGACGTTGTTGTTAATGTGAAACTCTATTGGGAGATGATCGGATCCCATTGAATCCTTTTTGACGCACCAATTAGATATTTCAGTGAAGCAGAGGGTGCAAAGAGTTACATCAACTGCGGAGGGTCTACGGAGAGGTGAAGTTTAGTAGAAGAGCCATCGTTGAGTATCACTAGGTTATTATCTTCGATAACGCTTATCAAGGTCCTGCCGTTCCTGTCTGTCACGTCTCCTCCCCACGCTACATGGTGGGCATTCACGTCTCCAGCTACGATAAATGGAGGACGAAGCTGACTTATTAATTGTCTCCAGTCATCTTCCACGATACTGTGGTGGGGAGCGTTATACAACGAGACAACTGTAAAGGTTTTGTGGGCAGTTCGTATCTCCACAGCAACTAATTCAAGGTTGGTGACAAGTACGTGTAACGGGGGTGGTCGATGCGGCAGCGAAGTTTTTACCAGTATAGCTACGCCGCCTCACCCATCGAGACGGTCTTCCCTTACTATAGAATAATTTTGAAAGCGAACAGTTCGTTCGAATTTGAACCAAGTTTCACATAACAGAACGATATCAGGCTGACTTCTCGTTGCAAGCTTTCTCTATTAGAATTAGCCGATCTCGCATTCCACTGCAATACTTTTAAAGCCGCCATAATTTAGGGGGAGAGAGATTGAAATATGCCAGTAACGAGGTGCCGGATATCGGAATTGTTCATAGCACTATTTTGTCTCATGTTTTGCATGACAATATCAATCACATTTATTACCTTATCTATAAGTTCAGCATGCCCTTGAGGCTGTTGTTGATTCGGCGCTTGTGGGGTTGCTAATCTGTGAGCAGCAGGCTGGTATGGATTTTGGCTGATAGGAGTGAATAAATGTTGCATGGGATATAACAGGCTGCGGTGCTGAGACCACTCACGAACGTTACTTTGGTTGTTTACTTGCGCCTGCCGCCGGGGAGGCCGGTAAGCGACGTGTGTCTGCTGGGGCACAGTTGGACACTGCGCTGCGTCTCCACTTCCGCGTTGTTAACTCTGCATGCTTGCGGCGGGCAGCGGCGGGAAGAGTTGTGGGTTTTGAAAGTCCGGAGAGCTCAAATTTGTTGGAGCAGGAATGATCGGAGCCGGCAAGTGATGTTGTTGAACCCCGGTGACGGATGCATAGGTTGGCATACGAGCAATAGACAGCGCATCCCTGAAGTCAATGTTGGTGAACATAGCTAATTCTTGAGCTCGTCGCCGTATATGGTATTCCAGGCAGGAATGGTCCGAGGATGCGTGTTGTCCCCCGCAATGAGCGCAAATAGTGATAGGTGAGACACAGGATTCAACATTATGTGGACCACTACATTTAATGCATCTCATCTGAGATCGACATTGTTTGCTGATGTGCCCATAACGAAGACAATTAAAGCACTGCCTGACGGTTGGTACATAAAGGTCTACGGGACATCTTGTTCCGTGAATAGACACGGCTTCCGGTAAGGTTTGAGAGTCGAAGGTTAGCAAACAGGTCTGCAATTTAACGATTTGGTCTTTACCATATCTCTTCGTAAACCTCCGAACGCCTACAACAGGGAAGGGAGATTGTACGACTTCCAAAATCTCCGCTTCTTCAAGGTTGGTGTCTACTTTCCTGACTACTCCCAGCTTATGGACAACAAAGGAAGGAATGTAAACTTCTATATTTTTTGACTTTAATACCTCACTGGTAACTAGGAAATTAGCCTTGTCTGGGGTTTTCAGTTCTACCTTAACTTTTGTTTTTCCTGCTGAAGAGATGTTAAGGATAGAATTCTTCACTTCTGGCAAGGAAATTTGCAATAATTTCCCTAGTGCCATAGGGTGCAAGCGGCCTAAGTTTTTGTCCAAACATTCCATGTATACTACGGATGGTCCCCTATCTGTACGTTTGTAAAAGTTGAGAGACCTCGGAGTAGGTGCAGGTCCCACAGGAGGGGTGTTAGTTGCAGCATGTTGGTTAGGAGTGAGCCCAGAAGCAGTTGGTACAGGGGGGTCAGCTACATTTGAAACGTCAGTTACAGGTAAGAGTTGATTAGCGTCTGCTATGAAGGTTTTGGAATTTCTTAAATCCAGACTGACCTCACTTTGTCGCTTGTTTCTCGTAGCGGAGAAGCTGGAGGAATCCTGTTCCGATAAATCCATATGCTCTTCTGCCGGCTGTATTCCAGATTCTCCCCGAACAACTGCTAACGAGTGGCTGACCATAGCCGTCGTGTTGTCGAATGTAGTTGAGCTGGTAAGGGTGCTGCATCTGGATGTAGCCGCTAGGCATGTGGTTGTTGTTGATGTTGTCCCATAGGGGCGCCGAAGTCACCACCCCCTTATCCATACACCCCACCATACATGGCGGAGCTTTCCGTCACCGATAGTAATGTCAGGTGTTAATGTGCCTAACAGAAAACCGTACCAAACGAAAGCTGTTACGCGCGTGCACTAGTAGGTAAACAAAAGCGTCACACGGAAGAGCGACCGCGTAGCACGTCTTAACACTTCCGCGTCTGCAAGCGAACTGCCGGCTGCGGTATAAGCCGTCATTATGACGTAAGTACCGGCCGGGCCGCGCGGCGAATACCGTCTGCAGGGGCCACGGGAAAGCCCACTTCAGCCGCAAACAACGTCCGCAGGCCCCGTGGCAAGGTGGAGCGCCGCGGCATATCACGTCTGCAGTACTCAAAGGGTTAACAATAAGTTAGTTTTTACACTACTTCACTGTATTATACGACGGCTTTTCAAACTCAATCCCTTTGGCTGACATGTTTCCCACACAATGGTCACTTACGGCAAGGGCCGGCTTCCTTGGCGGCATATATATCTGTTTATTAATCACGAGAGTGGTAATAAAATGTAGTTGGAGACCAATTTGAGATGCCGACGTCTTATGTCTGGGTGGATTATACAGTGATTACACAAAAAAAATAAAATAAAATAAAAAAAAATAAAAAATAAATAATAAATAAATAAAATAAAAAAGAAACTTCTCTTTTTTTCTCTCTTTCTTGTTCTTTACTAACAAGGGAACCTCCCCATCGCACCCCCCTCAGATTTAGTTATAAATTGACACAGCGGATAGGCCTTGTAAAACTGAACACAGATCAATCGAGAAAACAGGAAGACGTTGTGTGGAACTATGAAAAAATAAGCAAAATATACAAACTGAGTAGTCTATGCGAAACATATGCAACATTAGGGACAATGTAAGCTGAGGAGCGCCGTGGTCTCGTGGTTAGAGTGAGCAACTGCGGAACGAGAGGTCTTGGGTTCGAGTCCTCCCCCAATTGAAAATTCTACTTTCTTTATTTTCGCAAAGTTACGAACTGACCGTTCGTTCATTCACGTCTCTGTTCACTGTAATAAGTTAAGTGTCTGTGTTTTGCGACCGCACCGCAAAACCGTCCGATTAGTAGACGAAAGGACGTGCCTCTCCAATGGGAACCGAAAACATTTGATCGCAAGGTCATAAGTCAACCGATTCCTCCACAGGAAAACACGTCTGATATATTCTATACGACACTGGTGACGGCATGTGCGTCACATGACAGGAATATGTTGTCGACCCACCTAACTTGCACACTAGGCGAATGGGTAAAAGTATTCTTCTACCTTGCCCGATTTAGGTTTTCTTGTGGATGTGATAATCACTCCCAAAAAAGTGATGAAAACACAAGAGTTTGTCACATAAACTGCCACAAATGAATGCAACAGTTTCACAGTCGCACAGGTTTCCCTGTGCTCTGTCAAAACATATGTTTTTTTTTTTTTTTACGTTTTCAAATGTTTCCGTGTGTAGACCGTAAAATTGTGCATATGTCCAAGCAAATCTGAACATGCCCTGGAATTTTGGAGAGCGAAGTTGATTATGTGTGAGAGCCTGAACTTTGAAAATTGTCTGAAAAAAAAATTAAACTTTTCTCTCGAGAGACGATTCGAACCGAGGACCTCTCGTTCCGCAGCTGCTCACGCTAACCACGGGACCACGGCGCTCGTAAGCTGGCACTCTCCTCAATGTTGCATACATTGCGCATGGACTACTCAGTTCGTATATTTTGCTTATTTCTTCATAGTTCCACACAACTTCTTCCTGTTTTCTGGACTGATCTGTGTTCAGTTTTTCATGGCCTATCCCTGTGCCAACTTATAACTAAATCTGAGGGGGGGGAGGGGTTGCGATGGGGAGGTTGCCTTGTAAGAATCCAAATATATGACACGAATTGATTTCTATCCCTGGGTAAAACCAGTAAAGTCTGTAGGGCAATATTAGAATGATGGCTTTATTTTAATAACTATTTTCTTCGATTTGCTGATTTCACTGCAACCGTATGCATATGCGAAAGCATAGCACGGGGGTTGATCCACGCGGCAGTGGGGAGGTAGAGTGGGGCATTGGCTGGGGGTTGGAGTGTCTCCATGCAGGAGAGAGGTTGGTCCGAGCAGCTCAGATGGAGTGGTGGGGGTGAGCTGCAGACGCTGCTTGCACCAGAGGTAGACGTGGGAGCAGTGTACGTGTCACAGTGCAGCGACTGGGGGGGGGGGGGAGGTGAAACACTAATGGCCGCTCACTTGGCGGAGTGGCTTGGGGGAAGTGGGAGGGGAGTGAGGGGCAAGCTAGAGCGTCACACGATGGTGGGGAATGGTGAGGCTTACGGTCTGTAAACAAACTATGAGTGGCATTGACCACGTGACTTTCTCTTTTGCATTTGGCTTACAAAAACACGTAGTATCCTGAAAACTTACCTTCTTGTTTCTCCAGGGGCATATTAAGAGCACAATAAATTAGCACTTAGGGATGAGTCCCTTTACTTTCGAAGTAGTATATTTAATTTTTAACTTAGGTGTATGTAGTCTCGCTAATTGAATCCACAGTCTCTCTAATCTGGTGTCCCGGTTGTTTTTCCCTCTTTAACATTTTTACTATCCTGGTGAGAGCACTTCGTATAAACATACATGTACTAGGGCGTATTTCAAACTGTTGGCAGAAGGCAGCATGTTGTCACTGATCTTAAGTTAATGACAGTTACGAATATGTATTTCTAACATGTTTTTATGGTAAAGCTTCAACAGCTGTCTCTGTTCACTATCCACTAAGTCATCAGGTGAAGTATGAACCCATTTGACATATACAAGATTAATTCATTCTTCACTCTGCGTGTTCTATCGACAAAGACAACTTTAACCTTTAATTCCGTTATTAATAAGTGTTTGTGTTTCCAGTTCTTTACCGCTACAGCATTACTGGACACATTATATGATGTAAGACAATTGGTTCAAATGGCTCTGAGCACTGTGGGACTTAACTTCTGAGGTCATCAGTCCCCTAGAACTTGGAACTACTTAAACCTAACTAACCTAAGGACATCACACACATCCATGCCCGAGGCAGGATTCCAACCTGCTAACTTCTGAGGTCATCAGTCCCCTAGAACTTGGAACTACTTAAACCTAACTAACCTAAGGACATCACACACATCCATGCCCGAGGCAGGATTCCAACCTGCTACCGTAGCGGGCGCGTGGTTCCAGACTGTAGCGCCTAGAACCGCTCGGCCACTTCGGCCGGCGATGTAAGACAAATTGATTACAAGAACTCCCGTCCCTTCCATTAACATGTGACATCCTAAATTCTATTACAAATGGTTGCCAATACTTATGAATACTTGTATGCATGGAAGAACCCTGGAGATACTAAAAGATATCAGACAGATTATATAATGGTAAGACAGAGATTTTGGAACCAGGTTTTAAATTGTAAGACATTTCCAGGTGCAGATGTTGACTCTGACCGCAATCTATTGGTTATGAACTGTAGATTAAAACTGAAGAAACTGCAAAAAGGTGGGAATTTAAGGAGATGGGACTTGGATAAACTGAAATAACCAGAGGTTGTACAGAGTTTCAGGGAGACCATAAGGGAACATTTGACAGGAATGGGGGAAAGAAATACAGTAGAAGAAGAATGAGTAGCTTTGAGGGATGAAATAGTGAAGGCAGCACAGTATCAAATAGGTAAAAAAAACGAGGGCCAGTAGAAATCCTTGGGTAACAGAAGAAATATTGAATTTAATTGATGAAAGGAAAAAATATAAAAATGCAGTAAATGAAGCAGGCAAAAAGGAATACAAACGTCTCAAAAATGATAGAAGTGCTAAAGAGCTAAGCGGGGATGGCTAGAGGACAAATATAAGGACGTAGACGCTTATCTCACTAGGGGGAAAATAGATACTGCATACAGGAAAATGAAAGAGACCTTTAGAGAAAAGAGAACCACATGTATGAATACCAAGAGCTCAGATGGAAACCCAGTTCTAAGCAAAGAATGGAAAGCAGAAAGGTGGTAGAAGTATATAGAGGGTCCATACAAGGGCGATGTACTTGAGGACAATATTACGGAAATGGAAGAGGATGTAGATGAAGATGAAATGGGAGATATGATACTGCGTGAAGAGTTTGACAGAGCACTGAAAGACCTAAGTCGAAACAAGGCCCCAAGAGTAGACAATATTTCATTAGAACTACTGACAGCTTTGGGAGAGCAAGTCCTGACAAAACTCTAACGTCTGGTGAGCAAGATGTATGAGACAGGAGAAATACCCTCAGACTTCAAGAAGAATATAATACATCCAATCCGAAAGAAAGCAGGTGTTGACAGATGTGAAAATTACCGAACTATCTGTGTAATAAGTCACAGCTGCAAAATACTGACGCTATTTCTTTACAGACGAATGGATAAACCGGTAGAAGCCGAACTCGGTGAAGATCAGTTTGGATTCCGCAGAAATGTTGAACACGTGAGTCAATACTGACCCTACGACTTATCTTAGAAGAAAGATTAAGGAAAGGCAAACCTACGTTTCTAGCATTTATAGACTTAGAGAAAGCTTTGGACAATGTTGACTGGAATACTCTCTTTCAAATTCTAAAGGTGGCAGGGGTAAAATACAGGGAGCGAGAGGCAATTTACAATTTGTACAGAAAGCAGATGGCAGTTATAAGAGTCGAGGGGTTTGAAAGGGAAGCAGTGGTTGGGAAGGGAGTGAGACATGGTTGTAGCCTATCCCCGATTTTATTCAATCTGTATATTGAGCAAGCAATAAAGGAAAAAAGAGAAAAGTTCGGAGTAAGTATTAAAATCCATGGAGAAGAAATAAAAATTTTGAGGTTCGCTGTTGACGTTGTAATTCTGTCAGAGACAGCGAGGGACCTGGAAGAGCAGTTGAACGGAATGGACAGTGTCTTGAAAGGAGGGTATAAGATGAACATCAACAAAAGCAAAACGAGGATAATGGAATGTAGTCGAATTAAGTTGGGTGTTGCTGAGGGAATTAGATTAGGAAATGAGACATTTAATGTAGTAAAGGAGTTTTGCTATTTGGGATGCAAAATAACTGATGATGGTCGAAGTAGAGAGGATATAAAATGTAGACTGGCAATGGCAAGGAACGCGTTTCTGAAAAAGAAAAATTTGTTAACATCGAGTATAGATTTAAATGTCAGGAAGTCGTTACTTAAAGTATTTGTATGGAGTGTAGCCATGTACGGAAGTGAAACGTGGACGATAAATAGTTTAGACAAGAAGAGAATAGAAGCTTTTGAAATGTGGTGCTACAGAAGAATGCTGAAGATTAGGTATTAAATAGAATTGAGGAAAAGAGGAGCTTGTGGCACAACTTGACTAGAAGAAGGGATCGGTTGGTAGGACATGTTCTGAGACATCAAGGAATCACCAATTTAGTATTGGAGGACAGCGTGGAGGGTAAAAATCGTAGAGGGAGACCAAGAGATGAATACACTAAGCAGATTCAGAAGGATGTAGGCTGCAGTAGGTACTGGGAGATGAAGAAGCTTGCACAGGATAGAGTAGCATGGAGAGCTGCATCAAACCAGTATCAGGTCTGAAGACCACAACAACAACAAGCTTACAATGCAAAACTTAAATAAATACATAGCGATGACAGCGGTTTCCCGTCAATTAGTTTTCTTGCTTCATTAAAGGCATTTCTAGTTAATTACATGGCAAGTTGGACTTAGTCCCTGGAGCGTAAACCATAGCGATGTTTTGACCTTAGAGCATACCTAGGTTGCGCTCTAGGTGGTCGTACTACCTTCTTTCTTGCCTTCTTGGTTGGGGCTACTGGCTTAACAAGCCCTGTTTCACTGTTGAGCAAGGGTTGCTCGGAACCCTTATTCAACTTTAACCCGTCGAAATGAACGATCATTGTGCGTTCTGCTAACTGAATTTTCGCCTTTATCAGCGAAGTAAGCCGCATGATAAAGTACGGTCCTTCATACATGGGTGTAAACTTCTTTTTTCTCCCATTTTTTACAACTGGATTGCGTAACATAACTAGATCTCCTACCTTGTTTTAGGGCTTTTTGGCTTTCTCATTATTCCTCTTTATCTCCTGTGCTGTAGCTTTTGCTTTGTTCCCTCTTACTTTCTTTCAAATGGCTATTAAACGTCGTGCCAAATCTTTCACGTCTTTGGATTTCATTCCAGGGGGCAGTTCGTCAATCTCAAAACGCACATTCATTGGTCGACCATATACCGCTTCATAAGGGGATTATCCTGTACCTTCATGGATACAGCTATTATATGCTGACTTGATGTACTGGACGTACCGATCCCAGTTAGAGGGACTTTTATTGACATAACAAGAAAGAATGCGCGTAACTGTGTGGTGGAATCGCTCTAGGCGTCCGTTCGGCTTTTGGGTTAAATGGTGTTGTTCTCTGCTTTTTGATTAACAACAATCGACAGACTTCTGTAAACAATGCTGACATAAAATTCGTGATTTGATCTATAAGTAGAGCTTCAGGACTTCCATATGGTAACACTTAGTGGGTGACAAATGCACGAGCTACAGTTTCTGAGGACATGTCTGGTTTGGGAACAAGAATTAAGAATACGGAAAAATGATATATGATGGACAATATATATATCTACTATTTTGTGGACTCAAAGGGAAAGGACCAGAAATATCTACTGCTATTATAGCCCAAGGATAAGTGCCTTCTGGCACTTGCTGTAAGGGCACTTCCTCTTAATGTAGGGAAAACAATTTTGAATATACTTTTGCGCGTCTCGCCGTCTGCCTTTGCAGAAGTAGCCGGCGGCTATTCGACAATTGGTGGCGCTAAGACCATTATGACGTGCTTGTAGGCTATCGTGACATTGTGCTATTATCTTGGGATGTAGTTCTTTCAGAATTACCACTCGTTTACTCAGTGGGGTTTCTCGATACAAAATCCCATCTTCGACAGAAAATCCTGTCAGAGTTTCATACTTCTGACATTCAACATCTCTTTGCTGTGCTTCCCTTAAATCTTCAATAGAAACGTCATTGGCAACAATCACTCTAACTTTCCGGTTTAACGCATCGGCATTTTGATGCCACTTCCCTGGTTTATGTTTTACCTCACATTCAAATTAGCTCAAGCCCAACGGTTAACCTGCTGCTAGGATCTTTCTGGCTCAACATCAACTGCAATACGGCGTGATCCATAATGGCACTAAACTTCCTCTCACACAAATACCATCGAAAGTAGGTTACGCCAAACACGACCATTAAAAGTTCCATCTCAGTTGTACTGTAATTCAGCTCTGGTTTGTTAAGTTGTCGAGATGCATAACTAATTGGTTGGTCTTCTCCATGGATTCCTTGTGACAGAACGGCTGGAATTTCGTGCTAAACCAAATCCGTGGCCAGTAGAAACTGCCTCTCTTCAAACAACGAAGAAAATTCCTCTAACACTGGCCGCAACATATTTTTCTCCTCAATGCTTAAATGACTCAACTTTTCTGTCAACAGATTCCTTCATGACGACGCGACATATCACACTTCTCTGACTGGACACGTCTTTCTCCTCCGTCCCATCTCATCTCTACTTTGTGGTATTTCAGCTCCTCCTATTTCTTCCAAGATCTCCTGTCCACTAGCAAAAATAGTACCTATCGGTATTACAACATCTTTCGCACCAAAGTTATCTATACAGCCGGCCGTGGTGGCCAAGCAGTTCTAGGCGCTACAGTCTGGAACCGCGCGACAGCTACGGTCGCAGGATCGAATCCTGCCTCGGGCATGGATGTGTGTGATGTCCTTAGGTTAGTTAGGTTTAAGTACTTCTAAGTTCTAGGGGACTGATGACCTCAGAAGTTGAGTCCCATAGTGCTCAGAGGCATTTGAACCATTTATCTATACTCACCGGTATTGCAAAACCGTTCTGTTTTCTTCCCGGTCGGAAATACTTCTCTTAATATGAACTGATGGACGATCTAATATATCATTCTGGGTGAGCGAATCCACCCGAATATCTGTCTTCGGCTGCTTCTGATTCGTGACATCTATCCAAGGAATTTTTCCACTTCCACCTCTTATCTTTACAGGGTCAGTGGTTTTCATTGCCTACACCCGTTTTAAGGGAGACTGTGAATGGCACCGTTCACAGCTTCCTCACGTCTGACGGGTGGGTACACTGCTGAAACGATGAATTGCATCACCAAACTGCACAGTTCGCGTTCGGTAATTCACTATTCCCTGATAACAGTGCAAGAAGTCATTCCGTAACATGATGACAAAATCGTATTTCTTTAACCCTACTACTTCCATCTCATGACCATAATTATTCTCATCTATTTGCAGATTCACCACACACGAACCTGCAGGGAGTATTATTTCTTCGCCAAGGCCACTGATATGGAATCGGGTTGGCTGCAGCACACTTCGATCATATTTATCTACAAATAATACACAAATTTGAGCATTAGTGTCAATTAAAACGTTAACTACTTTGTTCCGGAGTATGCCGTTTACACCTCTTTACTGTCTCCGGTCCTCACTTGGTGTATTATTCTGCTCAGGGGCGCCGCTGGGTGGCAGAACCGCCCCCCCCCCCCCAACTCGTTTTCCAAGTTTACCCCGCACTGCAGCGGTGGCCGCGCATCTGGTTAGAAAATTGGGACTTTGTTGGACAGACATTATTAAGATGACCTATCGTCTGGAAAATAGTGCAGAAAGGTGCACACAGCAATGCCATGTGGTTGGGTCTCTCACAACACTGACAAAATACATCCTTTGTAAATACCGGTACTGGATCTGCTGGATGCGGTGCAGCAGCTCAGAAGCACAATACAACTTCACGTACTACTTCCAAACGAACAGCTTCAAACAAAGAGATGGGGGAGGCCGCTTTAACTTCTCCTCCAATGCGAGGGTCAACACCGCGAACAAACACATCAGTTGCACATGCTACTGCTTCCGAACGCAAAATCCTATTTTCACTGGCATTTTCGCCTAGCTTATAGCTACGACAAGATACAGCTCGTAGGCGATATGTGACAGCATCAAAATCTTCTGTAGGCTTCTGCCTAAGATTTGATAATTGATCTCTGTAATCTCCGGTACCTCTGGTGTTGGCATAAAGTGTAGTTAATCCGCGGGCCAAAACTTCAAAGTCATGCTTATCACGCAATTCATCCACTGTCTCTATAAACATTCTGGCTTCCCCTGTCAACTTCAGTGTGGCTATATTGACCTATAGGACATCTGGTGAGGCATAACTACGACCCGCATCACGAGTATTCTGTATGAACATATCCACATTTTAATGGGACTTTCCAGAAAAGGTGGGAATGAAATCAGCTGCTGGAAAATTACTTACGGTTGTCATGTAAGCTGAAATTGTGGTAGTAGTATTAGTGACAGAACTAATATTAGTTGTCACAGGTTGTACATTTGTTACAGACGTCGAGCTAGCCACAGGTACAGAAGTTCGCACATAGGCTTACAGCGTCTGTTTCAAGATGCGGTTTTGCTCAATTAACTCTAGATTTTGTATGACCAATTGGTTCATTCGAGTATTAATAGGTTCGTGCTGGTCTTGTGAGACAGCTGCCTCTTAGGGTGTATCCCGTTCCGTCACTGTCGTTCCCATCGGCATGTTTACAAAATTTTGGGGCTTTAGTGAATCAAAAAATGATTTGTAGAGAAAAGAGATGTCAAAAAATAACGTAATCCATCGACGGATGCCTCGTGATATTAATGTTTGAAGTGATGCTGCAACTTACATGAAGATTGGGTCGGCACGACGCATTGGCTTCAGCGATAGCGTGATTGAGTAAAGGTGGTGGGCGATGGTGGTTTGGCTGGCGGCTGACATAGGTGCAGGTGGGTGGGCGGCGACAGATGTGTTGGCGGAGGGCGACGGCTGCTCGGCTGGTACGTGGTGGAGGAGAAAACCTTGCATGGTGTTGGGGGCTGTTGATTCGGACGGCACGGGGCGGCAGGCCGCTGGAGTGACAGCGAATGACGTGACGGCGTCCGGCTCGCTTGGCCGGTTCCAGCAGACTCAAACGGCCGCATCACTACAGCGTGCGCCCTGCGCGTTTATACTAACATAGCCCAGCCTGTGTGATGTGAGCATGGCGGCCGGCTAGCGCATTCTATTCGCGCGAACTGCTCGGCGATAGAAGGGTGACAAACTGCAAGATACTGTAGCATCGGGCCATTGGCAAGTTACATTTGCCGGAGGAATTTGGGTTAGCGACAAAGTCGCTATTGGAACGTAGCTCACTTCTGACACCGGTTTTGTACAGGATCACCGGAGCGGAAGGCGGTGGGCTGGAATAAACTGTTAGGACAATTTGAGTTAAGAGGCCATTATTTGCAGAAAGTGCATTCAAATGGGCCACATAAGTCAGGCCTAGGGAGGCGAGGGTGAGCCAGAACATAGTTGTGGCCGATGAATAGTTCACATCCAACCTGGGTGAAAGAGTGGCATTTGCCACTCGGACAAGTCCAAATGGCGTGATAGCTACAGAGACGAAGTCCACAGCGCTACAGCACCAGGAGAGGTAGGTGGTGTTCACAGCTACTTGGCGCGTGGCAGAGAGTTCGAGCCTCGCCGACGAGTGGTGGGGCACATCCAGCACAGCCACGCAGCTTCCTCCGCCCTGATTGGTCAGAAGCCGAGAAACCCACGGGGGTGGCATGGAAAGTTCCGAAGCGTGGCCTGGTCAGCGTATGCTAGGTGGCGTTAGCTCAGAAGCACACGAGGGAGGTGGATGTTCGAGATTGCCCACCCTGGTGCTGAATTACTGTTGCCAGACGGTGTGACGAGAAAATTGCTTGACCATAACAAGAGAATAAAATAACCCTTCAAAATAAATTAACGGTAGGATCCCCTACTATCTCGCTCAACCTTACATAGTGAGATGTAATAATTTATGTGATCCAGAGAGACGTGTAAAATAAATTGCCATTCAAGAATTTGATTTGCAAGTTTCAGAAGACAGATAGCATTTGTGATGATAATGTTGGCAAGGGCGGTAGTCCAAAAAGGCAGAAAATGCCTGTAAACATCGTTAGGATACGCATTATGTTCCATACCAGCCCCAGGAAATCGACCAGACTACCTGCAATACAAGTGGGAGTCAACCGGGAGACACTGCGATACATTGTTGTGGAAGACCTGCATCTCTTTCCCAAAAAATTTGAAATCCATCAGCCATTGAGTCCAGGAGCCTTGAAAGAGCGGTTGTGTCGCGCCAACACTGTTGTCCACAGAACTGACGAACAGGACTTTGATGTGAATATGGTTTGGCTTAGTACTGAAGCCCACTTTCATTGTCAATATGCAAAACAGGCGCATTTGGGGGGACTGAGAATCCTCATTTCACGATCGAGAAGTCTCTTCTCCCTCTGAGGGTGAGTGTGTGGTGAGCAATGTCCAGTCACTCCAGTGAGTTTCTTGATAGTTTGTTGGTGTATTCCGAACAGTACATGAAGTTTTTGGAAGACGATTTCATCCCCATTATCCAAAGTGACCCTGATTTCGACAAGATGTGGTTCATGCAAGATGGAGCTCGATCCCATCCATGCACGAGAGTGATGTCAGTAGCACTATGAGGAACCATTCTTTATCTGGGGTACCCAGAGGCCATTGGCATGGTCCTTAATTGGCTGCCATATTCTGGAGACCTCAATACATTCGCCTCCTTTTTGTGGGGCTATGCTAAAGAAAGACGTACAACAATAATCACAAAACCATTTGCTGAGCTGAAAACAGTAATTGAGAAGATCATCGACAGCATCAGTATTCCGACACTTTAGCAGGTCATACAGAATTTCGCTATTTGTCTGCCCCACATCATCGCCAATGATGGCAAGTGTATTATCGAACATGACATACCCTAAATCCTAATATCTGTAGTGATGTTTACATGTTGAATAAAGTGTGTGAACTCCGTATTTTGTAGAAGAGAGGGGAAGGAAGAAGCCGAACACGAAGACTTACATGGCTTTCGAACTACTAAGTCGAAATTTTTTTACCTTTGTTAAATTCACCATTTTGCAAGAATTTCAATTAAACTTTATCGATTTTTGCTATTACTCATGAACTTCGAGAAATTAAAATTTGAAAAAAAAATTTATTATTTTTTATTAAAGTTTTCTTTGGCCTGGTAGATTTCGCTCTCGCAAATCCTTGACAGCAACTTCAGTTTCTCTAGAACATTGTCATGCGCTGATAAGGTCACCGCTCAGCGTTTGTAAACTCCCAGCAAGGCATTGTTAAATTTGCACCTTTCACTGCTGAAGCCTGTAAGTTTTTGTCTCTAGATCTTCTGCCGAAGTTTGCTTAACAATTTCCATGCCGCTTCACCAGCACAAGCGGATGGCAATGTCAGTCCCACCCCGCTCCTGCCCATTTCTGATGGCTGTTGGCTTTTGACTCAGGATCTTTAGCTGAAGTTCTACATGTGTGAGTGACTTCCATCGCTGGAGGCCAACACTGAAGGCTATACGTTTGACAATACCAACCAGTCCAACTGACGAAACACCAGGAGAATCGTTGAAGAAATGTCGGCTTTAGATCCCGAGATAGAAGCCAACAATATACATAAACATTTTCATGCTCAAAATTTTGAGCAATATGTTAAAAACTCATCCGTCACTGATTTTCACTCTCCCACTATCGTCATTATTGTTTTTTGAACATCCAGACTTCCTCTTCTCCCATGATTTATTCTTTACCACAGAAAGGCCATACTCATTCAGAGAGAGCTTCAGCATTTAAAATTGTCCGATAGCAGAGTATGTCTATATATAGCCTTCAGGATGCATTGTGGCTGGAGACGGCTGTAACTGAGCATGGATTGTTACAGGGTGTGTACCACCTAATACATAAAATAAAGTATCGCATGATACTCGACTTTATCAATGGGTTGAGTCCTTTTATTTTGATTGTCGTAGTGGCTTACTGTGTTACTGTGATACATGAATTTCTATGTGTGCCAGTATGGTGGATGTGTAACTGAAACTAATTACATAGCTTTTTTTTCCCGAAAGTGATAATTTAAACTATATGATTCCTGTACAGCGTTACAACATTAAACTTTTACCTGTAAAATGCCTGTTGCTCTACGTTTTGCTTCAGCAACGAAACAAACAGACTACTGGATATTAATTAGATTTTGGAAAACATTTAAAAAAAGTATTCTGAGTGTTTCCATTAGAAAGACTAATCGAAAAATACGTAGTTAAAGCCGTTGTTTGAAGTGACCTAAACACACTGACTGATTGTAAACTGAGACAGACTATTCAACAAAGTCTGTGAATGTCTGGACTTGTTACCTTTGTACTAACCTCTATAAAACCATATTAATAGATTATGTTCTGTAATTATGTTTTATTAAGCACAAAATTTTGTAGGGTAGTTATTACACAATGGGCAACATAGAAACAGCAGTAATTTCTGAGGTGTTGGTGCTCCCAGTGAACTTCCTGTCCCTCTTCAACTAACATTCAGTTTAATAATACGTGATTAATTAAATTAGATGAAAATGGAACCATTATTTTTTTCAAATAAATGTTACTATATATTGGACCAAAATTATTATTTTTCATTTTTAAATGAGTGTAAAAAATGAATTACTTATTATTTAAATCTCTTTACTTCTTTCACATGCTGTGAAAGTTACCCACCTGCCTACTTATATTGCTGGCTGTGATGAATGCAATATCAACACACATTACATTGGTTTGGAGTGTTCTCTATGCATGGACGTGAGTAACCTTATTAGGTATACATATACAAGCATAAAGAGCACTTTATAACTGTTTAACATTTGTTGCATATCGCATTCATTGAGTTGTATGTTTAATGGCCACCACTGTAGGTATGTTGCTGTGTGATTTTTACAACCTACTGAAGACATACAGTGTTTATAATAAGAAGTGATATATTTTGTGTCGATGTTTAACAATCTAAATAATAATTTTCGTCTAAAATATAGTTATATTTAGTTGAAAAACCCTGTAAACGAATATGGCTAGTTAGGTTCTCAATTTATTGCCAATTTCATAGAACTAAATAGCTAAATGCATACTTAAGATTATGCGGAGTAATGTACTTCCTTGTTGCAATGTCCTGGATTGCTGTTTCAGTTACTCCTTTCTGATTCCCTGTCAACAATTATGAGGGAAATTTAAATTCCACAAGGTTTGCTTTCTTTTTCTTTTATTTCACTTGATTGAAACCGAATACCTCAAAATTATTAATCGAAATAGAAACAGCATAAAAAAGAAAAGATTCCAACGATCCCTAATCTTCCAACATATGTAATGGTGGTTCATTAAGAAACTATTGAAGATGACTGTTCCCAAAATGTTTTGCTTCAAGTACATGTACTTTAGAACAGTCATGTCTGAAGAGATGTTTTCGCATAATGAAAGTAATATTCTTCACTTAGATTGCTTTGTCTTATAGATATCAGGTGGCTCAGCAAAACTTACCATATGTCGAAATATCAAGTAAGTCTACACCAAAAGGCGTACACATACGAACCCTTTTTTACAAATTGGTATTATATATCGTATAATGATTACTGCAACAAATTTCGGTGGTGGAGTCACACTCCTTCTATGATATACAATACGCCATCGCAACTCAATCTACCTTTCCGTATCAACTGTATCATTATAGTAGGTGGCCTTAGGCTATGCTATAGTGAGAACTGTTCCTTTAGTAACGTATTTCATTGCCTTAGAGTTAATTTCAGTCTTCCAAACAAATAAGAAAGACTAATGACATTAGTGTCATCCCAAAGGTTTGAAACGTCCCCTTAGAAAAATTATATATGACTGTGCTTAAACTGACACACAATATTTTTAGCGCAACGCAATCTGACTTTCAAAAATCCCTACAAAAGAATGGCCCAATCTTCGTTACTCAAACTACTGCAATACAGAGAGCACCACTACTGCCAGCTAAATAAAAGATTCAAACTACGGAAGGCACTAACTATTGATAGGCATAGTTAGCAAATGAAAGATTTTAATACAGAACAAACAATGTATTTACCTTAATAGTCATCAAAAGTCATAATATATATAGCAGTTCATGTCATCCAGTCTTACAAATTTCAAAACTCCGCCATTTCTCTCCCCACATCCACCACTGCTAGCGGCTCACCTCCAACTGCGCAACGCTATGCGCTGTTAACAGCCAACTGCCCAACACTACAATGGCAGACAACAATGCAAACTAGCCACAGACTGCACACAGCACAGCCAGTGATTTTCATACATAGTGCTACGTGGCGTTACCAATAAGAAAACCTAAACAGACTACTTACATAGCCCCCATGCTCCCCACAAAAAATTTTACAAATTGTTTTGGGCAGTGGCCAGTACAGATTTGAAATTTTTTTTCATAATTACAGTAACAAAGAAATCAAATGCGCACACTTATTGATACAATTTTGGTCAAAAGCTAAAATTTTCTCACAGTCCATAAAGACAGTCCTGATCGTTCATCACAGTAAAATTGCAGTGTTTTTATTTTTTTCTCAAAGTCTGAGCAGTAAAAGAAAATGCACGCGGAAGTAGTGGATTTCCATGCAGTCTTGAAGAAGTAGTGTTGTCCTTCTAACGGAAAGACAGTGCTGACTCTTGATATGCAGGCAGGTAAGGGGCCACAACAGAGCAAACTCACAGCAGAGTCACTCGAAGTTTTGAAGAATATTGGTAGGTAGGTCATCACAGAGCAGACCCACTGCAGTCCTGGTAGAGATTATGATATTGGTGGGCCATCAGAGGTGCAGACCCACTGCGGTCCTTGTAGAAATAATGGTATTGGTGGGCCATCAAAGATGCAGACCCACTGTAGTCCTTGTAGAGACGGCCAGCAACCATCTGTTGCGACTGTGCAGACAATATAGCAAGTCCATAAACCACCACTTGTGTACTCACAAAACTTTTTGGAATGTCCTTAGTACCAGCAATGCTGTTATCCAGTCCCTTGCTGAATTATTAACACACATGCAAACATTATGAGTCCCTACTTCTCACATATTGTCCACATACTGTGACCAACAGAAACGTGTGCAGTGAAATGTAACTTACAAGTTACTTAATTTGATGAACTGGTAACAATTACAATTTTATAACATAAGAATACAAATACAAAGGCACAAAATATTTTATTAAAAAAACATAACAATACAGATAACATTTGTAGTAAAACAGGCTTTACAAAAGAATAGAAATAAACATGTACATCAGTGTTACAAGAATTATGACATAAGTACATACATAAAAGATCAGAATAACTTTTGAAACATCAACTTCACACATGATCAGTAAATCAGAACAGAATAAATAATGTCTAAACATTTTTACAAAGAAAATAACATATTATCAGAAAAATTCTACAACATAACTCTTATTAGCTAAACACATTAAAACAGGAAAAACACAAATTCACATAGTGTAATAACACAAAAATACAGGGCAGGGTTTGTTTTCAGTGTGACATTTGGTACTGCAGTCCACCCCAAAACTTCATTCCATATATCTTTCCTCTTATTTCAACCATGTTTCCACCAAAAAAAATTCTATCCAAGCATACTTTCTGTATTTATATGTTCACACATTTATTACCTCATTATTTATTTTCCATTATCTTACCTCATCATTTATTTCCAAGAAAATCCTACCTAAACCCGTTGTCCCTAAACCCT
The DNA here is from genome assembly GCF_023898315.1 of Schistocerca nitens. Lineage (NCBI taxonomy): Eukaryota > Metazoa > Arthropoda > Insecta > Orthoptera > Acrididae > Schistocerca > Schistocerca nitens. The sequence goes on along the minus strand of NC_064621.1, from coordinate 316,066,576 downwards.
ACTTTTTTGGTTCATATCCTCTTTCAAAATACTTTTTTGGCCAAACCATTTTCTTATAGCTTCTCAATGCATTTCTTCCAATTCATCACAATTTGTTCTCTTATATTGCCTACTCCATCTTAAGCTAACTTCAATCTACTGAGCTCAGATGCTAAACTAAGGGACGAGGCAATGCAGCAGCACATAACAATTAACACAAACAGCAGCGAAAAAAATGGAAATTGTGAAAGCAAGCAGCAATATTACAACTAATATAAGGCAATGAGCGACAAACAAGAAAAATAAATCAGTAGTAAAACTGGCTTAACAGAGTAATGCAAAGTGAAATTTAGTAGCACTGTGCCTGGCAAACAGCAGCAGCAAATGCAATAACTTATATCTAAACATGACATAGCTCTAGCAGAAAAAATATTACAGTACAAATGGCCATGTTTAATACCTATGTCACATCTCAATACTAGAGTGATGCATCACCTTAACTTACACTACTACAAATTTACCAGTCATTGACAAAAATTATGCATGCTATTCCCGTGAAGGGAAATGTCTTTTTGTGCTCCCTCGTTTTTTGGAAGTAGATCATAAAATTATTTACTGGATCTGTAGGCATAAAATATTTATATTAGTACATCTATAAAATTTTATTTTAACCAATGCTGCAGTGCAGCTAGAAACTAGATATCAAATGAAATAAGCAACTATGTGCGAAGTGAAGCATAAAAATATCATTCAATAGTCATGTGGCATTTCATAAGGTAGTAGAAATTCTCTCAATTGTCGTAGAAAGACGCTTATCATAATCAGGTGTGTGCAGATGTAAGTATATTTCCAAGTAATGAGCGTGTCGTATTTGCGATGCTTTCTACAAATGAATGTCAATAGCGAGGTTAAAGGCCTCTCCCTTTTTTTTCCACCTGTGCCTCTGAAAGGCACACACTGATGGCGGTTTTCCAGGCGACTGTCACGCAGCTGGTTGCTTACAGTGACCTACCTTACCTACTGAAATATTTACGACATCAGTTTCCGCGAGAGTGACAGTTTGATACAAATAAAACTTTACAGGTCGAAGTATTTGCGTTACAAACTTGGAGAAACAAAATCCTATAAATATAACAGTGTCCAAAAAAATTTTCGTCGGCATTGTGATACATTCACGCATTTACACACATATCATAACTCTTAAAGTACGATTCTTGGTTTCCAACATCCTTTTTCACAAGTCAGAGTCCCTAACCACTACTCATTTTTCCTTACCTTATTACACATATACATACTCGTCGACACTTCTTCAATATTTCATCATAATAAATACATAGCATAATCAGATTCCTCATAAAGCATCATTTCATTGATCATAAACATACCTCAACAGCATAATACACATCGTCGTCGTAATAATAACATCATAACACCTCAGTCAAATCTCAAAAACGTCGTAGTTTTCTGCAATAATTCCAAACCTAAAAAATTCTCTGCTCATTTCAATAGTGTCATCTGCCTCAAAAGTAATTTAAAAATCATGATCCCATACCCAATACATCATTCAAAGCTCTCATAGAATCACAATGGTTCCGAAAAAATATGAACAGTTCACAAAGTACAGACAAAATACAATTTCATAGGTGTGAAGTTACCCAACTGTGTAATTGTGTAAACATGTGTCACTGATGTAGTAAAAAAAAAATGTTTATCTCTCAGTTAAATGATCAGATAGCTGTGTAATTTGTGTGTTAGAGAAATATGGTACCGATGTGTAAAGTTGTACAAGCAAATACCATATTAGCTAGGGCTCCTTGTGCTTGCCAAACACGATACACAAAGTAAGCGTGTACGCCGCTGAGGATTAATGAATAATACCCTCAGGTGTTACAGATTACAGCAATGGAATGAAATGTATCACGGAAAACCTTTGTATCATAGTACTTCAAATATCTTTAAAAATAAATGTTTTAAGTACAAAATTAATCACTCAAATACGTGTACTGTAGCGCTAAACTGTGCGTCTTGTTGTAAGATAATCTCTGTGGAAGTGTCGTAGTTATTGTCCTCCGAATGCTTAAGTTCTGCAAAAGTCAATGTACTTACCTCATGATAAACAAAAGTGAAATGCTTTGCGTATAGATATCTTAGTTATTACGCTTAATGCCGTGATGAAGAAAGTACTGTGCTGTAACGTATTGTTGTGCTACGGAAAAGGCTGTCTCATTGTAGCTATACCACAAAAGTTACTACTAAAACATGTTTTACTTTCCAGAAGAATTCAGAAAAAATGTGCAGATATGAAACAGAAACACCGCCACAGCAACATTGTAAATTGTCACTCATTAGTAGCGTCGTGATAAAATCGTGTAGCTGGCACATAAACTCACCAGTGTGTCATCTGGTATCTCACAGAAAGTGCTTTAAATCCAAAATGTATTTTCAAGTAAACCAAAATGTTACGTTAAAATCTCATTAGCAGTACTGGTAAATGTTCTAAGTATGTGAGCCTTATACACGTTACGTAATCGTGCAACTAACAAAGCAAGAATGTACACACACAATAACACTGTGTCGTCTGTTCACAATAACAATGCATTCGTAATTTCTGTTTGAATATGTTCTCTTGGTTCTTGACTGAATATTTAACTTCAAACATTGTTGCATGTTAACAGATTCTAAGTCTGACAAAGCATACTAGTAATGTAAAGTGAAAAGTTATATGACAAAGTCAAAGTTAAAAAAGCAGATTATCTTTCAATAAACGGTTTTACATGTGAAATGTGGTGTAAACCTTTACTCTTCCTAGTACGCAGAGTTTCATCTTCAACGCAATTGTCATGTGGTATACGTCCAATTCTGTAAGGTCCATTGTAAACTAGACAGAATTTGTGACTCAAGTGTTTCTTCTTACGTGACAATGAATGAGCTTTAATGAGAACTTTCTGACCGATATATAATATCTTTGCATTTGCTTTACCGTGTAGTTTTCTCCTTTTGTCTGCTGCAGATTTCATATTTTTAATAGCCAAATCAATTATGTCTTTGTGTCGAAGTTTACATGTATTCGGGAAAGGTACAAGCTCTCTGATTCTGTTAGGTGGTTCTTCATTCTTCAGTACAAGAGCAGGTGGTAAAGCAGTGGAGTCATGAAGCATTTCATTCAGCACGTTTTGAAATAAGTGTAAATATCTGTCCCATTTGTTTCTGATTTTGTTCAAGCGTTGTGTCTAAATTTTGTAGCCTTTGTCCCATTTGTTGCATTAACTGTAATAACAGTGCACTGGTGTCTGAAACATGTTCCTCAGTGCTATTCGGCAGTGCATTTGAACCGCTTTTTGAAAAGCAGAAAATGTGTCATGACTTATTTGAGAAAACGGTGAGGACGCAAAACCTGAATCTACAGTATTTGCAAGATTGTGTCCTGTCATTTCGCATTCCTGAGGCGATCTGTTGCCGACCGATCGATCGATAATACTTCCCTGTTCAATAATTGTTTCACTGCCTACACCATTATTTGCAGCCCGCTCCATTTCCCTATGCACAGTTACCAAATTAATACTTTGAACATTAGTTAATTCATTACTCGGTGGCGCTAACACACTGCTTTCGTCTTCACTGTCATTTCTCAGTTTACTTTGGAGCCTAGTATTACTTTCTTCACACGCCATTATTGTGACAATATTTCACAAGAAAACACAGAAAACCACAATTTGAAGAGCAAAATAAGGAAACACATTAACATTGCATTGAAAATAATATCTCGTTAATTGCAAGCGCAGCTGCGAAATATTTGGTGCAAATCTACATGCATGCCACAACTGTTTTACTGTACAAGAATGAAAAACTACAACTACAAAGGAAATTCTCTCTACAATTACACGCTAGCAATAAACAAAGGCTGCACTAATTACACAAACTACTAGAAAATAAATCAGAAGATTCCAGTGAGGTTTCCTCGGCAACGGATCGACATATGAAACGTCCCCTTAGAAAAATTATACATGACTGTGCTTAAACTGACACAATATTTTTAGCGTAACGCAATCTGACTTTCAAAAATCCCTACAAAAGAATGGCCCTGACTAACATTAACCTATACCTTTCACAAATCACTTACCTCACCAAAAAATCTTCGTTACTCGAACTACTGCAATACAGCGAGAGCCACTACTGCCAGCTAAATAAAAAATTCAAACTACGGAAGGCACTAACTACTGATAGGCATAGTTAGCAAATGAAAGATTTTAATAGAGAACAAACAATGTATTTACCTTAATAGTCATCAAAAATCATAATATATATAGCAGTTCATGACATCTAGTCTTACAAATTTCAAAACTCCGCCATTTCTCTCCCCCACATCCACCACTGCTGGCGGCTCACCTCCAACTGCGCAACGCTACGCGCTGTTAACAGCCAACTGCCCAACACTACAATGGCAGACAACAATGCAAACCAGCCACAGACTGCACACAGCACAGCCAGTGATTTTCATACAGAGTGCTACGTGGCGTTACCAATAAGAAAACCTAAACAGCCTACTTACAGGTTTTCTACACGTACTTTTCAGCACAGTCAGTTACTGGCACTAAGAGTCGAAGTGAGCTCCTCATAAATAGAAATATGCGAAGAAAAAATACATGAATGGGACATTAAATATTACGGCAAGTTGTATCTTTAGGAGTGTGGCGTAGTGGTTGGCGTAGCCGACTGTCATGTGCGGATCGCCAGTTTAAATCATAATTTTTTATTTACTGTCAATCGTTTCTGTAATGTTCTCAAAGTACCTTGCGTGTACTGCTCGAATGTTCTTAATTTTAAACGTTTGTATAAATAGCAGCATTCTGAAACATAGATTATTGCATAAAAGGTGCTCTCCCGTGTGTGAAAAAGTTGTGTTGTGGCTGCACGTTGTTGTCAGTAATAAACATATTTTCAGTGCTTTTCACTGTATTTCACTGACGACCATGTCTCCCAATTTGCACTGGATTGTTGTTTTGTCCTGCCAATAGCATCGTTTTTTATTTGTGATTTTCAGTTTTCCCCCGATCTGCAGTTCATGATGCATACCATATCAGCATCATTCCCATCACATTCAATACAATTGATAGCTGTCATTATAACGGTAATGAAGGTCTACTTCGGCAACTGTTTCTTGCGAATCATCACTATGTCCTGCGGTTAGCGGCTCCTAACGGCAATGTGCTTGGTACCACCTAATCATCACCGTCACCAACCTTGAATTTCTTACTGAATATGGTTTGTCCCAGTGTTCCATCGTTCTCAGTGGTGCTTCCTGACAGCAATTCCCTTTCTCTCTAGTTAAGAAACTTCCTAACTTCACACTCACTTTAATCCTGCATGGGGAAAAGGTACGCAAAATCTTCCTTCCCTTTGTTTCCTTTTTCCCCAAAATACATTTCTTTGGGTGGTTTTGCGTCACGTCATTTTGTTTACTCACAATTCGTCTTATTCGAGGTGTTATCTATACTACTATGCAAAGAAAAGTTTTCAAAACCAGGAAATATTCTTGACCGACTTGCTACACATTTTTACATGATTCTCTACTAAACACTCTGGTGGACAGAGAACATATATATATATCGGCCAGCAGAACAGTAAGTATTTTATGCTGCGGTATTCATAATCTCTTGCCTGTACCCGCATATTTTGCAACGCCTCGCTGAAATGCCATTAACGTCTTTGCTCCGGTCTCTAATCTAAGCAAATGCGATTGCAGCTGACGCCGTCGGCCGCCCCTCCTGCGTGACGTGGCGCAGTGTGATGTGGCAGGAGACAGCGATGTCCCTGCCCTTCTGGAAAGAGACGCCGCCTCCGTCTCCTCGTCTCCTCCGCCCCTACCGTCGCCGGCTGTGTCGGCGGCACCTAATGACATCAGGCTCGGTGGAGCCTGAATTTCGCGCCCGCTGACAGCCTAAACTGTTATTGACACCCGCCGCTCGTCGTCGTGGCGCGCCTGTCGCAGGGAAGGGACAGCTCTTTTGCAAACAGGCCCTCTCGCCGGCGCCCGCTTCAAGGGCGCGCGGAATGAAGTGAGGCTGCCAGTCACCGCCTTCAAAAGTGCCGACGTCGTTGCTCGTCCCGCCAGACGCGACGCTCTAGTTAGAGCCATTTCCTTTCAACGTGGCTCTTAACCGCCATAACTCGCGGTGGATTAAGGAAACATTGTCTTAATCTTGCCGTTGCGCGAGCTCTTTCGTGTAGGCTATGTCTTTTCTCAGGCGCAGTGATAGCAGACGTGCTCAGTTCACTAACGTGGACGCAAGTGGTCAAAAATTAGCAAGGCCAGATGGTGGTACAGATTTTAAATAAATAATTCTGTGTATTACGAAGGTTATTTTAAAACACTTAAACAGCTAAATTATTCTCTCTGTGGTCCCCTTCAGGGTCTGGATGCTGGTTAGTCTTCCACTACACACCATATATTTCGGTTACCGGAAGGCTGCCAACGTCACATATCTGGAATGGTTCAAATGGTTCAAATGGCTCTGAGCACTATGGGACTTAACATCTGAGGTCATCAGTCACCTAGACTTAGAACTACTTAAACCTAACTAACCTAAGGACATCACACACATCCATGTCCGAGGCACGATTCGAACCTGCGACCGTAGCAGCAATGTGGTTCCGAACTGAAGCGCCTAGAAACGCTCGACCACAACGGCCGGCCACATCTGGAATTTCATTTGGTTTCTATAGATTGGACCGGCCGTACGAAGGGCTATTGCCGGTGCTACTCTCGCAACCGATTGGAAGATAACTCTAGTAGGTGACTGATAGGAAACATCTTAGGAAACATCTTATCGTCAGGCTATTGTGCCACTCTAGCTAGTGACTGGCAGGCAAATCGGCAACTAGTATTCGTGGAGTAGTGTTTTCTTGTAGCGAAGCGTTAAGGATGCACTGTTGCTCTCTCGTGGGCCGCTTTTTAAGTTGCTAAAGCCGGGTCAGTTGCTGCTGATAGCTGGCGAAAAAACGCGGCCCACTCGTTTGGAATCGATAGCACCCAGGCAGTGGGCAACATATGACAATTCTTCCTGTTCATGTTCTTCGAGCGTTACATTATAAAGGTGCTGATTGTTTTTGTATAACTAATGCAAATTAAATGTCTTCCTTTTCTTCGTCTTTCGACTCGACGACATCTTCACACCATATACAATGGTCATCAAGAACCTTATGCCCACCTGTATAACAGCCAGTTTGTCCACCTTTGATACGCACAACAGCGACGACGCGTCGTAGAATGGAAGCATTGAAGCGTTGTGCGGTTAGTGGAGGGAGAAGGCGCCACATCTGCACACACAAGTCACCTAATTCCAGTTAATTCCAGGGAAGGCAGCGTTAGGCTGTGATGCCACGTTTAATCAATATAGTCAATCCCAGATGTGTTCGATCGCGTTCAGGTCTACCGAGTTGGGGGGCACCACATCAACTGGAACTCGCCAGTGTGTTCCTCGAATCCCTCCATCACATCCCTCGCCTTGTGACACAGCGCATTATTTTGTTGAAAAATGTCAATGCAATTGGTAAACATTATCGTCAAGAAGGAGTGCACGTGTTGTGAACAAGTGTACGACACTATCTGGCCGTCATAACGCCTTGCTAGTGGTCCACTGGACCCATGTGTGTTCCGTAGAGCATAATGGAGTCGTTGCCAGCTTGTCTCCGTCCCGCTGCTTTTCCCCTCGAGGTCAACTGTTTCGCACCCTCCCATTGGCATGATGAAGAAGTTATCGGGATTCATCAGATCATGCAACGCCCTGCCACTGTGCCAACGTCCAGTGCCGATGGTCACGTGCCCATTTCACTTGTTGTTGCCATTGTAGTGGCGTTAACATCAGCATATGCATGGCTCGTCTGCTCCGGAGGCCCATCGTTAGGAGTGTTCGGTGCACTATGTATTCAGACACACCTGTACTCTGCCCAGCATTGAAGTCTGAAGTTAGTTCTGACAGAGTTCGCTGCCTTTTCTTTCACCAGTCTGGAAAGTCAACGACGCCCGACCTTAACAATGAGTGATCACCGCACAGCCCCACGGTGTCTGGACGCGGCTTAACCTTAGTTTCGCCACGTGCTGAAGACACTCACCGCAGCACTCCTCGAACACCCGTTAAGTCGTACAGTTTCCGAAATGCTCGTGCCGAGCCTCAAGGCCATCACAATCTGCCCTCGGTCAGATTGAGATGGATTGCACGCCTTTCCCATTCTACACACGGAAAGCAACCTCAGCGATACTGCACGCACTGTGTGTGTGTGTGATTAGAAGGCATTCCCCGCATAGTGACGCCTTCTATCACCTGGACCGATTTATATCGATAGTAGGTCGGTGGTCATAGTGTTCTGGTTGATCAGTGTTTCACTGATGAATGTCATCAGAAATAACCAGCGTACTAGCCAGAATAGAGCAGCTTAGTTTAAGAAATTCGATGCGTGTGTGAGGGAGATCCGGAATACCCTCACGCTTCTAGAATGCCATAATTTCAGTTTAAGGCAGGCAGATGTGAGTATTAAAAATCCTCTAATTTAATAAGTTATGGTTGCAAAATACTAACAAAAGATATTTATGGAAAAATTGGTAGAAGGTGACCACGACGGAGATCAGTTCAGGATTTGGGGAAACGTAGGAACACAAGAGGCAGTACTGTCCCTACCGGATAGCTTAGTAGATATGCTGAATAAGCAAATCTATTTCTGTAGCTATTGTATATGTAGATAAAGTTTTGACGCGTTGACTGCGACAAATGCTTCGAAATTCTGAAAGAAGCAGGGAACAAAAGACAGAGAATGGGAGGTTATCTACTAAACCCAGATTCTAGTTATAAAATTCAGGTAATCTGAAATGTAGGCAGTAAATTGAGGTATAAGTGAGAAGGGTTATAGCTCAGTCATGATGTAATGTAATCTGTGCATGGGGAATGCAGTGAGGAAAACGGTATAAAAGTTGAGGTAGAAGAAATAATGATTTTGAGGAATACTGGTGACATTTCAGATGATTGTAAATAACTTTGAATGTGAGGTGAAGAAAGTGGATATTGCTTGAAAAGAAGTTAAATCATGAAAACCCACATCAAGAGTAATGGCATGTAATGTAATTAAATCAGACGTTACTGAGAAAGTGTATTAGGAAATGAAATGCTGGAAGCTATAGATGAAGTTAGTCATGTGTGCAACATAATCCTTTCACACAGTCCTAATTTAATATTAAATGATCAAATACTACTCAGTTTTTCCTTTCATTAATCACTTAAGCCTTCCCACACTCTCCCATTGTATTCCTCCAGTATTTATCTATTGTGGTTCTCTACGTACTATATATATTGTTTTGTTTTGTTCTAATTGTTCAATGTTCCTGTTAGATTTAAAGGAAAAGGTACCTTTAGATAATGGAGTTTAAAGAGTCGCGATTTAAAGGGACCGTAGAATAGCGATGGGCACACCATATCGAGTGGGCGTTGCCAATAAGGACATCTGGTGTTAGGTTACACACACGGGGGAGCTATATTCGAGGCTACCTCGCACCCTACTTACACCTGGATAAACACCAGAATTTATTATCCCTTCCCTTCTTATTCCCACAGGACCAATGAGGATTTTTGGGACACTTGGGTGGGAGGAATTGACGGTGGAGCTGGGCATCATAGTAAGATGTAGGCTGGGTCTGTTTGTTAATAACGAATAATATTAAGTCATATAGCTAGAATTTTATTTGTTAATAACAAACCAATATCACGTGAGTTTATTCATTCGAGGAACCAGGAGAAGAAAAATATATGCAGATATGTAAGTACTCTTATTATTCCATATTTTGTATGATTTATGTATGTTTCACAAATACTGTGTTAGATTCCGTTATGAGAGATGTATGCCACTGTTACCGACCTCACGTCGATATCATGATACTCTCAGCCAATCAACCACCATGCAGCTGGTGACCGAGTCTTTTATCATTGCTAAGCTACCTCTTCAGTACTAACGTGTGTAACGCTATAGTGTAGATGACCCAGAAATGAACGCTTTGGTGGAAATAATGACGTCGTAGCAAATTCCATAAGCACTGCAGTTTTACCAGTTTCCAATCAAAGATACTTTACATATAAGTTATAGCGCACCACGCTAAATAAATTCTTCCGTAAGTCCACACTACATCACTAGATTGTGCGACATAGCGAATTCTGATGCTCCAAACGAGTATACTGTGTGTGCTCAACAGCGCTACAACATACGTATTTTGCGAGCATGATACTATTTTAAATTTGATTCTTATGTGTTATTAGATGTTTTGAAATATGTTAGTCCATCCACATGTCTAGGTGAATTGTGTGCGTCCATTGGCTCAATTATGTTAGGATGGTGGGAAAACTTAGCAGAATCACGGCATATCGACGTATAAACTCATGCATAAGCATCCCTGTGGTACTAGGTCATGTTAAAACGAGCCAGTTCTCATATTGGTGGCAATAATGACGACGCTGTCGGGATTTTGTAATTAAGTAGGGCCAATATATGCAAAAATGTGGCCGTGGGTATTGGACTACCCAACGCTATGCCCTCAGACCGTCCAGTGCCATGCTGTAAATAAAATTCAAGTACACTGAAAATTACTATTTCTGGGACATAAACCGACAATCTTGGTGTCAGGAATAAACAGAACTTTGACAGCACTGGAGTGTTGGTGATAGTCTCCAAATAATAATGCTTATGTCGCTTTGGATTTCACAGTAACTTACTGTCCTTAAAGACATAATAATCGCTGACACCGCCAGACATACAACTGAGTTACTCATCATGGAGTAAGAAATACATTTAATTGTGCTATGAATACTGCCCAGTGTTTGGTTCTATGAGTTTACTGCAGTGGCAAAACAGTACATTCAGTTTGATTTAGTACCAATTTTTTTAACTGGTTGAAGAACAGTCATTTAACACACTGATCCTTTTTACTGATTTTAATGAACGGTAGTGTCTACATTGATAATTAAGAGTTACTTATTTCTTGCGAAAAAAAGAAAATGGTGACGTATTTGGTTTGTTGTCTTCGGGGTCGTATTTTAGTGGCAGAAAACCATTATGTCCGTTATCGTTAATTTTATGGCAGTGTCACGTCAATGACGTAGAGTCACTCCTCTTCTGCTAATATTCCCATATGTTCAAGGTAAATTTCCCATGTGTATTTCTTTATCATTACAAACACGTGCTGATGCTGTATTGCGAACAGACAGTACAACAACAAACTGCCACAGACTGTTACTGTACTCAAAGCTGTTACGAAAATAAAGTCTCTGCCCAGTGAATGTAGCGCCCATACGGCTTTGTTAATTTTATATACATGCTGCATTTACTTTCAGTACATATTTAATGAGTTGTACATTATTAATCTTCTGAAATAATTAATCACGAAAATAATATCAGCATATACGAATTTATTCATACAAAAAATGACAACGTTTGTGCAGATACTTTTTTTACGCTTCTAACAGATGGCGTTACTTGTCACATTCATAGAATACTGACGTTACTTCCAAAATACTTTATCTCCGCTAGGAACTAACATTTACAGATACGAATAAAATTTATGCTCTCTCTTCGTGTTCTAAAACTGTGTGTATTTAAAGGTGTGTTTGTGTTAATGTCTTTTTTAAATGTGTCATTACAGTAGCAAAATTCTGATGCTTCCAACCGAAGATACTGTCCGTTTATGAAATGGTACAGCGCTACAAAAAATACTCACCTAGAGAGGTGTGCAGTATCTCAAACAACCCCACGTAACCTAGAGGGTGAGCACCCTTTGAACTATAATGTCGTACGGTGTATAGCCGCGAACAAGACTCCAACTCAGCAACAGTTGAATTATTAAAATAATGAAGAATTTAGAAAATCAGGAATTGAGGGAAGGGATATCCTACCTCAGCAGACCAGTTGTAACTCACTGATGCCTATACGTACACCAGTGAAAGTCTATGGACGCCTTTGTGGATGACTATTGTCAACAGTTTTAGCCACAAGCGCACCCATCTCCCCCCCTTTCTCTCTCGATCAATCGCATACCAACATTCAAAATTATCTGTTATACATGGAGTGGTGTCATGTCAGTCGCTAAAGGTCTCAGATGGAATGAAGACAAGTAGAATATCGCATTATTTTTCTTAGGAAATAGATAAAAAAACAAAAATATTCAAATAGGAGAGCGCCCAATCACTTATGTCCGTCGCATTGGTGAGGTTTGTCTGAAGTTTCCTTAAAACACGTCAGGAGTAGCACAGTATAACGAAACTACTCTATCCTCCACTCTACGCAAGAGACATACGGGACGAGATCTTTCAGTACTCCCAGACGGAATAAAAAGTCTTGCGGTACTCTTGCGGTACTCTTGCGTCGCTGTAAGACTGGTCAATAGGCACGGAGTATATTTACACAACCACACCACTCAAATGAAATTGTGGAAAGGCCTCAGAGCAACGCTCGTACATTCCCATACACAAAGTCGACGACCCGATGAGGTCACAAACACCTCACTCAGTATGCTACAAAATTCAGCCATAGAAAACAGCAGAGTTCGCGCACCATCTGCCAATAAACCCATTCTCCAAAGACGAGCAATTATCCTACCACAACCACGATTCAAATTGTGAACAACACGCGAGCAGTGATTGCTGACAAAAACCGTCTGCACACTCCTCATAACAGTAGAATTACCATTTTTTCCCAATTCCCACAAATGCCGAAACCTCCACGTAAGTCAGAGGTGTCATCGCGTAGATGAAACGCCTAAACCCGTTGAAAAATTCCGCCGCTTCAAAGTATGTACACTGGTTGACGGTTGTGAGAAATCGTCCTAAGCATCAGATAATCCCACCTTGTGTGTCCGCCTACTTAACAATCCAGAATTCCTACCCACAACCGTATGCAAATCTCCAGCGCATTGCTCAGAGGCGACTCGGCAGCCTGTAAACAAAACAGATGCAGAACACAACACACGCGCTGTCAATGTCAGAGGGCGCTCCTGGATAAGGCTATTAGTGCATCACCCGTCGAAGGTGCGAAGCAGCCAGTGTATGCCCTATGAATAACGAAGTTCCATATATTTTACTTATTATCTCCGTAAATACTGAGAATAATACCAGTAAAGATATACTTCTAACGATAGCAGAGTTTACTTGCACAGGGAGAAATGAACGCCAGTCGATCGTGAAACCCGCCGTTTTATTACAGTATATCAAGGTTTCAACTATTACGCAATTATTTTCAATGCATTTATAACGGGTGGTATTAGTCCCAATGAATGATGAGATAAAAGAAATTATTCAGGTAGTGAAGGGAGACGAAAATTTAATAGTCATGGGTGACTGGAATTTGACAGTAGGAAAAGGAAGAGAAGGAAACGTAGTAGGTGAATATGGATTGGGGGTAAGAAATGAAAGAGGAAGCCGCCTGGTAGAATTTTGCACAGAGCATAACTTAATCATAGCTAACACTTGGTTCAAGAATCATGATAGGAGGTTTTATACATGGAAGAACCCTGGAGATACTAGAAGGTTTCAGATAGATTATATAATGGTCAGACAGAGATTTAGGAACCAGGTTTTAAATGGTAAGACATTTCCAGGGGCAGATGTGGACTCAGACCACAATCTAATGTTTATGAACTGTAGATTAAAGATGAGGAAACTGCAAAAAGGTGGGAATTTAAGGAGATGGGACCTGGGTAAACTGAAAGAACCAGAGGTTGTACAGAGTTTCAGGGAGAGCATAAGGGAACAATTGACAGGAAAGGGGGAAAGAAATACAGTAGAAGAAGAATGGGTAGCTTTGAGAAATGAAATAGTGAAGGCAGGAGAGGATCAAGTAGGTAAAAAGACGAGGGCTAGTAGAAATCCTTGGGTAACAAAAGAGATACTGAATTTAATTGATGAAAGGATAAAATTCAAAAATGCAGTAAGTGAAGCAAGCAAAAAGGAATATAGACGTCTCAAAAATGAGGTCGACAGGAAGTGCAAAATGGCTATGCAGGGATGGCTAGAGGACAAATATAAGGATGTAGAGGCTTATCTCACGAGGGGTAAGATAGATACTACGTACAGGAAAATTAAAGATAGCTTTGGAGAAAAGAGGACCACTTGGATGAATATCAAGAGCTCAGATGGAAACCCAGTTCTAAGCAAAGAAGGGAAAGCAGAAACATGGAAGGAGTATATAGAGGTTATATACATGGGCGATGTTCTTGAGGACAATATTATGGAAATGGAAGAGGATGTAGATGGAGATTAAATGGGAGATATGATACTGCGTGAAGAGTCTGACAGAGCGCTGATAGACCTGAGTCGAAACAAGGCTCCGGGAGTAGACAACAATCCATTGGAGGTACTGAAAGCCTTGGGAGAGCCAGTCCTGACAAAATTCTACCATCTGGTGAGCAAGATGTATGAGACAAGCAAATTCCTTCAGACTTCAAGAAGATTATAATAATTCCAATCTCAAGGTGTTGACAGATTTGAAAATTACAGAACTATCAGTTTAATAAGTCACAGCTGCAAAATACTAACGCGAATTCTTTACAGACGAGTGGAAAAACTGGTAGAAGCCGTCCTCGGGGAATATCAGTTTTGGATTCCGTAGAAATATTGGAACACGTGAGGCAATACTGACCCTACAACTTATCTTAGAAGGAAGATTAAGGAAAGGCAAACCTACGTTTCTAGCATTTGTAGACTTAGAGAAAGCTTTTGACAATATTGACTGGAATACTCTCTTTCAAATTCTGAAGGTGGCAGGGGTAAAATACAGGGAGCGAAAGGCTATTTACAATTTGTACAGAAAGCAGATGGCAGTTATAAGAGCCGAGGGACATGAAATGGAAGCAGTGGTTGGGAAGGGAGTGAGACAGGGTTGTAGCCTCTCCTTGGTGCTAATCAATCTATATATTGAGCAAGCAGTAAAGGAAACAAAAGAAAAGTTCGGAGTAGATATTAAAATCCATGGAGACGATGAAAGACTTTGAGGTTCGCCGATTACATTGTAATTCTGTGAGGGACAGCAAAGGACTTGGAAGAGCAGTTGAACGGAATGGACAGTGTCTTGGCACAGTCATGGACTGGTCCCGGAGGACGTTCGAGTCCTCCCTCGGACATGGGTATGTGTGTTTATCCTGGAGGTAGTTTAGGTTAAGTAGTGTATAAGCTTAGGGAATTATGACCTTAGCAGTTAGGTCCCATAAGATTTCACACACAATTGAACTTTTTTGTAATATGCACTCAAGATGGTTCTGTAATACAAGGGGTATTGAATAAATAATACAACACATTTTATTTTATCAGCCAATTGTTGTGGAACATAGTGAAATATTTCCGCTTCGGCCCCTACATTTTCATGAATTTCTGATAGTTGGCGGCATTATATGTAGCCTTCAAAATGGCGTCTGTAACGGAACTGGGTTCCAACAAGAGAGATTTCATTGAGCTTCTCTTAGCGGAAAATCAGAACATCCCAGATATTCTTAGGTGCTTGCAGAAAGTCTAAAAAGACCTGGCAGTGATCAGAAGCGCGATATCTTGATAAGCGAGGCATCTGTGATCATCGCAGCGAGATCGCCCAAAGCTGTCCGATTTCCTGCGTGCCTGCCAGCCGCACAAAGCTATGATTCCTGCGATGTTGGAACACTCGCATGCTCTGATTCGAGGTGATCGACGGATTACAAACACCTCGTTGCTCAATTGGACTATCTGGGCCCCTTGCCAACTAACAGAAGACCATAAAGGGCAACGAAGGACGATCTATGCGGACCTACTTGCGCTTTACGAGTCTCACTGATAATTTGTTGTCGAATATCGTTATAGGCGATGTAACGTAGGGTCATCACTTCCGATAGGAAACGAAACAGATATCCAAGAGGGGTGCCGCACCATCCCTACTCTGAAGAAAACGTTCGAAGCCACAGCCTCAACTGGTAATGTAGTGGCGACGGATTTCTGGGAATCTGAGGTAGTTATTCTTTTTGATGTCCTCCCTCGGTTCAGCGATCAACTTTGATGTGCATTGTGCTACCCTCAGGAAAGTGGAGAAATGAGTTAAACATGTTCATCTCCAGAAAACTGCAAACCAACTTCTGCTTGAGAATGAGATAGCAATGTCTCACAAAAGCTTGATTGTTTTTTCCCGTCCACCCTACATCCCGGATCTCCACATTCCAAATTCAATCTGTTTGGCCCAATGAAGGATGCACTCTACGGGAAGCAATACTTGGATGATGAAGAAGTCATTAATACAGCCAGAGGTTGGCTCTGACGTCGACCAGTAGAGTCGTACCATGCGGGCAAACAGGCTCTCCCAGTAAGGTGGCGTAAGGCCGTCGCATTCAACAGAGATTATGTTGGAAAATAGAATTTGGAGACAAAAGAGTGGGGAATAATATAGTGCATTGGAAACCCGAATAACACCAATCTGCTTTCAGAAAGAAAAGGTATTGCAGTCTAACTGAACACCATTCGTAGTTTAAATCAAGATCTGTTGTAATAAAAAAACAGGGTTTGGTGTCCGGTTGTTGTTTTCTCCATTGCCTATGTTCAACGATCGCTGGGCACAACAGGATAATATGGATTCCAGTAAAATTAAGTACAAAGTCACTATTACTAAGAAGAAACTGTCTGAGACAAGTATTCAGTCACTTACGTAATGGTTACCATTGTCATGGGAGCAATATTTGCTCGCTATGTTGTTCACAATCTGAATCGTTTTTGTGGACGGATAATTGCTCATCTTTACAGAATAGCTTTATTGACAGATGGTACGCGAACTCGATTGTTGAATTTAATAATATAGTGAGAGAGGTGCCTGTGACCTCTGTGAGTAGTCGACAATGTATATGAGAATAATTTATTAGATATGCTCTGTGGCCTTTGAAGTTTCGTTTGAGTGGTGTGGTAATGTACACGTTCTCCGTGCCTATTTACCAGTCTCATTGTGATGCATTCTAGTACCGCAAGGGTTTCATTACATCTTACTCCGCCTGGGAGTGTTGAAAGATCTCGTCCCATATGTCTCGTGTGTAGCGTGGAGGATACAGCAGTTTCGTTATACTGCGCTACTCATGACGTGTTTTAAGGAAACTTCAGACTAACCTTACCAATGCGACGGACACAAACGATTGGTCGCTCTCCTACATGAATATTTTTGTTTTCTACCAATATCCTAACAATAATAATGCTATATTCTACGTGTCTTCATTCCATCTGAGACATGACACCATTCCGTGCATAACAGCTAGTTTTGAAAGTTGATCGGTAGAGAAAGGGGAGGAGATGGGTGCGCTTGTCGCTAAAACTGTTGATAACATTTATCCACAAAGGGGTCCTCAGACTTCCACTGGTGAACGTATAAGCATCAGTGAGTTACGACTGGTTTGCTGAGGTCGGATATCCCATCTCAGAATCCCTGATATCCCAAATTTTTCATAATTTTAATAATTTTCGCTGTTGCTGAGTTGGAGCTTTATTCGCGGCTATACACCGCACGACTTTACGTTTCAAAGGGTGCTCATCCGGCAGTTTGGCCACAAACGCATTGTAACTTCGGACAAGTGTATCAAAAGACAGATTCATACATTGCTTCCTAAGAAGAAGAAGAAGAAACGATCACGGGAAAAAAGTTTTGAACAACGCTTGTCTTCTATAAGATTGCTGGCCACAGCCGGCCGTTGTGGCCGAGCGGTTCTAGGCGATTCAGTCCGGAACCGCGGAACCGCTACGGTCGTAGGTTCGAATCCTGCATCGGGCGTGGATGTGTGTGATGTCCTTAGGTTTAAGTAGTTCAAAGTTATAGGGGACTGATGACCTCATATGTTAAGTCCCATAGTGATCAGAGCCATTGCTGGCCACATTTTGTGTTAGTCAATCTTCCGTTAATTGCGAATTTGCTGTAACACACGTCTTACTAAGGAGAAACCTCTCCTGAAACGAGCACAGTAGTGCTAGACTTGTTGCCGGACGGGTCAATCGACCCAATGTTTTCGTGAGAACGCTATTGAGGACGGATATTCACAGCCAACGTAAGGTCCGAGAAACTACAACTCGTACAGACAGACACGTTTCTCTCTCCCTGTAACTCCGTTTCTTCTGAGCGGCATTTAGGGACAGACATTATGACCGAGTGATCATCTTGTAATCCATCTCTATTTCGGACAAGCGTTAAAATACACTATGATTCAGCGTTCAAGCATACGTAATATTTGTTTCGAAATATACCTACGTAAACACTGGACTGACAGTAAAACAGGTTACAATAGAGGTCTTGCAATAATTGTAGACTACATTTAATAACTCATCCTCCAAAATATCGTTGACTGACTAGCAAGTCACTTATTTTTGTCGTAATACACCTAAATGTGTTATATATACATATGTGATAAATAATTATTGCTCGAGGTATCATAAATATTTACTACACCACCTTGCTGGCTGCGCTGGGTGGTGAACCGTAACACCTGGGAAGGCTTTTTGCCATAACTGCAAGTGCATAGTAAAGCATGTTCTGCTAGGTGTGTAAGGGCTTACGAATTGAATTCAGCCTTCCGGAAGAGTAACATTATATCGTCTACAAAATGGCTGCCGTTAAAACTGTAGGCATACGTAGCCTACTTTTTTAAGTAGAATATCTAGGTGTGGTATTGCATCCTGCAATTACAGAACACTCCATTAAAACTGCAGTCTTCCGCAACATGTACAGACCCAGCTAAAAATATAATACTATGTATTCTAATTTTAGGAGTCATAAACAGAAAAGTTGTCATAATTACGTGATGAACGACATATAAATGTAGTCACGAAAAGCTCTCCGAAAAGAAAGAAAAAACATCTAACTCTAAATATTAGCTTTAATCTTTGTAAATTTGATAGAGACGTACAGAACACGAAGCTTTCATAAGACCATTAAGACGTCACGCATATGGAGAAAACTCAGATTTCACGCTCACTGGTGGCGAAGAGTTACAGACAGAGGACAGTTCCAACCGGCCTCGGATAAACAATCCTGCAGTGACTACTATGTAATCCAGCACTATATTGAATTATGCTTGTACACTAATAAGGACTCGGAACTCGCTTGTGCGTATCTCGTACCTGAATGTAAGATTTCGATTAGAACTATAGATTCTGGCACTTCGATGTTTCGTGTTCTATAGCAACTTCTGTTACTGTGTATACCTGTATCTTAAAAAGCAGCTGGCTAAGATGGCCTGATCATCTGTTCTTATAATTACCTGGAGAATCTAGTAATCGTTACCTATATTTTACACTTATTGAAGTTCAAATGTAGTGTCTGAGCTCTCCATTTTCATTACTAACATGTGAAGAAGCGCATAAAAGCAGACCAGCAAGCTACCCAAGGTCACATTTCCTTACCATCACTTTAACTAAATCGATATCTTAACATCCAAGTCATTCTGTACTATCCCTAATCACAGAGACCAGAAAAATCTCAGTTTGACACTAACGACATTGCACTCTTGTACACAGCTGCTAGGATGACCAAAAATTCGACGTGAGCTCCGACCAAAGCGTGAGCTTCTGGCAAGTATATTATGATCTATATAGAGCAGCGATCCATAAACTGGTGCAAGATGTGTGGTCCAGGCATCGATATCTGGCTGAGTACCTTTATTAAGAAAAAGGTGTCTTAGATTACGATAGGTAGGATTTTCTGTCAGGAGAACCAACTAGCACCCGTATGGAACGAATCGGCTAGACGTTTCGAGGCAGATCACGTACAGTGGACAGGCAGAGAGGTCCTTTTCAGTATACAGCTGGAGCTAAGCAAGAAGGAGAAAGAAGAGGAAATCGAGAGGTCGTCCAACGTCCCGTGTCTCAGAAACACGAGACCATAGTGAGCAGCCAGCAACATAGTATGGAGAAAGGGACATAGGTTGCAAGCGTCACTCTGAGATGGAGAGGTTGGCACAGGAGAGGAAGACTAATGATCGAAAGAAAAAAATGGAGAAACGACGATAAATCACCTAATATGAATCAGGAAGGAAGTGAGGTTCCCGCTCAGCGTATAGTCCTGCTCGAAGGATTTAAGGGGCTCCAGAAAGGTTCAAAATCGTGAAAGGTATAATTTTTACTTCCAATTGATGTGTAACATATTCAGTTCCGAAGATTACAAATATTTTAAAAATATTTTGAAATAGGTTCTCTATGGGCGTGACCCACTGTGGCGCTGTTAAACTGCTGTCAAATGTTCTACTCATGTATTTACTTGTTCATCATGTACATTTTAGTGATGTGAGAGAAAATAAGTGTTACAAAAAAGTGTTGCGGCCAACATGTGGTATTTCGATGCATATATCTCCCTTGAATTTCGTGTCTTTCATGTTTGTTTACTCTTTTGTAAGCATGAAATATTCTGTTCACTGAAGCCTCTGTTTTATTGAAGGATAATCACTGGTAAACGTAAAGCAACTAGGAATCCTGTGAAGGATTTTAAGAAAAGAAGAAATGTTCGAAAGGCAAAGGTAGGTGTTATTACCGTAAACAATGACGACGATAACCAAGCGTATGATTCTAATCCTGCTGCTACACCAGCCCATTGCAATTAAAGTGAGAAAGTACCTCGCAGAGAAAGCTTTGTTCAGTTAGTGAAAAGTATGAATATTTTGTGGGTGTATCGGATCCAAATGAAATAGTTGATAAGCCAGTTCTCAACGGAATTTTTTCAAACTGATAATATGTATACAGTGTAGTGAAGTTGATCTGGAGCTCTCTATAAAAAATCACGTATGACTTGCCAGTGAAATGGAACTGAAATTTGGTAAGTGTTCATACATTACCATTTTTTGGGAAAGTATTGCAGTAACTCCAAATGACGGAAAAGGTAGCAAAATCTATGAACACAACATTACATTTGTTTATGCCTAGCATACAATTTGTAAGGGTGCTACTGCAGGAGCATTTTCCTGTGGCATGATGAATTTTCCAAATCCCCCAACCAAGTTTACGAACTATAACACATACATAGGGTCTAAAGTATAAGTTGACTATCGAGAATATATGAGAAAAGTTATGGCAGAGACATTAATAGAAAACAATGGTAATATTTACTTGACTGCGGCATTCTATGGTACCAGGAATTAAGGGGGACATACATCTCTTCGTGGAGTACTATTTGCCACCAGTATGCGCACGGAAAGTTTTAAATGTGACAGTAATATCTAAATATTGTAGTTGTCCGCAAAAAAATAAAGGCACACAGGAAAATAATTGCAAAGCTAACTATAGTGGCAATAGTGGAGGAACAGAAGTGGCCTGGTGTTGCTAGTATACAGTATTTCAAAGTTATGGTGCTTGTGACAAAGTGCGATGTGTGAATTAACTTGGTGACGGTGATTCTAAAAGTTTCAAACATATTCAAGAACTTATGCCCAATGTGATGATGATGTAGTGCAGAAATTTGAGTGTATTTGACATGTACAGAAACGGATGGGATAAAGACTTCGCCCGAAGGAAAACTTCGTTCAAAAAACAAAGACTTAGTTTTGGTAAAGGCTGGATGGGAAGGGAAGGTTAACTAACAGAGTGACTGACAAAATACAGAGCTACTATTGAATGGCTACTAGGCAAAACACACGCAGTGTCGATGAAATGAAGAAGGCTGTTTGATCTCTTTTTTTTTTCATACTTTTTCAACCGATGAAAGTCCCTATCATTACTTGTGTCGCAGAAGATAACACATTTACTGTGAGTACAAGAAGGGATTGCTAACTAGTGAAGTGTGCACACATAAATGTAATGTGCCTGATGAGCTAATAAAGGTGATAAAACCTATTTTCAGAGCATTAGCAGCACCTGACCTGTTGAGAAAGTGTGTTCATGGAAAAACTCAAAACCACTATGAAAGTGTAAATAATATTGTATGGTCAAGAATCACCAAGACGGTGTTTGTTAGAATAGAAACCCCTTCACTTCGGTATGTATGATGTGGTTGCTACTTTCAGTGATGGCCACGTTGTAACGTGCAAAGTATTACGAAATATGTGAATGAAGTTAGGTTTCAACATGGTACGAACGATGACTGCTTTAGACAAAGAACGTCTTCGGGCTGCTGAGAGCGGTGTAAATAGCTTAGAAATACAAGCCAGAGTAAACAAGAAGAGGACAAAGAGAAAGCTGGAGGAGGAGTTTGCAGAAGATGAAGATAATCCATCCTGTAGACCTGGAATGTACTAAAAAGGTAATCAAAATTTCGTCGCTCCATTCCCAAAAGTCTCACTTTTTCACAAATTAAGTGTTTCTACGGGATCTACCAAACCAATTTGCTTCAAATTTTCAGGAAATGTTAAATTTATAAACAAAACATTACACAAAATGTAGTGAATTTCACTACAATATGAAAAAAGTAATCTGTGACAACTGAATTCAAGTTATGAAAATATATGTGTTATGATGTAGCCAATATTCTAATAAATAGCTTGTAAAAATTTCAACTTCCTAGCTTAAATACTTTCTGAGAAAACATGCACTTTATAAGTGCCCTTTTAACATTGGAAAGATAGGGCATTCCGTAGCCCCTTAAGTAAATTCCAAGAGATTTTGATGAATATTGAGGTGAAATTAGAGAATTCGTACACAATTTGGCCTGGCCTTCGAACTTACTCTAAGCCACAGTCCTAAAGTGCTGTTACAATTTCAAAAAAAGTACGATTACGGGTGCTGGAAGTAAAGTACTCGCATACAGTTTGACACCAACGTAACAAGATATGAACTGAATTCCAGTCTAGTACTATGAGCTAAAACGTGCTTTCATTTACCTTGCATGCCAGTTATTCTCTAGTGGGCAGAACAGGGACGAATATAACCGAATGGACAAGTCACATGGACACATTCATCCACCAATTTCGAGAAGCCACTCTTCGAGTGATTGAGGAATCAGACATACCGGGAAACCAAGCTCTAATTGCAAAGATGGCGCGAGCAGTGTTCATACATTGAATTGAATGAGAGAGGATTAAAACGGTCTTGAGAGCAACGGGAGAACATCTAACGTTAGCCCACGCGGTGGTTCTAGCATTAACAGAGGAAGCTTCCAACGCCTCTTGTAAAGAAAAATTAGGTGAATCCCTTCACCCATGTAATTACTGTTTTAAATTTAATAGAAGAAACAAACATGCAAGTAACTGCACTATGGAGGACACGTTAGAAAAATTGAGTGCCTGTAGCCGAGTTCTAGTGGAGCAGAGTAACCGACACCCCATCCTTTGTCGCGACGGAGAATGATGGAGGAAACACTATGCAGACCAATGGTGACTCATAGATTCGACCAATGGTAAGTATGCGACCAATGGTGAGTCCTCGATGTGATATTCAGTCCATTGCGGGCCATGTGATAGGGCAAGACTTGTGATATGTTACAGTTGTAAAGAACCAGGACACTTAGCTCGATAGTGTAATATCAATGATAGTCTAGGAAATTAAGCAACTGGCAAACGAAAAATGGCACGAATATGCAGCTGACCCATGCTCAAAAGCTGTACTTAGTTGACTGCAAGGGCTGGAATGATTTCGTGATTGTAAGGTGCGAGCAGGGAAACATGAGAACAGATTAGCGTATTAAAGGATATAGCATCGAAGAATGCGGTGGACAGTGACGCCGACAAAAGGATTAAGCTTCAAATGGTCACGAAAGAAGTAAAACATAAGCGCGGAGCCATGATGCCAACGCTCAGGATAGATACAGATGTGTGTGTGTAACATAACTTTCATGTAGTGGAGGACGAGTTAGATGTCACGTATGAAGGAATCTTAGCAGCTGCTTCTGCGAGAGTTTAAAAGCAATCATGGAGTAGGTAACAAAGACGCTATGGATCAATGGCAGACGAAACAGGAGCCGAACTATCGAATCTAGCGGACCGGGAGAGAACCGCAAAGAGTGGAACAGTGTCCCATGAAAAATGACTATTAGAGACCCGAGAGAAACTGGCCGCTAAGGATAATGTGACACCGGAGTCCAGAGTCCACGTATAATCTACATCCATCCAAAAGTGCGATTAGAGACCCCGGAGTGAGAACGAGAAGAAATAATTAGCAATAAGGCGCCGCATCTAAGGGAAATAAGAAACAAAGATGAGTAACAGAAAGAAAGGAAAGAGTCTGTGTGTGGTTATATGACAGCGATTTTAAGGGTTAAAGTGCTAAATACATATCTGACGGAAGGAATAATGTAGAGGCAGAAGCACAAACGAGTGTGTATTTGCCTGCAGCTATGGTGACCGTGTGGAATACCCTTTGCTGCATGAGTGCTTTGAAAATCAGGGATGAAAAATTTGTATTGCAATGTCGCAAAGTGGAGACAGAAGCAGTACCCGTTATGGAAGAAAGCGAGAAACACCACACATATAATATTGTTTCAATGAACGAAGATACAAGGTTGCGAATTAGCAGCATAAAGGAAGTGGTTCACAAGGATCACTTAATGGAGAAATTATCCCGATTATTGTATAGTTTATTGCATTTTATGATATATTTCACCTGCTCAGATATATATTAAAGACCACTGATACGATGAAGCATGAAATTAAGTTGAAATCAGAGGCGCAAATTAAAAAGAAAAATATCTGACCATATCGACTACTAGATGCTGATAAGGAACGAGATACAGCAACGTTATGGGAAAGTATTATTATTACGCCGAACTCACGTGGGTGGTAGTTTCCTTTACTCATGTTTCCGAAGGAGATGGGCGCTTCAGGGAAGTGAAAGTGGAGAACTGCTGCGGATTACCGAGGTTATTAGTACTGTATTTCCGCTACTATGACGGGATTTTAGATAACTTAGGAAAATCCAAGTACTCTATAATTTTAGACTGTGCAGTGGGTTACCACCAGATACTTTTCAAAGAGGGTGATACAGACGAAACAGACTTATCGACTCCAGAAGCGAATTTCAAATGCAGAAGTTGATTGATGGGAATAAAAGTAGAGCCATTCTGAACAGACTGATGAACACACTGCTCAACGGACTTCAGGAACTCATGGTGTTCATATAACTAAATGTTGTGGCCATGGCTGCAAGTACGTTAGAAGGACTTAGCGCCAGAATTGGAGAAGGTCTGAGAGGTCCCGGTTGTACAATTTAAAATTGCAGGTTGACGAGTGTGATTTCCTATGGGCAGAGGTAACTTAATTAGAGCATATAATTATGACAGAAGGATTAAAACCCTACTCACACAAAATGAGCATGATAAAAAACTGTTGAAGAGCCAATAACACGAAGCAGTTTAAGAAGCTTTGTAGGGATCTTTACATCTTACCGTTGTTCTATGTACGATTTCTGTCGGATAGAGAAACTGATTGGTCTGGCATCACTAACAACCGCTCATTCCATCTTTGGTGCACCTGCTCCGAATCATCATGCATGTATGGAATCACAGAGCAATCACCTCCCTTCACAGTATTTTTCTTCCACAAATTTGTCATCATACTCTTCTCGGATCTTTTACGGATTACCAGACAAAGCTTTTCGCCTCTCTGAATATTCTCTACTTATGTGCTCTGTGAGATGCGCTTTTCCATGAACTGTATCGTCCTTCAATATTGCATACAACAGCTTTAAAATACCGTTCTCTATCAAATTTGTCATTTAATTTGGTTCCTCGCTGCTTACCTCTCTATACTAATTTTGCTCTGTCTCGGTATTATTTAGCTTTCTTTCTGAACTCCCCATCGTACTGTTAATTTGATCTTTTACCTGCTATGAACTTATCTTCATAAAAATACCTGACAGATTAATTTACGAATTCCACTGCTCTGTCGAACTCAGCTATATCCTTACCTCAATTTCCCCGAAAATAAAACAACAAGATCAGCGCAGAACTGATAAGCGACGTGAAGAAGATACAAATGCCCATAATATGAAACGCTGTAGCTTATAGTTGAAACAGTACTGTGATAACCATATATAGGTAATATATAGCGTGCACTCATGCAAATTGTTCGTAACTGCTAACTACTTTGCCATTCCATTCAGTTAATTTACGTTAATATTAAACATGGTGCCGTTAAGATAGAAACGCAAGGTCTCAAAGCAGAATAAATATATGGGCATTTAATAACCAAATTATGAGGAACGGGCAGTTAATGATAAAACGTGGTGCCGGCCGAAGTGGCCGTGCGGTTAAAGGCGCTGCAGTCTGGAACCGCAAGACCGCTACGGTCGCAGGTTCGAATCCTGCCTCGGGCATGGATGTTTGTGATGTCATTAGGTTAGTTAGGTTTAATTAGTTCTAAGTTCTAGGCGACTGATGACCTCAGATGTTAAGTCGCATAGTGCTCAGAGCCATTTTGATAAAACCTGCGCCACATTGGGAGAGAAATTAATGTACTGGTAGAAATTTTTATAATGTACATTATTGTTAAATTGCACTTGAGTCTGATATTAGCATGTTAAATCACAGATTAGGGATAGGGAAGGAATTTGGCTACAATTAAAGTTCAATTTCTCACAGAGATTCAAGTGGGCTGTAATTATCGTATGTCAGAGAAATTTGATAAATATTCTAACGCATTAATGCGAAACCGACTTACGCTGGAAATAAATTACTTCCAAATTTGCTCACATGATGCCAATCTGCCGCTGTGAATACAAGAAAGACGGACAGATATGTTTCCAAATGCAATGAATTAGGAATGGGACGTGGGCAGAATAGGTCAAAGAAGTGAGGAACGCGTAACGTTGATTTTATTATTAACCACCGCTCATGCATTTCGTTCAGTATGAGCACCGGAGACGGTGACAAGATGCTATTCAGAGCCAGATCTGCACATGTTGGCCAAAACTGAAACTAATTTTTTCCAGCGTAAATCGGTAATCGGTATTATCTTCCAGGTTTTACTGCCATAAGATAATTACAGGACCCCTGTCAGTACCTGAATTTTCATAACCAATTCATCTGTTAAATTAAAATGAATCAGAGAATCTTAATCTGCACTTGAGAGCGGCAGTTGCCAGTTATGTAAAAGGATTAGTAACATCAGCCACAGATTAGTCATTCATGTTTATTGCTAGAAACAAAAATGTCTTTGGACAACGGTTATTGAATCAGAACTTTCAAGTTACTTTTACTCAGAAGAAGGGTAATTTGCTCATTATCAAGATTGTCAACGTCGTTACCAGAGAGTTTAAATCATGGTTGCTAAGACATAAACGGGACAGGCAGGTGGTTTCAGATGACAACTGTAGTGCGCTTCATGAGGTGCCCATCAGGCCGTTGCCGGCTCAGAGGAATGCGTGATGCAGGAGGCAGACAGCCTCGGCAGCGACGTGTAGTCTCCGGGCTAGGTGTGTCTTTCGGCAGCCGGATCAGGGGATGTCCCGCATGGGCGACTCGATGGAAAGCGCTCCGCAAGTCTCCTTTTTCCGTCTGGACGACAAGTGTCTTTGTATCCGGCCCGATCACAAGTCTCTTCTAGGACGATGTTTTCACTTTTTCTGGAGCTCTTTCCCTGGACGGGATAGACGTGGCGACGCACCCGATTAGAGAACTTATATTCTTCTTGCAGTGATGAAAATTATGCCATGGAAGTAAACTGATTCACAGGTAATAATCGAAATTAAAACTAGACATAAATGTCTCAATGGGAAGTCCGCGATCGTTCATTAATAAAATATGGCGTTTCAGTCTTCGATCGCTATGACAGCGAACCGGGTGTTCTGTACAGACAAGTTACTCTGTGAGTACAATATATGATCTGAAGATGGGCAGCTAGCCAGAAACCGGTAATTGAAAATAAAGTATAGCGATCGGAGAGTGAAGCACCATATTTTATTAATCATCGAAATGCGTATAGAACTTATATAAAAGCATTATTAAGGTTGGAGATCAGTACATAACCACAAAAACTAATAGGTCTCTGCTCATATATTTTTTTTATTCTAAATTAGTAGATTTTACAATAAAACGCTACAAAACATGAATAAGATGTAAGGCTCCGTTTGCAGTGATAACGATATAAATACCTTCATGCCGATTTTCACTCATTTTACTAGTTTCTCATAAAACAACTTATTCTCCTGTTCACAAACTGAATCATTTTAGCTAAATCCATTCTCTATTCTTCAGACAACCTAGATTCACACTGCAGTGTTTCCAGCAGAACCTGTTGAATATTAGAAGGTGTCAAGTTCCCCTTTAAGATACAATGTTCCATATCTTAATGTTTCTTAACTCTTCAATTGCATTAAAAGTTCGTCGAACTTGCAGTACCCGTAGCTGTCCAAATTTTTGTAATTTCATTGTAACTGCACAAACGAATTTCCGAGTTATTCCCTTGCCTCTTGATTGTGTCAGCTTTCATAAAGTCCAAAAGATTCTTTGCTTTTCGGTGCAGAGTTCTGTCTACAGTTCTTTGGGTTTATTATTGGGAGTACAACTGAATTTGGCATTATAAACATCACATGTAGAACATGTGACATTTGACAAATGATGAAATTTTAGTTTGGGGAATCAGTCTTTTAAGAATTTTGCTTGGAACCGATATGCCATTTTAACGTCTTGATGTAGCTGCTGAAATTCATTTAATAAACGAAAAACAATCAAGTATCTTTTACATATTCTTTTTCATCTGGTTTGCCCTCGACGAATGTCTTCCTTGGCGTGATATGGCGTTGATACTATCGACAACAACTTTTTATCTTCTTCCGTATATTTCCGGTGTTTTATCTTATTTCCTAGCTTTTTCTCATACAGAATCTCATCACTCTGCTTCAACTGAGTTAACATCTGAACTCTTCTTCTGATCAAACTGTGAACCTCACAAAAGTTTTCTTTATATACTCCTACAAATTCTCCCACATCAACGGGTTCAAATGGTTCAAATGGCTCTGAGCACTATGGGACTCAACTGCTGTGGTTATCAGTCCCCTAGAACTTAGAACTACTTAAACCTAACTAACCTAAGGACATCACACACATCCATGCCCGAGGCAGGATTCGAACCTGCGACCGGAGCAGTCCCACGGTTCCGGACTGCGCGCCTAGAACCGCGAGACCACCGCGGCCATCAACGGGTAATGTGTGGCACATCGTTACTAATTCCTTCTTTGGTATCATCGATTGTTCACCACCTTCATCTGTAAACAGCTGACCAGTTTCGTTACTGTCATTATTTACTTTTGATCTATGCATCTTCAGTTTGTAAATACGTATATGAGACATTACATAAGTGTTTTCCTTTGTTTATCATTTAGTGAGTCTAAATCAGTAAGCAACTTAAGACGCTGGTTATTTGAAAGCTGTCTGCATTTGAACTGACATTTACAGGAAACATGAAAGAGTGAAGAAGTATGTACAATAACATTTTTAATCAACATACTTTGTTCTTTACAAGCAAGTAGGTAACTATAACCACATAAAGGATGGTAAATTTCGAAATGAAATTTATTTCAATAATAAATGGAATGCATTAAATTACGTGAACAGTTTTTATGTAGGTTACAAGCCTATACGGTTCTTGGGAGCCTCTGTAGCTGGAATCACAACATTATTTTCTCCAGTCCATTCCTTTCCTTCGCTGCGTAGTTACTTCCGTTCACTTTGAACACTACCTTCATCTCTCTTCCTCCGTTCTGGTGCAGTTTTCCTTTCCACTTTGTAGTACTGGTATTATTTATCGTATTAATTACTGCAGCAAAACCCTGTTGTAGCAAACAAACCATAGAGCTACTTCAGTTATCACAAAATCACGTAACGGCGCGCCAAGACACTGATAGTGAACCAACAGTTGACATACGACTCATTATTTGAACATCGACCTTGGTGGTACATAAATCAGAATATATGTAGTTGGGCTTGGTCAATATAGCAGATATTCACAAATTAAAAAAAAAATTCAGTTTTTTGCCCTTGACCTGTTATTTTCTTATATTTCCACAATTATTGTTCATCATCATTGTTAAATGTTCCGTTCTGCCTATAATTCTCCCGGGTGGACGGCTACATGCAGATCTTAATACAGTGGAAGTCGTTCATCGTGCAAGCTCCATTCGCCAGTTAAGAATAGATATCATGTGTTCTGTAAATTTGTCACACACTCTTACTCCTCTGCTGAAATATCCGATTTGGATTGTAGACGGAGCACAAATTCGGAGTGTCCCAAGGATTGGGAAGCAAATCGGCCATTCCCTATCAAAGGAACAGTGTGTGCATTTGCGATTTAGGGTAAATCTATATCAGGATAGCCGGACGCTGATTTGAACCGCCGTCCTCTCGAATACGAGTCCACTGTGCTATCCAATATGGTACGTCACTCGGTTCACACATCCAGCACATTCCCTGTATACCAGTAATCCCATCCGATCTTCCCATTAATTTTAAGTGACTTCATTTTCCAATGGAGGTCTCGATGGCAGTAGCAATAAACAAGGGTGAAGCGCAGCGAGAGCGGGAAAGAGGAGATGGAAAGAGGAAAGGCGGGAGAAATGGACATACAGATGGAAAGAAGAAGATGGACTGGGAGTGGGGACGAGGAGGTGGAAAGATGGAAATATATAGGGTGGGTCAGGAGATTGACAGAGAAGAGGGGGGGGGGGGGGGAAGAGGAGCCGCGAAGCTGAATGACACAGAAAAGGAGGCGAAGAAGATTAGGAGGTGTACTAAATACCTTTACGTATTTAGCAGTTGCAAAGCCCTTCCGGTTGTGCTAGTGTTCTTATGAAATTCAGCCATTGCCCTGGTAATGTCACCTAGTATTGTTAGGAAACATCCCTACACTCACGAAGTTGGTGAGATCTTGTCACGATTCTGCGTTTTAAGTCTTTCGTAAACATGTTTTGTTTGAAGTATCTCTTCTTGGTATTTGTGTCAGTAGGATCATTCGACTTTAGGCCACGTGTGGTATTTCGAATGACTAATGACACATCTCAGTGATATCCATGGTAAATCAGATTATTTTTCCACGTTTGGGAATGTTTTTCCCTTTACGTGGAATCTACTAGGACCGGAATATCGAGTTTCGTCTTTTCTTATTATTAAAAATTATTTAAATCGCTAAATAACTAACGCGTGTCTTATTCTTTAGAGTTACATGTCATCTGTCATTTCTTCCAGCTGAGTAATTTCCTGAGCTTTTATAACACCTCGAAGACTCCCCTTGTGCACAATTCTATCAATAACATACTTGCAAAGTCCATATTTTGCATTTCGTGCCGAAATCCGATTCTATGTTAAATGTTTTTGCCGCATTTGCTAAAGCTAACTAATTACTAAATATTAAATTTCGAGCTGCAAACAACTTCTATCTGCTGTTAATCCGTTGAACGAACGACAAAGTAATAAAAGCTGTGTTATTGCGGCTATGTAAGCTCAATAATCGAGCAGCGACAGAATGCTGTGTCTGCTCTCGTTATTATATTTATTATCTGCTGTAATGAAATTTCGCTGTTAGTACATCAGTACTCAAAGATATGTTATTTCGTTTTGCACTAGAGCTGATGATGCGGTACTACATGGGTCACCAACTAGAATGACGATTTTCATTCATAATTAATACAAAGATCTTCAAACAAATTGGTAGCTACAGCTACAGACATCGAAATGATGGCGAAAGTCTCCAGATGTAGTTAATTCCAAATGAATATTTCTGTGTTCCTGTAAGACATTACTGCAGGTGATCTTCATCACTTACATCTCCGTAATTTTTCTTGGGCCTCTAACGCTGTACTGTAGTGAACGTGGACTGGAGGATAGGGTCCTGGCCAAATTTCCCCCATTATTACCCCACCCAGTTGGGAAGACCTGTGCCTACAAGGTAAAATTCTACCGGTCGACGTCGGAACCATCATCTTGCTGCACAAATAACCTACCCCATCATCCACGCACTGCTTCCCGCGAGCAACGAAGCTTATGGAATCCTTACGACTGAGGCCTTTGGTAAATTACAGATGGGAACCCGAACGGGGGCTGAGGCAACGTATCCCCCCTACAACTATAGATCTCCAGCTTCGTTTTTAAATTGAATAGAATGTGACGTAGTGACGGTAGTATTTGCAAAAAATAGTAATGGTAATATATGCAACACACTGGCTGTTTGAGCCCGGACGTGATCAATCTCATTTGACGTAATTACTGCAATTTTGGATGATAAAATGTTTATTTTGTATAATTTTCAGTTGTTCTTGCTGCTTGCTCGATGAAAAAAAGTAAGAGGTCAGTTGTGAAGTTATTCACTGTTTCTTCCACCAAGGTTCGTGCCACGAGCCCTCACATCTGTCAATACGAACAAGATGTTAACTAAACCAAGAAAAACACTGTTCATAACGTTTCCTAGTGCGTGGTGCGAATTTAAAAAATTGGCTTCGTCACTCTTCAGGGGCGAACCAACGCATTCGCCATATCTATACCTAAATGAAAGCCATTAAAAGTTTATTAAACTTGTAGGCATTTAGTGCGAGAACGAAAACTATTGCGAGAACCTAAGTAGGTCGACTAGCATCTTGTGTCACATTGGTTGCTTTCATCAGTCACCTCCATAAGTTTCCATTCTTTGGTTTCTGCAATCCCTACAGATTCGTTGGTTTCAGGACATCAGATAATTTTTATAGGTGTACTAGTTACTCTCTGCTGTTTTATAAACTCCTTTAGTTGCTAAAATACCATTTAGCGCCATTATTTCACTCTATCGCATTTCGTTCTACAGTCATTAAATATTAATTACACGAAATATGTGTTTTATAAATGGCAACTACTCCTAATAGCGTTGCATTAATAATTTTTTTCACTATTCTGCTCTTTGAAAGTGTTAAATTTGTATGACACGCTATGTCTCTTGGATACTCTCATTTATTTATATTGTCACACGATTCCAGATGCTCGTTACCTACATATTTAAATGTATTTAGTTGTTCTAGTTGTGCGTAACTATTTAACAGAGTGTCTGCTTTAACTTCGGCATTCGGCTTTTATGTAACTGTAACTGATCTGCTTCTGCTTCTAGTAAGGTGTAAGTCCTCTCTAGTTTTTACTAATTTTGTTGAGCCATTGTTGTGTGGTTTCCTTGCCCACATTACTCAGGCTTATTTCTAATGGACCTCTTTTATCTGCTTTAGAGCAACGAGTTCAAAGTAAACGACACTACGTTTGTACTCTTCTGTATTGAGTTGCATGTAAGATATATATTTGTTAGGATTTGTTGTAGCGTCTTGTAGGTATACGATTAACTATTATCATTTAAGACTTTCAGCTCAAAACGTCGTAAAAAGTTAAGAACGGAAAGAGACACAAAATTACAATTAATTCCAGGTAAAGGTAGAACATGGACTATCAACGGGTTCTATGACCGTAAGCACAAAGATAATAGAAGAAGAACGAAATATATCTTGAGAAGACAGATGGCAGAAAATTGTGCCAATTATCCCAGAAACACTCCAACGATTGAAACAAAGAATTTCTGACGAGGGAAAGATCGGGATTGTTCTGGTAAAGAATTTAATAAGCAGTTTACTACTAGTACCAAATTAAAGCGTAAATACCTCACATACCCATAGAGGCCTGCTCTACAACCCAGAGCACTTCGTTTCATTTTTGCGTGCAAAAAATAAAACACAATTAAATAAAACCTGCTTACACATTGAGGCACTGGTGAGGTACAACACAAACCATATTTGCTTTGCACCTGTCAGCACAGGCAGTACTTTCCAGCTATTTATTCCGCATTCGTTAAAAGTCTTTAACAACATTCTCGAAATATATACACCCGTGTGTGTGGACCTGACGTCTCATGGGTATCAAAAGTAGTGTTTTCTTTTATCGGCATTGAAATAATAAGGTGTAACTCCCTCCTACACTGCACTTTTGTCAGTCCAAAAGTATGTGTTTAACTATCGAATTATGAGTAACTTCAATTAGGTTTTCGACCGTTCTCTTAACTGTATGTCTCGATAGTATTTCGGACCACTGCAGTGACTTTAACCAGATTTTAAAAGGCTTGTACGTCCTTACAAACAATGCACAAATTTACTTTAGAAGAGCATACATCTTCCGTTTCAGTAAATGAAATATATTCTGAGATATTTAGATGAATTGAACAAAAGACAGATTTATTTTTACCACCTCTGAGTAACTTCAGGTAACTTTTCGACCGTCCTCTTTAATGTATGTATCGATGGTACTTCGGACTACCGCAGTGACTTTAACCGGATTTAAAAAGGCTTTTGCTTCTTTACAAACGATGTGCAAATTTTCTGTAAACAAGCATACCTTCCGTTTCACTTAATGAGGAATATTCTGACATATTTAGATAAAATGGATTCAATAAAAAATACGAAATTTATTTTATTCGCTAATAAGTAGTTGACTTTTTGGCAACATCTGTGTCGTCTCTAGGCGTGTTTTTCCCTGTGAATGTACGGAAAATAGGGACTTAAGATCATCTGTTATATGTGAACAACATTGACAATTTTTCATGTGGAATGCTTTGAATGAAGAAGACAAAGACAATAAGCACGATTTGTTATCCGTGTGGACAATGACAGACGAAGACAATGTATACTGTGTTAATTTTCATTTATCGGATAATAGAGAAGACATTGTACCTTCTCGATTAATACCATCGACCTAGCAAGACGCATTCTTCCTACGTTTCGAATTAAGAGGTCTCTTACAATTGTAATAATAGTCAATTTATCTATATCTTTTCGGAGTACAGAATGTTATTTCTTGCTATTGAAACCATCTTTAGTTTATCGAAGAATGGTGTCTTTCCCTGCGTTTATTAAAAAGTGTTATTAGTTACGATCTTATCTATTGTTGTCGGCCATTACGTTCGGTGCAAATATTCGTGTAATTACGGCTCTTCTAGTGAAGATATTAATGGATGACTAATTTAGTTTATGCATTTATGAATGTAATAAATCATATCCCACATTATTTTCATTTTCAGATGCAAACTTTGCGGTACTGGGCCACTAACGCCAAATAGGTTACTTTTTTTTTACGTTGGCGCCATTACAGAGACAGCTATAACCAATATAATATACTTCCCGCAATTAAAATTAACAAACCAATGTGTTATTAATAAATATACATACATTCGAACCCTACGATCTCAACCCCTGGGACAAAAAGCGACCTTACTCATATATGGTTTTGCTTTGGTGTGCTATAACGTATCTGCGCGATAACGTAGCTTTAGTAGAAGAAAACAACTATAATCAATTATTTAGCACTCCAAAGTGTTGTGTGTAATAAGCCTGTACCAACATTTTTGCCATATGTACAGTTCAAAAGATTGTAAGAAGATCTGTGATAAAATAATTAACTATCATCTGTTTAAAAAATTCATAAACGCGTTACAGTTACACTACACGCCGAGCATTCATTCACATTTTTGGACGCAAACACTACGTATTGTTAAAACGACTAATATTTCTATTTTGTCGCTTTCGGTGATCATTGCGCACCCTAATACGAGTCAACAAACAACGGCGTCTGGGAGATTTTCATTCTTTCGTTCCATCCATCATCTTCCTTTTGCTGTGGGTCTCTCTTTGTTCTCTATACAAATTTCGTCGATATTTTTCCTTATTTTCATTGAATCTTTTCTGTAATTTTTTATTATATCTCTTGTTTACTTGCAATTTTTTCTTGGACCTTTAAACCCTACTTGGCTCTTACCTATCTTCCCAGAGATACTTCTGCTTATGTTTTGTGAAGGTGACCCACGAATGTCAGTCCTCTTTCCTTTGCTGTTTATCTCATATTCTGCATATTCTCATATGTATCAAAATCACTTCTCAAATTTCTCATATTACAATATATCCTGCCAGCATTTGTTAGTACCAATCATGTGCTAATTGTATTTGTTGATGGAAAGAGGTGTAGTTGGAAAACAGATCTAAGATCAAGCGAAAATAAACTAGCTTTGAACGAATATTTATAATTCCAGTGTTGTACCTGATTGTAGCTGACGATATATAAAAAGCACCCAACTGGTGTAGCGAAGTTAGTTATTGGCGGTTAAAATTGAATGTGAGAGGAAGGGTGGTTTCACTTCATATTTAAAATTTCTTTATCTTACGGTATATAGTGCAGCCGTGTTATTCTTCGCCTCACACAGTTTGAGGATGCAGTATCTGCGGTAGGTAAAGGACTGCTACTGGCAAAACAGCAGTAGGTCAGGTTACATTTTCAGATTGAGATGCGCACTGAGAGAACCAAGTGTTTCATTCACTGTCTGCATCGTGGGCATGTCATCTGGCAGTAAAAAGGTGTATCACTTTCCAAGACCACATAATTTTCCGTCGTGGTGAGGGTGCTAAGAAACAAACGTGGTTGTCGCAAACCCTGAGAAATCTTGGAAAATTCACTTGGAAACAGGTTGAATCAATGAATGAAACGACAAATAAGTACAAGGTGGTATTTGACGCGCTTTTGGAAAGTGTTGCTCCTGTCATGAAAAAAATTTTCGTCAGAGTTACTGTACGTATTATTGCTCTGAAGTAGAACTTCTGCGTAGCATACTGACAAAAAATTACAACAATAATGTGCCAGAACCGCTTTTATTATTGTGACAATTACAACTGTTATTGGTATTGCTCTGTGAACAGTTAATGCTACCTATTCTGTTATAGAATTACCATGAATTTCTGTTACTTTTAAACGCATAAATCCTATATAAATTAATGGGAAATACACACAAACACACACGCACACGATATTTCATTATTCCTATGGAGATACAGCCCAAACCGTCTGTCACACCTTTGATGGTTCGGATTGGCTTCCACGTTCCATTTCCCCACTTAAACCTTCCTTTTGTGCTTGCATTATATAGACATCTCAATCTCAAAAGCAGAGTATCACTTCTGTAATGTATTTGCAACAACTTAAGCTCGTGAGTATTAACTGGAAGTAAGCTCAGACCAATAACAATTATCTAATATTTTGGCACTTACCGTAGTCAGTAATTATTTTATCATTACGATAAAATTTCCTAAGTATTAATTTCCTTAAATGTTTGATTTGATGTATGGATTTTCGAATCCTGGAATGACAACAACTATCCAATTTGAATGCAAAATTACGAGTGAGAAAGCAAGAAAACTCCTAGCTGAGTGGTAAGTGTAGGTAACTGCCATGAGGAGGATCCGGATCCGATTGCCTGTACTGTCAGGGATATTTTCCTTGGTGGGAGGACTAGTATAAGGTGCACTCGGCCTCAAGATGGCCACTGAGGAGATACTTCACAAAGTAGAAGCGGCTCCAAGGTCTGGGAAGTCTGCAAACGGTCAGGAGAGCGGTATATTAGCCAAATATCACTCCACTCAGCATTCGCATGACGCCAGTGGAAAGGAAATTCGCGGCGGCTAGTACGCATCCATTGGGTCATTACAGGGCGGATGAGAAGCTCTTTTTTTTAAGTAAGAAAACTGACAAAGTCTAAAAGTTCCTATGCATAATAAGACTGAGTTACCTTCTTAACCGAGGTAAAGGTAGCGTGCTTCTTAAGTTTCTGAAAAGTAAAACGAATCGCTCCTAAAATGAAATAAATTTTTTGGGAATCTAATTAATTTGGCACACATTCTCGTAGTCGACCAGGCGGGAAGAAGCAGGGCGACTACAGCTTAGCGTACCATAAACAACAGAGTCTTTACATACAGCTCGAAAGGGGATAAATATAAACTTATCTAATAGGAAGTCGCTAACTGCACTGAACAATTCGTGGCTATGTAACATCGTCAGTTTACGAGTCACAAGAACTGAGGACAATCTTCGTCCTGCAAATGATCTGGGTTTGAATATCGACACTTTAATTAAAAGATAATCTAAAAAATTTAAGTGAAAAATCTAGCAGTAATACCAGCAATGGTGAGTAATAACAACTATTTCGAAGAAAATAGAAAGTACTCAGGTCTGCGAGAAACTGTTCAGAAAATAAAGCAGTTTTTTTCTACATGAAAATTTTATGATTCCCTACAGACTGCTTGAGGTAATTGTAAGTTTTCTAGTTATTGAATAATTTTCAGTCCTAACACTCGTTTGGTGCTGCTGTCCATGACAGTTTACCCTGCTGAAATCTCTACTTCTCTGCATAGCTATAGTAAACTACATCCATTTGTAACCGCTTATGTATTCCAGACATGGTACAATCGACAATTTCTTTTCCATCCACGCTTCTTCCATTATCAAATTTTTGATGCGTTAAGACATGCTGTATCAAACTGCCCTTGCAGTCATTGTCTATGGTGTTATCACTACAGCAGTTGCGTACATACTTTTCTCTTATGACAGAACCTACTTCTCTCCCATTGCACAGCGAATGTATTCATCGAATATATGACGATTATGTCTGATACATTTTATGCGCTTATGCTATAAAGGTTCAGTGGTTGTGAGTAGAGGAGCAGTGTGTGAAACGGCCCAACTCGCTGACACCTGCATTATTATTCAAGGAACTGATGACATCAGTATCGGCTACCACAGAATGGCTGACGTATCAGGCAATCGTGCATTGACAGCATCCCTGCACTTCTTCCTGGCATACTGAACACCACACCCTTACTGCAATTTTAATTTTTGTAATTAGACTGTGTGCGCACCATCATTTTTCCTGCCGATAATTTAGAGCTGTTTAAGTGTTGTTTGACGACCACATACTTCAAGTGGAATGAACAGTTTTATGAGCAAACGGATGGCGTAGCTATGGGAAGCCCCCTAAGTGCCGTAATTGAAAACTTCTTTATGGAGAAATTCGAAGAACAGGCCTTAGGTACTGCCACCAAGAAACCAAATATATGGTTCCGATACGTGGATGACACGTTTGTGTTGTGGAGACATGGTAGGGAGGAACTAAGCCGGTTCCACGAACATCTGAACAGTATAAACTCAAGAATTCAGTTTACTATGGAGGAGGAGGTAGACGGAAAACTACATTTCCTCGATGTGCTTGTGTTTAGAAACGAAAATGGTAGTTTGGGCCACTCAGTGTACCGCAAACCCACGCACACGGACCGTTATTTGCACCGGGATTCGAACCACCACCCACAACAGAAGCGGGGTTTTATCAAGACGTTAGCGGACAGAGCTAGAAATATTTGTGAACCTGAGTTGCTCGACGCTGAGATGGAACATCTCCACAATGCACTAACGAAGAACGGATATTCGTCCGCCGAAATAAAACGTGCGTTGAGGCAGCCACGCAGAAATCATACTGACGTACGGGCTACAGCAAAATCTAAGGTTTTCCTGCCGTTTGTTAAAAATGTAACGGAAAGAATAGGGAGGATCTTGACGAAGCGGAATATTGCCGTAATTTACAAGCCCACCAGGAAGATACAGGAATACCATAGGCCTGCCAAGGACGCTCGCAAACCATTGGAAAAATCTGGAGTGTATAGGATCCCATGCAGCTGTGGTGATGTTTATGTGGGTACCACCAAAAGAACTGTTTCTAAACGTTTGGAAGAGCACAAGGGAAATTGTAGAAGAGGAAAAACGGAACGATCGGCTGTTGCGGAGCATGCTTTCCAGCCAGGGAACCACAATATTCGTTTCGAGGAGACGCAAGTACTAGCGGCCACGAGCGAATACTACGAAAGGCTCTACAGGGAGGCAATCGAAATCGCTAAACACCCAAATAATTTCAACCGAAAGGAGGAGGGCGTCAAATTAAACGGTATATGGATGCCGGTGTTAAAGAAGATCTGTACCACTCGTCCACTACTGGGTGATGGCAACGGCGATCGACGGCGACGGACAGCGGCCAATTGCACTGACGTTTTCAAAACACGTGACGTCACGCCGCGGCGCGGGGGCGCGCGGACACGGAATTTAGCGGCAGTCAGTAGCGAGCCAGTGTGTGTGTTGGACCATCAAGCTACGGACCCCCTTGAAGATGTCTCCCGCAGTCGGAGACGAAACGTTGGGAATCACCTCAGAATTCATCAACCGACCACGGCATAACAGCCCGGATAATTATAATGGACATGCACCATCATTTGCCATCCGTACCTTGTTTAGTGTGAGGCACCGACAGCAGCAGAAGTAATTAGTCAGGAAGAAGAAGATTGTCAGCAAGTACTGTTTCCATACAGGTTTTATTATTAATATTGTGTGTTTCATTGTACTTAGGGAATTGTCAGGCTTAATGTTATTCAGCTATGCTGTAGCACATACATACATCTCACTAACACATAATTTCTATTCTATTTTCATGCCCACATAGTGAGCAGTCATTCACATACACCCAGAAATACATAGAAGTACGACACACACACACACAGACACACACACCCACAAACACAGACACACACACACACACACACACACACACACACACACACACACACATATATATATATATATATATATATATATATATATATATATATATATATATATTGCACAAATATATTATACTAGAACTGACATGTGATTACATTTTCACGCAATTTGGGTGTATAGATCCTGAGAAATCAGTACTCAGAACAACCACCTCTGGCCGTGATAACGGCCTTGATACGCCTGGGCATTGAGTCAAACAGAGCTTGGATGGCGTGTGCAGGTGCAGCTGCCCATGCAGCTTCAACACGATACCACGGTTCATCAAGAGTAGTGACTAGTGTATTGTGACGAGCCAGTTGATCGGCCACCATTGACCAGACGTTTTCAATTGGTGAGAGATCTGGAGAATATGCTGGTCAGGGCAGCATTCGAACATTTTCTGTATCCAGAAAGGCCCGTACAGGACATACAATACGCGGTCGTGCATTATCCTGCTGAAATTTAGGGTTTCGCAGGGATCGAATGACGGGAAGAGCGACGGGTCGTAACACATCTGAAATGTAACGTCCACTGTTCAAAATGCCGTCAATGCGAACAAGAGGTGACCGAAACATGTACCAATGGCACCCCATACCATCACGCCGGGTGATACGCCAGTATGGCGATGACGAATACACGCTTCCAATGAGCGTTCACCGCGATGTCGCCCAACACGGATGCGACCATTATGATGCTGTAAACAGAACCTGGAGGCATCCGAATAAATGACGTTTTGTCATTCGTGCACCCAGGTTCATCGTTGAGTACACCATAGCAGGAGCTCTTGTCTGTGATGCAGCGTCAAGGGTAACCGCAGCCATGGTCTTCGAGCTGATGGTCCATGCTGCAGCAAACGTCGTCGAACTATTCGTGCAAATTGTTGTAGTCTTGCGAACGTCCCCATGTGTTGACTCAGGGATCGAGACGTGGCTGCACGATCCGTTACTCCCATGAGGATAAGATGCCTGTCACCTCGACTGCTAGTGATATGGGGCCGTTGGGATCCAGCACGGCGTTCCGTATTGCCCTCCTGAACTCTCCGATTCCATATTCTGCTAACGGTCATTGGATCTCCACCAACGCGAGCAGCAATGTCGCGATACGATAAACCGCAATCGCGATAGGCTACAATCCGACCTTTATCAAAGTCGGAAACATGATGGTATGCATTTCTCCTCCTTACACGAGTCTTCAGAACAACGTTTCACCAGGCAACGCCGGTCAACTGCTGTTTCTGTATGAGACATCGGTTGGAAACTTCGCTCATGTCAACACGTTTTAGGTGGCGCCACCGGCACGAACCTTGTGTGAATGCTCTGAATAGCTAATCATTTGCATATCACAGCATCTTCTTCCTGTCGGTTAAATTTGGCGTCTGTAGCACGTCATCTTCGCGGTTTAGCAATTTTAATGGCCAGAAGTATATATTCACAAACACACATAGTTATTCTCCTCCCAATTGTGTGACAATGTAAATTCCGTGTGGACAGATGAAGTATTTGTCATCAAGGTGCAACAGACCAACTGCTCGCAGCAGTTCCGTATACATATCATTTCCTCACAATCAGAACACTACTTGGTGCACCATTTTCAGACATGCATCACCACAGCACAGTCACTGTGTCACCTTGAACTGTAAGAGCCTGTGGATCCTCACAATGCACACTCTTAACCCATATCTATAAGGTATACATACACTCCTTCATTCACGGTAAACGTCACCTGCCGTGACACTTATACGAGAAAGAGTGGTAGCTCGAAACTGATTTGCATTCAGTGGGCAAAGTAAATCAGCAGTATCATTGGTGCACACCTTTTAACCTCACCTTCAGCTAATGGTGTTCCAGCTCTATCTATATTAAGCACAATCTCATAATTTGCACGTACCGCTGAGCTGTCATTGTTGTCGTCCTGAAAAATTAAAAACAGTGCTCCATAAAAAGTTAAATCAGTTAGATGAGAGACATGACGAAAGAAAGTCGCAGAATTCGCGTGACAAAGCAGCTTACATCAGATTCATCTGGTATCGTAAGATTGCTCTTCTAAGCTCAGTCAATTGCCCCATCCGCTCAGAATCCGACAATAATTTGTACTCGTTCTTGTGAAATTTATTATAATGGCTTTCAGTACTAAACTTCCACTGACCAGCGAGAATACTGCCACATATTAAACATTTCTAATTTTCACGTTTATGTACAAAGAAAAAATGATTCTCCCATTCCTTTTTAAAAGGTAGCAAATGACCACTTGCCCGTTTCCTTGATTCCCTTTGCATTTTCCGGTTCTAGAAATACAACGTTCACTACGCAGTGGGCGCCTCGTATCAGCGTCCCCACAGCTTAACCTTGTACTACACTGTCGCAACCTGCCGGCTGTCGCCACTGCCCCGGTCAACGATTGCACGTGAGCAGAACACGTACAGCCCTGCGCGCTCATGAGCCACACTCAACGTTTTGCCCGCCCCTGCTCTAACTACTTTGTGCTACACTTGTCCTGGCTTGCTTACTTTCTCATCCACACTCACACCATTGAAGTGAGCTGTTTAAAGGAGCTCTGCCTCACAATTTTTGGTAAGTGCAATATTGCGATTGGACTAAAATGCCTTAGAAGTTGTATTCTTGCAGACCTTAGTTGTTTCGTATGTATCTGCACCAAACGGGTCTTTTTTGTAATAGCTGCTGCAAGACAGAAGCGACCATGTGAATCAGTATTTATCGCTATTTTTGGTGTTCTGGACATAACTGAATGTTCCTCAGCCGCAGTATCTTCCGAAAGAGAACTAAAGTGGAAGCCACATTAATTAGATCAAAAACATTCGAGTGCACAGCAAGTGCTAGTAGATGCCCAGACTGTCTCCTGCAAATCCAAATAATAATATTTTCCAACAACAACGTTGTGGTTCACTGATGATAATGACTAATTTTATCCACTCATCATTTCTATCATTAGGATTATTACACATTCATTTGGCACAATGTTGCAAAGTGTATCTAAAACAAATAAGATAAAACATATCTTAAGCACACTGTACAACAGCAAATTAATATTGGCAGAGGAAGTAGTAATATATATGTATCTGCTTGTCAATGACTGATGGTATCGACCATGAGTTCTGATTAGAAAATGGCGTTAAGGCCTTTGTCAGCTCGGTGGTTATATTATCGTGAAGCGTAACGAGAAAAGTTAATGGAAAACAAACATCTAAACCAATTTGTGCAGGCGTTTAGATATAATTGAGTCATCATTCTTTTGACCGGTTTGATGTGGCTCGTGGTCGATTCCTCTCCTATGTCAACTCTATAATCAAAGAATAGCACTCGCAGCCTTCGTCCTCAATTATTTGCTGGATGCATCCCAAGCTCTGTCTTCTTCTACAATTTCTACCCTCTA
This sequence comes from Schistocerca nitens, assembly GCF_023898315.1. Classification (NCBI taxonomy): domain Eukaryota; kingdom Metazoa; phylum Arthropoda; class Insecta; order Orthoptera; family Acrididae; genus Schistocerca; species Schistocerca nitens. Next base: position 316,022,893 of record NC_064621.1, on the reverse strand, counting down.
CATCTCCCTCTAGTAACACGGAAATTATTCCCCAATAATTTAACACATTTCTCCTCATTCTGTCCTTTCTTCCTGTCAGTGTTTTCTATGTATCCTTTCTTTGCTGATATTGTGGACAACCTCCTCAAAATAATCTCGTCAGTCCACTATTATACTGTGGCACCACATCTCAAACGCTTGCTCCATTTCTCTTCCGCGTTTCCCACAGTTCATGTCTCATTGCTATGCTCCAAAAGTGTATTCTGAGAAATTTATTATTCAAATTAAGACCTAAGTTTGACCAAACATAACATTTTACTATCTGTGATCAACTTTTAATGTCATCACTACTCCATCCATCACGGGGTATTTTGCTGCGTATGTAGCAGAGTTCCTTAACTTCAACTACTTCTGCATCTCAAATATGATGTTAACTCTCTCACTGTTATCATTTCTTCTATTCTCGCTAATTTTGTCTTTTTTCTATTTCTCCTTAACCAATATTCTGGACGCTCTAGACTGTTTAATCCATTCAGCAAATCCCATTATTCCTTTTGCTAAGGTTTGAAGCTCCTCTTGATGTTCTGCCATGTTTGCGATTTCCAATAGGTTTGTTCAGAGAATCAGCCTTATGTAAACACAATTTGTTTATTTTTCTTTTTACCTAGACGTATTTCGACACCTATGTGTCAACTTCTGTGGGTCAAATTTTTATTTCTGTAAAGTACAACATGAAATGTATAGTAATTTAACTGTTGTAGGACTAAGAGTTACAATTTGTACAATTTGCTTCGTTTCGTTTACACACTCACCTTAAAATTACATCCCTAAATGAACTACGTTATTACACACCGGTTTTTGTGCTCTTTTTTCTCATTTTTTTTTGACAGCATGTCATCTGCAAACTAGCCATGAAGAAAAGTAATGAGTATTTAGCAAGAACTGTTTCGTGGCTAGAGGTTATGTGCGTTTCTGTACTTACATTTTTTCGGTGCTTTAGGCCCATCTGCGCTCCCAACCCAAAGACACGACATCGCCCAATAATGTGTCAAATGTTGCCAATAGTTATACCACGAAGAGTAAATTTCAGAAGGAGATCTAATTTTAGGAAGGCAGACTGGCCCAAATTCACCAGAACAGTAGAAGAGAGAGTCCAGACATGTAGCCCAGATTCAGAGAACTATGACAGCTTCTTGGACACCATCAAAACCTGCTCCCGAGCGTCTATTCCAAGGGGATGCAGAACAAGTTACACACCAGGACTCTCCCAAGAAACAGTAGCCCTACTGGAAGAGTATCAAATGCTCTTCGAAAGAAACCACTTCAGTGAAGAAACCTTCACCAAAGGAAAGTTATTACCTCCCGGATATCAGAAGTGAGAAGGGAGCAATGGACCAAACTGATGGAGGAGACTAATTTTGGCAGAGACAGTCAAAAGTCCTGGAAACTCATAAAACGCCTAGCCAATGACCCCACCAAACCAAATCTACACGCGAACGTCACAGCAGACCAAATTGCACACCAGCTTCTCACAAACGGGAAACCACCAAGATACGACAACCTAGAGACAAAGAAGAGGGCATAGAACGAAACCCCCCTCAGGAGACCGAAGAACTATCCAAGCCATTTACCTTGGCGGAACTGGAGAAGGCGATCAGTAAGTGCAAAATGCGGAGAGCAGCAGGCTTTGATGATATATGCGTCGAGCAAATAAAGCATTTTGGACCTGTAACAAGGAAATGGCTAGTCGATATGATGAACAACTGCATGACATTCTGCAAAATCCAAAAAACCTGGAGAAAATCGCGAGCCATTGCCATCCTAAAACCAGGCAAAGAACGTGACAATCCCAAAATTTACAGGCCGATCTCTCTGCTACGCCATATATACAAGGTTTCGGAAAGAATGATACTCCACAGAATCACGGACGCCATCGAGCCCCTCCTGATCCCACAACAAGCAGGCTTTACACAGGACAAATGCTGCACGTCACAGGTGCTAAAATTAACACAACACATAGAGGATGGGTTCTAGAACAGGAAGATCACCGGGGCTGTCTTCCTAGACCTATCAGCAACCTACGACACAGTCAACCACCGACTGCTCCTGGGGAAAATATACGCAATGAGTAGGCACTACAGACTAACCATACTGATTGGAAACCTACTCCAGAATCGAAGATTGTTCCTGGATTTTCAGAGACAGAGAAGCCGGTGGAGGATTCAGAAAAGTGGCCTCCCCGAAGGAAGCGTACTGGCCCCAACACTTTTTAATATATATACTAATGACCAGCCTCTCCGCCAAGGCACCGAAAGCTTCAGATATGCAGATGATTGCGCCACTACCGATCAAGCAGACAGCTTTGAAACTGTTGAACAGAATCTGTCAGAAGCCCTAGAACAGCTTGCCACCTACTATAAGGGGAACCATCTCAAACCAAACCCAGGGAAAACCCAAACCTGCGCCTTCCACCTAAAGAACAGACACTCTGCAAGAAGACTACAACTTAACTGGGAAAGAGTGCCCCTGGAACATTGCGAAACACCAAAATACATTGCTGTCACCTTGGATAGACCACTCACCTATAAAAAGCACTGCACGAACACTTAACACAAAGTAGCCGCAAGAAACAACATTGTGCGCAAACTAACGGGCACTACAAGGGGGGCACAGCCTGGAATAGTGAGAACCACAGCTCTTGCTTTGTGCTGTTCAACAGCGGAGTAAGCGTGCCCAGTGTGGTACAACTCTATCTACGCCAAGTAAGTGGACATACCGCTTAATGAATCCTGCCGCATCATCACAGGCTGTCTGAGACCAACCTGGACTGATAAATTGTACTACCTGGCAGGCGTGGCCCCACCAGATACTAGAAGGGAAGTAGCGGCCAGGAATGAAAAGACAAGGGCGTTGACCTCACATACCCACCCGTTGTACAAACACCAGCCAGCCCGCCGTCGACTAAAATCTAGAAAAAGCTTCCTGTACACAGCAGAAAACATAGTTGGGACACCGCAGCAAGTGAAGCTGGCAATGTGGCGAGAAGAAAACGCGCACCTTTGGGTATGGCTAGTCCCAAACGAAGAACTCCCTCCCGGCCATATGGAAGGATGGACGACATGGAAATCTCTTAATAGGCTGCGCTCTGGTGTCACACGATCCAAAGAGAATATGCGCAAATGGGGCCTCTCAAATGAATCAGCGCTGTGTGACTGTGGACACACTCAAACCACCATCCACCTCACGCAGTGTGTGCTGTACCCAAGCACCTGCATCATGATGGATTTTATGAATGCCACCCCGGAAGCGCTGGACGTGGCCAGGTTCTGGTCCAAGTCTTCATAAAAAAACTACTTGACCCTGCTTCTATATCTGTATACATTTATACTCTTTTTGTATTTGTTATTTACTTGATATGTATGTGTTAATCATTCTGATTTTATGTACGATGCTTCTGACACGATTACATAAAAATCCTCCAAAAGTGGAGTGTGTACTATTACTTCTTACGGCTCTGAGGTGTTCAGAGTACCTCATTTTGAAATTTATGCGTCTTTGGCCTATGCAGACTGACTGCCATGAACTACAGGGAAACTAATATATTCTATTTTTGGAGAATATGTCTGCTGAGATGTTCTTAGTGCTTAGAATGTTTTGTACTGTGTTATTTGTGCGGTATGATATTTGTAGCCCTTGTTTCTTCAGTATGTTTCCCACCCTATTTACGTTTTTGTTACTATACCACGTACAAAAAGCAATAATACAAGGAAAGAGTGTCCTGTATCAAAATACAACACAGTTTGGAACACTCAAAACTATAGAAAGGCATCCACCCGCCACATAAAACATAACAGTCAAATAGCCGTTAAAAAAAGACGAAAAAACCTATTTTCTGTTACCTCTCCACCCCCTTTCCAGCTCTCCCTCTCCCTCTCTCTCTCTCTCACTCTCTCTCTCTCGCTCTCTCTCTCTCTCTCCCTTTTATTCCACACACACACACACACACACACACACACACAGACACACACTCAGCCCTCTCCCTGCAGCCGCATCTCACCAGTCCTGACGAAACATTCAAAATTAGTGCCACATCAAACAAAAGACCAACGATGAACAAGTGAGCTGCTGCAATAACATAATACATCTCACTAAGAATGGAGTCAGAAGTGTCTGCTCAGATCAACTTCCGTCGCATTTTGTGCAAGTGCACGTGAAGTGAACTAGTGAGCAGAAATTTTGCGAAAAACTGTGTGGAAACAGCACAGTGATAGCCATTGATCGAGACAGCAACCAGACACGCTACAGGACGAAAAGTGTAAGTACAGAAACGCATATAACCTCTACCCACGAAACATTTCTTGATAAATACGCATTACTTTTCTTCATGGTTAGTTTGCAGATGACATGCTGTCAAAAAAAATTAGAAAAACAGCACAAAAACCGGATTGTACTAACGTAGTTCATTTACGGATGTAATTTTATGGTGAGTGTCACGAAACAAAGCAAATTGTACATATTGTAACTCTTAGTCCTACAGCAGTTAAATTACTATAAATTTCAAATCATACTTTACAGAAATTAAAATTTGACCCACAGACGATGACACATAGGTGTCGAAACATGCCTGGGTAAACACAAAAATGAACAAATTGTGTTTGCATGAGGCTGATTCTCAAAACAGCCCGTAGTTCTTCTTCAGAATCACTCACGATAGGAATGCAAATTCTATCATCTTTAATTTTGCTCCCTCTCTTTTTTTTACATCTGTCATCGCATTTTAGATGTGTAGATAGAGCAATAGGGACGAAAGACTACATCGTCGTCTTACACTCTTTTTAATCTGTCCACTTCGTTCCTGTCCTTCCTATCATATTATTCCATCTTTTTTTGTACATACTGTATATTACCTAGCTTTATCTATAGCTTACCCCTATTTCTCTGGATTTCGAACACCTTGTACCATTTTATAAATCCTATGAGCGTGTCTTAATTTTTCTTTAGTCTTGCTTGCATTATCACCTCCCAAGTCAGAACGCATTCTCTTGTGCCTTTAACTTTCCTAAAGCAAAACTGGTCGTCATCTAGCAGATCCTCAACTTCCTGTTTCATCCTTCAGTATATTATTCTTTACAACAATTTGAGTGCCTGAGCTGTTAAGCTTATTATTTGATAATTCTCATACTTGTAGGCTCTCACAATTATGGGAATTATGTGTATGATGTTTTTCGGAAAGTTTGATGGTGTATCGGCTGTCTCATACCTTGTATGCAACAACGTAAATCATAGTTTGGTTGCCACTTAATACAAAGGTTTTGAATTTCCATTGTAATGTTATCTGTCTTTTCTGCCTTATTTGATTTGAGGTCTTTCAGAAGTTCACAAAATCCTTGTTCTAATATTTGACCCTTATCACTTCGATATCGACTTCTGTATCTTCTTCTATCACATCATATTAGTCCTTCCCCTCATGGATGCCCTCAAGGCACTCTTACAACCTATTACTCTCTTCTTCGCATGTAACTGAAGAATTCGCTTTGCACTATTAATGTTACCGCTCGTGTGCTCAAATTCACCAAAGGCTGTTAGAGTTTTTGCATATGTAGAGACAGTCTTTCCGGCAATCATTTCTGCTTCAATTTCTGCACACTTAGTTTCCCCGCTCTTCCTATTTATTCCATTCCCAAGTGACATGTTTTTCTATATTCTTGAATTTCCATTAACATTCTTGTACCATCTTCTTTCGTCGATCAACTGATGTATTTCCTCGGTTACCCGAGGTTTCTTCGCAGATACCTTCCGTGTCCCTGCGTTTTTGTCTCGAAATTCTGTCATTCACATTCCTGAGATGTCCGTTGCTCTTCGACTAAACTGCCTACTGGGCTATTGCAGTGTCTGTAGCCTGAGAAAGCTTCAACCGTATCTCTTCATTTCTTTGTAACTGAGTTTCCCCTTGAATGCGCACTGATTCTTCCTGACTATTCTGTTAAATTTGGGTCTCCTCTTCATCATTACTTAATTGTGATCTTAGTCTATGTTGATCCCAGTCTAATTTCTGGTCCTCTGACTTACTGTGATATAATATAACTAAAATCTTCGTGTATCCCCCGACCTTTCCCAAGTATATCTCTTGCTTTGGAGATTCTTGAGCAGAGTATTTGCTATTACTATCTAAAATTTGTTGCAAATCTCAGTTACTGTTTCTCCACTCTTATTCCTAATACGAAGGTCATATTGTCACCTAACCATTTCTTCTACTCCTTCCCCTACGAGCACATTCCAGTTCTCCATGACTGTTAGATTTCCATCTTCCTTTACCATTGGAATACCCTTCAATATCCTCATACACGTTCTCAATCTCTTCATTTTCGGCCTGCGATATCGGCATTTACACCTGAACTATGTTGTCTGTCACTGTGTGCTGCCGATTCGGATGAGAACAGACCTATCGCTGAACTTTTCACTCCACACCCCACCTACCTACTGATAACGAATCCTACTCCTGTTATCCCATTTTCTGCTGCTGTTGGTATTATCATACACTCGTCTGAATCTTTGTCTTTTTCCCAATTTACTGCACTGATCCCACTATGTCTAGATTGAGCATGAGCATTTCTCTTTACAGATTTTCTAGATTCCCGTGACACGTTAAAACATCAGAAATTTCACGTCCGAATCATAGCCATTATCCTTTCGTTGGTTATTCAATCTTTTTCTCATGGTTAGCTCCCGCTTGGTTGTCGCCTCGCGGAGATGCGAATAAGGGACTAGGCTTTAATCTCCTGGTGATGTAGAGATTATCTGGACACTTTTTCAATTATAGGCCACCTGCCCTGTGGATACACGTTACGTGTCTTTAATGTGTGGTTTCGATTGCCTTCCGCATGTTCATGCCGTCGACTATCGCTAATTCCTTCGCCTTTAGGTGCAGCTTGCGACCCTAAAGCAAGAGTGCCATGAACTTCTGTCCCCTTCTCCGCCCTTTTTGACAAGGCCATTGGTAGACTGAGGATGGTTTCTTACGCCGGGATTCTTCGCTGCACATTGCTGAATTATTGTTTGTGAATAAGTAGTGAAATGTTATTGCTCCCCAATGAATTGCAGTGTACTGCATATGCCCTTACTATAAAATGTCATCATGTCCTGTGCCACCTTAATCCTGGTAGCAGCTGTAGGGAAAAGAAATAGGAGCAAGTAAGACTGCATGAAAGCAGGACAAATAAAATAAGACACACGCTATAAATACGTATACTTACGTTCAGAGTAATGTAAATCGCACATCAGCAAAACCACAGCTTCATTGTCTAGTTGTATTGGAGCCCTGTTACTGTCTTTCTCACACGTTTATATGAGAACAATTTGATCACCTACAAGGAAAAATATCTTCTAAGTACAATTTATAATAGTTTCATAAAGTAACATATAGTATATACAATGACTACCCGCCTAACAGCAGACATGTCCAACTTTGGCATGGGGAACAGCGACAACACGTCTTGGCATGGAAGCAATGAGGCTTTGGTAAGTCGTAGGAGTGAGTTGGAATCACATATGCACATGCAAGTCACCAAACTCCTGTAAATTTCGGGGATTTTTTTGGGGGGGGAGGTGGGGAGGGCTATGAGCCGTGACCCCACGTTCAATCACAACCCAGACGTGTTCGAACGGGCACAGATCTGGCGAACCAGGGCGCCAGCCTTCAATCCGAACTTGCCGTTGTGTTCCTCAAACCACTCCATCACAGGACTGGCCTTGTGACGAGTACGATACTCTTTGGCAGTATGAGTGCCTTGCACTAGCTTCACAGGACCGACGGATGCTCACGTGAATGTCCCCAGAGCGTAGAGGGGCTGCTGTCTGCTTTCCTCCGTCCCGCTGTACAGGCGTCAAGGAGCTGTTCCCCTTGAAGATGATGGAGTGGCATGATGAAGAAGATACTGGGCTTCATGAAACCATGGAACGCTCTGCCACAGTGGCAACATCCAGTGCCGAGGGTCAACTGCCCATTTTAATCATAGTTTCCAATGACGTAATGTTAAAATTGGCACATGCACGGATCCTCGTCTTCAGAGATCCAATCGTTCGGAGCATTCAGATATGTACTCTGCCCAGAATTACTGTCTGATGTTAGTTCCGCCACAGTTTTCTCCCTTTCCCGTTTTATCAATTTGCCCAGCCTGCGACGTCCGACATCTAAAACGTCTGGACGTGATTTTACCTTGGTTTCGCCACATGATGAAGACACTCACAACAGCACTCTTTGAACACGTGACAACTTGTGCAGTTTCTGAAATGCTCTTCCGGAGTCTCTGGGCAATTTAGTGTGCCTTTTCTCAAACTCAGATGGACTACAAGCCTTCCCAATTCTACAAACGGACAGCACGTTCACTGATAGTGCATGTTCTGTGTGTATGTCTGAGTAGCAGTTATTCTTTGTCAGGTGACACTGCTATCGCCTGGACGGGTTCATATCGACAGTAGGTCGGTGGTCACAATATTCTGGTTGATCGGTGGAAATATGTGTACTTACATTCTCGCGAATCATTCAGAAGGAAAGTTTTCTCTGATAATCTAGGAACAGTTCTGTCATGTCATAAATGGATAAACGAGGACGCTTACTCACAACGTTACCATTGATATTGATTCTTCACATTAGCACTACAGTCAACAACAATAACCGAATTGAACAGGGGATGCTGACACTAATTTATATAGATCCAGTATTAGCATGTGTGTCCCAAACTGACCACATGGATGATGCCATTGTCAGCTTATACATACCATTGATATAGCCATATTTCATTATCTCGACACATCTTGCAAAATAGTGTGATTGCATAATGGTATTTTTTCGTGATACAGAAACATGAGCACTCTTGCAAAACATTTTGGTGATAGAAATCAAACCACAGCATACTTCTTGACGGTACTGAGAGTGCAGCATAAAGACTAATGCCAGCTGTGAGCATATCAGTGATTTCAGGTAACTTGATCATGTCATATCATGCAAATGGGCATCCTTAAAACACATGCCCTATCATTAGCCGATGTAGGGCTGGCTGGCTGTAGTTCGTCGTTGCCACCCGTTCTGAACAGAAATCATACATGCATTGGTTAGTCAGCACAAAGCATGGAGAAAAGGGAGGCTCGCACTGGAACATGGCAGCAAGCAGCTGTGAACAGCATCTTACATAAAGTGTCTCTCGGTTTGTTTTCCCAGCTTCTCATGAACAGAATAGGCCGCATATTCAAGTGGGATGTTGGAGAATAAGAAGTGAATAAATAAATACAAAGCTTTAAATATATTTTAGTTTTTCAAAATTCAACTCAAATTTATGTGCATTTTCTAAAGTGCACTTACAGTTGCTACAGGTACTGTTACCAAGTATTTGCTTGAGTCTTCGAATTGGCAGGCTGTTGTGTTCAATGACGTGCTGCCTTTTAGAGGTGTTTTACTTTAACAGGAAACGAATGTTGAGTACTAAGTTCTGAGCTGTTTAACTCTAATAATTTAGTAAAAAAAATCTGTGGGTGCGTTATCTACAAGATTTTCGATCCTGTAGTAGGTAATATTTAGGCTGAAATAAAGTTTTTCAGAATATCTATATTAAACGTTTCAGGATGTGTTAACAGTGATAGATTAAGTTTAGGCTTTCTGCTATCAGATGGGCTGACATTCAAAGCATGGATATTATCAGGAAATAGTGAACCATTCATCTTCTTCTCTTTGTTTCTGGGACCAATCCAGCACCATTCACTTATTACAAGACTTTTGTGATGGGATTGTATTGTTCACTCAGTCATAGTGACGATTTTCTTTATCTTTTCATAGAGGACTTTTATTTAGAAATAAATAACACACATATAGCTCTTACACATTGCTTAATCTTACAGTTACTTACACATAGGTGTGTATATGAAAATAATTAAGTGAAATTGTAGATCTGAGCCTATATCTCTCACTGTTGCTTCATGGTTTCCCACTGCTATCAAAGCATAGAATAAATCACATAGTTGGATGATTGTTTCTTCTGATAGTTTACATGTTTCTCGAGCAATGTCCATCAGACTGAACCACAATGTCTCATAGAATCAATGGATGTACGGTAACCAGCTTGGTGAGCAGTCTAGATTATCCTGCATTGCGTAGCTATCAAGCGTTTTGGAATATGTACTCCTGGTGATGTTTGCACTCTGTAGTTAAATATTTTAACTGTTCATGGAAAGTCACGTAAAGAGATTGATTGTTAACCCAATATCACCAAGAGGGTGGGTAAATTTCCGTGCAACAAGGCATAAAATCTGTACTGAAGCACCTCATAGGCTTCACACATCCAGGGAAAAGTGTTACCTCACTGTCTGTAAATTGTGCGTTTTCAAATACCCCACTGGATAGTATTCACAATCTGACTTCATACCAATGGTTCAAATGGTTCAAATGGCTCTGAGCACTATGGAACTCAACATCTTAGGTCATAAGTCCCCTAGAACTTAGAACTACTTAAACCTAACTAACCTAAGGACATCACACACACCCATGCCCGAGGCAGGATTCGAACCTGCGACCGTAGCAGTCCCGCGGTTCCGGACTGCAGCGCCAGAACCGCACGGCCACCGCGGCCGGCTTCATACCAATAAATATACGTTTATTACCATATACACGTAAGCTGTAGGTGTGGTTATACGATATTAATTCAATGTTGGGCGATTGCTGCTACACCAGTGGGCACCTCGCCTGTAAAGAAAGTGAATTATTAAGCATCTTATGTATTATCAACATCATTTTCATTTATTGGCCATAGGAACTAATACTCATATGATGAGTGTCTAGCCGCTATGTACTTTGACATGTTCGACATTTAAGATTTATCACATGAGAAGCTAAGCAGGTTATCCATAGCTGTAAATATATTCAGATACAGAATTATGTTACCTTGGACCCTAAATATAGTATTCACAAGTATCTTAGCAGTAAGTGTACGCTCGAGCGGCTATACTTTTTTTATATTATATTACGCATTCATTTGGTGTTATAGATGGTTTGAGCTCACTGCCACTAACTGTGACTGCATGCTGATTCATACCCATACCCCTGCAGAACGTACAGTGTGAAGTACATCACTTAGTGGGAATCCAAGCATGACTGTTGTGAGCCCTACAACGTCCTCTGCGTATTTCTCAGAGGCAAAGGAGAGGGAGTGCGCCCACATTACATAGAGTGCAACAAGTTCAGCATATGTATGATGTATGTATCGTGTACATGTGGCATAACTGTGTTGCAATTGGGGCATAAACATGGCGCAAGTGTGTTGTAATTGAGGTATATTTTCTAACATTATGAAGTCATGATATCATGCCAGAACTGAAATTAAGTAAGTTGAACTGTGGAAATACACACATTGAAGTCCTCTGTCTAGGGGAATGCCCACATATCAAAACTAGACTGATTAGGAAACATATCCAGGATTCTCGGTATTCATACGATGACTGTCTCGCATTATACTGATTGTTGTTGATTGTCATTAGATAAATAGATCGACTACAGCGACAGCGATTGTTTTTGTGTTTCTATTCATGTTCCTTACAAGCTCCAAGCCCTTGGCACTGTGTGTGTATGAGGATGGACATCCTGTCATACAGCTGACAGTTAGGGGACGATACTGTTATTGGTTCATAGGCATGAATATAAAAGAATTGTTATGGTATTTACTCATTTACAATTCCACAGTACAGTACTAGCCAGTCTTTGTTATTCTATATAATTCCTGATTGCTGGAAATTTCAAATAAGCTAAACAGCTGCTGTTGTGAACAGTTATGTGCTACTGATTGCACTGTGGACTGTTTTCGCTGTTGTTATGGTTTTGGGTACTTTACTTTTCCTAGCGCTGTAATAACATTTGTAGACAGTGAAGAAATGATGTCGTAAAGGCAATAGAAACATAAACATTAAAATTGTTCCAATGGTGGGTGATTGAGATTGCACGAAGGTGGTGTCCTGGGGGGGGAGGGGTCATCAAAGTAATGCATTTGGCTGTAGGAAGGGGGAGAGGGATGATGTTACTGCAGGTGTGGCAGAAATTCTGAGGAAATTGAAGCTGATGTCATGCATTTCTGGAATGCTGATGTCAACGATTTCAGCCACACATACACTGTCTTTCTACTGTTATGAACTTGTATCCCACACACAGGGTGTAATCGATAACAATTCACAAGGTACCAGTGTTGAGAGGAAATGGAAGATACACAATTTTATTCGGGACACTTTTAGTCTATCAAGCCGTGAAATAACTTAAAATTGGCCTACTAAAGCCATCTAAGTTGTAGCACGTGCATAATACTATGTCTTTTCTCTCGCTCTCTCACACCACCAATTTAGTAGCTCTTAACCGTTTGGAGCACACATATTATTCTTGCTAAAATTTTCCCTCAGTATTAAACTATTCTCGTTATTGCAATTGCAAACTTTGAAATCTTATCTCTAGGTTTTGTGAATTGTAACAGCGTGAAACTCATAGTTAGGTCGTTTTATTTCTGTCACCTTATTACTATGAGACTGTAGTGGTTGTAAGGGTTTCGTTACATTTTAAAAAGTCATTTTCCTTTCATTATGCACATGGGAATGTTCAAATTATTACCGTCAGCGAAGCAAAATTTCAAAACTCTAACCAACTTGAGCCAGTGCCATACGGTGACTTTTGTAAGCTAGTCTGAGGTTGCTTCTCGACTTGGTAGACCAGAAATAGCCAATATAAAATGGTTCATCCGAGCTGCCGCTACACCGCTATAATACGTTATAAACCACAGTGATGCATTATCAGCAATTATCATTTGCACCCTGTATAAGCTCAATAGTAACTTGATAGATGTTATGCATAATTCGTTTAACTGGCAGCTATAACATATTTCAATATGTTAACTCGTTTGTGCATTTATCTGGTGACGTTTATTTTGAAAACAGAATTGGGTGACTCACTATAATTTAATGTGGAAATCATGAGAACGAAATTTAGAACTTTTTTATTGATATGGAACATGTGAAGAAAGAAAATTATTCCAAGTGTGTTGACAGAAAATCTATCATGGTAACATCATGCTGATGGATGTGTAAAACTAAGAAAAATGGTATAACTAGATTTAGGGAATAACTGTATTGGATATTCCAGCAGCCCTGTAAATAATTCAAATGACAATTTGTATAGATTCGCAGTAATGTTAGACATTTGGCAGATATCATGCTATTCACGTAAACACAATATTAATACTTCTTCGGTACATCGCCTGTTCATCATATAACTTTCTCAATTGTCGCTATAGTCTCTTAGGGGAATTTCGAAACATTTCAGTTCATTTTAATTTACCAGCCACTTAGACTTAAAAGTAAGACTGCTGAATGAATTCTACACTACTATGTAAAACTTAAGGAGACAGATAAAGCAAGGTAACACATTTACTGCTGGGTGGAACCGAATGGAAGTATGGCAGCAAGCTACCAGATGACTTTCAGTTGTGCACAGAAAGCTGTACATCACGTTGCGTGAAGTCGGTGTGAGTATCTCACCAAATGGATCTGGCCTTACAACGCGCAATAAGCGAACAGTTACTGTGCAGTGTGGTGGTAATCTTCATTACATTGGCGGAGACAACATTAGGTTGACTTCACACGGAGACGGGTCATGGGGAAACTGCAAGAAGGACGAAGTGTGACGAATGTTGTTCAGGCGATAGGTATTTGTCACCTCACGATTTCACGAGCTTGGAGAGCATTTCGATCCACAGAAACTGCTGCCGGAAGGATCGGAGGTGGTCGACCACATTGCAACAAGAGAAGAAGGGAGTAACATCAAATAGTGCGTCCAGTAGCAATGATACTTAACAGGTCTGTAAAGCAAGTAACCTCACTCAGCACATTGACACTGCGACTGCATGGAGTTGGTATGTTTGGCCAACGACCAGTACCCTGTCTTCCGATGACACATCGGCGACACCTTTTTCCATGGAGAAAAGAGAATAGGGTCCAGATGAACGAGGAGTCGGATTACGTGGTCTTCTAGGACGAGAGCGGATTTACTCTGAATAGTGATCTGGACTTACCTCACGTGTCGGCAAGTGAGAACACATAATGCACCCAGGAGCATTGTCGTACATGATACGTTTCATGGTCCAGTGCAATGCTGACGTGAGGCATAATGCTGCCTGTTGGTACTGCCTTACCTTTCTTCCAGTTCGCTGCACTCACTGGTTGATATTATTGTGACACTCTACTCCTTTCACAAGTGCCTGCCTCAAGGCGTTAGTTCAGCATTGTCTTCATTTTTATGGATAACAGTGCGTGAGTACATTGAACATGGCAGGTAGTAATGCTCTTTGAACTGGGGGCTATTCGGTGAGTGGAGTGGCCTGTCCATTCCCCCAATACAAATCTCGCAGGGAACGTGTGGGATGCGTTGAGCAGAAGAATTGCAACACATCGTCATGCACCAACGACTCAACCGCGCTGATGGAATAATAGAACGCCCTACCCCAACAAATCATTAAAAACATTGTGGCCAGCCTGGGAGCACGTTGCAGAGCATGCAGTGCCCTCTGTGGTGAGCACACACACTATCAAGAACCATGTCCCGCCTTTTTTATTGTTCACGGGATCGTGGTAATTGGCAGTTACTTCAGTGTAATTATTGACACTGTGTAAAAAGAGTTGTTAAAGCTTTTCTCACTACGTATTTCTTTCAGTTAATTTCTGTAATATTCTATAGCAGTTCTTCTTCTTTCGTTTCACCCTCTTTGAGGTATGCTGAATCAATCATTTCTTCGTGCATTGTTCTTTTCTTAGAGCCCAGTATTTCTTAATTCTTTCTGATCTTCTTCTCCTCTGTTCTTCCGAGATGAAGGGTTTGGACTTTGCAGATTTGTCTTGGAACCTTATGCTTTGATCTTTAGTAATTATGCTTTGATCTTTAGTAATTAATTTAGCTGTTCGATCAATAAGTGAATTTTCTGAAATCTTTAATTCTACTGGGTCTTTATCAGTTTCTTTAAACCAGTTGGTTTCGTTTTGCGGAAGAAGTCAAAGATATGTTTAGTTTAACTGTTGGAATTCATTCTGAGAAGATGACCATAAAAATGTATTCTCCTTTTTCGCATAGAATCTGAAAGTTTTTCAATTTTCTTGTAGAGAGTTTCATTTTTGATGTGTATAATCTTATTGTCTCGTAATTTTGGCCCAATGACTTTTTTTTTTTTTAAAAAAATGTTTCCTTTAGCTCAAGTTTCTCCATTTGGCCTTTGAAATTCATGTTAAGTGTTTCTGCTGCATACAGTTCTTCTGGCTTAATCACTGTCATGTAATGTGTAATTTTGGACCCCCATGAAAGGGATTTTTTTGTTGTATGTATTTTTTGTTAGTTAGAAGGCCAATTCAAGGTCATTGTATGTATGGTCGCAGTTTCATCTAGCTATGTTACTTAGCGGCTACACATTATGCGAAACTTATTTTCGTCCTGACGTTTTACACACAAGTGTAGTTGAAATAATATTACAGTCATAAATTCTACGGTAGTTGTTTAAAAATTGTCTATAATTTTGATATACTGCAGACAGTCAATGCGTTAATTTTCAAGATGGTTTCAGGTTTCATCTCAGACAGTTTTCGGAGGTCGCCTATACCCTCCTTCATAATGGAGGAGGCACCAGCTGAATACAAGCCGGTTATCGGGCGGAGCGGCTCTTAGTGGGCAGAAGTGGCCCCTGCAGGCGGCAGCTGCGGCGGTGAAGCAGCCTCCGGTAAATCCTTGTATCGGACAGGCAGGGGAAGAGGATGCAGGATGTCCGATCGCGGCCAGATGGCGAACTTGCGACCAGCGACACGGCCGCCGGCGAACTTGGCAACTAACGGTAAACTGTCAACGGATTATTGGCCGTAACGAATGGTCCGCTCATTCCGCAGCTGCTGCCCGCCGGGCATCTGCAAACGACTGCTGTCCGGCTCTGCTGATAGTGATTTATCCTGGAATATTCACGGCCCTCGCTCTCTCGTGGAGGCACGTCCTCACGCTCACATCGGAAATAAGCAGCTGGCAAATTTATTATTATGTCGGAGATCATTGCTTCCCTGTGTTTAAGCTGGCTAACTTTAAGTTCTAGAACCTTGGCGCTAATGTGCCTCATACACAGTTAGCTAGACAAAGATTACATGTGTAGTATCAAACCAGCTATACAGCCTTTCCACGATTGCAGGAGCGAGAAAAGAGCAATGGAATAATAAAACAATAATAGCCTAGGACTGGAAACTATTGGTTTTCCTATACACCTTAGGCACCGATAAGGCCAGCAGTGTTTCAAAACTCGTAACCTCCAAAACTGCGTCTAATTCGAAACACTGCTAGTGAGATGTAAATTACGAAGTGATAAATTGCCTTATTTAGATTTTATCATCACTCAGGATACCTAAGTACTCGTATTGTTAAATAATGTATCGGCACAAATTGTATCGGTCGTGCCCCGTCAATACCAAAGCCTCCTAGGTCCTCCCATTTGAAAATGTATTTTTTTTTTTTTTTTTGTGGGCATATTTGTAAGATTAGGTGCGTTCCAGACACGTTAGCGTCGATGAACTCCTGCAATGCATTGTGGAAGACTGCCAGTGCATTCGTAAAATGACTGCAATTTATGAAAGTGTATAGCTACTAATGTGGAGACGTGCTGATGCCTGTCTTCACATGAACGATGGTCATGTGGAACACCCGTAATGCGTTTATACTCAAGCTCATATCGCCAGTTTTGATTCTCGGGTATTCTGTTATGAGGTGTTCACTCTGTCATGATAAACCTTACCAGTAAAATCATTGATTTCGTGCATATGTTTATTGCGATTATTAGCTTGTGCAGTTCAAAAATGTTCCAATGTGTGTGAAATCTTATGGGACTTAACTGCTAAGGTCATCAGTCTTTAAGCTTACACACTACTTAATCTAAATAATCCTAAGGACGAACACACACACCCATGCTCGAGGGAGGACTCGAACCTCCGCCGGGACCAGCCGCACAGGCCCTAGACCGCTCGGCTATTCTCGCGCGGCAGCTTGTGCAGTTGTTCGTTTAGTTTGAACCTATAATAAACCACAAACACTAACACCAGAAGACTGGATTTAACGCTAACACGCGTATGACCTATTTACAAAATATGTAATAGATGAACGTGTAAATTACTCATTTGTCAGTTGTTTAAGTTATAAATAACGTGACCTGACAAGAAATTTTTATTTCTGTTATTAATTTAAATGTAATTTCATTTTTATGTGTTTGTATCGATCACAATTACCTCCCATTATACCTTCAATTATTGATAAAAAACATTATTTTGTTTTTTATAACTGAAACTGTTACATTTATGTACCTTGGGCTATAATGGTCCGATTGTTTTAATGCTCATTTCTATACTTCTTTCGTAGAATTTCACGTTCTACTATATCGAAATCCATTTGCCTATCAATGTACACAACAATAAACTGTCATCGACACATGCAGAAGTAACTTCGGATGTAGCACAGGGAGGTATGTTGGGACCCTTGCTCTTTATGCTGGATTTAATAATCTGGCAGGCTATATTAAGAGCAGCCTCAAACAGTTCGCAAATGCTGCAGTTGTATGTAATGATGTATAATGCTAAAGACGCTGCACAAATGTTCAACCAGACCTAGGTAAGATATCTAAGTGGTGAAAAGACGGTCAACTGGCTTTAC
Organism: Schistocerca nitens; assembly: GCF_023898315.1. Taxonomy (NCBI): domain Eukaryota; kingdom Metazoa; phylum Arthropoda; class Insecta; order Orthoptera; family Acrididae; genus Schistocerca; species Schistocerca nitens. The sequence goes on along the minus strand of NC_064621.1, from coordinate 316,005,177 downwards.
ATCTCCAAAAACGTAAAACTGCTCACTTAAAAAGAATGAAAAGGAAAATAATATCCTTTGACTACACTTCAAAGAGGAACACTTAGAATCGGTAATTTCTTACAAAACTTTGATCCTAACTCTTAAAAGTGTTATGAAATGGGTCGATCAGATATGTTCGTACGTGGGCAAAACAGATATCAGACTTCGATTTATTGGTAAAATATTGGGGAAATACAATCAGTTGACAAAAGCGGTTACTTACAAATTAGTCTTGTGGATAAACCTAGAACAGTGCTCAACTGTGTGAAATCCTACCAATCATGACTAACACGGGATACTGAACTTATACAGACGAATGGCAGAACGAATGGTCACAGGTTTCTTTGACCCACGGGAGAGTACTGCACAGATGTTGAAAGAACTGAACTGCCAGCATCTTGAAGATAAACGTAAACCATCCTGGCATAGTCTACTTACAGTGTTCCAAGGAACGGCTTTAAATGATGAGTCTAAGAATATGCAACAAAGTCTCTTACATATCGTTTCCGTAAGGATCGTGAGGGCAAGTTTGAATTTATTACAGCACGCACACACGCTTTCAGTCATTATTTCTGCGTTCCATACATGAATGAAATGGTAAGAAACATAGTAAATAGGACAACAGGACATAACCTTTGTCACTTCACAGTGGTTTGCTGTGTATTGGTGTATATATAGATAATATAATAAAACAATTTTGAATATATCGGTTATGTTTCATTACTGATTTTTATGGCAAATAATATTGTGCATGATTTTAAAACTAGTCGTACAATATTTTGATGATTAAGCCATACTTCTCTAGTCGTGCACCGTCTTTTAATTGAAACACAAGTTAGTCTCTCACCACGGAACATCTTATATTAGGAAGTAATCCGATTTTCGTTAATGTATTAACAGTTTTACATTTCTTGAAAATTAAAATTTGTGTTCCCAATAGATTCAGTTCAAAATATATTTTTCTGTTAAGTGATTTTTGATCATACTTCCGCTTAATTTGCTTTCAGTTACTGATTGTTTGCGTGTAGCAGAGTAATAAAGCGACGTATAGAATACTGAATAAGGTACTAACAGAATTGCCTCCTTTGCAACGCTTTGAAATTACAGTAGAATGCTTTCTCCTATGTACATCATGATTTAGGACTTTCTAAAATGTCTTCTGTTATTTCAGAAAATAATTGTGGTAAATAAAGAATCAACGCAAACATTTAATTATGGAATAAAAAAATATGTTAAATTTATATTGCCACGCTGGCTAGATGCGAAAGAGAAACGTGTTTCATGGTATCCTACGTTAAATGTAGATTTAAGATCCTAGATTTAAGATCTAGAATGTACATTTAATTTCATGACGCTTAGTTTTCACAGTAAATTAAACTCTGTAAGTTAAGCTCTGAAAACTGGAAACTGATCATTTTAAAACTTGAACGCCTCTACGTATTTTCTTGGAATAGTGGGTTGTGGTGTGGTGCAGTTCTCATGACCTCCATGATTCAGTTTGATCCACGCCTGAGACTAGAAAATGTCTCCCTTACATAAGAACATGAGGCGGCAACTTATAACTGGCGCTAAGGCAAACTTTTGGTTTCGGTTCGTGAGTTAAAATTCAGCGCTACGTTATGTCTTCATTCAAATAGGAGATACGCTCCTGGCCACCCAAAATGTAACACCTAGAAGGAAGCATCCAGATCAGGTTAAATGCGTTTGCTGCAACGAGAGATGTAAGTGATTTTCATTTCAGCACAGGCCCACATCACCGGCATAAATGGCGGGAAGTGCAAGCGCTACATAAAGAATCAAAATACGACCGTTTGGACGTATGCCTCGTAGAAGACAGAGAGCTTCTTTAGAGTACGTTTCAGATTTTGAACGGGGAAGACTACTTGCCTATGGGGACCGCCGATTATCCTTCAGAAAACTCGGTGAAAGTGCCGCACGGAACCAAGTAACTGTGATGCACATCTGTAATATCTGGACACAGGAAGAAACAACCGACCAGCGGGACAGAACGCATCATCTCGTTGCACCACTATAACTGGTGACAGGCATACTGTGCGCATGGCAGTGGTGGCTAGCTCTGCCGCATCTCGAACAGTATCACAACTTATTCGGTCTGGTGTGTAACAATCAGTATCCGAGAGCACCAATCGACGTCGTTTGGAGCAGAGTGAACTGTCCGCAAGACATCCACTGCTGCGTTTACCACTGAGTCAAAATGACATGCATTAGCGCTGGAAGTGATGCTATGAAGAATGGACCCGGATAACCGAATGGAACGACATTGTTTTTCCCAATGAATCTAGATTCTGCTTGCACTATCACGATGGTCGGATTAGAGTCTGGGGACATGATGGTGAGAGACTGTTGGATTATGGATCGCCCTACTGGTCCTGCACCCGGTATTATGATATGAGGAGGTACTGTATGTCATCCCAGCATACCCATAGGATGCACTGCCAGTAGACTAATTGGGCAGTGTCAGGTCTCTGAGGTTTGGAACCGGCTGTAGTGCCATACCTTCGGAGCTTGCGGAGGGCCATGATGTAGCAGGATAATGCGCGGCCACACGTGGCAAGTAACGTTTAGGAGATGTACATCGCCCATCGGATTGCACTGCTGCATTGGCTTCCCTGTTCTCCCAATCTCCTGTCTATCAAAACGTCTGGTAGATGACTGCGGAACGACTGGCCTGGGGTACACTACCTCCTGCTACACCAGATCAATTTTGGAAATATGTGGAAGCAGCATGGACTGCTGTAGCTCAACCATTTAGCCCATCTTTGATTCAACGTCGAGGCATGCAGCAGCAGTTATAGCCAGCAGTGTCGGTAACATTCAGTACTGGTTGCATCATCCTCCTCACATGTGGCTGTATTTTCAATCAAATGATCTTTGTACAATTTGGTGTCGATCTGGCTGTGCTATATCTGTCCTTGTTGGTGTTGCATTTAGGGTGGTCAGCAATGCACATTTACGTGACATATATCGACCCTTTGGAAACACCCAGTAGTACAAATAATTGAAGAAGTTTGGTGTAGGCAGTGGCTTCCGTCCTTTCAAGCAAGTGACGATATTGCGCGCCATTTCATTCTGATCCTTGGTTGGGGCCCGAGGGAATGGAGTGTCGGTTGTCGATCGGTCGGGTGTCCCCCGGCAGAAGCTGGGAGGGCTGATATCGCAGCACGGCCGCTGTTAATTGGTCGCTCCGGGCCGAGGCAAGGCACACAAGAGCTCCCCTGTAATTGGCCGCCACTTGTGGGTAACCAGTAGCCACGAGCGCCCTTAGCTGTCCTCAGCGTCGGAGTTGTGTTTCCTGTCATGCGGAAGACAAACATCTATTTCCCTCAGTATCTGTGCGACCATACGCACAGAATTCGACTTGTCGTGAACTCTAGTAGGGATTAATCGCAAGAGTTGTTCAAAAACTAAATTAATTACTATGAGGGTTGAAGTTCACATAGACTTATGTAAAATGTTTTTCATATACCTCTCGTTGTAACCATATGTGCATGTGTACTGCGCAATCCGCATTACGTGTGTGACGCTGGATACCTCCGACAGTATAACCATTTTCAACGACTGTCGATAAACTGCAGTATGAGCTCTAATTACTCTAATTTTTCGCTGTGACCATTTGCGGGAGGTAGTAACTTGTAGTTCAACTCGTCTTCGAACTTATGCACTCAGAAATTCAACAGTAGCTTCCTTCTTTACTCACAACGCCTCTCTTGTCTGACTGGCACTGGACTTCGTTCAGAATCTCCATAACACTCTGTCACTTCTTTCGTGATCTCTTGACGAAAGCTACAGCTCTTCATTGCATCTTCTGTAATTGTTACGTTAAATATTTTTCTAAGGGTTTCAGACTAAACAACAACGCTCAAGAATACGTCCAACAAATATTTTATAAACCACCTGCCAATTCTTTAGAGTATGAATAATTCAGTTCATCCAATGGGTCTCAGCCTTCATGTGCTTTCCCTACAGTTTGTCTTACGTGGTCATTCCACGTTAAATAGCTGTGGACGATTACTCCTAGGGATTTTAGGGTTGTTACTGTTTCCAGTGATTTTCCACCAACAGTGTAATGGAACACCAATGCATCTCTTCGCCTATTTACGCGCAATCTTTTACATTCATTTAGCTGGCAATCCGTGCACCAATGATCATCCACTACAGTTCATTACAGAATTCCCTACAGATTAGTGGCGTTGCAGATCTACTGCTGTCTGCAAAATGCCTTATACAACTACTCAGATTACCCTCTAGTTCATTCGTATATATTGTAAATACTCATGGTCGTATAACATCCCGTTGGAGTCCTCCAGAAATTATCCATGTTTACGTTACGTTGTGGCAAAGACTGCGCTGTTTTCTGCGTCCCACTGACAAACTTTTCACACTGTCCTCCGTTGGCTCATCCACCTCCCGTATGTTGGTGGTTACTGCACGCTGACGTCGAATATAGGCAGCGGTTACATTAATGTGACTGGACCGTATAAGTTAGCCATCTCTTTATATTCTTTCTACTTAGTATTCATAATTTTCGTCGAACCAAAATTAACGACCCTGAAAAATACGTCCTCAAGATAGCGTTTCATAAATTGAACTGCACTCCAAAGGTTAAAAATGTGACAAGACATCCTTTATCAATGTATCACAACACAAACTGCATTAGGTTACGAAATCTGTATCAAATCCCAGTTCCATTATGAGAATAGGAAAGTTAGGATTTAAATTTCCATCGACAATGAGGTCATTGGATCACAAGTATGGAGACAACAATGATGATGATTTCAATGATAGAAATCACAGGTGTGTTCACATTATCCAGACTGGCCGATGTGGTACAAATATTGGTAATTCCACAAATACACAGACCAAAGAAGTTTTGCATCGCCCCTGTTCCCAGAACTCCGGAAGATAGACGTTGACTGTGGATATTGTATTACAGACACAGTCCATTTGACTGTACAGAAATGTCACTAAACCCGCCCAAATATGTAAACAACAATGCATGAGCAGCGCCTATTAGACGGAGGGGGTTCGACAGCCGACCAGTTCCAGTTATTTCACCAGGAAGGATGTACACAGCTCGTGTTGTCTGTAGTTCAAACATTCATAGACAGTCAATACCGAGGTTCGATCGCGTCCGCGTTATTACTTTATGACAGGAAATATTCTCAACAAGGGGAGTGTCCAGGCGTCTTGGAGTGAACCAAAGTGATGTTGTTCGGACATGGAGGAGATACAGAGACTGTCGATGAAATTCCTCGCTCAGGCCACCCAAGGGCTACTACTGCAGTGCATGACCGCTACCTACTGATTATGGCTCGGAGGATCCGTGACAACAACGCCCGGCGTCCATGGCGAGGTCAATCTTTACAACCACGACACCATGCAGCGCGGTATAGATGGGCCGAACCACATGCCGAACGGACCACTCAGGATTGGCGTCACGTTCTCTTCACCGATGAGCGTCGCATATGCCTTAAAACAGTCAATCGTCCCTTACGTGTTTGGAGGCAACCTGGTCAGGCTGAACGCCTTAGACACACTGTCCATTGAGTGCAACAAGGTGGAGATTCCCTGCTGTTTTGAGGTGGCATTATGTGCGGCCGACGTGGAGGTCATGGAAGGCGCCGTAACGGCTGTACGATGCGTTAATGCTATCCTCCGACCGATAGTGCAACCATGTCGGCAGCATATTGGCGACGCATTCGTCTTCGTAGATGACAATTCGCGCCCCCACCGTGCACATATTGTGAACGACTTTCTTCGGCATAACATCTCTTGACTAGAATGGCAAGCATGTTCTCCATTCAAAAATCCCTATTGAACGAGCCTGAGATAGATTGAAAAATACTGTATTTGATGGACGTCACTCAACAACCACTCTGAAGGATCTACGCCGAATCGCCGTTGAGGAGTGGGACAATCGTGACCAACAGTGCCTTGATGAACTTGTGGACAGTATGCCACGACGAAAACAGGCATGCATCAATGCAAGAGGACGTACTACTGGATATTGGAGATACCGGTCTGTATCCCAGTTTGGAGCACCACCCCTGAAGGTCTCGCAGTGTATCGTTTTCATGAGCAATGAAAATGGTGGAAATGATGTTTATTTTGATCTCTATTGAAATGTTCTGTATAGTTTCTGGATCTCTCGGAACCGAGGTGATGCACAACTTATTTTGATGCATGTGGATTATGTCTTGGAAAGTAGCAGGATACCGTCCATCAAGAATTTCTTATATCTTAAAGCAATGAATTCCTCAGAAGCGAAAGTTCTTTACAGATTATACGTTTAAACTACATGAACAAAGACCCCTTTCTATGTTCAATATGGTTTTAGAGCAATTATTTACAATGCAGTCTGTATATTTATCCGTTTATTAACCTAATGAGATTAGCATCTTTAGAGGATCTCGCTTACTTGCACAGCTATTGCAATAAAAGTAAACTATTTTCTAGAAATACGCCATTGTAAATTAGCAGGATAACGGCTATAATATGAATGAAAGACAGATTGAGCCATGTTTTCATGTATCAAAGGCTGTTCGGAATAACATTACTGTGCAGGAACTGGTGTTACTGGTACCAATAATAGTACATGAGAATCACATAATAATAATAATAATAATAATAATAATAATAATAATAATAGCAGACTAATAATAATAACAGTTCAGGAGGGAAGTTCTAATTTAGTCAGGAGGAAACGTACAAAAGTATGATATTGGGGATTACCTAACTCTAAGGAACAGAAATTCAGACAGACTGCTCCAACCGTTAAGGAAATCAGAAAGATTGAGTGAAAAGGTGTGTTACGAGTCAAGGCCTCGAGTATGTTTTGGTAACCAACGATGTGGGTTAGCTGTTTGAAGCTGTGAAGAAGAAAATTCCATAACAGGATTCCTGAAACCGAGAAATAATTTAAATGAGATAGTTGTGCAACGAGATGCGATGGGATTGTCTGATAAGATCGAGGGTTTTTGCTGTGATGCTGAGAAAGGATTGTTAATACCGAGGAGAGATGTTTACGTTAATATACAGAATAAATTATGCAGTTATAGCAAAAAGAGGTTTCTCTATCTAATTTCTCAATGCTTGACATCTAAACGCTCTAAGTAACAACATTGTAGTTCATATTTGGTACAGTCTACCCTGGGCTGAGGAAACAACACCTTACCACACGTTGTTGAATCTTGTGTATATTCGTGGAATTTATTGAAGTTTTTATTTGAATTAATTGGGTGACGACGTCCCTTGAACGCTTTGTCTTCCTCTCACCTGTGTGTCCCATGTTAGACACAAGCAAAAAATAGAGGTTGACTCTCACAGAAAAGAAAACACCAATCAACCACTTTTTATAATACTACTTATTTATTTTAGTAGCGCCGTTACCGGTTCCGAACTGACTGGTTCATCTTAAAAAACGGAGCCCCTCATCCTTTCTTTGTACTTATTTACTGGACGTAAACATTTAAGGAAGGGTGACACTGGAAATTTCGTCTGCGATCCCTCAGGATCTCTGACTGTAATACCACCAAGCACAAGGATGGCAGTGCCTGTGTTTTCTTCGAGTACGAGGTCCATGAGCTTTCGGTAATCGTTATTCGTGTCACTTCCTGTAAAAGGGTAATGCCTCCTTCAGACTCGTATATGAAACGGTAGGGAGCTGGTTGGGGAGTAGTAAGACACTGAATCCACAAAATAAAGTAATTTAAGTAGCAGTTTGCTATAAAAACAATCAAACTCTTTACAATGAGAAAATGTACAAATAAATAGAGTCGTAGAAATGCATGGGAGTAAGATGACAAAAAGCCTTCAAAGATTGCCCCAAGCTGGTGGCCCAAATTAAAATTTCAAAATAGTTCAAAATACAGAGCAACTGCAAGGCAAACTATTAACTGCCCTACCGCGTTGCTCGTTAACAGACAATTACAGATGAAGAACATCAACGGATGAAGCACATGACTACACATAGCAACTGCGCAAGTGGCTTAACGTCGAACACAACGACTTTGCCATTTAGAACTGTTTACCGTAATACTGACTAGTCTTCAGTGAACAGAATTCCACTTCAAGGAACTTAAAAATCATTTAAGACAAATGCACAGTAAATGAAGTAACGTGCGGAGGCCATGCTAAGAAACTTCACAACTGGTGATGGGCTTCAGGCTTTACAAGAACTATTCTGAATAGTCTTAAGGTAACTGAGGACACGCCCCCACGGGCAGGCAGGCTATCAGGCTTGTAAATACCGCCAGTTACTACGAGTTGTGAACTTTCTGGATGGGAATCAGAAACCAGTCCCACAACCGAGACGGTACGATATAGGGACGCAGTATGGTAGGAAGCCCCTTGTGAAAAACGGTGTCAAAAACATTCCTAGTCAGCATCTGCGCTGCAAACAGAAACGATACTCGCTGTTTGGTCACGATGATGACATTAAATTCCGTATGCGTGCTTCAGCAACAATCGCTCCAGTTACACAGGTTTCAGTAACTTAACGAAAAAATTGTACTGTTACAGATCATAACAAGCCGTGTGAACTTGGTCAGCTGTGATCCTACTACATCGACAATCAGTGAACATAGCAGCGAGGCTCGTGAACCGCGTGACCGCCACGGTCGCAGATTCGAATCCTGCATCGGGCATGGATGTGTGTGATGTCCTTAGGTTAGTTAGGTTTAAGTAGTTCTACGTTCTACGGGACTGATAACCACAGCAGTTAAGTCCCATAGTGCTCACAGCCATTTGAACCATTTTGAAGCTCGTGAGATGTTCTGCTATTCAACCCAGGGGTTTATTAGCAAATGAACACTCCATTACATTACGGACAGAACACGATTAACCACAGACAGACAAAACGCAAACGTAGATGAAACAGAACGCCTCAAGAACCCTATAAAGATGGCGTACGTAGCATGTCTCCTCACCAGCGCGTCTCAAGTCAAACTGATTACTATACCATTGTGTTCGCATATACCTATGACATATATCCAGGTTTGTGTAGTTGAAGGATAAAAACCTCATTTCAACCTCCGCCCAGACCATGGTGTTCGAGTGAACTTATGGCATATACAGTGCCGGTAAAGAAATTAGTACACCCTGTTAGAATTTTCCAAATTACTCCAGATATTTTGTTGCGAAAATGAATATGAAATACATAAAATAGTTACATTTACACATTCAGAAGCACAAGCATTTCAGACGTACTAGGTATCGGACCATACTGAATCACCAATATTAGTACATGGTGTGGGCTCCACAGGCTGCAATGCAGCCGCTGACTCAGGCATCCAATCCATCGTACAGGTGGTGAATACTGTCCTAGAATGGGTTATTCCACACCTGTTCGACCTGCTCACGTAGTTCTGTAAGAGTTGTTGGCTGACAAGTTGCAGGAGTCGCTTCTTGTCCCATCGTATTCCGCGTGTGCTCTATCGGCAACAAGTCCAGAGATAGTGACGCCCAGGGTAGTTACAGCGCGTCTAGCAGGGCGGTGTATGGGTGAGAACTATCCTGTTAGTACATCACTCTCCTGGTGCAATAATGGCAAAAGAACGGGTCTAACAACATTCTGCACGTACCGAGCGCCCCCTCTAGAAACACCAAAGGTGAACGAGATTCATAGCTTATCACACACCATGTCATAAATCCTGGGGAAGGGCTAGTGTGTCTTCAAATAACGCACTCTACAAGACAGTGTTCACAAGGTTTACACTGTACGGGCAAACAGCAATCACTTGCGGGCAGGCAGAATCTGCTTTCATCGCTGAAGACCACGGCTCACCATTCCATCTTCCAAGTGATCTTCCGATGGCATCATTCAAGCCGTGCACGTTGATGTTGTTGCGTGACTGGAAGACAGGCTAGAGGTTTGGGTCCCGTATTTCTACTGTTAATAGCTGGTAAGCCTGTGCTACGTCTCTCGACGTCGAAAAGACATTTAACTCAATCTACTTTCCTTTCGCGTTGACATGTCTGTGTCCACAAGCCCTGTTACGCGTGTTGTGGTAACTGTACGATCCGCCACTGCTACACTTAAAATACGACGATACTGGCGGCTGTTGTGCTGCGTGGACGTATAGAACCTCGTCCACGGGTATGAGAATGTTCACCCGACCAGTGATACCAGCATCGTTGCACAAGTGACACATCACGTCCAAATTGTATGGCTCATCGCTCAAAGGACGATCCCGCTATTCGGAAGCCCACAATGTCACTCCTTTGAAATGCCCTCATTTCGCTGTAGGGAGCACGAGTGCGTCTTCATGGTACGGTTGCCTTTTTGCTTCACACGTTAGCACCACACAGAGGCCTCTGGATGTCAGCATACTCTATTAAATGGTAGTCACAGATAGTGCTCTGGCAGCTATCCCACTACATTATCTGTAGGTGGAAGACGCTGAAACCATTGTCTACTAACGCCCAATAGCGTATGCCGTCATCGGATCGTCTTTCCAGGTATACCAATTTTTTCGGTTGTGTGTTAAGGCGTGTGTTAAGGCGTGTGCTCTTTCAACCTATGCCCAGACTACAGTGTTTGCTTTTCTTATGAATATATTTAGGTGCGTGTAGTTGAATGCTAAATTTCTGTTTCAAGCCACGAGCAGCAGGAGAGATGTGTGGCAGCGCCACGGTGATGAAGGCGTGGCACTCGCGGGTGTTTACCTGGGGGTCGTTAGGCGTCGACGCGTGCCGTTAGTGGCAGCACAGGCGCCCGTCTCACCCCCGGCTGATAATGCCCCTGATTGATGGTCTCCGTACTCCCACTGTGCCGCCGAAATAAGTCGGCTCCCCCACTGGGCCGTTGTGCACTTAAAGCTGATACCCCAAGAGCACCACAAACAGCCATACAGGAGCTGAAGTATTTTTGTTTAAATTACATTTCGTCTAAATAAGTCATCTTTTATTAAGAGTGAAACAATGTGTTCGAAAACTATACATTACTTTGTAATTCCTGGTAATCTCTTCATCAATTATTTCTGTCGACTTTAAAGAAAAATCTGCGTTACACATATTCTTACTATACGATTTTTAAATATTCAATTTTTTGGCTGGTTTCATAATATCCTTTTTCTTTATCGTTCCAATAATCCCCACGTCTCTAAGTAATTATTACACCTAACATCTTGTTTAATTACAGTATTTAGCATATGCTAGATTCGTACACTTCTACTACTTCTATTCTCTACTGATTTTTCCAGCATTACGTTAACAACTCGCAGACGCCATACCATACATTAAACAATTCCACCACACGGTAAATGTTTTCTGTAGACTTGTTTGCCCCACTTATCCTTTTTCGTAATTTTAAATGAACATAAGCATTCTAGACCGCAAGAAACCATTGTTTAATGGTTATTGGTTTCGGTCAGTAACTATCTTCAGACCTCATACCATATTGGCAGGTAGTGGCAATGACGAAACAGGCGCTACAAAGCCCACGAACGTCAACCGCCTGCCAACATGGTATGAGCTCTGAAGATGGTCAGTAAATTACCGAAACCAGTAATCACAAAGATAAAGTTTTCTTGAGGTCGAGACTGTTATTGTTCATTCTAAAGTACTAAGAAAAACCGCTGTACTCCTTAACAAATTGTAATTTTTCCTCCTATCTATGTAATTATGTAGTTACGTAGTTCTCAGTTCGTTCCACAATAAATCATTCATAATAGGAAACACAGTCATAACTCATTCACTCAAAATGATTCAGAAATTTTACTTGTTAGACTAAAATCAGGCGATGATTCTTCTTTTCTGCTGGCCCGTGCTTTGCGGCAGTCTGCTACTCTGTACAAATAAAATGCCTCGTATTTTTGGGAGCGTTGTATAATCAGTAGGGAAACCTCAGATCAAGCGGATATTTGGATTTGATGAAGTTTAACCTTCCGAAGAAGTAATGGAGCTCTTGGATTATTAAATTCAGGTTCGTATCCAGTCTTTCGGAAGTTCCCTTCTGATTAACAACTACGCAATATATCGATGAATATCATTAATTCTCAAATGTCGAATAATGTAGAGTGGTACACATCTTTTGTATGAAGGAGCAATATATATATATATATATATATATATATATATATATATATATATATATATATATATATATATATATTCCTTTTAATCGTACAATTTCGTATCAGTTATCTTTTGTCATAAATCTCAATATTCAGATTACAATTCTTCAAACAATGCTCAGGCTAGTCGGCACGAAGATAATCTTGGAAGCTTTTTTCTAACAACTACCAGAGGGAGTACTACAAAGAATAATTATGCTCTCATGGCATAGCTATGGTATGAAACTACTTTGCGCATCGATTCTGCGAGTTTGAAGATAGAAAATTAGTAAACGTCATTCAAGGGTAGAATTGTATCAGAATAATTCATCGAATATAAAGAGATATTACAAAATGCTGTCAAAAATTACTTTTTGGTAATTCTTCATGCTGCACTTTATCTCGCTACTCTACTTTTAACATTCTTTGATAAAATCACATTTCATGTTCAGTTTCTTCTTCTCTCGACTGCATAATTTTCATATCTTCCACACTGTGCACTAGGTAGAGACTTCAACGCACTTCCTCGTCAGGTCCATATGAATAGTAGTTCTCAGTAACGCTCTTTTATTGGAGAAAGTTCTCTTCTGTCGCAGTATAATGATACCTTCCTTGCGCTCTTGCCTTTAAAATGTTTTAGCATTGCACTCATACTGATACTACGACCATCTGTCTTGACTTCAGTACAACTGGGCGACGTGGAGACGTTCATGGAAACGAAACTGGTAGTAACACAATAAATCTGTAAAATTTCGGTTGACGTAGTTTTCGTTACTTATTGGTAATATATCAACTATGTCGTAGAGAGAGAGAGAGAGAGAGAGAGAGACTATCGTTTATAACAGTCAAAATATCCTGCGCAACTTTTAATTCATATAAGTCGATGATACATGCTTTGGGAAACAATTAAAACGATCTTCAGAGTGACTGTAGCACATATTTATGGAAGTATGATATTGAAACTAGGCCTCGGGTTTCAAATATTGAGTTTCGTCATATCGCAACGTGAACCGTAAAAATGTATGTATTTCTGAGACATGGAACTATATTCTTACTTGACAGTGACTCGATATTTATCTCAATATCTTTCACTCCCTGCTACTCTTATTGAGAAACCGGATATACTCCGGTGCTTCGTAACAAGAGTTAAGGGAGGGTTTTTGCATTCCGTCGATTTTTACTCTTCTGTACGTTATTCGATAAAAAATGAACATCCTTTTAGTATCAATATGTCAATAAATTCACTTTTCCTAGCAAAGAAGTGAAGTATAAATAAAACCTATTGAATAAAGTAAAGCAATTCGTGAAGGTTCTGATACGTAAGGTGAAACTAATAAACAGGTATACTCTAGGCAGTTCCAGTGTTAGTTTGGTATTCGAAAAATTACACTGCGGGTTTTAGTTCTGTCGCTGACGTAAACTTCCGAAATTACTTATGCCAATGAGGTAAAAGAAAAAAAAAACCAACAGCATCATCTATTCGTTGTCTTATGTACTTCGGAGCTAACAGTGCCACCCAATGGTTATATTGGTGTACTACGTCGTAAAAATCCGAACCACCAAACAGAGAAGCCTTCCACACCTTTAGAAAATTCATCTGGTAGCGTTGGAGATTAGTGTATTCGAACAGACAGACAGAATGACACCATAGTTTTGAAGAAAACTGAAAATCACGATGTATTTCCGTTATCGAATTTTTATTAAATAAAGCTTCTATGTTGGCCTTAGCTCTGCACAAGCTGCCTGTGAAAACCCCATGAAAAATGATTTAGCAGATTTGGAAATTCGCGTGTTCAAACAGACGGACATTATGGTTTACCTGTTTAATTATTGGAGTACATCTCTAAGTATTTACTCTGTCACCTCAAAACCATATGCTGCCAAAACGTTGCTACTGAATTGTATCCGTTTCACTGAGTCGTCTTTGGTTAGGAGGCTCCCAAGTGATCAGAAACGTTGGTGTGGCAGCAGTGTACTTTCATTTAATTCTGTAGTACCAAGTAACGACGCATAAAATACGTACATTACCAATGCAAGTTCGGTAGACACCTTAATGTAGCCACACTGTGTGTGATCTTAGGCTTCATAACCAACTCGGTACCTTTCTGTAGAGCCGGGCAGCTGAAGCCTGTCTGACCTGTCGCCACCACAGCGCGCCGCGCGGCCATAACTCAAGCGCGTTAATGCTGCGTGAAATGTTTGCACGCATATTTTACCGGACGCCGGGAATAAATTGCCGCGGATTGCGTTTTACTGTCAATATAACACGAATTAACAACGCAAATGGCCTGCGATATTCCTGAATTACTACTGTCACTGCGTGCGCGCCCAGAGGATGCGGTCATGGCAACCCCTGCTCTACAGGCAACCCGCAGCGCTGACGGGAAACATGACTGCGCTGATCGCTACTTACGCAGGTAATTTGAGTTCCCTCTGGCGGTACAGATATTGCACAGTTGGCACCAGTATCTGGAGGCGCGTCGCGTGAATGTTTTGATGTTTTTTTCGGAGTACTCCTACTAAGGACAGTAAATAATGCGTGACTACTTCGCTGCTGCGCAGTCCATTAAATGTGGAAATTATTAGAGATGAAATACCGGGAAAATGCAAATCCCTTACATGGTTGGAACAAATGTAGGTATCTATTGCACATGTAGTGTAAGATATATAAGACCGGTGAAGAAATACCGTCTCCTTTCAAGAATAATGCAATAATCTCAAGACAAAAGAAGGTAGGTGACTGGCTATTTCTGTGATAATCCATGCTTCCCAAATCAAAATGCAAACGTCTATTATCTACAGAAGTATAGATGACAGGTAGAAGCCCAATTTTAGATACGTCACTTTCGATTCCGTTTAAATGGAGAAATACACGAAGGAATAGATACTGTACGACTTATATTGGAATTTAGGTTTAAAAAGTAAATCCTACATTTCTAGCAGTTGTAGATTTAGAAAACCCTATTGAAAATGTTGAAAGGAACATTCCGTTTCCATGCTTCAGTGACAATCGCTCCAATTACACAGGATTCAGTAACTTAACGAAAAAATTGTACTGTTTTAGGTCATAATAAGCCGTGTGAACTTGGTCAGCTGTGATCCTACTACATCGAGAATCTGTGAACGTAGCAGCGCAGCTCGCGACAGATGTTCTGCTAATCAAATCAGGGGGTTATTAGCAAATGAACACTCCATAACACAATAGACAGAACAGGTTTAACCACAGACAGACAAAACGCAAACGTATATGTAATTGAACGCGTCAAAGCCATGTCTGCTCACGACCTCGTCTCAAGTCCAACTGATTACTATACCATGGTGTTCGTAAATGTTGAACTGAAATTGTCAGGAATAAAATACAGGGAGCGAAAGGCAACGTAGACCTTAATAGATACAAAACGGTAGCTGCAGAGATGAAGTATGTGAAAGGCAAGCACTAATTGAGAAAGGAATGTGACAATCTTGCATCTCATCCACCTTTTCAATCTGTACCTAGAGCCCTTACGAAAATGAAGGAAAGGATGAATTAGGAACAGGAAGAAAAGTTTAAGCAGAAAGAGCAGTTATGTAATGAAAAACATGGAAATAAAGGCAGGTGATTGTAAATGAATAACATCAGGCGATGCTGAGACATTTATACTGGGAAATGAAACACGAAGAGTAGGAGAGGAGTTTTGGAGAAAATTTAGTTTATGGCTAAATGAATATAAAGTGCATATTGGCAACAGTAAGACAACCTCACCACACTAAGTGATATCTGCTACCATCGGCAATAAACTAGTTTTATTGAAGTATTTGTCTGAACTGTAGCCTTTCGTGAAAGTAAAAAGCGGACTAAAAAAGTACGGACAAAAACAAAGTAGAAATTTAGAAAAATGGTGTTACAGAAGAATACAGAAGATTGAATGGGTAGGTTGAGTAACTAATGAATAGGCACTGCCCTGAATTGCGGAGAATATATATTTACAGCTCAGTTTGAATACAGGAACGGAAAGGGAGAACAGGTTATGTCTCTAAAGTCTCCACTGGTTTGCTGCCGGATCCTAAAATCAAACTGATTCAGTATTTCGGCCATCTTTAGGAGACCGCTGCAGCTGCTGATGAGTCACGCTGAAAACTGATGGAATGGCAACAAAATATGATCCTGTTGCTGCTCTCCAAAACAGGGCATGTGGGCTGCCCTTACTGGAACACCGGCGGCAGCGATACATCGCTCAGAGGGTTTACACGTCCTGCAAAGAGGAAAGTCATTGACTCTATTAATAAAATTGTCTGCCAACCGAATTTCAATTGCTTCTTTATAAACAATCTTCAAAAACCCGGACGTGTTGGAAAATATCGCAGACTCGTCAAATTTCGTCAAGTGTCCCTCCTTTAGGCAAATGTTCATCTAACGCCGATTTTTCGGGTTGATGTAGCTTCGTATGATAGTAATGTTCCAAACACCTATCCTACATTGTGCATATCGAAAGGCTAAAGTAAGCCTTCCCACAGTGGCACGGAATTTTATATATATCAGTCAGCGAAGCACCAAATCATCTAAAACATGGTCGAGTAGTGCCTTATGGAAGGAGGGCGGAACACACTCTTAATGTTAAACCTCCTTAAAATTCTTCCAGTTTTAAGCGATATACCCCAGCATAAGGAATAGAGGCCACAGGTCTTTGATCTTCTTTATGCACCCCCTGGCATCCTTCAGACTCCATACCCCGAAGAATCTGGTTCTGAGATTTTCCTTAAAAACAGCCATCAAATGCGCAAATTCTTGTGTTAATGTGTCCGCATCGGAAATTGCATATGCTCTGGGCACCAGAGTCCTAAGGATACATCTGCGGTGGTATGGTGGACGGCAACTCTCAGCATGCAGATACCGATCGTTGTGTCGGCTTTCGTAAATACTATGTCCCAGAGTACCATATTTTTCTTTGGAAACCATAACATCCAGAAATGGAAGCATCTTGTTACTTTCAACCTCCATGGTATATTTAATGATGGGATGAAGACAGCTGAGGAAATCATAAAAGTCTGTTGAGAGCATAAAGGCCAAACCGTCTACGTAACCTCAGTGCCGTATCCTCGGAAGCCCTTTCGAATAAAAAGGCGACCATGGGCGATAAAGGACTATCTATAGCGACTGCGAGATTCTGTTCGAAAAAGCTGCCATTAAATGAAACATACTTGGATGTAAAACATCACGACAAAGACTCACCATTTCTTTATCCGGTTTTCTACTAATCGATCTCAGGGGCTCTTCCAGAGGGACTCGGGGAAATATACTACTTCAATACTCTAACAACAGACAGATCTTTGGGAATCAAGGAATAGTTAATTTTGTAGCAGAGGATAGGGGGAGGAGCGGAAGAAATGGTAAAGTATGTCCGAGGCGTCATAGAAGGTTCGATTATTTATACCTCGCAATAGGTTTGCAAGACTGAATAGCATTGCACATAACAGACTGGCGTAGAGAGCTACATCAGTCCTGTCTTCATACTGAAGAGCACGACAACTTATTCGCATAGTTGCATAGAGTTCACTGCTTCTTTCGAACCCGTGAAAATCATTTGGTCTTCGGGTATTTATTCAGACTAAGGTTTTCAATTTTTATCACTCATAGGCCTTATTATTTTCCTTTGACTAAAAAATGCAGTCCTCTTAACTGAGCTAACGCTCACCCTTGTTTTCGAAGACACTATTCATCTTACTAGAACATCTGTCTGAGCTGCTTCGGCGTGAGAAGATCTTTACTGTATTAACCGGAAAAAATTCAAAACATTAAAAGAAAAATTAGAAAAGAGCCTTTCTAAAGGACAAAAGCGGATTTGAAACTTTTAGCGCATGATTTTTATTTCAACTACAACTGTTTCAATCTGCTGTGGCAAGATTCATAGAAGTCGATAATGCAGTGGTATTGGACTAGCAGTTTCGTAAGGGTGTACTGATACATTTGCACTTCACAATAGACTCTCTATGGTGTGGAAACAGAATTACAGCTATGGTTAATGCTACTCCACAGTGTTTATATTATATGTAATAATAGTCCGTGTACACTTGTGAGTGCTGGAAAATGACTTAGAGTCGACATTAGCCAATCGCACAGTAAATAAAGCATAACTATACTGTTTACTACAGAGTGCAGACAGTGGTTTCTTTCACAAAATTCTTGGATGCTGTGGACGCACATATGAACAAAATATTTATGAAAGTGAGTAGTATTCAATACCATCTGAACTGCACCTACACTCTCGAGCACGAATCAGAGATTTATGTGACCTTGATCATTGAATAATCTATCAACGAGGTGCTGAAAACTTTGCTTCGGTTCTCACAAAGTACTGGTCTTGAGTTGCAACACACGTAACTTTTATATGCTCATACGTTTCACAGTTTTATTATGGAAGTTCGTCTACAAACTACTGCGATACGCTTTACATTACAGTGCTCTTTTTTCTGTTTTTTTTTTAAATTATTATTCGTTCCTAGGTATAAGCGTTCACCAAAGGTAGAAAATAATTCAGTCTCAACGATAATGTGGATGGAGTAATCACTATGCGGAGCTAGAGATGATTGGCTTGAACCATACAACTTCCTAGAACTCCAAACCTCAATTATTTTATAGTGGATAGTATAAACCACCTGAGTATACATGGTATGCAAGACACAAAATAATTTGTTTTTTCAGGTCTCAGTAAATAAGTGGTATCCACACAATCGTTTGCAAGTGAATGACGTCCATCTTTCTGAATATAATTTAAGGAAGAATTACTCATTTTCTCTCTGTCAGACTATAGTCTTACGGATCATATGCTCACTAACATATTGGTCGTTAAAATGTCCTCAGAGTTCACCGTTTGCCGAATATAGCAATTACTTTTCTTAGTATGAATCAATTCATACTGAATAACGTCGGTAACTACGTAGAGCAGTCCTGGATGACGCAGTTGTATATAGAGTTGTCACGAAGATAGAGAATAGTAGCTAAATGTAGAAAAATATGCAGTGGATCGAAGTTAATTGTAGGAACTTGGGTTGGCTGTCGACATTAAAAATATATAAAGCATTGCAAGTAAATAGTTAGAAGTACTCGCTATTGTTTACTTACATGATTGGCGATAAATAACTGGGATCAATCCCAGCCATTAAATACCTGAGAGTACACTTATGGATCGATGGAAAGCGAAAGGATCGAACAGACGAAAATGCAGATGCCGGATTTTAAATCACTGGAAGAACCTTCAGGAAGTTGGTCCACCTATGGTGGAGAGGCTTTAGGAAACTCTCGTTCTACCGATAGGCCAGTATTGTTTCTCAGCCGCCAAAGTTATCCAGTATATTTCATAAAAATAATAGGGGAGGTAAAAGGACAAGTATTTAGTTAACAAAAGCGTCACGGAGATTCTTATCCAATTGCATTTGTAGATGACGTGATGTGAATGTCAAAATTCCTTGAGCATATGTTTGCAAATTCATTCTACAAACCAAAGCCTCTCACATATCCCTTGCAAAAAAACTCGTCTTTTTTTTTGTCTTCTGACTGGTTTCATGCTACTCGCCACGTATTCTTGCCCTGTGCCAACCTCTTCATCTCAGAGCAGCACTTGCAACATACATCCTCAATTATTTACTGCATGTATTCCAATCCTCGTGTTCCTCTACAGTTTTTGCCTTCTGCAGTTCGCTCTAGTACCTTGGAAGTAATCCCCTGATATGTTAACAGATGTCCAATTATCCTGTCCCTTCTTGTCAGTGTTTTTCACATATTCCTTTCCTTTACGATTACGCGCAGAACCTTCTCAGTTATTACGTTATCAGTTCATTTAATTCTCAATACACCTCTGTAGCTCCACATCTCAAATGCTTCGATTCATTTCTGTACCGGTTTACCCACAGTCCATGTTTCACTACCACACAATGCTGCGCTCCAAAGTACATTCTCAGAAATTTCTTTCTCAAAATGAGAACTACGTTTGATACTAGTAGACTTCTGTTGGCCATGAATGCCTTTTTTTCCCTTTGCTACTCTGATTTTGATGTCTTCCTTGCCCCGTCCGTAATTGGTTATTTTGTTACCTATGTAGTAGAATTATTTTCGTCTTTGTTCAGTTTACTCTCATTCCATGTTCTGTACTCATTAGACTGCTCATTTCATTCATCACATCCCGTAATTTCTCTTCAGTTTCACTCAGGATAGCAAAGTCATCAGCGACTCGAATTATTGATATCCATTCACCCTGATTGAACAGCAAGGCCTGAAAGGCTACATACCTGTCTTACACATTTTTAAGTGTAGCACTCGGTTCTTGGTCGTCGACTTCTATTATTCCGTACTATTCCCTCTTTTCTCTTGTACATGTGGTATATTGTCCGTCTTTTCCTATAGCTCATTCCTATTCTTTTTCAGGATTTCGAACATCTTGCACCATTTTAAATTGTCGAACGATTTTTCCAGATCGACAAAGCCTATGAATGCGTCTTGATTTTTCTTTACTCTTGCTTCCGTTATCAACCGCAGTACCATTATTGCCTCTCTGGTGCGTGTATCTTTCCCGAATCCAAACTGATGGTGATCAAACACATCCTCAATTTTCCTTTCCTTTCTTCTGTACTTTGTTTTTGTCACCAAAATGGATGCGTTAGGTGTTAACCTTATTGTTCGACAATTCTTGCAATGTCAGCTCTTGCAGTCTTCGGAATTGTATGGATGATATTGTTCCGAAAGTTATAGTTTATGTCGCAAGATTCATAGTTTGTGCACACCAACGTGAACAGTAGATTTTTGCCACTTCCTCCATGATTTTAGAAATTCTGGTTTTCTGGTTTAAGGTTATGTGGCCTTTCTGCCTCATTTCATCTTAAGTCCTCCAAAGTTCTCTCAAATTTCGATTCTAGTAATGGGTTACCTGTCTTTTCCAAATGGACTCCTGCTTCTTCTTCTATTTCGTCACAAAAATCTTTCCACTTATAAAGGCCTTCAACACTCTTTCCACCTATCCGCTCTTTCCTCTGCATTTGTGGAGTTCACTTTACAATATTAATGTTACCACCCTTGCATTTAATATCAGGAAGGTTATTTTTACTTTCCTAGTAGCTGAGTGCGTTCTTCCGACAATCATATCTTTTTCGATTTCTTCCGATTTTTCATGCAGCCATTTGGTCATAGCGTCCCTGTAGTTCCTATTTATCTCATTTCTCAGCGACTTGTGTTTATGTATTCCTGAATTGTATTGAACATTATTGTACTTCCTTGTTTCATTGATCAACTGAAGTATTTCTTCCATTACCCAGGGTCCTTAGCAATTACCTTCTTTGTACCTATCGTTTTCCTTCCAACAACAATGAAGATGAAATTAGGGATTCGGTGCTTAAGTGGCATTTACAATAGATGGAGGGGGAAGGGAGAAGTACACGACCGACCAAACGACCAATCTGTATGTTTTCCAGCCAAGCATGTTGATGTACCGATACAGCATGGTCTCATACAGTATGTCTGAACTAAAGGATACGAAAATAGTTTTTGAATCCTAAGTATTTTTGTGTTGTTTAGGATGCCTTTGTTTGGGATGGGGGAGCACTTTTTTGATCAATCTGAAATTTCCCACGCTCAACGAACAGTACTTAAAATATATTTCATTTCACACGTATACCTGACAATTGCTTTCACACAGATGTTTCAGAATTATTCTTTACATCGTTGGAAACGATAAAATTAATTTCCAAATAGAATTTAACGCTGTGTAACAAAGCGCCTTTTTTGCTGCCAATCAGTGATTCGCAATAAAAAGTCTCGTAGTGTCTGTCATGGGAATGGTGCTATTCAGTGTTACTCAGAAAAAAAAAACGCATGTGTGCGGTGCCAATTACTGGCACTCATATATTGACAGTATCGTACTGACACATCACTATTCGTAACGCCCGCGGTTTCATTAGTTTGCGGAAAAGTACTCTCCTGAAACTGTATCAGATGAAAGTAAAACACTGAGCTGCGTTGCAGCAGAATGAGATAAATATCCCAATTTTTCATTGAAATCCAATTTATGCAAATTTTGTGACGTCTACTCCAATGCTAAACACACTAACGTATCACAAGATTTGAAAAAGTAATGTCAATCCAATTTACTGTCTGAATAATGAAAAATACACTGCTTTCTACCAAAATTTCGGAACTCTGTGGCATATAATGTAGCAGTCTCATCAAATTATTTGTCACCGTTAAGTATAATACGACGATCATTCAATAATTAAGGAGACAAATTGGTCTGGGGAGAAAACTGTTAGTAGGACAAGTTTTGTAATTTTATTGTTTTATGTTATCGTCTCTGGGATGAGCCCTGATCAGCAGATGTATCAACATTGTTTTGTTTATAACCTCAAAAATACAATTCAATATGGTGAGTTTTCTTGAAATGCCCACATTGGTTGAACAACGTTCGGTTATCCGTTTTTTACTTGCTGAAGGCAAGAAACTAGTGAATATATACCGGAGAGTGTCTGACGTTTATGGTGAAGGTTGTAAGAACCGTGCAAATTTTTTCAGGTCAGTAGAGCAGTTCAAAAACGGTCACGACTCAGTGACGGACGAACACCGTTCTGGCCGACCAGTTGCAGTTTCAACTCCCTCACTTGGAAGTCGAATTTCTGACATTATTTGTGCCGACTGCAGTGTGACTGTGGAAGTGATGGTTGATAGGGTTCATGTTAGTACTGGTAAAGTTCATAAATTATCTGTAACACGTTGAAGTACTGCAAAAAAGGTGCAGGATGGTTCCCAAAGGAATTGACGAGGCTATACAAGGACACAAGTTTGAGAGTATGCACTGAGCTAAAGGTACGTCATGAAGGAGATGGTGAGCACTTCCTCAACGAAGTTTTAACTTGTGATGAAACCTGGGTTCACTATTATGAGCCAGAATCAGAAAGACAAAGCATGAAGTTGAAGCACATCAACTCACCTGCCAAGAAAAAATTCAAAACCCTAACATCAGCGGTGTTTTGGGATGCTGAAGGTCCAGTTTTTTTTGTGACTATTTCGATGCGCAGTATGCAATGAACAGCCAGTACTACTCGGATTTGCTTTGAAACAATGTGAAGCTAGCCAAGAGAGAGAGACGTCGTGGATCTCAGAGGAGAGATGTGAATCTCCAGGAAGACAACGCACGTCTTCATACTGCTCAACTAAACCGTCATCCCCCTTACAGTCCTGATTTAGCACCTAATGATTGCATTTGTTGGGTTCACTGATGGAGGCATTACGTGGGAAGAGGTTCCAGGACAACGACGACGTCAGAAAGTTTGTGGGAAACTGGTCCAGACATCCGGAATAAAAAAGCTTATAGCCCATAGGAACAAGTGCATAAATATTCAGGGCATTATGTTGAAATGTAGTAATAGTACTGTTTTGTAAAAATAAACGCTTTTTCCTCCAGACCACTTTGTCTCTTTAATTACTGAATATCACTAGCATTTTTCACTCGATGTACCAAAACACACACTGAACATTACTAGTGTAAAAATGCATTAAAATTACTCAGTATGAAAATTGGGTACCATCTGCCTCATTCTCCCTTAATTATCGTACTTAAAAAATTCCCGAAACTTTTTGAATGGGAACCTATTCGCACTCTCTTTAACATGAAACTTACATGTCACATTCCCAATCTCCACTAATTGTAACTCTCACACCCTCTAGTCCGTTACTGTAAGCCACTCATACCCATCCACACCCACCTACCCTTCCTCATGCAGTCATGCAGCTCAGTTCACTGTCACTAAGTCTTTGGGTTTCACAGTCATCGTCTCCTGTCTCGCAACCATGGTCTCCTTCTTTCTGTTCTACTGCTACCATCTCCTCCCACATTCATTCTCTAGGTCTGCTCTCTCTTACTCCTGCTTTTTCATTTATACCTTCCGACTGCTGTTTTCTCCTCTCACTGTCGATATCTTTTCCTCGTTGTAGTTTTCATGGACTCTGTGTCTCATTATCACTGGCTCTCATCCACTTGCTCTTTCCTCTGCTTTTCTTCCACTTCCACTGACTTCCTTTCACTCTTTTTTCTGTCACTGTTCGGTCATTGTCAACTACATTCCATTCCCAGTGTCTCCCTCTCTTTCTCTCACATTGACAGTGACAACTTCGCTCTTTCCCTAGCGTAATCACCGTCTACTATACTCCAACATTTATTGCTTTTCCGTCCCTTTCCTAGTGCCTCTGCCTCCTTCTCCCTAAGCAAAAAAGGCAAAACTATGTTCGAATGCCAAACATTTCGCGAAAATTTTTAAAGGTTCTTAGAAAGGTTGAAAGAGTCAGCTGCTACCTCACTTTTCAATCACAATCTGTTAATAGACAGGAGCAAATTCATTTTTTTTGTTCTGCTATTTATAGCATTTGCCGCTGATACCCTTCTTTTCCCAGCTACAGAATGTCATTCCTATAAAAAGAACCTGCTCTGATAGTAAAATTTTGTTAGTTGGATTACGTTAAAACTAAATGACGTAAAAGTAAATAATTTTACATTTCAGATCGGATTTTATGTGAAAAGAGACTTCTGCTATGCTTCATCACTACAAGAACATGCGGATCTCCATAAACCTTATGGTGATGGTTCAAATCAAATGGCTCTGAGCACTATGGGACTCAACTGCTGTGGTTATGAGTCCCCTAGAACTTAGAACTACTTAAACCTAACTAACCTAAGGACATCACACACATCCATGCCCGAGGCGGGATTCGAACCTGCGACCGTAGCAGTCGCACGGTTCCGGACTGCGCGCCTAAAACTGCGAGACCACCGCGGCCGGCCCTTATGGTGATACCGAAGATGCTTTACAGAGTATTTCTCCGTGCTTTGTCACTTTATAAACTACAATTTCACCTCACACCGGGCCTTAGATGTGTATGTTACATGTACAATTAAGGTAAATTTGAAGTTCTGTATACCTTGAACGGAAAAAACTTCAAGTAAATTATCGGGATTGTTGGGGATTGGGATCTTTGGATTACATCGTAAAAAAATTCATCCATTCTCTGTTCATAGCCGTCTTGGAATCTACGGCTTGGTATTGGTACCCAAAAACCCTGTTTTCCGTGTTTTCTAAGAAATCGCCCATGAGTTAAATGCTGGAGGTGAAAATCACCTATTACGGCATTCTGGGGGAAAACAAGATTGAAATTCCTAATGAGATGCAGCCACATCGTCCGGGAGGAGTAAATTCCTCTGTGTTTGGGTTCTCTGATTCCATACCACTAGTACCATATCTATCAAAGAAGTCATCAGCAGTTATACTTGTCTCTTCTCTTCACTCATCACGTAGTTGGCCACGAAAAGAAGCCAGAAGTAATAGATCGTTACAATAAACATAAGTGGGGTGTTGGCACCATGGATCAATTTGTCGGCACCTATAGCGTGAAACGCAACACCAACCGCTAGGCCCTTGCACTCTTCTATAAGAGACATTGCTGGAAACGCTGCAATGGTTATATGTTTGCATCATCACCAAAAATGCCCGACTTCAAATCAGAAGAGGCGACAGTTCCTGCTGCAGTTAGGACGACATCTTGTGCATCATTACATCAACAGAAGAATGCTTGATAGGAGGTGCCTTCAAGAGGAAGCTAAAAGTTGTCTTCTTGCTCTTGGATATGACTATGAGGCTAAAGAACTCAGTACACCCGTGAATCACCAACCCACTGACAAACGATAAAGATGTTCCTTGTGTCCAAGAAACCTGGACAAAAAAAAATTACAATTGGTAACTACCGTGGAAAATTTGTATGCAGTTCTCATTTCAGCCTGATTGTAATATGTTTAGAATGTAATAAAAATGAGTAAGTTTGTCGTGGTGACACGGCCATTTCTATCACAGTAAGATTGGAACAGGTATTTCATTGTACCGAAGTTGTCATTTTCTTTTCGTTTTTGTTACGATCTCTACAGACATAGAAAAAACTGATAAATAAGAAAATATACCAGTTGTCTTCAAAAAGATGAAATACAACGGTATGTACTGATAGTGTTTGATATGTAAGTATATAAATGTAAAAAATAAAATATGTTTTTGTAAACAGAAGTTATGTACAGCAAAATATGCGCAAATTATATAATGACGTATTATCTGCCATACAACATAAAAAAACTAATTTTCATTTAATACATATAATCCAATGATAATAAAACAATGTGGAATATAACAATTCGATATTACAACAAGGAAGTAACGGCATATTCTAGCAATAAATAAAATGCTCCAGTCAAATGAACTGGGGTCTTGAGAGACCCCACATGGCAAGACATGTAACGTTTCCTATGTGCCCAGCGCAGGGATAATTATTCTCACAAGACAGACAATAACTTTACAGTATGATAAACAGGAATAATGTATTAAGGCGCCTCCTTCTTTACCTAATAACATTGCAGTATTGCATGTAGCGCAGATACAGTCAGAAACCTGTGGGAAAATGTAGTAAAACAAGCTTTAAATAAACAGCTGCAATAATAAAACAATACACAATCAACACATGGAAAAGGAAATAGTAAAACTTAAAAATGAAATGATTGATCCGTTGCTATTTGAACTGAAGACAGCGAATGAGAGTAGAATAAATTAAATACAGTCTAGTGGTCGTGGAGTACTAACGACTAACTAACTACGTCTCTGGAAAACTACGTTTACATTGTGTTTGAAAGAAGTGTCTACATTCAGCGTTTACTACCATCTGATATTTATGTAAAGGAAACAGACAGATTTAAGATTAAGAACCATTAAAATCGAGCATTGGAGAGATGCATTTTGGCAGTGCATAGGAGGATGAAGGAAAAAGCAAAGCCGTTACAGGAAAGAGACTAAATCGGAGGATGTTATTAGGACTGCAATGAAAAATGAAATTATGGTGGATGTTTGATGTGTCGAGGCGAATGATTGGTAAATAGATGAAGGGAATGTTATACATCAAAAGGAAAGCAGACGTGACAGTCTAATTAATAATGAGTAAACGGCACTAGGAAAGATGGGTGCGAATTGGATAGGAGACCGTAATGCATGGAAGGTCTCGAGGAGGTGTTAACCTGGCACGAAGTCCTCACGTAGTAACTGACGTCGACTGGTTGATAATAAAAACTGTGGTAGTGGTGGTGGAGGTGGTGATGATGATAGTACAAGATCAGTCACGAGCTGTCAATAAAAATAGAAAGGACTCTTGTATATGCTTCAAATTTCCTTAATAACAAGTAATTGACTTCTGGTGGTGAGATTCAATGAGTATGAAAATGGATTGGAATAGCACACAGCATACGGTAGTAACAGTCACGATATACATGACAATTTAGGACACGACATATTTAACGATTCTGCTGTTATATGATAGCACAAACGACCTCAAAATGTATGTGCTGTAAAGTAAACAACGTAAAAATATGAATTTGTCCCAAGGGTTCGATGAAGGTATTGTTTCATTACGGTACTTATAAACATTTATTGACGTATCATTTCAGCAGCTGTTGTTAGCTACATAACTTATTTGATATCTGAATTTTATTTCTCAGGTGTATGGCGGCATTCATAAACTCTGAATAGGATTTATGCTACATTTTGTTGTAAAAACCGAAATTTGAAGGCATTGATATCCTTTGAAAATATGTCGATGTGCAAAAAAAGCGAGTAATTAGAACTGGGTATTACGTATTTCTTCTTTATTCTGTTGGAACTATCTTCTGACGACTAAACGTAACAGAACTCTACACAGCTTATGGATAATATATTACAAGAAAAATAATCACAATAAAAAACTATTCAGATATGACACTACACGCGGAAAATGTGCAAATGTAACTGTACTTATCGTAAAACCCATTCAAAATAAGAATTTACTTCAATTTTCAAATTCACTCACAGACAAAAGTTTTACTCAACACTTAATCCCGGGATGTAGGGCACAAATAACAAAAATTGGCAGTGATGCATGCATATGTATTCAATTGGAATATGTTGAGCTCGCAAATTAAAGAGAAAAAGAAGTTCTGTAGAACTAGTTCCCATGGAGGGGACTCCTGAGCCACGTCAGTAGGTGGTGGAATGTGTCGACGTAAATACTTAGTTGCAAGATATCAATGATGTCGACGTCCTAAACAGTTCGTTTATATCAACGCTCCACATGTTAGATTGGGCTCATGTCCAGGAAGCAGGCAGTTAGCTCCGATCTCGTAATCCCAGCAAGCTGCAGGAGTATGGCGATACGGTCTCACTATGGGTTGCAGAATCTCGTCCCTGTACCGTAGGGAAATGAGACTGCCCTGGCTAACGTAATGCCATCATTGGATATCACTCCATAACCTACTTGTTGCACAGGTATGACACAATGCTTGAGGGGTTCGATATAACCGGACTGTATACAGGTACGTTTTATGGGATTAAGAGATCCAAGTTTAGTCAGTAAACAAAACCTGGCCCCAAACCTGGGACTGGAGCGTGTGCGATGGCGCGCGCATCTGGGGTAAGCCGGATGGAAAACCTATCACTACCATTATTTGGCCGACAAGGCAGGAGAGATGGTGGCGTAAAGTTCTAAACAAAAGTAAAACCTTGGGCCTCCATTCTGTACGATTTCTTGCCTGCCTGTAATAGAGTGTAAGGTGTTGTGGTGTACGACGTCGCCATGGCCTGGAGATTCCCATCATGTAATCGTCTCTTAACGGTTTGATGCGATATAATGTCCTGTAGCGTCCTCGCACGTCGAACTCAGCACTGGAGCAATCAGCCTACGGTTTCTTTGTCTCAGAGGTCGTATATATCGATCATCCTGCGCACCTGTCGAACTGGACGATCTGAGATGTGTGACGCCTGAACACTGCTTACCATTTGGTACCATGTTCGCAATATATCACTTCGACTGTGTTACTCATATCGAACAACTTCCCTATTACACAAGCCTTATGCGTCTAACGTCGTAACGTGATGATGCGAAGAAGACCATTGGTCTCTGTTGTCCTTTGTGGCACCACGTATGTTCACTCTTCCTTCCACAGATATCGTTAATACATCCCCACTAGTGCTTTACTACATATTGAAGTTGTGGGATCCATTCAAGTGCGGTGTTCTATCTGCAGGTTGCGCTCATGGTAACTGATAGTAACTGTGTGTATGTTTACAAGCAAGGCGGGTGCGATCTTCCGATGGGTACATAAACAGTCCAGTAGCAACAAACCTACACGACATATCGGGGTGCTGTGAGACTTTTGTTATGTTCGACTTCTGTAATCATATGAATTTAGTTATAGAAGGTTTCTAATGATTTTAATGAGCATTTACAAATACGATACACGTAAATGTCTTACAAAACGCAATTTTTATTTATTTTTGTGTTAATTTAAATCTTATAAATGTGTATATGCCTGTAAAAGCGGCAACTGTTTACCGTATTTAAAACGTCAGCAGAGTATGATCTTCCTAATTATCGTCTAGCTTAAATACTAAAATTACGTGCACTTTCAAATTTGTTACCGTCATGGGTATAAACAAATACGCATACGCTCCAAATATGTAGATTGTAAAGAAATATGTACGTCGTAGACACTTTCATCTCCCTATACTGCGCTCTGATAGTATAAATATAAGAGGAGTCGAGTCACCAAGTGTGAATGGTATGTGCTGCATGCAACAGAAACGTTTTTGGCTTTTCTACAGATTAAATTGTACAATGACAAGCAAAAGAACAAACAATTGCGATTAAAAGTGGGAAAGAAATCAGTTAATACTGGCAAGGTCTTCTTCATAGGAATTGTTCTGACATTCAGATGGAAAATTTAATTCACTCTGTGTCTTCATTACATTAAATGTTTATTGTACGTCTCAGCCATTTTGTGAGCTACAGACAGACAGAAGCGTTGCATGCTGCTTCATTACATTCCAGAAATCTGATTGCAATGGCACGGACAAATGAATTCTGAGTATATCTCTACGGAATAAAAATTTAATAGAAGAGTGACATTTAAACATGTTTGAAACCTCTGGTTAACCACTATAACAATTATATCGGGATCTTACTGGAAACGGGAGTGGTAGACAGCTCGCAAATACACGCTCACTACTCCATTATTAACGTTCTTACGTAAAATCTAATAAAATACAATAATAGTGTAGTAGTGTGTAATGGATTTGTTTTCAAGACAAAAGCGACCCCTAGAAATTAAATCTGTAGAGCCACCAAAGTCGCACGTAAGTTTTATTTTACATATTTTATTCGACCAAAGTGGGCATCTACAGTACTGTGGAAATAGTGTGTTACACCATGATACAACAAAATTAATTAACAGATTCAAGTTACAACATGATGACTTACATTACGTTTGGCCGAGGATCACTCGTTACAAACACTGGGCTGTGTATAGCGCTGCCGTCATGCATAACAAGGAGTAAACTAGTTGTGTACAGTTAACGTAAACTCTCTGATCAAGTGCAATCGAAGTTTAAATTATAAGAGATTCCATTTCTTGCTGAGCGAGTCAAAGCCCCATCGATATGGACATAAAAATGGTGATTCAATATCACCCCTATGATGCTATCATTGCCAACCTGAATGGTATATTTGCCGTCTTTAAATGTGAAAGTTTCATGTACCGTAGTTTCAAAATGTTTTACGTTCATCCATCTTAATAAAGTGTTATCCTTAGGCGAACAATCTCGCTGTGTTCGACTTCTGTAATCATATGCATTTAGTTATAGATGGTTTCTAATGATTTTAATGAGCATTTACAAGTACGATACACGTAAAAGTCTTACAAAACGCAATTTTAATTTATTTTTGTGTTAATTTAAATCTTAAATGTGTATATGCCTGTAAAAGTGGCAACTGTTTATTAAATTTAAAACGTCAGCAGAGTATGATCTTCGTAATTATCGTCTAGCTTAAATACTAAAATTACGTGCACTTTCAAATTTGTTACCGTCATGGGTATAAACAAATACGCATACGCTCCAAATATGTAGATTGTAAAGAAATATGTACGTCGTAGACACTTTCATCTCCCCGTACTGCGCTCTGATAGTATAAATGTAAGAGGAGTCGAGTCACCAAGTGTGAATGGTATGAGCTGCATGAAACAGAAACGTTTTTGGCTTTTCTACAGATTAAATTGGAAAATGGCTAGCAAAAGAACGAACAATTGAGATTAGATGTAAGAAAGGCGAATGGATGATTAAGATATACTGGGGTGAACCGGATATGTGTCGGGATCTGTAACAAATACCACTTGCAGAATTCCTCGGTTTTCCACGTAGAGTACTCCACCATATGCACCAGATCAAAGGAAGACCTCAAAGCAGTTAAGAGGTATGGATTGAGATCAGTTACCGTTAGGTTCGATCGGTGGGAAAATGTTAAAGAAGCGCTCTAGGTAAGTATATGGAATGTTTGGAGGGAAATGAAATGAAATGTCGTGTGACGAGGGCTCTCGTCGGGTAGACCGCTCGCCTGGTGCAAGTCTTTCGATTTGACGCCACTTCGGCGACTTGCGCGTCGATGGGGATGAAATGACGATGATTAGGACAACACAACACCCAGTCCCTGAGCGGAGAAAATCTCCGACCCAGCCGGGAAACGAAGCCGGGCCCTTTGGAATGACAGTCAGTCGCGCTGACCACTCAGCTACCGGGGGCGGACTGTTTGGAGGGAAGAAAGCGATCCCTTCGCGAAACGCATTGAGGATGACTGGATATCCGACATTTGCAAGTAATACTAGAATGATTCTGCTGACTCAAATAATCATCAGGACAAGCCTTAACTTCAAAACAAGAGGGATCCACTCTCGTAATCAGGCATGCAGAGAATCAAATTTTTCTCATTCCTTTTCCTCTTGAGTAGGAAATAAAGAATACTAAGTACTATTTACGATTAAATGCTCAGAGGCTTGAGGATTATGTAGATGCAGGTGCCAAAATTTGAACGCAGTGAAGAAAGGAACTGATGTAAAACACAGAATTTTTGTAGAAAGCAGGAACCTTCATAAGAGCGAGCATTACATGGTTTAGTCTAAATTACGATTAGCAGTACTGTAGTACAAAAACTGCAACATATGTGCTGTTGTAGCGGGAGGCAACCCCTTTACGCACACCGTGCAAAGTAGCGGTCGTAGTGAAGAACCTAAAAGAACATCCAACACCACATCACTCAAATCGAATCGTATCTGTATCCCTGCAAAGTGTGAATGTGAGGCAACGGTCTACCGCTCAAGTAAGACTTAAGCCAGTAACTTCCTACTGTATTTAGCAATACGTCATTATGAAACCCTGCAGGAAGTCACAGTTGGTACACTGGGAGACAGTCATTTTTAACAAAATATCTTCGACATCAGTTGAGAACTAATCTATTGGCCATTCAACTGAAGAGCCATTCCTATGGCTGCTCTGCAGTATAGTGCAGAATTTTCTTAACACACAGGTGGCAGTATTGTGTAACAATATTGTCAATTACATGTGACTAGGAGAAATTACTGGAAGTAGACTATATTTTAAAAACAACTACGTATACTTCTGATATAAGGTGCAGAAATTCCACCGTGCCTCATTACATGTTAATTATATAAGTTTTTACTTCTCAGAGACTTAATTAATAATCCCCTTCTCTAGATTCCTAGCAAAATACGTCTCCTGTTTTTTCCTTCAAAAAGCAACTTGTTTAACGTCTACTTAAAAAGGTTTGTACATTTTTTTTTATTTTACCCATAATAGTTGTGAATTAGTTAGCGGAGATATTGAAGATATTGTTTCACTAAAATATTTATTCTCACACTTTTAAGAAATTTTTCAATTTTTCACTACCCAGCGCATCGTAATTTATTTTCTTTTGTGTATATCCTACAACCACTTACCATCAGCCTCTTTTTAACACTCTTAGCACTTGAAAGCATCAACAGTTATGAGGTGCAGAAAGTGTTTCCTGATTTTGCCTTAAGGTTTAATGCGATTCTAACTTTCCTTTATGAAAAGTTGTAGTTTAATCATTTCAATTGAATTAGATAATACAAAACAAATTTACATAAATAACACCAGAACAAGGCACATTAATAAGTATATACAAATCTGTATCCATTGCACAGGTTCACCAATATAGCAAAGCATATTGGCGTCTAATACCGAAGTACAATATCTTACGTAAAACAGGAACACGTTAACAAAAATCTGTTGAAAGCCTAAAACGCTATTCCTTATTGTTCACGATATAATTGAGACTCAATCATGACTATGTAATTCGTAGAATGTGTGAAAAAACAGATGATTTGAGAAAATATTATAGAATAAAAACCTTCTCAAAAATTTCTAATTTCAAAATGCAATCTTTTAGAAGTTTCAGTTCCACTATTTATCAGCTCATATTTTTCTGTATCGCAAATGTCATTAAGGGAAGAGATTAGTCGTTCAGTTGTAAATTTTCTTTTGATAGAAGCATCTCAGAAGGCATTTAAGAGCATCTGGGACACTTTTACTCTCAAAAATTTCCACTCATAAAGGTAACGCCTTATTTTAGAACTACTAATTAAATATATAGCCATCAGTTAACCTTAATAATAAAATATATGCAGGTTACCATTTCTTTCTTTTTTGTCGGTGTTGAAAATATAATGCTCTTTATGTTGATAATTTAATAAAAAAAGGATAAATCTTCCTGCAACAGTCCTTAAACAAAAACAATGAAACAGTCATAATGTTTATTTACCATTTAGACACGCTAGCAAAGACAGAGGAATTTGGTGACATTAACATTAAGAGTTATTCTGTGAAATTGACCTTTTTGTAATGTCTTCTAATTAGGTATGAAATATTAATCGATGACAAAATGGGTGAATGGAACACCCTGGTTATTCATGTCTGCGTAACTATGTTCAAGAAATCTGATCTCGGTAAGGACACTTTTGACTGTAACTAAACGAACGGATTAATAAAAACAAAAGTAACTTCGGAATGATTTGTAGACTTTTTGACATTAGAATCCCAATAATTTGTCTCTCCTATAAGGCGATTATAAGTGCTAATATGTAGCTTGTTTTTATTGACCACTGAGTAAAAGAGAGAAGGATACAATAAGGTCCGTTTTATGTTCACTGTTATGTGGATGGTGTTCTGTATTTCCATTTCAAGTTCCTCCATGAAGCAACACACCTTACATAGCTGAGTACTTCGTGTTAAAGCCTTACTGACGTTGCGAATGAGGTCTGCAATTGTCTTACTTGCACTTCAAACCCACCAAAAAGATAAGAATGAAAATATTGCACCTTGCTGTACACACATCTCCCTACAGTGATGCTGGCACACTCAATTCCAAGTTATTTAAAGCGAAAAAGGAGACTCTTCAGTCCAATCTTCTCAGATAAAATCCGTATTGATAATCATATATTGTTTCTAGATTTTTTCTCAGAATTTCTGGCTCAAACTAAAGCAGTCTTAGAGTAGAGAAAATGCATATTTAAAAAAAAAGACTATTTGGTAACTCCCGCTCTTGCTAACTATTTGATACCATTAAATTAGATCTCAACAAGTAGTGCTGTAACTTTATTAAAATTTTTTTAACATGTGTTCGTCTGAAAGTGATGATTTCCTTAGTGTGAATATAAATTCATTCCATTCACAAAGAAAACAGAAGAAACTGTAGAGTAAGTGTCTCCAAACATGGAGTCTCGCTATATCTTCGCTATGAGAATGATATGCCATGTCTGTGCTTGAAGAACAAACGGCAAGAAGAAAGCTACGTCTAGAAATGTTGTTTACATTAGTTCTCCGAGATATTTATATTAATCGAATTTATTAACTGTCGATAAGTCATGTTTTTGTGATTTTTGATAATCCCAAAGTTTCCTGTTGTGCAAACCTGAACGTCTTCATAGCATTTTTTTCCCAAATAACTAATTAAATGTTGTATAAGGTTCTGTCTAGAAAATGTACCTATGTTGCTTCCATAAACTCGACACTTAAGCTGGAAGACTTTTTTCTTCAGTTCGATTTATGTATTCCATGTTGTTGAAAGGTATTTTCTCGTTTTATAGTGGTGTTTTCAAGACGATGTGTATGAGCACTGACCACAGTTAATGTCCCTTTTAAACACTGGGCTTAGATTCCAACGGATGTGATATGTCCATACGAAATCAGGCATTTTTGAAGGATTACTTTTATGTAGGTAATTATAGTGTTGAACTCTATTCCTATTCGTAGGGCTTTGATAACTAGGACAGTGTAAAAGGATGCCCTGTTTGCTGTGAGTGAGAGCGTCGTCTTGTCAGCTAATGTAAATCAATTAATACAGAATGGTAGTAATGTCCGATAATGCTTCCTGGCTCTTTAAATTTCCTTATTAGCATTGAATATCTGAAACGTCACAACGCACCAGTCAAATAAATCAGTGAATGGACAGCACTGACATAACTCCGGACGTCTGTCACATATGAACTGCCCTGGGCGCACCAACGCATCACAAAAACAACATTGACGTAACCGAAATGCAATTGTTTGCGTGGAGCATCCACAAGCTCGGCAATCACATATACTGCGTCAGCTGCTAGCGAAAATACTGTTTGCGTAAACAGTACCGCAGATGAGAGAAACTCCAGTTACGCAATATTCGGCAGACACAAGAGCTTAACCGTGTTTGTCACGCACATATGGAGTCGGCAATAGGTTCTGTACCGTCCTCAGCCCTGCGAAAGCGTTGCTGTTTACTAAGCGTAGTTCGGTTATACAGCATCTGCAGTGTTAAATCGAATATTTTGTTTAATATAATCTCATAGCAGCACGAACTACACTGCAAGCAAGAAATTCCTTCAGCGTAACAGTATTTCATATTATGTGTAGTTTGCTGTACCGTACTCGAATTATTCAGTGTGAAAGTGGTGATAGCTAACACTGTTAGCCTGACTGTTAGTGCTCCATTAGAAGTAAGTAGCTTTATTTTATCCCAGGTGTTGTGACAATAGCTTTTGAGTTTTTCCTTCTTTTCATCTCTGTGTGTTTATTATAGACAAATTAGAAACTTGCAGAAGCTGTATCAAGTTGAGTCAGTTGTTCGAATTTTAAGCACCCTTCGTTTCTTACTTGTGCTTTCCGTACCTCCTTTTATGGTAATTGAGCTACTCATTCTCAAGAACTTCCCCTTGAACGGTACTGGTTGTTTTCCATTGCAATTATGTTAAATTTTAGCTACTCAAATGTCATTTACATACCCCGCGTTAAATCAACGATTTCCTTTTCGAAACATTTTCCTTGACTGATGCCACATCAGGTAATCTTCCCTTCCGCAGTGCTTTCACTAGTTTATGAACGTTTAGAACCTTTGCTTTTCTATATTTTTCCCTCTTCTTTTTTCCAATACCTGATTCTTCGTTAATCCTACAGTGAAAGTTAATGGTTCAAAGAAACTATACGTTTAGTCATACTTTCAAGAGTCAATCTCAAAATTAGTAAATTATATTTAATTCTTTCCATTGAAACTTTTGTTTCTGTATGACCGAGGACAATCTAATCTATACAGCACATTTTATTAATATATGTTGCAGTAACTTTCAGATCACTCTTGGTGGTATTTTATTTTTTATTGTATAAATACTTTATCCTACACTTGATTGTAACTGAGACTATATTTACTAAAATATTTATGTTCTGTAGATAGAAATGTGTTTCGAGAAGATTTCTTATACCCAATTTCTCGTTGTATCTGAAATACATGGAGAATAGTGCAATCGTCGACGGTAGGCGCTATATGCCCTGCTTGGAAATAGACTTATTCAAGCCATCCACAAAAACAACTACTCGCTTCTATTTCGGGATTGCTTTTCAGCCTTGTTAGTTGTACATTAACAGTAAGACGCAGCAGTATGTACTGATTTGCTGATGAGGAATTGGCCAATATACACCTCGTATATGGTTTCACAAAATGTAACGGACTGGCGGTGAAATGAAGTCGTGATGGGGTATTCCCGCAGTGACGGCCAGCACATCACTGCGTATTTCCATGTCTGCAAAGGCAACTAAGAGAAACTGGATCCCCCTGTGTGATAATGGCTTTATGTTACAGACTTATTCTCGCTATTAGTCTTTTAGCCTTTCACGAGTCACCAATGAACACAAGTCCATTACAGGAAAAAATATAAAAAAGGTACCTGAACTACGTCTGAAATTTTGTTGATGGGGTTTATAACCAGCCTGTGTAGCAGGCTTCTATTTCGGGATTGCTTTTCAGCCTTGTTAGTTGTACATTAACAGTAGTACGCAGCATTTGGTATTGGCTTGCTGATAAGGAATACATAGTTAGTTACTTAAGGGTCCCAGTGACTAAACTCACTTGTTATTTATGGTTTCATTATTATTCATTCCTACACCTTAGAGATGTTTGACACACACATTCGTCTACACACAGTACTATTAAAATTTTCTGCTGGTTGTATGATATTCGGGAGTTTGCTTTTCTGTCTCTTCCCTTTTTGATCATTTT
Source organism: Schistocerca nitens (assembly GCF_023898315.1). Taxonomy (NCBI): domain Eukaryota; kingdom Metazoa; phylum Arthropoda; class Insecta; order Orthoptera; family Acrididae; genus Schistocerca; species Schistocerca nitens. The sequence goes on along the minus strand of NC_064621.1, from coordinate 315,967,623 downwards.
AGTCAGTTTGTTTGAACCAAACAATCTTAATCATAATCTGTTCACATCCAGGAGGAAATACTCAGCATCAATAGACACAGTAATGTATGTACTCGCTTTTTCGTCACAAAATTGGCGGTATATTTGTGATGGAAGAAATAATAACTGTCAGCCTCATATCAGTTATAATTATTCAATTCAAGTGAATCAATAAAGGAAAACTAGGCCTGCTACAAAATTCAAAGGATGGGCTACAGTGAGCTGTGCTCAACTAAGATTAATTAGGTAATGAGGGCGATAGAGTATGTGGTCGTCAGTGTAAAGTATGTGCGATGAGATTATTCCAGAAGCAGCCTGAGAAACGTCTGGGGCGAAATTTCTGAAGGAGATAGGTGTGCTGCACATCAGAGTGATATCTTGGTGTCTGTCCCAAGCCAAGGCAAGCTCATGCATAACATCTGCATTGGAATATCAAAACGGCTGGAGAACCGGCACTGCATTAAAATGACACAAAACAGAGGCCGTTGCTACAAATTGCTTGATGTCTTAATCAACAATTAAGCAGTATGACCTGACTCTGTATGTTGTTTTTAACGTCGTTCTGACAATCATCCACAGTTGAGTAACAAAACAGAAATTATGTTCAAAAACGATTTTCAACAACATAACATTGCACAATGACAAACTGAAAGCCTGACAAAGGGTGGGACACTGGGGAATGGGCAAGAATTCTAATGGCCGGATAAAATGAACTTTTTCAATGTCCGTGGCAATGTGATGAGAATAAGCGTAGTGTAAACAAGCTCTTTACTAAACCTACCACATTGTCTAAGTGTTCTGTAAATACACAGCATTCTTTCGTTTGCTTTCGCCACACCATCGCCTATGTGATCGTAACAACTGAAGTTATTCGTAACTGTATTCGCTACGTATTTATTTGTGTTTACAGCCTTTAGATTTGTTTGATTTATTTTATAAATGAAATTTAGCTGATTATTTTTACTGCTTATGATTGAGAGCCAATTTGCCACTTTTGCACCACACAAAGTCTTGTATAAATCATTTTTAGTTTTGACCATCTAATGACATTACATGATGGTAAAAGACAGGATCATCTTCAAACATACTAACACGACTGTTCAGATTGCTTCCTGAACCGTTTATGTGAATCAGGAACAATAGAGAGGCTATACCATATTTTTTGAAGAACGCCAGATATTAGTTCTGTTGTTCGTGATGACTTTTCATCATTTATTACGAGATGTAATCTTTCTGACAGGAAATTACGAATCCTGTCACAAAACTGAGACAACACTCCATAGGCAAGCAATTTAATTAGAAGTCGTTTGTGAGAAACGGCGTAAAAAGCCTTCTGCCAATCCTACAAATATGAAATCAGTTTGACGTCCCCTGTCAATAGCATTCTTACTTTGTAAGAATAAAGAGTTAGTTGTGTTTCACAGGAACGATATTTTCTGAATCCGTGTTCGCTATTTTTTAATATTTTCTGGGTGATACATTATGTTAGAGCACAGTATATGTTCCAAAGTCCTGTTACAAATGGACGTTAGTGATACAGGATTGTAACACAGCGGATTACTCACAATTCCTTTCTTAGGTACTGGTGTGACGTGTGCAACTTTCCAGTCTGTGTGTAGTACGGCTCTTTCTACTAGCGAGCGGTTGTACGTGATTGCTAAGTATAGAGCTATTGTATCAGCATAGTGTGATAAGAACCTGACTGGTATAGAGTTTGGAACGGAAGCCTTATATTTAAATGATTTAAGATGATTCGCTACATCAACAATATCCTTTTTTCAGTCACTCGTGTTGGTAGTTGTTCTTGATTCGAATTCTGTGACATTTACTTCGTATTATTGTGTGAAGAAATTTCGAAAAAGCGTGTTATGTACGTCTGTTTCAGTGGCGCTGTCATTGATAACTTCATCATTGTTATCGCTTGGTATTGGTTGTGTCCAGTTACTGGTGGAGTTTACATACGACCGGAATCTCTTTGGGTTTTCTGCCAGATTTCGAGACAGAGTTTCGATATGGGAACTAATAAAAGCATTTCGCACTGCAGTTCGTGCTAAATTTCGAGCTCCTTTAAGACTCCCCCAATTTTGGAGATTTTATGTTCTTTTAAATTTGGCGTGCTTTTTTCGTTGCTTCTGCAATATGATTCTGACATGTTTTGTGTACCGTGGGGGAACAATGAGAGAGACCGGGGCTAGTTGTTACACTTTTTGAAAACATATGTATCGACACAAAACGTGCACGCCAATGGGCCAAGTGCGTAACTTAAACTCATCGTTCAATCTTCAGAAAACTGTTTTCGTTCTAGACGTAAGTACTGATTATTAAGTTCTATATTAAATTTTTTGCTAAACTGCATGATGTAACAACTTACCCCAGTATGGGGCACATAGTTACATTATACAGGATTAGTTGTTACATAATAATTAAAAAGGAATATGTTCTTCGTTCTACAATACGTATATCATTAATCAGTAACGTTCATCCAAGGGAAACAATTTTTGGTATTTACAAAGCATAGAACTTGAACACAATACTGATTTTGGCATATGGAATATTTATGAAGTCATCCTTACTCTGATGATGAAATACCAATTTCATTCATCTCACAAGGAGATAATGTCATTTCCTCCGACAGACTGCTACGATTATTTGGGGTTCTGAGCCATTCCTCTCCTCAGTTGCAGGGACACTTCCCCAAGACAGGATGAATGATCCACTGGCTACGATTCGCCAGATGACTATTACCTTCGAGACATCAGTCAGTCTTTAGTCGTCAGTGTAAAGTATGTGTAATGAGATTGTTTCATAAATATCCCGAGAAAAATTTGGGCCTAATTATCTACCAGACGTAGACATGGCGAGCTCCCAATGTCTCGTCCACTGAACTGGAAACTTGAATTTCTACCATTTGCTCACCAGGAGCCAAACTGATAGTGTTTGGCACACTCTCAAATTGTCGAAATTGCTGTGATCCTATCCACCACTACCCCACGATGAGCCACTGACAGCTTGCTGGGGCAATATCTTGTAAATTGCATTGTCACGCAGTTAGGTACCGATGTCGAACAGACAACATGTCTCTCCAGCTGGGCCAGATAACCTGCTCTGGTGACACTAGGCGTGGGACAGAATCTTTGGTGGAAAACGTTTGATAACTGCTATGCGAATTAATTAAATTGATCAATTGAACTACACCTCCGTCATTTATCTTACAGTTCATTAAAGTTGTTTACGACCTAATGAGGGTTGATTTATGACCCCCGACGGATATTTCATCCTTCTGAGAATCCCCTCCAGCCCTCCTCCTCCTCCTCCTCCTCCTCCTCTTCCTCTTCCACTGTGCCCTGTGGAAACTGGTGCGAAAAAGACTGTGCCTGTGCTGAGATGTTGGTGCAGAAGGGCCTCACAACATGAAATTAAAATCAGTGTCAACTGATACAGTAATATATTCTTCAAATCAATGTGTATATTCTTTATTTAATCAGTTTGTGGGAGATAGGGCTCATCTCTTTATTTTCTCCACTTGCCTCATCCCCTTCCCCATCTGAAAATTAGCACAAAAAACACTCAGCCTATGCTGAGTGATGGACAGAAAGGATTTCATGATACAAAATGGGTGGAAGATATGAAGAATACATCGATTATTTATTTAGATATTAACTAAATTAATTAATTAAATTGTGGGGAAACGACTGGGCTATGGTTCTCTTTCTTTAGGCGGCAGAAACAGGCCACTCTTAATATGTCACAATTGCGATGTCAAAAGTGTCAGGAAATGGTCCATTTGTACTGCTCAAATTAATTGTTTAACAATTTACAGGAGTCAAGGTGGGGAAGAAAACTCTGTAAAATTTAAGGCAAAAAGACCACTTACAACGCTCACTAGCACCTTACGATTGTTCTTCTTCACAATAAAAGATATTTTCAGTGCTTGAGAATCACACACAAAGGACTGATTTGTTTATTCATAATGCCTCCTTCTGACGCGTAGTAGTAGGCACAAAACAAAGCAATACACAGCCTTCTAGGCTGTTCAGTTCCCAAGATATGACTGCTCAACTGTGGCAATATATGTGTAGCGACGAAATTTGACAGTCACACATCAACATTCAAAATATTATTTGGTCTCACAATTGTCTAATTTTAATGTATTACATTTATAAAGGTTCAGGAAAATCCAGAGTACATTCTGAGGCTCCTAATCACGGCCCGCGTTGCTCCCACCGTCGGAGGTTCAAGTCCTCCCTCGGGCATGGGTGTGTGTGTTGTCCTTGGCGTAAGTTAGTTTAAGTTACATTAAGTATTTCGTAAGCTTAGGGACTGATGACCTCAGCAGTTTTGCTTGAGAGAGCATGAAAGTGTTGACAGGTAACGCACTCCACAGGCAGTGGGAGGAGCGTATGCAAAGTGCTATGAATTCGATAGGCTGGCGTGTGAAAGAAGTCAACCATCTTAAAAAGATGTTTTCTGAACAGTAACGAAGTTTCTTATTAATCGTGAACGCCAGCGGACTCTGACATGAAGCACAAACGTGAGCCTGTTCAGGCCCTGTTCAGAGAGAACGGTTACAAAGAAATGTTGTGTAGCTGCACTCATAACAGTTTCTTAATGCAGAATAATATCTGCAGAATGCGGCACCATTACTGTTGAAATCGTGAGAAAGGCACCAAGTCCCGCATCACAAACCATCCCACGCAAGGTGAAAAATTTCCAACCTGCACTGAGAGGCGTGTTCGTGAAATGCCGATCAATCAATGGGCGGCACTGCAAACTGAGTCCGCCAATGAGATTGCCGCGAGAGGAGAAGATTTCGAGGAATCGTTGACCTGAGAAAGAAGAATTGAAGTCGGTGAGACAGTGCGGAAACAAGAGGTCATGGCAGCTTTTCCATCCATTTTCGCTAGTATCAAAACTTCAGACATCACTCAGGAAGGGTTCCCATTCCTTAATTTGAATATGCTAATTTATTTGGGTATGATGTCAGGCTCACGGATGATGTGTTTATGTGTGCTGGGTATGCTGCATATGAGCATATGAAGGAGATGCAGCGGTAGCTGGTATTAAGTTCTCGTCCACACAACGCTCCCCGTACTTTGCGGTGTAGTTTTAGAATGCATATTTTGTTGTTGTAGTTATTGTCTTCCACGTTTCCATTGTCCCGTTTACTGCTAGCAGCGTTGCCATCAGCTCTGCATTGTCTCTGTTCGTTCTGTAGCGTGCATTTAGTTTATAGTTCCGTTCTTCTATGCGAGTGAGACGTGAGAGACCGATAAATGTGATGGAGGAGCTAAGACTTTGCGGTCAAAGGCTTGATGGGCAGCTCGCTAAGGTTAGGCAAGAATTGTAGATCGAAACTAAAAAGATACGGACGGAGGTCAGCAACAGCGTGCACCATGAGAACAGAGTGTGAAACGAAAGCTGAAAACTTAGAAACGAGGGTAAACGCGAAGAAGGTTGAAGTCTCCGCGAGCATTGGTAGGAAAGTTATATCGTCCAAGGAGCACAAACAAGGGTGTCAGCCCTCGAGGAAGAAGTACTCCATTGCGAGAGGGTAATGTCTGTAATGCATGCGTCGCCAACGAATTTGCAGGCAGCTTTCACGATGCGCGCGTTGTACATACCACTGCCTAAGTTCGGTCGAACACGCAGCACCGACCCGAGGGCATACTCAAAGAATGTAGACGCGTATCTGCGTGCAAAAGAAGTGGTCCAATGTAGATCTTGACGTAACAGTTTGCGAGAACTATAGTTACAAGGATTTCTGCACTAAGTTTCTGGCAACATATTGGATCATGGCTGCCCAGCCAAGTCAAAAGACGGGCATATATCGGGGAGAGTATGCGCCACTGTAACGCCAATCCACGATAAAATACGGTATTCAATGTGTCGTTCTGATAAGATACTTGGACAACAAAATGACAGAGCAGAAAAGGTGTGGCGCCATGCGTTCGCATTTTCCTGCCGATGTACAACGAGCACTCGTCGTGGCACTTCCAGAGAACAGTTCCTCAATATTTTAAGATCCTTGGATGACATCGAGGAGCATGAGTAAGAAAGAATGGCGCAAGCTAACGTAATACGGACACAAAACAGGGCGCCCCAAGCATTGTGCTGTGAAGCGACAGGCAGAATTGGCGGACTAACGGACGAGGGAGTGAAGAAGGGAACAGGTGAAATGTGTAACATGCCCTTTATTTATTATTATTGTTCCCGCTCGTTCGGGATCTGAATAGCAGCCCAAATTTAGATAATTGATTAATGTGACCGTGTACCTAATGGGCTGGCAATCGGATTGGACTGCTCAGGGGATGTTACATTCCGTATTGTCCTTCGCAAATACTGTAATGAGAGAACAGAGAACAGTTCCTCAATATTTTAAGATCCTTAGATGACATCGAGGAGCAGGAGTAAGAAAGAATGGCGCAAGCTAACGTAATACGGACACAAAAGAGGGCGCCCCAAGCATTGTGCTGTGAAGCGACAGGCAGAATTGGCGGACTAACGGACGAGGGAGTGAAGAAGGGAACAGGTGAAATGTGTAACATGCCCTTTATTTATTATTATTGTTCCCGCTCGTTCGGGATCTGAATAGCAGCCCAAATTTAGATAATTGATTAATGTGACCGTGTACCTAATGGGCTGGCAATCGGATTAGACTGCTCAGGGGATGTTACATTTCGTATTGTCCTTCGCAAATACTGTAATAAGTACTGTTTGGTGGTAAGAAGGACACAACACAGTTTCACAAACAAGATCTATATTCTCAGCAAAAGCACAAAAATAAGGAGACAGCCACTGCCTTCGTCAATACACTGTAAATGACGGCTAATCTCAGCACAGGTTTCTTTAGTTCTTCATAATCGTCACACGCAACATCCAATCACTGTAATCCAAGTAATGCCGGCGCGGTAGACGCGGAAGTTCAATAGCGGCACTTAATATCACTGAAATCACTCTGTAATTAAACTTTCTCACTTTCCCGTATAATACTAATACAAAGGGGTTAAACCGCGGCGATGGCCACTCCCTTTGTCGATAATTTGCATTAATTCAACTGCTGGCTTCTGCACAGCTCTGCCCGCCTCGCGGGAACCTACCAACCTTGACTTCAGCACATCTCAACTCTAACTGCTCTCGCCCCGTTCTTCCCGCCTCGCGGGAATCTACCCAAGCCGCACTCGGCACTCCGGTGAACCCCCTCTAGCTCTCGCGACCTGCACACAACTACTCGATAGTTGCCCTGTCGACCTGTGTGAGCGCAAACTTAGTAGTAAGGGCCTGCGGACCCCTTACATCCCCGCCCTCAAAAACTTCTTTTGAACCGCAGGCGAAAAAGAATCGGCAAGGGATTAACAAAAAACATGGTTACATTTGAACAGAACACAGAATACCAATAATTAATGAATTTACAATTTGCAATATAGTCCTGGACTCCGGTAGTGGGCTGCCTCCACAACAATTTCTACAAAAGGTTATTACATCACATAAATGTCATTGTCCAATATTACAACCTTTACGTCAAACAGCAATAGTCCTCTCTAATCCTGTATCGAATGAAAACACACAACATATACACTCAAAAATTAATACCTAAACACAGAACATATGAATTATTACTACAAAATATTTATTACAGGTTTTATATTCATCCTGAGATAATCTTTGACATGAAATATGCAACTCTAATTGTAATACATCACAAAACACAATGTACATAAACCCCTCTCTCTTTCAAATGTCCATTATACAGCTAAATGTTCTAACCATGTCTTAGCAGGTTTATTCGGGTCCTTATAACCCTCACCCTTGACCGGACCTCACCTGGAGTGTCCTTTGGTTTCTCGGTTCCTCCGCCTCTTCCTCGGAAATCAGACGAATGATTAATATGAATCCTTGGGTCATTACTCCCTTCTCTGTTTCGATCATTAGCTTGCTTGTATTTCTGTGATTTAATAGACTCCAACTGCTCCAGTATCTTCATTAAGGCCTCTCTACCTTTGATTAGGCTCCTAGATACAGTTCCTTGCCTTTTCTGATTCAATCTTCTTTTTATCACAGATACCATGACGTTATCATTCAGGGGTTGTTACAAAACCTCGTTCCATTTCCACAAATGTTTGGCAAATTCTTCTGACGTTCCTTTCCAATTACTAAGTGGTCTGCATAGTAGTGGGTCCTCAAGTGCTGCACACTGACGACTTTTGAGCCAGCATTTCTTCAATAATCCTCCTCCAAACTGATCGTAATTAGTAGTCCCTTTCTTCCTCTTGATTTCACAAGTGAAGTCCTCACCTTTGATTGCAACCCACTGGTCATCTTCTTCTCGCTGCACGGCTATAGCATTTCTCGGATTGACTGCCAATTGGTTTTGCTTTTCTCCTATCCCCTCAACCATATTGTTGCAGTGTCTCTGCATTTGTGTCACCTCGGTGATCTTTCCTCCCAATTCGGTTTTAGTTTCTTCAACATCTTCTTCTATTTTCTCTGTTAACTTTCCTTCCATCTTCTCCACGTCTCCCTGGACCTGATCTATATTTGTCTGTAGCTTATTTTCTCTCTCGTCGACATTCATCTTCAGTCGTTTTGGTACCTCCTGTATTTCCTTCCTCAGATTACCTTCCATCTCTGTGTAAGATGTTCTGATTTCTCGTACTATAGTATCTTGTAAATCTTCCTTTAATGATTTGTAACTTTCTCGTGAACTCTTCTCTATTGATTCTCTGAGTTCTTGTGAACTCTTTTTTAATGATTCTCGTAAATTTTCCTTTAATGACTCTCCGAATTTTCGTACTATTTCTTCCCTTTCTTGTAAACTCTTCTCTATTACTTTGAGTAACCTTTCTTCCCTCTCTCTACTTTCTTTTAGCAAGGTTGCCAACATTGATCGTATTTCCGCATCCTCTGAAATTGGCATATCTCCCATCGTTTGTTCCAATGCCCCAGGGTAACTAGTTGAATGTGCTGATGGGCTTCCTAATGACAATCCACAATCACTAATTCCTGAATCATCTCTATCTTCCTGTCCTATCCCTTTCCTTTCAACTACTGCCTCACAGACATGCTAATCTTCAGAAGACATGTTTGGTTTATTTTTAATGCCCAGGCAAGTAATACAAAATAACCTCCAATAACCCAAAACACTCCTAATTATCATGAAACTAATCAAACAGTCCCTGCAATCCTTTCAGTTAATTCCCAAAATGATACAACATGCATGAGTACTGAACATAACAGCCCTCAAAAAACCTAAATTTCCAGTAACAATTTCCACATACACAGTTTATGTAAAAATGTTTTAAACAAGATAATCATAACACTCACAAAATCTATAAATGCAAATTCATCAAAACAATTATCATTTATACAGTGCAGTGTGCATAAGTAAGCATGCTATACTTCAGAGTATGTTTCGCAACTTTTCTGAAATTACTGCAATTGAGCACTTTTCCTAATGTAAATACCAGTTAAAAACTGTTTATTTATCACGAAGACTGCACACTGCAATTTACTGTTATGTTAATCCGTCGTCTTCACTCACCAACCGACGTTACCGCGAGTCGCGATGTTTTGACGTTTGAGATGGGCGTGGCTGTGCCGCCGCTGGAGCTCGCGTGAAGTTGAAGATCAGCTGCAAGGCGACATAGTTCCCCGTCGGCCGCACCGTGGCGCTGCAGGCGGGCGTAGTTCGTAGTTCGGCCGCTAGATGCCGGAACTGCGTTCGTTGTCTCGAAGTTGCATCGCTCCGTGGCGCTGTAGGCGGGCGTAGTTTGTAGTTCGGCCGCTAGATGTCGGGATTGCGCTCGGTATCTCGAAGTCGCGTCGCTCGCCGTGGTGTCGTGTGAAATCACCTCGCGGATCGAAGCTCTTTGGTGCAACTGCTACGTGGCTCTGCGTGATGTCACTCACTAATTGCGTCGCCACAATACATTATCGTCAGCCTACCAGTTTATGGGTCCACACGAAACCGTCCGATTTTCACTGTTCAAAAGGCAATTTCGGTCGACATATTACCACAAAACACCTTTCTGACAACTTGTATGACGAAATCTTGGCTCGTTTTGCTATTTTCTGTTCACACGTGTCTTTCTTTAGTGTCCACTTTTCAGTTTTTCGTGCGAATTTTTGCATTTGCACTTTACAACACAGTTTATTGACACTATTTGGCTATTTAATATGGCAAGAAAAACAGTTTAGTCACAATCGTAAGATATTATTACTTCGTATTGTTCAAAAAATGCACTGTTCCTTATCGCGATTTTAACGTTGCAAAATATTTTCTTGCTTTAAGCACGGTAAATTACCTATTGTTCATTACGACTCATCTGAAGACTGCACTTGTACTTTCATGGTAAGCCAAGGGTGTAACAGACCCTTTATTTATTATTATTGTTCCTACTCGTTCGGGATCTGAATAGCAGCCCAAATTTAGATAATTGATTAATGTGACCGTGTACCTAATGGGCTGGCAATCGGATTGGACTGCTCAGGGGATGTTACATTCCGTATTGTCCTTCGCAAATACTGTAATAATTACTGTTTGGTGGTAAGAAGGACACAACACAGTTTCACAAACAAGATCTATATTCTCAGCAAAAGCACAAAAATAAGGAGACAGCCACTGCCTTCGTCAATACACTGTAAATGACGGCTAATCTCAGCACAGGTTTCTTTAGTTCTTCATAATCGTCACACGCAACATCCAATCACTGTAATCCAAGTAATGCCGGCGCGGTAGACGCGGAAGTTCAATAGCGGCACTTAATATCACTGAAATCACTCTGTAATTAAACTTTCTCACTTTCCCGTATAATACTAATACAAAGGGGTTAAACCGCGGCGATGGCCACTCCCTTTGTCGATAATTTGCATTAATTCAACTGCTGGCTTCTGCACAGCTCTGCCCGCCTCGCGGGAACCTACCAACCTTGACTTCAGCACATCTCAACTCTAACTGCTCTCGCCCCGTTCTTCCCGCCTCGCGGGAATCTACCCAAGCCGCACTCGGCACTCCGGTGAACCCCCTCTAGCTCTCGCGACCTGCACACAACTACTCGATAGTTGCCCTGTCGACCTGTGTGAGCGCAAACTTAGTAGTAAGGGCCTGCGGACCCCTTACAAATGACACAGACGCCATGGTCCACACCAGGGAGAGGAGGATATGAACGAAGTGTCAGACCACAGACGCCACGCGAATTGAGTGCACGCTTCAGATAATGAGAGTGGCTGGGGGGTGATGGAGGGTCACTTCTTCTGGCCCCATCTCATGCACAGCAGCACGAGGTGACACAAGTGAACAACCAATGAGATACGGCAGGATACACCTCAGTACAGAAGGAACATCGGTATGCAACATGCGGTGCAGGCAGTCACAAGCGCAGAGACGCCATTGACCAGTATTCTGATGACCCACAGTTACGGGAAAAACGAATAATCAGTGTCCCTCATTGTTGCAGCTGTAGACTGAATTAAGATAAGAGTATGTTTACATTATGGGTCGTAAGTGACATCTCTTTCGACGTCTTTTTACGCAAAAATGATAGAAAGTGCTCATAAATTAGCTGTGTTACCCGTAAAAGGAACCTCATTTATTCCTGCTTTTAGGACGAAATGGAAGAAGTAGAAAAATAGGTCTTGGTTTCGTTAAGCGTTGGAGGCAGGGGCTGCCATGTGACTACTGTTGCCATCTGTGGGTTGTCGCTGGATTTTATAATTGGTAAAGACATACTCCCGAGTAGGGCGGTGATATGTATTTGACCACTGAAACCGTAGTCAATTTCTTCGAAGACCGGGTGGCATGGGCCGCATAGGGCACAAATGATTCAATAAATTTAGTAAAGTGTAAGGAGAAGAGAAATTTTTCATATTTGGGCCACCGGAACTAAAATATTAGAGGGGGCAAGGGTTCCAGATGAGATCAGTTCATGAGTTGTGGTGAGAATTCCACACACACAGCCCACGAAAGAGATTCTGACAGATACGATGTGACTGGTAGTGGGTTATGGGCCAACATACACAAAGTAAACAATTAAGATATGTCAAAATGAACCATACACATTCACGGAGACGTATTTCATAAATGAGAATACTATACGTCTAAATGACATGTAGTTAAGGCAAGTGAAACAAAAATGAATTGTACACCACAGTGATCAGAGCTATACGTCACAAATGCCAGCAAGATATAGACAGAAGACAAATAGAAATAAGACACGTGACACAATACATAACTTCACACTACAATAATATTTATGAAGGAGTTCTATAAAATGGATATGAAATGGCTGTCAGTTCAAACATTTTGTCAAACAGAACAACAAATTTTTCGATGACATACATTATTGAACTGCCATGGGCCGTGTCATATAGAGACAGCTTCTCAGTGAATTTGTTTTAACAATTTAGAACACACACAAAAATAGGATTCTTACCTTGTTTCCTACCAAAGAACGTACGATTATTATGTATAAAGTATACATCACTGATAAATGTACGCATCACTGATATTGGGAGGCCTTCATTGTATTTAGTAGGTTGCACAGTATCAGCTATGGGAGCCACGAGAACGCACTAGAAAAAAAAAGTGTTCGTGTATCTAAATTTGTACACCCTTAATTCTAAAATACAGAATAATCTTATTCACTAAGTTTAATAGTGTCAGCTGTATGAGTTGTGGAAGCCAAATCGAATGGCAATAATATAAAATCAAACTTTGCGTGTACCTAACTTTATACACTAAAGTTATTTTAGCCTACCGTTAAATTCATACATCCAAAATAATCAGAAGATGTTTCAATCCACCTCTCATGCACTACGTTGCAAAGATAAAAATCTCTTCTCCTCCAACCGCAAAGTACCTTTGGTGCGCCTCTGTATGCTGCAACAGAAATGTCGAATATTGGTGTGCGTGTCCGGTTTTCTCCCTTCACGCTAGCGTCATTACATTGGGCACCTTGCATGGTAATATAATAAAACATGGGTCTATCACACGGAAGTACAATTAAGTATATACAACAAACAAACGAACAACAATAACACACATGGAAATGACAACGTGCATGCGTGAGCTACGTGACAATGCTGCGCATGGGAGGTATAATGCTGTCGAATGCTGACGGCTCGTCTCAGCTTCCCACTGCACGTTATGGCAGCACACGTAACCCAGGCGTACAGACATGGAACTGTCTTATCACCTCTCCACAGTTACACTAACTGTTCCACAGTCCTGGAGCACACAAAAGTGACTCTCTAAGCGCAATAAATACACTCATGTTCAGAAAAAAATAGAGCATCTTGAACGACTGGAGATGGACGTTCATATTCACAGGAGATGTACATTAGTATGTTGTGCAGAAATGACTAGCATTTGAACAATGTCAGCCCTCGTCTTCAAGGTCAACGTCGATATCTTTCGCACCACCGTCTACGGGTAAAATGTGCTTGCGGCTGTCCTTGTCACTATAAATCGACTCCAGGTTGCCTTGCAAATTTATAGGCTAACCGTACCGTCAAATCAGTGAGTTTGAAAGAGGGCGCACTACTGTCATAGGAGAATGACAATAGTGGGCCCTCTTTCAAACTCACTGATTGTGATGTGATGTGATGCATCCATACGGGAAATTACTTCTTGTGTGGGACGAAGTGTATCGGCTGTACAACTGGTTTGTTTCGAATGGTTCACTGAAGGCCGTAGAACACGACCAGATGGGTATAGTCGCATCACCTAGACCACCCCCGGAAAGGTCGACACCCGATCCGAATGCCGTTGCAGGACAGATCTGCGTCCTCCTCGGGTTTAGCGCAACAGTGGAACGGTGTAACACATCGTACACTACCAGGGGTGACAGTCCGTCGCCATGTATTACGGCAATGGGTACGTGCACGTCCTCCACTTGTTCGCCTATCTTGAACGAATGTGCGGAAACACGATAGACGGCAATGGTGTGTGGAACGACGTTACTGAGAACAGGAATTCTATGAGACAGTGTCTTGGGACAAACCCAGGTTCTGTTTGTTTCAAAATAATGGCTGTATTTTGGTTCGCTGCAGACAAGAGGAGCGGCATCACAGTGACGGCATTTGAACAAGACATACAAGGCCATCTCAAGCCTTTTGCTGTGGGGTGCTATTTGGTACAACCACAAATCACTTTTGGCCTTTGTCCAGGGTACTGTGACCAGTATGACCTAAGTGAATGACATCCTGCAGCCCATAACCATACCCATTCTGCACGCTACCTGAGAGGCAATTTTTCAACAAGATAATGCATGAACATATGTTGTAGCACGAACACGTGCCTTCTTGGTGTCACAGGAAGTTAGCCTTTTGCCCTGGCCTATTATATCTTGAGACTTGTCGCCAATAGCACGAACACTAACTCATGGAAAAACTCCTGTAGTAGTTGCTGTTAGAGCTGCACCTTTTTAGATTTAAGCCAGCTAATAGGTATAACTGCTTAAAGTAAGTCTCTCTAACTGAGAAATCACCATCAGAGAACTTCATGTTTCCAAATAGAGGAGGAATTAGCATATTTCATCAGAATATAATAGTTATTAGAGATAAAGTTAGTGAACTGCTTATAAAAGTTGGCTCTAAACCAAAGAAAGGCAGCACGTTTTGTATAATCGCGAAATATAGGAGATTGTACCACAGAAATGATGCTGGGTTTGGGCTGTAAATCATTAAAAGAAAGGCGTATTTCATTGCGAGGGGTCTTTTCACGAAATTCCAATCACCAACTTTCTCCTCCGAATGTGAAAATATTGTTGACACCGACCTACATAGGAAGGAACGACCACCACCATAAAATAAGGGAAATCAGAGCTCGTACGAAAAGATATAGGTGTTCATTATTTCCGCGCGCTATACGAGACTGGAATAATAGAAAATTGTGAAGATGGCTCGATGTACCCTCTGCCAGGCACTGAAATGTGATTTGCAGAGTATCCATGTAGATGTAGATGTAGATTGGTGTATATGAGAACCACTAAAATAATTGGGCAATTCCGAGGCTTTCTTTACCAGGATACAGATTAGCTGGCTGATTTTTAAGGAGCTCCTTGCGAAGAGGGGCAGTGTCCAAGTACGTAAAAAACAGTGTTCCGTAAGAGTCCATAGACGTATCATGGCACTGAACTGATCAGATATTTTAATTTTGTGCAGGGCCAGTTGAATTTAGTGAAACTAAACTTGTAATTGTTGTTGTTTATAGGTCCCCTAATTCTGACCTCAGAGCATTTCAGCTCAGCTGGAGAGGTTTCGTGATTCGCTTTAGAAGAAGTACCAGAACTTAGTTATAAGTGGAGACTTCAGTATTAACTTTTTACGTGATTGTGCAAGAAAAAATAGTCTTAGTGTATCCCCCAAACGCATATGAACTGATGAAGTCTGTGTTTTTTCCAATAAGGGTGCAGGGGATCGATAGCACAGCCATAGACATTTTTATTCATTCTCCATTGCTAGATAGACAGTTTTAATAAAAGCGTGAATTGCCTTTCATACCACGATGCACAAATTTCAACACTAAAAGGCTTTTGTACTCAAACAAATGTCAGATATAGTTACAAACGATGTAACAAAACTAATTCAACGGCAATAGAGAGTTTTTTAATCCTCGCCAAGGAACAAGAGTGGCAGGATGTTTATAGTGTCATAGCATATATGACCTATATAATGCTTTCCTTAACACATTTCCCATGCTCTTTGAGAGTTGGTTTCCATTAGAACGTTCTAAGAGGGGTACTAACAGTAAAAGACAGCTCCTTGGGTGACTGTTGGGATGAGGATATCATGTAGAACAAAGCAGGAATTACTGTTGTTCAGAGGTACTTAAGTAAATAAATTAGTGAAATCAAAGTGAACTAGAAATTAGGATATAAATGAAAAACTTGGTTTAGTTTAGAGAGTTACATACTCGCAAACAGCGGGCCGAACAGCAGAACAGAAGAAACAATGACCATGAAGTCAGCAACTTCCACATAAGCGGGCGCTGTCGATTCAGCCGTCAGGGCATCGCCCGACCGGCTCACGTGTTTCTCAGTTGTCGTATGTGAGCAAAGGCCCTCGCCTACATCCCAAGAGCCAATGACCGACGTTAAGAAGATTCATCGAGAAGCTTTTCAACGTGACAGAAGAGGCAATGACCGGCTCACGTGTTTCTCAGTCGTCACATGTGATCAAAGGCCCTCACCTACATTCCAAGAGCCAACGACCGACGTTAAGAAGATTCTTCGAGAAGCTTTTCAACGTGACAGACGAGGCAATGACCGTGAAGTCGTTCACCTCCAGTAAACTGAAGTGAATAAATACGCGAGACGCAGTGGGCCAGACGGAGGAAGTCAGATGAAGACGGAGACGGAGGCGGAGGCGGAGACGAAGACGAAGACGAGAGACGAAGGAAGAAAAGAAGAGTAGCAGTAGTTTTCAGTCAGTTTCGGTGCTGAAGACCGTCATGCAAGAAGAGTCTGCATCATGCACAGACGAACCAAGTCCGCCGCTGTAATGGAATAGCAAGCAGCCGCCGTAGCGCCAGAAGACAGAAGTTAAAAGGTATTTGAAGTCTGATTTTTACGTACCCGGGTGACTCGTGAGGACGGGAAGGAGACGGCCTCACCTCAGCAGTCACCTGTGAGCTGGGATGAAGACCTGACAGCCGAAGACTGGCAAGCGGGAGTCCGTGGTTCGAGTCCGGGACACTGGCCTTCCCCCGCCGCGCCGCTCCGCTGGTCGACGCACAACACACGCGGCCGCTTAGAGAAGAGAAACACTGGGACGCGACACCCAAGATATCATCCGATGCACGATTTCGCTCGCAATAATTAAACGGGCCACCTCGCGCTGCGCGTCTCCAGTCAACTGGGCGAGACAGCGACACGAGATACACACCGCTACGCGTAATCAGACGCCGCCGCCGCCGCCGCTGCCGCAGCAGAAGACTTCACAAACGACACAGCTGCCGCTCTCCGAACCAGAACATCCCGTAAGATACAGTTGTACAAATCTTCAATAAAAGTTATTCTTATGTAAAAATGATGTTTCATTCGACCTCATACCCGAGCCAAGGAAGAACCCACCCTGCCCACATGTTGTTAAGAGAGAAAAGTTAATTTATTTAATATCTTCACCCTGACAGAATGCTTTAGAATGCTCATCCTGACAATTAACAGCATCAAAAGAGAAAACCCAGTTACATTTAGTGACAGAAGTGTCACATTTAGTAACACAACTGCTACATTTGGTATCAGAAGCCGTTACAGTTGTTACATTTGGTGTCAGAGAAAAAACCCTTGGCTCAATATGAGGTGTGAATGACAGTCACTAAAGGTCCACAGTTAGGATTGTTTAATGTGTGAAAGAATAGGGGTTTGCATAGCGGTCGTAATATTTTCTTTATTTAGAAGTGTATTTTCTCTCGTGATTTTAAGAGTTTTGTCGAAAATATTGAAACATCTTTTGAATTCAGTGTGGTAATATTGTGTAACTAATAGTTTGTAAAATGATGACACGAAATCGTACAAAGTCAGAGTCAGCACCACAAGCGGTTTCTACTGAGGAAGCTATTCAGAGCTTAGTTAATCAGATAGCACAGCTTAAAAGTGATAATAATGCATTATTTAAACAGTTGAGTGAGGTTAGGCAAACCAGTTCAATCCCTCCCACCCTAGATTCCTCAGCAGCAGCCTTAGTAACTCCTTTTTCAGGTAAACCTGGCGAAGACATAACAGCCTTTTTTGATGATTTAGTAGCAACTGCAAAGTTAGGATCATGGTCAGATGAACAGCTCTTACAAATGACAAAGTTAAGATTGCTAGGAGAGGCTAAAGCACACATCTTATACCATGAAGAATTATGGAATGCTCCAACATTTGAGGAATTGAAGAAAGGATTTCTTAAACGTTTTCAAAAACAGAACAGCTGTAGATTTTATAGGGAACAGTTAAACACTATCACTCAGAGGCAAAACGAGTCGTTAGAAAGCTTTGTAGATAGGATTAGAAAAGTTAATATTAACACCTATCAGTTGACAACAAGTGATGAAGCAAATAAAGTTATTTTACAAGAGGCAGAAAATAGAGCTCTGGATACATTTTTACGTGGGTTACCTCCTGAAACGTCTCGTCGTGTCAGGGCAGAGTTTCCTAAAAAATTAGCAGAAGCTGTATCTGTGGCGACAGCTTTCGAAGAAATAGACATTGCCACCAGATACAAGGAGAAGCGAAATGTATTTTCAGCAGGAGTACGATGTTTTAGGTGCGATCGACAGGGTCATATAGCAAAAAACTGCAGACAACCTCAATGCACTAATTGTCAAAGAATAGGTCACACATTCAAGGAATGCAGGTCTAAGAAAGTTTTTGGAAATAGAAATCAGTTAAACTCAAACGGGAATGTCGGAGCCGCCGCCAGGCGTTCCCAATAAAATTTCATGCCATTAAGGCTAATGTGAAGGCGGAATTCTGGTTATCTGCTACCATACAGGATAAGGAGGCAAGGATACTAGTGGATACAGGCGCAAACATATCAATAGTAAGTAATGAATGTATTGGAGAAAAGAAATATGACCCTCCAAGGTATAGATTGAGTGGAGTAGGAGGAGGTGCAGTGAAGTCATTAGGATGTACATCACTGATTTTCTATATTCACGGTGTACAATTTCAAGAAGATGTAGAAGTGGTAACAAAGGTAACTGACGGGTACGACGCGATCCTAGGACTAGATTTCCTGAATAAACATCACGCTAAAATCGACCTCAGGCAGCAAACTGTCGAACTTAGCGAAATAGTGTTTCAGCTAGGTGACACCGCTGCAAAGGGCCCGCTGCCGCAAGATTTCCCTAACCGGAAGGCGAAATCAACTACACTGCGTGCAACGTCCTTGAAGGTTGATTCGCGGGATCAGATACCATCTGGCTCAGGAAAACTTTTCTGGATGACCGTTGACTCCGAAGTACCTACAGATACAGTGTGTCTAATAGAGCCTTTAGAGGAAAATGAGGAATTAGATGTATCACATTGCTTTGTACGTAGGAGTGTTGTACGGGTTCAAGACGTTGAGGGAGAAAGAAAAGTACCGGTACATATTGACAATTTCGATGTGGAGGACAAAGAGTTGCATAAGGGAATATTAGTAGCTACAGTCAGTACTTTTGAAGAAGAAGATTTCATTTGGTCACATATTAATGATGGTCAGAAACCAGACGCCTATAAAACCGCATTACGCCAGAAGATTCAGCATTTGCAAGGAAAGGATAGAGACACGATAGAAGCAGTTTTAGTTGAGTTTCAAGGTTTATTTAATGCAGAAGGTCCACTGCCAGCAACAGATATCACACAGCATAGGATCCCAACAGGAAATAGCCCCCCAATTTATAGGAAGCCTTATAGAGTTGCGCATCACTTACAGCCAGTACTGGATGAATTTATAGAACAGCATCTAAAAGATGGAATTATAGAATATTCTGATTCGCCTTATAATTCAAATATCGTAATTATTCCAAAGAAGTCTCCCGACGGTACGAAACGATATAGATTTTGTTGTGACTACAGACACCTTAACAAACAAACTATCTCAGATGTTTATCCTCTTCCAAACATTACAGATATCATTGACAGTTTGGGTAACAGTAAATACTTCTCAACAATCGATCTACGTAGCGGATATCATCAATTGGAAGTTGCACCTGAAGATAGGCATAAAACAGCATTTTCTACCCCAGGAGGCCATTGGCAATTTAAAAGAATGCCTTTCGGTTTGAAAAATGCACCAGCAACTTTTCAAAGACTACTCGATGGAGTATTGCGAGGACTCAAAACTCAGCAATGTTGTGTATACCTAGACGATATTATTGTATTCTCCAAAGACATTAATGAACATGCTGTGCGTCTGCGTAATGTTTTTCAGAGACTTAGAAAAGCTAAATTAACATTAAATATGGAAAAATGTATTTTTGCATTGACAGAGGTTACATACCTTGGGCATGTCATTAGTGAAAAAGGAATTAAAACAGATCCTCGATTAATTTCGGCAGTTAAGGACTTCCCAACACCACAACGCGTTAAGGAAGTACAAAGTTTCATTGGTCTCGGATCGTACTACCGGAAATATGTTCAAAATTTCGCTGAAATTGCCCGACCCTTAACCCAATTATTGAAAAAGGGTGCAAAATTTCATTGGTCTGAAGATTGTGAATCAGCATTTCAAACCCTTAAAGATAAGTTAACACACAGTCCAGTATTAGCCTACCCAGATTATAATAAAGAATTTATTTTATCCTGTGACGCAAGTGGTCATTCAGTAGGAGTTGTTTTAAGTCAGAATATTAATGGCGCGGAACACCCCATAGCCTACGCTTCGAGACAACTAACAACAGCAGAAAGAAATTATTCCACAACGGAGAAAGAATTGTTAAGTGTTATTTATGGTATCAAATACTTTAAATGCTACTTGTACGGTAGGTAATTCAAGGTCATTACAGACCACGCAGCTTTAAAATGGTTGCTTGGATTAAAGGATCCATCTAGTCGTCTCACCCGTTGGGCCCTATGTCTTTCCGAAATGGATTTCGAAGTTATCCATAAACCAGGCAAAAAACACACGAATGCAGATTGTCTAAGTCGGAAAATAGCACTTTTGGAAGCAACAGGCCGAGATACTGAGGACTGGAGAAAGGCACAAGATGAGGATACAGAATGCAAAAAATACGCAACTCAAAAACAATTTTGCTTTGAAGATGGTGTATTATGCCGTAAAACAAAACTTGGACTGCGAATTGTTGTTCCCCAACACCTTAGACAAGAAATAATGGCAGAGGCCCACGATCATATCCTTGCAGGACATGGTGGACAGCGGACAACCGAAAGACGAGTAGCAGAGCGATTTTGGTGGCAAACCAGAAAGCAGGATGTTGCGCAGTACGTTCGTAATTGCATTGCGTGCGCACAACGAGCTGAACTTTCTCGTTCAAAAATACCCTTACAGAGGCTCCCCGAGGCTTCATGTCCATATCAAATCTGCGGAGTGGATCTCTACGGGCCATTTCATAAAACACCTGCTGGTAATAAGTATGTTCTTACAATTATAGATCACTTTTCACGCTATCTAGCTATGGTGAGTCTCCCAGATCAGCAAGCAAATACAGTTGCCCAAGCTTTAGTTAACAACTGGATACTTAAATTTGGCGTACCTGAAGCTATTATCACAGATCAGGGATCTAATTTTATGTCTGAATTAATGAAACAGCTTTGCTACTTACTAAAAATACGTAAATTACGCACAACTCCGTTACACCCTCAGTGCAACGGGCGCACAGAAAGAGTTCATCGGACAATTGGCAAGATGCTTAGTTATTATATTAGCGAACAACATTCTAATTGGGATACGTATTTACCAATAATCGTGTCGGTATACAACGCCAAAACGCATGAAGCAACTGGCATGTCACCTTATGAAGTGGTCTATGGGAGAAAAATGCCGTCCCCTTTTGATGTAATCAGGCAGAAAAACGGAAAAGTCGGAGAAACAGTAAGAGATTTCAGTAGAATGATGAAGGATGTATGGAAAAAGGTTCAAAAATCTAATACAAAGGCTTTGGAACGACAGGAAAGATTAGGTAATACCCAAGCTAAATATCCAAATTACAAAATCGGTCAGTGGGTTATGCTTTCCACTCCTTACATTGCTAGAGGAAAAACGAAGAAATTTGTAACAAACTACAGAGGTCCTTACCAAATTATTGAGATCACGTCACCAGTCAACGTTAAATTGCAACTGCCCACCCGAACTACCATTGTGCATGCAAGTCGTTTAAAACCTTTCAAGGGCGCTCCAGATGTAATTCCTTCAACAATAGTGTCTGCTTTTCCGAAGGGTGGAGGAAGTACCCGAAAAGGAAAAAGAGTGGCCACGCCAGCACAACATACAGACATGGCACCATACAATCTTCGACCAAGAGTACGAATGTCCTAGTGGAATCATAGTAGACTGTAGTATACAAATGTAAATAATTAATAAATGATAATGGTTTCTTTTTTAAGAAAGAAAAGTTGAACGTAGAAACATGTAGATCTTGTAGTTAACAATGTATTCCTTCATTTCTTTGTTTTTGTTTTTACGAGATTAGTAGGTTCATAACCATGTTGTTTGCTTTTTTCAGAAAACGCCATGCAAGCATTTCCTACACAAAACCTGTCCTACCTCAATGACTCCCTTGACAGTTCCCTTCTGAAGTCATTAGATATGTTCATAAACTCACAGCAAGGCAAAATTGATGCCAATGTTATGATGCAACATGTTTTAAAATTAAAAGGTGAACACAAAACTAAAATTATAATGCTAGGAACGGGTATATCTGGAACCCTTGTGTTGGTGTTTCTACTTTGTACAGTTTTCTTTTATCTAAGACGAAAAAAGAAGCCAAATAATAATATACCACTTCATCAAATCCCTGTTACCTGGATACCACACTCTTAACTGGTGTACTTCAGTAGTTACTTTTCAGCACTAGTGTATTAATTTTGTTTATTGTACTTCACTCTTTACTAAACAGTCTTATGTTAAAGTAAAAAATACTGTAGAATAAATATTCTTGCATTCATATAGGGTTGATTAAACAGGTGTTGCTATGTAATTTTCTAAGTGAATAATCTATTTTGGTTTGTTCATTGTCATCAAGGTTTGTTACACTTATTACAACCATTTATGTAAGAACTATGTGATTCATGACCGTACAGTGCTTTTGTAAAGTGATAGAGTATTTTCCACATACTTAATGTGAAGCGTGTGTAATCTTCTAAGTCGAGAGTTTTCAATGCTTGTGCTCTTGCCGTGTGAAGAGTGGAGGAATGTTGAGTGGTAAATTCGAGGGCGAATTTCTCCGAAGGGTGGAGGAATGTTGAGTGGTACTTAAGTAAATAAATTAGTGAAATCAAAGTGAACTAGAAATTAGGATATAAATGAAAAACTTGGTTTAGTTTAGAGAATTACATACTCGCAAACAGCGGGCCGAACAGCAGAACAGAAGAAACAATGACCATGAAGTCAGCAACTTCCACATAAGCGGGCGCTGTCGATTCAGCCGTCAGGGCATCGCCCGACCGGCTCACGTGTTTCTCAGTTGTCGTATGTGAGCAAAGGCCCTCGCCTACATCCCAAGAGCCAATGACCGACGTTAAGAAGATTCATCGAGAAGCTTTTCAACGTGACAGAAGAGGCAATGACCGGCTCACGTGTTTCTCAGTCGTCACATGTGATCAAAGGCCCTCACCTACATTCCAAGAGCCAACGACCGACGTTAAGAAGATTCTTCGAGAAGCTTTTCAACGTGACAGACGAGGCAATGACCGTGAAGTCGTTCACCTCCAGTAAACTGAAGTGAATAAATACGCGAGACGCAGTGGGCCAGACGGAGGAAGTCAGATGAAGACGGAGACGGAGACGGAGGCGGAGACGAAGACGAAGACGAGAGACGAAGGAAGAAAAGAAGAGTAGCAGTAGTTTTCAGTCAGTTTCGGTGCTGAAGACCGTCATGCAAGAAGAGTCTGCATCATGCACAGACGAACCAAGTCCGCCGCTGTAATGGAATAGCAAGCAGCCGCCGTAGCGCCAGAAGACAGAAGTTAAAAGGTATTTGAAGTCTGATTTTTACGTACCCGGGTGACTCGTGAGGACGGGAAGGAGACGGCCTCACCTCAGCAGTCACCTGTGAGCTGGGATGAAGACCTGACAGCCGAAGACTGGCAAGCGGGAGTCCGTGGTTCGAGTCCGGGACACTGGCCTTCCCCCGCCGCGCCGCTCCGCTGGTCGACGCACAACACACGCGGCCGCTTAGAGAAGAGAAACACTGGGACGCGACACCCAAGATATCATCCGATGCACGATTTCGCTCGCAATAATTAAACGGGCCACCTCGCGCTGCGCGTCTCCAGTCAACTGGGCGAGACAGCGACACGAGATACACACCGCTACGCGTAATCAGACGCCGCCGCCGCCGCCGCTGCCGCAGCAGAAGACTTCACAAACGACACAGCTGCCGCTCTCCGAACCAGAACATCCCGTAAGATACAGTTGTACAAATCTTCAATAAAAGTTATTCTTATGTAAAAATGATGTTTCATTCGACCTCATACCCGAGCCAAGGAAGAACCCACCCTGCCCACATGTTGTTAAGAGAGAAAAGTTAATTTATTTAATATCTTCACCCTGACAGAATGCTTTAGAATGCTCATCCTGACAATTAACAGCATCAAAAGAGAAAACCCAGTTACATTTAGTGACAGAAGTGTCACATTTAGTAACACAACTGCTACATTTGGTATCAGAAGCCGTTACAGTTGTTACACTGTATTTCAAAACGTTGGAAGTACCCCATTACAAACAGTATTGTAATGTGCTTAAAAATGTTATTAGGAATGCAAAGAGTTTGTGGTATGCAAATAGAATAGCTAATTCACAGGATAAAATGAAAACCATGGTTGGCTGTAAAGGAAGCACAAGGTCGACGGTACAAAATCAGTTCGTACGAAAAATTCTGTTATTGGTAAGTCATACAATCATTTTCTGAGCGTTGGTGGCGAAATAAATAAAAAGTTAGTTCCTACAGCCAATCATATAATTCTCTTCGAAAATGCGTTTCGGAGACTCATGTCTGAAATACTCCTATGTGATACTGACAAGAAGGAGATTGAGTCAATAATTAAATCACTAAAGACTAAAGACTGTCATGGATATGATGGAGTGCCTATCAGTATACTAAAGTACAGTGCTGCACATGTTAGCTCTGTATTTAGCCATATTTGTAATTTTTACTTTAGAAATGATCAGTTTCCTAGACGATTAAAGTACTCAGTAGTAAAGCTGTTTTATAAAAGGGAGGAAGGGATAATGTAAACAAGTTAAGACCTATTTCTATACCTTGAGTGTTTACTAAAGTTATTGAAAAGGCTATGTATTTAAGGATAATTGGTCATTCTATATAACGTAATTTGCTATCAGATGTACCTTTAGAAGTTATTTAACATCTGAAAATACTATATTCTCTTTTCTCTTTGAGGTACTGGATGGGTTACAGAAAAGGTTTCTAACCATAGGCATATTTTTTAAGTATGGCATTTGATTGTGTTGTCACAAAATATTGTTCGAGAAGTTGGAGCATTACAAAATACGGGAAGTAGGTCACAATAGGTTCACCTCTTACTTTAACAACAAACAGCAAAATGTCATTATTCACAGTGTTGAAATTGACTGTGATGTGGTGTCTGAGTGGGGTATGGTTAAATTGGGGGTGCCCCAAGGATCAGTGTTGGGGTCACTGCTGTTCTCTATTTAATAAATGATGTGCCCTCTAGTATTAAAGGTAATTCTAAAATATTTTAGTTTTCTGATGACACTAGCAAGGTAGTGAAGGATGTTGTGTGCAACATTGGCTCGGTTTCAAATAGTGCATTCATGACATAAGTTCATGACTTGTAGAAAATAAAGTAACACTAAACTGCAGTAACACTCAGTTTTTACAGTTTCTAACACATAAGTCAACCAAACCCAACGTTTTAATTTCACAGACTGGGCATATGATTAGTGAAACTGAACAGTTCAAATTTCTAAGTGTTCAGATAGGTAGTAAACTGTTGTGGGAAGCCCACAATCAGGACCTCGTCCGATGACTTAATGCTGCCATTTGTACTATTCGAACGCTATCTGAAGTAAGTGATTTAAATACGAAAAGTAAGATACTTTGCTTATTTTCATTCACTTATGTCGTATGGTATTATATTTCGGAGTAACTATTCCCTTTCTAAAAGGTATTTTTGTCTCAGAAACGGGCGGTTCGGTCAACAAGTGGTGTAAGTTCGCAAACCTCTTGCAAGCAGCTTTCAGTCAGTTACAACTCGGCAGAAATCCAACCTGCATTTGGATCGGACTTACATAACTCTTGTGCAGAAAGGTGTGCTGTATACTACTGCATCCATTTTTATTTAGCTCCTACAAGAATTAAAAAATATTAGTAGTATTCCATGCTCTTTCAAATCGAAACTGAAGAGTTTTCTCATGGGTCACTTTTTATATTCTGTCGAGGAGTCGCTTGAAAAATTAACCTGATCCGTGTGTTATATTATTGACTTCGTTTACTTAAACATATGGCTTGACTTTCCTGGGTTCATTAACATTTTATTTTTATGTGTCATTTCTTTTATGTTGTAATTTCATGTACTTACATGTTCCACGGTCTTGGAGATTTGCTCCTCAATTTGGTACTAAGGACCAAACAGCAAATGTGTGAAACACTGTAAAACCACGGGTGCAGTGTTATGACACATAGCCAACCACCTCAGATGAACTTCGGAACCAAGTGAGTGGAGCATGGAATGCCATAACACAGGAAGCCATATGCACCTTATACACATCAGCATGGAACAAGTTTTGAGGACCAATAGCGAACCCTGTTCTTAATAGGCAACAGGGGACATGTTGAACAGAGGTGTCTGAAATACTAATCATTTCAGCAGGACTTACTAATGTATATGTCCAGTAAATATGAGCGTTCTGTCTCTAGTCGTTCAAGGTGTTTTACTTTTTCTGTACATACGAACTAATAGGGATGACAGAAAATCTATTCACAATATAGAGCGTGTTATTAAAAGGCATCTACAATTTTCAATACCACTCCTGTTCTACAATACTGTATTGATTCACACATGCTCTCAGACCGCGGGCGTTAAATATCCAGACCTCGTGCCCGTTATCATAAATTGAGCAGGCATTCGGTGTACTACTTCTCACATCGAGTACGGGCAAAAATATGGGCGGAAGGACCATGCTATTACTTTCTTTTCGGCATCTGATGGCCTACGAATTCGACTGGGACTCAGTCCCCGATCTCGTTAAGTTTTCGTACCTTTTCCCTGCTCCCTATCGGTCTGTAGGCCCAACTGCGATGAACGGCTTCATTGAAGTACCTCTACGACTTTGTTAGGTGCTAGAACAAGGCAAGGTGTCTGTGAGAAACAAATATCCTGAAGAACACTCACAGCTCACGAATGTACAGTCCTTCGGGACTGCATTTCGGGTTTAGAATTGAGGTGAATGTCATTTTGATTCTTTCATTTCTAATTCTCCCTTTCGTTTGGGGATGTGAAAATTGTAGCTTGGGCTGAGAGGAGTCTCTCGGGCCTACCAAATATGCGTACATAACCTTCCGTCATAATGTTTTACACAGAGTTTCTCAGTGATGCGGTTAGTGGCGCAAGGTCTGACGAGCTTAGTAAATGCGTCCACGACAACGAAAGTAAATTGCTGCCCAAATTGTTCCTTCAGCAGAGGACCGTAATGAACAATACTCACAAGGTCATTTGGTGCTTCTGATGTGATGGTATGCATTTCACCTAGCCCATTCATGTTCGGATGTTTGACACGTTGGATCATGTAGAATCTCATAACTATATCTGCAGCATCCCGTCTCAGTACGTCAATTTCCAATTCCTTGGCGATTGTCGCACACAGTTTCGTCGCTCCCCAGTGGCCAAGTTTCTGATGACACCGCTTGATTATTGGTTCCAAAAGAGCTTCGGGAGGCCAAATTTTCCATGTTAGTTCTTTCACATTTCACCGGAAAAACGCACTCCGTTCGAGCTTGTGTAATGGAGCGGTGTTCCTCATTCGCATTTCCTTGATACCAACGACCTACATCAGGAAGTCCTTTATTCTCCAGATTTCTGGCCGTTGACCTTGTTCTGCTCTTAACTCCCCAATATATTGTTGTAACATTGTCATTATAACCTCAACACATTCTCTCTCGGCGTGTTCTTCTCCAACTTAATCGTAAGGATTCGGGCTTAACTAGTTGGAAAACTTGTTCTGTTTACCCCTCCAATAAGATACATATCGTATTCCTGAATGATTAGGGCTCAACGCATCGCTCTGTTACTCGAGTATCTGCGGTTCTTAGGAACGTCAGGGCATGGTGGTCTGTATATAATCGAGTTTTCCGGCCGAGAAGATAACTCTTAAACTCTTTAGTCACATACACAATGGCCAGCATTTCTAGACCGACAATGAAATACCGTATCTCTGCATCCAGTAGCTTCCAGCTACATTTGTCCACACCATGTACATTCCCATCTTGCCTTCCTGTCACAGACATCCCCAATGCCTTGCGTATATACGTCTGTGAAGAGGTGGAACGATGCCGGGAAGTCAGGATGCGCCAAACAAATACTGTCATGGAAAGCAACCCTGACCTTCTCGAATGGATTTTCCTCCACATTTCCGCAGCTGTACTTCTTGCCCTGGCACAACAGGTGACAATGTGTCCCTTGTAAAGTGAAATCAGCCCAAGAACTGACTTAATTCGCATATGCAGAATTTTGTGATTTGCATCAGTTTGAACTTTTCCGGATGGGTACCTTTCGGTGAGATGTCTAATCCGAGATATAGCACCCTGTTTGAGCGTCAAACCATATCTCTAGAGTACCACCAGCACCTAAATTATACTCCGCATGTGTCTAACAGTGTTTATAAACTCTACAATCATGTCTCCGATATGGGCAACACAAAACTTCCTTCATCTCTGGTGTGATTATACCATTCAGGGCCCTCACAAAAGTCGAAATGTCTCCTTAAGCCTGAATAGTAGTTGGTTGTTGTATACATACCGTTCCCCTTCGGATAAGAAGCCAGTGTACTTTCGCCAGGATGGATCGAAGTCAGTTTAATTGAAACCGGCTGTAATCTCAAAGATTCCCAATAATTGACGCAGTATGTTGTGGATTAGTTCCACCTTTCTTCCGATTGCCTCAATGTGATCATTTAACACCCTCGCATTGAGGCAAAAACGGCCCAATGCGTCTCTCTTATGCACAATTGCGAGCCGACTCCGTGTATTCCAGTGCATCCCGGGATATGACTCCGGTTGCCTCCATCGCCTGTATCGCTTCTCCGATAGCTTTTGGGTGCTTCCAAGAGACTGAGTACTCTTTCCTTGTCGGCGGCCAATCACACTTTGGTCTAAACTTGTGGGCCACTCCCCGACATATACTCGGTAGGAACGAGAATGTATCCCTTAATTGCATGATTTTTTTGTCCACCTCTTGTCTCTGCTCAGGTCCCGTCATGGGTTAGCTTGAATAATCTTTCTAGGTATTCCAGTAGGATCATCCTTTTGGTTCTCTATGCCCACTTCTGAATGATCGTCTATACACAGGGCGTCATCTACCGTGTCCCTTTTTCTGAGTTAGAAGTGATCAATTTATCTCGCAACTTTGACGCTTGAAAATACCTGCGGTCCTTCGAAAACAGTCTGACTTTTGCCTATTTTTCGACCATGAGCGGAACAACATTGTTTCTACAACTGCACAGTGGGTGCATCTACATTCATACTTTCGTGGTGCTTCTCAGGAACTCTGAATTCACTTTCGCATTCTGTCCTCCACACGACTTTCTCTTTTGCTATGGAACTTCAAAATTTTTCAGTTTCTCTCCGCTTTTGTCTTGGCGGAATTTGACTATGACCTCTCTCTGCACATTAAGTTGTTCGATTTGGAGTGTCTTCCGTAGTCGCTTGGATGGCCCGGAGTGTCACGGGAGCATACTCATTAACGACCTCTGGCCTTGTAAATCCTAATATTACACGTCCCTACCTAAACAACTTACACGCGTATCTTCGATCGAATGTAATTCTTTAATCGTTGCACGACACTCGACCAGGAGAAGGCTGCCTAGAGTGAAGCAACATGTTGCCAGAACAGAAGTTACAAGGATTTCTGCACTAAGTTTCTGGCAACATACTGGAAAATGGCCACACAGGCGAGTGCAAAGTTAAGCATATACGGGGGACATGTGCTCCGAATTCACGTGAATCCAAATGCTGCTCCCTTTGTCGTTCTGACGGGATATTTGGACTACAAAATTACTTATGAAGAATGATGTAGTGCACAGTTCACTCAAATTTTCCTGCTGATGTACACCGTGTATTTGTCAGGACACTGTCAGAGAACAGTTTCTCGATTTTTTACGGTCCTTGGGTGACATCGAGGAGCAGGAGAAACAAGGGACAGCAGCTATCATGGAAGCGATTCAGGCGAAGGAGGTAACCGGAGTCACATCGTGATCCCCTCGTAATACGCGAATCTCCCGCTATTGAACCTAAGAAAAACGGATCGTACCATTGTTACCTCGATGCAAGGATGGTACATGACTACTTTGAGGCAATCGGAACAAAGCCGGAACGAATCCACGACTTACTGCGCCAGTTCTTGAGAAGAAAGAGGTTTCAGTCAAGCTGAGTTGGATTCATCCTGCCGAAAGTACACTGCCTTCTTATTCTACGGGGACCAGTACGTGTATAACCGACAACTATTCTAGCTTAAGGAGTCAATTTCATAGAGTAAGTCCAGGTGATGCATCACTCTAGTGCTAAGATGTGACATAGTTATTAGACATTTCGTATCTTTACTGTAATTATTTTTCTGCTTGAGCTTTGTCATGTTTAGATATAAGTTATTTCATTTGCTGTTGCTGTTTGCCAGGCATGGTGCTACTCAATTTCACTTAGTATTACTCTGTTAAGCCACTTTTACTACTGATATATTTTTCTTGTTGCTGCACATTGGCTTATATTAGTTGTAATGTTGCATTTGCTTTGTTAATTTAGATATACTGCTGCTTGCTTTGCCAATTTGCATTTTTTTGTCATTGCTGTTTGTGTTAAATTATTGTGTGTTGCTGCATTGCCTCGTCCCTTAATATATATATCGGAGCTCAGTAGAACTAAGTTAGCTTAAGATGGGGGATACTATATAACAAACTAACTTTGAAGAATAGGAAAAGAACGCATTGAGAAGTTATATGAAAAAGATTTGGGCAAGAATGGGTATTGTACAATGAGAAATATTTTTTTAAAAAAGAGCATATGTACAAAACAGTAGTGTTTAGGGACAACAGAGTTAGATAGCATCATTTTTTTGCAGAAGCAAATGTTGAAATAGGAGGAAAGATCTATGGAATGAAGTTTTGGGTTGGACTACAGTACCAAATGTTACACTGAAAACAAACCCTGTCCTTTCCTTTTGTATTATCCAACTATGTGTTTGTGTACCACTATGAATTTGTTTATTACCTGCCTTTATGTGTTTAGCTAATAAGATTTATCTTGTAGAATTTTTCTAATACTAAGCTACATTCACTATGATGAGGAATACTGTTATCCTCTAATATAATTTGCATTAATAATATGTTATTTACTTTGTAAAGGTGTTTACACATTATTTTCGAAAGCTATTCTGATCTTTTATGTATTCACTTATGTCATAATTCCTGTAACACTGATGTATATGTTTATTTCTATTCTTTTGTAAAGCCTGTATTACTGCACATGTTACCAATACTATTATGTTCTTTAATGATGTTTTCTGTACCTTTGTAATTGTGTTCTCATGTTATAAATTTGTAATGGACACCAGTTCATCAAATTAAGTAACTTGCAAGCATTCGTTTGACTGCACACATTTCTGTTGGTCATAGTATATACACAATATGTGAGATGTTGGGACTGTTAGTGTATGCACGTGTGTTAATAATTCAGCAAGGTACTGGTTAACAGCATTGCTGGTTCTAAGGACAATTCCAAAAACTTTGTGAGTGCACAAGTGGTGGTTTACGGACTTGCTATATTGCCTGCAAGACTCTTCGATGGTGATTGTGCACCTGCACAGTCGCAACAGATGGCTGCTCGCCGTCTCTACAAGGACTACAGTGGGTCTGCATCTTTGATGGCCCACCAATACCATTATCTCTACAAGGACTGCTGTGGGTCTGCACCTTTGATGACCCACCAATACCATATTCTCTACCAGGACTACAGTTGGTCTACTCTGTGATGACCTACCTACCACTATTCTTCAAACTTCGACTAACTCGGCTGTGGGTTTGCACTGTTGTGGCCCGTTACCTGTCTGCATGTCAAGAATCAGCACTGTCTTCCCGCTGGAAGGACAATACCACTACTTCTAGACTGCATGGATATCCGCTACTTCTGTGTGCACTTCCATGTGCATTTTCTTTTACTGCTCATACTTTGAGAAAAACACTGCAATTTTACTGTGTTGAACGATCAGGACTGTCTTTATGGACTGTGAGAAAATCTTTGATTTTGACCAACAGTATATCAATAAGTGTGTGCATTTGATTTCTTTGTTATTGTAACTATGATTTTTTTCAAATCTGTATTGTCCACTGTCCAAAACAATTTATAATTTTTTTTTTGGGGGGGGGGGGAGCATGGGGGCTATGTAAGAAGGATGTTTAGGTTTTCATGTTGGTAACGCCACGTAGCGCTCTATATGAAAATCACTGACTGTGCTGTGTGAAGGCTGTGGTTGGTTTGCATTGTTGGAGTGTATGCTATTGTAGTGTTGGGCAGTTGGCTGTTAACAGCGCGTAGTGTTGCGCAGTTGGAGGTGAGCCGCCAGCAGTGGTGGAAGTGGGGAGAGAGGTGGCGGAGTTTTGAGAATGGATGATCTGGACGTGTGTCCATCAGAGACAGTAAATTTGTAAGACTGGATGTCGTGATATATATATATATATATATATATATATATATATATATATATATATATATATATATATATATATATATATATATATATTCAACACTATTAAGGTAAATACATTGTTGGTTCATTATCATAATCTTTCATTTGCTAACCATGTCTATCAGTAGTTAGTCCCTTCAGTAGTTAGAATCTTTTATTTAGCTGGCAGTAGTGGCGCTCGCTGTATTGCAGTAGTTCAAGTAACGAAGATTTTTGTGAGGTAAGTGATTCATGAAATGTGTAGTTTATTGTTAGTCAGGGCCATTCTTTTGTAGGGATTTTTGAAAGTCAGATTGCGTTGCGCTAAAAATATTGTGTGACAGTTTAAGACAGTCATAAATTTTTCTAAGGGGGCGTTTCAAAAGTGTGAGGTAACGTGCGAGTTGTGGCGCCCTGAAAATTTCTAATTTCTGAGCTGGGGCCTCTTGGCAGGCCGCGACCAGCAGCAACCACGTGGTGCCGAACGGTAACTTAGCAACTGCGTGATGCCACACAACGGCCGGTCCAACCGCGTGGCTGGGAATTCCATGGTGACCCTGTGTTCATGAAGGAGACACGCCGCGAGTGCCAAAGAGGGCGGCTTTTGCGAAACCTTAATGCCAGACATTTCAGTTCTTATAGAAATTAATAGTAGCCGAGGAATCACGATAACTCAAAAATAAACAGGTAAATTACTATTATATGCACGACGATTCTGATGGTGTAATCAGATTTTCAATATCTTTATTACCTTAAAGTTTAGTATCCGAAGGTAAATTATACAAGAAACACCCAGCAACAAATTTCCAAAATATAATTGCTTCATCCGATTTTGTCTATCGACGTGTCCTTACAAGGCTACTAGTGTAAACCTAAATTGGTATGAATTACAGACATGTAACTTGAAAAGTACATGAGTTATTCGAGGTCAAATTGGCCGATTACTATCGATCGTGTCAGGCCGTAAGTACTCCTCAGTTACACGAAAAAACGGTAGCAGCATCCTTATATATATATTCATCTATGTCTTTGTTTATATTCGATATATATTATTCATGTAGAAATTGGTTAATTATTTACTGTGTGTTAGAAAGCACGGAGAGATTAGGCTACTGGCCTACCTTTTGTTCCGTTCCTTTGATATATGTTCATTTAATTTGTTTGTGTATCTAATAATGTGTGTTAGGGCGTGTTTATGGTCCAGTAGTAGGAATATTTATTCAATTTCAAGTTATTTAAATGTCAATCCAGTGTATCGAAAGTGTTTCCTTATATTTGTGGAGGTGTGTTGGCTTGAACACATGGCGTGAGCACTCTAGCCAATCACAGCACTCGTGAATGGGGAGACTGAATGGAAGTGGGGCAGTTCTGGGCAGTAGGGCGCAGGAAACGAAAAGAGCTGGACGCGAGGGCACGACGGACGCGAAGTCGACGGAAGGACTTGGAGAGTGGAGTGGTTTGCACGTGGTCGCGAGAGACAGAAATACTTCGGAGTGCCCACTTGTGAACTTGTGAGAGTTCCGTGGTTTCTACAGTGAAGGCGTAGTACGCATTTGGAAGTGAATATCTCGCGAGCTATGTTGCTGTTCATAAGTAATTACATGAAGTAGGAATCTATTGATTACCTGTTATTGGCTCAAATGGCTCTGAGCACTATAGGACTTAACTTCTGAGGTCATCAGTCCCATAGTACTTAGAACTACTTAAACCTAACTAACCTAACGACATCACACATATCCATGCCCGAGGCAGGATTCGAACCAGCGACCGTAGCGGCCACGCGGTTCCAGACTGTAGCGCCTAGAACCGCTCGGCCACACTGGCTAGCTTACCTGTTATTTAACTTATATTTCATTTAATTGTTGGACCATCAACACAAATAAGTGTTTGGCAGAAACTACAGTATTCATCATTTAAATTCGTTCAGATAGTACCTGCAGATTTTATTTACTTGCAATCCTTCATTTATAAATTTATATGTTATATTCATACTTCGCAATTGCCGAGTGATATAAACCTTCGACCATTCCATTCATGTGTGTACTCTTATCGTATACGGTAGACTCAGCAGTATTTGGCCTGTAATGAGGCAACTACGTTACCCAGCCCCTAGACATAGAAACCGGCCAAAACTTTTTATATTGCAACTCAGAGTCGGAGTGTACGTAGTTGAGGGCCACCTCATGCCCTCCATTTTCTATTTGAAAGCCCGCAACAGGCAATGTATCGAGTCCATAACGTTTTTGGTGCCCAACGTATGGCGCTCTCGTTGATAATTTTCCTGTTATGTGATATCACTAACATGTTTTTTTCTCGATTCACTACAGCATTACAGTTGTTTCGTAGATTATGTTGTGGAATGTCATGTAGTCTCCACTTTGTGACAGCACAACCTAGAATTACGAGACGATGAGGAACATTTAAAGCTATACTGCAAGAGAAATATGATTGGGTAGTAAGAGGGTCTTTATAATGGCATTATCAATAGTATATCGCAAAAGTTTTAAAAGCCTTACATATTTGGTGATATTAAACAATTATACTTTGCTGCAGAGTTTGAAATTTCGTTCACAATGAGGGATCTGTACTTATATTTGCATACTATGATAAGGAAACGATATATTTATTATACATGAAATTGTTACTAGTGACGATACTTAATCTTATTTTGGTGGTAAGTGATGAACTTAGGATAAATTGAATTTTCGTCGCTATCTTGTTGCACGATGAGACATCTATACTTATATTTGCATGCCACAATAAGAAAACGCATATTTGTTATACTCGAAATCGTTACTTATGGCGATAGGTAATCTTATGTTCGTGATAAGTGCTGAACTTACGATACATCGAATTTTCGTCGCTGTTTTGTTGCACAACGGTTTTGGCTATGTTTCATCTCTCTCTTGTTCCACCACTACTGTCACATATCATGTTCTGTTGAGTGGAAATATCTCAAAAGTTCTGCTTGTGTATTACGAAAATATGTAGTTTAAGTGATACATTGCAATACAAATGTCTTCAAAACTCGTTCCTCCTTCCATTCTAAAACCGTACTTGCTATGTTCATTTGTATTTAGACTTGTGTGTGTGTGTGTTTTTTCTGCAGAGGGTATTTTGATTATATTTTCATGTTATTTAGTACCTAATTATGGGAAATGCAGTCAGTAAACGTTTTACAGACACTGGCATCATAATTCTCTTCACTAAATCTTATGGCATTCTCGATATATCGTTTTGCACATAACCTATAGTTGGCTTAGTTCAAAAGCAAATAAAACAAATATTAGGATGTTACAAATATCAATTACGTTTTCCGGTGTAGGAAAGATGCATTATCTCCTCCCCCCCATCCCCCCCATCCCCCCCCCTCCGTCCCCATATAACGGTCGAAACGCTGGCTGTTATCAGTTATGTGCATGAACCATCAGTACTATTTCCTCAGATGGAAACGCCAGAAACTTTTGTTTGGAGATAATATCGTAACATTTCATAAGCATCATAGAACGTTAAATATGTGGAAATATTTTATTTAAAGCTTGATCTTCATCATCGTCACATTCCTCTCAAGTACTAGTATTTAGCATGTTACGAACTCAGTAATTTCCATCTTCCAATACCTCTTTCGCATTTCGGCTTGAAGTTCAGTATCTTCTGAGGAATTCTGTAAGCAGACATCCTCACGAGGTGTTGTCTCCAAACTTTACGATGATTTCTCAGGGACCTAATCTCTGCTGTTTGAATTTTATTCTCTAGTTGGTTCTTGGTAGCTCAGCTTTCCGTTCCATAGGATAACACAGGAACAGTGTTAACTTTATACAATTTCATGATAATT
The DNA here is from genome assembly GCF_023898315.1 of Schistocerca nitens. NCBI lineage: Eukaryota > Metazoa > Arthropoda > Insecta > Orthoptera > Acrididae > Schistocerca > Schistocerca nitens. The sequence continues at coordinate 315,931,215 of NC_064621.1, read as the reverse complement.
TCTTTTACCATTTTTTGGCCTAATAATCACCTAAAGGTACCACAGACAGTTTGGAATTTGTGTATTTTATTTGAGACACGTGTTCTAAAATTAAATTAGCGAAAAACATTTTTCATCTGACTGGATATTTTCGTCGAAATGCCATTACTTTTGTTTTGTTGGTAGAAACTTTAATGTTGTACTTCTTGTAAGTTTCGTTCTGTGGGTATACAGATCTTTGGAGATTATCTTCATTCTTTTGAATACGAACAGTGTTATCAGCAGACAAAAGTAAGTACCTCATTCATTATGTTAATTCCTTAGTTTACGTTAGATTTCAATTTCCGAAGAATGAAGTCAGTGTAAATACTAAAAAAGGTAGGTGATTCCACAGCCTTGTCTAAAGCCTTGGTTAATAATTACTTATTCTAATCTATTCGTACCACTGTTCGTTACAGAAGATGTAGTTTTGCAAAGACTTTTCACTACCTCTGATAGGTGATAAAGGATATCCACATTCAGAAACAATCTGCCATAGGATATCATGGCTCAACGTCGGTTAAGACCATATGGGTTTCTATATTAAATTATTTGTGTGTTTCTATGACGTTTATTATTACACATTCTCTCTGCATGAACGACCTGATCTTAATCCATTTTTTTCTTCAAAAATAATATATTCTGCGACATTGTTCACGCTGGTTATTCATTATCTTTGGGTGCTGTTTGTAGACATCATTTACCAGATTAAGATTTTAGATAGCAATCTATTATTGGAGCGAAGCACTGACCGTTATAAAATGCTAAAAAGTCAAATAAAAATAATCTAGATCGCGTTTTCAGATTTTTATTCGTTAGCAGCCGGATTCGGCCCTTTACTCAGGTCATGTTTAGGCTTTTCCCGGCTGTTACGGCTGCTGGTCGCGGCATACGCAGGGATTTCCGTAGAAGTGAGCAGTGACATTCCTACTTCAACGGATCTCACTCCGTCTATCACCACCAACAGCCATAATGGCGGAAAAGAGCACAGATGGTCTGAGGAAAGGGCCGAAACCGGTGGCTAACGAATAAAAGTCTAAAAACGCGATAGACACTGTTTTTGTTTTATTTTTTGGTTTAGAAGACCAATGCAGCGATATTTTTACTGTTATTACGCTTCTATATGTTTGAAAAGAGAGATTACTTCTGCTGAATATAAAATGGTCCGGGATCTTCCAGTTCGATCAACATGCATTGATCACTTCTAAAAATCTTTTATCCAGTGGTAAGCCACCAAATTTAACCAGCTCTGCATTTATTCCATGGACTACAGTAGCTTTTCTGTTCTTCATGCCTTCCAAAGTCTCTTGTAGTTCGTCCACATTAAATGGATCTAGTGTTTCATTGTATATATATTCTCACGTGTCGTCTTCGGCCTTCTGTGTACACTACTGGTCTGTATAATGATTTATCCTTTGTTCACTGGGTTTCATGTTCGGTGAAGCAGTGTCTTTTTATTCCTTGCTGAGGGCTTTCATGACTTTGTATGCACATTGCTGTCAACCGTGAACGTCGTCTTCTAAGACGCTTATGAATGTATCCCACGACTCTTGGTGTACTTTGCGCACTATTTGTTTCGCAGCATTCTTTTATATTATATGTTTCCCTGCTTTGTGATGTTTTTGTCTCTATAAAACTTCAAATAAGCTATTTGGTGTCCTTTAATGCCTTCTTTAAATACTGTGTTCCAAATTCTGTGTCATTGTTTCGCATCTGTTTTCTTCCCTTTACCAAGTGCTTCTGAGGTTGCTTCAGTGGTGCAGGTTTTGATATTATTACATTCGGAATCGATGTCTTTATTGACTAGTACTGATGCAAACTTTTTTTGGAGTCTGTACCGATAAAGTTTCCTAATACTGTATATCGACAGGAGATTTTCTTTGAACAACTCGTGTTAGAGTTTCTCTGTCTTCTTCCATTTCAATTGTAACCTTATCTTAGGGCCTAAAAGGAAGTGATCGCTAACTATATAAAAACTTATATCTTGCATAAGATTCTTCATTTCATTTTTAATTAGAGTGTAATCAATCACAGACCTTAATCCTCCTGCACTCCATATACACTTGTGAATGTTATTATCCCTGTAAAATATGTTAGTAATTCTAAAATTGATGAAGGAGTCTAACCGGAGTAGTTCACGTCCATTATTGTTAAGAGTCTTTTCTCCAAAAAGTCCTACAATTCCCCGTACAGGTGGGACTCCAAATCTTGCTTTAATATCGACAACGGTAACAACATGGTCTGGTATTATTAATTGCGTTCACTTCATTCCGCAGATGATTGCAAAAGGTATTATTTTCATCCATCCTTCCCTCGTCAGGACCGTAGTTTTTTCTTATTTTCCGTTATTACTGCAATGTCTACTTTCCTCTCTTTGAGTACTTGATTCAACTCGCTTTCTCTGTTTGTCAATCCTCGAACATTCCATATTGCCAAATACACATAATCCGCAACGCCAAATCGTTTGTCCTTTTGATTTGCCGGTTTTCACCACTTCAGCCACTCCTGTATCCGAGGTTGTTTGTGAGTTTGCCAGTAATTTTATAACCCCCTGGGTGCGTTACGAGTGCTTCACAGGCGCTCGGAACGAGCCTTCGATAAGACAATGTCTCCTGGGAGGGACAAAAAATGAAATTAATGACTGTTTTTCTCTAGCTGGCAGTAATTCAGAAAACCTATTTGTGTGTGTGCTTGCGTGCTTAGCATAGAATTTTAGCCAACATGTATTTTCTGTAGTAATAACCTTAGTCGGACTAGCCTTACCACATCACCTGAATTAAGCCTAAAAATTAACTGTTTAGCGCATTATTTTGTAGCTACATGTGTTTAGACATCAGAACAGCATAAAACTGGCCACTACATCTATGAGTTCAGAATCAAGTTTTTGGCGCTTGTTGTATAATGTGCGTGAAATAACATTGTGACACTTGACGTAAACATTGCATTTTCTTGTATGGCTGACGTATTTCAGCAGATACTTTAAATGAAAGAACGCTGTAACACTTAACAAGGATAATAGTAGAATTTATTAATTGGCAAAATAACAGGAGGGTTTGCTGTGCTTCAAATCATGTGTGTCATACAAACCTAGCTTTGCACGTTAACTGATGCTGATTAATGCATAAATGTATGGCATAAAGAGTGTGTGTGTGTGTGTTTGAGTGATGATGCCAATTTACGCCATTCGGAGCCAAATAGCTTTGAAAATTACGCTATAGCAAGTTTAGGTCATTTTTCAGAAATTCTACATTTTATTGAGATAGTCGACATTTTTATGCAATTCGGGTTATTGACTCCCTCATTTTAAAACTGCAATGATTTTGGCAGGAAAGGTGGGAAAAGGGAGTGGGAGGTGATAGAGCAGTGAACTGGGTACAAAGCACAGCTGGGCTAGTTCCGCCATATTGTTCTTTTTTTAATTTGCCACTATTGTCACCTTTTACTTTTTAAATTTCCCATCTCATCCATCTTGCATTTTGGAATTTCCCACGACCGCCATCAGGCATTTTTAAATTGCCGCTCACTTGCATTTGCATTTTTGAACTTCCCAACACTGCCATCTAGAATTTTTCGGTGACTCCTGTAGCAGAAACTTGAAGTGTGCACTAAAGTCTGTATACATAAGAAGCGACTGAGGATGAACTGCCATTCAGTAATGTCCACAGGTTCAAGGTTATTTAGTTGGTTTCATGTTGAATAGATGATTTGCAGAATTAATCGTAATGATGAGTAAAGAGTCATTCTAGATATATGTTATACTTACGTATGTGACCATTTACGTGGTGACCATTTGTAAGTTATTTTTCAGTTGTTGATAAATTAAGAATATATTCCACTGAGTTTTGAATCAAATTTTGGGAACAGCAAATATTCAAACAATTCATAAATACAAAATTGCTTCCTAAATAGTTAGTTAAAGGGTTGTGGTCATGTGTCCATCACAGATGAAAAATATTTATTTGGGGTTCAAAGAGCAGTGCTGTTTCTGAAATGGAAAGAGGTAAGTACATTTTACGGCGCCCAGTGTGGTGGTCATCAGTTTTTTTGATTTGGCAAGCCTAGCAATTATTTAGTACACTAAGTTAGGACTTTGGATCTCAATTATACTGAGGTGCTATGAAATTATTTCAGTAAAAATCATTCATCTTGCTAAAACATAATTCCAGTAAAGAATTAATATGTAACGTTTAAATAACGTTAACTGGCATTAGAATAGTTTCTTATCTGAATGTTTTCATGCATTACTTGGAGTAAGACATGTACTGTCTCACGTCCTGAAATTACGTCTCAGTTTTTTTGATAGGTTTTCTATCTCGATTATCTAAAATGGATGGATTTCTTGGTGGTGCTTTCTCTATTGTATTTTTATTAAACTACATGGTGATATCTTTGTGAACACCGCGATGCAGTGTCCTTAAATGTAATGGGATAGACATCTAAATTTCTTAAGATTGTGGGAAACACTATCTACAGACACACAGAAGCAAAGTGCACATTTTTCCTTTTCTTTTTCACTCTTGCCTTGAGTTATGACCATCTGGCATTCGTGGCCCTCCCCTACCCCCTTATCCAAAAAAGAATCATAATGCCAATTTCTTAACTTGCTGGTATTGCGTGCGACAAAGCTACATTTTATTGTAAATCGAATGGGGCCGTATAATCATTGCAAATATTTGATGTGCGTATTAAAGTGTGATAGCGATTGTGTTAATGAAAGTGTAAATCTCCACAAATTTATAGGAACACTGTGAGACCATACGGAACGAACAGAGAAATCACAGTAGGAGATGCGGTAACCTCAAACAGACAGTGTGTGTTTAAAATGAACGAACGGCTCTCATTATAAAATGTATACGTTTTTGTAAACAAGAAAAATGAAAGAAATGTTACAGATATTAAAGGAAGCACACCATTGAATCAAGCACATCCTGAATACTGACAAGTTAGGAGAAACAGAAGTAATAAACAGAGTATAAAGAATACAAGACAGGAACGTAATTTGGGTGGGCAAAACTCTTCATCAGATGGACTATGGCACAGGCAGTTGCACATCGTTCCAAGATATCTATAAAAGAAAGTGAATCAGAAGGACACAAGTCAATAGTGTAATTATTAACGTAGAAAACAGTGTTATTAAGATGGGCATGATGGCTTATATAGCTTATTTGCTGTAGCTAGAGACTAATACACAAAAAAGTAACGGAACTGTTTACAGATTGGCTGTCGGGAATGCTTTTATGTTCCAGTTCCCTAAACCACAGACAGGATATTCAATAGTCTACACTTAACAGTATCGTTTCTTTTTTTGTGAACATAGTTTTAACTTACATTGTTACTAATCCCTAACAACAAATATCAGACATTTATAAAAATAACTAAATACTTCTGGTAACTGATTTAGCACGAGGAGAACTCCTGAAAAAGATATTATGCAGGAGTCGACGTTAATGGGCTGGAACTGCTGCTGATCAATCATTGACTGTGGTAATGTGTGGAATGGTCCTTTCCGAGTCGTTGTAATGTTATAGTTACCCCTTATTGAGTAGAATTACAACTACGTGACGGTGAGTTTTCTTTCATTAAATGTAACTGGAAATCATTTCAGCTAACGGAGAACAGGAATTTAAGTTTGGAATTTAATCCTTGCATGTTAGGACGCCGGAATGTTCACTAATATCTTCAGATGAAGAACATATGTATTTCTTGCAGTACCGTAATCAGAAACTGATCTTAAGATAGTCTGAAGCATGATTTCTTTGTATTTATGTACTACTTTCGGTTGTACAACCGCACATCGGATTTATGTCATATCATCAACATGAAACTTTCTGGTAGATTTAAACTGAGTACCGAACCGAGACTCGATCTCGTGACCTTTGTTTTTCGCCGGTCAGTACTGTATGACTGTGATACTCGAGCACTACACAGGATCTGTCCTTACAGCTTTACTTCAAAGGTCTCGGTTTAGAATCTCGATCTGCCACACAGTTACAATCTCCCAAAAAGTTTCAAATCAGTGCAGGCTTCGTAGCAAAGTTATAACTTCATTTTGGAAACATCCCAGGCTGTGGCTGAGCCCTGTCTCACCAACAGCCTTTCTTGCAGGGTGCTAGGCTTGTCAGGTTCTGAGGAGAACTTCTGTGAACTTTTGAAGGTAGTAGATGAGGTACTGGCGGAAGTAAAGCTGTAAGGACATGTTCTCAGTCGTGCTTGTGTAGCTCAGCAGGAAGAACAATTGCCTGAGACAGGCAAAGGTCCCGAGTTGCAGTCGCGGTCCGGCACACAGAATTAGCACACACTCCACTAAAGAGCGAAGAGTTCATTCTGGAACACTGAACATGGTCACTTCTAATTTCGGCGTGAGTTCCTAGCTCTGCAATGAAATGCAGAATATTATACAACGAGAATGTGAAAAGAACAATATGAGTCACACATGCACAAAATTATAATACTATGGAAAAAGAAGAACAAGAAGTTTCCATGTATACCTGCATGATAACTCTGCAGTTCAGTCTTAAGTATTAGGTAGATGAGTCATGGAACGTCTTTCAGACTATTTCTCGACCTCTTCACATAGTACGTAGGACAGATAAACACCTAAATCTTAGCGTGTGAGATCTGACTTTTTAATTTTTGTTATGAACCATGGACCTAACCGTTGGTGGGGATGCTTGTGTGTCTCAGCGATACAGAAAATCGGACCACAGATGCAACCACAGCGGAGGGGTATTTGTTGAGAGGCCAGATAAAGGTGTGGTTCACGAAGAGGGGTGGCAGCAATTTCAGTAGTTGTAGAGGCAAAAGTCTGGGCGATTGACTGATCTGGCGTTGTAACATCAATCAAAGCGGCCCAGTTGTGCTGGTGCTGCGAACGGTTGACAGCAAACGGATACTACAGTCTTACCATTTCCCGAGAGCATGTAACGCTACTGTATGGTTAAATGATGATGGTATCCACTTTGGTAAAATATTCCGACAGTAAGATAGTCCCATAATCTGATATCCCAGCGAGGAATGCTCAGAAAGATGTCTTTATCATGAGAAGGAAAACGCATTCTACGGATCGGAGCGTGGAACGTCAGATCCTTAATCGTGCACTCAGGTTAGAAAAATTTAAAAAGAGAAATGGATGTTTTAAAGTTAGATATAGTGGGAGTTAATGAAGTTCGGTGGCTGGAGGAACAGGACTTCTGGTCAGGTGAATACAGGTTTATAAATACAAAATCAAAGAGGGAATATTCAGGAGTAGGTTTAATGACGAATAACAACTTAGGAATGCGGGTACGCCATTACGAACAGCATAGCAGACACGTTATTGTGGTCAAGACAGGCACGATGCCCACACCCGCCACAGTTGAACAAGTTTATACGCCGACTAGTTCTTCAGACGATGAACAGACTGAAAATATGTATAAGATACAAGAAATTATTCAGACAGTCAAGGGAAACGAAAATTTGGTAGCCATAGAGGACTGGAATTCGATAGCAGGAAAAGAGAGAAAATCAGTAGGTGAAAATGGACTGGAGGAAGGGGATGAAAGTGGAAGCCGCTTGGTAGAAGTTTGCACAGAACGTAATTTAATCATAGCTAACGCTTGGTTTCTGAATGACAAAAGAAGGCTGTATACGTGGAAGCGACCTGCAGACAACGCTAGTTTTCAGATTGATCATATAACGTTAATAAATAGATTTAGGAACCAGATTTTAAATTGTAAGACATTTACTTTGACAAGTGCGGAATCTGACCACGAATTATTGGTTGTGAACTGCTGATTAAAACTGAAGAAACTACTAAAAGGGAGGAATGTAAGAAGATGAGACCTGGAGAAATTGAAAGAACCAGACATTGTCGAGAGTTTCCAAGGGAGCGTCAGGGAACGATTGACAAGAGTAGGGGAAAGGAATACAGAAGGAAAAGGGAGGGTAGCTTAGAGAGAGGAAACAGTGAAGGCAGCAGAGGTTCACGTAGGTAAAATGACGAAGGCTAGTAAAATACGTGCGTAACAACAGAGATATTGAATTTAATTGATGAAAGGAGGAGATATAAAACTGCAGTAAATGAAGCAGTCGAATGGGAATACCTGTGTCTAAAAAAATATGATTGACAGGAAGAGCAAAACGCTTGAGCACATATGGCTAGAGGACAAATGTAAGGATTTAGAAGCGTATATCAGTAGGGGAAATACAGTTGCCACCTATAGAAAAATTAAAGAATTAAAGAGACCTTTGCACAAGAGAAAACCACGTGAATCAACATAATATGCTCAGATGGAAACCAGTCCTAAGCAAAGAAGGGAAAGTAAAAATGTGGAAGGAGTATATAGGGGACCCATACAAAGTAGATGTACTTGGGGGTAATATTATGGAAATGGAAGAGAACGTAGATGGAAGAGATGACACTGCTTGAAGTATCTGACCGAGCACTGAAAGTCCTAAGTCGAAACAAGGCCCCGGGGTAGAAATACTGATAGCCTTGTGAAAGCTAGCCGTGAGAAAACTCTTCCGTCTGGTGAACAAGAGGTATGACACAGGCGAAATACCGTCAGCCTTTAAGATAAATATAATGATTCCAATTACACAGAAGCAGGGGTTGTGAAAATTACCGAACTATCAGTTAAATAATTCACGTAGACCAAATACTAACACGAATTCCCTACAGAAGAACGGAAACACTGGTGGAAGCCGACCTGGGGGTGGATCAGTTGCGATGCCGGAGAAACGTAGGAACACGCGAGGAACACGCGAGGTAATACAGACATTATGACTTATCTTAGAACATAAGTTAAGGGAAGACAAGCCTACGTTTTTAGCTTTTGTAGAATTAGAGAAAGCTCTTGACAATGTTGACTGGAATACTCTCTTTCAAATTCTGAATGTGGCAGGGTAAAATACGGTGAGCGAAAGGCTATTTACAATTTGTACAGAAACCAGATGGTAGTTATATGAGTCGAGGGACACGAAATGGAAGCAGCGATTGAGAAGGGAGTAAGACAGGGTTGTAACGTATCCATGATGTTATTCAATCTACACATTGAACAATCAGCAAAGAATACAAAAGCCAAATTATGAGTAGGAATTAAAATCCAGGGAAAATAAAATATTACTTTCAGGTTTGCCGATGACATTGTAATTCTGTTAGAGACAGCAAGGATCTTGGAAGAGCATTTCAACGGAATGGACAGAGTCTTGAAAGGAGGCTATAGGAGAACATCAACAAAAGCAGAACGAGAATGATGGAATGTACTCGAACTAAATCGGATCATGTTGAGGGAATTAGATTAGGAAACTGAGACACTTAAGGTAGTAGATGCGTTTTGCTACTTGCGCTGCTCAACAATTAATGATGGATGAAGTAGAGAGGATATAAAATGTAGACTGCTAATGGTGAGAAAAGCGTTTTAGAAGAAATGAAATTTGTTAATATCGGGTATACATTTAAGTGCCACGAAGCCATTTTGGAAAGTATTTTTATGGAGTGAAGCCATGTATGGAAGTGAAATATGGTCGACAAACAGTTTAAACAAGAAGAGAATAGCAGCTTTTCAAATGTGGTGCAGCAGAAGATTATACGGGTAGATCACGTAACTAATGGTAAGGTACCAAAGGAGAGAAAGGAAATTTATGGCACAACCTTAGCAGAAGAAGGGATCGGTTGGTAAGACACGGTCTGAGACATCAACGGATCATCTGTTTAATACTGTTGGGAAAGTCGAGGAGTGGGGGGCGATAATCGTTGAGGGAGACCACATGATGAATACAGTAAGCATAGTCAGAAGGAGGTAGGTAACTTACTCAAAGAGGAAGGGGCTAGCAGAGGATAGAGTGGAGAGTTGCATGAAAACAGCCTTTTGACTGAAAAACACAACTACAACAATAACAACAATAAAATATTTTACATTAAGAGGAGAAAGCTGTTTCCTTAACTTTTCAGTTTCCTTCTCCAGTCGTAGCGGTAAGGATCCCACGCCGAGCCGAAACATTCAAAGCGTAGTGTAGGAAGTCCCTTTAGTAGATTTGTTTCGTCTTCTAAATATCCTGTCAGTAGCATTTCTGTTCATGAAATCTACAACAGAAGTCTGAAAATATACATGGTGAGTTTACAGAGACGGCAACATCGACGAAGTGATAATTTGTACTGTGTAACAGGCTATCGGTCAGCTGGGGATAGCCAATATGGCTGGCAACGTTTCTGGGCTTTATACTTTGCTGTCACCCATACATCTAGCCTCTCAGGGGATAGAAATACGCCAGAATTACGTTTTAATTGCCGAATGCTGCTCTTCATTGTCTATTTTTTTTCTCAGTCGGAGTTCCTTGTTCTGTTATTGAGAGAAGACGTTATATTTTGTATTTTATCAGCAAAGCCTCCCCTTCAGCTTGCAGACCATGTGTCGTCTGTAAGGCTGCTCACCAGGTGCTGACGTCCACATATGCTCGCCAGGCGGCAGGAGGATTTCGCGACCCTGAAGGCTTACCAGGAAATAGCGTAGCTGACCCGTGACGGCCTCCGCCATGTCTGCGATTACATACGAGAACTCATTTCCGGTGACCTGGCCCGAGGCGGCTGGCGGGCGAGCGTATCTTCCGGCGGCGGGACACACCCCCACATTCTCCAACGCCACCCCTGTGTGCATGGGAGGCCGTGGCCGCACAATGACCTGGCCGCGGGCCTGGTTTTTGCTTCACCCCGAAAAATATATGAAGTTGGCCTCATCTCTTAGCAGCAGGTATTCCCACTGCGTCAGACAATAGAGGTTATTTCTAATGGTAACAGATTTCTGTGGTGTTTACGCTTTTTGTTGGTGGCTGGTTTGCGATTGGGGTGTCATCAATCGTGTGACTATTCGGATGTGGCCGGCCACAGCTTCCTACTCTGCGACGGCATCATCATCTCAGAGCAGCACTTATACTCAAAATTCTCAACTATTTGTCGAATATAACCCACTGTCTTACTTCTATACTTTTTACCCTCTACAGCTCCCTCTAGTACAATGGAAATTGCTTCTTGATGTTCTAACACATCTCTTACCATTCTCTCCTTTCTAATTGAGAGATATTTTCTACATTTTGTTTTTGTCGCCGTATCACATTCTGATTTCTTATATAAGAGCACCTACTTTTCATTATCCATCCGCAGCACTGTATCTCAAACGTAGGTATTCTGTCCTTTTCTGCTTTCCCCACAGCTCATGATTCACTGGTATACAATTCCCTGTTCCACACTTAAAAGTCTCAGAAATTTCTTTCTGAAATTAAAAGCCTATGTTTATCACGATTAGATTTCTTTCAGCGAGGAAAGTCCTCTTTTGCTGCGCTAATCTCCTTCGTGCATTCTCCTTCCTTCGTCCGACACGTGCTATTTGCTTTCAACGTAACTTAATTTCACTACTTTGTCCATTTGATGACCCCAAAGTTTTGTGTTAAATTTATTCTTAGTCTCATTTCTGCTACTCACAATTATTTTCGTCTTTCTTTGGATTACTGTCTACCCATAATATGTACTCATTAGATTGTTCATTCTATTTAGAAGGTCCTGAAGTTCTTCATCAGGTAAGTGGATAAACTTTTATTGATTTGCATGTGTACCGCTACTGACAAAAACTTTGGTAGAAATAGGAACGAGATCAAAACATCATCATGGATCTGCTGATCACAGTTTCGTGCTCTATGAACATGCGAGTTTTCGTATAGTGTTTGGTGAGTAACAAGTTCATATCGTACGAACCCATGTTCCTCTTAGTATTACATGCTTATCGACTAACAAGTAATCAGTTGAAACAAGAACAATTAGTTTTCAAGAAATACACGGGAGAAAATACACTTTTGACACAAAGGTGTGAAAACACAACGCTACAATGTGAACACTATAGCTTGCCAGCATCTAAACAGTAGAAGGCAGAAGAATTAACAGAGTTTAAATAGTAGTACACTTGTCTTAACAAGTAAATTTTGAAACATTCCTCATAGAGAAATCTTGGCAGAATATAAGCAGTAGATGGGAGAAGAATTAACAGAGCTTAAGTAGTAGCACACTTGTCTTGACCAGTAAATTTTTAAACATTTCTCGTGGAGAAACAGCTTCTGGCTAAAACTGCTCTAAAAAAAGATTAGATAACAGTACCGATGGCAAAAATATTTGTTTTGGTGTTCACCGGTTTCGGTTAGTGTTCGACCCTGCGGAGATCCTCATACCAATATGGGAGGTGGTAGTGGTGAATGGAGCGGATGTTATAAATCCACGAACGACATATTGAGTTACAACACCCGCTCCATTCTATGCCATCACCTGCCAACATGGTATGAGGATTGCAGACACTGACCGAAACAGGTTACCACCGTAATAAATGTTTTTGTGATCGCGATGTTTTTGAAATAATTTATCATATCATGAAGAAAAGGAAGATAGGAGTTGCCCAGAAACCCACTATGAGATGATAAATCAAGAAAAGAACAGTATGGTTGGATACCAGAACCTTTTTCTCTAAAGTGATTAAAAGAATTTGTGACGAGTTTTGCTCATTCGTCCCCACGACTACTATTCCCCTAAATACAATGAGATGAATGTGATCGAAATATTTAAAATGAACACACCATTTAGTCGTAACTGGAATGGAAACCTGTCCATCACAGAAATACAAACTTTTCCCCCCCAAAGCACAAAAACATAAATGGCAGTAACGTAGTTCAGCATCAGAAACTAAATGCAATGCTCTGTTGGTTTAGCCAACCTTCCCCGTACCTCGAGATATTTACTATTTGTTTATTGTTATTTATGGCCATTCCACCGACAATATGCTGGTCCCTCCACTAGTAATTTAGCAATAGGAATGTTACGGGCATGCCACTTGATTTGATTTTTCCCAATGAGTTTTCTTCATAAGACACTTTTTATGAAGCTATAAGTCTAATAAGCAATAAACTGATATATATACTTATTCCTGCATCATGTTACTTAATGACGTTTCTCTTTACTTTCTCTTAGTTGCTTTTCATTAGCTATCTTTTTTTGTCTCCTCCATATTCACATTTCTGTTATGTTTTAACTTTCGCGTAGAGTGCTTCTAAATATCTTAGTTATCTATTCGTATATCAAGATGGATTGTTCTTAAAAACTTACTGTTAATTGCGAAGACTTGTTTTCTCAGTGCAATTCTTCTTTTATTGTCTGTTACACCTCTGTTGACATATGTTGTAATGCTTCCATGTAGCAACATTCATTTACTTCCATTAGCAGTGTATTTGCTAAGTTTGCCCCCAGTGGTTTGTTCAATTCATATAACCTTTATGTTATTCCCGTTTGTGTTTCAGTCTGTAACTGTCCAGAGTCGAGACAAAACTTTTCGCACAACGTTTCATATCCTCTTCGGAAAATGCAAAGGCCGGCCGCTGTGGCCGAGCGGTTCTAGGCGCTTCAGTCTGGAACCGCGCGACCGCTTCGGTCGCAGGTTCGAATCCTGCCTCGGGCATGGATGGGTGTGATGTCCTTAGGTTAGTTAGCTTTAAGTAGTTCTACGTTCTAGGGGACTGATGACCTCAGATGTTAAGTCCCATAGTGCTTAGAGCCATTTGAACCATTTTTTTGAATATGCAAAGACTCCTGTATCATTAGCAAATTGATTGCACTATACATTTTTTGACCATGTACTTGTGTAATTTATTTGTGACATGAGGGAGAGAGAAGAAGCGTTTATTGATCACATAGTAATTTGCGGAAATGTAATAGTGGTTTGCTTATATGCAGTTTTTTAGCGCCACGTGTCTTTTGTGGAACTAAAATGTACTTGAACTGTTTCCATATTTCATATAAAATCATAAATTACGGTTGTAAAGTATAGAGAATTAAATAAAAGAATAATAAGAACCAATGGAATAGACGATTATATGTGAAGTAGCAAGGTGCTTTATTCAAAGAGTTTGTAACGAACGTTCCTTTTATTTGACAAGTACTACATAAAAACAGCGAAGATATTGTTAAGGTATTTAGCGTCTTGGAGTCTCTAGCATTTGGGAGTTTTCAGCATCTGTGAGTCTTTGTGTAGAAAGTTTGTATTCGAGCTTTTAGCGTATGTGTCCAGAGTACTCGCGTTTATTAGGTTCATGAGCCACGGCGTAAAATTATTAACTGCACTATAAGCCGGGCTAATTAGAAGTTAATTTCTGTTCCTATAAGTTACTGTCAAAAGTACGAAATATGACAGAACTGAGATAACGCTAATATCCGTCGAACATCTCAATCGATCAAAGATCGATATCATTAATTCCAATCTAAGAATCTCACTTGTTCCCGAAGCTACTATTCACACATTGCATCGCAGCTTGAATTTCTGTTATGGACATTGTTCCGACATTATCGCAAGCTAAAGTGTGGACCATTCATGTAGTGAACCATATCAAAGAAGCTGTGCTAATAGAAACCGAGTTAAGGAAAAACTCTAGTATCCTACGATTTCCAACAGAGTATTACGAGAAGTGAACAGTGTATTGGATTATCTCTGGACAGTAATAATACTAATGCTAATAATAATAATAACAGTTTATTCCTCAATAGTATTAAAGGGAATAATTTTCTACGGACAAAACATCGTGCTCTGTTAAATGAACCTTGTGTCTTTTGAGGTATTAATTCGGTGTACATGTATTACGCTAATAAAATATGTCAGTTCATTTTGAAATGCGAATCGGCTGCCAGGTAACTGTTAATTACCATCTTTGGTGGCAACCGCTATACAGTGCAGCTAGTCGAAAACAATAATTTGAATATAATCTTACTGACATAAGGGACTACAACAGATTTGTGTAACCCGAAATGTAGAACATATTAGTGCAAAGAGCGGAAATTATGAATGAATCTTGACTGCAATAACAGAGAGCGTCATGTCACCTCGCTTTCCCGTATTTCGGCGAGGTACAGAATACTGGCTGGGCATAGAATAAAGACGTAACACGTTCGCTAATTGTGAAAGTGCCAGTAAGCAGCAACAATAGGTAGCGTCACCGATGTCGCATAACGTGGCACTCAAGGGTAACAAACCAACAACATACAGTTTATGCATGTGATTTTTGTGAGGATTTATTGACTGTATACAAACAAAATAATCATTGTTGTAAACCTGCTCATGTTAGATGTTCACAACGCCCGGAGTGACAGGAAGGATGTACTACAACGAACTGAAATCCATAGACGACGTTCATGAGAGAGGCAAACATACAGGGTTATAAAAGACACAAAAACCAAGTACGTATCGAAGTAATTGACAAGACGAGCATGCCGTAATAGTCGATATTTAAAGTTTGAGTCATTGCTCAATGTCCTTCAGTTAAATATATTGTAACACCTGTGGGATGGCTACGGCAAATGTGTCGCGCTGTTGAATTCATTTTGTAGTTTAGGCAATATTTGCGTATTTTGTATCTGTAGTTGTTTTTTAGTGTTGATTGGTAGTAGTACGTAATATTTGACCAAGCCAAAGAGGTCCTATAGGTTGAGATGTAATGGAAAGAATGTGACCGACTAGGGAGGAGGGAACAGAGATGGTTAACAGTAGGATTGGAAACTTATTCCCTGAACAGGTGAATGGGACAGGAGAATTAAAATCATCGAATGTGACCGAGCTAGACTCGTTGTTTTTGACGGAAACGACTGAAAGAAGCAGTGTCGGAATGTTGATACCCAATAGTGATTCAACTGCACGACCTGACAGAATGGGAAATCATAACTGGGACTAATCAAGAACGGAATCAAAGGACTCACAATTTAAAGAGGAAATATTATGGGCTCACCAAGGACAGGGGCTACAAGAACGGAAATACAGGGAGGAATGGGATGAAAATGGTAGAGAATTTAAGGAGGAAGAATTAGAAGCTAAACGGCAGCGGGAGCTACAAGAGAGAAAATCCAGGGAAGAACACGATCAAAAAGACTGAGTATACAGGAATAAAAAGTTCAGAAAGAGTGAGAATTTAAGGAGGAAATCAAACAGGCGATTGAAACGTTAGGTGCTCAAAATAAGGAAAGAGCCGATAGGCTGGCAGTCGACTCCTGCCACAGCTCGGTAAACGTGACGCCACCAGCAGTCGACCATATGTTCGCCCTAAAGATGGACACTGCGATCGGCTGAAACCGGTCTGCACTAAAGAAATAAAAAATCGCGAATAACACTGTTTTCTTAATACTGAGTTAATTTATAGCAATCGATGTTTCTCGACAACCATGTTGCCCAAACATTATATATTGTGACCATCAGGCTGTCAGATTTCTAATGACCTGTAAAATGTTACATGAAAGGCTCATGAGGTTGCAGGAATATCAGATCGATATTAGATACATTAAAGTGAAGGATAATATAGTAGCCGGCACACTATCTAGATTAGCACAGAAACTAACCAATGAAGACATTATAATTAAAAAGAGACAGAGTTTTAGGGTAATGCTATTGAAAAATATGCCCTTCCGAAAGGACTGTAAATAAATGCGTAAAAATTTATCAGTCTTACAAGACCAAAATACGAATTGGAATTGTGTAATAAACGCTTTATACGCCGATGAGATGGATCATCGATTATTACATTACAAATTCCTTTCAGAGTTCCTGTTTCATCGAGCGAATATTAATAAAGGAAGTTGGAAAGTGTGTGTACCTCAAACGTACATCTCCGAATTTGTGTGGCATACACGTTACTACTAGGGACATTTTAGCGCTACTAAGTACGATGAAAAAATCAAACAAAATTGTTTTTTTTCCGATATGAAACAGAAAATACAAAATATTCTTAAGGTGTGCACCTTATATCAAAACGTAAAACCTATTAATTATAGAACTAAGTTAGTACTACACCCAAGAGTTCCACCAGAACCTTTAGCGAAAGTATCTTGACATGTTTTGGAACATTTCCGTCTACTAGAGATAGATTTAAATATGTAATTGCCTTTTATGAGTTGTTTCAAAAATACGTTATAATGTACACATTAACGTCTACTTACGTTAACCGTATATTGTCCTACCTAATTAAAGCCTACATATCTAAAATTGATAACCCGAGTGCTATTCTGTCAGGTAACGCAGTGTATTATACGAGCAACGACTGGAAGCTGTGTGTGTTAATATTAGATGTAAACCATATATTTAAATCACGATATCATGCAGAAGAGTCGCCATTTGAACGTACGTTTAAATATTTTAACAGATTTATTCTCTTTTATGGTGGAACGCAACAATATAAGTGGAATAGGGTAGGTGTCAGTCTTTGAAGTGCAACAATATACCGCACTCACCCACCAGGCATACTTTAGCGGAGAAAATTACAACACTCCTGAATCTAATGAGTAGGTTAAACCTTTACCGAGCCAAAAAATTGTGGAAGTCGATGGTGGACGCCGTGCGTGAATCATTAAAGCATACTGCGCGACTCAGGAGGGCGACATTCGACCGTAAATTGGGTAATAACGTGACATATACCATAGACGATGAGATGTTACGAAGAAGGCACCTAGTTCATTGGATCTTAAGACGTTGGAAAAGAAATGGCAACATGTTTACGCCGGTACTTGCCGCATTATTCGCATTCCGCATGAGGAAAGCTATTTGTTATTTAATAAAAATAATTTGCGGGAAAGGGGGTGTGTCGAAAACCAAGGATTTGTTTCCTAACAAAGGTCTTAAGAAATTTTTTATATGAAACCTTTAGTGACGGAATGAGAAGCTTTACCTAAGTGGTTTTCATAACTTAAGTAATCCAGTTGGAGTAGGACTACATATTACTGCTTTGATAATGTTCTGATCTTAGTAAGTATATATGAATTCTTTGTTTAACAGTATAATGGTTAATAACAATGAAGTTGGTTAGTACTTCGTTCTTTAATTTTTTTGAGCCCCTCACGTGTAACTGTTCCTGAACAGAGGCCTCGGATTAAGAAAAAGCACAATAAGTTATCGAATTATTTGCTTATTAAAATGTCGCGGCACTCGTTGCCCATTGAGGTGTCAATTATTTCAATAGAGTTGTCCCCGGAACTGAATAGGACAGAATCGTGGCATTACCTACTGAAAGTGAAGTAAGAGAGTCATTAATTCAATAGGATTGTGCCAGGAGCGGAACAGAACGGAGTCTTGGCATAACCTGCGGAAATGAAAATGATGTGAGCATTAAGAGTGATTGTGTAACAATGAAATATCGAATGAGCAAACTGTTGGTATCTGACAGTAGTGGTAAAATGAATGCTAAGAACTATTAGAAAGGCTAAAAGGCTACATACAACAAGATCTGTGATTGCTGGGGATGAAATTTCATGAGTGACATTAATGGACATTATGTTTATATATTAAGTCATGTCTGTATGTGTCCCCTTTATTCTATACTCGTCATTCTGGATCATGTGTGTAGACATCTTACCCGTCGCTGAGGCTACAGTTCAAACAACCCGAGGGACTGCTTCTTTTATGTGATGGGGCGAGTCATCTTTTGGCTGCACGGCTCCAGGTATGGTAACTACGACCTACGTGACGTTCCATGACGTAGGCGGAGGGCGTCGACGTCGGGAGTTCGCTCGCCTCACAACCTAGAGGCGGAGCGAGAACGAGCAAACAAGAGACATTCACCTACCATTCTTCACTGGAGGACGTTATACAAGAAGCGAGCTGTCCGTTGATATCAAACGTAAATTTGATCATCATTTTAGTCCAGAACATAACGCATATCAACAAGCAGAGTCGGTATAAATCAGATGAAGCATTTGAAGAAAAAGAAGACCCTCAATAGAAGATCGGCAGCTGTAGGCAATCCGAAGAACGCATTACTGAACTTAACAGAGGAGACGTAGAATCGGCGAATGGAAATTGAAAAGAACGAAGTCTAAAATCACACATCAAGGCGTGTATCCAAGAAGCTATGGGATGTGAGGGCAACAAGATCCATTGTTCAAATGGCTTTGAGCACTATGGGACTTAACTTCTGAGGTCATCAGTCCCCTAGAACTTAGAACTACTTAAACCTAACTAACCTAAGGGTATCACACACATCCATGCCCGAGGCAGGATTGGAACCTGCGACCGTAGCGGTCGCGCGGCTCCAAACTATAGCGCCTAGAACCGCTGGGTCACCCAGGGGGGTGATCCATTGTTTCGATGGGTTTGTTGCAAACTATAAGAAGAGGCGACATGGGTCAAATAAAGAAAATTTTGTGCAGCTTAGACACTGATGAGGCGGCACAACATTTGCTAGCTATAAGGGAGGCAACATGGGTCAAACAATGAGAAATTCACGTTGATTAGGTATTGAAGAGGTGTCACGACAATAAATGACGATTACCCATATTCCCTATGTCCCACTGCTGCAGTCGCACAGATGACCTGCAGAACCCAAACATTCATTCTGTACAGCCACACAGGGCGACGATATGTATGAACATCGCAGACATAGGTGTACAAGTAACTGATAAGGCTACAATCAGTTCCAAAGATTTTAAAGGAAATATTTAAGACTATTATTATAGATTTGACTGCGTAATTAGTATAAACTGACCCAGTCAGTGATAGACATAGAGTAATTGTTTAAGTTGTGTGTAGTATCTAAAATGAAATTTATAGCCAACTGACTTATTTAGTATGTTAGGAAAAATCGAATATCTATGTTTCCGATAATATTTTGAAATGCTTATGTTACTCCGTAAAGAAGAATTTAGTGTACAATGAACAAATAAAAAACCTATTGTATAACTTTTGTAATCATGTGTATATCCCATTCCCATATATATACTGTTGGTCGATCATAAAAACGACAGAAGGAAAAAGAGAAAGAAAAAAAGACCCAAGAAAGATCCAAAACCCTGGTCCATAAAAAAGAAACTAGAATTATCCAATCCTAAGTTACAGCTAAACATAGTTTAGGACGAGCCCAAACCCTCTAAGAGAAAAATCTGAATCGACGAAAGTCATCATATCTCGCGGTTACCTGATGCGATGACAAACTGATTAAAATAAATTAGTCATCGTTTGAGGTCTGTGTAACGCCTCGCTATACAGGCCGAGTCACCTGACATTACCACTGGAAACACCTCCCAAACCCCAACAAACATGGAATAACCAATTCCGCAGACTGAAAGTAAGGAGAGGGGCTGGTGTAACAGGTTAATAAAAAGCACTAAGAAATGCACGAAAGTATGATTTTTAACACATTTTTATGTATTTTAAATGGAAAACTGTTACTATTCGCTTCACAACTGAAAATAGAAAAAAATACTTAATCAATGCCGTATCTTAAATTGTAAAATATTAATTACATTTAGACTAATTTGTAACGTAAAGTTGATGCTTGGGTAACTCCTCAGCAGTTCAGTCGTGTGCATAGGAGGGAACCAAATTAATTAGGGATACAAAAAGAAGAGTGATGTAACGTAGGAGCAGAAAAGATTTGAACAGCACTTTACGTCCACATGCTAAGATTTTTATTAGTCTTTTTCTCTGAAGAGTACTGTACTGATTTGTTAGAAGAAAACGTATATTAACATGAGAATTTAGTTAAACTTACAAATTTGAATTTTGTTTTCAATCACAGAATGTAAAAGACTGTGTCTTGACGTTTCAGGCCAATAAATGTTCAAAGTGGAGCCCATCATTTACTGTACACGTTTGCTATCTACCGCGTAGTGAGTGTCTTACATTACGCAGTACATCTTGTGTAATGTTCCCTCAGGTTGCCTGAATACGATGTTTCATATCCTCTGGGGTTGTACTCACATAACGGTACACGTTCTCCTTCAGAAATACCCCACAGAAAGCAGTCTAAAGGTGTAAGATAAGGAGGAAAGGTTAGCCATTTTTTCGTCCGCTCCGTCTTATGAAACGCCTGTCGAAAATTCTGTCAAGAGCCAATCTAGTGTTCATTGCAGAATGTCCAGGCTCACCATCATGTTGATACTACATACTTCAATGCGTTTTCAGCGGAACATTTTTTAGTAATGTTGGCACAACATTTTGTAGAAACTATATGTATTTTGCTGGTGTTTGGTTGTCTTGAGCGAACTGAGGACCGGTGAGATGGTCGCCAATTACTCCGCACCATACATTTACATTCCATGGTCGCTGAGCTCTACCTGTCGCAGCCAGCGAGGATTGTCCACCGAACAGTGATGCGTGTTTCGTAAATTCACTGCACTGTGCTTTGTGAAACTTGCTTCATCGGTAACATGTAGAACTGCGACGCTTTCTCTGTTAATGCACATACACAGAAACTCATTCGATTTTTAAAGTCATCTCCATGTAATTGCTGATGCAGCGTCACATGATAGGGGTGAAATTTGTGACGATGAAGTATGCGCATTACACTAATTTGACTCATTGCACTGCCTCTAGCGATGTCACGTGAACTCATGTGTGGGTTCACGGCAACAGCAACTAACACACCAACTGCACCTGCTTCTCGTGTGATTCGGCTATTACGGGTGTGTTCGCGTGTTGCGGTCTTGCCTGTTGCATACAATTGTTTGTAGATGTTTTTAAATGTGCTGCGCGTCAGATGATCTCCGTCCAGGTACCTCACTGCATACAACCTGCAGGCTGCAGCTGCACTTTGTGTACACTGGCCATAGATGAGTATCACACCGGCCTTTTCAGAGTTACAATAAACCATCTTCCCAGTAGTTACAACACTGTACACACTCCAGAATTAGATTTCCACTCTGCAGGGAGTGTGCGCTATTATGAAACTTCCTGGCAGATTAAAACTGTGTGCCGGACCCAGACTCGAACTCCGGACCTTTTTCTTTCGCACTTTCCCGCGAAAGGCAAAGGTCTCGAGTTCCAGTGTCGGTCCGGCACACAGTTTTAATATGTCAGGAAGTTTCACTGTACACACTGTTGTACTTGTGACCCTCTCACTTTCATACTGTGCATACGTCTGTTCTTACTTATGTACAGTACATTGCCACAGACGTCCGGCAGCGCAGTGTACTTCAGTTATTCTGAGTACAAGGACTAATTCAGCAAGCGCTACATGCAGACGCTGACACATCGGAGTCTTCGTAAACATACCCCTACAGATCTTGTTTGTTACAAAACGCGACTGAACGTCTGACGTTTCAAGCGTCTACTTTATGTAACAAATTATTCTCGATGTTCTTAATAATTTACAATGTAACAAACGGTATTGATTAAGTATTTCTTTATATTTTCAGTTGTGCTAACAATAATAACAAGTTTCCATTCTAAAAGAAACGTGAGTATCTCAATGGTTTGTATTAACCAATTGCAACCGACCGTCTCCTCACTTTCGGTCAGCGGAAATGGTTATTCAGTGTTTGTTGTGGTTTGGGAGGTGTTTCCACTGGTAACGTCAGGTGACTCACCCTGTGTACTTGTCTTTTTTGAAACAAATTTATTTCAACTGACAATGAGCAATTCCATATTTCATATAAAATCATGAATTCCCGTTTTAATATAGAGAAAGTTAAATAAAAAATGATAAGAACCAGTGGAATAGAGTATTATAGGCAAACTAGCAAGGAGTTCTATTCACAGAGGTTCTAACTAACGTCCCTTTTGTTTCACAACTGCTATATTTTTAACGTCTTTTGCGTCTAGGGGTCTTTAGCACATGGGAGTTTTCAGCACCTGTGAGTCCTCGTATTCAAAATTTGTGTCCGAGCTTTTAGCATATGTATCCTGAGTATTCGCGTCTCTTAAGTTCATGCAGCAAGGCGTGAAATTTTTAACTTCACAGGAAGTCGCGTTAATTAAAAGTGAATTTGTGTTCGTTTAATCTGTTAAAAGCACGAAAACTGACAGACCTGAGATAACGCTAACACCATTGAACATCTCAATCGATAAAAGATCGATGTAATTGATTCCTATCTAAGAACTTCAGTTGTTGTCGAAGCTAGTGTTCAAACATTGCTTCACAGCTTGACTTTCTATTATGGCCCCTGTTTCGACATTTATTGCAAGCTAAGTGTGACTATTTATAATAGTTCAAATGGCTCTGAGCACTATGGAACTCAACATCTTAGGTCATAAGTCCTCTAGAACTTAGAACTACTTAAACCTAACTAACCTAAGGACATCACACACACCCATGCCCGAGGCAGGATTCGAACCTGCGACCGTAGCAGTCCCGCGGTTCCGGACTGCAGCGCCAGAACCGCTAGACCACCGCGGCCGGCGACCATTTATAATAGTGAACCATATTAAAGAAACTGTGCTAACATAAACCGAGAAACCGAGTTAAGAAAAAACTGTAGTGTCCTACGATTTCCAACTGAGTATCAAGAGAAGTAATTTATTTCTGGACAACCACAATAATAATAATAATAATAGTTTATTTCACACTTATATTAAAAGGAATAATTTTCAACGGACAAAACATCGTGTTGCGTTAAATGAACCCTGTGTCTTTTGAGGAATTAATTTGGTGTACATGTGCTACGCTAATCTATTTTTGAAACCCCGAATTTATAGGCGCAAATTAGCGCAAATAGCAGACATTATCAACAAATCTTGCCTGCAGTAACGGACAGTGTTGTGTTGCCTAAATTTCATGTATCTCAACGAGGTGGAAAATACTGGCAGGGCATATAAAAAGGACGTTACACTTTCGATGGTCCTGGAAGTGCGAGTAGGCAGCATTAGAATGCTTCATAAGTTGACAAGGCAGCTGATCGGAACTGGAGATACTAAGACTTTGAAGTTAAGTTCAGTCGTGAATGTGATGGCAATGTGGCGCGAGGCGATACTGTCTTGCAGGACTTGCTATACACCATGTGAGGGATGATTACTGTTTAAAGGCAATAGCGGGAAGTCTTGATATTCGAAGACAGTCCGGCGCTGTGTTACAGTTTTAAAATTTGTATGTTGAACTATTTCTGGTAAGACAATATACGCTGTGTAAGAAAACTGCAATGTAAGTCTTAATATGAATTAGTGCTGAAAGTGTGGTTGTTAAGTGAGTGGGCGCTTAAAGAGCATTTGGTCGGAATAAAATCGAAAGGTATCAGTGAAGAATTTTGTCTTAGACAACACCTCAAGAAATTAGTCACAAAAGCCCATAGGAACAAAGTATTTAGCCACTTTTCAAATGCGTTGTATAGGATATATGCTACCATTCGATGTGAGTGAAAGATTTCGTCAGTTATGCTCTCACTTAACAGTGTTTGCCAAAATAAAAAAAAAATTCACTCAGTTAACGTTAAAATCTCTACTCTCTCAAAACTTACTTCAAGACTAGCATAAGAAATGTTGTTCATGAGAAGTGGATTACAGTTATTGTTGTAACTTGCTCTAATAAAGACCTTTGTCAGCAAAAGAGAGATAATTTTATTGTGTGCTGCGAAGAAATTTCATCAAAGCACAAGGTACTATTTAGTTTACTAACCTAATATTTTAATACACATGCGTATCACGGAATATGGACTACAAGCAAGTGTATTTTACGTTACATCAAATGGCACAGTGATTATACATTCTCAACGGTTTATTGTCACCGTTTTATCTATGATGCGTCAGTGAGCAGACAAAGTGGATTTTATGTTGGTTGTTGGTTGATTTTGGGGAAGGAGACCAGACAGCGAGGCCATCGGTCTCATCGAATTAGGGAAGGACGGGGAAGGAAGTCGGCCGTGCCCTTTTGAAAGGAATCATCCCGGCATTTGCCTGGAGCGATTAGGGGAAATCATGGAAAACCTAAATCAGGATGGCCGGACGCGGGATTGAACCGTCGTCCTCCGGAATGCGAGTCCAGTGTGGATTTTATGCCCTTTTTCTAGTGTGATCTAATATGGAATAAATGGTGTATGTTACATTTACATATTTAGCAATTATTTTCTATGCTGTCACAAGAGTTGCATTTTCTGATTATTCTGTTGTCAGTGGAAACCTCAAATTTATTAAAGCAGAAGTTAATGTTACTTGTTTGAATAGCACTGATGATACACATTTTTCACGATGTTACACACGCTGTATTTCATTGATAACTTGTTAGGGTGAGTGTGTGTGTAACAGTCGAAAAGGTGAACCATCTGTATTTAACTTTTTGACGTTATTCGAGTATTAGCATTTCATGTCAGTATTTTGTTACATTATTTAGTGTATGTGTTGCTTTGTGGGGAGCTAATGACAATTTATGTGCTTCGCTGTGTAAATCAGTGTAGTGGTGATGTTGCTTATACGGAAGGTTTCCAATTAGGGGTGTTAGAATGCTATTCATTGGTAATCTGAAAGTTGTTGAGACGTAATAAATGCTGGACACTAGAATCAGGGTTGTTTTCATACTACTTGTTGGTAGTCTGAAGCTGTTGAGACATAATAAATGCTACACACTACAGATAATAATTTACGTTTATGATTATTTTAATAATAATTTACATGCACTATAAATGTAGTGTGTGGTTCAGTAATTGCTTATCCTCTTCATAAGCTTTAGGCTTTACATGGGCTACTTTTCTTGAGCATGTTGCACTGAAGGTGATGACGCAACTTCGAATCATCACAGTTTACAACCTTCACTTCTGAGACTCTAAACAGAGAAAGACATGGAGAGGGAGGATCATTATGAGGTCTATAAATGAATGACTACACTACGATATGCGAATGAATGTACAGAAAAATAAATGGTGATGAAGAGAAGACCCCTAGTCGTATTAAGATGAAGACTTGTTACAAAGAACTTAATACAACCGATTTATTATGTGAATATAAAAATTAGACTAGCGCATGTGAAGAGGATACTGCTGACCATGACAAGTCTACTGATTTGTAACTTAGGTTTTAATTTCGGGAAGATGTTTCAGAGAAAGTAGGTTTAGAATACAGCATTGTGTAGCAGGGGAAACCGGAATAGGAAAGAATGGAATCGTCTGAGGTGTGACGCTGTAGAAAGATGTCCAAAATTAGATTGAATGTGGAGGTTATCTGTAAAATCGATGAGAGAGAGGCATGTAAAAAACTATGAGAAGAAGAAGGGACAAGTCGATAGGAAACATATGAAGACATCATAGGATAACCTCCATGGTAAGATATGAGAGACAACTTGGAACATATTCAACAAATAATTACTAATCATAGATGCTGTGGTTAGCACACCAAGAAATGGAAGAACCGGACACAAACCCGTCTCTCTCTATTATGATTTAACACCCACAAAGATATGGATGATTCTCTTTCGTTATATCCAAATGAGCTAGAATTTGCCCTTAGAAACTTACTTTTCTGATCCAGAATTCGCCTGTAACTGCTTCCTTTTCTGTTCAAGCTGGCCACTTTTTTGATGTTTTGACAAATGGTATAATGTGTTCTCACTCACTTTAACGTAGCATGTAACGTTAGCAGCCGGCCGGCGTGGCCGGACGGTTCTAGGCGCTTGAGTCTGGAACCGCACGACCGCTACTGTTGCAGGTTCGACTCCTACCTCGGGCATGGATGTGTGTGATGTCCTTAGGTTAGATAGGTTTAAGTAGTTCAAACTTCTAGGGGACTGACGGACGTCCATGAAATTTCGAAGGAACAGACACTGCTGTCGACTGACAGACGTACTAAATTATGAATTACATTCGCCAATTGCGAACGCGATTGTACAACAACTACACCATTTACTAAGAACATATAAAAATTTGTACCCGACCGGGTCTCGAACCTGGATTTCCATTTTACGCGAGCATGCTTCCATGCATATCCGAAGGAACACTACATCGAAATATACCTACATCGTAAAATACACACACTGTCCCAGTGTATTTCATGCCAACGAAAGACAATATGATAAGGAAAACGATGTCTATCATCATGGGGGAATCATACCATTTGCAAACGAGTACTGGAGGACGTAGGAACTAGGACATACGGAACAGTGGGTCGGTCCTGGAGGCGTGCTCGGATGTCCGAAGTGGTTAAGTAGTGGATAAAGCGGGATATCCTGTCTAGAGTCCCGGTCCGACATGAATTTTCACACGTTACTAGTAAATCGTACAGCAGTTGCACAATCGCATTCATAAAGTAATAGCGAAATCCACTGCAAATACAGGGTGTCCGGAAATTGCCTTACTAACTTCTATGACCTTTAATGGGGATGAGTACATAATATTTGCAATTGGAACCCGTGTCCGGGAACGTACGGTTTCCGTTCTGTTTCGGTTCACATGTTCAACTCTTCCACTTGTGCTTGAGGAAATGAGTTAGGCGTGATGCAGTACAATCATTATGTAAACATTCGAAAGGAAACGTAACGAAAGATCCATTTCACACATAAGCACATTTGTTTCTATTAACAAATAAACATTACGTGTTTAAGTTATTCCAAAACGAAAAAGAACCCATGATACTGTACGTAGAGAAGAGTACTGATGTACTACAATAGCGGCTCTATGCGGCGACCACCATCATCGCTATTGTACGTACGAAACAAGTTCTGTTACACATTCTCCATCTTGCCTTCTGTCTCTCCGGTTTTTGGCGCAGCGCCAGAACTCGTGGCACCAGATTTTCCTCTGTCTCTACAGGAGTCTCGTCAATTAAACTTTGGATACGAATCGACGTCATCCTGTCTATCCTGCTTCATACCAGGACAAGCAAATGTAGATTTTGCTTCTTCCCTCAGCAGACGTGAACATGTTACACATCCTAATCTAGCCGTTTCCGGACGTGGGTTCCTATTTAAAATATTATATATTCGCTCTCCTCTACAAGTCCTAGAAGTTTCTGACGGGAATATCCAAACAACCTGTCTGTCTGTTCGGAAGAGTTATCACAAAAGTTTATCGTTTACCTTGTTCTGTCACCGTCATCTATGTTCTACTGCCACTGTGTCCATATCTTTCTCTCACACTGCCATTATATCCTTCGCACTTTTCATACCACAACTGTATTCCAGTATTCATTACTTTTCCCTCTCCTTCCCACTGCCTCTGACTACTTCCCCACAAAAAGGTGGATTTATGTTCGAATGCCAAAAGCTGTGGGAAAAATATTAAAGGTCTTGAGGAAGATAGAATGAGGCAGCTGCTACCCCACTTCACAGTCAGAGTCCTTTAATAGACAGGAGCATATGTGTCTTTTCTGTTCTCCGATAGAAACATATTTCCTCTACTACAGCATGTTACTCACTTGAAAAGACCCTAATTGTACAATAAAAAATTGATATTTTACTTACAGGAAATCTAAATAAGGAAAAATTATATAATTGTACGCCTCATACTTGATTTTACGTGTACAAAAATTTTGTATGTGTTTCAGTACTACATGGACAAAGGGTACTCAGTACTCTTATGTCTATGATGGACACACTTTATAGCATATTTCTCCATACTACATCTCTGTATAAACTACGATTTCGCCTCGCACCAAATTTTACGTGTATACATTTCGTATAAAAGTAGGGTAACAATGAACTTACGTATCTTGCGAACGGATAAAGACATAAAGAAAATTATCAAGTTTTTACGAGATCTGAATATTGGAATGACATCTTAAACATTTCAGCCATTTGATGTTCATAGCACCTTGGAATCCACGTCTCGATATTGGTACCCAAAAACAAGATTTTCGGATTTTATGAGAAACCACCCATGACCTAAATGGTGTCTCTATAAGCCCCTTATGGAATTCAGTAGACCACATCTAAAGCAAAACTATAGACCAATTTGCTCTATTTGGCTAAGATGGAGGATGTATGACGTATTCAAACTTTGACCCTGTACTGTGAGATGGTTACAGTAAGAAGACCCTTGTGTTTGGTAACAGAGAAACGAACGTTCACGCGGACCCCTAAGCACATACAAAAGACGATAGGGAAGCGTTAATTGATGAGCAGAAGATGCGAGGGAAACACGTGGATAAATGTAATGTGAATCCTCAAACCGCTTCGAAAATACATACAGATTGATCAGCCTGGACATTATGAAGACCTACCTTATAGCCTGACACAGTGGTGACGTATCTTGGCATAGATGCAATGAGGCCTTGGTAGGACGCTGGCGGATTAGGGGGGGGGGGGGCACCGCATCTCCATACACACACGTCGTCCAATTCCCTTATTCGGGGGAGAGGGGTAATGAGCTTTGACGCCACGTTCTATCGAATCTCAAATCTGTGCGATCGGCTTGAGATCTGGTGAGTTGGAGGGCCAGAACTTCAATAGCAACTCACCACTGTGCTTCTCGAACCACATCATCACTCTGCTGGCCTTGTGACATGGCGCATTATCCTGCTGAAAAATGCCACTACCGTCGGGAAACATGATCCTCGTGTGGGAATGTACCTCGTCTGCAACTAGTGTCCGATACTCCTAGTCCGCTATGACGCCTTACACGAGGTCCAATCGACTCGTATGACTGAGTCGGAGAGCATAATGAAGCCTCCAGCATCTTGTCTCAGTCCCACAATAAAAGGGCCAAGCAACTGTTCTTCTGGAATTCGACACATTCACTTCCTCCCAGTGGCATGATGATGGAGATATCGGGATTCATCGGACCATGGAACGCTCTGCAACTGCGCCAACATCCGGTGCCGATGGTCAATTGCTCATTTCAGCTGTAGTTGCCGATGTAGTTGTGTTAACATTTGCACATGCATGGGTCGTCACCTGCGGGGCCCCATCGTTAGGAGTGTTCGATTCACTGTACACTACCGGCCATTAAAATTGCTACATCAAGAAGAATTGCAGATGATAAGCGGGGATGCATTGGACAAATGTATTGTACTAGAACTGACATGTGATTACATTTCCACTCAATTTGGGTGCATAGATCCTGAGAAATCAGTACCCAGAACAACCACCTCTGGCCGTAACACCGACCGTGATACGCCTGGGTATTGAGTCAAACAGAGCTTGGATGGCGTGTACAGGTACAGCTGCGCATTCAGCTTCAACACGACACCACAGTTCTAAAAGAATAGTGACGGCGTATTGTGACGAGCCACTTGCTCGGCAACCATTCACCAGACGTTTACAATTGGTTAGAGATCTGGAGGATGTGCTGGCCAAGGCAGCAGTCGAACATTTTCTGTATCCAGAAAGGCCCGTACAGGACCTGCAACATGCGGTCGTGCATTATCCTGCTGAAACGTAGGGTTTCGCAGGGATCGAATGAAGCGTAGAACCACGGGTCGTAACACATCTGAAATCTAACGTCCACTGTACAAAGTGCGTTCAATGCGGACAAGGGGTGACCGAGATGTGTTACCAATGGCACCCCATACCATCACGCCGGGTGATACGCCAGTATGGCGATGACGAATACACGCTTCCAATGTGCGCTCACCGCGATGTCAACAAACACGGATGCGACCATCATGATGCTGTAAACAGAACCTGGATTCATCCGAAAAAATTAAGTTTTGCCGTTCGTGCACTTAGGTTCGTCGTTGAGTACACCATCGCAGGCGCTCCTGTCTGTGATGCAGCGTCAAGGGTAACCGCAGCCATGGTCTCCGAGCTGATACTACATGCTGCTGCAAACGTCGACGAACTATTCGTGTAGATGGTTGTTGTCTTGCAAACGACCCCATTTGTTCACCTAGGGATCGAGAGGTGGCTGCACGATCCGTTACATGCGGGTAAGATGCCTGTCATCTCGACTGCTAGTGATACGAGGCCGTTGGTATCCAGCACGGCGTTCCATATTACCCTCCTCAACCCACCGATTCCATATTCTGCTAACAGTCATTGGATCTCGACCAAGGCGAGCAGCAGTGGCACGATACGATAAACCGCAATCGCGATAGGCTACAATCTGACCGTTACCAAAGTCGGAAACGTGATGGTACGCATTTCTCCTCCTTACACGAGGCATCACAACAACGTTTCACCAGGCAACGCCGGTCAACTGCTGTCTGTGTATGAGAAATCGGTTGGAAACTTTCCTCATTTCAGCACGTTGTATGTGTCGCCACCGGCGCCAACCATGTGTGAATCCTCTGAAAAGCTAACCAGCCGGTGTGGCCGTGCGGTTCTAGGCGCTTCAGTCCGGAACCGCGTTACCTCTACGGTCGCAGGTTCGAATCCTGCCTCGGGCATGGATGTGTGTGATGTCCTTAGGTTAGTTAGGTTTAAGTAGTTCTAAGTTCTATGGGACTGATGACCACAGATGTTAAGTCCCATAGTGCTGAGAGCCATTTGAACCATTTTTTGAAAAGCTAATCATTTGCAAATCACAGGATCCTCTTCCTGTCGGTTAAATTTCGCGGCTGTGGCACGTGATGTTCGTGGTGTAGCAATTTTAATTCACAGTAGTGTATGTTTAGACACACTTGTACTTTGCCCAGCATTAAAGTCTGATGTTAGTTCCGTCACAGTTCACAGCCTATAGTACTTTACCAATCTGCCCAGTCTACGACGTCCGACATCTGGAACAGCACTATGTCTGGACGTGGTTTCGCGCTTTCGTCCGATCGCGTCTTGACTGTGGATGCACCGTGTATGGGTCAGCGATGCCATCGTATCTGAAGATTCTTGACGACGTACGCCATGAGGGTAACAGTCTGTCCACTGGTGCCTTTCGTACCAGTCCCATCCCCAGCCTGTGTGCTGAGGCAGGTTAACCACCGCTCGCCATCCGGCGGAAACTCCTCATGGTGCGACCGGAGTGTCAATTCCTTGCCAGTCCTACCTCCCTTGCGTACCCTACCGTTGCCCGACCGCCTATGGAACGTCTCTTGTCCAGTCGTCCCAGGGCAACGAGACCATTTGGGATTCGTGCCTAGCATTTGCTTGAGTCCCTTGGTGTGGAGCGTGTGGAACCCCGACTCCAGGATTTTACCCGCCTGCCTCCCTGGTTGCTCCAGAGGCCCAGCGTCCTTTTAGACTTGTCAGAGTACCGGAGGAGCTGCACTCCTTGCGTTTGTTTTTACCTCCTTATTTTACGATATTTTAAACCAGCATCCCGACCATGTACCAGTATTTACGAATGGCTCTAAACAGGGGGACTCTGTTGGTTGTGGTGTTGTTTTCCCTGATCGAGTCGTCAAGTTACTGCTTCCTGTGGCGTTAACCATCTTTGATGCCGAATTGTTTGCGATGTTTCGGGCATTGCAGCAGATGAGATGTGTTCCCAGTCGTAAGTTTCTCATCTGTTCTGACTCCCTGAGTGCCCTTCAGACCATGCAACACTTGTACCCAGCGGATACTGCTGTCCAGAACATCCACGATGCCCTACTCCACCTGCAACGTCAGGTGAAGGAGGTATGTTTCTGCTGGGTGCCGGGGCACATGGGTATTAGGGGAAACGAACTGGAGGATGTGGCTGCCAGAGATGCATGTTCCCTCCATCACGTTGTTGAATGTGCCTTCCCCCTCAATGCTCTTACATCCCTTTTGCGTTTTCGTGTAATGCGTAAATGGGAAGAGGAGTGTCTGGCAGTCGGTGAAAATAAGCTGCGTCTGGTCAAGGCCACCACGCGGCCATGGCGTACGTCCTACCAGTCATGCAGGCGGTATGACGTTCTCCTCACTCGCCTCCGCATCGGGCACAGTCCCTTAACGCATGGTGTTTTACTCCGGCGGGAGGACCCCCCAAATCTGCAGTGCTTGTGGCGTCCAGATTACTGTCCGCCACATTTTACTTGAGTGTCTTTTATTCTGTGACCAGAGGGCGATGGCTTCCTGGCCACCGGATTTGCCCTCTATTTTGCAACACGACTCAACGACTGTGGTTATGTCTTACGGTTTTGTGTTCTGTCCAGTTTGTTGCCTTGGATTTTAGGGAGAGGATTTTAATGTGCTGCTGGGTGACTGGCTCACCCAGGTTTTAGGTAAGAGGTCCGCCAGTTGTTTCACTTCGATTTCTCTTCTGTTTTCCTTTTTTAGGGTGCTTCTTCCCCTCTTGTTTTGGCTCTGTATGTGACGATTTGGAACTGCGTCAGATGTGTGTCTTTTAGCCGTTCTCCTTGTTCGCTGTCCGTCTTCGTCCCTTCACCGCATGTGTTCCTGTTTCTATGCGTTTGGGCGCTGATGACCACGCTGTTTAGCGCCCGAAAACCTCAAACCACACACACACACACACACACACACACCCTCGTTCAGCCACGTGTTGAAGACACTCACCACAGTAGTCTTTGGACAACTGACAAGTCTTGTAGTTTCCAAAATGCTTGTCGCGAGCTTCTGGGCGATGCAATCTGGCTTCGGTCAAACTCAGATACATCGCGGGCCTTTCCCATTTGGCAGACGGACAGCACATTCACTGATCGACGAGCACCATGTGTGTATCCAGCTAGCAGTCATTCCTCGCCAGGTGACGCTGCTATCGCCGACAGATTTATATCGATAGTAGGTTGGTGATCTTCATGTTCTGGCCGATAGTGTATGTCTCTCCGGAAGAATTACCACAAAGATTTGTCGTATCCCTTGATGATATAGAGAAAAGGTGTTAAGTGTTTCACTATGACAGGCATTTGCGGACGATGACAGAGAAGCTTTAATGGATGTGCAACAGATGCAAAGGACCGGCATAGATAAATGAAATGTAATGCAGAAACTGCTTCGAAAACACGTTCTTTCTGCTCCAGAACTCTCTCTCTCCGCCGGATTATTAGCTAAGGTTCGAGTATACAAATAGGCTGCACTTTCCGAGTTCATTTCCAGTGATTTACGAAGCCCATCTAAAATGCGCAGATGTCACAGTATTAATATTCCGTCGCGCTCTTATCCCTTTCCATAATAATTACCGCGCGGCGCTCGGCTTGTCAGTAATTAAGCCATTCGCTTAATTAGCAACACCTTGCGGGCCCACACCGCGGCGCCACCGCCTAAGCCCCAATAATCCCCGGTGGGCACACGGGGCGTTCCTCGGCAGGAGCGCCGCGACCGCAGCGCCATCTGCGCCCGACGCCAGATTGAGTGCCGGCGTTAGCGGCGGCCGTCTGGACGCAGGCCGGTCGGTGGACGGCGCGGCGTGGGTCACCGCCGCCGAGTGAAATTTCACTTAATCTGAGTTATCCCGTGCGACAGTGCGCGGAGGGCCCCTTTCATGCCGCACTCCACGCTGTCCCGGATACCGCCGGCACCTCGTCATGTAATTTACTGCGCGTAATTGCTGCGCCTCTGTGCGGATTATGGGCGGCGCCACGCAGCGGGGGGATTAACTGCAGCTCCGCGTTTGCGACTCTGGGGGTCCCTGTAGCCGCGCAGCTACTGCGGACTATCGGAACCGTAATGAGCAACAAATGCGCGCGGTTTCCTGTTGCGCCCGGAACAAGTCCGCGTGTGTAACGGCGTGAGCTTCGTCGGGGGTGTTGAGAGCTGCTGGAACGGCCGTACTAGGCGACCGAAATTGGATATCACGGTGCGCTTTGCTGTTAGCATAATCCCTAGCGGCAGTGGAGGACTTTGCGGTCTGACGACTCGGAATACACGTAGGCGAGGCCACCGAGCTCCCTGCGTGTAGAACACCCGGTGAGATAACTGCGGTAGGCTGTCTTTGCAAGATTCTCTGCGTCGACAAGATCGCGACCACGATCGTGCGTAGCCACCATCTACATGGATGCAGGCCTCGCTTATCACTGCTCACCTGTGACCACCACTATTTTCGACAGTCGAGAATCGGTGGCCACTGTCATAATACTGTATTTCCCATTGACTTCACCTGTCACAGAAGTAGTATTTAGACATAGTTGTTGTAAAGTTAGGTTTGCGTTTGTCAGATAATTGCGAAATTTAAAAATACAAAAGCTAAATGGATTTCAAATTTAATTTCAGTAAAGCATTTGGCCCTTTTGGGGCACCGTCGGATTGGCAACAAACCAAGAAAACAATACAGGATAGACGGAGAGACATGGTCCAATCTTGTACGACTTTGCTACTAAATACTGCTTAACGCTTATTATCACTGCAAGAGAAACTGCACATGCAACCCATCCGCGATGAGTCATATGGAATAAGAGGTGTACCTAGATACAAGAAAGAAATTACGACAATAAGCTACCCAGCGTAAGGAGATGGGAAAGTTTCAAAAACTCTTTGTTACCTTAAGCACACGAGCAGACACGACCAGGGCAGCACAGCATAGGGCCACGCTCACAAACGTTCAAACGCGGTATCGGCTGTGCACCTTTATTCAACAGTTACGTCTAGTGCTCACACAGATATGATTACGACAGTCTACAAAACACACACTGTGCTAGTGTGGCAAAAGAGAACTAGATATGCGCAAAACTAGCCATAAGTCTCGTACAAGAGTATAAAACTATGTAAAACAAATAAAGGAAAATGCATATATGCAAATCATAAGAATTCATATAAATTACGTAGTACTAAGTATATAATAAGATGCTCAGACACGAACAAAAGAAAAATTTTAATGGATGGTAGCATGGTGTACAGCGTTTGAAGTATGTCATTAAAGCCCAGTAAACTCTAGTAAATTGGCTACATTTTAAAGTGCATGCCCAACTCATTTATTCATCAACCAACAAATTGCAATATCAAACCACCCGCATCAGGAGTTTCAAAAAGAAAAATCTATCCTTAGACATTACCAAAATACAAATATAAAAAATCAAAAAATGTAAAACACAAAATATGTCACATAAAATCAAGTAAAATAAGCCCCTAAAACACCCCGTAACAGTCCTCCCCCTAACGTTTCTTATACCAAAAGGGCAATATTAAAATAAAACTGTGGTGTGAGAAGCCCTAAAAGAAAAACCGAAAAGTATCAATGCAGCAACACTGTAAAAACCAGTAAAACTGAATTGTAATACACTTGATTTTAGTAATCAGTTGATCGTTCAGCAGATTCTCCCCATCAACCTCGTCTCTCCCTCTGTTTTATTCTTAAGTGAATCTTTTCTTGTTTTGTAAACAATCTATGACGTCTCAGATGGGCGAAACACTCTTCTGCAATGAAATAACATTGCAGCTCACACTATTTTACTAACTGGAATAATTCAAAACGATTGTTGTAGCATCTGGGCTGAATGGAATGGAATAAATTTAAATAGAAAACTTTAATTTTTCTGTCGAAGAAATGAAGCGGTGTTCATGAAGGTCTGGCGACGGTAGTAGTCATACTCTACATATTCACCCCTCATCCTTCAGTGTAACACTGTTGCTTCCTGCCCAAGGGTGACTTCACGGAAACTTTTTTTTTACTAGCATTTTGTCTGTTTAGAATATGTCCCATCATGAAATTCATCTCCACGTCCCTCTGAAAACGCCTTCTGTGCAATATTTTCTTCTTTCGACGTAAGAGGAACAGATCACTGAGAGGTATGCCCCGATCTGTTGCAGAGTTTTGGAGCATGTTCGGTGCTCGCATAATATTAAATTTCAGGATACTTAAGTATCTGCCCTGTAGGAACCAACGTGGGTTCCGAAGAAAACTACCGTATGAGACCTACCTCGCTCCGTTCTTCCATGAAACCTTCATAGATTCCGTGTGCCTTAACGTCCAGATGGCATTCGGTGCACATTTGCACTGAAGCCTAGTGAACGACATACGAGTGTGCGGGATATCCGACCAAATGAGTGACTGGATCGAGGAATTTCTTGGAAACAGGACACAATGCGCTATACTGATCGGAGAGAAATCTTCAATTTATAGATCCTGGGAGTGTTACAGGATTATTGCTTATCACAGTACATACGAATGGCATAAAGTAACGTGGGAAGTACGATGAGACTTTTTGGGGATAATGGTCTTGTATACAGAAAATTGTAGCGAAGTGTGAGAAGATCGGGCGAAGGTAAACGCTTGGTGCAGGAAGCGGCAGTTGACCTTCAACATAATGAATATATAGTTACAAAGACCCTTTATCGTATAATTATACGACTGCAGAACTATCAAAGAAGCAATTAGATAAAATGTCTATAAGCAGACATGTAGAGTGATTTGGTGAGGAACTACCAATAAAAATTAATACTTGTTAAGACACATGCTGGAAGGGCTACAATAGAAAATTAATCCAAAAACGAAGGAAACAGCTTACAAAACACTCATTCAACTAGTAATGGAATATTGCTCGCCAGTCTGGGATATGTACCAGACAGGTCTGCTAACAGTAGATAGAGACAAAATCAGTCCAAAGATGAGCATCACGTTTTGTTACAGGTTCAATTAGTACGCGCAAAAGCAACAAGGACATGTTCAGCCTACTACTGTGGGAGGCGCATCAGGAGAGGCGTTCTACATTAAGAAGTGAGTTACTGTTGAAATTCCGACAAGTGTCGTCCAATATATTGCTTCCTGCTCCGTAAATTTCGCAAGAAAATATAACGAGGACATGAGTAAAAAGATACGAGGCCACATACAGGATTACCAGCAATCGGCGTTCCCGCGATCCATTCGCAGCTGTAACAGGAAAGGGGAAATGTGATAGAGCTACACGAAGTATCTGGCACCATATACCATACGATGGCTTTTGTGGTAAGCATGTACATGTAGTTGAAAATTTGATAGCTCACAGGGGCAGTACGTACGAGTGTGCCCTATGAAAATGTACAGGGGCGCTGTCGTGAATCATAGACACGTCATTTGATAGCGACCGGAAACACTGCCTTTTGGCAGTCCTTCCTTAACCTCCCTTACGAACGTAATCGATTAGCAGCAATCATGCCATTCCCAATAATTACTCAGTTTCCCACTGTCCGATGGTTGTTGGATTTTAATCTTTTATCGGTGATTGTGAATCGTAATTGTTTACACTGCTTACTGTTGCTACTTGGTCTGGGATTTGTGATGATACACCCATCTTTCGTCCATGGTGATGCTGAAAACTTTAATTTTCCGTTTTTGATCTCATGTAAATTCGATGTTGATTACCGATTACCAGACGTTAAGGACTTTTTTTACATTCGTATGTTATTTTCGTACAGTCCCCTAATTCACGCTTACTCTATTCATTTATAACTGTGTCATACGTTCTCCAGATATTAGAAATGCACCTCAGGTGCAACTGTAGAATTCAATTCTTACCAATGGAAGTGTTTCAGTTTTATGTTTGACGTGCTGATGTTGATATACACACCTGGAAATGGAAAAAAGAACACATTGACACCGGTGTGTCAGACCCACCATACTTGCTCCGGACACTGCGAGAAGGCTGTACATGCAATGATCACACGCACGGCACAGCGGACACACCAGGAACCGCGGTGTTGGCCGTCGAATGGCGCTAGCTCCGCAGCATTTGTGCACCGCCGCCGTCAGTGTCAGCCAGTTTGCCGTGGCATACGGAGCTCCATCGCAGTCTTTAACACTGGTAGCATGCCGCGACAGCGTGGACGTGAACCGTATGTGCAGTTGACGGACTTTGAGCGAGGGCGTATAGTGGGCATGCGGGAGGCCGGGTGGACGTACCGCCGAATTGCTCAACACGTGGGGCGTGAGGTCTCCACAGTACATCGATGTTGTCGCCAGTGGTCGGCGGAAGGTGCACGCACCCCTCGACCTGGGACCGGACCGCAGCGATCCACGGATGCACGCCAAGACCGTAGGATCCTACGCAGTGCCGTAGGGGACCGCACCGCCACTTCCCAGCAAATTAGGGACACTGTTGCTCCTGGGGTATCGGCGAGGACCATTCGCAACCGTCTCCATGAAGCTGGGCTACGGTCCCGCACACCGTTAGGCCGTCTTCCGCTCACGCTCCAACATCGTGCAGCCCGCCTCCAGTGGTGTCGCGACAGGCGTGAATGGAGGGACGAATGGAGACGTGTCGTCTTCAGCGATGAGAGTCGCTTCTGCCTTGGTGCCAATGATGGTCGTATGCGTGTTTGGCGCCGTGCAGGTGAGCGCCACAATCAGGGCTGCATACGACCGAGGCACACAGGGCCAACACCCGGCATCATGGTGTGGGGAGCGATCTCCTACACTGGCCGTACACCACTGGTGATCGTCGAGGGGACACTGAATAGTGCACGGTACATCCAAACCGTCATCGAACCCATCGTTCTACCATTCCTAGACCGGCAAGGGAACTTGCTGCTCCAACAGGACAATGCACGTCCGCATGTATCCCGTGCCACCCAACGTGCTCTAGAAGGTGTAAGTCAACTACCCTGGCCAGCAAGATCTCCGGATCTGTCCCCCATTGAGCATGTTTGGGACTGGATGAAGCGTCGTCTCACGCGGTCTGCACGTCCAGCACGAACGCTGGTCCAACTGAGGCGCCAGGTGGAAATGGCATGGCAAGCCGTTCCACAGGACTACATCCAGCATCTCTACGATCGTCTCCATGGGAGAATAGCAGCCTGCATTGCTGCGAAAGGTGGATATACACTGTACTAGTGCCGACATTGTGCGTGCTCTGTTGCCTGTGTCTATGTGCCTGTGGTTCTGTCGTGTGATCATGTGATGTATCTGACCCCAGGAATGTGTCAATAAAGTTTCCCCTTCCTGGGACAATGAATTCACGGTGTTCTTATTTCAATTTCCAGGAGTGTAGAAGGGTACGAAATAAGTGTTCGACAGTGTAAAATTCGGCAAGATGTTCGCAATTCTAAGAAAAAATTGGGTGTACGCTGTAAGGAAAGACGGGTAAAATGCAACATGTATATGAACAAAGAAGGAAAAATAAAACTGTAGGACCAAGAACGAAGCTTTCGGATTAAAAGGGATTCATGACAGGAATGCAGTTTTTGTCCCCTACTGTTCAATCTGTAGATCAAAGAGGCAATGCCGGAAGTAAGATAATTTCAAGGGTGGGATGGAAACTCAGGGTAAAAGAATGTCAATCATAAGTGAGTAGTCTAATGAGTAAAAAATATGGAGTGTACAAAACATGGATTGAGAGTAAACTGGAAAAAGACCAAAGTAATGAGAAGCATGAGAAATGAGACTAGCGACGAACTTAAGATCACAGTTGGTGACCACGAAGTAGAAGAAGTTTAGAAATTCTGCTATCCTGAAAGCAAAATAGCCTATCAGCGACGAAGCAAGGGTGACATAAGATGCCGACTAGCATAGACACAGAGGATTTTCCTGGCGAAGAAAAGGCTACAGGTGTCAAACATACGTCTTAATTTGAGAAAGGAATATCTGAGATTGTACGTTAGGTGCACAGCATTCTATGATAGTAAATCATGGGGTGCTAGAGATGGGAGCAGAAGAGAATCGAAGCGTTTTAAATGTTGTGCTACTGAATAATATTTGTAAATTAGACTGACAAAGAATTACGAGATTTTCCAGGGATCGTGAAGAAAGGAACGTATGGAAAATACTGTTAAGAGAATGTGACATGGTATAATGTTAAGAAACAAAGTAATAACTTCCGTAGTATTGGAGGTAAGTGTAGAGGGTAAAAACTGTAGGGGAAGAGAGAGACTCGAAAGCTTCCGGCAAATAATTGAGATAGGTTGCAATTGCCACTCTGACATGAACACACCGGTGCATGAGAGCAATTCGTGGCGGGACGTATCAATTCAGTCAGAAGACTGATGATTCAGAAAAAGGGTGGGTGGGGGGTATTGGGGATGAACAGTCTATACCTATGATATCGGTACCAACAGCATACATTCAATTACTTCATGATGTAGAGATTTTAGAGCATCGGAACGGAAATACGATTGGGGTGGGTGTAAATTACAGCCTTTCGACGTTTTAAGTCCATGCTGCCTTCGTAGTAGTTTCAGGAAACACAAGCAAAGCAGTGAGAACTGAGCACTGTAATGAATATACCAGATATTAGTGACCAAGCCATTGTTTCAAAGACATTTCACAATATTTGCTAAGCTAATTTTATCCTACTTATCGAGACCAAATACCTACCTGTGGTAAAAATTTGGCTTTTGTGGTTCCCTGTTGATATACTACTACAACTGATACAATGCTTGCTCATTATTTACCTAATGTGCCTCGGGTCGATGTAACTGAAACGCAGCAACAGAGTTATACGTTTCCATTGCAACAGCTGCAATTGATTTACAACAATAAGAGGAAATCCTCCGACCGTTCCCGCATGTTCGTTAAAATTTTAGAGTAAATTCAACAGAGTTTTGCACGAAGTCCACCGAAGCCAACTCATTGCGCCAGGTGAGAGTTCGCCATTCCTCACGTACGATCTCGCATGTTCTGCGGCAGCGTTTGTGTTTCACACTATACGCAATGTAGTTGCTCAAAATCCTTCATGGCGATGACAAAAACCAACGTGTACCGTTCTGTGATTTCATTTTGGCCTTGGAGATAGAAGTACTCATTCCCTTTTACGGTTACTCTCCGGTGTTGGGGCTACGTTGCATTTAAACGGAAAATGAATCATCACAACAATCTAGTAACGAAAATACAGCAGTCGCGTATCACAGTCGAGCACGACAGAGACTCCAAAGTTAATTTGCCGAGAAGACGACTGATTATAGGCGTCATGTACGTGGTTTTGCTGGAGATCTGACTTTTTCCATATTTACGAGAGAATACAAGAAAACAGATTTTGCAACAGGACTGAATACCACCACACAAGCACCCGCATATAAGAGCATGTCTTAACTATGGGTTGCCTCAACGTTGACTCGGCCTTGAGACTCGCACCGGTCTTACTTTCTAGAATTGTACTCCGAGATCGCCTGATCTCACGGCATATGATATTTTATGTCGGTATTTACTTAAGGCTAAGTATATGCCCCTTCCTTTCCACTTTTTTGGCTGAAATGGATCGCGGCATAACAACAACTACGTATATTTCGGTCGTGATTGCCTAGTATCGGAAGAGTTTCACTGTAGTATGG
This sequence comes from Schistocerca nitens, assembly GCF_023898315.1. Taxonomy (NCBI): domain Eukaryota; kingdom Metazoa; phylum Arthropoda; class Insecta; order Orthoptera; family Acrididae; genus Schistocerca; species Schistocerca nitens. The sequence continues at coordinate 315,889,563 of NC_064621.1, read as the reverse complement.
ATGTTCGTCGCCCGTTCGGTGGAGGTCACGATGAACTTTTGTAGAGGGTGAATGAAAACTTTGAATACTAGATATAGCTGTAAAGAATATAAGGTTGTATGCGCTTGCATGGGAAAGACAGTTTTGGTTCCACTCCTGTGTCAATCTCTTCTTTCCAGAAGAGCACTTGCACCTTATCTGAAAGTTATTTTGTAGCTGTACTCGAGTCTATGGTTCTCCTACATGTTTTGCTCTCTACTGTTCCCTCCAGTACCGCTGAGAATATTACCTAAACCGTTAACAAACCGTTAACAAAGTCCTGACACTCTATCACTTTCATCAGTGTTATCCGCATGTTCCTTCCATCGCCGATTCTACTGAGAACCTCATAATTCCTTGTCAGACCACCTGATTTTCAACATTCCTTTGTTGCACCATATCTAAAGTGCTTCGATATTCTACTGTTCCCAATATCCGACTATCCACGATGCAATACCATACGAAGTAGTGCTCCAATTAGGGCCTATGTTTGGCACTGTAGCCTTATCTTGGTTAGGAAAGGCCGCTTTTTTTATCCTCGTTTCTTCCCCCGTCATGCTTCCAAGACAGAAGAATTCTTCAACTTCCTCTTCTTCATCAACACCAATGTCAAGTCTCTCGCTGTTCTCATATCTGCAACTCCTCATCACATTCGTCTTTTTCAGGTTCTCTTAATCCATGCTCCCAGTGCATGTTCTGCACTCACTACACTGTTCGCTCCATTTAACAGATCCCGTAATTCCTCTTCACTGAGAATAGCTATGCATTTAGCGAATCATATCATTGACATCCTTTCAACGTGAATTTTAATCCCCCTCTTGAACTTCTTTTATAATTTTTGCTAATGCTTCTTCGACGAACAAACTGAACAGTAGGAGGCGAAAGACTGCATCCGATCCTACACCCTTTTCCATTCTAATAGTTCCCTTTTGGTTCTTGTAAATGTTGCGTACTATCCATAATTCCTTGAAGCTCACTTTCAATTATCTCAAAATTTCGATCATCTAGCGCCATTTCACACGACAAATGCAATGTATGTCGATTCTCCTTCACTTTAGCGTCACCTATTTAGTCCGAACTATCTCACTGATGTCTTTAAGTCTCCTAAAGCCAAACTGATCGGCATTCATCCGATCCGCAATATTCGTTTTCGTTATCCTGTATATTACGTTATTCCGTATAAATGTTTTATACGATAGTTTTCACTTGTACATGCTCTTGCTATGTTTGTAAACTTGTGAAAAACAATTTTCCGCCAGTTCTACGGTAAGTAGCACAATGAAACTATAGATTCTGCAGACTATTCTTACAAGCCGTTTAGTTGCCATGTTACCACAACAATTTTAGGTTTTCTAATGGAGAGTTATGCCTACTGTTTTATTTGATGGCAAGCCTTCCAGAGGTCATTTGAATTATAATACGCACATCAAAAAAAGATTTGCATCATTTGGGTTCCAAGAGCTTCGGAACCTGTACAGAAAATTGCAATAGAAATCAACATAAACATCATTTCCTCCCATTTCATTGCTCATGAAAACCACACATTACGTGATGTACCACCACACAGCGAGACCTTCAGAGGTGGTATTCAAGATTGCTGTACACACCGGTACCTTTAATATCCAGTAGCACGCCCTCTTGCACTGATGCATAACTGGATTCGTCATGGCATACTATCCACAAGTTCATCAAGGCACTGTTGGTCCGGAATGTCCCACTCCTCAACCGCGATTCCTCGTAGATCCCTCACAGTGGTTGGTGGGTCACGTCGTCCATAAACAGCCCTTTTCAATCTGTCTCAGGTATGTTCGATGGGGTTCATGTCTGAAGAACATGCTGGCCACTCTACTCGAGCGATGTCGTTATCCTGAAGGAAGTCATTCACAAGATGTGCACAATGAGGGCGCGAATTGTCGTCCATGAAGACTAATGCCTTGCCAGTATGCAGCCGATATGGTTGCACTATCTGTCGGTGTATGGCACTCATGTATCGTACAGCCGTTACTGCATCTTCCATGACCAACAGCGGCGTTTCGGTCCCACATAATGCCACCCCAAAACAGCAGGTAACCTCGACCTTGCTGCACTCACTGAACAGTGTGTCCAAGAGCTCAGCCGGACCGGGCTGCCACCATTCACGTCTCCGACGAATGTCTGGTTGAAGACATATGCGACACTCATCGGTAAAGAGAACATGATGCCAATCCTGAGCGGTGCATTCGGCATGTTGTTTGGCCCATTTGTATCGCACTGCATGATGTCGTAGTTGCAAAGATTGACCTCACCATTGACGTCGGGAGTGAAATTGCGCTTCATGCAGCCTATTGCGCTCAGTTTGAGTCGTAACACGACGTCCTGTGTCTTCACGAAAACCATTATTCGACATGGTATCGTCACTGTCAGGGTTTCTCCGAACCATAATCCTTAGGTAGCGGTCATCCACTGCAATTGTAGCCGTTGGACGGCCTGAGCGAGGCATTTCATCGACAGTTCCTGTCTCTCTGTATCTCCTCCATGACCGACCAACAACGCTTTGGTTCACTCCGAGACGCCTGGACACTTCCCTTCCTGGCTCCAAGTAACAGTACGGACGAAATCGAACCGCGGTATTGACCGTCTAGGCATGGTTGAACTACAGAAAACACGAGCCGTGTACCTCCTTCCTGGGGGAATGACTGGAACTATTTGTCTGTCGGACTCCGTCCATATAATAGGCGCTACTCATGCAAGCTTGTTTTTAATCTTTGGCCAGGTTTAGTGAAGTCTCTGAACAGTCAAAGGACTGTCTCTGTGATTCAATATCCACGGTCAACGTCTATCTTGAGGAGTTATGGTAACCGGGCTGATGCAATACTTCTTTGATGTATGTCTAACACAGTGCACACCATATTGAGCCACCACCGCCATTCACAGTGCCTTGTTGAAAATCTGGGTCCTTTAATTCGTGGGTTCTGCACTACACTCGAACCCAACCTCCAGCTTTTACCAACTGAAATCGGGTCTCACCTGATGAAGCTATGATTCTCCAACCGTCAATGATCCAATTAATATTGTTACGAGCTCAGGTGAGGCGCTGCAGGCGATGTTGTGCTGTTAGTAAATCACTCGCGTCGGCCGGCCCAGGATCCGTGCCGGAGCTCTTGGCGTTGCGCGTAGGTAAGCATTCTATTTCGCCGAGTTAGCTCTGCTTTGCCATCTTGCGGGTATCTATCAGTGTCAGCCTGAAGACAGAGGCGGCGCACAGGTGTATAGTCCTCTGCTTCTATTTCACCAAGGCTTCCTTGGAGGACGGAGTCTTATAACCTATACTACGTGGCTGAATTATTGACGGTAAGCTTCAGCCATAGCAGTCTTATAGAATTAAAAGTGTGATGTTTGCCCGTTCCAGCAACACTGGAGGAGGGTCTCTTGTAGCAGCCTTTTACTGTGAGCAAACTGTGTTAAGTTCTGCGTGACTAATTCTGTTTTAAGGCTTTTCTCCTTTAATAACTTTAGTAGTAAATGATTGTTTCCCTTCTTAATATCTAGTGGGTGAAACCGATTCTCACTACTTAGGTAATATTCACAAATTTCATGGTAATGCTTAAGTTATCTTCTAATGCACAATCGTTCTTCTGAAGATTTAAACCATATTGCTGCTGTTTTTCTTGTATCTTTTTAGTTAAATCCTTTTCAATTATTTACGTTCTTTTTTAAGGGTTTTATCTTTCAGCAATTTGCAAGAGAATTTTGTTTGAATTAATAATGCTGGCTCAAGCATTGGGGCTTCAAAGGAAAATTATTGTTCTGTGGTGTAATAAGAGGTCTCCTTTGTTTTAGAAAACCTGCTATTTTGAAAGTGTATTTTAGGCTACGTGCCTGGACGCTGCTGCTGTTGGCATTATCTTCGTAAGGGGGCTGGTTGCAGCCGTTTCCCTTTAATCAAGAGGGATCAAAATTTAATTTTGTCATATGCTTGAATATTGCTTGATCATTACTTGTAATCCAGCCTTTACAATAAAGTGACGATTTCTTAAATTTATGGCACCTCAATTATGATCCTACTAATCCTAGTTTTGATCGTAAATTGCTTAGCTCGTATGACTATGGGAAACGTACTAATGAAATACTGATTTCTAAACTCAGCGTCAGTTAGAAACTGTTTCGTTGAAAGGTCCTTATTCATCATCGTATATGTAGTGAATCGGATAAAGTCAACTGGGAAGTCTGAGTTTCAGAACACACATCTCGTATGGGCAGACAGACAGGAATCTTATTTATCATAGCTATACATGTACCTGAGGTATAAATTTCTCCTGCAACGCTGTCAGTATCTAGTTGATTGCCGAAAAATATGACAGTAAATCATAGGTCAGGTGACAGAGCAAAATAAAATGTAGTCGCCAGAAAGACTGGGAAGCTTGGTGGAGTAGCGTATTTCAGTGTAAAAATTTGTACTGATTGTTTGGAACAGTGTTAGAATGATCGACTTCTCTTGTGGTATTGCAGTTGAGTCGCTACCATGTAGGCGAGATGTAGTTTGTATATTCTTCGACGCTTTTAAGTAAACAACCGGCTACAATATTTTGTGATTGCGATAGACGTCAATGTAATGACATTTAGTAGTTTTGGTTATTTTTTAAATTATTGAGAGATTGATGATTCTGAACAATCTGTGTACAGTGACACTATGAATGGTCTTCCAGGATCCTCAGCGAAGACTACAGTATTATATTTACTCCCGATATTACGTACAAAATGCTGGTTACGATCTGTGATGCTGACATTATGGTTTTTCTACATACATACATCATAAAAAGTATTGCATCACCAGAGTTCCGATAAATGCTGAAGATAGACGTTGTCTGTCACAGTCTCTTTGACTGTGCAGAGATGTCACTAAACCCGTCCAAAGATGTAAACAACCATGCATGAGCAGCGACTATTAGAATGAGTGAGTCCGACAGCCAGTCATTCCACCAGGAAAGAGGTACACGGCAATTGTTATCTGTAGTTTAACCATGCCTAGACGATCAGTACCGCGGTTCGATCACGTCTGCATTGTTATTTTGTGCCAGGAAGGGTTCTCAGCAAGGGAAGTGTCTAGGCGTCTCTAAGTGAACCAAAGCGATGTTGTTCGGACACGGAGGAGATGCAGAGAGACAGGAACTGTCGATTGCATGCCTCGCTCAGGCCGCCCAACGGCTACTACTGCAGTGGGGGACTGCTACCTATGGGTTATGGATCAGAGGAACCCTGTCAACCACGCCACCATGTTGAGTAATGCTTTCCGTGGGGACACAGGACGTCGTGTTACGACTCAAACTGTGCGCAGTAGGCTCAATGATGCGCAATTTCACTCCCGACGTCCATAGCGAGGTCCATCTTTGCAACCACGACACCATGCGACGCAGTGCAGATGGGCCAAACAACATGCCGAATGAACCACTAAGAATTAACATCACGTTCTCTTCACCGATGACTGTCACATATGTCTTCAACCTGACATTCGTCGGAGACGTGTTTGGAGGGAAGCTGGTCAGGTTGAACGCCTTGGACGCAATTGTCAGCGTGTGCAGCAAGGTCGAGGTTTCCGGCTGTTTTGAGGTGACAATGTCTGAAGCAGGTGGTCATGGAATGCACCGTAACGGCTGTACGATGCGTGAATGCCATCCTCCGACAGACAGTGCAAGCATATCAGTAGCATATTGACGAGTAATTCATCTTCATGAACGACAATTTGCAACCCCATCTTGCACAGCTTGTGAATGACTGCCTTCAGAATAACGACATCGCTCGACTAGAGTGACAGCATGTTCTTCAGATATGAACCCCATGGAACATACCTGAGATAGATTGAAAGGGCTGTTTACGGACGACGTGACCCACCAACCACTCTGAGGGGTACACGCGGAATCGCTGTTGAGGAGTGGAACAATCCGGACCAACAGTGTCTCGATGAACTTGTGGATAGTATGCTACGACGAATACAGGTATGCATCAATGCAAGAGGACGTGCTACTGGGTATCAGAGGTACCGGTGTGTACAGCAGTCTGGGCCATCACCTCTGAAGGTCCCGCTGTGTTGTGGTACTACATGCAATGTGTGGTTTTTATGAGCGATAGAAAGTGCGGAATTATTGTTTAAGTTGATCTCTATTACAGTTTTCTGTACAATTTCCGGAACTCTCAGAACCGAGGTGTTGCAAAAGTTCTTTTGATGTGTGTATAATGAATATTTTGCTAGCAATAAGAAAGTTTTAAGAAGACAAGAGGAGCTTAATGTTTGTGCATTGGAGAAAGAGAATAAGAGTTTAGAAGTCAGCTACAGAGGTTGTTCCTTTTATTTACTTTTATCCTTCTTAAGAACGTGTGACTAAACTTGAAGACCAAGATATACAAATGAGGCGCAAGTGTTGAGTGGTGAACATGTAAACTATCCATAAGTTCATCGAGACACTGTTGGTCCGGATTGTCCCACTCCTCAGCAGCGATTCCGCGTGTATCCCTCAGAGTGGTTGGTGGGTCACGTGATACCAGTGTAAAAGCATCATTTTAACAGGCACGGGACACCAGCGCCCGTTTCCGGATTCGAACGAGTGTTTTCGGCCGGGTATGAGGAAGAGGATGGCGAGAGTGTGTCTACGGATGACTCCTTATGACATAATTCCAACATTTACTTATCAACAGCAATATATTGTTTGTGGGGACTCTGGGCGACGCTTGCGTCCACTCGTAATGTTCTTGGCGGTGACGGAGGTGATAGGCTGACATTCACATATGCGACTAAAGTTGCGCTGGCGTAACTCGAATCTGCTGCCAGGACAGCGGCGCTCCGGCCTCTAATGTACTTCTGAGGCCACGGGCCTCTGTTGTGATGACCGCTGCGTGGGTATGGCAGTGGGACAGGTCAGTGCCCCGTCTCAGCGGACATATCATGCGGCTGTTGTCTGGCGTCGGCGGGGCAGTGTCCCCGACTCCTTCCCCAGTCACGGCGTGCCTTGTGGCAGCGCCTCAGGACGACGGCGACGGTGCGTTGCCACAAAGCACCCCAAGCGATGACTTCCATGTCAGGCCACAGCCAGTTGACGGCGTCTGAGTGACTGTGGTGCCTCCTTGGAGACGACGTGCGTTATGACAGTGACTAATACGATGACTGTGATGTCAGTGACGACTCCGAACTGGTGCTGGTGCTGGGTCACACAGGCTCTGTGTCACTTCAACACCTCACGGCGCACATTGTTGACAAGCTGAAGGACTTTCCTTAAATATGGCTTTCTGTCGCTGATATCTACCGTTCGTCTTCCCCAGTAGGTCGGTGGAATATTCCGGTGTTGCTCGGCTGTAATTTACCTGGTTACCGCCATTCCTGTCGACACCCTGGCGTGCGGCGAGGTGCTTGTCACGTCTTCTGATGTGCGGTCAGCTAGCTGTCGGCGCAGCGTTCTGCTTCAAGGTGCTGATCTCGGAACTCTACCAACCTACGCCATGGTATCGTAGCGCTGAACTGCGCAACCGAACCTGATGGACATACGACTTCTGGCTCCCAGTATTCCTTCACATTTTAACTAACTTAATCATTCCTATCTCTCGACCTTGTACATATGAGCCAGATTTCAGTATAATTACTAACAACTTAATGCACATGAAGGCGAATAAAACAACGTAAATCAGGAATGTCTTGATAAAGATGAATAAGTAGTAGAAGATTCAACTGCATTCAAAGAGAGCCAGGAAAATGAGGAGGGGGAATTTTTAATTAGCATAAATGAAGTTGAATCTTCCTAAGATTTACGCAAACTGTCATAATAATTACTAGGCCATTGATCAGCAGTCCAAAATTTGGAAGATGGGCTGTAAACCTTCAAAATTTAGTGCTAAATATAAATTAGAGAGAAATAAGGGGAAGGTGAAAGGAATTCCAGAAAGGATTGATAAATTTTTAACTACTGTTGTTCAGTTCTCATTAAGTAATGTAAGTATTTCTGATTAGAAAGTACCAGACAAGGTCGAAGTTCCAAAACAGGTCAGAACATTGATGAAGCTTGTATGTTTCTCGATCTCGATGGGTGTGCCACAACTAACATTCCTTTAAGTGGTTGTGCTGAGAGGAGTGCTTTTGCAGTGACTTTGTTAAGTGATTTGAAGGACAATAATTTTCCAAAGGTTTTATATCATAATTTACTGAATGTACATTGTGCGTTGCCCATTTCCGAATTAATTATTTTTCAAGTGCCCTACATCATGATTTAACATTGCGAAATTCCAAGTGCTAAGAGTTCAACCCAGTTGGAGAAATGTAAGGTATAAATAGAGCACTTTGTTCACTGAGGTGAAAAAAGACGTCAGTTGTAAGAGATAGGTGTACTCTGATCCATTGGTAGTATGGTGTATGTAAAGTGTAAAGTTACTGTTGCTCTTGTTTTGTTATTTTCTACCTTGATAATGAAGTAATTTTTATAATTTTTGTATAATTTTTCCATACTTGTAATCTGTTTATGGAAAAATGTGTGTGTGTAATTATTTTCCATTTTAGGATAATCTTTGTGTTCGTAAATATCAGGGACAAAGTTATGCGTTTCTATTGGGTATAAAGAAATATTGCGTGACTTGCCTGTTGACTGTGGTTTCTCGTGAAATCTGCAGCATCTGCGTGGTGAAATTGGCAAATATTGTAATGGTGAGGAATGGTTTAGTGTCGTAGTTTTCACTAGTTTTTCATTAGGTTTTTGATATATATCAGACGTAGGATGAATTATAAGATTTATTTGGACTTCAGGATGATACAGTATGATAAATCTTGTATTCCATGTGATTTGCAAAAAGGACAAAGTAATCAGTCTGCTTTCATGAATATTTCATCTACTGCTGATAGTCTCGGTGTACGTGTGTTTTGCAGCTGTCATATTCGTGAGACAAAGTAACAAGTTTGCTTTCTTGAATCTTAACGGTTGATGGTAGATTACTCTTTATGTCTACTGAAGCTGTGTGGGATACGATAGTCATTTGGAATTTAGAAAGGCCGTGTGGAAGTACGTTAGCCACAGAAAATTGATTTTAATGGTGTAATAGATTAATTCTTCGATTTGTCAATTAACTGATTTGTGTGATTCATACGACACAGCAATTTCTCTGGTTTTCAAATAGATGCCGTATTGAAACTTCCTGGCAGATTAAAACTGTGTGCCGGGCCGAGGCTCGAACTCTGGAACTTTGCCTTTCGCGGGCAAGTGCTCTACCAACTGTGCTACCCAAGCACGACTCACGCCCCGTCCTCACAGCTTTACTTCTGCCAGTACTTGCTGTGAGGACGGGGCGTGATTCGTACTTGGGTAGCTCAGTTGGTAGAGCACTTGCCCGCGAAAGGCTAAAAAGGTCCCGAGTTCGAGTCTCGGCCAGGCACACAGTTTTAATCTGCCAGGAAGTTTCATATCAGGGCACACTCCGCTGCAGGGTGAAAATCTCATTCTGGAGATGCCGTATTGATTCGATGATACAACTCACCTCTTCATCTAAAAATTTCAGAAATAAAATAAGAATGAGTACTATAAACTTCATAGTGTGAGTAGGCCTCCAGTCGGGTGGATCTTCCGCCGGGTGCAAGTCTTTCGATTTGACGCCACTTCGGCGTGAAATGATGATGAATAGGACAAAACAACACCCAGTCCCTGAGCGGAGAAAATCTCCGACCCAGCCGGGAATTGAACCAGGGTCCTTAGGACTGACATTCTGTCGCACTGACCACTTTTTTTTATTCCACAAAAAAGTAACAAAAATGACTACAATGAAATGACATAGATGAGGCGACAGATAATGGCAGTAATAAATTGCAGCATTCAAAGAATGAGGAATCATATTCAGTCAGCTACCGGGGATGCACCACTTCATAGTGATCACTCGTATTCGTGTTTGAGCGTGTAAAATTATTGGCTACCGGGAAAATTACCATTCTGATCTGTTCAATATGATATGTTGTAATTCCAGCACAACATATGTTTCCTCCATTACCCTAAATACGATGCCTCACATTGTTCGACATCTGTCCAGTATCCTGCCATTAATGAAGCGTGGGCTTGTAAAATGGAGATGGTGGTGGTGTGTTGGGGCTTATGGGCGCTCAACATCGAGGTCATCGGCGCCCTGACACACATTAAAAGGAACGAATGTGGACAGACCTAAGAAAACTAAAGCACACACTCAAAGAAAGCAGGAAAAGAAGGAAAATGCTACATAAGAAAGTAAAACCTAAGGAAAGGGGAAACATAGCAACAAGAATGTCACAGGAAATTGTTATTGGCTGGCCACTTACATAAAATATGGGCGAGCTTGTCACACAGTGACCAAATTAAAATCCTCTCCCTAAAATCTTTGTAAAAACATTTGACAGGGCACAGAACTTTAAAATTTTAACCACATTCGTCCGAGTGTTGCCTAAAAGAGATGGCAGATCCGCTGGCAAGTCAGCCGCGACCCGCTGGTCAGAAAATAAAACGCAATCCAATAAAACGTGGCGCACAGTGACCTGGACGCCGCAAGCACCATAAATTGGAGGGTCCTCTCGCCAGAGCAGGAAGCCGTGCGTGATAGGGCTGTGGCCTATTCGAAGCCGAGTGACGAGAACCTCGTCCCGTCGATGGGGCTGAAAGGAAGTACACCACACACGCGTTGTGGGCTTGACTATACGGAGCTTATTGTCAGTCACTTCCAGCCACTCATCCTCCCACCGACGCATGACCCGTGAGCTCAACAGCGAGGTGAGTGCGTGCAAGGGGATAGCACACTGAGATACTTGTGGGGCGAGACCCGCCTCCTTGGCTGCGAGATCTGCCCTTTCATTCCCAGCAATGCCAACATGCCCCGGAACCCAGCAGAAAGCTACAACCTTCCCCAGTCGCTGTAGTCGGAGGAGGGCATTCTGGATGGTCTGGACAATTTTGTCTGCCGGATACAAACGTTGCAATGAGTGAAGGGCAGTGAGTGAATCGGAACAGACAAGAAATTTAGGAGAGGAAGAATGTCTCATGTGCTCCAGTGCCCGCAAGATCGCAAACAATTCTGCATCAAAGACCGTAAAAGTCTGAGGCAGTCGGGCCTTGAGGACACGATATGGAAAAACAACTGAGCAACCAACAGAATCCCCTTGTTTCGACGCATCCGTAAAAACAGCTACATAGTCGTGTTGCTCAGATAAAATGGCAGAAAATGCTGCATTGAAAACGGTGGCAGGAGTGCAATCTCTCTTGCACTGCAATAAATCTAAAATCACTCCGGGCCTCTTCAGTAACCAGGGTGGCAGGCGGTTAAAACCTTGGATTTGGGGTTGTACAGACTCCACACCGAGGGACTCTAGTACACGTTGTACACGGATCCCAAACGGCAACGTAGCCTGGGGACGGCGGGAAAAAAGGCGGTCCAGAGGTGGAAGGGCAACAAGATGGTGAGCAGGCGATCTGGGAGCTGCAAGAGACTTACAAGCGTGGCGCACCAGCAGGAGCTGCCGCAGGATGGTAAGTGGTGGTTCGCCAGACTCAGCACAGAGGTTGGGTACGGGACTGGTCCGATAAGCACCCGTAGCCAGTCGGATCCCAGCATGGTGAACAGCGTCAGGGATCCGCAAATGAGATGGCCTCGCTGACCCATATACTGTGCACCCATAGTCCAGCCGTGAACGCACAAAAGCTCCATAAAACTGTTGGAGACGCGCCCTGTCCGCGCCCCAAGACCTGTGGCTGAGGCACTTGAGGATGTTCAGTACCTTCAACGTTCTGGCTTTCAAGTCACGTAGGTGTGGCAGCCATGACAACCTGGAGTCAAAAATTAGGCCCAGTAACCGCACCGTGTCTCTAAAATGTAGGACAGTATCCCCCATATGCAAGGCAGGCAAATTAAAAATATGACGAGAATGATTAAAATGAACACAAACACACTTATCGGCAGAAAACCGAAAACCCGTCTTTGCAACCCACTCCTCTAACCGCCGCACTGTTAGCTGCAACTGACGGCTCACGGTTGCAACACTGGAGGAGGAACAGAAAACAGCAAAGTCGTCCACAAATAAGGAGCACTGTACTGGACTCCTCACTGTAGACGTTATACTGTTGATGGCTATGGAAAAGAGGGTAACGCTTAAAACACTGCCCTGGGGGACACCGTTCTCTTGCTCAAAGCGATCGGACAGTGTGTTACCAACGCGGGTCCGAAAAAACCGCTGAGACAGGAAAGACCGAATGAAAATCGGGAGACGGCCACGAAAGCCCCATTGATGCATTTGTGCAAGAATACAGTGTCTCCAAGTAGTATCACAGGCCTTACTGATATCAAAGAAGATACCGATACAGTGATGCTGACGGAGAAAAGCCTGCTGAATAGCCGCCTCTAGGAGGGTCAGGTTGTCGACCGTGGACCGAAATTTTCGGAATCCACACTGAAAGCGGCTAAGGAGCTGTCTGGTCTCTAACAGCCAGACCAGACGCCGGTTAACCATCCGTTCCAGGGTCTTTCCGACACAGCTTGTCAAGGCGATACTACGATAACTACCGGGACATGTGCGGTCCTTTCCTGGTATGAGGAGAGGGATGAGAATTGCCTCCCTCCACGTGGTGGGGAACACTCCTGTCTGCCATATGAGATTAAAACATTCGAGGAGGATTTCCTTTGACGTCGCTGGCAGATGTCGAAGCATGGAGTACCGGATGCGGTCGTAACCTGGTGCAGTGTCAGAAGTCTCAGTGAGTGCCGATTCAAGTACCCACATGGAGAAAGGGGAATTGTAGACCTCAGAACTGTTCGACCGAAAGTCCAAGGTCGCTCTTTCGACAGTCGCACGGTAGCGACGAAACGCTGGATCCTGATTTGCAGTGGCAGTACTTTGTGCAAAATGCTCTGCCAGCGTCTGAGCAATGGCTTTGGGTGTCGTTTGGAGGCATCCCTGGTTTAGGACAGCAGCTATTGGTAAACGGCTACGTTTACCGGAAATCCTCAGGATGGCTTCCCATACTCTTGTGGAACAAGTGGAACGGTTGATGGAGTCCAGGAACTACTGCCATGACCTTTTCTTGCTCTCTTTAATGACACGGCGTGCCCTGGCTCTCGCGATTCGAAAGGCGGTAAGATTGACCGCTGTTGGGCGGCATTTAAATCGGCGAAGAGCCGCACGCCTGTCCCGGATGGCTGAACGGCACTCTTCTGTCCACCAAGGCACAAGGCGCCGCTTAAGAGTGCCTGAAGACTGTGGTATGGACAGGTCAGCAGCATGATTGACCACAAGCGTGATGTGATCCACCCATTCCTGCACTTTATTGTGGCGGTCAAAGACAGCCAACTGAGTGAACAGTGGCCAGTTAGCCCTGCCAATCATCCACGATGGTGGCCGCTGCTCCAGCAATACACCATCCAGGAGATGAATGCGGATAGGGAAGTGATCGATGGAAACATGATGCAGGTCATGCACTCTGTGTACTGTTCTGCCTGAACAGGATCAATGTGTTAAGCCCGCACTGGGCGCAGGGAGATAATTAGAAGCAAGGTGAGTGATGGTATTAGTCTATGTAACACAGTGTGTCAATTTAAATTTGTTCTTCATCTGGGAATTTATATCATCAAGAGGAAAAGTATACATTAAAGCTTGCGTCCTGTCCCTTTTTCGACACGCAGTCGATGCGAAACCATATATATTGAAAAACTATATATATTGAAATACTATGGTGTACACGTATGACAGTTCCTAGGGTTTGTGTATAATAACCTGAGTCCTTCAGCAGAAGAAAGACAAGGGAAACTTCTGTGATTCCTCAGTTTAAGAGATATAGACTGTTCTGCACTGTTAGGGAAGTTCAATTTTCAATAGACTTCCGGGAAAACCTGCAACTGTCGCAATGAAGACCATATTCAGAATTATAAATTCAAAGGCATTTTTGTACCATACATTCAGTTCGAACAAGAATCCTCTGTAGTGGCTATGAGCTATTATTTTTCTGTCACTTTTAGATGTGTGTACTCTCTAGGTTTCCCTTTCCTTCAAGGGTTTCTGACATGCAATCTGTAAATTAGACATGTATTGTCTGCTTCCTAGACGAGGAACATTGTCCAAGATACTTCCTGGAAACCAAAAAAGAAGTGTGACATTGTATTTTAAAGTCATTTAGTACCCACAGAACACTTAAACACATGAATAGCTTGGTGAAATGACATGAAGTAAATTAAACACCCGTAGCCATAAACTTTCTGTTGTTAGAAAAAACTGTAGAAAAGGTAATACGAGAACTTTGTCCGATCATAACTTGAAACGTATTTCGTGAAGCCCTTAAAGACATCTTCCTAGTGGTAAACTTAAAACTACCCACTATCAACATAACGTATTACGGAAATGTGCTGCATTCTGCACAGTAACTTCTTTGTGCATCGGAAATGTTTAAGAAGTGGGAGAAATCTCTGGGGTAAGTTTACTTGACCTTTTTCGGCAAATACATTATAAATAGAGATAGATGGCTGATCGTTGATGGTAACACTAGTGTTTATAGTGCACTGTATGATTTTTATATTGTGCATCAAAAGTTTTCTGCGATTTCTTATTATTACGAGATTTTAATTCAGTAGGACCAATCACCACCTTTACGTTCATTTTTTCTGCGCAGCTATCATGAAATATACAGCGTGTAACAAAGAACTTATGGCCAATATTTTAGGAAACATTCCTCACACGTAGAGGAAGAAAATAAGCTACATTGAGATGGGTCCGGAGAGGCCTTATTTCCGTGTTAGAGCTCAGTTTCTACGAACTATTCAGTACATTAATCCCCTATTTTGAAACGAAGCCTCATCCACAACTAGCACATTTTCACTAATGTGAGGGTTGACACACTGTTGAATAAACTGGACGAAGAAATGTACCCGTGCAGGAATATCTGCTGCGAATAGTGCCACCAGACGCTGTATACGCTACGGATGTTGCAGGTTCTCATGAAGCGCTCTTCAGACAGTCATGCGGTCAACCCTACTTGTCGCAGCTAACGGTCTTACGCTGACACAACGAGTGTCAGAAGTTCCTCTTCCACTGAAGGTATCTTCGTCCTTCAAGGCTTCTCCTAGTTGACGGTAGTAGGCCTGAACTTACTATGCTCCCTAAGACGACGAACAATGGCGTGAACGTCTTCCTGCCAGTGCACTGTCGTTCTGGAAATCTCCCCCGATACAAATATTAGGATTCAAGGACACTGTTATCTGCTAATTCGTACAGAAAATAGTCGTCTGTCAACTCAGGCCGGCCTCGGTGGTCGAGCGGTTCTAGGCGCCTCAGTCCGGAACCGCGCGACTGCTACGGTCGCAGGTTCGAATCCTGCCTCGGGCATGGATGTGTGTGATGTCTTTAGGTCAGTTACGTTTAGGTAGTTTCAAATTCTAGGGGACTGATGACCTCAGATATTAAGTCCCATAGTGCTCAGAGCCATTTGAACCATTTTGTAAACTCAGCGTTTGAGTACACTTCCGTTAACACTAAACCGCTGATGCTAGGTGCTACATGCTATTAGAAGGATTAAGTTAGTCACGTGTCTACACAAGCAATGAAGTGAGTCACACGCCAAAATTAACTTCGTTTCATTGGAACAGCAACACAGGCGGCTAACGTAAGAATTAGGCTGTACTGATTAATACCTATCGATCCCTAGCTGATGTTGAGCTCTGGCGCAAAGATATCCTTTTGCTACTCTGAGCAAGAGGGTGTTAGCCGCGGCAATAGGACGGATGTTAAGCACGGGGCAAGCGCGGAACGAGAGACCGAGATAGAATTTGAATTTCTGTTCGTCGGGGAGTAAGCTAGGAATTTTCCTCGTGTCTGAGTCATGTGAGTATCCACCCATGATAACGCTAGGCACTGGGTGTAGTGTATTGAAGTCGCCGCCGACCGCAGCGTACGCTGAAAGAGAGAGAGTGGAAGAGTGGGAGGGGGGGGGGGATATGAACAGGGAGCAGCTGGTGATTTTTCTGTCCTACTAGTCGTGGCATGGAGGGCTGACGCCGTGATGTGCCGAAGCTGTGCTTTTTGTCCTGCTACTTAACCGTCGGTGGCATTCGCCAGACTCCACCTAGGTGTATATTTTCCTTCACTTCCGTGTAGTTGTGTTTTATTTTGCTGTGTCATGGATTCGAAATCTGGTGGTGACAAAACGTCGTTTTTTTTCGGAAGTGTTAGCTGGAGCCTGCGCTCCGCTTAACATGCTCCATAAAATAGTTTCCAGTGATTTTTACTGGATGTCAAAAGGAAGCGACTTTATTGTAATTGTTATAATTCAAGATATTTTTCTGGTTACTGGTATATGCTTATTATGAGAAGTCATTTGAGAATCGTGTGTCTGCCTTCATGTATGACCTGACTTTGCTTCTCTTTCCGTTTTAGAAGCACGTTGGTTATTGTTACTCTAGAGGTTATTTAATTCAGGGTGCGGCCGTACTGGTAGTTAGTACCAACGACAGCCTTTGCCCAGTGAAACTGAGCACGCCCCGGTCTAAGCAGCATACCTCGTGTTTTGTGTTAGCTCGTCTGGGTAAAGGTTATTGGCTGTACTCACATCGCATGCAGTTGGCTTGATTGGTGGTGTAATCTTTTTGAAAGTTCCGTTTCAGCATACCTAGTTTCCTTAAATTGCTCAATGTGTAGGCTCAATGTGTAGGTTCACTGCCATACAGATTGTTTTACATGCGTATTTCTGTGCTTACTAGGCACATTCTAGCGTTCTAATAAACGTGTAATGTAGAGTTTTGTCTTTGGTGTGGACAGGCCGTGATTGTGTGTTCAGATACGAGCACAGTTCCAGGCGGTACTGGCGTCGATCACACAGTGTGATACTGCTGCCAATGGTCATCACTGGAGGAAAGGGGGAAGGGGGGGCGGGAGACGTGAAGACGCGAGGGACGTCCAGCACGTCCCACGTGTCACCCTCTCGACGCACTACTGAGTCCGCCCCGGGTATTGGCCGCAGTGAGGATGATCCCTCTCCTGTGGTCCAGTAGGAGGTTCCAAGGTGTGGCAGGCAACGGAAGACTTCCCGGGAGGCCGATCTCAAGGCCTCTCCGGTTTGGCTCATGAACGGGTTTCGGGCAGTTTCTGTGTGTGACATTGTCCCTGAGCCAGATACATTCACCCTGTCTGAAGTGATTAATTGTGTAATGAAACGAAGTATCTGCTCATGTACCAAAGTGTCCAAACCTTGTATTGCAGTTATCTGGTCCTAAAATGAAATTTTGTAAATAAAGATACAGTGGCTTACCGCTTAAGGATCTCAGCATCCAAGCAAATCTGCTTCATGCTCAAACCTCTGCTAGTGTGTCACTGTACATTCAAACTAAAGGTAACCCTGACAAGAATTTTAAGCTATCCATGTAGAAAATGTTTCATGTAATCCTGGTACGTTCTGTATCTGTTTGTTTCCTATCAGTAATATTACGAAAAGGAAGAGCAGAAAATAAACTTTAACAACGATATACAGCGTTTCTGGACCCACGTCCATAAAACACATTTTATTTCTTGTATCTGTGAACAACGTTGTAGATAGTCGAAATGTCACAGCAAAATTCAAAAGGACTGCTGTCCTAAGAGATGGTATGATGTTACGCCGTTATGGATAGGTATTTCAGTGGAAAAGACATCGTCTAGTTTTAGTGACTGAAGTAATCTGGATAGCTACAGAAGAACATGTAATTGTGGATTGCAATGTCACGCGAATCATGCTGTAATCCAATTGAAAAGAGAGGCCAACAGTGCACTCCTACTTAGTTTTTGTAACATGGCCACCACACGTTTCAAAAATGGCTCTGAGCACTATGGGACTCAACATCTTAGGTCATAAGTCCCCTAGAACTTAGAACTACTTAAACCTAACTAACCTAAGGACATCACACACACCCATGCCCGAGGCAGGATTCGAACCTGCGACCGTAACAGTCCCGCGGTTCCGGAATGCAGCGCCAGAACCGCACGGCCACCGCGGCCGGCCCACCACACGTTTGCCTGTGAGTTCGAACTTCTATAGATCCCATCATTTTAAAACACAACGGTTGGAAAGTGTGATCATGATCCCCGGGTGAGTATAGAAACAGATGGCATCGGAAACTGAAATACAGAAACATGACTCTGAAACCATAGTTCCGGACCCAGTTGCTAAAATGAAAAGTTGACAAGATTTAATGAAGCATAGGCTATGCCGCAGTTTTGAATCAAGATTTTAGGCATCCATTGTTAAAAAAATTAGGTATTAGTAATTTTAATCATATATTGGCCAACATTGTACGCATCTACCTATACGAAGTGCTGCTGAACTCAAATCCTGCAGACACGGACTACAAGAGTGACTGTGGCTTCTCTGTCTTACACAGAATGGCCCAAGAATATTAAGTCTAAATTATGGTAATGACAGAGAATCGTAACTGCTCTGAGACAAAGACAAAATGGCACGAAATTATATTACAGGGACTACATGATAGCCAAGCAACACTGCATATGAATTTGGTATTTGAAAGTGGTGTTTTTCAAAAGAAGCAAATGCGTTCGGCAATAATTTATTTGTTGTGAACTTAAAACGTATAGACATACAAAGGTCTATAACGTACCTATTCTTGAATATACCTCTGTTCAGACTTTAGGTGGACATTATCAGTTGCAGGAACTTGCAAACAACTATGGAATATGTGGTTCTGACATTTGGCTGAAGGAACGCACAGAAGTAACGTTTGGGCAACAGGTGTCATCCGATCTAAAAGAAATTTATCGCCGTGGAAAGAAAAAATCTCCTCCAAAGGTACTCGTGAAGACCGAGTACATAAATTTAATAAGATGGTTTTTGATTTTTTAAGTGAAGATTCGTTTAAACGCACTAAACCTTTCTGTGAAACTCGATATTTTTCTTACTATGACGATCCCTGTGTTATGTTTTTCAGATGTACGACATGCAATGCAACTCCTTACGAACGGACAACAACCAATCACTGCACCATGGCTAAAAAGCAGAAAATGCCCTAGTGTATTGAGAAAGAATGAAATAACAGTCAAATATCGAATACAAGCAGAAGTGTGAAAGTTTCAAAACCTCTTTTGAAAAACTCACAAATGCTTTCAACCCGAACCGCTTTGAAAAATCAGGCAGTGGATGCGATTCGTTCAAAATAAAGACATTAGCAATAACATAGAACACTATTTGGTATTGTTAATAACGAACTGAACTGTAGAACTCTTGATCTGTTAGTTCAAGTGAAAATAACCCTCAATGAACTCACGCAACCAAGACCTATTGCACATGAAGCGAAGGATTTCGCTAGCCGTAGATATTTTAGCGATTTTACATATTTATTTTATAATTGGTAACTTGCGTATGCCAAACTGTTTTAGGACTCTGATATCTGGTACAATACAATGATAAAATACGTCTCTGATCGTCTCACTTTATACGGGACCTGTGAAGGGTTCTTTAGTGTACAAACAAATGTGCTCCTTGAGTGACGTAATGCACAATTAAGGAATATATAAACCAATAAAACGATTTTCTGATATTACAGCGTTAAAAAATTCTTCCCAAATATTTTTTAATGCTTGTACATTTTTCCCAATTCTTCTTGAGTGACCTGACGTGCAGTTACAGAATATAAAAGTCAATAAATCGACGTTTATTGATATTACAGCATTAAAAAATTCTTCCGCAATCTCTTGGATATGTTTGAACAGCTTTCCATCTTGCTTTCCGTTGTCTGACTCGATAAACAGTGGACGTAAGTAAACAGTGGACAGTTTGCACCTGAAGGTGGACTCTCAGGGTCTAAAATGCGTTGCATGTATTAACTACATTGGAACTGTTTTGTGCCAGAAGACGTTATTATTCATACTTCCAAGTAATGTAACATGGCGGCGAGTGAGTGACGTGCGTTAGCTTGGCTCGCAAGTTTACGTGAAATCTGGAGGTGTTTCAAGCAGTTAGGCTAATCTACATATACTAAAGCTGTATATCTACTGCCGAGTGTCGTATTTTACATCACATACTGAGCACCAATTACAAGGATTCGCACTTAAAATGGAAAATCGCCGAACAACGCGCAGTGCAGCCAACGGCCAGGCCGGCGACAGCGCAGGCGTGGAGTCTACACCGGGAGTTGCGGGCGCTCCACCCGGCATCGCTGCCATCGCCGCACTCGTGAAGACTGAGGTGAGTGCCACGCTGCAGGCTAAGAAGACGCTCGGTCTCGTTGTTCAAACCATAACTGATGCCGTCACTGCAGCAGTGGCGGACAAAACACTGAAAACTCTGGAGGCGATTGCGAGTGAGATCCGTGCACTGGACACATCGTTAAAAGCAAGTGAGGAGAAAGTACGACTGCTCGAACAGAAATTGATCGAGAAGACGGACGAGCTCGAACAATATCAGAGACGCAATAATCTCAGAATGTTCG
The DNA here is from genome assembly GCF_023898315.1 of Schistocerca nitens. Taxonomy (NCBI): domain Eukaryota; kingdom Metazoa; phylum Arthropoda; class Insecta; order Orthoptera; family Acrididae; genus Schistocerca; species Schistocerca nitens. Next base: position 315,869,136 of record NC_064621.1, on the reverse strand, counting down.
GCATTCAAGAGAGCAGCATAGAAAACACAGATGAACTTGTGATAAATCTTGTCCAAGAAAAGCTAGGCGTGCAGGTGACTCTGAGTGACATTGACAGAAGTCATAGAGTGGGTCGTAGGTCGCCAGGTTCTACAAAACCAAGACCTATAATAGTGAAATTTATGTCATATAGGAAAAGATCTGAAGTCTTCAGGGCAAATAAGAATCTCGCGAAGTCGGGTCTGACAGTACGTGAGGATCTGACCTCTGAAAGACTAAACATTATGAAGAGCGCGATTTCTAAATTTGGGCTGCAGAACGTATGGGCAAATGACGGCAGGATAATGGTTAAGACCGAAAACGGAAAGAAAACAGTTTGCAGTGTAAATGAACTCGAAAGCCTGTGCTTTAGAAGCTAAATCATGTCTAATCTTGCTGCCACTAACCTGTATGTTTATATTGTTTACACTGTCAACTATAGCTTAACTATTGTATTATCAAATTGTTCGTTTCTCTACATAACTATTTTTTTTGTCTCTAATTATTTTTTCTCGTGTAGTTTTGTTATTATTTGTATTATCAACTTTTCATTTCTCCACATAACTGTTTTCATCGTTAATTATTTTTCTCATGTAGTTTTGTTAATTACTACATAAGGTGGTCTCATTTCCATCCTTAATTGGCAACCCATCATCATACTTTGGTTGTTATACTCATAAGTGCAATTAATATCACGCTCTGCCGTTCCGTGCAGATGACTCCCGTTGTGTTTAGCGAAATTCCTTCCCCTGCCAGCCCACGGCTACTTCCACAACCGTTGCAGACCACGCTGACCTTGGCCGCAGATCCCGTTGCCTCCCTGGGGACCCACCCCCTCCCCCTCCCGGCCACTTTCACTGCACAAAACTGGGAGGACACCCCCTCACCTCCCTCACCCCCCTCCCTTCACACGCCTTCCGCATTCCTCATGCCAGACCCTCTTGTCACCGCTAACCACGACCCGCAAACATCGGTCGGCAGCCTCCTCGGGCAATCAACACCCGAACGCACCAAGCTGCATATTGCACATGCAAATGTCCAGTCTCTGCCACCTCACTTCGACGAGTTCAAATATATATTTCAAACTGCTGATATATACGTAATACTTTTGTCAGAGACTTGGCTCAAACCACGTATTCCTACAACTTCCGTAAACCTAGATGGCTGTATCTTTCTCAGGCACGACAGATGCAACAGACGAGGGGGTGGAGTAGGGGCGTACATATGCTCTGATTTGTCACTTACAGTACAACACACATCCCACAACAATGTAGATAAACAAGAGGAATATACGTTCATAGAGATAAAATCACTTAACAGAAAGTGCTTAATATGTGTCCTTTACAAACCTCCTAAAGTAGGCGGGTTCGCCTGCTTCGAAACTGCCCTCTCTAGTCTCGAATCGTCATATGAACATGTAATTATAGCAGGTGACACTAACATTAATTTTCTCCGCAATAGTCCTTCCACTGGGAAATTCAAGAGAATGCTTTCTTCCTCAAATATGACGCTACTTCAGCTGGCACCTACTCATCACACGACTACCAGCCACACTTTCATAGATATATTCGCAACGAAATCTTCAAACAGAATAATCCGCACCTCTCAAATATCTGCGCCCGGCATGTCTGCCCATGACATCATTTTCATGACGTATTCACTAGAATGTCCTAGAAAGAAACAAAAACTGTCTACATACCGAGACCTCAAACGCATAAATTTGCCTGAACTCGAAAGTGAGGCACAAGAAATAGTTTGGGCGATGACCTCTACTCCCCTCACGGACATAAACGACATACTCCAGGATTTCACTAACAAAATTACTCAACTATATGACAAATATGCTCCAATAAAGACCAGAAGAGTAAAAAGGCAACCTGCACCTGGGCTGACTGATGAACTAAAAGAGCTCATGAATCTCAGAGACGCTGCACATCGAGCATACAAGATACACCCTACACCAGAAAATCATACTGTTTACAAGCAGAAACGAAACAAAGTCAGTCAAGCGGTGAGAAACGCTAAGCTCAGGCATGCCCGTACATTAGCTGACAATGGATGTAGACCAGCTATCCTGTGGAAAAATCTCCGCAGTCTCGGTTTATGCAAAATAAAAGTTGCAGAAAATCCCATGGTCCCAGCTGAAGAACTAAACAGTTTCTTCACATTACCTACAACTATAATTGAACCGCACAAAAAAAAAGAAAACAGAGAATCATTGATTACTTCATGGGGATGAATGACTGTAGCAAAGAAGATTTCTATCTACAGCACGTCACTTGCAGTACTGTCAAGAAAGCCATAATGCGGATTAGATCAGCATCTACTGGACATGATGGCATCACTATCCAGATGGTTATTTATTATTGACCAACTACTGCCCTCTATAACAGACATTTTCAACGATCCATTAATCACAAGTGGTTTCCCTGAGGCCTGGAAACTGGGACAAATTAAGCCACTGCCTAAAAAGGACATCGCCACAGCACCCTCTGACTACTGCCCCATCTGCCTTCTTCCTGGACTATCAAAGGCCTTAGAATATATAGTTCATGACCAGATCACCAACTACCTAACTACTAAAAACCTACTAGACGAATACCAATCTGGTTTCCGTAAACATCGAAGCACAACATCCGCACTGATAAAGGTGACAGATGACCTGAAACTTGCCATGGACAGACAAGAAGCGACTATCATTTGCTTCTTAGATTTCAGCAAAGCATTTGATACTGTCGACTTCGACATCTTACTAGCCAAACTTAGCGGTCTAAATTTCTCACCAAGTGCAATGCAGTGGTTTCGCTCATACATGACGTCTCGTCAGCAACGCGTCCTGTCTGGGAATATAACATCACAATGGCGGCAGGTAGAGTCCCCAAGGCTCAGTATTAGGTCATATACTCTTCTCTCTATATGTCAATGATGTGTCATCGGTTCTGACCTATTGCAAATATCATATGTATGCTGATGACCTTCAGTTGTATCTAAGTACGAAACCGAGCAAACTGAAGAAATCTATTGAAAATTTCAATACTGACCTCGATGCACTGTCAAAATGGGCACAGGACATAGGTCTAAAACTAAACCCATCTAAAACCCAAGCGGTACTTGTTGGTCACTCTAAGCTCATTAGCACAAAACATCGGGAATCCGTACCATCTCTTATCCTAAATGGAACAAATATTAACTTCTCTCCCTCAGCAAAGAGTCTGGGAGTTATAATAGATGAAAATCTAAATTGGACAGAGCACGTAACTGCAGTGTGCAAAAAAGCATCAGCATCCCTTCATGTCCTACAAAAATGTAAAAAACTCTTCCCTTTCGATCTGAAAAAGAAATTAATACAAACGCTTATACTCCCAATCATTGACTACAGTGATATTATCCTACAAGGCCTCTCTTAGGAAAGTTCGCGACGTCTAGAACTGGTCATGAATGCCTGCGTCCGATATATCTGCGACGTTCGACTTTTTGATCACATTTCACCAGCATATGCAAAATTGTCCTGGCTGCGTGCAGACAAACGCAGAGATTTCCATATACTGTGTCATCTACTGCCTTATAAATGTACACTGTCCCTCATATCTCTCCTCGTCCCTAACACTCATGTCGGAACGACATGACAGAAACACACGTTCCCATTATAATAAAATCCTCTCTGTTCCACTGCATCGCTCAGTCACCTTCTCCAAGTCCTTTACAGTAGCAGGAACCCGACTATGGAATAACCTCCCTCGTTATGTTAGAGAACTTAAAAACATGTCCGGCTTCAAAAAACAGTTAATGACGTATCTACTTAAGCAACAGTAATGCCTTCCTCTGTACATGAATGCACTTCACTTCAGTACTTCCCTCTTTCCCCCTCCTTAAATCTCCCTTCCCCAAAACTCGCTACACTAGTAAACATCTACTTTACACACCAAGACATTAATGTACATCTGCACAAATCTTCATTACTATTGCCAATTTTTCTCATGTTTATCATTATTATTTGACTTTTTTTACTGTTATTATTATTGCTTTTATCATAATCTGTATGTATAGCACCTGTTGTAAAAATACTGCCACATTTACTTTATTAGGTCTTAGTAACTACTCTTTATTCATATTGTCACTAGAGTTATCTAATTTTCTCATTTAAACTATTGTCATGAGGTAACTCTGATGTGTGAAATACTGCATGTGTGGAAAACTGGTCCGATGTAAGAGAGGCCCTGATGGCCCTAATCTGATCAGGTTAAATAAATAAATAAATAAATAAATAAATAATTGGTGTTCAATAAGAATACTTTTATCATAAACATCATGTGCCTGTCGTGGACAAAATGCTTTGGAACGTTAGGTTCAGTTTGATCAACCAACTGCTTAGCAAGATACGTTTTTAAACAGGCAGCCGTCAGTTTGAAAGGGGACCATGAATGTAAGCTGTAATGCAGTGGGAGTAGTTTATGTTAATAAAGTACTGAGCATACATTTATGTCTATCGACTCTCAAAGTACAGTCTTCAGGACCCGTGACTGCTTGTAAAGTTGGAGTCCTGCCAGTTTGGGTTAGATTTTGGGGCACCGTTCATCAGAGTAGCTGTGAAAAGAATTAGTTACGGTTCTGGCAGTGTGGAGCTGGGTATATCGAGTAGGGATCAGATGACCCTCCAAGCATGTAGCCGTGGAAAGAATTAGGCAAGGGTCTGGCAGTATAGAGATGAGTAAATCAGCCAGGAATAATACATACCAACTTAAGAGGTATAGAGAAAGGTTAGAAAAATAAAAAGTTCACGTATCACATGAAAGAAGATTTATTCACGGTGATTAAATCAACAAAGGTGGAGGAGTCCGATAGGACTGTCGTTCATCCTAAGATGGCGGCCCTGTAGGCAGCAGGGTATGGGGCGACGTAGGCAGCAGAGTAGGGGGCGGCGTAGGCCACGGGGGCTGCGGCAGCGGTGTAGGCGACGGGAGCGGCGACTGCGTGGGCGGTGTAGGCGACGGGGGCGGCGGCCACGTAGCTGGCCAGCAGGCCGGGGGCCGGCTTGGGTCCGGGGGCGGCCAGGCAGGCGGCCACCACGGCCAGGACGACGATCACCTGCAATTAACACCTGGTTAGTCAAAGTGAACTCAGTACATCTTAAATCTGGTAGAAGTATTAAATAAAATGATAATTAATTAGGCTTGGAATCTCATTGAATGGAATAGAATTGTCTTTAGTGATGGGTTCCGCTTCGAAGTGATGTGTCTGGAGAAGCCCCGACGGGGTCGGGATACCATACCGCCCGCCTACAAGGAGAGATGGTCTGGGTGCCATCTCTTTTCATGGCAGGAACTCTTTGGTTGACATCCACGAAACCCTCACAGTACAGCGGTAGGCCAGATATATTAAACGTCGCGTTTTGTTGGTCCTTACGGCCAGCTATCCCGGGCTTACATTATAGCGACTTAATGCCCGCCTGCGCAAGACGGGAGTTGCAGCAGCTTGTCTTTGTGGATGCCAAACCTTGCCTTGGCCAGAAAGATCGTCAGATCTCCCTCGAGTTGAGAGCTTTAGGAGCATTATAAACTGGGCCTACCAACCAACTCGGAACGTTGAAAACCTAACATCCTGTTGGGACAGAATTTGCAAGGATGTCGCTGAGGAGGACATCCATCAACGCATCAGTCGATTGCAAGCCAAATAACTGCCTGCGTAAGGGCCAGAGGTGAAAAAACGCCTAATTGAGTCGATCGGTTTTTCAAGCGCTGTCTCTTGTACAAATTTTCAATTTTTCCTGAAATCGTAATTTCTGGTTCAAAATGATTCAAATGGCTCTGAGCACTATGGGACTCAACTGCTGTGGTCATCAGTCCCCTAGAACGTAGAACTACTTAAACCTAACTAACCTAAGGACATCACACACAGCCATGCTCGAGGCAGGATTCGAACCTGCGACCGTAGCAGTCGCACGGTTCCGGACTGCGCGCCTAGAACCGCGAGACCACCGCGGCCGGCCCGTAATTTCTGTATGGTGCATCTTGTCTTTGTCTTTCGATATATTTTTTAGTGACATTACCGAAAAAATGCCTGTTGAATAAGTTAAGTTACTGAAAAATACCCTAACGAAAGGCAGCAGCTCGTGGTCTTGCGGTAGCATTCTCGCTTCCCGCGCACAGGGTCCCGGGTTCGATTCCCAGCGGGGTCAGGGATTTTCTCAACCTCGTGATGACTGGGTATTGTGTGTTCTTCATCGTCATTTGATCATCATTGACACACGCAAGACGCCGAAGTGGTGTCAACTAAAAAGAGCTTGCAATACGGCGGCTAAACTTCCCCGCATGGGGCCGTCCGGCCAACAATGCCATACGGTCATCATCATCACATAACGAAACATAAATTTTGTTTAAACGTGACTATTCTCAAAATGATACATTGGGTAACGAAAGTAATTTTAAAAGCAGAAGAAAAGTATCAGAAACTTAAATGTTCGCGTGACAAAAAATTAATAAATAGGACGCTTTTAATATCAGGAAATTGAGATATTTTCCTTGCGAACAAATTCACGAGCTGTCATTTTCACTAAAAAAAGTGCATGATTACAATGGCTATGTACGTAATTCTGACGTCCATTCAGATCATTCGTGACAGAAAATAAAAAGAGAGACATACAATGGAATATTACGGATAATTGCAAATAAGTGTTTTTGCTGTCGAATATATGACGAAAAAGAAAATGACTGCGTTAAAATTACACACATCCATTTCGTTCGTAATGTTCATAGCTGTGGCCATTATTTGTGGGTCTAAATTATAATAAATTGCAGCGCAGTGACCCGCATTAACCTGATTCCTCTTAAAAACTGTCTACCGTGCATAATTACTTGTGATTAATTCTAGCAACTAACATCTGCGGCCTAGGCTATCAGTACGTGTTATGTTGCCAGTCAGACAGCAAGGAACCGTAAGAATGTATGGTATAGCCGCCTAAGATATTTACATAACAGTGTTCCATAAAGAAATTCACTTTAACGCTTTTCCAGAAAATACGAAATAAGACATTGGCCATTAAAATCAAATTTTTGCAGATTTCGATTCACAACGCGTTATTCTACATAATGTCGTAATATCTTATCTACTGCTCAAAAGTCAAAAACGTGCTGTGAACGACCCTCTTTCCAAGTCTTCGCATTTGCTTCGACATGTAACTGGTACTAGTAGAAATAGGGAGTAACAGCTGTTTCTCTTCTGAAATATGTTAATTACTCGATGTGTTTCAACGCTATATTATTGGCATCCACTGGGCCCTATGTAAACGGAATGCACTATCACAGGTATCTTGTATATTAACTGGTCTCATTATGAAACTTCCTGGCAGATGAAAACTGTGTGCCGGACCGAGACTCAAACTCGGGACCCCGGTCCGGCACACAGTTTTAATCTGCCAGGAAGTTTAATATCAGCGCACACTCCACTGCAGAGTGAAAATCTCATTCTGGTCTCATTATGTTAACAGCATGTGTGCACTGTAGCTATCCAACAAAAACTGCAGCAGTTATTGTTAGATGACTGGAGAGCATACATCGTGTAGATAGAAAACCATTACACCAATGAATGTACACCGTACCTCTCCCAATGCACCGATGGTTTGTTGTCACCATTCAGTGTGCATAGGGGCCTGAGGATGGCACTAATACTTGTCGAGTAATTAGTGTATTTTGTAAAAAGAACGGCTATTCGTACTCCTCATTTCTATGAGTTAATGATAAGTCGCCGTGTCACGTCCATTTGAATAAGGGTCATGTTAAAGTATGATAGATATATCTCTCGAGTATCTCTTTTCGTCTCGTACAGGGCCATGATTACTTACAATCAGCATAGTATGGAACTTCCTATATAAATTCGTAGGGTTGTGGCTGAAGAAGGCCATTGTAGCCATGGTAAAATCATCGGTTCATCTCTGATACGCATATACAGTATAACACTGCACCACATCCTGAAAACTACCATGATAAGGTACATTCATTCAGCTATGTTTTAGTCCACGCTTCCTCTCTACTGTGCGATACAGTACCTCCTTCGCTTGTGAAAACAATCACTAGCTGAAAATACTGATGGCACGTACTTGACGATTCACCGAACTTTTCTCCGTATAGTTGTCTCTACAGAAAATAAACTGTTAGCGGTTCAAATTGCCAGGGATGAGTTATTTGATCGACCGTAAGGTATCATACAGTCATGTTACATTCCGTGAGTCTGAAAATGTTACTGTGTGCAGCTAACAATGTCCGTGCGAGATGCGTCGCAACGACTCTGCACCAGGTAATGTCAGCACTGCGAAAATAGTTTTGTCTTCCCAGGATGTGTCACAAGGGAAAGGATCGCAGTGAGTCGCCTGTCCATCGACAATACTGGGCGAGGAAGTGGCAGCACTCGGTCTCTCAGACGACTTCCTTTTCTGCGCACAGTATCATAATGGACGTATCCGTGTGTGGAGGGTCAGAGAATCACGATCATTGAGAGGAAGCATTCATCACCGTCAAACGTTCCCAGCACAAGGCGTGGTAGTTGGGGTGCCATTGGGTTAACAACTCGACAAACCCTGTTTCGAACAGCCGATGATCTGTGTAGCAGCCGATACGGTGGCTGTGCCCTGCACTGAAGCCATCCTTCAAGTTATCTTTCAACAAGATAACGAAAGAGAGCATGTGTTTAGTACTGTTCAGACAACAGGAGATCTTTCGATTGTAGCCTTGGCTAGCAAGTTTTCCAGACCACTAACACAAAGGAAACTCGCCAGCCACTATAACTGATGGGCTCTGGCATACGGTTGCACCTGGATGAAATGATATACCAGTACCTGTCATCCAGAACCGTTTCAGATACATTTCCAGCCAGACTGGAGACGTCATGCATATTAAAGTTGGTGACTCTGTGTACTGAATTTCTTACACTCCCGAATTTTGCACAAATTAACTCGTATATAAATCCTAGAAATTATTGCACAATATCTAAAATTGTGTTATCTAGCAGTTTTTTGTGGAGTTACAATACTAATTACCAGTAGTGTACATATTTGGATTTGGAATTTAATAAGATATTTCAATTTTAAGTGAAAAATTATACACGCTAAAGCTTATAATATTACAGGCTATACATTTTATTTAGTTAGACTGACAGGCAGATGATGACACCGTGGAACTACCTTGGACCATTCACAAAGCACCACCGATACCACAGCACGGAAAATACAAAAATCACTCTCTACATGTGTGTTCACTCATCTCAAAAACACGATGCCGGAAAATTATATTAACGTCCTTTGCCGTGACATGGATCACATGTCAGACAAGGGGGCGTAATTTCTTAATAATAACTTACACCATTCGGTGGGATACTGTGTAGAGTTTATGAATTTGTTCCCGGCCGCTATGGACCAGAGGAGTGTAACTGCATCGCTATAAACAACCTGACATTTCCAAGCCGTTAACATCAGCATCGCGTTTAGGGCAACGAAGGCGGGAAGTGGAGAAAAGTGAGATAACGACTTAGTCTTCAGTAGACAATGACGTCACAAGAGTCGGAGCTCGAGTTCACAGTGGTTCGTCTTTGGCCTGAAATGTCATTGACTGTAGTAGAATTGTCTTCAGTGAGAAGTTCTGCTACTAACTGAGCCTCGATGAACAGAGAAACGTGCCTGGAGACTACTTGGACAGCGGGGCGTGCCAACCTGACCGCCATCCGCCATACGGCCCAACAACCAGGACATGGTCTGTGGTGCCATTTCATTTCATAGCCGGACCCCTGCATCGTAACAGCTGATTGGAAGGGCGAAGATAATCTGCGTCCCGTTTTGTTGTCCTTCATACCAACCCATCGCGAGCTTACGTTTCAATGAGATCATGCCCGTCCGCACACCGCGAGCGTTTCAATAACTTGTCTGCGTGCTTGGGAAACACCACGTTTGTCAGCAAGGTCGCCGGATCTCTCACAAATTGAGGAATTCGAAGCCTTATGGGCAGAGCCCTCCAACCATCTCGGGATTCTGATGATCTAATGCGCAAATTGTACAGAATCTGGCACTATATGATTAAGAAGATCCAACTTTATCAATCAGTGCAAGCCGAATAGCGGTCTCCATAACGGGCAGAAGTGGATTAACACGTAATTGACTTGTAGAGTTTGTAAAGCTTTTCCTCACGAATAGTCCGTCCATTTTTTTAGATTGAACTCTAAATGTACACCACATCTCCAAATTTCCGGCCCAGTAGGATTATTTCTTCGTTAAGCTTTTTTTTTTCTTTTGTTTGTCTTATAGTGGACATCTGACTCCTTTGGTATTTGTATTATCTACAACGCAGACTAAAAATATTAAACACCTCCCCTTTTAGCTGAGAAGCCCGTACATTCGAGAACCCATACCCTGTAGAATACATATCAAACGCGTTTCCCTAAAGGTTTCAGTTTCAGAGTCCTGAGATAGGCGTTGGTAAAAGACACCACGGATATGTTGTTCGTACGAAATCCATGGCAAGCGAACGGCGTCGCCACTCACCTGCTTGTACATGTTGCTGTCTTGTTGGCTACTGGTAACCTGTGGCTACAGCCCGTTGTCTCGCGCTTATATACCGCTCGAGTAGGCCCGGCACGCATCCAAGTCACGTCTTGTGACGTCGAATGGCCGAGTCGAAGGCAGCGTGTCTTGGCCAAGTGACGGGAGCCCAATGAAAGAACTCGTCATAATAGATTCATGGGATTGATTTCTAATATTACATGTGTGTGACGAACAGTAATGCTAAATAGTTGAGCTAATTATGACAGAGTCAGTTTAGTTAGAGCAATTTTAGAAGTTTCCGTGTATTCGTATTCATAAAAATATCGACTGAAAAAATAAGGTGTTTTGAAGCACACATTGCACAACACAATGCATTACGAACTTACAGGCTATCGCTAGCAAGCAAAAATGTTCCATGCTTGTTGGACATTCAAATCAGGTGTCGTATTATTTTTATATTGTGTCACACAAACTTGATTCTTAAGTGTTAAGGGGAGTTTGAACGCCTTATCCGGACAATGTAAAATTTAGTGACTTGGCTTCCCAGTATTTTACGAACCACTGTAGCCACTAACATGCAACTTTAACAGGACATTAAACAGTATGTTCTGATTCTACTGAACTACAAGACTCACGATATGTATGTTATTACTCTCTGAAAATTTGAATACTCTACTCGAAGTAGTTTCTGAGATTTACGGAAAAATGTAAGAGAAAATGTAAATTTTCATCACCTGCTTCTTTTTCCAAGTTTTTCCTTCTTTTCTTCTTTCTGAACTACTTAGTGGCCAACTGTGCTGCATAGTCTGCTTTATCAGTGCGAACCTTGTCCATCCATTCAAGTTCTCTGAAGCATTTTGCGGCAGGATTAATCCAATATGCTGTGGCACTTTCACTCTACTAGTGTTTCCATCATTAAAAGTAATAACACCATCCACTGACCGCCTACTTTAGTGTCTTCATTCCATCAAAAACATGCAGGCACGTTTTCTGTAATTCAGGATTTGCCTGGTTTCCTGTAACTCAGGACTTGCCTAGTTTCTGTAAACTGGTTCTATGATATCCATGACCACTGCTGTGATGGTATGTTTATAGCTGTATGACCTGTTTGAGTACTAGGCGTTGTGGTAACTGCACCATGAACCAGGTCCAGAAAGGCAAAGGTGGTGTACTGGTTTTCCATCAGTTGACAGCCTGTGGAAGAAGGTAGTCCATACTGCCTGCTCCGTTTTCAACAAATCCTCAGCATTATTAGTTTTGGCGCCATTACTTACTTTTTGAGAGATTTACCAATCTATTCGTCACTTTTCATGTTAAAAATCTTAGCACTTCGACACACAACGCCACTTTATACTACGAAACGATAGGATACCGTTTTTGACAGTGCTACCAATAGAAACACATTTAGTCTTTATAACACAGCAATCCACATCCTTCTACATAAAAAAATTTGCGATTTTATATCTTGAACTAACACATGTATATGTTGCAACATTTTCCACCGGTGTAGATTATATTTAAAAAACAAAAAAAAAAAAAACTTCCCATGTGAGTTTATAAGTGATATATGAATCAAGTTGTTAAGAAAATTGCAAGTTATATAATGAGATAAAAATCCGAAAATCTGAAAAAACTATTTACCGTTCTTACTCCCCTTGACTTACCCAAGCTTACCTTCTCCGAATCAATATTATGATAGTGGCTACAGTACTGTGCAACGTCAAAATATATTAAATAGTTACAGCTGGAAAGAGACTTCGCCATAATTATTTGAGTGTTGAACATATGGTTGCTAAGTTCTATATTTATTTAATGTCTTACAGCATAATAATAATGGCAAAGCTACATCACTATACACACAAAATCTACTTGCATGAATTCGACGAAACAAACCCATGACTGGTTCATTGTTCAGTTGTTGTGGCATTTTCTAACAACAAACTGTTATAAAGTGCTTACTAAACTGTCGCATCAAGTATTCCGTTAGGAGAAGGAGATTAGTGTTTAACGTCCCGTCGACTACGAGGTCAATAGAGACAGAACACAAGCTCGGATTAGGAAAGGATGGAGAAGGAAAGCGACCGTCCCCTTTCAAAAGAAGGATCCCGCCATTAGCATTAAGCGATTTAGGAAGATCGCGGAAAACCTAAATCGGGATGACCTTACGCGGGTGAGAGACGCAGTCCTTCCGAACGTGACTCCATTGTGCTACCCTGCTCGGTAAAATATTACATAGTATAGAACATACCTCACATCTTCGCCTTAATTGATAATTTTTGAATTCATCATGTGCGGCCGTGACAGAGAATCTCCCAATACCTGTATTATGCGGCAGATGTATTGAAACAAAGGGAAACAAATAATAAAACAAGGAATTAAGGAATACGTAGAAGGTAATAAGTTTTATGAACAATGGCCCTCAGTAATTATTACTCTACTTCATCAGTATACAGGGGAAGGTGTCTGAAATATAAGAGTGAAAAACGTTTGAAACTTTGTCCTCAGTTTTCTGATGCAAAACTCTGTGACAATGGATGTAAACGCTGTTTTGATAATGCCTTTCAAGTACTCGCAGAAGTTCTTACACAAAGCTTAGAAAGGGAAAAGTAGAAAGTGTACCGTGATGAGTGAAGACAAGTCCGCGCCTCTGGTAGCGCCGGCTGTACTATCGAACAGTTTGTTTTGAAAACCAGCGAAATAACAAAGGAACACGTGTCTAATTAGGAGATATCGAAGTTTTTTATATGGTAAACAGCCATATCTTTTAATCTTAGTAAAGAAAGGAGTCTGATCCAGTACAGAGTTTTGTACAGGTGAGTTTCAATGTTTTTCATAAATATGTGCGTATTATATCTTACGTCTGGAGAAGTTTTGAGAAAACATACTGATTCACTGACTAATAGAAAAATGACAAGAAACCGCAAGTCGCCAACTGCTTTCAACATCCAACACACGCCGTAACAAGAAAAGGAATTATTAATTTTTAAAAGAGTCTCTCTGAATATGCCTATCGCGACGATTAGACAATTTTTGTAAGCAGATGACCTGCTGCCTGGTGAAACGAAACTTTTATTTCATTATACATTCGTGACCAGTATTAATTATATCGAGAATACAACATAAAATTATATATAATGAAACAGAGATAATATTGGTTAGAGGGTCCGAAACGAAAATGACAATTTTATAGGTAAAATTGAAAGTATAAAACAAATAAATGATTCAACATCTGTATGCGAGACATTGAAAAAGTCCTATATTAATCCCAGAACTCTGTAAGGTGTGCCGAGATCAATAATTTACTCCAGCTTCAAACTCACAAATACAATGCTATATGGCTGCTCCTCAGACTTAATAACATGCCTAAGCTGAAACTTGTAGACATCGCTTTCTGCTACTTGTCTTCCAATATTTGATATAGGCATATTTCAGGCACTCCCATAAATTATAGTATTATTTCCTGCTCCCGCATATTGTCTACTTTCACCAACACGCCCTCTCTTTGACAATGACATCGGTTACCCGTATCGCTTTTAATCCAGCTAAACTACTTCGCCGGTCGGGGTGGCCGAGTGGTCCTAGGCGCTTCAGTCCGGAACCGCGCGACTGCTACGGTCGCAGGTTCGAATCCTGCTTCGGGCATGGGTGTGTGTGATGCCCTTAGATTAGTTAGGTTTAAGTAGTTCTAAGTTATAGGAGACTGATGACCTAAGATGTTAAGTCGCATAGTTCTCAGAGCCATATTTTTAAAACTACTTCTTCGGCCAATCTACAATGAATTCGTCTGGATAACGTCTCACACAGCTCTTCTGGTTTCGCTTACAACGCGTAAGTGAAATAGCGTTGAAGAGTACAGTCGTCTGAACATCGCCATTAATATGTAAAATTAGAATCGAAGTTTCGGGAACAGCTACTATTAAACCGAAACGAATCACGTCAAGACTAGTCTGAAAACAGTATTTATTTAACCGAACAAAACCAAATTTCAATTGTTCTGGCAGTATAGCTATCAGGATAGCTCTTTAGCGTAAACTGCAGATCACAATAGACACATTCACATTAAACAGTTAAATATAATACTGAAACAACATGAAGAAATGTAATGCCCAAATAAAGTGTGAAAGCGGTTTAATTTTGCTGTCGTTTATTGAAAAATAATTACTTACCTAACGTAAAAGTGAAATCAGTTAATTGAATAAACCAATATTATATTAAAATTCTGTACAATGTACGACGTAATGACGATCAGTCGTTGATCCCAATTTCACAAAAATTACAAAACGACTTAGGACACATAATTTAGTTTGGAATACTACGTGTGCCTTTGGTCCAAGGCGCAAGTAATATTCCAAACTAAATTATCAGTCTTAAATCGTTTTGTAATATTTGTGAAATTGGTATCAACGACTGATCGTCATTACAGTGTACCGTCTTAGCACCAAATTTCAATCAACAAAGGACGTCGACACATTGCACTCACATGCTTGTTTCCCAAGTTGATGGATACCAGAGAGATGGAGTACCACATACAAACGAAACAGAGTTAGTAATGACTTAAACATGTCTTTGGTCTCACAGAAGTATTTAATGATAGTTGTTTAATTGCAGCATTTAATAATATTTGTATAATCGCAGCACACGCTACGCCCAAACAATCATTTGTTGAAATAGAACTGGAGGTCTAATCGGTAGCGCCTATGACAAATTTGCCATTTATTGTTGCATTCACGATGACGAGCGAAACAAAGTAATCGAAATTAATTACGAACATTAACAGCTGGCGGTCAGTTTACCGATGGGTCAAACTTACATGCAGATTTGGCGACGTTTCGTACTTTTGCTACCTCGTTATAAATAAAGGTAAGGTGGAAGATCACAATAAAATTGATGAAATTAGTGTTTCTAGCATCTTCCACTTACCGCTTTAATTTCCGATTTCCCCTAGAGCACTTGTTCCTGATCTTTTGAGACTATTACCACAGCAGCAGAGTGACACCCACTACCCTCAAACAACCGCCCTCTGCCCCCCCCCTCCCCACCACCCTCCCCCAGCTACCGACCCCATCTACATCAATGGCTATCTAAACTTTAGAAAGCAAAAGAAGTTTTGATGCAGTTTTTACCAATTCAACCGGCCAATTTACTTTTATATTACCGTCATCCTGGGAGATTTTGGTTTACAACTGTGTCACTTACCTTGAAATTTACAATAAAGTGGTTAAAATGGCTCCGAGCCCAACGGGACATAACTTCTGAGGTCATCAGTCCCCTAGAACTTAGAACTACTTAAACCTAACTAACCTAAGGACATCACACACATCCATGCCCGAGGCGGGATTCGAACCTGCGATCGTAGCGGTCGCGCTGAGGCGTAGCGCCGTATAACGATCCTGCCTTGGAGGCATTTAAGTGCGAGATGTGTCTTAGAGCTGGATAATGACAGATGGTGACGCGAGACTGGACGCACACGTAGTTTATGTATCAGCCGATAGAGGACTATGCTGGATAGGGGGACTGTGATGTTAGATTCGATCGTGCCCACTTGGGTGCACTAAAGTAATAGAATGTTTTCATAAACTGTTCTAGTATTTTCATAAAGTGTTATTATTTCTGTTTGTGTATGAAAAATGTTATAAATGTGTTTTAGCAGTAAGAATGATGCGTGAGTGTGGTTTAAGGTTAATATGAAGATAATTGTCTAACGAGTTATGTAGTAGGATATAGTGTAGGAACAATTCGAAGAAGTATGGATGTGGACAAACGGGATTTTTGTAGAATAGATTTGTAAAGTAAGTTTATGGTAAAAAGAAAGTTAATTCAGGTATAAATAACAATAGAAAATAACTTTATACATAAGCAAAACTTCAGCATATTAGATAATTACGTCGGTAAGAAGTGCAGTCGTTACGTTTACTATTTTGCGATTGGTTATTGTTGAAAAGCGCGGAATGACGCGGGAGAATGTTGTTTTGCTATTGGCTGTTAAGTAAACTGACCAATGGTAAAGCGATATTTCTTGCGCGCCTTTCTCTGCTGGTAGAAAAAGAGTATTCTAGAGAGGAGTCGAGGCCCAGCCATGAAACAGATCGGACGTGTGTAGTAGTAGTTCCGATGGAAACGATAAGTTGCCGGATCTAGCAGTGTTTCATACATCAAAAGTGTTGGAAAGTGACGGCATAGTTATTCCGATGTGTGTGTAGAAATTTCGGAATTTTTAAGTGAATTTTGTGACGAGAAAAGACATATATTCCGCGTGGCCTATTGAGCAGGTCGGTGGCAAAAAAATGTGACTGCATTTGGTACCGATAGACTTAATATTTGGCGAGCATTCTCAATCCAAAACAATCAGTATTTTTGTAGCTATTTTTTCGGGAAATGCAACACCATGAGTGAAAGGGATTATGAGTGACTGTGTTAAGACTACCACGGGCTTGGCAGTGATATTTGTTCACTTAAGTTTCAGAATATATTAATTGACGACAAAATTTCCAACCTTTCATTTAGTGAAAAAACTTTCTCCCGAAACGTAAATTAGTGACTTTAACTGCAGCCTGGTTCACGTCGAAGTACAGTAGGTTTCACACGGCTCTACTACTGATGATCTGCTGAGACAATGTTCACAGGTAGGTGCAGGTCCGTCGTAAAGGGACGGAAAGAACCACGCCACCGCAGCGCGGTTCCAGACTGTAGCGCCTAGAACCGCTCGGCCATTGAAATTTACATCTGCATAGTGTCATAGTTTTGTTGGTCCAGAATAGGAATGTCTTGTCATTCCATGATTACGACTAGCGATGATTTTCTTCAATGCATATTCACTGCTTTTTTACGCTCTGCACGATCTGAAGATGAGTGTAGAAAGCAACCCGAACTAGTTATCGTACTTCAATTGTATAATGAAAATTGCTGTTCATTTTGGTGAAAATTTTTAATATTAAAAAATTTCTGTGTAGAAAAGAATTTTGCGGATATTTTTCTTTTAAATAACAAAAGGTTAATGATACTTTGTTTTCGTAGATGTTCTGTTAACACACGAGCTAATGAGGCAATGACACAGTTGTACTGCGTATTTGTAGCAAGCATTGTCATAGAATAATGAAGCGATTCTGAATTCATCGTGAAGGATACATAGAACTTCTTCTCGGAAACGAAAACTAGCTACTCACAATTACGAAATGTGCCTCTTCTGACTACTCTTCGCCCTAGTAATACTGGCATGACAGACATCTGGCACACGAACTTCAAATCAACCAGTTTAAAATATGTGCAATAAACTTAGGCCTTTTGATTGTAAATCACTATATTGCTGGGCTCCTTACTTCTGAGATGGCGAAACATGGAAGACTTCGGCCTGCCAGCGCTTTGTGTCTAACACCAGGCACTAAAAATGATAATAATAATAATAATAGTATTTTAATAGCAAAGGTGATAGACGCTCCAGGAATGACAACCACCAGAACTTTAATAACAGACAAAATTTTAATTAACAGTATCGTCAAAATTATCAGCAACAGGAAACACATTTTGGTAACAATAGAGGTTTTTCCCCACAACAACAACAAAACCAACTGGTTAGCATACCTAACCAACAATGTAATGTGCAAGGTCAACCAAGCTTTAATGTTTCGCCACCTACACGTATAGCGTCGACTCCGCCAAATTTTAACGCACCGCAACAAGGAAATCAGTACGTACAGAAAACACATCATTTCAATTAGTATCGCAACGCACCGTATAGCAACGACTATCATGACAGACGTAAAAGTAATGAGCACAGATTTCAGCGTACATTTAATAACAGTAGGTCTTTCCAGCAGCAGAATCATCCGCAACAACAAATTATCATGAACGAACCAGACAGTCTATATAATCCCGAACCTAACACGTCAGGAAGAAATAACAGAACAGTACAAATAATTGAAATGCCACAGCATCCTCCCGCAAATAACAGCACGTCAGAAAGAATTTGACTAGATGTAGTACAGGTTGCATCTTCTAGCAACGTAAGCTATACTTTTGACACACAGAATCTTGTTCACGAAAATGTTATTACTTTTGACGACATCCGAGACACACTTTTGCATGAAAACAAGTAATTCAAAAAACCATTTCCAATTACAGACACACTTATCATTTTGTATTGCAGGTCATACGTTCGACTCAAATTTTTGGATTGTTCCCTTATTGATAACAGACGTTATTTTAGGTACGAATTTTCTGGTAAAACGTGACGCAATTATTGACTTTCAAAATTCCTGTTTAATGTTAAAGGATGAGAATGTCCAACTGGCATTAGAATTTCAGCACGCTTTATCTGCAGATGAACGGGCAATTAACCGAACACAGGTATTTTCTACATCGCGTAACACGGACTGTCATTCCACATTGTTCACAGATATGTACGTACACAACTATAATACACCAGACGAAGCCGACTATGACGTTGTGCAAATGATTTCTGATAAAGTTAAACAAAGCAGTGCAAATACAGACGACGAACGTACTGAGCTACGCAATATTATTTTACAGCAAGCTCCAGTTTTTGACAACGTCCCTGGTACTATGTCCGGCTTCATGTATGAATTTCAAGTTAAACAGCACGACACGTTTAAAGCCAAACATTATCCCAGTCCATATATTCACAGAGAGCAAGTTAAGAAAGAATTACAAGCTATGCTAGATCAAGGAATTATTGAACCGGCAGTTAGTCATATTGTTAAGAAAAAGTATGGATCACTTCGCCTCGTACTTGATTCGCGTCATGTCAACGACATTATTATTAATGAAACAGATCGCCCACAGACACTAGAAGAACTTTTACAGAAGTTTCATGGTACTGCTACTTATTCCACGTTAGATTTGAAATCGGGATTTTGGCAAATTTAGCTCCTTCCGAACTGCAGAAAGAACACAGCTTTTCTCTGTTTTGGTGATTGTTATCGATTTTGCAAATCACCGTTCGGTCTAACAATTTCTTCAACTGCATTTATTCGAGGTTTGAATACTATACTTCCAACGGAAAAAAAGACCGAATCACAACGTATGTAGACGACATTCTTATTGCAGAAGCTAACTGGTCTGAACATAATCAGATCCTGGAACAACTGTTACAAACTTTTCGTGCACAAGAACTCACAGTTAATCTTAACATATCGCAGTTTGGCAAAACTTCCATAAAATTTCTTGGACATGTAATTTCAGCAGAAGGCATTGCGCCTGACCCGGAAAAACTTCAAGCTTTACGTGACATTACTGTTCCAACGACAAAGAAACAATTACGCAGATTTCTGGGATTAATTAACTTTTTCCGTAAATTTATTCATTACTCTGCTTTAGACACCCCTAGATTATGCCAATTGATGGGTAAAAACGCTATTTGGTCCTGGGATAGCCAAGCACATTCTGAATTTGTTAATTTGAAACATGCCTTGTTGAATGCACCTCTTTTATCACACCCAGATATTACTAGAAATTTTTCCATTGCCACCGACAGTTCTAACACCGCTTTAGGCGTACAAATTTTTCAGGAAATTGAACAAGACGGTACTACAGAAATTAAAAACATCGCCTTTGTAAGCCGCATTCTGTCACCTGCTGAACGCAATTATTCTGTCACAGAACTTGAAACATTATGTGTTGTATGGGCATTTACGAGATTTAGGCATTTTCTTTATGGAAGACATACGACCGTTTACACAGATCATAGAGCTATACAGTTTTTACTTTCCGCAAAATTTACACACGACAGCTTAAGCAGATGGAAAATTTAATTACAGGAATTTAATTTTACAGTTGTTCACATTCCCGGTACACAAAATATTGTAGCAGACGCACTATCCCGTTCTCTTAGCAACAATCAGCAAGACATCGAAACCAACTTCTGCCAAGCAAATTCTAGCGTCACGTATATTCAACAAGTCGCATTTGAAAATTTCATTTCATCGTCATTACGAGACATAGCACAAGAGCAGAGCAAAGATAACGTGTGGAAAGAAATTAAACGCCTTTGGTAAGATAAGAATAATGTTACCATTAGAAACCATTATACTGTACGCAATAATATTCTGTTTCGCCGCTCTCACCCTGACAGCAACAACTGATTATTATGTATTCCTGACGAGCTTGTTAACAAATTAATTTGGTATACTCATTTAAATTACGCACATTATGGAGCCAGAAAATGTTTTCTTATACTGAGACAGAACTGTTATTTTGCCAACACGGATAAACGTATTCGACGAGTTTTAGCGTCATGTAAAATCTGCCAGAAAGCTAAATCAGACACGACTTCACATATTCCTCCGTTACATCCAATTGCATCCGTTAAATTGAGACACATGGCCGCTGTAGACATTTTTGGTCCGATTCCCAGATCTACAGTGGTTCACTATGGAATGGAAATTTTGCCATGGGAATGAAAAGAAACGCAATACCTTGTCATGAAGAGTAAATGGATAAGAATTGACAAGCATTAACATGAATATACTATACACACTGTATAATAGCAGTCTTAACTAATTATTTTTCTTTCAGAATACGAGGCAATTGATGCATGCTGTCAGACAGAACTACACATGTTAATTTTAGTGAAGAATATGCTAAAAGTAAGGAACTCTGTATTATGAATAGTTGTATGAAGTAAATGGTAATATGAATATGAATAATGAAGTGTCTATCTTTTGCAGTTATATGAAGAATATGGTAATATGAATAATGAAGTTTTTCTTTGCAGATGACGTTCATGATGAAGTTATAGTAATACGAACAATGAAGTTTTCCTTTACAGATGATGATAATGATGAAGTTTTTGTATTTTGTATTAGTTAAGAGATGCTATGTAGTTATTTAAGAATTTGTTAAAGTTCGTTTTGACAGTATGTCTTATGTCGCATAGTGTAATGACTGAATGTTTTGGGAAAGACAGCTAGAGTACATCCATATTAAGTACACGTTTCATTACCTGTTAATTCGAAGTTTATTTCTTTTCAGCATAATATGAATACATTTCTTCTTTCAGCTCAATAATCTACTTTGTATTTTTTCCAGGAGAAGCTTTTCATGATACTTATATGCTATAAGCACTTAATTATTAAATCTGTTCTAGTACTTGCATTTTTCCCCAGTTGTGTCTGTCTTTTATAAATATGATCACATATACTGTACTTGTTTCATAACCTTGCTACAGCTGACTCATAACAAATGGCGTTATTAATCCATATTACCAGCAATAAGTCAAAAGCAAATATTTTCATGCCCCAGCAACTATCGATCCCAACGCAATGCATTGCTAGCAAAAAAAATGCTACCAGTTTAAGATATATTTTTAGTCCTAAAGATAATGCAAATTTTTCTGTGTATTTATTCCATTATGTCTATGTATTATTGGACTACCGACCTTGAGTAATAGTTCCAATGTCTTACATTTTAAATGTGTCTTATGTCACTTGCATGATATCATATATAAACACCAGTAGCTTGATGCTACACTCAACAGCTCCTGTTTTGAATGATGACTAGTGAATAATACTGAATAATGTTTTGTAAAACTATATGAATACTTTGTAAATGGCCAATGAGTGCCAATAATTACTGCAGTCAGATTAGTTATGCATAGTGTTTTGTAATACTCAGTACTTGCTACATGTTTAGTAACTGGCCAATGAACGCCACTGGTTACTGTAACGAGATGACTTATACATAAATGCAAAGCCAATGATTACTATAAACTGTAATGAGATGACTTATGATGCCAATGATTACAATAATTAGATGACATGCATTATTGCTATGCCAATAATTAACTCATTTTGGATGATGACTTCAGAATAATGAATCTAAAATGCTTTGTAACTGGCCAATGAGTGCCAATAATTACTGTATTGAGATGACTTATGAATAATGTTCTGTAATACTCTATATATACTACTTAAATGCTGTGTAAATAGTCAATGAGTGCCAATAATTATTCAGATCAGTTGATACACTAGTGTAATTCTGAATGATGACTAGCATAAGACTTAATGTATCATTCACCTTCTGACCTAATTACCAGCAATTACTGCAATATCCATATGCCCTGTCCATCCTCATGATCATGGAGCACTATATTTGGTTTTTGCACTAATTCTACGTTGATGTAAGAGAATGGATTCTACAAGAATGTGGTGTAGACATATCAAGCTGTCCACCACCTTGAATGATGGAGATGCTATTGTGGACCTACTGTTTGGTGTACCTAATGTACTACCAAAATGATAACATACAATATTAATGCAACATTTGAGTGTCTTGGCTACACTGATAAATACTTCAGGGAAGATAACTTCAGATTGTCTCACTTGGTGTTGTGCTTCTGTAGAAAGATATGGACTTTCAGTGCAGCTGCGTGCTACCTACTGTTCTACAACCATGATGCTATCCTTCCCATTCCTTTCCTAGTTCTTGTAAAAATGATAAAGACTTTTACAGTGTGTGTGCACTTTATGTTACTTCTTAATGTATTTAGTTCTTGTAAAAAAAATGCTAAAGACTTTTACAGTGCATATGCACTTTATTTCACTTTAGTTCTTGTACAAAATGCTAAAACTTTTACAGCGCGTGTGCACTTTATTTCATCTCTTAATGTGATCAGTTCATGTTAAAATGTTAAAGACTTATCCAGTGCGTGTGCACTTTATTTCATTTCTCAATATGTTTAAATTCTTGTAAAATGGTAAAGACTTTTATAGTGTGTGTGCACTTTATTTCATTTCTCAATATGTTTAAATTCTTGTAAAATGGTGAAGAATAGTGCAGTGCGTGTGCACTTTATGTCATTTGTTAATAAATTTCGTACTCATTGCGTATACACTTCATCATTTCTTAATATGTTCTGAACTCAGTGCGTGTGCACTCTATTTCATTCTTAATATGTTCTGCACTTATCAATAATGTGTATACTCTGTGACTGTAGCCTTAGTATACTAAATAGATTATGGAAAAATTTGTTGCTCATGGCAAGTCCAATTGACTCACCATCGCTGCCAAATTTTTGCCTCCCCCCCCCCCCCCCCCCCCCCCCAGTGGAGGGTTATGTAAGAGGTCCACTGAAAACTGATTAAGAAAATCTAAAGAAAGAAGAAAGAAAAATAATGACGAAAATTTTGGGACCAACATGAACCGAGAATGGATGTAGACTACAGAAAACGTCCAAAATTGAAGAATATTTTAACATAGAGACAGACACGAGGGAAAGAAATCTCAAAATCTATGGCCACGTAATGAGGTTTCCCGAACACAGACTAACAAAAAGAATAGTAAAATACCTATATTCCCTCGGTAATGGAGAAGAATGAATCCTAAATGTTAATAAAGACTTGGAATTAGCCAAAAATCACCAAAGAAGAAATATACGTAAGGAACAATAGAATAAGAGTAGAAAAATGGGAGGTTAAGCCAGAGACAAAAGCTCGAAGATCCGGAACAAAATGGAGGGAAGAAAGAAGAGCTAAATTCTCGCACCAATGAAAAACTGGTGGGCAAATAAAAGGAACCAGAGTAACAAGAAGAATGGAAAATGAACCATCTTTACGTGGCGTCTTCCACTATAGGAAGTTGCGTCCAGTAGTAATCGTTAGACTAATAATAGTAACAAAAAGTATAATAATGATAAAGTGGAGGCTCTGCAGCAGGGTGGTAGCCACTACACAATTACTGTTGTGTTGAGCGGTCAATTAATTCATACATTGTTATGAAGTCATTAACGAAGAAATCTGGTTTATTACGGGAGCTTCCTCAAACTCTGAGAACACATTTCAGTGAGATACGTTAGCATATGTGACGTACATGTCTCACTATCATAGACACGTGGTTCAAAGTACAAAGTATGTAGTGGATGGACAATGTGAGGAAGACGATGTTCATATTTTGTTTCACAAACTGTAACGCACTGTGTCAGGCGTTAATGCCACTGTTTGAGAAAAGAATGTAACTATTGGTCACTTGTGTAATCAGTGCAACAGGAAATAGTACTAGTAGTAACAATCTTTTAAAAACAGTTTAGTCACCTTGTAAGAGGTCCACGATTAATGAATTTGTTGCTAGCGCACTCGAGCAGATGTAATTTCGATGGATTGCTCACGCGCTGCCTGCGATAAGTAAGCAATAAGAGAATCTCAGACCAAAGAGCAGTGTTGACAGCAGTCTGGTGTATCGTGTTGGCTGGGCCGGTCATGGTGGAGCGATGGCGGAGCCTGAGCGTTGTAGTATAAGGTGAAAGCAGCCTCGCGCATATGTAGTATTGTTATATTAAGTCCCATGTAAATGTTTAAAAAAATCTCTTAATAATTATCTTTCTCATAAGAAGTAACTTTTGACAATCATTCATTTCAATTTATAGAATTTACTAATTTCTCCAATCCATGGTCATCCTGATTAATGTAAAGGAAAATCATTTGTTTCTTTTTATACATGACAAATCTATCGGCTAGCATTGCACAGGGCTGTGCCAGAAAAATTTCTTATAGGAGCAGACATATACGCGTTATCCGGCGACCATATTGAGGTAAGAATTTTAAAATTATTCAGAACGATCTTTCAGGGCCATGACGCAGTGC
Organism: Schistocerca nitens; assembly: GCF_023898315.1. Lineage (NCBI taxonomy): Eukaryota > Metazoa > Arthropoda > Insecta > Orthoptera > Acrididae > Schistocerca > Schistocerca nitens. The sequence continues at coordinate 315,844,005 of NC_064621.1, read as the reverse complement.
TGCTGACGTCCAAAATTCACCAGTTTAAATTCACATTCAAATATTGAAAGGTTATCTATGAGTCACATTCTTTTATCTGGAGGTTAGTCACATTGTATTATTGGTAGGTTACAGAATTTGTTTATTGGGAGATTACGCTGAATGTGAATGATACAAATAATTATATTTTATTATTGGGAGGTTACGAAATTTTACTGTTGGGAGGTTTTGGAGTGTATCTGTTGGAAGGTTGCGCTGAATGTGAATTATATACTTATATTTTTTTACTGTTGGGAGGTTATTAGACATATTATTTATCTGTGGGGAGGTTACAACCTGATCGAAAAACAACTCCACATTTTTTAACCCTAACAAAATTTAATTTCACCTGTCAGGGTAACCATTCCTCTAGTGGGATAGGAACTTTGCTTACATTCTTATCCATGACAAAAATGTGTGAGGTGTGCACTAGTTTTATAAAGATAACTACGTGAACGAACATCAGTGTCCTTTATATGCATTCTAATACGTTAAGTGATTCTAAGCGTCATCGATTCAACGAGTCCTCGGTAGGTTACCATAGGCAGACCACATGTTTACCCATTTCACACATTTCACGTAAATGACGGACCAATGGCTCGCGAGCGAGGAACGGGCGCACGATAGCGTCCCAGGTGTACCCCATCGCGTTCAGGTCAAGTGAATATGGTAGCCACGCCATCAAAGTGAGTTCGTTCCAACACTGTAGCACGCTCTCACCATGTTACACTACAGTCATCGTGCTGGCAAGTATCATAATGCATGAGGCGATGTAAGTAGTCAGCAATAATGTTCAACTCGTCCACAACTGTCTTGGTGCCTCGGATTACTGCCATGTCCCATGGATGCGTTGGTAAATGTCCCCCGTAGAGTAACACTGCCTCACTGGCCGGCGTGTGAGGAGTGGTACATGTATCCGAGCAGGCGACGCATTTTCATTGATCCATGGTCAAATCCCCGTGTTTGTGTGCCTACTGTAATGGCAACTGACGTTATCATTCGGCTAATATGGTAGAGCATAGGGGTCTTATGAAGCAGACTCCCGTGTTAAACAATCTGTATTGAGTGATGCCGCCACGCGGGGTAGCCGCGCGGTCTTGAGCGTCTTGCCACGTTCGCGCGGCTCCCTCCGTCGGAAGTTCGAGTCCTCCCTCGCGCATGGGTGTGTGTGGTGTCCTTAGCGAAAGTTAGTTTAAGTTACATGAAGTAGTGTGTAAGCCTAGGGACCGATGGTCTAAGCAGTTAGGTCCCACAGGAACTTACTACTACCAGATTGAGTGATGCGGTCCGTAACATATCTGTAACAGCACTGTACTCTGTCCTCTAATCTGCCACATAGTCGACAATCCTATTCTACATACTGGACAAGTGCTCTACCTCCATGGCCGGCCGAAGTGGCCGCGCGGTTCTGGCGCTGCAGTCTGGAACCGCGAGACCGCTACGGTCACAGGTTCGAATCCTGCCTCGGGCATGGATGTGTGTGATGTCCTTAGGTTAGTTAGGTTTAACTAGTTCTAAGTTCTAGGGGACTAATGACCTCAGCAGTTGAGTCCCATAGTGCTCAGAGCCATTTGAACCATTCTACCTCCATGTACTGTGAAGAGGCGTAGACGACCAAAAACCTGTCGCCTCCTCTGTTTCAACGTCCTTGAAGAATTTCCATTCATTATGAGGATAGTATCACACCAATAGCCGACGAATTTCTCCGTTACGGAGGCGTTCGATAGCAGACGTCGGGCCATGGCAGTCGCTTCTGTTGGTATATTTCCCTGTTTGCAGCAAATATCGTCGCTATAATGATTCCCCATTCGTCTTTACCCCGTTTACATACATTCCTTACCTTGTCACGTGCCCGCAACGTCCCCAGGCGATACTTAATCTCTCTCTCGCATATGGTCTTACAACCATGTGTTCAAATGTTTGTGAATTCCTAAGGGACCGAACTTCTGACGTCATCACTCCCTAGACCTACACTCTACTTAAACTAATTTGTGGATAGAAGAACACACACGCCCATGCCCGAGGGAGGACCCGAAGCTCCTGCGGGGGGGGGGGGGGGGGGGGGGGGGGGGCGGCGCACCTTACAGTCACATGAAGCAGTGTCTGTCCTCATTACATTTTGTATATAATTTTCAACACATGAAGCGCCTCTCAGTAATTTGTCGTATTGTTGTTAGCCTCAAGTCAGTGTCTTACCTTTCAATAAAACGAGTCACCCATCTCATTTTCAGGGGTCTAAACTGCATTAAGCTATGTAAATTCACTATCACGCCATCTGTACCCTGCACCTCGCAACATGTAGACGTGCGTGAGTAAAGGTAACACCTCCACTAATGACTGGAATTGTGCTTTTATGCTGAATAAAATGAAGAAGTTATTTACCGCTAACCACGACTAGGTGGCATTGTATATTAGGGAGTAACAAGAAAGAATGATATTTTTCAAATATGTGTAGATGAGATATTGTATATTCGTGTCAAATGTATTCAATAAATTTCGTGGTGTGTTATTGAAGAACAGTTTGCAAAAACAATATTAATTGTATCATAATGTGTAATGCTAGAGAGAGAGAGAGAGAGAGAGAGAGAGAGAGAGAGAAAGACAGACAGACAGAAAGAGTTTAAGTAAGACTCAAATTATGTAAATATAATATTACTCTGTTTACATACTTTTGACAAGACATCCAAAAACAATAAAGGGAAAATATAAATTTGAGACTGAATTTTGGGGCGCCTGAAGTTTTGAAATTCTTAAGAGAGACTGTGGCGAGCGATAGTTTACAAGACAATGTGTGGTGAGCTCAAGTTTAAGTGCATATTGTGAATTAATGTGAAGTGAAGTAAGACGGTGCTAGCCAACTTATGTGCAGTTATTGCGACGAATATTAGCCACTAAAAGACAAGATTGTGAGAGGATAATGTTTAAAAACGGTGGGTGAGCAGAATATTTACCAGGTGCATCGCAACGACGGAATGATGCTGAAACCGTGACCTCTCTGCGCCAGAGGTGGCAAATATTCTTCGTGTTTAACATTAAGTCGATAGGAGGCCGTGAAGATTTGTAAAGCCACACTTCAAGATAATAACCACATCCATAAAATGAAACGGTTTTGGTATGCAGCTTTACCAACGTAAGTGAACTTAAGTTCTAATAATATCCAACTTTCTCCAAAGCTGATAAAAACGTTTAAAGCAGATAACGCTATTGACCTCTCTCGTGGAATAAAAATCAGGAACGGCGTAATAAAATTTTGTGATGAGAAATAAACACCAAATAATGTAGTATCCTCGTACTAATGTTTCACTTTCTCAGCTTTCCGTGAGGAGTTAAATGAGCAAATGTTATTATACATAACAAAGTCTTTGCTACAGAACCTCTAAAGCCTCGTTGACGCTGGGGCAACATCTTGTAAAATTGTGGCATGCAACAGTGCCGCATGCTACAAGACGCACGTTGTCGCATGATTCATGCGGCATAGACAACCCCGTGCGTCATTTCGCAATGTGCCGCAGCTAACCCCCGAGCTGAGTGGGTTCGTGTGCGGCATTTTCTGTGCGACAGCGGTAAATTCGAAAATATGGAGTGGTCCAACAAGAAGCATTCAGAGAGGACTTCTGACAAACTGAGGTTTTGTGCAACACATGTGAAAGTAATTATAAAAAAAATGTAGTGAAAACAGACACGAAATCTCGCTTCAAAATATGAAATCGATGAGAATGCTATGAGGAAGAAGATTAAAAACCTGAGGAGTGTATTACATCGGGAACACATGCGTGTGACGAGTAAAAAAAGCGGCTCAGCGGATAATACGGAAAGAAAATGGTTCGCATATGAGTCATTGAAATTCATCTTAGAATGGACAGCTGAACTGTAAGTATCTCGATTTCAACAACTATCCATATTTCTTAATTGAGTACTGTAGTATACGAAACCATGTCAACAAATTGGTTCTATAAGCCCTCTCAATTAATCAATCAGTCAATCAACCACGGCAACAAAATTTTCAATAAGTATATTTGTAAAATAGGAAATTTTATTGTGTTCTTAGAAAGCCCCGTTTTTTAAAAAAATTGCTGTGATGAATAGGCTACATGTAGTACCTTCTACCAAATTCTTTCGAATGAGTATGTAATCGGTAGATGTAAACTGTAGTTTTAAGAAAGTTGGTAATTAATATTCTTTCCTCCGACCTTGGTAACTGCCCAGCATATGGTTTCATTATAAGTGTGATCAATGGATATGCCACGTCCGCTACTAAAAGATATGGTGTCAAATCATCTCTTCCTGGAAGAGATTCTGGGGAGGAATGTTTAATTTGTTTTCCGTTAACGCTTTATGAAACGAAGTGTTCTTAAAAACGCCTCCATCTAATATGCGGCCCTGTCAGCCAAAATTTATATATTGAAAGCAGTAATAAGCGTCTGCAATCGCCTAAGGACAATGCTAAATCTTTTTAGTAGTTAATATATTCACTTTCAGTATTGGCAGGACACATAATTTGCACATGTTTTCCATGTGTGGCCCCTACACAGTGAATGAAGTTCAACATCACTTCGAAATTTCTAGCAACATTCTTCGCTATCCTTTGGAATCTGAAAAGTAAATCATTATCATTACTTTCCCTATTTTTTTCAGAATGACGACACAGAGGACACAGATACAAAAGATGGAGATGCAAGTCAGCCATCTGAAGACAATGTGCCTCTGACACCAATTACGTCTCATAGGGAAACTCAGAGAAAGAAAATTACTAAACACAAAAAAGAACAGCTCAGGAAACGGAGAGAGATGCTCAAGTTGAGGAAGCTCACCCGATTTTAAAAACTCTTAAAAACAGAGATGAGTGGAGTGTGTATGGAGAGTTCATCGCCAATGAAATGAGAAAATTTCCCCGACAACACAAACATATGTGAAGCACATCACTGGAACTGTGATATTCAAAGGAGCGTTTGGGGGAGTATGAGAAGTGAACTCCCAACATCACATCATTACCGGTTGTCGTACCGGAAAACAGTGTAGAAATAAGCTGTCCAGAAGTTAACTGACAATTATACTTGTGAGAGTGAAGAATTCATTCACGTACCAGGTACATCGGAAGAATTTCATCAGTTTTTGCGATTTAAAAAATTATCGATATATTTTATACCAGTTATTTAGTTTCGATTATAACTTACTTAAAAATGAAAATGAAAAATTATTTAAATAAAGTGAGTAGTGAATGTAATTCTTCAACACTGATGAAATATCTTTAAATACTTCTGGAATTATGAGGGAAATAGCAGAATATGATACTTTGAATAAGTACATTAGTGACTTGTACGAGTGCCCAGTGGCTAAAAATCGTAATACGATGGGCAGTCGAATTCTTGGTGAAATACTGCCGTGGCAATTGGTATCTTTCTTTAGAATAATAGGTGTAGTTAACTGTAGTAAATAACTGAAGTCGTCATTGGACGTTATCCAAAAATTACTAAATAATGCACCATCATCTGCTGCTAGATGTCCCAGTATACTCGTTCTTGGGCCTTCTTTAAATATTCTTCTCTTCCACTATCGTTTCCTTTTCCGTTTATTTTCATTTCCATTGTTAGCTGCATGAGCGATGACCAAGTAAGCACCGCCGCAATTACTTTGTCACCCATTCTCCTACAAGACCGACTCATTGTCGCACAAATTCTGTTGCTTTAATATAAATTAACCTGCCGCATGCAACATAGGCCGCAAGATGTTGCCTTTTGGAGCATACTACAAGATAACGCACACCACATTTCCCTAGCATGCCACAATGCTGCAAGATGTTGCCCCAGCGTAAATGAGCCTTAGGAGTCCATGTTAAATAATTAATGTATTTTTAGGATGGAAGACAGCCAAATGTGAACCTCAAGTAAGTGAAAATTGATTTTAAAGCGAACTGGATACTAATGTGAACTATGACTAACTCAGTTTTACAAGAACAGAATAGACCCTTACTTTCCAAACTGTTACACAAATTGTAGTTCAAACCCATTTTTTTACTTGTGCAGCGATCAAAGGTAGTTAATGCTGCTAACCCTCGTAACATACTACACACTTAATTTTCAAAATATATTTGCTGCTGTTGTGAGATATGTTGTTTTATAAGCCAGAACAAGAACTTGAAATTAATTAATGCATCTTCTGTATTAGCTAAGACTTTTTTAGTGTTAATTCGTAAATAAATCAGTTATTTGCCCATGACACGTGTAATATTCGGCATATGTTTACCTTTTCTGGAGAATTATTAATTACTTACGGTGTTTTGATTGTATATTGTGGGAAATTGCATTTGGATGGTATTTCTTTCCCCTTTTGTTGTCGCTGTTGATGTTGAGCCGCTACTGCTACAGCTCGGTCCGTGGAATGGAGACGCGACGGGCAGTGATGGCTGTCCCCGTCGGATAATGTGGAACAGCTCCTGTAAACCTCTAAAGAAAATTGTTCCTCGCTTAATGTATGAAAGTCCGTTTGCGAGTTCGCACAGTCTTCTCAGCGATGCGAACTGCTGATTTTAATTGTCTGTTATGGTTTTATGATGATTTGATATGCCCGGTTAGTTAGTTATTGCAGTATTGAGTGAATCATTCATCACCGGCGTCGTTTCACACCACTGAAGCGAGGAAAAATTCATTTGTGGTTCAGAATCAGTAGTTGTTGTTACGTTCCTAGGCAGAATTGTTCACTACGGCATGACGCAGTTTCAGAGATAATCTATAATGCTATCTTGCTTTCGTGCGTCGTAGTATTATTACGGCAAAACACTTCTTTCAATGCTCAATGTTCGTCAAGTCACTCTTTCAATTAAAATTTTCACAGTTAATTAATTTTTATCATGAGCTATCACACAGTTCAATTGAAGATGGAGCCAACACGTGAGATTTCCATTACTGACGAACAATTTTTATTGTTCCTTCTTAGCAGTTAGTTTATAATCATCACACCACACGCCCACCGATGGATCAGATCAATTACGATTCTTTTCAGTTCGTTGATCGTGACAATCACGACAACTTTCACAATCGGCGTATTTATATTATCTTCGTGTGGTCGTATTAATGGTTCCTACTTAAGGCTAATCAGGTATTGCAGTCTTCGATACTACGTCCATTCTTCGTTGTAACTGTTCACTTTGATGAAGGTTGAGTCCAACAATAATATCTCCAATAATTAAAGTTCATTAACTCGTCGTACACTATCAGAATTCACTTCAGTTCAAGTTCTCAAGTCAGAATAACTGAGAACAAAGTCCTGGCCTCTTTATCACTCAATAGTACTTTGTTTTAATAGAAACAATCTCGTGGCGTTCCGTTTGTAGTACTATAACAAACGGTGCTCTCTCACGACTTGATAGCAAGCAAGCTAGCAAGTGACTAACATTTCCATGATCAAGCATTGTAGACGCATCGAATATCCTTTTTGCCGCGTTTACAACTCTCTTTCACAAAAAACGTTATCTCTGACTGACATATTACTTTGGACTTAACTTTCGTTGTATTGATTTGCTGTTATTACTGAGATGTTTGATAGCTAATTAAAAATAACCTTTCTTTCTTTCTACCTTTATATTATGTCATACTAAGTAATTATTGAAATTGATGTTCATCAAAACTTTAGGGTGTTACATTATTCTCGAAGTTGCTGTACCTGTCAGGATAACACTGTTACCTACTTCAAATTATCATGACATTCTTATTTGGGTTTTCGGGTTTCTTGGGGTGTTACAACAGGGAGGTTCCGCAATTGAGGGTATTTTCACACAAGCCATGAGTGACTTGAACGTTTGCAAAGATGAAATAAGACTATATATTGCTGGCGACCGTTTACTTTATCATTGGTATTAATATTCACTCGCATGCAGTGTAACTGCATGGTGGGACATTGCGTTGAATTCCCCCCCCCCCCCCCCCTTCCCCAGTCCCCCGCCACCGCCCACCGTCCTGAAACTTTTACAGGGTGTTACAAAAAGGTACTGCCAAACTTTCAGGAAACATTCCTCAAACACAAATAAAGAAAGATTTTATGTGGACGTGTGTCCGGAAACGATTAATTCCCATGTTAGAGCTCAATTTAGTTTCGCCAGTATGTACTATACAACCTTCCACCTACGCTCAATGGAGCACGTTATAATGATTTCATACGGGATACTCTACCTGTGCTGCTAGAACATGTTCCTTTACAAGTACGACACAACATGTGGTTCATGCACGATGGAGCTACTGCACATTTCAGTCGAAGTGTTCGTACGCCTCTCAACAACAGATTCGCTGACCGATGGATTGGTAGAGGCGGACCAATTCCATGGCCTCCACGCTCTCCTTACCTCAACCTTCTTGACTTTCATTTATGGAGGCATTGGAAAGCTCTTGTCTACGCAGCCCTGGTACCAAATGTAGAGACTCTTCGTGCTCGTATTGTGGACGGCTGTGATACAATACGCCATTCTCCTGGGTTGCATCAGCGCATCAGGGATTCCATGCGACGGAGGGTGGATGCATGTATCCTCGCTAACGAAGGACATTTTGAACATTTCCTGTAACTTAGTGTTTGACGTCACGCTGGTACGTTCTGTTGCTGTGTGTCTCCATTCCATGATTAATGTGATTTGAAGAGAAGTAATAAAATGAGCTCTAACATGGAAATTAAGCGTTTCCGGACACATGTCCGCATAACAAATTTTCTTTATTTGTGTGTGATGAATGTTTTCTGAAAGTTTGGCCATACCTTTTTGTAACACCCTGTATGTGCTCTCCATAGGTAAAGTGAATTACACATTACCAATAATTCTAGTGACTTCCACAATCTCAAAGAAGCGAAGGGTGAAGGTAGATTAGTGAAAGGACGGGAGGCTTTGCAGCTGAAACTATGCCGTCGTAGCTTCATAGTATCCTAAAATACGCGCACCAGCATTCATAACTATTATTGAGCAACTACAGTTCACGTCGTCAGCGGGATGGGAAACGCATTTAATGTCACGGCGACGTAGGATTTTACCGAATTCATTTGATACTTCGGTGGCTTACGACTGATAGAGCACTGTCTTATTTTTCTCATCGTGTTCTGTTTGCCAGTCTTGTACATTCTTCCGGAAGCCACGTCTTTTTCACCACATCGATTTTTTTTCGAGCTTGATGTGGTTGAGATCCATTGGTGGGCCTTCTTTGCCGTATATTGCGCAAGCCCCATGGACCAGTGAACTAGAACACCCTCAGATTGTGAGATGATGGCAATTGGAGACCTGCAGGTAGAAATCACTGTTGGTTGCTTTCCTTAACATATTTTGTCCCATTGTGAAATCCGCATTACCAGGACGTCCAGTACTAAAAGTTGGTCATTTTCTTTCACCCCCAAGGTGAATCTGATGCTGGGATATATAAAGTGCAGATGCTGGAGGAACTCTAGGACCCTTCATACTCGTGCGGTCATACGACAGTTCTGTCTTCAACGTATCTGAAGAAACATAGGGTGAAGTGTTTTCAGAACTTTCTTTTAGAAATGCTCCATTAAGTAGTTCACCATAACTGGTGGCAGGGAGTACCCAATACATTTGTCCCTAACAGTTTCCATTGAAGAAAACAATGTAGATATAAAGATAAAATCCATTAGGTACATTGTTTGGTGACTAAAAATTTTCCTGATCAGCTTGACGGACGCAAATAGCGACAAACTGATTGCGAAGGAGATCTGATCGAATCTCCCCACAAGCAGACTTACGAAGGCGGGGTTCTTGCAGCCACTGAAAGGACGTACTAAGTTCTTGAATAATACAAGACTTTCGGAATGCTGTGTCGGATCGGGTTTATACGAATAAAATTATAATTTCTGCCTTCATCAGAGATAGCAATTTTCTTCAACAATTAATGCAATAAACACTTCTTTCAAAACAGCTAAGACCGGTACTACTCGTAGATTTTCCATCTTCTTACGGAAAAGAAGATCTTTACATCGTTTTGTTCCAGATTTCTTGAACATATTGTGAGTTCGAATATAGTAAATTTCGTTGTGACGGAAAAGCTTCCATCCACAAATCAGCACGGATTTAGAAAGCAACGCTCATGAGAATCTCAGACTGTAGTTTTGTCACGTGATCGTGCGAACCATGGACGAATTTCCGCGAAATTATTACGCCGTGAAAGGTGAGTGTGCCAATCATGTACCACGAAACTTTCACCTATTGTTCGTGTGGTCTGATCAATGTAGGAATCGTTACATTCGGTAGACTCCAGCCGTTCGCAGAGCGAGATCACCTTCCCCGAGACGAGAAGAGTGCAGTTCTTTGTGACTGGGAGATTTCTTAAACATTAGACCAACGCTAAGAATGTGAGTACAAAGGGACTGATGAGTGAGCCGGTAATCCTAAAACATAAGATACTGTTAACGATTTATGTCTAAATGGTTGTTGATGCAGAAATTCGGTTGAATATCTAATGAGACTACCTGTATAACTCTACAGGGGAGCAAAATCAATAAAATTATTGGTGCATTGAGCTGGCATGTGATATTTGGTTGCGTATTCACATTATTCGATCGTTGGTCGACATTACAATTCAATGAATATGAGAAAACCCAAAGGTAAGTTGATACTTCGAAAGCAAAAACAGTTTAGTAATACACTAGGACGCATACACAAAAGTTCGGATTCTTGAGTGATAGCAGCAAAACTGTGAGCGCAGTGAACATACAGACCGGCCACACAGGCAGACTTAAATATACACTCCTGGAAATGGAAAAAGAACACATTGACACCGGTGTGTCAGACCCACCATACTTGCTCCGGACACTGCGAGAGGGCTGTACAAGCAATGATCACACGCACGGCACAGCGGACACACCAGGAACAGCGGTGTTGGCCGTCGGATGGCGCTAGCTGCGCAGCATTTGTGCACCGCCGCCGTCAGTGTCAGCCAGTTTGCCGTGGCATACGGAGCTCCATCGCAGTCTTTAACACTGGTAGCATGCCGCGACAGCGTGGACGTGAACCGTATGTGCAGTTGACGGACTTTGAGCGAGGGCGTAAAATGGGCATGCGGGAGGCCGGGTGGACGTACCGCCAAATTGCTCAACACGTGGGGCGTGAGGTCTCCACAGTACATCGATGTTGTCGCCAGTGGTCGGCGGAAGGTGCACGTGCCCGTCGACCTGGGACCGGACCGCTGCGACGCACGGATGCACGCCAAGACAGTAGGATCCTACGCAGTGCCGTAGGGGACCGCACCGCCACTTCCCAGCAAATTAGGGACACTGTTGCTCCTGGGGTATCGGCGAGGACCATTCGCAACCGTCTCCATGAAGCTGGGCTACGGTCCCGCACACCGTTAGGCCGTCTTCCGCTCACGCCCCAACATCGTGCAGCCCGCCTCCAGTGGTGTCGCGACAGGCGTGAATGGAGGGACGAATGGAGACGTGTCGTCTTCAGCGATGAGAGTCGCTTCTGCCTTGGTGCCAATGATGGTCGTATGCGTGTTTGGCGCCGTGCAGGTGAGCGCCACAATCAGGACTGCATACGACCGAGGCACACAGGGCCAACACCCGGCATCATGGTATGGGGAGCGATCTCCTACACTGGCCGTACACCACTGGTGATCGTCGAGGGGACACTGAATAGTGCACGGTACATCCAAACCGTCATCGAACCCATCGTTCTACCATTCCTAGACCGGCAAGGGAACTTGCTGTTCCCACAGGACAATGCACGTCCGCATGTATCCCGTGCCACCCAACGTGCTCTAGAAGATGTAAGTCAACTACCCTGGCCAGCAAGATCTCCGGATCTGTCCCCATTGAGCATGTTTGGGACTGGATGAAGCGTCGTCTCATGCGGTCTGCACGTCCAGCACGAACGCTGGTCCAACTGAGGCGCCAGGTGGAAATGGCATGGCAAGCCGTTCCACAGGACTACATCCAGCATCTCTACGATCGTCTCTATGGGAGAATAGCAGCCTGCATTGCTGCGAAAGGTGGATATACACTGTACTAGTGCCGACATTGTGCATGCTCTGTTGCCTGTGTCTATGTGCCTGTGGTTCTGTCAGTGTGATCATGTGATGTATCTGACCCCAGGAATGTGTCAATAAAGTTTCCCCTTCCTGGGGCAATGAATTCACGGTGTTCTTATTTCAATTTCCAGGAGTGTAGAAACAGAATACATGAAACGAACAGATTACAAATGGCTCTGAGCACTATGCGACTTAACTTCTGAGGTCATTAGTCGCCTAGAACTTAGAACTAATTAAACCTAACTAACCTAAGGACATCACACACATCCATGCCCGAGGCAGGATTCGAACCTGCGACCGTAGCTGTCGCTCGGTTCCAGACTGCAGCGCCTAGAACCGCACGGCCACTCCGGCCGGCAACAGATTACACATAGGATGTGAAGTACAGTAGCTGATTTATGAAGATGATAATCATTGGTATCATGAAATAGAACTGAAACTGCACTTGAGGCATGTGCCACTTCTATAGAATAGCAAATGCCTGTGTTAGTTAAAAAATGAATTAAAAATTGATGCGTTTCCTTTTCTGCCCCTTAATGCTTGTATTTAATAGAAAGGAATTTTATTGCTTATTTGTCATATAGTTTTCAACACTGTAAAATTTTCTACAAGAATGCAGAACACTTAATTTTGTACACGTCATTACGTCGAATGTTCCCAAATGGTTACAATCCTTACTTAAGAGTTTTTGCAATGTGGTTTCCAGCCTGTTTACTCCATTCCTCTGGTACCGAATGAAAGAAAAAAGAAAGAACTTTGAGCATGGTGCTTCATTCAGCAGTCGCTGGTAATTATAACATGCGCTCGTCATAACTATATATATATATATATATATATATATATATATATATATATATATATATATATATATATATATATGCCCGCTTCCTTTGGAGTTGCTTTCCATAACCTGCTGTGAGCCGTTTAGTCTTCAGTGTTTACGCTTCCAACTGATGTGTACTACAATGTGCACCATAGTAGTTAATTTACAGTGAAAATTACAGTGTTACAAGAGTGCAGCTTTTTGAGTATTTCAGATGTACATCTTCTGTTAAAGGAATTAAGATTTTTTCACACAGTAATTCTCTTTGTCCTCACTGCTTATAAATCATAATTTCAAGAACCAGAGAGTAGCTATAGAGATGTAACACGGAATTTTCCATTGCCTTGGCTGCCTAAAAGTTACATCTCGCCACGAAATGACGAATGATAAAACAAATAAAACGGATTAGGACAATATTTGCCGTCTGGAGTAATTTAATTTTTTTTTTCTATGACATGATCGCGATTTCGGCGTATTGAGCTTTTCGCCTGGGGTAGCAGTAGCAACATAAGCTGCTTCCATGCTAGTTAAAAGTGTAACAACTAACAACGTATTATATTGTCAGACTGTTCTATAAACCAAAACTGCTTAGAAAAAAGATAAATTTTCTAAGCTCTCTTCGATGTGGGGGTCGTTGCACATCGATCGTTTGCAAGCGACACCATCCTCGAGGTAATTATGTCTAAATGGCTGCAAATAAATGAAAGTGTAAGTCTTCTATTCAACTTTGGATTACATGCAAGAATGTGTCTCGAAACATGCAGTGAATATAACTACCTTTCTTTACAAAATTTAGACCCAAGGAACCATTTATAATGACGTTATTTCACTGTATTTCGCAGCAGATACGTAAACTAATCATTAGCAGAACACAATAGTAACTACGTAACTGTTATAATAATTCAGTTTGTCGCACCCCGCATTATTTTTATTATTATTATTAGTGGTTGTGGTCAGGCGCAAAGCATTGACAGCCTGAAGTCTCCAAATTTCTGCCGGTTCATATGTAAGGAGTTTTGCAATCAAGTAGTTTTCAAACAATAAGTATAGTGGCCACACTTGGACATGCTTCATTTTAAATATGGATGCAGAGTGTGTCCATAAGGAGAGGGGTGGTGCATTGGAAGCACGAATCGTAACAAGTGTCTAACCTCAATGGAAATAGTTAGCCGTGTTTCTGCAGCGGGGTGGAGTGAGCGACAAACACACTGTCCGTGCGAATGTTTAAAAGCTTTAGACTGAGAAAATCGTAACTGCATACTATCAGAAACATGGTCGAAAATTGCGCGCTGGATCGGTTGCTGGGACTGACATCTTGCAAGTGTGAATTTGTCTTCTTGCTTCAACATTCTATCAGGAATAATGTTACTGGAAATAAGCAGTGCCTCATCTACCTTGTTGACTCGTTAATTGGTGGTTTGTGGTTTAATAAAATACCTACAGGCACTACATATCATTTACCTTTCGTCATTTTAAAATTAAGTATTCAAATAATATTGTTTTCCATTCCAGAGTGTAATTAGGTGTTAATGTAGATGATAAGTCAGAAAAGGCTACTAGCTGTATTCTGATTTTTTTCAAGGGTAATTGTCGAGATAGGTTGGCAACCACTAGGATAATACATGGAAGTTGAGATAACGTGAGCAGTCTCCTTTCTGTTGTGGTGAACATTGTACATATTTTTACCATAGCAGTGCCGCACGAAGCAGTCATTTGCAAACCGTGCAGTGGCGTAAAACACATGTCACCAGCAAATAGCTGACTACTGCGTGAATTGGTTGATTAAAATGTACATGATAGGGATATTGATCTATCGTTGATAAAACTTGTGAAATATAAGCGCTTGGGAAAAATTAATGAAAAAAAAAACGGAAACGGATATAATTGTGAGGAAAGGGATGATATCATGTTCACATTCTAGAATACACTAAACATATCGTATTAATTAATGAAGGTTTATTGGCGGTTTTTCAGTCGGATGTAACAGTCATTGTAGCATTTCAGAGCCGTTTGGTGCTTATCCAAGGACGACAGATCCGTAGCTGTAGGCAGCAGTGTATGGTGCAGCGTAGGCCAGAGGAGCCGCTGCTGCGGTGTAGGCGACGGGGGCGGCGACTGCGGGGGCGGCGACGGCGGGGGCGGTGTAGGCGACCGGGGCGGCGGCCACGTAGCTGGCCAGCAGGCCGGGGGCCGGCTTGGGGCCGGGGGCAGCCAGGCAGGCGGCCACCACGGCCAAGACGACGATCACCTGTGACGTGCAAAAAAGGAGGCTGACGTAACTACACCTTTCCCAGTATTTAATTACCTGTTTATATTGTAGGGTAACGTTAAATCACTTGTTTATTACAAACAACACAAAAAGTATGACATCCATACCGTCTGGAATACATACTAATAACCTATGCACCACGACTATTTCAGTGTGATGAGGACATGTCCGAAAGAACGGACACCATACACATAAGCAATCTGTTTTGTTGTCGTTTGTTCACAAGGTACAGCTAAGTATTCACATATCTTCTTAGCTAGCACGAAACACCTCTCTTTTCCAGCAGACACTGGATGCGCCCTAGCATTTAAACATCACAGATATTATCCAGAAAACTTGTTGGACTAGCATTATTAAGTTTCCTGTCTTCAAGAAAACTGGATAACGCCTGACAGACGAAGCAAGGAGAGCCTAAGAATAAGGTTAATGTAAAGAAAGAAACGAACATCTAAATGCAAAGAAATTTTCGATAATCAGATATAGACATTAATTTGACCATGAAATTTCTAAACCTGCTCGGATGTGAATAATTGGCAATGGGGAATCAGAATAACAAACCAAGTGTCAGTGACGTGGTACTACAGAAGGATGCTGAAATCTGAGGGACCGGTTAACATAAGAAGTGAAAGAGTTCTCCGTCGAATGTGCACGTGAGGGAACATATGGCCAACTATATTTGAAGAAGTGGAAAGCAAGTAGGACTTTTGTCAAGGCGCTGCCCGAGTTATACAATCTGCTTAGTACTTAATTTGCGGAACTTTCAGAGGGGTTCAGAGTGATGAGTCGAAGATGGGATATTGATAAATTGTTATGTTTTCCATTGGCTGTCACACAGTTTTTGAACTATAAATACTAACGGTTTCAACTTCGAAGCTCCTTGCCCCTCTCTCATTTAGTTATTCTCATTCATATTTCTGAATTCAAATACAACACTTCTCGAAATACTGTGGGACTTGCAGATGATCAGAGCTTGGTGAATACAATTCAGGTGATTCTAGGCAGATACAAGTGTAATGCTACGTTGTAAATACACGGAAAGATGCGATATCGTTTGACTAGGTAATCTGCGATCTTTCACTGCAATTGGAAACAAATTTATCAGAGTTTCCTAAATGAGTTATTTTTGGCGGAACTACCTCGTAATCTACCAGAAAGATTTATATCACCGCACACCCAGCTGCAGAATGCAAATTTCATTTTGGAAGCGTACCCTATGCTGTAGATAAACAATGTCTCCGCAGTATCCTTTCTTCTAGGAGTGCTAGTCCTGACAAGTCTCACGGATGTGTGAAGTTTTCTAGGTAGGAAAGGACATACTGGCGGAAGCTAAATGTTGAGGGCGAATAGTGAGTCGTGACGATGTAGCTTGCTTTGTAGAGCACTTCCCTGCGCAAGGCAAAGGCCTCGAGTTCGAGTCTCGGTACGGAACACAGCTTTAATGTGCAAGGAACCATTTATATCAGATGAAGACAATCCCGAAACCTCATCTAATATTCAGTGCCCTGGGAGAACTTCAAGAATCAAATCTTGCCGTGAGAACTCAGTTGTATTGTAGGAATACACACAAAAAATGCTCACCTACGTTACTATTATCGAATCAGTTCTCAAATGTAGTTCATCGGTCTAGGTCAGATATCAGTAAGGGTTAACGGAGAAGTAGAAAAGCGTAAGAGCGTCCCAGAAATATTCAATGAAGTGTATTGGGGGATGTTACAAGAGAGGCGTGTACCGCGGTGAGAAGTGCTCAAATAATTTAGAGAAAGCACGTACCAAACCGAGTCAAGAAACACACTATTTCCTCCGAGAAACACATCGCTTGAACACTATATCTTCCAAAATATCTCTTTCGTCAAGGGTATGAACAGTTGAAACAACTCCAAGCACTGCAGCTGTCCTAGCCTGGATACAGCACGAAGATTCATCTAGAGACTTCATGCTGTAGATGCTTACCTGCTTGTACATGTTGCTAGCTTGATACCTTCTGGTAACCTGAAGAAGCAACCTGCTGCCTCGCCTTTATATACAAAGCGCGTAAGCTCGGAAAGTATCCAACGCACGTTCAGTGACGCAGAAGGCGAAGCGACCGACCGATCGCCCGTGGCGAGGACAGGAGCTTGGCTGCCAATTGCATAAGAGGCAACACCTGGCCTATCTGCATCTACACTACGCAAGCCGCTGTAGTGTGAATGGCGATGGATACTTAAGGTTACTATCAGGTACCTTCTGTCCAAAGCTGTTCTCATAAGGTTTGCACTGTGCATATGATTCAATACACGGTGTATTCTCACTTACTTTCCTCCGTGAGATTGATTGTGGTGATTGTAATCGATTTGCAACTTGTTTCCCGTTTGAATTTTCACTCTGCCGCGGAGTACGTGATATTTTCAAACTTACAGGCTGATTGGAATTGTGTGCCGGGTAGGGACGTCTAGCTATGACCTTTGTCTTTCGCGGGCAATTGCTCTACAGACTGAACTACCTAAGCACAGTACACTCTCCACATTCAAAGCTCAACTTCCGCACATTCATAGCTCAACTTCCACTTGTACTTATCAGTAAGTTCTTACGATCCCCTTTCAATTTCATACATAGAACACCCAATCCAGGACATACACTGCCCGGCAAAAAATAAAGCACCCAAAACGGAAGGAGGAAATGAACGGGAACTTCTTTGGTAACAGGATATGTTAAGTTATTATAGTGGTTAGGAAACAGTCAGCCGGCCGGAGTGGCCGAGCGGTTGTAGGTGCTTCAGTCTGGAAACGCGCTACCGCTACGGTTGCACGTTCGAATCCTGTCTCGGGCATGGATATGTGTGACGTCCTTACGTTAGTTAAATTTAAGTAGTTCTACGTTCTAGGGGACTGATGACCTCAGATATGAAGTCCCATAGTGCTCAGAGCCATTTGAACCAAAACAAACTCAAATTTACAAAGAACTTGGCTACCTGAGACCAATTACCTGCCGGCCGCGGTGGTCTCGCGATTCTAGGCGCGCAGTCCGGAACCGTGCGACTGCTACGGTCGCAGGTTCGAATCCTGCCTCGGGCATGGATGTGTGTGATGTCCTTAGGTTAGTTAGGTTTAAGTAGTTCTAAGTTCTAGGGGACTGATGACCACAGCAGTTGAGTCCCATAGTGCTCAGAGCCATTTGAACCAATTACCTGTATGGCGTTGGACGACGTCTGACCAGGATGGATGCTCCGATATTATCGTGAAGAATGGAACAAGGTCGATGTATCACTCGTGAGGTAAACTGGCTCACAACTGTTGTAAGTGATCCTTGATATACTGGATATGTGTACAGCGGCGGGGTCTACGTCCGATCTGGAGACCTTGCTGTCCACGGGTCCACGGGTACCTCAGCATCACCCAGTTTACACGCATGTGTGCCCCGAGTGGACAAGGATTGTCCAGTTGAAACACGAAGCTATGATACTGAAGCATGAGAAGTAACACACGAGGACGCAGGATATCTGTACCAATGTGGCGTCAGAGTTCCCTCAGTCACTACTAGATGTGACCACAAGTCGTACCTGAAGGCTCCCCACACCATGACGCGAGAAGTAAACACTGGAAATATTAGACTGTTGAGACTTCTCCCCAGATCGCTACAGTACTCACCGACCATGGTCATCAGCAAGTCATGCGGTGTATGATTGCTAATTTAGGCATATACGCTTCAATTTAGTATTACGTTCAGTACAACTGAACCGGATTTTTTAAAATTAATTATCATGCCTCTCCAGTTGAGGGTGTCCTACTGCGACGGTACTTCACATAAATATTGACATTTTTAGCGGTTGTAAATCGTAGTTTACGTATTTTATGAGTATAATTAGTGTAAAAGATATAGTTAACGTTCTTGAAACAACTGATATGTAACGATAGCATCTTTATTTAATGTCTATGAAAATAAAAACCGATCGAAAGAGATGCGATTGTACGGCCGAGAAGGAAGGACGTATTTTGTGGTACACAAACTGTTTTGTTTCGCTATACGGAAGGCAGCCATTGAGCGGCTACACATATTTTATGTAAGTTATTCGTATTTCTGCTTAAATAAACTTGTTAATATAATTACAAAATGAATATCTTTGTAATAGTTGTCACCTCAAATGCAGTGGCTGATTATTTCTAATAAGCATTTTTTTTTCAGTAATTTGCGCTGCGAGAAGCTCATCTTCCGATGCAGCCTCTGGTCGGCCATTACGCGCCAAACTATTAATTTATTTTTCAGTGTTAACAGTAACTGTAAATGCGAGAGATTTCGTTATAAGAACCTTTTTAAATTGCAACAGATAATTAATTTACGTTAAAGTTCATGTTTTTAAACTATACAGATTCCATGAGTTCAGTAAGTTTTATCTTGGCCTCTCCACGGCAAGAATCGAAATCCTCTCAAGCCTCCTTGCTTTGCAATCAATAAATAGAAATTAACAAAATTACATTCAATTCAGTTAACGGCAACTATATTTTAGTCATCACGATCAAAATCTAAAGTTGATACATGAATAACTGAGGCCCTTCAACAAGAACCCGTTTCATATTTACTTATGCACTTATGCAACTTAAAGTGATAAGAAAAGACAATATTCCTGAGAGAAAGAATCATGCTGATACAATATATATATATATATATATATATATATATATATATATATATATATATATACATATAATTTCCTTTGAATGTGACGTAACGAATCCCAACGGAGGCCACACTACGTATGAAATACTGTGTCTGCCGGGGCGGAGCAGAACTGCGATTCATCACTGAACACAATTCGACGTCATTATTCAGCAGTCCATGCGTCCCACCCACGACTCCAGTCCAAACTCGGCCGTCAGTATTGTGGTACTGGTGGCAGCTTACACACGGGCGGAAAGTGCCTAGGCCGGCTGCTGTCGCTCTCCGCACAATGTTGCAGGATGACACATAATATTGCAGGGAGTCCGTTACTTCAACTCTCTCTGCAGGCGCAGATGTGCAGCGCTTACTATGTGCTTGGTCCACAATACGTAAATCGCCCATAGTGACGGTCAGGAATGTTCCACTGGAATCTTGACAACGGATACGCCTGCCTTCACTTTCCCACGCAGTTCGGCATTAGGTCACTGTCATCTCCGACTGCCCCACAAATCTGTATACCAAATGGAGACCAGAATGGGTCTCCTTTCTAACTCTGTCAGGTGCTGGTAATGCTGTCTCACGTCAGTAGGCTTCATCTACCTGTCCTCCGGTGTGATCACTGAACATCTGACGCCGTTCACGCCGCTTATTTACACTGCCAGGACTGATAACAACACTATGCACGGAAAACGCAAATCCACTGTGATTGTCGTCAACGTCTAGTGGAGGATTATAATTCTAGTCGCTTACCTTCCGCCGATGGTGGGTACTCGTGAGAGGACACCTTGTTATCCAATCGTGTCTCCTGTGTAAGTTAAGTTTCTTGGTCAGGCAGGGTATATGGTAACATTAATTTTTATCATACTCGCTGTGCCCAAAGACGTGTGTAGAACAGTTCCTTTCTGAATGCGAGTTTTTTTGTTTTCATTCATGGCCAATAAGTAAATGAATTGCAGTACTTTAGATATGTCAGGAGACATATGACTTTAAAACTATAAATACGATAATTCGCGCAAAACTCAATGTTAAAAGATTTAAATCTCTCTTGGAAGTCATCTAGACCGTTATTCGTGTCATACTCATCGTTGCTATTCGTTCGATCAAGAGTCCCACGTCAGAGGAATGACATCTGAGATTCCCGAAGTCGCTGTTCGGTCGTCCAATGAGATATACATCAAAATGGCGCCATAACTAATGTATCATTTAATCTGTTATTTTTTGTTAACATAGACTGAACAAAAGAAAGTGTGAGTGAATGATTCATATTATAAGAGCGTTTCTCAGGATGTGCTGTTTCAGTAAAGATGTATTTATCATGTTTATAAAATATAAAGTGGATCGCAATGACAAGATGATTGTACTTACGAAAACATGAAAAATAAGAGCCACAGTATGACAGTTTGAATAGAATAATATCTTAAAGCACAACCAACGATAACATTCCATCTAACTAATATGAATTTTCTTTACGTAGCTTCGATGAATAATAACTGATGTTTTCATATTATTTTAGACAATACCTTAAAATGGAACAGTTGTAGAGATTGAGAGAAAAGACTCCACTGATAGAACTTTTGCGAGGGAAATGACATAAATCCAAATTACATATTTGTCTCCGTGAAATCTGTCTTTGTTATGACTCTACTGCAAACAAATCTTATGTTTTCTGTGTTGCGGGTAATCTGCTTTATTATGTGTTACGTTGTCTTCCATTTTGCATACACGTTCAACTGTAGATCACAATAAGTCTCCTCTCACGTAATTGACGTTATAGACGTCCCACATAATTGATCTGTATTACCTCTACAAACCAGAATTCTATTGTGGTTTATTTTTGTTGTCTGAACAGTGGTGCAGTTATACGTATCCGTCACACGTCCGATAATCACCAGTAAATCGCTCGCTGATTGGCCGATCACCACACTGTTAATTGCGGCCTCAAATTAGGAAAACCGCGAGTCGGTTTAGACGTGTATGTGCCGAACAACTCTGTAATGGGCATGAGGGACGCGCTGTGGTTCAGAAAACGTGTTAGAAAATTTCTACGAAAGCAACGTGATCACAACAGATTTAACCTGAGTCCAGATTTGTTACGAATTAAAAAAACTCTTAACGATATCAAATTAAGCGAAATTATGGCAATGAAAGTAGCTGTGATTGAAATAGAAATTAATGATTCATCTAACGGTCTGGCGAATCAGATTCGACCGCCGTGTAATCCTCTGCCATTCGGTGTCATGCATACCACTTTGCCAACCGTTTTGCCCCTTTTCAGACCTTGGAGCCGCTACTTCTCATTCCAGCAGTTCCCCAATCGGCATACTAGAATGAGTGCACCCCCTGCCGATTCTCTAACCAAGGAAAAAATCCTTGGTACTACCAGGAGTACAATGTACGTCCTTCGCATGGCAGGCACCAACACTGACAACTCGAATACAGAGGCTGACTCGAAATAACACATGAAGTACCTCAATGATGATATTGATACCGGAAAGATGGACACAACTGCGAAGATACAAACATTGAATTCAGTTCCCTGAAATTACAAACGTTGTTCGTTTGGTTCATTAAGGAAATGCCGACATGAGTGACAATCAAGTAAATTGCTCCATTACAAAAGTGCGCCTGTCTGTAGTACGATGTGATCTTAACTATTGTACGCAAATTCGCAAATTATGCACAGTATGAGCACATGGCTCACATTGCCTCAGTTATTGCAGGCCGATGGCGCAATGACGAGTTCTAAGCGATTGGACAAAGAGGTGCGTCTTTCATGTTTCAAAGGTACTCGCCAGTCAGCTTTGAATAACTAGCGGGCAGTAGTAGCGCATCAGAAATATAACTGAGAAATATGTTTCATCGTAGCGTGTTATAACCTCCTTGAAAACCGATAATCTCCGGCATAGTAATCTACATACATTTGGCAAACCTCGATTTAGTGAAACTTACCTCGCTATTTTCGATCATGACATCTAGAAGACAATATTATAACAACAAACAGATAAAAGCCTTGTTCGTTCACTCACGGAAAGTGTTAAATGCAGATTAGCATTGTTGGCCAGTAGACATTATAGGACATTACAAGCTATCAGACGTCAGATGCAACAGGTACACTTTTCTTAAGGGAAGATGTCGACAGATATGAATGTAATTTCGAGCGCAACCATAGCATATTAATAGTGCATATGCTGGAAACTATGTATTTAACTTACCCGTTTGGAAAGCTCCCAGAGGCTGATCCGAGATACTTGCCAGAAAACAGTAGTGAAACGCAGGCAGACATCCAGAGGATTGACCCTTTACACATGGACTGGCTATTCTTCCTCTACTCCTTCATTTTAACAGTGGTTATTCGCATCAACAATCATTTTCGTGTCATTGTACTTGGCCTTCAGAACTTCGATCTTGTGGTTAAAGATTTTTCTTTCCAGCAAGGAAATATATTTACAGTTTATCGTATGTTACTAACACACGAGAACGCAAGTTCACATTTGGAAGTAACCGTTACTGAAGCAGGCATGCAATTCTATAATTTCACTATGACATTTAATAGACTGCGTAGTTTCTAGTGGAAATCGCTATAAGGGCGGGGTTCTTACGAAAGTAATATTACAACATCTGGAACGTACGTGTATCTAATTTGTTATAAAAGTACCACATACCATTAAGACAAACAATTAAGTAGTTTCTTTCATAACACGAGTATCAAAATAAGGCGTTTGCATATCATGGATGGAATGTGGTATAAGAAATTAACTAACCTGTTGTGATATGGCTTTTAGTACTTCGTCTAACCTCCGTTCTTCCTAATTACCTCAAAAATTCCTTTCGGTATTGATTTTGTTAGGGTTTGTAGTTCTTGCACTGAAATTATTGCCCACTTTTCTCGTGTCGCTGTTTTCGGTTTACAGACGGCCTCATATTGCCTTCTATTACTTTAAAACCCCTTGCAAGTATTCCCCAATAATTTTCCATGAGGTTCAGGTCCACGCTTCGTGCAGACCAGGACAAGACACCGATAACTTATCTTCAAACCACTTTTTGATTATAGCAGAAACGTGCACAAATGCATTATCTTGTTGACACATTAGACTTTCGTCTCCTAGGTCCTCACGCATTGTAATCAATTGTTTCCCTAGCTTCTTAGTGCATATGTTAGAGTTCAGTCTAGCGTTCAGCTATGCAATGAGTGATTTATGCATTAGCGCAGAAGGCTGCATAAATTATGACAATTCCTCCATAAACTTTGTGCTCATTCGTACCTGCTGTTTTGTTCCCAGATCATACTAATAATATTGCAGCATATTCAGGCCGTCTAAATTAAATTCCTCCTCATCCACAGAGCGAGGTGGTGCAGTGGTTAACACAATAGACTAGCATTCTGAAGGACGACGGTTCAAACCCGCGTTCGTCCATCCTGATTTAGTTTTTCCGTGATTTCCCTAATTCCTTCAGGCGAATACCGTATGGTCCTTTTGAAAGGGCGCGGCAGACTTCCTTCCCTATCCTTCCCTAATCCGACGGGACCGTTTACTTCGCTGTTTGGTCCCTCCCCCAAATCAACCAAGGAACCAACCAACCTACCATCTACTCCTCATCTCTGAAGTGTGCTTTTCCCTATTCCGAAGTCATGACAAATGTTTTTCTGCAACTCCAATCTGCAGAACTTTTTGAATGCAAAATGTTTGTAATGTGACAAAAATTGTCGTACACGTCTGGCTGTTATTGACAACCGTAAATCAGGAACAAGTTGAGAAGAATAACGATTTGTGGCCCTTGCATTGTGTAAAAGGGACTCCTTCCAACCACAGATAATTTTCTACTTTGCACATGTTTTCCGTTCTGTCCATATCGTGCGCCCAATTTAACAAAATCACTGAACTTGAACTATTTAACTTCTTGGCCATTTTTCGATTAGAGTGCGCCACTTCCATGAACGCACAGATTTTTTGATTTTTATAACGTGATAACTGTCTACCGCTTGGATTGACAGATTCATATTTTATGTACACAACTTGCACTATCATTGATAGAATCTGTTTCTATCTGCAGTAAAGGCACGTACACCCACACTAACACCGCACAGAACGGGCTGCCTTTATAAATACTTCCACACCTCAATCACCTCAATGCTATTGACATCAGATGCGATACCATTTGACTGCAGTGGACGGTATACTGGATCTCACAATATTGCATGTACACCGTGTACAACTATTCCAAACGGTATTGTTACTATTTCTACAGGGTGTTTCCGTGGGGACGTACAAACACGTAACAGGACATAGAGAATGGTCCACTGAACAATTTGAGATAGGGAACCTGGTGTCGGAGAAGCCAGCATAAGGATATATGAGAGTAAACTTTTCTACTGCTTTGGCTAGCATTACTTTTTACCAGCTTACTGACAACTAACATGCGAGAAAGTTTACAAGTACTGTGCTGTCTATTTACATGTACATGCTTTATTTCCTGCAAGGAAACAAGGATAACGAGCGTGATTATGAGGAAGTCATAATGCAAGTTTTGTTTGCTTTTCCTTAATGTTGCTCTGTTGTGTCGTATTTACCCTATCCCATTACAGAGCGTTCTAAGAATCAACGACAGACCCATTCATTACTCAGTGCTATTCAGAGACGTACAGCACAATACGATGGAGCAGTACCGGTACAGTATTTCCTGGTCGCTGGGTTGGAAGGGGAGGTCCTATTCCATGGCTTGCGAGGTCACCAGACCTGAATTCCCTTGATTATTTGAGTTTCTGAGTCCAGTGGATATGGAGATGTAATTAGTTGAAAAAATTGTAGCTGCTTGTGATGTGATTAGAAAGACTATAGGGGTATTTTTCGGGATGTGTCAGTATCTTTTTCGTTGAAGTCATGATTGCACTGAGATTGATGGCCGTCAGATTATGAATATTTTGTAAGATACAGTACAAATACTACGTTAATTGTGTCAGTAATGGTATTTGCAGTTAATTAATGTAAATAAAAAAGTACACAGTAATTTAATTTTATTCCTATTATCTCGAAATTTTTCAGTGGCGCATCCTCTACGTCCTGTAAAATTTTTTCACTTTCTTACTGACACACCCTTTCTGAATACCCATTGCTCCATATTGATTTCCACTACTGTACATCGTAATTAGCAGCAGACTTACACGTTTCTCCATCTCACATCCAAAGTTTTTGCTACGCTTTTCCCAGTGGCATATTAGCTTCTGCCTGTAAGGAGTTCCTCCGTTTATACACTAATATTGAGCTTCCTAATTGTCAAGGTCGAACTGTATATGTATCGTCAAATATGGTGGCATGACGTTCCACTACCTTATTTTAGTTTTTCAAAAGACCTTACCAATTGCTCATCTTTAATCGAGAGCCTTAGGGGGATGGTGACACGTTACCTACTAGTAAACGTCTTGTAGCACTCGGCACGACTATCGTGGGGCTGAGTAATTGCACGGTTTTTTGTGACGTCATGGTAGTTTTCGTGGTCCTTTGTTTACCCAACTAGGTCATCAGAGGCTTTTGTTGACCTACA
Organism: Schistocerca nitens; assembly: GCF_023898315.1. Classification (NCBI taxonomy): domain Eukaryota; kingdom Metazoa; phylum Arthropoda; class Insecta; order Orthoptera; family Acrididae; genus Schistocerca; species Schistocerca nitens. The sequence continues at coordinate 315,817,715 of NC_064621.1, read as the reverse complement.
GCACCGAATAGAGATGTGTTAGAAGTTTGTGGGAGGGAAGCAAGCAAAATGATATGTAGCTACAACGCCGAATGACCAAGAATCCAAAAAAAAAAAAATTCGGGTCTTGTCAGCACACCTGAAATCAGGCTTTCTTTCGCGGAAAGAAGTAAAGCACTTCCTGCGAGATCTGTGTGTGTAATATTACTCGTAATTCCACTGTACATAAGCAAACTTTAATATTTTAGTGTAGGCATGTGAACTTCGCTGGTGGAGTACCCTAAACTCAGTTGCATATTTCAGTGTCAAGGTTTCAGTGGTTTACTTATTCTGTTATTCGGTGGCATTTTTGTACCGTAGCGACAAACAAGTAGCTGGAAGGTATGCTGAACAGATAAATGGACTAGATGATTTCTATGATTGAGGAAGAAACAGTATTGTTTGTAGGAGATGTAGTGTTTCATTTTGATGTGACTTTCAGATTATCATATCTCTGAAGCGTTAGGACGAGATTAATGTATTTGTTGAGATAATCTAGGATGTTTCCAAGAGCAAGCGTGTGGGTAAGCGGGGACTCTTTCCATCGTGTTCTTGCAATCCAATTGTTCAGTCTTCAAATGTCTCATTTTTGTAACATAACTATCGTTTTAACTTGCTATGATAGTGTTGTTGTGTCGATTCCCTAAGGTCTCGACACAATGAGTGGCTAGGTGCACGCGAAACTAACGCAGACGGGCGTAAATTCTGAAACAGGAGACTGGATGAAAAACTATAAAGAAAAGAAGAGTGATTTTAATATACTTAACTTTAATGTAGTCTTGTTCTTGTTGAAATACATCTCTTGCATAGTAGTAAGCAATTAGCAATGATACACATGGCGCCTTGCTAGGTAGTAGCGATGGACTAGCTGAAGGCTATTTAATCTGTCTCTCGGCAAATGAGAGGAATACTTGGTAGGTCTAGTCGCAAGCTATGTCGTCCGTACAACTGGGGCGAGGTCAAGTCCGTGTCTTGTGACCTGCCATGTGGTGGCGCTAGGTTTGCGATTACATAGTGGCGACACGCGGGTCCGACATGTACTACAGGACCGCGGCCGATTTAAGTTACCACCTAGCAAGTGTGGTGTCTAGCGGTGACACCACAAGTGTCGTGTATAAAAAAAAAGAAAGTGACGACTGTTATCACAATTTGATTAACTGATGTGGTAATGCAGACAATATGCTAATAAGCTGTCCATTTACTGACCCTCATGCAATTACGTCATGTAGCACGATAGAATTTGCTGCGGAGGTCAGGAGCGTGTGGAAAGCTACATGGACATGATTTGTTGACATCACGGTATTAATGTGGTAGATAGAAAATTACCAAAAAAGTATGTTTGAAATCTTGGAAAGAAGTGCTTCATTTTCCAGTCAATACGTATGCTCCTGCGTACTTGAAAAACAGTCGGTAGGAGAAGAGCTAAGTGTTTAAAATGGATCACGCAGGGTCCCCTCATGCTATTATAGACCTCCTGCATCGTAAGCAGTTGTAGCGGATCAGTTGGGGCGAACTTGAAGAATGTTTTGTATAAATTCCGTGGTGGAAATTTTCTTATCAGCTATGTACTGTGAGACTGAAGTGATTCGGACGGATGTTAGGGTCAGAGAAACATGTGATATTGTATAAAGTACTTTTTCCGAGAATTACGTACAGCACTTAACCAGAGAACCGACTCGTGAATATAAAATCTTACACCAGCTGGGGTGACAAACAGACCCTCACTTTTCGACTCCGTTAGCGCAGAGAATGAAACAAAGAGCCCAAGGCCGTTGTAAACGGCTGTAAGTAGAAATACAAATAAAGGCAGGAAGATCTTTCTGTTTAGCAAGAGAAACAGATTTCAGATTACCTGAGCGATCGGCACGAAAATTTCATCTCCAGCACTAACAACTTTGGGTATCAGTGGATAAAGTTGAAGAGCATTTTACAAAATTCTTTAGATAGGTATGTGCCAAACAAAGTTGGATGGGTAAGACCCGCCTTGGCTCAACAGCCTTGTTAGAAAACTTACAAGAACCAATGAAGCTTCACTGCTGATTTAAGCGTAGTCAAATCCTAAAGGAAAACCAAAAGTTAAATGAAGCAAAATTATCATTAGGAGAGGCTTACGTAGAAACGAATATGAAATCAAAACTCTCTTTAGCAACTTCACAGAAAATTCTGAGAAGTTTTGGTCTTGTGTTGAACCAGTAAACGGATCAAGCCATCTGTCCAGGCATTCTGAGACCTCATTGGCAGTGGAATGGAGGACGACACAGAAACGGCCGAGATACAAAGCTCTTCTTTCTACAACTGTTTCATAGAGGAAGAAAGCATTGTACTGCTTCTTTTAAATCGTCCCGCAAATGACAAGATGGCTGATTCGAAATAAGTGAACACCTGATAGAAAAGCAGCAGAAATCGCTCGACAGAGGAAAGGATAACAATTCCATTCTACACACAGAATGCGAAAGAGCTTGCACCTCTTGTTGCAGCAGAGTACCGTCGGTATTTGGGGGAGCCATGTATTCCTGATGATCGGAAAAAGCACACATCATTCCTGATTTCAGCAAGGATCATCGAGCAGCTGCACAAATCATAGGCCTATATCTCTGACGTAGGTCAGCTGTACATGTTTTATGTTCGCGTAATACGACATTTCTGGAGGGCAGAAATCCCCTCTGTGGGAAACAACATGCGTTCAAAAACAACGGTCTTGTGAAACCAACGAGACCCAGAAATCAATAGATGCAAACGTCCAGGTAGACGCCATGTTCCTTGACTTAGGGAAGGTATTCGATACTATTCCGCACAGCCGCCTAATGAACAAAAGACGAGCGTACGGAACAACAGACCGTCTGTGAGACAGGATTGAAGAGTTTCTATCAAACAGAACACAGAATGTCATTCTGAACGGAGAGGAGCCTTTAGACGTGAAGCTACCTTTTAGTGTGCCCCTTGGTGTTACAGGACCATTACTTTTGACAGTATATATAGATTACCTAGTACATAACATCACTAGATCCACGCTGTTGTATATAGAGAAGTCGTGAAGCTAGAAAATGTTAGTGAAATACAGAAAGACGTGATGAAGATCGATTATTGGTATAGGAAGTGCCTACTAACCCTCAACATAAGCAAATGTAACACATTGCGAGTACATACAAAGAAAGACCATTTATTCTATAACTATACAATTGCGGAACAATCGCTAGAAATAGTTACTTCCATAAAATAGTAGAACTACGGAGGGATTTGTAATGGAATGGCCACATAATATTAATCTCGAGTAAATCAGATACTTGACTGAGACCCATTGTACGAAACCACAGGAAACCCAGGAAGTAGCATACAAAACATTCGATCGACCAATAATTCAATATTGCTTATCGGTGTGGGATCCCATTACATAGGACTGGTACAGGATATGGAGAATATCCAAAGAATAGCAAGGCGTTTCGTTACATGTTCATATAGTAAGCACGAAAGCGTCACAGAGATGATCAACTACCTCCAGTAGTTGACGCTGCAAGAAGAGACGTTATGCGTCACTGTGTGGTTTACTGATAACGTACCGACAGAGAACTTTTCTAGAAGAGTTAACATTTATATTGATTCTGATATCACCTGATAAACCCGCAGGACTGGACAGCGGCTGTCATTTACACTAAAACATACAACTTTATTTATTTCACGAAACATTACAAGAGCCAAGAAAATTAAAAAAAATACGCACAACATTAATCTTTGGAACTTAATTGCCGTCTGAATGCGCTATACCATCTCATGCCTTAAGGGCAAGACCACTTCAATTGAAAATCGGCAGAAAACCAATAACTTAAGACTCAAACCCAAAAGCAGAAATTTAAAAGGCAGAAGGCCTTCTCTTCAAACAGTTCTTTAATGAGGCTGAAGGCACAAACAATCTGACACCTTAAGAGCAGAATAAATTTAGTTTAAAAATCGGCATAACGCCCATCACTTAAAACTCAAACCAAAATAAATATTTAAAAGACCGAAGGCCTTACCCTAAAACAGTTCTTTAAATTAGGCTGAAGGCCCAAACAACCTTACGCCTTAATGGAAAAAACCTTAACTCAAAAATCGGCTAGAAACGATACAAAAACAAACAACAAGAACAAATATGAAAAGGCAGTACATCGAACGGCGCTCAGAAGTTTCCGAGGTTCGGCCTGGAATTCTAACACTAATGCTTGCTTAGATGAGACAGACAGACGGCCCAACCAGTCTCGATCCGACGACTACCCAACCGACAGTCAGTCATCGGACCAACCGACACGAAAACTTCCGCTCCAACTAACCAGCACACAACAGGGTGTTCAATGGAAGAACATAGAACGTATTGGCGCCCACAACCGATTATACATTGAGCTGTCATACTACACAACGTGATGGACAGCGACAACACTATGAGGAAAATACACTGTCAGAATTTACGTCAATGGCCAGGGCAGGTAATCGGAACGTTAATGGCCACAAGGCAAAGGATTCCGCTGGTGCACTTCAATTCAAAATAATCAAGTACAGTTAAACTCCATCGGCGGGTGGCCAAAATTTGACAACTTGAACTGTCCCAACAGCCGACAACGACGCAATGAGAACAGTCATGACATGCTGGTAGATTAAGCCAAACTCAATTATCGTGTCCAGGATCGGTGAGCCACGGACCTCGTAGCAATGGGAACAGCAGCACACACCACGATCAGGAGTGGACGCCGCCAGCGGCCTCGGCCAAACGGCGCGCCAATGAGATCTCCTCGCTGCTACATGCCAACTGACCAACTGCCAGGCCCGGAAACGGTGAAAGGACAAAATATACGTCGGCCGATGAGACGACCAACCGAACGACCAACCAACGGTCGTCCTGCTCCAATCTCCCTCCGTCGGACAGTTCATGTACGACGCCAGCGGTCGGCAAGCACTGACAGCCAGCGCCTCACCCGCGCTCCGTCTGCGACTCATTGCTGCTGCGAAACAACTGCACTGCTGGTCCGTCTCCAAACTGACTAGTCAGACACACGAAGACCAGGAAATACTCCCGGTCGCTCCAGAGATTGTACGACAGTGCGCTTATCGATAGGCGCTGCTGCTGCCGCTCACGGACAAGTCAGGTTAGTGATGCCAGTAAATGGAATAAGAAAACGAGGCAGCAGTACAGTAATAGAACATAAGAAACAATAAATGGCATGAAAACGAGCCGTATACCGCTCAGATTCCTATATCTCTCGAATGGAAGATGGAGATAAAACCAGATTCGGCCCCTCACGGCGACTTAATGGCACTCGATTTCCTTACGAACCTTATGCGACTCTAACAGGAAAGGGGCAAAGTGACAGTGTACACAAAATACGCTCTGCCACCCACCGCAAGATGGGTTGCGGAGTATAGGTGTAGATGAGAATGTAGATCTAAACAACACATGCCACAAAATTTGCTACTCTCCAGGAGACTCCTTAATAATATTTAACACCCTTTCCATCATTGTTACTGGGAACAACTGAGTTAAGAGATGGGTGCACAAGTTTCGCCCGAAATGACATTTTCGCCCGAAGGCATTCATTGTCAGTTAGATACCGTAGAACTATCAACCTACGGGGAGCTGACTGTAGTGTTTCACCCGTTGATACAAATTCAGACATTACTGCGGGATTCAGTGGCCCACTGGAGATGACATAGAATTCCGCAGCATATGAATTAAATGGCATGTACTCACAGTTGCAATATGAACAACGATCAGATACATGAGGGAATGTCGACCATGAAAATTTGTCCCGGACCGGGACTACAACCCGCAGTTCCCACTTTACTCGAGCTATAGCCTACCTGTACACTACTCACTGCTAGATCCCACTTCCATATGTTGTCGTTCCTGTGTCAGAACCTGTATTTGTACACACATTATGTAGTTTCCGTACACGTCGCTGCCTGGTATCAAAGGATAATAACGATATTCCGGAGGCTGTGTTGTTACGAAGAACGATACAATGTTAATGGTTCTTCTAAACAACACAAGCACTGCAATATCGCATCGCTCAGTGTTCGCTAAATCAGGGACGTCGTTAATCCGTTTCGTAATAGTCGTATTTACAACTGCTGTAATCATCACGAACGATGTTTGACCCTTCAGATATGCATGCCTGTCTGAATGACTTCTTAATGTAATGATGGGGCACTTCAGTCCGGAACCGCGCGACCGCTACGCTCGCAGGTTCGAATCATGCCTCGGGCATGGATGTGTGTGATGTCCTTAGGTTAGTTACGTTTAAGTAGTTCTAAGTTCTAGGGGGCTGATGACCTCCGCTGTTAAGTCCCATAGTGCTCAGAGACATTTTTTTTCTAATGATGCAGGAACTGTTTAGAAACAGACAGTTTCACCCAATGTTGTAGAGTGTACTGCTTAAAATAGGAGCGAAAAAGAATCAGAAACAGCAGTTGAAACTTACAGTTGGCTCGACTCCACACGCTGCACGGTAAAGGAAACGATCGCCGCAGGTACTACGCGAGCCACTGCCCTGTTATCTACCAGCCTGGTGACCTTGTCTGGAATTTCATTCCTGTTCGGAAGGTTGGTCTCTCTGAGAAGCTCCTCAAGTGCTATGTTGGACCTTATAAGGTTGTAAAACAGTTGTCAAATGTTACTTATTAAGTTGAAGATTTCGACCCCCACACAATACGACGGATGATCAGAGATACGGTCCATGTACTTCGAATGAAGCCCTACAAGGATCCTGTAACCCAGGTTAAATTCGAAGCCTTAGCGACAGGCAACAAGAGGAAAGGTGACGAAGAGCGTACCGGCAAAAGAAGTTCTAAGAAGATCACTGCCAGGTTGAACTTCAGTCATCGGGAGTCGGAGTATGCAGGACCGATGACTCGTTCCTGGACTAGGACGTAACACCGTGACGCTGGTAACGTAAGGATGGTTCAATGTCTCCGAACAAGCTGAGTAGCACCGTGGTGTTGTTGTTATGGTACAAAACTGTTGCGTGTAGAGTCGTGAGTTCGGAACTACACTGGACTGTATATTTTTAATTCCTATATTCGGTTAGCGTACATTCTAGAAGTATCTACAAATGTTAAGAGTCATCGTACTGGAATGTTCTGTAGCTGTATATATACTGTATGTGTTCTGGCTGGAGGCAGTTCGCTCTGTGCTCTTGTATGTACAACTGCTGAATAAACCTTCGTTAAGTGAAGTTAGTGTTCGTCTTTCATCTAATTACACCTTCTTCTACGTGACAATATCATGGAAATAGAAGATGACGTAGATGAATATTGCGTTAAGAATTTGACAGAGCACTGAAAGACCTAAGTCGAAACAAGGCCCTGGGAATAGATGATATTCCATTAGAATTACTAATCACTATGGGAGAGTCAGCCATGAAAAAGCTCTACCATCTGCCGAGCAAGACGTACGAGACACGCGAAACACCCTCAGATTTCAAGAAGAATATAACAATTCCAATTTCAAAGAAAGCAAGTGTTGGCAAGTGTGAAAATTACCGAACTATCGGGTTAATAAATCGCGGCTGCAAAATACTAACGCGAATTCCTTACAGACGAATGGAAAAACTGGTAGAAAACGACCTCGGGCTAGATCGTTTGTGATTCCTTAGAAATGTTGTAACAATTGAGGAAATGCTGATCCTTTGATTTATCTTCGAAGATAGGTTAAGGTAAGGCAAACCCACGTTCCTAGCATTTGTAGACTTAGAGAAATCGATCGACAGTGTAGGCTGAAATCCTCTCCTTTAAATTCTGAAGGTGGCAGGTGAAAAATACCGGGAGTGAAAAATATTTAAAATTTGTACAAAGCCAGATGGTCGTTATAAGTTTCAAGGGGCATGAAATGGAAGAAATGGTTGAGAAGGGATTGAGACCGAGTTATAGCCTATCCCCGATATTATTAAATTTGTATATCGAGAAAGCACTAAAGGAAAGAAAAGAAAAATTTGGAGTAGAAGTTATCCGTGAATTAAAAATAAAAACTTTGAAGTTTGCCGATGACATTGTAATTCTGTCACAGACCGCAAAGGGCCTGGAAGAGCAGTTGAACGGAATGGATGGTGCCTTGAAAGGTGGATACAAGATGAAAATCAGCAAAAGCAAAACAAGGATAATTCATCGTAGTGGAATTAATTTCGGTGATGCTGAGGGAATTAAAATAGGAAATAAGACACTTAGAGTGGTGAATGAGTTTTGCTACTTAGGGAGTAAAATAACTGACGATGGTCGAAGTAGAGAGGATATAAAATGTAGACTGTCTCTTTTGTTGTTCTCAGCTGTTATTTGTGTGCATCACATTAAGCGGTTAAGGGACCTGTGTGGACCGGTGGAATCTGTACTACTAGCTGCTGTTTCTGAGAATATTCTGTCCGCCAGACGACACTGCCAGAATTTGGTATTGTAAACAGCTTGCCGTAAAACAATTTTCCTGAGCCAATTCATAAAACTTAAGCTAATATAATATATGATTTTAAACAGAATTTTTATGTTCAGTCCATGTGTTGATTTTAACGTTTCAGTAACAAGTTGCCGTGAAATATTTGTATGCCTTCTTGTATTCAAGAATTGTAGAGTTAGTTAAACCTGGCCGGGTTTAGTTTAAGTAAGGTCACTGTCGTGCACTTCTGATCTTGAATATTACGTAGGGTGGAATGCCAACATTTCCTCAAATAACGATATTGCAGTGCCCGTATTATTTTGGTTACGATGCAAAATTCCTTTGCATGTTCAAGCTTGTCCACACAAACTTCGCATCTTAATCAGAATAACACTGCAATATCGACTTTATATGCCAATACTGGGCAAGAGACGTTCAAGTACAACGTCTGACCTGTACGGGAAAATACATAATGGATGTACGAGTACAGGTCGTAGAAGCATGGTTGGACACATATTGAGGTCTGGGTGTTTCTCTGAATCGTGCACGGATAGCCAGATGGTAAGGAGACCGCTCGCGATAAGCGGAAAATCCGGGCTCGTCTCCCGGTCCGGGACAAATTTTCGCTGTCGCCATTCCATTGTGCAGCTAATGGTAGACCTTATTCGCAATTGCGGATTCATTTGATGTGGTGCTCAAATAAATACAAATAATTCGGTAACATAAGACAATCTCTGTGTTTACTGTGAATTTTCATAGACTTTTTGCTGTTTCCAAGTTATTTAATTAAATGCACTATCCTTACATGTAAATACCGACGGCTGCCACATGTGTTCAAATCGCTTAAGTAACTAGTGTTCTATTTTTGTTTTGGGTGAATAAGATTTTAAGAGACTTTGACAGTTGTCGAAATACTTTATTATATCACTCAGTGAATGTAATATAAGCTGTCAATCCTTGCTTAAATTGCACATTTGTAGTCAATTTGTTTTATTTCGTGGTAAAATGTTAAATACCAGTGGCCGTTGCTGTCTTCAATCTTTCAATTGTAGAATAGCAGTTTACCTTGTTTTCTTCTGCGTTCAAAGTGATTCTTGTGTCGTATATGGAATTATTATTAGCATGTAATATTATCCAAAGTCCGGCCGAACGGCTTTCCGCACCCAGATCCTTGTTGCCAACCTGTATGTAAGGGTCAAAAATTTCATAAACCAAGCCTGGAGGAGTCTACGAACAAACTCCACTCATTTAGACCACGATTCACATTCACATCAAACCTATAAAGCCACAGTAGACTACATGACTTTTTTTCCTGTGAGAAAAAGAAAGAAAGATAGAAATAGGATCATATCCCAATGACATCGCCTGTACAATGGGATCCTGACCTCACTTTGAAGAAGAGTCCGCTGCCATGGTCATAGCCCCACAAGTTCTGTCTTTTCCTTGGAAAAGTCATGGTCTCGAATGAGATCATTCAAGTCCTCTTGATTCATTATGTGCGGCATGTCACCTTTTTCGTCAAATTCAGTCATGGGATTCAGACAACTCGTTTGGTGCTTCTTCTTCCACACTGACTTCATTTTCTAGTTCAAGGGCATATTTTTGTGGTCGGGTAGGAACTAGTAAACATCCGAATATGGAATAGTTAGAACAGCATATGGAGGATCAGGATATTGAACTGTTCCTCTTCTCCTCACTGAGAATCCGGCCCTTAAATATAGAAACAACCAGATATAACAGTTGTGTGTAAGGTTTGTAGGCTCCAGGAAAAAAATAGGCACAGGAAATTGTATCGATTTTTTTTTGTGACTTTTCAGCCATAGTCATAATGTAACCGAACAAAAGTTGCAACATATACGTGGTGTCTATGACACAAGCTGTTCTCCAACCTTCATACCAAAATAATGCTGATAGACAGCCTTCACAAGAGGCGTCATACTGTATGATTAAAGTGCTATTTAACTACCAATGCACTAAAATATTTACTAACTACATATATTTTCGGGGCATTTTACTTTAACGGATTTTACACTTCACAAGCACTCGCAAACAAGAATTTCCGCACTAATTAAATCACAAACAATATTATACTGAACGTCACAGCAAGAGTAATAATGTGTATAACCAACAAGCAGCTGAAGAATATCGTGTTTTGTCATTTAATAGGTGTGGCAAGTACATATACAACATTACCCGAAATAAAAGCGTATATCGTCAAAGTTGCGTATGACATAGTCTCCACAGAGCAAGAACTGATCCCTCATTTTTATGCTGATTTATGTGTTCAGCTGGTGGAAATACGTAGGAATATTTTATTTTCCTGCTCGATTCTTTTTTATCGTTGGGTCGTCTAATAATTGGTCAAGGATCTCTCCAAAACTTATATGGAGGACTTCCTCCTCTTTCATAGCTTGTGTTTTAAAAGTTTCCAGCGACGTTTTTCTGTGGTTAGTACATCGTTCCAGCACATTTATAGCTAAGTAATTGGGGCCTCTCACTCTTTGTCTATTCATAAATCACACTACGGTAATACCACCGAGGCCTACCTACCTACCCCAAGCTGCCCCGCCTTTTTGGGCCCGTTGGCCCATGTGATTTTTTCTTTTTAATTTAATCAAGAGATTACTTGTTTAATATAAAACGTATGGACTTCAATACTTAAAGTTTATTTTAATACAAAGTCCTAAAAAAAAAAAACGAAACGAGTTTGTGGCATTCAGGGCCCAAAGGCTCCATGCTGATGCAGTTCGGCCACCAGGTTGCAAGTCTTATTTCAGACAACGCCACACTGGGCAACTTGCGCGTAGGTGATGAAAAACGGATAATAAGAAAAACACAACACCCAATCCACGAGCGGAGAAAAACCCCAAGCCGGCCGGGAATCGAACGTAGCCCTGCTGCATGGTAGACAAACCCTTTATCACTGAGCTAAGCAGGCGGACAAAAACTTCATCCGCTTTATCACGAAAACTACAATCAGAAATTGTGTTATACGTCACACTGTTACAACTCTGGCTAGAAGGCCCGTAAACTGTATGTCTTCGTCTGAATAACTGGTAGGACCTTCAAACATTCATAGGAAAGCTTTTCACGTCATTTTTGGCATATGACGCTTGTGTTCACGCCTTATAACCTGGACGGTGAATACATTTATCACATGGTTAGATGAGAGTAAGTGGTTTAAGACACCTAAAAGAGACTGAATGCTTATCTACATCTCGAAGAGCATTCTTAGGAGTGTCTATTTCCTTTCTGTGTTTTACTTCAGGAATTCATCGTGTGATTCATCTTGATCGTAACCACTTTTTTTTTAGAAAATACGTTTTTACGCAGAACATTCGCACTTCTGGTAAAAGTTTTTTTTTTCTGTGGAGGCTTTTTGTTTATATTGTACCGCATCTTTCGCTGGGGTATCTGTCAGTATTGCTGAAATTCTTTTTCGTTTGTTTGTTCTAGTTTCTCTTGGTTGCGATTTCTCAAATGACCTGGTTCTTCAGATGTCGGGAAGCACGGCTGGCCACGTGTGCGAAGGCATCGATGAAAATCCATAAGAGAAGAAAATGAAACATCTCACCGGTTTCAAATCAGTGTAGGACACAACTTGCTTACGTAAAACTTGCTTTGAGTATGATCTAGGTGTCGCCTACGTTGGACCTCTGAAACAAGTGTACTTACAAAGGGACAATAAAGGGTAGGTTGGCAACGTGAGGCAAGGTGCCCCTGTTTACATGTTGCTTTTCTGGCCTTCATAGCACTGTAAATATTTTAATTCGTTAACGAACGCGTTGTCAACATTTATCGCTGCTTACAGTGTCAAAACAATCCTTAAGCTATGGGTTTTAATCGTTGTACTTATTTGTGTAGTAAGACCGTTGTCTTCGAGTACACAACGCAATATCTCGACCAAACAGAATTTTCATTCACTAAAAAGAAAAGACAAAACGCTTGCCTTTCCTCGCTCGACGATTTGACTGCGCTGACACTTTTGTGGAAGGACGACGGTATTGTTGCCATCACCATCCTTGGCATATTCTAAACGCAGTTCACCGAAATAATACCAACTGGCTGTCTTGCCCCAAAGGTCACTGTGCCCTGGTATCCCCTATAACCTGCATGCTTTCATTTTGAAAGATAGGGACACTTCAGCCGTAAGTACTTTATTTATAAGCACGACCGATTTCGCAGCCTTTTAGCTACATAATGAGGTGCAGTAATTGAAGTGAAGTTCTGATTAGATTAGAGAATGGGGTGACGCAGCGTTCATTGCCATCAATTTTTTTCTGACTGTGAACGCTGGGTCATGCCATTCACTTTTCTCATCCGAATATGACTTCATTTTATTGCACCGGATCAGGCAGATAAAAGGATGCGAAACTCATCGTTCTTATAAGTAAAGTATTTACGGCTGAAGCGGTATCATTCCAAAACAACAATCTTCCGCATGTGTGCTTTCAGCATATACCCAAAGCCATGCCATGGGAACGATCACTGGTATCTGCAGTCACTGAATTTCGACTTGATATATATTGAAAGCCTTCATCCATATCATAAACAACAAAATATTGCAGGAATATAAGGGAACACTATGCAGTGTATTGGAAAATCATACCTTCCCGACAAGCAACGGATGACTTACCTTTCCCCATCTGAAATCCATTCAATGAACTGGACATCTATTACTAATTGTTTATAATGGCAGCGTATGGTTCAATTATTTAACTGTTCCTGTCACATCTGAGCATAGTTGTGACAAGGACCATTGCAGTAGATCTAAACGAGATGGCGGTACAGCATCTTGTAAGTGTGTTATGTAAGGTAATAGATAAGATTTGAAGAAAATAATTCAGAGAAAAGGCATATCTGTCAGATATGTGTCGGTGATTCACAAAGCCCAAAGCCCACATTGGTTCTCAATGTAGCTAACTCAAATTAAGTTTCTTGAAAAGGGTAGTGAAATTAAATGTTTTCAGTAAATGACGTCCAGGAAGACAATAAATCATTTGTAATGCAGAAGGGGATGTTATGTTTGAATTTACAAAACGACATATTGAAAATATTTCATCGATCGAATAATGAGCTTCGACTTCACGAAAAGTGAGCAAACTACGAACCTATTTCACAACATGAAAGGATCCATTTAAGATTTTATATATGCGGAGCGATCACAAGATAGGCTGTTAGTCATTACGGCACGTAATTGAACAGATTTCACCCATAATTCCAAACCAGCGTGAATCCACAACCAGACTAAATAAGAAGGAGAATAACCAGACTGCTGCCCAACCAGAAAACCATGAAAACAGTGGCGTAAACACTTTTGAAACTATATCGCGTCATGGTTGCACATCTGTGAACATTTCCCATTGGCTAATGGCCAAACCAGGTCTCCAAAGACAGGTAATGCGTCAGTGTAAGGAATTTCGACTAATCGAAGCTGACCAGAATACAAAGATGCAGAGCACTGGGGAGATAATCTCACGATTTACGAAAGGCAAGAATACTGTTGGCAGAAAACGAGAGTGCAAAGGAACTAGCAACTTTCAGGCACATGCCGTTTCTGTTTTCTTTGTGTTGGAAATGCCGTGTGGCAAGGGCCACCCGTCGGGTAGACCGTTCGCCTGGTGCAAGTCTTTCGAGTTGACGCCACTTCGGCGACTTGCGTGTCGATGGGGATGAAATGGTGTAGTAAAGACAACACAACACCCGGTCCCTGAGCGGAGAAAATCTCCGACCCAGCCGGGAATCGAACCCGGGCCGTGAAGTACGACATTACGTCGCGCTGACCACTCAGCTACCAGGGGCGGACTTTCTTTGTGTTGATTTTAATATTTTTCAGGTGGATAATCGGCCTGCGTTGATGAAGTTTGCCTTTACAATTGAAAGTGTCTGTTGATTCAGCCTCCCTATATTTCAATTACTTATTTTTGCACATCGATTATGACAGCATCTTTTGGCATTTTTATGGAACCGCTGCTACATGGTAGGTATTTAGTACTCACTGGCGATCTCCGAAGGGTGTACGTCATCCCATGAGCGAGTAAGGCGTGGTGATGTTAGATGAGCGCATTGTATTTGAAGGAAGGAATGGAAGCAGTTGCAATTTGGCCGTAATAAAGAGTCACTTGTACGGAAACAATTGTACTGAGACAGGCGGTTTGTTGTTGACAGATGTGTGTTGTAATACGTGGGCTTGTCACATTGTGCAATGCATATTATTATGCCAACGGCCTTGCCGCAGTGGTTGACACTTCCCGTCAGATTAGCGAACTTAAGCGCTGTCGGTCAGGGTTAGCATTTGGAAGGGTGACCATCCGGTCTGCCGAGCTCTGTTGGCAAGCGGGCTGCACTCAGCACTTGTGGGGCAAACTGAGGAGCTACTTGATTGAGAAGTAGTGGATCTGGTCTGGTAAACTGACTGAGGGCCGGGAGAGCGGTGTGCTGAAAACATGCCCCTCCATATCAGCATCCAGTGACGTCTATGGGTTGAGGATGGCACGGCGGCCGGTCGGTACCGTTGGGCCTTCCAAGGCCTGTTCGGATGGAGAATTTTAGTCGGTGCTGAGCAGTTTCGCGTATAAGCTGCATGTTGTTGTGTGCTGTTGCAAGCGGACAATGCTGAGCCTAAGCAGGCCGTTTGCAAGTTATTTGTACCAGACAAGCTGGGGTCCGATATTTCTATTGCCACTCAGCTGAAGAGAAACAGTGCATGAAAATGGTATTCATACTGTGAGTAGCTGCAGTATTAGTTTTTAGAGAATAACCATTTTTCTTTAACTGATTTTGACAAGCGCTTGTTGTCCCTTCCTATGTATTCTACTCAGCAGTCCGAGGGAAGGTGTTAACGCTTTCCTTGCCTCAGGGCTCGGCGTGTAGATAGTGGCAGTGTGATTGATTAGAGTTTCTGATAAAACACGTAGCAGAGTGACGAATAGACTGAGCTCAGTATTTTATATTTGATTACGTCTGTGTCCAATATCTAACCAAAGATTTGGCGAAACTAAATCGTTGTTTTCATTCAGCAAACAAACGGAGAAAATTTCTGTACGTTTCTCAATATTACCCATCGGGGGCCATGCCAAATGCAACTGTATTTAGTGCAGCGGATGCTACTTGTCACAATAAGTTACTCGAGAGAATTTAGTGCTAATTATTCTAATAACCTCGACGTTTATTGGTATTTTACCATTTTTTATCATTCTCGGATTATCTCTCCACTCTCCTATTTCTTGTACAGCAATAATAAACCAATATTTTGTGATTAACGTTCATCTGGATTACTAGCGTTCGCTACTGCAGTACAAAGTCTGAGAAGTGTTACAGTTGCATGTTTGGGACAGCTTTAGAAATGTAAGCTAAGTGTCGCTGCCGAACGACGAAGTCGCGCCTCTCGAATTCTTGTCTTATTTGTTTCAAGTGGTGTGAAATTTTGAGTCCATGCAAAAGTAATTGTGTGATTTAATGTACTGTCACATGTAATGATAGGATGCGATCGCTGGTAGCCCACAGAGGTTGTTTAGTCTATTAATCGAGCAACATCAGAACATTTATAAAAGAGTGACAGATTATAACGCTGCTCTATACGTGTGTTGGTAACTGTCGAAACATACTTGGATTCACGCAAATGTTCATCGTCGATGTAGATATCTCATTTTAGCAGGCGCCACAAACAAGTAACTTTAACCTCAGTACATGCTGTCCTTCGTGTAAGGATATTATATGTCCAAGATGATAGTTAAGACGAGTGTACTTACACCAGATTCAGAATAACTGAATTATTTGATACTGCGTACCTTGTTTCATACTCATTGTTTAGTAGATGATAAGTAACGCTCCCAGCACTCGCAGTAGCTTTTGTTTAATGACTCATTTCCGCTAATTTTGTTGTCGAAGTTGCTGCACATTTCAAAACTTTACACAAACGTATGGACGGTGGGTAGAAACAATTTGTGCTAAGAAATCAATTTATGGCGTCAAATAAACAGCAGTTAAATATAAAATTAAACTTTTTATTTAGTTTACTGAATCATCAGAGACAAGCAGTGTAGCGTCCAAGGAATGTGGTGTATTCATCCCAAGATGGCTGCCCTGTAGGCAGCGTGATACGGGGCGACGTAGGCAGCAGAGTATGGGGCGGCGTAAGCCACGGGGGCTGCGGCAGCGGTGTAGGCGACGGGGGCGGCGACTGCGTGGGCGGTGTAGGCCACGGGGGTGGCGGCCACGTAGCTGGCCAGCAGGCCGGGGGCCGGCTTGGGTCCGGGGGCGGCCATGCAGGCGGCCACCAAGGCCAGGACGACGATCACCTGCAAAGGACAACACGTTCAGTAAACACTGACTACTTGCGAAAGTCAACTGGCCTACTGGATGTATAGAGTAAGTTACATATACTGTAGTACAGATTCCTAAGAGAATAAATTTAAATCTTTAAACTTTTGGAAAGTACTTTGAGATGTTCTTTTCTCAATTGACAGACCAGTCCTTGTCATATCCTATACCTTTTCCTGTTGTCGGGCTTTGTCTAATAATCCTATGACCAATGTCGAAGCGTAATACTGAGTCCCGTTAATAGCTAAATATTTTATAGTATGAATCGTAAACTCTGCAGTAGAGTGAGGGCTGTTTTCAAATTTCAAGCAAGGATAGAACTGTGTCTGAGATCAGAGCTCGAACACAAAACCTTGCTTTCCTCGAACAATGTTCTTACCCACTGAGCTATTCATGTATGACTCGCAGCACCCTCTGACAGCCTTGCTTCTGCCAGTATCCGTCCCTCACTTATAAAACTGTACAAACGATCTTTTGCATACTAGCAGGACAAGAACACTTGTAAGAAAGGAAATGGCGGAGATATGGCTTAGCAACAGCCTAAGACAAAGGCTTGGGCAAACTTTGGTGATCCGCGAGCCTGATTCACGTACGTAAGCTCCCTGGCTGCTCCGTCACATGGCACTACAGCAACCCATAAAGTGAAAAATATAGCATCCGTGCTCTTCATGTTCATGAGGTGCCGCTAATGTTAATTTTAATGTATGTGAAATCTTATGGGACTTAACTGCTATGCTCATCAGTCCCTAAGCTTACACACGACTTAACCTCCCCGTCACCATGGTCAGCTGAACTTGAGGAAATGCGTCAGTCTGTAAGAAGGCTGAGGAGGCACTACCAGCGCAGTGTCGTCTGCTGGGAAAAGCAAAGATGGTTACTGCAATACCGGGAGGCAAAAGAGAAATTTCATAAAGAACTAAAAGAAGTCTGAATACGCAGTTGGGAAAGATTTGTACTGGACCAGTTGGCCTTGGACCCATGGGGAGTACCCTACAAACTAGTAAGGGAAAAGATCCGATCCCCAATGATGCTATCAACGGTCAGGCACTGGGATGGGATGACGGAGTCCTGCCAGGAGACTGCCGAGGTCCTTCTCCGATCCCTGATGTCTGATGACGATGAGGCCAGCGACACGGAAGGCCAGTCCCAGCTACGAAATGAAGATTCAGACAGAATAGGTAACGACAGGGCAGTCTACCCCTTCTCCGAAGAGGAGGTAGCCGGCCACATCAAAACACTAAAAACAGGGAAAGCCCCCGGCCCAGACGGCATTGTGGCGGAGGTGGTGCAGTTCTTGGCACCCCAACTGGTGGCGCCACTAACCCAGCTATACAATGAGTGCCTAAGACAGGAAAAATTCCCGAAAATCTGGAAAGAGGCAAATGTTTTGATTATCAAAAAGGGACCCGACAAGGACCCAGCGGATGTCAAGTACTATAGACCGATCTGCCTACTGGACATCCTTGGTAAATTACTTGAGAAATTGCTAGCTGACAGACTGCACACCGAGTGCTGTGCGGGATGAGTGGCAGGCAGTTCGGCTTCAGGCCGGGGCGATCGGTAACCGATGCGATCGCTCTGGCGGCTGAGGTCTGCGGCTCTACCCCGTACAAGTACGTTGTTGGCATCATGGTTGACATCAGTGGCGCCTTTGACAACCTGTGGTGGCCTTCGCTCTTCTCCTGCTTGCGGGGGAAGGAGTGTCCACGGTCGCTATATGGTTGCCTGAGGAGCTATTGTGAAGGGTGGGAGGTCTGGCTATCATCCCCTAGCGGCAGAGTAGGAAAACCTATAACTAATGGATGTCCCCAGGGTTCCGTCTTAGGTCCCTTGTTGTGGGACATCCATATGGAACCACTTTTAGATAGTTTGCAGCAGAGTGAAGAAGTGCTAGAGGTGATAGCCTACGCAGATGACCTCCTTCTGCTGGTCGGCGGCCGGAGCCGCGAGGACATCGAGCCAAAAATAGACAGAGCAATGACCAAATTACAACTGTGGTGTACAAATACTAAAATGATGATCTCACCAACAAAATCGACGTACTTAATGCTGAAGGGACAGCTGGTAAGGAACCCTGCAGTCAGAATCGGAGGCTCACCAATTATAAGACGACAAGAGACTCACTACTTGGGCGTCATTATCGATGAAAGGTGGAACTTTGGGAGACACATTGAGTCCGTAACCCTAAAAGCACTACAAGTACTTGACAACCTTACTTCCATAGGCCACAAACGATTCCACCTTCCACCGCACCTAATAAAGCTGTATCACAACAGTATATTAACGTCAATAGTGAGTTACGGATCGGGAGTCTGGGCACATAGGCTCACGAGGGTGGTGCCTGCCATGGCAGTGAGAAGAGTACAGAGACACATGCTGTTAAGATCTATAGGGGCGTACAGAACATCCCCAGGAAGTGCACTATTAATAATAACGGGGCTCTGTCCTTTAGATATAAAAATACGGGAACAAGCAGCATGGTATTGGGTTAAGAAGGGGAACAACACGAAAATTGAGAATATCCTGGGAGCACTGGTGAGGGACAAGAGAGAAATACGCAGAAGGGGTGAGGACTTATGGCAGCAGTCTTGGGAAACGGATGAAACTGGCAGAAGTAGCTTTGGGTTCCTGCCAAATGTAAAAGAAAGGTTATGGATGAAGTACTTCGAGCCAACGCGGGGTCTAATACACTTTCTCACTGGTCATGGGCCCTATCCGACATACTTGTGTCGGTTTGGGAAAAAGGCTACACCCGAGTGTGACTGTGGCGCTTCGGAGGGCACTCCCGACCATGTGGTTTACGAGTGCCCCCTTTTCGATGATGTGGCAGTGACGCTAAGACAACGGCTTCCACATAACAATACATACACCTATTAAGACTTGAAGAGGCTTTTGAAAGTCTAAATAGTCTGGCAAACGAGGTATCACGGAAAGTACTGACAGCATACTTGAGGGACTTTCACGACTAAAGACAAATACTGAACATGTCCAATTACCCTGATCCTCTACCGCCTATGCGTGGACAGGTCGACTTGTCAGTTGCAATCCGCCATCTGCAGGACTGGGGGGACCGGGGTACACTAATCTAGACCAAAAGCACCGGAATTGACGTAGGATAGTACAGTAGTTGTAGCTTTAGATATAGATATTAAGTTAGGAACCTGCAGCGACAAACTATCTTGACCTGCCCAGTGTCAGGGGCACGCTCATCGGGATTAGCTCGATGAGCAGGGCCTAAAGTAGTAGGTTTATATCTAGGCTGACACACCTGTAACGCTGCAGGCAGTTAGGAATTAATAAGTAGGAAGAAAACTAGCAATTAGCAAGTAGTATAGATTAATAGCTGTAGTCTGCCTATAACCCTGTATTGAATCCTGTCTGTAGCTCACAATAACAAACATAGTACCATTGTAATAACAACAAAAATAGCTGCTTGATATATAACATTGTAGTATTATTATGACCCACTAATCATTAAGGTGGTGGGTTCCTTTTGTACAAATATTTTAGATGTTGTCAATAAAGATTTAAAAAAAAAATATATCCTAAGGACAAACACACACACCCATGCCCGAGGGAGGACTCGAACCTCCGCCGGGACCAGCCACACAGTCCATGACTGCAGCGCCTAGACCGCTCGGATAATCCCGCGCGGCCTGAGGTATCGCGTCGATATGAATGGCACCATATTCCCGACACATCATACCTAAAAAATTATGCTTAAAACACGCCCTTATGTTATTCACATATTGTTCACACTCCTTCAGATGTATGTGTTTATTTACGTGTCGTAAATACTATATCTTTACCTACGATGTCTTACAATTGCTGTTTTGATAACATAGGTTGCAAAATTTTCAAACGCCGTTAGTAAAGAAACAATGTACACGACACATAAATAAATGTAAACGTCTGAAGATGTGTCGTTAGGCATCTTGAAATACGTCTACAAAATCAGCTGGTTACAGCTAATCAAACCAAGTGGTTGCAGCTCCAACTTTATAGATCATATATAAATGACCTAGTAGATAGTGTCGGTAATTCCATGCGGCTTTCCGCGGATGATGCTGTAGTATACAGAGAAGTTGCAGCATTAGAAGACTGCAGCGAAATGCAGGAAGATCTGCAGCGGATAGGCACTTGGTGCAGGAGTGGCAACTGACTCTTAACATAGACAAATGTAATGTATTGCGAATACATAGAAAGAAGTATCTTTTATTGTATAATTATATGATTGCGGAACATACACTGGTAGCAGTTACTTCTGTGAAAATATCTGGGAGTATGCGTACGGAACGAATTGAAGTGGAATGACCATTTGAAATTAAATGTTGGTAAGGCGGGTGGCAGGTTGAGATTCATTGGGAGAGTGCTTAGAAAATGTAGTCCATCAACAAAGGAGGTGGCTTACAAAACACTCGTTCCACCTATACTTGAGTATTGCTCATCAGTGTGGGATCCGTACCAGGTCGGGTTGACAGAGGAGATAGAGAAGATCCAAAGACGAGCGGCGCATTTCGTCACAACGTTATTTGGTAAGCGTGATACCGTCACGGAGATGTTTAGCAAACTCAAGTGGCAGACTCTGCAAGAGAGGCGCTCTGCATCGCTGTGTAGCTTGCTGTCCATGTTTCGAGAGGGTCCGTTTCTGGAAGAGGTATCGAATATACTGTTTCCCCCTACTTATACCTCCCGAGGAGATGACGAATGTAAAATTAGAGAGATTCGTGCGCCCACGGCGGCTTTCCGGCAGTCGTTCTTCCCGCGAACCATTCGAAACTGGAACAGGTAAGGGAGGTAATGACAGTGATACGTTAAGTGCCCTCCGCCACACACCGTTGGGTGACTTGCGGAGTATAAATGTAGATGTAGATGTAGATAGAGTAAGCTCAGTTTCAACAGTTGCAGGTCCGCAATGGACAATTATTTACTAACGTTATTATGAGAATTAATAAAACAACAAAATATGGTGTTGGGATATTCAGTTGCAGTAGACAATCAATTAGGGGTGGCTATGCGAATTTTTTCTGAAAACTGGACCCGGCCCGTAATTTGCCGGTTGTCTATCCTTCGCGTAAAGGAATTTTCCCAGGTGTACGCTCTTTTACAGACCGGGGCATCTGCATTGATGATCAAAATTAAATCACTGCGCTTACTGGTACTGCAGAGTACGATCGTGATGTATATTCCACAAACTATTATTTACAAATTTGGCAGGAGATTTAGCACATTTCACCGGTGAGCAGATCGACACGATTCCTCTAATTCACCGTCCGATATTAATATTGTAGTAAAAATTGTGTTCTAAACTCATGACATGGCGCAGTATAGACAGATTTGAAATTTAATGTCGTACAGTGAACTGCAATATCGTTAACAAGAGTTTTGCTAGGCTGCACCATTTCGTAAAATTGTGTAAATTTTCTAAGACTGTGATACTTGCCGGAAGGTCGAACGAGGATTACCTGATGCATTACACGCTGAAGTGTAACAACATTAAATTCACAACAAGAACCATCGTAGCTTTAAACAAGCTGGTCCTACACTAGACGTATTAAACTGTGAACACACTGCTAAGAGCTATGTAGTCTTCAAAGGATTGTAAGTCATTTACAATATTATGAGAATGTTTATACCATGCACACCTATGTCTACAAGTGGTTGTGCCTTTAGTACAAGATGTGAATATTTATATCATCTGCATTTAAACGCGGCACACCGTCTTATGGTGTGTTCTGACGGTTGCCCTGCTACCACTACCATTTTGCTACCTCTCCATCTATTTTCGCGAATGGCTCGTGGGCACAGTGAACGTCCGTAATCTTCCACATTAGTTCCAACTTCGTGAAAATGCACATTACAGAACTGTGTTTAATTATTAGAAGTGCATTATCTATTTTAGTATTCCGCAACACACCAGGCTACGTGTGGCGTCGGGTACTTCTCTGCCACTTACTCACCATCCTCCTTCCCTGCTCCATTCGCGAATGGACTCGCTACTAAGATACATATCAAATTATCTTTCCTTGCTTACTACGCAAAACAGATTTCCCGTTACTTAACGATCACAGTGTTAGAACATCTCTCAGTAATACTCAATAAGGCCAACCTTTGAGCAACTTAAAGTGTAGGATTGCACTTGCCAACCCCACTCACCTGCTTGTACATCTTGCTAGCTTGACGGCTACTGGTAACCTGTGACTGTGCCTGGCTGCATGTCCTTTATATACTATGCGCATTGCCGTGGCACGTTTTCAAGTCACGTCCACTGCGGTGGGACAGTAGCGCCAAGTCGATTGCTGTGGGTCGAGGCTGGGAGACGAGTTGCCAATAGTGGAGTAGGCAATACCTGATGCAAATTGTTGAGGACTCCCAGTGATGTTGCTTCACTGGACCCGGGTTAGCTGCCAGCGTGCCTAAATCATTCTGAAGTCGTCCTACTGAAACGTCTGGAACAACTCTATCGTCGACAGGGAATTAAATCACAAATTTGGGTCACTCATTCTCTTCCAATACGAATCTGCGGTGTAATTTTCATAATTTTTAATAGAAGTGTACTGACATCTTCGTCCACGAAATATTATGAATATTACAGGTATGTCTACAATCTTGGTTAGATACCTAAGTTGTCGTCTATCAAAAATAGGATTCCGGAGTGTACCATTGCATCTAGAAAGACACATTATACTTTTTCCTATCGAATTACACTTCATTTACTTTGCCTGTTATTTTCCAATTTCTTTATCTTACATTTCCATTGCCCTTTTCCTGATATACTGAGTGTTGGTTCACGTACTCAGATTTGCTACATTTCCTTCGTTTCGTAAGACTTCCGATAACACTACATTTTGTGTACTTAGCGTAACTCGAAGTTCATCTCATTCACGGTACATTTCAGGTCGAATTTTTTAATCTAATTTTTTATTGGATTGATATGTTCCTTAGAGATTCTGTTTTTAAAATTCATCTGTACAAAGTGTACCATAAATGTAAAAATATGTTGAAACCGCAATTTGCTGCACGAAAGGCCTGGTGCATTCGAGTATTGAAATGCAACCAATGTAATACGACAACAGTTACCGACGGAGGAGGGGTCTTGTTAGTTTCAGATAGTGTCACAGAGGGCATAACGTTCACTTAAAATACTACTGTCAACAAGATTTCTCTTCGTAACATGATTCGTTTTTGGTAAACAATCTTAAAGTACGTGCCTGTTTCGCCTGTACTTGTCAGTTGCTTATTATTCGAAGTAAAATGAGAGTCCCTGAAAATAAAAAAATACGTACTTATACTGACAGAAAACGTTCGATTAATACATTCCTCAATTTGCCACGAGCTTTAACTCAAGAAGGCAATTACATTGTACGTTTCTATAGCTTTAGAGTTGTCGTTTTTTCTACTGTAGTAAGTAGGATTCGTGCGATATATTTTACGTAATTTCGATTTTGGGTTCATGATTTTATAAGGCTCTTTTTGCAAAAAATGTCTTTTATTTCTAAATGCCACCATTTTGTTACAAAACTCTAAGAACCATGTCAGACAATACCAACAGTTTCTTTACAGGTTATTTAAATTCAGTTCTATGTTGAAAACTGTTCGGTTCACACTCCCACCAACCGTTTTCGCACTCAGCAAAATACTTTCGGCGATGTCGAGTAGTGTCCTCTTGGTGAAAGGTTTTTAATTTTAAAAAAAAAATACAACACAATCTTATGGGTTTACAATAAAGGTCTTAAGTCAGTTTTGTTATTTGTTGGTTATGTTATTGAAAAATAATGAATATCGGTTCCACAAACGGGCGACACCGTTGTCTATCCATTAATGTATCTTCCTTTTGTGTCAGCAGTTATCTATTCCACGAGTCATTGCACAAAATTCATCTTGTAGCTATATTGCAGGTAAAATTCAATTCATACCTTACAGGTCACTGTACTTTCTGCCGATGCCCACAGCACCACTTCATAGCCTAAGGCAGTTTATAATCTGCATATCAAAAATACTTTGCTTCACCCTTCCTATCTCAGCAATATCATTTCGTCTGTCAAAAGCACGTCAGCAAACCGATCTCTTTACCCTACATTAACAGATTTTAAATATAACTGTATGGTACTTAGGATAAATGGAATCAGTGAATGCAGCATGTAACTTCATGAGATGCATGGCAATCAGTGAATTACATTTCACCCATATGAGAAGTTCAGCAGCGGATTACCAGTTCGATTGAAGAATGATGTGACTTTGAATTGATTATGGCTTTGTTGTAGAAATTACGTTGACGTTGATCAGGATTCGTTTGGAAAATTCATGCTATAACTAAGCCACGACGGTCAGAGGCCGATTAGAAAATATCTTTCTCTAAAAAAATCTATGAAGTCTGAACCAAAACACAACAGCACTAGGACAAAATGTGTGTCATTTGTGTAATAGGAAGAAAGGTGTATAAAAGCTGAAATCAATTTTAACGCAACGAAGTATACGTCTTATCGAACGAAGACCTGCATTTTGCTATATTAATATTGTACATTATCAGTTAAGTACCAATAAGGGGAAATATATTTAATTCACACTTGAGACTGTCTGCAGCAGTGTAATCGTCAGAAATATGTACCCTTCAATGATCAGTATGAGTGATTAATTTACCACGACAGGTAATTATGCCGGAAAAGCGTGTGTTGGAAGGGAAGTATGATTTTACGTCTGATTCTAAAAATGCAAGACTCCCAGTATCAGACAAATTTGAAGGAAGCAAATACAATTGGATTATATTCCATTACTATTGTTGTACTACTTTTATGTCACATTTATAAATTCTTTACGAAACTATATCAATTTTCCTCAGCTGCTCTTCGAAATCCTTTGCCCTCTCTGACAGAATTGCAACGATTGCAACCTCAAAGTTCTTTTTTCTTCTCCCAGTTTAGAAATCTTGGTTTTTATCTACTTGCTCAAAGTACAGATTCGCCTATCGACGGGGAGAGGTTAGAACCCTGTCTCACTCATTTCGCTACTACTGCATTCCTTACATTCCTTTCATTTGTATATCTACAGTATGGTTCCTGTGCAAGTTATGAATAATCTTTTCCTACTTGCACTTCATCCTTGCATCATTCGGAATGTCAGAGAGTAAAGCTCAGTAATATTGTCCAAAGATTTCTCTAAATCCGTAAATTCCTTTAACGTAGGTTTGCTTGTCCTTGACCAAACATATCTCCGTAACCCAAAATGAATTTCACCATGATTACTTGCTTCTAGTTTTCCCATTCTTCAGTAGATGTTTCGTTTCTGTATTGTGGAGTCATTGATGTTTCGGTAGTGTTCACACCTATACAACACCGGCCTGTTTTGGAAATGACGCTATTACGGTATTTTTTATGTCTCAGAATATTTAACGGACTCACACCTTGCATACCAGGTGCAATAGTTGTGCAATGATTTTTTCCACGGCTTACTGTCTCGAGGACCTCAATATATTTGAAGGAATGTTGTTTATTGCAGTTATTTTTAAGTCATCTGTCTTTTGAACAGTTTGCCGTGGCTGACACGACTTGCTGTCTCGTGCTATCTTCTTCATCAATTAGTACCACTTGGCCACCTATGTTCACAGTTATTTGTTGGATGCATTGCAGCAGTCTCTGTGTTCCGCTAAAATGTTACCTTCAACAGCTACCTCTAGTAACATGGAAGTTACTCCCTCATAACTTAACACGCGTTGTCTACTATTGTCCCTTCTTCTTGTCAGTGTTTTCCATATGTTCTTTTTCTCGCCGATCTGAGGAGAATCTCCTCGTTCCTTATCTTAACAGTCCATGTACATATCAACATCCTTCAGTAGCATTTCAAACGATTCGATTCAAACCCTATTCTTACAGCCATCAATCAGTACCACACATTACTGTGCTTGAAACGTACGTTCTCAAAATATCTCTTCCTGAAAGTACGGCCACAGTTTGATGCTGGTATACTTTTCTTGGCCAACTATGCCTTCTTTTTCTACACTAGGTGGCTTCTTACTGGCTTCTTGTGTCGTTCACCTTGGGTTAGTTTGCTTCCAAGGCAGCAAAATACCTTTGTTTACATGGTGGTCGGCGATTTTGAAGTTAAGTTTATTGATAATCTCATTTATGTTATTTTACTTTCATCTTTCTACACTACTGATCATTAAAATTGCTACACCAAGAAGAAATGCAGATGATAAACGGGTACTCATTGGACAAATCTATTATACTAGAACTGACATGTGATTACATTTTCATGCAATTTGGGTGCATAGATACTGAGAAATCAGTACCCAGAATAACCAACTCTGGCCGTAATAACGGCCTTGATACGCCTGGACGTTGAGTCAAACAGAGTTTCTATGGCGTGTACAGGTACATGCCCGTGCAGCTTCAACACGATACCACAGTTCATCAAGAGTAGTTACTGGCGTATTGTGACGAGCCAATTGCTCGGCCACCATTGACCAGACGTTTTCAATTGGTGAGAGATCTGGAGAATGTGCTGGCCAGGTTATCAGTCGAACATTTTCCGTATCCAGGAAGGCTCGTACAGGACCTACAACATGCGGTCATGCATTAACTTGCTCAAATGAAGGGTTTCGCAGGGACCGAATGAAGGATACAGCCACGGGTCGTAACACATCTGAAATGTAACGTCCACTGTTCAACCTGCCGTAAAAGCGAACAAGAGGTGATCGAGATGTGTAACCAATGGCACCACATACCATCACGCCGGGTGATACGCCGGTATGGCGATGACGATACAAGCTTCCAATGTGCGTTCACCGCGATGTCGCCAAACACGGATGCGTCTATCGCGATGCTTTAAACAGAACCTGGATTCATCCGAAAAAAAGACGTTTTGCCATCCGTGCACCCAGGTTCGTCATTGAGAACACAATCGCAGGCGCTCGTGATGCAGCGTCAAGGTTAACGGCAGCCATGGTCTCCGAGCTGATAGTCTATGCTGCTGCAAACGTCGTCGAACTGTTCGTGCAGATGGTTGTTGTCTTGCAAACGTCCCCATCTGTTGACTCAGGGATCGAGACGTGGCTGCACGATCCGTTAGAGCCATTCGGATAAGATGCCTGTCATCTCGACTGCTAGTGATACGAGGCCGTTGGGATCCAGCACGGCGTTCCGTATTACCCTCCTGATCCCACCAATTTCACATTATGCTAACAGTCATTGGATCTCGACCAACGCAAGCAGCAATGTCGTGATACGATAAACCGCCATCGCGATAGGCTACAATCCGACCTTTACCAAAGTCGGAAACGTGATGGTACGCATTTCTCCTCCTTACACGAGGCAATACAACAAGGTTTCACCAGGCAACGCCGGTCAACTGCTGTTTGTGTATGAGAAATCGGTTGGAAACTTTCCTCATGTCAGCACGTTGTAGGTGTCACCACCGGCGCCAACCTCGTGTGAATGCTATGTAAAGCTAATCATTTGCGTATCACAGCATCTACTTCCAGTCGGTTAAATTTCGCGTCTGTAGAACATCTTCGTGGTGTAACAATTTTAATGACCAGTAGTGTAGATTTTATTCTCAAACCAAATTCGATACTCATAACCCCTAGTTTTTCTTTACATTTACGTAGGGTAGAGAAGTCATCCACGTATCATATCGTTGATACCCTTTCACGCCGTTTTTCAGTATTACTCGTGAAACATTCTTTTGTTTCAATCATTTGATCTGTACAGTGAAGAGTAGTGGCGAAAGACTACATTCCTGTTTTACACCCTTTTTAATCTGAGCACTTGGTTCTTGGTCTTTCACTCTTAAGGCTTCCTATTCATCTTCTCTACATACCGTATGTACCCCGTCTTTCCCTTTCGCTTTTTCCAATGTTTCTTAATATTTCGATCAACTTCCACCGTTTTACACTGTCAACTTCTGTTTCCCAGTCGACCAATACTATGAATGTATGTTGATGTTCCTTAAGTATTGCTTCCATTATTAAAGGAAACGTCAGAATTGTCTCAGAAATCTACCTGTTTGAAGGATAAACTTTTCCTCGGCTGTCATACAGACTTCCTTCTCCATGCCTCTGTATGCTCGTCTCCTTAGCGTCTAAGATGCTTAAACATGAAAATGATTATGCCATAGTTCTGTTACTTACCAGCCCTTGTTATTTTGAAAATTTTCTCGAAAGACTCATGGTACCTCCGCAAGCTTTCAGACTCAAGATAACAGGTACAGTTGCTTGGTTATCACATCCTTCACTGATTTCTGGAATTCCGAAAGTATTTTACTATCACTTATGCAAGTCTTCCAAAACTCTTCTGAACACTGAATCTAATACTTCTTCCCCAAATAGTCCTATATCGACTCCCATTTGTTTCTCAAAGATGCCTTTAATGTCCTCTTCCCATCTATTCGATCCCTCCTCGGCGTCTAACAATGTCATTCCCGTTGTAATGTTGACGTCCTCGCATATAATTTCACTGATGCTTGCTTTGACCATTTCTTCGCCATACCTTCCGCTTCACTTCCCTATTATTTCGCTCTGGGGTGCGCCTTAGAATCCAACATCTTATATCCGACCATGTGTCTGATTATGGTGTAATCTAGATGTAATCTTCCTTTATCTTCAGGTCTTTTCCAAGTATACTTCTCGATCTCTTGATTTTTTAATAGTGCATTAACTATTGCCAACTTCCGAAGGTGTTAATAACTGCAAATAAATTATCCTTTGTCTTCTCTTCTTGCTACTACAGAGCATTTCCACTGATACTAAACGAAGGGTATTTTCCAAACCCAGGAACTGTCTTGATTCGTAAGTAGTGCTCCATTCAAATCCTGGTGAATCTGGAAGGTATTCTCGTACCACAACTCTGTCTATAATGTGACTTCTTCCGACTGTCTTCTTCTGCTAAGTGGATTACGTACATCTTTTTGACGATCTTCAATGATAACATGCGCATCTCTATTTCTCATATCCCCTTTCTGGAAAATTTTTATGCATTTCGTCTGGTAACAGATTATCTTTGTCATTTAGAAGCCCTCCAAAAGCTGTATTATACTTTCATCAGTAGCGAAGAACTGTCTTTTACTGGAGCACATGATGTAAGGGAGATCTGTAATTATACTAGCACAAAGGGTTTTTTCGTTTATATAAATTATAAAGATTGTAATACATTTCCAAAACTATCTAAAATACCAACCCACATTGGTTATTCACATAACAGTACGATTTGGTGTCATGCCAAATTATCCAAATGCGAGTACACTAGTTAACATTGTAGTACACTGGGAAAACTATGTCCAACACAACGAAATTAAAAGTTTTTACTGTTTAATTGTGGTTATTTTTCGAATAAATGCTCTGTAGTAAAATTGCTGCAAGCGTTGCTGGTAAGGCAAAGATCATACAAAACTCAAAAAATATGTGAATAAACATGTTTGTGCGCTTGAAGCAAGAATAAAGAACATTAACGAACAATTGATAGCAGTTGTAGTAAATGTTGACACAAAAAACTTCGACATTAAAGAAAATATATCTGCTTTAAGTAGAGCTCTTGCGATGCTTCTGGTGTTATTGCAGTCCAATATTTATTAGATTTATAAATGGCAGAAATATTTCCAAGTACGTGAAAGGCTTCAGAAATCGCTCACGCAGGAAGATTGATCAAACATACCGTCGTTTGACCCCCATGTAGACTTTAGTATGGATGACATAGTATCAGGCGTAGAGAAGACATGTTGTCAGGCCTAAATGGAATCCCTAATCAGTATTACAAAGTGTACTCTTATGCATTGGGCCTTTAGTTAGCTTGCGAATCTGTCGCCCAATGCACTGACCCAAGCAACTTGAAAACAAGTTGTTGTGTATAAGAAGCGTAAAAGAATCGACTCAAAAAATTACAGACCAATATGTATTTAACATAGGAATGTTAGAAATTCTTGAAGGTATTCTGACTTCGAATGTAATGAAATTCCTTGAGACGAAAAAGGGTTTTGTCTACAAATTAGCTTAATTTCAGAAAGCAACACACTTGCGAAACTCGGCGTGCCTTTTTTCACGTGATATCCTACGAAATGTGGATGAAGATTGCATATTCATTACTCCTCGTCTTCATAAAAGCGTCTGTCAACATGCCCAAAGGCAAACTTTTAATGGAGGTACGAGCGTACGCATGGGTTCTCGGACACGTAAGTGGCTCTAAGACTTCTTCAGCAATATGATCAGTAAATGGTAGCCGACGGCGAGGATTCAAAAGAGACAAGAGTATAATCAACAGAGACCTTGTGAGGTGCAATAGGACGGCTATTATTCTCCATATAGGCCCGACTTAAATGATCTGACGAACAGGGTGAGAAGCAATCTGCGGCTGTTTGCTAATGACGATGTGGTGTACGGGAAGGTGTGGCCGTTGAGTGACTGTAGCGGCATACAAGATGACCCAGGCAAAATTTATAGTTGTTATAAAAGTCAGCTGGGTCTAAATGCAGACAGATGTAAGTTGATGAGGATGAATAGGAGAAATAATATCGTAATGATCGAATCCAGTATCAGTAATGTACAAACTGACACAGTCAGGCCGATTAAAAATCTAGACTTCACGTTGCAAAGCAATATGAAACGGAACGAGCATGTAAGGATTGTAGTGGGGATGGCAAAACGTTGGCTTCGGATTATTGGGAGAGTTTTGGGGAAGTTTGGTTCATCTGTAGGGGAGACCGCATGTGAATCACTAGAGCAACCCGTTGTTGAGTACTGCTCAAGTGTCTGAATCTCCCAAAAAGGTCGGATTAAAGGAGGACATCGAAGTATATCAGAGGTGGGCTGCTAGATTTACTGACGGTGGGTTCGATTGGCACGAAGGTGTTGCGAAGACGCTTCGGGGACTTAAATGGGAATCCCTACAGAGAGGGCGAAGTTCCTTTCGAGGACTGAAGAACTATCCTACTATTGCCAAGATGCGTTTCGTGTAAGGACTACGAAAAGAATACACGAGAAATTTAGGTTCGTACAAGATATACACATAGTCATCTTCCCCTGCTCTATTTGTGATTGGAAAAGAGGAAAAATTATTGCTAGCAGTACAAACATACCGATAAGTCATTGTAAGTACAGAGTGCTGTAATTACGCTTTCGCGTCTACCACTCCCGTCAGTGGTTTGCGGTGAGGAAAAAGTGTGTAGATTATAACAACAGTGTTGACGATATATCAATGCATTTGACCTGTCTTGAGATTAAATGTGAATAGATTTGTAAGACAACAGTGGAGACGGTCTCAAATGTATTTGACGATAATGTGTAACTTTATTTAGTGCAAACCTTCGTGACCTTGATTAACGGAGAACCTCTGTTCCTCGAATATAATATTACAAAGCAGTCAAAATCCTAATGAAAGACTCTTGTAGTAGCTTATACCGACTAGCGCTTATAAAATAAGTCACTGCCATTTACAAAAAACGTAATAAAATGGAACACCTGCCTCTGTCGTTTTGATGTTATTTTATTATATTCCAGTTTCGGTGACTCAGTACGCTATCTTCAGGCCTTACATGATGCTGAGGATGTGATTTCTCATCATACACACGATCCCATTAGTGACCAAGGTCTATGACCTGTCTTACGCAGAATAATGTAAAAGTGATGTTGTGTCCGCAGTGTTAGGCTGCTACATTATTCCATCGCTAACAATACCGATGTTTGACTGGAGGTATCAAACGTCATGTCGCAAGGTCCTGTTTTCGAAAATCAGAAGGCGCCACTACTTATGGCCTCTGTTCTGTGAGGAGAAACTACTATTTTCTATGGCACTACTCTGAAAAGAACGTAGGTAGCTCAATAATGTTAATTTATGCATATTCCCATAAGTCTTCTCCAAGTCTAAGAAGAGAGCTTTGAAATTGCAAACAAGCTACGCACGATTTTTCATCTTCCTCTGCCTTAGCTAAAAGCATGGACCCTTTTTCGCAGGGAAACGGTGCCCCCCCACACCCCCCAAGGAAACTGCATCGTTACCTAAATATTCTGCGAAAATTCTACTGCGTCAAAGTTCAGGAGACTTCCAGACCTCCAGCGGCCTCGTTATAGTATGCTCCTTTTCCAGCTTGATGTGTCGTTAAGTCGGCCATATCGACTTTCATTGCTTTGCTGCCTAGTCAGTCATCTGGAGTACGATTCGAGCTTACAATGGGTCATGAAATCGGTTACATGCAAAACGAGTACGAAGGGGTAACCAAAAAACAAACGTGCTGTCAGCGGAGCTTGTGTAGTAAACATTTCTGCCGCTAGGCTTATACAGCGCAACTCAGTTCAGTGCCGCCTCTGTTTTCGACATGGGTTGTTCTGTTCATCTGCAGCGATTGTTTGTGCTTGCACTGTTTTGTTCTTGTTTCGTTTATTATCGGGGCAAGTTTCAGTGAACAATGTGCAGCTGTAAAATTCTGTTTTTTACTCCGTAAAACTCTTTAAACTAGCATCTGTTGCATCTGTCGGTGTTGATTTTGGTATTATTGGTAATTTTATTTTATTATTTGTAGTGGATGAAGATGATGAAGCCGATTAGTGCGCTCTTTGAACAGCACTGGATTGCATCGAGACTTAACTTCGGAGATACAACATCTCCTACACAAAAATAATGAATTGGTATAAAAGTTTAAAAATCAATTTGAATAAATAGTCGCACATACTTAAAAAATAATAGTTCAAGCTGGTAAGGCAGAGATTACACATCGCAATGAGTATTGGCTGCGCCGAGTGTTAATTACTCGTAGTTAGCATTAAAATTTTTACCAGCCACAACCACCCACCTCCACCCACGGCAACCAAAACACCATCCACAATGCGAGACTTAAGAATACCCCCTTGCACCTTCTCGAAAAAGAGATTTTCTAGTGTTTTATCTGAGAAGAAACTGTAGTTTTTGTCAGAGTGTTCTACGTCCCCGATGAATTATTTTAAGTTTTCGAGATAATGTTTACGAATATCCAGCGTGCTAGAAGAGTTTGGCTCAGCAACTTCAGTTAATCTTTAGAACGAAAACCCTGTCCAAACTGCAAACTTTTACTTTTTATGCATTCGGTGGCTGATTTCGAGCCGAGACACATTTTCAAATCATTATAACAAAGCAGAAAACATCATTTCCGAAGATGTAAAAAATGTGAACAATTACAGTGCATCTTTAGCTCTTCGTAGGTTTTAATATCTGTAACTGATTTATTAGTTTCTGGAAAAGGAATTTTTAGTTTTACCGAAGAAACGTGTACTTAAATTTAAAGTAGACCTATGGCCTTTACACGTCATATGAAGAATGAAGAGCCCAGATATGCCCTTCCCCATCAAAAGGCCATTTGACGCCGATGGAACCAACGTAGCGAGCGAAATGGCAGGTGTCAGGTGGCGGGATTGAGAGAAAAAACATGTCTACAGTTGGCGCCTTGGACTACAAATCTAGTGTAATTTTCTTCTTCTTTCTCCCCTTTGTCAGTCTTCTCACTGGCTACGTGCGGTCCGCCACGAATTCCTCTCCTGAGCTAAACTCTTATTCTCGGAGTGGCTGTTGCAGTACATGCTCAATTATTTGTTGGATTTATTGCAAGCTCTGTCGTCCCCCGCACTTTTTGCCCTCCACAGCTTCCTCTAGTACCACGGAAGTTATTCCGCCATGTCTTAACATATGTCCTACCATCCTGTCCATTATCACTGTCACTGCTTGCAAGCTGTTACATTCTTCGGTGTTTCTGCGGAGAGTTTCCTCATTCCGAAACTAATCAGTCTACCAAATTTTTTACACTTTGCTGTAGCACAACGTCTAAACGCTTATATTTATCTTCTGTGGCGATTCTCCCACTGTTCTCTCTTTCCCTGTGCTAGTCTGCTTTTTATGTGCCGCCAGCTTGCCCTTCATTGGGTAGTTTCCTACCAGGTTAGAAGAATTCCTTAACTTCGTGTACTTCGTGATCGCCTATTTCGATGTTGAGTCTCTCGATACTCTCATTTCTTCTAATTTGCACTATTTTCGAATTTCCTTTGTTTATTCTCAATCCACTAATTATTTTTTCGATAGTAATTGACCTTTATTGCTGCCAAAGAATGACACCTTGAAGAGACACTTTATCCCGGCAATTGTTGTTGTTGTTGTTGTGGTCTTCAGTCCTGAGACTGGTTTGATGCAGCTCTCCATGCTACTCTATCCTGTGCAAACTTCTTCATCTCCCAGTACCTACTGCAACCTACATCCTTCTGAATCTGCTTAGTGTATTGATCTCTTGGTCACCCTATACGATTTTTACCCTCCACGCCGCCCTCCAATGCTAAATTTGTGATACCTTGATTCCTCAAAACATGTCCTACCAACCGATCCCTTCTTCTAGTCAAGTTGTGCCACAAACTTCTCTTCTCCCCAATCCTATTCAATACCTCCTCATTAGTTACGTGATCTACCCACCTTATCTTCAGCATTCTTCTGTAGCACCACATTTCGAAAGCTTCTATTCTCTTCTTGTCCAAACTGGTTATCGTCCATAGCATCGGCAATAGCCTTATTAAAAAAAGGTGGGATAACCTGATTTTGCGTTAAGGGCTTCATCTTACCCTTGTGGTGGGAAACTGCCTCATATGACAGAGCAATCACTAATAATCAGTTGCTTGAGGATACAAAAGCAACCAGCCATATAAATACATATAATGTATCTATAATACACTCACTAATAATGTTATTCATCTGAGGAATAAAAGCCAGTTAACACCAAGTAGTTTCACCCTCCCATATTACAAACATAAGGTGAGGAATTACAGAGAATGATCAAGTATTTCAAAGTGTGTGACTATTTTCGCATTCCAGCGTCAGTGGACAGCTATTATACGAAAGGTATAGAACCCAATATTGTTGGAGAAAATGCGCAACGAGAAATCAGAGAGAAAAGGAGCCTCTACACTTCTCATCTACACTTCTCTCACGGCTTTTATGAGTTGTATAGAATACCACGTTTTGAAATTACATTATAATGAGAACACGATTAAAAAAAATTGCGCACTACGAAGGAGTTTTCTGTATAGGACAGAAATCAGTAGATGTGACAAACATAATTTTTCTTAAAAATCCATCACTCCTTCAACTGGTTTGACGATGCCCACAGGAATTTCTGTCCTATGGGTTTGACGAGGCCAGCAGGAATTTCTGTCCAATGCCACCCTCTTCTACTTAGAGTACGGCTGGCAACCTGCGTCCTCGATTTATTCCACTCTCGGTTTTTCTCTACGGTTTTTATCCTCTACAGCTGCCTCTAGGAACATGGAAGTTATACCATGATATCCTAACAGATTTCCTGCCATACTTTCGCTTCATCTTGTCAGCGTTTTCTATAAACGTCTTTCCTCACCGATTGTCTAGAGAAATTCTTCATTCCTTATCTTATCTGTCCACCTACTTTTCAACATTCTTCTGTAACACCACATCTCAAATGCTTCTATTTACATCTGTTCCGGTTTTCCCACAGTCACTGTTTCACAACCATAAAGAGCTGTGCTCCAAACGTACTTTCTCAGAAATATTTTAATCACACTAAATCCTATGTTTGATGCTAGTAGTCAACAATTAGTCATAAAAGCCATTTTTACTAGCACTAGCCCCCTTTTCCAGTCCTTTTTGTTCTTTGCGTCGTGATTTATTTTACTGCCTAGGTAGAATAATTCCTTAGCTTAATTAGCTTCGTGATCACCAATCCTGATGTTTTCTCGCTGTTCTGATTTCTGCTACTTCTTTCTAATTTCGTCTTTCTTCGATTTACTCCCAACCTCTATTCTGTGCTCATTAGACTGTTCATACCATTCAGCAGATCGTGTAGTTCTTCATCACTTTTACTGAGGATACCAATGTCATTAGCGATATCTTTTCACATTGAATTTTAGTTCCGTTCCTGAACCTTTCTTTTGTTTCCCTCATTGCTTCTTCGATAAGTATATTGAATAGCAGGGGCGAAAGACTACATCCCTGTCTTATACCCTTTTTCATCCGAGCAGTTCGTTCTTTGTCTTCCACTCTTATTATTCCCTATTGGCAACTGTACATGGTGGATATTGCCCATTTCTCTCAATAGTTTATCGCCATTTTCCTCATAATTTCGAATACCTTGCACCATTTGACATTGTCGAATGCTTTTTGTAGGTCGACATATTCCATGAAGGTGTCTCGATGTTTCTTAAGTCTTGCATTCATTATCAACTGCAGCATCAGAAATGCCTCAATGATGTCTTTACCTAACCTAAAGCCGAACTGATCTTCATCTGCTACAAGTTCAATCTTTTTTTCCTATCTTCTGTATATTATACTGGTCAGAAACTTGGATGAATGAATTGTTAAGCTGATTGTGCGATAATTTTCCCATTTGCCAGCTCTTGCAAGCTTTGAAACTGCGTGGATGAGGCTTCTCTGGAGGTCAGGTGAATAGTCATTTTGTGGCCTCTTACTTGAACGATTTTAGAAATTCTGGTTGAACGCTTGTCTTGCTCCAGTTTAAGTCTTCCAAAGCTCTTTTAAATTCTTATATAGCATCCTAACGTGAATAGTCATTTTGTTGCAGCTTCCTCCAATGATTTTAGAAATTCTGCTTTAATGTTATTAATCCATTCTGCCTTATTTGATTTTAAGTCTTCCAAAGCTCTTTTAAATTCCTATACTGCATCCCAAATCTCTTCTATGTCGCCTCCTGTTTCTTCTTGTATCAAACAAGTATTCCCCCTCACTGAAGCCTTCAGTGGACTCTTTTACCCTACCCGCTCTCTCTTCCCTGGATTTAACAGTGGAATTCCCATTGCACTCTTAATGTTACTACCCTTGCTTTTAATTTTTACATGCTGTACAGACAAACAGATGATTAAAATCTCAAATAAACTGTTTCATGTATTCATAGGAAGAGCTTCACAAATTGAGCAGGTCACCTTTGGCCCTTATGCAACAAATTATTCGGCTTGCCGTTGATTGAAAGAGTTGTTGGACGTTCTCCTGAGGAATATCGTGCCGAATTCAGTACAATTGCCTCGTTAAATCATCAAAATCCCGAGCTGGTTTAGCGGCTCATAATGCTCGGAAAATTCTCAACAATGGAGAATTCCGCGAGGCATGGTAGGGTTTCGCAAGGACGAAGAGAAGCTGCAGAAGCCTTCGCCATTTCCTTGCTGAAATTTAAGCCCAGGAACGCTTGCCATGAATTGCAACAAAACGCTGTGTAGAATGTCATCAACGTACCACTTTACTGTAAGGGTGGTTCGTATGATCACCAAACGAGGGAAGAGAAGGAGATTAGTGTTTAAAGTCAGACGAACCAAAGGAATCGTATTATGAACTGAAATGTCACACCAGACCATTATTCCGCTGCGCTGGGTTAGCGAGCGGTCTTAGGCGTTGCAGTAATGGACTGTGAAGCTGGTCCCGGCAGAGGTTCGAGTCCTCCCTCGGACATGAGTGTGTGTGTTTGTCCTTAGGATAATTTAGGTTAAGTAGTGTGTAAGCATAGGGACTGATAACCTTAGCAGTTAAGTCCCATAAGATTAAAAAGAAAAAGAAAGAAACCATTATTCCTGGTTGTCGTGCCGTATGGCTGGAGAGATACATGTAGAATGGTCTCCAGGGCCCGAGCTCCGATAGCCAGCGAAGATGTGCCTGAAGACGCCCTAACCACCTGCAGGACATTAACCTGTCACCGATCATACGACCTGACTTCCAGGAGTGAAGGTCTGCGGTGGCATTTAATTTCACAATGGGATCTCTTTGTCTGTTGTCCGTGGTATCTTTACACACGATATTGTACCCTTTTTTGTTGGCCTTTGTGGCAAGCCATCCTAGAGTTACATTTCAGCAAGATAATGCGCTGCTGCATACGGCGAGAGATTCTACTGCTTGTCTTCGTGCTTTCCAAATCCTACCTCTGTCAGTAAGGCCACCCGATCTCTCCATAGTTGAGAACACTTGGAGCACTGTGGGCAGAAGCCCTCTGACCAGCTCGGGATCTGCAGATTTCCGTTCAGTTCGCGTAATCCTTCGTGGTACGTCGACATTCCTTGGGTTAGTGTGTATTTGGTAAACATCAGTAGATGTTGGGCTATATCAGTATGTCCAGTAATTAAAAATTTAGAAATGGAATGATAAGCAAAAAATCCAGAGTAGTTGAGTAAAAGAGAGTTCGGCTGTAATTAAGAAAGAAGTCATTGTATCAGAACTGGTCAGCGCAGGCATAGCGTGCTTCAGTAAGAGGTAAGGAGGAGACGTTTTTACATATTGATTGAAATCGGTCAGTCTCTACTCGTGTTGTTGATAACAGCCATTCACTCCATTACCTCAAAAATGACACAGCTTACAACAGCGTTGGTATTTTCATCCTATCTTTATGCTGTAATATGGCACCAAATCTTAAACTAGAAAATGGCAAATAATCCGAAACAACAATAGCGCAGAAAACAGTTCCTAGATAAAAACCAAATATGTTATTTAAAGAATGCATGGACTCTATGGGGTTAATCCGTTCCTAGCGGATAGTTTATTTCACTCAGATATTATAGCTCTTTGTGTATTATGTTTGAGAGGTCTAGCTCCTTCTTCTTCTTCTTTTTAACTAATAATAGAAGTACTTTGCTTATTGTGTCATTATTTTACTAATGTAATGATGAGACAGAATGTTCTACTGTCGCAGACATCTGGGGTAAAAACATATAAAATTACACTTACGAGAAAGGTGTAAATGTTCGTGACATTATTTGTATAAAAATAAGAAACAAAGCATATTGGAGAAACATTCCATGCATCTTTGAATGATGCACGAAATTATGAACAGCACAAGAAATGCTGGTTGGGAATTTAAAATTCGGTGTTCACCTTAGCGTCTTAGATTTTCAAAGAATACTTGTGGATATTCCCCATTCAAATTTCAAGGAGCATACAAGTATGTGTCAAATGTATTTGTAATTTGTTTTCTTTCTTACTTTTAGACAAATCATTCACCAAAAAGTTTAACAGTTTTCTTATTTTAGTTTTAAATTTCATGTTTTTTTTTCTTTCAGAAAGCGTGAAGCATCTTACAGTTCAACATCGTTCGGTATTTTGTTGCTTTCATCAATGTGCTGATTACTTTGAGACTTTTTTCCGTCTCATGTTGGTCAGTTTGATTCAAACATTTGTCCATTTCTCACCCTTTGTTTGGCTATGAAAATTCTGCTTGGAATTCATTGGTAAATCCTGGGGAGTCCTGTTTTGGCTCTACTCTTATATGTGGTCAATAACAAATTTTATGTGAGTTCTCTAACATGGTTCTAATTTTAATGGAGTAAAGACTATAATTAAAACTCGTGACAAGCTACAACTATTTAAACCGTTAAGTTTATCACAAATTTATTGACAGTGTAGTCTCTATGATAAACTTACACATATCCTTCATAGTGGGGCCACAACGATAAATTTATGAAAGGAACCGGGAATTTATCCACTTGCCTTCTTTTTTATTGCCCCATTAACCATTAACAACAACAAAAGTTATTCCATTCCATTGTGGCAGGGTGTTAAAGCAACCAGTTTCTAAATATTTCAGAATAGAGTGTGTGTGTCTTGGGGTTTATGGGCGCTCAACATCGAGGTCATCAGCGCCCTTCAGAATAGAAACAGTTACACTTTTGAACCAAAAAGAACGGAAGCTCATACTATGAATACGTTGCCATTTATGTAAGTAAGGCACTTTTCTATGTTCACGGTAGATAATGGCCAAAAATCTGAAACAATTAGAGGAAAAAAGAAATATAGACCAAGTGGAAAAAGGCGCATTGCTTTAATTACCTAATCAAACTGTGAGTTGTGTTCAGTTAATCAATGTCTGGCGCAATGGCGGCAAAAGACAGAGAACAGTTTCGAGTCTCGGTCTGGTAGATAATAGCGAAGAAGTATGTAGGCTAACCCCTGCATTACATCCTTGTGGAAATCTAAAATTGTTTCCAAATGAAAATTTCGTATGCTTTGTGTTTCGCAGTTTGTAAGTATTTAAACTGTCATGTACACAAAATGTTGTGTTACAAGCATCGATATATGCAATTTTATGTGTTTTTTCAACGTCTCGGGTGCCACTGATGGTGGGCCTTATGCCGAAAAACTAGTTTGTCAATTAAATATTTTCACATGCAACTCAGATGAACAGCAAAACGTCTTTTAAGAGATATTACCGAAGCTTTAAGGTACAAGTGTGATTGAAACCATAGAATAAAACCACAAATATAACATCATAAGGAATTTATTTCATTGAGTATCGCAATATATGCCGTTAACGCTGCCGTCTTTGATAGGCCGCCAAGTTCATCCCAGGATGGCTGCGCTGTAGGCAGCATGATATGGAGCGACGTAGGCAGCAGAGTAGGGGGCGGCGTAGGCCACGGGAGCTGCGGCAGCGGTGTAGGCGACGGGGGCGGCGAAGGCGGGGGCGGTGTAGGCGGCGGGGGCGGCGGCCACGTAGCTGGCCAGCAGGCCGGGGGCCGGCTTGGGTCCGGGGGCGGCCATGCAGGCGGCCACCACGGCCAGGACGACGATCACGATCACCTGCAGATCCAATACAAGGACTAGCGTAACCTCTCTGCTCTTGTGAGCATGAACTGATATTCACTCACGGAGAAATATAGTTATGTAAAACTTGCAATTAAAGGAAATCCAGTATTAAAACTATTAAGTTTCAGCCCTATAGAATGAGGTTTTTAAATATGTGAAAAACTAAACCAAATTAAATGTCTCTCATCAAAAGGTGTTACTGTATACCTCTGCTAATATTTATCCTGTTACCACCATAGGTCCACATAAAAAATATTACAAAAGTCTATTCGTTATATTTGCTTCGTCGAGGTGCGAGAGTTAACGGCTGTCAGTGTTAACACTATTTTAGCCACACGTGGCATCATCAAGATTCTTTATGCGTGGTGGATCTCGTATAGGTTTCCTCTTTGCTTATCTCCATGAAATGATTATCATATTTATATATTTCCAGCCAATACATCTTCCACTGTCAACCTCTGGCAGAAGACACTGTTGAATAACTTCGAGGTTAGCTTTGCATATCGGGATACAGTCCGCCATCGAAAGGTATTTCTGTTATCACTCCCAGCCTCTGTATTCAAAAATAAGAAAATTCCACTTTTATGCAGTTTGTAGGAAATGCCGGCTACAAAGGAAGATAAAAGGGCAAATTATCTCAGTAATTTATCATCTGGGGTTGAACAAGCTTTGCCGTTGTTGTGCGTTAGAAGGTAAATCTGTCAAATACATCCAAAGTGTTTCACTAAGCGCGTGCCTATTGGGGGTGTTAAGGTGTTGCCGTACCCAACTCTTGTGTAGACTTTCCCAGCTCATAATAGGTGGACCAACAATTTAACGTGGCCTAAAACAAGGTGGAAGTGGACGTTCTACTTGTTTACACATTACTACCACAAATGACCCACAAAAGCAGATGACCGTTTGGGATTCGAACACCTAGTGCTTGGACCTGTAGTCTATTACTTACCTAGTCAACCACACAGTTAAAACCAGTAGGAGGATGAATGAACTTCTAATTCGTCCACCAGTAACTGAAGTTTCCATTCAATGCGTGGTATCATCACTCTCGCGCACATAGGTGAGAATACCAGACGAATATTATCTCTGTTACATCTTACGGTACTTGCAATGATGATCGAAGTATTTAAAACTTTCTATAAAAATCTGCCGAAGCAGAATATTTGGAAATAAAACTTAAAATTCAACATTCAGTACTTCAATATAACACTGATATTCTGAGAAATCTCTTGTATGTGAACTCCACAGAGAACTGTAAACTAGCAGTTTTTGGAGAGCGAGCGCTATCTAACTCACCTGTTTGTACATGTTGCTTGCTTGGTGGCTACTGGTAACCCTGTGGCTGCCACACGCCGCCTCTCCTTTATATACAGAGACTGTGGGCCCGGCGCTCGTCCAAGTCACGTCCTGCGACGTCGATTACGAAGCCGAGG
The DNA here is from genome assembly GCF_023898315.1 of Schistocerca nitens. Lineage (NCBI taxonomy): Eukaryota > Metazoa > Arthropoda > Insecta > Orthoptera > Acrididae > Schistocerca > Schistocerca nitens. The sequence continues at coordinate 315,775,020 of NC_064621.1, read as the reverse complement.
CGGCATGCGATTGCTACGTACGAAACCAGGAGACGGGTTCCCTGTTAGATACAGTGAAACGTATGGTATATCTAGTTCAAATTAGAATATTCCCAAGCGATCAATATGGCATCGAGTAAATTTTGCTTATATGCATTAATTTTTTATTCCTACATCATATACGTGACATACAAACTGCACATTTAGAAAACTACGCATCGGACGGAAAAAAATTTCTAGATGAAAAGTTAATATTAGTAAAGGGGACAACTGTATCTCTGTTCTCCCTTACAACTGGCCAATTCCTAACCACTCGTACTGTGTGGGCTGAATCAAATTTGGTTTTTTGGAATGGAAACGCCCCCACCCCATTTACGTTTATTGTATATCCGGATTCTACGCCAAAAATAAATACAGTTTACAAAAAAAAAAGTTTCCCATTCGTGGTAAATGGCACTGTATTCGACAAATAACAAGTGTGCCTGTTTTTGCAATTAAGAACGTACACATCTGATTCTTCATTTCATTTACGATGTAAATATAAACCATTGAGCTCCAGCGGTAGATATTTTTGTTTGATATATACTTTAGTACCACAAATTAGATAGTACAGTACAATATGGTTAGCCACTATGATATCTGGTTAGTACCTACGTTTAGCATGGTACAGGAGTAGCGACCTGGCTGTACTATTTTCTGTTTCGATCTCGATGCTTGTATGTCAGTGAGCCCCTTACCTCACACTTTTGAGTGGCTGGTGCTAATGCGTTCACATCGCTTGAGGCCGAGGGCCAATGTGGAGGATGTCCGTCTGGAAGCGTCCATTAACCCGGTGAGCGGACAGGTGGCCGCTCCTTCAGCATGGTCCGACAAGGCACATGGAGTGAAACGTTAACTAGTTATCTGGAGCTCCAACTTCAGGCGCGTTATGGAACCCCTTAGGCAGGCAGCGTTCAGGGCAGGAAAGAAAACCAATGAGCACTCGGTTTGTCTGCCGGGCTGGGGGAGGTATGGTCGTCCTAGATGTGGAGAAGGGAAGAAAACCAATGAGTACTCGGTATGTCTGCCGGGCTGGGGGAGGTATGGTCATCCGAGATGTGGAGAAGTTTGCACCTGGGGCTATAGGGCGTACAGGGTGCAGTCATCTCCAAGTTTTGCCTCATGCTTGTTGCTTTGGTTCTGAGGAGATCCTCAGTTCAAACAGGCAGCTGGCGAAGGTGGTGAAGGTTGTTGGCCTATAGCGAGCGGTGCAAGCAGAGTTCGCAATATATAGCATTGTCCTTAGAGTCGATCGTGGTCGTTTCGTTCGGAGTCGGGAGGAGGTTCTCAAAGAAACGTTTCACCCATTCAGCCACGGTCTTGACTGCTGATTTCTGGTCCTGCGTTATTGGGTGGGGAATTCTACTTTTCACCGCGATAGGTCAGGTATGCACTACACAAAGAAAGCAGGTACTTGGGTAGCAGAGTACGTGTGAAGAACTCGTTGGCGTTTTTTCGGCGAGGAATTAGGTTGAGGTTCTCCGATGAACAGTTGCCATAGGACTCGTAGATAACGAACTCAGACAGCGTTCAGAGGAAAAACACTTTGACTGTCTAAATCTTATGAGTATGATGTGGACGTGTTAATCACAAAGTTATCTAATTTACTGCCCTTCACAAAACTTATCGCGCTCAAATAACTCTCGTGGCCAAGACATGGCTGTAGCCCAAAGCAGAAAGCTCTTAGACATTTAGCGATCGACGGAACATACATCGAAAAGACAGGTTAGACATCATAGAAGGGGGTGCGTTCACTGCTGTTGAGAAAAACATTGTATCTGTTGACATCGAATTTGACTGTGACAGGGAAGTTATCTGGCTATATGTAACAGGTCTAGGTGAAGTCATGTTAATTGCTATGTTCATACCGGCCTCCCTATTCCGCTGTGACGGTTTTAGAGTCAGTCAAACAAAGTAGTGCAGAAATAGCCAGATCGTGCAAAATTAGTTCGAGGTATATTTTACCTACCGAGTGTAGTCTGGGACGACTATGGATTCATTACACAGGGTGCAGGCAGACAGTCTTCTTTTGAAACGTCTTCTGTAAACTGTCTTGAGCACATAGTGCGATAGCCCATAATGTATGGGACATAATCGGCGATGTCAGTACACAGACAGGAATTAGTGAGCATGATGTTATCACAGCGACTTTGGTTACTAAAGTTCATAAATCAAGTAAGAAGGCTAGCAGAGCATTGTTGCTAGAAAGAGCAGATAGACCTAGACAGTTGTTAGCATGCCACTTAGCCAATGAACTAACGTCATTGAGTTCCAGTTCGACGGACGTAAACGAATTATGAGCAAAGTTTAAACGGAATATAAATCGTAATCTAGAAACGTATGTACTATCTAAATGGATTAAGGACGGAAAAGACCTTCCGTCTTTTGATTCGAAAATTTCTGAGCAAGCAAAAGATGTTGAACTCGCAGTTGAAAAGAGAACGATCAAATGGCGGCAGTCAAAAGTTAACAAAAATTCTTGCCTCTGTAAAAAGATAGATGCGTGATGCTTATAAAAACTACTACGGTCATACCTTAGCAAAAGATTTTGAGGAGAACCAAAGAAATTTCTGGTTCTAAGAAAAATCGCTATATGGTTCTAAGGTTACTCTCCAGTCATTCATTGACCAGAGCGGTGTGGCACTAAAAAACAACAAAAGACAGCCGAAGTTTTGAATTCCACAGTTCAGAAATCGTACAAACAGGAGAATCCTGCAAACATACCGTCGTTTGAGTACCGCAATGACTCCCGTATGGAGGACTAAGTAATAAGGATCCCTGGTATACAGAAACAATTGAAGTGTTGAAGAAAGTGTTGACAGCAAGTAAGTCGCCAGGTCCAGTTGGAATCCACATAGGGCTTCACAAACAGTACTTAGATTGCAAGCCGGCCGCGGTGGTCTCGCGGTTCTAGGCGCGCATTCCGGAACCGTGGGACTGCTACGGTCGCAGGTTCGAATCCTGCCTCGGGCATGGATGTGTGTGATGTCCTTAGGTTAGTTAGGTTTGAGTAGTTCTAAGTTCTAGGGGACTGATAACCACAGCAGTTGAGTCCCATAGTGCTCAGAGCCATTTGAACCATTTGAACTTAGATTGCATTTATTGAGAATCTCTCGCCCACTGCATAGTCCCAAGTGACTGGTAGAAAGGCGCAGGTGACTCTTGTATCTAAGAATGGTAAAAGGACTGATCCCAAAAGTTAAAGACCAACTTCAGTTTGCTGCAGAATTCTTGAAAAAATTTTGAGTTCGAATGTAATAAATTTCCTTGAGAGGGATGAGTTCAATGGCTCTGAGCACTATGGAACGTAACATCTGAGGCCATCAGTCCCCTAGAACTTCGAACTACTGAAACCTAACTAACCTACGGACATCACACACATCCATTCCGGAGGCAGGATTCGAACCTGCGACCGTAGCAGTTTCGCGGTTCCGGACTGAAGCGCCTAGAACGGCTCGGCCACAAAGACCTGCAGGGATAAGCGTCTATCTACAGTTCAGCAGAGTTTTAGAAAGCAATACTTGTGTGAAATCAACTTGCCCTTTTCTCACATGATACTCTACGAACTACTGATAGGGGGCTACAGGAGTATTCCATATTCCTAGATTTCCTTGAAGCATATGCCACAGTGCCACACTGGCGACTTGTAACAAAGGTGCAAGCATACGGAATACGGTCCCTGATGCGAGCGGCTCGAAGTACTCTTAATTAACGGAACACAGTGTTTCGTTCTCCACGGTTCGTTTTTATCATCAGAAGTATTGCAGGTAAGTGTGATAGAACCGCTGTTCTGGCGATTATGATTGATAAGCAGGAGTCTGCCGCTGGTTGCTGATGATGCTGTTTTGTGTGGGAAGGTATTGTCACCTTGATTGACTGTAGGAGGATACAAGATGACCTAGACAAATTTCTAGCTGGTGTAATGAATGGCAGCTAGCTCGAAATAAAGATAAATCTTGTTAATACAGATGAGTGACACAAACAATCCCACAGTGTTCGAATGCAGCATTGGTTGGGTCCTGCTTAAATACCTAGCCGTAAAGTTGCATGGCAATATGAGAGGTAATGAGCATGTAAGGAGTGTAGTAGAGAAGGCGAATGATCAGTTTCTGTTTTTTGTGAGAATTTTAGGAAACTGTGTATCATTCGTAAAAGAGACCGCTAATAGTACACTAGTGCGACCCGATAATTCGGTATCCGAGACAGGACGGATTAAAGGATGACATCTAAGTAATTATCGCGTTGCTACGTTTGTTACCGATAGGTTCGAACAGCACGAAAGTTTTACGGAGATGCTTTCGGAACACAGATGGGAATCACTGGCGGGAAGACGACGTTCTTGTCGAGCTAAGTTTAGAAACTGGATAATTTTTTGTTTCGTCCGTCTCAGCTGTAATAATATACAATTATTCCTTCATTGGTTACCGTATCCCGGCTGATACGATCACCCTCAAACCACACACCTAAAGTTACAAAGTATATGTCATGCAATAATGTTTACATGCAGTATGCGTATCCATACTACAGGCACATATATACTTATAGACATGCCTTCTTATTAAACGTAACTATGCATGAAATACTTTGCCAAAAGGGACGATTAACTTCTGTACAAAACGTCAGGCAGTGGGCAACAAGCACTCTCACTAATATTAGCCTATGTATCTACTATTGCATCCGACTGATACAGCCAAATTGACAAATATTACTTTCGGTAGTCAACAAGACATATGGCTATCTATAAGGACTCTATGGTGCTGCCGCACCCATTGCCAATTATTGGTAACATTTTGAAAGAGAGAAAACTATCAATTTTTTACCATTACATAAAATATTAACATTGCGTTTTAGAAAATAACATAGTACTCAGATAAAAATATCGTTTTTACATTACAGGGAATGTTCAAAATTTTGTTTTACAAGGTAGCATAGCATCCAGAATAACATACGAGACTAGGAGCAGACGACTCTGCCCACCCTCCTCTGTACAACACTGTATTTAGAATGAGATTTTCACTCTTGAGCGGGGTATGCGCTGATACGAAACTTCATGCAGATTAAAAGTTTGTGCTGGACTGAGACTCGAATTCGGTACATTTGCCTTTCGCGTGCTAGTACTCTATCTACTTCTTCTTTTCCTTTTTCTTTTTTTTCTTTTATATTTGCTGATCTCAATTTGTTCGTGATTGTTCGGCGGATGTGTTCTGGACGGACCTTCCATGACACCTGTTGAAGTTCATGTTGATCGGTTCACTTAGTGTTTTATTACAGAGGGCAACTAACCCTCTGACCGAACACGCTGAGCTACTGTGCCGGCTCCTATTGAACTAAGCCATGTCTCCGCAATATCCTGTTTTCCAGGAATGCTAGTTCTGCAAGGTTAGCAGAAAACCTTCTGTAAAGTCTGGAAGGTAGGAAACGAGGTACTGGCAGAACTGAAGCTGTGAGGAGAGGTCATAAGTCGTGCTTGCGTAGTTCAGTAAGTAGAACACTTTGCCACAAAAGGCAAAGGTCCCGAGTTAGAGTCTCGATCCGGCACACAATTTTAATTTGCCAGGAAGTTTCAACACTGAATTTGTATTGCAGGCTACACTATCAACAACTACTACCTTCTAACCAGTGAGTCAAAGCTAATTATTAATATATGCTTTTTTTATTGTATGTCATCCACACACTGTTAGAAATGAACTGATGTGAAAGACTTAAAACGATTACACATTTTTCAAATTACGTTAGATGTGTAAAAATGGTTTGCAAACCTACAGTTCAGCAATAAATAAAGAGCCTATTACAATTAACAGGCCCTATCACCAAGCGTACAGGTAATTGGTCATACACATTAACAGATTACGTATGCACGCAACCTACGCACACTGGTAATGTAACAACATACACCTCTCGCCCCGAAAGGGAGTAACTATATGTACTGCTGACAGGACATTTTAGTGGCCAGTGCGTACCTTTTCATACAATGGCGGGGTCGTAGAACCTAACCCCACACCACCTTTCGTATCATGCGCTAAAAATTTTCTTCTTGAAATAAAATCTACGGTGGCTTACGGGATGTCGTCAATAAAATATGAACGTATTATAAGAATGCAGTGGAGGTATGTATGCAATAAAGCCAAAAGATATCGTCACAAGTGCACCTTCCTAAATTTCAGTACATAAATAAAGCTATTTTGTACTAAATACTATGGATATTCATGCGACAGGGCGCCATATGTTATACCACGTTGAAATGCATTAGCCTAGTTATTCTTAGTGTAATATAGCCTACTGTATAGCTGTCCTATGTACTAACACCCAGCTCGAGTTGTGGACTCAAACCCCTAACCCGTTGTACGTACGGTGCTAGCTGCTATGTACCAGGAATATTACAAATGACGTGTTACTTATACGTTGATGTGAATATACATTCAAATATAAATGGCTACTGTAGGGTGATATTTTTATTTATTTATTACATGCCAGAATCAAACAACAAAACTACATAATAAATCACATGTAATCCAGACATGAAATAAAATATACAATGTAGACCCTGGTACATATATGCAAAGTCAAGCTGATAGCTAAAGTTCTGGTGAAGTGCCAAGACATGGTCGTATCTATGCGTTAGTCGCAGCCTTGGAGCCCATACCACGCAAATGTGGCGCCTACACATACCAACATATTTATCTGTTCCAACCAAATAGAAAAATCCATACACTATAGTACCGGCTGCCTTGCAGTTTTCTATGGCTATATTCGTTACTGTAACATACAGAATTCCTGATGCGGTTTCAAACATCAAGTCCTAAACATAAAGAATAACATTACACACATGTATAATATTTACAAATACTTCTTATCTATGTATTACACATTTTTAGTAATCCATATTCACAGTCAGGTTCATGCAGAGGGTGCAAACCATGTTCCACGTCAAACGACACTTGTACCTTGCAATGTCCAGCTCATAACATACCTATGAGCAGTAACCATCACGTAACAATACATCTGAATCACACTTCATAAATTGTAATACATTTTTGAAAACTTTAAAAAATGTGCTATACCTAAATTCCGCCCGGTCATTTAGCTATTTAGCCTGTTCTTTGTCCTTTATCCCACCTGTTCCCAACTCCTCAAGGATATATAATTTGACCCCTTTTTGTGCCCTGTGAAAATTGCTCGTTTTATACTCTATGGCACCTGGAACATATCCATCAGTTCTTAAATACTGTCCGTAATCTTTTCTGTCCGGCGGGCTGATGTACTCTTTGCATCGTATTTCAAAAGTCCTGCCCGTCTGCTATGTGTAGTACTTATCACAGGTATCACATTGTAATTTGTAGACAGCAGAAGTCTCGAATTTATTTTATGTTTTGTCTTCGACTGGCTTACCAAGCATATGTCTCAGTCTCTTCTTTAGGGGACCCAACGTCCTTTACGCAATTTTGCATCTCTTTGAGAATGCAGAAACAAGTTGGTTCATGACCTCCCCGCGACAGAATACAGTACCATACTTAATCTCTTTACTAAGCACACGCTTCATTTATTTACGCTTCGGTAGAGATTGATTACAACTTCGGTTGTGTAACCGTTAACAACTGCTGTCGGCTAGAGCGCCCTTAGTTCGATGCCTATCTCCGCCTTATCCAGTGACAATTTGCATACGCGTGCCGCCATTGCGTTCAAGAACGCCATTTTAAGATGTAGAGTACGGTTAGAGTTATTGTAGATAATCGTGTCAGCATGAGTCGGTTTCCTGTAAATTACGAACCCTAAACCATTCTCTTTTCTGGAGACCGTGCGGTCAAAGAAATTAATTTTCACATCCACTTAATGCTCTAGTGTGTATATAAAATTCTTGTGATGCGAATTATGCATCGTCTTCAAACTATCCACGCTTTGTACTGTGTCGTCTATAAAAAACGTCTTTGTTCCACAATTATGGATTCTCTCTGAAGACCTTCGTTTCCAGCGCGTTAGTATAAATGTCCGCCATGGACAGAATAAATAGGTATCCATCGATACACGGTCACATTGCTGACACACATTCGCATCAAACTCGAAAGTCACATTTGTTGAAAAATACTTCCACCTCACTCATTCTCCTGCGGCGGAAGAAATTGTCTTTTATTATGCACATTGTCTCGTTAATAGGAACATTAGTATACAAAGTCAAGATGTATCATACCATTAACATATCGACTGTCATTTGTAACCCCTTTTCTTTATTCGCAAGGGATAAGCTGCTAGCAACGCTCTAATACCTCTGTAAACTACCGGTAAAGCACATCGTTAACATTTCCTGTAATGTAAAATTTCCGTTTTCCTACTTTTTAAAATTACTATGAGTAAATGACAATGGGTGCTGCAACACCATGGAATACTAATAGACAGTCAAACGCGCATGCGCATATTTATGAGAGCAGCACCTAGCAAGATGTCCTGTTGACTACTGAAAGTAATATTTGTCAGTGTGGTTGTATCAGTTAGGTGTACTTGAAGACACATAGGCTAATAATAATGAGAGTACTTGTTGGTCACTATCTAATTTTCTGTGCAGTCGTTATTCGTATTTTTTGGCATCATGTTACAAGAATAGTTGCATTTAATAAAATTTCTATAAGCGCATAGGTACCTGTAATACACATGCATACTGTATGTTTAACATCATTGTGCGACATGTACTTTGTAAGTTTAGGTTTGTGATTTGAGAATGGGCGTGTCAGCCCAAGACCGGTAACCACTGAAGCAAAAATTACATATTAATGGAACAGGGTCAAACGAAATTAAAAAAAAAAATCCGGTTTCCTCATGGACATTTTATCTTATTACAATTGTTGTGGTGTGTACTCCAACGGTACCTGCTGTCGCAAGAGTCACGGTGGTTGGATGGAAAGGCACACTGAAATCAGTAATCCTTATGTTAGAGTTCGAGGGCGACCAATGAACTGAATCATTTGGATGGTTTGGGGACTCACTACAACAAACCCCGAATAGAACAGAAGCAGAAAACGATATCACCATACAAGTAGGTTATTTTCTCGTTATTTAAATGTTTAGCGACGTTATTTGTACTGTAAAGCCACATTTGTAACACTCAAGTAACGTCTGAACATCAGCATCAATGATTAGAACCCGAAGGATTACATTTACAGAATCAAATGTGTCGGTTGTCAATTGCAGAAACAGGCACACTCCAATTTATCGACTACAGTGCAACTTACCGCGAATGATAAACAATGGTGTGAATAAACTTCACGTATTTTAGGCGTAGAATCCGAATATCTAATGAAAATTTGAGGCTGCCCAGGCAGCAATGGTGGTTATGAGACGGCCATCTTTACACAGGCACATGTTCCTTTTGCTAATACAAGCATTCCATTTAGAACATTTTTATCATACGATAAGTCATTTTCGAGAAAGGCATTTGTCTGTAGAACGACATTCGCTGTACACATAACTAAATTAAAGGAGCCGCCTCGTTTCTCTGTGTGCGCGTGAAGGCTATTTAGTGTCGGAATCTACCGTAGGATTTTGATGCGGTTTTCACTAATAACTTGATTCATGAGGAAGGTTTATAATTATAATTTATAATCATTTCGTGCAAATTAGGTGCAATTTCCAAAACTAAATTCGAACACCGTCTTTTTCTATCTTTTTGTGATAATCACAGAACGTACTGCAGGAATTCTGACACGGTTTACACAGATTGGCAGTGAACGCTTGTGTAAGTAGTCTATTACCGCAACACCAAACAAGTCGTCCGGTTGTAAGCAGTTAGTGCTAACCGTGTGAAGCCGCGACGTGTCGCTAGTACTTTAATAACTCAAGTAATTTAATGCGAACTTTAGAAGTCTCGTAATCTTCGAATATTGTATTAGCGGTGTACTGTTTGCGCTCACAGACACGTCGATCGAGTATCTAAGCGAAACGTTGCAAAGCAAAATGAAATGTAACGCGCTCTAATGTACGGTAGTAGAGAGAAGACGAACGGTCGACTTCGGGGTGTTGGATGAGTTTCAATAATGTGAGACCTTCAATGCTGACAGTGTATGAAACCCTTGTGCCAACCACCTGCGCCCCACGTAAGAATATTTTGCGCATTTTGCTTTTTATTTCCTCTTGCACTAATTCAGTTAATTACTCATTCTGCTGATTACAGGGGGCAGTTGAGTTTCCACTACACAAAAATTTTGACGCTTTATCCCCTCTATATAAATTGTCTGGTTAACAGAAAAATCTACCAGTGGACGGAGTTTCATTTTTATTTGGTCCTGAAGCTTTTTTGGACAATGCTAGGAATATTGCAGCACAAGCAACACACAGATTCAAAATAAATCTCTGTGACACACAAACGCTTCATAATATACTTCATTTTAGACTCTGCGTCAAACACGAGATTTGCATTCGTTGTTTCCGCTTACAATGCGAAAATCATCCACTTGCCAAATATATCGCTCATTTCTAATTAAGCAAAGATCTAAACTACAAAACGTTAAGCAATTAAAACGTGTGGGAGCTTCAAGATATTTCTAACAGAAAACTGCTTATAGTCTCATAGCAAACTTAGTACCTATGGAACCACACACCCTTCAGGCTGCAACTGACGTGAAAGATTTTATGAAGTGTCTGTGTGCCACAGCAATTTTTTTAGAACACGTGTGCTGTTTGCACTGGGACAATTCGTCCATTCTCCTGAAAAATCAAAAGAACCAAAGCTTTCTAAAATTGACTATAGTAATCAAATCATCAATGCATTAGTGAACGGTGCAGGTATAGTGAAAAAGGAAGGAAACAAGCATTCAGTGAACCAGAAATCTTTCGAAATTTACGGACGAAATAGCAAAATACGTACAAGAATCCTTATAATGCATCAGTATAGAGTGCTTATGAATGAGAGGAGTTGTTATTTATATTCAGATTAAAGACTTTGAAATTCTATTTATGTAGTCGATAGTATAATTGACTACATTATCTTCAAAAGTGACACAGCACTTCAGCAACTTTATTTTTACGCTGTTTAATGCCATAATATAGCACCAAGTCTTATGGTTGACAATGACACATACATGATATTTTGAGCTACGACAATGACGACGTCGCTGCGTTGTGATGAAATCTTTGGTCGTCATGCCAGAAGAGTTGCACAAAATTACAGAACAAAATCACTCTGAAGAGGACTGTTTCACAATAGCTGAGTAATTGTGATAAGCACGTAGAAGAAATCGGTTGTCAGTTAATTGTTGTCACCACAGTTCGTCTTGTATTCTTGTTTGGGTGCTGTGTATATAAGATTAGAAAAAAAAGATTAGAAATTACTTTATTGCTGCTGATTTACCATCATTCATTACAATGTAGCGAATATCGTATTTCACTCAGATATAATAACGATGAATGTATTACGTTTGTCTGGTCTAGCTTCTTATCCTTCTCATAAGGGCCTAAAAAAATTAAAAAGGTTAAATGTTAGTGAAATTGTCTAACTAAACGTAAGAAACAAAGCAGATTAGAGAAACATTTCGCGCGTCTTTGACTGATGCTCGAAATTATGTACAGCAGAACACGATCTGGTTGAGAATTTAATATTCAATGGTCAGCTTAGCAACTTAGATTTTTAAGCTTTTCTGGAAGATATTTCCTATTCATGATTTCCTGAATCATTCAGATACGTGTGAAAGGTTTTTGTAACCTGTTGTATTTCTTACTTTTAGACAAATCATTCCCCAAAAAATTGAAGAAATTTTTCTTAATTTTACTTTTAATTTTCAAATTTTGTTCAGAAAGCATGAACCGTAAAATATTCCACATCGCCTGGTATTCTGTTGCTTTAATAATTACGCTGATTACTTACAGACATTTTTACCATCTCACGTTGTTCTATTTGATATTCCATTTTACCATTTCCCACAGCTCGACTATGAAAATTCAGCTTAGAACCCACTGTGTAATTTGTTGGGAATCTTGTTTTGACTCCGCTAATATATGTGACCACTAGGGACATTAACGTAGGTTGTGTAACATGGTTCTCATTTTGTGGAGTAACGACTGTGATTAAATTGTGTGACATGTTACAACCATTTCAACTATTACATTTATGACAAATTTCTTGACGGCATACACTCTGCTAAAGATTGGGAACCTGTAATCTTCAGGCAGCTGTTCTGGCGAACTCTGCACTAGTCCTTTGTCATGTTAGAGAAATAGTAATAATATTAATGAAAATAATAATAACAATAACAACAGCGCAAGAGTCTGATGGGTTGGGAGGCAAACAGTAACATGTTAACCCATGTTTATCTTCGTAGTGGTCCAAAGCAGTCGGACGTGTTCCCGCTTAGCTTGCATGCGTTTAAAGTTCTTCTTCATTGGATCCCCAGCAGTCCAAATCATTAGTAACGTTTATAAATTTGAACGAAAAAGAAAGGGAGGTACACAATGAGAATAAGCTGCCATTTCTTTACGTACGACACTTTTCTAGCTAAACCATGGATAACGGCTCAAAATTCGGAACAAGTATTAGAACAAACACGGCGTTTAAACAAAGAGGAAAATAATGCTGTTTTAGACACCCATTCAAACTGTGACCTATGTTCAATTAAACTTATGTCTGTCAGACTGCCAGCAAAAGGTAGGTCACGGTTTAGAGTCCCCGTCTGGCAGACAATTAGTGAAGAAGAATATAAGATTAGATTACGTCTTTGTGGCATTCTACAATTTTTCCGAATATCGCATGCCTGGTGGTTCGCAGTTTGAAAATATTTACTTTGTCATGTATAGAAAGTAATCTTATAAGCAACTGTGTGTGACACTTATTTGTGTGTCCTGTTTCAGAGTCTTATGATGGTGAGCCATTTGCCAGAATACCTGTGCATCAATTACAATTTTCTATATGTAACTCCAAGTGAACAGCAAGACGTCTTTTAAGAAATATTAACCAAACTTTCAGATACGAGTGTGCTGGAAGTCATACAATTCAACCTTCGATATAAGATGATAGTAGCTTTATTTCCACTGATTATCACAATAAACACAATTAATGATGAGGTGTATCATTGGATGCGAAGTTCATCCCAAGATGGCTGCGCTGTAGGCAGCGTGATACGGGGCGACGTAGGTAGCAGAGTAGGGGGCGGCGTAAGCCACGGGGGCTGCGGCAGCGGTGTAGGCGACGGGGGCGGCGACTGCGTGGGTGGTGTAGGCGGCGGGGGCGGCGGCGACGTAGCTGGCCAGCAGGCCGGGGGCCGGCTTGGGTCCGGGGGCGGCCAGGCAGGCTGCCACCACGGCCAGGACGACGAACAGCTGTAGGTCCAACACAAGGACTAGCGTAAGCACTCCTGTCTTCTGAGCGAGAACTCTTTAACTCATGGAGCAACAGAGAAAAGTGAAACCAATTTTTTTAATACAAAAGTGATAGCAAAACTGTTAAATTTACTGCTTACAAGATGAGGGTCTGTAAACACACATAAAAAAGTAAACACTGTTAAGTGACTTTTCATCATGAAATAGTACGTATACCTCCTCTAATTTTTGTTATTATTCCACAGAAAAATACTATAACCGTCTACTCGTTGTCTGCAACTTTTTCATGCACTCGCAGGAAGGAACCGATGAACATCCCTCGAAAAGAATAAAAAAAGAATATATTCTTGGTGGCTGGGCCCCAGTTAACACTTGATGTGCATGTTAATTCTGCTATAGCCACATGTGGCTACATCACGGATCGCTATGCTCGGTGGATATCAAATACCTTTTCTCTTTCTTTATCTCCATGAATAGGTGTCAATTTCTTATACTGCCGTCCAATACTTCGATCGCAAACAAATGTTTCGCACGCTCTTGTAGTAAGATACTGTTGAGTGATTTCGAGATTAACTTTTCACGCTGGGAAACAACCTTCAAACGCTTTCTCTGTTCCATTTCTCTCTTGTTCATAAAAAAAAATCTGAAAATCCACTCCCTGCGGGATTAGCCGAGCGGTCACAGGCGGTGCAGTCATGAACTTTGCGGTTGGTCCCGGCGGAGGTTAGAGTCCTCCCTCAGGCATGGGTATCTGTGTTGGTCGTTAGTATAATTTAGGTTAAGTAGTGTGTAAGCTTAGGGACTGATAACCTTAGCAGTTGAGTCCCAAAAGATTACATACACATTTGAACATTTGAAAATTCGACTTTCCTGCGATTTGTGGCAAATGTCGGCTACGAAGGTAGACTAAGGGGAAAATAGTGTAGCTCTCTAGTTTATGATCTGGGGTTGAATAAGCTTTGACCGTACTTCATGTTATTATATAAAGCTATCAGTCACCCGAAAGTGCTTCAGTAAAGATGGCAGTATTAGGGGTGGTAGGGTGTTGCCATTCCCAGACACTTGCGCTGACGTTCTCAGCCGATAATGACAGGGCCAAATACTGAACGTGGCCTACAGACTACAGTGCATGTTGAAGTTCTTGACTTATGATATTATTAAAATAAATTACAGAAAAGAGCTTACGACCTACTTCGGGATCGAACACCGGATGTTTCGGCTTGTCGTCTCGACATATCAAAAGAGCCACCGAATCGTTACCAATATTGGTATTAACAAAACAATGTTTAGTCTAGTAATAAGTCAGGGTATAATTTTTTCTGTTACAGCTTACAAAACTTGCAACGATCATCGAAAAATTTAAACCCTCATTGAGGATTATTCGAAAGCAGTGTATTAGGAATTACACCTTAACATCCCTTCTTTAGTAATTGAAAACAATATTTTGGTTCTGAGGAGTCTCACGTACGTCTACTCAACAGAGAACTTGCAGGTAGCACAATCTAAACTCACCTGCTTGTACATGTTGCTTGCTTGGCTTCTGGTAACCGTGTGACTGGAGTTCGCCGCCTCGCCTTTATATACTGGGCCTGTGGGCCCGGCACTCGTCCAAGTCACGTCTTGTGACGGCGATTACGACGCCGACTGCGACGTATCGCACCCAGGAGTCGGGTAGCCTGGCAGGTATCGCAAAATATACGGTATATCCGATAAAATTTAAATATTCTTAGGCGACCAGTTGACATCTAGTGTACTTAGTTTACGTGAGTTATTCGGTTAATCGTTAATCATATACGTGATATGCATAGAGACATGTAAATATTACTAAATTATCGTGTCCCACCACGTTTTCCTGTCTGTTTGTGAAGGCTAATCTCAGGAGCTACATTAGGTGTTACGAAACGGTTTTCACTAATATAGTAATTCGCAAGGGACGTTTGTGAATATGATTTATAGACATTTCGTGCGAATTGAGTTAACTTTGGCGAATTAACCTCCCGGACCGCGTGTTTCTGTCGGCTTCTGAAAGGTAATCAGAAGAAGTACTGAAGGTAATTTGATTCTGATTTCACAGACTTCGTGAGGGAGATTTATGTTTATACTCTATTAACACTACGCAAAGAAAGTCCTCTGTCCGTGGACACAAGGTCCTACCAGCATGAAACCGGGACGGGTACTAGTAGGCTACTTTACTAACTAAAAAATTTTTGTGTCAGTTTTAATAGTACTGTAACGTTCGAATACAGTGTTAGTGCTGTGACGCGTGACGTAGTCATATCGAATAAGTTCACGATTTAGTTTCACTAAGGAGACCACCGGCTAAATTCGATGTCAACGTGCAATAACCACACACAGACGGCCGGTGGCAGTACTAACAGTGAAGTGTATACGAGGTGAACGTTAATAAAACCGACAACCTTAATGGAAGTATTCCTCAGTGAAAATTAAGGGAAAAAGGTGCCAGGAACATGTGTCCAGAAATAGACGCTATGCGTGCGTCGACAACAAATCGTCCCGGACCACAGTACAGAGCTGCATCGTATCCACGTCACTACTATGTTCAAGCTGTCCTCTATGGGATTCAAATGGTTCACATGGCTCTGAGCACTATGGAACTTAACATCTGTGGTCATCAGTCCGCTACACTTAGAACTACTTAAACCTAACTAACCTAAGGGCATCACACACCTCTATACCCGAGGCAGGATTCAAACATGCGACCGTAGCAGCAGCACGGTTCCGGACTGAAGCGCCTAGAACCGCTCGGCCACAACGGCCTGCTGGGCCAAGGGTGGAAGTGTTTCCTGAACGGATACGTTTGCAAACGGTTCTTGTGCCAACGTCGTCGAAGTATACCGTACATGCCAAAATGGCGCTATCCGGCGGTTATGTGCCATAGGCCTTAGATGACAAGTGTGAACAATGCCTGAAAAAGTGTGCACAGACTAGTAGACTTGATAGACTAACCAACCTGATGAAGTTAGGGGATACTAAGTGTCTCCTCATAGAGCGCTCAGCGAACGTTGCTTCGTAAAAGCATTGGCAGCACGCACCTGGTTCACGCACCAATTCAGGCTGCTGCTCATCGGCGGCGATGCCTGGAATTTGCATGCCAATACCTCGACTGGTCATCCTCTGTGGGGCGACAGATGACTTACGTTTTATGCTCCATCAGTCAGATGGCCTTTAGCGTATACGGTGTGAAACGTCTGAAACCAAACACACTGCACCAATCGTAGGAACGGTGCAGGCGTAAAAGCATACACTGGGTGATCTCGATATTCTGGAACGCAAAATGGAGTATTACAAACATGCAGATTTTTTCCTCAGCACAATGGCATCTACCAGCAGCACTGTGCCATGTGTCATACAGCTCGCACTGTACCAGCACCGGGATGAGTTCACAGTTCTCCCCTGGCCACTAAACTCTCCAGATTTACAAGAAAACGGTGAATCTTTGGGACTACCTCGCTTGAGCTGCTCGCCCCATGGGTGCTCTACTGAGAAACCTAATGCAGCCGGACATCGCTCTGTAGTCGGCATACCGGCACACCCTTTTCGGTATCTTCCACAAATCCACTGTCACTCTTCCTGCGTCTCGCAGCGGTCCGCACTGCATAAACTGGTTATTCAGGCTTTTTACAGATGGTCAATCCTCGCGCAACGTTGCAAAGTGACAAGAACGAGAACGCGCAATTAAGGACGGTCTGCAGGGAGGGCGAAAGGTCGACTTCCATATAATGGGAGAGTTTTAGGAACGTAAGCTCTTCAAACGACACCATGTTTAAGAGACTTGTTAGAAATTCCTGCATCCTGTGTAAGAACATTTTGCACAACTTGGATCATCTAACTATATTTTCTCCTGATTACAACAGGAACATAAGTTACAACTAAATAAAAATTTTCAGGGTCTAGTCCCATTATAAAAACTGTTTGGTTGACAGAAAAATTTTCGTGTGGATGAAGTTTCGTCGTTAATAAATAACTATGACCCACAAACACTTCATAATATGTAATGGCGGACAAAAAGTTTCATCTCGTAGGCCGTACAGTCCATTTCAGTGCGCAATGAGTCGACCATCCCACAGGTGCATCAGGTGAAGAACTCCCTTTGTTAACACAGCATGAAGGAAGTCCGGAACTGCTAGCTGCACAACCTCGACCGACCGACGAGAATCGAAGACGTTTCAAAACGTGTTTTAAGAGCTCAAAGGCGTGATAATCACATGGTGAGAGATGACGACTACAGAGTGGGTGCTAGACTGTTTTACCGTTGTGTTGCAGCAACTTCTGGTTTACGACGTTTGCGATATTTGGACGAGCCTTATCGTTCCACTATGTTGTTTTTTGACGGACACGCAGCCTCATACACTCTCTTCAGTCTTACGTGGATGTCTACCGGTGTTTGTCCTACGACAGCCAAGAAGAGAAAAACAGTATTCTGGACCTTTTAGGAAGTATTTGGTACTAACGTCGCCATAGTTCACGTTTCCACATTTACTGCAAGCGCATTGGAAAGACACGAATTCCACACTAACGCCTTACCTACACATCGGTTCTAAACTGAAGAGCTGAAGAAACTAGTGCACCTGCTTATATCTTGTAGTGCCCCCATGAGCAAGCAGAAGTGCTGCAGCACTACGTGACATGGACTCGACTAATGTCTGAATTGTTGTTGGAGGGAATTCACACCATGAATCCTGCAGGGCTGTCCATAAATCCGTAAGAGTGAGAGGGGGGTCTAGATCTATTCTGAACAGTGCGTTCCCAAGTATCTTAAAAATGTTCAAATGTATGTGAAATCGTATGGGACTCAGCTGCTAAGGTCATCAGTCCCTAAGCTTACACACTACCTAACCTAAATTATCCTAAGGACAAACACATACACCCATGCCAGAGGGAGGACTCGAAAAGCCGCACAGTCCATGACTGCAGCGCCGCAGACCGCTCGGCTAATCCCGCGACGCCCAAGTATCTCAGATTTATTCAATAATGTTCGTGTCTGGGGAGTTTGGTGGCCAACGGAAGTGTTTAAACTTAGAAGAGTGTTCCTGGAGCCACTGTGTAGCAGATCTGGACGTGTGCGGTGTCGCGTTGTCCTGCTACAATTGCCCTTGTCCGTCAGAATTCACAATGCACATGAATGGATGCCGGTGATCAGACAGGATAATTATGTATATGCCAACTGTCAGAGTCGTACCTAGGGGTATCAAGGGTCCCGTATTATTCCAACTGCACACGTCTCACACCAACACAGAGCCTTCACCAGCTTTAACAGTATCCTGCTGTCAGGTATGGTCCATGGATGCATGAGGTTGTTGTCGCCATACCCGCAAACGTACTTCCGCTCGATACAATCTGAAACGAGACTCATCTGACCAGTTAACCAGTTTCCAGTCATCAACAGTCTGATGTGATGTTGACGGGCCCAGGTGAGGAGTAGAGCTTTGTGTCGTGCAGTCATCAAGGGTACACAAGTGGGTCTTCGTCTCTGAAACCCCATGTCGATGATGTTTCGTTGAATGGCTTGCACGCTGACACTTGTTGATGGCCCAGCATTGAAATCTGCAGCAGTTTGCGGAAGGACTGCACTTCTGTCACATTGAATGATTATCTTCAGTTGCCATTGGTCCCGTTCTTAGAGGAAATTTATCTAATCTTTTGGGAACATTTTTAAGTATCAACCACAGAGAGCACAAACAAAGTACACACATAAAAACATGGTTTGCATTACCTCGGTTCCGGGGGTTCCGAAAACTGTACAGAAAATTGGAACAGACATCAACATAAACACCATTTCCGCTGTTTTTATTGCTCGTGAACACCACACAATGGATGTTGTACCAACATACAGCGAGACTTTCAAAGGTGGTAGTCCAGACTGCTGTAGACACCAGTACCTCTATTACCCAAATGCACGACCTCTAGCATTCATGCATGCCTGTATTCCTAGTGGCATAGTATACAATAGTTCGTCAACGCACTGTAGGTCCAGATTTTCCCACTCCCCAACGGGGATTCGGCGTAGATTCCTCAGAGTGGTTGGTGGGTCACGTCGTCCATACACAGCCCTTTTCAATCTATCCCCGGGCCCCCGGAGTGGCCGAGCGGTTCTAGGCGCTACAGTCTGGAACAGCGCGACCACTACGTTCGCAGGTTCGAATCTTGCCTCGCGCATGGATGTGTTTGATGTCCTTAGATTAGTTAGGTTTAAGTAGTTCTACCCCCCCCCCTTATGAACCATAGCCCTTGCCATTGGTGGGGAGGCTTGCGTGCCTCAGCAACACAGATAGCCGTACCGTAGGTGCAACCACAACGGAGGGGTATCTCTTGAGAGGCCAGACAAACGTATGGTTCCTGAAGAGGGGCAGCAGCCTTTTCAGTAGTTGCAGGGGCAACAGTCTGGATGATTGACTGATCTGGCCTTGTAACATTAACCAAAACGGCCTTGCTGTGCTGGTACTGCAAACGGCTGAAAGCAATGGGAAACTACGGCCGTAATTTTTCCCGAGGGCATGCAGCTTTACTGTATGGATAAATGATGATGACATCCTCTTGGGTAAAATATTCCGGAGGTAAAATAGTCCCCCATTCGGATCTCCGGGCGGGGACTACTCAGGAGGACATCGTTATCAGGAGATAGAAAACTGGCGTTCTAAGAATCGGAGCGTGGAATGTCAGGTCCCTTAATCGGGCAGGTAGATTAGAAAATTTAAAAAGGGAAATGGATAGGTTAAAGTTAGATATAGTGGGAATTAGTGAAGTTCGGTGGCAAGAGTAACAAGACTTGTGGTCAGGTGAATACAGGGTTATAAATACAAAATCAAATAGAGGTAATGCAGGAGTAGGTTTAATAATGAATAAAAAAAATAGGAATGCGGGTAAGCTACTACAAACAGCATAGTGAACGTATAATAGTGGCCAAGATAGACTCGAAGCCCATGCCTACTACAGTAGTACAAGTTTATATGCCAACTAGCTCTGCAGATGACGAAGAAATTGAAGAAATGTATGACGAGATAAAAGAAATTATTCAGGTAGTGAAGGGAGACGAAAATTTAATAGTAATGGGTGACTGGAATTAGACAGTAGGAAAAGGGAGAGAAGGAAACATAGTAGGTGAATATGGATTGGGGCTAAGAAATGAAAGAGGAAGTCGCCTGGTAGAATTTTGCGCAGAGCATAACTTAACCATAGCTAACACTTGGTTCAAAAATCATGAAAGAAGGTTGTATACGTGGAAGAACCCTGGAGATACTAGAAGATGTCAGATAGATTATATAATGGTAAGACAGAGATTTAGGAACCAGGTTTTAAATTGTAAGACATTTCCAGCGGCAGATGTGGACTCTGACCACAATGTATTGGTTATGAACTGTAGATTAAAACTGAAGAAACTGCAAAAAGGTGGGAATTTAAGGAGATGGGACCTGGATAAACTGAAAGAACCAGAGGTTGTAGAGAGTTTCAGGGAGAGCATAAGGGAACACTTGACAAGAATGGGGGAAAGAAATACAGTAGAAGAAGAATGGATAGCTTTGAGGGATGAAGTGGTGAAGGCAGCAGAGGATCAATTAGGTAAAAATTCGAGGGCTAGTAGAAATCCTTGGGTGACAGAAGAAATAATGAATTTAATTGATGAAAGGAGAAAATATAAAAATGCAGTAATGAAGCAGGCAAAAAGGAATACAAACGTCTCAAATATGAGATCGACAGAAAGTGCAAAATGGCTAAGCAGGCATGGCTAGAGGACAAATGTAAGGATGTAGAGGCCTACCTCACTTGGGGTAAGATAGATACTGCCTACAGGAAAATTAAAGATACCTTTGGAGAAAAGAGAACCACTTGCATGAAAATCACGGGCTCAGATGGAAACCCAGTTCTAAGCAAAGAAGGGAAAGCAGAAAGGTGGAAGGAGTATACAGAGGTACTATACAAGGGCGATGTTTTTGAGGACAATATTATGGAAATGGAAGAGGATGTAGATGAAGATGAAATGGGAGATACGATACCGCGTGAAGAATTTGATAGAGCACTGAAAGACCTAAGTCGAAACAAGGCCCCAGGAGTAGACAACATTCCATTAGAACTACTGACAGCCTTGGGAGAGCCAGTCCTGACAAAACTCTACCATCTGGTGAGCAAAATGTATGAGACAGGCGAAATACCATCAGACTTCAAGAAGAATATAATAATTCCAATCCCAAAGAAATCAGGTGTTGACAGATGTGAAAATTACCGAACTGTCAGTTTAATAAGTCACGGCTGCAAAATACTAATGCGAATTCTGTACAGACGAATGGAAAAACTGGTAGAAGCCGACCTCGGGGAAGATCAGTTTGGATTCCGTTGAAATATGGGGACACGTGAGGCAATACTGACCCTACGACTTATCTTACAAGCTAGATTAAGAAAAGGCAAACCTACGTTTCTAGCATTTGTAGACTTAGAGAAAGGTTTTGACAATGTTGACTGGAATACTCTCTTTCAAATTCTGAAAGTGGCAGGGGTAAAATACAGGGAGCGAAAGGCTATTTACAATTTGTACAGAAACCAGATGGCAGTTATAAGAGTCGAGGGGCATGAAAGGGAAGCAGTGGTTGGGAAGGGAGTGAGACAGGGTTGTAGCCTCTCCCCGATGTTATTCAATCTGTATATTCAGCAAGCAGTAACGGAAACAAAAGAAAAATTCGGAGTAGGAATTAAAATCCATGGAGAAGAAATAAAAACTTTGAGGTTCGCCGATGACATTGTAATGCTGTCAGAGACACCAAAGGACTTGGAAGAGCAGTTCAACGGAATGGACAGTGTCTTGAAGGGAGGGTGTAAGATGAACATCAACAAAAGCAAAACGAGGGCAATGGAATGTAGTCGAATTACGTCGGGCGATGCTGAGGGAATTAGATTAGGAAATGAGACACTTAAAGTAGTAAGTGAGTTTTGCTACTTGGGGAGCAAAGTAACTGATGATGGTCGAAGTAGGGAGGATATAAAATGTAGACTGGCAATGGCAAGGAAAGCGTTTCTGAAGAAGCGAACTTTGTTAACATCGAGTATAGATTTAAATGTCAGGTAGTCGTTTCTGAAAGTTTTTGTATGGAGTGTAGCCATGTATGGGAGTGAAACATGGACGATACATAGTTTGGACAAGAAGAGAATAGAAGCCTTTGAAATGTGGTGCTACAGAAGAATGCTGAAGATTAGATGGGTAGATCACGTAACTAATGAGGAAGTATTGAATAGGATTGAGGAGAAGAGGAGTTTGTGGCACAACTTGACAAGAAGAAGGGATCGGTTCGTAGGACATGTTCTGAGGCATAAAGGGATCACGAATTTAGTATTGGAGGGCAGCGTGGAGAGTAAAAATCGTAGAGGGAGACCAAGAGATGAATACACTAAACAGATTCAGAAGGATATAGGCTGCAGTACGTATTGGGAGATGAAGAAGCATGCACAGGATAGAGTAGCATGGAGAGCTGCATCAAACCAGTCTCAGGACTGAAGACCACAGCAACAACAACAAGTAG
Source organism: Schistocerca nitens (assembly GCF_023898315.1). NCBI lineage: Eukaryota > Metazoa > Arthropoda > Insecta > Orthoptera > Acrididae > Schistocerca > Schistocerca nitens. Next base: position 315,752,179 of record NC_064621.1, on the reverse strand, counting down.
TTCTAAGCTCTAGGGGACTGATGACCTCAGACGTTAAGTCCAATTGTGCTCAGAGCCATTTGAACCATTTTGAATCTATCCTCGGCATGTTCCATAGGGTTCATGTCTGAAGAACACGCTGGCCACTCTAGTCGAGCTGTGTCGTTATCCTGAAGGTCGTCATTCACAAGATTTGTACGGTGGGGGCTGCGAATTGTCGTCCACGAAGACGAATGCCTCCCCAACATGCTGGCGATATGATTGCACTACCGGTCGGAGGATGGCATTCACGTAACGTACAGCTATTACGGCGCCTTCCGTGACCACCAGCGGTGTACGTCGGCCACAAATAATGCCACCCTAAAACAGCAGGGGACCTCCACCTTGCTGCACTCGCTTGGCAGTATGTCTAAGGCGTTCAGGTTGACCGGGTTGCATTCAAACACGTCTCCGACGATTACCTGGTTGATGGCATATTGCGATACTCATCGGTGAAGAGAACGTGATGCCAATACTGAGCGGTCCATTCGGCATTTTGTTGGGCCTATTTCTACCGCGCTGCTTGGTGTCGTGGTTGCAAAGATGGACCTCGCCCTGGATGTTTGGAGTGAAGTTGCGCACCATGCAGCCCATTGCGCACAGTTAGAGTTGTCACACGACGTCCTGTGGCTGCACGAAAAGCATTATTCAACATGGTGGCATTGCTGTCAGTGTTCCTCCGAGCCATAATCCGTAGGTAGCGGTTATCCACTGCAGTAGTAGCTCTTTGGCTGTGTGAGCAAGGCATGTCATCGACAATTCCTGTCTGTCTGTATATCCTCCATGTCCGAAAAAATCGCTTAAGTTCACTCCGAGACGCCTGGATACTTCCCTTGTTGAGAGCCGTTCTTGGCACAAGGTAACAATGCGGATACGATCGAACCGCGGTACAGACTGTCCAGCCATGTTTGAACTAAAGACAACACGAGCAGAGCACCTCCTTCCTGGTGAAGACTGGAACTGATCGGCTGTCGGACGGGCTCCGTCTAATAGGCACTGCTCATGAATGGTTGTTTACATCTTTGGATGGGTTTAGTGACAACTCTGAACAGTCAAAGGGGCTGTGTCTGTGTTACAATATCCATAGTCAACGTCTATCTTTAGGAGTTATAGGAACCGGGGTGAAGCAAACCACTATGTGTGTTGATTTATTTTTTTCCTGTACTTTATAGTATAATTTTTAAAGCAAACTATTGACAAGATGGCGTTGTCATAAATTGTGCTACAAAAAATTTTAAGTATGATTATCACAAATTTTGGAAATTATTTCAGGATTTTCATCAAAAAGGCATTCTGTTTTCAAAGTTAAGGCACAAGGGTAGTCTATTTGTTAGTTAACCTTTTCTTAAGAGAGTAGACAAAATTTCAGCTCTCTATCAATTATAGTTTTTAGCCAAAGTGTACTAGAACGTGAAATAATTTAACTTTCGGGAAACTCAAGTTAAAACTTGCTTTTTATATTAAACTTGCATAGCACTAATGCTTCCCAGGACTATATTCTTCATGTTTTCTGTGTTGTTCTTCCTCCCTTCTCTTTTTCACACTTCTTCTTCTTATTTTCGCTTCTTTGGTGGCTACCTAATCTTATTTATGTGCTTCGAAGAATCTCCTTCAGTCAATGACTATTATAGCTCTACGCACATTTAGTTCACCAGGCACTCCCATGAGTTCCATAACATTAAGCCTTTACTCTTCACCGTCACTGAAACATAGAATAGGTTCTAGCAGATCTGTTTTCAAAGTATTTAGTCCTATTGAAACTTTTTCGTATTTGTTCCCATATACAATTGTTGAAACTTTCATTCGGATTTTGAGTCCTACCACGTAAACATTCCTCTAATAATCTTGTTTCACTAAGATATATAAGTTTTATAAATTTCGTTACAGCAAATCGCAAAGAATGTTTATGATTTAGGTCTCACCTTGAGTAACAGCCCTCTGATAGCGACACTATGAGTCACTGCCAGATGGGCAGAGTGCCTGACATGGGTATTCCTCAGTGGATGTTTTTCGAAAGAAGACAGCCCATATTGCATTATTCTGTCTTATGGCTTGTCCATAATAATACAGCACCCTTTCTATTTCGCTGTCTGTAAGCCGACCTCATCCACTAATGCTCTCACCATCAGCTAATTTCCTTCCATTCAAATTCCTTTTAAAGTTCCTCAGTCTTGTACATAATCTTTTCTGGACATGTCCAACACATTCCGTTTTCTCAATTTTTGTATCAGCATAAGCTTTGGATTTACAAACTTTTTGGTACTTTATTGAGTCTCCATGTCCCAGGTAAGATGTGTACATCACACCATATTTCTCCAATGACCTGTTAAATACACCCCTCCACTAAAATCACAAAAATTAATCAAACACTTATGATTTTCAGTTCCCATAGGACAGCCATGAGAGTACTTTGTAATACATTACACATAAATGACTTTAGCATCGTCCAAGGTGGTAGCTGTCATCACACCTTGTAGGGAACTACAGCCTCTTCGTTGACATGATGCATCCAGGACTACAGCCATACATTTATTGCTATCATCCATGTCTACACTTTCCTGAACAGCATTTTTCGTACTACCATTTACTACGTCTTCTAAAGGCTGTAGAATAATTTTCATGTACCTGTCGAAACTTGTAGGGGGAGGTAAATCCATAACAGCACAAAATATTTGTGCACTTCTGTACCCGTTGCCTATACACCTCATAGCATACGCACGTTTAATATTTGAATTATGCACGCCCTGTTTCGTTACGCCTCAAGTGTTACCATATTCGCTTAAATCATGAAAATTACAAACAATTATTAATTTCGATGCACAACCTCTTCTAGCACGTATCTCGTCAACTTCATTCACAGCACTGTTGCCACGTTCCTTGCACTGCAAAACTTCATTTATTATTTCAGATAGAGCAGAGAGTTCAACAATAACAAAATCTGAATCAATATTTGGCGTCTCAATATTATCAGCATTAATACTGCCAAGCCCATTGTGCAAACATTTCAGTTTCAACTTCGAAGCACTTGGAGTTGTAGAAACTGATTCGTGTTGTATCACGTTGTATTTCGTTATTAGCAGAGTTAATCGGTTTGGTGAACTGATATCCATAAAATTTACATTGTTTAACACCGAACTTCTTAATTGTTCCCATTGTTTTCAAATGGAATAAGAAAAACACGCACACAGTTACTTCTCTGTAAATAAATTACTCGCGCCGAAACAACAGCAAGCAATGACTAAACTCTCTGTGTAAACAAATAATAAGAAACTGTAAAGCTGAAGTTAAAATCTTCTGGGCTGTTAGGCCGCGTCATATTCTTTTCTAAAGTAATTGACTTTTCGATCCCCCTGATGGGATCTTTTTCAGAATATTTCGGTGTCCACAACTGTTGGAGTGTTCTAGCAGTAGTAGACAAGGAAACATCCTGAAGAAGATCCCGGCAGAGGGGTCGAAACGTTGATTATTTTAGAAGAGAATACGACCTGGCCTAAAAACCCAGAAGACTTTAACTGTAGTGACAACGGCCACGAAACCTACCAGAATTGCATAAAACTGCAAAACTTTCACAACTTAGGGGGCTAAAAAATCATAAAAACTAAACAAATGAGAGCAAAACTTATTTTTTAACGGAGCTGACTGCGTGCCATTGGGACGTCGTGCTGCGTGCACCCACTCTTATATTCCTCTTAATTTTGTTAATTTCTGTAGTCCTTTTTCCCGGAAGTCATCTTTTTTCTAGTTCAGAAAACTACAGAATATTTCTTTAGATAAAAATTAAAAACTCGATTTTTTTCAGTTATTCACATTTTTTTTTTTTTTGTTATCAGTCTACCGACTGGTTTGATACGGCCTGCCACGAATTCCTTTCCTGTGCTAACCTCTTCTTCTCAGAGTAACACTTGCAACCTACGTCCTCAATTATTTGCTTGGCGTATTCCAATCTCTGTCTTCCTCTACAGTTTTTGCCCTATACAGCTCCCTCTAGTACCATGGAAGTCATTCCCTCATGTCTTAGCAGATGTCCTATCATCCTGTCCCTTCTCCTTATCAGTGTTTTCCACATATTCCTTTTCTCTGAGATTCTGCGTAGAACCTCCTCATTCCTTACCTTATCAGTCCACCTAATTTTCAACATTCGTCTATAGCACCACATCTCAAATGCTTCGATTCTCTTCTGTTCCGGTTTTCCCACAGTCCATGTTTCACTACCATATAATGCTGTACTCCAGAAATTTCTTCCTCAAATTAAGGCCAGTATTTGATATTAGTAGACTTCTCTTGGCCAGAAATGCCTTTTTTGCCATAGCGAGTCTGCTTTTGGTGTCCTCCTTGCTCCGTCCGTCATTGGTTATTTTACTGCCTAGGTATCAGAATTCCTTAACTTCATTGACTTCGTGACCATCAATCCTGATGTTAAGTTTCTCGCTGTTCTCATTTCTACTACTTCTCATTACCTTCGTCTTTCTCCGATTTACTCTCAAACCATACTGTTTGCTCATTAGACTGTTCATTCCGTTCAGCAGATCATTTAATTCTTCTTCACTTTCACTCAGGATAGCAATGTCATCAGCGAATCGTATCATTGATATCCTTTCACCTTGTATTTTTATTCCACTCCTGAACCTTTCTTTTATTTCCATCATTGCTTCCTCGATGTACAGATTGAAGAGTAGGGACGAAAGGCTACAGCCTTGTCTTACACCCTTCTTAATACGAGCACTTCGTTCTTGATCGTCCACTCTTATTATTCCCTCTTGGTTGTTGTACATAATGTACGTATATGACCCGTCTCTCCCTATAGCTTACCCCTACTTTTTTCAGAATCTCGAACAGCTTCCACCATTTTATATTGTCGAACGGTTTTTCCAGGTCGACAAATCCGATGAAAGTGTCTTGATTTTTCTTTAGCCTTGCTTCCATTATTAGCCGTAACGTCAGAATTGCCTCTCTCGTCCCTTTACTTTTCCTAAAGCGAAACTGATCTTCACCAAGCGCATTCTCAATTTTCTTTTCCATTCTTCTGTATATAATTCTTGTAAGCAGCTTCGATGCATGAGCTGTTAAGCTGATTGTGAGATAATTCTCGCACTTGTCAGCTCTTGCCGTCTTTCGGAATTGTGTGGATGATGCATTTCCGAAAGTCAGATGGTATATCGCTAGACTCATATATTCTACACACCTACGTGAATAGTCGTTTTGTTGCCACTTCCACCAATGATTTTAGAAATTCTGATGGAATGTTATCTATCCCTTCTGCCTTATTTGACCGTAAGTCCTCCAAAGCTCTTTTAAATTTCGATTCCAATACCGGATCCCCTATCTCATCTAAATCGACTCCTGTTTCTTCTTCTATCACATCAGACAAATCTTCACCCTCATAGAGGCTTTCAATGTATTCTTTCCACCTATCTGCTCTCTCCTCTGCATTTAACAATGGAGTTCCCGTTGCACTCTTAATGTTACCACCGTTGCTTTTAATTTCACCAAAGGTTGTTTTGACTTTCCTGTATGCTGAATCTGTCCTTCCGACAATCATATCTTTTTCGATGTCGTCACATTTTTCCTGCAGCCATTTCGTCTTAGCTTCCCTGCACTTCCTATTTATTTCATTCCTCAGCGACTTGTATTTCTGTATTCCTGATTTTCCCGGAACGTGTTTGTACTTCCTCCTTTCATCAATCAACTGAAGTATTTCACCCATGGTTTCTTCGCAGCTACCTTCTTTGTACCTATGTTTTCCTTCCCAACTTCTGTGATGGCACTTTTTAGAGATGTCTATTCCTCTTCAACTGTACTGCCTACTGCGCTATTCCTTATTGCTGTATCTATAGCGTTAGAGAACTTCAAACGTATCTCGTCATTCCTTAGTACTTTCGTATCCCACTTCTTTGCGTATTGATTCTTCCTGACTAATGTCTTGAACTTCAGCCTACTCTTCTTCACTAGTATATTGTGATCTGAGTCTATATCTGCTCCTGGGTACGCCTTACAATCCAGTATCTGATTCTTGAACAGGGTATTCACTTTTACTAGCTGAAACTTGTTACAGAACTCCATTAGTCTTTCTCCTCTTTCATTCCTTGTCCCAAGCCCATATTCTCCTGTAGCCTTTTCTTCTACTCCTTCCCCTACAACTGCATTCCAGTCGCCCATGACTATTAGATTTTCGTCCCGCCTTACATACTGCATTACCCTTTCAATATCCTCATACACTTTCTCTATCTGTTCATCTTCAGCTTGCGACGTCGGCATGTATACCTGAACTATCGTTGTCAGTGTTGGTCTGCTGTCGATTCTGATTAGAACAACCCGGTCATTGAACTGTTCACAGTAACACACCGGCCGGCCGCTGGTGGCCGAGCGGTTCTGGCGCTACAGTCTGGAACCGCGCGACCACTACGGTCGCAGGTTCGAATCCTGCCTCGGGCATGGACGTGTGTGTTGTCCTTAGGTTAGTTAGGTTTAAGTAGTTCTAAGTTCTAGGGGACTTATGACCTCAGCAGTTGAGTCCCATAGTGCTCAGAGCCATTTGAACCATTTGAACCAGTAACACACCCTCTGCCCTACCTTCCTATTCATAACGAATCCTACACCTGTTATACCATTTTCTGCTGCTGTTGATATTACCCGATACTCATCTGACCAGAAATCCTTGTCTTCCTTCCACTTCACTTCACTGACCCCTACTATATCTAGATCGAGCCTTTGCATTTCCCTTTTCAGATATTCTAGTTTCCCTACGACGTTCAAGCTTCTGACATTCCACGCCCCGACTTGTAGATCGTTATCCTTTCGTTGATTATTCAATCTTTTTCTCATGGTATCCTCCCCCTTGACAGTCCCCTCCCGGAGGTCCGAATGAGGGACTATTCCGAAATCTTTTGCCAATGGAGAGATCATCATGACCCTTCTTCAATTACAGGACACATGTCCTGTGGATACACGTTACGTGTCATTAATGCAGTGGTTTCCACTGCCTTCTGCATCCTCATGTCGTTGATCATTGCTGATTCTTCCGCCTTTAGGGGCAATTTCCCACCCCTAGGACAAGAGAGTGCCCTGAACCTCTATCCGCTCCTCCGCCCTCTTTGACAAGGCCGTTGGCAGAATGAGGCTGACTTCTTATGCCGGAGCTCTTCGGCCGCCAATGCTGATTATTTATCAAAATTTAGGCATTGGCGGGGATCGAACCTGGGACCGAAGAAGATTTGATTATGAATCAAAGACGCTACCCCTAGACCAAGTCCACTTAAGAGCGATTGGAGGGTGAGTACAACCTTTTGTGCAATTTGGAAAGCCTGACACACTAGTATGTTTCCCACTCTGTGTGTTTTTTTATCCGTGTAAGTCATAGTACACCAGAGTGTTTCTTAACAATATTTTCTTAAGATAAAAATTAAAAACTCGATTTTAGTCAGTTATTCACATACAAGTCCACTTAAGAGTGATTGGAAGGTTTGCACAGTCTTACATGCAATTTTGAAGGCCTGTCTCTTTAGGATGTTTCCCACTCTGTATGTTATTTTATGCGTGTAACTCATAGTACACTATCTGCTTTTTTTTCTGTACGATGTGGTCATTGTGTGTACTTGTTGAGTGTGTTTGTGAGTTTGGAGCTTTTGAGTTACCTTGTATTCTAGAAGTGTTGTGTTTGTTTTGTATTTGTGATTTTATTTTTAGATTGAGTCTGTGTACTGCATGTGTATCATACCCATTGTCCCTAGTTAGTTGTATTATTGTACTCATTTGTTTTTCAGAGTTGTTGAGGGGTGTCCTGTTTAATCTGTACAACATACGTCTTAGTGATGCAAGGTTCTGGTTGTTGGGATGATCAGATGTCGAATGTATTGTGGCTGTGGCTGTGGGTTTCCTAAAGATGTTAAATGCATATTTGCCATTTTCTTTTACTATTGTTATGTCAAGAAAATTTATTTTATTTTCTTTTTCAACCAGCAGAACGATTTATAACCTATAGGTACAGTTCCCCAAAATGTAAACTAAAAAGTAAAAGTATGTACGTATTTCAGGCCATTAAACGTCTTGCAGAGAATAAACGCAAACGTATATGGCAAGAAAACTGTGTTTTATTCAGACGTTCCAAAAGTATAAATTATCAATATACTTAAATATTACGTGAAACTGAGGAAGATAGGACTACATATTTGAAGACTTTTTCTAACTCTTCATCTTCAGCTTGTGACGTCGAAATGTATACCTGAACTGTCGTTATCGGTGTTGGTTTACTGTCGATTCTGATAAGGATAACCCTATCACTGAACTGTTCACAGTAACACTCTCTCTGCCCTACCTTCCTATTCATAACGAATTCTAATCCCGTTATAACATTTTCTGCTGCTGTGGATGTTACCCTATACGCATCTGAGCAGAAATCCTTGTCTTCTTTCCATTTCACTCCACTGTCCCCTACCATACATGTTGTGAGCCATTGCATTTCCCTTTTCAAGTTTTCAAGCTTCCCTACTATGTGCAAGCTTCTGACATACCACGCCCCATCTCGTAGGACGTTATACTTTCGTTGGTCATTCAATCTTTTCCTCATGGTCACCTCCACTTTGGCAGTCACCTCCCAGAGATCCGAATGTAGAACTATTCCGGATTGTAGAGATCATCACGGCACTTTTTCAATTACAGGCCACATGTCCTGTGGATAGATGTTAGGTGTCTTTAAGGCAATGCTGACTAAAAGAAATTTATGCTGTGGCGCATTCCGAACCTGGGACTGAGGACATTTTAATTGTTAATTGAATATGCTGACCTTTTCTTTTATTAAAGGGGGTTTGGTTTCGAAGTAGATACCAGGGGTCTTTTTTATCAGTCAAAGAAGCTATCCCTTTTTTTATCTCCTGCTTACTTTTTTTTTTCAAGGCTAAGAGTAGATTGGTTAGTTTTGAGCCGGTGGGGACAGGGTGTGCAGGGACCTGGCCACGATGCCTCACGAGGCCTCATCCTTCTTGTCCCTGAACCGATTCCTCTGGTTTCTTTTCTCCTTCCTTTAGTTATTTATTTTTTATTTCACCGGAAAGAGCTTAGGTAAACAAATTATCTTCATTTAAACAAGCATAAATACAACGGAAAGGCCATCCTTCCGGCGGAATTAACACGAGAACATTACGCTCGAACAGGGCGAGCAAAAGTATTTATTAACATTGTGCGAATAAACGTAATAACAATAATACTGAAGTAAGCTAAGAGGTGTGAGGCCATAGACAAAGAGGGACAAGATAAGACTTGCAGGCATCTGTTCGGCACATGGGCTGGAGGTTGAATCTGCAGTGGTCAACATTTGAGACCTAGCCACGTTGTCTCCGGCGCCGCTACATGTAAGAAGCGCCCTTTTATGAGGCCAGAAGCCAAGGAGGAAGGGACAGAAGAGTTTGGGGAATGACCAGTGTGCTCTGGTACAGTGCGTCAAAGAAACAGTTGTATGTCCATTACGGTATGGAAATGTAGCGCGGAGAGTCACATCTGTCGGGCGGTGAGTGTGGGAGGGGGGAGGGGGGGGGGCGGCGGTAGTGTCGTCCCCATGTGGCACCATCCAGCTGAAATTCGTTGACGTAAATATCTCGTAAAGGAAAGTGGCGAAGAAGGCGCGGTAGCGCGGTCGGTGCTCGACTTCACTGTGGGCAGTTGGGACGTACTGCCAGAAGTCAAGGCGTGCTTTATCGGTATCATTGTACGTTTAAGTGATCGTCCAACGCTTGACCCATACAATCGCACGATTTTTGGTGTCGGCGAAAAAAGTATATTTAAAATTCCATGGGTCAATCGAATCCGGCGGAACGCGGGGGTAACAGGCAACGAACTGTCGAGCCAGTTTCGAGACGTCGCTGATAGCAGCCAAAGTCAGGTGGTGAGCATCGCCATTCACGAGGTGGCAAACTGAACAAAGTTGGGTGTCCGTTAGTTCGATGGCGTGATGACGTTGATTTGTGGCGAATTTTCCACATGTGACGTGTTATGATTGAGCCGTGCATGGCTCGCCGTGTTTTAACGCATTTCCATCTCACCAAGTTGATTTAAATTACTGGCGTTACTGAGTTACTGTTTTGCCTGACCGTCATCGGCGCTAGTAGCGCGTATCGATGTATCCCCTCTGATAGGATCTTTTCTCGTCTGCTATGACATCCCCGGTGTAATCTGTAGTGGAGTTGGTCGGAACGTGCGAGGAGGAGAGTTCACGGCGGCAGTTCGGGTCGTGAGCTGGGCCCTGGCAGTCAGTTGCATCGCTTCTGGAGCGCAGCCCGGGCCAGCCTGTCGCCAGCTTGCAGCAGCAGTGAGCCCTGCGTGGACATTGCCCGCCCAACCGTGGCTGCCACTCAAGCCAGGCTTCACTTTTAGTGGATTGTTGGTCAGTCGGTTGGTCCGAGGTCATCTCCGTGCGGCGTAGTAGACTGTGCAGCTGGCGGTCTCTGCGCAGCGTAGGAGTCTGTCTGGAGCTGTCCGATCGCTACGAACATCGTCGCTCGCCGACCCAGGACATGAAGGTTGAGTGATTTTGAGCATTACGTTGTTGGTTCTGGCGTTGCTGTTGTGGAGCAACAACGACTGAAGTGTTCTGGTTACCTGCCCTGGTCGTGTTCATTTTGGGTGAAGTTAACCGTATTACCTTGTTTCGTAGATAAGTGAACCAGTGGAATTTTCTGCCTTGTGGCCATTAGTGTTCTGGATACCTGCCCTGGCGGCTAACGTAGTTTCTAAGCAGTGTCTTTTCCTCACCTGTTGTTGCTGCCCAACATGTGTAGTTTTGGCAGCTCAGTTCACATACGCGTTTGTTTGGGGTTAGTGATAGTTGTAATTGTTTGGGGCCTTGAATTCTCGTGGTCTCCGTAGTGGCAAACAAGCGGTTGGTCTGTCGGTCCGTGACTGTCCCTTGGTTGGGTTCATACTAATTAAGTGTATTTGGACTCACCACCTGTCTCGCCTAAGTGAACGAGAGCAGACCGATCCACAGGAGACTCCTGAGTGCCGTTCTCTTAATTATCCTTTTTGCAGTGTTAGCTGTGGGCGTGCAGTACTGGAAACATGTTCTCAGAGTTTCCTTCAAATCCAAACATTATCGCCTTCTGCTCTTGAAAGGTTAGTGTAATTTTCTCTGGAAGATTTTACAAGTTATTGTGAGCCATCCGCCGTTGGTGTTGCAAAAAGTAAATTTTGAAACTTAATGTATTGTTTTACCGGTTGTTGCAATATATATTTCCTTGATTTGCAGAATTTAACTTGGCGGCCTTCAGCCATCTTATTGCGTTTGTTTATCTCTTTCTGTGCAACTTGTGGGCCATCAGCCGTGTTAACATCTTAAAACACTGTGGCCTTCTGCCTTCAGTAATCACCATAGTATATTTGGAATTTTGAAGATATAATCCGACGGCCTTCAGCCACTCCGCATGCTGATCTCATGTATGTATACAATTTATCTTATTCGTAAATTTAATTGTGTGTAATGTCTTTTCAAAATTGAAGTTATTCTAAAGCATCTGTTTGGAGGCCTTCAGCCGCGAAGTCAATTTAATTATTTCATAAGTATATTTGTGAACTAAATGATAATAAATTACAATTGTAAAATGAATCCGACCGCAACTCCCTTGGCCCTTTCTACAATCCTAATTACCTGTTTGCCCTGCGTGATTTAGCGGGTGTTTCAACGATGTTGCCCGGATACTGGGGAGAAGGAAACGCTAATGGATATGACGCTAAACTGTAGCCATCGCGTCGATCGATGTTTGAAGTTTCAAATGTGTGTGAAATCTTATGGGACTTAACTGCTAAGGTCATCAGTCCCTAAGCTTACACACTACTTAACCTAAATTATCCCAAGGACAAACACACACACACCCATGCCCGAGGGAGGACTCGAACCTCCATCGGGACCAGTTGCACAGTCTACGACTGCAGCGCGAAGACCGCTCGGCTAATCCCGCGCTGCTCGATGTTTGAGTTAGATGTTGTTGCTGGATTTATAACGAAGCATTGGTTCGTAGAAATCTTTGGTTGGAGGAAGACATGTGTTCGGTAAGTCAGCGTGAGCATAAGTGAAGTCGATGATGAAATCAGAAATGTGCGTCAGAAATTACGTGATGTGGGCGACTGGTGCTGGAGGCGTTATGGCCGCCGGGATAAGAATTCCCAGGAAGCTGCGCGTAAGGGAGGGGCCCCCGTTCCACTGCGTGTGGAACAAGTACAAAGACCCCTCTATGAGTCGCACATTGACAAGGCCGAGGCACCCCCGCTCATGGGGGGGGGGGGGGGTCAGGGGATGAGCTTTTCGTAACTTGAGTGTTTCGTAACCGACCTTTAAGAGCGTACCGGCCGTAAGAACGTATCCGAACGCGGCCCTGAGGCTACGTCCAATAGCTGATGGAGTGGGAGTACCTGTGCGATGTGGACCATTCTGGACGTCACATGCTGATTGAGGTATTCGACACGTTGTAAAGTATCGAGTCAGCGGAGGTAATATTGTCACACCGATGTGTGGATAATCTTTAAGGTTCGCCGAAAATTCATGGCAGTGGAGCGGCGCACGGTGGAGCGAGAATGATACCAAAGTAACGTAGTGCCTGTAGACACAGGAGAGGCGTGTGAGACGCCGCGTCCATTGGGTATCAACGTGGATTTAGCCACATTCATGTTACTGCCTGCTGCAGTTCCGTTGATATCTAATTAAGAACCGCCTGTCCTTCATTCAATGAACGGAGCAGGAGGTGGGGGTCGCTCCCATACGCATGACACAAAAAAGTGTGCTCTCACAAAGTGAGATCAGAAAGATGGGTCGTCAGACTACCGATGAGTGCCTACAGGTTTATGGCATAGGGCAGTGTCGAAAGTGGCCAACGCTGCCTTACAGAACGCCGGATGGTCACTGGTGTCATCACAGGGCCATTGACCTATATCAGGGATTCCACCTGCCGTACAGGCGCCGGCTGGTATGGATGAAGGCGGGTGGAAAACCCATTTAGCTCATTACTGAGAACAGCAAACGATGCCGCACCTTATCGAATGCGCTGTCAAAATCAATGGTAACCACCTAGGCGTGGAGTCTCCATGCTGCTCTTTGTGCAATTAAATCACTACATTCTCTTGTAGCCGTTTGTATATTAACTCAGCCTCCCGGAGGTGCCTGTTATGGGGATAGAATCGATAATTGACAGTATGCTGCTCTTCACTGAAAGCTACAAGCCTGAAAACCATATCTGCAGCTGCAAATAACATGTTGCTGCTCTATACGTTGCTTTACCATCATCCATTAACAGATGGCGATCGGTGTGTTTCACACTGTGATTATAACTGTTTTTGTAATATGTTTGACCCTGCTATCTTCTTCTTCTTCTGAACTGTCATTAGATGTACATCGCTGATTGTGACATTGTTTTACGAATGAAATGGCCAAGCAATACTCTCTGTCAATTAACTGTTATCGACATAAGGCTGAAGTACCAAATTAAAGTAAATTTTTTTCACTTACCTGTCAATTATATACCGAAAGTCAGAAACAACATAGATCAGAAACAAATTTCTCGACCTTTAAATGACGTTCAATGTACAGAAAAATGAAGTACGCAATGAAAATTAAAAATATAGCGTTTAAATTAGGATATAAAAACTGTGCGGAATACTAGTGGATATTTTCTATTCATGATATCGAGCATCATTCAGAGATGCGTCAAGTGTTTTTACTTACTATGTTCACACAAATAAGTTCACAAAGTATTTAACAGTTCTATATATTTCTTTGATAACTACGACGATTACTTTCAGGCATGCACTTTCTCTCTCTATCTCATTTGCTTTCTTCAAAAGTAGACCTTACGTTTGTCAGCTTGATACCCTCATTTATCCGTTTCCACCGTTCGTTTGGGTATGAAAATTCTTACAAGAGTCCATTCTCTGGAGGCTTACTTTCAGTCCTCTGAAACATGTGGTCAATGAGGACTGAAATAGGAGTTCCATACCATATTTCAATCTGTGATTGAAAAGTAATGGAAGGTGAAACGGTTTTAAATATTGAGTTTATCACAAATTTCCATGGTAGCGTACACACTATCAGAGATTCCAACTACCTGTGATCCTCAGTCAGTTTTTCACACCAACTCTGCACTGCCTCTGGCATCACGTTAGACCAAAAACACAGGTTCCCTGTTAAGTAGGGAGATGACCATTAGCATGGAACAAAGTATATGGCTCTTAATGGGGGGGGGGGCGTAGGTATAAATTTATGGAAGCAATACAGCGTTAAAAGTTCTTTCTTATCGGTGCATGAGGTTTCAAACGATCAACAACAGCTATATTTTTAAACCAAAAAGAAGTAGCCATTTCTGCACGTATGCCAGTTTTCTAACTTAGTATTAGAAGCCAGAAGTAGTTGTTGAACGAAGAAGAAATGTAAATAAATACAGCCTAAGTGGAAACATGCCACATTACTTTAACCACCTAATCAATCTTTGTGCTGCATTCAGTTACACAAATGAATGGCGCACGCAGGCAAAATGCAGGAAACACTTTTGAATCCCGGTCTGGCAGGTGGTATTGAGCATTACTTTGGTAGCTCCTGGTTTACATCTCTCTATGCTGCACTGACAACTCAACACAAAATTTTGTATGCTGGACCTTCGCAAGTTGTATCTTTTTCTACTGGTATACATACAAAATGTTCTTGTGTTATAAACAACGATGTGTACACATTTATTTGTTTGCCGTATACTTCAGATGCCACCGAAAATAGACTACACGCCATGCAGGTAATGGTGAACAGCGCAGTGGCTAGCACACTGTACTCGCATTCGGGAGGACGACGGTTCAATCCCGCGTCCGGCCATCGTGACTTAGGTTTTCCGTGATTTCCCTAAATCGCTCCAGGCGAATGACGGGATGGTTCCTTTGAAAGGGCATGGCAGACTTCCTTCTCCGTCCTTCCCTAATCCGATGAGACCGATGACCTCGCTGTATGGTCTCCTCCCCCAAACAATCAAAAAAAAAAAAAAAAAAAAACATGGTGAACAGCAAGATATCTTTTAAGAAATACTACCTAATCGTTGAGGTACAAATGTGCTGTAATTCATACAATAAAACTTCAGACATAACATCATAGCTGATTTATTTCCATAGATTGTCACAGTAAACACAGTTAATGCTGCGGTCTTTCATTGGCTGCGAAATTCATCCCAAGATGGCTGCCCTGTAGGCAGCGTGATACGGGGCGACGTAGGCAGCAGAGTAGGGGGCGGCGTAGGCCACGGGAGCTGCGGCAGCGGTGTAGGCGACGGGGGCGGCGACGGCGGGGGCGGTGTAGGCGACGGGGGCGGCGGCCACGTAGCTTGCCAGCAGGCCGGGGGCCGGCTTGGGTCCGGGGGCGGCCATGCAGGCGGCTACCATGGCCAGGACGACGATCACCTGTAGGTCCAACACAAGGACTCGGTAAGCACACTGGTTTTGTGAGGGAACAGACATGAAGCAGAGCAGGAACGCAAGATTTATATTTAAAGAGAAGTGAAATACTAAAATTGTTAAATATCAGACAGAAGCATGAGGTTATGTAAACACACGTAACAACGTGAACACAGTTAAATGATAATAAAATTTAATTTTTGTGCAGGTCTACAGCCTCAACGTGTCTTGAGAATAAGAAAAGGCAGAAAAGAGCCAAAGACCTACTGGTTGGCTTGTAGCCTGGCGCTTACGGGGTTAGATACTGAATCAGAAACATACCGTAATAAATAAACCTCTAATTGCTCAGAAATATCTAAATGTAGCATTCAGTCTCAGGTATCGTTTCTCGCACCCACAGAGGTAAAAAAAAAAAAAAAATAGCAGAAGAATATTTCCTCTGTTACATCTTACGGTGCTGAAATATTTAAAACATTCCAGTGGATTCTGCGGAGCAGAATATTTGGAATTACACCTTAAGGTTCAACCTTTTGTGATGGAAGATAATTCTCGTATTCTAAGAAGTCTCATATCTGTAAAATGCACGGAGAATTGTTGACCAGTGTAATTTTGGAAGAGAGAGTACAACCTAAACTCACCTGTTTGTACATGTTGCTTGCTTGGTGGCTACTGGTAACCCTGTGGCTGCAACACGCCTCCTAGCCTTTATATACTGAGATTGCGGGCCCGAACGCTCGTCC
This sequence comes from Schistocerca nitens, assembly GCF_023898315.1. NCBI lineage: Eukaryota > Metazoa > Arthropoda > Insecta > Orthoptera > Acrididae > Schistocerca > Schistocerca nitens. The sequence continues at coordinate 315,736,019 of NC_064621.1, read as the reverse complement.
AAGTCACGTACAGCGACGGCGATTACGAAGTCGAAGCGGCATGTGAAATGCAACGCACCGAACGTCAGGGACGTGTTCCCTCTTAGGTACCGCAGAATACTCGTATATGACGTATCTGACTTAAATATAATTATTCTGATGCGATAAATATTATATGTAGGAAGCTTTAATTACGAACGTTAATCGTTTAGTCGTAAATCAAATACGGGATATACCTATAACTATATACATAGTAATGAATTAAAGTTCTCGACGTACTTTTGTTTCCGTAGACTATGTGGAGGCTATTCTGACATACAACTGACAGAAATTTGATACATTTTTCACTAATATAATGATTCATGTGAGAGCTTTGTGAATACAATTTGTAAATATTTCTTGCAAACTGGGTGAACGTTCACGAATTAAAGTATCATATCGCGTTTTTGTGTCTGTTTGAAAAGATGACTACGAGAAATACTGTAAGGATTTTGACACGGTTTTCACTGATTGGCGAGTAATTTTTGTGTATGTAGTCTATTACCGCTACAACAAACAAGTCGTGTGGCTTTAGATACTTAAAATGTGAGTGCACTAGTTTGAACGGCCGAAACAGTGTACAAATGCGTTTACAGTACGATGCTGTGTCTGTTATACCATTCATTAGGGTTATTTAAAACTCCACAGTCGATGTTTGAAGGGTAATGAATCTAAAGACTAGAGAACGCAAGTCACTGATCAAATAATACCATATAACAGTTATGACCATGAGATCGATAAAAGACATAATTGAAGTACTACCTGCCAAAAAGATACACGGCATTCGCTGGAATATTTACAGATGCAGCACATAGCTGTCCATATTTTCCAAACCAGTGAATGCTGTGTTGCGGAACATCCTTGCTTTATTCGCAGTCAAAGTGCGAGTCTGGAGATTCAGTGAAGTGATTAAAACGCAAGGGAATGGACCACTGTGCATACGTGACAGGGGCAACATGTGGACATGCTACATTGGCTTCGAAGTACCCACTGCAACCACACTATCAAATGATACCACAGGATCATTAACATCGTATCTGGACCATTTCCACGATTATTTTTTTGAAAGAAGATATATATACTCCTGGAAATTGAAATAAGAACACCGTGAATTCATTGTCCCAGGAAGGGGAAACTTTATTGGCACATTCCTGGGGTCAGATACATCACATGATCACACTGACAGAACCACAGGCACATAGACACAGGCAACAGAGCATGCACAATGTCGGCACTAGTACAGTGTATATCCACCTTTCGCAGCAATGCAGGCTGCTATTCTCCCATGGAGACGATCGTAGAGATGCTGGATGTAGTCCTGTGGAACGGCTTGCCATGCCATTTCCACCTGGCGCCTCAGTTGGACCAGCGTTCGTGCTGGACGTGCAGACCGCGTGAGACGACGCTTCATCCAGTCCCAAACGTGCTCAATGGGGGACAGATCCGGAGATCTTGCTGGCCAGGGTAGTTGACTTACATCTTCTAGAGCACGTTGGGTGGCACGGGATACATGCGGACGTGCATTGTCCTGTTGGAACAGCAAGTTCCCTTGCCGGACTAGGAATGGTAGAACGATGGGTTCGATGACGGTTTGGATGTACCGTGCACTATTCAGTGTCCCCTCGACGATCACCAGTGGTGTACGGCCAGTGTAGGGGATCGCTCCCCACACCATGATGCCGGGTGTTGGCCCTGTGTGCCTCGGTCGTATGCAGTCCTGATTGTGGCGCTCACCTGCACGGCGCCAAACACGCATACGACCATCATTGGCACCAAGGCAGAAGCGACTCTCATCGCTGAAGACGACACGTCTCCATTCGTCCCTCCATTCACGCCTGTCGCAACACCACTGGAGGCGGGCTGCACGATGTTGGGGCGTGAGCGGAGGACGGCCTAACGGTGTGTGGGACCGTAGCCCAGCTTCATGGAGACGGTTGCGAATGGTCCTCGCCGATACCCCAGGAGCAACAGTGTCCCTAATTTGCTGGGAAGTGGCTGTGCGGTCCCCTACGGCACTGCGTAGGATCCTACGGTCTTGGCGTGCATCCGTGCGTCGCTGCGGTCCGGTCCCAGGTCGACGGGCACGTGCACCTTCCGCCGACCACTGGCGACAACATCGATGTACTGTGGAGACCTCACGCCCCACGTGTTGAGCAATTCGGCGGTACGTCCACCCGGCCTCCCGCATGCCCACTATACGCCCTCGCTCAAAGTCCGTCAACTGCACATACGGTTCCAGTCCACGCTGTCGCGGCATGCTACCAGTGTTAAAGACTGAGATGGAGCTCCGTATGCCACGGCAAACTGGCTGACACTGACGGCGGCGGTGCACAAATGCTGCGCAGCTAGCGCCATTCGACGGCCAACACCGCGGTTCCTGGTGTGTCCGCTGTGCCGTGCGTGTGATCATTGCTTGTACAGCCCTCTCGCAGTGTCCGGAGCAAGTATGGTGGGTCTGACACACTGTTGTCAATGTGTTCTTTTTTCCATTTCCAGGAGTGTACATTGGTGCACGTAGTTGTTGGTAGATAAGAGTGAAGGCCAATGATGAAATGTCGATAATGTAATGTGACCTGTGGTTTGTCAGTTCTGAAGCGTACAAAATCAACATGATGTCTGCAATAGAGTTTGTACGATCTAAAGAAATATGTATTCGGGGGTTGGCAGTATATGGTTGTCTTTGGTGTCGTTATCGGTAATGTAATATTTTTGTTGGGAAACATTCTTCTCTTAGGTTGTAGTCTTCGTGTCTTTCCAATGAATAACAAAGTAATTTATTTAATAAAATGGCAGCCAGATAACCATATACAGTTACTTTGCTTAACATTTTAAATTTACGTTTACATTTTACATTTTTGCATATTCATTTATCGATTTCACTCTTTTACTTCAGAGTTCTATGTGATATCGTTCACATGCTTCGTTACACAGTTCACATACGCATTTTGGAGTTGGGTCGTGATAAGTTTTGTTTTTGGAAATTAGATGATGAAAGCCGTGAATAGAAAATCTACTTACGACATGTCGCATCTCAAAGTTTGGTGCTGACCATGAACGGTTCGTCATTGCTTAGGTGGCATATAACTCTGGCCATACTTTTTCTCGTTTGTCCTCCATCATCTTCAGTTGATTTCTGGAAGCCCTGGTGTGTGCATCATATATCGAAGTTTGATGTCTTCAAGTAGGAATGTCTCTCTCGCTAGCAGGTGCACTAGTCTGGATCTTGTTGTTTTTGAGAGACCTAGTGTTCTTTTTAGATAAGTCGATTTTACCTTTTCTAGTATTTCTAGAATTTTTTCTGGTAGGTGGTCCCATATAACCTCCATCCCATAGGCCAGGATTGGCAAGATTTTTGCGTTGAATAAATTCATGGCTGTTTCTAGACTGAGTAGGTGGATGTTTTTGATGTCCGGTTTTGCTATTATTGCTTGGGCTGCACGTTCTGTTGTATGTTTTGTGAAGCATTTGGCTGTTGGTTGCAATGTCACCCCTAGATATTCAAAGTTTGATGAGATTTTTATTTTTGTAATAACAAAGCAATAGACCATTGTCACCTACATGCGCACAAAGGACCGAATTGGAAGAGCTTTTCATGTACTCTTTGGTCATTTATCCACTTATACTCGCTTCAGTATGGATGTTGCTTGGACTCACTGCTGCTAATTTCTTTGCAGTCTGGCGTATAAACGTTCCGTGTGCTTTCCGCAAGCAAATGTAAATTGTTCACTAATCTACTACCAGTCACACCGCCACGTCTATGGTGTAACTGGGTGTGATACCATGGACAGACTGAACCAAACCAGCTGCTGATATTTCGCCTCTGTGTGATAGTCTTGAAGAATAAATTGGCTATGATCACTATTCCACGCGTTTGCCTTAACTATATTTTTGTCTTTGAGCAATATGTTAACATCTGCCGCAAATGTTTCTGCTCTCTTCCTAATAATGTGGTCTTCCTTAATCACTTTGCGTACCATGACCGCAGTGATACGCCTAGACGAAATGCTAGATACTTCCTTGAAGCAACTAAGGAATGTATATAAGCCTTAAAACTGCCCAGAGAGCTGCCCTAGCAGCTTCCAGGGCCCACGATTGAATGTTCGAGTAGTGGACTACTGAATCACAGTCTCTGGCATCATCAAACTGTGCTCTGACAATTTCTCTTACATCCTCCATTATTTTGACGTTTTGTTTCTCTTGAAGTGGCCTGAGACTCGCCTTTTACGCGTCTCATAACCTGAAATTATAATACAGATGGATTTCCAACGCTGGCAGCTATAACGGTTCATAAGGTCCCTCTCTAAGAAAAGAAACAGCGATTAAAATGATTCTCGTAAATACTGCCCAAAGTTCGGTCATGAGTACCCTGTAACACACTGGGTCATGACACCTGAGTGGGTGTGAGTGCGTATTCACTTTGATTTGGTGGTCCTTCACTTGTTAGCGAGAAATTTACGGCACTGTTGGAAGTTTCATACCCATGGGCACTTTCTTCTCCGCCGTCAGACTCACAATCAATATTCCTGTCCAATGCATCAGTATGCACTACTGTTAAATACCTACAGGATATTGACATTATGTCACATAACATGCATGTAAACGTGTCGTAGTCAAGTCCAATTACATTCTCATCATCCAGCAGGTATGTTTGATGTATCTTTCCGGGCAGCTGGTTCACAGCCTACTCATGTTTGACGTTAGTACTTCGCTACCGGACCCTGCAGTGGTCACACTCGTACTGTCTGTAAAGCTACGGATATTACGCTGACCATGAGATGGCGCTAGTGGCCGTAGACGCAGTTGTAAAAGTCACTGATTTTGATAAATATTTTAACAGGTAAAATATTACACTTTAAATGCGTTTCCAGTCGATTTTAGCCGTTCAACTGAGGTCGTACCTTGCCAGTGTCATCGTGGCGTCGGGGCGTCGGGGAGAGTGGAGGGTCACTTGTCCTTTGCTAACTCAATATACATTATGAGTTTTAGTAGTCCTGTAATGTTCGAATTCAATATTAGTGGTGTGCTATTTGACATAGTCATCCCTATTAAATATATAGGAGTAACGTCAGAAAGTGATTTAAAACAGAACAAGCACGTGAGGACGTTAGGAGGGATGACGAAGCATCGACATAGGTTTACTGGGACTATTTTAGGAAAGTGGGATCTTCAAAAGAGACCGCACACGGAACAGCGTGATACACAATCAGTTCATAATACACTACTGGCCATTAAAATTGCCACACCAAGAAGAAATGCAGATGGCAAACGGCTATTCATTGGACAAATATACTAAAACTGACATGTGATTACATTTACACGCAATTTGGGTGCATAGATCATGAAAATCAGTACCCAGAACCACCACCTCTCGCCGTAATAACGGCCTTGATATGCCTTGGCATTGAGTCAAACAGAGCTTGGATGGGATGTACAAGTACAGCTGCCCATGCAGCTTCAACACGATACCACAGTTCATCAAGAGTAGTGACTGGCGTATTGTGAAGAGACAGTTGCTCGGCCACCATTGACCAGACGTTTTCTATTGGTGAGAGATCTGGAGAATGTCCTGGCCAGGGCAGCAATCGAACATTTTCTGTATCAAGAAAGGCCCGTACAAGACCTGCAACATGCGGTCGTGCATTATCCTGCTGAAATGTAGGATTTCGCAGGGATCGAATGAAGCGTAGAGCCACGCGTCGTAACACATCTGAAATGTAACGTCCACTGTTCAAAGTGCCGTGAATGCAAACAAGAGGTGAGCGAGACGTGTAACCAATTGCACCCCATACCATCACGCCGGGTGATACGCCAGTATGGCGATGACGACTACACGCTTCCAGTGTGCGTCCACCGCGATGTCGCCAAACACGGATGCGACCATAATGATGCTGTAAACAGAACCTGGATTCATCCGAAAAAATGACGTTTTACCATTCGACGTTGAGAACACCATCGCAGGCACTCCTGTCTGTGATGCAGCGTCAAGGGTAACCGCAGCCATGGTCTCCGAGCTGATAGTCTATGCTGCTGCAAACATCGTCGAACTGTTCGTGCATATGGTTGTTGTCTTGCAAACGTCCCCATCTCTTGAGTGAGGGATCGAGACGTGGCTGCACGATCCGTTACAGCCATGCGGATAAGATGCCTGTCAGCTCGACTGCTAGTGATATGAGGCCGTTGGGATCCAGCACGACGTTCCTTATTAACCCCCTGAACACACCGATTCAATGTTCTGCTAACAGTCATTGGATCTCGACCAACACGAGCAGCAATGTCGCGATACGATAAACCGCAATCGCGAGAGGCTACAATCCGACCTTTATCAAAGTCGGAAACGTGATGGTACGCATTTCTCCTCCTTACACGACGCATCACAACAACGTTTCACCAGGTAACGCCGGTCAACTGCTGTTTGAGTATGAGAAATCGGTTGGAAACTTTCCTCATGTCAGCACGTTGTACGTGTCGCCAGTGGCGCCAACCTTGTGTGAATGCTCTGAAAAGCTAGTCATTTGCATATTACTGCATCTTCTTTCTGTCGGTTACATTTTGCGTCTTTAGCACGTCATCTTCGTGGTGTAGCAATTTTAAATTGCCAGTAGTGTATATTCTGTTTCAGTCTCAACATTAGACAGGTGCTTTACATTCGATGCTTTTGTTTACAGTGCGAACACCATCCACATAGCATAAGTATCACTCATTTCTTACAAAGTTAACGTAAAGCAACAAAAACGTGTGGCAGCTACAACACATCTATAACAGAAAACTGCTTACATTCTGAGAGCGAAATTATCGCTTATTGAAACACACGGGGCTCAGGCTGAAACTGAAATGAAAGGTATTATGAATTGTTTGTACGCCACACTTAATTATTTACAGTAAGTGTGCAACTAATTGTCCAACGTCCTTAAAAACTATAAGGACCAAAATATGACAAAGCGTATTTTACTGGAACGTACGTATATTTAAATAGCTGTTTCACTTTTGCGTGTTTTTGCTATCCACACAACTTATAATGCTGTTGTTGGTACTGAAAGATTCTTATCCAAATGTAAGAAAGGACGAAATGCTTCTGAGAATATGTCAATGTAATTGGAAAAGTTAGTCTTCGCTGTCTCCTAGACGTCTTCGGAAGCTCATAGTCTTTAGCAACAGATTAATTTTTGTCTTTCATTCCCTGACACGCAACATATCGAGACGCTAGGTGATGGGAAACGTACCCGACACAAGTCGGTTAAACTAGCATTTGCCTCGCAGCCTGCGGTGGGAAACCAATGTTAGCTTCGTTCAAAAATGGTTCAAATGGCTCTGAGCACTATGGGACTCAACTTCTGAGGTCATTAGTCCCCTAGAACTTAGAACTAGTTAAACCTAACTAACCTAAGGACATCACAAACATCCATGCCCGAGGCAGGATTCGAACCTGCGACCGTAGCGGTCTTGCGGTTCCAGACTGCAGCGCCTTTAACCGCACGGCCACTTCCGCCGGCCTGTTAGCTTCGTGCCATATGGTGGAGGACCTCACTGTTTTGCTGGAGGAGACAAATTATCTCAGTGAAATCAACTCAGTTGATACTCGTGTAAGATATTTAATGAATACATTACCGCAAGCCAGTGCGTTTAGAAGACCACATGGAATATTTAACGTAGAATTCAACCAAGACTACTTACTAAAATGTACAATATAAAGATTTAATCCCCTTGTTCAATTATGAAGACAAATTAGTATTTGAATATGTTGTCTTACTGCGTGGTGTTAGCTTTATAAATTTTAAAATCATGGATTTCTTCATAAATGTGGCACTAGTAGCCATTAAAAAAGATTAAGTGGTGAGGAGAAGTACCATAATACAGTACGCACGTTTACAGAGTATCGTCAATAAAGTAATTACAAGAGCCTGAAGGAAACATTCTAGATCTGTCATAGGTATTAAGACGACCTTAAGTACAGTTTCGTGCACAGCACCCTTATTCCCGCTCGAATGTGTGCATTTCGCTTTCTGAAGCATTAACGAGCGTAAATTCCAAGAGGGCCAATCCAGTGTCATTGGAAGCAACTGAATACCTTGGAACTTCCTTGCAGATTAAAACCGTGTGCCGGACCGAGACTGGAAATCGGGACATGGAGTCTCGGTCGAGCACACGATTTTAATCCACCTAAGGACATCACACACATCCATGCCCAAGGCAGGATTCGAACCTGCGACCGTAGCGGTCGCGCGGTTCGAGACTGTAGCGCCTAGAACCGCTCGGCCACACTGGCCGGCCAGTTTTATCCTCTGTAAATGTTTAGATGTCTTCGATATGAGGCTGTTATTCTTCATTTTATTGCACTTTTCTAACTACGGACCGATCTACTAACACCTTTGCATCCAGAGACATTGTGGCAAACGTAATAGGCTAGCCGTAAAGGTCACTGTAACACGGAAGAATCATTAAGTACCCCTTGGCCTAACACCAGTCCCACTAATTATCATGCGCTACGTGAACTGATGAAACCGATCTCATATCTATATTCACCTAATCGAATTTATCGGTGAAGCTGTTTGAAAGCTAAAAAATGGATATTTACGCCATTAGGTTTGGCTTCAGTACACTGTAGCGTCTAAAACTGTCGGATACGGTTAATATTTATCACCTCACCTCTGACATACGTTTCTCAGGCACGGTAGTTAGGGTGAACGTAAAACAGAATAATATAATGCCGTAGAACGAAAGGGTTTAGAAAGGCTGAAGACAAACATCGCACAGGAATTCGAGTTGTTGTTCGGTGCTGCAGTTGGCTCAGCCCTCGCAGCGGATTTCGCTTCTTGCATAATCACTGATCGCAGGTGGTCGCCGGCTACGGCTTGGCGTCCGCTAGCAAACGTCACGCAACGTGGCCTGAATGAGGTACTGACTACTGATACTGCACACATGTGTTTGTAAAACAAAGACAGTACAGTGCAGCGATCCATTCCAAGTAGCAGTTAAGCTAAGAGTGTCAATGCTAAATAGAATCTGTGAGATTTCCATATCTATTTGAGAAGACAGGAGGAACTCGTACATGACTGGTAAATATGAGGAAATTCACATTGCATATACTTACTACACAGCTATTCTTTGTGAGACGAAGGGTCTATATGAAATGAAGTAGACGGACTCAAATACTTGGATGGCAATTTTGAAAACTTGAAGATACCAAATTCTTACCCGAGTTTGCTCCCGGCCGCACGTGGAATTGCACTCTGCTCGGTGGGAGACGGTTCGCTTTCTTTTGGTGAAAAAAATTTCCATCGCCAGCGTTTGATCGGAAATTTAGGAGGGATAGTGGTATGCAGTTTTTCGTCAGTAGAATCTACCCTAAATCTTTCCGACGTTTGTCTTAGAGTGACGACATGTGGTGAAGATGATGCGAACGTAAACCTCAACGGGAGCTTCGTGTTATTCGCCAGTAACAGTCTTTGTGCGTCCTCAAGGGAGCACTGTAATAATCAACGATTATGATAGGTGCTGATCACAAGCTGTTACACTACCGTAGAACGGTTACGAAGCACTAATAATACTGAGAGAAGATTAGTGACAACGTGCACGATTACAGAAAACCTCTCTAATTATGCCACAAAAGCTAAACAATCGCGGTCTCCAAGGCAATTATTTACCATTATGTAATAGACAGAATGATAGAGATTCCACGAGAAGTGATAAAACAGTTTACAGGCAGCGGAAATAGTGTTCTATTATTTCGCAGGAAGGTATACATTCCACTATAAAAGGTGAAGAGTTTACAGACAGTAGAGATGATTCTTGAGAAGAATATTACGACACATAACAACAAACAGGAATGGATACCTAGAATAAAAAATTAATTATAAGAGATCCTATTAGAATTATGTGAGGCAATAATTTCGACTGAGTAGTACATGAACACATATTCCTCAGAAAATACGTTAGTAGCGGGAAAGAGGAAGAAGGCAATTACATGACATCGTAAATAACAAAAAATACAAACTACTTGAAAACGCACAAATCGTACGAGTGCACACATTGTTGTACAATAGAAAGAAAAACCATTATTCATTTATATGTGCTCATATTCCGATTCAGAACTTTAAGACACCTGATACATGATTCTCGCATTTCGTTTATATTTGGAATATGGACTGGAAAACAGACTTTCCTGCTGTGTTCATAGTGAAACATCACAAAATTAGGGTCGAATGCGGTAATTTTCGTAAAAGGTCTACGATAATTAAGTACAGAGAGGGGTCGAATAATACGTGTCACCAAAAATCAGATGATATAAAAATAATTCAAAACACTTTAATTAAAATTAATGTTATTGAATTTACAAGCCAGAATTGCTTCTTACGGACAACGAAACTGACATGTAACATAAATACTTCAAATCAGTAGCAACAATTTCGTGTTAACTAGTATATATGATCGTCTTTTAAATGACAACTTACGGTTGTGTACTTGAGAATTCAATTAACGAAGATATAATCGAATTAAAATTTCAGATCAAGAATGGAAGATTCAGTAAAGCTGAGGCTATAAACTTTTAAATGTCGTAACGATTTGCTTCGAGGAAATTAACACTTATTCAAGATTGATAACCGCGAAGAATTGTTTACGGAACAGCACAAAAATTAGGAGAAATAATTCTAAGACAGAAATAACAGTAGAATAGTCATTGGCTCGAGATCAAAAATGGGGTAAGGCACAGTAACATACATGAATCTCGTATTTGAGAAGTGATTGCTGAATCTTACGAGGGCGTGATTAAAAGTAACGCTTTCGAAGTTTTTATTTTGTTCTAAATATGTCATGTCATGCATATCAATTAATCGACATTCACCCTTCGGTAACTCATGTTGCAAGTATATGCCGTTAGAGGGCTCCGAATTATAGCGTGTAACATGGTAGTGTGTATTGTAACTATGTTGATGCTTGAGAAACAGCGATCTGTAATCGAGTTTCAAAAATCTGGAAATTCTTCCACACATGCAGCCCCCTCTACTACAGCGTAACAATATCTGTCCACACGAGTACTGCGACATCTGCAACAATTTGACCCCTTGGGCTCACTGTCATCGATCATCCTCCACACAGTCGCATATTGCCCTCATTCGATTTTCATCAGATCCCAAAACTCAAAGAACACCATCGAGGGCATCGTTTTGGTAGCGATAAAGCGGTGCAACCAAAGGTGTGGTTGTAGCTCGGTGGAAAATGCCAAACATTCTACAATGGCGGTACCATCAAACTAGTCTCTCGTTGAGAGAATTGTGTTCGTCGCCAGAGTGATTATGAAGAGAAATAAATGTGTAGACGGGAACAAACATGTAGAATGTTGACACAGTTTGTTTTATTTAAGAAACATTAAAAGTTTTCACACACAAAATTCGGAGGCATTATTTTCGTCAAGCACACGTAGTAGACATCTGAAACTATGTTAGCCGGCCGGAGTGGCAATTTCTTAATAAGAACGTTATTCGTCCTATCGTGTAGCTGTTACATTGAAACTGACTGTGTGGAAATCAATTTAAATCAATTGTCTATCAATATTAGACAGATGCTAACGCTCATACTATTAGGGTTGGATTGATCACATGTAAATAAAGTTTCTGGTGTCACGGAACGACAAGGATCCTCGAAGAGCTATGTTAAGTCACTTTCTGTTACACTGTAAAAGTACCAACATGTCATATGTACTCTAAGCTGAAGCGCACAAAGAAACGAAGTTCTATCGGCCAACGGTAGTTTCGTAGAATAAACATGGTATTATTTCCAGAAAGTACTTTGATTTATTGCTAATGCTCAGTATTTACCGAAACGATGCCAGTGGATCATGCGTGGCTTATCCCGTGATACATCCTGGTCGAAGAATTCTTACGTCCTGAACAGCGACTTTGAGAAAGAAGTAATCTTAAAAGGCAGTATTAGATGGAGAATACCAAGAATTGAGACACGGAAGTGTTATTGTAGTTTCTTTCTTTCGGCAACGTACCACAAAATGCTAATCAGCTTACGAAAAGTTTTTTTCAGTCACTGTTAACAGCTGTAGAATCTGTGTGGCGAATACCACACGGTCGTAAGTTCCCCACGAACCACCTCTCGTTCATATGGGAGAAGAAGGGAAACGATATCGATCGGAGTATTATTTTCAGCGAATGAGCCGCGATCAGTATACCTCTGGACACATTACAACGCGTTATGTTCTTTGATGCATCCACGTTCATAAATTGTAGTGCAGTATTCATTATATACATTTCCGCGACAGATAATTTAGGTGTGTGCGTCACGTCGATCGTCAGAGGAGATAGTTCGTTTATGTATGGAGTAGAACGCTTAGAGATGAAATCTTTGATCCATAGCACTTTTCAGGTACAGTATCTCGTGAAATGTCTCGTGTTTTTATCGTCAACTTACGTACTCTCCGTGAAAACGTCAGTGGATATAAAGGAGGACATATTTTGATGGATTATAATGGTCGTCCAGCCGAACGTGATATTTCGCAAAACCACAACACAGATTTCCTGAAGGTTGATTTTCCTGCTGTTGTTATCAAGAATGGTCCGCACGGTCGCAGGACTTAACACCAGTAGATTGTTTTTTGTTGGAACACCTGAATAAATGTGTTCAAGCGAGGCCTACGAGAAAGACAGGCCGCGGCGCATACGTCACGCGGGTGGTCCTGCGCTCGTTCGCTCGCTCGCTCGCTCAAATCAACAAACTACGTTTCTACACCTGTTAACTCGTATCTAGGCGTGTCCGTACAAAACTAAAACTGAATCTTCTACCGGAATCCTCTATTATGGAATCTTACTGTTATTGGTCCTATAATGATGGGAAGTCCTTGGACCTACTTATAATTTGTTACGGCTGTACTGGCGTACAATAAAAGAAAAATGATTACGAGTTGCATAAGGCACCACTTCCAGCATGTAATGAGTACTTTAAGCAAAAGAGACTAATTGCTATAAACAAGCCGTTATACCATTTGATCTTAAATTAAATTTTGTTTTAGTGCTGTTAACCAGTAAGACTTCATAATAGCAGAGTCCTGTGGAAGAAGCAATTCTCGTTAGTACTTACACGCCCAGCACAGAGTTAACAGGTTCAGAAACGCATTTTGTCTGCTGAGCTGAGTGAGCGAACGAGTTCAGGACTACCTTCGTGACGTACGCGCCGCGGCCTGTCTTTCTCGTGGGCCTCGGTTCAAGTCATGGAACCCACAACCCCAGATGACTTCCTACAATGGATAGAGGAAGTTTGTCGCTCCGTGACATAACAACTTTACTGACAGTGTGTTACTTGAATTCAAAAAATTTCAAGTTTTCTAGATCCCTAACTGAAACTAATAGAAAGTTGGTTTGAACTGATTTGTACAGTTACTTTAAATGCATAAACTACCTGACAGTACTCAATCTCAAAATTAAAAAAAAAATTATAGCTCATTGCTACAACTCTCTAAAAAAGAACTAAATGAACTATGTTCGTAGCTCCAAAGAAAAATTAACGTTTTTAATTTATTATATTAGCCGGTCAGTGTTCCAGTCGACCACTAACCACCATAAGGAAGGATCTCCATATTCTGCACAAAGCATATAGCAACTGCTTCACACCTGTGATTGTATTCCAAAGAAAGTAACGGTCTATCTGCAACATTGTTTGTCGTACTCCGCTATTGGTTACAGAATATCAGCAACTGGACTTGAAAATTACCGTCCCACGAATTGGGCGCCGTTATCACCGTAACACAATCAGCTGCGTTTGGAGTGGTGCCTTTACCAGGAAAGAAGGCCTGCTGATGATGGACGTGGCATTGTGTTCATCGATGAATCGCGGATATGCACTAACCCACGTGGTCATCGTCGGCGAGAAGTACTGCCACCGGGGAAGACGTTCCATTCTTCCACCGTTCCTCAGAGACACAACGGAGTTACTGCTGAGTCATGATGTGAAGATCCTTCCGACACGACTTCAGGTCACGGCTGGTAGTGATAAAGGGATGTCTTATGGTAGAATGGCACGTAATGTACCTCTTGTGACTTCATGTGGTACCTCTGTTCCAACAGTATCGTTGTACCATTTTTCAACACCACAACGCCTCTGCATTGTCGGCATGACACTGAGATATTCTCGTGACCAACAAGACCCCCAGATCTACCTTTCATACAACATGTGTGGGACCAACTCAATGCCAGTAAGTGGGATATCAATGGCCACTTAGCAACAGTTGTTGGCCAGCTTGCCTTTGGAGATGAAACAATGGGTTTATGACACCCGTCCCAACCGAATCAGTACCGGCGTATGAGCCAGAGGGATGGTAGCGTCATATAGATAAGTGAGCTCATAGTGTCAAATTCATCATAAAATGAATTTGTAACCTCTGATATGACAACGTATGCCCTCTGGTCACTGGAAGTGTCACTTCGTTTCCTCCTGCCTTTATAAGTGCTTCACGGCTTTTGGCATGCAGTGTGCATCCTTAAACATATAATATTACAGAGAAAATACAGAAAAAAAGTCGTCATTTGCTCTAAATATTTTCCCGCCATCATTATCATGGCCACATATGCCCCCTTATTACAAGAAAATCGCAGAGATGTTGACATTTTGGTACTCATTGCCACTATCAGTTTCCGGGCCATCTTCATCACATCCAGTTCTGGTTTAGGCTGCCTTGCCTGTTCCTATTTCAACATTAGTGCAACACAAAATCAGACATTAATAATTATTCAACATTATGCACCACATTTTGAACACGACAAAGGTCGCTGCCCGCTGAGATTGATGATTAACCATACCCATTCAGAAACCCACTGAACCGAGGCACTAGCTGAAATATTTCAGCAGTTTTCAGCCACACATTGTCGTGAACGAGTGCTGGGTGTATCGCCATTATACTGATGGAGTGTAACATTGCAGTACAGTGAAAGTGTGTTTTGAATGACATGTCATTTTCAGGGGAGGTAAACCGAATGTTTTTTTGCCACTGCCTTTCTGTTGTGCCTACAGATTACGCTCCTAAGGGGCAAAACGCCATAGTAGCATGCTAGTGAAACTCCTTGAAGATGTTACGAGAGACCGTTAGAGGGCAGTGTCGCTGCCTATTGTGGTGATTTTGCTCCATGGTATCCACCACGCCGCGGTTATGCTACACAAGACAAAATTACAGATGTTGATCTTATCAAATTTTGCCTCTCCCTCCATGCCACCCAGTGACATCGACCTCTGCACTCGAATAAAGAAAACATGGCAATCATTTATAAAAGGGAAAAATGTTTCACCTCGATGAGAAACAGCCTCTGAACATCAGAAATGAAGATTCCGGCAGCCAGTGGTCTGGGTCAAGTCGATCATTGTCGGGAGAAGTATATTGCATTGAAGGGTGAGTAGAAGAGACGGACCTAATACTGTCAACTATCTTTTTTTTTTGTTGCAGCGAGAGTTTTTCGAGACGGCAATTAAAACTCGTTCTTCCGGGAGTGGATGTTGTTATTTCCCTTAGAACATCTCCAGTTGTGTTGGTTTGCGATATCGGCCACAAATAGCGGTAGAGAGATGGCACGCATTAAAAATGTATTATTCTCCTTGAAAATGAGAACGGAAATATTTTGAGATTACGAAAGGATGCAGAAAACTAAATGACTTTATAAGTAGTGGTGACGGGTAACGGGGGGAGTGAGGTGGATGGAAAGGCGGATACCCCCACCTTAAGATATCTTCCGTTTTGTTATGAATCTAGCAGTCCCATGGAAGAATTCATGGCACTCTGTGTGACCCAAGAATGTTAAGCCCATAGCTGTACCAGCAAAAGAGAAAAACGTTAAATACCTAGAGAGCTACATGAACATTTTCTTAAGTCTGCAATCTGTCGGCATTGCCACGAAAACCTGGGTAACCTCGACACCCTTACAGGATAATGGCAACGGTATCAAACATAGACAGCATGAAATTCCTGTTTTAAGAAAGTAACAAAAAGCAAACAAACAGTATCCGAACAGGCTCTGAAGGTCCAACGTCACCGACCGCCGCCGTGTCATCCTCAGACCTTAGGCATCAACTGCTGCAGATAAGAAGGGACATGTGGTCAGCACACTGCTTTGCCAGCCGTTGTCAGTTTTCGTGACCTGTGTCACTACTATTCAATTACTTACCTCCTCAATTGGCCTCACTAGGGCTGAGTGCATTCCCTCCCCAACAGAACTCGGCAGACTCAGACAGTGACCCGTCTCAGTGCTAGCCAAATCCGACAGCTATCTGACGGGAACCGCTGTTACTACTGTGGCAAGGCCTTGGCTAATCAGAAAGTGACACATTTTAATATCTGAAGATGTATCAAAATACGTATGCAGAATGTTTTCCATAACGACGTTCCACTTATTGCTGATGGTTTTCTTAAGGTTATTATAGGGGATGTCTTTCTGAAAACAGAAACCGAGCCTAGGTTTTTCACAACGTCTTAGGTAAATCGCGGTGGCTCATCGGGGAAACGCCATATAACAGTTTTGACAATTTCTTAACCTGGTGAACGGTTTATCGTCCTCATTTAGAAGCAAAAACAGATCTTCTCCACAAGGTAGGTATATTGTCTGAATTTGTTTTTAATCGATCATAAAGTGTAATTCTTGGTATGCTCAGCTCCATAGTAGGCTGTTCATCGATCTCACTGATTTCAATAAACGTCTTTTTTAGGGTTTCTTCTGTCCCTTTAGCCCTCTTACATTTTGTTTTTCTTAGAAGAAATGCAGTCGTATTTGCCGATATGATTAGACGTTAGGTGTGCAGTTTATTTGCGACATATGAAAATTTCTGCCGGACGGAAACTCGAACATTTATTTCCCACTTTACCACTTCGGTTATCCGACCACACCTGCTAGACTGAACCGA
This sequence comes from Schistocerca nitens, assembly GCF_023898315.1. Lineage (NCBI taxonomy): Eukaryota > Metazoa > Arthropoda > Insecta > Orthoptera > Acrididae > Schistocerca > Schistocerca nitens. The sequence continues at coordinate 315,719,120 of NC_064621.1, read as the reverse complement.
ACACACATGTTTCATCGTGTGTCCAAATCCTACGCTTTCTCAGTTGCTGTGATTCCTACAAGGGAGAGACTTACTCATTATTATTGTTGCGGCCCTTCTCGGCATGTAATTTTATTTTGCAGTGTCCACGTTTTTCTGTGTCCCTTACGATGTCTTTCAGGCATGCATGCATGCACAGACACTGCAAATTAGTATTTATTTTTGTTGTTTCATAGTCATAGCCGTAGGGATATTTCAGTACTCCCCGACTATAACTTAACTGAGAGGTTGCGTTTAGAATCAGGGAAGAAAGGAGAATATTACCTGGAAGTTAACTGTTTCGTATTTGTAGTCTGCCACTACAAATTGCACTTAAATGCTGACTAGTGAGCTACAGCAATAATATTCCAGTCACGTCTATAGCGTGAATGGCCTGTTTCTGACGTACGTCATGAGGACGTACTGTGTTCACTCTCGCAACCTGTTGTACTGACCGCGATGCCTGGTCGCGAGGTAGGCAGTTCCCGACCTCACTTCGTATTCAGTAGGTGCTCTCTTGACCAGCAGCTGTTGCGCGTGAGTCAGACGGCTAGGCACCGGGTGTCCCCTCCCATAGACAGGCAACGTCCTCTGCCGACTCTGTTGTCTCGTCCTTCATCGCGGCCCAACAGCACTGTTTCTGTTTAGGACACACACTGGCGTAAGTGTGAAGTACACCACCACCATTGGCATTTAGCTACAAAAATTAGAATTATGTAAGTTAGTTGCACTCCATTCTGTATGGGGCATTCAAAATAAATTGAAACAGGCGAAAAATTAAGCTATTCATTAAAGAGTAATCGCTGAAATGTTAATAAATCTATCGCGCGGTCAGACAAGATGGTCAATGTCTTCATGGAAAAAATTTTTGCGGTTGCCTACTGAACCACACTGTTAGACAAGATGGTCAATGTCTTACCAACAATCTACATTCTCATTTGTGTGTCTACGTGTTGTATGTTACTACAGCTTCAGTTGCTTAACATCATTACAATACTACCTTGATGAATCTTCTGACGCGATACTCCGCTCTAGCACAGCTCAAATAATCCCCCTTAGCGATATGAAGAGTGAAAGTGGGAAACGTCTGTTACTGTGTAATATTTGGTTGCAACCAAAAAATTTAGGAAGCATTCTGATGCCACAGAAGTATGCTGCCTATCTTATCACTGTTAAAAATGCGATGAGACAAATTAGAAAACTAATAATTTATAGTGAGCGGTCTAAGTTCCATACCTGCAAACTGACGGGTTGCAAGTGCCAGTAACACAGTTTTACTGTGGCACTGCGTTTCATTTGTGGCAATCCAAGTAGAGAAATACAGCAGAACTATTTTCACTATTAGGACTATGCCAAAATAAACTACTACTCATTCCCTTAGAAGAGAATAACAAGATCGTAGTCATGAAAGACATCTCTCAGTATCGACTTCTGTTCTTACACAGCTTTATTCTTGGGATTAGATGTTGTACAGTTTACAGCAAAACTCTCTGTGGTATTAAGGAATAAATGGTAACTATGCCAATAGGTCTTTGTGTTCTGATTACTCTATGAGGTACAATACGACACGCAATAAATCTTCAATGGACTTCGATCATTTGAATAAAGTGACTATTTTGCCATTCATCTGTTTCAGAGTAGGAGTTTTCAACAGATATGGAAACTGATAAGTAGGAGGTGTTTCGATCACGCTGTATTGGGAGATCTTAAATGCCAGCGTTCGCAAAAATATTTCACCAGCATTTACATCTCCTGATGGAAACACTGCTTTACACAAAGACCAACTACCTTCTACGGATGATTATGTGAAACAAGCACTGACGAATAAGAAATCTGAACTAGAGAAACCAATTAATATAGTGTAATGAAATTCCGGGAATACATTTGTCTGAGTAACATATTTATGTGATAGACATTAAAAGATAATGTAAGCTCGAGTTAAGCCATTGCAAATTGGAAATGCTGGTGCATTAGTAACCGGCGTAACCGCCAGAACGTTGTATGCATGTACGCAAATGTGCATGTATTGCGTTGTACGGTGTTTTATGAAAGCTGGTTGTTTATTGACATTGATCGCTAGATCACTTGACCTGTGTTGCAATATGACGTTGCTATAAAAACGTTTGTCGCGTATTACGCCTGAATACTGCAGAGTCAATAGCCAAATTATCAACGAACAACACAGCAACGTTATAATCCTAGAGCAAATCGACAGGGGTATCCCTAGTCAATACACAAGTCTGTAATATTACAAGAAGAGCGAGTCCAATACTCGGTACCTTCAATGAATTATAAGAAACTGATCATTGAGTTTGATCATTGCACACGGTAATTACATAGCCTGCGGTGTTTCCCAGGATGCGACCACAGCAGTAATAGTTGTTGTTGTTGGTGGTGGTGGTTAGTGTTGAACGTCCCGTCGACAACGAGGTCACTAGAGACGGAGCGCAAGCTCGGGTTAGGGAAGGATTGGGAAGGAAATCTGCCGTGCCCTTTCAAAGGAACCATCCCGGCATTTGCCTGAAACGATTTAGGGAAATCACGGGAAACCTAATTCAGGATGGCCGGAGATGGGATTGAACCGTCGTCCTCCCGAATGCGAGTCCAGTGTGCTAACTACTGCGCCACCTCGCTCGGTGCAGTAATTGTTGTAGCTGCTACTGCGTAATGTGATGGACAGCAGAGGTGGCGAATTGGTATTTACTTGAAGTACATTACACGAAGAAAGTCAAGAAAACGTAATGATAGTAGATTCACACAATTTTTGAGGCACTTGACAGTCACTTTTATTGAGAACGAATGTTGTGAAAAGGTAGTTGAAACTTGTATTGTTACGTGTAACTATATACCTCCGTTGAAGAAAAGATAGTGAAACAATTAGAAATGTTACTCGTCCATTAACACCGCTACCCTGCCGAAATATGTGGCATAAATGTCATTAATAACATTAAACCATCAACAGCAATAGGTCAGTAGCTGAAATAAGAAATGGCTGACATAACTGAAAGCAGTTATTGATATAGATTCAATTGATTCGAAATGACAGATTTATTAACCTTGACCATGGGTTCGACTATTTTAAAACCGTCTTCTTCAGAAGAAGTATGACGTAAAGTCACATGATCAAAGACCGAGTCGTTATTTGTGTCTAGTACATGTCATCCACGTAGTGACCACGCAGATACAATTTATAAAAGTAGTAACCGTCTGCTGTAGTGCTTTGTCTTAAAACATTACATTTTTTTTACAAATGTGACATATTTCACACATAATTCAAAACCGTCCAATCTATGGTCAAGGTTTTATAAACCTGTATTTGCCCACTGGTTAGCTGTTGAAACTTGTCCAGAGTTCCAGTCTCGGTCCGGTACAGAGTTTCAATCTGCCAGGAAGTTTCATAGCAGCGCACACTCCGCTGTAGAGCGAAAATTTCATTCTGGAACGACTCCCCAGGTAGTGGCTAAGCCCTGTCTCCGCAATATCTTTTCTTCCAGGATTGCTAGTTCTGCAAGTTTCGAAGGTGAGCTTCTGTAAAGTTTGGAATGTAGGAGACGAGATACTAGTAGAAGTGAAGCTGTGAGGACGCGCCGTGAGTCGTGCTTGGGTAGCTCAGGTGGTAGAGCACTTGCCCGCAAAAGGCAAAGATCCCTAGATCGAGGCTCGGTCCGACACACAGGTATAATGTGCCAGGAAGTTTCATATCAGCGCTCACTCCGCTGTAGAGTGAAAATCTCATTCTGGCTAGCTGTTATTTCGAACGTACGGAAGCTATTGCATGCACAGTTAGTGCAGCACAGCCATTTCCAAAATCTTAATAACTCATATTTTAATGGGTAATACCTTATTTTACTTGTATACACTATTGCCCATTAAAATTTCTACATCCAGAAGAAATGCAGATGATAAACGGGTATTCACTGGACACATATATTATACTAGAACTGACGTGTGATTATATTTTCACGCAATTTAGGTGCATAGATCCTGAGAAATGAGTACCCAGAACAACCACTTCTGGCCGTAATAACGGCTTTGATACGGCTGGGCATTGAGTCAAACAGAGCTTGGATGGCGTGTACAGGTACAGCTGCCCATGCAGCTTCAACACGATACCACATTTCATCAAGAGTATTGACTAGCATATTGTGACGAGCCAGTTGCTCGGCCACCATTTGCCAGACGTTTCCAATTGGTGAAAGATCTGGAGAATGTGCTGGGAAGGACAGCAGTCGAACATTTTCTGTATCCAGAAAGACCCGTACAGGACCTCATGACACCACTCGAAGAGTAATGCGAAAGAGCAGTAGCTGTTCCAAGCCTTCGAAACCCGACAACGACCAAGAGAATGATGTGCTGACGTCATGACCAACCATACAACATCGGATATGGCCCTGAGCACTTTGCGACTTAACTTCTGAGGTCATCAGTCGCCTAGAACTTAGAACTAATTAAACCTAACTAACCTAAGGACATCACCCACATCCATGCACGAGGCAGGATTCGAACCTGCGACCGTAGCGGTCGCTCGGCTCCAGACTGTAGCGTCTAGAACCGCACGGCCACTCAGTTCGGCTCAACATCGGATAAAGCCATTGGTAAAGGAAGGCACGTCGGTACGTGGGGCCCCGTTGCCACGTCTAGCTTGTGAAAGCGGAACTGGACTTGACTTATACTGGTGTAAATCATTTCAGTTATCCTGAAATGCTTTAAGACAGGGTGTCTATAAATTTATAACTGCACCGCTATAGTGAAACTAACTCACTGCTTACTGCAGCAGCCTCACAATGCTTTCCAAATTAGGTCGCTGCATGCTCCTCCTGGCGGCTCTTATCACACTGGAAGTGTGGGCAGTCCCATCGGGCTTTCAGGCAAAATAGTGACATCATGGTGACATTTTTTATAATGCCAGCTCAATCTGAAGGAAATGTTCGCTAAGTGAACTTGAAAGGTGGCTACACTGAGCCACAGCGCCAGAGATCGCGCTAGAGAGCATTGTTCCGCCGCCTCCACTGGCAGTGATTATTGAGATGTCGCGGTGGGCAGTGCTTGTCCAGGACTCGTAGTAGTCAGTTCGTGTTCAGATGTGCTAGTAGGGAGTGCTTGCTGAGATGTGATACTGAAAAATTCTTGTTGAGATGTGGTAATAGCGAGTCGGTGTGGAGATATATTGTAATGATTAGAGTGATTTTGGTCAATATATGAAGGTAACGAAACTTGATTTATTTTTCATTATTTCCATGTTTTAAATAATGCGTCATTACAGGTTCAGTCAACAAAGCATCTGGCTTGTGTTCTTGGATTAGAGTGTAATTCTGGTTCTCTTGAGTAATTATGGTATTTTTATTTTCTTTAATTAATTCAGTATAAATGATATTTAAAATTTCTTGTGTTGTTGAAGAAGAACCGTGCCAGATGCGTACGTTGAGTCATACTTCCACACACAGAACAGTTATACTTGTGCTTTGATTTCGTAGGTTTTATAGTTGCTGGGGACTTAATTAATTAATTGTGTTAATGAAAATTTCCATTTCATTCTTTGTTATTGTTCTATGCAGTCAGATAGCGTAATAATACTAGTCAGGGCCAACCGTTTACGAGACATAGCGTAATCGGACATACAGCTACCAAAAATTAAAATTATTTGCATTTTCATTTAATTAAGCCCCCATGCACGTGGCGACCCTGCCAGGATACGAACCTGGAATCTTCTGATTGTAAAAATAGTAGACAGTAGTATTGTTGTAGTAATTTGTAGTTTAGTAATTGTAGTCTATTTTGCATGTGTAGAATTGCTAATTGTCATTCTTCTAATGGTATTTTTTTTCTCTGAATTTGATTTGTTGTCTTGTATACGCGTTTGACGATTTAGTGCAATTATTTCAATTGTTCGTTAATCGTGTTTGAGGGAAACATTTCGAGTGAATGGTATTGTTGGAGATAAAGAGTCATTGTGTATAATTTCCGTACAGTGACGAGTTTTGTATGTTTTGTAAATGATTACGCGATCAATGAAAAAGGCGAAAATGATGGATAGTGAGAATGACGAAATTGTTAACATGGCGAACTCGCCAACAGAGGAAAACAGTATGATGGATAATGAAGTGGAAAACGATGTAATAAGTCGGGAAAATAGTCCGGAACCATTTCAAAATTTTTCTCAATCAGAAAATTCACAGAATCCGAGATTAACGACAGAAGATTCTGAAATAGTATCGAACACAGATAGCTTTACAGCCATGACGAAAGAAGTTGATTTCGCGGGAAATGTTGGGGGCGAAAATAATTTGGAACCGGCTATTACGGAGCAGTTGATGAGTGCTATATTAAATTTGGGAGCACGAATGGAAACAATTAAAACAGAGATAGGAACTTTAGCAACACGGTTAGACTCACAGGGATCACAAATAGGAATAATTACAACTGGTATGGGAACAATGGAGCAGTTTCGATCTGAATTTAAAACAGATATAGGAACAATTAGAACCACGATGAAAGCAATGACAACACAGTTAGACTCACGAATAGGGACATGTTTCAAAAATACGAATGATGAATCAAACAAAGAAATTAGAGAAGAAGTACAACCGGTTTTGAATGCTCACAATAATAGCTTAATTTCAACAGAAATCAGACAAGAGGAACAGGACAGAGAACGGGAAGAAAAAGATTGCGTGATAGTTCAAAAATTTTCAGAGTTAAATTTACAACTTGCACATGATAAGGAAGAAATATTTGAGAGAATCGAGGAATCCGTAACAAATGACTTAACGCAACAGTGTGAACAGTCAACTACTAAATGTGACAATACCGAAACCCGAGTTGCGACACTGACGGAAGACGTAAACTTATCGGAAAGAGTTGAGGAGATTCCAGATAATTTGACAAGTCTTAACTTAAATGGGGACAGAGATTCAGATGATACAGCACCATTGCCATTTGCAGAAACCGAAGAGTACCAGAACATAAATAAGCATGTTGAAAATCAGGGAAAAGTTAATGAACGCGTCAAAAGGAAATCTGAGGCATTACAAAAGCAAGACAAATATATTGAAAGCGAAATCGCAGGAAAAGACAGCAGACGAAATTTAGTATCACAGATAGCAGAGGGCTTTGAAGAAAGTAATTTGTTTCATTTACGGGATGTAACAAGAGAGCGCCAGGCGCGGGAACTTGACAATAATCGACATTGGGACTGGGACAGACGCGGTAGGTCTTTGTCGCCGCGAGGCGGAAGCTTTGACTGTAAACACTTCTTGACTGTTCGGAAATTTAAGATCTTTTGCAATTCTAGGAATGACATACGTCCATGTTCATGGTTGGATCGATTTACGTGCGCACTTCCGCCAGATTTGCCACAGTGTCACAAACTGGAAATTATGTGCAGCTATTAAGGTCCTCAGGGGATTCACTACACTAAGTGAATATGTGCCGTAGCGATCACAGGGCCCCGAGCTGTAGTGGTGCTATTTCCCTTTTAGTTTTCTGCACCGCTGCCTACTCTTTCACTATTCTTTGCATCTATAAAAACAACTCTTCTACTATCTATCTATCTAGACAGTAGGTAAAGATTAACCGGATTTGACTGTTTTACCCAAAAGTGACTTTGGAAATGACCGTTTGGACTTCCTGTATCTTGTAGCTTAAATGAAATTTTACCTGTTTATCTTCGTGACAATATTACTTCATATGTTGACGATATTCTTATTGCTAAACGTTCTTGGAGTGAGCACAACAAAATTTTGGATTACTTATTACGTATCTTTGCAAGAGTTGGCATTACAGTGAACTTAGAAAAATCTGAATTTGGTCGATCTCAGGTGAAATTTCTCGGTCACATTATTTCTACAGAAGGTATTCTTCCTGATCCAGAGAAACTAGACGGTATTCGTAATTATGCTGTTCCTTCCACAAAACGTGATATTCGTAGTTTCCTTGGTGTCTGTAATTCTCTTAGACGCTTTGTTAGATTGGATGATTTGGCCACACCTCGTTTACACATTTCAGTTATGCGCACTTTGGTCCCAGAAAATGCTTTCATAAATTACGAGAAAATTGCTACTTCAGTAATATGGAAAAACGTATTCGATCTGTTCTTGCCAAATGCAAATTGTGTCAACAGGCTAAGCCGCCAACTGTTTCTCACAGAGCACCGTTGTTTCCTATCATTCCAGCGAAATTAAAGGACATGGCTGCAGTCGATTTGTTCCGTCCAGTGGTTCGTTCTACTAATGGTTTTGCGTACATTTTCGTAGCATTGGAATTGACATCAAAATATGTGTGTTTTACACCTTTACGCAAAGCAACAGCTCGTTCAGTATCTAATGCTTTCATCAAACATTTTCTTAAAGAAGTGGGTCATGTTGATAAGGTTATATAAGATAATGGATCACAGTTTCGCTCTAAAATTTGGCTTCGTACTCTACGGCGTCGTAAGATTAAACCAATTTTTATTTCACTTTTTCACCCTCAATCTAATGCTTCAGAGAGATGGATGAAGGAAATCAATAAATTGTGCCGTCTTTATTGTCATCAGAATCACAGAACTTGGGATCAGTATCTTCATATTTTTCAAAACATTCTGAATGAACTTCCTAATGACTCAACTTCTTTACCGCCTCTATTGATATTAAAAAAACAAAGCACTGTCAAATCGCATTTCTGAAATAGTTCCTTTTCCGCCTACACGGAAACTGCGGCATTCTGAAGTTGTCAACCTGGCTCTACGAAATATTGCATCTGCGGCTGCTAGAAGAGAAAAATCAGCGAAGCGTCCTGGTCGTTTAAAAACTTTGTCAGTTGGTCAGAAGGTATTAATTAAGTCCCACCGTTTGTCTCACAAAGGAAAAGGCTTGTGTCGTAAATTTTTTCTGCTTTATAACGGTCCATATAGGGTTCGCAAAATCATTCATGATAACACTATTGAAGTAGAAACTCTTAAATCACGACGCTCTAAGGGAATACATCATATATCTAACGTTAAAATTTTTGTGGAATGATATACTTTTGAAAAAATTTTGTGGAATGACATACTTGTGAGAAACTAACAGCTACATGTAAACACGAAGAGAGTACAAGGATACCGCGCCGTGTTCCGGCGGCGGCAGATACTCAAAGCAACAGTGAAGTCTGCGCACCGCACAAGGCTGTCGTTGACCGCAAACAATCACTTTCTACGTCACGCGTCGACAGCTGATCGAGCGCTCAGTGCGAATGCACTGACAGATGTAAACAAATACACAGTCTAATTTCTCCGACTAAATTCTGTATAAAGCTATGGTGACTTTATAAATTACGTTATTAACGTTCAGTATTTTTCAGGATACGGTTGTATAAAATATTTAAGACCTTCAGGTAAATTCTATGTGTGTCCGACATTAAGAGGACTTGCTATGGAGAAAATCTCAGGAAGAATGTAATTTCAAAAAAAAAAAAAAAAAGGGAAGTAAAAAACCAAAAAGGTAACGATTAATTGAGTTTATTTTTCAGGTAACATATTTCCACTTAGGTACGTACTTTAGACGTAATTTGCTGCTCGTGATTACGTGATTCATACTTTGTGCTAAATTTCATGTTCTATGAATTTACTAGTGAAGCGACGTGCTTGCGCACATTAACTGATTTTGACAATGATTGACTAATGAACAGGGTTGTTATTTGTATATATTATGCATTGCTTGGCTGCACTGCTTTTTCACTGATGTCATAATTTTTTATTATGTGCCTGCTGTGCTTATTTATTTAAATTATAATTGTCACCCTATTAGTTGTGCTGTTATGTATGTAGGTTACACTTTGTGATTTATCTGCTTGCGCCTTCATGTTTACTTATTAAGATTACATACGAACATTTATTTGCTTATGCTGATATGATGCTAATGACTTGTTTATTACGTAAGATATATGTTTGCTGCTTTTTGTATGGTTTGCATATTTACACATTTCTGTTTTGTTGTCATAACTACTCTTCAATTTAGAATATAGCAATGATGATGTACAGTGTACGAACATAGAGTTTAGGTTACACTGTGGTATTAATTATAGATTGTTCGCTTGGCAGAGCCTCGTTGTAAGAATTGTGCTGCATCCACTTGTTGACATTCTGTTCTCTACTGGTATATTTACTCGCTATTGCATGTTTTGCTTATGCTCAGTGCCTTATATTTTTAAGATAAGAAAATGAACTGCTATAATTCGACGAACGACATTAGTACAAGAAAGTCATAGAAGTCACATGAGCTGAGGTTTTATGGAAGCTGTATAAATTTATGCTAATAGGAAGGAAGCTAACGACATGACATACCAAAACTAGGTTTAGACCATTGACAGTATTACACTGCATTTTTCGTGAGCAATTGAAATAGGAAGTGACACTTGACACAAAAAATACTCCACATGTTTGCTTCTGCTATGATTCTTGAAGTGGTGTACACACTGTGTAATATTATGATCATTCACACTCCGTAATCGTACTTAATTACTGAGAGTTATTCGAACTAAGTCTGTTAGAGCTCATGTATGCATTTCTTTTATTTAATGATGGACAAGGAACCAAAATGTATCTTATAATTTATAATGAGTAGCAGATTTGGATCAGATGGATTACACGAGAGGTTGTGTGTTGACATTGTGTCTTCGGATTGTATGAGATGATGAATTGAAGTTTGCACTAGAATTTTGTCTGTACTTGTTCGAGGAGACTGACTAGAGGAAAGAGTTGTTATGGAAGTAAAATGATATTGGTGCTGAGGTTTATATATATCGACGTAGTGAAGAGGTATTATTGAAGTATTAAGATTAAGTGATGATTATTGGAGTTTTCGTGGACAAGAGGTAAGGTAAATGATATTGATGATAAGGTTTATATGTATCGACGTATTGAAGAGGTATTAGTGAAGTATTGAGATTATGCTGATGATTATTGGAGTTTTGGTGGATAAGAGGTAAAGTAAGTGAGGAGCATATTTTTTTTTTTTTTTTGGTCCATATGGAACAAGGAGGATGAAGATGGCAGACTAGAACACTCAAGTAGAAGGAAGATTGTCTACACACACACTTTGTCAAATCACAAAGCAGTATATACTTTTTTTTGAGAGAGGAAGCATTTGCATATCTTGGTACACTGACAGTTGTTCAGCAACCGTACATTTTGATCTGGCTTGGCAAACATTGGTCTTGACATGATGACTATGACGTTGACTTAACTATTATTGACTGTTATACATTGCTGCCACTACTACTTGATACACATGATGAACATAAAATTTTGACAGAATTGCATTTACACAGTTAACACTATTCAATTACACAGTAGCACTAATGTGGATGAAAGATGAGTGAGTGTGTTTTGTGTGTTTTCCTTTCCTAATCCTACCCACCTATCTCCTAAATATTATTTTATTTGTTGGTAGTGGCTTGCACTGACACCCATAAATGTTATAGGTTTACTGGTATTTGTGTATTGTAATAGTTAATAGGACAATTATGTGATATCATTTGTGTGTTTGTTGTGATTTGTATGTTTAGTGTAAAAGCATTGTATGTGTATTCAAACTATTGTTCATGCCTGAACAGTCTGATTAGTGATGGTGCTGCACTTTTCAACATGATGTGTGACATTTAGTCATGTTTAATTTCTGCTGATGAACTGTGTGATCAGTGATTGTAAAAATTATGGACTGTTACTTGTACCTTTTCTACATGATTGGTGCCACTAGGACATGTTTAATTTCTGCTTATAAACTCTGATGAACAATGTGATCAGTGATACTGAATTTTATGGAACTGCTTCTGCTGAGAAATGTGACTTGTTGCTGTGTGTACCTGCTCAACATTGCTGGGTACCACTGATGGACTGCTTCTACTGAAATGATGTTGCTTCTTGCTGTCTGCACCTGGTCAACATTACTGGGTGCCACTGATGGACTGCTTCTACTGAAATGGTGTTCCTTGTTGGTGTCTGCACCTGCTCAACATTGCTGGGTGCCACTGATGGACTGCTTCTACTGAAATGATGTTGCTTCTTGCTGTCTGCACCTGGTCAACTTTACTGGGTGCCACTGATGGACTGCTTCTACTGAAATGGTGTTACTTGTTGGTGTCGGCACCTGCTCAACATTGCTGGGTGCCACTGATGGACAGCTTCTACTGAAAAGATGTCACCTGTTGCTGTGTGCACCTGCTCAACATTGCTGGTGCAAATAATCTAACTGCTTATACTGAAATGGTGTTACTTGTTGGTGTCTGCACCTATTCAACATTACTGGGTGCCACTGATGGACTGTTTCTACTGAAAAAATGTCACTTGTTGGTTTTTGCTCCTGTTGACCATTGCTGGGTGCTACTGCTGGAACTGTCAACTGCTTATTCTTGAGCTATGGAAAGCGTTTATGTGAATATTTGTATAATCTGATTTTTTTGTGTATTACTGTTTGTGAAAAGTTATGAGACTCTTACCTGCACATATTCGTCATTGCTGACGCTATTGATTGAACTGTTTAACCACATAATACTTGTGTAAACTGTTATGTAAAGTCACATGTATGAAAGAATTTGTATTGCTTACTGTATTTTATATATTAGGTTATTGAAAGGTCAGTGCAAAGCCAAAATTTTATCTAGATATATGATATTTACGTATTAATATTATCTTTTATTTTTGTCTGTATTTTTTTGACGAATTTGGTGGTATTTTCACCACCAATGCTGGCAAAAATACCATCAAATTCTAGCCGTGGAGGAAGGGCATATGAAAGGTGGCTACACTGAGCCACAGCGCCAGAGATCGCGCTAGAGAGCATTGTTCCGCCGCCTCCACTGGCAGTGATTATTGAGATTTCGTGGTGGGCAGTGCTTGTCCAGGACTCGTAGTAGTCAGTTCGTGTTCAGATGTGCTAGTAGGGAGTGCTTGCTGAGATGTGATACTGAAAAATTCTTCTTGAGATGTGGTAATAGCGAGTCGGTGTGGAGATATATTGTCATGATTAGAGTGATTTTGGTCAATATATGAAGGTAACGAAACTTGATTTATTTTTCATTATTTCCATGTTTTAAATAATGCGTCATTACAGGTTCAGTCAACAAAGCATCTGGCTTGTGTTCTTGGATCAGAGTGTAATTCTGGTTCTCTTGAGTAATTATGGTATTTTTATTTTCTTTAATTAATTCAGTATAAATGATATTTAAAATTTCTTGTGTTGTTGAAGAAGAACCGTGCCAGATGCGTACGTTGAGTCATACTTCCACACACAGAACAGTTATACTTGTGCTTTGATTTCGTAGGTTTTATAGTTGCTGGGGACTTAATTAATTAATTGTGTTAATGAAAATTTCCATTTCATTCTTTGTTATTGTTCTATGCAGTCAGATAGCGTAATAATACTAGTCAGGGCCAACCGTTACGAGACTTCGTAATCGAACAGTCAGCTACTGAAACAAAAAATTAAAATTATTTGCATTCTATTTTAATTAAGCCCCCATGCAAACTTTCACTAAAGGCAACCAGCTGTCGTCCGTCTCCTGTCCAGAAGAAATTTTCTACGATTGTATCTAGCTTACAAGACATCTGCTTAAGGCGAATAAATCTTTCATTTAGCGTCGTCTGATATCTAAATTCACGGGAGCCTTTAGCGACCTACAAGTCGCCTCAGTCACATTCCTAAGCTTCTCCTGGCTTGCATAATTACAGAAATAGTACACAGTGTAGCGTGAAGAGCGAGAAACCTAGTGACTGTGACGCTTATCGGAATAAATGGTCACGTTACACTAAATGTGCAGTATAACAGTTGACAATTGACGCGTTACGATAAAAAGTATAGTACCCTTTCTTACCATGGTTAATCTCGGAAAGTGGACTTACTAGCTATCTGTGCCCTGCAGCGTTTACCAACAGACAAGCAAGTAGTTAAGAGGACGCTCTGTACGACACACTTATAAAAGACAGTGAATTAAAAAGATAGCTAACTCATATTCTGCATTGTAAAAGAGTCGTTACTCTATGTTACGAGACAGAGCGAGAGAGCTCATCGTAATAAAAGACGTGCTGCACGGAGTTAATATTTCATGCTTTACAGTCATTTATTCCGTATAACAAGAGTAGGTCTACGGCTTTCGAGCCGTCTCTTTGTTCATCAGAGTACAGAGAGATTCCGTTAATTGTTCACCGGGGAACTAGGCGAGATTAGGAATAAACGAGACTGTGCTCACATAAGATATACAACACCTGAGATTTGTGAAGCATACAGATAGCTGTAGAACAAGCAGGGGTTAAACGTGCCAAAAGCCAAAATCAGGGATACAGTTTCAAGATATTTATTAATTTATTCAATTGTAAGGCTCGCCAACGACCTTGCCGCAGTGGCAACACCGGCTCCTTTCAGATCACCGAAGTTAAGGCCTGTCGGGCTGGGCTAGCACTTGGATGCGTGACCATTCAGTCTGCCGAGCGCTGTTGACAAACGGGGTGCACACAAACCTTGTGAGGCAAACTGAGGAGCTGCTTGATTGAGAAATAGCGGCTCCGGTCCCGTAAACTAAAATACGACCGGGAGAGCGGTGTGCTGACCACACGCCCTCCATATCCGCATACGGTGACGCCTGTGAGCTCAAGATGAGACGGTTGCCGGTTGGTAACGATGGGACTTCATGGCCTGTTCGACTGGAGCTTAGTTTAGTTTTCGTAAGGCTAAAATGCAGTGTAAAAGCGCATGTGCATAACCATTGTGTATATATGCAACAAGAATATAGAAAGACAAGCTACATGTATAATCAACTGAATATCAGTATCTAAGTTCCTAATCCATATAAGAGCTGTATAATCGCTTTTCACGAGGTCTCTCCGGCTACCCTGATAGGAACAGAAGGGGCATTCATCTCTGAGGTGCTTCTTTCTCTGCTTCGGAGTCCCACAGTCAGAAAACGGAGACTCTGTAGCTCCCTATTTGTAAAGCGTGCATGCATATCGACCAGACCCAGTGCGAGCTCTATTTAGTTTGGCATCTAGTTTCCTGCCGAGTTCTGTTCAGTAGTATCACAGTTATATTCCCGGAACCACCCACGCTCTTCAGGATTTTCAATAACATCAACCGTTCTGATTCCACAGGCCTCTCATCTATTTATTACTGGCATGTAGCTGTTCTGCTTGCTGTAAAGGTGCGTTTCTTGAACGGAGTCTTTATTTCGTCGTAGATACTGTATGCCTTTGTGTATTCCAGGTACTCCTGAAGCTTTCGTTGTTCCCTAAGCTAGGCCTCGCTTCTACGGATTGCGGATGGATAGAGTTGCTCAGAAGAGGAAGACAATAAATAGATGTTGGCAGGATTTTTCCAGTTACTAATCGCATAGTGTTGTTTGCTGGAAGTCGATCAGGTTGGTGTGGCAGCTGTTTACCTGCACCGGAGCGCAAAAATCGGTCTCTGAGAAGACCAGCACAATGGATGACGTGCGCAAGGTATGTGATTAAGGTCCCCACGTCATTCCATACAAAATAATTTTCCTACTTTTTCTCTTTGCAGCGGTATTTTCACGATGTTTTTTATATGAAAGGGCATGATCAAAGGTGACAAAAAGTGGTCCAAATGGCTCTGAGCACTATGAGACTGAACAGCTGAGGTCATAAGTCCCCTAGAACCTAGAACTACTTAAACCTAACTAACCTAAGGACATCACACACATCCATGCCCGATGCAGGATTCGAACTCGCGACCGTAGCAGTCGCGCGGTTCCGGACTGAAGCGCCTAGAACCGCTCGGCCACCGTGGCCGGCTCAAAGGTGACACAAAGGTAACTAGAATACTTGTTATGGCAAAGAGGGTTTCCGTTAAGTTTCATTCTGAGCTTTGTGTTAGCTTGTTTGTTGTTCAGATCCGATGTACATACTTCAGTTTTACTTTTATTGGGTTTTATCGCCACTTTGTAAAATAGTAGCTCACAACGGCTAGATTTTCAGTGAGAATTGTCTTCGCTTGTCCGAGTTCTTTGGTTCTATAAGCAAGAGCGTTATCGTCCGCGTATCAGAATTTTTTCACCAGTTTTTGGGAGACAGTTGACATATAAGTTGATTAATAGGAGTGCTAAGGCATTGCCCTGTGATACACCATTACTTAATTTCCTCTTCTTGCTCACGGTAGACAATGAGTTGAACCCCGCATCACAGTAAAGCTCAAACATTCGAGTAATCTATGAGAATGTATAAATAAGCTTTTTAGGTGGTGTTTGCAGACTTTCTAAATAAGAGAACCACTGGTAGTTTCCACTGAAATTGTAATGCAAGAAAAAACAACCGCATGTGCAAAATACGCACAAGAATGTGGAAGAATTAGTTCTGGCCACGTTGGGTAATGTTCTCGTGATGAAACTAAAAGAACTGAACATTAGAGCAGTCTTAGCCTTCATAGTTACGGAGTTGTCCTCCTCCTGCATTATTGCTTTCCAGATGAATGTCAGATATCGGTCGTACCTCCTCTTTCATGACCAACTCAACGGTGGATTTGCGTTACTTATAAGGTGAGTGGCAAGTCATTTAATGGGTGAAATGCAAAAGTGTTTCTATAAATATTTACCGAATTTCTTGCAGACGTTAATAAATACAGGAAATTTGTCCTTTTATGTGTCCCAAATCTGACGTTGCCTCAGCATTTCCGCCGAGTTTTAACAATAGGTAGCAGAC
This sequence comes from Schistocerca nitens, assembly GCF_023898315.1. Taxonomy (NCBI): domain Eukaryota; kingdom Metazoa; phylum Arthropoda; class Insecta; order Orthoptera; family Acrididae; genus Schistocerca; species Schistocerca nitens. The sequence goes on along the minus strand of NC_064621.1, from coordinate 315,702,439 downwards.
CTGTAGTGAACCATTAAAAGGCAAGACGTGCATTACAACTGTAACTGAATTATTCGTTGTGAAAAAAGAAATTGCTATTAATATCCGTAACCGTTTGCGTGCAGTGTGTGGAATGATGCAGCAGACTACACTGCTGTTGGACGATTGATATAAGAGGTTAAAGGATCAAGAAGTGCTGAAACCGAGCTCCATGATCGGGACGTCTTGTCACATCCATTGCTCCCGACATGGCGTGAATGCCATAGTTGCTGCTGAACGGCGCATAAAAACTCGACAACTGGCTCTACACACTTCTAAGAAAATGAGAGCAGTGAAAACATGGCTGCTAACAAGAAAACATATGCCGTTACACAACGCTAAAGGAAGCCTAGCTCGTGACGGCTACTGTGTAGAAAAATAGTAAGTCTGAAAGAAAAGTTGATACTGGGAGCAAATCCTAAATTTTGACAGTAAATATGCGGAAGAAAACTGCTGTTGGGAACCAGTCTCTGAAACCGTCTTCCACCGAGGCAGCAGGGGATAACATTCACAGAAGGCAAGGCCTGTTCATACAGAAGACAGATTCATATTCTCCACTGGCGGTCGTGGCAATCAGTCGCGATCACTCTAGAAGATCATTGCGAGACGTGCCGCCTACGGACCATCAGCGTACGAAGTCGAATTTGCTACCTAGCGGCAGGCGCCCGTGCCTATAATATCGACGCTCTGTAGCACTGTGGTATAACATTGTCGGAGACGGGTCCTTATTCTCACTTTGGCACTCAAGACTACCTCTCCTACATCTCGAAGCTAGTTCTACTGAGACTAACCGATTAAACACATTTGATTATACATTAATTCTTTTCGCCATGTTTATTAATTGTTCGCTACTTGTTAACGAGTGACAGTCGTATCACCACAAATTTATACACTGTGCCGATAGTTTTTAGAAAGACTGACTTTGTTTCCTCACGCATGTTGTTTTAGTGATACTCAACACCTACATCGACTTATGACACTTTACATCATTTCGAACTGCTATTTGCTAAGACACGACATTTGTGAAATACCTGTCTGATGTTCGGTAACGTTAATCGGAATGCGCTATTTGCGTTCATTGGTGAGTGACCTCAATACAGTTGCCAACCGAATTCCCCAGTGGCACAAGTTTCCACTGCAGTTCTACCTGCGAGAATGTTACAACGTTGCCGTGCTAATTGGGATAGCAATGGCTGCAAATACCTTACACTGCAAATGGGAATCCGAAACGCGCCTCTCTGCGGCACTTCCCACTAAACAATTTCGAAACGCGACATTAACGTAACGGGGTAAAGTGATTCTGTTGTTGCCTTCCATTGCAAGAACATCCTATTTTAGACACCGCTATACGTTTTTCCATTAACTGTTCTCGTTCTTGTTTAAATCTGGCTGAATGGATTTTCCAATGGTTTCACCAGCCCCTACTTTTAAAATGTGCTGCAAATGTAATGATTTGTTCTGTTAAAGCATAGTGCATTTCTCTTCTTTCTCAAGTTCTCTCTAATTCATAGACAGTGTCAGACATAAAGAAGCATCGAAGGTGATAAATGCGAGACTCAGTGATAACTGAGTATGTGGCTCACCATTGATCTTTGGATTTCATCACAGTGACTACTGACGCTATCGGCGTTGAGGACACCTTACACTGCGGGGCCTAATAGTGGTGAAATGAGAAATACAGAACATGTAGCACTGACGAGTGATTGAAATACCTTTATCTCAAAATGACAAAAGAAATGTCGTGTGAGTAGGGCCTCTCGTCGGGTAGACCGTTCGCCGGGTGAAAGTCTTTCGTTTTGACGGCACTTCATCGACTTGCGCGTCGATGGGGATGAAATGGTGATGATTAGGACATCACAACACCCAGTACCTGAGAGGAGAAAATCTCCGACCCAGCCGGGAATCGAACCCAGGCCCTTAGGATTGACATTTTGTCGCACTGACCACTCAGCTACCGGTGGCGGACTATGGCAATACTTAACTGGTAATGACATAACCTGGAGCAGCGGTGAACATAATTTTGGATGGTAGGGCTATCGAAGTAAAATTATAGGCCAGCTATGTTGCAATATATATTACAAAAGTTTCACAGAGTACTATTAATAACCACAATTGATCGACAATCTTCTCATGGACCAATTGACCTAATTGAGAATGCACATAAATATATAAGTTTTACTTTTGTGCAATGTTCTTATAAGTTTAGGGTATTACCTTTGAGACTGAGCATTAGTTCAGGAGTTTCCATAACGGTGCTGGATACTCTGGTTGGCCCACAAGCGTTAAACTTACGCGGTATTTTTAAAGTTTACTGACAGCCACTCTGACTTGGGAAGAGTATGTTCAGTTGTTGGAGATGGTATTATAGATATTATCTTTTAGTGTGGTTACTGCAAATTTACAGAAATCAAGATTCGCCAAGCATAAGATTAAGTTTCTTGGATATTTCATTCCACCCACAGCAGTTTCACCTGGCTCCGACAAAATAAAAGTAATAGAGAACTTCACCCTTCCCTTAAAAAACAGGTAAAGGTTTTTTTTGGCCTTGATACCTTCTTTATGGGATTTCTGCCCAGTCAGCTTTTGAACAATACAGAACTGATAAACATGTTACCTGAAAGCGTCGCATGTTTTTCAACAATACAATGTCAGGTTCTGTATGGTCGTTTAATGAGAATAATTATTGCATTTATGGAAAACGTATAAGAGTCTTCTGTGACAATCAGGCTGTAAGTTTCATGCTAACTTATGAACTACTTCATGTAAGACTTGTGCATTGATCACTTTTCCTGCAAGAATATAACCACAATGTACACATAAAAGGAGGATGTTGTGGTTGTGAAAACTCTTTCAAAATTACCGCCTGAGGTCCCCCAATTCTCAGACCTGGTTGAGTAACTATCAGACAACAAAGTAGGAAGCATCCGATTCACTGGCGCTATTACTTAGAAATGTGTAGACAAATGGAAGTTTGCAAGATGTGGACCGAAGATCCAACAACAACAATTTTTATCACAACATAGACATCATAAGACATCTCAGTACTAGAGTGTACACAGTGATGTCCTGTTCCATTCGCATACACCTAATTCATATTTGAAATGTATGTGTATACTGTTTGCTTGTCAAGACCATCTTATATAGTACACACATTTCGTATGCGAGCATTTTAGAGTGTAGATGTGTAAGAGAAAAATTGCGTCACACTGTTTTCTCCCAAACCTACGCCGACATGTGCATCTGTTATTGTGCAGATGCTCGATCTGTCAGAAGGCAAAACGTTTAAATGTTTCTAACAAGATGGCGTTACATACTATTTTAACAAGTACAGTGGGAAAAATCGTGTTTATAACATGTCAGAAGCGTTCCTCAAGATAGTGGTGTGTTAATTACATTGCGACCCTGTAGAATTAGATTTAGAAAAATGCTATACAACAAAGATTGCAATGGCAGCACCCATAATCAAGAGATCAGAGAACATTACTTCCCTAGGTTTGGTAACCGGGATGCATTACTTTCCGACACCCCCTCTAATTTTACTAGGATCGCATGAAAATCTATTTTTCATGAACGGCACATTGGACAAGGTTTAATTTCGAAATTTTACCCTAAATCACACCCGCCAAACTTGATTTCCTGAGAATCTAATTGCTTCATTAGAACATATGTACCCCATCTACAAACAAAATGATTTTAGTTTTTAACTGCTTTTGGGCAGATAGTGAACAACTTGCCACACCCCTCTACATAACACAAACCCGCTGAAGTTATGTTAGAAGCGATGTGTCTAGAGAAGAAAATATATGTGAAATACTCATTTTCATGTCAGATTCTGCACATCTACAAAGTCATACGATAAAAAGCCTTCAAATAGGTAAAAAGACACTACTGAGGATGTATTCCAATTTCGATATTTTACAAAAGAAGAAGTGGAACTAATTGTACACTGAAATGTACAGAGTGGTTAGAAAAGAACACGATGGGCAACATCAAAGTCATAATTTGGAATATTGGTAACCAATGAAGTAGTTACATGTTGATCGACTGAAATCAAGGATGGCATTTCCATTGCCCTATGTTGAATATAAATCTCTACGACAGTTCACTAATATGTTGTTACGTAATCAAAATTGAAATATAGTTGAAACTGGGAACTTCAGGTTTTGTGGATACGTCGACATTCATACTAATGCAGCATGAACCTGTCACAACAGGCAGTTGACTAATCGGCTTTTGACCACTAATTTCTTCCAGAGGTTCTAAATACTGCTGGATTTGTAAGGTTCTTTTATTTAACACACGACTGGTTGCGGGCTGTAATACGCGGCGCTCGGGGCTACAGCACCAAGTTACGACACCTGAAGATGGACGTATAAAAGGCAGAAACCGGTCTGTGTTAAATAAAAGAACCTTACAACAGTAGCGGTGTTTTCAACCTCCGATATAATTCTCACTGTGGATGTTCCTCCGACATGACTGTTTGCACTAATTTCTTGTAAGAAAGTGAGTACTAAATGCGAACAGGTATGACTACAGAGTATCTTGAAAGGGTAGAGTCAAGTTTCTGTGTTCGGGGCACATAATTGTATAGTGAACGTGAATTAATGAGTGATGCACATTTCGAATGGAGTATGTCATTCCTGAGGTACGCCGCGAACTTTTCAGTTGCACAAGATAGCGCTGTTGAGAAAAGGGTTCAAAAATGGTTCAAATGGCTCTGAGCACTATGGGACTCAACTGCTGTGGTCATTAGTCCCCTAGAACTTAGAACTAGTTAAACCTAACTAACCTAAGGACATCACAAACATCCATGCCCGAGGCAGGATTCGAACCTGCGACCGTAGCGGTCTTGCGGTTCCAGACTGCAGCGCCTTTAACCGCACGGCCACTTCGGCCGGCGAGAAAAGGGTCTTATTGTTCAAACAATGTGTAATATGCAAATAATACAAGACTAATCACCTTTGTTTTAAGGCGAACAGAAACCAGAGTAACAATTTTGACCCAGCACCAGATCTTGGCCAAAAATTGTTCTGTACACGTTTGATTTAAATCAGGAAATTTTATGTGTTCTCTTTTACGCACAAGGCGGGTTGTTTTCGCTTTTGTTTCCGATTCGTTATGAGGCTTGATAGATTTCATCACCAAAAAGTATAGGACAACTGTGTCCTGAGTATTGAAGTACGCAATTCTATTGTTTTAATTAAAGGTTTGTATTTTTAAGTATCAGAGCACAGTGATCGGTACACAAAATATGGACAAATATTGCAAAAACGGAAGGTTTTCTATGCGATCTGAACTCTGTAAATACAGTAAATGGTATTGGATCTTTGTTATTACAGAAGGAAATTTTATAATCCGTTTCTTACAGTGAAGGGACAGATGTTTTATCTTGATGTTTCTGAGTAGAGATTAAGTTCACTTAAGTGGAGAATTTCGGACTCTTATGCGAGTGATGATGTAAGGCAATGGACGCGGACAACCATTTAAAAATGTCTGGAAATGCAGAGTGAGTGTTGTACTCAAATCATGGAAGTTGAAAGTAGGGTGTAAACATGTCGTTAATCCTCGGACGCCTCATGTCTCCTGTGAAACCCTCTTCTCCTTCTTTTTTTAGTCATCAGTCTTTTGACTGGTTTGATCCAGCCCTCCACGAATTTCCCTCCTGTGCCAACCTCTTCATCCCTGTGCCAACCTCTTCATCTCAGAGTAGCACTTGCGACCTACGTCCCATTTAGTTGCTGGATGTATTCCAGTCTCTATCTTCCTCTACAGTTTCTGCCCTCTGCAGCTCCCTCTAGTACTGTAGAAGGTATTCCGTGCTGTCTTAACAGATGTCCTATCATCCTATCCCTTCTCCTTGACAGTGTTTACCACATATACCTCTCTTCTCCGATTCTGCCAAGAACTTCCTAATTCCTTATCTTATCAGTCGCCCTAATTTTCAACATTCGTCCTCTCAAATGCTTCTATTCTCTTCAGTCCCGATTTTCCAACAGTCCATGTTTCACATCCATACAATGCTGTTTTCCACACGCACATTCTCAGGAATTTCTTCCTCACTCTCGTGTGGCGTTAAATCCAAGAACTCGTAAGAACAAACTAGATCTGTGCAATTGCAGCAAACAAACTGAATGTCTGCCATGCCGGCCTCCTGTAACAATGGTTGCTATAGATAAAATGGTCGACACGTGTCAGTCTACATCCTTAAAGTGTAAAAGGTTCAAATTGGACGAAACCTGCTCCATTACACTACAGAGACATTAACTTAATGCCTGTAGTGGACACTAACGTAGCTGTACAACCATGAGAGACGGCTCAGTTTTAAATAATGTAATATAGTAGAGTAGCAAAAAGGGTTGCCATCTAATAGCTGGAGAAAAATACAAGTCCCCGAAGGACACGGATCATACTGAAATGTATATACGCAAAGTATGTTAACCAGATTTCATTTCAGGGAAGCATAATGTATGTAAAATCCTCATGTAACACTGAGATTGCCCCTTCGAGTGTTTTGCGTAGCCCGCTGAAGTGCTGTCTGAAGACGATCTGTGAAGCAATCATCAAGTGACATCATGGTCATTGACCTGGCACTGGATTCCTACGTCGGAGCTTCACCTCGCATTCTTGCCGTTACGTCGCGCATCCGTGCCTATGGATCAAAATGGATATAATTTTGCTTTGTATAAAATATCCATAACAACTGAACTTATAAAAACAAATATTTTTGTAACAATCGAAGAAACATAGCTACTTTCAACTGATTAACCAATATGTAAGCAAACCGGGAGTAATGTGAAAGACCACAAAAATGCTTGCAATCCTGGAAAATTTCGAGTTTACATAGGAATATGGACATAATAAAGTAATCTATATAAATCACAAAACGTAGTCACGAACACTAAACATGTAATCTTCCACTTGCCACTAAACAGGATAAAAGAATACAAGTAATTTAAAATTAACTCCAAGTAGCTACTGTTATTTTAGGTATCTAACGAATATTATTTGACAAATGTATTTATTTACAGGAATTCTGCAAAAAAGTGATGTACCACAATAAAGATCGTAATACCAATGATGGGACTGAATGCTTGAAGTGGCTTTTTGGGCCAGACGTCAAGCGCTGAAGAGGGCACTATAGCGTCATTATTAACTTATTTGTTTATATGTATATATTTATCCACCCTGTGATAAAGAAAGAACAATGGATCCACAAGTGTGTTCTGTGCCATAGGTAGAAAATCAGAAAACTCTGTTTCTTCTCATCACAGGAAGCATTTTACCCATGACGAAGCTAGTAGGAATTCTGTGAAACACCGTTTTCATATCGCTGGTAGCAAATGAAGAGATTGGTCTTTACTGCTCATAAAATTACCTTCGCCCCTTTCGCCTGTGTGAGCTATCAAGGTCGGAGATAAGTTCGCCCTGTTTACTGGCAAATAATCTTATCATTTATTATATGTAGCCATGTAAGTAATTTGAAAGCTTAGTAACTGAGCCGTGTATCTCGAGCAGTGATATTCCCGCTGCCAATATGGGTCATCTTTCCGGGGAGTGTGCGCAGAGGGCGCGGTGGCGCCACCTACCGGGCCGATCAGGGAGCGAGCGGTAAGCTCTAGCAAGTAGCGTGGACTTTCCTTTGGGACGCCGAGCACTAACGTCATTTCCCGTCTGGCGGACAGTACAGGTCCCGTGCGAGGCAGGGGGAAGAGCACATCTAGAAGGGGCTGTTTACCCTGGTGACGGCACCGTAGCAAATATCGCCGGCGTGGAAGCAGTCACGTAACTGAGAAGCCGTTGGTGTATTTCGCTTCCTGCATGTCTCCTGACACCGGGATCTGCGGCGGCTGGCTTTGTCAAACAAGCAAGAGGGCAAGGGCCTTGCTTGTGCTGTAAATGGTGGCCGGAATCAACTACCGGGTTCAGTGCTGTTGACTTCATTTTCTTGGCCGGCCGTTGCTACTCCTACTGAATCTGCCCTCGAATATGTTAATTTCAACTTGCTTAGTACGCAAGGTTCTAGTGAGAGCTGTATGTGACGTGATGAATAACATTTACAAGGGCCTGGAGTGCTGATACATTCTGTTTGTAGATTGCTACTGCCAGTGTTTAACCGCCACTGAAAACAGTTTGGCTGGTCCTTGGCTAAGTGCCGCCTGGTTATTGTACACTCCTGGAAATGGAAAAAAAGAACACATTGACACCGGTGTGTCAGACCCACCATACTTGCTCCGGACACTGCGAGAGGGCTGTACAAGCAATGATCACACGCACGGCACAGCGGACACACCAGGAACCGCGGTGTTGGCCGTCGAATGGCGCTAGCTGCGCAGCATTTGTGTACCGCCGCCGTCAGTGTCAGCCAGTTTGCCGTGGCATACGGAGCTCCATCGCAGTCTTTAACACTGGTAGCATGCCGCGACAGCGTGGACGTGAACCGTATGTGCAGTTGACGGACTTTGAGCGAGGGCGTATAGTGGGCATGCGGGAGGCCGGGTGGACGTACCGCCGAATTGCTCAACACGTGGGGCGTGAGTTCTCCACAGTACATCGATGTTGTCGCCAGTGGTCGGCGGAAGGTGCACGTGCCCGTCGACCTGGGACCGGACCGCAGCGACGCACGGATGCACGCCAAGACCGTAGGATCCTACGCAATGCCGTAGGGGACCGCACCGCCACTTCCCAGCAAATTAGGGACACTGTTGCTCCTGGGGTATCGGCGAGGACCATTCGCAACCGTCTCCATGAAGCTGGGCTACGGTCCCGCACACCGTTAGGCCGTCTTCCGCTCACGCCCCAACATCGTGCAGCCCGCCTCCAGTGGTGTCGCGTCAGGCGTGAATGGAGGGACGAATGGAGACGTGTCGTCTTCAGCGATGAGAGTCGCTTCTGCCTTGGTGCCAATGATGGTCGTATGCGTGTTTGACGCCGTGCAGGTGAGCGCCACAATCAGGACTGCATACGACCGAGGCACACAGGGCCAACACCCGGCATCATGGTGTGGGGAGCGATCTCCTACACTGGCCGTACACCACTGGTGATCGTCGAGGGGACACTGAATAGTGCACGGTACATCCAAACCGTCATCGAACCCATCGTTCTACCATTCCTAGACCGGCAAGGGAACTTGCTGTTCCAACAGGACAATGCACGTCCGCATGTATCCCGTGCCACCCAACGTGCTCTAGAAAGTGTAAGTCAATTACCCTGGCCAGCAAGATCTCCGGATCTGTCCCCCATTGAGCATGTTTGGGACTGGATGAAGCGTCGTCTCACGCGCTCTGCACGTCCAGCACGAACGCTGGTCCAACTGAGGCGCCAGGTGGAAATGACATGGCAAGCCGTTCCACAGGACTACATCCAGCATCTCTACGATCGTCTCCATGGGAGAATAGCAGCCTGCATTGCTGCGAAAGGTGGATATACACTGTACTAGTGCCGACATTGTGCATGCTCTGTTGCCTGTGTCTATGTGCCTGTGGTTCTGTCAGTGTGATCATGTGATGTATCTGACCCCAGGAATGTGCCAATAAAGTTTCCCCTTCCTGGGACAATGAATTCACGGTGTTCTTATTTCAATTTCCAGGAGTGTATTTATATCACACGACGGAGTGAAGCTGGCCAATTGCTATAGATATACATGGATAAAATTTTTCCTGGATATATTTTGCTGCGAATTGCAATACCATTACTGTTGCGTTCCTATCTGAAGCGATATTATGTCTGAGAGACACGTGTCTAACTGTAAATGAGTATTTTCATAAATTCTTACACGTTACTGAGAGACCAGTTGTTATTGTGTGTTTAAATAGTTTGAAATTGATTCTGTTAATGAAAGTACAGGAATTCCTTCAATGACAGTACGTGGATATAGTAATTAATTCTGATTTTATCAGAAATTTAAGTGTAGCTATTTCCTTTAAGTTGCTTTGTGTTAAAGGCGCTTCAGTCTGGAACCGCGTGACCGCTACGGTCGCAGGTTCGAATCCTGCCTCGGGCATGGATGTGTGTGATGTCCTTAGGTTAGTTAGGTTTAATTAGTTCTAAGTTCTAGGCGACTGATGACCTCAGAAGTTAAGTCGCATAGTGCTCAGAGCCATTTTGCTTTGTGTTTTGCGTCGGGGGACGGTCTCGATATACCGTTTGCCTGCACGCTATTTCCTTGCATTTGATTTTGTTTCATCGGGTCTTCTTTGTGTCTTGGTAGCGGGTGCGGGGTTCTGGGTTGGGTCCTGCTTGTTTTGTTGTGTATTTTACGCTCCCTTTGACCGAGCGTGCCGGCTGGCCGTGTATCTAGTTCGCTCGGGGCTTTATGTATAATTGGCCTTCCGCACATAAGATAACAGATTTGTACTGCATAGCTGATCTTCATTAATAGATAGATTAATTTTACAGATGATGTGCTGTACTGAATTATTTTGTTTCTAGATACTTAAGGCAGATTTCAGTCTGTTATAGATACCCATTAGTTCTGGGATTTTTCGTGTCTATTCGTGACCGTTGTTGCTCCCTTTTGGGGCTCCTTGCCAACCCTGTATTGGAAACAGCTGAGTGGGCGGGCGTCCGCTTCTGGGCGTAGTTTATTGAATCCCACGAGGTTGCTTGGGCACATGAAATCTTATATTTAATATCCTACATTGTAGCGTGCCAGCCATTTAAGTAACGTGTTTGTGTGCCATGGTATCTGATTTGTTGTTGCCTTTACTCTGAATTATTTTGGTAATACCAATCACTGCAGTAACGGAAGACTATATTTCCTCGTTAAAATTTAATAAACTGTTCTTAAGGTCGATCGTTGTTTTCGAATAAAACTTTTTTAACTCATTTCACAAAATGTGTAATAGGCCATAAGTGCCGTTCTTTATGAATGTTTAAATTTTGAAGTAACTTGCTCTCACCTAAATGGTAATTTTGAAAACGTATTGATGGTTTCATTTGTTATTTGTCTTGTTTAAATGTGCCAAATAGATGTTCAGTGCAACTGACGATGGCGGTTGACTGATGTGTCACTTGGTCCAGCCGTACTACCCCACAACCTGTTGTGCTGAGCTTCTGTCGTTGTGTAAAAGTTGAATTCCATGCTGTGCTGACACATCAGTAACCTTCCTTATCTCCTTGTCATTAAAGTAAATTTTACTGCGTCCTAATAATTTTCAGTGGTCAAATTGAAGGAGTTGGGTGCAGATTGTTCGATGATGAAACGACCGAACACTATTCGTATTTTCTCTCTGGAGGTTAATTTGCCGAACATTTTCATTAACTTACTGTATATTAATGAGTAAAAATTGTTGAGTTGCAAGATGACTGTGTGAACGATGTGGCCTATTTTATACCATATTTTAGTTCTACGTGGCGATGCTTTGTTGAGTATATTTCTATGTTTTGAAGATGCCAATGCGGCTTTATCACATTAGGACATGGTGTAGAACAGATCTGAAGATGGCCATTTTAGACTGAAACTGTTCATCGTCGAAGGACTTAATATTGTGATCAAAGACTGGAATAAAAATCATTTGTAAAAATTGTTCTCGATTGATTGAACATGCATTATTGAACAATAATCCAGGCTATATGCTCACTGGCTGGATATAGCCCCCACATTAAATTGTGTTACTGATGGCGAGTCTAAGGTAACTCGCTGCCTAATTGCCGATTTAAGGTAACTCGGTGCCTCTGAAAAGGTAAAATTACCACAGGGTAATTGGAAAGTGCATTCTCGTCGCAATTGTTGAATTAAGCGCATGCTATTTGCAATGTTTCCTTGACAGGCCCTTCTTGGAATATCTCAGTAAACGAAAAATACCCGTTTCGCATAGAAAGTTCAATACTTTTGGCCACAAGAACTTCGTTTTTGGGACACCACTGTAAAATAATCCGCGACTAACTCAAACCGAAGACGACAGAGTGCACCGAATACTGCAGAGAGTGCTAATCCAGTGGACAGCTGAATCCCCCAGTTTCACCAGCCAGAAAACTGCCGCCCGCAATTGTGTGCCCTCTGTCAGTATGATTTAAACGCATGAGCGGAGTACTCACAGCACTCCATAAATTGCGGAAAGGAAGATAGCTACATCAAATGTTCAAATGTGTGTGAAATCTTATGGGACTTAAATGCTAAGGTCATCAGTCCCTAAGCTTACACACTACTTAACTTAAATTATCCTGAGGACAAACACACACACACATGCGCGAGGGAGGACTCGAACCTCCGCCGGGACCAGCTGCACAGCCCATGACTGCAGCGCCTTAGACCAGCTTCATCAGTGTTCGGTGCTCCACCTGAGGATAAATGGCAAGCACTCATTCGAAACATCACGCAGTTGATGACTACCAGCTGCAGACACGAAATTTCTTCGAACACTGCACCAGCTACGAGACAGGCATTGTATACATTGTCCATCAGGCTGCAGATCGACACAGGTAGTTACCGCGCTCTAGGCTTAGCGTCATTGATTGGTAATTATAATTTTCTATATCGAGGGTTCTAACCCAGAAATTTTGAGTAATATGAGTCAGCAAGGGCAGCCGAAGATCTCCGGCATAAGATGTGAACCTCGTCCTGCCAACAGCCATGTCAAACAGTGCGGAGGAGCTAACAGAAGTTCAGTGCACTCTCTTGCCTCTGGGAAGGGAAACTGTCAAACAGGTTTAAAAATCAGTAATTATCAACAGCAATAGGATGCAGAAGGTAATGACAACCACTCCATTATTGTAACGTAATGTATATCCACAGGACACAAGATGATGATCCCTCCATTGTCAAAAGATTCCGTGTAGGTCCCTCATTCGGACCTCCAGAAGGGACTGCCAAGAGGAAGATGACTATGAGAAAAAGATTGAATAACTAACGAATGGATAACGTTCGACGAGTTGGGGCTGGAATGTCAGAACATTGAAGCTGGTAGGGAAGCTAGAAAACCTGAAAAGGGGAAATAGAAAGTCTCAGTCTAAGTAGTATGTTCAATAATCGCAACAGCAGGAAGTATACGTGGAAAAGACCCTGAGACACGTGAGGATTCCGGGTGGAATATATTATAGTCACATAACCGATTGTAAGTAGATATGTAGATATACACCGATGAGCCAAAACGTTATGGCCAACTTCTTAATAGTGTATTGTTGCACAGCGCAAGAGAGATTCTGCCTGGCGTGGATTCTACAAGTCCTTGACGGGATTCCAGAAGTATGCGGCACGAGACATCAAGCAACTCCCGATGATTGCGGTATGGATATCACAGGTACGCAGCTGACTCCCGATATGTGTTTCAGTGGGTACAGATCAGGCACATTTGTTGGCCGACATCAGTTTCAGTTCATTATAATTATCCTCAAATTACTTTAGAATGATGAAGACCTAGAAACACGGACAGTTATGGTGCTGGAAGACATCATCTTCATAGGGGGGGGGGGGGGCAATCAAGCATGAAGTGATGCAGGTGGTCCACAATAATGTTCACGTAGTTCTCTGCTGTCATGATTCCTTCGATTACCACAACAGATCTCGTGGAAGCGCAAATCAGTGTACCTATAGCATAATTGTGCCCTCTCTGGTCTGCATCTGTGGCGCGGTGCATGGTTCGTGCCACCATTCGCTTGGATAATGTCGTGTAAGGACCAACTCATCGACTTGGTGCAACAAGCAATGCGATTCATTCGGCAGCCGACATGACTCTATTATCCACGGTGAAAACTCAGTGATGCTGCGCTCACTGCAATCGTAACTGACGATGTCGTTGGGTCAACGAGGGGTCGTTTGATTTGGAGCTCCATGTTCAACAATGGCCTTGAACAGTGTACTGGGAAACACTTGTGCCCGCACCAGCTTTGTACTCAGATCTGCCACAGATCACTGCCTATCCTGGAGTACACAGTGGGACATCCTCCCACTAGCACATTTTGTTGTGTGTCAAAACTGCTTATTTAAACGGATTACCGCATTTGCAGCCCGTATCTTCGGTATAATGATTGCCCATTCGTCTCACTTCCACTTACATTCTTTCCGTAGTGCGTCACGTGCTCGCAACACCATCAGGAGGCCGTCAGCCTCGTGTTGCGTAGTGGTCATAATATTTTAGTTCATCAGTGTAGTCTCAATCACAGCTCAGTAATTGTGACGCGTACACCGAAGTATAAAAGAACTGTCGGAAAGAATCGGTATGTGTGCGAGTCGAATACTGAAGCACTCAAGAATGATGAGACGCTCAGGATGTGATAGGAAATACCACACTACGCAGTTCAGTTGCAGAGAGTGAACATCTCTAAAAAGGGCAATCACAGATGGATGAACATAGGTACAAGAGATGTAACTTCGAAATATTCTTGGGTAACAGAAGATGTACTTAAACTGATAGGCGAAAGATGGAAATGCCAAAATCTGGTAGGAAACTTCAAGTACCAAAATGTTCCGGGAAAGATGGAATGCGACAGTAAAAGTCCCTTAGGAATGAAATAAATATGAAGCGCAGGGCAGCTAACGTGAAATGGCTGCAAGAAAATGAAGAATTCGAAAAAGAAATGAACGTTGCGAGAACTGACTCAGCACGTAGAAAAGTCAAAATAGCGAAAGGAAGTGATGTAACATTAAGAATTCAGTGGGAAATCCAAGTTAAACGCAAAGGAGAGAGCGGATAGGTCGAACGGTACACTAAGGCCTCTACGCGAGGGTTGTGGGGGAGTTACGTGATGACGTGATGGAAGAAAAATCTGATATCCGTTTGGAAGACGGACGTGATTCAGTATTCGACACAGAATTTAAAAGAGCTGTGGAAGGCGCGAAGTCAAATTAGAAGGCTTACTCGCCTGGAAATCCTAAAATTTTAGGAGCAATTCGCACCAAACAACTTTTCAAATTGGTTTGAAGTGTATTTCAAATCAGTTGCGTACCACCACACTTTCGGAAAAATAATATCAACACAAATCTGAATATTGCAAAGGCAGATAAGTGTGAAACTTACCGCACAATAAACGTAACAGCTCATGCATCCAAGCTGAACGCAAGAATAATACACTGAAAAATGGAAAGAAATTGAGCGTCTGTTAGATGACGATTAGTTTGGATTTAAGAAAGGTAAAGGCACTATAGGCAGTTCTGACGTTGCAATAATAATGCAAGCAACACTGAAGGAAAAGCAAACCCACAAATGTCGAACTAGGAGAAGATTTCGACAAAGTGAAACGGTGTAAGGTGTTGAATTTCTGAGGCGTAAGCTATAGGGAAAGGTGAGTAGTCAGTAGTATGTAGAAGAATCAAGACGAAAGAATTCGTCTGTTAGACAAACTGAGAAGTGATTCGATTAAAAATGGTATAATACAGGGATGCAGTCTTTCGCCCCTACGTTTAAATCTATACCGCAAAAAACAAATTAGGGAAATAAAAGAATCGTTTCAAAGTGGGATTAAAATTCGGGTTTAAACACTGTCAATGATAATATTCGACATGACATTGTTATCCTCAGTGAAACAGAAGAATAGTTACAGATTCTGTTGGGGATACAGAATACCGACTGGAGTAAACCGGAAACAGACAAAAGTAATGAGAATTAACATGAAACAGAATATAAACTTAACATCGTAACTGGAAATCGTGAAGTAGACGAAAGTAAGGAATTCTGCTACTTAGGCAGCAAAAAAATCAAAGACGAACGGAGCAAGAAGGACATAAAAAGCACACTATCACTGGTAAAAAGCTATTCTGGCCAAGTGGAGTCCACTAGTATGAAACATATGGCCTTTCGAGCAAGAAATTTCTGAGAATTTACGTTTGGAGCCCAGCATTGTATGGTAGTGGAGCATACACTGTGGGAAACGGGAACAGAAAAGAATCGTAGCATTTGAAATGCAGTGCTACAGAAGAACGTTGAAAATTAGGTAGACTGATAAGGAATGAGGAGATTCTATGCAAAATTGGTGGGAAAACCAATGTATGAAAAATGACAAGAAGTAGGGACAGGATGATAAGACACTTCTTAAGCCACCATAGTGAAAGCTCTAAGGAATTGGAACGAGCTGCAGAGGGTAATATCTGTATGGAAATACGCAGAATGGAGTACATTCACCTAATAATTGACTGCGTATGACGTACGATGCCACACCCAGATGAAGAGGTTAGCGGAAGTTCATGAGATGATTGTGTTGGAAGACGTCATCAGCGCTCTGTTCCAACCGTACTGTAAAAAAAAAAGCTTGTTTTGTGTGTGTGTGTGTGTGTGTGTGTGTGTGTGTGTCAGAGAGAGAGAGAGAGAGAGAGAGAGAGAGAGAGAGAGAGAGAGTAGTCTTTAGAATAATTATTAGGAAGATTGAACACACATATCCACAATGACGTATCACGAAATTCAAGGAAAACACGTGAAATTTAATGGAAACAAACCTGTTGACTGTCGATCCCACGAGCATCCAGGCATAATTCACTACTGCCAGCCCAGTTGCTCTGAGGAAGATATTCGTGACGTTGATATTGACGTGTTATTATTGTTGTAGGTAAGCTGCACTATTTTAATGGATTAGACAACGTGCTGATCGAACGCAAAACCTGCCAGTGCCGAAGCAGTGATGCTGTCTCTAAAAACAGTAAAACTCAAACAAATTTGTTGCCGTCAGTAGAGAAGTACACTAGAACATAACAATTAGAATTACGTGCTACACAGGCACTGTTATAATATATAATGCGAGAAAAAATGTAGCCAGTTTACAATAAGCCGCTAGCCTCTGTCACCTGTATATAATGGTTTGTTGTGTGGGTATTACGTGCTCCGCATTGGCTATATATGTTTCTTCACATTCTGACAAGGGAGCTACTGACATTTTAATGAAAACAAAACCACAGGCCTCCAATATTGCAACGACACTCAATGAGCACATTTTAATTAAGGTCAATATTGCACCGTCATCCTTGGAACACACAAGTCACTCTACAGTAATGCACAGAAAAACTTAAAGCGATTTATTTTCAAATGTTTCCCATCGGATTGTATTTTCTTCTGTGTTCCGCTCACGTTGCAGTGAACGAAGTAGACAGCTGCTAGTTTATAACGTGCGGCTCCCATCTGTCTACCACTAGCCTGAGCTTTCAGTATACAGCACGTTCGGGGTCAGAGCTCCACAGTTGCAATATATCGAGTGCGTCTCCTGCACCGTGCTGGTAGGTGGAAGCAGCGAACCGACATGCCTGAAACTGACAGAAGGCAGAGAAGGATATCAGGCTTCAAATACAATACAAAGAAAAACATTGCTGTTCCTCCATCGAAAGAAAAGAATCATGTTTGCTAACAGTTCTGCTGCTAGCTAGACTTAAAAGGGACACAAATGCAGCGCTCTTACATCGAAAAGATGAGGCAAGCCGCGCACTTCAGTATGATGCAATAGCACTCCTTGCTACATTGAAACGCGCAAAGATACAATGGAGCGATTTCTATCGACAACAGGCTAACGAGGCAATAAGCGCCTCACCAAATCTTCATTTTCCTGCAGCTTTTAAGGCTTTCTCCAACATGTCCCGTTTTCTCTCTTTCTGAATTAGTTTACAAAGTTAGTCTTCATATTCAGCCTTTAATGAAGGTTTGTAAACCAGTACAGTACTGACAGATACCACCCATTTGCAGTCTTCAGTAGAATAATTCAGTCACTGAGTATCTCATAGTAAGACACTATGTTGCCAACTATTCTAGTCTTGAACACGCCAGCATCTTTTAAATATTTTAATGACGCTTTGGCTATTACACCAGAATCATCCTAGGTAGTTTCCACCCAGGAATCCTGGGAGCATATTATTTTTGCTACTGAATCGGTCACTATGAGATTGTTCGTGTAAAACAGCTTATCCTGTTAATACACCTTATGTATCGCTGATTCGGTGATTTCCATTGCCTACTCCACATTCATGACTGATCATTGCTGATTCTTCCCCTGTTTACGTGTAATTTCCCAACACAAGGATAAGTTTTCGCCTTTCTATCGACTTCTATTTTTTTTTTGACGAGTCCTTTGGAAACGTGGTGAAGGTGACGCCTTTTACAGAAAGGCCTCGGCCACCATACCTAATATTATTCAAAATGTAAGCAGTTGCAGGGATCGAACCCCTGACTGACGATCTTCAGATTGATATAGACGCTACTCTCAAACCAAGATGCCTATTTCCTGTTACTAGCAGTATCATATTCTTGAAATATATGATACTGAATAAATAAATAATCCATACATGACCTACCTCTTCTACATTGATATGGGGGATATTATCACTTAGGACACTGAGCTGTCTGTGAAAGTGTAGCCTTTGGAAAAGTGGGAGAGGATCTTTTTCATTTCCTATTTCATTTTTCTGATATGTCCCTTTCGAATAATTGAGTATTTCGACAGTCTGCTGTTCGCTTACATTCGAGTTCATTTCTATATCTCAGCGCTGGTACTATCAAAACTGCATATTTCTTTGAGTATACATGAAATGCATTTGCAGTTTTATGGCCCACCATCAGCTGTCTAATGGAATGGAGAAAACGAATATGTGTGCTGGACTGGGTCTCCAACGCGGATTTCCGGCTTACAGCAAGCGGTCGCCTTGCTGTTTGGCTATCCGTGCTCGGCTCACGGCCACGCCCAAACTTACTTACGTCGTCAGCCATGTGGCGACCAGCTGACTCGTAAGTCCATTATGTATATCCCCGTACAGGGGGGATATTGTAACTCAAAATCGCTTGCCCGATTTCGGCAAATAAATACGGTATTACAATGCCCGTGTCGTTCAGAAGTACGAAGGAAAGTTTCTTCAGACATGCATGCGTGTCTGAACTAACTTTGCATCTTACTTCCGTACAACAGAGGCATCGTACATGCACAATTTAAGTTGCCCTGAAGTCATGCCTTCCTATTATTTTTCGTTGAGACACCCTCTTTCGCTAATTACCTCCACTAAGAAATGTTTTGTAATAATAAAACATTTGAAAAGTAACTTTCTTGTGGAAAAATCTACCATCATTATTATGGAGAGAAGAGTGACACGAGATTATTATCCCTTCCACGAAACGAAAGCTCTTTGAATCAGCTGATTTGCCAGGTCATTTCTGAAACTTGAAGATGCTATGACGCTTTCAGCACTGAATTAGCTTTCATTGCTTCTAACACTACCGTCTCATAACATTTGTTACTTTAGAAGTGGCGTTTCAATGGACAAGCAGGTTCGAGATACAAGACTCGGGTGGACTAAACTGTGACGTCTTGTCAAGCCATGACTGAATGAAACTCTCAGAGCTAACAGTAACCTGACCCTTCCACAGTATCTCAAAAGTTCTCGATATTTACTACACAGTAAGCGATATACAAGAGTAGCTTTAATCATAAAATGGAAATGGAAATGTCTTGTGGCTAGGGCCTCCCGTCGGGTAGACCGTTCGCCTGGTGCAGGTCTTTCGATTTGACGCCACTTCGGCGACCTGCGCGTCGATGGGGATGAAATGATGATGATTAGGACAACACAACAGCCAGTCCCTGAGCGGAGAAAATTTCCAACCCAGCCGGGAATCGAACCCGGCCCTTAGGATTGACAGTCTGTCACGCTGACCACTCAGCTACCGGGGCGGACCATGAATTGTATTTAATTAAATTTAAAAAATATGATATCTCGCTTGACGTTTGAGTTATTATAAATTTCCTTTTTTAAATTTTTGATACGATCACTTTTTATGGCAAATTAATACAGTGTTTCCGTTCACAGTGGCCACCTTCAGCTGCTATAGCCTTTTCTAAGATTATCTGCAATGGGAAAAACTTGTATCTTCCTGAAGTGAGCCATCGGCAATGTGTTATATAAGGGTTGCTCCTTTCCTTCTTTCTCTTCTTAAATTTGGTTTTATTCGTTTTGATGACCTGCACACCATTCTTATATTTTGAGAGTAACTGACTGAAATATTATTCTTTTATTTGTCACATTTTATCGTTTTCAAAAGTAAAGATTGTCTTACAGAGGACGTGCGTATCGAGCGCAGAGTAGGGAAAGAAAAGTACACGTAGCTACACCAGTGCTACCAATGAAGGAGAAAAGTATGTGGTACGCAAACAGCTAATTCATAGGATAAAGTTAAAACTATACGGTCAGTCGTAGAGGAAGTATCCGGCCAGCAGCACAAGGTCGAAGATATAAATTCAGTTCATAGTAAAAATATTTCTGTTACTGATAAGTCAGGTATATGAACAGCATCTATCGATCACTTTCTGAGAATTGCTTGTACATTAAATGAAAACTTTCTTTCTACAGGGAATCATAACTTTCTGGGAAAATGCCTCCCGAATCTAATGCCTGAGATACTTGTCTGTGATACAGACAAGGGGGAGATTAAATAAATGATTAAATCGCTGAAGAAAAAGTACTCTCTCAGATATGACGGATTACCCTGCAGAATATTAAGGTACTGTGCTGAGCATGTTAGCCCTATACGTAGCGGTATTTGTAATTTGTCCTCTACGAATGGTCATTTTCCTGAGCCATTAAAGTACACAATAGCATCGCTGCTTCATAAAAATGGAGAAAGGGATAATGCAGATAATTTCAGACCTGTTTCTATGCCATCAGTGTTTGCTAAAATTATTGAAAAGGCTGTGTATGTAAGGGCAATTTATCATTTTATTTCACATAATTTGCTATAAAATGTACAGTTCGGTTTTAGAAGTGATTAAATATTCGAAAATACTATATTCTATTTCCTCTGTGAGGTGCTGGGTTGATTAAACAAAAGGTTTCGAATGCTAGACATCTTTTTTGAATTAACTAAGACGTTTGATTATGTTGATCACAAAACATTGCTCCAGAATGAGGGCCATTATGGAATACAGGGAGTACTTTAACAACAGACAGGGAAGGTTATTATCTACAGTGTTGAGAATAGGTATGATGTGGCGTCTGACTTGGGCGTGATCAAGTGGGGAGTGCCCAAAGGCTCAGTTCTGGAACTTCTCCAGTTCCTTATTTATATAAATCAAACGCCCTCTAGTATTACGGGTGATTCTCAAACATTTCTTTTTGCTGATGACATTAGGTCGGTAGTAAAGGATGTTGGGTGGAACACTGGCACTGTTTCAAGTAAGTAAGTTCATGGCCCGTAGAAAATAAATTAACTCTAAATCACATTAACACTCAGTTTTTACTTTTTCTAACACACAGTTCAACAAAACCTGACGTTTTAATTTCACAGAATGGGCATACGATCAGTGAAACTGAACAGCTAAAATTTCTTGGTGTTCAGATAGTTGGTAAAATGTCGCGGAAAGCATACATTCAGGATCTTGTTCAAAGACTTAATCCTGCCATTTTTGCTATTCGAACGGTATCTGAAATAAGTGGTAATTCGACATGGAAAGTAGTCTACTTTGGTTATTGTCATTCGCTTACGACATGTGGTATTATATTTTGTGGTAACTCTTCCCATTCTCAAATGATATTTTTGGTGCAGAAACGGGCTGTTCGGGCAATAAGTGGTGTTGTTCACGAACATTTTGTCGGCCTCTGACGTTAGTCTGGGTGTTATGAAATTTACCTCTCAATATATATACTCCTTACTGTTGTTTCTCATTAACAATATCAGCTTCATCCTTAGAACAAGCAGCTTTCACTCAGTTCATACTAGGCAGAGATGCAATCTGTATTTGGGTCGCACTTCCTTAAATTTTGTGCAGAAAAGTGTGCAGTATACTACTGCATCCATTTTCAATAAGATACCATAAGAATACAAAAACCTTAGCAGCAATCCACACGCTTTCTAACCGAAACTGCAGAGTTTCCTCATGGGACAAGCCTTCTATTCTATCGACGATTTCCTTGAAAAATTAAGCTGATTCATGTGTTATATTGTTGACTGTATTTACATAAACTTATGGCTTATCTTCTTTTGGCTTCACAAGCATTTTATTTAGCATTGCTTTTACGTTGTAATTACACGTACTGACACGTTCCATGACCTTTGAGATCTGCTCCTCAGTTTTGTCCTACGGAACTAGACCTGTAAAACGAAAATAAAATATTGCTCTATGACTATTGGTCATATTGTCGCTTTTAGGTATGCCCCACATGTATTTTACTAGTACGTAGCACACAAGCAATACTAGTAAAAATATTGTTACTTGCCTTAAGTTTTTAACACAAACCTTTAATGTTTTTTTTTTTCGTCTGAAGGTAGCCATTGTAGCCAAAACCAATTATTATTGTATTACTAAAATTCGATCATCTCAAAAACTTCGTAAATCTTTTTCACAAGTAGCAGCTGGATGAAGAGCACTTCCTTTTCACATGTGACATTCTAGGTTATGGACCTCGTTGTGGCTGGCTCATATTTCAACATGGAGATTCCATTCCAATTCACTTTTACCAAGCAATATGCAGCATTATTGGCACACTAATAGAATATTCATATGCTGTATTTCCATATCTTACCCTTCACTCAACCTTTTTATTGTCAACAAATATATACTTAAAATGTTGTGAGTACAATAATTTCCTTCCAGCTATTACCTCAAAGCATTTTACCATTTCACAATAGGTCATTATTTGCAGGGACTTACACACAATGGAGACAAAGGCTAAGTTTTTAACGTACATACGTTTCAGTCAAATCTGCATCTGCGCCATCACACATGGTGGAGTGACTTAGTATATGTAGCGTAGGAGTGTTGTTTCACCTTATCTTTTCCTTTCGCGAGAAGAAAGATTATCAGCGACATTCTGTAATGATACGAATCAGTACAATGTAAGCAATGTGACCATTCCGAGGCATATAAACCGGGGCGGTAATATGTTTCTTCGCTCAATTTCGAACATAACCTACTGGGAAATTGTAAGGTTCTGTCTGCGAGAGACGCAGCTTTTTCCTTGTAATGTCCAGCAATTTGTTGAACGTATCTACGATTATCTCAGCGTTGTATAAACATATTCGTGACAATTTCCGCAGCTTTATTTTGATTCCAGACTATTCACCTCGTAACATGATAGCAGTCTCAGGCCTACGGAGAATTCGTCGAACTAGAGTTCTGTAAGCGACTTATGTCGTCCGAGAATTGCACAGCCGTAGGATGCATCCAATAAATCAGAATCTGACAAACTGCGTACCTCATCCTTAATTTGTGTGTTGACTCCATCTTAAATCACTGCTGATGCATTCCACAAAATTTTTGAAATTTGTGACTGATACAAGTGCTTCGTTTCCAATCACATACTCAATCGACAACGTATTTCTTAATCTTCTTATCACTTCGGATATTTTCATTGAAAGTCACCTGCCAACTATTACATCTCCAAGTTTCTCTGAATTTCGTTATAAGATGCAGATGACATAACCCTTCTGCACTCAACCCTGTGAAAACATTTTACCTGACTAGTTTTTCATGTATGCAGTTAATTAGAGCGTCTTGTCACGCTACCTTCGTTTTCACTCGATACTTCACCATTAAGATCAACGTACATTTCGATTGTTAGGTAATCTCCACGCTTCGCCATTACAATCACGTAATTGTTAGGATGTACCGTACGCTCGTAATTCATTTGTTATGAGAGGCTGTGAAATTGCACCTAAAGCTCACTAGAAGTCCTAAAACGCTGCACCAGTCGGAGCTACAGTTTTGTGGATCTTATGAGTGAAATACAAAAATGCAGTAAATGAAGCAGGCAAAAAGGAAAGCAAACGTCTCAAAAATGAGATCGACAGGAAGTGCAAAATTGTTAAGCAGGGATGGCTAGAGGACAAATGTAAGGATGTACAAGCATTTATCACTAGGGGTAGGATAGATACTGCCTACAGTAAAATTAAAGAGAACTTTGGAGAAAAAAGAACCACTTGCATGAATATCAAGAGCTCAGATGGAAACCCAGTTCTAAGCAAAGAAGGGAAGGCAGAAAGGTGGAAGGAGTATATAGAGCGTCTATAGAAGGGCGATGTTCTTGAGGACAATATTATGGAAATGGAAGAGGATGAAGATGAAGATGATATAGGAGATATGATACTGCGTGAAGAGTTTGACAGAGCTCTGAAAGACCTAAGTCGAAACAAGGCCCCGGGAGTAAACAACATTCCATGAGAACTGCTGATAGCCTTGGGAGAGCCAGCCCTGACAAAAATCTACCATCTGGTGAGCAAGATGTATGAGAC
Organism: Schistocerca nitens; assembly: GCF_023898315.1. NCBI lineage: Eukaryota > Metazoa > Arthropoda > Insecta > Orthoptera > Acrididae > Schistocerca > Schistocerca nitens. Next base: position 315,678,302 of record NC_064621.1, on the reverse strand, counting down.
AGACGAAATACCCTCAGACTTCAAGAAGAATATAATAATTCCAATCCCAAGCAAAGCAAGTGCTGACAGATCTGCAAACTACCGAACTATCAGTATAACAAGCCACAGCTGCAAAATACTAACACGAATTCTTTACAGACGAATGGAAAAACTGGTAGAAGCCGAACTCAGGGAAGATCTGTTTGGATACCGTAGGGATTTTGGAACACGTGAGGCAAAATTGGCCCTACGACTTAACTTAGAAAATAGATTAAGGAAAGGCAAGCCTATGTTTCTAGCATTTGTAGACTTAGAGAAAGCTTTTGAGAATGTTGATTGGAATACTCACTTTCATGTTCTTAAGGGGACACGGGTAAAATACAGGGAGCGAAAGGCTACTTACAATTTGTACAGAAACCAGATGACAGTTATAAGAGTCGAGGGATATGAAAGGTAAGCAGTGGTAGGGAGGGGAGTGAGGCATGGCTCTAGCCTATCCCCGATGCTATTCAATCTGTATATTGAGCAAGCAGTAAAGGAAACAAAAGAAAAATTTGGAGTAGGAATTAATATCCATGGCGAAGAAATAAAAACTTCGAGGTTCGCCGATGACATTGCAATTCTGTCAGAGACAGCAAAGGACTTGGAAGAGCAGTTGAACGGAATGGACAGTGTCTTGAAAGGAGGATCTAAGATGAACATAAACAAAACAAAGCGAGGATAATTGAATGTTGTCGAATGAAATCGGGTGATGCTGCGGGAATTAGATTAGGAAGTGAGACGCTTAAAGTAGTAAATGAGTTTTGCTATTTGGGGAGTAAAATAACTCACGATGGTCGAATTAGAGAGGATATTTTTATAGACTGTCAATGGCAAGGAAAGCGTTTCAGATGAAGATAAATTTGTGAACGTCCGAGTATAGATTTAAATGTCAGGAAGTCGTTTCTGAAAATATTTGTGTGGAGTGTAGTCATGTATGGAAGTGAAACGTGGGCGATAGGTAGATTGGACAAGAAGAAAATAGAAGCTTTCGAAATGTGGTATTACAGAAGAATGCTGAAGATTAGGTGGGTAGGTCACGTAACTAATAGAGGATGTATTGAACAGGTTTGGGAAAGAAAAATTTGTGGCACAACTTGACTAAAATAAGTGATCGGTTGGTAAGACATATTCTGAGGCATCAAGGGATGACCAACTCAGTATTGGAGGGCAGCGTGGAGGGTAAAAATCGTAGAGGGAGACCAAGAGATCAATACACTGAACAGATTCAAAAAATGGCAAAAAAATGGCTCTGAGTACTATGGGACTTAACTTCTTAGGTCATCAGTCTCCTAGAACTTATAACTGCTTAAACCTAACTAACCTAAGGACATCACACACATCCATGCCCAAGGCCGGATTCGAACCTGCGACCGTAGCGGGCACGCGGTTCCAGACTAGTGCTAGAACCGCATGGCCACTCCGGCCGGCGATGTAGCTTGCAGTAGGTACTGGGAGATGAAGAAGCTTGCACAGGATAGAGTAGCATGGAGAGCTGCATCAAACCAGTCTCTGGACTGAAGACGACAACAACAACATGAGTGAACAGAGGAAGTCGAGTTTCACACGGCCAGAGAGCGTTTTGACTCCTACATAGTATTTGTCAGGCTCCCAAACAAGTCGCATACGCTGGCGTAGTATACGCTCTCTAATTGATATCACACACTTAGGTCCGTTGTTCTGCCCGTGGGTCTTCGCCCTGTGTTATTGACTGGAAAGACTGGCGGCTTCAGTCATTCACGTGGGACACTCCCATCATTAAGGTGGGTGTCTGAGTGTAGGATTTTGTCCATCGCAGACGAATGTGAGAGGAAAGCTAACCATAAGACGATGTTATAGGTATATTTATTCTGTAGAGAAGCATCTGACTAACGGAGCGCCGTGCGTGGTGGCCGCTATGTTTGAGGCGGCTTAATGCGGTTCGGACGGCTTCCAACGTCGGAGGGTCGAGTCCTCCCTCGGGCATGGTTGTGAGTGTCGTCCTTAGCGTAAGATAGTTTAAGTTAGATTCAGTATCGTGTAAGCCTATCGACCGATTATCTCAGCAGTTTGGTCCCATAGGAACTTACCCCACCACTATAGGATCATGGCACCTTAAAATGAATTTGTGAAGGCGAATTCGACAATGACCTCGTTGTGTCATTGGTGTACCAATTACTTCCAAGATTCTACTGAAGTCTTCCTATCGGTATATTAATTGGGGCTTACGTCGATATTTTCAAATTTATTAAAATTTGTGAATCCTTTTTCGTAGTCCAGTTTTGCAAAGTGACAGCCATTAAGATCGTTAGGACTGCTTTGTTAAAAACCAGTAAACAGTCATGACAGTATAAAATATTTCTTTATATAAGACAACCGGTTTCAACAAACGTTTCTGTCATCTTCATGTCTTAAAAAATCTTTTTGTAAAACTTGGTCATTTTACACTGAAACTCAAGCGCTAGATTCCAAGTGGAAAGTAATCAGCTCTTTGCAAAAGGTTTGTCATTGCTAAAATATTTCAAAATATAAACCACGTTGTGTGCTTAAAGTTTTCAGTCAGAGATTGTTGCCATGTGCGGGTGTGAGATGCGTTTGCGTGAGTATGTGGGTATGTTGTCAACTTCTGATGAAGACCTTCTACCCAAAAGCTTACTTAATGAGAGTCTTTCTTCGTACCTATCTGCGACTCAGTGTGTCAAGTATAAGGTCAGTAACAACTATGCTTTTCATGATATTGTCATTATTCCATTCTGCATTTCTCACTCCTTAATAACTTTAAGAACTTGGTGATGGGGACAGACTACCCGAGACAAATTATTTTACAGAAATTTCACATTGGGATAACTGGGGCACCAGTATTAATCGCCATCTTTATCGTTATGTCATGCGCGTAATTCATACCCAGAATAGTCACAACAAATGTTAGAAACTGATTATCTACACTACTGGCCATTAATATTGCTACACCACGTAAATGACGTAATACAGACGCGAAATTTAACAGACAGGAAGAAGATGCTGTGATACGCAAATGATTAGCTTTTCAGAGCATTCACACAAGGTTGGCGTCGGTGGCGACACGTACACCGTGCTGACATGAGGAAAGTTTCCAACCGATTTCTAATACACAAACAGCAGTTGACTGGCGTTGCCTGGTGAAACGTTGTTGTGATGCCTGGTGTAAGGAGGAGAAATGCGTACCATCACGTTTCCGACTTTGATAAAGGTCGGATTGTAGCCTATCGCGATTGCGGTTTATCGTATCGTGACATTGCTGCTCGCGTTGGTCGAGATCCAACTGTCAGCAGAATATGGAATCGGTGGGTTCAGGAGGGTAATAGGAACGGCGTGCTGGATCCCAACGGCCTCGTATCGCTAGCAGTCGAGATGACAGGCATCTTATCCGCATGGCTGTAACGGATCGTGCAGCCACGTCTCGATCCCTGAGTCAACACATGGGGACGTCTGCAAGACAACAACCATCTCCACGAACAGTTCGACGACGTTTGCAGCAGCATAGACTATCAGCTCAGAGACCATGGCTACATTTACCCTTGACGCTGCATTACAGACAGGAGCGCCTGCGATGGTTTACTCAACGACGAACCTGGGTGCACCAATGGCAAAACGTCATTTTTTCGGATGAATCCAGTTTCTGTTTACAGCATCATGATGGTCGCATCCGTGTTTGGCGACATCGCGGTGAACGCACATGGGAAGCGTGTAATCGTCATCGCCATGCTGGCGTATCACACGGCGTGATGGTATGGGGTGCTATTGGTTACACGTCTCGGTCACCTCTTGCTCGCATTGACGACACTCTGAACAGTGGACGTTACATTTCAGATGTGTTACGACCCATGGCTCTACCCTTCATTCGATCCTGCGAAACCCTACATTTCACCAGGATAATGCACGACCGCGTTTTGCAGGTCCTGTACGGGCCTTTCTGGATGCAGAAAATGTTCGACTGCTGCCCTGGCCAGCACAATTTCCAGGTCTCTCACCAATTGAAAACATCTGGTCAATGGTGGCCGAGAAACTTACTCGTCACAATAAGCCAGTCACTACTCTTTATCAACTGTGGTATCGTGTTGAAGCTGCGTGGGCAGCTGTACCTGTACACGTCATCGAAGCTCTATTCCACTCAATGCCCAGGCGTATCAAGCCCGTTATTACGGCCAGAGGTGGCTGTTCTGGGTACTGATTTCTCAGGATCTAAGCACCCAAATTGCGTGAACATGTAATAACATGTCAGTTCTAGTATATTTTTCCAATGAATACCCGTTTATTATCTGCAGTCTTCTTGGTTTAGCAATTTTAATGGCCAGTAGTGTATCATAAGGTAGTACCGCAAAAACGGGGACGAGCCGTAAGTGTAACCAGAAGTCGCCGAGGTTACTGGAACCTGTTACCATAGGTGATCATGTCCTTGTCATCGGAATCAGACACCGGGGGCTGAGTTGCGCCAGGCGCGCGGTCCTCGACTTGCGTCCACCGCCTGGCACTACGTACAGCTCTCCGTGGGTTGCCGTAACCGGCGAAGTACGTGAGCTGGAAGCGAGCCCGATCAGCCGGCGGTTACGTATATAAGGGCCCGAGGACGAGTCAACAGGCACTCTCTGTGTGCAGACAGCCCAGCAAGCAACATGTTCAAGCAGGTGAGCCCGCAGTAGCTGCCTCTCCGCCACTTACGCCCATCTCTAGGGAAAAGATCTCTGGATTTCATTGCCCGATTTGTGTCAAACTCTGTATTATCACAATCCAAGAAATTTAGGGAACGCTTACAGTTTAAAGACCAATTTACGACCACGTGATCTATATTAGCGTTTAGTGTGTGGGCAGTGTCTCGTGACAGTCGTCCTACAATCTAAAATGATTTGAGATTTTAGTCTTCATCACTCTTGAAATTTGTGTTCAGTATGTTTCCATCCCCCTGTTACGACATTTACAAGGCGTAGTTTGAAGATTTTTAATAAGTAAAATTTTTTAGAACAACTGAAACAAAAGCCGGCCGAAGTGGCCGCGCGGTTCTGGCGCTGCAGTCTGGAACCGCGAGACCGCTACGGTCGCAGGTTCGAATCCTGCCTCGGGCATGGATGTGTGTGATGTCCTTAGGTTAGTTAGGTTTAACTAGTTCTAAGTTCTAGGGGACTGATGACCTCAGCAGTTGAGTCCCATAGTGCTCAGAGCCATTTGAACCATTTTTGAACTGAAACAAAATACATATATAGTACTGCAGAGCTCTTACAAGTAGATATGGCGTGTCTTTGCTTTCCTTACCACCACTTACACACTTTTCCTATCATTATACTCATTTCACTGCTTACTTCATTTATTGTTGAGTGCAATAACCTTGGTAAGTGTAATGAAACATCGTTTATATAGTACGTTGCAAGATCATCATCAATACGTTCCAAAATCGTTATTAGTTCTATATAAAAGTAAATCTTGAAAGTTGAAGTTGTTTAGATTTTATCGTAGACCAGGAAAGCATATTTTCACTATCCCATTTCACTGAATCTAATTTTGTCAAACATTCCATCTACGATACAGCGTAGAATCATTGAAAACAGTGAAAAGTAACTGGCAGCAATCGAAAGATACAACAGTTAGAAAGTGAACCGAAGGTTGAATTCAAACCAAATGTTATGTGAGTTTAATTATACAGATTCCTGTCAAGCCACGGCGTCTACACAATATATGAAAATATCGAATGATCTTATAACATGCTCGTTATCTGCTGTCCGACTTGAAGAAATAGTTGATGGCTTGTGTGTACGCAAACAGTTATTTCAACTATCATGTTGCTACTCTCTTACTCCTGCTGGAATTTGTAACAATTCTTCTTGTATATTTTTAGTGTTTTCTTTGAAACATATGACGTAAAATAAAATACAGTCCTATGTTTGTCTCTTCTGCAACGAAATTGCTAGCTAGTGCAGATATTCCCATTCCGCTACAAACTCACTTTGTTCCGCTGTGAAGAAAAAGCAAATGGATACTACCCCATTTAAGAAAACTATGGTCCTCCGACAGGTCTCTGGCCTTTTTAAATTTTTAAATTTTTTGTTCTTTTGTGTAAAGTCTACCTTTTTGGATCAAAGCGTACAAAATATATTTTACCTCATTACTGGAAACTAGTCCCGTCTTCCAAATTATCTAGCTTTCATTAAATTCTATTTTTCTTTCGAAATGCCTCTATTCGTTTGTGGATAAATCAGGCATCGTACTACAAATCTGTGACAAGATGCTGTCACATTATAGGTCATCTTAAGAAAGGCTTATACTGTACAAACTAAAACTGTCTTCACATGGCAGAATGCGTCAGAAATATAGAACCATTTCTTTCAAACGCACAATATAAATAATTTGTTATGTAATTCCCCAAATGATAAATCGGAAGTAGAGATTGAGGTTCTTTCGAAAACGTTCTTAATGATCTGTTTTCAATTTCTGAACCAAGACTAGCGTATAGCTCCCACCATACGAGTCTAGAAAGTAACACGTGAATAGTTACACACTGTAAAGTCAACGGCCAAATCTAAATGGGGTAACTCTTCTCCTTAGAATACTGCAAGATAAAGAAGAAGTACTACATGCTAAGCTAACTAAAATAATATTCAGCCTATAAAGTGTACATTCACTTGCCAGAAGACACGATGTTGTTGCTGATATTAAAGGAGAATTATGTAATTTTGATCCCTTTTTTATGTTGACTCATATGTTGGTCGAATTTTAATGATTTCTTACATATGGAATAGTTCTGCATCATATAGTAAACTAAATATGATCCTCCTTTGATCTTTTAGCTCTTACCATCGTGATTGACTTATGGTATGCTTTTGGGTGTTGAGCCAGTTCAAAATGTTTCAATGCAGAATGTTTCGACAACCGATCTAGTCGTTATCTTCAGGTGCTGTTGGCTTATTTTTTTGTACTCGTTACCTGGGCTCCAAACCGACTGGATTATCTCTGCACACACATCTTCTTGTGGATGTTGGAACAAAAGCTGTCATTGTATTTCGTGTGTAGTAACGGTAACACCATCCGCTGTATCTGCTGGTTTAATTCATATGCAACTGGTTTCAGTGTTATAAGCCCCTCTATGAGTTGATTTGAGTTGATGTACTGCTTCCGTATCCAACATTGCCTGTAACAGTCGGACACCGATGTCTTGAATCTTCTATAGAAACTACTGTAATGGCTACGTAGTGTTAACGTGAGAATCCATATTCATAGAGGGGCCTGGATAAGGAGTACTGTTACACTGAAACGGGTTGTACGAATACATCAGTAAATTCAGCTCAGAATGTTATCCTTACTACACTTATGGGGCAGAAATGTTGGTCAAGTTGTGACGCTAATAATAGCCGAGTTCAACTCCAAGGGCCCATACGTCATTCGTTTCTTTCTCAGACCTTCAAAACTTATCCCATGAAACTCACATTCTCTTAGCGTTATCTATTTATGATCGATGAGAGGCCCACGGAACATCAGTGACACTCCTGACTAAACCATCCACGGTAGTCATTCGCGGTGAACATAATCGGCCATAGAAGGACCAAGAGACCAGTCCGGTGATACTGACACCTAGTCTTTGAGACGACGTAACTGAGGAGTCTGTCACAATAACAATGTCCTAAACCTGATACACTAAAAGCCAAAAAAAAAGATATGCACCACGAAGATTTATTAGAATGGGACGGAAATCCGTAAATGTGATGTACATGTACAGACAAACAAATGGATACAGTTTCATAAATATTAGATAATATATTCAAAAGAAAGAGTTTCACAATTTGCAAGTCAATATCGCGTTAATCTACTTCTGGTGCTGGACACTGGCTGGATGCCAACTTTCCTGTCACCTGCCAAACGACCCGACAACGGTGAGGGTTGCTATGGTACATTTCCTTTGATAGGAAATCCTCGGGTTCCTCATACCACAGCGGTACGTCAACGATATTCTACTCCTCGATTTACTGTCCACGCCAAACCATCCTGGGCTTACATTTCAGCAAGACGGTGCCCGGCCACACGAGGCGAGAGTTTCTACTGCTTGTGTTCGTGCTTGACAAACACTGCCTTCGTCAGCAAAGTCACCGGATCTCTGGACAGAATTTTGCACTCTATCTTTCAGGCAGACATCCAAAAACTTTGACAAGGAACACCAAGCTCAATGACTGCTTGCATAATGGCCGAACGTGCACCAACGCGTTAAACACTTGCTCAGTTTCTGTAGTTCTGTGCCTTAAATATATCATCAAATTTGCCTTGAAATAGTTATTTGTTTGACCGTACATGTACATAATATCAACCGATTTGTGTCCCATTCGGATAGTTTCTTCATTTGAGACCTGAGTTCCTCCTGGCGTATATAACTTTCAAATAACTTCCGGCATTTCAACCAGGTAACACTTTCAGCGGGAGAACACCCCGCCGAAATATCGGTGGTTGGTGAAAGTGTTATCTGGCTGAATTCCCGGAAGTTATTAGAAAGGTTCTTCATGGTGCGTCGCTTTTTTTCCTTGGAGTGTATTTGGAAGTAGAGCTTTGAATCCGGCACTACTTCTATAAAACTTTGCAAGCCATTTCGTTCGACACAGCAGGATAACACTGAGGAAAGCAAAGAAAGGTAAATAAGCAAGTCGGTTTCGACTATATATCTTTCCGTGAGACCAACAGTATGTCACTATAGGTGTCCGGGCGGAGAATTGGCATAATAGCACTATCAAAACTCAAGGAAATCGACTGAGTTGATCATCGGATTGTCGTGCGTAGAAAAGGGGATTGAAAATTTGGTTGGGCACTCAAAAGTCAAAAATTGAGCTCCTTTTACTAAACCGAACACTGTAATTACGATTTATCTGGCGATGTGCGATTTCTTAAATAAATATTATGTCAATTGTGAAGGCAGGGATGGTTTACGGTCTCTTTAAGACGCAGTAGTAATTGATCCTGATTCGCCCTCGCAGCTGATCGTCGTCCTGGCCGTGGTGGCTGCCTGCCTGGCCGCCCCCGGACCCAAGCCGGCCCCCGGCCTGCTGGCCAGCTACGTGGCCGGCGCCCCCGTCGCCTACACTGCCCACGCAGTCGCCGCCCCCGTCGCCTACACCGCTGCCGCCGCCCCTGTGGCGTACGCCGCTCCGTACTCGGCTGCCTACGTAGCCCCGTACCCAGCAGCCTACAGGGCAGCCATCCTCGGATGAACACCGCGTCTTGAAGGCTTCTGTCTTGAGATGACGATACGTGCTCCAAGATCTACGAATGTATGCAGGCTGAATGAATAAATTACTTGAAACATATTGGCCAAAACTTTTCGTTGTGTTTCCTGATATAACTCTTTTTATAGTGATATTGACCTTGGCTAAACAAATGACCAACCCAAAACTAACAAATTAAGCTACAGCAATGACAATTAAGTCTTAGTGCACTGCTAGTAGTATATAGATACTACTGGTCATAAGAATGAGATTTTCACTCTGCAGTGGAGTGTGCGCTGGTATGAAACTTCCTGGCAGATTAAAACCGTGTGCCGGACCGAGTTTCGAACTCAGGTCCAGAGTTCGAGTCTCGGTTCGGCACACAGTTTTAATCTGCCAGGAAGTTTCACTACAGGTCATACATTATAATCCTCAAACGTTATGAGACAATGCTCTCGAGCGCCACTACAAATGGAATAACTTGGCAATAGAAAAGTCGTAACGTATCATAGTCATTATTAGTACAGTCACAGAATCTTCGAAAATAGGATCTTGTTCCTTGCATTCAAGCAGACTGCAGATTGTCAGATATGGCGCAGTCTTATTTTTGTTGAATAGGGTTTAACACAAACAACATACGACGAGCAAGTCAGCTTCATACAAATTTGATTTTTGTTTAGAACAATGAAGAGGAATGCCCAAAGGTAAATTGTTCCCATAACCTGGTTCCGGCCAAGTTTTTCGGAAGTTTTTCCTGGACTGTGAGATTAATGCTAGGAGAGGTAAGACAATCCTCCAGATCTATTCACAACTGAGAAACATTCTCTCATATTTAATTAGGTATTGGGTAAAATGAGCCACGATTCTACAACTGGCCAGATGTCAAACAGCCCTTTCTTGTAAGAGACAATGAAATAAGTATAGGAACCATCCTTCAGTTATACTCAGTTCAATTACCATAGATTTGTACAGGGCGGTCAGAAACAGTGTGGAAAGCTTTTAAGGGTTTCGTGGGTAGTTTTTGCTGAAAAATAATTGTTAAGAAAAACTTGTTACGTTTCACCGTTTCCCAGTTAATTAACATTAAAATCAGGCCGTTGCTCTCATAAATGCACGTTGCCTGCCTGATACTACTACAATTACTGTCGGCATAGATGAGTACAATTAGCATCGGTTGTTCTGACAGCAGAGATAAGACATGAGACAGCTCTGTCTTTGGCGCTGGTTCGATCCTTATTACCATCCAGTGACCATTTTTTGCATTGCTCTCGTGTTCAGGTTTAGGTAACCAAACAAAGTACACTTTCGGCGACATTGTGTCTGCCGGTGCGCTTGAATTTGGGTGCGCAAATGCCTGACTGGCTACCTTCAATGCTAATAAACTCGTAAACGGTGAAACATGTTGAAATGTTTCCTTAACAGTTATTTCTCAGCGCTGGCCGGTGGGGCCAAGCGGTTCTATGCGCTTCAGTCTGGAAACGCGCGACCGCTAAGGTCGCAGGTTCGAATCCTGCTTCGGGCATGGATGTGGGTGATGTCCTTAGGTTTAAGTAGTTCTACGTTCTAGGGGACTGATAACCTCAGATGTTCCCATAGTGCTCTGAGCCATTTGAACCCATTAATTCTCAGCGCAACCTACGCAGTAACATCCTCATTAATTTTCAGACTGTCTTGATCACGCTGTATATCAGAGGGTATTTTCCACCAACGAACACAAACACATGACACACATACATCCACACTGACAGTGCTAATTTCTTTGGATCAGTGGAAAATGCTTCCCAAGCAATAAATTAAAATAGTTGCAAAATTCCACTGTTAAAACCTAGGGTTTGTAATATTTCCCGTGGGCATTAGGTGACTGCCGGAACTGGACCCCATCCTACTATCCCCAATTGGATGAACCTTTGTCGAGGTACCAGTTTCTTGGGATTTCGGTTGAAAGTAAGTACATCTATGTAATGCCCCGAACCTTTCTCAACCCGCCCTACTCCTTGGAGTGCAGGATACAGAAGTCAAAATACACCACCTCTTTTCTAGCATGTAAACGTGCGAAAATTTTTCACACATAAAAATGGCTCTGAGCTTTATGGGACTTTACATCTGAGGTCATCAGTCCCCTAGAACTACCTAAACCTAACTAACCCAAGGACATCACACACATCCATGCCCGAGACAGGATTCGAACCTGCGACCGTAACAGTCGCACGGTTCCGGACTGAAGCGCCTAGAACCGCTCGGCCACCGTCTCCGGCTTTCACAGATAACTGTAATACCTTTCCAGCGAGCTTTTCAATTAGTCTGTCAAAACTGATCTATGTGGGTGCCTCAGTTTGGTTGTAAGGTGCGATTTCCTAAACATTGCCACAGAAATTCGGCGATTTCTTGTTTCATCGCCCATGTGTAATGAGAAAGTTTCCTTATTAAGTTTATATTGTTTTTTAATGAAAAGGAAAACGTGACAGGTAGCAGGCTGAGATGCATAGGGTGAAAATAAGCGCGATGTAACTTAAAGAGTGCGCTCTGCGTCGAAACCTTCCGCAGAGTTCGGAATTTTTCGCCTTTGTGCCTCTCTGGTGGACTCGCTGGTTGTGCAGAATCTCTTTGCTGGAGAGTCTTGTGGTGCGAATGCGGTCCGTGAGGCGGCCCAGTGGCGGGCAGCGACAGGAGTCTTGAGTTACCAGCGGCACGAGGAAGGTGGCGAGCGGGTCCCTGTGCTGGAACGCAGCCAGTGTATGTGCTGGAAAATGACTTGGCCACACCTGCAGGGATAGCGCGGCCTAGCTGTAGGTAAGAGCCGTTGTGTTTAAAGCTTAATTGGCAATGAGCTCCCCTTTTGCATGCAAGAGCGCTTAGGTTGCACAACACTGATGTTGCCTGAAGGAGATCGGTGGTTAAAGCAAAGATGGTGTATCGGTGCAGCCGTCACTGTACTATCGCTGCGGACTGGTTGCTTGTACACACGAGTGCTGGTTAACGCTATGTGAAGCTGAGTGACTTTATTGTAATGTAATTGCCCATCTGTGTGATTTAGTTCTCGTCTTGTAATTGTAACTGTAATTGAGTCTGCCCTTGTCGGGCGCCGTTAGTTCCACTGTTTCGTGAGTAGTCATTTGTTTGTTTAAACTGTTCATGTTACAAGGTTGTCACTGAATTTGCCCTGGTGGGGGCCATTATTTCGTATGCATGTGTGGGACCAGTGGTAACTGATTTATGTTTCAGGTCTTATGACACCAGTCTAATGATGTGTGTAATGTACTGCCAGGAAGGGTGCGCAAAACTGACTATGAAATAAAATAAGCCTGAAAGATTGTGGCTGTGTAAACTCACTGAGGTAGTAGTGGATGAAGGTTAATGTTGCAGATTTGTTTTGAGTTACGTAACTGCCTTTCGTACCTGAGCAGTTTATCTGAAGGAGTTGTGCACCTACACTTGCTTTGACTTTTTCTGGTACTCCTGTACAGTAAAGAGCGAATTTTAAAATGTGTCAACAGAGAAACTGGTGCGTACAAAACTGGTGATAGGTGGGTCGCGCTGTAATTTGTTGTTGTGTATTAGAAGTGCTCTTGTTAAACTGAATGTGTCTAAATATTGCATGTACATGTGCGTCAGTGAAGAAGACCAATAAAAAGGTGTTAGCATGTGGACGTAATGTGCTGTTCCAGTCTCTTCTGTACCTAAGGTCCATCACCGTTCGGTTTGGATCCCTACGTAATTCGGTGCTCTCCGATACACACGATCGAACAGCGGAGGAGTGGTACTCAAGCGTCAACTTTAGGTTACAATATCTCCGGATGTAATTAACATTTTACAATGCAACAAACGGCACTGATTACGTATTTGTTTATATGTTCAGATGTGCTAACAAAACTAACGGGGTTCCATTAAAAAAAACGTAGGTTTGTGTTAAAAAACATACTTCCGTGCATTTGTTATGGTTTGTATTAACCAATTACACTAGCCCCTCTCCTCACGTTCGGTCTGTGGAATCGATTCCTCAGTATTTGAAGTGGTTTACGAAATACATCCAGCGGTAACGGTAGGTGACTCACCCTGTATAGCAAAATACATACAAAATTTTCACCTTATTAAAACTTGAGCGACCTCAAATACTTTACTTGGAAACAAACCGTATTCGCAGGCAATGTCTATACATTTGTTATTGTGGCCAAACACTTTAAGTTATCACTTTACACAATTCAGAATGACAGTCTTATCCGGAAGTAGAAATGATTATCAACTTCTAGCACGACTCGTGCAGCTGGAATGGATTACCTTGATGTTGTCGAGGTAAACGGTGATTGCAGAGATGGGGCTGAGCGGCACTACGCTCTGACGGATGTACTAGGACTGCTGATACTTTTAAAAATATCGGAAATCCGATATACCGATATTTAAGGAAATATCATGACAGCCCATCGACAAATCGAACAAAGGTATCGATTTATCGACATACTGCCAGGAAAGAGTAGTGACGTACGGCAAAACGACAAAAATGTCGGCTGCACCTTATAAATATACTGCCAGATTCAGATCTGTATATTTTATTATTGATTTATTATTAGATATTCTGAACATCAACAAGATAGCAGCTCAGAGCCAGAACTGAAAGGAAAACGATGCACGTTCATGCTTGGCGATAACCACTTTACTAACAATGGTAACTGAATGTAAGTGGTACAATAAAACGTGTCACATGGGTGCGTCGATCAGGTTCGTCGCATATGGGATTTGGAACACTTCACTTCGACTTCCCTGTTTTCTTTTTTTTCAGTTCTGCAAACACCAGCGATCTAGCAGTTGTAGTGTCAAAATAACGTGGTGAAGGTAAACATTGCAGTTTCTGTTGGTAGCACCGAGCGCCGATTACGTCAGCATTCCCCCTCACAAGTTCACCCTCCCCCCCCCCCCCCCCGACGCAAAAATCAAGCTTGTCATTTAGACCTTTTGTTCATCAGTTTAAGTAAATGTTTTTGAAGAATGCCGATGAAGAAATAGCACACTACATCCGCTAAAATGGTTTTTTATCGCAAATGGTGTCCTATTTCTTCACGTCGGATCCCTTGTTATTCCATTCACACCGCAACTCCCCCTAGTGCAATTGGACTTCTTCTTTGTGTCATCTATACTTGCTCGACACAGTAAAAGAGAAATACTGGATGTGAGGAAAGTGCAAAAAGTAGTAAGACTCCTTCACACAGTGAAAGTAAAATTATCTTCTGCTACAGTTTCTAAAGATCAATTTCAAATACTTAGCGAAAATTGAGAAAAAAATATAATACAAAGTACAAAAATTGACACGCGTCACTGCCATTCCGATATCGATATTTCGATACATCCTAGAAAAAATATCGCCGATTCATAACGACATCCTAGTATCTACTCTTCAAGTAGCGGCAGCATATGGAACCTCTTGAGGGCGTGTGTACACATACGTTTCACATTCGTTGATGCGTCTCGAAGCAACTGTCCGTACTTGTGGTTCCGTTGATAGGTACCAACTTTAACATGAGACCTTGTTCTTGGGACGACTCCACATAAAGTGTCTGTCAAGAAGACGTCGACAAATTTTATGAGCATGCATCATATGTTAACTACCCAGCCAAATAAATTATCCCCTTTCGCTTTCCCCTGATAATCCATAGATCATACAGTCCACACACTAGTGCCACTATTTAACCGGCTACGCGATTGTTTTGAGTAATTTTAACGTCAGTTGATGTTCGGAGGCGATGAATGAAGATCAAAGCAATGTATTGGTTGTCAAATTCGGATCGCAGTCTGTCAATGTTTACTGGCTGTGCACAATGTCAGCCTTATTACGTATCTTTGATACGTACTCATTTCTTGTTAACTGGTTTATAAGACCAAATACAGAGCGTGAAATAAATAAACAGCTATCCCATCAGCTCAGCGAGCGACGCAATGCCGTGGGTAACGAGGTAACGATATCCACACACATTGATGTTCCAAATACTTTCGCGGCAAATTATTTCTTGTTTTCAGTTTGGGCATCAATATGTGTCCAGTTTGTATATCTCATTCTTTACATTATTTTTATTTAAGCATTAAGACATAAGGTGAACTTCTTACGGGCATATAAAATCACTTAGCTTCGTTCATGACACAAATAAACCCAACAGAGAATGATAGTGGAAACAGTAACATCGATTGTACCCAACGGGATACAAAAACACGACATGTAGGCTACACCACAATGCACATCGTTCTACGCACAATAATTCAACTCTCTCCGTTTGACGTCCAGACTTATCTTCAAAAAACCGGCATCTACACGTACGAGCAATGTTCACTTTAGAGATGATGTTCAAAGCGACCACCTTCCATTTGCAAACACTTCGCCACTCGTTGGTTAATACTCTGCTGGAGTTGCATCCACCATTGTCGAAACGGCATACATGTATGCTATCATCTTATGGGCGTGCATCCACTATTGTCTAAGTGGCATGCACGCATGCCATTAGGTCGTGTACATTCATTGGTGGAGTACTATAATTGTGTTCCTGTAAACGTCCCCACAAATAAAAATCTAGTGGATTCAGATCCGGTGAACGTGCAGATCAGAACATAGGGCCTTCATGACTATTCCAGTTTCCTTTCCATTTAAATAGTTACATTCGTTCTAAAGTGTGACGATGCACCATCCTGTTGACTAGCTGCCTCCGAAAACGAAGTGGAAGTTTCTTTAAAGCGTCAGGGAAAGTATTGCAAAGAAGAATACGATGCAGGGGCGCATTCAACTTGTCCAGCAGTAAGTAAGACCCCAAAAGCACTCCTCCCACGACTCCAGCTCGCAGGTTTAGGACAAATCGTACCGGAAACACACGTACACAGGTGACGTGTGGGTCGTTTCCCACCCAATAAGAGCTGTTGAGAATGTTGAAAATCCTGGACAACATTTATAGCATACTGCAGAAGTAATCCGTACATCCGGTATACACGGGTATTTAATGGGAAGCATAACATCATACGAATCATTATGAGAAGACGCTTTCTCGCCACCGTTCTGAAACCTATGACGCCTCCTAGCGCTGTAACTAACAAGGGAACCTCCCCATCGCAACTCCCTCAGATTTAGTTATAAGTTGGCACATTGGATAGGTCATGAAAAACTGAACACAGATCAATCGAGAAAACAGGAAGAAGTTGTGTGAAACTATGACAAAAATAAGCAAAATATAGAAACTGAGTAGTCCATGCGCAAGATAGGCAACATCAAGGATAGTGTGAGCTTCGGAGCGCCGTGGTCCCGTGGTTAGCGTGAGCAGCTGCGGAAAGAGAAGTCCTTGGTTCAAGTCTTCCCTCGAATGAAAAGTTTAATTGTTATTTTCTGACAATTATTATCTGTCCGTCCGTCCATCCGATGCGAGGTAACTGCGCCGTAGTATGGGGACGATAATCCTAAAAAAACATCGAAATACACGACGTCAGTCGACTACAACGCACAGAAGAGAGAGTATTCCTGCTAACGAGGCTCCCTGGCTGGCAGTTGACTGTTCGCTCCTTTGGACGAGAGTGCATTAAATACGTGAGATGTGTTCCGTGGGCAATATTAATCCAGCAAATATAGCTCGCTTCTTCAATAACAAGGTCAATGAATATTTTCCGAACTGTCAGGAATTGGAAATTTCCTTAAGGGAGCGAGCGATTGTCGAACATTTGTATGACTATTTCCTACATTTGTTGATAAACAGTACGTGTGGTGATGACGATACCTTGCTGATTGCTACGGGGCTGTATGTACCAGATGATGAGATTGTTGACGATCCGTACGAGGAACACGAAGAGAAAATACTGCGACTTCAATCTGATGGTATTTCTTGGGTTACATGAAGGAAATGCTCCAATACAGGTTACTGTCCAAACCAATTAAAAGACGCAAATATAGATTATGGAGTGAAGTAACAAGTAAATTTAAGAAATTTAGAGGGAAGGAGGAAAAAAGCACAATTAAATTTTTGCAAAGAGGTCGTGGAACGAGGTGGAACCCGAAGTCAAGTTCAGTGAACTAGAAAGCCATATACACCGATAATCTATTAAAGCCAGAAATGAATTAAGTGCAGTGTATGATAAAGCCCTACAGATTTGGGGATTGCTTTACGCTAAACAAATCGGCCTGGATATCAAGGCTCCATCTCATTGGCTTGTCACGTTCAAAAGAAAATACAAAATTACGAGCAGAAAGATTACGAAATATGTAAGCAAGAACTAAGCGAATAAACTAGAAGAACTTTTAGAGTGTTCCAAGAAGTTTGTTACAGAAACTAACGTCAGATTCCAACAGTATGAGGGCGCATATATCATCAACACACATCAGTCCAGTTTTAGCTATGAAATGAAATCGACCCGCACGTTATCGTTAGTTGGAGAAGGCGGCACGGTATGTACTGTAGACCAGCTGCATGCCACTTCACATAGTTATACCATACAATATGCTCTCACAAAGCAGGATTTCTTTTACCTACATTTTATTTATGTTTGCAGGAAAAAAATGGTGCATTTGGACCGCAAGTTCAGCTACAGGTGAATAGGGTACTTGCGCAAACGCCGAATGTCATTGTGAATTGCAGTGCGTCAGGAAAAATGAAGAAAAGCCTAGTGAAAGACTTTAATGAACGTGTGATTGCTCCTTACGTGGACAAAGATTTTGCCGTACTCCTTGACAGCTATGCAGGACAGAAGGATCAGGCATTGTACAGTTTTAGTGTGGGAGTAGACGTGATTACCATTCTTCTAGGTTGTACACCTCTTGTGAAAACCGTTAGATGTGTTTGGTTTTCGGCAAGTGAAATACTTTGTGAAAAGATTCTATGATTTTAGCTATCACATAGCAGCCTTCAGCATAAACAGTTAAAAATGCTTATTGCAAAAATCAACATTAAAAATAATTGATAATCAGTAACTAACAGAAGTTGAAGTACTACCTCGTTTTCGATGTGAATCCATAATACAGGAAAATAATATCTTTGTAGGAAATAAGTATTTAACATAGCCGGCCGTGGTGACCGAGTGGTTCTAGGCGCTTCAGTCCGGAACCGCGCGACTGCTACGGTCGCAGGTTCGAATCCTGCCTCGGGCATGGATGTGTGTGATGTCCTTAGGTTAGTTAGGTTTAAGTAGTTCTAAGCTATAAGAGACTGATGACCTCAGATGTTAAGTCCTATATTGCTCAAAGCCTAGTTAACATAACAGAAAACGAGGAGAATTCTACTCATCTACTTTACAAACTGAAAATAACAGTTTAATCAGATCACATCTGTAATCAGGCTCATCGCAGTTATAGAAAATATAATAGCGACCTCCATGTGTGCACTCTAAGTGAGAGCAGAGTTTCTGAAGACCTCCTTTTAGTGTATTGTGTCAGATAAAACAATACTGAACAATTTCTCATCTTGTGATGATGGTGGAGGTGTTTATCTTTACGTGCTTTTTCTTGGTCTTATTATTCAGTGACATTTTCAATGACTTTTTCTTCACCTGCTTGTTGGCATTCTCTCGTGTTTGATACGTTCTTTCGCAGACGTGTCTGTGCTAATTGCAGATTTTTTAGTTTTTTGACCTTGTTTTCTTTAGTTTCCTGTGAGGAATCTTGGCGTAAGATCGTTTCTCTTATGGCGAAAATAAATTATCCACGTTATTGCATATAGGCGACATTGCCTAAATATCCACATTATTGCATCTAGTAGGAGTATTCAAAGAATAATTTTGCAAAGATGCAGAGAGAGTTTATGCAGTGTACCCACAAAATATCGTACCCACAAAAACTTTCACAGTTGAATCACCCTCACGTTTTGTGAGATAAACTTGATCATAACAGTAACAACTAACTGATTCGAAAAGCAACCATTGTTATATAACGTCTGGAGTCTAATAAGAAAAAGAGAAAAACTCTCAATATACTATCCGTATTAACGAACGAATTTGATTGCCCGCCCTTGTTTTTTGCCTCCAGAATACAATGTGGGTCCCTTCAAGTTTTAATCGGCGAGACGGTGCAGTAGTGTGGAACACAATCCGACAGGGAAGCTGCTTGTATTTGCGCTTGTACCTCCTCATAGCCAAATAGTTTCGCCCGTAAGAGCACCCTGTCACAGTCGTACACAGTCTGCCCCACCGGAACAAAATGAAAATGAAAATCTCAGATATTTCCTTCCTTCCGCGAGTTTTATACACCATGTGACGTCTCGTGCAACAACTTTCCATCTGCTTCTATTCTGCCAGTCCTCTTCTTCCATGACTCTGTCCTGTATTGCACACATCACTCTATCGTTCCAATATAGTGGGGTTCTTCCACTTTTGCAGAGTCATAAAGGTCTCCAGTGTCATTCTGCAGAAGTCCATCTTACACCACAGCTCTAACATCCTTCTAAGACGTCCATACCGTATCAGCCATTTGTTTTCAACTGTGTCTGCAACATCCTTCGCAACTTCCCTTTGTCCATATAGCACTTCGTTTATCTTCTTCTTGCTTCAGAACTTCATTTCCAAAACCTATTTCCATTGGCTTTCATCGTTTCTCATTGACCCTGGAGACATCCCACAATTCAGTACCATACAGAGCATGGTCTCAACTGTAATTTTGTGTGTCCCCCTTCTCAAATTTTTTGACATATACATTAAATGTATTCGCAGTTGCGGATTCTGACAACCATCGGCTGTAGAATAGAATGACGACAATGAAACTCTGTGCCGGAATGCATGCATTTCCAGAGAAACTTTGCATCGCAGTGAGAATAACACAGGCACTGCAAAATATAATTTTTTTGACATGGTTTTATTCCATATAGTGGAATGTAACTGCCTGATTGCTACATCTCCCCTTCCCATTCTGTGATTTATTTCCTCTTTGCTTCCACCTTTATCCGAAATGACTGTCCCTAAACATTTGTAAGCATTTGCATGATCGACTACGCTTTGCTATAGGTTTATCATTCATAACAAGATTCCACCATATACCTCCAACAGCCGAGTATTAATAAATTAATTTTCATACCCCACTGCCGATATTGTTCTTTAAGCTTTCTTAAAATATAGTTCACATCCCTTATTCTTCTGTGAAAATGACATGATCGTTGCCAAAATTTGGGGAGAACAGGAGGTCATCATCTAATTTCCATACTATTTCACTTTCTTCTCCAGTGTTTTGCGTTCAAATATATTTGAAAGAGGGAAAGCTACAAGCAGCGACATTATCTCAGTCGTTTGCTAACCTTCAGTTACTGTGATAGTAACTTCCCAACTTTGACACAAGACGTATTTTCAGGGTACAGCTTTGTAACGGCTTGTACCTAATATTTATGAGCGTTCTTATTATTCGTTGCTTCCCACGAGTTCGAAAGCGGTACACTGTCATAGGTCTCCTGGTACACTGATATATAATGCCAAGAGATGGAAAACTCACATGGAAACAAAGTTATGTTGGGCACTAGAATCACACTGAAGTCGTCGCCGAAGTCGGTGGTGATACTTGAGCCCCCCTGATTCCGGCGTTGGTGTGTGGGATGGGTGAAGCGACTGCAAGCTACCAGCTGGCTGTCATGCGAGGCGATACTCAGGATATTGCAAGAAGGACGACATGGCCGCCCGCCGGGCACGGATACTGATTCGAGACGCCGCGTCCCTGCGGACGCCCTATTTGTGTTGGGAGCGCTGTTTGACTTGTAGTAATATCTTCGTGTGCAGTGCACAGCACTACCCTGAACTGCAGCCAGTGCCCGTCACAGCACATCCCGGACGGCTTCTTCAACTGTGGCACCCACGTAATGGGAATCCCCCAGCCCGTTACACTCTAGAAAGCAAACATATCTGAGCAATACCAGATTCGATGCTCTGCATTTGCATTTCAGAGTTGCTATTTTGTCCGTGTATTCCAAATACGTCACAGACTGACTCAAGTGATGTCAGCTACGAGCACTTCTGCCACGAGAAATTGTAGTTATTGCACGAAAGCTTTTATGCTGCCTGTGAGTTTTTTACAGTTCCAACTAGTAGACACTGAACTGTCATAGACACATGTCCTATTAAAAAGTACCCTCAGTTCTTCATGAATATCTACTCGTATACCCTACAGGATATTGAAATTTCTACACCACGAAAATGACGTGCTACAGACGCGAAATTTAACCGGCAGGAAGAAGATGCTGTGATATGCAAATGATTAGCTTTTCAGAGCATTCATACAAGGTTGGCGCCGGTGGCGACACCTATAATGTGCGGACATGAGGGAAGTTTCCAACCGATTTCTCATACACAAACAGCAGTTGACCGGCGTTGCCTGGTGAAACGTAGTTATGATGCCTCGTGTAAGGAGGAGAAATGCGTACCATCACGTTTCCGACTTTGATAAAGGTCGGATTTTAGCCTATCGCGATTGCGGTTTATCGTATTGCGACACTGCTGCTCGCGTTGGTCGAGATCCAATGACTGCTAGCAGAATATGGAATCGGTGGGTTCAGGAGGGTAATACGGAACGCCGTGCTGGATCCCAACGGCCTCGTATCACTAGCAGTCTAGATGACAGGCATCCTATCCGCATGGCTGTAACAGATCGTGCAGCCACGTCTCGATCGCTGAGTCAACACATGGGGACGTTTGAAAGACAACAACCATCTGCAGGAACAGTTTGACGACGTTTGCAGCATCATGGACTATAAGCTTGGAGACTATGGCTGTGGTTACCCTTGACGCAGCATCACAGACAGGAGCACCCGCGATGGTATACTCAACGACGAACCTGGGTACACGAATGGCAAAACGTCATTTTTTCTGATGATTCCAGGTTCTGTTTACAGCATTATGGTGGTCGCATCCGTGTTTGGCGACATCGCGGTGAACGCACATTGGATGCGTGTATTCGTTATCGCCATACTGACGTATCACCAGGCGTGATTGTATAGGGTGCCATTGGTACACGTCTCGGTCACCTCTTGCTGGCATTGACGGCACTTTGAACAGTGGAAGTTACATTTCAGATGTGTTACGACCCATGGCTCTACCCTTCATTCGATCCGGCGAAACCCTACATTTCAGCAGGATAATGCACGACCACATATTGCAGGTCCTGTACAGTCCTTTCTGGATACAGAAAATGTTCGACTGCTGCCCTGGCCAGCACATTCTCCAGATCTCTCACCAATTGAAAACGTCTGTTCAATGGTGGCCGAGCAGTTGGCTCGTCACAATACGCCAGTCACTACTGTTGATGAACTGAGGTATCGTGTTGAAGCTGCATGGGCAGCTGTACCTGTACACTCCATCCAAGCTCTGTTTGACTCAATTTCCTGGCGTATCAAGGCCGTTATTACGGCCAGAGTTGGTTGGTATTGATTTCTCAGGTTGTATGCACCCAAATTGCGTGAAAATGTAATCACATGTCAGCTCTAGTATAATATATTCCTCCAATGAACACCCGTTTATCATCTGCAGTTCTACTTGGTGTAGCAATTTTATTGGCCAGTAGTATAATAAAAAAACGTGAAGACTTCTCCTAACCCAGTGGATCTATTTCAACCAATCTTGGTAATGTCTGGGAAGATACGCTGTGGGGTAAGAAACACTTACATATTAAAGGAGTGTAGGTAGAGGTGAGAAGGCTGTGTAATCCACGACACCTGAATATCCGTACTTTAGTTTTCCAGTAATTGGATACGAGAATACCCACGAAATGATCACAAGAAAACAGTTCATCGCTTATTACCTTTTTGTTTTTCGTGCAGTAAACTACAAAATGAGGATAGACGTTTTAACTTATTAGGTCTTTAATACTATCCACAAGCGTGACATATTTTGCAGACTGTATTCGAACACACCACTGAATGTACCAGCAAAATTATATTATTGTACAACACTCAGTTCAGGAGAAACGACGTCATAAACTCTGAGATGTGTGCAAAACTGCTGCATCATGCACGACGTTTTAATGTATTACATCTTCCTGCTAACTCTATTCGCATCACATCTCGCAGACAGTAGCCTGAAATACCACTGAACTAACTGCAAAACTATATGTCATTGTACAACTCCTAGTTCGGAAAATACGACGTCATGGATATAGAACTGTGTGAAAATGAAACTGAAGGGCGAAATTCGCTAGAATTCAAGTGAAATATGTAAACAATTACGTTTGACATATATTAAATGCACGTGAAGTACATTTGACATGTGTGTATGCGGGCTAAGCCACGGACAAGAAGCTCATCTCAAATGTCTGAAACGATTCCAGCCAAATGTGCTACACGTACGAGTTATGATCTGGAAAGATATTTTGTTGGGATTAATAACCACTAGCCTCCTTTTGGCAGGGGGTGATAACGTGGAGGGCAAGAAGGTGTAGGAGGAGATGGACAGATAGAGAGGGGGGAATGAAGAGATGGACACAGATAGGGGGAAGAGGAGATGGACAGCGAAAGAGGAAGAGATGAACAGAGGGAGGGGTGGAAGGAGATGCACAGAAAGTTGGGTGGAGAAAGTAGACAGAGAGGACGGTTGGAGGAGAAGGACAGACTGGGTAGGAGCCGGGGTAGTAGGACGAGACGCACAAAGAGAAAGGTGGTAGATCTACTAATAGGAGACTGGTAGAAACACGTGACCAGGCAACGCTTTTTACTCAGCCATTTGACCAGTAAAAGTAATATCATGAAGGAGTCTGACTAACGTTTAGGAATAGCTTGACACAGACACACATTCTAAGCGCAAAATACAAGTGGGCTTTTCAATTACTTCCAATTTTGTGCTGAGTAGCCTAAATCTCACAGAAACTGGCACATGATCCTATAAACTATTCTATCTATTGCCGTACAGGCAAAATGGATGTAATGAGCACACTTGGCTTTTGTATCACTTGATAATTATAGAAAGACAAAAGATACAAGAAACAAGATGTACAAGAAACATCATTAATAATCCAACAATAGCTGCAGAATACTCATAATACTAACTCTTAGCCTACAAAGCATTCGTGTAGCCAACAAAAATCTGAGAAATATAATCTGACAATATAGGTAAAGACGCAATCTTCTTGAGATTTGTTATCTTCTTACTCGTACCTGGCGCTGGAACAGTACCATAGGTGCCACTAATATTTACCAATTGTTTATAGACCAGCATTCGTCTGCGACGGCGATATCCAAAACGGCGACCCATTGTTGAATGATGCTATTCATATAATGAATGCGCGAAGTTGCATCAGCAGCTATTTATAGCTCAAGATCCAAGCGCACGCTGGTTGTCGCCTGTACAGAGTCGATAACACGCTGTGGCTGAGTTTGCAGGCCTGTGTATAGCGCGTTATCTCCCTGTGTTAAAAGCTGTATAATATCTCGGCCACACAACCTTAGTCTTTTTAAAGGCTGAGCGGCGTCGATGCGATTGCCGTCGCAGACGCAGACGAATGCTGGTCTATAAACAATTGGTAAATATTAGTGGCACCTATGGTACTGTTCCAGCGCCAGGTACGAGTAAGAAGATAACAAATCTCAAGAAGATTGCGTCTTTACCTATACTGTCAGGTCCTATTTACTTTTTAGGACGTAAATTGAATTTTTCCATTTCAAAAGCATCTGAATCAAGTACTATAGGTAATGGTTGGATTACCTTTGCTGTTGTTGTGTGTCATGACGCTTCTAGGACTGGCTTGGAAGGTTTTACGTCACGTGAAGTCTTAATTACATTAAGAATGAATTACACCATATAAAGAGAAAGAACAGTAAGCCACGTAAATCGTGATGCAAGTAACACTTCACTACATACTGCCTCAGAACAGACAGGAACTTCTCGTTCCAGTACGGATCACAACGGTAGCCATCAAACAAAAATATTACGTCGTTTTCCAGTGCACTTGCAAACAGAAATGTACACAATTCCCATCGTTATTTTACTTACGTAATCGTATGCTGCATTCTTTCTCAGCGTAATACAGAACAAACCGTAAGACACACAAAAAGTGAATAGGACGAAAGCCAACACAGAAGAAAGCAGAAAGAAGAAACTTGGTTGACCTTCAAATCCGCAAATAACGCTGTACGCACAGCCGCACGTAATTCTCATTGGCGGACCCAGCGCTCGCTCGAATAACATTAGTTAGATAAATCGGCGCACTAGAACCAGATACGCGGGTCGCGAGTTGTGGGCACAGATATTACAGCAAAGATTGCTCGCAACTAACAGACGCCTGAAACTTGATACTAGGAAGTTGGTAATTATAACCAACAACTTTCAAGCTCACTCGCAAACAATTATATCATTAATTATCGTAACGGACACAACAAATTCATTTTGTCTCATTACCATAATTTAGTATGTATTTGGAAGAAACAATTAAGGATGTTGAAAATCACGTAAATATGCGGAAAGTAAGCATTCTATATATCTGTTCAAAATAAACCCTTCTTCTGTACGGGTAAATGATTAAACAACGAAAGAGTTCTTGTGCTGAGCCGTAGTGTTAAAAAATAAAAATTGTGCTAAAAAACAAAGTAATAAACGTTTAACAGCTGTACGCAGGAGGTTACAGTAGAGATTTGTTATGTTGTAGCTTACCCAGTTTAGTACACACGGAGGACGAAGAAAATTCCAAAAACGACAGCTCTTAGCACATGAACTTACTGGTGGAAATTAGGCACCGAACTTATCATAAAATTTTGATCTTCACTTTACACCCCAGAATAGGTTAAATGATGTGCATAAATCATACCGTATACTGTTATAGGCCTGCATACTAAAGCGGCGTAGGTGAGTAGCTGATAGTGAGCTTTCTCTGTGACGAGAAGTTCTATTTATTGTAGGGAAACTCATTCACAAGAAATTCACATTAGTTAATATGACTAATATGAGAAATTTATTACATACTCACAGATATTTCTGTGGGAAACAGGGCGTTTTTCATTATTAATTGAGTAAAGTGTTCATATTCTATGTTTTCTCGTTTTTGCACATGAAGATTGAATGAGAAGTTGTTGGTTTGTATATGTAACTTGTGATGAAAAGAGAATTATCAAAAATAAACCAGTCTGTGCGGGTACAAAATGTCGATGCATTCCCAGCGTTTATTGCTTTCCAAATAGTCTGATAGGTTGATCAAAGAGTTTATTAACGGCAAATTAGAAAGCTTTTTTTTTAGAGCGCAGGACGCGTCAGAAATTAAATGCTATAAGTTGAAAGGTTTTTTTCATCAGTGAAGCACTGAGGAATAACAGTGAAGCATTGAGGAATAACAGAAGATGTATGGGAATCATTCGCGAGCTCTTCATGAAACGATGAATCTATAAAGCTTCCCTTTTATTCGACTGAACAAACATCACGGTATTGATGTGTAATATGATAGTCACTTTCCATGTGTGTTTAGGGTCTCATCAGAGGATTTCTTTTCTGGAATGATACAGATTCGCTCTATACTTGGTACTTACAGATTCGTAACATTTCACACAATAATTTTATAGATACATAAATAAATTATTACTTACAGCTACAATCTGCCATGTAGGATCTGTAGGCAATGAATAAAAATGTCCCAGAATCCAGGTGACTGCACCAGGATTTCACCAGCACCATAACCCACGAAATGATTTTACTTACTCCCGGCATCAGATGGCCACCATTCAGTTCCTTGGGATTATATACTCGTATACACTATGCGATCAAAACTAGCCGGACATCCCCAAAATATACGGTTTTCGTATTAGGTACATTGTGCTGCCACCTTCTGCCAGTTACTCCACATCAGCGACCTTAGCAGACATTGGACATCTTGGGAGAGCAGAATGGGGCGCACCGCGGAACTCACGGACATGGAACGTAATCAGGTGATTGGGTATCACTTGTGTCATACGTCTGTACGTGAGATTTCCGCACTCCACTGTTTCCGATGTGATAGTGAAGCGCACAAGAGCGCAGAAGCCGACCTCGTCTGTTGACTCACAGACACCGCCAACAGTTGAAGAGGATCACAATGTGTAATAGGCAGACATCTATACAGACCATCACACAGAAACTCCAAACTGCATCAGGATCCACCGGTAGTACTGTGACAGTTAGGTGGGAGGTGATAAAACTTCGATTTCATGTTCGAGCTGCTGCTCATAACAGTAAATGGCACACGACGCCTCGCCTGGTGTTAGAAGCGTAAACATTTGACGATTGAACAGTTGTGTTGAGTGACGAATCACGGTACACAATGCGGCGATCACATGGTAGGATTTTGGTAGGACGAATGCCCAGTTAACGTCATCTGCCAGCGTACGTTGTTTTGCGTCGCACTTTCACAGCATAGGCCTACATTGTTGTTTTAAGCACTTTCTTGCTTCAAACTATTGAAGAGCAATTCGGGGATAGCGACTGCATCTTTTAACGCGATCGACCACCTGTTCACTAGCACGCCCGGCTAGCCGCACGCTCTAACGCGTTGCTTGCCGAGCGGGAAGGCGTGACGGTCCCCGGCACGAATCCGCCCGGCGGATTAGTGTCGAGATCCGGTGTGCCGGCCACCCCGTGAATGGATTTTAAGGCGTTTCTCCATCTACCTCGGTGAATGCGGGCTGGTTCCCCTTATTCCGCTTCAGTTACACAATGTCGACGATTGCCACGCAAACAGTCTCCACGTACGCGTACGCCATAATTATCACACAAACATTTGGGGTTACACTCGTCTGGTATGAACCGTTCTCGCGGGAGGGGGGGGGGGGGGAGATAGTTGTGGGCGGGGTCCACTTGGGGCCGAACCGGACAATGAACCGGGGTTCGGTGTGGGGAGGCGGTAGTGTGGGTGGATTGCTGTAGCCTGTTTTTTGGAGGTTGTGAACCACTGAGGGTTACCGCTGAACGAAGTCTCTCCGTCGTTTGTAGGTTCGATGTTCTATACACAACAATACAGTACACCTGTTCATAATGCACAGCCTGTGTCTGAGTGGTTACATGACAATAACATCCCTGGCCTGCACTGAGTCCTGACCACAATCCTATGGAACACCTCTGCGATGTTCTGAAACGCCGACTTCGTGCCAGACCTCACGGACCGACATAGATCAGTGCAGCACTCAGTGAAGAAAGGGCTGCCATTCTCCAAGAACTAACAGCACCTGATTTAACGTATGCCTGCCAGATTGGAAGTTGTCAAGGCTAGGAGTGGGCCTCACCATACTGAATTGCAGCATAAACGGTGAACGGCGGCACGAACTTGTAAGTCATTTACAGCCAGGTGTCCGGATGCTTTTGATCACATGGTATACGTACCATCGTGCCGCACTGAGGCGAAACATTGTAAATATTACTAGCTGGCGTAAATCTATCTTTAGCACTTCCGAATGGGTTAATCGTCTTGTTCAGTGAGCATGATACATACTTGATGCTATACTTACAGGGATCCTACTGATTTTTTAGCAGACTCGTCCACTGTATGACAAGTACGTCACGGATTATGACACTTCCGACTTGCTATTTTCTTCCGGTGAATACGCAGTGATGTGAGGGACCAAATTTTGTGAAAGATATTCCCTAGGGGTTTCAAATAGGAGGTAAGGATCATGTCGTTCGATAAATTACGTGCTCTGAGAAGAAAAGGTCCTCAGAGTAGCGATCTTTTGCGCAAGGTGGCCGGCCGAAGTGGCCGAGCGGTTCTAGGCTCCACAGTCTGGAAACGCGCGACCGCTACTGTCTCAGGTTCAAATCCTGTCTCGGGTATTGATGTGTCTTATGTCCTTAGGTTAGTTAGGTTTAAGTAGTTCTAAGTTCCAGGGCACTTATGACCTCAGCAGTTAAGTTCATAGTGCTCAGAGCCATTTTTTTGTGCAAGGTGACAATACCACTTTGACGGGAGATGTGGAGCAGTATGTGTAAAGCTTGCGATGGAGACCTACACTGAGACCAAGGTTCCATTTTACCTCAGCTTCACAAGGACTTTCAAGGCTGACAAATGTCCATCCTTCTCTAATTCCATTGTAGCTCTGGTATTGACGTAACGTGCTCTGAGGGGTTTCAGGATATCTTTAGGCTTTTGCATACCGCATGGCGCCATGGCAAACCTATGGTTAACATTTGTGAAGAAATAGTTCAGTTTCATGTGCCGACTTTCTATTTTTTTTTGTTTTTTTATATTCATTACTGTATGGTAAACTGTCAGATACCAACAAATTCTTTTATACTCAGAAATTTTGAGAATTTCGTAAGGGAAATACGTGTTCCTGTTTTCTTTCTTCCCACTTAACTTTTTTTTCTTTTAACCGAGCGCCGTGGCGCAGTCGTTAGCACACTGGACTCGCATTCGGGAGGGCGACGGTTCAAATCCGCGCCCGGCCATCCTAATTTAGGTTTTCCTTTGTTTATCCTAAATCGCTTCAGGCAAATGTGAGGATGTCCCTTTGAAAGGGCGCAGTCGACTTTCTTCTCCATCCTTCCCTAAACCGATGCGACCTATGACCTCGATGTTTAGTCCCCTCCCCCCAAAGCCACTTTCTTTTATCCATCCAAGCTTCCTCTTTCACCAAACTCAATTCGTACCACAAAAACATTTCTTGCGCATTTATCACATGAACAGTATGTTCACAAACAATGACGCAGAATTGAAATCTCCCTATTCACCATTTCTCCTTTCCGAGGGTCCCAATTCGTATGCGTTTATGATACTCGCGGTCTCGACATTGAGAAGCTGTAAAATCTTGTTACTTCAGTCTTGGAATTTGTCAGTGTTTGAAACTGGCATTAACGTTTCACCTTAGCGAACCACCCTCGAAGTCGCTGTGTATGAACATAATGGTTGTAGCAAGCTGACATTTAAAAACATTATGCAGCGAATTGTTTTCACACTGGTACGCGATGGCTGTTGCGAAAGCCTTCATATCTCGTATCACGTGACTGCTCGTCGGCCATATGCGTACATCTTAGAGCTCTCTTTACGTTATTAAATTCTTCTAACTTGCTTGAGCCGTGTGTGGCTCGTGTTCATGCCATAACTCATTTTACATCATGTTCTTACAGTACGAACACTTCGTTATGTTAATTTCTATTACTGGTCTCACTGAGTTGCCGCCTTGCCTGCCCGTGAGTGGTAGCTGCGATGCTTATCGATATAAGCACTCGCAATATCTTTTCTGACTGCTATTACTTCCCGGTTGTCGTGTGTTGGGAGTTTGTTCTGATGTGCCAGTGGGTCGGAACGCGCCTGTAGTGCAGTTCGAACCTGGCAGTCGTAGATTTGGGACGCGGCGGAAGTTCGTCGGCTTGGAGCAGTTGTGAGGCTTGCATAGCCATGACCCTCCCGACCGTCGCTGGAACAATTGAGTTGAACTGGGGACGGTCTTGGTTGATCGTCGGTTGGTCGTCTTACCGGAGGACGTGTATTTCCTCGCCGGTCGCTTATGGGTTGGCGTGGTGTGTGTCTAAACTCGTGGTTTGGCCGTGTCATTGCTCGGTCACTGCTTTCAGCATTTCTTGCGTTCTTCGCCCTAGTGCTTGAATAATTGTGTGGTTTGTGATCTCGACTGCTCAGTTATTTTAGTGCTGTCTCCGTGCTGGTGTGCGAGGAGTCGGTCGGTTGGTGTGGAGCAGTGAGGCAATCTCCGCGGGGCGAAATTTGGCCAGGCCCGCTGTCGGTCCCTACGCAGTGTCGGAGTGTGTGGGGTTCTTCAAATGGTTCAAATGGCTCTGAGCATTAAGGGTCTTAACTTCTAAGGTCATCAGTCCCCTATAACTTAGAACTACTTAAACCTAACTAACCTAAGGACATCACACACATTCATGCCCGAGGCACGATTCGAAACTGCGACCGTAGCGGTCGCGCGGTTCCAGACTGTAGCGCCTAGAACAGCTCAGCCACTCCGGCCGGCTGGCGCTGCTCCCATTGCTACGAGCAAAAACGTGTGTGTTCGAGTTGGCGAAAGCTTAGCCAGCGTCCGGTTGAGTCTAACTGTATTTGATTATTTGCAATTGAAGTGCACCAGCTGAATTTTCTGCCGTGTGGCCGTAAACGTTCCGGTTACCTGCCGTGGCCGTTGGCGTAAATTTATCCCGTGTCCTTTCCTCACCGTGTTGTCGCTGTCCATCACGGCCTGCAGTTCCACAGCTTAATATGTGCTTGGTTGTGGGCGTCCATGCCTTTCACGTTTGTATTGAACTCCCGGTTGTGTGCTGGTCAAGTGGAGCGCAAGTTACCCTGTCGGTGGGTCCGTGCACTGTCTGTTTGTCTGGCTGTCGTCGAATCGAGAGTGGTTGGGCCGACTGCCTGTCTCACCTAAGTGAACATTAGTATTTAAAGTGCTGGCGGACACCTGAAACTTCTGAGTGCCATCAGCTGCACTGCCTTTTCTTATTGTCTGTTGTGTGTTTTTGTATGGCTCATAGCCGATGGTTTTGAATTAAATTTGAATTGTTTTTAGTGTTGTTTTATGTCATGGGCCTTCAGCTGCTTTAAAATTAAAATTCCTTGCTTTTTAAGTGTTAGATTATTTGGGCCTTCAGCCAGATTAAAATATTGTTTAAAGATAAAGCCTTGGGCCTTCTGCCTCATAAAAAATATTTTTGTTGTGTTTTAAGTCATGGGCCTTCAGCCGTTTTGAAATTAAAATTACTTGCTTGTCAACTGTTAGATTGTGTGGGCCTTGAGCCTGATTAATATATTGTTTAAAGATAAAGCCTTGGGCCTTCTGCCTAATAAAAATTATTTTTGTTGTGTTTTAAGTCATGGGCCTTCAGTCGTTTTAAAATTAAAGTTCCTTGCTTGCCAAGTGTCAGACTGTTTGGTGTCTTCAGCCTAACTGAAGATAACGCCTTCTGCCTTGCGTTTTTTATTTAATTTTACCTTGGGTCTTAAAACATCGTCCTTTAGCCGTCTTTAAATTAAGGTTGTTGCTTTTCAAGTATTAGATTTTTGGGCCTTCAGCAAAATTATAGAAGTTACTTAACGTGAGGCCTTCTACCTTTTAAATATTCTTTTTGGAGTCTGAATTTTGAGTTAGTGGCTTTTAACCGTCTTTTTTTAAATTAAAGTGGTTGTGCCCTTAAGGCATAAGATAGTGTGGCGTATTCAGCCAATAACTAAGTTCAAGAGTTTGTACTGTAATGTTTGGTCAAATAAATAAAGTTATATGTGTTCGAGTGTAACTGACAGCCGCTCATTTGGCTCCTTTCCACAATTCCAACTACCCGTCCTGTCCTGTGAGTTTAGCAGGGCGTCACATTGCGTGCTCAGTAACTATAATTTGTGATATTTTGTGTGGGATGATAGTTGTGTTTTTCATAGATACTGTCTGGTTTGTGACAGTGAGCACCGTTGAAAACCGAGACAACGGTTTGATATGTACTGCAATTGGTACGACCTCTGTACTTTCGCTAAAGCCAAACCATATACTTTCTTAGCACGTGATATTTCTTTGTATTTTGCCTAGTGTTAATAAACGGTGAGTTACTGATCTTTAGCTGTAATCTCCTACATCAGAAAAGTAATACTGGAACTGCGCGACTGTGTTCTTGCAGTCATGAAAAGAAGGCAGTTATTCGATATGACCTATCGACATGATCTCAAACTCTGCAACGTCCAGACATCGACTGAAGCCCTGAAAAGCAGTGCTTTTGGAGCGTACAGTAAAAGTAATAATGTTTACTCGAGAATACTACAGCCAACACCCACCCATTGGTTATGAAAGTAACATCTGAATAGATTTACCCATCATGACTTTATGAGGTCCGAGATGCACTGATTTTTAAGGAAGCTGCTACTGTTTAGAGAGTGAAAGCTCAAATAAAACAATTTGTCTGTGGCAGTCACTTTTTATTTTCTCCCACGACGTGTTTCCTTCCAACGGATTGCTATTTGAGCTCCTGAAGCGTTTCTGTAATACTTGCGTGTTCGAACTTACCGATCACAAATATAGCAGGCCGCTCCTGAATTGTTCCAATGGCTTCCTTTCATCGGACCTGCTGCCGATCGTAACCCTAAAGTAGGACTCGCACCTCTGTCCTCTACGCGGTCTCCTTCATAGGTGAACCACTTTTCCCCAAGATTCTTGAAATAAATCGAAGCCGACCATTCACCCTTCCTACCATAGTTCTCACATGCTTGTTCGATTTCACATCGCTTCGCAGCGTTATGCCTTGATATTTAAACGATGTGACTGCCCAATCTTATTGTCATGAAGCTTAACAGGACAAGTAAGGAAATAATCACGCGCCAAATCGACGCCTACAGAATATGTATCAGCATGTGCTGGAGCAGAGCAAGCAAAATCAGGAGGCAGGCGCTTCCAAGAAGACTGGACACGCAGTCACAATTGCAAACTTGCAATTCCACACAGTAAATAGGCCACAAGTTGTAACTACAACTTACAATAGGCAGTTCTCAGTGGGCATAGAAATCAATAAAGTATTCGCTATAATAATATTATAGAAACTGATAGCTCTACATTACACATAAATCTCCAGAAATCCCAGAGCTCTGAATACTCTTAAATCCCTGCGGAAATCTCGTGGTATTAAATGAAAGACAATTAACGTTCCGGACTCGTAG
Source organism: Schistocerca nitens (assembly GCF_023898315.1). Classification (NCBI taxonomy): domain Eukaryota; kingdom Metazoa; phylum Arthropoda; class Insecta; order Orthoptera; family Acrididae; genus Schistocerca; species Schistocerca nitens. The sequence goes on along the minus strand of NC_064621.1, from coordinate 315,644,588 downwards.
GCCAGAGAGTATGCACCGTAACTGGGCAAAATATGGCTTGGATATATAAGGGGCCATCAAAAAGTTTCCGTTCTCAAATCTTATTGTTCAGAATCGGCATGCCAATCAGGTAAAATCGCCGTAAGCATTGAGGCAATCATCCCACCTTCGACGCACCAGGTTGAAGGTATCCGTTTTCTAAAACATCACGTTGAGTTCCATTTAGAAGTCTGCAACTGCTGCTGCACACTCTAGTCCGACAGAAACCATTAATACTTGAAGAAATTTTTCAAGGGACTGAAAGAGTGATAATCACATGGGAAGGGATCACGACCATGGGGCGGGCGCTCTAGAGTCTCCCACATGAGTTTGTAATATTAGTAGTTTTCGCCTCACAAACCTTAATATACGCTCAATAGTAAACGCCTGATGGTCTAAAGTTATCGAACAAGTGTAAAGTAAAAGAAATGAACCATCGCATGTCAGCGACAGAATCTATTATTCTTTATCTTTGCCGATCTTGCGCAGTGATTGTAAATCTCTAAGTACATGAATCGCTTAGTGATATAAAAAAGAATTCTGTTGTTTCAAGACCAATGAGGCATTGGCCGCCTCACCTTTTACTGTCTGTATTCCATGAAAGGCGGATGCGGACTTGCTGCGTTCCGCATCGGTATTTTATATTTTATGTGAAAATATTAAGTAAATATACTAATTGCTATTTTTCCAATCAGAAAACATGTAGTTTCTTGTAATTGATTACGAAAAGACAGCATCAAGAAGACATTTTGACTGTCATGTATAAAGTGTTTAACCACAATGGTCATCTATTGTAATTTAATATGAAAAGGCACATAGCATTAAAAAACATGTGTTAAAGATAATTGTGCTTATTTTAGTAAATGAACCTTGATGATTTCTATCTCCTCATTAACTTGAATGTTAATTATTCTGTGTTAGTTGATCACCAGAAATTACGATCACGCTGATGGGCCGAATGCAGCACGAGGCAGAAGGAACATTATCGTTTTCCTATTATTTACGAATCAACTCTTTTTTTTATTTGTGTAGTGTTGCATTTCTTTTAAAGTCTATAAATCTTCTGGTCCCTTAGTGTTGTTCCGAGTACGATTACATCGCGACTATAAAGTGCACAGAAATGATAATGTTTCTTCCGAACATCTCAAATAAATCAGTCTGCTGCTCTTGTTCAAAATAATCCAACCAGGTATTTAATGCTCAACGTATGTTAGTATAATAGTGTAATCAATCCCTGAGTCTGTTGCCAAGTGGCCCATACTTTTTTCGACATTTAAAAAAATATATAATAACAATTCTTTTTCTTTTCGCCCCTCAAGAGCAACGCTACAAGTTGACGTAACTTCTTCGTTACTTTTTCAACATGTCGGCGTGCGCCAAAGTGAAACACCAGCAACCTTTGTCGCCCTCATCGGAGTCGGGCTACGTTGCATGTATGCTAATGCAACGCCATGAGACGGTAATTTGTTGATCGCCAGTTGTACATATATCAAAGCGAATGGCAGTGATTTACAGCTCTCCTAATTATATGGAAAACAAAAGTAAGCACTTCCACGAGAATGATGAAACGAAGGAAGTTTATGGATATAAATATCTTAAGCTAAGAAGCGTGCCAGGCACAGCCTCAAGTCATGTATGACTTTAGAATTCTGACCAATGTAATTGTGTTCGATGCTATGCCGACAGTCCGGCGGACGAAGTCACTAACAGATCCATAGGCATCACTAACAAAATAATGATTCAATCCGACAAGTCGAAAATTAGCGAGAAATTTTGTACACGGGACGAATAAACTGAAGGAAATACACTGCCAAAATTTTATCTCCTAAGTCGCGTTGCAACTATTTGCGAAAAATGTTTAAAAAACAAATTTTTGCCGTACGAAGAACTGGAGATAAAAGCGATTTGTACATCCCTACCTGACGAGAGAGCGCTTCAGGGTATGAGAAGAAGCAGCTGCGACAAGAGTGCTCAGCGCCACATAGCGGAGTACAACTTTAAGCACCTAAAGCCTGGTTCACATTGCAGGAAATGGAAGGGAAGACAAGCGAATGATCAAATGGTTCAAATGGCTCTGAGCACTATAGGACTCAACATCTTAGGTCATAAGTCCCCTAGAACTTAGAACTACTTAAACCTAACTAACCTAAGGACATCACACACACCCATGCCCGAGGCAGGATTCGAACCTGCGACCGTAGCAGTCCCGCGGTTCCGGACTGCAGCGCCAGAACCGCTAGACCACCGCGGCCGCGAATGATCACTCGCAGGTAATTCGCCATTGTTCTCTACTATTCACTTGTGTCTCTGTGAACAAGCCGTGAAGCGTTTCAAGCAGAAAGAACGGAAAAGAACACGAGATGTTGTAGCTAGTAACTAGACCTCAGATTTTCAGGTTCTAAAAATCTTAAATTATTTACATAAGATTGATTCTATCACTTACAAAAGTAGGTGATCAAAATATGACATTTTAGTGTCATTTTAGAATCACAATAAATAACTTACACTTTTTCCAGATTTTCCGTTGGGAAACTGCATCTCTTGTCGTTAATAGCATCTTATACGTTGAGAATGAGCGTACCAGGTCAACAGATGTCACCGAAGCGTATTTAAATGCCAGTATTAGACGCAATGGGACCGCACACTCATGTTCTGTTGATTCACCTGGTAAGATGTCAGCCACTGTGCAGAGAGCGGTCAGTAATTTATTTTTTTCAGCACTGTCTTTAGTTTCTCACTGACTTTCATATTAATAGGACATGGGAACAAGTGGATTTTTTTTGTCAGCTCTTTTATAAAAATTCTATCAGTCGCAGTTGCGTGTAGACTGGCTTTCCTAAACACTCTTTAATAATAGGGACCACAAGTGCATGATGAGCTTTTATTTATGCAATGTCGTTGGAGATTGTTTGGTCCTATATCTTTAGCTGAAGTATTCTCACAGTGAGGCGCCTGGAACTAAAGAACTATAGAAGAGGTCACCCTGCTTAAAAAGAAAACTTTCTCTAGGCAATAATGAGGCTGATTATTAATCATGAATGCCTGCAGATTCTTAGACTAAGCACAAAAATAAGACTATCCAGGCCTCATGCAGAGACTTCTCGAACACAATTTTGTATTTCGAAATACACACTATATCATCCATATTGAATTTCTGCATGTATGCATCCACCTTCTCAACACGACCTTTTCTGTAATTCGAAGTCCATTGACATGTATGTCAGTAGGTCTCAACATAATCATTCAGTCTTCAGCTCGGTTATGCTTTCCAATATTTTTAGAAGCTTGTCTTGCCGTGATTATGAAGTGCAGAGACTAAATTTTCTCCTCATATTGGTTTCGATGGTTCTGTCCAGACTCTCCCAAAAACTCGTTTCCATGTTGTAGTATGTTGATTTGCAGATTATACGTACTGCTCTACTACCGACTTCAAATACTTATTGTAAATTTCTCCTCCATGATCGGTCTGCTGATTGTCAGAACACTAGTTCAGCAATTGACGAAACAACTGCACAACCTACCTTCCTGTCTCCCTCTTCGCAGGAATGGTCTAAGCGAATATGGAATATGTTTCTATTCTCATTTAAATATTTTACCTCTTATTCGATCGAAAACATTTCCTCATATCCATGAGCTGAGCCCACTGGTCTGTTAATGTTAGTGTCCTTCCTACCGTTTGCATTTTTTAATCGTCCATTTGGAGCGGTGTCTCGACTTTGTGTACTAGACATACTCGTTTGTATTACTTCAACATATAATCTCCCCTGATTTGACAAATACTTTTTTGGATTCAAAGTATTTGTGAATATTAGCTCAACTAAAGTGCCTGTCTGCTCAGACCCCCTGTCTCGAACATGTAGGGTGTTTTTCATTGAGTGTATAGGTAACTTCGCCAGCATATACATACGATCTCGATTGACCATTTATGTCATGTCTAAATTCTTTGGTACTGTGACGGTTGATGAAGTTGGTAATAGTATATCCTTCCTCTTCTTTTCATTACTGCTATATGCCTTGTGTGAGAGACGCCAAATAATTTTTGTTATGGGTAGAAATGTTTCAGAGAGGGACTGTTCACACTCCATTGGTCACAGTTTTAAGATGATGATGATGATGTTTGGTTCGTGCGGCGCTCAACTGCGTGGTTATCAGTACCAGTACAAATTTCCAACCTCTGCTCAGTCCAATTTTGCCACTTTCATGAATGATGATGAAGTGATGAGGACAACACAAACACCTAGTCATGTCGGGGCAAACGAAAATCCTTGACTCCATCCTGTTTTAAGAGTAATTGTTTGCGATGGATAGCTTTCTACATCTCTTTAGCTTTGTGTTTCGTCGATGTGTTGCTGCATAGGAAACCGAACGGATTTCGTACACATCTAATTTACTCTGGGGGTATATTTGTGGTAGGCACTGTTCACTATTTTAACTTCTCTATCTCATTTTTATTTTATGGACCTTTTCATTCATCTTATGCATCAGGAATTTATACATCTCGATTTTAATACCTATTCCCTTGATAATCCCGACCACATCCCTAAATCGTACGTCTTTTGATGCTGTTATTCAACTGTTACACCTTAGAGTCACCTTTCGCAACAGAAGCCTTGATAATTCTAGCTGATACCATTTACCTTGTGTTGATTTCTTGCTCACCTTACAGGATTCTGACATACAGCTGTGCTTCACGTTTTGTAGATACTACCTTGTAATGTTATCCAATTCTGCTAATCCTACACTGACTGCTTACCCTCTTCACCGGATTCTATCATTCAACTGAGATTCACCTTGTGTAGCTGCTTCCTGATCTGATACCGCTATTCAGTTTCTCAGATATTTCATTGGCTGTCTCAATTTTTCTGTCTATTTAAAAACATATTTTTAGTATGTGCTTCACTTGATCTGAATGAGCACATTGAATACATGGAAATTTGTTTATAGCCAACATTACTGTATACCGACACAGTTTCGTTTTGGTACACTTCCTTTTATGTAGCATCTCATCGAAGTTTTTTCTTTATCAGCATTCATATGTTTCTTATCTTAATATCCAGAAAGCGACATTGTGAGAAGATGCCTGCCCGCACATATTCTCATGTTGAGTAATTAATAGAGAACTTGCACATACTTCTTGAACTTTTAATTATGAACATCTACGTATTACCGGGTACATGAATGGTAGACGGTTTGTGTCTAAATCCTGTACGCTTGTCCCTTACGTTTCCATTATACAGGGTTGTTCATTGATAGTGACCGGTCCAAATATCTCACGAAATAGGCATCAAATGAAAAAAACTACAAAGAACGAAACTCGTCTAGCTTGAAGGGGGAAACCAGATGTTGCTATGGTTGGGCCGCTAGATTACGCTGCCCTAGGTCAAATGGATATCAACTGCGTTTTTTTAAATAGGAACACCCATTTTTTATTACATATTCGTCTAGTACGTAAAGAAATATGAATGCTTTAGTTGGACCACTTTTTTTCGCTTTGTGATAGATGGCGCATTTAGAGCTATACATCGCTGTCAGGACACAGTTACTGAGACACCTCTTGTTCTCGATCATAATTTTTTCCTTCTTCACACACAAGTCTAACTTAATTTTACCACGCGTGGTTTTATTATCTGTAAATGCTGCATTTCACTGCCCTATACCAGTATCCTATTTCGCATATATTGCCTTTTCCTTATCAGCTAAATTTCGATCTGCAGCATTATGTCCTTGGAAATCTTTATGTTTCGTGCCATATTCCAAACACATGTCATCGAGCAGGTTAATCCCATAGCCCCCAAGAATGAAACTATTTTGCGTCATCCTACCAGGTCCGCAGTAATTATAACCTGAAATGTGCAATTCAATTGCATGTTTGTCGAAAATACAACCACTTTCTACGTTGTGTCTCCTATAGTGCATGTTATTCTACTGGAATGGTTGTGCTCTGCGCATCCCATTATATGACAGATCGTCAGTGCCAATCCTACTGTTTCGTGATGCAGAACATCCAAGCCGTTTAACTAGTGCTCTGTTCCCTTAACGTCTTATGACCTGCTCTGTTACAAACAAATGTGGTTTCAGCTCTTCTGCATTTCCTCAGCGTAAAATCGTCTTGAAATTTCAGTGCCACTGGTATAAGAAGTCAGTTGTGGGATGTGTTCTCTGCAACTCCTGAATTTCTCCTGCTACAATTTTTGAAAGTATGACCTCTCAAACGCTGAGATACATACCACATACCACATAACCAACCTTACATTTCTATTTACGTGGATCCAGGATTTTAATGCGATAGCATACCGCATCCATCATGAATATCGATTGGCCTCAGTTTTACTGTGTTACATTTGGTTCGATTTTACTGTGCAGTTATTTCTGTGGGCATATCTATTCATTGTATGAGCTGTGAAGATTAGAATGCAACAAAAATTTACCCTTTATTGATATGTTCAGACGTTTTTCTATATTCCATTTCAGGTAGGTAAATGTAGAGTAGTGCTGTATACCTCACTGCTGCATCACGGTTTTCAAGTACCTATTGTAAAACTCTCCACTGTAATCGGTTTTGAGGTTGACTGGTCACTGATATGACACTTTCTACAACAAACACTGAAACTCCTCTTCGACATATCTACCAGTTTTCGTTTTAACAGGCAACGCCCAGGCAATTCTTGAGTATGCATCAATAACCATTAAAATATGTTTGAATCCATAATTCTCTTTTGAATATTCCCTCATATCTTCAAGATCAGCCGGCTGTAAATCATCCAAACCCTTTATCATAATATTAATACGAGATTATGCTATGCCTGCTGTTTTATGCAGTTTCTGAAGTACTATCGCCGTACTCATTCAGTTACATCTCTCTCCCTAACCTCTCAAATTACTGAGGTTACGTCATTCGAATGACCTGTACTGCCATAGTAGCTAGTAGCTAATATCATTAGCAGCCATAGTCGATTTATTAGCTCATTGCGGTCGTTGTAATATATATACTGAAGGGGCTGATTGGTGACTTATGATGAATGTCAATACCTTCACCATTGCTATACCGACCGTCTAATACTAATGTCTCTATACTTCGCACATTGTTTGTTTCCTGCTTCCGCATGGGGCAGTTGTACTATTTCACCATACATCTCCAGAGCTTTAGGTGAAAAATTTTACTGTTTTTTAGGGTTTTAGGAACATGAGATTCAGTAGACCTGGGTTGTTTGAAATTCCCTATCGACCATCTTATAATTTTTTTTATTGAAACTGGGCTGTGTACCCATCATGTGTGGTTTTCAATTACTTACACCAGTTGTTTTGTTTATCCTAGTATCACTGTGACAGTTAACGACACTGACAATATCATCAGAGATATTGTTGTGTAATTTCGCTGAGAGTTCATCGAGATATTCAGTAAGTGGTTGAGAGGTTTCTCTCAGTGTCTGCTCTCTTCTTCTTCCAGCCTTATTCCACATCATCACAGAATCAGTCACTGACAAACAAAGACCTGGTGCTTTCACTCACCCTGCCACGATGCCTACTACATCAGGTTTAGGTCTGCAGTGGGTTTTTATAGAAAAATGAACACTTGTAAAAATAATAATAATAATAATAATAATAATAATTGTAACTGAAATATGTGTAGCAACTGTAGAGCAATCATCTTACCAATTGAACTATAATGGCTACACTTTACATTATACTGCATAATGATGTGGTACTTAAATGCCAAACACAACAAAAATTTGGAATGGTAATTTTCCATTTACACATCAGCAATGGTTTACATTAATAAGAGTTAAGTGATCCAATATTCATAAGAGTACAGAAATTTGGAGATAAAAGTTTCTTGTATGAACAAAATTCGGCGTTCCTTTAGCATCTGCTTATGACACCACATTGATGCAGTGTTCTAAACCGATTGCATGCACATTATATGATGGAGATAATTCATCATTTGTTTATACACAAGTGAACGCATGGCAGCCCACGCTTCAGTCTTTCCAACACAAGGAATAACACCACCCATAGATCGAACAATTTTCTAACAGTCGAGTGCTGCAGGTAAATGGATCGATCTCATGATATCACCATGGCTGACACGTCATTTTACAATAATGTTGTAGGTAGTGTCAGGTCAGCACAGTAAATGTCCAATGATGGAGAATACTGGGAGGTCTTCTGTTGACTGATGTAACATTCTGCATTACACAGGCCATCCCATTCCAACTGAAAAAACTGAACTTTAGCAATTCTCGATGCATTTTCAGTCTCTACCACAAGACGCAAGTCACTGTCTGCTGCTGCTTCTGTACCATTATGTAAGTGCTTTGAGTCTTTAGCTGTTATATTATAAGTTAAAGTGTAAAGCATTAATGCGCTAGGAGGAATCAGCAGCTTTTTATCCAACACATCACTCTGTCCTTGCTGTAACACTGAAATGTTTGAGGTCGTGCATATGTTGGAGACTAGTGCTGAACTGCACCTTGTGGTGTAAGGCCTACAGCACAGTTCTTCCTGGAGTTGGGTACTGACTGGAGTCTAGATTACACAAATCAATAAGGGGCATGGATAAAATCAGCATCTCGTCCTGCTCCAACATGCTGGTCAGATGCGCTACAGTATTCCATGGTGGTGCTGCCACTGCTTGCACCAACATTCTAGAGGTAGCTGCAGGTCCCTACAGGACAGTGACGGCTGCTGATGGTTCTGAAACACCGGAAGTTGCTGCCAATCTAGACACGCTTGTGGCCACTGAACGAAGAAAAAAGAGACAATAAGCATCAACGAACAAGAACTTTGATAAAGAAGAAGAAGCACTATGTGCAGTAACAGACGCAAATACAGGTAACGAGTACTTACTATTACGCTTCTCATGTAATGTGGAAGCAGAGGAGTATCTCGGCTGCTATTGATGCTTCAGTATCTTCCACTGACTGACTGCAACTGAGAATGTATCTGTCTTATATCCCTCGAGTTCATGCCCATGTGACCTCACCTAGTGCTTCCACATTCCTCCTGGATCCCACTACTTTACACGTGGAGGAGGCAGTGAATGCTGTGTTCCTATTGGCTTCCAAGAGAAGTAGAGGGGGAAGGGGGGGGGGTAGGGTGGGAGCGAAACCGGTTTCAAGTGCCTCCAGTGGCAGTTTTGTGAACTAGCTCACTCGAGGTCCATACACCAAGGTAAACACTTTGGTTAATTGTGCCTGGGGTAATAGAATATGACGAAGTGGTCTCTTGCACCATGGACCGACAGGCTGTCTCCAAAAAAGCAAACAGGGATTATGTACTGAAAAGTATTCACGCTCATCCATTATCACTTCCTTCAGTTCTTTGTGTAGGAGACTATGGATGTAGTCATCAGCAGTGCGCTTAGAGGTAATATACTTGTTGAACTCCTCTCTGTCGAACAGCAGCATCTCCTGAACTGAACACATTATGACAGAATCTTCCTCGGAGAAAACTACACACTACGAAATTCCTTTAACGTGGTTCCAGACTGAGCTCAAATTTCTAGCAAAATGTATACTACACCGCAAGATCCCTCATTTTCATTCATCACATGAGCACCTCATACTGAGTTCATACTATCTGACAGCTCAACACTGACTTAGCAATTTAGGGGTGGCAACCATTTGGAAAGCTGTTGCCTCCTAGCAGCTGCACATGGGACGAGTCTCAGTAAGGACCGACTCCTGTGAAGTGCAGATACGGCGCTGGTGCCAAGATGACAGACATGCGTGCAGGTGACCAAAACAGCAGGTAATACAACGCACTTCACTCCACTTGTCGGCGCTTTGAGTAATTACGTAATGCGAAATTGGGGTGGACACGAGCTCTGTCCAAGTGGGAATGCCTTGTCAGATGCAGACTGACTAAATAAAGAGTAATCATAAATACATTATAGACATTTATTTGAATTCACGTTGTGAGGTAATTCCTCTCTAGCACCGACGTTTTTCCTGCCAATTTCCATTTGGGGAGGAGAGGCTTCAAGTGGAGGAGGAGAGAGCTGTGGGAATTTCCCGTGGCTCACAACTGAACAAGTGTCCCTTGGGCCAGAGGGGTGGGGAGGGGGATGCGGCGGGGGTTTGTTGGAAGGAAGTATTATCTCAGTGGATCATAAATCAAAGAGAACAACAATAGGTATCTCTAGAGTGTCATGAACCACTTCGCAGAATAATAGGTTAAGGAGAGGGGGGTCCACATATTCTCGATTGGTTTTCAATTCGGGGAGTTTGATGGTCAGGGGAGTACAGTAAGCTCATCTTGGTTTTTCTACTGGCACCTACCAGTCATCTTCATGTGAGCCATCGAAGACTGACGAAGACTTGCTCCGTTCCGCCCTACATAGCGCGCTGCTAGTATTCCGCGCATGCGTCAAAATTCAAGTGGACACACGGACCACAATTGGCTGTGGCCGCACCCTCTCTGGCGTAACCGCGGAACGCAGGTGCCCTCTGACCACTGCTACACCTTTTTGGGACTCCATTATTAAATAATGCTTGTAAATAAATCGAGTGGAAAATCTGATGAACGGTGACAGAGGCTACCAGTTGTACAGAGCGTTGAGCCCCACGAATTGTTCTAATCGAAGACGAGAGAATGCACCAACTGCCGCGGCAAGCGGTAACACGGAGAATAGCTGAATTGGTGGAACAGCAGTTCCACCAACGAGGTCGCCGTAACCGCGAAGTTTGGTCCATCTGTTAACATGAATTCGTGGAATTCTCGCAGCGTGCTATAGGAGAAACACAGCAAGTCTTTGTCAGTCTTCCATGGCTCACTTGGAGAAGAATGGCCGGTGAACAGCCGAAATAACCTGGAACCAATTAATGGACAACCGGCTGCAAGCCGGAAATTGTGAAGATTCAATTCGACAGGAAAATATTAAAATTCACGTCACGTTGATGCTCTTCAAACCACGCATGTGCAGTGAGAGCTGTGTGAAACATTGCATGGTCCTGCTGGTAGACGCCATTGTCTCGAGGAAAATCCTGCTGCAGGTAGGGATCGGCATGGTCCCAGAGATAGACGCATACTTGGGTTGATATATTGTGCCCTCAATAATGACGAGGTCGCCTTGGAAAATACACGAAAGCATTTCTTAGACCGTAGCACTACCGACTGCGGCCTGAACATTTCCAACGACTGTTGCTGGGTGTCTGCTATCAGACGTTTCACGCCAGACTCGCCAACGGCCATCTGTCCATGGAGGATGAAACGTGATTCATCTGAAAAGGCCAGCTGTTGCCACTGAATGGACGTCTAGTTGCGGTATTGGCGTGCCAGTTTCAGTCTTCGTCACCAATGAACAGCAGTCAGCATGGGTGTATAAATCAGGCGCCTGTAGCGGAGGCCGACACACAGCAACGTCATTGAGCAGACGCTGTCGGTGGTCTCCTGGGACATTTGGGTGATCAGATGCTCAATAGCTGGACGTCTATTCACCCGCACCCATCTCCGTAGCTGTCGTTCACACCTGCCATCTACAGCCCGAGGCCCACCACAGTTGCTTAGGTGCTAGATATGGTGTCATACACTGTACACCAAGGCGAGAGGTTTAAAAACTCAACCGGTTCGGTAATGGATTTGGACGTCAGATAAAACACTCAGTTTCCACACTGCGACAATGACTCCACTGTTTTCCACGTTTTTCCGCCACGTTTTATGTACCTTCCGCTGCCAGTGCTGCCATCTGTCACCTGTGAATGTTTACTGCACGTTGATGTCGAACCCAGGGGCCGCTCACAATAATGTGGCTGGACGGCTGGACGACTGGACGGCTTGTTGCTCAATTTGTGAAGATTTTCCTCTCGAATAAATCATCAAAATTTTCTGAAACTGTAGTCTTTGTATGTCTGTACATGTAATGGGTTGGTGCAAAATTTTGTAGCGTTTTCCCACAAGTTTAATTAACGCATTAAAAGGAATCTCGGTTAAAAGTGAAGGTCCTAGCTTTTAGTATTTGGGGGAGAGAGAGAGACTTTCCTCATCTTCCTCTCTTCTCCTACCTGGCATAACACCGAACCTAAATCCGCGACATGTTTGGTAGTACATGAAACACTATTAACCAGCAAGTTTGGTGGTACTTGTACTCGAATGCAAGAATACACTAGACACAAAACAGGAATCTCTATTCTTATCCCATTCCCTTAACGAGTAGTAGTTGCGCCATGTTACTAACTATCCTATAACGGTACTTGGAAAGTTATAGAAATACTTACAGCAGTCAGTGGAGGGCCTCATTTTGCCTCTGCTGTGGAACCTAAGTATCTGAATGAAGGCAGCCTTCTCTCTTTGATGCCGGCGAAACCATCATGCGTACAACGAGTTTCTTCGGAACTCTGAAGGTTTTCTGGATGAACAAGCCCCGCCCTGCTGCTGCCTTTCTTATAATTAACGAGACGTCTGCCTGGGAGAGTAATCTCCTTAACGGCCAGCGAGAGCGCCCTGCGCGGGCAACAAAGTCGCGGGCACTGCGGGAAGATGTTTAACAGACACCGCGGCCCGTAATTTAAAGTTCTGTAACGAAGTAGCTGCGGGCGGGCACCCGCCCGGCGAACCAGCCAGATTCCCCCTCCGCAGCGGCAACCCTCAGCGCCGGGTGCCCGAGGCTGTATTAACGACGGCGCGGCGTATCGTGGCCGACCCGCAGCAATCCATAGCCGTGCTGCGCTGCTCAACTTTTAACTAAGCAGGCGGCCGCCGCTGCACGCCACGCGGACTCCTACGGCGCTCGGCACTCCAGCTCGAGCACGAAAGTCTCAGAGGGGGCAGCTGCCTCGCAGTCCAGGCGGGTAGCCACCACGTAGTCGAATACATAGGGCTGCCTGAATAGGGAACTCGCTGAAGAGAGTAGGGAGTAATTTTGAGGTGGCATGTGCATGCAACAAATCAATGTCCATAAGGCTACTGAAAATACACTCTACTTCCAAAAATTCGACGCACCACAAAAGAATTATCTGTGTGTGATGGAAGCAAGCAGAGATGTACTAGATTGGTGCGCAAATTCGTTTCGTTTTTGTTTTGAATGTTGGTATTCCGGTTGCTATGGGATCGTTTTTGGATTTCATTTATTTCTTGTCGTTCGCTATTGATATATGAGTTTACGTAGCGTCATTTTGTCATTTAGATATGCTGAGAGGAGCTATGGACGCTAAGAAATGGAGTGCCAAGTGCCGAAATCGCAACATCTACGCCATACTCTTCTGTTTCAATTCAATAGAAGGATGCTAGCAGGCGGAGGCAAACATTTCCGTCGTGTATGGGGATAATGCCAATGGACAGAGAACGGCAAGAAATTGATTTTAGTGACTCACTATGTTCAGGAGAACATCCGTAGTATGACGAAGACAGTTTATTCGCATGTTTCCATAATGATCCGCTTCAGTGTAATCGAGAACTGTGATCATTCCACTATCGTACGATATTTGCATGCAGTTGCGAAGGTTTAAAAATCGGATGTATGTTCACCACATGCCCTGAGCAAAAAATCAAAAAAATCAGACAGTGGCCATATCCGCTTACTCGTCATCAATTGGCTAGTAAACAACACCGATCATTCCTATCTTGCATCGTTACTTTTCACCATAAATGGTGTCCTCATGCTAACGCAAGGAAAAGAAGGGACGGTTGTGCCCAAAGGAAGTTGGTACTCCTGGTACAAATACCTGCATGCATACGCAAAAGATAATGGTATGCATCGAGTGGAATAACGGCGGTATGGCGTACTACAAATCATTTACCAGAGGCGTAACCTTCACTGCTGACAGTTATTGTCAGCAACTGAGTCGTCTTGCAGTCGCAATCCAAGAGCAACAACCAGGAAAACTGAGTGAAGTGATGCTACTCCACCATAACGCCACTCCGCATTCTGCTAGACTGTTCAAAACACTAGAGGAGTAGCGTTAGGACGTCACTTCACACACCTTATTCAAATGATATTTCACCCTCAGATTTTCATCTTTTCTATGAAACAACCTTCAAGGAACTTGCTTTCAGTATGTAAATGCGCTCCGTACATGGCTCGACGAGTTCTTCGTCTGAAAAACACGTTACTGTACAGTCTCCGATTCTAAAAATGACCCTAGCATTGGCTGGATCATAAATAGTGAAGGAGAATATATTACTGATGGCTAGTCTCTGTTATGTGTATTTGTTGCCGTAATTAAACTTTAGCACCAACCCATTACATCTACGCCGGCCGCTGGTGGCCGAGCGGTTCTGGCGCTACAGTCTGGAACCGCGCGACCGCTACGGTCGCAGGTTCGAATCCTGCCTCGGGCATGGATGTTTATGTTGTCCTCAGGTTAGTTAGGTTTAAGTAGTTCTAAATTCTAGGGGACTTATGACTTCAGCAGTTGAGTCCCATAGTGCTCAGAGCCATACAAATGACTAGAGTTTCAGGAAATTTCGATGATTTATTCGAGAAGAAAATCTTCACAAACTGAGCAGGTCAACAAGTCGTTAGTCCATCTATGGCCTTATGCAAGCGGTTATTCGGATTGGCATTGATTGACAGATTTGTTGCGCGGCCTTTAGAAGTATATCGTGCCAAATTCTATGCAACTGGTTCGGTAAGTCTCAAAATCACGAGGTGATTGCATGACACTGCCAATAATGGTCCCCTACGATTGCAATCTGGGAGAGATGCGGCGATCTAGCGGGCCGAGGTAGGGTCTGGTAAGCAAGAAGGCAAGCAGCAGAAACTCTTTCCCTGTGCGTGCGGGCATTATCTTGGTGAAATGTAACCTTAGGATAGTTTGCCATGAAGAGCAACAAAACGAAGCGTAGGATATCGTCGACATATCGCTATGCTGTATGAGTGACTCGGATGAGAAACGAACTGGGTTCTGCTATAAAATGATATGGCCTCCGGGACCATCATTCATGGCTGTCGGGCCGTATGGTGGCCGACACTCCAGCGGGTATCCCACCTTTGTCGTGGGCGGCTCCGGGTATTTCGTCTCGAATATCGGTGTAGAATTGTCTTCAGTGACCAGTCACGCTTCAAAGAAAGTTCCAATGTCCGGTTAATTTCGACAATGGTGGATACAGGTGTGTTGCGAAAGTTCCAGAAAAGTGTGACCCTGCGTGTGGCGAAGTTTTTTCGGTTTTTTACCTCACTGGATGTAGAGGACGTCACCGTATCCACAATTATTAGCTTTGTTTGCATCATGGACGAAACGCAATGGTTGTTTACGTCCGTAAGAAGTTCGTGTTACGACTTTACGTTTAAATAAATGTAACGCTAACTGGAACAGGTGTACAAGATGCCGTATTTTGGATGTGTAAATTCGATACAGTTTGATACTATCACTGAAACAGGAGCTTGGCGCTAGCGCTACTCGAATATCGGCGAATCTGTGTACCTGTTCTCACGGTGTAGACTCGTCTCACGGAGCTAATGGGACAACTCCGGCATGCTAACTGTCCTTGACCACGTTGCACGCAGATACAGCGTTGACATAGCCTCGTTTTTTAAACCGCATGTCTATAAAGCCTGGCGGTGTGATTAGGGTTTGCTAGGTAAACTTTTGTTTTGAACTGGGATGAGGAGTTGCATACCGACTGTCGTGTGTGGCATAATCTTCTAATAGATAAATGTAACTACAGGAGTGTATCCTTTGCGTCGCCTGTTTCTGTTCATGGCAGTTTCATCGACCCATCGAATTCACTGAACAATTCTTAGCATAAAACCCAAACATAACTATGGTGGACGATTCGAAACTGAGTGTTTAAGGCATGGACTTCATAATTTTTTTATGTTAACGAAATAGGAATATCAACTAAAGTAACGACGGACATGTGGCGGTATGCCTTCCTAAATGTTGTCTACACTTTAGAAGAAATGTCATACTGTGACACATTACTGTGTCAGAGATACAAACCGAGCCAGTTGTTGCAGTGGTTATGACACTGGACTCGCATTTGGAGGGATGACTATTCAGATCCCGGTACCGCCATCGAAACTTAGATTATTGTGAATTCCAAAAAATAGCTCCAAGCAGATGTCGTGATGTATCCTTTGAAAAGCACGAGGCTAGATACCTTTCTCAACTGTACCGCACTGTCAACAGGACGTTAATCTCTGATCTTCCATCCTTCTTTCTTTCTGACATACTAACTGCAAAAGCTGAAGTTTACATAAGGCTGCATGTGGAGACCTACAGCGATCAATATCAGGGAGAGATTCCTGACGATATTCGTCTGATTCTTCCCTAGACCTTCAACAGGAGGACCGCTCACCTCATTCCATCTAAAGGTGTATCGATATACGGGTAAGATTTATTCTCCATTGGTGTTGCTCCTAACATGTGATCAACAGAACATGAATTTCGGAATGGCTTTTGAGAACCGCGCAATGATGGTACAATAAAACTTCAAAATTAGGAATGCCACCTCATTTATTAATTGAAACAAAAGTGAGAGAAGTATGTTGTCCCAATGGGTTATCCGAAAGTCAGGCTGAAGGTTACACATTTTTGACGCATAGAAAACCGCTTATAACAGCTGCTTGTACAAACCCTCTTACTTCGCGTGTGACACGACGAATAAGCAAACGCAGACAGAACAAGCGAAAATATTGTCTCGTAACGCGCACTTCAATGCACACATATGCTAATTTTTACCACTTAACCCATACTAAAAACGTCTCAACTCATAATATTTTGAATAACCTGCAGTTCATGTTAACAGCTTAAGTGTTGGAGATGTAATTCTTACACAGCTGACTAGCACAGGAAAGAAAATCAAGGCAGTGTATGATATTACATTATAGAGACTTCCACCAATCGGGGCTGTAATTTGTTGATAGTAAATATTGTATAACTATTGCTGTAGCACAATTCTTATGATAATTATTGAGTATGTTTTGCTAACAATGAAACAGTCGTCACAAAACAATAGATAGGCCTGAGAAGAAAAAATTAATGCCTTCAGGCAGTTCACAGTAATTATTTTATTTAGACATAGCTGGAATGCTGTAATAAATAGTTGTGGTCGTTGTTCGAATATTGTGCTGCATGCCAGACACATTCGATGAAATTCTTCAAATGTGGTGATGCAAGCTGATAATGCGGAAACAATTGAAGTGTTACAACAATGTACCACTGAAAAACCTGAAATGACAAAATGCAATCGAAAATTGTATTGTTCGACAACTATCTGAAAAAGCGCTTTAGTTGTTTCAAACGTCACGCGAGCGTAGTGCATCGGCTCGGTCTGGCCTATCCCGGACTTCGTCGTTCCTTCCCGGAAGTACTGGAATAAGCTCGACATTTCATTTAGTATTGCTGTGTGGTATTTTTGGTGTGAACAAATCTCTCCAGCTCGGGAGAAAAGGTAGTGTCAACGCCATTTCGCGTCCGTTTATTGTTCGTCGTGTGAGGGACGTTCACAGATCCAGTTAATGTTTGCTCGGAAAATGCAGTGAAGGAATCTGTCGTAATTAGAATTTAAAAATGAATAGGAATGACAGAATAAATGGATGATAATTCTCAAATCTATTCTACATCTACATCTACATGATTACTCTGCAATTCACATTTAAGTGCTTGGCAGAGGGTTCATCGAACCACAATCATACTATCTCTCTACCATTCCACTCCCGAACAGCGCGCGGGAAAAACGAACACCTAAACCTTTCTGTTCGAGCTCTGATTTCTCTTATTTTATTTTGATGATCATTCCTACCTATGTAGGTTGGGCTCAACAAAATATTTTCGCATTCGGAAGAGAAAGTTGGTGACTGAAATTTCGTAAATAGATCTCGCCGCGACGAAAAACGTCTTTGCTTTAATAACTTCCATCCCAACTCGCGTATCATATCTACCACACCCTCTCCCCTATTACGTGATAATGCAAAACTAGCTGCCCTATTTTGCACCCTTTCGATGTCCTCCGCCAATCCCATCTGGTAAGGATCCCACACCGCGCAGCAATATTCTAACCGAGGACGAATGAGTGTAGTGTAAGCTGTCTGTTTAGTGGATTTGTTGCACCTTTTAAGTGTCGTGCCAATGAAACGCAACCTTTGGCTCTGCCTTCCCCACAATATTATCTATGTGGTCTTTCCAACTGAAGTTGTTCGTAATTTTAACATCCAGGTACTTAGTTGAATTGACAGCCTTGAGAATTGTACTATTTATCGAGTAATCGAATTCTAACGGATTTCTTTTGGAACTCATGTGGATCACCTCACACTTTTCGTTATTTAGCGTCAACTGTCACCTGCCACACCATACATCAATCTTTTCTAAATCGCTTTGAGACTGATACTGGTCTTCGGATGACCTTACTAGACGGTATATTACAGCATCATCTGCGAACAACATAAGAGAACTGCTCAGATTGTCACCCAGGTCATTTATATAGATCAGGAACAGCAGAGGTCCCAGGACGATTCTCTGGGGAACACCTGATATCACTTCAATTCTACTCGATGATTTGCCGTTTATTACTACGAACTGCGACTTTCCTGACAGGAAATCACGAATCCAGACGCACAACTAAGACGATACCCCATACGCCCGCAGCTTGATTAGAAGTCACTTGTGAGGAACGGTGTCAAAAGCTTTTCGGAAATCTAGAAATACGGATTCAACTTGAGATACCCTGTCGATAGAGGCCATTACTTCGTGCGAATAAAGAGCTAGCTGCGTTGCACAAGAACGATGTTTTCTGAAACCATGCTGATTACGTATCAATAGATCGTTCCCTTCGAGGTGATTCATAATGTTTGAACAGAATATATGCTCCAAAACCCTACTGCAAACCGATGTCAATGATATAGGTCTGTAGTTCGATGGAATACTCCTACTACCCTTCTTAAACACTGGTGCGACCTGCGCAATTTTCCAATCTGTAGGTACAGATCTACCGGTGAGCGAGCGGTTGTATATGATTGCTATCTAGGGTTACTGCAAATTTGGTATGAAACGATACTACAAAACCATGCACAAAAGATTTAAGGATTTAGATGACACTGAAACTTCAATAAACTACGACGATCGACAAAAGGGACTCATTGTTCAGCAATTCAAGAATCACTTTGTGATAAGTTTTCAGGCATACAACGCGTGAAGAAATTGCTGATATGAAGCTAAATTTCTGAATTCTTATGCATTATTCCACTGTTTGTTGCGACTGTTTAAATGGAACTGAACGAAGAGTATAGAGACTTCATATATTACTCCAAAGTACGTTGGTTACATCGAGGGGGGTGAAAAGGCACTATTTTTCGATTTAAAACTCGCTATTGTTGAATTTATAAAGACTAAGTAGTGCAGAAACGAAAATTGGAACCTCCGAAATGGATAGCAGACTTCGCATTTTAAGTGGACTTAACTACACACTGCCATAGGAAGACACTGAAAGGTGAGAAACAACTCCTTTCAGATTTGCTGGAGATACAATTTAAAAGTAAACTGTGTATTAGAAGCGACACAGTCTGACAAACATAGCCCAGTTCCCTACGTTCACTGCCGTTAAAGGATATGCGACGTCTGAAGAACCCATTATGGCCCCAAAAGAATTATGAGAGTTTTGAACACGCCATAAATCTTCTAGCTGTTGAAGAGACAGTTTCCCGTTTCAGTTCAAAGCCTTGCGCTTGTGCTGATGTAACTGACTCACTTGCAAGGTTAGTCTCATTGTAATTACAACTCCGTTTACGTCAGAAATTGTCCTTGATATCGACATTGCTTTCCCTAGATAGTTTTCGCGTCTCTCTGATGAGGTTGTAAGAGTGCTGCAATATGGCGATTAATATATTTGTCTGAAAGACCTCTTTTCAGTTATGAAAGTAAATAAGTCACGATTACGTGGAAACTTGAGTGTGAAAATCTGTGAAATTGTCTGTACTTCTTTGTATGGCGACAATTTGTAACAGACAGGAATTACATAACGTCTTCAGTAGGCCAAAAATAATTAAATAGTAATCAAGAATTCTTTTGTGATATATGTTGTTGAGAAGTCTGAAATATAAAGCCAAGTTGTCTGCAGTGCGACTGTACTACCATTTAAATGCGGCGAGATAGCAGTTTCGCAGTTTCTCTCTCTTATCGACCTCAAACCGCTCAGAGAGCGTGGCGTGGCGCTGGAGAGAAGTGCAACGTGGGTGACTAAGCGCTATCGCAACATTGTTAAGGCACAACCTGTGAGCCGAAATCGTGGTCGCCGCTGCTTTACACTGTTGAAGTTTTTTTACTGTAAGGCTGAATAGCACTACAGGTTTTGGATGGAACTTGACTTACAATGAAGGCCTTTTCGTCGTCCCCTAAGGACAGAAGTGTCGTTTTGTAAAGATCAAGAGTCCAACAAAAGCAATGAATAATGTTCTGCAAATGGTAACAAGATACTGAAAATTATTTTCTCCCGTTTATTCAGATTTTGGTATGTGGATTACCATATTTTTGGAAGTAAACCTTCATATTTATACTTATCACTGGCATTCTTGTGCACGAATATATCATAGCACTCATCGACTGCAGAAGAGACCCTATCCTTTTTCCGCCGAAAATGTCAAAGTGTACTTTGCACACAGTTCTTGCACGAAACATGACTCGCTGTTGTGGCAGTACCATTTCTCCACTGTACTATCGTGCAGGTTGCACCGTAAAACAAGCGATTAACACGAAATAGTCATCTAACGCTAACATTGCGTTGAAGAATGGATTCTTTTTACTGGATCATAGTCGTAATGGCTAACATGGAGATCACTGGCTAACAAGGAGATAATGATGCTCACGTTTAACAATATAACTGTTTTTGTGAGGTTCATCTAGTTCCGACGCCCTACACTTCATTCTACCCCCCCCATAAAAGTACAAATACATGCACAAACTGCATGAAACATAAGTGTTCCATTGCAAAACGATTACTTAAAGACGTGATGGTAAACGCGCACAAGACCCAAGACCTTTAATAATTTTAATATCCATGATGAGACAACTTCACTACTATAATTTTTAAACACACACTCAATAGGGATGACACCATGTTAAATGATCAGTCGTGACTTGCGAGTCCACAGTTCCTTGAACGCTTTAAGCAGGTACTTAGACCGATTAATGAAGTCACAATTCGTTGGTGGCCTCAACATGTCATTTACTCTTATCAGATTTCTATCGTTCTTCTGAAGTATTTTATCTGTTTTTAATTGTTCTCCTACTTACTGTTGAAATACATTTTTAAAATTTCTCCTCCTTCTCCTCCCTATCTCCCATCTTCCCACATCTTTCTGGATAAATTTAAAGAAAAATAATTCCGTTCATTTTTTATGTATCGTAGCGATTAATAGCTTATGCTTCATCTTTTTGCTATGTGCATTTGTTTACACAGGTATTTGCCTCCCACCGATGTCATGTATTTCGTGCACTACGACGAATTCGTCAGTCACCGCATGGCAATTATCACATACAGGCGTTTTCACTGCCTTTTTATTATGTTTACATTTTAATGTGAAAACTCTTAACGCTTAGCCCAGCTCCAGTGGGAATTGTTTTGATAAAGGAATTTATTCGGTTTTCCTGATGGTCTCACACATACCATGTCACATGACACCAGCCTCGTTGCTCTGATTTTTGGTAGGACGCTGTGATGGATGGGCTTAACTAACTGACAGCGCCGCAGCTGTTGTTGACAGCCGAACTTGTGCAATCATGCATACTGAACAGTACGAATGGAGTAACGTGCAACTCAAGCAATAGCCGTCTTATTGCGATTCATCCGTCACTGGTAAGCGACCCTTATCATAAGACGCTTGCATCTCCATGTATTGGTAAAATTGTCTTTTTTTTTTTTTTTTTTTTTTTTCTATTCCATAAACTTTCGCTCTGTGTCATTAACATGTTGCTGAGATTTGACATCATTCTCAGAAGTGGTCCTCTTCCTACACTACTGGCCATTAAAATTGCCACACCAAGAAGAAATGCAGATGATAAACGGGTATTCATTGGACAAATATATTATATTAGAACTGACATGTAATTACATTTTCACAGTTTGGGTGCATGGATCCTGAGAAGCCAGTACCCAGAACAACCACCTCTGGCCGTATTTACGGCCTTGATACGCCTGGGCATTGAGTCAAACAGAGCTTGGATGGCGTGTACAGGTACAGTTGTCCATGCAGCTTCAACACGATACCACAGTTCATCAAGAGTAGTGATGGCCTATTGTGACGAGCCAGTTGCTCGGCCACTATTGACCAGACGTTTTCAATTTGGTGAGAGATCTGGAGAATGTGCTGGCCAGGACAGCAGTCGAACATTTTCTGTATCAAGAAGGGCCCGTACTGGTCTTGCAACATGCGGGCCTGCATTATCCTGCTGAAATGTAGGGTTTCGCAGGTATTGAATGAAGGGTAGAGCCACGGGTCATAACATATCTGAAATGTAACGTCCACTGTTCAAAGTGCCGTCAATGCGAACAAGATGTGACCGAGACGTGTAACCAATGCCACGTCATACCATTACGCCGGGTGATACGCCAGTATGGCGATGACGAATACACGCTCCCAATGTGCGTCCACCGCGATGTCCCCAATCACGGATGCGACCGTCATGATGCTGTAAACAGAACGTGGACTCATCCGAAAAGTGACATTTTGCCATTCGTGCATCCAGGTTCGTAGTTGAGTACAACATCGTTGGCGCTCCTGTCTGTGATGCAGAGTCAAGGGTAACCGCAGCCATGGCCTCTGAGCTGACAGTCCATGCTGCTGCAAAAGTCAAATGTTCAAATGTGTGTGAAATCTTATGGGACTTAACTGGTAAGGTCATCAGTCGCTAATCTTACACACTACTTAACCTAAATTATCCTAAGGACAAACACACACACACCCATGCCCGAGGGATGACTCGAACATCCGCCGGGACCAGCCCACAGTCCATGACTGCAGGGCCTAAGACCGTTCTGCACTGCAAACGCCGTCGAACTGTTCGTGCAGATGGTTGTCTGGCAAACGTCCCCATCTGTTGACTCAGGGATCGAGACGTGGCTGCGCGATCCGTTACAGCCATGCGGAGAAGATGCCTGTCACCTCGACTGCTAGTGATACGAGGCCGTTGGGATCCAGCACGGCGTTCCGTATTACCCTCCTGAACCTACCGATTCCATATTGTGCTAATAGTCATTGGATCTCGACCATCGTGGGCAGCAATGTCATGATACGATAAACCGCAATCGCGATAGGCTACAATCCGACGTTTATGAAAGTCGGAAACGTGATGGTACGCATTTCTCCTCCTTACACGAGGCATCACAACAACGTTTCACTAGGCAATGCCGGTCAACTGCTGTTTGTGTATGAGAAATCGGTTGGAAACTTTCCTCATGTCAGCACGTTGTTGGTGTCGCCACCGGCGCCAACCTTGTGTGAATGGTCTGAAAAACTAATAATTTGCATATGACAGCGTGTTCTTCCTTTCGGTTAAATTTCGCGTCTGTAGCACGTCTTCTTCGTGGTGTAGCAATTTTAAAGGGCAGTAGTGTACATCGTTCTGAAACTGGAACTTTCATTGTGGACTTCTTGTATGTGAGAGCGAGGTGACAATAATAATTACAGGGCCGCTACACTACAGTGCGCATATTCTCTGGGATTTCTTGGGCATAATAAGGTGTAAGTTTAATACTGGCAGATTTCTTTTAGGGAGGGGTGCTCTCTTTGAATGAACTGCGCCTACGGGAGTGAAAATATCGGACGGTGTGACGTCATCTTGCCACAGTGTGTACGTTCGCTGCAGTCACTCTGTCGGTGCAGGCAGTAGCAGACTCGGCAGCTCGAGCTAATTATCTCAATTCTGCGACCGGCTGCGGAGGGAGAGGCTGCTCGGCCGACTTTTCGCGGCCCGCCGCCCCGGCGTCGGAACCGCCGGAGCAGCGTACGGCCCACTGCGGGTACGGCGCGCCGCGTTAGTCTTCTTGTCCTCGAATTAGGCAGCGATTGTGACGGAAGCGCCGGGGGACACGTACCCGGACGTGTAATCCTATTAGCTCGGGCGAGAATACACGGGCGAGGGAAGGCGTCGGAGAATGAAGCCGGTAGGCGGCCCGCGCTGCGGGAAGTGGCCCGGCCCGCGAGACGGCACGGATTTCATTATATCTGCCAGTCGGGCCGCGGCGCAGAACTCGCTAGCGTGTGAGCCTCCGGTGCGGGGTGAGGCGGGGCGCAGCGCAGCGCAGCGCACCCTGACGCGGAGCACTCATTTCTGTAATCCCCGCGGCGCTCTCCTACACCGCTCTCCGTCACCAGTTATTTCTTTTACGTCTCTCGCCTTTCCCGTATTTCTGATTTCACTCACACGACCCCCGCGCAGTTAATTTCCCCGCCGGATTTCTCAGAACGTGATTCGTGTTTACAATATCGTTCTGCGAAATGCAGCTGCAATCGCAGCAACGAAATACACCTCTGGTGAGGTGGGAGCTGTATGCGCACACACACCCGGTGATTTATTTCTCTTTGTTGCTCTGCAGTTGCCACGGCGCACCCCAGATCGCTGGTGGCAGGGCTGCGCTCTCTTGTAACTATTTCTTCGCGCTCCAGTTTGTAACTTCGTATGCGCCCTATGCAAAGCAATATGAAGTAGCGCTTACTTATCCGTGGATAATCAAATATAGTGAAAAACAAATGCATGTTGTAACTTTTGAGTAGTAGTTGTTGTTGTAGAGTGAACTGGCCTGAAATGAACTAATAACCTAGTCTTAAACTTCGTGGGTGTCTGTGTTGTAATCCTGAACACAGCAAGTGGAGTAATTATGAAAACGCTGTCTAATAAAAAAGTCACCGAAACTATGCGAAACTGTGTAATTGTGTTTGAATTAACTTTACCAGATAATTAGAAAACTTAAAACTGAGATCGTTAGAGACTCTCTGTTGTGCACTGCAATGCAGAGTGCTACAGTGTTTGCTTTATTATTATTCCAGTCTTGGATCAAGATGTTTATTTCTAATCAGCTTATTAATTTGGTTCGGTAGTGATCACCTTCAGACCTGAATATCCGAAGCCGATATGGCTAATGATTTCCACTGCACCGTCACATGTAATGGCGTGATATGTATAATGCAACACGTTTCTAACCAGGCCTGAAGAAGGTCGTTAATGACCTGATTACAAGTAAACATTGTGATCCACGACTGGAGTTATAATAAAACAAAAATTGTTCTGGACCCCTGAAAACTTTTTCGTGATTGTGTCACAACTTGTGCAATTTCTACAATGCTTGACGTCACAATACGTGACTTGCAGTTTCAACACACAAACTAACAGAATAAAAATACTGAAAAAGGTTTGAAATTGAAATTGGAAAGGATGAATGTCCACAAGGCTTCCCTTAGGAAGTTCTTTAAATTTGCAAATGCAACCTGACTAAATAAAATTTAGAATCGTAAATCAAGCAGACTCGAATGTAACACTGTACTCTGAGAATTTCTGCATAATAAATGGCACCTGAAATGCTGAAATGAATGTTCAGTAAACTGAGCCTTATATTAACTTAGAAATGCAATATAAAATTGTGAATCGTTTTATTAACCTGATTGTACTGGAAATATGGCCCTAACAAATTTAATGTCTTTCATGTGCCACCGGAAACTCAGTACTGCTCGAAAGTGGTGAACATAAAAATACTGCACAGCAGCAAACCAGTTAAAGATAGAAAGCGTCTCGCAGTGCGCTGCAAGGACATACAGATATGACAAGCACATTTAGCTTTAGTATTATTTTTCGTGCAGTTATGTTCTGCTCAGTGCAATCTGGTAACACACCATTAGGAACAGAAATTTTCGTGAGGAGACGGAGGAGTATATTGCATTTGCTAAATGATGTAGACGAGAGACTAGTAGTAAAGATCTGTACTGAAACTCGTGACTTCTTTACAATTGCTACTATCGTTACATAAAAGTCGGTTGCAAAAATATACTTTACTCTGGCACGAGATTAGTTACTGTAAAGGTAAAAGAATAGTAAATCCATAACTGTGAGTGTATTCCCCTTGAACAGATAACGTAGGTCAACCAAATCAGAACAATGAAACTAGCTAACCCGAACAAAATGGATAAATCAGCGAAAAATTTACCTTCCACAAACTGATTGTATAGTACGTGAAGGCAAAGTAACGCATCGACGACGTCTCTGAAAATCTTCACCCTTCTCAGTTCAATCGTTACCCATTTATATTTCCAAAACAGAACATCCCCTGTATATTTATCTCTGTGCTCTGCAAGCTATTTACAGACACTTCAGTAACGTGACCAACACACGGCACACTGACTTGCTACCTAGTGAAGGCTATCAGAAACAACACTACTGTTGGCAACCAAAGATCACATTGGTTTTCCCGTCTGGGGCGTAACTTATCGAGTACTGAAGATTTCTATTTAAAAGATTTCTGGTCTGCTGGTATAAGTATAGAATAGAGAATGAAAACATAAAAAATATACTAGAAAGCTCACAATAATTATCATGTACAGTGTGAACCTGAAGCATACAAACAAGACTTTGGGGTAGTTCAAGGATATTGTCTACGTACTTTTGTGTACAGTTGAAAGATTCGGCGAATTCATTTTAACCATTATAATTGTGTTTTTCATAAACCGCCAAACTTCCGTTGCTATAATTCTCGTGTCTCTGCTACACTAAGCTCCGATGGATGGATGTAAGTACTTTGAGCAATCTACATGTACGTCCATGAGATGTCCCTTGATAGAACGTGCTGCCGCCATTCTGTGTTCCGCTTGCATTCTCGTCAGATTTCCGCGTTTTGGGTGTAATGGCTGGGTTTGTCTGATTGGTGCCAAGTGTATGGTAGTTTCTAGAAACTTGAAGAGATCGGGTGAGACCATTCCAATTATTGCTGTGGTTAACGTTAAGTGACTGCTTATTTTATTCTGGAGTGCATACTTAATTATTACATACTTTATCGGCGATTATTCCGCGCTAGTTCTGTGACCATATCCATCCACACGGCGAAATGAAATACGTATTTTGCTTCTTTTTGGTTAACTAGAAGCTCGATATAAGAGCACATTTTATATTTTCAGTCCATTGTGCTGTAGATTCAAAGTTATTATCATCTCCTGAAGTATAGAAGAGTAGTGGTCTTGGTTAAAGTTGTGTACCGAAAACTTATCTTCCCGAACACTTTTTGTGAATATCACATTTGTAACTACCGCTTTGATGACCAACGTGGGCTTCTAAATCAGCTACATTCTTTCAGTAGCAATATATTACCATATCAATAAGACTCTTTTTCGAAATACGTCTGTCGAAGCTAAGTAATTTTTTTCATATTTCGTGAAGCGAACTGCTGCACGTGAATATTCGGAAGCATACGGGCAGTCCATTGTGACAGCAATTGCAAAACTTGGCGAAAGGCGTTTTGTGTTTCCAAGAAATTACGTTCCACATGAATAAAGGTAAGTCGACGTACCATCTCAGGTTCCTCAATATACACACATCAAAGAAGTTTTGCATCACCTCGGTTCCAAGAGCACCGGAAGCTTCCGCCCTTTTTATTCCTCATGAAAACCACACATTGAATGTTGTACCACCATACAGCGAGACCTTCAGAAGTGGTGGTGCAGACTGCTGGAAACACCGGTACCTCTAATACCCATTAGCACGTCCTCTTGCATTGATGCATGCCTGTATTCATTAGTCACATACTAACCAAAAGTTCATCAGAGCACTGTTGGTCCAGATTGTCCCACTCCAAATGGCATTTCGGCTTCAATCCCTCACATTGGTTGATGGGTCACATCGCCCATAAACAGTCCTTTTCAATCCATCCCAGACATGTCAGATATGATTCATGTCTGGAGAACATACTGGCCACTCGAGTCGAGTGATGTCATTATCCTGAAGGAAGTCATTCACAAGATGTTCACTATGGGGGCGCGAATTTTATTCCATGAAGACGAATACCTCGACAATACGCTGCCAATGTGGTTGGACTATCGGTCGGAAGAAGGCATTCACATATCGTACAGTCGTTAGGGCGCCTTCCATAATCACCAGCTGCGTAGGTCGGCCCCACATAATTTCACCCCAAAACAGCAGGGAACGTCCACCTTGCTGAACTCGCTAGACATTGTGTCTAAGGGTTCAACCTGACCGGCTTGCCTCCAAACATGTCTCCTCGAATTCCCGCTATTCACGAGCGGTCGCCTAGCAGCTTCTATTATCCGGGCACGCCTCCCGAAGCGACCTAAACGTCCATACGAGACCGCGCGCAAGGAGCGGGAAATTGGAATACGAGACCGGTCCAGTACAGGTTTTCATATGTCGCAATGCATAGTCGCAATATGCAAACCTAACTTTACCGCAGATGTCAGTGACAGTACCTGTTCCTTCATACACACACCAATAAAAGATTTGCATCACCCCGCTTCCCAGAACTCCTGAAGATAGACGTTGACTGTGGATATTGTATCATAGATACTGTCCTTTCAAAAAATGGTCAAATGGCTCTGAGCACTATGGGACTCAATATCTGAGGTCATCAGTCCCCTAGACTTAGAACTACTTAAACCTAGCTAACCTATGGACATCACACACACCCATGCCCGAGGCAGGATTCGAACCTGCGACCATAGCAGCAGCGCGGTTCCGGACTGAACCGCCTAGAACCTCTCGGCCGCACCGGCACAGTCCTTTCAGAGATATCTCTAAACTCGCCCAAAGATTTAAACAACCCCGCATGAGCAGCGCCTATTCGACGGAGGGGGTCCAACGGCCGATCAGTTCCAGTCATTCCACGAGAAAGGACGTGCATGGTTCGTGTTGTCGGTAGAACAACCGTGCCTAGACGGTCAATACCACGGTTCGATCGCGTCTACATTGTTAGATCGTGCAAGGAATGGCTCGCAAAATGGGAAGAGTCCAGGCATCTTGAAGTGAACCAAAGCGATGTTGTTCGGACATGGAGAAGAACAGAGATAACATGCTCAGTACCACAGGGCTAGTATTGTAGTGGATGACCGCTAGCTACGGACTATGGCTGGGAGGAATCCTGACAGGAATGCCTCCATGTTGAATAATGCTTTTCGTGCAGACACAGGACGCCCTGTTACGACTCAAACTGTGCGCAGTAGGCTGCATGATGAGCAAAAAATGGTTCAAATGGCTCTGAGCACTATGGGACTTAACATCTGTGGTCATCAGTCCCCTAGAACTTAGAACTACTTAAACCTAACTAACCTAAGGACATCACACACATCTATGCCCCAGGATTCGAACCTGCGACCGTAGCAGTCGCGTGGCTCCGGACTGAGCGCCTAGAACCGCGAGACCACCGCGGCCGGCTGCATGATGAGCAACTTCAGTCCAAACCTCCATGACGAAGTCCATTTTTACAACCACAACACCATGCAGCGCGGTAAAGATGGGAATAACAACATGCCGAATGGATCGCTCAGGACTGGCATCACGTTCTCTTCAACGATGACTGTCGCATATGCCTTCAAACAGGCAATCGTCGCAGACGAGTTTGGAGGCAATCCGGTAAAGGCTGAACGCCTTACACACGGTGTCCAGCGAGTGTAGCAAGATGGAGGTTCCCTGCTGTTTTGGGGCCTACGTACGCCGCTGGTGGTCATGGAAGGCACCGTAAAGGCTGTACGATACGTGAATGCCATCCTCCGGCCGATAGTGCAATCATACCGGCAGCATATTGGTGAGGCATCTGTCTTCGTGGACGACAATTCGCGCTTCCATCGTGAACATCTTTGTGAATTCCTTCGTTCAGGGAAACAACATCACTCGACTAGAGTGGCCAGCATGTTCTCCAGACATGAAACCTGTGGTGTCACCGCCAGACACCACACTTGCTAGGTGGTAGCTTAAATCGGCCGCGGTCCATTAGTACATGTCGGACCCGCGTGTCGCCACTGTTAGGATCGCAGACCGAGCGCCACCACAAGGCAGGTCTCGAGAGACTTACTAGCACTCGCCCCAGTTGTACGACGACATTGCTAGCGACTACACTGATCGAAGCCTTTCTCTCATTTGCCGAGAGACAGTTAGAATAGCCTTCAGCTAAGTTAATGGCTACGACCTAGCAAGGCGCCATTTGTACCATTGCATGTATCTCAACATAGTCTCACTTGTATCATCAAGAATGCTGTATACCAAAGGACGATGTAAAAGTTAAGTGTTCTAGTAGCTACGTTCTTTTCTTTATCACATTCATCACATATCCTGTTCCAGACTTCGCGCCAGTCGGCGTGTGTGTACGTGTGCCCTTTCGGCTACCCGTCTCTGTGGACTGGCTGCCTTGTCAGTCCACTACAAAACCTATTGATCATACCTGGGATGGATTGAAAAGGAATTTTTGTGGACGACGTGGCCCACCAACCACTCTGAGCGATCTACGCCGAAATGCCGTTGAGGAGTGGGACAATCTGGACCAACAGTGCATTGATAAACTTCTGGAGAGTATGCCACAATCCACAATAAATACAGGTACGCTTCAATGAAAGAGAACGTGCTGCTCGGTATTAGAGGTACCGGTGTGTACAGCAATATGGACGATTACCTCTGGAGGTCTCGCCGTGTGGTGGTACAACATGCAATGTGTGGTTTTCATGAGGAAAAAAAAGTGCAGAAATGATGTTTATGTTGATATTCAAATTCTCTGTAGACGTTCCGGAACTCTCGGAACCGAGGTGATGCAAAACATTTTCTTGTATATGTACTTGCATTCGCGTCTGAATGACATCGTATTGTGAAGATGCAGACACTTCACAATCACAGAGATTGTAACCATCTGTGATCAATTCATAACAAATTCTGCTGCAAATACAGCATCTTCTGCTGCTCTGCATATATGCCTGAATTCGTCTGACTAGAAATCATTACCTTCTTTCCTTTTCCCTTCATCGACTCGCAATTTATCTAAACTGATATTTTGCATTTCTCTTTTCAGGTATTCTAAATTTAGTTATTGTGTCTTTTTCTCATAGTCACTTCCACTTTGATAGTCACCTAACTAAAATCAGAATGGGGTTCACGTCTGGAATCTTTTGCCAACGGAGAGATCGTGATGAGACTTTTTTCAATTGGCCGGCCGTGGTGGCCAAGCGGTTAGAGGCGCTACAGTCTGGCACCGCGCGGCCGCTACGGTCGCAGGTTCGAATCCTGCCTCGGGCATGGATGTGTGTGATGTCCTTAGGTTAGTTGGGTTTAAGTAGTTCTAAGTTCTAGGGGACTGATGACCTTAGAAGTTAAGTGCCATAGTGCTCAGAGCCATTTGAACCATTTGAACTTTTTTCAATTAAACGCCTCTTGTCCTGTGCATACCTGTTATGTGTCTTTATTACAGTGGCTCCCATTGCCTTCTGCAACCTAATGATGTTAATAATCGCTAATGCTTCTGTGTTTTAGGGGGATTTTCCTATTCCAAGTGCAAGATAGTGCCCTGTGCCTTTCTACTCTCTTGTGCCCTTTTTGACGATGCGATTTGCAGAATGAGGGCGACTTCTCCTGCTGGAAGTCTTCGGCCGCCATTTCTGGTGCTTTTTATTGAAAAAGTAAGCGATAGCGGGGTTAGATCTCTGAATCGAATTATTATTTTAAAACGTTAATCCTATACAACGGATCTTAGTGGTTCAGGTATTCTACACTCCTGGAAATGGAAAAAAGAACACATTGACACCGGTGTGTCAGACCCACCATACTTGCTCCGGACACTGCGAGAGGGCTGTACAAGCAATGATCACACGCACGGCACAGCGGACACACCAGGAACCGCGGTGTTGGCCGTCGAATGGCGCTAGCTGCGCAGCATTTGTGCACCGCCGCCGTCAGTGTCAGCCAGTTTGCCGTGGCATACGGAGCTCCATCGCAGTCTTTAACACAGGTAGCATGCCGCGACAGCGTCGACGTGAACCGTATGTGCAGTTGACGGACTTTGAGCGAGGGCGTATAGTGGGCATGCGGGAGGCCGGGTGGACGTACCGCCGAATTGCTCAACACGTGGGGCGTGAGGTCTCCACAGTACATCGATGTTGTCGCCAGTGGTCGGCGGAAGGTGCACGTGCCCGTCGACCTGGGACCGGACCGCAGCGACGCACGGATGCACGCCAAGACCGTAGGATCCTACGCAGTGCCGTAGGGGACCGCACCGCCACTTCCCAGCAAATTAGGGACACTGTTGCTCCTGGGGTATCGGCGAGGACCATTCGCAACCGTCTCCATGAAGCTGGGCTACGGTCCCGCACACCGTTAGGCCGTCTTCCGCTCACGCCCCAACATCGTGCAGCCCGCCTCCAGTGGTGTCGCGACAGGCGTGAATGGAGGGACGAATGGAGACGTGTCGTCTTCAGCGATGAGAGTCGCTTCTGCCTTGGTGCCAATGATGGTCGTATGCGTGTTTGGCGCCGTGCAGGTGAGCGCCACAATCACGACTGCATACGACCGAGGCACACAGGGCCAACACCCGGCATCATGGTGTGGGGAGCGATCTCCTACACTGGCCGTGCACCACTGGTGATCGTCGAGGGGACACTGAATAGTGCACGGTACATCCAAACCGTCATCGAACCCATCGTTCTACCATTCCTAGACCGGCAAGGGAACTTGCTGTTCCAACAGGACAATGCACGTCCGCATGTATCCCGTGCCACCCAACGTGCTCTAGAAGGTGTAAGTCAACTACCCTGGCCAGCAAGATCTCCGGATCTGTCCCCCATTGAGCATGTTTGGGACTAGGTGAAGCGTCGTCTCACGCGGTCTGCACGTCCAGCACGAACGCTGGTCCAACTGAGGCGCCAGGTGGAAATGGCATGGCAAGCCGTTCCACGGGACTACATCCAGCATCTCTACGATCGTCTCCATGGGAGAATAGCAGCCTGCATTGCTGCGAAAGGTGGATATACACTGTACTAGTGCCGACATTGTGCATGCTCTGTTGCCTGTGTCTATGTGCCTGTGGTTCTGTCAGTGTGATCATGTGATGTATCTGACCCCAGGAATGTGTCAATAAAGTTTCCCCTTCCTGGGACAATGAATTCACGGTGTTCTTATTTCAATTTCCAGGAGTGTATTATGCTTCGAATTAAGGATTACTTATCTGGGGGACATATTAATCCCAAGTGGGGGAAGCTGTATGCTGAAAGGGAACACGTTTTCACTAATTAGCCTGTTTATTGGTGAATCAATGATCATTTAATGTTGTAACAACAGCTGCGCAAATCGGTTATTGTTACACCTAGATTATATACGTGTATGTGTGTGTGTGTGTGTGTGTGTGTGTGTGTGTGTGTGTGTGTGTGGGTGTCTGTATTTATTCTTTTAAATGTACGAGGGAGACATAAAGTTTTATAGTTTCTGCACATCTTAAACATTCAGGCTTTTATTTTCACTGTACAACGAGGAAGTTCAAGTTTCTGGCAAACACACACACACACACACACACACACACACACACACACACACACACACACTCCTTACACAGTACCCGTAGTATCCATTGGTACGTACAGACAAATAATATATTTTTTTCGTTTAGAACCCCCACTTAACTTCGTTACCTTTACATCACTCAGAGAGCTAGTGATACACCACCAATACGTACGATACAAAACACAGAGCAATGCAGCAACCGTCACAAGCAAAATTACTGTGATGTGACAGCCGTCACTGCCGTGAAACACCTCAGCACAGCGGCGTTGTGCTGCTGTTCCACTATACTCAGTGTACTCGAACACGAAGTGCAAATCGGTCAACTCTTCGTCACTAAATCTATTTATACTGCTCTTTATCACGAATAATGTTCCTCTAAACCTGCAAAAAAAAGAATTCAGATGCCGATCTGAGAAGTACAGACTGCATGGCTGTGGTCCTAGAGTGAACTGTCCTACACAGCAAGTAAGTGGACGAACGGAACAAGCTTGTTTTCACACAAGACGCACAGCACATACTGTTACCTAGTACTACAGAACACATATGCTACAGAACATAATTGAAGGATCACTTTTTCAAAATGCTTCACTTGTCTCCCACTGCGCCGCAGATGTTCGAAATTTGGCACAATCGTGTCTTCAACATTTCTGTGTAATTTTGCAAAAGTGAAGTGGCCGGCGCCGTAACTCGCCGACTCGGTGACGCTTCAAATAACAAACTGTCGACAAATGTGAAAGAGAGGCCAGAGGTCAAAAGTTCAAGTGAGGTGTAAAGTCTGTTAATTATGTCACATTGGCACCAAATCTTAGCGCCTCTAGGCAGACAATTAAAATCAGAGAGGGTCAATATGTTGCCTGCCTGCAGGAGCTTATGACTAATCGCAGGTTTCTCTAAAGGCTAATTTTTAAAAGTCTTAATAAAGGTTGGATGGTGGCAACGAGCGTTTTTCCAAACAACGGGGGAGGTAAGGGGGCAATTTTAGAGGGTACTTTTCCATTTCAATCATGCATGCGTCAATGGCGCTTCTCCCCCTCCCCACATTGATACCGGGAAACAGGTGGGCCGAAAAAGTATTAGCCATCTTTGCTCCTTAGGATCGTGTTCAAATTTTATCGAATCGTTTTGAATAGTCCCTAGTGATTGCAGCCTGTAAACGAGAGCAAAACTTGCCGTCATGCTGCTCTCCAAAGAGGTGAGGGCGCGTTCACTGTCGTCGCAATGCCATGACGTCAGTCGACAAGGGTCGAGTCGCCAAGCAAATTCTGCATTGTCAAAGGCTGTCAAGCACGATGCACTGTGAACTGTTATTTTCGACCGCTAAATGTGTGGAATACGAGACCCCTGGGGAGAGGCCCCCCAGTTCATGGACGGTAATGATCTACATCGCATTGGCGTCAGGAGAATGTGTGAAATATGGGTAAGGGGGTTTGTAACTACTTTCCTATTCTGTGACACGTTCACGGTGGCGTTGGGTAAATTGTGATGAAATTTTGTGACAATGCTCCATCATTATCCCATCTTATACTTAGATGAAGCTCTGAATTCTAAACTTTTTTTTCCCGCATGTTCGACGCCTTGTTGTTTCAACCGTAGTCGAAACAGTGGGTGATGCCGCAGGGCCCAATGCTTTCGCACAATTACACAGGAAGGTTGCAGGCACCTTTGAGCCGCAGTTCAGACTTATATGTCACAATGGGAGACTATTACGAGGTTTAGAACAAATGATCCTTAACTCAGTTGTGCAGCGTAATCTTAGTGCAACAGCTGCAAAGATAAATTAGTGTAAGGAATGAAAGGAAAGGCAATTTCTCATTAACGAGCCACCTCAGACCACGGCACCTTACGAAAAAATTCTCAGAAATTATCTCGGTGGATTTCTTGTTCATCCATTACCGAATCCATCGAGAGTCATATGTCTTCTGGCTGATTTGATGCAACCTGGCAAGAATTGCTCTCCTGTGTCAACCTCTTCATCTCAGAGGAACAGTAGCAGTTGTAACATACGTTTTCGGTTATTTGGTGGACGTTTTCCAATCTTTGTCTTCCACTACAGTTTTTAACCTCCACAGTTCCCTCATAGATGCTTTCACGTCACTGTTCTAGGAACAGCTTACTATCACTGAAATATGGCTTGAATTTTACTTTCGTTATACTGTGTTTTAAATAACTTCTAGTCACGGACACAGCGCAGGAATTCTCAGTTTATGATATTTCAGTTACTGCTACAGGACTGAGTGTTAGATCCGCTAAGCGAACTCAGTCGATAGAAAACTATGTCAGAAAAAGTTAGTGTTCAACGGGAGGATGACTTTAAAGTTATTGCAGATTGTCAAAAACTCTGACTGAAGGACGATGTGGACGGAAATAGACATTGTACCTCTTCAAAAAATGCATGTGACGCAATGTAAAGAAATCACGGGTTTAAAAGTTTTCATGATCATTGTGATGATTCTTAACCTTACTTCACTTAAGTGCGAGTTTAGGTGTCAGAGACCTAACACCAAAGTTGTGTGAACTTCACAAAGCCCGTAAAAAAGGAATGTATCAACTATAAAAGCCAACACCCTTATTTCACCGAATTCAAGTAGCTAACAACGTTACTGAGACCTCTGATGGCACGCTGAAGTGCATTTGTGAACAATTCGCTCAAAGTCTTCTCAATGCCCAGAGACTCGCGACACAGAGTAGAGGTTCCCTTTTGACCTTCATCACTCTTCACAAGAATCGCGCTTTACGAGTCCTTAACACTATTGGGGCATTACTTCATTCCACGATCGGTGAAATACTTTGAATATGGTGTCTCCACCACCTGTTTTAAGAACAGAGGTGACTTGTATGAACACACGATGAAACTAAACAAGCGACAGTGAGATCAATTACAATCTGTGCGCTTGAAATCGAATCACTTCTCTCGCAAATTCAATACTTCTTTCAAAAATTCGAAGACGACAGATAGGTCCTATTTATTCTTGGGTCACATTAACAGCATCGATCGAAACGTAATGTTCACATTGGAAATAGAAGGAAACTAATGTTCTCATATCCTGAATGACTTAGCATCGCAGAAGGCGTTAGGTTATATGAATTTGCTTACTTCCGTCCACAGACCTAGTGCGTTTGATGAAACCACTCATTTCATCTGTATTCTCAATGGACGTATTTACTTCACAATTGCAATTTGGCATGTGCCTCATTCTCCACTGATATAACCCACTGTAAAGTGCCTCAGTATATATTCCGATCATCATTGTCATGTACAGCCCTAATTATTCTTCCACGTTCACTCTAATACATATCAAATGAAATATATATAATTTTGAACCTGTTCACTGTACGATACACACCTCCTGCGGCCACTGTGGTTCGTATACGGTGGTGCTGTACTATTTCGATCGCTCCTACTAAACGCAGATACGACCACTATCGTAAGTGCAATGTTTTCCGAGGCATACTTCTACCCGGATAGCATAGTAATCCATTCGTCATGACAGACGATTCAGAGGCAGCATCTACTACCCTACATCAGCTGCGTTGTCGATAACTCTGTCACTTATCACATTGGAGGCTTATGAATAAAGAAGTATATTTTCAAATGTCGGAGATACAGCATGAGTCTAAAGACAAACAAGACCAGTAACAAACTTAACAGACTGTTCCATGCACGCTCTAGTAAAGAAACTGTAAACAATAATTTAGGAAAGACGCATTTAATGCAGGAGCCATGACCCAGATTGTTTGAGTGTGCTTGTTATTAGTTTTCACAATACTCTCAAATCAACACAATATTCAACCATCACCTGAATCTTCGAAGAGTATTCCACTTTGTTGGGAAGCGTATGACATCATTTTTCTACTTTTCTTCTAACGTACAAAACTATCTATACCTGAACTGAAATTTTCACTCTGCAGCAGAGCGTGCGCAGAAATGAAACATCTTGGACCGAGACTCGAACGCGGGACCTTTGCCTTTCACGGGCAAGTGCTCTACCATCTGAGCTACCCAATCACTAATGTCCCGCGTTCGAGTGTCGATCCGGCACAGAGTTTTCTGCCCGGCACACAGTTTTAATGTAACAGAAAGTTTCCTTTTATCTATATCTACTTGATCTTTACACGAACACATTTCACTGAGTCACAAAGATGAAGCCTCACGGTGCACGAAAGCGTAAATGTCTGTGAAATGTGGAAAAATGTGCCATACAGGTCTCCCCGAACGTCGAAGCCCTTGTGACAGGCTCCAGCGCACTCTGTTACTGACTATAGAGAGTTATAAATGGTTGTGCTGTGCAAAGTGGCTAGAAAGTCCAACTGAACAAAATGCATGTAATAGTATAAGAAGATAAGATATTGGAGATTTGAACATCCCATCCTGATAACTGTCACGGAAAACGTGTGCCTCATGTGACCTGAAACGCGCCGCGACGTCTTTGTTTTTGACTTGACTATTGTTCGACTTTTGTATTTTGGTGAAGAACAATAACAGATACTATAGACGTCAATTTGAGAAGCGCTTGCAAACAAATGTTTGGAACTATGAACGAAAGCACAACAAAGAAAATACGATGCAGATCATGCATATATTTCGTGAACGTTTTGGTATTGAGCCAATACATCAATCGCATGGGAGAAGAAAGCATTAAGTTAGTGTGTCTTTAATGTGTGCTCCCCATAAATCGACCTCGCAAAAATCGTTCTACAGAACCTCCACTATTGTTCTGTAACTCGGTGTGGTGCAAGTAGTGAAATATAAGTCGATTAGAGCTAACTATGAACGCCTGTGTGCGTTACATCGGCAACATTTGTCGGTGTGACTCAGTCAGCGCTTCATACACCCGGTTACGGGATTGCCACACAGTATGTCCACTTCAGTGGCTCCATACTACACAAGCACTCCACCTCTTCCACCCTCCCCCCCCCCCCCCAAAAATGGTTCAAATGGCTCTGAGCACTATGCGACTAAACCTGTATTACCCATAAATTGCAACCCCAAAAAGTAATTAATGAGGAGTAATGAACTTTCAGGCTCACACTTTCTAGGTAATATATGGAAATGCTTAAGATTGCAAGATCATAGGTTCACATAGGTGCGAGATAATTCACTGCCAATTTCATATGTTGGTGCATTAATAACCAGAAAAACAGCCAGTACGATGAATGCAAGCGTGCAAACGTACATGTATTGTGTTGCACAGGTGCTGGATCTCATTTTGTGAGATGATATTCAGTGGCTTTTAGACTTCGTAAATTTAGGGACGGTTAGTGGTGTTCTTGGTTGATGCTGGAGTTGTCGCTCCATGATGTCCCATACGTGCTCGATTGGAGACAGATCTGGTGGCTGGAAAGGCCGAGACAATATGTCGGCACTGCGTAGAGCATGTCGGGTTACAACGGCGGTACTATGCAAGCTTTACCGT
Source organism: Schistocerca nitens (assembly GCF_023898315.1). Taxonomy (NCBI): domain Eukaryota; kingdom Metazoa; phylum Arthropoda; class Insecta; order Orthoptera; family Acrididae; genus Schistocerca; species Schistocerca nitens. The sequence continues at coordinate 315,605,761 of NC_064621.1, read as the reverse complement.
GTTGGGAAACATGCCAGGAACGCTGTTCATGAATGGCAGCGGAACAAGTCTAATCACCAGATTGACGTACATATTTGCTTGGGTGCTTGGGTTAGTCACGAGAGTGCTCCTCTTGTCATACGAAACCGCAAACCATACCGTAAGTCCAGCTGTAGTGTCTGTAGCACACAGCAGGCTGGTTGCAATCCTTCAACTGGCCTCCTTCTAACCAACACTCGGCCATCACTGGCAGTGAGTCAGAGACGAATCCCATAAGAAGACACAGCAGACCTTCGGCATGCCTTCCGATGAGCTCTCGCTTGACACACACTGAAGTCGTAAATACCGGTGTTTGTCCTCAGTGGAGTGCACGCTACACGGTGTCTACCTTTCAACAGGTTGTTGTGTCATTGTGGAGCCAACTACTTCTCAAATTGTTGCTGCAGCCGGCCGGGGTGGTCGAGCGGTTCTAGGCGCTACAGTCTGGAACCGCGCTGCCTCTACGGTCGCAGATTCGAATCCTGCCTCGGGCCTGGATATGTGTGATGTCTTTAGGTTAGTTAGGTTTAAGTAGTTCTAAGTTCTAGGGGACTCATGGCCTCAGCAGTTACGTCCCATAGTGCTCGGAGCCATTTGAACCATTTTTTTTTTTTTTTTTTGCTGCAGATACAGTACAATGCGCTAGAACCACGCTCCAGCACGATACTGTTCCCTCTAGATGGTACCAACTGGCCATCTGGATCATGGTCTTCTTGTGCCCGAACATTCTCGTGGACATCTCTCCTTGCAATCATACACAGTGGCTACATTCCTGCCAAACCTTTCTGCGGTATCACAGAAGGAAAATCCAGCTTCTTGTAGCCGTATCACAGTTTTAGTTACATGACTTCGTTCAAAACCAGAAAGGTGTTGATAATGGCGTCTTTGTCGCTTTACAGTCAATCATGAAAATCATCTCCACGTTCAGTCCCAAAGGTAACTAACGCTCACGACCATTAAAGCATGTATTTAAAGGAAACGTGCTTTGCAACCTCATAGTCGCGCTACTTCCGCCACTCTTACGCAAAACTGAAACAGACACCATCTTTCAGATTTAGAAACACGCTATCTACTTTCATTTATGTCGCACAACACCTTTTTTGCGTTGTAAGTCTTTCTGCGTTGCAGTATTTTTCTTGCAAATACGAAGGTTGCCCAGAAAGTAATGCACCGCTCTTTTTTTTTTTGCCTAAAACAATGCTACGAATGCGAAACGTTAAGAATATATTATTTGAAGTCTCCTGAGTGAGTACGCCAAGTTTCGGTCACTTCCGAAGATAGCGTAGCTGGAGGACTGTTACAAAATGGCGTCTGTAGGTGATGTACGTTAAAAGCATCGTGCCGTCATTGAATTTCTCATTACACAGAAAGAAACTGTGGGGAACGTTCACAAACATTCGTGCAAAGTTTATGGATCATCTCCTGTCGACAGATGTATAGTTAGTCGCTGGGCACCGTGGGTGAAGTCATCACAAGGCGATTCGGCAGAGCGCGACCATTTACAGAGGTAGGGGAGACCATCCATGGCTGACACACCTGACACACCTGGTCTAGCCCCGAGGACTTCCGCTTGATTGGGCAAATTAGAAGATGTCTTTCGTGGTAGACATTTTTCACACAGTGAATCACTGGCTCCGCCACCAGGACAAGGATTGGTACCGGCATGGCATAAACGCCCTTGTTTCGCACTGGAGAAAGGCCATACAGTGCGACAGAGATTACGTGGAAATTAGGGTGAGCAGGTAAAACACCATTCTTTCGTGTTTCTGTAATTTTCAATATAGAGCTATTGACGAAAGAAATGTGGTGCATTACCTTCTCGGCAACCCTCGTATTAGTGTGGTACCCCACAATACGTAGTTTCAAACCATGAAAGCGGTAAGCTTCTATCAGTCAGCTAGGAGCATATTCGATATCCCTTAGAGTGGCCACTACATCGCATCTTCCCCTGCAGCCAAATGCGTACGACATCAGCTGTTCCGAGTTCGACAGTGGTGCCAGACAGGGTCAGTTTTTATTGCAGCATAAAGTAAATCTGCTGGAATTTGCATTCCATTAGGTGGCCCGCCGGTGTGGAACGGTAATACACAGGAGCCAGGAGTGCCCCTAGATGACGCCCGTGATTCAGATACTAAGCAATGCTTTGGCCGCTGGCTGGGAGCTCGTTTTCCGTCTATTTAAAACTCAGTAATGGGGAGCTCAGGACTGCCGCATTACGGTGCGGCGGAAAGAGGCTGTTAGCAGGCGGTCGTTACGGCAGGTGTACTCAGGCCGTTACATGAAGGGCGGAATAATGCTCCCGGCTTTAGCAACAGCTTCTACCTGCATCTGTACCCTATCAGCAGCTCAGCTCTTTCTAAAGAGACTCTCAGCACGTACTTTTGTCTCGCGCTTGTCCAAGGATGGAGTGACGTTCATTTCCTACAAGAAAGGTAAGAAGTTTTTCCTCAACAATCTTCTGAATCGTTTGCTGCTCAAAGTACGACTTGCCGCTTACATTCTCAATTATTTGTTATATTTATTCCAATCTTTCACTTCCTTTGAGGATTTTACGCTCTACCGCTCCCTTTAGTGCCATGGAAGCTATTCCCTGATTTCTCAACATATTTCCTATGATCTTGTCTCTTTCTGTTGTCAGTGTTTTCCATATGATCCCTCCTTCTGAGGCTTAGCACCTTGTATCGCAGTGTAAGTCAAACAGTAGCAAGCAGACAGCTTCATACATGAATCGTGGTTCTAACATGGCAAAGGTGCTACCTTTAAGCAGCTACAGCTGTGGCCGAAAGGTGTCAGCATCTTACTGACAGTAAAATCATAAGGAGTTAAGAAAGTATAATTTGGAAACAAAACATCAAAACTGTATCTATTATGATATTAGACTTTCACTAATTATTGCTAATTGAAGTTGAATAATTATGAGTTTGAATGAAGATGTGGATGCTAAGTAATAAGATAAATGAATGTTATATCGATTAACTGCGAATATGTTAATTGTGAGAATTGTGGTTGTACAAAGAGAGTTATCTGTAGTCTAATGGGAATTTTGTTAAACTGCAACTAGCCGGTTGATGGAACTGGGGAAACAAGAAACATTCCGGTACAATGACGTTATTTAAAGAGGGAGTTAGCTTGATGTTTGTTGGTTTTATAAATTTACTATTTCAATAAGTTATTTAAGAAAGCTTTTAAGTTGTGATTGGTCAAATGTAAAAGACGTGGGTTTTCAAAGTTTAAAATTAATATTGGATTGACTATGACGTTACTCTCACAACCAAATCAAAATACGATTTAGCGCACACTCCGCTGCAGAGTGAAAATCTCATTCTGGAAATCAAAATACGCCCGTGTGAATATTGTAGGTTAAGAGAACTGCTTTTTGAAGCCTAAGCTCAATTCGAAGCTCAGCCAACAACATGTTCGCGCGCGTACATTAGTAGCTCTGAATAGATGTAATAATATTGCGGAATAGTGAGTTAAGTTTGACGGTGGAGCGCCGCAACGTGAGCTACAACACGAGAAATTCCGGTTTTTATGCGTAAACTGTGACTTTTGCACTAACGAAAATTCGCATGGCATGTTATAGAAGTTCTGATCGCGAAATGAACATTCGTGGAGGTCAATTTGTGTAAAGTTTAAGGGAGCGTTAGAACATAATCAAACCGTTTTGTAATATTTCCGCCCGAAGATTCGCTTGAACGATACAAGCTGCCTATTATGAGACAGTGTGATAAAGTGTGAGTGGTGAGATTGTAACTTCAAATTATCTCGGGCTTCACGGTGTTTTGTATCAAACAAGTGACTCTTTATCCACGTTTTCAGTCACAAACTACCTTTCAGTTGATCATTCAGTTAACCTGATACTAAGAAAACATTTGACGCAACTTGTAGAGATTTGTAGTGCGGCTAGTTTCCGCTGCAGGGGGGGCGGAGGAGGGGGGGGGGGGGAAGTTGCTACACTGGGGGCCGAACGCACAATAAGCCTGGGTTCGGTGTGTAGCCGCGGTAGGGTGCTGCTGTAGCCTGATGTCGGGTTGTGAACCACTGAAGGCTTCGACGGGGACGAAGCCTCTCCGTCGTTTCTAGATCCCCAGTACCACACAATAATACGAGTATACAGTACAGTACCCAGTGTGTGACAGTGGAGTACAATAAGCAACTTTCTGGACAATATACATTATACTGTGTTTCAATGTTGGACAGTGTTCCACAAATGATGCAGACATTAATGGGAAATTTCTATCCGGTAAAGTTTGCAGATCTTAACAAAATATAAGCCTGGGGCAAAGACTGGAAACGTGTTTGTGATATAGATAAATACAGATTCTGAACTTTACCACGTATGGATGTGTAGTATCTCTAGTTTATAGAACCAGTCACAGCTCGTAAAAACAATCATGTCATAAAATTATTTGGAAAGAAGAATCGACGTAGGTGTAAACTGTAAGGACAACATAGTCCCATTTGTAGATAAAGCAAATCACAATGTATGATCCGTTATTACGATACTAGGAGTCTGCATGTTGTTTTAAAAACAGATTGGATACATAACATGTGTATGGCTTCGCTCAGGTGTATGGGACACGGCCAGGTACAACTAATATGTGACATGGAAATATATTTTCTGTGAATGGTTAAATGCTTTTTTAATGTCGAGAAGTTTAGAGGAAATATTTATGAACTTTACCTAGCAGACACTCGCAGAAACGCTCTACATTTATGGCGAGATTCTGCTTGAGTTTTGAGACCTGTCTTCTAGTGCGGGCACTGTGAATATTTTTCTGTGCTTATGTATTGATTCCATTGCAGACAAACAAAGTAAGTGAACTGTGTCACGAATCGAACTGTCGCGCCAGTCCTTCGCGCGCGCCTGCCTTTAGCTAGAGGGTGTCCTTGGGCGTCTTCGAAGAGGTTCCTGGCGTGCTCGCTCTGCCGCAGACAGTCCGCCGAGGAGGCAGGTGTGGCCTTGCAGGAAAGCTCGTGGGCCTGCGGAGCACTTGGGAGCCCCGGGTTGGTAGATGACAACTGACGTTCGGGCTGTGTTCCAGTGGAGCTGGTGGTAGAGAGGGAAGAGTGGCCTTCTCCATCGTGGCCTAAGGACTGGTGCTGCAAATCGCTGTCCGTGTCAAGAATTCTACTCTACGCTCTACCATGGGACCGCAAGCTGTATGCTAACGTTTCTCCATTAGTGCCCGGTGAGAAGTTTCTGAAGTGGCCGCTTACATTTACAGTGCGCCAGTGTTGTTCGACTACGCTTACGACACTTGATCTCAGCAAAGTGTCTTGCAAGGCGTGCTGACCTGGTTAATACTCTTAACTGGGGGGGACCGCTTGAGCGAATTTGATTCCTGCTATTATCATCTCGTTACTTCAATCACTTGATTTGTTTGACAAGGTTCAGCCTCCTGCGATACAGCTTCCTTCTAACTACATGCTTTCATTTTATTGCCTTAGTCCTCTGGCAAGAAGTGAACATACGACAATATCTTCAGTGAATGTTGTCGTTGTGAATTGCGTCAAGTTTTGGTGTAACTTTTAACGCTCTTTTTTTATTTTTTTTTATTTTGCGGTGCTCCTTGTTGAGCTGGCGCAACCTGGGCACGCTAAGGCATTGATGGGACTTTTTTATTAAACCCAATAGTGTGGGCTTTGCGATAAAAATTTTTTACTTCCTGTAAATGGTGCAAAATTGTGTTAACTTACAATAGTTCACTGTTATATAGCCTGGTACCAAGAATTTTTACGTATCCTTCTCACATTTTGGAACAGAGTGGTACTGAAGAAGGCGAGTGTTTAATATTTCAATCTAATCCCTAAAACTAATCCCCAGAGCATGATATAGAGCTGCCTGCTACCACGATGTAAGACGTGTGTTAATATTATTGTGGTTATCATAATAGCATAGCGTATGTTTCACAACCAGTTAATTTCGATTACTAGGCCATGTTCTTGTAGAGTGTCATCGGATTCAACTGCTCGGTGTGTACTGCTTGCAAACCAGAATGTAGCTCTGAGTATTCTATCAAAACTTCGTCTTCAGATTTCTTATAACAGTTGTTGTACATATCTTTTCTTAAAATAGTCTCTAAATCGATATAAATGTTACTGGATGCACCCAGTTAAGGTTAATTATTTCTTTCAGGATTGTTATTTGATTTTATTTAAAGACCTATGCCGTAAAGATTGTGTAATTTTACTCAAACATGGCACTGAGCACTATGGGACTTAACATCTATGGGCATCAGTCCCCTAGAACTTAGAACTACTTAAACCTAACTAACCTAAGGACATCACACAACACCCAGTCATCACGAGGCAGAGAAAATCCCTGACCCCACCGGGAATCGAACCCGGGAGAATTTTACTCTCAAGTGCTCACTGGTGTAAAGTATATTCGGTAAATTTCATCTTATCTGTGTCCTCGTTTTGCAGTGTTCTCAGTTCGGAAATTTGTAATTATATTCTTTGGTTCTGGGGGCCATTCACGAAATTTGTTAATTTGGTGAATTGTGAAATTTTGTACTTTTAGTAAAATGTGGTTCAAATGCTCACTAATGAATGATTTTCAATCCCAATTTTCCCAGGTTTTCCTTGTCTTTCCTAGTAGACGCGTACTGAGCCGTCTTAGTCAAGTAATGCATTCGTAAGCACACTGGAATTGGGACGTTGCTGGTTGAAACACCTGTACAGATAACTAAATTTAGTCTTCGTAGCTTCGTTAAAGTTCTAAGATAAAGGATACGGCTCACTTCTTTTCCTATCTTTCCCATTCGTCCCTCGAGGCTCGTCCCTAAATACGACGTTGTCGACAGAACATTAATTCTCAATTCCCCTTCCTTCGCTTGGCGGCTGCGATGGCGGACGGTCGCACTCCAGCTCCCGGCCTTCAAGGGCAGCAATTGCCTACCGTTAGGAATTGTTTTGGATACGTTACAGTGCTTTCCATTACTTCCGGATAGCGTCTGATTAATGCTACTGTTATATACACCGTGATTCATCGAGTTTTTATTCGTTTTTTGTCTTCCGTGATTTAAAACCTATGTTTAGTGAACGTCTGTTGCGTTTTAACAAGCTACAGTAATGTCAGCATCTGCCCGCCATCTAGGTGTTACGTGTTATTTTGGATTCATTACATTGCCTTACTCGCTTCGAGTCTTCTGCTACCTACCTTCGAGGGGAGCAGCTGTTGTGCTACGTCTGCCTTACTCCAGATAGCTGCACAACTCTCCAGAATACAAACTCTTACTAATAATTACTTCGTTACAGTTTAACCCTCCGCCGGGCGCAATCGGCCTGACAGGCACAGCTGGCGTGTTTTTCTCCCTCTGTCGCGAAGTAGGCGGCGTGGGATTTCCCCGCCACTAGTAGCTTCCTATCTTCAGGTGCTGTTTACAACTCACTCCATTAGTGTTCGCGTGACCCTCGTGGAGAAGAGGTGTGACGTTTGTGGCCTCGGAAGCTCGTGGCGCCTGATGACGTCTCGCTTACGAAGGTGAGTATTTTTGGTTCTTTTTCATCAGAGTGCTTATTTTGTTTATTTGATGGATGAGTAACATGAATTTTGTGAATTATTTACGCAAATATATACTATTTGCGCCTGAACACATAATTATCCTGGCACCCCAGATTTTCCACAAATATGGCTCGGAATTACTGTGATCTGTCTACCCCACGTCATCTTGAGGAAACACAGGTTTTGCTGATGTGCGCTGAAGAGGAAGACCCCATGCTGATTGAGGATCTTATGGGATGAGAGTGACATTGATTCTGAAGACGAGGTGGAAGAACCTGAAGGCGATTCTGTAACAGAGAAAGATGATGAGGAGACTGATGAAGATGAAGAAAGAAGGGACCACAAAACAAATAGCTTTTATTTAGGAAGAGATAATAAGACCATGTGGGCCAAAAAGCCACCTAGGAAAAGAAAGCGCAAGGAGTCTCACAACGTCATCACTCACCTTCCTGGAGTCATAGGAAATGCTAAGAATGCTAAAACTGCAGTTGACTGTTGGAATAATATATTCACTGATGACATCCTTGATATGATCGTTAGATACACAAACCGATACATGGCCACTATCAAGGATCGTTTCTCCAGAGAGAGAGACGTCAGTTCCACAGATGTAATCTATCTAAGGGCGTGTATTGGCTTGTGGTACCTAGCAGGAGCATACAGAGGGAACCGTCAAAGTCTGGAGGAATTTTGGGGGACTGAAGGCGACGGCGTTGTAAAATACAGCCTCGTGATGAATCTCAAAGTATTTAAGAGTCTGATACGTTGCCTTCGTTTTGATGACCGAATGATCAGAACCCAACGAAAAGAATTTGACCGGCTAGCACCGATTCGTGAAGTTTTTGAAAAGTTTATGGAAAATTGTCAAAAGAACTACTCCCCTGGTGGAAACGTCACAATAGACGAAATGCTTCCAGGTTTTCGTGGAAGATGTGTTTTTCGGTAGTACATACCATCAAAACCAAACAAATATGGAATAAAACATTTTGCTCTTGTTGATGCTAAAATGATGTATACAGTCAGCATGGAGATCTACGTTGGATTACAGCCATCGGGGCCGGCCGGAGTGGCCGAGCGGTTAAAGGCGCTACAGTCTGGAACCGCACGATCGCTACGGTCGCAGGTTCGAATCCTGCCTCGGGCATGGATGTGTGTGCTGTCCTTAGGTTAGTTAGGTTTAAGTAGTTCTAAGTTCTAGGGGACTTATGACCACAGCAGTTGAGTCCCATAGTGCTCAGAGCCATTTTTTGAACAGCCATCGGGTCCCTTCTGTGTGAGCAACAAGCCAAGTTAAGTTGGATCTGGCCGCAATATTACGGCAGGTAACTGGTTTTCTAATTTTGAACTCATCGACTATTCGAAAACAAAAAAGCTGTCATTTGTTGGAGCTGTCAGACAAAATAAAAGGCAATTGCCATCAGAATTAGTTGAAGTAAAAGAGAAGGAACGATACAGCAGCATGTTAGGCTTTAATGATGTGTAGCTTTTGGTTTCCTACATACCACACCAGAATAAAAATGTGATTGTTGTATCTTCGTTGCACAAAGACGCTGCAATTGATACCGAATGTGGAGAGAAAAATAAACCACGGATTGTTACTTTCTACAATTCCAGATAAAGTGGTATTGATAACTTTGATAATGATAATGATAATGATAATGATAATTTTTTTCACAATGCTGAATGTGGGTCGTATGAACTCACAGGTAATTTATCTTGGAAATCAACTGGAGAAAATGTGTAGAACAGTGTGCCTAAAATAACTGGCACATCAACTTGTTCTTGGAGAGCTACACAGAAGTAGTATAAAAAAGGTTGGAATTCCCCCCACCCGGCAAAGTCGGCTCAAAAGATTTATCCCCACAGAAGATAGAGAGGAATCACCACGTTTCCTACCTCCAAAAAGACGTAGATGCACCACCTGCACTACAGAAACGGGTTGCAGAAGAATGTCAAACTATGAATGTAAAAACGGCCATAGCGCAATCTGCCTATCCCACGCAAATATGGTCTGCCAACTTTGCTTTTATGTGCGCCAATGTGTTCCTTCTGGTAATTCTGAGTGAGTGTGAAAGGCACCAGCATCAAGAAAGTGGCTTACAATTGGAGTTATTTCCTTAAATTTACTGTTTCATAAAATTTATGTACTAAAACTGTAACTGTTTGGTGGTGGTTTCAGAATTTAAGTCCTTTCAATTTTGTAACTTTTGTGGTTAATAAATTATTTTTTCATCCACTTTCTTATGTTCTGTCTCTACACATTCCGATGAAAGTAACTAATTACGTTTAGGGTACTAAAATTGAGAATCTGAGATAATAGGTGATTTCAAAATCTGTGCCTGTCAGGCTCATTGCACCCGAACTCAGGAGTCCCAGAATAGCACCTGACCGAGGGTTAAGTGTATGGTAGTGCTTTTACGTTAACAATAAGAATAGCATCATGTGTGTGAGCCGTGGCGCCATTTAGTTGTACACTGTTCTGTCTGGTGCCACTGGCTCAGGTGTAGTTTCGACTATCCCTCTTCCGGCCCCACTGCCAATATCTATGAGGAAAAGTTGCTATCTGTGGGTTGTGTATTTAGAAGATCTTTGCTTGCCGACGGATATATATACGGGGTTCGCTGGCCCGAGAGCGAGGCACGAAGTTGGGGGATTGCTGGTAGCGTCGCGACAAGAGATAGTCACGATATCCGAGCGGCCGAAGCCACGAGCAGCACGAGGAGGGCCTGCGCAGAGCGGAGATATCGGAGAACTTCACCGGGGTCATCGTCGACTACTAGCAGCAGGACGACATTCCGTCGGCTGGTCGGCAGCATTCGTGTCGGATGACCTCTCGTGGCCTGGCGGCCCTCTCCTACCTGGCTTTCATCGGCACCACACAGTAACCGCTGGGACGCAACGTGTATCCATTGAACTGCTTACTGATAAAAGGCAGTAACATTATGTGATCCTCGTGGTGATTTGTTTCTTTGTCTACCTTCCCTCCTTATTATTTTATGGTTTTTACCCGACGCTCAGAGTTTTACTCTGTTGGCTCTTTGGCCTTAAATATGGGCTGTAGCATTGCACGAAGACACTAGTTGTCGGTTGAAAACTTACCCCGCTATTATATTGCCTTTCCTTTCTTATTTGTGTCCTATCAGTAATGTTTTAATTAATCAGCTCCCGGTCGTAAATACAGTAGGAACAATTCTACTAAGGCACAGGTTGCCGTTAAACAAAAGAGGAAATTTGTGGTTAGATTTAGGTGTTAACCAGTTCAGTTCTTTGACTGTAATTGCATTTCTCAGTCATTAGTTATAATCTGAACAACCCGTCGTACTAGGCTGTTCGTTTCCGTGTTTGAGAGGCCGGGACATTATTGGTACATTTTAGCTGGATTTTGTGGTTAGGTCGAGTGAGTTCTCTTGTAAGAAGTGTCCACAAGTGATGTTTTAAGACGTTCCTTAAGAGCGGTATTAATAACTGACAATCAGAGTAACCTTGAAAACAGTAACAGTCAACGGTCACCAGGAATTTAGTCAATTGTCAGAAGGGACGTGTTAGGGTCGAGTCGCTCCTTGGCTGACGATTGAAATTAAGAGGTGGGTTATTTTGAAGTAAGCCTTGTCATTGTCATATTGTTTCATAATCTGTTTAACCTGTAAGCAAAGGCGCGCATTTTAACTCCGAACCATTCGACATACAGCTTTCAAATTAGAAGTTAAGTCATTTGTTTTGAGTAACTGAATCAGTCTTGTCATCAATGGTGCTTCTATAGTTTTCATGTGTTGCAGAAGGACACACAGTGGCCAGCGGGGTAGTGAACACCGCTGTTTCACCCGATAACGGGCGGGCTGCAGGTCCGGCTGTCTTGTAATCATTCTCACACTGTTTGATGTTTCGCAATACAGCACTTAAGATTTCTGGCAATGTGACTGCAAGGAACTCCTACAGAAATTTTTCCATACGTAAAGCATTAGGAACGGGTCGTGGGCAGAAATGGCTCAACACGTGAAAAAGGAATAACGTTTAATATATTAATAACCGCAGCACACAAAAATGGTTTATTATGAGCGTCGGAGACGTCAGCCAGATGCTGCATCCTTAAAACGGCGTGATCAGTAATTGCTCACAACAGGTGTGATTGAATCTGAACAATGTGTTCCGTATACTACCTTAAGATCAGGTAGAGACCGAACATGTCCGCAGTAAACGCTTATTTTACGTATCCCGAGGGCTAAAAGTCACATGGATTCAGATCAGATTATCTTGCTGGTTTAAATCCTGCCTCGGGCATGGATGTATGTGATGTTAGTTAATTACTACTAAAAACAGTCTTGATCACGATTTATTTAACAAGGTGACCGGTTTCGACCACTACTGTGGTCATCTTCAGACCATTGAGTAGGAACCTCTTTCTGTTGGAGAATCACTAGTAGTGATTCTCCAACAGAAAGAGGTTCCTATTCAATGGTCTGAAGATGACCACAGTAGTGGTCGAAACCTGTCACCTTGTTAAATAAATCGTGATCAAGACTGTTTTTAGTAGTAATTATTTATAAGACATTGATCACTGCTGTTCCCATAATGCATTCAAAAGTAATTGATGTTAGTTAGGTTTAAGTAGTTCTGAGTCCAGTGGACTGATGATCTCAGATGTTAAGTCCTATAGTGCTTAGAGCCATTTGAACCATTTTTTGCTGTCAGCAGTCAAGCTAGCGCAATGACTGAGCACAGTGATTTAAAAAGAATAGGATACAATGATCGAGAAGTTCCTCATAAGCCACACTTTCCCGTCTTTCCTATTGTGAATCATAAAGAACCCTAGAATGGTATCAACAGTGACACTAGTTAACGGTGGATGAGTGGAAACGAGTTATTTTGACTGATAAATCAAACTGTATCATGATGTAATCCAATGGATGTATTTGGGTTGAGAGTAGACCTGGAGAACATTCCTGCCATCATATTTAGTAGATGGTGTTAAGTTGTGGGAATATTATTCGTAGCCAGGTTGTGCTCCCCTCATTGAGGCCGAGACTATGCTGATTATATGAGCAGTTGTGATAGTACTGTGTACCATGTACAGTAGGGGAACAGTCTGGAACCAATGATTGTATCAGCATACCAATGTGCTGTTACATTAAGCAGCATCTATGAAGCAATGGTTTGTGGACAATAAGGTTCCTGAAATTGGCTCTACAGCCTAGATTCTTGATCTGAACTCAGCGAAACGTTTTTGGGACGAGTTAAAACATGGAATTCGCTTCAGATCCAGACACATTCCATCGCAGTATGAGGAAAGGAGGGAACAAGGCCAAATTCTGCTGACATCAGCATCAGCAATCCTGGAAACGCTGACACCAGCAGCAGCATTCAATGGATGAAATGTCAATTGATTTGCATAGAAAACCGGTGCTTGAGTTTAAACCTGGGGATGTGGACTGGATTGTTTGGAGGAAAGAGACCAAACAGCGAGGTCATCGGTCTCATCGGATTAGCAAAGGACGTGGAAGGAAATCGGTCGTGCCCTTCCCGGCATCTGCGTGGAGCGATTTAGGGAAATCACGGAAAACCCAAATCAGTATGGCCGGACGCGGGATTGAACCGTCGTCCTGGGGATGGGGTAATACACATAAAACATTTTAATATGATTAATTTAAACGATTTGTATAATGATTTACTGATTGTGGCAGGCAGACTGAGCTGCATACTGGAAACTTAATTCACAAATTGCGTAAGCACAATGTGAATTTAAACCAATTAGAGGGCTGCTGCTCACAACCACTTTTTACAAGCTGGGAGAATGGACAGTTCTTTCAAAAAGGGTGTGCAGTTACAACAAATACAAGACCTTGTGTTAGTCGATCCTAAGAGGTAGTGCATTTTCTTACCATTCTATTGCATTGTTATTATCTGTTGAACGATATATCTCTCGTCTACAGTCATAGACTCTTCCATTATCATGCCTTTCCACGCTTAATGCAGAAACCTGTGAGTAAGTTCCTCTGATAGACATTACAAAAAATAGGCTTGTTAAGCTTTTCTCGTCTCGTCAGTTGGACATGTGAGACCTAGACTCAAGCGCAGGCAGTGAACAAATGATGGAATTCAAGCAGTGGAATTATAAAAGCCGAAATTGCTCAAAGGGTTGGAGACAGAACTTGCACACCATTGGCTGAAATGTCAGTGCCCCAGGGCCCCACCAATACTGGGCCCCAACGCTGAGGCGCATACATTACGATATTTAGCATGCTGTAGCAATGCAAGAAGTTCTGGGAATTTGGGTGAGAATTCCGGGAATACTGATGCTGATGTCAGGGTTTCCAGAGATGCGATTCTGATGTCAACAAAGTTTGGACTTATTCTCTCCTTGCCCTCCTACTCATCACTACTTTCTCGGGGTTGAGCTATTTACGAAGCCTGGACTGCCATTCCTGCACAGGCATTCAGAAATCTGATTGGTAGTGTCCTCAGAAAAGTTAAAGCTGACGTAAAGGCTAACGGTGGACTCACTCCATATTAATGTCCACTTTTTATCAGATAGAGTATCCTGGAGTTCCAGTCGCTCTGGTCGCTCTTTGTTCTGATAAATGTATGTCAACCACCGTTCGCTATAGCATATACGTTCTCTCCTGTAACAAATTACGCTGTCGAAACCGTTATCTAGGTCAACAAATCCTGTGATGATCTCTTCGTTTTCTTTGTCAAATCTTGCTTCCATTAAAAATTGTAGCGTCACCCCAGTTGTTCCTTTATCTTTTGTACATAGTGTTACATTTCGTGGAAATACAAGATGTGAAACACAGATACAGCATTCAGAAGAGGGGTTCTACGTGTGACGCACTTCCGAATCCAGCGTATTTGGACTATGGTGCACTTTTTACAGGATGACCTCGTTGGATACTTCGTCAATGTATTTCATTGTCAAACTGTCGTTGCATCTGAGAGGCTACGACATGCAACATGGCTTTTGCATGTGGCTGAGGTTGAGTTCTATTCACGACGAGAGAGAATCCCTTCTACCCCTCCTCCCGCCCCCCCCCCCCCATCACCCGTCAGCTCCTAGCAAAGCCCACAACTCGCTCCCGTGGGAGAGATTCCCGCCGGCGGTCAAGATAAAGAGCCACGGATTGCGGGCCGATTTTAATTTCCCAGAGGGACGTCTGCCCCCACGCGGGCTGCAGCTCCGCTTGTTCCGCTATGTACTTCTGATCTCTAGTACTCCTAGAAATGGCCGGGTGGACCGAATAATAGGGTGGCACGGCTGACGGGGTCCCGCAGATTGCATTTCAATTCAATAAGAGCCCCACCCTTCCGGAGACAAGACCGTCTCTCTCTCTGTGTTTGCTTTCAGATAATATAGCCGATGCCACGTGTACGCCAAGTATAGCGGACAAAAGAAAGCAATTAGAAAAATACTCGAACGCCTTGTCATCTAAAACAAAGGAACGTTATAGTACAATATAACATCGAAATAAAGTTAGGGATTGGACCAAAGGTAGTAGCGGATGGCAAACTGAGATGGAATCATTGGCTCATTCGATTTAAGTAGTCAAAGGAAATGATGGCAAACATAAATCTTGACAAGATGTTTTGACGAAAGATTCAGTTATGTTTGAAGAGATAAAAATTGGGGCATAATGCGGAAAGTTAGAAGAATGTCTACTCCTGGACAGCATGCAATCAACTTCTACATTAGACAAATGCGATTATAAATACAATTTTTACTTTAATTGATAACGTAACTGAGGTATTTCACTGATTAGATACGTAAAAAATGAAAATAGGTTAAGGAAACCCTTTTTACAATTCACTAAGTGGTGGAATACTTACTTCGGTTTTTGAGAAGATGAAAAAGAAGTAAGACTTATTATAATCATTATTTTCTCGTTTTTGATATAATCGTCTTTTTAAGATAGTCAAGAAAAATTCATTGTGCCAAAAATAAAAATTATAACTTACATCATTCTTCGATTGGAAATGAAATCTGCACATTATATGTTTTATAGTCGACTTCATGTCAGTAATGTTCTTCGTGTGAATGTTCACACATCTTTTAAGAAATTTTTAAGCCATACCTGAATAAAATTCGTGGACTTGATTGGTTCACTGGGGTCTTTTAAAATGTTGTCTTTAAACGAACTTCCTTATTCGAACAGAGGGTAAATACGATGTAGTTCTCCAAAAATCGTTTTTTACGAAATTAATTAAGAATGTTCTCGGTGGATTATTTTGACTATAAGCTTTGTTATGTAGCAGATGATAATTCAGCAAGAAGCCGAAACTTTTTTCTTAGAAAAATGTTAATAATAACTACACATTTACATGTCTGTAATTAAGAACTTATATCCAGACTGAAACTCCTATATGTTATAGAAGGTTTACCTGAGAAGAAAGAATTAATGTGCTTCTCAAACAGTGCTGACTGCTTGCGCATTGAGCTTGTACATTACGATGTAAAGCAAAAATTACGTACAGAAAGTTTGTTCCAATTCTATTATTATAATTTACTTTTCGTAAGAAGATTTTTAATCTTGCAATCTTTTAATAAAGAGTTCGTGAAGTTGCCTATAATATCCTATAATTGGCTTTATATTTGCGATGGCCTTGGGGATTTCCTAGAAAAGCTTTTAGAATGATTTTTCAAAATATCCTCTTCCCCCTGTCTTCTGTAAGGCAAGCTGGCTTACCGTTTAAGAATGTCATCAGCATATGGGTAATTAGAGACGGATCACAATATCATACGGGTCAAGGATTGGACACGATATTAGCTATGTCCCTGATGTGCATGACACGCATGCTGAATGTGCATCAAATCTGATTATCGTTCTGCTCAATGTAGTTCATGAGTGTCTTTGGAATTAATTGATTTTTTCTGGAAGAAAATTCCGTCGGAATAAAATTGAGAGATAATATGATCGTATTGTACCCTGGGTGACGCTACCTCAACGGACGCAAGAAGTGTGCGGTTATTTTAGGTTTTGTAGCTCGTTCCGAACCTGCCTGTTAGGATTTGGTATTCACTGTTCTCATCTGCATTGGACTAGAAGACGGACATTACCCTCTAAGGGCAGGTTCAACTGCCGTTACTATACACAATACTGAGATATTGTTTTTTCCAATTTTTTACTATGGTAGGGCAGAGTAAACAATGTTTGTGGGGCGTTAGAGTCAACCTGGAGAACAGCTCCATTCCTCGTCCCTGAAATTGCTACAAACGGCTCGTGCTCAGCACAAATGAGTGCGCTAGCCACTGGTACAAACTTCTCCTTTTCGAAAGGCGTCACCGCTGTCTTCTCAGGGGTGTCAAGTAGGGAGTAGGACCCTACAGTAAGAATTAACTCTCTACAGCGTTCTTACAACATTTCTCAAACAAAACAATAAAGTTCTCCGCTTACGCTATTGACCAATCACTTCGGCTTCGATAACTGTATATGAATGATATAATAAATGTTGCTGTAGGATTTACCATAATATTGCCTAGGAACTGCTATTATCGGCCCTGTAACGAGAGCAAAGGCTCTAAATCTTCACAGTGTCAGCCATGCATGCTGAACTGCATATAAGTACAGGTATAGAAGCGGGAAATACAAAGAAAGCATGAAGTGTAAAGGTATTACCAGGAACCCAAACTCTGGCAGCTGCGATGAGGACTTAACTTATATCTTTTCCTATACTCTAATATTGCTTCTCTCATATTATCCTGTAGTTCGGTTTTTAAGTTTTCTCAATAGTTTATATCATTTAGATGAAGTAGGAATAAGATGCTCATATCAGTGGTAGAACCGTTGTTCCTTATACTGTATCATTATTAAACTTTCGATCCACTTTTACTTTAACTCATATTCAATGCAATACTCTGAAATAATTTTACTACTGCCAATACGATGTTTAATTTTGTCATTAATTAAATGTTGTTGTTGTTGTGGTCTTCAGTCCTGAGACTGGTTTGATGCAGCTCTCCATGCTACTCTATCCTGTACAAGCTTCTTCATCTCCCAGTCACTACTGCAACCGACATCCTTCTGAATCTGTTTATGTGTATTCATCTCTTGGCTCCCTCTACGATTTTTCCTCCCCGCTGCCCTCCAATACTAAATTGGTGATCCCTTGATGCCTCGAAACATGTCCTACCAACCGATCCCTTCTTCTAGTCAAGTTGTGCCACAAACTTCTCTTCTCCCCAATCCTATTCAATACCTACTCATTAGTTACGTGATCTACCCACATTATCTTCAGCATTCTTCTGTAGCACCACATTTCGAAAGCTTCTATTCTCTTCTTGTCCAAACTGGTTATCGTCCATGTTTCACATCCATACATGCCTACACTCCACACAAATACTTTCAGAAACGACTTCCTGACACTTAAATCTATACTCGATGTTAACAAATTTCTCTTCTTCAGAAACGATTTCCGTGCCATTGCCAGTCTACATTTTATATCCTCTCTACTTCGACCATCATCTGTTATTTTGCTCCCTAAATAGCAAAACTCCTTTACTACTTTAAGTGTCTCATTTCCTATTCTAATCCCCTCAGCAGCACCCGATTTAATTTGACTACATTCCATTATCCTCGTTTTGATTTTGTTGATGTTCATCTTATATCCTCCTTTCAAGACACTGTCCATTCCGTTCAACTGCTCTTCCAAGTCATTTGCTGTCTCTGACAGAATTGCAATGTCATCGGCGAACCTCAAAGTTTTTACTTCTTCTCCATGAATTTTACTACCTACTCCGAATTTTTCTTTTGTTTCCTTTACTGCTTGCTCCATATACAGATTGAATAACATCGGGGAGAGGCTGCAACCCTGTCTCACTCCTTTCCCAACCACTGCTTCCCTTTCATGCCCCTCGATTCTTATAACTGCCATCTGGTTTCTGTACAAATTGTAAATAGCCTTTCGCTCCCTGTATTTTACCCCTGCCACCTTCAGAATTTGAAAGAGAGTATTCCAGTTAACGTTGCCAAAAGCTTTCTCTAAGGCTACAAATGCTAGAAACGTAGGTTTGCCTTTTCTTAATCTTTCTTCTAAGATAAGTCGTAGGGTTAGTATTGCCTCACGTGTTCCAACATTTCTACGGAATCCAAACTGATCTTCCCCGAGGTCCGCTTCTACCAGTTTTTCCATTCGTCTGTAAAGAATTCGCGTTAGTATTTTGCAGCTGTGACTTATTAAACTCATAGTTCGGTAATATTCACATGTGTCAACACCTGCTTTTTTGGGATTGGAATTATTATATTCTTCTTGAAGTCTGTGGGTATTTCGCCTGTCTCGTACATCTTGCTCACCAGATGGTAGAGTTTTGTCATGACTGGCTCTCCCAAGGCCATCAGTAGTTCTAATGGAATGTTGTCTACTCCCGGGGCCTTGTTTCGACTCAGGTCTTTCAGTGCTCTGTCAAACTCTTCACGCAGTATCTTATCTCCCATATCATCTTCATTTACATCCTCTTCCATTTCCATAATATTGTCCTCAAGTACATCGCCCTTGTATAAACCCTCTATATACTCCTTCCACCTTTCTGCCTTCCCTTCTTTGCTTAGAACTGGGTTTCCATCTGAGCTCTTGATATTGATACAAGTGGTTCTCTTCTCTCCAAAGGTCTCTTTAATTTTCCTGTAGGCAGTATCTATCTTACCCCTAGTGAGACAAGCCTCTACATCCTTACATTTGTCCTCTAGCCATGCCTGCTTAGCCATTTTGCACTTCCTGTCGATCTCATTTTTGAGACGTTTGTATTCCCTTTGGCCTGCTTCATTTACTGCATTTTTATATTTTCTCCTTTCATCAATTAAATTCAATATTTCTTCTGTTACCCAAGGATTTCTATTAGCCCTTGTCTTTTTACCTACTTGATCCTCTGCTGCCTTCACTAATTCATCCCTCAGAGCTAGCCATTCTTCTTCTACTGTATTTCTTTCCCCCATTCCTGTCAATTGTTCCCTTATGCTCTCCCTTAAACTCTCTACAACCTCTGGTTCTTTCAGTTTATCCAGGTCAAAAATGGTTCAAATGGCTCTGAGCACTATGGGACTTAACAGCTATGGTCATCAGTCCCCTAGAACTTAGAACTACTTAAACCTAACTAATCTAAGGACATCACACAACACCCAGCCATCACGAGGCAGAGAAAATCCCTGACCCCGGCGGGAATTGAACCCGGGAACCTGGGCGTGGGAAGCGAGAACGCTACCGCACTACCATGAGATGCGGGCTTATCCAGGTCCCATCTCCTTCAATTCCCACCTTTTTGCAGTTTCTTCAGTTTCAATCTGCAGTTCATAACCAATAGATTGTGGTCAGAATCCACATCTGCCCCCGAAAATGTCTTACAATTTAAAACCTGGTTCCTAAATTGTAGTATCTCCAGGATTCTTCCAGGTATACAACCTTCTTTTATGATTGGTCCATAAAAGTATAAAAGCGATAGACCAGAAAATAAATGACGAATTCTCATTATATTCTTGTGGTATTTGGCAGGTAATCACATAAAATTTGTTATCCAGTCCGCAAATGAAATACAGGGTGATTCAAAGAGAATACCACAAGTTTAAAAATGTGTATTTAATGAAAGAAACATAATATAACCTTCTGTTATACATCATTACAAAGAGTATTTAAAATGGTTTTTTTTCACTCAAAAACAAGTTCAGAGATGTTCAATATGGCCCCCTCCAGACACACGAGCAATATCAACCCGATACTCCAACTCGTTCCACACTCTCTGTAGCATATCAGGCGTAAGAGTTTGGATAGCTGCTGTTATTTCTCGTTTCAAATCATCAATGGTGGCTGGGAGAGGTGGCCGAAACACCATATCCTTAACATACCCCCATAAGAAAAAATCGCAGGGGGTAAGATCAGGGCTTCTTGGAGGCCAGTGATGAAGTGCTCTGTCACGGGCTGCCTGGCGGCCGATCCATCGCCTCGGGTAGTTGACGTTCAGGTTTCATAACTAACCTTTACCATAGGACTCTCCATACAGTTGATTGTGGAATTTGCAGCTCTCTGCTAGCTCTGCGAGTCGATTTTCCTGGGCTGCGAACAAATGCTTGCTGGATGCGTGCTACATTTTCATCACTCGTTCTCGGCCGTCCAGAACTTTTCCCTTTGCACAAACACCCATTCTCTGTAAACTGTTTATACCAACGTTTAATACACCACCTATCAGGAGGTTTAACACCATACTTCGTTCGAAATGCACGCTGAACAGCTGTCGTCGATTCACTTCTGCCGTACTCAATAACAATAAAAGCTTTCTGTTGAGTGGTCGCCATCTTAGCATCAACTGACGCTGACGCCTAGTCAACAGCGCCTCAAGCGAACAAATGTACAACTAAATGAAACTTCATAGCTCCCTTAATTCGCCGACAGATAGTGCTTAGCTCTGCCTTTTGTCGTTGCAGAGTTTTAAATTCCTAAAGTTGTGGTATTCTTTTTGGATCACCCTGTACTCTGCGCAATGTAAAGACACTTATCTTTCGCCAGCCGCATACGTAATCGTCTGCAGTTGGTCGGGTCTCGGCCCAAGTTCAATTACAGCATGGTCACTGTACGCCGCAGCACTTTATAATGAAAAGTAACTCAAGTTGTCCGCGCGACCGCTACGGTCGCAGGTTCGAATCCTGCCTCGGGCATGGATGTGTGTGACGTCCTTAGGTTAGTTAGGTTTAAGTAGTTCTAAGTTCTAGGGGACTGATGACGTCAGCAGTTAAGTCCCATAGTGCTCAGAGCCATTTCAACCATAATTCAAGTTATGTTTGCAGGCAACAAAAATTGATGATAGCAGTAGACCGAAACGATCACGTTTATGTTGCAACAAGGTCGTGGACTTTCTTCAATAAGTTGTTATCATATCACCCACAGTAGAAGATCTCTATTCTGTCTGCAGTATAACACATGAAATGTGTGACGGTCCAGAACTAACGGGTGCTGGTATGTCATACCTTAAAAATAATGCAATTTTCATGTTCCATTGTTGTATTTACTAAACAGCCATCTCAAATACTATTGATCCAATGGGTCGTTGAATATTTCTGAACAAATTAGTAAAGTGCCCCCAATCTTGTTAAAAATAAATCAGTTTATTTTCTGACACTTTTCACAGCAAGCACTTCTTCTATTCCTCTGGTGTATACATTTTCTCAAGTTCACTCTTAATCTACTAGGCAAACATGTGAATAATATGAAACAATATATAACGAAAAAAGTTCTTAGTCGATGAACCAAGTTCAGTGCACTTACCGCAGAATTAACTTCAGTAAAATGCCGGATTTCTCGGTTTTATTGCGTCATTCACTAACCTTTGTTCCATCCGTTGCCTGAGGTACTTGCAGAAATTCCTTATTTAACTAACCCACTGCCTTGTGCAATTTATTTCATTGCGTGTTTAGCAGAGAATTTTCATATTGACGGCAGTCAAACGCAACGGGTATAGGCCACTGTATGAATATACAGAAGTGTTACGGGAAACTCCCAGCTCAGGCACTCACGTTTATTTATTTTGTCGCAATATGATACATACCTTAAGAAGATAAATTGTCAGTAAAGGTTGATCCCTAAAGAACACCACGTTAGATTTGTAAAGGGGGTGGCAGGGGAATATGGAAACAGCTAAAACACAAGTCATTACGACGCCTAATACGGTGTAAGAGACCCACAGAAATTCAAAAAAACACATTACTAGCCATTAAAATAGCTACACCAAGAACAAATGCAGATGATAAACGGGTGCACATTGGCCAAATATATTATACTAGAAGTGACATGTGATTAGATTTTCACGCAATTTGGGTGCATAGATCCTGAGAAACCAGTACCCAGAACAACCACCTCTGGCCGTAATAACGGCCTTGATACGCCTGTGCATTGAGTCAACCAGAGCTTGGATGGCCTGTACAGGTACAACTGCCTATGCAGATTCAACGCGATACTGCAGTTCATCAAGAGTAGTAACTAGCGTACTGTGACAAGCTAGTTGCTCGGCCACCATTGACCAGACGTTTTCAGTTGGTGAGAGATCAGGAGAATGTGCTGGCGAGGGCTGCAGTCGAACATTTTCTGCATCCAAAAAGGACCGTACAGGACTTGCAACATGCGGTCGTGCATTATACTGCTGAAATATAGGGTTTCGCAGAGCCACAAGTCGTAACACATATGAAATGTAACGTTCGCTGTTAAAAGTGCCGTCATCGCGAACAACAGGTAACCAAGTCGTGTAACTAATGGCACCCCATACCAACACGCCGGGTGATACGCCAGTATGGTGATGACGAATACACGCTTCCAACATGCGTTCACCGCGATGTCGTCAAACACAGATGTGACCATCATGATGCTGTAAACAGAACCAGGATTCATCCTACAAAATGACATTTTGCCATTCGTGCGCCCTGGATCCTCGCTGAGAATACCATAGAGGCGCTCCTGTCTGTGATGCACCGTTACGGGTAACCGCAGCCATGGTCTCCGAGCTGATAGTCCATGCTGCTGGTAACTTCGTCGAACTGTTCGTGCAGATGGTTGTTGTCTTGCAAACGTCCCCATCTGTTGACTCACGGATCGAGACGTAGCTGCACGATCCGTTACAACCATGAGGATAAGATGTCTGTCATCTCGACTGCTAGTGATACGAGGCCGTTGGGATCCAGAACGGCGTTCCGTATTACCCTCCTGAACCTACCGATTCCATATTCAGCTAACAGTCATTGGATTCAGAGCAACGCGAGCAGCAATGTCGCGGTAAGATAAACCGCAATCGCGATAGGATACAATCCGACCTTTATCAAAGTCGGAAACGTGATGGTACGTATTTCTCCTCCTTACACGAGGCATCGCAAGAGCGTTTCAGCAGGCAACGCCGGTCAACTGCTGTTTGTGTATGAGAAATCGTGTGGAAACTTTCCCCGTGTCAGCACGTTGTAGGTGTCTCCACCGTCGCCAACCTTGTGTGAATTCTTTGAAAAGCTAATCATTTGCATATCGCAGCATCTTCTTCCTGTCGGTTGAATTTCGCGTCTGTAGCGCGTCATCTTCGTGGTGTGGCAATTTTAATGGCCAGTATTGTACATCCAGTCGTCTCGGGACGGATAAATACACATCCTGTACAGTTTTCAAGGGATCCTTTTATGCAATATAGTGGCAATTTCAGGTAATGATGATGGAATCATCACACAACTATCCCTCCAAAGCATACCACGAAGGCCCAATATTACTGAGACCTGGTGACTGGTGATGAGGAGAGATACGTCAGTTCATTATCGTGCTCACAAAACCAGTTCTGGACGATGCGAGCTGTGTAAACGGGGTCCTGTGGTCTCGGATCTCAGATCCTCCACTGACGAATGACCATTGCAACAGCCAAAAGAGTCACACAATCCTTGGCAGTAATGCGACCTTGCAGAGTAAGGATTGGGCTTCATGGTATACTTACCTTATAGCTTCCAAATCATCAACGAACCCCTAACACGTTCCACTACTGGGACCCAGGATGTATACTCGGACAGAAGTTGGAAACGTGTGAAGCAAGGCTCATCCCACCAAATTAGTTTCATCCATCTCTCCATAGTCTAGGCTATATGTCTTCGGCACAACGTTTTCCTGTTACGGGCATTTGCAACACTGATGAGTGGTCTTACAATTAAAGCTCTTCCTGAAGCATCTTGATCATGGAACTTGCTTCGTCTTTACTAAGTTCGCGAGTGCGACTTTCTGTTCTGCAGTGACATTTGCAGCTGTCGTTCTCTTATTTTTCGTCACAATCCTCTTCAACGCCCTGTGGTAAGTTCACTCAACACATACATTCGTTCATTTTTTGACTTAGCAGAGGATGATGCCAGAATGGAATTTTCACTCTGCAGCGGAGTGTTCATTGATATGGAACATTCCTGGAAGATTAAAACTGTGTGCCGGACCGAGACTCTAACTCGGGAACTTTGCCTTTCTGAGTTACCCAAGCACGACATGACCCGTCTTCACAGCTTCAGTTCTGCCAGTAACCCGTTTCCTACCTTCCAAACTTCACAGAAGCTCTTCTGCGAACCTCGCAGAGCACTTCCCCGCGAAAGACAAAGGTCCTGAGTTCGAGTCGCGGTCCGGCATACATTTTTAATCTGCCGGGAATGTTTCAGCAGAGGATGTTCTCTTTCTTTCTCTACATGAGGTATAGTTTTCGATACGGTGTTTCTTGAAAAAGCAAACAGTACAGATATTTTGGATACAGAAGCACCCTCCATGCGAGATCCAACAATTTCCTTAAGTTGAATATATAACTCTCGAACAACTACATAGAACGCTCCAGGCATGGCTAGTATCTGCATTTATCTTCAAGAATGTATTGCTTGTGGTGTTTCCACATTTGTGTCCAATCCCTGTGTACGAGCCAGACATACCATAAAGTAGCACATGTGTATAAGAAGAAGAGATAGGGAGAGAGATAGAGAGAGAGAGAGAGAGAGAGAGAGAGAGAGAGTAAAGTGTGAGAGTTTTAGGGAGGAGATAATGGCAGCTATCCCCTGAGTTCGAATTGCTATCGCTCTGTTTAAGGAATGATCAAGAATAATTTCAAATAAAGAAGTATTATGTCTGTAATTTAAGCTAAAATTCGAAGTATTCGAATCGGTCCGAGAGGTGTTTCCCGAATTGAAAACCCTTTTTTTCCTTGTTCCTCATGTGAATTAACCATGTTCGTAGCGATGGTCCTTAAACTAATCATTTGTGTCTATATAATTCAGTCTAACTACGGAGATTAGCGTTCGCACACGCCTCTCAATGGACCTGTTTAACGAACTTAGCCCCATTGCTCTACCGGAATATTTTACGTTTCGAATAGGAAATAACCCTAAATCAAAAGCGATTATGCGAGGACTACTAATCTGTGCCGTCAGTAAAACAAAGTCCGGCGTTACGTTGAATTCAGGCTGGCGGTACATTAATGTGTTAGATCTGATAGCCAATTTAGTATGAAAATTGGAACCAATAAATGAGGAACAGAAATCGTTAAAACAATTTGCAGCTCGTTAAAACGTGATGCTTTGATTCTACTTGCCGCGATAATCAGCTGTTTGTAATCGATTTGCTCAGCTTTCCACACATGAAAATTTGTGTTCCGTTGTGCATGCGCGTTAAGTTCGAGTGACTGTACGTGTAATGTAATGAAGAGAAGTTTGTACAAATCACTTTTGCTGTAGCAGAAGATCCAAAATGAATTTATATATCTCGTATATTGCGCACACTTTGAAAGACAAGACTGCAGATTTTCACCTACAGAGGACCTCTCCTTAAAAACGATTTGTTGCTGTTAAATTTTGAATGATTTAATATGTTTGCCTGTTTAAAACTGTTGTAACATTAATATGTCAGTAGAGTTAGGACACCGAATATCCAGCAGTGCTGTAATGTTAATGATATGTCAATCAATGGTAATACTAGTGTCGCAGAATCTTTCCATTGCTCTCCAAAAGGAATATCTCTGAATTTTACAATATGACTCCAAATAAAATGTCACTGTGTTGCCAACCGAACCACGTAGGCACAATTTCCAATTTTTTGCCAAGAGAGTGTTGTGGTGAACTGTTTTGTATTTACAGCTAAAACCACGATGAACTTGGACAATCTTTTTGACGAAAAAGGACACTAAACGCCGGCGTTCATACAAAATGGCTATCAGAGATAAAACAGTGAGACAGCTGGCGTGAAACCGCGGACAACACACTTCCAACGCTAGTGGGTCAACACATGCTGCTGCTTTTATGTCATTAGAGTTACATACACGGATTAGGACGTCAGACGTGAAGTGGTCCACTACGCTGAACCTCCGTTTGGAAGCGACCTTCCCTGAGGCAGAAAGTGGACGTGATTTGCAGCAAGTGACTCATTTATAACAGGAGCTACAGTTTATGATCCAATTGGCCATCAGAGCTGATGACATCTCTTACACACATTATGTAATAAAATAAAAATTGCTGCTATAGGAGTTTAGAGTTTTTATTGTGATGGATCCATTTCGGATAGATTTTAATCTTCAGACCCTCTGATAAAGTTAGATAATATTTTTGTCTTGCTATAATGTGAGTTGTCGTATTTTCAGGTCGCGAATTTTGTACTTACATCCATATATCATCACTCGTCACTGTAAATCTGTATTCTGTTACAATGTTAAAGAAAATTTATGCTTACGTCCATATATCATCACTCGTCACTATAAATCTGTATTCTGTTAAAGTGTACGTTTAGAACTCTTATATTATAAACCTGTGTTGTGGTTCGCTACTGTTCTTAATCGTCCTTTCTCGTGATTTTTACAGTTCGAAATATTATCGTCAGATTTGACAGACCGATAGTTGTGACAATTGGACAAAGATGCTGCAAGGTTACAGTTAGTATGGTACGTTGATGTTATCATTTTGCTCTGCATGTATTATTCTTGTAATTCACGTACCTTTGGGTAGTTTTTTGTGTCAATGGATTACTTTTGACCATAATTGGGAAAAGATTTCTATGATATATTTATGTTTTAATTCTGTTTGTCCACTTAAAATACCACCAACGCGTTGTATTTTGTGTATGCATATATATGTCTCTTCAGGTACGTTCATTATTAAACATTTAGGTAATAAGCGTAAGATTTTCCCAGCGAACTCCATTCTGTCTTCGTTATGGTTATAGTTCTCAAAGTGGTTGAAGAATGTAGACTCATAATTTTCGGTAATACTCGTGTTCTCTCGATACAATGAAATTGCACCCTATGTGTCCTATAGCCATCATGGACTTCTCTTGGGAAAAACAAAATTACTAATAAAGACAAACCAAAGGATATACAAAGTCAACTGTAAGGAATTCAACAAATTTTAAATACTTGTAGGACAGACAAGGTGCAAATCTCCATATGTATCGAGGCACATGAGACTAAGCGAAATTAATCCTTCTACATCATTCAACCACTTAAAGTATGATAGCCACAACGCACAACGAATGGAATTAGCAATGAAAAGCTTACACATATAACCTAAAGGTTTAATAATGAATGTACCTGAAGAGACAAAAATCTACATACACACAATAGAATATCCTGACGACATTTTAAATGAACAAACGGATTTAATACAATAATTTCATACAAAATTATTTAGTTCAATCTCTAACCAAAGATAATGTAGAGACACAAGCAACTACACGCAGACACATCGATTGCAAAGATCACACATGCAGCCCAAAACTGTAACTGTAGAGCATCTTTGCCCACCTGTCACAACTGTCAAATCCGACGATAATATGTCAAATTATAAAAATTACGAGAAAGTAGATTGACAACAGCATCAAACCACAAAACAGACTATAAAGTAAGAATCCTAAATCTACACCAAATGGCAACAGCATACCGAATGACAGCCACCACCGACGATATATGAACGATAGCTAACATTATAGCAAAATAAAATGATAATCCCCCGCATGAACCATGGACCTTGCCGTTGGTGGGGAGGATTGCGTGCCTCAGCGATTCAGATAGCCGTAGCATAGGTGCACCCAAACGGAGGGGTATCTGTTGAGAGGCCAGACAACCGTGTGGTTCCTGAAGAGGAGCAGCAGCCTTTTCAGTAGTTGCAGGGGCAACAGTCTGGATGGTTGACTGACCTGGCCTTGTAACACATACCAAAGCGGCCTTGCTGTGCTGGTACTGCGAACGGCTCAAAGCAAGGGGAAACTACAGCCGTAATTTTTCCCGAGGGCATGCAGGTGTACCGTATGGTTAATTGATGATGGCGTCCTCTTGGGTAAAATATTCCGGAAGTAAAATAGGCCCCCATTCGGATCTCCGGGCGGGGACTACTCAGTAGTGCGTTGTTATCAGGAGAAAGAAAAGTGGCGTTCTACGGATCGGAGCGTGGAATGTCAGATCCTTAATCGGGCAAGTAGGTTAGAAAATTTAAAAAGGGAAATGAATAGGTTAAAGTTACAATAGTGGGAATTAGTTAAGTTCGATGGCAGGAGGAAAAAGACTTTTGGTCAGTTAATACATGGTTATAAATACAAAATCAAATGGGGGTAATGCAGTAGAAGATTTAATAATGAACAGGAAGATTGGAATGCGGGTAAGCTAATACAAACAGCATAGTGAACGCATTATTGTGGCCAAGATAGATACGAAGCCCACGCCTACCACAGTAGTACCAAGTTTATATGCCAACGAGCTTCGCAAATGACGAAGAGATTGGTGAAATGTCTGATAAGATACAAGAAATTATTCAGATAGTGAAGGGAGACAAAAATTTAATAGTAATGGGTGACTGGAACTCGACAGTAGTAAAAGGAAGAAAAGGAAACGTAGAAGGTGGATATGGAATGGGAGTAAGGAATGAAAGAGGAAGACGCCTGGTAGAATTCTGCACAGAGCATAACTTAATCATAGCTAACACTTGGTTCAAGAATCATAAAACAAGGTTGTATACATGGAAGAAGAATGGAGATACTGGAAGGTCTTAGACAGATTATATAATGGTAAGACAGAGATTCGAGAACCAGGTTTTAAATTGTAAGACATTTCCAGGGGCACATGTGGACTCTAATCACAATCTATTGGTTATGAACTGTAGATTAAAACTGAAGAAACTGCAAAAAGGTGAGAATATGAGGAGATGGGACCTGGATAAACTGAAAGAACTAGAGGTTGTAGAGAGTTTCAGGGAGTGCATTGGGGAACGATTGAAAAGAATGGGGAAAAGAAATACAGTAGAAGAAGAATGAGTAGCTTTGAGAGATGAAATAGCGGAGGTAAAAAGATGAGGGCTAATAGAAATCCTTGGGTAACAGAAGGTATATTGAATTTAATTGATGAAAGGATAAAATATAAAAATGCAGTAAATGAAGCAGGCAACATGGAATACCCAGTTCTAAGCAAAGAAGGGAAAGAAGAAAGTTGGATGCAGTATATAGAGGGTCTATACAAGGGCGACGTTCTTGAGGACAATAATATTGAAAGGGAAGAAGATGTAGATGAAGATGAAATGGGAGACATGATACTGCGTAAAGTACTTGACGTAACACTAAAACACCTAAGTAGAAACAAGGCCCCACGAGTAGACAATATTCCATTAGAACTACTGAAAGCCTTGGGAGAGCCAGCCCTGACAAAAGCCTACCTTCCGGTGAGCAAGATATATGAGACCGGCGAAATACCCTCCAATCCCAAAGAAATCAGGTGTTGCAAATGTGTAAGTTACCGAACTATCAGTTTAATAACTAACACGAATTATTTGCAGACGAATGGGAAATGTGGTAGAAGCCGACCTCGGGGAACATGAGTTTGGATTCCGTAGAAATGGATCACGTGAGGCAATACTGACCCCACGAATTATCTTAGGAGCTAGATTAAAAGAAGGCAAACCTACGTTCCTAGCATTTGTAGACTTAGAGAAAGCTTTTGACAATGTTGACTGGAATAGTCTCTTTCAAATTCTGAAGGTGGCAGGGGTAAAATACAGGGAGCGAAAGGATATTTACAATTTGTACAGAAACCAGATGGCAGTTATAAGAGTTGAGGAGCATGAAAGGGAAGCAGTGGTTGGGAAGGGAGTGAGACAGGGTTGCAGCCTATCCCCGATGTTATTCAATCTGTATATTGAGCAAGCAGTAAAGGAAAGAAAAGAAAAAAATATCGGAGTACGAATTAAAATCCATGGAGAAGAAATAAAAACTATGACGTTAGCTGATGACATTGTAATTCTGTCAGAGACAGCAAAGGACCTGGAAGAGCAGTTGAACGGAATGGATGGTGTCTTGAAGGGAGGATATAAGATGAACATCAACGAAAGCAAAACGAGGATAATGGAATGTAGTCGAATTAAATCAGGTGATGCTGAGGGACTGAGATTAGGAAATGAGACGCTTAAAGTAAAAATAGAGAGGATATAAAATGTAGACTGGTAATGGCAAGGAAAGCGTTTCTGAAGAAGAGAAATTTGTTAACGTCGAGTACTGATGTAAGTGTCAAGAAGTCGTTTCTGAAAGTATTTGTATGGAGTGTAGACATGTATGGAAGTGAAACGTGGACGATAAATAGTTTAGACAAGAAGAGAATAGAAGCTTTCGAAATGTGGTGCTACAGAAGATTGCTGAAGATTAGATGAGTAGATCACATAACTAATTAGGAGGTATTGAACAGAATTGGGTTGAAGAGAATTTTCTGGCACAACTTGAGTACAAGAAGGGATCGCTTGGTAGGACATATTCTGAGGCTTCAAGGGATCACCAATTTAGTATTGGAGGGCAGCGGGGAGGAAAAATCGTAGAGGGAGCCAAGAGATGAATACACATAAACAGATTCAGAAGGATGTAGGTTGCAGTAGGGACTGGGAGATGAAGAAGCTTGATAGGATAGAATAGCATGGAGAGTTGCATCAAACCAATCTCTGGACTGAACACCACATAACAACAATCCACTACAGCCACCGCAGATCGTTACTCTAAGCGAAATCAGACTGATCGGTATGGCGCATTCAGCAAAAACGCACTAGTTTAGCGGTGGAGAGCTGGCGGCAGTGACAACTGTCCACATCCCCGCAACTTTGTGCCACAGCGCTTGGACAAGACTTGACTGCTCGCAGTGCACTTTGCGTCAAAGGGCCATGTTTTCGTGACTGAGCAAAACTTCTTCATTCTTTGTAATTTACTAGCTTCTGCCCGTGACTTCGTTCGCTTCGTTTGGGCCAACACTTAAAATTACCCACGGAATCCTTTTATCGGTATGAAAATATCCTACGCCCGACTCTGGTCGAAGTATATGCGTGTGCAGAATATGATCCAAATCCTGGCAGTAGTTTTTGCACTACCTAGAAAACAAAATTACTCATCTGGAATATTATTAAGATATACTATTCAATATTATCTGCTGCGTTACACGCCATAATTTACGTAGAAGTAAGTAACTCAACCATGTTATGGAATGCAGTAGGCGGTAAGGAACTGATGATGAAGTAGTTTTGCATCTATAAGGAGCTTAGTTTAAATGTGTTCCCAGTTTCATTATTGCCCTGGGGCCCTCGGGTACATAGCTACGCCACTGTCATGAATGATGCCCTTCTGCAAAGATATCGTTGTCGAGGAGAAATTTGCTACTTCCGTTTTATTGGCGGCTCCTGCTCCTTCAACCACCACCAATCAAGCTACTAACAGTATTCTGGGCGAAGAGCGCGACAGATCTGAATCATTTCTCACCATGATGCTGTCAAGGACATATTGCGAACTGCAGGGGAAAAAAAGTATGGCCTCGGGAAAGGGAAACACAGACATCACTTCGGCTCATTTCAGACGAAAACCTGGAAAACCCACGCGATAAATCATTATCAGTACGGAACAAAGAATGAAATATACAAATGCAAGATGTACAATAAACAGATACATAGATCTTGAATAATGATGAGAGAAGTATTAAAAGCTTATATCGCCAGCAACCAAGGAGGGTAATTATTGAGTTTCTTATTTGCATTCCTATAGTGTGGAATCCTCGGCGAAGGGTGATCACATCCGTTCCAAAAAATGTTTCGTAGCACGAAGTTTGCATCAGTGCCCAAGGGAAAAACTGCTTTTTATGTGGAATACCTCTATGATCAGAAATGTATCAAGAAGTGATCACAGCTGTAGGTATTTTGGTACATTTTCACCCAATTTTTCTCAATTGTGTAACCATTTCTTGTTTTTAAAGTAAAATATCTGATGGATGATATTTATGTTATTCAACCAATACACACCAAAGAACAAGTGCCATAATTGAAATTATTTCTTTCCTGTATACACCTCCAGTTTCAATAGCATTTGTCTGAAATGACATAAATTGTATTATCTTACCCTATATCCCGTTTGCCCATGTAGTCTATTATAGCAGAGTTTGCAAACGGCTATTGAAAGACGCTGACAACAAGCCGCCGCCATAGGTGGTCAGTGTACACTACACCGCATGGGTTGAATTATGGAAAGCGTCACCAAAGTGGACCTCGATCTAGAGAACAGCATCTTGACAGCATTCTGGCATGTCCCCGCGAAAAATCGACTACCGGTCAGAATCTCAAAATAATGAAATGGAGGTGTTCCAGGTTGAATCTTTCATAGGCTACTAGATGCAGGATTCCTTTTTCGGCACTGAAATTAAAACCGATGAATGAAAACGGTACAGGTCATTGCGGTAGCGCCAGAGACACAATTACTCTACTCCGAGAAGACAGTAAGAGCAAAATAGACAGTACTGACAAGGGAACCTCCCCATCGCACCCCCCTCAGATTTAGTTATAAGTTGGAACAGTGGATAGGCCTTGAAAAACTGAACACAGATCAATCGAGAAAACAGGAAGAAGTTGTGTAGAACTATGAAAAAAATAAGCAAAATGTACAAACTGAGTAGTCCATGTGCAAGATAGGCAACATCAAGGGCAGGATGAGCTCAGGAACGTCGTAGTCCCGTGGTTAGCGTGAGCAGCTCCGGAACGAGAAGTCCTTGGTTCAAGTCTTCCCTCGGGAGAAAATTTTGCTTTCTTTATTTTCGCAAAGTTATGATCTGTCCGTTCGTTCATAGACGTCTCTGTTCACTGTAATAAGTTTAGTGTCTGTGTTTTGCGACCGCACCGCAAAACCGTGCGATTAGTAGACGAAAGGACGTGTCTCTCCAATGGGAACCGAAAACATTTGATCGCAAGGTCATAGGTCAACCGATTCCTCCACAGGAATACACGTCTGGTATATTCTATACGACACTGGTGACGGCATGTGCGTCACATGACAGGAATATGTTGTCGACCCACCTAACTTGTACACTTGGCGAATGGGTAAAATGATTCTTCTACCTTGCCCGATTTAGGTTCTTGTGGGTGTGATAATCATTCCCAAAAAAGTGATGATAACATAAGAGTTTGTCACATAAACCGCAACAAATGAATGCAACAGTTTCACAGTCGCACAGTTTTCCCTGTGCTCTTTCAAAACATATGTTTTTAACGTTTTCAAATTTTTCCGTGTGTAGACCGTCAAATCCTGCATATGTCCAAGCAAATCTGAACATGTCCTGGAATTTTGGAGAGCGAAGTTGATTATATAAAAAATAAAACTTTTCAGTCGAGGGAAGATTCGAACCAAGGACCTTCCCTTTCGCAGCTGCTCATGCTAACCACGGGACCGCAACGCTGCAGTGCTCACATTAACCTTGATATTGCCTATTGTGCGCATGGACTACTCAATTTGTATATTTTGCTTATTTTTTATAGTTCCATACAACTCCTTCCTGTTTTCTCGATTGATCTGTGTTCAGTTTTTCAAGGCCTATCCCCTGTGCCAACTTATAACTAAATCTGAGAGGGGTGCGATGGGGAGGTTCCCTTGTAAGTGCAACGGTGCAGTTATGATCATCTGTCCGGATGCTGGAACCACAATAGCGCGTTCCGCTAGTTCTTCCGATACCCGGACTTGGTATCACGTGATCTGCAGCTCGTCTAGTTTTACCTGCCCTTGGGGTCTTATCACAGAACAGGTAGGTGTGATTTCCATCCCGGCCACGTAATTAGCTTGCGAATG
The DNA here is from genome assembly GCF_023898315.1 of Schistocerca nitens. Taxonomy (NCBI): domain Eukaryota; kingdom Metazoa; phylum Arthropoda; class Insecta; order Orthoptera; family Acrididae; genus Schistocerca; species Schistocerca nitens. Next base: position 315,571,686 of record NC_064621.1, on the reverse strand, counting down.
TGTGTGGATTTCTAAGAGACCAAACTGCTGATGTCATCGGTCCCTAGAGTTACACACTCCTTGAACTAACTTAAGTGACTCATGCTGAAACAACACACACATCCACGCCAGAGGGAGAACTCAAACCATCAGCGGCAGGAGTCTCGCAGTCCGTGACATGGCGCCTCAAACAGCGCGGTCACTGGCTTGCGAACCTTCTCGCGCTCGTCAGTGATGGTTGACGAAGATTTGACTGTGTTATACCGAAAATTGACGATACACTGGGTTACCGTTATTCCGTGCAGCTTCACTCACAATTAACGTAACAGGCCTGGAGGATGATTGGCGGGCACATACATCCGAACACTATCGAATATGCCAATATTTGGTGAAGTAGTAGGAAAGATTCTGTGCCCATTCCACTTTCGGGCGTTGTCGATTGTAAACTGTGTGTTGTACTTCGGCATTGTCAGCTTTGGAGTTCGACGATCCATTCTTCGTTCCACACACTCAACAAGAGCCATTTGACCTGTTCTGTAATTAGAAAATATCTGAAGTTCGTTGTCTACGGTTTGCTGTCGATTCACTGACATCTCAGCTACCATCTTGGAAACTACTAACAATTACTTCAGGAAATTGGAAGGGAAATGCACTTAAATCTGCCAAAGTGGTGACGATGCGTCTTCACGTGAGTTAACAAGTAACATCCTTTTACATTGGCAGTTGCCACCTGAATTCAAATTTTCCACATTCAGACTATCCCCTTTATATTTTTTTCCTAACATTTCCTTGGAAACTGTTTCATTTACACGCTATAAATGTTCCCCAGTCCCAAACAATGAGCTGAATAACGTGAAATTTCTACTTCCATATTTTTGTGAACTGGAATTGGAGCAAACTGTGCTGTTACTGTTTATGCTCTTGTATGTCTCTGTTGTTATGCTGAACAGCCCAAGTGCTACAATTACGGAAACGCTATCTGATAAATGAGTCACTAAAACTGAAATCGTATAAATGTATTTTTCATTAACTTTGTTATAAAAAATTTGAAAACCAAACATGCTATCCCGTGAAACTGACTGGCCCGTAGAGTAAGCAATGCTATTTGTAATGCGTGTCGTCACAATGCAAAAAACTAAGAGAATAACAATGCTACACAATATTACTATCTGAATTTTCAATGAATGAGTGACCAAAATGTTTTACTAAAGTATCCTGTTATTTTACGTACGCAGTCCGACTGAATTAATTTCCAAACGATGAACAGTACACACGCAAATGTAACATTGACTGTGAGGATAAAACTGTCTGCATGTCAAATGTAATCTGAACTGCTTAAACTAACCTGATAAGAATTTTGAAAAGCAAAGCTTAATGAACGATGTAACAACTGGCACTAAAAAATTTCGTGATGCATACTTGTGGCTGATGACCATAAAATATGCAGCGCAGCAGCTAGCAAGCTAAATAAAAGAAAGACCTTGCGCAAGTGCAATGAAAGGACGTGGAACTGTTCTGAAGGGGATCACGTCACTACGTTCCGCAGAGTGCACTGTGGCGACATAACGTAATAAGAAAATATGAAGTTCTTTTGTGAGGAAACGGTGCTGGAATTTCAACTTGCCAGATGAGTGAAAGTAACTGACGTTTAAAAAACCGTATTGCAAAAAGTGAAACTCATTACAATCATCAATACGAAAATTAATCTTTTATAAAAAAATTTACTTTGCGAAGCTTTAATTTCTGAAAGTGTTAAGGGATTGGTAAAACCTATAACCTCTGAGGGCGAACCATGTGAACTGATAACTTTACTTACTTTCGCCTGAACTAACTTGCGCTATCCAATAAAGAAATTATTCCACAAAAGTTTTCCGTTTTTCAAATACATCATTGTTAAGCGCAAACAAGCAATGCCGCAACAACTTTACCTCATAAACTTCACATGTCCAATCAATCTTTACCACATCATAATTCACAGTTCATTCTTCCCTGAACCTTTACTTCATTGCAGCTATTTACCTTCGATCAGTCGTATAGCCGACACCCAATCCACTCAGTAGCTGCTCTTAGAATGATTACTGTAACGAAAATGCTACTGATAACCAATGATGACAGTTCTTATACTCAGAACTTCTGTGGCTTAAAACATTTCGGCTATTGAAAACTACTATTTGAAAAAACGTTCAGGGCGCTAATATGAAATATGATACATCCAATGAAAATATAACGATGACATCACTTTTCTTGAATACCAAAAATAAACTAGAAACTTTAAAAGTATTGTAATCGATACACGCCAAATTGTGGATGTTCAAATTAATTAACTGCTTTCCGTGGACAAGATCATCAATATACTTTATTAATTATCCTCAAAGAGGATACTGTGTTTATTCAAAGATATTGCACGTCTTTAATTACGATAGTCAGTTAAATTCCGATGATGGCCATGTGATCCGAAAACCAATTTAAAAAATGTATTCATGCCATAGAACATCCATTATTTGGACATTGTAATTTATAAGTATGAAGTTTTCCTACCGAAAAGTGACAACAGAATCACCTAAGATAAACCAAAATATATTGCAGGTAACCTTAGTGAAAGTTTACGCACCTTAAGTAGAAGAGATGTTGTAAATATGCTAAGTAAGCGGCACAGAGTTCCTAAACTTTGGGATACAGTTAACTCAATATCACAATCCAATTTCATACCGACATGACACTCGAAATGACAGTTACTTATCTGGTCTGACATGAAAAAGAAATTCTTCGGTGATGGTACCGAAGCTCACTCACATGCTGAATGTAGTACACGTTGTGATAGTCACTGAGACGTCTAAGGAAGATTTACGTACTGCCACTGCTTACGGAGACCGGTCATCCATTTTCCAGACATCCTGTAGATGTAGCTGGTGGAGAAGAAGATACGAGGCCCATCTCTGAAGCTGGGCGCCATCCCGACCAGTTGTCACGCTCTTAATTCGATTTTCAACGGCTATCAGCTTTCTCACGTGAGAATTTGCAATACTGACGTACTTTGTTATTGACATAGATCTTCCAATGACGTTATACGATTACCAGCCCTTGACTTCCATAAATATAGGTAATAAAAAATTAAGAACAGTACTGATCAAAGCCTTTCGCTTCCAATACAATATGTTTAAAACTCAATGTGCCTTAAATCACTACAGTTACAATTGCCAAATGTAGCAAGTGTCAGGAATTTTTAGGAGAGTCTGTTCCAGAAATTTGTAGATTGTATATGAATATTCTAAATGTTAGTTAATATATTACGTGTCTGTGTATTACAGCAAAAATACATTTCCCAGGTAACTTGGAAATTATTAAAACATTTTAAATGCCTGTAGAAATGCATTATAATACTCATCTTCTGCAAATTTATCGTTTGCGCAAGTCTTGAAATTTGCACGTAAAGGTGGAATAACTTCTATAAATACTTTATAACTTTAGTCAAACTGGGCATTACGTCCTTCCACAAAGGTGTGCATGACTGTGTTAAAATTGTACATAGGTCAGATTATTCAGTTGTTGTAGGATTTGTGTTACTATGCAGTCGCAATCAACGAGAGCAATTGCCGTGTACACCACAGGTTGGTACAGGCAGTACGAGGAAGTTGCGTTTCCACTGCTGTCGAGGCTTATTAACGTCATAGTTTTGTATTACTTCCTCGCAGCCGGTTAATTTCTCTGACCTCTTCGTCTTTTACAAATGTGAGCCTACCCTGCCTCAATAACTGACCCTGAAAATTAATTGTTTGCATTAAGGATATGTGGCCTCTGAGCAAACGGACACGCCCGTCCCACGTCACTGGCGTGCGTACAATCGAGGGAAAAAGTCACTTGTGAGCGAGCTCTCTAACGTAACGGTGTCATTATTTTTTTGAAATAGGAACAACGAGTTGGATCAAGATTGACTGTGCCAGAGATCGTACAGCACGAATGTGTCATCAAGGTCTTCAAGAGGGGTGCGAGGAATCGGCCTTGCCATACACAACAGTGGCACGTTGGATAAAAGCCTTCAAAGAATATCGGAAACCTGTGGCAGACATATATCTGGCAGGTCGTCCTAGCTTCTCTGAAGAAGTAGTGCATGCTGTTGCCGCGTTAGTGGACAGTGATCGATGCCGTACGATTAGCGAATTAGCCCACGAAACCGCCTGTGCGTCGCATCCTGAAGGAAAGCCTTGGCATGCGAAAAATTGCATCACGCTGGACTCCGCATAAACTGACGTAAATACTGAAATGGATGCGTTACGACGCTGCTGAGGCGCATTTGGAGGCATATGAGTGCGAAGGAGAGGCTCTCTTACGCCGTATCGTAACACTGGATGAGACATGGGCCACGTCGGACGAGCCAAAACTGAAACGCCAATCCAACCAATGGACGAAAGTACGTCAGAACCCCAGAATGGTGAAAGTTATGGTGATTCTAGTGTACGACTGTGATAGTGTTATCCTAACGCATTACGTCATCCAGGGCAGACCGTTAATGGCCAGTATTACTGTACGTTTTTGGAGCATCACCTGTGACCAGCTTTGCGAAAGAAGCGGCGACACTTTCTACTCAACCCACCCATCGTTTTGCACGACAATGCGCGGCCGCATACAGCGCAAGGTGTGGCTGCTCTGTTCGGTCAATGGGACATTGAAGTACTGTACCATCCACCACACTCCCCGGACTTAAGTCCTTGCGACTGTCATTTGATTCCGAAGATGAAGAAAAAACTTCTTGGCACTCGCTTCAGAACTGCTCCAGAGATTCGACAGGCAGTACACCGCTCCATTCGCACCATCAACAGAAGAGGCTCTGCTAACGGTATTGGTTCAAATGGCTCTGAGCACTATGGGACTTAACATCTGAGGTCATCAGTCCCCTAGAACTTAGAACTAGTTAAACCTAACTAACCTAAGGACATAACACACATCCATGCCCGAGGCAGGATTCGAACCTGCAACCGTAGCAGTCGCGCGGTTCCGGACTGCGCGCCTAGATCCGCGAGAACACCGCGGCCGGCTGCTAACGGTATTCTACGCCTTCCACATCGCTGACAACGGGTTCTGGACAACGCTTGTGATTACTTAGGACGGTAAGAGGTGCAAACATGTAACTATTTTGTATCCGTTATGAATAAACAGTTGCCACTATTCAAGTTCTAACCCTCACACTTGAATGCTTACGTTGCTTCCACTTAGCTCTGGAATTTCGTTGTGCAGATCGAATTCCCATCCCACTTTGTAAGGTGGAACTCTTAATATATCAGCTGCCAAAAGAGCTAGGTATGTAACGGATCACTTTCGAACAAGCTATCGAGGTAATTTTCCTGATTCGTCCACAGACAGGTGTAAGGTAACTTAGTACAATCCATTTAAAGTTTACGATGGTATGACTTAAGGTTTTGCCATGTGAGATGCCACCCATAAACAAAAAAGTTATCATAGGACAATGAAACTTCGTGAAAACATTTGTAAGGACGTGCCTAAGAGAAATACCGAATGAACCGTTAAATAAACATCGTGTAGTTGGTGCCTGAACGAACAAATCTAAGATAGGAACACGTGTCCGGAGACGTCATAGAACGAGTGTCCAGAGTGACTGTCACTGGGCCACCCCTTAGGGCGGCAGAAGTGACTTGTACACTGCATACTTGCAATGTTGTTTGTTATCCAGGAATCGTGTGATTGACAAGCATGTTCTCCTGTGAATGCAATACTCTGTAACCGCAGTGGTTGATGATTTAGCAGCGGTTGGTTTTTTCCCTCGGAATTCACCATCGGGGTTGGGGGGGGGGGGGGAGGGTGTCAGTTACCCGCATTTTTTTAACGCTATCTTTCAGCCCACCTACCTCTATAGGATTCTTGCCAATATCCCTTCGTTTTGTGGTAGCAGATACGTGCTAGTCAGTGTAAAGCAGCGTTGATGAAACCACCACGTAATACCTACCACACAGAGGTCGTGCAACTCTAGTTGAAAGTCAGTTCGTGAATGTTCATGATTATAAAATCGTGCGTTCGGGATCTTCAGTGTACTTGCAGAAAAGCGTTTAAAATTAAATTAACTCGGATCTTTATTCATATTAAAACACAGGAAATGGGTATAAATTCCGTATTTAATACGGTAAAACGTTATCATTCCAAGGTGACTGACTGTATAACAAATATTCACTCAAAAAGCAGCCAGAATTCAAGTAAGTCCGACCTGTTCAATTTTCACATTCTACCAGTCACAGACCCACAACTATTCGCGAATTAAACATTCGGTAGTTTCAGTGGTCTTCTTCGTAAGAGTTGGTCGCCAAAATATTCCGTACAGAGCACGTAACACGCCACACGGAGTTGTTACTACGACCAGAAAGTTCACAACAACCAATCAGAACTTTCCTTGCAGATCGTTCTCGCGGCAAATCTTGCCCCATCCAATCACTAATTTGATAGTAATAAATGTGAGAAAAACTTCAAATTCCTGTACTTTGTTTAATCAAAATAACCGAAGTACGAAATATTCTTCAAATTGATAAATAAACTTATTCCACAACTAACTTCCATTCTGGCTATTGTTATAGAAAATCAAGAACACGCCGACATAGATCACCTAAATCGTGGTTGCAACATAACATTCCCACGGTTCGTTTCTACAAGGTTGAAAGTAAAATGACATATTACATTTTAACGTATGTTCCACACACAATCATTCTCACGCACTCACAAGGCAAAATATTATCAAATAATAATTTTGATCAAATTTTGTATTACGTAATGCACAGTGACTAAAGTTTTAAAAAGAAAATTGTCATTAATTCATTTTTGTGCACTGATAACTTTGGAATGGGTTCAAATGAAAATTAAAGTATATCTGTCATTGTTCCTAAATTGGTTTTAAAAAACAAGCGTAGGTTTCACTAGTTTTAGGTTCTTCTCTTCATCTCCAAAACTTTAATAAATAAAAATCTGAAATTTTGAGAGCATCATTCCGTTAATAACAAAAGGCTGCGTACCACATTTGAACAAAATCGGATAATAACTAATATGGATGATTTACGTTCGTAGAGGGTATGAATCTGCGTATCGACTGAATGTTACGCTATGCAGTTATAACGGCTGGTAGCGTCGGCTGTGAGAAGAACCGAAAAAAAAAAAAACTGCTGAACCTTGAATTTACTTGAAAACTTTTTCTTAAGTATTTACTTTATTTACTAGCCATTCATCAAGAACATTAACACATGTAATCACACTATGTGAGCGTAGAAGTAGTTGCCAGTGGGTAACCTGAGAAAACAAATCAAATTTTTTTCAACAAATGGCAATTTTATTTCTAGAAGATGTTTTTTTTCTCTATAGAAACAGATTTAGAGTTATAATCAGAAGGCACTCACTAAATATCAAGTTACAATTTATTCAGAGTCAGTAAAAACCAATTTTTTTGACTGTATGAGCTTTCGGGCTGAGAACCTTGCCGCTCCCTTTTGACACGGCCGTAGTCTCAACCTCTGAAAGACTACACTGGTACAAATCTGCAACACACCAGATTACTTTAAGCTAAAAAATTAACAAATCACACAAGCACATCAACTATGCACCCCTTAGGAGCTTAGGAGGGATGGAAATGGTAGAAAACACTAACATTAACACACCGAATCCGACAAACATGACAGAGGCAGCTATTAACGTACGGCAGACAGACAGACAGACAGAGAGACAATAACTGCCTAACAAATGTGGACGAGAGACAGACAACCAATCTGGGGACGAGAGACTGACCAAGAAAAAAAGTAGAATTTAACAAGTAAATGAAACAACATATCAGTAATCACTCAAGTTCTATTAAACTGCGATTTCTAGCGAAGACCCGGTGCAGCATCCCAAAACGCTCTGCCGAACCGCCCGCTGCCAGCCGCTTCAACGGACGCAGTAAGGCGCGCCGATCTCCCGTCTCACGGCGTCGCAGGTCGCTCTGGCTAGACCGATGTCGTAGGTTGACTCCTGTTGCTTTCGTGTCGGCCGCGAAGCCACTACCCCTCTCTATACGTCGCGGACCACTGGACTCACCTGGCGACCTCACATGCGCCGACGCTCAAGACGGACAAGTCATCTTGTGTCTCAGTGCGCGACCGACCAACCGATCGATCCAACCGCCAATGACCATTGCCTAACCGAACTCGAGCAGACTGACGGCCTAACACATACTGGCACTCCGGACGACAGACAGACACTGACTGCCCCACACTGACCCGGCTGACCAACTGACCCCCGGTGAGCTTATAGCGCCCCTTAAATGCACGTGAACAGGCTACCTTTCCCCTTTCCCACCAGAGGGAGACACCAAAGCTGCGATTGCCACAGCGGCGCCACCGCCAGAAACGGAGGGCGACTGCTTCACACTACGCGCTGCGGCGCGCTCTAAAAACAGCAATTTCTATCACGGCTCCATAGCCATCCTGCAGCCACCGTACTAGACGGCTGCGTGTCTTACTGCTACGAATGTCATTTCCTAATAACTTGATGTCTTACAAATTCAAACAGTCAATATATTTCGGTGAAGAGGAGAAAAATAAAATGCAGATTGAAACCTGTCTCGGAAACAGTAATCCACCAAAGCAGAAGATCATCGAGGCTAGAGGGACTCACTACGCTGCAGCTTTCGAAGTCTTCTACTACAACGTCACTTATGCTGCCGAAGGGAAGCCTAGTAGCTGGCGCCTGCGCCTTTAATTTCAACGCTCTGTTGCGTCGCTGGTTGAAGTTTCAGGGCACGGTTTCCTGTTTTCGATTTGTTCCTCAAAACATCCTTCAAAACCTCTGGAAGTCTCTCGCAATATTTCTGGAACACCATGTATAACGGGTTTCTTTTTCTGAAATAATATTTGTGCGATTATTTTTGAGAATATTGTGTTGCAACTCGCATAAGACGAAGCAATCTTTTACAGTTAGTGTTACAGTTCGACAGGGGTTAAATCGTGGTTTACCTTCCGGCAATACAGATGCTCATTTTGGTCGTAATCCCATTTCTGTCTTGGAAATCTTGGATAGAGACGTTTCTAGAGCTCTACTCACTGTTGTGAAGTATCTCAAGGCCCGAGCGACAAGTGCCCGAAACGAAATCATTCGCCCCTCGGCTGCGGAGGAACACTCAGATATGATTGGATAATGACTTGTTGTCGGTGCTATGAACTACTGACAAGGAGGAAGTACGACAGGATCTGGACCATCGCAGCCTTTAATGAGAGCGGCCAGTATTGTAGCTTCCCTTGTGGCAGCAGAGAAAGAGTGTGTGCCCAGTGACAACAAAAGACACGAGAGAAGTACTACGCCATCTTTGCAGATGGGACACTGTTCTACTTACTACGTCACTGTGGACTTCTACACGTGAAAAGCATGTGAGAAGAACAATCATTACCAGATTGCATTTGTCATAATCATCCAGGTTACCACTGGCTCCGTTGCAAGATCAGCTCTGACAAACATAGCAGGCAATTTCTACGTCATTCGTTACATTTTCTACGCGTTACAGCCTGTGACTCTCATCTATCTTCCAGTTCTGCGCACTCAGATTCCCGTTTGTGAAAGGCCTACAGCTCGTAAAAGTTTCATTGAGGTTATCCCCCTTCGTTAGGATCACTTGGTATGAAATAGTCACACGCAACACAACCGCTTTGGAAAATATTGAGCAGATGCCTCTTTGCGACTTAGTAAGATGCTGACGCTAATATTACTAATTTTTACTGTCGTGATGGTGAAGCTGGAACTGCGCATACAATATACTTGATTTGATTACATGCAATCACCATACTCACACTACAATACCGGAAGGTAGCTTTCATTCTGCCTGCTAAGCACCATATCTACGCGTGGCTTATTACTATCTTCGGATAAAATATTTCCGAATATACCGCATTGTGGCATATTTTATAACTCAATAGTAAACCTTATTGCATAATTTCACTACTAACTGTTAGCTCTGATACCAAAATTCCCTCAGTGTAACGTTGTCTATACGTTAATCCTAATTAATTTACTTCCCTCTTGATCTCTTCGCCTCCCAACACACTTTCCACATTTTCTTCAACTACCCCACGTTTCCTTTGGTTTACTGGAGAAATTATTTTTTTAATTTTTTCGAGATTTTAGCCTTTCCCTGCATTTATCAAACACTAAATGATACCCACTCACCATTTTATTCATTAGGTGAAAAAGATTTTAGTTTGCAATAACAATTTCTTTTTTGAAGAGGGCTATAGCCCCCAAGGAAACATTTAGTTTCTAAATAGGCGTAAGTTTACAAAAGACTTAATTTTTTGACATATTTCGGGTCAAAAGCAGATTTTCACCACAAAATCAATTCAGGTTTCTACGAAATTTAATTTTTCCTACAAGGGTTTCATTTTCATACGTGAGTTTTTTTCTTATTTAAAGTAAATGCTTAATTTCTTTTCAATCACCACTACGATGGTTCACAGCATTGGGCAATAGCAAGGTACATTTCACAAAGAGCAGCCAGCTTTGTACAAAATATTACTTCTTCTATTAGATCTGAAACAGAATAGTGCTGTACAAGGAATATTTATTGTACCAAATTAGCATTTAGTCTATTTATCTAAGTGCTGGCTTCGATGAAGGTGATAGTGATAACAGTGAGTCAGAAGTGGAGGACAGAGATCTATTACATTCTACAATAATGGATGTACATCACTTCCTAAACCGCGAGACCTATTTCAGTCAAATTTTGCACACTTGTTTCTTACTGTCTAGAAAGAATCGTTGTGGTGGTAAGAATCACCTAACCATCGAAGGGTTGGCGAGTGAATAAGCAGTGTAACCCATCACAAGCGAATACCCTCAGTTTCTTCATTCTGTATTTGAGAATGAGGGCATTTAGAGACTAGAAACAAGCTTTACACATAATCTTTACCAAAATTTTCTGTCTGACAACTACACAAAATGATATTTCTTACTTCATTTTGACGTTCCATGTCGTAAAGTTTCCGTATGAAGCATGACAGTTTAAATTTTAGTTGTTTGATAATAACTGTATTCGCGAGACATTTTTAGACAGTATTTACATATACCGCTGAATGTATCCGTAAAATTATATCATTGTAGGACAGAGAATAGAGGACCTATGAGGTCATAACCCTTGAGCTGAATGAATAACTGTCATATCATGTGCAAGATTTAAATTTATACTTCTCTGCTACTATCAGTATTCACAACACATTGCGCAGATAGTAGTCACATATACCTCTGGAAATACCTCCAAAATTATACCACTGTAAGTCGCATAGTTCAGGAGATACAAGGTCATAAACACTGAGCCGTGAGAAAGTGAAACTGTAGGGCGATATTCTTTAGAGATACAGGTGAGATGTGTCTACAAATACATGTGAAATATGTGAAATATATGTGAAAAATATTTGGCATGGGAGTACCAAAGCAAAGTCATGGGCTAAAAGCTCATCCCAAAACCAACCAAATTTGGTACACATATTATTTACGAGCTGGAAAGAAATAGTGTGTAGATACGAAGATGGGCATGCAGAGAGAGAAAGAAGAGATAGACAGTGAGAGAGTGGAGGATGAGTTGAACTAAGAGAGCAGTGAAGGAGGAGACATAATTAAAGGGGATGGAGAAACATATGGGCAGAAGGAAACCAGCAGATGGATAAAACAGGGAGAAGCAGATGGACAGACTCACTGAGGAGGAACAGACGGGCGGAGACGGGAGAGCGGGAGAAGATGGGCACAGAGGGGGTAGGAGGAGATGGACACAGTGAGGGGCAGTGATAGATGTAAAGGGAGTGTATATTGGGGGAAGCAGACAGAAGTAGGTAGTGGGGCGGAGGAGGTGAACAGAGAGGCTTGGAAGCAGGAGATGAACGGCGACAGGGGATAGAGAAGATGGACTAATAGAAGATTAGAATAAATACATTTCTGGTTAACGTCGGGTATTCAACCAGTAGATAAATAAATGAAGAAACAACAAATTTGTCTGAACAGGTGATAGGCAAACAATTCCGAAACCCCAACTTTTACAAATTTTAAATTGATTAATTTAGACACTTCTCTGAGTGAAAAATTCTTTCAGAACCCCTACACTAATCTTCTGAACCGCTGTATAAGTAATTTATTAAAATACTAAAGCGCTTAGCTCTCCTTCAGCCAACACTCTCAACTACAAGATGTTAAGGAAACTTTATCCTATTAAATTGTTCCTTGAGAGGAAGGTCATAGTTATCCACTTCAGAATCTGTAGGAAATGTAGCAGACAGCTACCGCAGTTGGTGAAAATGCTCGATCAACACGCTGTCAAATTACGGCATCACAAAATCTGTGGTAGTATTGCAACGAATGCTCGTTTTGTGCCTATACTACTTGCATGTTTTGCGTTCCCCGATGGGTTGATGGCCATATCATGCCGAATGGTACCATTTATTAAAAACACTTCATTAGTGGAGCCAGTCCGCGATAATTAAAATTAAAAACAAACCGTTTCATTTTCAGCTCTCAATAAATTCCAATAATATGCACAGTAAAACTCTCTGCAGAGCATACTCCGTGTTTCAGTATTAGCGATGTTACAAACTGGGAGAGGAAGAAAAAGTGACAAAGAGACTAGAGGTTATCATTACGGCTTTTGGAATGGGAGGGAGGGAAGGAGAGGGAAAGTGGAGGGCGGGAGGTGAGGGACGGGGGATAGAGAGAGAGAGAGAGAGGGACGGTGGAGAAAGAATGGTGGGCAAAGAAGGAAAAATTGTGGTGGCCTCTTGTGCAGTACCTACTAAATCGAAGTTGGGGACCGGAAATAAGAGGCCACGAGATACAGTCCCTATGAGACGGAACTGCAGAAAGTGGCCGGCATATGTCCCTTCAAAATAGCTAATGAAGCTGTACTTTCTTGGTGAGTTTGGACGGTGCGTGCGCTATAGAGACAATGAGATGCGTGTAGAATGTTTGAGGTTCTTTATACTTTGTGAAGATGAAGCGAATGATGCAGTGTTAGTTCAAAAAGTCATGTAGAAAGCTAATCTGTCCATTTGCGGCTACTCGTATACAAGAAAAGAGTACTTGCTAAATGTATCAATGCGGACGATAAATAACTAAACAAAAGCAGGGAATACAGAGATATCATCAGAGGAATTAATAAAATAATTCCGCGTGTGGTTACATGGAGGTTTCGAGGAAGGACACTCACCATCTGGCATAGTCGAAACAGGAATGTAAACTTTACAAAAACCGAGAATAATCCAGCATCTTCTATTTCTCACTAGATAAATGCAGAAACATGTAGACCGTAATGTGCTGAAGAATGGCGGCAATCAAACCGTTACACAAAGATTAAAAGTAGCTCTCAGAATTAAGACATTATGGTAAATTATGTCACCGTAGGCGATTGGTTTTCAAAATATTACAGGTCTTCTATTGGGACTAAAAATGTACCTGAACAGTCAGTGTTCTTGTAGACAAAAGCTGCGAAGTAAATACTCTATGTTAGTGGTATATGCTGTTCTATACAACTTTTAAAATCAGGTGTTCTAAGATAAGTATGTCACATTAAAGTACAGAAAACAGACAAATCACGGGAAATGAAAATCTCAGATAGCTATGGTGAATATAAAACAGGCTGAAGAAGATCAGTTGTATGTGTTTTTGACGGCTGTCAATTTCCAGATCGATTAACATGGTTGATATTACAACCGTTTCACAAAAATGGACAGAGATAAGGGAAATTCAAAACTAGTTTCACTGATGTCATCATTTTCTAAGCTTTCTAAGACACAAATGTATCAGACGAGACGAAAGTATCCACCCATTTTCAGACATGTACTTAAGCTTTATCAAAGTTCCCTTTATTGGTTGAATGTTAATGAGAGGACAGTAGGCATCTTCATTAATATAGCACAAAAATTTGATTCGATGACTATGTAGTAATTCGGCATCAGTTAAGCAATTACAGAATAAAGCTAAACAGAGGAATAAAGAAAGCCATGTGTCACTGTCAACAAATACAAAAATTATTTCATTATACGTGCATTACATTAACGAGTTTTCTCTGGCAGGGTGAGAATGTGAGAGAGGGTGGGGGTTGGCTGTTTATTTTCTGGGGCTGCAGAGCTGAAGTCTAGTGTTTCTATATAAGATTAGTATGTTATTTTTTTCATAGCAAGTAATATGAACATATTTCTTTACTTATAATTTTTCGTAATTGATTTACTTGGGCCACGGTCCATACGTTCATTCGATACAAGAAAAGAGTATGTGTTTACCGATGGTACAGAGTGTCTCCGACTCACTAAAGCGATGTCATTCAAAATGTCTGTAGATCATAGGCATCAGCAAGTGGAACCAAGAGCGAGCGCTTGCTCCCTTCTAGTATTTGGAGAAACTGATTTAATATTTATGATCAAACTTTTCTGCTTATCAGAAACAATTGTGTTAATCCTAAGTTATATATTAAGCAGCGCCGAAAGGCTTAGGAAGGACTGTCATTTGTGGTCTGTTAAGTTTTTTGTCTAAAAAATTTTTTTCTCTTGCTTCCAGCCGCGTCAGGTGGTTAAAATCCCACGAGCTTTCGACCGAGCTCTCCTCAGTCAATGTCAAGTCGTAAGAGTGACTGCTGTGTCGCCGTGGCTGCGTCGTTATATAGCCGTACTGCTGGCTGTGATGTCACTAGTGCTCTCTTCCTCGCCATATATGGTAATGTTTTCATCCGTCGCGTCGGTTATAACCTCACGATGGCCGGGTTCCTGGCTGTGCTGAGCTGCAAACCACCGTCCTTGTTGATGATGTTTTTCGAAATTTTTATTTCAATAGCTTCTTTTATGACGCTATCCCAAAACCCCTTCGACCTCATAACGACAGACGTTTCGTCGAATAGAATTCGGTGTCCATTTTCTAAGGCGCGTTCTGCCACTGCTGATTTTTTCTAGATAGCGAAGGCGTAAGCACCTCTCGTCTTCCGTCCGGCGTGGCTCCACAGTGCGTATTGTTTGACCGACGTAGTGACAGCCACGCTGACATGGTATCTTGTACAATATAAGAGTATGTGTATGTGCTCTCACAGGCCTCATAAGCTGTCGAATTTTTGCTGGGGCCAGAACACGGATGAAATGCTATATCTCTTCAGAAGCCGGCTAATCGTTCCCGACACTCGCCCACAGAAAGGCAAAAACACAAGTTTCTTGCTTTCTTCTTCGGTGATGTTCTCTTCTCTGTTGGTGTGTGTCTTTCGTGTCACATCAGATACAGCCTGTGACACCTGTCTATGGCTGTACCCGTTTTCCCGGAAGACTTTTCGGAGGTGGCTCAGTTCTAGTGGGAGACATTCAGCGTCATAGACAACTTTAGCACGATGGGTGAGGGTATACAGAACGCCACTTTGTGACGGATGGTGGTGGCTGAGAGTGTGCAGATACCGATCTGTGTCTGTCGGTTTCCTATAGACACTGTGGCTGAGGTGCCCATTCGATTTCCGTCGAACGATGACGTCAAGGAAACGCAATGCACCGTCTGTCTCGACTTCCATTGTAAACTTGATGTGGCCGTGAATGATGTTCAGGTGTTCTAAGATTTATCCCAGTTTTACACGACCGTGAGGCCAGATGAAAAAAGGGACATCGACGTAACGATAAGAGCAACTTGGTTTAGCTGGAGCCGTGTCCAAGGCGATGTCTTCAGATTTTTCCATAAAAAGGTTGGCTATGGATGGAGCTAATGGGCTTCCCACAGCCGTAGACGTCCAACTGGTCGAAATACTGGACGCCGTGTAGGAGATACGATAACGTCAACGTGTGCTTAAATGGTCCCACAACTGTGCTATCAAATAATTGGAGAGGATATCTATATGGTCTTTGACAGGATGTAAACAGGGAGACCACATCAAAACTAACCATTATATCTCCTTGAATAAGAAGCAGTAGTTTCAAAATGGTTCAAATGGCTCTGAGCACTATGGGACTCAACTGCTGTGGTCATTAGTCCCCTAGAACTTAGAACTACTTAAACCTAACTAACCTAAGGACATCACACACATCCATGCCCGGGGCAGGATTCGAACCTGCGACCGTAGCAGTCGCACGGTTCCTGACTGCGCGCCTAGAACCGCGAGACCACCGCGGCCGGCAGTAGTTTAATTCTGTTGATAAAGTCGTCGGTGTTCTTGATGTGATGCACACAACGACCCACATGCAGTGCAAGGAGGCTGGCCAGGTGATTTGCCAATCTATAAGTTGGTGAAACAATGGTGTTCACAATGGGACGAAGAGAAGAAACCGGTTTGTGGATTTTTGGTAGTCCATAAAACGTAGGTGGTGTCGGTGCCTGAGATGCTTTATGTACTACCAAAAATCCACAAACTTGGATTAAAATTGATGTAAGACAGGGTTGTAGCTCTAATGTTCAGTTTACAGATCGAAGAAGAGAGAAAGCAAATAAAACAAAGATTCAAGAGTAGAATAAAAATTCAAGCTGAAAAGATATCAAGAATAAGATCTTCTGATGACATTGCTATCCAAAGTGGAAATGACGAAAATTCAGCTGAATGTATGAACATTCTGATGAATATAGTACAGAAACTAAGAATAAATCAAAGAAAGACTAAAGTAATGAGACGTAATGAGAACAGCAAGATATATTAGATGAGGATTGGTTATCACGAAGCATATGAAGTTGGGGAATTCTGCTACCTAGGCAGCAAAATAACCCACTACGTGCGGAGCAAGGACGACATTAAATGCAGATTATCACTGACAAAAGGGCAAATAAAGGAATGGCTCTGAGCACTATGGGCTTCACCGGCTGGCACAAAAAGGGCATTCCTGGTCAATAGAAATCTATTAGTATCGATCATAGGCCTCCATTTGAGGAAGACATTTCTAAGATTGTACGTATCGTGCATAACGCTGTATGGTGGTAAAACTGACTGTGGGAAAATCGGAAAAGTAGAGAATCGAAGCACTTGAGATTCATTGCTACAGAATAATGTTGAAAGTGAGGTGGACTGATAAGGAAAGGAATGAGGATGTTCTCCATAGACCGAGGAGTAAAGGAATATGTGGGAATCACTTACAAGAAAAAATTACTGGTTGGTAGGACATTTCTTAGTACATTACGAATTAACTTGCACGGTACTAGAGGGAACTGTAGGGGGTTAAAACTGTAAGGGTAAAAACTATAAAGGAGACAGAGATTGAAATGAAACCAACAAATAACTGAGGACGTAGGTTTCAAGGGGTACTCTCAGATGAAGAGGTTGGTGCAGGAGGGGAATTCGTGGCGGGCCGCATGAAACCAGTCAGAAGTCCGATGACCTCAAAAACAAAAAAAACCTAATCAGTAAAGAATACTTACAGAATTAGAAAAACATTGAATGAATAAATCGTCGCTAAATTGGGAATCGCGCTGTTATTGTGACAGGATATTTGTATATACTTTTATTAAACATTCTTCTCCTTAAATCTGAATACCCAAGCCTGCATATGATGAAATTATAAAGCATAAAATTAGTTCCGAACTACAATTAAGCAATATAAAACTCTGTTTCTGTACATGGTCAGTTTTCTAGAAGCAATGTGCTGTCACAGTCTGTAAAGGACTCAACATGGTGCAGGGATTGGCCCGATGTCTTTCTACGGCATCTGTGGCCTTTGCGGGTCACATCAAAGCAAAGCCCTCGACTTAGTACGCTGGAGGCTACTCTCGTCTCTCCATTTGACTTTACGCGCAGTCAGATCTCTTTCCATTGCTATTATGAGTAACTGTAAAGGGCGTTATCCAGATTAAAGGAATAGAATTAATTAAAACGAAACGATAACGATGTAATACTGCTGAGAGGAATAATTAAGAAAAATTCTAATTTGGATGGCTATCCGGCAGGGAAATAATTTCGAAAAGCTTTAGCATACTGTACTGGTACTGGAGTTCACGTTTCATCGTAAAACTATCACTCATTAATACCTGTCGATTTTTTCTTGTTATTTAAACGTATCGGTTTCCATGAAACCGTGTGGTGGTTGAATTCGGAAAAAGTTGTCGAGGTGCTTGTGACACTTGAAACAATATTTTGGAGCATTTGTAAGGTCCTATAGTGTATATATTGGATAGCTACAATCTTTAAAACGAGACACGTATTGTGGAAAATATAACTTCCTTTCTGAGAAAAATTTAATTCCTTCATACAATGATTGCATATTAATTAATGCAAACGAGAATCATGCAAACCACAGACAATTTCCTTCATGCTATTATGTGTCTTCCTGTATTATTAGAAACCCAAGTTCCATAAGGTATAATACATTGTTGAACTGTATCGCTGTTCGACTAAATTAAGATATTTGCAACCACCACAACCGATGGAACTTTATCTCACATTAAATGATCAAAATATCGCAAGTGCCAATGATACACGCCTTAACTTACCTTCGCATTTGATCTGGAATTGACTGATGTATCCCCGGAAAACTGTATATTTGTTCATAGATTCGTTAGTAAGTGCACACAAACTTATTTAATTTTTTGATTCGATTCTTGAGAACTTTCATATTTCCCAACGAAATTTAGCTGGTTGATGGAACGTTTTGTGGCTGCATGTTTCCAATGATTATACAACATTTAAGACAGTGAATAATGAATTTCACCAAAAAAATGGTTTCTGGACCTGTAGCTATACAACTTCTTTTATTTCTCTCTGGTTGTGAAATCTGTTAGCTTCTTGAAGTACAACCCTTCCCTGATAATTTCATATAAGACGTTGTATTCACTATTATGAGCACAGGTTTGGCATTTGGCGCAACCGAACCAAATTAAATCGTAAACGAAATGTTGTCAGCGTTTATAGGACGTTGTTGTTAAACCACAGGCGACAACTCAAAAATTTACCAGAACGCATTATGATTTTCCTGTGAATCTGTATATTAATATATTCTTTAACAGAAGCTGAGAGTTATTGCTTTCATTGTTTACAGCTGGTTCCCTGTTATACGATAGTTCAAATGGCTCTGAGCACCATAGGACTTTACTTCTGAGGTCATCAGTCCCCTAGAACTAAGAACTACTTAAACCTAACTAACCTAAGGACATCACCCACATCCATGCCCGAGGCAGGATTCTAACCTGCGACGGTAGCGGTCGCGCGGTTCCAGACTGTAGCGCCTGGTCTAAGAAGTGGACTTTAATCGAATTACAAATGACATTACGTCGAACATGTCTAATATTATGACAAAGCCTGCTGACAAATATTGTAATATCGAGGAAATTATCTATTTCCACGCTACTTGTGTACTATAACAACTAGACAAGTAAATTAAAAAAAAGCATTAAAGCGAGCAACAGTACCTTCACAGCACCAAAATTAAAAGGGACACAAGCGAGGGTTCCCAAGGAAAGTGCAGCGTTTTCGGAACAGATGCTGAATGACTAGAAAGATCGTTTCCTTGTATATTTCTGCCAATTTGAATCTCTTGAACAGAACACTCCAAGCTGTAAATAATAAGAAAATTATATTCACAAAGAAGAGATACATTTCTAATTAAAAATGTGAGGAAAAAATGGCCTCTTACAAGCTTCATCACTACTAAATAATAACTGCATCCTGCGGTCTTTCTATGTACAATGTAGTTCCAAGTTATCTTGGCGAAATATTCCATTACTCTGCCTTTTACGAATTTCTTCGTATCTCTAAAGCGTTTCGCAATGCTGTTTTTCGTATTAACATTTACTGTTACACTTTCTTTAGGTGCCTTGGTTCAAATAGCTTTCTATCGGTGCTTATGAGATCGAATTCTTAAGAGATGTATCTCATTGAGAAGAATGGTTGACCAAGCAATGGATACATATACAACTAGAAGAGCATGTGTGAAGGGAGGGACTATACATGATGTACATACACATACATACCTCGCAAGCCACCGTATAGCGCTGGGTGCAGGGTACCCTGTACTTCTACTGGTCATTTCCTTTCCAGTTCCGCTCGCAAAAGCAGCGAGCGAAGAAAGACAATCTGTATGGCCCGTAGAAGCTCTAATTTCTCTTATCCTCATGGTCTTAAGCGAAATTTATGTTGGCGACAGTAGAATAGTTCTGCAGTCAGCTTTAATAGCAAGTGCCCTAAATTACCTCAGTAGGTTTTCTCGGAAAGAACATTGTCTTCCCTCTAGGAATTCCCATTTGAGTTCCCGAAGTATTTTCGTAATACTTGAGTGTTGTCTGAACATGTGGGTAACCAATCTAGCAGCTCGTCTCTGAGCTGCTTCCAGGTCTTCCATTAATCCTACCTGGTTCGGATCGGAAACACACAAGGAGTATTCAAGAATGGGTTGCACTACTTCGCTATAAGCGATATCCCTCACAGGTAAGCCATACTTTCCTAAAATTCTCCCATTAAACCGAAGTCGACCATTCGCATCCCTACGAGAGTTCGTACATTGTACTTCCATTTCATAACGCTTCGTAGCGTTACGCCTAAATATTTAATCGACCTAGATATTTAATCGACGTAAATGTGTCAAGCAGTACACCACTAATGCTGTTTCCGAACATTATGGGTTTGTTTTCGCTATTCATCTGCCTTAATATACATTTTCCTGATATTAGAGCTAGCTGCCATAAGTCTTACACAGTCCATATATAGAATTATAAGAAAACGACAGCTGCACAATATGAGTAAAACGATACATAAGGCTATAGATGGCGAAATGCTGAATGAATTGCCGTCCACTTTGAGAAGGGCAAAGATCCGCAAAGATGGTTGATAGAGATATCAGTGTTAGTGTGGTCCAGAAACAGCTTAAAAAGGTAAAATTGATGAGTCTCAAGGAATCCATATTATATTTTATAAGGAATAGGCATCTGAATCAAACTCTTTTTTTTTCACCATATATACCGCAGAGTAGGATAGAGTAGCATGGAGAGCTGCATCAAACCAGTCTCAGGACTGAAGACCACAACAACAACAACTTATACCGCAGATTGCAGGAACAAAAAGGTGGTATTCGCCTACGGGAAGGCAGTTTAGATACACAAAATTAACTTCCGGTAACTTTAATGCAAGTTAAATATTAGAACACAAATTGTGCTCAAATTTGAACAGAATTACCTCTTCCATGTCAACAAACATCAGGTCAGGAGACATCAATCTTGCGGAAACCAAATCGTGCCTTTGACACATGACACGCAATGGCCTTGGATCAGGGCAGTCAGGTATTGATAGCATTACTTCATTCCATTGATGCATTTTGTCTATCACATCGGCGGTTATTAATGAAAGTACCATCATAAGGGGTATCAAACAGAATTACTGACTGGACTGACGACTTCTTAGTAAGGAGGTCGTAGCATGCCAAGAAACAATGTAAAAGTAATTTCAAGCGTATCCCAGGGAAGTGTTTTGGGATCAATGCTGTTCGTATTGTATGTTAATAACCTGTAGAGCATGTTAGTAGTAACGTCAGACATTTCACAGATTATGCAGTCATCTACAACGGCGTACTGTTCAATAAGCGATGCACAAATATACAGCCACATCTTGCTTCATTTTCAGTGTGCTGCGTAGATTACGAACTCACTTTAAATGTTCAGAATTTTGCACAGCAATAAATGCAGAAAAGTAATATCCTCTGACTATAATATCGTTTAGTCATAACTGGAATCGGTCATTACATACAAATACCTGCGTGTATCATTTTCCAAGGATAAAAGTGGATTGACCACATGGGTTCAAAGGTAGGTAAAGCGGGCAGACCTCGATTCGCTGCTAGAATACTACGAAAATGCAGTCAATCTACAAAGAAAATTGCTTACAAAACACTATACGTCTAAAAAGTTTTATTCATTCCAAAATCAAACTAACCCAGTTTCACTGTAATCAGCATTTCTGAGAAAGTCTGTTGAAATCCTTTTAATATCTCTTCGTCTTCATTCGTTTTAAAAATATTCGTATGTCATTACAATAAACAGTCTTGTGGCCAGTCATAGTATATTAATCAAGTGTGTGGGGTCCGTGGAGAAAAGGAGCTGCATGGGATGCTGAAAGTGTAAAAAAAACAGAGCAGCATGAATTTCCAAACGTTTGTTTGATTCGTGGGAGAATGTAATATAGGTGCTGAGAAACCCAAATTGCCCGCATCTCGTGGTCGTGCGGTAGCGTTCTCGCTTCCCATGCCCGGGTTCCCGGTTTCGATTCCCGGCGGGGTCAGGGATTTTCTCTGCCTCGTGATGGCTGGGTGTTGTGTGCTGACCTTAGGTTAGTTAGGTTTAAGTAGTTCTAAGTTCTAGGGAACTGATGACCATAGATGTTAAGTCCCATAGTGCTCAGAGCCATTTGAACCATTTTTGAAACACAAATTGGCAGACGCCCTAAATGGTGTCAATTACTGCACTAACGCTTACTCATAAAGTTTCAGGGGCCAACATTAAGCTGAGGAATAGAGGAATAAAGTGCAAGCCCTCCATATATATCCTGTATGTCACGCGAATGCAGGATCAGATCAATTACAGGGCTCAGGGAAACCTGAGAATCATCAAACGCCCTTTGCGGAAACTGAACAGGAAGAAGTGCTATTAATCGGTACGCTGTGAAGTATGTTCCACCGTTCATTTCACAATGGTTTGCAGATTTTACTACTAGGCCTCACTATTATTGCGCTTTATCTCCCATGGTCATTATCGAAAGCACGCGATGACGTTGTGATAAACAAGTACAGTTGTGACTAAGGAAAACACATCGGACCGTAAGTGATTTCATGATGATTTTACATATACTGTCAAGGTGGTTCAGCGCTTCCTCGAGAGATATCACGATAAAAACTCACGATAAGCCGACCGAAGCGCGCTCGCTCCAAAATGCATTCCGCGCTACCGCTACGGTCGCAGGTTCGAATCCTGCCTCGGGCATGGTTACGTGTAATGACCTTAGGTTAGTTAGGTTTAAGTAGTTCTACGTTCTAGGGGACTGATGACCTTAGATGTTAAGTCCGATACGGCTCAGAGCCATTTGAACCAAATTCAGTAATATTGTGGTCCGGAAACCGGTATATATACAGAAATAGATAAACACAAACACCATTCACGGATTAGATTTGAAGCCAGTTACTGATGGACCACTACGGACTACGAGGAAGTGCGAGGAGCCATCTGCAATCGTGGGGCATTTGATTAGTATGTCGCAGTTCCTTCATCTGTGATTGACAGAAGTTGAATCTTGGATGAAGCCCCCGTATCTTTATTTAGAAGCGAAGTTCCTCATTCTGACCGATATGAGCCAATAGGAACCGACCGACCGCCGTGTCTTCCTCTACCAGTGGCGTCATTACGATGTGGTATGGAGGAGCTTGGGATCAGCGGTACACATACCCTACTGTTGTCGGCTTTCTAGATCTTGCAGCTGCTACTTCTCCTTGAAGAAGCTCCTTGAAAGGCATTGCGAGGTTAAATGTACCCCACACCATCAATGCCATTAAGTAAAGATACGTGTGGCACCACGATCTGATTTCTCAGCATAGTATCAGGGCACGCAGATCACAAGCTAACTAGAAGAACTTCTTTATTCAAGCAGCTCCTCATTTGGTCTCAGGAAGTTGAACAGTGCCAGCACCAAACCTCCCAATCTCAGAGAATAAGCCGAAGACTCACCAGGAATGGAACTTCTGTCGTTCGACAAGCCAGTTAGTGACGTTAACCATTCGGCTCCTGAGGCGGTCACAGAAAATAGGCTTAAAGCTATGACATAGTCATGAGTAAAGGTCGTGATCCAGGAAGTAAAGACGTTGCAGCCTATGATCAGAGAAAATCTCGTCAACTATCAATTTCTACCATAATGATCATCATCAGATTTAATTAATGATACGACGCTTCAGTTCCTTATATTATACCTTTTTTTAAGTTCAGATCGGCTTCAGCCCTTATATTAGGCAGAAAGGATAGTTAACATTCCATCAAAATTTCTAGAAAAAGACTGGGGGAAGTGGAAACACAACGAATGTTCACGTCGGTGTATAGAATGTATGAGTCTGGCGATATAACATCTGACGTTCGGACAAATTTCATGCACACGATTCAGAAGATTGCTACGGCTGACAAGTGCAAGGATTATCGCTGAGTTAGCTTGACACTCCTTGCATCAAAGATGCTAACAAGAATAATGTGCAGAAAAATATGAAAGAAAATTGAGGATGCGTTAGACTAACCTCAGTTTAGCTATAGGGAAGGTAAAGGCACAAGAGAGTCATTTCTGACGTTGCGGCTGATAATGGAAGCGAGACTAAAGAAAAATCAAGACAGTTTTACGGGATTTGTCGACGTGGTAAATGCATTCGAGAATGTAAAATAGTGCAGGATGTTCGAATTCTGACTTTAGTAATTTTGTTTGTATTATTTGACTACGAAACTTTGGCTCAATCGTACTAAGATAAAACAAGACCGTTTCTCTTAATGACACATGTTTTATCACACTTAAAGCATCAATTTTCCATTCAGGGTGATCGGAAACAGTCTGAAAAGGGGTGTTGCATGGTAGTTTCTACTGAAGAATAATTGTTGAGAAAAAAATTCGATACGTTGAGTCGTTTTCGAGTTGATCAACACTGAAGTTGTAAGTAGGCTGTTTAGCTTTTTTTAATGGTAACGCCACGTAGCGCTCTGTATGAAAATCACTAGGTTTTTTTTAATGGTAACGCCATGTAGCGCTCTGTAGAAAAATCACTAGCTGTGCTGTGTGCAGTCTGTGGCTGGGTGGCATTGTTGGAATTTGCCATTGTAGTGTTGGGCAGTTGGCTGTTAACAGTGCGTAGCGTTGCGCAGTTGGAGGTGAACCGCCAGCAGTGGTGGATGTGGGGAGAGAAATGGCGGAGTTTTGAAATTTGTAAGACTGGATGTCATGAACTGTGAGGTAAAGGATTTGTGAAACGTGTAGGTTAATGTTAGTCAGAGCCATTCTTTTGTAGGGAATTTTGAAAGTCAGATTGCGTTGCTCCAAAAATAATGTGTGTCAGTTTAAGCACAGTCTTGTATAATTTTTCTAAGGGGACGTTTCAGATGTCGACCCTTAGCCGAGGATGCTTCACCGGAATCTTCTGATTTTCTCTTGCAGTTTGTGTAATTAGTGTAGCTTTTGTTTATTGCTAGTGCGTAATTGTAGAGAGAATCTCCTTTGTAGTTGCAGTCATTCATTGTTGTACAGCAAAACAGTTGGGTCATGCATGTAGATTTGCACCAAGTATTTCGCGGCTGCGCTTGCAATTAACGAGATATTATTTTCAGTGCTATGTTAATGTGTTTTCTTATTTTGCTCTTCAAATTTTGCTTTTCTGTGTTGTCGCGTGAAATATTGTGACAATAATGGCGTGTGAAAAACGTAACACTAGGCTCCAAAGCAAACTGAGAAATAATAGTGACGACGAGCGTAGCTCATCAGCACCACTGTGTAATGAATTAACAGACATTCGAAGTAGTAATTTGGTAACTGTGCATAGGGAAATGGAGCGGGCGGCAAATAATGGAGCAGACAGTGAAACAAATAGTGAACAGGGAAGCAATATCGTTCGATCGGTCGTTAACAGCTCTCCTCAGGAATCCGAAAAGACAGGGCAAAATCTTGCAAATTCTGTAGATTCGGGTTTAGCGTCTTCACCATTTTCTCAAATCAGTCAAGACACATTTTCTGCTTTTCAAAATGTGAATATTGCCAGTTCAAATGCACTGCCGAATAGCACAGAGAAACATGTTTCAGACACCAGTACATTGTTATTACAGTTAATGCAACAAATGGGACAAGGGCTACAAAAGTTAGACACAATGGAACAAAGTCTTGTAAAGTTAGACACGATGGAACAAAATAGGAGACAAACACAGCAAAAGCTTCAAAAGTTAGACACAATGGAAGAAAATCTTCGGAAATTAGACACCACGCTTGAACAAACACGTAAAGATTTAACTACTGAGTTACATAACATTGAATCGAAATGTCAAAAAGTTTGTAATGACGTAAAAACACAAATTTGTGAGCACTTTCAACCCATTTTTTCGCGGCATGAAAATGCATTACAGAATCACGAAGCAGCCATAAAAGAACTGCAAACTACATGAAAATCATGAGACCTTGCAAGCTAAAATTGACTCAGTTGCATCTACCGATTCGGTTACGCAACTTGCAAAAACTCAGGAAAACTTAAAGGCAACAGTAGATAAGATTTCAACACAAATGGACACTCTGAAACTTGATTCAGAAAAACACACAGAGGAAATAATTTCACTATCGGATAAAGTAGCCGAACTTTCAGATCAGTTCACTAACTTATCTACAAAGGTAGATGATGACCTGAATGACACATGACTTGTAGCCTTCACTGACACTGAAGAGTATGAAGAAATTGGAAAATTCGAACAAAATCAAAATCAAATCAATACACAACAAAAAAGAGAAATCCGGGAAGTACAAGATCAGTTGGCACAAGTAATACAAAAATTACATATTTCAGAGGACACTCGCGATCCAACACGGGAAGAGGGACATAGAAATACGGAACAACCATAAAATAATAACACAGGACACTTCGGAAATTATGAAAGAAATTGGCAAGGCGCATTGAATTTTGAGATGGAACCGCCGAAACGAAGTAACAATGAGCGATGTGCGACTCGCCGACACGATGATTTTGAGTATAAGCTATTCATTACTACACTTAAATTCAAAACATTTAAGAATTCTGGCAACGACATTCATCCACATCATGGCTTCATCAATTCTCTCATTGTTTTCCTCCCAACTGGTCATTGCAGCACAGATTACAATTTATGTGTGTCTACTTAGAGAATGAACCAGCTGTAAGAATGCGATCGGTCATTCGCGATTGTCACAGTGAAGGAGAATTTTATCATGCCTTCCTCTCAGCATATTGGTCTCAAGCTACACAAGACCGAGTAAAACATAGCATCATAATGATGAAACATTTCGAACATCTGAATTCCCCAGTCTTGTGAAATATCTTGAAGACATGTTGCACAAGAATCAGTACCTGTCATACCCATACAGCCCCTCAGAACTCATCCGCACTTGCTTAATCAAATTACATGAACATTTACGACATGTTATTTTGGCAGGACGTTGCAAAGACGACATTGAAGCTTTTCAGGGACTCTTACAAGAATTAGAAATTGACACTGACAATCGCAGAACGCGAAAACAGGAACACACCAATTACAGGTCACATCCGTCGCAATTCCGCGATGAAAGAAATAATAACTGGACACGACAAGGCTATTCTCACAACACAAATCGTGACCAAAACAGACACCACCCGTATGACAACTGTTTGCAGAGTAGTAATAATTACAGGGAAAGATCACCTCTCCATGGTAGTGACTATCACAGAGACAATGAGAGAAACTGACAATATGGGAACCAAAATAATTATTATCAAGGGAGACAGAATAACTTTAGACGCAATGGTCCAGCGCGCAGTTACGATTCAGGGAGAAATTCTCCACCACGTGACCGACAGCTGCCATAACTAGTAATTACGTAAAAATGGAAGACATTAGGGACATGACGTAAAACATAACAACAATGCATATCCTGTGATTCACATTACAGTAAATGATGTAAAATTTACGGCAGTACTTGACTCTGGCAGTCCCATTTCCGTTGGAAGGACAGCACTACTTCTTCAAGACTGCATGGAAATCCACTACTTCCGTGTGCATTCTCTTTTGCTGCTCAGGCTTTGAGAAAACACTGTAATTTTACTTTGATGAACGATCAGGACTGTCTTTATGGACTGTGAGAAAATTTTAGTTTTTGAGCAACATTGTATCGATAAGTGTGTGCATTTGATTTCTTTGTTATTGTAATTATGAATTTTTTTTTTCAAATCTGTATTGGCTACTGCCCAAAACAATTTGTAAATTTTTTTGTGGGGAGCAGGGGGGCTATGTAACTAGGCTGTTTAGGTTTTTTTAGTGGTAACGCCACGTAGCGCTCTGTATGAAAATCACTGGCTGTGCTGTGTGCAGTCTGTGGCTGGGTGGCATTGTTGGAATTTTTCATTGTAGTGTTGGGCAGTTGGTTGTTAACAGCGCGTAGCGTTGCGCAGTTGGAGGTGAACCGCCAGCAGCGATGGATGTGGGGAGAGAAATGGCGGAGTTTTGAAATTTGTAAGACTGGATGTCATGAACTGCTATATATATTATGACTTTTGAACACTATTAACGTAAATACATTGTTTGTTCTCTATCAAAATCTTTCATTTGCTAACTATGCCTATCAGTAGTTAGTGCCTTTAGTAGTTCTAATCAATTATTTAGCTGGCAGTAGTGGCGCTCGCTGTATTGCAGTAGTTCGAGTAACGAAGATTTTTGTGAGGTAAAGGATTTGTGAAACGTGTAGGTTAATGTTAGTCAGAGCCATTCTTTTGTAGGGAATTTTGAAAGTCAGATTGCGTTGCTCCAAAAATACTGTGTGACAGTTTAAGCACAGTCATGTGCAATTTTTCTAAGGGGACGTTCCAAAGTTAACCAATCAGGCCGCTGCGCGACCAACTGAAGAAGCCCACCAGATACAATTAGCATCACTTGCTCTTATAACGTCGATGATAGTGCAGGAATCTGGGCAGCCTTTGGATCTGATTCGATTCTTTTTACTCGCCGATCTCCAGTTTTTGTATCACTCTGTTGTTCGGTTTTAGGAAACGGAGCGAAGGACGCGTTTGGTCACACGGTCTGTGGCCGCCCACTTGAATTTACGCACAACGGCTTGTTTGGCTGACTGCAATGATAATTAACTAGGAAACCGAGCAAAGTGCCGCTATTTTTTTCTTGACAATTATTTCTCAGCACAAACTAGTCTGCAACACATTTATAAGCTTTCTAGACTGTTTATGTGTGTTTTAAATTAGTATCGTTTCCTTGCTTAGTAATTTATATGATTTCGTTTGTCCTGCAATTCCAGATTTCCCTGTTATTTGAAGATAATTGGTGGTCTGGCGACAATTTTTATGATCATCGACTGGAGTTAAAGAAACATTGTCTGTATAAGTCTTTAATTTTTCAGTCTTCTTATTTGTGTAGCGCCACCAAAATGCTCTTTTAAAAGATAACCTAAGTTGTAAGTACAGTGTTAGCACCCTCGTACTGTCATGGTATGTGGTGTATGCATACGCCCTCTTTGTAAAAGCGGACACGGAATTCTCTGCCTACCTGCAGCGTCTGTCGCGTTCAGTGTCCACGCTAGGGCAGCAGAACACGTCTGGGGGCTGAAAGCGGAGCGCCTGTGATGGGCCGACGCACCGCCAGCACTTGAGAACGAGCCCTCAATTCGGCGGCGCCCACCCGGCCAGACAGCCCATCTGTGCGCCCCGGCGCAGCTCACGGCCCCGGGCCCTTCTTGGAATGTCCCGGCCTGCCCGCGGGGCGACCCTCCACTGAAATAGAGGACGCCAGTGGGGACCGGATCCTCCTGCCAGCGCTCTCCCGTCCTGAATGACCCGCTAACTGAGTGGGTCGTTTCCAGTGCAGTATGTGCACCACCAACACAAGATCGTTACTCTCGCTTATAGCAGGGGACACCGAGGCAGCTTCTTACCCGTATTAACTGAAATCTGAGTACAATCACAATATACTGAGGAGGGTTTTCCTATTTCTCGCTGCCGACATCAGTTTTGGTATTACATTCGTGTTTCGGAATGTTATCACCTGTAGGTATACATTTATCTACATTTAGTATACAACTTTGCTTCCACCGTTTTTCATCGAAGTTCGACTTTTAATACGAGACACATACAAAACACTTGCGATTCATGGATTTAGTCATCTCTGGCTGTTACTTTCTCCCACCTTTCCGGTAGGACACAAAACCTGCGCCGGAAGAATTGGGCGTCTTCTGAGGAGATTCACGAATCGACCCAATTCTGCATTTGTTAATATATGCGCAAATTGTGGTCAGGAAGGTAGTTTGCCATTGGTTGAAAAAGGTGGTAGTCAGAGGGAGCAATGTTTGGACAACACGGCGGGTGGGGGGACTTCCCATTTCAACTTTTAAGTACACTACTGGCCATTAAAATTGCTACACCACAAAGATGACGTGCTACAGACCCGAAACTTAACCGACAGGAAGTTGATGCTGTGATATGCAAACGATTAGCTTTTCAGAGCATTCACACAAGGTTGGCGCCGGTGGTGCCACCTACAACGTGCTGACATGAGGAAAGTCTCCAGCAGATTTCCCATACACAAGCAGCAGTTGATCGACGTTGCCCGGTGAAACGTTGTTGTGATGCCACGTGTAAAGAAATGCGTAACATCACGTTTCCGACTTTCATAAAGGTCGGATTGTAGCCTATCGCGATTGCGGTTTCTCGTGTCGCGACATTGCTGCTCGCGTTGGTCGAAATTCAATGACTGCTACCAGAATATGGAATCGGTGGGTTCAGGAGGGTAATACGGAACGCCGTGCTGGATCCCAGCGGCCTCGCATCACTAGCAGTCGAGATGACAGGCATCTTATCCGCATGGCTGTAACGGATCGTGCACCCACGTCTCGATCCCTGAGTCAACAAATGTGGACGTTTTCAAGACAACAACCATCTGCACGAACAGTACGACAACGTTTGCAGCAGCATGGCCTATCAGCTCGGAGACCTTGGCTGTGGTTACCCTTGACGCTGCATCACAGACAGGAGCGCCTGCGATGGTGTACTCAACGACGAACCTGGATGCACAAATGGCAAAACGTAATTTTTTCGAGTAAATCCAGGTTTTGTTTACAGCATCATGTTGGTCGCATCCGTGTTTGGCGGCATCGCGGTGAACGCACATTGTAAGTGTGTATTTGTCATCGCCATACTGGCGTATCACCCGGCGTGATGGTATGGGGTGCCATTGGTTACACGTCTCGGTCACCTCTTGTTACGACCCGTGGGTCTACCCTTCATTCGATCCCTGAGAAACCCTATATTTTAGCAGGATAATGCATTACCGCATGTTGCAGGTCATGTACGGGCCTTTCAGGATACAGAAAATGTTCGACTGCTCCCCTGGCCAGCACATTCTCCAGACCTCTCACCAATAGAAAACGTCTGGTCAATGGTGGCCGAGCAACTGGCTCGTCACAATACGCCAGACACTACTCTTGATGAACTGTGGTATCGTGTTGAAGCTGCATGGGCAGCTGTACCTGTACATGCCATCCAAGCTCTGTTTGACTCAATGACCACAATGCCCAAGCGTATCAAGTCCGTTATTAAGGCCAGATGTGGTTGTTCTGGGTACTGATTTCTCAGGATCTATGCACCGAAATTGCGTGAAAATGTAATCACATGTCAGTTCTAGTATAATATATTTGTCCAATGAATACACGTTTATCATCTGCATTTCTTCTTGAGCCGGCCGGAGTGGCCGAGCGGTTCTAGGTGCTACAGTCTGGAAACGCGCGACCGCTACGGTCGCAGGTTCGCATCCTGCCTTGGGCATGGATGAGTGTGATGTCCTTAGGTTACTTAGGTTTAAGTAGTTTTGAGTTCTAGGGGACTGATGACCTCAGAAGTTAAGTCCAATAGTGCTCAGAGCCATTTTAACCATTTTTTTCTTCTTGATTAGCAATTTTAATGGCCAGTACTGTTTATGAATGCATGGTGTCTCTTCTTTCGGACATGTACGAAAGAGCAGATACCACACAGAAGCCTCAGCTGCGAAGCATTGTATGTAGATTGAAGCGGATCACTGCTGTCAGCTGCCTAGTAATCAGGGAATCGCGAGTTCGAGTCCCGGCGTGGTAAAAATTTTTGCTCGTCGCCGCTGATTCCGTGTAATGTCGCACTGCATCTGACGGCAATGATCACGTTCCATTTGGATATAATATTTCGCTTTCAGAAGTTTTTCTACATGGGGCCGAGTACTGACAGGCCGGAAGCTCAATTTTTCATGTCCACTATCCCTGTATTGCTGCCGACTGTCCTTCAGTACTCCTCTCAAACACATGAATTGCATTTTATAACGATCTCCTGTAATTGACCGAGCAATTTGGCGATGTGTTAAGCGCATTGGACTAGCATTCGGGACTTCGACGATTCAAGCAGGTGTCTTACCTTTCTGAGATTTTCCGTGATTTCCCTAAATCGCTTCAGGCCCATTCAAGAATGGTTGCTTTGAAAGGGCACTGCCGATTTCCTTCCTCATACTTCTCTCATCCGAAGGGACTGATGACCTTGCTGTTTGGTCCCATCTCCAAAATCACCCAACGAAGCCTGTAGTTGTTTTTGTCAGTTCCAATAGCATCAAGAACCTCCTCTCTTCGAGCGCCAAGCTTGGACCTCAGAATCACCGGCCGTAAACGCTGAAACGATTCTATGTGTGATCTTTCATTAATCGATGCCTGACCACAGATGTTATACATCATTTATTAACCTCAGGCACATATTTCTTCATGAAGGTGCAGAAAATAATAATTACCTGCAGATGACGACTTGTCTTATTCATTGGAGAATATCATTATGATGCAATCCCAAAACGACTAAATACTGGATGGCATTTAGATTACAAACGCCTAAGCTTTTTCTATGTCACTTACGGCCTACCATCTGCACTCTTACTTATCGGTACTGCCTTGTGTTACACAACGGCGGAAGAAAACTTGTAGACTTAGTATAATTGCCTCTCTTTATTCACTCTCTTGCCTTTGAATGCATCCCAAATAGAGGGTTGGAACTATAGTAGGGCCAACTACTTATTTACAACTTATACGAAGTAGATGTATATTTTAAAGTTTTTCTGTCCCTCAGATTAGCCACGGACGTTACGTACAGATCGTTTCAAGCGATTTGGAAGTCGTAGGATACCGTCAGTAGCTCGAAAACTGTGGAAGTTGGAATGGAGCATTCTGTTGGTCGATGGATATCTGTAACAAATTTGAAGTAAATACCGTGAAGTGCTTCCTGCAGTTTTTCGAGTCAACTTGAAGTCACAAGGGTTTAAATCAGTGGAGTGTTGGGTGTGAACAGCACTTCGGAGCCCCATCGATCGAAAAATGAGTCACAGCTGGTGCCATGTATCTACGACCATTGTCTCTTAAACTTTTGGGCGGGTCCTGTAGAAAATGTCGCCTATTCATTCTTTAAGCTGGTCGAAGACTGTATTTCAAAATTTAACAACACACGTGGCGCAACACACATGCAGCAAGTTGTGACTGATTCTTCGATCGATAGGCCCCCGCGATCCTAGCACTTAAGCTCTTGTCGCCTCGACTTGATTCATAAGCGTAAGGAAGCGCTTAATGGCACTTACTTCAGAAGTGCTACCGAGATTCGTCAGGTAATGGAAAGCAGCACTCCCACTATCAACACAATCGGCGCTGGTAAGAGTGTCCTACGATCCCCACGTTGCTGGCAGCGGGTTATAGCCGGTCGGTGTGGCCGAGCGATTCTGGGCGCTTCAGACTCGAACTGCGCGACCTCTACGGTCGCAGGTTCGATTCCTGCCTCGGGCATGGATGTGTGTGATGTCCTTAGGTTAGTTAGGTTTAAGTAGTTCTAAGTTCTAGGGGACTGATGACCTCAGATGTTAGGTCCCATAGTGCTCAGAGCCATTTGAACCATTTTGCAGCGGGTTATACACAATACTGGTGACCACTTTGAAGGACAATGGAACGCTGAAACGTGTGTTGTATAAGTTGTAAATAAGTAGTTGCCACTAGTAAAGTAGGCCTCAAGCCCGGCCTAGAAACAGTGTTATGTGGTAAAACTCGATCTGGGAGGGGTGAATTCTACGTGCAGGAAACCGTAATGTACATTAGAGTACGTGAACAGTGTGTTTAAAGTTAAACTTTAAAATCGCTGTAGAAATAACACCACTGGTCTGAATGACGTCAAATTGCAATGGAATATTATCGGAGAAGGGAAAAACATGACAGAAGAAAAATAAATAGTTACAAAATGTAGCAATATGTGGCACTGTAAGCGTCATAATTTAATAGTGGTCTACTACACATCACAAATGAATCATACTACAATGCCTAAGATGTACGATGACGTTAAACAAACTGTGCTTTTCAGTGTGCCTGGGAGTACGGGTGTGATACTGTTAGTTACGTAAGCCCATCCATCACGACTAGGTCATATCAGATAGGATGGGAAAAATCGGTTTTTAATTGTCCTGAGGCCAAGAACCGTATAAAAGGCATCAATAAAAATAAAATCGGATTATTAATTTACATGTGGCTGTCGCAGAGCCTGTTCAATATGCTATTCACCGTTCTCTGCAACAAGCTGAAATCGAGAATCATGTTCCACAACTGATAGAAGAGTTTGCGGGGTTACGTTCAGAATGTATTGTGTAATTCGTGCCTTTATTGTAGCTAAGTTTGAAATCGGAACACTGAACACAACATCTTTCAGATAGCCCCACAGCCAGAAGTCAGATTACGATCATGTGATCGGGACGGAAAGGCTGTTGGGAAATGGCGGCTGATAACTCTAGTATTTCCGAAATGGCGCTTCAGCAGCTGCTTGAGTGGATTTTCAATGTGTGGAGATGCGCCATCTTGCATAAAAATAATCCCATCCACAACTGCACGCTGTTGGAGAGCTGGAATGAAGTGGACACTCATAGCGCTTGCCGGTGACGGTACAGGTAACAGTACCGGTAGCACCAGTCTGATCGGAAAGAATATGGTCCTATGGTAAATGATATCGTAAACGCGCACTACACAGTGACCTTTCCAGGATGAGGTGGATGTTGACTGTGATTTGCGTGTGGATTTTACTTTGCTCATATTCGAAAATTCTGTGTATTGACATATCCTGTCAGATGGATGTGGGATTCGTCCGTCCACAAAATCTTCCACGGCCAATCATCGTCCACTTCCATGCAAGCAAGAAATTGTAAAGAAAGGGTCTCTCTTGGTGTCGGGTCAACAGGAAGCGACTCGTGCACATTGGTTATTTTGAATGGATGGAAAAGAAGGATGTTTCATATGATTTTACGCAAAGTGCTCAAGGGTATGTCCTCTATTCATGC
Source organism: Schistocerca nitens (assembly GCF_023898315.1). Classification (NCBI taxonomy): domain Eukaryota; kingdom Metazoa; phylum Arthropoda; class Insecta; order Orthoptera; family Acrididae; genus Schistocerca; species Schistocerca nitens. The sequence goes on along the minus strand of NC_064621.1, from coordinate 315,536,706 downwards.
AATTCTCCGTGCGCTACACGTCTGCACACCACCACTCGTATCCTCCTGCACTGCTGTGACCATCGCTTCCACTGACGTCGAATCAATTCGTTTCCTTCCTCTATCAGGTTGCACACCAAAAGAACCCGTCATTTAGAATTTCCGAATTATTTTCTCCGTACACAAGGCCGTCATCGGAAGAACGCCTCTTTTCAAACTTTTCAGTGTCTGGAAGTTCTGCAGAGTGACTTGTGCACAGTAATCATTTTCGTTGCTGCAGTCCGGAACCGCGGGACTGCTACGGTCGCAGGTTCGAATCCTGCCTCGGGCATGGGTGTGTGTGATGTCCTTAGGTTAGTTAGGTTTAAGTAGTTCTAAGTTCTAGGGGACTTATGACCTAAGATGTTGAGTCCCATAGTGCTCAGAGCCATTTGAACCATTTCAATCATTTTCGTAATACAGCTTTATAAGCAGATCGCGATCCTGCATTAACTCAGTCATGGCGAACGTCGCAGACGCGAAGGGAGGAAAAGTCGTGTACCCGGCGTGTTTATACCAACTTAAATGGGTCGTGCGCATGAGAGGTGTTTTCATTTGCATATTCTGACACATACAGCGTCACCTATTGATCAATTTTCACACAGTTTTTATTTCCTTCTGCCATACGTTTCCCCCCTTTTCCTTTACAATTTTACGTCATTCTGACCCGTGGTGTAATTTCCACAGCGTTTTGAAAGCTTATCTTTAATAATCACTCTGTTTAATGTGCAAACATACAAGGCTTCAATGGTTAGGGAAGAAGTCTCAGAGAGTTTAGTCAGAAAATTATCATCCGAAGACAGTGCCACAAGGCAGAGCTGTTTCATGCAGCTATATAAATGGAAGACAAGATAGATAGCGAAAAACGTTAATGTTGTCAGAGTCTTAGAATGTGAAACATTTAGAAGAAGTAAAATTAGTGAGAAAAACTAAATAGCTGTTGTATTGCATCCAAAATATCGCCAGGATAGATATTACCTATTATCTATTTACCTATTAGGAAGGGTGGTTCAGGCACATTTTTACATGCGGGTGAGTTATCAGTTAGTAACTCCTCCACTCCATCCTCTTTCATGAGCCAGATAGCCGAGTCTCTTACTGTATTGATCACTTTTTGAAGCTCATTTTATTTTTACTTCTTTGATGACAAAATTATTTGCTGATTAGTTACTGAAGAATTACACTAATGAAATTCCAGTGTTCATATGTGTAATTTGTTAGAAATAAGAAACTGAAGTGGCCAACAAGCAAATTAAATAAGAACTTTACTTCCAGCAGCAAAGTTCAACTCTCAAAGAAGAGGTCATCACGTCAGGGCACAGTGATTGGGTGTGATGAAATGATGTATTTACAGTCTTGCTTCTGTCTACTGAATGTCAACGGTAAGATGGCTGTTTGCCAGAGGAGGTTGCGGGAAGGTGAGAAGCAAGCCCGGCCCACACTCCGACAGCCACGGGATGACGAGCTATGCGGGGAGTGAGCAATCCACCCCTCCCCCCAATGGTCTCACCATCTAAACATGTTATTCACCCTTCTGTGAATGCGGAAGTCAAACAAGGCGATAACAATCAATTAAGCGTTGTTCGTAAACGCAACTTACGGCCTCTTATCTATTGATACGTTTATAAAGATCGTAAGTGCCATAATTGTGTACACTAATCACAAACATTTTGAAACAGATTTTTTTCCTTGAGTCATTGGTCTTCGGACTGGTTCGAAGCGGATCGCCGAAAATTCCTCTCCTGTGCCAACCTCTTCATCTCAGCCACACACCGTCAGGTGGCTTGCGGAGTACGGATGTAGATGTAGATATCAGTTGAAACCTTCGTACTCAATTATTTGCTTGATGTATCCCAATCTCTATCTTCCTCTACAGTTTCTACCCTCCACAGCTCCTTCTAGTACCATGGAAGTCATGTCCTAATGTCTTGGGAGATATACTATCATCGTATCACTTCTCAGAAATTTCTTCCTGAAATTAAGACCTATGTTTGATACTAGCAGACTTCTCTTGATCAGCAATGACCTCTTTGCCAGTGCTAGTCTGATTTTTATGTCCTCTCTAACTGCCTAGATAACAGAATTCCTTGACTTAGTCCACTTCGTGTGCACCTCGGTACCGAGTTCGAATGCCGCACTGCTTAAATTTTGAATTAAAGTCACCAACAGTGACCAAATGGTGGCCGAGGACTTCCGGCATAAGAATTCACCCTCATTCTGCAAAACGACCTTGTTAAAGAGGTCGGAAGAGCGGTCAGAGCTTCAGGGCACTATCTGGCCTGTGGTGTGTGTAACAGTCTCCAAAAGACGGAAGAATCAGTAATAATTACTGGCATGAGGATGTGGAAGGCAATACCAACCCCTGCGTTAAAGACACATAACGTGTAGCCACAGTGCATGTGGCCTATAATTGAAAAGTCTCATGATGAACTCCGCGCAAGTAAAAGATTCCGCAATAGCCCTCCCCACCCGCGCGGCTTTCCCCGTCGGAGGTTCGAATCCTCCCTCGGGAATGGGTGTGTGAGAGTCGTCCTTAACGTAAGTCAGTGTAAGTTAAATTAAGTAGTGTGTAAGCTTAGGGACCGATGACCTCAACAGTTTTCTCCCATAAGTTCGTACCACAAATTTCCTATTCCCTCCCCACCTACGAATCACCGCGAGGAGCCTGCCAAGGAGGAGGTGACCATGAGAAAAAGTGAGAAAAATAAATACTTGTACAACACAGTAACACATCAGTCAGCAATGAGTACATCATACAGTACCATCAGCTGAGTGGCTGCAACAAAAAACCAATGACTACTACCGGCTGAAGCCTTCTGACATCTTACTGATTCATCGCTAGCTCATCGGCCAACTTAAAATTAACATACTGTATAACACATGACTTAAAAGAATGTTTTCATGACCTAAACTGGTTTTCATTTTCCTTCCTTTCTTGCGCTTTTCATTTACGACAATATGCGACTGATAATTTCTTTACTTGAGACATGTTTTCGTCAGTTGATTCGTCTTTATGAAGACCGTAAAAATACAGAGTCACTGTACGAGAGCGTGGAACAAGAACACTGTTGGAGAGAAATTCAACACAGCAATCTAGAAACAAGTGCTGCTGTCACAAACGTTGGATGTCATTAGCGGTTATGCAGTGGGGAAGGAGGAAAAGGAGGCTTCACAGGTGCGGAATAGAGAGTCTCCTTACAGTGCTTGCAGTGCTTATTTCCTGTTTTTAAGGTTCCGGAACGGATGTCTTCAATCGTAACAACACCGCCCACCCACCCGCGGCAAGCCACACAAATAACAAGTTTCTATTTTTGACAACGTGTTTAAAACGTACAATGAGAAATCAATTTTTACAAAACACTGTTCTGAAATTAAGGACTTTAAAACTTAATTTCTTTCAACAAAAACAATAAAACTTAACACACACAAGATTTCGTGAAAGCACGTTATACAGACGCTCATCTTCAAACACTCTTACGTTATTTATTTCTTATTGACATACATAACACAAGAGGGCGCCATGTAACTAGAGCGCCGAGGTTACGTGCAGTCGTAAACAAAAGACAGTCGACACAAAAGTTACCGATATGTACCTAATACAACATCGGAACAAAGCACAACTTACCTCGGGTAGACTGTACACACACACACATACACACACACACACACACACACACACACACACACACACACAGTTTCTCGCCCACGCCCTACTCATTGCATGACGTTGGTCACCCTTGCCACATTCACTTGCGCAGGAGCAACAGATAATTACTGTTATGTTGCGATTTATTATACTTGTATTGTTTTAAATCTCTGGTGTCGACTTGTTCGAGTGAGATCCATATAATTCCCTGGGAGATGCCGGAAAGCCTTTCGGAGCTTTGCAGCCAATATTAAGCCCTACCTCCGCATCTAAATCGTAGCGTTCATGCGATGGTGGTGGGTTTGATTACATGTAAGGATGGAAGGAAGATTGGGTTGAATGTCCCGTCGACGTCGTGGTCATTACTAAGCACAGAGTTTGGATTCTGGCAAGGACTGGGAAGGAGATCGGCTGTGCTCTTTTAAGGGAATCATCCCGGCATTTGCCTTTGATTACTGGTGACACACCAATTTAAACAGACGCTTCCGTCACTTAAATTGCTTCAAATAAAAATATGGGAGGAACAGGACACTTATTACTTGCTTATAAGCATTATAACAAAATTGTTGTTATACGAGGTCTGATTGGAAAGTTTGTAATTGTACAATGATGGTACTCACATGCTACTGTGATGCATCTGCTTCAAAATAGTTCCCGTCTGACCGAACACACCGACTCCAAAGGTTTTTGGGAAACATTCCTGGAAATTTTTTTCCTGATATGTGTTAACGACGCTCTCCGTATTTGCCTGGATGTCTTCAATCTAGTCAAATCGCTTCCCTCTCAGTGAAAATTTCAATTTAGGAAACAGGGGCCAAATCAGGGGAATATGGCGATTGTGGAAGCACAGGAATTTAGAATTTGGTCAAAAATTCGACGATGGGGAAGGCACAATGAGCCGGATCATTGTCATGGTGTAGCACCCAACTGTCTTTCCACTATGCAGGCCTCTTCTTCCACACCTTCTTGCGCAATCACTCAAGGATACATTTGTAGTATTCCTGATTAATTTTCTGTCTTCCAGGGATAAATTCATGATGCACAATACCGGTATAATCGAAATAAATCACCAACACTGTCTTCAGCTTCGACCGACTTTGCCGTGTTTTTTCGGTCGTGGTGAACCTGGAGTCCTCCAGTTCGAAGAATCCACTTTAGTATCAGGATCATATCCACACACCCGCGATTTGTCACCTGTAATTACCCTGTATAACAAAACTGGGTCATTTTTAGTTCGATTAATCAGTTGTTGGCACGCATCAAGTCGGTATTGTCTCTCGTAATTTGACAACACTTTTGGAATGAATTTTGCGGACACTCGACGCATGTTCGGATCATCAGTTAAAATTGATGAACTGCATAGAAACTTAAATTAAGTTCATTAGCAATCGCCCGTATTGTAAGTCTGCAATCGGAGCGCATTTTCACAACATTCCTTTCGTCTTTGAGGTGGAAGGACAGCCGGACCGTGGTTCATCTTCGAATGATTTGCTGCCAATTTTAAATCTGTCGAACCAGACAAATTCATTTGACGGGCTCATACAATTATCTCCTAAAGTTGTTTTTAATAGATCTTAAGTCTGAGAAGCCGACTTCCCGGTTTTAAAACAAAATTGCACACACATTCGTTGCTCCGTTTTTACGTCCATTTTCACAGAGAGAGAATCCGGCAAGAAGCCCTAACAGACCTGCACTCAACTAGCTGCAACAACGAACTGAATAAATGAAACACAGTTTCCTGTCACAGGCGTTCAAGGACGAGGCAACGACTCATTCCCCACCCTCCGTGTAACTGCCCTCCAAACCAGTAAGCAGAAGCCAATCACACCTCGTATACACTCCATGTATCATGATTAATAGCGAAAAATAACACGTTTAACGTATACAGTAACAGAAACGGTATGATCCGAAAAACACAGGTTCACAAACGCGTTGTTTGAGAAATAACTGGGAACGTATGTTTACGAGCTTCCAGTTACTCTTACTTCAGTGTAAAGTAACTGTTTTCGGCAGATAAATGTATTTGTAGGGGACAACATTCTATTGAATCAAAATTTAATGGGGTTCAACTTTCATCCCACCCCTGCTTCATTTTGCGCAACTCTTCGGAATGTGGTGCGTGCATGATATATTTTTCTGCTGATGTGAAGACACCTAATGCAATATTATGGTACGAGATGGATAACACTTTAGTCCGTGGTATTATTTTCTTTGTGATAATTTCAAAAGTAAAGTATACAGCACTCACTTTAATATGCTTGAAGAACTTGAACCACGAATTGTATACTCCTGTCACGATTGACAGGATGGTCTTGGGGATCTTTGGAACGATACTGAATTCGATGGAGAGACGAGTGCTGTATTGCACCGAAAAACAAGGACGACTCATGGAACACACTCCTCAGCTGATACAAGTGTACAGTAAACTGTAACACGTAACTTGGTAAAGTAATCTTGCATTTCTCGTTAAAAGATGCCTCGGGTGAAATTTGGGCTGAAATATATGGGTCCATTAGAAAAAAAGGAGTGATCAAAAAGTTTCCGTTTGATGGCGTTACTGCAGCCTACATGCAAGTAGCGCCGATCCGATGCGGATAAATAAGAATCGACATGTGGGCGAGGGATTAGTGTGGCATTCGTGTCTTTCCGACATACGTGCGGTACATGATGAAACGTCAGCAATGGACCAACGTGCGGTTATTCGTTTGTTGGCTGCCAATGGACGAACACTGGCAGGTATCCACTGAAGAATGGAGAATGAGTGTGGACCAAAATGTCTGTTGGAAACCACCGTGCTGGAATGCGACAACGAGTGCTGCTGCTGTCTGTTTATAACTCACGCCCCCCACAACGCAGAATTTACGCCAACTTAGGTGGTGTCATTCGAGCACCCTTTCTATAGTCCTCATCTTTCATAGTCCTATGTATTATAATGCCCTCGATCCATTAGGAAAGGCCTCGATCGGCGATTTCTGTCGGGCTTTAAAGTGCAGCAGGCAGTTTCTTATTTCTTCAAGCAGCAGGACACGGCTGTCTTCATCCTGGAAGACTGCCTCGCTGCTCACGGTAATTTTTTGCAAATGGCATACCGATTCACAACTGTGAGGACTTCAAACGAATATTTTTTGTAATTGCGTAGGCGTCCATGGCCAGAATCAGTCGACATAAAAGTAATCTGGGTGTGGTACCGCGTCATAATGTATAAAAATTCTGCTGCTGGAGGGAAACCAACGCTTCGGCCACAGTTGCCGCGGCCTTCTTCTGGGTCTCGCTCCCCACGCTCGGGTTCCCGGGTTCGATTCCCGGCGGGGTCAGAGATTTTCTCTGCCTCGTGATAACTGGGTGTTGTGTGATGTCCTTAGGTTAGTTAGGTTTAAGTAGTTCTGAGTTCTAGGGGACTGATGACCATAGATGTTAAGTCCCATAGTGCTCATAGCCATTTGAACCATTTGAACCATTTGAACCTTCTTCTGGGTCTTCTTCTACCAGTAGACCCAAAAGAAGGACGCTGAAACTGTGTCCGAAACGTTGGTTTTTCTCCAGCAGCAGTAGTTTTATACATTATGCCGCGGTACCACATCCAGTATGCTTTTAACATGGATATTTTGTGATTGGGCACTAAACTACAATTTGGTATTGAAGTTAGTGGTGCCTCGTAAGCACACAATGACAAGTTTACTTGAAATTTCACAGTTTCAAATGGTTCAAATGGCTCTGAGCACTATGGGACTCAACTGCTGTGGTCATCAGTCCCCTAGAACTTAGATATAATTAAACCTGACTAACATAAGGACGTCACACACATCCATTCCCGAGGCAGGATTCGAACCAGCGACCGTTGCGGTCGCGCGGTTCACCTGCAGCGTCCAGAACCGCTCGGATACCCCGGCCGGCTTAACATTTTCATTCATATCAGCTTTAGGTACTACTTTTATAAATTATTGACTTTGGCGCCTCTTGCCGACTTCTCAGCTTGGCACCGCCAAGGCCATTTGTGGCGCTTGGATCGCAAACTGGCCCTGTCTGTTACACTAGCTAAGTTTACATTTCGGATTTTCCACCGAAGAATATCTAACTAGGAGAATTGTGGTCTGTTCCTTGTCACATCTCACATTTCTACATGGCAGATTAGCAAGGGCGGTCATATCGTAGTTTGTAGCTAACAGGGAGGGGGTGGGACTGGATTTGAGGATGAGGAGTACCGTTAATTTTTTAGAAGACGAATAGCGACTAATAAGTCATCATAAAAAAGTTCCAGTTCCGACCATATTGAAATCCGCGCAGAACCAGATTTCAAATTATTTTCTTAGAAAAAGAAAACAAAAAAAAAAACTGAATACACCATCTCTAGATTCCCTGTCATCTGTAGGAGGAGAGAGATGGTTGGCCACCCGTTCCCGCCGGGTATGACTGAATTCTCGTGTAATTTTAGTCGCTTGACGCAACTGTGAACCCGAGAATGTTTTATTCAATGTCACCACCCTGAGGCTCTATATTACAACAGTAAACTATCTTTGGTTTTATTCGGCGTTTCTCGCACTGATTATCTGTCGTTTCTGATTGTATCGAAGACTTATTACTAGGTACTATATTACAAATATTATTATTCATCTCCTAATTTCAAAGCTTCTTTTCATATGTGAGAAACTGTATTCAGCCTTATGTCTCCGGAAACGTATATCCATGCACTTTGTACAAGATAATTTTAGTATCCTGGTCAAACTTTGATTCACATTAAATTATTTCAATAAATTGTAGGTTTCTTTTGCATCCTCCTTTCCCGCATTTTCTTCTCTTCCAACAGACAGTTTTCTAATCCTTTTTATACTGTACGTCCTCTTTAATTACAGAAGTGAAATAACATACCAAATAGCTAAAGTTTTTACATGATCCATCATTTCCCACTAAGGCGAACCGTGGTCGTGGCTCGCCCTAACAGTTTCTGGGACTATGTAATCACAGAAAGTACTGCTCTAAAGATCACCGATAACATCCGTAATGGAGACGGAGGTCTGCAGCTCAGCACGCCATGGGATACAGCTATTTTACCGTTGTAGCGCACTCGTTGAATACCGATCCTGAGTATGACGATGCCCCGAGCACACGAGCACCACTGGCAGGTGGCAGCTAGTGTATACGAGCACCTGGAAGACGGTCGTACCACTTGACAATGACCATGTTTAATCACTTGACGCTACTGAAATCCAGAAAAAATGTATTCAAAAATAGTTTACGATTATAGGCTATGACGTAAAAAAGACGTATCGTGGTTGAACTGTGAATGAAGGACTTTATACGTACACAGGACAGATAAGGTTCTAATACAAATCTAACTTTACAACATATGCGATAAAATAAATTGAAGAACAAACAAAGAGGAAGAGTACGTTGACAAAAAAAAGTTATTTTCAGTTCATAAATGAAATTCCGCCTGGATAGCTGAGTGGTCAGGACGACAGAATGCCATGCGAGAAGCTGGGATCAATTCCCGACTGTGTCGGAGGTTTTATCAGCTCGAGGACTGGGTGTTGTGTTGTCTTTATCATCATGTCATCTATATCGACACGCAAGTCGCCGAAGTGGCGTCAACTAAAAGGACTTCCACCATGTGAGAAGTCTATCCCACGGGAGGCCCACGCCACACGACATTTCATTTCAATTCATAAATGGACACGTCTACAATGTAAATTTACATGAAAGCATGTTTTAGATTTAAATTGAAGTATATTTCGAATTCCCCTCATCCCTCCATGAACCATAGACCTTACCTCTGGTGGGGACACTTGCGTATCTCAGCGGTACAGATAGCGGTACCGCAGGTGCAGCAATAACGGAGAGGTCTCTGTTCAGAGGTCAGACAAACGTGCGATTCCTGAAGTGGGTCAACAGCCTTTTTAGTGGATTCAGGGGCAACAACCTGTATGATTGGTTGATCTAACTTTGTAACATCAATCAAAACGGAATTGTTGCGTTTGTACTGCGGACGGCTGAAAGTAAGGGGAAACTACAGCCGTATTTCTTCCCGAGGACATGCGGCTCTAACGTATGGTTAAATGGTAATGGCATCCTCTTGGTTAAAACATTCCGGACTTCAAATATTCACACATTCGTATTTGCGGATGAGAGCCACTCAGGAGGAAGTCGTTTTCAGCAGAGACAAAACTGTCGTTCTAAGGGTCGGAGCGTGGTGAGTCAGATTCCTTAATCGCGCCAGTAGGTTAGATAATTTAAAAGATTAAGTGACTAAGCTGAACTTAGATATACTGGGTCTTGGTGAAGTTCTATGGGAAGAAGAACTTTACTTATGGTCGGGTGAACACCGGTTTACAAACACAAAATTAAATAGGTTTCATGCAAGAATAGGTTTAATAAACAGTGAGAAAATAGGAAGTTGGATAAGATACTATGAACAGCATAGTGATCGTATAATTGTACCCAAGATAGACACTTAGCACCCACCCACTACAGTAGTATGGTTTTATGTGCCCCCTAGTTCAGTATATGGTGAAGAAACTGAAGAAATTAATGATGTAATAAAAGAAAATATTCAGATAGTTAAGGGAGACGAAAATTTTGTAGTGTTGGGGAACTGGAATTCGATAGTACGAAAAGGGAGAGAAGGAAAATAGTAGATAAACATGGACAGGCGGAAAGGAATGAAAAGGAAGCCACTTGGCAGAATTTTGCTCAGACCATAATTTAATCATCGCTAAAACTTTGTTTAAGAATCATAATAAAAGGTTGTATACGTGGAAGAGACCTACAGACCCTCTAAGGTTTCAGACTGATTACATAATGGCAAGACAGAGTTTCGGAACCAGATTTTAAATTGTAAGACATCTCCGTGGGCAGATGTAGACGCTGACCACAATTTATTGGTTATGAAATCTAGATTAAAACTGAAGAAATAGCAAAAAGATAGGAATTTAAGGAGATGTTACCTGCGTAAACTGAAAGAACCAGAGATTGTTGAGAGATTCATAGAGAGCGTTATGAAACGATTGACAGGAACAAGGGAAAGGAATGCATTAATAGAAGTATGAGAAGGCTTCAGAGATGAAATAGTGAAGGCAGCAGAGGAATAAGTAGGCAAAACGACTAGAGCTAGTGAAATCCTTGGGTAACACAATAGATATTGAATTTAATTGATGAAAGGAGAAAATACAAAAATGCAGCAAATGAATCAGGCGAACGGGAAAACAATCGCCTAAAGAATAAGTCTGACAGGAAGTGCAAAATGGATAAACAGGAATGGCTAGAGGAAAGATAGGTACCACCTAGGGATAACTAAAGATACTTTTGGGGGAAAAGGAACCAACTGCATGAATATCAAAAGCTCAGATGGAAAACCAGTCCTATCAAAAGAAGGGAAATTTTAAAGGTGGAAGGAGCATCTATAGGGTGTACACAAGGGAGATGTACTTCAGGGCAGTAATATACAAATGGAAGAGGACGTAGACGAAGATGATATGGGAAATACGATACTGCGTGAACAATTTGACATATCAATGAAAGACCTAAGAAGAAGCAAGGTCATCGGGGTAGACAGCATACCTTTAGAACTACTGATAACCTTCGGAGAGCCATCCATGGGAAAACTCTTCCATTTCGTGAGCAAGATGTATGAGACAGGCGAAATACCCTCAGACTTCAAGAAGAATATAATTATTTCTATTCCAAGGAAAGCAGGTGCTGATAGGTGTTATCATTGCCAAAACGTCTGTTTAATAAGTCATTGTGGTTATAGAAGTACGGAGAAACCTGTAGAAGCTGACCTCGGGGAAGAGCAGTTTGGATTCCGGAGAAGTGAAGGGACACGCGAGCAATACTGACCCTATGTCTTCTCATAGCTAGGTTAACGAAAGGCAAACGAGCATTTATGGCTCTTATAGATTAGAGAAAGTTTTTCACAGCGTTGACAGGAGTACTCTCATTGAAATTTTGAGAATAGCAGGTGTAAAATACAGGGTACAGGGAGCGAAGGCTATTTACAACTTGTACAGAAACCCAACTGCAGTTATATCACTCGATGAGCATGAAATGGGAGCAGTTGTTGAGAAGTGAGTGAGACAAGGTTGTACCCTTTCACCTGTTTTTCAACCTGTACACGGAGCAATCACTAAAGGAAATGAAAGAAGAAAGTGGAGTAGGAACTAAAGTTCAAAGAGAAGAAATATAAAGTTTGGGATTTTCCGATGACATTGTAATTCTGCCAGAGACAGCAAAGGATTTGGAAGACTTGAATGGAATGGACCGAGTCTCTAAAGGAGGATATATTATGAATCAACAAAAGCAAAACAAGGATAATGGAATGTAGTCTAAGTACATCAAGTGATACTGAGGGAATTAGATTAGAAAAGGAGACACTTAACGCAGTAGAGGAGTTCTGCTATTTGGGCAACAAAATAACTGATGACGTCCGCAATAGAGAGGATATAATATGTAGCACAGCAATGGCAAGAAAATAGTTTCTGAACAAGAAAAATTTTTTAACATGAAAAATAAATTTAAGAGTCAGGAAGTCCCCACTGAAAGTGTGTGTATGGGGTGTAGCCAAGTATGGAAACGAAACATGGACGATAAACTATTTCCATAAGAAGAGAGTAGCAGCTTTTGCAATATGGTGCTACAGAATGATGGTGAAGATTAGTTTCCAGATCACGTAACTAATGAGGAGGTACTGAATAGAATGGGGGAGCAAGGAAATTTGTGTCAGAATATGACTAGAAGACTTCATCGGGTTGATAGGACACAAGAGACATAAAGGGATCACCAATATAGTATTGGAGTGAAGTGTTTTGGGCAAAAATTGTAGAGGGAGACCAAGAAATGAATACAGTACAAAAATTCAGAAGGAGGTAGGTTGCAGTGGTTATTTCGAGAAGAGGAGGCTTGCACAGCATAGAACAGCATAGAGAGCTGCAACAAACCAGTCTTCGGTCTGAAGATCACAACAGCACCATTTTTTGGATGATACGAAAGTAGAAAGTATTACAGCAACGGTCAAGTGAAATTTATTAGAATAGAAGAGCAGATAAAGACATGTAGTTCTTACCAATATACAGTGATGAGGCTCGGGAGAATATTGTGCTGCTTAACTTACTTGTGGAAGAAGTAATAATGGAAACGGGATAAATATGTTCAAAAGGGCTTCGAAAGGCATTGACTAAACTGAGCAATCTACTTCGCATAATTCGGACTAGAAACAAAGGTAGTTATTCGAAAAGTAATACGAGCGTGACCAGAAATTTGCTAAATAGCTCCTTATAGAGATACACCACGTTGTATAGTGTATTAAACAGGTCTCGATTAATGAAAATCTTTCTACCCATTTGGGGAAGCTACTATAATAATAGGTAGTGATTGAACGCATAATTGCTCTTGAAATGTTCAGAATTATGTGCATCAATAGATTCGTGGCAACGACGCTGCCATTAATGTTTCTGTCTGAATAGTGTAAGAATGTTATTCTCAATAATCTAGTATTTCATACTTTGTGCGGGAAATATTGTTGGATATTCGATAAATACTGTAAGATAATTTCAGCGTCGGAGAGTGAACACTATATCATAGTTCATAAGTTGCACGTGCTGTAGTAGAGTGAACTGTACCTGCTCCTCACTTGCCCTGTAGGTCTTTCATCCGCTGCGCATCTCCTTTCTACTGATGATTCGATTTGGTAAGGGAAATGCACTATGTAAATTGAATGCCACTCAAGTTTTGGCCTCTTCTTTTTGTTGATGACAGAAGTTCTGTGCTACTAACAGAGCTTAAAAACGAGGTTAACTAATACGATGTAGCAACATTATGCTGCTTTAAAAGGTGAAGTCAGAGGTACTTACATTAAATTTTATTTATTTTTTACAATTCGATTTCTATTCACGGAGATATTCAACTTTTACCTGAGGCAATCTGAGTCCGCGCGAAGCGGCAAGGAAACATGGTACTGTTTGCAACGTCATTTAGCGGTCCACGTAACGAACTCGTTTCACGGAGCGTATATACGCTATTGGCAGAATGAAACCCATCGGCTCGTGATAGGAACGAAATTTTATCGGATGTTTCAATCTTTATTTACGTTATTAATACGCCGACTGTGAATTGTATGCCGATTGGTTTTTCTTTAACCATTTTTCATTTCTGTGGGGTATTGTTATTACAACTATAGCGGACTAAATAGTGATTTGGAGACATTCATATCAACTGCACGTCTCCGTGGTATTGAACGGTAATCGTGGACTGTTATTGTAAAGCGTTATGAAGCAAAACAAAAATTTTAGACAATATGAATGGAACATTTGACGTGTTGCGGTATTCTCCAGTGCTTCGAGTGGCGTACAATAAGTAATGCAGCATTTTTTTTCTCAGCTTATTTCGTTTGAAAAAAATGCAGAATTTGCTGAGGGAAGTCGTGGAATATTCTCCTTCAGTCCCTATAGTTTCCAATTGGTGGCGGAACTAAATATGAGCTCCGATCTTGCGTCTGTAACGGTGGTCTGTTCCAAGCAGAGAGGTTTCACTGAATTTTTTTTTTTGACGCAAAACAAGAGTACACATATATTCAGAGACCCTTGCAGACCGTATGGGGAGACATGACAATGAACAAAAACACGGTGAGTTGTTGGGCAAAATATATGTCATCATGTCGCTCAAACCTGTACCAAATTGTATCGTGCCGCCCAGCCGCACACAACTGTGACGCCTGCAGTGCATAAATATGCAGACACTCTCATTCGACGTGATCGACAGATAACCAAACTCCTCACACTATAACAGGACGCCTCTTTTTGGGCAGTGCTGTCAGATGCGTCCACCATTCAGTTACTCAGAGGAGTGTGCTCGCTGGTTTCCTCTATGCGTAACAGAAGACCATAAACAGCAACGAAGTATCATCTGCGCGGAATTGCTTGCACGTTACGAAGCTGACCGTGACACTTATTTTGTCACAGGCGATGCAACATTGATTAATCACTTCCAACTGGAAACAAACGGCAATACGTGGAGTGTCACCAAACCACCTTCCCTCCGAAGAAAAATTTCAAGGCCGTACCCTCAGCCGGTAAGGTCGTGCCGACGCTTCTGGGACCCTGTGGGGGTTATTCTGTTTGATCAACTCTGAAGTGTGTTCTGCTCCCCTCAGAATATCGAGGAAACGGCTTCAAAATGTTAGTCGTCACAAAAATGCAAACAAGTCAGGGCCTGATACAAGTCATCGCACCTGAGAGGAGCTCACGAACTTCGCTGGACTGTTCTATTTCATCCACCCTACAGCCCGGCTCTTGCATGTTCCGTCGCCCAACTGGTTGGTCCAGTGAAGGATACACTTCGCAGAAAGCAATACGTGGATGGCGGGGAGATCACTGATGGAGGGCGTCGTTGGCTCCGACGTCGACCAGTAGTCGGCCACCACGCGGGCACGCAGGCTCTGACACTAAGGCAGCGTAAGGCCGTTGCATTGAACAGATATTATACTGAAAAATTGGGGTTTGTAGACAAAATCGAACGGGTAATATGGTAAACTGAAATCCATAATAATATCAACCTGCTCAGCAAAAAAATGTTACCTTACTTAAGGAACGCTCTTCGTATAATGCATCTATGAGGAAACTGTGTAAGACTGATATTTGTTCAAAATGTTCAAATGTGTCTGTAATCTATGGGACTTAACTGCTAAGGTCATCAGTCCCTAAGCTTACACACTACTTAACCTAAATTATTATAAGGACAAATGCACACACCCATGCCCGAGGGAGGACTCGAACCTCAACCGAGGTCAGCCGCAGAATTCATCACTGCACCGCCCCTAGACCGCTCGGCTATTACCACGCGGCACTGTTATTTGTCTTGACCGCCTTTGGAATATATGGTTTACCCAGCGGGTTGTATCAATGGGAGATGACTAGGCGAGAAAGGAAGTGATTTTAGTATTGCAGTTGCTCAATTCAAAAACTTCAAGGCATATTTTAGGAACTTGATTGAAATTAGTGGGACGGTGGAGGATTTC
This sequence comes from Schistocerca nitens, assembly GCF_023898315.1. Classification (NCBI taxonomy): domain Eukaryota; kingdom Metazoa; phylum Arthropoda; class Insecta; order Orthoptera; family Acrididae; genus Schistocerca; species Schistocerca nitens. The sequence continues at coordinate 315,521,038 of NC_064621.1, read as the reverse complement.
CTTCTCTAAAAACTCTGCAAAGTAATTAAACAAAATATTACTGTGGTATGGAGGTCTATCTCATATAGTAACTTTGAATGGACTTTACGGACCGCATGGAATGGGTAAGTACACATGTAATCGTTTAGTGTCAATTTATATGTTAAAAATAAACGAATCCAATGTGATGCCCAATACTGAAGAAATAACAGTGCACCTTCCGATAAGACGACGGTGGGAAGCCATTGTGTCATGATCTCCGCGAGATGAGTAAAGTTAAGTGCACCGCAAAGAAAAGTTAATGTGAAGTCAGTGTTACAAGCCACACTTCTTCAAAAATGGCTCTGAGCACTATGGGACTCAACTGCTGTGGTCATAAGTCCCCTAGAACTTAGAACTACTTAAACCTAACTAACCTAAGGACATCACACACATCCATGCCCGAGGCAGGATTCGAACCTGCGACCGTAGCGGTCGTGCGGTTCCAGACTGTAGCGCCTTTAACCGCTCGGCCCACACTTCTTCAATCGGTATATAACCTGCGACGGTAATATACTCACAGGCAAGGAATTTTCATTGATTTATAATTTTCAAGCCTGAAATTTCTGCGCGATATATTGTGCATTTGGCTGTCGACACAAACATTGTGTTTTAAGCCATGAGTTGTCGTTTGATCCTTAGAGGATCTTGAGATTCGTTGAGGAGCTGTAATGGGGACGTAGGATCTCCGATTGACAGAAGGTGTTCCTATGTTTTTACGTACTTTCGCTTGCCGATCATTAAATTGCCTAGTGAAATATTGTGGGCTTCACCTACACGTTCGCAATATTGCAGCTGAATTAACAATTGAAAGCTGCACCTAAATCTGCTACATTAGCCTACCGAAAGGCCAATCCTGTACGTATTCTGAAACGGATAGTGCTCTAATGAGCTCTGGATGTACGTACACTGTCGAATGCGGTTCTATCTCATTTCTTTTATCCGTCTTGCCTGCTCTATTTGATCAAGACAATGAACACAGTGTTTTTAGCTACTTCAACCGTCATTTTAATTGATGCCGTGGAAACGTTGTCGATACACCAATACAGTAACATATAATTTTTGCCACACGAAGACGGACAGTAACAAATTCCACTTACTGATCGCATACAGTAGAATGTGAACAACAGATGATAAAACTGTAAATAATCACGAAGCATATACTGTGCCAAGTGTTAAACACCGAGCTGCCATCTATGGCAGCAAAAACGGCTCTAACGCCGTTGAATATCGAGTCGAACAGACATTGTATGTTAGTTACAAGTTCCTTATTCCATGCTGCTTCGGCTCCACGTCAGATACCATGAATCGTAGTACAGGTTGGCAACTATTGGCACCCCGGTGTCTCGGAAACCAACGATCGAATCACACCCCAGCAAGAAAGGTGGAATAACTTGGAAAAAATCACCCTTAGTTTATTTCATTAAAAATACGAGCAAAGTACTGCAACGTACACGGGAAATATAATTTAATAAAGTATAATTTAATTTACTGCCAAATATACTTACTTTAAATTTAAAGGAAGCTTATAATATTTCAATATAAGTTTTACATAATTAATTCTCTGAGCGGAATTTTCCAAGGTATTGCATTTTTGAGTTGCGTCACTGTTCTTGCCGGGGTCCGAAATGTTTTCAAGCGGTGTATGACCTAGTGAATGTGCAACAGTCGATCACCATAGTCGATCAGCTTCTGTATCGAAGTTGGTCATGACTGCACGTTTAACATTCGGTCCTTTACTATCTTAATGAAAGGTACCTGGGAGATACGTCATAGCCACTAGAAATCTAATAGATGCTGCTCACTTGGGTGACCCAACCACCTCTGACATACTAATTCTTCCTTTTCTCGTTTTAAAAATGTTTTAATCTTCTGTTTCTTCTTCTTCACCTGACGGTGTTGGCATAAGCTTGTTTCCTCTTCATTGAAGTTCTCTTTCTGTCATTCCACATTTTTCATTCTTAATGACTTTTATCTACTTATCTGACTTACCTACATTCCTATATTCTGTTAATTAGTCGTTTCTGTTTTAATCATCAATAGCGTACTTTTTGTGTTGTTCTTCCTTTATAAAGTGCATATTAATGTGCTTTTAAAATTATTAGTTGTTTATACACCTCCTGGATCAGATGTTCTACAATATTAATTTTGGTCTGGTAGAGCAAGATCTGGTATATGTATCCGACGATTTACTTTAGAATCATTTCGAAGATCAGATGCCTAATAGGAAAAAGATTTCTCCCTTTCCTAAGGCCCCCGTAAACGCGCAAACTTGTTGCTCAATGTACTCTTGTCTAGCCGCGGATTACTCAAACATTCCCGTACACTTACAAACCAAGTTTGGTAGTTTAGCCTCACTTTGAAGCGGACGTTGTTTAACTTCGTGAGTACTTTGACAGTAGTGAGAATGGCCGCAAATGCAGACAAAGCAGTCCTGACATTGATTTTGGCATTGTGTTTAAAGAGGGCCGGCCGGGTTGGCCAAGCGGTTCTAGGTGCTACAGTCTTGAACCACGCGACCGCTATGGTCGCAGGTTCAAATCCTGCCTCGGGCATTGATTTGTGTGATGTCCTTAGGTTAGTTAGGTTTATGTAGTTCTAAATTCTAGGGGACTGATGACCTCCGAAGTTAAGTCCCATAGTGCTCAGAGCCATTTGAGCCATTTGTTGAAAGAGGAATAAGTAAACAAGACGCTGGTCCAAGGAATGGTTTAAAACGAGGAGAATTGTACATATGAAAACCTTTTTATAGAAATGTTACACTCAGAACATGATTACGTCAGCTTCCTGCTGATGTACAGTGAAACTTCCAATAACATGTTCAGAGATACTTCACCCCCACATACAACCAGAAGACAGAAGTAAGCGAAAATTTGTTGTATTCTACTTGGTCCTCTACTGACAGTTCGTTAAAATACCATAACGAGGGAACATATAGCCCGCATCGTCCTTGGAAGAACCAGAGAATCTCGATAGTTTTTCAGTGCAGTTCCTCTGTTTTTGGTCATAACCTTTTCCAGCGTAATATATGCCTGGCGAAGATGTGACATCTCTACCTTTTTGATAATTGCCAGTGCTATTTTGTTTCTATCTTTGATCGTAGTTGCCATAGTTGTGGAAACTCAGGATTTAGTGAGATAAATAATAATAAAACTATTTTTCGCTATACATGTGCTGCGGAACATCGACACTAAAGACGTCCGCCATATTGTCAAACTTTGCGTCAGTCAAAATTTATCTTATACACATCAGACGCAATGTAGACAAACATGTCAAAGAGGAACGTACAGGTGAAAACGTTTGGCAAACGTATTAAAGTTTGACAAACTGTTTGATCACCCAAGTTGGGCCTTTACGGAGTATGAGAATTGGTCTCGCTTGTATCTTTTCAGTGCATATGACCGAATTACATTTGTTTCTAGTGTGGTGTCATGACGAGGAAAGTAAGAAAAGAGTTAAATCCGGTGTTAGCTAGTAACGTAGCTGGATGCTGCGATATCACCGGCGGTTTTGAAGTTCACTGTTGGTGTGGTCTATGCACGAACTAGACTACTAGCTTAGCTTACTTTACTGTCATAGAGGTCAGTCGTACGCCATCGCTCTAAGGATTATGAATTTATCAAACAACAGATCCTTAAACCAATATCTTTTGTCACGCAGGTTAGTGGAAGAGATTATAAACAAGTAAACTGCAGGGAATATATGCTGTGGGATTAATAATACCGCCCGGACAGGATAATTATGTTTGGGATCAAATAATTCTTCATTGAAAATAGTTCGCACATTTCTGAATGAAAGCCTTACTCAAATGCGGAATCAAATGAGAATAAAGGTAAATAACACATCAAGTAGTGAAGAGTAAATGTGCAGGAAAAACACCTGGACAGTAGTTATTCTCCCGATTAATCGCAACAAGGAGCTAAAAGTCATTATCCTAAATAATTACTGCAAAAACTAGCAAAGAGTTCTTTCTCACGCTATTCTCAGTATTAAATGCAGCAAAGTAGGTAAAGATATCATATGACACATGACTCAAATCACACAAATACGGTTAAATTTTGTATTGTCACAGAAAGCACCGTCAAGTAATGTAAGTCCAGGCAAAAGCAGAATTACGAGCAGGCGCTCTCCCCAAATTATTCAGAGTCTAACGGAGCGTTAAAGTGTGGAATTAGTTCAGTTACTTCGCTGTACGACTACTCCGACTTACGCCAACAAACTCACAGATACAATTTCATTATTTTACAAAAGACGAAAACCTCCAATGGAGAAAGACGGTTTGCACCCCCCAGCTAGCCGGCAAATACATTCTGCGACATCACACTACTGAGACCATGTTAGATACTGAAACAATAACCATGATTTAAAAACAATGCTATCTACACAATACAATATTAGAGCTATCCATCAATTAATAAGCTCATTAATCGACCCCCGTTACAAGAGCGGCAATACGTAAGTTAATAGCAAAATCCATAAATATACTTTAGCGCAGGCTTTGAATGGAGTGACGTTTGGTCTGGAGGTTGTGCAGGCTATAAACGCTTTTATTGACAACATTAAGTTACATGTGCCGGTATATCTGAAGGAACAGGCTCTGTTGACGATACAGAATTGGACGAAATACTCGGAAACCAAATCGTTCACTGCAAATTCTTTGACAAAAAATGGCTCTGAGCACAATGGGCCTTAACTGCTGTGGTCATCAGTCCCCTTGAACTTAGAACTACTTAAATCTAACTAACCTAAGGACTTCACAAACATCCATGCCCAAGGCCGGATTCGAACCTGCGACCGTAGCGGTTGCGCGGCTCAAGACTGTAGCGCCCAGAACCGCTCGGCCATCCCGGCCGGTAAATTATTTGACATCAGCTGTATTAGATATACATTTACTACCCAGCAGTTACACTTGAAGGTTTGGGAACACGAAGACTCTAACCCCGATTTCGAGGTCATCGAGAGTAGCCGCTTGAATCACTTCAGTTATTCGTGCACGCTCCAAAAACTAACCCAAATCCCCACATGTCATCCTGTCTATATCCTAACTTCATGGCAAATAAAATTCATCGCCTAATGCTCGTAGCATTACTTGTATTCCAACAACACGGAGAATGAAAGAACAATCAAACGACACCAGTGTTATCGTCGTATGCCCGCGTAGACTTGTAATACTTCCAAGCAGTGTCTGAAAGAATAGACACTGTTGACGATCCACAGCTCTACAAAATAATTCGAAATAAATTAACTACCTGCGAATTCCTTGACATCAACTGTATTAAGTATAGATCTACTGCCAACAGTGACATACCAAAATTTCTCGGCGACTTGGCCCCGAATCACGAACTTCAGATATCGTGAGTGGTCGCCTTAACCCCAACAGTTATCCATGCACACTCCTAAAGCCGCTGTGAGAATTACGTGATGAATATGCCAAACTATAATATAAGGATGTAGACAGTGTGACGTATAAAGATTTGTGGCTGCCCGTAGCGCGTGGCCCGCATCTCGTGGTCGTGCGGTAGCGTTCTCGCTTCCCACGCCCGGGTTCCCGGGTTCGATTCCCGGCGGGGTCAGGGATTTTCTCTGCCTCGTGATGGCTGGTTGTTGTGTGATGTCATTAGGTTAGTTAGGTTTAAGTAGTTCCAAGTTATAGGGGACTGATGACCTAAGATGTTAAGTCCCATAGTGCTCAGAGCCATTTGAACCATTTGAACCCGTAGCGGGTGCGCGAATTGCCGAAGTGGTGGAGGTGACCGCTCGCGAAAAAACGGGACATATTGTTTAGAGCCCTAGTCTGGGAAAGAAGTTTGTATGCCACTATTGGGTAGTATACATAACAGTGCTTATGGTGAGGAATTAGCTGTCAGGGAATTTATTTCGAGCAACGTAAGCGTTATCATCCAAGCACAGTGACACCAACAGAATATCACAGTCTATGTACTGAGACCAAAGATGTTAGAGTGAGTCAGAGAGTAGAAGAGTGTAGTGTCTGTTAGACAGTCTGGCTAGGTGCTCGGCTTGGAAAGAATGGAAGCTCTCCTGTCATGTAGTGGAGACAGCAATAGTTAAAAAATTGTAGTAACATTATTTCTTTTTAAGAATATTAAAGATCTTGAGGGGGTATAAATGGAAGAATTATAAATTCGAGTGTTAAAGGTAGCCCAGTTTTTACGTGTTTGTAACTATGTAATTTGTTATTGTTAGGTCATTGGATATGGACGAAGATTGCAGTAGAAATTTTATAATACAACATATGGTTTTGTCTTACAGTTGAAACAGCTGTTAACGAAGGTGACTATAGACACAAGTGTTATTAAGAAATATTTTTCTAACTTGTCTCGGTGTGTGAACTTTATGAAATGTGTGTTGTTTTCATTGGTTGATGAAGCCTAGTTGAACTAGTATTTATTCTCATTTATCAGTCGTAAAGTGAAGTTTATTATTTTTCAATCTTTACCATTAAGAAAGTGTTTTCACACTCGCTTTACACATCGCGAGTTGAGCGTTGGAGAAGCATTTTGTGACAACCGGTGAGATACCGTCTTTCACTGCACATCGCAAGTACGGCAAATGAAATTTGACTTTGGACAGTCAGATCAACATTCCTAATAGTAACACGTTGCAGAACAGACGTGTGTTCTGAGCGCACAGGTTTGTCAACCAATTTGGTTTTGGGCAGTCAGAATAATAATACTAATGGTAACAGGTTGCAGAACAAACGTGTGTTCTGCGCGCACAGGTAGGCCAACTGATTTAATTATCATCAAAATTCATGTCTATTGTAAGATAAAGTGATTGTCGGAATGTATTTGTGAAAATATTATGTCATTTCAGAGGTTTCAAATCAGTAAAAGGTATCAGAAATGTGCGATCTTGCAAATTTTCAAGCGGTTTATCAAAAAGTTAATTTATGTGTTAATTTATATGTTCATTTGCTCTGTAATTACTGTAACAACTCTGGTACAGTCATAGTTTGCAAGACTGAAAATAAGGTTTAGCAATATTCAGGCCCAACATTTGAAGCGGTATCGCCTTGTTTTGCAGTTTTACTGAAAACGGGTTACTTCCTCACAGGAGAATTGTTTGATATATAGGTTAATATGGATTTCGCAGCGTAATTTCGATTTTTCTCTTCTGCTGCACTGAGATTAATGAATTTCGATGTCAAAATAGGTTTAATGTGATTCTCAGATAACAACGAGGTGCTTAAAAACATGAGTAGGAGTTTTAACGTATTCATTGAACTTAATTTAAAGAAATAACAGCCTGCGGTCGCAAAAATTAAGCTTTTTGATCTGATTTTGGCACTACTATGAGTGCTTTCAACAGAAGTAAAACAATGAAACTGGCCTATAAGTACAAAAATTATGGGAAGAATATGTTATAAAAGTGTTAGAACTAACAGAACAAGAATGTTAAGAATTTTTAGCATTTTGCAGCCCCGTCAGCAACTGTAATACACTAATATTTTGAGGAATCAGCCTCAGTTGCACAAATTTATGCTTCTGAAGAAGGCTAGATTAATTTAACCGAAACCTGGTAAAGATCAGAAAATTTGTGCATCTGAGGCTGATTCCTCAAAACATTAGAACAAGAACGAACAGTACTTATATGTCACGTATAAGATAAATATCTAGCGATAGAGCTTTATTCACAAAATTTTTAGAAAATGGAAGGCAAGCCACTTTGGGCTGCTAACACATTTCAAGCCACAGGTAGTAAGCAACAGACTGAGGCGCCCGCGTTTGCAAATGCGGGCAGGTGAACATTACGCCCAGAGTGCCATCTATTAGCAGCAAGTGCAAATAGGCTACTTAACATTCAAAATTTAGGCAGATGAATATGATGATGAACATTATTTAGTACATGAAGTAAAAGGCAATGGTAACTTTCTATGTAAGAGCTTGGAAGTTCAGTTTAAAAGCTGAAAACTGACTAACTGTACAGGACATAAACAGTACTTACATGCCACCTTAAAAATAAATAGAAATAAAGTAGAAGACATTGAAGACGTATGTCGAGCTACACGTTGCATCAGCCTGGTTCCGCCGCGTTAACAACTGCGGGCAGGTGAACATTACAACAAGAATGCCATCTAGTAGCCGCAAACTCGAACTGGCTACTTAACATTCCAAATATAGACATACGGATCTTATATGAATATTATTTAGTATTAGAATTAAAACGCAATATTTTTTTTGACAAAAGCCAGCAAGGTAACATTTTGTCTGCATAAAAACTTAGAAGTACAGTTCAAAGGTTAAAAACCCCATTATGGAATTACAAAGGGGTCTGAATGACACTATGTAGAAAAACAATATGACATGCAATGCAGCCAATATAAACCATTTAATAGAGAAAAATTATTAGTCGAGTTCTATAGAAAAAAATGACGTTATTTTAAAATTACAAACGCCGTCTTGGTGATAACATGTCTGCTGCTCTCTAGATACATGTTCTTTTGTACATACAGTACGTTTCCTTTTTTCCTTTTTATTGTTCGCACTTTCGGAGCCATATAATATAAATTTTATTAATGGCTCTTTACGTAAGTAATCACTGCACGTTTATCTTATAGTTGTCTGTGAGCTGTCATTATAAGGGATGGTTAGGTGAGGAAGCACACGACTTAGGCTGTCTTTATGTCATATGTACTTATCGATGATTTGTGTAGCCATTATGAGGGATGATCAAGTGAGGAAGTAGATGACTCATCCTGCCTTCTTAGTACATGTACTTATCTGTGATTTGTTAGTCGTTATAGGGATGATTAGGTAAGGAAGCAGACGAGTCGCACTGTTATCATACTACATGTATTTGTCGACAAGAGTTCTGTAATCATTATAAGGGATGATTAGGTGGCGAAGCAGATGACTAATTCTCCCTTCTTACTACATGCACTTTTCGGCGATTTGGGTAGTCGTTGTAAGGGACGATTAGGCTAGCAACCAGATGACTCATGCTGCCTTCATACTCCATGTACTTGTCGGCGATTTATGGTTGTGGTTCACTTGCATAACTATCTTCTATAAAATCGCCTGTAGCTTTAGACTTAGGGATAAGATGTGATGTGGTCATCCCTTTGGTGTGTTATTAACTAATTATGTCCATTGTAATACTCGTAGTTTAAAATAGATGTAGGGTTTTTACTATTTAACCTAGAATCATGCTTAAAGTTGCAATGAGCTCATCTTATTACTACAATCTTATTATTTTACTTGATTTTATTGAGTTATGCCGTTCGAAAATTTACTCTTCTCACAGTTGCAGATTCTTGGGTTTGCTAGAGGAGAAGCTGGAGTGGAGCTATCACATGTAAAATATTTGTTCGTTTATTACAATATAGTTAGGAAGATTTGCTTAACTTTGTACAACCATTTCCACAGGAATGTTCTGAGAATTTACAATTGTCTCTTGCGTATTAAAGTACCATTTACGAAGACAAATTTACAAGAGTCTTCACTTTAAGAATAACTGACAATGTTCAAATTATGTTATGCCTACGACATTTAGTACACTAGTGGCCTAAGACGATGGTGACGTTGACTGCAAACTGGGGAAGGGGCCCTTCTGCTCAGTCGTAAGAAGATAAGCCATTATGGTGTCAAAGAAGAGCGCTAGGACGCGTGGACAGACTGGCGTTTCTTAGTCGTCGGTGTGACGTGTAGCCACTGATCTGTGGTTTCGGTGTGACGTGCAAATATGGTTTTGTCACCCCATTTCTAGCACGACTTCGGAAATTGTACGAGGGCGTGCTGATAAGTAATGCCTCAGAATCTTTTATGCGAAAACTTGTAAAAGTCTTTACACAAAACAAACGCCTAAACGATCTACATTTCGGGTGGGCCACCGGTAGCTGCAGGATGTATCCGACTCTTAATTAGTATCAGTACTGCCTGCGGGAGAAGTTCGTGTGAGGGAGAGCTAGGCGCTACAGAATTTTGCAACGGAAGTATTCATGACAGCTATTGTGAAACGTCGTAAGTAAACAACCAATATCCACAAGGTGAAAATAAATGGAAATTTCTGAAGATGGGATGAACATAAAATGAATGTACGTACTCTCAAAAACGTGTGTTGTTAGGCATAATTTGTTGGCGTGGCTTTTCGGGGAGGGGGTGCAACTGACATCTCTGCGTTACCCGACAACTATTAACGCTATAGTTCTTCCTTAATCTCTAGGAGTGGTGTTGGGCTTAAGTAAGTATTAAAATGCAAATGAATTACAGAGATTGCCTGCGAGTGGGCATTGATGTAAATGAATGGGGAATGTTTGAAATTTGTGCCGCACCGGGATGTGAACCCAGGTCTCCTGCTTAGTTGGCAGTTGTTCAGACTACTCCTTTTTTTTTTTTGCATTTTGTTCGTTGTGTTTGGTCGTAGCGGACGTCACATCTGTAGAAGTTCGTTGTTAATCCCTTCACTCAGTTTTCCTATTACAGAGAGCAGCTAGTTCTATGACCGAACCTGCTAAACTACCGTGCCGGCAACCACTAAGCCATCCGGGCAGAGTGTAGTCGGAACGGCACGGACTACACTAGCACGCCTCCCACCACAACCAAATTCTCAGCTTATCCATTGTCGACTATCCGCATTACTCAAGCATTTCGCCGATTCCCGTAAGAGATTGAGCGTAGTGTCACTGGCCGTCTTCGCCTTATTTATATAAATCGGCGAAATGTGTGTGAATAAATTGAGAATATGAGTATGACGGTAGGTGCACTAGAGTAATGCGTGCAGTTGCGATGACCACTGTGTCCGGATGGCTTAGTGGTCAGAGAATCTGCCTGTTAATCAGAAGGCCCGCTTTCGAGTCCCGGTCTGGCACGTATTTCAAGTTCCCCATTGATGTACATAAATGCCCACTCACAACCAGTGTCTGTAATTCATTTGTATCTTTAGTCACCTCTTATGGATATGTCCGAAAGAACAGACACTATATTAATCAGTCACCAAAGTTTCCTCTAGCTTGTTGTACAGCTTCCTTATTAATTTCTATATATTTATTTTCAAACATATTAACCCTGGAGGGGAAGACATTTCTCTCCACGAGTTACCGTTACCGTAGAGCGTTTGCCTTTTCTTGACAGAGCCACAACCTCACGTCTCCTTCCACCGGATCCTCACCATTAAAGTGAGTCTTCACATAACAAAATCGGAGGTATTACTTTCCGTAAACCCTTGTTTGTATGGCGGTTTCTCTGAAAATGCAATATCCTCTTATACTTCATGTATTATAGTCGCCACTGTGTTGTACCCAACCGCAGCAGCCATAGCTATATGGACCTGCCGTCTCCACCGGCAGCCCTGCTATGCTCGGTCGCTGCACTTCCTCTGCCAGTTTGTACTTCAAGAACCGTCTACTCATAAAGTTAAATATCGGCACTTCATATTGCACTTACCTTGTTTGTTGTAATACGAAGTGTCACGAGGTATCTCGTTGTATATTTTGTTGCAAGAACTTCATAGGTTCCAAAATAGTGTAATAAATTATTTTCACAAATGTGTCGCCATAATTTCTAAGCAGTAAATATAATTTATGTACACAAACATAGAACTACATCTACTGTAGGAAAGCAAACGCCACCAAAAGTGTGAAATGTATCTTAACATGGTTCTCCACTTCAATGATCTGACTGACATTACTTTCTATTAAACATTATTAGATAAATAATTTAAATTGTTTTAATATTCTCAAAACCTTTTGTAGTATCGCTATTAGGATTTCAATCAACTCGTCTAATCATCAAGATTTTTATGAAGTATTTTATTTAATTTTGTCCCAAGTGTAAGACCAGTGAAGCAGTTTCCCAGGAAGAATGTGGTGTCTCGGAATCCCGCGTAGACACGCAATCAAGCAAGTTGTATTAATGAGTTTTATTACAATAAAAAAATTAAAATACTTAACTACTGCAATTACACAGATGTGTCGCAAGGAAAGGGCGACATACGAAGTAAGCAATCTTCTTCAGTACAAACAAGTGCAAGTCTGTGCCACGTAGAATGTACAAGCGAAGTGAATAGATTTGACGCAGCTACACATGTGCCTATTCTTGCTGCTCTTCACATAGGGGCCGCTGCTGTCGCGTTGTCGTCCCGGAGAGAAGTCCGGTCAGCGTGCGATTGGATGGCTTCTTCTCACGGCCTTCTCTTCCCTGCCGTTCCTGACTGGTGTGCCTCTGCTTGACCTTACGCCGTAACGAAAAGTAATATCCATCTTACATTTTGTGCGCTGTAGTCACCAATGTGTTTTCCGCTACCAACTGTCGCAGCTGACAATTAAAACTGTTTCCGCCCGCTCTCGTTCTACGATCAATCTACTTGGAATACAACAACATCCGCATCCGACGAACAAATCTCCATCTACAGAGTTGCAAGCCCACACGACATGAGACACTTTAAAGATAGTTGCAGTTTAGCGCAGAATCTGCTGATCAAGAATATTACACCGTAGACTCTCATGTTAGAGATGTCAATTAAGCACGGCCGTTGTGGCCATAGGGGGGACAGTCAAGCCAGACTCTCAGCTGTACCGTCCATTTGCCAATGGCGTCATGTGGATGCTATGTGGAAGGGTAGATGGCCGCCGAGTAAGTGACGCCAGAAACCATTTCCAGAAAGTTAAGTGATTTAGACAGGAATATAATTTAGTTTAACGCCGACAACAAATTAAATTCGTGCATTAGTGTATCGTTTAGTCTTGCCATTAAAGGTTTGACTTTTCTTTGCGTATTTTTTCAGAAAACACGAAAAGATCGTAACTTCGCGAAGTCGCGCTTAGGCTTAAATTTTGTAAACGTATTTGTTTATTGTTTCACGGTAATTTAACTAGTTTCTCGGTAACAAATAATTAAACTACCGTAAATAGCGTATAACTTCATTGTTTTAATACAGATTTCAGAAAAACAGCGTAACTTTATATCAGAAACTTGCCTATATACATTTGTTTATAGGCCTATTTCTCGTAACGTTTTTGGAGAATCAAAGTTAAAGTACCTCGTTTAATTGTCCTTTTTTTCATTCAATCGAGTGAAATATATAGTAAATAGCGTATACCTTCATTGTTTGAATACAGATCTCAGAAAAACAGCGGAATTTTAAATCAGAAACTTGCTTATATACATTTGTGAATAGGCTTAATTCTTGTAACGTCTTTTTTGATTTTCGGTAATTTAATTGATTTATTCTAGCTAAAGTATTATTTTTGCCATGAGTGAGAAGTGCCTGACTTGCCGTAGAATTGTTAGTTCCGGGGTTTGGTGTGATGGATGTTGTAGTTTTTTTCACTGGGGGGATTGCAGTGGCGTGGGTGTTGGGAAAGTGGATCAGGCTCATCAGTGGTTATGTAGGATTTGCAGCAGAGATAGGAAGATAGTGGAACAGGAGGGGAAAATTGCTGCCCTTCAGGCTGAGCTAGATCAGGCTAGGGAAGATCTGGACAGGTTAAGGAGGGAGAAGGGCAAAGAAAGGTGGGAAGTGGCAACAGGTAGCAGAAGGAACAGGCCTAGAACTAAGTCTGACAGTTTTGTGGTGAATGTCAAAAATAAGTTTGACCTGTTGCTTCAGTTAGAAACTGATGAGCCTCAAGCAGAGGTAGGTGTAGACAGGACACAACAAACTTTCAATAGGAAATTTAAAAAGAATGTAGGAAAGTCATCGAAAAGGAAGAAAGTTTTGTTGTTAGGCAGTTCTCATGCCAGAGGTGTAGGCCAACTTCTGCAGGAGGAATTAGGACCAGAATACCAGGTCACAAATTTTTTCAAACCAAGTGCTAGTCTGGATCAGGTGACAGAGGATTTAGGTTCACTCTGTAAAGGATTTACCAGGGAAGACACCGTGGTTATTGTGGGAGGGCCAGGGAACAGCATCGACAGAAATCCTGGGTACAGTATAGAGTGTGACCTGGTAAAGATTGCGTCGGCATCGAGACACACCAATGTTGAATTTGTATCTATCCTGAGACGCCATGACCGGCCTCATTTGAACTCTTCTGTTGGGAGAGTTAATTTGGAGTTGGAACGGCTGCTTGGGTCGGGTGCGGGGGCTCATATTGGTGTGGTTCCTGTTGATTATCTCAGTAGGTGGGACTATACCAGGCACGGCCTACATCTCAACAGGAAAGGGAAGGGTTAACTGGCTGGGGTAATAGCAGGAAATTTAAGGGGGAGAGACACTGCCATGAATGGTAAAATACCAGTGGTTACAGGTGTTGGAGCAGCACCTTTTTTAGAATAGGTAAGACAGAAAGATGTCAAGTTCTACGAGAGGTCAGGATTGAAACAAATCTTCAGTTTAGGAAAGAAATTAAACAGCACAATTCTAGCACATTGGATCACCAATCACAGCTATCAATTATGAATTTTCACCAATCACCAGGAATTTTATCTCCACCAAGTTGTATCTCAGTCCTAGGTAATTGCATTGATGAATTAAAGTCACCCAACCCAGTTGACATAATCTGCGTCTCTGAACACCGTGTGACCACTGGTATAGGAACTAGGCCTAAGCACAATGAGAAACTCAGACAGGAGAGTACTGCAAATGTTAGAATAAGGAAAGGTTCTCATAAAAGTATAATTAAAAATAATGTAAGTATATTTCATCAAAATATTGGGCGTTTAAAGAATAAAGTAGATGATCTTCTGGTTTGTTTAGAAGATTTAGAAGCTGAGAATGAAATATATATACTATGCCTGTCTGAGCATCACATTGTTGCTGATATGGATAAGGTAAATGTAAGTGGATATAAGCTCTCTGCACATGTAATGAGAGAAAATATGGAGAAAGGAGGAGTTGCCATATATGTCAAAAGTTATCATTGTGCAAAAAGTATAGAAACAAAAAAGTTTTGTGTAGAGAAACATATAGAAGCATGTGCCTGTCAGCTTAAATTAAATAAAGGCACATTAATAATTGTAACTGTATATAGGTCCCCATCAGGAAATTTTCATCTATTTCTGAAAAATTTGGACTCCTTGTTGTGCTATCTGTCAGACAGGGGGAAGCAAATTATTATTTGTGGGGACTTCATTGTAGATTCTCTGAAAGAGGGTAATAGGAAAAATGACCTTGAAGTATTACTTGGTTCTTTCAATTTGACACCCGTTATTGATTTTCCTACTCGGGTGGTAAAGGATAGCAGCTCACTGATAGATAACTTCTTTATAGACCAAGGTAAGTTTAACCAGATAAATGCTCAGCCTGTTGAGAATGGTCTTTCTGATCATGGTGCACAGCTAGTTACAATATATGACATAGCTCCATTCAGCAATACTAAACAGTCCTCCAAAGTAGTACGTCCAGTCAACGATTTAACAATTGCAAATTTCAGGGAAAGCCTACGGCAGTTAGACTGGGATGAGGTGTACCATGAACCTGATGCCAATTTAAAATATAATTTATTTCATGACATTTTTGTAAATGCATTTGAAAACTGCTTCCCCAAGAAAATAGTTAAATATACTCGTAAGAAACCTTGTAACAAACCATGGCTTACTAAGGGTATAAAAATATCTTGTAACCGGAAAAGGGAAATGTATCTGATAGCAAGAAAGAGTAGTGACCCAGAAACTATCAAAAATTATAAAAACTACTGTGTTATATTAAGAAAAGTTATTAAAAAATCCAGGAGTATGTGTATCATGTCTGAAATCAGCAACTCTGATAATAAAATTAAAACAATTTGGAATATTATTAAAAGAGAAACAGGTCAACCAAGAGCAGAGGAAGACAGTATTACCATCAAATTGAATGAAAACTTTACGAACAAAAAGTCAGAAGTTGAAAATATTTTTAATAATCATTTTCTAAATGTTGTGGATATAGTAGGATCCAGGTGTTCATTAGAAGATGCTAGGCTGTTAGTGGAAGAGGCCATACCTATGCAATTTGATGCAATTGAAATCTCACCCACTTCTCCCTCTGAAATTAGGAAAATAATAAACTTGCTTAAAAGCAAAAACTCACATGGAATTGATGGCATTTCCAGCAAAATACTAAAAGCTTGTTCTCAACAGATAAGTAAGATTCTCAGCCACCTGTGTAATAGCTCTCTGGAACAGGGCATTTTCCCTGATAGACTGAAATATGCTATTGTTATACCTTTGCATAAAAAGGGGGATAGATCTGATGTCAACAATTACCGTCCAATCTCCCTTCTAACAGTTTTATCCAAAATTTTTGAGAAAGTAATGTATTCAAGAGTAGCTTCACATATCTGTAAAAATGAAGTACTAACAAAATGTCAGTTTGGTTTCCAGAAAGGTTTTTCAACAGAAAATGCCATATATGCTTTCACCAGTCAAATTTTGAATGATCTGAATAACCGAACACCACCCATTGGCATTTTTTGTGATCTCTCAAAGGCTTTTGATTGTGTAAATCATGAAATTCTGCTAGACAAGCTCAAGTATTGTGGCATGAGTGGGACAGTGCACAAATGGTTTAATTCGTACCTAACTGTAAGAGTGCAGAAAGTTGAAATAAGTAGTTCTCGTAACATGCAAAGATCAGCACATTCCTCAAACTGGGGAACTATCAAGAATGGGGTTCCACAAGGGTCAGTCTTGGGTCCTTTGTTGTTCTTATTATATATTAATGACTTGCCATTCTATATTCATGAAGAGGCAAAGTTAGTTCTCTTTGCTGATGATACAAGTATAGTAATCACACCTGACAAACAAGAATTAACTGATGAAATTGTCAATACTGTCTTTCAGAAAATTACTAAGTGGTTCCTTGTAAACGGACTCTCACCGAATTTTGATAAGACACAGTACATACAGTTCCGTACAGTGAATGGTGTGACGCCATTAATAAATGTAGACCTTAATCAGAAGCATATAGCTAAGGTAGAATATTTCAAATTTTTAGGTGTGTCCATTGATGAGAGATTAAATTGGAAGAAACACATTGATGATCTGCTGAAACGTTTGAGTTCAGCTACTTATGCAATAAGGGTCATTGCAAATTTTGGTGATATACATCTTAGTAAATTAGCTTACTACGCCTATTTTCACTCATTGCTTTCATATGGCATCATATTTTGGGGTAATTCATCACTGAGGAATAAAGTATTTATTGCACAAAAGCGTGTAATCGGAATAATAGCTGGAGTCCACCCAAGATCATCCTGCAGACATTTATTTAAGGATCTAGGGATATTCACAGTAGCTTCTCAATATATATACTCTCTTATGAAATTTGTTATTAACAACCAAACCCAATTCAAAAGTAATAGCAGTGTGCATAACTACAATACTAGGAGAAAGGATGATCTTCACTATTCAAGATTAAATCTAACTCTGGCACAGAAAGGGGTGAATTATACTGGCACTAAAGTCTTTGGTCACTTACCAAATAGTATCAAAAGTCTGACAGATAACCAACAAGTATTTAAGAAGAAATTAAAAGAATTTCTGAATGACAGCTCCTTCTACTCCATAGAGGAATTTTTAGATATAAATTAAGAAAAAAATAAAATAAAATAAAATAAAAATAAATAAAAAAAATAAAAAAATAAAAATAAAAAATAAAGAAAAACAAAAAACACAATAAAATAAAGTTGTTATATTAACTTAAGTATGTTGTTAAATTAACCTAATTATGTCATGTATTGGAAAATTCGACTCGTTCCACATCATTACGAAATATCGTATTCATGATCCATGGAACTAGTATTAATCTAATCTAAACGAATCTAATCTACGCGGCACCCTAATCCGTTATCGGGTTTGCGGATCTGGTACCTCAGCACGGTCAAGTACCTCTTAAGTTAGCATCATGAGGAAAAGTTTATTCCGTTCCAGTCCTCTCATCAAGGGAAATGTATGGTATTACCGTAAATCGAAATACCGCATGGCAGTCATCCACGCTGATCACTCAGCTACGAAGCCGCACTTGATGTTTCTTATCGATTGCAATAATTTCTCTCACTATCAGGATTCGAACCACCTACCTACCGAGCCGAGAGTCATTACACAGCCGTGTGGTATTGATTTCATTTGTGGGAGAAGGAAATTTTAAACTTGTTCATGTTGTTAATGCGTCTCTTCAAGGTAGCATTAACTGTTTATTTATTAATTATGGTAATTCACACCCTTGCACTAATTTCGTATGGCAGTATTTATGGGAACGAAAAATCACAACATTTTCAGTTTCCACAAAAGGGTAGCTCTTCCATTTAATAGTGAATAGTGACTGCAACAACGGTAATTTCTGGTCTATTCATGAAGTTTTCTTAGTCAGGGGAGGTTCAAGACGTCGTTAATTACAAATATGTGGTCCGCTAACGCCAACGGCTATTCCAGTTGCTTTACAACTCAAAAGTGTATGAGACATAGATGATTCAGCGTGTCTCTCTAACATTAAAACTGCACAGCCCTGACTTTGCAGCTGACGAAAGAGGAACACACAATGAGTCTGAGTCAACACGACGATTTCCCAGCGAGTGTAAAGACAGATATCGGTACAGAACAATACAGAGAACGAAACCGAGTGCAGTCTCCTCGGTTTCCGAGGTCGTTAACTCACTCGTGTGGTGCCACTCGACTCAGAGCTATGCAGGTTCGAATCCTGGAGACGGATGATGTGATCGATGAAGGGTGGAAAAGCTTATCTCAATCTGCCAACATGCTTCAGTTGCACTGACTATTCTGGCCGGTTGCACTCGTTGTTGCCGTCAGCCTGACTTTATGCTGTACTTCGCACTACGCACTGCCCCCCCCCCCCCCTCCCCCGCCATATCACCTACTAATTTCATCCTGCACTCTTCCTGCTGTAAGTTTTCATTTGTATGCTTTTACTTGTTACAGTTTCAATGGTCTACAGTATATGGCGGCTAAATTATTATATTCCCTCTGAATTTAAGTATATGACACAGAGACATTAATTATTTCTCCGTAGGATATTTCGAGATGATAGAGGAAATTTTTATTTAAATCAATTAAAAATCGGCAGTTATCGTACTTTCTTCTGTAACTAGCTACTGGTTTCAAATGTTGCACTCAAACGCTTTGTTTCTGGTTTAAAATGCAATTAACAAGAAATTATTTGTTTAAGCTTAATAATACAAGGTGTATCAAAAGAGATCATCCGATTTGACATGTGTATATTTAGGAAACTAATAGACATGTTCAATGAACTTTGTTTTCTGATGAACGGGAAACTCAAGAAGTTTCTTTTGTTACCTTTTAATAGGTGTTCAATATGCCCTCTTGAGATGCACGGTATATGTCGATGCGGTATTCAAATTGCTCCCACACTGCATCGAGCATGTGTTGAGTTGCAGCTTCTACAGCTACTGTTATGCGATGTCTCCGTTCATTACCTAATGCTCACAATAAAGGCATGGAAACAAGATATAGTCACATACAGCCAGTTCCGGTGATCTGGGAGGCCAGTGATGTACGGCTGTATGATTTGGTCCAGTGCGACCGATCCATTGATCACCAATCCTTTGATTTAAAAATTCCCGCCCTTTCAGAGGCCAGTGTGGCGGTGCCCCATACTGTAGGGAAATGAAGTAGTTCCAATCAGTCTCAGATTGTGGGGAAGGAAAGTTCTCAAGCATAACGAGATATGTGCTTCTTGTAACAGAAAAATGGACCACACACCTTTTCCCGTGAAACTGCACAAAACACATTAAATTTTGGAGAGTCCATCTCGTGTTGTACAACTCAATGTGGTTGTTCCGCCTCCGTCTCGCCAAGAACGAAATTACAGAACTCACACGTTGTTGTTTGTCACCTTCACGAAGAGCTTGCAGTAGCTGAATTTTGTATGGTTTCAGGTGTAAACCTCGACGCAACACACGCCAGACGGACATCGAGAGCAAGTTGTGCTGTCGAGCTGCAGGGCGAACCGATTTCTGTGGACTGCTTGTGAAACTATGGCGGATGCGTTCGACGTCTGTGTCAAACACTCGGGATGGGCCCGGTAATTTGCCTTACACAGACCACCAGTTTCTCGGGAATATTCATACCATCGTCTAATGCTCTGTGCTGTTGGACGATCCGCACCATACCTAGTGCGAAAGTCACGCTCAGCAGTTATTTGTAAACCGCACTGCGCCAAACGTAGAACACTAAACGCTTTTCGTTGTTCCGACACAATTTTTACTAGAACTGAAGTGGGCGCGTACTGCTGCTATCTAGCGGGAACAATGTAAAACTCGAAGGTTTTCTCTTTCGTGCAGACGTTATTCATGCAAATATAATTTTTTTAAATTGAATGATTCTTTTTGTTACACCCTGTATAATAAGTACAACATAAATAAAACTCCAAAAGCGTTCTTCATACTTTCTTACTGCACGGTATACAAAGTAACGTGTAATTTTCTGACCTCGCAAGCTATTTCGAATGTTTTAATTGATTTGTCCTATATTAGCTATGGCAAACATTATTTCTGCATTTATTTTGCAGCAAAATGTCTCATTATTTTGAGCGAAGAACGTCATTTTGCAACATTGTTTCTATGAATGGTGCCAGTTTTTGTATGTATTAACTGTGTATGTTTTTGTGACGTTGATTTCAAGTGCTGTATCACAGGCTGGTAAGAATTTATTGTTGCTACAGAGAAATACTGAATGTCATATGAACGAGTAACTAATAAGGAGATACTGAATCTAACTGGGGAAAAACGGAATTTATGACACTACTTGTCTAAATTAATGAGTCGGTTGATAGAGCACAACCTGAGACATCAAGAGATCATCAATTTGGTACTGGAGGGAAGTGAAAGGGGAAAAATTCTTGTGCAGACTATTTTTTTAATAAAGTAGAAGTAGTGAAATGGTTGTAGACTGCAGAGATGAAGAGGCCAGCACAGGACACCCTACTGTGGAGAGCTCCATCGCCCAGTCTTCGGTCTGCAGAAACAACAACAACTTGGAACGAAAGTCTATGATATCTAGAGATTCTTTGGGTATGTTGGTAGGTCTGGCAGTGGAGAGGAGCGCTTCTTTGCACTATGAACCTTTTTTTGTTGTGGATGATATGATTTCTGTTGATCTTGTGAGACGATTACAAGCCTGAGACTACGGCGAATATTTTACCTAGATTTCCGTATATAAGCAGTGTAAATATTGCAAGTTCTTCTCAACGTCCTGTGTTAGCTATAGTTTTAGTACAACTATTACGAGACCAAAGGCTCTTTCCGATTTTGACATGATCTTTTACTTCATTTTTTCCCATCTGCATTGATAATTAGCATATTTCATTGGCCTTGTGTGTAATGATCGATGTGTTTAATTAATTTACACGCAAAGCGTGTATTTTTCCATGATGTGTTAACTTTATTTCGATAGTGACACAGACAGAGAGTAAAAGATACATGGTTAAGTAGGGGCCAGAGCGTGATATTTAAGGAAACACATGTCGGAATATAGTCGAGGAAAATCGTGGAGAGTTAGCGGAGTCTGGCAGTCGGTTCTCTAATATCTGCCTCAGTATTGCACATACGAAATTAACATATTGCTGTGAACGCAGTTATGTGGAAGTAACTAAGCAGCCAATCGTGTTGCGCTCGAATATTCATTCCAAAGTTGTATTATCCATACCGTGACGCTACTGTTAATAAGAGTAGTGCTGCATCAATATACGACGCATGGAATTGTGCTACACAGAGTATTTTATAAATACGGATTTATCGTCAGCCGCACACTCCATTATTCAGTCAGTTCGAAAGATAATAGATCAGTTAACTGGTTACCTGTGCTCTTAAATTACGAGAGTGGGATGCTAAAAGGAATAGAGAGGGACAGTCCCCTACGAATCAGTATAGAAAAAAAGATCATGATTAAACGTGTGTATTTGGCTAGCTACTGTTCAGCATTGTCACAAACACGGAGAACAAGAAATCTGTTGATGATCCTTTTACACAGTGTACCTCAAGAACAGTGGGTTGTCAAGGTTGTAGAAAGTCCACCTGTGTACCAGAAACGTTAATATCTTATCCCATACTGAGGATGTAGGAAGCTGATGTACAATCTTTCGATGTAGACTGAAAAGGTGTATAGACAAGACGGCCAATGTCTTGATGGAAAAATATTTGGCGTTGCCAGCGGAAACATGATTATATCCAAGCATGCATCTCTTTATTCGAAGCTAATCGACAGCCACGGCTGTCTTTCAAAATGGTTCAAATGGCTCTGAGCACTATGGGATTTAACATCTGAGGTCATCAGTCCCCTAGAACTTAGAACAGCTTAAACCTAACTAACCCAAGGACATCACACACATCCATGCCCGAGGCAGGATTCGAACCTGCGACCGTACAGGTAGCGCGGTTCCTGACTGAAGCGCCTAGAACCGCTCAGCCACACCGGCCGGCACGAATGTCTTTCTTCGGGGCTCCGAACATACGGCATTCACGTTGGAAAAGACAGGAACTGTCAACAGGTGGTCTCGCTATAGTTTTAATACCCCTGTGACAGATTTGCTTTAGAGGGTGAGGTCCATGGTGGGAACAAACACGGTGCGGTGGGCAACCACAAACATTTTTCCCTGAAGGCATTGACTGTATACACATTGTGATGAACATATTATCCGTTATGAGGACTCCTTTTGAATAATAAAAGGTTTTCGTACATTTCTCCGTATGTCTAGGTTTCATTTCACTGCCCTGATATTAGCTGATATGAGTACTGATGCTGTCACATTCATTCAACGACCTGAAATTATTTTATCATATAATTACATTCTGGGTAAACAATGATCTATGAAAAGTAGAAGATACCAAAACTTACTATATTGGGCTATGCTAGGCTGACAATGAAATGAAGACTGAGATAAAAATACAGCACGTTCGAGAAAATGCGATTGGATACCAACAAAAATGACAAAAAGCAACTTAAAAGTTTCACGGCAATACATTTGAAAAGGAGAAGACAATTGTTCAACTCTTATGACATCTATGACAGTTTACTTACAAAATTCGCATCTAACCACATTAATGGATTTATTGTTTTGCATTGAATAAAATGTGTCGATGAAGCTAAATGTTTTGTGTTGCTTGTACAAAGAGTAACCCAGGGCCAACATCTGACTGGTTAAATGTGGGAGATCTCACAAAACCGTCACCAAACAGGCCACTGAAACTAGCGTTTAACAGCGCAAGACTGACCCAATGCTCTTCTTGTCACTTCGATTTGTCACATCATTATGCTGTCAAGACAAATGCGTTGCAAAAAAATGGCTCTGAGCACTATGGGACTTAACTTCTGAGGTCATCAGTCCCCTAGAACTTAGAACTACTTAAACCTAACTAACCTAAGGACATCACACACAACCATGCCCGAGGCAGGACCGTAGCGGTCGCGCGGTTCCAGACTGTAGCGTCTAGAACCGCTCGGCCACTCCGACCGGCAAATGCGTTGCAGAACTCGTAGATCAATGACGGAATCTGGGACTGTGTCACAAAACATACACTTTAAGAACCGTCGCAAGCCCTAGACAAATCTGCTTTCCGTCCTTGAAACATCATACCAATCTCTTCTCTTCCATCGCAGGAAACAGTATTGTCTTCTTTTCCGCTAATTCATTTAGATTATGTACAAAATTGTACAATCACGGTAGCTTTACTGAAAAACCTGAATGCAGCAAATCATCACGAGTCACCTTTGTCCAAACAAAACCGGAAACTTCTACTGTGATTCCGTTGTGCAATCTGCGGTTCTATAACGGCTGTATGAGAAATTAACGGGGTTTAGATTGAGGACACTATTTCAGCACAATTCATGAAAGTTCTGTATGCATTTTGACAGCATATGAGAAATTAACGGGGTTTAGATTGAGGACACTATTTCAGCACAATTCATGAAAGTTCTGTATGCATTTTGACAGCAGAACAGTGCCTATATCACCCCCGCATCTAAGTATTGGCGTAATTTCCCTGTAGAGCGCGAGAACCTAAAAGTCAAGATATATAGTTGATAATATTCTTCTCGGGTATGCAGCCGGATCATAACGTCTTCTTGACACAATATTTCCGCGATCCAACTGGCCGCGATCTTCAGGTGAGAGTGCTGGTACACGATCTCGCCAGAAGTGACTTCTCAGCGCAAGCGGCGGCCCCATATAGGACGCAGAAGACCCACAACACGTGCGCAAGAAGATGCCGTAACTGCCCTCTAGCGCAAGTAAACATATCGCGCCGCCAGTGGTGGAAACAGGCGAAATCGAGATATCGCTATCAAAAATTTAAATTCTATTCCGAGGATCGAAACACAGACCGTTTTTTTTTTAATGACTGATAAAAACGGGGCTCCAAGTCTTACTTCAAAGATAACCATTGTCTCTAATAATAAGATTATCAGATAAACCAATCTCTATGTATTCTTTTAAAACACATGTCACACTGTTTCCCATCAGGCTCAGCAGTTTTAAACGTGCAGTTCAGTAGAGTCCTTCACAGAAATGTAAGAGAATTCTATAATGGATATGAAGTCTGAACCTAGATAGTAGGAGAGGCTGGTGCACCCTGTGGTCTGTTTGAGGACGCTTATGGATGTACCACAGTAAGCACTACGAACATTTTAAAGCAATGAATACGCTGAGTAAGAAATCACTACTAAGCCCAAAAATGTACTCAATAAGATGGGAAAATAAATTTTCCGTAAATCGCTATGGACACATTAATAAATTCACGGTACGGGAAGCGTTCATATGGAGAAGTATCGTTATCAGTAGATAAATGTCTTCTCAGCTGCAAAAATTCCTTGGGTAATATATGGTCGAAGAAATTTACGTACCATTACACAGACGTCTGTTGTACGAATCTAACATTTGGTGTGGTTTGATGTGGACTAACAGTACGATACGCATGTCAGACAACACTAGAAAGTAAAATATTATAGAATTATACGTTATTATTGCTTTGGTCAAATGAAAGAAGAGATTTGTGCTTCATGGAAACAAAAACAGCACCAGTTCCTTTTTTAATTTTGTTGCACATCAATTTTTTGTCGTGGAGCGACATACCGACGCAATTGCATTGGATATGTCGTGTATCTCACACAATATGTACCTCCTACAGAGGGAGTGAAAAGCAAACCTAGAGAGAGCGATTCACCAGCCTGCTGCACGTGTGCACTCAGATCATTCGTTGGTACCAACACGGATGTTTTTCTATACGTAATGCACATAGGAACGAATTCGTTTCCATGATTCGTTTTCTGGTAACCCGATTCGGAATATCCGTGTATTGTACGTTATGCACAAGATAATAGCGTCCCCACTACTGTAAGCTACACGTTGCTTTTCTACTGTTTCCTGTTGACCTGATTTTCCTATCACGTTGCTTGAAGCTGCTGTGTGCGTCTTTTATTAAGAAAATGGCGTTTTTCTATGATTCAATGTGTTGATTATTAACGGCGATTGTTTCCTTCTTCGATGTACCGTACAGTAATTTTGTCAGGCTGGAGAAGGTACTTAACACAGAAATTTGCTTTTTAAAACAGTTTTTCTATAATTTTCTTTCACTGAATCACGAACTCGTCTATGCTGATTCTCAGGAAACGTATTTGTAAACAATGTCGATACAAACGGAATAGATTATCTTACTTGTCTAACCTGTACGGCGGAAGCGACGTCACCATTGACACTTCAGGGCATTTTCAACAGTCAGCGCACTGACAGTTAGGAGTCCATTCTTGCGGATCGTATTGAAAGACATTAGTTCACGGGCACTTGCTATAACTGGACGGCGGCGACAGCGGGTCGGCAGTATTGATCAAAAAATTATACTGAGATGATAAAAGTCATGTGATAGCGACATGCGCATATACCGATGGTGGTAGTATCGCATACACTAGATATAAAAGGCCTGCGCATTAGCAGAGTTGTTATTTGTACTTAGGTGATTCATGTGAAAATATTTCCGATGTGGTTATGACGGGAATTAACATATTTTTATCGCAGAATGGTATTTGTAGATAGGAACATGGGACATTTCATTTCGGAAACAGTTTGGGAATTCAGTATTCCAAGGTCCACAGTGTCAATAGTGTGCCGAGGAAGCGAAAATTCAGGCATTATCTCTTATCATGGACAACGCAGTGGCTGAAGGTCTTCACTTAGCGACCGAGAGCATCGGCGTCTGCTTAGAGTTTTCACTGGTAACGGACTAGCAACACTGCGTAAAAATAACCGCAGAAACTAATGTGCGACTTACGGGAAACGTATCCGTTAGGAAAGTGTGGGGAACTTTGGCGGTAATGAGTTATGGCAGCACACGACTGTCGGTAGTGCCTTTGCAAACAACCTCTCCTGGGCTCGTGGCCATATCGGTTGGACGCTAGACGACTAGAAAACCGTGGCCTGGTCAGATGAATGCCAATTTCATTTGATAAGAGCTAACGGTAGGTTTCGAATGTGGCTCAGAGGTTACGAATGGAACCAAGTTGTCAACAAGGTACTGTGCAAGATGGTGGCTCCATAATGGTGAGGGCTGTGTTCCCATAGAATGTACTGGGTTCTCTGTCCAACTGAACTGAACATTCACTGCAAATGGTTATTTTCGGCTAGTCGGACACCATTTGCTACCATTCATGGACTTCACGTTCCCAAACAAAGATATCTGGGTCACAAACGTTCGCGAATGGTTTCGAGAACATTCTGGACAATTCGAGCGATGATTAGGCCACGCAGATTTCCCGGCATGAAACCCAACCAACATTTAGGGGAAATCGTGCACAACATCCTCCACTATCAACACCTTCGAGATTATGGACGGCTGTAGTGGCTGGATAGCTCCATATTAACAGGGGATTTTGATTCCATGCCATGTCGGAATGTAGCACTATGCCGAGCGATAGAAGGTCGGAAAAGGTACTAGTAGACTGCTGCCTAGGTAGTAGAATTCCTTAACTTTATCTGATTCGTGACCATCAATACTGACGTTCACTGTCTGGCTGTCTATTTACTGCTATTTCTCATCTTCGTCTTTCTTCAGTTTACTCTCAGCCCGATTTCTGTGCTCAATAGACTGTTCATTCCATTCAGGAGATACTGTAATTCGTGTTCACTTTCACTCAGGATAGCAATGTTATCAGCGAATCACATCATTGATGTCTTTTCACTCTGAATTTTAATTCTGCTCCTGAACCTGTGTTTTATTTCCTTGATTGCTTCTTCGATGTACAGATTTAACAGTAGAAGCGGAATTCTTGTTTCATCTCACGAAGAACCTTGGCGCATGTAGCTTTGTTTATGAGTTTTACATAAACCGTGCTACTGACTATCGAAAAGTGGATGCTGAAAATGTCGGTAGCCGGGATCTTGGCTTTCTCTTTTAAAAAGCTTTCGACTTCGAGTGCTCCGAAACGAGAATTTCAAGGTTGATCTGTATTGATTTGGCATAGACTTGCAGCGCTACGGCGTCACGTTAGTGTCGGCCGAAGGAAGTAAACAACGCGCGTGGGCCCGCGCTGCTGGCGGAAAGAACACACTGCACGTCTGCCTCGCTCGGCTGCGAGAGCCGCACTTACCCGTGGACCATCGGTCAGTTAGGAAACATTACAGACAAGTGTTTTTTTTTCTAATCTTGTAGCCCTAAATATTTTGAGCGTTGCTGCTGAATTATATACCATCAGCCGTTGTTTTTGACAATTTTATTACGGCTACTACTTTCAACGCCTCAGTAGCGTCATCTTTAGGCCCCAATATATCGAAGGTCAGGAGTATGCAGCCCAGCCATATATGTGAGTAACACAACTGGATTCAGTAGAAGTCTTTCGAATACTGTGTGTTCTCCACACGTGTAACAGCAACTGTCCCGCAGCATATTTCTACATCAGTTCGACAGGAGTGGTTATCTGACGTTGATGTCGCACAGAGGCGATGGTCACACTAATGTGAGTTAACCATGTAGAAGTCCACTACTAGAAGTCTGGATGGCACTGCACAGACGCTTCCAAACGGCTGACGTCGCTTTTTCAGGGCCATTGTACGCCAAACGTTCCGCGCTGCTAACAAAAAGACAGCGGACCTGCTGAATCGTGCCACAAATACATCTCTCAACAGAGAATAACTTGGAAGTTTACGGATCTACGTGCGGCTTGGTGATAAGTACTCAGGGAGTAAATGGTCGACTCAGCCAAAAGGTCTCCGAGAAGCACCCGGACGCTCCAATGTGGATGATCAAGGGCCACAGATTGTGCTCGTGAATAGTGGAGTCGCCATGAACTCTAGACCCGTCTCTCAAGTTGAAGACGATGTGCTCCCTCCAGCACACTCCCTCTTTGGGTGAGAGGCTACTACGCTGCCAACAAGACCCAAGTCACCGGTCGTAACAGACTTGACGAGAGGGCTCAGACTCTGTCAGAAAACAATAGAAGACATCTGGATGCGTTGAAGTGAGGCGTATCACTATCTCTTGCTTAACTTCCGGCAAGTCAGTAGAGGATCGGCAAGGATTCTATTCAACGAGTCCTCATTCTGAAAGAGGATGTGCACCCAAGGCACACGTGGAAGAAGACCCTACTGCAGGAGGTTAAAGAAAGCAGAGTTGGAGTTTCACGCACAGCCATCCCTGTAGCTGCCGATGGAGGATACACCAGGCCTGGACAGCGGGTCATACCTCTGGAGGTAGGCCAGGATGGGGAGGACGTGAGGAATCGCTGAACTACTTTTCCAAACTGTGATTATATCTCTGTTTTTCTAGTGATAGTTCTTACGATGTTCAATGATATGTACATTCTGTGCAAAATTATTGGTATATTACCTGGCGTTAAATTCACTTCCTATTGGAGAGTTCAAGATGGTTATTTCTTCTTTAAAATTCAGATTTAATATGTAGGTTACAATCACACGCATCCTTGGTTCCAAGTATTTTGCTCTAAGCTCCTCGATAGATGGCGGCATCGGACAGGAATGGAACATGTACTTTACATAACTCAAAACTATATATAACTTAAGCGGGACATATGAGACCCATCTATCATGAATGGGATACCTATCACGTGAATATAGTGGTAGACGTAGAATTGAATACAAAACTTCCCCTACCGCAAAGTGTAGACCAGGTTCAACTGACACAGACTGATGTATTTCCCCTTTTTCTTCAATACTAAACGTTTGCATCATGAGGACAGATATGCCTCATGTAAATATACGCTAGGGTAACATTAGCTATAGTTCCTGTTTTCTTTTACATACCAAAAATTGCACCAAGTGCCTTGTACAAGGCTCTTGAATTTTACCGATCTCTTACTGGTTATTAGATGTCGCTTTGTTTTTTATCTATATAATTAGACAATAGTGACAAATGTTTGTAGTATGAAACATCCTTACTTTATTTACATTAATGCAGCTCAACTGTCACCTATTCATCTTATACTAAAATGGCGGTACCCATTAACTTTACTGTGAACCCTGAGCCTCCAAACGTCTACAGTGGCCCTGCATTGTATGTAAAGAAACTGGACATACAAGGGAATCTCCCCATCGCACCCTCCCTCAGATTTGGTTGTAAGTTGGCACAGTGGATAGGCCTTGAAAAATTAAACACAGATCAATCGAGAAAACAGGAAGAAGTTGTGTGAGACTGAAAAAAATAAGCAAAATATACAAACTGAGTAGTCCATGCGCAGATAGGCAACATCAAGGACAGTATGAGCTCAGGAGCGCCGTGGTCGCGTGGTTAGCGTGAGCAGCTGCGGAACGATGCGGAACGAAAGGTCCTTGGTTCAAGTCTTCTCTCGAGTGATAAGTTTAATTTTTTATTTTCAGCCAATTATTATCTGTCCGTCCGTCCGTCCGATGCGAGGTAACTGCGCCATAGTATGGGGACGCTACACCTAAACACTTCTTTGGGAGCGATTATCACATCCAAAAGAAAACCTAAATCGGGCAAGGTAGAAGAATCTTTTTACCCATTCGACAAGTGTACAAGTTAGGTGGGTCGACAACATATTCCTGTCGTGTGACGCACATGCCGTCACCAGTGTCATATAGAATATATCTCACGTGTTTTCCTGTGGAGGAATCGGTTGATCTATGACCTTGCGATAAAATGTTTTCGGTTCCCATCGGAGAGGCACGTCCTTTCGTCTACTAATCGCACGGTTTTGCGGTGCTGTCGCAAAACACAGACACTAAACTTATTACAGTGAACAGAGACGTCAATGAACGAACGGACAGTTCATGACTTTGCGAAAATAAAGATAGTAAATTTGTCATTCGAGGGAAGACTTGAACCAAGTACCTCTCAATCCGTAGCTGCTCACGCCATCCACGGGACCACGGCGCTACTGAGCTCAGATTATCCTTAATGTTGCCTATCTTGCACATGGATTACTCAGTTTGTATATTTTGCTTATTTTTTTTCATAGTTCCACACAACTTCTTCCTGTTTTCTCGATTGATCTGTGTTCAGTTTTTCAAGGCCTATCCACTGTGCCAACTTATAACTAAATCTCTGGGGGGGTGGGGGGGGGGTGCGATGGGGAGGTTCCCTTGTTAGTAACTGAAGAGACAATCTCAGCTTAAAAAGGGAGAGACTGTGGTAGCCTTCATCATCAAAATTCCGTTCATTCTAACCAGTGTCATTTATAATTTCACAATACTGCAATTTTCGGCCGTACTTGCATCCTCTATCACGAATGCTCCAAACGTTTGAGAACTGCGCATCACATTTCAACCTTTCCGAACGCCAGACACTTCCCTAGTATTATGCATAACTATGGCTACCTCCAAATAGATTAGCAACCACAAAAATTTCAGATTTACTAAAATATCTTTCATTTTCGGTTGCTTTCTTATGCCCTCTCTCCAAACTCAAAGTCCACCACTCTCTCCACATTCAGAGTCCACCACTTTTGGTGCGAGGAGTGTTCAGTCCCCGGTTTTTTTGTCTAGCTAGTATGCAATACGTGTTTTAAGTTTGAACTAAATCTATCCATACTTTTCACACTTATGCTTCTCTCTGCTATGCAGTCATTCCTTCACAATATTTAATTCGGGAAGCAGAGCATACTTGTACAGAGCTCGGTTGAAATTCCTACACATTTGTACAATTATATTTCACTCCGTAGCACGGCCAGTTCTACTCCAAATGATTAAAAGATACAACAACTGTAAATAATGAGCAAAGCAACAACAATGTCTTTGCATTCTCCATGAAGAATTTTTCGATTTTTTTTTCCTGACCGCACCCTCACGTCCAGTGTTAACCCTAACAGTGATGGGGCAATCTTACCACAACCACTTAGTTCTTCATAAAATAGATCACCAATAAACCGATACTCAAACTTCTGGTTACCATATAAACGAGCATATGGGCTAGAGTCAGCTTAGAAAATGTTTAAAATTTTACTTATTGTTTGTTGGAGGCCACTAATGTGTCTCATTGTGACTGTGTAAGCTTTCTCTGCGTAATAAGTCTTGAAAGTCTCTTCGGGTTTGCTGCCGGATCCTAAAAGCAACTTGACTCGATATTTCGGCGATCCAACTGTTCGCCATCTTCAGGAAATGCTGCTTCTGCTGATGAGTCCCGCTGAGAACTGACGCAAGATTGCAATTCGACGTCCTATATAGGCCACCGTTCAGTACACGTGCTTCTGGAGATACGTGGACGATACCTTCTTCGTATGCTCTTAACAGATTTTTGAACCACTTCAACGGTCTTCATCCCCGTATCAATTTTACTATGGATGTTGAAAATGATGGGATGCTTCCATTTTTAGACGTAATGGATTATGAAAAACCAGATGGAACTTTTGGACACAGTGTTGACCGAAAGCCGACACACACAGATTGGTATCTGCACCCTAAGAGTTGTCATCCACCACACCAACGTAGTGGCGTCCTTAGGACTTTGGTACGGACAGCATATGCCATTTCCGACGCAGACAGCTTAACCCAAGAACTTGAGCATTTGATGACTGTTTTTAAGGAAAATAGATACACCGAGAAACAAATTCGTCGGGCTACGGAATTTGGACCATTTCCGGAGCTGTACGAAGAGGAACATAGATCTGTGGCCTTTCTTCCTTATGCTGGAGGCTTATCGTTTAAGATTGGACAAATTTTGAGGAATTTTAACAATAAGAGTGTTTTCCGTCCACCTTCTAAGATTAGGGCTCTGCTCGGCTCCGTGAGGGATGATTTGGGACCTAGGAAACCCGGGGTGTACAAAATCCCGTGTCAATGTGGGAAAGCTTACGTTGGCCGTTCTATTCGCACAGTGAATGACGGGTGCGTGGAACATCGCCGTCACACGAGGCTACAACAGCCGGAAAAATCGGCCGTAGCAGAACACTGCCTAAATGAGGGACACAAAATGAAATTTGAGGAAACTGTTGTGATTGCCAACATTTCCGGTTTTTGGGATAGTGTCTATAAAGAGGCGATTGAAATTAGGTTGGCTGATAATTTAATCAACAGAGACAATGGGTTTCCTCTCAGCAAAACGTGGAATCCTGTATTATTTCGCATCAAAACTGAACGTTCTTCGGTGCGGCCTTGATTGAGATATATCGTTGCTAGCAGTGTTTCACTAAGGGCGGCGCCACCTCCCTGTTTTGGAACCAGAAACCGTGATGGGCGGCGCATGCGCCGTGTACTGAACGGTGGCCTATATAGGACGTCGAATTGCAATCTTGCGTTTTCCCCTCTGCCGGTGTGCCCCAAGGCTCCGTCCTTTCTCCCCTTCTGTACCTTTTGTACACGGCGGACATGCCGCCGCCGTCAGCCCCCGTCCACCTTCTCCAGTTTGCCGATGACACCGCCTTCCTTGTCCTTGCCCCCACCCTACAGCGCTCCCAACACCTTCTCCAATCCCATCTTGACCGGTTCACCGCTTGGTGCAACCAGTGGTTGCTCAAGGTCAATCCCTCCAAAACCCAGGCGATCATTGTAGGCAAAACCACCCCTTCCTTCCGCCTCCTTGATTTCTACATCACCATCTATGGCCGTCCTATCGCCCTCACTCCCACCCTTAAGTACCTTGGCGTCACCCTCGACCGTCGCCTCTCCTGGACTCCCCACCTCCGGACAATCCAAGCCAAGGCACGCTCCCGACTCAGACTCCTCAAGCTCCTCTCCGGCCGTACGTGGGGTCTGGACCCCTCCACCATCCTCCACACCTATAAATCCCTCATCCGCCCTATCCTTTGTTATGCCCATCCGGCTTGGATCTCCGCCCCCCCTCCCTTTTATAAATCCCTCCAAATCCTTGAACGCCATGCTCTCCGCCTCGCCTATCGCATCCGTCTCCCCTCCCCCACGCGGATCCTGTATGATCTCATCCCCTTCCCCCACCTCCTCCCTCTCCTTGAAAGGATACGGATCCTGTACACCTCCCTTAAACTCGACCCTCCTCACCCGCTCGTCTCCCCGATCCTCACCCACCCCCGCCCGCTGCCGCGTCTGTATTCCCATGTCCCACCCGGTCTCCATCTCTCAACCCTCCTTACCCTCTCCCAAGGTGGCTTCCGCCAGCTCCCCCTCCCTGATGATGTCCTCCTCCCCTGCATCTACCCCTCCTATCAACTTTGATCCTCCCCCCCACCTCCTGTGTCCTTTCCTTTAGGCACCCTCCCTCCCCCCCTTTCCTTTCCCTTCTCTTTCCTTTCCCCCCTCCCTCCTACCCTCTCCCCCGGGCTTCCCCTCCCCCTTCCTCCCTCCCCCTCTCTCCTTTGCCCATGGCATCTCTGCTCTCCCCTCTCCCATTTCCCCTTCCTCCTCCTCCACCTCCTCTCTTGGCAGGTCCCTGGACTCGTACATGCTCAGTGAACATTCGCGCGCCGGAGATCATCGCCATCAGTGTTTAGTGTGTGTGCATCGTTTCGTGTTTCGTGCAGTTACAACTCAACTGTTCACATGTGCCGTCGCCGTTCTCCGTGTTTTGTGCCCCGTGTCTCCAAGTGTTAGTGTTTTTTTCGTCCAACGTGAACGGCTTCTTGTTTCTTGTTTTTTTGTATCTCCATTTTTTGCCCGCCCTTTTTTGTATTGTATATATCGCCTCTCTGTCATGTTTATTGTTCCACTTACGGCTGAAGAGCAGCTTACTATGCTGCTGACAGCCCGCCTGTATAGGTGTTTAAAATTACAATAAAGGGAAAAAAAAATCTTGCATCAGTTCTCAGCGGGACTCATCAGCAGAAGCAGCATTTCCTGAAGATGGCGAACAGTTGGATCGCCGAAAAATCGAGTCAAGTTGATTTTAGGATCCGGCAGCAAACCCGAAGACACTTAAAAAAAATGCCTCTCATTATCAAGCATTGCACACTGCACACCTACCAGCGCAGCGCCACGAAACGGCATGAAGAAGGCGCTGACCGGCGCGCCAATGGAAAGAGCGGGGAGCGCGACACCTCCATGAAGACAAGAGTTCTGCGCCTCTTTCATCTCTGATTTAACCAGCCGACCATCGCTCGTCAGCCCAGTGCGATCGCAGACTTGGAAAACATCAGTGCTGAGTAATAGGAACCCAATACTTAGCCTACGATCTGCGAACGGTATAGTGAAAAGTACTTACATTAAATAGGCGCAGGAAGCAACTTAAGTTTCTTCTGTTTTAGAAATAAATTGTTATATGACTGTACATGAAGTATACAGGTCCTCTTTTGAGTCCTGCCACTGGCCATCGTAACTTATTTCCTTCCTTGCTTGTGTTGGTGGTGACTCCTTTAGTGGCCGACAAAACAGCTGGCGACGAAGGTTCCGAAACGAACGCTGCCTTCACTCTACGCCGCTCCGTCACGGCGCGTCACTAATATTTCTCTCTTTCCTTTCAGAGGTACATTGCTACTAATTGAACCATGGTACTACTCAATTCTTCATAAAATCAAAATGACGATCTTACCACACTTATATAAAAGAGATAGGAAGCCCGGGATCACTGGTGATGGACAAGCTTGTGATTACTGTACAATTTTAATTTGACTCTGAACAAATTTTATTATAAGCATCAATTCGGACATTTTCTCCGTTACTGATGCAATATACAAATCTTCGCTTTAAATGAATTACGTAAACACGAGAAAGAATCACACTATTTTCCGTCCGCAACCAAAATTTACCGACGGTAATAATCAATAACAAACAATCGTTCTTGTTTAACCATATCTCAAAAGATTGATAACATTGTACACTTCCAACCAAAGTGACACAGCCATACAAACCACAACTTCATAAACAACAAGATCTCTTAAAGCTTAATAAAACTGAACTGCCCACATAAAGGTCCACAATAAAACATGCTTATACTAAAAATACAAGGTGGACAAACGATGGTCGCCAAACTTGCACACAGAAATAATAACAAGTTTCATGTTCATTAAATATACACAGATTATTAAAATAGGTGTTAAATAAGAATGGCTACTAATAACTCAACCAGTAAAGCAACTTACAGCCAGCCGGAGTGGCCGAGTGGTTCTAGGCGCTATAGTCTGGAACCAAGCGATCGCTACGGCCGCAGGTTCGAATCTTGCCTCTGGCATGGGTGTATGTGATGTCCTTAGGTCAGTTAGGTTTATGTTCTAGGGGACTGATGACCTCAGAGCTAAGTCCCATAGTGCTGAGAGCCATTTGACCCATTTTGAACCTACAGAAACGCTAATATTATAACAGGGTGGCCTCAATTAACTAAAGGACATAATGACTCAGAATGATTCCAAAATTGCACTTAACTTTAGAGAACAGCGTCAAGACCCATAGCAGTGTTTGGAAGCAATAACGCTAGGGTTTGGACACAGGGTCACATAGCAGCCGGTATATACAGGGTGAGTCACCTAACGTTACCGCTGGATATATTTCGTAAACCACATCAAATACTGACGAACCGATTCCACAGACCGAACGTGAGGAGAGGGGCTAGTGTAACTGTTTAATACAAACCATACAAAAATGCACGGCCGGCCGAAGTGGCCGTGCGGTTAAAGGCGCTGCAGTCTGGAACCGCAGGACCGCTAAGGTCGCAGGTTCGAATCCTGCCTCGGGCATGGATGTTTGTGATGTCCTTAGGTTAGTTAGGTTTAACTAGTTCTAAGTTCCAGGGAACTAATAACCTCAGCAGTTGAGTCCCATAGTGCTCAGAGCCATTTTTTGAAAAATGCACGGAAGTATGTTTTTTAACACAAACCTACGTTTTTTTAAATGGAACCACGTTAGTTTTGTTAGCACATCTGAACATATAAACAAATACATAATCAGTGCTGTTTGTTGCATTGTAAAATGTTAATTACATCCGGAGATATTGTAACCTAAAGTTGACGCTTGAGTACCATTCCTCCGCTGTTCGATCGTGTGTATCGGAGAGCACAGAACTACGTAGGGATCCAAAGGGAACGGTGATGGACCTTAGGTACAGAATAGACTAGAACAGCACATTACGTCCACATGCTAACACCTTTTTATTGGTCTTATTCACTGACGCACATGTACATTACCATGAGGGGTGAGGTACACGTGCACACGTGGTTTCAGTTTTCAATTACGGATTGGAATAGAGTGTGTCCCGACATGTCAGGCCAATAGATGTTCAATGTGGTGGCCATCATTTGCTGCACACAATTGCAATCTCTGGCGTAATGAATGTGGTACACGCCGCAGTACATCTGGTGTAATGTCGCCGCAGGCTGCCACAATACGTTGTTTCATATCCTCTGGGGTTGTAGGCACATCACGGTACACATTCTCCTTTAACGTACCCCACAGAAAGAAGTCCAGAGGTGTAAGATCAGGAGAACGGGCTGGCCAATTTATGCGTCCTCCACGTCCTATGAAACGCCCGTCGAACATCCTGTCAAGGGTCAGCCTAGTGTTAATTGCGGAATGTGCAGGTGCACCATCATGCTGATACCACAGACGTCGACGCGTTTTCACTGGGACATTTTCGAGCAACGTTGGCAGATCATTGTGTAGAAACGCGATGTATGTTGCAGTGCTCTCCGATACACACGATCGAACAGCGGAGGAGTGGTACTCAAGCGTCAACTTTTGGTTACAATATCTCCGAATGTAATTAACATTTTACAATGCAACAAACGGCACTGATTACGTATTTGTTTATATGTTCAGATGTACTAACAAAACTAACGTGGTTCCATTAAAAAAACGTAGGTTTGTGTTAAAAACATAATTCCGTGCATTTTTGTATGGTTTGTATTTAACAATTACACTAGCCCCTCTCCTCACGTTCGGTCTGTGGAATCGGTTCGTCAGTATTTGATGTGGTTTACGAAATATATCCAGCGGTAACGTTAGGTGACTCACCCTGTATTTATATATAATCCGACCGGCACCACAATGAGCAGTACTGACAATCCGTAACCGCGCCGACGCCAGGGAACAAGCAGTCTTAACTAATGGCCTGCAGTACAAATAGATTTCAATGAAAACAAGGTGAAATCACAGCCACACTGGAATAAATAATAAGCACACTCCCAAACTCTTACGGGGCAATACTCTAACATTAAACGTCTCACAGTAAATTAGGGGGAAACTTTAGAGATCACTTCCAGTTGCCTTAAGGCACTTTCAGCATTAAATAAACATGCTAAATGCTGCCGTGACAAATGATTAAACCATCAACTCTACGGCTGTCGGACACGTACACGAACGCAGCCATTCCCAAACCTGGAAATATGCGCTAAATCAAGTTAAATTTTGCATTAAAACCACGTAAAACACACACTCTACCGATAAACAGAAACGGAACGTGGAGCATAAGTCTCCTTAAAAATAGCCACTGTTGAACCAAGTTCAGAACCGTCTGCGACAGCTACCCATTGCACCATAAGTTTCAACAATCTTCTTATTTGAACACTGAACAAAAGTCATACGTAACTTTGAGCTTGAAAATTACGATCTGGGAAGCTGTTCAGCGTGAGACGACGAACTCACCACAATTTTGCACGTCACGACGCCCAATGATCGGCACCGTAAATCCGGTGCCCGCCGAAAGATACGGGCGGCGAGCACGGCGAGACCTATGCACCATGGTTAGGGACACGGGCTTGTTTTCAACACAAGTTGGTGCGTTGAACGCCTACCGGAGACTCACTCGTCACATGTTCACCCCGAAAAAACGCCGGGAGAGCAGTCAAAGATAGCAGGACAGCCGAATATCGATATCAGCGATGCAAGTGAGGCACCCTAGCGCCAGCCGCCACGGCTCACTAATTGTGTTCTTTATTGCACGTTAGCCATAACGCATCTGTTGTTGTGTATTTGTTTTCCTTATAACTTTGTTGTAGCGCTTCTCTCATTGAAATGGCCTCCAACCCGCCTCCTAACACTACCTGCGCCTACAGCTCCGGTTGCTGCTGGCTTTGATCTAATACAGTTTATTAATTTTCAGAACCACCAAATATCACAGTTGATGACGGCAGACCAGCAACTCACTACTGCACGATCTGCTGCTGCATCTACTCCGCCCCAACAGCCAGCCACATACATGGCACCGCCTCTGTGCATTCCACCGTTCCCAGCATTCAGCGACTAACAAGAGGAACGAAAGGAGTACTGTGCCCAGTTCAACGCTCATTGAGTTACACATAAAGGGAAGGTTCTGTGACACTTCCTTATTTCTTGCTAAGGGCTGAAACAGTGTTTTACCACCTGGCTCAAAGGTTATTCCCGTCTAGCAGGCCGTAGTTGATAGCTTTTGAAGATTTACCATCCGCCCTCACTAATTATTACGAGGTTCAGGTCAGGTGGCTGCAGCTTGTTACAAACTCTTTCGATTGCGGAAAAAGCTAGAACAGATATATCGTCAGTGGGTCACTGAACTTCTGGGTTTGACACGACAGTTTCATGGTCAATGCAGCTATTTACACCACTATAGTGACTCGTTGATTCGTAATGCAATAACGTATAATGTGCCAGATGGTAGGATTTAGGAAAATATCTCAAACATTCTGATCCTAATATGACACAAATGTTACAAATTGTTGAACAGCATGACTCGTGTGATAGTGCCGTGGCAAATATTGAGGTAGCTCCCATTTGCAGTGTAACGCGAAGTGCAAACAGCCTTGCGGCTGACCACCACATGCACTCACGCCACTGCGCCGTGGCTAGATTAGACAAGTGTCACCGCATGCAGGTGCTGTAAAATGACGCCCCTGCTGCTTTTTCATGCTTTACAGACAAAATTATTCTTTGTGGAACGCGATTTGTTTTGCTTGCGAGAAGCCATGTCATGTATAGTCTGTATGCTTGCAACAGAAAGAGAAATCTACACAAGTTCGCTCTCGTAAGTGCAGAGCATCATCTCCCCTCAGTAAACGTAGTTTTTTTCTGTAACGACCATCTTAAGGATGTGCCTTCACCCCACCCAATTGCTGCGCAGCGATGTTGAAAACATTGTTTGTGAATATATTCATTGCTGGATGCTGTGAGAGACTTCAGTTAGATACTGGATCTTCCATTACAACGCTTAATCGTGCACTTACGAACATTTGGGCTCCTCATGGTTGACAAACTCTTGCACGCAACTGGTTGCATGTAACAATCAGGACACTCCAGTGCTTGGTACATGTAGCTTGCCTAAATCATTCCAGCCTTATACCAAATCAGTAACATTTACAATTTGGCATTCCCTAGATCGTGCCCCCCCCCCCCCACCCTCATGAACCATGGACCTTGCCGTAGGTGGGGAGGCTTGCGTGCCTCAATGATACAGATAGCGGGACCGTAGGTGCAACCACAACGGAGGGGTCTCTGTTGAGAGGCCAGACAAACGTGTGGTTCCTGAAGTGGGGCAGCAGCCTTTTCAGTAGTTACGGGGGCAACAGTCTGGATGATTGACTGATCTGGCATTGTAACACTAACCAAAATGGCCTTGCTGTTCTGGTACTGCGAACGGTGAAAGCAAGGGGAAACTACAGCAGTAATTTTTCCCGAGGGCATGCAGCTTTACTGTATGATTAAATGATGATGGCGTCCTGTTGCGTAAAATATTCCGGAGGTAAAATAGTCCCCCACTAGGATCTCCGGGCGGGGACTACTCAAGAGGACGTTGTTATCAGGAGAAAGAAAACTGGCGTTTTACGGATCGGAGCGTGGAATGTCAGATCCCGTAATCGGGCAGGTAGGTTAGAAAATTTAAAAAGGGAAATGGATAGGTTAAAGTTAGATATAGTGGGAATTAGTGAAGTTCGGTGGCAGGAGGAACAAGACTTCTGGTCAGGTGAATACAGGGTTATAAATACAAAATCAAAAAGGGGTAACGCAGGAGTAGGTTTAATAATGAATAAAAAAATAGGTGTACGGGTAAGCTACTACAAACAGCATAGTGAAAGCATTATTGTGGCCAAGATAAGCACGAAGCCCACGCCTACTACAGTAGTACAAGTTTATGTGCCAGCTAGCTCTGCAGATGACAAAGAAATTCATGAAATGTATGATGAGATAAAAGAAATTATTCAGGTAGTGAAGGGAGACGAAAATTTAATAGTCATGGGTGACTGGAACTCGCCAGTAGGTAAAGGGAGAGAAGGAAACATAGTAGGTGAATATGGATTGGGGCTAAGAAATGAAAGAGGAAACCGCCTGGTAGAATTTTGCGCAGAGCATAACTTAATCATAGCTAATACTTGGTTCAAGAATCATGAAAGAAGGTTGTATACGTGGAAGAACTAAAAGGTATCAGATTGATGATATAATGGTAAGACAAAGATTTAGAAACCAGGTTTTAAATTGTAAGACATTTCCAGGGGCAGATGTGGACTCTGACCACAATCTATTGGTTATGAACTATAGATTAAAACTGAAGAAACTGCAAAAAGGTGGGAATTTAATGAGATGGGACCTGGATAAACTGAAAGAACCAGAGGTTGTACAGAGTTTCAGGGTGAGCATAAGGGAACAATTGACAGGAATGGGGGAAAGAAATACAGTAGAAGAAAAATGGGAAGCTTTGAGGGGTGAGATAGTGAAGGTAGCAGAGGATGAAATAGGGAAAAAGACGAGGGCTAGTAGAAACCCTTGGGTAACAGAAGAAATATTGAATTTAATTGAAGAATGGTGAAAATATAAAAATGCAGTAAATGAAGCAGGCAAAAAGGAATTCAAACGTCTCAAAAATGATATGGACAGGAGGTACAAAATGTCCAAGCAGGGATGGCTACAGGACAAATGTAAACATGTAGAGGCTTATCTCACTAGGGGTAAGATAGATACTGCCTACAGGAAAATTAAAGAGACCTTTGGAGAAAAGAGAACCACTTGTATGAATATCAAGAGCTCAGAAGGAATCCCAGTTCTAAGCAAAGAAGGGAAAGCAGAAAGATGGGAGGAGTATATAGAGGGCCTATACAAGAGCAATGTACTTGAGGACAAAATTATGGAAATGGAAGAGGATGTAGATGAAGATGAAATGGGAGATATGATATTGCGTGAAGAGTTTGACAGAGCACTGAAAGACCTGAGTCGAAACAAGGCCGCCGCAGTAGACAACATTCCATTAGAACTACTGTCAACCTTGGGAGAGCCAGTCCTGACCAAACTCTACCATCTGGTGAGCAGGATGTATGAGACAGGCGAAATACCCTCAGACCTCAAGAAGAATATAGTAATCCCTATCCCAAAGAAGCAGGTGTTGACAGATGTGAAAATTACCGAACTATCAGTTTAATAAGTCACAGCTGCAAAATAGTAATGCGAATTCTTTACAGACGAATGGAAAAACTGGCAGAAGCCGACCTCGGCGAAGATCAGTTTGGATTCCGTAGAAATGGTGGAACACGTGAGGCAATACTGACCCTACGACTTATCTTAGAAGAAAGATTAAGGTAAGGCAAACCTACGTTTCTATCATTTGTAGACTTAGAGAAAGCTTTTGACAATGTTGATTGGAATACTCTCTTTCAAATTCTGAAGGTGGTATGGGTAAAATACAGAGAGCGAAAGGCTATTTACAAACTGTACAGAAAGCAGATGGCAGTTATAAGAGTCAAGGGGTATGAAAGAGAAGCAGCGTTTAGGAAGGGAGTGAGACAGGGTTGTAGCTTATCCCCGATGTTATTCAATCTGTATATTGAGCATCAATAATGGAAACAAAAGAAAAGTTCGGAGTAGGTATAAAATACCATGGTGAAGAAATAAAAACTGCTCGCAGCTCGTGGTCGTGCGGTAGCGTTCTCGCTTCCCGCGCCCGGGTTCCCGGCTTCGATTCCCGGCGGGGTCAGGGATTTTCTCTACCTCGTGATGGCTGGGTGTTGTGTGATGTCCTTAGGTTAGTTAGGTTTAAGTAGTTCTAAGTTCTAGGGGACTGATGACCATAGATGTTGAGTCCCGTAGTGCTCAGAGCCATTTGAACCATTTTTGAAATAAAAACTTTGAGGTTCGCCGATGACATTGTAATTCTGTCAGAGACAGCAAAGGACTTGGAAGAGCAGTTGAACTGAGTGGACAGTGTCTTGAAAGGAGGATATAAGATGAACATCAACGAAAACAATACAAGGATATAGGAATGTAGTTGAATTAAGTTGGGTGATGCTGAGGGAATTAGATTAGGAAATGAGACACTTAAAGTAGTAAAGGAGTTTTGCTATTTGGGGAGCAAAATAAGTGATGATGGTTGAAGTAGAGAGGATATAAAATGTAGACTGGCAATGGCAAGGAAAGGGTTTCTTAAGAAGAGAAATTTGTTAATATCGAGTATTGATTTAAGTGTCAGGAAGTCGTTTCTGAAAGTATTTGTATGGAGTGTAGCCATGTATGGAAGTGAAACGTGGACGATAAATAGCTTAGACATGAAGAGAATAGAAGCTTTCGAAATGTGGTGCTACAGAAGAATACTGAAGATTACATGGGTTGATCACATAACTAATGAGGAGGTATTGAATAGAATTGGGGAGAAGAGGAGCTTGTGGCACAACTTGACTAGAAGAAGGGATCGGTTGGTAGGACATGTTGTGAGACATCGAGTGATCACCAAATTAGTATTGGAGGGCAGCATGGAGGGTTAAACTCGTAGAGGGAGACCAAGAGATGAATAAACTAAGCAGATTCAGAAGGATATAAGCTGCAGTAGGTACTGGGAGATGAAGAAGCTTGCACAGGATAGAGTAGCATGGAGAGCTGCATCAAACCAGTCTCAGGACTGAAGACCACAACAACAACTAGATCGTGAAAATATTTTTGGGTTACATTCATTTCATTTGTTTGGTCTTCGTATTGAGGACACTGTACTTTCTGTATCTGCTTTCAGCCCAACAAGACAGAATTACTCAGCTGATTGAGGAGTTCTCTGAGTTCTTTTCTGAATGAATTGGCAGAGCAATTATTCTTGTCACGCACGTGAGAATGAAGGACAATGTACAACCTAAGTTTCCCTCATGCAAGTGCAATTGAACTTAAAGAATGACAAGACAATGGTGTTACTGCTCCTAACATGGCTAGTCAATGAACTTCTCCCTTAGTACTCTTACCAAAGCCGTCAGGAAGATTTTGTCTTTGTGTTGACTTTAAATCCACTTTGAGTCCACAAGAAATAATTGACACTTATCCGAACAATACTGGCACTTAATCATTGCTTCCCCCTGAGAAACTGATGGACAGGCTTGGTGCAGTCCGCTATTTTCCAAAGATTGACTTATTCGTAGCGTATTTGCAAATTCAGCTATTTGCAAATTCCGCTAGATGATGAGTCTCAGAACGTGCTTGTGATCAACATAAATTTAGGATTGTTCCAATTTTTCGGCTTACCCTTTGGCAGCGCCTCCGCGCCTGCCATATTTCAACGCTATTTGAACAGCTTACTGCTGTTGTTCCATTTACTTCGATGATACTGTGGTGCCAGGACGTACACCAGAAAAACATATCAGTAACCTTTTTCAAGTGCTTTCAGCTGCAGGTTTGAAATTACGTCTGGACAAATGTGCCTCTTATTAGTCTTAAATTCAGTACTTGGAAAATATTATTAATTGTCATCCGAGACTTCCCTATCCTACGGAATGTCACAGAATTACAGTCAGTTCTAGGTAAGTTGTGATATTATATCCGGTTTATACTTAACGCAGGCCATATCGCTGCTCCGCTGCACTGTTTGCGCCGGAAGTATGTGCCTCTTTTTATTTTATTATATTTTATTTTATTTTTTGACCAGAGAGACGCAGGATGCGTTCGAGAATCCAAATGAAGGCCTTTTAGCACCACAGGTGCCTTATTCATTTCGATCCCACTAAGCTTGTTGTTTTGGAAGTGGACGCTTCCTTGCAGAGAATAGGAGCTGTGCTCTCGCAGAGTTTCGGTTCACAGGACCGGCCGATTACTTTCGCTTCCAGGTTACTGACCAAGACTCTATGTTACTATTCCCAAGTCGAGAACGAGGCGCTCGCTATTATCTGTGTCCTGACGAAGTTTCACCATCATGTGTTTGGTCGGAAATTTTACCTAATTACGGACCACAAGCAACTTTAACCTTTGTTTCATCCGACCAAACCTGTTCCACCATCACGTCTCAGAAGCTACTACGTTTGTTATGATCGCAGCATCAGCAATAAGTATAGTAATGGCGAACGTCGAAACATGCGAATGCTAACATCCTTTCTCGCCTTTCTGTTGGTCCGGATTCTGAATTCCACCTTACTGCCTCATCCTGTGAGATCGACGGGCAGGACACTGAACTTTTACCGACTTCTCCATTGAACTACAGGAAAACTGCTCTGGCCACCGAAGGAGACCCTAACTTGAACATTTTGTTGCGCTACAGCCGTACTGCTTGGCCTCGTTCAGTGAATAACATTCAGAATTCTGTTGTGCGCTGATATTTTGCTCCTCGGCATAGCCTCTCCGTCCATCACGGCGTGATTTTATGGAAAAATGTCTCTGACAATCGCG
The DNA here is from genome assembly GCF_023898315.1 of Schistocerca nitens. NCBI lineage: Eukaryota > Metazoa > Arthropoda > Insecta > Orthoptera > Acrididae > Schistocerca > Schistocerca nitens. Next base: position 315,476,227 of record NC_064621.1, on the reverse strand, counting down.
TGAGCTTAATCCTAAAGTTTTGCTAAAACTATGTTGCGATTGCTCCACCAAGGACATTGAGGAATTATAGACAAGACAGCGCTTCTGCAGTGTACTTGACCGGTCATAGACGCTCACACTGAACAGACGACGTCCCAGGGTTGCGTTTGTTCTGAAAATCTATCGGCGTCGCCGCAAATGTCTTCAGCTTGGCCAAAGTCTCAATCGCGGTGGTATATTGACTTTACTGGTCCCTTATAGAACACTCGTTGGCTTATTGTTGTGGATTCTCGCAGTGGCCATGAACTCGACTAAGTCGCATAGTACCATTCATGCCTTCTCATCTATTTGTTACTTGGAATGTGTTGCCTGAAGTGTTGGTTACAGTTTACGTATCAGAACTTTGCCAATGGCATCACTCACCTTACCAGTTCTTTGTTTATCCTCAGTCGAAAGGAGAAGCGGAGCGATTTGTGCGTACGTTCAAGCAGTAGATGAACAATTTACGTGCCTCCCACACACGGGAGAAATTGCTGATGCTCTTCCTCGCAACGTCGGCTCCCATCCTCTTCGTCTCACCAGGCGCTGGGAAAGACAAACATTTCGTCGAAATTTGGTAGCTTGCAAGTCATTAATTCAAGGCACAGCTGGTTTGCTGCGCCGTCAACAGATACAGATTCGCGCATGTCGTTTGCGAGATTCTATTGCAGATTTTCTGGCCCCAGTTTCGCATCCGCTCCGGCCACTGTGGTTCTAGGCGCTTCAGTCCGGAACCGCGCTGCTGCTACGGTCGCAGATTCGAATTCTGCCTCGTGCATGGATGGGTGTGGTGTCCTTATGTTAGTTAGGTTTAAGTAGTTCTAAGTCTAGGGGACTGATGACCTCAGATTTTAAGTCCCATAGTCCTTAGAGTCATTTGAACCACTTCTCATACGCGGCCGCCCCCGGGTGCCTCTTCGCCACGCCGCCGTGGCAGCTCGTCCCGACACCCGCCGTGGACCTGGCGCTGCTGCCGTCGCCGTCGCCATCGCCGCCGCCGTCTCCATCACCGCCCTCTCCGGTTTCCGTCGGACTAGCTCAGGATTATGGCAGCCACCCTCATCTTGTCGTTTTCTGAGTGACGTTCGCGTCGGAGCGCGTCAATGGACTCCGTGTCGGTCCCAGTTGCGGCTCCCGGCTCCTCACGCCACCCAGCTTCCTGCGTCCTCTCCCACCTCCCCTCCCAGCCCCCACCCCACCCCCACCGCCGGGTGTCGTAAGTTAGCTTCCTACACGACAGCGGTGCGGAATTTGGGCTGGGCTGAGGTGGAGGGATGTGCAGTCCTCAAGGGTCGACTGCACACCGAACAGAACAGCGCCACGAAAGGGATCAAGAAGGCGCTGATCCGTGTGCCAATGGAAAGAGAAGACAGAGTTCAACGCCTCTGTCGACGATACTTTAAACCGTCTACGATCGCTGGTCGGCCCAGTTCGGTCGCAGACTTCGAGAGCAGCAGCACTAATAGGAAGCCGATACTTGGTCTGCGTCCAGCGAGCAGTATAGTGAAAAGTACTTGCATGTAGGAGTTTCTCTTCCTTTTAGAAATTATATTACTCAGCGTATGATATATCCAGATCATTTACGGATTTCTGACACCGACCACCGCAAATTCTCTCCTTCCTTGTTGTGCCGGTGTTGGCTGCCATAATAGCCGACATAACAGGATCGGTATATTCAGGGTAATTTAAGATTCATATTATGCAAGAGGTAGTGTTTCTATCATCGCAACAATTATGACGCCAAATTCCCTTAAGCACGTGTAATACAATGATACAATTTTGGAGGTACGTTCGATGTTATATGTGGACACATGTCGCAAAATGTACTCCTAATGGCGTTATTAAAGAAGAAATGAGGCAAAACATCAAGCCACTTGTGGCAATTTTGCTACACGAACAGCGAAAATGCTATAAGCGATAAAGCTTTTTCCTTTCATAGGTTAGCGCTTGGTGGCAGCTACAAAAAAGGACTCGCAGTGGTTTTAAATTATGTACCAAGGTTTTTGTAAGTCAGTAAGTCTGGCTAAATATGGTATGGATATTTGCAAGCAGTGAATTAAAATGACTCAGGGCACGCACACAGTACGAACTTGTTCAAATGTGTGTGAATTCATAAGGGACCAAAATGTTGAGGTCATCAGTCCCTACTTAAACTAACTTATGCTAAGAACAAAACACACACCCGTGCCCGAGGGAGTAGTCGAACTTCCAGCGGTAGGGGCCGTGCAGTCCGTTACATGGCGCCTCAAACCGCGCGGCCACTCCGTGCGGCTCCAAGCTGTATCGCTTTACTTACTGTCCAGAGTTTTCCACACCACAGTATACACCCTTGTGAATGGATTATTTCAGCATTTTAGAATTCTTAGTTTGGCCAAAATGTATACTCAAAATTAATTTTTTGTGGTCTGTGGAAGCCATTAGACTGGGATGTTAGAAATAGGTCCGGATTCCGTGCCAATGATAGTCGCGTAGTAATATGGGAATTTATACATATCAAGTTTTATTGTCTTGCAGGCTTTCCAGATTTATACACGAATTTATACCTCCCCTTGCAGTGTAATAATAAGAGTGTTTCAGAGTCGGGTACGATGTTTTTTTCGGTTTAATGTACCGGGGTTGGAGAAAAAATAATGGCAACAGTGCCGTAACGTGAAGGACGTGTCTCACGTGGCATGCGCGCCGTCTGAAGCTGATATCAGACGATCAGCTGATTTTGTGCAGCGAGCAGCGACAGCTTTGTTTGAGTCGGTTGGAGTGTGTACTGTATGAGTGTGCGGGAGGCCACTTTTAGGCAGTCTACTACGGCTTTTCTTGTGACATCATCTTCAACCCGTAATGATAAGAAAGTGACACACCTTTAGGCACTGCAGCCCATCATCCAGTATGACAATGCACAATGGCACACAGTGAACCCCGTGCAGGAGGTCCTGCGTACATGGGACTGGGAAATACTGAAGCATTCACAGTATTTATCCGATCTGACTCCGTACGATTACGACCTGTTCGCCAAACTGAAGGAACCTCCTCGTGGCACGTGTTACGACACAACACAAGACACCATCCGTACCGTAGGGCGGTCGCTGCTAGATATCGTCATAGACAAATCGTTCAAATGGCTTTGAGCACTATGGGACTTAACATCTGAGGTAATCAGTCCCCTAAACTACTTAAACCTAACTAACCTAAGGATATCACACACATCCGTGCCCTCTTGATAAGTATGGAGGTGTGATTGCACATGTCAATCACATCGCGATTACGGGCAGCATGGGGTTCACGCCTGAGCCTCAGGACGTGCACTAGCAGCGCATGTCGGGTGTTTCAAGCGTCAACTTCGCGTCTCAATATCTCGGGATGTAATGGGAATATTGCGATGCAGTCAACACCATTGTGTATGTGCTTTGTCATGCTATGGATTGCTGAAGCAAAAATATAGGAGGTCCATTTAAAAAAAAACATAAGTTTGTGTTAAAAAACACATATGCTTTCGTTTTAGAATGTTTCAAAATATGTTTATTCATAGGCCCCAGCCCTACATTGATACCGGTGAAAGTCGATTTCCAATAGCTGTTATTGTTCCAGAGATATTTTGGGTGGTCAAGATAGCTGCGACACCCTGTATAGAAGGTATGTAACAGGCCAAAGTCCGTCAATATTGTCTGCTGTGAATTTTAAGAAAATGGTTCAAATGGATGTAAGCACTAAGGAACCTAACATCTGAGTTCATCAGTCCCTTAGACTTAGTATTACTTAAACCTAACTAACCTAAGGACATCACACACATCTTCTCCCGAGATAGGATTCGAACCTGTGACAGTAACAGCAGCGCCGTTCCGAACCGAAGCGCCTAGAACCGCTCGGCCAAATCAGCCCTCAAATTTTAACAGTTTTCCCACTACTGCTTATCGTACCCATGTAGAAACATCCTAGATAAAATGACCGAACCAAACATAACATGATACAATGATCTATCAAGTTTGTTAAATTATTAATTGCCGGCCGCGGTGGTCTAGCGGTTCTGGCGCTGCAGTCCGGAACCGCGGGACTGCTACGGTCGCAGGTTCGAATCCTGCCTCGGGCATGGGTGTGTGTGTGATGTCCTTAGGTTAGTTAGGTTTAAGTAGTTCTAAGTTCTAGGGGACTTATGACCTAAGATGTTGAGTCCCATAGTGCTCAGAGCCAAATTATTAATTACCTGCAGTTCATTCCTTTTGTAAACGGTCAGTTTTCCCTCCATGCGCGATGATAAATTCTTTCTCCACTCATACCGTCAATCTCACTATGCGCCTCGTAATAGCTCAGTTACTACTTCCGGGAAAAATTGCTAATTGTGAAGGCCCGATATCATCACATCTCGAGTTATTTGCTACTTCTGTGTTTATAACTTTTGAGAGTCAATTTATCCAACAGCTTAATCTCAGTGGCTATGTTGTAATTGTCTCTGGATTTGTCGAGGTAGAATTTTAAAATAGTTGCTGCCCACTGACAATTATTTGAATGAAGCCTAATTGTCATTATGAGCAACAATGCTGCGCAGAAGCTGTCTCTCTGCAGTCGAAAGGTAAAGCAAAGCGTTCGGGTTGAGAGTAAGTACGGTCCGGCAGTGTTCGTTTACAGATGCTAATTTATTCCGGTCTATAATTACTCGCACAGTGTTATTTTATTTCAGCCTTTCAGTGTGAAATGACAGAAGTCAAATAATTGCACGGAGAATATTAATTGTTTATGTTTCAAAGTATTTGCTGCGTCTTAGACAGTAAATAGTATGATTCGTAACCCCTAACTGCCCTTCATTACCCGTTTGTTCGCCCCAGGTAGCTGAACGGTCAGCGTGACAGATTGTTAATATTCTGGGCCTGGGTTCGATTCTCGGCTGGGTCAGGGAATATTCATGGACTGTGCGTTGTGCTGTCCTCATCATCATCCTATCATCCTCATCGACTACACGTCGCCCAAGTGGCGTCAAATTGAAAGACCGGCACCCGGCGAAGGGTCTGTCCGGCCGGGGCCGTAGCCATACGATCACATAATTAAATTACCCGCTCCCTCAAACCATCAATCATTCGATTATATCTGTCTCTTAATGATGGAGTTGAGAGAGGCTGCAGTGTCGACGTAACTGAAGCATTACCACCGCCGTCCCGTTGTACAATGTACTTTTCGGTCTATCACTTAGAATATTTCAATAATCGAAGCTGAATCCTTAAAAATTGTAGAAATACAGCTCTTCAACTACACAATATTATATTAGAAGGAATTGCGGGAGAAATGTTCTTAAAATATGTGAGATGGGTGACTGAAATAAAAATAAGGTCAAAATACGTGAAAACATAAGGAACGCGGGACCTGGCTACCCTAATACAAATATAAAAGAATGCACCCATTTTGTACACACACATGGGCCGACAGCGTGTGGTGTCCGTAAGTGTGCGCCTCCGTGCTCTCGTGTCCAGGTCGCCGTGACTGATGGGGCCACCAGGTGCTGGAAAAACGCGGCCGGCAGCGCAGGCAGCGTGTCTCGTGCATTATACAGCAGACGGACGTGTACTCATAATGTAAACATGCTGCGCCCGAGCGCGGCGGAACCGCAGCTCAGCAGGGGTGCGCCGACACGAGCGCCTGTCTTGTCCAACCTTCGGCGCCTGTCTCACGTCCTGCCCGCAACCTGCTCGGCACCTGATTATCTCACCTAACGCACGGTAGTACAACATTGGATCAACAATGTCTTTTAAGAGCAGTGGAATATGTCGGTTTACGCAACAAATCCTTTGAAACTAAAGGAATACGGGATGTAAGAAAAATTCACTGAAATATATTACAAACAACACTTCTCAACAAGGACTTGAGGTATTCAGGATGTTAACTGAAGGTCTAACTCAGTGCTTCCTAGCCTGGAAGAGGGGCATAGGGAGGGGGGTGATGAGGGGAGGGAGGCTCTGACAAGCTCTGAAGGAAACAAAAACTCATGGTGAGACAAGTCCAAAATTTTATATTCTTGTTACAGTTAACAAGAGCATTTTTTGTACCCTTAGCAGCAACAACGTTTCCTCGAGCATCATTAAGTTATTGCTGATACAAACATTATTCAGTCTGCACTCTGAGACCCTATGGGTTGTATGGGAATGGCGTGGTTTACGAATTAAAATACAGCCTCTCTCATGATCCCTAGGAAAATCATAGTTCTAAACTATTCACAAGTTCTGTATCGGCTCGAAGCCCTCATGTAGTACTGGAAAAGTTCACCCGCACATTGTACAACACGAACACTTCAGTGAGCCCCGGTAAATGTTGTAGGACTTACAAGTTTGGGTACGTTTCGTCTATGGGGCGCCAAATCACATTCATCGCAATATACCCAATGTTCCACAAAATTATATAATACAAATGTAGGCAGCATTTGCTAAGCAAAAATCACGTACGCATTCACGTATTTTATAAAGTTTCGCAAATTCGAATTTATTTCCAGTCAGAACATAGGAAAATCGAAAGTTATAGTTCACAACAAATTAATTTCAGAATGTGATCTAGGAAGTGGTTGAATAAACCACGATTAAATAATGTGGAAAACCGTTTAAGTTCCACAGTTTCTCAAACTGTACATTCCACAGTGACTATTCACAGAATCCTTCTCAGACCGGGTTGTATCACGCGCAACTCGAAAAATAACAATCCACCATATACAGTAGAATTTCTTTGTCCGAAAATAGGAACTTTGAATAATTCACACAAGCTAAGTATCGGCTATTTCACCGCTCATGAGATGAAACTTTCCCTAACACCAACTAACACAGCCCAACCGCCTCCAACGGTATCCGAACTCCTCTTCAAAATGTCGTTGTTCAACCAAGAAACCACGGTCAAGCACCACTGTAGTCAGTTAAACTACTGGGTATGAAAATTGCTGAAATTCTTAATTCTATCCTTTTATGCCCATAAGATACATCAAATCATGCGTTAATATTCCGAGAGATGCTATGCTTCTATCAGATTTCTTTCATCTGTCATAGTTTATTCATAAACAATAATTTCTATTGTTTTCCTCCCTTTTCCAATTTATAAGTGTAAATATGAACAAATAATTTAAGTTATGCATTAAATAATTTGCTATGGGTCGAAAATTTTCATTGCTGCCGCCATATTGAATAATTTTCATTTCATTTAATAAGAAAAGCATTTTTATTTGCACAAAATCCACTTTTCGGCGTCTCATTTGGATAGGTGATGATTTCAATAAATCTGCTGTCTTAGTCCGATACAGTTCTGCGAGATGTATCCGTTGACACCTCGTTTCTTGCAGTCCATAATGCGTTGCCGAGATATTCACTTTTCCATTTCAGGAATTATTTATAACGTTTAACTTAAAATAACTTACAAGCTATTTCGGATATTGAAGGCGCGTCTTCACACGCGTAACTGTGCATCATTTCCGCTGCAAATGAGCCTACACGCTCTTCAGTGCCATACATGGCTCAATATTTATTGATTTTGCACTAGAGGTGAAAAACGGGCATGAGAAACGAGCGGCCATTGTGCTGCCCAAGGGACAGGTTTTCCCGGCCACGCTGTCACCGTAGCGCCGGATGGAGGTCCAAAGATAGTATAGTGTGACACTGACCCTCCACGTGCACCTGTTAAGCTGATTTCAACTGTCAGTACGAATATGACCCGATCGTAGTCGCCGTCTGCGCGTACCTAATCGCGTGTTTGTGACAGAGTAACGTGTCTCTTCCGTTTACAATAAGATGTCGTGTTACATCTCTGCGTTCCTTGATCAGTATTATGCCTGTTGTGCCCTGTATAGGCAAATACTGTGAGTGAAAAATGTGTGCTAAAAAGAAGATTGTGAAGAATACATTACGCACGGATTCTTGTTCGTGGAGCAAGACTGTCCAACTGCACCAGCGTGCTGTGTATAATAAAGTCTTCAGCAAGACTTTTCGCAACATGAGCGTCTGGAACACAGTCCAGCAACAGCTCAGCCGGCGTTAAAAAATAAATGAAAAGAGTTTTTGTTTGAGAAAACAAATTCCTTTAGTCAAACAAAGCTACTGAAATCTACTGTGATCTTCCAGCAGGAGAATGAGAATATTCAAATAATGTGTATCGTAGGATGGAAGAAATAGCCCTCAATGCGAAAGAGCAGCTAGTTAAATGACTGAAAATGTGATGTTCCATAGATATAACGCAACAGTGTCTCTTAACAGAATACTGGCGATTTGTGGGCGAGAAGAAAATTGTGTAAGAATCATTGTTTTCTAAAATAACGAATACAACATCAAAAGGCTCGATGTATTTTCTGTCGTTAAGAATTTTTGGTTGAAAATTGTTTGTCTTGGGACAGACGTATGGGAATTTGTACTGACGGAGCACCAGCCACGTTAGGTTCACTGTGTGGCTTCCTACGTATTGTCAAAGAAAAAGATCCTAATTTTATTGGTTCTTACTGCGATCCACAGATAACCCTAGCTTGTTAAACTTTACCTGTGAAAGTGAACTCTGCACTAAAGAGTGGCCATCAATATAGGTAATAAAATTAAGTCAACTGTTCTGAACATTCATTCTCTCTGAGCCCTATGTAAAGATCTCAATGCTGAATAATGCGTGTTTGTAAGTGAGTAACGTGTTTCTCCAGTTTACAATAATCTGTCGTGTTACGTATCTGCGTTCAAATAAAAGTCTGGTGGATTTAGGAATGAAATGTGCTTGGCAGACTGTATGGAATGAAAGCAGTAGAAAAACTGTTTGTTTTTATTCAATGAAAAGCTAAACATCATTCATTCATTGATGAGTGCTTTATGCTTTCCTTAACATACCATGAAGAATAGTTTGAACGCTAAATAACCTTAATTTAAACTACATGATAGAAACACTACATCACTGGAGACCAACGATGTCATAAGCACCTTCTTCAAAAAGTTAACCTATGGAGGGTTGGCCTGCGTGCTCGCAATAGCAACTTTCCGTCATCGTTGGATTCACTGAATTCTACACTGCGCATCAGAATAAAAAATAAAAAAAAAAACTTCTTCGTAGCTCCCTGATTATGTTCTACTGCAACGCAGAGGTATGAAATTTGGCTAAAATGTGCCCACAGCTTCCTCGGTAGTGGTGCAAAAATTTCGCCCTCTGGTTCCAGGTGTCGAAACACGCGAACGAAAGGCCAGAGCTCATAAGTTCATGTGGCGTGTAAATTGGAGTCATATATGTCACACTGGCACGAAATTTCACCACAGTTACGTCTATCGTGCCGCGAGAGGTAGCCGTGAGGTCTTAGGTGCCTTGTCACGGTTCGCGCGGCTGCCCCCGTCGGAGGTTCGAGTCTTCCCTCGGACATGGGTATGTTTGTTGTCCTTAGCGTAAGCTACTTCAAGTTAGATTAAGTAGTGTGTAAGCCTAGAGACCGATGCCCTCAGCAGTTTGGTCCCACAGGAACTTAACACAAATTTCCAAAAATTTTTTACATCTGTCGTCACCGTGGATGTGTCACACGTTCTTTCATACATTTCATCCCCTCTTTTGAATCTTCTGCGTTGGAGGTCAGAACATCCAGCTTTGAAATAAATCGCGCAGAATCGACGCAGAGGACCTCCGATGTTGGAATAAACGGCGTGAATGGAACCATCCCTTTCCTTGGGGCGTCGATTCTCGGACATTTGGCGCCAGAAAACGACAGTTTCATGACGCTATTAGCAACAGGAACACTTTATTGTAACCTCTGGCGCAATTTGCAGACCCGGACGCTTCGTTCCCTCTGAGCAGTTTGCGGATCAGCATTCACTCTGAACGAAATTGTGCGCTTTGGAGTAGAGCGCGACTGCAGTTTTGCTCTTGTATACAGGTTCGAACCACCAGGATCGTTGATTCTCATTCGACGAAATTTGAACGTGATACGAAGAAGAAAAGGGTGCTTGTGCTTTTTCAGTGCTCCTGCTTCACTCCTGTGACCGGATCGTGGTGGGGTGCGACACTGATTCACGCGTGAATAAAACATCAAAGGATCCTTCCAAAACCCCGCTGTTCGGGATTTTCTCGGTGCCACGGCTCAGATTTATTAACAGTTTTAAAAATATGACTTTATAGAGCAATCAGCAAAGTAGCTGTAGACGCTTTCTTGCACGTAGCCATTTGACGAGCCTCTCATGCCAGTTGTTTAAGTGAAAAAGATATTAAGTATTTACAGAACACATCGAGACATTTCTGGTTCGGCTACCAAGACCTTTGGAACAATACATATTGCATTTGCTCTACATTTGATATACCACTTTTACCACTGTAAGGATCACATATTGTAGTCAAAGAAAGTTTTTCGAAAGAAGCGATAAATAAAGAAATAAATAAGCACAGAAACGGGAGATATTCTGCGGTTTTAAAGGGTGGAATCAGGTTAAAATTTATAATGATCCCTGGTCCACCACGTACTTATGTGTCACAACAACGGTACAGAGCTTACGAAGTGCACTGACAGACGAAGTGCCAGTTTAACAACTCTAATACAGCCGACGGCTTGGCCCAGCAGCGATTTTGCCCAAAGATGTTTTCTGGGTCTCCGTATGAGTTGGACACCCATCGCCAGTTTTTCGCTGTAACTTCGACATACATCTACAATAAAATCGAGCATTTGTTGAAAAACGCTAAATAAAAAATGTGAGTAAAGTCTGCAGTGCTGTTTGATTTTGACGATGTATAGATCACCGGTGTAAGACATATCAGCAATAGTGCTTCGAATGTTTCGGTGGTCGACATAAGCCATCTAAATCCGTGTCTTCATAAAGAAGGTGAAGACAAACGCTGTTTGCTCCCGCATTTATCGACATTAAGAGCGGCTGTGGAAAAGACAAGAGTGTTGGCCTTGCCAAGAAAGTCTCTTCGCCGTCCGTTAAATGAATCTGCACTATTGCGGCACGTATCACTGAGCTGCAAGTAACGGAGCCCGGTATCCGCACAAGTTGGGAGTTGTTCATGAGCTGATAGAAACTGACCATGATAAACTCCCGGCATACTACCGTTGGATTTAGAGAGTTATGTGGTTCAGTGATGAATCGTGAATTTACTTGTCAGGATACGTGAACTCAAAAGATATGTTTACGGGGTAGTGACAACTTACACGCAGTCTTTGAGGAACCCCTTCAATCACAGCAGGTCGACATATTCTATGCTTTACCACAGCAGCGCATCAGTGGGCCAAATTTTTTGACACTAGTGTTACCAATGGCGTGTACATGGTATTGTTTCATGAATTTTTGAATTCTGTTGCGTGACGAGGAACTAACAGTCTACCAGGCAAACTGAGGCAACAGCCTACACGTGTAAAGTGCGTATGGCTGTGGTGAAATCGTTCTTCCCTGACAGAGTGATTGCGAAAGAATTATGCCCTCCGTGTCATATGTCTTCACACTGACACACAACTCGAATTTATCTGTAGTGTCACCCTAACGGTTGTGGGTACAAGAAGTAACTAGTCCGGTTGACGAACTACGTGACAACATCTGGAGTGAAATCCAAGCAGTTAAACTAAGTTCTCCAGCAGAGACAGGAACGCACATTCAGCGTCATGTTGAACTGTGTATGCAAATGATGGTTAGTAACTTCCTGCACCTCTTGTAAAGTAACTTCATTTTGCAGCCATAAAGGTGTGTCAGTATACATACACTCATGCTCATAAATTAAGGATAACTGCAGAATGTGCTGCCACACAACGTGGCACTATACAAAACTGGCGCTACTAGCATAGGAACATAGGGAACACACACGACACAGACCTGTAAGTCCGTAGTATTGGTGATAAGTTGAGATAACCGTCCCGAAACACATGTGCTACAAAAAGCCATGTTTCCTACACATGTACTCCGACATAAATATGGGATATGATCACGTACACAGGCGGCACAACGGGTTGGCATACTCTGGATCGAGTGGTCGAGCTGCTGCAGTGCCTGTCGGATCCCCTGAAGTGCCGTAGGGGTTTGAAGACGTGCAGCGATACGTCGACCGAGAGCTTCCCAGACGTGCTCGATGGTTTTTAGGTCTGGAGAACAGGTAGGTCACTCCATTCGTCTGATATCTTCTGCTTCAAGGCACTCCTCCACGATGGCAGCTCGGTGGTGCCGCGCGTTATCATCCATCAGGAGGAAGTTAGGACCCACTTCACGCCTGAAAAGGAGGACATACTGGTGCAAAATGACGTCCTAATACACCTGACCTGTTACAGTTCATCGGTCAAAGACATGCAGATGTGTACGTGCACCAATCACAAGCCCACCCCACATCACCAAATCACGACATCCATACAGGTCCCTTTCAAGGACATTAAGAGGTTGATATCTGGTTCCTGGTTCATGCCAGATGAAACCCAGCGAGAATCAATGTTCAGACTATACCTGGACTCGTCCGTGAACATAACCTTGGACCACTGTTCCAATGACCATGTACTGTGTTCTTGACACCAGGCTATACTGGCACTACTGTGTCCAGAGGTCAGTGGAATGCACCTTGCAGGTCTCTGGGCGAACAAACCATGTCTGTTCAGTCGTCTGTAGACTATGTGCGTGGAGACAGATGTTCCAGTGGCTGCGCTAAGGTCCCGAGCAAGGCTTCCTGCAGTACTCCGTGGTCGTCTGCGGGCACTGATGGTGAGATATCGGTCTTCTTGTGGTGTTGTACACTGTAGGCGTACCGTACTGTAGTGCATGGACACGTTTCCTGTCTGCTGAAATCGTTGCTATAATCTTCAGATCGCACTTTGTAACACACGGAGGGCCCGTGCTACGACCTGCTGTGTTTAACAAGTCTCCAGTCGCACTGGTATTCTACCCCTCATAACGTCTTCAATGAGCCATTTTCAACACACAATCACCATTAGCACATCTGAAAACCTCTGCACACTTACTCACAGCACCGTACTCTGACATGCAGCAACACACCTTTGCGTATGTGGACTGCTGCCAGCGTCACCGTGCCACGACCGCAGGTAAATTGCACCGCATGGTCATACCCCGAGGTGATTTAAACCCGCAAACCACCCACCAGAGCGTTGTTTCATCATGTATCAAAATTATCGTTAATTTATGAGCATGAGTGTATTTGGATTTACTTCATCTTTCATTAAGAGTATTACAACATTGTTTTCCCTTGGACGCGTAAACCTGGAACATCTTTTGTGATAGGTAAAAGAACCAAGAACGAATAACAAGAATGAAGGCCAAGAATGAATGCTTGGTTTAAATTAGTCTCAGTACAGGTACAAATTCTCTCGCTCATACTGTTCAGTCTACACTTCGAACAGGTAAAGTCGGAAATAAAATACTGCCCATCATGTACATCTGCATAGATATACTGCAGGTCACCGTATATTGCGTAGCGTAGGGTACGGTGTAACAGTACTACTCATTTCCTTCCTGTTCCACTTGTAAACAGCACAAGGGAAATTTGACTGTCTAAATACCTCCGTTTGAGTCCTAATTTCTCTGCTCTCATCTTCGTGGTCCTTACGCGAAATGTACACAGCGTACAGAAGAGTCCTCTTGCAGTCAGTCTCCAACGCCGGTTCTGTATTTTTTTCTCAGCACTGATCCAAGAACTGAACGTTGTTTTCTCTACAAGAATTGATGCTGGAGTTCAAGAAGTATCTTCCTAAAACTAGCTTGTTGATCGAAGCTGTTGTTTTTTGTGGTCTTCAGTCCTGAGACTGGTTGATGCAGCACTCCACGCTACTCTATCCTGTGCAAGATTCTTCATCTCCCAGTACCTACTGCAGCCTACATCCTTCTGAATGTACTTAGTGTATTCATCTCTTGGTCTCCCTCCACGCAGCCCTCCAATTCTAAATTTGTGATCCCTTGATGCCTCAGAACATGTCCTACAAACCGATCCCTTCTTCTAGTCAAGTTGTGCCACAAACTCCTCTTGTCCGCAATCCTATTGAGTACCTCCTCATTAGTTATGTGATCTAACCATCTAATCTTCAGCATTCTTCTGTAGCACCACATTCCGAAAGCTTCTATTCTCTTCTTGTCCAAACTATTTATCGTCCATGTTTCACTTCCATACATGGCTACACTCCATCCATATACTTTCAGAAACGACTTCCTGACACTTAAATCTATACCTGATGTTAACATATTTCTCTTCTTCAGAAACGCTTCCCTTGCCATTGCCAGTCTACATTTTATATCCTCTCTACTTCGACCATCATCAGTTATTTTGCTCCCCAAATAGCAAAACTCCTTTACTGCTTTAAGTGTCTCATTTCCTAATCTAATTCCCTCAGCATCACCCGATTTAATTTGAATACATTCCTTTATTCTCGTTTTGCTTTTGTTGATGTTCATCTTATATCCTTCTTTCAAGACACTGTCCATTCCGTTAAACTGCTCTTCAAAGTCCTTTGCTGTCTCTGACAGAATTACAATGTCATCGGCGAACCTTAAAGTTGTTATTTCTTCTCCATGGATTTTAATACCTACTCCGAATTTTTCTTTTGTTTCCTTTACTGCTTGCTCAATATACAGATTGAATAACATCGGGGAGAGGCTACAACCCTGTCTCACTCCCTTCCCAAGCACTGCTTCCCTTTCATGTCCGTCGACTCTTATAACTGCCATCTGGTTTCTGTACAAATTGTAAATAGCCTTTCGCTCCCTGTATTTTACTCCTGCCACCTTCAGAATTTGAAAGAGTATTCCAGTCAACATTGTCAAAAGCTTTCTCTAAGTCTACAAATGCTAGAAACGTAGGTTTGCCTTTCCTTAATCTACCTTCTAAGATAAGTCGTAGGGTCAGTATTGCCTCACGTGGCCCCATATTTCTACGGAATCCATACTGCTCTACCCCAAGGTCGGATTCTACCAGTTTTTCCATTTCTCTGTAAAGAATTCGCGTTAGTATTTTGCAGACGTGACTTATTAAACTGATAGTTCGGTAATTTTCACATCTGTCAACGCCTGCTTTCTTTGGGATTGGAATTATTATATTCTTCTTGAAGTCTGATGATATTTCACCTGTCTCATACATTTTGCTCACCAGATGGTAGGGTTTTGTCAGGACTGGCTCTCCCAAGGCTGTCAGTAGTTGTAATAGAATGTTGTCTACTCCCGGGGCCTTGTTTCGACTCAGGTCTTTCAGTGCTCTGTCAAACTCTTGACGCAGTATCATATTTCCCATTTCATCTTCATCTATATCCTCTTCCATTTCCATAATATTGTCCTCAAGTACATTGCCCTTGTATAGACCCTCTATATACTCTTACCACCTTTCTGCTGTCCCTTCTTTGCTTAGAACTGGGTTTCCATCTGAGCTCTTGATATTCATACAAGTCGTTCTCTTTTCTCCAAAGGTCTCTTTAATTTTCCTGTAGGCAGTATCTATCTTACCTCTAGTGAGATAAGCCTCTATATCCTTACGTTTGTCCTCTAGCCAATCTTCCTATCGGTAGCAAATCGAGGAGCCCGTTTCTAAATTTCCTCGATGACTTCTTTTAATCCAACCAAGTGTGGTCCCCAAACAATGGCACTGTTCTCAAGAAAGGGTAGCAAAGTGTTCGGTACTCTGTCTCCTCTGTAGATGGCCAACCCTTCCCCATAGTTCACCCAGTAAAACGAAGTCGAGAATTCGCCTTCCCTACTACCCTCCTTATGTGTGTGTTCCATTTCATTCCGCCTTCCAACTTAACGCCTAGGTATTTAATCGTCTGGGCTGTGTCTACTATGTTTTATTAGAATATTATGGGTCATTTTTTCCTACTCATCAACAATGAGTCAAAATTTTCTACATTAATAGCCAGCTGCTATTCATCACACTTACTAAAAACGTCGTGTAAATCATCTTTTATCCTCCTACCTTTACTCAGCGACATCTCCATACGCATCACACCGTCATCAAAAAGCTACAGATTGCGGCTTACTGTATTCAGGAGGTCCTGTCACATTTAGACAAGATACTCCTGAAGGTACCCTTGTCGCTAATGAACACCATCCATGGAAGACGGCATACTCATCATCATCATCATCTTGGACAATTTCCAGCCACTGGCTGGGTCTGTCGGGAACACAAGCCTCTCCATCGTGTTCTGTCTTTCCACCATTCCCCCTCTTCCACCTTCGTCCAGTTCTCTCCTCTTCTCGTCACACATTCCTTCACTCCCTTCACCCATCTATCTCTTGGTCTTCCTCTGGGCCTCTTCCCCTCCAGTTGCAGATCAAACATCCTCTTTGGAATTCTTCCCTCATCCATTCTCTTCATGTGTCCATACCACTGCAGTCTTGATTTTTCTATCCTGTCCTGTACTGGTTCCTCCTTTAGTCTTTCCCTCACATTCACATTTCGCAATATGTCTCGTCTTGTTACACTCAACCTGCTCCTCTGGAACTTCATTTCACTAGCCTGTATTCTACTTTTGTCGCTTTTGTGCATTACCCATGTCTCACTTCCGTATGCCAATATGGGGACAAAGTAGGTTCGGTATATAATTCCCTTGGATTTCTGTTCAAATGGTTCAAATGGCTCTGAGCACTATGGGACTCAACTGCTGTGGTCATCAGTCCCATAGAACATAGAACTACTTAAACCTAACTAACCTAGGGACATCACACACATCCATGCCCGAGGCAGGATTCGAACCTGCGACCGTAGCAGTCGCACGGTTCCGGACTGCGCGCCTAGAACCGCGAGACCACCGCGGCCGGCTTTGGATTTCTGTGACACCTCCTTGCTCCAAATAAGCCCCCTAACGCATTTGTAGAACTGCCCTGCTTTTCTGCACCTTTCATTTATTTCCATTGCGTTTCACCCCTTACTTTCAATCATGCTTCCCAGGTACTTGAAGTTCTCTACCACTTGTAGTTTTTCCCCTCCACAAGTTATATCCACATTTGGCCTATTCTTCTTCCTTGTTGTGACAATTATTTCACTTTTCTTTGCAGAGAAATGCATTCCATATTGTGCTGCCGTTGCCTCCCATGCATCTAACTGCTCTTGCACCTCCTTCTCGCAATTTCCCCATAACATCAGGTCATCGGCAAAGAGCACTGCTTTCATTTTATGATCTCCAATTGGATCTGATACTTGCTGTAGGATTTCATCCATAACAATAATAAACAGTAAAGGCGAAAGTGCACTTCCCTGTCGCAGCCCATTTTCCAGCTTGAACCATGCAGTACGTTCCCTCCCCACTTTCACACAACTGTCACTTCCCTCATACATTTTTCTGACTTTTCGTGCTACCTCTTCATCTATCCCTTTTGCGTTCAGCACATCCTAGAGCTTGTCCCTACAGATACTGTCCTTCCCGTACTCATAGTGCCTTTCCTGCAGTTGCCTTACCGCAAGTATGAGGTCCATTGTTGATCTTTCCGGTCTGAAACCGTACTGCTCCTCTTGCAGTCTACTTTCAATACTGCTTCTTATTCTCTTCTCCAGGATCTTTTCATAGATTTTTCCACAGTGGCATAGCAGGGTGATTCCTCTGTAGTTCTCACATCTCCTTTTATCCCCTTTCTTGAAGATCGGGACTATAATTCCTTTCTTCCAATCCTCAGGAATTCTGTTCTCCTTCCACACCACCCTCAGCACTCTGTATAGCCACTGGGTTCCTAATTCTCCTGCTGCTCGTATCATATCCACTGTTACTTCGTCCCAACCCGGTGCCTTGCCCCCTTTCATCCTCTTTATGGCTTCTTCCACTTCATTCCAAGTTAGATCATCAATTTCCCCACTATTATAATCGTCTGCTGCCTTAGGCTCTCCATCGCTGTTAATTACCCGCTTGGCGGCATTCAACAGATCTTCAAAGTACTCCTTCCAAATCTTTTTGAGCTCATGCATTTCCTCCACAACTCTTCCATTTTTATCCATGATCCTCAGGCACTCGCTTCTGTCGTTCCTCTTATTTCTTACCATGGTGTAAAGTACTTTTTTGTTCCCTTCACTGTCCTCTTCTAACATTATTGTCCATTTTTCCATCCACTTCTTCTTCTCCGCCCTTACTATGGTCTGTGCCGCTTTATTGCTTTCCTTATATTTTACCCTAGCTTCCTCTGTTCGGGTCTGGAACCATTCTCTGAAGGCTTTGTTCTTTCGAAGTACTGCCTCTTTACATATGTTGTTCCACCATGGGGTTTCCTTACTTCTCCTCTTTGTGCTAGTTCTTCCGCACACAGTCTCAGCTGCCTCAACTAGAGCCCTCTTAAAATCTCCCCATTCTTTGTCCACTGTTCTCTGATCTTCCTTTTGGCAGCTTCTTCCTGATCAGTGTCTGGTACTGGGTCCTCCGTTCATCCTCTTTCAGCATCCATGTCTTCAACCTTTTCTCCTGTATATCTGTTGCCCTCCTATCTTTTTTCTCTCTCAGGGTGGCTACCAACAGCCGATGGTCACTGTCTAAGGCCTCAGATGGAATGACCTTAACATCTGTGAGGCTGCTCATCATCTGCCTATCCACTAGTACATAGTCTACTACTGAAGTTTGGGACCAGTCTCCACTGTACCAAGTTATTTTGTGGCTACTTCTCTTCTTGTACCAGGAATTTGCGATCGCCAGCCCATTCCTCTTGCAGAATTCCAGCAACAATTTTCCTTCTCTATTTCGGTTCCCCCAGCCCTCTGGTCCCATTATCTCCTCGAATCCTTTCCTGTCCGTGCCAACATGTGCATTGAGGTCCCCTATTGTAATCTGATTACCTCCATTTAGCTGCTTTTGCATGTCATCTTCAAATTCCTCCTTCTCCTTTTTTGTACACCCCACCTGTGGGGCATATGCTTGGATGATTTCAATGCTTTTTCCTTTCACTCGTACTCTGGCTTTTATCATCCGATCATTGATACCTTCCACCTCCTCCTGCAGACCCTCTCTGACCACTATTGCCACTCGATTTCTTCCCCTCTCATTCCCTATCCAGTACAGTTTACATCCTTTACTTAGTGGTTTTTCACCAACTCCTCTCCACCTAGTCTTAGCAAGTCCCAAGATGTCCAATTTCCTCTTTTCCGTCGTTTCTACAATTTCTTCTAACTTCCCAGTTAGAGTCCTTACGTTTAAGGTGCCCAGTCGTAAACCATCTCGTAATCCTTTTCCGAGGCATGTTCCCTTTTTAAAAGCAGTTGATTTATCCACTACTGGCTTGCTAGGCCTATCGCAGCTTCACCAGAGCCCCGTCAGCCATCACGTTTCAGGGTTCCCATACTGCCTTCCCAGCTACCGTAGCGGTCCTGGGGCACACGAAGTCCCCGCTGTATATCGCCCCTATAGGCAGTCCCCTACTTTGTGCCGTTGCCCATCTCCCACGACTTGGACGAGGGGTTGGACTTATGGGAGACGGCATACTGAGTTATATTACTTAAGAATTCCTCGAGCTACTGCACAACTGGGAGCCTATTACGTATTCTCGTTCCTCCGTTGACAGTCTGCAGTTAGGCATCAAGTAAAACGATTTCCGGAAATCTGAATGTAAGGGGTGGAAATATGGGAATTCCATCCGAGTCGGGTACTATTTATTTTCAAATCTTTCAGTTGCTCCTTACGATAGAGATACCTATTAATACGTAGTCCATAAGGGAGGCTGTGCAATGCTCAAACGTCTATGCTTGTACGATCCTCCAGATTGAATGATTTCTTAAATGCGAGATTTAAAACTTCTTATTTCCTTTTGCTGTCTTCTGTTGCCACACGAGACTGGTGAAGGAGTGAATGGAACATGCCTTCCACTCATTCAGCGATATCATGTAGCAGCAGGAATTCTTGGATTCTCGGCAAGATCCTAGGTGCATTCTTCGCACATCTATCTTTTATTAGAGTTGCCGTTTTCTGCTAAGTTTTGCCTGTCCCCACTTCCGCATTCTTTTTTTATTGATGTAGGATTGAAATTCAGGGCTTAACGATTTCCATGATAAAATTTGCTGATGACATTGCTATCCTATGTGAAAGTGAGGAAGGCTTCCAGCACTCCTTTAATCGAATGAAATCTAATGACAACACTGGCTGCAGAACAGATTGAAGGACGACGAAATTAAACGGGTATTCCAAAAATGAGACCAGCAATGTGCCTAGCATTAAAATTGAACACCATGGATGAAGTGATGGATTTGACCTACCTTCGAATCAAAGTAACATACCATGGACGAAGCAAGGATTGGTAAACGTAAGTAGAGCCTTCCTGGGCAAATCAAATCAATAGCGGACATCGGCCACAATTTGATAGTCGTTTGGAGTATAACTTTGTATGAACGTGGTTAGCAGGCACTGGGAAAACCGGTAAAGAACAGAATGTGGTGCTGTAGCAAAATGAAATCCGGGTGCGCTGATATGATGAGAAATGAGGTTCCCCGCAGAGACGCTGAAGACAAAACATTTGGAAAACATTAAGTAGCATAACCGACAGGATGACAGAAGAGGGTTTCGACTGTACCATTATGGTAACTAATGAAATTTTGTAATTCCTTCGCAGGTGCTGAAGGAATGTGTGATTAACGCTTACTTCATTCTAATATACAGTTCAGACCACATAATTTTCAAGTGGATTTTAAAGAGCACAATTCAAATCAGCGTTTACCCATCTGGATTTACTATATCCATGCTTTCCCAAAATCACTCAAGGCAAATGCCAGGATGATAGCGTTGGTCATGAAAGGATCACTACTCCATCATCTATCGCCATTTCAAACATGTTCTCCATCTTAAAAGATATCGTCCTATATGGGGCCTTAAGATATAAACCTCTTTTTGTGTGCTACAGGTCAGGGAAATCGTTCGTAGCATTCTCACACTCATAAGACTAATCGCTGAAGTTATCGCCCATATTTTTGTATGATGATCTCAGATCTCACAAAATAAATCTACATTATACAAAAGAAAAGTGTTACGTCACGATTTCTGCAGGCAAATTAGGAGAAGGGAATTTGGGCAGCGGTACAAGCCAATAAGTGCAAAAATGCAGTAAAATATTCGTTTCTGGAAACATTATAATAATGTAGCTCATCAGCAGTCTACCTTTGTCAACTCTGATCCATCGTGGGGCATGTATATGTACTTTACTGTGCTTAGATTCATACCTATGATATCACACATGTGGGTTTCCCATGTGCAGAAGCAGGAGAATGGCGCAGTGCTTTGTTAGCTGCAATATTACACAACTTCATAAAATACGCACACAAATAAACAACATGAAATGTTGTTGAATGGAAGTTTAAGATATGCTTGACATCTATAATACAGCTGCTTTCTCGTACTATTATTTAGATACTATAATCTAACTTGGTGCAGGATATAGTCAATGTAAAAAATAAAAATTTCCTTAACCAACTTTTGTATCCCGCCTTGAAGGCGGCGCATGGGTAGGAGCAGGAGCAGGAAATGGTGAAAAACTCTCAGTACTGCAGTGTGGATTACAATCACCTTTACTTTAGCAACAAGAGTAATACATAACTTTGCCCTGAAGCAAATTGTCCCAACCGTCTGCTCTTGATCAAATGGGCCAAATTAGGAGCGGAGCTCGTAGGTCTCTCCTGCACCGGCTAGAGTGCACTTCCGTCGATGTCTGTCGTAGTGCCCACTTTATAACTTGTCTTTACACCTTGGCATTGTTGCTATCGATACCACATGCCTCCCCCCTGAAACGACGCACCGTCGTTGAGTATGGCTTCCCAAGGCAAGTGGAGTGACCCAGGGGCGGCCCAGCTGAGGGGGCGGACAGCGGAACTGCCGGGGCGCGCTGACCACCCGCGACCCCGAATTGATCGCGAGGGGGCGAGGAAAACGCCCCGTGGAAAACCTGCCCAGGCTGCGCGCCGCTACTGGGTATGCTCGGATGAGGAGGCGGAGCAACAACCTCCATGGACGACGGCTGTTGCGACGTGAGGGCAGCCTCAGAGTCCATCGGTTCCCGCACCGTGGAGGAATGCAAGGACGGCGGCGGCCGGATGTGGGGCCAAGCGGGGGTGAGGGGTGCCCATCCGGTGCAGGTGACCGGGCCGGCGGCGGCGACAATGGAGGCACGAGTGGCGGAGGCGCCGTCAGTGGAGTCGTGGGCTGAGGCGGCGGAAGCCGCGAAGCCTCCAATTCTTCCAGAGAAAAACCAGCGGCAGAAATCCGAGGCCGGCACAAACGGACATCGTTCCGGTGTCGCTTGACAGGGCCGGAGTGACCAGAAATGAGAAATAAGGCGTGGCCAACCTGACGAAGAATCTGCCCCTGCTCCCAGCACTGCCTACCAGAGAAAACGCGATAGAACGCCAATTCATGCGGCGCCAAGCCAGAACGAGGCGAAGCAGCGGGAGCGCACTGCGGCGGGTGCAATAGCTGCAGGAGTGACCGATGGGCGTGGCGCTGTAGCAATTCCGCTGGGGAACGAGTGCCGCGCGGCTGAGAGCGATAGGAAGCAAGGAAAGTCCAAAGCGCGCGCTCGCGAGAGTGTGTGGTGCCCTACTTGCTCATCTGCGACTTAAACGTACATACAAAGCGTTCAACCTTGGCTTTTGACTTGGGGCTGAGGTCAGGAGGTGAACGCCATTAGCAGCACAGAACGCTTCAAACTCTGAGGACACAAATTGTGGGCCATTGTCTGAAACAATAGATGTAAGTCCCTCAATGCAAAAAATAGATGTCAAAGGCAGAATAGTACTGGCAGATGTAGTAGAAGACATAGGTACAACAATAGGAATGTTGCTGTATGCATCAATAACTATCAACCAGCGGGTGTCCCAGAAAGGACCCGCAAAATCAATATGAGCGCGCTGCCAAGGCGCAGAAGGAGTTAGCCACGCAAAGAAGCCCTGGCAGGGAACAGATTGATGCTCAGCGCAAGAGCGACAGTTAGCAAGCGAATTCTCAATTTGTTTATCAATGCCGACCCAAGCGCAGTGACGATGCGCTAATTGCTTCATCCGCACTAGCGTGCAGCTATCTGAGGATTTCCGACTGCAACGAACGAGGTACAACCACACGAGACCAATCATTGTCCGTTCGTAACAAGATAACTCCGTGGTGTACAGACAAGTTGTGACATTGCGCAAAGGAACGCCATACAAGGGGATCTGGAATCTGTGTCTCATATGGAGGCCAATGAGTACGAATATACTGTGAAAGAATCTGCAAAGAAGCATCGGCGGCTGTCGCGGAAGCTATGCGACGAAAATCCACCGGAAAAACATCAGCTAAATCCTTATCTTACGAATCAATAAACATGCAGAAGAGTTCCGAAGAATCAAACACTTCGTCAGGACTGACAGGTAGACGAGACAAAGCATCAGCATTGCCGTGCTGGGCCGTAGGTCGAAACAAAATTTCGTAATTGTAGTTAGACAAAAACAAAGACCAATGTATGCAACTTCTGTAAAGTACTGGCTTTGACGGGTGGAACAACGAAATCAAACGCTTATGGTCGGTGACCAAATAGAACTTGCGACCGTACAAAAAATCATGAAACTTGGTTACTCCATAAACAATAGCTAAAGCTTCTTTCTCGATTTGAGAATAGTTTTGCTGGGCAGAATTGAGCAACTTAGACGCAAAAGCGGGCAAGTGCTCTACCAACTGAGCTACCCAAGCACGACTCACGCCCCGTCCTCACAGCTTTACTTCCGCCAGTACCTCGCCTCCTACCTTCCAAACTTTACAGAAGCTCTCCTGCTTCTGTAAAATTCAGTTGGTAGAGCACTTGCCCGCGAAAGGCAAAGGTCCCGAGCTCGAGTCTCGGTCCAGCACACAGTTTTAATCTGCCAGGAAGTTTCATATCAGCGCACACACCGCTGCAGAGTGAAAATCTCATTCTGGAAAGGGAAACCTCGTCGCTAACTTTTGTATCCCGTATGGAAGGCGGCGCGTGTGTAGGAGCAGGAGCAGGTAAAAGTGAAAATCTCTCGGTACTGCAGTGTGAATTAAAATCACGTTTACTTTAGCAACAATGGTAATACATAACTTTGCCGTGAGGTGCGAAGCTGAAGCGAAGTGTTCCAGCCGCAGCCGTCTGCTCTTGATCAAATGGGCCGAATCAAGAGCGGAACTCGTAGATCTCTCTCACTCCAGCTAGAGTGCGCTATCGTCGGTGTCTGTCGAGTGTCAACTTCAGAACTTGTCTTTACTCCGACGCATCGTTGCTATCGATATCATACCAACTGTATGTTCTATCTATGAAAATACACCTGGTGCTGCTCGTCTAACTTTAAGGTTAATGGACATGTGAGAACAAATTAAGTTAGATCTGTGTAACGTACCTGGAGCAAGGAGCCCAAATTAAGCATTGCCACAACATTACTCTTTCTGTTATTGTTCTACAACTGTACAAACACTTGTTAGCTCAAGTGCATGCAGAATGTAGGGCAACTTCGGTCCATAGACTGACCACAGCTCGGATTAAGAACATGAAACGTCAAATGTTTTATTACACCATGTGCTTTTACACACATATGTACCACAGCTAACACAGTATCATAGTTCTTGGTATGTGCCACCGGCGTAGATGACTGCAGGGTATGGCAGTCTCTGCTGCTGGATCTCACTCCTGTAACTGTCAGTGTATGCTGCCTCAGCACCTGCAGCAGGGTCTTTTATCTGTTTGTTTATTTATAACATGTTGCATTACACACCATTTGTAATACTACATTTATTTATTTTGTGTGTGTTTGTGCATGCTTGTGTGTGCATATATGTGACTGTGTGTGTGTGTGTGTGTGTTTGTGTGTGTGTGTTTGTTTGTGCATGTATGTGTGTGTGTGTGTGTGTTTGTAATGTTTATGCTGAATGACTATGATGGTGACAATGATTATGAGAGTAGGCAGAGGGGAAATCCAGTGCAAACAAATAGCCTACTCCTCGAAAAATAACTCCAAGGGTGCCACCAAGCTTAATGTACCAATCTGACAGAGGGAACAGTAGGATCCCATCAACAATGCCGCATGCCCCCACTTTATTGGACATTCTGGAGAGGTTTGGTATTTAAATCATAACGTCAGCGCCACATCTGATGATCAGGCACTGTCCTCCCTTGCCGGTCAACTACTGCCCATGAAGACTTTTACCACCACCAGGATTAGAATCAGCTTACCTGCGGATCGGGCACCACTGCACAAGCATATGCTAGCGACGTCATTGGGTTACTACACCAACACAGGAAGGCCAGCAGCTGTACCAAGGGAGGAGAAAAGTTGTAGCTAGATTGCTCCTTGAATGGCACCAGATCGAGGAAGGGGGCTTGGTGCTAGAGGCTAGTGCAGTGGTAGCAGAAGCTCACACAAGCACTGAGGCTGCTTGTTGTCCCTAAGCACTTCTGCACCTGGAGAAGTCCTCTTGTTATAGTATGCACTGCCGCAGTGCTGGTCTTCTATTAAAGCTGATAGTTTCTTCTGTTGATTGGCCTCTCGTTTTCTGAGCTGATGCAAGGTATCCAGCCATGTTAGGTATAACAAATCCCTATAGCGGCAGTGTAGTAGCTGCCTATCCCACAGTGACAAAGCCCTTCATTGCACTGTGTCACCAATGTTGCAGTTTTTGGCTGGCTTATCTCGTAGTTTATAAGCAGTCCTGTTGCTACAGCTGGCATGCTAACACCACGGTGCCCTGTACCTGTTGCGGTTAACTTCTAAATTTAATCAGTAACGCCTAAATAGTAGTGGTAATGTTACCTCCATTACTGTATAGGCTATTCAATTCCCTCAAGTCTTCCTGTACCACTTGTAGGTAACATTTTCCGTCATCACATTGAAAAGGCTGTCAGTTAGTCAGAAAATCCTACAGCAAAACTGCTATCCTCACCTTATGCCATACATGACTCCATTGCCTCTCCCTGCGTGTAGCTTAGTCTTAATTTCCCATGCCCCTCTCCTCAGTTTTCTTCTATATCTCATAAAGTAGTAAAATGGTTCTTATAATCACTCATATTACTAATTACCATGAGCATGTTTAGTAATCCATTTCATTGGAATCTGGAAAACTGGGAGTGAGGAGTGGGGAGGGGTAGCGGTCGGAGTCGCTAAAATCACCAGCTCTCTGCCTTAGTTAGATGAAGGAGGGAATCAGAGCTACCATGGTGCTGGGAATTTTGCCACTGAAGGACACTACCATATGGCATTCTTCTTCCCGATACTGTTGCCCTTGCTAGATCATCTAGCCCTTCTTTGTTCATTACGAGCTGGTTTAAAAAGAGGATTAGGACCGGTTTCAACGTATAGTTGAGATAGGTCACATTTTTGTATTGGGAGCAGACATAACTGTGTTTTGGCTAGTGCAACTGAGCAGCTTCGTGTTTTACCTGGTAATTCCTGAAACAGTGGCTGACAGGTGAAATGTTAGGCATGTTATGTAACACAATGTCCAATTAAGTAATAGCACACTGCCGCGTAGTTCCAATCACATTGCATGTCCCAGTGTTGTCACACTAGTGGGCAAGTGTGGATGGTGTATCACCTAAACCGTGTGTTCCCTCGATAGTTGTGAACTGAACTGACATATATAGTCATGATCGCTTCTTCTTGACCACCAGTGTTGCTACATGACAGTATAGACCAGTTTTCTGCTCTCTTTGCTCTGCTACCTACCCCAACTTCAGTGCTAAATCCCCATACAGCTTCAATAAAGCAATTAGAAACTGCTCTGTGTCAGGCAGAGCATTGGACTTTGCTGTCTTTGTACTGCATGGTGTATGGCTTCCTGCAAGGTTGTCATTACCAATCGTGTATATCAAATGTTGAGATCCTAATGATTTTAATAGCTTTGCTACTGTTTTCCGTGCAACCATTTCACCTTCTCTTTCTTACACTTCCATTTTATTTCAAGCCTGACTCGTATTTCTCAACTCCTGATATTTAATGAACATTTTTAGCTCCCTCTTTTATCGGTCAGCTGAAGTATCCTTTATTTATGTGCCGGTACCTCCTTTATGCCCAAGTTTTTCGCTCCACCTTCGCTGATTGCTCTTTTTAGAGACGTGCGTTCCTCTTCAGTTGAACTGCCGTTACAAAAACATTACTTCCTACTACATGGACCATAAAACTGAAGCTCATTCTGCTTCAGGAGATTTTCCGGAAGTTTACATTTTCGCTGGTACATCTTTAGCAATCCGCAATCAAATACTCTTCTCTGCTTTTCAGCGGGAAGTGTCACCCAGCGCTTACCACCAGAAGATTTGTTTGAGACTCCATGCTTCCCTTCGCTTTAAAAGGATGTCTTTCCGCGTTGTTCCGTTCCCGTAGCTCTTTCACGAGGTGCGCTATTCTGAAATTACTTTTCGTCTCACAGGGTTGCAACCTACCTCCTACACTGACCACGCTACGGGGGTTCTGTGGCCTCCAGCCTCCTAAACTGCTGCCGCCACACTCTCTTCTCTCTAAAGGTATTAAATGTTTATCCCTGCCGAATACGAAAATAATCTTCCCACCCCTGCTTGGCCAACAGTGACTTCTGAAGAAGGTGTAGCCCACGTTACTCGTTCTATCAGTGCTCAGCTCTAATTAACTCCGAGGTATAACACAGAGATAAACAGGATACGGTCTGGAAGAATTGGGGCGGTGTCACCCTAGAGGACGGGCTGGTATCCCCATGTAACTTGAAACACATGCATCTAACTTGCTGTTCTTTCATGTATTTACGATTTACGATATTGTAGTCATATTATTATCCTTACTAATAAGGCAATAGCATGCCAGCTATTCAGCTTATTTTTCAGTATTGACAGCATAATGAAACTAGAGAGAAGATTAGAGCAAGGTACCTTTATTTTATTTTCATATTCAGTAGTCTCCATCAGCTAGCCATGTTGGCTTTCCCTTTCCCACGCTGACCTTTTAGCTTGGAAGCATGGGCCGGTAGTTTGAACGACTTGGAGAAGCCCAAGTAGTCCTCCTTTTTCTTCTAAGTTGTAGTACCAACCTAAAACTGTTTCTGCTGAACGTTTGGCTCTGTAAAGGGGCCTTCCTGACGAATCCCTGACTAAATTACATCCAATCATGAGTTACTCCGCCAAGTCAAGAATGTCTCCTCGAACGGCAGCTGTTTCGGAGGCAGATCCGTGCAGCCTGATTGGCCAGCGAAAAGTGCGCCAATTCCCACAGCCACAAGGCCCGGCTCCGGTGGAACAACGGCGGTGAGTCATTAGCAGTCGGGGAGTCGGTGGTTAGATCTAGAAGAAGGTGGTTGCAAGCTGGTAAGCTGCTAGGTTCAGAGGTGGGTACGAATACATATTGAAATGTTAGGTCACCTTTAATTTCGGAAGGATTTGCGCCTCATTGTTTTTGTTTCTTCTTCATTTTACATTTTTGTTCTTGGACTTCGCGTCAGAGCCTGGTCGTTTGTAGTGTGCAAAATATACGTAGGACTCTCAGTCACCACGTTCGTTATAATTCAGCCCCCCTTGTAACTACTTCGGCTTCAGCGAATATCTTTCCTTTTCCAATAGTCCGTGGTATTGGTGAACATTTCATGACGGCCTTTTGTATGTTAGGTTTACCATTGTTTGTCACCCACGTGAGAACACGTGGCGAGTAGTACTGCACATGATATCTAAATTGAATCAGAAGTACAATGAGTTTTACGAATTTTATTAGTTTACGGACAGGGGGCCGCTTTAATAACGTGTACCCACAAGTAGTTCATAGTTTGCCTTTCCAATGTATTTACGTATTAGCTATCGGATCCCATCATCTACCTTTCACTAATTATCAGAGTAAATTATTTTCTGGATGCTCAGCTCTCACCTTCCCTTGTCCAGTTCAAATGCTAGTATGGTGGGTGACTGCCGAATTTAGGCCATATCCACCATGCCTCCCAATCTTGTATTGACATCCGTATGTAACAGAATATACATACTCAATAATTATGCTTCGCTTGTACAAATGTAATTTTGATTTTTAATAAATTGTTGTGCTTTTAACCCGGCTTTCAATGAAAATTGTTAACCCCATTTATAGACATATCAATGAGCAGTTTTTTTTATCGTGGTGGATATTTTTTATGCTGTCAAATGGAGGATCCTTGCGCCTGGCCCTAATCCTTTTCTGATGCGCATACGACTCTTGTGTGTGGTTATATGTATAAAATTCAACCCCAGTCCTCCCTTCTCGATAAGGAAAAGTCTCACGGATAGGGCCGTTGTGAGCAAAATTAATGTTATCTGACTATGACAAGGGCCTCCCGTCGGGTAGACCGTTCGTCGGGTGCAAGTCTTTCCATTCGACGCCACTTAGGTGACTTGCGCGTCGATGGCAATGAAATGATTATGATTAGCACAACACAACACCCAGGCCTTGAGCTGAGAAAATCTCCGAACCAGCCAGGAATCGAACCCGGGCCCTTACGATTGACACTCTGTCGCGCTGACCACTTTTTTTGTGTAGTAGGTCAGGGGACAGAGTGGGCAGGGGTCGTACTTGGAGGCCTGGCCACGGTGTCCCCGTCTCCTGACAGGATAAGGGAGAGGCAGCGGAAAGGAAAAATTATACATTTATATAATGTTTTTTTATTAGTAATAATAATATTCGATTTATTCATTTAATTTTAAAGTCCCAAAATAAAAATCATATATGAAAAAAAGGGAAAGAAATATAGGGCCGAAGTGACATCCTCGTCACTTCACTGGGAGTAAATCCTATCCCTCGAAACAACGTGAACCTGGGACTCCCCACCGCTTCCGGGGGTTATGAAACATGCTGCCTAGAAAGTTCGGAAAATGCGTTTTATATTTCGAGTGGCGGCGGATGATTTCTTGTTGTTCGACTAGATAATGCCAATAGTCCATGCCCGACATCAAGGTCTGCGAGAGCACGTAGTGCGATGCGTGTCCTCCAATCCATCGGATTGCCGATGTTTTTTTGTGAGGGGAAAAAGACAGTGTCAGGGAAAAATAAAGCGTCCGTCGTGGTCGTGGATTCGTCGGTGCGCCGGAGGAGAGCCATGATGCGTTGCGTCAGCCGCCAAACATCCTTTGCCTCACCGCACTGCAGAGGATGTTCGTCGGTGTCCTGCATGCCACATATAAGGCAGAGCGAGGAATCTGTCATGCGAATGTCGTACAATCGTTGGCGGTTGACTGTCTTGGGGTTGATTAATGTATACCATGACGATCGCGCTGCTGTGGTGAGGAGAGGCGTATGGACAGCTCGCCAAATCTGTCGCCAGTCTCGCGTTGGGTATTTCAGTTCGACAACATTGCTGCCATGATGACGCCGCAAGTATCGATATATCTCACGGGTAGTGGGGATTCTTGTAGAAGGTATCTATAACTGAACATAAATAAAATCAACAAAGAATCGCGCGACGTGAGAAAAAGAGGGCGATATTGTGCCTATCGCCACCGGCGGTTCATGGACGTGGGAAGAAGTACATCCAGGATTGCCAAAGTGATGGCGCGTTGCCGTTGGTTCCAAGTTCGTAGTGTCGCTCGCAGGTATAGAGCTAGAGCCTTGTTCCGCACATCCGTGAGGTTTAGTACTCCAGAATCGTATGGGAGAGTTAAAGTCTCGTATTTGATCTTAAACAATATTCCTTGGCTGACATAGTATCCAAAGGCCGCCATTAATCTGTCAACAATACCATGTGGCATTGGCTGTACCTGTGCCAGGTGCGGCAGTCGCGAGGCCAGGTGAACATTAGTGTAGTCCACCCTTTGGAGCAGGTCGTGCGTTCGGAGTGAATTGTTGCGTATGTGCAGTCGAACGTGATGGAGGAGACGTCGATAGCTCGCCGCCGCTGAGTGCCGTAGAGATCGGGTGAATAATACACCTAAGCATCGCAAGACGTCCACCGTCGTAAACTGACTGTGCATAGCGTCCAGCCCTCGACCGAAGTGCATGATCTTGGTTGGCCCTGCATGATCTTATGTTGACCCTACTTCCCGCTGCTACTCCGTACGTAGTAAGAAGGGTAACCACCTTACTTACTTCGTTCTCCGACCGGAGGAGTATCATAAAGTCGTCGGCATATGCACGACATGTGAATGAGATCGCACGGAGTCGGATGCTGTTAGAGTCCGTCTAAGAGTCTGCATCAATGGTTCGAGCGCTATTGTAAACATTATCATCGACAAGGGACATCCTTGCCTAACTGAGCTGCTAACAGGAATCGTTCCTACCTCCCTGCCATTGACTCTCACCGTCGAAGAAGCGCCGCGATGCAGGCGCATGAGGACGGTAATAAAATCCTGTAGTACCGCCATGCGTCGCATGGTCGAGTCAAGGAAATCATGGTTGATCCTGTCAAAGGCACGATCATAATCCACCGATACGAACGCCGCTCGCATGAGACAAGCTTCCGTCAGGCAAATTACGTCGCGGTATTCGCCTGGGATGGAATGTATGTTGCTCCGAACCCCTAGACAAGCCTGGTCTGGTGGTATTGTCTTGGACATTACAGTCTTGAGCCTTGCCGTCAACATCCGCGCAAAGATCTTAAAGTCAGTATTGAGCATCGTGAGCGGTCTAAATTGATGGACGCTGACACTCGCTGTCGATTTCGGTATTGGTATAAGCAGTCCCGCCATGAACTGCGACGGAAGTCCGTGTCAGGGCTCAATGACACATTATACATCAATACGAACTGGGGCATCATTAAATCTGGAAATGCGCGATAAAATTCGAGTGTCAACCCATCTGACCCAGGGGATTTATGCACCGCACCCTTCGTGATTGCGCCCCGGATGTCATCTTCCATTAGGGGTTCGAATAGCGCCTCTGCATCCGGAACATCCACCTTCGTTTGCATCTGTCGCAAAATTTCTTCTCTTGTCCGATTGTCCGTGGGCGCCCCAGTGAGAAGGAGGCGGTAATGCTCCAGAAATCCCCCCCCCCCTACCAAGATGTGGTCATACCTCCCGTGGAATAGGGGGGGGGGGGCAATCTCCACCGAGTAGAATCGTGCACGCGCCTGTCGATTGTCAGAACCGGAGGGTGCATAGTTGTTGACGATACGAATGCCGTTCACGGTCATAGCCAAACCCCGAGCCGAAGGAATGTAATCCATGTCACACATCATAATCCCTTCCCGGACTAGTATCGCTGTGCCACGTCTTCCATCTGGAGTCGGCCCTAGATAGGTGTTGTATCCATGCACGTCGGGAAAAGCAGCATTGCAGGTTTCCTGCATCAGCTGAATATCAACGTCTGTGGCGTAAATCATGTCCCGGAGAAGTTAATCTTTGCAAGTGAACGTGCGGTGTTAATGTTCACTGTGCTCACCTTATATGCTTGGTCCGTTGTCGTTGTCATGCTCGTGTCATGTCATTGAGAACTCCAAGGGCTGTAGTCCACTATTCGTGCTCAGAGGGGTACCCGCCAACGGGTTACCCTCCGTTGTTGTCGTTCCGTGGTATGCATCCTGTAAGTGAGTTGTCATCATTTGGGGGTGGCAATTCCTATATGTCTTCGACAGGTTCCGCCCAGTCGCAGTGGTCATCAATCCGAGAAACGTCCTGTGATGTATTTCGATGTGGCAGCCGGGACATTGGTGTCCCTGACTCCTTCGTCGGCAGCGCTGGGTCAGTCGGTGTCAATGAAGAGGGTCCGTCTGAAAGGCAGGACACCCGATCACCATCTGACGGAATCCTGTCAGCATCCTATAAAGGCACGTGATCTGTGTCAGACAGTTCTTCGGCTAGGATAACTTACTTGTCCCCTGGGATAGGGGGGGAAGTGTCACGCGAAATTTTTGCGACGCTTTTTGCGACGCTTCGGCGATCGCTGTTTGCCACCATACATTTTATATTTTGTAAATTCTTCTCGATATGCATTTATTTCAGGTTACTGTTTACTATGCATAATCGCTTTATGAATCATTTAACTGGTTGATACTGTCTAGCATTATGTTAGCCACGCGGGGGCAGTGAGTGTGTAGTGTGCGGAGCGAGTTGGTCGGGCATGCGGGAGTTAGATATTTGTGGGTGGTACACGAGAGAATGAACCATCTCCTGCGGAGGGAGGAGCCTGGTTCAGAATGTCGGTTGTTGCCTGCCCTGCAAAACGATTTCCGTGAGTGGGCATGACATTTTGGAAAACACACCAGCGGCTTGGGTACTATTTGGCCAAATCGATGCTGTTGAAGGTCTCTCTTGCACAAGGAGTGGAAGGACAGCTGCCATCCTGTGCAAGTTAAATAACTTCCGTTTATTTCGTTACCTCTCGCTTTCCTCCCTCCCCCAACCCCTCCAGTCCGCTCGTAATTAACAGCAGCTGTTTAAAAGTCATTTTGTCACAAACTGAGCAGAGATTTTTGGCAAATTTTAGGTGCCTATTCAGTGACTATTAATTAATTCTAAAATTATTATTTACTTTGTCTCTGCTGAACGACAGCGGCTTCATAATTAACAGTAACTGTTGAATAATTACTTACTTAAAATGTAGTCAGTAAATTTTAGTTAATCGTAACTACCTATTCAATGACTCTTAATTGTTTTGAAATTCAGTCCCTTGCGTTTATCCTGCATGACATTGGGTTCATAATTCACAGCAGCTGTTTAAAGGTCATTTATATAAAATCTGATCAGTGAGTTTTGGCTAACTATAGTTGCTTATTCAGTGACTGACAATTGTTTTCTTTTCTTTAATCCTACATTTTGTTGTCTACTGAATGATAGCTGTTTAAAAATCATTTTCTTAAAGTGTGATGAGGGAATTTTGGATAACGGTAGTTACCTATACTGTGAATGTTAATGGTTTTTAACATGCGGCACCATTGCTGTCTAATGAATGACAGTGGATTCATAATTAGTTGCAGGTGTCTAAAGTCATTTTGTAGAAAAATTCTTCAGTGAATTTTGCTAACTGTAGATAACTGTTTTTAAAATTCAGCACTTTTGGTGTATAGCTAATGCGTGGTGGCTCAAAATTAGTGGTAGCTGTTTCAAAGTAATTTTCACAAAGTCTCTTCAGTCAAATTTCACTGCTGATAATTTTTAAAACTGTATTGACATTAATAAAGGTAAGTTATTTATTAACGATGATGAACGCTGATGTAGTTATGTGGGGACCCCAGTCCTTCGATTACGGCGGCACGATCCTACATCCTCCCATCTGAATTCTAATTATCAACTGGTAGCCCAAAGCTTGGTTATTACACTTTTTCTGGAAAGACCCAGAAGGGTTGAGTTGCCATCCTTTCTCTTCTTTCATAGGCTTTCTCAGTTCCTCCCTAACTCGTGTTAACTATTTGGTTAAGTACATTGAGTGAATTTTGGCGATTTAAAGCAGGCATCCTTAAATCCCGACAAAAGTGCTGCAATTGATTGCCTAGTTAGTGAATTTAGGGAGCTACAGGTAGACCTGAGGTTTCTCCCACTAGATAATTTAACTATTGTAAGTGCTGTAGGTGATAATCCCCCCTCCACGTGACGAGAGCGGGCACATTCTTTGCTGTGCGCATGAATAGAAATTTGAGGGTTACGTTGATAATATTTCATGCCAGGGCTCAGAACCCCTGAGACTTTTCTACCCCTTGGTTAAATCTTGTTTTTAATACAGCTTAGCATGAGGCGATCAACGTCACTCCGGCCCCATTAATCCTAGGCTAATTAAATAGCGCTTGAGTAGTCTTTGGACCATTGACTAGCTGTTCGCTGAGCGAGTCACCCTCAAACCATCCTACATTACTGGGAGAGACAGATAGAACATATAGAACTTGTGCATAGGCGACAGGTATGAAGATACAACTAAGGGAGGCGTGAGTTGAAGTGGAAAACCAGAGACCACGTGTTTGTGTGTAAGTTTAATGTTGGAACCAAGGCCAGAGCAGGCTTTCTCATAAATGGGCCCGCCATTTTAAAGTCCTCGTAAAATTTTAAGGTTTTTGAGTCCGATTAATATCTTGGTCCATGAATTGTACAAAAAGATCTCTACATATTAGTAAGGTCAAGGAGGGCAGTTAGCCACATCTTTACCTTCTGCATCTGGTGCCAAACCCACTGGCGGGGAGTCTTTGAGTTCCAGCGTGGGAGGTTGGACAATGCGGGCTTGACTTTCTATCGATCGCTGCCTGCATAACTTTGGAGGTACGCCGGTGGCATCTTCGGTGGAGACAAAAGCAGCGAAGCGGGAAGGTTTCTGGGGGCAGTGAGAGTGCAATGTGTGGGGCAGTCGGCCCAGGGGCGCCAGAGTTTGTGAGTTCTGGATGGTACATAGGAGAACGAATCGGTTCCTCTGAAGGCCCGAACTCGGGTTTTTGACTGTCGGTTATCGCCTGTCCTGTGAAGCGGTTACCGTGAGTGGACACACCAGCGACTTCGAGGATTTTTGCCAGTTCGACGCTAGTGGAGGTGGTCTGAACTCTTGCAGGCTTAAGGAGTGGAAGTACTGCGGGCATCCTATATAATTAAATTCCATGTAGGTCCTAACCTCTCACCCTTCCCCTCCCCCCCCCCACCCCAACCCATGGTGGGGTTTATGCAATCATCACGCATAACTAATAACAGCTGTTTAAAAATCATTTGCTTAAGCTCAGAACAAGGAATTTTGGATAACTGTTTTAACTATTCACTGATTGCAAATTGTTTATAAAATTCTGTACTTTTGCTATCCTTTGCGTGACAGTGGGTTCATTAATAATTCAAGTTATTTAAACGTCATTTCTTTCAAAGAAAACTGCTCAGTGAACTTGGCTAACTGTAGTTAATTATTTTCAATATTCAATAGTCTGCTGAGTCACTTTTTTGATGACTTTAAAAATCGTTTAACTTAAATAAATGCTAGCTAATTATTATGATTCTTAAACTATGCTGATGTAGCTTAAGAGTAGTGCCTTACCCATTAAAAGGGATCGGGAATGGCTGGATCTCCCCTTTCACCACATAACGTGTCCGTCCCCGGTAGCTGAGTGGTGGTCCCGACCGCGGGCGCGCGTGGACGAGGAAGTGTTTATACCGCCGGTACTTGCGCGTATTGTTGTCTGACTCGATCGCTGTGGCACAAAATTTTCGAAAGACTACACTCCAGTTTACGTTCGACAACGAATATGCCAGACCCAAAGCTTTCGAAATAGAGCGTTTTTTGAGGGAAGAAGCTCGTTTACCTGCTGCAGACATAATTGGAATACACCTGTCCATTGTAAGCAGTACAATGTACGTTAAGATGACTGATGAAGCTGCGTGTGAAAGAACTCTCTCCGCTGCTCAAAGAGGATTTAAATTTAGACACTCTGATGGCCATATCAGCGATGTAACAGTAGCTCCTTCAGGACTGGGTGAGACGGTCCTTCGGATCTTTGAATTGCCGTTTGAGGTGCCAGAATCGATGGTTACTGAATCGCTGCGACCATATGGAACAGTACTTAGTCATACGCCTGATGGCTGGGCAAGATTTAGCACCTATCCTGCGGTAAACGGCGCCGACAGGTGCGGATCGTCCTTACTAAACATATGGCTTCTTTTATTTACTCTTAAAAACAGTCTGATCACGATTTATTTATCATGGTGACTGGTAAGCTGCGTAAGGAGAGTGAATAGAGTCAGATGTTGAGTGGTGTCTGAATGACGTGGGTATGCCTCGTACTCTTGTGAGACAGTTTTATCTGCACTTGACCGAGTTTGGTTAAATTTTGACCCTTTTTTATTGGTCATTCGGATGTGACACTGGACCTTAGATGGACTGTATGTAAATGTGAAGGCAGGTATACCCGACGTCAAATTACCAGGTGACTAGTCTAATCAACAAAATGGAGAATGGCTGTAATTTGCAGTAGGTACATCATTATCTGTAACCCCTTCACATATGTACCTGCTATCAGAGAACATGTTCGGTCTGAAAATTCTCTGTCATACCAAAGTCCTATTGGAGACCAGTGGCAGCCACACTAGGCAATTAGCGTCCAAACGTATGCTACCATTAACACGACAAAAGGCTGCTTGTGGTCTGGTACCGTGAACAGAAAGGACTGATCACAAATGAATAACGCTGCGTTGTATTCAACGATGAATATCGATTCTGTGCCACTACTGGTGACCATCTTCAGAGAGTATTTTGGTGACCTGTGGATAGGTGTCGTACTTCCAATTCTTAGGAGACACATAGCGGGGTTTCTCTTCTGGTCGCTGTGTGGGAAGCCATCAGGTATGACTTCAGGACATGGCTGGTAGTAATTGAAGGATCACTGATGACACATACATCACTGGCATATACTTGTGTTTCATCTCCCATCCGAACGCATAGTGGTGTCACGTTTTAATAGAACAATTGAAGTCCACACGAGGTACGTATCTGATTGTGCAATAGAACATATGTGGAAACTGCTCATACGTGAACTCCATCCAAGTGCCGGTATCGTGGATAACATGACCCTGTGACAACAGCTATTAGACAGTTTGCCTCAGGAGAGGATAAAATTACTTAATGACTCCTTTCCGTACACTTATTCAGGCTATTGGAGGTGCAAAGTCTTCATGTCAATAGTGAGATCGTACAGCCAAGTTCCTTGTAAGTAGGATTGGATTTTGTTATAAGTGAAAGAACCCTCTGGAGTAGCGCATTACACTTCCTTTCCTCCTCCTCTTCTGGGAGCTTTACTTTCTTTGTTACGCAATGTATTTTAATAGAAAGTCTCAGAGGAAGACATCTAGAGCGAAATAGTCAAAAAATTAACGAAAACAATAGTTCAACACTAATATGATCAGCCCCAATTGTGTGCAACATGTTAGTGTCCGATAAAGTACTGGAAATACGGTCACAACGAGGCCACTCTTATCCTGCACTCGATGACAGAATAATATCGGGTAACGCATCTAATAAAGCGCATATCGACCAAATATATTTAACTCATACGAAAGCACAGGATGTTCTTCGAAACTCTGTAAGACCCAGAATCCTACGGCAGAGTTTATTTCCACTCACTTTACCTGTGACCTTACTTGGAAATTGGAACGAACCGCGCCCTTTCACACCAACATTTACTGCGACCT
This sequence comes from Schistocerca nitens, assembly GCF_023898315.1. Classification (NCBI taxonomy): domain Eukaryota; kingdom Metazoa; phylum Arthropoda; class Insecta; order Orthoptera; family Acrididae; genus Schistocerca; species Schistocerca nitens. Next base: position 315,438,362 of record NC_064621.1, on the reverse strand, counting down.
TCGATAAATAGCTCCTGCCAGGAGCGGCGCATCCCTGGAGCACCCAATACAGAATGTAATATCATTCCGATCAGTTGCGGAATTCTAGACCTTTTCGTATTACTTGGTGCTGGGTTGCGCTGCACGTCATGTCTGCTATTAGTCCCTCTGTATTATAATTACCCGAGACTGACCCATGTTATTTTCCCAAGAAACTGATGTAGAAGAAACATGATAGTCTCTTACATTCCATTGTTTCAGAACCTTCATAAACATAATTTTAACTTGTGAACTGACTTTTTCATTGGAGTTTTTCAATGAATTGCTTGCATTTGGTCCCACTTTCTGAATTTCTGAATGACTTTCCTGGACGTTTACATCTACATACATGTACCCTAAGTCACCGAACGATGCATGGTACCTTCTACTACTGCTAGTCACTACCTTTCACTCGGAAATTGAGGGTAGGGAAAACGGAAAAAAATACTTCTGCGGTTAGTACAACTGCCGCTTTCTTTCGAGACGTCACGCACATAGAACCTCAAGAACTGATAGGCATACATTTGTCTATAGTATCTACATTTACATCTACATACATGCTCCGCAATCCACCATACGGTGCGTGGCGGAGGGTACCTCTTACCACAACTAGCATCTTCTCTCCCTGTTCCACTCCTATACAGAACGAGGGAGAAATGACTGCCTATATGCCTCTGTACGAGCCCTTATCTCTCTTATCTTATCTTTGCGGTCTTCCCCGAAATGTAACTTGGCGGCAATAAAATTGTACTGCAGTCAGCCTCGAATGCTGGTTCTCTAAATTTCCTCAGTAGCGATTCACGAAAAGAACGCCTCCTTTCCTCTAGAGACGCCCACCCGAGTTCCTGAAGCATTTACGTAACACTCGCGTGATGATCAAACCTACCAGTAACAAATCTAGCAGCCCGCCTCTGAATTGCTTCTATGTCCTCCCTCAATCCGACCTGATAGGGATCCCAAACGCTCGAGCAGTATTCAAGAATAGGTCGTATTAGTGTTTTATATGCGGTATCCACCAGATCTTCCCAAAATTCTACCAATGAACCGAAGACGACTATCCGCCTTCCCCACAACTGCCATTACATGCATGTCCCTCTTCATATCGCTCTGCAATGTTAGTCCAACTATTTAATCGACGTGACTGTGTCAAGCGCTACACTACTAATGGAGTATTCAAACATTACGGGATTCTTTTTTCTATTCATCTGCATTAATTTACATTTATCTAGGACAGTGTACCTCAAACTGATTGACGAAGCGGCCTGTGACAGACTCCAAAAAAATGGTTCAAATGGCTCTGAGCACTATGGGACTCAACATCTTAGGTCATAAGTCCCCTAGAACTTAGAACTACTTAAACCTAACTAACCTAAGGACATCACACACACCCATGCCCGAGGCAGGATTCGAACCTGCGACCATAGCAGTCCCGCGGTTCCGGACTGCAGTGCCAGAACCGCACGGCCACCGCGGCCGGCGTGACAGACTCCGCCACCGATATATAAACGGCTTCCCATTCTGCCACGCTAACGGTAATGTGAGCGTGGCAGCAGTTTACAATGCTGATCTAGACATGCGTACCGTGTGCATCTTTGAATTGCCGTTCGAAGTTCCCGTGCCGGCCGCGGTGGTCTAGCGGTTCTAGGCGCGCAGTCCGGAACCGCGCGACTGCTACGGTCGCAGGTTCGAATCCTGCCTCGGGCGTGGATGTGTGTGATGTCCTTAGGTTTCAGTAGTTCTAAGTTCTAGGGGACTGATGACCACAGATGTTAAGGCCCATAGTGCTCAGAACCATTTGAACCATTTTTTTTTTCGAAGTTCCCGTCAACCTTGTCGTTGGCGCGCTGCGGCCATATGGTACAGTTTTCAGCCATACACAGGAGAAACGTACCCTATACATAACGGAGTACGCCAAGTGGGCATAGAAATTAAGAAGAAGTTTGCATCATATAGTTTCGTTTGCGGCTGTCGCACAATTGTTATATATGATGGCCAACCGTGTACTTGCTCGGGCTGCGGACAGGAGGACCACGTTCGAACTGAATGCAGCGCCCCCTCGTTCAGATGCTCCGCAATGAATTTCCCCACGACCCACGATGACCTCCCTTCCGCTAACGAATGTGGAGGCGGCCCGACATGATGTGACGGATGATCAAAACCTGATACCACCTAAAACAGCTGCATGTTCCATTGGAGAACCGGCATCGTCGGCGAAGAAGACGCCACCGCCGGCAAATGGTGCAGAGGTTCCTGCAGCCTCTGCCCTTCGCGGTGTCGGGGGAACCTGGCCACCGACACTGCCGGGATCGAAAACAGAGATTCCCGATGACGGTGCAAAGCCCCCCCCCCCCCCCCCCCCACCAGTAGATGTCGGAACCGCCAAGGAAAAATCACCCAAGCGACACAAGAAGACACGATTTTCAGCTGTAGAACGGGACAGGGATGTGAGACTGGTGGAAGACGTCGACTCCGTCTACAGCTGCAACGAATTCCAGCGGCCTCATTCATCAAAAGGCGCCTGACAATAAGGAACACTCGCCCACTCCTGGTGTCTCTAAAACCGAGGCGCATCCCGTCTACTCCCAGAATGTGGTCTCCTGTGAAACTGTACATCCACCACTGACCTCCCAATCCTCTCTTGGTGATTGCGTAGACGACATGGAGCAGATGATACATGGAACACATCGATAACTCCTCTGGAGCCCACGGCTGACATTGGGCTCGGAGGGCCCCGCCCGTCAGGGGTTCGTACGGTACAGTAACGCACATCATGCGGTCGGATGGTTGTGTACGAGCTCACCATGGACTTGCATCCGTGCATTGCCTCCACCACTTGATATGCCTTAATCCTACCGTGTGGGAACAGTCAATGTCAATGTTGTCCGCTCCACTGTCAAGAACCGCATCCTACACGACATGATCAGAGCGGCAGAATTGGACATCGCCTTTCTCCTTCCACCCAGAGCTAAGTTTCGACCTTTATGGTTACACCATCTACAGCCTACCATCTGGTGATCGTGCAGGAGAAACGGTCATCCTTCTCCGAGGTGGCATGGAAGCGTCGGGCGTGACATACTTGCCGAACACGCGAAGAATTGCTCTCACACTTGACGCAGTCCGCCTCTTTTTCGTCTACGCGCACTCCGGTACTGCAATGATAAGCACGTCGTCTTTTCGGAGGAGGTCGCACCACTGTTGCAAGACAATAAGGACCATTACATAGTGGGCGGCGATTTTAACAGTTTTCTGCTGCACGAAGACCAGCTGCCGCATTGTCCCATGCCCGGCTCTACACGTACTGGTATGTAACCTCGCGCTCCACGGCACGGCTCTTACTTCATGGGAACCAGCACTTAATTACGCACTTCACCGACCATTCTACCAGTCGTTTGGACCGGATATAAGTCTCGCGTGGCCTCCTCACAGGGACTCGTGATAAAGAAATCTGGCTGACGACCTTCATGGATCATCTTGCGCTTGTCTGCGCTATCACCTTACCCCGACAGCTCGCCAGACGCAGCAGGGATCGATGGACGCTAAACCTCACCTGCCTTCGCGAGGAAGCGTATCGACAGGCAGTCATTGACACGTGGCGCCGTTCTTTTAGGTGCCTGCCCGTGTATGGTTCCACGTTGCTAGGATGTGACAAAACTGCACTACGGAACACCCTGATGGCCTACGGGTGTGGTAGATCGAGCTAGCAGAGGGCGATATCGGAATTTTACTATACAGCGTTACGTGATCTGACGACGCAACTGCCTTCTCCCGAACGTCAGATGTCCGTACAACGCATCAAAGCTCGTCTCCTACGCATTAGGGCAGATCAGCTAGAAGGTGTCCACATCCGTGCAAGAATGCAAGACTGCATCCCCAACGAAACGGCACCAGTCTATGACAGTGTGTGCGACAGGCGCCACCGCAAACGTCAGCTCATCACAGGGATAAACACGGAGGTGGGTGGCCGCATAGTGACGCCAACGGACATAGCGCACACGTTCGCCCGGCGCTATGGGACCTTGTACATGGAAGATCCGCGAAACGTACGTGATTATGACGAACTGCTCCACAATTTTCCCGCCCCAAGGGTTGTGGCACCCGATGATAGCTTGCTGTTGCCCTTCACATCCAACGAGCTGACATCGGCCTTGGAATGTGGAGCAGAGCCGGACGTTTTACCTCTGCAATTGCACGGCAAATTTTATGACCTTATGGGTGACAAGTGGCTCTATATGTTTCAGGAACTGGTCCGCCCTGATTTCATTGCCCCACGGAATTGTTCCCAGTACCGAAACCGAATGGAGGTTGTAGGTAGCAGGTCTTTAACACACTCCTCAACAACGACTACAGGATCTTCGCCTGCATCCTCAGCGCTCGTCTTCACACCGCTATCGGGAAAGCAATCCACACAGATCAGACGTGTTTAGGAGTTGGGAAAGGGCCTCTCTTGAGAGTCTGCACAGGTGGTCCTACGATTGATCCTCAGAGCTCGTTCCCGCATTATGGTGAACGGTTACCAGTCTGTTCTCATTGCTGTTGGACGGTCAGTGCGCCAAGGATGCCTTTTGTCCTGTATATTATTTGCGACAGCGCTTGAACCAGAGTTGCATAGTCTACTACGGTGAGTAGCAGGCATTTTAATGCGGGACGTGACCTTTCGTTCTTGTGCTTTCGCCGATGATGTAGTGTTCCTGGCCGATCAGAAGATGAATTGCACATGGCGCGTCAGTGGCTCGCAGTACGGGGCAGTAGCTGGGCTCGTCTTCAACTTTGTTGTTGTTGTTGTGGTCTTCAGTCCTGAGACTGGTTTGATGCAGCTCTCCATGCTACTCTATCCTGTGCAAGCTTCTTCATCTCCCAGTACCTACTACAATCTACATCCTTCTGAATCTGCTTAGTGTATTCATCTCTTGGTCTCCCTCTACGATTTTTACCCTCCACGGTGCCCTCCAATGCTAAATTTGTGATGCCTTGATGCCTCAAAACATGTCCTACCAACCGATCCCTTCTTCTAGTCAAGTTGTGCCACAAACTTCTCTTCTTCCCAATCCTGTTCAATAACTCCTCATTAGTTACGTGATCTACCCACCTTATCTTTAGCATTCTTCTGTAGCACCACATTTCGAAAGCTTCTATTCTCTTCTTGTCCAAACTAGTTATCGTCCATGTTTCACTTCCATACATGGCTACACTCCATACAAATACTTTCAGAAACGACTTCCTGACACTTAAATCTATACTCGATGTTAACAAATTTCTCTTCTTGAGAAACGCTTTCCTTGCCATTGCCAGTCTACATTTTATATCCTCTCTACTTCGACCATCATCAGTTATTTTACTCCCTAAATAGCAAAACTCCTTTACTACTTTAAGTATCTCATTTCCTAATCTAACTCCCTCAGCATCACCCGACTTAATTTGACTACATTCCATTATCCTCGTTTTGCTTTTGTTGATGTTCATCTTATATCCTCCTTTCAAGACACTGTCCATTCCGTTCAACTGCTCTTCCAAGTCCTTTGCTGTCTCTGACAGAATTACAATGTCATCGGCGAACCTCAAGGTTTTTACTGCTTCTCCATGAATTTTAATACCTACTCCGAATTTTTCTTTTGTTTCCTTTACTGCTTGCTCAATACACGGATTGAATAACATCGGGGAGGGGTTACAACCCTGTCTCACTCCTTTCCCAACCACTGCTTCCCTTTCATGCCCCTCGACTCTTATAACTGCCATCTGGTTTCTGTACTAATTGTAAATAGCGTTTCGCTCCCTGTATTTTACCGCTGCCACCTTCAGAATTTAAAAGAGAGTATTCCAGTCAACATTGTCAAAAGCTTTCTCTAAGTCTACAAACGCTAGAAACGTAGGTTTGCCTTTTCTTAATCTTTCTTCTAAGATAAGTCGTAAGGTCAGTATTGCCTCACGTGTTCCAACATTTCTACGGAATCCAAACTGATCTTCCCCGAGGTCGGCTTCTACCAGTTTTTCCATTCGTCTGTAAAGAAATCGCGTTAGCGTTTTGCAGCTGTGACTTATTGAACTGATAGTTCGGTAATTTTCACGTCTGTCAACATCTGCTTTCTTTGGGATTGGAATTATTATATTCTTCTTGAAGTCTGTGGGTATTTCGCCTGTCTCATACATCGTACTCACCAGATGTTAGAGGTTTGTCATGACTGGCTCTCCCGAGGCCGTGAAGAAAACAAAATACATAGATGTCGGGGGGGGGGGGGGGGGGCTTTCCCACGCTAAGACGGTGCCCTTTGATAAGGTGCCGTGTGTCCGTGCTCAATTGTTTAGGAGTGCATATGTATGGCAGTGTTCGCCGCACGGTGGCAGCTGCCTACCGCCGGCTACTACGCCGACACGTGCTCTGATACAAGACCACAAAATGCATCAATGGACATGCTCCTACCAACACATTATGTCAGCATATGCCTAGTTTCCAAGCTGAACTATATTGCTTTTCTCCTTCCCATGACGGTTAAAATGATAGACAGATTTCAAGCAGCATATTGGCGTTTCGTGAACACCGATCTTGTTTTTATAGTCCAATCCGTCATTCTGACATAGTTGCAGGGGGCGGGTGGTATCGGTCTAATTCAGTCTTTGACCTTACGCGATCGCTTTATCTCAACACTATGCTTCGTACGTGGACCTCTGCCCACTCCAATCTGACGATCACCCTGATAGGTCAAGTGACACCACACTCTCTGCAGCCACTGGTTTCTGCACGACACAGTTCAGCGGCACTCGCCCTCCTCACAGAGTTCCTGATTAACCTCAGCTATTTACGATCAGCCCTTCCGACAACAAGGATGCCCAGCACGAAAGACTGTTATCGCCTTTACCAACAGTAGTCAACCTGTCAATACGGTCGCTCGCAGACATCCCGAGTTTGGCTGGAACAAGGTGTGGCGAACAATACAAACCCCTTCTCTATCTACCACGGTGCGATCATTTTGGTGCGTGTTTGTGAACGGGAAGTTCGCTACTCGTGAGAAGCTACATTCCATTCATCTGAAGGACAACCCCTTGTGTCCGAGCTGCTCAGTCTTTGATTCCGATGCACACCGCCTGACTTGTGCCGCGACCAGAGGGGGCTGGCTACTCACGTATTTCGTGCTGGCATAAACCTAGCGGTGATTCCCGGAGTTTGTCTCCCCTGATGATATACTGCCCCCAGACGGCGTATTCTATCCACCGACCAGTACGAACGCCATTAACTGGCTAAAAAGCATGGCCCTATACTACAAATTTCGTGATGTTCACAAAGGCACACTCGAATTTTAGTTCCTACTGACGGCGACACACGCAACTTTCAGCTGCCACATGTCGTACAGGACCCACTTCCGTAACTATATAGATTCGTTATTTGCGGACCCTCCTGCTCACTGTGTCGTTCCTAGTATGAGACGCTGAAACTGAAGAAGAATCCTGGAGAATACTGATGATCCATTTCGGACGGAATAGGGGGGAATTCCTACCAACAGACGAGAAGACGACTCGGACGCTCAGCTACGGCAGGTGTACGATCTTTATAATAAAACAAAAATAAATCAATAAATACAAAAAATATATAATAACAATAAATAAATAAATCAACATAGACAAACACGCTAAATCCTCTCCCTGATTCTTCGACCCTAGAGCACGTTGCGGGGTTGTGGCAACGGGATGGCCATGCATCGGATGTTGACCAATGCCCTGCCCGTCGTCCTGCTCCTGCAGGGGTAGCGTCATTATTAGTAATCAGAACGTCCTCGGTCTCGGGTTCGAAACCCACCACCGCTTAATTTTTTACCAATAATCAACGCTTGTGGCCGAAGACTTCCAGCATAAGTAGTCGCCCTCATTATGTCTTGTCAAAAAGAGCGGAGGAGCGAACGGAGGTTGACGTCACTCTCTTGTCCTTGGGACGGGAAACTGCCCCTAAAGGTGAAAGAATCTGCAATGACCAACGGAATAAGGATGTAGTAGGCAATGGAAACCACTGTTTTAAATACATAGGATGTACCCACAGTACATGTAGTCTGTAACTGAAAAAGTGACCATTAGAAAAAGACTGAATATCCAACGAAAGGATAACGTCGTACGTGTCGGGGAGGGCGTGGATTGTCAGAAGCTTAAACGTCGTGGAAAATCTGAAAAGGGAAACGGAAAGGTTCAATCTAGGCATAGTAAGGGTAGTGAAATCGAAAAAAGAGAAAGATATCTGGTCAGATGAGTACAAGATAATATCAACAGCAGCAGAAAATGAGATAACGGGAGTAGCATTCGCTAATAGTAGGGAGGTAGGACAGTTAGTGCGTTACTGTGAACAGGTCAGTGATAGGGTTGATCTTATCAGAATCGACAGCAAACCAACGCCGACAGCGATAGTTAAGGTATATATGCCAACATCTCAAGTTGAAGATGAAGACGTAGTCAAAGTATGAGGATATTGAAGCGTAATATAATATGTGTTGGGACATGAAAATCTAATAGTCATAGGAACTAGAACGCAGTTGTAGGGGAACGATTAGAAGATGAGGTTACAGGAGAATATGGGCTTCGGGAAGGGAATGACAGAGGAGAAAGACTGAGTTCTGAAGCACATTACAGCTAGTAATGGCCAACACTCGGTTCAACACTCACAAGAGGAGGAGGTATAGTTGGAAAAGGAAGTGTGATACGGAAAGCTTTCAGTTAGGTTACAACGGGGTGAGACAGAGATTCAGAAATGAGATACTGACTTATAAGGCGTACCTATGAACAGATATAGACTAGGATAACAATGTAACAGTGAAGAAGACTAGTCTGAAGTTTAAGAAATAAATCAGGAACAATCAATACCGAAGTACAAAGGAATGCCGAGATACACTTTAAGTTCTCTAAGGCTACAGGTACATCAATAAGGAATAGCTTAGTAGGCAGTAAAATTTAAGAGGAAAGAAATAAATCAGAAACAATCAATACCGAAGTACAAAGGAATGCCGAGATACACTTTAAGTTCTCTAAGGCTACAGGTACATCAATAAGAAATAGCTTAGTAGGCAGTAAAATTTAAGAGGAACGAACATCTCTAAAACCGGAAGATATCAGTCGATCGACGAAAGAAGGAACTACAAAAATGTTCAGGGAAATTCATGAATACGGAAACAAAAGTTGCTGAGGAATGAAATAGATAGGGACTGGAGGGAAGCTAAGACGAAATGGCTGCAAGTAAACTTTGAAGAAATAGAAAATAAATGATTTCCGGAAGGACTGACTTAGCATATATAGGCAAGCCAGAAACACCTTCGGTTAAATTGAAAGCAGGGGTGGTAACATTAAGAGTACAACCGGAATTCCAGTGTTAAATGTAGAGGAGAAGGCGGATAGATGGAGAGAGTACACTGAAGTCCTCTATGAGGGGGATGATCCGACGGATGAGATAGAATACGGAACAGGATTAGATTTAGAAGAGATAGAGGATACAACATTACAATCAGAATTTGATAGGGCTATGAGCGACTTACGGTCAGTTAAGGCAGAAGGAATATACAACATTCCATCAGAATATCTAAAATCGTTGGTAGAATGTATTCGTCTGGCAACATCACCCGACTTTCGGACAAATATCATCCACACAATTCCGAGGAATGGAAGAGCCAACAAGTGCGAGAATTATCGCACAATCAGCTTAATAGTTCATGCATCTAAGTTGCTGACAAGAATAATATAAAGAAGCCTGAAAAAATAATTGAGGATCTGTTAGCTGATGATGTCTTTGGCTTTAGGAAAGGTAAACGCACCAGAGGCAATATTGACATTGCGGTTGACAATGGAAGCAAAGGTAAAGAAAACTCAAGATTATTCCATAGGAGTTGTGGACCTGGATCAAGCGTTCGGCAATGTAAATTGGTGCAATATCTTCGAAATACTGAGAAAAATAGGGATAAGCTATAGGGAGACGGGAAATACACAGTTTTCCTTAAACCCTCTTCACCTTTTTGTAAATGCCTCGTCACTACTTCTGTTACGGTAGGCCGAGTTTGTGAGTCTGTGAGACGGCTTCTGGTGCTAAGACAATTTCTCCCTCTCACTGTTACATACCTCTGCCCGAGGGTCAGGTAACAGGATAGGAGAACGAAGGTTCTACAACACTCCAACAAGTTAGAAACAAAGTCACACAAATGAGTTATAAAGGTTTACTTAGCTTTGTGGCTTATTGAATAATGAATCTATAACACTGCATCTAATAGGACACGAAAAAGGCCCGCAATGGCTAAGGGCAAATGATTGTAGGTAGACTTCACAGTACACAGCAAATGCAATTTACGACAATAGTCTCTCCACTTCTAAATGTTCACTAAACGTCGTTCTCTGTATAAGCCTTGGACGATAATCTGTAGCCAAGTGGGCGAGAGCTGTTCTTCTGCCTTCCGAGTATTCTTCAGTCCGTTGCGTACGGTCATTTGCGGATTGTAGTCGGCCGGCATTTGGCCGAGGCGAAATCGATATGTTAATCCTCAGTTCGGCCCGCTGCGCTGGTGGAACCCGCGCGAGTGGCGAGTCTCCGTGGAAGTGGCCTCAGCTCGCATCATTGTACCTGTGGTGGTATTGCCCTGGCTGTGTCTTGTTCGGACGACACATATCTCCTCCCCTCCAAACCGTGGCACCATCGCCACGTACGGCTGTGCATCATGCTGACAGGGAGGCGGATGAGTGGGTGTTGGAACTAGTGTTGGAGCAGCGGCCGTTGCTGTAGCCGATGCTGATTCGCTGCTCGTATCGCGACATTCGTCTTGAGACTACGAGGAAACACATACCGAAAAGCGACGCAGGGGGTGCGTCCCAGTACTTATCGGCAGGGAATCTTCTTGGTGGTGGGAATTCGCAACGGCGTCCTCTATACTGGAGGCCCTTTGGCAGGCCTCGGTGCGGGCTTGACCAACGATGGTGGGGTAGATGGCGCCATCGGACGGCCGCTAGAGGACGGATGCGGCGTCGGATCGATGTCCATCTCCTCGAGGTCTGGAACCAGCGTCACGCCACCCCACTCTGATGGATGGCGCTCGGGTTGCGTCGACCAGGAAAGTCAGGACTCCGTAAACGTACGAGAAGCGAGAAACGTATGCAAGCGACAAGGTGAATTGGATCTATGTGCCGTTTCAGCAATCCGTCGGGACCTTGAATATGATACATTCGCGAATCATTTGAATCGGTAATGACCCCGCGTTCCTATGACTTGTTTCTGTCATAGATTCTGTAAAATTCATGTTGGCTAATCTGATATGTTGGCTGACTGAAGTCTGTGGGCACCTACGACAATGGGGGATGGAGCAAATGCAACAGCGTGCAGTGGCCTCGCCCATATAGTAAATCTTGTGGTGAAGGGCCTTTTCGGTGTCGGAGCAATAAGTGGACAAGAAGCGAAGTAAGACTTATTCTCGTGGATGATGCAAGCGAAGTTTGTCCATATGCTGTTTCAACGTGCGAACAAATCATTCAGCCTCACCATTCGATTGTGGATGGAATGGGGCTGAGGTGAGATGGCGTAAGCCGTTCGCTCTACAGAAATCTTCAAGTTCTGCAGAGACAAACTAAGATCCGTTTTCCGTGATATGCAATTCAAACAGACCTTCGATACAGAACATGGACTGGAATTCTTTCAAATTGGAGCGAGATGTCAATGTCATGGGAACAACAACACGGGAATTTTTGCGTCGACAACTGCTAACTAGCGTGTGTTCCAGTAAGGGCCAGAGAAGTCTACGAGCACACGCTGCTAAGGCTCTTCTGTCATGGGCCACTCATAGATACGTTGTGGGGGTGGGAAATAGGGGTCGACCAGATGTGCCACACACAACTGACACCGTTCTATGCCGTTCTATGCCAAAGTATGTTCCATGTCTGCGCTCCAGTTGCTTTGTGCGGAAAATACCCCAAAGATATTCATGCAATAAGCAGAGTACATCTCTTTGGGGCACTTTCGGTATCACCACACGCGAATGTCCTGACTGTGTGAAGCAGAATGACACGATGAACAACAGAAAGATCATGTCGACGTGCAAAATATCTTCGAATAATTGGGCTAACAATGGGCATGATTGAAGATGATCATCCGGTACGAATGTATCGGTGCAAAATATTTGCTAATCGGATCGGAAAAAAATGGCTTGCGCTCCTTTGCGATAATGCAGGGGAAATTGATCGGCAGTGTCCATTCCTTGTGCAAGAATTTGAAAACTTACTGCTTTGGAAGTGTCGAAGTCTGCATTAGGTCCCGTAGGTAGACGTGAGAGAGCATCTCCATTCGCATTCTTAAAAGTGGGCTGATAAATGATCTCGAACTTGTAGTGGGAGAGAAGAAGAGCCCAACGTTGCAATTTCTGAGCAGTACGAATAGGAATCGGTTTGGCCAGATTGAAGAGTGACTGAAAAGGCTTATTGTCCTTGAGAAAATAGACGTTTCGACCGTAAAAGTACGGGTGAAATTTAGTCACTCCGGAAATGGTGGTGAGAGTTTCCTTTTCTACTTCGGAATAGTTCTGTTGGGCTTTGTTCAGAATCTTTGAAACTAAGTAAGTAAGTCAGTCTGACGGACCAACCCTATGGGACAAATTAGCAGCAATTCCATAGGACGATACGTCCGTGGCCAAAATGACTTTGTTTCGATCGAAATGAATCAAGCTTCGATCAGCGAGCAGTGCTGCTTTCAATTTCTGAAAGACTATGTCACTACCGTGAGACCAAACAAAAGGAACACTGTTGCGGCAAAGGCTATGCAAGGAAGCTGCTATATGAGCCACGTTATGGATGAATCGAATGTAATAACTGAGCTTCACCAAGACAGATTGCAATTCTTTGACATTCTGAGGCGGTTTGAGATTACGTGTTGCTCGAGAATTGATAACATGACCTAAATATTCTATTTCCGTCTGGAAAAATACACACTTTTCTTTATTATACACGAGTCCGGCCTCTGAAATAACTTGAAATAAAGTGCGCAATTTGGCAAGATGTTGTTCAGCTGTGCTCCCAGCAACTACAATATCGTCCGGGTCATTTGTACATGAAGATACAGAACTCAGTTGCTGTAGGTAACGTGGGAAAATGGCAGGTGCTGATGCACTACCGAAAGGCAAACGAGGGAACTTGGAAAGTCCTAAAATTGTATTGATGACAAAACATTTTGCGAAGATTCATCAAGAGGAATCTGAAGGTAGGCATCACGAAGGTCACTTTTAGAAAAATAGCGACCTGCGCCTTAGCGGTACGTGAGTTCGTCAAGTCGAAACAATGTGTAACTACCCGCAAATGTCAGCGGATTGACAGTGGCTTTGAAATGAGCAGAAATCCTAATTTTTCCTGACGGTTTACAAACGTAAACTACTGGGGACGACCACTGACTTGCAGAGATTGGTGCGATTATGCCATTTATTATCAGAGAGCCAATTCTTTTGCAACCTGTTCACGAAGTGCAATAAGTACCGTTCGAGTTTTGAAAAGGTGTGGATGCGCATTGTCTTTATGCATAGCGTGTGCTACAAGGTTAAGGGCTTTATCTACGCCAGGAGCAAGCAATTCTTGAAATTCGTCACGGAGCTTAGGAACAGTATCACCTGAATTGAAATGACATACAGCTAGCACATTGGCCACAATGTTTAGTCCAGCAAGTCGAAGAAGTCGGGACCAGAAGCACTAAATGATTGTGAACTTCGTAGCTCTTGAAATGATACTGTCTCCTGCAGATTCTGATGCGTGGGCGAAATGTTAGGTTTTTCGATCACTGGTATGTTCTGGCAAGAATTGTAAGCTGTAAGAGCTTTGGTAGATTGACTCGGTTTTGGGTTACCTAACAGTTCATAAGTTAAATAGTTTAACAAGGACACATATGCACAAAAATGGTTCAAATGGCTCTGAGCACTATGGGACTCAACTGCTGTGGTCATCAGTCCCCTAGAACTTAGAACTACTTAAACCTAACTAACCTAAGGACATCACACACATCCATGCCCGAGGCAGGATTCGAACCTGCGACCGTAGCAGTCGCACGGTTCCGGACTGCGCGCCTAGAACAGCGAGACCACCGCGGCCGGCACACATATGCACCTGAATCTATTCCAAGTTTTACTGTGTGGCCTGCTATCACTAAAGGTCCATACAATTTTTAGAGAAATGTTGCATAGGGAACCAGTATTTTGAATAACTATACACGATTGTTTTGTGGTAGAGACCTGTTTTGAATTTAAAACATGCACTTGCATAGCAGGGCACAATTGTTCGACATTGTGACACGGGGACTTTGTCATTTTAAACAAACACTTCGTTCATGTCCATTTCGGTGGCAGGAGTAGCAAGTGGCTTGGCCTGAAGTGTAATGTTCACGTTTATGTGCGGTATAGCATCGGGGGCAAGATTTTCTACCACGCTGTTGGTGACCGAAGAGCGGCTTGCGCTTAAGTTGTTGACGAGTTGCGTCGCTCAGCCCGCGATGCTGTTTGTGTGCCGTTAAGTGTGGCTGTTTACGAGATCACGTAGCAGTAGAGTTTTTCCATCTTTCCTTATGTAAGTAGGCTGTTTAGGTTAGTTTATTGGTAACGCCACGTAGCGCTCAGTATGAAAATCACCGGCTGTGCTGCGTGCAGTCTGTGGCTGGTTTGCATCGTTGTTTGCTATTGTGGTGTTGGGCAGTTGGCTGTTAACAGCGCGTAGCGTTGCGGAGTTAGCGGTGAGCCGCCAGCAGTGGTGGATGTGGGAAGAGAAATGGCGGAGTTTTGAGTGCGGATGATGTGGACGTGTGTCCATCAGAGACAGTAAATGTGTAAGACTGGATGTCATGAACTGATATATATTATGACTTTTGAACACTGCCTGCCGGAGTGGCCGTGCGGTTCTAGGCGCTGCAGTCTGGAGCCGAGCGACCGCTACGGTCGCAGGTTCGAATCCTGCCTCGGGCATGGCTGTGTGTGATGTCCTTAGGTTAGTTAGGTTTAATTAGTTCTAAGTTCTAGGCGACTGATGACCTCAGAAGTTAAGTCGCATAGTGCTCAGAGCCATTTTGAACACTGTTAAGGTAAATACATTGTTTTGTTCTTTATCAACATCTTTCATTTGCTAACTATGCCTATCAGTAGTTAGTGGCTTCAGCAGTTACAATCTTTTATTTACCTGGCAGTATTGGCGCTCGCTATATTGCAGTAGTTTGAGTAACGAAGATTTTTGTGAGGTAAGTGATTCATGAAAGGTATAGGTTATTGTTAGTCAGGGCCATCCTTTTCTAGGGATTATTAAAGGTCAGATTGCGTTGCGCTAAAAATATTGTGTGTCAGTTTAAGCACAGTCATTTATAATATTTCTAAGGGGACGTTTCACTTTCTACAGCACAAAAGCAGAAAACTGTCTACACCAAAATCACAAATGTCTTGGTGATCAATGATCTGCAATACCTGCTCAAGAGTAGGATAGGAATATTTTATAATCTGTTCTCTGATCCTATTGTCTGACGCATTCTGTGTGATTGCGGCCCTGATCGTATAGTTGCTGTAATATTTTCCACATTCACAACGAAACCCACTGAGGGTGTTTGTCCTGTCTGCTTCATTTAACTAAAAAACTTGAAAGTGACAGCACCAATGTTGCTACGGTCTTCATAATATTTGCTTAATGTACTGACTAATGTGTCAAAGGGGACGTCTTCATGTCATGATGTAGGGAAAAGCTGTGTAAGATTCCTGTACAGTGCTCCCTGCCGCCGTTGGATAAGCAGCTGCAGCAGCAAGTCGTATACTCCTAGCTCACTCATTTGTTACATAGTTTAATTCTTAATTTCTTTGAGTGTTTTTGGTACTTGCATTGTTTGATACATAAATTTCGGGCGTATTATCGTATTTGAGAGTTGTAGCATCGCGTTCTCGTACCTGAATAGTGTAAAATCGCGTAGTCTCCTTCCGCCGCCGAGCAGTGTGTCAGCAGTGCGCAAGTAGCAGCATTACTGCATTTACTAGGCAATCTTGTATTTTAATAACCGTTTAAATTTTGTCGATTTGTTTGCGCTCTCTGTAGAATAGTTCAGAAGTTCTTTGCAAAACAGTTTTTAGCATGGATAGGGACTGCAGCTGCTGTGTTCGGATGCAGGCTGAGGTGGCATCCCTTCGCTCCCAGCTTCAGGCAGTGTTGGCTTCGGTCACACAGCTTGAGGCTGTTTCCAATGGGCATCACTGTGGGGGTCCGGATGGGGGTTTGTCGGGGACGGCCAGCTCGTCCCACGCATCCCCCGATCGGACTAAGACTGTGGATGCCCGGGATACTGCCCGCATTGAGGCTGATCCCTCACCTGTGGTAGAGTGGGAGGTCGTCTCAAGGTGTGGCAGGGGGCGAAAGACATTCCGGAGGGCTGAACGGAAGTCCTCTCCAGTTTGTCTGACGAACCGGTTTCTGGTTGTGTCTCAGGCTGATACTGATCTTCGGCCTGACATGGCTGCTTGTCCTGTTCCAGAGGTTGCCCCTCAGTCTGCAAGATCTGGGCGGTCGCAGAGGGTGGGCTTACTGGTAGTTGGGAGCTCCAACGTCAGGCGCGTAATGGGGCCCCTTAGGGAAATGGCAGCAAGAGAGGGGAAGAAAACCAATGTGCACTCCGTGTGCATACCGGGGGGAGTCATTCCAGATGTGTAAAGGGTCCTTCCGGATGCCATGAAGGGTACAGGGTGCACCCATCTGCAGGTGGTCGCTCATGTCGGCACCAATGATGTGTGTCGCTATGGATCGGAGGAAATCCTCTCTGGCTTCCGGCTGCTATCTGATTTGGTGAAGACTGCCAGTCTCGCTAGCGGGATGAAAGCAGAGCTCACCATCTGCAGCATCGTCGACAAGACTGACTGCGGACCTTTGGTACAGAGCCGAGTGGAGGGTCTGAATCAGAGGCTGAGACGGTTCTGCGACCATGTGGGCTGCAGATTCCTCGACTTGCGCCATAGGGTGGTGGGGTTTCGGGTTCCGCTGGATAGGTCAGGAGTCCACTACACGCAGCAAGCGGCTACACGGGTAGCAGGGGTTGTGTGGCGTGGACTGGGCGGTTTTTTGGGTTAGATGGCCTCGGGCAAGTACAGAAAGGGCAACAGCCTCAAAGGGTGCGGAGCAAAGTCAGGACATGCGGGGACCAAGCAGCAATCGGTATTGTAATTGTAAACTGTCGAAGCTGCGTTGGTAAAGTACCGGAACTTCAAGCGCTCATAGAAAGCACCGAAGCCGAAATCGTTATAGGTACAGAGAGCTGGCTTAAGCCAGAGATAAATTCTGCCGAAATTTTTACAAAGGTACAGACGGTGTTTAGGAAGGATAGATTGCATGCAACCGGTGGTGGAGTGTTCGTCGCTGTTAGTAGTAGTTTATCCTGTAGTGAAGTAGAAGTGGATAGTTCCTGTGAATTATTATGGGTGGAGGTTACACTCAACAACCGAGCTGGGTTAATAATTGGCTCCTTTTACCGACCTCCCGACTCAGCAGCGTTAGTGGCAGAACAACTGAGAGAAAATTTGGAATACATTTCACATAAATTTCCTCAGCATGTTATAGTCTTAGGTGGAGATTTCAATTTACCAGATATAGACTGGGACACTCAGATGTTTAGGACGGGTGGTAGGGACAGAGCATCGAGTGACATTATACAGAGTGCACTATCCGAAAATTACCTCGAGCAATTAAACAGAGAACCGACTCGTGGAGATAACATCTTGGACCTACTGATAACAAACAGACCCGAACTTTTCGACTCTGTGAGTGCAGAACAGGGAATCCGTGATCATAAGGCCGTTGCAGCATCCCTGAATATGGAAGTTAATAGGAATATAAAAAAAGGGAGGAAGGTTTATCTGTTTAGCAAGAGTAATACAAGGCAGATTTCAGACTACGTAACAGATCAAAACGAAAATTTCTGTTCCGACACTGACAATGTTGAGTGTTTGTGGAATAAGTTCAAGGCAATCGTAAAATGCGTTTTAGACAGGTACGTGCCGAGTAAATCTGTGAGGGACGGGAAAAACCCACCGTGGTACAACAACAAAGTTAGGAAACTACTGCGAAAGCAAAGAGAGCTTCACTCCAAGTTTAAACGCAGCCAAAACCTCTCAGACAAACAGAAGCTAAGCGATGTCAAAGTTAGCGTAAGAAGGGCTATGCGAGAAGCGTTCAGTGAATTCGAAAGTAAAATTCTATGTACCGACTTGACAGAAAATCCTAGGAAGTTCTGGTCTTACGTTAAATCAGTAAGTGGCTCGAAACAGCATATCCAGACACTCTGGGACGATGATGGCATTGAAACAGAGGATGACACGCGTAAAGCTGAAATACTAAACACCTTTTTCCAAAGCTGTTTCACAGAGGAAGACCGCACTGCAGTTCCTTCTCTAAATCCTCGCACAAACGACAAAATGCCTGACATCGAAATAAGTGTCCAAGGAATAGAAAAGCAACTGGAATCACTCAACAGAGGAAAGTCCACTGGCCCTGACGGGATACCAATTCGACTCTACACAGAGTACGCGAAAGAACTTGCCCCTCTTCTAACAGCCGTGTACCGCAAGTCTCTAGAGGAACGGAGGGTTCCAAATGATTGGAAAAGAGCACAGGTAGTCCCAGTCTTCAAGAAGGGTCGTCGAGCAGATGCGCAAAACTATAGACCTATATCTCTGACGTCGATCTGTTGTAAAATTTTAGAACATGTTTTTTGCTCGAGTATCATGTCGTTTTTGGAAACCCAGAATCTACTATGTAGGAATCAACATGGATTCCGGAAACAACGATCGTGTGAGACCCAACTCGCGTTATTTGTTCATGAGACCCAGAAAATATTAGATACAGGCTGCCAGGTAGATGCTATTTTCCTTGACTTTCGGAAGGCGTTCGATACAGTTCCGCACTGTCGCCTGATAAACAAAGTAAGAGCCTACGGAATATCATACTAGCTGTGTGGCTGGATTGAAGAGTTTTTAGCAAACAGAACACAGAATGTTGTTATCAATGGAGAGACGTCTACAGACCTTAAGGTAACCTCTGGCGTGCCACAGGGGAGTGTTATGGGACCATTGCTTTTCACAATATATATAAATGACCTAGTAGATAGTGTCGGAAGTTCCATGCGGCTTTTCGCGGATGATGCTGTAGTATACAGAGAAGTTGCAGCATTAGAAAATTGTAGCGAAATGCAGGAAGATCTGCAGCGGATAGGCACTTGGTGCAGGGAGTGGCAACTGTCCCTTAACATAGACAAATGTAATGTATTGCGAATACATAGAAACAAGGATCCTTTATTGTATGATTATATGATAGCGGAACAAACACTGGTAGCAGTTACTTCTGTAAAATATCTGGGAATAAGCGTGCGGAACGATTTGAAGTGGAATGATCATATAAAATTAATTGTTGGTAAGGCGGGTACCAGGTTGAGATTCATTGGGAGAGTGCTTAGAAAATGTAGTCCAGCAACAAAGGAGGCGGCTTACAAAACACTCGTTCGACGTATACTTGAGTATTGCTCATCAGTGTGGGATCCGTACCAGATCGGGTTGACGGAGGAGATAGAGAAGATCCAAAGAAGAGCGGCGCGTTTCGTCACAGGGTCATTTGGTAACCGTGATAGCGTTACGGAGATGTTTAATAAACTCAAGTGGCAGACTCTGCAAGAGAGGCGCTCTGCATCGCGGTGTAGCTTGCTCGCCAGGTTTCGAGAGGGTGCGTTTCTGGATGAGGTATCGAGTATATTGCTTCCCCCTACTTATACCTCCCGAGGAGATCACGAATGTAAAATTAGAGAGATTAGAGCGCGCACGGAGGCTTTCAGACAGTCGTTCTTCCTGCGAACCATACGCGACTGGAACAGGAAAGGGAGGTAATGACAGTGGCACGTAAGGTGCCCTCCGCCACACACCGTTGGGTGGCTTGCGGAGTATGAATGTAGATGTAGATGTAGACGGATATGTGGTGGGCTACCAGGTAAACCCTGAATTGTACACTATACTTATTTCAGTCTTCTGCGTTTTCGTCGAAGGCACGATACCGTGGCAGTAACTGTGGCATGGAAGCTGCAGGTGTGGCTGCCGATGCGCTGTTTACTGTTACAACAGCCGCCTGATGTGTGACAAATTGCTAGAGCTTCTCAAGTGACTTCATCTGAAATCTAGGGAACGTGTTCAGATACTGTGGAAATTGTACATCCATGTTAGGCAATGGGTCGGTAGGAAAACATCCATTGGAGGATTCTGTGGTGATAGTTGCGTTACGGAATAATGAAACTTAAATTGTGGTTGGGTAGTGGGTGGAGTGGATATCGCAACTAGTTAGACAATAGCAATGACAAAATGCAAATGGTGTGACGTACACAACGTGCTCCAACAATTGGAACAAACAATGTCACGATTGTGCAGTATTGGAAGAGGAGAATTAAGGCAAAGCCGTGTCGACACGGTTCCTGGCTTGGGAAGCCGCCACCTCGTCGCCAGTTTTGTAAAGGCTTCGTCGATACTGATGTGGAGGCCGAGTCGCCACTGTTGTTACGGTAGCCGAGTTTGTGAGTTCGTGAGACGGCTTCAGGTGCAGTACACCGCTATGACAATTTCTCTCATCCCCCTCCCCCCCCCCACCAACTATTACATAGCACTGCCCCAGGGTCAGGTAACAGGATAGGGGTACGAAGATTCTACAACATTCCAACAAATTAGTAACAAAGTCACACAAGTGAGTAGAAAAGGTTTACTTAGCTTTGTGAGTTACCGAATAATGAAGTCTACAACACTGCATGTAATATAACACAAAAAGGCCCGCAATGGCTAAGTGCAAATAATAGTAGGTAAACTACACAGTACATAGAAAATGCAATTTACTACAACTGTCTGTTCATTTGTAAGAGTTCACTAAACGACGTTCCCTGTATACGCCTTGGACGATGACCTATAGCCAAGTGGGTGAGAGCTGCTCTTCTATCTTCAGAGTAGTCTTCAGTCCATTGTCGTCTGGTCATTGGCGGATTGCACTCGGCCGGCAATTGGCCGAGGCGCAGCCGATATATTAATCCACAGCGCCGCCCATGGCGCTAGAGGAACTCGCTCAAGTGGCGAGTCTCCGTGGAATTGGCATCAGCACGCACCTGTGCGACTCTGGTGCTTGTGCCCTGGCTACGTCTTTTCGATCAATACAGCACTCTATAGACAAGAGTTAAGATGGAATAAAAAGAGTGGACGAGCAAGAACGAAGTACCCCGTGAAAAAAGGGTGTAAGTTATGGATGTAGTCTTTTTCCCCTACTGTTCAATCAGTACATCGAAGAAGCGATACTGGAAATAATGGCGCTGAATGGAATGAACAGTCTTATGAATACAGAATATGAAGTGAGAGTAAATCGAAGAAAAACGAAAGCAATGAGAAATATATAAAAAAATGAGAATAGGAAGAAACTTAACATCAGGATTGATGATCACGATGCATATTAACGAATTTTGCTACCTAGGCAGCAAAATGACCAATGACGGACGGGCCAAGGAAGACATCAAATGCACACTAACACTGGAAAAAAATGGTGTTCCTGTCCAAGAGAAGTCTACTAATATCAAACATAGGCATTCATTTGATGATGACGATGTTTGTTAGTGGGGCGCTCAACCACGCGGTCTTCTGCGCCCGTACAAGTCCCAATTTTTACACAGTCTAAGCTCTACACAATCAAATCGAGCCATGATCAGGAATGATGATAATAAAATGGTGAGGACCACACAAATACCCAGTCCTTAGGCAGAGAAAATATCCACGCCGGCGCTTTCATTTGAGGAAGAAATTTCTGAGAATGTACAGAGAAAAATGGACTGTGGGAAATCCGGAAGAGAATCAAATTGAAGTATTTGAGGCATGGTGCTTCAGACGAATGTTGAAAATTAGGTGGATTGATGAGATAAGGAATGAGGAGGTCCGGCGCAGAATCGGAATGTAAAGGATGATGAGGGAAACACTGACAAGAAGAATGGGCAGGATCATAGCACAATTGCTAAGACATCAGGAAATGACTTTCAAGCTACTAGAGGGAACTGTAGGGAGAAAAACTGTAGAGGGAGACAGAGATTGGAATGCATCCGGCAAATAATTGAGGACATAAAACTTCCTGGCATATTAAAACTGTGTGACGGACCAAGACTCGAACTCGGGAACTTTGATTTTTGCGGGCAGGTGCTCTACCACCTCACCTACCCAAGCACGACTAAGGACCCTTCCTCACAACTTCAGTTCTGCCAGTACTCGTCTTCTACCTTCCAATCTTCACAGAAGGTCTTCTGCGAACCTTGCAGAACTAGCACCCTTGGAAGAAAGAATATTGCGGAGACATAGATTAGCCACAGTCAGGGGGATGTTTCCAAATGAGATTTTCACTCTGCAGCGGAGTGTGCGTTGATATGAAACTTCCTGTGAGGACGGGTCGCAAGTCGTGCTTGGGTAGCTCAGGTGGTAGAGCACTTGCCCACAAAAGGCGAAGGTCCCGAGATCGAGACTAGGTCCGTCACACAGTTTTAATCTGACAGAAAGTTTCATATAAGCGCACACTCCGCTACAGAGTGAAAATCTCATTCTACAATTGAGAACATTGTTTGCAAGTGCTTCTCTGAGATGGAGACGTTGGTACAGGAGTAGATTTCTTGGCGGGCTGAATCAAGACTATTGACTCAGAAAAAAAAAATTGAATGACAAATAGACTCTAAATTTTAGACTCAGTTGGGGTACGACAGGGTTTTAGGGACCATAACGCCATTACAGCCTCGTTGAGCACAGCTATAAATAGGAATCCTAAGAAAGCTAATAGCATGTTTCAGTTTAACAAGAACAACAAGAGACGGATTTCAGATTACGTTACAGATTGAAAAGAAAATTTTATCTGCATCACTGACAATAGTGAGCGTCAATGGTCCGAGTTCAAGAGCATCATACAA
The DNA here is from genome assembly GCF_023898315.1 of Schistocerca nitens. Classification (NCBI taxonomy): domain Eukaryota; kingdom Metazoa; phylum Arthropoda; class Insecta; order Orthoptera; family Acrididae; genus Schistocerca; species Schistocerca nitens. The sequence continues at coordinate 315,415,414 of NC_064621.1, read as the reverse complement.
TACGCTTTAGACAGGTATATGCAGAGCAAAATCAAAAGGGATGGAGAACGGCCACTGTGGTTTGACAACCGTGTTAGAAAGCTGCTGCGAAAGCAAAGAGAGTTTCCCAGCAAATTTTCATGTGGCGAAACCGCCACAGGCAAGATAAAACTAAACGTAGCCAAAATTAGCGTAATAAGCCTTATGCGTGTATCGTTGAACTAATTCGAAAGCCGAATTGTATCTACCGTCTGACAGAAAAATCTAAGATGTTTGTTTGCATGTGAAATCAGTAAACAGTTCTAACCCATCTACCGAGACATTCTGTGATCATAATGGCACCGAAACGGAAGGCGGCACACAAAAGGCCGTCATACTATAAGCTTTTTCCAAAACTGTGTCATAGCGGATGTTCGTCCTGCATTTCCACATGTAAATTGACGTACCAACCACAAAATGCAGAATCGAAGTCAATGATTAACGGATATACAAGCAAATGAATTCGTTCAACTGGGGAAAGGCCAATCGACTTAAGGGGAGACCGTTTCCATCGTCGAACAGAAGTACGAAACGGTGTGCCTGTATTCCTGACAACGGTCTTTTCTAGAATTTTGAAACAAGTTTTATGCTCGCGTATTCGGGCATTATTGTATACCGGAAAACTGCTGAGCTGATATCAACATCACAACGATCGAGTGAGAGTCAGTCTGCTCTGTTGGTCCACGAAACCCAGATAGCTGTAGGCAGAGGCGCCCAGATAAACGCCGTATTCCTAGACGTTCGATGCGGTTCCCCACAGCACCTAACGAACAAAATAAGAGCACACGCAATGTCAGATCAATCATGTGAGTGGACTGGAGAGTTTCTAACAAACTGGAGGCAGCATGTCATTCTGAACGGAAATGAGTCTTCAGGCATAAAGGTATGTGGATGTCTTCGGACGTAAAAGTAACTTCGGGCACGTCGGGAGGGAGTGTTATAGGGAGTGTTATAGGGCCACTGCCATGTAAATGACGTAGCAGATAACGTCGGTATTTCGATGAGGTTTCTTGCGGATGATTTTGTTGTGCGCAGAGCGTTGTGAGCTAGAAAAATGTAGCTGAATGCAGAAATATCTACAGAGAATCAACGCTTTGTGCAGTGATTTGGAATCAACATAAAAAATGCGGCTTATTACGAACAAAATAGACAGAAAGACCCCTTATTGCATGACTACAATTGCAGAGCAATCGCTGGAAGCAGTTCTTCCATAAAGTATGTAGCAGTACGCGTAAGGAACGATCCGAAGTGGAACGACCGCATAATATTAATCGCGGGTAAGGCAGATTCCAGAATGAGATTCATTGAAAGAATCCCCAGGAAACCCTCCAGAAACATTAGAAGTAGCTTACAAAACTCTAGTTTTACCAATACTTGAATATGGGTTGTCAATCAGGGATCAACATCTGATAGGATCGGTGGAGCAGAGAATATTTAAAGGAGAGTAGCTCGATTCGTTATAGGTTCATTTGGTATGTTCAGTCAATTCTAGAGGCAGACTCTGCAAGAAAGGCGTTCTTTGTCACAAATGGTCTATTGTTAAGATTCCGAGAGTATACGTTCATAGAACTGTCAACCAATATATTGCTTCCTCCAACGTATATCTCACAAAAAGAGAATGAGGAAATGCAGCATCTACATCTACACTCCGCAAGCCCCGTTACGGTCTGCGGTGGAGTGTACTTCGTGTACCACTGCCTCTTTACCCTTTCCTGTTCCAGTAGCTTTTGGTTCGTGGGAAGACTGACTGCTAGCAAGTCTCCACCTGGAATCTCTCTAATTTTGAGAGAGTCCACACGGAGGCTTTCTATCAGTCATTCTTCCCGCGAATTATAAGTGAACTAGGAGCTACTTATATACGCCGAGACAAAACATTACGACCACCTACTTTAGCTTGATTATCCGTCTTTGGAACGAAATACATCATTTATTCTACGTATCAGGGATCCGACGGTTTGTTGGTAGATTTGTGTAGGTATGTGACATTAGATGTCTACGCACAGGTCACGAAATTCGCGTGAATAACGGGTCAGTGGTTTGTGTGTGTGGTGATGGCGCTCGATAGCTACCCAGATGGTTTCCATACGATTTAGATCAGTTGAATTTCGCCGCCGAAACATCAACGTGAGTTCACTAGTTCTCCTCAAACTACCGTAGCACGCTTCTGTCGTCGAGAAACGGATCATTATGCTGCTGAAAGATGTCATCGCCTTCAGTGAAGACATCGAGCATAAATGGATGCATGTGGTTCGTAGCTGTCATCGTGTCTTTGACTACTACTACAAGTCCCACGCAAGAGCGCGAAAATGTCTCCCACAGCATAATATTGCTCCCACCATCCTGCGTCCGTGGCACGCTGCACGTTTAGAGACGCAGTTCACCTACATGACGGCATTTCTCGAGACGACCATCGACCTAGTGTAGCGAAAATTTGATTTAACTGATGCATTTCCGTGGATCGTTGGTCGACTCCCTGTGGTTTCATACCCGCTGCAATCGTAATCGACGATGTCGTTTGGTCGATATTTGAACACATTGGGGTGGTCTGCTGCGGAGCTTCATGTTCAACGATGTACGATGAACGGTGGTCTCTGACTCCTCTGCGTGCACCATCATTGTGCTCTTTCGGCAGAGAAGTCACAGATTACCATCTATGTTACTTTACAGAGAAGACAAGCCTCCGAACTCCACGTTCTCTAAAGACTCGTGGACCTCCAAAATTTAGCACCTAATGGTAGTTTGGCTGTCCTTCCACCTCTTTCTTTAGATGCTCATGACAGTAGCATGTGAACATTGGACCATCTTCGCCGTTTTCGAGATACTCGTTCATATCATCTGCGTAATAATAATCTGTCCTTTGTCAAAGTCGTTTGTCTCAGTTGTATTTCCCCATCTGCAACCCATATCTTGGCAAAGGCGATCACCATCAGTGTCTGCTCCGCTTACATACTTTCAATACCACATCATGGAATCCAATGTCGCAGTGGTCATGGGAGTCCATACATGTGGAATTTGCCAGCCCCTTTCTAAGAGAGACATGGCTGAAGTTAAATAGCAGAGACTAAATCTTAATACCAGAGAAAAGGAGGCAAAAGCTCTTGGAACAAATATATCGCCATTGAAGGGCTCCAAGAAACAATTGTTTCGGATAATGGCCTCATTTTTCTCCCAGTACATGTCAGTCATTTCTGCATTCAGAACAATATAACGCACCTTTCAAGGAATGCCCAGCCTGCTACTTGACGGCTGCAAAGGTCTTGGCTTGTACCTTTGAGGGGGGCTAGAATGAATTGCACCCATCATGAAAGCCACACAGGGACCATATCCAGCTGGTCCTCTACACTCTATTCCACCTCCAAGACCACTGACATCCATCACGATCCTGGAGACACCCCCGCCACAAGCAGAGGACACATCGACACCAGACCCCAAGATTGACTGCAAATCCTTAGCTAAGTTGAACAGGCACGCTTTCCCCCTACAAGTATGGCTCTCATAATAACTGTAGGGGCCCTTCCGATGCTACGTGCCGATTTAGGGAGGTAAGGATTCTACATACCTGTCATCTGACAGCGAGGTCGATGCCTAGCGAAGTTCATTATCAACGGATTTGCCGCCAGCTGGTAAGGGACTCCAGCATTAGACCATAAATGGCAGGCTATTGATAATAATGTGAAGATAAAACCTGAGTGCCAGATAGCTTAAAGATACTTCTAATCATGATGTGCTTGCTAACCCGACATGTGTGACCTGGCTATTAACTGTATTTCAACTGTACTACTTTTCAGTAGATGTTCTGTAGGTTATTGAATGATTTATGGGAGCCGGGACTATCTCTGTGTGTGCTCAGCAATTCACCATGTTCCAACTTTAACTGAAATTGGGAACGATCAAGTGATTACAATTAATCCTGACCATTTGCATTAAAAAAATTGTATTGTGTCTTAGCAGGTGTGATAATCTTAGTTCACATTAGTAAAAATAAAACTTCTGTTGTCGTGAGATGGTATGACACAAGAAAAAAATTATCATTTTTCAGTAATAACCTGTCAGACCGACAATTATTACGTCTGTTTGTACAGGATACTGAAATGGAAAGAGGAGGACAGGCTTTCTGACAAGTCGTAGATATCGATGGTGCTAACATGAGTTTAGATTTGCATCCTGCATCGTTATGGTGGATTCTGTTCCAAATCTTTGAATCAGGGTCTATGCTCTTATATTTGGAAACTGAAAACGTCTGAGTGTTTACTATGTTTTCGTGTCCTCTCTCATTAGAATTATAACATTATGTTTTGGAGCAATTCCTCATTGTGACAGAAGATGATCGCTGCAGGGAAGAGCATAGTGACCATAATTTTGTATGATGGGCGTTCAAGAATCTCAAGTACAGTCCAATTTAAAAAGTTGGTTTCACTGACACACGTCTAATTATACATTTATATCTCATAAATTTTGTTGGCAGCAAGCAATATAATAATATTAAAAAATTTTGACGCCTATAAATTCACTACTCGCGGTGTAGAGCATTCAGGATCATCAAACGACTATCATGATTTAGGTTTCTCCAAACAATATGAAGTCAAGTCTGAGATGGTTCCTACTATAAGGCTACAGTTGACTGCCTGTCCTATCCACATCAAATGAGATCATTAAGCATACCGTAAGTACTATGTTATTTTTGTTGTTTTCAAACTATAATAGTGTGAAATATCCAATATCAACTGATAAGTGAAACTACTACCATCCTTACTACTACTACTACTACTACTACTACTACTACGTATCGTGCCATACAATTCTGACTCCTTTTACCCGGTAATGCAGATAATGAAATGGGTAGAAATATTTTGTTAACGTTTACTGAAGCCATAGCTGAGCGACAACTCGTTCTAATCTACAGACGAATTGTTAAGAATAAATCACTATATGAAAAAACAAAGAGAGAAAAAGAAACGATTAATGTGAAAGACAGTCTATGAGCCGTTTCTTAAATAAATTAGTTTTAGCTTTACAACCCATCTATATTAAATTACCGATGTACCCAAGACATGGCTATAGTTTACAGTGGTTAGTTTAATGTATACATTTATCGCAAGATGGAAACTTTGCTTGGTAGCTCAGTTTCTCACTAGAAGACTGGTAAGTACCATTAGGTTATTTGAAAAACGGAAGGTAATGGTTCAGGTGCTTCGCAAATAACGTTAAAATTTGCTAGAATAAAAGAAAAAATGACACTGAATGTCAGTTACATGTGCAGAAGAAACTGAGGGTTAGTGTCAAAGTATACAAAACAACTAAGACTGACCAGAAATCAGAAGAAAAGACATCAGATCTACATGTAAGATACATAATCTAGAATCTGAAGGCATTTATTGTTTTTGCTTCTTCGCTTAAATTCAGAACGTGTAACAGTTATTATTTTTGTGGTGTCACCGCCAGACACCACACTTGCTAAGTGGTAGCTTTAAATCGGCCGCGGTCCATTAGTACATGTCGGACCCGCGTGTCGCCACTGTCAGTGATCGCATACCGAGCGCCACCACACGGCAGGTCTCGAGAGACTTACTAGCACTCGCCCCAGTTGTACGGACGACGTAGCTAGCGATGCACACTGACGAAGCCTCGCTCATTTGCAGAGCCGATAGTTAGAATAGCCTTCAGCTAAGTCAATGGCTACGACCTAGCAAGGCGCCATTAGCATTACATAGCTTGTATCTAAAGAGTCTCACTAGTATCGTCAAGAGCGATGTACCACAAGGATGGATTAAAGTTAAGTATTCCAGGAGCTACGTACTTTTCTTTATAGCATTCATTACGTATCCTGTTTCAGACCTATCTACTAGCCTGCGTGACTTAACGCGTGCCTTTCGGCTACTTCCGAGTGGCGTGGCTGTCTTGTTACGCCACAACAATTTTTATATTATTTCGTGCTTTTGAATACCTGTATAACCTACGTTTTTCTCTTGGCATAGCTTGTATGTTTGTGTCGACACAAATGCCGTATTTCGTAACCTCGACATAAGGAAAACTTGTGTACTACACTTCTGAAATGTTATACTACCCAGAACAACTACTCGAAGAGATGAATGAAAATTGTACCTGTTCAGCGGCGAAGACATGGTACGTAAATGATGCCAGTAAACAGTCGACGACAATCTACAGTTACATACTGTATACCAGGTGAAGAAGGAAATAGAGTGCATGTATGACGGCAGACGTTTAAAGATATTTTTGTAGTATATAGAAGAACTCTTCGATCTCTAGCCTCGAGAAAACGAACAGGGAATTAATATTTGAAGAAAAGAGAGGAAAGTTTGCTAATTCAAAAAAAGCTTTCCATTGGGGTTATATACAACATGAAATAAAACACAAATAGCACACCGAGAACAAGAATTCACTACTCACTTAACTTCCACAGATTGTATCATTCTTTCAGATCGTCTGATTCCTCAATCAGTGTTTCACACAGAGATTATGCCGAAATTTTTAAGGAAGGGTTTCCCAACCTTTCATGCAGATTACAAAGTTCCGACACCTGGAAGACCTGTGATCACCTTTATTGTGAAATAAAATGTTTCCAAGCTACTCCAGAATCGGAAATAGCAAAACCTTAACTTCAGCAACACCTTGAAAATCAGAAAAGAATATGAGACTCCAATCTCAGGATGCCTGGTAACAACGTAGTGTGGTTTGCATAAATCTGAAGCAGGTTTTATTTGTTACACATTTGTAGATTCTGAAGTATTTCATGAGAGACAGTCTTGCTATACATACAGAAAATTGATACTTACATTTAAAACATTTTAACTAAGTAACGTAGGAATCTTTTTTCACTACTCACTGTTGATGTGGCCGTTGGGGTGTTTGGAGGGAGGGGCAGAGGTTGGTCACAAATTGATAGTTATCTATGTCTTCTGTTGGTGTGGAGCTGCGTCTCTTTATTTATTATGATACCCTTTTTTATTTGACAGACGTTCGCTTAGGACTTAAGAGTTCCAAAACTTCGTTGCATCAATGGTTCACTGGCGATGCTGTTGGGGGACATTATGCCAATTCACTGTTTTGCCATTGTTTTCCGACGTGATTCAGTGCACAAATTTTGCATATAAACACTACACACTTAATGCAATATGCCGACCTTGCAGCCTGTGAATGAGCCTCGATTACCGCAGTTTACATACATCGGTGTTCACGATACTGACAGGTTGGTAGCCGTTTATTTCACATTGGCACGTCTTGTGTCTATTGCATTAGAGCTGGCTTAAGACTACTGAAGAACACTGAGTTCTAGAATTTGGTTATTTTCTTAAAAACATTATTTCCATATCTTGTACTATGAATGAAAATATCCATTTCTTCCATGATACCCATTCTTTCGGTTTTTGCGATTTTGTGCAAAATTTCGAGATTGATTTCGATTTTCAAAGGGTGGCCTGTGTCTTTAATGTGTGTTGCTACTCATGATTTGTTATATTTATCCAGTCTGTAGCAGACTTAATTTTCGTTAAACGAATTCCGAAATTTCTGGCTTTTAGCCTATATAATGTAAGTTCCACATTCTGTAGTCAATTTTGAAAAACACAACCAAAAGACGTCTTTCAATAACGTGCGGGTCAGGCAGCACCATACTAAAATACTCCGTACATTCCCCCAGCCCCCCTTCACCCCCTCCCATCCACCATATAGATCAATGTGATACAGAGCCCACATATTTGCTCTTCGACAAACACAACTTCAACAAGAAACAAAAACTAGAAAAGGTACCACTATAAACAATGGATATGATCCTTCACTATTTAATACAGTGTCACGACAGGTGAAAGATCAAAATATAAATTGAATAAACAACGTTAACCTAAATCACAACTGACAGCAGTCCGGTAGCTACTTGTGTAGAAATGACACACATTGGTCCCGTGTCTGCAAATTAGCGAGTGTATTCATAAACACAGAAGTAAAAGTAAGTTTCAGTACGAACAGTAACCTACGTAGGAAGCTAATTCACAATATAAAACTGCCAACCGCCTCCATGGTCGGGGTCGCCGGCACGGTAGCTCAGCGTGTTCGTTAAAAGGTCTGGATTCCCTACATAATAAAATAATAATATAAAATCTAACCATAAAAGGAGTGAAGTATTCAACGATCAACTGAAGCAGGTGCCAAGTGGCGTCCGTCCAGACGAAATGCCGAGAACAAGACGAGTGGAATAATATGAAAGAAAGGGTCGCTAACGCCTCATTGTGCGGTGGCGTTAGACCGGGTGGTAAGCCTGTTCGAATCCCGGTGGTGAGAAAAATGTCACTTCCTGTTATCTTGCCACCACGGAGAGGTGGTGGCTGCAGTTCCTGATCATCAGACTCTGCGCCAATGCCCTGTTTTAAATACCAAATATCTCGGTGTCTCATGAAGTGAACGCATGTGTTGACGGCAATCTCTCCGTTGGATGGAGACGTTAAGCTTGGCAGTGCCTTTGCTGCTATGCGCGACAAACATTACACTACATTACACGCATACACACACACACACACACACACACACACACACACATATATATATATATATATATATATATATATATATATATATATATATGTAGTATTCCCAGTAAAAACTATAAAACCGACAGTTACAGATATTGATGCATCTAGCATTTACAAAATTACTAGTAAACAACGCAACAAATATTGCATAGGCCAAACAAGCGAGATTTAAAAATTCGATTTAAAGAAAATTTAGTCTGCTACACACTCAAAAAATATAACAAATCATCGGTAGTAACACACGTTAAAGGCCATTCGAAAATCAAAGGGAGTCTCGCCAATTTTCATAAAGTCAGAAAAACCAACAGAATGGATATCAGCAAAGTTATGGATATTTTCATTCGTGTTACAACATATGGAGATATTATCCTCAGTGAAATAACCAAATAATAGAACTCAAAGTTCTTCAGTCCTAATCCAATTCTAATGCAATAGCTTCGAGACGTACCAGTGTGAAAGAAACGTCTACCAGACTGTCAGTATCGCGAATATTGATGTAAGCATGAAATGACGGCCCTTATTCACATGCTGCAAGAGCAGAGCATCGTATACAGTGTATATTGTTTCCGTGTACGTCGAAAAATTTGTGCAGTGAATCACGTCGAATAAGAGTGGCAAAATAGATAGTGCAAAAGCGTAATGTCAAACGAATCTTTGGAACGCCTAAATCGTAAGTGAACTACTGTAAAACATAACCGTAACAACTAAAGCAAAACTACCTGCTTCCCACCTAGGCTTTGGTGTCAGTCATATCAAACAAGAAGACATTGCTCCACATCGGGTGATGTCATCACTGGACATCAATTTGTGGCTATCTACTGCCTTCCTCCCTCCAGATATCCCAACACTTTAAGATGAGCAGAACATGCAACATGCAACGCGTTGCAATATGTTAAACATAATGCAAATAAAAATGGCTGCTTGCAGACATTACAAATATTCCACACAGTCTAGAGTCCCAAACGTAGCCTGTATGATCACAAGCAATAATAAAGTGAATTTCGGTTTATTGTCTGTCTTTACCTTCGAATCTTATTCCCTTTATTGTGTCCATGGCACTGACCTTTTCGGAGACATGCAATTCACATCCGACGCAGATTAAAGGCAATCCATTATTGCTGATTCAAATGACGCGGATTATGCCCGTGGTGGATTGGGGAAAATCTGACCCGTCAAAAGCAGATAGAAAATTCACTTTCCTTCTGGTGCTACCGTGGCGAACGCTGAAAGCTCATTCCGAAAAAAATGGAGAGCAACGAACAAAGTGATCCCAGTAAATACGCTTAAGAGAGAGCCTGCGGCAACTCGCCTCCCACATAAATTTTATTTTACAATATGTCTCTTCCTTCTATGTGCTTTCCACAAAAGGTATTGTTTGTTATCCGGTGACTTCGTAGAAGGGAGGTGCAGTGAGAGAAAACTGTTTTATCTCCCAGTCTGGTCATTTACGAGTTAGTTGTTCTTAAAAAGACGGTTAAGAATGGGACGTCACTGACCGCATTACGAAATTTTTTCTGATGAGAATACTGAGTGGTAGTTTAAGACACGAAGCTCTGACGTATGCTCCCTTCTCGTGATTCCAGGAACGCTGCAAACAAGAGAACGGACGATTGGAGTTTATAATGGGAGAATATGCAGAACACAAAAATTATATATTTTGCTAGCGCCAAGCAAACTTGGTGCTCACCAGTGGACGATGGTTTTTTGTTAGACACTCTGATGAAAGAAAGCACAAAAGATGTGTAATCTTCTCATTCTTGTGGCAGATTTCATTCGGGTGGCAGCTTTTGTTTCTGGTGGAGGACACCATCACTGGCAGCAGATGGCTCTTTCATAACAAACTTTGAAGCAAATAGAGGGTATTCACTTGCAGAGAACGCTGGGCAAGACGTCCATTGTCAACGCACAATCTGCACGTCCACATCCACATACATGACTATGTAGACAGGCAGATTGCATGTAAATCTTACGTTCTCTTTCCAGAACGACTCTGCCATCTTTGGTTTCATATTTCCATTATATTGTAGCTACTAACACGTCAGAAAATTGATATGGGACAATGCAGTTCCCCCAGAGAATTATCTTTCTCAACCATACCATTAGTTATTATAAATTAGTTTCATATCTTATTTTTGATGGGGTTGCTGTGAGCCTCATTAAAATTCCTGTATTGTCGTTTGTAGATTTGTGCACATTAGGAATAGCAACAAACATTTGGATATGCGTGGGCCTACGTTTTGCTTAGTAATTAGTAAATACATTTCATGATGTTCTTCAACAGTCTATCATGGGAATACCGGTACTGAAATTCAGTATTAACTCCTTCCGCACAGGCCATCAAGGCCCAAAGGTACCGACTGGCCGCCGTGTCATCCTCCACCCACAGGCGTCACTGGATGTGGATACGGAGGCGCATGTGATCAGCACACTGCTCTCCAGGCCATATGTCAGTTTCCGAGACAGCAACCGCTACTTCTCAATCAAGTAGCTCCTCAGTTTGCCTCACAAGGGCTGAGAGCACCCCACTTGCCAACAGCGGTCGGCAGACCAGGTGGTCACCCATCCTGCCAGACAGCACTTAACTTCGGTGATCTGACGGGAACCGGTGTTACCACTGCGGCAGGACCGTGGGCTAATTCAGTATTAGGGCCGCCCTTTTCCCACTAGCTGCGTTAAATCCGTTGCATTACTTTGATAAAGCACTGATGTGGCGCCATCAGTCGCTCAGCGGCCCCAGACTGATGCAGATCCACTGGAGGCTCACATCGGTATTTTGCAGCACGTCTAAATTAACATGGGTTGCAGAAATAGCAATCTTGGGACAATGACATCATGTTTTCCGTCCACGGGATAAAAGAAGCAGGGCGTTTCAGTGTCTACAGTGATGACTTGATGCATTGTTCTATTCCTGGAGCAATATTTTTCCTATGGTTTCGCCCTGTCGTTGTCAGAACAAAATAGGTTAACATGCAGAGGCAGGCAAAATTTTGGACTGCATTGTATGTCCAATATTGTTAACTGTTACACACAAAAAGTCTAATAAATAATATTGGAAAATTACTAGGGCTGTTCAGGAGATGTTTCTGGACGCCTGTACGCAAGCAAGTTTAGGGAAATGCAGGACGGTCTACATTAACATCCGTCAAATAATTTGGGAAGTGCATCTGGAGCTATTTAAAGTCTAAGTACTACATAAGAAATACTGAAGAAACATGCATACCCATAACAGCACGACACTTTTGATCCCACTCCATCATGCTAATGTCTGTACTAAACTCTTACTGGTTTCATAAATACGACAATAAAGTGACCTGTGATACCAAATTAGAGTTTGGACCATATCTCAAGATCCAAAAGACAGCTAAACTACTGATCTATAATAGTAGTGCAATGGGGATCCTGGCCCACTTAGCACATAAATGAGGTTTTGAAGTATGCAATACCACAGACATCAGAATACAATGTGGCGTCCACTATACTTTGAAAATATCAACTGTCAGAACAGTTTGCCTCACGACAATAGGTAGCTGACCTATCAAGAACCTCATATGGTACCACCTGATGACTTCCCTCTACTGCCCCTTCCTCCAACTGCCCCCTCTCCAGATAAACATATCTCGGGTTTTAAACTGGAAAACCTATAAGAAATACAAAATGTTGAGACTGGCCCACTTTTACTTGCATAGAAATTAAAAAAAAAATCGTGACCCTCTTTATCCGACCTTGTAACAAGCATTCAGAATGTACTAGCAAATTTGTCATTAAAAATGATACATACATATTAAATGTCAACTATATTTTCTATACACACACACACACACACACACACACACACACACGCACTGCATAATGTTCCACATCCCTGTCCTCTCCTTCAATTAAAGTATAGTATTTTAGCCACCATTAAAATGAAAGACCCAATTGCAATGTAGCCCTATCTGAGTTGCCCTCACAGCAATTCAAATTGGGGAGCAGGGAGAAAAGGCGATTCATATGGTCTTACTACCTCACACCCTTCATAGGACTGTGATCTAGGCTATATTGAAAACTGCACCCTTTCAAAGTATAGTTGACACTATCTAGTACTGTGACATCTGTAGTATCGCATACTTAATTTTTTTTATCACAAAACCCATCACGTTTCTCTGTTTCTTATTCTCGAAAGCCTAGTATTTTACCCACCATTAACATATAAAAACTAACATCGGTGTGGTTTCTCGACTGTGCTACAAAGTATAAGAACGACATGAATTACTTATCTCAAAATATGTAACACTCTGACAAAAGTACCTAAATTTATTAAAATGAAGAAAATTTTTTTCATTCTGTTTTCACTAGTGTCTTCAACAAACTGTTTAAGATATGGCTTACCAGTAGCAAGGGAAAATTTCGGGGAAACTTATATATTAGTCGCTACAGAATATTAAAATATGTAAAATGTGCCCAAAAATAGTTATATTCAACATTTACTTATCCTACATAATTAACAAAGTAGTAACACCCAACTATCGAAAATGAGTTTTACTTGTAGTATTATTCAGTAAAACTTCGAGAGTGGGTGGAGTTCTCAACGTACGAATCTATGTAGCTTACTAGATGTGAAAGCTTCAGAGCCAGTTCTATCCCTAATTTATAGCTCAGTGAATTAATACTATTAACTATGGGCCACCGGTATCCTATAAATCCTTGGTGCCTGTGTAACATACGGGTTAAGTCTTTTATTCATGTCGAAGTTAATGGTGGTGCTTGGGACTATTTGTTTATCTTGGTCCTGGTATCCCCCTTATGTCTTGTAAATGGGTGCACTAAACAGATCTGGCATTTGTTTCTTGTAATCTGCTATGTACAGTGTTGTGATGGCGATTCCCTTGTTTGCTTGTATTACTACTAAGTGAGGGAAATTCTGCTGTGCAATATCATGACCTCTTTTCTTGCTAATGTCTACTTTAAGAGGCTTTGCGTGACCCAGGACTCGTACCTTTTCTTTTTGGATAATTTCCGCCCCAGCTTATGGTAAATTACGCATCGAAGCCTTGACTGAACCACGATGTCTTCTTTCGGAATTCGTTTCGATGCGATTACGTAATTTATCTTCTCATCTAGAATATGTAAGTTTTCATCGCATAGGATGTAGCCGCAGAAGTTAGCCACTGACCACTGTTTCTCCAGCATCAGTGATTGTGCTCCCTGCCACCGTTGGATAAGCAACTGCCAGCAGCAAGTCGTATACTCTTAGCTCACTTACTTGTTACTTAGATTAATTCTTAATTTCTTAGCGTGTTTTTGGTACTTGCATTGCTTAATTCATAAATTTCGGGCGTATTATAGTATTTGAGAGTTGTAGCATCGCGTTTTAGTTCCTGAATAGTGTAATAGTGTAAATTCGCGTAGTCGTCTGTCTTCTGTTTTTGTTTTGAACGGCCAGTGTTGGTTGGTCACAGCCAGTGTCCTCCCTGCCGCCGTTGGATAAGCAGCTGCCAGCAGCAAGTCGTATACTCTTAGCTCACTTATTTGTTACATAGTTTAATTCTAAATTTGTTTTCGTGTTTTTGGTACTTGCATTGTTTAATTCATAAATTTCGGGCGTATTACAGTATTTGAGAGTTGTAGCATCGCGTTTTAGTACCTGAATAGTGTAAAATCGCGTAGTCTCCTTTCGCCGCCGAGCAGTGAGTCAGCAGTGTGCAAGTAGCAGCATTACTGCATTTACTAGGCAGTCTTGTATTTTAATAACCGTTTAACTTTTGTGTCGAATTGTTTGTGCTCTCTGTAGATTAGTTCAGACGTTCTTTGCACAACAGTTTTTAGATGGATAAGGACTGCAACTGCTGTGTTCGGATGCAGGCTGAGTTGGCATCCCATCGCTCCCAGCTTCAGGCTGTGTTGGCTTCGGTCACACAGCTTGAGGCTGTTGCCAATGGGCATTACTGTGGGCCTCCGGATGGGGGTTTGTCGGGGACGGCCAGCTCGTTCCACACATTCCCCAATCGGACTACGACTGTAGCTGCCCAGGATACTGCCCACATTGAGGCTGACCCCTCACCTGTGGTAGAGTGGGAGGTCATCTCGAGGTGTGGCAGGGGGCGAAAGACATTCCGGAGGGCTGAACGGAAGGCCTCTCCAGTTTGTCTGAGGAACCAGTTTCAGGTTCTGTCTCAGGCTGATACTGATCTTCGGCCAGACATGGCTGCTTGTCCTGTTCCAGAGGTTGCCCCTCAGTCTGCAAGATCTGGGCGGTCGCGGAGGGTGGGCTTACTGGTAGTTGGGAGCTCCAACGTCAGGCGCGTAATGGGGCCCCTTAGGGATATGGCAGCAAGAGAGGGGAAGAAAACCAATGTGCACTCCGTTTGCATACCGGTGGGAGTCATTCCAGATGTGGAAAGGTCCTTCCGGATGCCATGAAGGGTACAGGGTGCACCCATCTGCAGGTGGTCACTCATGTCGGCACCAATGATATGTGTCGCAATGCATAGGAGGAAATCCTCTCTGGCTTCCGGTGGCTATATGATTTGGTGAAGACTGCCAGTCTCGCTAATGGGATGAGCTCACCACCTGCAGCATCGTCGACGGGACTGACTGCAGACCTTTGGTACAGAGCCGAGTGGAGGGTCTGTATCAGAGGCTGAGACGGTTCTGCAACCGTGTGGGCTGCAGATTCCTCGACTTGTGCCATAGGGTGGTGGGGTTTCGGGTTCCGCTGGATAGGTCAGGAGTCCACTACACGCAGCAAGCGGCTACACGGGTAGCAGGGGTTGTGTGGCGAGGACTGGGCGGTTTTTTAGGTTCGATAGCCTTGGGTAAGTACAGAAAGGGCAACAGCCTCAAAGGGTGCGGGGCAAAGTCAGGACGTGCGGGGACAAGACGCCTCCTGAGACGCAGCAATGTAGGAGTAGGCAAAATGCAACAGGGAATAACAATATTAATGTGCTAATAGCGTAAGTAGGCTGTTTATGTTTTCTTATTGGTAACGCCATGTACCGCTCTATATGAAAATCACTGGCTGTGCTGTGTGCAGTCTGTGGCTGGGTGGCATTGTTGTAATATTCGCCATTGTAGTGTTCGGCGGTTGGCTGTTAACAGCGCATAGCTTTGCACAGTTGGAGGTTAGCTGCCAGCAGTGGTAGATGTGTGGAGAGAAATGGCAGAGTTTTGAAATTTGTAAGACTGGATGTCATGAACTGCTATATATATGATGACTATTAAGGTAAATACATTGTTTGTTCTCTGTTAAAATCTTTCATTTACTAACTATGCCTATCAGTAGTTAGTGCCTTCCGAAGTTTGAATCTTTTATTTAGCTGGCAATAGTGGTGCTTGCTGTATTGCAGTAGTTCGAGTAACGAAGATTTTTGTGAGGTAAGTGATTTGTGAAAGGTATAGGTTAATGTTAGTCAGGGCCATTCTTTTGTAGGGGTTATTGAAAGTCAGATTGCGTTGCGCTAAAATATACTGTGTGTAAGTTTAAGCACAGTCTTGTATAATTGTTCAAAGGGGACGTTTCATATGGCGACCTTGCCAGAATACGAACCTGGAAGCAAAACAATTAGTAAAATTTTTTTGTGGGGAGCATGGGGGCTATGTTAGTAGTCTGTTTATGTTTTCTTATTGGTAACGCCAAGTAGCGCTCTATATGAGAATCACTGGCTGTGCTGTGTGCAGTCTGTGGCTGGGTGGCATTGTTGTGATATTTGCCATTGTAGTGTTGGGCTGTTGGCTGTTAACAGCGCAAAGCATTGCGCAGTTGGAGGTGAGCCGCCAGCAGTGCTGGATGTTGGGAGAGAAATGGCGGAGTTTTGAAATTTGTAAGACTGGATGTCACGAACTGCTATATATATGATGACTATTAAGGTAAATACATTGTTTGTTCTCTGTTAAAATCTTTCATTTGCTAACTATCCCTATCAGTAGTTAGTGCCTTCCGTAGTTTGAATCTTTTATTTAGCTGGCAGTAGTGGCGCTCGCTAAATTGCAGTAGTTCGAATAACGAAGATTTTTGTGAGGTAAGTGATTTGTGAAAAGTATAGATTAATGTTAGTCAGGGCCATTCTTTTGTAGGGATTATTGAAAGTCAGATTGCGTTGGGCTAAAAAATACTGTGTGTCAGTTTAAGCACAGTCTTGTATAATTGTTCAAAGGGGACGTTTCAATAGTAAACTGCAGGAGCGTCTATAGAAAGGTCCCAGAACTACTCTCATTAATAAACGGTCACAACGCCCATATAGTACTAGGGACAGAAAGTTTTCTGAAACCAGACGCAAACAGTAATGAAATCGTAAACTCAGATTGGAATGTATACCGCAGAGACAGGCTGGACGGTGAAGGGGGAGGCGTGTTTATAGCGATAAGAAGTGCAATAGTATCGATGGAAATTGACGGAGATCCGAAATGTGAAATAATTTGGGTTAAGGTCACGGTTAAAGCAGGCCCAAATATGGTAATTGGATGTCTCTATAGGCCCCCTGGCTCAGCAGCTGTTGTGGCTGAGCACCTGAAGGATAATTTGGATAATATTTCGAGTAGATTTCCCCACCATGTTATAGTTCTGGGTGGAGATTTTAATTTGCCAGATATAGACTGGGAGACTCAAACGTTCATAACGGGTGGCTGGGTCAAAGATTCCAGTGAAATTTTTTAAGTGCTTTATCTAAAAACTACCTTGAGCAGTTAAACAGAGAACCGACTCGTGGCGATAACATATTAGACCTTCTGGTGACAAACAGACCCGAACTATTTGAAACAGTTAACGCAGAACAGGGAATCAGCGATCATAAAGCGGTTACTGCATCGATGATTTCAGCCGCAAACAGAAATATTAAAAAAGGTAGGAAGATTTTTCTGTTTAGCAAAAGTGACAAAAGGCAGGTTACAGAGTACCTGATGGCTCAACACAGAAGTTTTGTCTCAAGTACAGATAGTGTTGAGGATCAGTGGACAAAGTTCAAAACCATTGTACAATATGCGTTAGATGATTATGTGCCAAGCAAGATCGTAAGAGATTGAGAAGAGCCACCGTGGTACAACAACCGAGTTAGGAAACTGCTGCGGAAGCAAAGGGAACTTCACAGCAAACATAAACATAGCCAAAGCCTTGCAGACAAACAAAAATTACGCGAAGCGAAATGTAGTGTGAGGAGGGCTATGCGAGAGGCGTTCAATGAATTCGAAAGTAAAGTTCTTTGTACTGACTTGGCAGAAAATCCTAAGAAATTTTGGTCTTATGTCAAAGCGGTAGGTGGCTCAAAACCAAATGTCCAGACACTCTGTGACCAAAATAGTATTGAAACAAAGGATGACAGACTAAAGGCCGAAATACTAAATGTCTTTTTCCAAAGCTGTTTCACAGAGGAAGACTGCAGTGTAGTACCTTCTCTGGATTGTCGCACAGATGACAAAATGTTAGATATCGAAATAGACGACAGAGGGATAGAGAAACAATTAAAATCGCTCAAAAGAGGAAAGGCCGCTGTACCTGATGGGATATCAGTTCGATTTTACACAGAGTACGCGAAGGAACTTGCCCCTCTTCTTGCAGCGGTGTACCATAGGTCTCTAGAAAAGCGTATCGTTCCAAAGGATTGGAAAAGGGCACAGGTCATCCCCGTTTTCAACAAGGGACGTAGATCAGTTGTAGAATTTTGGAACACGTATTATGTTCGAGTATAATGACTTTTCTGTAGGAATCAGCATGGGTTTCGAAAAAGACGGTCGTGTGAAACCCAGCTCGCGCTATTCGTCCACGAGACTCAGAGAGCCATAGACACGGGTTCACAGGTAGATGCCGTGTTTCTTGACTTCCGCAAGGCGTTCGATACAGTTCCCCACAGTCGTTTAATGAACAAAGTAAGAGCATATGGAGTATCAGACCAATTGTGTGATTGGATTTAAGAGTTTCTAGATAACAGAACGCAGCATGGCATTCTCAATGGAGAGAAGTCTTCCGAAGTAAGAGTGATTTCAGGTGTGCCGCAGGGAAGTGTCATAGGACCGTTGCTATTCACAATATACATAAATGACCTTGTGGATGACGTCGGAGGTTCACTGAGGCTTTTTGCAGATGATGCTGTGGTGTATCGAGAGGTTGTAACAATGGAAAATTGTACTGAAATGCAGGAGGATCTGCAGCGAATGGACGCATGGTGCAGGGAGTGGCAATTGAGTCTCAATGTAGACAAGTGTAATGTGCTGCGAATACATAGAAAGATAGTTCCCTTATCATTTAACTACAAAATAGCAGGTCAGCAACTGGAAGCAGTTAATTCCATAAATTATGTGGGAGTACGCATTAGGAGTGATTTGAAATGGAATGATCATATAAAGTTGATCGTCGGTAAAGCGGATGCCAGACTGAGATTCATTGGAAGTATCCTAAGGAAATGCAATCCGTAAACAAAGGAAGTAGGTTACTGTACGATTGTTTGCCCACTGCTTGAATACTGCTCAACAGTGTGGGATCCTTACCAGATAGGATTCATAGAAGAGATAGAGAAGATCCAACGGAGAGTAGCGCGCTTCGTTACAGGATCATTTAATGATTGCGAAAGCGTTACGGAGATGATAGATAAACTCCAATGGAAGACTCTGCAGGACAGACGCTCAGTAGCTCGGTACGGGCTTTTGTTTAAGTTTGTAGAACATACCTTCACCGAAGAGTCAAGCAGTATATTGCTCCCTCCTACGTATATCTCACGAAGAGACCATGAGGATAAAATCAGAGAGATTAGAGCCCACACAGAAGCATACCGACAATCCTTCTTTCCACGAACAATACGAGACTGGAATAGAAGGGAGAACCGATAGAGGTACTCAGGGTACCCTCCGCTACACACCGTCAGGTGGCTTGCGGAGTATGGATGTAGATGTAGATGTAGACCAAGCAGCAATCGGTATTGTAATTGTAAACTGTCGAAGCTGCATTGGTAAAGTACCACAACTTCAAGCGCTGATACAAAGCACCGAAGCTGAAATCGTTATAGGTACAGAAAGCAGGCTGAAGCCAGAGATAAATTCTGCCGAAATTTTTACAAAGGCACAGACGGTGTTTAGAAAAGATAGATTGCATGCAACTGGTGGTGGCGTGTTTGTCGCTGTTAGTGGTAGTTTATCCTGTAGTGAAGTAGAAGTGCATAGTTCCTGTGAATTATTATGGGTGGAGGCTACACTCAACAACCGAGCTAGGTTAATAATTGACTCCTTTTACCGACCTCCCGACTCAGCAGCATTAGTGGCAGAACAACTGAGAGAAAATTTGGAATACATTTCACATAAATTTTCTCAGCATGTTGTAGTCTTAGGTGGAGATTTCAATTTACCAGATACAGACTGGGACACTTAGATGTTTAGGACTGGTGGTAGGGACAGAGCATCGAGTGACATTATACTGAGTGCACTATCCGAAAATTACCTCGAGCAATTAAACAGAGAACCGACTCGTGGAGATAACATCTTGGACCTACTGATAACAAACAGACCCGAACTTTTCGACTCTGTAAGTGCAGAACAGGGAATCAGTGACCATAAGGCCGTTGCAGCATCCCTGAATATGGAAGTTAATAGGAATATAAAAAAAGGGTGGAAGGTGCATCTGTTTAGCAAGAGTAATAGAAGGGAGAATTCAGACTACCTAATAGATCAAAAAGAAAATTTCTGATCCGACACTGACAATGTTGAGTGTTTATGGAAAAAGTTCAAGGCAATCGTAAATTGCGTTTTAGACAGGTGCGTGCCGAGTAAAACTGTGAGGAACGGGAAAAACCCACCGTGGCTCAACAACAAAGTTAGGAAACTTCTACGAAAGCAAAGAGAGCTACATTCCAAGTTTAAATGCAGCCAAATCCTCTCAGACAGACTGAAGCTAAACGACGTCAAAGTTAGCGTAAGGAGGGCTATGCGTGATGCGTTCAGTGTATTCGAAAGTAAAATTCTATGTACCGACTTGGCAGAAAATCCTAGGAAGTTCTGGTCTTACGTTAAATCAGTAAGTGGCTCGAAAAAGCATATCCAGACACTCCGGGATGATGATGGCATTGAAACAGAGGATGACATGCGTAAAGCTGAAATACTAAACACCTTTTTCCAAAGCTGTTTCACAGAGGAAGACCGCACTGCAGTTCCTTCTCTAAATCTTCACACAAACGAAAAATGGCTGGCATCGAAATAAGTGTCCAAGGAATAGAAAAGCAACTGGAATCACTCAACAGAGGAAAGTCCACTGGACCTGACGGGATACCAATTCGATTCTACACACAGTACGCGAAAGAACTTGCCCCCCTTCTAACAGCCGTGTACCGCAAGTCTCTAGAGGAACGGAAGGTTCCAAGTGATTGGAAAAGAGCACAGGTAGTCCCAGTCTTCAAGAAGGGTCGTCGAGCAGATGCGCGAAACTATAGACCTATATCTCTGACGTTGATCTGTTGTAGAATTTTAGAACATGTTTTTTGCTCGCGTATCATGTCGTTTTTGGAAATCGAGAATTGACTCTGTAGGAGTCAACATGGATTCCGGAAACAGCGATCGTGTGAGACCCAACTCGCTTTATTTTTTCATGAGACCCAGAAAATATTAGATACAGGGTCCCAGGTAGGTGCTATTTTCCTTGACTTCCGGAAGGTGTTCGATACAGTTCCGCACTGTCGCCTGATAAACAAAGTAAGAGCGTACGGGAATATCAGACCAGCTGTGTTGCTGGATTGAAGAGTTTTTAGCAAACAGAACAGAGCATGTTATTATCAATGGAGAGACGTCAACAGACGTAAAAGTAACCTCTGCCGTGCCACAGGGGAATGGTATGGGTCATCACTTTTCACTATATATATAAATGACCTAGTAGATAGTGTCGGAAGTTCCATGCGGCTTTTCGCGGATGATGCTGTAGTATACAGAGAAGTTGCAGCATTAGAAAATTGTAGCGAAATGCAGGAAGAACTGCAGAGGATAGGCCCTTGGTGCAGGGAGTGGCAACTGACCCTTAACATAGACAAATGTAATGTATTGCGAATACATAGAAAGAAGGATCCTTTACTGTATGATTATATGATAGCGGAACAAACACTGGTAGCAGTTACTTCTGTAAAATATCTGCGAGTATGCGTACGGAACGATTTGAAGTGGAATGATCATATAAAATTAATTGTTGGTTGGTTCAAATGGCTCTGAGCACTATGGGACTCAACTGCTGAGGTCATTAGCCCCCTAGAACTTGGAACTAGTTAAACCTAACTAACCTAAGAACGTCACAAACATCCATGCCCGAGGCAGGATTCGAACCTACGACCGTAGCAGTCTTGCGGTTCCAGACTGCAGCGCCTAGAACCGCACGGCCACTGCGGCCTAATTGTTGGTAAGACGGGTACCAGGTTGAGATTCATTGGGAGAGTCCTTAGAAAATGTAGTCCATCAACAAAGGAGGTGGCTTACAAAACACTCGTTCGATGTATACTTGAGTAATGCTCATCAGTGTGGGATCCGTACCAGATCGGGTTGACGGAGGAAATAGAGAAGATCCAAAAAAGAGCGGCGCGTTTCGTCACAGGGTTATTTGGTAACCGTGATAGCGTTACGGAGGTGTTTAGCAAACTCAAGTGGCAGACTCTGCAAGAGAGGCTCTCTGCATCGCGGTGTAGCTTGCTCGCCAGGTTTCGAGAGGGTGCGTTTGTGGATGAGGTATCGAATATATTGCTTCCCCCTACTTATACCTCCCGAGCAGATCACGAATGTAAAATTAGAGAGATTCTAGCGCGCACGGAGGCTTTCCGACAGGAGTTCTTCCCGCGAACCGTACGCGTTTGGAACAGAAAATGGAGGTAATGACAGTGGCACGTAAAGTGCCCTCCGCCACACACCGTTCGGTGGCTTTCGGAGTATAAATGTAGATGTAGATGTAGATTAGTCTTTCATCCATCTTTTTCTGCTGCAGCTTGTCGAACATAAACAGCTGACGTATGGTGATATTATTGCCCGAAGTTGTGGCTTGTTGAAAGATTAACCTATCGATCCTCTTACATACTCTCACATCCGGTTTTGCAGTTAGAAAGAGGTGCAGCTCACACATTTTTCTGTTGATGGTACCAGAACTAGTAGCAACAACAAAGCTTTAATGGCTTGTACAATGATATTCTTTGATTAGATCGATTGTGTACTGGACGTCAGATGCAAAAATTTTGGCACAAATTGGTGTCCTTGCGTCTCTTCAAGCAGGCAAGATCGTTCAGCAGTTTACCTCTATTTAGCTACCGAAGGCTTCCGGCATAAAAAGTTACCTCATTCTGTCAACGGCCTTGTCAAAGAAGGGAGAGCAGCGGATTTTCAGGGCTCTCTCTCGTCCTTGGGGTTGGAAACTACCCCCAAAGGCAGAATAGTCAGGAATGATAAGAGATATGAGGTTTCAGAAGGCCACGGATATCACTGCGTTAGAGACACGTAACGTGCATCTACAGGATACGTGGCCTATAATTGAAAAATAGTCATGATTATTGGTAATCGATCCCGGAATAGTCCTCATTAGGATCTCCAGGAGGGGATTGCCAAGGGGAAGGTGATCCTGAGGAAAAGATCGAATAACCAACAAAAGAATAACGTTCTACGTACGAATCGGTGCATGGATTGTCAGAAGTTTGAACGTGGTAGGAAGCTAGAAAATCGGGAAAGGGAAATGCAATGGGCTCAGTGAAACAAAATAGAAACAAGACAACGATATCTGGTCAGATGAGTGTAGGGTGATATCAGCTGCAGGAGAAATTTGTATAACGGGAGTAGGATCGGTTATTAATGGAAAGGTTGGGCAATAAGCGTGTTACAGGGAACAGTTCATTGACAGGGATGTTCTTGTCAGAATCGACAGCAAACCAAAACTGACATCTATACTTCAGGTACACATGCCGGCGTCGAAAGCTGAAGATGAAGAGATACAGAAGGCACATGACGATTTTAAATGGGTAATAAAGTACATAAGGGGAGATGAAAATTTAATAGTGATCCGTGACTGGAATACAGTTGTAGGAGAAGGAAAGGTTACACGTGGATATGGGCTTGGCAGAAGGAATCGGAGACCAGGAAGACTAATTGAATTCTGAAATAAATTTCAGTTTATAATAGTGAATACTCTGTTCGAGAATAACAAGAGGGAGAGGTACACTTGTAAAAGACCGGGTGATATGGGAATATTTGAGTTACATTCCATCTTGGGTTGACAGAGATACAGAAATCAGATACTGGATTGTAAGGTGTAGCCAGGAGCAGATATAGACTCAGATCACAATAGAGTAGTGATGAAGAGTTGGCTGAAGTTCAAGAGATTAATCTGTAAGTATCAATACGCAAAGAAGTGGGATACTGAAGTCCTGAGGGAGGACGAGACAAGCTTGAAGTTCTCTAAGGCAATAGATTCAGCAATAAGGAATAACGAAGTAGGCAGTACAGTTGAAGAGGAATGGAAGTCTCTGAAAAGGGTGATCACAGAATTGAAAGGAAAAACATAAGTACAAAGAAGGTAACCGCGAAGAAACCATGGGTAACAGAAGAAATACTTCAGCTGATCGATGAAAGAAGGAAGTGCAAATGGTTAAAGGAAATTCAGGAATACAAAAATACAAGTCGCTAAGGAATGACACAAATATGATGTGCAGGAAGATAAGGTGGATGAAAAACGTGACGAAATCGATAAATAAATATTTTTGGGTAGGAACTGACTCAGCATACAGGAAAGTCGAATCGACCTTAAGTGACATTAAAAACAAGGGTAGTAACATTAAGACAGTAACTGGAATTGCATTATTAAATGCAGAGGAGAGAGCGGTTATGTGCAAAGATTACACCGAAAGCCTCTATGAGGGGGAAGATTTGCCGGAGGTGACACAAGAAGATACAGGAGTACATTTAGAACGGATAAGGATTCAGTATTAGAATCAGAATTTAAGAGCACTTTGGAAGACTTAACACGGATAAAATTCCATTATAATTTCTAAAATCATGGACTGAAGTGGCAGAAAAAATATATTCACGTGTGTAGAATGCATGAGTCTGGCGACGTATCATCTGACGTTCACCAAAATATCATCCACACAATGCCGAAGACTGCAAGAGATGACAAGTGAAAGAATTACGCACAATGAGTTTAACAGCTCATGCATCCAACTTCTGACAGGAATATATACAAAAGAATCGAAAAGAAAATTGAAGATGTGTTAGGTGACGATCAGTTTGGCTGTAGAAAAGGTGAAGGTACTAGAGAGGTAATCCTTATGTAGCGGTTGACAGTGGAAGTAAGACTAAAGAAAAATCAACACATTTTCATTAGATTTATCGACCTGGAAAAAGCGTTCGACAGTGTAGGATTGTGCAGGTGGTTCGAAATTCTAAGGAAATAGGGGTAAGCTCTAGGGAGGGACAGGTAATATACAAGGACAGGTAATATACAATATGTACAGAACTAAGAGGGAATAATAAGAGTGGACGACCGAGAACAAAGCTCGCTATGTACAACTGGTGTAAGACAGGGATGTCGTCTCTCCCCCCTAGTGTTTAATTTGTAAATCCAAGAAGCAATGATGCAAATTAACGAAAAGGAGTGGAATGAAACTTAAACGAGAAAGTATATGAATTTTACGATTCGCTGATGACATTGCTATCCTGAGTGAAAATGAAGAAGAATTACATTAGATGCTGAATCGAATGAACAATCTAATGAGCACAGAATATGGACTGAGAATAAATCGAAGGAAGACGAACGTAATGAGCAGTAGCAGAAATGAGAACAGCGAGATACTTAACGTCAGAATTGATCGTCACGAAGTAGACGAAATTAGTGAATTCTGGTATCTGGGCAGCAAAATAACCATTGACGGATGGAGCAAGGAAGACATCAAAAACAGACTAGCACTTGCAGAAAGGGAATTCCTGGCCAAAATAAATCTACTAGCATTAACCATTGTCCTTAATTTTAGGAAGAAATTAGTGAGAGTGTAAATCTGCAACACAGCATTGTATGATAGTGAAACATGGACTGTGGGAATACCGGGACAGATGGGAACTAAAGCATTTGAGATGGCGCGCTACACGCGAATGTTGCAAATTAAGTGGCCTGAAAGGAAAGTAATGACGAGGTTCTACACAGAATAGGTGAGGAATAAAATATTCGGTAAATATTTACACGAACAAGGGGCTGGGTGACAGGATATCTGATCAGAAATCAGAGAATGACTTCCATAGTCCAATGTAGATGGATCTTTAGAGGGGGAAAAGTTTAGAGGAATATAGAGATTTCAATACATGCAGCAAATAGCTGATGACGCAGGTTACGCAGGTTGCAGGTGCAACTACGAGATCATGAGGTTGGCACAGGAGACGGATCCGTTTCGGGCCGCATCAAACCAGTCATAAGATTGATTATAAAAAAAGAAAAAAAAATCTGTTGCTGCGGAAGGTGCCAGTTGTTTCCATGGACTCACTGCCCGCACAGGTAAGGTAAATGTAACCATAAGCTTCCATGGCTGCTGCCATTGTCAACAATATTCTTCAGAGCTCCATTCATGTGTGTGACCGTATTTTCAGTATATAAACTCCCCAACGTCTAGGTCACCGGTGCTAATGACCTTCCTTGCGGATAGTTATTACATAGGGTGATTCAGCTACCCCTAAATATAGGTTTTATGCAAACGACAATGCCTTCGAAAATCGTGCGCAAGATTTTCATATTCACCCACTCATCCACTCACCACGTGCAAACTGTTAGTCCTACATAAATAGTGACCAAGTATTTATGGTAGGAAATTCAATGTATTTCACTTCTGTACTGAGATACGCTTTCGATAGAGGCTGTAGTTTTCGAGTTATTCAAGAAAATCCCAGAAAAACTACATCCAAATGAGTATTTATTGAGTACCTCTAATACTGCGCCGTCCAACGAAATCGTATTCCTACACAGAAACAAGAACATTAAATTTTCCACAAAAAAAAAACTTTCTTTTTTCTGTTCGAAGAATAGTAAGCGTGTTGCGAGTGAAAAAAGAAAATGAAAATCTTGCACGAAGCTTTTGAAGGCATTGCGGGTTACATCAATCCCATGTTGTTGTTCTTGTGGTCTTCAGACCTGAGATGGTTTAATGCAGCTCTCCATGCTACTCTATCCTGCGCAACCCTCTTCATCTCCCAGTACCTACTGCAGCCTACATCCTTCTGAATCTACTTAGTGTATTCATCTCTTGGTCTCCGTCTATGATTTTTACCCTCCACGCTGCCCTCCAGTACTACACTCCTGGAAATTGAAATAAGAACACCATGAATTCATTGTCCCAGGAAGGGGAAACTTTATTGACACATTCCTGGGGTCAGATACATCACATGATCACACTGACAGAACCACAGGCACATAGACACAGGCAACAGAGCATGCACAATGTCGGCACTAGTACAGTGTATATCCACCTTTCGCAGCAATGCAGGCTGCTATTCTCCCATGGAGACGATCGTAGAGATGCTGGATGTAGTCTTGTGGAACGGCTTGCCATGCCATTTCCACCTGGCGCCTCAGTTGGACCAGCGTTCGTGCTGGACGTGCAGACCGCGTGAGACGACGCTTCATCCAGTCCCAAACATGCACAATGGGGGACAGATCCGGAGATCTTGCTGGCCAGGGTAGTTGACTTACACCTTCTAGAGCACGTTGGGTGGCACGGGATACATGCGGACGTGCATTGTCCTGTTGGAACAGCACGTTCCCTTGCCGGTCTAGGAATGGTAGAACGATGGGTTCGATGACGGTTTGGATGTACCGTGCACTATTCAGTGTCCCCTCGACGATCACCAGTGGTGTACGGCCAGTGTAGGAGATCGCTCCCCACACCATGATGCCGGGTGTTAGCCCTGTGTGCCTCGGTCGTATGCAGTCCTGATTGTGGCGCTCACCTTCACGGCGCCAAACACGCATACGACCATCATTGGCACCAAGGCAGAAGCGACTCTCATCGCTGAAGACGACACGTCTCCATTCGTCCCTCCATTCACGCCTGTCGCTACACCACTGGAGGCGGGCTGCACGATGTTGGGGCGTGAGCGGAAGACGGCCTAACGGTGTGCGGGACCGTAGCCCAGCTTCATGGAGACGGTTGCGAATGGTCCTCGCCGATACCCCAGGAGCAACAGTGTCCCTAATTTGCTGGGAAGTGGCGGTGCGGTCCCCTACGGCACTGCGTAGGATCCTACGGTCTCGGTGTGCATCCGTGCGTCGCTGCGGTCCGGTCCCAGGTCGACGGGCACGTGCACCTTCCGCCGACCACTGGCGACAACATCGATGTACTGTGGAGACCTCACGCCCCACGTGTTGAGCAATTCGGCGGTACGTCCACCCGGTCTCCCGCATGCCCACTATACGCCCTCGCTCAAAGTCCGTCAACTGCACATACGGTTCACGTCCACGCTGTCGCGGCATGCTACCAGTGTTAAAGACTGCGATGGAGCTCCGTATGCCACGGCAAACTGGCTGACACTGACGGCGGCGGTGCACAAATGCTGCGCAGCTAGCGCCATTCGACGGCGAACACCGCGGTTCCTGGTGTGTCCGCTGTGCCGTGCGTGTGATCATTGCTTGTACAGCCCTCTCGCAGTGTCCGGAGCAAGTATGGTGGGTCTGACACACCGGTGTCAATGTGTTCTTTTTTCCATTTCCAGGAGTGTAAATTGGTGATCGCTCGATGTCTCAGAACATGTCCTACCAACCGATCCCTTCTTGTAGTCAAGTTGTGCCACATGGTCCTCTTCTCCCCAATTCTATTCAATACCTCCTCATTAGTTATGTGATCTACCCATCTAATCTTCAACATTCTTCTGTAGCACCACATTTCGATAGCTTCTATTCTCTTCTTGTCTAAACTATTTATCGTCCACGTTTCACTTCCATACATGGTTACACTCCATACAAATACTTTCAGAAACGTCTTCCTGACACTTAAATCTATACTCGATGTTAACAAATTTTTCTTCTTCAGAAACGCTTTTTTTGCCATTGCCAGTCTAAATTTTATATCCTCTCTACTTCGACCATCATCAGTTGTTTTGCAACCCAAATAGCGAGACTCCTTTACTACATTAAGTGTCTCATTTCCTAATCTAATTTCCTCAGCATCACCCGACTTAATTCGAATACATTCCATTATCCTCGTTTTGCTTTTGTTGATGTTCATCTGATACCCTCCTTTCAAGACACTGTCCATTCCGTTCAACTGCTCTTCCAAGTCCTTTGCTGTCTCTGACAGAATTACAATGTCATCGGTGAACCTCAAAATTTTTATTTCTTCTCCCTGGATTTCAATACGTACTCCAAATTTTTCTTTTGTTTCTGTTGTGGATTGGGCAGGAGACCAACCCACTAAATTGAGAGGAAACCGAAAGGCACGCGTTTTAGCTCACGGAGGCTGGCGTGAGGTCTGGAACAGGACAAGGACTTTATAACTTAGAAAAACGGATGCAGATGGTGGAAATACTTAACTTTAATCCGTTAATGTTGAACGTAGCTCTTGTCTGTACATTCTTTACAATATCAATAGCAACTGATAATGGCGCCTTGCTAGGTCGTAGCTAATGACGTAGCTGAAGGCTATGCTAACTATCGTCTCGGCAAATGAGAGCTTATTTTGTCAGTGAACCATCGCTAGCAATTCGGTTGTACAACTGGGGCGAGTGCTAGGAAGTCTCTCTAGACCTGCCGTCTGGCGGCGCTCGGTCTGCAATCACTGATAGTGGCGACACGCGGGTCCGACGTATACTACCGGACCGCGGCCGATTTAAAGGCTACCACCTAGCAAGTGTGGTGTCTGGCGGTGACACCACAGTTTCCTTTACTGCGTGCTCAATATACTGATTGAAGAACATCGGGGAGAGGCTACAACCCTGTCTCACTCCCTTACCAACCACTGCTTTCCTTAAAACAAGAGTAGATTTAGACATATAGGGATGCCGTATTAGAATCAGAATTTAATAGAGCTTGGAGGATATAAGATCGAGTAGGGCAGAAGGGATGAATCAATTTCCAACAGAATCTCTAACATCACTGGGAGAAGTGGAAAGAAAAGTACCACTCTCGTTGGTGTGCAGATTGTATGAGTCTTGTGGTCTACTGCCTGACTCTAGGAAAAGTATCATCCACACAATTCCGATGACCGCAAGAGCTGAGAAATGCAAGAATTGTCGCACAATCAGCAAAACAGCTCATGCATGCCAGTTGCTACGAGAATAATATGCAGAAGAAAGAAAAAGAAAATTTAGTATGTGTTAGATGACGATGAGTTTGGCTTCAGAAAAGGTAATCGTATCATAGAGTCAATTCTGACGTTGGGGTTGATAATGGAAGCAAGACTAAAGAAAAATCAAGGCATATTCTCTGGATTTGTCGACCTGGAAAAAGCTTTCGACAATGTATAATGTTGCAAAATGTTCGAAATTCCGAGAAAAATAGGGGTAAGCTATAGGGAGAGACAGGTAATACACTATATGTAAAGTGCCAAGAGGGAATAATAAGAATGGACGATAAAGAAAAATTCGGATTAAAAACGGTGTAAGTCAGGAATGTAGCCTTTTCCCTCCTCCTCCCGTTCTGTTTAATCTGTACGTGGAAGACGCCGTGATGTAAATAAAAGAAAGGTTCAAGACTGGAATTAAAGTTGAAGGTAAAAGGATGTCAGTGATGCGATTCTCTGATGACACTGCTGTCCTGAGTGAAAGTGAGAATGCTGAATGGAATGAACAGTTTAATGAGCCCGGAATATTGATTGAGAGTAAATCGAAGAAAGACGAATGTAATGAGAATTACCAGAAATGAGAACAGCGTCAATCGTAACATCAGGGCTGATGATCACAAAGTAGGTGAAGTTAAGGTATTGTGTTACGTAGGCAGCAAAATAGCCAATGGCGTCGGAGCTAGGATGACATCAAAACCTCACTAGAACTGATCTAAAGGATATCCCTGTCAACTAGAAATCCACCAGCATCAATTTTCGGCTTTACTTTGGAAAAGAAATTTCTGAGAATGTACATTTGGGCACAGCATTGTATAGTAGTGATGTACGGACTGTTGAATAGCCGGTAAAGAAGATAATCCTAGCGTCTACGGTGTGGTACTAGACACGAATGTTGAATATTAAGTAAGGTAAGGAATGAGGAAGTTCAGCGCAGAATCGGAGAGCAAGGAAATATGGGGAAAACACTAACAAGAAAACGTGGCGGGATGATGCGATATCTGTTAACACATTATGGAATAACTTCCATGGTACTAGAGGGAGCTTTAAAGGGTGATAATTGCAGAAGAGGACTGAGACCGGAATACATCTAGCAAATAACTGAGGATGTAGGTTACAAGTGCCTTCGCTTGCCTATGGACACATTGGCTAGGTCCCCACGGATCCCTCGCTCAAAGAAAAGAAGCAATCGGTCAATAATTCAATGCTGCACCTCGTTTTCCTGAGCATTCCGTCCCACGACTACCCAGGTGCCGTGTAATAAAAGGCGGGATCCAGAGAATATGTGACAATGCACAGACTCCGGAATTTCTCTAAAATGTTCGCAAGCAAGCGCACGTCTGTGTCCATGTAAAGCCGTGCGTACTCTCCAAAAGTGGACATGTTGAAATCCCGCCAGACATTCACAGCATGCTCATACTCTGTATGCGTTATGGCATTACCTGTAGGGTTGCTGGAGAAAGCAGTTATGCCGGGTAGCCTGGTTTCGTTGAGTTTCGCCATACTATCCACATACTGATATGCGAAAAACCCCGTCCTAGCCACAAGTTGAAACTTTTCCTCGTCGGGAAATATAGCTCGACTGGTATGCATATCGTCCCGAGGTACAGTTTCAACGAGTTTCTGAAGTGACACCTGCATAAAACGTAGTGTATCAAGAAAGCGGAGCGTAATTTGTGGCGTCATTCGTTTGGAGAATGAAATGTATTTCTCGATGCTCTCATGTCGGGCACTGACCTGTCTTTTGTCCCAACCGAAATCAGTCAAGTGCTCAATTAGGAAGTGAGCGTCATACCCGCATAAACTATGGAAGAAAACGGGTATGTGTCTTGGAACGGGTACTTCAAATTGAATTCATTGTGAGCAGCGCCACGGAACTTACCCGTAAGGTGACAGTGGCCGCTACGAGGAGTTTCCGCTTTTCCGTCTAACGGCAGCCCATCAATCTGAAAGTAACCGCGTTATTGTACAAATCTTCATTCTCCTTCGATTTGGTCATGGGAACGTTTTTGCTGTAAAGCTTAGCAATTTCCCATGAAGTGCAGGATTATCCTCAAGATTTGTAGCGGTGAAGACTTGAATCACAGGATGATACAATTTGGAACGCTGCCGCATATGGTACGTATTTCTCTGCAAAGGTGGTATGTGAGACCGCGGGGTAACCTTCACAGCGGGTGGAGTGTGGAGGCATTTAAAGTCAGCGTACACTACAAACGGGCATCGCTCCTGGTGGTGAGCGTACTTAAACTTTATAAATTTGTTTACCTCAGTATGCATAATAACACGTTCCGGGTCCTTGGAAGCGCAGTCTACTAGATGCGCCGCTAATAACTTGTCTGAGGAAATATTTCAGTTACCTTAAGCAAAAATGCTGTTTATGTTTATATTGATTCATCTGGGCAAAAATGAGTCCGGACATGTCTTTCATCCAAGCAAAGTGACAGTTACCACCTGCAGAGAAGAGAAGCCTGTTTACATGCAACTCACACTGACCGGCAAATTTTGAGAAATGCAAGGGGCATGATGATATGCTTGTCTTTCCCATCTGACTAGCTTTTCTTCTCCAGGCCATAAACATGAACCGATATACCGGTATTCTGCGCCTTAATTTTAGGTATGTCCTGGATCTTGACGGGTACTCGATACCATTCAAATTGTAACGCCCACGAATATTTTGACTACATGGTTTGAACTGGTATGGTCGGTATGACCTCTGTAATTGTAATTTCTCTCACAGTCCAGGTTTTACCGTGGAAAACAAGCCTGATCCTTTCCATATTCGACATTAATACATGCCTGCTTATTAGCTATATCTTTAGGGAGCTTAATATAGCTTGACCCTCCATTAACCGGATCATAGACATGTCTATGAATGTCCAGGTGTAGTATTCGGCTGAGTGCTTTATCTGACCCTCTAACTTCGATTTTGAAATACCGGGAGAGTATAACACTCAAGGTGGATTTATGAAACCACTAGGCTATTAACGTGCCCCGCATTATCACACCATTCCCTCCCCCCCCCCCAAAAAAAAAAAGATAAAGGGTTGCCTCTTCAGCACCAGGTTGAGGGTGGGGGGTGCCGTATTTCGATGCAGAGCACGGGACTACATATGGCGAGATACTGCGGATAATTGACCACTTTGAGAAGCTCCGTTTCAACAACAGGAAGGTACGCCTTTAGAAAACCAACAGGGTCGCGGTACCCTCCATCCGGCTTCTCAATCCTCGTGAACGAGATTCGCTCCTCAAAGGTGTCTGCAATCACTGAATGTTCTAACTGCAGTATGGTATCACAGACTTGATGTCCTTCACTAAAAGGACGAGAGAGAGAATTATACCAGCCACAGGATCTTCTCTATTACTATTAATGGTATTTTGCATCCACCTCATTGATGATTGGGCTGGGGAGGGTCTAGTCGGTATGCGCTGAGGCGCACATGCCTTGCGTTTACGCCGATTTTGACGAAGCTGATATGATGATGATGATGATGACCGAGGAGGGTGATGCTGCGGTGCTACTGGGTAAGCCCGGCTGCGGTGACGGTTGCTGATGATGTTGTTGCTGCTGCTGCAGATCCGACCCTGCAACTTGACGGGTGGTGGCTTGTTGCTTGGCCCACGGACGCCAGAGTGGCGCCGGAGCGGCTGCTACGACGGCGGCATCCCTCGCGGCGACTAGCGGCGCCCTTATAGGCAATGCGTGCCGTAGTGGGCGCCGCCACCGGTATGCGCACCACACAATGTTGTGGCTGCGGAGACGCGACCGCTGTAAAAGAAACGATAAAAAGACAGTAGTTAAGTACATTGCCTACCGCTGCTGGCGCAGTGAAATAAAGAATACTGATGATCACAGGTTTAAAAGCAGAGTGAGTAATTACTTTTTTCGCTCTGGTTCCAAGGCATTAACACTTCATCGGGCGACTCCACCACGCCCCCAAAGAAGTCATCATCATGATGTGTATACAACCAAAGCAGTCATATTAAATTGACCTATACTCTTCCGTGGGTGCCGGGTTAATTTTACGCTGGATGTAGCTACTTGAAATTCTGGTAATGGTTGGTTTACACTGGCTATCGTTCGTTGTGAAAACGCCTCCCTTCCTGGACTAGAATCCTTCGCCGATCGTGATGTTATCGTCTACAAGGCGTGGCATTGTGGAATCGACCCGAAGATTCAAAGTAGAACTGGTTATGTGTATAGTAATATGACTTTTACCATTGTATAACCGCTCCTGTAGAATAGTTAGTACTGTGAAAAATACATGTATAGATGAAAGGACTTGGTGTAATTGCTGAAAATGTAACTGTAACTGGAGATATTACTTTGTACTATAATTATCGCGAACCGGGAGGTCTTCATCATCATCGTATACAGGGCCAGACAGCTC
Organism: Schistocerca nitens; assembly: GCF_023898315.1. Taxonomy (NCBI): domain Eukaryota; kingdom Metazoa; phylum Arthropoda; class Insecta; order Orthoptera; family Acrididae; genus Schistocerca; species Schistocerca nitens. Next base: position 315,381,244 of record NC_064621.1, on the reverse strand, counting down.
CTTTCCTCTTCGTCTAGTTCAGTGGCCCTTTTTTATGACCCATTCACGCATGTCATTGTCCTCGTTAGAATCGGCATCCGGTAATTGTTCTGCCTCGCCTACAACAACAACAACAACAACAAACAAACAAGATACATAAACCGAAAAAAAACATATGTGAAATAAGAAAATTTTGAAATGCTACCTTAGAAGAAGAAACTACAACGAAAATTCTACTCATATGGCAATCATGCCTGTGAATCCACCAAAGGTGGCTGGACTTCAGGAGTCTGCCACGGTCTAGGCCCCTCCCATCTCTCCTTATACTGTAAGATAAAATACTGGGATTTTACTATAACAAGGAGACGGAATTAATAAGGAAAATTTGACATAAATATGAAAATTTGCACTCAAAATACAACTATTTACTCACTTGGTAGTCCTGGCTTGACCACTCTATGCCTCTTTTCACTACACACTGAATCGTTGCTGCTGCTGCCTCTCTTCATCTTGGGGAAAAGAAAACATGCACACACAGACATGAAGATACGCACAAAAAGGTGGACAGCAGCGCAAAGAGGCAATGCCATCTAACAGACAAGGCCTCGCAACTCAACTATGACGTCACGCAATCTTGGTGAGGCATTTAGCGTCAACCCTGCCTTTCGCCAAATCGTAACGCTAACACCGTTTTAGAAACGGATAAATATAAGACAGTAAAAGATGATAAGATGCTCGAGCTTTTCTATAAAAGAAATTACTGTGAGCTGATTTGTTGTCTCTGGGAAAAAAGCGGAAGCATTTACTGTTTTTTGCTGTGTCAGATATAGAATCAAGAAATTTTTTTGCGCTTAATACAACTTCGGCGCAGTAAAAGGTGTTGAGATGTAAGAAATGACATTACTGAGACTTAAAGCACTTTCTTTTTCCTAAGGTATATAAGGTGTAAAATAACATACGACACTGAATCAGACAGTGTGAGGAAGTGCTAATTAACGACAGCATATTTTGAATTATTGTACGTAAAATGTTTCGTTAATTTTACGGTAACTTGCCAGTGCACAGCTGGAAAAACAGTAAGAATATTCGTAAAATGAGGGTCTAACTACATGATGTCAACTCTAAATACAAAGAAATTTTACGACAGTGAAAGTGTTTTAAGGATGAAGAATTTCGTATCAGAATAATCAGAATAGCTTTTATATCAACATTATTGTATAAACATTTATGTCCGTCAGTAATTTAAAATTTTGCCTGCCATACTATATTTTAAGTCTATAGACTTATTAACTACTTTTCTTATAAGCTTAAAACTTTGTGCACCCGTTTATGACATTTTTGTCTTAAAAGTAGAACAAAATCAAATGATTTCAATCAATATTTTTTATATTTTAAATACATGAATTTTACAATCATTATTAAGGTAATTTTTTGTAATTAATGAGGGTATATTTTTCCTTCTGGTGACATTAAGCTGGTATGTTTATTCCATTTTTCTCCAATTGGTATCCTGAAATAGCACAAAAAGTTTCAGACCTCTAGCTCAAATAGTTTCCTTTTGAATTTAATAAACACGTCAGAAAATTTGATTATTGTGAAATTCAGTTTAAATGTACATTGCATCTGTTACTCACCTCTTTTGTTCTTAAAACCCTCCAGTTACATAATATTCTTGGTTTGTGTGTTCTTCATTTTCTCTCTACCTGTTCTTGCCCCTCTTTGCTATTCTGGCCTCTTTAGTTGCCTCAAGAACCCATTTTTCGCCTGCAGCCACTCTCGAGGTGTCAAAAGGAATCAATTGCCATCAATGCTGGTCTTATATTGAAACCACAAGTAGTCTCAGTAACTCTAAAACATCACATCTGCTAACTACCCCATCATTAAAGCAAATAACTGCAACTAACACACCTAATCTCATGGTATTGAAACCAACAAACACAGTTTTAGGATGATGTATTCATGTCACACAGTCGAAATATTCATTACCGTTTTATGTCTTTCCATGTAAGCAATGTGACAATTGTTTAGTGTCAATTAGGCCCCTTAAATGGGCTTAATTGCGTCCAATACCTCAAATGACAGAGGGTGATGGTGTGCATAAGTCTCACCATTTGCTATTGCTTTTTTTGTACCCACACCATGTCTGTACACCACAGTCGCAGAGAGGATGCTGTGGTTGTTAGTCCGTAGAAGCTTTATGGAAACAGGTAGCCCATACTGCTTTCTTCATGGCCTCAATATTGCTCGATTCCTTCTTACGGCTAAATCATAATAGATCAGCAGTTTGTGCATATCTTCCTTAGTAAGACGACAGCGACCACCAATTGGTTTGCCATCACTGAGGTTTTTCCGCTTCATATCTCTTATTAGCTTACGTAAACGAGTGCCCATCCTCTCTTGGACATGACCAACACTCTCAAACATTTCAATTTTTACAGTTCTTCCATAAAGCATATTTTCCAACACATTTGCAAACCCTTTAGAGTCTCCGCCCCCAAGGTTCTTCACATACTGTACACCATAATTCTGATCTTTGAAATATTCTGAGAACTCCCTCTGACTCCATTCCACCACTGTACCCAGAAAAACTCTGGAAACAAACACGATCCTGGTTATTTCCTTTGCAACCATGGCAGTACTTTGTCGTTCTTGCTTCCCGCGCCCGGGTTCCCGGGTTCGATTCCCGGCGTGGTCAGGGATTTTCTCTGCCTCGTGATGACTGGGTGTTGTGTGATGTCCTTAGGTTAGTTAGGTTGAAGTAGGTCTAAGTTCTAGGGAACTGATGACCATAGATGTTAAGTCCCATAGTGCTCAGAGCCATGTGAACCATTTGAAGTTCAAATGGTTCAAATGGCTCTGAGCACTATAGGACTTAACTGCTGTGGTCATCAGTCCCCTAGAACTTAGAACTACTTAAACCTAACTAACCTAAGGACATCACACACATCCATGCCCGAGGCAGGATTCGAACCTGCGACCGTAGTGGTCGCGCGCTTCCAGACTGCATTTGAAGTACTTTGTCATACATTCTATACCATCACCTTTCCATTTTCTAGGGATATTGCGGTGACAAACCCCATTCAATGATAGCTGACCACGCTACTGCCATGTCCATCAAAGGCTGCAGCTCTGTCAGCGTCATCTTCATTCTTCTACTGCTTTCTTCATTTACACAGCGCTCACCTGACCAAGACTTTGAACAAGTAAATGTGTGTGCTTCTCAAATCTTGTAGGTGGGGGCAATTCATGATAGCACAAAATGTTTGAGTTGCCTTTCTACCCTTCCCAGTACACTGAGGCGTAGCGCCGTATACCGATCCTGCCTTGGAGGCGGTTAAGTGGGAGATGTGTCTCAGAGCTGGATAGTGACAGGTGGTGACACGAGACTGGACGCACACATAGTTTATGTATCAGCCGATAGAGGACAGTATTGGATAGGGGACTGATTTAGTTTCGATTGTGCCCACTAGAGTGCACTAAAGTAATAGAATGTTTTTCATAAACTGTTCTAGTATTTTCATAAAGTGTTATTATGTCTTTTTGTGTATGTAAAAAGTTATAAATGTGTTTTGTAAGTATGAATGATGCGTGAGTGTGGTTAAGGTTAATATGAAGATAATTGTTTAACGAGTTATGTAGTAGGATTTAGTGTGGGAACATTTCGAAGAAACATGGATATGGACAAAGGGGATTTTTGTCGAATAGATTTGTAAAGTAGATCTGTGGTAAAGGGAAAGTTAATTCAGGTATAAATAACAGTAGTAAATAACTTTATGTGTAAGCAAAACTTCAGTATATTAGATAATTACGTCGGTAAAAAGTGTAGTCGTTATGTTTACTATTTTGCAATTGGTTATTAGTGAAAAGCGCGGATTGACCCGGCAGAATGTTGTTTTGCTATTGGCTGTTGGGTAAACTGACCAATGGTAAAGTAATATTCTTCGGGCGCCTTTCTCTGCTGGTAGAGAAGACTTAGAGTATTCTAGAGAAAAATGGAAGCCTAGCCACGAAACAGTTCGGACGTGTGTAGTAGTAGTACCGTTGGAAACGATAAGTTGCCGGATCTAGCAGTGTTTCATACATCAAAAGTGTGGTAAAGTGACGGCATAATTCTTCCGATGTATGTTTAGAAATTTCGAAATTTTTAAGTGAATTTTGTGATGAGAAAAGACTTTTATTCCGCGTGGCGTATTTAGCAGGTCGGTGGCTAAAATTGAGACTGCATTTGGTATCGACAGACTTAATATTTGCCGAGCATTATCAGTAAAAAACAATCAGTATTTTTGTAGCTGTTGCGTTTTCGGGAAGTGCAACACCGTAAAGTTCCTAACGTGAGTGAAAGGGATTATGAGTGACTGTGTTAATTCTAGCACGGGCTTGGCAGTGATACTTGTTCACCTAAGACTCAGAATATATTAATTGAGGACAAAATTTCCAACCTTTCATTTATGTGAAAACTTTCTCCCGAAACGTAGATTAGTGACTTAAACTGCAGCCTGGTTCACGTCGAAGTACAGTAGGTTTCACTCGGCTTTCCTACTGATGACCTGCGGAGACAATGTTCACAGGTTGGTACAGGTACGTCGTAAAGGGACGGAAAGAACCGCGCCGCCGCAACACCTCATACAATATGCAAGTCTGGTATTTGTGTTATAAACTCTTCCTTTGCACAATTCAGAAGAATACCCAGTTTTAGTTAACCCACAGAAACCACAAAACCTTGTAACTTACTAGACACAGCTTTCCTGCCTTCAAAATCTTCGACCATTTTAATACCACGTTTTCCATAAAGCGCACGCACGGGAGCATTCTTTAAAAGTGAACATATTGTTCTCAATTCACCAAATATGGAAACACGTTCCGTTACAGTGTTTTGATTATATTTTATAGAAATGTCACTCTGGGTACTCAAATATTTTAGCTTCTGTCTTGACGAACTTGGTGGATTCCACATAACATCCAGCTGGTTTGTGGATGTAATTACACAGTCTCTACTTCCCAACGAAGTAAACCAATTACAATAAAACTTTCGTTTTCCCGCTCCAAAACACATTTTTGGCGTCATAACTACTTCCGATAATGACACAGCACCAACAACTAAACAATGTACAGAAGATTGAACACAAACAACTCTCTAAAACCATAGGTATACAAAGGAAAACATAGGAGCATCGGAAAGTATGTGTGCTAACGGCCATTCCAACTCAAAAAGCGATTACTCAGTGTATCTTTTCGAAGTGGCAAAATAATAACTAGAGCATTTGTCATCTGACCACAGCGGAAACACGGTCGTTGCCGTATACCGACATATATTTAAATTTGATTTTAAAGATGTTCCGGATGTCCGAATCGATTAATTTCATTACCATTTTGTTCACAAAACTGTAATTATTGATTTAAGATGGAAAAGTATTCGAATTTTTCAAGCACATTGCCTAGCAACTTATCTTAAAGGCAGGGACGTAAACAGAGTAGGCAGTCCTTTCTGGCGGTACACATGAAACTACGACTTCCGAGAACGTTGTGTATTGCGAAACAACATATAAAGTTATCAGTTTAATCGTTGATTGATGGTTAGTATTTTCTTCCAGCGACGTCTTCAGTTGTATCAAAGTTTTTATTTACACTGACACTGTTTTATTCTCGTAACACTGACACAAACAAAACTGTAGAATACACAGGTTACACATCTAAAAGATATTCAACAAATAATCATATACATTCATAACATATATTAAATATATGGTTTGAAGTAAATTATAAACAATAAAAGTGGGAAAAAAGGCTACTGATAACTCTCACTAAACCTCCAACCAAAACATACAGAAATATCTATGAACTGCATGAAACAGCCGAGCATTACTTTAACAATGAAAGCATTCATTCTACTTTATGCTTATGGAAACATTGCACATAGTTACAAAGTAACAGTCCTCATTAACATAACCTTGTTTTCATTTGCAATGTTCATTTCACACTGCCTCTTAGTAGTTAATGTAAGCACAGATGGTAATAATTACTCGAACTATGTCACACTTGCATTGCTGTATAGCATAGTTTCTTCTACAAAACATCTTAAATATTAAGTGGTTCTCAATTTTTGTGCTAATGGTCACAGTACAATATATAGGGAAGATATTAGATTTAAGTTTTAAAATGGGACATCACGTGACACTAACAGATTTCTACACAAAAAAAGCTTTCATACAAATAGAGGAATAAAAACAAGACACCTAAGGGAAATACAAACATGACAACCTTGTCCAACCACAATTAACTTTCAAAGGAGGATCATCATAGCACATGGTCAAAGACATGTAAATAATTCTCACCAAACTCTACAAAATGGCAATTTGGCAAAGAATACTTTCCAGATAATAAGCAACTTGAGTGAGAGCCATCTTAGACACAGTAAAGTTTCTATCACTGTATCTTGAATGTGAAACAAGCGTTTGCTGCTTTCAGTGGAAAGCTACAAGCAGAATGTTGGAGGGATGAGACAACTTTACTTTTTAATTAATAAACTATGATATATAGCAGAAAAAGACCTATTAAGTATTAGGGTGAGTATACATAGTAACAGATTCGGGAAGCACACACTCCATCACAAGAAAATCACCAGAACTAAGAAGAAGACATTAGGAATCCTGGAGTTTATTAGTTCAAATATCAAAATGAAAAGACGTGCATAACACCAGCACAATATTTCGCAGAAAAGCAGACAACATCTCAGGTCACGAGTGTGGAACAGCTCATTTCACATTTGCGTACTAAAATACACTTAAAAATCTTTAGCATGTAGTCATATGTACAAATTAATTTCGAATGTGAATTTAAAATGATTCATTCTAAATCACTATGGTTTATCATGCAAAATGATCCATGCAACATGGAACTAATTAAGTAAAACCGTAACGCTTCACATCAAGGGCAAGAGTCAAAAGTATGGGAGTAACAAGTGTCAGCAGAAGCACAGACACATCCATCCAGAAAGCGAAACTCAAATAAGAATAATAGAAAATAGGCATCTCGTAAATAACCTGCTGGATATCAGAAACCAAATATTTCACTGAAAACTATAGGTGGAGCAACGCAAGTAGTTTTGACTAGATGCACTTATCTGCCATTCCTCTTATCACCTAACAACTCACTCACACCATCCCGCACCCACACAATTCGACATTTGCATACTATCTGATACCTCAGCATCTCACTTCAAGGGTAAGAGTCAAAGGAATTTGATAAAATGTATCAACAATAGCACACACCTCATTCTTAAAGAAAACAGCACTTAAAGAACAATATAAATTAGAAAACTTTTAAATGACCTGTTGGATATCAGAAACCAAGTATTCTCAAAACACATGAAAAATGATAGAAGGAACAAGGGAAGCAATTGTAACTAACAACACTTATCTCTCGCTTCTCTTACCATCTACCTGAAAACTCACACCATCCTTCACCCACTCTAAGTATTCACATTTGAGTAGTATCTAAAATGATAATATCAGTTACAGGTATGGGAATAAAAAGTGTCAGCAATATTTTTAAAACACATTGAGAATATTTAATAGGAGGGACATGACAAACAGTTATGACTAGATACACTTATTAGTCCATCCTCTTAACACCTAACAGCTCACTTACCATTCTGCACTTCACTAAGTAATACTCATTACAATAACATTCTAAATGCAAAGTATTTTCTGTCTATATTGAAAATGGTGCAAGTTTTGTGACACCAGCGCTGAAGAAATAAATATGCACAGGGAGAGCTTATATGTTTTGTAGTTTTTACCGAAAACTTGCTTAGTGAAGTTAATAAAATGATCAACTACTAATGAAAATTATGTATATTCCTTTTTACTTTCTTTGTTTAAAATATGTCCTTCCACCAGTTTTCAGTTTCCTTTTGTTTAATGACATATGCACCTTGTTATTTTCCATTCACACAATTTCTGTGCTGAATATTTTTCACAGACATCTATGGCAAAATCATCATTGGGCATGACACAGTCAATAATTAACTTTCTTTTTGTTTGCCACTGGTTTTTGGAGTCTGAGAAAGGAATCACAATGTTCATCTAATAATAGTTTTCACATGAAACAAAAAGAATACATTACTATCAGCAATGGCATATTCTGTCGATATCACAAGCCACCTCTATCAAGATCTTTAATTATTTTGTGCTCAGCACCACATGCTAGATGCCCATCTATTGTTAAAAACTGAGCACAGTTACAACACTTTAACTTCTTTATGGTGCTGTAGCAACAGTGTCCAGCAATGAATGTAAGCTCTGCTAATTCTAGACTGATAAGTTCCAAATCACACTGACTATCATTTAATTTACAAATCATGATGCTGAGATGTCACAGGCCACATCACAACATTCAGACTGCCCACAGCTTTGTAGAGTTATATATACACCTTTCTTAGCTGAGTAACCTTGTGAAGAAAGCTCTAACGAAGTTGATAGTCTCAGCTTTTATTTGTGGCTCAAATATTTGCCTCATTGACACGTGTAACTCGGATCCAGATAGCCATCAGTACTATTCAAACTTGGCTTCCAAGGCATAAGTCTGAAATTATCCAGGCAGTAAGTACGTCATTTGAAGTTCTAACAGACAAAACATTCTCAGTTCTTATAATACATATGTTGTATACTTGAGTCCAATGAGTGCTTCCTTACTGAAATTAACAATTGACAAATTTATAGAGCCCTAGATGTCAAACAAATTTAGAAAATATTCTAGAACTTTACACCTCTTATCATCCCTGTGGCTTGTTAGAGGCTTTTACACTTCCTCTCTAAGTCTAAGGCCTTTCAAAGGTGACTTAACATTCACAATTTTCTACCATGTGCTTATTATTTTAATAAATTCAGCAGATCTTTCATAATTTTTAATGATATTTGTAAGCCCCAACTCCTATAACTACACTTGATGTTGTCATTGAAAATTTGACTAATAAGCTTTAGATTTTGTTTTTCTAGTGGAGAGTGCCACAGAGCTTTCATACTTCAACCATACCAAAGTTAGAATAATTTCTTAGTTTCAATGTCAAACATGGACCTAATTACAGAAAATGAAGCTTGCATTCTCACATATGTGTTTTCAAAGATGGGTCAGCAAAATCTCAGAAGTTCATCTTTCAAATTCACCCATTGTTTTTTGATGCATTTATAATTGTGTACTTGATCTATAACAGAAAATAAGTATCTGGAATGATCTCAAGCGTGTGGGTAAGAAATACTATGTTGTGGTTGATTTTCAAATTACTAACTGCTTTTCTATTAACTGAATTATTCTAAATACAAATACAAATAACATTTAAACCTGTCTCCCAACCAAATCAATACTTTTTTTATTACATTGAACAACTGGTCAGCAGTCATTTCACTTAAAGGAAGATGTGGACAACATCTTTAAATGAAGAAATTAGAGTTCGCACCACAAACAAATGACAGTTGTGGCAATAGTAATGGTATTATGTCCATACCAACTGAATTTCCTCCTTTGCAGTGCATGTGTATTTCTTCTAACATGAGTGTAACAAAACAATCATCATGATTGAGACTTGATACTTTCTCCCTAATGTGAACCAGAAAGTTAGGACTGTTAGGATCAACATTAATATTTGCACATATGTTTCTAGTAGTATTAGGATGAGTCAGAATAATATTTCCCATGCTCTGTATGTACGAGGGCCGTTCAGAAAGTAACCTCTGGTTGATTTAAAAAAATACACCAAGTTAAATAAAAATATTTTAATATATACATCTTACAACTACATCTTTGCACTATTCTTCTACATAGTCTCCATAGCGATTAAGGCACTTATCGTATCTCTTCACAAGCTTTGAAATTCCTTCTGCATAAAAATCACCCGCTTGTGCCTGGAGCCAGCCTGTGACCTGTACAAGAGAGTCTTAGAAATCTGTGGAAAACCAGTAGACAACTCCGACATTGAGAAACGTCGATTTTCACGAACTTTTGCATCAACTGTCTGTACGAGTTCGTCAGTCACCAATGATGGTCTACCACTCCTCTCTTCATCATGAACGTTTTCTCGTCCACTTTTAAATAAACGTACCCATTCACGGACAACTCCTTCACTCATAACTCTTGGTCCGAACACGGCACAAAGCTCACGATGAATAGCTGCTGCAGAATATCCTTTGGCTTTAAAAAACCTTATGACAGCACGCACTTCACATTTGGCGGGGTTTTCTATTGCAGCACACATTTCAAACTGCCACAAGAACTAAACTAGCGCAGGTACAACGTTCACTCGACCACGGCTTGATGCCGACTGACCTGTTGAGTGCATGAACGCACAGATGGCGTCGCTACTCCGCCCACAACCCGCACTGTGACCAATCGGAGGTTACTTTCTGAACCGCCCTCGTATATGTAGGCATGGCTCGAAATAAAAAACAACTAAGAAGAAAATACTAAAACATGGGGAAAAAACCCATGTCTCTCACGAGGCGAAAAGCTTAACTGAAACTGGCTTCTTATGAATTCAAGAGCAGACTTAGTTTCCCTCTCATATTCTATGTTATCTAACAACTCAAACAATGATATCTTGAAGAGGTTTCTCTTCGTTTCTGACCACTAAACTTTCATCAAATATTAAAATATTGTCTAGATCATGAATACTACTTACAGTTGTTGGAACTATCTTGGAAGTGATTTCACAACCCTTAACATAAACGCTTACACTGAGTTCCTGATTAATAATTATGCACAAACTGTAATGAGGTGTTCTTTCAGTGTGTATCATGAAAAGACAGTGTATATGAATCTTTCACTGCTTTTGACCAATTTTGAATGCAAGAAACAGAGTTAAGCTTCTTTATCAGTTCTTGAAATAAATTGAAGGAAACTTAATAATTTTTTAAAATATTTTCATAATGAGGGCGCCACAGTCATAATTTATTTCTTTGAAGTCAGTATCGCCATTAGACTTTTTTTTGCAGTGTTACATGTACATGATCATTATTTCGGCTTCAAAGTGCTATTATCAAGTTTTAGGTGTGATACAGTGCCTAAGATGGCATACTGCCGTATTTAAAATACGCTGTTAGACACAGGAAAACTGCTTATTATAATCTTTGTAGATTTAATACTCTCCTTTATGGATGCTCTTAGTGATGCTTTCCTCTCCTCTTGTTTTTCAGAAGAAGAGTCTCTTGTTTTTAGCATCACGTTCGAAATATACGAAGAGCAGTTAGGAAATTTGCTTGGGACTGCATTTTCCCTGAGTTGTGAATTGCTTAGCGATGCAGTTAACATAGAGCCAGTTTTCCAGTCTACTGCTTGTGTTTCCCACAACATATCGTCTTTGTGGAAGCGCAAATGGCAGACCCACGAAGTGAAATATACTACACTGTATGCATGTCGCCCCCCCCCCCCCCCCATGAACCATGGACCTTGCCGTTGGTGGGGAGGCTTGCATGCCTCAGCAATACAGGTGGCCATACCGTAGGTGCAACCACAACGGAGGGGTATCTGTTGAGCGGCCAGACAAACATGTGGTTCCTGAAGAGGGGCAGCAGCCTTTTCAGTAGTTGCAGGGGCAACAGTCTGGATGATTGACTGATCTGGCCTTTTAACATTAACCAAAACGACCTTGCTGTGCTGGTACTGCGAACGGCTGAAAGCAAGGGGAAACTACAGCCGTAATTTGTCCCGAGGACATGCAGCTTTACTGTATGATTAAATGATGATGGTGTCCTCTTGGGTAAAATATTCCGGAGGTAAAATAGTCCCCCATTCGGATCTCCGGGCGGGGACTACTCAAGAGGACGTCGTTATCAGCAGAAATAGAACTAGCATTCTACGGATCGGAGCATGGAATGTCAGACCGCTTAATCGGGCAAGTAGGTTAGAAAATTTAAAAAGGGAAATGGATAGGTTAAAGTTAGATATAGTGGGAATTAGTGAAGTTCGGTGGCAGGAGGAAGAAGACTTTTGGTCAGGTGACTACAGGGTTATAAATACAAAATCAAATAGGGGTAATGCAGGAGTAGGTTTAATAATGAATAAAAAAAGAGGAATGCGGGTTAGCTACTACAAACAGCATAGTGAACGCATTATTGTGGCCAAGATAGACACAAAGCCCATGCCTACTACAGTAGTACAAGTTTATATGCCAACTAGCTCTGCAGATGCTGAAGAAATTGATGAAATGTATGACGAGATAAAAGAAATTATTCAGGTAGTGAAGAGAGACGAAAATTTAATAGTCATGGGTGACTGGAATTCGTCAGTAGGAAAAGGGAGACAAGGAAACATAGTAGGTGAATATGGATTGGGGGAAGAAATGAAAGAGGAAGCCGCCTTGTAGAATTTTGCACAGAGCATAACTTAATCATAGCTAACACTTGGTTCAAGAATCATAAAAGAAGGTTGTATACCTGGAAGAATCCTGGAGATACTAAAAGGTATCAGATAGATTATATAATGGTAAGACAGAGATTTAGGAACCAGGTTTTAAATTGTAAGACATTTCCAGGGGCAGATGTGGACTCTGACCACAATCTATTGGTTATGAACTGCAGATTGAAACTGAAGAAACTGCAAAAAGGTGGGAATTTAAGGAGATGGGACCTGGATAAACTGAAAGAACCAGAGGTTGTAGAGAGTTTCAGGGAGAGCATAAGGGAACAATTGACAGGAATGGGGGAAAGAAATACAGTAGAAGAAGAATGGGTAGCTCTGAGGGATGAAGTAGTGAAGGCAGCAGAGGATCAAGTAGGTAAAAAGACGAGGGCTAATAGAAATCCTTGGGTAACAGAAGAAATATTGAATTTAATTGATGAAAGGAGAAAATATAAAAATGCAGTGAATGAAGCAGGCAAAAAGGAATACAAACGTCTCAAAAATGAGATCGACAGGAAGTGCAAGATGGCCAAGCAGGGATGGCTAGAGGACAAATGTAAGGATATAGAGGCTTGTCTCACTAGTGGTAAGATAGATACTGCCTACAGGAAAATTAAAGAGACCTTTGGAGGGAAGAGAACCAATTGTATGAATATCAAGAGCTCAGATGGCGATGTACTTGAGGACAATATTATGGAAATGGAATAGGATGTAGATGAAGATGAAATGGGAGATAAGATACTGCGTGAAGAGTTTGACAGAGCACTGAAAGACCTGAGTCGAAACAAGGCCCCGGGAGTAGACAACATTTCATTAGAACTACTGATGGCCTTGGGAGAGCAAGTCATGACAAAACTCTACCATCTGGTGAGCAAGATGTATGAGACAGGCGAAATACCCTCAGACTTCAAGAAGGATATAATAATTCCAATCCCAAAGAAAGCAGGCGTTGACAGGTGTGAAAATTACCGAACTATCAGTTTAATAAGTCACAGCTGCAAAATACTAACGTGAATTCTTTACAGACGACTGGAAAAACTGGTAGAAGCCGACCTCGGGGAAGATCAGTTTGGATTCCGTAAAAATGTTGGAACACGTGAGGCAATACTGAACCTACGACTTATCTTAGAAGAAAGATTAAGAAAAGGCAAACCTACGTTTCTAGCATTTGTAGACTTAGAGAAAGCTTTTGACAACGTTAACTGGGATACTCCCTTTCAAATTCTGAAGTTGGCAGGGGTAAAATACAGGGAGCGAAAGGCTATTTACAATTACTACAGAACCCAGATGGCAGTTAGAAGAGTCGAGGGGAATGAAAGGGAAGCAGTGGTTGGGAAAGGAGTGAGACATGGTTGTAGCCTCTCCCCGATGTTATTCAATATGTATATTGAGCAAGCAGTAAAGGAAACAGAAGAAAAATTCGGAGTAGGTATTAAAATTCATGGAGAAGGAGTAAAAACTTTGAGGTTCACCGATGGCATTGTAATTCTGTCAGAGACAGCAAAGGACTTGGAAGAGCAGTTGAACGGTATGGACAGTGTCTTGAAAGGAGGATATAAGATGAACATCAACAAAAGCAAAACGAGGATAATGGAATGTAGTCAAATAAAATCGGGTGATGTTGAGGGGATTAGATTAGGAAATGAGACACTTAAAGTAGTAAAGGAGTTTTGCTATTTAGGGAGCAAAATAACTGATGATGGTCGAAGTAGAGAGGATATAAAATGTAGACTGGCAATGGCAAGGAAATCGTTTCTGAAGAAGAGAAATTTGTTAACATCGAGTATAGATTTAAGTGTCAGGAAGTCGTTTCTGAAAGTATTTGTATGGAGTGTAGCCATGTATGGAAGTGAAACATGGACGATAACCAGTTTGGACAAGAAGAGAATAGATGCTTTTGAAATGTGGTGCTACAGAAGAATGCTGAAGATAAGGTCGGTAGATCACGTAACTAATGAGGAGGTATTGAATAGGATTGGGGAGAAGAGAAGTTTGTGGCACAACTTGAGTAGAAGAAGGGATCGGTTGGTAGGACATGTTTTGAGGCATCAAGGGATCACAAATTTAGCATTGGAGGGCAGCGTGGAGGGTAAAAATCGTAGAGGGAGACCAAGAGATGAATACACTAAGCAGATTCAGAAGGATGTAGGCTGCAGTAGGTACTGGGAGATGAAGAAGCTTGCACAGGACAGAGCAGCATGGAGAGCTGCATCAAACCAGTCTCAGGACTGAAGACCACAACAACAACATGCATGTCGCTGAAATTTCTACTGATACTCAACATCCACTGCCATATACTTTCGTCGATAAGCACGCCTTAAAATGAAAGGCACTCACAACAGAATGATTGCTAGGAACGAAGTTCTTTCTTTTGATCGCAAATAACCATTTACTTCGTGTAGTCTCATCGGTTGGAAATTTAAAAATTTGAACCTTCTTCTTCTCGTCGTAGTAACCGTCACAACCAGGAATATAACACTTATTCACCACGGTGATGATCACTTCTGAAGTGATACTGCAGTATACACTTCAAAGAGCAGAAAAGCAGACGTTTTCCTAAGGGAGTTCAACTCACTAACACTACAGCTCCGAAACAGTTGTTTACATGGCTCCACACAGCATTTTACAGGCATCTAGGTCACGCTGCTACTAGTAGGTAGCACAGGCTGTATACCTGAAGTTGATGACGTGACTCGCCTATTGGCAGAGAGTTGTGAGGCGTTGTGATTTAGGTGGTGTTGACTGGGGACAATGGAGGTTTGTTGTGGGTTTATATATAGACCGAGGCGACCAATGAGAGAGCTTCATTAGAATGGACAGCGAATGAGAAGCTTTTATGGAATGATACATTTCTGGAAGTACCTGTGCGTCCACCGTCTTTCTTTCCAAATATCAAGAGTGCTTTTGTTTTCGCAAGCATGCACAGACATGATGAAGGATTTAGCGATGAGAAGTCGTTTCTTTCCAAATATCAAGAGTGCTTTTGTTTTCGCAAGCATGCACAGACATGATGAAGGATTTAGCGATGAGAAGTCGTTTCTGAGACATATGATGAAAGCAGGACATTACGATTTCCGTGAAGGGTAACACGTGATGGACGGGGTGCATCGTTAGGACCATCAGGGAGAATGTAGTCGGTGTGAATCTGGGCTATTTTCGTGAACAGGTCCTGTTAGACAAGAATTTGCATGCAGACAAGCTGAGACATTACGAAAGCTCCTAAAACAACAACAAAAGCAACCATTTATTATTTCTGTGACACTTTACGAATTCCGAGAAGGAACTGGTAAGTAATGGACAGGCTGTCCCACTCGGATCACAAGAAAGAATGCATCCTGTGTTCTTCTGGGAATCATTGCTAAGGATTTCTACAGCGCATCCACAGGGAGAGTTGGCTGTTATTGACATAGACATTAGACATAAGTATAACAGTGACAATCTTTTAACTGCACCTGCGAGGGTGAGCTGCTATATAAGCATCTCTCCCTGAGGTTGAGCTGCTAAACAAACATCTCTGTGGACCACAGGTACAAAGGCTATGCATCATCATGCCAGCAACAGTGCCTAGGTGAACATGTGTTTCGACTGGAATTTCTCAGGAGTCAAGTATGAAAGGGATGCCACTGTCTCATATTTGCAGGTCCCCAATGGACACCTGCATGTGGCTCAGCAGCTGACAGCCACTTCTTCACTTTGCAGGCCAAGCTGCACCAGCTTGTGCACGCATTGGATCTCTGTAGGGAGCGATTTTTTGATACATTGTGGTCAAATTTCTTAACGATGGCTCGATAGCGATTTTATGTGGAATGAGTGTTTCAGCACTGTATTATTTTCGCCTGTTTAAGCGTTGTGAGCATGTTGTCAGAGCATTAAATATGCATAATATTTTGACGGTTTTACGAGTAGTGAACGTGTTGGTTGCATTATTTTGTGAACAGATCTGTAGGCTGTGCAATGCATTATTTCGATAATTTATAATTATTGAGCGTGTCAGAAGAGCACTTTAAATGCATTATTTTGACAATTCACGAATTGTTTGCATATATGTGCATCAGTGTACTGCATTATTTCGATAATTTATCAGCAGTTTGCAGGTCTGTCATCAGTGCAATGCATTATTTCAACATTTTACAATTAGTGAGCGTGTTTAGAGAGCGTTATACATGCATTATTTTGACAGTTTAAGAGTTATTTGCGTGTCTGTACATCAGTGTACTGCATTACGTCGGTGATTTACTAGTAGTTTGCAGGTGTATCGGCTGTATATTGTGACTCCAAGCAGGTCAGTGTTTTATATCATTGTAATAAATAAATCGAATAAATTGTTCCAACCACCCACTGAAAATAAATAAAGCACACTCCTTCATCTCCAGCAGCCCAGCACAGGCTGAGTTCTTTTCCCACCTGTTGCAAGGAAGAGATGGTGGTCGGATGATTTAGGTTAGAGTGGTAGCCTTATTGACCTATTTTCCCCCCAAAATTATCCTGGCACATTCATAGGCTGGTGGGGGTAGCCCAAGTGACCTTTTTCCCACCAAAAATTTTACTTTCCTCCATTTTCAGGAGGAGGGGGAAGGAAGGGTGGAAGGGGTTAGGTTAGTAGAGGTAGCCCAATTGCCTTATTTTACCGGCAAGATTTGAACTCCCCGCCATGATGTCATTGTGGCGTTGCAACAACTATCACCGCCATCTTGGACCCGCCATCTTGAATAAATCTGGCAAAAATGCAATGTGGGGTGGTGGTAGAGGCTTTGCCCTAATACTGCAAGCTTTGAATCTAATCAGCAGAAAGTTTTCTGTAGTCAAAATGAGAAAACGTCGTTTCAATTGAAGCAATTGATGTCATAGAATAGGATAAAGTAATTAAAAGTCACAGAAGGAAACAGTGTGCTATGGAGAAATTGTAGGTGAACCTGAATCAACAACAAAAGGAAAGGAATCATCTAACACAATGGTACAACGTCATGTGTGTTGGCCAGGAGGACATTGTTCAAGACATACCGTAGAAGGAGATGAATGTGATTCTGTAGACTCTGTCTGTGAGGTAATTATAGGTAGTGACTATGAACAATTTCTGTCATGTGCTAAAGCAGCAGCAAACATTTCAGCCTTGGTTTTCAATTTTAATTGCTATTTACCTACAGTTTCTCAGTCTTTTATTTTTATTTTGCGTTAGTTACTCATATATCCATGTTTTATCCTAGCATGTTGCACCAAAAACATCTTCTGAACATGGCTCAGTAAGAAAAATTTTTTCGCACTTGTATCTTTTTTACTCTATACAGTTTTAAGATGCAAGGGGTACAAGTATTTTTATTATCTTATAAAAGTAATGCATGGACACTACAATCTCTAACCATACCTACCACTATAAATAGACCAACTGAACATAAGGAAAAAGTATCTGATGTCAAGGAAGTAACTCATATAATTAGTAAATAGCCATTTAAGTTAAGTAGTGATTTACTTAGCTGCTTCAGCAAGCAGTTGTCCCACTTGTATTCTCAACCCCTCAAATTTTATCTTTCATATTCGTGTCAAGTTCGCAGCTCATTGTCTCTCGGTAATGTTCTCGCTTCCCGAGGGCAGGGTCCCTGTTTCGATTCCCTGAGGGGTCAGGGTTTTTCACCTCCCCGAAATTACTTGGTGTTGTTGTGTCGTTTTCATCATCATCATTTATGCCCATTACGATCAAGAGGAAGGCAACAACAAACCACCTCCATTAGGACCTTGCCTAGTACGGGGGTGCGGTCTTCTGAATTGTTCCCCTGCGCTCTGTCAGGAAGCATTTGACTTCATTTCCATTTCCATATGCGTCAAGGCAGATACTGACAGTTAAGTTCAACAAGAATCAAATAATTAGTAGTGTGGTATCAAATTTGGTGTTCTTAGTCCCTATACCAAGTCATGTATGGGACGATTTTGCTAAATGAGGACAAACTGCAGGAACCGGTTCCTGGGATCATAAGGATCAAAATCATTATAGGACATTTAGCTGGAAATGCGTTCCAAGGGAGGTATACCTATCTCAACAACAAGATAAGTGTGGAGGATTCACTGATTGTAAACACACGTGAGTAGACACCAAGGAAGAGGGAATGTTCTGTTTATACCAGTGTTTCAGTTCCGTACTCAAGACAGCAGTGAGCGGGAGCACCATCATGTAGCAGCCACATTCCCTTCATATCGCCAAAGCCAAGTCACGCGTATGTGACGCAGGAGTACTGGCAGGAGGTGCACTTATGCCTCCCCTGTGATGTGTTGTGGAGGAATGGTTGTTCTCCAAGGTGGTCGTCAATGATTCAAACCCATACACTGAGGCTGAACCAGTGCTGATGGTTCGGTGCCACTACACGTTTTTGTTGCGAGGGTTGACGATAGCACCTCTTGCTAAAGTAGAGCTATCTATGTATATGATGGGTGGTAGAAATCCAAGCATCGTGGCGTCCTGTGCTGTGAACCGGCGGAAGACATTCGCCGTGAAGGCATGTCCGCGTCTCATATCGCCCAAACCCGATGAAAGTAATAAGGACAGTGGCAGTTACAGAGAAAGTTCCACACGATTGTCAGATTTATCCGGCCGCCTGATTGCTGCTGGTACTGTCAATGACCTCTGGGCTCCACCATTAATTAGGGATAACTCCCTTGAAAGGCACTTCCGGCCTATGTCCATATGACCCTTTTTTCTCCTTATACACCTGGGATCATTCCCTTCACTTTGGCCCCATTTATTAAAATCATACTGTGTAATATTATGTTTGAGCTGTCGGCTTATATTTTGTTAATTTTCCTATGCCTCTGACCATCTCGAAAAAGATACGAAAAAATTGGTACATAGTATCTCATCAATGTTGTTGGTACAAATCATAAACGTCAACTTTTGCTTTCGTGCAATATACAGAGGGTTTCATAACGAATATGCATATTACAGTGCATTATGTTGCCAAAACATCGATCGCTGCGCCACAAAAAAGTGGCGCTAAGCGCTATGGGACTTAACATCTGAAGCCATCAGTACCCTAGACTTAGATCTACTTAAACTTAACTAACCTGAGGACATCACACACATCCAAGCCCGAGGCAGGATTAGAATCTGCGACCGTAGCAGCAGAGCGGTTCCGGACTGAAGCGCCTACAACCACTCTGCCACAGTGGCCGGCGCTGCACCACAGCCCGGTTATTGGAGGAATAAATACATTATCTAGTTAATTTTTAATATCCACTAGATGTTATTTGTTTGCTACTGCGCGAGAGAAATATTTTGTGTTCTCGAGTTCGCGAAGTGTAATTCCATTGTTACAGTGCAAAGATACTGCAGGTTGGGGTCCCAAATTGATCCTCCGAATGGTGGAATATTCGCAGAAACTATCGACAGTTTGTAGAAACAGGATGTGTATGTAAAGAAAAGATTCGTGGCGGCCCCTTTGTTTCCGACGAAAATGTCCCAAGAATTGAAACCGCTTTCCAACGTAATCCCACAAAATCAACTCTTGACGTGTTCTGAGCGGTCGGTTGCTTATGAAGCCCTACAAGCAACGGGTGTTACAGACTCTACGTCACGATGACATATGCAGACGTGTGGCACTTTCTGACGAGCTTCAGAATGCTATTGGCAATAACACCTTCGCACAACGCATCGTGCTCGGTAGTGAAGTGACTTTCCACCCTCGTGGCAAAGTAAACAAACACACCGTTCGATTTGGAGGCCTATGTAATGAGCATACGCGAGACCCACCCAAAGTCAATGTGTTCTCTGCAGTATCCCACACATCAGCCTACATTCCATACTTCTTTGATGGAAACACGGTTAACGGTCAGAAATATGTCGTTATGTCGCAAACCTGGTTATTTCCGGGACTCAACGAGGAGAACCTCATTCTTTCAACTCGACGGCGTATCCTCTCACTAGATTTGCAAATTGGTGCATACCTGAATCTACTCTACGAGACGTTGCAATTGCAGCCAAATCAACCTGAGACTTAGCACCTCCCAGCTGTCCTCCATGGTCACCGTATTTGAAGCCCTGTGACTACGTCCTGTCCGGTTTCATTAAGGGCAACTTTTATGCACCACAATACCACAGAACCTAGAGGAGTTGAATAACCGGATACAAACTGCCATAACATCCGTAACGATGGACATGATTAATCCCCGAGTATAAGACCAATTCGAGAATCAGTGTCATACTCTTCGCGCCGCTTACCGATGACGTACTGCTGCAATGTAAATTTGAAAGATTTATAAGTATGTGTAGTAAGTTTGTTAGTTATTTGTCTTATACATAAACAAATATACGCGTCCGAAATAATTTTATGATTTCTGAAGCACTGTGTTTCCATATCAACTCATAGCTCCATAGGACCCTGGTTTTACTACGGACAGTAACAGATAAACTTTACTGTAGAGATACTGCGGTTAAATTCAGTCAGAGAGACTGGTGTTGAATTACGAACCGAATAAACTCCATTACCAATAACTGTCATTTGCACAGTTACATTATTATCAGTTCTAGCAGAAACAAACGCAAGACTTCCTCAAAATAAAGTTGAGTGCTGCATTCAGCCGTGACAGAAGCTTAGTAATGTAATTTTTTATGTACGCGTAGATATTATTACAGCTGCTACCTGCTTCAGGCGGATTATGTAAGAAAATGTGATGTGCATTAGTTTCGTGACATGTCTAGTGATCTTCATGAGATATGGCCCAGTGAGAGAAACCAGTGAAGCATACTTGCGGTTCAGTGGAAAAAAAGAAGATAGCTTTGGTTGCTCTGCGAAATGAATACGAGAGATCTCTGGAGCCGAGAAGCCGATACCACATTCATACTGGAGTCAATAAGAACGCTACACGAGGTAGCGGACGTATCAGAAGAGAGAGATCGATGCCCCGAGATTGATGAGTGCGCTGATGGAAGGGAAGCAGAGTAGGCTTCGAGAATATTTCCAACGATGCCGCCATTCATTCCACGTGGCCTCTTTCACTCGGCCTTTCCTACGCTGCTGGAGGAGCCAGATATCGTCAGAAACTTTCCGCTACCTCTCATTCACCAAACCACTACGAGTAACGAGGAGCTACTAAATATAAATTAATTAAATTACTCGTTGTGCAAAAGCTGCAAATATATTTCACTAACCATTTTCATTATTGTAATGTATTTTCTTGCTTTTCTGACCGCAACAAAAGGGACACAGAAGTTGCAACAACAAATGAACTCTCATTCTGAAGTTGATTGTCAGATTCTGACAAGACTACATAGATGATTCCTGTTAAATTCTCGTTGCCTCAATTACGCAATAGAATATAAATCTGCATTTTGAAGATATTTTAGGGTGATTCACCCGCCCCTATCACAGGGTTATACGCAGCCCGCAACACTTTCAAATATCACACACAAGATTTTCACTTACACTCGCTCACTACATGCAAACAATTAGTCCTACAGGAAAAGTTAATGGAAGATTTTGTAGGAAATTTCAGGCAGGTAAATTTTGTTTTCGCTCGAGGCTACAGATTTCTAGTCACCGAAGAAAAACGTGTCAGGTCACTTTTGCATATTTCTCTTCAACAATAGAAAAACTTCGGGTTCCAGCGCAAACGCATAGCAATACAAAGTTTAACCACTTTATATTCCGCACAGAAAGGTCCTGTTCATTTTTCTGTAGGACTGATAGTTTGCTCATAGCAAGAGAGAACACGAAAATATTGTAGTTGGTGTTTGCAGGCGTTGCAGGTTGCGTAATATTCAGTGAAAGAGGCAACTGACTCATCCTGAATATACATGGTATCCCAGGAGAAATGGTGATTATTTAGGGATATGACAGAAACGATAATTTGAATCGAAATTTCCAATGAACTGGGCTTTAAAATGCATACCCTGAGAGTTATTAGTACTCCTTCATCTTCGATACTGTGAAAGAAATTTCTTCTCCTGCAAGCCCTTTACCTTCCGTATTTTGAGAGAAAAATTGTCCAGTAAAATAATCTCTATCTGTGACCAGTTATTTGTCTTCGCTACGGAGGAAGACATCACTTCTACAGTCCAACATAACGACGGTTGAAACTCATCCCTCCAACTGAAAAGGTCCTCATAGCCTTTAAGGAATGCATTTTAGAGCCCAATTTACTCAACAACTTTTTCTTGACTTCGTTCTTATTATCTTGCATGCAGCTAAGCACAATATGCTCAGTTTATATGGCTGCTTGACAACCTGAGCCATCAGGAACCTTGCTTCCACCACTAACCTCTCTGAACTGTCCAGTGTGGAGCTACCCGTACAACACATCCACCACTTTTATAATCGTCGTGGCCTCAACCTCTGGTGACTAACTGTCCCTGCACTCTCCTAGGATGCATATACAGGGCCTCCGAGGCTCTTGTATGTATTCATTGTTAAAAAAATTTCTGTAATTTTTTCATTGATTTCAAACTGCATTCCAGTACTGTTTCACTAACACTGTGACATTCCTCCTATCAAGTCTGAACGAGATACCTTTTTAAGTTTTTTGTATAATTCAATACGTTTAGCCACACACCGTGAATGCATAAGCAGGGCATCAGAAGCCCTCACACATTTATAAATGTTCTTTAGCCTATATTGCCTTCAACATTTGTTT
Organism: Schistocerca nitens; assembly: GCF_023898315.1. Lineage (NCBI taxonomy): Eukaryota > Metazoa > Arthropoda > Insecta > Orthoptera > Acrididae > Schistocerca > Schistocerca nitens. Next base: position 315,358,261 of record NC_064621.1, on the reverse strand, counting down.
GGGAGCAGTTATTAATTCAACAATTACTGTACTGGTATTTCCAGCAACAGGAGTGCCAACAGCAGCAGTAGCTGTAGTAGTAGTAGTATAACTAAAAAATAATACACACTACTCTCACATATTGGCGATGTCGGTGTATTATTGATCTTTTTGCTATCAAATGTTTTATTATTGCATAGTACTGTTATCCTGTGCTGGTCTTGTGAGCCTCATTGTTAATGTAAGTTGTTTGTTGCTGCAAGGCCCATATTGTTACAAGTATGACTCATTTAGTGCTGCACAAACTGCTGTTCGAGAGACATGCCTTTTGCTATGGCTTCGACACGCAAAGCAAGAGAGTCAGTACGTGCAAATGCAGGTAATTTTGAAAGTGTTGTGGCTCAGTGGTTTGCAGAAGATGATTCTTGCGAGGAAGGAAATATTTTTGAAGATGCAAGTAGTGAAGAATCAGCCAATGAAACTGCAGATGTGAATACTGAGGCAGATGACAGTCCTTCCGATAATATTACATCATCAGAGTCTGAAAATCAAGAACCACCACAAAAAGGTATAGAAAATTACACATACATTAGTCGGAATAGAACGATTTGGAAATTAGGACCTACTTAGGACGTACTTTTCGTACGCCTGTCCATAATATCGTAAAGAAGGCACCCCCTTCCAGCCCGTGGTTTGAAAACCTGTAAACCTGAGGAAGCCTGGGATTATTTCATCTCCAAGGAAATACTAGAGGAAATCATCACCTGCACAAATATTTATGGCAGAAGAGTGGCTGCTTTAAGTGGAAAAACGTGGAAAAACATTTCGCTTGCTGAAATTGAGGGTTTTCTTGGTCTTTTACTGATTTCTGGTATTGAGAAGAGTTGGTATGTCCCTATTAGAGACTTATGCTTGGATGAAAAGGCAAATCCTACATATAAGGCCACCATGTCAGTAAATAGATTCGGTGATATAAGGAGAATGATTGTATTTGATGTCAGGCGTACCCATGAAGCTCGATCTGCAGATCACAAACTTCCAGCTGTTCGCTATGTATGGGAACTATTTCTTGACAAGTGTAGAAATAGAATGATTCCCAATGACTCAACCACAGTTGACGAACAGCTAGTCCCATTCCGGGGAAGATACAGCTTCACCCAGTATATGCCTTCTAAACCTGCCAAGTATGACAAAATATTTTGGTTATGTGATGCTACATCTGCATATCCTTTAGACAGAATTGTTTACACGGGAAGGAAACCCCATGAACCTATTCAGAAAAATCTTGGACTGAATGTGGTGAAAGATCTTTCTAAAGGCATTGAAGGATCATCACAAAACATTACTGTTGACAACTTCTTTACTAGTGTGTAGCTGGCAGAAGAGATGCTTCAGAAGCAGATTACACTGGTGGGAACAATCAAACATAATAAACCAGAAATTCCTAATGAGATGGAACCATCTGCCTCAAGAGCGATTCATTCTTCTTTGTTTGCATTTAGATGTGACATTACAATGGTGAGTCATGTTTCCAAACAGAAAAAGTCTGTAGTTCTCATTAGCACAATGCATCACGACAGAAATATTGATGAAACTCATGCAAAAAAGAAACCAGATATAATAAAGTTCTATAACCCTACGAAGGGTAGAGTAGATCAAATCGACCAGAAAATTCGTTATTAAACTTGCAAGAGACAAACAAGAAAATGGCCATTTGCATTATGGATGAATATGATGGACGTCGCAGCAATGAACAGTGAAATTTTATTTTCCACCCAACATCTGACATACCATAGTGGAAGAAGTGATAAAAGGCGTTTGTTCCTAAGAGACATCAGGGAGTAACTTCGTGGTAATAGAGGAGCTACAGAGGGTAAAAGTGTAGAGGAAGACCGAAATCAAATATTTAAGGTCATAGGTCGCAAAAAAATCGCAACTGGTTGTCCACTGATTGGCGACTGGTGGGCATTTCAGATGAATCATGTTTTATGCTCCGTCGGAGAGATGGAATCGGTGTGTACAGCGTGAAATGTCTGCAAGCTAAGAGAAACAACTGTCGGATGGGTTCACGGAGTACTAGGGAGTGTTTTGAATATGGATAATATTTTCGAGCAACTCGTTGGCTAAACCCGTCATTCTTTAAGCCACCTTGGATCAATAGAAGTGTGCACCTGTCGGTGGGAGCGATATTAATAGTTTTGACATTTGGCCACGTTAATGTGACGGCACAGCATAAAATGCTAGGGAGGATACTTTTCCTTACGTTACGTGCTTAAACTTACAAACAAATGAGGGACCATTTACGGAGTAGTGCAGGCTATCCCAGGACGAGGAAGAGGACCAGCCAGAGGCGTGCGGCCAACGCCTCCAGATATGCAGAAACCCGCGCTTTTGTCGGCGCCGGTACTATCTGCGGAGGGTTGACGGCGCTCGCTGAGGCGCAGATATATCACCCTGACATCCCGGTAGCAGACAACACACTGGCCGCCAAAGTTACGGCTGGCGCCTGCATATCGTCCAGTTACGACACGAGCACCGATACTGCCTCCACAGCCGACGTCAACACCGACACCGATGTTGCCGTGTCCCGGCATACTGACGACGAGAGATTCGTCGCACAGCCCTCTACTCAGCCAATCACAGGCCCCAGTCTAAGAAAGCAAATACTGCTGCTGCACATGATGCAATTCATTGTATAATGGGTCTGTTGGTCGTCGCAAAGGCAGTTCTGAATGCAAAGTTAGATACACAATGCCCCAAATCTGAAGGGTGGATACCCGAGTAACATAAAATATTAAAAGAACAAAGTTTTAAATTTGGACGAAAAGCATGCTAAATTGTTTCAGATTTAGTATCAAAGTCCGAGAAGCATTCGCTGGCACTAGAAGACGCCAAAAATTCATTTTCAGATGCGCTTTAGACGGACAGCATGAGTTCTCCAGTTGCGTAGATTCTCAGCATCTCGAATTACAAAGAATGGTTGGGTCTTGTGTTTGTTGAGGAGACGGTGGCCTGAAAAAGAACCGAATAAAAGATAGTTTATGTTGACAAAAATGTTCAACGGTTTTGATGAAATGGTTGTCGCTATTGATATTCGAAGTCATAGCAAATTATGCTGAAGTCGCTAGGTGAAGATGTAGGCCACACCGAGGTATTCAGCGTGATGGACATCATTACACAGACACAACTGGAAGTAGGAAAAAAATTCAGACTGGTGTTGCTACAGAGACTCGGTACGCTAAGAAAGAATTAAAATTAGACGATAATATTACTGATGATATATTGTAACAAATAAGCCCGCGGTCACAAATATTAAGTCAAAAATTGACCTGGTTTCGACGCTACTATGAAAGTCGTCTTCAGAATTAGACTAACTGTACTAAAACATTAGGTAAATAGTACATTAATAAAATTAAAGTTTGCACTGACTCGAAAAGATGCATCTGACAAGTGTTCATGACGTCGCCTTTCCGGCTGAGATCTTTTTTAATATGTGACTTGTAAGTACTGCATCTTTTCGAGTCAGTACAAACTTTAATTTTATTAATGTACTATATACCTAATGTTTTAGTACAGTTAGTCTAATTCTGAAGACGACGCTTATAGTAGCGTCGAAACCAGGTCAATTTTTGACTTAATATTTGTGACCGAGGTCTTATTTGTTATAATATAATTCTGAGACGGTCACTGAACCTTAGCAGCTGTTTTAAAAGTTTTAGTGATGATATTCACAAAGTTACGGCTGCTTAACATGTTTCTGAACCTGGTGTGGGAATACTTGTGTCAGTAGGTCCAAAAATCTCCACACTCCCTCATCTGAGACTTCAGACTGCAGCCACAAAAAAGTAGCTTATCTTTCCACACATGGCCCCGTTACCGGTTGCTGTCACTTTCATGGGCTCCCTCCGTCTTGTGCCAGCACCTGTGGCAGTAAAATATTCGGAAGTAGAAAGAGCAAACGAAGCGGGGTCATGCAGCAATACAGAGAGCCACAACTGTTCCGACAGGAACTTATTCCCAGAAAACAGTATTATAGAAGAGCTGTTCCATTCAATACCAGGAAAAAATTCTCAGCCTCGACATCCTCTTATTCCATTCATTCGCCCACACCTCAAAACGTTTCAGCAGTATGAACAGCGGAACACATCCGCATGATTTTCTGCGGAACTTTCGAGACTGCTATGACATCGCAAGTAAGAGTTGTTGTCAGCTGTCAAATGCATCCGGGCTTCATCTCGTTCCTGAGGCGAGGCTTAGGTGGCAAACCATATGTTCCTCATGAGCGAAACGTTGTTAGTGAAAGATCTGGAGCTCCTTTTAATCACTGTGGAGATGATTCCTTCAATTTATCACCATATTCCGGAATTGGGCACGTCAACACACAGTCAGACAGTCCCTAACCAAGGGCTCGGCATACAATCTGGGTAGCGGAATATTACGGAAGTTCCTTTTGTGCGAAGTGTTGTCAGTGAAAGATGTGGAGCCATTTGTAATCCCTTCAATTTATCACCATATGCCGGGACGGTATACGACGGCTGACTATACCTATCGTCAGAAAATTAAAGTCCATAGAGATTTCGTCCACTCTAGCATTTTACTGGGAGAATTTGGGGAGAGTGTAGCTTATCTATAAAGACAACGATGCTTAGAACGGTAGACCTTTTCTTGCACACTGCTCGTCTGCTTGAGATACCTATCAGGTCGGATTGAAGACGGTAACCTGCCAAAGATCTTTATTTAATAACCTCCCAACAGAAAAATTCCGTATCCTACCAATAATACAATGTGATTAACCTCTCAATAAAATTTTGTCGCTCACTTAAAACGTTTCAATAATGACTGTGAATTTAAACTGGTAAATTTTGGACGTCAGCAGTGCTGAGTCATGGCCCTGAAAATTCATTCTGAATAAATTGAAAAGTCTTACCTCAATTAGGTCGCCGGATAACGCATATATATCTGCTCCTATAAGAAATTTTTCTGGCACATCCCAGTGCAATGCTGGCCGATAGATTTCTCATGTATAAAAAGAAACAACTGATTTTTCTTTACAATAATCGGGATGACCACGGATTGGAGAAATTAGTGAATTCTTTAAATTGAAATGAATGATTGTCAAAAGTTACTTTTTAATGAGAAAGATAATTATTAAGAGATTTTTTAAAACATTTACATGGGACTTGAGATAACAATACTACATATGCGCGAGGCTGCTTTTACCTTACTTTATATCGCTCAGGCTCCGCCATCGCTCCCCACGACCGGCCCAGCCAACTCCATACACACGACTGCTCGCTATCAACTACTTACTGCTACAGCTATACTGTTCCTACTGCAGTCAACACTGCTCTCTGGTCTGAGATTCTTTTATAACTTACATATCGCAGGCAGCGCTTGAGCAATACATCGAAATTACATCTGCTCGAGTGCGCTAGCAACTAATTTCTTTAATCATGGACTTCTTACATAACCCTCCACTGGGGGGGGGGGCAAAAATTTGGCAGCGATGGTGAGTCAATTGGACTTGCCATGAGCAACAAATTTTTGTATAATCTATTTAGTTACTATGTCCACAGTCACAGAGTATATACATTACTGATTGACAAAGTGTATACGCAATGAGTACAAAAGATATTAACAAATTACATAAGGTGCACACACATTATAAAAGTCTTTAGCATATTTGGGACAACTAATCATATTAACAGATGAAATGAAGTACACACGCACTGTAAAAGTCTTTAGCATTTTTTACAAGAACTAAATAAATAAAGTGCACACGCACTGAGTACAAAATATATTAAGAAATGACAAAAAGTGCACACGCACTGTAACAGTCTTTAATATTTTTAGGACCACTGATCTAATTAAGAAATGAAATGAAGTGCACACGCACTGTATGTGTCTTTGGCATACTTAGGACGACTGATCATATTAACAAATGAAATCAAGTGCACACGTACTGTAAAAGTCTTTAGCATATTTAGGACAACTGATCATATTAACAAATGAAATGATGTACACACGCACTGTATATGTTTTACAAGAATGTAAACGCACTGTACAAGTCTTTACCATTTTACAAGAACTGGGAAAGGAATGGGAAGGATTGCATCATGGTTGTGGCACAGTAGGTTGCACGTAGCTGCACTGAAAGTCAATATCTTTCTACAGAAGCACAACACCAAGTGAGACAATCTGAAGTTCTCTTCCCTAAAGCATTTATCAGTGTAGCCAAGACACTGAAATGTTGTATTAATATTCAATGTTATCATTTTGGTAGTACATTAGGTACACCAAACAGTGGGACCATAATGACATCTCCATCGTTCAAGGTGGTGGACAGCATGATGTGTCAACACCACATTCTTGTAGAATCCGTACTTTTTCACCAACGTAGGATTAGTGCAAAAAACAAATATAGTGCTCCTTGATCATGAGGATGGACAGGACTAACGGATATTGCAGTAATTTCTGGTAATTAGGTCAGAAGGTGAAGGACATTAAGCCTTATGCTAGTCATAATTGAGAATTACACTAGTCAATCAACCGATCTGGATAAGTATTGGCACTCATTGGCTGGTTACTTAACATTTATGTATTATGTATGGAGTATTACAGAACATTATTCGTAAGTCATCTGATTACAGTAAATATTGGCACTCATTGGCCAGTTACAAACCATTTTTATGCATTATTCAGAAGTCATCATTCAAAGCTGTTGTTAATTAATTGCATAGCATTTATACATAAGTCATCTAATTATAGTAATCATTGGCATTCATTGGCCAGTTACTAAACATGTAGCAAGTATTGAGTATTACAAAAAACTATTCATAACTCATCTGATTGCAGTAATTATTGGCACTCATTGGCCATTTACAAAGTATTCATATAGTTTCACAAAACATTATTCAGTATTATTCAGAAGTCATCATTCAAAACAAGAGTTAATTATTGGCATAGCATTTATACAGCATAACAAAAATATTATTTATAGAAATTACTGCCATAGCATTTATGCATTATTACAAAACATCATTCAGTATTACTCAGAACTCATCATTCAAGTGACATAAGACATATTTAAAATGTAACACACTGCAACTATTACTCAAGGTCTGTGGTCCAACAATACATAGATTTAATGGATTCAATACAACAGAGAAATTTGTACCATATTTGGAACTAGAAATATATCTTAAACTGGTAGCATTATTTTGTTGTATACTGGTAACAGTTGGGCCTGGTAAAAATATTTTTTTTTTTTTTGCTAGCAATGCATTGCGTTGGGATCGATAATTAATTGCTGGGGCATGAAAATATTTGTTTTTGACTTATTGCTGGAAATAAGGATTAATAACATCATTCGTCATGAGTCAGCTGTAGCAAGGTTATGAAACAAGTGATCACATACATGAATGATACACACACATGGGTAAAAAGATGCAAGTACTAGAACAAGTTTAATGACTAACTGCTTATAGCCTATTAATATAATGAAAAGCTTATCCTGGAAAAAATACAAAATGGATTATTGAGCTGAAAGAAGAAACGCATATATTGCTGAAAAGTAGTGAACTTCGAATTAACAGGTAATGTAACGTGTACTCAATATGTATGTACTCTGGCTGTCTTTTCCAAAACATTCAGTCATTACACTATGTGACATAAGACATACTGTCAAAAGGAACTGCAACAAATACTTAAATAACTAGATAGCATCTCTTAACTAATAGTAAATATATAAACGTCGCCGGCCGGTGTGGCCGTGCGGTTAAAGGTGCTTCAGTCTGGAACCGCGTGACCGCTACGGTCGCAGGTTCGAATCCTGCCTCGGGCATGGGTGTGTGTGATGTCCTTAGGTTAGTTAGGTTTAATTAGTTCTAAGTTCAAGGCGACTGATGACCACAGAAGTTAAGTCGCATAGTGCTCAGAGCCATTTGAACCATTTGAACCATATAAACGTCACCATAATCATCATCTGCTAAGAAAAACTTCATTATTGATATTACCATAACTTCATCACTATCATCCCCTGCAAAGAAAAACCTCATTATTCATATTAGCATATTCTTCATATAATTATTCATCATCATTTATTATCATCTGCAAGAAAGGACACTTCATTATTCATTATTCATATTACCATATACAAGAAACAACTATTCATACTATAGAGTTTCTTATTTATAGCATATTTCATCACTAAAACTAACATGTATTGTTCTGTCTGACAGCCTGCACCAATCGCCTCGTATTCTGAAAGGAATATAATTAGTCAAGACTGCTATCATACGATGTGTATAGTACATTCTGGTTAATGCTTGTTAATTCTGATCCATTGACTCTTCATGACAAGATGTTGCATTTTCTTTTGTTCATTCCGATGGTAAAATTTCCATTTTAGAGTAAACCACTGTGGTTTGTTTAATTTATTTCTTGTACACGTTATTGCTTTCTGAAAATGATGAATAAGGATTAATATCTTGCATTTAAATCATATACCCATTAGATAAAAACTTGTTTCTAGTGATACAATTAAGCATGCAGCATAGCACGACAGAAAACGTATTATGTCAAAAACATAGACAGTTTTCAAGTGCAAAAAATGTACACACAGTATCATAATGTAGTGGCAAAAAGTGTAGAATAGTCAAGATATTGAGATATCATAAGAAAAAATGTCAATGTCAACTGGTGTTTGTTATATCTTAAAGATTACATAGTGCATACAGACAAAAATTCTACTTTCGATAAGAAAACAATCATACATACACAAAAAATTGAAAATGTGCGCAGTCTGATGTCTAACGACAAGAAAAGCGACCTGCTAACCATACCTTGCCGGGCACTTGCCAAGAAAAAATATGATAATCATCAGTAAGTAGTCACATAGATAGAATTGCATAAGTGGTCATAAAATATGTAAGTTTATCTGGAAAAATGTGCACGGTCTGATGTGTAACGACAAGAAAAGCGACCTGCTGACATTATCTTGTCGGGCACCTGCCAGGAAAAAATATGATAATCAACAGTAAGTGTTCATATAAATATAATTGCATAAGTGGTCATATAAAATTCAGGAAATGGCATTACAGTGTGATAAATCATAAAGTATATTCATTCAATAAAGGGTTTAATATTGGTGACATGGTGATTGTCCTTGCTTTTTCTGGTTCTCAAAGTTTCGAGGTGTACTACATTGGGGTGAGGAATGCTGCGAATTCGATATGGACCTGCGTATAGAAGCTAAAATTTCCTGCATCTACTCTTTCCTCTCTTGGATAAATAATGTGTACGTACTAATATCCTCTGTGCAACGTGAAAGTCACGGCGTGTACAAACCTGTTTTTGCTGTCTTCTCCGGAGCTCTGCGGCACGTTTGATGTTGTTGAGCGCAATGTCAATTATTTCATGGTGGCGTAGTCGACGAGATATAGGAAAAGATACTAGTTCTTTAATTTTTGTTGGGTGGTTCAACATTTTTCAGTATATCAGTCGGAGATAGCATAGTAGATACATTTGGTATGGAGTTAATTACAACCTGGAATGAGAGTATGTGTTTATCCCAATCAATATATCTTTTATGGCAGTATATTCTACACAGTTTACCAATTTCTTTCATTAGTCGTTCATAAGGGTTCGAAGAAGCGTGATACCTGGATATATAGATCGGAGAAATGGTTCTAGCTCGTAACATACGTGTCCATACAGCAGATCGAAACTGTGGTCCATTGTCGGAAATTACTTTCAATACATGTCGTACAAGGGATAAAAAATGTTTTACAAATACATTCGAAATATTTTTAGCAGTAGTTTTGCGTAACGGGGTGATGGTAACAAATTTCGAAGTGGGTTCAACAGCGACAAAGATGTAGCAAAAACATCTATTAGATCTGGGAATCGGACCAAAAATGTTTACAGCGGCCATGTGTCTAAATTTAACGGGTACAATAGGATGTAACGGAGGAATAGGTGAAGTCGTGTCTGATTTAGCTTTCTGGCAGATTTTACATGACGCTAAAACTCGTCGAATACGTTTCTTCATGTAGGCAAAATAACAGTTCTGTCACAGTATAAGAAAACATTTTCTGGCTCCGTAATGTGCGTAGCTTAAATGAGTATACCAAATTAATTTGTTAACAAGTTCATCAGGAATGCATAGTAACCAGTTGTTGCTGTCAGGGTGAGAGCGGCGAAACAGTATGTTATTGCGTACATTGTAATGGTTTCTAATGGTAAAATTATTCTTATCTTGCCAAAGGCGTTTAATTTCTTTCCACGCGTTGTCTTTGCTCTGCTCTTGTGCTATGTCTCATAATGACGACGAAATGAAATTTTCAAATGCGACTTGTTGAATATACATGGCGCTAAAATTTTCTTGGCAGAAGTTGTTTGCGATGTCTTGCTGATTGTTGCTGAGAGAACGGGATAGTGCGTCTCCTTCAATATTTTGTGTACCGGGAATGTGAACAATTGTAAAATTAAATTCTTAAGTTTCCATCTGCTTAACCCGTCGTGTGTAAATTTTGCGGAAAGTAAAAACTGTATAGCTCTATGATTTGTGTAAACGGTCGTATGTCTTCCATAAAGAAAATGCCTAAGTCTCGTAAATGCCCATACAACACATAGTGTTTCAAGTTCTGTGACAGAATAATTGCGTTCAGCAAGTGACCGAATGCGACTTGCAAAGGCGATGTTTTTAATTACTGTAATACCGTCTTCTTCAATTTCCTGAAAAATATGTACGCCTAAAGCGGTGTTAGAACTTTCGGTAGCAATGAAAAATTTCTAGTAAGAACTGGGTGTGATAAAAGAGGTGCGTTTAACAAAGCTTGTTTTAGATTGACCAATTCAGACGGTGCTTGGCTATCCCAGGACCAAATAGCGTCTTTACCTGTCAATTGGCATAATCTAGGGGTGTCTAAATCAGAGTAATGAATAAATTTACGGAAAAAGTTAATTGAACCCAAAAAGCTGCGTAGTTGTTCCTTCGTCGTAGGAACAGTAATGTCACGTAAAGCTTGAAGTTTTTCCGAGTCAGGCGCAATGCCTTCTGCGGAAATTACATGTCCAAGAAATTTTATGGAAGTTTTGCCAAAGTGCGATTTGCTAAGATTAACTGTGAGTTCTTGTGTACGAAAAGTTTGCAACAGTTGTTCCAGGATATGATTATGTTCAGACCAGTTAGCTTCTGCAATAAGAATGTCGTCTACATACGTTGTGATTCGGTCTTTTTTTCCGTCGGAAGTATAGTATTCAAACCTCGAATAAATGCAGTTGAAGAAATTGTTAGACCGAACGGTGATTTGCAAAATTGATAACAGTCACCAAAACAGAGAAATGCTGTGTAAGTTCTACAGTTCGGATGGAGCTGAATTTGCCAAAATCCCGATTTCAAATCTAATGTAGAATAAATAGCAGTACCATGAAATTTCTGTAGAAGTTCTTCTAGTGTCTGTGGGCGATCTGTTTCATTAATAATAACGTCATTGATGTGACGTGAATCAAGTACGAGGCGAAGTGAGCCATCCTTTTTCTTAAAAATATGGAGCGGATTTATGTACGGACTAACTGCCGGTTCAATAATACCTTGGTCAAGCATAGCTTGCAGTTCTTTCTTAACTTGTTCTCTGTGGATATAAGGAATGGGATAATGTTTAGCTTTAAATGAGTCGTGCTGTTTAACTTGAAATTAATACATAAAACCGGACATAGTACCAGGGACGTTGTCAAAAACTGGAGCTTGCTGTAAAAGAATTTTGCGTAGTTGAGTACGTTCGTCGTCTGTATTTGCACTGCTTTGTTTTACTTTATCAGAAATCATTTGCATAACGTCATAGTCGGTTTCGTCTGGAGTATTATAGTTGTGTACATACGTATCTGTGAACAATGTCAAATGACAGTTGATGTAACGCGATGTAGAAATGACCTCTGTTCGATTAATTGTTTGTTCTTCTACAGATAAAGTGTGCTGAAATTCTAATGCCAATTGTACATTTTCATCCTTTAACATTAAATAGGAATTTTGAAAGTCAGCAACTGCGTCGTGTTGCACCAAAAATTCGTACCTAAAATAACGTCTGTTGTCAGTAAGGGAACAATCCAAAAATTTGAGTGGAACGTATGACCTGCAATACAATACGATAAGTGGGTCTGTAATTTTACTTCTACTCCTTTACTAGATACTGCTCCTTTTACTTTAGTTCTGCCTAATGGTAACGTAGGATAAATGATCTCTTTGTTACATTCATTGAAGGTTTCTTCATTTATGACTGACATAGGTGATCCAGAATCGATTACTGCTGAAAATGTGGATGATCCAATCTTTACTTCAATGACAGGGTGGGAAATGGTTTTTTGTATAACTGGTTTTTCATGCACAAGTGTGTCTCGGATGTCGTCAAAAGTAATAACATTTTCGTGAAGAATACTCTGTGTATCTGAAGTATTGCTTACGTTGCTGAAAGATTCAGTCTGTACTGTATCTAGTCAAATTCTTTCTGACGTGCTGTTATTTGCGGGAGGATGCTGTGGCATCTCGACTATTTGTACTGTTCTGTTATTTCTTCCTGGCGTATTAGTTTCGGGATGATACGGACTGTCTGGTTCATTCATAATAATCTGATGTTGTGGATGATTCTGCTGCTGGTAAGACCGACTGTTACGCTGAAAACTGTGCTCATTACTTTTACGTCTGTCATAATAATCATTGCTATACGGCGCGTTCCGATAGGAATTGAAATGATGTGACTTCTGTACGTAGTGATTTCCTTGTTGCGGTGTGTTACAATTTGGTGTTGCCGACGCTATACGTGTAGGCGGCGAAACATTAAATCTTGGTTGACCTTGCAGACTACATTGTTGGTTAGGTATGCTAACCGGCTGGTTTTGATGCTGTTGCGGTGAAAAGCCTCTATTGTTGCCAAAATGCGTCTGCGATAGCTGAAAATTTTGTAGATACTGATGATTAAAATTTTGTCTGATATTAAAATTACGCTGGTAGTTCTTATCATTTCTGGAGTGTCTAATGAAAACTGTGACTTTCGGTAAAACTTGTCATATCAGGTTTTACTTCACTAATTCTTAATCCTAGATAGATCGATAGTTGAAGAGCTGTTTTGACAGATATGAAGGATAGTAAAAGAGAAGGCAGCAGTGCAGAAAACTAAAGATGAAACAGCACTATTACGGCTCGGGGCCCTGTGCATGCTACGGCACATATTCATCGAAGTGTAATGATTCCCCTGAGGTCTCTTACGCGCTGCAAATAAATTTTAGTTTCTGCGTTACAGGCACTGCTGGTGAAAATTCAAAAACAAATTGTTGTATCCAGGCCAATTCTAGTTTCTGCATTACAGGCTAAGCTGATGAAATTACAAAAGCAAACTGTCGTATCCAGTCCAAAGGATGTATTTGTGTTCTGTCATTTTTAAATACCATAGATTTTTTCACGGATAAAAATTGCTTATAATCAACATTATCGTCTCTGAATGTGTGAACTGGTTGAGGATTATATGATAATCTGTTTATCTGTGACTGTTCGGAATCTAAGTCACGTACACTCTGTAAATTACCTAAATTACATTGGCTGTGTGAATGTGACAAATGTTCACAATGTGGCGTATGCTGTGACGTGTTAGAGGCTGAAACATTTTTCATCTCTGTCACTTCTTGCTGTAAAGATGACAATTTTCCATGTAATGTATTATTAGACGAACCTATCTCACTGATTGTCTGTTGTAAGTTTTGGAATTCGGGTGTTTGATTAAACGAAACTGGTGACGTATCGTCTGATTTGGTGTCATTATTATTTTCGATTACATCAATACGACTAGCCAATTCATCATATTTTTCAGTCAGTGCATTTACCTGATCATCATTTTTAGTGTCTCAAGCATTAAATTGTTTTTTGATTTTACGGGTGGTTTTGTTCAATTTCTTAACGTCTGCTTTAATAGCATCGGGATCCTGTATTAATTCCAACTATTTAAGTCTGCTGGTCATTGTCTGAAAGTCTACTGTGTGAGTGTCTGCTTTTGTTTTAAGAGTGGAGATTTCATCATGGAATTCAGTGTTCAACTGTTTGATAGTATTAATTTCGTCTGATACTGTCACAATGTTGCTGTCTACGTAAGTTTTTGCTTTCGTAAACAACTTTCGCTTATCTTCTTGTCTCTGTGCAGTAATTGTTTCCATGACTTGTTTCTTTACTTTATTCTGGTCCTGTATAAATTTACGGTAACGCGTTTCACTGCTTTGTAGGTGGTGATTAAAACGTTCGTCAATTTGGCTGTTTTGTTGTTCAAATTTCGTGTCTACTTTCGCATCCAGTGTGCGTGAAAGTTCTGATGACATTAATTTAAACTTGTCGCGTAACTGTGTTGCGTTTTCAGAACATTGTTTAGCGACTGCACTAATTTCATCTCTAAGTAATTTAGTTGTGGCTGCATGAGTATTGCTTAGTTCTTGTGCCACAGATCTAATTTCTTCACTACTGTTCGCAGCACAAGCCTTAGTTTCCTCACGTAATTGTTCTTTAGTATCATGACAATGCACGGCTACGGCTGTAATCTGTTCACTAAGCTGTTTGGAATTGTTGTCTAGTTTTTGATTCAACTGTTTGGAATTGTTGTCAAGTTTTTCATTAACTTGTTTATTCGATTCATTAAGGTTATCTTGTTTTTCATTAAGTTGTTTGTTCGATTGATTAATTGGTTTGAAATTGTCGTCTTGTTCTTTCTTCAATTGTAGTAATAATGCTACAACTTGATCCATGCCAAAATTACCTACTCTATTGTCTGCGCTGTTTGATGGCGTACCTGCAATTGTCATGTTTTGTGTAACCATTTGGTCATTCTCTGATTCTTGAAAAGGTTCGTCAATTGGATGTGCACTGTTGGTCACTACACGGGAATCAAATCAATCTGACGTGTTTTGTGTATATTGTTCACCTTCGTTGGAAACTATTATCTGTTCGCTACGTATACTTTGCAAATCAGAAGTGTCAAACTGGAAAGCGTTCATTGTAACGGAACATGCCGCGTCATCAATTGTTACATTTACGGTGGACATAATTGAATTTGTTTGCTCATCATTAGGATCAATATCATTACTAGTGATCGGCACGCACTGATTATCTGTAATTAGGGGATTATCACTATTACACTGAGTGTCGCTTGTATTATCGGTCAAATTATTCAGGTCGGCTTTTTCACTCCTTGCACATCGCGATGTACTGTTAGCAGTTTTGTGCGGCATTTTTCACAAATCAAAATTAAGCACAAAATCAAACAAAGACAAAGCAAAAATGGAACAAATACAATTACAACAAAGAGCAATAAATTGCCGATGATCTGTGAAAGAAAGAGTGACAAGTTAGTAAATGCTATGGGCCAGATGCAAACTATATTTAAAATATGTAAATAAGAACAGATATATATATGACTACTACTCAGAAATTCACAAAGGAATACGATCCTGGAAGGGTCGCCAAGTGTAACCTCCCCATAAAAGAGAAATAAATAATACGAATAATATCCAAATTTAGTGTAACCCCTCAAAACAGAAAAATTCCTAAACCTCTCAACAGTAAAATATATAATTATGTCGTTCACATTCAGTGTCACGTCCCAACAAAATAATTTCCATAACCTAGTAATAATACAATGTGACTAACCTCTGAATTAAATTATGGTTCATTTATAACGTTTCAATAATGACTGTGAATTTAACCTGGTAAATTTTGGACGTCAGCAGTGCTGCATCATGGCCCTGAAAGATCATTCTGAATAAAAAAGAGAAAAATTCTTACCTCAATGAAGTCGCCGGAAAACGCGTATATATCTGCTCCTATAAGAAATTTTTCTGGCACAGCCCAGTGCAATGCTGGCCGATAGATTTCTCATGTATAAAAAGAAACAACTGATTTTTCTTTACAATAATCGGGATAACCATGGATTGGAGAAATTAGTGAATTCTTTAAATTGAAATGAATGATTGTCAAAAGTTACTTTTTAATGAGAAAGATAATTGTTAAGAGATTTTTTTTAAACATTTAAATGGGACTTGAGATAACAATACTACATATGCGCGAGGCTGCTTTTACCTTACATTATATCGCTCAGGCTCCGCCATCGCTCCCCACGACCGGCCCAGCCAACTCCATTCACACGACTGCTCGCTATCAACTACTTACTGCTACAGCTACACAGTTCCTACTGCAGTCAACACCGCTCACTGGTCTGAGATTCTTTTATACCTTACATATCGCAGGCAGCGCGTGAGGAATACTTCGAAATTACATCTGCTCGAGTGCGCCAGCAACAAATTTCTTTAATCATGGACCTCTTACAAGGCAGATAGAGGCGGTGATGCTAGATTTGTTACCGGTACATTTGGTCAGCACGAATATATTACGTACACTCTTCGTAAACTCAAATGGGAATACCTGGAAGGGGGAGACGCTCTTTTCGCGAGGTACTATTTGCGGAAATTCAGACAACCGCCAATTGAGGCCGATTGTGGAACGATTTTACTGCGATCGACGTACATTTCGAGTAAGGACTACGAAGATAACATGAGAAAAATTAAGGATCGTGCGGAGGCTTACAGACGGTAGTTCTTCCCTCTTCTATTTTCGAGTGGAACAGGAAAGGAAATGGACATGGTACCCTCCACCATACTCCCAAAGGTGACTTGTGGACTGAGTATGTACCTGTAGATGTACAATTAGGAATTAAGTCACGGAAATAACTGAGCGGGCCGGCCGGAGTGGCCGAGAGGTTCTAGGCGCTACAGTCTGGAACCACCCGACCGCTACGGTCGCAGGTTCGAATCCTGCCTCGGGCATGGATATATGTGATATCCTTAGGTTAGTTAGGTTTAAGTAGTTCTAAGTTCTAGCGGACTGATGACCTCAGAAGTTAAGTCCCATATTGCTCAGAGCCAATTGAACCATTTTTCACTGATCGAAAAGTAGCAATAACAAGATCATGAACACATGTGGAATGTCCAGTTGGGACGACTGGTCACCTGGTGCAAGTCCTTTTGGAAGACGCCACTTCAGCGATTTGCTTATCTACGAGGATAAAATGATGAGGAAGCCAACACAAAGCTCAGTCCATGAATGGAGAAAATCTCCGACCTGTCAAGGAATCGAATCCGGGCCTCTCGCGTGGCATGCTACCACGTTGAGCACACAGCTGTAGAGACGGACAACGTACTCGAAAAACAGTCTCTCAGGATGGGGTAAGAGCAACAATATACTCCTGAATAATGGATATGATAAGGAGGTGATTTCTTCGTAAGTCAGAGACGCACGAGTAAAGAGATGAAAATCATGCTGACGGCAGCTCACGCCGAGGTAGCACACCATGGAAATTATAGCACCATTGTCGTCCTATTCCATTCCAGTGAGAGTGTGGAAAATTCAAATACGTAGGCAACCTACTCAATCTAGCTGTACGCGGTAGGGTCGGAGAGGAGAACAATAGCACACAGTTGAACTCCTTTGCTTCGATTAATCATATGCGACAGTGAGGAATCACTATCCACAAGAATAATGTTTATCGTCGCAATGGAAAATGTTGTTTCAAGGGAGATTGGAAGCGGTCACGAGATCACTGCACAACGAAGCGTACAAGATAAGTCGAGTATAGTCTACAGTTCTGGAATATTATTCATAGTTAAATATAAGACTGCACGTTAACTGCTGGCCGAACCCTCGCCACACAGGGCCGCGTCCCAAGCTTTTAAAAGCAATGGCATAGTTACCCTATTCCCTGAAAAGGATATGGAATCAAAATCATCACTTTTCCTGAGAAGGATAAGATGAAAGAAACATTGAGGAAAGTGCAGCACAACCGTATTACGAAAGAACTGATGATCTACTATGGAGGTGTGGTTGTGGTCAGGAACCATCACGGCTGTGACCTAATCGAGAGCAAATAAGCTAAATTTATTTGTTATATGATGGCTCCTACTGGGAAGAGATGATAGAGATGGGTGACCGCTCTGACGTATTTGCCCACCCAGTTACCGACGTCGAGAAACGCGTCGAGAATATTGGCAATAATACGCTGTGCATGCTCTAGCCCCTCTATGTCATCAGATCAGTAATTTAATATTTCCCTGTTGTTTACGAGCGTATTTGTTCTAATGGTATCTCCAGGATGTTACGGGGATAAGAGTGAGATTGTTTTGAAACCTTTATGTCCATGTAAGCACAATCATGGTCTTTCCTTTATTGAGAGTTGCTTTGTGGATTAAAACTGTCCTGTTACTGGAAGATGTAAGACGGGAACAAAGAAGAAGAGATAGTGAGAACTCTGGAATGACAGAGTTTCGAAATCACTGAGTACAGATCCTGTTCAGCAGTGGATGAAGGAAACAGAAAGCATTGAGCGCGTAATCCGCCATGCTATAGGTGGGAGATGAGGGTGGCAACAACAAGAGGTTGTTCCGCTTGAGACAGTATGTACATGGGAGGTGAATGTCGTGCGTTACGGGCTGCAACAGGCGGCCTACTAAGCCATTCCCGCCCCATCGCCTCTTTACAGACAAACGCACTCACACACACACACACACACACACGCACACACACACACACACACGCACACAAACTTGCCGAAGGAGTACCACGTCTGACGATCGATCACTGAAGTTCTCTCAGGAGTGTGTCATAGCTTCGATAGACAACACAACAGGCATGAAACTTGGAACACTCACCGAAGCGTACCATCTGAAGCAAAATAAGGTTCATTGTGGAATATCACTAACATAGTTGAAGGCAAGATGATTTCTCATATTAAAATTGTTTAATTGATAGTTAGAGAAGGATTGCTGCACAATGAGGTCGTTGTTTTCAGTTTACAAGAAACTATATAACAGAGCACTCTAAAAAGTAACAAAGTCGAAAATAGAATGAAGTTAAAAAAGAAAGGGTAATTAATTAGAGGAGACGGTAGAGAATAACATCTGTTTAGTTTTCGCGGGATTGTCTATGAAGTGATCAGATAAGGCTAGGCTTAAGAAATAAACACTAGAGGCAGTAGAACAGTAACGCTAGTTTCTATTTCCAGTTCGTCCAGCAACTCCTGAGAATTGCTTGAAATAAGATAAT
This sequence comes from Schistocerca nitens, assembly GCF_023898315.1. NCBI lineage: Eukaryota > Metazoa > Arthropoda > Insecta > Orthoptera > Acrididae > Schistocerca > Schistocerca nitens. The sequence continues at coordinate 315,339,156 of NC_064621.1, read as the reverse complement.
TATTAGAAAAGGAAAGCCCAAACTTATATAGTTTAGATATTGTTATTGGCAACGGTCCCTCTTGGAACAGATCTCCATTATGAAGTTGTACATTTTTTATTCTCGGTGTGGTTAAGCCACCAATGGAACATGGTTTCACCTTTGTAATTAGTTTAGCAATTTTATAAAGCGCATGTACAGAGATATTCCTAAGGGAAATATAGTTTTCTTATTGCGTAAATATTTCTTGTTTTTGTCGTATTTTTGTGATATGTGTTCTGTTTTTTCAGATGTTACTTGTTTATCGTGTTTACGGAGGGGTTCTGTTTTCTTCAAAGACAGCTGTTCTCCCAGCCAGAGTCCTTGGAGGGGGCTTCTTGTAACTCGAAGTCTTTCTGAAGGCAAACAATACACACAGTAGTAAGGCTCTGGAGCTGTTATGTTTCAAATTTAGAATGTTTATTTGACACAGAAAACAGTCGTCAAGTCACAGTCACTAAAACAATAAAATATTTAAAAAGTTACAGTACTAGCTTCGACGCACTGAGTCGTCATCACAAACCTGGAAAACTGCGTCAATAATTTCTACCTCACTTATTTCAAATGTTACGAAAAATACACTAAAAAAAGTAAGCTGACACTAAGGCAGCAGAAACGGGTGATAGGATGTCATGACAATTTTCGGTTCACCAGCCATTTCACACCTTAATGCAGTGTAGATGAAAACTGCATCGGGATGAAAGATATTATATACTGTTGCATTTGGTCCTGCAATGATGCAACGGTCATTTTTAAATTACATTCAGTCACACTGCTTGATGACTGCTAAGTTGAAATACAAAAACCCGAAATTTCGGTTGATGCCACGTCCCGGAGGAGGCACAAAACACCCATTAGGCGAACCGGCACCTAAAGCGGTGCCCCATCTTGAGAGCATAAAGAGTGCACCACTTAACTCTGCCAAAGCTGCAGCAACTATTGTACCGCCAATTTCCTGTCTTCCTGGCTACGGGAACGTGTCTGCTAACTGCAGATGCACGATATCATGCGGCGTCCGAGTTTTTCAAGTATCTCTAGTACTTAATCTTGGTCATACAACTCCACTGAGATTGTTTAGGAATATTTTCAGATAAGTTTGATCGCTGGTGGCATATTACAGAGCAATTACGTAAGCAATGATACTTTTCTACGATAAATGTCTATTTGTGAAGAGGAGGGGAGATGGCAACGATATCTGCTGTGTCTCTTGTTTGCAAACAAATTTTAGACACTCACTCACAGTACTTCCTATGGGCAACAGTACTGGCGACTTTATTCTTCACCGTGTGGCGTGCATCCGCAACTGTTCCATACTTTCCCTCGTTTGGTTTGTTGGCAATGTTAACTGTGCGACAACAACAGTATGGATAGGCTAACGTCTGAACAGTTTGCTGATATTTCACCTCGCCTGCGGGTTCAACGAATGTGACGAAAGACCGGCACCATTTCGCTATGGTGCCATATTCTAGTATTCTCGTACGTGGGGGTTGTTACATTACTCTTTTATTTTGTGTTAATTTTGGCTATTGCATGTTATAGATTGTGTAAATGTTGTGATGTTGTCTTCATAGACATAAAGGTATTTTGGGAAACAAACAGATCAAATCTCGGTAACATTATTATTCTGTAGTGAGGTGCTATAAGAAATCAGTCTCAGTTTACTAGCTGGTGAATAACAGAATAGCGAGAAAGAAAGAGATTTCTATGAAATCTAAAATGAAAATTTACAATGCAATTTTTGAACCAGTATATGGTGTGGAGAGTTTGGAACTAAAAACGTAAAATCTAAGTAGGATTACTGCCTTAGTCATGTATTTTAGGGCGAAGTGAGTAGGAAATACCAGAAGAGATCGAATTAGAAGTGAAAGAATTCAAGATGAAACTGGGGAGGTGAAAGCAATGAATGTGGTGGTTCAGGTGCGTCAGTTGAGACGGTATGGCCGTGTTAAGAGAATGAGAGAGTAAAGAAAGGCGAAGAAATATTTTAAATGCGTGTGCAGCGATTAGATGGATGAGGAAGGCGACACACAGCGAAGGAGGACAGAATCTAGAAACGGCGACCAAGGCGCGGAAAAACAATTTTGTAAATGAAGAGATTGTGTGAGACTAGGGTGGAAGGAAAGAAACAGATAGAAGGAAGTTACCCGACACTTAAGATCGTAAGGGAATTGAAGAAGACAAAGAGAGGAAATCTGCAATGAACCACCGGAGATAAAAAGTCCCTTGTACCAAATTATTCAAAAAATTTCCCTAAATAAATGAAATTACGAAACTTCCTGGCAGATTAAGACTTTGTGCCGGACCGAGACTCGAACTCGGGACCTTTGCCTTTGTGACAACCCATAAAGCACAGAGAGGTCTAGTAACTTGCATGCATTAGAAATATGGATAAAGTCTCTGCTAATTGTCTACCTCGGAAAATTATCTGGTAGAGCACTTGCCCGCGAAAGGCAAAGGTCCGGCACACAGTTTTAATCTGCCAGGAAGTTTCATATCAGCGCACACTCCGCTGCATAGTGAAAATCTCATTCTGGAAATATCCCCCAGGCTGTGGCTAAGCCATGTCTCCGCAATATCCTTTCTTTCAGCAGTGCTAGTTCTGCAAGGAACGCAGGAGACTTCTGTAAAGTTTGGAAAGTAGGAGACGAGGTACTGGCGGAAGTAAAGCTGTGAGGACGGGGCGTGAGTCGTGCTTGGGTAGCTAAGTTGGTAGAGCAGTTGCCGGCGAAAGGTAAAGGTCCCAAGTTCGTGTCTAGATCCGGCACACAGTTTTAATCTGGCAGGAAGTTTCATATCGGCGCACACTCCGCTGCAGAGTGAAAATCTCATTCTGGGAACTGAAGTTACGTCGGTGATGTTCGGATTCAGTGTCTGTATTGGATGTTGTAAAGTGAGGAGGAACTAGAGCTGATGTAGACTGGAGTGTTTGTTACCACGTTGGTTCTCTTCAGTCTCCTTCGCGTTTTGTCGTTAACAGCTTAGTGGCTTTAGCAAGTACCATTCTTCAAAAACGTATATTGCTCTTCTTCTCTGTTCCATTTCAAAATGGTTCAAATTGCTCTGGCACTATGGGGCTTAAATTCTGATGTCAGCAGTCCCCTAGAACTTAGAACTACATATACCTAACTTATCTAAGGACATCACACACATCCATGCTCGATGCAGGATTCGAACCTGCGACCGTAGCGGTCGCGTGGTTCCAAACCGTAGCGCCTACAATCGCTCGGCCACACCGGCCGGCTGTTCCATTTCATCGATCATTAGTTCTGTCATATGCAAAATGAAAGATCAATGACATGTATTTACGATAGTTCACTTCTTTCGTTGCGATTTTCACAGGCAGCAACATACACTCCTGGAAATTGAAATAAGAACACCTTGAAATCATTGTCCCAGGAAGGGGAAACTTTATTGAGACTTTCCTGGGGTCAGATACATCACATGATCACACTGACAGAACCACAGGCACATAGACACAGGCAACGGAGCATGCACAATGTCGGCATTAGTACAGTGTATATCCACATTTCGCAGCAATGCAGGCTGCTATTCTCCCATGGAGACGATCGTAGAGATGCTGGATGTCGTCCTGTGGAACGGCTTGCCATGCCATTTCCACCTGGCGCCTCAGTTGGACCAGCGTTCGTGCTGGACGTGCAGACCGCGTGAGACGACGCTTCATCCATTCCCAAACATGCTCAATGGGGGACAGATCCGGAGATCTTGCTGGCCAGGGTAGTTGACTTACACCTTCTAGAGCACGTTGGGTGGCACGGGATACATGCGGACGTGCATTGTCCTGTTGGAACAGCAAGTTCCCTTGCCGGTCTAGGAATGGTAGGACGATGGGTTCGATGACGGTTTGGATGTACCGTGCACTATTCAGTGTCCCCTCGACGATCACCAGTGGTGTACGGCCAGCGTAGGAGATCGCTCCCCACACTATGATGCCGGGTGTTGGCTCTGTGTGCCTCGGTCGTATGCAGTCCTGATTGTGGCGCTCACCTGCACGGCGCCAAACACGCATACGACCATCATTGGCACCAAGGCAGAAGCGACTCTCATCGCTGAAGACGACACGTCTCCATTCGTCCCTCCATTCACGCCTGTCGCGACACCACTGGAGGTGGGCTGCATGATGTTGGGGCGTGAGCGGAAGACGGCCTAACGGTGTGCGGGACCGTAGCCCAGCTTCATGGAGACGGTTGCGAATGGTCCTCGCCGATACCCCAGGAGCAACAGTGTCCCTAATTTGCTGGGAAGTGGCGGTGCGGTCCCCTACGGCACTGCGTAGGATCCTACGGTCTCGGCGTGCATCCGTGCGTCGCTGCGGTCCGGTCCCGGGTCGACGGGCACGTGCACCTTCCGCCGACCACTGGCGACAACATCGATGTAATGTGGAGACCTCACGCCCCACGTGTTGAGCAATTCGGCGGTACGTCCACCCGGCCTCCCGCATGCCCACTATACGCCCTCGCTCAAAGTCCGTCAACTGCACATACGGTTCACGTCCACGCTGTCGCGGCATGCTACCAGTGTTAAAGACTGCGATGGAGCTCCGTACGCCACGGCAAACTGGCTGACACTGACGGCGGCGGTGCACAAATGCTGCGCAGCTTGCGCCATTCGACGGCCAACACCGCGGTTCCTGGTGTGTCCGCTGTGCCGTGAGTGTGATCATTGCTTGTACAGCCCTCTCGCAGTGTCCGGAGCAAGTATGGTGGGTCTGACACACCGGTGTCAATGTGTTCTTTTTTCCATTTCCAGGAGTGTATTTCTTTGCCTTTGTGAGACACCATAAAGCAGAGACAGGTCTACTAACTTGAATGCGTTAGAAATATGGATAAAGTCTCTACTAATAGTCTACCTCGGAAAATTATCTGTGAGAAGAGTTAAAACCATGTTAAGTTATTCTTCATGGCAACAAAGGGATTTGAGGATGGTCATGTGAGTACTATATTCGAGTCGTTAATGTGGTGTCACTGCCAGACACCACACTTGCTAGGTGGTAGTTCAAATCGGCCGCGGTCCATTAGTACATGTCGGACCCGCGTGTCGCCACTGTGTGATCGTAGACCTAGCGCCACCACACGGCAGGTCTCGAGAGACGTACGAGAACTCGCCCCAGTTGTACGACGACGTTGCTAGCGCCTATACAGACGAAGCCTTTGCTCTCATTTGCCGAGAGACAGAATAGCCTTCAGCTAAAGTTAATGGCTACGACTTAGCAAGGCTCCATTAGCCTTACATAGTTTGATAGTTATCGTATGAAATGTCTCATCAAGAATGCTGTATTCACAACAAGGGTAAATAAAAGTTAAGTATTAGAGGAGCTGCATACTTTTCTTATTAGAATTCACTACTTATCCTGTTCCAGAATTCACGCCCGTCTGCGTTAGATAGCGTGCATTTCGGCCTCCTCTATCTACAAGGTGTTGGCACATTCACCAACACATCAGTTAACATGTTTTCCGGAATGAGATTTTCTTTCTGCAGCGGAGTGTGCGCTGATATGAAACTTCCTGGCAGATTAGACCTGTGTGCCGGACCGAGATTCGAACTTGAGACCTTTGCCTTTCGCGGGCAAGTGCTCTACCATCTAAGCTACCCAAGCACGACTCACGACCCCTGCTCACAGCTTCAATTCTGACAGTAAATTCTGCGAGTCCCAAGTTCGAGTCTCGGTCCGGCACACAGTTTTAATCTGCCAGGAAATTTCATGTTATCCGGAGTCGTAGATATAGTAGTTATAGTTTTTCACAATACATGAACGATACTACTGCCATAATAGCCCAACGTTAGCAAAACCTAAGCCAGAACGAAAGCGACTCTTCTCTCGCTGTGCTTTCACAACAACGTTATTTGATGCAACTGGGATTAAAAATTTCTGTATCTCATACTTCACAGCGGGTGCCGCAGGATATGAGAAGGGCTAAGCTTCAGGTTCCTTCTTTGTCTACGTGGTCACCAACGGTGCAAGCTCTCTTGGAAGGGCCTGTCCTCGTCGTGCCCTCCTGTGTGAAAGCACACCGGAACTCCTCTCCAGCCGGTAATTTTCCATGAAAACGAAGCGGAAAATGTTGACCTTTGGTCGAGAGAGCCGACGTTCGTCGCCGGCTGTATAGCGCGGGCGAGTTTTAAAACTGGTCCCTCGGCGGGGCGGCTGTTGTGCCTCTTTGCGTGTCCGCGCCGCTCTTTGTGCGTCCCCTTTTTTTCCGGTGAGAGGTCGGCGCGTTGAACAGCCCTGCAGGACGCTTTACAAAGTCAGCCACGGTGGCGGCGGCGTTTGCGGAACATCTCGCCCGCCCCAAGTGTGCGCCGGCACAAATTAAACAGACACACCGACACACTTGCCGCGTTCCGCCCCGGCGTAAGGGTTCTTCTCAGGCACAGCCAATTACACTATTTAGAAAATTTGACTTTCGTCCTCAGCTATTTGTCCCCGCTCTCAGCTCGGGTCAAGTGGTAAAGACACAAAACATTTTTAGGGGGATGAGAAAAAAATGCTACGTATATCGCCAGAGATGTGGCGAGAGGTACAGTGTTGTTCTCAGTCTCGTGCCAACATTAGTTTCTCTCTCCATGACTGACATACGTAAAACAACGCACGTCTCTCCTTTATGTTGAAGCTCTTCTGCCCGTCTTTGCTTAAAAATTTGCTTTTGGAGAGGGTTCGCCATGATCAAAACAGAATTTTTATTTTTATTACCCAGCCATATTTCCCTGAAGTTTCAGCCTCATCAGTGGTCTTTTTAGTGTCTTTCTATAAAACAGGAGAAACAGTCTTAACTAGTAGTACGCATATTCTCATGAGTTTTCAATAGAGTATTTACACATTTGGAAAACAGGGTCTTTTATATACACCTTGTTACCACACGCTGTCGATTTCCTGGAACGCTTTGTTATTTATTTCAACTGTTTTGTTTCACAGTTCGTCTTCTGCAGCCCTGTAGAACTCGATGTGGAACAGTTTACTACTGGAAATAATACGGCAATGTCTACCATTAAATAAATATCGATGCTGTGGAAGTTTTAATGAACCTGATGTTTCAACTTACCGTACTTTTCACATTAGCGAGGCGTATAATAAGCGTACTGGTGAACATTATTTAGTTCTAGTAAGAGTCTTCTCTTTGGGAATGATATCATCGCAAAGTTGACGAAACAGAGCGGATTTGTGTATGGTGTAAATGTGAGGGTGTGTGTGTGAAAAAGTGTAAATTTTGTGGGTGGTCTGACCCTGTATGATCATAAATAAGGTCTTTAATCTTGAAAAAAGTAAAACCTACGCATTAATATTGCCAAAGATGAGAAGCGATTATTGGCGTAGTAGCTCTCAGGGGCACTGTGGGAAGCTCTCTGTCTCAGGCATCCCTGTGCATTTCTGTGAGTCACAGCTCGATTGCTTGCTTATCGCAACACAGAAATGTAAATCGGTTGTGCGGGTTGCCAAGGTAGAGGATCTTGCCCTCGAGGCGGACTCGCTCCAAAAACAAATCTAACGCGCTTTTCGCTGTTATGTAGCAGTGATGCTACCATTCTGACATTCACTACCTATCTAACCGTACTCTAGTACCTCGATGATTACTGTCAACATAAGTATACGCCTACAAATTAAATCGTTCGATTTACGCTTTAATTTACAGGCAGGAATGTCAGATATCACGAAGGGTGTCTCGGTATCAGCATCGACAGGTATGCTCTCCGAGTGACCTTGTGATACGTGGTGGAGGGTACTTTGGGAACGTGTGTCACATCATCTATTTTCTGCTTGAGTCGCAAATAGCGTATGGGAAGAACAAACATTCGTGAGCCTCTGCGTGGTCCCGAGTTCTCTAATTCTACTCTCAGGGTCGTTTTGCGAGCTATAAATGTAGGCAGAAGCCATACGGGATGGTTATAGTAATAGTTTCGCTACGTGAGAGGGGATTCAAAGAAAAACGAGTCATAGCAGACTTTTATAAGAAGGTAAAAAACACTGGTATAACTGTAGAAAGTTTATATTAGAACCACGACCGGTTTCATGCCAATTAATGCACACCCTCAAATGATACAAATTGTGTCTACAACATTATTTTACCCTGTCCTGAATCCTGTCCCTGTCCTTCTCGTTACTGATTTGGTGAAACCATTGCAATATTTTTCTCCAAATTTAGATATTTATAAAGAATCCGATTAGCCATGAGAGCAGTTTTGTAGACATTACTGATAGTAGTGACCGTATTGCTGATAGAAGGACTATAAAACTTTGGTGAAATATCTGTAAGGACATATGGAATGGAGATAATGAATAAGTCATTGAAAGTAAACAATATTAAATTTCAACATGGGAAGGTAACATTCGTTAATTGCTTACCATGTTTACGTTCCATGTTACAAACGCTGTTTAGTGTGACGACCATCTATACCCATGACAGCCTCGACCCGCACTATACATACCATTTCACAATTGTTAGCAACACTTAGCGGATGGTGTACTGCGAAATGTTCAGGTATCCTGACACAGCTCGTGCACTGCTTGAAGATGGGACATAGCAGGCAGCATTCACAGCCGGGGCAGCAACTTCTTCAACAATTTCTGGCTCCGTTGGGTGCTGGACTCTCCAAAAATAACCTGTTAATTCGAACTTCTGAATAATGTTATTCAACTGCAGAGAGGAAAGAGGACCTCTCGATTAACCTTTAACGCATCGATACCTTCGAAGTGCGGCAGCTTTATTATGTCGATTGTCTGAAACTGTAATGCGTACTCATGCTTGTGTCCCAACATTACCTCGCCATTCCAGTAGCGGCGCCTGACAGCAAGTCATGACACAGACAATGCTAACAACGCAAACCATGCAGTGCGCGGTCTGTACATCAATCATATAAAGATAGGTACTCAAACGGTAAATAGTTTTCCGACTAGAAAGGCTCAAGTACCAAAAGTGTAATTATCGTCTCCTTATAAAGTGGTTGCCTAATCTAACAAATGTACGCTTTCGCAATTTTAACAGCAAGCAGAACATCGCTCTTGTGGCGTTGAAGATTGCCGTGCATCCCAGTGACAGCCTCGAGCATCTAAACGAACAAATAACGAAACACACTGTTCCACCCTGAACCTTATGTATCCCCTCTGTCAGTGTTATCTGGTGTGGACCTCATATTTACGATCAGTACTAAATTATTGGTTCAACAATGTTTCTGCAAGGTACCTGATTTGCGGGTGGACGGCACTTCCTAAGGAATCATGCAAAGAAAGTGAGTTTGGCAATTGCCTCACCTGCGATTAGTTTGCTGACACCTCGTGCCGTTGAGCCAGTACGATAGGTACATGCTACAAAATAAGAACTGTGGCGTCGTAACGATCATTCCATTGGCGAAAGAATCAGCACTAGTCCCTAATTCAGAAGTTTGAACTTGGTACGAAAACTAGAAAATCTGAAAAGGGAAATTCTAAGGCTCAATCTCGATATAGTGCAATGCTGACGTTGCGTTTGATGATGGAAGCAAAACTAAAGAACAACCAAGATATGTCCGTAGGATTTGTCGACCTGGAAAAAGGGCAAGGTGTTCGCATTTCTGAGAAAATTTCGGGTAAACTGTGGGGACAGACGAGTAATGTACAGTATGTACAAGATCCAAGAGGGAACAGTAAGTATGGGAGACCAGGAGAGAAGTGCCCACCATAACGTGAGTAAGAGAAGGATGTAGTCTGTCGCCCTTACTGTTCAATTTGTACATCGAAGAAGCAATGATCGAAATAGAAAGGATGTTCAAGAGTCAAATTAAAATTCTAGGTGAAAGGATATCAATGGAAAGATTTGCTGGTCACATAGCTATATTCAATGAAGGTGAAGAAGAGTTACAGGATCTGCTGAATGGAATAAACAGTCTGTTAAGTACTGAGTATGCACTAAGGGTAAAGAGAAGAAAGACGAAGCTAAGGGTAAGTAGCAGATAATGGGAACAACGAGGAACTTAACATTAGGATTGATAGTGACGGCGTAGATGTAGTTAACGAATTCTGCTACACAGGCAGCAAAATAACTCATGACGGCAAGGAGGACATCAAAAGCAGATTAGCACGGGCGAAAAGGCCATTCCTGGCCAAGTGAAGACTGCTGGTGTCAAACATAGTCCTTCATTTCACGTTGACATTTCTGAGAATCTACATTTGGAGCATAGCACTGTATGGTAATGAAACATGGAATCTGAGAAAACCATAACAGAAAAGAATCGAAGCATTTGAGACGTGGTGCTACAGAGGAAGTTTGAAAATGAGGCGGACTGATAAGGTAAGGAATGAGGAGATTCTCCGCAGAAACGGCCCCGAGCGGAATGTATGGAAAATACTAACAAAAAAAGGAACAGGATGTGAGAGCACCTTTTAAGACATCTCGTTATAATATACATTGTACCGGAGGGAGCTGCATAGGGTACAAAAGTGTAGAGGAAGGTAGATGTTGCTGGTATACATCCAAAAAATAATTGAGGATGTAAGTTCCAAGTGCTACTCTGGGATGAAGAGCTTGACACAGGAGAGTAACTCCTGGCAGGCCACATCAGACCAGTGAGATGGCCAATGATAAAAAAAAAAAAATCCTCAGCTACGTACAGATATATTCAGTAGCATATGAGCATATTGTGTACGAAGTGCGTTGCACGTAGAGTCAGTAGCAAAAAAGAAACAAATTAAACGCCATGCATCATTCAGCAGTTTTTCACACATCTCGGTATTTAACGCCATATCTCCAGAACTATGTGTCATATAATTACAAATTTTTATAGATACATTCAGCGGCATATTGGGCTACTGTTTGGGATATGCTTTGTGAATAGGATTAGTAGTAAAAATGTAAGAAATTTAAACGTCGTACAGAATGCAGAAGTTTTTGACATATCTCAGGTTTCACTACATCATATGTCCTGAACTATGTGTTGTGCAGAGATAAAACTTTGCTAATATATCCATTGGTATATGTGAATGCTGTGCGCAAAATCTGCCGTGAATACAGTGAATAGCGAAGCAGTAACAAATTAAAACATAATGGCTGATATAGCAATTTTACTGCATGAACAGCGAAAAATAGTAAGGGATAAACTTCTACATCTGCATCTACGTGATTACTCCGCTATTCATAATAAAGTGCCTGCAGAAGTATCAGTGAACCACCTTCAAGCTGTCTCTCTACCGTTCCACTCTCGAACGGCGGACTTAAATTTTTCTGTGTGAGCCATGATTTCTCTAATTTTACAGTGATGATCATTTCTCCCTATGCAGGTAGGTGTCAACAGAAAGTTTTCGCACTTGGAGGAGAAAACTGGTGATTGAAATTTCATGAGAAAATCCCATCAAAACGAAAAACGCCTTTGTTTCAATGATTGCCACTCCAATTCACGTATTATGTCTTGGCACTATCTCCCCTATTTCGCGATAATGCGAAAGGAGCCACTCTAGTTCGTACGTTTTCGATGTAATTCGCCAGTCCCATCTGATGCGGATCCTACCCCGAACAGCAACTCTCCAGAATAGGGCGGACAATCGTGATGTAAACATTCTCTTTAGTAGATCTGTTGCACATTCTAAGCGTTATGACAATGAATTGCAGTCTTTTGCTAGCTCTACCCATACCATTATGTAAGTGATCGTTTCAATTTAGGTTATTTGTAATTGTAATCCCCAAGTATTTAGTTGAATTTACATCCTTGAGATTTGTGTGACTTATTGAGTAATCGAAATTTAGCGGATTTCTTTTCGTTCTCATGTGATTAACTTGACAGTTTTCTTTATTCAGGGCCAATTGCCACTCTTCGCACCATACAGATATCTTATATAACTCATTTTTGCAATTCGTTTTGGTCATCTGATAACTTTGCAAGACGGTAAATGATAGCATCATCTGCAAACAATCTAATACATCTACTCAGGTTGTCTCCCATGCCGTTAATATAGATCAGGAACAATAGAGGACCTATAACACTTCCTTGGGGAAAACAGAATATTACTTATGATTTACTCGATGCATTTCCGTCTATTATTACGAACTGTGACCTTTATGACAGGAAATCATGAATCCAGTCGCACAACTGAGGTGATATTCCATAGGCACGCAGTTTGGTTAGAAGACGCATGTGAAAGACGGTGTCGAAAGCCTTCGGGAAATCTAAAAATATGGAATCAATTTGACATCCGCTGTCGATAACACTCGTTTCTTCATGAGCATAAAGAGCTAGCTGTGTTTTGCAAGAACGATATTTTCTGAATTAGTACTGACTACGTGTCAATAAATCGTTTTCTTCGAGGTACTTCATAATGTTAGAATATAGCATATGTTCCAAAACACTACTGCAAAGCGACGTTAGTGATATGGACCTATAATTCAGCGGATTACTCCTACTTGTTGCCTTTCATAATTTTGTGGGTATGTCAGCCATAAATACACTGAACAGCCAAAGAAACTGGTAGACCTGCCTAATATCGTGTAGGGGCCCCACAAGCACATAGAAATGCCGGAACACGACATATCATGGACTTGACTAATATGCTCGAGGGAACTGACACCATCAATCCTGCAGGGCTGTCCACAAATCCATAAGAGTAGGAGGGGATGGAGATGTCTTCTGAACAGCACGTCGCAATGCATCCCAGATATGCTCAATAATGTTAATGTCTGGAGAGTTTGGTGGCCAGCGGAAGTGGCTAAACTCAGAAGAGTGTTCCTGAAGCAATTCTGGAGAGCGGGGTGTCACATTGTCCTGCTGGAATTGCACAAGTCTGTCGGAATGCACAATGGACACGTATGGATGCAGGTGATGAGACAGGACGCTTATGTACATGTCACCTGCCGGAGTCGTACCTAGAGGCATCAGGGGTCCCATAATACTCCAACTGCACATGTCGCTCACCATTAGAGGGCCTCCACCTCTGTAAACGTCTGCCCCGATAGGCGAATGGTCAGCTTGAGGGACTGCCGTCCTAAGGGGCCCGGGTTCGATTCCCGGTAGGGTCGGGAATTTTGTCCGCTCAGGGACTGGATATTATGTTGTCTCATCTCTATCCGGCGCGCAAGTTGCCTAATATGGTGTCGAATGTAATAAGACCTGTACCAAGGCAGCCGGACCTGCCTCGTAAGGGGCCTACCGGCCTATGACGCCAAACGCTCACTTTTTTTACCAGTTTAAACAGCCCTTGCTGACATGCAGGGTCCATGGATTCATGAGGTTGTCTCCACATTCGTACACGGTCATCCGTTCGATAAAATTTGAAACTAGACTCGTACAAGCAGGCAAGACGTTTCCGGTCATCAACAGCCCAATGTTGGTGTTGACGGGCACAGGTGAGGCTTTGTGTCGTGCAGGCATCGGGAGTATACGAGTGGGCCTTCGGGTCCGAAAGCCCATGTCGAAGATGTTTCGTTGAATGGTTCTCACGCTGACACTTGTTGATGCCCAGCATTGAAATCTGCTGCAATATACCGAAGGGTTGCTCTTCTTTCGTTGGTCCCGTTCTTGCAGGATCTTTTTCCGGTAGCAGCGATGTCGGAGTTTAGGTGTTTTACCCGATTCCTAATATTCATGGTACACTCCTGAAATGGTCGCAGGGGAAAATCCCCATTTCATCGCTAGGTAGGACATACTGTGTCCCGTCGCTCGTGCGCCGGCTATAACACCACTTTTAAACTCACTTACATCTTGACAACATGCCTTTGTAGCAGCTTTAACCGATCTAACAACTGAACCACATATTTGTTGTGTTATATAGGCGTTTCCTACAGCAGCGCCGTATTCTTCCTGTTTAAATTTCTCTGTATTTGAATATGCACGGCTATACCTGTTTCTAGGCTCTTTAGTGTACTTCTTAAGGATTGGAAATTGTGTGTAAAGTTTATTACAGGTCACTAAGCTGTCTCACTTTCTCATAAACTATGAATCAATTCTGTTATTTGTGTGTCATATATTACGCTGCTTTTTCACACCACCACAGCCATTGTTTCCAAATAGTGAGTGATACATATACTAACTTTCCTTGAAATCTGTTTAGCGGTGTAGGAGGAAATCAGGAACACACATACATGTATTTATACTGATATACATACGTAAAACCACCAATTTATATAATATGTGTGTGTCAAAAACCTTGAGGTAATCTTGCTCCACTCAACTTGTCATATTTGAGAGCGGCACTATTTGAATGTATTTAATTGAACGTTATCAATCTCCATGTTATTCACTATCTAGGATATGACAAATAGCCCTTAATCTGATCCCAATAAATTCCTGAATGGCCATACCTTGAATTTTTCACATTCAGCACAAGTGTAACTAATGTTTTTGGATATTCATCAATGGAAATGGTATACACAAATGAGACAAAATATTTACACCGTTACATACAAACTGATCCTAACGAAGTTCATTTTCCCGATATTGGTACAAAGAGAATAAATCTTATTTCAACATTCTTCCCAGCATAAAACCATCCATGCCGTCTCTTTTCTTGAGTAGAAACTAACACGTTCCACTCATCACGAAATTACCACTTTCTTAGTAAATTCAGTCTTTGTCGCTACAAATATACTCATGGACTTCTTGTTTAAGGAATAGACATCTTTCATAACCGTCAAGTGTCATCTAGAAGTATGTATATAATTTACCGGTGTCATCATCTTGTGATATGCAAGCAACTTAAAATGGTCAGATCGATAAGTAATGTTTCCTCTGTTCAGTAAATTATTTCAATGCGGTTCTTTCTCAAGAGCGCTTTCACAGGAATTTTTCTCTTGATAGACCAATAGAGAGAAATTCTTTAGATATCACTTACGTATACATATGTTGTAAGTTATTTTATTATTTGTAGATAGCTGGTGCAGTTAGAGATCTTGTATGGTACATCTCTTCTGTAGGTACGTTAAGCTTTTTGTCTTATTTGTCCATGTATTATCACACCCTTCTATGTGACCTATGAATCCTGTTCCCACCTCTTGTAATCTCAGTAATTTCCTACCCGCCAGGGTAGCCGAGAGCGCTAACGCGCTGCTTCCTGGGCTCGGTTAGGCGCGCCGGCCCCGGATCGAATTAAGGACGTAGGACCAGTGTGCCGGCCAGCCTGGATGTGGCTTTTAGACGGTTTTCCACATCTACTAAGTGAATACCATGATGGTCCCCACGTTCCACCTCAGATACACGACTCGCAGACATTTGCAACACATTTAGAACTCTTCCATGGCTTACAGTAGACACAGACAGCTGGGGTACACTAATTCCCTCCCGGGTGGTACGGGGTGGCGGCAAGAAGGGCATCGGGCCACCCCTTACACTTAACATGCCAAATCCGATTACCCATGACCGACCCTGCGTCACTGCTCGACAAGGCTCAGAAAGAATCCCAGAATTTCCCTAAAACTGTTCTTATATCTTATTGAAGCGTACATAATTTTTCATGTCTTTGAAATTTTCGTCTGAGAATTTGAAAAATTCTTCTGTTTCATTGTAATGCTGATTAGAAGTCTTATTACACTCTATTGCCATGTGGCTCATCCCTCTTTCTGTAATGTCCTTCTGCTCTTTAGTGCAGTTTCTTGTTTTCTAGTGCCATATCGATAAAGAATGACAGTAAATGAAAAGGTGAAAAGGAATTCCATTCTCGATCGGTACGATTGTGTGTCACGTCATTGTGACCAGCTGCTACTGAGTCTTCTGCTGCTTATGACAGTGCCACACTCTCTTCTTATAAAACGTCAGATATGGATTGTTCCATATTATTTTGAAAGTTACTTAATTGCCTGTGCATCTCTAATGTCTCGTACAAATTCCTGTCATGACGTTCGCTAATCTCAGGACTGTGCGAACTGCCTTGTTCGTTATCCATGTTAAGTTCGCTGTTTACAGAAAGAGTTTGAATTCCATATCAGTGGTACTCATTTTCTCTAAACTAAGTGCACGAGTATGGGTTAACCGTGGCATAACAAAATGCAGACAGGAAAATTTAAACACTTCCTCTAATAACGTAACTCCAGCCCTACACACCGCGAAACTCAATGACATTCGAGAAAACAGCCACAACGATGTCCAATACGACTGAAAGTAGACGACTGAAACTAGATGTTGTAAGTTTGAATGCGTCGGTGACTTGTTTGTGGCAGGTGAATCCAGATATTTTTAAGGTGTGGAATCCATCTTATCACCTGATCTGGCCATAACATGACACACTGTCGGAGACTCTAATCAATTTACACCGTGGAAAAGATGGCTGGTTTTAATTTTTTCTTTAGAGTTGCGAACAGACAGCTCCAGGTCCCTTTTAGTGTCAGACTGCTTCATCACAGTGAGCACCCAAACAATCCAGAGGCTATAGTGGGCCAGACACTGCCCTACGAAAAGCATTTCACAAGCAGCACAGTGAAGATACGAACTAGGAACAACGTTTTATGTAATTCTGCAGGCTTTTGTGGCTGTTGTCACGGGTTATTTGGTCGCGTCATATTTCTACTAAAATGATCGACGTTCCGACCCCTCTGCTGGGATCTTCCTCAGGATCTTCTGGTGTCCACTACTGATAGAACACTATTCTAGTGTTCTAGCAGCAGTGGACACCAGAACCGAAACGTCGATCATTTTAGTAGAAATATGACGTGACCTAATAATCGAGATTTTAACTTTAGGAACAACGTTCTTCAGAAGCTACACGGGGAAACGTGCGGCTTGCGGTAGCAGAGACTATCCGGTCGCCGCATATCCCAAAACGGATGCCGGCAGTCACGCCATTGTACTTCTCACAGCCGCCACCAGGGCATGAGGACGCTGCCACGAACGATTACACTGCTGCCAACGAGATGCAAGCATCCCCTCTCTGGAGCTCCACCTGCGGGTGTACTTAAGTTAGGACATTAATGCTCTGACGCCACTTTGTGTGTCTGCCAGCTGAATAACATTTAGCGACTTTCATAGTGGCAGGGCTCGACATCGTCTAAACAGACGTTGTATTGAAGGGTGACAGATTTCTGCATTCAGATCTACTGTTAGCAACTACCACCACAAGTACAGCAACAAAGTGACGTAGTACCTGTACTATATTATGTGATGTCTAGAATAAATTAATATCAGAACTCTCTGTTCCTCGCTCCTATATCCACTAAAAAACCACACAGTGAGCAAGGAAGTTATAAGAGACCGGTGACAAAGAAAGGGTTTCAAGGATCTTTGACTATGAGAGCAGGACACTTTTTATTTCTATTGCATTCCCTATTGGGTTTCAGCATATATTAAGTCTAAATATATAAGCTGAAATATTTGAGATACTTAAGCAATCATGACAAACCACAAAGAGCAATATTTAAGTACTGAACAACATCCAACGTCTCTTGTTCAGGTTAAGACTCAGCAATTAAAAGAACTGCTAAACCGTTCAAATGGCTCTGAGCACCATGGGACATCTGTGGTCATCAGCCCCTAGAACTTAGAACTACTTAGACCTAACTAGCCTAAGGACATCACACACAAACATGCCTGATGCAGGATTCGAACATGTGACCGTAGTAGTCGAGCGGTTCCGGACTGAAGCGCCTAGAACCGCTCGGCCACCGCGGCCGGCAAGAGAACTGCTGTCAGCTGTTTCTTGCCTCGCCCGTGTGCAAGCAGCCCAGCAACGAAATGAGCCGAAAGCTAAAGAAGGAATTTAGCTGCCAGTTCTGCACTTCTGACAGCTCGATGAAACGGAAACAACATAGAAAGAATACATAACACAGCTGCATCAACATTTCCATGCCTACAAAATCACAGGACAGTCATGCCGTGCATTTTTTTTTCATGTGGAGGAATGTATACCTGCCACATCCTAGTGAAGTTGCTTCACTTCAGTGAGCCACAAATCCAGCCCTACGAGATTATAATTGCGGGATTAGACGTATTTTTTGAGAATCGAATACGCACTGATGCTGCCCGTTATAAATGTGCTAAAAGTTATCAATGTACTCGAACTTCAAGATTTATTTCAGCGACATTTCCGTCTACCAATTATCGCTTCACCTGAGACAAGCCTAGCGGCGTAGCCACGCGGTTTGAGGGGCCTTGTCACGGATTATGTGGCCACTCCCGCCAGAGGTTCTAGTCCTCCCTCGGGCATGGGCGTGTGTGTGTGTGTTGTTCTTAAGTTAGTTTAAGTAGTGTGTAAGTCTAGCGACCGATGACCCCAGCAGCTTGGTCCCTTAGGAGTTCACACACACTTGACGCAAACAAACCATGCCCAGCCACGGCCCCTGCGCCAGCACCCGCAACTCGGTGTCGAGTACACGAGACATACAGCGAGCATTTGCCGCGCCGGCGCAACGCTAATAACGCAGCCCCAGCTCAATAGAGAGTGAAGTCATGTCTGAAATGCTCTGTCACCTATCATCGGAAGAATTGCTAAATGCAGTTTTTGTCATCACTTAAGATATATGAAACAGGTCTGCCTGCAAATCACCCCTCTGTTTCACGAGAGTATGAAGCAAAGCAGGAACGGATGGAAATTCATGTCGTTTCATTTTCAGATTCTACACTCTTCCTGCTAAAAAATCAGGCATATGAAGATACGGATGACGCACCAGCACGCGTTTACTGCGAATACCACACCTTTCTAAAACGCTCTCCCTATCTCGAAATTCACGAAAGCTTCTAGTGCATAGGTGGAAACAGAATAAAGTTTTTCATGACACGGAATCGAAGTTTGTGTTCAGAGAACACACTGTGGATTGCATTGCGAATTTCTAACCAGTCAGTGCCCTTTCAGCTAGGTACCTGAGCTTCTGTAGCGTTGCTTAACATAGTTACATATGGAAAAATTGGCCAACCACCTTTGCGACCATCAGGTCTGCATGTCAGCGAGTATAACGGAGACAGAATTTCTGTGCTTTGAACGTGCAGCTTACCTCCCAAATACAAAAACAAAATTAGCGGAGTTCTCTTTCACTGCACGCTACTCACGCACGAACGCAAATATTTTCAGTGTAGATGCGTTTGATTCCTTCGGGTTGAACATACAGTACAATGTAAATGCCACTGACACAAGAGTTTCCCATGCTGCAGTTCAACAACTCTGTAAAAAGTATCAACATTTGCCCGATAGTAATCTAAGATACGCAAAAGATTTTCACGCTTGCACTACGCTCTAAGCAAATGCGCAACCCAAATACTGACGCGCACGTCCTGTGCCGCATGCGTAGCGAGACGTCTTGGCTACAGAAATTCGGGGTCTGGAACCTGTTGGTGTCTCAAAAGCTATTTCAGCAAGTCATTGGTCATCATCCGTAGGCGTTTTTCGTAAGCCAGATGGAAATATTCATCTTTGAGCGGATTTAAAGCACAGTAAAATCGCAGAGAGTCATTGATTCCCACATGCTCCCATATATAGAGGAGCTTTTGAACGCCTAGCAGGAAGACAGTTCTTCTCCACAACTGATCTTGCAGAAGAATATCTTCAGTTACCATTAGACGAAAAGACAAACATTTTTGTTGTAAATACTCATGTCGGCGTGTTTGAATATCAACACCTACCTTTCGGCAATGCTTCTGCGTCTGTGTTGTTTTGAAAATTTCTCTAACACGTGCCTTTTTCTAAAATTAACTTGAATACGTAATCAGCTCCAGGCAAACTGCAGAACAACACCTTCAAAATTTCGACTGTCTTTTACAACTGCGGCAGGCCTCAAATGTAACTTGCAGGAATATTCTTTTTTCAATACGACTGTTAAATACTTCGGACATATCATCGACGCCAGTGGTGCTCGTCCTTCGTCGAAACATTTGCAAGCATTTCCGCAACTTACATCTCTTAAGAATTTATGTGAACTGTTCTTGGAAAATTGAGCTATTTATAAAGATCATTCCTAACTTAGTGCTAATTGCCACACCTGTGATCGGTCTCAGACGTAAAAAGCTACATTGCACTATAAAGAAGACTGAAACCAAGGTTTTCAAAGACTAAAAGATGCATTGCTTCGTCAGTCTTTCCTTGTGCACTACGATCCGCTCAAACCACTTCCGTTTGCAGTTGATGGCTTACCACGTGGCATTGGGTCAGTTTTATCCCACAAAACTGGCGAAACAGAACGACCCATCGCATTTAGTTTCAAAACTTTTAACAGTAGTCAGATTCCAGAACGAAATTTTCACTCTGCAGCGGAGTGTACGCTGATTTTGAAACGTCCTGGCAGATTAGAACTGTCAAAGGTCCAGAGTTCGAGTCTCGGTACGGCACACAGTTTTAATCTGCCAGGAAGTTTCAGTGATCAGGTGGAGAAGGAATCTCTGGCTCTAAAATATGGTGTCACCAAATTTCATCATTACCTGTATGGCATAAAAAATTTCCTGGACATAGACCATAAGCCATTGACTGCACTGTTTCATCCGTCGAAGAGAGTTTCCGACCACAAGGCATGAAAAGTTCAACGTCGGTCGATATTACTATCAAATTACCCGTATGAAATTCCTTATCACCTGACAGCGTAGCATGCAAACTCCGATACACTGTCTCATTTACCTGTCAGCACAGAGCCAACGTTCCTCACATCAGAAGCTTCTTGTTTACATAATGACGTTTCTGATTTGCAAGCATTGGATTATTTTCACACAGGATCACGGCAGATCGCACAAGCAACGGAGCATTACCAATCACTACTATTGGTAAAAAGTTACATTTGCAAATGTTGTCTGCGCCTTCAGAAGTATATTCCTGATCCCTTAGCGCACAGGTATTTTGTGCACAACAGCAATGTATCACTTCTGAATGATGTGAACCTGCTATATACGCCTAATAGACAGACAACCGTGTTAATTCCCACCTTGTTGCAACAACAAGTGTTAAGTCTTCTACATAGAGGTTACTATTGAACTGTTTGTACTAAGCAGCTGGCGCCTCAACATTGTAATGGCTAGGATCAGATAAGCAAATAGAAGATGTGATAGATAGACAGGACGCTCTGCGCCAGGAATTTCTCTCCTGTCCCCATTCTGACATTTATCACAGTGCCTCCATACAGACTTTGCTGGCCCTTTTTGCAAGTACGTTGGTTGATTATCGTCAATGCCTGTAGCTGCTACTCCTATGTTATCCAAATACATTCGACGGCGCCTGCGCAATCATTCACGTGAAGATACCTTACTGATTGTTGAGAGAGCGTATCGTACTTTGTCTGTTCCTGACGTTCCGCCCGCAGAAAGTTTGCATGGGAGACGTCATCGGACACTGTTGCATTTGCTTCGTCTTTACCGCACTGCTCCCCCCTCACACTTTACCACGAAGTTTCATCCCAACATCAGAGTTCAAAATTGGGTGTAAACAAGCCACATTTATGGGAATCCGACGTTGTTCTCAGATCAGCTCTCAGAGCGCAGTATCCTATTTGCGGCAGCTCGGCCGGAGTGGCAGAGCGGTTAAAGGCGCTACAGTCAGGAACCGCACGACCGCTACGGTCGCAGGTTCGAATCCTGCCTCGGGCATGGGTGTGTGTGATGTCCTTAGGTTAGTTATGTTTAAGTAGTTCTAAGTTCTAGGGGACTTATGACCACAGCAGTTGAGTCCCATAGTGCTCAGAGCCATTTGAACCATTTTTTTGCGGCAGCTCGGGAACGCATCAAAATCACAAAAATCTGCCACAGCTCCAAGAATTTAGTGATGCTGCCGTAGATTTCTTCACTGCACGACATCCGTCCACCATGACGCAGCTACATCCATCTGCATTACGCATCCTCCTAAGCAGCTTGCCGAACGGGTGCCTCCACACGCTGCCGATGAAAGTCGCTGCCTGCCAACCGACAACATCATAGTCATCACGCCTATTCTATGGACATCGACGCCCTCACCGTCGACTAGTCGTCAGCACCCTCGGCAGCACCCTCCATGCTCCTAACTGAGCCGTCGGTTACGTCCTGCGCCAGGTTTTCCGGGACAGTTGCTATGGCGCTTGGAGAACACAATATTAGGACGTGGGTTGGTCTGCTCTGCCCCAAGCCACGTGACAGCCTCATCACTATCCATGGCACATTCCTTACCTCGTACCCTCCTAGTTGGGAGGGGAAGAGTGCAGTATAGCCCGCTTTATGGTCAGCTGCACTGCCAGTTACGTCGCGGTGTTTCCTATAGCTGCCACCGCGGGGCGGGGTCGCTACCACGAACGATTACGCCGCTGTCACTGAGATGCAAGCATCCACTCTCCGGAGCTCCAGTCGTGGGTGTACTTAAGTTCGAACATTCAGTGTGTTTGCCAGTTAAATAACATTTAAAGACTTCCATAATGGCCTGGGTCGGCATCTTCTGAATATACATTGTACTGAAGAGTGGCAGATTTACTCATCGTTTGTATTTGTATACATTTCTAGATTCAAATATATATTCCATATATGGAATCTAACGCTGTTGAAATGCCTGGGCTAGCAGGACAGAGCGGATTAGGATGCGGAAAAGGAGCCAAAATAAGTTGCTCTCAGTAGCACTCAGCATACAAACTTTATTTATCAGCACACAATATTACAACAAAGATGCAAAACACTCAAAACTTTAATCGACCTTCTTTGATTAGCTTTGAGGGCAACGACGTTGCCACAGTGGATACCCCGGTTCCCGTCAGATCACCAAACTTAAACGCTGTCGGGTGTGGCTGGTGCTTGGATGGGTGGCCATCCGGGCCGCCACGTTTTGTTGCCATTTTTCGGGGTGCACTCTGCCTCGTGATGCCAACTGAGAAGCTACTAGACCGAATAGTAGCGGCTCCGGTCATAGAAAACCATAATAACGACCGGGACACCGGTGTGCTGACCTCACGCCCCTCGTACATCCTCAGCGGAGGATGACACGGCTGTGGGATGGTCCCGATGGACCACTTGTGGCCTGAAGGCGGACTGATTTTTGATTAACTTTAGATCGGCTGAGGGCCACACTCAAAATCCAGACAAATGGCCTAAGCGGGAAACTGAAATACAAGATTTTTCTGTTGGTTTCACCCTAAAATATTTTCTAAATTTTCAACCTAAACAGGCTGAAGACCTTAGCAATTTAATTTTAATTTAACATGGCAAGAGATCGCATATTAAGCAATAAGAAGAGTTTCAATCAAAAGGCAAAAGGCATTATCTTAAAACATTTCATGCAAAATTCAGCTAAAGGCCCCATAAAAAAGAATAACAATCATTTCCCTTAAGAGGAAGACAAGAACATTAATTTAAGATATATTAATACTCGGATGAAGGACACATATCACCAAAATATGTTCAACGGCTTAATTCCTAAAGAAAGAGTTTCAATTGAAAAGGCAGAAGGCCTAACTTAAAACGGCTGACTAGCGCACAGACGCATATGCCCGACACGTAGCTGAACAACGCAATGAAAATTATCTGTAGTACTATAAAGTCAATGCCTGTCAAATGGCTGCCCATACAGAGCTTAATTTCTCCCACTAGCCTTTGTCGAAAAGCAGCTCTACTCAGTTTAAACGCTTGCATTGTAACCCGCCATTCCCAATGCGTTAGTACGTTGTAATCATCCATTGCAACAGGCATGGAACTGCGCACCACTCGTGGGAACGAGACTGGACAGAACCTTGCCCTCCATTTTCCCGAACTTCCTTTGCTTGTGAAAGAAACCCCCACCTTCTACTAATCGCGCAGAATATGGATAACAATTAACAGAGTACGGGTTAAGAATGGCAGAAAAATGGCTCTGAGCACTATGCGACTTAACTTCTGAGGTCATCAGTCGCCTAGAACTTAGAACTAATTAAACCTAACTAACCTAAGGACATCACACACATCCATGCCCGAGGCAGGATTCGAACCTGCGACCGTAGCGGTCACGCGGTTCCAGACTGAAGCGCCTTTAACCGCACGGCCACAACGGCCGGCAAGAATGGCAGAAACGCAGGCTGTCTTCATTAGTGGAATTAGACAAAACCATAGCAACATTGTTTCATAGTATCCCAATTGGGCACGTCATGGTACTTTGGACAGTTTCCCGGTGGTAGCGAACGATGCAGTTGATTACTAGTACATTCAGAATTCAATGTCTATTTGTAAATTAAATGTGTTACTGTTTGTATTTTATTTAATATTGTGCTGTAAAAGCCACACGACAAATAAATATATAAAATCGTGCATTTAAAATGTAGCGATTATTTTAGCACGCATTTGGAGACCATAGATTTTATTGTTGACAGTGCACTACAACTTTTCACACCACACCTATATTTTGTGTCTTTCATTTTTAAATGTTCGTTTCGATCCTCTGACGACTTTGCCAGGCTGTAAACAGAGTAATTTTTACTTTGGCCGCTCTTGTATAATCATATATTTTAACTCTTGTCACTTTCTGCTGTGGGTACGATTCACACAGCATATAACTTTTATCGCATTTCCATCTTCCGAAAAAGCTATTAAAACCAATTATTATTGGTTTCTCCATCTTAAACTTACTTTACTTAATTAAAGAGAATTTTACACCAGTCACTTTTCGATTCTGTTTATAAAGCATCGTCTATGGTCATTCTGGAAAATTGTATACATATTTTATATAGTTGGGGTGGGGGGGGGCAGTTCTCTTACTTTGCTTCTGCCTCCTGTCCACATAATCTGCAAATCATTCTTTTTTCCTCCCTTCCCAGCGGAGTATGAGGTCGAAGGAAACTTCGTTGTACACATGAAATTGTCATGTTCTTGGATTTTGGAGTTCTTCTAAATGGCTCTGAGCACTATGGGACTCAACTGCTGAGGTTATTAGTCCCCTATAACTTAGAACTAGTTAAACCTAACTAACCTAAGGACATCACAAACATCCATGCCCGAGGCAGGATTCGAACCTGCGACCGTAGCGGTCTTGCGGTTCCAGACTGCAGCGCCTTTAACCGCACGGCCACTTCGGCCGGCTGGAGTTCTTCTAACGCTGTACTGGTGTTACCTGTACTTCACTTCAATTTAGAACTAGAACTGCATTTCTATGTGTTCGTATTCAACACTATATTACAGCATTTATGTTATATCATTCGTGTTTCGTGTTGGTTGTCAGCGTCGCCAACTTGTGAGTTGTTTTTAAATAACATACAATTTGCGCATGCGGGCCTTTGTGTGTGTGAGTTAGTGTATATCAGTGAAGATGTCTTAAACGTTCAGCAGAGAGGTGAGTGGAGGGCTTAGACTTAAGAGTTGGAGCTCTAATTTTTCGGATGATAGTGATAATACAGAGTGTTTCACAACGTTTTGACGATTTCAGATATGAATAATAGACAAACTAATCCCTAAACAGAGTTGAACATTTTACACCAGGTACAACATTTATTCAAGTCTACTTCTAAAATATTACCTTGGGATAACGACGACCAGTTGTGGTTACACATTAATCGAGGCCAATTACCCAGTTCTCGATCTTTCGCAGCTGGTGGGGGAATTCTGGAAATTTCATCGTGTATTCGATACTTTAGCTGTTCAAAGCTTCTCAGCAAGTTGTAGCACACTGTCGCCTCCAAGTTACCCCGTAGGCCATTCGATACAAGCGCGTTTGGACGTTTTTCCTACGGTCGGTTGACTTTCAATTTGAAGCACTGGAAGTTGCGCGAAAGTGTCGTACCCAATTCCACATTCTTCCAGGAGTTAGAACTGGATATCGAGACTGAATCTTGGACCGCTTACGAAAGGCAGGTTGTACACGCTCGACAAATTGGCCGCAGCGAAAATAGGACTTCACCGGGAACGCACGATGTCACTTCAACCAGTACAAGATACTGACCTGTATGTGGGATAAAACTTGACATTCCGCACGGCTAATACACGGCACCATTGTCGCTGTATCTTGCTTCTAGCTAGAATTTTTCAAATCTGAAGTCGTCAAAACATTGTGAAACACCACTGTAGCAAAGAAACTGGGGAGAGTTGGTAGTTGTGAACGGGGCCTGACTGCGAGAGAGGTAGTAAAGGGGTGACTTACGTAAGGGTCTGGTCATATGTATACATTTAACTTTACATTAGGTATTTAATTAGTTTAAAGGGTGTGTGGTTCGCCAGTTAGGACTGATAATTTATAAGTTGTATCTTTTCTGTTATGGATTTATGAATAAGGCACTTGCCTCGTAATGTAAGCATACGTATTTCGCAGTTGATTACTTTTTACAAAAGCATTAGGTGAAAACTGATGTGTATACCGAGTAACACGTGATAAATGTAATGACATGCGTAGGTCTGACCAGCACGACATTTGTCACAAGATACATAGAGCATGGAATAGCATGGAAGTATAGGACAAATGATTAATTAGCAGAACACTTGCACCAAGACCATCTCAAAGTTACCACCAAAGACACAGATATGGAAATCATTTGGCTGACAATAACAGAAACCACCTCCTGACCTCATAAGTAAACTACCTCTTTCACAAAACGGTAACAAATAAAAAACAACTGATAAGCGACCACAGCAACATGGCAAACCACACACTCTTTAAGGTAACTGAGCACTTACTACAACATTAAATACATGCATATGACCAAACACTCAAATGTGTTATCCATTCACCACCACTCCCCGTTAGGCCCTATGCTGCTCTACCATCTCTTCCGAGTATCCTTCCTACAACCACAACCTCACTCGCTCAATCTCATCCGCTCTCTCTCTCTCTCTCCATCTCTCTTTCTCTCTCTCTCTCTCTCTCTCACCACACACACAAAGACACACACACACACACACACACACACACCACTCTTCAGCATAAAAGTCGAACACTCTTTAAGGTAACTGAGCACTTACTACAACATTAAATACATGCATATGACCAAACACTCAAATGTGTTATCCATTCACCACCACTCCCCGTTAGGCCCTATGCTGCTCTACCATCTCTTCCGAGTATCCTTCCTACAACCACAACCTCACTCGCTCAATCTCATCCGCTCTCTCTCTCTCTCTCCATCTCTCTTTCTCTCTCTCTCTCTCTCTCTCACCACACACACAAAGACACACACACACACACACACACACACCACTCTTCAGCATAAAAGTCGAACATTACTCTAAAAAATTCAAACGAAATAGATCACTTTGGGAACGCTCAGAAGCTACACGATGAAACAAAGAAATGTCTGCCTCAGTAGCTGCGCAGTCAGCACCGCGGTTTGCTTGTCTAGGAGACCCAGGATCGATTCCCGTCATAGTCTGAGATTTTTTTCTGCTCGGGGAGTAGGCGTTCCGCTGTCGTATCGACATAAATGACAATCCACAGACGGCAGATGAGAAGGCTGTACGGGCATTGGAACACATGTAAGTGCTGTTCTACTTCTAAAGAGAGATCAAGTGCAAATAACACCAGTGAAGTGAAAGACACTTTGCAAAATGGCAATGAACCCGCCGAGTGTATACGTGAAACGAAACTTCTTTCGACTTCAGCCTCAGTTATCGAAGCAGGAAGAAACAGTGGTTTGCAGAATATGTGAACAAGACGCAGAAACATTCTAACCAAGTTATACGCGAACTTTGCAAAGAAATACAGTTATGTAATCTAAGAGCAAAATGTACGAATACGAGTATATGTATCCATATTCCCAAAATAACCAAAGATGATAATTTATAAATAAAATCATAACGCGTCTAGTGTAAAATTCACTTCAGTTAACTGCAGTAAGCTTCAGACGAAGAAATCGATAACAATTGACACGTATATTATTTTCGCACAAGTGACTTCTTTACGCTTTCCCCCTCCTTATTGATCGTGTGTATGGCTCTCGTTAAGACGCGATCTCTGGAGCATTAGGCAGCGGCCGGGGGCCCTTGGCTGGTCGCAGGAGTGTTTGTGAGGCGGTGCAGCAGACGCGGCTGGCGCGGCGCCTGCAGGTGACTACAGAGGCGGCCGGCGAGCAGACGGAAAGGGGCGGCCGCCAGCCACCGCTGGCCAGCCAGCCAGCGCCGCGCAGGCCTTAATCAAAGGAGGCGGCAGGGCCGGCGCCGAGCGCCTCGGGCAGGTAATCCGATAGACCGCGCAGCTGCTGGGGGAGGGCGCGGCGAGCGCGGCCCAGCCCGGCAGAGCCGCGACGGGCGCGTCCGCTCTGGCCCGTCGCTCACATCACGGTCAATGGGACAGTGGGCGCGGGCCGTACCAAACCAACTCGCCAGAAACAACCTCGAATGGGTTCACTAAGAGACTCCAGTCAGTCAACAGTATGGTCGGCGGCTATCGCTGATAAACGGTGAAATTGATATGTCGGTTTCTTTGCACGCCAGTACTGACTGTTAAGACTGCCCAAAATAACCGTATTCTGCAATAACCGATTTTCGATTGTTTATTCCTATTATTTCCTGCAGCACCTGTGGTCCCGAGCTAGCAACTTTGTTTAACAATGTAAAACGTCCTTGCTCATGTGTTCACTTCTTAAGTAATAGAACCCATTACGCTGTCCTCGATGGTGAGTGTTCATCGGAGGTGAGGGTATCATCTGGAGTGCCCCAGGGATGTGCGGTAGGTCCGCTGTTGTTTTCGATCTACATAAATGATCTTTTGGATAAGGTGGATAGCAATATGCGGCTGTTTGCTGATGATGCTGTGGTGTACAGGAAGGTATAGTCGTTGAGTGACTGTAGGAGGATACAAGGTTACTTGGACAGGATTTGTGATTGGTGTAAAGAATGGCAGCTAACTCTAAATATAGATAAATGTAAATTATTGCAGATGATTAGGAAAAAGAATCCCGTAATGTTTGAATAATCCATTAGTAGTGTAGCGCTTGACACAGTCACGTCGATTAAATATTTGGGCGTAACATTGCAGAGCGATATGAAGTGGGAAAAACATGTAATGGCAGTTGTGGGTAAGGCGGATAGTCGTCTGCGGTTCATTGGTAGAATTTTGGGAAGATGTGGTTCGTCTGTAAAGGAGACCGCTTATAAAACACTAATACGACCTATTCTTGAGTACTGCTCGAGCATTTGGGATCCCTATCAGGTCGGATTGAGGGAGGACATAGAAGCAATTCAGAGGCGGGCTGCTGGATTTGTTACTGGTAGGTTTGACCATCACGTGAGTGTTTTGCGGAAATGCTCCAGGAACTCGGCTGGAGTCTCTGGAGGAAAGGAGGCTTTCTTTTCGTGAATCGCTACTGAGGAAATTTAGAGAACCAGCATTTGAGGCTGACTGCAGTACAATTTTACTGCCGCCAACTTATATTTCGCGGAAAGACCACAAAGATAAGATAAGAGAGATTAGGGCTCGTACAGAGGCATACAGGGAGTCATTTTTCCCTCGTTCTGTTTGGGAGTGGAACAGGGAGAGAAGATGCTAGTTGTGGTACGAGGTAACCTCCGCCACGCACCGTATGGTGGATTGCGGAGTATGTATGTAGATGTAGATGTAGATGTTTAAAACCCATCGGAGCTTATATTTTAATAATCAGTGCTGCCTGTTAAAAAGACTTCCGGAATAAGAAGGCGCCCACATTCTGCCAAAGGCCTTGTCAAAGAGGGTGGAGGAGTGGACAAAGGTTCAGGACACTCTTTAGTCTTGAGGTGGGATACCACCCCTAAAAGCGGAAGAATCAGCTATGAACAACAGCATGTGGATGCAGAAGGCAATGGAAATCACTGCATTAAATACACGTAACTTGTATCCTCAGGATATGTGCTTGTAATTGAAGAAGTCTCATGATGATCTCTCCATTGGCAAAAGATTCTGGAGTAGTCCCCCATCTGGATCTCCGGGAGGGGACTGCCAAGGGGGAGGTTACCACGAGAATAATCAATCAAAGGATAACGTTCAACGAGTCGGGGAGTGGAATGTCAGAAGCTTGAACGTGGTAGGGAAGGTAGAAAATCGGGAAAAGTGAAATGCAAAGGCTCAGCCTAGGTATAGTAGGTGTCAGTGAAGTGAACTGGAAAAAAGACAACGACTTCTAGTGAGATGAGTATGGCGTAATATCAACAGCAGCAGAAAATAATAAATAGGAGTACCATTCGTTATATATAGGAATGCAGTCAGAGAGTATGTTGCTGTGAACAGTTCAATTACAGGCTTGTTCTTATCAGAATCGACAGCAAACCCACACCGACAAAGATAGTTCAGGTATACATGCCGACGTCGCAAGCTGAAGATGAACAGATAGAGAAAGTGTATGAGGATATTGAAAGGGTAATGCAGTATGTAAAGGGGGACGAAAATCTAATAGTCATGGGTGACTGGAATGCAGTTGTAGGGGAAGGAGTAGAAGAAAAGGTTACAGGAGAATGTTGGCTCGGGACAAGAAATGAGGGAGGAGTAAGACTGAGTTCTGTAATAAGTTTCAGTTAGGAATTCGGTTCAAGAATCACAAGAGGGGGAGGTATAGACGGAAAACTCCAGGTGATACGCGAAGTTAGATTACATCGTGCTCAGACACAGATTCTGAAACCAGATACTGGATTGCAACCCGTTCCCAGGAGCAGATATAGACTCGGATCACAATTTAGTAGTGATGAAGAATAGGCTGATGTTCGAGGGATTCGACAGGAAGAAGCAATACCAAAAGAAATGGAATACGGAAGTTCTCTAAGGTATCGATACAAAGAAGGTAGCTACGAAGAAACCATGGGTATCAGAAATACGTCAGTTGGTCGGTGAAAGAAGGAAGTACAAAAATTTTGGGGAAATTCAAAGTATAAGTCGCTGAAGAATGAAATAAATAGGAAGTGCGGGGAAGCTACGATCAAATGGCTACATGAAAAATGTGAAGAAATCTGAAAAGAAGTGATTGGCGGAAGGACTGACTCAGCGTACAGGAAAGTCAAAACAGTCTTCGGTAAAATTAAAAGCAAGGATGATAACATTAAGAGTGCAACGGGAATTCCACTGTTAAATGCAGAGTAGGGAGTGGATAGATGGAAAGCGTACATTCAAGGCCTCGATGATGGGGAAGGTTTGTCTAACTATAGAAGAAGAAATGGGGGTCGATTTAGAGTAGGTAGGGGATCTAGTATTAGAACCATAATTTTAAAGAGCTTTGGACGACTTAAGATCAAATAAGGCAGATGGGGTGGATAACATTCCGTCATAATTCTTAAAATAATTCGCACAAGTGGCAAAAAAGACGACTATTCACAGTTCCGAAGACTGCAAGAGTTGGCATGTGCGAGAATTATCGCACAATCATGTTAATAGCTTACAATAATAATATACAGAAGAATGGAAAAGAAAACTGAGAGTGTGTTAAATGACGAACAATTTGGCTTTAGGAAAGGTAAAGGCACAAGAGAGGCAGGTCTGGCGTTGCGGGTGATAATATGGATGGGTGACTAAAGAAACTTCAGGCACGTTCATAGGATTTGTCGACCTGGAAAAAGCGTTCGACAGTGTAACATGGAGCAATATCTTCGTAATTCTAAGAAAAATAGGATTAGGCTATAGGGAGAGACGGGTAGTATATAATACGTGAAAGAGCTAAGAGGGAAATATATGAGAGGAGACCAAAAATGAGGTGCTCGGAATAAAAAGTCTTGTAAAACAGGGATATAGTCTTTCGCACCTACTGTCCAACCTGCACATTGAAGAAACAAATGATGGAAATAAAAGATATGCTCAGGGATGGAATTAAAATTAAAGCTGAAAGGATACCAATGATACGATTCGCTGTTAACACTGCTTTTCTGAGTGAAAGTGAAGAGGAACTACAGGAACTGCAGAATGGAATTAACAGTCTAATGAGTATAGAATATGGATTGAGAGTAAATTGAAGAAAGACGAAAGTAATGGAAAGTAGCTCAAATGAGAACATCGAGAGACTCAAAATCAGGATTGACGGTCACAAAGTTTATGAAATTATGAAAATCTACTACCTAGGCAGCAAAATAACCAACGACGGACGGAACAATGAGAACATCAAAAGCAGACTAGCACTTGAAAAATAGAATATCTGGCCAAGGGAAGTCTGCTAGTATCAAACATAGGCCTTGATTTGAGGATGAAATTTCTGAGAATGTACGTTAGGGGCATATGATCGTATGGATGTGAAAGAAAGACTCTTGTAAAACCGGAACAGAAGAGAATTGAATAATTTGAGATGTGGTGGTACAGACGAATGTTGAAAATTATATTTACTGGTAAGGTGAGGTATGGGGAGATTCTGCGCAGAATCGAAGAGGAAACGAATGCGTATAAAACACTGACAAGGAAAAGAGACAGGATGATAGGACGTCTGTTAAGACATCAGGGAATGACTTCCTTGGTACTTGAAGGAATTGTAGATGAAGACAGAGATTGGAATACATCCAGCAAGTAATTGAGGACATAGGTTGCTAGTGCTACTCTGAGATGAAGAGGTTAGCACAGGAGAGGAATTCAAGTTGGTCCGCGTCAAACCAGTCAGAAGACTGATTACTCAAAAAAAAAAAAAGAAGAAAAAGGTACAAATCTTATAAAGAATTAAAAATTTTGACTCTCTCAGTGTCAAGATACATAGAGTCATAACACTGAATTAAACAGGGGAATTAAAGAAAATATAGTCTGAATACCATTTGCTGATTTCCTCGGAAACTGATTAGTAGCTGAGGACTACAAAAAATCAGCAGTATTCTCCTGGTCTAATGTCTTGAAACACTGTTCAAAAATCACCATGTAGTCGGGGATCGTACCACTATATGGGCAGTGCAAATAGTCATTGCTAAGTGCTGACAAGTGAGGTTGACGAACGTGTTTTCCTGTTAATTTGTCCGTTTTCTGGGACTACAGTTAAGGAAAGGCATATATTGCAGCACATGCAGCAGCCGAGCTACGTCTGTTTCTATTGTATACTGTGAATGAATTATTTCCAAGTTCCTAATTTATTAACGTAATCATAATTTCCCTCCTCTTTTATTCTGTCACAGAAACGCCAAACAAATATTTAATCTTTTGAACCAAATGAAGCATTGTACTTTATTGCTACATCACTTTGTAAAAATGTTTCCATATTAGGTTTGGTGTCATTCTTCAATACAATGGATATCGGGTGACAACAGCAGGAACTGTCACACAGAACAGTTGGGGCAAGTCTGGCACACGGCACGTAGACGACACCCGGTTACGGGTACATCACTGTCTGAGCAGTGTAGTTCCAGGTATTAGTCCATTTTTTCGTTGCTCGTTTCTGTCGACATTGTTCTTAAAATTGCAGTGATCGCTTTTACCATTCTAAATAATGACGCAATATTTCAAACGAGTCCATATTTTTCGAACAAAAGTTACTCCCTTTTCCAAAAGTATTTATTTAAAACAGGAAAAATTTTAGCACTGATACTATGGCTAACTGGTATTTCGTTTTTTCATCCGTTACAAGTAAAAAATAAGGAACACCTGTTATAACGGAGCACTAACAAATACTGAAAAATGCCGCTTATTCAGAACTTAAATACCGGTATCGGTTTCAGCTGTTCAGTTCATCCCATCCCTAGTCACCAGAGATACTCTAATGCCGGTTCGCAAGCGAAAATTACGTACTAAGCCATTTGGAGTTTCTTCATATATACACCATCCGAACGTCAGTGCACGGACATCAGTTTCCTTAAGTAGAACGACACAGTTCTCAAAAAACTCGACCAACAAAAGACGTTGGATAAGAAACGGTAACGTTATGATCCAAATAATTATAGGGGTTGGATTTGATCCTATCCATTGGAAGACTTCACTCGAAAGTAGTGAAAGATCTGGTAGAGAAAGAAACAAGTCACGAGCAGCTAAGAATAAAAAAAAAAAAAAAAAGGATTCCGGCAGGAAATTCGGTCATCGACAATATCTTCAAAATGAAACTAATATGTGAAAACCGCACAAAGTTTGGACAGGAGACACATGTTGCAGAGACTGACAAAGAGAAAGCATACGATAAGGTGCCCACCAACAAACTATGGGGAAGGTTTAAAGAGATGGAATTAGATCAGAAACTGGTAAAGGCGGCTATGAAATAATATGAAAATAAAACAGTGAATGTAAGGATTGAGAATAGTTTGAGAGAAGAAGTGTGTACGGTGAGGATGTAGGCTGCCACCTATCCTCTTTAAGTTGCATCCAGATGCAATCTTGCGGAATAGCCACCGAAAGTATCGGATTATATTTAGCCTGTATTTTGCAGATGACCAGATAGTACTTGATGAAGATGAACTGCGCTACATGATAGGAAAGCTTCAAGAGGAATACTGTAAGGCTGGCCTTAAGATGAACGTGAAGAAGTTTGACTACTTGGTTAATGGAACGAAAGAAATAAATAGTTTGGAGGTAGATGGTGAAGTAACTGTAAGTGTGAAAAAGGCAAAATATCTTGTACTTCTTGATAAACAATGTACAAGCAATTATGAAATCACCAGTAGGGTTAATAAAAGACGAGTTGTAACACTTACAATGACTCTGTTTTCTGTGGAAGGAAAAGATAGAAACAACAATGAAGAAGAGAATGTGTAATAGTCCAGACTGTAGCCACTGTTTTTACTGTAATGAAAACGAGATGGATGGAAATAAATTAAGTAAACTGTTGTGTATAAAATTTCGGGAGGGCTATCGAATGTCTGGCACTCCCTCCCACGATATTTCGCCTCAGACCCTGTGGACATCTTCAGGTGAATTCAGTATTCACCTCAAGATGACCAAAAGACTCTGGACCGAAATATGGTGCCAGGAACTTGCAGACATGAGGCAGTTATCCCGAAATTTTATGGGACAATCTGCAGTCCGTGAAAGTTTTATTTTTCACATGTAGCATATTGTTTATCATTTCGAAAGTAATCGCCATAACTGTCAGTACACGTATCCCTGTGTGAGAAAAGACTGTCAGTGCCTTCGTGGGAAAATGTTTACGGTTGCATGAAGAATCATTAATGAATGTATGCGAGCAACTCTTCTGCTGGAGCAAATCTACGGCAACGAATGTCTCTCCTCAGAGCCCCAAAAACATGGAAATTCAATGAGGTGAGACCGGGACTCAATGCAGTATGTGAAAGCTTCTTAGCGAATCTTCTGCAGCGTAGACGAAGTAACTTTGGTATCATGTAGACGGACATACTCTTGGCAGGTTGTTCCAACTACATCTGCGTCTACGTCTACATGATTACTCTGCAGTTCACAGTTGAATGCCTGGCAGATGGTCCATCGACCCACCTTGAAGCCATTTGTTTAAAAAAAGCGGGAAATATGAGCACCTAAATCTTTCCGCGCGACCTCAGATTTCTCTTATTTTATTATGATTCTCAGTATGTAGGTGGGTGACAACAAGATACATTCAGATATGAACTTTGGTGATTGAAATTTCATGAGAAGGTCCTGCTGCAACGATAAACGCCTTCGTTTTAATTATTGCCATCCGAAATTGCTTGTCATACACGTGGCATTCTCTCCTCTGTTTCGGGATTATATAAAAAGAGTAGCCCATCTCTGAACGTTTCCGGATGTTCTCCGTCAGCCCTGTCCGATGTGCATTCCATACCGCATAGCAATAATCTAGAAATGGTTGGTAGTTTCTTTAGTAGGCTTGTTGTATTTTCTCAGTGTTCTGCCCATAGATCGCAGTATTTAGTTCGCTTTTCACGCAGCATTATGTGTACAATCCAGTTAAAATTATTCGTAACTTTAATCCGTAAATATTTAATTGAATTTACAGTCTATAGAATTGTGTGACAGAAATTTAGTGGTTTCCTCTTAGTAGTCATATTGATGACTACATACTTTTCATTATTGGAGTCAAATGAAACATTTCGCAGCATACTGATATCTTGTCTAAACCATTTTGCAATTGGTTTTGAAAGTCCGATGACTTCATAAGTCGGTAAATGTCGGCTCATCTGCAAACAATCGAAGAGGGTTTTTCCGATTGTCCGCCAAATCGCTTTTGTAGAACAGGAATAGCAGAGAGCCTGTAACACTTCCTTTCGGAACAACAAATATACTTCAGTTTTATTCGACGACTTCTCTTCAGTTAGTACGAAATGTGATCTTTCTGACAAAAAATCTAAATCTGTTATTCCGTAAGTAGGCAATGTGGTTAGACGTCGCTGGCGAGGAACGCTGTCAAAGGCCTTCTGCGTATCTCAAATTATTGAATCAACTTCGTGAAAATAATGAGCTAGTTGTGTTTAGCAAAAACGATATTTTCTGTATCCGTGTTGGCTGCTTGTGAATAAATCGTATTCTTCGAGGTAATTCATATGTTTGAAGAAAGTATATGTGCCAAAATCCTACTCAAAATCGACACCAGGGATACGGATCTGTAGTTCAGTGGATAACTCTTATTTTCTTTCTTGAATACAGGTGTCACACGCACCAAAGATGACCACGCATAATTTAATTTTCGTAATCGCTGATCCTATTCTGGTTGGAGTTGACCATACACGTACCAATCGTAAACTGCAGTAACTACATGTATCAGCAATACACGCACAACTAAAACTGTTGGGAAACCGATAGTACGTGTCTTCATGGACTTCAGCATGTACGGCTATAGTTCATTAACAAGCTTCCTCTCAGCTATATCTTGACTGCCTTTACCCACTTTTACATCTTTGTTGTAGTGTTCGAA
Organism: Schistocerca nitens; assembly: GCF_023898315.1. NCBI lineage: Eukaryota > Metazoa > Arthropoda > Insecta > Orthoptera > Acrididae > Schistocerca > Schistocerca nitens. Next base: position 315,302,656 of record NC_064621.1, on the reverse strand, counting down.
ACTGCTGTAAACTATGTATAAAAATTTTAGCTTTAGTTGCCCCTGGTGTAAAATTATCTGCAAAGAAGTTACGCATGAGTGACAGATGTTGATAAAGGCTCTCACGTGGCTCATATATTATGTCTGTGAATTTTTTGTCACCATTTTTTCACAACAGTGCAAACTCTGCTTCAGATTGGAAGGATTCTTTCTGCAAACAGTCCCTGAGACATTTGTTCCCAATATTCTTTCTCCCAGGTGAGAACGTTTGTGACCTGCAGACGCAACCAAGCAGAAAAACTGTCCATCTTGCGAGTACAATAGAAATTAGATGAATTACGAGAAATAAATTTTCAATTCCCTAGTTTTTTGGCTTCGCCTTTGATGACTATATAATCAAATTAATTTTTCCTCAAAACAGTTTTGATTGATTTCGCTCCATTTAAGAGACATTACCGCGGTTTCAGAAAAAATATCTCAGCAGATGTAGTTCTAAGTATTACATTCCAATTCAATTTTAGACTTTTGTACTAGTACTTCGCAGAATAGAAAAAAGTGGACCAAATTGTTGATAGTCCTCTGTAATGGGAATAAACTGATATGCCTTCTCGTCAAGTTATGTTTTCAACCATCAGAATGTGAATTAGAGCCGGTATCTTACACACTTTTTTGATTATCTGTATCAATTATTTTTTGAGCTGTCAGTTTCTTTCCGTACTACCATTCTTCACAAGTCTTTCCTTTAAAATTCGTGGGGAATGTGGATATTCTTCAAATACTTTTACAGGTAAGGGAGATACTGCATTTGCTCATGGTGTAACTAGCTCAAATTCTTAATCTCCAAGAATTGCAGTAGTTAACTTGACTGGAGTTTGATACTTTGTCCACTAAATGTGAATCGGATATGGCCTCGTCGATTAAATAGCCTCGTCGTCTAAATACATCGAAAAGTACGATATCCATGCTTTGACAGAAAGCAGTTTGATAAATAATATTGTAACGACGATAGAAAGTTGGGTAGCACATGACAATAGAGATTGGAAATGAGTTACTTATTCTCTCTTTACGCTCATCATCGAGTCTTCACGACAGCATCTCCGAACTTGCCGTCTCCGTGTTCTCGGAGATTCGACTTGACAATCTCTACCACTGCGCTTTTGCCTAGAAACTGGTCACCGGAATCTGTTTGTGTGGTGCACGTAGAATCATCTCATACAGAAAGGTGATCGAGTTCAAGAGTGCGCAAGTACACTGAGTAACCACACAAACTGGTACACCCACCGAATATCGTGTAGAGCCTGCGAGTACGCATAAGTGTCGCAACACGACGTGGCATGGACTCAACTAATATCTGAAGTGGTACTGGAGGGAACTGACGCCATGAATCCTGCTGGGATGTCCATAAATCCGTAACAGGACGAGGTGGTGGAGATCCCTTCTGAACATCACGCTGCAGGACATTCCAGGTATGCTCAATAACGTTCATGTCTGGGGCGTTTGGTGGCTAGCGGAAGTGTTTAAACTCATAGGAGTATTCCTGTAACCACTCTATGGCAGTTCTGGACGTGTGGGGTGTTGCATTGTGCTGCTGGAATTGCCCAAGTCCTTCGGAATGGACACTGGACATAAATGGATGCACGTGATCAGACAGGATGCTTACGTACGTGTCACCTGCCAGTGTATCGGGACGTATCAGGAGTTAGACGTTGCAGACCATGGTATTTGCTGTTTGCGTTTTTACTTTGATACTCGTATGGCAGCTGATCGGGCTTTTTGTTATATACAGGGTGTTTCAAAAATGACCGGTATATTTGAAACGGCAATAAAAACTAAACGAGAATCGATAGAAATACACCGTTTGTTGCAATATGCTTGGGACAACAGTACATTTTCAGGCAGACAAACTTTCGAAATTACAGTAGTTACAATTTTCAACAACAGATGGCGCTGCAAGTGATGTGAAAGATATAGAAGACAACGCCGTCTGTGGGTGCGCCATTCTGTACGTCGTCTTTCTGCTGTAAGCGTGTGCTGTTCACAACGTGCAAGTGTGCTGTAGACAACATGGTTTATTCCTTAGAACAGAGGATTTTTGTGGTGTTGGAATTCCACCGCCTAGAACACAGTGTTGTTGCAGCAAGACGAAGTTTTCAACGGAGGATTAATGTAACCAAAGGACCGAAAAGCGATACAATAAAGGATGTGTTTGAAAAATTTCAACGGACTGGGAACGTGACGGACGAACGTGCTGGAAAGGTAGGGCGACCGCGTACGGCAACCACAGAGGGCAACGCGCAGCTAGTGCAGCAGGTGATCCAACAGCGGCCTCGGGTTTCCGTTCGCCGTGTTGCAGCTGCGGTCCAAATGACCCCAACGTCCACGTATCGTCTCATGCGCCAGAGTTTACAGCTCTATCCATACAAAATTCAAACGCGGCAACCCCTCAGCGCCGCTACCATTGCTGCACGAGAGACATTCGCTAACGATATAGTGCACAGGATTGATGACGGCGATATGCATGTGGGCAGCATTTGGTTTACTGACGAAGCTTATTTGTACCTGGACGGCTTCGTCAATAAACAGAACTGACGCATATGGGGAACCGAAAAACCCCATGTTGGAGTCCCATCGTCCCTGCATCCTCAAAAAGTACTGGTCTGGGCCGCCATTTCTTCCAAAGGAATCGTTGGCCCATTTTTCAGATCCGAAACGATTACTGCATCACGCTATCTGGACATTCTTCGTGAATTTGTGGCGGTACAAACTGCCTTAGACGACACTGCGAACACCTCGTGGTTTATGCAAGATGGTGCCCGGCCACATCGCACAGCCGACGTCTTTAATTTCCTGAATGAATATTTCGATGATCGTGTGATTGCTTTGGGCTATCCGAAACATACAGGAGGCGGCGTGGATTGGCCTCCCTATTCGCCAGACATGAACCCCTGTGACTTCTTTCTGTGGGGACACTTGAAAGACCAGGTGTACCGGCAGAATCCAGAAACAATTGAACAGCTGAAGCAGTACATCTCATCTGCATGTGAAGCCATTCCGCCAGACACGTTGTCAAAGGTTTCGGGTAATTTCATTCAGAGACTACGCCATATTATTGCTACGCATGGTGGATATGGGGAAAATATCGTACTATAGAGTTTTCCAGAACGCAGCGCCATCTGTTGTTGAAAATTGTAACTACTGTAATTTCGAAAGTTTGTCTGCCTGAAAATGTACTGTTGTCCCAAGCATATTGCAACATACGGTGTATTTCTATCGCTGCTCGTTTAGTTTTTATTGCCGTTTCAAATATACCGGTCATTTTTGAAACACCCTGTATGTGCCAGCGTATAAACATGTGTAGTGCAGAGGCTTGAGTTCTCTCTCAGAGTTCCCCAGTTTGCCTTGTGCACCAGCAACCATGGCTGCTGTGTTGTATGTGCAATTACGTCAGTAGTGTTTGCTGTGTTTGTGACCCTTAGATTGTGATCGTTATGTGTGACTTCGTGTAGGATAGGCCAGTTGACAATGTGTTTGAGTGATTTTTCATTTGCGGGAGTAACATCAGTTTTACTGTTTCCAACTTCATGTTCATGACAGGTCGGTGTGCTTTGTTCAGTGCGGAAAAGTTACATTCGTTTTTGTATGTACAATGTCTTACCCTCTGGCGTCCGTTATGTCGGTATGCCAGAGGGTCTAACATGCACTGGTGTCAGTATGTATCAGCAATCATCTGCCTCTGGCGATCTCCATTATTTTAATTGTGAATGGTTCTATTTCCAGTGAGAGTTGAGCATACATAGAAGAAATTACCCAGTGTTCTCTTCCTAGTCTGATGTCTATTGTTACTATGTGTTCCGTGTTCAGCTGTGTAATTGGTGTGACTATTATCTGTGTGTTTGCAACCACTATTGCTGCGTTTGTATCTGTTGAACCCGTGATTCAGTGTATTGCCTTGGAATGCCGGGTATTCCTTCACTGCCCAAGTATGGTTCCTGAAGTCAAATTACGCAGCTGATTCGTCCTGTATTAGTTTAATTAGCTCTGTCCCCATTGAGGCAATTTTTATGCAGAGTAGTTGGATAAGTTTCATGTTGTTGGTGGTTATTTTTTTCTAGACATAGCTCTTTTGTCCTACCTCTTCAGGATCATAGTAAACACGCCCGCATGCTCTTATGAAATACTTTTTAATTCGATTCCAGTCTATTCCTTGACCCCTTCTTGAACATGCCCGTTCCTGGAATTTGATTATGATGCGGCAGGCTGTCAGGAGATTTGCCGTTTGGAGTATCACTCTATCCGTTTGTACGATGGTTAGAAAACAAATTTTATCACCTTCTGGATGTTTCATACGTATTACTGTTCTTAAAGTTGTTTGGAAAATGTCCACTTTCTAGTCTACTGAGAGATAGGGTATTTTAAAATTCTTTGTATATTAACTCACTGTTGTCTGTTTTATTTTGTTTATCGCCTTCATTAGGTGAAGCTTCGTTTCTCGCTGCATTTCTATGTCTTGTGTGTGTGTTTTTATCCGGTTTTATTTGCATCGGCTATTTCTCCCTGCCTGTGAGTTTATTTCATGGGCATGATATACTGTCTGCTTGTATTCCTATAGTAGTTGTGTTATCTTTAACATCTTGCGATGTGTGTTTTAGTGTTTGGTGTTTTTGAAATCTTGTTCTCTTCATTGATAACATTCGTGCATATTTCTAGTGTTGGTGTATCTGGTGTGGTGTGGTGTGGTGTTTGTTGTTGTCTTTACCGTATCTTGCCTGTGTATGCTCCCTCTGTATACGAAATTTACTGTTTTTATTCTGATTTTACATTTTGTCATCCCATATTCTTTTCCGTTTCCAGCATTTTTATACTATGTGCTTGCGGCCCGTGTGTTCCTTTCGCTCATTTGGTACTTCTTATTGTTATGCGGGTGTATAGCGTGAGTACTATTGTAGCGTACGTCATTCTGTGTGACTCCAATGCGTATTACTTTCGTTGTGTCTGTCTATATCGTGTGGACTGCTACTTGTTGCTTCATTTACACTGATATAATCTACTTCTAGTTCCTCAGTTCTTAACAGTGATACCTTTTTGGAACTTTGACCTCTAAAAGAGTTCATGTTTGATTTGCCTAGCTACATAATAGTCCAGGGCTCCTTGCTTGTATTCATGGTCAATATAATCTGTGATTGGAAAAATAATTTTCTTCTACCACGGTGCTTATGAGGAAATATGGTCTTCATTGTCCTCAGTGTCTGTTTTTTGTGATAGCCTTAAGTATTGTCTCCAGGCTACTGTGCACCCCATTCTCTCCTTTTTAATGAGTTTGACCTACATTTCCTGCCACAGCTGTTCTGGACTTTTTCAGTAACGGTGGGTGGGATGTTAATCCGCCCGTTCCAAATTATGTTACATTACTAAACATTTTCGAGGCAGCCGTAGTCGGTTCTCCCTGTTTGTCTCTCGTACAGTTGCCTGTACGTAGAACAATCTCTTCCTTCAGCTTTATTGCATGTGATGTTACGGTGTTTGCATGGTATACAGCCTACAGTGATATCTCCTGTACAGGCAGCCTCTTTGTGACCAGGCTTTGCACATTTCCCACACACTTGCTCTTTGTCAGACCTTTTTGTTCGATGACCGTATCCCCAACTGTTAAAAGCATTTCTGAACCGCCACATACTCTTTAATAGTCAGTGATTCAAACTGAATATAGACTCTGTCGCTTTGTAATAATTACTGGCGAACTCTTCGGGTGACCTGAATTACGTTACTTATGTTCGTTTTTCCCTTGGACCCGTTTTGAACTTGATTGTTATTTCTTCTTTGAATAGTTTTTTAGACATGTAGTTGCTACGATCAATTTCGTGCAGTTTCTCCAAGAAGTCATGATCTGATAAGGTTGTCGGAACGTTATGCACTGCGAAGAGTAGCCGCAACTTGGGCGGTTATTCACACCTGATGTCTTTTAGGTTTTCCGTTTTTTCCTTACCTTTTCTTTCGTCTTCCTGAATTTATGATTCCAAAATTACAGTATTGGCTGTCGATATGACTTTATGACCTTAATTTAGTCCTTTCTATGATGTAAGGTCTTGGTAATTGTGTCTCTAATTATTTTGCATTTTGGTCAGTTTCATATTTGAAGAAGAGTACGCAGCAACAAGTCTGACAGACAAAAGGCTTTTGGAAGATTAACTCCTTTCCAGGATTCAGATTATGTGGGTCAGCTGTGAACAACATCACTCCCGCTTTCCTCGCCTTTGGCGTGGTGGCTCATATGGTCCAGATCGGCAACCAGCAAGACACTTATGCAGTATGGCAAGGACACAAAAGTGAGACACCGACAGAACCTGAATTTTCTTCTACGCAGCATTCTGGAACCTCGACGCTCAACCCCATCGCCATACAGACAATTAGAACGACACCGAATCATGGCTCACATACTATCACTGACAAAGCACCGATTAGAAGAGGTCGCAGTCAGCTCTCAATAACACGACCGAACGGCCACAGAGGTATTCGCCAATGCACCACATTGTGGCAGACATGTGCCGACGTCATCAATTGTTAATCACATGGTGCGAGACGGTCGCTCCTGTACAACCCAAGCAACCACAGAGAATGCCATGGAGCATCATCTTCGTCATGTTGTCCAGGAAAGAACTGCAGACAATCAAGCCATTGTGGAGGCACTACGAGAGGTGACGTGCATTATCGGCATGACGACAGCGACAGCATTAACGGAGGAAGTCTCACGTGAAGAAGTTGGAGACGCCTTGAGAAACGGTGTGGTTAGTAGTCTCCAGGGCCCGATGGATTACCAACACAGTTTAACCAGATCTTCCGGGATTTCATGATACCCCGCTGGGTTACAGTGTTCTGCAAACTCGTGTTCCGAGACTGCACTGTACCACATACTTCTGTCAAAAGAGTTCTCATACCGGTGCATGTCCGCTGTTCGTGGTCCAGTGGCCAGCGTTGTTTCCTCTGGATCCCGGGACCCCGGTTTCGATTCCCGGCCGGTTTGGGGATTTGCGCTCCCCGGGGTCTGGGTATTTGTGTTGTCCTCATTATTTCATCATCATCATTTGCGACAGAGGCTCGATCAGACTGTGCAAAAATTGGACAGCGAAAGAAATGAGACATTTTACGGACACTGATGACAGCGCAGTTGAACGCCCCATAAACCAATCCTCATAATACCAGTGCACAAGCCGGTGGCAGGGCAGTCGGACTACGATTATCGCCGCCGGCAAGAACTTGGTCATGCTTTTAACAGGACACGTTAGAACAACACTGTCGAAGATCCTCGCCCCGGAACACACCTGGCACGGGGAACATGCCAGCATATAAATGGCTACCCGCGGCTGCAGGAACTTGATAGCGATCGCCTTAGCGTACCGGCTGAGTGCGGCGATCGCCTCCATCGATTTCAGTCGTGCCTTCAATAAAGTGTACCATAATTTTCTCCAGCAGATAACGGACTGTATGGGATTTCTCTCGTGACTTATCGAAACTCTGCTGCGGCTTCTTGCCGCAGCCGGCTCTCTGGTCTAGATCAACAAATAAACAATATACCCAATACTCATTAAGATTACTTCCTTCCTACTTACTTTTATACAATCGCACTCGAGTTATTCCTCGGGAGTCTCAGCTGCAGGATATGTGGCTTTACAGTGCAGGACGTCACCTTCTGCTATAGTGCGTACACTAGCGACCTTCTACCACTGGTTGGTTCCACCGATAAGGTCCGCAGTAATATGGACAGGTCACGGGCAGTCTCGAGCGGTCTAAGGCGTTGCAGTCATGGACTGTGCGGCTGGTCCCGGCGGTGGTTCGAGTCCTCCCTCGGGCATGGGTGTGTGTGTTTGTCCTTACGATAATTTAGGTTAACTAGTGTGTAAGCTTCGGGACTGATGAACTTAGCAGTTAAGTCTCGTAAGATTTCACACGCATTTGAACGGGCAGTCTTCTGTACATAGCAAGTCGGCGGTGCTGCACAACAGGTGCGGTCTCGTGTAGGGCACTGTCATTCTCCTCCCACCAGTTATTGAACTGTTTTGGGAATCACGTTCACGAAGAATATGCGCAGAATGCCCACGACAATCTATCGACGGTTACTACAGATTGTACGTTTGATGGTGCGGTAGAACATGAACATGTAACGCGTCAGCCTCAGTTGCAAATAGAAACCAATCGTTACCTAGGTTTCAGTCAAAATAATTTGGCCTTCTTCAGAAGCCAGTGACACTAAACTATTGCATGCCAAAGTTTGACCATGTCAAGCATAAAACTGTAACACCGTAATAACCAGTAAAATAATCTACATTTTTTGAGCTGAAGAGAATCTGCAGGCCCGACTGCGTGGACGAGGTAGAACCCCCTTCTGGACTGGAATACCTGATCCTCTATGTGGGGTCAAATTGGTTCAGGTCCTCCTCGTACCGGTGGTGATGGGACGCAGATTTCAGGTGGCCTTTGGTTATTACCTCTGCACATTAGATGTACTTAAAGTACATTAGGACAGTCTCTCCCTCCCCCTTCGTGATGGCCTGCTGGGACTTGTTATCGTCCAGGCATAGGTAGCAGCACGTACAGGTACCGGCGGTGTCGGTGGTGCCCGTCGTCACACTGCTCTCCCATATATTGACATTCATCCTCGAATACAGCAGGGTGATCTCGGATCTCCTCGTAACATGCCCGCCTAAGACAAAATTACAGCACCCGTCTGCGGTTCCGCGTATGTGGTAGAAACCAAGTACTCTAACGTCAATCGGTCACAGGTATGGAGAATGAAACACCACCAGTTTCCCTCTAGATAGCGCTGCCATAGGTCAAACGGATATCAATTGCGTTTTTTTTTTAAAATAGGAACCCCCAATTTTTATTAACTATTCGTGTAGTACGGAAAGAAATACGAATGTTTTAGTTGTACCACATTTTTCGCTTTGTGACAGATGACGCTGTAACAGTCACAAACATATGGCTCACAATTTTAGACGAACAGTTGGTAACAGGTAGATTTTTTAAATTAAAGTACAGAACGTAGGTACGTTTCAACATTTTATTTCGTTTGTTCCAATGTGATACATGTACCTTTGTGAAGTTATCATTTCTGAGAACGTATGCTGTTACAGCGTGATTACCTGCAAATGCCACATTAATGCAATAAATGCTCAAAATTATGTCGGTCAACCTCATTGCATTTGGCAATACGTGTAACGACATTCCTCTCAACAGCGAGCAGTTCGCCTTCCGTAATGTTCGCACATGCATTGACAATGTGCTGACGCATATTGTCAGGCGTTGGCGGTGGATGAAGATGGCAAATATCCTTCAACTTTCTTCACACGAAGAAATCTGATGACGTCAGAACCGGTGAACGTGCGGGACATGCTATGGTGTTTCGACGACCAATCCACCTGTCATGAAATATGCTATTCAATACCACTTCAACCACACGCGAGCTATGTGCTGGACATCCATCATGTTGGAAGTACATCGCCATTCTGTCAACAAGTGAAACATCTTGTAGTAACATCGGTAGAACATTACTTACGAAACCAGCATACATTGCACCATTTAGATTGCTATCGATAAAATGGGGGCCAATTATCTTTCCTCCCATAATGTCACACCCTACATTAACCCGCCAAAGTCGCTGATGTTCCACTTGTCGCAGCCATCGTGGATGTTCCGTTGCCCAATAGTGCATATTATGCCGGTTTACCTTACCGCTGTTGGTGAAAGACGCTTCGTCGCTAAACAGAACGAGTGCAAAAAATTTGTCATCGTCCCGTATTTTCTCTTGTGCCCAGTGGCAGAACTGTACACGACGTTCAAAGTCGCCATGCAACTCCTGGTGCATAGAAATATGGTACGGGTGCTATCGATGTTGATGTAGTATTCTCAACACCAACGTTCTTGAGATTACCGATTCTCTCGCAGTTAGTCTGCTGGTGATGTGCGGATTAGTCGCGACAACATCTAAAACTCCTACTTGGGCATCATCTTTCGTTGCAGGTCGTGGTTGACGTTTCACATGTGGCTGAACACTATTCGGCGAACGGTCCGGACACTTGGATAATGTCGTCCAAGATACGGAGCAGCATACATTGCACGCGCCCGTTAGGCATTTTGATCACAACAGCCATACATCAACACGATATCGACCTTTCCCGAAATTGGTAAACGGTGCATTTGAACACGGGTAATGTATCACGAAGCAAATACCGTCTGCACTGGCGGAACGTTACATGATACCACGTACTTATACGTTTGTGACTATTAAAGCGCCATCTATCACGAAGTGAAAAAAGTGATCCAACTAAAACATTTTTATTTCTTTACGTAATACACGAATATGTAATAAAAAATGGGGTTCCTATTTTTTAAAAACGCAATTGATATCCGTTTGACCTATGGCAGCGCCATCTAGCGGGCCAACCATAGCGCCTTCTGGTTTCCCCCTTCAAGCTAGACGAGTTTCGTTCTTTATAGTTTTTTTCGTTTGATGCTTATTTCGTGAGATATTTGGCCCGGTCACTATCAATGGGTACACTGTATATTTCTACACGACATTCTTAGACATAGAAAAAGACAATAGTAGTGGACAAGAATCAATAAGGTGCACCATTTCTCGAAGAATGGTTCTTTATTTTGAAATTGCACAGTCAACAACTTTTTGTTTTCTTTTGAATAACTTTTCTGTGGCATTATGCTTGATAGGATTTTCGGATTTTCGGTTGTACGCACACACACACGCACACACACACACACACACACACACACACACACACACACACACACACAATCCTATTGCCTTGAGATTATTTTTGGGAATAGTTAGGGATAATTCTTTTTTTATGACAGGGTAAGTGTGGCTGTGCCAAGTAGGTATAGCTTTAATTATTGATTCATAATTTTTTTAAGATTAACCTAGTTAGAAAGTAGTTAGTTAGGTTTAGGTGTTGGATTATTGGTCGTATCTTTCTTTTTTCTCATTCCATACGCTTTTGGTGTAAAAGTAGAAAAATAAAAGCTGCAAAGCGCATACCTGGATGTCAAGAGGTCGCGGGATCGAATCTCGGTCGCAGTATGATTTTTTCAGTTTTCACCTCACAACGACATAAAGCGTCGCCGGAAACAACACATGGTTCGGGTTTCTTTCTCGCGGCTGTGTAACTGGAGTGGGTTAGAAATACACAAGTCACCGAAGTGGTGTCAGCTAGAAGGTTTCCCACCAAGCCACTGAACCACACGAGAATATTATTATTTTCATTGTTATGTATATACATAATTAAGTTGTAATGGAAGCTCGGTCCTGCTAGCAGTTGTAGAGTTTTGTAATGAATCATTGACGATGCAGAGATGAAGAAGCTAGGACTGGTTACTAAGCATGGAGGGCTCCATCAGAAGAGTCTTCAGACTGAAAGCCACAATAACAGTTCCGTACCCCTTTTATAAATACTGCATTTCGCAAGTCTATTGTATAATTCATCCACGGTATCTTAGAAGGCACACGAAAATACTCAGTAGTTATGTATGTGTATAATAGGAGTGACTCCACTGGTGTGAGAAATGAAATTCAATTCCTGTTGCCCATTCTTTTTACAACTAACATGTCACGAGTTCGGAAGTTCGTTGGTGGTAAAATGAAAGGAAAATTATTTTCACTTTTAAATTCTTAATTCCTTTAACAGACATACAAAGTAAAACATCTGAAGACATTACTGGAATCTTAACTGAACGCAAAAGTTGATAATAACCCTCATTTCTAAATAAAAAGAGTAAGCAAGCAATGAAAAAGACACGTTATAAGAAAAATTGTGACATGAGGTTTTCAGCACATAAATAAACAGTGGTAGCTGGAAAAGGTGATAAACAGGTCCCGTATAGTAGTGTATGTGGGATATTAACTATTTATTCCCATCGTATCTCTGTCGCACTATTCGATTCATTTACACTCCTCTGCTCTGAGCTGTTAAAATTTTTGGCTGCTGACGTTATCGAAATAAAACTATTGGCGATTAGACTTCAAGTAAAAGACTGCATGGGTACAACTGATTCTGCTCTCTCACATGAGTGACATGATTTGATTAGCTCTCTTCGACGAAACGTCAGCTATAATGTCATCGATACTCTTACGAATTCACTTAGCCATTTAGGAAACTAGGATCTCAACACTAATGGTCGTTTTCGATTATTTTAAAATGAAATTTCCTTCCTATATAGATTCTAGGATTTATCTATCTTCAACTGTTTTCCCATGAAATCTACTTATTCTATAAGTGCTAGGATTAATAAGACCCCTCATTATTTTTTCCCGCATTCTAACGTACTTAACAAAGTTGTCAAAAACGTATCCATAGTTTCTGAATTCCTATCTCTAGGACCACTACAGATATATTACTCCACAGTGTTTGTTTACCAAATTTTATATGTACTTCAAGGTCCCAAATCGTTCTGAAATTCATCTGTAATTTTATTGGCAGTCGAGATTTCGCATTGCTATTCCTCACTCTGGAGATGCTAAGACTGCTGACTTCACATAGTCGTCTTATTTCCAAGTGGTAAGTCTATTCTGTTAGCTATTTCTGCACGCACCCAGGACTTTTTACATCTCCTCACCTGTAGGACTTAAGGAGCTTTTTTGACACTACAGATATTTTTCACAGACAGTAAGTCGTAACTGTAGCAAGATCGACTAAATTTTCACGGGTGCCGCACATGCCCTGAAGTTCGTTTTGATATTAATATGGAGTTTAGATGCCTATTTCTTATAAGTTAAACATTCAGATGTAGAGCAGGGACACACACTAATATTCGTAAAAATATTATTTCATTACAACATGTTCTCAAATAAACTTAGTCGTTTGTGTGATGAAGTACATGCCTGATTATAGATTTATTACTCTCGACATTCCACCTGATTACCGAGAGGATATGAATTAATGAAATCACCAATACCCATTGAGAAAAGTCTCTTGTACGTTGTGTTTCTCTGTGTTGGGTGAATCACTTAATAGTTCATATTGTACACATGTAATTGAAGAACATTTCGACTCATAACCTGTTGATATTCTCGACTGACAGCTAAATTCAAATCCACGTGATTTAGCTAACTCTCTGCAGCGTTTTGATCCGACCCCCTCACCTGTTCCAGTAACTGCGAGACTTGTCCTGGGATTCAGCCCCCTCTAATTGTAATCTTATTCAGCAACTCCTCCTTAGAGTCGCGAATCAGTCTTGGTTCCAACTGGTAAATTTTACAAACTTGACTAACTACACAATCGTAATTAACGACACCAATAACCCAACCGATTTCAAGTGTAGCATCAACGCGTAACTCTTATAAGCCAGGAACCATGTCCAGCGGCGTACGACTTGAAATTACTGCCCGGGACCTCGAGCAGTACTTGAGTGGAACGCTGTGCTTCATCCCTTTGGCTACACTTATACCACTTCTAATTACAACATTCAAGTCAGGCGGTCAAGACATAAGCCAGTTCCCATTCTGGAAGTCTTAATGTTACAGGTGTTTCACAATGTACTAAAAAAACCGACTTCATCTGCCTCATAATCGCTGAAGTATGATTCCATGTTGAAACAAACAGTTAAATGCAAGTGAGCCACTTTTATCGATTAGTGTGTGTCTCTGCTCCATTATAATTGTAAATTGATTAAATTGCGTTAAACATGAACGGCGAAATCAGCACTGGCGGGTTAAAATGAGAAAAACGTGACCACCAACACTAATAGTACAATAGACTTTATCTCCATGAGGGTTCCCCAATGGTATCTCTACGTCTCAACTTGAAAATCAATGATCCCAGATGAACCTGCTCTAGAAACCCACTTAAGCACAAACAATTAATTACAGTTAGTGGTGAAACAATCTTTATGGACACCGGACGAACTGTCATATGAAGACTAGCAACGTCACTCTATCACTATTCACTAACTTGTAACATCGCGACATACTTGCAACCGAGGGCAAATCAGTTGGACTGGTATGATTATACAGGAATAGAATCGACTAATCATCGGTATAACTCACACGGACGAACGTGCACTCAGTAAAATGACAACGATGTATCATCAGCACACGAGGCTAACCTGCACAGCACTTAGAAGCACCTAAGCATACAAATAACAACTAGAAAAACTCTAACCACAGCCTAACAAACGCGTAACGAATTCCTGTCAACGATAAGTGTGCAAGAACAACAATAAATCAACAAGACTATCAAGCGAGGTGGCGCTGTGGTTAGCGCACTGGACTCGCATTCGGGAGGAGGACGGTTCAAAGCTGCGTCCGGCCATACTGATTTGAGTTTTCCATGATTTCCCTAAAATCGCTTAATACAGATGACGGAAATGTTCTTTGAGAGGGCACCGCTGATTTCCATCCCCATCCTTCCCTAATCCGAGCTTGCACCCCGTCACTAATGACCTCGCTGCAGACGGGACATTAAACACTAATCTCCTCCTCTTCCTCCTCCTCCTGCTCGTCGACAAGACTAACAAAATCTTAGTCCCTGCTCGTATTTCCTCAACAAGAGTTAACACTAACAGAAAAACCCAACGTCACTGAACTTAAACATCAACGGTCGGAAGCTAATTCATGTAAAATTTTGAAATTTGTGGTAAGTCCTATAAGACCAAAATGCTGATGTCATCGGTCCCTAGGCTTACACATTCCTTTATCTAAATTAAACAAACTTACACTAAAGACAACACACACCCATGCCGCAGGGAGCACTCGAACCTCCGACCGGGGGAGCCACGCGAATCGTGACACGGCACGCTAGACCGCAAGGTTATATAACAGTTTGCTGGACTGCTGCAACAACAGAGTTGTAGAATGGCGGGCAGGCCATCAGGTGCCCGTCAAGCGAATTACGAAAGGCTGCCCACAGGGTTCTGTATGTAGTCCCATATTCTGGCACATCTGTATACCTCTTTTAAACACTCTTGAAGCGGACAACAGTATGCGGCTAATCCGCGTAACAAGCGATCTCTAACTCATTCTTTAAAGGACAATGACAAAAACAAACATCAAGGAATCCCGAAACACTCATAACTACTGTCAAAGACAGTGTGTCGTTGGCCCATCGCACAAATCAACGAGAAAACTCCGTCCGATCCACTTGCGGTTCGTCGGGCCGCCGTCGGCGCTCTGCTGGTTAAGTATGGAGGACATTGTCTGCTTACCCAGTACGGAACAGTTTGAAGCAGCGGGTGTTTTAAATTAACGCATTAGCCCACCATGGCAGAAGGCGAAAGAAAACTTCGCCGGAATGACATACTGCACAAGCACTCAAAGGAAGTGTGACAGGACCGCTACTGTTACACAACCCCCCCCCCTCCCACAACCCTGACCTTTGTTATTAATTTTTATGCCATCTGTCGGTTTCACAATACAAAAAAGCAAGAAATCTTCCCAGATGATACGGTGGAACAAACTATACCATTGCTTATTAGGAATGAACATAACTGACACACAATTTATGTGCCGCACTGTGATGTGTCCAACCGTATACTTAGCGGTTACTGTGGTGTCGTCCGAAGAACGAGGTCCTCGCGACAGAACAAGTGCCAGACGCAACGAGGAATGCGAGACTTCGGTGTAGACGCGGCCTCAAGAGTTGCACACGCCACCGCTGCAGCTCAGAGCGGATTGCCGCTCAGCTCAGTCTGCAACAATCATCGAAGAAAACAGCATAGTCTCTCTACAACCAGCAGCTGCAGAGCAGTTTTAGACACAAATATGTGGTGAAGTTTGTAGTCAATGGCACTTTGAGAGAAGAGACTATTCCCTTGTATCGCATGAAGTGATAAGTTAGTGTTCAGCGACAGTATCAAGTACTCATGACATTTCTGAGGGTGCGAATTGTTAGTAACTTACGTATATAATCCTGTTCTATTTGCAATAAAGTAATCTAATATTTTGTGTGTGCTGCAGTATCAACTCGGTCTCCTCTAGAAGTAAATCTAATAATCCGTCATAGTGTCGACAAGTGTTATTTTGTCTAGCACGTTACCAACATACCCTTGACACTAAGGGAGAGCAGGCTCCGTCACCAGTTGCTGAGGCTGACCTCGCGGGGCTTCGCCAAATTGACAGCGGAGGAACTACGCTCCGACTGTCCCCTTTAAAGCCAGTTATCATATGGCTACAGAAGCGGCAGTGGCGAGATTTTCCTTCCACTTTGCAGAAAGTCCAACGAACTCCAGTAGCAGACGCTACAAGAGAGGAATTGTGCATCATAGAGACGATTACTACTGAAATTTCGTGAGATTAACGGAACACGCGGGCAACATACGGGGCATCCATAAATTTTCATTCGAAGGCCGTACAGTCAAAATCGGTATGCCAACTGGGCACTGAGGCAACCATTCCACCGACAAATCAGATTAGGGACAACCGTTCGACAAAACACTGTATCCTTCCGCGTGAAGAAGTCCCTAACTGCCAGCTGCACATCTTCATCCGACAGGATTCTTAGACTCTTCAAGGCCTGAAGACGTGATAACCGCATTGGGAGGGATTAGGACTATACGTCGGGCACTCGGTTGTATCCCAGTGTCCACAATGGAAGGGGCTGCCCTCCCAGATCAACCAATTTCTTAATTCGAATCGCGACCAGTGTGGAATATGGCGCAATATTCCGTATGGGGTGAAAATTTATCGACCTCCGCTATCGGGTGGAGAAATGTAGGGTCCCCCTGAATAGGTCAGGCGTGCACTACACGCCGGAAGCGGCTACAAGAGTAGCGGAGTACGTGTGGAGTGCACTTGTGGGTTTTTTAGGTTAGAGAATTCCCTCCTTAGGCCCGACAAGACGCCTCCTGAGACGCGACAAGGTAGGAGTAGGCAAGATGCAACAGGGAATAACAATATTAATGTGCTAATAGTAAACTGCAGGAGCGTCTATAGAAAGGTCTGATCTCATTAATAAACGGTCACAATGCCCATACAGTACTAGGGACAGAAAGTTGGCAGAAACCAGACGTAAACAGTAATGAAATCCTAAACTCAGATTGGTATGTATACCGCAGAGACAGGCTGGACAGTGAAGGGGGAGGCGTGTTTATAGCGATAAGAAGTGCAATAGTATCGAAGGAAATTGACGGAGATCCGAAATGTGGAATAATTTGGGTGAAGGTCACGGTTAAAGCAGGTTCAGACATGGTGATTGGATGTCTCTACAGGCCCCCTGGCTCAGCAGCTGTTGTGGCTGAGCACCTGAAGGATAATTTGAAAAATATTTCGAGTAGATTTCCCTACCATGTTATAGTTCTGGGTGTCGATTTTAATTTGCCGGATATAGACTCGGAGACTCAAACGTTCGTAACGGGTGGCAGGGACAAAGAATCCAGTGACATTTTTGTAAGTGCTTTATCTGAAAACTACCTTGAGCAGTTAATCAGAGAACCGACTCGTGGCGATAACATATTAGACCTTCTGGTGACAAACAGACCCGAAATATTTGAAACAGTTAACGCAGAACAGGGAATCAGCGATCATAAAGCGGTTACAGCATGGATGATTTCAGCCGTAAATAGTAATATTAATAAAGGTAGGAAGATTTTTCTGTTTAGCAAAAGTGACAAAAAGCAGATTACAGAGTACCAGACAGCTCAACACAAACGTTTTGTCTAAAGTACAGATAGTGTTGAGGATCAGTGGACAAAGTTCAAAACCATCCTATAATGTGCGTTAGAGGAGTATGTGCCAAGCAAGATCGTAAGAGATGGAAAAGAGCCACCGTGGTACAACAACCGAGTTAGAAAACCTCTGCGGATGCAAAGGGAACTTCACAGCAAACATAAACATAGCCAATGGCTTGCAGACAAACAAAAATTACGCGAAGCGAAATGTAGTGTGAGGAGGGCTATGCGAGAGGTGTTCAATGATTTCGAAAGTAAAGTTCTATGTACTGACTTGGCAGAAAATCCTAAGAAATTTTGGTCTTATGTCAAAGCGGTAGGTGGATCAAAACAAAATGTCCAGACACTCTGTGACCAAAATAGTACTGAAACAGAGGATGACAGACTAAAAGCCGAAATACTAAATGTCTTTTTCCAAAGCTGTTTCACAGAGGAAGACTGCACTCTATTTCCTGCTCTAGATTGTCGCACAGATGACAAAATGGTAGATATCGAAATAGACGACAGAGGGATAGAGAAACAATTAAAATCGCTCAAAAGAGGAAAGGCCGCTGGACCTGATGGGATACCAGTTCGATTTTACACAAAGTACGCGAAGGAACTTGCCCCCCTTCTTGCAGCGGTGTACCGTAGGTCTCTAGAAGAGCGCAGCGTTCCAAAGGATTGGAAAAGGGCACAGGTCTTCCCCGTTTTCAAGAAGGGACGTCGAACAGATGTGCAGAACTATAGACCTATATCTCTAACGTCGATCAGTTATAGAATTTTGGAACATGTATTATGTTCGAGTATAATGACTTTTATGGAGACTAGAAATCTACTCTGTAGGAATCAGCATGGGTTCCGAAAAAGACGGTCGTGTGAAACCCAGCTCGCGCTATTCGTCCACGAGACTCAGATGGCCATAGACACGGGTTCACTGGTTGATGCCGTGTTTCTTGACTTCCGCAAGGCGTACGATACAGTTCCCCACATTTGTTTAATGAACAAAGTAAGAGCATATGGACTATCAGACCAATTGTGTGATTGGATTGAAGAGTTCCTAGATAACAGAACGCAGCAAGTCATTCTCAATGGAGAGAAGTCTTCCGAAGTAAGAGTAATTTCAGGTGAGTCGCAGGGGAGTGTCATGGGACCGTTGCTATTCACAATATACATAAATTACCTTGTGGATGACATCGTAAGTTCACAGAGGCTTTTTGCAGATGAAGCTGTGGTGTATCGAGAGGTTGTAACAATGGAAAATTGTACTGAAATGCCGGAGGATCTGCAGCGAATTGACGCATGGTGCAGGGAATGGCGATTGAATCACAACGTAGACAAGTGTAATGTGCTGCGAATACACAGAAAGATAGATCCCTTATCATTTAGCTACAAAATAGCAGGTCAGCAACTAGAAGCAGTTAATTCCATAAATTCTCTGGGAGTAGGCATTCGGAGTGATTTAAAATGGAATGATCTTATAAAGTTGATCGTTGGTAAAGCAGACTGAGATTCATTGGAAGAATTCTAAGGAAATGCAATCCGAAAACAAAGAAAGTAGGCTACAGTACGCTTGTTCGTCCACTGCTTGAATACTGCTCAGCAGTGTGGGATCCGTACCAGATAGGGTTGATAGAAGGGATAGAGAAGATCCAACGGAGATCAGTTCGCTTCGTTACAGGATCATTTAGTAATCGCGAAAGCGTTACGGAGATGATAGATAAACTTCAGTGGAAGACTCTGCAGGAGAGACGCTCAGTAGCTCTGTACGGGCTTTTGTTAAAGTTTCGAGAATATACCTTCACCGAAAGGTCAAGCAGTATATTGCTCCCTCCTACGTATATCTCGCGAAGAGACCATGAGGATAAAATCAGAGAGATTAGAGCCCACACAGAAGCATACCGACAATCCCTCTTTCCACGAACATTACGAGACTGGAATGGAAGGGAGAACCGATAGAAGTACTCAAGGTACCCTTCGCCACACACCGTCGGGTGGCTTGCCGATTATGGATGTGGATGAAGATGTAGAACAGTGGTTTACGGGAGACATGGTGCCAAACACACGTCCGTCGGCAGCCAAGAAAAGAATTGCTTGGTCCTTTTTGAAACCATTTGGTAATTACGTCGCAATATTTCATGTTTACGCACGAATGCACTTAGGAATGTCACAAATGGCGCACAAATCCCACTTCTACATGTCAGTGCACGTATACCCGCACCGGAGCCGGGCAATGTTGCTTATACGCTGTAGGAACGCACTGAGACGGCAACTTTTTGATCGCCCCCTTATATTATCTCTTCCACATGCGACTCACGGAATGTCCAGAACAGGGAAAAACTCAGATACTAAACCTAAAACTGAAGTTTGCCGACAGTTATAGTTCTCAAATATAATTCGTGAATAGAACAGGGAAAGG
This sequence comes from Schistocerca nitens, assembly GCF_023898315.1. Classification (NCBI taxonomy): domain Eukaryota; kingdom Metazoa; phylum Arthropoda; class Insecta; order Orthoptera; family Acrididae; genus Schistocerca; species Schistocerca nitens. The sequence continues at coordinate 315,282,612 of NC_064621.1, read as the reverse complement.
GGAATGAAATGTTGGTACCTGAAGTTCCCTTTATTATCCACCGTAACGTGGCTTGTGGAGGTTTAGATGTACGATCCTAGGATCCTTAAGAGCAAGGCGTTCTCTAGCCTCTACGAATGTGTGCAGTATAGTCCCTTTATGGGTGCATAAATTGCGTTATAGCAGCAACTACAACTCCTGTTTGCTGGACACTTCACCAAGTCTTTCGTAATGCGAGAAAAATTAATGGAGTTTGATAAGAAGACAATCTTCATATCCTATTTGATTTTATTTAAGATAAAAAGAAAACATACTAGATGTGCTCCACTACCAGTGCTTTTGGTCTGCAGTGCGGCTGACTGTGTGTTAAAAGATACTCTAATGCTGAGCAGATCTGTGAAAAAGTGGTTAGTAAACCACAACAATTTGTTTAAGATCACAATTAGTGACAAACACTCGTTTGCTCCCACTGCAATGTCTATGCACCGTGTCGTGGTTTCCGTTGATGGCTGAGTCGACAATAGCCCCTAGACCCACGCTGCGGGACAGCACAGTTTTCCCGTCCGCCCGTCGAATCTCTGGACCGGTAGAAGATCCCTCTGGCAGACACCTTACGTACACGGAGGCAGACCCTCTGGATGCCGCCAACGGAGCAAATAAAATGCAAACACGCTCAACTCGCAGACAACTTTAATGGAAATTCTGTTTGCGGGCGTACGCAAATCACTTGTTCAAATATTACCTCGAGCTGAGTAAACGAGGGTCTGCAACGGCGCGAGGCAAGGTGTAGCAAGGCGATCCCTGTCCGCCGGCCGCGTCTGCTGCATCTGCAGGTGTGCTGAGGGTCACAGCTGTAAACAAACTCCCTCCGCTGGAGCCGTGCATCACAGGCGCCGTGTGGGCTGCGCGTACCATACGCTTACTTAAGATGGAAGAAAACAATTAGCTGTATTTAAATTATCAGAGTCGCAGTGTGCGGGAAATTCTCCACGTGTTACGTTTGGCTTGAAAATTTCTAAGAATTAGTACCAACAGTGCCGTTTATTCACTATCCACCGTAGATATTGTATCAAACCTTTAGCTTACACAAGCAGAAACACAAAAATGGTATAATACCAGAATTCTTAGAACTCATGCGTGTCTCCGAACGATCTATGTCTAATGACAGATCCTGAGGTTAAATTTATGAGCACTCGTGGTCTCCTAGACTTCCCTGTCAAGAGGTCTTCTTCACCAGAAACAATGAATAAAATTTACTTTATATTATAAGGCAATGAAGTGTATCATCCTTCTCATTTTTCCTGGGCTTTCACCCGTTTATGTCAATCTTTATTTATTTATTAATAAAGGAAACAGATTTCCTATATGAGTCTGGGATCATTACAAATAATATGCGGATACGCTTGACCGCTAAACATATTTGTTTATTTATTGTGCTATTCCGGCCAGCGGACCATAATATATCTGCAATGAACATTAAAGGAACGCAGCAAGCGAAAATCCTTTGTTATACAACATCAAATTACAAAAAACTCATAATTAAAATATATTTTTAAGCAGGGAGCTCACTAAAAGAAGCTTATAACTTGCGAAACAAGGATCAGCGCCATTATCAGACTTGTGCCTAAATGTGGTGTCAATTATCAATGGATCAAAGGTAATTCAAAGATGTAAGTTCTTGTTGACGAGTGGCGCTAATGTGGGGGACATTGATTTGATGTTTTAGTTTTATTTTATTATAGTTTGTGACTGTGGCTTTGCTCTCGTATGCATTTGACACATATATTAAACACATCTCCTCCTCTTCCTTTTCGTGCCTACCTCTTCCTCCCTCTGTCTGCCCACTTCATCCTCCCAGATCCTTCACACTCTTTCTGCCTCTTCGTCTCCTCCTCCCCCTGCCTGTGCCCCTTCCTGCGCACTCTCTGATCTACATCTACATCTACATCTACATTTATACTCCGCAAGCCACCCAACGGTGTGTGGCGGAGGGCACTTTACGTGCCACTGTCATTACCTCCCTTTCCTGTTCCAGTCGCGTATGGTTCGCGGGAAGAACGACTGTCTGAAAGCCTCCGTGCGCGCTCTAATCTCTCTAATTTTACATTCGTGATCTCCTCGGGAGGTATAAGTAGGGGGAAGCAATATATTCGATACCTCATCCAGAAACGCACCATCTCGAAACCTGGCGAGCAAGCTACACCGCGATGCAGAGCGCCTCTCTTGCAGAGTCTGCCACTTGAGTTTATTAAACATCTCCGTAACGCTATCACGGTTACCAAATAACCCTGTGATGAAACGCGCCGCTCTTCTTTGGATCTTCTCTATCTCCTCCGTCAACCCGATCTGGTACGGATCCCACACTGATGAGCAATACTCAAGTATAGGTCGAACAAGTGTTTTGTAAGCCACCTCCTTTGTTGATGGACTACATTTCCTAAGCACTCTCCCAATGAATCTCAACCTGGTACCCGCCTTACCAACAATTAATTTTATATGATCATTCCACTTCAAATCGTTCCGCACGCATACTCCCAGATATTTTACAGAAGTAACTGCTACCAGTGTTTGTTCCGCTATCATATAATCATACAATAAAGGATCCTTCTTTCTATGTATTCGCAATACATTACATTTGTCTATGTTAAGGGACAGTTGCCACTCCCTGCACCAAGTGCCTATCCGCAGCAGATCTTCCTGCATTTCGCTACAATTTTCTAATGCTGCAACTTCTCTGTATACTACAGCATCATCCGCGAAAAGCCGCATGGAACTTCCGACACTATCTACTAGGTTATTTATATATATTGTGAAAAGCAATGGCCCCATAACACTCCCCTGTGGCACGCCAGAGGTTACTTTAACGTCTGTAGACGTCTCTCCATTGATAACAACAAGCTGTGTTCAGTTTGCTAAAAACTCTTCAATCCAGCCACACAGCTGGTCTGATATTCCGTAGGCTCTTACTTTGTTTATCAGGCGACAGTGCGGAACTGTATCGAACGCCTTCCGGAAGTCAAGAAAAATAGCATCTACCTGGGAGCATGTATCTAATATTTTCTGGGTCTCATGAACAAATAACGCGAGTTGGGTCTCACACGATCGCTGTTTCCGGAATCCATGTTGATTCCTACATAGTAGATTCTGGGTTTCCAAAAACGACATGATACTCGAGCAAAAAACATGTTCTAAAATTCTACAACAGATCGACGTCAGAGATATAGGTCTATAGTTTTGCGCATCTGCTCGACGAACCTTCTTGAAGACTGGGACTACCTGTGCTCTTTTCCAATCATTTGGAACCCTCCGTTCCTCTAGAGGCTTGCGGTACACGGCTGTTAGAAGGGGGGCAAGTTCTTTCGCGTACTCTGTGTAGAATCGAATTGGTATCCCGTCAGGTCCAGTGGACTTTCCTCTGTTGAGTGATTCCAGTTGCTTTTCTATTCCTTGGACACTTATTTCGATGTCAGCCATTTTTTCGTTTGCGCGAGGATTTAGAGAAGGAACTGCAGTGCAGTCTTCCTCTGTGAAACAGCTTTGGTAAAAGGTGTTTAGTATTTCAGCTTTACGCGTGTCATCCTCTGTTTCAATGCCATCATCATCCCGGAGTGTCTGGATATGCTGTTTCGAGCCACTTACTGATTTAACGTAAGACCAGAACTTCCTAGGGTTTTCTGTCAAGTCGGTACATAGAATTTTACTTTCGAATTCACTGAACGCTTCTCGCATAGCCCTCCTTACGCTAACTTTGACATCGCTTAGCTTCTGTTTGTCTGAGAGGTTTTGGCTGCGTTTAAACTTGGAGTGAAGCTCTCTTTGCTTTCGCAGTAGTTTCCTAACTTCGCTGTTGTACCACGGTGGGTTTTTACCGTCCCTCACAGTTTTACTCGGCACGTGCCTGTCTAAAACGCATTTTACAATTGCCTTGAACTTTTTCCATAAACACTCAACATTGTCAGTGTCGGAACAGAAATTTTCGTTTTGATCTGTTAGGTAGTCTGAAATCTGCCTTCTATTACTCTTGCTAAACAGATAAACCTTCCTCCCTTTTTTTATATTCCTATTAACTTCCATATTCAGGGATGCTGCAACGGCCTTATGATCACTGATTCCCTGTTCTGCACTTACAGAGTCGAAAAGTTCGGGTCTGTTTGTTATCAGTAGGTCCAAGATGTTATCTCCACGAGTCGGTTCTCTGTTTAATTGCTCAAGGTAATTTTCGGATAGTGCACTCAGTATAATGTCACTCGATGTTCTGTCCCTACCACCCGTCCTAAACATCTGAGTGTCCCAGTCTATATCTGGTAAATAGAAATCTCCACCTAAGACTATAACATGCTGAGGAAATTTATGTGAAATGTATTCCAAATTTTCTCTCAGTTGTTCTGCCACTAATGCTGCTGAGTCGGGAGGTCGGTAAAAGGAGCCAATTATTAACCTAGCTCGGTTGTTGAGTGTAACCTCCACCCATCATATATTTTCTCACTCCCTCCCACAATATCCTCCTCTCCATATCTCTCCCCACCTCTGCCCCCTCGTCTTCTTTTAACATCTACCCACCATACCTCTAGAGCTTCCACCAGCGTCTTGGATCTCCCCTTCTCCTCCTTCTCTGTCCACATCCCCCATCCCCTTACTCCGACTATCCCCTGGTCTGTCCTTCTCAAGCTCTCCCCAGCCATCGGCTGACACTACTCCCACAACAAACATCTCATTCTGGGCAGGCTACATATAAAGGGCTTTAAGATCATTCACTTGCCCCTGACATACTGGTCATCATGCAAAGCGTCAGATAGAGCTCGCTGATACTACTCAACACAATAAACCTGTCATGCTGGGCAGCATTCATGTAGGGACCTTGAAAGAGTCTCATGGTCTTGTCGTGTTGGCTGTCCCAAAAAGCAGGCTCATTTGGCAGCCCATTCCTGTTCCCGTACAACATCTCTGTCATGCAGGGCAGCCTATAGAACAGGTGCTGGACCGACTGCACGGATGGTCACTACACATTTGGAAGTGCAGCTCTGCACTTGACTTTGTGAGCTATGAACACAGTGTCAGTGCTGATTAACGTTATAACACGAATGAGTATACAACTTAGCACTGTTTCATAGATTGATGATGTATTTTATATAACAATATTATAAGTGTATAAATCATAGTTTTATCGCCTGACAAATATGATTTTATGTTTTACCTAACATGATGACATGATTTCTTTTGAAATATGGTCAGACATTGGGAGTTCTTTGTGGAAATAATGAAGTTTACCAGCACTTCAAAACAGTTGTTTAACTTTTTCAAATATGTACAAGATGTTTGGTGTCACATCCTGAGAGAATATTGGGAAATTTAAAGGTATTCAACAACTTTAGTCCTTTGAATTTTTCTTTCTTTCTTTTTTTGAGTCATCAGTCTTTCGATGTGGTCTGCTACAAATTCCCCTCCTCTGCCAATCTCTTCATCTCAGAGTAGCACTGGAAACCTAAATCGTCAATTATTTGGTGGCTGAATTCCAATATCCGTCTTCCTCTACAGGTTTTATCCTCTACAGTCACTTTCCCATATATTTCTTTCCTTGCCGATTATCTGGAGAATCTGTTTTGTCTGTGTTGCACAACCATACAATGCCGTGCTCCAAACATGCATTGCTACAAACTTATTCAACAAATTAAGGTCTGTGTTTGATGCCAGTAGACTTCTCTTTGCTAAGAATGCCTTTTTAGCCAGTACTAGTCTGCTTTTGATGTCCATGGTCTTTTTCAAGTCATAGTGCTCTTACGTTTTGGATTAATTTCGTATAATCTGCACCGATCAATGAATTTACCATTATTGAACTTTCTGTAGTTTCTAGCCGAAATTTCTCTAGGTTCCGCTGCTTGTTCCTGGTCTGGGACCTCAGTTAATAAAACTGAATGGTGTCTCTGAGATAATAACCTGATAATATGGAGAAAATTGATGGGCATTTATGTTAGTAGCTTTGAACAAGCTTTTGTTTTACGTACTGTACTACATCGCCAAAAATCCTAACAAAATCTGGACGTTTATGCAGGTTGAATCATCTACCAGTACCTGTGGGTTTTACGCAAACCACAACGTACAAATTATCGGTCCCAAAAAAATGTATAGTCCTTTTTGTTGGAAACTTAATGTAGTTAAATTTTGAACTAGAATACACTTTCACTAGAAGCGGTAATTCTCAAGTTATTCAAGAAAAGCAATACTTCAATAACTGGAATACGTCCTTCAGTAAAAACGTATTTCAGCACAAAATTTAACTACAGTAAATTTCGTAGGAAAAAGTCATGTTCTTTTTCACTGTAGGATTAATAGTTCGCACATAGCGATCGAGAGAATATGAAAATCTCACTCATGGTTCTCGAAGGCGTTGTGAATTGTATAAAACCCACAGATAGGTTCAGCTAAACCACTGTGTATATTTTACAAGGTGTGACCTGAAAAAGGCGGTCATGTAAGGCTAAAGTCAGACAACCGGAAACCCTACCTGTACATGGCCATCGACCTGGTGTAAGTGGACACGAGATTCACATGACTATGTGACACACTGATCGACGGTCGGAACAAAAATATCCCGTTACTTCTGTAGCCGTAATAGCCCACGCCTTCGATCACCATGAAAACATATAGGGACCGTGTGCAGCTTAGGTCCAACCATGTGTACTGCGAAACACTTGTGCCTGTTGCTGCATTGTACTCTGTAGTCAAGTCTGGCATTGAACGTTGGCTGTTCTACTTTACAGTTAGCGTGAGCTTCTGACTTTCACTTTTTGTAATGAGACGTGGACGTCCAAAATACTTCATCAACTCGTACTTCCACCATTCTCCGCGATAGTTAACAGGCGTGGTGTAGTAATAATTTTGCACTTCGTCAAAATCACTTTTGTCAGTAGAGTCCTCCTGTTTGCTAACTGCACAATCGCTAGAAAGGTACCCCACTTGTATCTACTCTGACTGTGTACTCGTACTTGCCTCATCGCTGCTTCGCCATGAGGCGTAATTTATTCTGTTTCGCGATGGGTAGTAGTCTTAATAAGTCGGCTTACCAATGAATTGGTTATTGAGGTTTTACATGCATACAGTTTGTAGTCAGAATTTCATAAACACAGCCACCCACTAGATAAAATGCTGTCGAATGGCGTTGCGGATTTGTGAAGTGGTAAGAAAGTGAGATGCAGGCAAGGATAGGGATAAAATTAAGGAAAACACATGTAGGGACGGCCCAAGTTGATGCGTAACTAAGCAGTCCCAAAGAAGTATTTTATTTAATAAAAATTCTGTCATAAACTAACTAGCAGTAACGGAAGATTCTTGCTCAACACCTACAATTAGTTAAGGTTTCCATATTAAAATCACAAAGCATGAGGACATTTTCATTATGCATTAAATTACAAATGGTAGTCGAAGAACAAGTCAAATGTGCAACACAGTGGTGATCCCATTACAAACAGTTAATTGATTAAATAGACATGCAGCTGCCCAGTGTCCGCACTAGTAGCGTTACAACCGTGGGCGACTTCCACAACAGGACTCGAATATAAGTTCAACAAATGTTAAATAAAAGACGTTAAAATGCATACATCTCGACTGGTTACTCTGCTGTCAAATAGGTAATATACTGCCAAATTGACCCAACTCTACCCACGTGTAAAGTGAAAAGAAAACAGTGCTAGTTTACTGATTGGTCACAAGCCTGTTACACATAAATACGGTTAAGAACTTAAGTAAATTAACGGGGCTCTAAAACCCTATTAATATGATAATGAGAATTAAACCCCATTCTTTTTTAGAAATCAAGAAACTCAGTGCTCAGTTTGCCTAATGGCTTTCATCACACACCCACAAAGGCCTTACTATAATCGAAGCACTGAGTAACTTACATCCTAATACGGCGACACTACCGCCCTGGCACGATACCAAACTTCAGGCTCGAACTGGATATCCGCAGAAGCGCGTGTGATCCACCATCGTCTATGCCTCTTGTGACTGCGGGAAAGCCTTTGAAGCAGAAGGGAAACGCGTCTCTTCCCCGGGCCAGCAGAACCGCAAAGCTCCAGACGCTACCGATACAAAGCAGTCAACATATGCCAATCAACAAATTGCAAAAAAGTTTGATGGCATTTAAAACACATAGCAATACTTAAATAGAAAATTAATGTTCATTTTCAAGGAAACCGTCTATCAAAATTTTACTGTATGAGGGTCTGGCTGATAAACATTGCAAGTTAACCTTCCCATTAATAACAAAGAACAATGCGCAATGTCATTACAACAAGTAATTACATGATAATTTAAACAAGCTGAAATAAGTCGATTTTTACCTCTACAGGGACCTCTTGCGGACTAATAGACTCTGTAATTTGGATAACCACCAAATGGCGGATGACCGGTTAAAATATACACCTAAAACATGAAGGACTGCTCAATACGGATAAGGGAGTGTTCAAATACAAAGACGCACACACATATGACCCACACGTGCGTAACTTTAGGCTGAGCGCACGCAGGCAAAGTCCTATAACTCGCCCCAGGAAGGGCAGTTAGGTCTACATCACATAGAAATTACAGTCTGTAGTACTAAATACTCAATTATAAATAACAATGATATCAAGTATCTGATTAAAATTGCAAAATACTACCTTCGCGCCTACAGATACCTCCAGATTGACATACACAGCCCCAAAATAGTGCCATGAAATGCTTCAAGGAACCGGATTCACACTGCGGCAACATTAACACTCTTTTTGTATAGGACTTGCTGACCAGCCGTCATACATAACTTCAAATAAATGCCAAGGAGGCCAGTAGCTTCAGAACTCCAGGTACGCTCCATATAATACTGCCCTCCTTCTCGTACCTGCTAACAAGTTGTACAGCACATCTTGGCATATTTAGCACATCACAACTGACTCGTGCACTTTGTAACCAAGCTCCGCTCCTTGTGCGCCAGGCTCGCCGGTAGCAACGGTCAACACGGCGGAAAACGCTGGACCCCATAGCCGAACGGTCAACGGTTTCATCTTGCTGCCGAGTACTCATGCACACCCGTCCAACTCCGTGTCCCACACACCACTCACTACCACACAGCCCTAGAGGGCACACATAACCAGTCAATGGCGACACGATGAGGGCCGGGGTCGAAGGAACGCGCGCACATGTGGCGCCAGTAGGAATGCGCGCAAGCGCTAACAGAAGCCTCCACGGTTCAGAAAGTGCAGGCCTACAAGTCTGGGAGAGACTATGGAGGAAAATTCTACCTATGCTACAAGACGCGAGTAGGAAAATCCACTGAGTTAAGCGAATTTGTCAAAAGGTTGATTTTTGTCGCCCTGTGGCTGGGAACAGCCATCGTGGGAACGGCGGAACTGGTTGACTGTTCGCCCGCTACTGTGGGAAACGGCTTCCCGTCGGTGAAACCACGAGTAAGTGACATGTTGTTCAAAGTTCACGTGCCGTAGCGGATGTGAAGGTCGAATTGTTCACTTCTCTGTAATGTAGCCTGGGAGGCGGTCTGTGCCAGAACAGATGCAGAGTACAATTGCTAGAGCAGGCATAAATGTTTCGAAGAACACCGTTGAGCCCACATTGATGGGACTCCGCAACAAACGACTTCTGTGTGTTGTCTTGTTGATCCAACGACCTTGTCAATTATGATAGTGGTGGACACAGGATCTTAGAAATTAGGCCATGGATCAATGGAAAAATAAAAAAGAGTGAATTTTAGGGTTTAACATCTTTTCGTCGCCGAGAGATGAGAGACAGCACAGAGAAACGTGTCTTCTGCCGTATTAATTACTTTTCCGATGTATCTGGTCGATGGTTGTACTAGACACGCCGTCCATGCGAACTACGTTCGAAACATGCACTGTGAAGTTAACTGAGCATCGGTGCGGACAACATGGGTTCATTCATACTTGATGATATCTTCCAGTGGTATAATTGTTGATATCTAAAGTCCAGAATCGTGCTACAGTTGTCTGAGCAATGTAAGAGTGAAATCATATGAAGGGCTCATTTCAATAGTGGTACAAGTCCATTTTTGTTCATTCTGAGATACAGAATCCTGAAGTTGAGATACCAGAAATATTCAAGTGTATACACTTGAATATTTCTGCTATCTCAACTGCAGATTTTTCAGCGCACATTTAACTTCAGGACTCTGTATCTCAGAATGAACAAAAATGGACAAGTACCACTACTGAAGTAAGCCCTTCATATTTTTGCCACCAGATGCGCCAGGTCTTATCCAGATAGATCACATATGGAAGTTCGTTGGGAACCAGTTTCTAGCCCACAGGCCACCGAACCGTATTTTACGAGAATTTCGTGACGTTAGAATCTACAATGAGCGTACTGAATCCATGCCACACATAACTGTTGCTGTATTGCATTCCAAACACGAAGAAACTATTCATTAGGTGGACATAATGTTTCGGCTTCGCAGTGTACAACAATTTCTCACAATGATCTCCGCTTGTTTGTTTTACGTGTTTATTGATCGCTTCCCACGCAGTTTTTTTACCGGTTTCGCTTGTTATTTTCACTATTTTAAATATAGTCATTAAAGGCTGTCTAAAAGCTGTACTAACTTTCAAAAGAACGTGATTAATGAAACCCTAGCGACCAGAGCGACTAGATCGAAACATACAGACCTTATGGTTCAAGGTAGCTTTTCTCTTATTTTACTTCAACGCGATGTCTTATTCGTTACTGGTCGCTATTCCGACCACACGGATTTTCAAGTACCATGTACGTACGCCCATAATGTCACGTCGCACCCACAGTCAAGTCCATATCCAAAAGCGGAGTCTTCACTGAAGTACAGTACTATACACTGAAAGTACGTTCGTTACTTACACCAACATATAGATAAAACTGCCTGATGGACACAGGGTACCGCTATTTCTACCAGTATCGAATATTCCGGAATATGCAAAAGTTACGAACATAACACATTTCTAGATTCCTTCTACAAATGACAAACAATAAATAAGAAATATTTCCCGGTGACTGCATTTGAATTGTCGATAAAGAGCATAACAGCCAGCGATAACGATATTTACTCCACACTGAATGCAGCACAGCTCACGGCATTACGCCCTCTCTTGGGAAAACGGTACCCACCGTTTCAAAAATACCCGTTGTTTCAAAAATTTTTACTATAGCAGATTTCACTAACCTGGACTAAATGATATCCTCTGCATGACATCGCTGGAGCATCCACTCGTTCTTCGCGTTCTTCACTATATTAACAACGAAGGTAGCTCCTCCCACCGAAGCCTGACGATCACTGAGCGGGCTTCATATTACATGAGTAAGAGGCCACCAACGTCGATCTGTCACTCAGGCAATAGTAGGGCTTCATATTCCTCACGTGGACGACGTCTCTGCGCCTTTGTATTTAGCTCATAATCCTCGACTTCGTATTGACGTTCGACATGCAACGAAAAATTCGTTTCAGTAATTTTTCCCACAGTCCCACTTTCTGTACACGCACCAGAATTCATACCAAGTTTCCTAGGCTGTATTTCAGTGGCTAGTGTTTGTCGGCATAGTCTTCACGGTCTTTTCCTGGACGTCTAGAGTCCTTACGTGAGCCATATGCTTTGCTTCTGCAGTCCTGGCAATGAGGTGTTCCACATAGTCATCACGAGTAACATCAGAATGAAATGGGAACGGTGTCTCCATTGCCATCTAGACCTTCAGAATGTGGAGCAGAAGAAATGGTGTGAAGCCTGTAGTGTCCTGCTTTGCAGTGACGAATGTCATGATGGGCAGTATTAAATGCAAATCTGTGTGTACGATGTCGACGTACGTCAAAAGTATATCTTCCAACTTCTTATTGAAAGCGTTCTGTGAAGTCATTCGCCCGTTGGTGGTCAGACAGTGACAGAGGAGGACCGAAACTAGAACAGGATCTTACTTAACCAAGGGAACATCGGCAGATGTAAGCCGTTCTATACCTACCCATTCCACACATCCATCACCTGCTAGATAACTTGAGAGGAGCAAAGCATTTCTTAGTTACGGACATCCAGATTGGCTGACGAGGCTGAATGTGAAAAGACTTCCTTCTTAACAGCTGACAATCTACGAGTAAAAAGTTGCTCCATTTGTGCTATGCAACGTTCCAGCCCCTTTTGAGTGTGTGACGGACTATCTGAAAGGACCCCTTAAGTGGACGATGTGTCTTTCCTATGTGAATGATACGAGTATTAGCGTTTATTCGAAGACCTTCGTATAAAATGTAAGCCACTTTAAAAATTTAAGTGGTGCCAGACTGCAGATCTAAATCTGAATCTGAAAAAGTTATTGTTCGTCATCGAAGAAATAAAAAAGTTTGTAACCTCCCCACAGTAAAAAATATAATTATACCATTTACATTTAGCGTAACTACCCAACAGTAAAAATATGTATTGCATTGACATTTAGCGTAACCTCCCGATAAATAAATTGCGTAACCTATCAATAATAAAATGTGGCTAATCTCTCAATAAAAAATTGTGGCTCAGTTATAACCTTTCAATAATTGACTGTGAATTTAAACTGGTAAATTTTCGACGTCAGCAGTGCTGCGTCTTGGCCCTGAAAATGCATTCTGAATAAACTGAAAATTCTTACCTCAATAAGGTCGCCGGATAACGCATATATATCTGCTCCTATAAGAAATTTTTCTAGCACAGCCCAGTGCAATGCTGGCTGATAGGTTTGTCATGCATAAAGAGAAACAACTGACTTTTCTTTGCAATAATCGGGATGACCATAGATTGGAGAAATTAGTAAATTCTTTAAATTGAGATGAATAATTGTCAAAAGTTAATCTTTATAAGAAAGATTATTATTAATAGATTAAAAAAAATTTACATGGGACTTTATATAAAAATAGTACATATCCGCGAGGCTGCCTTTACCTTATACTACAACGCTCAGGCTACACCATCGCTCCCCACAACCGGCTCAGCCAACTCCACACACATGACTGATCGTTAGCAAGTACTACTACTGCCACACAGTTCCTACTGCATACAACACTGCTCTCTGGTCTGAGATTCTCTTATAGCTTACATATCGCAGGCAGCCCGTGAACAATCCATCGAAATTACATCTGCTCGAGTGCGCTAGCAACAAATTCTTTAGTCATGGACCTCTTACATAACCCTCCACTGGGGGGGGGGGGGGCAAAAATTTTACAGTCATAGAGTATATACATTATTGATAAGTGCAGAACATATTAAGAAATGAAATGGAGTGCACACGCACTGAGTACAGAATATGTTATGAACTGAAACAGAGTGCACACGCACTGAGTACAGAACATATTAAGAAATGACAAAATGTATACGTAATGAGTACACAATATATAAACAAATGACATAAAGTGCACATGCACTGTGTACGTCTTTAGCATTTTTACATGAACTGATGACATTAACAAATGAAATGAAGTGCACACACACTGTATAAGGATTTAGCATTTTACAACAACTGAATACGTTAAGAAATGAAATAAAGTGCACATGCACTGTAAAAGTCTTTAGCATATTTAGGACAACTGATCATATTAACAAATGAAATGAAGAGCACACGCAATGTAAAAGGTTTTAGCGTTTTGTACAAGAACAGAATACATTAAGAAATGGAACAAAGTGCACACGCACTGTAAAAGTCTTTAACATATTTACAAGAACTGAATGCATTAAGAAATGAAATAAAGTGCACACACACTGTATAAGTCTTTACCATTTTACAAGAATTGAAACATGTTGAGAAATGAAATAAAGTGCACATACACTGTAAAAGCCATTTCCATTTTACAAGAATTTAAACATATTGACAAATGAAATAAAGTGCACTCGCTCTGCATAAGTCTTTATCATTTTACAAGAATTTAAACATATTGAGAAATGAAATAAAGTGCACACGCACTGTATATGTCTTTATCATTTTACAAGAATTTAAACGCACTGTATGAGTCATTACCATTTTACAAGGACCAGGAAAGGAATGGGAAGGATAGCATCATGGTTGTAGCACAGTGGGTTGTACGTAGCTGTGCTGAAAGTCCATATCCTTCTACAGAAGCGCAACAGCAAGTGAGACAATCAGGATTTCTCTTCCCTGAAGTATTTATCAGTGTAGCCAAGACACTGAAATGTTGTATTAATATTGTATGTTATCATTTTGGTAGTACATTAGGTACACCAAACAGTAGGACCATAATAACATCTCCATCGTTCAAGGTGGTGGACAGCTTTGTCAACACCAAATTCTTGTAGAATCCATACTCTTACATCAACGTAGAGTTAGTGTAAAAACCAAATATAGTGCTCCATGATCTTGAGGATGGGCAAGAGATAAGGATATTGCAGTAATTGGTGGTAATTAGGTCATAAGATCAACGACATTATGTCTTATCCAAGTCATCGATCAGAATTACATAAGTGTATATACCGATTTGAATTATTATTGGCACTCATTTGCTAGTTACTAAACATTTATGTATTATGTATGGAGTATTACAGAACATTAATCATAAGTCATCTTATTACAGTAATTATTGGCATAGCATTTATAAGTCTTCTGATTGCAGTAATCATTGGCATCATAAGACATCTCATTACAGTAACTATTGGCACTCATTGGCCAGTTACAAAGCATTTTTTATGTATTATTCAGAAGTCATCATTCAAAACAAGAGTTAACTATTGAAATAGCATTTATGCATAAGTCATCTTATTACAGTAATTATTGGCATGGCATTTATGCATAAGTCATCTTATTACAGTAATCATTGGCATCATAAGTCATCTCATTACAGTAATTATTGGCGCTCATTGGCTAGTTACAACATGAGTTATTGCATGTAGCATCAAGCTGCTAGTGTTTATATATGATATCATCTAAGTGACATAAGACATAATTAAAATGTAGGATATTGTGACTATTACTCAAGGTCTGTAGTCCAACAATACATAGACATAAGGGAAACAACACATCAGAAGAAATTGCATTATATTTAGGAATAGAACTATATCTTAAGCTGGTAGCATTATTTAGTTGTATACTGGTAATAGTTGGGACTGATAATTAAATTATTTTTTGTACTAGCAATGCATTGTATTGGAATCGATAGTCAATTGCTGGGGCATGAAAATATTTACTTTCGACTTAGTTCTGGAAATAAAGATTAATAACATCATTTGTCATGAGTCAGCTGTAGCAAGGTTATGAAACAAGTACAGTATATGTGATCACATTCATAAATGATAGACACAACTGGATAAAAAAAAATGCAACTATTAGAACAGGTTTCATAACTAAGTGCTTATAGCATATTAATATCATGAAAAGCTTCTCCTGGAAAAAATACAAAATGGGTTATGGACCTGAAAGAAAGAATGTATATAATGCTGAAAAGTAATAACCTTCGAATTAACAGTTAATGAAACGTATACTCAGTTTGTATGTACTCTAACATTCTTTCCCAAAACATTCAGTCATTATACTATGCGACATAGGACATACTGTCAAAAGGAGCTGCAACAAATACTTAAACAACTACATAGCATCTCCTAACTAATACAAAACATATAAACCTCATCATTATCATCATCTGCAAAGAAAAACTTCATTATTCATATTACCATACCTTCATCATTATCATCATTTGCAAAGAAAAACTTTTATTATTCATATTACCATATTCCTCATATAACCATTCATCATCATTTGTTATCATCTGCAAAAAATACACACTTCATTATTCATATTCATATTACCATTTACTTCATACAACTATTCATTATCATTCATTGCTTCCTATTGTATAGAGTTTCTTACTTCTAGCATATTTCATCACTAAAATTAACATGTGTAGTTCTGTCTGACAGCCTGCAATAATCGCCTCGAATTCTGAAATAAAAATAATGAGTCAAGACAACTATCATACGATGTGTATAGTATATTCTTGTTAATACTTGTTAATTCTGATTATTTGCTCTTCATGACAAGGTATTGCATTTTCTTTCGTTCATTCCGAAGGTGTAATTCTCATTTTATAGTAAACCACTGTGGTTTGTTTAATTTATTTCTTTTACACGGTGTTGCTTTCTGAAAACGATGAATATGGATTAATATCTTGCATTTGAATCATATGCTCATTAGATAAAAACTTGTTTCTAGTGATATAACTAAGCATACAGCATAGCATGACAGAAAACATATTATGTCAAAAACATAGACAGTTTTCAAGTTCAAAATATGTATACACAGTGTGATAATGTAGTAACAAAAAATGTAGAATAGTCAAGATGTTGAGATATCATAAGGCAAAACGTCAATGTCAACTGGTGTTTGTTACATCTTAAAGATTTCATAGTGCACAGACAAAAACTCTACTTTCAATAGGAAAACAATCTTAGGTACCCAAAAAATGGCAAATGTGCACAGTCTGATATATAACGTCAAGAAAAGCGACCAGCTAACCTTACCTTGCCGGGCACTTGTTAAGAAAAAATATAATCATCATCAGTAAGTAGTCACATAGATATAACTGCATAAGTGGTCATATAAATATCAGGAAATGGCAATACAGTGTGATCAATCATAAAGTATGTTCATTAAATAAATCTTTTAATAGTGGAAATATGGTGATTGCCCTTGCTTTTTCTGGTTCTCAAAGTTTCGACATGTACTACATTGGGGTATTGCGTATAGAAGGTCATATTTAATGCATCTACTTTTTCCTCTATTGGATAAATAGTGTGTGCCAATTTTCTGTCCAATTGGAAAGTCACGGCGTGTACAAACCTGTTTCTGCTGTTTTCTCCGGCGCTCTGCGGCACGTTTGATGTTGTTGAGCTCAATGTCAATTATTTCATGGTGGCGTAGTCGACGAGATGTAGGAAAAGGTATTAATTCTTTAATTTTTTAGGTGGTTCAACATTTTTCAATACAACAGTCGCAGATAGCATAGTAGATTCATTTGGTGTGAAGTTAATTACATCCTGAAATGAGAGTATGTGTGTATCCCAATCAATATGTCTTTAATGGCAGTATATTCTACATAGTTTACGAATTCCTTTTATCAGTCGTTCAGAAGGGTTCGAAGAAGCGTGATACTTGGATATATAGAACGGAGAAATGTTTCTAGCTCGTAACATACGTGTCCATATCGCAGATCGAAATTGTGGTCCATTGTCGGAAATTACTTTCACTACATGCCCTACATGAAATAAAATATCTTTTACAAATGCATTAGAAACAGATTTATCAGTAGCTTTGCGTAACGGAATGAAGGCAACATATTTCGAAGCGAGTTCAACAGCGACAAAAATGGGTCAAATGGCTCTGAATACTATGGGACTCAACTGCTGTGGTCATAAGTCCCCTAGAACTTACAACTACTTAAACCTAACTAACCTAAGGACAGCACACAACACCCAGCCATCACGAGGCAGAGAAAATCCCTGACCCCGCCGGGAATCGAACCCGGGAACCCGGGCGTGGGAAGCGAGAACGCTACCGCACGACCACGAGATGCGGGCCAACAGCGACAAAGATGTAACAAAAACCTCTATTAGATCTGGGAATCGGACCAAAAATGTCTCCAGCGGCCATGTGTCTCAATTTAACGGGTACAGTGTGATGTAACGGAGGAATATGTGAAGTCGTGTCTGATTTAGCTTTCTGGCAGACTTTACGTGACGCTAAAACTCGTCTAATACGTTTCTCCATGTTAGTTCTCTCTCAGTATAAGAAAACATTTTCTGGCTCCATAATGTGCGTAACTTAAATGAGTATACCAAATTAATTTGTCAGGAACACATAATAACCAGTTGTTGCTGTCAGGGTGAGAGCAGCGAAACAGAATATTACTGCGTATAGTATAATAGTTTCTAATGGTAACGTTATTGTTATCTTACCAGAGGTGTTTATTTTTTTTCCACACGTTGTCTTTGCTCTGCTCTAGTGCTATGTCTCGTAATGACGTCGAAATGAAATTTTCAAATGCAACTTGTTGAATATACATGATGCTAAAATTAGCTTGGCAGAAGTTGGTTGCGATGTATTGCTGACTGTTCCTGAGAGAACGGGATAATGCGTCTGCTACAATATTTTGTGTTCCGGGAATGTGAACAATTGTAAAATTAAATTCCTGTAAATAAAGATTCCATCTGCTTAATCTGTCATGTGTAAATTTAGCGGAAAGTAAAAACTGTCTAGTTCTATGATCTGTATAAACGGTAGTATGTCTTCCATTAAGAAAATGCCTAAATCTCGTAAATGCCCATACAACACACAATGCTTCAAGTTCTGCAACAGAATAATTCGGTTCAGCAGGTGACAGAATGCGACTTGCAAAGGCGATGTTTTTAATTGCTGTATTACCGTCTTCTTCAATTTCCTGATAAATGTGTACGCCTAAAGCTGTGTTAGAACTGTCAGTGGCAATGGAAAAATTTATGGTAGGATCTGGGTGTGATAAAAGTGGTGCGTTCAACAAGGCATGTTTCAGGTTAACAAACTCAGACTGTGCTTGGCTATCCCAGGACCAAATAGTGTTTTTACCCGTTAACTGGCATAATCGAGGGGTGTCTAAAGCAGCGTAATGAATAAATTAACGGAAAAATTAATTAAACCCAGAAAGCTGCGTAGTTGTTTCTTTGTCCTTGGATCAGTAATGTCACGTAAAGCTTGAAGTTTTTCCGGGTCAGGCACAATGCCTTCTGCTGAAATTACATGTCCAAGATATTTTGTGGGAGTTTTGCCAAAGTGCGATTTGCTAAGATTAACTGTGATTCCTTGTGTACTAAAAGTTTCTAACCGTTGTTCCAGAATCAAATTTTGTTCAGACCAGTTAGTTTCTGCGATAAGTATGTAGTCTACATATGTTGCGATTCTCTCTTTTAAGTTCAGTCGGAAGTATAGTATTCAAACCGCGAGTAAATGCTGCTGAAAAAATTGTAATCATTGCTATACGGCGCATTGCCACAGGAGTTGAAATGATGCGTCTTCTGTACGTATTGATTTCTTTGTTGCTGTGCGTTACTATTTGGTGGAGCCGACGCTATACGTGTAGGCGGCGAAACATTAAAGTTTGTTGACTTTGCAGACTACATTGTTGGTTAGGTATGCTAACCGGCTGGTTTTGATATTGTTGCGGAGGAAACCCTCTATTGTTGCAAAATGTGTCAGGGATTGCTGACAATTTTGTACATACTGATGATGAAAATTTTGTCTGTTATTAAAATTATGCTGGTATTTCTTTTTATTTCACGAGTATCTAATGAAAACTGTCATTTCGGTAAAACTTGTCATATCTGGTTTTCTTTACTCATTCTTAATTCTAGAAAGATCGATAGCTGAAGAGTTGTTTTGATAGTTATACATGATAGTAAAAGAGAAAGCAGCAGTGTAGAAAACCAAAGATGAAATAGCACTACTAGATTGGAGAAAATAGTAACTTCATTAAATTGAGACGAATAATTGTTAAAGTTAATTTTTATAAGAAAGGTTTAAACAAAAACATTTACATGGGACTTTATATGAAAATAGTACATATCCGCGAGGCTGCTTTTAACTTACACTACAATGCTCAGGCTCCGCCATCACTCCCCACGACCGGCCCAGCCAACTCCATACACACACGACTGATCGCTAGCAACTGCTACTACTGCCACACAGTTCCTACTGCATACAACACTGGTCTCTGGTCTGAGATTCTCTTATAGCTTACATATTGCAGGCAGCGCGTGAGCAATCCAACGAAATTACATCTGCTCGAGTGCGCTAGCAACAAATTCCTTAGTCATGGACCTCTTACAAGATAGTGCACCTACTTAATACAGTACAATACAACATATAGAAAGAAGGAACAGTCACAAATTTGGGACTTCTGTGCAAATTTTTTACGTGATAAATTTTATTGTGATGTGCTTGTGCTACTGTTGATTGATAAAATGTTTCTGCCCCAGCGCAAATCTATTGCCGGAACTGCTACGGCCAGAAAGAAATTTTCCTGTAAAGAAGTGCAAGAAAGGCCTTTCTTTGTCCTTAAGGAGACACCTACATTTTATTCAGCACTATCATTGTTTGACGAGATTCAGGAAACCCCTGAAAAAGCTATAGCTTATTCTTCCAGAGTAATAGTTCGAGAAGTTCGAGATGAACTACACTGTAGAGTGGGAAGAGTGCCTTGCTATTGTTTTTGCCATTAACAATTTCCAGCCATTTCCGTTTGGCATACTATTTAATGTGGTGATGGACCACCATACTCTGGGCTGCCTGATTAGCGTGAAGGTTCCATCAGGTCAATTTTCAAGATGGACACTGAGGCCTCAGCAATAAGATGAATCAGTGGTACACAAACACAACAACAAAAACTGCCTTCCAGGAATTCATTGGATGAACACAGTAGTATGGGTGGAATCTGAGTAATCACTGCGTTAAAGGACATTGCCTCTAAACACAGGGAAGTTCCAGCACTGCTGAAAACCACACAAGTCTTGATGCGGGAGGTCCCGACAAAATGAAACTGCCAACTACGAAATTGTATATACGAGAGTGTATGAATCAGTAGCGTAGAAATGGTTGTTTGTCATCATAGCGCATCTACAGCCACCTTCTGTGAAATATTTTCATGATGCTCCAATGTCTGGCACCCTTAGTTTACTGACGAATCTAGACACAGTTGCTGGCAAGGTCTTTCCCGATTCGTCAGACTTCATGTGAGCCACTATATAGAAGCCCAGCGACGGAATCACGTGCCACAATTTCGTCCAGGGTATCTGATACCAATTCCGCATGCAGCAGCGTCATTTCCCCAGAGTAACAGCAGCCATTTGAGGAGCTTTCCACAGTAGATGTATGGGAGTCAATGGATAACAGTTTTTTCTACCTTAGCCGCTACGCTGTGATCAAAGCTGTGCCGGATGACATACCTCCAGAAAATGCAAGGGTCTTTGTAGGAGACACCACTTTGAATCAACGTGCACCTAGTGTGTCGATCTGTCATGGTGGGAAGATGTTCCAGTGAAGACTAACTTCAATTTCACATTGGTACTGTTGTCTATTGCAGCAGAACACGTCAATGGCACAGAGCTGACCATGCTGAAGTGGTTCCGCTACTGCTACACACAGATCTTTAGAGATGAGTTGTGGCTGGTCGTGACAGTTAGGGATTCATAGCTCTCCTTGGTTACCTGCAGTGCTTGTGATCGTCAGTGATATGTAGATTTGTGAGCTTTAGTAGCTTTTTGCGTTCTACAAATGTTTCACAAGGTGTCTACACTGATGACTCGATGATGACTTCGTTAGCCACAACGTCAATTTGCAGAGGTCAGCCCTTCCGCTTCCCACGCACACGCAGTGGCCTCTTCCCTGAGTACAGAGAAGCCATCGTATCTCCTCAGTTCTGCTGTGTTTGTCCATTTCCAGTCTCACCTGAAGGTTATCGCCAGTTGGTCCTTCCAAATATCGTGTCGTCAGGAAGATGAAATCCGGCCAAATACCCGTGAAGAGCATCAACGATGCGTAACTATGCCAGTCTTCACGTTAATCGTGATTGCTTTAACTCTACTTCTGCAATAGAATCATCTTTGGAAGAGTGCGCAAATTACAGCAGGAATTATGGCAGCTAAGCATCGTGCTAACACCCACACCTCCCCTCCCCCCCGCCCTCCGCCAAGTTACAAGTACTTACCGTCTATGAGACAGGTGATTTGTGAAGATGGATGCATAACTTTGCTTTTCTTCGTATTCCTCGCGATTTACCTTAATGACAATAAAATCATCCTACACATTAAGGTAGCTCGACTTAACAGTTGCCTTAGGGAAAGGGCACCCTAAATACTGCAGGAAACTCTCATCACAAAAGTAAACTGCAAACAAGTTCGTCGCAAAAAAATCGTGTAGGATATGAAATGCAGTGTTACAAAATATAATTTGTCGAAATGTCAGTCAACGAATTGTACGAGGCAAATTCAAAATACATCAGAACCCACACACACACAAATATACGCATGGATTTCTGTGGAGTACCTTCTTTGCCAAATGTTAATAACACGAAATACAATTCAACAGTGGCTGGTAAAGATTCATAGAAAAGTACCATGAGGATATATAACGTTACGAATATTAATCAGCAGCAGCTATCAAAGCTTAGATCTACTATGTGTGTAACAATGGGATAAAAAATAGTAATAACGTTTTGGGAAACGACTCTATGATTTTCTTGCCGTTACATACACACACGCTACTTCGGTACACGTACTTTTGGTATAGAAAGTAGTTCACTTTCTGCGGATGTGAGTGAGCAAATGGAAATACAAGGAAATCGCACACAATCAACGACACCAATGATGATACGATCACCTCACGGTGTGTCAGCAAACCGATAACATAAATAAGATCTGCACTTCGACAAATAAACTTATAATAATAATA
This sequence comes from Schistocerca nitens, assembly GCF_023898315.1. Classification (NCBI taxonomy): domain Eukaryota; kingdom Metazoa; phylum Arthropoda; class Insecta; order Orthoptera; family Acrididae; genus Schistocerca; species Schistocerca nitens. The sequence continues at coordinate 315,260,172 of NC_064621.1, read as the reverse complement.
ATTATTATTATTATTAGTGCGGGCCAACATATTTTGTTAAGATCAGTGACAAGTTTCACAGATGTTCTCTAAGAAACACCTTCGTAAAATACTGATGCATTTGATATTGATACCCCACAGCTGCGACTGTTAGTTCTCAATGACGTTTTTGCAAAAAGAGTATTGCCCCGTTTGAGTATACAGGAAACCGGCGAGTTCATCGAAGCAGCTGGTAACAAGTCTATAATTTTATTATTGGTTTTGAGAAAGTTACAGCACTTCTGCTAGCAACGGAAGATTCACTACTGGCAAGTGCGTCCAGTGACTTCATAAAGCATACAGATCGGCTACAACATATTTAGTTCATTTTTCTTATTTGTAGGAAGCAATGTGTGGATCTGTCTTCTGAAATGTCGATCTTTATTTGGCACCGCATCTGAAACCTAAACATATATTACACGGTCACTCACGAGTTACTGTATGTTTGTCTCAGAATGTTTCTTGTTAGTACAGTGAGCATAATAAATTCCAACAGCACTAGAAAACTATTATTGACACTGCTAGTATTCTTCTCTTTAATTAGAAATGTGTATATCATAGTATGAAGGCTTTCACGACCGGATGACATATCTTCTGATAAACCTTCCGGGATGTAAGTTCGTGGTCCATGAAACTCTTCAGCTCCTAACGTTTCGTCCAGAGCTGCGCTGGACATCTTCAGAGGGGTGTTTCTCCTCCAGTCGGCAAGACTCACCGGAGGAGAAACACCCCTCTGAAGATGTCCAGCGCAGCTCTGGACGAAACGTTAGGAGCTGAAGAGTTTCATGGACCACGACCTTACATCCCGGAAGGCTTACCAGAAGAAATGTGTATAATCAGAAAAAAATTTGAGAACGTTTTACGGGTGCATTCGTTCAGTGTCCACTGACTGTAGGTCGCTTTCAGAAGGTGACGCCGCGGCCGCCTTATCATGCACTGCAGTAGCGGTCCTTCGCTCTTGTTTCGCATATCGAGAGAGTGGGGTTGTTTATCAGTTACGTGTGAAACTTCTTTTTCCAGTAGCCATTCTGTTTGTATACCTCATAGGTTGAATTCCGTTGATGGTACACTGTTATTACGGATGCGTCTCTGGAAAATAATTCAAGTCGTTATTAGTTATGAAGGGATATTATCTTCCTAGTCTGCATGTAGAACGTGTGCACTAAAAATGTATTTTCATATTAATTAGTGCACTGCAGAGAATCATCAATTCTGTGATAACACTAATCTCTGTATTTATTGTTTTCTGCGATTTGCTGTGGTCGGATACAGGCGCATTTTTCCTTTCTTATTTACGAACCATATAATATCGTCATAAACCATTAAATGTTGCTCTGTTAATCTGTGTATATGTCATCTTTGTGGTAGGTTAGTAGCAAGGCATCTGAATTCCACTGTTAAAGCTCGTATGATTAACGCACAGATAAGTATTTCAAGGAAATAGCATTTTTTTTCTAATATTGCACTGTTCTAGGTGCCTAGCTTGTGTTTTGCATGTGCCTTTGGAATTCTGTGGATCTATTGAACTTTCGTTAATAGCGAGGATAGTACTCGATTTTTTTCTATAGTGACATACATTTATCTTAGTACTGTCACATATCCTAATAATATTGGGGAGTATGTTTGTTTGCATATCGCAACTGCAGTTATATATCCTCGTTACACCTGAAATCTCGGCTGACCGAGACTGACGCACCACGTACAAGCCGTTGTTTAGCAAGCTGGAAGTTTGGAGCTTTATTCTTATTGGTTGGCAGTGTGATAGGAGAGAAGGAAATGGCTGGCGCTTACCTGCACTGTAGCCAACGTATTTCCGTCGACTTGCTGGGACCTGTTTGTTGTTATTAAAGTTGGTGATAGCAGGAGCAGTGTCTTTCGTGCCAGAATCTATGTCGGAGACGCTTACGCCTAAAATAAATTGGGTTTCCCAGTCATTGATAACGTGATGTTCACGGTCGTGGCTGTTCTCCAAAGTTCAGCGTTAGAAGGCTGCTCTACCCTGCAGGCAACATCCTTTTTGCAGGGTCTGGTTGGAGACACTGGTCACTTCTGTCTAAGGCCATATTTTAGGTAGTGCTGTGCTAATTCTTATGCACACAGTCAAGGAAATTTACGTTAGATATATTCCTCTGAATTGCGCACTCGCACACACACACGTTATATATGCCAATGGCATCACTTGCGGTACAAGAGAGAGAGAGAGAGAGAAGGAGACGGACCAGTATGGGAGTTATCTCCTTACGTTCCATGTCTCTAATAACCCATATACTTCCTAGGATTGCTATGGGAGCGATGGAGATACAGATAGGTAGATAGATAGATAGAGACAGAGAGAGAGAGAGAGAGAGAGAGAGAGAGAGAGAGAGAGAGTGATTGTATGTATTAATGTATTAAGCATAAACGATATATCACAGATGGAATTCAAAGGAAAAACAAAAAGTATTCCCGATGTAAATTTTTTTGTGGTTTCATCTACGTTTTTACAGAGTTTTCACATTTGAATACACTGTTTTTTTACATCGAAGCTCTTTTTATTGAATGTGATACTTACAGCGTTTTTGTATTCAGTGATTTTTTTCTTTTTCAATTGGGTAATTTTTTTACATTAATTGTATTTTTATACAACGTTTTCAAATTTCAGCTTTGTATATTACATGTACTCCAGGGATATTTGGTGTTTAAGCTATACGTTTTCTCTCACTCTCTGAGCAAATACGGTGAATCACTAATTTCCATCAGAAAGTACACATCAAGACAATGAGAACCTAAGTTAGGGTAATATGAATTCACTTCAGTTACCAAGATACTAATGCCCTCAAGTTACAGTCTGCAGTTACAATTACGATCTATAACTTATATTTTACGAATATTTCCCAAGTATTCAATTTTAGTATTTACGTCTGTCAGGTATTTACACTAAAATCAGCCATCAACATCATGAACTTTCTTCGTGTTGTATTGACCCTACACAACGGCGCTCACTTTACGAAATGATAACCATTTTGGTGAAATTGCTAATTTTGATGGCATTATAGTCAATACTGAGAGCAAATTAGAATGAATTAGATACTGTGCACTCGATTTTTCAGTGTCGTTTACCAAACGTTCCCAATAATCATCGATGATAAGTTGTTATACTAACGAGCGTTTCACAAGGTTCGCTGTATGCACTACATGTTGTGCCTCAGTTTCGAGAGCGTACATTATTGATCACAGTCCTTAAAATTCTGTAATAATATCAATTGAAAATTCATCTTTCATTAATTTCACATGATTTTTATTTATCCATGGCGTTTTATAACCATATCTGTTAGAGTAAGTTGAAATGTCACACGGCCCATACACATCGCATTTAATAACATCACAATTAATTTTGTGGTTACATGCTGTATTAAGCTACCTGTGTTTGTGTAACACATTTTAACATTTTTTAGATAAAAATTTCTGCATACAGCCTTAAGGAAAATACGCAAGCAGCGTTTTGGAAATATACATAACAAAACTATAATTACAGCCACAGGTTTTTCGAAAACAAAAGTGCTCAAGTCAGTTACAACCAAATTTTTTTTAAACACGAGGCTGCTCTTGAAATCCGATCTTGCAATCTCAGTTGCATCTCCATAACTATATTTTCTCATCTGTTTACTAGCTTTACGTCACCCATTCTCTACTAACGGGGAATAGTCTTCCCGAAAACGCTATTAGCCATGACTTTCAAGAATTACGTTTGGAAATCGTTCTTTTCACTCAAGCATTCTAAGCATTATCATCGACATACATTTACGTCCACAGAGCTTGACGGAATGACCGTATCCAATGTACGTTGCTGAGAACAAGGGTATATTCCATACATCAAAACCTTCGACATGCATCCACGCAGATTCAGAGAGTGGTAGGCGTTGCAACAAGGTACAATTGTACAGACTTTAATATCATCATAGTGAGCAATAACTGCTTGTCAGTGTGAACAATGACCGATGTTCGGTGTGCATAATAATCTGCAACCTAACTTCGGTAGTACTCAGCAACGACCAGGCCGGGCGGAGACGAATAGCCTGCATCATGATCATGCTCGGAACTTTTCAAACAAATTAAGCAAAACCAAGATGTCAGATTTCAAATGTAAGTTGGAGTAAACTCTCAATGTCTTGCACTGACATAAACTCTGAACTTTGCACTCTCGATGATAAGTCAATACTGTTACTGCTATTTCACTGTTCGGCAAGCTTTTGAACTCAATTGTATGGAGTAACGGTTTCTAACAAAACGGATTCGTCAGTTACGTTCTCACAAGGAAAAGTACCTTTATTGATGTTGAACTGAAGTGTTCGCTGTCAGGAAAACATCCTCTTGTTAATTTCAACTCATCAGTTCTCAAATACGAGGCGCATTCTTCTAGAGCCTCGTGAAGCCTACTGAGGAGCTACTCTAACGATTAGTGGCGGTTCCAAAATCAAGAAAACCAACAACGAACGAAAGTCCGGTGTGCTGACCATGAGCCCTCCCCCCATACCACATGCAGTCACATCTTTGGCAGAGGTAGACACCATGGTCGGTAGGCCACTACTGGCCCGTTTCTTCCCTGAACGTGGATCTTTACTACGTTACCTGATGATGGTAGGTTTCATACAGCAATATAAGGTTTCTCAACATGCCTTGAAATCCGTCAATTTTGATTTATGGGACAGTTTGTTGAGGCATCAGAGTACGTGCTTTTACACTTAATTCCGTCAGTGGTATTGATAAATAATCATATTGTTGTGATAATTATATACAAAAAGTAACTTTATTTTCGTCATTTCTGTTACGAATTAACAAATGCATGTAAAATAACTGTTTGCATCAGAGTATGTGCTTCTACATTTAATTCCATCTGTAGTATTGATAAATAGTTAGATTGTTGTGATACCATATACCAAAAGTATCGCTATTTTCATCATTTCTGTTACCAATAAACAAATGGATGTAATTTTACTGTTTATCTCTCAGCACAAGATACAGCATTACAAGAAGGTCACGTTCAATGATCTTAATGTAATGTTGGTTGCCTGTGCACTACACTAAGTTCACTCAACAAATATTACCAGTGGACACAAATGTATCTGTATGACTTTACTGTTACTTAATTGACGACTTAAACCATGTATCAGAACCATTTCCTCATTAGTACTACATCACATGATATAAAATGTAACGAAAAATTTAACTTTTAACTGTTTAATTACATACATCTAAGAAAGTTTTTCATCACGTCGCTTTCGAGAGTTCCGGAACCTGTAGAGAAAATTGCATTAGATGTCCACATAAACATCATTTACGACATTTTTATTGCTCATGAAAACCACACATAGCATGTTGTACCGCCATACAGCGAGAACTTCAGAACTAGTGTTTCATATTGCTGTATACACTGGTACATCTAATACTCAGTAGCACGTCCTCTTGCTTTGATGCCTGCCTGTATTCGTCCCGGAATTCTATCCACAAGTTCATCTAGGCACTGTCGGTCATGATTGTCCCACTCCTCAATGACAATTCGGCGTAGATCCCTCAGTGGTTGGTGGGTCACGTCTTCCATAAACAGCCCTTTTCAATCTATTCCAGGCATGTTCGATAGAATTCATGTCTGGAGAACATTCTGGCCACAATAATCGAGCGATGTCGTTATCCTGAAGGAAGGCATTCACAAGATGTACACGGTGGGAACGCGAATTTTCGTCCTTGAGGACGAATACCTCGTCAATATGCTGCCTATATGGTTGCATTGTCGGTCGGAGGATGACATTCACGTATCGTACAGTCGTTACGGCGAATTCCATGTACGTCGTCCTCACATAATGCCACCCCAAAACAGCAGGGAATCTCCACCTTGCTGCACTCGTTGGACAGCGTGTTTGAGGCTTTCAGTCTGAAAAAGGTTGCCTCCAAACACGTCTCCGACGATCGTCTGGCTGAAGGCATATGCGACAGTCATCGGTGAAGATAACGTGATGCTTATCGTGAGCGGTCCATTCGACATGTTGTTGGGCCCATATGTACCGCGCTGTATGGTGTCGTGTTTCCAAAGGTGGACCCCACCATGAACGTCGGGAGTGAATTTGCGCATCATGCAGCCTACTGTGCACAGTCTAAGTCGTAACACGACGTCCTGTCGCTGCACGAAATGCATTATTCAACAAGGTGTCGTTGCTGTCAGGATTCCCCCGAGCCATAATCCGTAGGTAGCGGTCATCCACTGCAGTACTAGCTCTTGGCCGGCCTGAGCGAGGAATGTCATCGACAGTTCCCGTTCACTCCTAGATGCCTGGACACTTTCCTTGTTGAGAGTCCTTCCTGACACAAAGTAGCAATGTGGTCGCGATCGAACCGTGGTATTGACCGTCTAGGCATGGTTTAACTACAGACAACCCGAGCGATGTACCTCCTTCCCGGTGGAATGCCTGGAACTGATCGGCTGTCGGACCCCTTCCATGTAATAGGCGCTGCTCATGCATGGTTGTTTACATCTTTGGGTGTGTTGAGTGACATCTCTGAACAGTTAAAGGGACTGCGTCTGTGATATAATATCCACAGTCAACTTCAACGCTCAGGAGTTCTCGGAACCGGGTTGATGCAAAACTTATTTGATGCGTGTATTTAACCACCATCTATCGAACATTTACCATTCATTATTAAACATTTTACCAATTATAATTTTCGTGTTTAATCGTTTAGTCGTATAGTATGTAACATTTTACTTTTTAAATATTCAATTATTTTAATACTGAGTCGTTTTACTATTTCACCTTTTAATCGTTTCACCATTTAGGTGTCTAATCAGTTACGATTACCATTTAACTGTTGAACTATTTATCATTTAACCTTTAACTGTTCAACCGTTTAGTGTCCATGGTATATTATGGTGTATGTGTACGTTCATGTGGTGTGTGTGGGTGTGGGTGTTTGCTAGAGGGAGAGAAAGTAAGAATACTATTCGGAGGCAGATAAGCTATCTAAATATCTTTGACATTAACGGAAATACTGCAACTCGGCAGAAATTTTTACCAATCATTCTAATATTACACAGGTTTAATAGAACCATGAACTGTGCATTTGTGCGCAAATATCTTTCACTCCCAAACAACGCTAACGTTTGGTGTACCTACTTCTGCTTTTAGGCAGCCCACATCAATTAGTGCTGACAAGAGACTGTGTCTGTTCCAGAATGCCAATTACATTCCTACTAGAAGTGAGTTCTGTTAGCGAAGGAAACATAAATTGCGAGTGGTAATGGTTAGTTTCAACAATTTTTATAAGCTTTAGGTGTTGTTGTGTTATATAAGTATATTACATTTCATTTCTAATCATTATTTCTTATCTCAAAATACGAAGTTGTGACCCAAAGGGCTTTTAAGCCGTTTGTGTGTCGTTATTGCCCGTATCATTAGCACCTGTACCATTACAGTTACTTTAAGGTACTAAATCAGATTAAGTGTCTATTCATATCACCAAAAGGAGCGAACTAAACATTGCATTACGAAAATCTGTAGTTACTTTATTAAATAAAGGGTCTCAGTCACTATGATAAAAGGAACACGAAAAACAATACTGGACACGTAATAACGAATTCCTTCTACCGTTACATCAACAGACACACAGGCATAGAGACACACACGCGCGCGCGCACGCACGCACACACACACACACACACACAGACAGACATAAAATTGGGGGTGGGGTATGGTGAGAGAGAGATGGGGGTGGAGAAAAAGAGAGATGCACTTGAAATGAACATCTTATAACAACAATATCGATTAGAAGTAGGTTTATACTGTGTAACTATGTGTCTCTGACCGTGAAGTGGCTGTTGCTTGTTAGTTAAGGTCATTGATATGTGACAGGAAATTTAAAGTTTGCAATTTATGTATGAAAAAACTTAAATGATATTTAAAATAACGAAATTTTATAATATATGTATGTTCATAATGGAAAATTTGTATATTGGAATCTGCTTCATGCTTAGGGAACTTGTATTGTTTAATGCAAAAGCTGTTGAGAAGCCCCTCCGCAACGGAAGTGGCTTGTCGCGAGGTAAAAGGTGGTTTTGGCTGTCGATCTGGGCGGTTTCTTGGTGGGAACGGTACGCAGTCAGTGGCTAGTCATTGCACGGTACACATCGAGGGTGCCAAAGAAGGCATTTGCAAGCCGTTATGCATGGACTTCCGCCTCGGGTGTCGATTTGACTGTTGCATGGTGCTCTTGGGAATACGATATGGCTCTAATACGATAAAAATCCGTCGCCGAGAAGAAATTTTAAAGAGCATTTAACATCAAGAGTCGTGAGTACAATTAGCCGCCAAGTCATTTGCCACCACTATTTCGCCGCTGCTCCACCAACTTCAGGCACACAGATACGTATTATAGCATGGACCAGATAATTTGTGTGAGTGTTTTCTATAATAATCCAGGTGCTATAAACATGTGTTTGAACCCTAATGTTATCCTAATCATGAACCGATGTAGGATCCTCTCCGACGTGTGCTGAATACCGAGTATCCTGTTCCTATCAAAATAGTGATTTATTTATGTGTATTAAATGTGCACAAATTCAGTGCCAGACTGTGTAAATGTTACCCTCTAAAATATCTGCTCCACAGGTGATGAAAGAGGGAACAAAAATCAAACTTATTTGAAACTTTATTTAATCTTGATTACTACAATGAACAATTTTTTAAAGTTAATTGAGCTCAGTGTTAAGTAAATTGCTGTAAAGGATGAAAACATAAGTTATTCCAAGTGAAGTTAAACGTTAATTTTGGTTGGATTGGACTCTGCTTATGAAATAGAGTTTGACCAATGAGACAGGGTCAGTTGATGTGTCCCCACTATAATTTTTCTCTTGTTAGATAGATAAATGGAATATTGTCGCTACTAAAGAAATCTGATTCATTTCCGTAAATGAGAATATATACAGTGCAATTCTAGTATTATTTAATTTTCCTTGTGATATCTGTATGTCAATTAAATCAGAAATCTTTTCATGCCCAACTTTAGTTCAGTGTTTCCTGCAGTAACTTCTCAGTACTGAATCAAGTGATGATACTAAATGTATCTGTTACTAATATGAGTAGTGTACAATCTTGCTTACTATAATTTCTGGTTGCTACGTTCATGGTAACTACTGCTACCCACAACTTAAGTAGCCTTGTATTCATGTGTATCTAATGTGCTTTTCAAAGTGAATCTCAAATGAAAGTCACTACGACAACTAATATTCAATTTCCTTAAACATATGTTTAAAATTAATTTGCCTAATTAGGCTGGCGACAGTTTATTGATTCATTCGTATCAAGCTTTATACTAATATTATCCGCAAAGTAAAGCCTGTTAGGTTTTCTATTAACAGCACTATATACCAAATTACTGTCCGATACTTTTCTTTCTACTAGACAAACACATGGTCAAAACTCAATATCCACCCAGAGGGTAACACTAGTTAGTGTTAGTGTTATACTTGGCGCCGAGTAACAGGACGTTCATAAGCGTTACTCACATCAAGACAGTGAAGAAAGTATATATTGGGCGCAAAAAAATTGTAAAACGAGTACTGAATGTCCAGCGGTGCGAGTTTGCAATACATCAGGCAAAGTAATTGATAGAAAGCTTCTCAAGTCCTTGAAAAATAAAATATAAGGTAGTGACAAAATTAAAATGGATACGAAAACGACGGTAAATCAGAACAAGCGACAAAGTAGATAGTGTACTGGGTGGCAGTAGTGTAAGTAGGCTGTTTAGGTTTTTTTATTGGTAACGCCACCTCAGTATGAAAATCACCGGCTGTGCCGTGTGCAGTCTGTGGCTGCTTTGCATTGTTGTAATACTCAACCATTGTAGTGTTAGGCAGCTGGCTGTGAACAGCGCGTAGCGTTGGGCAGTTGGAGGTGTGCCGCCAGCAGTGGTGGATGTGGGGAGAGAGATGGCGCAGTTTTGTAATTTGTCATGATATCAAGTTTGAATCTTTTATTTAGCTGGCAGTAGTGGCGCTCGCTGTATTGCAGTAGCTTGAGCAGCGAAGATTTTTGTGAGGTAAGTGATTTGTGAAAGAGATAGTTTAATGTTAGTCAGGGCCATTCTCTTCTAGAGATTTTGAAAGTCAGATTGCGTTGCGCTAACAAAAATACTGTGTATCAGTTTAAGCACAGTTGTAAAAAATTGTTAAAAGGGGACGTTTCATATGTCGACACTTAGCCGAGGATAACTCATTGGAATCTTCTGATTTTTTCTTGTAGTTTGTGTAATTAGTGTAGATTTGGTTTATTGCTAGCGCGTAATTATAGAATTTCCTTTGTAGTTGTAGTTTTTCATTGTTGTACAGTAAAACAGTTGTGGCATGCATGTAGATTTGCAGCAAGTATTTCGCAGCTGCGCTTGCAATTAACTAGATATTATTTTCAGTGCTATGTTAATGTGTTTTCTTATTTTTGCTCTTCAAATTGTGTTTTTCTGTGTTGTCGTGTGAAATACTGTGACAATAATGGCGTGTGAAAAACGTAACACTAGGCTCCAAAGCAAACTGAGAAATAATAGTGACGACGAGCGTAGCTTGCCAGCACCACTGTGTAATGAATTAACAGATGTTCAAAGTAATAATTTGGTAGCTGTGCATAGGGAAATGGAGCGGGCTGCAAACAATGGTGTAGACAGCGAAACAATTAGAGAACAGGGAAGCATTATCGATCGATCGGTCGGCGACAGCTCGCCTCAGGAATCCGAAACGACAGGAAACAATCTCGCAAATGCTGTGAATTCAGGATTTGGATCCTCACCGTTTTCTCAAATAAGTCAAGACACATTTTCTGCTTGTCAAAATGTGAATGTTTCCGGTGCAAATTCACTGCCGAAAAGCACTGAGGAACATGTTCCAGACACCAGTGCATTGTTATTACAATTAATACAACAAATGGGACAAACACAACAAAAGCTTCAAAAGTTAGACACAATGGAACAAAATCTTCGAAAGTTAGACACAGTGGAACAAAATCTCAAAAAGTTAGACACCACACTTGAACAAACACGTGAGGATTTAACTAATGAATTACATCACATTGAATCGAAATGTCAAAAAGTCTGTAATGACGTAAAAACACAAATTTATGAGCATTTCCAACCTATTTTTTCGCGTCATGAAAATGCACTACAGAATCACGAAGTAGCCATAAAAGAACTGCAAACTACTGTCCATGAAAATCATGAGACCTTGCAAGCTAAATTTGACTCAGTTGCATCTACCGATTCGGTTACGCAACTTGCAAAAACCCAGGAAAACTTAAAAGACACAGTAGAAAGACACATGGAGGAAATTAGTACATTATCAGAGAAAGTAGTTGAACTTTCGGATCAGCTAAATAATTTATCTACGAAGGTAGATGATAATCTGAATGACACAAAACCGGTAGTCTTTAATGACACAGAAGAGTGCGAACAAATTAGGAAATTCAAACAAAATCAGAATCAAATTAATACGCAACACCAAAGAGAAATCCGCGAAGTACAAGATCAGCTGACACAGGTAGTACAAGAATTACGTATTTCGGAGGACACTCGCGCCCCAATACGGGAAGAGGGACTTAGCAATATGGAACAGCCACAAAATAATAACACAGGACACTTCGGAAATTATGACAGAAATTGGCAAGGCACACCGAATTTTGAGATGGAACCGCCGAAACGACGTAATAATGACCGATATGCGACTCGCCGACATGATGACTTTGACTATAAGCTGTTCATTACTACACGTAAATTCAAAACGTTTAAAAATTCTGCCAACGACATTCATCCACAAGCGTGGCTCCATCAATTCTCTCATTGTTTTCCCCCTAACTGGTCGTTAGAACACAGATTAGAATTTATGTGTGGCTATTTAGAGAATGAACCAGCTGTAAGAATGCGTTCGGTCATTCACGATTGTCATAGTGAAGGAGAATTTTACCATGCCTTCCTCTCAGCATATTGGTCTCAAGCCACACAAGACCGAGTAAAACATGGCATCATAATGATGAAACATTTCGAACAATCTGAATTCTCCAGTCTTGTGAAATATTTTGAAGACATGTTGCACAAGAATCAGTACCTGTCAAACCCATACAGCCCCTCAGAACTCATCCGCATTTGCTTAATCAAACTGCCTGAACATTTGCGACATATTATTTTGGCAGGACGTTGCAAAGACGACATTGAAGCATTTCAAGGACTCTTACAAGAACTAGAAATTGACACTGACAATCGCGGAACGCACGAGCACAACAATTACAGATCACATCCGTCGCAATTCCGCGATGAAAGAAATAATAACTGGACGCGACAAGGCTATTCTCACAACACAAATCGTGACCGAAACAGACACCACCCGTATAACAACCGTTGGCAGAGTAGTAATAATTACAGGGAAAGATCACCTCTCCGCGGTAATGAATATGACAGAGACAATCATAGAAACAGACAATTTGGCAACCAGAACTATTATTATCACGGGAGACAGAATAACTTTAGACGCAACGGTCCAGCGCGCAGTTACGATTTAGGGAGAAATTCTCCACCACTTAACCGACAAGAAAGAGACCACAGAAACTACCGACATGACGACAGACGATGTGATCGTAACGACAGACCTGAATTGCATCAGAACTGGCGGGATTCAAACAGAGCTGGGCCCTCTCGGCAAGGCGAATTTGTAGAAGTTCGGTCTCCTAATCCGAATAACGACGCGCGCCAGCAAAGAAACAGACAATGACTCGCACAGCAGGCAGCCGCGTGCGCCCGCTGGTTCCGAGAAAAATAACATAGACGCTAACCTTGAGAAAAATTCCAGTATTCTTTACCGACGTATACCACTTGATAATTGCGTTACAGCTGAAACTCTGCGTACTAGGAAGAGCAAAGGTCTACACCACATTTCACATGTAAAACCGTTTATTGAAAGATAATCTACTTTTTTTAATGCAACATTTTGGTTTACTTGAAAATACATTCTGGGTTTAAAGTACTTTCTGTGAGATACCAGATGACACAGTGGTTAGTTTATGTGACAGCTACACGATTTTATCACGACGCTACTAATGTGTGACACAATTCATCTTGTTGCTTTTGCGGTGTATCTGTTTTATATCTGCACAGTTTTCTGAATTCTTCAGGAAAGAAAAACATGTTTTAGTAGTAACTTTTGTGGTATGGCAACAATGAGACAGCCTTTTTCGTGGCACAACAATACGTTACAGTACAGTACTTTCTTCATCACAACAATAAGCGTAATAACTAAGATATCTATACGCAAAGCATTTCACTTTTGTTTAGCATGAGGTAAGTACATTGACTTCTGCAGAACTTAGCTTTCGGAGGACGATAACTACGACACTTCCACAGAGATTATGTTGCGACAAGACGCACAGTTTAGCGCTACAGTACACGCATTTAAGTGATTAATCTTATACTTAAAACACTTACTTTTAAAGATTTTTTAATTACAAAGAAGGTTTTCCGTGATACATTTCATTCCATTGCTGTAATCTGTAACACCTGAGGGTATAATTACATTAATCCTCAGGGGGGTACACGCCTACTTTGTGTACCATGTGTTTGGCACGCACAAGGAGCCCTAGCTAATATGGTATTTGCTTATACAACTTTACACATCGGTACCATATTTCTCTAACACAGAATTACACAGCTATCTGATTATTTACCTGAGAGAGACAAACATTTATTTTACTACATCAGTGACAGATGTTTACGTAATTACACAGCTGAATAACTTCATACGTATGAAATTGTATTTTGTCTGTACTTTGTAAACTGTTCATATTTTTTCGGAACCATTGTGATACAATGTGAGCTTTGAATGATGTGTTTGGTATGGAATCATGATTTTAAAGTACGTTTGAGGCAGATGACACTTTTGAAATGAGCAGAGAACTTTTTTTAGGATTTGAAATTATTGCAGAAAGCTACGACGTTTTTGAGAGTTGACTGAGGTGTTATGATGTTATATTTACGACGACGATGTGTATTATGTTGTTGAGGTATGTTTATGATTAATAAGCTAATGTTATATGAAGAATTTGATTATGCTATGTATCTAATGATGAAGTATTGAAGAAGCGTCGACGAATTTGTATATGTGTAATAAGGTAAGGAGTAATGAGTAGCGGTTAGGAACTCTGCCTTGTGAAGACGTATGTTGGAAACCGAGAATCGTACTTTTAGAATTATGAAATGTGTGTAAATGCGTGAATGTATCACAATGCCGACGAAAATTTTTTGGACACTGTTATATTCATAGGATTTTGTTTTTACAGATTTGCAACGCTAATTCTTGACCTGTGAAATATTTAAGACTGCCATTGTAGTGGAAACTGCTGTCGTAAATATTTCCGTACGAAAGTTAAGTGACCACCTGCACGTAATGCGTCGCGGGCACCCACCTGGGCGACAGCCGCCCGAACAAAAAAAAAAAGGGGCCATTAGCCTTCCAGCGGCACAGGTAGAAGAAAAAGCCATTAGGGGAGGCCATTATAATCGCTATTGACTTTCCTTTGTAGAAAGCATCGCAAAAACGACACGGTCGAACTTGAAAACGATGAGAAACATTTCACGGCTATTGTCGTGTTAATTGAGAGAAATGCCATATGGCTAGTGAATGACGTTTCATGCCTTGCTTTGCCCATTTTGTTTAATATCTAGTTTCTAGCTGCACTGCAGCACTGGTTAAAATAAAATTTTATAGATGTACTAATTTAAATAATTTCTGTCTACAGATCTATTAAATAATAATTTTGTAATCCACATTCTAAAAAAAAAAAAAAAAAAAGGAGCACTTGGAAAGGAAAGAACAATAAGAAGGGACTAGTAACAGTAACTGCACACATAATTTTCTTTTCAAGTATATGGTAATATTTTTTTTACAATACGTTGTTGTGGTGCACCACTTTAATTACTTAGACATTAAGATGTGATTATACATTTCCCTTATCTGCATTGTTATCTTTAGTGTACTATTTTTTCTGCTTGAGCTATGTCATATTTAGGTATAAGTTGCTGCTGTTTGCCAGGCATAATGTTAATGAATTTGATTTTGTATTACGCTGTTAAGCCAGTTTTACTAATGATTATTTTATTGTTTGCTGCGCATTGCCTCATATTAGTTGTAATGTTGAATTGCTTGGTAATTTAGCTTGCTTTGCCAGTTTGAAATATTTGTCATTGATGTTTATTGTTTTATGTGATGCTGCATTGCCTCGTCCCTTGGTATATATATCTGAGCTCAGTAGATTTAAGTTAGCTTAAGAGGGGGTAGACTATATAAGAAACTAACTATGATGAATTGGAAGAAATGCATTGAGAAGCCGCAAGAAACAGATAGGGCCAAAATGAGTATTGTACAATGAGCCATATTTATTTTGAAAGAATTATGGTTGGAATACAGAAAAGAGGTACAGATAGGACTTTTGGAAATAATGAGGAACGAAGGGAGATCTCCAAGAACAAAAAAAGTTTTGTTCGCAAGATACGGCAGTAAAAGAAACCCTGTCCTTTCCTTGTGTTATCCCACTATGTGTTTGTGTTCCCTTGAGTATTTGTGTACTTCCTGTCTTTAGTTGTTTATCTGATAAGACCGATGTTGTAGAATTTTTCTAATACCATGTTATTTACTTTGTAAACATGTTTAAACAGTATTTGTTCTGTTTTGTTTTAATGCTCATGTGGAAGTTGATATTCCAAAAGTTATTCTGATCTTTATGTATGTACTTATGTCATTATTTTTGTAACACTGATGTATTTGTTTATTTCTATTCTTTTGTAAAGCCCCTATTCCTACAAATGTTATCTGTATTATTATGTTTTTAATGATGTATTTTATACCGTTGTTATTGTATTCTTATGTTATAAAATTGTAATTGACACCAGGTCATCAAATTAAGTAACTTGTAAGTTACATTTCACTGCACATGTTTTTGTTGGTCATAATATATGGACAATATGTGACAAGTAGGGACTGTTAGTGTTTGCACGTGTGTTAATAATTCAGCAAGGGACTGTATAACAGCATTGCTGGTTCTAAGGACAATTCCAAAAACTTTGTGAGTGCACAAGTGATGGTTATGGACTTGCTATATTATCCGCAAGACTCTTCAATGGTGATTGTGTACCTGCACAGTCATAACAGATGGCTGCTAGCCATCTCTACAAGGACTACAGTGGGTCTGCACCTCTGGTGGCCCACCAATACCGTAATCTCTACCAGGACTACAGTGGGTCTGCTCTGTGATGACCTACACACCAATACTCTTCAAAACTTCGACTGACTCTGTTGTGGGTTTGCTCTGTTGTGGCCCATTACCTGTCAGCATGTCAAGAGTCAGCACTGTCTTTCCGTTGGAAGGACAACACTACTTCTTCAAGACTGCATGGAAATCCACTACGTCTGTGTGCATTGTCTTTTACTGCTCAGACTTTGAGAAAAACACTGCAATGTGATGAATGATCAGGACTGTCTTTAGGGACTGTGAGAAAATTTTAGCTTTTGACCAACATTGTATCAATAAGTGTGTGCATTTGATTTATTTGTTATTGTAATTACGATTATGAAAAATTTTAACAAATATGTATTGGCCAGTGCCCAACAAAATTTGTAAAATTTTTTGTGGGGAGCATGGGGGCTATGTAAGTAGGCTGTTTAGGTTTTTTTATTGGTAACGCCACCTCAGTATGAAAATCACCGGCTGTGCCGTGTGCAGTCTGTGGCTGCTTTGCATTGTTGTAATACTCAACCATTGTAGTGTTAAGCAGCTGGCTGTGAACAGCGCGTAGCGTTGGGCAGTTGGAGGTGTGCCGCCAGCAGTGGTGGATGTGGGGAGAGAGATGGCGCAGTTTTGTAATTTGTCATGATATCAAGTTTGAATCTTTTATTTAGCTGGCAGTAGTGGCGCTCGCTGTATTGCAGTAGCTTGAGCAGCGAAGATTTTTGTGAGGTAAGTGATTTGTGAAAGAGATAGTTTAATGTTAGTCAGGGCCATTCTCTTCTAGAGATTTTGAAAGTCAGATTGCGTTGCGCTAACAAAAATACTGTGTATCAGTTTAAGGACAGTCGTGTATATTGTTCAAAGGGGACGTTTCAGTAGTTCGTTAGACAAGAACACAGATGACCCCACGGGATGGCAACAGGCTTACGTGGAGTACCACACGCACTTATACGATCAAACTAAAATGATGGAATCGTCGCAAAAAAGGGCATGAAAGACTACACAACTGAAGACAGTGGTTACGTTAACGACTCGATGGATATTTTCTATTCTTCTAAAGTCTAAAGTGAAACGAGCGAAACACGAAAAGTAGAATCTGAATATGAAGACACCTTAGACCAAGAAAGCGAGAAACTACTGGGTATGACAGAATTGTTAAAAATGTCGTCTGCACAAATTACAGCACAAGGCCATCAAATTCAAATACAAGGGGGTTAAAATCAGTGCTATCAGGGACTTAAAAATCAAGGTAGACACTATCAATAACAATGTCGACAATATCCAGGGACAGATAAATGACATCAGTGGTAGATTCGATACCGAAATAATGAAAATACGAGACACTGTAGAACCTTTGTTGATGACAATAGTTGATGAAAAAGTTTTCGGCCTCAAAACCGCACAGTTTTCGGCAGAAGCCCATACAAATCCACTGACAATAAGCAAAAAGTGTCTTCCAGTACACTGTTCTGCATATAGCCTGGATTGGTTCGGTTTGTAACTTTTGCCCTTTGGAAAATATCGCATGATTTAATTCGATCTGTTATTTTATTTGTAGCACTGTTATTTATTACTAATACATCAGAGAGTTTTTCAATACACTTTTTCGGACCACAGTGTCCTAAGGCGAGGTGGAAGTAATCGATTACTTCGGTCTCAAATTTAGATGGCCAACATACTTTCCACTCCTCTCTACTCGCATCTTTCCTTTTGTATAAAATACCTTTGAAGATCTTACTAAATTTACAGATTTGAGGATATTTGGTATTTCAAAATTTACTTTAACTGATGTTCGTTTTGGTACTACATATTTTTGCAAACTTGTTCTATTTTATTTTTCCCCTGAACTTCTTTGATGAATCTCATATAAAAAGTGCCATGTACGTTATTTTCCTCTGGCACACTGTCTGTTCCTTCCGGTAGAGTATCTGTTACATGAATAACACTTCCTTTAACATAGAAAATTTCGTATTCAAACTGCTGCATGTACAGTGCCCCACGGCTTGATCTGCCGGTAAATAAGCGGCAGTCTAAGAAACGTCAATGCTTTGTGATGAGTATGGACAATGGTTTTATGCCCCAATAAATAATTCCGAAATTCTTTCAAATCCAATATGACAGCCAAAGCTTCCTTTTCTGAAATTGTGTAATTTCTTTCGTACTTAGTCAGTGTTCGAGTAGCGAAAGCTGTTGTCCTGCGTTTTGGTTCCACTCATTCTATGTCCTCTTGGAAAATTTCTGTACCGATCCAATACGCACTCATTAGAAATGGTTCAATCAAAAGAGGGTGAACCAAAATATTGTTTTTTATGAACTCATTCTTTAGATCTTCGGAATCTTTTTGGCATACTTGTGTCCAAATAAATGCACTATTCTTCTTAAGCAATCCATTTAAATAAGGACTATTAAACCCTTGCCCCTTCCCAAATTTGCCGTAAAATCCGCAGAGACCGAGAAACGCTTTTAACTGTTTTCGATTCTTAGGTGGCAGGCATTTTTCAATAGCTTTTAACTTCCATGGGCCCATTCCAATCCCAAAAGTAGTAACAATATGTCCCAAGAATTTTATTTCCTGTTTTACTAACTCGCAATTCTTCAATTTTAACTCATTCCTCCTGCTTGAAGAGCAGAAAGAGTTTTCTTTAAAAATCCACAATTTTACGTCCAATTTCCTGTGGCAATCGACAAGTCATCCACATAGATTGTCAATCTAGCACTGAGTTCGTTTCGTAGTAGAGAATCTAAAGCACTAATGAAGACTTAAACAGAAGTATTGAGACCTAAAGGAACAGCTTTATCTTGGTAACATTTTCCCACTAATAGAAATGCGGAATACTTTAGAGACTCATTATGTAGTGGGTTTTGCCACTACCCCGCCGTGAGTTCTAAGTTAGTCGAATATCTCACATTCTGGAACTTTTGCAACATATTGTGTGAATTTTCCGGACGAGCTACTTCTCTTTTGACAACTTTGTTTAGAGTTCGTGCATCGATTACTACTCACACTCCTACATCTTTCTTGTTCACAGTAGGAAGAGGGCTATTATATTCATTATGGCTCCTTTCTATAACCCCTCATGCAAGCATTTTACCTGCACGGCTTCTCTCTTAGATAGTGCTAACGGATAAAGTCTGGCAAAAACAGTTCGTATTCTACTGCTTCAGTACCGTATTCAAAATTCTTTACCATCCCTAGTTTATGTGAAAACACTTCCTGTTTATCAGTTAAAATGTTATAAATTTCGGCTTTTTGTTCCGACGTTTGTTCTTGTATGTCCTCAATAACTTTTTTAAAAGCATCGGTTTTTGTGTCATCAATCATTACGTTCTTCACATGGCATATTTCATATAAATTAGACAAAGCATCATTTCCCAGGTCTAGTTCTAATACCAATGACTTTACTTTGGTGTCTTGTGAAGTTTCGTTTTCAGCAAACCTAATTTCCAGAATGTCAGCTTTACTATTAAGTTTTGACAATACCGCTACCACAATCAATGAATACTTTTTGTTTGTCTATCCAATCAATACCCAAAATCACTTCAACACTCAACTCGGGTACGACGAGGAAGCTGTCTTCAAATTTCTGTCCATTAATTTCAAATTCTTTATATACTAGTCTTCGAATAGGCTTACTGGATTTGCCACTTACTCCTACAATATTCACACCATCTACTGACATCATAACTAACCCAGGTTTATTTGAAATGTGTTCAAAGAAGGATTGTGAAATAGCACTAATTTGGGATCCAGTGTCTAAAAGTACCTGCAAATTAATACCGTAAATTTCGACTGCGATGATTGTTTAATTGTTCTAGTTTCCGCAGCTTCCTGTTCCTCCCATAACAAATCTTGTTTGACCATCAGATCGGTCCAAGATATGTTATTCACAGGCAACTTTTATGAATCCGGGGGCTTTTTCGTTTTTTTGATTTCTACTTCCTTTACAACTCTCATCAACTCTTGCCCCGGCATTATATTGTCGGGTGGCTCTTTCTTCTTCAGATCGGTATTTACCACCGGACTCTGTTCAGAAAAAACCTCACTGTGCTTTTTGGATATATTTTCTGTAATGCTTTGTTCTCTTACCTCTATTTCAACGTTTTATTCATCTGAACCATCACTCATTTCACATTGATTCTAGCATGAATGCTACTCTAGGGCAACGAGGCAGCTCATAGTTTGATCTTTCGTTATTTCCATTATTTTCACGTATCTGATCCTTTCCTAAAATTGCTATTTCACTTTTGGTCACAGGTATTTCTTCAATATCACTTCGGATGACATAAACTCTAACTTCATATTTTGTACAATCGCCTAGGATTTTAGTGGTTCGCATATATTCGCCTGAATCTATATTTTCATGACAATCACCAGCATTTGCTTGTACGAGGTTTTCATCAGCCTGGATCACATCCGCACTATTGGGGATTTAATCCTCCTCCAGATTCCTATTTATAACTACCATTTTTCAGTTTTTTCCCCATTTCCCTAACCTCTTCCTCTGAAATTGCTGCTCGCGCACCTTGTCCTGTGCTGACTACTTCCACAACCTTTTCATCTTCGGGCAACGTCCTCTTCCCAACGTTTCGACTTTAATTCTGGCTATATATAATCTTCTTCAAAATTTTCTCACTCATATTGTTCTATACTGTGAATCAAAATATCACACACTTCTGCGATCCCTGACGAGTCCCCTTCGCACAACTTGTGTATCTTTTCACTTCTGCTTAATAACATGTCCGACTCTCCTTTCATTTCAGTGATATTCTCCACCAAAACAGGTCCACTGAATTCCTTTGTTATGTTATCTCGTCCTACTGCCGCTACTGGAGCCTCATGTTGTCCAGCTGATCGCTCCGCCAAGTTCGATTCATGCGGTGGACTACTAGTAGTAGTAGTAGTACCTTGTAACGTTGTTACTTTAATTTGCTATGAAATCGGTGCTAATAGACAATAAAAGCAGGTTAAAACTGTGAGCTGTCTGGGAAAGTTAACCGTGCATTACTGCGCAACTGTTTCACCAGGTATCCAGTCTAGCTTACCAAATTCCCAACCAGACTAACATTAATTATAATCTTCTAATAGTCATACGACAACCGGTGATATGTATATAAAAAAGAGAATTTAAATAAAAAGAAATAAATCAGTTTATGAAACTTCCTGGCAGATTAAAACTGTGTGCCCGACCGAAAATCGAACTCGGGACCTTTGCCTTTCGCGGGCAAGTGCTCTACCAACTGAGCTACCGAAGCATGACTCACGCGCGGTACTCACAGCTTTACTTCTGCCAGTACCTCGTCTCCTACCTTCCAAACTTTACAGAAGCTCTCCTGCGAACCTTGCAGAACTAGCACTCCTGAAAGAAAGGATATTGCGGAGACATGGCTTAGCCACAGCCTGAGGGATGTTTCCAGAATGAGATTTTCACTCTGCAGCGGAGTGTGCGCTGATATGAAACGAGGTACTGGCA
Organism: Schistocerca nitens; assembly: GCF_023898315.1. NCBI lineage: Eukaryota > Metazoa > Arthropoda > Insecta > Orthoptera > Acrididae > Schistocerca > Schistocerca nitens. The sequence continues at coordinate 315,238,406 of NC_064621.1, read as the reverse complement.
GAAGTAAAGCTGTGAGGACCGGGCGTGAGTCGTGCTTCGGTAGCTCAGTTGGTAGAGCACTTGCCCGCGAAAGGCAAAGGTCCCGAGTTCGAGTCTCGGTCGGGCACACAGTTTTAATCTGCCAGGAAGTTTCATATCAGCACACACTCCGCTGCAGAGTGAAAATCTCATTCTGGAAACATCCCCTAGGCTGTGGCTAAGCCATGTCTCCGCAACATCCTTTCTTTCAGGAGTGCTAGTTCTGCAAGGTTCGCAGGAGAGCTTCTGTAAAGTTTGGAAGGTAGGAGACGAGGTACTGGCAGAAGTAAAGCTGTGAGTACCGCGCGTGAGTCGTGCTTCGGTAGCTCAGTTGGTAGAGAACTTGCACGCGAATGGCAAAGGTCCCGAGTTCGAGTCTCGGTCGGGCACACAGTTTTAATCTGCCAGGAAGTTTCATATTAGCGCACACTCCGTTGCAGAGTGAAAATCTCATTCTGAAATCAGTTTATGTTTGGAAATTTATTTTAACATTGTTCATTGAAATTTCAGCATATTAAACTTGATTCTTTACTAAGGTGGTGCCTTATTTAGGATTGTGATAATGTGAGTTTGTAATCTTATGGAAGACATCAAATAGGGAGCCAAGATTGGGAGACTACATACAACACTGCATTCATAAAATAACACACAAAGAACGTTGAAACATATGCAAGAGGAAATGAACAACAACCAACCGATTCAATTTTCACCCAAAGAAGTTACGTTCGAAGCGACATCCTGTCCGTCATGTAATTACCACACACTGGTATACTAAATTAATACTAACGCTCTGCGAAATCTTCCCGAAAAGACTAGCTGAGGGCTACGTTGATGCATTCACCACATGCTTCACATGGTCAACTTGGTTTACACAAAGAGTGTAACTCCACAATAATTTTGATAATTAAAGTAAATTACATCGAAACGCAATTTACTAAAGAAAAACCTTGAACTGGTTACTATCGTCTTACTATTAACCTGATGGGTCAAACAGTTATATAAGCACGTGGTACTGGTCTCGCAAAGTACACCCCACGTGGGTTGAACATAGAGAAAAGTTGCTATATAAAAAAAATATTGTCAAGACGAGACGTTATAATCACACGAGCATTCGCATTTAAGATTGATGATCTTAGTTAGAGTTACTGATCCACACGTGGTTCCACTTTACTCACAAAGTAGTGACAAAGCAACTACCGGAAGATATTCTGAACTTCGCATGCGAATTACACTGTGTTGCAATTTAAGATAACATTAGATATTTTAGAGATAAACCTGAAATAAAGGTGATTAAATTTTCAGTTAGGCTGAAATTATGAAATCCATTGTCCTGCAGACTTAGCAGACACGTGCTTAGCCAGAGATCTTACCACTTCAGACGCTCGCCACGGACAGTCTGACCTGCGCTCCTACCGAGCGTGCTTCCCAGATACAAACGGAAGTGACCAGAGAGACAGCTTCCTATGCCAACATGACTAGGGACAGACAGAAACATGCTAAAAATGGAAACCTCTCTGCTTTGAGAAAGCGTAGCTACCTGTTCCGACGTTGGTCCTACTGTTCTCTTGCAGACAGGCTTGTCTGCTACCCTCAAGCATGCAACTAGAAACACATTTGCTCATTCATCCTGTCACACAGAAGGGAAGGGGGATGACAGTATTTTATCATATACAGTATATAAAGGAAAGCGGATGTAGGTTCCGTATGAGACTGTGTGACATGAATTACATATAAACTGTGTTTTAAAGTATAGTAGTGTGACAGATCGTTCTTGTTTATGTGTAAAATTAACACGTTTCACTACTCAGTCTCCTCCCAGATAGTCAGAAACGCCACAGTAAATTTAGAAGAGGAATTTATGCCGTAAATGACAACAGATTTAAGAAATTAACATGAAAGGAATCCAACAGAGACCTTCCATAACCCCAACGCTCTGGGAAAAGACTGTGCAGGGAATTTTCTGGTCATGCTAGGACATTCCCAAGCAGGCTTCTCACACCCAACTTAAACCAAAAATGTTAAGAAAAGGCAAAAGGTCACCAGCTACTTGCTAAAACACAATAATTTCAACAAATCTTTAAAATCTACCAATTTCAAACAGAAAAAGAACACAATCTGTGGCACCTATTTCAAACATAGTGTAGACCTATTTCGGTCAGCAAGTAAAAACAATGGTTCCTGTGTCAGTAATATGTAAACAATTTCTGGTTGTTACCCTTATGGAGTTCACCAGTATTTGCTCATTGCAAGAGCCAACTGATCACAGGAAAATTTATGACTGTTTATTAACAAGTAAAATTTACGAAAATAGCAAAGTTGCCACAGCAATTAAAAAAGAACATGAAAATAACAACAGTATTATAAAGCAGAACATTACAATGCACAATCCGAAAAAGCCAAAGAAAATGATAATAAGAGAAAAAAAAACATGTTTTACAAAGTGGTTATCGCAAAAAAATTGTATATCTTATAAAACTTATAATTTGTAGAATCAAAATAACTTTGTGGTACTAATTAAATCAATTTACTATATTTCAGTTAGTTAGCAAACAATGAGCACTGTGTCATTATACTGAAAATACAATTAATTATGTGATTGTTACACTTATGGGGTTCCTCACTATAAATATGCCCCATGCAAAGGCTAATCGATCACAGTCCCATGAGAATGAATAGCTATCTGACTGATAAACGAAGCAATGCCACAGGAATGCATTTACGAAACAAAATATCACAAATCTAATACATCACACAAAAACAAACATTGAGAAATAAAACAGCTCTGAAAGTTCAATAGTCACATCTAAAAAAAAACACCAATAAATAAAACACCTGCAAAATACAAGAGTCAAAGTCTAAAAAAAAAAATTGAGCACCTGCAGAGTACAAGAGTCAGTCTAATAAACACCAATAAATCGAACCCCTGCAAAACACACGAGTCAAGGTTTCTCTGACAGAAACACATATGCATTGAACTAAGAACCGTATAATCACTGCTCACTGACACACTCAGCAGTTCCACTGTTCCGAGGCACAATATAGGAGGGGGAGGGGGTCGTCGCTGCAGCTGTCAGTAGGGATTTTTGTCCATCTGTTGCGTGCAATCCCGCCGTCTCTGCCCTCTCATGAAGTTCTCTTGGTGGCCCGTGTCACGTACATCTAGATTTGGTTCCATGTTTCTGTTGTCTAATTCCTGCGGTATCCTCGTTTGACATCCCAGGTTGATATTCCTGGGCAAGGATGACACTTAATGGCTCTTCTTTGTGCCACCCTTAGCTACCAGAGAACATCGAACTATGATTTAGTGCCGTTTGACAGTGGGCATCCGCCAGGAAATGTTGATAGGCGTAGTTGAAGTCTGCCAGTTTCTCTGGACAGTATGTGTCAAAAGGCTCCACGCCCCTTGTATTGTTAAATTCTTGAGTTATCCTCAATTGGCTCGCCGGTTTGATATTCCTGGGCAAGGATGACACTTAATGGCTCTTCTTTGTGCCACCCTTAGCGACCAGAGCACATCGAACCATGATATACTGTCGTTTGACAGTAGGCATCCGTCGGGAAATGTCGATAGACGTCGTTGACGTCTGCAAGTTTCTCTGGACAGTACCTGTCAAAAGGCTCCACGCCCCTTTATCCACTGTCTTTTGTCGTTTCACCGCTGCCGTCTCGTCACGGTCGCGTGCGTGTGGTGCGTTGCCAGCAGATGGATTTCCGCGTGGTGGTCCGCTCGGCCATCTAGGTCATCGCCTCGACGGAGGGTTGCACTGGTGCGGCCGGCCTTTAGCTCCGGGTGCAAGGGAAAGTGTTTGCCGTGTACCCTTCTTTTGTGGTCGACCGTGATCCCGAAGTGGCCCGGTTGACAGTATGTCCTGCTGGGAAACCTTACTGTTTACAACTAGTCCTCCTCCTCGCTGCTCCCACTGCCTCGTAAGAGTTTAGCCGGTTCGTTTTCACGTTGTCAACTGCATTCACAGAAATTGTTAATCATAGTTATGTGATTACAAAATGTCATACATAAACCACTTAGTATTGTCTTTCACAATTTTTAAGAACAAAAGTGGGACTTATTTTTTTTAAAAAAAGAGTTACATGAATCGACAATATAAAAATAAAAGTTAAATGACTTGACAATATAAAAAATTTAAGTGAAATGACTTGACAGTATAAAAATAAAAATTAAATGAACTGATAATATAATATCTAAATCCACATCACTAATGTGATTCACTTCCGTTTCAATAAATCAAATGCTACTTATTAATTCACTAAAATGAATAGGATTATGCCTTGTGGACGTATAGGTTAGGACAGCATAGGGTTCAAATGTTATTTACACACACACATGCACACCTGTTGACTATTCTACAAACTAACTACCCATAAGCATGAATTACTCAAAATTCTACTTCAATCCACTACTAGTTAATCCAACAAGCTACTTCAATGCTACTCCAACACAGTGTTTATACCACTACAACATTGTTCTAATTCGTCCTCTTCCTGACGCTCGCGGCATATGTCTTGTCACATGTTAAATATGGAGAAACTTTCCTTAAACACACACAGTAAAAAGAACAATGGTTATTTACACGCCAAAACATTTATACCAGTTGACACACCTGATAAGAGACTCGCAATTATACATTTATCATACTCATATGTTTACACATAAAACAGTAAGAAAATTTCATCTAAAATTATGTTATCACAAGAATTAATCACACAGATGACTCTGAGAAGGGTAAAAAAAATTTTTACTGTGCAGGTTATACTACGTTTTCTTACCCATTTCGTTCCTTCTTTAAGTTACCTTTCGCTTTCAAATCAGTTATTTCGCCTGTGGTGGTCATTCTGGATTCATTTATCATGAATGGCAAAATTGTGGTCACCTCTATTCTGTAAAACAGTTTCATCTTAACATATTGAACTTGCAACAGACACAAAAGATCCGAATCCTCCAGTAGTTTAAATGACAAATATTTTGCTTAATCCTTATTACATTAAACCAAGCTTTCCTTCGGTCCCATAATCAAAATTATTTAATCTTCCTCTACCTTCAAGAGGGAAATTTCCTCAGTACAAATCATATAGGCTGCAGTGCATCCCGCACCAGCGAAAACAGTAAGCTGTAATGTTCACAGCATCAGCAAAACACAAAAACGTCTCTTTTCTAGGACCAAAAGCAGAACAATTTTTCAGACTCTGGGTCAACATCAGTCAAGACTACAAAAAAAAAAAGGAACCATATATCTGTTCCATTCTCCATTTTCTGGAAAACTTCTCGTCATTTGACTGCCATAATATTATTTCAGGGCCACGTAAATTACACAAACCACAACTCTTCTTTCACTTGAAGGGAATCAATCTACTTACGAAATCCACAGACAGCAGACAGCTGTAAAGAACATAAAAAGACATATACAATCCATACTAACATATCATCGCATACTGGGAAGCCATTGGTTAAACAATCGTATTATCGCATCCTGTTTTCAAGATTCCAAACTTACTCATATCTTTCTCAGAGTTCTCCTATCTTAAAATATTCATACAGCACGCATACTATAGTAATAGATCCTCATTTATACCGACAGATATAGAATAGTAATAGATAGGTAGTAGCACTGAAAGCAGAAAATCGGAAACACGGCTACTAACAGCTGGGGACCTGGGTTTTCCAGACCCATAATACCCACAGATCGGATATTCCCCTGAGTTTTGCATTATTTCAACACAGATCTTGCTACCCTCAGGAGCGACTCGTTTCAGTTTACACACAAATAAAAAACATAAACAGCATTTCACTCGTTCACAAAGAAACCTTTTATGTTCACATTTGAACCAACCTAAATCCTAATTGCACAAGGAAAGAAAAAAAAAACTACAAACATCACTTCAATGAATCACATAGAAACATCTTTATCACTATTTTTACCAACATATTATTCAAAATGCATGTGTCACAAATGTAAACTAATCAATTCATTCTCCTCTCAATAAACCCTATGTACTTATTTGCCATGTCGCTCATTTGCTCCGATTGGGCGTCTTCTGCGCTAATCGTTTGTCATTGCCGGTTTTGTTCATTTCCATTTGCTGGATTATGTCTAGGGTTAGCCGGCCGAATTTCAACATCACGTGGTGCTCTGCCTACAGTCCTATTCCCACCGTGTTCACTGTAGTATCGATTCTGGTTGCCATAACTGCTGCGTTCACGATCCTGTCCACGTCCTCTATCATTTCCGTTGTTCCACCTGTGTTCGCGACTGTTACCCCAGTTTCTATACGGCCTGTCCCGATTATTGTTCCGTTCGCGTCGCGACGACCAGTCACGCCATTGGTTAGTACGACGGCCACGACTGCGATCGCGCTGCTGTGCCCCGTAATAACTTTGTGCCTGATTAGGCGGGCATTCTGCTGTATTATTTTCCAACTCTTGGAGAAGTGTCTTAAACGTTTCCACGTCCTCTTTGCATCGTCCCGCAAGAATGACGTGGCGCAAGTGCATCGGTAATTTGGTGATGCATATCCTAATTAGTTCCGCAGGTCCGTATTGATCGTATAGAAATTGATTCGCCTGCAGCATGTGGTCGAATAGGCGTGCTGGGATGCCAAAACCAGACTGGTTCAAATTTGGCAGCATAATTATGCCATGCTTGACCCTATCTTGTGCCGCTTCCGACCAATAGGCGGAGAGAAAGGCTTGTCGAAACTCCCGAGTGTAGTTGCAGTGACGCGCTGCCGACCTCATGTGAATCGCCGGTTCGCCTTCCAAATAGCCACACATATATTCTATCTTATGTGAACTTGCCCAGTCGGGGGGAAGACAAAACTCAAATTGCTCGAGCCATGCTCGTGGATGTATTCCTTTTTGCGAATTTCGAAATATCTCAAACTTTCTCACCGTAAGGAAATGTTTGAAATCAAATCCCCGCATTTCCTCCCGGCGAGGCCCTTGAATGTTTCTATTTTTCTCATATCTGCCCCTCAAAATTCATTCTTCCCTGTCGTCAAAATCTCCCTCGTGGCCGGAGTTCCTCTCTGTACTGTTCGTACGGCTATTTTTAGTGCTATTGGCAAGTTCGGAATCACACGCCATGCGGTTTTCCAGATGCGCCACGCATTCTTGTAATTCGCCTGTTACAGCTTTGTGCCGCCTGTTCACTTCAAACTGTCCCTTCTGAAATCTAAGAAGCGAAAGCACTTCTTCAGTCTCTGCGGCCGCTACCGGTGAAGAATTGTTCTCGCTTTCCGTCACCTTCATCGTGCCTACGATGTCCGCTAATGCCGCAATATTATCATGTATTTGTCTGTTGTCCTCCACCCCAGTCTGCTTCAATTGTTCTAATTGCTGTTCGAGTGCGTGAATCGCTCGACCGTTGTCCGCTACTGTGTTGCTAAAGGACGCGGGACAATGCGTTTCCGCCTCCTGGACCCTGGAAAGTACCTGCTGGTGTTCGCTTTGGCATTCTTCTCTCAGCGCTTGGAAATTCCTAAGTAGCTGTTCTTCGCGCTCTTTCGATTCCGCATCGCGACTCCGTTTGCCATGTTCTAAGGATTGCAGACGATCATCGATTTGTTCAAATGTACGGCCTAATTCTTTCATAATATCACTTTTTATTTCACTTGCCAGATTGTTTATTCTTTGGGAGATATCATCGGACACTCTCTGCATCGACTTGTCGACTTTATTTGTCTGCTGGATTAGTTTTTCGTCTATTTGTTCGCCAAGCTCGCGGATCGATTTTTCAGATTTCTGCGACATTTGTTCACCTAGCTCTCGGATCGATTTTTCGGATGATTCTTTTTGTTCTCGAAACGATTTTTCTGATTTCTCTGCGTTTTCTTTATTTTGATGCAATAAGGCTTTTATGAGTTCTGCCAATTCAATTGGGTTAGTTGGAGGCAAATTAATTTCTGGCTCTGCTATGAGCCCGTTCGTCCTCTTTCGCGTTTCCTCTGAAGTATTCCCCATTGCATTTTCGGAACCGTCCGACGTGTTAATATTCGAAATCGAAATATCCCCTTGGTCCATGTTGCATAAGTTGTTGGACCGTCTACTTTTAGCTTGGTTACGAGTCTGCATTGGTTTAATTTTTACCCGGTACGCAACACACTAATCAGAATAAATGTATCCCCCAAAAATTACGACAGTCACACGAAAGGTACCCAACTTAGTACGCACTTTTTCACAAGCAAAACAAATTTATATCTTTGATCGAAGTCAGTGCAATTTACAAGCGAGAAGAAAAACACATACATATAAAACACACAAATATAGAAAACAAAACAAGACAAACAACACAACGCCGCTCAACAACACCGTGAAACTTTTGAAAGTCTTCTCAGAAACAACGCAGAAGTTGTTTGAACGCTGCAGGGAAAAAAAATTTAAGATTATACAACGCTCGCAATCTGTTTCAGAGATTCCAGAGTCTAGCGGAATGACAGAACAGGGTCGCCATGTGTAACGTTATTACTTTAATTTGCTATGAAATCGGTGCCAATAGACAATAAAAGCAGGTTAAAGCTGTGAGCTGTCTGGGGAAGTTAACCGTGCATTACTGCGCAACTGTTTCACCAGGTATCCAGTCTAGCTTACCAAATTCCCAACCAGACTAACATTAATTATAATCTTTCAATAGTCATACAACAACCAGTGATATGTATATAAAAAAGAGAATTTAAATAAAAAGAAATAAATCAGTTTATGTTTGGAAATTTATTTTAACATTGATCATTGAAATTTCAGCATATTAAACTTGATTCATTACTAAGGTGGTGCCTTATTTAGGATTGTGAAAATGTGAGTTTGTAATCTTACGGAAGACATCAAATAGGGAGCCAAGATTGGGAGACTACATACAACACTGAATTCATAAAATAACACACAAAGAACGTTGAAACATATGCAAGAGGAAATTAACCACAACCAACCGATTCAATTTTCACCCAAAGAAGTTATGTTCGTAGCGCAATCCTGTCCGTCATGTAATTACCACACACTGGTATACTAAATTCATACTAACGCTCTGTGAAATCTTCCCGAGAAGAATAGCTGAGGGCTACGTTGATGCTTTCACCACATGCTTCGCATTAGGGAGGACGACGGTTCAATCCCGTGTCCGGCCATCCTGATTTAGGTTTTCCGTGATTTCCCTAAATCACTCCAGGCAAATACCGGGATGGTTCCTCTGAAAGGGCACGGCTGACTTCCCCATCCTTCCCTAATCCGATGAGACCGATGACCACGCTGTCTGGTCTCCTTCCCCAAAACCAACCAACCAACCAACCACATGCTTCACGTGGTCAACTTGGTTTACACAAAGAGTGTAACTCCACAATAATTTTGATAATTAAAATAAATTACATCGAAACGCAATTTACAAAAGAAAAACCTTGAACTTGTTACTATCGTCTTACCACTAACCTGATGGTTCAAACAGTTATATAAGCACATGGTACTGGTCTCGCAAAGTACACCCCACGTGGGTTGAACATAAAGAAAAGTTGCTATATAAAAAAAAATATTGTCAAGACGAGACGTTATAATCACACGAGCATTCGCATTTAAGATTGATGATCTTAGTTAGAGTTACTGATCCACACGTGGAACCACTTTACTCAAAAAATAGTCACAAAGCAACTACCGGAAGATATTCTGAACTTCACACGCGAATTACACTGCGTTGCAATTTAAGATAACATTAGATATTTTAGAGATAAACCTGAAATAAAGATGATTAAATTTTCAGTTAGGCTGAACTTAAGAAATCCATTGTCCTGCGGACTTAGCAGACACGCGCTTAGCCAGAGATCTTACCACTTCAGACGCTCGCTACGGACAGACTGACCTGCTCTCCTACCGAGCGTGCTTCCCAGATACAAACGGAAGTGACCAGAGAGACAGCTTCCTATGCCAACATGACTAGGGACAGACAGAAACATGCTAAGAATGGAAACCTCTCTGCTTTTAGAAAGCGTAGCTACCTGTTCCGACGTTGGTCCTACTGTTCTCTAGCAGACAGGCTTGTCTGCTGCCCTCAAGCATGCTACTAGACACACATTTGCTCATTCATCCTGTCACACAGAAGGGAAGGGGGATGACAGTATCTTATCATATAAAGTATATAAAAGAAAGCGGATGTAGGTTCCGTATGAGACTGTGTGACATGAATTACATATAAACTGTTTTTAAATTATTAGTAGTGTGACAGATCGTTCTTGTTTATGTGTAAAAGTAACACGTTTCGCTACTCAGTCTCCTCCCAGATAGTCAGAAACGCCACAGTAAATTTAGAAGAGGAATTTATGCCGTAAATGACAACAGATTTAAGAAATTAACATGAAAGGAATCCAACAGAGAGCTTTCAAACTTTATTCATCCGTAGATATCTTTTTACATGGATATAAGACATGTCAAAGTATTTACAAATTTAGATGAATTTAAATAAGCTAATTATTATAGACATATATTTACAGACTTCTAGTCAGAGACATTCATTACATTCAATCCTGGTGTACAATAATGTTTTAAAAGTAACTTATTAGTTAGTGTAATGCCACATAGCTCATTCATATCTCACTATCGTCACTGCAAACACTGTACACACCTTGTTTCATAACACTTCACTCACTGCGCGCGCGCGCGCACACACACACACACACACACACACACACACACACACACACACACACACACTCACACACACATGCACGCACGCATGCACACCGGTGATCTCTTGGCCATTTTCTGTACCGCAACTTCCCATTTGCTATCTCAAAAAACTGAGTCAGCTTAGGTCCATAATGAATGAGATGTTGAGCTCAGAAAAGGAAGAGGTGTTAGTATTGTGCTATGCATACCTTGTGGGTAAGTACCTGTAGAAAAGAAAAAAAGAAGGAAGAAACATAAAGTGAAGGTGTTATATGGAATGTTGGATATTTTATAATCATTATTAATCATATTATTTGTTTGTACAACATTTTTTATCAAACCGCTACTCTGTTTTAGCTACGTAATCTTCAAAGTATAAAATGAATTGCATAACAGGTTCTTTTTAGCTGCCTTTTTAAGTAAGTGTATTTTGGCAATTTCTTTACGCTCTTTTGGTAATTTATTGTACAGTTATATTCCTTGGTAGAAAATGCTGTTTAGAGTTTTATGTTTATTTTCTCTTGGTAAATGTAAGTTGAGTCTATCTCTTGTTGCATGATCATGGACATAGATGTTTGTGCAGTAATTACCAACGTTGTTTTTGATGTTTACAACTGAAGAGATCCTTTCAATGACCTCAATTAGTATTTTTGGTTATTATTCTTATGGCTCTTTTCTAGAGTTTAAAATTGTGTTCATATTTTGTGCATTTGTTCCCCAAAGAAGAATTCCATAGTTAAGAATTGAGTGTGTATATGTATAATATGTAATTAAAAGGCGCTGCATATTCCACACAGATGATAGGATTCTAAGGACATAACATGCTGATGATGGTCTGTTTGCAAGTACGTTTGTATGTTCACACCACTTCAACTGAGAATCAATATTCATTCCTAAAAATTTTGCATTTATTACACATTCTTATAGAGGTGCCACCTACATTTAATTTAACATTGTCATTTTTCCTCTTCAAACTGAAATTCATGGCATTAGTTTTCTTTGTGTTGAATGTCACTTTATTACTTATTGACCAATTATAAACTTCCTTGTGAGTTTCATGTGCTTTCTCGGTAAGGGAAGACGATTTTTTCACCATGAGTGACACTACTGGGAAAGTCATTGATATATATCAGGAACAGTATTGGTCCAAATATGCTATCTTGCGGAAACCCTATGTTAATGTATTTTGGTTCTGATAAGTATTTTACTAAATGTTTCGATCTATTTAAAGTATATGTTATCTCTACCCTTTGTACCCTATCTGTACCGAAATCAGTCATTATCTACCCTTCTTATTCCTAATTGGTATTTCATCTGAGCCTACTGAATTTTTATTTTTTTATCTTTAATTTGTATTACTGGACTTCAATCTCTGTGGTTGGAAGTAATATCATTGTATTTAGCGCAACATTATTTACAGGTGTTATATAATTGTTTGGGGGAATTTTTGCAACTTCAATTGCTACTGCCTGCCGCATTTTAACCTATACGTGACTCATACAGGCCATCACCTGCCGTTCTGCTTAAATTCTCTTTGCTTATTCTTGTATACTTTCTTTAGTTTTGGCCCATAATCTATGTTTGCGCGAATGTGACCTTTAAAACACACGGGCCTTAATCTTCTGTGCCATTTCGGTTTTGAAAATTTCGCGGTACAAACCCCCGAGCCTGAAATGACATTTTACGACGACCTCTGCCTCTACCTCTTTGCAACATATTTACTTGGTAACACTTGTTCTTAGTTTGTTCATTATGCTCTCGATTTTCTCTACTACGGATGTTATTACTTAGGCGATAATCACTGTTCTGTCTCCAGTGTCTATTTCGATAGGAACAGGGTTCTCGGTATTCTGCACACTTAGGAGACTATCCTACATCGGTTCGTGATTAGGATAACATTAGGATTCAAACACAGGTTTATAGAACTTCGATTATTATCGAAAACACCAACACAAATTATCTGGTCCATGTTATGATACATATCTGTGTGCCTGAAGTTGGTGGAGCAGTGGCGATGTAGCGGCTAACTGTACTCACTGCTCTTGATGTTGAATGATCATTACAATTTCTTCTCGGCGACGGATTTTTATCGTATTAGAGCCATATCGTATTCCCAAGAGCACCATCCAACAGCCAAATCCACATCCGAGGCAAACTTCCGTACAAAACGCCTTCGAAATGCCTCCTTTGGCACCCTCGATTTTTACCGTGGAATGACTAACGACTGACTGCGTACCATTCCCACCAAGAAACCGCCCAGTCCGATCGCCAAAACCACCTTTTACCTCGCGCCCAGCCACTTCCGTTGAGGAGGGGATTCCCTGCTGCTTTCACATTTTACAATACAAGATACCTAAGCATGAACCAGCTTCCAATACATAAATGTTCCTTTATGAACATACACATATAAAATTTCGTTATTGGAAATATCATTTAACTTTTTCGTATATACATTGCAAACTTCACAAATGAATGACGTTCACTAATAAAGAATAACCACATCGTAGTCACAGATACATAGTTACACAGCATAAACCTACTTCTAATCGATATTGGTTTTACAATCTTTAATTCTATGTAGCCTCAAAAACCAACTAATAACACCACTTCGAAATCTCGGATCTCCTTACCTTCCACATTTTAATACAAGAAGATTATAGTACATTCAAAACACTATGAGTGCAGGTTTTTAATGTTTACTAAATTGTAAGCAGCAGTACCTTGTTCAACACTGCATTTTAGAAGCTCAGCATTTACGTTTACATCTTGTGACTCTTCAAGCTTTCCCTGGGCATGTGTTGTAAATAGTCTTCACGGATTTGCACAAAGTGATCCGGCGGCAAACCCGTGAAAACTATTTTGCATCTTCATCAGATGTATGTGTTGTGTTCTAACAAAACTTATTTCTTTCCAAATTTCTAAATCACGAATACATAGCGTTCAATATTACACATACCTTTTTATGTTAGTGATTCAACTTGGTAACCAAAGAGTGTACATACTACAGTTTTTGCATATTCAGCAAAAGATAGAAAATATTTCAGTGCATCAATATATTCGCATACACCCGTTCAACAAATGAGAAGATCAATGCTATCTCTACGAAACTAAATGTATCGCATTAGCAGGTAGATGTCTACAAAAACATGCCACCTTCCGTCTTCTATGTTCACTCAGTTAAATATCCTTATTTGAATACTTTCATGGAAACAGCTTTGGTACATGGTCGCAAATTGCAGTGTTTCTGAAATTTCAAGAAATTAATCAAATTTTACAATCAGATTTCTATTCGTCAATTTTTTTTTTGTGTTTGGCACGTAACTTGTTTCGAGTTATGTAACATGTTTTTTTGCCACTAGAGAGGTTATCTTTTGCAGAGTAGATGTTGTTCAGTTTCTATGTAGTTGCTCGTCACACAGGAGGAAACCAGATTTAGTATTTGACAACTACACTACTGAAAAGAGTTTTTAGCAATTTTCGTTTTAAATTTATGTCGGTTAGCGATACTGTCTTTTGGACACTGGAAAACTGCTTTCCACATTACACTGATATGTTAACACATAATATTTATTGCTGCATGGTAGAAGCAAAATTATTCGTTTTCATTTTCTGCTGTGATTAATGGTATACATTTTGTAATCTGCATTCACTTATTAGTCGAATTATTATTAAATGCTTAAGTATCTACAAAAACAAGCGTTTTCTCAATGTCAGCAGAATTTTGTGTCACCGCTGTGTTAATCGAAGCGTCGCTGTGTAAATATTGCCTACATGTATGTTCATGTGACCAGACATCTAAAATTTCTTCACCCAATAAATGTCATTATTCTCAGAGGCGTTGTCCCTGACTTTCCTAGAAATTACAGCTGTGTAACAAAGCTTGATATTTGGTGAACTGCTTTTTCTCGTGAGCAGTAAAATATTAACCTGTCTAGAAATGAAAGGTTTGTATTCAGCACAAGTTTAGCATTACGTTTGTTACATCCTTCAAATCCCATGGACGAAATAAATAATTATCCTGAAGACGACTAGCGGATTGGTAGAACTGAAATGGATGATCTGAAATATTCTGAATCTTAATGGAGCAGTATAACTCAACAAAAAATCTAGACCTTCATTTTATGAACGTGGAAAGTCATAAACAAATAGAAGAATACTATACTATGAAAATACTATACTATGAAAAGAAATGAAATAGGTATTAATTTACATTAACCTCTATTCGTGGACTTAGAAATTTTATATGGATGTCGCATCCTGCAACTGTCTTTAGATATGGAGCCCAGTCAGCAGCACCAAGGTAAAGAGAGTGAATTTGAATTTTCAGTGCCATCCTGTCAGACTGGCAAAAACCATACGTACATTAGCGTTATATCGATATCAACTGCATACGCAGATTACACATTTCATTAAAAATTACTAGTCAAAGTGGGATTCGACTTTAATAAATAAAAGTGGGGAATGTCGAACAGGATAGTCTGAACACGAATTTTATTAATGAATCAAGGCTAATTAACAGTATCTGTAGGTGTAACTGAAAACGAACGTTCAAATTTGTGTGCTTATGTTGAATTGTGAGTGTCAGGGATAGACAACAGTTTTATTCACAACATAAGAAGGGAGGATGTGTTGATTCAATTTTTACAAATACTGAACGCAGATGAGAAGGCAGGTACTGAAAACTTAACGGAAACTTATCGGAAATTGGTAACAGATAATTAACTACAGTGCAAGATGACAATACTGAAGAGACAATAAGCAGCAATCGAAGACACCTAGTGAAAAATTAATGGACATTTGAACAAAAAACTCCTTGATTATAATCAAAATATTAAGAAGAGGTATGAATAAAACACTTAATTCTTGATATTCACAATGACATGCAGCGTCAGTACAATGAATTTAAGGCGATATATAAGATTTCTCTCCTTGAACAACAATCTGAAATCTGGTGCAGAATTAAGATACATTGTCAGCAGTCAGAAGTAGATCTTACCGTGATACATGCATATGTCAGCTCGCAGCATGGAACTGACAAACATGCCCTAACCGACAATACAGTGTTGAATAACAATGTACTTAAAAATATTTTCATGATTAGAAACTAGAAAAAGGATTTAGTAATGGAAATTACGTTAACATAAAGTGACTATTTTTTTAAACTAAGTGTCATTATAAATTTAAATACCATTACCTTTATATTATTTAAAAAATGTGGAAAGGTACTACCGGAGTAACTTCCCCTGCCGTTCCCACTTTGCACCCTTCCGTCCGTGCCACTCTTCCTTCCTGTTCTTCACGCCTTCAACATCCCTATCTTTGCCTGTTTTAATCCTGTCGCTTTGCCCCACTCCCCCCGCTCCAACTAATTGAACAACTGTCTCATCTTCCTTGCCCTTACTGTCGTCCCTCAAACCTTCCCACCCCCCCCCCCCTTCTATCTCTATGTCTGTCTATCACCAGTCCACTCTAACTCATTTGGAAACTTTGGTATTTATAATGGTTTCCCTTTTGACATGACCCATCTGTGATCTTAGTGGGTTTCACCATATTAAATCATTTTAAATGTTATACCAAACCGAATTCCTTTCCTATGATATGTGGGTTATGCTCCCAATGTTTTGTCTTCAAATAATACTTACCTGAATAATGTTATGGAGCTGCATATTATATTTGAATAATGTTACGTATTTGCATATTGCGCTTTTCGTCCACCTTTCCTCCTCCCCTCTTCTTGCCCACTCTTCCCGTCCCAGTAATACACTCTAACGACGTAAACGTATTGTAAATATGTTTATCATGTTTTAGCTTAATTATCTACCTAAAAAAGAGAAAAATATACTCAAAAAAGTATGGTCAATTCTGATATAATATAACTTTAAATAACATCGTTTCTTACATATACTGCTGGCCACCGTAAATGCAACACCAAGAAAGACAAGAGGTAGCACAACAAGATTTATTTTGTAGATAACATGTTGACTAAGTATCAAATAATTACGTTTACAGACATCTGTGACATGTGGTTCCTGCCAGAATCAGTAGCCAGAGTAGCCGCCATTGTTGGAGATCACCGCTGCCACACGTCTCGGCATTGAGTCAAAGAGACGTTCGATGTGTTCCTGGGGTACAGCAGCCCAAGCAGCTTCCACACGTTGCCAAAGATCATCTGGTGTGGCAGCTGGGGATGTAATCTGGGTCACTCGTTGAGCGACCATGGACCACATGTTTTCTATCGGCGAAAGATCCGGAGAGCGAGCCGGTCAGGGAAGCAATTCAATCTCTTTATTGACGAAGAACCTTTGGACAATGCGTGCCACGTGTGGTCGCGCATTATCCTGTTGAAATGTGGCTGTGGCCGAGCCCTGAAGGTAAGGAAGGACAACTGGCTCCAGCACCTCGGATATGTAGCGCCGGCTATTTAAAGTACCGGCAATGCATACTAGAGGCGTGCGAGAGTAATATCCAATACCGTCCCATACCATAATACCCGGTGCAAGGCCAGTGTGGCGGTGCATAATGCAGCTGTCCAGCATCCTCCCTCCACGGTGTCTCCACACTCGAATCCGACCATCGTGGTGCTGCAGGTAGAAGCGTGCCTCGTCAGTAAAGACAAGGTCATTCCATTCTGCCGTCCACATCCGTCTGTCATCACACCATTGGCGACGGAAAGGTCTGTGGTTCTGCGTCGATGGTAGACGAAGCAATGGACGTCTTGCGGACAGACCACTCTGCTGTAAACGGCGTCGAATGGTACGCGCAGACACTGGATGATGCGTTACAGACGCAATGTGCTGTGCTATGGTTCGGGATGTCACTGAGCGATCCGTCACTGCCATGCGCACAATTTGCCTATCAGCACGTGCAGTGGTGCATCGAGGTGAATGCGATCGACCACGTCGGTGCGTCGTACCCTCCTGCATCCAACGGTCACATATCCGCATTACAGTTGTTTGGTTTCGTTCAACACGACTAGCGATTTCTCTGTATGATAATCCACAATATCGGTAAGCCACTATCCTTCCTCTGTCGAACCCAGATACTTGATCAAAAGATGTTCGCTGTTGTCTACGAGGCATAACTGATCGTCTTGCGAAACAACGACAAGGTAAACACATGTGCCGAACGTACACTCGTCGAAATCGCCAAGCCTTAAATGGCGCTATGAGGTGGCGCCACAGGCGCGCGTGATGTGCGTCTGCGTTGAAATTCTAATCAGTTGCATATCTCATCGCTGCCAAACACGTGGTGTAAATTTCACTTGATTCGGATACTTCCTTCAGGGTGTTGCATTTACGGTGGCCAGCAGTGTATAATCAGAAGAAAGCGAACCACTGGAGTAGCACTCCCTCCCCCTTCCTTCTATATCCACATCCGTCCTTTCATGCTACCCTTCCTTCTAGTTCCTGGTTCTTTACCATTCCTTGCCTATTTGTCCTAATCTCCTCCATCGTCCGTCCCCTTCCCCCTACTAACTAAAAATCCGTCTCCTCTGCCCCCTAGCGTGACCCTAGTGCTCCCGCCACCTCACTCCCATTTACCATCTATCCCAAGCCCACTCTGACACTTTTGGAAAATTGACTACTTCGTGATAATGTTTTGTTTCTTGACAGAACCCATTGTGGTGTCAATACGTTGAAGTTAATAATGAAGGGCTTTACATTTCTTTCTCACCCAGGATGAAATATTCTGCCGTTGTGCCTATTGTGCTGTATAATCTTCTTATATGTCTCATCACTAATACTGACTCATAAGTATTCAATGTTTTATTTTTTCTTCGATGATATGATGTTTATTGTAAAAGGATAAATTATTTGTGGTAAGGAATATATATGTTGTTTTGCATATTAAGAAAGCTATGTCCTAGTTTGTTTCGATCTTTGAGATCAACGCCATCTGGCGCCAAGTTGAAACAATACGGCCCTCCAGTCTGCTCCCTTCAGTCTGGCTTGTGACGTCCCAAAATAACATTTTCTACAAATACATCTAACAGAAATCGCACATGGCACTGTACGTCTTTCTTGCATTCTTACCTATATTTATGAACAAGCTTCTGTAATTTATCTTCGGTATAAATTTTGCCATGGTTATCTGATGATTAATCGAAACGCGTCCTAAGTAAAGATTTTAGCGATCAAGGTTTCCATGGAATTACTACATGCCAAGCCTGAATAGCCACATACCGTAAAAATGGATGATTTCATCAGTCAAGTGGAAGAAAGCGTAGGAGTTGGAGGAAACAATGAAGTATGTACAAATTTGTAAGATACCAGTTGATATGAACTTAATGTGTCGAGAAGAGGAAACGCTAATACAAGAATATCGGTGTGAGGGTTTTTGCACAAATATTATTGTTGATAACATGCTCAGTCCGAGACAATTTAAAGAATCTGACTCACCATAACAATTACATTCGCTCGATTTCATGCAAAAAATTTGAATTGCATTCGCGCTACTTAACAATGTGTCATAAAAATATATGTTGGTGTACGACACAAGAGTGTAGGGGTTAGAACGTAGGAAAACCGTGTATCCGATCAATACACTATATTATGATTTCCAAAATGCGTTCCTTTAAAATATTGATCATCTCAGAAACAATGAAGCTTTAAAGAGAAATTATTTTCGATACTCAGCAACGATCATAGCAAAGGATCACTGCGCAAGCTCCTTCAAAAATGCTGTGATTAGAATAGTTATCTCGACATCCCCATCAGTAATGATGATCTGATTGTAATTTTTGTATAATAGTTGCCATTGAAAATGCACCAGTATTTTGAATTAAAGTAATTAAGTACCAAAGAATAAAGCTGCGTGTTTAAAAAAAAACTTTTTTGGGCTCTTGTAATGTTTGATTAAATAATAAAGTTGTATGTTTGAGTGTAACTGACAGCCCCTTATTTTGGCCCCTTTCCGCAATTTATTCTGCGTTTCAATTATTATTGCGTAAACGTATGCCACGTAAAATTTTATATTCAAATAATGTTCCAAAAAATTTAAGGAGGTTTTTTTTTTTTTGTTTTAAATAAGTAATACGAAGACATTCATGGAGGCATCTACCGTTACTTCAGACATATTATGAGACCAAGCAATGAGTTCTGTTTGATTATGCACTAGAAAACACGGACTATTATTTGAACATTTCGCCTGTTTCATGTTAAAAACCACCACGATTATTTTAGCATCGACTTCGTGGTGGTTGTTACTAACTAGACTTATCTAGCATGGTAGATAAGAGTATATCATCACGAAACTGCAATAAGAAACAAGTAAATGATCATTATATAAAAATTTATTGAGGTAATTTACAGAATCAGGGATGTGTCATTCTGTAGGAAACAACGTGAAGTTTGATTCACCTAGTGCAACATTACCCCATTCCGCCACCAGGAGCGTAAGCGTAGTACACAGTAAAAATTGATACTTTCACTGGGGCGGAGTGTGCTCGCTATGTATTTTGGTTTCATGACACGAACTCTAAAAATATTGCCTGGCGTAAATTTGGCACCGAATACGCTGAAGATTATCCTAACAGGCTTACAATTTACTCATGGCACAATAACTTTGTTGAGGCGAGTTGTTCACTGCGACGTGATAAATCACCAGTTTGCTCGCATATTGATGAATATGCCGAACAGTTAAGGGAGAGCTTTGGCCCCAGTCCACAAAAATCAACAGTACCGGCGTCCTACGAGGCTGGCAGTCAACAAAAACTTTTTGGCGAGTGTTGTGTAGACGTTTACACTTGAAACAATACAGATTTACAATGGCACAGCACATAAGTGACATAAAGAAGGTTGCTCGTGAGAAATTCTGTGAGAAAATGTCGCATCGGAGAGAGGACGATAAGACATTCCTGAATGAAATAATTTTCAGCAATGAGTCAATGTTTCATATCAGCAGCTTGCTGAACATCCACAACTGCAAGAATCTGGGTTAGCGAAAGTCCACATGCAACCCTGGAATACGTCCATGCCCTTAACAATCTAAAGCCTTGCGGTTCTTTCTCTTTCATTCTCTTTCATGGAGAAAATTGCCATTGGTATTGTGTATCTGAATTAGGTTGAAAATTTTTAAATCCACAGTTCGATGAAGAAGACCGAGAGGGGTTGGTTTACTATCCGAAAGACGGTGCACCACCTCAGTTCCTCGCGGAAGTTCAGGGCCTCCCTTAATCAAATGGCTCTGAGCACTATGGTACTTAACTTCTGAGGTCATCAGCCCCCTAGAACTTAACTTAAATCAACTAACCCAAGGACATCAAACATATCCATTCCCGAGGCAGGATTCGAACCTGCGACCGTAGCGTTCGCGCGGTTCCAGACTGTAGTGCCTAGAACCGCTCGGCCACCGCGGCCGGCCCTCGTTAATCACGCCCTCGACTTGACACCACTAGATTTATTTGTCTGGGGCTTCGTTAAGTTCCGTGTGTATGTTTCTTCCCTACCCAACAGTTTAGCTGACCAGAAAAATCGAATCTACGCTGCCGTTATACAAGTTACGCCAGAAACCTGCAACGACAGTTGAAAGAAACTAATTACCGGTGGTGTGGTAGTCACATCAAAGCAAAACAACATTTGACATTTTCATGTGAAACTTGAAGTTGTTTGATACTTAACGACATACCTACCGATTCTATAACTTTCTATATCATTTGGAAGTTGTAAAGTCCTTTTTGACTCACCTTGTACAGTTAAAGTTTTACAGAGGCAAACAACCCGTACACAGCCAAATAAACAATTATTATGGACGTTGAAAGAACCGGAAACTAAACTTTAAACGTGGTTCAAGTACAGCTTACTTCAAGGACAGACTTTATTTACAGTAAACAGGTAATTTTAAAACGAATTGCTTACTATGGAAGATTATCAGTATCGGCGATGCGTAATTGAAATGGGCTTCATTAGTCTTATGCTACAATTGCATTACACTTTTTTTAAAATATAAGTTAAAACTGATTCTGTTAAGATTTCTTCAATACAATTAACAATTTTAATCAAGTAATCTGCAAGGTTTCAGTAGTTTTAATAGCTTTTTAATACAATACTTGTGAGTAGATCTTTATCTAGCTTCCTAGTGTGGACAATAGCTTTCAAGCAGAACCTGACGTCGCCTATTTCTTCACGTTGTTTTACAGTTCTATTTACACTGTGATCCTCCTTCAAATATGGCGTCTTTCTCCTCATTCCTTCTAGATTCATCTCCAACACTCTGTAAATACAGTTTATGAGCTCCGCTTCCTTCTTCAAGCATTCCACCAAGTTGTTGATTCTAAGGTGTGGACATGTAATAATATTATTTATTATGTTGTGGCACCGTTCAACAGTATTCGTCGTTCGAAGCCTTTTTTCGTGGGATTTCCCCATTGCTATAGAAATAACGTCATTCTGTAGCCAGGTATCCGCAAAATAGTCAAAAACAGAGTTGAGTCTGTCGTTATCAAAAGCGTGTGCATGAATCTCAATCCAGCCATTATTTGCGTCCTCCAGTTTTACGTATGCCATGACTGCAAACTTTTTGAGGTGAAGTCTCAAATCTTCGTCTGTTACACCGAAACGTTGAACTTTTCTCTATAAACTCTGATTCATATGGAAAAACCAGACTGTTATGGGCCAAACGCCTTCAGCTTGAAAAAGCACATCGCTTGTTAATATCGACTCTACTTATTACTTAGTTTAATATTTTGAGTGAATGAAGACTTTACTAAGAGATTTGACAGGTTTTCTTATATTTTTGTGTTAAAATGTAGGTATGTGACACCTAATGTTCGAGGAAAGCTGTGTCCTGTCAAGTCAGCGAGTTTTCAATGCCCAGCCGACTACTGAATTGCAGCGTGCGGCAAAGATGATAGCTACAGAACAACGGGTCACTAGAAATCTTTGTGGGGTGCTGCTACCAAAAAAAACCACTTGTTGTTAAAGAGAGAATTAGTGTGATGTGTTTGTTCGCAGAGAATGGTTATTGGATGGTCCTTTTAAAATTTTAGTTCAGTATGATCCGCGTGGGATTAGCCGAGCGGTCTGATGCGCTACAGTCATGGACTGTGCGGCTGGTCCCGCCGGAGGTTCGAGTCCTCCCTCGGGCATGGGTGTGAGCGTTTGTCCTTAGGATAATTTAGGTTAAGTAGTGTGTAAGCTTAGGGACTGATGATCTTAGCAGTTAAGTCCCATAAGATATCACATACATTTGAACATTTTTTTTTTAGTTCAGTATGAGAGTATTGTACCAGTAGTGAGCCACGAAAGAGATTATCAACGAGTGTGATGAGATCGGTTCACGATATGTGAATTAGACTGCATCGGGGATAGAACGCAAATTTGTTCAAAGGAGTTCTTAGTCGATTAGAAAGATTGTTTGAGAGGATTATCGGCTTGTGTAGAAAGTGATTATTTCACCGATTCTGGTAGAATGTACACTTACCAGCTATAGGAAATACACCAATTTTTTGAAGTATGAGATTTGATTCTCCTATTTCTGATTAAAGGTGCGTTATGGTGCTTAGCAGCTGCTCGTTTGTAAGTGGGAGATATTCCGTTTGATAGTATAAGCGAAGAGACGTGTTCACGCGAAGTCGTTCAGTTATTTTGTGGTTGAAGATTAAAGCACTCATTATGGGATAGTAGCGTTGCATTGCATTATTGTGGTTGCACAGGTGTACGTAAACACTGGGGAATAGTGAGTTAGCGATATTTAGTTAGGATTTATTGTGTGACTTCGGAGTGAGCATGGTAATAGAGTAAACTCTCGTTGGCTGCATTGAATGTGTTTTCGACAAACAATTGGAAGTTTATGAAGAATTTGATGTCGTTTCCCCTTATCCCTAAACGGCAAATCAAGAACCATTTATTAGAGAATACGCTAATTCGCTCTAAAGAAACCGTCGGGAGCTGCGTTTTGACTTTTAAATATTAGAGTGGTCGCGGGAGTCAGCGCCTGAAGCGGTCGAAATTTATTTGATTGCTTAAAGTTCTTATAGTCGGAAATTGGCGGTGGCACCCAGGTTTTCTGTTTTATTTTATTATATTTCCTCTTCATGGGTAAAACGCTCACTGATACATGTAAACGAATTATTGGCAAGATATAAGGAATCAACTGTTTTAAACTGAAACAATCGGTACCCGACTTGTGTTTTATCCCTAAACTATTACAAGAAAAACATTCAAATGTTAATTTCATAGAATACTAGTATCTCGAATGTATCTTTCTGTATCCAAGTAAATCGAAAGACTGTCATATTGCTAAAAACAAGGTTCAAAGACATTAAAATCTTAAGGGAAGGAATAGTATTGTCCAGTTAATAACTTGCAACGAAAAGCAAGCTAGTTAATTCTCTTTTAGCTAGGGATAGCAAGTTTACGATTTATTGAAAACTGATTATTTATAAATGAAAAGTTATTCCATTTAATTCTGAGAGGTTGAGATTGACGAAATAGTTTATTACGATAAAATTTCAATGGTGTCAAGGATTTTGTTGTACCAAGGCGTTACTTATATAGGTTATCGTTGATGTACAACGAAAGGTAAACAGTATCGAATTGTATCTTTACACTGTGAAAGTATTCTCCAATTTACGTAAAAATTTATAGTCATCGCACTGATTGAAACTTTTAAAGACGATCAGGTAAAAGGTACAACTGATCGATATGACAAATTTATCAGTTATATTCGAAATAAGTCGTTTCTGGTACCTACATCGTTGAGAAAGTGTTTAATGGTGTTGTCAGAGTACACGGACTAAGCTTTTCTGTGGGTTGCTGTTATTGGTATAGTAAATATATCATTTCTACTTCCCATAGACTCCCGTACTGAGTATTTTGCTGATGACTGATACTACCTTTGGTGGTAGTTTATCTTTCGAACCTAGTGAACCTTGAACGTCAGATGAGTTGTTCTAATTAATAACTAGATACCTACCACCGACTCAGTTATACCACGAAAGTTGTTATTGTGTCTATACTCTGTACATAGTGATGTAGTAGCGAGCTGCAATGCGATTTATAGAGTGAGAAGCTGAATACCAAATCTTACGTAACGTCGTTGTGTTGGTACAGACCATTGTTTCAAGTCACACCGATTACGTCGTTGAGTATAGGCAAAGTCTTGTTAGTACAACTTATTGTAGTGTTACGAGAGTGAGCTACATTGTCCGATGTTGCTTTTCACCTACGTATTTCAGCGCTGTTACAGCCTCTTCATACAGTATATGTCATACGATTTAGTGGTTTCTAAAGGGTGGCGCGGTACAAAGTTGCCTTCTCAGTGGTCCACGATGTGCTACTATCGAAACCTAGTGCTCTCGGAGTGGGTATGAAGTTTTTTGAGGCTTGTCTTCTACTAAGTCCGACATAGAATCGTCGATTTGGTCGATTATGAGTTGCAGAGTTCAAGTATCTACGGAAGCAAGTCTTCTTGTGGAAAGGTATTTGTCGAAATCTTGTTGGTGGAATTCAGTTTGTACAGGTACGACCAAACGTAGCTGGGCAACTTCATCACAAGGCCGAGGGTGCAGCACCTACAACTTCAGCTTCACCTCCGGGTGCAGCTCTTGCATATCGGGCAGCTGCGATTGTTCCATCTGCATCGGCTTCACCTACGGATGCAGCTATTGCGTAATATGCGGCAGCAGCAGCAACTGCTGCAGAGGAGTCGGCTTCGCCTGCATCCCCAATAGCTGCAACGGGTACAGCTGATTATGGTAACGCGGAGGAACTACCGGGAAACTATAAGTACTTTAGAGTAATTTGGTTGATAGTCTCTCGATTAGTTGGAAGAGGTGTTCCCTGTGAAGTGAAGTAGATACTTTTGGAATTTTAAGTTGTGGATTATTAGTCGGCAGGCTGTTGAAGGCACGACGTGATTTCTGAGCGCTATAGAATAGTATAAATATTGTGGTTTTGCGTCATTTAAACGTTGAGTTGGTAGTTATTTATAATGGCTAGTGACGAAAGACATATATAGGTGCAGCTGTTTGCCAGATTAGACGCTGACAAGAAGGAGGCTAATGAGAAGAGCTTAATGATAAGATACGAATTAGTGCTAAAGAGAACAACGACAATGTAACTTCTGCTCAAGTTAAACGTGATTTAAAGAAGTAATTGAGAGAAAATCATAAAGAATTAAAAAGTAAAATGGTCATTTAAATAATAAAAACATGAAACACTTAATAAGAAAGTTATAGCAGCGGTAAGAACGCCATCGTTTCTTCCTAAAGAGTTAAGGAAACATTAGCAATCCCAAGAAATCACGATAAGTTTGTTTAGGCAACACGTTTACGATCAATCGAAAGCAATAACGAAAGAGTTACTGCTCATTTCAGAGGATGTAATGGAATCGTTAACAATAAGTTAGATAAAACAAAAAAAATTCTACTGTAGTAAAAGTGAATAAGGCTGATATTACTACGACGGAAGTTGCTTATGACAATAAGAGTCAATCTAGCAAAGGTGATCGAGATTCAGAAGGCATTGCTACTCTAACGGATACACCTATCATTAATATGGCGAATAAATCACCAGCACGAAACACTGAAATTGCGGAGAACAAGGAAATAACGGAGTTAATAAATAAAAATTTGGCATTTCGAGCAGCTAAGCGAGCTAAACGCTTTCAGGTTAAGTGGAAACGTACATAATGCAAAGTTCGAGATTTAGTTTTACCCGGAGGTCATTTAAAAAGTAAAATAAGTAACAGACTTATTAAGAAATTCTTTTACCCGCATGGTATGCAGTACATGAAGTTACACATCCTTGTACCGTAACTCTTAAGAGTCGCAGATGATAACTAAATATTGCAAAAACACCAAAATAGTGACTTAAAAAAGGTTTACTGTTGGTAGTTTAAATTTAATGTTGAATAGAGTGATAGAGGAGAATGAAAAAACCTTAGAGGATATTTGTTGTTTTTCTTGTAAGAAAGAATGACGTTGCAAATTATATTAATAAAATCTACAACAGTACACTAGAAAGACCGGAAAGCATAATAACTGATTACCTAGTCGGAGGGCCATTATGTTTAAGTTAGCTCTATGAACAAAATGATCGACAAATTCTAAAAGAAAGGCTAAGAAAGAATGTAAGGTACAGGAGAATTTGTAGACTTAGGAGGAGGCCGAGTATGTTCACAATAAATCAACCTAAAGAAACTAAACCAAAAGAATTCGAAACTGAAGGATGAACGCCTTGAGTCTGTCAGAAGAAGATATCTGACAGTGGGTTGATACATGCTAGGCTTGTATCGATGCCACAGGGCACCCAGTAATGAATTTTGTACCCATATGTGTTATTTACGTTAATTGCTTAACGTTAGATTATTATGTAATTCCGTTTAAGAAAATTTCGTAGCTACAACTGGTAGTTGACTGCGGGCGTGTCGATGAATATTTGTGATAGTTTTATACTGAAGCGAATTGATTTTTACGGCTAGAGAATGACACTTTTAGCAAGTTTGTGTAGATTTTTGAACCACCAAATAATTGTAATCTAATAATCCGAAAGATGTGTAATATCGTTTCTGAAGTACTGTTCTAGTGTTACGGCACTGAGGTTGGATTCCATTTGTTGTAATGTTTATAAAAAGTTAACCTATCTAATCCTTTCTTAATGAAAACAAAACCACCGTACTAGGCTTAAGTATTATAATTAGAAAACTGCTGAATAATTCAAAAGCAACATGACACACCATGACAGATATACAGGGTGACCATTTATAGTGACTGGACCAAATATCTCACGAAAAAAAAAACTACAAAGAACGAAACTCGTCTAGCTTTAACGGGGAAATCAGATGGCTTGATGGCTGGCTCGCTAGATGGCTCTGCCATAGGTCAAACGGATATCAACGGAGTTTTTTTTTTTTTTATTGGAACCCTCATTTTTTATTACATATTCGTGTAGTACGTAAAGAAATATGAATGTTTTGGTTGGACCACTTTCTTCGCTTTGTGATAGATGGCGCTGTAATAGCCACAAACGTATAAGTACGTGGTATCACGTAGCATTTGCTTCGTGATACAGGGTGTCCTGAAAAGGGCTCCCTGGTTTCAAAATTAAATATCTCGAAAACAAAGATCGATAGAGGAATGCAGTAAACGGTATGTTTATTGTGAAAGCTGTAAGAAGTTTATACAGTTTGAAATAATAGTTATAAAAGCTGCTAACAGATGGCGCTGTACGCTGTACAGCTCATATGAGCATACATAAGTATAATAATCGTATGAAAACAGTCTTTGCAAACAATCACATCACAATGTTTTCAAAATGTTCACCATTGGCAGTACAGAGGTGGCGCAAACGAAGAATGAAATTCGCCATCACATTTCGTAGTGTCTCAACCGAAATGGATTCACATGCCACAGAGATCGGCGATTCAAGCTCGGGTAGACCATGTCTTTCACTGTGCCCCACAAAAAGAGTCACAGGGAGTCAATTCCGGCGAATATGGAGGCCAATCCATGCCTGTACCAGTAAATTTGGGATATTCCAAAGCAATGACTCGATTCCCGTTGTATTCCTCAAGAAATCGAAACACTTGTGTTGTCCGATGTGGTCGGGCTCCATGTTGCATAAACCATGCAGTACCTGGTCGATCCTCTAACGCTTGCTGTGTGGCGACAAATTGTTCCAAAATTGCAACGTAACGTTCACCAGTGACCGTTTCTCGAATGAAACAAGTGCCAATAATGCCTCTGCTGCATACTGCAGCCCACACAGTAACTTTAGCAGAATACAGGGGTTTCGCTTCACACCAATATGGCTTTTCGGAACCTCAAAATCGCCAGTTCTGCTTATTCACTTATCCATTCAGGTGGAAGTGTGCTTCATCTGTTAACCAGATGCAGCCAACATCAAATCCTTCACTATCAATCATTGTGAGCATCTGATTAGCAAAGACAACCCTTTGTTGCACAGCTCGTACGGGTATGGCCTGGTGCGTTTGAATTTTGAATGGAAACATGTGTAGGCTCTTTCTCAGTATTTTCTGCGTGCTGGAACGTTTCAAACCAGTCTCAAATGCAATCCTACGGACGGATGACATTGGATTTCGCTGAATAATTCCAGAAACTGTGGCGATATTTTCAGGCGTAACTGCGGTTTGCTTGCGGCCAACATGCCCCACTAGATCATCAGTTACGCTGCCTGTTCGTTGAAATACGAATGGTTTTCGCATCGGGTCCTTTTGGAACATTAAATCGTGCTTGAAAACTTCGCCTTGTTGCCGTAGGACTCTCTTCTAACCTGTGGTCCTCTAGCACCAGAAAAACGCGTTGTTCAATGGAGTACATGGTTTTAATCTCTTCCTTCGGTACGCTAACCTCCTTTCACGTTTCAATAGTGGAACTGATCGCTCTGGGCTTCGGATCACTATTTATACTAGGCATTACGTATGGCGACTACAGCGCCATCTGTTAGCCGCTTTTGTAACTATTATTTCAAACTGCTGTATAAACTTCTTACAGCTTTCACAACAAACATACCGTTTACTGCATGCCTCTATCGATCTATTCAATTTTGAAATCAGGGAGTCCTTTTCTGTACACCCTGTACATTACCCGTGTTAAAATGGACAGTTTACCAATTGCGGAAAAGGTCGATATCGTGTTGATGTATGGCTATTGTGATCAAAATGCCCAACGGGCGTGTGCTATGTATGCTCCTCGGTATCCTGGACATCATCCAAGTGTCCGGACCGTTCGCCGGATAGTTACTTTATTTAAGGAATCAGCAAGTGTTCAGCCACAAGTGAAACGTCAACCACGACCTGCAACAAATGATGATGCCCCAGTAGGTGTTTTGGCTCCTGTCGCGGCTAATCCGTACATCAGCAGTAGACATATTGCGCGGGAATCGGATATCGCAAAAACGTCGGTGTTGAGAATGCTACATCAACGTCGACTGCAACCGTACCATATTTCTATGCACCAGGTATTGCATGGTGACGACCTAACGACGAAGCGTCATTCACCAACAACGGTAACGCAACCCACCGTAACATGCACTATTGGGCATTGGAAAATCCACAATTGCTGCAGCAAGTGGAACATCAGCGACCTTGGCGGGTTAATGTA
Source organism: Schistocerca nitens (assembly GCF_023898315.1). Taxonomy (NCBI): domain Eukaryota; kingdom Metazoa; phylum Arthropoda; class Insecta; order Orthoptera; family Acrididae; genus Schistocerca; species Schistocerca nitens. Next base: position 315,208,668 of record NC_064621.1, on the reverse strand, counting down.
TGGTGCGGCATTATGGGAGGAAGGATAATTGGCCCCCATTTTATCGATGGCAATCTAAATGGTCCAATGTATGCTGATTTCCAATATAATGTTCTACCGATGTTACTACAAGATATTTCACTGCATGAAATAATGGCGATGTACTTCCAACACGGTGGATGTCCGGCACATAGCTCACGTGTGGTTGAAGCGGTATTGAATAGCATATATCATGACAATTTGATTGGTCGTCGAAGCACGTATCTGACGTCCCCGGATTTCTTTCTGTGGAGAGAGTTGAAGGATATTTGCTATCGTGATCCACCGACATCGCCTGAAAACATGCGTCAGCACATTGTCAATGTATGTGCGAACTACTAGCTGTTGAGAGGAATGTCGTTAAACGTATTGCCTAATGCATTGAGGTTGACGGACATCATTTTGAGCATTTATTGCATTAATGTGGTATTTACAGGTAATCACGCTGTATCGGCATGCGTTCTCAGAAATGATAAGTTCACAAAGGTACATGTATCACATTGAATCAACCGAAATAAAATGTTCAAACGTACCTATGTTCTGTATTTTAATTTAAAAAACCTACCTGTTACCAACTGTTCGTCTAAAATTGTGAGCCATATGTTTGTGACTATTACAGCGCCATCTATCACAAAGCGAAGAAAGTGGTCCAAGTAAAACATTCATAATGCTTTACGTACTACACGAATATGTAATAAAAAGATGGGGGTTCCTATTTCAAAAAACGCAGTTGATATCCGTTTGTCCTATGGCAGCACCATGTAGCGGGCCAACCATAGCGCCATCTGGTTTCCCCCTTCAAGCTAGACAACTTTCGTTCTTTGTAGTTTTTTCGTTTGACGCTTATTTTGTGAGATATTTGGATCGGTCACGATCAATGGATCACCCTGTATAGCAGAATTTCTCTGTATACGAGTTCAAATAATGTTACTGTAATTCGAAGGTTACTGTTAATTGTTGAATAATAATTGACTATAGGAGGAGCAACGGTAATGGAGTATCAGTAACGCACCAAATCTTCTTCCTCCCAGAAAAACAGAATCAATGGTTTGCACCGCCTCATCCTATTATTGGTTTTTATGTACCAGGAGAATGAAGAGATTGTCCAGTTGTTTTTGTAGTTTATTTTATATTTTTGTGTTCCAGATTATAGATATGTGAGACCTACTGTTCGAGAAAAGCTGTGTCCTATTTTACATGACGTCGTTGCGTTAGTACAGATGATTATTTCAAGACACAAAGATTCTGTCGTTAAGTGTAGGCAACCTCTTGTTAATACAACTTATTGTAGATTTACGGCAATGAGCTACACTATCCAGCTTTTTTTTCCCTCACCTATGTACTCAAGTGCTGTTAGAGCATGTTCTCCTACGAGTTAGTGGTATTTAAAGGGTGGCGCAGTGCAAGCCACTTGTATCACTTGAGGGGCAAATGTCATTAAGGGCCGCTATCGCAGCTGCTTCAGAATAAACATTCACTTTTCTTGTACACCACTGATGAACTGCCTGTTTATTCAGACGAAAGAGGTGTGCATAGACGTCTTTCTTCTTATTAGGTGCAGTACAAATACAACAGGAAGAATGTTTGTTTCGTCCCTCGAACCTCCTAAGTCTGCATGCATGGCTTAAATTTGTGCAAACCGCTTGCTACATCCCCTAAATGTTCCATGCATGAGAAAGTAGGAAGACGATTTCTAGCTTTCTTTCTCTTTGCTTCCAAGGAAAATGACTTTCCTGTCCTCTAATCGGTCGACTTCTAGAAGAAAACTACTACCGTCAACCATTTGCATAAGTACTTTGTAAGATCGACTTCAGTACAGTTCTTGGCCTGATGTTCGTTCCGCCGAAACTGATTCCGTTGGTAACACAAGATGCTCTTCATATTTTCTGATTGTCAGACATTACCGTATCAAAATCTTAATCTTTATTGTGAAGGATTCCCGTTTTATCCACGTATTTATCGGATAATCGCGCAGTACGTGTACACGACCAGCGCAGACGTTTGTATCTGTGTTAATCAGACGGGAGCGACCTCTCCGGTCGCCTTGGTAGCGCACACGTATGTGTCTGCATTCGTCAGACGAGAGCGACCACTCAGAGGAAGTAGCTGTATGCAGCTTAAACAACACCATCTGCTGGCGCTACCAAACGGGGAAAAGAATTCCCATATTGCTCAGTGTTGACAATGGACTCATGGTTTCCACTTCGTAGTGACAAAAACGAAAGAAGGAAATAATGTTTCGTTGAGCGTTTATGTTTCTATTAGTAGCAACGAATAGCAGATTAAATTGTGTTAATTTATAACGCTGAAGTTGACAATGGACGGTTGCTGCACGATGTTAATAGTACTACTGACAACATGACTCGTGCATGTGATGTTATTTATATGTATTTGACGATGCTGGTGCTGATCCCGCATTTAAGGTATGACGATGCCACTATTGCTGCAGTACATTAGGACTTTGTTTTTGTGAAACAGATCTGATGATAGTCATTAAAGACCGAAACCGGTAATCTGTTAACAAAAAGTTTGTGACCATAGACGTAAATTAAAGGAAACTTAGTGTTATATTTTTTATTCGTGTTATGAGCATTGTAAACATCACTCCAGTGAATTTCTCTGAGGAATGTCCTAAAATAACCAATTTTTGGCTTATTGATTAGCCTGTTGAATTCAAATTTTACAAGTGTGCAAGTATAAATACATATATACACTTGACGTTCGAACACGATGGGATTCATGCTTGTATATTTCAGAACGATTCCTGGAGTTAGTCTCCATTGTGGGGGGCGATAACGATTCCTGGAGGTAGCGTCCGTTGTAGGAACGATACTTTTAATTAGACCTGAAGCTCCCTCAATGGTTTCTACCAGCGGGTTGGTGTGCGTCAAGGAAAAAGCGGAAATGCTATTACCGTTTGAAAAATTGACAAAAGAAATTTCAGGGAACTGTTACGCTACACTAAACAAAGCCATCTCGTTAGTTAGTTGTGTTCGGGACGCAGTGGAAAAACAGAACGTAGAAATGAATTGATTGTTGAATTTAAAAATGGAATAAAGAAGAGCACGCAAGAAGGTTTGGCTATTTACAACGTTCCACCATTCTGGCAGTTTCAACAACTGTTAACCCAAATTTCAACTTCATGCAACTGCAAAGGTGCACTCTCTAATTCAGATTAATTACTTAAATAATTATGTACAGGAATTTAACGTCTTTGCAATCCGAAAAGACACATCCACTGAGTCTGATAAAGAAGATTCAGTCTGACATCTGCAAGTACCTCAAGCAGTTTGTACACGAAAACATGAAAAACGCGTCATCAGCATCTGCTGGAGACATTAGTGAAACTGACAAGGGAAACTCTACAACGCACCGCCCCCTCACACCCCACAGCTCGTCTAAAACCGAACACAGATCAAGCTTGAAAACAGGAAGAAGGTTTACTGAACTGTGAAAAAAAAAGGAAGAAAAATAGAAACAGTGGGCGGCCGAAGCTCAAGATATGCAACGTAGAACGCGTTGCAAGAATCTGGAGTCGTTGCTGTAAGGTCACGGTGTTGGACTACCAGGCGAGATATTTGTGTTCGATCGTCTCTTGTGTCCCTAATTTGTCAAAAAATGATGAACATTCAGTTCGGTCAATGACGAATCTTTTGTTCTGTAGTCTTGACTATTGTCATACTGCAAATTGATTACAGAATATGACTCACGTGGTGAGAATATATTACCGTCGCAAGATAATGTGATGAGTAGTGAGAGCAGGTGATACGTCGCATACACCTCTCACAGAAATAAAAACCACATATAATCGGGTGAGTAGATCAAACAGGAGGTACTTACGTCTGTAGGTCCCTTCCTTACACCTCGTTGTTGCAAACAGATTTTACACTGCGACACTGACGCGAATCTGAATACAGCAAAAATGCACGTCAGTGAGCGCAAGGGCAGTCCATAATCTTCTGAACACAGAAAGAAGGCTTTCACCACCGGATGACATAACTGCTGCTAAAGATTTCGGGATGCGATGTCGCGGTCCAATAAACTGTTCTCTTCCTGACGTTTCGTCCAGCGCAGCCATGAAAAGTTTCTTGGAGCACGACCTCACATCCCGAAAGGTTTACCAGCAATTACTTCATAATTTTCTCGTCGTCGCCACATCTGTGCCAAGAGAGCGCTTCTTGTTGGAGGCCGGGGCAACCATCACCAAGGAAAGAAATACAGTAGACTTATAGGGCCTAGATTATTAAACCTTCTTTTCCTAAATTCTATTCCGAAATTGTTAAATTCCAGGAAATAAATAGTTTTAGTGATAAAAGATTAATTTTCTCTACAAGATGCAGTACATTTATTTTTAAAATGTGAATTATATAAAGACAGTTAATGATCGAATCGTTCAGTATCATTGCACGGAATGTAAATTACTGTCTCTTATTAAACGATTTTAAATTAAATTCACTTGGACACGCTTTTTCTAAAAGTTCTAACATACAAGATGCACTTAACAGTTACCACATAGTTTGAACGGACTATACCCATTTACCTCCACGCGTAACGTATCTATGACTATACGTAGATGCTGCGTGGTAAAGTGATTGCAAGCGCTGAGTGATCTGTGCTGCGCGCATTGTTTAGTCCTTGGACTGCTACGTTGGGCAAACTATGAAACAAAATTAACGTGGGAGGAGGCCATGGAAGTACTGCTATCAAGTTACTATTGTATGTCGGCCATTCTGAGTACATAAACTACAAATTTGTTTTGAATTCACATGAGGTCGACATTAAGTGACTGTATAGGCGTAGGTATCGGTGTACTATTTTGAACGATACACAATGTTGCAAAAGGTATGTGTTTAAGACTTGGTGGAATGGGAATCCCTGTGTCATTATGCTGATTGCCTCGGAAATAGCAAAGGTTGTCTGCAGTCGAGCATTTATCAAACTTAACAATAAAGGATTTCTACAAAATTTAAGTACGAACCACGATAAAATAGACTTCTATTTTTTTGCGACGCAACGACCAGTGTAAATGCACACGGCAGTGTTTGCTTTCTTCTGAGATGCTCGAGAATTGATCCGATGCCTGCTATACGAATATTTAAGAAAAAAAAAAGAAATTCCAGGATAGCAGAGAGGCAGACAGAAAAGCATTCAAATAACACAAACGCCTTACTAGCATGGCACATACAAACATTCAGTTAATTAGTATCGACAGATATGTAATGGGAACTCGAAAGACTTGGCTATTTCATATGGATACACATTAATATTTTCTGATTCTTTGTTACTGAAGCAGCGATCAGGTACTACAGCTAAACGTTTGTTCGCAAATTGTTAGTTCGCAGCCGACCAGGGTGGCCGAGTGTTTCTAGGCGCTTCAGTCTGGAACCGCGCGACCGCTACGGTCGCAGGTTCGAATCCTGACACGGGCTTGGATATGTGTGATGTCGTTAGGCTAGTTAGTTTTAAGTAGTTCTAAATTCTAGGGGACTGATGACCTCCGATGTTAAGTCCCATAGTGCTCAGAGCCATTTGAACCATTTTTTTTTTGTTAGTTCGCAAGTTTGAACAACAAATCGAGACATAAGTGAAGATAAAATATCAACTTAATTTATGTTTAGGGATCAGACTAGCGGTGTGTGAGTGTATGGTTTTGAGTGTGTTGTCTTTTGCCCGTGCTGATTTGCTTTGCAGGTTCTGGTATCCGCGTCCGTCATGTTTTGTATTCCCGAATGAGATTTTCACTCTGCTGCGGAGTGTGCGCTGTTATGAAACTTCCTGGCAGATTAAAAGAGTGTGCTGGACTGTAATTCGAACTCGGAGCCTTTACCTTTGACGGGCAAGTGCTCTACCAACTGAACTACCCTGGCTCGTCTGACAAGCCGTCCTCACAGCTTCAATTCTGCGAGTACCTCGTCTCCTTTCTTCCAAACTTCACAGAAGCTCATCTGCGTACCTTGCAGAACTAGCACTCCTGTGAAGTTCGGACTGTAGGAGACGAGGTACGGACAGAATTGAAGCTGTGAGAACGGGTCGTGAGTCGTGCTTGGGTAGCTCAGTTGATATCCGGTTCCATGGTGTAATGATTAGCCGGCACTGTAGCTCAGCGTGTTCGGTCAGAGGGCTGCGTGCTCTCTGTAATAAAAAAAACTGAGTAAATGAATCAACGTTCAACTTGAACGGATGTCTTGTTACGTCTGCCCCGACCAAACGCAACGAACTATATCGAACAAAATGAGAGAAAAAAAAGTTAGTAGAGCACTTTCCCCAAAAGGCAAAGGTCCCGAGTTCGAGTCTCAGTCCGGCACACAGTTTTAATCTGCCAGGAAGTTTCATGTTTTATATTGCTTCCAACGTAACATAATCTCATCAGCCCTATGTGATATTAAGTTTCTCGCTAATATCATTTCTGCTTCTCCTCATCGCTTTCGTCTTTCTGCTCTGTACTCTACCATGTACCTTGAGAAGTAGACTGTTTTCCTATTTACTGAGGAAATGCGTACCCTCCGTGAATCTTATCGTTTATGTCAATAATCCCATTGCTGAAACATTCCTTTACCTTTGTATTGCTTCCTCGGCGTACAGATTAAACAGTATAGGAGAAAGTCAGCACCCCTATTTTACTTGCTTTTCAATGCGAGCACTTCCTTCTTGGTTCATACGATAGGAGTTCAAAAACTACGTTACTCAATATTATAGCAGGCTAAATAACTCATATCGAACGCAGCACTAGACGTAAAAGTGACACAGATACATGACACTATTTTTTCACCGAGTTACTGAATTCTGTAAACAACGGTCAGAACGTTCTAACAGTCGTTCGGTCGCTCGACGCCATATATTCACACCTCGGTCATGGAGCTACTCGAAACCCACTGAGTGGTCCCCATCGTTCGCAAAGCTCCTTCCGTCTAGACGTTCTTGCTCGACTGCTTGGTCATTGTCTTCTGTTGATGGTCTAACTTCGCGATGTCTGTGTGGCCTTGGTCAAATTGTAGGCAACACTTCATTATTTATGGACACGACAATGCTTTCTATCGACATGCCGGCAGAATCTAGCGGCGATATGACTGCAATTTCGACTTTTCGCCCACAGTTAACGTTTTGCCATGCGTAGTTCAACTTCGGAGTACGTTTCCAGTAGCCGCGTCCTTTCGGTCACACCCTGTGATGCATCTCTTATCCGTACCACGGCGCAAACGAGGCTGTAGAAAACCTAAACCATCAACTCTCTCATGACAATGTGCCATTTTTCTTGCATAATGGTCTTATCGTGGGACGAAACGTGTAATATTATACACGAGATCAACAATAATACAACCGACAGACTTCAGGGACGGATTCCTCACTGAAAGTGGAAGAAAAAAATGTCCTATGAACACATGACGAGAAATGGGCAGTGTGCGCGCGACGACAACTAATCGTCCCAGAACACACTACAAAGCTGCGTCACATCTACGTCACAACAGATGTTCAAAGTGATCTCCATGAGATTGCAGTTAGTAGGAATACTAGCTGTTGCCGTGCAGATACACAAAAAATTGTACACATCAAGTTCACTGGTCACTTGTAAGGAGCATGTACTAGCGTTCGTCTCAATATCCTGTAGAGCTAGGTCCCCCAAATCTGGCGTACGAACAGTCCGCCACCTCCCTGCACGTTCCTCTGTTGAAAGGTCCCATGATCACACAAACGCCGAAAAAGTGCCTGAAATGTTGTGTGAAGTGGTTTGTCTCTGCGGATTTACTTGTTTTGGCATGGCTGAGCTGCCTCTCGATGGTTTCCATTTGCTGGGCGCCGAGTGAAATCGCAGGTATTTTCGCCGTCCGCTAAAAAAATTTATCTAAAGGAAACAGTGTCAGATTTAAATTTTCTTTGGTTTTTATACATGCTGTAGTGTCCGTTCTTGTCATAAAACTGAATATTAGCGTCCCAACAGAATTTGTTCTTGAAAAAACTTGTTCTTTAGCTGGAGTCCCGATATTCGCGACATAACTCGAAATTTTGCGTGACATAAAACAAAAAAATTCTATTCAAGTTTTCTTGATAGTGAAAAACTCGTTTAAAAAAGACTGCTACTAGTTTCATCAGTGTCTATTGTCGCAATAAAACTATAATCAGAAGTTTCTAAATCGTATTTAAGTAACACATTTCGTATTGTTTACTAGTTAGACGCGATGTAGGCCAAAATTTTCCGAGTTATAAACGTTTAAAAACCTGAACAAACACGCCTGATAACGTAAATTCTCTAAACGAAAATTAATTACAAATTCATTCTTCTGTCATTGTATCTCTTAATCAGTACAAAAAAAAAAAAAAAAAAAAAAAGCCACCGCACGTAAGACCTATGTGTAGATTTTCGTTTGCACACAGCCAATCTCGCCTCCTTGACAAATTGAAAACGTTCTTTAAACGTTATAGTTCTTTCGAAACTGGCCTTGAGTGAGAAATGTGGGAGAAGCTATGGGGTAGTGAGTAGAAGGATTTATTGCAAATCTTGTAGGAAATATTTTCACTGGGAGGGAGGGGGGGTGCAGTGTGGAGAATGTTGGGAGAACAGAAGAGGCTCTCTCCCAGAACTGCAGAGTATGCTGTAGGAATATTTTGTTTGGGTAACAGGAAAGGATATTATGTGCCCTTCAGGCACGGTTAGAGGATGAAAGGAAGGAACTCATAAGGATCAAGGGAGATAAGGGAGGAGGGTGGTTGAGAACTGGCAGCTGGTAGGAGGATAGGAAGAAAGAGAACGCGATCTAACAGTTTTATCATCAACAAGAAAAGCAGGTATCTACCACTGCCAGAGTCAATTGGAGAAGAGCCTGAGGCAGATAGAGGAGCAGGAAATGTGCAGCACTCTTCTACCGAGGCCAAGAAGCCTAGTAATGTACGAAGTGTTAGGAAGAAGAAAGTCCTGCTGCTAGGTAGTAGGCATGGGCGAGGTGTAGGCCCTCAGTTACAGGTAAGTTTATGGGCAGCGTACCATACAACCAGTATCTTCAAACCAAATGCAGGGCTAAGTCATGTGATAGAGGACCTAGGGTCTTTATGTAAGGACTTTAGAAAAGAGGACCATATAGTGATAGTGGGTGGGGTTGGAAACTGTTAGGACAGGGACGGGGCATATGACATAGGTGGTGACATGGACAAGATAGCTTCCCTGACTCATGGCACCAACTTACACTTTGTTCAGCTGTTCCGGCGTCATGATCGACCACACCTTGATGGAGCTGTGAGGCGAATCTATGTGGGGTTAGGAATGGCTCCGAGGACAGCCAACTTTCCTCATGTTTCTCTGGTGCCCGTCGGGACTATCAACAGATAGGGTTTCACTAGGCATAACCTACACCTAAATAGGACTGGGAAGGGAACATAGGTACAGCTGATCCATGAAAGTATAGGGGGTGGATCTCGGGCAACACACGGTCAATTACCTATTGTCATAGGTAGGAAAAGAAGATCTTCTTTAGGATCAATGTAGATAAATCTGCCTAAAGGGTATCTCCTGCACTTTAAAAAATGCTGAAACGATCACTCCAGTCTTTGAACTGCCCAGTATTTTGTATTTGTGAGCGCTGATGTAGAGACACAGAAATCCATCACGTAGTATTATCATTGTATGAAAAGGCAAACTCTTACTGCAGAACTACTGCCAGGGGTGCAGGTTCATGCATTTATATCAGAAAAGGAACACAGTTCAAATGAAGCCATGACCTCAGTACCGTAAGTGAAGACAAACACTTTGAGATATCGGCTATTGAATTGACAGGGCTGCATATCACCAAGAAATTAATCATTCGTTGTGTGTATTGATCTCCCAGTGGTAGTGTGGACACTTTTTTCAATACGTTAGCAGGAGTTCTAGATAAAGTCTCAAGTAAAAAGGTCAACATAATTCTGTGTGGGGATATTAACATCAATATTAACATAAAAAGTGAATCCAGCAGTGCCTTTCATAAACTTCCTTCAAGGTTTTGGCATGTCCCTATTTGTCAATAGTGCAACAAGCGTTAGCACAGCAACTTCATCAGTAATTGACCATGTGGCCACAAATGTGGACAGCAAAAAATGTGATGGAGCTGTTAAAGTTCTCGGACTATCATACCATCTCTGTCAAATAACAACAGTAAAGTCAGGCATCGAATCATTCCCTAAACTACAAGCCCACAAACGACATCTATCAGGAATCAAAATAAAAGAGTTTTTCAAACAACTGGAGAAACAAAACTGGGATGAAGTGTATAAGGAAACCAATGTGAATATGAAATCCTTTAAATTCTACACATTGTTTGAACTGAATTTTGAAAAGGCATCTCCAAAAGTATGTATGTCTGGATCAACAACTCACAAAAACAGGTGGATAACAGCAGGTATTAATAAGTCCTCCCAAACACTTAAACACCTCAGTTCAATGAAAAAGATTTGCAATGATCCAGAATTCTTAATTTTTTATAATAGATACAAAAAGATCTATAGGAAGGTGCTGATTGCTGCAAAAAATTCATTTAATGACAAAATAATATATAGTGCAGAGAATAAAAACAAATCAGTCTGGAATGTTATAAAAAAGGAAACTTGGAGATGCAAGCTAATGCAGAATAACATACTGCTAAGGGAGGCGGATAAAGTAATAAATGATCCACATTACTTAGCAAACTATGTAAACGAGCATTTTTCAAGTATTGCAGAGAAGTTACAGCAAAAATTCGCCAAAACAGATATAACACCAGTAAATACTGTTGCATTAAATACAATGATGTTACTTGCAACTACAGAGAATGAAGTCAGTAAAATAATTCAAAAACTAAAATATAAAAAGTCAGTAGGCTTAGAAGAAGTACCAATGTGTGTACCGAAACAATGCGCAGGGATTATACAAGGCCCCTTAACAAATATAATAAATGAATCCTTCACATCTGTGACATTTTCAGAGCAGTTACACCAGGCAAGAGTAGTACCTCTGCTTAATAAAGATATTGCAGAAGGCATAGAAAATTACTGGCCTATTTCCCTGCTGTCAGCACTCTCGCAAATAATAGAATCAGTTGTGAAAGACAGATTAATGAATTACCTGAATAAATACAATCTCTTAAGCGAATCATAGTTTGGTTTCCAAAGTGGCAAAAATACGGAGTCAGCCATAGTAGAATTCACAAAAGTTTTACTTCACACTCTTGATAAAGATGAGTGCCTCACAGGCATATGTTTGGATCTTTCTTAGGCGTCTGATACAGTCGACCACAAGATTCTATTAAATAAATTAGAAGCATTAGGAATAAGAGGGGTGGCTAAAGACTGGCTTTGATCATACTTAACAGATACGGTACAAAGAGAAGAGATAACACACACTTCAAATAGATCTAAACATTTAGTAAAACACTTATCAGATCCAAAATACATTCATATAGGGGTTAAGCAAGGTAGCATATTAGCACCAATACCGTTCCTGATATACATCAAATACTTTCCCAGTAGTGTTACTCATGGTGAAAATATCCTCTTCGCAAATGACAACAATATTATAGTCACGTAGAAAACAAGAGAACTCCTTGCCAAGAAAGCAAATGAAATTCTGAAGGAAGTCTATGATTAACCAATAAGTAATAAAGTGACATTGAACATAAAGAAAACTAATGCCATGAATTTCAGTTTGAAGAGGAAAAATAACAGGGTTAAATTAAATGTAGATGGCATCTCTATAGACTTGTAACAAATCTAAAATTTCTGCGAATTAATATTGGTTATAGGTTGAAGTGGTGTGAACACTCAAAGGTCCTTGCAAACAGAATGCCATCAGCTTGATATGCTCTTAGAATCCTATCATCACCGTCTAACATGCAGTGTCTTTTAGTTACATATTACTCATATGTACACTCAATTCTTAGCTATGGCAATCTTTTTTGGGGAACAAATGCACAAAATATGAACACAAATTTCAAACTCCAAAAAACCGCCACAAGAATAATAACCAAAAATACATGTCGAGCTCATTGTAAGGATCTGTTCAGAACACTGCGGAATTTCACTGCTCCATGTGAATACATTTACTAGTCAGTTCTACACATAAAAAATTTAATTGGTAATTACTGCACAAACAGCTCTGTCCATGACCATGCAACAAGAGATAGACTCAACGTACATTTACCAAGAAAATATAAACATAAAACTGAAAAAAGCATTTTCTACCAAGGGATAGATTTGTACAAAAATTGTAAAAATACACTTATTTAAAAAGGCAGCTAGAAAGTACTTATTATGCAATACATTTTGTACATCAAAGGATATTTTAGCTAAAACAGAGTAGGGGTATGATAAAAATATTATAGAAATAAATAATAATAATAATGATTATAAAATATCCACCATTCCACATAACACCTTCACTTTATGTTTGTTTCCCCTTCTGTTTTTTCGTTTCTACAAATACTTACCCCCAAGCTCTGTATGACACAATACTAACACCTCTTCCTCTTTCTGAGTTCAACATGTCACTCATTATAGAGGGATGTTGAGTCAGTTTTTCAGGATAGCAAATGGGAAGTTGCGGTACAGAAAATGTCCCAAAGATAACTTGTGTGTGTGTGTGTGTGTGTGTGTGTGTGTGTGTGTGTGTGTGTGTGTGTATTGAGTGAAGTGTTATGAAACAATGTGTGTATAGTGTGTGCATTGACTGATTGTGAGATATGAGTGAACAGTGTGGCATTACATTATTTACTAAGTTATTTGTAAAAAAGTATTGTATTCCAGGAGTAAGTCTATTGATTGTTTCTAACTAGATGCCTGGAAATATACACTCCTGGAAATGGAAAAAAGAACACATTGATACCGGTGTGTCAGACCCACCATACTTGCTCCGGACACTGCGAGAGGGCTGTACAAGCAATGATCACACGCACGGCACAGCGGACACACCAGGAACCGCGGTGTTGGCCGTCGAATGGCGCTAGCTGCGCAGCATTTGTGCACCGCCGCCGTCAGTGTCAGCCAGTTTGCCGTGGCATACGGAGCTCCATCGCAGTCTTTAACACTGGTAGCATGCCGCGACAGCGTGGACGTGAACCGTATGTGCAGTTGACGGACTTTGAGCGAGGGCGTATAGTGGGCATGCGGGAGGCCGGGTGGACGTACCGCCGAATTGCTCAACACGTGGGGCGTGAGGTCTCCACAGTACATCGATGTTGTCGCCAGTGGTCGGCGGAAGGTGCACGTGCCCGTCGACCTGGGACCGGACCGCAGCGACGCACGGATGCACGCCAAGACCGTAGGATCCTACGCAGTGCCGTAGGGGACCGCACCGCCACTTCCCAGCAAATTAGGGACACTGTTGCTCCTGGGGTATCGGCGAGGACCATTCGAAACCGTCTCCATGAAGCTGGGCTACGGTCCCGCACACCGTTAGGCCGTCTTCCGCTCACGCCCCAACATCGTGCGGCCCGCCTCCAGTGGTGTCGCGACAGGCGTGAATGGAGGGACGAATGGAGACGTGTCGTCTTCAGCGATGAGAGTCGCTTCTGCCTTGGTGCCAATGATGGTCGTATGCGTGTTTGGCGCCGTGCAGGTGAGCGCCACAATCAGGACTGCATACGACCGAGGCACACAGGGCCAACACCCGGCATCATGGTGTGAGGAGCGATCTCCTACACTGGCCGTACACCACTGGTGATCGTCGAGGGGACACTGAATAGTGCACGGTACATCCAAACCGTCATCGAACCCACCGTTCTACCATTCCTAGACCGGCAAGGGAACTTGCTGTTCCAACAGGACAATGCACGTCCGCATGTATCCCGTGCCACCCAACGTGCTCTAGAAGGTGTAAGTCAACTACCCTGGCCAGCAAGATCTCCGGATCTGTCCCCCATTGAGCATGTTTGGGACTGGATGAAGCGTCGTCTCACGCGGTCTGCACGTCCAGCACGAACGCTGGTCCAACTGAGGCGCCAGGTGGAAATGGCATGGCAAGCCGTTCCATAGGACTACATCCAGCATCTCTACGATCGTCTCCATGGGAGAATAGCAGCCTGCATTGCTGCGAAAGGTGGATATACACTGTACTAGTGCCGACATTGTGCATGCTCTGTTGCCTGTGTCTATGTGCCTGTGGTTCTGTGAGTGTGATCATGTGATGTATCTGACCCCAGGAATGTGTCAATAAAGTTTCCCCTTCCTGGGACAATGAATTCACGGTGTTCTTATTTCAATTTCCAGGAGTGTATGTGTATACTAATTAGCTTATTTTAAATTCATCAAAATTTGTAAATATTTTGACGTGGCCTATATCCTTGTAAAAAGAGACCTATGGATGAATAAAGCTACTACTACTACTACTACTACTACATAAACACTGCCTCGGGTTTTTTCCTACATGAATACTGGACCATTCAGCTGCTTACAGTATGCTGCGACAATCACACAATCTGTAACATACAAAGAACACACGGCACACGGTCAGCTCCATCTACCATAGCAATGATGCATTTATGGACACACGTTGATAGGACTTTCATAACGTTAATGTCTTAAGATGTTATGTTTATGTCTAACAACAAACTGCTATATCGAGTGGTGAGCTAACTGTGTATCCGATTACGTGTATCTGTATATTTTCTTCACCCTGTTTTAAACAATCTGTCTACTAGAAAGAAATCAATACCACTAAATGCAAACTAATTAAAACCTATGCGCGGTAATGACAAATTAGAGGTAAGTTCATTCAAATCTGCTCGACCTTACTACGGCCCTGTAAATCCGAATTAGCACAAAAGTGGTCCCTTTGCCAAAATACACAAATTGTGTGAATTAATTTCTCACCTCGTATTGGTGTCGCCTTGGATAATGTGTTGTTCTGCTCTTGGCACTACTAAACGAATTACGAATTGAGAGGCGGAACTTGACTAATGGGAATGACTGCAGTATATTACTTGAAAACTGACTTGCAATTGTTAGGCCATATTATAAAAACTACATTTACGCAAACAAATGATCTTTACAAAAAATGCAATAAAAAACTGGGAGTTACATATAAAGCTGGACTCATTCAAATTCGTTCTACAGCGAAAGCGCATAAATACATGATCACTGATTACCTTGTTATAGAGCGATATAACAATATATAGAAAGATTCTTCATCAAAATTTGATAATAGTATTTGTAACATTTTCTGCATTAATTTCACTTAAAATATTATTTCTTCTATAGATCATTAATAGACAACACTGAAATTATTACCCTGTTTGTGTGATACTAAGCGACTTCCTATTCTCTAGCACCGCAACAGACACTGCCAGCCTCTAGCGTTCTACTCCTGCTACTCCAGAGCAATAACTGCCTACTACTGCGCGACCTAACATTTACTTCGTTAAGTTGGCAACAAAGTAGGTGGACACACCAAAGAGGAGGAAACAGTTAATAGAGTTGCAATATTTGTGTTGTTAAATGCAGTGTCCGAAGAAATAGTTACACTGAATGGCAAAAGAACAATAGTACATCACAGAAGGAGAGGAGAAACATAGTGAACAGCGTGAAAAAGGTCAGAACTCAGAGCTGTGCTTCTATGTCTGTATTAAAGTGGTAGTGCGACCTCCATACAAGATGAGAGGAAACGCAGATCACCAGTTCGTAATTAATTACTTTCTTACATAAATAATCGCGACGCGAACTGTATCGTTGTAGATGCCGCTGATGACGCCTTAAAACAAGAAAAAGGCGAAACGCATGTGGGAAAAATAAATTAAGTGCCAGAGGGGAAAGGCTGTTCTACTTACGAAACAAGTATTTCTATGGTTGCTGCGGAGGATGGCTACACAAACAGACTTGTTCTAATATAAGCTCTCTGTTAAACATACTCTGCCTCAGCGGTAACTGCCTCGCAGCGTTCTTTCACATGTACATCTTTCTAATCGATATATCGCTTATGCTCTTGGATTATACGTTAAAATTTACAGTTTTCGTGATATATAACTATTTCACTTTCTTCCTGCATTATCAGTCAGTGATATGTCCCTGCAATTTGTCGGTTTTATTAATGTTAACCCTATATGCACTGAGTTGACAAGTCATGGGCACATACACAGACGGCGGTAGATTTACGTACACGAGGTACAAAAGGCTAGTGCATTGACGTAGCTGTCGTTTGTGCTCACGTAATTCACATGAGAAAGTTTCCTACATAACTAGGGCCGCACAACGGGTATTAACAAACACTGAAGGTAGGATCGTAGCTGGATTTAGAGGCGTGGGACATTCCAATTCGGTAGTCTTTAGGGAATTCAGTATTCCGAGATCCCCAATGTGAAACGTGTGCTGTAAATACCAAATTTCAGACAATACTTGTCTCCGAGGACAACGAAGTGGTCGGCGGCCTTCACTTAACGACAAACAGTAGCCGCGTTTGCGTAGAGTCGTATGTGTTAACAGGCAACACGGGGTGAAATAGCAGCGGAAATCAACGTGAGACCTACGAAGAACGTATTCATTTCTACAATGCGGCGAAATGTGGCGTTAATAGGTCCTTGCAGCAGACGACCGTCGCGAGTGCCTCTGCCAACCACAAGACATCGCATGCAGTGCCTCTCGTGGGTTACGGATCGTATCAGTTGAACCTTAGACCATGGCAAACTTTGGCCTGGTCACAGATGGGTCTCGATTTCAGTTGGTAACAGTTGATGGGAGGGTTCGTCTAGAAAAAAGTCTACTGGGGCACACTTGTGTGAGGTGCCCGAATATGAAAATAATTTTCATTTAAAATAAGATGAAACTGTTATACTATAAACTCTACTGGACACTGCCATAGAGCAAAGGATAACAATACTCGCCATACAGGAGATGAGAAACACAATGCGGGAACCATACGAATCACAGGGATTCAGAATCTACCAAGGAATCCCTGGAAAGAGAGTAATGAAAAATGTACCACAATTCGGAACAGGTTTCATAGTGAAAAACACAATAATAAATTCTGTCAAGGAGTTCAAGGCCTACACGGATAGAATAGCAACTCTGACCATCAGGTCCGCAAACAAGACGTACACGTTAGTCAACGTGCACGCACCCACAAACGAGAAGAACAGAACTGACCCGAAACATGTAGAGGGATTCTGGAATCTGCTAGACCAAGTCCTCACTAATGTTCCATCAAACCACACTAAAATCGTAATGGGAGACTTCAATGCGCAGATAGGAAGAGAGAAAAGGTTCAGGAACATTGTTGGGGACTGGCCGGCACAAAAGAAAACTAGCACGAATGGCAGAAGATTGATAGAAATTTGCAGAGAACACAGAATGGTGATTAAATCGACCAGATTCAAAAGAAGACCACACAAGAAGAAAACGTGGAAACACACTGATTGGAAAAAGGGCGAATACCAACTTGACCATGTCTGTATGGACAAAGACCATCACAGAGAAATCTACAACGTTAAAGTTCTGAGGGGAAAGGACCTGGGCTCTGATCACTACCTGTCCAAAATAAAAATCAAGATAACACCGGCTGGAAAAAAGAAAAAAAGAACCAACCGGTTGAGACGAACCCACGACCAAGCAAAAATACAAAACAACACACAATACGCAATGAAAACAAACACAGTCCAATCAGACACGGAACTGGAAGAACTGACAGAGAAGTTGAAAACAATAGCCGCAGAAATAGCACAACCCGAAAAGAGAAAAAAACACCAGTGGTGGGACAGAGTGTGTGAGGAGGCAGTCGACAAGAGACATGAAGCGTGGAAGAAATTCCAAAATAACAAAACTGACGAAAATTTTGCAACGCTGACCCAACAGAGGAAAATAACTCAAAGAACGTTAAGAAATAGCAAAAGAAAGTATCATCACGGACTGCTGGACCAAATAGAAGATAGCTTTGCCAAAAACAACTCACGGCAATACTATAGAACATTTAGGGAAAAAACCAAAACCTTTACACCACCAACCCTCATGCTCAAAAACAAAGAAGGAGTAACGGCACACAACGATGAAGAAAATGCCAATATTATGGCGGAAAGCTTCCGAAATCTTCTGAACTGCGAAGACCCGATCAATATACTCGACATAAACACTAACACAGAAGTCAGGACACCGGAAGAGAACATACAAGCACCATCAATATCAGAAGTGGAAATAGCAATTAAACAATTAAAAAACAACAAAGCTAGCGGAGAAGACCAACTAACGGCAGAGCTATGGAAGTACGCCGGAGAAAACGCAGTGGCCAGCCTCCACAAGAACATTCAAAAGATCTGGAAAGAGGAGAAATTACCGACAAGATGGACAACAGCGATAATATGTCCCATCCACAAAAAAGGGAGTAAGACAGACCCAGGCAATTATAGAGGGATCTCCCTACTGGACTGTACGTACAAGATTCTCTCCAAAATAATTTATAACAGGGTCAGAGACCAACTAGAAAAAGAACTGGGAGAGTATCAGGCGGGATTTAGACCGGGAAGAAGCTGCCCAGAACAAATATTAAACCTAAAGCTAATCATCGACTACTACAAATCAAGAAACAAACAACTAGTGATCTCTTTCATCGATTTCCAAAAAGCCTACGACAGCATACATAGAGAATCTTTGAAGAAGATACTGAGAAATTTAGGCTTACACCCCAAACTGATCAAAATGATTGGGCTTACACTGGAGAACACAACCTCTAAAGTCAAATTCAGAGGAGCAACCTCAGACGCGTTCGAAATTAAAACAGGATTAAGACAGGGGGACGGGCTGTCCCCAATTCTGTTTAACTGTGCACTGGAATATCTGATGAGAGAATGGAGGAAGATTAATCCAGAACTAATAAAAGTAGGAACAAAAATCAAAGTAAACTGTTTAGGTTTTGCGGACGACTTAGCGCTATTAGCAAACAACATAAAAGAGGCAAGAACGCAAATTGAGACACTAGAAGAGATAGCTGGGAAAATTGGACTAAAAATCTCGTTCCAAAAGACCAAAATCATGGTCAGGGATCCTCTCTGCGTTGATCACATATCAATTTTCAACACTAAAGTAGAACTGGTGAAAAAATTCAAGTATCTAGGGGAAACAATAACACACAACAATAACGAGAAAATAAACTGGAAAGAAAGAACTGACAAACTGAAGAAGTCTCTATTCACAACTCAGAACATATACAATAAGAGATGCCTATCAACAAAAACCAAAATCAGACATTACCAGACGGTGATTCTCCCGGAAATACAATACGCATGCGAGACAATCTCCGGACCGTATAAAATAGGAGAGATAGAAGCAATAGAAAAAATAGAAAGAAGGATAGTAAGAAAGTGTATAAACAAGAAGAACCTAGTGGAAGGCCAATGGAGAATAATCCCAAACGAAACCGTCTACAAAACAATCACTCCACTAACAGAATTCTTCAGAAGGAAAAGGATATCATTCCTGGGACACATACTGAGAACGGAAGACACTAGACTAGTTAAACGACTGATCGACTTTTATTGGAATAAAAAAATCAAGTCAAACTGGGTGAGAGAAGTGCAGAAGGACATGGAAGAACTAGGAATCTCGAAGGAGGATCTTGTAACAAAATCACAGAAATACAGCGAATGGGTAAAAACAAACACAATAACACTCACGCACAAACCAAGGCAGAGACGAAATGTGGTGTATTCAGAGGAGGAAAGAAAACGAAGATCGGAACGGCTCAAAAAAATATGGGCTAAAAAGAAAGAAGAAACAGCCAAACAAATGAAACGGCTAAGGACGACTACAAGATTTGAACTAAAGTGATCCAATAGGGTCGTAAAAAAAAAAAAGAAAAAGAAAAAGATGTGTGTCTCTGATAGGCTTTATACTACGGATAGCTGACTGTGTACGACCGTAGACCCAAAGATACTGCTTCCGGTCTGAGACTGTGGTGTTGTAGTAAGATAGTGCGTTCGGCGCACGGTAATAATTAAGCGAAAGAGCATGAAATAGGCAATTTTAGTCGTGTGCTTTGTGAGGCCATCAAGTGTTAGATTAATGTAGGAATTAAGACAGCATCTAAGCAGAAGTCTTCTCAGAAGAAAGGTTGTTGTTGTTGTTGTGGTCTTCAGTCCTGAGACTGGTTTGATGCAGCTCTCCATGCTACTCTATCCTGCGCAACCTTCTTCATCGCCCAGTACGTACTACAGCCTAGATCCTTCTGAATCTGCTTAGTGTATTCATCTCATGGTCTCCCTCTACGATTTTTACCCTCCACTCTGCCCTCCAATACTAAATGGGTGATCCCTTATGCCTCAGAATATGTTCTACCAACCGATTCCTTCTTCTACTCAAGTTGTGCCACAAACTCCTCTTCTCCCCAATTCTATTCAGTACCTCCTCATTAGTTGCGTGATCTATCCATCTAATCTTCAGCATTCTTCTGTAGCACCACATTTCGAAAGCTTCTATTCTCTTCTGGTCCAAATTATTTATCGTCCATGTTTCACTTCCATACATGGCTACGCTCCATACAAATACTTTCAGAAAAGACTTCCTGACACTTAAATCTGTACTCGATGTTAACAAATTTCTCTTCTTCAGAAACGCTTTCCTTGCCATTGCCAGTCTACATTTTATATCCTCTCTACTTCGACCACCATCAGTTATTTTGTTCCCCAAATAGCAAAACTCTTGTACTACTTTAAGTGTCTCATTTCACAATCTAATTCCCTCAGCATCTCCTGACTTAATTCGACCACATTCCAGTATCCTCGTTTTGCTTTTGTTGATGTTCATCTTATATCCTCCTTTCAAGACTCTGTTCATTCCGTTCAACTGCTCTTCCAAGTCCTTTGCTGTCTCTCACAGAATTACAATGTCATCGGCGAACCTTAAAGTTTTTATTTCTTCTAAATGGATTTTAATACCTACTCCCAATTTTTCTTTTGTTTTTTTTTACTGCTTGCTTAATATACAGATTGAATAACATCGGGGAGAGGCTACAACCCTGTCTCACTCCCTTCCCAACCACTACTTCCCTTTCATGTCCCTCGACTCTTATAACTGCCATCTGGTTTCTCTACAACTTGTGAATAGCCTTTCGGTCCCTGTAATTTATACCTGCCACCTTCAGGATTTGAAAGAGAGTATTCCAGTCAACATTGTCAAAAGCTTTGTCTAAGTCTACAAATGCTAGAAACGTAGGTTTGCCTTTTCTTAATCTAGCTTCTAAACTAATTCGTAGGGTCAGTATTGCCTCACGTGTTCCCATATTTCTACGGAATCCAAACTGATCATCGCCGAGGTCGGCTTCTACCAGTTTTTCCTTTCGTCTGTAAAGAATTCGCTTTAGTATTTTGCAGCCGTGACTTATTAAACTGATAATTGGGTAATTTTCACATCTGTCAACGCCTGTTTTCTTTGGGATTGGAATTATTATATTCTTCTTGAAGTCTGAGGGTATTTCGCCTGTCTCATACATTTTGCTCACCAGATGATAGAGTTTTGTTAGGACTGGCTCTCCATTCGCAGTCAGTTGTTCTAATGGAATGTTGTCTACTCCCGGGGCCTTGTTTCGACTTAGGTCTTTCAGTGCTCTATCAAACTCTTCACGCAGTACGATATCTCCCATTTCATCTTCATCCACATCCTCTTCCATTTCTATAACATTGCCCTGAAGTACATCGCCCTTATACAGGGTGTCACAGCTATCTTGTCCACCCAAAATATGTCTGGAACAATAAAAGCTATTGGAAAACGACTTTCACCGGTGTCAATGTAAGGCTGGGGCCCATGAATGTACATATTTGTAAACATTCTAAAACTAGAGCATTGTGTCTTTTAACACAAACTAATGTTTTTTTTTTTTTTTTTTTTTTAAATGGACCTCCTATATTTCTTCTTCAGCAATCCATAGCATGATAAAGCACATACACAATGGCGTTGATTGCATCGCAATATTCCCATTACATACCGAGATATTGAGACGCGAAGTTGACGCTTGAAACACCCGACATGCGATGCTAGCGCACGTCCTGAGGCTCAGGCGTGAACCCCATACTGCCCGTAATCACGATGTGATTGACATGTGTAATCACACCTCCATACTCGTCAAGAGGTCCGAAACGAATAATGCGGTCTGCTGCCATCAACTTTCATAAGTACATAATGGTTTCCCTCTTGCACGTTTTACGCATCTTCGTACACAATATGAACCAGTACCGATCGGTGGACACCCGTAAGGTTGTCTTATTTATCCTGCACACCCAAAATAAAGTTTATGTAATGCGTTATATGACCCATTGTGTCTGTCGCGCAGGGCCTGGCTCTACCTAGTCAAGTGTCCAACGTAGTTCCCCCTACTGCCACAGTTACCACTTCGCCTTGTTTATGATTTGCGACCCATGCAAACTCCTGTACTCCACCACCCTCCGAGCATCTTATTTGTTGTTGCTTTGGCGTGCAGTACACCGCTTGCCAGTGTAGTCGTGCATCAGAGTAATCTAGTGACGGCACGGAGGTAGTACACATTGTGAATAAACGTTGTGTTGTGGAAATTATACTGAACAGTATAATGTACACACATGAAGATGTGGTAGAAATGCTGCTGATCTATGGAGAATACGTTATGTGATTGCTGGTTTGTTGATAGTACTGTTAGCGAACGTTATGATTATTAAGTTAATATGTCTGTTTTCTACCCTACTCTACATACCTGTACTGTACCCTGTTGTAGGTGGACGAAATGCTGTTCAGGCAGAACGACTGTACAGAAGACGATTCCCTGACAAGCCATCGTCTTCGCGCCGGATCTTTGGTCGTCTCACATCTCGTCTACGTGAAACGGAAGCTGAAATCCAAGACCTCGACATCGTCCTAGAACACGCGCAGATGAACGTGCTGAAGCTGCTGTGCTCGCTACCATAGCTGTGAATCCTCAAATCAGCACACGTGAAATGGAACGTGAAGTTGGTGTGTCGAAATCAAGTGCACAGCGTATTCTTAAACGTCATAAATTTCATCCTTACCATGTTTATTTACACCAGGATCTTCATGGAAATGACTTCCGCAATAGGGTAACATTTTGTCGGCGGGCTCTGCAACAACTTCTGACTAATCCAAATTTTTTTGCATATGTTCTCTTTACCGACGAGGCATCATTCTCCAACAAAGGAATTGTGAATATGAGGAATATGCATTATTGGTCCGCAGACAATCCAAAATGGCTCCGTCAGGTAGAGCATCAACGTCCGTGGAAAGTTAATGTTTGGTGTGGGATTATTGGAGATATCATTATCGGACCTTTTTTTATAAATGGCATCCAAAATGGCAGACAATACTCCAGATTTATACGACACAATCTTTCTGTTCTCTTGGACACCGTACCTCTGAACCTGAGAATGGTCATGTGGTATCAGCATGACGGATGCCCTGCACATAATGCCTTACGAGCACGACGACTTCTGAACCGTAAGTTCCCTGGTAGGTGGATTGGACGAGGTGGCCCAGTTAGGTGGCCTGCCCGATCTCCGGACCTTACACCGCTGGATTATTTTCTTTGGGGAGCAGTGAAGGATGATGTTTACCAACATGAACCAACAACACCAGAGGACATGAAGCAACGCATTATTGATGCTTGTACAGCCATCAAAGAAGAAACAGTAGCACGAAGTAGGATATCCTTCATCCGCAGAGTGACCCTATGTGTGCAAGCCAATGGGCATCACTTTGAGCATGAGATATGAACGCCTTGTTTAGTATGTAGTGCTGGTATCACAGTGGAAGTTTCTACAAAGGGTCATTTTACCCAGTGATGTTAAGAAACATTTGTTTGCAACAATTTGTCATTTAACGCATTAGATAAACATAAGATTGATAATTATGTGATAATAAAACTAATTGGTTAAACATGTTTACATTCATCTTCTGTGTCCTACCTGAACTTCCCAAATCAAAACAGTTTTACCTAAACAACGGTAAAACTTTTAGTCCACTTGCTCGTTTTAATAAAACCATCAACATGAATTTTACTATTACGAGTGAATGATTAACTGTCACTTGCGCTAGACCTACAGTAAAGTAAAGTTTTAATGTTAAACGGCATTACCTTTTTAGTAACGGATTAACGATAAGCGAAGTTAACTTTGTGACTAACGTTGCAGCCTGCCGGAGTGGCCGAGCGGTTAAAGGCGCTACAGTCTGGAACCGCACGACCGCTACGGTCGCAGGTTCGAATCCTGCCTCGGGAATGGATGTGTGTGATGTCCTTAGGTTAGTTAGGTTTAAGTAGTTCTAAGTTCTAGGGGACTTATGACCACAGCAGTTGAGTCCCATAGTGCTCAGAGCCATTTGAGCCATTTGACTAACGTTGCGGAACACAGATATGTTACAGAACCGCATCACCCCTAGCCTATGAGATAAATACCTGCAGGAATGTACGACGTTAATGCAGGATGGCAGCAGACAGTACTATTCCTTTCGACCTCTTGATAAGTATGGAAGTGTGATGACACATGTCAATCACATCGCGATTACGGGCAGCATGCGGTTCACGCCTGAGCCTCAGGACGTGCGCTAGCAGCGCATGTCGGGTGTTTCAAGCGTCAACTTCGCGTCTCAATATCTCGGGATGTAATGGGAATATTGCGATGCAATCAACGCCATTGTGTATGTGCTTTGTCATGCTATGGATTGCTGAAGAAAAAATATAGGAGATCCATTAAAAAAAACATAAGTTTGTGTTTAAAACACATATGCATTCGTTTTAGAATGTTTACAAATAAATTATGTACATTCATGGGCCCCAGCCCTACATTGACACCGGTGAAAGTCGTTTTCCAATAGGTGTTATTGTTCCAGAGATATTTTGGGTGGACAAGATAGCTGGGACACCCTGTATAGACACTCTATATACTCCTTCCGCCTTTCTACATCTACATCCACATCTACACTTATACTCCGCAAGCTACCCAACGGTGTGTTGCGGAGGGCACTTTACGTGCCACTGTCATTACCTCCCTTTCCTGTTCCAGTCGGGTATGGTTCGCGGGAAGAACGACTGTCTGAAAGCCTCCGTGAGCGCTCTAATCTCTCTAATTTTACATTCGGGATCTCCTCGGGAGGTAGAAGTAGGGGGAAGCAATATATTCGATACCTCATCCAGAAACGCACCCTCTCGATACCTGGCGAGCAAGCTACACCGCTATGCAGAGCGCCTCTCTTGCAGAGTCTGCCACTTGAGTTTATAAACATCTCCGTAACGCTATCGCGGTTACCAAATAACCCTGTGATGAAACGCACCGCTCTTCTTTGGATCTTCTCTATCTCCTCCGTCAACCCGATCTGGTACGGATCCCACACTGATGAGCAATACTCAAGCATAGGTGGAACGAGTGTTTTGTAAGCCACCTCCTTTGTTGATGGACTACATTTTCTAAGCACTCTCCCAATGAATCTCAACCTCGTACCCGCCTTACCAACAATTAACTTTATATAATCATTCCACTTCAAATCGTTCCGCATGCATACTCCCATATATTTTACAGAAGTATCTGCTACCAGTGTTTGTTCCGCTATCATACAATAAAGGATCCTTCTTTCTTTGAATTCGCAATACATTACATTTGTCTATGTTAAGGGACAGTTACCATTCCCTGCACCAAGTGCCTATCCGCTGCAGATCTTCCTACATTTCGCTACAATTTTCTAATGCTGCAACTTCCCTGTATACTACAGCATCATCCGCGAAAAGCAGCATGGAACTTCCGACACTATCTACTAGGTCATTTATATATGTTATGAAAAGCAATGGTCCCATAACACTCCGCTGTGGCACGATAGAGGTTACTTTAACGGCCGACCGCGGTGGTCTAGCGGTTCTAGGCGCGCAGTCCGTAACCGCGCGACTGCTACGGTCGCAGGTTCGAATCCTGCCTCTGGCATGGATGTGTGTGATGTCCTTAGGTTAGTTAGGTTTAAGTAGTTCTAAGTTCTAGGGGACTGATGACCACAGATGTTAAGTCCCATAGTGCTCAGAGCCATTTTTGTTACTTTAACGTCTGTAGACGTCTCTCCATTGATAACAACATGCTGTGTTCTGTTTGCTAAAAACTCTTCAATCCAGCCACACAACTGGTCTGATAATCCGTAGGCTCTTACTTTGTTTATCAGGCGACAGTGCGGAACTGTATCGAACGCCTTCCGGAAGTCAAGAAAAATAGCATCTACCAGGGAGCCTGTATCTAATATTTTCTGGGTCTCATGAACAAATAACGCGAGTTGGGTCTCACACGATCGCTGTTTCCGGAATCCATGTTGATTCCTACATAGTAGATTCTGGGTTTCCAAAAACGACATGATACTCGAGCAAAAAACATGTTCTAAAATTCTACAACAGATCGACGTCAGAGATATAGGTCTATAGTTTTGCGCATCTGCTCGACGACCCTTCTTGAAGACTGGGACTACCTGTGCTCTTTTCCAATCATTTGGAACCCTCCGTTCCTCTAGAGACTTGCGGTACACGGCTGTTAGAAGGGGGGCAAGTTCTTTCGCGTACTCTGTGTAGAATCGAATTGGTATCCCGTCAGGTCCAGTGGACTTTCCTCTGTTGAGTGATTCCAGTTGCTTTTCTATTCTTTGGACACTTATTTCGATGTCAGCCATTTTTTTCGTTTGTGCGAGGATTTAGAGAAGGATCTGCAGTGCGGTCTTCCTCTGTGAAACAGCTTTGGAAAAAGGTGTTTAGTATTTCAGCTTTACGCGTGTCATCCTCTGTTTCAGTGCCATCATAATCCCGGAGTGTCTGGATATGCTGTTTCGAGCCACTTACTGATTTAACGTAAGACCAGAACTTCCTAGGATTTTCTGTCAAGTCGGTACATAGAATTTTACTTTCGAATTCACTGAACGCTTCACGCATAGCCCTCCTTACGCTAACTTTGACATCGTTTAGCTTCTGTTTGTCTGAGAGGTTTTGGCTGCGTTTAAACTTGGAGTGAAGCTCTCTTTGCTTTCGCAGTAGTTTCCTAACTTTGTTGTTGTACCACAGTGGGTTTTTCCCGTCCCTCACAGTTTTACTCGGCACGTACCTGTCTAAAACGCATTTTAAGATTGCCTTGAACTTTTTCCATAAACACTCAACATTGTAAGTGTCGGAACAGAAATTTTCGTTTTGATCAGTTAGGTAGTCTGAAATCTGCCTTCTATTACTCTTGCTAAACAGATAAACCTTCCTCCCTTTTTTTATATTCGTATTAACTTCCATATTCAGGGATGCTGCAACGGCCTTATGGTCAATGATTCTCTGTTCAGCACATGCAGAGTCGAAAAGTTCGGGTCTGTTTGTTATCAGTAGGTCCAAGATGTTATCTCCACGAGTCGGTTCTCTGTTTAATTGCTCGAGGTAATTTTCGGATAGTGCACTCAGTATAATGTCACTCGATGCTCTATCCCTACTACCCGTCCTAAACATCTGAGTGTCCCAGTCTATATCTGGTAAATTGAAATGTCCACCTAAGACTATAACATGCTGAGAAAATTTATGTGAAATGTATTCCAAATTTTCTCTCAGTTGTTCTGCCACTAATGCTGCTGAGTCGGGAGATCGGTAAAAGGAGCCAATTATTAACCTAGCTCGGTTGTTGAGTGTAACCTCCACCCATAATAATTCACAGGAACTATCCACTTCTACATCACTACAGGATAAACTACTACTAACAGCGACGAACACTCCACCACCGGTTGCATGCAATCTATCCTTTCTAAACACCGTCTGTACCTTTGTAAAAATTTCGGCAGAATTTATCTCTGGCTTCAGCCAGCTTTCCTTACATATAACGATTTCAGCTTCGGTGCTTTCTATCAGCGCTTGAAGTTTCGCTACTTTACCAACGCAGCTTCGACAGTTGACAATTACAATACCGATTGCTGCTTGGTCCCCGCATGTCCTGACTTAGCCCCGCACCCGTTGAGGCTGTTGCCCTTTCTGTACTTGCCCAAGGCCATCTAACCTAAAAAGCCGCCCAGCCCACGCCACACAACACCTACTACCCGTGTAGCCGCTTGTTGCGTGTAGTGGACTCCTGACCTATCCAGCGGAACCCGAAACCCCATCACCCTATGGCGCAAGTCGAGGAATCTGCAGCCCACATGGTCGCAGAACCGTCTCAGCCTCTGATTCAGACCCTCCACTCGGCTCTGTACCAAAGGTCCGCAGTCAGTCCTGTGGACGATGCTGCAGATGGTGAGCTCTGCTTTCATCCCGCTAGCGAGACTGGCAGTCTTCACGAAATCAGATAGCCGCCGGAAGCCAGAGAGGATTTCCTCCGATTCATAGCGACACACATAATTGGTGCCGACATAAGCGACCACCTGCAGATGGGTGCACCCTGTACCCTTCATGGCATCCGGAAGGACCCTTTCAACATCTGGAATGACTCCCCCCGGTATGCACAAGGAGTGCACGTTGGTTTTCTTCCCTTCTCTTGCTGCCATTTCCCTAAGGGGCCCCACTACGCGCCTGACGTTGGAGCTCCCAACTACAAGCCCACCCTCTGGGACCGCCCGGTTCTTGCAGACTGACGGGCAACCTCTGGAACAGGACAAGCAGCCACGTCAGGCCGAAGATCAGTATCAGCGTGAGACAGAGCCTGAAACCGGTTTGTCAGACAAACTGGAGAGGCCTTCCGTTCAACCCTCCGGAATGTCTTTCGCCCCCTGCCAAACCTTGAAACGACCTCCCACTCTACCACAGGTGAGGGATCAGCCTGAATGAGGGCAGTATCCCGGGTAACCACAGTCATATTCCGATCGGGGGATGCGTGGGACGAGCTGGCCGTCCCCGACAAACCCCCATCCGGACCCCCACAGTGATGCCCATTGGAAACAGCCAACACTGCCTGAAGCTGGGAGCGAAGGGATGCCAACTCAGCCTGCATCCGAACACAGCAGTTGCAGTCCCTATCCATGCTAAAAACTGTTGTGCAAAGAACGTCTGAACTAATCTACAGAGAGCGCAAACAAATCGACAAAATTTAAACGGTTATTAAAATACAAGATTGCCTAGTAAATGCAGTAATGCTGCTACTTGCGCACTGCTGACACACTGCTCGGCGGTAGAAGGAGCATACGCTATTTTACACTATTCTGCTTTCACTTCTTTGCTTAGAACTGGGTTTCCATCTGAGCTCTTGATATTCATACAAGTGGTTCTCTTTTCTCCGAAGATCTCTTTAATTTTCCTGTAGTCAGTATCTATCTTACCACTAGTGAGATAAGCCTCTACATCCTTACATTTGTCCTCTAGCCATGCCCGCTTAGCCACTTTGCACTTCCTGTCAACCTCATTTTTGAGAAGTTTGTATTCCTCTTTGCCTGTTTCATTTACTGCATTTTAATAATTTCTCCTTTCGTCAATTAAATTCAATATTTCTTCTGTCACCCAAGGATTTCTACTAGCCCTTGTCTTTTTACCTACTTGATCCTCTGCTGCCTTCACAACTTCATCCCTCAGAGTTACCCATTATTCTTCTACTGTATTTTTCACCCATTCCTGTCAATTGTTCCCTTATGCTCTCCCTGAAACTCTGTACAACCTCTGGTTTAGTCAGTTTATCCAGGTCCCATCGCTTTAAATTCCCACCTTTTTGCAATTTCTTCAGTTTTAATCTGCAGTTCAGAATAGATTGTGGTCAGATTCCACATCTGCCCCTGGAAATGTCTTACAATTTAACACCTGGTTCCTAAATCTCAGTCTTACCATTATATAATCTATTTGAAACCTGTCAGTATCTTCAGGCTTCTCCCATGTATATAACCTTCTTTTATGATTCTTGAACCAAGTGTTAGCTATGATTAAGTTGTGCTCTGTGCAAAATTCCACCAGGCGGCTTCCTATTGCTTTTCTTAACCCCAATCCATACTCACCTACTAGGTTTCCTGCACTTCCTTTTCTTACTATCGAATTCCAGTCACCCATGACTATTAAATTTTCGTAGCCTCTCCTCGATGTTATTCAATCTGTATATTGAGCAAGCAGTGAAGGAAACAAAAGAAAAATTCGGAGTAGGCATTAAAAGCAATACGAGGATAATGGAATGTAGTCGAATTAAGTCGGGTGATGTTGAGGGTATTAGATTAGGAAATGAGACACTTAAAGTAGTAAAGGAGTTTTGCTATTTGGGGAGCAAAGTAACTGATGATGGTCGAAGTAGAGAGGATGTAAAATGTAGACTGGCAATGGCAAGGAAAGCGATTCTGAAGAAGATAAATTTGTCAACATCGAGTATAGATTTAAGTGTCAGGAAGTCGTTTCTGAAAGTATTTATATGGAGGGTAGCCATGTATGGAAGTGAAACATGGACGGTAAATAGTTTAGACAAGAAGAGAATAGAAGCTTTCGAAATGTGTTGTTACAGAAGAATGCTGAAGAGTAGATGGGTACATCACATAACTAATGAGGAGGTGTTGAATAGGATTGGGGAGAAGAGATGTTCGTGGCACAACTTGAGTAGAAGAAGGGATCGGTTGGTAGGACACGTTCTGAGGCATCACGGGATCACCAATTTAGTATTGGAGGGCAGAGTGGAGGTTAAAAACCGTAGTGGGAGACCAAGACATGAATACACCAAGCATATTCAGAAGGATGTAGGTTGCAGTAGGTAGTGGGAGATGAAGTAGCTTGCGCAGGATAGAGTAGCATGGAGAGCTGCATCAAACCAGTCTCAGGACTGAAGACCACAACAAAAACAACAACAACACATTTCTTCAATTTCTTCGTCATCTGTAGAGCTAGTAGACATATAGTCTTGTACTACTGTCGTAGGCGTGAGCTTCGTGTCTATCTTGGCCGCAACAATGCTTTCGCTGTGCTGTTTGTAGTAGCTTACCCACAATCCTATTGCTTTATTCATTATTAAACCTTCTCCTGCATTACCCCTATTTGATTTTGTATTTATAACCCTGTATTCACCTGACCAAACGTCTTGTTCCTTCTGCCACCAAACTTCACTAATTCCCACTGTATCTAATTTTAACCTATCCATTTCCCTTTTTAAATTTTCTAACCTACCTGCCCGATTAAGGGATCTGACATTCCACGCTCCGATCTGTAGAAAGCCAGTTTTCTTTGTCCTGATAACGACTTCCTCCTGAGTAGTCCCCGCCCAGAGATCCGAATGGGGGACTATTTTACCTCCGGAATATTTTACCCAAGAGGACGCCATCATCATTTATCCATACAGTAAAGATGCATGCCCTCGGGAAAAAATTACGGCAGTAGTTTCCCCTTGCTTTCAGGCGTTCGAAGTACCAGCACAGCAAGGCCGTTTTGGTTAGTGATACAAGGCAAAATCAGTCAATCATCCACACTGTTGCCCCTGCAACTACTGAAAAGGCTGCTGCCCCTCTTGAGGAACCATACGTTTGTCTGGCCTCTCAACAGATACCCCTCCGTTGTGGTTGCACCTACGGTACAGCTATCTGTATCGCTGAGGCACGCAAGCCTCCCCACCAAGCAAGCCAGGGCGTTAGTATAGATGAGTTGGCTGATAATTGTTAATTGTTGAGTAGCCTTAGAATGTATGTAAACTGATTTGATAAAAAGACTAGTTAGATATTTTTCTTTCGTATTGTTTCTAAGTTTTTTTTATCAGAGCTATATGTAATTTGATGATTTGCATTTATGCTACTGTAGTGAGGTTAGATAGAACTTGCTGTAAAAAATCACATTCTTTGTGGATGAATTAGTAAGTATGATATACTACTCTAACCAATGTAACTTCAGTTGTAGATGTTTTTGAAAAGATAAACTTAATGCACAATATAATTTTGCTAAAAACAATCTCAGTGTTAGTAATTCACCACAATCAGTACCGCCACCCTGCACAGGTCATAAGTTTATCAAGGAAGTTGAATTATTCATAAATGTTTTCATTTATCAGCCAAAAAAATTTAATGGGCATTTCAAAGTACTATGGCGAGCTTGTCGCACTACTGACCCTGTAAACAGCATATTTTATCTTTCATGAGAGACCAGAATATATCGCGTTCCACGTTTGCTGCTATAGCGATAAGACAATTTTATTCATTTGTTATGTGCACAGAGACCAATGTTATCAGTTTTGAACAGGGCCAGAGGATTCAGTACCTAAGGGGATGAGTGTATTTTGCATTGATTGTATTTCGGTATTGTTATTGGGAGCTGCATTGCCCAATCAGTTCGTATAAATTTTTTGCTAACAGTAACACAGAGTGAGCACACCACTTTCAATTACAACAGGCTAAACGATAATTCGTGTTACGTATCCAGATTTGTATGCTATCCACAGCTAATACATTCATTCAATGTAATCAAAAATTAATTATTACAATGAACGCTACACTTAGCGGCAGCTCTGCCAGTCATTCACTTTGTGAAATCTTCGAAACTTAAGTAGTCAGGTATATAAGTTCTATAGTGAACCACTGTGTTGCGAAAAGAGTAGTTAAATTATTTGGAGCGACTCAGTTCACTAACTTGTACAAAATGTTTCTGCAGTTCAGCAGAATTATTATGCTCCGCCTTGTTTTCCACTGATTTCATTGTTGAAAATTTTTCTCTTTCGCTTGTTCTCTGCATTTAATTTAACATTCCGCGCAGTCTTATCACGAAACAGGCGTGTAGTTTGACTGTTAACGCTACTGACATGAGCAATTTACCATTTAACGATATCAATATTGAATGTAACATTGACAGATATAGTGATAAATCTGCGGTGCCTAATTTGCAGTGCACCACAGACAATATACACACCGATTCCCAAAATAATGAACAGATTCCTGACACTTCAATTTCACCCAAAAATTTGACTCATAGTCAGATGATAGTTTGCGGGCGTCGCTGATCTGCACATGGCTGACGTTTACAATTAAAAGCTTGATTGTTTGTCGAATGGGACTAGTGGTTTACCTACTTTTTGCACAGTCCATCTGAATGACAATAGTATGTCAGAGTACACTGTAGCGATATGTACTAAATCTGTGTTTGTAAACTCAACAGATTCCATTAGTAGTAATTATGCAGACAATACAACATGGTTGTTGAGGATGTGTCCACAGCGCAGAGCACAACACTGGTGAATCCTGACGAACCAGTTCAGAGTAATATTAAAGTGATGCATCATACTCTCATGCAAATGATGGTCGAACAGGATACTCAGTTCAATGAATGGTTTAATAAAATGGATGAACAATTCGCCAGTATCCGAGAAAAAAATATACCTTCACTGCACATATCAATGAACGATTTAACAAAAATGGTAAACAATTCGCCAGCGTACGAAAACTACTAAATGAACAGACTGCTCAGTTCAATGAACATTTTTCCAGCATAAGTGAAGAGCGTAAATCGTACACAGAATTTAGAGCTGAATAAATAATGTATGTCGCCAAAATTGGTGCATATAAGTAGTGTAAATAAAGTAACTGGTTACATAAGAAATTCGTAGAATCTTGCAGGTGGATCCTCTTACCGTAAGTATAGGTCTTGCACTTTCTTCTGTTTTCTTACACATTAGCATGAAAACAACAACAGAAAGAGACATCATTTAACTTGTCATGTGTCCAGTGGATCTAGTCCCTTTGGTGGCCTGACCGCTGAAAACTGTAACTAAACATGTTTTTTTTTTCCTTCATAAGAATTTGCATTCATTTGGTGTATCATCTCTATATATATTATGTTCATTTATTTCGGATGCTATTTTGTCTTTACTGATACCATGTAATGTGTTTTTATAATTCTGTGCTACTCCACTTTGCCATTATTGCAGACCCTATGCAAGAAACAATTACTACTGACATTTAAGCTAGACTATTGATTGTTGAATTATTACTACATTTTTTGTTAGGTTAATTACTCTTTGTATCCTATGATGTTGCCATGATCCGTTTACACCCAGTCTTGTGCTCTGTTCTGATACGTAACTCTCGCACTTGATGATGTCACTAGTTTACTTGCTTTCACCTATGTAAATTTAAGAAATCAATGCAGCTACCCTGTAACTCAAGTCCATTGCATATACTCATACGTATCGTACATTCTGCAGAACCAATGTACTGAAATCTCATTGTTTTCCGAACGAGACATTGTGCTCATAAATAGAAGCACATGGAAGTGTGAAATGTGCCACCTGTGAAAAATGCGTAGGAAATTCATTACATAGGAGGCACAACTTAAGTAAATCATATGGAATACTAAATACCACTGACACTTCTCACTCCGTTTCCTGCCAGGCCTTTATAAATATTTTCCTGTTGGTGTACTAGGTAAATTAGGCAGATTGTCTATAAAGATTTAGAATTACCGATATTTTTTCTTTGAATTTTGTATTAGGTATAAAAGTATTATTAGAATATTTAATGAGTGTTAATTCCATAAGCTGCATTCCAATTACAAGGATTATACAGATATATTGGTATAGAACAGAAACTTTGCACCTAAAAACATTTTTTTCCATTCCTTATGAGTTTGCATATGATACTGTCGTCTTACGTTAGCATGCATGACTGCCTCTCTTTTCCACGATAATAGTCACATTTCCAGGTTCCATAATTTCTGCACTTCACCCTCATCTTCGCATATTAATCTCATGAATTACGGTGATACGTTACACTTACCTAATAAGTAAGCTTTATTGTACTTAGTACTCCTTTTTTATGCTTGCATACGATAAGCACATTTTTTCTTTGCTTTGGCCATGGCAGTTCTTTCCTCAAGATGAATGAATTGACTGTTAATCATTTACTTCACAGATAAAGTGCTCTGCCCTTATCCATCATTCCCATAACCTTCCCAGTAAGATATGCGCATTATTAGAGATAAAGGTCATTTTATAAATAGTTTTATGAAGGCCCAACGGTACTACACAACGTATAACTATGGTGTCCTTACTCATACGATGCCACACTTTGACTCTGTGTTTCTGTTGTCTAATATGTACTCATACAGGCCTTACAGAGCCATACTTTCATATAATACTGCTATTTACGCACTTTGTTATTCTAAAAGCCATGTCGACTGAGCCGGTCGGAGTGGCCGAGCGGTTCTAGGCGCTACAGTCTGGAACCACGCAACCGCTACGGTCGCAGGTTCGAATCCTGCCTCAGGCATGGATGTGTGTGATGTCCTTAGGTTAGTTATGTTTACGTAGTTCTAAGTTCTAGGGGACTGATGACCACAGCAGTTAAGTCCCATAGTGTTCAGAGCCATTTGAACCACGTCGACTGACTTATTCTCATTAAGGATTACCCATAGACCTCTGAGTGCCATATAAAGTCATAGGTAAATGATATTTTATGATATTTTCTCAGCTTTAATGTTAATTCTTTGTAAAACTAGGCCACATTGAGCCAGAAAGATGATTTCTGTCCCATATTTGCTATTAAGGACAGTATTTATTTCATGTAAAACCAGGCCACCGTGAGCCATAAACAACGTTTCTGTCACATTTTCGGTTATGAAGGTTAGCATCAACTTCATGTAAAACTAATCAACTTTGAGCAACAAATCTGATTTTTACAACATTGTTTTAGCTGCTAAGGTCAGCATTTATCTTTGTAGAAAGGCCACTTGGAGCCTCTGGTTGAGATTTTCTATTCAACTGTTTTAGACATTAATATTTGCATGTATTTCATGTGCTAGGTCCTTGGCGGCCCAATCATTTGATTACTATTTAGATCACCACTTATGTATGTAGGAAAGCCACTTTGAGCCTCTGATTGATATTTTCTATACAATTGTTTTAAATATTAAGCTTTTCATAAATTCCAATTGCAGGGCCACCTGGAGCCATTCGATTTTTTATTTTACTGTTAGGTTTTCTTGAGTAATTATGTCACATTATTGTATATATAAGGCCAATCAAAGCCTCAGAGTGATGTTATGAACCAGTGATGTTCTCTGTCATGCTAGGTCATTCTATGTCTATTTGGCTGTTAGGTTTTCTTGAGTAATTATGTCATATTATTGTATATATAAGGCCAATCAAAGCCTCAGAGTAATGTTATGAACCAGCGATGTTCTCTGTCATGCTAGGTTATTCTATGTCTATTTGGCAGCCTGATGTCCCACTTACTGATGTTGTCTTATTCAGAGTTCACTTCCAATTTTGTCTATTCACTCTGATGTAAAGCTTTGTTACGTCATCCAGTCTGTAATTTCATTAGAATACTGAACTCTTCTGATCAGATAGATTACGCGATGTTGACATAGGTAGGTATGGCCATGTTCCACTACCCTACCTTTGATAACTTCCCATACCTTCCATTATCCGGTCTCCTATATTTATAGCATTGGAGAAATTTATTACTGGTATTCATACTTCTACATGAGTATTAGAATTTATTATGCACTCACTTCAACAAGCTCATAGGCTTCAGCCATGACTTTTCCTTTCCCTTGCCCAATCCTATATCGTTGTCTTGATGGTAGGATTGTATACTGATTTTGCCTTATAGGATTTACTTGTCAGTAATCTTGCTTAGGAGACAATTTACCCTGTAATGTTTCGCTAACAGAGCTATAGGCAATTCGAGGAATTGCATTTATGCTGGTTTAGTGAGGTTAGATAATACTTGCTGAATAAAAAGTCTCATCGTTTGTCGACCAATTAGTAAATTTGATACATGAAATGAAGTGAGCATATGGCATCGTAGGCTAGGAGGGCGCATCTGAGGAACTCGACGACACATTGGGTGACTTTCGAGCCGATGATGAGGATGAAATGATGATGAGGACAGCACAAGTCCCAGTCCCTGAGTGCAGACAATCCGCAACCCGGCTGGAAATCGAACCCGGGTCAGCTGGCGTGGGAGGCGAGCATGTTACCACCCAGCTAAGCAGGCGGACAATATGATATATTATTCAAAACAATTTAACTTCAGTTGTAGCTGTTTTTGAAAAGACAAACTTAACTTACAATATAACTTTGCTATAAAGAGATCATTGTTAGTAATTCACCACAGTCATTACTGACTCCCTGTGCAGGTCATATGTTTTTTAAAGATGTTTTCATTTATCAGCCAAAACAATTTCATGGGCATTTCAAACTATTATGGCGAGCATTGCACGCTGCTGAGCCTGTAGATAGCAAATTTTACCTTTCATGAGAGACCAGAATATATTGCTTTCCACAGTAGCTGCTTTAGAGGTACAACAACTTTATTTATTTGTTATGTGCACAGGGGCCAAAGTTACCATTTTATGAACAGGGCCACAGGATTCAGTAACCAAGCGGCTGAATGTATTTTGCAGTCATTGTATTTCTTTATCGTTATTGGGAGTTGCATTGCACAATCAGTTGGTATAAAGATTTTGCTAACAGTAACACAGAGTAAGACCTCAACTTTCAATTACAACACGCTACTCGATAAATCGAATTACGTATCCAGTTTTGTATGCAATCCACATTTCATAAATTCGTTCAACGTAATCATAAAGTATTTATTTTTTAAATGACGTTACAGAGTGTGGCGCAAACCCTACGAAGCCGTGGACCCAAGTTGATAACAAGGCACTGGCTCCATGATTGTGTGGGCTGTTTACATGAAGCAATAATTGAGTGGAAATAGTTATGTTCGGCAACTTGGAAACCATTTTCAGCTATTGATGGACTTCATGTTCCCCAACACTGAATGAATATCTGTTTATGACAATGCTCCATGTCACTGAGCCACAGTTATTCTCGATTTGTTTGAAGAACATTCTTGACAGTTCAAGCGAATGATTAGGCCACCCAGATCGCCTGAGATGGATCCCATCGAATATTTATGGGACAAAATCGAGGAGTTAATTTGCGCACAAAATCCAGTACTCGAATCTCATTCGCAGTTGTGGATGGGTATAAAGGCAGCGCCCGCATCTCGTGGTCGTGCGGTAGCGTTCTCGCTTCCCACGCCCGGGTTCCCGGGTTTGATTCCCGGCGGGGTCAGGGATTTTCTCTGCCTCGTGATGGCTGGGAGTTGTGTGCTGTCCTTAGGTTAGTTAGGTTTAAGTAGTTCTAAGTTCTAGGGGACTGATGACCATAGATGTTAAGTCCCATAGTGCTCAGAGCCATTTGAACCATATAAAGGCAGCATGGCTCAATATTACTGTAGGCCGGGTAAAAGGTCTGACACGATACTAAGAATTATCCCTTGACTTTTCTAACCTCAGTGTTTGTATATTGTATTACACACGTCCTTCAATAAAGCTTACAACAATTATTCTGAGTATTGCATTGTCGACATTTATTTTTCTGTGTCGACAAATCTTATCACAATGTTCTGATTTTTCTAAAGTCTTGCTTCAATTTTCAAGCGTTACTTCAGAGGAGCTTATCTCGTTACTTTACCCTCCCTGAAGGAAACTGATCGCAATCCAACACACCCTCGATTTTCTTTTCCATTCTTCTGTATATTATTCTTGTTAGCGACTTGGGTGCATGAACTGTTAAGCTGTTGTGCAATAGTTCTCGCACTTACCTGCCTTGTATATTGTTGATTATGTAGACTATATTTGCCCCTAAGTCTGATGGTATACCAGTTGTAGAAGTATGAAAGCGGAATTTGCTTGCAATAATTAAACGTCTGTTCCTTGAAACTGATAAACAATATTTTACTCAAAATAATCTCCAGAACTGTTTATACATTTCTCTCAGCCGGCCGTTGTGACCGTTTCTAGGTGCTTCAGTCCGGAACCGCGCGACCGCTACGGTCGCAGGTTCGAATCCTGTCTCGGGCATGTATGTGTGTGACGTCCTTAGGTTAGTTAGGTTTAAGTAGTTCGAAGTTCTAGGGGACTGATGACCTTAGATGTTAAGTCCCATAGTGCTCAGAGCCATTTGAACCATTTCTCTCACCTCTCCGGTAGGCTATGAAGGCCACGCCAAAGAATAAGTTCTTCTTCCGAAGCGATCCAGTCAGCGAGCCAATTTCGTTAATTTTCATACTAACTGAGGCTTTTTTTAGCGAGAGCGTGATCCAGTGATGCAAATAGATGATAAATGGACGAAGTATAGTCTGGAGAGTAAGTCGCATGCCTTAGTATTTCTCAACTGAATGCTTTTATTGTTTCTCTGACCCATTTTGCCGTGTGTGATGGGACGTTACGATGGAGCAGTATGGCATTGTGTTAGCTTTTTCCATATTCCGCTCATGTAACACTTAATGCTCGATTTAAATCAATCATTTACTGTTGGTAGCGGTCAGTGTTCACGGTTTCACCAGCTTCTAACACCTCGTAATAGATGACACTCTTCTGATCCAAGCAAACACAGAGCATTGTCTTCTTTCCAAAGTGATTTGGTCTTGCAATGGATGTCGTTGGTTTACATTGACACACCCATGAATCACGATGCTTAGGATTCTCTAAATATATTCTTTTTTCATCACCTGACGCTATTCGATGGAGAAACCACTCCACTTGTATCCGGCGAGCAGAATTTTACAAGTGGCCTTTCTATTTGATTTCTGTCTTTCATTCAGTTCATGTGGAACCTATTTTCCTAATTTCTGCTCCTTTGCCATAGCTTTCAACTGCAGAGAAACGGCTATCTTCACCACATTCAATTATTCCGCGAGATCCTGTTGAGTTTGAGTATCATCATCCAATAACGATTGGAATTCTTTGCCTTCGAACTTTTTCTGTAGTTTCCCGCGCTCGTCGCTTCTCACGTTAAGATCACCATTTTTTGAATTTTTTGAACCCCTCGAAACACTGTGTTTTCCCAGTTGAATGTTCTTCGAAAGCCTCGACAGGCATTCGGTGCGATTCTGGAACAGTTTTCTTCAAATGATAACACAACGATGTCCGCAAATTGTAGTTCGTACAAATTGTAGTTCGCACAAAATTCGACATGTCTACGGGTTTGAAATAGATACTGATGTGTGGAACGTGGGTTACTATGTGTTTACATGAAGCAAATGACGCTGCAGTCGCGGTCTTACGGGCCCTACACTGACGGCTAGCACCATCTATACGAAAATTCCGGTTTCATACTTCTACACCTATTACATCTACACTCATAAGTAATGCAAACCAACTTCATAGTCTTTTCCCAAGGAGTTTAGAAATCCGAACGACTGTTATCTACGTCTTTCACCTTATATCGTCACAATTCTTCCGAAGCTTTTTTTAAATTTTGCCACTAATTCTGGTACCTCCGTATCGTCTTTCAGTTCTTTTCTCAAAACAGACGTTCCCTCTTCTCGAAGGGGCTTTACTGCACTCTTCCATGTATCCTTTCTCAACTCTGCGTTTAGCTGTGGAGTCCCTCTTGCACTTTTGATAATAATGGCCTTACTTTTAATTTAATCGAAGGCAGTTCTGAAATTCCTACATTCGCGACAATTTTATTGCCACGAACATTTCCTTTTCGATCTTCTTTCATCCATTTTTGAGATATGTTGCTGTGCTCCATTCTTTTCCTTGACATTTTTCTACTTTTTACTGTCGTCCTTCAACTGTCGTATTTTCTCCTGTTACCTAAGATTTCTTCGCATTTGATTTCTTTTATCTATATTTATTTTGGCCACCTTCTGTGCTGCCCCTTTTCAGAGATGTGTATCACTTCTCAACTGCATTATGTGTTGTGTTATTCATTAACGCAGATATTCGAGCTTAGATGACACCAGTCGCACTTCACCATCCCTCAGTACTTCACTATTCCGTAATTTTCCAAATTTATCTTTCTTGTCAGTTCTTTTAACAACCAGATTAAATAACAGCGGTGATACGCAACAGTGTTGTCAATTTCTCTCTGAACAACTGCTTCACTGTAGTATCCTTGGACTGCAGTCCCGTTTCTGCACATATTGTAATTGAGATTTCAATTTACCAGATATAGACTGGGACACTCAGATGTTTAGGACGGGTGGTAGGGACAGAGCATCGAGTGACATTATACTGAGTGCACTATCCGAAAATTACCTCGAGCAATTAAACAGAGAACCGACTCGTGGAGATAACATCTTGGACCTACTGATAACAAACAGACCCGAACTTTCGACTCTGTATGTGCAGAACAGGGAATCAGTGATCATAAGGCCGTTGCAGCTTCCCTGAATATGGAAGTTAATAGGAATATAAAAAAAGGGAGGAAGGTTTATCTGTTTAGCAAGAGTAATAGAAGGCAGATTTCAGACTACCTAACAGATCAAAACGAAAATTTCTGTTCCGACACTGACAATGTTGAGTGTTTATGGAAAAAGTTCAAGGCAATCGTAAAATGCGTTTTAGGTACGTGCCGAGTAAAACTGTGAGGGACGGTAAAAACCCACCGTGGTACAACAACAAAGTTAGGAAACTACTGCGAAAGCAAAGAGAGCTTCACTCCAAGTTTAAACGCAGCCAAAACCTCTCAGACAAACAGAAGCTTAACGATGTTAAAGTTAGCGTAAGGAGGGCTATGCGTGAAGCGTTCGGTGAATTCGAAAGTAAAATTCTATGTACCGACTTGACAGAAAACCCTAGGAAGCTCTGATCTTACGTTAAATCAGTAAGTGGCTGGAAACAGCATATACAGACACTCCTGGATGATGATGGCATTGAAACAGAGGATGACACGCGTAAAGCTGAAATACTAAACACCTTTTTCCAAATCTGTTTCACAGAGGAAGACCGCACTGCAGTTCCTTCTCTAAATCCTCGCACAAACGAAAAAATGGCTGACATCGAAATAAGTGTCCAAGGAATAGAAAAGCAACTGGAATCACTCAACAGAGGAAAGCCCACTGGACCAGACGGGATACCAATTCGATTCTACACAGAGTATGCGAAAGAACTTGCCCCCCTTCTAACAGCCGTGTACCGCAAGTCTCTAGAGGAACGGAGGGTTCCAAATGATTGGAAAAGAGCACAGGTAGTCCCAGTCTTCAAGAAGGGTCGTCGAGCAGATGCGCAAAACTGTAGACCCATATCTCTGACGTCGATCTGTTGTAGAATTTTAGAACATGTTTTTTGCTCGAGTATCATGTCGTTTTCGGAAACCCAGAATCTACTATGTACGAATCAACATGGATTCCGGAAACAGCGATCGTGTGAGACCCAACTCGCTTTATTTGTTCATGAGACCCAGAAAATATTAGATACATGCCCCCTGGTAGATGCCATTTTTCTTGACTTCTGGAAGGCGTTCGATACAGTTCTGCACTGTCGCCTGATAAACAAAGTAAGAGCCTACGGAATATCAGACCAGCTGTGTGGCTGGATTGAAGAGTTTTTAGCAAACAGAACACAGCATGTTGTTACCAATGGAGAGACGTCTACAGACATTTAAGTAACCTCTGGCGTGCCACAGGGGAGTGTTATGGGACCATTGCTTTTCACAATATATATAAATGACCTAGTAGATAGTGTCGGAAATTCCATGCGGCTCTTCGCGGATGATGCTGTAGTATACAGAGAAGTTGCAGCATTAGAAAATTGTTGCGAAATGCAGGAAGATCTGCAGCGGATAGGCACTTGGTGCAGGGAGTGGCAACTGTCCCTTAATATAGACAAATGTAAGTATTGCGAATACATAGAAAGAAGGATCCTTTATTGTATGATTATATGATAGCGGAACAAACACTGGTAGCAGTTACTTCTGTAAAATATCTGGGAGTATGCGTGCAGAACGATTTGAAGTGGAATGATCATATAAAATTAATTGTTGGTAAGGCGGGTACCAGGTTGAGATTCATTGAGGGAGTGCTTAGAAAATGTAGTCCATCAACAAAGGAGGTGGCTTACAAAACACTCGTTCGACCTATACTTGAGTATTGCTCATCAGTGTGGGATCCGTACCAGATCGGGTTGACGGAGGAGGTAGAGAAGATCCAAAGAAGAGCGGCGCGTTTCGTCACAGGGTTATTGGTAACCGTGATAGCGTTACGGAGATGTTTAATAAACTCACGTGGCAGACTCTGCAAGAGAGGCGCCCTGCATCGCGATGTAGCTTGCTCGCCAGGTTTCGAGAGGGTGCGTTTCTGGATGAGGTAGCGAATATATTGCTTCCCCCTACTTATACCTCCCGAGGAGATCACGAATATAAAATTAGAGAGATTAGAGCGCGGCGGGAGGCTTTCAGACAGTCGTTCTTCCCGCGAACCATACGCGACTGGAACAGGAAAGGGAGGTAATGACAGTGGCACGTAAAGTGCCCTCCTCCACACACCGTTTGGTGGCTTGCGGAGTGTAAATGTAGATGTAGATGTAGACATTTCGCTTCCTCCATATCACTGTTGCTAAGTTCAGAAGTTGAAAGAGTGTATTTAGTCAACATTAGCAAACGTTTTCTCTAAATGTACAATTGCCAGATACGTAGGTTTGTCCTTTCTTAATTTATTCCTGACATGGTCCGTCTGGGACTGATCTGCAATGTATGGTAACTGAACATTTGTTTTAAGAATAGAACTAAAGATCGTCAGGTGACAAATATTTATTCAGTTAACGTCTTGATTAGTTAATTATGCACTTTCAGAAGATCATATAATTAAGTTTATTTTGGAAACACACAGTCAATCAAAAACTGCACTTTAGAATCCTACAAAAAACTGTTATAGAATAAGACTGTAATGATAGCCAGAGAGGAATCACAATTAACAGCAGATAATAACAACAAGCGTAAAACAACAAACTGATTAGAAAGGGAACGTAGTTAAATTTTTTTACATACCTCAGTTAAGCAGTGCGAAGGCAGAGTGACCAAAAAAACTTCGCATTATAACTAAAATAGTAAAAAACCCTGAGTCATATAATGATTAGCACCGTCAGACTGATAGTTTGACAATAAAAGACTCTACTTATATAAGAAGTAAAGAGCGATAGTGTGCGTAAAACTTTACGTAGACTAAGTACTATGAAGCTGCTAGTGAGTATAACGTTCATCATGTGAAACTGAACATCACTCTTACAGAAATGAAACACCATTAAGACCATATGTGACGAGCTAATCAAGCGTGTAAATTTTTAGACAAAAATGACTGAGCTTGCAAAAAGGTCTGAAAATTTTAATCTCTCCACCATACTTCTTTCTGAATGAAATTCAGCCTACGTTAAACTCCGACTCCATAAAAGTCTACATATAACCAAAACTATGGACCCACAAACCATTATCCAACATAAACTCATGTGCTAACCTTTGTTTAAAGAGAATCTAATTTGAACTTAATTCTAATAGAAATGCAGCTTGTTTTTGAATTAAATGCGCAACTGAAGTAAAACTATTATCTGGTTCTAATCAAAATTTCCTCTTCCCTCGCATCTTGACATCACTGTTGCAGATTCCTCGAAAGCACAACAGTAAACAGCAAGCAGGCAGCAGC
This sequence comes from Schistocerca nitens, assembly GCF_023898315.1. NCBI lineage: Eukaryota > Metazoa > Arthropoda > Insecta > Orthoptera > Acrididae > Schistocerca > Schistocerca nitens. The sequence goes on along the minus strand of NC_064621.1, from coordinate 315,164,412 downwards.
TAAGGTAGAATTCTATTTCGAAATAAAATTTTCAACTTTTGGATGTCACATGTGGTAATGCGTAATGATAAACAGTGGGGTGGGGAAGTACTTATTCACCCGAAATGATATTCCGGGACAGCGATTTCAGAATGAAGTATGTATCCAGAAAGACAGAGTAAGACTTTGCGTGATCTTCACACAAAATATAGGACTCAAGAATACTATGCTTAACAAGATGAACGTCTGCAGTGTGACAGAGAATTTCTGTAAACACCAAACAGCTTAATCAGTTAACACATTAATGCATGATTTAGGAAAGTGGGATGGTCTTTCTCTCACCTCTGAGCACGTGAACCAAGTTAATTAGCTCTCAATAATCGTTTCTACAAATTAGATACGCCGTACTGCAGTGTTACATCAAACCACTTCCCTTCAAAAAATAATAAAATTATTCTAAATTTATATTCTGTTCACTTTCCAGTACATATGTCATATTCACCCTTGCTGTCCTTTACAGTCAGTATTTCTTCATCTAACAGATACAGTCACACGTCAACACATTGCTGCTAAATACGTCCATCACGTACCACATTTCAACTCGGAATGTATCAGACAGCACAGAAGCAAAGACTGTGCCACGACAAGTCCAAAGGTTGTTTAACAATAACGTAACTTGCTCTCTCTCTCTCTCTCTCTCTCTCTCTCTCTCTTCCTCCCCGACATGCACATCGATAACATACAATAATAAAAAAATGGCATGACCACCTTACAATATGATCAGCTCGGTGGTGGCGTCATTGGCCGGTGGAGAAGCGGTGCTACATTGGACTTTCAAACATCTTCACGTAGAGGCTGGACCCACCCCAGCAAAGATATCCCACTCGGTGGACAAGGCGAAGTCCCAGTGCGTATTTACAATTCTTTCCGTTTAGGACCTCTGCCTACAGCTCTCATAAAAACCAGCTGCAGCACAACACATCTTTGTTTGTAAATTAAAACCTTAAGCAGATACAGGAATAACATAGGAAAATGTCTTAGGCAAATAGACCACTATACAAATAGGTGCCCTGATGACCTGATTAGCCAACGCTGTTGAAACAAATTTAAAAAAATATATATATATATATATAAAGAGATAAGTTACTTCGAAAAGCACTAAGACGTATTGACTAGAGAAAGTTGGGGGAAAAAATGGGCAAACATCAGATGCAAATGGTCGTTCTCATTATGCAGCCAACAGCATTAAGTAAGAATAGAGTTAACATGTAATTTTACGCGACATGTACAACTGGTCGTTTTTAGTATGTGATGTAAACTTTTACTTAAGCAAATAAGCAGGTTAAAATCATTTGAAAATGGAGCACATACAATCAAAAAACAACCTGTTTCCTAGCGAGAGCTGATCATTCAGCAGATCTCTGGAGGTCAGACGGTAATGCTTATAAATTTCTATCTCTTCAAAAAGATTCATTTTGCACCCTTACTCCTCTATGTGCATGATTTTCATATTAGGTAACGAAACCGATGGGTGTAAGTGCTTTTCAGCTCTAAGATCTCGCCGTCTATGTTCAATAAATGTTCACGGAAAATGCCCTTCCAGTTTTTAATGTATACAAGCCGGTGATTACGCTGAACTCAATTTTGCTATCTCATATTTTAAGATGTTTGTCAATAAGAGGTACCTCTTTATCTATGAAAAAAAAACTTACTGAAATTATTTGTGGTGAACGCCACACAGAGGCCGTAATTTTTAGATAACCTTGCAATCCAATAGGAAACATCACCGAAGAACGGAATAAAAAAATGTTTCTTTGCAGTAGGGCTATGTTTATTCAGTAAAGATATACTTAAGGTCTTATTAGTTCTTGAGTTGTAAAGATTTCGAACGACATTTGCTTGATAGCACTCACAGCGATATGCTTGAGGTTACTAAGTTCCGCTACAATAGCGGACGGTGTTAAAGGGACCTCAAATATCCGTCAAATATAGTACGAAAGAATGCAGTTTAAGGGAAGGCAGGGAGACGCATGGCCAATATTAATAAGCGTAGTAGGTTTTCTTTAGATATACAAGATGACAATTTTCCCCCCTTTTAGTCACAAGTTCAGGTTAATGAAGCTGTGTTCATGACACTGATTATCGATTTCGTACGTGAAGCAAGAGAAAGCGATTTCGTGCGTCACTGAGAGACACGAACTCATCGACACCACCTTTGAACAATATCGTCTGCAGAAAGAAATTTTACCAGACAGGAGGGGGTAAGATTCAAAGAATCTGATCTCAAAATGATTAATGAAAACATCCGCTAAAATCCTGATTATGCAGTTTCCCATGGCGAGGCCTTCGTTTTGTTAGAACAATTGTCCATTGAAACTGAAATAATTGTACTTAAGAATAATTTTTCAAAGGTGTGAACATTTCTTCAATTTCTACAGTCTGTAATATATTATATTTGGTGAGAATGTTTGCGGTGATGGTGACTATCTCCTCTACTGGAAATTTAGTGTAGAGACTGGTAATGTCCAGGGATGCAGGCAAATAGCCAGAAGGACATTAGCATTTTTAATTAATTAATTATTTCTTTACTATTCTTAACAGACGAAGAACTTTCAAATGTGTAAAATGTTTATACACTCCTGGAAATTGAAATAAGAACACCGTGAATTCATTGTCCCAGGAAGGGGAAACTTTATTGACGCATTCCTGGGGTCAGATACATCACATGATCACACTCACAGAACCACAGGCACATAGACACAGGCAACAGAGCATGCACAATGTCGGCACTAGTACAGTGTGTATCCACCTTTCGCAGCAATGCAGGCTGCTATTCTCCCATGGAGACGATCGTAGAGATGCTGGATGTAGTCCTGTGGAACGGCTTGCCATGTCATTTCCACCTGGCGCCTCAGTTGGACCAGCGTTCGTGCTGGACGTGCAGACCGCGTGAGACGAGGCTTCATCCAGTCCCAAACATGCTCAATGGGGGACAGATCCGGAGATCTTGCTGGCCAGGGTAGTTGACTTACACCTTCTAGAGCACGTTGTGTGGCACGGGATACATGCGGACGTGCATTGTCCTGTTGGAACAGCAAGTTCCCTTGCCGGTCTAGAAATGGTAGAACGATGGGTTCGATGACGGTTTGGATGTACCGTGCACTATTCAGTGTCCCCTCGACGATCACCAGTGGTGTACGGCCAGTGTAGGAGATCGCTCCCCACACCATGATGCCGGGTGTTGGCCCTGTGTGCCTCGGTCGTATGCAGTCCTGATTGTGGCGCTCACCTGCACGGCGCCAAACACGCATACGATCATCATTGGCACCAAGGCAGAAGCGACTCTCATCGCTGAAGACGACACGTCTCCATTCGTCCCTCCATTCACGCCTGTCGCGACACCACTGGAGGCGGGCTACACGATGTTGGGGCGTGAGCGGAAGACGGCCTAACGGTGTGCGGGACCGTAGCCCAGCTTCATGGAGACGGTTGCGAATGGTCCTCGCCGATACCCCAGGAGCAACAGTGTCCCTAATTTGCTGGGAAGTGGCGGGGGGGCCCCTTACGGCACTGCGTAGGATCCTACGGTCTTGGCGTGCATCCGTGCGTCGCTGCGGTCCGGTCCCAGGTCGACGGGCACGTGCACCTTCCGCCGACCACTGGCGACAACATCGATGTACTGTGGAGACCTCACGCCCCACGTGTTGAGCAATTCGGCGGTACGTCCACCCGGCCTCCCGCATGCCCACTATACGCCCTCGCTCAAAGTCCGTCAACTGCACATACGGTTCACGTCCACGCTGTCGCGGCATGCTACCAGTGTTAAAGACTGCGATGGAGCTCCGTATGCCACGGCAAACTGGCTGACACTGACGGCGGCGGTGCACAAATGCTGCGCAGCTAGCGCCATTCGACGGCCAACACCGCGGTTCCTGGTGTGTCCGCTGTGCCGTGCGTGTGATCATTGCTTGTACAGCCCTCTCGCAGTGTCCGGAGCAAGTATGGTGGGTCTGACACACCGGTGTCAATGTGTTCTTTTTTCCATTTCCAGGAGTGTATAAGAAATAACATTTTTTTGAGATATGAAATAGCTAAGGCTACCAATTACGTTGACAATCGGAAGAATGGGCTATTGTGCTTTATGTGTTTTCATTTGCTATCTCAGGGTTGGAGTCTTATGGTTCATACATAACAATCTCGTACGGTCTTTATGGGAAAAAAGGCAATCACAAGCGCCGAAGCTAGCTTTGAGTTTATTTATGATATTAGTCGTAGGGTTTCTGCTGATGAATATTATCCTCAGAGAAGAAAGGTAACGGTTTGTTAACATAATCGTCGAGGAGACAGCATCGAAGCATACTAGTGTTGAGTTTGTATCTGTTCTTGGGCGCCATGACCGACCTCATTTGAACTCTTCTGTCAAGAGAGTTAATTTGGAGCTGGAACGGCTGCTCATGTCGGGTGCGGGGTCACACATTGGTGTGGTTCCTGTTGATTCTCTCAGTACGTGGGATTATACTAGGCATGGCCTTCACCTCAACAGGAAGGGGAAGGGTAAATTGGCTGGGGAAATAGCAGGAAAGTTAAAGGGGGAGGCACTGTCATGAGTGGTAAAATACCAGTGGTTATAGGATTCAGAAAAGACCCTTTTTTAGGGTAGGGAGGACAGAAAGAAAGCAAATTTTAAGAGAGGTTAGAACTGAGACAAATCTTCAGTTTGAGAAAGAAATCAAAAAACATAATTCCAGCTTATTACATCAGCATAATCAGCCATTGGTTAAGAATTTTCAACTGTCAGCAGATATTTTAACTCCACCCAATTTTAACTCAGTCAATGAGAAATGTCAGCTATCTTTATTGCATCAAAATATTCGAGGACTGAGAAATAAAATTAATGAATTAACTATCTGCATAGATGAATTAGAGTCTTCAAACCCAGCTGACATAATCTGCCTCTCTGAACATCATGTGACCACTGGTATAGAACTTTTAAGTGTTACAGGGTTTAGGTTAGCATCTCACTTTTGTAGATCAGAAATGGAGAAAGGAGGAGTTGCCACATTCATCGGGAACTGTCATAAATTTAAGAACATAGACATTCATAAATTTTGCCTAGAACAGCATACGGAAGCATGTGCAACAGAATTAGAATTTCACAAAAAATCCTTCATAATATTAAGTGTATATCGAGCACCTGCAGGTAACTTTAATCTGTTTGTCAACCACCTTGAAGCTGTACTGGCCCATTTAACAACCAAAAACAAAGAAATAGTGGTTGCTGGTGATTTCAATGTAGATTTCTTTAAAGACTCTCCCAATAAGAACTTGTTTGAGTTAGTAACACTATCATTCAACTTAATTCCCACAGTAAAGTTCCCCACTAGGATAGCCACTTGCTCACAAACAGCCATTGATAATATCTTTATAGAAAAGTCCAATGAACAAAATTATATTACAAAACCAATAGTCAATGGCCTCTCAGGCCATGACATGCAGTTCCTTCTGTTAAATGTTAATACTGAACAGGATATAAAATCTGTTAAATCTGAGCTCAAAAGGGTAATCAGTAAGCCAAAAATTGATTATTTTAGGACACTCCTCGGAGACATTCACTGGACTGATGTTTACAGCGTTCATGGCATGAATGAAAAATATAACATTTTTGCTAATAAAGTGCTTACCTTATTCGAACACTGCTTTCCCCCAAAACTTACCAAGGTTAGAGCAAAGTCTACAAAGAAGCCATGGATTACTCGAGGAATAGGGGTATCTTGTAAAACAAAAAGAAAACTGTATCTGTCACTCCGAAACATTTCCAATGTTGATGCTATAGCACATTATAAGAAATACTGCAAAATATTAAAGACTGTAATACGGATGTCAAAGCAAATATGTTACAAGGAAAAGATAGTCATATCAGATAACAAAATAAAGACAATATGGGATATAGTGAAGGAGGAGACCGGTAGAACCAGACATGAAGAGGAACAAATAGCATTAAGAGTAAATGATACATTGGTGACAGATGTGTATAGTGTTGCAGAACTTTTTAACAAACATTTTATAACTGTTACTGAAAAGCTGGGGTTGTCAGGTTCGGTAGATGCTGCTATGGATTACCTTAGACCAGACATTTCAAGTAACTTCCTTAATATGAATTTGACCCTCACTACCCCAACAGAAATAATGTCCATCATAAAATCTTTAAAATCAAAAACATCTAGTGGGTATGATGAAATATCAACGAAGTTAATTAAAGAATGTGATTCTGAGCTAAGTAGCATATTAAGCTATCTATGTAACCAGTCGTTTATTAGTGGAATATTTCCTGAATGGCTGAAATATGCTGAAGTTAAGCCACTGTTTAAGAAGGGAGATAAAGAAATAGCATCAAATTTCCGTCCAATTTCACTGTTGCCAGCATTCTCAAAAATTTTCGAAAAAGTAATGTACAGTCGTCTTTATAACCATCTTATCTCAAATAACATACTGTCAAAGTCACAGTTTGGATTTCTAAAAGGTTCTGATATTGAGAAGGCTATCTACACTTACAGTGAAAATGTGATTAATTCATTAGACAAAAAATTGCAGGCAACTGGTATATTTTGTGATCTGTCAAAGGCATTTGACTGTGTAAATCACAATATCCTTTTAAGTAAACTAGAATATTATAGTATAACAGGAAATGTTGCAAAATGGTTCAAATCTTATATCTCTGGCAGGAAACAAAGGGTGTTATTAGGAAAGAGACATGTATCAAGCTATCAGGCCTCATCCAACTGGGAACTAATTACATGTGGGGTCCCACAAGGTTCCATTTTGGGCCCCTTACTTTTTCTTGTGTATATCAATGACCTTTCATCAGTAACATTACCAGACGCCAAGTTTGTTTTGTTTGCCGATGATACAAACATTGCAATAAATAGCAAGTCAAATGTAGTATTAGAAAGATCAGCCAATAAAATATTTGTGGACATTAATCACTGGTTCCTAGCCAATTCTTTGTCACTAAACTTTGAAAAAACACACTACATGCAGTTCAGAACTTGTAAGGGGTGTCCCAAGAGTATATGTCTAACATACGATGACAAGAAGATAGAAGAAGTGGACAGTGTTAAATTCTTGGGATTACAGCTTGATAATAAATTCAACTGGGAGGAGCACACCACAGAACTGCTGAAGCGTCTTAACAAATCTCTGTTTGCAATGCGAATTTTGTCAGACATAGGGGATATAAAAATGAAAAAGATGGCATACTATGCTTACTTTCATTCCATAATGTCATATGGGATTATTTTTTGGGGTAATTCATCAAGCCAAGCTAAAGTTTTCCGGGCACAAAAACGTGCAGTGAGAGTTATATGTGGTGTGAACTCAAGAACATCCTGCAGAACCCTGTTTAGGGAACTAGGGATACTAACTACTGCTTCCCAATATATTTATTCCTTAATGAAATTTGTCATTAAAAATATATCACTTTTTCAAACCAACAGCTCAATTCATGGAATCAATACTAGAAATAAGAATAATCTTCACAAGGATTTAAAGTCACTTAGTCTTGTACAAAAAGGTGTGCATTATTCAGGAACACACATTTTCAATAACTTGCCAGCAGCCATAAAAAGCTTAACAACCAATGAAATTCAGTTTAAGAGAAGCCTAAAGGATTTATTGGTGGCCAACTCCTTCTACTCCATTGATGAATTTCTTAGTAAAACCAACTGATTTGTATATAAGTACAACATAACTTCTGCACAATTTCAGTGCAGTAATGTGTTCATTGAAAATTTGTGTGTGTGTGTGTGTGTGTGTGTGTGTGTTAGTATAATCTAACTTCTGCACCATTTCAGTGCAGTAATGTGTTCATTGTAAATAAGTATTACAGTAGTTGTATTACCTTATAAATAAATAAAAAACTTTTTTATTTTAAATTCAGTGCGTTAGTATTTGTAAAATGACTCTTAGTGTTCATTAAAAAATGACGATCATTCCACTTGGGACCTGTGGAATGGTACATTAGCTTATTTGTTTTAGTTGTAAATATTTGTCATGTATTGTTGTTTTTCTGACATGTTCCACATCCTGGAGGACCTCCTCACTACGGATCAATTGGAATGAAAGTAAATCTAATCTAATCTAATCCCTTTATGTGACTTTCTGCTGAGTGAATTCACCGCTAACCGTTTTATTAACATGCTTAACTGCAGCAAGAGAAATATTGTTAATCTGACTAGTATTCTTCATCATTTGTTCATATTTTCTTAACTATGGCAGACTCGCCATCGAGCCGGATGCTTCTACCGGGGCGGGCCCACTTACTCGCATCGCTGTACAGTCACATCCAGCGGCCGGATTCTACGTCGTCATACGTACTAGAAAGTTTAATGTAGCACCCCTACTCCATCGACCAAAGCAATTAACATCAGCAGATTACTAAATAAACCCGACAACTAGACGTATTCCTCAGCCCTTTTTACAACATACGTCATTTTTGTCGAAAAAAACTATACGCTTGATTAGAACGTGACATAAGGTCTTAAATGTGTTTCATTTCTTTAAGGATGATGTTCAGTTTCGTTTGACATATGTCATAGACATTAGCACCCTCAGTCTTCGTAAAGTTTTAGGCGCCTTAGCGCTCATTGCTTACGTAAGTGGAATCTTTTATAGTCAAATTATCTGTCTGTTGGTGCTAAACAGCCTATGTCTCATAGTTTATTAATTTATTTTACTTATAATGCAAAGCTTTTTGGTCACCAAATCTTCGCATCTGTTACGTTAATTTTTAACTGATTGACAGTACTATGTAAAATTTTTAACGAATTCAGGTTTGTAACCTTTTTATTACTGTACACTGCTGTTAATCGTGATCCAACCCTGGTAACCACTAAATTCTTATTCCATGTTTTGTTTTGAGACTGTGTCGTCCATAATTTGTTTGACGATTGGTTTCCGATGTAAACTTAATTGTAAGATCATCTGAAGATTGAAAATTAATTTACCGAAACTAGTCAAGAAGTCAATTTAGTGAAAAGTTGAGCAGCTAACGACTGATTATTTCTATTCTTAGAACGTGCTTCATAGCTGCTGATTGACAGTCATGAATAAAATTTTAGCTGAAGAAAACTTCACTATCGAAGCCAGCTAAAAAAGCATTTTATTGGATGCTTTTGAATTACATATTCCTGAAACGGCCATTACGGGAGCGATCTGCAATGTATGGTAACAGAGGAAAGCTTCACAAGCCAAGATTCGTGAAAAAAGCATTTATTGGATGAGCAGTTTCTATAGAGCTATGCTGTCATCATTGGATCATATTGGAAGTGCATATGCAACGTGAAGCGGTTTTTAATACTGATCGATGTTTCGAAAATTCCGAAGCACAACTTCCGTTGATAACAATATAGCCCTGTGGGAATCGTTCAGTCAATAAAATGCTTTGTAAACATCCTAGGCCTGTGAAGTTCCTTTCAGTTAGTTATAGAATAAGGTTCAGGGATTGTATTTCCTGTTGTGTTTCCATATTTTCCTGAACCCAAAACGGATTTTCTCAAAATCGACTTCTTCCGTTATTTGTAGTATTCATCGTGCAAATCGTGTCATTATTTTGCTGTCTTGATCTATTAAACTAATGGTTAAGTAATGTGTGCATCTTACGGCAGCCAATCATTTTATAATTGGACTTAATAACACTATTTTCGAATGTAAGACTGCAGACGTTTGTGGCCGTTGTCAGTGAAGTTAAAATTTCCTAATTACTTCAAACTATCGACTTGCTCAATATACAGAGGACACCACGAGATCCTGAAGAAGATCCCAGCAGATGGGTTGAAACGTCGATAGTTTGAAGAAATATGACGCGGCCTAATGACCCAGAGGATTTTAACTTCATTGTTTTTGAAGTCTGAAGTTACTCCAGCAGTGACATACATTTTTGACAACAGATCTATGGGGAGGTAATTCTGGCAGACCGCATCAAACCAGTTATTTCTGCGTAAACTGTAAGTTTCATTCGGGTCCCAGTGGCTCACGTTGCAAAACTGAACTCTGATGCCCTTAACGAAACATTATAAGTTGTGAATATCTTCTACTGGATTCACATAGCAGTTCAGCGTAGTGTTTCCCGGCGCCTGACAAACAAAATGTTTGATTCTGTATGGCACCTGTCGACATTTGCGCGCTTTTCGAAACAGCAGCGCGTGGCCGTTGGCCGACGTCATTAACCGGACGGCGCAGCGGGCAGCACTCTGCCGCTGTAATCGCTGGGCGTCAACGGTCGCCGGCCGCTGTTGGCCGGTCGTGGCGTGGGGTCCGCTCTGCGCCCCGCCGGAGCGCAGCCGATGGGACGCATCAGGCGGCCGCAATCACCGCATCACTTAGCGCGAATAATTTCGCAAAACCGCAGCGGACAACATGTAACTCAGCCTCGATGGACTCCCTGATTGCGACGGCACTAATCCCGGCCACAGTGCACTCGTCGAGCACGGCCGCCCGCATAACCAGTAACGAGGTTCCCGAGAGCCCTGCTGCGGCCTGTCGGATGGCCAGAAATTTTCGTTCACTCCACTTTCAAACGCAATCGAAAGTGTACTCCAGATACAAATCGATGTCACCCTACCGACGGTCTAGCATCGATCCAGTATATTACCTAGTGGGTCAACTGCAGCAGTCGTTACTTCGTAGCACAGGTTTTGGTGATTTCGTCAACTACTTTTTTAAAAGACATCAAGTTCGTCCTTGACTGTAGAAATTATTTATTGTACAACTGAAATTTCGGCCTTTGGGCTGTTTTCAAGTGGTACTGCAAAATAATTTTCCTCTGCACACGTCAGACATTACACTCCTCCGTCATGTACACATGTCACAGTCAAAATGAAATCTTTTCACTGTAGGAATACAGTAATATCAGACGAGTCGGAAGCTCTGTACATCGTGAAAAGGTGTAAATTATTTAGGCCGTGCGGTTAAAGGCGCTGCAGTCTGGAACCGCAAGACCGCTACGGTCGCAGGTTCGAATCCTGCCTCGGGCATGGCTGTTTGTGATGTCCTTAGGTTAGTTAGGTTTAACTAGTTCTAAGTTCTAGGGGACTAATGACCTCAGCAGTAGAGTCCCATAGTGCTCAGAGCCATTTTTTGTAAATTATTTGAAATGTAAACAATGTTAACACCATTCAAGTAAATCGCTAGAGGTCAATGTTCTAGTACACTGATTAAATATCAACTAAAGCCGTGGGTGTACAAATACCTTCACAACCTGTATTTTCTCGCCAACGGCATAAATGGGCGTGGATATCGTCGAGATCGTTGTGCTGTAGGGACGCAGCGGATGACGACAAAATGGGTCCCACTATGAAAGGAAATGGCACCACACACCATCATTCCTGCTTGTTGGGTCGTATGACGGATTACAGTCAGATTGGTATCCTATCGCTGTCCGAGGAGTCTACACACACGTCTTCGGCCTGGAATCTCATTGACTGAAGTAGAATTGTCTTCAGTTAGGAGTCCCTCTTGGAAATGAGCCCTGATTCCAGCCTGCACATGGCGGGAGTTTTTACAGCTTGGCTACCAAACTCGACGTAGCCCAGCAACGTAGACGGTTCTCTCCCCAAATCCCCCAACTGAGAACGCTCGGAGCGTTATGTTCAGTACCCTTCAAACAGCTAGGTATTTTGGGGATCTAACGGGTTGATTTGTTAGAATTTGGCACGATATCCCTCAGGAGGACATTCAACATCTGTAACATTCAACTACTTGCGTAAGTGCAGAAGTTTCACCCTTAAGTTGTGAAAATATTTCCGTTTGAATAAATCATAGATTTTTTTCTGAAATTGTAACCACTTGGTCGTCTCCACATGTATATAACATCTACCGATTTCCATCCCACTCGGATAATTACTTCGTGGTGATTTTTTTCTTCTTAGAGTCTACTCGACTTGCTGCGACTGTGACAATACATGTCGGGTGTCCTATTTCTTTCATACAAATTTGTTCCAGTATTTCGTGAACAGAGGGGGATAAGGCTTATCACACTAATTCGTCATCTTAAAACATCATAATAACTTCCTTCCGAATGTCGTCTAGAAAACGGAAAACACAAAACCTGGAGATTCGCTACTACGAGATCCGCGAATCCCAAATAGAATATATAGCCACACTTACTCGAAAAAAAGTGAAATAATGATAGTGGAAGTCTGGAGGAGTATGTTCCGGGAAGCGTCGACAAATATATTACTTCCTTCCACTTACGTACATCCATCGAAATGATCACAAGAAGAAAATCCGAGAAATTAGGTCTAATACGGAGACCTACCGACGATCATCCCTCAATCACGTCGTTCGCTAATGGAAGAGAGAAGGATGGAAGAGGTGGTAGTACATGGTACTAGACATCCTCCTCGACACACCCACACCAGTAAGAAGGCTTGTAGGGTACAGATGTACATGTCCACGTCCACCAGTGGGGAAAGGTAGATCACTGTTTAATATGAATCAAAATGAACTTCAATGTGGAGAAAGTGCACCACAACGAAACACAATCATTTAAATTAGATAAATGATATAGCAAAATTTCAAGGAAAAACAACAAAATCATAAAAATCTGGAATATTTATCACCTTGTAAAAGAGCATGAAACAACAGTGTTAGAATTCATAATGTGAGAAGACACTGTACCACTATAAATAAAGAAAGGATGCCTCTATCAATTATGACAGAAAAGAAACAGAGGATATTAACCTTTACAAAAAGATAACTGGCTAAAACTATCATGCAAATGAACAGGAAGCTCTTAAAGGAACAGCTCATATCATTTCGACAGAATTATCATAATTACTTCGCAAGGCGCTTCTGTTGGAATCATCCGTGGATGTACCCTTCCAAGGAAATGCTTCAGAAACGCCAAACTGAAAATCCTCACTCGTCAACCAGAAAAAGTTTCAGGAATAGGCCCAGTGCTTCTCCGATCCTCTCAAATGGTTTGATATCATTACGTCAACCGAAATAACTGAAAATGGAACTCTATTGGAAAGTCATAGATTCAGAACGACAACATAACGAAATCGAAATTGAATGCGTAGCCTTCGCGGAGTACTGGGTCGTATTAGCAACTGGCAAGACCAATGTAATCAAACGGGCAGATACCTACAAACGCTCCGCTCAAAAATTCGGAGTATAAGTTTACTTCCAGAAACTCAGTTAGTATGCTGAAGACCCTAGATCGACATCCTGTCCACAGAGTAGGGCATAATGGCGAGGAGTTTGGAGAATGAATGTGATATACTTCGCAAGAGGACCTATGGAAGAACTTACATCCATAAGTAAAATGACTCCATGCACACAAAAATTGGGATTTATCTCAGATTTATCAAACTAAAGGCCCTTTATGTAAGTTACATACTAACACACTTTTCCTTCACCAAAAAAGCAACATAGAATGCCACACAGTATTATGAGAAAGATCTTCGACCCAGACGGGAGGTAAGATGGCTGCAGACTAAAATCCCGGAAACGACCAGAGAAATTATATAACTTCGCAGAAGACATTCGAAAGACAAGATTAGTCTTACCGCAACCTACAAAGATTCCTTTCAGCAAATTCTAGATACAAAATTGTAACACACACCAAGCGACTGAACACAATACCATGGTTTGAACATATATGTTTAAGAATTGGTACTATATAGAAAGAGTCCGTACATATTCCTCAGAAGTTATAAACAGAAATTCGTAGAGAAAATTAACAAATGTGAACTATACTTTGAACAAGAAAGTGCGAAGAAACGAGCAAAATCATTTCAAGAAAGAAAGAGAATTCGCGGAGCATCAGTGACATGTATATGGAAACTCGTAATGCTGAATCATATAACTTTACTTGATCCAGCTGGCTGCTATGGCATCTAATAATAATAGCAATAATATTAGTTATTGTTATAATTACGATAAATCTAATTCAGTAATTTCCTACTCACAGGCGCCAAAATCATTCATATAACCTGAGGTATTTTTCTGCCTCTTTCAGTGGATGCTTGATTACTTTTCAATTAGCAACAATGATCGTCAGCAAAATTTGTAAAGGTAAAGTACTTCCACAATGACCTTACAGAAGTATGCGACAGTGCCTACCGAGCTGCTTCGTCGTCAACGTAGGACGTCACGGTACATGAATGACGACTTTTCTGTATCTTACTCTCCATACATTCCTCGTTTTGTGCGGAGAGTAATATCTTACTTCCTTCGTTGAAACCGGAGCTGTTATTTCTCCTTCATATGAAAAACCAGTGGTCTCATTGAGGTTTAGAAACTGTAGACCTCCAACCGAGTAAGAAACCTCACATATTCGAAATGGTATCTTCCATGTTCTTGCCATACGAATTTATCTCAGAGAAGTCATAGAGGCAAAATCGTATGCGTCAGTAATATCTGTTCAGTACCTGACTATATTACCTGACAGTTAGATAAACTTCGAGAGGCCAAATAACATTCAGATCGCGCTTGCTGGGATGAGTTGCTAGTTCCAGTGGTAAACAAAAAAGTGTAATGAAATGACGACAAATAATCACGAAGTAATACACTAGATTAAATGCAAACTTTAAACCGACATACATTCCCCCAAAAGTGTTCTGCTACAACTTCATTGCTAATTCAAGAAACTGACTACAGACTACGATCAAAACGAAACAAACGACAAATAATTTGTTATATTTGTTTTTTGTACCCAATGCCTTTTGCAGAACACAATGTGGTTATTTTTCCATTCAATCAAACATGTTTCGATGCCTACGTCTTAACTACAGTGGGTCTCTATTTGTTACTGTAAAATATCACACGAATATAATGGTTGTTGAGCCGGTGGGGTTCAAATGCTTGGTTCGATTCTTATTTTGATACCTTTGCTGTTGTCCTGTTTTCACGATTTTGACTCCATGGCCGGTTTTGGTGTTGAAATCGACGAGGAACGGGGTGAGCAGTGAGCGCTGGGACGGTGGTTAGTGAGCCTTTTTTGTGGCAGCGGGCGTATAAAGAGTGTACCGAGTTGGCGGCCGTTGAGTGCCGCACGTGTAAACTTGCTGGCTCTCTGGAACGAGCTGCCGCTGTGTGCGGTTAGTTGACCGGCTTATCCTGGAGACCGGGTAGTTCTGCACGACGCACCGGGAACTGCTAATTCAACTCGACGTGGTCTTCTGCTGTTATCAGCCGAGGATGTAAAGCTGTAATTCGGGATATTGATTGCTTCCGGCAACAACAGCTCGCTGGTATGGAATTGCTGCACGCGGCTGCCTTTGGCAGTTCTGACTGTTTGAAATTAATTACCAGTTAAGCTCCATAGTCATCTGTTTTGCGTAAGGCTTGTAGATTTGGTGATCCAGTGCTGGTGTTAATGCTTAGTCACATTTGTAAAGTGTGAGATCCAAGCTGTTATCGGTTATCAAACAGTAATCTTTACCCTGCCTTAATTGAGGGGAATATTTTATTTTATTGGGTAGACTGTTTTCAGTTGAGCTTTGATCAGAAATTTGTTTTAATTCAAGACTGTTGTTCCTCACTTGTTCGAAGGAGTTTCAAATTGTGTCTACTGTCTAAAAGCTACTTGTGTACATTTATTATAATTCTCATTGATAATTTTCAAATAAGTGTTACGTTTTCATTTACTTTCAAGCACAGCTGTTTAAAGCATTTTTCTCCTAATTTGTGGAGATCTATGCTGATACATACGTGATACATATATACATATTTGTAGACTGCTTTATTGCTAGTAAATTCTTGTGGGCTACCCCTTATGTATATGCAGGTCATGTTGTGTACTTGGTTATGTGTTCATGTGAGCAGCGAATCATCAATTTTATCTTCCGCGTAGAAACTAACAGGCAGTGTGTGTATGTTATAGAGTTCAACTGCACATTGATATGGAGTTGTTCTGGCTCGGTGTATGTGAAGGGTTCTAATTTGGCAGTCCGTTTTCCCATTATCTGGTTCCTGGTTGTTGCACATATTTGTTTTACAGTTTTAATTGAAGCTATTGCATGGTTGTTTTTTTCTCTTTAATACTTAGTATTGCTGAAACAGGAATTGTACTACGCTAGAATTTTAAGTATATTTAAATGAATTTACAATAATTGTGTTAATAAAATGTTATGGTAAATGATGCTATGAAACCATCTTGGAGAGTCCTTCCATGATTCCTGCTTTGCATGCACTACCATTGCCGGTTCCTGGTGAAATGTTGATTACTTTTGAAGGTTATATGTTTTGGTTTGCATGCCTCTTTAGGAAAGGGGTACCATCACGGTCACAGTTATTTTTCTGGTTTAAACCTAAAATTACAACACGTGTTTTTTTGTATTTTGCTTCCATGGCTCACCTACACCTACTTTTCTGCGGGTCAGCATCTTGTTATTTCTTTTATCGTTTGACAAAATGTCATCTACGATGCAGGCCTATGGAATTCGCTTATTTTTGAAAACGACTTTTCGTGAGTAATGCTTGTGTGTGTAGTGTACTTACTTCGGATTTTTGTCCAGTTCTGCATCTTTGCCATGTTTTCTTTTTCAGTTGCAGTTGCCGGTTTATAAATTGTTACCCATTAATTTTTATACTCCTCTCTCACGTGATTTTACACAAAAACGAGATCTGAGAAGACACTTACGTCGCTATATAGAAAGGGGGTGATTGAAATGTTCATTGTTTTGTTAGTGTTCAATATGGCGTCTATTTCGCATTAATGTCGAAAATTGTTAATGGCGAGTATGCAGCGGGATAAATTACGTGTGTGTGTGTACGTACGTTTGTCCTTATATGTGTATGTGGATCGATGGGTTGGTGGCTATGCGGCGGGGCGGGGGGGGGGGGGGGAGATGAGATGGAGACACGAGTATCTTATCCATATTTGTCGATGTTGGAGTATTATTCTGAGTTATACAACGACGCATTTACATATGTACCTTTGTGTAATTCATTAAGTGTTAAAAACAGTGTTTTACTACAGTGTTGTGCATTCGTTTAGAACTTCATCTTGCATCACTGCCCTTTTAGTGGTAGTTCCCTTCTATTACAGGATTTTGATAAACTATTGCGTTCTTCGAGGATCTTAATTACTTTCAGTGTTGTTTTTGTGGTAATTTTCTTATATCTGATGATCTGCAAGATTTTAAGGCTCTGAGGTGTTCAGTATATCTAGTTCTGAAATTTTTACAAGATTGGCCAGTGTAGACAGATCGAAACAAAATAAATAAACTGCCCATGTTACAATGTTTATGGCTAAAATAGAAAAACAACCATTAACTCTGTACGATATGTTAAAAAAATTGAAAAAGTCTCACAGAAGGGAGCACATAGGTGTGGAAACATGATTGGGTGGATCGAAAGAGAAATATATTGTTTTGCCGAAGGCCGTGCCCAGAAATCCTCAAATTTAAATCGCAAAAAAACGAAATAAGCGTGAACAGGAACTTTCAATCCCTGCAAGACGATTATAATGGTAGTAGGGCAGTGCTGCTTCAACCCAGAGTAAAGATCTTACGTTGAGCTGACCGATAAGATAGTCCCAACCCCCATTCTCTCTCCTGAGCGTGAGGCGAGATCGTCGATACACAGGCCGGTTCAGTCTGTGGCCCCCATTGTTCTAATAGACGGAGGTGACAGATAAGCCTCCTTCCCCACCTCCCTTCCGTGCTACACCTGGTACAAAGGGCTGTTGTTACCACATGCCGTGGTCAGTGGATTCCGTCCTTTGTGCCGCCCCCCATCTCCTTTTCACCCCATTTGTGTTAGTTTTGTCGTCCATTTGTGCTCTATACTCCATATGAATGAAGTATGTTATGGGACGCATTGTTTGTAAACAGTAATTTGATAGAGCTGGTTTATTAACAACAATCATTTTCATCAACCCATCCTCCTAGTTAGCTGAGGTTATACACCATAGAGATATGAAAAATCAGCAGCAGAGCTATCCTACAAAGAAAATGGCAGTACATATTACTGAGTTAATACATGTAGATATTCGGAAATACTATAATAAAGTAAGACCATGTAATTTTCTGACCTTCCGCTACTATCTGCAATAACGTCCCCAAATACTCACGTCTCCACTCTAGGAAAGAACGTTTAGTCAGTACCGCAGCCCACTATTCTAACAAAACGCAGCAATAGATAAGATTCACAGCGTGATACCTTAGAAACAAACCATAGAAGCAATGCAACAAACACGCATTAGATACAGTCATTCTGCATAAGTAGTGTGACGACATGACGGTGAGTCATCGAAACGTCATCCATCACTGAACGACCAGCGAAGCAGCCGGACTGTGATCCACAGACCCTTGCCTGACAGCCATAGACTATTCTACTGCCTCACGATGGCGCCCGTCCCTACTTTGGGCAGCACCGCGCCATAGCACGGCCACGAGCCTTAATACCGCAGTGGGCTTACCACTACGTAGCATCTGATCAATAAATCGCTCTCTGAGCAATAGCTCTGCCGTAGCGTGGGATAGAAAAAGTTTGAGGAAATGAACTTTCTAGAATGCGATCCCCAGCGTGTACTATTCAAAATGCAGTCCCTGGCGTTCACGTCTAACATGTCAGCAACCTGGCTGGAGAACAAATGTTCAAAAATGGTTCAAATGGCTCTGAGCACTAAGGGACTTAACACCTGAGGCCATCAGTCCCCTAGAACTTAGAACCACTTCTACATCTACATCCATACTCCGCAAGCCACCTGACGGTGTGTGGCGGAGGGTACCCTGAGTACCTCTATCGGTTCTCCCTTCTGTTACAGTCTCGTATCGTTCGTGGAAAGAAGGATTGTCGGTATGCTTCTGTGTGGGCTCTAATCTCCCTGATTTTATCCTCATGGTCTCTTCGCGAGATATACGTAGGAGGGAGCAATATACTGCTTGAATCTTCGGTGAAGGTATGTTCCCTAAACTTTAACCGAGCTACTGAGCGTCTCTCCTGCAGAGTCTTCCACTGGAGTTTATCTACCATCTCCGTAACGCTTTCGCGATTACTAAATGATCTTGTAACGAAGCGCGCTGCTCTCCGTTGGATCTTCTCCATCCCTTTTATCAAACCTATCTGGTACGGATCCCACACTGCTGAGCAGTATTCAAGCAGTGGGCGAACAAGCTTACTGTAACCTACTTCCTTTGTTTTCGGATTGCATTTCCTTAGGATTCTTCCAATGAATCTCAGTGTGGCATCTGCTTTACCGACGATCAACTTTATATGATCATTCCATTTTAAATCACTCCTAATACGTACTACCAGATAATTTATGAAATTAACTGCTTCCAGTTGCTGACCTGATATTTTGTAGCTAAATGATAAGGGATCTATCTTTCTATGTATTCGTAGCACATTACACTTGTCTACATTGAGATTCAATTGCCATTCAATGCACCATGCGTCAACTCGCTGCGGATCCTCCTGTATTTCAGTACAATTTTCCATTGTTACACCTCTCGATGTACTATAGCATCATTCATATATTGGGAATAGCAACGGTCCTATGACACTCCCCTGCGCCACACCTGAAATCACTGTCACTTCGGAAGACTTCTCTCCATTGAGAATGACATGCTGTGTTCTGTTATCTAGGAACTCATCAATCCAATCACACAATTGGTCTGATAGTCCATATTCTCTTATTTTGTTCATTAAACGACTGTGGGGAACTGTATCGAACGCCTTGCGGAAGTCAAGAAACACGGCATATACCTGTGAACCCTTGTCTATATCCCTCTGAGTCTCGTGGACGAATAGCGCGAGCTGGGTTTCACACGACCCATGCTGATTCCTACAGATTTCTAGTCTCCAGAGAAGTCATTATACTCGAACAGAATACGTGTTCCAAAATTCTACAACTGATCGACGTTAGAGATATAGGTCTATAGTTCTGCACATCTGTTTGACGTCCCTTCTTGAAAACGGGGATGACCTGTGCCCTTTTCCAATCCTTTGGAACGCTACGTTCTTCTAGAGACCTACGGTACACCTCTGCAAGAAGGGGGGCAAGTTCCTTCGCGTACTCTGTGTAAAATCGAACTGGTATCCCATCAGGTCCACCGGCCTTTCCTCTTTTGAGCGATTTTAATTGTTTCTCTATCCCTCTGTCGTCTATTTCGATATCTACTATTTTGTCATATGTGCGACAATCTTGAAAAGGAACTGCAGTGCAGTCTTCCTCTGTGAAACAGCTTTCGAAAAAGTAATTTATTATTTCGGCCTTTAGTCTGTCATCCACTGTTTCGGTCACAGAGTGCCTGGATATTTTGTTTTGATCCACCTACTGCTTTGACTTAAGAACAAAATTTCTTAGGATTTTCTGCCAAGTCAGTACATAGAACTTTACTTTCGAATTCATTGAACGCCTCTCGCATAGCCCTCCTCACACTACATTTCGCTTCTCGTAATTTTTGTTTGTCTGCAAGGCTTTGGCTATGTTTATGTTTGCTGTGAAGTTCCCTTTGCTTCAGCAGCAGTTTTCTAACTCGGTTGTTGTACCACGGTGGCTCTTCTCAATCTCTTACGATCTTGCTTGGCACATACTCATCTAACGCATATTGTACGATGGTTTTGATCTTTGTCCACTGATCCTCAACACTATTTGTACTTGAGAAAAAAATTTTTGTGATGAGCCGTCAGGTACTCTGTAATCTGCTTTTGTCGCTTTTGCTATACAGAAAAATCTTCCTACCTTTCTTAATATTTCTATTTACGGTTGAAATCATCGATGCCGTAACCGCTTTATGATCGCTGATTCCCTGTTCTGCGTTAACTGTTTCAAATAGTTCGGGTCTGTTTGTCACCAGAAGGTCTAATATGTTATCGCCACGAGTCGGTTCTCTGTTTAACTGCTCAAGGTAGTTTTCAGATAAAGCTCTTAAAAAAATTCCACTGGATTCTTTGTCCCTGCCACCCGTTATGAACGTTTGAGTCTCCCAGTCTATATCCGGCAAATTAAAATTTCCACCCTGAACTATAACATGGTGGGGAAATCTACTCGAAATATTTTCCAAATTATCCTTCAGGTGCTCAGCCACAACAGCTACTGAGCCAGGGGGCCTATAGATACATCCAATTACCATGTCTGAGCCTGCTTTAACCGTGACCTTCAGCCAAATCATTTCACATTTCGGATCTCCGTAAATTTCCTTCAATACTATTGCACTTCATATCACTATAATCACGCCTCCCCCTTCACTGTCCAGCCTGTCTCTGCGGTATACATTCCAATCTGAGTTCAGGATTTCATCACTGTTTACGTCTGGTTTCTGCCAACTTTCTGTCCCTAGTACTATATGGGCGTTGTGACCGTTTATTAATGAGAGCAGTTCTGGGACCTTTCTATAGACGCTCCTGCAGTTTACTATTAGCACATTAATATTGATATTCCATGTTTCATTTTGCCTACTCCTACCTTGCCGCGTGTCAGGAGGCGTCTTGTCGGGCCTAGGGAGGGTATTCTCTAACCTAAAAAACCCCCATGTGCACTCCACACGTACTCCGCCACCCTTGTAGCCCCTTCCGGCGTGTAGTGCACGCCTGACCTATTCAGGGGGATCCTACATTTCTCCACCCGATAGCGGAGGTCGAGAAATTTGCACCCCAGATCTCCGCAGAATCGTCTGAGCCTCTGGTTTAAGCCTCCTACTCGGCTCCAAACCAGAGGACCGTGATCGGTTCTGGGAACGATACTACAAATAGTTAGCTCTGATTCCGCCTTCACCAATTCCGCCAACCGGCTGTACGAACTGAGGATGACCTCTGAACCCAGACAGCAGGAGTCATTTGGTGCCGCCGGCCGAAGTGGCCGTGCGGTTCTGGGCGCTGCAGTCTGGAACCGCGAGACCGCTACGGTCGCAGGTTCGAATCCTGCCTAGGGCATGGATGTGTGTGATGTCCTTAGGTTAGTTAGGTTTAACTAGTTCTAAGTTCTAGGGGACTAATGACCGCAGAAGTTGAGTCCCATAGTGCTCAAAGCCATTTGAACCATTTTTCATTGGTGCCGACACGAGCAACAATTTGCAGTCGGGTTCACCCAGTGCTCTCTATCGCCGCCGGTAGGGCCTCCTCCACATCTCGGATGAGACCACCCGGCAAGCAGACAGAGTGAACACTGGCCTTCTTCCCCGACCTTTCCACTATTTCCCTAAGGGGCTCGATCACCCGCCTAACGTTGGAGCTCCCAATAACTAATAAACTCCTCCCCCCGTGTGCCTGCTCGGACCTTGCTGAAGGAGCAGCCACATGTCCACTCACAGGGAGAGCGGGCGATGCCATACGGCCAGCCTCCACATTTACCCTCCGCCTCGTGTGCCGCGAACGCTGCTGAACCCGCCACTCCCCTTGGGGAGAGGGTGGCCCAACCGCGCCCGGTACCCGCGAAGATGTCTCGACAGCAGGGACATTGGGTGAAGCATGTAACACCTGGTGTGTACTATGCGACGCACCAGACTCCCCGCTGCCGCTACACTCCGAGGCAGCAGCCTGAAGACGGCTGACCGCGGCCATCAACACATTCAGCTGTTCGCAAACAGTGGCCAGCTCCTCCTGCGTCCGTACACAGCAGTCACACATCCTATCCATCCTACGGAATCAATTTACTGTAGAGAGTTAATCAACTTTTAACTAGACTGCTAATTCACTAAGGGCGGGGCCGGCTGGTGTGTCCGTGCGGTTCTAGGCGCTTCAGTCTGGGACCGTGTGACCGCTACGGTCGTAGGTTCGAATCCTGCCTCGGGCATAGATGTGTGTGAAGTCCTTAGGTTAGTTAGGTTTAAGTAGTTCTAATTTCTAGGGGACTGATGACTACAGATGTTAAGTCCCATAGCGCTCAGGGCCATTTTTTATGTCTCTCTTTAGTATACATAGATAGCCTACAAAGACGGTTGAGAACGATCAGCTCATAATAAGTGCATTGTTTTCCCACGTACTAATCAATTGTCAAATGTACGTATGTGGACTTCATTTTTACCTAGTCACACCACGTCAATTACTGACTGAAAGGTGGAAGGCTCAGTGACGATTAACGACATGAAGATGCCGATAGCAGTGGAAACCGTTTCATCACACACAATGTCTATCTGTAGTAAATGTGGCCTTTTATGAGGTGGAGCGTGGAATGTCGAAAGTTTGGTTCTGGTAGGAAGGCATAAAATTTTGAAATAGAAATGCCAAATCTCAGTCTGCATTAGTGGGGGTCACTGGAGTGAAATAGAAAGAAGATGAGAATTATTGTTCAGATTAGTTTAGAGTAACGTCAACAACATATATCTCTTTAGGGAAATACTTGCTGAGGTTGGATGCATCTAAGAACATTAGTTCCACTACACTGGGTGTTCGCTCTAATTCCCCATCCGCATCATGATATATGTGCTGGGTTAAACATATAGGACGTTTTCCAAGCATATATGGCTGATTCCAGCCCATCCCATATGTGACACCTACTTCGGTAATAGTGTATCCTTTTTCTTCCTCTCCGTTTTATTTTTCTCTTAATCTGTCTCCGTCTGTTGTTTAGGAAGATATTTCCTACTTTCTGTTACTGGTTTAAAGTGATCTCGCTGCAACTGCTCTACTTTTAGAAGTCGTCATTTCTGCCGAGTAACCTTTTTCTTTCGATGACTTTGCATTTTTTCAACATACTACGGCATACTAAATGGCTTTGGTGATGGGTTTTTCTCCTGTTTGGATCTTCTATGTCAGATTAACTTTTATGGACTCATCCATTCGTGTCCTTCATCAGGGATTCATTCTTGCTATTCCCTTGAGAAACCAGACAGTTCCATTGACCGTGTATTGAGATACCTATGATTGCTTAAACTTTTCCCTCAACATGTAGCTCACACTGCTGGACTCCGTCATTCAGTTGTCCCATACTGGATTATACGTATCGGCTTTCGTAGCTGCAGCCTTGATGTTGTTGTTGTTGTGGTCTTCCGTCCAGAGACTGGTTTGATGCAGCTCTCCATGCTACACTCTCCTGTGCAAGCTCCTTCATCTCCCAGTACCTACTGCAACCTACATCCTTCTGATTCTGCTTAGTGTATTCATCTCTTGGTCTCTCTCTACGATTTTTACCTCCATGCTGCCCTCCAATGCTAAATTTGTGATCCCTTGAATCCTAAGAACATGTCCTACCAACCGATCCCTTCTTCTAGACAAGTTGTGCCACAAACTTCTCTTCTCCCCAATCCTATTCAATATCTCCTCATTAGTTACGTGATCTACCCACCTAATCTTCAACATTCTTCTGTAGCACCACATTTCGAAAGCTCCTATTCTCTTCTTGTCCAAACTATTTATCGTCCATGTTTCACTTCCATACATGGCTACACTCCATACAAATACTTTTAGAAACGACTTCCTGACACTTAAATCTATACTCGATGTTAACAAAATTCTCTTCTTCAGAAACGCTTTCCTTGCCAATGCCAGTCTACATTTTATATCCTCTCTACTTCTACAATCATCAGTTATTTTGCTCCCCAAATAGCAAAACTCCTTTACTATTTTAAGTGTCTCATTTCCTAATCTAATTCCCTCAGCACCGCCCAATTCGACTACATTCCATTATCCTTTGTTTGCTCTTCTTGATGTTCATCTTATATCCTCTTTCAAGACACTGTCCATTCCGTTCAACTGCTCTTCCAAGTCCTTTGCTGTCTCTGACAGAATTAAAATGTCATTGGCAAACCTCAAAGTTTTTATTTCATCTACTTGGATTTTAGTACCTAGTCCAAATTTTTGTTTTGTTTCCTTTATTGCTTGCTCAATATACAGATAGAATATCATAGGGGAGAGGCTACAACCCTGTTTCACACCCTTCCCAACCACTGCTTCCCTTTCATGCCCCTCGACTCTTATAACTGCCCTCTCATTCTGTACAAATTGTAAAAAGCCTTTCGCTCCTTGTATTTTACCCCTGACACCTTTTGAATTTAGAAGAGAGTATTCCAGTCAACATTATCAAAAGCTTTCTCTAAGTCTGCAAATGCTAGAAACGTAGGTTTGCCTTTCCTTAATCTTTCTTCTAACAAGGGAACCTCCCCATCGCACCCTCTCAGATTTAGTTATAAGTTGGCACAGTGGATAGGCCTTGAGAAACTGAACACAAATCAATCGAGAAAACAGGAAGAAGTTGTGTGGTAATATGAAAAAAAATAAGCAAAATATACAAACTGAATAGTCCATGGGCAACATAGGCTACACCAGGGATAGTGCGAGCTCTACAGCGCCGTGGTCCAGTGGTTAGCGTGAGCAGGTGCGAAACGAGAGGTCCTTGGTTCAAGTCTTCCCTCGAGTGAAAACTTTAAATTTCTATTTTCAGACAATTATCAGTGTTCAGGCACTCACACATAACCAACTTCGCTCTCCAAAATTCCAGGACATGTCCAGATTTGCTTGGACATATGCAGGATTTGACGGTCTACACACGGAGAAATTTGAAAACGTTAAAAACATATGTTTTGACACAGCACAGAGAAAACTGTGCGACTGTGAAACTGTTGCATTCATTTGTTGCAGTTTATGTGACACACTCTTATGCTTTCATCACTTTTTTGGAAGTAATTATCACATCCACAAGAAAACCTAAATCGGGCAAGGTCGAAGAATCTTTTTACCCATTCGCCAAGTGTACAAGTTATTTGGGTCGACAACATATTCCTGTCATGTGATGCACATGCCGTCGCCAGTGTCGTACAGAATATGTCAGACGTGTTTTCCTGTGGAGGAATCGGTTGACCTATGACCTTGCGATCAAATGTTTTCGGTTCTCATTGGAGAGGCACGTCCTTTCGTCTACTAATCGCACGGTTGTGCGGTGCGGTCGCAACACACAGACACTAAACTTATTACAGTGAACAGAGACGTCAATGAACGAAGGGACAGATCATAACTTTGCAAAAACAAAGTAAGGAAAACTTTCGCTTGAGGGAAGACTTGAACCAAGAACCGCTCACTCCGCAGCTGCTCACGCTAACCACAGGACCACGGCACTCCTGTGCTCACAACGTCACTGATGTTGCCTATGTTGCCCATGGACTACTCAGTTTGTATATTTTGCTTATTTTTTCATATTACCACACAACTTCTTCCTGTTTTCTCGATTGATCTGTGTTCAGTTTCTCAAGGCCTATCCACTGTGCCAACTTATAACTAAATCCGAGGGGGGTGCGGTGGGGAGGTTCCCTTGTAAGATAAGTCGTAAGGTCAGTATTGCCTCACGTGTTCCAATATTTCTACGGAATCCAAACTGATCTTCACCGAGGTCAGCTTCTGCTAGTTTTTCCATTCGTCTGTAAAGAATTCGCGTTAGTATTTTGCAGCTGTGACTTATTAAACTGATAGTTCGGTAATTTTCACATCTGTCAACACCTGCTTTCTTTGGGATTGGAGTTATTATATTCTTCTTGAAGTCTGAGGGTATTTTGCCTGTCTCATACATCTTGCTCACCAGATGGTAGAGTTTTGTCATGACTGGCTCTCCCAAGGTCAGTAGTTCTAATGGAATGTTGTCTACTCCTGGGGCATTGTTTCGACTCAGGTCTTCCAGTGCTCTGTCAAACTCATCACGCAGTATCGTATCTCCCATTTGATCTTCATCTACATCCCCTTCCATATCCATAATATTGTCCTCAAGTATAGACCCACTATATATTCCTTCCACCTTTCTGCTTTCCCTTCTTTGCTTAGAACTGGGTTTTCATCTGAGCTCTTGATATTCATACAAGTGGTTCTCCTTTCTCCAAAGGTCTCTTTAATTTTCCTGTAGGCAGTATCTATCTTACCGCTAGTGAGATAAGCCTCTACATCCTTACATTTGTCCTCTAGCCATGCCTGCTTAGCCATTTTGCACTTCCTGTCAACCTCCGTTTTGAGATGTTTGTATTCCTTTTTGCTTGCTTCATTTACTGAATTTTTATATTTTCTCCTTTCATCAATTAAATTCAATATTTCTTCTGTTGCTCAAGGATTTCTACTAGCTATCGCCTTTTTACCTACTTGTTCCTCTGTTGCCTTCACTACTTCATCCCTCAGAGTTACCCATTCTTCTTCTACTGTATTTTTCCCCCATTCCTGTCAATTGTTCTCTTATGCTCTCCCTGAAACTCTGTACAACCTCTGGTTTAGTCAGTTTATTCAGGTCCCATCGCTTTAAATTCCCACCTTTTTGCAATTTCTTCAGTTTTAATCTACAGTTCATAACGAATAGATTGTGGTCAGATTCCACATCTGCCGCTGGAAATGTCTTACAATTTAAAACCTGGTTCCTAAATCTCTGTCTTACCATTATATAATCTATCTGATACCTTTTAGTATCTCCAGGAATCTTCCATGAATACAACCTTCTTTTATGATTCTTGAACCAAGTGTTAGCTGTGATTAAGTTATGCTCTGTGCAAAATTCTACAAGACGGCTTCCTCTTTCATTTCTTACCCCCCATCCATATTCACCTACTATGCTTCCTACTCTCCCTTTTCCTACTCTTAAATTCCAGTCACCCATGACTATTAAATTTTCGTCTCCGTTCACTACCTGAATAATTTCTTTTATATCATCATACATTTCTGCAATTTCTTCATCTGCAGAGCTAGTTGGCAGTTTTAACTTGTACTACTGTAGTAGGCGTGGGCTTCGTGTCTATCTTGGCCACAATAATACGTTCACTATGCTGTTTGTAGTAGCTTACACGCACTCCTATTTTTTTTATTCATTATTAAACCCACTCTGCATTACCACTATTTGATTTTGTATTTATAACCCTGTATTCACCTGACCAGAAGTCTTGTTCCTCCTGCCAGCGATCTTCACTAATTCCCACTATATCTAACATTAACCTATCCATTTCCCGTTTTAAATTTTCTAACCTACCTGCCCGATTAAGGGATCTGACATTACACACTCCGATCCGTAGAACATCAGTTTTCTTTCTCCTGATAACGACGTCCTCTTGAGTAGTCCCCGCCCAGAGATTCGAATGGGGGACTATTTGACCTCCGGAATATTTTACCCAAGAGGACGCCATCATCATTTAACTATACAGTAAAGCTGAATGCCCTCGGGAGAAATTACGGCTGTAGTTTCCTCTTGCTTTCAGCCGTTCGCAGTACCAGCAGAGCAAGCCCGTTTTGGTTAGTGTTACAAGGCCAAATCAGTCAATCATCCAGACTGTTGCCCCTGCAACTACTGAAAAGGCTGCTGCACCTCTTCAGGAACCACACGTTTGTCTGACCTCTCAACAGATACCCCTCCATTGTGGTTGCACCTATGGTACGGCTATCTGTATCGTTGAGGCACGCAAGCCTCCCCACCAACGGCAAGGTCCATGGTTCATGGGGGGGCAACCTTGATAGTTAAGTGAAATTCTATTAGCCGTGTGTTGATTGCGTCAAATTTTTTGTCAGCTCACTGACATTTGTTTGGACTGTGCATAATTCGCCTGATATGACTGCATTGCATCTTACTGAAATTGTGCTTGTCTGCAGTATACAGACACAGTTACATATTGGTATGCTACCTTGTAAATAGAGTCTCCTCAAAGGTTCATCTTCCTCCGCCCTCATTCAATTTTCTTGTTTTTTCAATGACCAGAGGTGGTATATCATCGGTCTCGTTGAATGTTTCGTAGGTTTCTCTGTCGAAGCAGAGCAAAATCTTTTGTAACAGCCAGTATTTAGGCTGAAATAATGGTTTCAAGAGTATATAAATATGATCAGAGGAGAATGTCACTACGTGTATAGAGACAGAACTACACTGGCCTACCTGCTGCCAGACGATCTCATAATTACAGCACATATGTCATTAGGAAGTAGGGATCACTTCTTCTTCTTGTGTTCAGTGCAGGAGTAGCAGATACTATAAGGCTTTCGTAACTAGGATCATTTGTCCACTTGGCATGGCAAGGACTGTGTTGTTGCATTAGCAATCAGGGGATTTTATAGCTTTTTTATTTATATGTGCTTCATTATAACAGAGTAATGAACATAATTAAAT
Organism: Schistocerca nitens; assembly: GCF_023898315.1. Classification (NCBI taxonomy): domain Eukaryota; kingdom Metazoa; phylum Arthropoda; class Insecta; order Orthoptera; family Acrididae; genus Schistocerca; species Schistocerca nitens. The sequence continues at coordinate 315,135,434 of NC_064621.1, read as the reverse complement.
ATGAGTTTAGTTCTATTGCTACATCTGACATTGTTGCTTCCCACATATTAACCTGCTTTTATACACAATATTAAGCGTAAAGTTAGGTGATCATTCCACCATGGCATGCTAGCTCGAGTAGATTGTTCCGCATTTTCTTGTAGAATTAGAGGACATAAGTGGCTCTGAGCACTATGGGACTTAACATCTATGGTCATCAGTCCCCTAGAACTCAGAACTACTTAAACCTAACTAACCTAAGGACAGTACACTACACCCAGACATCACGAGGCAGAGAAAATCGCTGACCCCGCCGGGAATCGAACCCGGGAACCCTGGCGTGGAAGCGAGAAGGACATAAGTAGTCGTTAGTCTACAACATAAGGAATTGTGTAACGGATGTACACTAGAGTCTTACAAATATCCCCTTGTATATGGATGCTGTATCTCTCGTTATGCAGTTTAATTGTTTGTGAAAAGTCGACTTCAAAGATCGTATGATCACCCAGTATGAAGGATGGAGTGTAGGCATTTCCTTGGATCAAGACGGCGATTGATGTCTTACATAGTTGCAGCCACTCACCTGTGGATAACATAGCTTTGGTATCAGTATACTAAATACTTTCGAAAACCACCACTCGTGATTCAACATCTTACACCTAATGACACGTTTGTTGACCCTGACGTTAAGACTGAATGCACATTAAATAACATTAATTTCATCTCAGATGGCATCCCCTCAAATGAAAACTTTGCTGCTATGCGTTTTGATATGTTTACCTGTCGTGAGTTTTCTGTGTATAAAGCTGCAGCTTAGGATTATTATTTTCTGGTTATGAATAAAGCACCGTATTCAAACAAATACTGTGACTCGGGAAACTATATTCTGTCAATTCACATCTCTGTACTGATTGCTACTATACAATGAACGATGAGACGAAAGCTTGCTATTGGCTGTGGCTGCGCCCTGGTGACCTGGACATATAAGAAAAGTTAGCCACTTTGTCTTAGAACTGTCACTGCCCTACTACTTTGTTATGCAGATCAACGTAAGATGGAACAGATTCGCTGTGAGGAAACCTAAGGGTGGGAGATGCTCAGGAAACCTTGAGTCACAAAAGGGTGTGCTTGGATGATAACTCAGATTTTTCCAGAAAAAAACATTCTTTCTGTTTTCTATCGTACATTGAGATACTTAGGTTTGGAAATTCTTACCGTTTTCTATCGTACAGTGAGATACCTAGGTTTGAGTTGAATTGTAGTTTACCTACATCTTTGCATGCTTTCATTTATATCAACTCAATTTCGTTTTAGCCCAACCTCATACGGATATCCTGCACTGTATTGTATAATAAACATACTGCTATACGAATAAAGGTATCTCATTTGGCGGGTGTGATGAACGTCGAAGCAACAAAAAAGCTGACATAATATAAATTTAACCAAGCAGATGTATCATCATGCCATAAAAGAAAAGGAATAGTGAAACTATAGTTTCATACAGACGTTAGGGTCTAATATGCCTCCATTTAATACTGGTAAACACGAATGTCGCTTAGAAGAGGAAAGTTACATCTGATATTGTCACAGTAAAAACAATCAAATATAGCTTTCTTAAAATTAAGATTGCGTTCATTATAAAACTGAGAAACACGGCATTACCCACGTCATAATATACGGCATCGGACAAGGCATGAGTGCCATTTTAGATAAGAGATGCATACTAAGGTATATCTCTTTTTGGATATTATGTATGTGGTTATTCTTTAGTAAGATGGTTTCGTCACATTGCATTGTCTTGAGTGAGTGTGGTGGGCAAAAATCCGCGCATTATGGAGCAATAAATACTCCTAGGTAAGTAATCACTTCCGGGCTAAGTTGCCGTGGTCGATCTGTAGAAATTCTTCTCCCTGACGTTTCGTTCTCAACTACGGAGAACATAGAATTTCTACAGATCGACCACGGCAACTTAGCCCGGAAGTGTTTACTGATAAAGACGCCGGCCGTGAAAGCCTACATGGGATGACTCCTAGGTAAGGCTGAATAATAAATGACAAACTTTACTATAGGTGTGAAAATATCTTCATTGTTTCATTCACGATGCACTGTTATGGTGATAGAGCCATTAAAGTGTTTCACTCATAGTTTTAATTCATATTGTAGGTGTTGGAAGTGGGTTATTGTGGTTGGCTGATATCTCAATATAATGCGCGATGTGGAACACTTAGTTCAGTTAGAAAACAGTATATTTTGTGACCTTTGAACTTTACCGTATTAGTAAATATACTAGACAATACAATCGTCACCCTGTTCCATCCCTACTGACATTAAGTTATCAGGCTTATTTAACAGCAGATACTGTGGTGTCACCGCCAGACACCACACTTGCTAGGTGATAGCTTAAATCGGCCGCGGTCCATTAGTACATGTCAGACCCGCGTGTCGCCACTGTCAGGATCGCAGACCGAGCGCCACCACAAGGCAGGTCTCGAGAGACGTACTAGCACTCGCCCCAGTTGTACGACGACGTTGCTAGCGACTACACTGACGAAGCCTTTCTCTCATTTGCCGAGCGACAGTTAGAATAGCCTTCAGCTAAGTTAATGGCTACGACCTAGCAAGGCGCCATTTGTACCATTGCATGTATCTCAAGATAGTCTCACTTGTATCATCAAGAATGCTGTATACCACAGGACGATATAAAAGTTAAGTGTTCTAGTAGCTACGTTCTTTTCTTTATCACATTCATTACGAATCCTGTTCCAGACTTCGCGCCAGTCGGCGTGTGTGTACGTGTGCCCTTTCGGCTACCCGTCACTGTGGACTGGCTGCCTTAACAGTCCACTACAGATACCACCACGAGGCCAAAGCTAGTATAATAATGCTGTCCTAATAATAGTATTTAAATGAAGATGGGAAGGAGTGGCAATTACTTTACTTCATTAGGCATTTACTTTTCATTACATATGCATAATTACACTATCTCGTTTTCACAAGACTAGCTTACAGACTATATTTTTAGGTTACCTGTTTCGACTGCAACGGAACAAATCTATAGGAGATCGAACTCGTGACCACGCTACATACAATCGTCCGTGAGAGAAACATGATTCCATTAAATTTACGCCGCATTATTTGAATGTTTGCCCTTGAGCTTTGTTATTGGTCATGTTGTATGGTAATTTAACAGGATATTGCAGCTGTGTTAAGGTGAAGGGCAACCCAGATGATAAGGGTATTCGTGGTATAAAAACCGTCTTCCCGTTTTGTTTTCAATTAACTGCACTCGTTCCCTTGATGTTAGTGTGTAGTTGTGAAATGAAGAGTCGTATGACTTTGCACAGTTTTGGTGAATTTGGATTATGCAATGAAATTACTGGCGACCCAGTCTTCATTTTGAGACAGTGCAACCGCATTCCAGGTACATTAATCGAATTAAATAGAATCACTTGTTAAATGTCAGGTGAAATGTTGTTATCAGTAACTGAATCATAAATGACTCATAAATATCGTAACTATTTTGTGGAGTTCTTCTTAGGATTCGGAAATTTCAGAATCAGATTATCACTCTGCAGCGGAGTGTGCGCTGATATGAAACTTCCTGGCCGAGACTCGGCTTGGCACACAGTTTTAATCTGCCAGGAAGTTTCATATCAGCGCACACTCCACTGCAGAGTGAAAATCTCATTCTGGAAACATCCCCCAGGCAGTGGCTAAGCCATGTATCCGCTATATCCTTTCTTTCAGGAGTGCTAGTTCTGCAAGGTTCGCAGGAGAGCTTCTGTAAGGTTTGGAAGGTAGGAGACGAGGTACTGGCAGAAGTAAAGCTGTGAGGACGGGGCGTGAGTCGTGCTTGGATAGCTCAGCTGGTAGAGCACTTGCCCGCGAAAGGCAAAGGTCCCGAGTTCGAGTCTCGGCCTGGCACACAGTTTTAATCTGCCAGGAGGTTTCATGGATGATGGTATCTGTCTGACAAGGGTTTAGTTCGTCTTGAAGCCAAATTAAGGCATGGGAAGGTGGGAGTTCTCGTGTCTGTCATTCATTGGAATACGTCTAGTAGATAACTGCGCAAAATGTTTGATACTTGACGACTGGTTCAAAAGATTTTTTCCGTTTTTGACGAAATACTCGACCAATAAAAAAGTGTTGTTCTTTGACCGCCAGCCCGTATTACAATTCATGTTTTATTTCCCGTCAAGAAAATTTTTCTCGTAAATGCGGTAAATAAATCAGATCGACCGTGTTTTCTGACGTATGTCATCGCATTCTGCCCTTATTTGTGAAAGTGGACTGCAAGAAGATAAATTTTCCCATTTTCTCCACATTTCCAGTACTCATCAAGGCGTCGCGTAAATGAATATATTCATTCGAGCGCAACTTCCATTGATTATGGCGAATAAATTAAAATCTGTCTCAGTTTTTACATATGTACGATAAATTGTTGGTATAGTTTGACAGTTTACATTGGGTTTGTATTCAACTTCTCCAACAATAAGCCGGTAGGCATAGAATTCCACCGATGACACTTTTATCTTCCTTTTGACGCCTGTAGTTCGCTTGGCTTGTTGTATGTTGAAGTGGTAATCATGTTCACACTGTCAAATTATTAGCCTATGAACCATGGGCCTTGCCGTCGGTAGGGTGGCTTGCATGCCTCAGCGGCATATATATCCTTTCTTTACTTTCAATTACAACGGAGAGGTATCTGTTTGGAGGCGAGATACATGTGTGGTTCCTGAAGACGGGCAGCAGCCTTTTCAGTAGTTCCACGAGAAACAGTCTGGATGATTCACTGATCTGGCCTTGTAACATCTACCAAAGCGGCCTAGCTATGATGGTGCTACGAATGACTGAAAGCAAGGAGGAACTACAGCTGTAATTTTTCCCGATGGTGTGCAGCTTTACTCTATGGCTAAATGATGATATTTTTTTGGATAAGATAGTCCCCCATTTGGAACTCAAGGCGGGGAACGCTCAAGACGGTGTCGTCATCAGGAGAAACATAATTGGCGTTCTGCGGGTCGGAGCGTAGAATGTTGGTCCCTTAGTCGCACAGGTATGTTAGAAAGTTTAAAAAGAAAATGCATAAGATGAAGTCAGATATATTGGGAATTAGTGAAGTTCGGTGGCAAGAAGAACATGACTTCTCGCCAGGTGAAGATAACTCTCTCTCTCTCTGTGTGTGTGTATGTGTGTGTGGGGGGGGGGGGGGAGGGGTGTCTCTCGCTTGTCAACAACGCTCAGCAACCGGGTACTCTCCCTTTTAAGTGCTTACCAAGCCCGACAGCGCTTAACTTCGGTGAACTGACAGGAATCGGTGTTGCCATAGAGGCAACGCCGTTGGTGGTCAGATGAATACAGGATTCTAAGTACGAAATCAAATATCGGTAATTGCTGGTCTAGCTTCAATAATGAATAAGAAACAAGGACTTCCTGTAAGCTACTATGAACAGCAAGTGAACACAATATTGGAGCCAAGATTCGCAAAGTTAAAGCCCACGACAGCATTGAAAGTATATATGCCAAGTAGCTCCGCAGATGATGAACAGATTGAAGCAATGCAAGAGGAGCTAAAAGGAATTGTTCAGATAGTTAAGGGGACAAACATATAATTTTAGTGGGGGCCTGGAATTTGATAGTATGTTGAGAGGCCAGATAAACAAGTGGTTCCTCCTGATGGGTAGCACCATTTCAGTAGGCGCAGGTACAACAGTCTGGATGATTGACTGATCTGACCTTGTAAAATCAACCAAAACGGCTTGGTAGTGCGCGTGGCTGAAAGCAAGGGGTAACTCCAGCTGTAATTTTTTTCGAGGATGTGCAGCTCTACTGTATGGTTAATGGAAGGAGAAATAGTAAGGGAATAGCGACTGGGGGAAAGAAATGAAAGAGGAGTCTGCCTGGTAGATTTTAGTAAGAACGTAGTGTAATCTTCGCAAAGACTTGGTTTAAGAATCATAAAGGAAGGCTGTATACGTGGAGGATACTTCGAGACACCGGTTTTCAGATCAATTATGTAATCGTAAGACAGAGATTTTAGATACAGATTTTGTATCGTAAGACATTTCCAGGGGGCAGAGGTGGACTGTGACCACTATTTATTGTTTATGAACTGTAGATTAAAGTTTAAGAAACTGCAGAAAGGTAGGAAACTAATGTGATGGGACCTGAATAAGTCGAAAGAACGAGAGGTTTCTAAAAGTTTCAAAGCGAGCATTAGGCAATGAATGACTAGAACAGGGAGAAAGGAACAGGATTGGAGACGGATGGGTGGCTTTAAGAGGTGATGTAATGAAGGCAGCAGAGGATCAGCTAGGTAGAAAGACCTCCCAAGTAGAAATCCTTTGATCACACAAGAGATACTGAATTTGATTGATGAAAGGAGAAAGTTTAAAAATGCAGGAAATGAAGCAGCTGAAAGGGAATATAAAAGTCTAAAGAACTAAGTTGACAGGAAGTGTAAAATGGCTAAGCTAGAGGACAAATGCAACGATCTGGGAACTTATTTGTCTGGAGGAAGATAAATTCTTGCTACAGGAAGATTAAAGAGGCCTTTGGAGAAATTAGAAACACCTGTATGAATATGAAGAACTGAGATGGGAAACCAGTCCCAACCAAAGAAGGGAAGGCTGAAAGGCGGAATGAGAATACAAAGGGAGATTAACACGAAAGCAATAATGTAGAAAGGGAGGAGGATGTAAGTGAGAATGAGATGACAAGTGTAATATTGAAAGAAAAATTTGACAGAGCACTGAAAGACCCAAGTTGAAACAAGACAGTGAGATGGTGACATGCTGTGAGTTATTGATAGCCTTGGGAGAGCCAGCCATGACAAAATTATTCCGTCTGGTGTGCAAACTGTATGAGATAGGTGAAATATCCTATGATTTCAGAGGAAAGTAGTAATGTCAATTCCAATGACAGAAAATGGAGACACGGTTGAAAATTACCAATTAATCACTTTATTGAGTCATGGTTGCAAAATACTTACACGGAGCCCTTACTGAAGAATGGAAAAACTGACAGATGCCGGCCTCGCAATGGACCAGTTCAGATTATGGAGAGATGAAGGAACACGCGAAGCGATACTGACGCTACGGCTTATTTCATAGAATAGGTTTAGGAAGGCAAACCTACATTTGTAACATTTGTAGACACAGAGTTTTGACAATGTTGACTGGAATACACTGTTTGAAATTTTGGAGATAGCAGGTGTAAAACACAGGGAGCGAAAGGCTACTTACAACTTGTTAAGAAACCAGACAGCAGTTATGAGTTTAGGGCCATCAAAGGGGAGCAGTGGAAGAAGGGAATGAGGCAGAGTTGTGGTCTATCCCCGATGTTATCGGATCTCTACACTGAGGAAGCAGTAAAGGAAACCAAGGGAAAATCTTGAGTAGGAATAAAAAATCATGGAAAAAATATAAAATTTTTGAGATTTGCCAATGAGATTGTAATTCTGTCAAAGCAGCAAAGTACTTGGAAGACCTGATAAACAGAATGGACAGTATCTTGAAACGAGAATACAAGTATCAGCAAAACAAGACGTGGATAATGGAATGTAGTCAAATTAAATCAGGTGATGCCATGATAATTAGATTAGGAAGTAAAGTAGTAGATGAGTTTTGATACGTGGATGGCAAAATACTGGTGATGGCTGAAATAGAGAGGATGTATGATGTAGACCGGCAATGGCAAGAAAAATGTTTCTGAAGAAGAGAAAATCGTAAACATCGAATGTAGATTTGTCTTTAGAAGATTTTTCTGATTTTTTCTCTCTTGAGAACAGCCATGCATAGAAGCAAAGATGGACCATAATTAGCTTAAACAATGAGAGAATTGATGCTACGTAACTAATGAGGAGGTACTGACTAGAATTACGGAAAACGAAATTTGTGGCACAACCTGACTAGAAGGGATCAGTTGGTACAATACATTCTGAGATATAAAGGGATCAGAAATTTACCATTGCAGGGAAGTGTGTGTGTGTGTGTGTGTGTGTGTGTGTGTGTTTGTGTGTGTGTGGAGAGTAACAATCGTCGAGGCAGTCAAAAAGATGACTACAGTATTTAAGTATCAGTAATTACTTGGTGATGTTGAGGTTTTCACATAAGCGAATACCATGGAGAGCTGCAACAAACCAGTCTTCGGACTGAAGACCACAAGAACACCACTGAAAAATATCATAATTACGATGTTTCAGCAACGCTTCGCAGTTCATTGCTGCGGCGTTGATAATAAGATCGCGATGGCTGTATTCGCTGTCTACAAATACTATTGCTACTGCATTAACCTGATGTCCATCAAAATCTTTCTTCATGTCCACCTACTCGTTGTTTATCAACAACATTGATAATCTTATAGTTACCTGCAACTATTCATTGTAGAGAAGTCTTGAATATGTTGATTAGGTGATTCGATCGTTATTCATTTGTTACTTAAGAGTATTTTTATCTTTGAGTCTATCTGGGATTCTTTCTTGGTGTCTCTGGTGGTCATCGGTAAAGTATGATTGACAAAAAGGTAACTACACATCGTTATTAATGTCTGAAGCATAGTATTATGTCGGACGAAGAAACAACAAACACAATGTCAAATGTACGGTAATGTTCATGAGTCATAGAGGATATCGTTTATCGTTGGAGTATTTATTGGTCCTTATTTTGCGGGCTTTTGTTAGCCACACTCATTGTCACGCCCCGCGACCGAACTCCCTTACTAACAGCCGTACACCAAGGGTTGTCTATCACCACCACCAAGAAAAAGTCTCTCAGTTCGTTCACATGTAAGCCTTTCATGTATACATATAGATTAAGTGTGATTATTAATTTCAGCTGACTAAGCAACCATCTTCGAACACTCGTGGTAAAATAAGAGTTATTTCACACTGTACTGGCAAACTCTACAATGTCTGTGTAGCTTTGTTCATGTCTGCATGTGTGACACTTTCAATACGAAACTGAATAATCAGGAATTTAAAACGTACTATTTCAAAACTATGCTTAGATGGTGGTCAGTCATAATACGAATGCGATATAGACAGTAAATGTTTTCTAGATTTTTCTTTTTTAATTATGAGAAAAGAATAATTGAAAAGACGATCTGAAAGTATAAAAACAGTGATGCAGTGATGTATATGGAGTGAAAATCTATAGCTGTCTTAGAGGATTTTGCCCCCATATCAGTAAGCTTCTATTCAATGAATGTGTAACCTCTGGAGGCATAATTCACTTTCCATTATTTCGTTCAGATACATAAGACATTAACAGTAGGTAGCATGCACCGTCTAATCCAAAGATACCTTAATCGAATTTCCATAAGTGACGTTATTACTACCAGTTCTAGGGAACAGGAAGAATATCAGAAGTAGCTGGAATGACAGTTAGTTACCTCCTTTACATAATATTTACTTTAGGGTAATTAGGTGCGTCTCTTGCACATTTCATTTTGGAGAAATTATTGTAAGTCACGCAATGTAACGAGTAGATGTTCGTGTTCATATTTTGCCTGTGTTCTGGAGTATATCGGGGGTTCACGACGGCGACCTCCTCTGAAACTGATAGGGTGCTAACAGGCCACCTGTCTCATTTGGCCATTGCGTGACCTATTGGATGCGCTTTTTTTTCGTTGAGGCGCACGGAAGACAGAGAGTAAGAAATCTGTCGTCACTTTGGATGTTGGCTTGGCGTAGACCACAGATTACTAGAGTAAGTGCTGCTTCTCTCCGACGCTTGGTTTGAACAGGAGTTACGATGATGTAGTTTCATTCAGGCATCAGCTGACTTTTCAATTCTTTACGGTAGAATTTCACTTTAATAGTACGGCACTATTAATTTTTGGCGATTGTATTGTGATTTTTACATCCGTTTGTAAATGTGTCTTTGTGTAGGCGTACCACGTGATTCGGTGAGCTTCTAGAGTCTTTCTGTTATAGGGCTGACGCAATGCTTCACACTCGGGGTTTGCAACGAGTTGATGTTTATATCTCAACTTACAGTGATCTGAGCGTTACGCAGCACCTTTTCTTTTCTGGAAGCAGGTTCGTTATATGCAGAATTTCAGTACACCGTATTATTCCCCACTCTTTTGGCTATAAAACACTAATTTTCAACATACCGTTCGATACGACAGCATTTCGCTAACTTACTGGCACGTCCTGTAGGCCCGCATGGTACCACTCTACTGGTCGACGTCGGAGCCAACATCTTGCTGCATCTGTAATCTCCTATTCATCCTCGTATAGCTTCCTGCGGAGTGAATCTTTCATTGGGCGGGGCACGGGTTGTTGGTGGCGAGGGGATATGGAAAAACAGTCCAATAAAGTTTTGTGAGATTCTCTCGGGTACCCATTCTTGTCTGCTGCCTTGCATTGTTATGGTGAAGGCGATGAAGACGCTGAAGATCTCTCGTCACTTTTCTGAGAGTAGCACAACGTTCTTCTCAGATGATCGTCGCGCCGTGAGGGAGGGCATCAAATAGAATAACCCCTTCAGAGGCCCAGAATGACGTTACCATGACCTTACCGGGTGAGAGCGCGGCTTTGAATTTTTTTCATTGGCGGAGAAGTGGTGTGGGGCTACTCCACAGGTTGCCGTTTTGTTTCCGGTTCTAAGTCGTGAACCATGTTCCATCGCCAGTGAAGACGTTCGACAAAAAGTGTCACTATCACCCTCGAAACGCACAAGCAATACCGCACAGTGGCTCTTTCGTTGCTTTTTTTGTTTTAGGCGGAGATGAACTCAGTGAACAAGCACCTTTCAGTACCCCAAGTGATCCACGAGTGCGTCAACACTACCAACAGAGACGTTCAGTTGTGCAGCGACGTGTGTGGTTGTGAACCGTCTATCACCTCGAATGTGTGTTCGCACATTCCAGAGCTGTGCGCGGCCGGCCGGCACGCGGGAGATGGGACAGGTTTGAGCGACCTTCTTGCAATGACAGTCGCCTCTCGACGAGTCACCGTGCTCTTGCCAACTCTCTAGGAGTATCAGAGATTCTTTGGTGTACAGTAAAAAAAAAAAATACTTAATGACAGCTCTATACTAGGAACGTACATCCATTAAGGACGCCAAGTTCAAGACTACTTATAGAGCCGCCTGGATTTTTGGATGCAATCGAACAGCGCGGTTAGTGGTCCCATCGGATAAGAGAGGAATGGGGATGGAAGTCAGCCGTGCCCTTTCAAAGGAACCATCCCGGGATTTGTCTGAAGCGATTTAGGGAAATCACGGAAAAAATAAATCAGAAAGGCCGACGCGGGTTTGAACCGTCATTCCCCCTGAATGCTAGTCCAGTGAGCTAACCACTGCGCCATCTCGCTCCGTCTAGGGGCTGAAGCGGAGGCCGCACGGGGTAGCTGCGCAGCCTCAGGTGTCTTCTCATGGTCCTCGCGGCTCCCCGTCGGAGGTTCGAGTGCCTCCTCGGGCATGGATCATGTGTCGTCCTTAGAGTAGGTTAGTTAAAGTTAGATTAAATAGTGTGTAGGCTTAGGGACCGATGACCTGAGCAGTTTAGTCCCATAAGACCTTACCACAAATTTCCAGTTTTACTGAAGCGGAATATTCGACGAGGTTCCACAACAAATTCCGTACTTTTTTCAGCTGAAAATGGCACACGATGAAAATGGAATTTCGTTATTTATTCAACGGCCATCTTATTTTTTTCGGGTACTAGATTCTTCTCTGCTGTGGAGGCGCATGTGTCGAGATGGGGGTTTTTCAAAGTTCTGGCGACTGTTTGACAGTTTTCCATGTCTCTTTGTATTTTATGCCATCAGTCCCTTGTTGTTAAAGAGAATTCTTTTTCCATTAACTAACTTCGTGTGGTACCTTACACGATTTATTTCATAAACCTTCCTTTAATTTCTTCGTTCAGCTGGAGCACGTGCAACAAGCCACATTCTCGTCCACAAAATCCTGTAGAGATCAACTCGTTTCTGACGCAAACATTTTCAAAAATCATATAGTGGCTACAGAAATTACTGACAAGAACTGAGAGGTGATTGACTGTCAGCGCGGTTTTCATTCTCTATATTACGTTCGTTGACCGAAGTGATTACTCATTACAATACCCGTTGCGTGATACCAACTTCTCTTGCATCCATCGATGCCTGTCCTGTACTCACAGCACGGTGTATGCAAGTATTTCTGTGCTACAGATGAAATTGAATTAGTGTGACCAATGTAGCAAAAATTTGTCTCAATCCCTCTCAACCTGCTACTCATTCGCAATTATTTTAAAATCTTTTTAATGCAAATTAAATGCTTTCCATGTGTATAGTTACTCTATTTGAATATAAGTGTTATTTACTTGTAATCTTTACTTACGTAAGAATCATAACCAATAAATTACGGAATGAAGTGAATCTTCTTTAACATGGAATCTGTTTAGGTAATCCCTTCCCTGATATGAATTTATTTTGCAAAGCCGGCACTATTTGCACTAGTACCAATGTCCTTTTTTTGTCCGTAGCTTAAAAAAGACTTTGAAATACGTAGTCGACTGAGTGTGTAGCGTTCTGGCAGGAGGGAGGTCCACCCGACACCTTATATTAAAGAAGACAAGTTTCTTCAGCTAAAGCGCAGCATCTTGCACGACTTCGATTTGATATTTTCGGTTAATGAATTACCTATAATCACTATAGGCCCTTTCAGTAAGCTACTTCAGCCTCCCCCTGCGAGTTCGGGGGCTACAACAGGCCCTAAGTTTTCCTGCCTGTCATAAGAGGCGACTGAAATGAGTCTCACACTTTTCAGCTGTATGAATTCAGGTCTTACTCTATACTTTGACGTGCCACTTTCAAAATTCTACGGTAATGCGGGCCATTTGGGGAACGACGCCGTAAGTGGTGCCCTTAGATTCGATCTCCTGAATCTCTTGTCCACCTGCGATTCAATTGTTTGTGCGAGGACACTTTCCAGGGTATATCATCTTCTTCCGTTGTGTCCTGTCCTCTTTTGCCCCCATGACATTATTGGATATTGCTGCGCCCAATATCCCAACATGGTAGCCAGTCCGTTGTGCTGGGGCCGTCATGTATCCATTTGGTGGTAGCCCTCTGACAAGACAGGTGTCGCACTGCAGATGCCTGAGCTGTAAACTCACCACGTATGCCAAGGAATAGGGGCTTGTCTTCCTGGGACATCAGAACTCCCGGAAACGGCCATCATGTCAGGTGGCCTTTGCTATGGCTGGGTGGCGCCCGTGGGGAGAGTCTGTGATCGGAGTGAGTGGTATCAGGGCGCATAACGCGCAACGAAGCGGACGAAGTCATCTCTTGCTGGTGACAGTACGGCACCAGCAGTCTCTAAGAAGGGCAAGATCGAATACAATACTGACAGGTATGACCTTAAATCGTTTCTCTCCCTCGCTGCACAATGGGAGGAACATAGGGCTACAGGACGCAGAGAGCCATAATCACCTCGGTTTTTAGTATGTAACATAAATGATGGGGACTTCTTTCTCCCTACGAAGTCTGAATGCTTTGTTGAACATCTTGAGGATAAGTTTGGAGAAGTGACAGAGCTGTCCAAGATGCGAAACGGCGCTGTATTGATCCAGACAATATCCCCAGCCAAATCTCGAGCGTTTTCGCCTGTGACAAGTTGAGTGATATTCCTGTTTCCGTCGCTCCCTATAAAAGCCTCCACATGGTCCAGGAGATCATTTTCCAACGCGATCTCCTCTTGCAGTCTGACGACAAACTCCGCACCAATTTAGAACGGCGGGGTGTTCATTTCATCGGGCGCGTTTACAGGGGACCCAGAGACAACTGGGTAGCTACCGGTGCCTTCATCTTGGCCTCTGAATGTGATTCATTTCCTGAAAATATCAAGTTGATGGTTTACCGCTGTGACGTTAAACCATTCGTCCCACCCCCTATGCGGTGCTTTAAGTGCTGGAAGTTCGGGAACATGTCTTCCGACTGTAATTCCAGAGCCCCATGTCGAGACTGCAGACGTACACTGCACCCAGATACTCCATGTGCGCCTCCTCCCACTTGTCCTTGCCTTTACTACCAATACTCGAGGTCCATTTGTGTACACCTCCATAGTGTACACCTAGGCAGCGGTTTCGCCTGGACCTATCACATGGCCCAAGGACTCATTTCACCCCACGTCTCTCCGTTGTCGCTTCATCTCGTTTCTTGACTTGTACCGTGGCCATGAAGTTGTTTACACCGACGGCTCGATGACTGATGGTCACGTCAGCTTCGTGTATGCCCATGGAGGACATACTAAACAGCATTCCTTGCCCGTTGGCTGCAGTGTGTTCATCGTTTGGTAGCGACCATCCAGTAATCCATCCATGCTCTGGAACAGCCCAGTCGTTCAGTGGTGTTAGTGTGGACCCCAGGACACGTCGGAAACATAGGCAACGAACTTGTTGACGGGCTCAGTAAACAGGGCACACGGAAACCACTTATGGAGTTCGGCATTCAAGTAACTGACCTGCATTCGTTTTTACGCCGCCAGGTTTTACGGCTTTGGGAGAAGGAATGGCATAATCTCATGACGCACAACAAACTGCGTACCATTAAGGAGACTACCAATATGTGACAGTCCTCCATGCGGGCCTCTCGCAGGGACTCTGTGGTTTTCTGCCAGCTCAGCGTTGGCCATGGTTGGCCAACGCACGGCTACCTCCTCTGCCGTGAAGACCCGCCACAGTGTCGGTGCGGCGCCCGGTTGACAACGGCCCATATTCCGCAGCATTCTCGCACTTTGACTGCCGTGCACGAAATCGTGAGAGTGGGTTTTATCATTTGATCTAAGCTTTAGCGCATGTCCTTTGTCCCTGTGTGTCCTCCTCCCTAGTGCTTTTGGGGTGGAGGTTTTAATGCGTTGTAGAGTGGCTGGCTTCTCCTTTTTATTGTCATGGCCAGCCACTCACTCACTCACTCACTATATTGACGGGCCTGCCTTGGCCCGAGGTAACGGAGTTTAAACTGTTTGAGCTGTTCCTCCTGAAGTCCTCTCTGTAGGGTATGTTTTTCTTCGCTTGTTGGTCTGGCCTCTGGTTTCTGTGAATGCAGGAACTTATCTGCCGGCTGATTCCGGCGGCTTCTTGTTCTTCTTCTTCTTACTGCTTCCTGGCTGCCCGAATTCTATTTTCTTCAGGCGAGAGTAGTCCACTGGTGGCGTCTGTGTCTGGATGTACTTGACTGCTTGCTCAGTCATGCACAGCCGGTCCTCGTCCGTGAAGATCGGGTGCTTGTTTATGAGCTCCAGATCTGCACGCCTGACGAGTTCCCTCCCGTGCAGCTTCTGGTTCAAGGGTTCGCACCCCCTAGTGGAAACGATAAGGTTTGTGAGGAAGGGGAGGGATGTTGTCTACCGTAAAAGGGTAAGGATGATCATGATAGGGTTAGCTACCGTCTCGCAGGGAATCGGCGATCTTGGTGAGCACCTCCCTCGCACAGTTCTTGTTGGGGAGGGGGAGGCACTCGAATGGCTCGTCTTCTTCTTCTCCCCTGGTCTCCATCAGCATTTCCTGTGTCGTCTGCGTTTCCGCAGAGACAGGAGTGACGACTGCTTCCGAGGGTGCCGTCTCCTTGTTGTCGGTGGTTTTCCCCGACTGTATGACCACCTCCCTAGCAACCTGCGTTGCCGCGACGGCCAGATAGGCAGTCGTTTGTGTAGCCGCGTTAACCGCCGTACTGGTGGGGGTCGGTGCCATGTCCGGCGTCGTACGGAACGCGAGGTACAAGGCGACCCTTAGTTGAGTCACTTCCTGACACGTCTCTTCTAGCTCCGCTCTCAGGGCCGCTCTCTCCTCCGCCATGGCGGATTTGAGCGCAGTGATTGCGTCCACGTTGGCTTCCCGCAGTGCTTGGTGGAAGGCGTCCACGTCGTCTTGGTGGCGCAGCCCGCTTCCCCTACTAAGGTAGGAGGGCGGGGTGTTTACCTTTTCTTCTTGTTGGGGCACCTCATCGTGTGTAGTGGCCAACTTCCGCTGCTTCCATGTCTTCAGATAGCTGCAGCTGCGCGCGTTTGCGGCGTGCGAGCGACCGCAATTTACGCACAGCGCGGCAGTACCCCTTGGTTTGGTGCAGTTGCGCGTGTCGTTCGGTTTCCCGCACTTAACACACGCAACCACACTGTCGCATTCCTTGGCTATGTGTCCAAGCTTTTGACACTTATAGCACTGTAATTGTGTCACAGGCTTCCGCATCTTCGTCTTTTTGCCGCAACCGTTGCTCCCGACTGCGTTTAACAGGAGCTCCACAGCAGCAGCAATCTTGCCTCTTCCTCCATTCCGGCTTCTCGGCATGGCGTTGGGCTAGTGGCGTTGGCGTGCGCAAGCGACGGTAACGAAGTGAGCCGCAGCGAGTCGAGCAGCGGACTGCCGCGTGCGTGAGTGCGTCGCGTGTCATGGCCAGCCAGCCATGGTAATCTGTTTTGTCGTTTTAATCTTTTCTACCTGTTTCTTGTGGTTCTGTGGTTTCGTTGTCCCCTTTTGTCCATTTAAGTGTTTGTTTCTCTTCCGTCTTTCTTGTGGTTTTCTCTTTCTCTCCGTTTTGTGTTGTCAGTCGCGCTTGTTTTATTCTCACACTTGGGACATAGTTTTATTCGGAATAAGGGACCGACGATCTAACAGATTTGTCCCCTTCCCTGCCCCCTCCCCCCTCTTTCTACAACTACATGGTTACCCTGCAATTCACACTTAAGTGCCTGGCAGAGGGTTCATCGAATAATTTTCATTCTACTTCTCTACCATTTCAGTCTCGAATGGCGCCGGTGAAAAAGGAACGCCTAAATATTTCCGTTCGAGTTCTGATTTCCCTTATTTTATTATGGTGATCATTTCTCCCAACGTAGGTGGGTGTCAACAAAATATTTACGCGTTCGGAAGAGAAAGTTGGTGATTGAAATTTCGTAAGTTGATCTCGCCGCAAAGAACACCACCTTTGTTTCAGTGACTCCCACCCCAACTTGCATATCATCTCACTGACACTCTCACCCCTATTGCGCGATAACACGAAACGAGCTGCCCTTATTTGTACTTTTTCGATGTTCTCCGTCAATCCCACCTGTTAAGGATGCCATACCGCGCAGCACTATTCCAGCATAGAACGGACATGTGTAATGTAGGCTGTCCCTTCATTGGGTTTGTCGCATCTTCTAAGTGTTCTTCCAACAAAGCGCAGTCTGCAGTCTTTGTCGCCTTCCCCCCAATATTACCTATGTGGTCTTCCCAATTTAAGTTGCTCGTAATTGTAATTCCTAGATATTTAGTCGAACTGACAGCCCTGAGATTTGTGCGACTTATCGTCTACCCTAAATTTATCGGATTGCTTTTAGTATCCATGTGGATGACCTCGCACTTTTCTCTGCTTAGTGCTAATTACCACTTTTCGCACCACACAGAAATTCTCTCTACGTCCTTTTGTAATTGGAATTGATCGTCTGATAATTTAACAAGACGGTAAATTACAGCGTCATCTGCAAACAATCCAAGGGGGCTGCTCAGATGATCACCTAGATCATTTATATAAATCAGGACCAACGGAGAGTCTATGACACTACCTTGCAGAACGCCAGATATCACTTCTGCTCTACTCGACAATTTACCGTCTATCACTACGAACTGTGATCGCTCTTAGAGGAAATCACGAATCCAGTCACACAACTGAGACGATACTCCATATGCACGCAATTTGATTAACAGTCACTTGTCAGGAACGGTATCAATAACTTTCTGCAAATCTAGAAATATGGAATCGATCTCAGATCCCTTGTCGACAGCACTCATGATTTCATGAGAATAAAGAGCTTGCTGTGTTGCACAACAACGATATTTTCTGAATCCGTGTTGGTTGTGTATAAATAAGTCATTTTCTTCAAGGTGATTCATAATGTTCGAGTACAGTATATGCTCCAAAATCCTACTGCAAATTGGGGTCAGTGATGTGGGTCTGTAACTCAATGGGTTACTCCTATTTCTTTTCTTGAATATTGGTGCGACCTGTGCTACTTTCCAGTCTTTAGGAACTGACGTTTCGTCAAGTGAGCGGTTGTATATGATTGCTAAGAAAGGCGCTATTGTGTCTGCATACTCTGAGATGAACCTGATTGGTATGCCATCTGGACCTAAAGACTTGCCTTTCTTAAGTGATCTGAGTTGTTTCACAACACCTAAGATATCTCCATTTTTGTCACTCACGCTAACAGCTGTTCTGGTTTCAAATTCTGAAATATTTACTTCATCTTCTTTCGTGAAGGAATTACGGAAAACTGTATTTAGTAGCTCCACTTTAGTGGCACCATCATCGGTAACATTTCCATCGCTATCGTGCAGTGACGGTATTGACTGTTTTTTTGCCACTAGTGTACTTTACATACGACCTGAATCTCCTTAGGTTTTCTACCATATTTTGAGACCATATTTCATTTTGGAAACTATTAAAAGCATCTCCCATTGATGTCCGCACTAAATTTAGAGCTTCCGTGAAACTTAGCCAGTCTTGCGGATTTTGCGTTCTTCTGAATTTGGCATGCGTTTTTCGTTGCTTCTGCAACAGTGTTCTGACGTGTTTCGTGTACCTTGGTGGATCAGTCCCGTCTCTTATTAACTTATGCCTTATGAATCTATCTATTGCTGTCGATACTGTATCTTTGAATTTGAGCCATATATGGTCTACGCTTACATAATTAGCTTGGAAGGAATGGAGACTCTCTCTTAGGAAGGCATCAAGCGAATATTTATGTGCTGTTTTAATAGATATGTTTTGCGTTTATTTTTAATGGTTTTGGTTGATATGGTTTTGGGCCTCGCTACAATGACCTTTTGTTCACTAATCTCTGCTCTTTCAAGCCAACCAACCAACCTAAACTACTTCACTGCTATTGTTCCTGTAAAACACTGCTTCATCGACATCAGGCCGTGAGGTGCTATACTCACACTTCGCCACAGACACCGTGCTAGATGATTGAAATTTGTGCTTGTTGGTACTGGAAACCACGGTCTCAGTGGCGAGAGGAATCTTTTTAGGAGCCTGCAGAAAGTCTCATGTGGGTTTTAAGTCGGTTGTGTGTGAAACTGAAAAGATTAGTACACTGGAGTGGGTAAAAGAAGGGAAAATGTTCCGCCGTGACGTTATTATTTAGTTCCACCACCATGGAACCTACAAGGTTGTGAAATAATGTTGCAAGGTAAGACTGGTTGTGATCTCTTAAGTAACCGGTTTTCGGCTATACCCTTTCTTTTCACCTTCTCTTTAGCCTGACAGTTAAAACCGCTCAAAATAATTGATTACTGAAATAACCGATTTTCGATTTTTTGAATTCTGTTACTTCTGGTAATAACAGCAGACTTCGAACAAAAGTACAAAATTTTAGTGCCGGTGAAGGAGTAGGAGATCACTATCGCCATGGGTGGAGGCTGCCACAGAAATCCATCTCACTGTGTCCAACAAAGTCTGTGATGGTGAAAGAGACGGGCGTGTCAACAACGAGAACGAAAGGTAACAACTTGATGACCTGCATCATCACTCCTGAATGGTATTAGTTTTTCACCTGAAGCAACTACAGAATTAAGGATTCAGTTATTATCCCCAGTTTATAGCTCATCAATAAAATTAGATTTACCCTCTCTTCCAAGGAACATCGTGGTCGTTTCCTCATTATAGATGTCTCAGGTTTGTAATGCCTCCTTTCGTTTTAATCTTTTTTAAGCAAGTGGAACATTGTAGTTCATTGCTACCATATTTGGTAAAATACTTCCAAATTAGGAATGATAGCATTCTGTAACATAACTGATGCCAGAGGATGACAGCGAGAAACTGCTAGTAGACCAGGTGGGGGCAAATCTTGCGTATTGTATGTACATGAATACAGCCTAATGGAACACACACACCGCCACAGATGCATGGTTCCTTAAATTCTGTCTGGTGTTGGTTTCTACTTTCTGATTGTAGGCCTTCCTATAAAAATAGGGCTGATCACGTCTCCCAAGTTCTATAACCACTCACTGTTTCGAACAGCGGAACTTTTGCGAATAAACGGTATTTGTTTGCAAGAACAGTTTTCTTAAAATATAAAAATTTTATCATTACACTAATGACAAATTTGATACACTTATTCTTCTATGCGATTACTAGTACGAAATGAAAAAAATCTGTTGCAACCGAGCGTGAAAAAAAAAAACTAAAAGTACCGCTTATTCAGAACTAAAGCACTGGTAGCGGTTTTAACCGGTTAGTTTTTCCCATCCGTCTATCAACATAAGTGACCAACATTACACTTCTCTAAAACGTGCCATATGGCACGTCACTTGATTTTATCTCCTCGAGATTCTTTTTACCAAAAAGTCAAATGATTATGGAATGAAAAAGGGCCACGAACGGGTGTAATATAAAAGTCAACGTTTTTATCGATTTTGCAGTTATAATCGAGTATAATGAACCTCTTACATTTTATCTGTAAAACTAAATTTTGTAAAGGACATCCACATTAATTGAAACCATTTTAATGTGGCAATGTTCCAAAATATTAATAACTTTTTCTATCGTGGTAGGTTTTATGAGCGGAAATGCTTCGTTACATATCTTTCCTGGAGCTCTGGGACTCCCTTACCAGTAATGTACTTTCCACGCAAAAGGGGCCTCAAATTCTAATGTGTATCGAAATATTGCAGAGTTTTTCCTCGAAAGAGGAGATCTCCTGCACGTGGAAAGAAACTCCGCAGAGAACTTAAACAGACCTGCCGCTGATTGCCAATACAAGTCGGTCCCGTAAACGGGCTGTATATTGAATAATTCATATTACGGCTCCGAATTCAGATGTAATACAAACTTCGTTATACTCTGAATTATAAAGAGCCAGTTCTACGATAAGCAGCAGAATTCTTATTGAGATTTTTCCCTACGTCAACAATTATCGAAAATTCTGCGGCCTTCACTTTACCTAATGAGATTCTAAAAAAAATATTCCGCAGTACAACTCACTTAAACAGAGGCTTTCACTTGTAATTAACAAAGAATCAATTAAAAGTTGCGAATTAGGTGGCTCTTTCAACTCCACTTGTCAATCAGAGTACAGTCAGTCAACGGCGTAAAACCTTTCACTAAATAATCTGCACGCAAGTTGGTTTTCATTAATTCCTTCCCGATGATGATTTTTATGCTGTTTCTTTATGTTCTCTTTGCTCTTTCTCGGTGGTAATTATCGCCAGTACGTGAGACATCTATCACAAAAATCAAGTAGAGCATTACGGCAGTTCGTTACTTATACGGGTATCTGTCACTTTGTGCAGCTGAATGTAGTTAAGCCATGGATAATTCGTTACTCACATGAAAGCAGTCGCTGTAGTATCAGCTTGGTCGAAGTTTTCATATCCAAAGGCTAACTTTTGTCACCATCTAAAAACTGTAAGTTTCTGTGTCTCCACATTTACTCATGATATTCTTAATGTTAAATTTCAACACAAACGACTTACTACAGATTTGAATGTAACAAATGTAATTTCTCTTTGTTGTGAAATTCTGCCGATCTACAGAGCATCACTAGCACCATTTTGCTAGTCACTGGTGTTCACAATGCTGGCAAAAAAAAGTACGCATCTTCAGTGGTTTACAGTTCACTCAAGTTTTGTTGTTGCAAATGGTGCATATAGAGTACATTTTCTGATTACATTTACAGATCAGTAGCACAAGCTGTTGTAAGGTAGCAGGTATTTCCCCATGCAGAAAGTCTTACTGGCGAGTGGTGCACGTTCCACAGGCGGCAATGACTGGTGCTGACTCTGTCGGTCGATCCTACAGATGGTGAATATAATCCTGGCATACGTTATTCTACAGCTGATCGACCTATTCACGTAGTTCTGTAAGAGTTGTTGGCTGATGAGTCCCACCATACCCTTCACATACTCGATTTCAAACAAATCCCGAGATCGTGTTGGCCAGGGAAGTTGCAGCACGTCTTGCAGAGCACATTGAGTTTCAAGAACAATGTATGGGCGTGCATTATCCTTTTGGAATATCACCATCACGTAGGAAGAACAGCAAAAGAAATATTCTAACAACATTCAGCGCTTGCCACGCGGTTGACGTCCTCTCAATAAACACCAATGATAAACAAGAGTTGTAGCTTCTCACCTCACATCATATGGCTTCTAGTGGGACCAGTGGGTCATGGACAGACGCCGTCTAAGGGGTAGCGCTCACCATGTCTACGTCGTACACCCAAACAACTGTCATTTTCATGCAAGCAGAATGTGCTTTCACTGCTGGAGACCACGGTGCTTCATCGCTTCATCCAGGACCACCCGAGCCATGAACGTCGATGCTGTCGAGGGAGTGGAAGACGGGCTACATGTGTGCGTGACCGTAGTATCGTGCTAATAACCAGTTCACAAGAGTTTTTGTTGACGCATTTGGGCTCACAGGCCGTCTAATCGCTACTGTGGTAGCTGTATGATCTGCCACTGTGGCCCTTACAATAGGAAGATCCTGGCGTGGACGTCCAGAAACTCGTGTAGAATGTGAGAATGTTCACATGATCGCTAATAAGAGCATCGTTGCACAGCTGACGCCACACATCCTACTTGTATGGCAGTTCTTCGACAGGATCACCTCGTCAGTTGGGAGATCAAAGTTTGATCCCTTTCAAAGTCGCTCAATTGGCTATAGGGAGCACGAGAGCGTCTCCGCATGGTTCCCCGCCTGCTTAAAACGTTTGCACCACACCGAGCCTTCTAGCTGTTAGCATCCCTAAAGGACATCTATGCCACTAGCTATCTATTGGCGGCCGACATCGAAACCAGGGCTGTCGATCATATATCGATGTATCGGTGCATTTTCCCCAAAAGTTATTGATACATAGCAGCATTTTTTCCCGATATATTGGTATCGAAATGGCAATATCTAGTGCCGATATTTTTAATTTATATTATATAATTTTTACAATTATGGTAAATATTTGCAGTTGCTGTTTTGAAATTGTAGTAGAACATGAATTTACGTCACTGTATGAAGAAGTCTTACTAGTTTTTGAGCTTTCATCGCGTCCAGTATTTCTCTTGGACTCTGTGGAGCAATTGTAGGTGGCACAAAGAAGAAATCCGAATGAACGGAAGGGGGATGGCAGTGGAAATAGAAGAATAAAATTTCCAATGTGAAGAAACAGCACACAAGTTGCGTTAAAAAAAATCAACTAGTGCGCTATTTCTTCACGTCTGAATCCTTAAAATTCAGGGTCTGAAAATGAACAATAATGTAAATGACCAGACTGGTCTCTGCGATGGGCTAAGACGTCTGAGGGCAATGCTGACGTAATCGGTGTTCGACTCTACCAACAGAAACTGCGATGTTTCACCTCACCATGACATTTTGACACCCCAACTGCTAAGTCGCTGGCATTTACAGGAATAAAAACCAAGGAAGTTGACATGTAGTTTCCGGACAAATCAGATATTTGATGAAATAGAACGACGAACCTATCATTGTGCCATTTAAGTCAGTTATCATTTTTAGGAAAGTAGTTATTGTCAGTTGTGAACTTACAATGATTTCCTTTCAGTTCCTGCTCTAAGTATAATATGCAGGCTGCCAGCTTGTTGATGTAAAGAATATCTACTAAGAAACCAGTAATTAAATATTCAGCTCTAAAACCGGCAGTATATTTACAACGTGCAACCGATATTTTTATATGCCGCTCCGTCGATATTTTTCTGTCTTTCTGTCGATACGTTTTCTCGATATAGCGAATTCCAATGATCTGTTTTAAACATCGATTTATCGGATTCCCAATATTTTCAAAAGTAACAGCCCTAATTGAAACCATTAATTATGAGTGTACCTACTACCATCTAGGTGGCATACGCCTCATCGGATCAAAATACACATCGTCTTTCATCGTGTACTAATTTTTTTTAAATTTTCGGGACTGGTGCTGCCATATGGAAAGTTGTATTAGTATATCTTTGCACCTCTAGGTGGCGAGAGCTACGTATGTGATGAGTCAGTGCGCGGAGTGGCATTCAGCTGGGAAGATGTGTTGCATGTACACAGTGATTTACGTAATACTGTGTTTGGTGTATGGCGATTTTACGTTGGATCCGCGAACAGAACAGCGCGTGTGTATCAAATTCTGTGCGAATCTCGCGAGAAGTGCTACGCAGACCCTTGCAATGATTCAATAAGTGTTTGGGGACAAAGGATATCTCAGAGACAAAACAAAAGTAGTCGCAGTGGAAGAGCCCGGTCTCTCCAAGACCAAAAAAAGCGAGACAGTTGAAGAGCAAAGTGAAGAGCATGATCGTTTTCTTTGATACCAAGGGAATTGTGCACAAAGTATTGGTCCCACCCAAACCAAACAGTGAACTCTGCGTACTACTGTGACTTTTGCGACGGCTCAGTGAAAACGTGCGGCGACGTCGGCCCGAACTATGTCGTAAAGGGAACTGGCTGCTGCATCAGGACAACGCGCCCTGTCACACGTCCTTGCTCACAAGGACTTTTTTGGCAAAAAAACACGTGGTGGTTGTACCCCACCCACCGTACTCGCCAGATTTGGCACCTTGCGACTTCACGTACTTGCAAAAACTAAGACTGAAGCTGAAGGTCGTCGGTTCGACACTCTAGAGAGCATGCAAGAAGCATCGATGGCGGTGATAAACACACTCAAAGGAAAGAACATTCCAGAAAACGTTTGACCAGTGGCAGAAGCAGTGGGACCGATGTGTACGTGCGGATGGGAACTACTTCGAGGGTGATGGTGACCATTAGTCCAAAGTAAGGTTTTCAACAGATGGCAGCACCAGTCCCGAAAATTTTGGATAGCACCTCGTAGTTTTCGTGCTAGCACTCATGCAATTCCATCGACAGAGGAAGAGTCAACAAGTGTTCGTGATTTTTAACGTTGAAGTGGCCATGAAAATGAAATAGTTTATAACTACTTACTTGTCAACGGTTGGTGAAGTCGTACAGTCAGCAAATGGAACTTAAATAATTACGTAATGATTCAAAGAAAGATGGCATATAAATACTACTCCGTAAATTTAATAAATATACGACCCTCTGAGATGTAAAAGGCAAACACTCGAGAAGTCGCAACACGTAGCAGTCATTAACATCTTAACATACTGTTTGCATTCGACAACTACGTAAAACATGTAACGCTTTCCTTTCAAAAATATTTGCAAATTACAGCGTGTGTTAAACTATAATGTACTCTTAAATTTGGGGTATCACGTGGGAAAACAATTTTCTTGTGCTCAAAGATATCTTCAATGAAGTCAGTCCCGTTAACAAGAAGGATAAAAGGCAAGATATTTAATATCGTACTCTACACTAACGTCAGCAGGAAATGAAATGTATTTCTTCCTTGAAATTTCCTGAGTAAGAGGGAAATATTATGCTACTTGGTCTAAAAGTGACATTCTGAGCCCGTGTCTTAGTGCCAAATATAGGTTGACTCTTACATAGACGATGACAGGTGTGAGCCACTTTTTAAAATGTTACTTATTTGTTTAAATAGCACCGTTACCGCTTTTGAACCGACGGATCCAAATCCAGACGGCTAGTTCACATCAGGATGCGTTTTACATTACCTTACGCATTTGTTTCCCAAGCTGATTAAATTTCTTTGGGATAGTGGTGACGATGAAACATCCGCGCCGTTATGTTGAAGTGCAGACTGCTTCTGATCTTGCAGCAGCGTAAACTGTATGATGCACTTCTTATTCATATGTATACACATAATCTATAGCACCAATCACACACTAAGAAATTTCACCACGTGGAGGTATGTATAGAAATATGGCGATATTACAATCGTAATATCGCCATCAAGAGAGAAAGAGTGAGAGAGAGAGAGAGAGACAGAGAGAGAGAGAGAGAGAGAGAGTCGGGAGCGGAGAACGTCAGGGTCGTGAAGAGTTAAGTAGCTGTGCAAAATAGTGCACTTAATGTTACCTCTTAATTGAGTAAGATTCTTTCAGCAAAAGAAACCTGTCTATATAGGAGCATTGCCAGCTACTGAGAGGAAAATGTTGCCACTCTGACTCTTTCAGCTGTCAAATTTCGCTAAAAGCTTTTAGCAATTTCTTCCATCGT
Source organism: Schistocerca nitens (assembly GCF_023898315.1). NCBI lineage: Eukaryota > Metazoa > Arthropoda > Insecta > Orthoptera > Acrididae > Schistocerca > Schistocerca nitens. The sequence goes on along the minus strand of NC_064621.1, from coordinate 315,109,399 downwards.
ATCATTTTGATTGCGCGCGATTGTAGTCAGTCTTTCGGGCAGAACATTTTTATGTAGGAAGTTGTTCATCTTTAAATTGCGTCCAAATGAAGTTATATTGAAAGCGTAGCCAATCTCAATGGCTATTAAATCTGAGTCCTGTCGCACTTCCTCTGACATTTTGTAACTTACGCCACCATGTAGCGAAAAGCTTCTCTGTCTCCCTTTTTCGCTGTCACATCCGTAATCAGTTTATCTCGTTTAACTGGAAGTGAGAAGACCAGTTCAGAGTTCGGAGTAGAATAATACTTTGTGTTTCCCGAAAATTATACTCCCGTGTCTCTGGAGAAATATTACCATAAACTTTATGTGTTCTCACTTGAGCTCCGTACTCCTTCGATACTAGACGCAATAATCTTTTGTACTCGCAACATAATTGAAAAACCCACATAGTTTCACGTGTACGATCAATATTTCAACAGTCAGCTGGGTCCATGTTTTCAAAAGATTCTCTCATTACATCATTTATTTCAATGTACGTCGATAGAACATCTGTTTAGCGCAAGTACCTCGTTTAACGAAATACATTTCTCAGGTTGAGACTATTTCTTGAAATTTACAAATTTCGGAACATTAATGAAAGAAGAAATACGACACCGTTAAAGATTTGTGGTTTGTTCATAACTTACAAGAATAACACATCTGCTTGCAGATAAAGGCAACTCAGTAAGTTCTAGTACACAGTATGAGAGCCAGAAAAGCTAAGAAATGAATATGCGACGGGTGTAATATTTTATAAACTTGTGATATAAGAATTTATTGAGATCATCCGTACTATCGATTGATATCGTTACGAATTTTAATGGGCATTATCGTAATACAGTATAACAACAACTTGATGATAACCGACTTCGATTGATTACCTAAGGTCTGCAGATCGTTATTACACTGTAATTTTTTTCTAAAATACCGTGGTTGCGATACGAAGAGTAAATTGACAATATCCATAAGCTAGTTAGCTTGTTACTAATATGATTCTCCTAACAGTTTATACGCTAATAGATATGTGCAGACATGGGAAACAGTGTGTCCCGTCTCTATTTGAACAGCCACTCGAAAATTAGTAACTATCTCGGAAAAACACCTAGCGGAATTAGTTGTTTTAAAATAGTATTATTAGAGGTCTGGACACCTATTCATTCCGTTTCGACGTGCGAAAACAGTTATTCTGGATCTCGTGACAGAATTCGGGAATTATTAAATAGTGCTAGTCTTAGTGTACATAGAGTACAAGTTGCATCGGAGTATATTGTTGAGGTTCAGCTGTTACTTTTTAACTACATTAAGGAACACTTTGCAAGGAGTAAAGTTTTAACTATCACATCGCAAATAATTCGAATTTTCTTTCCAGGTACACGTCCGCGTCCTGGGACAGTGTCTCAGTATAGATGGACACTGCTAGGGGACTGAGAACATTTTTACCATCCGTGTTGGCCTGACACACGACGAACATTGCCACTGCTGCCGAAAACGAATTATCTCATGCCACTGAACTTTATCAGTGGCCTACCCTATTATGTTTTGGTATGATACATGTGGCGTGCTACGGTACTTTCGTACTTGACTGTGTACCAGGATTGCAGACAAACGCTTGCAAACCAACGAAAGATTCACTTGTGTAACTAGATTCGTTTGAGATGATTATTTAAGTCCCATTATTACTTACTGTGAAATGTTATATATTGACTAAAGTTCAGTCTTGATCACAACATTTATGTGGTGTGATCAAGACTGAACAATAGTCAAAGTGTAGTCCAAAAATGTTTACCAAAATTGTACTGTGAAAAGGTCCAACCGCGTTCGCAGCTGTGTGACTTGGGAACCTACCGACCTCCATATACCCTGCCTTGGTCACCCCTTAAGTATCAAATTCATTTCCTACTTCAGCAAAATGAGCCAATCCGCTTCTAAAACTGGACATAATAGAAAATGGATATAAGACCCTACAAAACCGTTGTTTTTAGATTTACAAATCCAGTCTCGAAATTACAAAATTCAGAATATCGGATCCAGCTTGGCTGATCAGTAATTCTAAATTTAGCTAATTCGAGTAAAACTTCAAACATGATAACTATTTAGAAGAAATTGCCTTACTGAAACGTTTTATGTAATATTTTACATTTTCCGATAGAAATTGTATTCACATTCGTCGCGTGCCTCATTATCGCTATGAGTAGATTCACTGTCGCTGTTGTTCACTGTGATATATGTCGAAAATCAGATCCGTTATCTCAAATGGCATTTGTTTATCTTTAATAATAGTCATTATCTGAAATCTCGAGACGTGTTGATCCGAAGGTGTCAGAACATGATACGTCATGCGCCGTTTTCTTACGGTAATATTTGCTCCTAAAATCTCAGTGAAGCCGACCAATCGGCAACAGAATAGCTTTGGTTATGTCGTATCTGTGCTTCAAAACTGCCGGCCGCGGTGGTCTCGCGGTTCTAGGCGCGCAGTCCGGAGCCGTGCGACTGCTACGGTCGCAGGTTCGAATCCTGTCTCGGGCATGGATGTGTGTGATGTCCTTAGGTTAGTTAGGTTTAAGTAGTTCTAAGTTCTAGGAGACTGATAACCACAGCAGTTGAGTCCCATAGTGCTCAGAGCCATTTGAACCATTTTTTTTGCTTCAAAACTATACTGACTGATGACTGCTCCGGTCATTGTTTGCAGAACATTGGCCATTATTGCACAGTAATTGTCTTCCCGTGGTGATGTCTCACTGACGCATGATAGAAAAACGACCGTCCACTAAGAAAGGAACTCGTCAGCCATACTATTAAGGTAGTAAGAGTACCATGTACAGAAATTTAGTCACGCACAGGAAACTTCGTAGCGGAAGATTTCGCACGGTATCAGTAATGTCTAGTTTCAAGTCAGTATACGTCATTACACTGGTTATAAATATCACAAACACACCTGGAATTTCGCGGGCCTGGAGTCGGAACGCATAACTCTCCCTATTTCTGAATCGTCCAGATTTGAAGTGGGTTGGCCTAATGTGCACAGGCGTGATTTGACAATTCACACAGTTGATTAGATCAGGTGTGACGTTAGACGAAGGATGTAAGTGGGTAGCACCACACTACTAAAGTAATAATCGACTGACGGCCGGAGTGACAGAGCGGCTCTAGGCACTACAGTCTCGAACCGCGCGACCGCTACGGTCGCAGGTTCGAATTCTGCCTCGGGCATGGATGTGTGTGATGTCCTTATGTTAGTTAGGTTTAAGTACGTAGTTCTAAGTTAAGTACGTAGTTCTAAGTTCTAGGGGACTGATGACCTCAGCAGTTAAGTCCCATAGTGCTCAGAGCCATTTGAACCATTTTTTTAAATATTCGACTACAGACACAGTTAAATATGTGTATTTCAACAAAATATCAACAAAGACATTAATAACGAAGCTTTCACATTTGAACCACCTAAAAATACGCTGAAACAAAACATATGACAAAGACGGCAGGATACAGAGAGTTACTACTGGACCGCAAGACAACTCTCGACGAATTAAGAAAAACTGTGCCCATGAGTAACCACACGATACTAAAAAAAGGAAGAAATAAATCATACAGTTAAGGGCGAGCGAGAGATCCTGCCAAATTATGGCACATGGCAGTAGAATATGGCAGATAACCTCGACGACGTCAGTGAGGCTTCGGTGGTTCGGATGCGAATGTAATTACGAGCTGCAATCCTAATTCCGGGTGGTGTGGTTATCAAAGGTAGAGAGCAAATGGATCATTAGCTGTCTCTCCGAGGATTGAGCAATATTTTGTTTGCTTTCTAGTGGCTTTAGTACTACACAGATAAACTGTCTCAATATGACGCTCAATCGCTAAGACTGACCGTACAAGCAAAAGAAAGACCTCATGGGTGCAGAATAGCTCCGTTTCAAGTGCGGCACAGCTCTTGCTCTGGAGGTTTATTTAAAACATAGAGATTCGACGAAAATGAGCGATTACGCAGAGACCTTTAGTTTTCAGACACAACTTAACTCTCCTCATTTGTCAAAGTTTTTGGCAGGCTACTTAGTTATGTTAGTTTACCAGACACTGGCATCTTATAGTTGTCCAGAACTCATTCTGTGAAACCTCTGGCGTTTTCATGAGCAAAGGTCAGTTACAAGATAGCACAAGGTCACCCTTACAACGGAATACTCGATATCGGCTAAAATTACCGAGTCTTGAGTTAAGTGAAATTACAACCAGCAAAAAATTTTAGATAATACCTCTAGGCTAGGAAATCACTACCATCTGTTCGTCATACTCCGACCGCCCTGCCACCACCCACAAAGTCTCGAATTAAATTACTGTGAAAATTAAGTAACACACGAATATCATTTTAGCATCACAGAACTGTTACTCTGTTATTACCTGAATCCTGACATGACAATAATAGTTTCCCACCCCTGGAAAGTAATACTAACTAAAGGAGACAAGGTGAAATGTCTGAACCTTTTGTTATAAAATCAGGAGTCCTACAGGTAGACGGACTGTACCCATTGTTAGTCATTTTTCTTCTAGTAAGTATTATCAGATCACGAGAAAGATAAATAAAGCAATAATCACTGGCTGCTACAGGAAACTAAAGTGCATTTACGATGTTTAATTCATGCAAATGGTCTCGCGACGTTTTTAAGGACCAGAGAAGAAGCTAGTAATTCCTTGGCAGCCTAAGGTGGATTGAAACTTCCTTATAAAAAAACGCAATACATGGAAAACCACAGCAAGACCATGAAGCGACCTTTGGAGATTAAAACAAGCATATCAGCGAAATAAGTTCAACTATCGCGGTCCCTAGCTGAGCTTAAAAACACTTATAGTGTGTGAGTGTGTTTATCCGTATCTCATTCTCAGCCACTATATCTACTTCAGCCGAACTTGGTACTCACATTCCTAACAGTCAGATGACAATCGGTGTGAGGGGAAGCACTACCTATCTATCAAACGGATGGGGTTGGAGATGAAGAAGCAGTATACGCCCTCACGCGTAAATTTCCATCTACTGATCGATTACCTTAGGATGAAAGCACTTAGCGACTTGTAACAAACTTTACGTGTAACTTGAAACTTTTGCTAATTTTTTTCTTCCCAATAAACCAGATAAAATGGTGAAAGAAGAAGATTACCTCTTCTTACTTTTTTGCTGTTCATGCAGTAAAAGTACTCCATAAGGCATGACGTTATAACATGTTCCTTCTGTCGTACCAACTGTATGCGTGACACATTTTACAGACAGTATCCACATATACGACTGAATGCAAGTGCTAAATTATATCATTATACGGCACATAGTTTAGGAGACATGACGTCATAAACAATGAGTTGCTTGAAAAACTGCCGCACCATGCATGAAGTTTAAATTTATTAATTCTTTTTACTAACTGTATTAGAAATAAATTTCGCAAACGGTATCCATATATGGTGCAGAATGTACCTAGAAAATTATATCATTGTATGACACAAAGTTCAAATGATATGATGTCATAAACAGTATCACGAGTGGAAGAATGCCGCATCATGTATGAAGTTTTAATACAGTAATTTTACTACTAAGACACTCCTACTGTCGATTCAAGAAAATCACTGACACCTGGCAGCGCTTTCGACAGGTTTCAGCTGCTGAGTGCAAACAATGTAGACAGAAACAAAAGCCATCTATATAGCTATGAAGAATCGTTGCCATACAGACGTCTACAAAATCGCGTTCTTGACACGTGAAACAGCTGTACTTACACATTTGAACATGATGCATATTTGTTTGTATGACGTTTCATAATTGTTTCAAAAGTTTTTTTCACACATAGATGCAAATGAATTATTGATGAGTTTCCTTTCGTAAGGAGCCACGGTCATATAAAACGTTCTAAGATATAACCGCCATTTGACTGTACAACAAGTTTTATTTCACAATCTAGATTTCGGCCTTAGAACATTATCAAGTGTTACAATTGATACGTTTGTGGAATAAAATACATGACCACATCTCAGGTTTTAAACTTTGCTACACTGTGTCCAAGTAGCCACTGACACAAACATTAATGGCCTAAGGCCGAAACATACATGGTGACGTAAAATGTGTTGTACAGTCAAATGGCAGTTGTCTTTCACAAATGATGTTCGATCTCATATAGTTCATTTTTTCTTCTCGTTTCTAATAGAATATTGGCAAAATGAATACATAGGCAACGCCGGGTTTGTCACATAGTATATATATATATATATATATATATATATATATATATATATATATATATATGACACAAATACAGTTTTAATCGTTAAGGAGGGAGATACGACATGACAGATACATTGTTGTTGAGTACAAATTAGATTCCAACTAGTTGATCTTATAAAATCACTGTTCTGTGACTTTTAGCAATTTAGAATCCACGTCCCCCTGCATGAAAAATAAATTATAATTCAGGCTAATTTCACTGTTCATGGGGCCTCTGAATGCGTGGCTGGATTTCTGATAGTTGTCTACGCTAATGTCTAGGAGCCGAATTAACCCTAAAGGCACTAGCCCAAAAGTTCAAATAAATGCAAGCAGGAATTGGTGGTGAAATAAAGTTTCACTACTCACGTTGTTTCAAAGATTTAACAAAACTTCGTTGATTCAATTTAGTGTAACACTTATCACAGATTCAAAATTGTTACCATTGAACTAAAAAATGTACGAGCAAGGACTTGAACCGCAGTACACCAATACCTTAAGTTACCTTTCACGAAAAATAAAAATTTTGCGCAAGTTTAATGCTGAAGTTTAACGATTGCAAACTAACTATTCCGAGTGCAGGTCTGTCAAGTGTTAATCTTAGGTATTTTGGAGTGTCACGTTTTCGAGTTTAACCCCTGGTCCTTCTATCTTTAACTTGACGGTGGTTTCCCTAGTTCTTAGATGAAAAACACTTGTGTTCTTGATAGGCTTGGTTTAAGCTGGTTTATTCTGTAGTATTTTGACAGATCTTAAAATGCACTCTTTAGGGTGATTTCTGTTGAACCGAAGTTTGTGCTTTCAGTTTCCAGTTCGAGATCAGAATACAAGTAAGTCCTGCAGCTGGCGACTATGGGTTGATCGTTAGAAAATATATTTAACAGAACTGGAGCCTATACACTTCTCTGGGGAAGGCCATCTCTCTTTAACCGTCACCGGCTACGCTATCCTTGGAGGTCTACGAAGAATCTTCGGTTCTGCAGAAGATTGGCGATGAGCCTGGCGAGGCTGAAATCCTACGTTAGGCTTAAGACCCCGTTTAATGCTGTATGCTGCTGTCAAGAATACCAGGCATTTAGATGAATACCCATGTTTTTACGTACAGATTACACGTTCTGCCCTTTAACTTAAAATAGGTTGCCGCAGAGGTAACACCGGTTCCCGTCAGGTCACTGAAGTTGAACACTGTTGGGTTGGGCAAGCACTTGGATGGGTGACCATCCTGTCTGCCGAGTGCTGTTGGCAAACGGGGTGCACTCAGCCCTTGAAAGGCAGATTAAGGTGCTACTTGATTGAGACGTAGCGGCTCCCGTCTCGTGGTCTGCCAAAATGGCCGGGAGAGCGGTGTGCTGACCACATGCTCCTCCTCATCTGCATCCAGTGACGCCTGCGGGCTGAGGATGACACGGCACCCGGTCGTTACCGTTGGGTTCAAAATGTTTCAAATGGCTCTGAGCACTATGGGACTTAACATCTGAGGTCATCAGTCCCCTAGAACTTAGAACTACTTAAACCTAACTAACCTGAGGACATCACACACATCCATGCCCGAGGCAGGATTCGAACCTGCGACCGTAGCGGTCGCGGGGTACCAGACTGAAGCGCCGAGAACCGCTCGGCCACTTCGGCCGGCAGTTACCGTTGGGCCTTCATGGCTTTTTTGGGGGAAGGTTTAGTTTTAGTTTTTTTATGTTTGTAATGAATCTATAATGATAGTCGGATTTTGCGAAATGAGAACTATCCCTAGACACTTTATGAGTACCATAACCGCCAATCTGACAACAGTTTGTGATAATACTAGTGGCTTATGGTTCAGCTTTTATAATGTAATTTATTTAATAAAAATTCTTCAGGATAAAAAATGTACTCCTTTTAATTTAATAGATGTGTTAGAAATTATCACAGATGTCCTATATTTATACTGATATACTTTAAAACAAAATATTTGTGCATGGTAATATCTATAAAATGCATTTTTTGTTTAAATTTTCCAATTAGACATAACGTGTCCAATCGACCCATGATATGTAAATGTGCTAAAACTATAGGTTATTCACAGAAGAGTTAATTTACATCATTCTGCATAAATTTTTGAAATTGCTTTACTGACAGGCGTTCCCGCTCATGTATTTTCTAATTCGAGCCGCAGTTCATACTTTCAAAAGTAATTAGGAAGATTTCTCTTACGATGAAGTAATTTTTCTTTTTATTCTAACTTTTTATTGGTGTGAGCTTCCCGACCCTGTTTGTTGTTTTACGCACCTCTGCTGCATTGGTTTTTCTTGTTTCTAAGACTTTTCTGTGTAATTGTACTACATTGGCATACTTGAACTCAATGCCTCTTGTACTTTACAATATTCATATGAGAGTTATTTCCTATTTCACCTGTTTGTAGTTCGCTTATGAGAATTTCTTCCTATTTCTACTATGATTTTTCATTGGTGACTTTGTACCTGCGTTCGGCACCACTTACTGCCACCATCAGTGGCTTCTGATTCCATCATTGTGTCAGTGCGGCGCCAGCACTTTGCACCCTTTACAGAGTATGTTGCAATGTGTACAGCTTGTGAGCGTGGACTTTTTCTACGCTGAAGTGACAGATGACGCACATTGCATGAGTTATACAGATAGATACACCTTTGAAGAATTTTTCTGTGCGGTTATTCTTGGGGGTTTGTACACCATAATCTACGGTATTCTTCATGTTCGTTTGCCGGGTATTTTAAGCGTATCTGACGAATGCTTTTTGGCGGTAATTATAATATATTGTACCCTGTCCTTTGCGTGTTATAGATCTACATTTTTGGTTTTTACTTCTGAATATAGCACCTCAATGTATAGGGTGGTTATAATTAAGCTTTCCCTTAACACTTTATAACACGAAAACTAATTACTGAACGAGTACTAAACCTGGTAGTATTAATGTCCAAAGTATGGGGTTCATGATTTCCATGTGTCACGGCGGCACCGTCCAGTTGCAACTACGGCCACCAGGTACCGTGATCATCCATCGTGATTCATAATCCCGCACACCTGACCAGTCGCTGTACATTTGTTGATGTGTCAACATTAGCTTATACTAAAGGAGCAGGGCATTGATGGTGAAGTTACAAAAACAACAGAAATGCAGCAGCTGCACTTCCTGAATATCGATGGATGAAGGGATTATGGAAGGGTCCGCTTTCTCCACCTCGTGTGCGGAGCATGATGAAGAAGTTCGAATCAACTGGAGAACTGGGCGTCGCTCCAGGAAGAGGCCGACGACCTGTTGCACCACAGGTGGCTGATGAAATCGTTGTTGCTACGGCAGACAACGCTGCGTACAGTTCCCGAGTGTCAGTTAGTGCCCTTGCTGTGTCATGACAGTTGAACATCCCGTGGTCCACTTCACGGAAGGTGCTTCCGTACAAGATCCATATCACCTAGCAGCTTGCATCACAGGACGCACATCGACGTGTTGACTTCGCTCTCCACTTTCTAGCAAGGGTTGAACTAAACGAGGGCTGGCCTTGGACCATCCATTGGACAGACGAAGCTAATTTTTTTATGACTGGTGAGAGGAACACACAGAATTGCAGAGCGTGAAGATCTTCACCTCCTGTCACTATGCACGAAGTTCCTCTGTATGGTGAACGTGTCACCGTATGGCATGGCTTCACCGCTACGTGCATCATTTGCCAATACTTCTTTGAAGGTGTTGGCGCTCAAGGACCAAAGACGTGCAGTGTCACTGGCCAGCTTTGCTGTGATATGCTTCGCTAGCATGTCATACCGCCCTACAGGAGAGAAACGCAGTGAACTCAACAGTTTTCATGCAAGATAGGCCCCACCGTACATCGCTCGTGAATTTCACCGACTTCTCCGAAACACATTTGGAAACGACCGAATTATCACCCGATAGTTTCCAAATGCATGGCCGGCACGACCATCCGATCTCATTACCAGTGATTTCTGGTTCTGGGGCTAGTTGAAGGACAGGGTTTACAGGGGAACATTCACATATATGCTGATCTGTAGGGCAGCATACCTACGCACATGTTTCATCCTGTTACGCAGAATGCAATCCTGCGCTTTCAGACTCCTCTGGAGCGCTCTGATGGGCGCCATATTGAGCCCCATTTTTTGGCAGTAAAGGTACCGGTATGTAAAGGTATGACGTACCGTAGCAGTAAATCAGAAGTGTTTCAATGGAATTCATTCTGCATTATTTCTCTTTTCCGTGTCCTTGACATTGATGCACCTAGTTTGGTACCTGTATGGATATTAATTTCCGCGTTATAACGTAATAAATAGGGAAGTTTAAGTGTAACCATCCGGTAGAGCCCAAACCTGTTATTCATTATTTATATTTTTCATTGTGCTCCCTGCCGCCGTTGGAGAAGCAGCTGCCAGCAGCAAGTCGTGTACCCTTAGTTCACTTATTTGTTACATAGTTTAATTCTTAATTTCTTTGCGTGTTTTTGGGTACCTTCATTGTTTAATTCATAAATTTCTGGCGTGTTATAGTATTTGAGAGTTGTAGCATCGCGTTTTAGTACCTGAATAGCGTAAATTCGCGTAGTCGTCTGTCGTCTGTTTTTGTTTTGAACGGCCAGTGTCGGTTGGTCACAGCCAGTGTGCTCCCTGCCGCCGTTGGATAAGCAGCTGCCAGCAGCAAGCCGTATACTCTTAGTTCACTTATTTGTTACATAGTGTAATTCTTAATTTCTTTGTGTGTTTTTGGGTACTTGTATTGTTTAATTCATAAATTTCGGGCGTAATATTGTATTTGAGAGTTGTAGCATCGCGTTTTAGTACCTGAATAGTGTAAAATCGCGTAGTCTCCTTCAGCCGCCGAGCAGTGTGTCAGCAGTGCGCAAGCAGCACCATTACTGCATTCACTAGGCAATCTTGTATTTTAATATCCGTTTAAATTTTGTTTCGAATTGTTCGTGCTCTCTATAGATTGGTTCACACGTTCATTGCACAACAGTATTTAGCATGGTTAGGGACTGCGACTGATGTGTTCGGATGCGGGCTGAGTTGGCATCCCTTCGCTCCCAGCTTCAGGCAGTGTTGGCTTCGGTAACACAGCTTGAGGCTGTTGCCAATGGGCAGCACTGTGGGGATCCAGATGGGTGTTTGTCAGGGACGGCCAGCTCGCCCCACGCATACCCCGATCGGACTACGGCTGTGACTGCCCGGGATACTGCCCACATTGAGGCTAACCACTCACACGTGGTAGAGTGGGAGGTCGTCTCTAGGTGTGTCAGCTGGCGAAAGACATTCTGGAAGGCTGAACGGAAGGCCTCTCCAGTTTGTCTGACGAATCCGGTTTCTGGCTCTGTCTCCAGCTGATACTGATCTTCGACCGGGCATGGCTGCTTGTCCTGTTCCAGAGGTTGCCCCTCAGTCTGCAAGATCCGGGCAGTTGCAAAGGGTGTGCTTACTGGTAGTTGTGAGCTCCAACGTCAGGCGCGTAATGGGGCCCCTTAGGGATATGGCAACAAGAGAGGGGAAGAAAACCAATGTGCACTCCGTGTGCATACCGGGGGGAGTCATTCCAGATGTGGAAAGGGTTCTTCCGGATGCCATGAAGGGTACAGGGTGCACCCATCTGCAGGTGGTCGCTCATGATGGCACCAGTGATGTGTATCGCTATGGACAGAAGGAAATCCTCTCAGGCTTCCGGCGGCTATCTGATTTGGTGAAGACTGCCACTCTCGGTAGCGGGATGAAAGCAGAGCTCACCATCTGCAGCATCGTCGACAAGACTGACTGCGGACCATTGGTACAGAGCCGAGTGGAGGGCCTGAATCAGAGGCTGAGACGGTTCTGCGACCGTGTGGGCTGCAGATTACTCGACTTGCGCTATAGGGAGGTGGGGTTTCGGGTTCCGCTGGATAGGTCAGGAGTCCACTACTCACAGCAGGCAGCTACACGGGTAGCAGGGTTTGTGTGGCGTGGACTGGGCCTGTTTTTTAGGTTAGATCGCCTCGGGAAAGTACAGAAAGGGCAACAGCCTCAAAGGGTGCGGGACAAAGTCAGGAAATGCGGGGACCAAGCAGCAATCGGTATTATATTTGTAAACTGTCGAAGCTGCGTTGTTAAAGTACCGGAACTTCAAGCGCTGATAGAAAGCACTGAAACTGAAATCGTTATTGGTACGGAAAGCTGGCTGAAGGCAGAGATAAATTCTGACCTAGTAGATAGTGTCGGAAGTTCCATGCGGCTTTTCGCGGATGAAGCTGTAGTACACAGAGAAGTTGCAGCATTATAGAATTGCAGCGAAATGAAGGAAGATCTGCAGCGGATAGGCACTTGGTGCAGGGAGTGGCAACTGACCCTTAACACAGACAAATGTAATGTATTGCGAATAAATAGAAAGAAGAATCCTATATTGTATGATTATATGATAGCGAAACAAACACTGGTAGCAGTTACTTCTGTAAAATATCTGGGAGTATGCGTGCGGAACTATTTGAAGTGGAATGATCATATAAAATTAATTGTTGGTAAGGCGGGTACCAGGTTGAGATTCATTGGGGGAGTGCTTAGAAAATGTAGTCCATCAACTAAGGAGGTGGCTTACAAAACACTCGTTCGACCTATTTTTGAGTATTGCTCATCAGTGTGGGATCCGTACCAGGTCGGGTTGACAGAGGAGATAGAGAGGATCCAAAGAAGAGCGGTTTGGTAAGCGAGCTAGCGTTGCGGAGATGTTTGCAAACTCAAATGGCAGACTCTGCCAGAGAGGCGCTCTGCATCGCGGTGTAGCTTGCTGTCCAGGTTTCGAGAGGGTGCGTTTCTGAATGTGGTATCGAATATGTTGCTTCTCCCTACTTATACGTCCCGAGGAGATCACTAATGTAAAATCAGAGAGATTCGAGCGCGCACGAAGGCTTCCCAGCAGTCGTTCTTCCCGAGAACCATACGCGACTGTAACATGAAAGGGAGGTAATGACAGTGGCACGTAAAGTGCCCTCCGCCACACACCGCTGGGTGGCTCTTTTTTTTTTTTTTTTTTTTTTTTTTTTTTCATCAGTCTACTGACTGGTTTGATGCGGTCCGCCACGAATTCCTTTCCTGAGCTAACCTCTTCATGTCAGAGTAGCATTTGCTACCTACGTCCTCAATTATTTGCTTGACGTGTTCCAATCTCTGTCCTCTACAGTTTTTGCCCTCTACCAGTACCATGGAAATCATTCCCTCATGTCGTAGCAGATGGTTCAATCCCGTCTCCGGCCATCCTGATTTAGGTTTTCCGTGATTTCCCTAAATCGCTTCAGGCAAATGCAGGGATGGTTCCTTTGAAAGGGCACGGCCGATTTCCTTCCCCATCCTTCCATCATCCGAGCTTGCGCTCCGTCTCTAATGACCTCGTTGTCTACGGGACGTTAAACACTAATCTCCTCCTCCTCCTCTTAGCAGATGTCCTATCATCCTGTCCCTTCTCCTTATCACTGTTTTCCACATATTCCGTTCCTCTCGGTTTTTGCGTAGAACCTCCTCATTCCTTACCTTATCAGTCCACCTAATTTTCAAAATTCGTCTATAGCTCCACATCTCAAATGCTTCGATTCTCTTCTGTTCCGGTTTTCCCACAGTCAATGTTTCACTACCATACAATGCTGTACTCCAGACGTACATCCTCAGAAATTTCTTCCTCAAATTAAGGCCGGTATTTGATATTAGTAGACCTCTCTTGGCCAGAAATGCCTTTTTTGTCATAGCGAATCTGCTTCTGATGTCCTCCTTGCTCCGTCCGTCGTTGGTTATTTTACTGCCTGGGTAGCAGAATTCCTTAACTTCATTGACTTCGTGACCATCAATCCTGATGTTAAGTTTCTCGCCGTTCTCAGCTTGCACAATTTTATATTGTCGAACGCTTTTTCCAGGTCGACAAATCCTATGAAAGTGTCTTGATTTTTCTTTAGCTTTGCTTCCATTATTAGCCGTAACGTCAGAATTGCCTCTCTCGTCCCTTTACTTTTCCTAAAGCCAAACTGATCGTCACCTAGCGCATTCTCAATTTTCTTTTCCATTCTTCTGTATATTATTCTTGTAATCAGCTTCGATGCATGAGCTGTTAAGCTGATTGTGCGATAATTCTCGCACTTGTCAGCCCTTGCTGTCTTCGGAATTGTGTGGATGATGCTTTTCCGAAAGTCAGATGGTATATCGCCAGACTCATACATTCTACACACCAACGTGAATAGTCGTTTTGTTGCCACTTCCAACAAAGGTTTTAGAAATTCTGATGGAATGTTATCTATCCCTTCTGCCTTATTTGACCGTAAGTCCTCCAAATCTCTTTTAAATTCCGATTCTAATACTGGATCCGCTATCAGACAAATCTTCACCCTCATAGAGGCTTTCAATATATTCTTTCCGCCTATCTGCTCTCTCCTCTGCATTTAACAGTGGGATTCCCGTTGCACTCTTAATGTTACCACCGTTGCTTTTAATGTCACCAAAGGTTGTTTTGACTTTCCTGTATGCTGAGTCTGTCCTTCCGACAATCATATCTTTTTCCATGTCTTCTCATTTTTCTGCAGCCATTTCGTCTGAGCTTCCCTGCACTTCCTATTTATTTGATTCCTCAGCGACTTGTATTTCTGTATTCCTGATTTACCCGGAACATGTATGTCTTCCTCCTTTCATCAATCAACGGAAGTATTTCTTCTGTTACCCTTGGCTTCTACGCAGCTACCTTCTTTGTACCAATGTTTTCCTTCCCAAATTCTGTGATGGCCCTTTTTGGAGATGTCCATTCCTCTTCAACTGTACTGCCTACTGCGCTATTCCTTATTGCTGTATCTATAGCGTTAGAGAACTTCAAACGTATCTCGTCATTCCTTAGTACTTCCGTATGCCACTTCTTTGCGTATTGATTCTTCCTGACTAATGTCTTGAACTTCAGCCTACTCTTCATCACTACTATATTGTGATCTGAGTCTATATCTGCTCCTGGGTACGCCTTACAATCCAGTATCTGATTTCGGAATCTCTGTCTGACCATGATGTAATCTAATTGAAATCTTCCCGTATCTCCCTGCCTTTTCCAAGTATACCTCCTCCTCTTGTGATTCTTGAACAGAGTATTCGCTATTACTAGCTGAAACTTGTTACGGAACTCAATTAGTCTTTCTCCTCTTTCATTCCTTGTCCCAAGGCCATTTTCTCCTGTAACCTTTTCTTCTACTCCTTCCCCTACAACTGCATTCCAGTCGCCCATGACTATTAGATTTTCGTCCCCCTTTACATACTGCATTACCCTTTCAATATCCTCATACACTTTCTCTATCTGTTCATCTTCAGCTTGCGACGTCGGCATGTATACCTGAACTATCGTTGTCGGTGTTGGTCTGCTGTCGATTCTGATTAGAACAACCCGGTCACTGAACTGTTCACAGTAACACACCCTCTGCCCTACCTTTCTAATCATAGCGAATCCTACACCTGTTATACCATTTTCTGCTGCTGTCGATATTACCCGATACTCATCTGACCAGAAATCCTTGTCTTCCTTCCACTTCACTTCACTGACCCCTACTATATCTAGATTGAGCCTTTGCATTTCCCTTTTCAGATTTTCTAGTTCCCCTACGACGTTCAAGCTTCTGACATTCCACGCCCCGACTCGTAGACCGTTATCCTTTCGTTAATTATTCAATCTTTTTCTCATGGTAACCTCCCCCTTGGCAGTCCCCTCCCGGAGATCCGAATGGGGGACTATTCCGGAATCTTTTGCCAATGAAGAGATCATCATGACACTTCTTCAATTACAGGCCACATGTCCTGTGGATGCACGTTACGTGTCTTTAATGCAGTGGTTTCCATTGCCTTCTGCATCCTCATGTCGTTGATCATTGCTGATTCTTCCGCCTTTAGGGGCAATTTCCCACCCCTAGGACAAGAGAGTGCCGTGAACCTCTGTCCGCTCCTCCGCCCTCTTTGACAAGGCCGTTGACAGAATGAGGCTGACTTCTTATGCCGGAAGTCTTCGGCCGCCAATGCTGACTGGGTGGCTTGCGGAGTATAAATGTAGATGTAAATGTAGATGTAGATATCCTGATGGTGCTTGTCCCGGCTGAAACAAGTTGTTTTTTAACCAAAAAAAAGCACTGTTCAACTTAGGACTGTTTTTAATATTAATCCCAGTGTAATGCCACTGTACAGCGGCGCCCCAATGGACTGGAATAAATTTAAGATACATTTTTCACTATTTTTAATTTTGTGCTCAAACGGCCAACTGTGTATAAGGGGTGATCTAAAAGTAAATTGCACATTATGATCATAAAATCTTTAATGAATGGTGCACTAAACTTCAAAGTGGAACAGATATGATAATATTTTATAACCCAGTCAACAAGTCCCCGTAAATAAGCTGTCGTTCAATTCCTCAATGGCTGAAATTTGCTCTGAACCGCGGAACCCTTCATGAACCTCTGTCAGAACGTCCGAATCGTCGAAAATCAGTTTCCCTCCAGTTGTTTCTTCAACTTCCTGAAGAGATGGAAATCGCGTGGTTCAGAAACTGGAGTGAGTAGTGGATTAGCATCACCCATTTGACAGCATTTCACTTCGATTGCACACGACAATGCATTTAGTCCAAATACCAGCAGAATTTTACTGGAGAATGTGTGCCTAATTTAGACGTTCTGTTCACAAGAATCATAGTGTCCTACGAACTTCGGAGTACGGAACCAGTTGCTGGGCCGTTTCATTAGCACTTAGCCACACCATTGTATCCATACCACTGTGTCTGCAAGATACCTGAACAATGTATTCTCTTCTGACAGTGCGTCACACGTTTTACGTAATGATCATAGTGCTGGACGGTATGTCTGGCGTACTTCTTGTAGTCCCTTGATATACGAAGCAGGTGACGGTTACCCTCCCGGATATTAGGATATTTCACAGTTCCGCCTTCGGGAGACGTGCGACATCATCAGAGATGCATTATGTGCATTATGGCTGTCCGTCAGAACGGAGTGCCACTACTGACGGACGCCGTCGTTCGATAGCGGGGGCCGACTGCAAATCTTGTTAGCGCCCGCCAGCCGCGGCCCGCCAGGACGCCTAACTACTGAAGACGGCTCTCCGCTCCGACTGGCCTGATAGCGTTATGCAAATTCCCGCGCCACGCAGTTCCTCTTCCCTCCCTGCCCCTAGCACCCCCCCCCTCCCCCCCTGCACAACTAATCCTCGCCCGCTCCTGCTACATTTACATTTCCGAGTTAGCGACTCGCGGCAAATGTTTAGAGCCGCGTTAAGATCCAATGATCGGGCGCTACGCCAGCCCGCGTTCCTCCGACGCCTCCGACCGGTGCGCCCGAAGTTCTGCTGCCCTAAAGGGAGAGACTTAATCACATTCCAGAAGGCGCTACTTCTCCGCTTTGAGGTCGCCCCGTCACAACCGGTACCGTAAGGGGTGCGAGTATTGCGTTGGCAGTCGCCAATTTATCCGGCGGCCAAATACTCATTCTAATTTGATTACAGAAACTCTACAGTTGTGTGCTAACAACAGAGCCATGATTGCGAATACTTACGACGTGTATTCTAAGGCGAAAAAGTTTATTTCATTGATAGATTCAAATAGTCTGTAATACCACTGTTTATGACTCAGAAATTTTGTAATCACATGAGCTATTGTGAAAAATGTGCTACTTTCCGAATCACTGGGACGTTCTCTCTTCAACATTTTGTGCCGATATAGTTAGACGTGTAGGATTTGACTGATAAATAGAGATTGTTTTGGCTGACAGATCGTATTCCGCAGTAGACCACTTTCGTTAAATTTTAATACCAAAGCGTCATTCTCCCGGTAGCTGTATATCGGTGTGAAACATCTGCATTAAGTGCAACACAATTTGTCATCGAGCGAAAGTCATTGGGGAAAATATTTGGCCCCAAATGGAGTAGCGGCGAGCTTGGACAGAATTTCTAGTTCGTGTAATGAATGACAGCTTGCTCTAAACGTAGAGAAGTGTAAGTTAATGCGGATGGGTAGCAACACCAGTGCTGTGACGTTTGAATGCAGCACAGGTGCTCCTTGACACCATCACATCAATTAACTATCTAGGCACGACGTTGCAAGGCGATATGAAATGAAATTAGCACGTCAGGTTGGGAGCCAGAAAGGCGAATGTTGACATAATTTTATTGGGAGACTTTTGGAAAGTGTAACTGATCTATATATGAGACGGCATATGCACTGAGATAGCATGGGATAGCGATATCCACTCACACGGATGGTAGTTGTGTCGCGTACGCAAGGTATAAAGGGGCAGTGCGTTGGCAGAGTTCTCATTTGTACTCAGATGATTCATGTGAATTGGTTTCCTGCGTGATTATAGCCGCACGTCGGGAATTGACAGACTTTGAACGCGGAATGGTAGTTGGGGAAAGACGCATGGGTCGTCGCATTTCTGAAATCGTTAGGGAATTCATTGTTCAGAGATCGTCATTCTCAGGAGGGTGCTGAGAATACCAAATTTTACGCATCACCCCTCACCACGAACAATGGAGTGACCAACTGCCTTCACTTAACAACCCGGAGCAGTGGTGGTTGCTTAGAGTTAACAGAGCTATCATACAAGCTACACTGCATGAAATAACTACAAAATTCAGTGTGAGACGTACGACGAATGCATTGGTTAGGACAGTGTGGCGAAATTTGGTGTTAATAGGCTACAGTAGCAAAGGACCGACGCAAGTGCCTCTGCTGACAGCACGAAACCGCCAGCAGCGCCACTCCTGAACTCGTGAACACTTCGGTTGGGCTCCAGACTTCAAGAAAACCTTGAGCTAGTCTCAAGAGTCCAGATTTCAGGAGGTAAGAGCTGACGGTAGGGTTCGAATGTGTCACAGACCCCACGAAACCGTAGACCTGAGCTGTTAACAAAGAGCTGAAGAAGCTGGTTGGGGCTTCACCTTGGTGTGGGCTGCGATTACATGGAACGGACTCGGTCCCCTGGTCCAGCTAAACAGGTTATTGACTGGAAATGATAATGTTCGGCTATTTCGAGACTATCTGCAACCATTCAAGGACTTCACGTTCCCGAACGACGATGGAATTGTCTCCGGCTGACGATTGGTTTGAAGTACATTGTGCACAATTCGAGCGAGCATCCAGCTCGTCCAACGTGCGTCCCATCTAAAATTTATTGGCCTTGATTGGGAGGTCAGTTCGTGCACAACCGGCTGCACCAACGCTTCCTCGATTATGAACGGCTAAAGGGGCAAAAAGGCTCAATATTGCAGCAGGAGACATGGAACGGCTTTTTGAGTTCATTTCACATAGAGTTTCCGCACTAGGCTGAGCAAAATGAGGTCCCACACGATACTGGGAGGTATCCCATGACTTGTCACCTCGAGAGGCGCGCTGCTACATTTGTTACTGGAAGGTTTGATTTAGCGCGCAAGTATTACGGAGATGCTTCATTAATTCAAATGGGAGTCTCTGAAGCCAGCGCTCCTTTCGCGAGGCTACACTGCAATAATTTAGAGAGCCAGAATTTGAGGCTGACTGCAGAGTGATTCTCAGGCAGCCAACATACATTTCGCATAAGGAACACAATGATATCATGCATGAAATTAGGACTCCTACGGATACTTTTAAATAATCCTTTGCCCTTGCTCTTTTTGCAAGTGGAACAGGAAAGGATAAGACTAATAGTGGTAGGGGAACACTCCACCATGTACTATGCGATTCTTTCCGGAGTGTGTATGTCGATGTTGATTAAAATATAGATGTAATTATTAAAAAGAAAAGCAGGGATTGCAGATCCATACCCACAAGCTGATACTGGCGAAAGGTTGAAGCGATGGGCATGACGAAGGGCGAATGGACCACGAAAGGCGGGGAAAAGTAAATATCGGTAGAGGAATATAGGGAATGCATGTGATCTCTCGGGTCTAAGCAACGATTGAGAAGGACAAGCATAATAATAATGATAATAATAATAATAATAATAATAAAAGAACGAAGAAGAAGAAGAAGAAGAAGAAGAAGGTAACCTTTACGCACAACAAAGCTTATTAATAAATCGTAGCTAAGTTTTTGATTTTAGCCAAAGACCTTTAAACAGTATTTATGTTTTTTATGTGACATTATTCTAAAAAAGTATGTGCAGTTGGAAAATGAAATCTTTAGATTATACTATATATATTACATGTATTTCATCTTATTTTTGTTTACACTTGGGTCTTCCGTTTCTGTCTGTCCGTTTCACATACATGAATAATAAATCCTGCTTGCTATTTAGATCACAGGTATACTCACAAAATACTCGTACCTCAATCGGAAAATCCGACTTAGTTTGCAATATCCGAAGAACGTATATTCAGGTTAAATCATAAAAAAATTTCAGGTTATGGAACATTCGACGCGGTTGTTGTAGCCTTGAACTGACGCTTGTGAGATGGGTTGCTAGGTATTTCAGCATGAGTCCTTATGCTTTCTTCGCACGAAGAAACATGTACACACAAGCACTCTCAAAAAGTCAAATTTAGCGATCGACGTTAGTCGTCAAAATAACGAAAAAAATTACTGCCATCAGCACAGTAGTGACATAGTGTGAAGTGAAGAGGCCTACTGATATTGTAGTTGAAGATAAAAAGCTAAACCTGAAAACGAGTACGAGCAAAACGTAAGTGAAAGTCACTCCTACAACATAAAGTAAAAAGCAAGAATGAATTGCTTTTTCGTAATTACCCTACATACACTGCCGGAGAGAAAAGCAACACCTGAGAAGACGATGTCGATTTTGATTCGGTGATGCCATACGCCACGTGAAGATTGTAGAAGTTCTGATGATGGTTTGAACCTCATCCGCCAACAGATACACTACTGGCCACTAAAATTGCTACACCAAGAAGAAATGCAGATGATAAACGGGTATTCATTGGACAAATATATTATACTAGAGCTGACATGTGATTACATTTTCACCCAATTTGGGTGCATTGATCCTGAGAAATCAGTACCCAGAACAACCACCTCTGACCGTAATAACGGCATTAATACGCCTGGGCATTGAGTCAAACAGAGCTTGGATAGCATGTACAGGTACAGCTGCCCTTGCAGCTTCAACACGATACCACAGTTCATCAAGAGTAGTGACTGGCGTATTGTGACGAGCCAGTTGCTCGGCCACCATTGACCACACGTTTGGAGTTGGTGAGAGATCTGGAGAACGTGCTGGCCTGGGCACCAGTCGAACATTTTCTGTATCCAGAAAGGCCCGTACAGGACCTGCAACATGCGGTCGTGCATTATCCTGCTGAAATGAAGAGTTTCGCAAGGATCGAGTGAAGTTTAGAGCCACGGGTCGTAACAAACCTGAAATATAACGTCCACTGTTCAAAGTACGGTCAGTGCGAACGAGAGGTGACCGAGACGTGTCACCAATGGCACCCCAAACCATCACGCCGGGTGATACGCCAGTATGGCGATGACGAATACACGCTTCCAATGTGCGTTCACCGCGATGTCGCCAAACACGGATGCGACCATCATGATGCTGTAAACAGAACTTGGATTCAGCCGAAAAAATGACGTTTTGCCATTCGTGCACCCAATTTCGTCGTTGAGTACACCATCGCAGGCGCTCTTGTCTGTGATGCAGCGTCAATGGTAACCGCAGCCATGGCCTCCGAGCTAATAGCCCATGCTCCTGCAAACGTCGTCGAACTGTACGTGCAGATGGTTGTTGTCTTGCATACGTCCACATCTGTTGACTGAGGGATCGAGACGTGGCTGCACGATCCGTTACTGCCATGCGGGTAAGTTGCCTGTCATCTCGACTGCTAGTGACACGAGGCCGTTGGGATCCTGCACGGCGTTCCGTATTACCCTCCTGAACCCATCGATTACATATTCTGCTAACAGTCACTGGATATCGACCAACGCGAGCAGCAATGTCGCGATACGATAAACCACAATGGCGATAGGCTACAATCCGACCTTTATCAAAGTCGGAAACGTGATGGTACGCATTTCTCCTCCTTACACGAGGCATCACAACAACGTTTCACCAGGCAACGCCGATCAACTGCTGTTTGTGTATGTAAAATCGGTTCTAAACTTTCCTCATGTCAACCCGTTGTAGGTGTCGCCACCGGCGCGAACATTGTCTGAATGCTCTGAAAAGCTAATCATTTGCATTTCACAGCATCTTCTTCCTGTTGGTTAAATTTCGCGTCTGTAGCACGTCATCTTCGTGGTGCAGCAATTTTAATGGCCAGTAGTGTAGCATAGTTGCATACGTCACAGAGTGCTATCTGTGTCTACCGTTTAACAGCGAATACCCACAGCCAGTAGGCTCAGTATGGCGTAAACGTGTAAAGCAAGCAGGCAACCACGCCACGCAGAAGCACTCGTGATTTCTACAGCCAACTGAACGATTATGAAAGGAGTAAAATTGTGGCCTTTCGAGTGGTGCGATGGTCCTTTCGGAAATTTGCCACACAAGTTGGACGTGGTGCGTCAGTTGTGCAACGATGCTGTTATCAGTGTTCACAGCAACATTCTCACACCTGTAGATGAGATTCCGGAAGTCCACGCTGCACACACGCCCGCCAAGATCATCGTACTGTAAGGACAGTGGTACAGAACCTACAGCTACCACAGCACATAAAAGAGGGCTTGTGAGCCCACATGTGTCAACACGTACTGTTGCGAACCGTTTATTAATATTGGGACTACGGACATGCCCACCTCTAGCCTGTCTTTCACTCACGCCACAGCATCGATGTGCACAGCTAGACTGGTGGCGTCAGAGGAACACTCGGAGATGGATGGAGTGGTCTTTAAAGAAGATATCAGACTCTGCCTGCACACTAGTGATAGTGGTTTACACGTGCGACGTAGACCTCGAGAGCGCTATCTCATAATGTGCATTCGTCCAAGACGATCTTGCCCTACCCCAGGCCAGCTAGAACTCTTATGCACTTTCGGTGCTTATGAAGGGGACGGTATCCAGCGCTCGGTAGGTACGGAATGCTGTTAGACTAGTTCTTTTGCCGTTCTTGCAACAGGAAGGTTATGTATTGTTCCAACAGGATAATGCCCACCCGCACACTCCCTGTGACACTCAACGCGCTCTGCAAGACGTACAGCCTGTTCCCTCGCCAGAACGATGTATGGAGACCTTCTGCAATAAAGCATTTGTAGGATATGATGTGACGAGGAGTCACTCATGCGACTCATCAAACAAACACTCTTACATAACTACGTGAACAGGTCGAGTCGATCAGGCCTGAAATAAAGTATGCCAGGACAGTATTTGCCATCCGCACGACCGACTGGATGCCAGAGTGAGCGCCTGCATTGCCACCCGCGGAGGCTACTCCACAGACTACTCTCGATGCTCCAGTATTGGTCGACACCTGGTACTTCACAACCACTTGCGCTATTGACCTGTAAATGTAATCATTTAACGCTCTCTATATACACGGTTGCAACAATAAATCTTGAGAGAAATGAACACATCTACAAGAATGTACAACTTTTTCTGGCTGTGTATGTGTCTGTTTTCCTAGATGCGAATGTGATATTAAAGGCAAGTACAGTAACAAAGCTTGAACCGTCACATGATGGAAGTGTGATTTGTAAATTAATCTAATTTAGCAGCTAACAGCATGCATTTAGGCTTAATTTAGGTCCATGACTTGCACACAAAGTTTTCTGAATGGCCACGCAAGCAATGCAGTGATTTACAATTTATTTCAATTATAGCAACCTAGAAAAGCCTTGACCATTTCTTGTAAAATGCTGCCAA
Source organism: Schistocerca nitens (assembly GCF_023898315.1). NCBI lineage: Eukaryota > Metazoa > Arthropoda > Insecta > Orthoptera > Acrididae > Schistocerca > Schistocerca nitens. The sequence continues at coordinate 315,085,378 of NC_064621.1, read as the reverse complement.
ATATATATCTTTCTCTCAGAGCTGTTTACTGTATGTACCTCATTTCAATGCAACTACTTTGCAACTACTCTGCAAATCTCACAAGAAACATTAAGTAACACCGACTGCCAAATAACAATTATTTTTATTGTTATTCTTATATATTTATTTCGGTCATCACTCTTGTGACTGGTTTTATACTGGCCACCACGAACTCCTCTCATGTGCAAATCTTTTAACACAGAGTAGCAATTGCTTGATTTACGATGTTCCTCTATCTCCACAGTTTATACCCTCCACAGCAACCTGTAGTACCATGGAAGCTATTCCCTTATGTTTTAACATATATTCTATCATGCTGTCTCTTCTTATTGTCATCGTATTCCATTTGTTCGTACGCTCGCTGATTCTGAGGATAAACCTTCTCATTTCTTACCTTATCAGTCCACCCAATTTTCAACACTCTACCCTGACTGGAAAACTCTCTTTCAAATTCTGAAGGTGGCAGGGGTAAAATACATGGAGCGAAAGGCTATTTACAATTTGTACAGAAACAAGATGGCAGTTATAAGAGTCGAGGGGCATGAAAGGGAAGCAGCGGTTGGGAAGGGAGTGAGACAGGGTTGTAGCCTCTCCCCGATGTTATTCAATCTGTATATTGAGCAAGCAGTAAAGGAAACAAAATAAAAGTTCGGAGTGGGTATTAAAGTCCACGGAGAAGAAATAAACACTTTGAGGTTCGCCGATGACAGTGTAATTCTGTCAGAGACAGCAAAGGACTTGGAAGAGCAGTTGAACGGAATGGATAGTGTCTTGAAAGGAGGATATAAGATGAACATCAACAAAAGCAAAACGAGGATAATGGAATGTAGTCGAATTAAGTCAGGTGATGCTGAGGGAATTAGATTAGGAAATGAGACGCTTAAAGTAGTAATGGAGTTTTGCTATTTGGGAAGCAAAATAACTGATGATGGTCGAAGTAGAGAGGATATAAAATGTAGACTGGCAATGGCAAGGAAAGCGTTTCTGAAGAAGAGAAATTTGTTAACATCGAGTATAGATTTAAGTGTCAGGAAGTCGTTTCTGAAAGTATTTGTATGGAGTGTAGCCATGTATGGAAGTGAAACATGGACGATAAATAGTTTGGACAGGAAGAGAATGGAAGCTTTCGAAATGTGGTGTTACAGAAGAATGCTGAAGATTAGATTGGTAGGTCACATAACTAATGAGGAGGTATTGAATAGAATTGGGGAGAAGAGGAGTTGTGGCACAACTTGACAAGAAGAAGGGACCGGTTGGTAGGACATGTTCTGAGGCATCAAGGGATCCCAAATTTAGCATTAGAGGGCAGCGTGGAGGGTAAAAATCGTAGAGGGAGACCAAGAGATGAATACACTAAGCAGATTCAGAAGGATGTAGGTTGCAGTAAGTACTGGGAGATGAAGAAGCTTGCACAGGATAGAGTAGCATGGAGAGCTGCATCAAACCAGTCTCAGGACTTAAGACAACAACAAAAACAACCCTGGCAAAACGTCTCAAAGGCTTCGCTTCTCTACCTTTACGGCTGTACTGCCATACAATATTGCTCTCCAAACGAACATTCTCAGAGATTTCTTCCTCAAATTAAGACGGATGTGCGATACTAGCAAAGTTCTCTTGTACATTGGTCCGGAGCCTTTTGGAAGTGGAGAAATAAACATGTTACAGTTTCGTCATTTGTGAATGACATTTCCTGAGGATACCCATTATGTGTTCTTAATGCAGTGGTTTCCATTGCCTTCCGCATAGGAAGCACTGTTCCACTGTTCATACATAAGGTTTATTTTGAGTCACCAGTCCTTTCATGGCCAGGAACGCCCTCGTTTCGTATGCTAGTCCGCTTCTTACGTCCTCCTGTTTTTATCCGAGGTGGGTTATTTTGTTCCCTTGGTACTAGTACTGCTCAACTACATCGACTTCGTGATCAACGATTCTGATGTTGAGATTCTCACTGTTCTCGTTTCTTCTTCGTCTCATTAATTTCGTCTATCTTACATTTACTCCCAGCTCCTGTTCTGCACTCCTTAGACAGTTCATTATATTCAGCATATCTTGGAATTCTTTACTATCAGTGAGGATAACAGGGTCATCAGAGAATCTTATCATTGAAAAGATTTCTCAATTTTAATCCCCTTCTTGACCCTATCTTTTATATTCCATCTTAGATATACAGATTGAACAGTAAAGGCAAAAGACTGCATCTTAGTCTTACAGCCCTCAATATCCGATTTCTTCGTTCTTTGTCTCCCACTCATACTGTCAACTCTTGGCTCTTATGAATATTGTATATTACCCGTATTTCCTTATAGGTTACAGCTATTTTTTTCAGAATTTCAGCATCTTGCATTATTTTACATTATCGAAGCCTTTTACCAGGACCACAAATCATATGAACGTGTCTTCATTTCTCATCTGTCTTGCTTCAATTTTCAACCGCAAACTCAGAACATGCGTTTTTATCTCTCCTGAGGCAAAACTGAGTGTCATCTAATATATATTTTATTTTATTTTCCACTTTTCTGTATATTAGTCTTATCATAAACTTGAACGCATCAGCTATTAAACTGACTATGCGACAGTTCTCGCTCTTATCTACTCTTGCTGCCCTTTGGATTGATTCGATGATATTTTCCCGGACGTCTGATTGGATGTCGTTTGTCTCAGAAAATCTACACACCAAATTCAGTAGTCGTTTGGATGAGTCCGGCCTTCCGACGCTGATGCTTTTTTTCGATTTCCTCACAATTCCTTGCAGCCATTTCACCTTGTCGTCCTAGCACTTCCTTTTTACCTGAGTGACTCATTTTGTTGTATTTGTGTCTTTTCCAGAACATATTATTACTTCATTCATTCATTGATCAATTCACGTATTTTATCTTTTATTAAAGAATCTTCAGTTAATTTCGTAGTACCCATGTTTGTCTTCAGAACGCCTGTGATTGGTATTTTTATTGCGGCCTACTCCTCTTCAACTGATCTGCCTACTGTTTTATTCCTTATCGCAGTATCCTACGATCTTCCACACTGATTCTTCGGTACGATTCACTTAGACTCTAATCTGCTTTTCATCCTTACTAAATTGTGATCTGAGTGTATATTTGCTCTGGGGTACGCTTTACAATCCAGTAAAGAAATAACGGAATTCGTCGTCTCGTGGCAAGGGAAAAAAACATATCTTCATTGCAGTTTGACGTATTTTCATCAAGTGAAATCAATTTGCGCTCGTTGAGAAAATTAAATTTGTGATACCACATGCTCGTACAAAAACTACACGGCAGGAACGCGTAAAAATAAATAGGCGCATGTCCTTTTTCCAGTTGTACTAAATATAGTATGTGCATAGAAATGTAGGGAACGCAAAGGTCTTGCGATAACAATATTTTATCCTTGAAATTATATGAATTTTTCTTACCCGCAGTGGGATATTCTAAAGACCACAGGCCAATAATAATTCGTATCATGTCGCCTCATATATCTCCGTATTCCTTTTTCCATGTTATTTTATAATGTCCATATTCGAATACTGAATTGTAGTTACGCATTTACTGCGTTATTCATCATTTTTGGGTATGAAAATCTCCTCTATAACTGGTGGAACTAGGAGCTGTGCGATCTGTAATTTCTGATTTGATTTGTACGTTCCTAAATCTAAATACTGTGAATGAGTTGTCACATATCTGGGGCTGGGACGAAATGTTTTATTTTTTAATTTTTCGATTACTAGTGTTTTTTTTTTTTTTTTTTTTTTTTTTTTTTTTTTTTTTTGCAATGAGATACCGTTGCGACTAACTTTGGTAGGTAGGTTGTATTTAGAAACGTTTTCCAAATTATGTTCAATTTCATATCAAGACATTTTAGACGATATCTGACGTCGTTGTGTCTCATGACTTAATGTAACTCTGATTTCTGTAGCGGCTGGAGGGGGTTGCTAATCTTGTCTTTATATCTAAACGCTAAGAAACATGACGATAACTGGCAAGTATCAGCGCAATAGTGGCAGGAGGTTCATTGTTCGCTGCTTCTCATCTTTCCGCTAAAGTCATAGACTCGGACGGTGGCTAAGATAACTCATTCTTATGCGGTTGACCAGAAGAGCCTTACAAAGCTATCATAATTACTGAGATTCAGCCGTCCTTCGACAATGGTAGGGTTAGGATATGAAACGGTATTTAAAAAACCTGACCTCTCTTCACAAACGGGGATAGAACTCTCTGTGCACTGTCAGCTGCAGTCTGAGATGGACAGAATCTGTGTCATATAACACATTTCACTTTCGACAGAAGCGTTAAGCATCTGGACTTTCAGGATGTGGTTAGGTTCCCTGTTGGAGTTAGTTCTGAGAGAGGTTCTCATTTTGTTAGTTGGTTTGTCATGTTGCGAATGTACATCTTATCTGTTGTAGCCTCCAAGTAAAGTCCAAGAGTCTCGTGACAGGTTTTCCTCCTCGCACCGCCGATGTGGCTCTTGTCAGTATTGCCAGTAATAGTGTGCAGCAAAGTTGTCTTCGTGTTATTATTCTTGGCTGCTGTCCCAACTCTAAAATTCTGCAGGATACGTCTCGTCGTTACGACATCTTTTTCGCTACCTGTCTCATCAGCACAAGATACGCAGTACGTGACCGTGGAGATATTTTTGATACCCATAATTCCATCGCTCATGCTAACGGGTCCTCACCAATGACTTATAGCGTCACGGAAAGTGAGTACCTTTGTCTTATCGATTTGGAAATGGTAACTGCTTTATTTGTATGTTGGTTTGACAGTATTCATGACGCAGCATCGCTGATGAGATTTTTGATTAGAGAAACAAAACGATTTCTAATTCCTACCTTGAGCGTTTTCGGCCCTTTATCTTTAAAGACTTTCGATGATTTTAGTACCTCTTTCATAGATATGTAGCTCGTTAACTGGTCTCTGTATCATATTGCTGATCCATCCAGTTCTTATACAAATGATTCAGACCATCGTCAGGAGGAAGTTGACTGGGCAACATGCGTTTCATTTCGTTTCCATTTCACTCTATATTCAGTAGCCTTGTAAGTAGGCTGTTTAGGTTTTTTTATTGATAACGCCACCTCAGTATGAAAATCACCGGCTGTGCCGTGTGCAGTCTGTGGCTGCTTTGCATTGTTGTAATACTCAACCATTGTAGTGTTAGGCAGCTGGCTGTGAACAGCGCGTAGCGCTGAGCAGTTTGAGGTGAGCCGCCAGCAGTGGTGGATGTGGGGAGAGAGATGGCGGAGTTTTGTAATTTGTCATGATATCAAGGTAAATACATTGTTGGTTCTCTATTAATATCTTTTATTTGCTAACTATCCCTATGAGTAGTTAGTGCCTTCCATAGTTCGAATCTTTTATTTAGCTGGCAGTAGTGGCGCTCGCTGTATTGCAGTAGCTTGAGCAGCGAAGATTTTTGTGAGGTAAGTGATTTGTGAAAGAGATAGTTTAATGTTAGTCAGGGCCATTCTCTTGTAGAGAATTTTGAAAGTCAGATTGCGTTGCGCTAACAAAACATTGTGTGTTGAAAGTCAGATTGCGTTGCGCTAAAAAATATTGTGTGTCAGGATAAGCACAGTCATGTAAAATTTTTCAAAGGGGAAGTTTCATATGTCGACCCTTAGCCTAGGATACCTCACTGGAATCTTCTGATTTTTTCTTGTAGTTTGTATAATTAGTGTAGATTTTGTTTATTGCTAGCGCGTAATTGTAGAGAGAATCTCCATTGTAGTTGTAGTTTTTCAGTGTTGTATAGTAAAATAGTTGTGGCATGCATGTAGATTTGCACCAAGTATTTCGCAGCTGCAATTAACTAGATATTATTTTCAGTGTTATGTTAATGTGTTCTCTTATTTTTGCTCTTCAAATTGTGTTTTTTCTGTGTTGTCGTGTGAAATACTGTGACAATAATGGCGTGTGAAAAGCGTAACACTAGGCTCCAAAGTAAATTGAGAAACGACAGCGAAGACGAAAGCAGTATGTTAGCGCCGCAGAGTAATGAATTAACTAATGTTAAAAGTAGTAATTTGGTAATTGCGCATATGGAGATGGAGCGGGTTGCAAACAATGGTGTAGACAGCGAAACAATTAGAGAACAGGGAAGCATTATCGATCGATCGGTCGGCAATAGCTCGGCTCAGGAATCCGAAATGACACGAGACGATCTCACAAATACTGTAGATTCAGGTTTTGGATCCTCACCGTTTTCTCAAATAAGTCAAGACACATTTTCTGCTTGTCAAAATGTGAATGTTGCCGGTGAAAATGCACTGCCAAAAAGCATAGAGAAACAGATTCCAGACACTAATACATTATTATTGCAATTAATGCAACAAATGGAACAAAATCAGAGAGAAATGAAACAAATGGGACAAAATCTTCAAAAGTTAGACACAATGGAACAAAATCTTCAAAAGTTAGACACAGTGGAACAAAATCTTAAAAAGTTAGATACCACACTTGAACAAACACGTGAGGATTTAACTAATGAGTTACATCACATTGAATCGAAATGTCAAAAAGTCTGTAATGACGTAAAAACACAAATTTGTGAACATTTCCAACCTATTTTTTCGCGGCATGAAAATGCACTACAGAATCACGAAGCAGCCATAAAAGAACTGCAAACTACTGTTCATGAAAATCATGAGACCTTGCAAGCTAAATTTGACTCAGTTGCATCTACCGATTCGGTTACGCAACTTGCAAAAACCCAGGAAAACTTAAAAGACACAGCAGAAAAACACACTGAGGAAATAAGTACATTATCGGATAAAGTAGCTGAACTTTCAGATCAGTTCACTAACTTATCTAGGAGGGTAGATGATGATCTGAATGACACAACACCTGTAGCCTTCACTGACACAGAAGAGTATGAACAAATTAGAAAATTCAAACAAAATCAAAATCAAATTAATACGCAACACCAAAGAGAAATCCGCGAAGTACAAGATCAGCTGACACAGGTAATACAAGAATTACGTATTTCAGAGGACACTCGCGCCCCAACACGGGAAGAGGGACATAGAAATACGGAACAACCACAAAATAATAACACAAGACACTTCGGAAATTATGAAAGAAATTGGCAAGGCACACCGAATTTTGAGATGGAACCGCCGACACGACGTAACAATGACCGGTATGCTACTCGCCGACACGATGATTTTGACTATAAGCTGTTCATTACTACACGTAAATTTAAAACATTTAAGAATTCTGCCAACGACATTCATCCACAAGCATGGCTCCATCAATTCTCTCATTGTTTTCCTCCCAACTGGTCATTGGAGCACAGGTTAGAATTTATGTGTGGCTACTTAGAGAATGAACCAGCTGTAAGAATGCGATCGGTCATTCACGATTGCCACAGTGAAGGAGAATTTTACCATGCCTTCCTCTCCGCATACTGGTCTCAAGCCACACAAGACCGAGTAAAACATGGCATCATAATGATGAAACATTTCGAACAATCTGAATTCTCCAGTCTTGTGAAATATTTTGAAGACATGTTGCATAAGAATCAGTATCTTTCAAACCCATACAGCCCTTCAGAACTCATCCGCATTTGCTTAATGAAATTACCTGAACATTTACGGCATATTATTTTAGCAGGACGTTGTAAAGACGACATTGAAGCTTTTCAGGGACTGTTACAAGAACTGGAAATTGACACTGACAGTCGCGGGATGCGAAAACAGGAAAACAATCACTACAGGTCACATCCGTCACAATTCCGTGACGACAGAAATAATAAATGGACACGACAAGGCTACTCTCACAACACAAATCGTGACCAAAACAGACACCACCCTTATGACAACCGTTGGCAGAATAATAGTTACAGAGAAAGATCGCATTTCCGTAGTAATGACTATGACAGAGACAATCATAGAAACAGACAATATGGGAACCAAAACAATTATTATTATCAAGGGTGGCAGAATGACTTCAGACGCGACGGTTCGGCGCGCAGTTGCGATTCCGGGAGAGATTCTCCACCACATGACCGACAAACAAGAAACTATGTAAACTACCGACATAACGACAGACCTGAATTGCATCAGAACTGGCGGGATTCTAACAGAGCTGGGCCCTCTCCGCAAGGCGAATTTGTGGAGGTTCGGTCTCCGAATCCCATTAGCGACGCGCGCCAGTGGAGAGACAGACAATGACCCGCACCGCAGGCAGACACCTGCGCCGGCTGGCTCCGAGAAAAATAACATAGCGCTAACCTTGAGAAAAAAAATTCCAGTATTCTTTACCGACGTATACTACTTGACAATTGCGTTAAAGTTGAAACTCTGCATACTAGGAAGAGCAAAGGTTTACACCACATTCCACACGTAAAACTGTTTATTGAGAGATAATATGCTTTTTTAACTTGAGATTTTAATGCAACATTTTGGTTTATTTGAAAATACATTCTGAAATTAAAGTGCTTTCTGTGAGATACCAGATGACACAGAGGTTAGTTTATGTGACAGCTACACGATGTTATCACGACGCTACTAATGAGTGACAGTTTACAATGTTGCTTTTGCGGTGTATCTGTTTTATATCTGCACAGTTTTTCTGAATTCTTCTGGAAAGAAAAACATGTTTTAGTAGTAACTTTTGTGGTATAGCAATAATGAGGCAGCCTTTTTCGTGGCACAACAATACGTTACAGCACAGTACTTTCTTCATCACAACAATAAGCATAACTAAGATATCTATACGCAAAGCATTTCACTTTTGTGTATCATCAGGTAAGTACATTGACTTCTGCAGAACTTAGCTTTCGGAGGACGATAACTACGAGACTTCCACAGAGATTATCTTACAACATGACGCACAGTTTAGCGCTACAGGACACGTATTTGAGTGATTAATTTTGTACTTAAAACATTTATTTTTAAAGATTTTTGAATTACAAAGAAAGTTTTCTGAGATATATTTCACTCCATTGCTGTAATCTGTAACACCTGAGGGTATAATTACATTAATCCTCAGGGGGGTACACACTTACTTTGTGTACCATGTGTTTGGCAAGCACAAGGAGCCCTAGCTAATATGGTATTTGCTTATACAACTTTACACATCGGTACCATATTTCTCCAACACATAAATTACACAGCTATCTGATTATTTACCTGAGAGAGACAAACATTTTTTTTACTACATTAGTGACAGACGTTTACGTAATTTCACAGTTGGATACCTTCACACTTATGAAATTGTATTTTGTCTGTAAAGGGGAAGTTTCAGCCTCTGTAAATGCACGTTAAATGGAGTGCATGAAATGCATCATATAAGCAGGGCAGTGTGGTGTGACAGTTTTCGTCCCAGACTTGCTTTCACGGGGTAGTACTACGATGGTCTCATTAAAGAAATGGTGGGAGAGAACATCTGCACATTCCTGAATGACCTATATTACTCGCGGGACGTAAGAGAGTTAAGAAGTGAGGTTTCCCACCAATTTTGCAGGCGAGACGTTTCAGTGGCGGTCCTAGATCAGCTTTGTAGGCTTGTATTGTGTTCCAGAACATTTCTCTATTCTCGGACGCACAAACAAAGTCCTTCTCCCGCGTTTCCTTTCCAAGGCTCTTTTTGGAGCAGTGCTTCGCGCCTTAGAGTGTGGATTGGTCAGACACGACACTCCGAAAATATAGAAGCGAATTATAGTTAGGCGAGAGACGCAGCAGTTGGCAGAAGGACAGTGAAGAATGAAGGGTCGTAAGGGAGATAGACAGTCAATAGCCAGCAGAGAGGAAGAGAAGATGCCAAACGGCACGTGCGTGCGGAAATGCATCTGCCATCTAAGGGTGCAACTTGAAATGTAATTGCAAGTTGCTTTGGTGGAATGTTAGGACGCGAAGAAACCCAACAGCGTCAGTGCTTTCAGGAATAGACGAAGTTCATAACCATTTAAAGTAGCTTTCATGTTGAGAAGATAGTCGTAGCGAGTCAGTCGTGGTGATTAAGTCTGTGAACGTACCCTGGCCACACATGAGGAAAAGTACGGGCCTACGGTAACGCATTGTGTTATCATGAATCAACGCTTCATTTAATGGAACTGTAAACTTGCTCTTCCGCTAAAAGTTGTGTTTGACTGAGATAATTTTTCATTAGTGCACCCACATGTTCAACCACGTCTCTTTCAATTCTGGAACGGGACGTGCTTTGTACTCACATGGATAACAATCCATACAGTGTTAGACTGCAATCCCTCAGTTTCCAGAGATGCTACTACACGGATCAGTGGAAGTTATATGCATTACTTACAACAAATTCGTACGTGATTATATCATTGATTCAACTACTATGTTTTTATTCAATGATTTAATATTATGTATTTAGTTAATGTCAGTAAGTACTTCGGTCCACTACTTACGGTATCATCATGAGCCCCGTCCTGTTCTCATAGTAACACTGGGAATCCAACGTATAAAACAGTGAAAACGTTTCTGAATATAAGGTAGTCGTCTCCACAAGTCTGTACTGAAGCGAGCGTTTTGTTTGAACAAGCTTAAACTGGATTTAGAGTGTTTCACTTTCAGGGATTAAAATTATTCTCATATCATTTAGAACATGGGATGGCTATGGTATGCAGGTGAACTACAAATGGACTATAGAAGGAGAGAGAATATTTGATGAAAGCATTTCTGATGTGTTGTTGCAGGAACGAAATCACTATCATAGAATAGTTTCATGTCAATTTTGATTTCACCTACCATAATCTTCAGTTTATTCTCCGCTAAACAACTACCACCTTTCAGTATTTTTAAAAGTAGCGCTTCTTTTCCTCTTGTTTCGAAATATGCACATACTACATCTCTCAGCTGACGGGCCGCACTTACGAAGCTTCGTCCGGGATCACTCTCAAATATTTTGCATTCGCAGTTTCATAGCACTCGTCATTAACTTAAAAGAATTAGATAAGTCTATTGGGTTCATCTATTCAGTTGTGTCGCTGTTTTCTGTCTTAGGTACTGTGATAACGAAACATCACTCAATTTCTTGTGGGATGCGAGAGTCACTCCACATTTCATTGGACATAGTTGGTTGAAGGATTTTCCTGATAAAATTAAATGGAAATGCCGTCAATCCAAGGTGTGTTAAGTTTGCTGCGCTATTGAAGGCAGCCCTTCGGTGCGATGTCAAGAACTATCTTTAGTAACGTTCACTTAAAAGTGATGTGCTCACAGTTGAGAGGAAGAATGCTGCTAATGACTCACCATGTGCATCAGGAGGTGACAGAAAATGAATGTTGGGGAGCCAAAGAGATCAACCTTCTTAAGGATTTATATGGTTGGCCTTACAAAATGGACATCGTCGGCATTCAAGAAATGTTCAAAATAAACCATTAACTTATACCACGAAGGCCGAATGAAAAATCACGCGCCACCGTGATTACGAAGGTTCACACCATCAAGATCGAAGGTGAACTCCTTGGAAGACACAAACTGTGCAGGACGTTCAGCTAGGTATCCACTCTTAAAGAATGTATATTGAATCGTATTGTTGTATTGGAGTGACGAGAACTAATGGAATGAGATGGCATGGAAAGATATGCAAAACGGTCTATCGCGGAGCTTATCGTGAAACTGGCTATTTATTAAAGCATGACAGCAGATAGTGCGATAATATGTTTTATATGCAAGTAAAAAACATATTCAGAGGCTGAATTTATCCAGTGCTTCTAGGCAGTAGGAACTGCAATCTCACACGTTTTTCAGGAGCGATATCTCGCTCTAAGGAAGCATGATTTTTATACGCAGAAGAGGAGTAAAGCAAAAGCAAGTTATTTTGACCAGGTATTGGCCATAAACAGTGCTCTTACCATACTCTTACAACCGTTTTCCACTATTACTGGCTGTGACGTTAAGTATTCCCCATTGCCCTTGCTAGATAACGCACACGAGAAAGAATAGTAGGGGGCAGAGAGCCTACAACTTCTCGCAGCACAATAAATGACTTTCCAGCCAGTTTACCCTCCAGATTAACAGTCGGCATAATGGGATACGAATGCGTCAACGCATTGATGTTAGTTGATCTTGATACAAATTTCTTGGTACCTCTAATCTCCCGGGTTCCTTTCATATGCATTTCCTATTCAAATCCCAATCGGCCGCAGATGAAAGATTTGCTTAAAATTTTGTTATCTTACATCTTCCAATTTAGTAGCACTGTTTGAAGTTACGAAACCACCCTCTGCTTCCCTTGAAATCACTGTATGTCAAACGCAGTCTGATGTGCATAATGTAGAAGGTCACTAACACGTACATCCTCTAAATTGTATCGAGTTTCCTTGAAATACGCAAACGTCAGTTTTTGTAACATACGCGTTTTGTTCTCCCTTGAATATCAATAGTTTTCCTTAGGCACTACATGGTCCTGTTGCTGCGAGCTTATTCGAAATTTGTTCCTTATCGATTTTTTTACTACGCTGTGGATGATCTCCCATGTACGTAATTATGTTTAGACGGGATATGTGACTCCCTGTCCTACAAGGATGATGAACTACATCGCTCGACTTCTGTCCCAGAATCACTTTGACATGTTAAGCACATATCGTCAGTTTTGCACTCCTCGTGGGCATTGTCCGCATAGTTGATGGTATATTAATCCACACATTCCACTGACTTATCTTGCAGAATCACTAGTATTTCATATACCACTTCTTCCTCACTCTGCGAATTTCCTTGGGTTCTTTCTGACGAGATGAAAACTTCAGCAAATGTTGTTACAGATATAATGCAATGTTTGCTTTGTTTACCGTTGCCATTACTCTGCAATTCCACTAGGAATGTGGCACAGTTGTGAGTTACTCGTCGACTATGCTCCATAGCTTTATGCTGTGTTCACCATTAGATACCTACTACAAAGCCGCCTCCTTTCTTCCGTTAACACCCAATATTGTGACTACATGGTAGACAGTATGTGGGTGTCGAATGGTGTGAACATCATTAGCCTATTTGCAACCTCGCGATCAAAGAGTTCCTTTTCAGTTTCATTGCTAGCGAAATGTTGATCAAGTGATCCTCCTCAGACATATGGCGGATTACAGTCATGGACTGTGCGGCTGGTCCCGGCGGAGGTTCGAGTCCTCCCTCGGGCATGGGTGTTTGTGTTTGTCCTTAGGATAATTTAGGTTAAGTAGTGTGTAAGCTTAGGGACTGGTGACCTTAGCAGTTAAGTCCCATAAGATTTCACACAGAGATTCACATATGGCGGCTTGCTTTCTCAAGCACATTATCGCAAATGGGTCCATTTATTTCCTTCTTAATGTATAGTAGCAATCTAGGACTTGCAATGTTAAGCTGCGCTGTACAGTGATTTTTATTCCCTTTATCATCTGCAATGTTAACTATTAAAGCATGACGGCGTCATCTCTAGCTGAGAATGTAGAAAAGATGTGCTGTTTCAGTCTCTTCAGCGATTGTTAGTTGTTATGGAACAATAATGACTTCCATTTCTTTTCGGCATAGAGTAAAAATTTTTTACTTGTACCTCTTAACATCGAGGTACACCTTGGTTATTAACGCTTTGGTATAGCTCGCTTAGGCAATGGACCTAAAATTCTATATTTCGTTTTTGGTAACATATTTTTCGCTAGATGTATCTGACAATAACAGATTTCGACTTATGTTTGGTGCAATGTATTAACAATTGTTTGACCCCGCCGTATCGACATTTAGTCCTCAAACTCGCCCCAAGACATCATCAATTTCGTCATCAAGTGAAAAGTCTTCTAATGAACTAATGTTAAGTTTCCTGTATACGTCACCCCGAAATAATTCAGCACTTAGGAGGCCGACGTAAAACTGGTAAGTGCAGTTATCCGAGAAGTCCACTGGCCGTATTTCGCAGTTCGCGCGGGGGGATGTTTGCCGAAACTTAAATCCGTCTGTGGAACTGGCTGTCTGTGTATTTACAAAGGTGTACACAGAACGATCATCGAATAGATTTTTGCACGTATCAGTGGGCAATAAACCTTGAAGGCAGTATTTGGATTCTAGATATACAGGGTAGTCCACTGATCGTGACCGGGTTGGTTCGAATGGCTCTGAGCACTATGGGACTCAACTGCTGTGGTCATGAGTCCCCTAGAACTTAGAACTACTTAAACCTAACTAACCTAAGGACAGCACACAACACCCAGTCATCACGAGGCAGAGAAAATCCCTGACCCCGCTGGGAATCGAACCCGGGAACCCGGGCGTGGGAAGCGAGAACGCTACCGCACGACCACGAGATGCGGGCTGATCGTGACTGGGCCAAATATCTCAGGAAATAAGCGTCAAACGAAAAAACTACAAAGAAAGAAACTTGTCTAACTTCAAGGGGGACACCAGATGGCGCTAAGGTTGGATCTCTAGATGGCGCTCCCATAGGTCAAACGGATATCAACTGCGTTTTTTAAAAAACTAATCCCCATTTTTTGTGACATATTAGTGTAGTACGTAAAGAAATATGAATGTTTTATTTGGACCACTTTTTTCGTTTTGTGATAGATGGCGCTGTAATAGTCACAAACGTATAAGTACGTGGTGTCACGTAACATTCCGCCAGTGCGGACGGTATTTGCTTCGTGATACATTACCCGTGTTGAAATGGACCATTTGCCAATTTCGGAAAAGGTCGATATCGTGTAAATGTATGGCTATTGTGACCAAAATGCCCAACGGGCGTGTGCTATGGATACTGCTCGATATCCTGGATGACATCATCCAATTCTCCGGACCGTTCGCCGGGTAGTTACGTTATTTAAGGAAACAGGAAGCGTTCAGTCACATGTGAAACGTCAACCACGACCTGCAACAAATGATGATGCCCAAGTTGGTGTTTCAGCTGCTGTCGCGGCTGATCCGCACATCAGTAGCAGGCAAATTGCGCGAGAATAGGGAATCTCAAAAACGTCGGTGTTGCACCCGTACCATATTTCTACGCACTAGGAATTGCATGGCGACGACTTTGAACGTCGTGTACAGTTCTGTCACTGGCACAAGAGAAATTACGCGAGGATGGCAGATTTTTAGCACGCTCTGTATAGCGACGAAGCGACATTCACCAACAGCGGTAACGTAAATCGGCATAATATGCATTATTAGGCAACGGCAAATCAACGATGGCTGCGACAAGTGGAACATCAGCGACATTGGCGGGTTAATGTTAGGTGCGGCATTATGGGACGGAGGATAATTGGTCCCCATTTTATCGATGGCAATCTAAATGGTGCAATGCATGCTGATTTTCTACGTAATGTTCTACTGATGTTATTACAAGATGTTTCACTGCATGACAGAATGGCGATGTACTTCCAACATGATGGATGTCCGGCACATAGCTCGCGGGCGGTTGAAGCTGTATTGAAATAACATATTTCATAACAGGTGGATTGGTCGTCGAAGCACTAAACCACGGCCTGCACGTTCACCGGTTCTGACGTCCCCGGATTTCTTTCTGTGGGGAAAGTTGAAGGATATTTGCTATCGTGATCCACCGACAACGCCTGACAACATGCGTCAGCGCATTGTCAGTGCATGTGCGAACATTACGGAAGGCGGACTATTCGCTGTTGGGAGGAATGTCGTTACACGTATTGCCAAATGCATTAAGGTTGACAGACATCGTTTTGAGCATTTATTGCATTAATGTGGTATTTACACAATCTCGCTGTAACAGTATGCTTTCTCAGAAATGATAAGTTCTCAAAGGTACATGCATCACATTGGAACAACCGAAATAAAATCTTCAAACGTACCTACGTTCTGTATTTTAATTTAAAATAGTGAGCCATACGTTTGTGACTATTTCAGCGCCATCTATCAACAAAAACAAAGAAAGTGGTCCAACTAAAACATTCATATTTTTTTACGTACTACACTAATATGTAATAAAAAATGTAGGTTGCTATTTAAAAAAAGGCAGTTGATATCCGTCTGACCTATTGTAGAGCCATCTAGCGGGCCAACCATAGCGCCATCTGGTCTCCCCTTCAAGCTAGACAAGTTTCGTTCTTTGTAGTTTTTTCGTTGGACGCTTATTTCGTGGGATATTTGTCCCGGTCACTATGAATGGACCACCCTGTATATTAAGGTCCGCTGAATTTCTTTGGCGTTAAAAGTATGCAGTCGAAGTGACCCGGAAAGATTGGATTTCCACCTGTATTGGGGAAAAGTATCGTTATCTCTAGCCGGGTGCAGTGAATGATAAATGAGAATCAGTATCGCTGCCACTTTCCGACACGGGTGGATACGCCAAAGTATCTGGTTTCTTATCTTTGTCAACGTTTCTTCACTTTTTTTCCTTAAGCCCTTTTATTTTTTTACGAGGATGTATCTTTTGAGAATTGTGGAGTTAAAGTTGCCTCCAGTTGTTGCTGTATCTCATTTGGGCTATCTTCCTAAGCATGAGGCATCTTTCTTTTCCGACATAATCTGTTGTTTCAGGCATGTCAGAGGTGGAGTGTCCTACATCTATTCATAGCTATCACTTGCACCGATCTGTACCGGAGCTGGCTCTTCCGCAACTTGGACTTCAACTTCCTGATGAGGTTGTGGCACCTTACCCGGAAGTACCTGACTGATTAACTGGACAAAACGCCCGTGATCAGTGTCAGCGCTCTCATGATGGCTCTGCATCGGACATCGAAGGATGCAGTTTATTCTTAAATGTTCTGTAGAGCGACAACTTGAGCAAGGTGGTGCCTGCCCAATTCTGGTAACCTGAGCGCGATGTCCACCTATGGAAACATAAGACGGAATGTTTTTTCTTTAGGTCTACAGGAACATTTAGCACTCCCCTGTTGGCTGTATGGCGATAAAAATTTGACCAACGCTCAGCAGAGTCTAACAGAACTACACAGCACTGCTACAGGGCACGAGCAGTAATCTCGTTGGGGCACTCAGGAAAGTAGTTTTTTTTTTTTTTGTCATCAGTCTGCTGACTGGTTTGATGCTGCCCGCCACGAATTCCTTTCCTGTGCTAACCTCTTCATCTCAGAGTAGCACTTGCAACCTACGTCCCCAATAATTTGCTTGACGAATTCCAATCTCTGTCTTCCTCTACAGTTTTTGCCCTCTACAGCTCCCTCTAGTACCATGAAAGTCATTCCCTCATGTCTTAGCAGATGTCCTATCATCCTGTCCCTTCTCCTTATCAGTGTTTTCCACATAATCCTTTCCTCTCCGATTCTGCGTAGAACCTCCTCATTCCTTACCTTATCAGTCCACCTAATTTTCAACATTAGTCTATAGCACCACATCTCAAATGCTTCGATTCTCTTCTGTTCCGGTTTTCCCACAGTCCATGTTTCACTACCATACAATGCTGTACTCCAGACGTACAACCTCAGAAATTTCTTCCTCAAATTAAAGCCGGTATTTGATATTAGTAGACTTCTCTTGGCCAGAGATGCCTTTTTTGCCATAGCGAGTCTGCTTTTGATGTCCGCCTTGCTCCGTCCGTCATTGGTTATTTTACTGCCTAGGTAGCAGAATTCCTTAACTTCATTGACTTCGTCACCATTAATCCTGATGTTAAGTTTCTCGCTGTTCTCATTTCTACTACTTCTCATTACCTTCGTCTTTCTCCGATTTACTCTCAAACCATACTGTGTACTCATTAGACTGTTCATTCCGTTCAGCAGATCATTTAATTCTGTTTCACTTTCACTCAGGATAGCAATGTCATCAGCGAATCGTATCATTGATATCCTTTCAACTTGTATTTTAATTCCACTCCTGAACCTTTCTTTTATTTCAATCATTGCTTCCTCGATGTACAGATTGAAGAGTAGGGGCGAAAGGCTACACCCTTGTCTTACACCCTTCTTAATACGAGCACTTCGTTCTTGATCGTCAACTCTTATTATTCCCTCTTGGTTGTTGTACATATTGTATATGACCCGTCTCTCCCTGTAGCTTACCCCTACTTCTTTCAGAATCTCGAACAGCTTGCACAATTTTATATTGTCGAACGCTTTTTCCAGGTCGACAAATCCTATGAAAGTGTCTTGATTGTTCTTTAGCCTGGCTTCCATTATTAGCCGTAACGTCAGAATTGCCTCTCTCGTCCCTTTACTTTTCCTAAAACCAAACTGATCGTCACCTAGCGCATTCTAAATTTTCTTTTCCATTCAACTGTATATTATTCTTGTAAGCAGCTTCGATGCATGAGCTGTTAAGCTGATTGTGCGATAATTCTCGCACTTGTCAGCTCTTGCCGTCTTCGGAAAGTCAGATGGTATGTCGCTAGACTCATATATTCTACACACCAACGTGAATAGACGTTTTGTTGCCACTTCCCCCAATGATTTTAGAAATTCTGGTGGAATGTTATCCATCCCTTCTGCCTTATTTGACTGTAAGTCCTCCAAAGCTCTTTTAAATTCCAATTCTAATACTGGATCCCCTATCTCTTCTAAATCGAGTCCTGTTTCTTCTTCTATCACATCAGACAAATCTTCTCCCTCATAGGGGCTTTCAATGTATTCTTTCCACCTATCTGCTCTCTCCTCTGCATTTAACAGTGGAATTCCCGTTGCACTCTTAATGTTACCGCCGTTGCTTTTAATGTCACCAAAGGTTGTTTTGACTTTCCTGTATACTGAGTCTGTCCTTCCGACAATCATATCTCTTTCGATGTCTTCACATTTTTCCTGCAGTCACTTCGTCTTAGCTTCCCTGCACTTCCTATTTATTTCATTCCTCAGCGACTTGTATTTCTGTATTCCTGAATTTCCTGGAACATGTTTGTACTTCCTCCTTTCATCAATCAACTGAAGTATTTCTTCTGTTACCCATGGTTTCTTCGCAGCTACCTTCTTTCTACCTATGATTTCCTTCCCAACTTCTGTGATAGCCCTTTTTAGAGATGTCCATTCCTCTTCAACTGTACTGCCTACTGCGCTATTCCTTATTGCTGTATCTTTAGCGTTAGAGAACTTCAAACGTATCTCGTCATTCCTTAGTACTTCCGTATCCCACTTCTTTGCGTATTGATTCTTCGTGACTAATGTCTTGAACTTCAGCCTACTCTTCATCACTACTATATTGTGATCTGAGCCTATATCTGCTCCTGGGTACGCCTTACAATCCAGTATCTGATTTCGGAATCTCTGTCTGACCATGATGTAATCTAATTGAAATCTTCCCGTATCTCCCGGCCTTTTCCAAGTATACCTCCTCCTCTTGTGATTCTTGAACAGGGTATTCGCTATTACTAGATGAAACTTGTTACAGAACTCGATTAGTCTTTCTCCTCTTTCATTCCTTGTCCTAAGCCCATATTCTCCTGTAAAATTTTCTTCTACTCCTTCCCCTACAACTGCATTCCAGTCGCCCATGACTATTAGATTTTCGTCCCCCTTTACATACAGCATTACCCTTTCAATATCCTCATACACTTTCTCTATCTGTTCATCTTCATCTTGCGACGTTGGCATGTATACCTGAACTATCGTTGTCGGTGTTGGTCTGCTGTCGATTCTGATTAGAACAACCCGGTCACTGAACTGTTCACAGTAACACACCCTCTGCCATACCTTCCTATTCATAACGAATCCTACACCTGTTATACCATTTTCTGCTGCTGTTGATATTACCCGATACTCATCTGACCAGAAATCCTTGTCTTCCTTCCACTTCACCTCACTGACCCCTACTATATCTAGATTGAGCCTTTGCATTTCCCTTTTCAGATTTTCTAGTTTCCCTACCACCTTCAAGCTTCTGACATTCCACGCCCCGACTCGTAGAACGTTATCCTTTCGTTGATTATTCAATCTTTTTCTCATGGTAACCTCCCCCTTGGCAGTCCCCTCCCGGAGATCCGAATGGGGGACTATTCCGGAATCTTTTGCCAACGGAGAGATCATCATGACACTTCTTCAAATACAGGCCACATGTCCTGTGGATACACGTTACGTGTCTTTAATGCAGTGGTTTCCATTGCCTTCTGCATCCTCATGTCGTTGATCATTGCTGATTCTTCCGCCTTTAGGGGCAATTTCCCACCCCTAGGACAAGAGAGTGCCCTGAACCTGTATCCGCTCCTCCGCCCGCTTTGACAAGGCCGTTGGCAGGATGAGGCTGACTTCTTATGCCGGAAGTCTTCGGCCGCCAATGCTAATTATTTATCAAAATTTAGGCAGTGGCGTGGATCGAACCCGGGACCGAAGACATTTTGATTATGAATCAAAGACGCTACCCCTAGACCACGTGTACATACGGAAAGAAGTTAAAAACCCTTAAATTTCTAACTTCTTAATATGATGGCACTATTCTACTTAGTTTACATTCCTGTCAATGTGATGAAATTTACTTATGTCAACATACACTCCTGGAAATTGAAATAAGGACACCGTGAATTCATTGTCCCAGGAAGGGGAAACTTTATTGACACATTCCTGGGGTCAGATACATCACATGATCACACTGACGGAACCACAGGCACATAGACACAGGCAACAGATCATGCACAATGTCGGCACTAGTACAGTGTATATCCACCTTTCGCAGCAATGCAGGCTGCTATTCTCCCATGGAGACGATCGTAGAGATGCTGGATGTAGTCCTGTGGAACGGCTTGCCATGCCATTTCCACCTGGCGCCTCAGTTGGACCAGCGTTCGTGCTGGACGTGTAGACCGCGTGAGACGACGCTTCATCCAGTCCCAAACATGCTCAATAGGGGACAGATCCGGAGATCTTGCTGGCCAGGGTAGTTGACTTACACCTTCTAGAGCACGTTGGGTGGCACGGGATACATGCGGACGTGCATTGTCCTGTTGGAACAGCAAGTTCCCTTGCCGGTCTAGGAATGGTAGAACGATGGGTTCGATGACGGTTTGGATGTACCGTGCACTATTCAGTGTCCCCTCGACGATCACCAGTGGTGTACGGCCAGTGTAGGAGATCGCTCCCCACACCATGATGCCGGGTGTTGGCCCTGTGTGCCTCGGTCGTATGCAGTCCTGATTGTGGCGCTCACCTGCACGGCGCCAAACACGCATACGACCATCATTGGCACCAAGGCAGAAGCGACTCTCATCGCTGAAGACGACACGTCTCCATTCGTCCCTCCATTCACGCCTGTCGGGACACCACTGGAGGCGGGCTACACGATGTTGTGGCGCGAGCGGAAGACGGCATAACGGTGTGCGGGACCGTAGCCCAGCTTCATGGAGACGGTTGCGAATGGTCCTCGCCGATACCCCAGGAGCAACAGTGTCCCTAATTTGCTGGGAAGTGGCGGTGCGGTCCCCTACGGCACTGCGTAGGATCCTACGGTCTTGGCGTGCATCCGTGCGTCGCTGCGGTCCGGTCCCAGGTCGACGGGCATGTGCACCTTCCGCCGACCACTGGCGACAACATCGATGTACTGTGGAGACCTCACGCCCCACGTGTTGAGCAATTCGGCGGTACGTCCACCCGGCCTCCCGCATGCCCACTATACGCCCTCGCTCAAAGTCCGTCAACTGCACATACGGTTCACGTCCACGCTGTCGCGGCATGCTTCCAGTGGTAAAGACTGCGATGGAGCTCCGAATGCCACGGCAAACTGGCTGACACTGACGGCGGCGGTGCACAAATGCTGCGCAGCTAGCGCCATTCGACGGCCAACACCGCGGTTCCTGGTGTGTCCGCTGTGCCGTGCGTGTGATCATTGCTTGTACAGCCCTCTCGCAGTGTCCGGAGCAAGTATGGTGGGTCTGACACACCGGTGTCAATGTGTTCTTTTTTCCATTTCCAGGAGTGTATTTCGCTATTAACTTTTCGCAAATCGCACTTGAAAAGAGTTTCACAAGTATGGTGTATTATACGAAGTCCTATAGGTATTGAGTTTCATCGGGAATTTTTAACCCCTCAGACACCCTTTTATGAATCTCAAAAGCCGTTGGCCGCAAAGAATTACGATGCAATACGAGGTTTATTCAAAAATTCCGTAACTTTGTCCAGAAAATTTTCAGCATCTAGCTTTTACTTAATGTCATGGTGTCCATCGAAATACTCTCCCCCACAATCGGTACACTGCTCTTGCTGTATCGTGCGAAGCGCCGTCTGGAAATTTTCTTTTATCTCATGTACCGTTTCAAACCTTCGTCCTTTCTACGGGGTTTCAAATGTAGGGGCCAGGACTGGAGAGTACGGAGGATAAGGCAGCATAAGAATTTCGTTTTTTGTGCAACAGTCACGCACTGACAGGGATGAATGTGCGTGTGCGTTATCGTGATGCAAGGACAAGGAATAGTCTCGACATATTTCATGCCGTTAGCTTCTGACATTTTCTCGCAGGCGGCGCATCGCCTCCCCATAGAACCATTGATTTATAGCTCGTCCCCGTGGAACGAATTCATGATTAACCAATCCTTCAAACTCAAAGAAGACTATCAGCGTGGTTTTGACATTTGTCTGACTTGACTAACTTTTTTTGTCTTGGAGAACCTTACCCGACCGATTGTAAAGACTGAGAACCTTTGTGTCAAAATCATAACAGTTGACTCACATCCCATTAACTGTTGTGATTCTCTTAAGGAGCATATCGTTCTCATTTGCGCGATCCAAGAACTCTTCATAGATTGCGAGGCGAAGACTTTTCTGCTTTTCACTAATGAGCCGTGGGACGAACTTGGCGGCAACACGATTCAATCCAAAATGCTGTGTCAGGATTTCATGACATTATCCAACTGAAATGTTACATTTTTTGCAGTCTCTCGGACAGTCTTCGAACTTCACCTACAGTTTCGGAGACATTCCTGACATGGAGCGTCGTCGGTATCCGTCGAAGGGCTTGCTGACAATGTTTGAAAGGTGTGAACCATTTGTAGGACCGAGTACGGCTTAAGCACTCATCACCGTAGGCTCCCTGCATCATTTGGTGTCTCTCTCTGTAAAGGTTTTCTTTAGAATCACAGAAAATTTAAAGCAGACGCGTTGCTTCTCCAACTCTGCCATCTTGAAATTCACAAATTGTAGATACAACGTTCCACTCAACGCAGCACTGAACGATAACTACCAGACATACAACGATGAAAATTCCGGCAGTTACACATGAAACAAAGGCGTGCGCATTGATGCCAGCCGCATTTGACTCCAACAATTGGCGCGAAATAACGAATGATTTTTAACAGACCTCCTACACACCGGACACTCTTTTCTCGGTCGAATTTCGACACTTTACTTAGAGTTAATTACACAGTACACCGTAGATCTTGTCCACAGATACTGCTCGCCTTCGTTGCATAAGTACCGATAGGTATCGTTAACATTTGTCCGAGCGGCAGTTCAGCTCCGTACAATGTGTACCAGCGAGCAGCCGGCTGCACACTTGGACTAGTCTAAGACGCTACACCTGAACCAAGGGATCACAGAAGGTAACTGAAACAAATGCGCAGTGATACGAACATTAATTACACTGAAATCTCTGCGATCATAGTAGTCCCCTGAACATGACAAAAAGTGGGAAATGGTTATCAAAAGGATCACAACGGACGGCAATGCATGCTCTCAAACGTTCTCCCATGTTAGCCACAAGGTTTATTAGGGTTTCTTCTGTGAGGGCGTCCCATCCCTCAACCATCGCGGTTGACAACTGCTGGATAGACTTTTGTACATATGGAAGTGATGAAATACTTCTTCCCAAGGCATCTCAAACGTGCTCAATATGACTTAATGTTCAAAAATTTGGAGAGCATTACACCCATGTATTATTAAGCCTCCCTACACCGAAATATATCCACAACCAAAAAGATCATGTTCGATAATGTTCCTGGTACATTGTATGTTCTCACATCTCGCCCTAAGACCTTACGTCTTGCATTGTCAATGATGATGGTTTTGGTGCCCCAGGTGTTACGATGTAAGGAGCCATTATGTTGCATGGGCGTAGTGACCTCGAAACCGTTGAACACTGTACACTCAAACTTCAACGCTATTGTGACACACTCATCCATCCCGAAGTGGTATTTTTAGAAAGCATTCGGCCATGACTTCATTAAAATGAATGGAAATGCATGATAACATCGATCAACGTTGGTGTTCTTGGGAGGAAATGGTTTCGGCGAATACACTGGCCTGCCGTTTCCCTCGATTCAAATCCCATTCAAGACTTGAGCGACGCATGTAGAGAAGTATTGCAGCACGTCCACATTTATTTGTTTATTTTTGTCAGTAGTCCTCTGACTGGTCTGAAGCGGTCCTGCAACAAACTCCTGTCCTATACCAACCATTTCACCTCTTAGTAGCCCTTGCAACGTACATCCTGGATGTATTCAGTTCTACAGTTTTTCGACAGTCCGTGTCTCACAATCATACAGTGCTGTGCTCCAAAAATACATTTTCAAAAATTTCATGCTATGCATGCGGTGCTTACATATACATTGCAATAATACCCTGAAACGGATACTTCGGACCATATACATGAAGGAGAAGTTTGAAGAATGCCGGGAAGAGTGAAGACAGCATCTCAAGCTAATGGATAAAATAATTCCAGTCGTTGTAAACATGTACCAGTTGTCAGAAAGTAAAGATATAGGAGGCTGTAAAAGAGATGGAGTTATTTATGTGAAGCCAGAATAGTATGGTTCAAATGGCTCTGAACACTATGGGCCTTAACTTCTGAGGTCATCAGTCCCCTAGATCTTAGAATTACTTAACCGTAACTAACCTGTGGACATGATACACATCCATGCCCAAGGTAGGATTCAAACCTGCGACCGTAGCGGTCGCGCGGTTCCAGACTGTAGCGTCTAGAACCGCCTACAATAGTATACCGCCTGAGCCGTGAAGTGGGGAAGAAAAGGAAAGAGGTGAAAGTTGATTTAGTGATTTATCACTGGACATCCGCTAACTTCGACCCACTAGTAATCGACATTCAGCGCCATCGTACCCTGATATTACATCTTCACACCATGCTAAAGGCCGGCCGGTGTGGCCGTGCGGTTCTAGGCGCTCCAGTCTGGAACCGCGTGACCGCTATGGTCGCAGGTTCGAATCCTGCCTCGGGCATGGATGTGTGTGATGTCCTTAGGTTAGTTAGGTTTAAGTAGTTCTAAGCTCTAGGGGACTGATGTCCACGGATGTTAAGTCCCATAGTGCTCAGAGCAATTTGAACCATTTGAACCATGCTAAAGAAGATAATGAATGGCACTAACCGCATTTACAACTTTTCCGAGTAACTGTTGAAATGTTTCCATACTTCTAAGTCTTTATGAAAAAGGAAGTATGTAGTAAAAGTAAGTGATGTACAATTAATGGAAAAATAGAATAAGGCAACTAACAACCGTGTGGATTTGTGTTGCATGGCAGTGAGTGTCATTAATGAAAACCGGTTACAATAATTTAAGAGTAAGTGCAAGCGGTTGATATGGAACAAGTTATGTATAGAAAGAGCTGTTAATCGCAAATTCAATTTATTCCGTAGTAAATTTTTGTTAATATATTCTATAAAATTGTCCAGAAGATCGGTTAAAAATAGAAAACAAGTAAGCTGTGAATAACGAAGAATTAATATGGATGTAAGAGAAGCAAAGAAATTTATATGAAGGTCCGAGTGAGTCAAGTTCCAACATTACTTGCACACTGCAAAAAATAATATAGTATGTTAAGGAAAGCAACTAAAAAGTCCAGAGAAATTCACATCCTGTCAAAAAGTAGTAATGCACATAGTATTCTTAAAACTATATAGGACACTGCTAAATTCGACGTAGGAAAGCCAGTCTGTGTGAAACAAAGCGTTACAGTTAAAGAAATTGACTCTATATTGACTGGTAATTCACACGCTGCAAGTAATGTGAAGTCACTTTCTCAATGCAGCAGCAAAAATTGAATTAAATTGTGCAGGTGAAGGAGCAAGATGATAATTAGAAACGTCATTCGACAAAACTTTAAAGCAGGTAGAAGTAGTACCAACATCCTTCACTGAAATTAATATTATTATAAAAATTTTAAAAGACAAAGGCTGCTATTGAGTGGACTGTGTTTCTGGTTGAATTCTGAAAAGTTGTTCTAACTTACTAGCCCTTAGTGACGTAAGTAATGCATGATTGGCACAGGGAATGTTTTCATTCAGGTTGAAACATGCTGTTTTTAAACCTCTTCATAAAAAGAATGATAAGACTGACTGAAACAACTGTCATCCAGCTTCGTTACTGATATCTTTTTCAAAACATTGGAAAAAGTAATGTATTCAACACCGGTCTCACACTACAATGGAAACAATTTACTCAGTGCATCACAGTTTCAATTACAGAGGGGTTGCACATCTGAAAATGCTATTTATCCATTGACACGTTAAATAGTACAACCCTTAAATAATACAATATCACCAGTTATTACTTTCTATTATTTTTTCCACGGCATTCAATTCTATACAACAAATTACTCTCTCTCAAAAACTAAAGTTTCATGGATTTTATGGCTTTACGCCCACCTAGTATGAAACATACTTAACAAAATAATGAAAAAGGTTACGCCGTATATTTCAAACAATGTCGGAATCGTAGGAAATTTCAGTGAGTGGAGAGAAATCGCAAAGGGAGGTCGACAAATTTAAATTTTATGTTTATACAATGGAATAACTTTCCACTTAACATTCACCAAGGAGGATAATTATCTTGTACAGACGATATTAGTTTCAAAACAAAGCCCATTAAAGCGAAAGCAACTGAAGGCATCGAAAGTGACATTTTCCAAAGAGTTATACGTGGTTAACAGGAAATGGACTGGATATAAATTTTGAAAAAGCGATCTATAATCATTTCTGTACAATAGATACAGTCATGGAAATAATTGATGTAAAGTATGAGCAAGATTCAGTAGATGGGTGGAGTGATCGAAACATTTTGGTATACATACTGATGAAAACGTGAACTGGACGAAGGATATAGAGGGCGAGCACAAAACCTTCCCTTGATTAGAACAACTTATTACAGAATAACCGTTTGACATAATAATATACGTTTGATGCCGCTACATAGATTAATATTACTATTTTATTAAGACCACTTACGTTAGCAATCCTAAACGTGTGTTCCCTTGGTAGCTCGGAGAATGTCGAGGCGGTATTCCAGTTCCCGGCAGGTGTTCGTCGACGTGAGCAACCGGTGTGACGAAGACTCTGTCCTTCATACAGCCCTAGAAAAAAAAGTCAACAGGTGTAATGTCTGGAGAGGGGAGTTATGTCCATATCGGTGGATTGGAAGGAACAGTCCAACACCATGGCCACCCCGCTCTCCACACATTACGCCCCTTGACTTGCTTTTCTGGGGTTATGACAAGGACAGTCATCTTCACACCAGTTGCTGACGTTGACGAACTGAAGGCTAGGATACAAGCTGCTCTGGGTATTGTATTGTATTGTAGTGTATTGTATGTGAACTGGGGACCTAGAAATGATTGAGAGGCTCTGTCCTCGCCGCAACCGCAGTGGACCACAACTCCACGACGACTACAGCAGTGAACTTCACCCCTCCGCCGCCCCACACCGAACCCAGAGTTACTGTGCGGTTCGGCCCCCGGTTTAATCTCCAGGGAACGTATAACACCACACGAGTATAACCCCTATATTTGCGTGGTGTACGCGTACGTGGAGAACTTGCTTGCGCAGCAATCGCCGGCATAGTATAGCTGAGGCGGAATAAGGGGAACCAGCCCGCATTCGCCGAAAAACCACCCACTGGCCGGCTCACTGGACCTCGGCACAAGTCCACCGGGCGGATTCGTGTCTGGGACCAGGCGCTCCTTCCCACTCCGGAAAGCCGTGCGTGAGACCGCTCGGCTAACCGGACGGGCCAGCTGCTGTGGGTACTGTGACAGAATACATGTTACGAAACACCGGCCTTGAACTGGAATACCGCCTCGACATTCTCCGAGATACCAGGGGATCACACGATAATGTTAACTAACCTAAGTTGTCTTGTAAAAAACTAGTAACACTAACCTATGTAACGGCGTCAAATGTAACGTATTATAGTAGTGTAATAAATATGTAATGTACTGAATCGACTGTGATTCTGTTATTTGTTTTTGCAGAGCAGACTCTAGTTCGTTATGAGACGCAGCTTGACTTTCTCGAAATTCTCGAGAAGTTTCCTGTATTCGTTTGAGTAAAACTGTCATAGGGTCAACTACCTCCTGAACATTAGTTTGAGTCACACTAGTTTCACCCGATTGAGCCATCTTGGTCTGAGATCGTGTCGTAACCATATAATCACACAATAATTAAAATCAAATGATCCGTTAAAAAGTGTGTAACATATACTGTTTACTCAGTAGCTAATGACGTGCTAATGGTTACGCAGATGACCGTTTTGTGACAAATAGTCTTATTGAAATGACACACAATTTGTAACACAAACTTCCGCTAATCTACTAAGGAAGTATGGTTCAAATGGCTCTGAGCACTATGGGACTTAACATCTGTGGTCATCAGTCCCCTAGAACTTAGAACTACTTAAACCTAACTAACCTAAGGACATCACACACATCCATGCCCGAGGCAGGATTCGAACCTGCGACCGTAGCAGTCGCGCGGTTCCGGACTGAGCGCCTAGAACCGCTAGAAGGAAGTATGTGCCTATCTACACTTAACTCTTTGCTACTATCCATAGACGAGTCAGCAGAATATCATATGACAACCTACACTTCTTCCTTGTAGATAACTGCGATATAGACTGGAATATCTCCACTATTTAACTCCTTTGTTGTAACTTTGTTCTCTCGTTTCGTCACAAATGGCTACACGAAAAAGAAAATACAACTAACATCATACAATATTAATCACAATACTCATACAAATTTTTTTGCTATGACAACCAAGTGTGTATGCTCATGTACGGGTCCTGTCACGGTCGCCAAATGTTTGTCTATTTTTTGTTTGTCTGTTGTCGATGTATTATGCTCGCAGTAAAAGGTCGTAACAACGTGATAAAATTGTCTCTGATAGTGCTGTTAAAAGAATTACTGTTTGTTGCGTGTATGAAGAGTCTTGGGAGAGACGGCTGGATATTTTTAGCAACTATTCATACATGAGATTGCAGGTTCGAAAGCTGTTCTCCACGTCTCTTTCCGTACATGTCGCATTCAATCTGAAACAATTCTGCCATTTCAATACTTCCAAAAATACTAATAAAGGTCGTGACGCTCACCTTTGTTCTCATGAAATAATAACGGTTTATTGTGTCTCTTGTACAATTCTCCACGTAACATCAAAAGAAGAGAACAGAAAACTCTAGTTACTCTTAGTTACGAGTAAACCACAGAGAGAGTAACATTCCGAGTCAACGATTATCATAGAGTCTCTCAGATAACGTCTTTGCCACTTAGCTTTCTCACAGTCGATTCAGTACATTACATATTTATTACACTACATTATATCAAACCGTTATTCTGTTATAAATTTTTATAATCAGGGCAAGACGTTGTGTTCACCCTGTCCTTTTGTGAGATAATTCATCACTTAGAAGGAAATTATTGGTAAAAAATGGCGAGTAATAATAATAATAATATAAAGTGCTTACTCACAGACATGTAGATACTTTTTCATTGGTGTGCATTTTGACTGCGCCATCACCATACATAGATTCGCTAATGAAATTTCTCATAACTCTAGAGCGAAAAGTACCCTTCAACCCGTTGTTAAGACTGTCAGTGCCCCAGAAAGGAGTTACATACGCAGCAATAAACATCTATGATTATTTTCGCAATAATAGTAATTGTCCGGCTGTGAGAAAAGCAAGTTTTAAATCTAACTTCCTCCTCTTGGACGACTCCTGTTCTGTTGACGATTTTCTGCTTAAAAACTGGTAGCCGGAAAAAGCTTCTTTTCGAGAGTACCTGCATGAGTAGGACTAAATGAACAATAATGTGTTCAGTGACGTTAACACTTATCATGTATCCACGTCGCTTGAATAAAACAATATTTCAAATGATCAGTGGATCATGTAAGTAATTGTAAGTAGCGAAAAATATACTACGCCTGGTAGACTCCTAATGTCCTGGAAATGACGAGAGTTGGAGGATGTTCTCTGTGACTTACAGGATTTAGGAAAGAGCTGTGAGCGAGTGTGTGAGGAGGAGGTGGGAGAGGAAGAGGCGGTGCGAACTCGGTCCCCGCGCCGTTAGAGAGGGCCGTTCCATTAGAGGCGTTAGCCGGCCGAGTCCGCATTCCGGCGCCGCGTCTCGCCGGCTGTCGCCAGTTCCTCGCTCGCCTCCCAGCCAGCAGACGCACACTGGCTCCCAGCGGGCGGCGCACAGTGGGGGAAGGAAAACGGGCGGCGGGACCGGCAGCAGCTCCCCGCTTCCGGAATGCCGGCAATTTGAATTTCCCAGTCGCCGTCCCATCAGCAGCCGGCGCGCTCTTCCGCCGTCGTTCCGTAAGGGGGAGAACCCTCTGTGTGTTGTCGCTCCCAGGCTCACACCCAGCCTCATCTGACATTCGCCTAGAAGTGCCCCTAACAACAAACTACAGACCCATTAAGAAGTAAGCTTAATTGCATACGATGTAGCAGCAATTGTATTACCATAAACAAAGTTCAATACGTTACAACTGGCTTGGAAGAAACGTCATGGCGAAAAATTATTCACCTCCAGGGGGCATCATGTTGATACCGCCTAACACCCCCGACTGTAATGATCATTATCATCATCATTAAGGATTGGGACTAGTTCAGGCTCAGAGCTGTTCACGCCATCTACAATGCTGTTGTCATTACAAAATGGTTCAAATGGCTCTGAGCACTATGGGACTCAACTGCTGAGGTCATAAGTCCCCTAGAACTTAGAACTACTTAAACCTAACTAACCTAAGGACCACACACACATCCATGCCCGAGGCAGGATTCGAACCTGCGACCGTAGCGGCCGGAGTTGTCATTACAGATTCGCTACTTGAACCAATGTAGACGGCGGGAAACTATTTGCCTTAGGGGCACCCAATCCTTCATACTGTCTAGTTACATTAATGTAACCACCTACCAAAAGGCTGAATAATTAATTTTGCAGCTCGAGCCTCTGCGAGACGTGCACGAAGAGATTCGATGAGATTCGGGAAAGTACGGACAAGGATGTGGAGCTATGTCACCTCCAGTACCATGTTTAGTGCGCAAACCATGTTTTTCTATTGAGGATCCATGGCCCGATCTCTGGTGTTCCCACAGATTCGCGACATGGTTGAAATCCGAGAAGCTTGGTGCCTAGGGAAGCACGGTAAACTTCTCTTGATGTTCATCGAACCACAATCATACTCTGTGAGCCTTGTCAGTCGTTGCTTGGTCCTGCTGGTAGGTGCCATCGTGGTGAAGAAAATCAAACTACATATAGTGATGGACATTGGTCCCAAGGACAGATGTACTGTTGAGTGGTACTTAAGTAAATAAATTAGTGAAATCAAAGTGAACTAGAAATTAGAATATAAATGAAAAACTTGGTTTAGTTTAGAGAGTTACATACTCGCAAACAGCGGGCAGAACAGCAGAACAGAAGAGACAATGACCATGAAGTCAGCAAGTTCCACATAAGCGGGCGCTGTCGATTCAGCCGTCAGGGCATCGCCCGACCGGCTCACGTGTTCTCAGTTGTCGTATGTGAGCAAAGGCCCTCGCCTACATCCCAAGAGCCAATGACCGACGTTAAGAAGATTCTTCGAGAAGCTTGGGCCCGACAGATGAAGACGGAGACGGAGACGGAGTTGAAGACGGAGACGGGGACGGAGACGAAGACGAGAGACGAAGGAAGAAAAGAAGAGTAGCAGTAGTTTTCTCTCAGTTTCGGTGCTGAAGACCGTCATGCAAGAAGAGTCTGCATCATGCACAGACGAAGCAAGTCCGCCGCTGTAATGGAATAGCAAGCAGCAGGCGCGGCGCCAGAAGACAGAAGTTAAAAGGTATTTGAAGTCTGGTTTTTACATACCCGGGTGACTCGTGAGGACGGGAAGGAGACGGCCTCACATCAGTAGTCACCTGTGAGCTGGGATGAAGACCTGACAGCCGAAGACTGGCAAGCGGGAGTCCGTGGTTCGAGTCTGCCACACTGGCCTTCCCCCGCCGCGCCGCTCGCTGGCCGACGCAGAACACACGCGGCCGCTTAGAGAAGAGAAACACTGGGACGCGACACCCAAGGTATCATCCGATGCACGATTTCGCTCGCAATAATCAAACGGGTCACCTCGCGCTGCGCGTCTCCAGTCAACTGGGCGAGACGGCGACACGAGATACACACCGCTACGCGTAATCAGACGCCGCCGCCGCCGCCGCCGCCGCCGCCGCCGCTGCCGCAGCAGAAGACTTCACAAACGACACAGCTGCCGCTCTCCGAACCAGAACATTCCGTAAGATACAGTTGTACAAATCTTCAATAAAAGTTATCTTATGTAAAAATAGTGTTTCATTCGACCTCATACCCGAGCCAAGGAAGAACCCACCCTGCCCACATGTTGTTAAGAGACAAAAGTTAATTTATTTAATATTTTCACCCTGACAGAATGCTTTAGAATGCTCATCCTGACAACTGACTTGCATCAAAAGAGAAAACCCAGTTACATTTAGTGTCAGAAGTGTCACATTTAGTAACACAACTGTTACAGTACAAATGTGTTGATTCATTGTTCATTCCAGGATTACACGATCGTCCAGGAAATGCCACGAAAGCATCTCCCAGACCTCAACGCTCCGCTGACCAGACTGGACCTTTCAGAGTGCTGTTGCAGGAAGATTTACTTCTGATGTTTCACGTCGTACACGCGATCTGTCCGACGGACCATGTCATCTGACTGTGCCATCTGTCGCCACTAAGCGGGCTTCCCGCTGCGTTTGTTGGCAATGAGCAGCAGTCAGCATGGGTGCGCGGAACAAGCACTTGCCGCGGATGCACACAAGCAGCAACGTTCGCTGAACGGCCTTTGAGAATACACTGTTCATATCCCCTGGGTTCATTTGGGTAGTCAATATCTCAACAGTGTAACGTCTATTTGCCTGTACTCGTCTCCAAAGCTGTCATTCACCTCTGACATCTATGGCCCATTAAGTACAGCCGTTGCCTCGGCGCCGGTTATAGATAGCGATACTTTGCTGTGTTTGGTACACTTTAACCACGGCGGCACGCCAGCAGTTTACAGAGTCAGCCATTTCGGGTATGATTCCATTCGTAGCCCGAAAGCCAATGACCCGGCCCCTTTGGTCGTCAGATAAATCGTTCTGTTTCAGCATTACGGTACATCCAACACGCTATATTTACCCTCCACTGCTAGCTCTACCACCAACCGTTTGTGAATGTTTATTGCACAGTAACTTCGAACATAGGAGGTAACCACACTAATGTGACTGGAACGTGTATTTACCGCGAGTGTACCCAACTTAATGGGAACCGTGTTCAGTCTGCGCACTGCATGATTAGCGTTGTTAGTAATGTTAATGTCATGGCTAGCCCGTAGGCGTCGGTAATGGTACGGCTGGTAGTAGCTTCGCTGTAGTTCATGTTTCGGCGTTTATCTCGTGCATGTCGGAAAGACATGAATCCCACATTAATCCCTAGCCTACACGTTGATCCTTCTACACCTGCTTCAGAGTCACGAAACGTTGCTTATACGTTGCAGCAGCGCCCCCGAACGGAAACTTTTGATCGCCACTTATACATCCTTGTCTCAGACCCTGATTTATATTTACTTTTTCTGATTTTGAACTGACTATTTTGGTGACGTCCTATATGCCTCTGGTTGCCTGAATAAGATACACGAGGTGTGCTCACTTGTCGATTATTCTTTATAGTCTCTTCCGAATATCTGGGTTTAAAAGATTTTCTAAATTAACGAAAGTCACCTGGGTTTATAATTTGACTTCCCTTTTTTTTTAATTTTTCGTGCCTCAGTCGATAAAAACGGAGCCCTTAAAGCATGATTTTATTATCCAAACAAGACTTGGTTGTCTCACTGGGTACTCCGCGATCGTTCATTAAATAAAGTACGGCGTTTCAGTCTTCGATCGCTATTCTTTATTTTCAATTACCGGTTTCGGGCTAGCTGCCCATCTTCAGATCTGTTAGACAATGTTAAAAATGTAATTAATAAGAGGGATACAGTTAGTGATAAAAATATCTTAGTTTACAAAAAGAAATTTTGGAACGTATTAAATGCCAACATACCATATGTTGTAGTTACAGAGTAACTTGTCCGTACAGAACACAAAGTTCACTGTCATAAGTAAAGTAATTTCAAGCTGTTAAAACATTATATCGCAGTATTTAAGAGTAACCTGATTGGTAACAGTAAAAAGTGCCCTCTACCTATAACAATTGTGCATCCGTTATTTCGCCGTATATATTAATGGCGAATATTCTTTTTAATAAAACAATTTTTAAGGTAATAACATATGAATAATCTTTTTGAGTGGACCATGAAACGAAAAATTTTTCCATTAATTTAAAATTTCTTTATAAAGAAACATAAAATATAATTAAAATGTAGATATTCTTCCGAAAATGTGCGTTTGCTCTTCTTTGTTTTTGATTGGTGGTGGAGTGGATTTCCCTACGTCAGAACGTATACAACGCCACTCCGAGTTGTCTTTCGCCGCGCCCAATTCACCTCGCCGCCAGTACGCTGAGGGCCGCTCCGCTGTAGCTGTCTCTCACTGGGGCGTGCTGTTGCATTCAAGAGTAAGCCTAAAACAGGTCTTTAAAAATCTCATAATAATTCCTGTGCATAAAATCACTTTGCTCATTAAGTAGTAGGCCTGGGGTTTTTCTTTGATGTGCGTATATTTCAATCTCTTCGAGCACGTTGAGATAGAGACTTTTTGGAGCTTTATGTAGCACCTCCATTTGTTCATTTATATTACTCACTTCATGTCTACTCTCTTTTACATGTGTTCCAAATGCTGTTCGATTGCTATGACTGCAATGTTCCCTGTATCGAATTTCAAAATTCCGCCCTGTTTGTCCTATATAATAACTGTCACATTCAGCACATTTAATCTTATATACTCCGTAATTATTGTATTTCATTTGTTTCGTCGTTGCTGGTTTATGTCTTAATCTATGTGTCATTTGCCCTTCGTTCTGAAATGCCACTGCGATGTTTTTTGGAAAGCATTTAGCAATTCTTTCCGACACACGCCCTTTGTATGTCAGGGTGACAAACTTCTCCTTAACTTTAATTTTCCTAGAATCGCTACTGATGCCCGCGGATTTGTTTTTGATCTTGTTAAACATACGTGTAACATCTTGTGTCCTGTATCCATTAGCTGCTGCTACTTGCTTAATAATACCTAGTTCTTTCTGCAACTCGTCTTCCTTTAGTGGCAATCTGAGGGCTCTGTTGCACATTGCATGAAAGTACGCTCTTTTATGCTGTGCCGGGTGGTGCGACGTCGCTACTATGATGTTGTCGGAGCAAGTGTCTTTTCTATAGATGCCGAAAACGTGCCTGCCTCCCTCCTTTCTGACGGTCAAATCTAAATAGTTAATCGCCCCATTGTTTTCCATTTCTAGTGTGAATTGAATTTTTGGATGCTGCTCGTTTAAAACTTTAGTCATTTCCTCCACGTCTTCTTTTTCCCCTTTGAATAATAAAATAGTGTCGTCAACATACCGTCTGTAATAAATTAACTTCTCCTTAATTTCTGGAAAAGAGCTAAAAACTTTGTTCTCAAAGTCATTCATAAAAATTTCAGCTAAAATGCCTGATAGACTGTTACCCATAGCTAAACCTTCATCTTGAATAAAAACTTTATCGTTAAAGATAACTATTAAAACTCAGTGTGAACTCTAGCATATCTACGAGTTCGACGATTTCACCCATGCTCATTGACTTATTTTTTATCAGGTTTTTCCTTATAATTTACAAAGTTTCCGGTATTGGTATATTAGTGTAGAGGTTCACGACGTCCAATGAGGCTAGGACTGCATCCTCTGGGATTGCAATGTCCTTCACTTCGTTCGCGAAACACACACTATTTTTTTACGTTGTAAACTTGCTCGTATTTATACGCAGATTTTAACTTACGGTACAAAGCCCTATTCAAGAGCTCATTAACGGCTTCCTTCCCATTGCAAATAACACGCATTGGTTTGTTCTCCTTGTGCAATTTTATTTGCGCTCTTGCTTCTGGTGTTCCTGGAATCATCTTTACTAACCTAGCTTTTTCATTTGGAGTGAATAAAAATTGTATTGCTTCTATCCTTGCCTTTAAATCTGTCTGAAACTTCTTTGTTAAATCTTTTTTGACTTCTTTAATTCCATTTTCCTGAAAAAAAAACCGCATTGTCTTATCTATATATTCCTTTTCGTAAATGACAACTGAGGTACTGCCCTTATCTGACTTAATCACGATTGCGTTGTTAGAATCCAGTTTTAAGTTAATTTCTTTCACTAACCTCATCTCACTATATTTACCGTTATGTAAAGTTTTGTGGCATTCAATTGCCTCTTTGGCTTTGATGGCGATACATGTCTCCTGGAAATTACTTAACTTAGCATCCCTACATGCTACCTTAACTTCTGCGATCATTCTCTTGATGTCTCGATCTTGCAAGTTCGTTCGCGGATTATGCTTAAGCCACTTATCCAAAAGCCTCTGCTCTTCTTTAGAAAAGACAATATCTGTTAGGTTAACGGGTCTGTCATAAAACTTATGTACATACTGTATTTTATCTGTTTCCCTCTCTGCCTTTGCTATTGCACAACAAGAAAATTACTAATCTGTGTAGAAACGCCATATTTTATTTTATTATCCGTCTGCCTGTCGATGTCTGTGTCCGTTTGTTAAGCACATTTTACCCAATATGAAATTTATGTCACATACTAAGGTCAACAGTCCATTGGCGGTATTATGAATGTAAGCTTCTACATCACTGCAATAAAGAGGTACGGTAATTTATGTCATAAATTCGGAAACTTTCTCATTAGAACCCATAGTGTGCTTCTCTGTAGTTCACAATCCTGAAATACGGCAAGAAGCAAGGTTTCACGGTACAACCAAAGGAAAGAAGTCAGAAAATTGTTAATTTGTAGTTACGTAAACGTCTTTTATCCGACTTCAGTCTTGAAATTTAGAAACATTTTGAAGTCTTGGTATCCGTGGGACCAATTTACTACAAGTATAAATATCGATAACAGGCAAACGTCGTCGAGGCAGTAGACCCTTGGAATGAATTATCTGTCTGATACATGAAACATCCAGGCATACTAAAACTGTGTGCTAGACAGAGCCTCGAACTTGGGACCATTCCTTTTCGTTGGTGTGTTTCGCAGGAGAGTTACTGTGAAGTTTGGAAGGGAGGAGACGAGGTACTGGCAGAAGTAAAACGGCGGGAACGGCGCGTGAGACGTGCTTGAGTAGCTCAGACGGTCCCATTGCGATGGAACCACTCATATGCAAATTACGGCGACGCTTGACAGGTATTCCACTCCGCGATCATGTTTTCCGCTGCCACGCCTACGTGGACGACTTGGCCCTCGTCTTCCGTTCAGCAGCCGACGTACTAGCTGCGATGCAATGTATTACCCGTCACCATGCATGGGCAGGGAGCGCAATGAAGGTCAGACGTAGCTTTCCCACAGACAGCGTAGCCCCCTTTCAACTGGTGGACACCCTTCACTGTCTGAGTGGCGTACACGCGAGACATTCGCCACACCTCGGCGATCTGTTTTCGGGCGTTACTGCAACGCATCCGGGCAGACATACAGAATCACCTACTACATCCCATGAACATGTGCCAGAGAGTCACCTTCGTCAATACCCACCCATCTGGCAGTCTGGCATCGTCCAGATTCTCCCATCACTGCCACGATGGTCGCGAGACTACAGGCGGGGTTTTTATATGCTCCGGAGACATCTTCAAAGTCCAGTATGATGCCCTCACCTTACCGAAGCGGGATGCTGGCCTCGAAATGGTTAACGTGAGAGCCAGGACCACGGCACTTTACACCGATACTATGCTCCGGTTATGGAAAAGCCAAAACGCAAGTTTTACTGGAATGTTGACTACCCAGTTCGCAGCTGTTTTGAGACGCCCACCGACGTCTTTGACACACATCCCACTTCCGATCTCACACAACGGCCATTTTCTTTGGAACTCAGTTACATATGCACCGAGCTCCTCAGGATCAGGGGAGGACCACCCGCGACATCTACCGCCTTCTCCGAACTTACCCACCCCGAAACGCCGTTGAAGCATGCCACCCCCAGGTTTCATTGCCTACAGTCTGAAAAACGATCCATCAACCATACCACACCACTGACACCACCACGATGCCGTACCATCTCTTCAACGGCAAATACACTAAAAGAGAGAAACTGCATCGCATCGCGCTGGCGGACTCATCCCTGTGCCTCAAGTGCAATGTCGAAAATACAGATTTACAGCAGCAGCTGCTTGGACCCTAGTACAGAAGATTGTGGCCTTCCACGTCGGAGCATCCCCACATCATGTCTCTCCTACTATGCTGATATATCGTGACGCGAGCTACTTACCATCGTCTAAGTGGCACGCCGTCAGGTGGATCAGTCGCCTGGATATCAACTGCCTCTTCCGGGACGACATCGTCGATCCAGCGGACTTCTGGATCCGTCCCCAAGTACACGACCACACCCTTCGCCTACATCGACACTATCAGGCCACTTACACGAACTGTTTAAAGAGTACTTTTGCCAATCCGCCTCGGAGCTGGAATCTCGAAGAAACGTGCCAGCCGAGACTGGACGATCCCACGTTCACCTTCTAATGATCAATGATAGAATGGACGCTGTTTTGACGCTGCGACAAAGTGGAGCAAATCTCAGCAAGACTTCCTAATTTCCTTCACTTGTCTTCATCCTCTAATTTTTTTTCCTTATACATGTTCGTTCACGGATGGCTCTGTATATGCAGCCTATTTGTTTTCTTTTACATGCACTCAAATAAACAAAAGGTAGTGATGGTGATGATGTTGTGACAGTGTACTTATTAATGTTTACAAAAAAAAAAGAATGTTGAGAAAGTATACCTAAAACGTTTTACGTTTCCAAGAAATATTGTTTTATTTTATGAAGAACGTCGTCTTTTATTTTCAGACTCCAGAAACCTTTATTTGTTTTTCTCATTACCTGCAATATTTTGCTCGTGTAATAAATAAAAAACAAAAGAAAGTCAGTAGAGGACATGCCCATGAAAAAAAATTGTTAGAACGTTTTCCCCCGAAAGGCAAGTGTCATATCAAAAGAAAAAGAAAAGGCCAATTGCCCACAAAATGCAAAGGTAGTAAGTTCGATTCTCAGTCCGGCATACGGTTTTAATCTGCCAGGTAATTTCATATCAGCACACACTCCGCTGCAGAGTGAAAATCTCATTCTGTCTAATACATAATTAAATTAAAATAATTAAATTTGTAAGGAACCCTGTGTTCGCAAGTGGCCAGTTTCTAACATACTGTTGACGCTAAATAGACTTTGTTCCTCTCCCAAAGATGCTTCTGTTATTACTCTTGAGTGATTCTTCATTATTTTTGAATAAGCCCTGTAAACTATTTCGTGAGATTCATACACTGCAACTACATAGATACATTTAATCCGAACGAAAGTTGCATCAATCGTAAGTTGACTGGCTGTGGTATGTGCACCGAGAAACGATCTGGAATCGATTGGGGAGAGGTGCCCAGCTCAGAATGCGCCCTCATATATCGACCCGTGTTTGGCCTTCGAGCAGGCGGCAGCTTAGTTCACAGAGTAGCACAACGTTAGACTCAGACAAGCGTGACATTCTGCGCAGAAGCTGTTCATATTGGCTGGAGTAGATGCTGTTCTCGTTGCAGAGATCACAGAGTTGGACCAAGGGCTCAAGCGCACAGTCCAGCGTCAGCAGTTTGCAGGGTCAAGCCCTGTGTTCCTGCACGAGGCAAGCAGAAGATCGGCAGGTAGTCAAAATTCACGGAGCCCCAGATAGGCATCCTAAAGACGGTAGTAGTCAGCCAGAATATGGTTCCCCTACTCGAAGGCATCACATCGACTTCCAGCAGTATCTGGCCTAGACACAGCGAAGGCTGCTTGTAGTAGTTGAGCCAGGCGACATCCTTGAAGTTGATGACTAATATAGAGTAGCTCTCGTAGATGACTGCAGACGGTGACAGACACTGCTTTCGTGAAAGAGCAGTAGTTATGGTGGTTCAATCTACCAACGTTTTGCAAAGCCATCAGCCCTCAACAAGTAGAAATTCAAAGCGGCCCGACTTTGGGCCTGGAAATGTTGTATTCCACGTCACATTGCCACAATCTGGTTCTGTACTACTTTGGTGACAGCGGCTTTCAGCCCTGTCGGTGATTATTGTCGTGCTGGCAATGTCTGTTTATAGTTTCTCGCAAAAAAAGCACGCTTCCTTGTTTAAGGATACGTTTGTGCTACAGCTTCGCTGCTGCCACCTTGCTGGTCGCTGCTGATAAATCGCGGCTCGCCCCTCGCTGTCAGCCTTGTCACATTCACGTTACAAGTTTGCTGCCCGCAAATCTCCGAGAATAATTATTCTGCAGCTGTTCACGTAGCAAGCAGCCAGTCACTGCACAGATTACAGGACACGTGACGACTTTCGTGGCGCAAACCACAAACCAGATCGATATCATCATTTGGCAAGGATCGTAGCGAGCAGCGGGTCGAGCAGCAATGGTGCAGATTAAATAGGAGAATAAGACACAGTGATAGACGGACGAATGGAAAAGAAAACTGAGAATCTGATACATTACGATAGGTTTGGCTGTAGGAAAGGTAAAGGCACCAGCGAGGCAGTTCTGACGCTGTAGTTGATAAAGAAAGGAAGACTATAGGGAAAGACGGGTAACATACAATATCTACAAGAATCAAGAGGGAACAGTAAGAGTAGAAGACCAAGAACGAAGTGCTCCGATTAAAACAGGATGTAAGGGAAGGATATAGCCTTTCGCCCGTGCTGTTCAATCTATACTTTGAAGAAGCAATGAAAGGAATAAAGGCAAAGTTCAAGAGTGGAATGAGAACTCAACGTAAAAGTACATCAGAGTAAAGATTCGCTGATGATATCGCTGTACGCAATGGCAGTGCAGAAAAATTACAGGATCTGTTAAGTAGACTGAATGGTCAGATGAGTACAGAACACAGACTCAGAATAAATCGAAGAAAGTCGAAAGTAATCAGAAGTAGCAGAAATGACAACAGTGAGAAATTTAACAATGTAGCTGGTGATCACGAAGTACATGAAGTTAAGGAATTCTGCTACCGAGGCAACAAAATAACCCTGACGAACGGAGGAAGACTGTGCGGCTGATCCCGGCGGAGGTTCGAGTCCTCCCTCGGGCATGGGTGTGTGTGTTTGGCCTTAGGATAATTTAGGTTAAGTAGTGTGTAAGCTAAGGGACTGATCACCTTAGCAGTTAAGTGCCATAAGACTTCACACACATTTGAAGATTTTTGACCGGAGGAAGGAGACCGTAAAAAGCAGACTAGCACTGTCAAAAATTCCTGCTCAACGTAAGTCTACTAGTATCGAACATAGATCTTAATTTGAGAAAGAAATTTCTAAGAATATACGTTTGGAGCACATCATTGTATGACAATGAGACATAGATTGTGACGAGAACAAAAGAGAATAAAAGTATCTGAGATGTGGTGCTGCAGAAGAATGTTGAAAAGCAAGTGGACTGATAAGGTAAGAGTTATGTCTTCCTCGCACGCTGTGTGGTCCGTTAATGGCTACAGGAGTCAGGAAAAGATGCAGTTCATGAATTCAGATACTAATTGATTCTACATCTAATATAAAATAGTAAATATATACTGAACTTTGTGGTTGTCCTTGCAGCGTCAGATGCTGACAGTAGGTTTGAATGCTGAGATAGTCACAGAATCAAAACATTTACAAATATCTCACTTTTCAGTACAATGTCTATTCAGATCTCGAGCCCTGACAACTATGAAATTCTGTAAATGTTATTGCCGGTCGGAGTGGCCGAGCGGTTATAGGCGCTACAGTCTGGAACCGCGAGATCGCTACGATCGCAGGTTCGAATCCTTCCTCGGGAATTGATGTTTTTTTATGTCCTTTGTTAGGTTTATGTTGTTCTAAGTTCTAGGGGACTTATGACCTCAGCAGTTGAGTCCCATAGTGCTCAGAGCCATTTTTTTAAATGTTATTCAGCTGGCAAACACACAAATCTCTTACAGTACACGTATAACCGCACAGAGCGAGGTGGCGCAGTGGTTAATACACTGGACTCGCATTCGGGAGGACGACAGATCAAATCCTTATTCCACCATCCATATTTACATTTTCCGTGATTTCCCTAAATCGCCCTGTCAAATTCCGGGATGGTTCCTCTGAAAGAGCACGGCCGACTTCTTTCCCCAACCTTGACATAATCACAGCTTGTGCTCTGTCTCTAATGACCTCACTGTCGACAGAACGTTGAACCCGGCCTTCCTTCCTTTTTTTAAGTACCGCGCATTTGCACAGGCGTAATCGTTTGCGGCAGCACGCTCGTGCATCCTCGTGCAGGTGTGAAGGCTGTAGGGAACGCTGCGCCGTAAAAGGGAGGGTGCATGTTTGAAATTGCTACCGACCGAATGGCGACTGCTACTGCAACCTTCCCCGCCCAACTGGGATGATTCGGAGGAGGGAGGGCCCTGGGCCGTGGATAGTGCTGAGGCAGTGTGGACAGAGCGCAGACCAACCCGCGTCCCAAACGTTGAGTCTTCCAAGTGCCAGGGAAACCGTCACGGAAAACCAGACGTAGGACGCATACGACGGCAAAGGTAGTAGCATGAAGAACGCTGAGGTAGGGTCCAGCAACTACCCATCAGTAGCGGCGTCAATGTCCTAAGGAGAGGCTACTTGTGGCGCTGGCGGATATGTCGTCGCAGGTGGGCATACTGAAACTTCCATTGGTGTGACGACTACGGGTGGAAGTACGTTTTGGGCGGATGGATGTGGCTACGTCCCGGCCGCCAGACGTAGCTCAGTTAAGAAATTAAAATTTCGTCTA
Organism: Schistocerca nitens; assembly: GCF_023898315.1. Classification (NCBI taxonomy): domain Eukaryota; kingdom Metazoa; phylum Arthropoda; class Insecta; order Orthoptera; family Acrididae; genus Schistocerca; species Schistocerca nitens. Next base: position 315,042,407 of record NC_064621.1, on the reverse strand, counting down.
CGGCAGGTTAATTGAATTCACGGAACCGTATGTGGTTGTGGTGGCGCTGATGCGTGCATGCGCTGTCGCGAATAGTATATGTCGCTCTGCAAGATGAACGATTCCCTTAAATGAGGCTTATTGTACACTTAATATTGGGACCTGACTTTCGGATGAAAATTCGCGATGAAATCATAAGCTGGTGCAGGGAAGTAAGGGCGAAGTAAGGCCCGATAGAATCTCCGATCTAAAAGTTCTGCCGGCGAAATTTTAAGCTCTGGTAATGTAGGATATGAGCTCAGAACCATCATTAAGGCGTCTACAGGTGAATGTGAAACTCGACGATTTGACATTTGCGTCTTGAACGTTCGAAACAAACTCTCTGCATCTTCGTTTGATTGTGGCGACGATGATGCTCTCCTGATGAGGTGTATTCCATTACGTTTGCAAAACTGTGCAAATTACTTGGGAAAAAAACGAGGTCCAATGGCAGAAAGAATTGTTTGTGGGAAGCCTTCGAGAGAAAATACAGAAGCGAGCGCCTTGATAGTGCTGGCGGTATTCGTCGAATTCATTTGCATAAAAAACAGGTATTTGCTGTAGGCATCAACGATAATCAGCTAACGAGTTTGCCAAAAGCAGCCAGCAAAGTCTGTATGGAGGCGGTGCTACCGAGTATCGGAATGTGGCCATCAGTAAGATGGAGCGGTCTGAGTGTCCGTGCAAGCGCGACATGTCCTATTTACTTATCTAAAACAAGTGAAGTCCATTGTTAGCAACGAGGGGGTTTAGGCGTGTGAAGCAGAAACACATCATTCAGAAGAGATAAACTGTTGCGGTGGACAAACTATCTTCGCATTGAGGGATCGAGAATACATTTCCGACAGCGCAGCCAACCTCGGCGAATGCAGCTTTTCAGCAGTCTTAGTGATTGCTCATGGGCCGTGTCTTGTGCAAACCGCCTTGAATCAATAGGAAAAGAATTCTGTGCTTGCGAATCAGAAGAATCGATATGTAAACAAGTAGCTTCCGATTCGTCGAATGCTGCATCTGTGCTAACAGATAAACGAGAAACTATGTCGGCGTTTGCCTGTTGCCCCGTCGGTCTATACAGGATTTCATACTAGTAATCTTAGAAGAATCGCGACCAACGTTCAAGGTTTCGTGCCGTGCGAAAATGCCGAACGTGGTCCCGGAATCAATGTGAGCTACACATCAGTCGGAGGACGTACAAACAGTGACGTAACTTCTACGAGCCAGAAGCTCGGGGGTAATAAGACGAGTGGTATCAAGCCAAGAGTTAATTACCAAAAGAAAGAAAATGGGAAACTAAAATGATGAAAGCTGTAGATGAGATCTTAGCGGAGTTCCAGAATAAATTAAAACAAAATACGGCGTCAACTACAACTACACCACAGGTTATAGACATAATTTGGGCACTCGCTTTAGGTCAAGCAAGGCCTTACGGACAAAATGAAGAGCTCAGAACTGAAAACGTCAGGATCAGGAAAGTACTAGCGGTTGCAAACGCACCAGATGCCCAGGAACCCATTCATCGCCTGGAACAAGAAATAGCGGAACTCAAATCCGAAACAGTATATTTACTGCTTAGAGGGACCCTATAGAAGAATCCAATTCTAAAATTATACAATACAAGCATACAGAGGAAGCAAGCCACACGTTATCTAGGACTGCATCTTGACGAAAAACAGACTTTTAACTATCATAGAAAACTGACAGTTGACAAAGCCTCCAAAATTATGCACAAACTAGCCAGACTCATCACAACTCAGTACATATTACCTATGAAGACAATAAGGACCTACCACATTGTGATATCTGAATCTATCTCATGGCTGGCCGGAGTGGCCGTGCGGTTCTAGGAGCAACAGTCTGGAACCGGACGACCGCTACGGTCGCAGGTTCGAATCCTGCCTCGGGCATGGATGTGTGTGATGTCCTTAGGTTAATTACGTTTAATTAGTTCTAAGTTCTAGGCGACTGATGACCTCAGACGCTAAGTCGCATAGTGCTCTGAGCCATGTGAACCATTTTTTTCTGTCTCATGCTTCGCTACAAATGAGTGGGCTCACAGACTGAACATACATACTAACACGACAATTGCAAGAAGAGGTCAACGTAGTGTACTCCTGAGAATGAGCGGAGCCTTCAACACCACGTTACTAGAGGCACTTTGCGTTGTGATGGGGACCTGTTCTCCAGACATAACAATACGATAAAGAGCTGCACTTTACTGGCTTAAAAGGGCAGGCTTGATAGTCACCGAAATTACAGGATCCAACATTATGAACAAAACACAAATGAAACCATGGCGGATTCAAATATGGCAGAGAGAGTGGGACGCATCCGACAAGAGTCACCGAGGACACTCTTTCTTTCCTGACGCACGCGAAAGGTTACATCTTGAACATGCCGACCCAAGCCGGGGTTGGTCCATTTCCTGACAGGTCATGGGCCGTATCCGGTACACTTAAACTGCATCGGATTAACTAACGATGAAATATGAGTTTGCGGATATAGTTGGACACCAGAACATGTTGCACTGCTATTCAACACGCTGGCATAAATGAGACCTATACAGAACGACAGTGTCATAGCCAGAATGTTACGTAATCCCTACGATTGGAACAAAATAAATAGCGTAGCCGTTAATGTATCGAAAAGCCGGCCGGGGTGGCCGGGTCTAGGCGCTACAGTCTGGAACCGCTACGGTTGCATGTTCGAATCCTGCCTCGGGCATGGATGTGTGTGATGTCCTTAGGTTAGTTAGGTTTAAGTAGTTCTAAGTTCTAGGGGTCTGATAACCTCAGAATTTAAGTCCCATGGTGCTCAGAGATATTTGAACCATTTTTTGTATCGAACACACTGCATGAAGAATACAAGCGCCAAAACCCATATGGAAAGAAGCGTAGACACATAAAAACAACACGACATACCACATGGGAGGACAAAAACACGACCACAGGTTCCGAAGCCGAGGAAGGAACTCTAAGTCAACATGACTCAGAAACGATGAACACATAAGGGACCCGAACGAACAACGTATGACACTGCACGCTACAACAGTCACAAACAACACAACAAGCAGTAATAATCATGAAACACGGAAACACTGACACCACATACTAAGACTCTAGTAATAACGACGCTTGGGAGGAGAAGGCTATGAGAAGTTTTATTCCGAGTCTCCTACTCCCCAACGACATATTGCATACTGTTTAAAGTATACTGCACACAAGCAGTAATGTATTGCTCGTCTTATTGTTTGTAGACAGAAGTGTATTCTCCTCTCTGTTTAAAACTACAAAGAATTAGTGTTACATATCAAATTATTTTCTGTACAAAGTACGTATAAAACTAAAAATATAGTGCATTAATTTATTTAAGGAATAATGTATTCAAGTAGCAATGAACTATATTCATAACATAAGTGTATTTCACAAGCAAAGCTAACATTCATGTATTCCATGTACCAAATGCTCAGGCAGTATTTACAGTATTTCATGTGTAAAATACAACGTGTACTTATCTAAGGTATCGCATAGAATATACCGCAACTACCAAATAGGAATAACCAACAGCTGCTGAATATCATGTAGTGTCCTGACATTCAACACTCACAGTAATATACCAATACACACAAACACAGTAAACATACATAAGCACAGACCATTTCAGATGAGAATAGTTTCTCATTTGAAATAGGTAGAAAGAGGCCATTGCCAACCAACATGTAACATAGGCTATATTACACATCCATATACAGTGTATCACTTCCCTGTACATATTGCCAATTATTTTCCCCTCACTCATTCTATTACAACTTTCCTTTGACATTTGCGTTATATGAATTATATTCTCATCAACTAGGCAGAAACAAATCATGTAGAACCATTTTAACAATTTTTAAGCACTCAATTCGCTGTAACCTTGGATAAATTTTTATATATTATGTTCTTTACATTATTTAAAAAAGCATTAACAACTGTGTACCAGTAAGATTGTAATAATGAGAAGTGTTTGCTGAGGGATTTAAAAGCATCCGAACCACCTTAAATTTCAAGGGTGTGCGTTACTCTGTACTGTTAATGAAATAAATAAATCTGCGTTCGGGAACATAGATCGACTACAACTCAGTGATAGGCGCACGGTCACTGACGAGGAAAAATTATCTGTTACACAGGAAATGATGAACTTTGGTGGAACTACGTATTATAGCCTGGCCATCCTTCTTCAGCTGACTATATTTAATCTGCGCACTGTTCAAAGTTTTGGAAGCAAATGCGATGGGGCGTTTGCATATTTTGTGGAATAATATCGTCACGATGCCATGGGACGAGGCATCGACTGAAAACACCAGTGGTTTGAGTGGTTGGGGTTTGTAGTGCATTAGGCAAGGTTGACGAAGCAATGCGTTTTTCAGTATTTAAAAAGCATGGTCACGGTCGTCTCTCCAATGTATCGGAATATATTTACGTCTGAGGCGGTTCAGAGGTGCGGCAATTTGTGTCATATTAGGAATGAGTTTTATGTAGAAAGTCAATTTTTCTAGAACAGCTTGCAGTTCTCGTAAATTCTTAGGAGATGGCAGTTACCGAATTGCTTGTATATGTTTAATGGAAGGACGAGCACCACTGGCATCGGTGAACTCATTCTTTGTTGAGAAAAGAACATTTCCGCAAGTTACACTTGAGGTACACCTCAGTTGAAACTTAAAAAAGACAGTCCAAATTTTGAAGGTGCTGTTAGGTTGTTCGTCAAGAGACGATTATGTTGTCAAGATAATAAAATCAAGAAGGTACCTTGAAGGTGCTGTTAGGTTGTTTGTCAAGAGACGATTATGTTGTCAAGATAATAGAAACAAGAAGGTAACTTGAACGTTGGTTGTTCCACAAATATTTCAAACAGCGCATGCGATGTAGCACTTCCCAAAGAGAGGCGTTGACATTCAAACTAGCTGACATGAGCGTTCACAACAAAAATTTTCTATGTCTCTTCGTACAGTGGTAATTGAAGATAGGCTTATGCGAGTTCAATTTTCGAGAATTGTCCTCCAGTTAGACAATCCAAAATTACCTCTGTATATTGGAGCGGTAGGAATCAATGACCGTCTGTGAATGTACCGTTCGTTTGAAACCAGCACAAAGATGAATCTTCCACTTGGCTTACGAATGACGGCTATGGGTGATGCCCACTCACTTGCTGAAATAGGTTCTAAGTCTCCAACAGACTCCAGTCTCTGAAATGCTGTAGCTACATCGTCGCATAATGCATGCGGCATGGGGGGGGGGGGGTGTAACCTCCCCACAAAAATTCGAAAGACAATATTTAATAGAAATGGAGCCAAGTGTAACCTCCCCACAGAAAATGAAAAGATAATACTCAAATGCGAATGGACATTCAGCTAAGTGTAAGCTCCCCAGGGAAATTTTGAAACACAAAGACAAATAAATGAAAATTAGCAATCTGACCCAGGTATAAGCTCCCCACAAAAATGCAAGTCAATTAAATGATAATAAAAATCTCAGTGACAATGGAAACGCAAATAGACGGAAATATCAGTCTTTGGCCCTGTGCGAAATCAGAATTAATTTCTTACCTCAGTATAACTGCATGTCAAAGTTCTGCTCTTATTGTTGGCCGCGGCTTGCAGGAAATGCATTGCAAGTACTTTTTTTTTTTAAATATAACTGAAACTTTTCTTTAAAGGAAATGTAAGGAATTTGTTTGTTCAATTAAATGGTTCTTTATCAGAATGCATTGAAAACAAAATTATTATTAGGGCGATTCTTGCACAAATTAGTTACAGTTAATTTACATTACTAGCTGAGCGCAATGCTGCTTATTTAAAAATAATATACCTCATCCTGAATCTCGACCATTGCGGTGCCGACGCCCGCCGACTGCTCACACACAACTAAACTCTCTCGCAACTAGACCGCGACCTCATCATCTCCGACGCGCTACTCGCAACTGCTAGCTCGCAACTGCATTGTATCGCAACTCTGGTCAAAGATTCTGTGCCTCACCATCGCTGCCATCGAGTACATGCGCCTTTCATAACCCTCCACTGGGGGGGGGGCAAAAATTTGGCAGCGACAGTGAGTCATTTGGACTTGCCATCGTAACAATTTTTTTTTGTTTTTTAACTAATTAACTTTTACAATTTACAAAATATTCACTTGTAGTACAAAATGTGAGTACAAAACATATTAGCAAATCAGAAAAATGTATATACAAATTATTTGACAGATAACAAAGTGCACACGCACTGTAAGATTCTGTAGCATCTTCAGAACAAATAAATAGAATGGCAAAATAGCATGTTGACAAGTGACATGAGTGCACATGCACTGCAGTTCAGAACATATCAGCATATGGCGAAATGTATATACAATGAGTAACAAATGACATAAAACATATCACGATATCATAAAAGGTATACAGAATAAGCACAAATCATATTGAAAAATGAGAAAAGTGCACAGGCACTGAAGTTCAGTAGAAAACATATTAACACATAAGTGCACAAGCACTGAAATCTTTTGAACATTTTCCTAACAAATAAACGCAAGTGTTAAAAAAAATTATCAAATCACAAAAAGTATATACAATATAGATGACAAGAGTGCACACATACTGCACTTCAGAACAAATAGAAAAAAATTTCTTTAGCATTTTCACAATAAATAAACATAATGGCAAAAAATCATGTCGACAGGTGACATAAGTGTACTTGCACTGGAGTTCAACAAATCGAAAAGAAATGTATAGGCCATGAACATAAATGATGTTAGCTAAAATGATTTTCACTATTAGGATAGGAAAGGAAAGGATTGCATCATGGTTGTAGCACTTTAATTTGCACACAGCTGCACTGAAAGTCCATATCTTTCCACAGAATCACAACACCAAGTGATACAATCTGCAGTTCAGAAGCATTTATCAACGTAGCAAAACACTGAAACGTCGTACTAATATTCCATGCTATCATTTGGCAGTACACCAGGTACACCAAACAGTGGGACCATAATAACGTCTTCATCGCTTACAGTGGTGGACAGCATGTCGTGTCAACATCACGCTCTTAAGAGGCACACCAACGTAGAATTAGTGCAAAAACCAAATATAGTGCTCCATGATAATGAGGATGGACAAGACAATGGATGTTACAATAATTTCAGGTAGTTAGGTCAGAAGGTGAAGGACATTAACTAACACACAAGTCTTGATTAGTGATTACATAAGTAGTTTGCGGCATCCATAGTCTAGTTATTGAACATTTCTGTACCATGTATTTTAGTATTACAGAATAATGTTCATAAAATTAAATTATTGCCATCATGGGTAGTCGTATTACAATAAACAGCGGCAGTCTTGGGCCAGTTACAAACCATATTACAGAATAATGTTCATAAAATTAAATTATTGCCATCATGGGTAGTCGTATTACAATAAACAGCGGCAATCTTTGTCCAGTTACAAACCATGTTTAGTATGACAGAATAATGTTCATCAGAAGTCTTAATTACATTAATTATTGGCACTCAGTAGCCATTTACTAAAATCATTATTGAAAACAAGAGCTAATTAATGGCATAATTAATAACATAATTTATATAGTTACATTAATTATTGGCACTCAGTGGCCAGCAAGTATTGAATAGTATAAAACATTGTTCATCATTCAGTATTATTCAGATCATTAAGAAGTCATTATAAAAAAAATCAGTTAATTACAATCATAGCACTAATAATCATGGGCATCATAAGTAGTCTCATTACTATAAACAGTGGCAGTTATTAGCCAGTTACAAAATTACAATCATAGCATTAATAATCATGGGCATTATAAGTAGTCTCATTACAATAAACAGTGGCAGTTATTAGCCAGTTACAAAATTACAATCATAGCATTAATAATCATGGGCATTATAAGTAGTCTCATTACAATAAACAGTGGCAGTTATTAGCCAGTTACAAAGCATTATATATATATATATATATATATATATATATATATATATATATATATATATAGTATCATTAAGAAGTCATTATTCAAGTGACATACTATTCAGAGCTGATCAGTATTATTCAGAATTATCATAAACTAGTGACATTATATGAGACTGGTAATACATTTTGTTCTTTTTGTGCTAGCAATGCATTGCTTTGGGTAATTATAAGGGAAAGCAAGAAGAAATAAGAGAAAAAATTGCTTCTAGGTTCTTCCTATAAATGAAAAATGTGTAACATCATTCGTCAGCTGTACCAAGGTTGTGACACAAGGTAGTATATGTGATCACATGTGTAAATGATATACACAAATGGGTAAAAAATTGCAAGTATTAGAACAGGTATAATAAGTAACAAGTTTAGTAAGTATCATGAAACGCTTCTCCTGGAAAAAATACAAAATGGATTATTGATCTGAAAGAAGAAACGCAGACTATGCTGAAAAGTAGTGAACTTCGAATTAACAGGTTGTGAAATGTGTATAAAAATGTGTTCCATAGCTGTCCTTTCCAAAACCTTCAGTCATCCTACTATGCAATATAACACCTGCTGTCAAAGCAAACTGCCACAAATACTTAAATAACTACATAGCATAAATACATAAACTTCAACATTATCCTCATCTGTAAAGAAAAAAACTTCATTATCATAGTAGTATATTCTTCATCGTTACTCTTCATCAGCATTCATTATCATCTGCAAAAAATCACTTCATTATTCATTACACAACTATTCCTTATCTCTAGCATATTTCATCACTTAAAACTAAAATGTGTAGTTCTGTCTGACAGCTTGCATCAATCGCTTCGTATTCTGAAAGAAAAAATTAGTTAAGACTGCTATTCTACGATGTGTATAGTATATTCTTGTTAATGCTTGTTAATCCTAATCCATTTACTCTTCCTCATAAAGTTATTGCATCTTCTTTCGTTTATTCCGTAGGTGAAATTCTCATTTCTGTTCAATTTATTTCCTTTGCACGTTATTTCTTTCTGAAATTGATGAACAAAGATTAATGTCTTACATTTAAATCATATACCCATTAAATAATGACTGGTTAATGGTGACACAATTAAGCATACAGCATAATATGACAAAAAAAACGTAATATGTCAAAAGCATAGACAGTGTTCAAAGGCAAAAATGTACAGAGAATATCATAATGCAGCAGCAAAAAAAAGTAAAATAGTCACGATGTTGAGATATCATAGGGCAAAAATGTCAAAGTCAACTGGTGTGTTATACCTTAGCTATTTCATAATGTATACAAACAAAACAGGAAAACAATCATACATACAAAAAAAATGAAAAATGTGCACGATCTGATGTGTAACGACAAGAAAAGCGACCTGCTAACCTTACCTTGCCGGGCACTTGCCAAGACAAAATACGATAATCATCAATAATTAGTCATGTGAATATAATTGCAGAAATGTTCATAAAAATTACCAAATAGCATTACAGCGTGATAAATCGTAAAGTATGTTCACTCAATAAAGGGTTTTATGTTGGATAAGTGGTGGTTTCCTTTCGATTTTCTGGTTCTCAGAGTTTCGACGTGTACAACATTGGGGTGAGGAATACTGCGAATCCGATATGGACCTGCGTATAGAAGTTCAAATTTACTGCACTTACCTTTTAATTTGCTGGATAAGTAGTGTGTACGTACTAATATCTTCTGTCCAACGTGAAAGTCTCGGCGTCTACAAACCTGTTTTTGGTGTCTTCTCCGGCGCTCTGCGGCACGTTTGATGTTGTTCAGCGCAATGTCAATTATTTCGTGGTGTCTTAGTCGACGAGATGTCGGGAAGTTTACTAATTCTTTAATTTTGTTTGGTGGTTCAACGTTTTTCAGTATAACAGACGGAGATAGCATAGTGGATTCATTTGGAATGGAATTAATTACATCTTGGAATGAGAATATGTGTGTGTCCCAATTAATGTGTCTTTTGTGGCAGTATATTCTACACAGTTTACCAATTTCTTTCATTAATCGTTCACAAGGTTTCGAAGAAGCGTGGTACTTGGATATATAGATCGGAGAAATGTTTCTAGCTTGTAACATGCGTGTCCATATAGCAGAACGAAATTGTGATCCGTTGTCAGAAATTACTCTCATCACATGCCCTACATGAAATAGAAAATGCTTTACAAATGCTTTCGAAACAGTTTTAGCAGTAGCTTTGCGTAACGGAGTGAAGGTAACAAATTTTGAAGTGAGCTCAACAGCGACAAAGATGTAGCAAAAACCTCTGTTAGTTCTCGGAATTGGACCAAAAATGTCTACTGCGGCCATATGTCTTAATTTAACAGGTACAATGGGATATAATGGAGGAATGTATGAAGTGGTGTCAGACTTAGCTTTCTGGCAAATTTTACATGACGCTAAAACTCGTCGTATACGTTTTTCCATGTTTGAAAAATAACAGTTCTGTCTCAGTATAAGAAAACATTTTCTGGCTCCGTAATGTGCATAACTTAAATGAGTATACCATATTAATTTGTTAACCAGTTCTTCAGGAATGCATAATAACCAATTGTTGCTGTCAGGATGAGAGCGGCGAAACAGAATGTCATTGCGTACAGTGTAGTGGTTCCTAATCGTAACATTATTCTTATCTTGCCAAAGGTGTTTAATTTCTTTCCACACGTTGTCTTTATTTTGCTCTTTTGCTATGTCCTGTAATGACGATGAAATAAAATTTTCAAATGCAACTTGCTGAATGTACATAATGCTGAAATTTGCTTTGCAGAAGTTATTTGCTACGTCTTGCTGATTGTTGCTGAGAGAACGCGATAGTGCGTCTGCTATAACATTTTGTGTGCCGGGAATGTGAACAATCGTAAAATTAAATTCCTGTAAATAAATTTTCCATCTGCTTAATCTGTCATGAGTGAATTAAGCCGAAAGTAGAAATTGTATAGCTCTGTGATCTGTGTAAACGGTCGTGTGTCTGCCATAAAGAAAGTGCCGAAATCTTGTGAAAGCCCATACAAAACATAACGTATCCAATTCTGTGACGGAATAATTTCGCTCAGCAGGTGACAAAATGCGGCTTGCAAATGCGATGTTCTTAATTACTGTTGAGCCATCTTCTTCAATTTCCTGAAAAATATGTACGCCTAAAGCTGTGTTGGAACTGTCGGTGGCAATAGAAAAATTTCGAGTAAGATCTGGGTGCGATAAAAGTGGTGCATTCAACAAAGCATATTTCAAATAACATTCTCGTGAACAAAATTCTGCGTGTCAATAAGTATTGCTTACGTTACTGGAATAGGCTACATGTACTGTGTCTGGTCAAATTCTGTCGTACGTGCTGTTATTTACGGGACGATGCTGTGGTATTTTGACTATTTAAACTGCTCTGTTATTTCTTACTGACATGTTACGCTATAGATGACACCTATTGTCTGTTTAATTCATGATTATATGTTGTTGCTGACATTCTTGCTGCTGAAAAGATCGACTGTAATGAAATGTACGCTGAAAATTGTGCTCGTTAATTTTACGTCTGTCATAATAGTCACTTCTATACGGCGCATTGCGATACGAGTCGAAATAGTGTGTTTTCTGTACGTAGTTATTTCTCTGCTGTGCGTTACTATTTATTGTAGCTGGGACTATACGTGCACGCGGCGAAACATTAAAGCTTGTACATTACATTGTTGGTCAGGAATGCTAAGCGGCTGACTTTCATGCCGTTGTGGTGAAAAACGTCTATTGTTACCAAAAAAATGCGTTTGCTGTTAATTTTACACATACTGATGATTACGATCTTTATCTGTTATCAAAATTCTCGTGGTTCTCATTTTTGGAGTGCCTAATGAAAATTGTCACATTCGGTAAAATTTTGTCTTATCGGGTTCTCATTACTCATTTTTCTTAATTCTAGGAAGAGCAATAGTTAAAGAGCTGTTTTGATAGATATAAAGGATAGTAGAAGAGAAGGCAGCAGTACAGAAAACTAAAGATGAAACAGCACTACTACAGCTCGGGGCCCTATGCTCGCTACGGCACATATTCATTAAAGCGTAATGAATCCCCTGAGGTCTATTACGCACTGCAAATAAATTTTAGTTTTTGCGTTGCAGGCAATGGTGGTAAAATTTCAAACACAAATTGCTGTATTCTTGCTAATTCCAATTTCTGCATTATAGGCAATACTGATGAAAGTACAATAGCAAATTGTCGTAACAGGTTCAAAGCTCGTTTCTGCATTACAGGTAATAATGGTGAAAGTACAAAAATAAATCGACGTAACCAGTTCAAATCGTGTACCAGTGCTCTGTCATTATTAAGTTCCCTAAATTTTCTTACGGATAAAAATTGCTCGTAATCTACGTTCTCGTCACTCAATTTGAGAACACGTTCAGGTTTGTGTGAGAATCTGTTTGTCTGTGTCATTTCGTACTTCAAGTTGCGTAGCTTTTCAGATTTTAAATAGCGTGGCTTTCTGGATTTTAATTCGCGTAGTCTCTGTAAACTCTTCAAATTATACGCACTGCGTGAGTCTGACAATTGTTCGAAAAGTGGCATCTGCTGTGATGTGTTATTAACTGAAATGTTTTTCATCTCTGTTACCTCCTGCTGTAGACTTGACAACTTTCTACGCAACGTGTTATTAGACGAATCGATCTCATCAATTGTCTGCTGTAAATTTTCAAATTCTGGTGTTTGATTAAATGAAACCGGTGAAGTATCATCTGATTTATTGTCATTAGTACTTTCGATGACGTCAATACGACTGGCCGATTCATCACATTTTTCAGTCAGTATTTTAACCTGATCATCGGTTTTAGTGTCAGTGGCATTAATCTGTTTTTGCAACTTACGTGTAGTTTCGTTCAGTTTTTTTAACATCAGCTTTGACGACATCGGAATCCTGTGTTAGTTCTAATTGTTCGAGTCTATCGGTCACTGTTTGAAAATCTGTTGTGTATGTGTCTGTTTTCGATTTCAGATCAGAAATTTCGTCACGTAATTCTGTGTTCGACTGTTTGATGGTATTAATTTCGTCGGACACTGTGGCAATATTGTTGTCTACATATGTTTTCGCCTTCGCAAACATTTTATGTTTGTCTTCCTGTCTCTGAGCAGTGATTGTTTCCATGACTTGACGTTTGACTTTATTTTGATCATCAATAAATTTGCGGAAACGCGTATCAGTGATTTGTATGTGAAGACTAAGACGTTCGTTAATTTGAGTATTCTGTTGTTCGAATTTCGCGTCAATCTTTTCATCCATTGTGCGCGAAAGTTCTGCTGTCATTGCTTTAAATTCGTCCCGTAATTGTGTAGCTTTTTCAGAGCATTGTTTAGCGACTCCGCTAATTTCGTCTCTGAGTGTTTCTGTTGTAGCTGTTTGCATTTCCCTTAATTCTTGCGCAACAGATCTAATTTCTTCGCTACTTATTCTTGAGCACGCCTCAATTTCTTCGCGCAACTGTTCCTTAGTATCATGACATTGTGCAGCAACAGCTCTAATCTGTTCACTAAGCTGTCTGGAATTGTTGTCTAATTTTTCATTTAACTGTTTGGAATTGTTGTCTAATTTTTCATTTAACTGTTCGTTCTGTTGTTTGGACTCTTCCTTATTTTGTAGCAATATTGCCATAATTTGACCCAATGTAACATTATCTACTCCATTCACTGTGCTGTTTAATGGTGGATCTGGAATTGTCGCATTTTGTGTGACCATTTGGTCATTCCGTAATTTACAAAAAGGTTTATCAGTCAGATGTACATTGTCAGACACTATTTCGGAATTAAATAAATCCGTCGTACTTTGTGTATCCTGTTCATTTTCATTAGACAAATTTGTGTGTTCGTCACGTGAATTTATTAAACCGGTTGTGTTAGGCTGGGCAGCGCTCATTACAATAGAGCGTCCCGCGTCATCGATTGTCGTCAAATCAACAGAGGACATAACCGAGTTTGTTTGTTCATCAGTAAGATAATAATTATCACTAATGGTTGGAACGCACTGATTGTCAGTGAACGCAGGATTGTCATCATTACACTGCGTGTCACTAGTACTATTGGTCACGTTGTTTAAGTCGGTAATTTCGTTCATAATGCCTCGCGATACACTATTCACTGTCTTTCGCGGCATTTTCACAATAGACACAAATATTCACAAAAGAAATAAGCACAATGCAAAAGCAACACACAAATACAACAGAGCAACGAATTGCCGATGATCTGAGGAAAGAAAGTCACAAGATTAGTAAAAGCGTTGCGCCAAATTCTAATTATATTTAAGCAATAAGAGCAGGTATGTGACTGTTTTTCAAAAGAATCTCAACGAAATACGATCCTGGACCGGGTGTCGCCAAGTGTAACCTCCCCACAAAAAATGAAAAGATAATACTCAAATGCGAATGGACATTCAGCTAAGTGTAAGCTCCCCAGGGAAATTTTGAAACACAAAGACAAATAAATGAAAATTAGCAATCTGACCCAGGTATAAGCTCCCCACAAAAATGCAAGTCAATTAAATGATAATAAAAATCTCAATGACAATGGAAACGCAAATAGACGGAAATATCAGTCTTTGGCCCTGTGCGAAATCAGAATTAATTTCTTACCTCAGTATAACTGCATGTCAAAGTTCTGCTCTTATTGTTGGCCGCGGCTTGCAGGAAATGCATTGCAAGTACTTTTTTTTTAAATCTGACTGAAACTTTTCTTTAAAGGAAATGTAAGGAATTTGTTTGTTCAATTAAATGGTTCTTTATCAGAATGCATTGAAAACAAAATTATTATTAGGGCGATTCTTGCACAAATTAGTTACAGTTAATTTACATTACTAGCTGAGCGCAATGCTGCTTATTTAAAAATAATATACCTCATCCTGAATCTCGACCATTGCGGTGCCGACGCCCGCCGACTGCTCACACACAACTAAACTCTCTCGCAACTAGACCGCGACCTCATCATCTCCGACGCGCTACTCGCAACTGCTAGCTCGCAACTGCATTGTATCGCAACTCTGGTCAAAGATTCTGAGCCTCACCATCGCTGCCATTGAGTACATACGCCTTTCAGGGGGAGCGTTGCCAACTTTAGGTTGCGCATTAGCTATGGGCGTAATGTGAGCGTGAAAACGTTTTGGAAATCCTAGAGTACCGTCGAACCAATGTTGATACTTGTCACGGAGATGTTGAACTACGGCATGGGAAACTTTTACGTCAGTGGCATGCGAATTGACCTGTATGTCCAATGCGAAGGACCTAAACGCATACGGTGATGCTGATGAGGTCCCATACACCCAGGAGCGTAGGGGACGATGTGGGAGACCCGCACCTGCGACTAGGCAAGGCCCTAGCGGAGGTGGTTTGCCATTGCCTTCCTCCGACCGTAATGTAGATGAATGATGATGATGAAGACGACCAAACAACACCCAATCATCTCGAGGCAGGGAAAATCCAAGACCCCGTCGGGAATCGAACCCGGGAACCCGTGCGCGAGATACAAGAATGCTACCGCAAGACCACGAGATGGAGAAAATATTTGGGCCCCTGCGTGAGCCATGTTTTTGAATTTATTAGGCAATCGGAACGTCTCAAGCACTAACACTCTGTCGCCGTTATCGGCGGTGACGTGCAGACTTAATGTTTGCAGAGGTGGTTGGGCAGTGTTTTTATACGTATGTAGTTTAAACAGCGTGACAAAAGCTCCGGTATCTAACTGAAAACGCACTGACTGATAACAAATTTGCAATGTAATCCACAGTTTGTGATGTGTTCTCTGAATACGACTGTCCATTTCAACTGGTGAAGAACGCAGTAGAGTGCTTTCGTAAAACTCGAGATTCGGAGACGCTTTTGAAGTGCGATGTACTCGCATTAAACGGGTGTGTGGGCGTGTTTTGCGTCTGTACTGGTAAGACTTTTGAGCAGGAGGAGGCGCAGAATCTGAACACGAAATTAATGTTTGCCTTAATCCCTTGCGAAACAAATGAGGGCATTCTAATATTTTGTGGGCAGGCCTGCTTTCTAAGTCCCGCGTAACGATAAAATTCGCATTCAGCTTGTGTAAAGAATCTATTTTTTCGATCACTGGTGACATAGCATTTCACGGATGACTTCGCTTTGTGCGGATAGGGGACAATGTAATTCGCGTTGCCCTGCCGGGGCAAACTCAGTTCGTAATTTGTCCAGCCGCGTTTAGAATTTCGGTCCTCTATCTCTGATCTGAGAGATTTTGAATAATAGCAATAGGAAGCATTTCACCTCAATGGATGACATTAGCGTTTAACGTCCCGTCGACAATGAAGTAACTAGAGACAGAGCACCAGGTCTTATTAGGGGAGGACAGAGAAGGAAAGCGGCCGTGTCCTCTCGAAAGAACCATCCCGGCATTCGCCTTAAAGAATTTAGGGAAATCACAGGAAACTTAAGTCAGGAAGGCCGCACTCAGGTTTGAACCATCTCTCCGCCCGAATGCGATTACAGTGTGCTAACTACTGTGCTACCCCATGTGCTACCCCGCGTTGTACAGGATTTCATCCCACGAAGCGTTTCATACTGAGATGTTGCGTCAGAGGCACAGCAAATTTACAATCTCCAGTCACACCTATCAATTCCACAATTTGCTCTTGATATGATTGTTCATTACACATTGCATGAAGAAAAATGTGTGTTTGAGTCTCAAAAAATTCGTATAATTTTGCAAATGTGAACTTTTAAGCCTGGGTTTGGGGATTGCTGAGAGGAAACAATTTTAGTAGGAGCCGATAGCTGTATGCTCCTCCAAATGAAAAGAAAGTTGGACTGTGTGATTAAACAGTGATCTTGTACGCGTCGAAATGCTGGTGCAGCAGTGTTATGTATTCTTTCCATGTTTCCATCGCCCCATTGGGCTGTCGGAAAGGCGGAGCTGGCAGCTGAATTCCTTCTTCAGGTTTTGGAGCCACTCCTGTGCTGCTTGCACTTTTACGAGGCAAGAGACTGTTGATACCAGTTATGTTATTTATTGACTCTGAAACTGAGGAAGGAATGTTAGACGCTGTTCAGCACGTAGATGTTGCTCTGCCTGGTTTGCCATGGTTCCTCAAATCTCTGTACTTGAATATTTAAGAGCATATATTTAGAGTTAACATAAAAACACACAAATAGTTCAGTAGAACGATAGAAAATACTCTGCTCTGGTTTCCTTCCTCGCTACAGGAGCGAGGAACAGTCGCTGTTCATAAATACAGAATTCAGAAACTAATTGATTCTACATCTAATATCAAATAGTAAAAATACATAACTGTTGGCTTCTCTTGCAGCATCAATTGCTAAATTAGCTTTAAATGTCGAGACATATAGAAATAGAAAAGATTTTTAAATCTTTTTCTCGCCAGTATAAGGTAAATTCAGAAAACTATGAGCTCCGGCCACTAGTAAGTCTGCAAATATTGTTCAACTGGCAAACACACAAATGGGTGGAGTGTATAAATGTTCTAACTTAATGACACCCGCCGCTGAAACTTCGGAAAGGAGTTGCTACTAGGATCACATTGGCACCGCCGTAATCGTACATGGCAAACGCGGCGGCGTAACTGCCAGCTGGCGTGTTTTGACACGCCGCAAACAGGGTGGTGGCAAATACCGTAGTGGGAAATGAGATTTCCCGCGGAATTCGCGAGGAAAGGAATATAAGGGGAAACTGACAGCACGAGGGGACAGGATGGTAGACATCTGTTACGACATCAGGGGATGCTAGAAGCAGCCTTGGAGGGTAAAAACTGTAGAGGAAGACAGCGGCTGGAAGACATCCAGCAAATAAACGACGACAGAGTTTGCAAGAGCTACTCTGAAATGTAGAATCTGGCAAGGGAAAGGAATTCCTGGCGGCCACATCAAACCAATCAGAAAACCGATCACTCGAAGAAAGACTCAGTTGCTTGATTCATCATCGCCGTGTCATGCCGGCGAACAGCAAGCAGCGAGGTGCCAGAATAAACGCAGCCTAAGGCTCCTTGCTTCATCGCATGGCGACATTTCCCCTCACCTGGCCATGAGTTTTCAACCACTAAGTGCAAGAAACCATGGTTCAACATACATATGAAATTTAGAAAAACTGGATACCATTTACCACACTGTGGATAATGAAGTAATAGATCGAGAAAAAGAAAGAAGACGTTCAGTTAAGAAACTGACAACGAGGCCTTAGGGACCGCTCTGCCCACTTCAATTTTTATTGTACTCAAACGATTTGGACGTAAGTTCTGGATATAAAAAGTTTTCGATAATGTTGAGCCACAGTCCTGCAAAATTCTTTAGAGGAGTAAACCACCGTTTGACTGTGTATTACTACATTTATCTTTCGTACTATGGAGATTTCGGCATTTATGCCAGTATCAAGTACAATGCTAAAAGCTGTTAGACCATTATTATGTCATAACATCAACTTCAAAATGATTACAAGATTTCCGATCGCTGTTAAGCACAAAAGCAATGCAAAGGCCTGCGTTGTGGCACTTATTGGCCAATCGGGACGGATCGACCAACATGACACCCTCTGCCATTGGAGAAACCGGATGCGATATTGGAGGGGAGTGGGGTCAGCGCAGCACTCTGCCGGCTGCTTTCGAATTTCTTGACTCTGGAGCCGCTGCTCTGCTGTTTGACTGACAAGCTTGAGAACACCTCGTACCAGTCGTCCCCCAAAACAAGCGCTCCCTGCGAGCATTGGAATCGAACCTGGGTTTTCCGTTAAGCAACCATATTTGCTGACGACTCATCTCCGGAGGTGGAATTATGAGTAAAAAACAATTGTAGGTTAATAACACAGTACTGGTTGGTTAGCCCCTGCACAGTCTCATGTCCAGATCTTCCATTAGCAGTTCTTCTATGCTTTTATTCGGATTCATTATTGTTTAAGAATAAAAATTTTAATTATTAATTAATGAAACACAATTTTGAATTGCACCATGAAGTGATTTTTTTGTTTACTAATCACTTGGAAAGCTAGAACTAAAATATAGTACAAAAATGCAGAAGTAGGATAAATGGTCCAAGTGGCTCTAAGCACTATGGGACTTAACATCTGAGGTCATCAGTCCCCTGGACTTAGAACTACTTAAATTAACCAACCTAAGGACATCACACATGTCAATAACGGTTGAGGCAGGCAGGATTCGAACCTGCGACCGTAGCTGCAGCGCGGTTCCGGTCTGAAGCGCCAAGAACCGCTCGGTCACAGCAGCCGGCTTAAGTAGGATATAACTATGTTTTTTATTTCCAGAAATTCAGTTCATTACTCATACAAATGTATTGACACAGTCTCAAAAAGTTTACTGGGGTCATACAGATGTTATTTTAGGTATATAGACTAAAGCGATGGTTAAAAAGTTGTACTGGAATACCTATTCCTAATACACTTTCACATGGAAACAGGATAATACGACTATCTGTACACCTCCGTACTATCCCTAATTTCACTTATCTTCGGGGTCATTACGCTAAATGTACTTTGGTGGCAGAAGAATCGATGTGCAGTCTGTCGCTAATGCCTGTTTTCCGAAAGTTTCTAAGCAGTGTTTCGCAAAAAGAACGTTGCGCTGTCTTTCTTCCTTTGATTCCCATTTGAGTATCTCCGAAACACACACAAGTTTATTTAATCTACCGGCAGCACATCCAGCAGCACGCTTCTGAATTTCCTGCGCTGTCTTGTTTTAATCAGACCTTGTGGGGATGTCAGACAATAGACCAGTATTTACAAGAATGGGTAGCACATAAATGCTATCGGCGGTCTATTTCGTATATGAAGCACAATCTCCTAAAATTCTCCCAGGTAAACAGGATCGCCCTTTCGCCTTTGCCTAATATCGTTCTTACTTGCTCGTTCCACCACACATAGCTTTGTAATGTTACGCTCAGGCGTTTAATAGCCGTTGCTTTGTCAAGCAGCACTCCAATAATACTGTATCGAACATTCCAGGAGTGTTTCTCCTATTCACCTGCTTTTATATACATTTTTCTATATTCAGAGCAAGGTACCATTCATCACACCAAATTGAAATTCATCCTCTATCCTTCTACATTCACTCAGAGAATGATGCTTTCCTCTATTACCCTTGCCATCACGAATCGGTAGCAGATTTTTGCTCCCCCTCTACATCTGATCATGTATGCTTGTAGAGAATAAGAGTGGTCTTCACACACTTCCCTAGAGCGCCCTGACTGTGCCCTTCTTTCCGAAGAACACTCGCTATGGAAGAGAAGGTACTGTGTTCTGCTGCTAAACAAGTCTTCCAGCCACACAAATATCTTGAGGGCTTTTCGATATTCTTCGACGATTGTCAGAAGTCTATAAAGGCGCCCCATGACGAAAGCTTTATTTAAATCAAGGAAACTGCTTGTGCCTGAAACTTTCGCCGGTGGTTCGCATCATACCATTAGATAAAAGCGCAACCTGAGTTTAATACGAGCGACGCTTTCTGAATCCATACTGGTATGTGGATTGAAGCTTTTCTATCTCAAGCAAATCTGTTACATTGGTACTTAGATTCTGTTCAAGATTCTGCTGTATATCTATGGTAGTGATGGGGGACTGTAATGTTACACTTCTTTTAGCACTATTTTACCCTTCTCATATACAGGAGCCAACTGTGATTTTTTTACGATTCCTTGGGTCATAGCGTTGGGCAAGAGGTTGGCGATAAATGCAAGTCAAGAAAAGATCCAGTCCCACAGAGAACTGTCTGTATATAATAAACCTCGTGGACCTGGCGACTTACTTGCTTTCAGTAATTTTAGAACACTGAATTTATTTTTCCCTTACTGAACACCGCTGCCACTTTATAAAATTTTCTCCATAAGACTTTAGTGGCCATTCGAAGCTGCACAGGCTTGAGATCGCACATAAACGTTTTCTGGGTTGAGATATTGCTTTTACTTATGTTAAAGAACATAATACATACATAATTATTTTTTTTTTGCAGCGCCTCGGTTGATAAAGTTCCGGAACCTGTACAGAAAATTGGAATAGATACCAACACACAAACATCATTTCCGCCCTTTTTAATGCTCATAAAAACCACACATTGCATACTGTAACGCCATACAGTGAGACCTTCAGAACGGTGGTCCAGGTTGCTGTACACACCAGTACATTTAATACCCAGTACCACGCCCTCTTGCATTTGAAGCATACCTATATTCGTCGTGGCATACTATCCACAATTTCATCAAGGTACTGTTGATCCAGATTGTCCCACTCCTCAACGGCGATTCGGTGTAGATCCCTCGGGGTCGCTGGTGGGTCACGTCGTCCATAAACAGCCCTTTTCAATATATCCCAGGCACGTTCGACAGGTTTCATGTCTGGAGAACATGCTGGCCACTGTAGTCGCCTGATGTCGTTATCCTGAAGGAAGTCATTCACAAGATGTGCACCATGGGGACTCAAATTGTCGTCCATGAAGACGAATGCCTCGACAATATGCTGTCGGTATGGTTGCACTATCGATCGGAGGATGGCATTCTCGTATCTTACAGCTGTTACGGCGCCTTCTATGACCACCAGCGGCATACGTTGGCTCCACATAATGTTACCTCAAAACAGCATTTAACGTCGACTTTGCTGCATTCACTGGACAGTTATCTAAGGCGTTCGGCCTGTCCAGGTTGCCTCCAAACACTTCTCCGACGATCATCTGGTTGAAGGCATATGCGACACTCATCGGTGATGCCAATCCTGATTGGTCCAAAAAAATGGTTCAAATGGCCATGAGCACTATGGGACTCAACATCTTAGGTCATAAGTCCCCTAGAACTTAGAACTACTTAAACCTAACTAACCTAAGGACATCACACACACCCATGCCCGAGGCAGGATTCGAACCTGCGACCGTAGCAGCCTCGCGGTTCCGGACTGCAGCGCCAGAACCGCACGGCCACCGCGGCCGGCTGATCGGTCCATTTGGCATGTTGTTGGGACCGGACACTTCTCTTGTTGAGAGCCCTTCCTGGCCCAAAGTAACAATGCGGACGCGATATAACCGCGGTATTGTCCGTCTAGGCATGGTTGAACTACAGACAACTCGAGCCGTATACCTCCTCCTGGTGGAATGACTGGAAGTGATCGGCTGTCGAACCCCCTCCGTCCAACAGGCGCTGTTGGTTGTTTACATCTTTGGGCGAGTTTAGTGACCTCTGGTCAAACTACGTCTGTTATATAATAGCCGGCCGGAGTGGCCGAGCGGTTCTAGGCGCTACAGTCTGGAACCGCACGACCGGTATGGTCGCAGGTTCGAATCCTGCCTTCGGCATGGATGTGTGTGATGTCCTTAGGTTAGTTAGGTTTAAGTAGTTCTTAGTTCTAGGGGACTGATGACCTCATACGTTAAGTCCCATAGTGCTCAGAGCCATTTGAACCATTTGTTATATAATATCCACAGTCGACGTTTGTCTTCAGGATTTCTGGGAACCGGGGGTAATGCAAAACCTTTTTTTATGTGTGTATATGCACTGGCAGTAAGTACACGCAATTGGTTAGACTACCCTCCGAGTATTTCGCACTTGCATCCAAATGGGATCTTTCTGATTGGCCATTTCAGTCGACCAAAAGCAGACAACGTTATATGAAATTCTGCTTTATGTGTGAGTTTGGTTCTGGAATTTCTGAAATCATAGTTAAGTACCTGTTAGTAAGGATAGCATCTTCACTGTAGTCGGAGATTTATATAAGCATTTACATATTTAATGTTGACAAGCGAATTTATGCACTTGGCGCCAATCCTTGCGCTGTGAATTACAACTCTCTCTGTACGCTCCAGTACAGCATGGCTCCCCTCTCAACTTTAGTCTCACGCTTCGCGACCATCTGTCGCTTTATTGAGCGGTGAGTGCTACAATCCTCACTGCTTCCTAGCTTCCGGCAGCGGGAAATTCACCTCGCTGTATGATAAAATCTAATAAAATGTGTGTTGACACAGGGTATAAATTGTACAAGTTTACCTATTACTACAGCCTCTTCAACGACAGGCTATTTCAATTTATAAAGCTACAGGAGTTTTTACATTTCCTTGAAAAGAGATAGTCTACTTCCTTCATAGTCTCTTCCAATGTGCCTTTTGATGTCACCTTGTCAGGCTTGTGTAGGAGATATGATAGTTTGGCCTAGATACCATGCCTTACAGTGATGAACTTGGCAAATTTACCTGGTAGATAATACTTTAGTGCACGACACGTTTCCTTATTTGATGCTATTGACAGTCCCTTCTGTGTCATAAAACAGTTCTGTAATGTGCGTAAGCATTTTTAAATTGTTTTTGCTACGGAGACTACCAATTATAAATTATACGTTGCCGTCTTGGAAGTCAGATCTTGAAACTGGAGAGATCTGTAGGTATTGGATAGGAGACCCTAACCGTTCTTTCCACTAACCTCTCGTCTTCTAAAGTTGTGTCCCCAGCGCAGTCGTGGGATCTTCTTCGGTGGAGGCTGGCATGCTGTCATCTTGAACTTGATTCTGTGTTTCAGCTTTTTGTTGTGGGATGCCACTTGCCCAGGTTAGTCTCTGTATCTTCAGAGGGCAAGATCGGTAGTACTGACAATGATGGAAGGAGACACCTCTCATAAGTGTAACGATAGGAAGGTGTTCAAAGCACTTTGATTGTAGTATCATTACTCTTATGTTTCTCATAACTAGTGAAATTACTATACAAAATCGGTAGATTCGTAGGGTAACCATGAGAGACTGTCACACTGAACACTGGGTTAAATACAATTAAAATATATAAATAATTAACAAGAGAATGTAGGCTTTTTGGCGCCTAACACCTGAATGTGCCGACCAAACAGAATCAAGAACAGTATAATTTTCAGAGCCTCCCACGGGAATGGTACATACTGTACCATTTGCTGCTTCTACCTCACTCCACGTTTGTACCATTTGCTACTTCACGTATCAAGCTGCATCAAGGCGAGCTTCCAGCAATATCAGCTACTGGTGGCGACAGCCGGAAACATCACACAATACATGCGTAACTTGTATTATCAGTGACAGATTTTCGAGGTTTTTCAGTAATAACCACAAACGAAAGCGGTCGTCAGTTAGCCTCATCATCTTCTTCCCCAAGAGTTGAGGGATGTTCAACACTTAGGAAGAAGCAAAGGTGACATTTTCCAGTACCACAGAAATAGTTGCAGCTATCAAGTCTTTTTACATAATCTGATGGTCAAAGGTATCAACGTTTGTGTTTGTGTGTGTGTGTGTGTGTGTGTGTGTGTGTGTGAGTGATTCTGTCTGTCTGCAAGCGAGAGAGGCTACATTCCACGCGGGTCCAAGGTGCCGTGAACACTATGCACTTAAACAATGTGTCTGAAAGTAGTAATATCTGACCTCCTGAAAGACATTCATCACTATCTATTCGAGGGGTATAGCGTGCACCTGTTGGTTTGACTTTTAAATTTCTGTGATACAATAGTTAACATTCTCTGGTGATTAAAAAGTGGCTGTTCGCAGTGGACGAGCTCTCGCTCAGGCACTTGCTTTGTGTAACAGACATGTACCTGCACTGCACCTGTGCCGATTTTTTATGAAGTACAATATTGTGTATTAGTTACTGGTTGAAATGGATCTGAGCACTATGGGACTTAACTTCTGAGGTCATCAGTCCCCTAGAACTTAGAACTAGTTAAACCTAACTAACCTAAGGACATCACACACATCCATGCCCGAGGCAGGATTCGAACCTGCGACCGTAGCGGTCGCGCCGTTCCAGACTGTAGCGCCTGGAACCGCTCGGCCACTCCGACCGGCTATTAGTTACTGCACACGACTTAAGTCGTAAAGGAAGTCAATATTAGGACCTAATGCTGGCACAGAATCTACTCCTTTGAAGCAGCTAACTTAGGTTTCCATGTGACATTGATCATTAACTGCACAGGGTACCGTGGAAATGTTTTAACTTGGGATACGTAGAATTGTAGCACAACCCTAGAATATCACAACCGTCTGCTGAATTTTAATATAGGTGTTCATTTTTCCTATATGGAGAAGTCTACTTCAAACCGAACATTGTTCTATGCGCAGGGAGGCTTCACACATTCAATTCAGTTGCGATTATTGTATGGCTTACACAATTGTTCTGCTTTGTATAACTTTATTTTCTAAACAGTGACAACTACTTTAATAAATGGTAGTTTGTCATCTTTTCATCTGATGTTGACCAGGGGCCAGCCATGGAGATAGTCACCCAAACATGCTTCAGTAGATGGATCTTGGTCTCTCTCGCAAGCTGTGCTGTCCTTCGGAATTCCGAAATATAAGCGTGAACAGCCGACGGAGATGAACCTGTAAGTTCAAAACAGAGACGACGCAATTTGTATAAATTAATACCATAGTGAACAGTGATTGGTTGCCGTTGGGTTCTTCGCAAGAATAAATTTACAAAAGCTTTTTTATAGAGGTGGTATTTTACAGATTTACAGAATGTTAAGAACTACATTATGCAATACACAGCCGTGCGGGTTAGCCGCACGGTTTGAGGCGGCTTGCCTCGGCTCGCATGACTCCCTCCGTTGGACGTTCGAGTCATCCATCGGACATGGGTGTGTGTGTAGTGCTTAGCGTAAGTCAGGTGAACTTAGCTTAAATAGTGCGTAAGCCTAGGGACCGATGACCGCAGCAGTTTGGTGCCATATTACCTTACCACAAATTTCCAATTTTGTTGCAATACACAGCTAACGGTGTAGTTTATTAGAGACAATCGGTTTCGGTTCATGGTCAGACCATCATGTGGTCCATAAACCACCCATATATGCATTTGTATAGTAGGAAAAACAATTAGCAGATGTACATTTTTCCATCATTGATCTCAGCTGTATGTACGTAAGGTTATGTTCATTTAACCTCATCCTGAAGTTAAATGGACGTAATGTCACATACATGCCGCTAATATCAATGATGGAACTATTTGTCAACCGCTGTTTGAGGTACCCAATTCTTAGCTGAAATGGTTTTTGGATCCGATGACCGTCTGATCCTACCACCGATATCAGTACTCTGTAGTAAAATGTACAGCTACCGCTGCGTAATGCAGAATGAGGTTCTAATCAATCACATTATTTTGTGTGGTAATGCGGTGAGCAACCTAATTCAGTGGGATAAGGATAACTCCTCTGGATACAAATAAATTATGTTCAAACAGAGATACACTGCTTCCTCATTTTTTTCCGAAATTGCCAGATATGGCTCTTAGAACGTTTCCCACACCCCTATTCATTGAACGCAAGACACCACCTCAGCATAAAAAGGCCAAAACCAATTTCCTATTTTCTCTCTCTAAAATTAAGTTTTAGTTGCAAATACTAGATTGAATTTGTAAATTCAACTTTTTTCCATGAGTTGTTAAATTCATAGCCACATACAAATCTTTCTTGTTTTTCGTTTATGTAGCTGTGTCTATGTAGTATAGAAAATACGGCGAAAAACAGCTAAGTCTGCAGGACGCATCTGCATTAATTTCATTCTTTGTCTTGATCATAACAACAATTAATATATTCCCCGTCTTGATTCCCCATTGCGGATTCGACGATGACACTTTGTTTGCTGCTCTTCTATAATATATTTATTTTGGTGTTGAGGAAAGAAATACTCGTGAGAATATCGGTAGAATTATTAGCCAGAAAGTGTGCAACTGGAGTGTTGAAGTTGAATAAGAAGTACATCGGGTCACGGAAGTCGTGAGCTTCAGAAGTACTTGAGAAATGTATGGACGTATGAGACCTGAGTTTCTCCTGGCGTATACAACTTTCAAATAACTTCCGGGAATTCAGCGAGTTATTTGAAAATGCATGGACGTGAAAATTTAAGACGTGTCAGCGCTTGTACCTCTTTGTGTAAAGGTAAAAGAGAGATAAGTCACAACTGATGTATTAGTACATACGAGATCAAGCAATCGAAACCTTTCTGTTGGAATCCAAACGTAGTACAAAAATTGATGTATTTGCGTATGTTCCACATCTTCACCTAAACCACCGGATCGATTTTAACGAAACTTGGTTCACTTTGCACTTACTGTCCTGAAAGAACCACTGTCGTTGTAAGTATCACTGTTAAGGTAAGGCGTACCTACTTCTCAAATGGATGGGTTTGAAAAAGACGCACAAATGGCCGGAGAACACTAAGATGACAAAATTCATGGGATGCCTCCTAATATCCCGCCCAACTTCCTTTTGCCCGGTGTAGTGCAGTTACTCTACGTGGCATGGATTCAAGAAGTACTGGAAGTCCCCAGAAGAAATAGTGAGCCATGTTACCATTATAGAAGTTCTTAATTGCGAAGGTATTGCCGGTGCAGGATTTAGCACACAAACTGACCTCTCAATTATGTCTCTTAAATCCTAAATTGAATTCATGTCGGGTGATTTGGTTGGCCAAGTCATTCGTTCTAACTTTCCGGAATGTTGTTCAGCTGTAGGTAGGTGACACGGCACATTGTCAATAAGCCCATGAATGGCTGAAAATGGTTTGCAAGTAGCGAACACAACTATTTGCCGGCAATAGTCGGTTCTCCTAGACCAGAGGACCCACTCCGCTCCACTTAAGCGCCGTCCGTTGTAGCCGAACGGTTCTAGGCGCTTCAGTTCGGAACCGCACTGCTGTTACGGTCGCAGGCTCGAATCCTGCCCCGGGAATGGATGTTTGTGATATCCTTAGGTTAGTTAGGTTTAAGTAGTTCTAAGTCTAGGGGACTGATAACCTCAGATGTTAAGTCGCATAGTGCTTAGAGCCATTTGTACCATCTAAACCAGAAAAAGAAGAGCCCTCTCACCTTTACAGCCTTCACCATCTTGTACCGTGCCTCGTGAGAATGTGAGTCCTCAGCTTCAGGGGATCTGTGCCACACTAGAGCTCTGCCGTCAGCTCTTACCAACTGCAGTTGGGACTCATGTGACCAGGCTACGGTTTTCCAGACAACTAGGGTCCAACCTAAAAGGTCAGGAGCCCAGAAGAGGCGCTGCAGGCGACGTGAAATTAGCAAAGGCACTCGCCTCAGTCATTGCTACAATAGCCCATTAACGCCAAATTTAGCCGCACTGTGCTAACGGATACGTTCACCGTACGTTCCACATTGATTTCTGGGATTATTTCACGCAGTGCTGCTTGTCTTTTAACACTGACATCTGTGTTCAAACGCAGTTGCTGTCTGTCGTTACGTGGAGGCCGTCAGCCTCTGCGTTGCCTGTGATGAGAGGTAGTCCCTGTATTTTGAAATTCTCGGCGCGCTCTAGAGCTAATAGTGTTGAATTCCCTAACGATTTCCGAAACTTAATGTCCCATACGTCTGGCTCCAACTCCACTTAAGCTTTCAAAGTCTGTTCATTCCCGCTGTGACGGGGTAATCACGTCGCGAACCTCTTCACGTGAGTCACCTGAGTACAATTGACAGCTTGGCCAGTGCACTGCTCTTTAATACGTTGCGCAGGCGACGCTACCGCCATCTCTGTATGTTCATATCGCTGTCACCTCACCTCGGTGTATATTCATACACTATTGGGAAATGAGAGCAGCAAGTGGCTTTCATCATTCGTTATACATAATTTATACACAATTTTAAACCTCTAGAGATTTTTCTCCCTGACACCCCTCACAAAGTAATGAAAGGGAAAAAGTTTAGTTCCTACGACATTTTAACTGATCAATAAAACTGCCGTATCAGACATGATGTTCTAAATAATGACCTCTTTATTACGAATTGTATTCGCAACACGTTTTGCAGACGGTATTCACATTTGACACTGAATGTGCCTCAAATAATACACATAGAAAAAATGTTTTGCATCGACCCGGTTCCCAGAACTCCTGAAGATAGATATTGACTGTGGATAGTGTTTCACAGAAACAGTCCGTTTGATTGTGTAGAGACGTCACTGAACCCGCCCAAAGAATTAAAGAACCATGCATGAGTAGCACCTATTAGACGGAGGAGGTCCAACTTCCGATCGGTTACAGTCATTCCACCAGGAAGGAGGTACACAGCTCGTGTTGTCTGTTGTTCAACCATGTCTAGACGCTCAATACCGCGGTTCGATCGCGTCCGCATTGTTACTTTGGGCCAGGAAGGGCTCTCAACAAGGTAAGTGACCAAGTCATGTAGTGAAACAAAGCGATGTTCTTCGTACATTGAGGAGATACAGAGAGAAAGGAAACGTCGATGACATGCCTCGCTCAGGCCGCCCAAGGGCTATTACTGTAGTGAATGACCGCTGCCTACGGATTATGGCTCGCAGGAACCCTGTCAGCAGCGTCTCCATGCTGAATAATGCTTTTCGTGCAGTCACAACACGACTTGTTACGACTCAAACTGTGCGCAGTAGGCAGCACGATGCGCAACTTCACTTCCGACGTCCATAGCGAGGTCCATCTTTCCATCTTTGCCACCAGCGCGGTGTAGATGGGCCCAACAACATGCCGAATACACCGCTCAGGATTGGAATCACGTTCCGTTCACTGATCAGTGAAGCATATGCTTTCAACCAGACAATCGTCGGTGACGTGTTTGGAGGCAACCTGGTCAGGCTGAACGTCTTAGACAACCATATCGGCAGCAAACTGACGAGACATTCGTCTTCATAGACGACAATTCTCGCCCCCATCGTGCACATCTTGTGAATGACTGCCTTCAGGATAACGACATCGATCGAATAGAGTGGCCAGCATGTTCTCAAGACATTAACCCTATCGAACATGCCTGGAATAAATTGAATAGGGCTGTTTATGGACCACGTGACCAACCAACCACTCTGAGGGATCTACGCCGAATCGCCGTTGAGGAGTGGGACAAACTAGACCAACAGTGCCATGATGAACTTACGGATAGCACGCCACGATGAATACAGGCATGCCTGAATGCAAGAGGTCGTGCTTCTGGGTATTAGAGGTAACGGTGTGAACAGAAATCTGGACCACCACATCAGAAGGTCTCGCTGTATGGTGGTACAACGAGCAATGTGTGGTTTTTCATGAGCAATAAAATGAGCAAAATAATTTTTATGTTGATCTCTATTCCAGTTTTGTGTACATGTTGCGTAGCTCTCATGACCGAGGTAATGTAAAACTTTTTCGATGTGTTGACACATAATTCAGAAGATACGACGTTACAGACAATGAGGTGCGAGTAAAGCTGCCGCATCACGCAAGGCGTTTCAACTTATTACTTCTTCACTTCTAGCTACACTGAAAAACATTTCGGAGACATATCTACCAGTACCATCTGCATGTGCCCGTAAAATTATATTAAATGAATGACAGTTCAGGAAACATGACATCGTACAGATTAAGCACCATGAAAACAAAACAACTGGATCAAATTCACTTCAAATGAAAAGTACACTTTTGGCCATTAAAATTGCTACACCAAGAAGAAATGTAGATGATAAACGGGTATTCATTGGATAAATATATTATACTAGAACTGACAAGTAATAACATTTTTGCCGGCCGGGGTGGCAGAGTAGCTCTAGGCGCCACAGTATTGGAACCGCGCGACCACTAGGGTCGCAGGTTCGAATCCTGCCTCGGGCATCGATGTGTTAGATGTCCTTAGGTTAGTTAGATTTAAGTAGTTATAAGTTATAGGGGACTGATGTCCTCAGAAGTTCAGTCCCTTAGTGCTCAGAGCAATTTTTTGATTACATTTTCACACAATTTGGGTACATAGATCCCGAGAAATCAGTACCCAGAACAAGCACCTCTGGCCGTAATAACGGGCTTCATACGCCTGGGCATTGAGTCAAACAGAGCTTCGATGGCGTGTACAGGTACAGCTGTCCATGCAGCTTCAACACGATACCACAGTTCATCAAGAGTTGTGACTGTCGTATTGTGACGAGCCAGTTGCTGGCCAGACATTTTCAGTTGGTAAGAGATCTGGAGAATGTGCTGGCCATGGGAGCGGTCGAACTTTTTCTGTATCCAGGAAGGCCCGTACAGGACCAGCAACAAGCGGTCGTGGATTGTCCTGCTGAGATGTAGGGTTTCGCAGGGATCGAATGAAGGGTAGAGCCACGAGTCGTAACACGTCTGAAATGTGACGCCCACTGTTCAAAGTGCCGTCAATGCGAACAAGAGGTGACCGAGACGTCTAATCAATGGCACCCCATACCATCACGCCGAGTGATACCCCAGTATGGCAATGACGAATACACGCTTCCAAAGTGCGTTCACCGCGATGTAGCCAAACACGGATGCGACCATCATGATGCCGTAAACAGAACCAGGATTCATCCGAAAAACTGACGTTTTGCCATTCGTGCACCCAGGTTCGTCGTTGAGTACACCATCGCAGGCGCTCCTGTCTTGTGATGCAACGTCAAGGGTAACCACAGCCGTAGTCTACGAGTGATAGTTCATGCTGCTGCAAACGTCGTCAAACCATTCGTGCAGATGGTTTTTGTCTTGCAAACGTCCCCATCTGTTGACTCAGGGATCGAGACGTGGCTGCACGATTCGTTACAGCCATGCGGATAAGATACCTGTCATCTCGACTGCTAGTGATACGAGGCCGTTGGGATCCAGCGCGGCGTTCCGTATTACCCTCCTGAACCCACCTATTACATATTTTGCTAACAGTCATTGGATCTCGGTCAACACGAGCAACACTGTCACGATGCGATAAACCGCAATCGCGATAGGCTAAAATCCAACCTTTATCAATGTCGGAAACGTGATGGTACGCATTTCTCCTCCTTACAGGAGGCATCACAACAACGTTTCACCAGGCAACGCCGGTCAACTGCTGTTTGTGTATGAGATATCGGTTGGAAACCTTCCTCATGTCAGCACGTTGTAGGTGTCGCCACCGTCGCCAACCTTGTGTGAATGCTCTGTAAAGCTAATCGTTTGCATATCGTAGCATCTTCTTCCTGTCCTATAAATTTCGCGTCTGTAGCACGTCATCTTCGTGGTGCAGCAATTTTAATGGCCAGTAGCGTATATACAAAAATATTTAATCTGTGTTAGATAGAGATAAAAAGTATGAGAGATGCGCAAAGTTGGAAAAAGTTTTTTGTAAAATCTTCTCCTAAACTCCTGAATCGATTTCAAACAAACTTAGTATACAGCTTACTACGAGGTGCCTTCAATAACTATTAAAACACTCATTTTCTGAAAGAACGTTGGTTTCATTCAGTTTTCCCACATGCCACATAATGTCTTTCAGCATCAGTACCCTCACCATCATTCACGTACTGCCTCCCGCTGTGTGAACCGATCTTTGAGTCGAACAGACGGGGTAGGAAGTTATGAGACGCGGATGAAGAAGAACAGTCCAGTGCCGTTTCGTGAACTCCTCTCGGATACTCAGACTTGGGTGAGATCTTGCGGTGCCATGGAGAAGGAAATGTTATTTTCCACTTTTGTGGCAACGAACACCCTGTAGTCGTTCTGATATGTCCACGCATAGGTTGGACCAAGGATAGGACCTGAGCACATCTTTTTTCTGAAGGAATTACAAACTTACTTCAATTATTCCAACAATAAGAATGGTAGTTAGAACTACAGTCTTCTCTATAGTAATGTATAGCAGTTTTCTCTTGTATGAAACCTCTTTAGACAAGGGACATATCAATTTAAACACAATCTAATTTAAAACGGAGCAACAGTAATGTAAATAATTGCTGTTTATCACATTGAGCATGCCGAAGCCACCCATTACCTTCGCAGTGCTGTAAAATCACATAAAATTTAAACGGTCACAAGGACGTTAAATAAAACCGACACAAGTATAAAATTAGTTAGTAACTGTTCCTAAATTAAATTACACATTAACAAAGAACAAGAATCAATCCTTCGAGGAAGAATGGAAATTCATACCTTTAAGTCTGGTAAACTTGGAATGAGTTAGAATAAGTGTGCAACCAAGTTAGGCCAAGCTGACTACCAAGAACAGTGGATTACAGACGGGATTTAAACGTTCAAAACCTTAAGTACAGTAAATGCTCATAAACTGAAGTGCTGAAAGAATCTTAGCTTAGTCACATTCGATCCAAAGACAAGGCTAGCTCGAAAAGGCAGTTAAATGAAACCATCCATCAAATAGAACAGCTGGAAAACTATACTTGTGTAGCAGCGGCAGCTGGTGTCAAAACTCAAGTGAGAACTAACGGCCACCGGAGACGCCGTCCGGATACATCACAGTCCGAAATACAGGTGTATGTACACGCGGGCAAGCGCAGCGTTACTTTAAATGACACGTTTCAGAAGCCTAGCTTGTCAAAAAGTGGCATACACATTGCGACGCTTAAGTGAAGAGCTCCGGAAGTAAGGTGTTCAAGTCTTTCAGGACTTAATAAAGGCCTTAAAGTAACGTAACGTTCTCTAAGCAATTACTTAACTCTACATGAATAAGATCTATATCTTTTAGTTATAAACACAAATTTTAGTTACTGTACTAAAACTACTAATACAAGGATAACACACTTACGTAACCAATAGCGAATTTATTCGCAAACATCGAACGTTCTTTTGAAACTTCAGAATAATAAATACAATCTGAAGCACCTTGCACTGGCTTTAAGCCGTCGCCACACGGAGCGTGCTGTCGAACGTTAACGTTGTGCTTTCCTAGTTCAACGTGCTGCTGAACGCTCAGAAACGATGCGACTTGGGCATACGGTACATGGACTCCAACGTGGCACACGATTGCAACGCGATCCAGCGGCAATTGAGGGATGTTTGTAGTTCGGAGATCACACTGTTTACTCAAGGGTCCAGTGTAAAATTCCCACGTTAGCTCTATTAAAACGCACATTGTCCTCCATCGTCCACGAAAAGGAAAGTACAATGTCCAATTAATGACACAGGTTTATAAAAGTTCCATTACAAACAGTACGGTACAAATTTGGAATACTTCTCCGCATAAGATAAACATTATTTCATCATTCCCACATTTTAGTAAAACCCCAAGGTCAGTCTTACTTGATCACTGTTCCTACCCAATAGCAGAAGCTTTGCAACATATGAATTACGAAGCGTAAAAGAAAAAGGAGCAAAATATCTTTATACAAGTAGCGCAAGCTGTCCTGTAGATTAAGCCAATCGAACAAAGTCACCCCTCGAAGACAGGTGAACTTATATTTACATAACGTCAAATTTTATAGCATATACTTATATTAAACTAATAATAAAGTATCAGAGCCTAATAAAAACACGAATGTTAGGAAAAAATTTTGAAAGTATTCTGACGCGATCCACCACCCAAAGAGAAACGCAGTTCCGGACAAAGACGCTACTCATTACGCTAAACCAACCACAGGTGCCGTTTACTTATCATATTATGTTTCCACATGCTAAGAACGTTAATCGTAGATAATTATGCTACTAATTGAAATGTAATTATAAAAAATTGTACCAAGAACAGTGCGTTTCGGGTGGATCTTCAGTGTGTCGCTGCCTTCAAATAGCCTACTCTCGTAACACGCAAGTTACAATAATTCTTTTGCCACGAATATGATGTGTCTCTTTTATATATTGGAACGCATCACACAACTAACAACGGGTTTTCCAGTGATTCTCAATTTGCTGGTGCTCAGAGACGGCATGTACACATGTATGCTTGAAATGAATGCCAATATGGCGCCTCATAACTCTGTACTGAAGGGGGACGGCGTGCGTGTGACGTTGGTGGCGTTGTGCCATCTCATTGGTTAACGCTCAGACGCACGTTCAGAATATCTGACATGCCAGATATTGCTCTGCACATTCAGAAAGACTCCAGAACGTGCTATTACACGCTATGACGTCAGAAACTCGGCACGCTCAGCGCTCAAAGTTCGGATTCACGGTCCGTGTGCAGACGGCCTTAGGCTTAACATTTATGGGGAAGATTAGGACTGTAGACCCTCAAGATATAAACGTACTTAAAGAAATAAAGTTAAAAGAACATAAGCTTAGAACATTAAAGGTGATCAAACATTGCTCAGAACTAACAACAGGTAGGAGATGATTTAAAGTTAAAGAACAACGAATGGAAAAGCCAGTGCATTATTAGGAAAGCAAGAAGACTCTAAACGGAATAGAGTGAGTCAGTGCGGAACTCGTGCCTCCTACTGGGACGCCAGTCAACCGAAAGATCCAAAGCTAGCACAACACCGCCACAGCTCACGTTCCTTCAATTTCCTGAATATGGCACAACACACTTCAGAGTTATACTTTGCACCATGAGGAATGGCATAGAACAGAATAACCCTTCGGAGTCCCAGAATAACGTCGCCATAATTTTACGGGCCTAGGGCGCTGCTTGAAGTTTTCATAGGAGGAGCGGTGGTGTGTCACCATTACATGGATTGCTGTTTTGTTTCCCGTTCGAATTGGTAAACCTTTTTTTCATGGCCTGCGACGATCTTCGACAAAACTTTGTCACGATCGGCCTCGTGACGCACATGGAACTCCGCACCGATAGTCCTTCGTTGCTGTTCATAGTCTTCTGTTAGGCGTCACGAACCCAGCGGGTACATTCTCCAGTGTGGAGGAAGTCATTACAGATGGATCACATGTTCAGATTAGGGAAGTAAATTGACCATGCCCTTTCAGATGAATCATGCCAGCCTGGCCGAAAGTGTCAACAGTGCCAATACAGACGCTCAGTTGTGCAGAGACGTGTTTAACTTTATCCGTCGATTAACTCGAGTGAGGGGGTCCGTACGTTCCAACATCGCAGGTGTCACAGCTGTGTGCGGCCGGACGTCACGATGGAGATCGGACAAGTTTGCGTGACCTTGTTCAGATGATGACAGCGGCCTCACTCAACGACTCACCCTGCTTTTGTTCACTGTCGTGTCAAAATGGTTCAAATGGCTCTGAGCTCTATGGGACTTAACACCTCAGGTCATCAGTTCCCTAGTACTTGGAAGTACTTAAACCTAACTAACCTAATGACATCACACACATCCATGCCCGAGGCAGGATTCGAACCTGCGACGGTAGCAGCCGCGCGGTTCCACACTGAAGCTCCTAGAACCGCTCGACCACCGACGCCGGCGCTGTCATGTCACCGTAGACACTCTACAAGCTCCCATGAGTATTTTTGATGTTCCAGTTTGCCACCAAAAATTACTCAATGATAGTTCTTTGCTTGGAATGGCCACCGTTAGAGATTCAATTTTGAAGTCTACGTACAGCGTCACCACCTATCGGACCTTCATGAAACCATAGGTGCTGAAGCGGAAATATTTCACGATGTTCCACGAGAAGTTCCGGATATTTTCAACCGTCATCGAATGTCCCTCGTATATGGAAAGAAATGTAGTTGGAGTAAGAATAACCAGCTTCCTTTTGGGGTTGGGATAACATGTTGATTAAAGGAGATTGGGCGGGAGGGGGGGGGGGCGATATCAACGGACGGAGAGGGGAAAAGAGGAGACTAACACAGATAGGGAGAAGGAGGATATGAACAAGCAGGGGAAGAGAGAGGGGACGAGGAGAAGGTAGTGAAGGATTTAAGTAAATACATTAGTTACGTAATGAAAAATACGAAAAAAAGCTTGTGTTACGGTTGTGCAAAGGCAGACTCGTTATTTATAGTTGCGTCATTGGAGACAGTTTAAAACGCGAATAATGTATGTATTTTTTTCTCATTACATATGTTCAATATTCACCAGAGTTAGACAGCAAATGTCACGTACATCTCAGCAAACAGTGACAAGCATTTCACTGATATTGTTTTGCACAGACCGTTACGCTGGCACGATGATCCAATCAAAGGTACATTGTATGGGTCCAAATTTTCGCAGCGCGGGGTAGCTATGCGTGCCAGGGCACCTTGTCATGGTCCGCGCGCCTTCCCCCGTTCGGAGGTTCGAGTCCTCCCCCGGGCAATGGTGTGTGTGTGTGTGTGTGTGTGTGTGTGTGTGTGTGTGTGTGTGTGTGTGTGTGTTGTCCTTAGCGTAAGTTAGTTTAAGTTAAATTAAGTAGTGTGTAAGCTTAGGGACCGATGACCTCAGCAGTTTGGTCCCGTAAGATCTTACCACAAATTTCCAAATTTTCCAAATTTTCATTACCTGTTTGCGTAAGGAGGGATTGCTTTGTGTGCCATTGCTCCCAAAACGATGAGAGTAACAAGTACTGAATTCCGCTGACCCCACTCCCCAGTATATTGTGATTGCTCACAGGTGTTCATACATAAAGTAAACGATTTTTCATAGTTCATATCAATCGTCGATCTCTGGTTTACCTCATCCAAACTCGTGCTTCCGCCAGCAACCGTGTCCGGCCACAAATGGGGCGTGCTGATACCTCGGCGAGGACACCCGCTCTCAGTTGGTCAAAACGTTCCATTAAAATACGGTATAAATACATTCAATCGGAGGCAATTAATTTTCATGGATTTTTGTACGCCGAGGAGATTGTTTTTGTTTGTGGCACACACAATACCGTGCAAACATCAACTCATCGATGATAATAAACAGCAAACAAAGTTGTATAAACATTCGGCTTCAGTATAAACACTCTCATATTCTCCCAGAGGCCGTGATGTATCACGCGTTAAAACGTGTCCTTTGTGTGTTTTTATCCTTACGCATTTACCACCAGATTCGCGGTACACATTTCATTTTCACACAATTTAATATTCTCTTCAGAGGCGTAACAATTTTTGAGCGTTATGTACGATAAAAATTTCCATGATATTGGTTATATTGACAAATAACTAGACAATATGAATTAATAAACGCTGCAGTGATGTACAGCATTGAGCTCGTTTACATGCGTTACCTAGTGGCCGTAGATTTGTTTTATAGTATCACTCGCTGTCGAGTCACACGCTAATTTCGCAGGTTAAAGCTCTGTGCTCACTTGCTTCAGACTTTTGGCACTATTGCAGCTGGTAGGAATGTGAACATCCTAACGACAGAAAAACGTGATTCCTAACATAAATAACGACATGTGGTTGAATTGTAAGTTCATCTCCATAACCGTGGCTCCAAAAGTTGTTGCTAATACTGCGATATAAATCAAACCACTTCCATTGTCTGCCTCCATTTCTATTTATCTTATTTAAAAAACTTCGAATGATCACACCATCTTCAGCTGAAGAGTTAAATCACTTTCGTCTGATGGTTGGTATTTGTGGCAACAAGTATAATTGAAAGTATTCTTACCTTCTTCTTTCATCTTCTTTTAGTTTTCAACCCTGTGGTTGGTTAGTAACAGAGCGCCGTTTCTCTCTTCCGTCTATCTCTTCATTTTCATTATTGTGTTGCATCCAACGTCATTCATGATCTGTTGGATGTATGATAGCCTTGGTCACCCCCACCGATTCCTTCCCTCAGTAGCTCCTTCTGCTATTGTTCCAATGATGTAGTTGTGTCGTAGGATGTGGCCTACAAGATTGTCTCTCCTTGCTTGGATGTGCCTCCACAGCGATCTGGTTTATTGTATTCTTCTAAGCACCTCTTCATTTGTTTCTTGTCTCCCCAGCTGATCTTCAACATCCTTCTATAGCACCACGTCTCCAGGGCCTATAGCCGTTTTCTCTCTTCTCTTCCAATGGTCCAAGTTTCACATCCGTATAGGGCCACATTCCAAAAGAAAGCTTTTATGAAACGTACCTTATTTTCAGACCGATTCCAACCTGACAATGATAATTTTATGTTACCCACTGTATTAATGAATGCAGGAATCTTAAAAAGACAACAGAAATATGTTTTGCAGAGTCATAAGAAAAGAAGCAGAGTTTGTTGAATGTTAGTGCTTCACCAGTGCAATAAGACACTTGTTTTCTTTCTGCAACTAGACATTTGCACGCCTCACAAACCATAAGAAGAACCTAAGAGGCTAAGATCTTCTCTGGTGTTAGACTGGAGTAATAACTATGTAACTGAAGGAGATTTTTCATTACTTGCA
Source organism: Schistocerca nitens (assembly GCF_023898315.1). NCBI lineage: Eukaryota > Metazoa > Arthropoda > Insecta > Orthoptera > Acrididae > Schistocerca > Schistocerca nitens. Next base: position 315,003,544 of record NC_064621.1, on the reverse strand, counting down.
TATAAGTAACAATCCAGCTCCTTCCTTATATGATGTTATAATCTACTTATTTCCGGTTAATGCATTATAGCATCTGCGGATGCTTTCTAAACAATCTTAAAATTTTTGTCAGTATGGTGTTAAGTCCACTTGTCGACTCGCTTTAGCACGAGAAAATCGTGGAGGTTCTAAGAAGCTCGTTTGGGTGATCTGGAAGGATGGTCGACCGTTTCGCGGATAACCTTGCCGTTGAGCGCCCATAAGCTCCTCCCTCTTTTCCTCCTCCAACCCGATCATTTGAAACCAAAGGACATTAAATTTTGTGATAACTTCTTGGAGCATTTCCAAAGGGACACTGTACTGCAATACATCTATTCTGGATGGCAATCTTCCAATACGGTTTTTCCCAATTGTCCCTTTAAGCTAGTCTAGGAGGCTTTGTAACAATCGACATATTCTTCAGCCTGATTTTCATATTCCACGATAAGCCGTAACATTTTCATTTATAAAAATAATTTCATGCCTTTCTTGGGTGATTTCTCTGTGGGGAAGTTCTTAGTTCGTGGAGACGCACTGTTTCGGCATCATAAATGTGGAAGCAGGGCTCATCCTAAGAAATTTCGCAGAGCGTTTGCATCTTCATCTACGTCGTGACCATCAATCCTGATGTTACGTTTCTCGCTGTTCTCATTTCTACTACTTCTCATTACTTTCGTCTTTCTTCTATTTACGCTCAATCCATATTCATTACTCATTACATTATTCATCCGTTCAATATACACTCCTGGAAATGGAAAAAAGAACACATTGACACCGGTGTGTCAGACCCACCATACTTGCTCCGGACACTGCGAGAGGGCTGTACAAGCAATGATCACACGCACGGCACAGCGGACACACCAGGAACCGCGGTGTTGGCCGTCGAATGGCGCTAGCTGCGCAGCATTTGTGCACCGCCGCCGTCAGTGTCAGCCAGTTTGCCGTGGCATACGGAGCTCCATCGCAGTCTTTAACACTGGTAGCATGCCGCGACAGCGTGGACGTGAACCGTATGTGCAGTTGACGGACTTTGAGCGAGGGCGTATAGTGGGCATGCGGGAGGCCGGGTGGACGTACCGCCGAATTGCTCAACACGTGGGGCGTGAAGTCTCCACAGTACATCGATGTTGTCGCCAGTGGTCGGTGGAAGGTGCACGTGCCCGTCGACCTGGGACCGGACCGCAGCGACGCACGGATGCACGCCAAGACCGTAGGATCCTACGCAGTGCCGTAGGGGACCGCACCGCCACTTCCCAGCAAATTAGGGACACTGTTGCTCCTGGGGTATCGGCGAGGACCATTCGCAACCGTCTCCATGAAGCTGGGCTACGGTCCCGCACACCGTTAGGCCGTCTTCCGCTCACGCCCCAACATCGTGCAGCCCGCCTTCAGTGGTGTCGCGACAGGCGTGAATGGAGGGACGAATGGAGACGTGTCGTCTTCAGCGATGAGAGTCGCTTCTGCCTTGGTGCCAATGATGGTCGTATGCGTGTTTGGCGCCGTGCAGGTGAGCGCCACAATCAGGACTGCATACGACCGAGGCACACAGGGCCAACACCCGGCATCATGGTGTGGGGAGCGATCTCCTACACTGGCCGTACACCACTGGTGATCGTCGAGGGGACACTGAATAGTGCACGGTACATCCAAACCGTCATCGAACCCATCGTTCTACCATTCCTAGACCGGCAAGGGAACTTGCTGTTCCTACAGGACAATGCACGTCGGCATGTATCCCGTGCCACCCAACGTGCTCTAGAAGGTGTAAGTCAACTACCCTGGCCAGCAAGATCTCCGGATCTGTCCCCCATTGAGCATCTTTGGGACTGGATGAAGCGTCGTCTCACGCGGTCTGCACGTCCAGCACGAACGCTGGTCCAACTGAGGCGCCAGGTGGCATGGCGAGCCGTTCCACATGACTACATCCAGCATCTCTACGATCTTCTCCATGGGAGAATAGCAGCCTGCATTGCTGCGAAAGGTGGATATACACTGTACTAGTGCCGACATTGTGCATGCTCTGTTGCCTGTGTCTATGTGCCTGTGGTTCTGTCAGTGTGATCATGTGATGTATCTGACCCCAGGAATGTGTCAATAAAGTTTCCCCTTCCTGGGACAATGAATTCACGGTGTTCTTATTTCAATTTCCAGGAGTGTATATGAGATTTATTAGGCACGACCACAACTTCTGATGCCCGTGTACTAGTGTTCTCGTATATTATTCCACCAACTCACTGCTGGTAATGAAAACCTGTGTAACTGGTTGTAAACACTGTGGTAACTGATAGGTTTCATAGTATTTCGCTGCTCCATTCACTAATTGTATTCAGTACTGCGTAACAGGTATCGCTGCAACAGACCCCAAGAAGAAAACAGTCTTCAAACTCCAACAATAGCTCCTTCATTCTTACCCGTACTCCTTTTAGGTGCTTCATTATCTTATATAATTAAATCTTAGTGGCGTCACGAACCTGTCGCTGATACGTACCCCCCCCCCCCCCCCCCCTGTGCTGTGAACCCACGTATAAATTCCTCCAGAATGTCCACATTTGCTGGTGCCATCTCCTTCATCAGATAATCTCTTCAGCCCGAAATTTTACAGACCCATATCTGCCATTCCTGTTCTTTATATGTGCAGTATGCCTTTTATGGAAACAATCTGATGAATCTTAGACACTGTTTACCTCCAGTGGCTCTATTACACACAGTTTATCGATTAATTAATTTCACTTCATAGCTACCCATAGCACTTTCTAGTGCCAACTGGAACATAACCATGTGAATTCGGCCCTTAATTTGATTGTCCAATATAATAGACATTTGTAGTAATAGGAGAACTCTGGTACCGGCTTTCCCTAGCTGGAATGTTATCTGAAGGCCAATGTTGGCATGAAGATGGTACAAAAAGTATTATCCTAAAATAATGCGGAAACTATCGATCACATAAAGGATTACTTACACCCACTGCTTAAACTAAACCACTTCATCCTCAAAAATCATTGGCTACCACCCTACAAAAACTGTAGCAAGGTGTGTCCATTATTTATGACCCACCAGGTAACTACTGGCCACCTACACATTTTGCTGAACAAGGACTTTCGCTTCATGCCCCCTACAACGCGTGGTGTAGTACATTCCACCTCAGCATACATACTCGCTAAATCTAAATCTAATGACAACACCTTTCTGTGGGCTTGGTGTTCCTTATTGCGTTTAACAGCTGCTTATGACCTACTCGTATTACTATTACCGAAATTCCGTTGCTGATACCATTCAATTTTACACGTCTGAAGCCGGTGGCACTGCCTCCGAATATGCTCTATTCAGCCACGTGACATGGGTAGGGAACACTCCACGCAGATCCTGTATGTTGCCATATCGATCTCCTCATATTCCGTTACTAGCCAGACAGCGAAATATAGATTGTATGGAGCACCTGTGTACACCTTTCTTTACATATCGTGTGACAGAGATCTAAGGAAGGCGTCGAGAGCTCTATGCCCAACATTCTGCAGCAAATCTTTCATTGTTGTTCCCTAGCTCTTGGATGTTCGCATTCCCCTTCCATATTCTGTCGACAAAATCCTCCAAGCTTTCCCCATACCTCTTCGTAACAGTACCCAAATACTCTAGAAAAAACCTTGCTCTCTTCAGCTTCTTATACTCTGCAGAAGCATGTGCCTTAACTCCTCAAACATCACTACATCCTTCCCCCTTTGTACACCTCATAGGCATTTTTGCCTATCCCACTACTCGTTATCTCGACAACTCCAACTACTGACTGGCGGATCATACTCGTCTACAGTATCAGGTCTTTCCAGACAGATACCACATCATCATGTGACCTTTCAGATAAGGCAGTGATTAGCTTGGCTGTGGCTGGTTCTACATCATGCTCCGGCAAACTACTACCTACAGGACCGGTGGGTGAGGATGCACGATGACAAAGCATGGAGCATACAGTTGGCATCCTGTTGGGCGCTTGGGCCCTAATAAGACAGAAGTAGCAGATTACTCTTCAGTTGTCTTCTCAGACATAGCATGCAGAATAAAACATGCTAAAATTCACGACGCCCTGCTGACTGCAGGCGTTGCTCATGCAGCTTCCTTCGACAGCCAACAGCACGACGACGCTTTTGACTAGAGCACACTCGAGGGCCTCGTAGGGAGTGCCTCAGTCAGTTTTCAGCATCTCTGCATGGCACGTCAGAGCTGCCACAGAGTTACAGCATGACGTCTCTAACAGAGAAAGGCCGTGGACGCCTGTGTCACCTGACAACCGCACATCGGTGGCAGCAGCAGTAGCTGGCACGACTCCTGAATATAGCGACAAGTGATAGCGCGTCACGCACCATTAGTTTTACCCCAGTGAATTGGTTGTAAATGGCTCTACACGTCTGTGGATAAGAAGTTGGCTGCTCACAGCGTCTAAGTGCAACTGACTTGCCTGGCTGAGGTCTAGAAAGTAGTAGTCACTTGGTGAATACTAGACAGCACATCACAGGTGCTGCGTCAATTCTAGCTCACATCATCTGCAAGGAAAGAGGTTCTGAAGCCCGAGGATTTATAGTTGTCTGTCGTAGACAGTGACATTACGGATTTGTGACCGGATTTTACCGAATGTGGCCTCTGTTTCTGGGTTCGCTAGTGGCTTTCGCCACACCTCAGTGCCCCATCTGCGGCATTTACCTCTTCAGCTTGGTGCTTTTCTGTAACATCAGCAGGCTGGAAGGCTTTCTTCTGTATGATTTATTGCAGCATCTTGTAGCGCTGTTCAAATGACATTACTTTCATTCATCAGTTAGGTCGTTTTGCTGATTTGGTGATCCATACTTCTCGCTCAAGCAATATACGGCAATGGCCTCTGTTGTATTCTGCCATATTGAAGCACCCGCTCTCTTGCCTGTTTGTCATTCCGATTGCTGCGCTGAACTCGAAGGTGTCTTGCCATAGGTCGGAGCATGGCGGGTACATTCGTCCAGCATATCTTTCTGCCGCGCAACAGCGAGTGCTGTTTGTGGCTCCCATATACTCTGCAACTGTAGCTCTGCCAATATCCCTCATTCATGCAAAATACTCTTTCTTTTAAGGCACTCTTCAGTCCTTGCCTTGTATTCCCGTTCGGTAACGTTAATGTTGTAGGCAGACTTCCCGTTTCACATCTTCCTCCCAGATCACTCAAACTCTTCCCACTCTCCACGTTATTCCTGGTCATCTGCACTTCCTCCGTCGTAGTGCCGAAAATTTCAGCATTGCTTTTGTCCATCGTACTGCGTACGATAACTGATATATTCACTACGTTAGGTACATTTGCTATGCCTCTAAACCTATAGACGCCATCACTTCCCGTAGTTTATGGGTAGAAAATCATACGCCTCTTCCTAATTGCAAAGATATTAGATGTGTTTCCGGACCATTGGAATACGACTTCTCATTTATTCTTCTAAGGCCAAAAATATTATTCAAATAACACCGTCCAACCATAAAACCTGTCTGGTTCTCTCACCTCTTTCCCTCAGTCACTTTCTCCAAGCTGTTTCTCGGGATGGTGGTAAAAAGTCTGCTGATAGACGCCATTAAACAATGCACGCAGTACAAACACAAAACAGCTCGCATACTGACTATCCTCAAATTACACTCTATGACTTACTATTACCCACATGAGCACTCTGCATTCCTTAGCAACATGACCATAATGATGAAATGTAAAACATGTTACAGGTACTGACTATGCTCACGGTGGCGTACACCCAAGCGTACTACATTGATAACATCTAACAGGCTCCAAATACTGCTCCCTAAAATCAGATATTTAGCCTGTTTTGTGGCCTAGCCAAAGTATCTTTCAAGTTACAGTGAGTACCCCTCCTAGCTCCATGTCTGTCACACATAAAAATAACCAACAGTTCTCTCACTCATCCTACTGTAATGACACAACAGGCCATGGCCTAGATCTTGTGATGCGTGAACGTCCAACAATCAGCTCCCCACTTATGACGACGTCAACATTTCTGATTCAAACTGCAGGCGACCACAGAGGTGGTGGTATGATCCTGGTGCAGGATAGCTGGCGACAAAGGATTGTGGTGGGGTTGCTGGTCGGGCAGAGAAACATAGCCATCAAAATAAACGGTTTGATTTACGCAAATATTTACACGCTGCTGACGTGGGGCTGGGTGACGGCTAGTGCCCAGCTGACTCGCTGACATCTGCCTGTTCAACATTGCTGAAGTGCCCAGTATGAGACACGCGACCATTTAAGTGAGTCACGCCACAAGCACAAGGCATCAGCAGAGCACGAAAGCAGCCATAACTCATGGAACTGCGTCCAGATCCCTGGTGAGTGGATGAATTCCGGCAGCTGAAGGTGTAAGACACCGTGGCGCCTACACCGGTGGTTACCGTGCCTAGGACGCAACACGTGGTCCCCTGGGCAGGAGTCCGGATGACTCATGGAGTGGAACTGATATAGCCCTGTTGTGCGTTGGTACCAAGTGGATTTAGTGCAAGAAGCAGACAACTGTGAAGTTCCTATTTCGTGACTGCTGCTGGGGGATTTCTGTAGCCTCGACGTCGTAGTAGTACTGCTGAGCCGCCAATTAATCTGCTAAACAATGCCAGTTATTTACATCGGATAGCAGCACATGTGTTATGGCAATACGCCGCTTCAAATCATATACTTAAGGACACCATTGAACTTGCAGGTGGCGAAATCTGCTTTCCTGTACTACGAGAGCCGTATTCTACCTCTGTGATATCAGGTTTTTCATAGCTGGCCTGGCTCGTCTCAGAATGAGTAAATAAACCTGGAATATACCTGGTATGCCAACATCGCGGACAAACCAGAATTAGCACAGCTGCTCCGTTGCTTTACCACTGTGCTCTCACAGATTTGCCCACAAAATAGCAATGGAGCTAAACACGTTTTTAAACTTTATTGTAGTCACATAATTTTCAAGCATACTTCCAATGAGCCAATGTAACCCAATGAACAAAAGTGTGTTTACAGTGTTGTGTTGTTACATATTCCCATTTAGTATTGTCTTTTCCAATGTGTTGAATCTTTCTGTAGGACTAGTGATCGTCTTGACTGAATCCTCTTTTAATTTCAGATATCCCATTATCAAGGTGGAGACTATTGACGCTGCAACAGTGACGTACACGAACCACATTATGGAACACAGATGAGCAAAATTTCAGGACAAAAGCAAATTTCACATGATGTCACTGCATCATAGCTCACTTAAACTTAGAATATACACAGAAAGAACAGTTACAATATTGCACAGAAGGTAACTGCATAAATTGCACAATGAGACAAAGAGGAATCACACTTTCATCCAAGGACAAGAATTACACTGAAGTCACCATAGTTCATGATGATTCCATGGACATTAAAAAAAGCTGGACGCTGGTCTTAGTAGGGAGTGTAATCACCAAGGAGGGTAATGCGTGCTCTGCAATGTGCTCCAATACTGGCTACAAGGCTGGTAAGCGGTTTTGGGGTAGGGCGTCCCATTGGACTTGACGACTGCTGGACGGGATTAGGTGCACGTGGTAGTGCTGCAATACGCCTCTGGAACATATCACACATATGCCGGATGGGAGTAAAGACGTAACAACGGAAACCCAGTCAATTTGCCGTATATTCTCTTCCTCTACCTGCACTGTTCGATGTGGTCGCTTATTGTCTTCCACGAAAATGAAGTCACGGACCAATGATCCCTGAAAAGACGCACAAGGGGAAGAAGTACAGTGTCACAATAACGTTCACCTGTGACTGTACCATGCTCACCGATTTGGAGGTCTGAACGTCCACACAATAACACACTGACGTCCAAATTGATCTTATTCGACAGTGCTGGACGTACCGCCTTTTCGCGAGAGGCGGGTACAGGTAATACATCATGAATTTTGTCGAACGTGATCGTTTTAGTGACACATGTTTTATAGTGTTGGGAGGCATAATGCTGCTTGGGCGAACGGAGTTCAAACATTTTGAAAAGGTATATTCACCGGTCAAAGTTATTTTGCAATGTACTCCATTCCAACCTTCATTTAGCCTTCATGAAACAGTGCAGGAGAAGCAGCTCTTCGAATGAGAGGATAATCACTGAATGGACTTGCCTGTCCTTCCCTGCGACTTAAATTCCATCGATCACATGTGGGATGCGTTGGGGAGAAGAACTGCAGAAAGTATACATGTACCAACGACCATTCAACAGTTGTGAACCGCACTGGTGGAGGAATGAAACGCTCTACTACAAGAACTGCTCTTGCGGACAGCATGAGAGCACTTTGCGTAACATGTATTCTCGTCTGTGGTGATCACACAACCTTCTAAGAAATATGTCGCGTCCTTTGTAACGTCCAGTGTCCATCATGATACATGGAGGTATCGGTATAAAATGACATCCCTGATTGTCTCATTGCGTATTAGCCCCTGCATAATCTTGCAGCAAGTTATTTCTCAGTATGGTCAAAATTACATCCAGCTTTGTTACTTGGCAATCAGACATCATAGGAATGTTACATTGTCATTAATTATTGCGCACCAGTTTTGCTGTTGGTTAAATCAATCATCAGTCATTTGACTCGTTTGATGCGCCCGCCACGAGATGCTATCCCGTATCAACCTATTCATCTCAGAGCAGCAGTTGTAGCGTACGCAGTCACTTAATTGCTGGATGTACTCCAATCTCTGTTTTCTTCTATAATTTTTACCCTGTACAGCTCCCTCTAGTACCATCGAAGTAATTCTCTAATGTCTTAACAGATGTTCTATCTTACTTTCTCTTCTTCTTGTCAGTGATTTTCATGCATTACTTACCTCAGCTATACTGCGGAGAACCTCCTCATTCCTTCCCTTATCATGCGACCTAATTTTCATCACTCTTTGTAACACCACTTCTCAAATGCTTCGATTTTCTTCCCTTCCGGTTTTCGTACAGTCCATCTTTCGCTGTCATACAATGCTGTGCTCCAAATGTACATTCGCAAAAATTTCTTCCTCAAATTAAGACCTGTGTTTGATAGCAGCAGAATTCGTTTGGCTAGTAATGCCCTTTTTGCCTGTTCTAGCCAGGCTTTTATAACCATCTTGCTCCGTTCGTCATGGCTTACTTTGCTGCCGTGGTAGCAGAACTTCTTAACTTCATCCACTTCCTCACCACCAATCTCTATGTTACGTTCCTCTCTGTCCCCATCTCTGTTACTTTTCATCAATTTCGTCTTTTCCGGATTTACTCTAAATCAACGTACTGTACTCATTAGATTGTTCGTTCCATTCAGCAGATCTTCGCTTTCACTGAGGATAGCAACGTCAACAGCGAATCTAATCACTGTTATCCTTTAATTCAAAATTTCAACAGACTCAGCTCATTAAAACTAATTTCACGAAATGTACCATTAAGAGTAGGGCATGAAAATTGGAAGCACATAATTCCTAAAAACAAGAAAAAGTTACCGCTGCAGGACTTGGCTGCTAACACCTCAAGCAAATAATTTTATGTATCAAATGAATTTCAATAACAGCCATTACTAGTACTAACAAGTTGCAAGCTTAGATAATGGTTACACAATTGGACAGCATTCATCCAAGTACAGGAGGGATCTCAAGTGATGCTACTGGCTGTAGCTGATGGAAGGCCGTTTAGTAAAGTATAATCCTCTATGCAAAATCCCTTAAGTGATAAAATACATAATCCCTCAGAACAGACAAACTTGGAAGGCATAAAATTTAAATGTAAATGCCTACCTGTACATTCCAACTAAACATCAACAACAACCTTTAATAAATGTACAACTGCCCAAATGTTTATGATAATTTCAAAGGACACGCAATTGAAATGTATTTCCAACTGGTACACAGCAGCAGATTCGTTGACACGAAATTTATTAAATGTGCTGTTGCACAAGGTTCAAGGTAAATAGGAAGTACGTGCAACTGAAATGTACAACTGGTACACACCAGCAAAATGGTTAACGCAACCGTAAATAGATATACAATCGCCCAAAATTCAAAATAAGCTGAGAGCCAAGCAGACGACTATCGCAGGCAACGAGGAAGGAGCAGCCAAATTTCGCAAGTGGAGTTAGAAACTGACTTTGTACCAAGGTAACTTTAGGCTATTCATATTGATAAGTGACAGGCCTCAAATTTAATGCTCTGGAAAGTAATGAAAAGTGCGATTGTATAAACGAGTAGTTATAGAGGTGTAATGAGGAAGAACCTCGGGCTTGGAAAATTCACCTTAACACTTCGCGGTTTCTTAAGACAAGCGCCGGACAGCCGGAGACTCCCAAAAGCAACTACTATCCAGGCATGTGCCCTTCAGCCAACAGACTGCCCAGGCTCCGCCGAACCAACACCACACCACCTTTGCCAAAGACCTTAGCTCGTGACACACGTTCGAATCAATATCCGCGAGATAAGTAGTTAGTGGCGCCAGTGGAATTCCATAAAACAAATTAATCATCTTTTGGGGTCTACATATAAGGAGACGAACATGTACACAAGCTCCTTTTTGATTTTAAATACTTCATTTATGACCAGCCTATATATAAGGTGTTACATTTTATTTACATGAATACATGGCTTGAGGTTCAACTCAAAATGAACGCAGTTCATAAGAAAATTTTTGAATTTATGTAGATATAGAGTTCTATTTGGTTTTTTGTAATTCCAAACAAAAACCTTCATCTCAAATGCTATGTCATAACTAATGATATGAGATATATTCCATATATATGCTCTATGTTACAGAACTGAAGATGACAGTACAGACTGTCAAAACCGATTGTTAACGAATGAATATTTATGTGGTCATGGCTATAGAAATATTTTATTGGAACTTCCTAGTAGCTTAAAATTGTGTGGCAGACTGGGCCTCAGACTTGCTTTACTGTTTTAATCTAAAAAACAGTTTCATAACAGTACATATTTCAGTCATTCCGGATACAATCCTTTAAACTGTGGCCCCGTAATATATTTTTTCCCAGCAGTGCTAGTCGATCAACGTAGTTCTCGGAGTTTCGAAAATAAGAGAAAGGCAAGAGCATTTCCAGCGAAAACAAGGTTCCACGCTAGATTCATTTTCCGTTAAACAGTTTTAATCAGACAGAAAGCTTCATAAAAATACTCATTCCACGGTAGAGTGAAAGATCCATCGTGTAAAATACATTGTTTTCCCTGTACCTTGCCGGCCGTTGCGACCGAGCGGTTCTAGGCGCTTTAGTCTGGAACCGCACGACTACTACGGTCGCAGGCTAGAATCTTGCCTCGGATATGGATGTGTATGATGTCCTTAGGTTAGTTAGGTTTAAGTAGTTCTACGTTCTAGGGACTGATGACCTTAGATGTCAAATCCCATAGTGCTCACAGCATTTGTACCATTTTTTTTAACCCTGTAGGTCAACAACATACTCTACATCACTACATGTTGTTGTTGTGGTCTTCAGTCCTGAGACTGGTTTCATGCAGCTCTCCATGCTACTCTATCCTGTGCAAGCTTCTTCATCTCCCAGTATCTACTGCAACGTACATCCTTCTGAATCTACATAGTGTATTCATCTCTTGGTCTCCCTCTACGAGTTTTACCCTCCACGCTGCCCTCCCATACTAAATTGGTGATCCCTTGATGCCTCAGAACGTGTCCTACCAACCGCTCCCTTCTTCTAGTCAAGTTGTGCCACAAACGTCTCTTCTCTCCAATCTTATTCAATACCTCCTCATTAGTTATGTGATGAACCCATCTAATCTTCAGCATTCTTCTGTAGCACCATATTTCGAAAACTTCTATTCTCTTCTTGTCCAAACTATTTATCGTCCATGTTTCACTTCCATACATTGCTACACTCCACACAAATACTTACGGAAACGACTTCCTGACACTTAAACCTATACTATATGTTCACAAATTTCTCTTCTTCAGAAAGGCTTCCCTTGCCATTGCCAGTCTCCATTTTATATCCTCTCCACTTCGACTATCATCACTACATATATTACTCTAACTATCTCTTCCCTCTTTTCTAGGCGTTCCCCTTTGTCACACTTTTCTCGTCCCTACCTCTCTGTTTCTGACTCCATGCTCTTTCATTTGCGTGTGTAGATGACAACGGTTAGTGTATACCACACGTTCGCTGGCACGTATGTATGTTTGTTTGAATGCGTGTTTGTAAGACGATGTCAGTGTTTGCTGCATAAGCACCACAATGACAGACGGCATAAATTTCACGCTCCCTGTCCTGAGTGCGGGAGGCAACGCGGTAGCTGTTAGCGCGTCATTATCATTGGCCCGCTTTCGCTTAGGCGAGTCGCGAGTCCCAGAGCGGGGTGTTCTGTGTTTCCGCAGCCGCGGAATGATGCGCCTAGGGCGACGGGCGGGCCGTCACATAATTAACTGCTGGCTCCTTGGTATTCACAGCGCCGCCGCCATTACTTATTCATGGCGGTGCGGGGATTCGTTGGTCGCGGACGTGGCATGCGAGAGTCCCCGAGGGGCCTGCTACGTCTGTTCTGGCCCGCATTTCGCTGTGCACCAGCATGGCGTGCCCAGACTCCACACCGCAAAACACCGCAGCGCAGCACAGCACACAGCGTGTAGGACGCTACCTAATGTTCGACAACTGTGCTGTTTAATAAGTCTTGTACCTAACATCCTGCTCGCAGAGGAAATACGAATGTAGCACTCTTGACCAATTGGAGTGCGAAGGCAGTGACTGACGAGCACGCCAGTGCAACTTTAGTGGACGAAGTTCCATATACACTGAAGTGACTAAATTTATGGGATAATTGCTAATGTCGTATCGGACTTCCTTTTACCTGAGGTGGTGCACCAACTGGTGTGGTGCACCAACTCGACATGGAATTAACTCAACAAGTCGCTGGAGGTGCCCTGCCTCTAAATCAGCCCATAACTGCGAATTTTTTGCTGGTGCAGCATTTTTTTCCACGAACTGGCCTCCCGATATGTTCGACAAATGTTGGAGGGGATTCGTGTCGCACAGTCTGGATGATCAAATCATTCCCTCCCGAAATATCCTGAATAATCATCGACAAATCGTGAACAATTGTGTCCAGGTGACATGTTTGGGAACATTTAGTCAATGAATGGCTACAAGTGGTCTCCAAGTAGCTGAACATAACTATTTCCAGTCAACGACCGGTACAGTTTGACCAAACGACCCGGACCATTCTTTGTAAACACAAACCATATCATTGTGGAGTCATCACCAGCTTGCACAGTGCCTTCCTGACATCATGGGTCGATGGGTCTCTAGACCTACCGACAGCTCTTACGAACTAAAATCGGGACTCATCTGATTAGGTCGCGGTTTTCCAGTCTTACAGGATCCAACCGATATGGTCGCGGCACCAGGAGAGGCGCTACCAAAGGCACTCGAGTGGGCCGTCTGCTGCCAAAGTTCATTTAAGCCATATTTCGCCTAACTGTGCTAACGGATAGGTTCGTCGTTCACCCCACATGGATTTGTGCAATTACCTCGGGCAGTGATGCTTGTATGTTAACATTTACAACTCTACGCAAACGATGTTGTTGTCGGTCGTTAATCTGTCGGGAAGTGAGTTGTCCGTGGTGAGAGGTAATGCACGAAATTTGGTATTCTCTGCACACTCTTGACTCTGTACATCTCGGAATATTGAATTCCCTAACGATTTCCGAAATGGAATGTTCTATGCGTACAGATCGAAGTACCATTCCGCTTTCCCATGACTTGTCATTTCATTGTATGGCCATGCTTAACGGAGGCCACCACGGTGCAGTTCAGGATCGTCGTTAGTCGTGACGATTCGGGAGGCGCCGTGAATGATCAGCGGCAATGTACGACGGGGGTATGAGCTCATGGGCCGTCGAGGCGCTTGTCTTGGTACTGCATTGGGTGACAGACACTCAACGGCTGAAAATAACGACGAAAGAAGGAGGCAGTGCTGTCTGATGGGTAGCGGCAATGGCAGGTGTGATGGTCCGAAACGTAGGTGCGAGGCGGTTGCCAGTCGGTCTGGAGCCTGGCTGTCGAGCGGATGAACAGCTAGCTAATTATCCGTCTGTGGGTGTACACAGGTATCACGTGACTACGCGAACATTAGTAGGAGCCTAGGACTGCAGCGCTGCACACCACGCATCGGCGCAACTTCTGACTCACTTTCTGTTACTGCTCCAGCTTGGCAGTAAACAGTTCAGCGGCTGTTCAGCTGACACACTTCTGAGGTAAGGCAGGGGTAGCAACTCCCCCATGCACCATATCCACGAGTAAAGTAGCCAAATACGCAGGTCCAGCCCAGAATATCTACGAGCCCTAGTCACAGTACATAATTTTTTTCTTTAAAGAAAGTGGTTACATTACCGGCTTCAACGAACAACGTCGTAAATAAACTGGAAGCAGTCTTGACCACTTCACCTTTTTAATGGTGATCCGTTTCGACCTTTTTATCATCTTCGGACCATGATTGTCTGCCAGATGCTGGTGGTATACTGTATACCACCAGCCACAAACCAGAGGATTGCCATGCGCCACCGCCTCCGGCAGACATTTATGGCCCAAAGATGATCTGATAAAAGGATCGAAACCGGTCACCATTAAAAAAATTTAAGCGGTCAAGACTTTTTCCAGTTTATTTATAATAATTACAGATCACTGTCTTCCTATATAAAAACTATGTTCTTTAAAATGTTGGACAACGTCGTGATTTTCAAATGTAATACATCAGCTGGAGAATGTATAATGGGAACTGTGACCGCACATCTGACAACAGTTACGAAAAGTAATGAGGCCAGGAAACCGAGACAATGCTGGCACAGTCAAGTCTCCACAAGTTATGCCTATACTTGCCTAATCGCTTATTCCATGTCCTAATGTAGAATAAATAAAAACTCCACCACGGTAAATATTGCCAAGGATTCTTGCACTGTGTCCTGCTGTGACACAACGATCGTATGGCTGACATAAATTCACAAGGCGTAAGTGTAGCAAACACAGGAAACTTCCATATGGAATGCAGGCATGATTTTACTATGTTCCGAAAAAAGAATCTCAAAACGCGCTGTACTCTAATGTAGGACTGATACACTACTAACTGCTTTCCATGGAATGCAGGCATAATTTTACTATTTTCCGAGAAAAGAATCTCAAAATAAGCTGTACCTTCTTGTAGGGAAGACACACAACTAATTGCATCCCATATCGAAGCTTCCTTTGCTTGATACACTTAAGACTTGTTACATTATATCAGCCATACGATCTTTGTGACACAGAGGACACATTGCAAGTGTCTTTGGCAATTTTTACCCTGGTATAGTTTTATCTACTCTACATTAGGACATGGAATTAACGGTTAGGCACGCATGAGAATAACTTGTAGTGACTTGATTGTGCCACCATTGCCTCGGTTGCCTGGTCTCATTATTTTTCCTAATTGTTGTTAGATGTATGGTTACAATTCCCATTATAAATGCTCCAACTGATGTTTTACATTTGAAAATGACAATGTAGTTAGTAGAAACCGGTAATGTAACCCATTTTATTAAGGAAAATCTTTATGTACTGTGACTATGGCTTCATTACTGTAGCGGCAGATAAACATTTAACTTATGTTATAGTAACATTCCTGTACGACAATTTTGTCGGAATATAGAGTGAAAGAAGTGTTAGAAATGTGGTTATACTCCTCTGAAAGTATATCAGTCCATTACTCTGGCGCATCCAAGTTGATAACACTGAACCATGGACGGGTGGACGAAACAGGAATGTTTCAAAACAGGAAGGGTAACCACTCCTTCAGCGGCGACAATACCGTTCTACTTCAAGCTGACAGCTATCCCCATGCAACAGCGCTGCACAGTCACTGCTGTAGTACGTGTTATCCTTCGTGTTTACTTGTTCGTATTAATAAATATCGATAAATCTGTTATCACTCTATACTAACTTGAGTCTGCTCGAATTGATAAGTAAATTCGGCTTTGAAACTCAATTTGTTTGTAAAGGAAAAACACGATAATATCTGTCAGCAATGGGAGTCGCATGAAGGACGTGACGTGCAGTAAATGTTTGAGCTGGCCCCACCTAACGATTACTAAAACCAAATAGCAAATATCTACCAAAACACCACAGGAAAAGCGCCTGACGATTCTTAGACAGGACACCCTTACGTTACACGGAAGATTGTAGAAGAAATTGGTGGATCTGTTAACGATGAGGAGCTTGGCGCTAGGAAAGGTAAATGCACTAGATAAAGGCACTAGAGAGAGAGTTCTGATATTGCTATTGATAACGGAAGCTACACAAAGAAAAGAATTGAGGCTCCTTCGTGAATATGTCGATCTGGAAAACTATTTGGACAATTAAAATTGTTTAAGATGATTCTGAGTGAAATAGCAGTAAGCTATACAGAAATATTAATGTGCGATGTCGAATACTGAACATGTAAAAGACCTAAGAAGGATCGATAAGACCGGAAGACCAAGATCGAAGCGCTCGAATTAAAAAAGTTGCACGACAGGAATTCGCTGTTTCTCCCACACTCTAAAAGCCGTACCTCCTAGAAGCATTCATAGAAGTGAAAGCTGAGTTCAGGAGTGGAATTAAAATTTTTTAAAAGGATGTCATCGATAAGACTCATTGATCACATTGCTGTCCTAACGAAATATGAAGAAGAATTGCAGGATATGTGAATGGAATGAACAGCCTACTGATCGGAGAATATGGATTGGGAATGAATCGAATAAATTCGGAGTAGCAAAAATGAGGTCTATGACAGACTTAACATCAAAATTAGGGACAAAGAAGTATACGAAGTCCGCAGCTCGTGGTCGTGTGGTGGCGTTCTCGCTTCCCGCGCCCGGGTTCCCGGGTTCGATTCCTGGCGGGGTTAGGGATTTTCTCTGCTCATGATGACTGGGTGTTGTGTGATGTCCTTAGGTTAGTCAGGTTTAATTAGTTCTAAGTTCTATGGGACTGACGACCATAGATGTTAAGTCTCATAGTGCTCAGAGCCATTTGAACTAATTATACAAAGTGCAGGATTCCTTCCACCTCGCAAGCAAAACGACATATAGCAGATGTAGCTAAGGGAGAAGAAACAAACAAAAAAAGACTAGCACAGGCACAGATGGCATTCCTGGACAAAGATTGTTTACTAGCTTCAAACAAAGGTCTACACTTCAGCATAAACTTCCTGAGAATGTTCTTTTGGAGTTCATTTTTTGTGTGTTTGCGAATCATGAACTGTGGGAAAATACTAAGAAGCTATAAACTCAAGCATAGGAGACGTGATAATAGAAGGATGTTGAAAAGTACGAGGAATGAAGAGTTGAGGAATGAGGTGTCACTTGACAGATTTGTCAAAGGAAGGAAGTAATAGAAGAAACTGGCAACAAGAAAGAACAGGATGATAAAAAAATGTGTTAAGCCTTCGCCTGTGTCTACTGATACGTAGCTATAATTAAAGGAATAGAGAAAGTTATAAGGTTAGTGGGACTACAGGTAGTTCTAGAGGGAAAAACTGCAGGAGAACACAGAGCAATGATTCCATCAAATAACTGAGGACATAGAATGCCAGGAAAAACCTGGGATGAAGAGTTTGGCAGGAGGGAGAAGACTGATGACTCAGCTGTAAGACTCAGCCCCTCGTTCCCCCACATTTGCGGGTAAATGGGCAGTCACAAACATTGCAGTCGACCGCACTGCCAGCGTTTGGCAACGATATGGACATATTGCATATATCAAAGATGTCATTGACTTTATTGAGTATACTTACGAGGCAAGACATACATGAGGATTTCATATTTTTGGACGAGCGCTTATTGTCCTGGTATTAATTCATAAATAACTTCCCACATTTCTTTCTAAAGTTTATGGGAGCTTTTCCTTCGTTGTAAGGCAAATGGTGGAACTGGAAATCCACTTGCAAATGTTATCAAATAAGACTTCTTATGTCTCACTACCAGCAACCAGGTACTTAATTGAATAGCTTCCGCAGCAGCCTGGTGACTGCAATATAAAGAAACGTTCCGATAGTCAGTCAGGTGCTAACTCAGTGTTGGTAAATGACAGTGGGCTCCTTTGGCTAGAGTCAGTCAAAATTTCTAGGTATTGAGTTTCATCATGATGTACAATCACCGTCATTGGACACAGAAGACACAATTTTCGCCGGCCGCGGTGACCGAGTGGTTCTAGGCGCTACGGTCCGGAACCGCACGACTACTACGGTCGCAGGTTCCAATCCTGCTTCGGGCATGGATGTGTGTGATGTCCTTAGGTTAGTTAGGTTTAAGTAGTTCTACGTTCTAGGGGACTGATGACCTCAGATGTTAAGTCCCATAGTGCTCAGAGCCATTTGAACCATCTGAAAAAAATTTTCGCACAAGATTGAAGTCGCATTCGTCTGGGTCAGCGGACATGTAGATATAATTAAAGGACTAGATTACGTTAGCGCCGAAAGGCACTTTTTTAAAGCTATCCGTGATTTCTGTATTTACTAAGTTGGTGAAATCAGACATGTGGAAGATATAACGCCCCAGCTCTCTGTTGCCGAAACAGGTAGGAAATTAAGGATTAGATTGATAAACATCCCATTCATTCTACACTCCTGGAAACTGAAATAAGAACACCGTGAATTCATTGTCCCAGGAAGGGGAAACTTTATTGACACATTCCTGGGGTCAGATACATCACATTATCACACTGACAGAACCACAGGCACATAGACACAGGCAACAGAGCATGCACAATGTCGGCACTAGTACAGTGTATATCCACCTTTCGCAGCAATGCAGGCTGCTATTCTCCCATGGAGACGATCGTAGAGATGCTGGATGTAGTCCTGTGGAACGGCTTGCCATGCCATTTCCACCTGGCGCCTCAGTTGGACCAGCGTTCGTGCTGGACGTGCAGACCGCGTGAGACGACGCTTCATCCAGTCCCAAAGATGCTCAATGGGGGACAGATCCGGAGATCTTGCTGGCCAGGGTAGTTGACTTACACCTTCTAGAGCACGTTGGGTGGCACGGGATACATGCGGACGTGCATTGTCCTGTTGGAACAGCACGTTCCCTTGCCGGTCTAGGAATGGTAGAACGATGGGTTCGATGACGGTTTGGATGTACCGTGCACTATTCAGTGTCCCCTCGACGATCACCAGTGGTGTACGGCCAGTGTAGGAGATCGCTCCCCACACCATGATGCCGGGTGTTGGCCCTGTGTGCCTCGGTCGTATGCAGTCCTGATTGTGGCGCTCACCTGTACGGCGCCAAACACGCATACGACCATCATTGGCACCAAGGCAGAAGCGACTCTCATCGCTGAAGACGACACGTCTCCATTCGTCCCTCCATTTACGCCTGTCGCGACACCACTGGAGGCGTGCTGCACGATGTTGGGGCGTGAGCGGAAGACGGCCTAACGGTGTGCGGGACCGTAGCCCAGCTTCATGGAGACGGTTGCGAATGGTCCTCGCCGATACCCCAGGAGCAACAGTGTCCCTAATTTGCTGGGAAGTGGCGGTGCGGTCCCCTACGGCACTGCGTAGGATCCTACGGTCTTGGCGTGCATCCGTGCGTAGCTGCGGTCCGGTCCCAGGTCGACGGGCACGTGCACCTTCCGCCGACCACTGGCGACAACATCGATGTACTGTGGAGACCTCACGCCCCACGTGTTGAGCAATTCGGCGGTACGTCCACCCGGCCTCCCGCATGCCCACTATACGCCCTCGCTCAAAGTCCGTCAACTGCACATACGGTTCACGTCCACGCTGTCGCGGCATGCTACCAGTGTTAAAGACTGCGATGGAGCTCCGTATGCCACGGCAAACTGGCTGACACTGACGGCGGCGGTGCACAAATGCTGCGCAGCTAGCGCCATTCGACGGCCAACACCGCGGTTCCTGGTGTGTCCGCTGTGCCGTGCGTGTGATCATTGCTTGTACAGCCCTCTCGCAGTGTCCTGAGCAAGTATGGTGGGTCTGACACACCGGTGTCAATGTGTTCTTTTTTCCATTTCCAGGAGTGTAGTTCCTCAGGCTTACGGAATATCTTGAATCATGTGAGCACACTATAGCTAATATGGAAAATAATAAAATTAATACATAAATTATAAAGGTATAATTACGAACTTAATCGAAGAGATTGAGACTGCGCTGGAAATAAACAAACAGAGCCGAAAAATAAAATTGTTGTGAGGAACCTTCTTAGAGGCCTTAGATGTAACTGATTGATGACCAGATCATTGGTGTTCCTATAATGTACATTCTCTTTCATTTTAATGGTAAAAGTATGAAATCAGAGATAACTCTGATTATTGCGATCCTCAATAAATAATATCCTAAGATTGTTCAAATAAGTAATATTAGATATTTACAGAAATTATGCGAGTCCGTTTGTGGTTATATGTTGGCTGACGCATACTCATAACTATTTTAGCTGCTGTAGTGAACTTATATTCGTTGTACGTATCTTCTTGTTTGACAAAGTACGGTTACTGCGTTAATTTTTTACAGGTCACTTAAACGTTTGGAGTTAGTTTGAAAATATCTGTTTGACCCTTTTACGCTGTTGTTAATAAATGTAACTTCAACTATTGGCCAGTTATCGTTGTCGTGCAATATGTGATGACAAATGACAATTACACTTATCAAGTAGCTTATGGAGTTGTACAACTTCCAGTCATACATTTTGTGTATCGTTAATTGTGTAGACCTTCGGTAGCTATGAGACACGAAGTGATAGTACCTGCCATCGACGCAGTGTGATTTGTGAGGTGTACATGAAACATTGCCCGAGATGTTAGTTTGAAAAGTCTGGTGTCTAGTATATTAGAAACAGAATGTCTGAACTATATGGTGCTTGATGTCTACGTTATCAGTGCCTGAGGTCCAGACTTTGCGAGTGCAGACGGGTAAATTAAACGGTGTGCGTATGTTTCTCGTTGTTTCACTTTTATACATATTTTCTCGTGCCTTACGTATATAGGTAAAACTGCATATTTTAGTTTTCACATACCATCATAACCTACGTTTTGTTGACGACACGGTGTATGATGTTTGTCTATAACACTAATCCGTTGTCACATTTTCCATACATACTATAATGTATTCGTATCAAAAGTGGTCAGGTACTTAAGCTGTCTTATATTAGTAAATTAACAGTGACATATAGTTCTTCTGTAGAGCGCTGTATATCAATTATTGTTAATAGAGGATTTTAGCGCCTATGTCATTCTCTATGTAATGGGAAGAATCCTTGTTTTCAGAATCTGCGTAAGATGATTACAGGTAACAGGCTACATTTAGTAGATATTTTTTCACTACACTGTATCTAGAGGCTACAATACTTTATATTGGTACTAACATAGTCGGAATGTAAATACTATTTTCATAGTCTACATAATACTCGTACATATCGTTTTATGCATTGAAGCTCCGGAGAAATTGGTACAGGCATGCGCATTCAAATACAGATGGTTCAAATGGCTCTGAGCACTATGGAACTTAACATCTGAGGTCACCAGTCCCCTAGAACTTAGATTTACCTAAACCTAACTACCCTAAGGAAATCACACACATCCATGCCTGAGGGAGGATTCGAACCTGAGACCGTAGTGGTAGCGCGGTTCCAAACTGAGCGCCTAGAACCGCTCGGCTACAACGGCCGGTTCAAATACAGAGATATGTAAAGAGGCTGAACATGGCACTAGGGCGAAAACGCCTATATAACACAACAAGTTTCTGGCAATGTTGTTAGATCGGTTACTGATGCTAGAATGGCAGGTTATCACGATTTAAGAGAGTTTGAAGGTGATGTTGTACTCGACGCACGATCGATGAGACACAGCACCTCCTAGACAGCGATGAGGCAGGGATTTTCCCGTACGACCGTTTTACGAGTGTACCGTATATATTAGGAATCCGATAAAACATCAAATCTCCGACATCGCTGCGACCGGAAAAAGAACCTGCGATAACGGAACCAATGACGACTACAGAGAATCATTCAAAGTCACAGAAGTGTAACCCTTCCGCCGATTGCTGCAGATTTCAGTGCTGGACCATCAAAAAGTGCCAGCGTGCGAACCATTCAACAAAACATTATCGATACGGGCTTCCGGAGCGGAAACCCTCTTGTGTACCCATGATGACTGCGCGACATAAAGCTTTAAGCATCGCGCGGGTCCGTCAACACCGACATTGGACCGTTAAAGACTGGAAATATGTTGCCTGTTTCAAACTGTATCCAGCGGAAGTACGTGTACGGATGTGGAGACAACCTTATGAATCCATAGACCTTGCATGTCGGCAGGGGACTGTTCAAGGTAGAGGAGGCTCTCTAATGGGATGGGACGTGTGCACTTGGAGTGATATGGGACCCCTGATACATCTGGAGACTACTCTGACAGGTGACACGTACGTAAGCATCCTGCCTGATCACCTACATCCATTCATGTCCATCGTGCATTCCGATGGACTTGGGCAATGCCAGCAGGACTGTGCGACACACCACACGTCCAGAATAGCTACAGAGTGGCTCCAGGAACACTGTTCTGAGTTTAAACAGTTCCCCTGTCCAGCAAACTCTCCAGACATGATCATTATTGAGCATATCTGGGATGCCTTGTAAGGTGCTGTTCAGAAGAGATCTCCAACCCATCGTACTCTTACGGATTTATGGACAGCCCTGCAAGAATCGTGGTGTCGGTTCCCTCCTGTACTACTTCAGACATTAGTCGAGTCCATGCATCTGTACTACTTCAGACATTAGTCGAGTCCATGCATATCGTGTTGCGGCACTTCTGCGTGATGGTGGGAGACCTACATGATATTAGGAAGGTGTAAAGTTTCTTTGAGTCTTCTGTTTAATACAAATCCATTACTTAAAGCGTGTTTTTGCATTTTAAGGTATCCATATTTCTAATATATACTGATGTACTGATATCATCATGGGTGAAATCCAATGTTACTACCGTAATTATCACTCTGTTTAATCATACTGAAGTTAATTTTGTATAGAAATCGTGGCCTACTACGTGTTGTTCTGTACACATTTTATGACGCTGATGACGCTGACACTTCTCAACTTCAGCCAGTGAAAAGTGGAAATGCATATTCACCAATTTTTGAACTGAAATTCTTCCGTGCAGTTTACCTCGACAAAACTGAAAATTTATTCGTCTTATCCTGTGAGTACATTGTTCCTTAGCTTTTCTACATCTACGTCTACACATACACTCCGCTAGCTACCAAGCGGTGTGTGGCGGAGAGCACAATTCGCGCCAAAGTCATATTCCCACCCACCCCTCCCCCCTCTGTTCCACAAGCGGTTCGCACTAGGGAGAAAAGACTGTCTGAACGCCTCAGTACAAGGTCTTATTTCCCTTATCTTTGAATGGTGATCATTGCGCGATCTGAAAATTGGTGGTAATAATATATGCTCTAAATCCTCGGCGAATATCGGATTTTGGAATTTATGAGCAGACTCTTTCGTTTAGCGCGTCGTCTATCTGCAAGTGTGTCCCACTTGAAACTTTCTATGAGATCTGTAACGCTCTCATGATGGCTAAATGTATCAGTCACGAATCTTACCGCTCTTCTTTGGAGCTTCTCAATCTCTTGAACAAGACCCAACTGGTAAGAGTCCCATACAGACGAACAATACTCCAAGACTGGACGAAGTAACGTATTGTAAGCTATTTTCATTGTTGAAAGACTGCATCGCTTCAGGATTCTACCAATAAACCGCAATCTAGTTCGCCTTACCCGTTATGTTATGTTATGTTAACCGGGGACCTAGAAACGACGGAGAGGCTCCGTCCGCGCCGCAGCCGCAATGGTCCGCAACCCCACGACGACTACAGCAGTCCACTTCACCCACCGCCGCTCCACACCGAACCCAGGGTTATTGTGGTTCCACCCCCGGTGGCCCCCCAGGGAACGTCTCACACCAGACGAGTGTAACCCCTACGTTTGCGTGGCAGAGTAATGGTGGTGTACGCGTACGCGGAAAACTTGTTTGCACAGCAATCGCCGACATTGTGTAGCTGAGGCGGAATGCGGGGAACCAGCCCGCATTTGCCGAGGCAGATGGAAAACCGCCTAAAAGCCATCCACAGACTGGCCGGCTCACCGCATCTCGACACAAATCCGCCGGGCGGATTCGTGCCGGGGACCGGCGCTGCTTCCCACGCGGATAGCCGTGCGTTAGACCACGCGGCCAATCGGGCGGGTTTAGAGCCTCATCCGTTACTTGTATAATCTGATCATTCCATTTGAGATCATTTCGAATAATCACACCCAGATACTTGACGGACGTTACCGCTTCCAAGGACTGGGCATTTATTTTGTACTCGTACATTAATGGGGATTTTCGCCTTGTTACACGCAGTAGGTTACACTTACTAATATTGAGAGATACTGCCACTTCATTACACCACGCATTTATTTTCTGCAAATCCTCATTGATTTGTTCACAACATTGGTGTGATACTACTTTCCTGTAGACTACAGCATCATCGGCAAACAGTCTAAGGCGTCTGTCAATACCATCAACCAGATCGTTTATGTAAATCGTAAGAAGCAGAGGACCTATTACGCTGCCCTGGGGCACACCTGAAGTTACGCTTGTTTCTGTTGATGTCACCCCATTCAGGATGACATACTGCTCCCTGTATGATAGAAAACTTTCTATCCAACCGCATATGTCATCGAATAGACCGTAAGCGGGCACTTTTTGTAGCAAGCGACAGTGCGGAACTGAGTCAAACGCCTTTCGAAAGTCGAGAAATATGGCGTCAACCTGGGGGCCGATATCTAGAGCCTGTTGTATATCATGCACCAAGAGGGCCAGTAGTGTCTCGTGTGACCGCTGTTTCCTAAAACCGTACTGGTTTCTTCAGATGAGCTTCTCAGAGTCTACAAAGGTCATTGTGTCTGAACACAAAATATGTTCCATGTTTCTACAACAAATCGATGTCAGTGAAATTGGCCGGTAATTATGTGCATCTGATTTTCTACCCTTTTTATAGATTGCTATGACCTAGGCCTTCTTCCAGTCCAGTACTTTCCGCCGTTCCAATGATCTCTGATAGATGACGGATAAGAATGGGACAAGTGAATTCCAGTTTTAATCAATTCATTTTGGTCGATGAGAACTACCCCACCATAACAATTTACAACACATCTAACAGCTAATGAACCTCTGGTCAACAATCACCACAGGGCAACACAACATTTAACTACTAGTGCTCAATGCACCTCTTTAACGGTACGCTATTACGCGCTATGCTCTCTATATTCCAAATCATCAGTCCAATCTAGTTATTTTCCTCGCACCATAGCTTAAATAGCTTATCACTCCTTAAGATAGATACATTCTGAAGTAAGCCAGCTTAGCAGCGCTAAATCTGCATTGACAACACTTGCGCTTGGTGACCAATCAGAGCACTAACCTAATGGAGCGTGATGCACTCACATATAATTTACAGTTGTGGGTAGCCCTATTGGGCGTAAGAAAAATTCTTACACTCGCACTTTTAATGTTACTAACAGAAGACGGGTGAACAGATGGCCACGCTAATTGCGCTTTGTCGAATAGCAAATTCTTTGCTCACACTGGTTGGGCAAACTCACTTCCAAGTGTACTTCACGAGGATACATATGGCGTGTATTTCTTTCACAAGCGCAGCCGCTTATAACGGTACCCTTAGCTTTTCTCGCCGTGGCGCCGAAAAGACAAGTCTGAACAAGGATATCCAAAACAACACTCCAGGACCAGCACACATGCATGAAATTAGTAATGACGTTGTGACATAGGAGTTTAAAAAGTCGCTGCAGGACACTTAAAGAAATGAACACAGAGAGGGAGAAAATGAACGACCCATGGCTTACTATTAGACTGAAGCCAGACACAAAATAACACCAATATAACGCGACAATTCCGGAATAACTGACGTGGGTTTCACTCCGTACTACACGTTGAATCAGACACAGACAACACTGACCTTGTTCAGCGCCTGTCGATGATGCACAAGACCCACCACACGAATTCCCTAGTTAGTTTGTAGCCTCTCCTGCCCAGATGCTTCCACAGAATTCGTCTTGATCGATGCACATGCCATAACACCTCTTTTCACTGTTAGACTATTTCTCTAACCAATAGCGAACACTCGCCAAAACAGCAAAGACGTAACGAAATGCAAACTGCATGCCACTCACAATTTTGCTGACCGAGGCGTGTCTCGTGAAAACTACCACAAACTAGTGCGACGACACTGCACTGAAAAACTTTCTAGCAGACCAATGGTACGACACACAATCAATCATCTCAGTATAAATGAACGGGCTCCAGTCTGTATGAGTGTGTGTGCCTTTGCATCCACGACCCCGCAGTTTATTTTAGCACCCTGCCACCAAACCGAAAATTCAACAAATTCAAATGGTTCAAATGGCTCTACGCACTGTGGGACTTAACACCTGTGGTCATCAGTCCCCTACAACTTAGAACTACTTAAACCTAACTAACCTAAGGACATCACACACATCCATGCCCGAGGCAGGATTCGAACCTGCGACCGTAGCGGTCACGCGGTTCCACACTGAAGCGCCTAGAACCGCACGGCCACACTGGCCGGCGACACCGAGGCAGGATTCGAACCTGCGACCGTAGCAGCAGAGCGGTTCCGGACTGAAGCGCCTAGAACCGCTCGGTTACGGCGACCAGAGAGAATTCAACAAATCATGCGCAATGTATAGGGTAATAGCTGCAGAGCAACGATGAGACCATGGATACCAGCCTTTAATATCTGGCTGGCCAGGGTACGCACGAAGACGGCACTCGAATTCAACCACGGATTAAATTCGGCCCACAAATATGTCCAGCAACCACTCGCCGGACTTCGTGTCCACTTCGCTTGCGCAAGTGCCCGCCTTACTATCCTCACGGACCTCTCACACCGTCCTACTGGCTACGTTACCACTTGCCAAGTCGCCACGCCACATCATGCCCCGTCTCATCAACAACATCGAGCAAAGTTCTTAGTGTCCTCAAACCAGAGGAGCAACGAGAATAATTTGTTGTGTGATAATCAGATTTTGCACGAATTAAGTCTGTTACCCTGTATGGCTATTCTTAGATTAGTAGCTCAATATTCATTCCAAAATCTGGCTTATCCTAAGGCAAAGGATTATGAACTTTGTATTTCGGAAAATAAATACAGGTTATCAGTTAAGTGAAGTTGGTTTTCCTGCCATGAACATTACTCGTTTTAGGTAGCCAACAGGGGAAACGTCAGTAAGAATGAATATGGAAGTGGGATACGAGCCAGAGATGCGGAGACTGTAGGTCTCGAGTGGCTTACTGCAACAGGATACAACTTTTAAAATACAATATTAATTTTTTCTTGAAACTAATGTACTATACCATATGTGTATAAATCATTCTAAATCACATTTCCTTCAAATTTATTTTGGGAGATAGAGATCTTCTTGTGTTATATGTTGGTTAAACATGCTGTACATAATTATCTGGGTGCAGATGAGTGTTTTGATGGCTGAATATTGATTTTAGTGAGGCGTTAAAAAGTGTCCCCATGTTCCTGAATGCACAACGCAGTGTACCTTCAACACGACTTGCGGGTCGGATGTAACTTCATCAGTGTCACGGAGCGATAAGCTTCCTAAATGCCCCGTTTGAAATCGTAGTGGGTTGTGGATTCAGTGACATAAACACGAATGTTTATATATAACAACAAACAGAAATATACTGATATTAAATCGAGCAACAGTGCGGGCTATTCTTGAGGACCACGGAACCCGAACTTTTTCCCAGTAAATCTGTTCTTCAGTTCTGGGTCAACATAATGCTCTGAACTGGCTGGGTGACCGTCGTGCTGCATCCACAGACGGCCTCCAATGATTGCACCTAATGTTACAAGGATTTCTCCCTCTCTCAGAAAACAAACGTAATCATCATTTATTTCTCTCTTTATCTTTGTCTTTCTCCTCTCATCCCTTACCTGTTCCTTGTTCTTTCGTTCTTTGTAACTTCTTGTATTCTTCTGCCTCGTTCGTTTACTCTGCATAGCTTCTTCTTAAATCTGGTGCAGGTCTATGGTATGCAGTGTGTCTCAGATGAAGTGTATGCCTCTGTGAGTCACAAACTATCTGTTGAGAGATGTCCACATAAGAAAAGTACATTTTCTGAGGTTTTATGAACATAGCTTGCTGAGTGATTTTCCAGAGAGTTACAGCAAATAGATACAATTTTTAATGGAACATTAGGTTTACTACCTTGTAGCTGATATATTACAGTCAGTGGTTTACAAAACAATTTCAATTGCTGTCAAATTTTGTTTATACAGTCCTTGGGTAGAAGACTCACCCTAAACCTAATTTGGTGTACTACTTGCTGTACTGTGGCAGAGAACCAACAACCTCCTGCTGGGGTGCAGGTGAGAACATGCTGAAAGATGGGGTAGGAGGATATGGGCAGAGTGAAGAGGGCAGGAGAATGGACAGTGAGAGGAGGGAGGAGGAGATGGGCAGAGAAGGAAAGATTAAGAGATCAGCAGAGACAAGTATAAAGGAAGAGATGGGAACCGAGCGGTGGGGGGAGGTGAAGACGTGTAGGAGAGAGAGTGGGAAGGAGAAAATGGGTAGAGGAATTGGAGGGGAGGACATGGACAAAGAGGGGGAGAGGAGGTGACAGACAGAGTATGGAGAGAGGAGGACATGGGGAGGGGAGGAGGGGATGAACAGCGTGTGGGAGGTGGAGGATATGGACGAGAGAGGAGAAGCGTAGGTGGACAGGCAGTGGAGAGATGGTGAGGAGGAGATGGAACTAGATTGGAAGGGAGAGATGAACACATAGAACGAAGGAGGGGAATGAACAATAGTAGACTGAACTAAATATATTAATAAAAGAAAAAAAAAGGAAGACTAGAAATGTACTGTAGAAAGCAAAGTATCTCAGAGAAGCGGACTTCAGTAAAAATTCAGGCTCGTGTTACATGGAAACTTTTGTCGGAAGTAAAAAGAAAAAAATAAAAGAAATGGACACACGCAATGTCCTAGGGAATGAGAAAGTTATTATCATTCCAGAAATGACGAAACATATTTGCCACAGTGATAAAAGGCCTACTAGAAAATTAGCTCTACTGTGAAGTAATCTTTTTACTGCAATCGATATCAACTGTCATCACAATGGTGAAATTGCAGTCGGTAAACAACAACGCTTCACGTAATAGAACTTTCCGGTTGCGGTCGTGTTCCAATGACATGTAATTCTGTTGCGGTATCGGGGATGCCACTGGTGGGCGTCAAAAGAGGGTTCCTCATTAAGCGCGGGCAACCGCAGCGGTAGGCATGAGTTACGTGCGTGAGCCATTAAAACCAGCACGCTGAACGCTTTTGTCAATTTTCTGCGGACGCTGCCTTGGACAGAACTTGGCAGCTTCACATCTGCCATCAGAATCCAAACAGACAGGCAAACTGTTGACACATTGGCAGGATAGGAAGAGGCTTTCGGTAAGATCACATCTCACAGACAAGCGCGTCACTAAGAGTAACTACAATAACCAATCGTTTACCCCCTTTCCAGATTAGAGTACAGCTACTGACCTAGATGGGATACTACAAACTCTCATTCCCTTGCTGTACTCACTTCCTTTACCAAAGTGTCCAGCTCTTTCCTTGAAGGATGTCGTGTCCACGGCCAGTTCTTCCTTTGTATTCCGTTAGATTTTACGGTAAGAAAATTTCTGTGCGGTTTCATAAGTCTACCACATCCACCATAACGAAAAATCGGTAACAGCCAAATTACGAGTAATATCTAAATTACGAAACCGTTTGAAAACGTACCAAGCAATAAAAGTCACACAGGGTGTTTGGAAATTCTATTTACAAACTTATAGGACCCGTAAATGGGAGTGAGTACATAATATGCTGAGTAAGAAAGCGTGTCCACAAACGTCTTCCACGACGCTACAAATCGTCAGAGATGCAGGCCTGTAGTTGTATGTATACACAGCACGATTCCATGATTGTAGTACAAACTTCCATGGGTGATGGAGACGGATAAATTTATCAATTTTAAGTATGAGCCCCTGATCTGGAAATCAACAAGTCGAAAGCTATAAGCGAAAATCATTTTCATACGTCTGAGATTGAAGTACGTGTACCGGTACGATTGTTACTGAGCTTGTAGGGTAGTCAACTTTCACAGGTGGTAGTACAGACGAAACAAGGAAAAACGTCCAGTAAACATGGGCTCTAAAATGCGTGTCTTAAGAGATATGAGCACTTGTTCAGTACAGGAGGTGCGTTTCCCACTAACGAAGATGAAAAAATGCCCATAGCTCCTCAGGTATGCCTTTTAGAGCCCATGTGTACTTGACTCTTTTCCTTCTTTTAGTCCATACTACCACCTCTGAAAGCAGCATACCCTACCTTCTTAGCAACAACAGTACCAGTACATGTATTCCACTGTCAGAGGTATACGAACCATTTTTACTTGTAACTCTCCACTCGTTCGTCTCTGGACCAGGGGCTCTTACGTAAAAATGATACATTTATCTGTTTCCATCATAACTGAAAGTTTGTAACATCTTCATGGGATCACCCTGTATATACATACATTTACAGGGGCCAGCGCCTTTAACTTTGACGCTCTGTAGCGCCGTTGGATGAAGTTTCCGGACATGGAGTCCTATTCAAAATAATGTGTACTTGTTCGCCTTACAAGTCCTGGAAGGTTTAACGGGAATTTCCTAGTACCCTGTGTATACATTACACTCCAGTGGAGAATATCCTATGCATATTACATCATAAGAGGAAAGCAGGTATGACGCAGTTCTCTCGACACCAACTGAAGATTAAGGCATTACTTCGTGCCTGATGTCAGAACATTACTTGCAGAATCGCAAAAAAGTTCGAATGTTAGCAGGGAAAGTAATATATACAACCGGATTTCGGGATATTGTCTATTGTGTATTGAACCGGAGACCTAGAAACGACAGAGAGGCTTCGTCCCGCCGTAGCCCTCAGTAGTTCACAACCCCACAACAGGCCACAGCAGTCCACCCACCCTACCGCCGCTCCACTCCCAAACCGGAACTACTGTGTGTTGTGTGGTTCGGACCCCAAAGGACCGCCCCCCCCCCCTCCCGACAACAGGCCACAGCAATCCACCCACCATACCGCCGCTCCACTCCCAAACCGGAACTACTGTGTGGTTCGGACCCCAATGGACCCCCCCCCCCCCACCCCGAAACATCTCATACCAGACGAGTGTAACCCCACATATTTGTGTGGTGGTGTAATTACGATCTACGGGTACTTGGAGACAGTGTTTGCGCAGCAATCGCCGACATAGTGTTACTGAAGCGGAATAAGGGGAACCAGCCCACATTCGCCGAGGCAGATGGAAAACCTCCTTAAAAACCTTCCACAGGCTGGCCAGCACACCGGACTTCAGCACTAGTCCGTGTTAGAGAGCGCGGCTAGCCGAGCGGGCTTCAACAAAGATATTAAACTTACTTTTAGCAGGAAAACATCTGTTTTGCATATTCAGCAAACTGTTTTTCACTTTAGTCTATAGTCAAGCACAGGACACTGCTTCACATTTTCCATGTCATTCACACGTCATGAATCTTTTCCAGAAACAGATACCCCTCACACGCAAAATCTCTAGCTCTGTTGTTGCTGGCTGTAACATGGCATAATTTTAAGGACTCACGACTAGGCAGCATAATAAGTAATCCATTTAAGAAAGTTTACTATTGTTTTCGATGGGATACCTTTCAAAATACACTCCTGGAAATTGAAATAAGAACACCGTGAATTCATTGTCCCAGGAAGGGGAAACTTTATTGACACATTCCTGGGGTCAGATACATCACATGATCACACTGACAGAACCACAGGCACATAGACACAGGCAACAGAGCATGCACAATGTCGTCACTAGTACAGTGTATATCCACCTTTCGCAGCAATGCAGGCTGCTATTCTCCCATGGAGACGATCGTACAGATGCTGGATGTAGTCCTGTGGAACGGCTTGCCATGCCATTTCCACCTGGCGCCTCAGTTGGACCAGCGTTCGTGCTGGACGTGCAGACCGCGTGAGACGACGCTTCATCCAGTCCCAAACATGCTCAATGGGGGACAGATCAGGAGATCTTGCTGGCCAGGGTAGTTGACTTACACCTTCTAGAGCACGTTGGGTGGCACGGGATACATGCAGCCGTGCATTGTCCTGTTGGAACAGCAAGTTCCCTTGCCGGTCTAGGAATGGTAGAACGATGGGTTCGATGACGGTTTGGATGTACCGTGCACTATTCAGTGTCCCCTCGACAATCACCAGTGGTGTACGGCCAGTGTAGCAGATCGCTCCCCACACCATGATGCCGGGTGTTGGCCCTGTGTGCCTCGGTCGTATGCAGTCCTGCATCATTGGCACCAAGGCAGAAGCGACTCTCATAGCTGAAGACGACACGTCTCCATTCGTCCCTCCATTCACGCCTGTCGCGACACCACTGGAGGCGGGCTGCACGATGTTGGGGCGTGAGCGGAAGACGGCCTAACGGTGTGCGGGACCGTAGCCCAGCTTCATGGAGACGGTTGTGAATGGTCCTCGCCGATACCCCAGGAGCAACAGTGTCCCTAATTTGCTGGGAAGTGGCGGTGCGGTCCCCTACGGCACTGCGTAGGATCCTACGGTCTTGGCGTGCATCCGTGCGTCGCTGCGGTCCGGTCCCAGGTCGACGGGCACGTGCACCTTCCGCCGACCACTGGCGACAACATCGACGTACTGTGGAGACCTCACGCCCCACGTGTTGAGCAATTCGGCGGTACGTCCACCCGGCCTCCCGCATGCCCACTATACGCCCTCGCTCAAAGTCCGTCAACTGCATATACGGTTCACGTCCACGCTGTCGCGGCATGCTACCAGTGTTAAAGACTGCGATGGAGCTCCGTATGCCACGGCAAACTGGCTGACACTGACGGCGGCGGTGCACAAATGCTGCGCAGCTAGCGCCATTCGACGGCCAACACCGCGGTTCCTGGTGTGTCCGCTGTGCCGTGCGTGTGATCATTGCTTGTACAGCCCTCTCGCAGTGTCCGGAGCAAGTATGGTGGGACTGACACACCGGTGTCAGTGTGTTCTTTTTTCCATTTCCAGGAGTGTTGTTTCTCGTTTTTCAATCTGTAGAGTCGAACTGTGTTTGATAATCTGGTTCTACACATTCTCACCAAGTGTCCATTTTATTGCTCTGACTGTCCGGTAATCTAATTAAGAGAGAACTAAAACTTTCTGGAAGCGATCACGTGTTTAGTATGATTTTATTATTTGCAGTTGAATGTGTAGTACAATGAAGTTTTATAAAAATAAAACAGGTTTTCTCAACAGGGTAACGTAGTCGTGAACTGTGAACTACCAACAGAGGTGCCGGAGAAAAGTTATACACATCGCTGAAAAACCAGGCGCCGTAGACTGCTAGTTCACTATTGCATCTCAAGAAGTATTTAACTAGAAAACTTCCTGGCAGATTAAAACTGTGTGCCCGACAGAAGCTCGAACTCGGGACCTTTGCCATTCGCGGGCAAGTGCTCTACCATCTGAGCTACCGAAGCACAACTCACGCCCGCTCCTCACAGCTTTACTTCTGCCAGTATCTCGTCTCCTACCTTCCAAACTTTACAGAAGCTCTCCTGCGAACCTTGCAGAACTAGCACTCCTGAAAGAAGAGATACTGCGGAGACATGGCTTAGCCACAGTCTCGGGGATATTTCCAGAATGAGATTTTCACTCTGCAGCGGAGTGTGCGCTGATATGAAACTTCCTGGCAGATTAAAACTGTGTGACCGACCGAGACTCGAACTCGGGTTCTTTGCCTTTCGCGGGCAAGTGCTCTACCATCTGAGCTACCGAACCACAAGTTTGGAAGGTAGGAGACGAGATAATGGTACAAGTAAAGCTGTGAGGACGGGGCGTGAGTCGTGCTTGGGTAGCTCAGATGGTAGAGCACTTGCCCGCGAATGGCAAAGGTCCCGAGTTCGAGTCTCTCTCGGGCACACAGTTTTAATCTGCCAGGAAGTTTCATATCAGCGCACATTCCGCTGCAGAGTGAAAATCTCATTCAGTATTTAACTATCTTATTCAATTTAGCTAATTGTACATTCGTTCCAATTTACCACCTTGCAAGACATGGCAATTGTATTGTTACTGGCCACCACCCCATCAGCTTATTTATGCATGAATAATGCCATAAGTAACCAGTCTGAGTGAATAAAGCATAAGGAAATCGATTGAATTGTTAGACTTATAACACATACGGGTCCATAACAGATTTGAACATGATTTTTGAATTAGTTCAACTTGGGAAACTGCAGCAAGGCATTACGGGCTGGTAATTAATCTACAGAAACACCATGGTTCGAATACCCAGACACTATTTTACCTCTACAATATCAATCTGAAATTCACATTTAAGTGCCTAGCAGAGGAATCATCGAATCACCTTCCAACTATTCATTTAATGTTCCACTTCCGAAGAGCGCGCGCGAAAATCGAACACTTAAATCTTTTCCTGCCGGCTCTGATTTCTCTCATTTTGTTACGATCCTCATTGCCGTCTACGTAAGTGGGCGCCAACAAAATATTTTCATATGTGAAGCAGAGACTTGGTTATAGAAATTTCATGGAAGGAGCTCACCTCAACGAAAAACGAATTAGTTTTAATGAGAACGGACAAGCGTAGTGTAATCATTGTCCTTAGTACATCTCTTGTATTTTTAAGTGGTCTGGCGGTAAAATGCAGTTTTGACTCGCCTTTGTTCCAATTTAAGCTGTTCGGAATTGTAATCCCTAGGTATTTTCCAGAACTGACAGCTGACTGACAGATTTGTAAGATTTTTCGTGTAACAGAAATTTAACGGGTTGTATTTAGTACTCTTGTGGTTGAGGGGCTACTCATGTGGATGGCAGCACACTTTTCATTCTTTAGAGGAACTGTCGCTTCTTACAAAATACAGACAATTTGCCTAATTTACTGTACAATTGGTTTTTGTTATCTTATGTCTTTATCATACTTTCAACAACAGCACTGTCTGCCAATAATCTGGTCCCGCCGGAGGTCCGAGTCCTCCCTCGGGCATGGGTGTGTGTGTGTTTGTCCTTAGGATAATTTAGGTTAAGTAGTGTGTAAGCTTAGGAACTGATGACCTTAGCAGTTAAGTCCCGTAAGATTTCCCACACATCTGATTTTGCAAATAACCTAAGAGGATTGGTCAAACTGTGTGATAAATCGTTTATACGGAATAAGAACAGCGGAGAGCCTATAATGTTTCACTGAGAAGGCCCAATATAACTTCCACTGTTCGTTGACTTTCCGTCAGTTACTATGAACTGTGAAATTCATGATAGAAAACCATGTATCCCGTCGAGGAGCTGAAACGATACTATACGTAAACAATTTGATTAGAGGCTGCTTGTGTGAAATGGTGTCAAAATCAAAGAGAAAATCTAGAAATATGTCATCAATCGGAGATCCTCAGTCGATAGCACTCATTACTACCAGTGAATAAACAGTTAATAGTCGTTTACAAGAACGATATTTTCTGAATCTGTGTTGTATGAATTGATCGTCTTCTCCGACTTAGCTCATAATGTTCAGACACAGTATCTTTTCCAGCATCCTACTTTACATTGGCGTCAGTGGTACGGGTCTGTACTTCAGCAGATTACAGCTGAAGTGAAGTAGTGAACTTAAGACTTACCAGTCTTGCCAGTTTTTTTTTTTTTTATTTCAAATGACAGCTGCAGTCTCTACCGTTACCAAACAAGTAGCAAGGTATTTTTTGTGTGCAACATTGTACACAATGGCAAGGAATGGTGGGATACAGAGTGGTGTGTTAACTTTCGCCGTAGGAAACCTGGAAATGAGCAGATAGTACTATCGAAGAAGTTACCACAGCAAACAAAAGATTTGTTTAACTTGTATTTCTCCAAGCAAACGAAGACCTATTACAAATAATGCAGAAAATAACAGAACCCAGCTATCTCTACAGCAACAACGATCGACTTGGAGCAGCAATTAGGCGGATTCTGTGTATGTCCCATTAGATTAGATTAGATTAGATTAGATTATTTTTCATTCCATAGATCCGTGCTGAGGATATCCTCGTGGATGTGGAACATATCAGAATTTTTAAGCTGAAATAACAATACTAATAGTATGAGTATATACAATACATCATTTGTTTCTATTAAAAAATTCGTCAATGGAGTAAAAGGAGTTGGCCACTTGTAAGTCCTTCAGGCTCCTTTTAAACAGATCCTTATTTGTAACTGAATGTTGTATGTTTGCTGACAAATTATTGAAGATGAGTGTTCCTGAGTAGTGGACCCCTTTTTGAACTAAAATAAGTGCTTTTAAATCCTTGTGCAGATCATTTTTGTTCCTGGCATTGTGTGTATGAACTACGCTGTTTGTTGGAAAAAGAGATATATTATTTATGACAAATTTCATTAAGGAGTAAATATACTGAGAGGCAGTACTTAGTATACCCAGTTCTTTGAAGAGGTTTCTACATGACGTCCGTGAATTTACTCCACAAATAATACGTATTACACGCTTTTGGACTCTGAAAACTTTTGTTTGACTTGAAGAGTTACCCCAAAATATTATACCATATGACATTATGGAATGAAAGTAGGCAAAGTATGCAAGCTTTTTCATTTTTATGTCGCCTATGTCAGCTAACACTCAAATTGCAAATACAGATTTGTTAAGGCGTTTCTGCAGTTCTGTGGTGTGTTCCTCCCAACTGAATTTATTATCAAGTTGTAATCCCAGGAATTTAAGACTATCAACCTCTTCTATGAGCTCTTCTTCATACTTTCTGCATATTCTGGGTGGAAACCTCTTACAGGTTCTGAATTGCATATAGTGAGTCTTTCCCAAGTTTAATGTCAGTGAGTCGGCTTTAAACTATTTATTAATATCCATGAAAATATCATTAGCAGATCTTTCTAGAACAACACTCGACAAACTATTTATTGCAATATAGTAAATATACTGAGAGGCAGTAGTTAATATACCCAGTCTTTGAAGAGGTTTCTACAGGACGTCCGTGATTTTACTCCACAAATAATACGTATTACACGTTTTTGGACTCTGAAAACTTAAAGTGACCCCAAGTACAAGGTAGCTGAGTGGCTGCCACCGGCCACCCTGCATTGCAGCACCGGAAGGTGCTCATGGTATGGAGCCATTGGAAGTTTGGCTCAGTGGGCGCGCGGAAAAGTGGGTCCGTGAAATACCGCATGACCTCTGCCAGCACCAGTCTGAAAACTGCACCTTTGTTACCAACTGTAGAACGCCAGTAGGGTGGTATCGAAACATAAAACCACAGTATTCCCAACTGAGTGAGTGGTAGTAGCAGGGCACCAAGGACATGGGCACATTTTGTTAATGTGGGTTGCCTGCATTTGGGACAAACCAATTTGTCCTCTTTTCATTGACAGATCCTCACCCTTTTGTTCTGCTGAAAGATTATGACACCCTGGGGATAATTAATCCTACTGATTGACACATCCTTGAGCCATTTTCCTGCCACCCATCCCCCTCCCATTCCTCCTACACCTCCCCCTCCCCCTCCCCCTCCCATAATCCACAAGCCACTCCCGTCACTGATACAAGCACACATTGGATATCAATTTGGTTCACTAATTAATTAAGTCTATCAATTAATTAACCTTCCTGTTGGAAACCCTGCAGCCCCCATTCACTCCTCCACCTGTAAATTTGTAGGAAAAAGACTCAGTTGATTGGCCACTTTGAGGGAAATCGATTGCAGTGTATGGAATATTGTTTAAACAATTTTGACAATGTATAGAATGTAGTTTATTTAAACAATTTATGCGATATGAGACTTTGTATCAAAATTGTTGATTTACTTATTTAAGGAATTTGGTGGGAAATCAATTGTGATTCTTATGGAATATTGTTTAAATGATGTAGACAATTTAGTTTAATCCTTTATTTAAAGAATTTGGTGAGAAATCGATTGCAGTGTGAGGAATATTTAAACAGTTGTAGCGATTTTTCATTCCAATTGGGTAAGGAAATATTTAAATACGCCATGGATGATCACTCAAGCATATCCGGAAAACTTTCTCACATCTCGTCACTTGCGCAGGCTGCCCTGACCACTCACTAGGGGGCCTACAAAAGCTGTCAGATGCCTCACCTCTGCAGCAGTGCACTCTGGCTTATGCGATGGGGACTTGGAACCACCAGTGTCTGTGTAGACCACTACAAGTACCACCGACCTAAGCCTTCCCCAAACTAAAACACACTTCCTGTCAGCATCCACCACCATCTCTAATGGTCGGTATGCATGAACCAACCAGTAAATATCAGCGCATGAGAGATGCCTTAGTTCCAAAGCAATTACCTGGCAGGAAATCGATCCAGAAATACCGCTGAAGTTCATAAGTAATTAACTTCCAGTCATATGATCATGATGTAAGGGGTATAGGGCACATGTGGTATCTATTTAACACACACAAACTGACAATGCCAAAAAACTATTTGGAGGCTGACTCGAAGAGAGAGAGATAGCTGCAGTTTACTTTGCACATGACATAGAATCTAGCATGGAGTATTTCGTTTGGCCATAGTCTCAAAGCTGCCCCAGCCTTCCTGGTGCACTTTCCTCACGTTTCACTTCATGAACTGCTTCACAGTTATAAAATCTGGTGTGGAATATCACATCTTGCTGATGTCACAAATGTTTCTTCAGTAGATGTGCCATACGAAATATTAAATAAATCCTTAATATAGGCATTTAAGCATTTTGCTTCAAACACACACAGTTTAAAACTATTCATAATCAAAGAAACGACACTGCACATTAGTTTCCATGCTTAACCAATTGTGTTATATTGTTGGGTGAGAAATTTTATTAAATAATGTAAATGAATTATTATTTGTCTTCACGACTGGAAGCAATGATAGCAGGAATTTTAAATTTCCACTAGAATTCATACTGTCATGGTTATAGAGTTCCCAAACTTTTTTTAAGCATTGTAGAATTCCTACGTTGATTGGTCCTTTCCACTGCATCTGGATGAAGGAAGTGGGAGGAAAGGGCCGACCACATGGCAGAATAGTGGCAACAACAACGACGACAAATGCCTGTGAGAGACAGGGTCCATAGCAACATTTGAGAAGCTCTAGACACGATACACTTAAACCACGATCCATTGCGTAGAAATAGCTGTCATGGTTAGACGTGGAATATCGGTGAAGTACTCTCACATCCTACGCGCTCATGTATCGAGGTTCACAAAAACTGCGGCGCCGATGTCAACGCTCAGAGGTCGGTGTGATCTATCGCTGCAGCCACAGTATTGACGTGCGTATATGCGAGAGTGCCCCATCCCCAGCCATGGAGGACATTTGTGTATGACTTGAGCGTTAGGGATTTGGGTGTTACATATACGTCCAGCGCTAACACATGCCCATATTGAATCTTCCCTCACGTAACACAGACATCCGCTTCTGTCGCGTATACCCAGCACATTGGTCACTTCACCTGCCCTTGCTACCGTGGGCAAGATAAAAGAGATTGGCGCATTCTCTGTACCCATCACAGGCTGGACTAATCTGCAAGCCTCACGAGTGCCCTTGCGGCCAGCTGCGGTTCACTGTGAAACAAGCAGCTGCAGCCTGGATGTATGCAGTAGTTCTAAATAATTCCACACCAATATTGACCCACCAGATTAAAAAATCTACTTTACACAATCTAAGGCAGCGATGTTGTTGACCATATACCTCAAATTTCTTACGTGAAATGTAGATTGCTCCCTTTTATATGAGTTATTTACAAAGACGGAAGAAATCGAGGCCTACACAAGTTCTTACATCGCTAAAGTATCGTTACTTGGTGTGGAAACCCTGTAACAGTATGGCACAGGCAATATATCCTCTAAGTATTTTCTCAGCAGTTAGAAAAATATTTTCTCTCATCTATCAGGTCCTGCATCACAGGGCCAGAATATTAAA
The DNA here is from genome assembly GCF_023898315.1 of Schistocerca nitens. Lineage (NCBI taxonomy): Eukaryota > Metazoa > Arthropoda > Insecta > Orthoptera > Acrididae > Schistocerca > Schistocerca nitens. The sequence continues at coordinate 314,963,453 of NC_064621.1, read as the reverse complement.
TTCAGTTTTGGCTAATGACAGGGTGCTATGATTTACCTCTACCATAGGACGCCTTCACACTTTGGGACTCTCTCTGAAGGTAACAGCAAAGAGAAGCTGTAAACATAAGGCTTACACTTCGTATCATTTTATAAATTCGGTAATAGATCTGATTTCATTACGTTGGTCTTCTCTCTCTGTGCAGGTGAGAGATTCAAATATCACTAAAAGATATTAGCAGAATGAAAAAACAAAAAAAAAACGCCATCATATCCATGGTGCCTAACCATCGCCTCCACCTGCCAGGCTGCATGTCACTGATATTAAATAGATAGGCTAATTAATTAAAATTATCATGAGGGCCACTTTGCAAGAGGAGTAATTTATCTTCTTCTGAAGTCGGATTACACTCACCACGTAGTTAAAATGGGAATCTCTGGGGGGAATACGATGTTCTTCTTGAGGAACAATATTGAGAACCGACATTTGAGGCTGACCACAGAAAGACTGTGCTAGTGCAACATACATTTCACCTAAGGACTGTGCCATTAAAAACACGACCACAGTGATTACGTTACTGTCACCCAATATTAAAAAGGCGGTCTTGGTTCCACAGGCACACTCAGTGGTCACTGACAGCGCTATGCTTTCTGTTAGAAATGCTTTCTGCGATTTGGGATCAAGTCCACGCACTCAACCGTATACTTTCATTGGATCTTATGGAGACATACTTTAATTATTACAGCCACTCGTGAATCATACTCATGTTACTCCGATACCTCAAAATAAGTCACCTTTACCGAATCTATCCGCTATAACAAAACTCCAGTGGCTTTAGACAGTCCTCCTGCATCTTGCAACTGTTCCTCAGTCTGTGCCTATCCCTCTCTGCAACTGTGCCCATGTGGTCATCTCAGTTTAAGTTGGAACTGAAGTCAGAGAGGACTATATCTACCATCTTCGGAACCCATGAAGAAACAGGCTGAGCTCAGTTAATGTGACAGGACTATCGTTATTGACCAACCGGCGAAAATAAGGACATTTTGTCATAGCTCTGTCAATAGTATACAATGTGTAAGGCCAGCGCCAAATTGTAGCTTACATTCTGTAACATGAACTAGTATAAAAGACAATATGTGAACTGAAAGAACGATGAGGATTTGACTACTGCATTGCTTTGCGTCTCCAAGTAATCTGACTTGATCCATTATAAATCGTTCTGAAAGCCTACGACTGTGCAAAAGTAGGTTTGTTTATAACTAACTCGTCTGCTACCAGTCACGATTTGCTTTATTTTACTTTTCGCACTACACGTTTCGGGAAATGATTCTCAATTTCAAGTGAATTATTTGCGTTTGTTATGTCATTCCTATGTGATGTCTATTTGTGAGATTCTGCTTCATTTTGATGACTTTACTGCAATATATAAAAAACACGCGATTTTCAGTTGGTGGATAGCGACAGCTGCTTCCTCTCCCGTCCTTTAAGTGAAGAGCATGAGGTCAGTGACACTATAGCACACGTAGAATACTCTGTGATTGCAGACGACTTGCAGGAGCGAATCTCGTTCACAAGACTCGAGAACCCTGTGGGCTTTCTAAGGGCATGCCTTCCTGTCGCGGGAATGGAGATTCTCAAAGTAGTCAAGGATCCGCAGCATCCAACCAATAAATGCAGTGCACTGCTCTGGCTCGAACTATCGCATCCCTTCTCTTCACCCCTCCCCAAGTTGCCTCAGGCATTGAAGAAACCAATCTTCATTATCTGTGGGGGAATATGGCATGATAATGCGGAGCATGTCAGTCAACGAATGGTTTCATAATTCCGCCTTGAGAGGTGTAATGGCTCTGTTTTTCAAGATGGAAGTGAGAGGCACAGCTAAAGCACTCAAATGAATACTACACCTGGACATCCATACATATGTCTGCAATTCGGTAAATGGTGTGTCTATCTATGTAAAGCTATCTAAAGATATAGCTGATAAGAGGGGATGCATCAGTGCCGAAAACAGAAAGGATCAGGCTATTTTTGCATAGTTAATCCTTGCATCTGAGTGAGGAATCATCCTGAGTATCCTAGTGCATACCCTGTATCTAAAGATACTATCCCTGGTGGGTTTAACTTTGATGGTAACGAGTTTCCCATCAAGATCGAGGACTTACGTAAATTTGTGGCGTAGAATACTGAAATATCAGTTCATACCTGTAGACATCACATAGGAATGACATAACAAACACAAAAAACTCACTTGAAAATTGGAATCATTTCCCGAAACGCGTAGTGCGGAAAAATAAAATAAATAAAATCGTGACTTGTAGCAGAATCATGATAGAAGGTTGTATACATGGAAGAACCCTGGAGATACTAAAAGGTATCAGACAGATTATATAATTTTAAGACAGAGATTTAGGAACCAGGTTTTAAATTGTAAGACATTTCCAGGGGCAGATGTGAACTCTGACCACAATCTACTGGTTATGACCTGAAGATTAAAACTGAAGAAACTGCAACAAGGTGGGAATTTAAGGAGATGGGACCTGGATAAACTGAAAGAACCAGAGGTTGTACAGAGTTTCAGGGAGTGCATAAGGGAACAATTGACAGGAATGGGGGAAAGAAATACAGTAGAAGAAGAATGGGTAGCTTTGAGGGATGAAGTAGTGAAGGCAGCAGAGGATCAAGTAGGTAAAAAGACGAGGGCTAGTAGAAATCCTTGGGTAACAGAAGAAATATTGAATTTAATTGATGAAAGGAGAAAATATAAAAATGCAGTAAATGAAGCAGGCAAAAGGGAATACAAACGTCTCAAAAATGAGATCGACAGGAAGTGCAAAATGGCTAAGCAGGGATGGCTAGAGGACAAATGTAAGGATGTAGAGGCTTATCTCACTAGGGGCAAGATAGATACTGCCTACAGGAAAATTAAAGAGACCTTTGGAGATAAGAGAACCACTTGTATGAACATCAAGAGCTCAGAAGGAAACCCAGTTCTAAGCAAAGAAGAGAAAGCAGAAAGGTGGAAGGAGTATACAGAGGGTCTATACAAGGGCGATGTACTTGAGGACAATATTAAGGAAATGGAAGAGGATGTAGATGAAGATGAAATGGGAGATACGATACTGCGTGAAGAGTTTGACAGAGCACTGAAAGACCTGAGTCGAAACAAAGCCCCCGGAGTAGACAACTTTCCATTGGAACTACTGACGGCCTTGGGAGAGCCAGTCCTGATAAAACTCTACCATCTGGTGAGCAAGATGTATGAAACAGGCGAAATACCCTCAGACGTCAAGAAGAATATAATAATTCCAATCCCAAAGAATGCAGGTGTTGACAGATGTGAGAATTACCGAACAATCAGTTTAATAAGCCACAGCTGCTAAATACTAACGCGAATTCCTTACAGACGAATGGAAAAACTAGTAGAAGCCGACCTCGGGGAAGATCAGTTTGGATTCCGTAGAAATGTTGGAACACGTGAGGCAATACTGAGCCTACGACTCATCTTAGAAGCTAGATTAAGGAAAGGCAAACCTACGTTTCTAGCATTTTTCTAGCATTTGTAGACTTAAAGGAAGCTTTTGACAATGTTGACTGGAATACGCTCTTTCAATTTCTAAAGGTGGCAGGGGTAAAATACAGGGACTGAAAGGCTATTTACAATTTTTACAGAAACCAGATGGCAGTTATAAGAGTCGAGGGACATGAAAGGGAAGCAGTGGTTGGGAAGGGAATAAGACAGGGTTGTTGCCTCTCCCCGATGTTATTCAATCTGTATATTGAGCAAGCAGTAAAGGAAACAAAAGAAATGTTCGGAGTAGGTATTAAAATCCATGGAGAAGAAATAAAAACTTTGAGGTTCGCCGATGACAGAGACAGCTAAGGACTTGGAAGAGCAGTTGAATCGAATGGACAGTGTCTTGAAGGAGGGTATAAGATGAACACCAACAAAAGCAAAACGAGGATAATGGAATGTAGTCGAAGTAAGTCGGGTGATGCTGAGGGACTTAGATTAGGAAAGGAGTCACTTAAAGTAGTAAAGGAATTTTGCTATTTGGGGAGCAAAATAACTGATGATGGTCGAAGTAGAGAGGATATAAAATGTAGACTGGCAATGGCAAGGAAAGCGTTTCTGAAGAAGAGAAATTCGTTAACATCGAGTATAGATTTAAGTGTCAGGAAGTCATTTCTGAAAGTATTTGTATGGAGTGTAGCCATGTATGGAAGTGAAACATGGACGGTAATTAGTTTGGACAAGAAGAGAATAGAAGGTATCGAAATGTGGTGCTACAGAAGAATGCTGAAGATTAGATGGGTAGATGACATAACTAATGAGGAGGTACTGAATAGGATTGGGGAGAAGAGGAGTCTGTGGCACAACTTGACTAGAAGAAGGGATCGGTTGGTACGACATGTGTTGAGGCATCAAGGGATCACCAATTTGGTATTGGAGGGCAGCGTGGAGGGTAAAAATCGTAGGGGGAGACAAAGAGATGAATACACTAAGCAGATTCAGAAGGATGTAGGTTGCAGTAGGTACTGGGAGATGAAGAAGCTTGCACAGGATAGAGTAGCATAGAGAGCTGCATCAAACCAGTCTCAGGACTGAAGGCCACAACAACAACAACCTATAGACTGGAGAAGTAAAGCAAGTCAGATGAGCTGGACAAGGATATACCCGTCAGACACCCCCATTTCTCAAGATTTGCCCATAAGTATGAGATACATGTCAACATGCTCTTATTTCTCCAATGAGAGAAATAAGGGGAGAGGCAATTGTCACTATGTTTGGATCAAAGACATGTCCCTCTTTCTCGTCTCCCAGATGAATAAAAATGAACATAAACAGCATATTTGCTTAAAATGCCTCAATTATCTTTCCTCAGATAAGTTATTTTCAAAGCATTTTGTCGACTACATTTCCAAGGATCCAGTATGTACTATGATGCCTACTGAGGGAAACAAATTTATAAAGGTTAAAGATGCTAACCATCAGGAGCGATGCTCACTTGTAGTGTACAGAGATTTTCAGTGCCTCCTTGCTCCTATGACCCACTGTGAAGATGACCTTACTGCATCAATTACCGCATGTGCAGTAAAACACGTACCATATATGGCATGTATCGAATTGTAGCGTGTTATGATTCAAGTATTAACTGCCACAAATCTTGTTTAAGGGATAATCCTGCGGTTTGGCTGTTCACTGAGCTCGAAAAACTATCATGGGAGGTTGACAAACTTTGCAGCGCCAACGTTAGCTTGAACAAATCGAAAGAGATTGAAAATTTGTACAACACCATAGTTGACTGTCATATTTGCAGGCTACCATTACGTAGCTGTATGTAATAGGATTGTTTATAAATAACCCATCTGCTACCAGTCACGATTTTACTTATTTCATTTTTCCGCACTACGCGTTTTGGGAAATGATTCCCATTTTCAAGTGAGGTTTTTGTGTTTGTTATGTCATTCCTATGTGATGTCTATTTGTGAGATTCTGCTTCATTTCGATGACTTTACTGCAATATATAAAAAACACGCGATTTTCAGTTGGTGGATAGCGACAGCAGCTTCCTCTCCCGTCCTTTAAGTGAAGAGCATGAGGTCAGTGACACTATAGCACACGTAGAATACTCTGTGATTGCAGACGACTTGCAGGAGCGAATCTCGTTCACAAGACTCGAGAACCCTGTGGGCTTTCTAAGGGCATGCCTTCCTGTCGCGGGAATGGAGATTCTCAAAGTAGTCAAGGATCCGCAGCATCCAACCAATAAATGCAGTGCACTGCTCTGGCTCGAACTATCGCATCCCTTCTCCTCACCCTTCCCCAAGTTGCCTCAGGCACTGAAGAAACCAATCTTCATTATCTGTGGGGGAATATGGCATGATAATGCGGAGCATGTCAGTCAGCGAATGGTTTCATAATTCCGCCTTGAGAGGTGTAATGGCTCTGTTTTTCAAGATGGAAGTGAGAGGCACAGCTAAAGCACTCAGATGAATACTACACCTGGACATCCATACATATGTCTGCAATTCGGTAAATGGTGTGTCTATCTATGTAAAGCTATCTAAAGATATAGCTGATAAGAGGGGATGCATCAGTGCCGAAAATAGAAAGGATCAGGCTATTTTTGCATAGTTAATCCTTGCATCTGAGTGAGGAATCATCCTGAGTATCCTAGTGCATACCCTGTATCTAAAGATACTATCCCTGGTGGGTTTAACTTTGATGGTAACGAGTTTCCCATCAAGATCGAGGACTTACGTAAATTTGTGGCGTAGAATACTGAAATATCAGTTCATACCTGTAGACATCACATAGGAATGACATAACAAACACAAAAAACTCACTTGAAAATTGGAATCATTTCCCGAAACGCGTAGTGCGGAAAAATAAAATAAATAAAATCGTGACTTGTAGCAGAATCATGATAGAAGGTTGTATACGTGGAAGAACCCTGGAGATACTAAAAGGTATCAGACAGATTATATAATTTTAAGACAGAGATTTAGGAACCAGGTTTTCAATTGTAAGACATTTCCAGGGGCAGATGTGAACTCTGACCACAATCTATTGGTTATGACCTGAAGATTAAAACTGAAGAAACTGCAACAAGGTGGGAATTTAAGGAGATGGGACCTGGATAAACTGAAAGAACCAGAGGTTGTACAGAGTTTCAGGGAGTGCATAAGGGAACAATTGACAGGAATGGGGGAAAGAAATACAGTAGAAGAAGAATGGGTAGCTTTGAGGGATGAAGTAGTGAAGGCAGCAGAGGATCAAGTAGGTAAAAAGACGAGGGCTAGTAGAAATCCTTGGGTAACAGAAGAAATATTGAATTTAATTGATGAAAGGAGAAAATATAAAAATGCAGTAAATGAAGCAGGCAAAAGGGAATACAAACGTCTCAAAAATGAGATCGACAGGAAGTGCAAAATGGCTAAGCAGGGATGGCTAGAGGACAAATGTAAGGATGTAGAGGCTTATCTCACTAGGGGCAAGATAGATACTGCCTACAGGAAAATTAAAGAGACCTTTGGAGATAAGAGAACCACTTGTATGAACATCAAGAGCTCAGAAGGAAACCCAGTTCTAAGCAAAGAAGAGAAAGCAGAAAGGTGGAAGGAGTATACAGAGGGTCTATACAAGGGCGATGTACTTGAGGACAATATTAAGGAAATGGAAGAGGATGTAGATGAAGATGAAATGGGAGATACGATACTGCGTGAAGAGTTTGACAGAGCACTGAAAGACCTGAGTCGAAACAAAGCCCCCGGAGTAGACAACTTTCCATTGGAACTACTGACGGCCTTGGGAGAGCCAGTCCTGATAAAACTCTACCATCTGGTGAGCAAGATGTATGAAACAGGCGAAATACCCTCAGACGTCAAGAAGAATATAATAATTCCAATCCCAAAGAATGCAGGTGTTGACAGATGTGAGAATTACCGAACAATCAGTTTAATAAGCCACAGCTGCTAAATACTAACGCGAATTCCTTACAGACGAATGGAAAAACTAGTAGAAGCCGACCTCGGGGAAGATCAGTTTGGATTCCGTAGAAATGTTGGAACACGTGAGGCAATACTGAGCCTACGACTCATCTTAGAAGCTAGATTAAGGAAAGGCAAACCTACGTTTCTAGCATTTTTCTAGCATTTGTAGACTTAGAGGAAGCTTTTGACAATGTTGACTGGAATACGCTCTTTCAATTTCTAAAGGTGGCAGGGGTAAAATACAGGGACCGAAAGGCTATTTACAATTTTTACAGAAACCAGATGGCAGTTATAAGAGTCGAGGGACATGAAAGGGAAGCAGTGGTTGGGAAGGGAGTAAGACAGGGTTGTTGCCTCTCCCCGATGTTATTCAATCTGTATATTGAGCAAGCAGTAAAGGAAACAAAAGAAAAGTTCGGAGTAGGTATTAAAATCCATGGAGAAGAAATAAAAACTTTGAGGTTCGCCGATGACAGAGACAGCTAAGGACTTGGAAGAGCAGTTGAATGGAATGGACAATGTCTTGAATGAGGGTATAAGATGAACACCAACAAAAGCAAAACGAGGATAATGGAATGTAGTCGAAGTAAGTCGGGTGATGCTGAGGGACTTAGATTAGGAAAGGAGTCACTTAAAGTAGTAAAGGAATTTTGCTATTTGGGGAGCAAAATAACTGATGATGGTCGAAGTAGAGAGGATATAAAATGTAGACTGGCAATGGCAAGGAAAGCGTTTCTGAAGAAGAGAAATTTGTTAACATCGAGTATAGATTTAAGTGTCAGGAAGTCGTTTCTGAAAGTATATGTATAGAGAGTAGCCATGTATGGAAGTGAAACATGGACGATAAATAGTTTGGACAAGAAGAGAATAGAAGCATTTATAATGTGGTGCTACAGAAGAATGCTGAAGATTAGATGGGTAGAACACATAACTAATGAGGAAGCACTGAATAGGATTGGGGAGAAGAGAAGATTGTGGCACAACTTGACTAGAAGAAGGGATCGGTTGGTACGACATGTGTTGAGGCATCAAGGGATCACCAATTTGGTATTGGAGGGCAGCGTGGAGGGTAAAAATCGTAGAGGGAGGCCAAGAGATGAATACACTAAGCAGATTCAGAAGGATGTAGGTTGCAGTAGGTACTGGGAGATGAAGAAGCTTGCACAGGATAGAGTAGCATGGAGAGCTGCATCAAACCAGTCTCAGGACTGAAGACCACCACAACAACATCATGTATATGTTTGACAGCGTCGCGCGAACATTTCACAGTTGCTGTTGATTTTTTTATGCCCAACGTCACATTTTTCTGCTTCTTCGGAAACATTAGAAAGTTTGGAGCTCAGCGTGAAAATTCAGTTCACTGATTTCAGAGACTTGACGATGTTTATCGGTGTGCCAGCGCATTGCTACTTTCGCTGCGGTTACTGACACTGTTTAGATGAATTTGAAACAAAGTAAGTCTCTGTTTCCTTATGTACACCCATGCTTATAAATTAAGGATAATGCTGATACATGGTGAAACAACCCTCTGGTGGGTGGTTTGCGAGTTTAAATCACCTCGCTGTATGACCATGCGGTGCATTTGACCTGCTGTCATCGCACGGTTTCTCTGGCAGCAGTCCACATATACAGAGGTGTGTTGGTGCATATCGGAGTACGGTGCAGTGAGAAAGGGTGCAGACGTTTCAAGACGTGCTAATGCTGGCTATGTGTTGAAAATGGCCCAAAGAACACATATGACGTTGTGAGGGGTAGAATATTAGGGCGACTGGAGGCTGGTCAAACACAGCAGGTCGTAGCACGAAACCACCGTGTTCCACAAAGTGTGATCTCAAGATTATGGCAACGATTCCGGCAGACTAAACAAGTCCAAGCGCTGCAGTACTGGACGGCCACAGTGTACAACACCACAAGAAGACAGATATCTCACCATCAGTGTTCGCAGATGGCCACGGCGTACAGCAGGTAGCCTTGCTCGGGACTTTACCGCAGCCACTGGAACAGTTGTCTCCAGACACACAGTCTACAGACGACTGAATAGACATGGTTTCTTTCCCCGGAGACCTGCAAGTTGCATTCCACTGGCCCCTGGCCATAGGAGAGCTCGTAAAGCCTGGTGTTAAGAACATGGTTATTGGAACAGTGGTCACAGGTTATGTTCACGGACGAATCCAGGTATAGTCTGAACAGTGATTCTCGCCGGGTCTCCATCTGGCGTGAACCAGTAACCAGATACCAGCCCCTTAATCTCCTTGAAACAGACCTGTATGGAAGTCGTGGATTGATGGTGTAGGGTGGGTTTATGACTGATGCACGAACACACGCGCATGTTTTTGACAGAGGAACTGTAACAGGTCATGTGTATCAGGACGTCATTTTGCACCAGTATGTCCGCCTTTTCAGGCGTGAAGTGGGTCCTAACTTCCTCCTGATGGATGATAACGCACGGCCCCACCGAGCTGCCATCGTGGAGGAGTACCTTGAAACAGAAGATATCAGGCGAATGGAGTGGCCTGCCTGTTCTCCAGTCCTAAACCCCATCGAGTACGTCTGGGATGCTCTCGGTAGACGTATCGCTGCCCTTCTTCAAACCCCTACAACACTTCAGGAGCTCCGACTGGCAGTAGTGCAAGAATGGGAGGCTATATCCCAGCAGCTGCTCGACCACCTGATCCAGAGTATGCCAACCTGTTGTTGGGCCTGTGTACGTGTGAACTGTGATCATATCTCATTTTGATGTCGGGGTACATGCGCAGGAAACAGTGGCGTTTTGTAGCATATATGTTTCGGGACTACCCTAGTCTTAACGGAAACATGCAGCACACACAGACAACACAGCAGACCACACCACTTCAAAAAAAGGAGAGAGATGGTACATACTAACATACAATAACAAAATATCTCATAGAATAGGAAACATCTTGAAAAAGCAATGGATCCGAATAACACTCAGAACAAACAATACAGTCAGAAAAGACTAAGACCAGTCAGAAAAACCTCAGGCACATTCAGCAACGCTGGAATGTATCAACTCACTTGCAACTCCCGTCAGGCCCACTAGATAGGACAAACAAGCATAAATTTCCGAACGAGGTACACAGAGCACATAAGAGCTCTAAAAAGTGACAGCACACTTTCAACTTTTGAAGAACATCTAATGAACAAAAACCATAATCCCAATAATATCGAAAACGATCTACGCATTCTGAGAAACAGCCACAGTCTATACCGACAACTAACAATACAAGAAAATTACTACATACAAAAGGCCATAGTCGAAGGAAAAAATGTAATAAATGAATACACAACACAATGCAACAACACACTCTTTACCGCTCTGAGAGAACTGACCAAGGACACGGAACAGAAAGCACACACACGCTAAAGAACCACTTCTCTATCACACACAGAGACATAAATAATGAACAGAAGTCGTCGTAATTCACTCTTCAGTTTTTTATAGCCTTTCTCGTCACATGCGATACGCCTCTCGCAGCACACGCGAACAGCAAGATGGCATAATATTCTGGATCAGAAGCAAAGTGCGAAAGTTTTATTTTTCTGTGTATAAAAGCAGCCACATACCATCCAATGAACTTGAGTACACGGGTAGCTAAACAACAGCTCAGTACACACAAAATAACTGGTTACACAACACTATTACAACCCCAAGTATATACCGCTGACATACGAAGTTTACCTTTTAGTATTTGTTTACTAACAGCCGCTCACATGGTTGCAGATGACATGATGTTCTTTAAGTAAAAAAACGACACCAAAAAAGAGCACAGAAAATATATCGCAGACAGCGCCAATAATTGCTTAAAACATGCTGTAACATACAATAAATAAGGTAGTGTGAAAGTATCAATAGAAAACTATATTTCAAAAGACGAATTGTAAAAATGTAATAATTTTTTACTGTGTTTGTACAACCATGCCATTATCTGAATGTTTTAGATTTAAAAACCCCACTGATGATGGTGATATTTGACGTTGAAACTAGTTTGGGATAATAAAGAAGTAAACGAATAACAAGGTGTTTAGCACCAAGGCGGACTCAATTTCTGCTATTACTTCGCATCTGAGATCATCAGTCCCCTAGAACTTAGAACTACTTAAACGTACCTAACCTAAGGACATCACACACACCCATGCCCGAGGCAGGATTCGAACCTGCGACCGTAGCGGTCGCGCGGTTCCGGACTGAAGTGCCAAGAACTGCACAGCCACAGCGGCAGGCTCATAACACTTGCAAATTATGTATTCTACTTTATAGTCATGTCTCCCTCGTTTTATAAAGAACCATTCGTCTCAATATTTTTCTTGAAATGAACAGTTCCTCTTCGGCGTTCTGAATTCACTTGAAGCAAAAAAAAAAAAAAAACTAATAACTCATTAACCACGATACGGCTCAGAGAAACAAAGAATCACGTTGCTGTAAAGATAAAACTAAAGTGACATCAGGGACACTGATGGTGGTCCATCAATCTGGCATCGCGCATTCGAGTCATTGTGCTTAAAGCAATGTTCATACTTGAGAATGAAATATATATGACACAGTAATAGTATAAGTTGTGTAGGGAATTTGAAGTAATCAAAAGCGTTCACGTGGCTAAGCTTCTTAATCAGTTTATGAGCCGTGCATGGCTCGTGTTCGTGCCATATCTCATTTGACATCCTGTTTTTACTTTACTACCACCTCGTTATCTTAGTTTCAATTACTGGTGTCACCGAGTTGCCGCCATGCCTGCCCGTGAGCGGCAGCAGCGACGTTTATTGATATAAGCCATGGCGTATTATCCTTGATGGCTGCTATTACTTCCTGGTTGTCCAGTGTTCGGAGTTAGTTCCGAGCTGACAGTGAGTTGGGAGGCGCTAACAGTGCTGTACGGACCTGACAGTGTTTGACTTAAGACGCGCCAGAAGTTCGGTTGGGGAGTGGCTGCAGTGAGGTCCAGACAGCCATGACTCGCCCGACGGTTTCCGATACATATCACTTGAGTCCGGACCACCTATGATGTTCGTCGGTCGTCTTGTCGAACGGCGTGTTTGTTGGACGGCGATCGCTTACGAGTTGCCTGCTTGTGTCGTCTTGTGATTCGTCCTTGTTACTGCACAGTCGCCGCCGTTAGTTTTGTCTAGTCCTTCGTGCAAGTGTTCGTCAAACTGTGTGTAGCCTGTGATGTCGACTGGTCATTTATTTAGTTATTTTAGTGCTGTCTCCGTGATGATGCGTGGGAGAAGTCGGTTGGCGTGGAGCAGCGAGGAAATTTCCGCGGGTGTAGTCTGGCCGTCTCTACGTAGTGTCGGACTGTGTGTGGCTCTTCGCATTGCTACGAGGCCCATGGCTCACCTACCCTGTGTAAGATGACAGGCAAATCCAACACCTTCCATGAAAACCCTGACATGATAAGCAATTCCAGTAGTTTGTCACATAGCTCCGAATAAATCGTGACACTAAATTAACCAAAGTAATACGAGTAACGAGTGAGCAAATGGAATACCACAGACTAACACAAGAATGCCTAAATGCATGTCATACATTCCCACCGTGAGACAGACGCAGTTCTGAGGGGAGAAACGAGAAGCCGAGAGCAGAACCGTGTTAAGCTGGAAGGCCCTACGATAAGGGACGGACAGACACCCACGTCGCCAGCTAACCGCTAGGACGACACCACCCACAAGTTTTAGCGTGAGACTTTTTCGCGTCTCTGTTACGTCAAGACCACCCCCCAGCCAATGTTGAAAGCTAGAGCCCTCCAGAACAGTATAGATCTTACGATAACACAAAGGGGCTACACCACCCGCAAGTTTTAGCGTGAGACTTTTTCGCGTCTCTGTTACGTTAGGACCACCCTACCCACCCCAGTCCATGTTAAAAGATAGAGCCCTCCAGAAGAACAGTATAGATCTTACGATAACCCTAAAAGGACCACACCAGCTGCAAGTTTTAGCGTGAGACTTTTTCGCGTCTCTGTTACGTTGCAAACTTTGAAAACATTGCCCCACAAGGAAAAGTATAACGTTTCTCATTGGATAGACAGAATTTTTGTAGGCAGAGCTTAAGGTTAACATTGAGACCCTGACTGGTCAGATGTAAACTCAGCCAGATAGTTTTTTTCAAACCAGCTTCGGTAAATTATAGTAATGAGAAGTTAGGAGAGAGTTGCTTGAGAGTTGCTTCCGAGAGGGCGAGCTGGACGTAGCTGCGCCGGCCGCCGCCCCCTGACAAACACTGACAAGGCAATGAACGTACGCGATGCCGCATTTTTGAGCGCATAACGCTTCACTAAGAACTGCAGAAGTCTCATCTGTTACATCCTCTTTACGTAATACTAGTGTCGATCGTCAATTAAAGCTCATGGTGTTCACATTTGCCACTTGAAGTAAAAATCTGAAACTTGATGATTTTTCTGTTATATAGTTATTGAGAAGCCACATAAGCCACTGTAATTTACGACACGTTAGATAAGTAATTAAAGATAATTAAGGGTCACTGTAGACGATTTTGATAGTTTTCTCTGTTGTGAAACTTAATTTAAACCTAGATTATAGATGTGATTTGGCATAGGTCATCCTTCGATCCATTATAGAACTTGGAAACCCATTCAGGGAATATTCGTTCACATTTTTGTTGAACGCAGTTGGTTTTTACCATCCTGTATTAAAACAATTCCTTTTATCAATAGTGCAATTTATAAACGATGTTTTGTGAGTAGAACAAAATTTCCAATGGTAAACTTAACTGCTTTTTCGACGTTATTTTACCAGCTATCTAAAATAGGAAAGCCTTGGACCCCTTCCACTAAATTTAGTTAGTATTAAGATTCCTTTACAGGGAGTGCAGTGGAGCTGACGCTGGAATCATTCAGTATTTGGTTATATCATCGCTAGTCTCACTGTTCTGAATTCTACATGTCATGTGTGGTCTGGCGTCTCCTTACCAGCAACAGGTCCCAGATTCAAACTAGTCAATTCCCTAAAAAACACGCTCAGAGCGTCGTTGCGCAAAAGTGGTAGGGAGACACGATATAGAACAAACAGACACCACGCAGAATGTTTAGAAAATGGCGACCCTGCCAGGATGGTAAAATACCATGATTGAAGGTCGACCACATACCTGAATAGGTCAGAAAAATAACCTGTTGAAAAATTTTCGTAGTAAATTTTTTTTTCGTAAAGTTTTAAATACTCGAAAACAGTAGCTGTAGCGATAGATAGTAAGAAAGTGTCACAGACAATAGCATAATTAAGTTGTGAATTTTAATATTGTTGGAATTAAGTTTTCTCTCCAATGCAAGCGCACAGGTGGCGTATACATCGTAGACAAGTTGGTTCTGACCCAACAAGTAAGTGAATGGATTGTCAGTCTTAGTAGTGTCAAGGCGGGTGAACAAAAAGTTTATGATACGCGTGAGATCGTATGAGCGCATGTTGACGCGAAGTAGGGCGCGTGAATTGCTTTTAAAACAGAAAATAAGGGATTCGGAAAGATTAGCAATGGCAGATCGAGACCTTGACCGAATTTAGGTAGAGACCCAGCATGAAAATGGACAGAGAATAGAGGACAGTAAAACAGACGATGCAGTATCGCGAGAAATAGGACATATAACACACCATAACGAGGATAATGTACGTTAAGGTATAGAAAATGTAAGTCAGCATACGACAGAGGAGCAGGAAAGTAGAGAGACAGTCGACGAGGATTCTAACTTGCGTCTTGAATACGTAGAACCCAAAGTACAAATAGTCAGAGCTCCCTCACCACAGAGTACAAGGAATGCGAGCAGAAACGTGTCACAGCACAGTTAAATGCAATCGGTTGCGAACCAACACTTGGGCGAAAACACAGAGCGTAAGACGTCGGAAGAAAACTCAATTGGACCCACCAATCTGGCAGAATTATTACAATTAATGACGGAAACCATGACAAGACAAAATAAAGAAATTGCGAACCAAATTAAAATTCAGAATGCAGAAACGACGACCAAAATGCAGAAATCACGAGACAAATTCGTGAGATTAAAGAACAAAACAAAAAAATTCGGTCACACATAAGTCATATTGAAGACGAGGCAAATGAATCTCGAGAAGTGATAGGAAACTTAATAACAGGTTACAATCAATTGAGAACAGACATTGACAAGATACAAGCGGACGTACAAACATTGCGTAATGACATTCAGGACGAGATCAAAACATTACGTAAAAACACCCAGGGAGAAGTCAAGAAACTAGAGAAACAGATAAACGAAATTACTAGACAAGCAGCAGGTACAGCGCGTGAAATTGTTGAAAAAAGAGTGTTACACAAACGTATCACAAAAGCAGCGCTGAAAGGATATGATAACCGCATAGTCAAAATAGAAGCGCAAACGAAGCGACAATTTCAGAAATTGCGAGCGTAGTGAACAGGATCGAACAAGCACAGAGTCCGCAACCACATCCGTATCTGTAACAGCACCGGAAAAACAAGCAATTAACGAAGATATCATGCACTTGCGATTCCAGTCACAGGCGGAAAGTAACGTACGTGACAATGGAAAGCCAGGTCGCCAAGAGTACAGTACAATGCATTCAGCTACACGTTCACAACCGATGGAAGAAAATTATTGCTTACCACTCCAACGATACTACGCAAGGGTAGGCGAAAGTTACAGTGGACAATATCCAATGGATCTACCACAACCGGAAAGAACGACGGGAGAAATGATCAGAAACCAAAGTGGCGAAGAATCGCGAATTTCATATGGAACTATGACGAAGTACGACAACGATCATTTCCTCACAGTCAGGAAATTTCAACACTTTCGAGAAGGAAACTCATTACATCCGCGAACTTTTGTTGATCAATTCCGAGTAGGGTTACCAGAACAATGGACGCTAGCACATAAATTAGACTTTATATGTGCACACATGTCAGGAACAGTCGCAGATACCATGCAGACTGTTGCAGCGACATGCCGATCGTATATATCTCACGATATTGGTCCAGCGGAGCACAGAACAGAGTGAAGTACGAATTATTACAGAACCCATATTTTGAAAATTCAGGAGAGAAGAGTCACGTGAAATTTTTCGAATTAATGGCAAAGAAAAATCTATGCTTAGATGTGCCATACAGTGACGGAGAGTTGATTGAATTATGCGCGATGAAGCTACCATTGAAATGCCAGCAAGCATTAGTAGGTCGCGGAGGCAATGACGTCGAAGCATTTAAAGGTATTCTAAGGGAACCAGAGTTCATATTTTCGGAAGATGAAGCAAGAAAAAGACCAAGCGCGCGTGAAAACGAAAGCAAAAAGCAGTGGAATCCACAAGACACAGTACGAAGAAACAATAATTACGAACCATGTGATCACTTCGCACCAAGAAACGACAACAGATTTCAACAAAGAACCGGTTATGGATTTAGAAGAGAATATGGCAATAGCTATAATTCACCCAGTAACGGCAACAACTATTATAGAGGGAATAACGACAACTGGAACGGGTACTGGAGAACCAATAGACCGACAAATTATCAACAAAGAAACCACTGTCAACAAGCTGAACAAGAAAAGAGAATAAAGGTAGAAGAGGTGGAGGTAAGACCACAAAACCCCGATAAACGTTCGAATTGACAGCTAAGCGCCCATGCCAAAGAGAATAACGCACCGACCCATGACAATTGCAGCACCTTAAACAGAGAAGTAAAAATCTTATCACGAGAAGAGAAGAAGGAAGAAACAAATCCGCAGGGACCAGATGAAAACGAAGACAAGAAAATAACAATGTCGTGTTGGGACGAAATTAATTGGGAGAATACTGATGAGGAAGATGAATTACCAGAGGCATGCACAACGAATGTAGGAGGAAAGGACGAAGTAATGAGTATTGCAGAGCTATTTGAGATGGAAACCAGGGAAAGGGAATTCAATGAGGATAATGCGCAGTCGACAGAAGTTGAAAATAAGTTATGAGTGGGCACACAACCCAACGTATATAATGAAGGAAGTTATGAAGCGATAATTAGAGCATTTGGATGCGATTATGTGGAAGTAGCGACGAAGAAGGAGAAGATAGACGTTGATGAGGAAAAAGTAGAGGATGCTGAAGAAAGCGTAAATGAAGGAAGAAATAGAGAAGAGGAAATAAAAGAGAGAGAAGTAGCAGTCGAAGCTTATCCTACAGAAAGTTCGAATTCACAAGGGAAATTCCTAAAAAGACTCATGTATGATTCAGTGGAGGATTAGTTGATGCAAGAAGAAGAAGAACAGAACCAACCCTTTCAAATTCAACCAATTGTGAAGGCCTTGGTAAACCATATCCCAGTCAATGTTGTAATTGATAGCGGAAGTGAACTGACTGCGATCTCAGACAATTTATTCATGCAGTGTAATGCCAATGAGGAATTGCCAGTTCTGAAAACACGTAAGATTAAAGTAAGAGGTTCTATTAGAAAGAATGCTGTGGAAGTTACGAGACAAACAAGGTTAACTCTTTCATGCCAAGGTCAAAAATCGAATCCAACTTCGTAATTATACCTAAACTAACTGTAGATTTGATTATAGGTGCAGATTTTTTAAATGAGAGACAAGCGATAATAGATATGGGGAAAGGTAGTGTAACATTCGGGAATTTCACACATCTCTTTGAGCAAAAGCTAAAATTAGAAGAAATACCAGTTATAAACAAACAATTACGAATGACGCGAGATAAAGAGGATGAAGAATTAGAATGGTATGCACAAAAGGGGGAATCGCCTCAACTCATGTTAGAAGTCCATAAAGAAATCGACGAAAAATTGCAAGAAGTTCAAGGTATTTCGGAACACAGTAAAAGAGAATTTGAGGGTATTTTACGAGATAAAGCAGAGGTATTTTTACCTAAGACTAGCAGTATTAAACACTTTCAGTACAAGTTTGAAGATTAATTTTATTACTGGAAAATAATCAGCACAATATATCAAGATTATGTTGCAGATAAGATCGTCAGAAGAAAGAAGAATGAAGAGAGAGGAAGGTGGGAAAAAGAAAGTAGTTTCAATAATAACACCAATAGTACCATAGATTAAGGTGAAGGGATAAAGTGTAGATAGTCTAACAGCATGAAATACTAAAATGCTATACACCACAACAGTACACAAAAATAAAAAACGAATTTGAGGTTTCTTGTATAAGTTAAGATTCAAAATATCTTAGAATTGTAACATGGAAAGGGCACCGAAATTTGTAAAGCTTTTTAAGAAGGCATAAAATAATGTAGGTACTAGACATATGTTAGATGACTATAAGTAAAACTTTTTGTAAGAACCATTGTAAAAACTCCAGCAAGCACAAGATGCAATGACCCACAAGTTGCAACGCGAGAAGCATCAAGATAGAAAAGGACATAATTAGCAAGACACGATTCCTACAAGGCAGAAGCATTGAGAGAAAGGAAAGGACAGCAAGACCAACAGAAGGCCCTTGTAACTGAAGTGGGCAATAAATTTGACTGCTAGGCAGAGCCCTGCTGGGACGGAACACCCTGCAGTGACGCGACACATTGCCGAATGCCGCAAGGGTCTCCGAGCGCCCCCACTCAGCGGAGCGAGCAAAAAACGAACTGACGAGAAGACCGCTTTGGAAAGCCACCACTGCCTGATGCCCGAAACTGAAGAAACGTCCACAAAGTAAAAATGACACACCCAAACAATTTATCAATCTGTTACTAAGAGGAGAACTTCAAAGCGACTAGTTATCAATAAATATTTCCATATCCTGCCCAGAGAAGAACCAAGAATAAAGTAAGAAGCAGAGAAAAAGCAGGAAGAACAAAAGTAGAAGATTCGCAAGATTGAGACCAAGAAAGAAGATGGGTGAAGAATAGACGACATACCTTCCCAAATCCCTATCCTATTGTAAACTAGTCGTCTGCAAAGTATTACAACGAAAAACGACCGCTTTCAGCGACACATAAAAACGACTTTTACGCATACAAAGCCAGTAAACCACGAGATTCTGCACTCACAGCTCCATTCCATTATGGGACCTCCACAACAGCAACACACTTGCAAAGCCAACAAGGAACGACGAACGAACCTGTACATCAAATACTTGCCCACATCCATCTCACTCAAGTCCAATACCTCCGTGCAAAAACATTCACCAAACTCATGCTTAAACATTCATAGGATTGTGTGAATGTGTGAAATCAAATTATGTGATTTAGGAATTGTACAAAAGAAACGTGTGATAAACTAAATAAGTTAAACACACCAGACAGCTAATAAACTACAAAATAACTGTCATTGACCATGGACTTAAATAAAAAATAGACTATCGATAAAAATAAGTCATTAGTTCTGAAATGGACAGTATATAATGAACAAAAGTAAGGCATAATAAACACTAAAACTATATGCCACTTGCAGAATGAGATTTTCACTCTGGAGCGGAGTGTGCGCTGATATGAAACTTCCCAGCAGATTAAAACTGTGTGCCCGACCGAGACTCGAACTCGTGACCTTTGCCTTTCGCGGGCAAGTACTCTATCATCTGAGCTACTGAAGCACGACACATGCCCGGTACTCACAGCTTTACTGGCAAAAGTAAACAGAAACCACGCAGAATGTTTAGACCTGGACAAGAAAGTTGAGTTTGGACTTAATTTACCAACAAATGAAGACTGTTTACATTGTGCCGTTTGGTTCTCGCTGTTGGCTGTTTGGACATTCCCGCGAGCAACAATTTGTGTGTTCGAATTGTCGAAGGTTTAGCCACCGTCCAGTGGATTCTAACTGTATTTGGTTCTTTGCAATTGAAGTTCACCAGCGAAATTTTCTGCCCTGTGGCCGTTTACGTTCGAGTTACCTGACCTGGGCCTTGACGTAAATGTAGGCAGTGTCCTCTCCTAACCGTGTTGTCGCTGTCCAGCACGGTGTGTAGTTCGGCAGCTTAATGTACGCTTGGTAGTAGGCTTCCATGCCTTTTACTTTTGCAATGAACTCCAGATTGTGTGCTGGTCGAGTGGAGCGCAAGTTACCTTGTCGGTGGGTCCGGTGGCTGTCTGTTGGCGGTTTGTCGTCGGTTCGAGAATGGTTGGGCCGACTGCCTGTCTCACCTAAGTGATCGTTAGTATTTAAAGTGCTGGCTGACCCCCGAAACTTCTGAGCGCCGTTAGCTGCACTGCCTTTTCTTATTTTCTGTTGTGTGTATTTGTATGGCTCATAGCTGATGGTTTTGAATTAAATTTGAATTGTTTTTAGTGGTGTTTTAAGCCATGGGTCTTCAGCCGCATAAAAAATAAAAGTCCTTGCTTGTCAAGTGTTAGATAGTTTGGGCCGTCAGCCTGATTAATATATCGTTTAAAGATGAAACCTTGGGCCTTCTACATACTAAAAATTATTTTACTTTGAATTTTAAGTCATGGGGCCTTCAGCCATTTTTAAATTAAGTGTCTTAGTCTTTCGAGCATCAGACTGTTTGGGGCCTTCAACCTATTTGAAAATAAGGCCTTCTGCCTTGTGCTTTTTTATTTAATTTTACCTGGAGTCTTAAATCATGGGCCTTCAGCCATCTTTAAATTAAGGTTTTTGCTTTTCAAGGGTTAGATTTTGGGCCTTCGTGGAAATTATAGAACTTATTAGATGTAAGGGCTTCTGCCCTCTAAATGTTCTCTTTGGCGTCTGAATTTTGAGTTAATGGCTTTTAGCCGTTTTGTTTTCAATTGAAGTGGTTGTGCCCTTAAGGCATAAGATAGTGTGTCGTATTCAGCCGATAACTAACTTCAAGAATTTGTACTGTAATGTTTGGTCAAATAAATAAAGTTATAAGTGTTCGAGTGTAACTGACAGCCGCTCATTTTGGCCCCTTTCCACAATTCCTACTACCCGTCCTGTCCTGCGGGCTTAGCAGGGCGTTTCAGTTTATTATAAATATTCAAGAGCATATTACACACACATTTCGTGATTTTACGAAAAGTAAAATTATCTTTTCCCAGCCAATTCCTAGTCCTCAAGGCTTAGTGTCGTAACAAATTCAGGATGTAAGAGAGCTATAATATTTTTTTCTAGTGTGTGGATACAGCTATGTATTTGAATAAACAGAGTTGTGCAGACACTATCCCCTTTACTAGCGATAACTAAAGCACAACACACTCACTACCTCTCCTCAAATTCAATATTACAATTAACGCATTACCTTATTCACAGACATCGTGCACACGCTTGAAGTTAAATAACTGAATGGCGATGGATTCATGGTGATTATTCAAACACATACAGCTGGTGTGCTGAAAGGGACAACAGAAGTCTATTTTACGCTTGGAATAAAGAATTCTTTGCATTCAAGCCTATAGGAGATTTCTACATAACATTGTACTCCTGTTTGAAAATTCAGCTCCCGCACACACACATATGTTATAGGACCTAAACAGGTTTGTATCACATGTTACAAACAAAATCTTTGTATGGAGATCTAACAGGTCCCTTTTGTTTTTACGTAAATAACTCAATTTTACCAGCTGCAATAACCGATACCTCACGTGGTGATCATCGTTCTGCTCCAAAATGTTAAACAGGCACGGTGCCTGGTTACAGGAACTCAAAAATGTGCCTATGCTAGGACAGTTTTTCGGTTTCTCCACCCATCTGCTTGACCCCTGAATATTAATTCCGAATTGACGTACTCCAGTATATATTGCACTTCCAAGGATTTCTTCGTCGTGGGAAATATGTATGATCCGGGGTGGTGGCAGATATGTTTGCGATAGCTATGCATTGAATGCAGTGAGACAAACCCCATCTTGGCGGTCTGAATATATAAAAGACACCACTGTGTGTTGGATGGGTTTACAAGTGTCAAAAAACGAAATGGTTCCGTGGAAGAGGTGAAATCGATAAAATAAAAAAGACATTGGGCTTTTTTTAAAATTGTAATTATGTCCTTTATTCATCGACAAGTATGTGATGGCTGTTAACTTCCTTGCTACTGGGCAGTGTGAAAACGACGCCCAGCTGGAGCGAGTGTGGACGTATCATAATTTTATTTTACACCATTAATTGATAGAAATGTTATGCTGGTGCTTGAACGTAAAGGTACTGTGGCTACTATTCATTTAAAAAAAAAACTTGTGTCTAGTAGTAAGGGAAGGATATACGAGGGTTAAAGCTCAAGTATTGGCAACTATTTATTTAAAGCCGATACGAAAGAGTTATATGTTTGCACCTGTTACTGTCCTTCAAAGTAGTCACCAGCGTTGTGTAGAACCCGTTGCCAGCGATGAGGAGTTTGTAGTATACCGTTAGCGCAGCCTGTTCTGTTGATGGTGCAAATGCAGCGGTATACTGCCTGTCGATTCTCTGGAACAGTTCTGAAGAGGTTGCCACGAATCCTAAACTGATGCACCAATACAACGAATGGCATCATTATCGGTCGCCGCAAAAGTCGAAACTGCGTTGGAGGCCCAATATGGTGAAAGTTATGATGATTCTCGCGTACGACTGTGATGGTGTTATCCTAAACACATTACGTTGCTCCACGGCAGACCGTCAGTGCACAGTACAACTGTTCGTGTTTGGAGCATCACCTGCTACCAAAAAATGGTTCAAATGGCTCTGAGCACTAGGGGACTTAACTTCTGAGGTCATCAGTCCCCTAGAACTCAGAACTACTTAAACCTAACTAACCTAAGGACATCACACACATCCATGCCCGAGGCAGGATTCGAACCTGCGACCGTAGCGGTCGCGCGGCTCCGACTGTAGCGCCTAGAACCGCTCGGCCACCCGGCCGGCGCCTGCTACCAGCTTTGCGAAAGAAGCGGCGACACTTCCTGCGCAACCCATTCACGCACGTCAATGCGCGGGGCAATACAGTGCAAGCAGTAGCTGCTCTGTTCTGTCGATGGGACTGGGAAGTACTGTACCATAGGAGGTACTGTGACTTTGATTTGATTTCGAAGATGAAGGAATCACTTCGTGCATCCGCTTCAGAACTATTACAGAGATTCGACAGACAGTAGACCACTCCATTCACACCATCAACAGAATAGGCTCTGCTAACGGTATACTACGGCTTCCACATCACTGGCAAAGGGGTTCTCCACAACGCTGGAGTCTACACTGAAGGACAGAACAAGTGCAAACATTCAACTCTTTCGTATCGGTTGTGAATATATAGTTGCCACTATTTAAGTTCAAACCCTCGTATTTGAGGTGGTAAATTGTGATTTCAACGCATTGAGGAGTATATCCGAAAGTAAGGGGTGGTGGATTCATTTCGTAAGCAGCTGCGCAACATAGGAGTGTGAAGGTTCCACTCGATCTGCTACAGTATAGAAACAGGACGGGACAATACAGCTGTAACAAACCGTCACCTCATCGTCTCTCCTAAGCATATTCTCACGTTTTCATTGTCACCCTGTTGAGTGCAATGATTATTATAGTAGACCAATTCATATCGATTATGTCTTTCCAGCCCTTTCGTCCTCGGTAACGTTGTTGACTATCACACCAGCGCCGGATGCCTGTGCTTTTACAAGTCTTGTCGGGTAGTATGAAGCGCCTTCAATAAACGCTAACTGGAAGACTTAAAAGTCAAAAAATGTTCAAATGGCTTTGAGGTATGGGACGTAACATCTGAGGTCATCAGTCCCCTATAACGTAGAACTACTTAAACCTAAGGACATCACACACATCCATGCCAGAGGAAGGATTCGAGCCTGCGACGTAGCAATCGTGCGGTTCCAGGCTGAAGCGCCTAGAATCGCTCGGCAACACCGGCCAACTACTTAAAAGACAAATAATGTCGTAGAACTGAAGTGAATCGAGACATGTAGCCATTGTGAGTGTGGGTATATCATAATTTTTTCGGTTGCTGTTCACATACAAACGATACTGGATTGCTTGTATGAAATGTGTGTATGTTACAGATTAAAGTTACTGTGGCTTTTGTTCTGGCATGCCCAGAGAAAATGACTGTGTGTCCTATCGTGAGGTACCTATAGATTCAGTACATCGATAGCCGCAACGGTATGAGAGAGATTTTGCTCAGAAAATTATGTGTGCTATAGGTATTGAAATTTCATTGTGTGAGTCGTTCCAGAATCACAGACTTAAAGGAGAGACACGTCTAATACATTTCTCGGTATCAGACTGCAGCAGCAGTCGTGATATTTATATGTAGCCCGATAACATATGTGCCTGGTTCCCAATACTCTTTGTGAGTCAGGAGATGACCGTAGAAAGCATAGCAGGAAGCAAGCAGGTATAATGAATTCTCTACTGTAAATGATGAAAGTATGTGAATGCAGCTTGCCGCTAACGTAGTGTAATGTTTTGTCTGTACAGAGGTGTATCTGTCGCCTTTATTACTCCTTCACTCTCACATATAAATCGGTACAATAATGTTAGGGCTTCCTGTTTTATAATTAGGCTGATCCGTGAAAAGACAGACAAACAATTATGCTAATGGAGGATTCTGAGTAATTTCTCGAATTTCGTTCGCTCTCTCTCTCTGTCCTTTATCTGTGTACAGTTTAAATATATTATTTACGTGAAATCAGCCTAGTAGAATCTCTGGTGGAGCCCTTCGTCTTAATATTCAGCGGCTGGCTTGCTAGAAAAGATCTTTACATTTGTTATTATTATTAAGCGCTGCATTCAGTTGGGAAAATCGATCGTTTGAATAATTCGTTCAGTTTACGACAGATTTAGAATTTCAGATGTGGACGATTTATAAAAAATCCGAAGATTGCAGGTTCGAGTCCTGTCATGGTCGCCATTATAATGAATTCTCTACTCTAAATGATGAAAGTACGCGAATGCAGCTTGCCGCTAACTTGGTGTAATGTTTTGTCTGTACAGAGGTGTATCTGTCGCCTTTATTACTCCTTCACTCTCACACATAAATCGGTACAATAAAGTTAGGGCCTCCTATTTTATATGTAGGCTGATCGGTGATAAGACAGGCAAACAATTATGGTAATGGAGGATTCTGAGTATTTTCTAGAATTTCATTTGCTCTCTCTCTCTCTCTCTGTCCTTTATCTGTGTACAGTTTAAATGTATTATTTACGTGAAATAAGCCTAGTAGAATCTCTGGTGGAGCCCTTCGTCTTAATATTCAGCGGCTGGCTTGCTGGAAAAGATCTTTACAATTGTTATTTTTTATTAAGCGCTGCATTCAGTTGGGAAAATCGATCGTTCGAACAATTCGTTCAGTTTACGACAGATTTAGAATTTCAGATGTGGACGAAGCCTTTTTGGACGATTTGTAAAAACTCGGAGATTGCAGGCTCTCTTCGTCACAGCTGAAACTTCCCCACTAATTACAGGGCCAAGACAATCATCAATGATTCAGACAGAGAACTCATTCGTCATTCACTCTAGAATAAAATCGTCACAAACCTTATTTCTGAGGAAAATTGTATATTCAATCCATCTCCATTACATGTTCCGTTTTCTGTTGGTTCCAAGTCTCATGTAATTTGCTTTTACAGTTTTTTCTTTCTCTTTACCTATCACGCTAGTGGCACAAACGTTAATAGCTCGCTTTAGCGAGAAGAAGAGTAAATATGTCTCTTTTAGCAATCCGACAATCTTCCAACCGATACTTCCGAAGCTCTTTCCCTATCCCTCTATAATAACCATGGAGCATACATATCTGTACCTCTGTTATTCCAAAGAATAAACGTACTAGAAAAATACCTTGGCGTCGACGAGCTGTCGGCGCATATATTACTAGAAAATCCGATCAGATACTTTTCAAAAGTGAATAATAGTGGATGATTTGATTGACCATTATTAATTATTGCGTGGTAGAGGGTAATTTTCCGTGGGGAGATTACACAGGTCGGGGCAGGAAATCATAACTCAGCAAATGCCTTTGTTCTGGAGTGTGGCTAGCCCGTCCTTTGTACACCGGTAACGTGAGTCCGAGAAAACTTTCGCTTATGACGATTTGGCTCGCGGCTCGCCCTGGACGGCTGAATAAAGAACTAATACCCTGTTTACATTGAGTCGACGTAGGTGCAACATGTGTCGCTTGTGTACTCGGTGGAAATTTGAGAAGATTCAGTATGGCGAATGTTTGCGATGTGATTATTGATAGAATTCGAGCTCCTACCACTCAGATCCTCCTGGGTTGGGACTCTCCACGGCCGGCGGGCCGCTCTCTGGCTGGTACACGCTTCCGCGGCTGCGGTCGTGGGCCACGCTTAATGTCGTAGTTTTCCCCCGTCTCTGAGTGCTGTACTGTGGCGCCAGTGTGCTGGGTGTGGACGTCTGTAAGTTGGGTATGTGGGATGTAAGAGTGTTTTCGCCGATCTCAGCCATCTAGCTGTGAGCGGATACTGTTTCTCAATACACCGCTGCGGTATTTATTGGTTCAAATGGCTCTGAGCACTATGGGACTTAACATCTGAGGTCATCAGTCCCCTATAACTTAGAACTACTTAAACCTAACTAACCTATGGACATCACACACATCCATGCCCCGAGGCAGGATTCGAACCTGCGACCGTAGCAGTCGCGCGGTTCCGGGCGGTATTTATTGATGTTAGTATCCTATCACGAGGTAACATATTTCGTCCCTACTTCTGAATATAGCTGAGAGAACCAATCAACTTGGGAATTCTATAGTAATTCTAAAAAAGAAATTTCACCTAGCAGGTCTGCAATAGCCGGAAACTCTATAAACATGACGGTATAAATTCACTTCGAAAATTGCAATTCCAGCCACCATTTAATACACTACCAATCGTGACTTCAAATAATAATGGGTTTTGATTATTTAACGAAATTTTTCGTCAAAAACGATAGCACTGTTGTTTATGCCTTCAAATCACTGTGCAGTGTGTAACGTTCCTGAACTACGCCACTAACATTACTTTGTCCCCCACTTTCTAACTCGGTATCACTGCTTGCTAACTGTTGTTCAATTATCCATGTTTATATTTTTCTGACTACGCAATCTAACCATAGTCAACAAAAGAAACAAAATCTGAACTAAATATCCTAACACTCAGGTTTCACTGACATAGTCACACAAGAAATGGTCATTTGTTGAAACACACTTATTATATACTACGATGACTAACCACTCAAATGTCCTGTTATTTAAAAAAAAACATTAACAACAAGCACACCACTAATGATCCGAGAACACCGCACTGAGGCTACTTTACTACCCACATGACAACTACACTGTAGCTTTACCTTTGGTGATCTATCTTGGGTGCAGCTGCCCCCTGGTATTGTGGTAGGTAATTAATTTTTTGATATAATGAGCTCTCTTCTTCAGCTTGGCTCTGGCTATATAGTGTTCTCATGCAAAAATACATATACAGGTATTACCACACAATATTGGTTAGGCAATACAAACAATACATGAAGAAATTATTAATTGTTCTCCTCAAAGATCGACTACAATTATTCCCTAGTTATCTCATGGGTATTTTGTGGCCACTGCTTATTCGTGCCCCGCGTTATTGGGCGCCAATTTAATGAAATAAAAAAAAAATATTTATTTATTTATTATGTAAAAATGAAAATGAATGAATATGGATGAAAATGGGGAGAATAAAATGTTGCTTTAAATATTTTTGTTATTTGCTCTTTCAGTACGAACTTTGTTGTAGAACCCCTTATTTACGTGTGGTAATAAAAATTCATTTAGACAGAATTAAGCACATTTAAAATTAAGTGAACCTTAGCAACCCTCCCATGCTGAGAAATTCATACTAACTGATTAAGAACATTTAGTTGAAAATTATATAAATTAAATCTTTTACGTATTTCGGCCTTGGCACACATTTTCTAAATGCTGTCGTTTTTTAAATAGTTACTGAATGCTTTCTCGGCGTTAGCTATGGAACACAAGACTGTCTCTGTTGACATAAAATGGTTAAATATTGCCAAGCCAACCTGAACGTTTAATTATCATTGACAAAACACACTTCACTATACGTTTAAGTTATTTGCTTTAGAAATTGAAAGAACCAACAGATTAACAACTTCAACGTTAATTATCCGCCTATGAATGCACAAATGTAAAACCAGTAATAAATTCCGTCAGCCTCAGGATCGCTGTAAAAGAAAAATATTTCGTAATTCACTGCTAATTTTATCTGCTCCCGATTTACGAGTTTGGTTAATTTTTTTAGCGGAACAATTTTTTAAATGTGCCGCCGCTGCAAATCGTTCGGTCGCGGCACAGCCCAGCAACACCAACGATAATCGCTAAAAATGCTGAAAATTCCTTAAAGAAATATTATAGATGACGTGGGCAAGCTAATTTACATTAGTAATACACAATTTTGATAAATTATAATGTATTTAGACCAGCACAATAATTAAACTTACATTACTTTGTAATTTCTCCTCTAATGGCGGCTAAAGATAGATACAGACAAAAGAAGTCTACTCATTCATGAAATACTACATCACAGGTTCCTCTCTCTCTCAGCTCTCGAGGAAGACGACAAAGAATGCACATTATGTATCCCTTTTATACTGTTGCTGATTGTTAATGTCTCTTTGTAATCCTACAACATTTTTTCTTCTGTGGCTGTATTTTACATTTTTTTTATCGCAGATATTATCATATTTCGTAATTACGAGTATTGAACTATTACAATCATAAATACATCGAGAATATTATTACAGAAAATATTACAATAATAACAAATGTCCTTTATACAAAATTAAACAATAACTTTTTGTTAAACAAATACAGTACATACGAATTGCTTCATAGGCGTACATAGTACAATTAAATGTCATTTCATTTTATTAATAGTGTGTGTGCTGCCAGGGAACGTTACAAGTGTCAGTATTCTTTAATTTTGAGTAGTTTTAAGCTGTGTGAAATAAATTGTTTAAACGCCTATATTAACGATTCAATAAACATTTCCTGTGGGACATCTTCTGAAGCAACATCTGTGACATCTTCAAGATTTGATATTCCTGAAGCAGTTAGTCAAATGCAACACATGAAAGTGCGCCAGGATGGCTGAGACAGTTCAGAGCCCATGTCAAAATGAAATATCCCATGCTAGTTCATATGTCACCCTCTGTATGGAACGATCTGTTTTCAAAGGGTATTCCGAGTCAGCCTGCTACTAGCTTTGTGACACTGTGAATTTGTATGTGTGAAGCAGCTACAGCATCTGCCTTCTATCCGCTACATCACGATCATGTGACCGAAAGTTAATTATTTATTAGCTTCAGCAATATTTCAGGGGCGATTCCCTGTCAGGTATTTGCTTTGGAAGGAAGGCATCTCGCATGTTCCGGTATTGACTGATTGATTAATGCATACAGATCACTTGAGATTGTGGTGGATGCCGACAGGAAGTGTGATTTTGTTCGGTGAGGGCTTACCTCGCTGCTACTTCTAGAGGCCGGCACAGACACGGGTGGATCCAAGTCCCCGGCGCATAGGCCAGACCACGCTGCTACACGGGCCAGGGTGAGTTGCAACCCGATGGGGTGAGCGGCCAGGGCAGCCTGGGCGGGTGGCGAGATGTGAGATAGTTTTCCAAATACGTTTAAGCGATCTCTGACGGGGTAATTACGTGTTTCCTTACACGATCAGAATGAAGAAAGCGCTGCGGGTATTTAATAATTCCACACACTTTAATCGATTTCTTGATAGGTTATTTGAATATTTTATATACAGTATTCCATACATTGCAATCCACCAATCATTATTTACTGTAGGGGGAGGGAGGCAAGGAGGGATATCAATTTAATTAATTAATCAAATTTATACAGTGCTGGTGGTGGGAATATTCGAATGACATTAAGCGGCTTCTGAATACCGAAATACCTAAAATTTAACTGTTTCTGACAAATTTTTTCAATCAATTTAATTAATTAGACATTTAATTGTGTATCAGAGAAGGTGCCGGGTTACTGAGAGGTTGGGGAATTGTGAAGGTGACATGAAGAACCACATAACCACACAATTTTTAAGGACCTGTCGGTCAAAAACGATGGGTTGTCCCCAGGGGATAATAATCGTCTTAACAGAACAATAGGTTAACGACCTGTCAATCAAATAGAATAATAGCTTTGCACCTGATGTATACTTATCCCTGACGTTGGTAACCCGTAATGTGGAGTGATGTTTGTGTTGTCCCCTATTAATGATGGGCAATAAATAAACATAAATAGAAGTGTAGCAATGTCAGAATTTAACTGACGCGTGCATAACTGTCTGAAAAACATAAAAAATGGGCTGTTATCAGCTTAGGCTGGTGAAAGAAGGAAATCGAAATTGGATCTCGGTTTTCTTTATTTAGTAGTTATGTATCCACTTGCAGGAAGTATGTTGGTCACACTGCTTACTCGTAGTTACGGTGGATCAGACGTACTCTAAGCAACTGCCTTGCTCAGTTAATAACCTGAGTCCAACAAGAAGCAGTGTCACTTCTCGACAATACCTTCATTAGTGTGAGTTTCGAAACCAGAGCAGAATCGTTTTGGCACACTGTTCTAGGGCGCTTCCAAACTCAGCCTAGAGATGTTGCGGACAGTCACGCCGTGGTGAAGCCGAGACTGCATACTTCAAAGGTTACCGACCTTGCTACCTGATTTCATTTACAATAGCCCGACCCACTCTAAACTCTCCCCTGGCATCGAAGTTCCTCTCATTTTTAGTATAGGTGTCATCTGCAATTATTTATTTCCGTATAGAACAGTCGCCCGTGTGTAAATTTATACCACGGCCTAACCTTGTTCTCATCCAATTATTTCTCTTGAGCAGACAGCCCTTGAAACTTAAGTTCAAAAAGTTGGTTATCAATCAGGTGACCTTGAAACCAATTACACTGTCCATTTGGCAGTCACAAGTTGATGTATACGTACTAAGGTGTAGTGGTACGTAAGGTATCTTGGATAAAAGGCAGAAAACATTTGGGCGACATAAAGTTGTCATCCGGATTGTAAGCGACGCTTTACCCAAAACCGACAGGAAATACTATTCCTAGAGAGTAAAAATTTCGAGAGTATGAAGGTGTCCACTTATGACATTATGTTAAAAGGAGACAATATGTTACAATTGTAGATGCTTGATGGTACTGACCTACTAAGTAGCACAATTTATTTCCCTGGTTTATAATGTAGCTGTTTTATATTGGTCAGCAATGGTACTTAATGAAAATGGAAAGAAATAATAAACCATAATAACACCTGAGAAATTGATTTAAAGTAAACAATTAATACTCTGAATCACACACCTTCTGGCGCAAATTAATTGGTTCCCAAACGTTGGAGGTGGTGGAGAATAATTTTCTTGTACATACGGGCTCTGGAATACCTACCTTAAGAGCTATGAGCTGTAGTTCATCATCGCTACTGCAAAATACATCTTTTCTACCAACGAATGCCAACAGCATTTAAGGTAGGCATATTAGAGCCCATGTTTATTTGGCACTTTTTTCTTCTCTTGGTCCCTACTCCCGCCTCTCAACATTGTTTACCATACAATTTTACCAATAACAGTATCGATACTTTTCCACTGTCTGAGGATTCGGAACGATTGCAGCAATAACCAGGGCCTCATAACTGAAATTGATAGGATTACCCTTCTGCATCATCCCTGGAAGATTGTAACATCATCACACAATCACTCGCTGCATCTTCAGGAGTTCGAGAAACAGCGTGATATGTATCTTTAAACATACAAATGCCTGACGAGCCTCCTGTTGGCGTTGTTGCATTGGGCCACGAATGTTACCAGCGCAATGCCCTCAATACGTTGTAAGTTCCCGTCCTGGTCATAACAGTCAGTGCTAGGTATAGTTGTGACTGTATTATGCCGGAGCTAAATGAATTCTAAGAAGGGCAAAATGTTGATGCTTGCATGGTCGGTGCTCCAGTAACCAGGGTGGATGAAGTATTTGTTATTTCAGGGGCACAATAGCGAAGATTTATAAAGCATACAGGGAAAGCGGTAAAAATCACAATGCGGCCGAATCTTTGTGTTGAGTAATAGTGACGGAAAGTCATTGAAGAGGATTGTGACGAAACATAAGGAAACCACAGCTGCCAATGTCACTGCAGAAATACACTAGTGAACCATATCAGTAATAAAGCAACAGGAAGGGATATCGAAAAGCTGAGAATTGCAGGATAAGCTGGAATTCCAGTACCTCTCAATGGTGACGCAAATGCCCCTTAGAGGAAAATTTAGTGCTCAAGAAACAGTTATTTGGACGGATTAGTCCTGTTTCACACTCTTTTCAACTTCTCGTCGAGATTACTTTAGTATTACGCCGTCCCAACTTACGATGCAGATTATCTGCTGCCGGGAGTGAAACAAGGCGAGGATCTGGTAACTATATGGGTCGCCACAACTTGGTATTTCAAGGACCCCATAAGTACTCTGCAAGGCCACATTGCTGGAAAGAGTTACCTTTTTGGCTGATCGAGTCCATCCCATTGGTGCTGCTGTGTTCCAAGACGACTGGGTTCTCGTTAACATAGATCTCATCCACCACGATAGATTCTACGAGCACGAGGATGGATTTCTGTACCTCTCCTGACCACAACAGCTACCAGAACTTTACTATAATTATTGAGTCTCTTTGGTCTGCGTGATAGCTATCAATTTCCATCATCTTTAACAGAACTTCCCACCATTTTGCAGGAGGGAAGGTATTCGATTTCCTTGAAAACCACAGAGGATCCAAATTTATCCATTCCGAGACGACTGGAGCCTATTTTAAATGCCGACAGTTTTGTTACACCGTATTAGGCATGTGATATTTTATGTTGATATTTCATGTTTTTGGTGTTTCCATGTTTTTGTCCACCCTCAGTGCAAGTGTACTCCGCGATCTATGTTGAAGACCGAGACGAGGATAGTTTCCGTTGTAGCACTGTTTACAGTATGTACGTCTTCCAGTCTCATGTAGCTCACACTTCGGATGATTGCTTTAAAATCTACCTGTTTGATGTAACTAGCCTAATCTTGTGCCCATGATACTTACGGAATTGATCCGTAGTAGCTGCTGGTGTATTACCATAATCCTCTCTTAAAGTTGGCTCTTAAAGTTTAGGAAGTAAGATTTTACGTGTTTGTTGTCAGTTACCTTGAAGCGTCTGAACAGTTAACACTTTCTGCATTTCATGTCGCACTGTCCTGGGTCACAAAAAGTTGCAAACTTTTCTGCTGCCCTTCTCTGTATACGTGTGTTATCTCACGAGCAATAATCTGGTATAGGTTGACTCAGAGTTAAGTATCATCCTTTATAGAATGATTACGTACTCGTTATTTGTTTTACCCACTAATTATCCTGTGTGATTATTTCATTCACATCCCAGCATTTACAAACTACGCCCAGACGAATATCATCATTAATGTTGCAGAGCTGTGTGAAAAATCTCCATCTCCAAAAAAAGGAGAAAACGTCGAATAACATCTGAGAAGTTGATGCAAAATTGTCAGTCCAGAAAACAGTGCTGTTTTGCGGCCATTTTCGTTAATTGTGATTATTAAATTAACTACAATGAAAACTGCGTGTAAGATGTTCACTCGTACATGTGTAGAGTGCTGTCATTTCTTTTCATACCAAGATCCCCTTGATTGTCATCCGTGGCATCTTTACAGGTTTGCTGTATGACGACAACATTCTACGCCCTCTTTTATTGCTTTCATAGCACACTATCCTATGCTTAAATTTCAGCAGTTTCTACTGCTGGTTTTCGTACATAATAAACTCTAACTGGGTCAACAAGATCACCACATGCAAACTTAGGCTTCCGCTGCCGTTGTCACAGTCAGTAAAATTCTTCTGCGTTTAAGACCCCCTTGTTGTTGTTGTTGTTGTGGTCTTCAGTCCTGAGACTGGTTTGATGAAGCTCCCCATGCTACTCTATCCTGTGCAAGCTCCTTCATCTCCCAATACCTACTCGCAGCCTACATCCTTCTGAATCTCCTTAGTGTATTCATCTCTTGATCTACCTCTACGATTTTGACGCTCCACGCTGCCCTCCAGTACTAAATTGGTGATCTCTTGATGCCTCAACACATGTCCTACCAACCGATCCCTTCTTCTAGTCAAGTTGTGCCACAATCTTCTCTTCTCCCCAATCCTATTCAGTACCTCCTCATTAGTTATGTGATCTACCCATCTAATCTTCAGCATTCTTCTGTAGCATCACATTATAAATGCTTCTATTCTCTTCTTGTCCAAACTATTTATCGTCCATGTTTCACTTCCATACATGGCTACACTCCATACAAATACTTTCAGAAACGACTTCCTGATTTTTAAATCTATACTCGATGTTTACAAATTTCTCTTCCTCAGAAACGCTTTCCTTGCCATTGCCAGTCTACATTTTATATCCTCTCTACTTCGACCATCATAAACCATTTTGCTTCCCAAATAGCAAAACTCCTTTACTACTTTAAGTGTCTCATTTCCTAATCTAATCCCTCAGCATCACCCGACTTAATTCGACAACGTTCCATTATCCTCGGTTTGCTTTTGTTGATGTTCATCTTATATCCTTCTTTCAAGACACTGTCTATTCGGTTCAACTGCTTTCCAAGCCCTTTGCTGTCTCTGACAGAATTACAATGTCATCGGCGAACCTCAAAGTTATTATTTCTTCTCCATGGATTTTAATATCTACTCCGAACTCTTCTTTTGTTTCCTATACTGCTTGCTCAATATACAGATTGAATAGCATCAGGGAGAGGCTACAACCCTGTCTCACTCACTTACCAACCACTGCTTCCCTTTCATGTCCCTCGACTCTTATAACTGCCATGCGGTTTGTGTACAAATTGTAAAAAGCCTTTCGCTCCCTGTATTTTACCCTACCACCTTTAGAATTTGAAAGAGAGTATTCCAGTCAACATTGTCAAAAGCTTTATCTAAGTCTATAAATGCTATAAACGTAGGTTAGCCTTTCCTTAATCTTTCTTCTAAGATATGTCGTAGAGTCAGTATTGCCTCACGTGTTCCAATATTTACATGTAATCCAAATTGATCTTCTCCGAGGTCGGCTTCTACCAGTTTTTCGATTCGTCTGTAAGGAATACGTGTTAATATTTTGCAGCTTCGACTTATTAAACTGATAGTTCGGTAATTTCCACACCTGTCAACACCTGCTATCTTTGGGATTTTAATTACTATGTTCTTCTAGAAGTCTGAGGGTATTTCGCCTGTCTCATACATCTTGCTCACCAGATGGTAGAGTTTTGTCAGAACTGGTTCTCCTAAGGCCTTCAGTAGTTCTAATGTAATGTTGTGTACTCCCGGGGCCCTGTTTCGACTCAGCACTTTCAGTGCTCTGTGAACCTCTTTACGCAGTATCGTATCTCCCGTGTCATCTTCATCTACATCCTCTTCCATTTCCATAATATTATCCTCAAGTACATCGCTCTTGTATAGACCCTCTATACACTCCTACCATCTTTCTGCTTTCCCTTCTTTGCTTAGAACAAGGTTTCCATCTGAGCTCTTGATATTCATACATATAATTCTCTTTTCTCCAGAGGTCTCTTTAATTTTCCTGTAGGCAGTATCTACACTCCTGGAAATTGAAATAAGAACACCGTGAATTCATTGTCCCAGGAAGGGGAAACTTTATTGACACATTCCTGGGGTCAGATACATCACATGATCACACTGACAGAACCACAGGCACATAGACACAGGCAACAGAGCATGCACAATGTCGGCACTAGTACAGTGTATATCCACCTTTCGCAGCAATGCAGGCTGCTATTCTCCCATGGAGACGATCGTAGAGATGCTGGATGTAGTCCTGTGGAACGGCTTGCCATGCCATTTCCACCTGGCGCCTCAGTTGGACCAGCGTTCGTGCTGGACGTGCAGACCGCGTGAGACGACGCTTCATCCAGTCCCAAACATGCTCAATGGGGGACAGATCCGGAGATCTTGCTGGCCAGGGTAGTTGACTTACACCTTCTAGAGCACGTTGGGTGGCACGGGATACATGCGGACGTGCATTGTCCTGTTGGAACAGCAAGTTCCCTTGCCGGTCTAGGAATGGTAGAACGATGGGTTCGATGACGGTTTGGATGTACCGTGCACTATTCAGTGTCCCCTCGACGATCACCAGTGGTGTACGGCCAGTGTAGGAGATCGCTCCCCACACCATGATGCCGGGTGTTGGCCCTGTGTGCCTCGGTCGTATGCAGTCCTGATTGTGGCGCTCACCTGCACGGCGCCAAACACGCATACGACCATCATTGGCACCAAGGCAGAAGCGACTCTCATCGCTGAAGACGACACGTCTCCATTCGTCCCTCCATTCACGCCTGTCGCGACACCACTGGAGGCGGGCTGCACGATGTTGGGGCGTGAGCGGAAGACGGCCTAACGGTGTGCGGGACCGTAGCCCAGCTTCATGGAGACGGTTGCGAATGGTCCTCGCCGATACCCCAGGAGCAACAGTGTCCCTAATTTGCTGGGAAGTGGCGGTGTGGTCCCCTACGGCACTGCGTAGGATCCTACGGTCTTGGCGTGCATCCGTGCGTCGTTGCGGTCCGGTCCCAGGTCGACGGGCACGTGCACCTTCCGCCGACCACTGGCGACAACATCGATGTACTGTGGAGACCTCACGCCCCACGTGTTGAGCAATTCGGCGGTACGTCCACCCGGCCTCCCGCATGCCCACTATACGCCCTCGTTCAAAGTCCTCAAAGTCCGTCAACTGCACATACGGTTCACGTCCACGCTGTCGCGGCATGCTACCAGTGTTAAAGACTGCGATGGAGCTCCGTATGCGACGGCAAACTGGCTGACACTGAAGGCGGCGGTGCACAAATGCTGCGCAGCTAGCGCCATTCGACGGCCAACACCGCGGTTCCTGGTGTGT
Organism: Schistocerca nitens; assembly: GCF_023898315.1. Classification (NCBI taxonomy): domain Eukaryota; kingdom Metazoa; phylum Arthropoda; class Insecta; order Orthoptera; family Acrididae; genus Schistocerca; species Schistocerca nitens. Next base: position 314,926,147 of record NC_064621.1, on the reverse strand, counting down.
CCGCTGTGCCGTGCGTGTGATCATTGCTTGTACAGCCCTCTCGCAGTGTCCGGAGCAAGTATGGTGGGTCTGACACACCGGTGTCAATGTGTACTTTTTTCCATTTCCAGGAGTGTAAATTAACCCTACTGAGATAAGCCTCTACATCCTTACATTGGTCGTCTAGCCATCCTTGCTTAGCCATTTTGCACTTCTTGTCGATCTCATTTTTGAGGCGTTTGTATTCCCTTTTGCCTACTTCATTTAAAGCATTTTTATATTTTCTCCATTCATCAATTAAATTCAATATTTCTTCTGTTACCCAAGGATTTCTACTAGCCCTCCTCTTTTTACCTACTTGATCCTCTACTGCCTTCACTATTTCACTCCTCAAAGCTACCCATTCTTCTTCTACCATATTTCTTTCCCCTATTTTTGTCAATTGTTCCCTTATGCTCTCCCTGAAACTCTATAGAACCTCTAGTTTAGTCAGTTTATCCAGTTCGCAACTCCTTAAATTCCCAGCTTTTAGCAGTTTCTTCAGTTTTAATCTGCAGTTCATAACCGATAGATTGTGGTCACAGTCCACAGCTGCCCCTGGAAATGTCTTACAGTTTAAAACCTGGTTCCTAAATCTCTGTCTTACCACGATATAATCTATCTGAAACCTTCCAGTATCTCCAGGGTTCTTCCATGTATACAACCTTCTTTCATGGTTCTTGAACCAAGTGTTAGCTGTGATTAAGTTATGCTCTGTGGAAAATTCTACCAGGCGGCTTCCTCTTTCATTTCTTAGCCCCAATCCATATTCACCTACTACATTTCCTTCTCTTCCTTTTCCTACTGTCGAATTCCAGTCGACCTTGACTATTGAATTTACGTCTCCCTTCACTACCTGAATAATTTCTTTCATCTCATCATACATTTCATCTATTTCTTCTTCATCTGTAGTGCTACGTGGCATATAAACTTGTATTACTATAGTAGATGTGGGCATCGTGTCTATCTTGGCCACATTAATGCGTTCAGTATGCCGTTTGTAGTAGCTTACCCGCACTCCTATTTTTTTATTCATTATAATCCTACTCCTGCATTACCCCTATTTGATTATGTATTTATAACCCTGTATTCACCTGACCAAAAGTCTTGTTCCTCCTGCCACCGAACTTCACTAATTCCCACTATGTCTAACTTTAGCCCTTTTCAGTTCCCTTTTTAAATTTACTAGCCCACCTGCATGCTTAAGGGATCTGACATTCCACGCTCCTATCCGTAGGACGCCAGTTATCTTTCTCCTGATAAGAACGTCCTCTTGAGTAGTCCCTGTCCGGAGATCCGAATAAGTGACTATTTTACCTCCGGAATATTTTACCCGAGAGGACGCCATCATCATTTAATCATACAGTAAAGCTGCATGCCCTCGGGAAAAATTACGGCTCTATTTTCCCCTTGCTTTCAGCCGTTAGCAGTACCACAACAGCAAGGCCGTTTTGGTTAGTGTTACAGGGCCAGATCAGTCAATCATCCAGACTTTTGCCCCTGCAAGTGCTGAAAAGGCTGCTGCCCCTCTTCAGGAACCACGCGTTTGTCTGGCCTCTCAACAGATACCCCTCCATTGTGGTTGCACCTACCGTACGGCTAAAAAAATGGTTCAAATGGCTCTGAGCACTATAGGACTTAACATCTGAGGTCATCAGTCCCCTAGACTTAGAACTACTGAAACCTAACTAACGTAAGGACAGCACACACATCCATGCCCGAGACAGGATTCGAACTTGCGGCCGTAGCAGCAGCGGGGTTCCGGACTGAAGTGCCTAGAACCGCATGGCCACAACGGCCGGCCCGTACGGCTATCTGTGTCGTTGAGGCACGCAAGTCTCCCCACCAACGGCAAGGTCCATGGATCATGGGGGGAAGGGAGACCCCATTGTCATCTGTAAAATTCCGACGTTTCGGCGACTGTTACAAGGCACCTTCCTCGGGGTGTATTGCTAGCATTACACTCTGAGGAGGGCGTCGAATCGTCGGAATTTTACAGAAGACAATGCGGCCTCAAACCCAGAAGAATTTTATTGAGTAAGATCACCATATGTGTCCCTATCGAGAAAGCTTGGAGCGCTATGAGCAGACCCCCCGCCCCCACCCACACAAGCACAGTAGTTCGGCAATCTACTGCTCCAGTTGTCACAATGGTATGGTTGACATCCAAGAACACTATGCCTACACGAATAACTGTTTTTATAACTGTTTTTTAAGGGCCTTAGGTGGACCAATGCATTATTAACTTTCTCAACTTGTGATGCTCTTCCTCTTGAATAAATCGTAAATAACATTTCTGAAATTGTAATCATTTGTTTTGTTGTACGTGTACATTACACGTATCGATTTCCTTCCCATTCGGATAACTCCTTCGTGGTGCGTCGTTTTTTCGTATTAGAATTTTTGTAGACGTAACTTTGCACAGCGTCGTGAAATGGAACGAACATGTAAGTATTGTAGTAGAGTAGGGGAATGGTCGTTTTCGATATATTCTGAGAGTTCAGGAAAACTGTAAAGGAGCCTGCAAATAGAACACCACTGCGACCCATTCTTGAGTACTTTTTGAGTGTTTTTGTTCCACCCCTGGTCGGATTAAAGAAAGACATTGCAGCAATTGAGACCCGGCCCGCTAGATTTGTTACCAGTAGATTCAAACAACACCACGCATGTGTTACGGAGATGCTTGTGGAACTCGAAGGGGCTCTCTGAAGGGAAGGTGACGTTATTTTCGAGCAGTAATATTGAGAAAATTTAGAGAACCGCTTTCTGAAGCTGACTCCAGAACGATTCTACTGCCACCAACGCACATTTTGCGAAGGACTGTAAAGGCAAGACAAAAAAAAAATTGGAAATCGTAAGGAGGCACATAGGTGGTAGTTTCTCCCTCGCTCTAAGTGCGAGTGGAACAGGAAAGGAAATGACTAGTAGCGGTAAAGGATACACTACGCCACGTACCATGTGATGGGTTGTCGAGTACGTAAGCAGATGTCGATATAAATCACTTATATAACTGTAGCGTATGCCTTACTTTCAATTTCCATTTTAAATAACAGTTCAACACTAGTCTGGATAACACATTATTATATTATGGATGGTAGAAGATTAATGATGTTTTGCATCTTCTATTTTTACAGTTGCCAGTAATTCGCGTTGTTGTCAACAATATACACAAATATCTCTTGTTATACATTTACCAAAAGAGCAATAAACGTTGTTATTTTTTGTCTTAAGTAGTGCTGATTACTTTTCGCTGAGAAAGACCAAAAGTACAACTAAAATAATGGAGAATGAGCTATGACATCGAAGCTATCAATTATGGTGGATGTACATACAGCTATAATCGCAGGAAGGGGTTTAAGATACAGTATTGGCCATTACAATTGCTACACCAAGAAGAATTGCAGATGATAAACGGGTATTCATGGGACAAATCTATTATACTAGAACTGACATGTGATTACATTTTCACGCAATTTGGGTCCATAGATCCTGAGAAATCAGTACCCAGAACAATCACCTCTGGCCGTAATAACGGCCTTGATACGCCTGGGCATTTAGTCAAACAGAGCTTAGATGGCGTTTACAGGTACAGCTGCCCATGCAGCTTCAACACGATACCAGAATTCATCGAGAGTAGTGACTGGCGTATTGTGACGAGCCAGTTGCTCGGCCACCATTGACCAGACGCTTTCAGCTGGTGAGAGAAATGAAATGTAACGTCCACTGTTCAAAGGGCCGTCAGTGCTAACAAGAGGTGATAGCTTAGATGCCATAGACGGCGAGTGATACGCCAGTATGGCGATGACGAATACACGCTTCCAATGTGCGTTCACCACGATGTCACCAAACACAGATGCGACCATCATGATGTAAACAGAACCTGGATTCATCCGAAAAAATGACATTTTGCCACTCGGCCACCCAGGTTCGTCGTTGAGTACACCATCGCAGGCGCTCCTGTCTGTGTTGCAGCGTCAAGGGTAAACGCAGCCATGGTCTCCGAGCTGATCGTCCATGCTGCTGCAAACGTCGTCGAACTGTTCGTGCAGATGGTTGTTGTCTTTCAAACGTCCCCATCTGTTGACTCATGGATCGGGACGTGGCTGCACGATCCGTTACAGCCATGCGGATAACATGCCTGTCATCTCGACAGCTAGTGATACGAGGCCGTTGGGGTTCAGCACGACGTTCCGTATTACCCTCCTGAACCCACCGATTCCATATTCTGCTAACAGTCATGGGATCTCGACCAACGCGAGCAGCAATGTCGTGATACGATAAACCGCAATCGCGATAGGCTACAATCCGACCTTTATCAAAGTCGGAAACGTGATGGTACGCATTTCTCCTCCTTTCACGAAGCATCATAACAACGTTTGGTGAACTGCCGTTTATTATGAGAAATCGGTTGGAAACATTCCTCATGTTAGCGCGTTGTAGGTGCCGCCACCGCCGCCAACCTTGTGTGAATGCTCAGAAAAGCTAATCTTTTACATATCACAGTATATTTTTCCTGTCGGTTAAATTTCGCGTCTGTAGGACGTCATCTTCGTGGTGTAGCAATTTGAATGGCCCGTAGTGTATAATCGCAGGAAAAGTGTTTAAGGTATAAACACAATAAATTAATACAATTCAGGAAACAAATACGATTGAGAAAATTACACTAGCAAAACGCTAAGAACAAAGTGAATCTAAATATCCTTTTGATTATATGAATGTTTTATAAAGTTTCATATGCCCCGACTAGAAAACGATAACTGATAACAGAATATGTTTTAAACGTAGCTCATTATATTTCTACCAATACTTACTTTCAGTACACTTTTCGTTCTGCCTGAGAATGGCTGAAGATGTCGTTTGAACTGCGTCTTAACTATCAATGTGTTGTTATTCAGTACATGAAAAGTTCGACGATAAAGACCAGCAACTTCAACGAGATGCTGTCATTATACGCAGGGTGTGAGCCTCCATGGCGGAAATGTTCCCTTGCGGCGATGAAGCGACTCTGACTGGGGGATCAGCCCTGGTCGAGCACATCTGGTGGGGCTCCATAATCCGGCGCAGCAGGGGGCTTAGCGCGAAAATCTACCTGTGACACGTCGCTGCACGGGCACTGTGCGGGAACACGTGGAGCAGTAGGTTGGAGTGGGACGGTGGGATGAACCGGCGGCCATTGTAAACAAAGCGGCAGCGACCGCAGCCGGGGGTCTGTGGGAGCCAGCGGAGGATATATAAAAGCGGTAGGACGAAGGGGAGGGAGGTACGCACGGATTAAATACCAGCCAATCCGTGTGTTCTTCTGGTAGCGGCTGGTCAATAATACCCTTGTTCTCGCCGGAAATCGGATAGCGGCACAAACAACGTGTTGTCCGTTGGTTATAGTGACACAAACGGCTGCTGGGGCTGTGCGGTCGACGTCACATGGGAACTTCCGATTGAATCAGAACCAACACTAACATCAATGGACATGTTACTCTGCATACCGCAGATAAGCCATCTAAAGAGCAGATTACTGTTAACACTTAGTTATCTGCAGCTCATCGACAAAAAAACCCTTCAACACGCAACCAATTTCCTTAGCCAAACTGATCATCCTTTTCCTATTACGAAAGACTATGTACTCATCTTTTTGTAACACTTTCATGCCGATGTGCCCTTTGACCATTTATTATTGTATATATACTTGCTTTTATCTTTATGTAAATTTATATGTACATGGTGTATAAATTTATTTGTTTATTTTGATGTATAATCAATTATGTATATTATGTAAATATCGCTGAGTAATCGCTGAGTGAATGTTAGGGAAACGTTAGGTTTTTGTCAACGAATAAGTATCGTGGGAGTAGCAGCGTCTCTGGACGCGGGTGGATGTTACGTCAGAGCGCGCACTACACAAAGAGAGAACTCTGGTGTGAGACTTGGTGAAGTGCGGACGCGTGGATGGCCGTGCACTGTACTGGAGGAGTGATTGTTTATCTGCACGTGGCAAGTGATGAGCGTGGGCGGTGGAACTATTGGCTGCAGCAACATCAAGAACCCGCCACGCCAGTAACACTGCCAATAACTCTCGTGCTAGCTAATTATCATGGAAAGGAGCCAGCAGCAGTATCGTCGTCAGCAACTTCGTCACGGCGGGAATGGACTGAAGTCAGATTGCTGCATCACAGCTTATTATCAACTAGTTTTGTAACGGCGTTGCTCAGCTTTGTGGTGTTTTGCGAGTGAAAAATTACCATAGTTTAATCAAAACTTTTTACCCGTGATTCTCCTAAAATCATTCACCAAGTAGGTTCCTGTCCTACGCTATTGTTACAATAATCCGAGTGCCGTTTATGAAAGATGAAACATGGAGAGCTAGCAAAGTTTGCTAATGAACTAAATGATTCAGTTACATTAAAGATTTGAACTTAAAGTATTCAATAATTTCAGTCTCACTGACTTTAAATTTGAACTTTAATCTGAGGCGATCTAATTGTTGCAAATAGTTAATCAACTAATCAAATTATAATGATTCCTGGCACAATGAACAAAAGCACTAGCTAGAATTAATGAGTGAGTGCAAATATCAGTGATCATTGTAATTTTTTGTTGGTAAAGTTCTGGCTTGCAGTCAGGCTAAAGTATAATAATTACCTTTGATACAGTAATTATCAATTTCTACTTCCCTGTTCAGAAGTCAATAGATTTTCTTTTAATTATTTTTTGCCATTTTCCAAAAATTCATATGAAAGTAGTAGACAGTATTGTGAGGTAGCGCCATTGTTACTTACAACATAAAGTTACCATTAATCTAAGTGTTATCTTGTATGTTTTCAAAATTTCAGCTCTGTTAGTTAATGATATTTCGAGTGCAAACTATATTCTTTCTCGCTTCATTACGTAAATGTTTCAATTGTTTTTGCTAACGTGCGTGCAGCCCTCTGTTGCCGCGGGTGTTCGAGTAATTCTTGACATTGACTTCGGCTCATTAATTCACCTACCGAACAGAAATTTTGCCCGATTGGACTGGCGACCGTATTTCTTTTAGCTATAATTATTTCAGTAACTCTTATTATTCTGTTCCGATCCACGTGGTACCCCTTCTCGTTGGCATAGTACATGAATGATAACACAAACCTTTCGAACAACCATACTAAATTTTACACTAATTAAGTAGGCGGAATATGTTGTCCTAGAAGGCATCTTGTTAACCTCCGCCTCATTTATCGACTTTATATTGAATCTTCGGGACAACAGCCTTTTCAAAATTTTATTCCAATTGTTTAGGCACATGCTTACACGGTCGCATATTTCTAACATTGTCGATAGGAGGGAAGGGGGACGTCACATTTTTTTTCCGAATTTACGTCAGATATTGTTTAATTCAAAGTGTAAGCAAAATCTTCAAAGTGTTTTTGTTCCTGGGTAACGACTTCGTATGTGGAAGTAACCTCACCCACAAATAAAGAACTCTAAAAATTTGAAAGAAAAGTCTCTTTCTTATCAAGTATCCTAACTGTGCCCGCCTATTAGTCAAAACATTCATCAACTCCTCTGTTAAACGTGCCAACCTCTGGAAGACATTATCCTGCACTCTAACCACAATTCAATGTCCTGAAGCGTTTAACAAAAGATGAAGCATTTCATACAACCTCATACCTTTCCATTAAATGTAGCACTTACGTCAAACATTAAAGCAGATGCTTCCATCCTCTCGCAGATGTTCTTCTACGACTTTTCGTTTCTCTATCCACAGCGTGGTCCACGAAGTGCGTCACCATTTTGTTTTTGAATAAACACTCTGTTGTTAAGACCAACTGAAAGGAACATATACTAATCATGGAAAACAGATTGCAGAGAATTGTTCTAACTCAGCACAGGCTCGGTATGTTTATAGTTTGGATTCCCAACTTCTTTTATACGAACACGGACGTTACCGATAACATGTTCCGTGATTTTACTGCAAGCCTGAAGAATGAACATAACATCTGGATATGCCCATTTGCACTGCTGCTTTCCTGCACGATTTGCAGGGGCTTCTTTTTAGAGAATGTCAGTATTCACCATTGAATAAACAGGACTCGGCCGAGGTTCAAATGGTTCAAATGGCTCTGAGCACTATGCGACTTAACTTTTGAGGTCATCAGTCGCCTATAACGTAGAACTACTTAAACCTAACCTAAGGACATCACACACATCCATGCCCGAGGCAGGATTCGAACCTGCGACTGTTGCGGTCAAGCAGTTCCAGACTGAAACGCCTAGAACCGCCTACCTCTGAGTCGCAACATGAGTTTTCGTTTCATAAAAAAGTAACAAGTGCCGATCACTGCTGCGTTGTTAGCAGTAAATTGTCGGTCTTATTTTAAACACTAATCTCCTAGCAATAGCATAGTGAATTAAGCGTTATTTCGTAGCATATTAGTTTCTGCTAGGTCAATTGCAACTTCTGTTGAGATGCGCAACGGAATACATAGCGAGACTTAAATTATCTACAAAACAAATACTGACACATTTCGTGCGCCGGTTTATTTCATGTCTTCATTGCTTACGTTCTGTCCGCACCCAATTAGACTTCACCTGATAGCCAGTCTCTCAAGTCTGTTGTGGCCACTGCCCTCGATTTAAATCAGTGTAACTGTAGTCCATCTCCGTTGTTTCACATCTCATGGAAATATATAAACTGTGTTTTTTTCTACTGTGGCTACTACCGTTTTCCTATGTTTACTTTATAGTTATTTGTAAGTGTTGTATCCCGTGTGAAATATCTGTTTCTAACATGCGGGTTGATATGCAGGTAATGGAAATAGTTTGCCAGTATAACTAAATCCATAGTTAAAATGAACAAGTAGTTAACATAGCACTCTGTGTGCTAGTCCAGAAATACGGTTTACTTCAAAAATTAACCCAAATTTAATGTCTCTTTATTATACACTTTGAAGGCGGAATGGAGCTTATCACGGGACGGGCTCTTTTTCTTTTTTTCCTATCAGGATGAATCATTGGGTTGATTCTGAACGGTGATCAACTGGTTTAAGTGAAACGCTGTGACCACGAAAGTCCGAGCAGAGACATTTGAATTTTCATCGTTTCATACTTTCTGGTGTCATAAAATACGTAATTAATACTGCGACGCTTTAATTTAAACATTTCGTTGTGTCCGGCAAGCGAAAATAGAAATAAGGTTGGACACACATAGGAAATTAACATTCTTCCACATGTTGCCCATCTATGCGAAAAATGAATGACTCTTCTTTTGTACCATAGATATTTCGCTTTTTTCTTTTTGTTAAACATATTCAGTGTCCTTTCATAACTGTACACAGTAGCAACGTTGTAAATATTCCATATTTGTTCCAATCTTAAAGTTGTTTTTGTAATTCTCTTAAGTAATAACTTTCCGGAGCAGAAGTAGTGTAAGGTTACATTATTATTTCGTTCCACTTAGGACTTTGGAATGTTATTATTCCTGTTGTGTATGTAGCATTGGAGTTGCACTTAGATTTGCTGCTTACACCAGACATCAGTTAGTCCGATTTTTGCCGTTTTCGAGCACATGCCAGATGAACACAGCCGGTTCACTTTGTGTTGGTTGTGTATGTTTAAAGCATGTAGTGCCGCCATTTGTAGTTGCGTGTTTTTCGAATGTCTTGTGTTTCATTATCGTGCTTGTAAGCAGTTTTGTGTTCGTTTCTTATGTAGGTCCATGTGACGTGGTGAGACCTGCTTTGGGAAAAAGGTGAATTTTAAGTAAAGAGATTTGCAAATAACAGTTCTTTTCTTTAATATCAAGTGTCTGTGGTCGGGATATTTAGTAAGTTGTAGTTTAGTCTGGTTGTTCTCTACCTCTTCGTTTCTTACAGCTGTAACAGCTAATATGATCAGTGAGTTATAATATAAACTTTTTCATTTATTACTTTCATGTTCATTGCAATAGCTCTTGTATTCAGCATGGAAAAAGAAGCATAGAAACAAATACACGTATATAATATAACAATAAAGAGATACAGCAAAATTCACAAATTTATTATTTCTATAAATCGACCAGATAGACGCAATTATACATACCACATCCAATCACCAAGTAAACCAGGAACTAGTAGCTACTGAGAGAGGACAAATTACTGTCTCACCTATCTTCCGTGTACAGATAATTATTAAGGATTTTGTTACAACCTAATGCACCTTGGGCGAGACTCTAGAAAGTTAACGGCCTGAGCAGAGGTTGATGGTGTAAGGTGGCTATAGTTTCGCACCTTACAAGCACCCATCGACATACTTTGCCGTGACCTACAAACACAATTAGGTGTTATTTGATAGGTTGTCCATCGTATATATGAATATACAGGGTTGTCCACTGATCCTGACCGAGCCAAATATCTCACGAAATTAGTGTCAAACGAAAAAACTACAAAGAAAGAAACTTGTCTAGCTTTAAGGGGGAAACCATATGGCGCTATGGTTGACCCGTTAGATAAAGGTGGCGTAGGTCAAATCGATATCAACTGCCTTTTTTTTAAATAGGAACCCACATTTTTATTACATATTCGTGTAGTACGTAAAGAAATATGAGTGCTTTAGTTGGTCCACTTTTTTCGCTTTGTGAGAGATGCCGCTGTAATAGTCACAAACACATGGCTTACAATTTTAAACAAAAAGTTGGTAACAGGTAGGTTTTTTAAATTAAAATGCAGAACGTAGATAGTTTCGAACATTTTATTTCGGTTCTTCCAATTTGATACATATACCTTTGTGAACTTACCATTTCTGAGAACGCATGCTGTTACAGCGTGATTACCTGTAAATACCACAGTAATGCAATAAATGCTGAAAATGATGTCCGTCAGTCTCAATGCATAAGGCAATATGTGTAACGACATTCGTCTCAACAGCGTGTAGTTCGCCTTCCGTAATGTTCGCATATGCATTGACAATGCGGTGACGAATGTTGTCAGGCGTTGTCGATGGATCACGATAGCAAATATCCTTCCACTTTCCCCACAGAAAGAAATCCGGGGACATCAGATCCGGTGAACGTGCGGGCCACCTGTCATGAAATATGCTATTCACTATCGCTTCAACCGCACGCGATCTGTGTGCCGCACATCCATCATGTTGGAAGTACATCGACATTCTCTCATGCAGTGAAACATCTTGTAGTAACATCGGTAGAATATTACGTAGGAAATCAGCATACATTGCACCATTTAGAGTGCCATAGGTAAAATGGGGACCAATTATCCTTCCTCCCATAATGCCACACCCTACATTAACCCACCAGTGTCGCTGATGTTCCACCTGTCGCAGCCATCGTGGATTTTCCGTTGCACAATAGTACATATTATGCCGGTTTACGTTACCGCTTTTGGTGAATGACGCTTCGTCGCTAAATAGAACGCGTGCAAAATATCTGTATCGTCCCATAATTTCTCTTGTGCCCAGTGGCAGAACTGTACACGACATACAGAGTCGTAGTCATGTAATTCCTGGTGCATAGAAATATGATACGGGTGCTATCGATGTTGATGTAGCATTCTCAACAACGAAGTTTTTGAAATTCCCGATTCTCGCGCCATTTGTCTGCTACTGATGTGTGGATTAGCCGCGACAGCAGCTAAAACACCTACTTGGGCATCCTTATTTCTTGCAGGTCATGGTTGACGTTTCAAATGTGGCTGAACACTTCCTGTTTCTTTAAATAACGTAACTATTCGGCGAACGGTCCGGACACTTCGATGATGTCGTCCAGGATACCGAGCAGCATACATAGCACACGTCCGTTGGCCAATTTTCTCACAATAGCCATATATCAACACGATATCGACCTTTTTCGCAATTGGTAAACGGTCCATTTTAACACGGCTAATGTATCAAGAAGCAAATACCGCCCGCACTGGCGGAATGTTACGTGATACCTCGTACTTATAGGTTTGTGACTACTACAGCGCCATCTATCACAAAGCGAAAAAAGTGGTCCAATTGAAACATTCATATTTATTTACGAACTGTACGAATATGTAATAAAAATCTAGGTTCCTATTTAAAAAAAACGCAGCTGATATCCGTTTGACGTTTGGCAGCGCCTTCTAGCGGGCCAACCATAGCCCCCTTCAAACTAGGCGAGTTTCGTTCTTTGTAGTATTTCGTTTGGTGCTTATTTCATGAGAAATTTGGCCCGGTCACTATCAATGGACCTCCCTGTATAACGAAGACTGACATTGGCACATACGCCCTGTAAATAATTGTTAACGCTTATTGCATGAAAGGTGACGGAGTGTCTTTATTATCATATTAGTAAAGGTTGGAAAGACAGTGGAAATGAAACGGCAGGCGGGAATCAAGCCGTAGGAGGAAGGCCGACACAGCTGTGGTGGTTCAGCACCACCCAGGAAGTGCCAAGACGGACAGTTTGGACACCTGAGCGCGAAGACAGAAAACAGGTGCGATCGACCGCTATAGGCCTCTATTGTAGTAGGGCCGGAAGGATAACCGGATAATACTTCCGAACTCTGCAAATCTTGGACGCAGGTCAGAGGAACAAAGAGCGACACCTCGGAAACCACGAAGACTGTTTTATTTCCAAGGATGTTTACTCTGAAGCGTACCATTGCACGAGTATAGGTTTTTCCTCGCAAACTTCCTGCACTGGACGACAAAAGACTAAAATATGGCTGGTCGGCGTTCGGAAGAATCTATAGAGAGGGAGAATATTCCGTGGTTTGGGGAATATGATTCGTTTTCGGAATTACGAGGGTGGGGAGCTGAGCCTTGCTGGGCGGCCAGCAGTGGAGAGAAGAAGTCTTCCTTTGGGAGCGACCGTGTATAACGGTAGCAAGATATCAGCATTATTGGTACAGACAGACTTGCTCTCTTTGCTCTCAGGTGAGTTTATAATTAGAACAGTTAGGCACTGTACAGTTGCGAACCTATACGGTTCTGGACATCACCTCCGGGTTGGAAGTCGTCGTTGAGTACGCGGCGTTCAGTAATTGAGAGCACTTCTTCTGCCTATACTTACATTGAGACGTTATCTGAACTCCGTCCTTGTGGCTGGGAGTTCGCGTTTCTCATCTGTAGAACACAGAGAGGAGAAGACAGTATTATAGTATATTAGTCAGAGAACCGCCTTCTGGCGTCCTAGTGTTTGAAAGAGTCTTCATTTTGTGGCTGGAGTTCTTCCATCGACGCAGACATGTACGAAAACCAGCATGTCGGTGCACCAGACGCAGTACATACGGTGATATTGCAAATTGCTTCGGCTTATTAGGTCTATGAAGCTAAATAGCTGTGATCACGTTAGTGTATTTCCACTGAGGTTCCACACCACCATAGATCATCATTGAAAGTAGTGTCTTCTCGTGTTTGGTATGTAGATGATGGCATTCTTTTCACGTTATTGATATTAGATCATACAACCATAATAAGTGGTAGAGTTGGGCAATTGGTTAGCAATTTTACTTATGAAATGTAAACTTTGTAATGTCAAGGTTTTTCTTTTAATGTACAATAAATATATAAGCTGGAAGAACGTTTGTCATTTAGTAGTATAGGTTCATTTAATAATTCATTTATGTTTAGATTGTAATTTACAGAATTAAGAGATCCTAAGATCTGCTACAGGGGGTAGCCAGACAGGGCCACATCGACATTATAGTGTTTAATATTCTCAGTTGCATACATTCATTTTATACCCACCTGGAGTAGCATCTTGGAAAGGAGCCTGCTAGGGCGCTAAAAGCATGAAGTATTTTTATAGTTCTTCTGAAAAGGTATGTTGGGAGATAAAAGCAATTGACAGCGAGTGCATCCCTCAATAAATCGTGCCGGACAGGCCCACAGCCATACAGGACAGACATGGTAGCCCCTAGTCGAGACAGTTCTCCAGGAGAACAATGCCGAACTACCTGCCATGGCACCTGCTGAAGCCTGGGCTGGGGGCGATGGTCTGAAGGAACGTGTCTACACAGTGGATCTATAAACTGGGCATTGTGTGCAGAACCATGCATAATAAAAATTTACACGTTTCGTGTTCACCAATACTACAAATACGCCTGTGAACCACTTCCATCGGTCGACGCGTTTGTATAGCGAGCTTTGGTGTCTAGGAAACATTTAGAGATAGAATCTTTATTACATCTGATACCTACAGCTAACATGCTCCAAGGCACAGCAATTTAGATAAAGTCCTTAAGATTGTATCTGTTTCCTTGTTGACGAGGAAATTGACAAAACATGTTCAAATGTGTGTGAAATTTTATAGGACTTAACTGCTAAGGTCATCAGTCCCTAACCTAAATTATCCTAAGGACAAACACACACACCCATGCCCGAGGGAGGACTCGAACCTGTGCCGTTACCAGCGACACAGAAAAATGACATGACTAAAGAAAATTATCATCATCCTCTGAGAATACTTAAGAAAGCCAGTAATTTTCAGTTTCTTTTTTTCCCATAAACGCAGGTTTCTTAACTCTTTCGGACGGTGGGAGTGGCCGAGCAGTTCTAGGCGTTAAAGTTTGGAACTGAGCGTCCACTACAGTCGCAGGTTCGAATCCTGCCTCGGGCATGGATGTGTGTGATATTCTTAGGTTAGGTAGGTTTAAGTAGTTCTAAGTTCTAGGAGACTGATGACCTCAGCTGTTAAGTCCCATAGTGCTCAAAGCCATTTGAACCATATTTATTCACTCTTGCCCTGGTTCGACATGAGTTGTGCTGTCGTGTGGGAGGAGAGATTTAGCGCCTCTAGAGCCCTGTGATTGGCTCAAGACGGTGTGAAGGTGGTGTCGTTCGTGCACTTTGCTGGAAAACGGATTTTTTTTTTTTAAAAAGAGGTGCGAACAACTCGAGTGCTGGACTTTGGTCTGGTAACGAGACTTCTGGTCGAAGCTCTGGCACGTGTGGTTGTTACTTTGTACCTGTCCTGACTTCACTTGCGAGTAGTTTGGACTGGGGGCGTGTTGTGAAGTTCTTATTGTACTGACAGTGTGACTTCAACTGTCTCGGACTAATCGTTTGCTGAGGACACACTTATTTGTCTTTGGTTTACCAGTCTTGACGTTTGTTGTCCACGTGCGCTCTGTCGTAGTAGTGACACAAATTGGTCGTTGGAACGAGCAGAGAATGGGTGTGTCACATACTGAAATCTATGGAGATTTCAGGGCTCTGGTGGAGAGCAAATTGCGATCCGTTTGTCTGATCGCTAGACCGTAAGATATTTGCATTTCTTTCGCGGGTGCGATCGATTCACAGGTGCCGCCTAATGTAATCTCAGCGATGCACACATCTCGCCAGCTACAAGTTACATAGCTGGACAAAGCAAACAGCGTAACGTACTCCCGCTCCGGGATCAGGGCGTACAGATCTTAATCGCCAGTTGCTCTCAGCTGCACCTATGTCGAGAAGTTACACTAGATTTGATCAATCAAAATCGGCTCAGCGTCAGATCAGTTCAGATCGCGTTATCCACATTTTTAAAGCCACAATACTTGACTCACTTCTGTCACCCAGGATCATTGTCCAGGGTACTCTTAAACCACGTGTTAGTTGTTTATTGTATTCAATCAATAACTTGTATAACACAATTCTTGTCTTTATTTTAGAAAAACTTCTGCCTACATTCTCAATCTTTTATATAGTCCCCACAGGGTTAACTTTCAAATCCAATGCGTCCTTAAATTCGTGGTAGGAGCGACATATCTCCGCAAGTCCCTGCATATGTTCTGCAATCGACCCTTCTAAGAAACCACAGATAAAAAAGGAGCATGTAATTCAGTGCCCGTGAATCTGGTAGCATGTGATCGTAATGTGCCATCCAGGTCTTTGAATGTGAAGCACTGTTTGCCTCCTTGTAGACTTGAAAATTCTGGATGATCACAAAAGTTTGTGGACGAAATGTTCGACGTATTCGCCGTACGATTTTCCCACTCGTCTGCAGCGCGTGATTCAATGTATCCGTGCCCAAACGACCCTTGTGCACCATTATGGTATCCCCTCGTGTTGTAAGATTCACGTAATAACGCTTCTGTCCTCCATAGACGTGTAAAATTGTTTTCGGGCTCGGTCTCTGGCATTCTGCTTGTTACCGACGAAACATGTTCTATTACGCGTTTCACCGCAGCAGGAGCATATTGTTCCTGCTTCGCCCATATAACGGTTCGGAGAGTCACAAAACATTTTCTTCATTTCTGTGATGCTCTCGATGGGGCTCTACCGGACGAGTTTGTGTTTGGAATTGCGTGACCCGCTCATGTGCCTGCCAATCATCCTTAGCCATCTCGTTTTGTTGCGCGGTGACACGGGTCTGCTCATCATTAGCGTCCAAAATTTCGGCCCATTAGATTTATATCTTTTAGATTCGCTCCGAATCCTCGCTAATTTTTTTGCCTTGGTTTTGGAGAGTTGCAAGTGCCTTTTTTATGTCTTACATACCTCATCTCTTGCCAGTTTAACTTTTTCTTTGGCCACTGATGCTTCCTTTCGTTCTACATTTGCTACCAATGGCGATTTTTTGCCATCACACTTCGCCTGGTGTGCGACCTCACGCGGTTCTGCTGTCGATTTCAAATGGCTCTGAGCACTATGGGACTCAACTGCTGAGGTCATTAGTCCCCTAGAACTTAGAACTAGTTAAACCTAACCAACCTAAGGACATCACAAACATCCATGCCAGAGGCAGGATTCGAACCTGCGACCGTAGCAGTCTTGCGGTTCCAGACTGCAGCGCCTTTAACCTCACGGCCACTTCGGCCGGCCTGCTGTCGTTTTCTTGACATTATCTAGCTCCTCTTGGTTTCCGACGATCTCTTCCTTGACTCCATCTATACCGTCTGTGGCCGTTCTTTAATTTGTGTCTTTCCTCCTCTCTCTCTACCGTCTCTTGTTCTCTGCCTGGTCTCTTGTTTTCTGCCTCTTGCCTGTTCCTTTTGCCTCTAGCATGAATTCCCTAAGGAGAGTCTCGAACTGATATCCACCGCTAAAACCTTCCGGACTAGATAAACGAGATTCAATCAATCTGTGACGTTTCGTTCGTGATTCTGGTCTGCCAGTTTTACTGATGGTGTGTCTCGTACCGGCAGTGCCTACATTTCGTTCTACCACAGTCTCCCGTTCACTTGCGTCACCTGACTGAGACATGTCGTCATGCTCTGCAAGCTCTACGTTTTACAATTCTGCCCCATCTGCAACCGCAACTACCTGAGAATCCCGTGTAATATCTGACTGGACACCGCTAACAATCTTACTTGGATTCATGGTTAATAAAACGCAGTTACTTCTGATACACTGTAGCAAACGTGCCTTGCTTCTTGTAACCATGCACTCTAAATCTTACCCAAACTAATTTAAACACTTCACATTCCTATGCCACACAGATTCTACACTAAATTACGCTCTCGTCAGCTATTGATCCCCAGTTCCTGGCAACGAATTAAAATAGCAGCGCATTTGTTTTTGCTCACAAACGAAAAGCTCAAACTATCCTAACAAATGAGCACAACTCCAGTCGCCGCCAGAAACAATCAAGTGACACAGAAGACACAACCAAATCATGAAGGTACGCACATACAATAATTAAATATTAGTACTATGTATAGGAGCCAGCAACATGAAACTTCCCTACTCAGCGCACCACATTAAACATGGGAAACAGGAACTTCACTAGGCAACACTATCTACGATATGACGGTCACAGAAGGTGCCATCAAATTCAAAATTCTGCGTAAGGGACATCAAATTGAATGACTACGCTAGGAAACGCCATCTGATGGTCACAGATGGTGCCATCATTCCGAGATCCTGGCGTAAGACGCCACAATGAAAAGATACCCTAAGGGAGGCTATATAATTGATTGGGAATGTAGGCAGAACCGAGATCCTGGCGTAAGACGCCACAATGAAAAGATACTCTGGGGGGGGGGGGCTATATAATTGATTGGGAATGTAGGCAGAAGTTACGAAGTACTCTGGCCTTAAAAATGTGAATAACACAATCTGGATTTATCTGACACTGAACAGACTTTGATTGATCAAATCTACTGTAAGATCTCGAAATAGGTGCAGCTGAGAGCAAGTGGCTATTGAGATCTGTAAGCCCTGACAATGCTGGAGCGGCGTTACCCTGTTTGCTTTGTGCAGCGATGTGACTTGCAGCTGGCGAGATGTGCGCGGCGCAGGAGATTACAAGGCGCCAAATGTGAATCGAAAGCGGCCATTAAAGAAATTCAAAAATCTTAAGGTATAGCGATCAAGCAGACGGATCGCAATTTAGTCTCTACCAAAGCCTTGAAATCGCGGTAGATTTCAGTGTGTGACAGACCCGGTCGCTGGTCATACCAAGGACCTATTTCGCTCACTTATACGACAGATTGCACAAACGGCCACAAGGCAGACGATTCCGCTGGTGAACTTCAATTCAAATAACCAAATACAGTGAAACTCCACCGGAGGGTGGCTAGAATTTTTCAACATGAAAACTACGTTGTTGCTCGCGGAAATATCCCAACAACCGACAACGAACTCCAGACGACACAATGTGAACAGTCTTGACTTGCTGGTAGATTAAATCAAAACTCAATTTTCGTGTCCAGGGACGCTGAGCCACGGACCTTGTAGCAATGGAAACAGCCCCACACACTCCGACACCGCGTAGAGACTGCCAGCGGCCCCGGCCCAACTACGTCCCACGAAGAATACCTCGCTGCTCCACGCCAACCTACAGACTGGTCGC
Organism: Schistocerca nitens; assembly: GCF_023898315.1. Lineage (NCBI taxonomy): Eukaryota > Metazoa > Arthropoda > Insecta > Orthoptera > Acrididae > Schistocerca > Schistocerca nitens. Next base: position 314,907,423 of record NC_064621.1, on the reverse strand, counting down.
ACACCGCCCAGCGGGAATCTATAAGCGCCAGGTCAAAGATAGTCCAAGGTGCGATACACACCGCTGCGGCCACCTGTGGAAGGAGAGGATAACAGCATAATAACGATAACCGCAGGAGACTAAACACAGAATGGCAACGAAGGTTTAATCCAGTGCATAGCATGAGCCAGCCACGGCTTAATAATCTTTCCATGATAAACTCTCGCCATAGGCAGTCCTGTTTTTGTCCTGACTAATATTCCTCTATAAATTTTTCCATTAAATTCAACAATTAACAGTTAGTCCAAATCTAAATTTAATCCCTATATTTTTACATCGCCTGCTATGGCACTAATGACCACATTGATCTTTTCCTGATCCGTTACATAGTTTGGAAATTTCCTTTCACAATTTTTAAAAAAAATCTAAAGCGTGCCATTCATTACGTCTTTTTGCCTGATGGAATCGTTCTTCGCCCTCCAGCAATTTGCTGCACATTATTCTGTCAGTTACATAATTCGGTTTTTCTCTCATTTTCCGTTTAAGGTAGTTCACTTTACCCTGAATCTCGGAATTGTTCTGTTCACACTTCTTTTCGAAAGTTGCTATTTGTTTACTCAACCCCTTTTCAGAATCATTCACCGTTTGTCTCAATTGAGAAATTTCGATGTTAAATTTGTTTATTACTTCGGTTTCGAGGCCGAAAACTCATTCATCAAGTTTTCTTACCACCAATGGTTCTACTGTGTATTGGTTTTTCATTATTTCTATGTCGAACGTATCGTTAATGTCATTAACCTGTCCTTCAATAAAGGCAACATTGTTATTAATAACATTTATCTCAGTATTTATGTCCTTGATTCAATTACCCACGACACCTACTTTTGAGTCTACTTCTTCGATCTGTTTACTGATTTTAACACCTTGCATCTCAAATTGATGACCTTGTGCTGCAATTTGTTGGTTAATATTTTTACATTGTTCTGCAATTTGTGCAGTCAACATTTTTTCAGTGATTTTCCGCTTTCCTGTTCCATGGTATCCTCATATTCAGTTTCACCTTCTCATGTTTTGCTCGTTTAACTTCCGACATTCTAGGAATTGAACATATACATCGAGTCGTTTATGTAACCACTGTCCCAAACAGTGGACATAGGGACGTTTAGGAACGTGGAAATCTCGCGTACCGAAATTAGACGCAAGGGACACCTAATCACCTGACTACGTTCGAAGCCCGTGAGATCCACAGAGGGCAACACTCTGCTCTCTAAAGATGTCTAATGACAGCTGGGATCGCTGATATGGAGTACCTGGCAGTAGGTGGCAGCGCTGTGCACCGTATATGAAAAACGTAAGTTTTTGCAGTGTCCAGATACTTCTGATCACTTAGTGTGTGTAACTTGTGAGGAGTTCGAGAGTAGAGAATCCTGGTTCCCTCCGACTTTTTAGGCGAGTAGTTTCATTGACTCCCATGTATTCTGGATGTAAGCTTCGAGGAGGTTCTAATAATTTTATCTGTTCACAATGACACCAAAAGTTTCATACTCCCGTGCTCTGTCTCGGGCTGTGATTGGGCCAGTGCATCGCACCGAGGAGCGAGACAGTGGACTGAACAGTGAGAACTCCAAAAAATGCGTTCAGGAAGCCGTGTATTGAGGAGAACCAAACTGGTGAAAAAGCGGTATAAGGTGAGAGATGGAACTGGCTGGCGAGTGGCTGAAGAATTCGGAGATTGTAGCCGTGCGACACTGCTATACTGACAGGCCAAGATTGTAAACAAAGATGGAATTGCGAGCGGGGGCAGGTACGAGGTCAGTCCATGGTGAAACTTTATAGCATAAATGTTAGCTAAACTTGGTGCCATATTTCATCTGGCGAAAGTGACCATTCCCTAGGAAAAGCAGGGTCCTATTGTAACACCTATATCGATTAGATGGATATTTATATTATGCAAATGTGTATCTGTGACTATGAAGCGTTTATTCCTTGTTAGCTAAGGTCATTGATTTGTGACAGGAATTTTAAAGTTCGTGATGTATGTAAGGAAAAAGCTAAATAATGTTCAAAATAATGAAATTTTGTAATATATGTATCTTTAAAAAGAAAACATTGTATACTGGAAGATGGTTCATGCTTACAACGCTTGTATTGTATAACATAAAAGGTATAGGGAAGTCCCTCCTCGACCGAAGAGGCTTGGAACGATGTAAAAGGTGGTTTTGTCGGTCGAACTGGGCGGCTCGTTGGTGGGGACGGTACGCAGTCAGTGGCTAGCTGTTACACGGTATTTGAACTATAATTTAGCCTTGATTGCCATCATGAACGATTTTTGAGGTTAATTGAGCTCAGTGTTGAGTCATTGGCTTTGAAGAATGAAAACATAAACTATTACATGTGCGGCTAGGAATTAAATTTAGTTGAGGTGAATTTTACTACTGAAATAATCATAGAGTTTGAATAGTGATAGAGTATCAGTTTATGGGTTTCCACCATATTTTCTCATATTAGAAAGATAATTGGAATATTATTGCTACTAAAGAAATCTGATAAATTGCTATAATAATTTAGTATAAACAGTGTAACTGTGGCATTAGTTAATTTGTGCTATTTATCTGTCAGTTAAGTCAGAGTCCATCCCATGTCCAATTTTAGTTCAGTGCTCTCTGCAGTGACATATGAAAACTGAGTCACGTAATGATCGTGATTGTAGCTGCTATTATTATGAGTTGGGTATAACTTTGCTTTCTGTGACTACTGGTCTCTGCATAATAGTAACTACTGCTACCTACAACTTAGATTGCTCTGTATTTGTGTGTATGAATATAATATTTCAAATTAATGTGCCTAATTGGGCTGGCGACCATTCGATTTTTCAATCGTATATGAACTTTACTACTTTCACTATCCTCAAAGTAGAGGCCTCTTTAGTTTTTCTATTAATTACAATATATCAAAATTAGTTCAATAATCTCATCCATTAGACATACACGTGGTCAAAAATCAAATCCCTTCCAGACAGACCTTCTCTCCTTCTCCCGGTCCCGACATTGGAAACACTTTTTCGCCACCAACCCTACCAAACAGATTCAATCAGAGGCCAATATTGAACCTTACTTAGCTCAGTTCACACCTCCATCCAACTGTGGTCCAACCCCATTCCCCCAAAACACGCCCTGTTAACTTTCCAGAGTTCCTTAACCTCAAACCTTGCCTCACCATCATTCCCCAAACCCCCAAAACACAGACTAACCTTACACCCACAGTAGGCTCCGCAGTCTACCATCTAAAAACTGATCCTGACATTATAACCCTACCTCAGGACAAAGTTTCCATCATTGTTCTTCTGAACCACAAGGATTACCTGGAAGATGGACTCCTCCAGCTGTCAGATACTTCCACCTACAAACCTTCAACATTGACCCCACTCTAGTAATACAGCTGGATCTTCATTCACTACTCAAATCCTTGGGACCATCACAGAACCTCTCCCCAGGGTCCATCTCTCTACTCACTCGTAATACTCGCTGCACTCCTATCTGCTATAGGCTTCCTAAAGTCCATAAACCCTACCACCCAGGATGCCCCATTGTGGCCAGTTACTGCGCCCCCAGCAAGAGAATATCTGCTCTGATAGATCAACGCCCTCAAATTATTACCTGGAACCTACCCTCCTATGTAAAAGATACCAACCATTTCCTGCACCAATGATCCACAGTTCTTGTCTTTTTACCACACGGTGCTATGCTCGTCACTATTGACGCCTCCTCCCTGACCACTAACCTTCCTAATATCCGTGGCCTTACCACTACTGAACACTATGTTTCCCAACGCCCAATACATACCAAACCCATCACCTCGTTCCTAGTCACCATGACTAACTATATCCCCACACACAATTACTTCTCTTTTGAAAGCATTACCTACAAACTAATCTTGGGTATGCCTATGGGCACCAACATGGCACCATCCTATGCCAAACTATTCATGAGCCATCTAGTGCAATCCTTGCTAAACACCCAGAATATTAAACGCCTCACCAGCCTCAGATTCATTTATGACATCTTTGCTATGTGGATCGAAGGTGAGGACACCCTTTCCACATTCCTCCAGAACCTGAACTTCTCCTTTATTTGCTTCATCTGGTCCTACTCAACCCAAGAAGCAACCTCCCTAGATGTTAACCTCTACCTAGAAGATGGCTTCATCAGTACCTCCGTCCAAATCAAACCTACTAACCACCAGCAATACCTCCACTTTGACAGCTGCCACAGATTCCATATCAAGAAGTCCCTTCCATACACCCTAGCCACTCACGGTCGTCGCATATGCAGTGATGAGCAGTCCCTCTCGAAATATACCCTGGGTCCCACTAAAGCCTAATCCTCCCAACCTTGTACCTTTCCGGTCTCCCATCACCTCGCAAAGCACCACCGTCTGGCTCCTAATAACTCAGTACAAGGATTGGTGCAGCTGAATTACATTATCATCCATGGGTTCGATTACCTCTCATTGTGCCCTGAAATGAGAAATGTCCCCCGCCCCCCACTATCCTTCCCAGCCCTCCCACAGTGGTATTCAGCTGTCCACCAAACCTATAGAATATACTCGTTCATTCTTACACAACTGCTCCTCCAAGTGCTTACCTCATGGCTCATGCCCATGTAATAGACCCACATGCAAGACCTGTCCCATTAATCCTCCCACCAGCACCTACTTCAGTCTGGTTACTTACATCACCTGTCCCATCAAAGGCAGAGCTACCTATTAAACCAGTCATGTGCCATACAAGCTCAGCTGCAACAGCTGTCCAGCATTCTATGTAGGCTTGACAACCAACAAGCTGTCTGTCTGCATGAATGACCACCGAAAAACTGTGGCCAAGAAACAAGTCCACCGCCCTGTAGCTGAAAGCGCTCCCAACCATAATATCCTTCAATTCAATAACTGCTTCACAGCCTGTGCCATACGGATCCTTCCCACCAACACCAGCTTTTCCGAACTGCACACGTGGGAACTTGCTCTGCAATTCATCCTGTTCCCGAAAGTCTCCTGGCCTCAACCTCCGTTAGCCTCAGTCCTCGCCTATCCAGCCTCTTCCCTGCTCCCATTCCAGCACAACACAGCAATAATTCCACCACCTCACCCCTCTCTTTCTTATTTACTTTTTGTTTATGTATTTTATTTTCTTATTTCTCTCTATTTTTCTCCTTTTCCACTTCCCGCCCTCCCCCCATCAGCATCTCTCCCCGGCCCGCCACCCAACCTGCAGCACTTCACTGTCTGCCATCTCCACCATACTATCCCTCCCCCTCCCGGCCCTAACCTCCACCTTTCCCCCATCCAGCACAACACAGCAATAATTCCACCACCTCACCCCTCTCTTTTTTATTTACTTTTTGTTTATGTATTTTATTTTCTTATTTCTCTCTATTATTCTCCTTTTCCACTTCCCGCCCTCCCCCCATCAGCATCTCTCCCCGGCCCGCCACCCAACCTGCAGCACTTCACTGTCTGCCATCTCCACCATACTATCCCTCCCCCTCCCGGCCCTAACCTCCACCTTTCCCCCATCCAGTAGCACTTCCATCATGCACTGTTGCTGTTGCTAGCAGTGTAGTTTCAGTTTCCTGAGACTGCAGTCGTGTGTGTGAGTTGTGTTTGTGCGCTCGCGGCGCGCGCGCGCGTGTGTGTGTATGTGTGTGTGTGTGTGTGTGTGTGTGTGTGTGTGTGCACGTATGTGTGTCTGTTGTTGACAAAGGTAATCGGCCGAAAGCTTTAAGTGTGAAAATCTTTATGTTTTGCCTATCTGCAACTCAGGACCTCCGCTGTATAGTGAGTAGCAACTTCCACTCCCATAATATTGTTGCATGCCGTCCTGGATTGTCCTTTGTCTGATATCCTTTAACAACATTTTATTAAGTGTGCCCACAATGTCATTGCCTTGTAAAAGGTAATGGACTCTCTGCATGGCCTCCTGCAGCGAGGCTTTAGACATTTCTCTGTCCATGAGTGCCAACTTCCACCTCCGTGTCACTCTTACTTTTATTTTTACAAATTTTTCCCTGGAATATAAATTACTCCAACCGCGAAAACACGGCCAAGCACTCGGGTTTTACCAAGGCTGCGTGTACTCTAGCCACCCGCCACTTCCCGTTGGCAACCGCCAGCCATACGCTCTGCCACTGTAGCTCCCCCCCCCCTCCCCCCCCCCCACAACCACCCACAGTTTGTACACTCACAAGATTACATGCCGTGACTTACACTATTCATGCTGTGTTGAACATGGCACGATTTTATGAAGTTTAGTAAGGTAAATTTGTGTTGGTACCAGTCGCAGGCTGACATAAATGTTAAAAGAACGTGCTCACGTAATTGGAATTCTTTATGAATCAAATTGCTATGTAATTAGTTGAACCGAAATGTGCTTCAATTGAAGTGATTTCATTTGACACATTTTTTTAAGCTTATGCCATATTGTGATGTGTGTCCTATGACAGTGTAGGTTTCTGAAACACACCATTTCCTACGATATATTGCTTCAAATTGACTACGAGTGTTTGAATGTCATTGTTCTTATGTTCTTGTACTTTTTAGAGCTGGAACTTGGAAGATTTTTACACACAGTGAAACCAATACGTTGTGCTCTTTGCTTATTTATTAGGCAGTGGTACAGTTTTTTTCTTTTTCTCTACTGGCTTTTCCTATGATTGCAGCATTGTCTAAAGACGCTGGAGTTGATAAACCCTCCTACTTATTAGGTTCCTTGTAACCATGTTTTAAGGAACTACACAATTTTGGGGAGATTCCCAGGCTGTTTGTCTTTATGATTAGTGTGTGTTTTATGAACATTGTCTGCCGTGGCAACAGTTTTATATCTATTTTTACGTCTACATCATCTATCTCATGTGTTTCTTTAATTTTAAGTGCAAACCTTCATACAGTTTTCTACACGTCAGTAATTACATCTGTGCAGCGTTAATGTAAACTGGCTGCTACTGATCACATACTTTTTCTTAAAGTATTGTTTTATTTTGGATTCGCAGCATGAAAGCTATCTGCGTCAAATATACGCTTCTGATATAATTTTGACACTCATCGCTGTCTTTACAATGTCTTCATCATTCTTCATCCAATCGTCATTCCTATGCAAGTACATTTATATAAAAAAAATTTATCAATGAATGCATTCTGCAGTTACTTGAATGAAATTAATAGAGGCAAGGTCTCATACACATGAATTATTGTACCAGGACGATGGAAGGAACAGACCTTCCTCTTGGTCACAAATGAACTTGACTCGCTTTCGGGCTTGTACTCTGCTTGTATCCTAGTATGCGCTTATGATGACGTGGTACAAGAAGAAACGTGAGTCGACAAGAAGGAGATGGGAGTTCAAGTATGAAAATCAAAATTTAAAATAGCTTTGGACGGCTTGAGATCAAACAAGGCAAACCGGATATTTAATATTCCATAGTAATTTCGGAAATCATTGTGCGAAGTGGCAACAAAACAGATATTCACTGTGGTGTGTAGAATATATGAGACAGGCGATGACCGCCAGACTTCCGGAAAAAAATCATCCACACAATTCTGAAGACAGCAAGAGTCGACCTCTGCGAGTATCACCGCACGGTCAGCTTAACAGCTCACGTAACCCAGTTTCTGTCAAGAATAATATACATAAGAATGGAAAAGAACGCTCAGGATCTGTTAGATGACGATCAGTTTGACTTTAGGAAACGAAAAAGCACCAGAGAGGCAGTTCGGACGTTGAGGCTCACTAAGGAACCAAGACTGAAGAAAAATCAAAAAACTTTTATACCATTTGCCGACCCCATTAAAGCCTTTCACAACGTAAAAGGGTGAAAGATGTTCGGAATTCGGAGAAAACTAGAGGAAGTAAGACTGGAAGTTCAAGAACGAAGTGGTTGGATTGCAAAGAATGGAAGAGAGGTATGTAGTCTTTCGGCCCTACTGCTTAATCCGTACACCAAAGAGGCAATAAAAGAAAGGTTCAAGAGTGTGATTCAAAATCAGGTTGAAATGATATCAGTAATAAGATTCGCCGATGACATTATTGACGTCATTGAAAGTGAAGAATTAATAGATCTGTTGAAGGAATGAACAATGTAAAGAGTATAGAATATGGACTGAGAGTAAACCGAAGAAAGATGCAACTAATGATAAGTAGCAAGAGAGGAATTCTGATAGCTAGGCACCAAAATAGTCCATTATAGTTGGAGCAAGAGGCTTGAAAGGCAGACTAACACTGCCGGAATGGGCGTTGCTGGCCAAGAGAAGTCTACTAGTGTCAAACATAGGCCTCAATTTGAGGAAGAAATTTCTGAGAACGTACATTTGGAGCACAGCTTTTGTAGTAGTGAAACATGGATTGTGGGGAAAAGGGCCAGAAGAGACCCGAAGCGTTTGAGGTTGGTGTTACAGAAGAATGCTGAAAATTAGGTGGACTGGTAAGATAAGAATGAGAAGATTTTCTGCAGAAGCGGCGAGGAAAGGAATACTTGGAAAACATTGACAAGAAGAAGGGGCAGGCTGATAGGACATCTGTTAAGACCTCAGGGAATAACTTCTATGATACCAGAGGCATTAAAGAAGGAAGAAAATGTAAGGGAAATAGAGATTGGAATACACCGAGCGAATAACTGAGGACGTAGGTTACAATTGGCCACATAAAACAATTCAGAAGACTGATGTTTCAAACAACAGTATATAGTACGGTAGAAATTATTATGTACCTTTCACACATTAAAAGTGAAATACACCTATGGGTAATTGCAGGCTTGTCACAAAACATGTAAATGTGGGTACTGTGCATATGATGATACTTAGGCTATTGAAGCCATGAGTCATCAAAAAAATATCTTCAAATGTGTGTGAAATCTCATGGGACTTAACTGCTAAGGCCATCAGTCCCTAAGCTGACACACTAGTTAACCGAAATTATCCTAAGGACAAACACACACACCCATGCCCGAGGGAGGACTCGAACCTCCGCCGGGATCAGCCTCACAGTCCCTGACTGCAGCGCCTTAGACCGCTCGGCTAATCCCGCGCGGCATGAGTCATGATTTAGAAAATCATTTTACAATTCACGTTTAAAATGATCACATTACTGCACTGAATTTTGTACGAGATACTCGCATTATGGAATATTATCAGTAACATCTACACATCAGCTCGTTCTATTGATAAATTTATCACTAGACTAGGAGTCAGACAAAAGTTAATTATTTAGGCTCCTCTTAAATTGAAATTTGTTAGTAGATAAGCTTTTTATGGCTATTGGAAAGTTACTGAAAATGTGTGTTACTGAATACTGATCAGCTTATCTGAGACCACAAGAATCTTCCATGTGAACAGTCAGTTATTGGTATAGTTTGCTACCTGTCAGTTTTATAGACGTCATTCTCCTCTGACGGTCATTAAAAGTAATAAATTAACCAGGCAATCTGTAGTCTGACAGAGAACGCTGCATGCAGCTTGAGAACTCTTTAGAGTCGAAAATTGGTTGCCAGTCGTTCGCATCGCCAGCCTTGAGCGTCTTTCGCCTCCCGCGTCCTTTTGCGTGCAGTTCTCCGAAGCTGTTCTTCATTTTGCTCTGTCTGCCATTCCTTGTTTGTTCTGTTTCCCCATTCCCCTTCCGCCACCTCCCTCTCGCCTTTTTTTGCTTCCTACGCAGGCTTCACGTCTTTGCCCAGAAGGCAGCCGGCAGGGCTCCGCCAAACTTGATCAGTTTAATTCTCCATTTCCTCGGCTGAAATGTTTCATTTCTGTGTATACATTCCTGCTACCCATTTATCACATGGAAATCTAAGTTTCCCAGCGGAAGATAATATCGGGGACTGCAGGCAGAGCGACAGTCGAAATTGAAACGAGGTTTCGCGTAATAAGTTTACATTATTGGAGTGGGCGCCCCTCGAGGCGTCCGCGTCCACGGGCGCTGCCGGCGGTTCGTTTGTCTCCGGAGGAGTCAAACAGCCGTGGTCCGTGGCCCCCCCGAGAAACAACTCACGATCCAACAGTTACCAATTACGAGGCCCACTCCGCTTTATTTCTGTTGTCGTCAGCGAGCTAACTTAGGAAATAGACGGAACACAGACACAAGCCCATCCACATAAGGAGTACAACGTCTCATTTATTGCAGTTTCCTTTATGTGGGAAATTCGTGATACTGGAAAGTGCATATCGTATTCGTAACGTGACCTGAAAGAAATAAACAGTTTACTTTCCAGTAAAGGAGACTTTCGTTAATGGAATGCACAAACGACAGAACAACTCGACATTCGAAATCCAAGTGAGGTATGCCAAATAACAACTGAAAGAGAAACAGCCCTCGGTCAGTATATTTTTCACAAATTAACCTGGTTTCAACACTGCTACGAGTGCCTTTCTCAGAATTTAAAACAAAGAATGATCTGTATTCTGTAACACGGTCACAGAATAACGACTAAAAACGTATGATAGGGTATAAGTACGGAATCATCGTAAAAGACTGACAGTATTTATGTCATTTATAAAATAGTAATAATAAATGACATATAAGTACTGTCAGGATGTTTCCGTACTTATACCCTATCATACGTTTTTAGTCATTATTCTGTAACCATGTTATAGAATATAGATCATTCTTTGTTTTAAATTCTGAAGAAGAGACTCCCAGCAGTGTTGAAACCAGGTTAACTTGTTAAAAATACAGTGACCGAGGGCTGTTTCTCTTTCAGTTGTAACTATTCACGGTCTCTGAACGTTCGGCCATGTACAAAATTTTATGCCAAATAAGTCTGCATGACTCCAGTCCTTATGAAAGTAGCTTACATTCCTCCTTATCGTTGCTTTAACATGTTATAAACAAAAGAATGCATAGCCATCCCCAAATAATACACTGCATGCACCCAAGGTACGTACGTTATTAAGAACTGGAATAAACGAAAATCTACACTTGTTCTTCAGTAATTCTGAATATACACCAACACCACTTCAGAAATTTCATTTCACCCGGTATCAACAGTTTCTGGCTGAAACCACCATTGAAATAATTATTTTGTCGAAGTAGCAGCGCCTTTAGAATGAATCCAGCGGTATTGTTGCAAAGTAGTAACCTCTAGCGGTACAGTAAGATACTAGTACGGATCTAGTGCATTGAAGCACTCGCTTACAACATTTAAAACAACAGTCGGTCAGGAGAATGCTACGAGTTCGTACGACATAATGAGGCGCAGGCTACTTACAGTGGTCATACTGAAGAGATTATTGACAGTGAAAATAAGTATATTTAAATTAATAGTAACTTACATTTGAGTCTGTCTTACTGCTATTATTAAGAATTTCGAAATTAAATGATGGGGCAGTAAGTTGTTTTGATACATTTTTTTTTAATTTACGTCCACTTAGTCTTGTCATGTACACTACTGGCAATTAAAATTTCTACACCAAGAAGAAATGCAGATGATAAACGGGTAATCATTGAATAAATATATTACACTAGAACTGGAATGTGATTACATTTTCACGCAATTTGGGTGCATAGATCCTGAGAAATCAGTACCCAGAACAACCACCTTTGGCCGTAATAACGGGTTTGATACGCCTGGCATTGAGTCAAATAGAGCTTGGATGGCGTGTACAGGTGCAGCTGCCTATGCAGCTTCAACACAATACCACAGTTCATCAAGACTGCCGTATTGTGACGAGCCAGTTGCTCGGCCACCATTTACCAGACGTTTGGTGAGAGATATGGAGAATGTGCTAGCCTGGGCAGCAGTCGAACATTTTCTGTATCCAGAAAGGCCCGTACAGGACCTGCAACATGCGGTCGTGCATTATCCTGCTGAAATGTAGGGTTTAGCAGGGATGAAATGAAGGGTAGAGCCATGGGTCGTAACACATCTGAAATGAAACGTCCACTTTTCAAAGTGCCGTCAATGCGAACAACAGGTCACCGACACGTGTAACCAATGGCACCCCATACCATCACACCGGGTGATACGCTAATATGACGATGGCGAATACACGCTTCCAATGAGCGTTTACCGCGATGTTGCCAAACACGGATGTGACCATCATGATGCTGTAAACAGAACCTGGATTCATCTTAAAAAATTACGTCTTGCCATTCGTGCACACAGGTGCGTCGTTGAGTACACCATCGCAGGCGCTCCTGTCTGTGATGCAGCGTCAAGGGTAAACGCAGCCATGGTCTCCGAGCTGGTAGTGCATGCTGCTGCAAACGTCGTCGAACTCTTCATGCTATGGTTGTTGTCTTTCAAACGTCCCCATCAGTTAACTCAGGGAACTAGACGTGGCTGCATGATCCGTTATAGCCACAAGGGTTAGGTGCCTGTCATCTCGACTGCTGGTGATACGAGGCCGTTGGGATCCAGCACGGCGTTCCGTATTACCCCCCTGAAGCCACCGGTTCCATATTGTGCTTAAAGTCATTGGATCTCGATCAACGCGAGCAGCAATGTCGCGATACGGTAAACCGCATTCGCGATAGGCTACAATCGGAAACGTGGTGGTACGTAGTTCTGCTCCTTACACGAGGCATCACAACAACGTTTACCAGGCAAAGCCGGTCAACTGCTGTTTGTGTATGAGAAATCGGTTGGAAACTTTCCTCATGCCAGCACGTTGTAGGTGTCGTCACCGGCGCCAACCTTGTGTGAATGCTCTGAAAAGCTAATCATTTACATATCACAGCACCTTCTTCCTGTCTGTTAAATTTCGCGTCTGTAGCACGTCATCTTCGCGGTGTAGCATTGTTAATGGTCAGTAGTGTAGGACTATACTTTGTTGCCTTCGTTAAGAGTTCATGAAAATGGGTTTCTGTTAGAAAAAAAATGCTAACTGGCTTTCAATCATTCCATGTGAATTAATGGGTGCTTGGAAACAACATCTCCTACTGTTTCTAAAGTGAAACCACCTCCTGAAAATTGCTGATTGTTCACTTTTTGCTACTGTTTTCTTGTATTCTTTGCTTGCTATAATAATAGATAAAATTTGTGAAAAATTTTCCAATGAAAACTTTCTGTTCATATTGTTGGAAACCAAAGGGCTAACAACGAACTGCAGAAGCTACAGCTCAGTGAGCGTGTCTTTTTCACACTCCCATGTTGTTGCTTCGACAACAGCTAAATCCCCGAACAAGCAGTGCTAAGAAATGTATATTGATAAAGAAATAGAGCTACAGTATTGTATGCGGACTTCATTATTACATTTTCAATTAATCTTCTCAGTCATTGCGGACAAATTCTTCAGTGGACTACTGTCATTCACAGATCATCTGTTCTCCCATCACAGAATCATTGAATTCATGCAGATTTCACAAAAGCCTATTCATCTGCGGAAAAGTTACGTAATATATATCATATCTGGAAGTGATTAAACATATGCTGCATTCTCCACCGGCACATTTATTATCCTCTATAAAAATAAAATGTACAACTATGAACTTCAAAAATAATTCTTTCTTGAGACGGAGAATTGATTCTCCTCTATTCTCCATCCCTTCCACTTCCACTTTTGATTGTTTCACCGCCGGCAGGAGTGGCCGAGCGGTTCTAGACGCTACAGTCTGGAAACGCGAGATCGCTACGGTTGCTAGTTCGAATCCTGCCTCGGGCCTGGATGTGTGTGATGTTCTTAGGTTAATTTGTGTTAAGCAGTTCTAAGGTCCAGGGGACTGATGACCTCAGAAATTGAGTCCCATAGTGCTCAGAGCCACTTTAACCAATTGTTTCACCATAATTAGGCACACTTCGATATGTACAGACAGTGAAAGTCTTCTTTTGAAACAAGCCACCGAAAATGAACCCTCAGACTTGTGAAAATGTGGGGGGAGGGGGGGGGGGAGGGAGGGCGGTTGTGTTCACACGTACATTTTGAGATATATCTTGGTCAAATTACGGTATACACTTCATGCTAGTGGAGTCCCTCTAGCGAGAGAAACTTTCAGTACCTCTGCTCCTCTGATTCTTATGTCCTCCTCATTTCGTCAACCTTGCGTTATCATTTTGTTTACGTTGTATCCGATTTTTTTGTCTACTTCACTGTCGCCACCTCTGGTGTTAAATTACTGTCGTTTGTGATACATCCGATAACTGAAATATTTCTTTAAGTTAATCCATGTACAAGTTCGGGTTTCAGAACAGAGTTAATTCCATTTCATATTACAAATCTTGCCCGTTCACTAAAGGGATGTAGACATCATCAGCAGTTTTTCACGATGTCTATTAATACTGAATTATATTTTCACCGTTGTTTCCTGCATCAGTGTTCGACAGAGAGCAGAAAGGTAACTTCCCAGGTAACTTCCCTGCCCTACGCCACTCTCGTGGTTCTCCTTTACTGGTTTTCCATTTCCAGAATTGTAAACGTGGTGCATCTACAGTCCTTCCCTAAAGTGTACACATGTTTTGCTGAAGAATATCATCTCAAATGATTTTCATCTAACGAATTAGGAATTTCCTTTGTGTTCTGTACATTATTCTTGTCAGAAACTAGTATATATGAAGTGTCAAAATGAACATGTCAGGTAGTTCCACTCCTCCCTACCGACCGCTGTGTACTCAGCCCACCCACGCACACACCGTTATGCATTTAAAAGTGGCATCCGTTTTGGAATTATAATTTTGTTGCCTATCAGTTTCCCGCAAGTTAGTTTGACTATTTTAAATCTTGAATGGGTTCCTATGACAGTAATCGCCATTCAGGTGTCTTAACATTTCCTTTTGCTGCCATTTCTCTCATAAAATGAAGAATTTCTTTCGCTGTTCAAGGAGTCTTCTCAGTTATTTCATTCAAATTTGTGTGTCCCGCATCCGTGATTACCGTTTCTAGACATGTTCTTTCCTCCTCAACTGAAGAACCTACGCTGGTATTCTTCATCGCAGGAGCTGCAGCCAAAGGCCACTTCGAAAGCACTTCGTTATTACTGAAGGCTTCAGTATCGCAATCCTTTATACCCTGACCTTGACAATTCGCTGAAACTTCTACCGAATTTTGTTATTAATTTCTGTGGTTGTAAATCTGTGTTTGCTCTCAGGTACGGCTTACAGCTCAATACGGTATTCTGAAATGCCCTTCTCCTCGTGATGAAGTCCGACAAGGAACTTCTTACATTTTCTGGACTTTTACAAACATACTTTTCCCTACTTTGAATTTTGAACACCATATTAGCTATTAATAGCCGAAATATATTGTAGAATTATGGGCGTTTTTCTCCTGACTCATTCCTATTTCCGAAACCGTTACGATTATATTTCGGAGTTGACTGAGCGTTGCGGCACTCTGACGTTGGCAGTGTTCTGGCAGCTGCCGCGTATGGAACTTCTCGTGGGCGTGTCTACACCTCTCTCTCATTCGTTGCTGTGTCAGGCAGCGACTAGTTCCGTCGTGAGGTACCTACTTTTCCATGGGACCTCGTTCTCGTTCGACGCAAAACTTTAATTAGTTGCATCGCGAATATAAGAAGTGAGATACTCATGGCGTTCCTCTTAACAGATGTCAGGAGCATTTTCTCTCGTGTTTCAGCAGATATTTATAATTTAGTTTCTGCTGTGTGTGGCTGCTCTCAGCCCAAATTAATACTGCTCAGTAAGTTTTTCATGCAACGCCCTCTGTCGATGAGAGGTGTCGGTTTGTTTGACGTTAGAGGGAACGTACTGCTTCGTAAAGCCGAATGTATAGAACGATGCCAAATTAGTCTAGCGGCATATTCGTTCTTTCGATATGGACTAACAGGGTCAGCAGAACAAGGACAGTAAACAGTACTCGGCCTCGTTCGCGGTAGCTACCACCGCCAAATTGCTCACTCGCTGCTGGAGTACTGGTTATCCTTCGTGTTTTATTGTCTCTGTTAACACGTATCGATAGGTTGAAAATACCTCCACATTGTAAAATTCTTTTATTATTACACGACCGGTTTTGTGCTCTTGTACACCCATCTTCATATTTCATAATTTGGTGCTATGACCGCCGAACGCCTCAGTGGACGTGTAAGAGGCGCTGTATGCTACCTACCAGCGCAAAGCATGACTCCATGCTCTGCGCTCGTAGGTGGCACACCGCGCCTCACACACGTCCATCGCGGCGCTCGGGGGGCACAGAACCAAGTTAAGTCACCTGAAGTAGGGCGTATAAGAGCCCGAAACAGGTCGTGTGATAATAAAAGTACTTTACAACTGTAGCGGTATTTTCAACCTCTGCTTTAATTCCCAGTTGCGGATGTTCCTCCAACAGGATTTTTTGACGTATCGATAAAATGAATATTGCGCTAATCAAATTTTCCATGGTTCTATAGAACGACCACGTAAAAAATGACAATGAGCGTCGCATAAAAGACGTTCTCAGCACCATTTGTTTGGTCTAACGCCAGCTATGTGATGCAAGCACGAAACCACATATATCTACGGAAACACCAGTGAACATGTGCCTGATGACTCTAAGGATCGACCCGCTGTATATTAACGCAAGTCTACATTTTAATAAGGAGTTTTTATGTATTTCCGATAAACTTAATCATATTCGTCGGGTAAATAATCATATAACTGTGATGTACTACGAGTATATGAGAGTGCAGGATTTCTCAGCGAATCTCGATGCTAAAATCTTGTCTAAAAGAATGGATACCATCTTCATATAGATAAGGCTTACCGACCAGTGATCTTAATCAGTGCGGATGAACACACATTGCTCAAACTTTTGAGGGAATCGGTAGATTGATTGCCGCGAGAAGTGAATATAGTGAGCAGTGGCACTACAAATGCAGTGTGTGTAGACAGTACCCTGGGAAGTTGGGTCTCACTGGGAGTGTTCCCGAGATAAGTCCCTGCAGTCGCACTAGCGCTCCGGCAGCAGCACTCAATGATGTCGCAGCAACCTGTTGACGTAGATGTTAGTTCTGCCATTGGTTGGTTGCTCTGTCGTCTCGGTAGAAGCAAACGTTTGCTGCTCGCACGTTCACCGGGTTTTGAAGAATATTTAGTGCACAAGACAGATGTCAACATCCTCGTGCCTTAGGAATTGGGGAGAAATTGGCGAAATTTGCCCTGCTGGCAAATTGAACGTGCGTATTGACCTTGCATATGTCAAATCATGGGTTTGGGTATTATCGATGGCGTCCCTCGATTCTGACGCATTGGCCTGGAGGGTCCCCGTTGCTACTTCGACGACTGCTACAATGTGGCACATAAGCTGCCTGAGTCTCACAGAAGCGTACTGAGCTCGCTGGCGTCCGTTCCGGCAGCTGTGACGTTCTTCGTCGCTGGAGTACTGTCCGTTGGCTGCTGGGTGTGATCTACACGTTGCGAGGTGGTGCGCTGCTCCGTCTGAAGCCCACGCCCCCGTCCTACGGCCTGTAACGTAGTTGGCGGCGAAGACGTGTTGTACGTGGGTGGTGCTTTTCCCCTGGCGGCATTTGCAAAGCTGTGTCCCGGCTAGACATATGTGTCGGCTGTCTTGCGGCTTAAACCATTGAAGCCTCTGTAGCTTGCCACACATGGCTCGCAACACTTGCAGCAAGTCGGCCGGTCTTCCTTCTTCATGCTGCACTACCTGGTATGGTGCAGTCTGGCGAACTTCGCGCAGAGGTCTGGCATGTGGCAGTAACGTGCCACATGGTTCATGCCTTGTCAGGAATAGCGCTGGGCTCTCCTACCACTCGCAGGAAGAGGCTCAACCTTCATTGAAAAGTCCCTGACGCTTTCCACAAAAATGTTCAAATGTGTGTGAAGTATGCCACTGCTAAGGTCATCAGTCCCTAAGTTTACACACTACTTAACCTAAATGATGCTGAGGACAAACACACAGACAAGTGCCCGAGGGAGGACTCGAACCTCCGCCGTGATCAGCTGCACACTCCATGACTGCAGCGCCTAAGACCGCTCGGCTAATCCCCCGCGGCACCTTTTCCACGTCGAAAGTTTTACGAGTTTCAATGTTGTCGGTCAGGACATCCAGGAACATAGGCACTGGGAAATCCTGAGCCGCGAGCTGCTGCTTCCGTAACTTCGGTTCCATATCAATGGCAGGTGGTGGAAGACAACCTTCTCCTGCTTCTGCAGCTCCGTATTGTGCGTGGAACAATGCCACATTTTTTCTTCCACATGCTTCATGAACTTATCGTAGTCAACGATATGCTGCCGTTGGACCTTGTGCAGGTCGGGGCCTCCCGTGTGAACAATGCGAGGTTAGGCGACGGAATGTATCTTCTCACCTCCATCACTAGTGAGCGAGTCGGTTTCCTCAGCTGTGAGAGTGCCTGTCCGTCCTCTTTGGCTGCCTCCGGCATTTTCAAATACCAGTTCGCAGTACGCACACCAGTCGGTCGCACTTGCCGGAGCTCAACGGCTCTGGCAGTGTGCTTCCGGTCGGGAGCGATGAAGCCGCTTCATCAGATTGACTAGGGTATGGTGCACCTCTCCTGTTCGCCCTCTTCTTCCGCTGCTTTGGCCTGCTGAGCTGGGTGTTGCTGGATTCCTCTACAGCTGCGGTTTTGCGCTTCTGCGCTGTCTGCAACACTTCCGTTTACTCACTCGGAATGGGCGGGATTGTCCTACGTTCCTTCGGTGTTGCTGCCCCTTCCGCATCGGTCGCGCTCGCGGTCGGTGCGCCTCTCGCACCAGCGTCGGGCTGTGCTGTGACCGTTGTCGCAGCTGCTGTCGCATCCTGTGCGTTCGAGGCCGAAGCGGCTGGCTCGTTGCCAATCACTCCACAGGCAGCTATTTTGCGGCCGAGTGAAGGCGGTGGTCAGCTGGCACACTGGAGGCCTTACTTAAGTAAACTTAGAATATCTTCTCAGCTAAAGGCCGAATTAATATTTCAGATCAGCTAAGGAAATTCTTTGGAAGCCAATCATTTACTAATTCCGGCTAAAGGCCCTATTAAGGAAAATTCTAGTTAATTCTTCGGCTGAAACCCTAATTAAAAAAATTCGTTACATAATACACTCCTGGAAATGGAAAAAAGAACACATTAACACCGGTGTGTCAGACCCACCATACTTGCTCCGGACACTGCGAGAGGGCTGCACAAGCAATGATCACACGCACGGCACAGCGGACACACCAGGAACCGCGGTGTTGGCCGTCGAATGGCGCTAGCTGCGCAGCATTTGTGCACCGCCGCCGTCAGTGTCAGCCAGTTTGCCGTGGCATACGGAGCTCCATCGCAGTCTTTAACACTGGTAGCATGCCGCGACAGCGTGGACGTGAACCGTATGTGCAGTTGACGGACTTTGAGCGAGGGCGTATAGTGGGCATGCGGGAGGACGGGTGGACGTACCGCCGAATTGCTCAACACGTGGGGCGTGAGGTCTCCACAGTACATCGATGTTGTCGCCAGTGGTCGGCGGAAGGTGCACGTGCCCGTCGACCTGGGACCGGACCGCAGCGACGCACGGATGCACGCCAGGACCGTAGGATCCTACGCAGTGCCGTAGGGGACCGCACCGCCACTTCCCAGCAAATTAGGGACACTGTTGCTCCTGGGGTATCGGCGAGGACCATTCGCAACCGTCTCCATGAAGCTGGGCTACGGTCCCGCACACCGTTAGGCCGTCTTCCGCTCACGCCCCAACATCGTGCAGCCCGCCTCCAGTGGTGTCGCGACAGGCGTGAATGGGAGGGACGAATGGAGACGTGTCGTCTTCAGCGATGAGAGTCGCTTCTGCCTTGGTGCCAATGATGGTCGTATGCGTGTTTGGCGCCGTGCAGGTGAGCGCCACAATCAGGACTGCATACGACCGAGGCACACAGGGCCAACACCCGGCATCATGGTGTGGGGAGCGATCTCCTACACTGTCCGTACACCACTGGTGATCGTCGAGGGGACACTGAATAGTGCACGGTACATCCAAACCGTCATCGAACCCATCGTTCTACCATTCCTAGACCGGCAAGGGAACTTGCTGTTCCAACAGGACAATGCACGTCCGCATGTATCCCGTGCCACCCAACGTGCTCTAGAAGGTGTAAGTCAACTACCCTGGCCAGCAAGATCTCCGGATCTGTCCCCCATTGAGCATGTTTGGGACTGTATGAAGCGTCGTCTCACGCGGTCTGCACGTCCAGCACGAACGCTGGTCCAACTGAGGCGCCAGGTGGAAATGGCATGGCAAGCCGTTCTACAGGACTACATCCAGCATCTCTACGATCGTCTCCATGGGAGAATAGCAGCCTGCATTGCTGCGAAAGGTGGATATACACTGTACTAGTGCCGACATTGTGCATGCTCTGTTGCCTGTGTCTATGTGCCTGTGGTTCTGTCAGTGTGATCATGTGATGTATCTGACCCCAGGAATGTGTCAATAAAGTTTCCCCTTCCTGGGACAATGAATTCACGGTGTTCTTATTTTAATTTCCAGGAGTGTGAAAGAGAGACGTTAAAGATAAGCCTTTACACAGTACAACAGGAAACATCTTAAGAAAACTTTAAGTATATTGTCGGCTGAAGGCCCAAGCAATTTCAGCAATAATTAAAGATAACGTCAAGATAAACATTTTCAGAACACGGGTGAAGGCCGTTTCTAGAATTCAGGATGATTAAAGAGAAACCTTACAGACAAGGATTTACATATTACAGCCACATATTTTGTAACAAACGCTGCTGAAGGCCCAAACACAGAGAAAACAAGAAATTTAAATAAAACACGGCTGAAGTCGTATTTTCAATCATTAAAACAGCATTAATACACTAGAGAAGGCCAAGCACAGTACTTACAAATTACAAAATGGGGAAACACAGATTAAAACAATAACAAGTGGTGTTCAGAAAATACTCCAGGATCGTCCTGAGAAGGTCCTTTACGGGTGTAGTGAAGTGGGAGAGGAAGCCAAGGCTTGAGGTCAGGTAAGAGAAGGCAGCACAAAATAGGAACGGTTCATTACCGACCGACATCCTGACCGATTTCCAACCGTCAGAGCCAACTGCACAAATAATAGAAAATATCGACCGATGACGAGAAAACCTTTGTTTATACTCCGGACACGGCCTCACCAACATCAAGGCGTCACACACGACTCAAGACAAGTTTAAAAGAATACAGAAAACACAAACCACAACTGTCAAATTACTACGGAAGAAAGGCGCCGGGTTCTAGGCTACAACACACACCACTTGTTATCACACGCGTCAACGGCTGAGGGAACAATCCACCAAAACGAAGAAATCGTAACAGTCGAGTGTTAAGAACAGGCAACTAATTACTCAACTTGCGGATCCTGCTTCAGAGGAAAGCGAAAAGTCGCTCACATAGCTAGCGCCTCCAAATGCTGTAGCGCGTGACCGCCGCCAAAAGCCCCAGCCAGGCTTCGCGCTGTCGAGATTATGTCACTGCTCACTTCCAACGAACCAACAAGGTTCCAACCACATCTCGACTCGGAAAACGCCTCGTTCCTGTCAGAGCAGAACCCGCAAATACTGTCGGTCCCTCCACAGATAGTAACACGAACCTGCTATAGATAACGCTGGTGCTGCCAGTCGCGGACAGCGAAGGTCAGCAAGGATAGTGGCGCCAGAAGACATTAACATAAAATTAAAAAAAATAAAATACTCTCGCCGTTTCGGAATTGCAGAAAGGACAGGTCACCATCGTGAGCCACGCACGGCTCACGGGCCTGTACCTCAACGCCACAACTGCGATCACCCAGAACAACGGATATCCTTGCTGACTACTCTTGTCCACAAAGCGCATGACATATGCAACAAGGACAGTTTACCTACTGAGATGCAGCACCTGAAGAACGCCTTCCATAACAATGGTTACACTGAAACGCAGATCAGAGACGCTCTCAAGACGAGGAAGAAAAAGAGGAAGGAGGAGGAGAACGAGGAGCACCTTCAGAAACAAGAGAACAAGAAGGGTCTGTCGTTCCCCCAGTAAGCGGGGCCGCGCACTAAAAAGGTCTCCAGGGTACTTCAGAAGAACAAGATCAACACCATCTTCCGTCCTCCAGCAAAAGTCCGGAATATGCTGGGCTCAGCAAAGAACAACTTGGGTCTAAAAACACCGGATGCGTAAAGCATTTCCTGTGAATGTGGAAAACAATACATCGGACACACGCCGCGTTATATCACTTGAGAAGCGTTCGCCTCAAACAAAAGAAAAATTCAGGAGTAGCCGAACACACAGGTCTCAGTTTGAACAAACCAAGATGCTATGTAGAGCGACTTCATTATTAAAGAGGCAGTGGAGGTACGACTCAATGGTAACCTGATGAACCGGGAAAGCCGCTTCCAACTTAGCAACACGTGGGACACAACATTAGCAAGAAAACGACGAGAGCGCACGGATGGAGGCAGGATGTTGTCGGCTGATGGAATAAACAAGCCGCACCGAGACAAGACGCTGGTAGCAGCAGACCGCACCCACCCCACCCCTTTTCCGCCGCACTGTGCGCCGCCGCGCCGATTCCCCTCACTCCTGGTTGGTCCAAGCGGCTCCGATGATGTTGAGAAGTCCATGGTCCAGTGGCTATAAAGACATGGACGAGACGCCAATCCGTTTCCTGCTCTCGAGAGGCTGTACGCAAAAATGCTGACGGAACGCGTCTCCAAGAATGATAGTATTACAGACTTGAGAGTTTGGTTTCGTTAGCGGTCATTCTACCTCTCACCAGCTTCTGAGTCTGACAGAGCAGACGATGAGAGCGCTGGAAACAGGGGAATACATTGGGGCACTGTTCCTCGACATGTCCAGACCACTCGATCGCGTCTGACACGACGGTCTCGTGTACAAACTCCTTTTTCTCGGGATACCGGCGTCACACGCAGTCCTCCTCAGATCCCATTTAGCGGAGCGAATGTTCCACGTCAGGGCAGACCATGGTACGTTTACAGACCGACAGATACGCACTGGGGTGCTACAGTGGTTGATGCTCGGCCCCTTGCTGTACTCACTGTCACTGCCGTCATACCGCAGGAGGCGCGCCTCGAATTGGCTCCACACGTCGGTGACACAGCGCTGTACACCAGCAGCATGAACATGCATCCGACTCAACGCTGTCTCCAACTCGGGTGTGGCGCCCGGATTTCGTAGTCAACGAAATGGTGGCTGAAATTCAACGCAGCGAAGAGCAAGTCATTGAACTTCACCCTAAGAGTGCTGCCGCAGATTCTCCCGCCGTATAAATCCTGGGAGCACCTATCCCATGGAGCAAGCCTAGTGCCTAGGTGTTACCTAGAAGTCGCGGCTATCCCGTAACCGGATCGTTCGTGGCCTGGGCCAGCAACAGCACCATACGCCAACAACACGCTGGCCTGACTTCCTGCAAGAATAACTTTCTCGCAACAGACACAGAATATTATCACCACATCACCCATGGACAATTCTTACTGGTAAGCCCCTTTTTTTTTCTTCCCCACAGGAACAACACGAACAGAATTTTTATGCTTACACTGCTCAGCATGTCGATCAACGAAAGCTCGCTAATGGAGCGACTGTGACAGCAACAGAACGCGACATTTCGCCTTAAGATGACAAGTAAGAATTTTGCTGAAACGTTGCCAGAGAACGACGCATTGAGTCGGCTGTCATCATCAGAAGATTTTATCACTGTGATGTATCTTCTTTCAATATACATTCATTATTTTAGAGTAAATGTCGTCAACCGTTTGC
The DNA here is from genome assembly GCF_023898315.1 of Schistocerca nitens. Classification (NCBI taxonomy): domain Eukaryota; kingdom Metazoa; phylum Arthropoda; class Insecta; order Orthoptera; family Acrididae; genus Schistocerca; species Schistocerca nitens. The sequence continues at coordinate 314,883,809 of NC_064621.1, read as the reverse complement.
TCGGTTCCTTTGCTAGAAGGATGACACGATTAGGGCAAGAATACCTTTGCTGGGAGGTGTTCTCAACTGTTTGTGGTGGAACTAGAGGTTAATGCAGCTATAACAGTGTTTCTTGCTCTCACTGAATATTTCAGTGGTAGCCAACAGAATCACTGGTTTCTTTTGAGCAGTCAGTAATGTTGGTGCTGTATAGTCAACGTTCACCGCAATGGATCTCCCGCCAGTCTTCACGATTATCGTCAAGTTGACGAAAGCCTTGTACTATAAGCTCAAGCACTCTGAGAAACATTAAGAACCTCTGACCTTGATAGTAATGTTTACTTTCGCATCGTACGCGACCGGAAATCGAATCACCGACCAACGGTATTCAGTTTGACATCGAGAAGCCACATCTTGGAGGCTAAGTAATGCAGCCCCTATGTTCCGCTGTCGATTCTTGTTGTTCACATTTAGAACTCGCACTCGTCTCTAACTTTCTTAACGTCACAGGGTATTAATTTTAGAGGTTTCACTAAATTTATTCTTTTGTTAACTAATAACAGTAATAATAATAACGTTAATAATAGTAATAATTAATTATTGAGTACTAGTATGGTACCTTCCTCTTAGAAGGAAAACAATGACAGAGGATGAGATGGTCAGATGAAGTTAGCCGACACCTCATGTTCTGTTATCACCAAGAAACAAACTTAGGAACCAACACAACTGGATACAGATCACAAGTACACACAACATTTATTACCTGATACCCTGAATTAAAAATTTTAACAGAACAACGACTAGCTGATCAGATCCGTGTAATAATCAAAAATAACAGGTTACCCCAGTCAGATTTAGAAAACATCAAGCAACAGCCGGCCGAAGTGGTCGTGCGGTTCTAGGCGCTGCAGTCTGGAACCGTGAGACCGCTACGGTCGCAGGTTCGAATCCTGCCTCGGGGATGGATGTGTGTGATCTCCTTAGGTTAGTTAGGTTTAACTAGTTCTAAGTTCTAGGGGACTAATGACCTCAGAAGTTGAGTCCCATAGTGCTCAGAGCCATTTGAACAATCAAACAACAAGTACAACAAATACTAGAACAAAATAATGTGCAATCAGAAGAAGAAGAAAATACAGTAATGGACTCAAACATCCCAGAGCAAACAAACAAAGAACAACACACATCAATTAAAAAATCAGAGGAAAACGAAATCTTAAGACAGCCACCAGAACAAGCACAAATAGAACACGAAGTGACACACATGTTAGATATATAAGAAAAATTTCAGCTGCCATATATAGAATACAAAGACACAAATACAGACATTAGACCATTCATGCATAGACCACCAAATAGCCCACAAGACGAAACAACAATAACAACTATCAACATAATCATACACAACAAAATAAATGAAAATACATCAATGGAAGAGTTACAACTACTGGTTTATATAGGAGCACTCACTACACTAAATATAACACTAGGCAGAGATCAGAACCAACCAAGACACAGAAGAAACCCACAAAACCAGCATGGCAACACAGGCTACAGATCAGAATAGAAAAACTGAGAAAAGACAACGGACAGCTAACACAATTTATAAGAAATGAAATATCAGACAAAAAACGGAAAAGGTTAGGTAAAATCTCACAACAAGAAGCTATAGAGCTGTTAGATGAAAAGAAGCAGAAATTACAAGCATTGGCCAAACGACTTAGAAGATACAAAAAAAGTGAAAATAGAAGGAAACAAAACCAAACATTCAACACTAACCAAAAGAAATTTTACCAGACATTAGATAACACACACATTCAAATAGACAATCCACCAAACATAACAGACTTGGAACACTTCTGGAGCCACATATGGTCAAACCCAGTACAACATAACAGGCATTCACGGTGGATACAATCAGAAACAGACACATACAAGATGATACCACAAATGCCTCAAGTGATAATTTTGCAACATGATGTCACCCAAGCAATTAATTCTACTCACAGTTGGAAAGCCCCTGGAAAAGAGAAAATAGCTAATTTCTGGCTAAAGAAGTTCACCTCAACGCATTCACATCTAACTAAATTATTTAACAGTTACGTTGCAGATCCATACACATTCCCTAATACACTTACACATGGAATAACTTATGTGAAACCTAAAGATTAAGCAGACACAGCAAACCCAGCAAAATATCGCCCCATGACATACCTACCAACAATATACAAAATATTAACTTCAGGCATTATACAGAAATTAATGACGCATACAACACAGAACAAAATTATAAATGAGGCACAAAAAGGCTGTTGCAAAGGAGCATGAGGATGTAAAGAGCAACTGATAATAGATGCAGAGGTGACGTACCAAGCTAAAACTAAACAATGGTCGCTACACTACGCATACATTGATTACCAAAAAGCTTTTGATAGTGTTACTACAAATATTGGAAATATGCAAAGTAGATCCTTAATTGATACAGTTTCTAAACATAGTAATGAAAAATTGGAAAACCACACTTAATATAAAAACTAATTCAAATAATATCACATCACAGCCAATACAGATTAAGCGTGGAATATACCAAGTAGACTCATTAAGTCCTTTCTGGTTCTGCCTTGCTCTGAACCCACTATCCAACATGCTAAATAATACAAATTATGGATACAATATTACTGCAACATACCAACACAAAATCACACATTTGCTATACAAGGATGATCTAAAACTACTGGCAGCAACAAATCAACAACTGAGCCGATTACTAAAGACAACAGAAGTATTCAGCAATGATATAAATATAGCTTTTGGAACAGACAAATGTAAGAAAAATAGCATAGTCAGGGAAAGCACACTAAACAAGAAGATTACATATTGGATAACCACAGTGACTGCATAGAAGCGATGGAAAAAAACAGATGCTTATAAATATCTAGGATACAGACAAAAAATAGGAATAGATAATACAAATATTAAAGAAGAACTAAAAGAAAAATATAGACAAAGACTAACAAAAATACTTAGAACAGAATTGACAACAAGAAACAAGACAAAAGCTATAAATCTTATGCTATACCGATATTGACCTACTCATTTGGAGTAGTGAAATGGAGTAACACAGACCTAAAAACACTCAATACACTTACACGATCACAATGCCACAAATATAGAAAACATCACATACATTCAGCAACAGAAAGATTCACATTAAGCAGAAAGGAAGGAGGAAGGGGATTTATCGACATAAAAAACCTACATTGTGGACAGGTAGACAATTTAAGGAAATTCTTTATAAAACGAGCAGAAACTAGCAAAATACACAAAACAATCACTCATATAAATACATCGGCTACACCACCACAATTTCATAACCACTTCTACAACACTTTAGATCACATAACATCAACAGATGTGAAGAAAGTAAATTGGAAAAAGAAATCACTACATGGCAAGCACCCGTATAATCTAACACAGCCACACATCGATCAAGACGCATCCAACACATGGCTAAGAAAAGGCAATATACAGGGTGTCCCAGCTATCTTGTCCACCCAAAATATCTCTGAAACAAGAAGAGCTATTGGAAAACGACTTACATCGGTATCAATGTATGGCTGGGACCCATGAATGTACATATTTGGAAATATTCTGAAAACGAAAGCATATGTGTTTTTTAACACAAACTTATGTTTTTTTTTAAATGGACCTCCTACATTTTTTCTTCAGCAATCCATAGCATGAGAAAGCACATACACAATTTCGTTGATTGCATCGCAATATTCCCATTACATCCCGAGATATTAAGACGCGAAGTTGACGCTTCAAACACCCGACATGCGCTGCTAGCGCACGTCCTGAGGCTCAGGCGTGAACCCCATGCTGTCCGTAATCACACTTCCATACGTATCAAGAGTCCGAAACGAATAATACGGTCTGCTGCCATCCTGCATTAACGTCGTACATTCCAGCAGGTATTTATCCCATAGGCTAGGGGTGATGCGGTTCTGTAACATATCTATGTACCGCAACGTTAGTCACAAAGTTAACTTCGCTTGTCGTTAATCCGTTACTAAAAAGGTAATGCCGTTCAGTGTTAAAATTTTACTTTACTGTAGATCTAGCGCAAATGACAGTTAATCATTCACTCGTAATAGTAAAATTCATGTTGATTGTTTTAGTGACTAAAAGTTTTATCGTTGTTTAGGTAAAAATGTTTTGATTTGGGAAGTTCAGGTAGGACATAGAAGATGGATGTAAACATGTTTAACCAATTAGTTTTATTATCAGATGATTATCAATGTTATGTTTATCTAATGCGTTAAATGACAAAGTGTTGCAAACAAATGTTTCTTAACATCACTGGGTAAAATGGCCCTTTGTAGAAACTTCCACTGTGATACCAGCACTACATACTAAACATTGCTTTCACATCGCATGCTCAAAGTGATGCCCATTGGCTTGCATACATAGGGTCACTCTGCGGATGAAGGATGCCCTACTTCGTGCTATTGTTTCCTCTTTGATGGCTGTACAAGCATCAATAATGCGTTGCTTCATGTCCTCTGGTGTTGTTGGTTCATGTTGGTAAACAGCATCCTTCACTGCTCCCCAAAGAAAATAATCCAACGGCGTAAGGTCCGGAGATCGGGCAGGCCACCTAACTGGATCACATCGTCCAATTCGCCTACCAGGGAACTTACGGTTCAGAAGTCGTCGTGCTCGTAAGGCGTTATGTGCAGGGCATCCGTCATGCTGATACCACATGACCATTCTCCGGTTCAGAGGTACGGTGTCCAAGAGAAGAGGAACATTGTGTCGTATAAATCTGGAGTATTGTCTGCCATTTTGGATGCCATTTACAAAGAAAGGTCCGATAATGGTATCTCCAATAATCCCACACCAATCATTAACTTTCCACGGACGTTGATGCTCTACCTGACGGAGCCATTTTGGATTGTCTGTGGACCAATAATGCATATTCCTCATATTGACAATTCCTTTGTTGGAGAATGATGCCCCGTCGGTAAAGAGAAATCTGCAAAAAAATTTGGATTAGTCAGAAGTTTTTCCTGAGCCCACCGACAAAATGTTACCCTATTGCGGAAGTCATTTCCATGAAGATCCAGATGTAAATGAACATGATAAGGATGAAATTTATGAAGTTTAAGAATACGCTGTGCACTTGATTTCGACACACCAACTTCACGTTCAATTTGACGTGTGCTGATTTGAGGATTCACAGCCATGGTAGCGAGCACAGCAACTTCAGCACGTTCATCTGTGCGTGTTCTAGGACGATGTCGAGGTCTTGGATTTAAGCTTCCCGTTTCATGTAGACGAGATGTAAGACTACCAAACATCCGGCGCGAAGGCGATGGCTTGTCAGGGAATCGTCTTCTGTACAGTCGTTCTGCCTGAACAGCATTTCGTCCACCTACAACAGAGTACAGTACAGGTATGTAGAGTAGGGTGGAAAACAGACATATCAACTTAATAATCATCATGTTCGCTAACAGTACTATCAACAAACAAGCAATCTCATAACTTATTTCCCGTCAACGTACATCCTCCATAGATTATCAGCATTTCTACCATATCTTCATGTGTGTACAGTATACTGTACACTATAAGTTCCACAACACAACGTTTATTCACAATGTGTACTACCTCCGTGCCGTCACTAGATTACTCTGATGCACGACTACACTGGCAAGCGGTGTACTGCACGCCAAAGCAACAACAAATGGGATGCTCGGCGGGTGGTGTAGTACAGGAGTTTGCATAGGTCGCAAATCATAAACAAGGCGAAGTGGTAACTGAGGCAGTAGTGGGAACTACGTTGGACACTTGACTAGGTAGAGCCAGGCCCTGCGCGACAGGCACAATGGGTCATATAACGCATTAGATAAACCTTATTTTGGGTATGCAGGATAAATAAGACAACCTGATGGGTGTACACCGATCGGTACTGGTTCATATTGTGGACGTAGATACGTAAAACGTGCAAGAGGGAAACCATTATGTGCTTATGAGAGTTGATGGCAGCAGACCGTATTATTCGTTTCGGACCTCTTGATAAGTATGGAGGCGTGATTACACATGTCAATCATATCGGGATTACGGGCAGCATGTGGTTCACGCCTGAGCGTCAGGAAGTGCGCTAGCAGCGCATGTCAGATGTTTCAAGCGTCAACTTCGCGTCTCAATATCTCGGGATGTAATTGGAATATTGCGATGCAATCAACGCCATTGTGTATGTGCTTTGTCATGCTATGGATTGCGGAATAAAAAATATAGGAGGTTATATGGCTACGAAGCCTATCGCGACGAATTTCTTGAATTAAAATATCTCGGTGTACATGCCGCGTCAATTCTGGATAAACCTCCAAGCTTTCGACCACTACCTCCATGGTCGTCGTCAGGGCTAAAACTGACTGTCGTGAACTAGCGAGGTTCCCACTTTTATATGCCACGGACGGCTTCTGATTGGCTGGAATACGTCATAGCAACAGCGATATCGCGCGTAGTGAAGTGGTGCCCTCTACTTCCATAGATGTAGTTTCTATCCTGCGTTGCTTGCAGCGCCATCCCTTGAATCAGGAGGTAAAGTGCGGGAAATTTTTCTCTGCGATTTTTCTTTATCCAGTGCACTCTTCCAAGTGTTGCTAAGTGCATAGCCGTTGTCTCTGTTAAAGTTATTATCGCTAAGTCTAATTTCGACTGCTTCCCGGATCACAGAGTCCCAGTAATTCGATGCGTGGGCTATTACTCTGGTTTCTTCAAATAAAATCTTATGCTTGTTAAGCAGGCTATGTTCAGCCACCGCTGATTTTTCCAAATACCTGTATTTTAGGTGGCGCTGGTGCTCGATGCAGCGGTCGGCAACGGTTCTTACAGACTGGCCCACGTAATTCTTGCCGCATTCGCAAGGAATAGTATAAATTCCCGGCACTCTTAAGCCGAGACTATCTTTGACTGATCTCAACATTTCCTTAATTTTCCTAGGTGGTCGGAAAACTGGTTTTATTCCTTGCCTCTTCAGGACTCTGGCTATCTTGCTCGTTGTAGCACCGCAAAATGGAAGCCGCGCTGTGTGTTGGTCCTCTTCTTGTATATGGCTGGCATCGTGTCTAACTTTCTTGGACAATACTGATTTAATTTCACCGGCAGAATAACCATTCCTCTTGAAAACAGTCGCCAAATGGCTAATCTCGGGAACGAGGTGGTCTTTGTCGGAAATAGTCCTGGCTCTGTGTACTAAAGTATTCAGCATAGCTCTCTTCTGAGACGGATGATGGAAGCTATGGCTATGCAGATATAAGTCTGTATGGGTTGGCTTCCTGTACACAGAATGGCCCAGTCGTCCATCCGGCTTTCGTTCTACCAACACATCTAAAAAAGGTAACTTCCCTTCCTTCTCTACCTCCAATGTAAATTTTATGTTTGGATGTACACCATTTAAATGTTCGACGAACTGCTGCAGCGTGTCGCTGCCGTGTGGCCAGATTAAAAAAGTATCGTCGACGTTTTTGTAGAAGCATGATGGGCGGAGGTGAACACTGTTCAACGCTCGTTCTTCAAAGTCCTCCATGAAAAAATTCCCTATAGCTGGTGACAGCGGCGAACCCATAGCTGTTCCATCCGTCATTTCATAATAATTTCCACTGTATAAAAAGTAAGTGGTCGTCAAGGTATGCCGGAACAACTTCAAAATTTCTGAGGAAAAATGAGCAGCCAACAGTTGTAAGGTGTCATCCACAGGTACTTTGGTGAACAGAGAAACCACGTCGAGGCTGACCATGATATCACTTGGGCCTATCTTCATCTGTTTTATGATATCAACAAATATTTTTGAATTCTTAATATGATGTGGGCAGTGACCAACTATAGGCGCCAACAATTTAGTTAAGTGTTTTGCAAGCCTGTACGTAGGAGAGCCGATAGCGCTAACAATCGGTCTCAGCGGGACGTTCTCCTTATGAACCTTTGGCAAACCGTACAGTCTTGGTGGCCTAGGTGCTCTCGGCCGTAAGTTCTTCACCAGTTCGTCGGAGAGGCCAGAGTTTTTAGTAGCTCCCTTGTCTTCCTGCTGAGCGCCGATGTAGGATCCCGTCTGAGAATCCGGTATGTGCTATCCTCCAGTAATAATCCAACTTTCTTGTGGTAATCTGTAGCATTGAGGATTACCGTGGCGTTCCCCTTGTCAGCAGGTAGAACAACTAGATCTTCATCTTTCTGCAACAATTTCAGTCCTTGTCTCTCCTCTCTGCTGATGTTTGACTTAGGCGGCTTAGATGTCGCTAAAATCCGGCTAGTAGCAAGCCTTACGTCATCCGCTGCTTCTTGAGGAAGATGACGAACTGCTTGTTCCACTCCACTAATAATCTCAACCACCGGTAACTTACGTGGAGCTGGGGCAAAGTTCAATCCTTTACTAAGAGCCGAGATGGTAGCTTCATCAAGTTCCTTATCAGAGAAGTTGATAACAGTGCTGTTGCTATGACGTATTCCAGCAAACAATCTAAACAAGAACCCTAAAAAGTTTTGGTCATATGTAAAATCGGTAAGCGGATCTAAATCCCCTATTCAGTCACTCGTTGACCACGATGGCACCGAAACAGAGGACGACCGAAGAAAGGCAGAAATACTGAATTCAGTGTTCCGAAACTGTTTCACTGCGGAAAATCGTAACACGGTCCCTGACTTCAGCCGTCGCACGGACGCCAAAATGGAAAATATTGAAATAAACGATATCGGAATTGAAAAACAACTGCTATCACTTAGTAGCGGAAAAGCATCCGGACCAGACGAGATACCCGTAAGATTCTACAGTGATTATGCTAAATAACTTGCTCCCTTTCTATCAGCAATTTATCGTAGATCTCTGGAAGAACGTAAAGTACCTAGCGACTGGAAGAAAGCGCAGGTCGTTCCCATTTTCAAGAAGGGTCATAAATCAGATGCGAATAATTATAGGCCTATTTCGCTTACGTCAATCTGTTGTAGAATAATGGAACATGTTTTATGTTCTCGTATTATGACGTTCTTAGATAATACAAATCTCCTTCATCATAACCAACATGGATTCCGCAAACAGAGATCATGTGAAACTCAGCTCGCCCTATTTGTCCAAGAAATTCACAGTGCCGTAGACACTGGCGAGCAGATTGATGCCGTATTCCTGGACTTCAGGAAGGCATTTGATACGGTTCCGCACTTACGTTTAGTGAAAAAAATACGAGCTTACGGAATATCGGACCAGGTTTGTGATTGGATTCAGGATTTCCTAGAAGAAAGAACACAACATGTCATTCTTAACGGTTCAAAATCTGCAGATGTAGAGGTAATTTCGGGAGTACCGCAAGGAAGCGTGATAGGACCTTTATTGTTTACAATATACATAAATGACTTAGTTGGCAACATCGGTAGCTCCGTGAGGCTATTTGCAGATGACACGGTTGTCTACAAGAAAGTAGCAACATCAGAAGACTCGTACGTACTCCAGGAAGACCTGCAGAGGATTAATGAATGGTGCGACAGCTGGCAGCTTTCCCTAAACGTAGATAAATGTAATATAATGCGCATACATAGGGGCAGAAATCCATTCCAGTACGATTATGCCATAGGTGGTAAATCATTGGAAGCGGTAACGACCGTAAAATACTTAGGAGTTACTATCCGGAGCGATCTGAAGTGGAATGATCACATAAAACAAATAGAGGGAAAAGCAGGCGCCAGGTTGAGATTCATAGGAAGAATTCTAAGAAAATGTGACTCATCGACGAAAGAAGTAGCTTACAAAACGCTTGTTCGTCCGATTCTTGAGTATTGCTCATCAGTATGGGACCCTTACCAGGTCGGATTAATAGAAGAGATAGACATGATCCAGCGAAAAGCAGCGCGATTCGTCTTGGGGACATTTAGTCAGCGCGAGAGCGTTACGGAGATGCTGAACAAGCTCCAGTGGCGGACACCTCAAGAAAGGCGATACGCAATACGGAGAGGTTTATTATCGAAATTACGAGAGAGCACATTCCGGGAAGAGATGGGCAACATATTACTACCGCCCACATATATCTCGCGTAATGATCACAACGAAAAGATCCGAGAAATTAGAGCAAATACGGAGACTTACAAGCAGTCGTTCTTCCCACGCACAATTCGTGAATGGAACAGGGAAGGGGGGATCAGATAGTGGTACAATAAGTACCCTCCGCCACACACCGTAAGGTGGCTCGCGGAGTATAGATGTAGATGTAGATGTAGAAAGATCCCAATACCACAACAGATAAATGCAGACTTTGCAAACAACAAATTGAAACAGTAGATCACATCACAAGCGGATGTACAATAATAGAAAATACAGAATACCCCAGAAGACATACAATATAGCAAAAATAATACATCAACAACTTGCCATACAACATAAACTAATAAAACAACACGTTCCCACATACAAGTATGCACCATCAAATGTACTGGATAATGATGAATACAAATTATACTGGAACAGAACTATTATAACAGATAAAACAACACCACATAACAAACCTGGCAACATACTAACCAATAAAAAGAAGAAATTAACACAACTAATCGAAATATCCATACCCAATACAACAAATATACAGAAGAAAACAGGAGAAAAAATTGAAAATACATCCAACTGGCTGAGGAAGTCAAGGACATGTGGCATCAGGATAAAGTTGACATTATGCAAATTAAACTATCAACTACAGGAGTCATACCACACAATATCCACCAGTACATCGAAGCAAAACAGCTACATCCAAACTTATATATACAACTACAGAAATCTGTAATTATTGATACATTTTCAATTACCCAAAAGTTCCTAAGTGAAATATAACATATACTGTACAGTTAAAAGGAAGTCACGCTTGATCAAGGTCCGCGTCACTTTCCAATTTTAACCAGACATAACGTCTGAGAAAGGAAAGAAATAACAATAATTAATTATTGAGTACTAGTATGGTACCTTCCTCCAACGTCATTCCGCCCTACGCCGACTTCACAGGCTGACACTGTATGTGATGTTATTTCAGTGATCAGAAAATCGGGTGAGAATCACGCAGGACTTGACAGGCTCGCAATAGCAAGGGGGAATGGGTACTTTACGAGCATCTTCTGAAAGTATTGTAATTCATTCAGATACTTCATATTTTAAAATCTTGAAAAAGTATTTATTGTTTTTAAGGAAATATTCTTTCAGATATCCTCCTTGATTTAACTTTTTCACTTAAACCAAAAATTTAAGTCTCAGTAGTAAATGTCACTTCTGCCAGTGAATGTTGTATTCATTATTTTCACTTTCAGGACCTTGCTTACACATCAGTACCTCTTCAGATAGTAAGGTGAGAAAAAATTAAACAACTACGAATGGGATTTGAATTTTTTAAATTGTTTTGTGGTGATCATACGATCGTCAGTGTAATTATTGTAAATGCGTTGGTATTTCTAAGAGTGGACTGAAAGGCATTTTCAGCTTCTTAACCGTACTTGCACATCAGTACTGAAGTGTGGTAGGGAGATGGTGTTGAGTTACAGGATACTGCGCCACAAATTTCTCATCATATTTATTAAAAACACAAACAAATTCCATAACACAGAAAATAATGCAAGACAATCTGAGCAACTAACCATAGAATTAATTAACTTCGAACAACATAAATGTCGGTATTGTTAAATAACTTTCAGAAACGACAGAACGGAATTTAAAAAATATTTTTTTAAAGCAACATTCAGTCAAAAAAGTTGACAGGCGCTTAGCATAGAAGTCTAATCAGATAAAAGGCTATAAAAATAGTCTACATATTCCATAGCACAAGTTTCCAATAGATACTGATAATAGCTAACCGGCCATTAACATCAGCTATATACTACTGACTGTTTGCAGATAATTAGAAGAAAGGCCACTGGCTCCACGCGACATTAAATTAAAAGTGTGATAAAAGAGGAAGCTGCAGAGCCAAACAATTTCTCTTTCTTCAGTTAAGTGGAGACGGCGATCGCGACTAGACAGACATTCTCAGTATAGTAATTTCTCGTACCCACACCTCTTTATGAAGATCCACAATAGAAACAACAGATATATGAAGCTGCCCTGTAACATGCGAACCAGTAATTAACAGTTTGCGTTTACAGCACAAGTAGGCATTGTATATTAACGGGGAAAAGGCGGACGTTGCGTATAAAGCATATGATTCCAAAATAAATAACAATTTTAATTTTATGTGCGGGCAAACTTAGCCAAATAGCACGAGCACAACTAGTTTACTGATACACGTTCATAGAAACGTAGCTAGACTGAGATAATTTTTGAAGTATTTGTGAATAAATATGTCTGCATGACACGATGGATAGCTAGGATAGCGAGTTAGGATATCCACTGCACGACACAACATAATCCGCAACGGTAATAGCAGGCTCACCATAAATTTGGAGGTCGAAGCTTAAGCTAAGAACCGCTCTACCAGTTTGTGCCATCAAGTTGTTGATACGACGAGTTTGCTAAAAATCACGAACCGACAAATTCTATTCGCCAGATGCCACGCATCCGGTTCTTAAAACAGGAACCCTACCTGGCACCACAGTGGTCACAGGCTTCTTACAAATTCAGAGGCTGAGAACAAGTCGGGATCCGTGCATCGTTCGGTGATAGCTTTTTCAACAAGCAATTTTCACGGCCTCAGCCGACGCTTAATCCCACCAAACTCGCAGTGAATTTACTTTCAAAACCTTTTCTTAAGAATTTACTTTATTTACTAGCTATTCATCAAGAACATTAACACATTTAATCACACTATATGAGCGTGGAAGTAGTTGCCAGTGGGTAACTGATGAAAACAAAATTTCTTTCAACAAATGGAAATTTTATTCATAAAGCCCTTTTTTAAACAGATTTAAAATTATAATCAGAAAGCACTCTCTAAATATCAAGTTACAATTTATTCAAGGGTAGGAAGAACAAATTTTGACAGTATGAGCTTTGGGCTGAGAACCTTGTCGCTTCCTTTTGACATGGCCATAGTCGCGACCGCTCACAACAACCTCTGAAAGACTACACTGGTGCAAGTCTGCAACACACCAGATTACGTTAAACTAAAAATTTTTAACAAGCACATAAACTATGCACTGCGTAGGAGGGATGGAAATGGTACAAAACACAAACATTAAAAGAATTAACTTGACACCGAAGGTGCAACTTGATTTAAAAAAAAAAAATGTCTTACGGTGGAAGGGTGGCAACTTTATATACTAAAATAACCATTTACATAAAATATACAAACATGCTCTACATTACACATATACCTCCTCTCAAAATGATGGGCAAGATTAAAACATATTTTAGGAATTCGGTCGTTACACTTCAAGCATCGTTAACACCGAATCAGACAAACATGACAAAGGCAGCTATCAACGTACGGCAGACCGACAGACAGAAAGACACTAACTGCCTAACAAATGCGGAAGGGGGACAGACGAGCAAGCTGGGGACGAGAGAAAACAAGTAGAATTTAATAAACAAATCAAACAACATATCACGACTCATTTAACTTGTAATAAACAGCGATGTCTGGGGAAGACCTGGCAGAGCACCCCCAAAACGCTCTCCCGAACCGTCCGCTGTCAACCGCTTCAACGGACGCAGGAAGGCGCGCCATCTCCCGTCCCACGGCGTCGGCGCTCGCACCGGCCAGACCGATGTCGTAGGTTGGCTGATGTTGCTCTCTTGTCGGCCGCGAAGCCACTACCCCTCTCTATACGGCGCGGCCCACTGGACGCACGTGGCGACCTCACATGCGCCAACGCTCAAGACGGTCGGTCGGTCGCGCACTGGGACACAAGATGACTTATCTTGTGTCCCAGTGCGCGACCGACCAAGCGATCGATCCAACCGCCAATGACCATTGCCTGCACAAACTCGAGCATACTGGCGGCCTAACTCATACTAGCACTCCCGACGACGGACAGACACTGACTGCTCCACACTGACCCGGATGACCAACTGACCGAGCTCATAGCGCCCCTTAAATGCACGTAAACAGGCAACCTTTCAACTTTCCCACCATAGGGAGACACCAAAGCTGCGATTGCCACTGCGGTGCGACCGCCAGAAACGGAGGGCGACTGCTTTACACTACGCGCTGCGGCGCGCTCTTCACAACAGCAAATTTTACCACGGTTCAACAACTTTTAGCAGCGGGCCAAGGATACTGTCGGCCACGACGTTATAGCCTTTACTCCAGTCGCTGTCAAACACACCACTTAACCGTCTGTTGCTTCGAGAGCACCTCCTTGCCTTGACGAGGCTCGAATGCTGGCCCACAGATCTGCCCTATGGAGGTGACGAACCGCTTGAGACTCCATTGCGCCGAGAGACGCTAATAACGAAAGGGAACTATCAATACAAAAATGTGCCCGCATGACACAGGAACCACTTTACAAGGTATTTTGTTAACATAATTCAACAACAGTTAATATACACTCCTGGAAATGGAAAAAAAGAACACATCGACACCGGTGTGTCAGACCCACCATACTTGCTCCAGACACTGCGAGAGGGCTGTACAAGCAATGATCACACGCACGGCACAGCGAACACACCAGGAACCGCGGTGTTGGCCGTCGAATGGCGCTAGCTGCGCAGCATTTGTGCACCGCCACCGTCAGTGTCAGCCAGTTTGCCGTGGCATACGGAGCTCCATCGAAGTCTTTAACACTGGTAGCATGCCGCGACAGCGTGGACGTGAACCTTATGTGCAGTTGACGGACTTTGAGCGAGGGCGTATAATGGACATGCGGGAGGCCGGGTGGACGTACCGCCGAATTGCTCAACACGTGGGGAGTGAGGTCTCCACAGTACATCGATGTTGTCGCCAGTGGTCGGCGGAAGGTGCACGTGCCCGTCGACCTGGGACCGGACCGCAGCGACACACGGATGCACGCCAAGACCGTAGGATCCTACGCAGTGACGTAGGGGACCGCACCGCCACTTCCCAGCAGATTAGGGACACTGTTGCTCCTGGGGTATCGGCGAGGACCATTCGAAACCGTCTCCATGAAGCTGGGCTACGGTCCCGCACACCGTTATGCCGTCTTCCGCTCACGCCCCAACATCGTGCAGCCCGCCACCAGTGGTGTCGCGACAGGCGTGAATGGAGGGACGAATGGAGACGTGTCGTCTTCAGCGATGAGAGTCGCTTCTGCCTTGGTGCCAATGATGATCGTATGCGTGTTTGGCGCCGTGCAGGTGAGCGCCACAATCAGGACTGCATACGACCGAGGCACACAGGGCCAACACGGGGCATCATGGTGTGGGGAGCGATCTCCTACACTGGCCGTACACCACTGGTGATCGTCGAGGGGACACTGGATAGTGCACGGTACATCCAAACCGTCATCGAACCCATCGTTCTACCATTCCTAGACCGGCAAGGGAACTTGCTGTTCCAACAGGACAATGCACGTCCGCATGTATCCCGTGCCACCCAACGTGCTCTAGAAGGTGTAAGTCAACTACCCTGGCCAGCAAGATCTCCGGATCTGTCCCCCATTGAGCATGTTTGGGACTGGATGAAGCGTCGTCTCACGCGGTCTGCACGTCCAGCACGAACGCTGGTCCAACTGAGGCGCCAGGTGGAAATGGCATGGCAAGCCGTTCCACAGGACTACATCCAGCATCTCTACGATCGTCTCCATGGGTGAATAGCAGTCTGCATTGCTGCGAAAAGTGGATATACACTGTACTAGTGCCGACATTGTGCATGCTCTGTTGCCTGTGTCTATGTGCCTGTGGTTCTGTCAGTGTGATCATGTGATGTATCTGACCCCAGGAAAGTGTCAATAAAGTTTCCCCTTCCTGGGACAATGAATTCACGGTGTTCTTATTTCAATTTCCAGGAGTGTATTTTGTTCTTCATTGTTTTCGGGTGGGCATAAAGCAGCCGGCTTCCCCTCCCCCCCTCCCCCTTGGTAACGAGCGTTATGGAAAATGCTTTGGTATTGATGGTCTCACACGTATTCTATCTGGGAGAGATTTGAGGACCTTCATGCTTAGGGAAACAGCATAATGCAGACGATTCATGCAGACAAGTGCCATCCGTGGTCAAGCATTGTCCAGTTGAAAACGGTCACCATGATTGTCTAGAATGGGAAGTGACACAGGAGATTACAAGGAAGGAAAGATGGACGATTGGGTTTATCGTCGTCATTTGTGCTGGGGGTTAGCTTCAGCCGACACGTGGGACAGCAATTCCCTAGTCCGGCTGTTGCTATTTTCCGACCACACATGAAGCAGACTAGTGTGTTCTGGTGGACAATCTACCTGTCACAGAGAATTGCGACTTCAGTCACTTACATACCATCTTCTGGGTGCAGAAACTTTTTGGGAGGTAGGGTAGTTTTATGCTAAATTTAAGTAAACCAGTGATGGAGTATATGTTTCAGTTATCGAGTCAAATTTACTACATTCCGATCGTTGTGACTGTGAACAGCCCTTACTGTTCACAATTTCAGTGTTAACCTTGATCAGACAAACACTCAAATACACTGTCTGTTTCACGGCCGTACGTAGGTGCAAATACAATACTTTGAAGACTACGTTAAACAACATCTCTTTGCTTGTGATGCAGAGACGAGCTCGGAAATAGCAGGAAGCATGTTAATCACACGGCCACAATGTAGAGAACGACGGTTCACGTGAGGAAGTGGAAATATCAGTCTCGGATCTCCATTAATAACTAAATTGAAATATAAATGTGGTTGTACAGAGATACGAAAGATTGTGCGTAACAAGGCGTACAGAATTTACCGCAGAAGGTAAAATATGAGGAAGGGAAAAAAGGCGTCGACCACTATCTAAGACACTGCACCCTTCGTTGGGTTTTAAATCTTCGTGAGACTTCACAAATCCTTACGCAATAGGCAGATTTTTTCCCGCTGCTATCCTTTTTCTTTTCCTTATTATTCATCTGCACAACTGTCAGCATCTTAGTCTTAGTATCGTAAACTCAAGATATTTCATGACTAACGTCCAAAGAAGAGCAGAAGTGTTTTCCTAAACGGTACGAAGCAAAGGGAGTAAAACATTTCGAGAAAATTTACGAATCTTTGCCATATCAGAATTTTGATCGCCAATATCCAATGAATGTGTGCACTAGGTTACCGCACGCAACGTAATTCCCAGTTCAGATACTGTTTTTAATTTTAATGTAAATAATGTGGTTAATATCTGAACATCTTACAGTGGTTTTCGAATGAAGGCATTAACAGATTACCGGGAATAGCCGTAAGGCCGAAAAAAACTAGAAATAAACAGATGCAAGTGGCACTGAATCTAGCTGATTCTTGGCAACACTGGACACCATTTCCAAAAAAATGTCCTTTGCAATTTTGAATTGAAGTATACTGTTATGTACACTAGGTATCATATTATGCTATCTGATCTCAAAACAAATGATCCACTTAATTTTTATCTTCGTAGCTGATACTGTTGCCCATAAAGTGCACTAATAAGGGGACGTTAGAGATATTTACTTAACCTCGACTCATTTTATGTACACCGCAAAACAAAAATATGTGACATTTCTGTGGTGTTTTCGATATCGCATACGTAGCTTTGAAACGTCAAAATGTAAGTTTTTCAAAGGAATTTTGACTCTTTAGGTAGTAATGGTGTGGAAGAATAACGAGTCGATTACCGCGAGGTAAACGATACATCGAGATTTGCGGTGCAGATGAACCTTGATCAAAGAGGACGTGTACGCGAGGAGCAGAATGAGCGCCGTCCTCATACCCAGCCGGCGGTAATATGGAGCCTGTGGCGGGGTGGTGTCCGCACAGTAATCGCAGCACGGCCGGCCGCCTTTGTGCAGGCAGAGGCTATTGTGCTCCCACGGCGCGGCGTGCTCCGCAGCTGTTTTGCGGGGCGGACGAAGCAGCAGGGGAACTGCCGAACGAGTGTTGTTGCTAGCCGGCCGGCTCCGCGCTTGCATTGCTGTGCCACGCTCCAGTGATGACCGAAGCAATTAGCGGGTGGGCGGCGCAGGGTGCAGCGAAAACAAGGCAATTAACGGCGTCCCGCCGTCAGCTCTCGTCTGCCTCTCTCCCGTCTACGGTTGCGGTCGATCGCCGCCGGCAGCCAAGTTTCGCGGCACAGCGCCGACCGATATTCGAAACGCGATGCTACTGCAACCAATAGACCAAGGATATCGTTACATCAGCTCAAATTTAGCACCAACAGCTCTACAAACAGTCGTATGTGTCACATATATTTCAACTGAGAAACATGTCATAATATTAATTTTCCATTGTGGACGCTCAAATTTTGTTGTCAGAAGAACTATATTTTTTCATTATGTTTTCCAATATCCATCGTAGTTTCAATAATAATTGTCTCTTGTGGCCACTAGTTTCGCACCATCTCGTCCATTTCCAAACTAGTCACCACAAAGAGATGACTATTACTACTACTGTGACAGATAGTGGGAAAAAAAGGAGATCATACCCCAGTTGCTGGTCTTACTGCCATTATGTTGGCACTTCATAAACTAAACATTTTGTTTAGGGTTGGATTTACAGGTGGAGGTGCCCAAAGAAGCATTTCTGGACCCTCACTCCCCCCCCCCATTCCCCCCGCTGCCACCAACCCCCTTTTCCCCTTCCGCCTGCCAGTCATTTGTCTACGTGTTTCGAAGTTTGTAGTAGTTTACAATTGTTTTTCTTGCCCTGTTAAATATTTTAGCTTGAACAAATGGCTCTGAGCACTATGGGACTTAACATCTGAGGTCATCAGTTCCATAGACTTAGAACTACTTAAACCTAACTAACCTAAGGACATCACACACATCCATGCCCGAGGCAGGATTCGAACCTGCGACCGTAGCGGTCGCGCGATTCCAGACTGAAGCGCCTAGAACCGCTCGGCCACACCGGCCGGCTGGCTGGAACATTTCCTTTTTTCGTTGAACAGTTCGGACCCCATTTTGTGCACCACTCAGCTTCTCCATGCATCTCATCGAGCTGGACACACTGCTCATTAAAGAGGAAAAATAGCTAACACGTGCTTTGATGACAAATGACAAGCAATGCAATGACAAATGCCTTTCGTTCGTAATAAAGAACATGTGTGTCCCATATTCGAAACCAGCAACTTAAATTTCAAATGAAAATAGTCAGCAATGGCGGCCAATGACTTCTGTTGTAGTGAGACACACATGTTCTGCCTATAACCTTGTGAGAGAGGGTGAAGAAGAGAACATAGTTACAGAGCATACGTTGTATCCTCGTGTGGGAAATGCCCCTAAGGGGCCGAAGAATCGGTGTTGAAGACTTACAATGTGTGGGTACGGAACATTTGGACTGAAACCGAAAAATGATGTAATGCTCTCTCCAGTGGCTACTGATTCTGCATTAGTCTCCTTTTTGGATATATCAATAATTATAAAGAAGACGTAATAACGTGAAAAATATGTAATAACCATCTAAAGATTAACATGTTACTTGTCTGAGAGAGGAATGTAAGAAGTTTTAACACGATAGGGAAGCTAGAAAATCTAAAGAGGGAATTCAAAATCTCTATTTAGGTATAGTAAGGCTCAGAGACGGGGATTGGGTACAAGATTACTATTTATGACCCTAGGAACATAGGGTTCAAAATGGTTCAAATGGCTCTGAGCACTATGGGACTCAACTGCTGAGGTCATTAGTCCCCTAGAACTTAGAACTAGTTAAACCTAACTAACCTAAGGACATCACAAACATCCATGCCCAAGGCAGGATTCGAACCTGCGACCGTAGCGGTCTTGCGGTTCCAGACTGCAGCGCCTTTAACCGCACGGCCACTTCGGCCGGCGAACATAGGGTAATATTAGCAGTATTCACCTGTTGGTATAATGGGAGTACGACACTCTTTGAACAAAAATGCAATAATCAGAGTTATTGCTGTGAACATTTCAATGATAGAGTTGTTCTCATCAGAATCGTGAAAAAACAACGCTTTCAACAATAGTGAATGAGATACTGGTTAGTGCACAAGTTCGTAGCATTTTTATTTTACTTTAATAAACAAAAAAGATAAGCATGACAGGGGCATTAGTCGTCAACAATGCCCTATTCTCCTTCACTGATTGTAACAGTGCGCCAATTGTGGGACTCTTTTCGATTCTGTGACTATAGAAATCACATCGTTCTCAGATGAAAAATTTGTCGACACATGTTTAGAGCTCATTTTGATCCGGACAGGAGCTTCCTTGAAGACTGTTCGATAGAGAGCGGGAAAGGTAAAAAGCTGAGGGTACAAGGTCAGGTGAATAAGGCGGGTGTGGAATGACATCCATCAAATCTCCTGTACAATGTCTCTTGTCTGTCTAGCAGAATGCGGGGAGGGGGGCGGGGGGGGGGCGTTATCGTAGAGTAGCGTCACTTTCTGGACATTCTTTTGCTTATGCTACCATAAAGGCACAATTTCTGGTCACCACTAACAATGCAGGGGAGGAATGTTCGATGATGTCCACGAGTCAATTGGTGATGAACAAGCAGAAATACACGTATGGCCACCCACTGACTATCTTGATTTTGGCTTAGAGCCTGCTATACCGATAAACCCAATATATGAACCATTCCCGCTGCATGCAAATGTCGCACTATTATGGAATGAATAGAGTTCATCATATATGCCAGTATCCGAGTTCACTGACGTGGTACATTGTGGGTTCATGCTTTTACATCAAACTCCGAAAGTCTCTCTGAACGTGGAGCGTCACTAATGTCAAAACAACACTCCTTAAAATGAGGAAAGCGCTGGCGTGTCTCTCGGCTTCGCCTAGACGCCGACAACCAGCAACGCATGTAGCATAGCGGGTTACCGTTAGCGCAAACCCAGCGTTCAGATCCAGCTCAGACCCCAGAGGGCCTCCCGGTAAACAACCAGAGGGCGGGCAGAATAGCAACAGGGCTCGCTCCAGATATACACCTCTTGTTCCAACCGCCGCAACTTCGATAGCCAATAGGAAAACTGTAACCTTTCACAGCGCGAGTATTTCTGTCCCAGAAACGACTCATGTACTACCACCAATTCGATACCGTTTCTGATCGGAAGACGCCTTTGCCTCCTGGATGGCTGAGCTTCCATGTTCTGCATCGTGGACAAGCCGTGTTGCTTGTAAGATAGAACTTTGAATACGTAGTTACCTTGACTTGAAAACAGACTTTCCATTGGTGAGAAGAACGAAATCTACGCTCTCAAGAACCCAATTTCTTTTCGTTAAAGAACAATTGCTTGTGACAAACTTTTCCTTCATATTACCAAGATGAACTTCTGGAGAACGTTTATATTCTTTTTTTATGTTGCATCAGAACGGCAGAGTGTTTGTGTTCGAAGTTTACTTGTTCAAAAAAAAAGTTTAATTACATGTATTTGCGATCTTGGGGAAGTATTCTGAGTGAGGAGTATTTCAACCATTCTCTTGCCGTCCTCTGTGAAATGGCATTATTCCCATACGTGTCACCACTGTTCCTGGCTGCCTCCACTGCTGTCATCCTTATACTGAAGACAAACAGAAGAATATGTCGGAGATGTTACGATATCTCCACTTGACACTCAAATTGTAGCATCCACAGGTGAACTCTTTTTCTCCAAATGACAAACTGACAACATGTTAACACAAATAGCAACAGTGAACCACAAATAAAAAATGAAATTCGATAAATAAACCCACAGCAATCGAATATCATATGCAGAAAGCAAAACAAAAAAGATTTACTAACAAATGCAACAACCTAACTGTTTTTCTCTGCTTCAGCCACCATTTACTGATATGCCGTCATCATTAGGAGCCTTACAGTTTCATGTACTTTACTCTGAAATGAGATGTTAATTTTCTGGATGTTTCAGTGAGATTATGTATGTAAATTTAATCCTTTACTGAAAGAGCCATGTATTTCAGTGAATACTTTAAATGAGATGTACAATGAATCATCTCAGTGATGTCCTTACTTCTATTTATGCTTGATTCGAATCTGTCTGGCACACATAGCACACTACTAAAAACAATACCAGTTTCACATTAAGTTGTTTATATTCCAAGGTCTCTATTCTGGTAAGATAAATTCATTAAAGCCGCTAAAATAGTACAAATAAGAAAACATCCCTCTCGAAAACGAATATTTTGACATGACTCATATTAAATATTGTGATTACTTACGATATCTTGGTTATTCACTATTTTTCAGACATTTTTCCTCCAGTTAACTAACTCCCGCTATATAAATAAATAAAGTATTTCACAATGAAGAGAGTTTAGAAGAAATTTCGTTTATTACTTTCTTATTTATTTAATGACCTGTTACCACGTACTGTGCCAAGAATCAAAATTTCTCGTCCCTTATACGAGAGAACTAGGTTCCCCTTGGCGAGTTTATGTAATATAGAATGGATGACCAGTACATATCATGTTGGTGGCTGTTACTGATATACTGTAATTCTTTCTGTGGTATGCATTTATGTGTTAGTTGTATTTCCCAGGTTGGCCCTACATAGAGGGCTTTGCATGTACTGCACACTATTGTGTAAAGAACTGATTTTGTGTGTATGTGTGTGTGTGTGTGTGTGTGTGTGTGTGGGTGGGTGTGTGTGTGCGTCTGTGTGTGGCGTGTGTGCACGCGCGCGTTCAGTTTTGTCTCAGTGTACGAGGGCAGTTCAATCAGTAATGCAACACATTTTTTTCTCGGCCAATTATGGTTGAAAAAACCGTAAATTTCTTGTGGAATATTTTCAAACATTCCCGCTTCGTCTCGTATACTTTCATTGACTTCCGACAGGTGGCAGCGCTGTACGGAGCTGTTAAAATGGCGTCTGTAACGGATGTGCGTTGCAAACAACAGGCAGTGATCGAGTTTCTGTTGGCGGAAAACCAGGGCATCTCAGATATTCATAGGCGCTTGCAGAATGTCTACGGTGATCTGGCAGTGGACAAAAGCACGGTGAGTCGTTGGGCAAAGCGTGTGTCATCATCGCCGCAAGGTCAAGCAAGACTGTCTGATCTCCCGCGTGCGGGCCGGCCGTGCACAGCTGTGACTCCTGCAATGGCGGAGCGTGCGAACACACTCGTTCGAGATGATCGACGGATCACCATCAAACAACTCAGTGCTCAACTTGACATCTCTGTTGGTAGTGCTGTCACAATTGTTCACCAGTTGGGATATTCAAAGGTTTGTTCCCGCTGGGTCCCTCGTTGTCTAAGCGAACACCATAAAGAGCAAAGGAGAACCATCTGTGCGGAATTGCTTGCTCGTCATGTGGCTGAGGGTGACAATTTCTTGTCAAAGATTGTTACAGGCGATGAAACATGGGTTCATCACTTCTAACCTGAAACAAAACGGCAATCAATGGAGTGGCGCCACACCCACTCCCCTACCAAGAAAAAGTTTAAAGCCATACCCTCAGCCTGTAAAGTCTTCTGGGACGCTGAAGGGGTTATTCTGTTCGATGTCCTTCCCCATGGTCAAACTATCAACTCTGAAGTGTATTGTGCTACTCTTCAGAAATTGAAGAAACGACTTCAGCGTGTTCGTAGGCACAAAAATCTGAACGAAATTCTCCTTCTTCATGACAACGCAAGTCCTCACACAAGTCTTCGCACCCGAGAGGAGCTCACAAAACTTCAGTGGACTGTTCTTCCTCATGCACCCTATAGCCCCGATCTCGCACCGTCGGATTTCCATATGGTTGGCCCAATGAAGGACGCAATCCGTGGGAGGCACTACGCGGATGATGAAGAAGTTATTGATGCAGTACGACGTTGGCTCCGACATCGACCAGTGGAATGGTACCGTGCAGGCATACAGGCCCTCATTTCAAGGTGGCGTAAGGCCGTAGCGTTGAATGGAGATTACGTTGAAAAATAGTGTTGTGTAGCTAAAAGATTGGGGACTAACCTGTTGTATTTCAATGCTGAATAAAACAACCCCTGTTTCAGAAAAATATGTGTTGCATTACTTATTGAACTGCACTCGTATGTTGCAGTTTGTCATAGGTTGTGAAAGCAATGTTAATATTGGGCAGTATGATAATATTTCCTATTTTATACTACCGTTTGTTTGTGAAAAATATGAAAATGGTGAGCTTCTCTTTGATTTTTTGTCTGTAAATGGTATTTTTTATTTTCTGTATGAGGTTTGCCTATAACTTTCCATCGCAGCAGCTGTTTGTTTGATCGTGCAAAGTTCCTTGTGCTTTACTTATTTATACAGTGGTATATTACTGTCTCTGTTAACAGAGGTCTGTGTACAGTACGTCTGTCTGTTTTAGCGCGGCTAGACGAACTGCGTTTGTTATTGTATGTTATTGTTTCTCTAGGACGGAAAGATGTGTACTACTAAGAGATATAGGCTTCAATTTGAGGAATAAATATGTTTGGGCTCATAACTGTATTGAAATATATCATGTACACGGGAAGACTGCAAAAGAAGAGATGAAGACATGGGCTGCATGAAACCAGTCGGAGTTTCGATGACATTAAAAAAATAAATAAATAAAAAGAGGACACACATTTACACAGCAGTCAGTTGCGATCAGCGATTTTAACGGTCGCCTCCCGACTGAACTCACCAGTGGATCAAACACCACACGCTATAGACGGTGGTTTTGCCCTACATACCATGTCTTCAAAGCACATTTAAATTTACTCTCTCTTGAGTGTGACCAAGTTGTACTCTCGGACCCCCCATTCTTCTCGGCACCCTAGCCGAGGCATTTTTAGGCTGTGCCGGAAATCTTCCGTGTGATTGCTACTGTTGAACCAATCTCGTCACGTTTTAGAGCCTAAGACACTGAAGCATATTAAGTTTAACCGACGACAAAAAGTAGTTTGGCACTTACCACGCGTGACATTGGCAGCAACGTATCCTGTTCCACATAGAGTTTTTGCACTGCATTACGTTTAACTGTAGGCCTGACGCACCTATCGTTTATATTACTAATAAAATGTGGTGAATATTTGACTGTATATGTTGTGTTCCTGTACCCCTGTAAATGCACGTCACAGCGCTATAGATCTAATTTTAAGTAACCGTAGCTAACTTCCCCGTTTTTGGAGGATTGCACTAAACTGTTCAGTAGATCTTAAATTTGTTATTTTTTCCAGCTTACTACTTTTCATTGTGTTTCATAAAATGCACCTCTTTTGACTTTTACGAATGCTATATCAATAATAAACTCACTCGACTATCTATCCCGTGAATAACGTCAAGTATTCTAAAAAAATTCCCTTTAGCGCTGATCACAGAACAAATGTTAAACTTCTAACGGATATCATCATTTACCCTTGGTATTATTTAGATTTACTACTCTTGAAATTGAAATACCATTCCACGTAATTATTGTATGTCTTGCCTACAGTCATCACTGCTCAGTGCCCATTAGAGTTGCAGCATATCTGTGTACTAAAAATGTGAGAATTCTGTTGTATTTATTAATTGCTATCTCAACGCTGACGTTCATTACTTATATGACAATGTTGAGTGTTTATGGAAAAAGTTCAAGGCAATCGTAAAATGCGTTTTAGACAGGTACGTGCCGAGTAAAACTGTGAGGGACGGGAAAAACCCACCGTGGTACAACAACAAAGTTAGGAAACTACTGCGAAAGCAAAGACAGCTTCACTCCAACTTTAAACACAGCCAATACCTCTCAGACAAACAGAAGCTAAACGATGTCAAAGTTAGCGTAAGGAGGGCTATGCGTGAATCGTTCAGTGAATTCGAAAGTAAAATTCTATGTACCGACTTGACAGAAAATCCTAGGAAGTTCTGGTCTTACGTTAAATCAGTAAGTGGCTCGAAACAGCATATCCAGACACTTCGGATGATGATGGCATTGAAACAGAGGATGACACGCATAAAGCTGAAATACTAAACACCTTTTTCCAAAGCTGTTTCACAGAGGAAGACCGCACTGCAGTTCCTTCTCTAAATCCTCGCACAAACGAAAAAATGGCTGACATCGAAATAAGTGTCCAAGGAATAGAAAAGCAACTGGAATCACTCAACAGAGGAAAGTCCACTGGACCTGACGGGATACCAATTCGATTCTACACAGAGTACGCGAAAGAACTTGCCCCCCTTCTAACAGCCGTGTACCGCAAGTCTCTGTCCGCCCCCGATAGCTGAGTGGTCAGCGCGACAGACTGTCAATCCAATGGGCCCGGGTTTGATTCCCGGCTGGGTCGGAGATTTTCTCCGCTCAGGGACTGGGTGTTGTCCTAATCATCATCATTTCATCCCCATCGACGCGCAAGTCGCCGAAGTGGCGTCAAATCGAAAGACTTGCACCAGGCGAAAGGTCTACCCGACGGGAGGCCGTCGTCACACGACATTTCATTTCACCGCAAGTCTCTAGAGGAACGGAGGGTTCCAAATGATTGGAAAATAGCACAGGTAGTCTCAGTCTTCAAGAAGGGTCGTCGAGCAGATGCGCAAAACTATAGACCTATATCTCTGACGTCGATCTGTTGTAGAATCTTAGAACACGTTTTTTGCTCGAGTATCATGTCGTTTTTGGAAACCCAGAATCTACTATGTAGGAATCAACATGGATTCCGGAAACAGCGATCGTGTGAGACGCAACTCGCTTTATTTGTTCATGAGACACAGAAAATATTAGATACAGGCTCCCAGGTAGATGCTATTTTTCTTGACTTCCGGAAGGCGTTCGATACAGTTCCGCACTGTCGCCTGATAAACAAAGTAATAGTCTACGGAATATCAGACCAGCTGTGTGGCTGGATTAAAGAGTTTTTAGCAAACAGAACACAGCATGTTGTTATCAATGGAGAGACGTCTACAGACGTTAAAGTAACCTCTGGCGTGCCACAGGGGAGTGTTATGGGACCGTTGCTTTTCACAGTATATATAAATGACCTAGTGGATAGTGTCGGAAGTTCCATGCAGCTTTTTTCGGATGATGCTGTAGTATACAGAGAAGTTGCAGCATTAGAAAATTGTAGCGAAATGCAGGAAGATCTGCAGCGGATAGGCACTTGGTGCAGGGAGTGGCAACTGTCCCTTAACATAGACAAATGTAATGTATTGCGAATACATAGGAAGAAGGATCCTTTATTGTATGATTATATGAAACGGAACAAACACTGGTAGCAGTTACTTCTGTAAAATATGTGGGAGTATGCGTGCGGAACGATTTGAAGTGGAATGATCATATAAAATTAATTGTTGGTAAGGCGGGTATCAGGTTGAGATTCATTGGGAGA
This sequence comes from Schistocerca nitens, assembly GCF_023898315.1. Lineage (NCBI taxonomy): Eukaryota > Metazoa > Arthropoda > Insecta > Orthoptera > Acrididae > Schistocerca > Schistocerca nitens. The sequence continues at coordinate 314,856,543 of NC_064621.1, read as the reverse complement.
GTGCTTGGAAAATTTAGTCCATCAACAAAGGAGGTGGCTTAAAAATCACTCGTTCGACCTATACTTGAGTATTGCTCATCAGTGTGGGATCCGTACCAGATCGGGTTGACGGAGGAGGTAGAGAAGATCCAAAGAAGAGCGGCGCGTTTCGTCACAGGGTTATTTGGTAACTCTGATAGCGTTAAGGAGATGTTTAATAAACTCAAGTGGCAGACTCTGCAAGAGAGGCGCTCTGCATCGCGGTGTAGCTTGCTCGCCAGGTTTCGAGAGGGTGCGTTTCTGGATGAGGTATCGAATATATTGCTTCCCCCTACTTATACCTCCCGAGGAGATCACGAATGTAAAATTAGAGAGATTAGAGCGCGCACGGAGGCATTCAGATAGTCGATCTTCCCGCGAACCATACGCGACTGGAACAGGAAAGGGAGGTAATGACAGTGGCACGTAAAGTGCCCTCCGCCACACACCGTTGGGTGGCTTGCGGAGTATAAATGTAGATGTAGATGTAGATATTGGAATACCATCAAAGTGAGAATGAAACTGCCAATAATAAACGGAGCAAAGTGCAGTTATATTGTGTGTTTGCGTCATAATACCGTTTCATGTTGTATACAATTCGGGAAATAGGTTTTATGCATAGTGCTTTTGTCGGACACATATTGTACGTTTATTGGGTGAGAATAAATTTCACTTCAAACGTTCACAAGATTCTTACCTGTCATGCTTCGGCAGGAACAACTCAGATTAATCCAGATCCACGTATTATTACAGAAAGAAGTTTCAATTATTAAATTACGACACTGAGATCATACTTTTGCATACTGTCGATACCAATACTGTACTGGCAATTTACTTTCATTTTCCACCTAATGTTCATCTCACGAAATACCACAACTTCATAACTCTATGCTTGGCTCCCTTTTCGGTTAGCACTCTTGTTGTGGGACATTGATATTCTCCACCTCTGGAGTGAGCGATACATAGAATAGGGTACTGTGCCACAGAGCTTTCCGCGTCATTTGGCTCACGGCAACCCCAAAAATATGACACACTGTTTTCGCTACTGTATTTGCCATTTCTCATGCTGTAGTATTACAGTTCCCACATTAGGCTCATGTGCATGTTATGCTGTCTTCGGTATAGACAAATACATTTTTGTTAGATAAAATTTACATTGATAATTATTTAGGGCAGTTAATTTATATGATGTTAGCTGTTGCTTAAGGGTTTTATTTCATTTTCTAGATCCAAGTGCCAGAGTTGTTAATAACAGACCTTTAAAATCGTTACATCTTAAAGGTTCCTCTGTTGTACATATTCGGAAAATTGGATAATGACGTTACGCCTGTCTTGCCAAAACTTCTTGCTGTCTGTTCGTTCATCTCTTAGGTAAACTCCCCAAAAACGTGTTGCAATCGGGACGTTCAGGATTGGCTTCCATCTGCTTTTGGCCAAGGTTCTGTTCCTTCATGCAAGTCCCCTGTCAACGATCTCGTCGCAGACACGTGCCACTGTGACTATTCACAGCCAGCATACTGTTCGTAACATCTGGCAGTATTAGGGAGAAAAGCACTTCAGCAATACATCACCTTTAAATTTTTAATTTGTGTCGGAACTGTAACACCAAAAAAACTACCATAAATAATTAATGCAACGGTTAAATTACCGTATACTTAATTAAATTACAAGCATTAAGGGATTAAAACACTTACGTAGAAATCAAACTTTCACTAGATACACCAATCTAATCATGCAACAGACATCGTCACGTTGAAACGTAAAATGACTTCATTCAAATTCACAAACTCTTCATAAAATTTTGTGAGATAGAGCAGAAGAAATCACTCCACAAGGAACTATTACAAGGAAAACCACATGGAGGAAAATGCTAAGGGAGGAAAGGTGGATATTTCTGCTGCATATATTTCTTAAATGCCAATATAATTTTACATTCACTTTACAGAGAGTTGGCAAACAAGAGGGCAAACAAATATTTATCCTCAGAGTGCTTGGCATACTTCTTTGAACCACTGGCCAACCACTCCAGTAACAAGAAAATCGGTGTCTGGAGAAGTCTTGTTTCACGGTGAGCGAAAGACACCGAAGATACTATTATAAACGAAGGAAACTTTCCCATCATCAGATGAATACTGCCTTGATCAGATTTACATGACAACTAGTCATGAAAATGCGCATCCCTGGTTGCCGCCTCTCGTGTCGGCAGCAATAGCTCCCAACAAACGTCTTTGCTTTAGCTACTGACCAGTCATGTCCGACGTCTCAGCAGACATTCAATTGTCTCAGAATGAGTGTAGCAACGATGTTTCTCTCATAAAGACTAGAACCAATGTATCTCACACATGGAGGATCACTCTCCCATGTTCTCTAGTGTTTGCTGCAAGCAACACCATTTGACTGCCTGGCCAGCTTGGATGTTTAGTCTGCTCAATACAATTATTTAACAGCAATCTTTTATGTATTTTCGTAAAGACATCCGTGTACTCGCTCAAAGACGTATGCACTTTCACTCACTAATACGTTTCCTCTGGGAAAAATGTCATCCATTATCTTAAGTTAGCTTTAGTTCCTCCAGTATCTGCAAGCTCCATTCCCTGTTGAGTCACTAGTTTGCAAATGTTTTTGAAAAGTCTGCAGTGTACTGTTTATCTCTGACCCAACGGACACAAACATATTATGCTTAGTGATGTGTATATCCCATTATACAAAGACGCTTGAGGCATAGATGAACTGGTATTGTTTAGCGACTTTTCATGTCTCCAACCTCCAGCCAGTTAGGACCAGGCCCAATTGTATCAGTCCCTTTACGTGTTTGTACCTAAAAAACCCTAAGTTTCCAATATTCTTCCTTTTCTATTCAAGTATCGGGTATTACAAATTTACCCTTTCCTGAACTAAGAGTTTAGTTATTTAATTCTTGGTGCTATGACAGATGTCCCAATAATATTACCCACCTTGAAATAAGAGTTGTCGTAAAAGCCTTTCCTCTCCTGTTATGTTTATTATTCTCTATAACCTGTACTCACACTCCGATAGTCCTTTCTTTCAGATGACAATAGTTCATATTTCTCTAGTTTCCCTACCGATCACATACCACTTCCGTGCAAAATATTCGTACATATTATAAAAGTGGATGTATGTATTTATGTTCCATAGCTGCTCCTAAGCCACTGGACTGATTTTGTCAACTCTGACACATAAAACAGTATATGGAAAGAAGTACTCTGAAGATAAGAATTAGAAGTCTCCTATTCGCTGTGGGTAATAAGGTGTAAACAGGAAGGGGGAGGAAGAAATAAAACAAGGGGAAGGTGAGAGGTGGCGGAGGGATGGATAGAGATAGGGAAGAGGAGGAGGTGAGAGAGAGAGGGACAGATAGAAAGAGAGAGGACAGAACGAAGGGGTGGAAGGGGATGGACAGAGAGAGTATAAATGAGGTGGACTAATAGAATTTTAATGAATACGTACCGAGGCAACACAGGGCAATTAGCTAGTTTTAGTTGACGAAGGAATCCATAAAATAATATCCCTCTTAGTAATCATTTTCTTACTCATATTTTTCCCTAAATTCTCAGGTAATTGAAGTTTCCTGTAATTTAGGCTATACGCTTGTCACCTATAACAAACTGATTCACAACATGACAATTAAAGATGGCGTATACTGAAGCAGAATACATCAAACTGATTTTGTTTTAAGCAACCAAATGAATCTTATTGTGGTGTCACCGCTAGACACCACACTTGCTAGGTGGTAACTTAAATCGGCCGCGGTCCTGTAGTACATGTCGGACCCGCGTGTCGCCACTGTGTATTCGCAAACGTAGCGCCACCACAGGGCAGGTCACAAGACACGGACTTGACCTCGCCCCAGTTGTACGGACGACATAGCTTGCGACCTGACGTATCAAGTATTCCTCTCATTTGCCGAGAGACAGATTAAATAGCCTTCAGCTAGTCCATCGCTACTACCTAGCAAGGCGCCATGTGTATCATTGCTAATTGCTTACTACTATGCAAGAGATGTATTTCAACAAGAACAAGACTACATTAAAGTTAAGTATATTAAAATCTCTCTTCTTTTCTTTATAGTTTTCATCCAGTCTCCTGTTTCAGAATTTACGCCCGTCTGCGTTAGTTTCGCGTGCACCTAGCCACTCATTGTGTCGAGACCTTAGGGAATCGACACAACAATATTTTGGCGCCGAGGAGTGGTGCCGCGCCCACGTTGCAGTCTTTGTGTTCTATTTGCTCTAATTTGCTTGTGTCATGGCTTCGCCGCATTCTCCAGATGTACTGTCCGAATTTTTTCGCTTGCAGAATCAGCAGACGCAGGCGTTATTGGAAGCCCTTGGACAGCTCGTCCAGGGTCAACGTGCGCTGCAAACCGATGCGGCACCCGCCGCTTCATCGCTACCGCAGCCACACAACGCTGTCGCACCGCCATTTAGGCCCTTTGAGGCCACAACCGAAAGCTGGACTGAGTGGGCCGATCAGTTCAACTTCCACCTCACTGCTTATGGAATTCAAGGTAAAGAGCGGCAGCCGTTTTTGCTTTCTTGTGTCGGTGTGTCTACCTACCGGGTGATAGTGAAATTGTTTCCCCGACGCGACGTAGCAACTCTGACCTACGAGGAAATTTTGTCGGCTTTAGATGCCTATTTCAAAGAAACAGTAAATGTAGTTGCAAAACGGTATACGTTTTTTCGTACAAAACGTACGGCCGGTCAGACTAATAGGGAGTGGGTAGCAACTTTGCAAGGACTTACTAGAGACTGCGCGTTTGCCTGTGAATGTGGCCTCCCATATTCAGATACTATGGTGCGTGATGCAATTGCACAGAACGTTTCTGATGTTCGCATAAGGGAACAGATTTTGAAACTAGTTAATCCCTCCCTGCAACAAGTGATAGACATATTGGACAGGCAAGACACACTTGACTTTGCTCAGGAATCATTTGAAACTTCGCCAGCAGTGTGTCACGTTAATCGGCCCGCCCGGCCCGCTGCACGGGACGCTGAGCGGCCCTCGCGCCCGACTTCGCAGCGGCCGCCTAGCTTGCAACCACGTGCGCCGCGTAAGCAAGCAAATGCAGTGAAATCTTGCCCGCGGTGTGCAATTAGACATTCGCGTGAAAATTGCCCGTCACGCCAAGCTATTTGCTTTTACTGTCAAAAGAAAGGACATGTACAAAGTGTTTGCCAGAAAAAGCTTAGGTCAGACAATCACACAAATTCCAGGCCCTTTGCTTCGCGCCGGAATCGAACCCAGGACAATCAGGCTCGTGGACCTTCACCCATGGACATCCATGTAGTTCATTCCCACCCGTCCAGTGACACTTTAGCTAACAGTGACTGTGTTCGTCCCACCCAAAGTGTGCGTCGACGTCGCCGGAAATCCCGTAAAGTTGCAAGTGCTTCTGGACCTGTATCAGTTCAAATTGCACGAGACAGTCGCTCTTGTCGTCAACAAGACAATAAACTTTTTGTGGACTTAGACTTTGCAGGAAAAGTGATCCCATTCCAGCTCGATACCGGAGCTGCAGTTTCCTTGCTCAATCACGACACGTACAAACAACTGGGCGCCCCGCCATTGCGTGCCGCAAATGTTACGTTAACTAGTTACTCAGGACAGCACATACCTGTGTTAGGACAGTGCAGCCTTATTGCAACATACAAGGGACAGACAAAACTTGTGTCATTTTATGTTCTTCGTTCCTCTAGTGCAGTGAACTTGTTTGGATTAGATTTGTTTCAATTGTTTAATTTGTCTATAGTAAATCAGGTCCTATCAGTGAATCAGACTGTGCCTTCCGCCAGCGTTTCTAGTCTTTGTGAAGAATTTGCAGACATTTTTGCACCGGGCCTTGGTTGCGCTAAGAACTATGAAGCGCATTTGGAACTGAAAGATAACGCGCAACCAAAATTTTTCAGAGCGCGCAATGTTCCACACGCATTGCGTGATGAGGTCGCAAGAACATTGGCCGATTTAGAATCTCAAGGTGTAATTGAACGTGTGCAGGCTTCTCTCTGGGCCTCACCCTTAGTAATTTTGCCAAAACCTTCCGGAAAACTGAGACTTTGCGTGGACTTCAAGGCAACTGTGAATCCACAACTAGTGACTGCTACTTTTCCTTTGCCCCGCCCGGAAGATCTTTTTGACAAACTGTGCCCGGGAAAATATTTTTCAAAATTGGACCTAGCAGATGCGTACTTGCAAATACCTGTGGACGACGAATCCCAGCGCGTCTTAGTGGTTAACACGCATCTTGGCTTGTATCGCTTCAAAAGACTGCCATTCGGGTGTGCATCCGCCCCTGCTTTATTTCAGCAATATTTACAAACTATTTGTGCGTCGGTCCCTACTGCTGCGAACTATCTGGACGATATTGTGATCTCAGGAAAGACAGAAGCCGAACATTTGCAGAATCTCCGGACCTTATTTCAGGTCTTGCGTCAGAATGGTCTTCGCTTGAGGAAGGACAAATGTGTGTTTTTTGCTCGTGACTTACCGTACCTGGGCCATGTCCTTAACGCCCAAGGTATACATCCGAGTCCAGAGCACCTTCGTGCCATTCAGGACTTGCCGTCACCGCAGAACTTAAAACAGCTACAGAGTGTCCTGGGTAAGGTAAATTATTATCATAGGTTTGTGCGCAATGCTTCTTCCATTTCAGCTCCGCTTCATTGCTTACGCCGTAAAGGTGTTCCGTTCGTCTGGACGACGGAATGCGAACGCGCCTTTCGCCAGTTGAAATCGGCGTTACTTTCAAATACTTGCCTTACGCCATTCGATCCCCGAAAACCCCTTTTGTTGATGGTAGATGCATCGGATTTCGGGATCGGTGCTGTGCTTGCGCACAAGGATGGCTCGCATGATCGCCCTATTGCCTTTGCGTCAAAATTGCTCTCATCTGCGCAAAGAAATTATTCACAAATAGAGAAAGAAGCTTTAGCTCTAGTGTTTGGTGTTACCAAGTTCCATGACTTCTTGTATGGTCGTCACTTTACAATCATCACGGACCACAAACCTTTGACATCGCTTTTTCATCCGAACAAACCTGTACCTCCACGTACAGCGCAGAAATTCATTCGCTGGTCTCTTTTTCTCTCGCAGTACCGCTACGATATCTTGTATCGGTCCACTGCTAAGCACGGCAACGCTGATGCGTTGTCCCGTTTGCCTGTTGCTGAGGATAAAACATTCGATTCTTCCGAACTTGCTTGCATGTTCATTGATTCGGAAGCCGATGACGTGGTCGCATCGTTTCCGATTGATTTTCGTCGTGTAGCTACAGCCACAGCTGCTGACCCTGTCCTTGCTCCTGTTTTGCGTTTTGTTGCTACGCAATGGCCCTTGTCAAAGTCACGGATCGAGGATCCTTTGGTTCGCCGATTTTTTGCCCACAAGGAGAGACTTTTTGTCCGACGTGGTGTTTTGTTGTTGCGTTCTGATAATGATCAATCCAGAGTCGTAGTCCCACGTTCGTTACAGTCCTCTGTCTTAAAGCTTCTTCACCAAGGACATTGGGGTATAGTGCGAACTAAACAACTTGCTCGTCAGCACTGTACTTGGTTCGGAATCGATGCTGCGATTACGAATATGTGCTCCTCTTGCGTGGCGTGTGCCGAACAACAATCCGCACCGCCGCGGAAATTCTTTGCATGGCCGAAAGCCACTTCCCCTTGGCAACGCTTGCACATCGATTTTGCTGGTCCATTCTGGAATGCTCGATGGTTGGTTGTGGTCGATGCTTTCAGTAATTTTCCTTTTGTTGTCCGGATGTCTTCCACGACGTCTTCTGCCACAATCCAAGCCTTGTCTGCTATCTTTTGCATTGAAGGTCTTCCGCAGACTATTGTTTCCGACAATGGCCCACAATTCATGTCCGCAGAATTTCAGTCATTCTGCCAGGCCAATGGTATTCAACATCTGACATCCGCGCCGTTTTCGCCTCAGTCAAACGGTGCCGCTGAACGATTGGTCCGGACTTTCAAGTCACAGATGTTGAAGTTGAAAGAGTCGCATTCTCGGGAGGACGCTTTGTTGCTCTTTTTGTCTTCATATCGCTCTCAGCCTCGCGATGGTCGCTCGCCGGCTGAGTTGCTTCATGGTCGTTCTCATCGAACTTTGATGTCTTTGCTGCATCCGCCACATCACGTTCCTGTGCTGCGGCAGTCTCCTGCTTTTGCTCCTGGCGACGTTGTCTATTATCGCAACTATCGCGGTTCACGGCGTTGGCTCGCAGGGCGCATTCTTCGCTGCCTCGGCCGCGCGATGTATTTGGTTTTGGGGGCCTCTGGTGAGGTGCGTCGGCATCTCAATCAGCTGCGCCTCTGTCGTCGCCTGGGTTCTGCCGCTCCCCGTCTGCTTTCAGCGACGGAGCCGTCCGGTCAGCGCCCTGGGGACCCATCTACTGGCTCGCCTCATCCCCAGGTGTTACCGACGATGCCTTCCATTTTGCCTCATGGCGTCGCGCCGCCGCAGCCGCCGCCGGCGCCGCCAGCAGCGGACGCTTCGCTGCAGCCGCCTCGCGCCTCCCTGGGTCACGCGCCGCCGCTTGCTTCCCGTGACCAGCCGTCCTCCGCCATGGACCTCTTGCCCGCTCCGGACCAGATGTCGTCTTCGCCCGTCGGGTGCTCCGACCACATGGAGGTCGACCCCGCGGCTCCTCTTATATCATTACGTGCGCATACACCTCATGTTGACGTGCACCCTGGACTAGGTTTGCAGGCGTTTCCTAGCTCCCCTCGGACCGAATGGCCGGGTGCGGGTGGCACAGCCTCGCCTGTTGTTAGGCTCCCCACCTCATCGCATACGTCAACATGGGGTCCTCCCCACGGCGGGCGGAAGCCTTATCTCACGACCGTTCGCCGATTTGCGGGGGAGGAATGTGGTGTCACCGCTAGACACCACACTTGCTAGGTGGTAACTTAAATCGGCCGCGGTCCTGTAGTACATGTCGGACCCGCGTGTCGCCACTGTGTATTCGCAAACGTAGCGCCACCACAGGGCAGGTCACAAGACACGGACTTGACCTCGCCCCAGTTGTACGGACGACATAGCTTGCGACCTGACGTATCAAGTATTCCTCTCATTTGCCGAGAGACAGATTAAATAGCCTTCAGCTAGTCCATCGCTACTACCTAGCAAGGCGCCATGTGTATCATTGCTAATTGCTTACTACTATGCAAGAGATGTATTTCAACAAGAACAAGACTACATTAAAGTTAAGTATATTAAAATCTCTCTTCTTTTCTTTATAGTTTTCATCCAGTCTCCTGTTTCAGAATTTACGCCCGTCTGCGTTAGTTTCGCGTGCACCTAGCCACTCATTGTGTCGAGACCTTAGGGAATCGACACAACACTTATGTTGAATTATTTTCTTGTATTACAGTAGGAGTAATGAGTAAGGACTAATATTTTGTGTTTGTAAGGAGTAGTTCTGATATTACTGTTAGTAGTGATACACAGTTAAAGCTTCAATAATAACCAAGTTGTTGAAAATTAGGTCGACAACATGTATATTACTTTAATGATATTTTTGTGGTAGATGATTGCAGTTAACTGTGCCTTTATTGTGCCATACCTACTGATAATGAAAGGTTAACATTGATGACCATTTGGAGCTCGTGATATAACGTAGGGAATTACATACCAGGGAGTATTATTTACTCCAAGCGTATTATTGTGGGCAAGATTCTGTGGAAGAACTTAGATTAAAATCATATGCGTTCTTGGCGTTCAAAAGGAAATTGTGCACTCTATTTTCAGTTCTGCAATACACCTAGTTTTCCGACTTCCTTGCATAGATACAGATAAGCACGTTTTCTCCCTTTATTGGATCCTCCTTTTCTGCTTTCCCTCTGCGGACCCAGCGCAGATTGTTCTCCGTATCTCTTGATGCAATGTACACATTCCCAAGACTGCCAACATGGTCACCATGGGTGTGATCTGGAGGACGCTGATAGTCTCGGAAGAGGCTTCTGAATTTTGTAGAGTCTCACTGGGATTCTGTGTCTCTGCATCTGCAGCTAAAACTGTGTTTTGGTATCCCACTGCCCTAGATGCAGTCCATATTGAGGTTGGCACAAGTGGCTTACGTGATGTTCAGTAACAACGTAATACGGCGTGGAAACGTGCGCTCTTAATATTAAGCATTTCTCATCGTAAAATTCTACGTGTCTCTTTAATTGCGTAATAAAATCATATTAGCTTGAATGGGGGAATTATCTTCATGATATACTTTGAAGCTTGAGGTGTAGTACAAAGCTGTTGTAAACTTCCCAGGCACAACGAAATTTCTTTATAATGCTTAAAGTTTCTTAGCAGGTTATGTCCATGCCTGTCCTAGTAATCTAGCATGATAGTATTTTAGAAATTAGCTGAGGATAAATAAAGTGGTACTGCAGTTCCGTGGGAAACATGTCTCCGTTTTTTCGTAATTACGTGCTAGAGATCACCATCTGCACAAAATATATTGTATTTCGTTGAATGGTACCCTTATGCTGTATGAGGAAGATAATTTTAGACCTCACATTTCAATTCTTGAGACAGTTAAACTGATGGTACTTACATTCCGACTTAAGTGATTCGTACCCATAACGTCAACAAACATTTTAGATGTTTTGGTTATTCTTGTTTAATTGGCCATATTAATATCCAGTAAATACACTGGTTATATGTGCGTAACAAACACAAAATTTTCATTATTTTCTGTGTTCAGTATCCTGTAATTATTCTTGCTAGATATGTGGATCCGGTGGTATAGCGGTAAAGTGAATGTCTTGGAAGTGGGAGGTCACAGAAACGAATCCTGGTCACACTACTGAGTATTTCAGTCTGCCTTTAACCTAGAAAACAACTCTTTATCACGTGAAAGTTTCCTAGGAACGACACGTGGTTCGCATAAATTGTAGGTCGTCTTCCGAACCTTTCCGAAGTAGGTTTGTTGACGTAAGGTAGGGACACGTAACAAGCTGAAGTGGCGACCGATTGAAAGACACACCAGACACCAAAGTAATAATTATTTCGTGCCTAGCTACGTAACACGATTTGAGAAAGAAAACTAATTCTGTCTCTTGCCACCCAATGAGTCAAGTACAAATCTTCTCCAACATACAGATTCTTTTCTAAGATAGAAAGCTAAGGATGGAATGATTCTGAAAAAACGTGCGAGTCAACCATTGAGTTACAGTATGTCAATCAGTGTCACTATAAAACGTGATGTCGAAAGGGTGGCGGTTTGCTTTCCATTTTCTCACACGTCATGTGGAAACGAAGATTAGTGGCTATGATTCAGTTATAACTGCGTCAAATTAAAAATCTGCGGAGAAGACTTAAATCTCATCGTTGCTATAAATAATTCTACTTTTGGTGAACATGTTCTTTCTAAGTACGACGCTATAGTCGTTTCTAGTCCCTTTTTATTACAGTGTTATACTTCAATCAATGTAAAGTGCATGTCTTGGAAGTGGGAGGTAGTAGGAACGAATCCTGGTCACACTGCTGAGTATTTCAGTCTGCCTTTAACTAGGCTCCACATAACTGGCTATATTTACTTGTGCTTTCCGATACAGTAACTAAGATCTACCTTTTTTATGACCCGGCATTTAAGTATTTCCCCTTCAACAGATAATAATATACAGAACTCCTGTGGATAAACTTATCCTCGTTTATGTCCTTTTGTCGATGTGTACAGCTCCATGTGCTGTTTGTAATGATATTGTTGTGTAATTAACAAAGTCTGTACGAAGAATGGTCTATTCGATAATTAACAAATTATTAAAGTCACTAATAAGGCCACCCTGAATGTTGCCACTGTGCAGTCATTTGAAACAAAAATACAGAGTCGTTTGAAGAGACACGGAGTGTGTGTTAAACTCCTCTGGTCCTGTTGGATAAAACACGGCCGGTGAAACCTCCTACAATTGAGGCTGATTGTTTTGTATGATAATAGTTTGCGACGTCACTGTTATACCATCAACCATCCTATAAACATCAATCTCAGTGGAAATTATTTCATGAACTATTCTTATTCGTCGACAAGTATGCAAGATTTATTACAATAGATTACATGTTGCCATCTCTGTACACATGCGGAATATATTTACAGTATTCTGATCGAAACAGGTTCACTTGAAGATAGAATGGGTAAAAACGTGCAAGGAGAAAAACTAAAGAGAATTCAAAATAAAAATTCAAGATAATGTTTTCGGTATCTACATGTAATTACTGCGTTTAGATAGGGAAATAAAAATGTGAAATTGTGTATCGCCAAAACAAAGTGTTTTGAAGATTGTCGATATACTTTTTACATATTTAGTTCAATAAGTATTACGTAAACATCGTATTTTCAGTGAAGCCAGTTATCTAGATGGAAGTATTTTGAGCCCCTCCCACTACTGGGATAATTCACTTGTTCCACAAGGCATTTTTAGTATATATTTAAAACTTAGTCTCCACAGAACCAGTATTAACTGAGAATTAGTTCTAACTTTCAATAAACTTTAGTAATGTCAAGTATACTTTCTTAATAAGCTACCAAACGTCAGAAATATAATCACACAGTGATGATTGAATGTAAGGAAAGAAACCTGTAGAAAAATAAATGGATACTTTCAAGTAGTGCCTGATCTGTAAGACAGGTCCCAGTACTGGGCTGGGCCTTTCCGGAGGTTGTCTCTTTGGGAGGGTGTATTTTTTAATATAAATGCATTAAAACGTTGTTTTAACACTTTTTTCGTCAGAGGCACTGGTATGGCCTAGCGGCACGTACAGTCACAAATCAGGCACTGCTTTCAAGGAATTTTTATGTTGAAGCCAAATGCGAATGCTAAATGACAGTAAAAGAATAAAATGCCTTTCTCCTGAAAATAAAAATGTCATCTACTTCTAGTGCTTCTACAAATTCTGGATCTACAAAAGGAGCTATTTACGCAAAGTGACTATATCATGATGGTCATACACCTATAAACGCAAATGAAAACATGAGTCGATGTCAACAATGTAATCTAGCAATACAGGACATTTCTGTTTCGTTTTCATTTGATTTCCCAATATTTACATCTCCTGAATGTTCTTACTGCGTCAGATAAATTGCCAGTGGAGCTGTCTCTTGGGAATCAGAATAAAGAGGATTTTAGTTCCGTTAAGTGCGTTGAACTATTCATTCTTTGTCTTGGTCCCATTTTATGCTCGATATGATTTGCGTAAGTAAACTTTGATCTATGACGCAGCTTTTCCCTGTGAAATCCATGTATGTAAACCAGTTATAAGCATGCAACCATTTCATAGACAATCTCAGTCTTTTGTTGTACCAATTTAGTTCAAATTCGAATTTGAGTTCGTTTTTATAATTTCTGACCCACACACTAATGTAACATTAGACAAATTCAGTGCTGCTGGGTTGTAATGACAAATATTTATTTCACTTTATCAGTGCGATCGAAATTTTAGTTCTCCATGTGGAACTGATGGTTCGACACACCAGGGGTAGGACTCGGGTATGTGCGCCAGCCACGGATCGGATCCACCCGTCCGATTGACGACGAGGGCCGGTATGTCGACCAGCCTGTATGTGATCTTTTTGTGGTTTTCCACATACCGCTAGGTGAATACCGTGCTGGTCCCCACTTACCGCCTCAGTTACACGATTTGCAGACGTTTGAAAACTTTCGAATTATTTCATGGCTTACACTAGACACAGACAACTAGGGGTCCACTAATTCCGTACCTGGGGGTTCGGGGTGGCGATAGGAAGGGCATCTGGCCACCCTCTGCCACTAACACTCCCAAATAAAATAATAATCTGGCCACCCTCTGCCACTAACACTACCAAATAAAATAATAACACCGCCGACTCCACGTTGAAGCGGGAGAAAAGCCCAATTAAATTTATGATGTGGAACTGATGGTTTGACGTAAAGATACCACTTCCGGTTTTTTCTTTTTAGTTCCTTGACCACGTAATGGTCGTATTTGGAAGGTGATGTGTTCGGTAAATCGTCCGACAACATAGTGGACTGTCAGCTGAAAAGTCGACTGATGTCCGATGTTTGCACATAGTTTCACGTTGTGCAGTATTACAGCATATTGTGCAATTTCTGATTGTTTTACAAAATTCATAATGTCGCAGATATAGCAGCACGCTTCATCTCTAGGAATGTGACCCATTGCACGTCCAGTAAGTTTAATGTGTTAATGTAATATTTGTAACTGTTGTATTAAAACACTAATGTAAAAGTAAGTTAAACGGTCGTCTGTCATGATGCAAAATAGTCACGCTAGCTTTGAGGACAGAGGCGACGTGTGATTATCTGAATCCCAAAACCATTGTAGATGCATGAATGTACGGCAGTCATTTACAATCACGGAGATGGCGTGGACTGGTCTGCAAATGAATATTTCTCTATTTCTTTTTTATTTTGTTTACTCATTTAATCTGATCTGATTAAGGCTATCAGGCCCCCTCTTACATCGGACCAGGGATTCACAGATACAGTACGCTCTAGTTAACTAAATTATAACAATTTGAATATGAAAAACATTATTGAAATGATATCAGTGTCTGTAATGACGATGGGAGGTAATAATACTGACTATGAAGTAATAAATTTAATGCTGGCGGTACTCGAACTACTACTGGTGCTGCTCCCATTAGCAGTGATAACAGCAGCAGTAATAATGATTATAATAATAACTATAATAACGATACTAATAACAGTAATGAAAGTGACAGATATAAAAAGAATTTATAGGCTTACAAAACGGATATTTTCTTACATAGAAAGATCTGGGGAGAGGAAATTTAAGCAGACTGAATCAGCGAAGAACACTGGGAAATTAGGAAGATGCGGTTGGAAAGAATGAAGTACAAGGGTAACGAGTGCATACTGGGATAGTTGCAGTTTTTAATGCTGTTTTAGTAGATATGTAATTAACAGTCTTCTGAAGCTGTAGATGGTATCCATATCTTTAATATAATGCAGGAGGATATTCCAGAGTCGGGCTTCGAGAAAATGATTGAACGGTGAAATGGGACAGAAAGGATTGTGCCCTGATGGGAATAGGTATTCGTATCATATTTTTGAAACAAGGTCGAAGAGAGATATGGCGGACAACTTACGGTGCTAAGACAGTAGAGACGATAGAGGGTATGGAAAGCTGTGCGCTTGTCTGCACGCAGTCAAGGTAACTGTGTATTCGTATGATGAAGAAATAAAGAATCTGACTTCAGAGATTCATAGCCTGTCATTCATAGCCTGTTCCAGGCGCCAGTGCTTTACTGAGAAAGGACTTGCAGTGTAACATCATTATAATCAATAACCGGAAGCAAAAATGTATCTAAAGGTTCCATTTCTAGCTCAAGAGAGAGGATCTCTTGATCTAAGGCATGGAGAAATGATGATTCCTTCTAGCACACTGCAGTTATGAGCTCAGTCCACTTTAGATTTTCATTTATTTTGATTCCTAGGCTCTTTGATGAAGGAGAGACGTTGATATTCGTCCCATTTAGGGTTAAAGATAGTAGGGATTCCTGATGTTTCGGGATAATGAGTCTCGAATGATCAACCAGTACCGTTTGTCTTTGTCGTGGGCTCACATTGACAGTGCATTCGGGTCAACATTGAGATTCGCTTAGCTGTCTTCAGGTTTACTGGTTTTGCACTTAGGTACTTCAAGTCATCACCGTACATGTGGTATTGGTAGTACGACAAAACGTATGACTCATCATTCACATACAAGAATAGGACATAGGACCGAAGGACCGAATCCAGTGGACCGCCTGATGCTACCTACCACCACTGTGATTTTATGCTGCCAGACATGACGAGCTGCTGGCGAGAGGTCACTTATGACTGAAACCACTGCATTGCACACTGAGAGAAATGTAGGCTGCAAAGTTTCGC
Organism: Schistocerca nitens; assembly: GCF_023898315.1. NCBI lineage: Eukaryota > Metazoa > Arthropoda > Insecta > Orthoptera > Acrididae > Schistocerca > Schistocerca nitens. The sequence goes on along the minus strand of NC_064621.1, from coordinate 314,840,617 downwards.
AAGCAGAGAGCGTCAAAGGCTTTGATGAAGAAGCACATGATACTTGCTGCGTGTCCACTCACGGTAACGTTCAAGTCATCTGTTACCTTTATTAAGGCTGCGATATTTACGGAAACCCGACTGGCGTTTGCGTAGTAGTTTGTCGGTAGTTAGGTAGTTCGTTAGCTGGAAATAACATGAGTTGTGAAAAATAGTCGTCTCAAGGAGGCATCACGTCAGCAGCGAGCGGTACGGTTTCGGTCCTTTGTTACTGCCGCTGTTTGGCGAATAAGAGTGTCCACAAGTTACTTCAGATACGACGTATCCAGATGAAGCTACCCACTGATTACTAGATCGGGCAGAGGTGTCAAACTGAGGGGATGCTGACAGCTAGACTCGTTCGTTATTCAAAATATTCCCAACTATATTCTGTGGGACCAAGAAGGAATGCTTCAGCAGGCCAGTAGAGACACGATTGTGTGCACAAGTGCATGCGTCCCTCTGAACGGGGCTGTCGACATCTTGGAATAACGGAGCGACCACAGGGTAGTCGTGCCTTTTTCTGTCATCAGTCTTCTGACTGGTCTCATGTGGCACTGCTCGAATTCTTCTCATGTGCCAACCTCTTCACCTCAGAGTAGCACTTGCAACCTACGTCCTCTTCTATTTGCCAGCTGTATTTCGATCTCTGTATTCTTCTACAGATTTTGCCCTCTACAGCTCCATCTAGTTACGTGGAAGTCACTCCCTGGTATCTTAACAGATTTCCTACTATCATGTCCCTTGTCTTTGTCAGTGTTTTCCAGATATTCCTTTCCTCTCCGATTCTGCGCACAGCCTCCTTATTCCTTGCCTTATCAGTGTATCAAATTTTCAACATTCGTCTGTAGCACCACTTCTCAAATGTTGCCTATTCAGGTTTTCTCACGGTCCGTGTATCACTACCATACAATTATGTGCTCCAAACGTACGTTCACAGATAGTTCTTCCTCAAATAAAGACTATGTTTGATGCTAGTAGACTTATTTTGCCCACGAAGCCCTTTTTGCCAGTGATACACTGCTCTTGATTTCCTCCGTGCTACGTCCATAATCGATTACTTCCTAGGTAGCAGAATCTCTCAACTTCATCTGCATCGTGACCATCAATCCTCACTTTAAGTTTCTCGCTGTTATCATTCCTGAGCTTCGCATTATTTTCATCTTTGTCCCATTTACTCTCAGTCAACATTCCAACATTCTGTACTCATTAGACTGTCCGTACCATTCAACAGATCAAGTAATTCTTCTTCCTTTTCACTCAGGACAGCAGTGTCATCAGCGGATTATATAATTGGTGTCTTCTTACCTTGAATTTTAATTCCACTCCTGAAACCCTCTTTTATTTGCATCACCGCTTATTCGATGTACATTTAAACAGTAAGGGCAAAAGACAACATCCCTGTCTTACACCCTTCTTGAACTGAAAACTTCGTTCATGATCGTCCACTCTTATAGTTCCTTTCTGGTTCTTGTACGTGTTGTATATTACCCGTCTCTTCCTATAGTTTACCCTTATGTTTACCAGAATTTCGAACATCTTGCACCATTTTCCAGGTCGACAAATCCTATGAACGTGTCCTGATTTCTCTTTAGTCTTGGTTTCATTATCAACTGGAAAGTCAAATTGCCTCTCTGATGCCAAACTGATCGTCATCTAACATATTCTCAGTTTTCGTTCATATTCTTCTGTGTTATATTCTTGTCAGCAACATGGATGCATGTACTGTTAAGCCCACTTTGCGTAACGCTAATTTTCCTTCAAGACATGTGCAATGTAAACATTTAATTAGATGAAATGCCTATGTGGAATTCCACTGTTTATAACAGCTTTCGAATAGCCATTGGATCCAGTCTTCAAAAATGCAGTCGGCTTTCTCAGAGAGGTTAATTATGACACACAGGGAATCACATTTTTCAGTAAACTAAAATTCACCTAAGGAATAATTACAGCACCTGTCTTATAATGGAACATGCCATGATGTGCTCTACACTCTATAGGAATGAGAAATACTCTCTCCAGTAACTTAATCTCAAAACCAAGCAATGGAAATAAAGCAAATCTCAAATGTTAGGCCACATTGATTATAATGCTACTCTTAACTATGACTTACTAAAACGTTACCAATGTTTGGACAAACTTGTGACATTAAAACAACTTTTCCACAATATGATTTCAAAGCATCTTCTTTCAGCCAAAATCTCCCCTCACCCCACACCTCTATCTCTCTCTCTCACTCTCTCTCCCTCACACACACACACACACACTACAGGCAGCAAGTTAATAATCTTAACCAAAAGCATAGCTATGAAATATGTTTACTTCTAAAACAATGTAAAGGAAAAACGCATAGCAAGGCAAGTGGCCTGATTTAATATGTTTATTGCTTTAACAAAGTGTAGATTAATAAGCAACAGCATCAGTACATAAAACTTAAAAGCACTCACTCGATCAAAACGCAAATATCGGGGAACCGTCTGGGCATAGAATGTACCACTTGAACAGAATGCTCTCAAGCACAGTGAGACTTAAAAGTAATACGTGGCCTGTATTAATGCCAAATTTGACAATTGTTTGCATATCTGCGCTGTCCTTCGTTTGCCACTATGAAAGTCCACAGCAAATACAGTGACATTCTGCCAAAAAAACAGATGGGAAGAGCCATACTCGTTGTGTCCTTTGTCCCTCAACGGGAAAAGCCAACTCGTTCAAGCGCACACACACTCGTAATCTCGACGGTCAATTAGCCGGACCGCAAACACCACACCTGCCTGTCAGTGCTCAGTTATAACTATAGCTCGAACTCCACTTTACATGCAGATAACCCAGTAAACATCTACTATATTCGTAAATGCTGCCGTCGAACTTCCATCCAAGGTAACACCGTGCCAACTTACTGGTATCAGTTTCACATGCGAACACTGTCCCACTATTCTCACTCGCTCTTGCACTCGCTGGAGGTGACAAGGCTATGAGCCTACGAGCGTACAGTGCTTTAACCATTGCAATACGAAAGCCAGGTGTATGTTGTGCCCACCTACTGAGGATATTTTAATCTAATCATATTAGGTATTGTCAGGTTCAGTATCTTACATATCAATATCCCTTCAAAAACTTTGCTCTGGGTAAAAGTAAATAACAATTAACGACTTTTGTGTTTTAAAATTTTTTAGTGTGGGCATGAAGTATTCCTTCCCTTTGACAGCACAAGTTAGGCTACTGAAAATGTGATGATGTTCCTATGAATCTGCTAAATGACGTTTTCGTGTTCTGGACCCTACTGACACATCAGAACGTCTCTAAAAAGTATGATCTTTATGAAGGTCCGCAACAATAAACTAACGTTTCTTATTACTTTTTAGGTTGGGCTAATGTATCCCCGCATTGGTAATACGCATTATGAAAAATGCGTTGGTATTGCTAGGCATAAAGGCTTATCACACGACCAGGCCACCACCTACAGGGAGGCCGGGCAAGGCGTTAGTAGGAGATGCAGCCCCGATATCCTCGAATATCAATGTCCAACCGGCTCACAGCCTTCTTCGTTGACGCTCTGAATGATAAATCGAGTAGTTAAATTCACGATGTACTCTGGGGATGTTCAAACATGGTGTATCCCCTCTGCTACTATGTCTCGTTTCCACTTTCACCCATCTTACGATGTTTATTCCAATCAGCCGACTGACGCGTACACATTTCTCCACAGCGATGACTTCTACAGGTGTGAAGTAACGCATGGTCGCGTGCTACCAGTTCTATATCACCTACAGATCACAAAAGTGACGAAAGTGTCTTTTCACGGTATTGACAAGTATTTTATCTGGTTTTCATATCTCTGGCCCATGATTGAAACTAAATAACTAAATGAGGCCAGCCAAGTGAGAATTTAGTCTAGATCCGCCTGAATATGATGTGTTTTACTTACTGCTCCATTCGGTCATCAGAGGTGAAATGTGGCTCATGCGTGTATCTAGGCATAAGTGAAAAACATCTTCAAATGAAAGCAAAGCCTGCACAGTCTGTAGAATTGGGTTCAAGTGATCCCCCGAAAGGCATCATCTGTTTGCACTGATAACATACACCCCAGCGATCGGTATTTCATTCCCGATACCTTTATGTACTCGAAGAATTGAAGAGTAATGTGGTAGTGCAGGACATTAATACCCACACTCGCAATGGACGCCAACACATGTTTTAATTGGCATATGGTACGTAATCTTCGACTTATATTGATGATCAAAATTTATATTTACAATCGTTTTGATGACTCGATTTTAACAAAATTTCGTTCAAGTCCGCAGCGAACTAATTTCACCTTCATTCTTCTACTAATAATGGTTCACTTCGAAGAAGGTCGACAGGATATTTAACAGTGATCTTCTTTCATTCTTGCCTTAGACGCTGTCTTTCTCGATCCTGTAATGGCCACAGTTATTACGGAAATACTACGCTTCAATTGATCCGCAGAAAGAAGATATTCGAAGAAAGATTAGACGACATCTACGTCGCATCTCGTCATGAACTATTTCATACGCCAAAACGACTGGACATTTACCATCAGAAAATGCGAACTCAGGAGCACAGTTTTTGAAATCCGAAATCAGTGTTAAATTTGACGTTTTCAGTGATTTGCCTGGTTCCATTACGTCGGATTATACGATGGTTTCCTTCGTAAAGGAATTACTTTCTTCATCCCACGCAAGTCTATATTGTCGTTAGTCCTCCCCCAGTGGGCCGAATGGAAAACCAAAGAGTCCTTCATTATAACTCATTGGAAGCTTGTTTTATTCTTAAGCATCTGAGACCGGATCTTTGTCTCTTCTAATGATATTGGTTGGTGCCAGGTGCTGGACTTGTAGATACTGTAGATAGCGTGAAAAGAGAAATTCGTATCCGAAAGTGTATCATACTGTTCTCACTGTATAATTGCAAATAAAATGTTCACAAGAATCTTTCATAACTGTGTCTATATCACCTTATGAATTCCGTAACGGTACAGTAAATAGAGTAGGTATTTTGTACTTGATAAGGAAGTGCTATCTGCAATAGAACATACGCCACTGCGATCGATCTGTGATTTAGATACTGTCATCTTTGTGGTACTGCTTAGTGCTTTCTTAGATCGCCTCGGTTTCTGGTCAGGTACTGTATTCCACCATACGAATCGAGAGAGAGAGTACAATGATTAGCACACTGGATTCGCGGTTCACGTCTACGTCTACGTCTGGCCGTCCATATTGAGATTTTCTTTGCTTTCGTTAAATCGCTCCAGGGGAATGAAAGAGCACGTTCTGCTTTCTTTTCCCACCGCTGAAATACTGCGAACTTGGGCTCTAGCTCTAATGACCTCGTTGTCGACGACACACTAAATATTAATCTCGCTTCCTTCCTTACTTCCTTCTGTGCCACGAGAACCCAGATTTACCATGACTAGCTCAATGCGACCACTCTGAAATTGCTTACAGTTCCAAAGCAGACACATTAAGATTATGTCATGTCCACTTCTCAGCACTTGTCTTCACTATATTTAGAATTTATCTGCTTTTGTGTGCGGCGCGGTCTGAGGTGCCTTTTCACGGTCTCCGTCGGAGGTTCGAGTCCGCTCTCGGGCTTGGTTTGTGCGTTGTCCTTAGCGTAAGTTAGTTTAAGTTAGATTAAGTAGTTTGTAAGCTTAGGACCGATGACCTCAGCAGTTTGGTTCGACAAAGACTTACCACAAATATCCTAAAATTTTCTGCTTTTGTGAGATTAAGGACTGCCATTAAGTTGCCTGATGACCAATTAAAACAGTTTCTGAGAGACTCACGAGACAAAAACCCCATTTTTTGGGTATATGCACTCTACGACAGAAAGAAGGAAAGAAAGACGCACCACCAAGGAATATCCCGAAAGGGACAGGAATAGTAGATGTGATGTACATGAACAAGCCATCAATTACCTTTCAGAAATCATATTTGATTGATTGAAAGTAACAGCTATATTGTTACTTAAAATCCGTCTTGATTGCAAATTTTTTTATTCATATGACCGGTTTCGGTTCATTCAGAACCATCTTCAGATCTGTAAAAATAATGATACTAATTTACTACTTCACGGAAGAAAATCTTTTTCATCCTATCTAATCAATATCAAATGTACCAGAACGTACCTGATATTTCAGTTACAGGAGAAACCCGTCCAAATCCAGCAACTTTCACATGCTACATCACATAAAATTGGTTGGCAGAGTGCACGTCATTTATATTAATTATAACACTATTACCGACAGGTGGCGTCTGGTACATTTGTTACATTCCATTTGCACATACTGTATTCAGTAGATCTTTTTTTTTATATTAAAAATACTTAATTAAAATATGTAGATGTCAAGGTTAAAATCTGTACTTGTCAATATTAAAAAACAGTAAAATTAACATTTTTATAGGATCTAAAAAGCATAGGGCGATTTATATATCTGTGGTGCTGGTGTGAACTTGTTTTCCTCTACGGTCTGTTTCCGTGGTTCCCGCCATTTTGGTGTTGTGCCGCGGTCCGCTCAGTCGTCTGATGTCCATCGCCGCGGGCAAGAAGGCCGCACAGGAGGGCCCCGTCAACGACGCCAGGCGCTGCACGCATCTTCCGGCTTCTCCACCGCGCACCATCTCTCACCCCTCGGGCTGGATCTCCACACGCAACAGTTGTCATCTTAGTAGGTCGTCATAAATGCTAAAATAGGCGTTATGATCGAATTAGCTTTGCTCGTTGAGGATGAAATCCGGATCTTTATTTATGTGGGTGTATATTTCAATCTCTTCCAAAATGTTAAGAAACCGTCCCTTATGAGCTCAATGTAGGATGTCTGAATTGTGTTCAATGTTCGTGACTGAGTGCTTAGTCGCAGCCATATGTGCCCCAAAAGCTGTTTTGTTTTGTGAGTAGGTGTGCTCCCTGAATCTGGTTTCAAAGTTCCTACTAGTCTGCCCTATATATTGTTTACAGCAGTCATTACATTTGATCTTATATACACCTGAATCCTGAAATTTGTTCCTACTATTACATATTATATGCCGGAGCTTCAATTTTAACGTGTTATTTGTTCGGAACCCTATTTTAACGTCGGATTTACTAAAGCATCTTTCAATTTTGTCTGTAATTCTTCCACTGTAAGTGAGAGCTACATATTTTCTCTTGTTGTTCCTCTTAACTGCTACTTGACTTCCTTCTATTTGTTCCATTTGCCTCTTCTTTATCTTCCTATAAACATTCATCAACTGCTGACACGTATATCCGTTCGCTACGGTCACTTGTTTTAAAATACTTAACTCCTTTTCTACTTCCTGTTGGCTTAGTGGCAATCTTAGTAGCCTGTATACCATGGAAGTAAAATATGCCCATTTGTATCGCGGTGGGTGACAAGAGCGCTCATTGATAACTAGATCTGTACACGTAGGTTTTCTGAATATGCTAAAATCATGCTTCCCATCTTTCTTTATTAGTGTTAAATCTAAGTAATCTATACGGTTGTTTTCTTCAAATTCCATGATGAATCAAATTTTCGGGTGTTGAGAGCTCATTTTTTGTACTAAGTTTTCTATATCATTTTTATCTCCTTTGTATAATGAAATGGAGTCGTCAACATATCTCCTGTAATATACAATTTTAGGATTTTCATCAAAGAATTTGTTTTCTAAGTGATTTACAAAAGTATCAGCCAGAGTACCAGCTAAACTGTTCCCCATTGCCAGCCCGTCTTTCTGTTGATAAATTTTACCATTGAAAGTAAAGTAATTGAACGACAAGACTTGTTCCAACATTTACACTAGTTCAATCACTCCCCCCAGTGCCAATTTACCATGAGTGAAGAGATTGTTCTTAATGATCTCAATCGTTTCTTTTACGGAAATGTTTGTGTACAGATTGGTGATATCCAATGAAGCTAGTGACGCATTCTGAGGAATAAGTACGTCTTTAATTTGCTCGGCAAATTCGTAGCTGTTGCTAATGTTGAAAGTCCGACGATATGTATATGCGGCCTTCAATCTGTTCACAGAGGAGGAAAAGTTTAAACTGAAAGTAATGAATCCGCGAATCCCCGAATTACGGTCACAAATAAAGTTCCATAAAGTTGAAAAACCGATTCGCCCAATCGTTAATAACACCAGCAGCCCAAGTTATAAATTAAATAAAGAGCTAAATAACAGATTGAAGGCGGCATATATTTTTAATATAAAAAAAGATCTACTGAATACAGTATGTGCAAATGGAATGTAACAAATATACCAGACGCCACCTGTCGGTAATAGTGCTATAATTAATATAAATGACGTGCACTCTGCCAACCAATTTAATGTGACGTAGCATGTGAAAGTTGCTGGATTTGAACGGGTTACTCCTGTAACTGAAATATCAGGTACGTTCTGGTACATTTGATATTGATTAGATGGGATGAAAAAGATTTGCTTCCGTGAAATAGTAAATTAGTATCATTATTTTTTCAGATCTGAAGGTGGTTCTGAGTGAACCGAAACGGGTCATATGAATAAAAAAATTTGCAATCAAGACGGATTTTAAGTAACATTATAAAATCACTGATTGCTGTTATCCCATAAGACATTATGTCTGTTTTTGGAAAGTAACAGCTTCACAAACAGAGCAAGTTAATAACGCGGGGTCCATCTCTGGCCCTTCTGCAAGCAGTCATTCGGATTTCCATTGATCGATAGGTTGCTGGATGTCCTCGTGAGGTGTTTCGTAACAAATTCTGTCCAACTAAATAGTCAAAATTCCGAGCTGGTTGCAGGACCCTGCCTATAATGCTCCAAAAGAACTGAGGAGAGACCCTATGACCTTGCTGGCCAAGGCAAGGTTTTGTAGGCATGAAGCAAGCAGAAGAACCTCTTGTGTGGGGCAGGGTATTTTCTTGTTTAAACGTAAGGCCAAGAAGGTTTGACATCAACAGCAACGTAACAGGGTTCAGAATATTATCGACGTACCGCTGCGTTGTAAGGGTGCAACAAATGACAACCAAAAGGGCTCTGCTATGGAATGAAATGGCACCCCAGGCCAGCATTCCAGCTGCTGGGCCGTATAGCGGGCGACAGTCAATTTGTTACCCCACTGATCTCTGGCCGTCTCGAGACACGTTGCACTCTTCATCGGGGCTCAGTTCAAGGCGAGACTCATCACTGAAGACAATTCTGCCACAGCCAACGAGATTCCAGGTCGAATGTATCCTACACCCAGCATACGGGGTCAGTAGTAGTTGGCACATGCGTCTTGGTGAGCTCAGCTCCCTTTCTGTGAGCCGCGTAGTAATAGTTCTTTTGCTCACCAAAGCACCAGCTGCACGTTGGATCGTTGATAGTGATGATTCGGGGATCTGTGTACCTCTTCATGATTGCTGGGTACTTAAGTTGCGCCATCTCTCTACGTCGACCGCTTACTTCTTGACGATGTTTTCGATCATAGGTCACGAAATCCTGGCAGCATCTTCGAAAAGTGGCTTCACTCCTACTCAAATGTTGAACGATTCGCCGATTACTGCAGCCGACGTCTTTGACCACAACTACACGTCGTCTCTCATATGCTGACTTCTGCGTATGTCGTTGACGATCTCGTCTGTGATGCATAGTTTCTGTCCAATTGGGTGCACGGAATGTAATTCGCGGAGACCTTATGCCATGGCATCGACATGTCCCCTGTTTGCTATCTTTGTCACCTGCATGGTAAAATTGCGCTGCAGCGTTAGGCATTCATCCATCGGCCGTCGACCGATGCGGTCGCAGGTTCCAATCCTGCCTCTGGCATGGATGTGTGTGATGTTCTTAGGTTAGTTAGGTTTACGTAGTTCTAAGTTCTAGTGGCGTGATGACCTCCGATGTTATGTAGTGCTCAGAGCCATTTGAACCATCGGCCGTCACAGCTTACAATTCATGTTGAGAGGATACTGCATTTTTGCGGCGTAACTGGAAATGTGCGAAGATATGTACCTTGGCTTAGAAGAACAGAGTCTTGTTGAGACGTACAAAGTTGCACGTGTCTTATTTTTCATATTAGCGACGTTTGGGCTGCTCATGTATCGGGCCGCTGTCGCAGGGGGACAGCTATGTGCCGATGGACCGCCAAGAACGATTAGAGGAGAGATGGTCTGCATTGTTAAAGGAAAATGTGTATTTAACAGATATCTGTGTCGTATATTTTTCAGGATGTGGTGTTTGGGATATTGAGGTGACTCCGCGTAGTCGATTAATACCTCATGGATCATTATTTTAACGAACATTTTGCCGCAATTTTTAAGCTGATGATGATGTGTGACTAACTAACGTTAAATCATGACTTCTGTGTGCAAGAAAACTACCAGGGAAACAGCAGTGTAACAGCAAACAACGAGAAAACTATTGGAATAGACTGATTATTGTGGAAGGTCTCCAGTAAAAATAAAGATATATTACAAATTTACATCTGAAAGCAGAAACTACGAGAGAACGTTGACCGAGTTTATAAAGTGTCCCTCATAAGTGTCTACGAAGAATTTTTACATCTACCTTATCAAAGGAACATGCTAATGTGACACTGATAGACATGATTTGTGTTATCTTTGCCCCTGTGGGAGACTATGTTACTATATGTTAGCATTATCAGCAGAAGATATCGTTTAAACGTTAAAAGAGATTGAATAACTAAATTTAGACATCATTAGTTGTGCTGGTAAATCTAAATTTCTATACAAATACTTCGCTAGAATACGTGAAGGTCTTGGGAACATACATTGAATAGAATCTGTAAGATATTTGACAAAAGCAGACCGAGAGGCCACCATGTGTATATAGGGGATTATGTGGTAGCTCACCATATTTGGTGACGTTCTTAGATACATTTGTGAATTGCAAATGTACGCTTTGTTGTCCTCACGTGTCGATACGTCTGACGTCGGCAGATGCTATAGATCTTAGTATTATCAGAGGGTATTATTTAGTAGTTTGCTTTGAAAAGGAAATGAGAAAACGTTTGTATAGATTTTAGAGACCCTTGGCACCATAGCTGTGATTGGTAAATATCGCAAGATTGTTTAATAAAAGATTTACCTCTGTGTCACTACTACCAAAAACTAGAGTAAGGCTAACACCTAACATTATATTAGTCAGTTATTAACGTCGCATATTACAGTTTTGAACATGGTTGGCACTGAAAGAAATTCCTTTAGAATAAACAGGACGCGTATCGCAAGTGATTTAATGAACTACTGAACTTTGTGTAGGAGCAACTGTGGACTTACGACTGTGAATAGGGTGTTTCCGCTGGTTATTGTTGGTAGAGAAGGCAACTTTGCATCGTCATGGTTTAAGCTAGAGGACGACGAATTCTATAAAAAATAGAGCTTAAGGATCGAACCGAAGACTTTTTTATACTCGTTACTGTCCGATAAAGTACTGATGTCTAAAGTACTAACATTACCGTCATTTTTCTCCCTTAATATGTTTTAAACTAATGAGGGATCATAACAGTTATTGACTGCAATAATTTCTGTTAAATTCATCTCATAATTAAGATTGTCTGGTGACAAAGATTTAGAAACTGCACGATGAGTGGCTGAATGGAAAATTCATTTTTAGGGGAATGAGGGTGAACTGAACTGGCGGCCACAATCTGGTCTCTATTTGTGGCTTTTCGGAATACATCGAAGAAAAGTCTGTCGTTGTCTATGGCAATACAGACGCCCAACTAATGTAGCTGACGGTCACAATTATCTAATATACAAGTGAAGCTGATTTTTTCGCGAAGACTATCAAAAATTCCAAACAGTTGTTCAATACCTTCCTGGCAGTCACTGTATATGAGTAAGCGTCGTCTGCTTACCGAGAATATGACAAAATACCCAGATAAGTAGCTGCAAAATTATTGAAGAATTTTTCTTCCTGCGAATTAATGAAAAAATCGGCCAAGATGCCTTCAAGTGGATTACCCATAGCCAGAACGTCAGGCTGATGGAACAGTTTGAACTGAAAGCAATATAGTTGAATTTTATTCAGCCCCTACCAAACGAATAACATCTGTGGTTTGCTCATCAGAAATATGTGTTTTAAATGTAAGTACGGTTTTCTTTTCAACCATGTCAATAGTTATCTGAACGCTTACATAATTGTATAGGTTCGCAATATCTAATGAAAAAAATTACTATACTGATCACACTGTAAATTTTTGATTTTACTCACTTGGTTTTGACTATTGACAGAATACTTATTTAGAAAGACAAAGGGCTTTTTTTACTTTATCGTGAGAAAACGTTGCTAACACATCAAAGCACTGTTCATACGGTTCACAATCGGACGTGTCGGATGGTGAGTTTTACATACGTTTAACTGAGAAGAAATTTTGGTGCCTATGGATTTATATTAATAATCTGTTTCGTACGACAATTTTTAAGGAAGAGCGTAGCGCCATTATTGGCGAATCTAAATTATTTTTGTATCGGGAGTGTCGGGTCCTCATCTAGCTCCGAAACATTGTTCTCTTCAAAAAATTGTAATGTTTTAGACATATACTCGTCCTGAGTACCTAAGATTACAGCATTCGCCTTGTAAGATTTGTTGTAAGAGCTTGACATGAATGTTTTTGATCAATTTCCTATCATAAACATACTGAGAGGAGATTTTAACGGCTATTACATACACAACGAGCTACTCTCGCTTGTCTAGAAGCGTCAATTTTGACACTATCAAGTCCTATTTTAAGATCTACAATCATACTTTCTGCAACATATTTGTCTGACAGGATAGGCATTACATTGTATTTAAGCCCCTTTTCTCGCAAGGCTGGTTTTGCTGGTGTATAACCTATTTCGGTCCTATTTAGTAATCCTTACAATGTTAGGTATCGAATATTTATTGACAAAAGTGGCATTAATGTACACAGTTTCGCTTTTGCGGATCATTTGTTAATTTCTTGTCACAAACCGAAAAGTTTTAGAGACATTTACATGTTTCGTGGAGAAAATAGAGGTCGCAGGCTCGACGTACTGCAAGAGCTGGAGGTTTTCAAGCATATTTCTTAGAAAGATTGCCTCATCCTCAACCAACAGTTACAATCATGTACCAAAAAATTTTCCAGTGACTTTCATGCACTACCAACAAAATTTTGATTTTGTGTTTAGTGTGTTTTCCTGCCTCTAGTCCGAAACATGTTTTCTTCAAATCTCTTATAGATAATTACTACTGTAATTCCTTGATGCAGATGTTTTTCTGGACTGTGTAGCTGTTTGTGTAAATATTCTACAATATTCGGAACTTTATGTAATGGTCATTTCTATAAAGACTAATAGACGTCCCTCAGTTGTACCTCATTAACTTCATTTCGTTGTACTTTCAGAAATTCATTAAGCTCTCATCCTTTGAATTTTTGTTTTCATAATTAAGTGTTGCTTATTTCATTAACCTCTGTTGTAATAGTTGAAACTGGCACATATCACTGTCCACGCCGATGTTTTCGTAATAGCAATGTAAGCCGATCAGTTTGATGTTTACTACAAGGTATACGTACCAAACGCAGGAGCATTTTTAATTTTAATTTTTGATTTGAGCATATCTGCTCGTAATTTTGACTACTGCTTGCTCGCAATGTAACTGTTAAGTAACAACTGTGTTACGACATTTTCATCTTTATTAATGTTTCTGTTCTAATTTATTTTTCTACGTATTTTATAGGGTTGTTAAAACTTCATTCCGATGAAGACGTTCTTAGAGGTGTTTCTTAGAGGTGTCGAAACGTAGGTCAAGGCACGAAATAACATTGTGATATTTAATTTGGGATCCACTGTGCATTACAATATTAATATTTGCTATGTAACATCCAGTCAAATTGATGTGAATGCCTACGTTAGACGTTAACGTGCAATAACCATTCACAGACTACTAGCACTGAACGGTATAACAAGTCGGTGGGACATACAGTGCATTCGTTGTCTTAATGCGGGAAAGGAGCGGTTTGTCTGACGTACGAATGAACAAGATCATTCGCTTTCGGAACAAGGTTGACAGTGTTTCCAAAACGACAACGTTCGCAAATTATTCGTATGCCGCCTTGCATAACGTAGACCGACCATGACAAATTGACGCTATCCGAAACTGGCTCTGAGACAGCTGCGGTGAACCACAGGACTTAGATGACAGGGGTGAATCACGGCTTCGGATATGTGTACGGAGAATCGTAACATCTCACCCGGATGAAACAAGGAGCTAGCAAAAATGTCTCAGAAACTGCTATTGAGCGATCGTTGCTGCGTGCAGGCCTTCGCAGCAAGCGTCTGGTTCACATAACCTTGCTAAAATGTTTTCATCACCTACGAATGCTGGAATCTGCCCACAAATGCCGTAAATGGACGTAGACTGGGTGGTAACAGGCGGCCTTTCCATATGAATCACATTCATGCTCCACAAGACAGACGGCCGTTGACGTGTATGGTGTGAAACGGCTGAAAAGACACCCTGCAACAACTGAGGGAGAGTTTCCTATGTTATCACTTCATTCAGGAAGGCACTTTTTATCAATACAAGTATGTATCTATCCTAGAAACCATGTCCACCTCTAGACGCAGTTCATCATTTTCCTCGGCGCTATGGCACCTACCACCGGGACAGTCAAACATGTCACACAACTCGCACTGTACATTCGCGGTTCGAAGCGCATCACGATGAGTTGATGGTACTCAACTACCCCCCCCCCCTCCCGCCAATCCGCTGGAGTTGAGGATCTGTAGGACCACCTCGATAGCGCTGACTGCGCCATGGGTCCTCAACTGAACCTGCAAACTCAGAGGAGTCCGCATGGCTGTGCATCCATGTCGATATCTTCCACAACCTCAGACTTTCTTCCTTCACATGTCGCGCTACAAATGGTTGTTATGAAATCTTTAGGCGGTTGGTCACATTAGTGTGCTCTATAGTGTATATTGAAAGTAAATCGAAGCAAGAATAAAGTAATGAGAGGTAGCAGGAATGAGAATAGTTTGAAATTTAACATCAAAACTTGGAAAGTTAGGTGAAGTGACAATGTAAGGAAATGGTAGTTTTATTGGTTATTTACTTATTTAGCCTTGAAGCCCTCTGTTACAACATACCAAAGTTATTACAGAACCTCAACAATAATGATAATGATAATAACTTTATTGATAGTAAGAGTAATAATAGTAACGTTAGTGATATTAGTAATAACAATAATAAGCACCGTGGAAGCCTGGGAAAAGAATAGGCCTCCGGTATGTTCTGCCAGTCGTAAAAAGCGACGAAAAGAACAAACCACTAATAGGGCTAACACCCCTTTTAGTGTGATTTGTTGTTTCAGGACAGAACCAATGAAGCCTCGGACAAGTGCTGTCATGGTCGGGGACGACGCTTGAAACCTATGCCCGTCCACAATGGTAACGACACTGCTAGCCACATGGAAAATGATTTCAATCCAAATAGAGGTGTTATGCAGGATATGCTTCCTGCAACCACTCTAGAAGAAAAACAAAGACAGAGGATGAAATTGTCACATGAAATTAACCGACACCCCATGTTCTGTTATTACCAAGCAACAAACTTAGGAACCAACACAACTGCATACAGATCACAAGTATACACAACTTTCATTACCACATACCCAGAATTTAAATTTTTAGCACGACAGCGACTAGCTGATCAGATCAGTGTAATAATAAAAAATAACAGTATACCACAGTCAGAAATAGAAAACACCAAACAACAAGTACAACAAATACTGGAACAAAATAATGTGCAACAGAAAAAGAAGAAAATACAATAATGGACTCAAACATTCCAGAGCAAACAAACAAAGAACAACACACATCAATGAATTAGAGGAAAACGAAATACTGTGACAGCCACCACAACAAGCACAAATAGAACACGAAGTGACACACATGTTAGATATACGTATAAGAAAAATTTCAGGTGATATATATATAGAATACAAAGACACAAATACAGACATCAGACCATTCTTGCATAGACCAACAAATAAGCTACAAGTCGAAACAACAATAACAACTATCAACACAATCATACAGAACAAAATAAATGAAAATACAACTGTGAAAGTATTACAACTACTGGTTTATATAGGATCACTCACTACACTAAATATACACACTAGGCAGAGATCAGAACCAACCAACACATAGAAGAAACCCACAAAACCAGCATGGCAACAAGGGCTACAGATCAGAATAGAAAAACTGAGAAAAGACATCAGACAGCTAACACAATTTATAAGAAATGAAATATCAGACAAAAACCGAAAAAGGTTTGGTAAGATCTCACAACAAGAAGCGATCGAGCAATTAGATGAAAAGAAGCAGAAATTAAAAGCATTGGCCAAACGACTTAGAAGATACGAAAAAAGTGAAAATAGAGGGAAACAAAACCAAACATTCAACAGAGACCAACAGAAATTTTACCAGACAATAGATAGCACACACATTAAAATAGATAATCCACCCAACGTAACAGATACAGAACACTTCTGGAGCAAAATATGGTCAAACCTGGTACAACACAACAGACATGCACGGTGGATACAAGCAGAAACAGACACATAGAGGAAGATACCACAAATGCCTGAAGTGATAATTTTGCAACATGAAGTCACCCTAGTAATAAATTATGCATACAATTGGAAAACCGCAGGAAAAGATAATATAGCAAATTTCTGGCTAAAGAAGTTCACCTCAATACATTCACATCTAACTAAATTATTTAACAGTTACATTGCAGACCCATACACAGTCCCTGATACACTTACACAAGGAATAACTTATCTGAAACCTAAAGATCAACCAGACACAGCAAACCCAGCAAAATACCGCTCCATAACATGCCTACCAACAATATACAAAATATTAACTTCAGTCATTACACAGAAATTAATGACACATACAACACAGAACGAAATTATAAATGAAGAAGAAAAAGGATGTTGCAAAGGAGCACGAGGATGTTAAGAGCAACTGATAATAGATGCAGAGGTGACATATCAAGCTAAAACTAAACAAAGGTCGCTACATTACACATAAATTGATTACCAAAAACTTTTGATAGTGTACCCACTCATGGTTACTAAAAATGTTCGAAATATACAAAGTAGATCCTAAATTGATACAGTTCCTAAACATAGTAATGAAAAATTGGAAAACCACACTTAATATACAAACTAATTCAAATAATACCACATCAAAGCCAATGCAGATTTAGTGTGGAATATACCAAGGATACTCATTAACTCCTTTCTGGTTCTGCCTTGCTCTGAACCCACTATCCAACATGCTAAATAATACAAATTATGGATATAATATTACTGGAACTTACCAACCTAAAATCACAAAATTACTATACATGGATGATCTAAAACTAATGGCAGCAACAAATCAAGAACTCAATTAATGACTAAAGATAACAGACGTATTCAGCAATGATATAAATATGGCTTTTGGAACAGACAAATGTAGGAAAAATGGCATAGTCAAGGGAAAACACACTAAACAAGAAGATTACATATTGGATAACCATAGCGACTGCATACAAGCGATGGAAGAAACAGATGCCTATAAATATCTAGGATACAGACAAAAAATAGGAAATGATAATACAAATATTAAAGAAGAACTAAAAGAAAAATATAGACAAAGCCTAACAAAATTACTGAAAACAGAATTGACAGCAAGAAACAAGAAAAAAGCTATAAATACTAATGCTATACCAATATTGACCTACTCATTTGGAGTAGTGAAATGGAGTAACACAGACCTAGAAGCACTCAATACACTTACACGATCACAATGCCACAAATATAGAATACATCACATACATTCAACAACAGAAAGATTCACATTAAGCAGAAAGGAAGGAGGAAGGGGATTTATGGACATAAAAGACCTACATTATGGACAGGTAGGCAATTTAAGAAAATTCTTTATAGAACGTGCAGAAACAGCAAAATACACAAAGCAATCACTCATATAAATACATTGGCTAGTAAATAGGAAAAAGAAAACACTACATGGCAAGCACCCAAATCATCTAAAACAGCCACACATCGATCAAGACGCATCCAACACATTTCTAAGAAAAGGCAATATATACAGTGAGATGGAAGGATTCATGATTGCAGTACAGGATCAAACAATATACACCAGATATTAAAGCAAGCATATTATTAATGATCCCAATACCACAACCGATAACTGCAGCGTTTGCAAACAACAAATTGAAACAGTAGATCACATCACAAGCGGATGTACAATACTATCAAATACAGAATACCCCAGAAGACATGACAATATAGCTAAAATAATACATCAACAACTTGCCATACAACATAAACTAATAAAACACGTTCCCACATACAAGTATGCACCACAAAATGTACTGGAGAATGATGAATACAAATTATACTGGAACAGAACCATAATAACAAATAAAACAACACCACATAACAAACCTGACATCATACTCACCAATACAAAGAAGAACTTAACACAACTAATCGAAATATCCATACCCAATACAACAAATATACAGAAGAAAACAGGAGAAAAAATTGAAAAATACATCCAACTGGCTGAGGAAGTCAAGGACATGTGGTATCAGGATAAAGTTGACATTATACCAATTACACTATCAACTATAGGAGTCATACCACATAATATCCACCAGTGCATCAACGCAATACAGCTACATCCAAACGTATATATACAACTACAGGAATCTGTAATTATTGATACATGTTCAGTTACCTGAAAGTTCCTAAATGCAATCTAACATATACTGTACAGTTAAACGAAAGTCACGCTTGATGAAGGTCCGTGTCACTTTCCATTGTTAACCAGACATAACGTCTGAGAAAGGAAAGAAATAATAATAATAGTAACAGACACTAATAATTATAATAATGGTAACAAATGTAATAAAGGTTACTGTGAATGAGTATCAGATACAGAATTCTTAAACGAAAAGTCTGAAATGACCATGACAGTGGCTGTTAGGACAGAACGGTATATAAATAGAGAACTTGGGTGACAAGAAGCAACGGAAGGTTGTGGGGCAGCGGGACTGGCGAGAATGAGCTGCATACAATGTAAGAGGAATGGCTGTTGTGATAGAAGTAGGACAATTAGCAGCATTTGTAACTTTGGAAGGATTGAATTTCTCATCCCCCTCAGCTTACACCTAAAACAAGATACAAATATTTTAAGTGTAAGCTACGTAAGAGGCGTGCTATAAAATGAGGTATATGTAAAAAGAGATGGTAATGTCAAATTGAATTTATTCTATGTCTAATTTATGTTAATATTTGAAAGTAGCTTTCCTAAAAATACTGTGAAAGGTCCATTAAAACATCAGGTAAGCCATGGATAACTAATGTAATTAAAATCTCATGTAAGAGGAGGAGATAAATTTATGTAAATGCCACAGTAAATCAAGAGCCGACATTAGACGCATACTACAAAAAATTGTGTCACATTTTACGGAAATGCATTAAAACGTCCAGAGGTACACATGGACTACAGATATAAATAAGACAGACTAAATGATTTAAAACAATATGGGACACTGTCAAATGGGAGACAGGATAGCCAGTCAGTGTACAAGATTCCACAACAGCCAAAATAAATAACGATGTTATGACATTATTCACAAGTTACAAGTTAGCAATCATTTTCTAAATGTAGCAGCAACTATAGGATTAAATGGTTCACCTGAAGAAGTGAAAGAATATATTAAAAATGTCTTGCCATAAAACTTGAAGAAACTAGAAGTAGCACCGACATCCTGTACGGAAATCAAGTTAAGAAAATTATAAAAAGCAAAAGCCCTTGTAGGGATTGATAGAATCTGAAACAGAATTCTGAAAATTTGTTCCAACTAAATAAGTAATGTCGTTAGTAACACGTGCAATGCTTCAGCGGCGCAGGGTGTTTTGCCAGACACGTTAAAATATGCAGTTATTAAACCACTTCATAAAAAAAGGTAACAAGACAGGCTTAAATAATTATCGTCCAGTTTCCTTACTAACATCTTTTTCCAAAGTATTCGAAAAGGAAATGTACTCAAGAGTAGGTGCAAACTAAGATGGAAACAATTTCCTTACCACATCACATTTTGGATTCAAGAAAGTTTGCTCGGCTGTGAATACTATTTATAAATTCATTTATCAAATACCAAAAGCCTCAAATAATAATATATCGCTAGTTGGTATTTTTATGATCTCTAGGTCATGCCACTCACTTTGAAAAACTCTAATTTTTTGCAACTGATGGCTTTACACACAGCTGGTTTGAATCATACTTGACGAACAGAATACAAAGGTACTGAATAGTTCATACAGTTTCGTATAAGTAGAAAATTTTGGTGACTGGGGTAAAATCGGCAGAGGAATTCTATGAGGTTCAGTTCTGGGTCAACTCTCAATCCATGTATACATGAATGACCTACTGAACATTCAAGAAGCAGAATTCTAAACATTCTATTGTCGATGACTCTTAATCCAAAATAAAACGCTACATTCTTCTAAACACGAAGCTGCTGCCCCATCACAAACTATTTGATAACGCATGTGATAATAGTTTCTTTAATGAGCGCTGATTTTCATTCAGACCAATTTGGAAATTAAAAAATAGCTGCAACCGCCTAACTCATGTGGTTCCTGGTCATGTGAGAAAAGCCGGAGTGGAATTTCAGTGATCGATATTTTCTGAATCCATGCTGGTTTGTATGATAGAAGTATTTCTGTTCTGCATACCGCAGTACGTTTGAGCTCGGAATAAGTGCTCCGATTTTTTAACAGATGGACCTCAAAGCAATAGGACTGCGACGTAAGAATGTGGTTTCGTGGATCATTTATGCTACCCTTCTTTTACTCTCGGTGAACTGTGTTTTCATATAGCCACAGCAGTTTGTGATTAAAATTGGAGCTAATTCTGTTGTAAATTGTGTACAGAATCAGACACGGACTACATGGGCACCTATAATCATGTTTAATGTAGGCGATTTTAGCTGTGTGTTGATACCACTGACACCAATGTCTATATCGCTCGTCTTTGCGAAGTTGCGATAATTATTGTGGTATTATTCTAGTAGGACTCTATTCCTTTGTAAAGGAAAATTTGAAAGCAGAGTTACAATTCACAGATTTTCTTTTTTGCTCGCCATTTTCGATCATGATCATCGACAAACATCAGGACACTAGGTTTGATGCCCGTGACTTCTTTTACATATCACCATGTCATTTGTGTTTCGTGAGTACTCTCTGAATGCTTCTTGTAATACCTTTTGATCCATAAACGCGTTTCATTCACCATCGCTTTGCAGCCTCACCCTCTATAACACACCTACTATGCAGCAACATTATTATTAACGGGAGACACAAATCCTCACTATGCTTTTACCTAAAGGTAAATATGTACAGTCCCTCTTTGCAATAAGAAACCGATCATCTTTATCTAGCTTACTATACATGTAAAACCTACTAACTGTTTCAACTCTACTGTGTACTATTTAAGACTATTGTAGCTGCCTTATGATCACCTACCATTTTCAGTATAAACATCCAGAAACACGACAGTTCTATTTGCTACCGCTACACCTTACATACATCTCAGAGAATGCACTTATTGATATAATTCATGGTGCCTTCTTACGTCTCCGGAAGATTCATTGTGGTAGGAGGTGGAATAGTGAAGTACCGAGGAATTATGAGACGTGTTTTAAATCCGCTAAGAACGTGGATATAGAAAAAAAGTGAAAAATACTTCAGTTGATCGACGAAAGGAGATAGTATAAAAATTGACAACGGAGGAAAGAGCAGCAATCGATCCCGAAATCCATCGTGTCGTTACAGCAGGTCTAGATTTCAACTGTTACATACCCATCTTCAGTGCATATAAGAACTGGTGATCTTAGTTCGAAGTGTCACGTAGTAAACAATATTGGGTGATGCAGAGCAAAGAGAAGTCTAACATGAATATTATTTCATGTTAGTCTAACATGAACTCATGTTCAACGATCGCTGCGCACAGCAAGACCATATGGAATCCAAGGTAACTGAAGTACAAAAATCTTCTGAGACAGACAGGAATACAGAAACATAAATACCTCTGGCATGAAAGAAATTGCAGTGTAAGGCCACCAAGGCGAAATGGCTGGAGAATAGATGTCATTTATTCTAAAAACAAATGATTGTCGTGAGGATTGTCTCAGGATACGATGATTCAAAACAATGTTCGATGAAATGAAAAAGCTTTTGGAAGAATTAAAATAAATCAGAAAGGATGAATGACATTTCAAAGGAATTTCAAAAATCATTGGGTCAAGTCGCAAGCAAACGACTATTCAAGTTGGCGAAAAGAATCTACGACACGAGTGACACAGCATCAGACTTTTGGAACAGCATCATCCACACAATGCAAGAGCAGATTAGTGAGAAAGCCATCCCACAATCAGTGTAATGGCTTGTGCGTTCAAACTGCTGAGTAGAGTAATATACAAAATAATGGAAAAGAAAAGAGAGAATCATGGTCAAGAGAACACTACTGGTAATAAACATAGGCACCAATCTGAGGACAATGCACGTTTCGAACACAGCATAGTCTTGTAGATAATCATAGACAGTGAGGAACCCGGATCTTAGGAGAACCGAAAATTTTGAGATGTGGTGCTAGAGGAGAATGTTGAAAAATAAGTGGAGTAGTAAAGTAAGGAATGTGGAGGTTCCACGCAGAATCGGCAAAGGAAGGAAAATACGAACTACACTGACAGGATGAAAGGAACAGGATGGTAGTACACATGTTAAGACATCAGGGAATAACTTCCATAGTAGTGCAGGGACGTGCACTTCGTACAAACTCTCTGGAAGACAGGCTGAATTTTATCCAACAAATAACTGACGGAAGTGCTACTCTGACATGAAATTTTAGCTTCGCTTGTGAATTGCCTGGCGACCGCATCAGTCCAGACAGAGGACTGATGAATCAAAAATTTATAGTTCTTTTTCTACCTTTCATACCGTATCATGTCCACACAGTTTCCCATGGAAATTCAGTTTCAACCTCTGAGGATTTCAAACTACTGAGAAATGACACTACCTCCGTAGCCACTGAGCATATCTTTTCAACACGAATGTATCCAACAAATCTCACCCCTTTCAATTGTGACTTTAGCCAGCTTCTTTCACCAAGTACCACGCTAGCGTCTAAACCTTGTTACTGACGCTTCGTCCGTAGATCAACACGACTTTAGTCGTTTCACTTTCTGTGGGTTAGTTTTTGGGGCATAATGAAGTACTGCACATATCATTATCGATATTGGTTGTAAAGTACACCAGGGTAATAAATTTAGTGAATTTAGTGGGTCTATTAATTCACAACGCAATGGCTCAAGCTTAGATTGTCACAGAATCTTCTAAGTCGCTGGTTGAAGTTCTTTACTCGTCTTACAGCTAGATTTCATCAGCTGCGACATAGTCGCATGTATCAACAGTGATCCAAAACTGTCAAATGTTTTTTATTCCAGTCTTTGATCACAAGATCAATTCTTTTGACGATAACCGGTTTCATTCAGGACATGGTGTAGAAAAGATCTGAGGATGGTCATCACTGACTGAAACCGGTCATTGTCAAAAGAAACGATATTGTGATGAAAGACTGGAATAAAAAACATTAGAACTATATGGTCAAGATTAGTTCCACGATCTTCTTTGTAAAACCGTGTGTAAAGCTGGAGTTATCTATCTACTTTGTCACTCTTTTGTGAGAACAGCTATGATCTTGGTGCTCAGACGACAGTCATAGTTTTTTAGAATGTGCACCTTAATCTGCATCTGATAGCATCCTATTCCTTTAACGTCTTTAAGCGCAGCACCCAGGTAAATACAGTGAATGCACAAGTACCCTTTCTGCCATTTCCATAACAGGTGACGTTGTTCGCTTACATTTAACGTGCCGAAAATTAACATATCTCTAGCCTTTCATTTTTTACTTCCCCTTATATGGAACACAGAAGCTCGACGACGAGCGAAATGTATCGGAATGACTCAGTTTCAATATCGGTGGAAGCCGGCTCATGAAATCTTGACACTCCACCGTAATGGGTTGGTGAGAACGCAGCCGTTTATTGTAATAAAAATTTGAAAAATTTTATATGTAAGTTTGTAAATTATAGTGCGCAGCAACCAGTCGTCCTATTTTTGAAGATATTATTTTGGTAATCCAGATCTCGGCTAGTGCCTAGCCATTATCAATGAACTATTTTCTAGTATTCAAAGAACTGTGACTGACACTGGAACAACAGGGCACTGACATGTATCGAGACCAGAAAATAGTGCGTTGATAATGGCTAGGCAATAGCTGAAATCTGGATTAGCAAAATAAAACCCACGAAAAAAGGACTACTGATTGCTCCGATTTATAATTTACAAATAATATCACAGTCGCTGATGCACTAACGTTCCTAATGGAAGGTAAGACTAATTAAAAAAACACCTGAGGGGACTATGATGGTTTTATAACTTCTTCATTCCACAACCTATAACGACACTTCATGTCTCTTCTTCGCGTGAAGCGTTGCACTCTGAAATGTCAGTGGACATCCCAGGTAAAGGAGCAACTAAAGAGGAAAAGAGAGGTGGAGGCCTTTTGTCACAAGTCATTTATTTCTTCACAGGAGTGCAATAATATTTTACTGCGGAGATAAATCTTATGATTCAGCTGCCTGACAAAAATACATTTCAACTGAATTCTTTTATTCATCACGCATTAAAAATGGAATCTGTTCAATTGAGATTTACAGACCAATAGCACACCAATAGGTTTGGTATAAATAAAGAAATAGATAAATTTGTTTATAACACAGACCAAGTCCAAACCACAATTCTGAAAACAAATTTGGTCAATCAGAGGAAGCAAGCTGGCGAAAAACACGTTGCTTCCGAATAATTTTACTTTATCTTACAACCATAAATAGAGAGCATTTCTCAAACATACATTAAAATGGAAATTCTTCAGTTCAGATTTACAGACCAACAGCACACAGATAGATTCATTATAAATAATTAAAAAGATGATTTCCTTATATCGCTGTCCAAAGTGAATCACATACTTCTGAAAACATATTGGTTCAATCAGGGAACGTTATCTGGCATATTCAAGACACTGTCGTGGAAAAATAATAAAATTTAATTTAACAACTGAACATTAGAACAATACTACAACTATTGCGTTAAAAACCAAAATTAGGACAAGGAGACCACTGAAGGGGCATGTACGAGAGGCCAGATCTGAATAAGATGGTAGAATAACCGGCTCTACTGGGTAAGTTTACGCCCAATTGCTACGAGGTAGAAACCCAACTCATACAGGGTGCCGCAGTAAACAATTTGGCCGTAACGCCCCTGAGGCTACGGTGAGACGTAAAGCTGCACTCCGCCAGAGAGCACGTACGCAGCCTACGCGGGCAAATTCCCCAGGATCAGCTCCTCCAGATACTACGAAAATTAGGAAGGCCTAAAGAAAACAAGCAGACATATAAATCATTGATAATAATCACGAAATATATGAAAGTGCTCAGACCAAGACGAGAAACTCAATGCGATCGTAGCCCAAAGCCCCGACTAAAACTTATGTGTAAAAACAAGAATTTTACAACAGGAATTACTAAGTATTAACCGGTTAATCTTACGATAAAATATAACAATTTAATTTAATAATCACTCACAACCCTCAGACAGATAAACTTAAGTGGCTTAGAAGGTAAAAGGCAAATCCTGGGGGCTAACATTTATAGAACTACAATCGTAATCATATTTGAAACAATAAATATTAACTTTTCTGAAATGGCAAAATCTCACAAGAGTTGTTGAACTCAATTACGCTAAAGAGCCAAGATTAACTGGGCCGCTAGCGTTTGCTTACCACAGATGTAGGCAGTTTTATAGTCGCTACATCAGTCAGGGAACCAACAACTTCAGATAGTAATCAGACTCAGTTTCGACCTCAGTGGTCACTAATACAGTTAATTTCAGGCGCAGCTGACACACAAGCAGACACTGAACAAGCTGTAATGAAAAGAAATTTTAGAGCACACAAATGTGGCACTCAAATATTATCAAATAGAGGCGCCAAAATATAAATTGAGGTCTTGAAACAGAGTGACGGAGAAACACAGGCAATCCAGAGTGTCGGGAGAAACTTCAAAACGGAAGCACATGCGGCAATCAAGTAACCAGTGCCTTACTCGCAGGGACAGAACAGACGGCGTTAGAAAATGAATAGCACTCCAACACCCATGTAACGAAATATGCCTCCTTAATGCTGGGTGAATCGGCTGCGTCGATATTATGTCCAAGTATTGCCGACCGACACAACTCGGCAACTTATACAATCGTGCGCTGGTAAGCTCCGCTCACGCCCCGCCGTACGTTACATGTGCCTGTTGTCCTTAGCGTGCGTAAGTTAGTTTATATTAAGTAGTGTGTAAGCCTAGGGACCTATGACCTCAGCAGTTTGGACCCATACTAACGTATCACTTACTACCACCTCATCTCTCTCTCGCTCTGACTGTGACTGACCGACTGCCAATGTGGTCAACAAGCTGCCGAAGGAACTACAAATAAAGACTCTAATAAAATGCGACCGAAGCGCCTCCTGGCAACTAGACAGAGACGAATCGCGCCGGTAGGCAAGGATATAAAAACATAGAACGAACCCACACGGCTCACACATAGTAATTTTTCTTCACAAAAATTACATATGTCAATGCACATTCATTGTAGCCGTATTTCTCGTGTAATGTATGTTACAGCTATCCACTGTAACGATTATAATATTAAGTTCGGGCTCCTGTTCTTAAATCGTGATACATAAGGGTCATAATTTGTCACTCCAAATGACAACTGTTTTAGATAACACCATTACTACTGTATTAGCTCACCGTGCCCCGCGGGCACACACATGTGACTTATTAAGCCGTTACAGATGAAGCAGATATCGAGTCAAATTCCCAACTGCGCGTGGACTCATTCTATGTCAGCGTAAGGCAGCAGTGATCAGTGTGACGTGTAAGTTTCAAGCTAACATTGTACGTAAACATGGGTTACCACTGATTATCACTGTTAGCATTCAACCGCGATTCTTATACATATTTTAACAACGCGTTTCAAGAGACAATGCTCTCATCATCAGGTTGTAAAATCTATGTCATGAATTAAACGGACTAAAAAGACCACATATCATCACCAATAGTTTTTTAGTCCGTTTAATTCATGACATAGATTTTACAACCTGATGATGAGAGCATTGTCTCTTGAAACGCGTTGTTAAAATATGTATAAGAATCGCGGTTGAATGCTAACAGTGATAATCAGTATAACGACAACTGCTACCTCGACTCCATAATGGATTATATAAAAAAAATGGGTTACCATAAGTACGTAACAGAGTGGCAGAAAGGGGCAATCGTGTTTTCTTTTGCCCCTGGCCATACTGCGAGTAGCGTTGCTGGATTTGTTGGTGTTACGCAGCGTACTGGCTCTGAGCACTATGGGACTCAACTGCTGAGGTCATTAGTCCCCTAGAACTTAGAACTAGTTAAACCTAACTAACCTAAGGACATCACAAACATCCATGCCCGAGGCAGGATTCGAACCTGCGACCGTAGCGGTCTTGCGGTTCCGGACTGCAGCGCCTTTAACCGCACGGCCACTTCGGCCGGCGCAGCGTACTGTTCAACGTGTCTATGATCAGTGAAGTAACACACGTGGCCAAGAAACAAGACGTCAGAACTGTGGCCGGTAAAATATCCTTACTGAAAGGGACTGTAGATGTATTTCACGGCTTGTGTATTAAAATCTCTTGCAAACTCGACTGCGTTTCGTGCAACCAGTGAATTAAAATCCATCCCAACCCTCAGCGACAGAACACTGCGACGGGAACTGCATGGTTTCGGGGTCGGTCACCTCGCTAGAGGTCCCTGCTAACCGATGCCCATAAAGGCAAAACGGTAAATTTCATGGGGCTGAATGAATATGTGATCCGGTTTCCGAACATTCCTCGACCCTATCACATCTCCATTTATCTGACATGTTGGAACAGAGGATAGAACGGTGATATCAATCTACCAACTGTTGGTGTAACGGCACGACCAAGTCCTTAGTCAGTGGCTCAATCTGCAAACAACGCACCAGCACATCCTTGTGGACTGACTTCGTAACCGAATCCAGGCTGTTATCGAGCCCTTGGCCGCAATTAGACGGTATTAAATGATAGTTGTAATCATTTCTATAGGGATTACAGATAGTTTGCTGCTGATCTTATATGCCACCTACAGACGATGCGTTTCGCCGCCCTCAGTTTTATAATTTCATAAACCGACAGGAGAATGGATCTCTAATAATATAGTTACATAAATAAATACTTTTCTTCCTTTTATTCATTAAGCTACCACCTGTACAATAAAGATTAATAAGTCACCAGCCAGGTGTGGTAGAAAGAGGTACAATAACGTGGATATTTGCATTCATTGGTTCCGAAATTCCGATCTTCTCATTTCGACACAGTGTGGTCATCAATATTCCCTGGAAAACATCTTCACGACGCCTCAGTGTTGTAGTGTAACGGCACCTTTCTGACTCGCGGTCTCCTAAAGCACGTCCAGGTCCGACAGACTGGAATGAATACGTAGCGTAGGGTAGCTATAGTCCCAGTATTAATGGTTCCTTTGACTCTAGTAACTATTGGTCTCCCTATGGCTTTCTCACAATTACATTCCTCTGAGGGTATCATTAAGCTATCCAAGTGGCACATGTTGATACCTTATAACGGCCTTTCCGCTTTGTAGTTTAGCTTTAAATGGCATGACGGTCTTGTGGACACTTTTATTTCTTTATTTTTTTAAATTTCTTTTGCCTCTGGAGAGTGGTTACACAGTGAAAAGTCAAAGAAACTGGTACACCTGCCTGACATCATGTAGGGGCCCCGTGAGCACGCAGAAATGCCGCAACACGCCGTGGCCTGGACGCTACTAATATCTGAGTTGTGATGGAGGGAACTGACAACATGAATCCTACGTGGCTGTCCATAAATCCTTAAGAATACAAGGTGGTGGAGATCTCTCCTGAACACCACGTTGCAAGTCATCCCACATATTCTCTATAATGTTCATGTCTGGGGAGTTTAGTGGCAAACGGAAGTGTTTACGCTCATAAGAGTGTTCCTAGAGCCACTCTGTAGCAATTATGCACGTGTAGGGTGCAGCATTGCCCTGATGGAATTGCCCAGGTCCGTCAGAATGTACAATGAACATGAATGAATGCCGGTGATCAGACATAATGCTTACGTACGTGTCACCCGTCTGTGTCGTATCCAGACGTATCAGGGTTCCATATCACTCCAACGGCACACGCCCCACACCATTACAGCGCCTCCACCAGCTTCAACAGTCCCCTGCTGACATGCAGACTACATTGATTCATGATGTTGTGTCCACACCCGTACAACTCCAAGCGCTCGGTACAATTTTGAAACGAGACACATCCGACCAGATAATATGTTTCCAGTCATCAACAGTCCAATGCCGGTGTTGACAGGCCCAGGCGAGGCGTAAAACTTTGTGTCGTGCAGCCATAAACGGTACACGCGTGGGCCTTCGGCTCTTTAAGCTATATCGATGATGTTTCCTTGGATGGTCCGCAACCTGACACTTCTTGATGGCCCAGCATTGAAATCTGCAGAAATTTGCAAAAGGGTTGCACTTCTGTCACGTTTAACGATTCTCTTCAGTCATCTTTAGTCCCGTCCTTGCAGGATCTTTTCCCGGCCGTAGCGATGTCGGAGATTTGATGTTTTACCAGATTCCTGATATTCACAATGTACTTATCAAATGGTCGTGCGGGAGAATCCCAACTTCATCGCTCCCTTAGAGATGTTATGTCCCATCGCTCTTACGCCGACTGTAATACCACTTTAAAACTCATTTATATCTTGATAACCTGCCACTGTAGCAGCAACAACTGCGCCAAACACTTGTTGTCTTTTATAGGCGTTGCCGAACGCAGCACCGTATTCTGCCTGTTTACTTATCTCTGTATCTGATCCCGTCGGAAGTTCGAGTCCTCCCTCTGGCATGGGTGTGTGTGTTGTCCTTAGCATAAGTTGGTTTAAGTTAGATTAAGTAGTGCGTAAGCCTAGGGACCGATGACGTTCGCAGTTTGGTCCCATAGCACCTTACCACAAATTTCCAAATTTTTCTGTATTTGAATGCACATGCCCATACTAGTTTCGTAGGCGCTTCAGTGTACAATCCCATCTTATCAGGCTCATTTCAACTGGAAATTGATTAACAACAATTCTTAACGTCATTAGCGTTTAAGAAGAGAAAATATTAGTATTTTAATACTTAACATCTAGTGCAAAAAAAATGGCTCTGAGCACTATGGGACTCAACTGCTGAGGTCATTAGTTCCCTAGAACTTAGAACTAATTAAACCTAACTAACCTAAGGACATCACAAACATCCATGCCCGAGGCAGGATTCGAACCTGCGACCGTAGCGGTCTTGCGGTTCCAGACTGCAGCGCCTTTAACCGCACGGCCACTTCAGCCGGCTCATCTAGTGCAACCAACTATAATTCCGATATATTATGGTTTACAAACAAGAACTCTAACTTAACGTAACGGTCCGTAGACTGGATATAAAAATATTCCTTACGAGAAATAGTCTTACGTTGTATGTTTATTGACGTATGTCATCTTTCGAAGAAAGGAATATGTGCACAGAGGCATCTGAAGGTGAGGCGCAAAGTCCCGAATCCGACCACCGGATAAGTAAGTTATAAAACCTTTCTAGAAGCCAAGAGGCGCAAAGTCCCGAATCCGACCACCGGATAAGTAAGTTATAAAACCTTTCCAGAAGCCTGAAGCTATTTCATTTATTGCTAGCTCGTCATATCTTTTGGAAACAGTGTCGATCCTTGAGCTTTCTCTGCTCCCTGTGTCCCCCGTACAGTGCTACTAGACCTACCATGGACTCGCCACTGACACTAATTTTCGTGTTGCGATAGTTACTTGAATGTCGTGTTTCACGCAGCACACCAATTATAGCATCACACGGTTGCATGACAGCACTCAGAGCGACTTCCGTATGCTTACGAACAGTTACTACCCTATTCCGTTTCCGAGGACAGCATTAATTGTGGGGCTGCACACTGATTGTTGAAATGTTACCTGAACATTAAGAAACTAAATTTAAATTAACCTCTTTGTTTCTGTTTTAATTCGGGATCTTTATGCTATAAGGGTTGCAAGTTCCCTTTAAGATCTGAAGTTGCCACAACCAGGAAAACTGTTTGTATTGTAATTTGCGAGAAATGTGTGTTAAAATTTACTGATTCCTTTGCTTCGGTCTCGTAATTTGTCCATGTTATGCTTACTCGCACACTCACACATCTATGCTGAAAACATAGCTGGTGTATTACAGATGTGGACTATGTACATTACTGTTGAGGTCGGAAAATAAATGTATCACTGTACGACACAAGTATCAATGCCATGCTAAAGTGATTATATAATGGAAAGGAAATCTGCAACCTTAGGCAATATCAGAATCGAGACGACAGGAATTTCAACTATCAGTACGACAGGTGGCATGAAGCACTACATCACATACAATGTGCTATGAGAATGCTGGCCTAAGTGCCGTTATGCGGAATGCTGTGGATATGGGAGCTGCATATTAAGCACATTACGAGCTAATATATTTCGTTAATGCTGCCACATTAATTCCCCATACCAGCACCGCAGACAACGCTCATTTGCATAACGGTAATACGCTTCGCAAACCGTGCTGTATAATTTAATGTTTCGTGCAGTGTTCGTAAGCGTTCATTACTACAAGCTTCCACCAGAAGGTACAGAAAGTGATAGATAATTTCCTCCAAAGACTCTTATACTGCATGTGAGAGGCTGTAGCGAAACATGTCATTACTATGGACAACATACGCGAATTGTTACCACCTTTCTGAATCACGCAATTTCATACACAGTAGGTAATAAATTATTTCTGACCCGCTTCTATACGTACACTACATTTTACACTTGTTAATGTTTCCAGTCATTGATTACCGGTAGTGTAATATAAATGTAATGGCTTTCGCCGCCTACGTTATGTGTAACCATGAGTGCAAGAATGCATCTGTTTCATGACTAGAAGTCACTGTAAATGACTACATAACATTTAGTTGTAAGTTTGTAATTTTCGTAAGTTAGACATTACTTTTTGAACGTGATTACTACTTCGCTCTTCTTCTTTGACTCTGTTATAGCACTGTGTCAGATGTGAAAGCCTTTTTAGCACTCGAAAGGAAGCCTTAATTCAAACTGAGTGTGACTCGGAATTCCTCGCGATTCTCCTGAGTTAGATTTTAACAGATTGCAGGATAATTCAGGTTTTATTCAACGACAAACATGTGAAGTCTCATCTGTGCTGAATTCCGTAACTAAGGTTACCTGTAACTCTGCCATCGCTTTTCAGTGTAATACACCCATGTGACAATTTAAAAAGCCTTCCCAGGACTACAGACAAAACGCACAAAACGCTTGTCATCCCGGTATAAATGGACAATATGCTAGTGTGTTATCAGCATCACATTATATGTATGTTAGCATTGAAATTATTTTATGTGGTTTTATGTGAAGAACAAGCTCAATCATTAGAGTAGAAACAATCTGGAATATATTTGGAAAAATAAATATTGTGTCCTAACAAAGTAATCGGTTAGTCTCAAATCATATTATCAGTTTTTTCGCTATTATTCGCATTCGGTCTTGAGGTGGAGACGTTTATGGCGCAGACCATTCAAAACCGATGGGTTGGTCAAATATCAGTGAAGATATGTACGTTGGGAGTTATTAGGGAGGTAGAAAAAGAAACGAAATATTCCGGAAATGGACTGGAGTGAGTATATGATGACGACTATAAGAATTATGAAATGAAGGTGGATACTGCATGTACCAAGGCGAATCGGTAGCAAAAGGTCGAAGGAATTGCGTTTCTAGATTCCAAGACATAAGATCCGACGACCAAATGGAAGTTGGGTGGATGACATTAAAAGATGCGAAAGAGCGTTGTCGATGTATATAGATGGATACAATTCAGGAGAAAAATGTAGAAGATTCCTTCATCCAGCATTGACCTCTCAATTAGTGGTGAAATTCATTCTTATGTTATTTAGGCGTTATTTTTGTTTACTTAGTAGTGCTAATAATGAATCCATCACCTATACAGCTTCCAAATAGTATCTGGAGTTAAATAGGCGTATTCACTGCGAAATAACTTGATAAGTGTCTCGAGAAAGCCAGGAATGTAATTTATATGTTAGAATGGAAAGAAAAGAAGACTTTTCCTCTGA
The DNA here is from genome assembly GCF_023898315.1 of Schistocerca nitens. Lineage (NCBI taxonomy): Eukaryota > Metazoa > Arthropoda > Insecta > Orthoptera > Acrididae > Schistocerca > Schistocerca nitens. The sequence continues at coordinate 314,807,173 of NC_064621.1, read as the reverse complement.
GCTCCTGAAGGTATCCAAATAACTGCTTTAATTTAAATCCATGAATATTATGAAACGTATGCCCTAAACGTTGTTATATGATGTAGTTGGACTAGTCCACTAGCCAAACAATGAATTTTGTCCATAAAGAGAAGTTTAAGGAGAGTGGTGTTAGAAAGATTTTGTTGTAGACTCGCCAACTATCATGCTGTAATGGCTGCTATTGAGGGTACCTACGGTTTGGAGCCACTGGCATTACTCATGATACAACCGTCGTACAACATCACGCCACGTATTCGTACTTCATAATATACGTGACGTACTACGTGAGACAGTTTTTGTGAATATTTTAGTGTTTAAGTGAACTGCAACTGGTATCACCACACAGGGATTTATACAGTACCTAAAAGCATCACTCTGTTCCATAAATATGGTAACTGACAGGCTTCCGACAACGTCTTTTCGATGCCGCGAGGTTGCCAACAAGCTAACATTTAGATAGCACACATTTTTTTCTTACTGGAAAGCATTTTGCTAAGTTTCCCGACCGACGTGACGTGTAACAGAAAACTTCTTTTCCCCGAGATGAACTAAAGCTCTCAAATTCAGCTTCCACAAAAGCATTGCGATCTGCAAGGACAAGGAGCGCTGATTCATGTCGATAGTATGCAATAAAAATGGGTACTTCGAAACATCAGCATTAAAAAGGACAGAGCCTGTGACCTATTACCCATGAGACTGTAAGAAGATGACCATTTCCAAACCTAGCTCTAAGACTTTGTTAATACTGCAGTAGATACTGACCACACTAAAAGCGAAACACCGTAATAATAAATGGAGGAAACGTAGATTAAAATATCATTTCTTAATTCGGAACTGAGGCTATTGTTCTACTTTTCTTCCATCGACCTGCGCTTATTGTTTTCATTAATTTGCTATCAATTTCTAAGCAACGACGGCTTTCTCTACAGGCACATTAGAAGGCGAATAAGTTCTTTAAAATGCTCTAACAAAAATGTGGGGAACTAGTTGCTTCAGTCCTCATTCCGCACTCTACGTCAAAATCTTTTAATTGCCTACATATTCGAGGTCTCTTAACAAATAGCATTCTATATCTTTTCACCCAGTCGCCCTCCGTGGTTAAGTATTTATACACAGCATATCTCATTCAATGCTACTATCTACACCACTGTATCTCTCTCCTACTGTCTCCTTTTCCTCCTGTTGATTTATCTTGTATGCTTCTGCCATTGTCTCCTCCCTTATTTACTCTGTCTCCTATTGTCTTTTCTCCCACTGCCACTTTCTCCACCATACCTAGGTATCTCAAATCTCTGGAGGGTCCAACTAAACTTTTCCTCTATACCGATGCGTTCAAATATCACTCCTAAATACTACCACCTCCATACCTGCGTGTTAAAGTTCGCTTGAGTGAGACGATGCAGACATCTACCACCCCATCAAGTCTATGTATGGTTTCGATTCATCTGTGTTTTTCATGTTCACTGTCTCCTCTCTCCTTTGCTCCCACTGCTTCTTTCTCCGTCCATCTCTCTTTGTCTTTTACTGCCACTGACATTTAGTATTTCCTCTCCGTTTGCCTCTCACCACTATTGTCTTCATCCAACACCAATTCCCTTTCACTGCCGCTTTTTCTCTTTCATCATTAGTGGCTCCTCTCTCTTTCTCTCCCACTGCACTGCCTCCTCTCTCTTCCTCCGTCACTACCCTCTATTACGCTTTATCAGCAGGAAAAAATCGAGAATACGATCGCATGCCAAGACTTTTGTTAAGGAAGGCTGAATCATGATTGAAGAGGCTGGTTCTCCACTTTTCTGTAACAGTCTTTTAAAGAGCAACATTTTTGCCTTTCTTTGCGCTCTGACATGATCATTTTTCCGCTGGTTCCCTTACTTTCCGTGCTACAGTATGGTGAGATGTTGTATAAAACAGCTTCTGCACCTTAGTAAAATTCTGATAATTTATTTCTATACCGATACTTCGACATATTTATAAACTGTTAAACATGTTGAAAACCAATAAGTACGCGTAATGTAAGTTCGACATAAAATCACTAGCTTAACATTTTTTTCTCAACGCTTTGCTTACCGGTCGCAATGTATCAAAGACGCCCGACTTATGATTTGTTTCATAAAAGCTTAAAAACTGTATAACAAATATTTTACTGCATTTACAGTCCTTCCAGTTTTACGTAAATTTGGCAGTCATTTTTATTTCTTTTCAGGCATGTTAAGACACTTTTCGCCCTCTTTTGTTAATAGAGCACCTGTTTGGGCTTATTTGTATAGGTGGGAAGTGCCTACAGTGACAGTACTTCATACAGTTAAGCCTGACACTAGATGCATTTCCATGTGTTCATTACGTCTGTTAAAACTAGATTTAGGCCTCAGATCATAGATCACTGCACGTTCAACGTGCGTATGTATTTTTACCTTTGACACTCTGGTTCTCGGTAACAGATAAAAACAAAACAGAAAATCTAAATGCTCGAGATAGTTATCTTAAGAATATATGGTAAAAATTTGAAGATTCTTCATGATTGCAAATGATAGAAGTGGCCATTTCCAAACTCGAGCATTTGTTACCCAGAAATTATTAATTTTCAGGTGTGGCTTGATAACGGATACAAATTTTCGAATACGGCAAAGTTGAGTTCCTAGATGAACATATAAAGAATGAGCAGTTAAAATTTGAGCCATTTTCGTTGTCAGTTATTTTCATAATAGTGGCGCACGTTGCGGAAACGGCGAAAAACCGCTTTCTGACGTCCAGCCCTGATCTCAACGAATATAAGAGAAACCACCGGTCTGCTCAATTTCCTTCCGCTGGAGGTTGTTTAAACTTTGATACTATATAATATGTTTGCTACAGTAGGCCCGTTCTTCTGACAAATATATAAATGCTCGCCAGACGAAGGGCTATCCCAAACACTTGGCACTTTATCTTAGTGGACAACAGAACTCGAGATGTGACCCACCGAAAAATTATATTTCAGCGAGTGACTTTCTGGAACAGTTATTTCTTATTGTATTCCACTGTTGTAGATTAGCCAAGAGCCACATCGGAGATTTTGTACGAATCATCGGCTTGTACATTCTGAAAAAAATGGTGATGAAGCGGTTGACGAATGGAGGATTTTTCCTGAATTACGTGAGTTGTAATTCTGTCTTCGGGTAGGTTGTTTTGAACATGCCGATCGCCAAGGAAATTTGGGGGCTTTTTGGATCCCGGAAGAACCCAGTAACAACAGAAGTTTTTCTTCACTGATTTGTTGCGCTACCATTTCTTGTAGAAATATCCTGAACAGTTCCTTGGTCATTTTGCCGGAAGAGTGAGAGTGGTCGATCAAATCTGATGGTACGAGCGTGGACTAACGTGTATGAGCTCTCAAAGAACATGGCTCTTGAAGGACTGCCAACAGCTTTGGAGCAATTCAGCCAGTCTGCGAATGATGAAGAATAATTGTATACATATGGGTTGTCCCTTCAACGAACTATATAACACCTACGATATCTGTAGAACCTCTAGTTAAGAGTGCGGCCACATAAATCCCGCTGTGGAATCCACTTTCGTCGAAGTTGGAGATATTTTCATCTGTGTAGGCTGTCATGAATGTGCGCATTGGTTAACGGTTGGGAAATTTAAGTGTCTTGCTTTTGCATTCGCCCATAATTTGAAGTCTACATCGTGAACACATAGACCATGTTGGCAAGGCTGGCTGAATGTCTCCAAAAAATGGTTCAAATGGCTCTGAGCACTATGGGACTCAACTGCTGTGGTTATCAGTCCCCTAGAACTTAGAACTACTTAAACCTAACTAACCTAAGGACATCACACACATCCATGCCCGAGGCAGGATTCGAACCTGCGACCGTAGCAGTCGCACGGTTCCGGACTGCACGCCTAGAACCGCGTGAATGTCTCCATCACATACTTTGTACCGTGTTCGACTTACCTTTCTCAGACATGAACTCTCCACTTTCCCACAGCCGATTTCACTGATACGGTATACATCATACAGGATATCTAGTGCGTAATCTGTTTTTCATTGCAGACATTGTGCGTTGTGCAGATTTTTGGCTTGAGTTCAGGTGATTTTTGTTGTTAAGTCAATATTTGATCATTTCTATTTTCTCATTTCTTGATTAAAACATTACCAGTTTCTCCAGTCGTGGTATTTAGTCATTTCAGTCATGTGAGGACTATTTAAACGATATCGAAGACGTTGAAACTTATACGTGCGCTTGACTATAAACAAACGATTCCGCTCCATCTGTTGTGCGTTCGTAGATATGTAACGTTCCCTCTTCGGTGCTTTTGACACCTTCTGCTGATCAGTTACGTCCCGTAGCAACAGATACATAACTTGCGCTACACAACAATTCCACGAGAACGTCAATAACGTTCCACGGAACTGTCAGCTGCAGCAGTAGCGGTAGCGTGCGGGCTGGGCTGATACGAGGCTCTAGCCACAACGCGGACATTTTATATACGGCGGTGCTGCCATGTAGCATTCAACTATTATTTTTAATGTTTTTATAGTTGTTATTACTGTTAATACTTTCGAACGTGTGAGGCAGTTATTTCTTTATACTTTTGTTCCATTGTACTCTAAAGTTAAATTACTTTCAAATGAGCGAAGCAAAAAAAAGAGTGCTACTAAGTACGAACAGTCCTTTTATAATTGAGGAACATGTACTCCCATATACACTATGTGATCAAAAATATCCGGACACCCCCAGAAACCACGGTTTCCATGCTAGGTGCATTGTGCTGCTACCTACTGACACGTACTCCCTATCGTGACTTCAATAGTCATTAGACACAGCCACAGAGCAGAATGGGGCGCTCCACGAGCTCAGAGACTTCAAATGTTGTCAGGTGATTGGGTGTCACTTGTATCATACGTCTGTACGTGAGGTTTCCACGCTCCTAAACATCCTTAGGTCCACTGTTACCGATATGATAATGGATCCGTGAAGGGCCACGTACAGCACAAAAGCGTACAGGCCGACCTCGTCTGTTGACTGACACAGACCGCCAACAGTTGAAGAGGGTCCTAATGTGTAATAGGCAAACATGTATCCACACCATCACACAGGAATTCCAAACAGCATCAGGATCCACTGCTGGTAATATGACAGTTAGGCGGGAGGTGAGAAAACTTCACGGTCGAGCGGCTGCTCGTAAGTCACACATTACGCCGGTAAATGCCAAACTACCCCTCGCTGGGTGTAAGGAGCGTAAAGATTGGACGATTGAACAGTGGAAAAACGTTGTGCTGAGTGACAAATCACGGTTCACAATGTGGCGATCGGATGGCAGCGTGTGGGTATAGTGAATGCCGGTGAACGTCATCTGCCAGAGTACGTAGTGCCAACGGTAAAATTCGAAGGCGGTGGTGTTACGAGGCGGCCCTCCTTGTTGTTTTGCGTGCCACTATCACTGCACAGGCCTACGTTGATATCTTCAGCACCTTCTTGCTTCCCACAGTTGAATAGCAATTCGGGGATGGCGATTGCATCTTTTAACACGACCGAGCACCTGTTCATAATGCAAGGCCTGTGGCGGAGTGGTTACGCTACAGTAACATTCCTGTAATGGGCTGGCCAGCACAGATTCCGGACCTGAATCCTGCAGAACACCTTTGGGATTTTAGGAACGCCGATTTCGTGTCAGGCCTCAGCGACATGCACAGATACCTCTCCTCCGACATCGATATCCCTCCTCAGTGCAGCACTCCGTGAAGAATGGCCTGCCATTTCTCAAGAAACGTTCCAGCACCTGACTGAACATATGCCTACGAGAGTGGCTTTCATAAAGGCTGAGGGTGGGCCAATACCATATTGAATTCCAGCATTACCGATGAAGGGCGCCACGAACTTCTAAGTCATTTTCAGCCGGGAGTCCGGATACTTTTGATCACATTGTGTAATTGCTTTACACATACTACAATGCAAAAACTGGCATTACACAGCTCGAACACAAGACATTTGGTGCCTCGGGCATGGATGTGTGTGATGTCCTTAGGTTAGTTAGGTTTAAGTAGTTCTAAGTTCTAGGGGACTTATGACCACAGATGTTGAGTCCCATAGTGCTCAGAGCCATTAACAAGACATTTGGTACGACAAACTGCCGCTTTATCGACTTCTCCATGGGAGCTCTACACGACAGATGCTAACAGATACACTTTTCCTGAGCTCAGTAGTTGAGGTGAATCTTATTACCTACCGTCTACCCAAGATCTCCTGAACGATAGCACATAGCACAAACCATACCAAAGTGTATGTTGATAGACTGTCGATATACAATGCTTGGTACTTGAGCCGTGGGTGGCTCGTGTTAATGCCGTTTATTGCTAGACATCATGTCATTGCAGTTAAGGCATCTCGTTTCTTATTCGATTTACTAGCGTCACTATATTGCTGGCTTGCCTGCCGTGAGTGGCAGCAGCAGCGCTTATCGATAAGAATACTGTGGTACTATCTTTAGAGCGACCGCTATTATTTCCGGGTCGCGTGGGTGGAGTGGGGAGTGGCGAATTGACATCAGGTCAGCTGGGGGCGCAGCAGCGAGCAGTTCAGTGCAGAGCGTGGGCAAGCCAGGGCCGCTGGCGGCATGCTGCCACTGCCGGATTGTGGAGGGGTAGCTGCGAGAGCTACGACTTCGTTGCCACCGAACCCTGGACGTTTGAGTGAAGAGTTAACTGCTAATGCAACCTCGACTATTCTGAGATCTCGTCTTTGGTCGGCTGGTTGTTGCTTCCAGGGCCGATGACCCAGGCAGCAACGAGTGAAGGGTTTCGAGGCAGTGAAATATTGCAGCCGTGTTTCTCTATTTGTTATTCATCATTGAATTTAGTATTATTCTCTTTAGTGAAGGGCGGCCGGAGTGGCCGTGCGGTTCTAGGCGCAACAGTCTGGAACCGAGCGACCGCTATGGTCGCAGTTTCGGATCCTGCCTTGGGCATGGGTGTGTGTGATGTCCTTAGTTTAGTTAGGTTTAATTAGTTCTAAGTTCTAGGCGACTGATGACTTCAGAAGTCAAGTCGCATAGTGCTCAGAGCCATTTGAACCATTTGTTTTTCATTAGAGAAGTGCAACCAGCGGTATTTTCTGTCTTGTGACCGCTGACGTCCCAGTTACCTGCCCTGGACGTTAGAATACTTTTCCAGCAGTGTTGCTTTCCTCGTTGTGTTGATGCTGTCTGACACAGCCTGCAGTTCGACAGGCTGTTGTATAGCACTGTGCATATTTTTTTTTTTTTTTTGGGGGGGGGGGAGTCTAACTTGGTCCTAGTGTTTCCTTCAGCCTTGGGTGTTTCCTAAAACGCAGTGCTGTCTGTCTCTTCACCCTTGCCTACAAATATTACATAGTTGCACTGGTGATCGGACGTTAGGCGGATTGGTTAGTCGGTCGGTCGGCGCTTAAGCTGCCCCTAGTTTGATTTGCCATCCTGTTATGTGAGTACAACTCTAGGCTGCCTGTCTCGCCTTACCTTATGTTTGAGTTACCTTCCCAGGCCGACCGCTTGTCCTGATCCTTAGATTGTGATGTTTCATTTTAGGATAATTTTCTAATTATTGTTGGTGTGGCCTTCAACCGAGCAATAATTTCACTTCTTTGGTGATAAAGCCTTCAGCCGTGTTACAGTAATTTTTTTTAAAGCAAACTTGTTTTAAAATCAAGGGATTTATTTTAAAAGTGCTATTTGGAATTGTTCTTCTGACTTCTAATTCAGGCCTTCAGCTGTTTGTTTTTGTTTTAAACTTTTAATTTCTTTAAATAAAGTTTACGTATTTGTTGTGCAACCGAGGGTAACTGATTATGGCCCCATCCACAATCGTAACGTTATCCTGCCCCATCCTGAGAAACCAGCTCTCAGTATTGATTTGTGCGTCTAACATCGGAGGTTTGGGTGTGAGTGCGCTGTGGTCCAGTCCTCCTGGCAAGGAAAATTAGCACTGACCACTTTGCTTCTCCCAGCGTGGTAGCTGTAAACCCTATTTTTTTTTCTCTCTCCCTCACTTTTTTTATTATACATGAACTTACACCCTAAAAAAATTTGTGTTACTTTAGACGTTGGCACCTAACCATGCATATGTCAAAAGCTATACACAATTTCAGAAAGGAGGAAAGGAAAGGGGGGAGACGGTATCAAACGGATGTCAAAGAAAAGAAGTGTTAAGAAAAACTGTGGAGCGGAGACCGTGAATCCGCTCATAGCCGTGAAGAATTCCACTCACGTTTTCTTGAAAATAAAGGGGCAATACCGTTGGGGATCATAGCATCAGAAATATAAAGACAGTGCATCCAATCAGAGCAGTTTCTCATCGTACGGACCTCTTGCTCTCTGGTGTGTTGTAGAAAGAACTACAAAAGTAGGAAAAAATATTGATCGTATTTCGAATTACAGACAATGGCGCAATATCGTTCTTTCGCGTAACTCCAAAAACCGAGAATACTCATTCGCCAGTTGCAACAATATATATATATATATATATATATATATATATATATATATATATATATATATATATATATATGATGTGTGCTAGCCGCAGACAGAGACTCACTCTGTCAATTGGTTCTGTGGCTTTGCAGTGCGATATATATATATATATATATATATATATATATATATATATATATATATATATATATATATATATATATATATAGCACACATCATCCGAGATCAACATCATATTGTGGTAGCACCTGTGAGGAATGTCAGAGTTCGCTGGACCAAGTGGCAGACACCTTCTGCTGGGCCACAAAAGAAGCGATGATTCGATGATTGACCGTTTCCGGCACCCCGCAAACGACGCAAAGCGGAGAGTCGGCAAGGTAAGCTTGGTGGAGACGAGAACGAGTCGTCTATTTTCTGTCGACGGTGACAGACAACGCGGAGCGTGCAGTAGTGTCGAGGAAAGGGGCCATCACCGACCGCTATACATTGCGTCATCTGCAGTTCTGGCAGTTCCGTTCCGTCAGTCTGAGGACGAGTGCCATTTGCATCTCGGTGAGGAAAGCTTCCGTCGACGAGTGCACGGTTGGCAAGGAGCCTCTAACACAGCTGCTCTCCAGAAAACGTGTCCGCCTTGATAGATGGCTGCAGGGATATCCGACAACGTCGCCCGACGGATCAACGAGGTCAATGCATATGGATCAAGCAGCAAGCTAGTAAGGCAGGTCAGTCATCGCGGCCACATGGACAACTGCGAGTAGACATAGATGGCCCGAGATGTGTACGCAACATGGTAAAGACCCGCATCTCTTTGAGCCCGAAGAAGGGTGAGGTCCTCATAGAGGACTTTGGAGATCAACCACTGGCTAACAAATAAACCAATCGCAGCTAGCTTGCGCGAGCCAGTATTTGCGGGACAGTTAGTGTCTCAGATTGATTCCGTGCCTCTAGATTTCCAGAAGCTTTGTGATACCGTACCTCATAAGCGGCTTGCAATCAGTTTGCGTCTTAGCGCTAGAGAAATTTACATACTAACTCGTACACCATGAATTCGCACTGGAGATGATCAACCAGGCCCTGCCTCGCACACGTAAAACTGGGTGTATTGCGAAGGGGAGTGTTCGATTTCCACCTTCCGCTGCAAAATGGGCCCTATGAAGGGTTGTTATAACGTTGCAGTGGATACTTTGATCAGTATGTTCAAAGAGGAAGAGGGTTCCTCTCCCACGATGCATAGGTTGTAGGAAGTCTGGTTAATTCAGTGCTTACCGAGGTTCTAATATTGTTTGCTGGCCTTGAACCACAATAAGTTGGGCTCCATTAGACAGATGTTGAGAGCCGGTCAGCAAGTTCCCGGGTACGAAAATCGGAAGGAAGTTCTCTGCCACCGACGGCGTCACGACGAAGAGCTTAAAATCTGTCTACCAAACGTGCTAGTTCTAGCTGTTTTCCGATGTTATCATAAACCCGTTGGAGGGGGGGGGGGGCGTGGAGGTCACCTGGGATTTATAAAATCATTCACTAGCTCAATGAAACCATAACCTGGTTCACAGTGTAATGCAGTGTTAGAAAAACGGTAAATCAGTGACGGGATGACAAAATGGTTGAGTGGAATTCCGATGGGCCTAGGGACTTGCTTCTGTCCACTCGGGTGGAGGTTCCCATAGAGCGTCTTTTCATTGATTACGTCGTTCTTCCACGGACTCAGGGTGGGAAGCGCTTTATATTTGTGGTGGTTAATGATTTCACTCGGTTCATTTTCTTGCTACCGAGTAGTGCTATAAGTGTCGGATAAAGTATTACGCACCTCTTGGTTCGGTCATCCGAATGTCATTGTAAGCGATAATGCAACCTGTTTCCCTTCGATGGAGTTGCGGAAATTCTGTTCCCGATCAGGGGTTAAACACATCACCAGGAAACCTTGTTACCTCCAACCTTCGTTCACGAGCTGGTTAATCTTAAAAAGACTCCTCTCTGATGTTCCCACTCTGAGGCCCAAACTAAATACGATCCTTCTTTACCATGGCTGAACGTAGTCTCTAACACCACCAGGCCTGAGGCTCTCAGAACTATCCCTGCATCTCTCACGTTTGCCTATCCCCTTCATATTATTTTATCAATTATCTGGTCGATAAAAGATTTGTTGCCCAATGGTGCTAGTCCATAGTTAAGACGGCTCTGAGCACTATGGGATTCAATTTCTGAGGTCATCAGTCCCCTAGAACTTAGAACTACTTAAACCAAACAAACCTAAGAACATCACACACATCCATGCCTGAGGCAGGATTCGAACCTGCGACCGTAGCGTTCGCGCGGTTCCAGTATGTAGCTAGTCCAGAGTTAATTAAGGGTAGTTGGCGTAGAGCCAGGGCAAACATTTGGAGTGCAAACAAAAGGGAAAGGGTGCGATTCAACAAGGGCTGACATCTGCGGGAAGTTTAGGTCGCAGATATAGTTCAGTTGAGAAATTTTAAGGGTAGGGACTCCCCGAGAAAGGCGTCCTGGAAACGGTCACCTCAGTTTCTAGGTCCGAATAAGGTGTTGGAGCTACCCACTATGCTCACGCGTAGGCTCCGTAACTGAGAGAGTGTAAATAAGTTACAGGTTGCACCTTCGCCAAGTTAAGGAAAAGCAGGATTAATAAAGTTTCTCTGTGGGCCTGGGGCCCTCCCCCTTGCCCCGGTGTCCCTGCTTTACGTGGGAGGGTGAAACATTGCGCGATCGATAGTAGGCGTCAAGTCTCCTGGAATACCGTCTTTGGCGTGAAGGGGGTCTGCGTATATTTGGCTCGAGTGCCACTGAGGCCATGATTCCAGGAGAGGCAGTGGGTGAGGCAGCGTCGACAGCGATGATCAATTGGGCAGCGGGCCGGCTGGTTGTTCAACCGCTCGTTTGAGTTCCAAGTTGGTCTGGCTGAGCATCTTCCGGACATTTGGGCCTGCATCGGAAACGAGAGTGAACACATTATTCGTTTGGCCGACAATGTCTTGATTTGAGTGGCGGGTTGTCGTCATCTTCCGGCGGCACCAGGTTTTTTCATTGGCTTTATATGCTTGTGTGCTGGGTGAACTAGTTTTTGTTCTTTGCTTCAATACCGAGACCATGCTGCATTGCCCTCCTCTGCGAGCGGTTTGATAATCGTGAGTGGTTCGCTTCCTCCACGTACCTGTAACCTGCTGCTTCTATATCAGATTCGGTTCAGCATTCTGTTTTTCTTGTTCTCCGTTCGTGTATCTGGCCAGGCTATTTGAGGAGCGTGTCACTAGTATCAAAATATAATAGCCTTCATTAGGTAACTGTTCACAGCTATGACATGGTGATGTGTTTTAAATTATTGGTGTTTGGTAAAGTGATGTTGTTTTTAGCGCGTCACTACTTACAACGTTCAAAGTATTTATTTTTGTCTGGTTTGTTGTGCACTAAATCACCCACCCACTCTCTTTGGTTATTTATATCTCGCTTATGCGCTTAGAGGGGCGAAACTTTTTGCATGTATTTTGGTGGGTTGAACTTCCAAGCCAAGTTTGTGTTTATATGGGCGACGTTCACCAGTCAACAGTTTGTGTGTTTCATCCACTGATGTTTTCCGTCTTTCGTGATGCTAAAGTATTTACTGTTTACGCCTTATGGCGTGATGCGAAGCAGAATGTCTCTGGCCCGTTGTACTTCTACAATGTCAGGTACAAGTTGGGGAGGTTGCCTTGGCCAGCCATAAATTTTTGTCTACACTGCCCGTGTGTAAACTGATGACTTAAGTTTTTACTTGATTTCAAAGTTACTTCTCTTTCCTTAAGGCTATCGCTGTGGAGCGTGTTCCCACAAGTTACGTGGAAAATGAGTGTGGTGAGCAACATAACGAGCCTACCCTAAGGAATTTTGGGTCCATTCGTAGGACCACATTGCTCAACGTACTGAGGTGCTATATCAGGGAGCTTTAATTGTTCTTTGTTCCCTTTAATGCACTCCATTTTCGGTAAACCTGAATCGTTTGTTGTATTTTAGTCAAACACGTTCTACAGACATCTGTGGCCTGTTTGTTTCAAAAACTGTTTATTTGAATCGTTGAAGAGATGGTTATGTAAATTCAATTGCTGAAATATTATCTTCTTTCTCTTATTGAAATTGGCAGTAAATACTTCAACAATAGTAACCAGTGGCAGACAAAAATCGTATAGTTTGAAAAAAGAATAACATTTTGTCTAAATTTAAGTTTTCGTACTTCATATTCACATGAATGACTTCTTCAAGAGTTGAGAACAAGTATTTGAATTAAAACTTAGCCTCTCGTCATTAATATCACTGAAACATTTAATATTGCTGATCGATGATCAGTAATAGTTCTTAAATGGTTTTATCGAATTATGTAGTATTGTCTTAATACGTCAAGGCCCTATTGACCTAATTTGTAAAGTTACAAAGGCTGAGAAGTGTTTAAGTCATGATGCGAATGATTTTCAATCTTTACTACGGTCGTTCCTCCCGCTCCTAGGGAACCATCTATATAAATGATTTAAGAGACAATCTGAGCATCTATCTTAGGCTGTTTGCAGATGATGTTTTTGTTTATAGGCTAGTAAATTCAGCGGAAGATCACAGTAATTGCAAAACATCTAGATAAAATACCTATTAGGTGTGAAAATGGGCAATTTACTGTAAATAATGAAAAGTGTAAGATCATCTATATGAGTGCTGAAATGAATCCGTTAAACGATGGTTACACGATAAATTAATCAAATCTAAAGTCATTAATTCAACTAATTACCTAGGAATTACAATTCCAAACAACTTCATTTGGAAAGAACACATGGGAAATTTTGTGGGGGAGGCAAACCAAAGACCGGGTTTTATTAGCGGAATTCTTAGTAGATGCAACAGATGTACTAAAAGATTGCAGACAGTACGTTCGTCCGTTCTCTTTTGGAGTAGTGCTGAGCGGTGGGGCATCGTTACCAGATAGGGTTACCAGAGTACATCGAGAAAGATCAAAGAAGGGCGGCACAGTTTGCACTATCGAGAAGTAGGGGAGACAGTGTCACGTACATGATACAGGTTGGGGTGGACGTCATTAAAAAAGGTTTCTCTCGCTGCGGCGGGATCTTCTATCAAAATTTCAATCACCAACTTTTTCCTCTGAATGCTGAATCATCTCACGAAATAATAATCACCGAATTCGTGATCTTCTCACGAAATTTCAGTACCGTATGCAAAAATATTTTGTTGACGCAGCCTTACATATGGCAAAAGGATCATCAGAATAAAATAAGGGAAATCAGAGCTCCCACGGATATATATGTCTTCGTTCTTTCCACACGCTGTTCGAGAGTAGGATGAGAGAGAATAACTATGATGGTCCGTAGAACAGGGTTCAAGAACACGGAGCGGAACATTTTATACGTGACAAACTTCAGCTTGCACCTCACACTGTTGTAGGACTTCTCTTTTCCATCACGAGCAGCGTCGTTTACATCAAACTGCGTGCTGAATAAATCTGTGCCTGATGTTTTTCGACGCTTCAACCAGGAACTGAAATTTAAACACCCTGATGACCATGTCGGAGCATCTACATGACAGGCGACGTTGGCCACATTCGTCTTCCAGACACCCCTTCTTGCGATCAAGGACGACGGTGCATACCGACGCAGCGTGGTTGCAGAAAGCGACAGAAAGAGCCGGCCGCTGTGGCCGATCGGTTCTAGGCACTTCAGTCCAGAACCACGCTGCTTCTACGATCGCTGATTGTAATCCTGCCACGAGCATGGTTGTAAGTGATTTTCTTAGGTTAGTTAGGTTTAAGTAGTTTTAAGTCTAGGGGACTGACGGCCTTAGATGTTAAGTTCCATAGTGCTTAGAGCCATTTGAACCATTGGACTGGAAGAACTTGCAGTGTAATGCGTGAAAATATAAAAGCAATCAAGGCGACGTGATGAACATGTGGTGTAGCTCTAAGCAAGACGTATGATGCGGCAGCTAATCCTTGTGGTGGTCGGTCGAATGAAAGTCATCACACAACGGCAATGCATCTTGCCACCCCACGAAAAGAGGTAAGATCGCCTCCGCAAAAAAGGAGTTAATAATTCGTGTGCCGAAGCGTGTGGCAGCCACACCCATCGAGTCCGTAAAATGTAGATGTCTTCGACAGGTAGCTCTTCACGGATTAATTACTTTTGAATACGTTGTGGGAGTGAACAGTGATCAATGTGTTACAAATATTTACTATCAAAAACAGTCTTGATCACAATTTATTTATTACGGTGACCGGTTTCGACGATTACTGTGGTCATCTGCAGACCAATGAGTAAGAACCTCCTTCTGGTAGTAAATCAATACTCTAGTAGTTTTTGATAGTAAATAATTTCTTCACGGATTAATATCACCATACGGCTGCCGGAAGCCGACACCTGGGAAACGACAGGGATGTACCGAAATCGGTTAACAAAACCGTCAAAATGTACTTCATGTAGAAGGGCCAGATCTATGTGGTCCGAGTATAATATATCGTGTAGCATCACCAGTTAATGCGGCGTACTGATAAAGTTGGCTTTAACGGTAGCTAAATGATACGACTGTTAAAGGACTTTTGCTGTCTGGATATGGGTTATACCAGTGACATCCGGCCGGGATGGACTGAAGAACATGGTCGAAGCCGTGGCGTTCACTGTGGAGAGATAGCTGAGGGCACAACCGGTGGAACGCTCCCGGGTATGGTATTCCTCTTCTACGTTATTCGTTAAAAAATGGCTGCAGCGCGTGATTCCATGTATCCGTACCCAAACAATCCTCGTGCACTGTTATGGTATCCCCTCGTGTTGTAAGATTCACGTAATAACGCTTCTGTCCTCCGTAGACGTTTACAATTGTTTTCGGGCTCGGTCTCTGAAAAAATGGTTCAAATCGCTGTGAGCACTAATGAGGCCATCAGTCCACTTGGCTTACAACTAATTAACTCTAAGTAACCTAAGGACATCACAAACATCCATGCCCGATGGAGGATTCGAACCTACGACCGTAGCAGCAGCGCGATTCCGGACTGAAGTGCCTAGAAACGCTCGGCCACAGCGACCGGCCATCCGTTCAAGGAACAGAAGCGGCACTAGTGAGGTGTCCAGGTGTAGAATGATCGGGTTGCCACTGCAGGTCGCCACCATCCAGAGGCGACTCGTTAATAGAGGTCGCAGGCGTTGTTGGGGAGGGAGTCACTGGCCGCAGAGGACATACCGCTACGAGGGGAAGGTGGCGTGCTCAACAGCAGGCCTTCCGTGATCGATGCGTCGTCCGATGTGTGTTCATCATCCCGTGCGACCATCCTGAGCAGATAATCGTCAGATGGCACACGACTAAGTTTCTTGCATCTTCTTGGTTGCCTCTGTTCCCAAACGTGTTGTTTCGTATAGGCGTGGGAACGGCCGTCGTCTGACGCCGCCCCACCGTATGGAAAGCAGAGGTCTTAATCGATTCTTGTGTTCTGGCTAGTGTCTGAGGGCGTAGTCCCCCCCCCCCCCGCCCCGTAGTTGATGAAATCTGATGACTTACCACCCCGTTAGTGTCCTGTGTTCTGCAACGCTGGCAGATCTGAATCAGTTTTCTGGCTCGGTGTATCCTACATCTTCGCAACAGAGGCGATTTGACAGGGAGCACTGTAGCTATCATGGGTGGTGCGACGTCTCCTACAGGCGTCAGAATTAGGCTTTTGCGGAGGCGATCCGACTGGACGTGGCCCTCCAGGCCATAGCCAACACAAGTTGGCGGCTGACCGTCGTACATTAAGATCACCTGCACGCCGCCAATCATAAAATAAGTTCGCAAGTGCTTCGTCAGTTCTAGGTTCAACTGAGCACGCCATTTAAGATGTGGTAAGTCTCGAAGGTCTGCCACATTTCTGCGATGTCACTGACGACTTTTCCATAGGATCGAAAGGCACATAAGACCACGTCATGCGGTTATTCTAAAGGAAGGCCGAAAACACATAGGGCGCAAAGGCCGAATTCGGCGTGATGAAACGAAAAAGCTCCGACGTGCCCACCAGGGTGTTAAGTTTCAGTTCCTGAGTGAAATTCCGCATAACATCAGCACAAATTGCTTCAGTCTGAGTTTGATTAACATGACGCTGCTCGTGACTGAGAAGTAAATTCTTGCAACATCGTGAGGTGTTCTGCTCCGTGCGCTCGACGTCGTGCATCTTCCGCTTCAAAGGTGATCTTTACTCTCACATGACGATAAGACAATGCCATTGCAGATCAGAACGTGGATGAATATAATGACGTAGCACTGCGCCCTAAGCTGTAAACAGCAATACGCAAGCGGAGCATCGTTCGGAGCACCGAGCAGTTCCGCCTCGTGTCACGGCTATCAGCTGACTGCATCACTCAGCTACGGATGCAGACTAGATATCAATGTACATTTCTTTGTTCGGTATTCCACTTCCTCTCCTCAAGACCTACTCAGGGAAGGTATCACATTGTACCATTCAGGTCAACATGACATTGGCCGGCCGAAGTGGCCGTGCGGTTAAAGGCGCTGCAGTCTGGAACCGCGAGGCCGCTACGGTCGCAGGTTCGAATCCTGCCTCGGGCATGGATGTTTGTGTTGTCCTTAGGTTAGTTAGGTTTAACTAGTTCTAAGTTCTAGGGGACTAATGACCTCAGCAGTAGAGTCCCATAGTGCTCAGAGCCATTTTTTTTAACATGACGTTGTTAAAAACGTAACACAAACTTGACGCAATTAGTGAGACCAAAGGCTTGACACATCACCATGGAGAGCAAGGAAAGGTAATGGCAAGTGATCCTGGACTCTTTCAACAGTTCCACTCACTGTTCTACCGTATGGAAAGCCATAAGGAGCATTTCTCGTACAGGCAGTCTATTACCTACAGCACCGTTCCTGAATAAAGAATGTCTCCAAAAACCTGGAGACATTGCACAGGCAGTGGTACAGCATTTTGCACTGACTTCTGCCAATTGTAGCAAGGATCTAACGTTCCTCCATTACCGTGCCGCCGTGGAAAAGGGTGAGCGTCTAACAATTCGGAGTCTTATAACTGTCCATGTGGGAGCTGGATTCAGCACTGAATTCAGCTCGTGATACTGCGCCCGATCACGACTAATCCTATAGCGCATGCTGCAGAACTTGAAACGAGTGTCCATTGTCCAAGTAAATCGATGTTTAATTCGATATGGCGGACAGGCAACCTTCCCAACTCGTGGAGGGAAAGAATTTTGATCCCTCTTACCAAATTACGAAAGGACCAAACATGTCCCTGTAGTTACTGGAGCGTCGCCTTAACGAGCTGTGTAGTAAAGATCTTGGAACGAATAGTTAACCGTCGTTTGGTGCGGGTCTTAGACCGCAGGGAACTCTTTAGCCGCAAATAATGTGTGGATTCAGGAGATTCTGATCCACTCTCGACAACCTGTTCTTGTTAGAGGCGGCCATTCAGCAGGATTTCCTGCGTAAACACAAGTGTGTAGGTAGAATATTTTATGTCAGTAAGACGTGCGATACTACTTGGACACACCCTGTTCTCGTTCACCAGTAGGATTTCATGGTTATTTCCTCATCTTTATGCGGTCCTCTTTATCTAAACGCTTTTTTCGTGTCGGAGTTGGTGACGTGCTGCAGAAAAATTTCGAATAGGAAAATAATGTGCCTCAGGGCACTGTTTTACGTGTTAGCCTTTTGGCCACAGCCAGCAACAGTGTCACGTCTCCAGTATAGAGGCCTTTTGAGTGCTCCTTATTTGTGGACGAATTTTCAATTTTCTGATCTTCCTCCCGTATTGCAACAGCAAATCGTCAGTTGCTAATTACACTGAAGGGCATGGAAGAGTAGGCTGCAAAGAGGGATTTCACTTTTTCTGCTGAGAAATGCGTGTATGTCCATTTTATTCACTCTCGTCGTCTTTTTAACCTACCCGAACTGCGTATGTGGAACACCTCCATTTTCAAAGACTCAGTTTTGGGACCTCATTTTTGACTCCAAGCTGTAGCGGGTACCACTCTGAAGAACCTGAAGGGTCCGGAAGGCTCTAAACGTTTTGAAGGATCTTTCGTCTTTGGGAAAAGACAAGGCGAATATGCTTCAGTTTTGAACGGCTTACGTTTCATCACAGCTGGACAATGGACGCTCAGCAAATGGGTCAGCGAGGCCTTCGTACCTGAAAATCATTGACGCCCCCCACCGTAAGGGGATCAGGTTGTCCACGGGCATTTACAGAACCAGCCTAATTCCAAGAGTGCTGACGCTGCTGAACCGTCACTTACTATGCGGGGGCATCTTCTCGTGGTGCATCAGGCGTGTCAGCTCCTCGCTACTCCCACTTCCCCAGCATACTATACTGTTGCTCTTCTGGCTATGGGACGCCTCTTTCCAAATCGTCCACAGGCAACAGGGCCATTTGGGTTCCGTGTAAAATGTGTACTGAAGTCCCTAGGTGAGTGGCACGTACAGGCGTTTTAAGCGACTGAGGCTCTGGTTACTGCAGCGGCCCAGGGTAATTTTAGATTTAGGGCAGTACAGAGAGATTTCACCGCTGCTTCTGTCCCTAATGCAAAAGTTTTAAAAATTTTAAACAGGCACCACAACTACGTAGCCGTCTTCACGGACGGTTCTAAACAGGGGAACTACGTAGGTTGCTCTCAAATCGTGTTCTCAGGATTCAGCTGCCTCCAGAGTGATTCGGTGCCTCCAGAGCTCACACCGAGCGAGGTGGCGCAGTGGTTAGCACAGTGGACTCGCATTCGAGAGGACGACGGTTCAATCCCGTCTCCAGCCATCCTGATTTAGGTTTTCCGTGATTTCCCTAAATCGTTTCAGGCAAATGTCGGGATGGTTCCTTTGAAAGGGTACGGCCGATTTCCTTCCCAATCCTTCCCTAGCCCGAGCTTGTGCTCCGTCTCTAATGACCTCGTTGTCGACGGGACGTTAAACACTAACCACCACCACCACCACCAGACTTCACTGTATTTGATACCGAACTATCCGCTATCTTGAAGGCACTTACGCAGATGAGATGTGTCACGACTGCTAAATTCATTATTAATTCTCTGCAATGCTTGTATCCAGCTGAAGGCGAAGGAGGTGCCCTTCTGCTGGGTGCCAGGGTCCATGGGTATTACGGCGAACGAAAGGGCGGATGTAGCAGCCAAGAAGATGTGTCTTGATCCTCGGTAAGTTCGATGTGCAATCCCGCTGCATGTGCTCGTCTCGCTGTTGAGGTACTGCGTCATGTGTTGATGGGAGACTTTTGGCTGGAGGTAACTGATAATAAGCTGCTTCTAGTAAATCCCATTATGCGGCCGTGGAGTACCTGCTATTAGCCAGGAAGACAGGATTGGTTTCTGCTTACATACTCGTCTTCGCATAGGGAACAGTCCTCTGACTCATGGCTTCTTACTCTGGCTAAACAATCCTCCAATGTGTGGTGTTTGTGGCTTACAGGAAACTGCACCACGATTTAGCAGACTGTATTTTATTTTTGGATTAGAGGGCAGAGGCAGAATTGTCATCAGATCTTCCCTCCATTTTGAGTGATGCTGAAACGATTGTGGTTGCAGTTTTATAATTTTCTTATGTGTCCAACTTGTCTCCAAAAATTTTAGGGAGATGGACTTTATTTGTTAACATGGTGACTGGCTCACCCATGTTTTTTGGAAGTGGTCACTCAGTCACATTTCTCTGTGCTTATCTTTTACCTCTTCTGCTGTTTTACATCTCTTTTAATCGCAGGAATAGGCCCTTTAATCGTTCTTCATTGTATTTAGGCCTGTGATATGGAGTCATTGTGAATGACC
Organism: Schistocerca nitens; assembly: GCF_023898315.1. Lineage (NCBI taxonomy): Eukaryota > Metazoa > Arthropoda > Insecta > Orthoptera > Acrididae > Schistocerca > Schistocerca nitens. The sequence continues at coordinate 314,786,918 of NC_064621.1, read as the reverse complement.
TTTTAACATGTACAGTATAAACGCGCTCTCTCTCTCTCTCTCTCTCTCTCTCTCTCTCTCTCTCTCACACACACACACACACACACACACACACACACACAAGCACACATTCGAAGCGACAGTAAAGCTTGTGCTGTTTTTTATACTTGTACTTTTTTTTCAACAAATAACATAATGGAAATTATAGAGCTCCTCGTCCAGGCTGTGAAGGCCCAAAGGATGTCTACCGGCTGCCGTCTCAATCCCTATCTTGTGACGTCTTGCTGATGTTGAATGGAGGTGCATGTGGCCACCACCCTAGTCTCCCGGCCGTGTTCGATAGTTCCCATACCGAGAAGCCATACTCTTCGATCAAGTAACTTCTCAAGTGACATAACGAGGCTGAAGGTACTCTTTACCTGTCCTCCTACTCAGGAAAAATCCCTAGCATTATCAGGAACCGAACCCAGGTGCTTTGGATGGCAGAAATCCACGCTGACCACTCAGTCACGAAGTCGGACGTAAATGCGATTACAGTGTGCCAACTTAAATTATCCATACATCAGGTAATATTTCTACTTTCTCCTTGTTGTTATACCATACTTCAATTCACAATAGTTGACTGAATGACTGTTGAGCACATTTCTAAAGTTCACATTTGTTTACTGTCAAATGCGGCAAGTGGATAAGTTAATATTAAAAATTTACAACATGTCGTAATGTACAAAACGAATATTTAGTCTTGGAAGGATGGACAGCATTGGTCGTATATTTTTGTTTATTATCGCAAAATCGATTTTCGGTCACTTAGTGACCATCTTCAGTGCTGTAATATATAACTTAAATTAGTAAGCACTGGTGTCAATAAGCTTACGGCTTGATCGCCGTAAGCTTATTGACACCAGTGCTTACTAATTTAAGTTATATATTACAGCACTGAAGATGGTCACTAAGTGACCGAAAATCGATTTTGCGATAGTAAACAAAAAAAAAAAATACGACCAATGCTGTCTATCCTTCCAAGTATACCTATTATCTGGTCGTAGTGCACAGGACACTATGGAGTCGCCGATCAATAAGAATATTTAGTCGTCTCAGATATTTAAGAAGCATAGTACAAAAGCTCAACTTTACAGAAGGGCTATGTTTTTCAGTTGACACTAGATAGTTTTGTACCACGTCAGCAGTATAGTCTCCAATTTTCAGAGTTTAATTCATACTGCAATTTATGTAAAGGTCATGTTTCTTCAACCAATGCATAGAGCCACGCCCTCATTTATATAGGTCGCTGTCCTTGTTTGAGACATTTTGCTATTTCCTTCCATAAGGAAGCTATCTGTAAAGTATAGAAGCCTGTGGGTCCATTTAAGACGCTAGTAAATACGATTTGTTGAAGAAATTCAGATATTGTGAAATAAAAACCCGAACGAAAGCTTCAATAACCTCATTCATAAGAGACGCCGAAAGACAACATTTTCATCTTCTACTACCGTTAAAATTTACTCATTTGATATGAGTCTGGTGTTCCATGATGGTAACGCTGGAAGAATCAGGACTCTTCTAAGATTTGATGCAGCTTGTCCCACTGAAAACCTATGGAAGAAAACTGGTGAAGTACAGTTTGCTAGTTCTGACATGTCAGTTGGTTGCTCTTCGGTTAGTTTGTTGGTTGATTTGGAGGACTGAAAAGGACTAGACTGCAAGGTCATCAGTCCCTAACGATATTGCCAAATGGACACGGCAGAAGGAGCAAATTAGAAGAAAAGTACTAAATGAAGACCAAAAAAATCAAATGTATGGTAATGGGTAACGGTAAGGCACTGGTTTCAGGCATAAATGCCAATAAAATCTTTTTTCTGCATTTCCACAACTTTCATTTTCTGCTGACCTGACCCAGATAGAAAGATAGAAAAGTGAAATTTCTTACAGCGCAAGATTACCGTTGTTCTTGAGTGTCTTTCTTACTTCTGGACACTTGGAGTAATTTTGTTCTGTCTCGAACCTATCAAGGGGCATTACATGACTCATGTGATTTAAGCTTGCATTGTTACTGACGACCTGCTGCGTTCCTTCGCTCAGGGATTGACAAGTAATCATTAAACGGACAGCCCAGATCGTTTAATTGGTTATTACATATTGTGATGATTCAGTGACTCCATTTCACAACGGAAGGGGTGACACAAGCAACCGAAGGACCCAACTAAATGAGAGAATCTCATTAACAGATACGATATACTCCCACATGGCATCTTTGCTTTCATTAATTTTTTATTCCATATTGTTTTAGTGAGGGCTCATTTCGGGATTACATTTACTGGGTACGGAACAGGGTGGAATTACTGTTCCTAACATTATCATTTAAATACCATTTTTATTTGACCTTTCCCTCCTACTCTCAATACTGAACAAATAAACATACATTAAGTTACAAGGTCATCATGAGTACTCCTTCTAATCGAAATGGTCTCTTAATTCAGTGATATGCGAGGGATGGGGCAGAATGTTACGTTGCTCTCGCGATTACCGATCTCATACGACATTCTCAATCTCTCGCCACACACAAAATCATTAACAACGGCTATTTTAACATAATGTATTGAAAAAGGACTTAGGGTCACCCTCTGATCATGGCGGGAACGACATACCAACCTAGGACATGATCTGCTAGTGTGGGATTGGGTGGTACACAAGCGGACACAAGGATGAGCAGTTAATACACAAAAATTAAATACATCCTATTAAATCCGTCACACGAACACTTGCGAAAACTACATTGTATTTCTACCAGAATGATCGTATGCAATGCCAAACCAACCTCAACATTTCGTGAACACTATTCTTTGCCAGTAAATTTACTTATCATCATTAATCGTTCTCGGATAGTATAAAATCTCCACACGCAATACATGCAATCTCTGCTCCGTATTTCCACAAGCACGATCGTTAGCTATTGGACTTTGCAGCCAAGTCCACGCGGGATCTTGGAAATCAATGGCTCCCAATTTCTCGCTATCTGTGACCTATCTAGGATTTTATATTATACTTTCACACGCAAAAGCTAACTGAATATAATGTTGGTTGCTTGTGGCCATTTCTCCAAACTGTACTGGGGCAGTGGCCTTGTGGAGGCAAACCCCAATAAATCAATTTAAAAAAATTCAGCTAACTTCATACGCTAAATTCGTTGAATATTTCACACTATTCATATGTCCAATTCCTAGACTGAAACTACATAAGGGTATAGCTACTTTAAGTTCCACGTTTACGCCCACAAATTGAGAAGTCAACGCTCCCAATAAAATCTTACAAATTCTGGAAATTAATAAAATGAAACAATTGAACACTCCTTAACTGAAAAATCAAATGAAGAGCCATTGTGGATGCTGAAGGCACCACAGGTAAACATCTTAGAACTGGGTTACAGATCTCTACATATTCACGTTACAATCGCTTAATCAAAGTATCCAGTGTACTCAGAAAACAATAAAAATTGTGGTCGTAACCGAAGCCTAACCGTGATGACCCTGGAAAAGAACAGATTAGTGACCTAATCTATGACATACCTCATCCTTTTGTTAAAGTAGCAAACTGCTTGACGGAGACCGTCACCCATTCCGTCCAAGTTATCTGGTATCAGGAATCCAAGTCACGAAAAATTGCGGAAGACCCCTAACAAACACTCTGCTCTTTCTTGAAGGGGAGAGGACGATCTTCTACCAACCCTCGTACTCTTTACCATTATTGGTGCATCTTTTTATTGTATCTACGAGAGTTAGGTTGGTACCAAAACAAACAAAACATTACGTTGTATTACAGCTTTCCTACTCACAGAATCACACCCAAAACAAACTTTCATTCCGACATTGAGAGCAACATAACGGGAATGGGATGAGGAAGTACGTCAATACATAATTAAAGATACACAGTGGCGTCCACCTCTTCACCAGAGCTTCTCGGCAGGGAAGCAAATAGTTACGAAGATCATTCTGTCGTTACCAATAAGAGAATTCTTCCAGAATGAGATTTACACTCTGCAGTGGAGCGTGCGCTCATATGAAACTTCCCGGCAGATTAAAACTGTGTGCCGGACGGAGACTCGAACTCGAGACCTTTGCCTTTCGCGGGCGAGTGCTCTACCAACCATTTTTTAAAATCTCATTTTGTTCGTCATTGTTCGTTGCATTTCGTCCCATGACACCCGCTGTAGTTCATTGCTGTTCCCTTCACTTAGTTTTTTATTACGGAAGGCAGCTAACCCTCTGACCGAACACGCTGAGCTACCGGCCCCAACTGAGCTCACCAAGGCCGACTCAGGACCCGTCCTCAGAGCTTTACTTCCGGCAGTACCTCGTGTAGCACTTGTCTGCAAAAGGGAAAGGTCCCGAGTTCGAGTCTCGATCCGAATACGGTTTTTATCTGCCAGGTAGTTTCAAAGGAATTCCTGACAACTTGAGATAGTATAGTGTGACGGAACAACCAATTCGGTCTCGACAGACTTTGTACATACTATAACACAAGTTCATGTGGTGCAAAAATTTTCAAAATGCGCTACTTTTAAATTTATTTAAACTTTCGTGAAACAAAAAATTTAATGTATCGGACTTACTTGACAGAAAAGTTAGAAAGAGATGTAATTTAGCCAATAACATAAAGACAGCAGGTGCCACATTTGATTAAATTATCTCTCAAACAGTAAGAGATATATGTAGGCATATAGATTCTCTTACATGCTGGGGAGCAAGGAAGGTGCCTCCACGTGTGCATTTTACTTACATGCTACATAGAAGAAAGTAAAATGCCGGCGCTCCCCGGAAACGTTGCCCAATCGGACAACGGCCAAACCTTCCACCACCGGAAACCAATGCAATCAAAAGCCAAAAACAAAAACTGGTCCACTTCATGGCCAAGCCTGACGATCGTCAGCCTGAACGTCGAGGGAATCACCAAGAATAAGGAGGATGTAATATCGCAACTATGCCAATCAGAAAAGTGGGACGTACTGTGCCTGCAGGAAACGCATAGAGATGAAACAGCAAACAGAAACAATATCAAAGGAATGCGCTTGGCAGTAGAAGCACCTCACACAAGGTATGGGAGCGCAATATTTACCAGACCCGAGATGCTGCTCTCTTCCACGAGTAAGACAACCACCAACAACATTGAAGTGTTAGCGATAGAGAGTGGATCATTTACTTACACACTTCTACGCCAGAAATCTTCAACAACCAAAGCACACATTTCGTTGTGGGCGAGTTTAACAGCCACAGCACCACCTGGGGCTACGACGAGACAGACGCCAATGGTCAGCTGCTAGAACAATGGGCTGAGGCAAATAACCTCTCACTTCTCCACGACCCCACTCCCCTGCTCCTTCAACAGCAAAATTTGGAAGCGAGGTTACAATCCAGATATTTGCTTCGTCAGCCGGAACACCTACGACACCTGCTGCAAAAGAGTATATGATGCAATACCAAAGACCTATTGGAATCCAAATCTATTCAACAATCAAAACAACCAGAATACCTTTCCGTAGGAGATTCAACTTATAAAGGGTAGGTGGTCAGAATATTCCCAAGCGCTGGATGAGGAATTAGCCAGTCTGACCCCAACACCAAATAATCATCTTATCTTTGTTGAGACTTTGCGAAAGGTATCTAGACGCTATATTCCTAGCGGCTTCAGACAACAGTATATCCCAGGGCTCTCAAATGCCTCGAAGGACATCCTGGAGAAGTATCAAGTATTGTTCGCGGAAGACACATTCAGCGACGAAACCATTACCTGTAGCACAGCTTTAATGTCAGCCCTCATCGAGGCACGCGAGAAAAAGTGGATAGCAACCCTAGAAAGAATGGATATGTCCCACAGTAGCTAAATAGCCTGAAACCTGATTAAGAAACTGGATGGTGACCCAAGGCTAAGCAAGGCCCCGAACAACGTAACTCCAAACCAGGTGGCCAACCAACTCCTTCTAAACGGCAAGTTCAACTCCAAACGTCAGAAAACTATAATCACACGCCTACTGCCAACGGAAAACACCAACTTCCAGAAATCATTTAGCATGAGAGAGTTGAACAATGGCATAAATACCATGAAGAACGGGAAAGCCGCTGGGTTTGATGATATTTGCGTGGAACAGACTAAAAACTTCGGCCTTGGCGCCAGGGACTGGATACTTGGACTTTTTAATGTGTGCCGTGAAACCTTTCAAATCCCGAAACTGTGGAGGAAGTCAAAAGTGGAAGCTCTCCTTAAACCCGGGAAGGACCCAGAGTCTCCGAAGAGCTATCGACGCATAACCCTTCTCTGCCACCTGTTTAAGCTCTATGAAAGATTGGTCCTCAAAAGAATAGAGAAGATCGTTGACTCGAAGCTAATTCCACACCAAGCAGGTTTTAGACCTGGAAAGCCCTGTACCAGTCAAATTCTAGCATTGACGGAACATATCGAGGATGGGTTTGAGAATAAACTAATCACCGGGCTGGGACTAGTCGACCTAAGTTCCGCCTATGATACAGTAGATCACCGGACACTACTGCATAAAATCTACGAGACCCTGAAAGACTACCACCTAGTCAAGATAATCGAATCCCTGCTCCAAAATAGACAGTTCTTCGTAATGTTTGAGGGGAAAAAGAGTCGATGGCGGAATCAGAAAAATGGGCTCGCCCAAGGGAGCGTGTTGGCGCCAATCCTATTCAACATATATACAAATGACCAACCAACTCCAGACAAAACCAAAACTTTTGTATATGCAGACGACCTGGCAATAACAGTTCAAGGCAACAGGTTTGAAGCCATCGAGGAGAAACTAGAAACCGCCCTTTCTATAATGTCAACCTACTACAAAAAGAATTCTCTAAAACCCAATCCCTCCAAAACTCAAGTGAGTGCATTCCATCTGAACTCGAGGCAGGCAAAGTACAGGCTCAATGTTACCTGGAATGGGACGTTACTAGAACACACTGATACTCCGACCTACCTTGGCGTCGTGCTGGACAGAACATTGACATACAAATATCGTTGCGAAAAAAACACGCAAAAAAGTAGAAGCACGAAGTTCCCTAATAAGAAAGCTGTCCAACAGCAAATGGGGTGCCAAACCTACCGTGGTCAGAACTTCAGCCCAAGCTTTGTGCTTCTCAACTGCCGAATATGCCTGACCGGTATGGTGCAGATCCGCCCACGCAAAAAAGGTAGATATTAGCTTGAATGAAACATGCAGGATAGTGACAGGCTGCATGAAACCTACCCCCCATAGATAATCTTTACAGGGCCGCAGGTTTCACAAACCCTGACTCACGTAGGAAAGCCCATGAACATACCGAGATGCTAAAACAAACCTTTGATGCTCGTCACTCAATATTTGGCCTAGAGTGTGGCCCCAGCAGATTCAAATCGATACGCCGTTTCCTAAGTTGCGCCTTAGATGAGCACTCCATCTACTATCCACTAAGAGAGGACCCACCAAGCGGCGTTTCAGGTGATTGGAAAACCTGGAGAATGCTTAACCGCATCAGAACTAGGGTGGCTCCTGTGAAATCTAATCTGATCAAATGAGGTTTGTTGGACGAAAACGACGACAAATGCGACTGCGGCACTCGACAGGACATGGAACATCTCCTACAATGCCCTGCCTGCCCGCACAGATGCACCCTCGACGATCTATGTCTGGCTAAAGAAGAAGAATTCGACATTGCCCAATATTGGGCAAACAAATTGTAGTTTCCGGACACGAAAAAGTAAAGTAAGTCTTACATGATCTCTTAACTAAACATATTGGAGATTGGAGTTGAGAGTAATCGAAAGACACGACTAGAAGCGAAAATGGGCTGTTTCACTTCCCTTTACCGACTCTGTCGCGTTACTGTGTATCAAACCGTCGGTCCGTTGCCTAAGAGATCGACCGACATGTATGACGTCACATAGGAGGTTACTGGCCTATTCCACTCCGCCAGCCCACGGAATATATGGCAGCGCGACGTAGGCGACGAGTAGGGCAGTCCCGCGTCTGAACAGAGCGGCTGCAGCCGCCCTGTCCCGACCCCTCCCGTCGCGTCCGCCGCGGCCACTGCTAACGCGGTTTGCATTGCGGGCCTCGCCAGACGGGGCGCATACCCCGCATCAGCCAGCGGCCGACTCACGGGATAATGACATTAGCGCGGCCTCCTGGCCGGGCCGTGTACACAGCCGCAGCCGGCCCTTTGACGCGCAATCCACCCTCAAACGGCTGCGCCGAGTTCGTTTACTGAGCGACAGAGAGCGCGTGCGGCGCCGGTCACGGGCCAGACGCGGGTCCTGCCACAGCGGCGCCGTTTGATCACGCGCCCCTTCCCCATCCCCCGCTCCCGCCAACCACCTCCAGACTTGATGTCGCAGCGTCACATCAAAAAAAAAAAAAAGGAAAAAAAACCCTCCCCTCATCCAGACCCGTTCTACCACCACCCTTTCCACGTGTCCTGCACGTGTTCATTACGCCTCGCGACAAAGAGTGTGCAACTGCCCGAGGGTCGGCGGGCAGCAAGCGGCCGTGGTGACAAATAGTTACGCTGTTTCAAAGGCGCTCCTCAGTATTCCTGACACCAACTCCGCTTCGCAGTTCATTTTTTCCCCAGCCACAGAGGTAAATGGGAACTCATTACTTTTTCGCCCAACTGTGCTAGTCTTCCTCTATGCCACCACCAAACTATTGTGTGTAACTTCCGTTGATTACGTCAGTTCCTTTAGTATATTGGTGTCTGTAAAGGAATGACGTACTAGGTAACATTAACAGACATGCAACGTTTTACTCTATTTAGATTACAAGGAGTCCACAATTTAATTTCAAAACGCGTTGGGAAGAGAATGCCTCGTCAGAATTCCGTCTAAGTTGACAATATATTACTGATGGAGCGAGAAACGTCATGGAACAAAAAACACCGGGCGTATCAAAAGGAATCATCCCATTCGGCACGTCTATGTTCCTGAGACTAATACACATATACAGTGAATTTTGTTTATTGATGAACGGGAGCCACGCGGGATTAGCCGAGCGGTCTGGGGCGCTGCAGTCATGGACTGTGCGGCTAGTCCCGGCGGAGGTTCGAGTCCTCCCTCGGGCATGGGTGTGTGTGTTTGTCCTTAGGATAATTTAGGTTAAGTAGTGTGTAAGCTTAGGGACTGATGACCTTAGCAGTTAAGTCCCATAAGATTTACACAATATTTAACAACTGATGAACGGGAAACTCGAAAATTTGCTTTTCATACCTTTGTTCAATACGCCCCCCTTGAGATGCACAGCATACGTCAATGCGCTATTGAAATTGTTCCTACACTACAGCGAGCATGTCTTGAATTACAGCTTCCACAGCTGCTGTTATGCAATGTCTCAGTTCATTCATCGTTGTTGGTGACCGGAGTGACATAGAGTCTTTTATAAACCCCCACAAGTAATAATCACATACATTCAGCTACCGTGACCTTGGAGGCGGGTAATGTAAGAATGAATTATTTGGTAAAATGTGTTGTTGTCTGTCGCCGGCCGTAGTCGCCGAGCGGTTGTAGGTGCTACAGTCAGGAACGGCGCGACTGCTACGGTCGCAGGTTCGAAACCTGCCTCGGGCATGGATGTGTGTGATGTCCTTAGGTTTGTTAGGTTTAAGTACTTCTAAGGTCTAGGTGACTGATGACCTGAGATGTTAAGTACCATAGTGCTCAGAGGGATCTGAACCATTTTTTGTTGTTGTCTGTCATCTTCAGGAAGAGCTTGCAGTAGCTGATTATTGTATTGTTTAACGTGTAAACGTCGACGCAACATGCACCAAACGGACATCTGGGGCTTGTGGAGCTGTCGAGCTGCATGGCGAACGGATTTATGCAGACTCCTTGTGAAACTATGGTGGATGCGTTCAACATCTGTGTGAGACACTCGGGGACGACCCGGCGACTAGCCTATACACACACAACCTGTTACTCGGAATTGTTCATGCCATCGTCTGGATCTCTGTGCTGTAGGAGGATCCACACCATACCTAGTACTAATGTCACGCTAAACAGTTATTACTGACCCGGGATCCGAGCACTGCACTCACAACCCGAACCACACGCCACTGTTAAGAACTAATGAAAGACTGGGTCCCTTACTTCGATTGCACATAATTCATTGAGGTCAATCCAACATATTTATTTCAAATAACATAAATGAATGGTCAAAAAGATTTCGGGTTTGCAGCCGGTCGTCGTAAACTTCATTGCACGATATTTCGGCTGGACAACTGCCAGCCATCTTCAGGTGAGCCGAACAAGGACTGACGAAGACGTTCTCCGCTCCAGCTTATATAATGCGCTGATAGTACTGCCGCGCATACGTTGCAATTGCGGAGACAGAAGGGCCACACCGACCACCGGCAGCGCCCTCGCTGGTGGAACTGCAGTAATCAGCTGCCGGCGATATTGTCGCTGGCCGCAGCTATCTAAGTCTTCTGGCGTCTTCGTCCCGAGCAAATTTCGGAGATGACGGGATTCCATGCCTTATTCAATTGGAAACCACTGTCACGGATCATTAGATTTCCCGCAATGCATATTTCAACTGATTCTTTGACAATGGAGTCCCAAAAAGATTTTGCAGTGACCAAAATCGAAGTTTTGTCGTACTCCATTGAATGTCCGTTAGAAATACAATGTTCCACAATTTCAGACTTGCTGGGTTGCAGTAGGCGACTGCAACGTTGATACTGTACGCGTTGTCTGTCCTACATAGGCCATACCACACTGACACGTTATTTTGTAAATTCCCGCCTTCCGCAGTAACAAATCATCCTTCACCGATCCCAGCAAATCCGAAATCTTAGAGGGCGGACGAAAAACCACTTTCACATTAGAACGATTAAGAGTCCTTGCTATCTTGAAGGAGATATTTCCGACAAAGGGAAGAAGAGCTGGGGGCTTGGCTGGCGCGTCCTCCTCTTCATCCACTTCCCGGTTCCTGGCTCTAATTGAGAAGGCCCTATTAATTTGCCGGGTCGAGTACCCATTGTCTCTGAACACCGTCCTCAAATGTGCCAGTTCCTTAGGAAAATTCTCTGCATCCGACACTGTGTGTGCCCTGTGTACAAGGGTTTTAAGTTCACTCATGGTCTGGGATGGGTGATGGCAACTTGAAGAATGTGGATACAAATGTGTGAGTGGGCTTGCGATAGACAGAATGTCACACAGTGCCGACACTCTTCCGTTTAACCAAAATATCCAGGAATGGAAAGCAGCCATCTTTCTCCAGTTCCATATTAAATCGAATATTCTCATGGATGGAGTTAAGATGATGAAAAAACTCCATTAGCTTTTCTTCTCCGTGGGGCCACACTATGGATGTGTCATCGACGTATCTCCAAAAAACAGTTGGTTTACAGACCGCTGATTCAAGTGCTCTCTCCTCAAAATCCTCCATAAAGATGTTAGCCACCAGAGGAGACAGACTGTTCATAATATTCCTGGTTAAACATAAAATAAGTTGAGGAAAGAGTATGTCGGAACAAAGCAGTAATGTCCGATTCAAATTGTTAACCAATTAGAATCAAGGAATCCGCAAAAGGTACTTTTGCGAAAAGGGAAACTACATCAAAACTCACTAGAAGTTCCGAACTACTTAAGTGGAGAGCCCGCAGTCTGTTAATAAAATCAGCAGAGTTCCGTACGTGGTGTGAACATTTGCCAACAAATGGTCTCAAGAAAGAAGCTAGATGTTTGGCTAAATTATATGTCGGTGCGTCAATATTACTCACTATAGGCCGTAAAGGCAGACCTTCTTTATGCACTTTAGGAAGACCATTACATTCTCGGTGGTACGCTGCCATATGATCTTAACCGCTTCATAGTCTCTGGAGCTAGCGAGGAAGAGTTTAAAAGTGCACATGTCCTCCGTTGCACACGTGCTGTTGAATCTTGATCAATTCTCCGATACATAGTATCACTAAGTAGACTATACATCTTCTCGAAATACAACACACGAGGTAACAAAACGGTAGAGTTACCTTTATCAGCCTTAAGCACCACTATTTCCGGATCTTCTCGAAGGTTCCGTAGTGCATCCCTTTCTTCAGCGGTTATATTACTGCGTTGAGGAGGAGCTTTCAGAAGGATCTGACCAGTTTCCCCTCTTATTTCTTCAGCAGCGTCCGTAGGAAGGCGACGTACAGCTTGCTCAACACCACTTACGAAACTTATAAGAGGTACTGCACTTGGCGCAAGTGCAAAGTTAAGCATCGTCTAAAATTTTCTCCGTGAAATTAACCACGGAACGTCGTGCAGATATTTCCTGTGGCGTCGGCTGTTGTGGCACCAATGGATCAAATTTCAACATCTGCCCGGAACTAGCAGCCTTATATACCCAGTCGAAGTTGGCTGACGTCACACCATCCACCCACTCCAAATTTCAAACTTTACAACATAATCTGTCTGACATTAAACAGGAATAAAAATAAACAATCTCAATATCAGCTGATTTAGTGCGTGAAGCGCGAGTTAAGTCAATAACCAGATAAATTAAACAATTCTCCGTAATTCAAAAGAAACAGAAAAACAAAATTCAATCAATACACCCCACTGACAAATATCCAAAAAACCTTACAATACTACTCAAAAGAATACACTGAAGTGGGGAGCAGTACACTTCAAAATGAGTTCAATAACACAGCTGCGTGCTCCAGAAAACTGCAAGACATTAAATACACTTCATTTGACGAATAACGAATACTCATTAACAATACGCCACTCCTGTTTGAATTGCAGTGTCCCAAAGGAACAGGCGCTTATTCTGAAAGAACAATTTCTTTTATATATGTTTAAATTACAGCATTAAGGTATTCCAAAAGATGTCCAAACGAACCCCCCCCCCTTTTCAGCTGAGGCACAAATATTTCCCCTTTCTAGGCGGAGGCTGAGCCAGAAACACAGAATGCCACAAAAACACAGTTTTGCTGTGAAATCTTACAGGACACCCGGAAGCAGTAACAGACAACGGGTCGGCACCCACAAATAACACAGGCTAAGAGTAAGGCTGGGAGCACATCCTACGAGACCTTGTTCACACTATGCTCACCACAAACTGTAGACATTCCAGCCGAACATCCGCTTGCGGTGGCTGCCATAAGGACGAAGCAACCAACAGGCCCACGCTGTGCTTCTCACACAGGCACCTCTATTTGTACAAACATCTAGGCCAACACCAACTCCAGGCTTGGCACAGCTTATATGAAATGCCTTCCAGGCAACCAGTAACCGCCGCAGGAGTTTCACGATTAGCAAACAGCCCCAGCGTAACAGACATCACACATGTGCTTACGCCCGAGCCACAACTCCACCAGTCTCACCGGCCGCCCCAAAACCGACTGCCTCTCGCCGTTCCGCGCGCCCCGGCCGAAAACGCCAAGATGCTCATGCCCGGGGACGCGCCGAAGATAACAAGCCGATCGCTGATGATCGACCAGCGATCTGGCTCAACCCTCACTCTGACAAAACATAGAACACAAAACGTTTTCTGTTGTGCCGACACAAGTGGGCGCACACTGCTACTATCTAGCGGGAACCATGTAAAAGTCTTTCCAATCGTACGTTGATTACGCACATATCTGAAATAACATTAAACTATGATTTTTGAAAAATCAGATGACTCTTTATAATGTAAACTTGACAAATATAAATTTGAGAAATGTAGCCACGCGGAGTGGCGGCGCGGTTTAGGGTGCCATGTTACGGATAGCGCGGCCCCTCCTGCCGGAGGTTCGAGTCCTCTATCGGGAATGAGTGTGTGTTCTTCTTAACATAAGTTGATCTAAGTCGTGTGTAAGTCTAGGGACCTGTGACCTCGGTGTATGGTCCCTTTGTAAGTCACACACGTCTGAAATTTTTTTTGACAAATATCTGACGCTGTAATTGTCGCACTAAGCACACCACGGATGTGCAGCTGACAGCTATTCCTCAGTTTGCGTCCGCAACTCCCAACATGACTGTCTCCATGAAGGATCGCGGGCTGCTGGTGAAGCTCCTTTACCAGAGCGGCGACTGTGCGCCTGTACCCCTGCAGAAGTTCTGGACACTCAGTGGTACGAGAAAAGGCATTGGCCCCATGTTTGCTAAAGGACTGGAGAAGATGAGTACAAAAGTCGAAATGACAGATTCTTTTTGAGTGCAATATTCCAGAGGAAGGAAACAGATGACCCGACATCTGTTGGAGATGGGGCCATTGAATTTCAGGAGCGTTGTTGTGGAAACGTGTAGTGCACGGGGTATTGCTCGGATATTGGACATGCCCGCCAGCACGGAACATAAATTCCCGCGTAACATCCTGCATTCCTAACCATACAAAATCATCCATCTTCAGGAGTTGCTTCTCGCTGACTTGCCAGCAAGAAACACGTGCCCCTGGAATTTCTTGCTCCTATTGAGGTGGACAATGAATGACTGTGAAACATTCTTTGAACAGACGAATCCCGTTTACATCTCAGAGATTCGCAGAACTGCAGAAGATGGGCAACGGAAAATCCGCACGCATATCAACTGGTACCACTTCATTCTGCAAGTGGGTCTGTGTGATGCGGGTTTCCAGCATTGTACATCGCTTTCTCGAGAAGACGAGTTCTGCGGGTCCCGTTACCTGTACCGTCACTGGCATACGCTATGCAGTCTTTTGCGCACCAAAGTCACCTCTACACTCGTAAGGTGTTGATATGTGGGTAGTATCATTTTTACGCTAGATGGCCCGTCTCCGCACATTGCACAGCCAGTGAAGGAGCTGCTGCAGAGGAATTTTGGAAAAGCTACACTTATCAGCCTGATCTTATTCCGTGTGTCGTTTGGCTATGGAATCAACTGAAAGATGTGTTCAGTCCTCCAGTTACGAACGTAACTAAATTGAATGTATGCATTTCGCGACGGCTGCTGAAAACAGGTAAAAACGACCATCACTCTGCTTTTTATGCGGTATTTGTCTTTAGGACCATTAAAAAAGCGATGTGATTCCGCTTTTTATGCGATGTTTGGCCTCAGGACGAATAAAAACCGATTTTCGTCATACGATGTGCCGCGGCCTTGGCGTGGTTCATGGGCTTTGTATAGCGTTTTGAAACTGGAACTTCATTTACGGACCACAGACATGATGAATTTCTCCAATGATATCAGTTGCTTCAAAAGCTGTTACTGTTGGGATTACGCTAGTATTTTATTTTATACTGTCCACCATTATGAAGTTTCGACTATGTAGATTTCCTCAAGTGTTGAGTATGGTTCGTTAAATGCACATGCATGAGGAACAACCAGCGTATTTCCTACGTCTCTTAGATTTAGAAACACAGTATAGTAGTTCGAAATTAAGAATTGCAGAGACGAGAACAGATGTTACGAAACCAATAATTACACATCATAGTCACATAAAAAGTGTGACTATTGAACTGTAGTTGATAGTTGATAAATTTGTAGTGAAGTAACTCGCAAGTGTCCGCCCCTGTAGCTGAGTGGTCAGCGCGACAGCGCAAATTGGTGGATTTCAATGCTGTGGCATCAACAAGTGTCAGCGTGCGAACCATTGAATATCATTGATATGGCCTTTAGGAGCCGAAGGCCCACTCGTGTCTCCTGATGGCTACATAACATAAAGCTCTACACCTCGC
The DNA here is from genome assembly GCF_023898315.1 of Schistocerca nitens. Classification (NCBI taxonomy): domain Eukaryota; kingdom Metazoa; phylum Arthropoda; class Insecta; order Orthoptera; family Acrididae; genus Schistocerca; species Schistocerca nitens. Next base: position 314,771,301 of record NC_064621.1, on the reverse strand, counting down.
CTGGGCCCGTCAACACTGACATTGGTCTGTTGATTACTGAAAACATGTTCGCTGGTTGAAAGAGTCTCGTTTCAAACTGTACCTGGCAGATGGATATTTACAGGTATGGAGAAAAACTCATGAATCCTAGGACCCTGCGTGTCAGCAGTGGTCTAGTCAAGGTTGTGGAGGCCGTGTAATTCTATGGGGCAAGTACAGGTACAGTAATATAGGACCCCTGATACGTCTAGAAACGACTCTGACAGTTGGCACGCACATAAGCATCCTGTCTCATCACCTGCATCTATTGATGTCCACTGTGGAATCCGAAGGACTTCGACAATTCCAGCAGGACTATGCGACACCCCATACGTCCCCCATACGTCCGGAATTGCTACAGAGTGGATCCAGCAACACTCTTCTGATTTTAAGCACTTCTGCTGAACACTAATCTCCCTAGACATGAACGTTATTGAGCATATCTAGGATGCCTTGCAACGTGCTGGTCGAAAGAGATCTCCACCCACTCGTACTCCTATGGGTTTATGGGCAGCCCTGCAGAATACGTCAGTTCTCTCCAGCACTATTTCAGACATTAGTCAGGTCCAAGCCACGGCATGTTGTGGCACATCTGCGTGCTGACTAGGCACTACACGATATTTGGCAGATGTACCAGTTTCTTTGTCTCTTCAGTATATATGCACAGTGCTACATAAGAACTGCCAAAAATCGCAATACAACTAAAAAGTTGACGATACCATCCAACTGGCGTTATCCTATTGGCAAAAAGTTTTACAGTACCACTTGAAACTAGTGACAGACATACTCAAACTCCACCCTTCACCTACAAGCTGGTGGGTAAAAAGACTAGGAGTTATAAGGTACTATCTTTATTCTTTTATATTTAACTGATGAGATATTGATCTTGGAAAGAGAAGAGTTTAATAAATGTATTACCTGTAAGCATACAGGTGAGGACAGTATCTATCATTGTTTTATGTTGGAGTTAGCTACAGATTCAAGTTCAACAATCACCCAGCAGCCCAGGAACTCATGGATAAAATGCATCACAGTTGTAATTGCAGTTCTAAATGGCCGCAAAAAAGCCAGCGCTCGCAATGGTCACAATGTAACACATTTAATGGGAAAATCGTTGTCCCAAAAGACTGCAGAGCGGGTGGTAGTAGAAAGCGCCTTCTCCTCAAAAGGTGCCCACAAACTGCCGAAATTCAAGGTCCTCTTACCTCCCCTCATCCCTCTCATCCCTGTCTCCCTCCATCCATCCACCTACAGGGGGGACGCAGGCATTCTCCAATGGCCAGCTGCTCAGTCGAGCACCTCGCAGCCTTTTGGCGCCGCATGGGCTTTCTGCGGTCGCTGACCGCCATGAGGCCACGGTCCTTCGCCAGTATAAATGCATAAAGAGTCAACTAAACAATAGGCGATCAAAGGAACAAAGCCCCAAATGCTACTTATTCATCTCAAATTTAGCGACACAACCCCAACCCCACACCCCACTACAACGGTGAGATGGTATACCTACGGTGGCCCACAGAGTAGAGACGCCCCCAACACCTCCAATAGTCCAGCCATTGTGCGATGGAAAACACTTCTATTTTATGTCAACTCAACTCTTCCTTGCGATCTGCTAAATGTAATTCCTGGAAAGACTTTACCCCTAAGGAATAACAATGAAATTTCTAAGAAGGGTCCAGATAGCTTTTGAAAAATTAAGCTGCTTGGGAAGTAGGAAGCCTTCTCCTCAAAGTGACCACTGACCCCAGAGCAGCCTCACACTGTCTACAGTACAATGCGTCAACCCGAGCTTTTGCTGGTTGGTCAGCTTTATCGACGACAGCAAAAACTACACATAGAACAGAGTGCAAAGCCGGCATCTCTCAGAACAAAACCGTCATAAATGAGGGCTATCATTGCAGATTGTTTGTCTAAAGGGACAACCGAGACCTGCTATGTGACTCGGCCAAAACGCTTTCCTGAGCACTCTGCTATATCGTTTGTGTCTAACACCAACGCATCTTCTATAAACAAGCATCTATGAAAAAAGGAATGCACAATTGCAACAATAATAAATTTCCTCTTTCCAGGAATATAGGCGCAGTCTATTTTCTTTCAGGTTCATGAGCAATATCGCTATAGTTCTTACGTTCAACTTGGAGATACAATTCTCATCTCATTACTGTTGGACATCCAGGTCAGTGCCCCGCGGTCGATTACAGATGATTAGCAGAGACATGTCCAACAGGCAAAAAATCGAGAAAAATCTTGCGGAAACTGCTGGTCGCTGCAGAATGTCTTCGTTATTTGCAAACCTTGATCGGAGTAGAGAAGAAGCGAGAGTTTAAACTCTGAAGACAAAAACATCTATGTTAAGCAATTTCTTTGAGATTGATGGGCACATTACACGACCTGAGAGCGTCTATCCCGTTCAAATCAGTGTCTGTAATTAAGCTGTCATGCAGGTGGGTATTACGATCATTTCAGGCACGTGAATTGACATTAGAGAATACAATCTGTAACCGTATTGTCATACCACTGGCTTAGTTGTGGAGTATCTTTGCGGGCAGCCGCGTCTGTACAGAGTAGAGTGCGGGACACGGTACTGTCATGTTGTGTAGTGTGTAGCAGGTCTGCATGTGAGAGGCTTTTTTAGTATTCAGGTTGAAGTGTTGCTACAAGTGCTGTTACAATAAAGTGATGAAATGTGGAAGTGATTCAGAGGAAAGTGCGTCAAGAAGTAATGAAAAAATGAGCAGTGTCGTCGATAACGTGTTTATGTATCCTCTCGTTGCGTGTCGCACAGCATCGATCATCCGCGCCGTGTTCTGTCTCCCAGAATGAACTGATGAGAATCAGTAGAAATTAGTTACCATAAAAGAGTGCAGTCAAGTGTCAGTGTCTTGTAGCGAGCGTGAGGACGTGCGTTCAATCATCGCGTTTCCTCATTATCAACAATCAGCCGCGCCGCGACGGTTACGCGCACGCTCGTACAAGTGAGAACTGAGAACTGAAAAATTAACTTTACGAACAGTGTCATATCATTACTAGTGAGAAGGAGGACTACTACCAGGTATCTTTATGTGTGACGAGCGTAAGATCTTTCGTTCGATCATTCGGCTTCCGCATCATCAACAATCACCCGCGTCGTGTCGGTTACGCGTACGCTCGTCTAAATGATATATTTTGGAATTTTAATCATCAATTAATTAGGATAACACTTCTGAATTGGAATGTAAACAGTGCAACCTGCTATTTTCCTTCAATCGTCTCAGAATACTGTATAGTGTTCATACCAGACGTCGAACAGTGTTGTGTTTTAACGTTGAGGGCCTCCCTTTATTCTCTTGCATATTTCGATAAATAATTTCAAGCAAGCCAGCAGCAGTGTGGAGCAGAACGGTACGTCCGCCGCGGGATTACCAGGTATGTTGTGTGGACAGGGCGCACGGCCAAGAAAAGCAACAGTCCGAAACGACAAACAGTTTAAAAGGACCCCACCCATTTGTACTCCGGGGCGTGCTACAAATCTTCCACGCCATTTGCTCACATGTCAAAAAAAAAGCACATCATTTTAATTTCAACAACAACAAACTATAAATCAAAAGGGCATTGCTGACTTGTACACTATGGCAGGCCTCATTTTGCCAGTATGGTGCTATATCGTACTGGCGTTTACGGAACAAATCATGAGAGCCTGTCTTGTAATGCAACCTCCTATAAGATTTTATAATGTGCCTCTCTCTTCTCCGTTACATCGAAACCAGTTACCATCTATATGCTTACATTTGACATTTTTGATGCATAATTCACCTCTACAGACATGTCTGTAAAGGTTCTATCATACAGCAGCAGATTCTCGCGTTCTCGTTTTGTAAGCAATTTTATCATCTCAGCCTGTTGCATGCATTATAATCACATCTCGGAAAAAGAACAATAGCATTTCTAGGTTCCACAACGAACTCAAGTGATGACTACTTTATAATTAGAGATAATGAAGTATGAAATAACACAGGACATGCGGTAACAACCATTTTTAAACACGTAGTCGTGACGATAAGAATAAAAACAGTCATGATGCCATCTGAACAGATGCAGCCGATCCTATTAGTTTTGAGAGCAAAATTGCTGTAGTTTTGAAGGAACTATCTTCATCCAACCTTTAACCAGTTACAGCACTCCTCCTAATAGAACCTCCTATAAGACTATCCCGCTGCTCTCTCTTCCGATACATCGAAAAACAGTTACCATCTGCGTGTTGTCATCGAGTATATTACATATCTGCGTATCGCTCCAATTGAGTTGGACGCCATTGCTCGGATGAGTTTGTGAAGATCGGCACAAAGTATCGTCGTCTATACTGACCATATCCAACAGGGTATCAATGACACGAGAGGGTCGCTGTATTAGACCTTCATAAGCAGTTTAATACATAATTTTTTTCGGTTGTAACACATCTAGTCAGTGAACACCGCCATACACATTGTTTTCTTTACCGTCAATTCGTGGTCTGTGTCAGCTGCTGCTAAACCAACATTAGCACGTTCCCATCCTTTGGCTCTCACAGAAAGCAGCACATCGCATGATGTAAACTATGCAGCTCCCACAACACATAGGTTGGTAGAAATAAAACACAGAGTCGATGTTTCTCATTGACAAAAATGTCGGAGACATCGTAACATATGGAAACTGGAGGAGTTCGCGGTATGGTAGAGCGTTTCCAACGGCTATCCTAAGGTGATGACCTTTATAGTTGATCTCATCTTTCACGCTGACAGGGTAGCAAATGTCTCGTTGTTCTGTTTCGAAGAGCATTGCTTCCTCATTTTGCAGTCATGTACAAGAGTACTGTTCCGGTGTCGACCATCGCCCGAAAGTGCTGTTAACAACATTCAAGAAGTAATATAAGTGTAAACAGGCACATTTATATGTTTTGTGAAGAAAAATAGAAAAAATAACAATAAGAACATGTGGAAGACATCACAGCATATGGAATTAGGTCGAGTCGGCAATATTGAGGAACGCCTCCGAACAAATGTCAGCTGATGACTTCTACATTTATTCCCATGCTCTAGGGTGACTAGTAGAAGATATCGAGTTGTTCCGTAATTTCATGGTAGCACACTGGTCTCGCATTCGGGAGGACGACGGTTCAATCCCGCGTCCGGCCATCCTGATTTAGGTTTTCCGTGATTTCCCTGAATCGCTCCATGCAAATGCTGCGATGGTTCCTCTGAAAGGGCACGGCCGACTTCCTTCCATAATCCGATGAAACCGATCACCTCGCTGTTTGGTCTCTTCCCCCAAACAACCCAACCCCGTAATTTCAACGCCAGTCAGTGAAACTGAAGAACGCTTACTAATTTCTCCATCATCGCTAAGTCATCAGTCTACTACTTTGCACACCGTATACTAAATTGAAAATGCAGATAAATGACTGTGTAGTACATCCATTCAGTTACATACAGGGTGAGTATAATTAAAGTTAAACTTTCAAACCGTTGTGTAAATAACACCACTGGTCAGAATGAGGTCAAATCGCAATGGAATATTATCGGAGAAGGGGTAAAAACGTATTGAAGAAGAAAAACAAATAGATACAAAATACAGCAATTGAATCATAACTTAACAGCGGTCGATTACAAATGAGAAATGAATCATCAAACTACTTCTAAGGTGTAAGTTTCACGTTAAACAAACTGTAGTAGTCAGTGTGCATGGGTGTACAGGTGTGATATTGCTAGTTACGTAAGCCCATCCATCATGGAAAGACATATCACATTAGATGGGAATAATCGGTTTTCAAATGATCTCAGGCCGAAACAGCAAGAAAAGCATCACTCATATCGGTTTTTAATTGTCCAGAGGCCAAAAATCGCATAAAAAGCAGGGACAACATCAGGTTATAGTTGTCATGAGGCCAAATACCGCATAAAAAGCATCAATCAAAGTCAAATCGGATTATTAATTTACGTGTGACTGGAGCGAAACAAGTTCAGTGTGCTATCCACCTTTTTCTTGCAACAAGTTGAAATCTACACTACTGGCCATTAAAACTGCTACAACAAGAAGAAATGCAGATGATAAACGTGTCTTAATTGGACAAATATATTGTACTAGAGCTGACATGTTGTTATATTTTCACGCAATATGGGTGCATACATCCTGAGAAATCAGTACGCAGAACAACAACCTCTGGCCGCAATAACGGCCTTGATACGCCTGGCCATTGAGTCAGAGTTTGGATGGCGTGTACAGGTACAGCTGCCCATTCAGCTTCAACACGATACCACAGTTCATCAAGAGTAGTGACTGGCGTATTGTGACGAGCCATTTGCTCGGCCACCATTGACCAGACGTTTTCAGTTGGTGAGAGATCTGGAGAATGTGCTGGCCAGGACAGCAGTCGAACATTTTCTGTATCCAGAAAGGCCCGTACAGGACCTGCAACATGCAGTCGTGCATTATCCTGCTGGAATGTAGAGTTTCGAAGGGATCGAAAGAAGGGCAGAGCCACGGGTCGTAACACATCTGAAATGTAACGTACACTGTTCAAAGTGCCGTCAATGTGAGCAAAAGATGTCCGAGACGTGTAACCAATGGCACCCCATACCATCACGCCGGGTGATACACGCTTCCAATGTGCGTTTACCACGATGTCGCCAAACACGGATGCGACCATCATGATGCTGTAAACAGAGCATGGATTCATCCGAAAAAATGACGTTTTGCCATTCGTGCTCCCAGGTTCGTCGTGAGTACACCATCGCAGGCGCTCCTGCCTGTGATGCAGCTTCAAGGCTAACCGCAGCCATGGTATTCGAGCTGATAGTCATGTTGCTGCAAACGTCGTCGAACTTTTCGTGCAGATGATTGTTGTCTTGCAAACGTCCCCAATTGTTGACTCAGGGATCAAGGCGTGGCTGCATGACCCTTTACAGCCATGCGGATAAGATGCCTGTCATCTCGACTGCTAGTGATACGAGGCCGTTGGGATCCAGCACGGCGTTCCGTATTACCCTCCTGAACCCACCGATTCCACATTCTGCTAACATTCATTGGATCTCGACCAACGCGAGCAGCAATGTCGCGATACGATAAACCGCAATCACGATGGGCTACAATCCGACCTTTATCAAAGTCGGAAACGTGATTGTACGCATTTCTCCTCCTTACACGAGGCATCACAACAACGTTTCACCAGGCAACGCCGGTCAACTGCTGTTTGAGTATGAGAACTCGGTTGGGAACATTCCTCATGTTAGTACATTGTAGGTGTCGCCACCGGCGTCAACCTTGTGTGACAGCACTGAAAAGCTAATCATTTGCATATCACAACACCTTCTTCCTGTCGGTTAAAATTCGCGTCTGTAGCACGTCATCTTCGTGGTGTAGCAATTTTAATGGCCAGTAGTGTAGAAACAGCATGTTCCATAACTGATCGAAGTGTTTCCGGGGTCACGTTCAGAGTGTGTTGCGCAATGCGTGCCTTCAATGCAGCTAAGTTTGCAATCGGAACACTGAACACGACATCTTTCTGATACCCCATAGCCAGAAGTCACATTGATTAAGAGCAGGTTATCGGGACGGCCAGGCTGTAGGGAAATGGCGGCTGATAATTCTAGCATTTCCGACATGGCGCTTCAGCAGCTGCTTAACTGAGTTTGCAATCTACGGAGGTGCGCCATTATAGATGAAAATAATCTCATCCACACAGCCAAGGTGTTGGAGAGCTGGAATGACGTGGTTGCGCAAAAGACACTCACAGCGCTTACCAGTAACGGTACAGGTAAAAGGAACGGAAGCACCTGGGTCTTCGAAAACATATGGCCCTATCAGAAACGATGAAGTAAACCCGAGCACACAGTGACCTTTTCAGGATGAAGTGGTTGTGGTTGATTTGCGTGTGGATTTTCCGATGTCCATTTTCGACAATTCGGTGTACTGACATATTCTGTCAGATGGATGTGGGTCTCGTCTGTACAAAAATCTTCCACTGCCGATCATTGCCCACTTCCATGCGAGCAGGAAATTCTGAAGCAAAGGACTCTCTTGTTGGTAGGTCAACAGAAGAAATTCTTGCACACAGGAAATTGTCAATCGATAGCGAAGAAGGATGTTTCGTAGGATTTTACGCACTGTCCTCAGGGGTGTCCAATGTTCGGGCAGTTCTCCGTGCACTACACGTGTGCACACCACCACTCGTCTCCTCCCGCAATGGTATGGCCACTGCTTCCATTGGCTTCGAATCAATTCGTTTCCTCCCTCTACCAGGTTGATCACCAAAAGAATTCGCCCTTTTGAATTACCGAATCTTTATCTCCACACCCACGACAGTCATCGGACCAACGCCATTTTTAAAACCCTTCAGCGTCCGGAACTTCTGCAAAAAAAAATGGCTCTGAGCACTATGGGACTCAACTGCTGAGGTCATTAGTCCCCTAGAACTTAGAACTAGTTAAACCTAACTAACCTAAGGACATCACAAACATCCATGCCCAAGGCAGGATTCGAACCTGCGACCGTAGCGGTCTTGCGGTTCCAGGCTGCAGCGCCTTTAACCGCACGGCCACTTCGGCCGGCGAACTTCTGCAGAGCGATGTGTGCACTGTCATCATTCTTGCAATACAGCTTTACAAGCAGAGCGCGATCCTGCCTTGGGACAGTTATGGCGAACGTCGAGGACGCGAAAGGAGGAATAGCCGTGCTCTCAGCGTGTTTATAGCAACTTTATTGTGTAGTGCGAATGACAGGTGTTCTCATTTACGTACATACAGCGCCATCTGTTGATCAATTTTCACACTACTTTTTTTGTCCTGTTATACGTTCTCCACGTTCTCCTAGAATACTCCGTTGCAATTTGACGTTCTTTTGCCCAGTGGTGTTATTTCTACAGTGTTTTGAAATTTTAACTAACTTTAATTACAATCACCTTGCACATCAAAGTATAGCAGCTGTTGCGCAATTCCACCGCCAGCCAGTGACGCGGCAGAATGGCTTCAAATGGCTCTGAGCACTATGGGACTTAACATCTATGGTCATCAGTCCCCTAGAACTTAGAACTACTTAAACCTAACTAACCTAAGGACATCACACAACACCCAGCCATCACGAGGCAGAGAAAATCCCTGACCCCGCAGAATGGTTCCCAATTTCTTAATCATTGCTAAATCAGCCTTCCGCTTCTTCACAAGTATCATATACTACAGTATGAATCCCGCTCGACGACTGTGCAGTGCATCCATTCGACCATGTACACAAACGTGTACCAGTCAGCGTCATATACAGATGCAATGAGATTATCTACATATTTGCCGGGCATCGATCATAGTGCAAAATTTACGATTACGGCTGGCCACGTTTTCCTTTGTGGGTGGGGGCCACAGAATATTATCCCTTTCGTAGGATGAAATTATAAGTTGGCAGATCCTCCCACATTGTCCTCGACCAGTCCTCCCTGGGAAACCATTCTTATTCACGGTACCCATCCAAAAGCACAAGGTCTCCCAGAAGCGTTCGTGTCCAGGAGAGTAGTACCCCTTATAAGTATATAGTAGACATGAGAGTATTACCTTAGTGTAACAGACGGTTAAGAAGACACATGTATTTATACATGATGGACCTCCAGGGTGATCGAGTTTGAAACATTTCACGTAAATCAACCGTGCAATCAATTCTGAAGTATTATTCCATTGTGAGCAGTCAGTACCAGGAAGTTACAATCATGAGAGAAATGATCTTAGAGCATAAACGCACGCTCCGATGATTACTCGATTCTGTACCTGAAAATGATATATTGTTAAAGCCATACGGTTTCCAAAGTATTATTCTTGCTGAATGCAATGCTCTTAATAGACTAATGCACGATATATCTATCCAACGTCAGATATACAACCACCCAGCAAATTTTCTTTCCCAATCACTATGGTGATAAAGTTTGAAATGATAATACCACTCACTTGTACACTATTCTGATGTCCTAGGATGCCATCGTCAGTGTATATCCACGGCTCGAACTGCTTATAAACCAACTAGAACTAAGTCTGGAGACTATTGCTCCGCTTCTTAGGAAATTAATGGATTTTATACTTCTTTTTAAGTCGGAAACGCACGTACCCTGAATCACACTGGGCATGTCAGTCGTGCATATCGTTAGTAATAGTAGAAGTATCCTCTTTGGCGGATGCGGCTATGTGTCACTAGGAAATAGAGCGAGAAAAACCGACTTGAATGTCTTCTATAGCTGATACATTGAGGTAGCACACACACACACACACACACACACACACACACACACACACACACACACGTACACTGCTTCAGGAAAATGCTCACGAAGAAAAAGCGGCTTCTTACGAAAGAGTAACCATCACAATCAGTAGACAGAGATGCTGTAACCGTCTTATTAGTGTTTACAGTAGCATCACCACAGCTCTGGTAACATTCCTCTTGCCACAAAGAAGTCCTGGTCTCATGTTAGATGGTTCTGCTCATGTGTAGAATAATAGTGCAATTTCATATTAACAGCACATCTCTCGAGAATAACCCCCCCCCCCCCCCATGGATAGGGAACCATATGTTTTGGCTGCTTTAATATGGTGCTTCTGTGTAATAAATAAATCGCTTTTGTTGGAGTATGTGTTACGAAAGCGCACCTAATTTACAGGGTGAAATGTAGGGCTACAAGTGAATGAAGCCAGAGCAGAATTATTAAGCTTTCTTCAATTCCCATTATTTTGTGGTACTCTTTCTCGAATTTTATGTATTCTGAGTTAGTGAAAGTAATGTTGCAAGTTTTTTCGCTGTTTTAATTATTTCACCGTATTTCCCTGAGTTTTACGAATTTACCATCAGTTCGTCGTAATTGTGTTTTTCGTCGACTTTTTTGTCATTTTTCATATTTCTTTAAATATTTTATTGCAGGTATATGTTGACATTGCTGGCCTGCCCATGTGTTCTTTCATTTTATACAAGGATATTTGAATGTCGTATACACCTGCCTTTTAAAAAACCTAAGGTTTCGCCACTTCCTGATGATCTACGTGCTCGCATTTTGGATATAAGTGTCATGAAAAGTACAGTAACTGTCGCCTCGTACCTAGATGAGATTCAGCGAGTGGTAGAGATTCTAAACTCGTAGTCTGGAAAGAAATCTGTGTACTGCTACGGCACATCAGAGACCTTGTCTGTAGTGACTTCCATTGACATTGCTATATTATCCTACACGTGATCAAAACTATCTGACATGAGACCAGGACTTCGTTTTGCAAGAGAAACGCTCCTTGAGCTGTGGTGATGCTACTATTAACAGCAATAAGACTTTTACATCCCCGTTGTCAAGTGATCGGGGGGGCTTACTCCCTCGTAAGAAGTTGCTCCCTCTTCCTGTATATTTTCCTGCAGCACCGTGTGTGTGGTTACTCAATGTATCAGTTATAGAAAACCTTCAAGTCGATTTTTCATCGCTCTTTTTTCTAGTGAGATATAGCCGCATCTTTCAAAACCTATACTACTACTATTACAAATGATATGCACGACTGACATGGGAAGTGTGATTGAGGGTATGTACGTTTCGGACTTGAAGAACACGTATAATATCCACTAGTTTCCTGAGACTCAGAACAGCAATCTCCAGACTTCGTTCTAGTTGGTTTATAAGGAGCTCGAGCTGTGGATAACACTGACGATACTTATCTGGGATAACGGAATAAATGGTTGGTTCTGAGCACTATGGGACTTAACATCTGTGGTCATCAGTCCCCTAGAACTTAGAACTACTTAAACCTAACTAACCTAAGGACATCACACACATCCATGCCCGAGGCCTGATTCGAACCTGCGACCGTAGCAGTCGCGCGGTTCCGGACTGCGCGCCTAGAACCGCTAGACCACCGCGGCCGGCAATAATGGAATAGTGTAGAAGGATGATACAGAAATTGGAAAGCATTTTTCGTGTCACTGACTGGCATTGGAAATATGGAGCAACTGGATATCTGCTGCTTGTCACTCTGTAGCATGGGAATAAATGTATAGGTCATCATCTTGAGACAGTTGTTTGGAGGCGTTTTTCAGTGCAGCAGACTTGTACTCTCTCCACATTCTGCGATGCCCTCCACATGTTTTTAGTTTGCTTTTCTCTCCAATAACACAACAATACCTCCTTTTATTTGAACAACCTCTCGCGTGTACTGAACAGCACGTTCCGGCGATGGTCAACACCAGACAGTAGTTACGTACGTGCCTTCAAAATGAGGATGCAATGCTCTTCGGAACGGAACTCCGAGACATCTTCTACTCTGTCGTTGTGGAAGATGAGATCAACTGTGCAGCTTATAACCTTCGTATAGCTGTTGGAAACTATCTACAGTACCGAAAACTCATCCAGTTTACATATGTTGCGATGTCTCCCTCATTTTTGTCAATGGTGTACATCGCCTCTGTGTTTTATTTCTACCAACCTGTATGTTGTGAGTGCTGCATAGTCTACACCTTGCTGTTTTCAACATTCTGTGACAACCAAAGGATCTAAACGTGTTAATGTCGGTTTAGCAGCAGCTGACATGGTAAGAAAAACAACGTGTATGGCGGTGTACGCTGATTGGATGTGTTACAACAGAAAAAAACGAAGTGTTAATCTGCTGATGAGGGAACAATAAGGAACCCTCTCGTGTGATTGATGGTTTGTTGAACATGGTATTCGTCCAGTACAGACGACGAAAGTTTGTGCAGATCTGCGCAAATGACTTCTAGTAATGGCTTCCAACCCTAATGGAGCGATAAGCATGTACGTAATACGCTCGATGGCAACACGTAGACGGTGTTTTTCGATGCATCGGAAGAGAGAGCAGCGAGAGAAGTTTTAGGAGCCTGTATTACATTGAGTTTTATAACTGATTATGGTTTGGATGAAGATAGTTCTCCCAAAACTACACCGATTTAGGTCATAAACTAGCAGGAATTGGCTGTATCTATGCTCGTGGAATCATGAGTGTTTTTATTATTATCGTGACGATTGCGTTTTTAAAAAATAGGACATGTGTTACTTCATAATCCACAACCTGTAATTGCACGTTCGTTGCAAATCAGAGGTTTTAAGATCGGCAGCTGCGTCATAAGTGCGTGGTTTCTGTAACGTTACCTTACAGCAAGGTAGCAGAAGCAAGTATGTTAACCGCTTTGTCTCGAAGTTCCTCGATACAAATGGAGTCCGACTTTTATTCTGGCTATTGAAAACATCTGGTCATCTTTTTCAGACAGACTGTCATCCACCACGCGGCAGTCACTATGAAACACGAATTTTAACTCAATCCTGTGCCCGTAGCTGCTCTGCAAGTCAGTTCGAAATGATGCGAACGTTTCGAGGTTTGATGCTTTCAGACGTGGCAGCTTTGGTACTAAATTTTACGTTCTCCAAAGTACAATCACGTATTAATTCCTCGATACTCTAAAATTTCGTTACTTTGTGGGTAAAACCGGAAACCTCGAAGGCTCAATTTGTTGCCTGTCTGTGACTGTTGAAGTACATTTTTTTTCAGAAACTGGTAAGCATATCAAGTTGAAATTAATATCAAATACAAAGGTTTCTGGTCCCTTGGCAGTATGAAAATATGATTTTAAATCAGTGCAATCAAAATGTAACGGCCATTATCACATATTATGTTACTCACGAAGCCACTCATCAAAGCCTACATGGTACTTTATATCGACCTACAATCATGAACTTTAACAAGAATCAAGTTCTCACAGTACAAGTAAAGGAAATACCCAAAAATCTTCAGTTTTTAGCTACATAATACTCCAAAATACATTTTTTTTCCATTTGTTATCCGACTGCCTCTCAGTGCGTCGGTTAAGACACATTTTTCTCAGGAACAGGTATCCATATCAAGTTGAAACTGAAGTCACGTATTGAGATCCATAGTCCCTTTGCTGCGTAAGACTTTCAAGTGTCGAAGTCAATGCCATTGATATCAAAGGTTTTCATACTCGCAAACTCACTCATTAAACGCCTATAGGGTATTTCCCGTTGATCTAGAAACGTGTACTTTGGCAAGCAAACTTGATTGTAACAAAGTAGATAAACACACGAAAACTATTAATTTGTAATTATGTCACACGGAATATTTGCCTGTGGTTAAGACTCTGTAATCCCAGGACTAGATTGACATATCAAATCGACATTTATGTCACATACCAAGGTCTACGTGCTTTGGCGGCGTGGTTAACACATTTAGCATTCTACCTTGATTGTAATATGAGACCTGGCTGCTTTATGAATATCATGATTCCTTCTTAAAGTGAAAACACTTAAGCTAAAGGACATTGGAGTTAGGTGGACTGGAAACATTGACAACTCAGAATTATACAAGATCCATTCATAAATATTATAATTGAATTCTTCAGATCAGGGACATTACCAGAGCAGTTAAAACAAGTAAGAGTTGTACCTTTGCTTAACAAAAGTAATGCAGAAGACATAGAAAATTATCGGTCAACTTCCCTGCTGTCAGCATTCTCAAAAATAATAGAGGCAATTATGAAAGACAGTTTAATGAGTTATCTGAATAAATACGATCTTTTAAGCGAATCACAGTTTGGTTTCTGAAGTGGCAAAAATACGCAGTCAGCCATAGTAGAATTCACAAAAGTTGTACTTGAGGCTCTTGATAAAGATGAGTGTGTGTCAGGCATATTTTTGTATCTTTCTAAGGCGTTTGGTACAGTCGACCACAAGATTCTATTAAATAAATTAGAAACACTAGGAATAAGAGGGGTAGGTAATGACTGGTTTCGATCATACCTAGCAGATAAGGTACAAACAGTAGAGATAACGCATACACCAAATAGATCCAAAAATTTAGTAAAACACTTATCAGAACCAAAATAAATTAATATAGGTGTTCCACAAAGTAGCATATTAACACCAATACCATCCCTGGTATACATAAATGTCTTCCCCACTAGTGTTACTCATGGTGAAAAAATTCTCTTTGCTGATGACAGCAATATTATAGTCACTGAGAAAACAAGAGAACTCCTTGCAAAGAAAGCAAATGTAACTCTCAAGGAAATTTATGATTAGTCAATAAGCGATAAAGTGACATTGAACATAAAGAAACCTAATGCCATGACTTTCAGTTTGAAGATGAAAAACGTCAGTGTTAAATTAAACGTAGATGGCACCTCTAAAGACTGTGTAAGAAATGCAAAATTTCTAGGAATGAATATTGATTCTCGCTTGAAGTGGTGTGAACACACAAAGGTACTTGCAAACAGAATGTCATCGGCATGTTATACCCTTAGAATCCTATCATCAGTGAGTAACGTGCAGTGTCTTTTGGTTACATGTTATTCACATGTACACTCAGTTCTTAGCTATGGCATTCTCTTTTGTGGAACAAACGCAAAAAAAAAACATGAACTCAATTTTCAAACTCCAGAAATGAGCCATAGAATAATAACCAAAAATTCTAGTCGAGCTCATTGTAAAGGTCTGTTTAAAACACGGGCATTTAACTGCTCCATGTGAATACATTTACCAGTCAGGTATACAGACTAAAAATAACATTTTTAATTACTGCACAAACAGCTCTGTCCATGACCATGCAACAAGAGATAGGCTCAACTTACATTTACCAAGAAAAAATAAACATAAAACTCAAAACAACATTTTCTACCAAGGAATAAAACTGTACAATAAATTACCAAAAGAGATTAAAGAAATTGCAAAAATACACTTATTTAAAAAGGCAGCTAAAAATTACCTGTTATGCAATACATTTTATAAGTTAAAGGATTACTTAGATAAAAGAGAGTAGGGGTTTGACACAAAATGTTTTAGAAAATAATAATAATTATTATTATTATTATTATGAAAATGGTTAAAATGGCTCTGAGCACCATGGGACTTAACTTCTGAGGTCATCAGTCCCCTAGAACTTAAAACTATTTAAACTTACTAACCGAAGGACATCACACACATCCATGTCCGAGGCAGGTCATCAGTCCGCTAGAACTTAAAACTATTTAAACCTAACTAACCTATGGACATCACACACATCCATGTCCAAGGCAGGATTCGAACCTGCAACCGTAGCTGTAGCGCGGTTCCAGATTGTAGCGGTTAGAACCGCTCGGCCACTCCGACCGCGACGATTATGTGACATCCAACATTCCACATAACACCTTTACTTTATGCTTTTTCCCTTCTTTTTTCCTTTCTAGAAATACTTACCCCTAAGCTATGCATAGCACAATACTAACACCTCCTCCTCTTTCTGAGTTCAACATCTCACTCATTATGGAGGGATGCTGACTCAGTTTTTCAGGATAGCAAATGGGAAATTCTGGGACAGAAACTGGCCCAGAGATCACTAGTGTGTGTGTGTGTGTGTGTGTGTGTGTGTGTGTGTGTGTCTGAAGTAAGTGTTATGAAGTAATGTGTGTGTAGGCTGTGGAGTGACTGATAGTGAGATGTGAGTGAACGGCGTGGCATTACATTATTTTAATAAGTTATTTGTAGAAAAAGTATTGTATTCTAGGAGTAAACATAATGATTATGTCTAACTAGAAGTCTATAAATATATGTGTATACGAATTAATTATTTTAAATTGGTTTGAACTTGTAAATACTTTGACATGTCCTATATCCTTGTAAAAGAGATCTACGTGTGAATGGAACTACTATTACTACTGCTACTGTTAGTAACTGCAGCATGCTCAGTGGGATTTTACTTATATTTTTCGTGAAGTATGAACATACATTTTATTTAGGGTAAGGATATGTAACATAAATTTTTTGTATTTCAATATCTAACGCGCCTTATCCTATATTTACATTGTGTGCGTCCTGTGGTCGCAGACTGGAAACAGCGAAAGATCTAAATTATTACACTACTTCATCTTAAAACGTAAGGGATGTTAGGGTATTAACTGCACTACATTTGCGTCAAGAAAAACATCGTTTAAATCCATATTCTGGTAAAATCATGGTACATGCCCCTTTCTAGGCCTTAACTTTGCTGTATTTGGTTTTTCTGTAGTGTGGTTGGATTTACTTCCCTACCGAACGTGGTTTTGTCGACTGTGTCTTTAGAATGAACTGTTGACTTCGGTAAACATTTTTTATGAGGCTTTGGTATTGGGAACTATCCGGTGTAGTAATTCATCGAATTTTGTTTCGTATTTTAACAACGTTTCCTCTAGTTTTCTCTTGTTCACTGGTATACTCTGCATCATGTTATATTGCTGTTGCTTTGACATATGTTTCACTAAACATTTAACGTTTCTGACGCGCTTTTGGCATTCGTCTGTACCGCTGCTCTTGTTTCGATACGGACCTCAGACTTTGAATTTGTACCATTTGTTTTCATTCTGTGTGTGAGTGTGTGCGTGTGTGTGTGTGTGTGTGTGTGTGTTTGAGACAGAGAGAGAGAGAGAGAGAGAGAGAGAGAGAGAGAGAGAGTGCGTGCGCGTGTGTGTTTACTCGCGTACTAATTTTCTTCTGTTGTTAAAGAATGATATAAATGATTACCGTGATTTTGGTTGTGGAAGTCTGTTTGCATGACCCTGGAGTGGTGGACTGCTAATTTAGAGTGTTTTCTTTCACTTCAGCGCTTTCAAATGTTACGAATATCTTATCTTGAAATTTCCACACGCCTGTCCGATGTGCTAGGTTGGTAAATAAGATAATAATGTTTTGGTTTTGTATGTTGGTATTCCGGTTGCTATTTGTTTATTTATCGATTGTCATATTTCATTTATAGTTCACTGTTGCTACTGGAGTTTACGTATTGTGATTTTTTCTTTTGGAGACTATAGGAAACTGAATGCCAAATAGTGAAATGGAAACATTTCCAACATTGTCTTCTGTTTGCGTTCAGTAGAGGGATGACAGCAGCGGGGGCAGCGAGGAACATTTGTGCCGTGTAAGGGGATAATGCCACGAGGCAGAGAGCGGCAAGAAAATTTTCTCGTTTTAAGGAGGATCATTTTGACGTAAGAGCCTCCCCATGTTCAGAAAGACCTTCAGTGCTTGATGAAGATCGCTTAAACGCATTAATCCACAAAGATCAACGTCAGTCTACTCCACAGCCGGAAAACATGATGAGCCGTGATCGCTGCACTATCATGCGACATTTGCAAGCAATCGAGAAGATTCAAAAATCGGATATACTAAGCCAAAATCACAGAAACAGTCTGATGGCCGTATGTGAATCTCTGCTTGCTTGGCACCAATCGGCTTGTGAACAGCGTCAACCACTCCTAGCCCTTATCGTTACTGGTGACGAGAAATGGTATCTTTATGCTAACAGAAGCGAAAGAAAAAACTGGTTGATCCCAAACAAAACAGCAACTCCCTGTAAGAACCCGGCACCTCATCCACAAAAGATGATGTCGTGTATCTGGTGGAGTGTGTGTTGTACTAATGATTGCTTCCCCGAGGTGTAGGCGTCACTGCTGGCATTTAATATCAATAACTGATATACCTTTCAGACGCCATTCATGAACAACAACAAGAATGACTGCGGGAAGTGATGCTACTCGACAATAACGTCTGCCTGCATTCTACTAGACTGACTGAAAACACTGTAAAGGATCTGGGTTGGAAAATCATTCCGTAGTCCCCTTATTCACCTGATCTTGTGCCAACAGATGATCAGCTTTTCCAATCCATATTAAAATACCTTCAGGGATCTTCTACTGAAAATGCTTTGCGAACATGTCTCAACGAGTTCTCAAACTTGGGTGATTTCTAGAGTCCCTGAATCGAATAGTTGCCCCATAGTTGGTACATTGTTGTAAACAGTAATGGAGAATGTACTATTGAAGACAAATTTATCTGTTATGTGAATTTGTTGTGTTTATTAAACGTCTACAGAAACGCTACGAACTTATGCACCAACCTGATACCTACACTCAATCACAGTCTCTGCACTTTACTTGGTATTTATAAGCTTTATTTCTCGTGATGCTGGGTATTTGTAATTGTTCAACTGTGTTGTTGTTGTTGTGGTCTTCAGTCCTGAGACTGGTTTGATGCAGGTCTCCATGCTACTCTATCCTGTGCAAGCTTCTTCATCTCCCAGTACCTACTGCAGCCTACATCCTTCTGAATCTGTTTAGTGTATTCATCTCTTGGTCTCCCTCCACGATTTTTACCCTCCACGCTGCCCTCCAATACTAAATTGGTGATCCCTCGATGTCTCAGAACATGTCCTACCAACCGATCCCTTCTTCTAGTCAAGTTGTGCCACAAGCTCCTATTCTCCCCAATTCTATTCAATATCTCCTCACTAGTTATGTGATCTACCGATCTAATCTTCAGCATTCTTCTGTAGCACCACATTTCGAAAGCTTCTATTCTCTTCTTGTCTAAATTATTTATAGTCCACGTTTCGCTTCCATACATGGCTACACTCCATACAAATACTTTCAGAAACGACTTCCTGACATTTAAATCTATACTCGATGTTAACAAATTTTTCTTCTTCAGAAACGCTTTCCTTGCCATTGCCAGTCTACTATTTATATCCTCTCTACTTCGACCATCGTCAGTTACTTTTCTCCCCAATTAGCAAAACTCCTTTACTACTTTAAGTGTCTCGTTTCCTAATCTAATTTCCTCAGCATCACCCGATTTAATTCGACTACATTCCATTATCCTCCTTTTGCTTTTGTTGATGTTCATCTTGTACCATCCTTTCAAGATACTGTCCATTCCGTTCAGCTGCTGGTCCAAGTCCTTTGCTGTGTCTGACAGAATTACAATGTCATCGGCGAACCTCAACGTTTTTATTTCTTCTCCATGGATTTTAGTACCTACTCCGAACTTTTCTTTTGTTTCCTTTATTGCTTGCAAATATACAAATTGAATAACAACGGGGATAGGCTACAACCCTGTCTTACTCCCTTCCCAACCACTGCTTCCCTTTCATACTCCTCAACTCTTATAACTGCCATCTGCTTTCTGTACAAATTGTAAATAGCCTTTTGCTTCCTGTATTTTACCCTTGCCACCTTCAGAATTTGAAAGAGAATATTCCAATCAACATTGTCAAAAGCTTTCTCTAAGTCTACAAATGCTAGAAACGTAGGTTCGCTTTTCCTTAATCTTTCTTCTAATATAAGTCGTAGGGTCAGTATTGCCTCACGTGTTCCTACATTTCTCCGGAATCTAAACTGATCTTCCCCGAGGTCGGTTTCTATCAGTTCTTCCATTCGTCTGTAAAGAATTCGCGTTAGTATTATGCAGCTGTGACTTAGTAAACTGATAGTTCGGTAATTTTCACATCTGTCAACACCTGCTTTCTTTGGGATTGGAATTATTATTATGTGTGTGTGTGTGTGTGTGTGTGTGTGTGTGTGTGTATTGCTAGTTTTGTTTGTCACATTTACACCTTAGTTTTTATTGCAATGTTTCCTGTTCTGTTTGTTATTTTCTTGTCACATGTCAGTGCATGCCAAGTTTTCCTGTTGTCTGTGGTTTCATCACCTCGTGTTCTTTGTGTATCCATTGATGTGTAGTTGTTACTGATTTCTTGTGCTGGACTGCTGTTACAAGTGTTCATGCCAGTTGTGTTCACATTGCCAACAGAAACATAGATAAATACAAAAATGCCGGTATGTACCAACTAACGTGCAAAGAATGTTATTCAATATACACCAGAGAGACATGTATAAGTTTCAGGATAAAACACTGATGATTTAAGAGCAATGGAACTTGAACAACGTCCCCAGTGGAACAGAAGTAGACTTCGAGATTCTAAAATACAGTAATCATCTCTACGATGTTTTAGCTATAGGCGAAAGATTCCGCATCCAAAAGCTATGAAACAGGGCAAGATAGTCATCACCGACCAAAAAGTACTCACCAAAATACTTCCCATAACCCTCTCAACAAACAATTACAACATACAATAAAACACACACTCCCATACACAACAGAAAACATACACGCACACACACACACACACACACACACACACACACACACACGCGCGCGCGCGCGCGCGCTCGCAAATACACGAGGAATGAAAACAAATCAAATTAATATTCCGCTGCCGTCAATCGGAAATACAGCGAAACAAACGATTGCCAAAAGTGCATCAGAAACGTTAATTATGCAGTGAAATGTATATCCAAGCCACAGAAATATAATAAAACGCAGAATATACCAATGAACAAGAGAAAACTTGGGGAAACATCGTTAACTTACTAAACAAAAACCATAAATAACAAACCACGTCAAGACCAAGACCTCAAAAAGAAATGTTTATTAATTTCAATAGGTCATCATAAATACGGAAGAACAACAAATACACGTTTTGCAGGCAAATAGAAACCAGCCACAACGCAAGAAAGCCAAACACACGAATCGTAGGGTTAAGAAAGGGGCATGTACCACGATTTTACAGGAATCTGAATTTAAAGGATGTGTCTCTAAATCAAAATTCCGAGCAGTTGATACCTCAACACTCCATACGTTTGCAGAGGACGTGGTATATTTATTTAGATCTGTGGAAGTTTTCCGTTTGCAATCACAAGACACATAAAATGTAAATAAAAGCCGAAGGGCATAACATATTTGAATAACAACAAAACCGGATATATCATGTTTCTTACCCTAAGTAAAATCTGTATGTATCTATTTCACGAAAAGGAAAAGAATAAAACCCACTTTGGATGGCACACTTGTGATGAAACTTGTTTGGTTATCATCGCAAAACCATAACTGTTTACTGGTAAAAAGACCAAGCCATCATTAAATCATTATTCTTTTCCTGCAAGTACGAGAACAGTGCTATAAATTTCAATGTCGTAACATAGTACTTGTAGTAACATTCTACAAAGTTTCGAAACCACACATACGACGTGGCAGAGTGAAAGATTGTACGTTAACACATTCGAATTGAATTTTTTTTCTTTTCTTAAGATGTTGACAAAACCGAGTCCGAGGTCTTACTGCTTTTTCTTTCGATCGTATAAAGAATTCTTACTTTACTCAACAAACTAAATCTGGTTCTTCAGTTCGTACAGTTTCTAACTTTTCATAAACTTGAAACCCTTTCGCTACAGACACGTATACACTTACAAGCACCCAACACACGCCGAACCTAATTCACATGTTTACTCTGTCGATCAAATATGAAGTCTATTTCGTTGTTATATTATGGACTAAAATTACCTACAGTGGGTTTGTAGCTAGCAGTAAATAAGGTAATTGTTCACGGGAGGTCTCGTGAATGTTTGGCATCTTTCAACAACTTCTAACATACTAATCCTCAGTCCTCATTAATAGTAAAATAAAAATAAATACGATTTTATTTCAAAATGGCTCTAAGCGCTATGGGAATTAACATCTGAGGTCATCAGTCCCCTAGACTTAGAACTACTTAAACTAACCTAAGGACATCACACACATCCATGCCCGAGACAGGATTTGAACCTGCGACCGTAGCAGCCGCGCGGCGCCGGACTGAATCCCATACAACCGCTCGACCACAGCGGCCGGCAATTTTATTTAATGGACTCCAATTAATCATGTGAAATATATTATTTGTTCAATAAGAACAGTTATTAAAAGTAGAAACAGCACTTGTTCGAACGATAAGTCTATTGGATTCAAGATATGTCGATTTTCCAGCACTGACCGCTTTGTTAATTAATAGCAACGGAAACACACTTAATAACCTCAAAGCCGTTGCAAGTAACAGTGAGTTTGGTGGTTTGATGAAGGTTACATTGAATAACTACAATGTCGGAAATCTATGCATAAATTCCCGAATTTCTTCCCACAGACCAGTGCCTTACTCAAGTCCAGTTTATTGCTCCGCTATCACCATATGAATGAATTTTCAATGGTTGAGTTAAAAGAAACCTACTGTTTTCCTACATTGTAAATGTCCTTTGTCAAGGTCCATTTGGTAGATTCTAAATTCAGAGAAAGAAAAGCAATCGTGGAATGTGAGACACTAATAACAAAACGTCAGCAGCTAAGAACGATCTAATGCTGAAGGCAGATCAGAAACAAGGTTTTTATTTGAAACTTCATTTCAAATTTCAGAAGTACCTTTATGCTTGAAATTTTAATCATAGGGTTCAAGAATGTCATTTTTAAAGTCCAGTTAGCGCATGATAATCTTCACACAAATTACATGTCATTTAGCACGTGCACAGGATAACGAATCGATTATTATACTCTAGCACGTGAACATGCTACAAATGTAAAAGGCTGAACCCTAAGGCTGGCGTTCTACCGTTGCAGCTTGATTACATTCATATTGTAATGAAACAGGAGACTTGCCCTTATTATTTTATGATAATTAAAATTCATGTCACAAAAAGTAATAATTTTAGATTGATATCCAATTTAATTGGAGCGCCCGATACGCTCTGTCAAGTTATTACGAAATTGGAACCAGTGCAATAAATACGTGTGGTCGTAATTTTCGATGCGCAGTAACTGCGATGTTTGTTCGAACGAAGATAATTAACGTTATTAATATTCGATGAACGCTTGTCCGTTTAGGCTTTTTCGTGCATGAATGGTTACATGAAGTTTCCCATGGCTTCCGACATTAAATCACGTTGGAAGAAGGTAACGGGAAAAGAGAAAAATATATGAGATAAATATTCGAACGAAGAAAGAAACGCTGACGGAGCAGTGACAGTGCTGTGGTGCAGCACTTTTGACACAAGTGAGTGCTGTAGACAAGATATCAGTATCTGGAGTGGCATTGGTGAATGACTAACAATGACGTTTAAAAAAAATCTATCATATGACGCAAAGATCGTAACAGAGGATCTCTAAGATTGTAGGCATGTACCTTAGTAGCGGCGTGAGTAGGAGTCATAAAAGACAAGGAAAGACAAAGAAAACACTGCTTAAATTCTATTGACAATCAGAAATAATACCATTCGAAAAACATCGAACTACTGTTGAGTGCACACACAGTGCAATTGGGTTACTGAATACCATTGCTCATGTATTAAGGTAACGATTTCTAATCCCTGAGCAGCACTATTCACTGGAACGCTCCAAAGCTGATCTAAGTGACAATGGCTATTCACTGTTGATTCTTCCTGGCAATACGTAGTGATTTCTTCTCCCGCGAGTATCTACTACCAGTTCGGATAATGACTGTTGGCAAAAGTACGTCTGTACCGTTCTTATAACATAACGTTTCCTGAATTTCATCTTGGTTAACCAAAAATGAATTTTAATTCCATATGACTCCAGCGGTATCTTTGTAAGTTCGGTATCCGCCTACGTTTCGTGTTTAGTAGAGTCGTGATTACTTGCGGATGTCACTAAATGTGTATGCTTCTTATGTTAGTTTCTTCTCATTTATCTTCACGATCCATTTGAAACATTTAGTTCCTTTCCAGTCCTTTCACCTTGGATCGCTCTACATCGTTTGATGTACCAGTTTGATCTTAGAGTTTAGAGCCACACTGTACTCGAGACAGTTTTATGCTATTACTGTCCATGAAGATTCAGGGTCTCTAAAGGATACACAGAGACTTTGTTGTTTTTTTTATTACGCTGGAGTCCCACTGAAACAAGAACGCGAATGGAGATGATGTTAAACACCGCTGAAGGAGATAACATCTGTAATTCTATATTTCTCGGTATTTCGAAGACGGTGTTTTAGCAATTTAGATCACCATTCAGTCTGCAAATGAAGCGCTCCGCATGATTACAGAAAAAGGTAATAAGATCAGTCTAGAGAAAGAGTCACTGAACTGCGAAAACATTGCCAAATCACCCAGAACTGAAGTTAATAAGTAAGTAGCACGCACTGTGTGTGCATTAAATCTCCAGTTGAAACTGCTATCCACATCTGACTAAATTACAGGATATTTAGCTGATGTGTTTAGTGTGTAAGGCTCGAGGTCGTTTGAAGTAGCGTGACTTTATTAGTAGGTCGCCGTGGTAAACATCGCTATCAGGTAGTCGACCTACTGTACAGTCAGGTGCATTCTTTTTAGTAATGACATCTGAGCATCACGTATTTTAATTCTTCCTAACGAAAGCGGATCATTAATAAAGTTTTATTCTAACGAATGAATCAATAACTGTAAGTTGCTAATGAAAAAGAACATAAATTAAATATGAAACACTACCATTCTCTTTATGAACTGAAGATGACAGCAAAGTTTGCCGACAGTAGTTGTTTTAAATAAAGAAACATTTATGCGATCTTGTCTGTTGTATGTTTTTAGCAAGTGAAACAGATTGCTCCTTGGGTCTTCTCAGTAGGAGAAAATTAAGTCTCTAAAAGTGATTTTTCATCAATCGTGAACACATTGGCACACACAAAAATATTCTTAGAATGTAGCTTTTTGTCTAAGAGTTAACATAAGAAATAATACGTTTAATCTCTTTTTCGTTTCCCAACTCCTCACAAAGAGTTACTATAGTGGTTTTCTGATATTCTAATGATGGAATTATTTCCATGGTCTCCATCAGTTCTGAAACGTTTTTTAAATATATTTTTCCTTTTCCTACATTTATATTTTTCTTCGTTTTTTTGGGTTGACATCTCACATTAACAATCTTTAAGAGTTCAAATCATGAACTCCATGTTCACTTCTAAGTCAAGGAACAAATGACGTTGTCCAATTTATTTCTTGGATAGAGAGAAGGTGGAAACATTTTGCGAAATCGTGCGCACACAGAGAATTATCAGCAGTTTGTCTTCCAGTGACGATTCCGCTCATATAACAAGAAGAGACTGACATAACTTTGGTGCAGCACGTACCCACCACCAGAACCAGTTTAGTGATGTGATAAGTACAGTTGTATATTTACACATATTCTTTGTCACCTCAACTATCTCTATCCAACTTCGACTACTTCAACATCATTTAAAGCGAAATGGATGCCTCAGCACATACCACTTTCTTATGTAAGCAAGTTTCGCACATTTTTACCTTTCCACTCTCATATTCATGTACAAATAGTACTTTGCCCGTATACTCAGTTCCCAACACCATTTACTATGACTAAACGTACATCTGCATCCACATACGTACTCCGCAAGCAACGTTATGGTATGTAGTATTGGTAAATAGTACCATCCGCCAGTCACTCCTTTCCTGTTCTCCTCGTAAATGGTGAGTGCAATAACGACTGCTTGTATGTCTCCGCATGAACCACAGTTTCTCTTCTTTTATCCTTGTGTTTACGGCAACAGAACAATTCTACAGCATGCTTCCAATTTTCTCAAGAGTGTTCTTCGAAATGAACGTGTCACGCTATATAGGGATTCCCATTAGAGTTCACAAAGAATCAATGTCCATACAACCTATCGGTAACAAATTTAGAAGACCGCCTCTAAATTGCTTCGATGTCTTCCATTAATTCGACCTCGTGGATACCCCAATCCTTCAGGCAGTACTCAAAAACGGGTAGCAAGAGTGTTACACATACGTTCTCCTGCACAGATGAACCACACTTATCTAAAGCCCTCCAAATAAATCAGAGTGGAGCATTCGCATTTCCAACTACAACCACTACATGCTCATTTCGTTTCATACCGCTTCACGAAGTTACTCCTAGACGTGTAATAGGCATGATAGTGTCAAGTAACATACTACTAATGCTGTATTCGAACGTCACAGGATAATTTTGCGTACTCATCTTTATTAACTTATATTTTTCTACACACAAAAGCTAGCTGCCATTCATCACATAACATTAGAAATTTTTTATATATCATGCTCGTACCTTCGTAAACAGTCTGCTGTGTGGCACCGAGTGAAACCCTTTTCGGAAATATAGAAATATGTAATCTGCCTGTTGCCCTTCATCCTAGGTTCTCAGGGCATCGTGTGAAAAAGGCAAGATTAGTTTCGCACGAGCGAAGTTTCTCAAATTGAGATAAATTGTGGACAGAAAGTTTCACGTCTTAAAGAAATTTATTGTATTCGACCTGAGAATACGTTCAACTGTTGTGCAGCAAACCGATGTTAAGGATATTGGTCTACAATAATGAGAGTCCGTTTTTTCGCCCTTCTTATATACTGGAGTCACCTGCCCATATTTCCAGACGCTTCGGACTTTGCGCTAGGCCAGAGATTCGCAATAAATGCAAGCACATAGATGCACATTAAACTTCGAATCAGATGTTAGTTGAAGAATGGTTTCAGGAGGTTACCATCTATGCAGATGATAATCCAGTTGCCGCTGAGACCTGGGAAAAGAAGTTGAATGTCGCAAAGTTGGTTCCGATGGCAGACTTCATAAGTCAGGATTTGTAGGGACACAGATTCAATCACTGAGGAATTTAATTGGGAATATTCTTATTGGAACTCAGTCAGAAAAGGTGGAGTCCATCTTTCGCTAACTACTCGTACAAGGCAAATGTATAATCGCCTAGCCGGCCGGAGTGGCCGTGCGGTTCTGGGCGCTACAGTCTGGAGCCGAGCGACCGCTACGGTTGCTGGTTCGAATCGTACCTCGGGCATGGATGTGTGTGATGTCCTTAGGTTAGTTAGGTTTAATTAGTTCTAAGTTCTAGGCGACTGATGACCTCATAAGTTAAGTCGCATAGTGCTCAGAGCCATTTGAACCATATAATCGCCTGCGTGGGACAGGACAGTAATTACTTACGTTTCATTGATGGTCATAGGAGGTATTCAAAGACATTGAAATGAACTTTTTCTGAAATCATCGTAATGCTTTTATGAAATGTCTAGTTTGAGACAGAGCTCGCAACAAAAAATAAAAAGAAAAAGAACTCACAAAGCTCATGAGCCTTACGTTAGCTCATTGCGTATAAAGCGATAATATTTTAAATTTGAAAAATATAATTTCAAAGGTTACGTATTATGTCTCATATTTTATGACGTGTAATTATTTGTGTAGTAATTATTGAAATCTTTTGTTTTCATGAAGACACTATGGGCAGTATTAGTTAGTTAGAGTTAATGAAAGATTCAGCTCTCATTATAAACTCTTTGTGTTACTAAATTTTTGTGTACTTACTTGACCAACATGCGCAGAGAAGTAATTTTCTACAGGTGAACAGATATGAGTTAATTGTAAATTTCCTACTGCCATACTACCAATTTATTAATGCATAGTTTTGAACAATTTGGAATAGATGATATTTAAATTTCACGGTAATGATGTAACCGGTAACCACAATTACTGTTTGGTCATTCAGCGATAGCTGGTTGTCATGCTAAGTTGGAATACCTCGCTAGCTACTCACACAACAGCGTTTGTACGTCGTTGGTTTCTGAAGACGTCTGATTGTTTGGCCCTTTGATATAGATAAAATCAAATTTCATGCACACTGTCACCGACTAATTGTTATTTCATCGATGTTTAGTGGGTTAGAAGAGCCGTAACTTCGTCTGGTTTATTACGCGCCAGAACTATTACTAACTTCTGTCTGGAATTCTTAATTTTAGGAAGTAGTAACCTGGACCCCATACTAATAATTAACACCAACATTTTGATGCGTGCAACAGCCGTAAATACCATGACGTAACACTGATGCTGAAGCATTTAAGAGAGTGCTAGTAAGGTCGCAGCCTCAAGAAGTTATCCAGCAGTCATCACAGGTGTTATACGAGTGGGTTAGTTGTAAACACTGAGGAGCGAAGTTCAGGTTCAGAGGTTGACATACTCGACGTGGAAAATTATCAATCCTCAGCAACTAATAAAAAAATTATTTTGCCACTAGGGAACCTTAAAGAAAAAAGAAATGCGCAAGTGACTTTATAGGTGAGCATTTGGCCTCCAGAATCCTGTTTCCAGTGACAGCCATGGTTGAATTTCAATCTGGCATAGATCTTCAAAAACTATCTCTCATTACCTACTCCAGCAGAGTTGCATTCAGAATACAGTTTTCAGCGTAACATTAGGCCTTCGATGTATGTAGGTGTGTGTCTTTTGGTACCAGGAGCGCTTGCGCAGATCTTTGGTTTCCCATGTCTTTTTCCATCCGTTTTTTCCATGTGGTTAATTACCTCAATGACATCATCCACTGGGAGGCATTGCTCTTATATGCGAATTATAG
This sequence comes from Schistocerca nitens, assembly GCF_023898315.1. NCBI lineage: Eukaryota > Metazoa > Arthropoda > Insecta > Orthoptera > Acrididae > Schistocerca > Schistocerca nitens. Next base: position 314,742,271 of record NC_064621.1, on the reverse strand, counting down.
CTGCATCCTTAGCCAACTGGCTATATTTCTGATTTCTCACTATCCACAATCCCAGCTGGTCCCTGATACACAAAACTGATGTCCCTATACTGGTTGGACGCATCTATTACACAGCAACAGCTGTTTGATAATGTAAATAACAGGTCCCTTTGTTCTTACCAAGTGATGACAGACTTTGCACCACAGAGAGTGGAAGTATTATGTTGTGGATAGTTTTTTTGGTTCTGTTGTATCTTAGTGCTCTTTCATTTGGGTGTGTAAATTGATGCCTCTTTCGGTAGGCGATATTGGTCACTCTTTTAATTTTTACTGTCTACATAGCCACACACCGAGGAATCCATGTATTTCAATTTGGCGGTGTACACACACTTGCGATCTGGCCATGGTCCGAGAATGCTTCCTGAATTATCCATTTGATTACTGGGTTCTCAAAGTAGTCCTGATTAATAAGTATGTGCGGTAAGTTTGATATGTTGGTACGTCGATGGTATGATAGCAGTCGCCTTCTTTGAATCAGATATGATATTTTCTGAGCGTTGGAAATGCCTCAAGAACTGATGTTGTTAGTTCATGGCTCCAGTAAACGTCGGTAAAGCATCTAGATGCCACTAACATCAGAAAATAATACCAGCTGCTAAGTCAAAGAGCAAACAAATGTCTCATTTTTACAGAAATTTAAAAAACTCAATACACAACATTAAATTATGGAAAACAAAATGAGAACATTTTCATTTCACTTCATTGAGTAAAATTAAACTCTTTTAGACTGAATTAAGAACACTTCTGTACTCTTTGGATTATGTTACAGGCATTGCGAGTATGAATGCTCGTAGTGTTCACTGACAAAAGGACCATTGTTTTCCTTACGTAAAAATGCAGTTATTATTTATGATGTGATTAATGGTCCGTAACTATCACCTTAATGTCTCTGATTTATGACAAATGTGATGGATGAGTAGTGCACTTGTGCTCTTGTTTACACAGGTGCTACAAATGGTAAATTGATCTTAGTCTAAAATAATCTTAGTTACCATGAACTATTACTCAGTAATTGCGTTATTCCTCTCCCACTGGAGCAATATGCTCCTGGTGGTCTAGTCCCCACTACCGTCACTCTTAGGCTACGCAGTATATTGAGAGGATACTTGGTATTCGTAATCTTCTAGTGACAGCTGCTATTTCAGCTGCAATTAGCAATTTCCGCCAGAGAATCGCAGGCAATGCTGCTTACCGATCTTCAAGACTACAAATGGAATTTTAGGACCTAACAGTAAACGACACAGTGCATATCTTGCAAGCACACTGCCCCAAAAATATAAAAAAAAACACTCCGTCTTCAGGCTACGAGTGGCCTACCGGGACCATCCGACAGCCGTGTCATCCTAAGTGGATGATGCGGATAGGGGTGGGCGTGGGGTCTGCACACTGCTCTCCCGGTCGTTATGATGGTATTCTTGACGGAAGCCGCTACTATTCGGTCGAGTAGTTCCTCAATTGGCATCACGAGGCTGAGTGCACCCCGAAAAATGGCAACAGCGCATGGCGGCCTGGATGGTCACCCATCAAAGTGCCGACCATGCCCGACAGTGCTAAACTTCGGTGATCTTACGGGAACCGGTGTATCCACTGCGGCAAGGCCGTTGCTCGCACCAAAAATATGCTCCTGCTATTTTCCTGTGATATGCAACCTATCCATAGCAACTGAAGATGTATTACACATTGAGTAATGTACTCATGCAAAAGAAAAAGAATGGGCTCCAATACCAGTTGGTTGAGCTATATCATCTGTGGATTTTATGTACATTTAATATAGAAAAGAAGATAAACCCTTTATTTGCTCCCTTTCGCAGCCATCACAACGTAGTTTCGTAGGAGGGAACCTGTCAGGCTTACATTCTCCATAAAACTGGAAATTCTTATTACCACAATTACTCATGGAAACGAACTCATCACTCAAACAATTCTGATTTCTTTTTAAGTCCCTGGGCAATATAAGGTAAAACCGGCATACGTTCTTCAGAAAATAGATGCTAATCGACTGCATTCAACCTGTAGTACTCATACACAAGTTTCAAGACTTACCTTATACAAATTTTTAGATGCAAGCCACTTGAATACGTAATATGCGCAGCACTCACCATCTCATTAAACCCAGCCGTCACGGTAGCTCAGCATGTTCGGTCAGAGGGCTGCGTGCTCTCTGTAGTAAAAAAAACTGAGTCAAGGAACCAACGATCAGTTTGAACGGATGTCTTGTGACGTCCGCCCCGACCAAACGCAACGAACTATATCGAAGGAAATGAGCAATGAGAAAAAAAAACATACACTTCTAGCTGCACCATCATCACATATAACGGTGTAATTCATTCAGAAGTTTTTTGAATGGCTGTACTTAGCAGATTCCCGAAAAACACCGATGTCCTACAGTCGCAATTCTACGTTATCAGTGTCGAAGGTGCTGAAATAAGCTTCGGTGCGGAGAACTTGCAGTGTACTCACACATTCAACTGTCTGTACTTTAATTAATGACTAACACTATCACCCTCCTCATATCGTATTTGTCTTCTATTATCGTAAAGCTTTTTCTTTGTTTCAGACAGTATCTATGTGAGTGATAGCATTTAAGTATATGTGGAGCTTGGTGCAAGCAGGCAAAGGCGATACGCGTTTATTTATTTGTGTTGAAAGACGCGTACACTGCGGTGAATATTAACGATTGTTGAAAAGTGTCCTGTTTCATTTATATTAGAACTGTCAGAGAGTGAAAATTTCGGAACGGGCAGTGCATTAGCAGCTCCACCCTCGGTACAGGAGGCAGGTAGTTATTAGTAGTAGAGGCGATAGTACAGGACGAGGATTGTGGCCATACATTAGAAGAAGAAGAGCAATGTAGCCATACTTGTATGTTAGTCACATTTTTCTTCTTCCTGCAGATGAAGCGATGCCATCACTGCAACTACCAGATGCCAAAATTAAGCTCACATTGCAAAAATTTCAGTATGCTGGTAACACACTTCAGTGTATGTTTACTAATTAAGATGTCTATGCGATTCTTTGAAGATATATGATGAAGCATCGTAAGCTCCAACTAAGAACTAATTGTGGAGAGAACTGCGGCTGACAGAAACTCATATGTTCAGGGAGAACCTAAATCCAAGAGAATAAGTTAGTTCTGGAGAAGTAGATGTGGTAAACGTAGTATTATTTATTTATTAAAATATTTCAGTGTCAGATGAGGAATGCGAGAGATTCCCTAAGGTGCTGAATCCCGCTGCTCAGCTGCTTTTAACTTTCCCTTTAAGGGAACTGTATGAATATCCAACTCTTCATACTACATCCAGACAACAGTGGGCAATTAAGACTGTAGTTCAGGTAGAAACACCTTGATTTATTATATTGGTTCTGGAGACAAAGAGGGAAGGAGACTTGAAGATGGATTCATGTGTGTGTGTGTGTGTGTGTGTGTGTGTGTGAAGTCTTATGGGACTTAACTGCTAAGGTCATCAGTCCCTAAGCTTACACACTACTTAACCTAAATTATCCTCAGGACAAACACACACACCCCTGCCCGAGGGAGGACTCAAACCTCCGCCGGGACTGGCCACACAGTCCATGACTGCAGCGCCTTAGACCGCTAGGCTAATCCCACGCGGCGATGGATTCATGCATGTTTAACAGTGTTTGCTAAATAATTGCTAAGTGTAGTTAGTCTAAGATTTTATTTTTAGCCATACAATAACTTATACCTGAATTGAAGTAATACAATGTACAGTCTCTTATATGACAGGTGTTCAAAGTTTCAACATTCCTACTATGAGAAAAGTGATTGATCTGGATACGTACTCAAAGCGCAGAGACTTGAAGCATTGGCACATGCTAATGTTATGGGGTGAAACGGAATGGATTTACACAGGTTCGCCGGCCGAAGTGGCCGTGCGGTTAAAGGCGCTGCAGTCTGGAACCGCAAGACCGCTACGGTCGCAGGTTCGAATCCTGCCTCGGGCATGGATGTTTGTGATGTCCTTAGGTTAGTTAGGTTTAACTAGTTCTAAGTTCTAGGGGACTAATGACCCCAGCAGTTGAGTCCCATAGTGCTCAGAGCCATTTGAACCATTACACAGGTTCGACTGAATGATATACGTCATCTGAAAATTTCACTAAAGAAACTGATGCATACTCATTATTACTACATGATCATGTCATCAACCACTGCCCTCTGATAGGAATCATACACCAAATGACATCCATTAACGTGGGATGCATCACGTCCACTTGTTTTTGTGATGTGTTTTCATGATGTGTTCTCGGTGTGAAAACATAGTTGTAGCCAGTCGACGCTTCAACGATGATTGTGGATGGTTTGTATTTAAGGTCGTGGTATTTCGTGCTTTCACGAATGCTGAGCAAATAATAGCATCATCCTCTAGAACTATAGCGGCACGTAAACTCCACTAAACGATAAAATGCGCAAAAACGAAGAAAAATAAGTTTTGGTTGATGTGAAATTATCGGTCAAAGGAGTGGAACGAGCCTGGAGCATCCTACGTCCTTATACGGAAAACGTTATAGATTTTCATCAACAATCACAGTGTCATTTTCATCAAACGCAATGAGAATGAGTGTTGGATGCAAGAAGTATTCAAAGGAGTATCTGTCTGCAACCTCGACGTGTACAGTTGGCTGTCAATCCACCAAATCAAAGAGATATATGGAGAAGAAGAAGGAGGAACCGTCTTCACTTCTGCTTCAGATAACGCGAAATCACTTTTACGTCGAAAGACATCATGTTTACTACACCAGTGACTGTTAAAATTTTATTTCCACTATTGCAATTTCGCCCTTAGGCCATTATCAAGTGAGCTGAAATACAAAATGTTTAGAAAATATTTTACGAAAATCGTTGTATGTTTTGACACTCGGCCGATTACACAAAATGAAAAATGCAGCTACGTAAACATGTTTACTTACAGGAGGGGACGAATAAAGAGGTCTATACTCTCAGATAGATTGTGAATTCGGTTTTTACTTCATAATCGTACTGGACCGTGATTTGGGTAAGAGGTAAGAATCCCATTCCATCCTGAAAAAGTCTAAACATCCTGTGGTATTATGTTCGAGTATAATGACTTTCCTGGAGACTAGAAATCTACTCTGTAGGAATCAGCATGGGTTTCGAAAAAGACGGTCGTGTGAAACCCAGCTCGCTCTATTCGTCCACGAGACTCAGAGGGCCATAGACACGGGTTCACAGCTAGATGCCGTGTTTCTTGACTTCCGCAAGGCGTTCGATACAGTTCCCCACAGTCGTTTAATGAACAAAGTAAGAGCATATGGACTATCAGACCATTTGTGTGATTGGATTGAGGAGTTCCTAGATAACAGAACGCAACATGTCATTCTCAATGGAGAGAAGTCTTCCGAAGTAAGAGTGATTTCAGGTGTGCCACAGGGGAGTGTCATGTGACCGTTGCTGTTCACAATATACATAAATGACCTGGTGGATGACATCGGAAGTTCACTGAGGCTTTTTGCAGATGATGCTGTGGTGTATCGAGAGGTTGTAACGATGGAAAATTTTACTTAAATGCAGGAGTATCTGCAGCGAATTGACGCATGGTGCAGGGAATGGCAATTGAATCTCAATGTAGACAAGTGTAATGTGCTGCAAATACATAGAAAGATAGATCCTTTATCATTTAGCTACAAAATAGCAGGTCAGCAACTGGAAGCAGTTAATTCCGTAAATTATCTGGGAGTAGGCATTAGGAGTGATTTAAAATGGAATGATGAAATAAAGTTGATCGTCGGTAAAGCAGATGCCACACTAAGATTCATTGGAAGAATCCTAAGGAAATGCAATCCGAAAACAAAGGAAGTAGGTTACAGTACGCTTGTTCGCCCACTGCTTGAATACTGCTCAGCGGTGTGGGATCCGTACCAGATAGGGTTGATAGAAGAGATAGAGAAAATCCAACGTAGAGCAGCGCGCTTCGTTACAGGATCATTTAGTAATCGCGAAAGCTTTACGGAGATGATTGATAAACTCCATTGGAAGACTCTGCAGGAGAGACGCTCAGTAGCTCGGTACGGGCTTTTGTTAAAGTTTCGAGAACATACCTTCACCGAAGAGTCCAGCAGTATATTGCTCCCTCCTACGTATATCTCGCGAAGAGACCATTAGGATAAAATCAGAGAGATTAGAGCCCACACAGAAGCATACAGACAATCCTTCTTTCCACGAACAATTCGAGACTGGAATAGAAGGGAGAACCGATACAGGTACTCAGGGTACCCTCCGCCACACACTGTCAGGTGGCTTGCGGAGTATGGATGTAGATGTAGTTGTAGATTATATAAAATAATGAGCCATTAGCGTTCCATTTTCTGATTTGTTGAAAACATGGAGGTATGAGTGTCTTATTGGTCGTATCTTACCGCAACACAGATGCTAGCTTCCGTCCACGATCTATCAATAGACTGTGTCGCAGGACAATAGTCATATTCAGATAGCTGCCTGAAGCACTTGGAAAAATGACGCATCAGCATTCTTCTTCTTTTATTCTTATTCCTTTTCATATGATGGAGAGACAGGCAAGCACCCCTACATTGATTTTAGTATGTCTTCTGGGCTTAGTGTTCTTTGCACTTGTTCGTTTTGTATAGTTGCAGTCTAATGAGGAATTTTTGTAACAGATGGTAGTAGTATTAGCACAATACTATTGCTATTAATTTTTTTATGTCTAGCTGTTCAGATGGGGCGAGCGAGCTGATTTGGCCCCGTAGCACCAACACTGATAACGGGAGAATTTTGCCACCATCCTTATACAAGTACAGGGTTATTACAAATGATTGAAGCGATTTCACAGCTCTACAATAACTTTATTATTTGAGATATTTTCACAATGCTTTGCACGCACATACAAAAACCCAAAAAGTTTTTTTAGGCATTCACAAATGTTCGATATGTGCCCCTTTAGTGATTCGGCAGACATCAAGCCGATAATCAAGTTACTCCCACACTCGGCGCAGCATGTCCCCATCAATGAGTTCGAAAGCATCGTTGATGCGAGCTCGCAGTTCTGGCACGTTTCTTGGTAGAGGAGGTTTAAACACTGAATCTCTCACATAACCCCACAGAAAGAAATCGCATGGGGTTAAGTCGGGAGAGCGTGGAGGCCATGACATGAATTGCTGATCATGATCTCTACCACGACCATCCCATCGGTTTTCCAATCTCCTGTTTAAGAAATGCTGAACATCATGATGGAAGTGTGGTGGAGCACCATCCTGTTGAAAGATGAAGTCGGCGCTGTCGGTCTCCAGTTGTGGCATGAGCCAATTTTCCAGCATGTCCAGATACACGTGTCCTGTAACGTTTTTTTCGCAGAAGAAAAAGGGTCCGTAAACTTTAAACCGTGACATTGCACACAACACGTAAACTTTTGGTGAATTGCGAATTTGCTGCACGAATGCGTGAGGATTCTCTACCACCTAGATTCGCACATTGTGTCTCTTCACTTCACCATTAAGAAATAATGTTGCTTTATCACTGAAAACAAGTTTCGCAGTGAACGCATCCTCTTCCATGAGCTGTTGCAACCGCGCCGAAAATTCAAAGCGTTTGACTTTGTCATCGGGTGTCAGGGCTTGTAGCAATTGTACGTAAACGGTGAGGTTTCTGCTTTAGCCTTTTCCGTAAGATTTTCCAAACCGTCGGCTGTGGTACGTTTAGCTCCCTGCTTGCTTTATTCGTCGACTTCCGCGGGCTACGCGTGAAACTGGCCCGCATGCGTTCAACCGTTTCTTCGCTCACTGCAGGCCGACCCGTTCATTTCCCCTTACAGAGGCATTCAGAAACTTTAAACTGCGCATACCATCGCCGAATGGAGTTAGCAGTTGGTGGATGTTTGTTGAACTTCGTCCTGAAGTGTCGTTGCACTGTTATGACTGACTGATGTGAGTGCATTTCAAGCATGACATACGCTTTCTCGGCTCCTGTCGCCATTTTGTCTCACTGCGCTCTCGAGCGCTCTGGCGGCAGAAACCTGAAGTGCGGCTTCAGCCGAACAAAACTTTATGAGTTTTTCTACGTATCTGTAGTGTGTCGTGACCATATGTCAATGAATGGAGCTACAGTGAAATTATGAAATCGCTTCAATCATTTGTAATAGCCCTGTATATATGGGGGTAATTGTGGCTTTGTGGTGTAATTCTAATTGTCCTTTCTTGGACAATTTTTCATTGCTGATGCAAAGATGAGCATGTAGTTTGTTAAGGCCTGTCCTCCAACTCCGCAGTGTATTACCAACAAATGGCTACTTCACATACTGTCACCTGATTTGAAGGTCACTAACTGTGCAACTTGGTGAATGCCAACATGATCCATTTTCTTCGATATTTATGTTGTTTACACATTATACTTTCTCCATATATCATACCTGTATAGTACCATCTGTTTTCCTTTAATCTGTTTATCCTTCATACAGATTCTCCATTTGTGTGGCCATAGTGCCTGTAGTAGATTTATAATTCATGAGGGTATTTTTGATCCATCGTTGCAACTACAAAATGCTTGGTTCTTTCACCAGACGCATTTCGCTTTTTTGAGGTAAAGCATCATCAGTAGTCTGTAATTAAGTTTATTTACATTTTGTTTGCTTTTTAGATCGAAAAACATTTCGTTAAGAATATGTTGGTTTGCACTAATGGTGATTTTTCGGTAGCTTTCTCGCTTACATCGGTGAGCCTTGGTCGGCTAGCTTTAATGCCGTTTTTCCTTTTGGGGATTTTGTCACCATCGAGTGGGCCGGCCGCGGTGGTCTCGCGGTTCTAGGGGCGCAGTCCGGAACCGTGCGACTGCTACGATCGCAGGTTCGAATCCTGCCTCGGGCATGGTTGTGTGTGATGTCCTTAGGTTAGTTAGGTTTAAGTAGTTCTAAGTTGTAGGGGACTGATGACCACAGCAGTTGAGTCCAATAGCGCTCAGAGCCATTTGAACCATTTTTGAACCATCGAGTGGCGTCTTATTGCTCCCTCAGTTACTGTATGAACGAGTTGCTCACTTGCCTCCGTCAGTGGCAGCAGCAACGTTTATCGATACTAGTACTGCCATAACTTCTTTTGTGTGGCAGTTATATTTTCGTGTCATGGTGTGTGTGGTAGTTGGTCGGCTGCGGCATAACAGAGAGGAAGTCTCTGCGCCGTGTCATCAGGCTGGGGTGCACGCGAGAACTGCTCAGTTCGTCGCCCACCGCACCTGCATACTGGAGTAGAGTACCCAGCGAACCTGTCATGAAAGCTCAACCGTTGTGATATCTCTTCGTTGATTGCTGGTTGCTTCATTCTGGGATGTCCCCGCAAGCAACACCACTATGGTGTGTTGGAGTCGGCAAAATTTTGCAGCCGTCTCCCTGTAAGGTGTTTAAACTTTAAAATGATTATAATTTAATAGTGAACTGCACCACCGGTATCATATGTTTGTGGCCGTTAACGTTCCGGTTACCTACCCTGGTCGTTAGCGTAGTTTTGCAGCAGTGTGTTTTCCTCGCCGTGTTGATGCTGTCCGGCACGCCGTGTAGTTCGATAACTTGATGTTGTTCTCTTTTCCTCTTTTTCAGTGTTTATTGTGCCTTGACTGTGGTTATACGCCAATTATTGAGACATAATCCTGCTGCGATCCTCGTTTTCACTAATACTTTTGGTTGTCGTGCTGTTGACCGGGTGGAAGGGAATGCATGTGGCAGTTGGTTGGTTCTTCAGCCGTCCGTACGTCGTGCTGCAACGGAATTCCGTATTGTTTAGTGTTACGTTTGGCTGTCTGTCTCACCTAAACTGTGGTTAGAATTTCCTCCCCAGGCCGACCCTTGGAACCCTTCTGAGCACCACTGTTTGTAGTTCGCATTTGTCATTTTATTTGGTCGCAGGTACTGTGTCAGGCTTTCAGCTGTGTATTAATATTGTCGGTTTTATGTTTAGTATATGGCCTTCAGTCAAACTTTATAACAACTTTAAGATTAGGCCTTCAGCCTTGTTTCATATAAAATTCTTGATGCTCTGTATTTAGGCTTTCAGACCCGTTTGTTTCAACATCTGTGGCTTTAATAAGTAAAACCTTGTGTGTAAGCTCTCTCTTTAATTACCTTGAATTCTTGAAACGGCTTTGAGCCGTGTTTTGTAAATGTTTATCTTATAGTTGTCTTTAATTATTCTTGAGTAATTGTTTGGGCCTTCAGCCGACAAGATACTTCAAGTTTTCTTAAGATGTTTTTCTGATGTACTGAGTAAAAGCTTATCTTTAAGGCCTCTCTTTTTTTATGTAAAGAAAATTTGTTAAATTGGGCTTGCAGCTGAAGAATTACCTCGAATTTTCCTTAATATGGCCTGTAGTCCGAATTTGTAAATGGTTGACTTTTAAAGAATCTCCTGAGCTGAACGGAAATATTATTTCAGTCTATAGCCGAGAAGATATTGTAATTTTACTTAAGTAAGGCCTCCAGCCGTTACTCTAAATCCTGGTGTTTTAAAAGCAACAGCCGCGCGGGATTAACCGAGCGATCTCAGACGCTGGAGTCATGGACTGTGCGGCTGGTCCCGGCGGAGGTTCGAGTACTCCCTCGGGCATGGGTGTGTGTTTTTGTCCTTAGGATAATTTAGGTTAACTAGTGTGTAAGCTTAGGGACTCATGACCTTAGCAGTTAAGTCCCATAAGATTTCGCACACATTTGAACATTTTTTAAAGCAATCATTTAAACTTATTCTGGAGAATTTACTTGGCCCTCAGCCGTGAATTGATCTTTGTTGATTTAAAGAGAAAACTGTGCATTGGTTTGAGGAATAAAGTTGTATGTGTTCTTGTATAACTGTCAGTAATTGACGTTGGCCCCTTTCCACAACCTGATCCGCTCTGCCCTGTGGAACCAGATTTCAATCTGGAAATGGCGTCTGCTAGCACATGGTTGGTTTTCTGTGTTAGACACTAATAATTTTCGTCTACCTTTTAGATGTTCTGCAGCACTGTTCATTTCTCACAACACACTTTATTCTGTTTGTTTTCGTACTTCAAGTATGTGCTGATGTTTGTGTTTTTCGTAGTGTTGCCGACATAACATTTCCAACATTTTGTCTTTGACCTATAAATATTCTTTTTTTAAATTCGATTATTGTATGTGTGCAGTTCTATTAAAGCATGTTTTTGTGAATTTAGATACTGATATACTGTTCAAGAGTAGAGAAGAATAGTGGTGGAGTGGTGTTTTGTGGAAGGAGAAACCATGATGAGTGGACATAAAGTATACAGCAGTGTGATGGAGTGTGGGTGAGAGGAGAAGGTGAGGAGGGAGAGGTGAATGGGAGGGGGTTGGAAGAGTGGGAGAGGGTGAAGGACGGAAAACGCTCTTTTCTGTTCCGTGTGATTTCATCAATTATTGTATATAGACTCTGGTTTCCAATATTTATTTAGTAGTTGAGCAACTGTTTATTTTGTGTAAATGCTTTTTGTATGTGGAAATTTTCTTGGAAAGGGAGAAGGTGTCGTCTTTAGTGATTTTTATGATATTCATATCGTTTTCAATATTGCTTGGTTCAAATGGCTCTGTGCACTAAGGGACTTAACATCTGAGGTCATCAGTCCCCTAGAAGTTAGAACTACTTAAACCTAACTAATCTAAGGACATCACACACAACCATGCCCGAGGCAGGATTCGAACCTACGACCGTAGCGGTCACGCAGTTCCGGAATGAAGCGCATAGAACCGCTTGGCCACACCAGCCGGCATTGCTTGGCCTATGGTCTTCTTTGTGGATGATCTGCAAATGTTGAATGACTTGTACCGTGTTTGAATGCTCTGTTGTGTTCGTTATATCTTGTGTCAAATGTCCTGCCAGTCATTCCAATGTATATCTTCTCACAATCTGTGCAACTCAGCTGATAGGTACCAAATTGTTGGTATCTATCTACTTTTGATTTTGGTTTTGGGATGTGCTTTTGTATGGAATTTTTTATGCACTGTTTTTTGAATATGTTTCCTATTTTATTGGGTGAATTTGTTGCGGTAGTTCATTGTATGCCATTTTTTGGTTGTAGTGCAAGATGTGCGAGTTAGTGTGGTTTGCTTAGTTTTAGTGCGGTTTCGTTAGTTTTATTCCTTATTTGTCCCTTTACTTTATTGTTTACTTGGTCTCCCACTGTTTCTTTTTGTCAATTTTTAATGCTTTTGTTTCATATTGGCTAATTCTTTTTGATAACTAGAAGTGTTTAGGGGGATCCTGTTCAGCCTGTGCTTGTCGCTTGTTTGTGGTTCTGTGGGTGGTTTGAAGTTTCATTTAAGACAATGTCACTTGTTGTGGGTTTTCTGTATATGTCGAATGTGTGTTTATTATTGTCTTTTCTTATGGTTATGTCTAAAACGTAGAGTGTTTTCTTGTTATTCTTGTATTGTGAACTTTATGTTTTTGTTTGTAGTATTTGTCTCTGTGGAAATGCTCTATTTTGTTTCTAGGTGCATCTACCATGCATATTATGTCATCCATGTATCTGTACCAGCAGATGACTTGTACCTCTTCTTTGTTACTAAGTCTTAAAATATTGGTTTTTCAAAGTGATTCATAAAAATGTAGGTTAATGTTCCTGAGATAGGTGAACCAATGGGTAAACCTTCTTGTATGTAGTATTTTTGATTGAATTCAAAATAATTTTGTTATATTATTAACTGTAATAATTTTGTAGTTTCATCTGTGTGTTTCCTTCGGTTTAGAAATCGAGTTGAACTTAACAGGGCCTGAGTCAGGTGAGTGCAGTAGGTGATGTAGTACCAGCCCCATCAGTCAAACAAACCAGTAACAGATTGCACTGTACGTGCTTGAGCATTGTCCTGAAAAATGATGGTCAGGTCCTGCAGAAAGTGTCATCACTTCTGTCTCTAAGCTGGTCGTAGGTTGTGTTTGAAAAGTGAACAGCATAGAGACAAAAGTGATGACACTTTCTGCGGAACCTGACCATCATTTTGCTAGACAATGCTCAGGCACGTACAGTTCAAGCTGTTACTGGTTTGTTTGACTGAGGGGGCTGCTAAGTGCTATCCCACCTATTGCACTCCCCTGACTGAAGCCCTCGTAAGTTGAACTCGATTTCTAAACTGAAGGAAACACTTCACGGCATTCGATTCAGAACTGCTACAAATTCGTCGGGCAATAGACCTCGCCGCTCGAACTATCAGCACAACTGGTTCTGCTATGAGTATCCTACTACTTCCACATCGCTGTCAACGTGTTCCACACAATGCTGGTGACTACTTTGAAAGTCAGTAAAACTTTGAAACACGTGTCCATTTTGTACCAGCTGTAAATAAATAGTTGCCACTATTAAAGTTCCAACGCTCGTAATTACTGACACTTGTATATGAAACTTGTTCTCATACATGTTACCCACATAAGATATTTATCGTTTCCGTCTGTCCAGAGGCAGGCTTGAGGTGGAAACAACACCACTCCCAAACCCCTCAGTTATGCACCCGGCGCCTTCACTAAGTATGAGGTCATCATGGCCGCGTTCCCCATGTGTCGGGCCTTGTGCAGTACTTTCACCTCGTCCAGTCCATGGACATCATGGTTGCATTACCCGCATCCAATGCCGTCACTTCATTTAGTGATATTTAGTCATCGTAACCCGCCAGGTAGCAGCAGCTTATGAGATTCGAATTGGTGTACTTACAGACTTCTTTAGAGAATATATTTCACATGCCTGCATAAGTAACTCTACTGCAGGTTATATAGATCCTGGTATGTCCCTAAAGTATGTTTACCAACTTATGAAATAGAGCTCACTAAATTCTTATAGACTCTTAAGCGCGACACAACAACACGCAGCGAACTAACGAAGCGCCGCAAAGATGAACGTGCTAGGGAGGAGCAAGCTACCATTTATATATTGGGAGGGGGGGGGGGGGGGGGGAGGAATTCTCAAGATATTTTATGGCAGTTCAATTGATAAGTGGTTCCTGTATTTCTTCTAGAGTGTCACACTAGGCCAGTTTGCTGAATTGCTGGAAAAGGGGTCTTGTAATGCACCCAGCCGTATGAGGTTCTTGGATGTTTCTCACCCATTACATTGGCGGCTAGTATATATCAAATGTCTGAAGGACGCATTTAAGAAAAAATTATATAATAAATTCCAAAGTCTCATTCATGAATTCTGCTGCCCTTGGTCAATACTGGTTTTCGAAACAAGTTATGAACATAAGGATCAGCCTGAGCATCCAGTCACGTATATAACAGATGTATTTTGGGCTTTTTGACGTTGATGGCATTGAGTTCCCCATTAAAATTCAGGACTTATATAAATATTAGAGAACCTGCGTTATTCAGTTCACGTTTTTAGCTTGAGGGAGAAGGAAAACAAGTCAGACGAAGAAGAGCACGTCCTGCAGGAAAAGAAAGGAAGCATTAAGCTGTGTGACTGCTTTATTTTTTCAGAGTACCCAGTCAGAGAGTGAAACTTATAGATATACTGTTATTCTTCCACGGGGAGAAACAGCAGTACACACAGGTCAAGAACGTGTCCCACTTACTTTCCGTGGCAAAGTGTAAACACACTGGTGCACAGCATTGTTGTTCTAGATGTGTCAACTGTTTTACCATGAGTGAGGATCTAGAAATGTATGTGTTAGCTGTAGCAAGGAACCGGTACCCGTGTAAATGCCCACTGAGGAAAAGAAGTTGGTGCAGTTTCATAATTTCCACTACCTGGTGTAGTGTCTCTTAAGAGCATGTGGTAAATTCGAATGGTTAGACGCACCTGAGGCACCATGTGAAGGAGGCCTGACGGCTTCCCGTACAACCATCACAGTATGGCATGTACCTTACACTACGTGATCAAAATTATCCAGATACCCAAAAAAAAGGTACGTTTTTCGTATTAGGTGCAGTTTGCTGCCTCCTACTGCCAGGTACTCCGCATCAGTGACTTCAGTAGTCATTAGCCATCGTGAGAGAGCTTAATGGGGAGCTCCGCGGAACTCACGGACTTCAGACGTGGTCAGGTGACTGGGAGTCAATTGTGTCATACGAGATTTCCACACTCCTAAACGTCTCTAGCTTTACTGTCTCCGATGTGACAGGGAAGTGGAAACGTGAAGGGACACGCACAGCACAAAAGCGTACAGACCGACCTCGTCTGTGGACTGACGGAGAGTGCCGACAGTTGAAGGGGGTCGCAATGTGTAATAGGCAGACATCTATCCAGACCATCACACAGGAATTCCAAACTGCATCAGGATCCACTGCAAGTACTATGACAATAAAGCGGGAGGTGAGAAAACTTGGATTTAATGGTCGAGCGGCTCCTCATAAGCCACAAATCACACCCACAAATGCCAAACGACGCCTCACTTTGCGTAAACAGCGTAAACATTGGTCGATTGAACAGTGGGAAAATATTGTATGGAGTCACAAATCACGGTACTCAATGTGGCGATCCGATGGTAGGGTGTGGGTATGACCAATGCCCGCTGAACGTAATCTGCCAGCTTCTGTAGTGCCAACAGTGAAATTCGGAGGCTGTGATGTTATGGTGTGGTCGTGTTTTTCATTGAGAGGACTTTCAACCTTTATTGTTTAGCGTGGCACAATCAGAGCACAGGCCTAAAACGATGTTTTAAGCACCTTCTTGCTTCCTCACTATTGAAGAGCAATTCGGGGCTGGCGATTGCATCTTTCAACATGATCGAGCACCTGTTCATAATGCGCGGTCTGTAGGGGAGTGGTTACACGACAATAACATCCCTGAAATGGACTGGCCTGCACAAAGTCCTAACGTGAATCGTATAATTTACCTTTGGGATGATTTGGAACGCCGACTTCGTGGCAGTCCTCACCGTCCGACATTAATACCTCTCCTAAGTACAGCACTCCGTGAAGAATGGACTGTCATTCCCCAAGAAACCTTCCAACACCTGATTCAAAGTATGATTGTGAGATTGGAAACTGTCATCAAGGCTGTGGGCCAACAACATATTGAATTCCAGCATTACCGATGAAGAGCGCCACGGATTTGATAGTCATTTTAAGGCAGGTGCCTGGATACTTTTGATTACAAAGTGTATATGGCTGAACACCCAGTTGCACTGGCATAAGCCTCACACTGCAATCACTAAAAATCATATTTCAGGGAAAAGCCTCGAAGGTGATTGTTCTTTAAGCTGAACCATCTTCCGTGGCATATTCACAGGATTTATAGCACCAACACACTTGACCAAGTGGCAGGATAATGATGCATTATACGAAGAAGCAGTCAACTGTCGTCTGTGTGGGTTGTCGTTAGACAGAAAGGTAGAAATTCTTCGTAGAGACCACTGTCATTTAAGGGGAAACTACTGTGGCGAAGCACACAATGTATGCAACTTAAATTACGAATCTCCACGGCGAATACCCGTATTTTTGGCAGTCTGAGTGAATAAGATGCTGATTTCATCATTAAGCACTTGGGCTATTTCAGTTTCCACCAAGATCAGGTTAATGTCTTGACCGAGTACTCTGAGGCATAAATGTATTTCTCCAAACAGATGATACTGAACATTAGCTTGTGGTTCCTGGACTCACTTCGATGAAAAAAATGTTCGGAAGAAATTTCAAAGTATGTTTAGAGTGTGATGGAAGTTGATAAGCAGCCCCATTATCAAACCCTGGAAGGGTATAATCAATCTATTTTTTGCTCCGTTTCAAGATAAAACTAGTTCTTTCAGTAGAGTTAGTAGTAGACGGCATCCCTTTTACGGCAGTTTTACTGCATTAACATTAGCAGCTCAGTTAGTGGTAAAAGGTTTCCCATTTCATATATTTTGGGGGTCTTAGCGAGACAAATTTTCATTAGCTCGCGTTTGGTTACTATGCCGACGAGATAAACACTGCATCTAAAAAACTTATCGTACTGTGTTATACTGTTAAGAAAAGATTATTTCCTTTACTGAGTTGCTTATTAGAGTATTTTAAACTTTTAAATTCGGTCTACAATTGTATGAAATATTGGAAAGTAAAACATTTTTTGCCACAGAAAACCGTTAGATAGGCAATCCGCACTACGCCCGTTTAGCAGAGTTAGTCGTTTAGTAATCTGTATGTTTACCAATAGAGTAGTGGGAATTCTAACTCTGTCTGATGAAATCGTTGACGGTGACCTTTCAATAGATTTTGCGAGGCAAAAAACTCCAGCAATTAACGTTCTCTGCTAATCTATGTTGCAATACTTTGGAAAAAGCGACATCTCTTTGCAAGGGCATTTGCTTGTATAAAGCCATCCATAGAGTCTAACTGCATCATAACAACATATTGCGATACGTCACATTAACTGTTTTGCGAATGACACGTCACAAAGGAGTCGGGGATTCGGTCCACAGACATCAGTGAGTCGTGCCACGGCAGATCGACCTCACGGTGAGTGAAGCATGCAGGCTTTCAAATGATATTGAAATAGTGTGGTGATTGTGTGGCCTCAACTACGTACCCTCCAACTCAGAGTATAAATATTGAAAGTTTTGTCTGGTTTCGTTGCCTAGGGCCTGGGATACGTAGTTGCAGTATTACAAGACAAATACTGCTGAGTCTGTAGTATATAATATGGTTATACACTTGGGTTGAATGGTCAAAGGTTCATATCACTCGGCAATTGCGAATTATGAATGTAACGTATAGATTTATAAATGAAAGATTGAAATTAAATATAATCTGCAGCTACTATCTTAAAGACTTTAAATGATGAGTACGATAGTAGAAGTACTTTTGAAAATGTGGTATATTTCTACAAAACACTTACTGTTGGCGATGGTCCAGCAATTAAATGAATTATAAGTTGAATAACAGGGAAAAACAATAGATTCCTACTGCATGTAATTAGTTATGAACAGCAACATAAAAAAGTGGGTCTTAACTGCTAAGGTTATCAGTGGCTCTGAGCACTATGGGACTCAACTGCTGAGGTCATTAGTCCCCTAGAACTTAGAACTAGTTAAACCTAACTAACCTAAGGACATCACAAACATCCATGCCCGAGGCAGGATTCGAACCTGCGACCATAGCGGTCTTGCGGTTCCAGACTGCAGCGCCTTTAACCGCACGGCCACTTCGGCCAGCCTGGTTATCAGTCCCTAAGCTTACACACTGCTTAACCTTAAGTATCCTAGGAACAAACAAACACACACACACACACACACACACACACACACACGCCCTAGGGGGGACTCGAACCTCCGCCGGGACCAGCCGCAAAGTCCATGACAGCAGCACCTTAGACCGCGAACAGCAATATTCATTTCTAAACATACACTATGTCTTCACTGTAGAATCCACGGAAATCTCACAAGTGCACAAATCTGCAATCTGAATTATTTCTATCGGCCGCGACAACGTGCAAACCGCTCCTCTTTCTCCAAGTCTCTGCCACGACTGTGCGTCCGTCGTGCCGTCACGTCCAGTATTCCCCACGTCCAGTGCGACTCTCCCTAATGCCACACTGTTCAGAACTGCCAGTCTACAACAAAGTAAGTAACTGAGCAATGTCTTCATGAATATCATATGTCGGATATAAACTAAGACATAGAGGAATAAATATATTTATAAGCATGCTGCTTCCGGTTTTTCTTGTAACTGTGGAGTACTTACGGCCTGACGCGATTGATCTCCAATAACTCGTATACTATTCAAGTTACATGCCTGTAATTTATACCAATTTAGGTTTCCATTAATGGCTTTCTAAAGACACGTCAATCGAGAAAATCGGATTAGCCGTTTAGGTTTTGGACATTCGTTGCTGCGTGTTACTTGTATAATTTGTCGTCAGATACTGAAAATCTGATTACACCAGCAGAATCGTCATGAAAATAATGGTAATGTACATGTTCTTTTTTGAGGTATCATGATTCATCTGGCTACTATTAATGTCCTATAGGAACTGTGAAATGTACACCATTAAGGTTTCACAAAGTCCACCATCTTTGGCACTCCCAGCATGTCTCCTTCATCGACACAGTGTCACCATGGAATTCGCTACTATGCAGCTGATGGACCACACGCTGGGGCTACCCCTCATGCTCAGCTAACGTTCGACCCACGTGGTTGCTGCTGGGCCGTGGCTCGCCGAGAGGCCTCCACGTGGCCACACCAACTCCGAACTTGGGATATTTCCTGGGCGCCACAACTCCCCCATTACCTCACAAGCAAAGCAACAGTGCAGCCTCAAAGGCACATACTTAGTTTATCTAGACGCTATGGTACTTTCATTCTCTTTCCCCGTATCACCTTACCTACCTTTGAGACCATGGTTTACGTAAGCATTTCTAAATAAATTTAGCAAAAGAACTTGCACATATTCTGGTAACAATATTTTACAAATCACTGGGGAAACTAAACGTTGCAGTTGATTGATGACACAGAGAGCCATTCGTTTTTCAAAACGATCCTCAAACATACGCATATCGCAGATATTTGTCTGTTGTAGGATGTTGAAAAAAGTTTTATGCTTCCATATTATCACCTTTGTGGAGATCTAGTACCTACAGTGTAGGATTTAACAAGGATTCCGTAGAGGAATACAGGGATTCGCCCAGTTCACTCTGTTCGTTCACGAAACACGGAAAGGAAACGAAATGATTGTCTTGTCCACGTCTGTAGGGAGCTAGACGTTAGAATAAAATGCGTGCGTAAGGAATAAGTGACCGGCTTTGCTATTGGGTTGAAGACAGTGTACCACATTTAACATAGGTCTATATTATTAGTGGACAGATGTCTCCACATATAAAAACGCTCTGTTTAGCTCAAGGACAGTTTCTATTCGCAATATATAACCAACCGAACTCGTAGACGGGTGCACAACCATGAGGCTGTTCGCGGAAGATTATGATGTATACACTGAAATTTCAGAGCGAGAAAATTTTAACGAACCAGGTAGACCAGCAGAGACTCTACCCTTGGTTCAGGGTTGATAGCTGACGCTTTGCCTAAACAAATAGATCGTACTCTTCATAACGACGCAGAAAGAGCGATGAGTACATAACTGCAGAAAATCACTACAAGCGCCATATACGAGGGCCGTTCAGAAAGTAACCTCCGGTTGATTTAAAAAAATACACCAAGTTAAATAAAAATATTTTAATATATACATCTTACAACTACATCTTTGCACTATTTTTCTACATAGTCTCCATAGCGATTGAGGCACTTATCGTATCTCTTCACAAGCTTTGAAATTCCTTCTGCATAAAAATCATCCGCTTGTGCCTGGAGCCAGGCTGTGACCGCATCTTTGAGCTCTTCGTCGTCATCAAACCGCTGTGACCCGAGCCATTTCTTCAAATGCATGAAGAGGTGATAATCACTTGGCGCCAGGTCTGGGCTGTAAGGTGGATGGTTGATAACGTCCCACTTGAAGGACTCAAGAAGGGCTGTTGTTCTGCGAGCAGAGTGAGGATGGGCGTTATCGTGCAAAAAAACGATACCGGAAGTCAGCATACCACGGCGTTTGTTCTGTATAGCCCGTCGTAACTTTTTTATTGTTTCACAGTACACGTCTTGATTAATGGTCGTACCACGTTCCATGAATTCAACCAACAACACCCCTTTGGCATCCCAAAACACCGTTGCCATCAGTTTTCTGGCAGAAAAATCTTGCGAGGCTTTTCTTGGTTTGGTAGGCGAATTTGAATGTACCCACATCTTTGATTGTTCTTTTGTCTCAGGGTTCACGTACTTAATCCAGGTTTCGTCACCGGTCACGATTCTGTTTAACAATGGTTCTCCTTCGTCCTCATAACGTCACAGAAAGTCTAATGCAGAGGCCATTCTTTGAGTTTTGTGGTGGTCGGTAAGAATTTTGGGCACCCATCGTGCACAGAACTTACGGTAACCCAATCTTGCTGTCACTATCTCGTACAAGAGAGTCTTAGAAATCTGTGGAAAACCAGTAGACAACTCCGACATTTAGAAACGTCGATTTTCACGAACTTTTGCATCAACTGTCTGAACGAGTTCGTCAGTCACCAATGATGGTCTACCACTCCTCTCTTCATCATGAACGTTTTCTCGTCCACTTTTAAATAAACGTACCCATTCACGGACAACTCCTTCACTCATAACTCTTGGTCCGTACACGGCACAAAGCTCACGATGAATATCTATTGCAGCACACATTTCAAACTGCCACAAAAACTAAACTAGCGCAGGTACGACGTTCACTCGACCACGGCTTGATGCCGACTGACCTGTTGAGTGCGTGAACGCACAGATGGCGTCGTTACTCCCCCAACAACCCGCACTGTGACCAATCGGAGGTTACTTTCTGAACCGCCCTCGTATATAATTTATCTGTCCCAATGTGTATGCTACGATTTTGGCTGGAACGACCGCGTAAATCTGATCGTAGAAATGACAGACAGCAGGCTGAGAAATGCTGAAAGGACCTTCAGGAACTGTGCTCAGTCGACGTAGAAGGTAAGTTCCAAAACAACCGTTCGTCTGAAATTTTGAATATTCCACGACACATCTGGACCTTAACCAAGCAGGACTGATACGTTTTAAAGATAATACTCAAGAATAGCAAAAACTTCAAAGGTTCCCTCCACAGGAGCAAAACTGTCTCGAACATTCTCATCCAACACCATTGACTGACCCTACAAGAGAGGCGTTGTGCATCACGGTGTGGTTAACTGATAACATTACAAGAGCTTATATTTGTAGAAGAGTGCTACAACATACAGCTTCCTCCTATGCCCATGAGGGTAAAAGAAGAACAAAACGCGCTCGCTCTCCTACAATCGCTTACCTCGCACTACATTTTTTTTTTTTTTTCATCAGTCTACTGACTGGTTTGATGCGTCCCGCCACGAATTCCTTTCCTGTGCTAACCTCTTCACCTCAGAGTAGCACTTGCAACCTACGTCCTCAATGATTCGCTTGACATATTCCAATCTCTGTCTTCCTCTACAGGTTTTGCCCTCTACAGCTCCCTCTAGTACCTTGGAAGTCATTAACTCATGTCTTAGCAGATGTCATATCATCCTGTCCCTTCTCCTTATCAGTGTTTTCCACATATTCCTTTCCTCTCCGATTCTGCGTAGAACCTCCTCATTTCTTACCTTATCAGTCCACCTAATTTTCAACATTCATCTACAGCACCACATCTCAAATGCTTCGATTCTCTTCTGTTCCGGTTTTCCCACAGTCCATGTTTAACTACCATACAATGCTGTACTCCAGACGTACATCCTCAGAAATTTCTTCCTCAAATTAAGGCCGGTATTTGATATTAGTAGACTTCTCTTGGCCAGAAATGCCTTTTTTGCCATAGCGAGTCTGCTTTTGATGTCCTCCTTGCTCCGTCCGTCATAGGTTATTTTACTGCCTAGGTAGCAGAATTCCTTAACTTCATTGACTTCGTGACCATCAATCCCGATGTTAAGTTTCTCGTGTTCTCATTTCTACTACTTCTCATTACCTTCGTCTTTCTCCGATTTACTCTCAAACCATACTGTGTACACATTAGACTGTTCATTCCGTTCAGCAGATCATTTAATTCTTCTTCACTTTCACTCAGGATAGGAATGTCATCAGCGAATCGTATCATTGATATCCTTTAACCTTCTATTTTAATTCCACTCCTGAACCTTTCTTTTATTTCCATCATTGCTTCCTCGATGTACAGATTGAAGAGTAGGGGCGAAAGGCTACAGCCTTGTCTTACACCCTTCTTAATACGAGCACTTCGTTCTTGATCGTCCACTCTTATTATTCCCTCTTGGTTGTTGTACATATTGTATATGACCCGTCTCTCCCTATAGCTTACCCCTACTTTTTTCAGAATCTCGGACAGCTTGCACCAATTTATATTGTCGAACGCTTTTTCCAGGTCGACAATTCCTATGAAAGTGTCTTGATTTTTCTTTAGCCTTGCTTCCATTATTAGCCGTAACGTCAGAATGGCCTCTCTCGTCCCTTTACTTTTCCTAAAGCCAAACTGATCGTCACCTAGCGCATTCTCAATTTTCTTTTCCATTCTTCTGTATATTAATCTTGTAAGCAGCTTCGATGCCTGAGCTGTTAAGCTGATTGTGCGATAATTCTCGCAATTGTCAGCTCTTGCCGTCTTCGGAATTGTGTGGGTGATGCTTTTCCGAAAGTTAGGTGGTATGTCAACAGACTCATATATTCTACACACCAACGTGAATAGTCTTTTCGTTGCCACTTCCCCCAATGATTTTAGAAATTCTGATGGAATGTTATCTATCCCTTCTGCCTTATTTGACCGTAAGTCCTCCAAAGCTCTTTTAAATTCCCATTCTAATACTGGATCCCCTATCTCTTCTAAATCGACTCCTGTTGCTTCCTCTATCACACCAGACAAATCTTCACCCTCATAGAGGCTATCAATGTATTCTTTCCACCTATCTGCTCTCTCCTCTGCATTTAACAGTGGAATTCCCGTTGCACTCTTAATGTTACCACCGTTGCTTTTAATGTCACCAAAGGTTGTTTTGACTTTCATGTATGCTGAGTCTGTCCTTCCGACAATCATATCTTTTTCGATGTCTTCAAATTTTTCCTGCAGCCATTTCGTCTTAGCTTCCCTGCACTTCCTATTTATTTCATTCCTCAGCGACTTGTATTTCTGTATTCCTGATTTTCCCGGAACATGTTTGTACTTCCTCCTTTCATCAATCAACTGAAGTATTTCTTCTGTTACCCATGGTTTCTTCGCAGCTACCTTCTTTGTACCTATGTTTTCCTTCCCAACTTCTGTGATGGCCCTTTTTAGAGATGTCCATTCCTCTTCAACTGTACTGCCTACTGCGCTATTCCTTATTGCTGTATCTTTAGCGTTAGAGAACTTCAAACGTATCTCGTCATTCCTTAGTACTTCCGTATCCCACTTCTTTGCGTATTGATTCTTCCTGACTAATGTCTTGAACTTCAGCCTACTCTTCATCACTACTATATTGTGATCTGAGTCTATATCTGCTCCTGGGTACGCCTTACAATCCAGTATCTGATTTCGGAATTTCTGTCTGACCATGATGTAATCTAACTGAAATCTTCCCGTATCTCCCGGCCTTTTCCAAGTATACCTCCTCCTCTTGTAATTCTTGAACAGGGTATTCGCTATTACTAGCTGAAACTTGTTACAGAACTCAATTAGTCTTTCTCCTCTTTCATTCCTCGTCTCAAGCCCATATTCTCCTGTAACCTTTTCTTCTACTCCTTCCCCTACAACTGCATTCCAGTCGCCCATGACTATTAGATTTTCGTCCCCCTTTACATACTGCATTACCCTTTCAGTATCCTCATACACTCTCTCTATCTGTTTATCTTCGACTTGTGACCTCGGCATGTATTCCTGAACTATCGTTGTCGGTGTTGGTCTGCTGTCGATTCTGATTAGAACAACCCGGCCACTGAACTGTTCACAGTAACACACCCTCTGCCCTACCTTCCTATTCATTACGAATCCTACACCTGTTATACCATTTCCTGCTGCAGTTGATATTACCCGATACTGATCTGTCCAGAAATCCTTGTCTTCTTTCAACTTCACTTCACTGACCCCTACTATATCTAGATTGAGCCTTTGCATTTCCCTTTTCAGATTTTCTAGTTTCCCTACCACGTTCAAGCATCTGACATTCCACGCCACGACTCGTAGAACGTTATCCTTTCGTTGATTATTCAATCTTTTTCTCATGGTAACCTCCCCCTTGGCAGTCCCATCCCGGAGATAGGAATGGGGGACTATTCCGGAATCTTTTGCCAATGGAGAGATCATCATGACACTTCTTCAATTACAGGGCACATGTCCTGTGGATACACGTTACGTGTCTTTAATGCAGTGGTTTCCATTGGCTTCTGCATCCTCATGTCGTTGATCATTGCTGATTCTTCCGCCTTTAGGGGCAATTTCCCTCCCATAGGACAAGACAGTGCCCTGAACCTCTATCCGCTCCTCCGCCCTCTTTGACAAGGCCGCTGGCAGAATGAGGCTGACTTCTTATGCCGGAAGTCTTCGGCCGCCAATGCTGATTATTTATCAAAACTTAGACACTGGCGGGGATCGAACCCGTGACCGAAGACGTTTTGATTATGAATCATAGACGCTACAACTAGACCACGGGGAGATAGAATATTTATGAGCGCAAAAGATGGGGATTGTTGGGATTATGAAGCCTTGTGCCTCTGACAAATGTACTGAGTGAGCAGAAAATAATAGCTGTAAGAAGTAACAGAGCAACGGATATAGAAGAGATACTTAGTTTTAAAATTTTGATTAATTTGTAATTATTAATTCCTCTAAGATTATAGGTTCAACACGTAGGAATTCCGATGTTTAAAATGACGAATAGCCGTAACAGAATTCTCCTGAGACATTCTAGAAATATTTTACTGATTTCTGTATGTTTAACATCTCGCTTTCAAGTGAGACATTGCCTAAGATGGTAGTTACAGCATACCAAAATTCTTTATATTTCTCGGGCACGCAAGAGGTTGCCTAAGACCACTTCTACATTGAGAGGTCTCCCAGTAGATATCCGTTAAAAAGTAGTCACATGAGACCCATTAGCACTGCAGTGCTTAAAACTCATTTTACATTTATTTTAAAAAATAATACTTCAAGAAGTCTTTCATCATTGACTATTTTACATGTTCAGTAATGTAAACCCTTTTAACCTGACCTATATTAGAAATAAGAGTGGTGGGACACAAGTGTACCGCAAACCTACCTAGGTGTATGTTTCCAAAAATGTTGTACGGGATGAGGATGATAAGAACGGAAAAATGTAACAAATCACAACGTAAACTGATTTATTCTCTTAAAACATTACATACGAATATTCACCATAATATTTGAACACGGCTTTGAAATTTTTCGAAGTTTTCTGTGACATATACACACCGTTCACAAAATGTGAAGCACAATAAAATATGCAAATGTAGCTGTAAAATATTCCTCCTCACAAAAACTCCTGAAGAACCTGTTTCGCAGAAGTAAAACGTACTGCTCGAATGTATTTTTTCCTCCTTCCTATTTTTCATCATTTCTTTCCCTCACTTCATAGTCACTGAGGCCCTGATTCTTAAGTTTATTCCCAGTTTCGTCCTTAGTTTGCGCTTCGGTTGTAAGAAGGTCGTCATCTGTTGTTGCACACATTTCATATTCCCAATGATTGAGATTCCCACAGTAAATTTACGGCGAGAATGGAGATATCGACGGATCGTCGATGTCATTGAAGCTGTTTTCAGTTTCAGCGGCATTTCTACCTTCAGTTGTGATTACCGCATGACGTAAACATTATTTATTATTTGGGTTGTGACCCTACTGTAACCTTAGGTAATGCATCTCATCATATCCATCAGTATAATCCTGTTTTATCTCAATGCATTGTAGCATTTTCAGTAATGTGAGATTACAATAGAGGTAATTCAGACACCTAATTACTCTTTCGTTCGTGTTCTGCAATAAGCTTCTCGTATTTGCAGGAAAAGAAAGAAGCTTTATATCCTTCACACCAGCGCGTACAGGACGTCCTCAACAGTTGTCAACAAGAAACAGTGTCTTCTTTTCCTGACTTCTAAGGTCTCGATCCCAGAGCTTTATTTCAGTTTTAAAGAGTTCGGAGGCGATAAATGACTTTTATTAGCATTGTAGTGCAGTGGCAGATTTTTTTCACACTTAAAACTCGTAGGACCTTTTCATTTGCCTGTCACGATTAATTCTTTCTTCTCAGTTCAATGTGCGTCATCACAAACCCGAACTGTTATTCGTTCTTTAGATAAGATGCCCTAGATGACTATCAGTTTGACTTTAGAAAGGGTAAAGGCTCGACAGAGGTAATTCTGATGGTGCGGATGATCATGGAACCAAGACTGAAGAAAAATCAAGACACGTTCATATGATTTCTCGAGCTGGAAAAAGCATTCGACAATCTAAAATAGTGGAAGATGTTCGAAATTCTGAAAAAAGTAGGGATAAGCTATAGGGAGAGACGAGTCATATACAACATGTACAACAGCCAAGAGGGAGTAATAAGAGTGGACGACCAACAACGAAGTGCTGGTATTGAAAAGTGTGAAAGAAGGATGTAGCCTTTCGCCCGTACTGCTCAATCTGCACATCGAGGAAGCAAGGATTTAAATAAAAGAAAGGTTCAAGAGTGGAATTAAAATTCAAGGTGAAAGGATATCAATGATACGATTCGCTGATGACGTTGCTATCCTGATGAAAGTGAAGAAGAATTATATGATGTGCTGAACGAAATGAGCAGTCTAAAGATTACGCAGTAGTGGTTGAGAGTAAATCTAAGAAAGACGAGGGTAATAAGAAGTACTAGAAATGAGAACAGCGAGAAAGTTAACATCAGGATTGACGGTCATGAAGTAGATGAAACTAAGGAATTCTGCTACCTCGGCAGTAAAATAATCAATGACGGACGGAGCAAGGAGGACATCAAAAGCAGACTAGCAATGGCAAAAGGTGCATTCCTGGCCAAGATAAGTTTATTAATATCAAACACTGGCCTCAATTTGAGAAAGAAATTTCTGAGACTGTACGTCCGGAGTACAGCATTGTACGGTAGTGAAACATGGACTGCGGGAAAACCGGAACAGAAGTGAATAGAAACATTTGAGATGTGGTGCTACAGACGAATGATGAAAATTAGGTGTAGTGATAAGGTAAGGGATGAGGAGGTTCTGCGGAGAATCGGAGAGGAAAGGAAAATGCCGGAAACACTGATAAGGAGAAGGGACAGGATGATAGAACATTTTTTAAGACGTCAGGGAATGATTTCCAAGTTACTAGAGGGAGCTGTAGAGGCAAAAACTGTAAAGAAAGACAGAGATTGAAAAACATCCAGCAAATAATTGAGGGCGTAGGTTGCAAGTGCTGCTCTGACATGGAAAAGTTAGCACAGGAGAGGAATTCGTGGCGGGCCGCATCAAAACAGTTAGAGGACTGACGACCAAAAAAGAACTTACCACGGTAATGTTTTTCGTACTTAAATATCAGAAGTTTGTCATGTGTGAAATTAATGAAAACGGCTGTCCCGTATGCATTAAAGATGTGACAGTCTGCATATCCTTCACAAGTTGTAGGCCACACGGTAGTGAGCCATCGTTGGATTGTTTTAAGTATTCATGCTGTTGGCTTCACCGCTCACTTTGCCAAAAGTAATGCCATGATGTTGCTTTAATCTGTCAAACCACCCACTGCCACACAAACTATTAATCTGTTAATTTCTTGGAAAATCCTTCTATTTTCACGATAAGGAGAGGTCACTAATGGTTCCACTGATGCTCTGTGTTGCTTAAACCGCTTAAGCTTCATTCCCGTAGGAGTTTTCAGTTTCTCGTAACAACTTAGTTTTAGATCCATCTTGTCCAAACGGAGTAACAGTTTTACCAGTGTTCCTCCAGGTACATGCATATACATTTCTTGTATTACTTAAGGATGAGAAGTATGTTTCTTACAAACAACTTGGCCATACCACAGATATCACGACGTTACAGCCGAGTTGTCATTCTAACCGAGGTCTTCATATATTTCAAATTCTAAAGGTGACAGGGTAAAATATAGGAAACGAGATGCTGCTCGTATTTACGATTCATATCCAAATCAGATGGCAGTTATAAGGATCGACGGGCAGGAAACGGAAGCAGTGATTGACAAGGGTGAGAGACAGGTTTGTAGCCTGTCCTCTACGTTATTCCACCTGTATACTGGGCAAGAGTAAAGTATGAATTGCAATCTAGGGAGAAGAAATAAAAACTTTCAGATTTTCCGATGACATTGTAATTCTGTCAGAGACAGCAAAAGAGTTGGAAGAGTAGTTGAATGTAATGCACAGTGTCTTGATAGGAGGATATAAGACGAACAACAACAAAATCAAAACGAGGATAATGGAACGTAGTCGAATCAAATCAGTTGATGCTGAAAGAATTATACTAGGAACTGGTGCACCTAAAGTAGTAGATGAGTTTTGCTATTTGGGAAGCAAAATAACTGGTGATAGTCAATGTAGGTAGGATATAAAATGTAGACCGGCAATGGCAAGAAAAGCGTTTCTGAAGAAGAGAAATTTGTTAACATCGAGTATAGATATAAAAGTAAAGAAGTTCTTTCTGAAAGTATTTGTATGTAAGCAGTTTAGACAAGAAGAGAATAGGAGGTTTTGAGTTGTAGTACTACTGAAGAATGCTAAAAATTAGATGGATAAATCAGATAAAGAATGAGTAGGTACTGAATATAAATGGGGAATAGAATAAGAAAGGATCGGTTGGTAGGACACATTCTGAGGCATCAGGGGATCACCAATTTAGTGCGTGGGGGATAAAAATCATAGAGGGACACCAAGAGATGAATACAGTCGGCAGATAGAGAAGGATGGAGGCTGCAGTCGTTACTTAGGGGTGAAGAGGTTTGAGCATGGTAGAGTAGCATGGAGGGAGCGTGGAAAACAGCATCAAACCAGTCTTTGGACTGAAGACCGCAACAACGTATAATTCCGCCAAAGTAAAATACCATTTTACGCACAAACAAAACACACGCACACACACACACACACACACACACACACACACATACACGCAGATATCAAAGATATTACAAAAGCACATTCAATATTTGGCAATAACATATCATTATTGGCAATAACATTCGACACTTGGCAGCACAAATCTAAACGTAACTTCAAAACGAGTGATCAGTTCATAGTGCTGTGGAGTCTGAAAACCAAAACTTTCAAATGCAATAAAAACAGAACATGTATACCAACACCCACGAAACCTGTAAGCAGAACTTCAAATGATTACTAAACTTCAAATTATTACTGCATCATAGAAAAGCTAACTCGCAGAACTGTTTATAACCTGCATATACAACATTCTCAGTAAAGCTAAATAGCATAAACAAAAAATGGTTCAAATGGCTCTGAGCACTATGCGACTTAACTTCTGAGGTCATGAGTCGCCTAGAACTTAGAACTAATTAAACCTAACTAACCTAAGGACATCACACACATCCATGCCCGAGGCAGGATTCGAACCTGCGACCGTAGCGGTCACGCGGTTCCAGACTGAAGCGCCTTTAACCGCACGGCCACACCGGCCGGCTAGCATAAACAAATACTATGTAAATATTCCAAGCGGGTGAAGATGCCTTCAAAAAATAAAGGCGAAACGCATATGGCACAAAAGACCGTGTTTCAATCAGTTGTATTTAGACTGTCCAAAAGTGAAAAAATCATCACTACATCGTAATCTCATACCCAGCTGGGGAGGACAGAGCTACAAATGCTGAGCAGTGTCAGTGTTTAAATTTATGGTGAATTGTTTTGGAATTGGTTGTTGCGAAATTTATTGCATATATGTTCACTATCACCAGTCTGGAAACATTCTATGGAGTATTGGGGGTATTGTTATGTAATTGTCCTGTTTCATGTCAGTGTACTACTATAGGGTGAATATGTGAAATGAATAATGTATGAATTCTTGAATGGTTTGTTTATTTATACTTTGTATGCACATATCTGAGAACATGTCAGTAGAAGAATGATTGTCCCCTCCCTTCTTCTACTAGGCTGATAGAAACCAAGCCCCTCCTCTTTGTTTACTATCCATTTTGTTTGAGTTTCGTCATTCATTTGGCCCTGTACTCTGTTGTGAAAGGAGTATGTTTCGGAAGTTATTCCTTGCAAAACTAAGTAAGTTAATGTCCGATTTATCATTAAGACTAATTTACCTCAATACCACCTCTCCTTGTTAGTCGACGACTATACACCACAGTGAGACTGGACATCAGTATCAGAGCTATAGCTTATAAAATGGTGGTAAATGTTACTGAGATACGCTACTTCGGTATTCCTCAGTGTTGTAATAAAGTGACACCATGACAGTTTGTGACCCCCTGCGATAATTATCACAAATATTCGCACCTGCATTGTATGAAAGAACGATTAACCAGTATTGTTGCAAACTATTTTGACAAAATACATATTCAGAAAGAAACAATAAACAAGAAGAAGAGAGTCTATAGAGCATTGCACGAAATAGTCACTGGCTTCGTTCTCTCTGCATAATTAGTGCGTGACTAGGTGATAGCGAGCCTCAGAAATGTTACTCCTCACTGAACAACGAGGGAAGCTACCGGACTGCGATCCCCATACCCCCGTCAGACAGCACAGGGCCCTACCGCCGCCTGCACTGCACTGCCCTGCTTGTCACCTGTGCTGCTGCTGTGGATGACCAGCACCGCGCCACCTCCATCAGCCTACCACCACGTAGCATCCAAGCAGTACATCGCTCTCTAAACACCCTGCCCCAATACAGGATATCAGATGGTAGAGAAAACGCACCTCATTAAAACGCGGTCCTGGACGTCCACACTCGACCCACCAGAACGCTTGCTGTAGAGAAACCGATGCCTTAGCCCAGGTGAGGTAGTCATCCACGCTCTCTCTTACCACTCGGCACCGGAGCGACAGAGTTGTCGAAGATGCAACCAGCAGTACAGTCTAATGCAAGCTGTGTTAAACACCAATAACTTCTTACTAAAAAAAGTCTCTTATTTTTGAGGATATTTCCACATAATGAATCTTAAACAATGCACTACTACCAATAGTGTACTGAGGCGACAAAAGTCATGCAATATATCCTAACATCGCTTAGGACTTCTTTTTGCCCGGCTTAGTACAGCAACTCGACGTGGCATGCACTAAACCAGTCGCTGAAGTCCACAAAAATATTGAGCCACGTTGTCTCTATAGCACCTATAATTACGAAAGTGCAGGAGATTGTGCACGAACTGACCTCTCGATTAATCCCCATAAATATATGATAGGCTTCATGTCGGGCTATCTGGATGGCCAAATCGTTCGCTCAAATTCTGAACAATGTTCTTCAAAAGAACCACGAAAAATTGTGGCCCGTTGTATTGTCATCCATAAAAAATCCATCCTTGTCTGGGCTATCTGGATGGCCAAATCGTTCGCTCAAATTCTGAACAATGTTCTTCAAAAGAACCACGAAAAATTGTGGCCCGTTGTATTGTCATCCATAAAAAATCCATCCTTGTCTGGGAACATGAGGTCTATGAAAGCCTCAAATGGTATAGAAATAGCCATACATAACCATTTCCAGTGAATGACGTTTTTAGTTGGACAAGAGGACCCATTCCATTCCATGTAAACACAGCGAAGCCATTAAGGACCCACGACTAGCTTGCACAGTGCCTTTGTTACAACTTCGGCACTCAAAACTTATAATCAGCTCTTACCAACTTAAATCTGGGTCCATGTGTACAGGCCGCGGCTTTGCAGTCGTCTAGTGTCCAACTGATATGGTTACGAGCTCTGGAGAGACGCTGCAGGCGATGTCGTGCTGTTAGTAGAGGCGCTCGCGTCAGTCGTCTGCTGCCACAGTCCATTAACGCCAAATTTCACCACACTGTCCTAACGGACACGTTCGTTTTACGTCCCACATCGAGTTCTGCTGTTACTTGACGCAGTGTTGCTTGTATGTTATCACTGCCAACTCAACGCAAACACCGCTGCTCTCGGTTGTTAAGTGAAGGCCGTCGGCCACTGCGTTGTCCTTGGAGGTGATGCCTCAACCTCGGTGTTCTGAGCCCGTGTGGATCCCAGTGTAATGAATTTCCTATAGATATCCGGATTACAATGCGCCATGCATTTTTCTCCTATCTTACCGCGTTTGAAGTCTGTCAATTCCCGGCGTCTAGCAAGAAACACGTTTGAAACCTTTTTAACCGATTCACCTGAGTACAGATGACAGCTCCACCAATTAACTGCCCTTCTGTATTGCGCGTAGCCGCTAATATCGTCATCGCCATTTGTGCATATCGCTATCCCATGACTCCTATCACCTCAGTGTATACCCTTCCCTTATAGTAAAGTACTTGAAAATCGAAAGCGTTTCCCTAACAGTGTTACAGAATATACACTTCTAACATCAATTGTTGTGATTTGGAAATGCAATTTTCTTACCGTAGTAAGCACGTTTCTTTCTGACCAGCATTGCGATCGGTGTTTTGTCTTACGAGGAATAAAGCGCATTCTTTCATTAATCGAACGTGATGGCGTCAGGCGGACGGGAAAAGACTAATAGCTTACTTGTAACACTCTTGTCTCGTGGATGAGAAGTGTATTCCTACAAGTGATTCCGAACCCAAAACATGCTTCACATACCTCTTACGTTAGGTCGTCCCACACACATACACCTAGGAACTTTACAGCGTACCCTAACCCCTCTTATGATCGATTCCCAGGATAAGAATTGTAGGTGACAGACTGGAATCACAGACGAAGTTGAATGCATTTTATGTCAATACTGAAAATGTTTGTGATAAATACGTAGTCTTTTTCCTAATATATGTTCGTGCTTTGTTATGATACATGTAGTACCTCCTTGCGCAGTAGAACAATACTGCAGCTAAAGTTCCATGGGTTCAAAACAGTTTTCAATACTAGTGAGTCGTCCTGTCATGTGACACCCCCACAAAACGCATAGGGCACACATTGCCGAAGTCTTAATCAACTCTCCAACAACAATAAAACAAACAGAGCAGCAAGGCAAGCAAATATTTGGCGCATTGTTCATTTGTCCCATAAGCTATTCGAGAGACAATGTGTGCGTTATTGGATTCCGCGGGAGGAGGGTACACCTATTCCTTTTGCTTCAATAGTGATTCATTGTTTCACGGGCGTCACGTCGGATAACGCTGTGGAAGCTGCACAGTATTTCAACGACGCAACTGCATTCCATCTTCAGGTGCACCTAAAGATGACGATCAGCTGTTTCGTTGAAATATTGTGCAGCCTCGTCAACATTAACCGATGCGACGCCCGTGAACTAATGAAGTAGTTATTAGGTCGGGAAAGTCTCAAACTGCTTTAATAGTAACTGCCCAAGTCTGTTCGACACATCACCACATTTCTTTTTATTAAGAACAATAACATGGAACACACATGTTGGGATGTAAACATCCTCTCTAAAAATGTCGTCGATTCCTCGTAAAATTATACACAGAAAAATTATACCAAGGACTCGCTCCCCTATCGAATGATTACCAGAATTGGTAAACAAAATTTACAGAAAAAATTACTCGCGACAAGAAGGTAACAGCGTTTTTTTTTCAGAAATCAAGAAGAGAAAAATACTAAACTTGTCAATGTTTAATACATATAGGCTGTCTTAAAAGGTGCTTAAGTATTAACGTTTTATAATAAGTGCGTCGTTCGTTTATTTCCACATGCTATTCAAATGTGCTATGACTTTGATGTCCATATAGGAACTTGATTCCCGCCTTGCTTTTTGTGACTCGATTTCTATCTTGCTTATACTACCTACTGAAAAATATCAGGACGTCTCCGTAGTGCTGTGCTGGCTACGTATGACGTAAAGTTCCCGGCAGCTGTTGCGCCGACGGGACCGAAAAGGAACAAACATCCCACAACACCGAGCTCCAGATAAGGCTAACCCCCGCACGTAATGCGAAAGTCAGGTCGTTAGGAATGATACCATGTTATTAACAACCCATCATTCTAACATACTGGAGGAGGAGAAAGAGGAGGAGAAAGAGGAGGAGGAGATTAGTGCTTAACGTCCCGTCGACAATGAGGTCATTAGAGACGGAGCACATTCTCGAATTAGGGAAGGATGGAGATGGACAGCGGCCAAGGCCCTTCGAAGGAAACACCACGGAATTTGCCTTAAGCGATTTAGGGATGCCACAGAAAACCTAAACCAGGATGACCACTGCGTTACAGCTCTTGGTCCCTAACATACTGCGTCTATTGCACTGTCTCCCATATAAAGGAATATGACTGATCTCCCAAATACGTCGGACAAAAGCGTAATAAATGGAAACGGTAAATTCTTGATTTTGTACATTTTGTCCTCAGAAATTCGCTACACTCTACATGAGCAATTATAAACAGCATATCTGTCATGTTGCGAACGTGTCATTACTCTCCATCCCGAAGAACCTACTTAGGCAGTAAATCTGGCTGTACACAACGTACTAAAATGACAGCTATACTACATCACTGCGCAGCAGAGCAATACTCCTATATTCCACAAAACCAAGCATTCGCGATGCTTCAGATCCCCAATTAGAGACCCGTATGCAAGCAGAAGGAGTCGTGCCATATAGTTTAGGAGTCATAATGGGCATTGACGTCATGATTCTAATAAATTTATGTGTGTAAGGGGCCTGGTGTTGGGATAGGAGATACATACATACGCAGTTCCTTCTATAGGTGTGTAAGGCTATTAGTTAGAAATCCTTATTTGCTGAGGGCTTTCTCGATAGTGATGACTGTTTTATGGTAATACCACTATGAGTGGGGATATTAATCGGGAAATACAGTACACAAAGGCATATGAAAATCGGATAGAAATTTTGGAATGGTATCCGATTGTGGGCAAAGAAGTAGAAGATAGGGTTACGGGAGAATACGGACGTGGGGATAATGTGGACTTGGTAGTAAAAATGAGAGAGAAGAAAGACTAATTGAAATCTGCAATAAATTTCAGCCAGTAATAGGGGATACTCCGATCCAGAATCCTTAGAGGACGAGGTATATTGGAGAAGGTTGGAAGACAGGCAAAGATTTAAGCTAGATTATATCATGATCAAGTGGAGATACTGAAATGAGTTAATGGATCGTAAGGCGCACACGGGAGAAGATATAGACACAGATCACAATTTAGTAACAATGAAGAGCTGTCAGAAGGTTTAGATTGTAGTCTGGAAGAACCAGCGCGCAAATAAGGGAGATACGGGTATAATCAGGAATGAAATACCTTTGAAGTACTCTTAGGCTATAGATACTGCGGTAATGAATACAAAAGTGGGAAGTTCCGTTGCAGAGGAATGGACATTGATGAGTGGCGCCGTTGGGGGCAGTCGTTTCTCCGAATTCTGTTAACTACGATCGACTCTGTAGCATGTAGCCGCGGTTATCCTCTTTGGTCTCTTTCCGGCTATTTAAGCGCACGACGCTGAGAGGAATGGTTTTGGTCGGTTGGTTGGCACTACAGTGTGCAGTCTGGTTGTGTGCGGTCGCTCTTTGGGCATCCTCTGCCTTTTCTGTCACGTGGGCAGTGGGGCTGCGGATGTAGACGTGCGTCTAGTGAGAGGGCGATGGTCTGTCGTCTGTGTTGCTAAACGATATGAACACATGAATGTGGCTTTGGAATGTATCACCCTGCAATCGGATATGCTACTGTATCAAACGTTAATGGCTCTCCCACCGCTTGAATGCCCATGTTAACTATTCCGTACTGATCACTGGTTCAAAAATGGTTCAAATGGCTCTGAGCACTATGGGACTTAACATCTGAGGTCATCAGTCCCCTAGATCTTAGAACTACTTAAACGTAACTAACCTAAGGACATCACACACATCCATGCCCGAGGCAGGATTCGAACCTGCGACCGTAGCAGTCGCGCGGTTCCGGACTGAGCGCCTAAAACCGCTCGGCCACCGCGGCCGGCCTGATCACTGGTGCACAACTTAATTTACAGTAGTTACCTGTGTGAAAAGGTGGATTTGTGGAGGACTGGCTACTTGTACCCCGCCCACATCAAATTTGGAGCAAGTGGAAATTCTTTCCATTGAATAGGTTGGGAACATAGTCAGCATCAGGAAGGTGCAGGATGAGCAGGTGATGGTACGGAGATGATGAAAGAGGAGCAGGAATAAATTATGCTATTTGTGAGAAACTGATTGTCTACTCCTACAATAAGCTCATTGCGTGATAATTTTTTGCGTCTGATACACTGTTTCAGTGTTGATTAAGTTGAAAAATAAGAAAGCTTGTGGGTCCTTGCGGCCGTATTCCTACTTTCAAATCTTTCTGATGTTTTACGGATTGTGTTGGTCTGGGTACAGCCCAGTTGGCCGGCCGGAGTGGCCTTAAAGGCCCCCTCAGTCTGGAACCGCACGACCGCTATGGTCGCAGGTTCGAATCCTGCCTCGGGCATGGATATGTGTGATGTCCTTAGGTTAGTTAGGTTTAAGTAGTTCTAAGTTCTAGGGGACTTATTACCACAGCAGTTGAGTCCCATAGTGCTCAGAGCCATTTGAACCAACAGCCCAGTTGGTTTGCGGTTTTATGTTGTTGTTTAAATGGTATAATCGTCCTTTGTAGCTGGCCGTTTAATGGGGGACGACGCCTTGGCGGCAGCCGGTTTGAATTGTAACCGAAAGAGCAGTCACTGTGTTTATCAGTAGACTCCGGTTCCTCAACGAATTTGAATATTTTATTATTTGTTTCTAGTGACGCCGAGGCGTCTGTCTTTGCTTTTCACTGTTCTTTTCAGCTTCATTCATGCCCGATCTGAGTGGTAGTTTCAGCGCACCCCTGAGGTGCCATTACTTGCCACTGAAATTTTGTAATACCTGAAAGATGCCTTTCATTGTACTGGGTTTTAATATCTTATTCAGAGAGAAAAATTATGAGTTCCTTCTGTTGTTATATATTAAAAGGTGTCCTGCTTCTGTGGAAGTTTCCCTTAGCAAACTATTTATTGCTTCTATGGATCTTAATGTTTGTGTACAGAGGGTTTTAAAATTATTTATTAATTGGGGTGGGCTCTCACGCCCGTAGATACTTTGTCTCTTTACCAATGTTTCAGATTATAGGGCAATTATGTGTATTATTCTGGGGTAACAGCAGTTTGCTGTTGTCATGCAATTGTTAAATAAAATCTGCAGGAAGTTACAAGCCAGAGTTTGTGTTTGATTGGTGATTATTGCCTTGTCTTTATTGAGTTGAAGTACCCTTGAGCGTATGTTCCACGTCTCAGACATCTCTAAATAGGTCAGTCTCAGAAGATGGAAAGAAAACATTGGAACAAGGAACGTACAAAATTGTAAAGGCTTTGGTTCAAATGGCTCTGAGCAATATGTAACTTAACATCTATGGTCATCAGTCCCCTAGAACTTAGAACTACTTAAACCTAACTAACCTAAGGACATCACACAACACC
Source organism: Schistocerca nitens (assembly GCF_023898315.1). NCBI lineage: Eukaryota > Metazoa > Arthropoda > Insecta > Orthoptera > Acrididae > Schistocerca > Schistocerca nitens. The sequence goes on along the minus strand of NC_064621.1, from coordinate 314,704,236 downwards.
CAGTCATCACGAGGCAGAGAAAATCCCTGACCCCACCGGGAATCGAACCCGGGCGCGGGTAGCGACAAGGCTACCGCACGACCACGAGCTGCGGACCTTTAAGGCTTTCTTAGCCACTTTTTGACGAACTGGTGTCTGGCTTCTGGCTCGGGTTCTTTGGGGACGTTCGTCTGATGATTTTGCTGTCGTTCAGCAAGCACGAGTGGCTGCCATTGTAAAAGCTTCATCTTCCATTGCCAGTCCAACACCAGCACATCAGAAAAATCATCACACGGATGTCGGCCGAAGAACCTGAGACACAAACCAACAGCCAGTTTGTCAACGAGGAAGGTACATGTGAAGAAACCATGGGTAACACAACGTATACTTCAGTTGATATACGAAAGAAGGAAGTACAAAAATATTCATAGAAATTTAGGATTTGAGATATACTGGTCACTTTCGAACAAAATAAATAGGAAGTACACGAAAGCTACGGCGCATTTGTCGCATAAGAAATGAAGGAAACGTAACAGGTGTGACTGTTTGATGGATTGACGCAGTATACAGAAATTCAAAACAACCTTTGGTGAATATAAGAGCAAGGGCGATAATATTAATACTGCAATGGAAATTCCACTGCTAAATGCAGACGAGTGAGCAGATAGGTCGAAGTAGTACACCAACGGCCTCTATGAAGGAGAGGACATGTCTGCGGACGTCAGAGATGAAGAAACTGGAGTCAACGTGGAAGAGAAAGCGAATCCAGTACTAGAATCGGAATGTAAAAGAGATTTAGACGATTGAAAATCAACTGAGGCGGAAGAGATAGATGAAATTTCATCAGAATTTCTTAGGTAATGGGGGGAAATTACAACAAAATAACTCTTCACCTTGGTATGTAGAATGTATGGAGTTTTCGATATCCCATCTAACTTTCGGATAAATGTCATCCACATATTTTCGAAGATAGCAAGAGCCGACAAGTGCAACAATTGTTTCACAATCATTTTAACAGCTTATGAATCTAAGTTTCTGAGATGAATAACAGACAAAATGATGGATAGGAAAATTAAGGATGTGTTAAAAGACGATCAGTCTGGCTTTAGGTACGTTAAAGGAGCGGGAAAGACAATTCTCGCGTTGTGCTTCATAATAGAAGCAAGACTGAAGAAAATCAAACATTGCATTTGAATTTTTCGACCATGAGAAATCTTTCGGCTACGTAATCTAGTGCGATATGTTCGAAATTTTGAGGGAAATGGGAGTAATCAATACACAAATGCGGATGATACACAGTTACACAATCTGCTCAAGGATTAATAGCAATCAATAAGAGTAGAAGACCAACTACATCTACATCTACACAATTAAATGATTGGCTGAGGATGATAAAAGTGCTCGGATTAAGAGAGGTGAAGAGAGGGATGTGGTACCTGCTGGTCCAACTATACGTCTAGGAAGCAAGTCTTTGGTTTCAGAGAACATTACATTCTTCCAGCTACCTTATGTTTCAAACTGTGATTATACACATATCAAAACAAGTTTTGCACCACCCCGGTTTCGAGAACTCCTGAAGAAAGTCTTGACTTTGGATATTGTATAACAGACACAGTCCCGTTGACTGTTCAGAGTTGTCACTAAACCCGCCCAAAGATGTGAACAACCATGCATGAACAGCGCCTATTAGACGGAGGGGGTCCGACGACTATCATTTCAGTCATTCCACCAGGAAGGAGGTACGCGGTTCGTTTTGTGTTTAGTTCAACCACGCCTAGACGATCAATACCGCGGTTCGATCCCGTCCGCATTGTTACTTTGCGCCACGAAGGGCTCTCAGCAAGGGAAGGATCTAGGCGTATCGAAGTGAAACAAAGCGATGTTGTACGGACATGGAGTAGATACAAAGAGGTAGGAACTGTGTAGGAACTGTCGATGACATGCCTCGGTCAGGCCGCCTAAGGGCTACTACTGTAGTGGATGAGCGCTGCCTATGGATTATGGCTCGGAGGAACCTTGACAGCAACACCACCGTGTTGAATGATGCTTTTTGTGCAGCCACAAGACATTGTAATACGACTGAAACTGCGCGCAGTAGGCTGCAGGATGCGCAACTTCACTCCCGACGTCCATGGCGAGGTCCATCATTGCAAACACGACACCATTCAGCGTGGTACTGATGGGCCCAACTACATGCCAAATGGACCGCTCAATACTGGCATCACGCAATACTGGCAGCATATGCTTACACCTTCTAGAGCACGTTGGGTGGCACGGGATACATGCGGACGTGCATTGTCCTGTTGGAACAGCAAGTTCCCTTGCCGGTCTAGGAATGGTAGAACGATGGGTTCGATGACGGTTTGGATGTACCGTGCACTATTCAGTGTCCCCTCGACGATCACCAGCATATGCCTTCTACCAGACAATTGTCGGAGACGTGTTTGGAGGTAACTCGGTGAGGCAGAACACATTAAATACACTGTCCAGTGATTGCAGCAAGGTGGAGGGTCCCTGCTCTTTGGGGGTGGCAGCATGTGGGGCCGAAGTACGCCGCTGGTGGTCATGGAAGGCGCAGTAACGGCTGTACGATACGTGAATGCCATCCTCCGACCGATAGTGCAACCATATTTGCAGCATAGTGGTGAGGCATTCGTCTTCATGGACGACAATTCGCGCCCCCATCTTGCACATCTTGTGAATCTCTTCCTTCAGGATAACGACATCGCTAGAGTAGAGTGGCCAGCATGTTCTGCAGATATAAACTACGGACTACGTGATCCACCAACCACTCTGAGGGATCTACGCCGAATAGCCACTGAGGAGTTGGACAATCTGGACCAACAGTGCCTTGATGAACTTGTAGAAAGTATGCCACGACGAATACAGACATGCATCAATGCAATATGACGTGCTACTGGTTATTAGAGGTACCGGTGTGTACAGCATTCTGGACCACCAACTCTGAATGCTGGACGTGCAGACCGCGTGAGACGACGCTTCATCCAGTCCCAAACATGCTCAATGGGGGACAGATCCGGAGATCTTGCTGGCCAGAGTAGTTGACTTACACCTTCTAGAGCACGTTGGGTGGCACGGGATACATGCGGACGTGCATTGTCCTGTTGGAACAGCAAGTTCCCTTGCCGGTCTAGGAATGGTAGAACGATGGGTTCGATGACGGTTTGGATGTACCGTGCACTATTCAGTGTCCCCTCGACGATCACCAGTGGTGTACGGCCAGTGTAGGAGATCGCTCCCCACACCATGATGCCGGGTGTTGGCCCTGTGTGCCTCGGTCGTATGCAGTCCTGATTGTGGCGCTCACCTGCACGGCGCCAAACACGCATACGACCATCATTGGCACCAAGCCAGAAGCGACTCTCATCGCTGAAGACGACACGTCTCCATTCGTCCCTCCATTCACGCCTGTCGCGACACCACTGGAGGCGGGCTGCACGATGTTGGGGCGTGAGCGGAAGACGGCCTAACGGTGTGCGGGACCGTAGCCCAGCTTCATGGAGACGGTTGCGAATGGTCCTCGCCGATACCCCAGGAGCAACAGTGTCCCTAATTTGCTGGGAAGTGGCGGTGCGGTCCCCTACGGCACTGCGTAGGATCCTACGGTCTTGGCGTGCATCCGTGCGTCGCTGCGGTCCGGTCCCAGGTCGACGGGCGCGTGCACCTTCCGCCGACCACTGGCGACAACATCGATGTACTGTGGAGACCTCACGCCCCACGTGTTGAGCAATTCGGCGGTACGTCCACCCGGCCACTCGCATGCCCACTATACGCCCTCGCTCAAAGTCCGTCAACTGCACATACGGTTCACGTCCACGCTGTCGCGGCGTGCTACCAGTGTTAAAGACTGCGATGGAGCTCCGTATGCCACGGCAAACTGGCTGACACTGACGGCGGCGGTGCACAAATGCTGCGCAGCTAGCGCCATTCGACGGCCAACACCGCGGGTCCTGGTGTGTCCGCTGTGCCGTGCGTGTGATCATTGCTTGTACAGCCCTCTCGCAGTGTCCGGAGCAAGTATGGTGGGTCTGACACACCGGTGTCAATGTGTTCTTTTTTCCATTTCCAGGAGTGTATGTCCAGACCAATAGTAACCTCTGAACTGGAAATTTGATATTTTCCCTCTCGATACAGAATTTCTTAGGCTTTAAGGAGATTCAGGATTGAGGGAAAAAAGTTTTCTTTGCTAAACTATAGTCCCTATATATTATACTCATGTCGTCTGTGTTAAAAATCTCCCCTTAGTTAGAGGTATGGATTTAAAATTATAGACAGATTGATAATTATGTCAGTAGATATCGCAGATGCTAAATATAATGCCATACCACTCGTATCTCTCTAAGATTACAACCGCAATTGAATAGGTGCTATTCATCAACTAATATGTAAGTATTATGTAAATTGAGGATTGGTAGAAAGGAAAGGAAAGGAAGTACTGATTGCAGCTGCATCGGCGCTTTATGCGGAATCAGCAGCGACTATTGAGTGCAGCTGATATCATTAGTTCCTTCACGTCTCTTTCCTTTCTCTCTCACTTCGCCTACAATTGATATAATATGTATCACAGCTGCGGAATCTGCGTGGCGTCTATTCTTTTGGGAATACCCACATGAACCGACATCACATTTTCATATAATATGTGTGTGCCTACTTCCTAATAAACTCTATAATTTGTGCTTAACACACTATGAAAAACGCATTTTATATTCCTGATTCCATTGACGCCAACGTACATTTCACCAACACAGGATAGAAAATATATATAGTATGGATGTGGACCGCTTTAAAGTAATTCCACACTCGAACAGCATGTGGGAAAAATGAGCAACGCACTTTCTATAAAATGATGGTACTTAAGCATCTGGAAGGCAGTGTACTCATATCAAGTCGTGCCAAATAGTGGCCAAATTGTTCAAACAAATTTCGGGCTTGCAGCCGGTTGTCGTTCAGTACTTCGCACGATATTTCAACTGGGCACCTGCCAGTCATCTTCAGGTGAGCCGTCGCAGACGTGAGAACGTCCTCCGTTCCGCAATATATAGCGTACTGTAAGTATTCTGCGCATGCGTCGAAAACTTGATAGTTGAACCACACTGCGCGCCGGCAGCGCCCTCGCTGGTGGAATAGCGGAACTCAGTCGCCCTCTGCGGTGCTGTTTGCCACGGCCGTTGACGCACTCTGTCGTCTTCAATTTGAGCAAATCGTGGAGATGATGGGATTCCATGCACTGTCCAACTGGTACCCGCTGTCACGGTTTAACAGATTTTCCGTCAGTCGTATTTCTACCGATTCTTTAATAATGGAGTCCCAGAAAGACGTTGCTGTGGACAAAATCATTGTTTTCTCATACTCCATTGAATGTCCAGTAGAAATACAATGTTCAGCAATAGCGGACTTGCTTGGCTGCAAAAGGCGGGTGTAACGTTGATGTTCAGTGCAGCGTTCTTTCACGGTGCGTGTGGTTTGACCTATGTAAGCCATACCACATTGGCACGGTATCTTGTAAATTCCGGCCTTTCGTAGTAACAGATTGTCCTTAACTGATCTCACAAGGTCCGCAATCTTCGATGGTGGGCGGAAAACCACTTTTACCTGAAATTTTCGAAGGATTCTTGCTATTTTAAACGAAGTGTTGCCAACGAAAGGAAGAAAAGCTAAAGATTGTTCCGGCATGTTGTCCTCTTTATTCACTTCCTGCTTCTTAGTTTTAACTGTTAGTGCCCTGTTAATCTGCCGGATGGAATACCCATTTTCGCTGAATACTGTCTTTAGATAGGCGAGTTCTTGAGGTAAGCTATCTAGATCTGATACAGTGTGAGCTCTATGAACAAGTGTTTTAAGCAAACTCATGGTTTGCGATGGGTGATGGCAACTCGATGCTTGCAGGTACAAATCAGTATGAGTGGGTTTCCGGTAAACTGAATGCCCTAGAGAACCATCATTCTTCCTTCGAACCAGGACATCCAAGAAAGGCAAACAACCATCTTTCTCTATTTCCATGGTGAACAGGATGTTGCTATGAATGGAGTTGAGGTGATGTAGAAACTCCATTAATTTATCTTCTCCATGAGGCCACACTATGAAAGTGTCATCCACATACCGCCAAAAAACTGTTGGCTTCAGGGCAGCTGATTCAAGCGCTCTCTCTTCAAAATCCTCCATAAAAAGGTTGGCCACCAAAGGAGACAGGGACTACCCATGGCGACACCGTACGTCTGTTCAAAATATTCTTGATTAAACATAAAATAAGTTGAGGAAATAGCGTGCCTGAACAAAGCAGGGGCCAAATTATCTAAGTCGTTCAGATGACTGTTCTCGTGGACGACGTGATCGTCTCCTGGATACGATGTGGACTATGCATTTCGTGAAAACGTCATATCATAGAGTGACTCATAATCATCAATAAATTTTGTGTATATATGTAGTTTTTATTGCATGTAACGGATTACTGCGCATGGATGGATTATAGGGGTCGACTTAACGGATGGATATACTGACGGGTGGTGGGCCACTGTCTCACTTTAACAATATTGTCAGTCAAATTAACATTCATACTTTAGGTCATGATCTCGATATTCCCTAGTACTACGTTTTCTATGAATGGTTTACGTCTTTTACTTTTTTTTTGGTCATCAGTCTACTGACTGGTTTGATGCGGCCCGCCACGAATTCCTTTCCTGTGCTAACCTCTTCATATCAGAGTAGCACTTGCAACCTACGTCCTCAATCATTTGCTTGACGTATTCCAATCTCTGTCTTCCTCTACAGTTTTTGCCCTCTACAGCTCCCTCTAGTACCTTGGAAGTCATTCCCTCATGTCTTAGCAGATGTCCTATCATCCTGTCCCTTCTCCTTATCAGTGTTTTCCACATATTCCTTTCCTCTCCGATTCTGCGTAGAACCTCCTCATTCCGTACCTTATCAGTCCACCTAATTTTCAACATTCGTCTATAGCACCACATTTCAAATGCTTCGATTCTCTTCTGTTCCGGTTTTCCCACAGTCCATGTTTCACTACCATACAATGCTGTACTCCAGACGTACATCCTCAGAAATTTCTTCCTCAAATTAAGGCCGGTATTTGATATTAGTAGACTTCTCTCGGCCATAAATGCCTTTTTTGCCATAGCGAGTCTGCTTTTGATGTCCTCCTTGCTCCGTCCGTCATTGGTTATTTTACTGCCTAGGTTGTAGTATCTCGCTGTTCTCATTTCTACTACTTCTCATTACCTTCGTCTTTCTCCCATTTACTCTCAAACCATACTGTGTACTCATTAGACTGTTCATTCCGTTCAGCAGATCATTTAATTCTTCTTCACTTTCATTCAGGATAGCAATGTCATCAGCGAATCGTATCATTGATATCCTTTCACCTTTTATTTTAATTCCACTCCTGAACCTTTCTTTTATTTCCATCATTGCTTCCTCGATGTACAGATTGAAGAGTAGGGGCGAAAGGCTACAGCCTTGTCTTACACCCTTCTTAATACGAGCACTTCGTTCTTGATCGTCCACTCTTATTATTCCCTCTTGGTTGTTGTACATATTGTATATGACCCGTCTCTCACTATAGCTTTCCCCTACTTTTTTCAGAATCTCGAACAGCTTGCACCATTTTATATTGTCGAACGCTTTATCCAGGTCGACAATTCCTATGAAAGTGTCTTGATTTTTCTTTAGCCTTGCTTCCATTATTAGACGTAACGTCAGAATTGCCTCTCTCGTCCCTTTACTTTTCCTAAAGCCAAACTGACCGTCGCCTAGCGCATTCTCAATTTTCTTTTCCATTCTTGTGTATATTATACTTGTAAGCAGCTTCGATGCATGAGCTGTTAAGCTGATTGTGCGATAATTCTCGCACTTGTCAGCTCTTGCCGTCTTCGAAATTGTGTGGATGATGCTTCTCCGAAAGTCAGATGGTATGTCGCCAGACTCATATATTCTACACACCAACGCGAATAGTCGTTTTTTTGCCACTTCCCCCAATGATTTTAGAAATTCTGATGGAATTTTATCTATTCCTTCTGCCTTATTTGACCGTAAGTCCACCAAAGCTCATTTAAATTCCGATTCTAATACTGGATCCCCTATCTCTTCTAAATCGACTCCTGTTCCTTCTTCTATCACATCAGACAAATCTTCACCCTCATAGAGGCTTTCAATGTATTCTTTCCACCTATATGCTCTCTCCTCTGCATTTAACAGTGGAATTCCCGTTGCACTGTTAATGTTACCACCGTTGCTTTTAATGTCACCAAAGGTTGATTTGACTTTCATGTATGCTGAGTCTGTCCTTCCGACAATCATATCTTTTTCGATGTCTTCACATTTTTCCTGCAGCCATTTCATCTTTGCTTCCCTGCACTTCTTATTTATTTCATTCCTCAGCGACTTGTATTTCTGTATTCTTGATTTTCCCGGAACATGTTTGTACTTCCTCCTTTCATCAATCAACTGAAGCATTTCTTCTTACCTACATTGGGCAATTGTGGGCAGAATATTCTTATTATTGCATGTGTAACCCACAGCGAATTTGTACCTGAAGGGCCATAATGAAGCGACGGAGAACAGGGAGAGAGATGAATCGGGGCCACGAATGCTGAGTGCAGCTTCCTGGCCGTGCGAGTGATTCTGGGAAGCAGTGCTCAGTGGATTTAACCTGCTGGTGAATTCTGACTGAAGCTCTCTCCTCCTTTACCCTAGGATCGGACAGAGGGCTGCCCACTCGCGAAGCATTCTACCTAGGCTAGGAGGCAGTTCGTCGCGAAGGTAATCGGACGGCCGAAAGTTTATGGAGGAAACAATTTAAGACAGACTTTTGCAAACTGAACTTTTGTGCAATCTGTGTGAAGGTCATAAAACTCTGTGCATTCTCATGATACAGGCTGAGTGGTTGGTTGGTCTTTCGTGGAGGCAGGACTGTAATCTCCCCTTGACGCTCCTCTCCCAGAAGTCGGAAACGGTCGCCCCGGAAAGATTAGATTACTCAGTAAATGAGGAACTGTTGTCCTGTCTAGGCAGATGTGTTTTGGCAAAACGTGGCAATTCTTACCGTGAGAATGACACCTCCCTAGTCTAAAATCTTCTTTTTTCAGACAAGAGAGATCCGGAGCCGCTGACTGACTCGACTCAGGATGTACAAAGTAAAGGCTAGCTCCTCCATGATCGGTAGTCCAGTTCCGTGTCTGGACTGTCCATCATGCCAACAGAACCGTCAAGAGTGGAGTGAGCTGTGCGTGGCTCGTGTTCGTGCCATTTCCTATATTACATCTTGTTTTTACCGTACTGCCACCTCTTTATGTTAATTTTCATTTACTGGTGTCACTGAGTCGCTGCCTTGCCAGCCCGTGAGTGGCAGCAGCAGTGTTATCGATACAGGTCTTGCCGTATTATCTTTGCTGGACTGCTATTACTTCCCAGTTGTCGTGTGTCGACGAGTGAACTGGAACGTGCCAGCAGTCAGTTCGAACCTGACAGTGTTTGAGTTGGCACACGGCACAAGTTCAGTCGGGGCGCGACTGCAATGAGGTCCTGACCTCCATGACTCCCGACGGTTGCCGATACACATGATTGGAGTGGGGACGACTTTGGTTGGTCGTCGGTCGGTCGTCTTGCCGGACGATCTGTATTTGGCCGCCGATCGCTTATGGGTTGGCTGTGTGTGCCAACTCGTGATTCGTCCCTGTTATTATACAGTAACTGTCGTTAGCATTGTCTAGATCGTCGTGCAAGTGCCGGCCGGAGTGGCCGAGCGATTCTAGGCATTTCAGTCAGGAACCGCGCGACCACTACGGTCGCAGGTTCGAATCCTGCCTCGGGAATGGATGTGTGTGATGTCCTTAGGTTAGTTAGGTTTAAGTAGTTCTAAGTTCTAGGGTACTGATCACCTCAGCTGTTAAGTCCCATAGTGCTCAGAGCCATTTTAACAATTTTTTTTTCTTCGTGCAAGTGTTCATGAAACTGTGTGTAGTTTGTGTGATTTTGACTGACTTGTTATTTTAAATGTTATCGGCGTACTGGCTCTGAGGAGACGGTTGGTTGGCGTGGAGCAACGGCTCCGTGTATGATAGGTTGTGGGCGCCAATATCTTCTGCGATGTTCTGCTGAACTCCCTGTTGTGCCCCGGTCGGGTGAAGTGGAAGTTACCTTGTCGTTGGGTCCGCTGTCTGTCTTGCGGTTGGGTTGTCGTCGGATCGTGAGTGGTTGGCCCGACTGCTTGTCTCGCCTAAGCGAGCATTTCAATTACAGGCCGACCCTCAACATCTGGGCGCCATTTATGTATTGCCTTATTTTTTTTCTTTTTTTAATTTGTCCTTGTTGATAGTTGTATGGCCTCTAGCCGGTTTTGTGTTTTAAATTAGAGTTGCTTTACTCTTAAGGTTGGTTGGTTGGTTGGTTGGTTTGTGGAAGGAGACCAGACAGCGAGGTCATCGGTCTCATCGGATTAGGGAAGGACGGGGAAGGAAGTCGGCCGTGCCCTTTGAAAGGAACCATCCCGGCATTTGCATGGAGCGATTTAGGGAAATCACGGAAAATCTAAATCAGGATGGCCGGACGCGGAATTGAACCGTCGTCCTCCCGAATGCGAGTCCAGTGTCTAACCACTGCGCCACCTCACTCGGTTTACTCTTAAGGCCTTCAGCTTAGTTTAAAGTACTGTTTCATGTAAGGCCTTTGGCATTTTTTTTAAAATTGTAATTTTATGTATTCGGCCTTCAGCAGATTTGAATTTCACTTGTTTACTTCAGCATAACTAAAGAACTGTTTTAAGATAAGGCTTTCCTTTTAAATTTCTGATTACGCTTGCGTTTTAAGTTATTGGCCTTCAGCCGTTTTTATCTTAAAGTGGATTTCAGCCGCTAATTAAGTCACAAAGATTAAAGCTGTAAAAAAAAATTGGGATCTTATAACGTTTGACCAAATAATGAAGTTGTATTTCGAGTGTAACTGACAGCCCCATCTTTGACCCCTTCCACAATTTATACTATCTGTCCTGTCCTACGGGTTAATCAGGGCGTTCCAGGAAGATTTAATGAGTAGAGGATAGTTGGATTGGTTTCTGCAACGTGTGAGCAGTTTTTTTTCCTAATTCAGCTCCGTAAAGAGGCTGGGTATAAACTGGTTGTGATTCTTTGATTTCTTCGTGTTGTGGTCCTTCCCTGGAGGAGAACATCAGTTTTTTCCCTAGTGGGTGAGACTTGTGTTCTGTATTTTGTGGTGGAATAAGAGTCAGTGGCAGTTCCCAACTGTACCAGACAGTGGAACTGCATATTTTATCTCGGATATACCGTGGGTCACGAGGGTGAACTGATTCATCCTGAGTCAGCCGCCTGATGTTTGACAATTCCAGCACGCATTGTCCTGCCTGTGAGTCAAATAATTTGGCAAGACCAGCGAACGTGTGCACCTCACACTGAAATTTGCTTGGATATCAGGGCTCTGATAGGGAAGTACCCCGCGTTCTGATATGTAGAACGAGAGACGGCGTAGTTACCATATTTTCGTGGATGCGTCGAAACATTACAGCTGCCGTAGTGCATCGCTCCTCGCCCACAGCGCACCGTATTCTGCTGCCGTCTGGATCAAAGTGAAACAGTAAATACAGCTGCAGTGGCGTGCGTTTGTTAAACGACGTTCAACACTTCCTGTTCTCAGGTGAACTAGAGGCTGTGGTATACTTGTTCGTAGTTGATTCCATGTAATAGAGTTGGGTCTCACAGTCGACTCATGTAAGCAAAGATTGGGTTACAGAAGGCTTTCACCTCAATGTATGCTTTGCATATCTAACACCATTACGTAACTGAATTGTGTCTCTCATTTTTGTGGTTCCCCAGAAAGAAGTTTCTAAAGTTTTAACACAGCTTGTCACTTTGTAAACTTGAAAATGTCCCTGTTCTCATTCATACTCCCTGTGTTATTCTCCGTTTTTATTTTGTTGTGGTGATACGTGGTTATACAAGGAATTTAAGATTCAGCCTTATTAAAGTAGTCAATTTGGTTATTATTTTGAGGCGTAGGGAAACGAAGCTGCAATGACTAAATTCATTAATTTGTGCATAAATTTTAAGGCCGTAGCACAATATCTGAAGGTTATTGCGAAGGTAATATAGTTTTTTATATGAAGATAATAACATTTAGCTGCACTCAGACGTATATTTATGATTAAAGCAAGCGATGACTTCCAATGTTATGGAGAAAAGATGACTTATCTCCTGGCAAGCGCTATTAATGAAGAATGCACTCAAGGTAGACTATGATTCCATTACGATATTGAAGTGTCTGTGTTGCTAGAAATACGACGCTATGTTCTTTCGGAAAACCGTGCACTGCAGCGACTACGGCCGTTATGAAATCCATAAAATGTATTCGCACTTGCGAATATGAACAACCATCACCTGTGTAATGGAATGATGACAACAAAAATCTGTGCAGGATGGGGACAAACCCGAATTTCCCAGCTGCCGTGAGCGGTCGCCTTCCCATAAGACAATTAGAGGACAGTTAAAGGAAGGACCCAAATTTCAATATCTCGTCAACCAGATGCATGTCCAAAAGAACATTGCATGGTACTTCTGACACCACAAGCACTGGAATATCGTATTTATCTGCCGACTCCGCACAAACGGCTTTCAAATAAAATATTTCCTCTGTACGCAAACATACGTAATGGATGTACCAATGCAGATTGCAGACGCATGATGGACGACATATTGAAGTTAGAGTCTGGCCGTGAAGAGTGCTCCGATAGCCTAACAATGTAGAAACCGCTCGCGATAAGTGGGAAATCACTGTTCAAGACCCAGTCCACAAAAATTTTTATTGTTGTCGTTCCATTATACAGCTGACGGTTGTTCTTATTCGCAGCTGCGAGTACATTTCATGATTTCATTACGTTACCACAATCCAGATCACAATGATTGATATTGGAGAACCATATGCTGTGATATGTTTTGGCAAATGGCTTCAGTTATCAAGAACTTTACTTTACTGGAAGGCTATGCTACTGGTGGTACTATGTTATTAGGATTTTACAGTCGGTACCGCCTCCAGCCACAGTGTGTAACTTGAGTACTTTGTACTTGCAGCCTCCTTATAAGCACTATAACTACGCTGCTTCCCTCACTACAAACTATAGAGCACAAGTGGCACAGCAGGAGAGAGAGATCATGGGCAGGTGGGTGCTTTATTCTTATTGACCCATGTGGGCGGGGAGCTGTTTCCCACATTTATTACAGCACTGCCTGTACAAGGGGGTGGAGGCAATTTGCCGAACTCCCACCTTTTACCGTTGTTCCAGCTGAAGAGATGCGTAGGTGGCTGTTGGGTGGTAGGGAGAGGGGGGAAGGTTTTTGCACCCTTGGGCAGCGGCTGTTGGGTCATTCGTTCTCCAAGCAGCTTGCCAAATGGTCGCATGTCGATCCCGGGATTTGCTGCACCCATTTCCTTTTAAATTCAATGCGTTTCCTCTAACATCTCCTACCCCCCATTATGGTTGCGGCTCCAGCCATAGGATGGGACGTGGCAGTGCTTTTGCGGTGGAGGTGCTTCGCTTGCTGCCCCATTCAAACGGTGGCTTCAGGTGCGACGCTGCGGCAGGGAATGGACACAGTGGCGGAGGTCCGTGGATCGCAGCATCGCTGCAAAGAATAGTGTTGCTGTGACTGTATATTATCACACAGTTATTGTGGCGAGAGGACATAGCAATATCGTATTTGCTGCAGTGCTTATGTTGTTTTGCTAGCATGTGCTTCTTGTTAATCGGTGTATTTCTTTTTTTTTCAGAATAATGCGCTGTGATATTGATTAAAATTCCTTTTTTAGAATAGAGGTGTGGGTATTTGGAAAAATTAAAGCAAATACCTTAGATGCAACCAAAACTGAGGGTTATCTTTTGAGAGGACAGGCAAACGTGTGCTTCCCGAAGAGGAGCAGTAGCCTTTTCAGTGGTTGCAGGGACAGCAGTCTCGACGATTCACTGATCTGGCCATGTAACATCAACCAAAACGGCCTTGCTGTGCTACGGCTGGGAACGACTGAAAACAAGGGGTAACTACAGCCGTAATTCTCTGCAAGGGCATGCAGCTCTACTGTAAGGTAAAATGACGATGGCATTCGCCTGTGTTAAATATAGTCCCCTATTTGAATCTCGGGGCGGGACTACTCGTGAAGATGATGTCATCAAGAGAAACAAAACTGGCATGGAATGTCTGATCCCTTAATCGGGCACGTAGGTTAGAAAACTTAAAAGAGAAATGTATAAGTTGAAGTTAAATACAGTGGGATTTAGTGAAGTCTCGTGGCAGGAGGAACAGGACTTCTGGTCAAGTGAATACAAGATTATAAATACAAGGTCAAATAGGGGTAATGCAGGACCAATTTGATAATGAATAAGAATATATGGATGGAGGCAAGCTACTATGACCAGCATAGTTAATGCACTATCGTAGCCAAGACAGACACGAAGCCCACGCCTCCCAATATAGTACAAGTTTACTAGCCAACAACTTCCGCAAATGAAAATATTGAACAAATATATGATGAGGTAAAGGGAATTATTCAGATAGTTAAAGGAGATGAAAATTTAATTGTGATGGCGGACTGGAATTCGATAGGAGGTAAAGGAAGACAAGGAAAAGTAGTGGGTGAATAAGGTCTGGGGGAAAGAAATGAAAGAGGAAGCCACCTGGTCGAATTTTGCACAGAGTATAATTTAATAATAGATAACACCTGCTCTAAGAATTATAAAAGAAGATTGCAGATATGGAAGAGATCTGGAGGCACTATAAGGTTTCAGATTGATTATGTGATGGTTAGACATAGCGGTTCTAGGCGCGCAGTCCGGGACCGCGCGACTGCTACGGTCGCAGGTTCGAATCCTGCCTCGGGCATGGATGTGTGTGATGTCCTTAGGTTAGTTAGGTTTAAGTAGTTCTAAGTTCTTGGGGACTAATGACCACAGATGTTAAGTCCCATAGTGCTCAGAGCCATTTTTTTGATGGTTAGACAAAGATTTAAGTACCAGATTTGAAATTGTAGTACATTTACAAGGGCAGATGTGGACTCTGACCATCATTTAATGGCGAATACATACTGGTAGTCGTGGGCTACGTGTCTGTCTTCGCTATGATGAAAAGTAGATTAAAATGAAGAAACTGGAACAAGGTTGGAAATTAAGTAAATGGGAAGTTGATAAGTTGAAATAACCAGAGTTTTTGAGAGTTTCAGAGGGAGCATAAGGCAACAGTTGATAAGAATACGGCAAAGGAATACAATAGAAGACAAATGTATAGCTTTAAGAGATGAAGTATTGAAGACAGCAAGGGGTCAAATAGGTAAAAAGACAAGGCCTATTAAAAATCCTTGTATAACACAAGAGATATTGAATTTAATTGATGAAAGGAAGAAATTTAAAAATGCAGCAAATGAAGGAGGCGAAAAGAAATACAAACGTTTAAAAAATGTGAGTGACAGGAAATGCAAAACTGCTCAGCAGGAGTGCTTAGAGGGCAAATGCAAAGACTTACAAGTGTATTTCACTAGGGGAAAGATAGATACCCCCTACAGGAAAATTAAAGAGGTCTTTGGGGAAACGGGAATGTGCTGTATGAATATCAATAGCTCAAATGGTAAACCAGTCGTAAGGAAAGAAGAAAGAGCTGAAGTGGGAAGAGTGATTGGAGGGCCTATACAAGGGAAATCAAATTGAAGACAATTTTGTAGAAAGATAAGTAGACGTAGATAAAGATCAGAAGGTAATACGATACTTCAAGAGAAATCTTACACAGCTCTGAAAGATCTAAGTTGAAACAAGGCCTCGGGGGTAGACGATACTCCATCAGAACTATTGATGGCCTTGGGAGAGCTAGCCATGGCAAAACTTTTCCATCCGGTGCGCAAGACGCATAAGAGAGGCGTAAGTACCCTCAAACTTAAAGAAGAATGTACCACTTCCAATTCCAAAGAAAGCAATTAGGAGTGAAGATTATCAAATTATAAGTTTAATATTAACACTAACTCATTACAGAAGAATGGAAAATACTGGTAGAAGCGGACCTCAGGGAAGACCTGTTTGGATTCCGGAGAAATGTGGAAGCATGCGAGGCAATACTGACCTCAGAAGATAGGTCAAGGAGTGTCAAACCTACATTTACAGAATTTGTAGACTTCCAAAAAGCTTTTAAGTATGTTTACTGAAATATACTCTTTAAAATTCTGAAGGTAGCAGTGGTCAAATACAAGGAGGGAAGGCTATGTTCAGCTTGTACTGAAACCTGACGGCTATTGTAAGGGTTGAGGGGCATGGGAGGAAGCAGGAGGTGGAAAGAGAATGAGACAGATTTGTTATTTACCCCCGATGTTATTCAATATGTCCATTGAACAAGCAGTAACGGAAACGAAAGAAAAATTTAGAGTAGGAATGGAAGTTCAGGTAGAAGAAATAAAAACTCGGAGATTTTCCCATAACACTGCAATTCTGTCAGAGACAGAAAAGGACTTGGAAGAGCAGCTATACATGACTGACTGTGTCTCGAAACAATGATATAAGATGAACATAACAAAACCGAAAGAAGAAGAATTGAATGTAGATGAATCAAATCGTGTGATGCTAAGAGAATCAGATTAGGAAACGTGACATTTAAAGTAGCAGATGAGGTTGCTGTTTGTGGGGCGAAATAAATGATGATAACCCACGTAGAGAGGATATAAAATTTAAGAAGAGACATTTCTTAACATCGAATATAGGTTAAAGTTTCGGGAAATATTTTCTGAATGCATTTGTTTGTAGTCATGTATGGAAATGAGACACGGACGACAACAATTTGGATAAAAAGAGAAAAGAAGCTTTCGTAATGTGGTGCTACAGAATAATTCATAAAATTAGGTGGGTAGATCCCATACCTAATGAGAAAGTTAAGAACAGAGTTGGGGAGACAAGAAATTTGTTCAGTAACTTGACCAAAAGAAGGGATCGGTTAGTAGAACTCATTCTGAGACATCATGAGATCACCAATTCAGTACTGGAGGGCAGTGTGAGAGGTAAAAATAGTAGGGGAAGACGAAGAGATTAATACAGTAAGCAGATTCAGAAATATCTAAGTTGTAGTAGTTATTCGGCGATATAAAACCTTTCACAGGATTGAATATTGTGGAAAGCTGAATCAAGCCTGTCTTCGGATTGAACACCACAACAACAACAACAACAAAATCCGTAAAATTGGCTACCTTCTGCCACTTCTTCGGGATTTTTATTAATTTTACTATGAAGATGAAAACTAAATGTTGTGGCCAAGTTTGAAAACATTCTCCATGGTATATTGCGCACACTCATGATTAAAAGTAACTGTCAGGATAAATTTTGTTTGCTACATAAAATTTAGTTGCGGCCGAATCATCACAGGAAATGGGGTAACTTCTACCATCAATGAAATTTTAGGGAAGCACTTCTGCGTTAGCATGGGCCTCTGAAAATTGATGCCGTTAGATAAAAGTAATTTCCTTGGACTAAATGTTGTTTTAGGGAATTAAAAACACAAAAAATTTTATTACTCAGTGTACTGACAAGTAATTTAGAACAACATCCAGCCTCTAGATTAAATATTGTTCTTTCTGTCCTGAGACTAACAGTTCACTAACTGCGAACATTACAACACAAGAATACGAATGTACGAATGCACTTCAGTACGATATTTCAAAATGCGCTCCAACTGTGTTTTACTTGCTTTGAAAGATACGTCACAAAATTTAAGCGTTTCAGGATATACATTTCTAAATAGTGGTAGTAATCCGAAAATTAACAGACTTCCACAGAAAGGACGGAAGGACATCAGATTTTCCCTGCATGAACCTCTTTCATTTTGTTCTTCGGCGTTCTTCTGGATACAGTTTATATTCCGGAGGCGTGGCGTTTTTACTTCCGAGTCTCTTCCAATGGAGTTTATAAATCAACCACTTAGTGTTTACAACAGGTGAGACCTCCTACTTCTTCTATTTTCTTTCAACACTGCTGAAGTTACCCTGAAAATTCGAAATGGTGACGCTAAAAGTATCTCAACGAAACACTAATGGTTGTTTAAGTGTGCTTTTTGTGTGTATATATATTAAGAAATACTTACACGATAGTTTCGCTAAAGAGGTAACGGTATATGAAATGAAGTTTCAGCCGTGCAGAAGTTTGTTTTCCCATTTCGGCACTGCATTATTGTGCGCTAACTGGAAATCAACAGAAAGTGTATGAGACAAGTGAAACAATGATAATGTCACAGACTTCTATCCAGTACACATAACAGCTATCGCATTAGTTAAGCTATGAATTCAACAGATGACAGGACCAAAAATATATTTGATAGCCTTCTGACTGAAATTATCCCGCAATTAGTCCGTCTTACGACACATAATTGTAGAAAATAAATAAAATAAACAAAATGCAATATGTAAAACATACAGTCAACTTACATGCTCTATAAGTTGTTACAACAATGAAATTTAGTAAGTTAAAAATACGAATAAAAATAATTTTTTAAATTTTCGGAATGGAAGTGTCTAAGATACTGTATACGATTCCGAGTTGCTCTTTCAGTTATTTTAGGTTACCAAGTAATGTCACTAAAGAGAACAAGCATAACGAACAAACAAGCAAGGTAAGAATAGTAAAATAACTAACGAAATCATCCAAATGTGCGACGATACTAACCTGGTTGTAATCTATTTTCTGAAGACGCTACTTGGGCTTCGTTACATTACGGCATGTTTTATAAAAACATGCAGCTTCATAATTTAAGTACAAGTTTCAGGAAGTATGCAAGTAATACTTTCTGGATCACTGCTTTATACGCGAGTATGTCGAAGCTTGTGAAACAAGAAATCACTCCCCACAAAGTGACAATCGTACACGATATTCCCTTCATCACGCAACATTAGGTGGCTTACGGAGTGACGATATAGATGCAGATGTACAACCACGATCAACTAATGTGACAATTCACTGCTTGATTTACGGCTGAAAGTAAGCTCGATTACGATGTTACCTATCTTTCTCACGAACTAATCTCTCTCTCTGGGTTTTATTAGTTAGAATAACTGGTGGCCAGAGCAGGTGTCTCCCACGAAGAAGGCCATAATTTCTAAACAGACCTTGTGAATTTTTGTTGATCCATTGTGGATACGGGACAGCGGTCGGTCAGACATTTACCAAAACAATCACCAAACAGCCAGGTGTTTTAAGAAGCTGTTATTTTTTTTACACGACCAGTTTAGTTATCTCAATTATGCCATTTTCAGAGCTCTAGGCATTTCATGAATAGAGGTGCAGACAGTCACTTTTTTGCTGCCGGCCGGGGTGGCCGAGCGTTTCTAGGCGCTACTGTCTGGAACCGCGCGACCACTATGGTCGCAGGTTCGAGTCCTACCTCAGGCATGGATGTGTGTGATGTCCTTAGGTTAGTTAGGTTTCAGTAGTTCTAAGTTCTCGGAGACTGATGACCTCAGAAGTTGGGTCGAGTCCCAGAGCCTTTTTTTTTTTTTTTTTTTTTTTTTTGCCTCTCATCGCGCATATCATATATTTTTAGCGATTTCGCCCTGTTTTATTGATTCTGTAGCAGAGATATGTTGTAACTCAACTTAACCATTTACATTTGTTTTAGAAAACCTATTTTACTTCTGCTGTTCAATCCTTGTACCCTCCATTTAAAACGGTAGCTTTCTATATGTTTTTATGTCAGCTCTTTGTAGGACACTACCGACTCTTATTTTGACACTGACTTAGCAATTATTTGAGCCTATTTCGCTTTTGACGATGCCAGTTTAAACTGTAAAAACCGGTAAAGTGAACAAGGTATAGGCGTTCTTGTGCAGCTGACGTCTGACTTTTTATAATTGTTGAAGTATTCCGCAACAAATGAAATACGTCTATGAACAACTAGAGCCGCCAACACCTGAATTCTGCGAAATTTTTGTGGAGTGTGTACTTAGAACACATGACAACTCGAATGTCCGTCTCAAGAGAAGGCACGCAAGTGCAGGTGTGTAGGTTCCTGACGAGGCGCTGCACAGCGGTAGTTCCGGCTGCACACAGCAGACGTGTCGATCCGCCGCCCGCGACTTGGCACAGTGGTCTGGCGCGCGGCGCGCTGCGTCAGCGACACGCGGGCCAGCTGCGGCCGCCGCTGGCTACAATGCCAGCCCACCCCGGCGGATGCTGCGGCACCCTCGTAACGCGAGCGTTGCGGCCGCTCCCAGATCGAGCAACGTCGGCTTAAAACCCGAGCTCCCTCACTGCGCCTTGATAGCGGCGTGTCCGTCGACTACTACGACTGACTCGGTTCACATGTGGTCGAGATATACGCGTGGAACGATTCCCACACTCAGCTGTGCAGACAGCTGGAACAGAAGATACGTCGCTGGAGGTTAGTGCCTGGGAGGCTCGCACTGTGACGTTGGATGGCCACTGCCCGTCATTCTTCTTTTCGGTCCAGAAAGCCGTTAGGTACTATCACGAGAATGAAACTTTCTGTCTCGCCAGACTTCCCCGGCGTCTGGCACAGGCCCATTCTCGGTCGAGAGTAGATTGCACGCACTCTTGCGGGACGCCAGACAAATTACGCCATGTACTCCATAGAAATCCTCAGCGGAACCCGATAATTTCTGTGAACTGCTAATCATATCCTACAAATGCCTCTTCTAGCAGCAGTATACCGTTCGTCTCCGGAGGACCAAAAACGTTCTTATGATTGAAAAAGAATAATATCTTTCCCCGTTTTCAAGAAGCATTGCCCAACAGCCACACAGAATGTGAGGTCGATACCTCTCACTTCTGTCTGTTTTAGAATTCTGGAACATGTACTGAGCTCGTGTATTATGGATTTTCTGGAGACCCAAAATCTCCTCTGTAGGAATCAACATGCCTTCCGAAAAGATATATCGTATGAAACTTAGCTCACTCTGTTCGTTCATGAGACCCGGAGATGCCGTGTTCCTTCTCATGAGGACGTTCAATACAGTTCCGCACTACCGGCTAATGAAAACACACCAGCATATGGAATATCAGAACAAGGCTGTAGCTGGGTTGAAGAGTTGCTAGTAC
This sequence comes from Schistocerca nitens, assembly GCF_023898315.1. Taxonomy (NCBI): domain Eukaryota; kingdom Metazoa; phylum Arthropoda; class Insecta; order Orthoptera; family Acrididae; genus Schistocerca; species Schistocerca nitens. The sequence continues at coordinate 314,683,157 of NC_064621.1, read as the reverse complement.
ACGGAACACAGGAAGTCATTCTGTAAAGAGAAAAGTCTTCAAGCATAAAACAAATTTTTTGCTTACACTATTGCAGTGCTGTAAGATCATTACTTTTCACAATATATGTAAGTAATCTGATAGATAATGTCGAAAGTTTCATGAGGCTTTTCGCGTAGAATACTGTTGCGTACATAGAAGTCGCAACGCTATAAAAATATAGCAAAATGCAGGAAGATCTGCAGATGATCGACAGTTGGTCCAGCGAGAGACAGTTAACACTGATCATGAACAAATGTAACGCATTGCGAACACATAGACAGGAAGTCCCTTCACTGTATGATTACACGACTGTAGAACAATCGCTGCAAGAAATTACTTCTATAACATATAAGGGTCGATCAAGCAGCTCGGGTTCGAAGTTCATAAAATCTAAAATCGGTATACCGATCAATCATAATCACCATCATCATCAAGGCAATCATATCACCGACTCACCTGGTTGAAGATACCGTTTTGATGAACCACCCTGCCCTGCTGGGTGAAAAAGTCCCTAACTCCCTGCTGCACATCCTCACCCGACTGGATTCGTCGACTCCTCAATTCCCTTTTTTAACGACCAAACGCGTCATAATGACACGCAGAGAGATCAGGTCTATAGGGCTTGTGATCATGAATCTTCCACTGGAGTTGACGTAACTTCTGCCATACGAAATTCGCCATATCGGGAAGTGTGTTATTATGTAACTATACCATTCAACAACGTAGGTTTTTGACAGACGTTCTGCCCCATACATATTTTCCATTCTTCGATGCATATCTGCCGGTGCTTGTCTTTCGACAGCCAAGAGAAGAATAACAGCAGGCTGGTCCACTTTGGACGCACTTAGTAATAACGTCGCCATAGTTAACGTTTCCTCATTTACCGTAAGCAAGTCGGAAAGATACGCTTGCCACACTAACTCCTTGTCTATACAGCGTGAGTCACTAACTATTGTCACCGACAATAACTCCGAAAGTATGAGAGCAGCTGAAACGTTTGTGCGACAAATGTTATATAGGAGAACGGGAGCCATAATATGAATTTGGCTGTTTGTTGCTAGGTGGGGTAGCTGCAGAGGTATGAGGGTCAACTTTGTTTTTTTTTTTTTTTTTTTTTTTTTTTAATGGGAGGCTATAATTTGGTACTTATATTCAGCAGCAATAGAGGCGAATCCAATGACGTGTAACAGTAAGGTCTTTGAAGCTCAAAGAGCCGGCCGGTGTGCCCGAGCGGTTCTAGGCTCTTCATTCTGGAACCACGGGACCGCTACGGTCGCAGGTTCGAATCCTGCCTCGATCATGGATATGTGTGTGATGTCCTTAGGTTAGTTAGGTTTAAGTATTCTAAGTTCTAAGGGACTGATGACCTGAGATGTTAAGTCCCATAGTGCTCAGAGCCATTTGAACCCATTTGAAGCTCAAAGAAAGTCAAATAGGTAGCTTTTACAGAAGGTGTTCGAAGTGTGAACCATTGGTATCGATGTAGTACTGTAATCTTCTTACCATGGACTGAGTGATATTCCTTATCACATCGGCATTCATCGAAGCACATGCTCTAACAATACCCTCTCACATATCTTCAGGTGTAGTTGGAAAGTGTTTATAAACAATGTCTCTTACGAATCCCCAGAAGAAATCATCCAGAGGCCTCAAATCTGGTGAACGAGCCCGCCACGACACATCTCCTCCACGTCCATTCAAACGATTTGGGAATTGTCTCTGCAGCTCATTTCTAGCCATCAGCGAAAAATGTTCCGGACAGCCATCTACATCTACATCTATATTTATACTCCTCAAACCACCCAACGGTGTGTGGCGGAGGGCAATTTAGGTGCCACTGTCATTACCTCCCTTTCCTGTTCCAGTCGTGTACGGTTTCTCGGGAAGAACGACTGCCGGCAAGCCTCCGTGCGCGCTCGAATCTCTCCAATTTTACATTCGTGATCTCCTCGGGAGGTAAGTAGGGGGAAGCAATATATTCGATACCTCATCCAGAAACGCACCCTCTCGAAACCTGGACAGCCAGCTACACCGCAACGCAGAGCGCCTCTCTTGCAGAGTCTGCCATTTGAGTTTGCTAAACATCTCCGTAACTCTATCGCGCTTACCAAATAACCCTGTGACGATACGCGCCGCTCTTCTTTGGATCTTCTCTACCTCCTCTGTCAATTCGACCTGGTACGGATCCCACACTGATGAGCAATACTCAAGCATAGGTGGAACGAGTGTCTTGTAAGCCACCTCCTTTGTTGATGGGCTAGATTTTATAAGGACTGTCTCAATTAATCTCAACCTGGTACCCGCCTTACCAAAAATTAATTTTATATCATCATTCCACGTCAAATCGTTCCGTACACATACTCTCAGATATTTTACAGAAGTAACTGCTGCCAGTGTTTGTTACGCTATCATATAATCATACAATAAAGGATCCTTCTTTCTATTTATTCGCAGTACATTACATTTGTCTATGTTAAGGGTCAGTTGCGACTCCCTGCATCAAGTGCCTATCCTTTGCAGTTCTTCCTACATTTCGCTGCAATTTTCTAATGCTGCAACTTTTCTGTAAACTACAGCATCATTCGCGAAAAGCAGCATGGAACTTCCGAAACTATATACTAGGTCATATATATATATATATATATATATATATATATATATATATATATATATATATATATGTGTGTGTGTGTGTGTGTGTGTGTGTGTGTGTGTGTGTGTGTGTGTGTGTGTATTGAGAAAAGCAATAGTCCCATAACACTCCCCTGTGGCAGGCCAGAGGTTACTTTAACGTCTGTAGACGTCTCTCCATTGAGAACAACATGTTGTGTTCTGTTTGCTAAAAACTCTTCATTCCAGCAACACAACTGGTCTGATATTCCGTAAGCTCTTACTTTGTTTATCAGGCGACGGTGCGGAACTGTATCGAAGTCAAGGAAAATGGCATCTACCTGGGTTCCTGTATCTAATGTTTTCTGGGTGTCATCAACAAATAAAGCGAGTTGTGTCTCACACTATTGCTGTTCCCAGAATCCATGTTGATTCCTACATAGTAGATTCTGGGTTTCCAAAAAAGACATGATACTCGAGCAAAAAACATGTTCTAAAATTCTACAACAGATCGATGTCAGAGATATAGGTCTATAGCTTTGCTTATCTGCTCGACAACCCTTCTTGAAAATTGGAACTACCTGTGCTCTTTCCGATCATTTGTAACCATTCGTTCCTCTAGACACTTGCGGTACACGGCTGTTAGAATGGGGGCAAGTTCTATGGCGTACTCTGTGTAGAATTGAACTGGTATCCCGTCAGGTCCAGTGGACTTTCCTCTGTTGAGTGATTTCAGTTTCTTTTACTCCTTGGGCCCTTATTTCGATGTCAGCCATTTTTTCGATGGTGCTAGGATTTACAGAAGGAACAACAGTGTAGTCTTCTTCTGTGAAACAGCTTTGGAAAAAGGTGTTTAGTGTTTCAGCTTTAAGCGTGTAATCCTCTGTTTCAATGCCATTATCATCCCAGAGTATCTGGATATGCTGCTTCGACCCACTTACTGATTTAACGTAAGACCGGAACTTCCCAGGATTTTGTGTCAAGTCAGTAAATACAATTTTACTTTCGAATTCACTGAACGCTTCACGCATAGCCCTCCTTACGCTAACTTTGACACCGTTTAGCTTCTGTTTGTCTGAGAGGTGTTGGCTGCGTTTAAATTTGCAGTGAAGCTCTCTTTGCTTAACGCATTTTACGATATCCTTGAACTTTTTCCATAAACACTCAACATTGTCAGTGTCAGAACAGAAATTTTCGTTTTGATCCGTTAGGTAGTCTGAATTCTGCCTCCTATTACTCTTGTTAAACAGATAAACCTTCCTCCCTTTTTTTATATTCCTATTTACTTCCATATTCAGGGATGCGGCAACGGAATTATGATCACTGATTCCCTGTTCTGCGCTTACAGAGTCGGAAAGATCGGGTATGTTTGTTATCAGTAGGTCCAAGATGTTACGTCCACCAGTCGGTTCTCTGTTTAATGGCTCAAGGTAATTTTCGGATAGTGCACTCAGTGTAATGTCACTTGATGCTCTGTCCATACCACCCATCGTAAACATCTGAGTGTGCCAGTCTGTATCTGGTAAATAAAAATCTCCACCTAAGGAAAATCTCCACCTAAGGAAAATTATGTGAAATGTATTCCAGATTTTCTCTCAGTTGTTCTGCCACTAATGCTGCTGAGACGGGAGGTCGGTAAAAGGAGCCCATTATTAACCTAGCTCGACTGTTGAGTATAACCTCCACCTGTAATAATTCACAGGAACTATCAACTTCTAAGGATAAACTAATACTAACAGCGACAAACATGCCACCACTGGTTGCATGTAATCTATCCTTTCTAAACACCGTCTGTGCCTTTGCAAGACTTTTGGCAAAATTTATCTCTGGCTTCAGACAGCTTTCCGTGCCTGTAATGATTTCAGCTTCGCTGCTTTCTATCAGCGCTTGAAGTTCCGATACTTCGCAAACGCAGATTCGACAGTTTACAATTACAATACCGATTGCTGATTGGTGTCCGCATGTCCTGACTTTGCCCCACACCCTTTGAGGTTGTTGGTCTTTCTGTACTTGCCCGAGGCCATCTAACCTAAAAAACCGCCCAGTCCACGCCACACAACCCCTGCTACCCGTGCAGCAGCCTGCTGTGTGTGGTGGACTGACCCATCCAGCGGAACCCGAAACCCCACCACCCTATGGCGCAAGTCGAGGAATCTGCAGCCCACACGGTCGCAGAACCGTCTCAGCCTCTGATTCAGACCCTCCACTTGGCTCTGTACCAAAGGTCCGCAATCAGTTCTGCCTACGATGCTGCAGATGGTGAGCTCTGCTTTCATCCCGCTAGCAAGACTGGCAGTCTTCACCAAATCAGATAGCCGCCGGAAGCCAGAGAGGATTTCCTCCGATCCATAGCGACACATATCATTGATGCCGCCATTAGCGACCACCCCTGCAGATGGGTGCACCCTGTACGCTTCATGGCACCCAAAAGGACCCTTTCCACATCTGGAATGACTCCCCCCAGTATGCACACGGAGTGACCATTGGTTTCCTTCCCCTCCCTTGCAGCCATATCCCTAAGGGGACCCATTATGCGCCTGACTTTGGAGCTCCCAACTACCAGTAAGCCCACCCTCTGCGACCGCCCGCATCTTGCTGACTGAGGGGCAACCTCTGGAACAGGACAAGCAGCCATGTCAGGCCGAAGATCAGTATCAGCCGGATACAGAGCCTGAAACTGGTTCGTCAGACTAACTGGAGAGGCCTTCCATTCAGCCCTCTGGAATGTCTTTCGCCCCCTGCCACCCCTCGAGACGACCTCCCACTCTAGCACGGGTGAGGGGTCAGCCTGAATGTGGGCAGTATCCCGGGCAGCCACAGCCTTAGTCAGATCGGGGGATGTGTGGGACGAGCTGGCCGTCCCCGACAAACCCACGTCCGGACCCCCACAGTGATGCCCCTTGGCTACAGCCTCAAGCTGTGTGACCAAAGCCAACACTGCCTGAAGCTGGGAGCGAAGGTATGCCAACTCAGCCCGAACCCGAATACAGCAGTCGCAGTCCCTATCCATGCTAAATACTGTTGTGCAAAGAATGTCTGAACTAATCTACAGGGAGCACAAATAATTCGACACCCAAATTAAACGGTTATTAAAATACACGACTGCCTAGTAAATGCAGTAATGCTGCTACTTGCGCACTGCTGACATACTGCTCGGCGGCAGAAGGCTAACTGTACTGTCGGTAACGTACAAAGACTATTTGAAAGCAGTAGACAAATGACAGACGAAAACGCGACTTTACACGTCACAGATATTAAAATGCAAATCTCTCCACTGTTAATTACGAAACTACACAATGATTTGACGGATCTAACTAAACAAAAGCACTAAGAACACTCAATCAAATTTTCAACTTGACTACTACACTTACATGAACGCTAAATAAGCCACTTGCTGCTACTTGCGCACTGCTGACAAGCTGCTCAGTGGCAGTGTTGATACCACAATCTGTTCCTTGTTCCTAAATGTATTTCTTCCACATAGACCTAATGTTTCATTCAGGAATGTGGTGTATTACCTACCATTAAGATTTCATTCAACCAAATAGGAGCCACGTGGGATTAGTCGAGCGGTCTAAGGCGCTGCAGTCATGGAGTGTGCGGCTGGTTCCGGTGGAGGTTAGAGTCCTCCCTCGGGCCTGTGTGTGTGTGTTTGTACTTACGATAATTTAGGTTAAGTAGTGTGTAAGCTTAGGGACTGATGACCTTAGCAGCTAAGTTCCATAAGATTTCACACACATTTGAGCATTTTTTTTTATGAAATAGGGGCCAATAATTCTGTCCGCCAGAATCCCACACTGTACGTTCACCGACCAAGGTGTTTGATGTGCAACTTGCCGCAGTCAACATGGATTTTCAGTTGCCCAATAATGCATATTACGCAAATTAACATTTCCGCGGTTCTTTAACGTAACCTCGTCACTAAATGAAATCAAATTAATAAATGTGTCATACCTCTGAATCCGAAGTTGAGCCCATCGGCGGAATTCGATGTGACGCATACAATCCGTACCAGTTAATTCTTGGTGGAGACTGATACGGTAAGGATGATATTTATGGCGATGCAGAACGCAAACAACACTACTCTGGCTCATGCCAGATATCCTTGCGATTTGACGCGAACTAACACAAGGATCTCGAACCACAGTGGCAAGAGTACCCATTTTCGTTTCCTTGTTACTAACTTTCCTTTGCCGGATATGTTTCAGATGTGTTAAGGATCGAGTTGTTCTCAATTTATCATACACATATTTAAATGTACGACGTGTAGGTTGAGTACGTTAAGCATATCTTTCAGCGTACAAGTCTCTAGCGCTCACTGAATTTTGCTGTCATTCTCTATAAATAAGAAGCATATCGACTTGTTCGTGGGAGGAATACATCATTCACATTCGCTTGACTCGATGATACTTGTCTTACCGTTCCTATAAGTATTGTAATTTGAAACTGTCGAATGGTGTTTACATATCAATGGCTCGTTAGATGGATACGCCTATTCGGCAAATACTTATTATTTGCACGATATACGAAAGAGAATTGTCAGAGCATGTGCTTCGATAAGTGCCGAAGTGATGAGGAATACCACTCAATCCATGACATGAAGATTGCAGCACTGCATTGATGCCTAAATAACACCTTCTGTAAATGGACGTTTCTACCACCTTTGAAGCCCCCCTGTTACACTTCATTGGATTTGTCTCGATAGCCGCCATCAGCAAATAATTACCAAATTATAGCATCCCGTTTAAAAACCAAAGTTTACCTCATATTTCTTACGCGAGGCCACTTAGCAACAAAATACCAACGTCATATTATAGCCCCTGTTGTACCGTGCAGCATTTGTACCACAAGCTGTTCAGCTACTATCATACTTTTGGAGTTATTCGAGGTGGCAATAGTGAGTGACTCACCCTGTATATTTTTGCTAATATACACGCATCGGGGTCGCACTGCGATGCATATACGCTGTAGTAAAGTCCTCAAACGGAAAATTTTTGATCTCATCTTTATGTATGCGAAGTAATTTAAAATGGAACTTTCACATAAAATTAATCACGACTAAGGCAAACGCCAGATTGAGATTCATACAATACATTAGTGCGACCAGTACTGGAATATTTCTCGTCATTCTGGGCTCCGTGCCAGATAGGATTGATAGAGGAAGTAGAGAAGATCCTAATACGAGCAGTACGTTCAGTTACTGGTTCATTTAGTAAGCGGGAAATCGTCACGGTGCTACTAAGTCAACTATAATGGCAGAATCTCCAAGAGAGTCGTTCAGCTTCACGTTATGGTCTACTGATAAAATTCCTGGAAGATTCAGCTAATACATTTCTTCCTCATACGTTTACCTCGCGAAAGGACCATGAAGTTATTGGAGTGATCCAACCGACACACTGGCTCATCAGTAATAGTTATTCCAGGGAACCATAAGCGACTGAAGAATAAGCAGAATGTTATCCTTATCTCACACCGTGATGTAGATATAAATAAGGGTCTGTAGCATCACTAGGCTCCTTGAGACACAGTTGAAACAGTCACATCTTCACACAATCACTAATGTTCCACGAAATTATTTAACCTTCACGCACGTTAGCCTGTTAGAAACAGAAACATAATGTAGGCGTTTTTACTGAGCATTTCCTAGCTCCAGCTAACAGACCTTCTGTACGGTACTATTCCTGGTAGTTGTATAACTGATGATGGAATGCACCGAACGTTGAAACAAATCAGATACCTTTAAGCCAGCAATGTAAACTTCGGCAACAGCTTACTGAGGAGGATTGTGGAACGACTGTGCTATCAGCTATACGCTGGAGAACACTGCCTCTCCCGGATACTGCATCTGGCAATACTTGGAAGTGATACGTTACACATTCCCGTCAGCAAATAGTGAAACCTGATTCCTGCTGTGTTTTGATCGTTACTTCAGATACGTCTGTAAATTCCTTTATAAAATCAAGTGTTCTATTCATTTGTCATAACATTCAGTTGGAAGAGAAGCAATCTGTCTACAGCAAACGTACGCTATGTTGTGTAAGACTGAATTAGTTCTTTCATAAACAGTAGTAAATTGTTACTAATCTCAAACTCAGAACCTCACTTTTAGATAAATAACAAATTATTATGCCCAGATACTTCAGTAAATATATACAAATGTCACTGAATGATGCATATTGGAGTGCTGCAGTGGTGCCAAGGAAGTGCTCCTCCATCACGGCGCCTTGCATTTATCGTAAATACTATGGATTGTGTTCTCAAATTTTGTAGCAAAGGAGTGAGAAATTTTAAGCAAATGAGCAAGAGATTAACGATAACTTCAGATGGTAGACTGAATAAAAACGTATAAGTAAAATAGGTAATGTAATGATGTAGTGGAAGAAACCGCAGTTTCTTTGCAGTGTATGTCGTGGGACTCTAGGTGAATGGAGCAGTGTTTCCATCGAGTAGCGTTTAAAGCAGCAGCAACATTAGAGGCCTGTTGTTCTTCTTTAAAGATGATGTCGATAAGCTGAACTTGAGTGTACTATATGACGTCATCTGTGAGTACTTATTAGCTTATTTTGAATTTGGAATCTGTCACCACACAAGTGACACATACTGTCCGGAGAGTATACTAAATTCGCTGTGTCAGAACACTGGCATGAGTACGGTAGACTCATGCAGATCGACGATAATAGAGTGTAACGAGGCAGGAACTCATCTTCAAACGGACGCTACGTGAGACAAAGGAGACAGGTAATGGGCTCGCTAATGTGAATTGCGACGCGTAACTCAAGATTCACTAGCTTCCGTTGCTCAGAGTACCTGGCCTTCAGGACAGCACCCTCGAAACCGCCCTTTCGCTCGTCACCATATACGTGACGCCTTATAGACTGTTGTCGGTAGCAAACACCGTGTTAGCAGCAGCAAGTCAACAGATTAGCTCCTTTATTTGCTTATTTCATATGTATTCCAACGTATTTACAGCGAATAAAGAATATCAGGTCCCTCTGTCCAGCTGCCAATATACAGCAATGTAAACTATTTCATTACGTTGTTGTCATTCGTCGCGGTTGATTGTAACAGAGAGAACGAACTGTCACATTTTCAATAATATCTGTCATTCCCAGAGGTAGCAACTTGCAACATGGGCCGACAAGTTTCTTGTTTCATTTTGTTTTTATGTCTTACTTTACTTTTTATAACATTTCAATTTACAATCCACACGAATGTCATGGAAGCTGTCAGTATCTACTAAAGCTAGTCACATACATGTACTTATACATACGTAAGTGAATTAGTTGAAGTAATTAATTGTTCTTTACTCAATATATATATTCTGAGTCATTGACTTTAAATCGTTACTGTCGTCGAAAAAACAGTCAGAAACATGGAACTGAGATGTTTCCGTTAATTCAACATTTACCTTGTGCAGTTCGATGGAAATGTTACTGGATCGTCCGTTTTATCACAAATCTTCACGTAAAGGGTGAACCGCATTTACAACCTATTATCATTGTTAATTTCACTAGAATACATTCTTGGAACAGAACAGAATCTTCGAGGCCTAAATTACTGTGCGTTGTTGTTGACAATTCTCAATAATTTCGTGTCATTGTGAAAGTGTAAACTACTCTAGTACTTAGAAAGGAAACAGAAGAGACATCTAATTTTGGTCTTTTATTTCACTTTTCTTCTCCAAAAGGGACTGTACGGTCTCGTCAGTTCAAGGGCCAATCATCGACAAATATTACTACATGACAAATGATTTGGATTCAAACTACTTTCTCTCTCTCATAGATACATACACCTTGCGCTGGGAACACTTTGAGCGAGTTCTTGATTCTGTAATGTACACTGCTTACCTTGAAATTTTCTTCGATTAGCAGCAAAATCTGGCAATGAGCTCCAAGATTTTGAGTTCAAATTTAATTTTAAAGTGAAAGCCCCTTCTTCCGTCCTGAAGGTAGCTGGGATTTATGTCTTGTTATCACTGCCATGTTCAAACTGAATATTTTCGTCTTATGGAGAGTAAGTCGTAACACTCTTATGATGATACCATACGGCCTGATGGCATTTTTTATTTGTTATGCCCGTAATTCAGAGAGTTTGATTTATTCAGAAATACGCTTTGTTATAGAATCGCTACTTTTCTAAATTACTCTATCAGTACCAGATGGGCAACAAGTCAAGAGTTAGTCCATTATCTCCTTATATTCCTCTTTTCTCACCAAGGCCGCTTTTCTCGCCATGGTCTGTCGTGCAAATACATGAACCTAAAGATCTTACTTTACTTGAAAGTACAGAATACTTTATGCGGAGGTTTTCCGAACATTTTCATTATTTTATACAGCTAAAAAGTAGTTAGCATAAATCGATTTTCAATGAAAATTGCGAAAAATACGAAGACCAAGTTATCACAGTAAACATTCAAAACCCAAAACCAAACGAAACCGAACAGCGTGAGGAACCCAAGTGTAGAAATTCAAACTGCTCTGGACTTACTAATAATACATCAGTAAATGCTCTGCGACTTGGTAACAATACACCAAACAAGAAGGTAGCGATTTTGTTTGGAATGTTGGTATTTCTATTCCTATGGATTTTTTCCCCCCACGAAACATGGACCTTGCCGTTGGTGGGGAGGCTTGCGTGCTTCAGCGATACAGATGGCCGTATCGTAGGTGCAACCACAACGGAGGTGTATCTGTTGAGAGGCCAGACAAACATGTGGTTCCTGAAGAGGGGCAGCAGCCTTTTCAATAGTTGCAGGGGCAACAGTCTGGATGATTGACTGACCTGGCCTTGTAACATTAACCAAAACGGCCTTGCTGTGCTGGTACTGCGAATGGCTGAAAGCAAGGGGAAACTACAGCCGTAATTTTTCCCGAGGAAATGCAGCTTTACTGTATGATTAAATGATGATGGCGTCCTCTTGGGTAAAATATTCCGGAGGTAAAATAGTCCCCCATTCGGATCTCCGGGCGGGGACTACTCAAGAGGACGTCGTTATCAGGAGAAAGAAAACTGGCGTTCTACGGATCGGAGCGTGGAATGTCGGATCCCTTAATCGGGCAGGTAGGTTAGAAAATTTAAAAAGGGAAATGGCTAGGTTAAAGTTAGATATAGTGGAAATTAGTGAAGTTCGGAGGCAGTAGGAACAAGACTTTAGGTCAGGTGATTACAGGGTTATAAATACAAAATCAAATAATGCAGGAGTAGGTTTAATAATGAATAAAAAAATAGGAGTGCGGGTTAGCTACTACAAACAGCATAGTGAACACATGATTGTGGCCCAGATAGACACAAAGCCCATGCCTACTACAGTAGTACAAGTTTATATGCCAACTAGCTGTGCAGATGATGAAGAAATAGATGAAATGTAAGACGAGATAAAAGAAATTATTCAGTTAGTAATAGTCATGGGTGACTGGAATTCGTCAGTAGGAAAAGGGAGTGAAGGAAACATATTAGGTGAATATGGAATGGGGGAAGAAATGAAAGAGGAAGCCGCCTTGTAGAATTTTGCACAGAGCATGACTTAATCACAGCTGACACTTGGTTCAAGAATCATAAAAGAAGGTTGTACACCTGGAAGAATCCTGGAGATACTAAAAGGTATCAGATAGATTATATAATGGTAAGACAGAGATTTAGGAACCAGGTTTTAAATTGTAAGTCATTTCCAGGGGCAGATGTGGATTCTGACCACAATCTATTGGTTATGAACTGCAGATTAAAACTCAAGAAACTGCAAAAAAGGTGGGAATTTAAGGAGATGGGACCTGGATAAACTGAAAGAACCAGTGGTAGTACAGAGTTTCAGGGAGAGCATAAGGGAACTATTGACAGGATTGGGGGAAAGAAATACAGTAGAAGAAGAATGGGTAGCTTTGAGGGATGAAGTAGTGACGGCAGCAGACGATCAAGTAGGTAAAAAGACGAGGGCTAATAGAAATCCTTGGGTAACAGAAGAAATATTGAATTTAATTGATGAAAGGAGAAAATATAAAAATGCAGTAAATGAAGCAGGCAAAAAGGAATACAAACGTCTCAAAAATGAGATCGACAGGAAGTGCAAAATGGCTAAGCAGGGATGGCTAGAGAACAAATGTAAGGATGTAGAGGCTTGTCTCACTAGGGGTAAGATAGATACTGCCTACAGGAAAATTAAAGAGACCTTTGGAGAGAAGAGAACCACTTGTATGAATATCAAGAGCTCAGATGGATACCCAGATCTAAGCAAAGAAGGGAAGGCAGAAAGGTGGAAGGAGTATATAGAGGGTTTATACAAGGGCGATGTGCTTGAGGACAATATTATGGAAATGGAAGGGATGTAGATGAAGACGAAATGGGAGATAAGATACTACGTGAAGAGTTTCACAGAGCACTGAAGGACCTGAGTCGAAACAAGGCCCCGGGAGTAGACAACATTCCATTAGAACTACTGTAGGCCTTGGGAGAGACAGTCATGACAAAACTCTACCATCTGGTGAGCAAGATGTATGAAACAGGCGAAATACCTTCAGACTTCATGACGAATATAATAATTCCATTCCCAAAGAAAGCAGGTGTTGACAGATGTGAAAATTACCGAACAATCAGTTTAATAAGTCACAGCTGCAAAATACTAACACGAATTCTTTACAGACGAATGGAAAAACTGGTAGAAGCGGACCTCGGGGAAGATCAGTTTGGATTCCGTAGAAATGTTGGAACACGTGAGGCAATATTAACCTTACGACTTATCTTAGAAGAAAGATTAAGAAAAGGCAAACCTACGTTTCTAGCATTTGTAGACTTAGAGAAAGCTTTTGACAACGTTAACTGGAATACTCTCTTTCAAATTCTGAAGGTGGCAGGGGTAAAATACAGGGAGCGAAAGGCTATTTACAATTTGTACAGAAACCAGATGGCAGTTATAAGAGTCGAGGGGCATGAAAGGGAAGCAGTGGTTGGGAAATGTGTGAGACAGGGATGTAGTCTCTCCCCGATGTTATTCAATCTGTATATTGAGCAAGCAGTAAAGGAAACAAAAGAAAAATTCGGAGTAGGTATTAAAATTCATGGAGAAGAAATAAAAACTTCGAGGTTCGCCGATGACATTGTAATTCTGTCAGAGACAGCAAAGGACTTGGAAGAGCAGTTGAACGGAATGGACAGTGTCTTGAAAGGAGGATATAAGATGAACATCAACAAAAGCAAAACGAGGATAATGGAATGTAGTCAAATGAAATCGGGTGATGCTGAGGGAATTAGATTAGGAAATGAGACACTTAAAGTAATAAAGGAGTTTTGCTATCTAGGGAGTAAAATAACTGACGATGGTCGAAGTAGAGAGGATATAAAATGTAGACTGGCAATGGCAAGGAAATCGTTTCTGAAGAAGAGAAATTTGTTAACGTCGAGTATAGATTTAAGTGTCAGGGAGTCGTTTCTGAAAGTATTTGTATGGAGTGTAGCCATGTATGGAAGTGAAACATGGACGATAACTAGTTTGGACAAGAAGAGAATAGAAGCTTTCGAAATGTGGTGCTACACAAGAATGCTGAAGATAAGGTGGGTAGATCACGTAACTAATGAGGAGGTATTGAATAGGATTGGGGAGAAGAGAAGTTTGTGGCACAACTTGACTAGAAGAAGGGATCGGTTGGTAGGACATGCTTTGAGGCATCAAGGGATCACAAATTTAGCATTGGAGGGCAGCGTGGAGGGTAAAAATCGTAGAGGGAGACCAAGAGATGAATACACTAAGCAGATTCAGAAGGATGTAGGTTGCAGTAGGTACTGGGAGATGAAGAAGCTTGCACAGGATAGAGCAGCATGGAGAGCTGCATCAAACCAGTCTCAGGACTGAAGACCACAACAACAACAATGGATTTATTTATCGAGTGTCATTTTTTATTCAGTACACTGTTGTTATGTTAGTATATGTAGTCATTCTGTCTTCTGGATTGTGAGTGAAGTTGTGGACTCTAAAAAACGGTGTGCCAAGTGGAGAAGTCGAAAAATTGGTTACATACCGATCTGTTCGAGTTCAGTAGAGAAGTGACAGCAGCGGAGGCAGCCAGACACACTTGCGCCGTGCATGGAGATAATGCCATTGCTGAGAGCACCGCAAAAAAATAACTCTCTGGTTTTGAGGAGGATCGTTATGGCGTTATTGACTCTCCACGTTCAGGAAAAACTTCGGTGTGTGATGAAGATCTTTTAAACTTGTTAATCCGCAGTGTTCCACGTTAGTTTACTTGAGAAATGGAAAATGTAATGAAATGTGATCATTCAACCATCGTGCAACATTTGCATGGAATGGGGAAAGTACTAAAATTGGGTGTATGGTTACCGTATGCACTATGCCGAAACCAAAAAAATTTATGAGGGTCTTATGTGAATCTTTGCTTGCTTGTCATCAATTGGCTTGTTTGCAAAACCCGCCATTCCTCTCCTATATCGCTACTGGTGACGAGATGTCGTTTCTTTAAACTAACATAAGCAAAGAGAGGAATGGATTAGTCCAAACGAAGCAGCAACTGGCCGCGCAAAGGACTGCGAACATCCACAAAAGATAATGTTACGCATCTAGTGGAACAGCGACAGTGTGGTGTACTACGAATTGTTTACCTGAGGTGTAACAATCACTGCTGACGTTTATTGTCAACGACTAAGACGTCTTGTAGCCCCAATCAAAAATAACGACCAAGAAAGCTGTTTGAACTGGTGCTTCTCCACGATACCACCCGCTAACATTATACTAGACTGGGAATAAACACCATTTAGGAGTTGGGTTGTGAAGTCATTTGGCACCCACCTTCTTCGCCTGATCTTGCACCCTCAGATTTTCAACTTTTTCCACTCTCTATCGAACGACCTTCATGGAATTTCCTTTCCGGGTGAAAATGAGCTCCGAACATACATCGACGGATTAGTCACCCCAAAACTATGTCGTTTCTACAACCACGGAGGTGAAGAGTTACTCGAGCGTTGGTAGACTGCTGTAAATAATGAAGGAGAATGTGTTATTCACGACAGATATCTCTATTACATATATATCCGTTGTGTTTAATGAAAAAACACTGTGAACTGACGCACCAACCTAATAATAATAATAAGGTGCAGCAAACGTATCAGGTTCCTAACGAAACAGCACATTTTTTTAAAAGTGGGGCTGAGAAGTCCCGTCTGATCGTAAAGGCTTAATAAACAGGAGATCGTAATTATATGCTCAAGGAAAAAAGTCTTAGCACAAAGAGGCCGTTGTGCCACATAAACTAAAGTTGGTAGGTGTGTTTCTATATCTGAAAGATGATGTGTATTCAAATTTCTCGCCAGTCACCTAAGAGTGGTGGTAGTGGTGCCGTTATCAGGATGCAAATCAGGTTACCTATTTTATATACTTTATGTATAATAAGTCGTGAGTGTAAAGTAACTTCGGGATTGGACGTGGTGATTCGATTTTAGTCAAGAATGCCTGTAAGGCGACAAAAATAGCATTATCAACATCTAACTGAGTCCGTAGTAGGTCGTGTAGTAAGCGAAAGAGAACTGCATGTTCCTTTGCAATATTTCGGAATGACTTAGCAGGAGTGTAACCAGTGTACATGACTGCTGGTTTCGGTGGTCACGAGAATGTACGGTCACAAGAATACCGGCCTTCGGACGGCCACGTGGCACTGCCGAGAGGGAAGACCATCATGTTCCGCGTATGGCTTTGACGCATCGTATTGCATCTGCAGCAATAATTTGAGCACCAGTTGGCACCATTCTGACACAGCGGACTGTTACACATCGGTTACCTCTCGGACAGCCCCGAGCAAGGCGCCCTGTAGTGTGACTTCCGCTGACCTCAAACGACCGCCATTCATTACTCTCGTGACGTGAAGCGACAACTCATTGGAGAGCAGGCTGGAGGTCCATTTTGTTTTCTGATTAGAGCTCATTCTGCCTCGGAGGCAGTGATGGCCGTATGTTGATGAGAGGGAGGTCAGTTCTAGACGCGCCGGACCTTCACCTGCAATTATATTCTGGGGTGCGATTTCGTATTACAGCAAGAGCATTCTCATGATTATTCCACGCACCTGGACAGCATATTTGTAAGTCAATTTTGGTAATTCGACCAGTTTACTGCCATTTATGAACAGCATTCCAGAGGGTGTTTTCCAACAGGATAGGTCTCGCTCACATACCGCTGTTGTAATCCAATCCAGAGTTTCCTATGTTGCCTTGGCCGACTCTATCACCCGATCTGTCTGCAATGGAGCACATATAGGCCATAATCGCACAACAACTCCAGTACCATCCTCAACCAATACTAACCCTCCATGTAGCGACTGGGTAAGGGCAACAGCATGGGACACCTTCAGACAAGTTGACATCCGGCACATGTACAAGACAATGCATGCTCTTTTGCATGCTTGCATTCAAAGTATATTATATTACAGACAATAAAGTTTGTCCTACCCGAGAACCATCCTTATCGATCCCGTGAGATTTTTTTTTTAATTAAAAACAATATTCACTTATAATTTGGTGGCCAGCATTTCACTTTTGCATTGATTTTCCACGTCCTTAAATTAATCTGTGATTTTGCAATATTAATAAGTTAAATATGTTACCTACACAAATGGATTCCAGAAATTTCATTACTCTACATTATTTACTTTTTATTGTCGTGATTTCTTTTTGTCAGTGTAGTTTCTGTAAGAGATGGTAAAAAAATTTGTAACTGTCATCTCTAAAAATAAATTTAGTTCCATGCAGTTTCTTGTCCGTAGTTGTGGTGCACATTGAAATCCCGGTCCCGGTACCGTTGCAGGCTTCTATGGCGTGAAATCTGAATGACGTAAATCACCACTCATTTAACAATGGGCCGCGCCAATTTCTTTTGGCTCATCTAGTGGATTGCTACAGTACCGGTGTCGGAAGTTCAATGTTTACAAACGGCTGCAGACACGTTCCAGCAAAATATTGCGTACCATTATCTTTTCAGGGTCATCGTTACAACTTCATTAGCAGCTCCTCATAGTAGATTGTCTCTCCATTATGTCGTTCTCCCTGTTACGATCACTTAGTGTTGTAATGTTGCCACATCGATAAATCTGTTGCCAGAGGGAGAGGGGCAGGATAAGAGCACATTGTCCTTAAGCTACCACTAGTCCTTCCAGGAAATATTGGCTTCTCTTTGTGTTGGTGTGATTAAGGGCAACAATGTTTGTAGTTCATGTTGTAACGTGGGCTGTAGCTGACATGCCTGAAAGCCTCTTCACCTTCTGCTGAAGTGGAACCACGCCATGCAGGTGTTAACATTACAGCTCAAGAACTGGCGCCACCACAGTTTAACTATGGCTAATAATTGTTCGGAATGGTCGTCAATTACTTTAATCCACATCATAATAGCCTATGTATTAATTCAAAATACAAGTAATTTGATGTTCACAAAATTTCTGCACACAATTTTGGATTTATGGGGGATCCACAGCCTAAAGAACCTTAATAAAAGTAAACATAGCCGTGGCAGGCTGTAATGCCATATTTATTTAATCGTGCGTTTAGCTCCTTCCGACTATGCATCACCGTCGAGCTCCTCTAAAATCGAAGGTGGGGAAACACACCAAGGTCTTTATATATAACCAAGTGCAAATAACATATCACACACCTCACATTATGACATTACAGCACAAATGTCTTACTTACATTTCTGACATGTTTTCCTCATGTCATTTTCAAAACACTCTCAATTACAAGTGAAAAGTCGTCTTATGCTGTTTTTTTTTACGAATGGATCCACACTACAATGACACCCTTTCAGATCATATTATGAACTTTGCTCTATGTACAGCAACATGGTGACTGAAATCAACGGAAAATTAGTTATCATAGATTCATATTCATCCATAGACCTTAAGACTCTCGGTAGCACTTATTATAGGCACGTTACAAACGTTCTTACCAGACTTTGCTGATGTCACGCTTAAAAACTGTCAGCGACCGAAGCAAACGCAATGGCATACAGATAGGCATAAAAAATTGTATACAGTACATAGAACATCAATGGGTAAACTACATTTACTTTAAACATCATATTAACAAAAATTTACGTGAGGTATGGACAAAATTCCACAAATAATACCAGTAGAGCACTCCATCAACTCCATGCGTGCCACGTATAACGAATTCCTTATGTCGTAAGTCATCAGCGTCTGAAAGCTTTATCTAGACGCACAGAAGCCAGACCTAAGTATTTGGAAGGAAATATAAGATGCTTTTTAAGTAACAATCAATACACAGCGCGTGAAAGTGTGGTAATCAAATGTCAACTGCATAATAAAACTTATCAAGCGGTGTTGAGAACATCAAATACTTTGTAAGTTGCAGTGTATGATAATATCGGTAGAAAGAGAAATAACGTGGAAAATACCTATAAATGAAGAGAAAGGAACCGTTGAGACAGCAAGTGTTATGTGGCCACATACATTAAGCATAACACGGAAATAAAAGTGTAAAACTGGATGTCATACTACTAAAAGAAAAAAACTGTTTTTTAAGATATGTGTTCAACATTCACTACCTCATACATTATTGCCTCTAATTTGGAGCGAGTACAAGATATTCTTTGAAGAATGATACAAGGTAAACAACAAAAGAGTAGGATGGGGCATATGTATAAAATATTGTACGACGCATATCAAGGAAACAGATATGCTAAGACACGCTACTTATCAAGAATAAAAAAAGGTGTCAACAGTTGTACAATAAAGGGAGGAACAGAAAAATACATAGCACTTGCAACAAGAAGTGTAGGAGTCACCACTAGTTACACAATTAACGGTTATAATGTCGTCGTGATAAAAATTCCGTTATAAAGTAGAAAATTACCTACAAAAACATTTTGCATAGTTTAATAGAAATACAATGTACTTGCAAAATCACGTGGGAAAATAACGGAAAAAATAGGGAATTGTTAGCACTACAATTGTATAAGGCCACGTAAAAGTTACTATAACTAAAACAGAGCATTTTGTAACAATAAAATTCAACATTACATCATGCCCTTCTGTATACGCAAAGATTCCAAAATATTATTCACACTGTCATACACATGCCTCTAATATGGAAACAAATCACCTACTTTGAGCTCATATATATTGTAACTAATAGCAGAACTGAGGAAGGAACAAATTATTGTATGTGACTCGAGTTACCGTTGAGCTAAGCTAAACTATTTATTAAGAACAAACACGGTATCGGTAGATAAAAATGTAGGGAAGGTCATCAAGAAAAAAACAAGCAATACGACATGAAGGAGCCATTACTGTGTACACAATGTATACAATGTATACAATGTATACAAGTATACTGTCGTCTCGATATAGCATATGTTATAAGCTTATACAATAATAAAACCCTTAGGGAAGCGTTGAGTGTAAACACGAATTGTCGAAGACAAGAGCTGTTAAGAATGAAACTGATTACGCCCGACCAAGACACACAGGAAGGCATCGGAGGTTGCATTAAAACGCAAAAGCAATATCGAAATACAATGCACAGGGCCTAACATGAAACGTTTTAAAATCCTCCAGGAAATTCCAGTCTTTCAAATCCATTTTTGCACCTAGAACACGTTCTGGATGCTTATTAAAACTGATATAAATTTCCAATTCTTCGCAGCTATTCATCAACATACCTTTACTAGTAACATCAAAACTTCTAATGCATCAGGGCCGTTCGCTGTATGTTTTTTAGCACGTAAGTGTTTGCTCAACGACGATTTGTTAATAGTACTAATATTCATATGTTCCCTTAGTCTAGTTTCGTAATTTCTCGGCGTTTTTCCCACGTAATGTTTTTCACAGTCATGACAAATGACTTTATAGATGCCATATTGCATCATTACTTCAGCCTTGGGGCTATTATGGTGAAGAGATAGGTCAATCTGATTTCGTGTGCGAAAACTTACCTGTTCCTTCGTATCACAGGATACCTCAGCTATCTCAGCAGAAAAGCGCCCATAGTAAGGCAATGTAGCATACTTCACATTTTCTCGAGGCTGCTCCTTTGTTAGTGTAATACCATCTACATTTGCTCTACTGTGGTATTCACCTTTTTATTGTGCATACCTGAAACATTCTACGGTCATAACGGTTTCTAATCTGTTTCCTCCAACGTGGCTAATTCTTTACGCACTTCCTTCCCATCAGGAGCAATGAGTGTCATCCTACTTATCATCGCTTGAAACCCTGTTCGTTTATTTGAATCAATATGACATAAGTCGTTTTCGAGAATAATATCCGTTGTCGTGGGCTGATGGTGGATGCCAAAGCTATGTGTGACCCTAATGTCTTCTGTTTTCACTCCATAAAACTAATACTTTTACCTCTTTCTACCTCAATTGTGAAATTAATACTGGGCTGTAAGCTATTCAGTTGAAGGATCATCAGATTATTTCCGTCTACTGTACCATTAAATTGCACCAGGGGTGTCCTCAACGTATCTTTTGTAGTAAATTATCTTATTCACTGTGTGTTTATACATTTCAGGAAACAAATTTTCAATTTGGTTGACAAGGATTTCTGCTAGGGTGCCTGCAAGACAGCTCCCCATTGCTAAGCCCTCAGTTTGCAGTTATAAGACAGTATCAGCTGAAGTAATTCACTAATTTCTCTGTTCAAACAGCTCTGAGCGCTATGGGACTTAACACCTGAGGTCATCAGTCCCCTATAACTTAGAACTACTTAAACCTAACTAATTCACAGTAATTTCTCACTTATCTCTTGCAAACTGATTCTCTTATACTTCCGTACATTGTTGCTAATCATCTCAATGGTTTGTGCTAATGAAAAATTGGTTACTAAGTTATATCAAAAGAAACGAACTCTCCCGTGCCCGATATCTGTATGTCTTCAATATGCAGCAGAATCTTTCACATTGTGTTTGGTCTCAAACGTGTAGTCGTCTCTAATCATGGAATCTAATTTCGTGGTTAACTTATAAGCTATCAGTGGTTAACTTAATAACTGTCAGTAGACTTGATGATCGAACTAACAGGAATGTTGTTCTTATGTACCTTTCATTGAGCTCTAAGAACTGGGACCTTAGGGGTCATAACGATGCTTCCTCTGGTGTCTTCATGAGTTTGAATGAAGCTGCATCCTTTAACTGTCATTTTGGTTCAAATGGTTCAAAAATGGTTCAAATGGCTCTGAGTGCTATGGGACTTAATATCTGAGGTCATCAGTCCCCTAGAACTTAGAACTACTTAAACCTAAGTAACCTAAGGACATCACACATCCATGCCCGAGGCAGGATTTGAACTTGCGATCGTAGCGGTCGCGCGGTTCCAGACTGAAGCGCCTTGAAATGCTCGTCCACATCGGCCGGCCTGTCATTTTGATCACAGCATTGAATTTATTATTTGGATTAACAAGTGAGTTTCGCGATTTTATTATTAGCAAGGAATTCCTCTACTTTCGTATTATAACACACTTGGTTTAAAGAACCATAGTATCCCTCTTATTTGCCATAACTGCTACGGATATCTTATCTTCTAACTTGCTGTTTATTACATGTAGAGTTCTAGTCTCGAATGCATTAAACTCCTGTCTGTTTTTTGTCCCATAATCTGCCTTAGAATAATTGTCGCTACTTTACAAGTGATGCTATTGTACTCATGCACTGACAACTGAGCCGTATCTAGTTCCACTTTATTATTAGGAATGATGTTTTGAATTTCAATTTTGCGTAACTTTGATTTAACAGTGAGCTTCAAGCCCCTGTCCAAAACTTCAGTCTCCACATTGAAGAAAGTTACATTCGACAAGTAGATTACTGTGTAAAAAAAATTTAGAATTACATGTAGAGGGTTGAGCTTCTCATCATTGCAAACCTCATTACTTCTTATCTGAACCAATTTACGTAACTTATTACTTTGTCTCGCACTAATTTTGTCACAAACTATACATAAATTTGTAACGCACTGTACACCTCATGGAGCTGTGAAGGTGACGATACCTCGCTCACTTTCAAATATGCTATGATTTAACACGGCTTTTTGCTTACCTTCATCCTGTAGCTCATATTTGATTCAAATTTTTTCGCCGTGGCTTTCACATTCGTGGCTGCTGGTGAATACCACTTCATTGTTACGTTTACGTACTTCTGTACCACCTCCTTCTGCAGACAACTTTTATTCACCTGTTTTTATTCTTTTAACTTCAGAAGCTTTATTCAAATACGTCGGTATTTAATTACAGATCCCAAGCTGTTCTAGGCAAAGTCCTTAAAATTTTGTATTTGTGGGAAGCCATAGCTTTCAGACCTTCAATAAACGTACATGTGGGCGGTAGTAAGCTGTACTGCGATTTTTATTTCGTCGTGCGGTTAGCTAAACTCGACTACGCATCATTGTTAAGGTCCTCTAGAACCAACATACATCGTCCTTATAAATAACACTTCGACACCTCACATGATAAGTCATTACTGGTCAAATTTCTTACATACATTTGTGGCATCTGTATGTGTATATTTTAATACGTTAAGCAACCTCAGCAGAATTTCCCACATTGTGACGTTTGATTGTGCTCTAAGAATTCGGACCTTTGGACTCATAACGATGCGTTTTCTGCTAATTTGATCACAGAGTATGAAGTTCTATAAATTATACACATTTTTAATAAAAGTATTGAATTCGTTAGTGAGATAACAAGTTAATTTCTTTGTTGTTACTCGAAATAACGACTCTAGTTTCGTATTATAATCCGCTTGGTTCAAAAGAACCGAAGTGATCCCCTTATCTGTCTTAACTGCAATGGCAATCTTATCTTTTAACTTATTATTTATTCCCTGTAGAACTCTACCCTCGTATGCATTAGAACGCCTTTCAGTTCTGTCCCGCATAATCTGCTTTTCTATAACTTTCGCTACTTTACAAGTGATTCTGTTGTACTCATGGACTTACGATATAAGGCAATCGTTTTGTCTGGCACGTCAACAGTTGACGGAGTGTTCTGTTTCTATTAGTTGTTGAATTTTGTATGTACCTCATGTATATTTTTTCCTAACACAATATGTAAAATAATTTAGTTTGCCTATTGATATGCCACGTACTGTATACAATCTTTTATGTCCGTTTGTTTGCCCTAATGAATTCTTTGATCAGTGACTGTTCTTAAACATGACGTCAACTACGTCTGGCACGCAAGAAATATATGCAACTAGCCTATCATTTGTCCTATCAATTGTCTTAAAGTCTTTGGATGAATATGAATCGCTGACAACAAATAACCAGCTGCTAACAGTTACTGTGTGGTTGTACACAGGGCGAAGTTCGGAATGTGATCTTAAATGGTGTCACTTTAGTGCGGATCCTTTCGAAAAGTTACAGAATATGACCACTTTTTACTTGTAATTAAGAGTGATTTGAAAACGGCGTGAAATACAGATGTGACATATGTAAGTAATTTGTGCTGACATAGTGTTTGGTGTACTTGGGAATGTAAAACAAGTAAGTTCGTTAGACGCCAGGAAGGCAGATGGTATCCCCATAAGATTATATGTAGACTGTGCTACAAATATCGCACCATTCTTATGCATCATCTGTCAGAGATCATTGGAACATCGGAAAGTTCCACGGGACTGGAAGAAGGCCCAGGTCATAGCAATCTATAAAAAAGGTAGAAAATCGGATGCACAAATTAATGGCCAATTTCACTCACATCGACTTGTTGTAGAATCATGGAACATATTTTGAGTTTAGACATAATGACTTTTCTAGACTCTGAGAAGTTCATCTGCAGAAACCATCACGGTTTTAGGAAACAGCAGTCATGCGAGACACAGCTGGCCCTCTTTGTGCATGATATACAACAGGCTCTACATACCGATTCCCAGGTTGATACCATATTTCTCGACTTTCGAAAGGCGTTCGACTCAGTTCCACTCTGTTGCTTGATACAAAAAGTGCGCGCTTACGATCTGTCCGATGACATACGCGGTTTGATAGAAAGTATTCTAACAGACAGGGAGCAGAATGTCATCCTGAATAGGGTGACTTCAACAGAAACAATCGTAACTTCAGGCGTGCCCCATGGCAGCCTAATAGGTCCACTGCTTTTTACGACTTACATAAACGATCTGGTTGATGGTATTGACAGCGGCATTAGACTGTTTGCCGATGATGCTGTAGTCTACAGGAATGTAGTATCACACGAATGTTGTGAACGAATCAATGAGGATTTGCAGATAATAAATGCGTGGTGTAATGACTGTCAGTTACCTCTCAATATTAGTAAGTGTAACCTACTGCGTATAACAAGACGAAAATCATCATTAATGTACGTGTACAAAATAAATGCCCAGTCTTTGGAAGCGGTAACATCTGTCAAGTATCTGGGTGTGACTATTCGAAATGATCTCAAATGGAATGTTCAGATTACACAAATAACATGCTAGGCGAACTCTAGAGTGCGGTTTATTGGTATAATCCTGTAGCGATGCAGTCCTTCAAGAAAGGAAATTGCTTACAATACGTTGGTTCGTCCTGTATTACAGTAATGTTCGTCTGTATGGTACCCTTACCATTTGGGTCTGATTCAAGAGATTGAAAAGGTCCAAAGAAGAACGGCAAGATTCGTGACTGGTACATTTAGCTATCGCGAGAGCTTTATAAATCCCACAGAAAGTCTGAAGTGGGACACACTTGCAGATAGACGAAGCGCTAAACGGAAGGGGCTGCTCACTAAATTCCGAAATACGATCTTCGCCGAGGATGTAGAACTTATATTATTACCACCAACTTTCAGGTCGGTCAATGATCACCATTCAAAGATGAGGGAAATTAGAGCCCGTACTTTCTAAAATCATTGGGGGATGTGGCAACAAAACGACTATTCACGTTGGTGTGCAGAATATATGAGTCTGGCGACATACCATCTTACTTTCGGAAAAGCATCATCCACACAATTCCGAAGACGGCAAGAGCTGACAAGTGCGAGAATAATCGCACAATCAGCTTAACAGCTCACGCATCGAAGCTGCTTACAAGATTAATATACACAAGAATGGTAAAGAAAATTGAGAATGCGCTAGGTGATGATCAGTGTGGCTTTAGGAAAAGTAAAGGGACGAGAGAGGCAATTCTTACGTTACGGCTAATAATGGAAGCAAGGCTAAAGAAAAATCAAGGCACTTTCATAGGATTTGTCGACCTGGAAAAGCGTTCGACAATATAAAATGGTGCAAGATGTTCGAGATTCTGAAAAAAGTAGTGGTAAGCTATAGGGAGAGACGGGTCATATACAATATGTACAACAACCAAGAGGTAATAATAACAGTGGACGATCAAGATCGAAGTGCTCGTATTAAGAAGGGTGTAAGACAAGGCTGTAGCCTTTCGCCCCTACTCTTCAATCTGTACATCAAGGAAGCAATGATGGAAATAAAGGAAAGGTTCAGGAGTGGAATTAAAATACAAGGTGAAAGGATATCAATGATACGATTCGCTGATGACATTGCTATCCTGAGTGAAAGTGAAGAAGAATTAAATGATCTGCTGAACGGAATGAACAGTCTAATGAGTACACAGTATGGTTTGAGAGTAAATCGGAGAAAGATGAAGGTAATGAGAAGTAGTAGAAATGAGAACAGCGAGAAACTTAACATCAGGATTGATGGTCACGAAGTCAATGAAGTTAAGGAATTCTGCTAGGCAGCAAAATAACCAATGACGGACGGAGCAAGGAGGACATCAAAAGCAGACTCGCTACGGCAAAAAAGGTATTGCTGCCCAAGAGAAGTCCACTAATATCAAATACCGGCCTTAATTTGAGGAAGAAATTTCTGAGGATGTACGTCTGGAGTACAGCATTGTATGGTAGTGAAACATGGACTGTGGGAAAACCGGAACAGAAGAGAATCGAAGCATTTGAGATGTGGTGCTATAGGCGAATTTTGAAAATTTGGTGGACTGATAAGGTAAGGAATGAGGAGGTTCTACGCAGAATCGGAGAGGAACTGAATATGTGGAAAACACTGATAAGGAGAAGGGACAGGATGATAGGACATCTGCTAAGACATGTGGGAATGACTTCCATGGTACTAGAGGGAGCTGTACAGGGCAAAAACTGTAGAGGAAGACAGAGATTGAAATACAACCAAATAATTGAGGACGTAGGTTGCAAGTGCTACTCTGAGATGAAGAGGTTAGCACAGGAAAGGAATTCGTGGCGGGCCGCATCAAACCAGTCAGTAGACTGATGACCAAAAAAAAAAAAAAAAACTGGCGTTCAGACAATCGATTTTTCCCCGTGCGATCCGCGAGTGGAACAGAGGGGTGCAAATATGATTTTTGTGCAAATTCTGCTCTCCGCCACACACTTCTTGGTGACTAGCGGAATATATATGTAGATGTAGAATGTTTTATCTTAATGTGGGGCGTCTAAAATGTTATTTACATACGGGGATGTATGCAGGCAATGTAGTGCTTTTCTATGATGGTTTTAGAGAAGCTCGACAATGACGCGTCGTCGAAATTAACTAATGGCACGAGTGAATAAAATTCGCATTATGTCCTACTGTGGACAATGCCTACATTTATTTTCACACAAGATACAAAAAGATTCAAAAAATTTACCAAAGAGCAGTGGTAAGTAAGATGAGGGGTGTTTCTCTCTCTAATTTGGTTTTAACTCATCTTGCAAGCTTCTTTTGTTCCATTTGTATGACTTTTCTGATGACTAGAAATCTACTCTGTAGCAGAAGAAAAAGACGATGGTATGAAACCCAGCTCTCGCTATTCGTCCACGAGACTCAGAGGGCCATAGACACGGGTTCCCAGGTACATCGCGTGTTTCTTGACTTCCGCAAGGCGTTCGATACAGTTCCACACAGTCATTTAATGAGCATATGGACTATTAAAATAGTTGTGTGATTGGACTGAAGAGTTCCTAGATAACAGAACGCAGCATGTCATTCTCAATGGAGAGAGGCCTTCCGAAGTAAGAGTGGTTTTAGGTGTGCCGCAGGGGAGTATCGTAGGACCGTTGCTATTCACAATACACAAAATGACCTTGTGGAAAACATCGGAAGTTCACTGAGGCTTTTGTAGAAGGTGCTGTGGTATATCGAGAGGTTGTAAGAATGGAAAATTGTACTGAAATGCAGGAGGATCTGCAACGAATTGACTCATGGTGCAGGGAAGGCAATTGAATCTCAATGCAGACGAGTGTAATATGCTGCGAATACATAGAAAGAAGGATCCTTTATCATTAAGCTACAATATAGCAGGTTAGCAACTGGAAGCAGTTCATTCCATAAATTATCTGGTAGTAGGCATTGGGAGTTATTTTAAATGGAATGATCATATAAAGTTGATCGTCGGTAAAGCAGATGCCAGACTGAGATTGATTGGAAGAATCCTAAGGAAATGCAATCCGAAAATTAAGGAAGTAGGTTACAGTACGATTGTTCACCCACTGCTGGAATATTGCTCACCAGTGTGGTATCCGTAGCAGATGGGGTTGGTAGAAGAGATAGAGAAGATCCAACGGAGAGAAGCGCGCTTCTTCACAGGATCGTTTAGCAATCGCGAAAGTGTTACGGAGATGAAAGATAAACTCAAGTGGAAGACTCTTCAGGGGAGACGCTCAGTAGCTGGGTACGGGCTTTCGTTGAAGTTTCGAGAACATACCTTCACCTTCTGGTCAGGTGACTACAGGGTTATAAACACAAAATCAAATAGGGGTAATGCAGGAGTAGGTTTAGTAATGAATAGGAAAATAGGAAAGCGGGTTACCTACTACAAACAGCATAGTGAACGCATTGTTGTGGCCAAGATAGATACGAAGCCCACACCTACTACAGTATTACAAATTTATATGCCAACTAGCTCTGCAGATGACGAAGAAATTGAAGAAATGTATGATGAAATAAAAGAAATTATTCAGATTGTGAAGGGAGACGAAAATTTAATAGTCATGGGTGACTGGAACTCGAGTGTAGGAAAAGGGAGAGAAGGAAACATAGTAGGTGAATATGGATTGGGGCTAAGAAATGAAAGAGGAAGCCGCCTGGTAGAATTTTGCACAGAGCACAACATAATCATAGCTAACACTTGGTTTAAGAATCATGAAAGAAGGTTGTATACATGGAAGAACCCTGGAGATACTAAAAGATATCAGATAGATTATATAATGGTAAGACAGAGCTTTAGGAACCAGGTTTTAAATTGTAAGACATTTCCAGGGGCAGATGTGGATTCTGACCGCAATCTATTGGTTATGAACCGCAGATTAAAACTGAAGAAACTGCAAAAAAAGGTGGGAATTTAAGGAGAAGGCACCTGGATAAACTGACTAAACCAGAGGTAGTACAGAGTTTCAGGGAGAGCATAAGGGAACAATTGACAGGAATGGGGGAAAGAAATACAGTAGATGAAGAATGGGTAGCTTTGAGGGATGAAGTAGCGAAGGCAGCAGAGGATCAAGTAGGTAAAAAGACGAGGGCTAATAGTAATCCTTGGGTAACAGAAGAAATATTGAATTTAATTGATGAAAGGAGAAAATATAAAAATGCAGTAAATGAAGCAGGCAAAAAGGAATACAAACGTCTCAAAAATGAGATCGACAGGATGTGCAAAATGGCTAAGCAGGGATGGCTAGACGACAAATGTAAGGATGTAGAGGCCTATCTCACTAGGGGTAAGACAGATACTGCCTACAGGAAAATTAAAGAGACCTTTGGAGATAAGAGAACGACTTGTATGAATATCAAGAGCTCAGATGGAAACCCAGTTCTAAGCAAAGAAGGGAAGGCAGGAAGGTGGAAGGAGTATATAGAGGGTCTATACAAGGGCGATGTACTTGAGGACAATGTTATGGAACTGGAAGAGGATGTAGATGAAGATGAAATGCGAGATATGATACTGCCTGAAGAGTTTGACAGAGCACTGAAAGACCTGAGGCGAAACAAGGCCCCCGGAGTAGACAACATTCCATTGGAACTACTGACGGCCTTGGGAGAGCCAGTTCTGACAAAACTCTACCATCTGGTGAGCAAGATGTATGAAACAGGCGAAATACCCTCAGACTTCAAGAAGAATATAATAATTCCAATTCCAAAGAAAGCAGGTGTTGACAGATGTGAAAATTACCGAACTATCAGTTTAATAAGTCACAGCTGCAAAATACTAACACGAATTCTTTACAGACGAATCGAAAAACTAGTAGAAGCCAACCTCGGGGAAGATCAGTTTGGATTCCGTAGAAACACAGGAACACGTGAGGCAATACTGACCTTACGACTTATCTTAGAAGAAAGATTAAGGAAAGGCAAACCTACGTTTCTAGCATTTGTAGACTTAGAGAAAGCTTTTGACAATGTTGACTGGAATACCCTCTTTCAAATTCTAAAGGTGGCAGGGGTAAAATACAGGGAGCGAAAGGCTATTTACAATTTGTAGAGAAACCAGATGGCAGTTATAAGAGTCGAGGGACATGAAAGGGAAGCAGTGGTTGGGAAGGGAGTAAGACAGGGTTGTAGCCTCTCCCCGATGTTGTTCAATCTGTATATTGAGCAAGCAGTAAAGGAAACAAAAGAAAAATTCGGAGTAGGTATTAAAATTCATGGAGAAGAAATAAAAACTTTGAAGTTCGCCGATGACATTGTAATTCTGTCAGAGACAGCAAAGGACTTGGAAGAGCAGTTAAATGGAATGGACAGTGTCTTGAAAGGAGGATATAAGATGAACATCAACAAAAGCAAAACGAGGATAATGGAATGTAGTTTAATTAAGTCGGGTGATGCTGAGGGAATTAGATTAGGAAATGAGACACTTAAAGTAGTAAAGGAGATTTGCTATTTGATGAGCAAAATAAATGATGATGGTCGAAGTAGAGAGGATATAAAGTGTAGACTGGCAATGGCAAGGAAAGCGTTTCTGAAGAAGAGAAATTTGTTAACATCGAGTATAGATTTAAGTGCCAGGAAGTCATTTCTGAAAGTATTTGTATGGAGTGTAGCCATGTATGGAAGTGAAACATGGACGACAAATAGTTTGGACAAGAAGAGAATAGAAGCTTTCGAAATGTGGTGCTACTGAAGAATGCTGAAGATTAGATGGGTAGATCACATAACTAATGAGGAAGTATTGAATAGGATTGGGGAGAAGAGAAGTTTGTGGCACAACTTGACCAGAAGAAGGGATCGGTTGGTAGGACATGTTCTGAGGCATCAAGGGATCACCAATTTATTATTGGAGGGCAGCGTGGAGGGTAAAAATCGTAGAGGGAGACCAAGAGATGATTACACTAAGCAGATTCAGAAGGATGTAGGTTGCAGTAGGTACTGGGAGATGAAAAAGCTTGCACAGGATAGAGTAGCATGGAGAGCTGCATCAAACCAGTCTCAGGACTGAAGACCACAACAACAACCTTCACCGAGGAGTTTAGCAGTATATTGCTCCCTCCTACGTATATCTCGTGAAGAGACCATGAGGATAAAATCAGAGTGATTAGAGCCGACACAGAGGTATACCGACACTCTTTCCTTCCACGAACAATACGAGACTGGAATAGAACGGAGAGCCGATAGAGGTACTCAAAATATCCTCCGCCACACACCGTCAGATGGCTTGCGGGGTATGGATGTAGATGTAGACGAAATAACGATGAGAACACCAAACCTAGACGTTCTTATGTATTCACCTTTACTTTAATTACCTTCTTACCTTCCTCTTCAGTTCCTTTAACTGATAGTCAATGTACAGATTACATATAATTTTGGAATGATTAAAACGTAATTCAGTTACATCCCAAAAATTAAATATTAAGTTTTCTGTATTATGAGAGATGGCGGTTTTTATAGTATTTGCCACAAAAAGCGTTTTTAAGTAGCACAATTTATAGAACAGAGTGTTTGGATTCAAAAAGTTTTTATTTTTGTTGAGAAGGCAGGACGCGTCATTGTCGAGTGTTGGTAGAATCGGATCTGATGAGCTGAGCTGTACTGGTGCAGAGATTTATTTCATTCTGGAATGCAGTTGTTCCAACTTTTAACATATCTAATAAGGTAATAACTAGCTATTTTGTCTCATGTGATAGCGCTGGCATTGCACGAAACGGAATGTAGCGTATAGGGACCATTTTGAGTTTAAGCATTTACAGTATTGTATCCTGTGTCTTACGTGCCGAAATGTTGTCTGTTTAAGCACTACATTAAATACACTAACTCAGGAAAGGATCACATCACTCTTCATGATTTAATTTTTAGAGGAAGGAGTGGAAAAGCAAGTATTACCTAAACTTAATTTCGTGAGGTTTCTATTCCATACCTACAATTACAATAATTGGTAATTACAACGATAGACAATGCTTTGTATTGACACAGGCTGCAAGGAGCGCGGCCCAGCAACCGAAACCTGGTCACAGTCCATCGGCCAATGCCCTGCCAGTTCAGTGGCGCCAGCAGAGTTAACTCCTCCGCAACTAGTGCTCTCGCGTATCAACAAGAGAGACGTTACACGCACTCCCGCCGCATCATCGACTGACCTATAGATTTCGCCACACTAGGCCATCGACCCGCACCAAGCGTTTCGACACAGTCTCGGTCAATGTGGCCTTCCGCAACTGTCAGTACGTGGAAACGGGATTTAAACCACCAGCACCAACCTGTCAGCAAGAAGCCAGAGTTTGGCCGTCCAATGACGTACAACCTGTGTCGGACGTCGCCGCATCTATGACACAGCCTCCGACTGGCCACGAACCAACGACCACTGCTTGCGTGTCCAACACGAGCACAGGGACGTTGCCTCGCTGCCGCACCGCCACCTTGCAGCCGATAGCTGCCATCCGCCAACAAGCTGTGGTAGTCGGGCCGCCTGCAAACGGCACACCCATACCGGCGTGTTGGGCTCTGAGCATCACCTCCTGTTCGAGTATAACCTCTAGCCATCTTTAGCTATTTCATATGGTTTGTTGGTTGCTTGATTTTGGGAGAGGGGACCAAACACCGAGGTCATCGGTCCCTTCGGTTTACGGAAAGATGGAAGCAAGTCGTCCGTGCCCTTTCACAAATCCATCCCGGTACTTGCCTGCAGTGATTTAGGGAAGGCATATGTGCTGAATCATGTCTCTTCGCGTTGACCAATAAAGTGTTCTTTAAACTGACTGTCTACTTTCTTCACCTGTTCGATCGCCAACTTCCAGCAGACAACCACTCACTCTCTCCTGCCCTACAGACAGCCCATTACTGTACAAATGTTCACATTCCATTAATTAATATACAGTCATATCACAATAGTTGTCAAGTCATTCGATATTGATCCTCCGCCTCCAATTTCCTCATTTTGCGGGATTCTAAGGTAAGAATGTTCGGACACGGAATGCACATCCCTTGATACGATTATTAATATGTGATTTGCTGTCGGTTGGCTTACTCTCGTTGCTCGTAGCGACATTTATTTATGAACATGTGTCCTGTTATTGAAAAAGTGTGATAATGATCTCTCCAGTGGCAACATATTCCGGAATAGTGCCATATTGGAATCTCCTGGAGGGGTGCCAGGAGGAAGGTGAGAGAAACACATAGTAAGCAACGGGAAGGATAACGTTCTACGAGTCGGGGCGTAGAATTCCACAAATTTGAACTTTTTAGGGAAGCTAGAAAATCTGAGACGGGAAATGCTAACGGTGAATCTAGATATAGTGTGGGTCAGTGAAGCGAAATGGAAAGAACATAAAGATTTTTGGTCAGAGGAGTATAGGGTAGTATCAACAGCAACAGAAAATGGTATAACGTTTATAGGATTCGTTATGCGTAGGAGGATAGGGCTGAATGTGAGTGAATGTGAATGTGTGTTCAGTAACATTGTTTATTATCAAAATAGGCAGAAAACCGACACTGACAGCGATAATTCAGTTACTCATACCGACGTCGCACGAAAATAAAGGACGTACAAGCGGATGTGGACCAGATAATTTACAACGTAAATGGAGATGAAAATTTAATGCTCATCGGGTGACTGGAATGCGGTTTTAGGGGAAGCAGTAGAAAAAAGGGTTAAGGAGAATATGGGCTAGGTACTAGAGAGAGAGGAGACGGGTTGTTTGAGTTCTGCAGTAAATTTCAGCTGTTAATAGCTGATACTTCGTTCAAGAATCGCAAGAGAAAGAGGCACACTTTCAAAAGTCCGGGAGTTTCGGGAATATCTCGGTTAGATTACATCACGGTCAGACAGACATTCCGAAATCACACGCTGGTTTGTAAGGCGTACCTAGGAACAGACAGAGACTCAGATCACAGTGTAGTATTGATGAAGAATAGGCTGAAGATTAAGAGACTAGTCAGGAAGATTCATTGCGGAAAGAAGTGGGACACGAAAGTATTAAGGAATGAAGAGATACGCTTGTAGTTCCCTGAGACTATAGATGCTGCGATAAGGAATAGCTCTGTAGGCAGTTCAGTTGAAGGAGAATGGCCATCTCTCAAAAGGGCAATCACAGAAGTTGGAAAGAAGACCGTCGGCCAAAGAAGGTGTCTACGAAAAAACCACGGATAACGGAAGAAATATTTCATGTGATAGGTGAGAGAGGGAAGTACAACTCAGGAACGCAAAAATACAAGTCACTTAGGAATAAAATAAAAAGGAATTGCAAGGAAGCCAAGGCGCAATGGCTGCATGAAAAATGCGAAGAGAAAGAAAAGGAAATGATTTCCGGAAGGACTGACTCTTCATATAGTAAAGTCAAAACAGCCTTCGCTGAAACTAAAAGCTAAGGCGGTAACATTAAGAGGGTTACAGAAATACCAATCTTAAATGCAGAGGAGAGAGCGGGTAGATGGAAAGAATGCACTGAAAGGCTCTACATGGGAGAGTCTTGTCTGATGATGTGGTAGAAGAAGAAACAGGAGTCGATAAAGAAGAGACAGGAATTCTAGTATTAGTATGAGAATCAAAAAGAGCTCTAGTAGACTTAAAATCAAATAAAGCAGAAAGGACAGACAACGTTAGGAATGAGGAGGTTTTCGCAGAGTCCGTGAGGAAAGGCATATACGGAAAACACTGGCAAAAAGAAGAGTCACGACATCATTTAAGACATCTCATAACATTCATAGTACTATAGGGAGCTGCAGAGGGTAAAAACGGTAGAGGAAGACACAGATTTGAATACATCCAGCAAATGACTGATGACGTACGTTGCAAGTTCTCCGCCGAGGGTTAAGAGGATGGCATAAGGGAGGACCTCGTGGGACCGAAACAATCCAGTCATAAGACTGATGACTCACAGAAAGAGGAAAAGAAAAAAAGGCCAGCGTGATTATTTCGAACTCGTCTTTTTGCAGATGACTGTATATGCTTTGAGTGATAGAGATACTTTTCATTATTGCATTATTAGAGCCTTAAGGGGACAGTGAGTGTTTATTCATTTTGGACAAATTCATATTACCCTTAGCTGCAGTATATGTTTATTTTGTATGTGTATTAAAATACAGTTGTTAGGCCAAAACGTACTATTGTACTCAGAGCAAAGTATTAAGAAATGTCCCTTCATGTGATATTGTCTTCTAATTTCATTTCTTCTTATATTCTTTCTGTACAGTCTTTTCACTTTTTCAGTGTTCTTCTCTTTGCTTATTACCAGCTTACCCTATATCTATGCACCTCTTTGATATTTATTTAGCTGAAACTTCCTGGCAGATTAAAACTGTGTGCCCGACCGAGACTCGAACTCGGGACCTTTTCCTTTCGCGGGCAAGTGCTCTACCATTTCGAGTGGCAGTAGATATTTATTATTTGAGGATACATATTTCTATTGTCCAATGACAACAGAGAAAGAAGGATTCCTCGTACCGCACCTAAATTACTTAATATACACCTATTCTATCATGTAGGTAAATAATTGTATGTGGCAAACTGTATTACATTTTGGAATTCAGTCATTATAATTCCTGTTCGGTGGGTGGTGGCACAACTTGAGCTGAAGAATTTATCATATCAGACACTTAAATGGTCGAAAAGTTGGTGTTTCACGATCATGCAACATCGTAGATATTACATCCTTGCACATGTATGGATGACGGAATAGTCTGCAATGTCACGGTGTTATCACCATAGCACTAGCTAGAAGTAGAAGCGATTCTGCTTTTCGCCCATACTCCTTTGATTTATGTATTAACACGGGCTAATTGTAGATGAAATTATGAGAAACACCATCCCAGTAGTGGATATTACGATGTACACACAGTGTAATCCAGACACGGGAAGGACAACCGAAATTGCTCCCATAGGACGTTTATTATACTTCGCAGATCTTTCGGAATGCAGCTGTTAGTGACGAAATGAATATTAACCTTTCGTTATTTCACAGCTTTTGCTAATCGACGACGCATATTTGCATATAAATGGGATTTTTTTAAGAGTGTTGGAATCAGTTTAGTCCAGAAACTCTGTACAGTTTAAACCAGAAACTCAGTATCAATAAATTAATATTTATTCAAGCCGATTATATTGCAAAAACCAGTTACCAGTGTCGACATACCTCATCGGGAAATTCCTGCTGCTAGCATATGAAACGAGCGAAGCACAATGCAGTAGTGTCGAAACGTTTTCGGAATGAAACGAATATGTAAGAGAGCACTTCAGATGACGTTATCCGAAACCACGTGAAAGCTACAATGAGATTTTTTTATGGCAAGTATTTTATGACAGTCTATAATAATCGTTAAATCCTCAGCAATGAAGCATGCATAAACCAACTTTACAAGTTGACATACTTGTTTGGATTGACTACATATTAACGACACGGATATCTCGTTTCGTTGTTTTGATAGGGAACAACCGTAGTAACTATCAGGTTATTTCGTAAATTTGTCTTATCATGCAACATAACAAGCGCCATAACTCACTACAAAATATGCTCTGTGCTGTAAAATGAGAGACAAAGTAAGTTGCGACGAATGAACTGTTTTGCTTCTTAGGTTGTTTTGTGTTTGGGGCACTCGACAACTCGATAAGCAGCGGCCACGGTAAATTATTTTGCGTTGAAGAGGTACCTGGTCAACGAGATTGTTTATGCCACCTTCCTGGTTCATATTCCCAATTACTTCAGTTGGTAAATCCAAGTCATTTTGCGAAAAACAGTCGCAAACGTCACAGAACATCCTCCAGCCTTAAGTACATCCTCCTAACACTGCAAGTTAGACGCTATATCGGACCGTCGATACACTCCACGCCTTGAGGCATTTGAAAAAAGAACACTTCGACTCGTCGGACCACATTACGCGTCTCCATCAAGATATACTCAATTTTCTGTGTTGATAGGCACACTGAAGACGTTCAGTTACAGGTGCTATATGTTAAGTACCAGACTCTAAATGACAACTGCATGTTGTCAACTTCGCAATATTCTCCCATAAATTGGTAGAGATGGATTTGCAATCGCTGTCAGCAGGAATTCATGTGTTTTAAATCAATTTCCATTGAGATTAACTGATAAATAACACTTGAGAGAGTTTTGCAACTACTACACTTAGTTAAATTGTTTCTACAGCAATCATTAACCCATTTTCCAGTGAGTGGTTTAGAGTGGAGATTGCTGTTGCACATTGCTAACTTTATACCAAAACTTGGCGTGGAGATGCATTTGCATAGGTTACCGTTGCGTATGTGCCTTCTGTCGAGTTTAGTTTACCCAACATACTGCTCCATCTACGGCGCGTACGTTTCTGCGTAATGATGATACTGCAAAAACATCCACTGTCAGAATTCGAGCCAGCGAAATTAAAAAGGAGAGGTTAAATTAGTAAAATTAATAATTTCTTTAGTACCTTCAGGAAGAGAGCATTTTGCGTCTGATGAAAAGTCTAGCACCAATTAATTTTATTAATTCCTCCAACTACGAGGGCTGCCCACAAAGTAATCATCGCAGTTTTTCTTCAACAATTCTTTATTGAACATTATGAGAATTACACACAGGATAGAATGGTGTTTTATCCGCAAACCGTATTTTTCCACGTAATTTCCATTCGGTTCCATGGCCTTCCTCCAGCACGAAAAAGGTGTGTGTGCCCTAATGGTACCAATCACTGTCCTGGTGGTGGAGCCAGTGTTTCACTGTGTGAATCACCTCCTCGTCGTCTTCAAACTGTCTCCTACGAAGAACATCATTTAATGTGTTGCTTGAGCCTTTCCCGACGGACATGTTGAATATATGGTTCTCGGGCGAGACGTCGGATGTCATAGTGAAAACTCCACAATATTTCATCAGCGCAACTGGCCGACATCTTCAGGTGCCACGAACACACTGCTAAGGCATGACTAGAACCCCCTATTTATACCAGTATTTGGCACGAAGTGCGCATGCGTGGAGGCGCCAAAGTCGATGCCCAATAGCGACGATATCAACCGACAGCTGGAAGGACAGCAACGTCACCTGCAAGATGAAGAACCAAAGACTTCGGCGCACGCTTGGAGGCTGCCGCTGCTGCTGCTGTGTGCTGCCATCGGCCGCCCCAGCGATCTCTGTCGGAAGCCGCAAGCAAAAGTGCGCGTCCGCGTAGGCGCGTGACTATCCTCCCGTTGTCAACAGAATAATTATGTTGCCGGCGAATCGTCATCCGTCGTATGACCAATAGTACTCCTCTCTGCTCGATGCGACTTCAGTATGGCAACTGCTTGATCCCAAGCTGTACTGAGCTGAAAGCCCGGGTCCTGTTTACAAGGCAGAGACAGGGGCTTTCAGCTCAGTACACCATGGGATCCAGCAGTGGCCATACTAAATTCGCATACAGAGACACGGGATTTCAGCTCAGTACACCCTACAAATTTTTGCTACTTTTTCAATTTTTCTTTTGGAGAAAACTTTGCTCCAAAATTCTGGAATGTACGAGGGGCGTTCAATAAGTAACACAATTTTTTTTTTCTTCTGAAACCAGGATGGTTTTAATCAGGATTCCAGCACACCATACATCAGCCAGGCCATTATAACCACCGACCTGGTATCGATATAAACCCATCCTGCCGATAGCAGTGTCACCTGGCGAGGAATGAGTGCTAGTCAGGCACACGCAGGGTGCATGTAGTGTCAATGAGTGCGAAGTCCGTATGTAGAATGTGGAAGGCGCCAGATCTAACTGAGTTTGAGGTCAGACTGAGATGGCCCGGAGGCTAGGCACCAGCATTTCGGAAACTGCATGAATTGTCGTGTGTTCTAGGAGCGCTGTGGTGAGTTTCCTCAACATGTGGTGAAACCACGTCCTGAAGTCGTGGAGTTTGGTAGCCACCCCACATTACAGATGTCGAACGTCGTAGGCTGGACAGACTGTCGGAACTAAAATCAGACTTTACTGCTGGGCAGAGTAGAAGCGTGTCTGATTCCTAACGATGGACCACCTCAGCCGACGACCCATGAATGTGCCAACATCAACACCACGGCATCGGCGACTACGACTGAAACTGGCACTAGATTGTTGACATCTTCTGTGAGGACACTAAGTCTGGTCTAGTGCATGCTGCAGCAACTCCCTGTAATATGAACAAAAATGCTATTCTTATATTTTTAATAACAGCTTTAAGTTGAAGGAACCGAATTCTCACTTTATTTTGTCATGTTTCAT
This sequence comes from Schistocerca nitens, assembly GCF_023898315.1. Taxonomy (NCBI): domain Eukaryota; kingdom Metazoa; phylum Arthropoda; class Insecta; order Orthoptera; family Acrididae; genus Schistocerca; species Schistocerca nitens. The sequence continues at coordinate 314,643,944 of NC_064621.1, read as the reverse complement.
GTACACCGAAGGAGACGGCAGACGAGTGATGTCCCTCCCGCGTAGGTTAAAGACGGTCCGTGGAGGTGGCCGCTATACGAAACCACGGTGCAACCTACTGTGTCACCAGTGAAATTATTGTAAAAATGAATGCTAGAATTTATTTGTGTTCTGTTGTAGTTCAGCTGCTTCTGAGTACAACTGGGATACATTCATGCATCACTGAGATTATGGTATACGGTCATTTACTGTCAACACACACATAGTCTTTCATCACGACAGTAGGTATTAAATGCTAAATCGAGAGCTCATCATTCTTGTTATGCACACGAGACATGTTAAATTACAGTGCTGAATTATAATTTAAAATGTAACACTTAACTAGTAATCGTTTATTTCGAAACAGTTGTCTGCGTATTGGGCGATCGTCAAGAGTATATTGACTATCTTCAACAAGAGAATCGTTCTGTACCGCGTCTTATACCATTCTGTAAACTGGAATCCAGAACTATAACATAAAACAGTTCGTACAGAGCACGAATAATGAGCGATCGATTTGGCGTTTCCCAATAAATGTAGTGACAAAACATTATCCTTGTGTTGATAATATTTTTGTTCCTAACGTTTGATATGCTAAAAATTGACGTGCCTTGTGGGCACTACTGACCTGTTTCCAACAACCACAGAAAAAGCTCAAAAGCGGTACGAAAGAATCAGATATGATGTGATGAAAAACTAACTTTGTTTTTCAACCTTAAATATTCTTCTCTGTATGTCAATCTTTTCAGTCTCGATATATGACTGGTTTGGTTTAAATTTTTATCTAGCAGCCGGCTGATGATAGTCTAAGATACCAGTCTGGCGACTATTTTGACAGGAAACGAGGTTGGAAACTTCCTACAAGTCGGTCTGGGGGCCTGAAGTTGGGGTAGTAAATCACCGGAACCGGCCGCCGAATAAAATAACAGATTGAAAACTAGGCGGCTGTGTTTGATTAGACATTCTGTCTTAAATAGTCTTTGTTGTTCATAATTTTCTTAATGACACAGATAATCTCAAAGTAATGGACAGATTAGGTAAATGTGGCGTATTCAGCAAACTAAAGCTCGTGAATACGTTTCATTTTTTGTGTGTACTATCGCTGTCGTTCGAATGTGTAGCATTAACTGTCCCTGGTTTGAACGCCAGCAGTGCATTTTGTATAGCATGGGGCAACGTGACGCAGCTCTGATAGATTAGATAGAAGGTGTTCATTAGGGTGTTTGACGTTTGACAGTCGGGCAAATAAAGCTGAGCACGGATCACGACTTCGCCCCCTGGCCTCAGCGCGGAACGCAGCGATTAGCGCGTCAGCGTGACAGGAAATCGAACGATGCTCCGAGCGACGAGCTGATTGCGTCCGCTTTTCATACGGGAACCTGTGCCACAGGGGCACGTGCAGCGTGTGCAGTAAACAGGCGACTTGGCGCTGTTATCGAGCGGCAGCGATGTACAAATTCCAGCATGGTCTTCCAGAGGCAGGTAGGCTTTCGTGCTTTCCGCAAGTCGGTTAATTCGAATGTCGGGATAGTTCGCAAAAACAGATACGCTTCAATTCCTACCTTATTGTAGTTCAACTTGAGCTTTTACTGCAATGGTAACGTCATCGAAGGGATCCCAAACGCAAATACTCTTCATTGTATTCATCTTGTTGAGCTGCAACGGATACATGTGCAAATAGGGGATGGTTCCTTGATAAACGTTAGGCGAATGTCTTTGTACAGTGTGGTCATTTTTATAGGAATATAGGCAGTTACATTTTAAGAGTTGTGACAGCGATGCTGGAAAGTAAGTATGTCAGACTCCCAGTCACAGGATACCAATGAATTGACTTTCCGGAAATGTTTGATTATGGTTTCCATGGCCGTCACGTATCTTTGGAACATTGGAAATCGAGTGGTGCATCATATCCGATTAGAAACTTTTCTGTGCATTTATTTCCTTCCACGTATTACACCACTGAACAAGGATATAGAAGTGACACTCCAGTGAGGCAGGAAAGAGTTAGAGGGTGTGACAGATTGCTAGAATAGGCCATGTTAAAAGCCTATTGTTGTGCGAAAATTTTATGTGCCTCTGGAGTACACTCAGAGATTATGGTAATTTGATGATGTTCCATAGGTGTCTGAAGTGTTTTTTTTACTCCATATATATTGATATTATTTGCACAAACTTCTGATACGATGGCAATTTTTGTTGAAATTCAGTATCTTTTTTTTTTTTTTTTTTTAATTTGTGGTAAGTTCCTATGGGACCAAACTGCTAAGGTCGTCGGGCCCTAGGCTTACACATTACTTAATACAACGTAAAGTAACTGACGCTAAGGACAGCACAAAGACCCATGCCCGAGGGAGGACTTTATTGTCCACCGGGGGGAAACTTAGTATTCCCCGAATGTAAACCTGCTCTGAACGTAGGACACAATCGCGAGGTGAAATTGGCGGTTATGAGGGGTCAGAGCCTCAGAACCTGCAGACTTGCACATTAGAAAGTCCTTTCAGGACTTGCCTCAAAGGTCCATAAAATTTCTGTTCTCTGGGTAGGGGCTCTAAATATGACCCAAGAAGAGTAGTCGCTTCGGTCATATTCTCGAAGTCAGAGAATCCATTAGCAACCTCCGGCACAGCCACCCATTCCCAACACTCAATCTGGCTTTTATTTTAGTCATTTCATCGCTTAGCATAATCTTTAGCTTACTCAGCTTATCCCCCACAAAGTATATAAGGAACTGTGCCATATAAATCTCCCTTCATAACCAAAATGGTTTTGACTGGGTCTGTTTTTCTGCATATAGCTTCAAGCTAAAAACCTATGGTCTCTCAGTTAACATGCCTGCCTCAAAGCCTCCTTCCGCCTCCACCGCTCAACATATGTCATCAATCACGACCGCTTCGCATCTTTCAGACTGCTAATGGTGTACCTCAAGGCCCTGCCCTGTCCCTCTTCTTTACAAGCTGTGTGCTGTAGACAATCTAAAACTCTGTCATCCCACTACCTCGTCCTACATGCTGTCAAAGCAGGTACAGACGCTACACCACAACCTCTAATCTCCCATGCCTTATTCTAATGTCACTTCAGTCCCCTTGTCCAATGGTGTAACACGTGTATACAAGTAAAGCCACAGAAAACCCAAGCCAACATATACAACAGCACCAATCAGTTCCTCGGTCGTTTAGATTTTCACCTTTGTGTTTACAAAAAAATGGCTCTCAGCACTATGGGACTTAACATCTATGGTCATCAGTCCCCTATAACTTAGAACTACTTAAACCTAACTAACCTAAGAACATCACACAACACCCAGTCATCACTTGTGTTTACAGTCAAGTCATTCCTCTCAGGAACGAAACAAGTTACTTAGGGCCATACCCTCGCAAAAACTAATACGGAATGCATACCTGATTACCATCCAACACGAAATCGTTAACTTATTAAAACAGCTAAAGCTAAAAACACGTCATACTTGGGGACTTCGAGTTCATCCTAGTACTGCTACTCTCATCCACTAGTTCCTCATTCGCTCCATACTAACCGAAGCCTATTTGAGGCCTAATCGACACAAACCGGCTCTTAAGGCTGGAATCTGAGACAGGTGCCAGGATAGCCAAAGCTGTAAGGTTTCTATACTTCACGTATCGCAATTGGTAGCGGGCGCTCTGGGTGCCAAACTGAATGGGTACTAGGGCCATCCTAGTGAAATTTATGTATAGTGCGAATCGCTATCAGCACTCGAAATTGACAAAAGTAAAAGTCTATGGAAGAGGAGGAAGGTGGGTGCCAACTGATAAGAAACTTGCGTAGGAAAAATGATCTCTAACCGGCCGTGAACACAAATTATGCCAAAATTACTCGCTCTCTATATCATTTCATCTAGTTTCCCCACATTCTTATCCTCTTGAATCACCTTGGGTCCCAATGGAATAATCGGAAAGCGCACCGCTGGCACCCCAAATTTCTACTAACTACCACTCATCCGGTCACCCAGGCGTGCTGCTACATAAAAATCTCACAACCAAGCACTTCTATAGCTCATGCAAGCTCTCCCACCAGAGTGTCAACCAGCTTCCATATCAAAATCTGAAATTGATCCCTAGATATTCTCTTCCATCCGACCCTTGTGAACTAATTCGTATACCGCAGTGTTGAAAAATTAGTAGCTAATTGCGTCCTCCAGACTACCGCTAGATGGATGTGAAGAGACCAGTCAACAACTGTCCACGACTCCACATCCTTCAAGTGTCCCTCCCTCCCTCTCCTCCACTTCTCCCTTCGATATCTGATAGCAGCTTCGCGCAGTTTCACAGGCCTCGTTGTGGCGCGTATTTCACTTTCATCACGAATGTCATCATTTTCGTGCGCCATCTTCAGCACCATTATGGCATATTGAGATCAACATCGTCCCCCCTGATTCATCATCATCAGTTATCTACTATATTAGCAGGTCCTTCGCCCCTCCATTTTCTGCAATCCATTGCTGTTTTCTTAAGGCTGCTGTATGTTGTACCATCCATCATGTCATCCAGTATCTTAAATCTCCTGATTACGTGAATGTAAACTGGTCATAACACTGAACACTGATGTTTGGCCGAGGTCGATATATAAAACTCTCCTCTGACGTTTCAACTGCGGGAGACATCCACCGAAGTAAAGCGGTGTTTGGTTCGCCGCTTTACCTCCGAGGATGTCTCCCGCAGGCGGAGACGAAAAGACAGGGAAGAGTTTTGTACATCGACCTCGGCCTGTCAGCACGGAAGTCGTAAGTGAAGACAATATCAGCCGTGAAAGCCTACATTGTATGATCAAACTGGTAAAAAATTTTGTAAATTAAATACCTTTTTTCAACAATGTTTGTATTTATAAGAACAGAATTTCCTTCATCTCTTGTATATAATTATAAGTGTTGCGTAAGTGAAACCACAAGATGAAGAGCGGTTTTATCCAGTATCAGTCCGACTCGTAGTGGGGAACTGAAATAATAAAGAAAATAAAAGCACACGCCCTCTCAATTAAGCTGCTCTTCGAGAGAAAATCTTATGCGTACGATGTGGTCAGCTTCTGGACCACACCGACCTGTGTACTCCCTGAAAGCCTACGCCGAAGCTGAAGCATCAAAAGGCTTCTGGTTTTCATTGTACATTTTTTAATCTATTAAATGTTTTAGCAATAACTGAGACTATGTACAACTATCCACTGTACAATGGAATGACGACAGTGAAAATTTATGCCCGACCGGGACTCGAACTCACACTTCTTGCATAAAGCGAGCTGTCACCCCACCATTTTTTATCTCATTTCGCTTCTAATTTGTCGCTCCATTCGATCATGGAGGGCGTCCCATGACACCTGTTCAAGTTCATCCATTCTCTCACATTTTTTTAATTGCAGAAGACAATTAACCATCTGACCGAACACGCTAAGGTACTGGTTCAAATGGGACTTAACATCTGAGGTCATCAGTCCACTAGACCGAGAACTACGTAAACCTAACTAACTAAGGACAGCTCACATATCCATGACCGGGGCAGGATTCGAACCTGCGACCGTAGAGCCGCGTGTTTCCAGTCTGAAGCGCCTAGAACCGCTCGGTCACAGTATTCGGCGCTAAGGTTCTGTACCGACTACCATGTGCCTATCCGTGAACGACTCGCGCATACGCCCAAACATTCATATGTCGTCAACCATTCCTCCAGAACCTGTGAGAGTACATCCACTGGGTATATTCTTGTACAGGAGAGACAGTATACTTGAAAGGCACTTGCCCGGTGTCGGCAAATAAATACTATATTTCACACACTAAACTTATTACAGCCAGTGTATCGATATTTTATGATATTCCTCTCCCTCCCTCTCGCCTCTTCATCATTTGTAGTCTCCACAGTACCGAGTATATTCGGTCACACTTGTTCATTGTTGATGTTGAATAACTTAAGCGCGGTTTGCTTTAGATTCGTCCTATAGTCAGCTTTGTTTGCGTTGCAATTGAAATGTTCAATATACCTCTATATTTGGGTAACGTGTATCTGTATTTTCTAATAGTACCTTTAATCGTGTAAACTGTGATTATGTAAAATTCTGGGGTGAATGGAACTAAATCAGTCATGTGGTGAGTTTAGCAGGGCGTGATAGCATAGAAACAGGGAAACACATGCGGGTTTTATATTCAAGATTATGACAGTAATAAAATTTACAAGCATGCTATTCTCTGCGAAAACGTAAGGAAGAATTACAGCACGTTTCTATCTTAATAAACAGCGTACTACCACATTTTCCACAGGACATGGATGAAGAGAGAACTGAAGGAATCCAATATAACAAGGAGCAGCAATAACCACAAGAAACATTTTATCAAACTTGACGACCATGTAGAAGACGAAATGAATAAATGCTGCAACTTTGCAAGTAAAATAACGCATGATAAAGCAAAAAGCACATAAGAAGAAAACTAGCACAGCTAGAAGAAGCAAAATGATAGCATTCCATGCCAAACGAAGTCTGGCTACCATATTCCGTTGACCTTATTTTGAGAAATAAATGTATGAAAATACACTGAAGCGCCAAAGAAACTTGTACAGGCATGCGTGTTAAAATACAGAGATATGTAAACAGTCACAATACGGAACAGTTGTTAGACAGGTTAATGCAGCCATAATGGTAGGTTATCAAGATTTAAGTGAGTCTGAACTCGTTTTTATAGTCAGAGCACGAGCAATGGGGCACAGCATCTCCGAGATAGCGATGAGGTGGGAATTCTCCCGTATGACCATTTCACGAGTGTACCATGAATATCAGGAATCCGGTAGATCATCAAATGTCCGACATCGCAGCGGCCGGGAAAAGATCATGCAAGAATGGCTCCCACGGTTGAATATAATCGTTCAACGTGACAGATGTGCAACCCTTCCGAAAATTGCTGCAGATTTCAACGCTGATGCATCATTAAGAGTTGACTGCGAACCATTCAACGAAATATCATTGATACGGGCTTTCGAAGCCGAAAGCTCACTTGTGTACCCTTATGACTGCATGGCACAAAGCTTTACTCCTCGACTGGGTCCATTAACACAGACAGGAAGCATGTAGCCTGGTCTGACGAGCCTAATTTCAAATTGTATCGAGCGGTTGGATGTGTACAGATACGCAGACAACCTCGTGAATCCATGGTCCCAGAATGTCAGCAGGGGACTGTTCAAGCTGCTAGAGGCTTTATAGTGGTGTAGAATTCATATGGGGCACCTGATACGTCTGGATACGGCTCTGACAGGTGACACGTACGTAAGCATCCTGTCTGATCACTTGCATCCTTTCATGTCCTTTGTGCATTCCGACGGACTTGGGCAATTCCAGCAGGAGAATGCGGCACCCCAAACGTCTAGAAATGCTACAGAGTGACTCCAGGAACACTGATCTGAGTTTAAACACTTCTGCTGGCCACCAAATTCCCTAGACGTGAGCATTATTGAGCATATCTGGGATGCCTTGCAACGTGCTGTTCAGAAGAGAGCTTCACCCCATCGTATCCGCACGGATTTATTGACAGCCCTGCAAAATTCATGGTGTCAGTTCCCTCCAACACTACCTAAGACATTATTCGAGTCCATGCCACATCGTGTTGGAGGCACTTCTGCGTGCACACGGGGTCCTCCACGATATTAGGCCGGTGTACCAGTTTCTTTAGCTCTTCATTGTATATGCCTGCAGTACGATATAATGTGGCAGTGGCTCTTGGGCTGCGAGGAATTCGGAGAAGAATAGGACAAAAGCGTACTGGAAGTGGCGCTATAGAAATATGATAACAATTAAAATAACTGATGAGACATGAAAATGCTCTCCGAAAAAAAATATGAAAAACTATAATTATAAGAAGACATGGCCGGCCGGTGTGGCCGTGCGGTTCTAGGCGCTTCATTCTGGAACCGATTGACCGCTACGGTCGCAGGTTCGAATCCGGCCTCGGGCATGGATGTGTGTGCTGTCCTTAGGTTAGTTAAGTTCTAAGTTGTAGGGGACTGATGACCACAGATGTTAAGTCCCATAGTGCTCAGAGCCATTTGAACCATTTTTTAAGACGACATGGGATGATATGACTTCTGGAAAATATCAGTGAATAACTGACGTAGTACTAGAGAAGGTTTAGAGAGTAAAGATTGTAGGGTAAGAGGAATAAAACATGTACAACAAATAACTGAGGACGTTGCGCGCAAATACTACTCTGAGATAAACAGATTGGCATGGAACTGGAAATGGTTACGCTCCTAATCAAGCCAGTCGGAAGAATAATCAGAAATAGATACATCTGAATCAGTATAGTCGCCAGTATCAGTTGAATGTGTAAGAATATGAAGTCCTCTACCGAAGTAGATTTCCCTTTTTCATTCTGTAAAAGAGTAAGTGTTTACTCTTGCCTGATACGTTACTTATAACGTTGTTTTACTGCGTACATATCAACAAATACGTTAGTTGAACATCAAACTGCGAAATTCACAGTTTCAGTTGAGGCCCCTTCTCCTTCCCCTTAAAAATCTTAATCAGTTCACCGTCTCCCATCTCCTGCGTTATAAAGTGACGGCTCAACTCGAGAGATTGGTAAACTATGATTACGACAGCATTTCCTTCACTTACGCGTATGGTCGTGACCCGTTTGAGTCACACTACGGACGAAAAGAAACATGTAGCAGTGTACAGCACTAGACGGGTGTTTCACAATTTATATTACACACTTTCACAGTTTGTAGAAGAGAGTTGGTACATCAAGTTTTACATAGGGACCTATGTCCGTAAACGTCATCTAACGACGCACAGAATGTAAAGTTACTAGCGCCGGCTCCTATAAGTAGTGTATATCTACAGGGTAGGGCAAATAAAAGTGGCCAGGACGATTGGCTGCGTTTGGACGTGAATGTATGCATATACCGACACCAGGTGTACGCCCGCTTCATGACCCACACTGGTTCGGAGCGCAGTGCGGGCTGTACCACCGCGCGCGAAGCAAATAGTTCAAATGGCTCTGAGCACTATGGGACTTAACATCTGAGGTCATCAATCCCCTAGAACTTAGAACTACTTAAACCTAACTAACCTAAGGACATCACACACATCCATGCCGGAAGCAGGATTCGAACCTAAGACCGTAGCGGTCGCGTGGTTCCAGACTGAACCGCCTAGAGCCGCTCGGTCACCCCGGCCGGCGCGCGCGAAGCACAACGATGGTACTCACGGAGAGGCAGCCGCTATTCGCTGTGGAAGGTTACGAGACTACCGAATCGTGGGGAGGGTGCGGTCAGTGTTTGCTGACAGGTTCAATGGTTTCAGAATGCCAGCAAAGATTGCCATCCAAGTTTCAGATCGAAGATGGCATCAGAAAAGATCTGTTTTACATGTCAGAAAACATTCCGAAACGTGGCTGCACACCAGGAAATGTGACTCCAGTTCATCAGAAAATGCTTTCGAAACCTACCAAATCAAACTGCCGTCTGTCGTGGAGACCAGCATATCATGTCGATTATACAGGCTAATACTCCACCCGGACGTGGACATGCATCCCTACCGAGTGTTGCTGCTCATACATTATGCCCGTCATCGACTCCAGGTTCGTGAGTGGCCGTTCATTAAGATAACAATGAATGGCTTGGCCAATGATTTGTTATTTACTCCTTATGAAGCCTGGCTTCACTGAGTGGTCCTGTCAACTCACTGTATCACAGGTTCTGGGCAGCGGAGAATCCACATAACTTCCACGAAACACCACTGCCAGACCAGAAGGTTGGGTTTGGTGTGCAGTGTCTGCAAGCCGCATTATTGGTACCCTCTTCTTTCATCAGACGCTAGCTTCGGGGCGTTATATTGCCAATATTTTGAAAACATTTGTGGCAACCTTAACGGAGAAGGAAAAGGCCTTCAGTTACTACCAACATGATGGAGGAACTGCTCTTATAGCCAGTCTCACTTTGGAGGACATTTACACAATCTTCACGCTTGACAGAGTTGTTATCAGAGGTCAGTCTAGTCGCGGCTCTACCTGGCCATCCTAATCACTTGATCTGTCAGTACGCTAGTACTTTGTGAGAGGAGCCCACTAGTCTAAGCTGTATCGTCACAACCCTCAAAGTCTGGAACTGCAGCGGAATATTTCAGGTGAGATTTCAGCAATTCCACCAGTCCAACTTCGATCCGTCTTCAGCAGCATGCTAATCAATGCACTAAAGTGAAAAGAAATGAATCGTGGTCACTTTTGTAATGTGGGCATTACATTTTAATTTTTGTAAGTTACCGATTAGGTTGATTGATAAGGTAAGAAATGACCAGGCTTTGCGCAGAATCGAAGAGGAAAGGAATATGTGGAAAAACTGACAAGGAGAAGGGACAGGATGATAGGACATTGTTATTACATCAGGGACTGACTACCATGGTACTAGAGAGAGCTGTAAAGGGTAAAAACTGTAGAGGAAGACAGAGATTGAAATAAATCCAGCAAATACGAATGATGCAAGTGCTACTCTCAGATGAAGAGGTTGGCAGAGGAAAGGAATTTGTGGCGGGCCGCGTATAACCACTCAGGAGATTGATGATTATAAAAAATTTTAAAAAAATATCAATGTGCACGTCGGAGAGAGAAAGAGAGAGAGACACCAAGCTATGTTATTCGTTAAGCGACCATCGGTCTTTTTGTGAGAGTCATTGCCTCTGAGGAGTCTATTACATTCTTAGCTGAAGTGTGGTAGGCGACGGGGGTGCTGAGGTGTGGCAGGCTGTGGGGGTGCTGTGTTAACCTGTGGCTTGACTTGTGATTGTGTCTGTTAGATGAAGGATGATTTATTGCAAAACACAGCAAGAGTGAATATGAAGTGTATATTGGAAGTCGAAAAGAAGGAAGACTGCAGCACTGCGCAGCTGGTTTGTCTGAATGATTATTGTCAGCTAGTTTTAACTGAAAGAGCTGAAAGAAAGACTTCCTTGCTCCCCTGAGTCAGGCAATAAGATATCAACTGATTAAGCTGTTTGGTTTTTATAGAAACTTCCTGTTAACATTGTACCCTTTTCAAATCATCGTTCACTTCGTTCAGCATGTTATTGTTCTGGCCAATATTACGTCTGAAGATTACGGGATGATTTACTCTGTCATTTTGAATACATGCTTTGTTCTAAAATAGTTCTCTTGGAATATAAATCCATTTAAAGAATGTTTATTATGACGCGTTGGTAGCTTGCATCACTAGGTATGCAACAATTTGAATATTGAAAGGAAATTTTATTTAATAAATAGAAATCAAACTTAGCCACTGCCTGCTTACTGCTTCCTGTTGTGCTGTCGAGAATTCTGCTATAATGCTGTGAAGACGCCATTTAAGTGGGTATTTTGTTAGAGCCAGATAACTGTTTTACTTCAGTTGCTTATTTAATGTAAAGACACATATTCAGAACACTTACAATTCACTTCAAATTATATTCTGTGTAGTTAATGGTCACCATACGAGTTTAATTTGGATAACAGTTTGTGGGTAGATACGTTTGGTAGTATGTAGATTCTTTATAGAGGAAGAGATAGTTTTGCCCTAAATTTCGTACAGAAGCACATATAGAGGGAATTTTACATATGAGGACGCTGTTAGGATATATTTTTTTGTTTTTGTTTTTATGATAATACGTACATAGTGTTGGATTTCTCGAAGGAAAAAATACCGCTGCGCTAATTTTATTCACGTTGTACTTGTTTTTCAGGCAGTTTATTTAAATTTTTGTGTTCAATTAGTGACATTTTGTGTCGTGTGACATTTATCGATTGCTGTATTACACAATCAGTTGGCATAATAGTGCAGGTTCTGTGTGGATTTTACTCATTATTGAATATTTACCTGCACGATAGCACTGCTTTGTTTTTGTTTGTTTGGGCATTGTAGCAATTTTATTTTTCCAAAGAATAATATATCACCATGTTTTCCACAGTATAAAATAATATGAAAATCGGTCGTAGCAGAAGACAATAGAGAGCGTTGCATAGTTACGATTCGGCACAAGATGAGATAAAATATCTTAAGCAGTTAGCAAATACCACTAGTTTACTGCAGGAAATTGCTCGTATCCACACTTATTAACCGATCTAGTGAACATTAATGAAGCAGAAGAATCGGTGATTAATGTACGCACAAATTCTGAAGTTGAGTCGGTCGGTGATAAATCTCCAGCGTCTAACTTGCAAAAGTCTCCACAGTCGCGCGAAATTTTACAGCTGGTAACAGACACATCAGAAGTGGGTTTTGCGTCAGTGTCTTTTGAACGAAAACAACCCTCATTACCTTCAGTGAAGAATTATATAGATCCACACTGCATGTATCTGACAAATTTTCTAAAATCAATTCGGCAGACGCGTAAAGAAACACAATGTGAAATTAGTAATACTATCGAGATATCACAGGAAGAGAACAGATAGTAACAGGAAGGGAACAGAAAATCACAGGAAGAAAATAGCAAAGGACTTTGAGACGTGGGACTTACGGAAAGCACTGAAGGTGTGGATGGGGCCTAATCAGTTGCTGTTGGCTGCACAGAAAACCCAAACACTTTATTTAAAAAAAAAAGAAAAAACACTCAACAATCACTGTTAGAAGATTTTACTGCAATGGCGGCTGAAAGCCTTATTAGAAGAATTGAAAGTTATTGTCGGCTGAAGGCCACAGACAATGTTACACACCATCAACGGCTGAAGGCCTGATTGAGAAGGTAGAAAATGATTCGTGGGCTGAAGGCCGCAAGCAATTTTGGAATACACAAGGGATGAAGGCCTGAATTACAAATAAGGTGGACAATTACACTTTAAAAGTACTAAAACCCTTTCTAATAATCTCAATAACTTGCAACAAGCTATAGTGACAGTTGAAGGCCGCACTAAAACAGGACTGAAAATTATTTGATGGCTGAATGCCACAAGCAATGTAACGAACAATTATTTGCTGAAGGCCTGTATTACAAGTAAGAAAGGCAGTTGCATGTCAAAATACTAATATCATTTAAATCTCAACGAACCATAAGAGGCTATAGTGACGGCTGCTGGCCTTATTAAGGGAAAATTGAAAATAATTTGTCGGCTGAAGGCCACAAACAGTGTTACAAAAGTTAACGGCTGAGGGTAATAACATGTTAAAAAATTAGGGTAAATTATAACAATTGTTATAGGTGCAACCACAATGGAGGGGTAATCTGTTGAGAAGCCAAACAAACGTGTGGTTCCTGAAAAGGGGCAGCAGCCTTTTCAGTAGTTGCAGAAGCAACAGTCTGGATGATGGACTGATCTGGCCTTGTAACATTAACCAAAACGGCCTTGCTGTGCTGGTACTGCGAACGGCTGAAAGCAAGGGGAAACTACAGCCGTAATTTTTCCCGAGGAAATGCAGCTTTACTGTATGATTAAATGATGATGGCGTCCTCTTGGGTAAAATATTCCGGAGGTAAAATAGTCTCCCATTCGGATCTCCGGGCGGGGACTACTAAAGAGGACGTCGTCATCAGGAGAAAGAAAACTGGCGTTCTACGGATCGGAGCGTGGAATGTCAGATCCCTTAATCGGGCAGGTAGGTTAGAAAATTTAAAAAGGGAAATGGATAGGTCAAAGTTAGATATAGTGGGAATTAGTGAAGTTCGGTGGCAGGAGGAACAAGACTTTCGGTCAGGTGATTACAGGGTTATAAATACAAAATCAAATAGGGGTAATGCAAGAGTAGGTTTAATAATGAATAAAAAAAATAGGAGTGCGGGTTAGCTACTACAAACAGCATAGTGAACGCATGATTGTGGCCAAGTTAGACACAAAGCCCACACCTACTACAGTAGTACAAGTTTATATGCCAACTAGCTCTGCAGATGATGAAGAATGCACAGAGCATGACTTAATCATAGCTAACACTTGGTTCAAGAATCATAAAAGAAAGTTGTATACCTGGAAGAATCCTGGAGATACTAAAAGGTATCAGATAGATTATGTAATGGTAAGACAAAGATTTAGGAACCAGGTTTTAAATTGTAAGACATTTCCAGGGGCAGATGTGGATTCTGACCACAATCTATTGGTTATGAACTGCAGATTGAAACTGAGAAACTGCAAAAAGGTGGGAATTTAAGGAGATGGGACCTGAATAAACTGACTAAACCAGAGATTGTACAGAGTTTCACGGAGAGCACAACTGAAAGAACCAGAGGTTGTAGAGAGTTTCAGGGAGAGCATAAGGGAACAATTGACAGGAATGGGGGAAAGAAATACAGTAGAAGAAGAATGGGTAGCTCTGAGGGATGAAGTAGTGACGGCAGAAGACGATCAAGTAGGTAAAAAGACGAGGGCTAATAGAAATCCTAGGGTAACAGAAGAAATATTGAATTTAATTGATGAAAGGAGAAAATATAAAAATACGGTAAATGAAGCATGCAAAAAGGAATACAAACATCTCAAAAATGAGATCGACAGGAAGTGCAAAATGGCTAAGCAGGGATGGCTAGAGGACAAATGTAAGGATGTAGAGGCTTGTCTCACTAGGGGTAGGATAGATACTGCCTACAGGAAAATTAAAGAGACCTTTGGAGAGAAGAAAACCACTTGTATGAATATCAAGAACTCAGATGGGTACCCAGTTCTAAGCAAAGAAGGGAAGGCAGAAAGGTGGAAGGACTATATAGAGGGTTTATACAAGGGCGATGTGCTTGAGGGCAATATTATGGAAATGGAAGAGGATGTAGATGAAGATGAAATGGGAGATAAGATACTGCGTGAAGAGTTTGACAAAGCACTGAAAGACCTGAGTCGAAGCAAGGCCCCGGGAGTAGACAACATTCCATTAGAACTACCGATGGCCTTGGGTAGCCACTCATGACAAAACTCTACCATCTGGTGAGCAAGATGTATGAGACAGGCGAAATACCCTCAGACTTCAAGAAGAATATAATAATTCCAATCCCAAAGAAAGCAGGTGTTGACAGATGTGAAAATTACCGAACTATCATTTTAATAAGTCACAGCTGCAAAATACTAACGGGAATTCTTTACAGACGAATGGAAAAACTGGTAGAAGCGGACCTCGGGGAAGATCAGTTTGGATTCCGTAGAAATGTTGGAACACGTAAGGCAATACTAACCTTACGACTTATCTTAGAAGAAAGATTAAGAAAAGGCAAACCTACGTTTCTAGCACTTGTAGACTTAGAGAAAGCTTTTGACAATGTTAACTGGAATACTCTCTTTCAAATTCTGAAGGTGGCAGGGGTAAAATACTGGGAGAGAAAGGCTATTTACAATTTGTACAGAAACCAGATGGCAGTTATAAGAGTCGAGGGACATGAAAGGGAAGCAGTGGTTGGGAAGGGAGTGAGACAGGGTTGTAGCCTCTCCCCGATGTTATTCAATGTGTATATTAAGCAACCAATGGGGGAAACAAAACAAAAATTCGGAGTAGGTATTACAATTCATGTAGAAGAAGTAAAAACTTTGAGGTTCGCCGATGACATTGTAATTCTGTCAGAGACAGCAATGGACTTGGAAGAGCAGTTGAACGATATGGACAGTGTCTTGAAAGGAGGGTATAAGATGAACATCAACAAAAGCAAAACGAAGATAATGGAATGTAGTCGAATTAAGTCGGGTGATGCTGAGGGAATCAGATTAGGAAATGAGACACTTAAAGTAGTAAAGGAGATTTGCTATTTAGGGAGTAAAATAACTGACGATGGTCGAAGTATAGAGGATATAAAATGTAGACTGGCAATGGCAAGGAAATCGTTTCAGAAGAAGAGAAATTTGTTAACGTAGAGTATAGATTTAAGTGTCAGGAAGACGTTTCTGAAAGTATTTGTATGGAGTGTAGCCATGTATGGAAGTGAAATATGGACGATAACTAGTTTGGACAAGAAGAGAATAGAAGCTTTCGAAATGCGGTGCTACAGAAGAATGCTGAAGATAAGGTAGGTAGATCACGTAACTAATGTGGAGGTATTGAATAGGATTGGGGAGAAGAGAAGTTTGTGGTACAACTTGACTAGAAGAAAGGATCGGTTGGTAGGACATGTTTTGAGGCATCAAGGGATCACAAATTTAGCGTTGGAGGGCAGCGTGGAGGGTAAAAATCGTAGAGGGAGACCAAGAGATGAATACACTAAGCAGATTCAGAAGGATGTAGGTTGCAATAGGTACTGGGAGATGAAGAAGCTTGCACAGGATAGAGCAGCATGGAGAGCTGCATCTAACCAGTCTCAGGACTGAAGACCAGAACAATAACAACAATAACAATTGTGACAATTTGTTCAAATAAGGTGGACTGATCCATAGACAGTGCTCCCTGAGGAAGGGGATTACAGCTGTGTAAGCTGCGAGACAGGCAGCCAAGAGTTGTACTCACGTAACAGGATGGCAACTCTCACTAGGGATAGCTTAAGCGCCGACCGGCCGACTAACCAATCCGCCTAACGCCCGATCACCGGTACAACGATGGAATGTTTTTAGACAAGGGCGAAGAGACGGACAACACCACGTCTTTAGAAACACACCCAAGGCCGAAGGAAACACCACAACCAGGATATACCTCCCAAAACACATGCACAGTAATGTGTTGTCACCGCCAGACACCACACTTGTTAGGTGGTAGCCTTTAAATCGGCCGCGGTCCGTTAGTATACGTCGGACCCGCGTGTCCCCACTATCAGTGATTGCAGACCGAGCGCCGCCACCCGGCAGGTCTAGGGAGACTTCTTAGCACTCGCCCCAGTTGGACAACCGACTTTGCTAGCGATGGTTCACTGACAAAATACGCTCTCCTTTGCCGAGACGATAGTTTAGCATAGCCTTCAGCTACGTCATTTGCTGCGACCTAGCAAGACGCCATTATCAGTTACTACTGAAATTGTTTCATGTTCCGTCACACTGACGTTCACCATTAATGGATTAAAGTTAAGTATTCCACCAGCTGCGTCCGTTTTTCTAAATTCTAATTTCCTTGTCCTGTTCCAGACCTCACGCCAGCCTGCGTGAGCTAAAACGCGTGCATTTCGGCCTCCTCTAGTAACACGGTGTTGGCTCTCCTGCCAACCAAAACAAGTAAAATTCAAGAGGCTGTCGAACTACACGCCGTGTCGGACAGCATCAGCACGACGAGGAAACGTACACTGCCAGAACAGTATGGTAACCTCCAGGGCAGGTAACTGGGACGTTAGCGGCCACAAGGCAGAAAATACCGCTGGTTGCGCTTCACTAATAAGAATAATATACATCCAAACTAACATCAGACAGTACACGGCAGCTAATAGCTTCCACCAACCTGACAGACTCCACTTGATGCGATTGGTCTCACCGGCCCTGGGAGCAGCAACACGCAAACAACAGCGAGTTCACAAATAGTGGAGGTTTCAGTACTGGACACGGTTCACTCTACTTCAAACTTCCTTTGTTCGGTCGTCGGCTAGGGCCCCTCGATCCGACAGTGCCCGCACGTCGCCAGCGGTCCTGGCCTGCTGTGCGCTGCGGACATCCTCGCTGCTCCGTCCGAGGCCGAACTACCGACACCAGAATGCAGCCAGCATTTAAATAACTGGACATTAAAAACCGAAAGATGCACGCTGATCCAAGAAGACAATTCCACAAGACTTAAACAATACTAAAACGAGTTACTGTGAAACAACATGGACGAATTATAAGTCGGCACAAACACAGAGAAGCCAGGACCGGTCAAAAAGTCAAATGCAAGTCATCCGCTGCGACGACCGACCGAACGACCAACCGACGGTAGTTCCCACTCAAGTCAGATTAGATTAGATTAGATTAGATTAATACTAGTTCCATGGATCATGAATACGATATTTCGTAATTATGTGGAACGAGTCGAATTTCCAATACATGACATAATTAGGTTAATTTAACAACATACTTAAGTTAATATAACAACTTTATTTTATTGTGTTTTTTGTTTTTATTTATTTTTATTTTTTTATTTTTTTTCTTAATTTATATCTAAAAATTCCTCTATGGAGTAGAAGGAGTTGTCATTCAGAAATTCTTTTAATTTCTTCTTAAATACTTGTTGGTTATCTGTCAGACTTTTGATACTATTTGGTAAGTGACCAAAGACTTTAGTGCTAGTATAATTCACCCCTTTCTGTGCCAAAGTTAGATTTAATCTTGAATAGTGAAGATCATCCTTTCTCCTAGTATTGTAGTTATGCACACTGCTATTACTTTTGAATTGGGTTTGGTTGATAATAACAAATTTCATAAGAGAGTATATATACTGAGAAGCTACTGTGAATATCCCTAGAACCTTAAATAAATGTCTGCAGGATGATCTTGGGTGGACTCCAGCTATTATTCTGATTACAGGCTTTTGTGCAATAAATACTTTATTCCTCAGTGATGAATTACCCCAAAATATGATGCCATATGAAAGCAATGAGTGAAAATAGGCGTAGTAAGCTAATTTACTAAGATGTTTATCACCAAAATTTGCAATGACCCTTATTGCATAAGTAGCTGAACTCAAACGTTTCAGCAGATCATCAATGTGTTTCTTCCAATTTAATCTCTCATCAATGGACACACCTAAAAATTTGCAATATTCTACCTTAGCTATATGCTTCTGATTAAGGTCTATATTTATTAATGGCGTCATACCATTCACTGTACGGAACTGTATGTACTGTGTCTTATCAAAATTCAGTGAGAGTCCGTTTACAAGGAACCACTTAGTAATTTTCTGAAAGACAGTATTGACAATTTCATCAGTTAATTCTTGATTGTCAGGTGTGATTACTATACTTGTATCATCAGCAAAGAGAACTAACTTTGCCTCTTCATGAATATAGAATGGCAAGTCATTTATATATAATAAGAACAACAAAGGACCCAAGACTGACCCTTGTGGAACCCCATTCTTGATAGTTCCCCAGTTTGAGGAATGTGCTGATCTTTGCATGTTACGAGAACTACTTATTTCTACTTTCTGCACTCTTCCAGTTAGGTACGAATTAAACCATTTGTGCACTGTCCCACTCATGCCACAATACTTGAGCTTGTCTAGCAGAATTTCATGATTTACACAATCAAAAGCATTTGAGAGATCACAAAAAATCCCAATGAGTGGTGTTCGGTTATTCAGATCATTCAAAATTTGACTGGTGAAAGCATATATGGCATTTTCTGTTGAAAAACCTTTCTGGAAACCAAACTGACATTTTGTTAGTACTTCATTTTACAGATATGTGAAGCTACTCTTGAATACATTACTTTCTCAAAAATTTTGGATAAAGCTGTTAGAAGGGAGATTGGACGGTAATTGTTGACATCAGATCTATCCCCCTTTTTATGCAAAGGTATAACAATAGTATATATCAGTCTATCAGGGAAAATGCCCTGTTCCAGAGAGCTATTACACAGGTGGCTGAGAATCTTACTTATCTGTTGAGAACAAGCTTTTAGTATTTAGCTGGAAATGCCATCAATTCCATGTGAGTTTTTGCTTTTAAGCAAGTTTATTATTTTCCTAATTTCAGAGGGAGAAGAGGGTGAGATTTCAATTGTATCAAATTGCATAGGTATGGCCTCTTCCATTAACAGCCTAGCATCTTCTAATGAACACCTGGATCCTACTATATCCACAACATTTAGAAAATGATTATTAAAAATATTTTCAACTTCTGACTTTTTGTTCGTAAAGTTTTCATTCAATTTAATGGTAATACTGTCTTCCTCTGCTCTTGGTTGACCTGTTTCTCTTTTAATAATATTCCAAATTGTTTTAATTTTATTATCAGAGTTGCTGATTTCAGACATGATACACATACTCCTGGATTTTTTAATAACTTTTCTTAATATAACACAGTAGTTTTTATAATTTTTGATAGTTTATGGGTCACTACTCTTTCTTGCTGTCAGATACATTTCCCTTTTCCGGTTACAAGATATTTTTATACCCTTAGTAAGCCATGGTTTGTTACAAGGTTTCTTACGAGTATATTTAACTATTTTCTTGGGGAAGCAGTTTTCAAATGCATTTACAAAAATGTCATGAAATAAATTATATTTTAAATTGGCATCAGGTTCACAGTACACCTCATCCCAGTCTAACTGCTGTAGGCTTTCCCTGAAATTTGCAATTGTTAAATCGTTGACTGAACGTACTACTTTGGAGGACTGTTTAGTATTGCTGAATGGAGCTATGTCATATATTGTAACTAGCTGTGCACCTGAGCATTTATCTGGTTAAACTTATCTTGGTCTATAAAGAAGTTATCTATCAGTGAGCTGCTATCCTTTACTACCCGAGTAGGAAAATCAATAACGGGTGTCAAATTGAAAGAACCGAGTAATACTTGAAGGTCATTTTTCCTATTACCCTCTTTCAGAGAATCTACATTGAAGTCCCCACAAATAATAATTTGCTTCCCCCTGTCTGACAGATAGCACAACAAGGAGTCCAAATTTTTCAGAAATAGATGAAAATTTCCTGATGGGGACCTATATACAGTTACAATTATAAATGTGCCTTTATTTAATTTAAGCTCACAAGCACATGCTTCTATATGTTTCTCTACACAAAACTTTTTTGTTTCTATACTTTTTGCACAGTGATAACTTTTGACATATATGGCAACTCCTCCTTTCTCCATATTTTCTCTCATTACATGCGCAGAGAGCTTATATCCACTTACATTTACCTTATCCATATCAGTAACAATGTGATGCTCAGACAGGCATAGTATATCTATTTCATTCTCAGCTTCTGAATCTTCTATACAAACCAGAAGCTCATCTACTTTATTCTTTAAACTCCCAATATATTGATGAAATATACTTACATTATTTTTAATTATACTTTTATGAGAACCTTTCCTTATTCTAACATTTGCAGTACTCTCCTGTCTGAGTTTCTCATTGTGCTTAGGCCTAGTTCCTATACCAGTGGTCACACGGTGTTCAGAGAGGCAGATTATGTCAACTGGGTTGGGTGACTTTAATTCATCAATGCAATTACCTAGGACTGAGATACAACTTGGTGGAGATAAAATTTCTGGTGATTTTTGAAAATTTATAATTGATAGCTGTGATTGGTGATCCAATGTGTTAGAAATGTGCTGTTTAATTTCTTTCCTAAACTGAAGATTTGTTTCAATCCTGACCTCTCGTAGAACTTGACATCTTTCTGTCTTACCTATCCTAAAAAAGGTGCTGCTCCAACACCTGTAACCACTGGTATTTTACCATTCATGGCAGTGCCTCCCCCCCTTAAATTTCCTGCTATTACCCCAGCCAGTTTCCCCTTCCCTTTCCTGTTGAGATGTAGGCCGCGCCTGGTATAGCCCCACCTACTGAGATAGTCAACAGGAACCACACCAATATGAGGGCCCGCACCCGACCCAAGCAGCCGTTCCAACTCCAAATTAACTCTCCCAACAGAAGAGTTCAAATGAGGCCGGTCATGGCGTCTCAGGACAGATACAAATTCAACATTGGTGTGTCTCGATGCCGACGCAATCTTTACCAGGTCACACTCTATACTGTACCCAGGATCTCTGTCGATGCTGTTCCCTGGCCCTCCCACAATAACCACGGTGTCTTCCCTGGTAAATCCTTTACAGAGTGAACCTAAATCCTCTGTCACCTGATCCAGACTAGCACTTGGTTTGAAAAAATTTGTGACCTGGTATTCTGGTCCTAATTCCTCCTGCAGAAGTTGGCCTACACCTCTGGCATGAGAACTGCCTAACAACAAAACTTTCTTCCTTTTCGATGACTTTCCTACATTCGTTTTCAATTTCCTATTGAAAGTTTGTTGTGTCCTGTCTACACCTACCTCTGCTTGAGGCTCATCAGTTTCTAACAGAAGCAACAGGTCAAACTTATTTTTGACATTCACCACAAAACTGTCAGACTTAGTTCTAGGCCTGTTCCTTCTGCTACCTGTTGCCACTTCCCACCTCTCTTTGCCCTTCTCCCTCCTTAACCTGTCCAGATCTTCCCTAGCCTGATCTAGCTCAGCCTGAAGGGCAGCAATTTTCCCCTCCTGTTCCACTATCTTCCTATCTCTGCTGCAAATCCTACATAACCACTGATGAGCCGGATCCACTTTCCCAACACCCACGCCACTGCAATCCCCCCAGTGAAAAAAACTACTACATCCATCACACCAAACCCCGGAACTAACAATTCTACGGCAAGTCAGGAACTTCTCACTCATGGCAAAAATAATACTTTAGCTCGAATAAATCAATTAAATTACCGAAAATCAAAAAAGACGTTACAAGAATTAAGCCTATTCACTAATGTATATAAGCAAGTTTCTGATTTAAAATTCCGCTGTTTTTCAGATCTGTATTAAAACAATGAAGGTATACGCTATTTATTATATATTTCACTCGATTGAATGAAAAAAAGGACAATTAAACGAGGTACTTTAACTTTGATTCTCCAAAAACGTTACGAGAATTAGGCCTATAAACAAATGTATATAGGCAAGTTTCTGATATAAAGTTACGCTGTTTTTCTGAAATCTGTATTAAAATAATGAAGTTACACGCTATTTACGGTAGTTTACTTATTTGTTACCGAGAAACTAGTTAAATTACCGTGAAACAATAAACAAACACGTTTACAAAACTTAAGCCTAAGCGCGACTTCGCGAAGTTACGATCTTTTCGTGTTTTCTGAAAAAATACGCAAAGAAAAGTCAAACCTTTAATGGCAAGACTAAACGATACACTAATGCACGTATTTAATTTGTTGTCGGCGTTAAACTAAATTATATTCCTGTCTAAATCACTTAACTTTCTGGAAATGGTTTCTGGCGTCACTTACTCGGCGGCCATCTTGGAACGTCGTCGAAGCAAGGAAAAGATACCGGTATCGTCGACTGACAACTTGTTGCCATGAGGGCACTTCGACGGGTGGACACATACACGCACACACACACACACACAGGTGAAAGTTGCACTACTCGAACTACACGGTCCATTCAACTGAAACTCACTGAATCCGTTCCTTGACGTCCTCCTGCACCCTTGCGACCACATCCATCCGTCGGACAGTGCATGTGTGTCGCCAGCGGTCGGGCGAGTACTGGCTGTCCGGACCTCACTGCTGCTCCATCCCAACTCAACTCGTTCGATACACTACGGCCCGGAAATACTAGTGGCCGCTCCAAAGATAGTACCACAGTACGCGCTATCGATAAGCGCTGCTGCTGCCACTCACGGACAGACAAGGTGAGCAAACGTAGTGGCGACAGTGAACACACTAAGAAAACGAGTCGCCACTATCTCTATTATAAGATGGCAAGCTGTGAACGGCATCAACGAGAGCCGTACACGGCTCAGACTTAGGGACGGAAAAATCACAAAATGAAAAGAAACTGAACCTACAAAGATTATCAGTTGAGTTTAGGAAACAAATTGAAGATGACCTTCAACCAGTAATTAACAGTTTAGCAACTAGAATTCGAAACCCTGAAACAAAACTAGAAAATATGAAAAGAAACCAACATAATGTCAAGGATGAATTGTTAGCTAAAAGGAACAATATAGTCCCGAGAGCGATTATTACACAGATAAAAGAACGGAAGGAACAGTTCAGCAGAATGGTAGAAGACATTAGTGAAGAAATGGATATTTTGGAATTAAATTATGAATAGCAAAAAGAACAATTAAGCGCCATTTAAGAAAAAGCTGATGACCTGACAACAATAATGGCAAATTTGTCTACCAGCGCAGACGGAGATTCAAATGACATAGACTTCTGATAAGTTTTCAGACACAGCAGAATACCAGTAATTAACAAATTTTAAGGACAACGAAGAGAAAATATTCTGGAAAATAGGTTTTAGGGGAACATTATGAATGAAAAAGCCGAGGGTATTCATAGAGAGCTTAACCGCGAGGACGAAAAGGACGAATGTGACCGTTTGTATTCATATTCACAACACTTCGGTGATCATACAAATTTATGTTGTTTAGGTGATTTTCCACGAGAACAGTATCAGAGATCCTGATACGACAATGAATCGCCGATGTGGTGCAGTAGAGAACCTGGTTCACACAAAAATGGCAACTTCGGCTACAAACGCTTTTTGACAGTACGTAAATTCAAAGTTTTCAGGATTTTCAGTAACGAAATTCACCAACAAGCTCAGATTAATCGGTTCCTTTATTCTTTACCACAAAATTGATCACTCTAACACAAATTAAAATACTTCTGTTGTTATTTGGAACTTAAACCAGCAACAGGAATGCGCTCAATAGTGAGAGACGGTCAGAGTGTAAATGATTTATACCCAGCATATTTTTCAGCCTACTGGTCGCAGGCCACACAAACTCGGGAAAATCATTGCATTATAATGTTACGAAACTGAACAGTCTGACTTCTCTAGCCCAGTAAAATACATTGTAGCCTTTGGTACGCAGAAATCAGTACTTATCTAAACCATAGTGTCCGTCAGAGTTGTATACATTTGTTTAAAAAAGTTACATACCACATTTGAGACACGTAATTTATCCAGCAGATATAAAGATGGGCTCGAAGTGTTTGGCAGGCAGATGTAAAGATGAGTTAGAAGCATTTAAAACGTTATTTAAGAATTCGTATTGGGGAATGATAATGAGTTAACGAAAAAACACAACACCAATTACAACAGAAGCTGTAACACGCAACATGCTTTTGTACCGCGTGAAAGCAAAAATTATGGAAACTCGCGTAACAAACAACACAACAGAAACAATTATAGACGGAATACCCGACATCGTTTATATGACGCAAGATTCTCGCAGCTGAAGAACGATTATTGTGAAACTGTGACTGTTAACACAATTAAAGGCGCTAAGGTAACTGTACCAATGAGAGCAGGCGTAATCATGTAAATCGGAATACTCAAACTGAGCTAGTGATCATGCAACTTGTCATGGGTACAATTCCGGTAGAACAATTCTAAAAAATGAGATGCTTAACAACAGTTTGTAAATAGAAACCAAGACAGTCGCAGTAACCAATATCATAATTCACAATGGCAAATTTCTGAAAGCGTGACAGACGAAATATTGAAGTCAGATCAGCAAATCCACGAGATGATCAAGTAATCTCAACAAGAATAGTTAAACATAAAGAAATAGAAATTGGACAGAAAGTTCTGGTTAAATTTCAATCTTTACCTCCTAAAAGCAACCAATTCTTTCGAGCTGTAAATAAATGACGTTATAGGATTCCTAGAATTGTACACGACGCTGGTGGTGCAACTGGAAATATTCGGATACACAAGAGCAGGGGACTTCATCACATTTAGCATATCAAATTGTGTACAGAATTATCCAGTTTGCTAAAATTGTACCCAGATGACAGAACTACATGTTACCTGATTCGAAAATACTTCATGCATTACAGCTCACAGCAACAGTTAACGATAAACAATGCTATTCCACTGCATCCTAGAGCGACTCCCGTCACACGACAGGCAGTTCTTCGTAGAATCGGGCGATTTTCACCGTGTAATGAGCTTCATTTATCGCACAACTAATCGAGTGATTTGCTGCCACGAAACGTATGATAAACAAACTGCTACGAACATCAAAATTTCTTGGGTGTCCACAGGTATAACATTACGGAGACATATAACATCCTACATTACTTCCTATGAGATATACAGGCTGTTAGAATGTTAATTGTGTGGTCTGGAAAGATGGGAAACAGGTATTTTGATGTAAGAAGGATTTCAGGATCTGTTGTGAGATAGTGAAGTTGCGTTTGCTGAAGTGATATTTTTACATATATAGCTATGAATTGTTGTTTATGTGGAAGTAAGTGGACTAAAACAGAACATTGTATTGTTATTTGATCTGTACATTGAGACAATGACAGCAAGTATGATTAATGTTGTAATAGGGTAATGAGATTTATGTTGCTTAGGTAGACGAGATGACAATTATGAGATTTATGATGCATACTGAAATAGAACAGGCAACGATTATAATTATTAATGTAGAGGAAGACATAGCGATCCTGTTTCTCCATTTTTATGCCATGTGGTTGCATTTGTGTTTATAAGTGTAAAAGATAAGTTTTTGAAAAGATGAGGTTAGCTGTCAATAGCGAATGAAAGTAACTTTACGTGAGACTACATAGTTATCTCTTTGATGTTGGGTTTATGAAAACCTGATGCAAATTATTCAGACCATTAACTTAACGTACAGTGTTTCTTTCTTTCATCGGAACAACACAATGTGGAACCGTAACGAGAATTTTACAATAATTCGGCATTATTCCATACTGTAACATACTCATTTAGCATACGGTGCCTGATTTGACTTTTTGTGTCTTTTCTTTTTGTAGTGTCTGTTTTCTTGTTTATATTAACTAATAATATTTTTTCATGCTTTCTACACTACTGGCCATTCAAATTGCTACACCAAGAAGAAATGCAGATGATAAACGGGTATTCATTGGACAAATATATTATACTAGGACTGAGATGTGATTACATTTTCACGCAATTTGGGTGCATAGATCCTGAGAAATCAGTACCCAGAACAACTTCCTCTGGCCATAATAACGGCCTTGATACGCCTGGGCATTGAGTCAAACAAAGCTTCGATGGCGTGTACAGGTACACCTGCCCATGCAGCCTCAACACGATACCACAGTTCATCAGGAGTAATGACTGGCATATTGTGACGAGCCAGTTGCTCGGCCACCATCGACCAGACGTTTTCAATTGGTGAGAGATCTGGAGAATGTGCTGGCCAGAGCGGCAGTCAAACATTTGCTGTACCCAGAAAGGCCCGTAAAGGACTTGCATCATGCGGTCGTGCATTATCCATCTGAAATGTAGGGTTTCATAGGGATCGACTGAAGGGTAGAGCCAGGGGTGTAACACATCTGAAATGAAACGTCCTCTGTTCAAAATGCCGACAGTGCGAACAAGACATGAACGAGACGTGTAACCAATGGCACTCCATACCACCACGCCGGGTGATACGCCAGTATGACGATGACGAATAAACACTTCCAATGTGCGTTCAGCGCGATGTCGCCAAACACATGTGCGACCATCATGATGCTGTAAACAGAACCTGGATTCATCCGAAAAAATGACGTTTTGCCATTCATGCACCCAGGTTTGTCGTTGAGTACACCATCGCAGGCACTCCTGTCTGTGATGCAGCGTCAATGGTAACCGCAGCCATGGTCTCCGAACTGATAGTCCATGCTCCTGCAAACGTCGTCGAACTGTTCGCGCAGATGGTTGTTGTCTTGCAAATGTCCCCATCTGTTGACTCAGGGATCGAGACGTGTCTGCACGATGTGTTACAGCCATGAGGATAAGATGCCTGTCATCTCGACTGCTAGCGATACGAGGCCGTTGGGATCCAGCACGGCGTTCCATATTATCCTCCTGAACCCACCGACTCCATTTTCTGCTAACAGTCATTGAATCTCGACCAACGCGAGCAACAAGGTCGCTATACGATAAACCGCATTCGCGATCGCCTACAATGCGACCTTTATCAAAGTCGGAAACGTGATGGTACGCATTTCTCGTCCTTACACGAGGCATGACAACAACGTTTCACCAGGCAACGCCGGTCAACTGCTGTTTGTGTATGAGAAATCGATTGGAAACTTCCCTCATGTGGGGACGTTGTAGGTGTCGCCACCGGCGCCAAGCTTGTGTGAATGCTCTGAAAGCTAATCATTTGCATATCACAGCATCTTCTACCTGTCGGTTAAATTTCGCGTCTGTAGCACGTCATCTTCGTGGTGTAGCAATTTTAATGGCCAGTAGTGTATATAGCTACATGCATGCAAAATTTAACTTCTACCGAATTCTATAAAACTAATCTGTCTTTTTTTAATCTAACAGATGTACTTCACGTATGTATGAAATAATGGCAGGAAAATGTTATCCACCAGTCAAGGTGTTTGGGAAATCTTCGAAATGAAGATGACATGGATAGACAATACTCTTAGAATGAGGAAAAGAAAGCAATATGAGAAAGAGCTGCAGAAAGCATGTGGGATACTAATCACTTTTATTTTACTTTTCAGCTTTTCTTCTTTTTGCCATGGCATAGGATATGATTATTGTTATTGTACTAAAATGTGTGACATTGCAGACTGTCTTCTTGTACTTACATATGATGTTACATCATAACATTCAATGCTTCACCTTAAGAAATTTTAGATTGCATCTTACAATCTTGCTATTCATTGAGTTTCTTAATAATGCTTGTTCACTCTATAAATTCTAACTATAGAATGTAGCGCCGTTAGCGTAATCATTATGTGAAGGGCAGTACTGTAGTGAGCTCTCATAAGTCAGGAATGATATATAAGGAGTCATCAAAGATGTGTAAGGAAAAAGCAAAGGGAAAAAGATGAAAAAGGGAGTTGTACAACATATATATGAGCAAAGAAATGATTACAAAGATGAATACGAAAAATTGTTAGGTAGGGCAAAGATGGCAAATGGTTACGTAGGGCAATGGAGCTAAATAGTATGAAAGTATAGGAATGTACAAAAAATAACACAATGATGCAACGAGATAAAATCAACGGGGCCATTTGTTTGTAGTTTGATGAAATCAAGAATAAAATGATTAAAAGTCACACAAAAATTAAAGTATGAAATATAACTAGATAGTATGCTAATTACTGACCTTATTAGGCGTACTAATAGATTGATGTTAGACTGACTGCATAATGTATTCTTGGATGTGAACCTTGGTTTCCCCCAAATCCATGTTTTTCCTAACAATATATTTGTGGTCTCCTTATCTGTGTGTGACCACAATTCAAATATTTTTATATCTTGTCTGTGATCGCCGTCCTTACGTGTCTCTTTCTACCTTACTCTCTACACTTTTGTGTATTTCACTGACTTTAGGCATACGTGTTTACTTGAATAGATTTAGAATTTTCTGTAGGTCATTATGCACACATATAATAATTGTTTATTATCATGCCTATTAGTGTATACTGTTTCACATGCAAACGGAAGGCTTCTGCGGCCGTTGTCACAGTCAATAAAATTCCTCTGGGTTTGAGGCCGCATTGTCATCTGTAAAATTCCAGATGACAATGCGGTGTCAGACCCAGAAGAGTTTTATTAACTGTTTCACATATTTATTTGTGTGATATTTCTGTAACTGATATGGTAAAACGATGATTCCACTTTTCTTATGTTTTTATAGACATAGAAATCTCTTGTTACCTTTACATTACATGGGCATTCCAAATGTACAACTATGTAAAATGTTATTACTCCCAGCTGACTATATGTATTCATATATTATAAATGTAACAAAAGTGTTGCTGATTGACCATTCTGCGCTCTTTCCAGGGCAGAAGGACTATGTCTGCTGATCATGTTCTCAAATATTCTCTGCCAAATGTTGGTATACTTCACCGATACAAGCTGCAGCTGACTTTTGTAAGGAACTCTTCGAACTACAAGATGGCTTAGGAGCCATGAATGGATCTACAGTACGCTTCAGGCAGATACTACTACGTATTTTACTGTTTGAGTTCGTGTGGGGTTGGCACTGAGAACTGTGTTTCGTCTCACTGAGTCTGCTTCCACAAAACTACTGTTTAAAGAAAGTTTATCATCACGCAATACCACATTGCACCATATGGTATGCAACAATATGACTATTATTTGGAAATTTTATTTAATAAACAGAAATCTAGCTTTGCCACTCCCTGCTTGCCGTTTGATGTTGTGCTTTCGAGAATTCTGCAACACTGTTATCAAGCCGCGGTGTAAGTGAAAAATTTGATTAGGGACAGTTAATTGTTTCACTTCCGTAGCGCATTTAAAACGGAGACACGTTGTACTCAGACCAGTTGCAGTGCAACTCAGATTAGGTTATTTGTAGTCACAGTTTACCATATGACTATAATTTGGATAACAGTTTGTGGCAATACGTACATTTTTTACAGGTTGGGAGATAAAGTTGGGCAAAATTTCGTACACAAAAACATACAGTGGGGTGTTTACACTTTCAACATCTACTATAGTCAGATCAGTGCTGTATCACCTTTCTTATGCTGTGTTTCGTGGTATCCTTGAACTCTGCTCTCTGGGCTACTTTTATTTGCCTCGCTCTGTATGTACATGGTGATTCCGTGATAATGTTACAAACTTTCTAGAACGACGGAGAAGGAGATATGTCTCAGAAGTAAGCGTCCCTGTACTGGAAACGAACTAGCCGAAAGTTATAAGTAAAAACCGTTCTAATACCCTGACAATAGAGCACGTGTATTGGTACTGTTTTTGTACAATTTTAGGGTAGGAAACTGTCAGTGTGGGTAGTATGGACTAAACCACTACAAATGTGGCTCTCTAAAATGCGTACCCTAAGTTCTTTGAGCACTTGATCAGAAGCGGAGATGTGTTTCACAGTTACGAAGATGAACATGTGCTCATAGCTCCACTAACTGATACATTTATGCTTCAAAATTATCCTAGAAATTTTATACCATCGTCACGGAATGAACCTGTGTTTACAAACATTAACATGTGCAGGCACCAATGATTTTCACGCTCTATAGCGTCGTTGCATTATGTTTATGGATATGGCTTCCTATGAAAAACTTGATCTAGCAAGTCCCCGCTAAAACCTCTATAAGTGTGTAACAGGAATTGTGACACACCATACACCATTTACGAACTGGTTATTCTCTATAAAAGTCAGACCTGTAGTAACTATTTTACTCATATTAGATGTTCAGTCTTTAGAGGCGTTTGTGCAAAACCCTAGTGTTTTTATTCTATTTCTAACGAAAGTGTGCAATATTCCATTGCAACGTAACCACCTCTGCTTTTTAGTCGAAACTTACTTTTCGGAGCACAGCGTGTCCGATCGTCTGTGGGTCGTTGTGTCACCGCAACAAATTGTCCCTAGAGGTCTTGGCTAATTAACCCAGTTTAGCTGGATAAGGAAGGGGACAGGGGTGGCGGGTGGGGTGGCGAAGGGCAGCACCGGCAGTTAATTGGCAGACGTTGCGTGCGGCCCGTGGTTCGGCCAGTGTTGGTGGCTCGAGGTTGGAATTGGAATAAGCTACCACAAGGTGAGAGCTCGTCGTTGGTAGCCACTAGGTAAGCAGACTGCTGCCTTTTTCCTTATCTGGTGCATCTCACCAATTGTAGTTTCAGTGTATGAAGCACGTAACTTCTCAGCCGTACGCCCCTTGGATGCTAATAGTTGAGATTGCCATATCCTACAGCCTTAAACCGTGACGATAAATATTTGTCCATTTGTTTGAGATTGAGTGCTTAATAGCATCTGATCGAAAAAGGAAAGATGCGGAGATGGAGAGATGAACAGAATCAGTCACTTGAGGTTGGAAGAAGCAGGTATTAACTTAGTTTTTCTTAACACATGATGGTACAATGGAAGTCTCGCATGAAAAATTAAGATGTACTTACATAGAACAAATGATATAAAAATTATTCATTCAAGTCACGGTCATTCAATTATAATTTTCAGCCGTCCGGAAATTTGTTAATTGAAATTGTAATATACCGAGTCGAAGAAACATGGTTCGCGACGTTAGTAAACTTAGTTCACTGTTGCGAAAGAACCCACAAGCGCTATGAGCATAAAATTTAAATGTCTGTGATGCTCTTCGCTCTCGTTGCAATGAGAGAGCTAGTTATATAAGAATCATTAGTCATTTTACATCACACGTTCTGTTGATCGTCGGACGGTAACAGATCGAAATACGTATACTCTCTTACGATAAATAAACGTTACTATTTGATTCACAAGTACTTTGTATTCATTCAGAAGAGTACGTACACCGTTAGTACTATAATTTTTCAAATGAATATTATTTATGTTGCTCATTAGTTCCGAGTATCTCAGTAGAATTTTGTGGTCGAGAGAAAGTGTAATATGCGATGTATTGGTGTATGTATCTACAGTGGCAATAAATCTAGATGTGTAAAACTACTTTGCTTTGAAGCATTTTCGAGTCTACGTCTTCTTGATTTACAGAAAGAGTGCATTATTCTTTTGTGGCTAACAACTTAAGTCACGTAAGTCGTCAGATAGAACAAGTAAACAATAGATCATCCATTATATTGTGATACAACGTGATTAAGTTAATTATATCACATATTATAAAGCAACAATGAATTAACATCTAGACCACTGAATAGGAAAGTAATATTAAAACGGAAAGACGTAAAGTGACACAGTGGAATTTCCTTACACACGAAAAAACCAATATAAATATTTTTGACCACGTTTTAGAAACTAATCAAAATAAACATTAGTAAGATTTGAGATTTTATGTTCTGTTTGTTCGTATCCTTGTCGCAGTGAATACACCGGTTCCCGTGGGATCACAGAAGTTAAGGACTGTCGGGCGAGGTCAGCACTTGGATGGGTGAACATCCAGGCCGCCATGCGCTGTTGCCATTTTTCGGGGTGCACTCAGCCTCGTGATGCCAATTGAGGGGCTACTCGAACGAATAGTAGCGGCTTCGGTCAAGAATACCATCCTAACGACCAGGAGAGCGGTGTACTGACCCCACGCCCATCCTATCCGCATGCTCCACTGAGGATGACACGGCAGTCGGATAACCACTCGTAGGCCACTTGTGACCTGAAGACGGAGTGCTTCTTTTATTTGTTCGTATACAGGGTGTTCGGAAATGGGTAGGTACGCATCAGAGTAATGGTGCGGAGTGGGGGGGGGGGGGGGGCAGGGAAAGGTTACAGCGAATCGGCTGATGTAATTTGTCGTCTGTCCTATCTATCTGATCTGGTTGCAGCCTCTTCACGTGTTTGCGAGTGTTAGAGCAACATGGTTGAGTTCACGTTTGCAAGATACACCAACGTAATCCATCTGAATCGGAATCGCGAATCTTGCGATAGTGGAAGAGGTGCTCGTCACCTTTTTCTAGATCGTTCTCCACAACGACCGATTCCATGGCATAACCTTTTCGCAACAATTGTGCCACGGCTTCGGGAAAGAGTACCTTCACTCTCAGCAGGCATGGTTGTGTTGCTCCAAGGAGGCGCCGCATTCCGAAATTAGAAGATGCCGTACTGTACCACGTTGAAGAGCGTCCTTCAACGTGTACGAGAGCACATTTCCTTAGTGTTAATGAGTGGAACTGTAAAACAAATGACATACTGGATCACGCCTAATCAATTACTTGTGAACGTGTGCCAACATGTTTTCAAATGTTATACCACGGAATCGGCACGTTTTCGTACATAATTTCCAATTGAAAATATTGTCGACTCACTCGCCTCCACATGTCAC
Organism: Schistocerca nitens; assembly: GCF_023898315.1. Classification (NCBI taxonomy): domain Eukaryota; kingdom Metazoa; phylum Arthropoda; class Insecta; order Orthoptera; family Acrididae; genus Schistocerca; species Schistocerca nitens. The sequence goes on along the minus strand of NC_064621.1, from coordinate 314,610,649 downwards.
AAAAGTTTATAATTGGAATCTCCGCTGACCCTGTATATGAGACATTTGTAGTATCGAACTTTCTGTTCCATTAGTTTGTAAAGAGGATTCTTTCGGCATATCGTTGAAAGACAATTAGGCACAATATTATACGTGGGTACGTACGTTTATAAAAGGTTCATGCACAAGCTATCGGTAGGCATTAAATTTTAAAAGCTAATGAGAGCCCTCAAAAAATGGTTCAAATGACACTAAGCACTATGGGACTTCACATCTGAGGTCATCAGTCCCCTAGACTTAGAACTACTTAAACCTAACTAACCTAAGGACATCACACACATCCATGCCCAAGGCAGGATTCGAACCTGCGACCGTAGCAGCAGCGTGCTATCGGTCTGAAGCGCCTAGAACCTATCGGTCACAGCGGCCGGCAGAGCTCACAAAATTCCGATAATCGCCGGCTTTAGAACCTCTCGTTGCTGGTTGCACGTACAAAGACGCCACCAGTCGCATATAAAGACCTTACGGCTGCCCTGTAGTCAGCGTTTTTCACATTCAGACGCCACAGTCATTTTCACCTATGATGTGCCCGCTGAGGCTCGAGTTACGGAGTTGTTTGTGGCCAGTCTACGAATTCACAAAGGCTTGAAGGCATTCGCCACACTCTACATGTGCGGCCACGTGATTACATTACAATTCACAGCTATGTGCCAAACAGATTTCTAACTGTATCTCCGCCGTTCCACTCACTCACTATTCGAAGAGCTCGCGGACAACTTGGCAACTGCTGCCAAGGAAAAGAATAGATATGGCCTTGTTATCTAGAAGCGGAAGATCGCCTTACTACGCCAGTGAAATTTACAGATCTGTGCAAATCTTGAAAGTTATGCTAGCAGCGAAGGTAATTCTGTACGTGCTGGGGAATAATGACAATTTATGTGTCCAAAAACTGCTGAATCCGGAGGAAGGAACATGAACTTTTAGCAAATTGTTAGACTGTGTCGCTTAATGCCATAGTACTTTCACGCAAAGACGCAAAGGGGCAAAAGGCTGGTGACAGTGAATGAAAACTCAAGAAAATTACTAATTTTTTAATTTTATGGAAACGCTTCTTAGTTATACGCTGAAGCTTTTATATCTCTGTGTGTAATTTCCGACAATCAGTTGCAATTACTGAAGATTCTTGTTATTAGACAAAACCATGTTGAAAATTGAGGATTTTGGGTTATTCGTTGTGAAAACAAGTAATGTAACGCACCTATTAAGTCGTATCATAAGTAATTTATATTACGACACCTACTTTCTGTTCTCTTTCTGTAAAAAGATTATGTTTTTTCATGTAAATTAATTCTTCTCTTACATAGTTTTTATAAATAGACAATAATTATTGCAGAAATTTTACCAATTTTGTCTAACAATGGATAAATGATTTAAAAGGCTATACATGATGAGGACCTGAGTTTGCAGAAGTAATTTACATTTAAGTTTTTCGTCCTCGAAGGGATTTCGGTGAAACAGGGGCGCGAAGAATTAAAAAGTGGCAATTTAAGGTATTGCACATAAATATCTGTTATATCTTGTGGAATAAGCGAATGTTGTGAAATATCATAAAGGTGATTTGATTAAGAATTTAATTACGAATAGGAGTCGCCTTCACTAGTGTTGGAAAGGGCTGGAGAACTTTATGTTGGAATACATATCTTTATGTGTGTATGCTGTTACTGATGCTAGTTAGTACAACATAATTATAGCCCATATCGCTTAAAAGCAATACTTTCTGCTGTACGAACATACTGCCGGCTTATAATAACAACCCAAAGACTAAATCTGCCACCTCACATATTTCCGAATCGACAACATTTAGAAAATGCATTTGGCCCAGCTTGCATCCATGTCGGGTGCTCACACAATTGACAGGAATGCACAATCGATAAATGTAAAGGAACATAACTTTCAACAAAATGTTTTTTTTTTAAGTAGCATATGTACGATCCTACTACGAAAATGGATACTTGACGTACAATTAGTGACCGCTGACTCATACTCACTGTTCTTAACTTCTTACCTTCTGAAATACCTAGACTTTAAAGGATGACAATGGCGCCACAAGTTCTACTGTAATGCGCAGACCACTATTTGCATACATTATGTTTCAGGACAGCGCAGGCAACCCGCTTTACGGTCTACAGCATTACGGCAGAAACTATAGCGCCCTTTCTGTCATGTAAAGTCTAAGTATTACGAAAGCTAAAGCCTTTGAGCAGTGGAACCAAGTTTACCACCACTATTTGTGTCTGTAGTTGACATTTCCGTAAAAAAACTACAAATATCATTTACACCGTAACATTCTTGGGAAGTGACTTTTACATGCATGAATTATGGGTCCTGCCCACTGCGTGAGCCCCTTACATAGGTACATCCCTGGCCAATTCCATTTTCACATTTTGCTTTATTTCGAAAACATGTGAAGACAGCTAAGTTACATGGGACACCGTGTGTAAACAGGGTGATCCAAAATTCATGCATCACTGGACAAGCCTTGGTTATACTTGTTCGAAAAACATTGCATTGAATTTTACAGAGATTGTCAAATGTAGACACAGCAGTAGTGTATTTAATGCTGAAGACAAGGGAATAATGGTACAAATTTTCGCTTGGTTCCAATAAATTTTATAGCTACGGTGGTATAGTATTCCCAATTTATGAATAAATTTCATGACTTAATAAGGCTATAAATCGTCAGTAGTGTCTGTTCCTTCGGACATGTATGCATGTCTGAAGCAGCATTGCATTGAACTTTACATATACTGTCCAAACAGACATTGCACTAATATTTTCCACGCCAGAACTAAGGCAACCTGATGGAAAAAATAAATTAATCTCTCCCTGTGTGCAAATTGCATAGTTGTGTGAGCACTATGGGTAAAAATGGACGTTAGGAAGTTCTGGTCTATCCATGAAGCGTGAGCGGGCTTTCGAATCGCTTGAGGCGACGGCTCGCATAAATCCAGAAATTCGGGTTCGAGTCCCGACGCGGCACAAGGTTTCCAGGAAATTGTATAGCTGTTGTGGTACCGTATTCGCAGTTTACGAATACGTTTCGTGATATAATAGAGCTATAAATCACCCGCCTATCCGGTCCTTCGTAAATGTACGTATGCCAGAACGAACATTGCTTCGAACTTTCCAGACACTGTCAAATACAGGCGTTGCACTGAGCTCACACGTATTATTCGAGACCTTTTCCACTACGGGTTGTTAACCAACACACAGTGAAGAATGGCAAATTTGTGGGCGCTGGATTTTCACAAGCGTAGAAGAGTGAGGAGGGCGATTGTAATGTCAACGAGTTTCATGAAACATAATTACGAAATGTGAGAAATAAATTTTTTTTTAAGTTTGCCTAATCAATTGCACCTCACGATTTTCAACATGCAGTACAATTAATTTCTCTTAAGCGTACCTGTTAACATGTCATAAAGAATATTTTTATCGACATTATTTTCAAAACAGAATATTGCTTGGAATAACTTTATACATATGAATATGTCTTGACTCCGTAGCACGCTTCTGTTATACGTCGCACACGAACGAAATTAAATATTTCAGAAACATGTAGGTTGTAGGCGTAACATTATGAGAGTTGTAAAACACACTAGTGTCCACAATAAAAGAATATAAATCGAATTTCAGAAGCAAGGGAGAGGTGAAAGGATAAATTTCTCTTTGGGAATTAAAAAGGAGATGGTCGACGTCCGTTTACTACCCTCTCGTAATGTAAACGTGTGCATAAAGTATGCAGAACTTCACATGAAATTAGTATGGTTACATTTCGGTCGTAATTATTAACATTATTCGTAACAATATGTACTGTAGACAGATCTTACCTTCCCCAAGTCTCGGTGGGCTGATTGATATGTACGTTTGCGGAGAAAATATATGTAGACATTGAAGATCCGAAAAAGTATACTGATAGCAAGCGCTAGCAAGTATCATAAAAAGTAATCAAACAGTCAAATAAAACCCGTTGCAGCATCAAATGCGATAATCTTAAGACTTCAATCAGTGCTACTTCTTTTCGGGTTTAGAGACAGAAATAAAATCCTTGGATTGTGGAGAGATTATAAGTCACAAAATTAGTACACAATACAGCAAATGCCGATCCAGTGCGAGACAAGCTACAGATGACCGCAAGGATCGTTTACAGAGGAGAATAATTGAACAAGAAAACAATTACAACTGTGTATGCGTACAACAGTTTTCACAGGCAGTCGATTGAAACAAGCCGACATAAATATCTAAAAATTTCCTTATGCTGCGCTCTAATATTTTTTGTAATTGGCTGTTCTTGTTTTGTCGCTTTAAACTTGCTAAAACCTTTCTTGTTCTGCCAGTGGCTTCGACACCATGTCAGCTTCTGGCAAACGTTACTGTTTTGAAAAGTTGTATACTGCATGTCCACAATTTTCGAATGTCTTTTATATCTTATTTTGTATCTATTTACTCGAGTGGAGAAAGTTATTATCTAGTCCACACATAATTATGACCGCCTTATAACGCGGTTTTAAAATTTTAAATTCTGTCTGATGTTGTCATACCGTCCAATCTACTGGGAGAGCAATGGAGATTTTGGCAGCTCCTAATATCAGAAATTTTGTTGTTGACACTGGACTCGCGTTGTGGCGGAGCAGGGTTCAAACCCACATGTGATTACCTTACACTAGGTTTTCCTTTGTTTTCCTTACTCAAGATCGCAACGCCACATAGAGGACCATATCTTGCAGCAGTCTATTACGCTTTACTGTGAGTCTAAATAAGTAATTACGTACGAAGAAACACTACACGAACGTAACTGCTTTTGTCTTCGCAATTCGCTTGTGACTGCAGAAAGTAACGTGCGCAATCTCAGCTGGAAGTGTTCTCGGCGCATGCGCAGTAATTCAGACACTAAACCTCCTTCCTCCTTTGTGAACGCAAGATGCTGCACTGGCTCCCCTAGATTTAAAGGGAGTGCAGATAACGGGGAGCGCTTACCGCGGAGCCATAAACATTTATACACGGGGCACCGTTACGGCGGCTGGAACGCCTGCGAAGGAGCTACGTGTACGGACAATCTCTGCCCAAATCCACAGTCTAATGCGGTGCAACTGCTGTGAGCTCGTTCACGTAATCAATTTTGTGGGAAAGATTTATACTTTAAATTTATAACAGATTCGTTTTGTTTGGATAGCAAGATGATGAGTGCAGGGTGCACATTGGGGGGTCGGTTAACGAGATTCTTCTTCCACTTCCGTAAGCATAACTGTTTACACGATGTATAACAGGAAAACGCGCCGACATACAAGATGTAACTATTTAAACGTCTCAGAAATATTATAATGTTTCTTAAATTATAGAAAAGAGTATTTTACGTTTCCGGGTGAGTTGTTTGCGCAATGAATAAAAACTGAACTGTTCAAACAGTATAATTCAAAGCATGTTTATTTTCGGAGAGGTGACGGTGACTCAATATCATTTGCAGCACCTCAGCTACCTTGACAGCTGTTTCTTAGAAACGTATTTCATACAACTATCGATTCCGCTAAGAGAAAATCACTCGCATGATGCGAAAAATAGTCTGTCCATGCTTTCGTCTGTTAGCACCGTCTAATCTTTTGCTACGCAGCATACCTACGAGAAATTGACTGGAGGCAAAGCTGTGTCAACCAACCTGGTTGGAAGAGAACAGACTTTAAATAATGTATAAGATACTATACGAATTTATTTTGAAATTTTTATGGAAACATCAGGTAAGTGAAAAGACAGAATGATCGTGTTATAGTAACTCTAACTTAGCAAATAAAATTAATGTCGTCAGCTATTGTCACTAATGTGGTTCTAAAATTACTATAATTGCAGTGTACTGACACGACTTTGATTCACTTCATCGACCAAAAGTTAAATACAATGCGATCACGTTAAAATCGTTCCGGGTTGTATCCCCGACATTCACTATTATGTAATCACAGAACAAAGTAAAAGAACGGTATAAAAATATCTCTGCGCTCCAAAAAACACATTGAAAATAAAACAAACATATTTTCCAAAGCACTTACCATTGTGAAATGTAATTCCAATGATCACACGTCTTAGAAATGTTGATCTAGAAAGCCAGTTTGCTCACAACGCAGCAGTAGTACACTAAATGGAACTTAGCGCTGAGACCAAAAGTGTAGAAATACTTTCACTTTTGTGTGAGAAAAATCACACTGCATTCATATGCTCTAATGTCATCTACGTAATAACAATTTAGTGGCAGAAAATACATCGTAATTTCAGTGTGCAATTATCCAGGTGCAATGCCAAAAACATTTATGTATTTTGTAATCACTTAAATGAAATTTTCATTTATTCTTCAGCCGATTAATTACAGAAGCAACAAATGTTCAAACCCTTATTTAAAGTTCAGGTCAGAGGAGCAGATCTTCCTTCGAGATAAAATATTCCACAAAGACAAAACGAGAAGTGAGTGTGAAATACCGTTTTTTCTGTTATAATAATTATGAAATTACAGTGCTGTAAAACGCCATACGCCTTCTGCTCGGAAAAGCGCATCACTTGTTAATATCGCTTCATCTTACTATAGACTTTGACGTTTTCTGTGGATGAAGAGTTCGTTACGTAGATTGCGAAGTTTTCTTTTATATTCTGTGGTGAAATGTTGTAGATATGTGACTCCTAATGTTCGAGAAATGCCGTGTCCTGCCAAAGCAGCGAGTTTGCAACGCCCAGTCAACTGCTGAGGCGTGGCATTCGGCAAAGGTGACAACTACGGAGCAGCTGGCCACTGGAAACCTTGGCCGGTGACTGCTCAGATGAAACATTCATTAGTAAAGATAGAATTAGCGTGATATGTTAATTCGCTGAGAAGGGTTGTTGGCTTGTCCTTCCTTCATCTGTGTTCATTATTCGAGTGTTGTTAGAGTAGTGAGGCTCGAGAGAGATTATCTCAAAAGTGTGTTGCGATCAGCTCACACGTACGATACATGAATTAGTCTGCAACGGGGAAAGAACTCGAGTGTGTTCAAAGCAGTTCAAAGCTGTTAGGAAAGGTATATTGAGAAGAATATTGCCTTGTGTAGGAAGTGATTATTTGGTGCATTTGGCAGAGTGTACACTCGCTAGATATAGGAAAATCTCCGATTTGTGAGATTAATTTCTCCTATTTGTGATTAATGGCGCGCTGTGCTGTTTAATAGCCACACGTTTGTAGGCTAAATGTATTTCAATATTTTTGAAAGATTTTCCTTTGGATGATTTTCTCAAGAGACGTGTACAGGTGAAGTGGTTGAGGATTAGCGCACGCAGTAAGGGATAGCAGCGCTGCATCGAATTATTTTGGTTGTAGAGACGTACGCGAGCACTAAGGAATAGTGACTTAGCGATATTTGTTTACGATTTATTGTGTGACATCGGCGTGAATGTTCTAACAGTTACTTATTGATAAAGAACTGGAAATATATTGAGAATTTAACAGCTTTACCCTTTGTCCCTAAATGACAAATCAAGGACCATTTATTAGATCACACGCTAATTCTCTCTAACAGTATAATCGACTGCTGTGTTTTGAGCTTTAAATATTAGTGAGTCTCGAAAGTCAACGCCTGAAGTGATTGAGCTTCGTTTGATTATTTAAAGTTAATATAGCTGAAACGTGGCAGTGACAAAGAAATTTTTGTTTCGTTTTTTTATTACGCTTGCGTATATTGAGTTTTTGAATGGTGAACTAACACTCTTAGAGCAAAACACTAACTTGTACCTGTAAACGAATTAATTGCCGGAAATAAAGAATTACCTTCTTTAAACTGAAAAAGTCAGTACGTGACTTGCTCCTTATCCCTGAACTACAACAAGAAAAATATTCCAAAGTTTATTTCAGAGCTGACTAAAATCTGTAACATATCTTTTCGTGTCAAGGTAAAACCAAAGGCAATATTGGTAAAAGCAAAGGTCAAAGAAATTAAAACTCTCAATAGAGGGAATAATGTTTTTCAGCGAATAACTTGCAGCGAAAGGAAACATAATTAACCTTTATTTAGACAGAGAATAGAAGTTTACGATTCATTGAACAGTGATTGATTATCAATGAAAAGTTATTCTATATAATTAGGAAAGGATGAAATTGATTATAGTTTATTACGACAAAATTTCAATAGCGTCAATGAAATTGTTATAGAAAGTTGCTACTTACAGATCTTGATTGACAAGGAAATATAAATAATATTAAATTGTATCTTTGCCTTCAAAAAGTTTTCTCCAATTAACATAAAAGTTGTAATGCTCCCTCACTGATTGCTTGTATATAGGATTATTCTTTGAATCTGTAAATAAGGAGCAACTACAAGACGCACAGGATGTATGTGACGTATTTATCCATTACATATGAAACCTGTCGTTTGTGGTACCTACCCTGTTGATAAAGTGTATAGTTAGGTTCAAATGGCTCGAGCACTATGCGACTTAACTTCTGAGGTCATCAGTCCCCTAGAACTTAGAACTTCTTAAACCTAACTAACCTAAGTACATCACACACATTCATGCCCGAGGCAGCATTCGAACCTGCGACCGTAGCGGTCGCGTTGTTCCAGACTGAAATGCCTAGAACCGGTCGGCCACTCATGCCGGCGTATAGTTATGTTGTCAGAGTACACAGAATACGTTTCGCTATATCTTGCTAGTATTGACAAGGTAAATATATCATTCCTATTCGCTGGTGACTCTTATATTCAGTATTTTTCCGGTAACTGATACTACTGTTGGTGGTAGTCTACCTTTCGAACCTAGCGAACATTCATAGGCATAGGCATAGGCGTCGTTGTAATTAACATCCAGATAGCTATCACTGACACCTGTAAACCACGAAAAGTGTTATTGTATCCATCCTTTTGTACACAGTGATGTCATAGCTGCTGAAGTGAATAATAGCTTGAGAAGCTGAATATCAAATCTTACGTGACGTCGTTGTGTTACTATAGACTATTATTTCAAGTCACACAGGTTACATCATTGAGAGTAGGCAAGGTCTTGTTAGTGCAACTTATTGTGGTATGACGAGAGTGAGCGACATTTTCCGACGTTGCTTTTCACTTACATTTTGTAGTGCTATTGTACTCTGTTCATACGAGTTTCCTACGAGTTAGTTGTATCTAAATGGTGGCGCAATATGAAGTTGGCGACCCTGTCAGCGTGTGCTACTATTGAAACGTAGTGTATTCGGAGTGAGTCAAAAGTTATTAGAGTCTTGTCTTATTCTCGGTCCAGCATAGAACTGTCGTTTTGGTGACTAGGATTCGCAGAGTTGATGTATCACGTGAAACAAGTTCTGTCTTGGTAAACTATTTGTCGAGAGCTGGTTGATGGAGTTCAGTTTGTCCAGGTATGACCAAATGTACTGGGCAATCTCATCCCAAGGGCAGTGCTGACTGCAAAGGTGACTTCGGCTTTGGCTAAAACTTCGGCTTCACCCCCAGGTGCAGCTCCTGGCGGCTGTGGTGGCAGTATCGTCGACGGATTCACTTACGGGTGAGGCTACTGCGTAACCTGTCACAACAACAGTAATGGCGTCATCTGCATCCCCAAGAGTGGGTGTAGCTACATCTGCGTGTCGTATTAATTGCAATAAGAAGGAGCCACGACCAGGACAACCATAAACACTCTAGAGTTATTCGGTTGACATTTTATTGATTAGTTTGAACAAGCCTTCCGTGTGAAGTGAAATATATACTTTTTGTTATTTAATTTGTGGATTATTAGTCGAACAGACTGTTCAAGGCACGAGATAACGTTTGAAAGTTATAGAGTAGTATTAAAACTGGTTTTGAGACATTAAACGGATACTTACTAATTATCTAAAGGGGCTAGTGATGAAAATGATAAATGGGCGCTTCTGTTCGCCAGATTAATCGCTGACGAGAAGTAGGCAATTGAGAAGAGTGAGGCTAGGTGTTGAAGTGCAACTTATTTTAGCAATACGAGAGTGACCCACATTGTCTGACGTTGCTTTTCCCCTATGTATTGCAATGCTGTTAGAGCTTTTCCATACAGTATATCTCCTACGAGTTATTCGTATCTAAACCGTGGAGCAGTACAGAGTCGTTAGTCTTCAACGCTCAGTGAGGCCTAACTGAGGTATAATAGTTCTACAGCACGTTACCGTAGCTGTAGATACGCAGAAAGATGTTGCCAGTGCTTCCAGCTTCGTCAAGGAGCAATTTCAAACTTTCTCATTTGTAGGGCATCGCCATGAATAATGAATGATACAGGTATTTTCTCCACATATACAACTAGTCCTTTTGGTATTACTAAGTCACAAACGTATAGCATTCAGTCACATGTTCAACAGCATTCCTTTCTAGCAATTTTCCTATTGTCACTCGTAATTACACATCAAATGGATCAGTATGTATAAATTTTAAACAAAAACTGAAAACGACGATTTTAAGAACACAAAATTTCTGTATTTAAATTTTTCATATCAACAGCCGATAGATGACACCACATTGTTATAAACTCGTGTGTATGCACAGTCGATACAGCGAACATAATTCAGGAAAAACTAAACTAATATCTAAATTTATAATCGCAATATTACAAGATCACTATTCTGTTAGAATTGAATTCTGCAGGATTTATGTAACCGGAAAAACCACTCTTAGCCTATGTGAGCGACAGAAACGACCGACAGAAGTCAACAGCTTCAGGAGACAAAACACAACTGCATGCATGCATGGCGGCCACGGTTGCTGCTTGTCGCTCTCTACAACTGACGGCGTTTGAATTCAAATGTGTTTGAATCTTGTCACTGCACCGTGAGCAACAATGACAGCGACAGCTATGATACTTCTCAAAGGGGGACTAGGGCAGGCTAGTTGCCTGCTATGAAATATTTAGCATCAAATCTTCTGGAATGGATTCAGTTTTTTCCGTTAATCGCTATAGTTATTGTAATGGCTTAAGATTAAGGAAAATATTGGCTCGAATTTAAAGACCTGTAGTGGCTAAAATACACGGCAAATACTTTGGTTCGATTTCGGTTCTACATCGATGCATATTATATGTAGCTAACATACCGAATTTGTGTTGAAAGTTAAGAGAACTAAGAAGTCTATCTCTGCTCTCGAGATAATGACCTGTATGTCTGGCGGACGAGAGGCATGCAGTTCGTCTACTTCTGTCCCTGTGCGACGGGAATCGTATCATAACAAACATATCATGTACGATTTCATACAGCGAAACGCAGTTGTTTGCTAATGTTTCCATGCAAAGAAGTAAATACCTTGTTGTATGATTAATACTAAAATTTTGTAATCGTAGTGTCTTCAGACTATTAAAATCAATTGAATTACTTTATTGATATCGATTCGTGATAAATTACGATCCCCAAAAACATCAGCTAGAAATCTTGAGTGTTCAATGAGTTTATTTAGGAATTTAATGTGTTACGAATATTGGAATATGTGTGTGCACTAGTCAAGACAGAGCACCTTGGTAATAAACAAAGAATTATAATTTCACCCCTGGCCTAATTTTATAGTTTCTGACTTAGATTAAGCATTTCGGCTAATTGCCGTCATTGGATAAAATGCGCAACGTATTTCAGGTTGTGAAGGAGATATAAGTGAACACTCTATGGAAATGAATTGTATCGTGCAGCAACCACTACCCTTCATTATCTTTCTCCAGATATCAATACAACGTACATCGTCAAGTAACACATGCACCTATGAACTCTATGAACATGACATAATTTGTATTGACAGTTTGGGTAGTAAGTATGAGAAACAATAAAATGCTGCAGAGACTAAAATATTGTGTGTTTACGCATCGTTACGGCTGCTGAATATATGCAGAATGTCTTTCTGCTACTTTGAAACCAAGGTAACACCTTAAAGATACGAAATATAGTGTGAAGTATGTTAAGAAAACTAAGTACATTCAAGAAGTGATAGCACTGTGGATGAATTACTTCACCATTTCAGCTAAAACTTATGCAATTCAAGAGGAAATTCATGTGTCACACAATGGGTCTCAGCAATTAGAGAGTTTTACCATCATGTTAAGACCATATGCACCACGTAGTTCAGGTTTTGAAGTGAATACTCCGTGGAAATGAGTTAAATCATGCGGTAACCACTATTTTAAACCCGTGTTAGTGAACTTGTATATTTATGCACCAGTCCGTCAGGGAATCATTCAAGCACACATTTAAATGAGTTTTATTCTACATTTTCTGTTTGAATACAGTTGGATGTATTATGAAAGTCATTTCTAAAACATGCTTCCATTCGCCACTAAGAATTTAACTTCGCTGTAGTATTTAAAAGAGCTTTGGAGGACTTACGGTCAAATAAGGCAGAAGGGATAGATAACATTCCATCAGAATTTCTAAAATCATTGGCGGAAGTGGCAACAAAACGACTATTCACGTTGGTGTGTAGAATATATGAGTCTGGCGACATACCATCTGACTTTCGGAAAAGCATCATTCACACAATTCCGAAGACGGCAAGAGCTGACAAGTGCGAGAATTATCGCACAATCAGCTTAACAGGTCATGCATCGAAGCTGCTTACAAGAATAATATACAGAAGAATGGAAAAAAAAATTGAGAATGCGCTAGGTGACGATCAGTTTGGCTTTAGGAAAAGTATAGGGACGAGAGAGGCCATTCTGACGTTACGGCTAATAATGGAAGCAAGGCTAAAGAAAAATCAAGACACTTTCATAGGATTTGTCGACCTGGAATAAGCGTTCGACAATATAAAATGGTGCAAGGTGTTCGAGATTCTGAAAAAAAGTAGTGGTAAGCTATAGAGAGAGACGGGTCATATACAATATGTACAACAACCAAGAGGGAATAATAAGAGTGGACGATCAAGAACGAAGTGCTCGTATTAAGAAGGGTGTAAGACAAGGCTGTAGCCTTTCGCCCCTACTCTTCAATCTGTACATCGAGGAAGCAATGATGGAAATAAAAGAAAGGTTCAGGAGTGGAATTAAAATACAAGGTGAAAGGATATCAATGATACGAGTCGCTGATGACTTTGATATCCTGAGTGAAAGTGAAGAAGAATTAAATGATCTTCTGAACGGAATGAACAGTCTAATGAGTACACAGTATGGTTTGAGAGTAAATCGGAGAAAGACGAAGGTAATGAGAAGTAGTAGAAATGAGAACAGCGAGAAACTTAACATCAGGATTGATGGTCACGAAGTGAATGAAGTTAAGGAATTCTGCTACCTAGGCAGTAAAATAACCAATGACGGACGGAGCAAGGAGGACATCAAAAGCACACTCGCTATGGCAAAAAATGCATTTCTGGCCAAGAGAAGTCTACTAATATCAAATAACGGCCTTAATTTGAGGAAGAAATTTCTGGGGATGTACGTCTGGAGTACAGCATTGTATGGTAGTGAAACATGGACTGTGGGAAAACCGGAACAGAAGAGAATCGAAGCTTTTTAGATGTGGTCCTATAGACGAATGTTGAAAATTAGGTGGACTGATAAGGTAAGGAATGAGGAGGTTCTACGCAGAATCGGAGGGGAAAGTAATATGTGGAAAACACTGATAAGGAGAAGGGACAGGATGATAGGACATCTGCTAAGACATGAAGGAATGACTTCCATGGTACTAGAGGGAGCTGTAGAGGGCAAAAACTGTAGAGGAAGACAAAGATTGGAATACGTCAAGCAAATAATTGAGGACGTAGGTTGCTACTCTGAGATGAAGAGGTTAGCACAGGAAAGGAATTCGTGGCGGGCCGAATCAAACCAGTCAGTAGACTGATGACAAAAAAAAAAAAAAACCTAGACGACAAATATAGTGCTTTCCTCAACGCACTGCTCACGTTCTTTGAAAGCTGTTTTTCACTGAATCGTTCAAAACAGAGTACTAGCACTAACAGGGGGCTAAGGCGGCTGTCTAGGGGGAAAAGAATATCACGTAGAACTAAATGGGGATTATATGAAAATGTTAAGGTAATCACAAACGAAATGCAGCAGCCCATTGGAAACAGTATTGCAAGGTGCTTAAAAACGTTAATACTAAGGCATAATGTATGCGGTAGGCAAATAGAGTAGCTAATTCTCAGGATAAAGGCAAATCCATATTGTCAGTCGTGAAGGAAGTGCCTCTTCATCAGCGCCAAATTGTGGATACGAAACCAGCGCGTGATAGAAATGTTGCAGATAATGGTACGTCTCATATAAATAAAGTATTTAATAATCACTTTCTGAATGTAGCAAGTGAACTAAATAGAAGTTTATTTCCTACAGGGACTCATACAGCTCTCTTAGAGAATAGCTCTCTTACAAAATAGCTGCTATCCGGGAAACTCCGCCATGATACTGATAAGGGGGGGGGGGGACTGAGTCAGTAGTTAAACCACTAAAAAGACTAAGGACTCTCCTGGATAAAACGGGGAATCTAGAAGAATAACGTTTTGCTCTATGTACGTTATTCCATTACTATAAACAAAGGGAACTGATCATTTCAGTTCACATCATATCCTGTCAAATGTACAATTTCGTTTCAGAATTGGTTTAACAAATGAAAATGATACATTCGTGACCCGTGGTGGATAATTTCATTATCGGTGTCTTTTCGATGGCGTCTCACCACGGTGCTATTATGTTGCCTCACCTAGTCTACAAACGGAGCCACCGACAACGGTGTCGGAAGAGCGCAGCGCTGGCAGTTGACTGGTAGTTTTCGCACAGCGTGGAGCAAGGGGCAGCAATATTGCTGGGAGCAACGGACACGCGGAGCAGATCGGCACGACGTCTTTTCCGGGTCTTTGCACAAGGCAAAGGTCTGGTTCGCTTATATTGTGCAAAACTAAATGTTTAGCTCTGTGCACGTTTATCCCGCTCCGTAAGCTGATTGAACAGATGTTCGTTCTTATATTTATTGCGTCGTCTTGCACGCCTTGTTACTTGCCTTTGTGATTTTAGGATTCTTTTGTCATGCCCCTTATGTGTGATTTTCATGTATCTAGTCTTAATATACTGGTCAACATTCTCTCTCAAAAAAATCTTGTACGGTTAATGTTCTTATGGTTATGTTATGTGCCCAGCTGATACACAGAGTTAATCTATGTGATCGAAAGTATCCGGACACTTTGCTGAAAATGACTTACAATTTCGTGGCGCCCTACATCGGTAATGCTGGAATTCTATATGGTGGTGGCCCACCCGTAGTCTTGATCACAGCTTCCACTCTCGCAGGCTACGTTCAATCAGGTGCTGGAAGGTTTCTTGGGGAATGGCAGCCCATTCTTCACGGAGTGCTGCACTGACGAGAGGTATCGATGTCGGCCGGTGAGGCCTGGCACGACGTAGGCATTCGAAAACATCCCAAACGTATTCTACGGATTCAGGTCAGGATTCTGTGCAGACCAATCCATTACAGGGATGTTATTGTCGCGTAACCACTCCGTCACAGACCGTGCATTATGAGTGAGTGCTCGATCGTATTGAAAGATGCAGTCGCCATCCTTGAATTGCTCTTCAATAGAGGGAAGAAAGATGGTGCTTAAAACATCAATGTAGGCCTGTGCTGTGACAGTGCCACGCAAAACAACAAGGTGTGAAAGACCCCGTCCATGAAAATTACGACCACGCCATAACACCAATGCCTCCGAATTTTACTGTTGCAACTACACACGCTCGCAGATGACGTTCACCGGACATTCGCCATTCCCACAACCTGCCATCGGATCGCCACATTGTGTACCGTGATTCTTCACTCCACACAACTTCCCACTGTTCAGTCGTCCAATGCTTACGCTCCTTACACCAAACGAGACGTCGTTTGGCATTTACCAGCGTGATGTGTGGCTTATGAGTAGTCCCGCGACCATGAAGTCCAAGTTTTCTCACCTCCCACCTAACATGCTTGCAGTGGATCCTGATGCAGTTTGGAATTCCTGTGGGATGGTCTGGATACATGTCTGCCTATTACACATTACGACAGTCTTCTACTGTCGGCGGTCTCTGTCAGTCAACAGACGAGGTCGGGATGTACGCTTTTTTGCTGTACGTCTCCTTTCAAGTTTCCTTTTCAGTACCACATCGGAAACAGTGGACCTACGGATGTTTAGAAATCTCGCGTACAGACGTATGACACAAATGACACCCGATCAGCTGACCACGTTCGAAGTCCGTGAGTTCCGCGTTCTGCCCCATTCTGCTCTCTCACTATATCTAACGACTACTGATGTCGCTGATATGGAGTACCTGGCAGTAGGTGGCAGCACAGTGCCCCTAATGTGACGAACGGAGGTTCTGGAGTGTGTCGGGATACATTTTATCACGTAGTGTATATCAGCGGCCTTCTCCATGTTTAGTTTCATTGAATAAATTTAGTTTTTGTTTTGAAGTTTTTATGCAGAAAATCACCTGTTAGCAAGTTCAAAATATGTTTTCACGATGATTTAGAAGCTGATGGGCTCTCGTATCACTGTTTTCCACCTATACCTATTTTAAGCATGTTATGAGCTATTGTTAATGGTAAGATCCGAGAGAATTGTTTATTATTTTCCTTCCTCGAAGAATTTGTAGTTACCTTTCGGTAATTTTCTGTTAGCGAAACTTATTTCCTAGGTCGTATCAACTTATCGGAAACGCTCTTTAGGTGCAATCGTAGTGAAACCATAATCCCGTCAGGCACTTATGTTTCTATTTCCTGACAGCACTTACCAAGTTCCTGGGAGAGTACTTTGTGTCGGCGTGGCTTGCTTGCGGCCGTGTGCATAGGCTCTCGAGCATTTCCCAGCGCTGCTTGCTGTTTGTAGTCACGCATCGTGGATGTCTGTGCTCAAGCTAAGTAACTTATGTTATCTGACTTGTACTGTAAATGAAATCTTACTGTTGGCCAAGCTCTTTGATTAACTGGATTCGCACAAGAAGATTTCCTTTAATGTTTAATATATAGTGTACCCTTGTTCTAAGTTTACTGTATACCTTCTGGTGTAAAGCTTTCAAGTGTCTGCCTGATGTTTTAAAGAAATTTGTTAAGAACAGTTCCAATTCTTTTAATTGGGTGGTTTATTTAAAACTGTTTAATTTAAAATTTTTAAAAAGGAAAATATTGATAAGATTTCATTTCTTGAATTGGTTTGAGGTTATTCTTGTTGTAATTCAAGCTGTCTATTAACCATTTTGAACGACTTCATGTTTCTAATGTCAAATCAATCTTCTCAACTATTTTTCGAAAGATGCCTGTTGTTACCAATAAAATAAATGTTGTTGCTCAAGGGTAAATGATGGAAGTGGTTTAACAATAACTAGAGCTATATTCTCTTTTCTTTGAGAGGCACTGAACGGATTCTACAAACGGTTGCGAAAGGTAGGCATCCTCGTTGATTTATCAAAGGCGTTTGATTGCGTTTCTCACAAAAGATAACAGAAGGTCATTCCCTGCAGTTCTAAGAATTCCTATGACGAACAGTCTCAATGGAGCACAGTTAAGTGGCAGGGGGGCGGGGATGGATGGGGGGGGGGGCGGGCGAGGGTGCCCCAGAAGTCGGTGCTGCGGCCGCTACTGTTTCTGTTATATATTACTTACAAATGTTATATATTACTTACAAATTACTCTAAAATAGTTCTTTGTGTTGATACCACCAGCTGATTAGAGAAGGAAATTAAGTGCAAAATTGACAAAGTATCAATTAATGCAGCTCAAGGGACAAGTACATAGCTTGTAGAAAATAAATTGAAGCTAAAGGACATCAAGTATCACTTTTTACAATTTCTGACGGTTCAACAAAAACTGACAGTTATATTACACAGAATAGGAATATGATTAGGGAAACTGAACAGTTCAGACTCTTAGACTTTCACATAGAAAGTTGTCGTCAAAGGCCATGTTCAAGATACCGTTCGGAAAGTAAATGCAGCTTTATTTACCATTATAAAAAAATTGGAATAAGTGACAGTTCAACTCCAAAAGTAGTCTACTTTGCTTATTTTCATTCACTTATGACGTATTGCATTATTTTTTGGCGTATCTCTTCTGATTCAAAAAGGGTATTTTTGGCTCAGAAACGGGCGGTTCGAACAACATGTGGTGTAAGTTCGCAGTTCGCGAACTTCTTGTCAACCTCTGTTCTGTAGTCTGCGAATTCTGACATTGGCCTCGCAATATACAGGGTGGTCCATTGATCGTGAACGGGCCAAATATCTCACGAAATAAGCGTCAAACGAAACTACAAATAACGTAACTTGTCTAGCTTGAAGAGGGAGACCAGATAGCGCTGCCAAAGGTCAAACGGATATCAACTGCGTTTTCTTAAAATAGGAACCCCCATTTTTATTACATATTCATGTAGTACGTAAAGAAATATGACTGTTTTAGTTGGACCACATTTTTCGCTTTGTGATAGATGGCGCTGTAATAGTCACAAACATATGGCTCACAATTTTAGACGAACAGTTGGTAACAGGTAAGTTTGTTAAAATAAAATACAGAACGTAGATACGTCTGAACATTTTATTTCGGTTGTTCCAATGTGATACATGTACCTTTGTGTACTTATCATTTCTGAGAACTAATGCTGTTATAGCGTGATTACCTGAAAATACCACATTAATGCAATAAATGCTCAAAATTATGTCCGTCGACCTCAATGCATTTGGTAATACGTGTAACGACATTCCTCTCAATCGCGAGTAGTTCGCCATCCGTAATGTTCCCACGTGCATTGACAATTCGCTGACGCATGTTGTCAGGCGTTGTCGGTGGATCACGATATGAAATATCCTTCAACTTTCCCCATCGAAAGAAATCCGGTGACGTCACATCCGGTGAACGTACCGGCCATGGTATGGTGCTTCGACGACGAATCCGCCTGTTATGAAATATGCTACTCAGTACCGCTTCAACCGCAAGCTAGCTATGTGCCGGACATCCATCATGTTGGAAGTACATCGCCATTCTGTCATACAGTGAAACATCTTGAAGTAACATCGGTAGAACATTACGTAGGAAATCAGAATACATTGGACCACTTAGATTGCCATCGATAAAATGAGGCCTAATTATCCTTCCTCCAATAATGTGGCACCCTGCATTAACCCACCAAAGTCGTTGATGTTTCACTTGTCCCAGCCATCGTGGATTTTCCGTTGCCCAGTAGTGTATATTATGCCGGTTGACGTTACCGCTGTTGGTGAATGACGTTTCGCCGCTAAATAGAACGTGTGCAAAAAATCTGTCATCGTCCCGTAATTTCTCTTGTGCCCAGTGGCAGAACTGTACACGACGTTCAAAGTCATCGCCATGCAATTCCTGGTGCATAGAAATATGGTACGGGTGTTGAAGTAGCATTCTCAACACCGACGTTTTTGAGATTCCCGATTCTCGCACAATTGGTCTGCTACTGATGTGCTGATTAGCCGCGACAGCAACTAATACACCAACTTGGGTATCATTATTTGTTGCAGGTCGTGGTTGACGTTTCACATGTGGCTGAACACTTCATCTTCCCTTAAATAACGTAACTATCCTGCGAACGGTCCGGGCACTTGGATGATGTCGTCCAGGATACCGAGTAGCATACACAGCACACGCCCGTTGGGCATTTTGATCACAATAGCCATACATCTACACGATATCGACCTTTTCCACAATTGGTAAACGGTCCATTTTAACACGGTTAATGTATCACGAAGCAATACCATCCGCACTGGCGGAATGTTACGTGATACCACGTACTTATACGTTTGTGACTATTACAGTGGCATCTGTCACAAAGCGAAAAAAGTGGTCCAACTAAAACATTCATATTTCTTTACGTACTACACGAATATGTAATAAAAATGGGGGTTCCTATTTAAAAAAAAGGCGTTGATATCCGTTTGACCTATGGAAGCGCCATCTAGCGAGCCAACCATAGCGCCATCTAGTTTCCCCCTTCAAGCTAGACGAGTTTTCGTTCTTTGTAGTTTTTTCGTTTGATGCTTATTTCGTGAGATATAATTCCGGGTCACTAATAGTGGACCACCCTGTATATTTCTTTTTACATAGTTCGTTGTTAACAATATCAGCCTATATCGAAGGGTTTGCAACTTTCGCTCATTTAAAGCTAGACAGAATTCCAGTTTGCATTTGGAACGCATCTCCCTGACCCTTGTGCTCAAAGGCATGCAATACTCTGCTACATCCATTTTCAAGGAGTAGCCACAAGAACTGAAATGTCTTCAGAGTAACTGATGTAGCTTAAAATCTAAACTGAAGAGTTTAGTCGTGGCTAACTTCTTTTATTGTCAAGGAACATTTCTAAAAATTAAAAATTTAAGATGTTTCCTGTGTTACATTGTCGATTATGTTTATTTAAACTTACGGCTGGTCGTCTGCTATGATTCATATACATTTTATTTCATCCATTATAACTCTTTTGTCGCGGTTTCTTGCACTCTTTAGTTCCATGACCATAGTAACTTGCTCATCAACTTGTTCCTACAAAACATGACATATAGAAAAAAAAAGTCTAGATACGTCTTGCACAATGGTAAATCTGTCAATACACGCAATAGCAAGCCAACTACAGATGTGCTGTATAAAGTTTTGAACATTAGTGTGTCGCCGCAGTGCATACTGGCAGAGGAAGTTATACAAGCTGTTGAACAGTCACTAAAGCTGCGTAACGTAGAAGCTTAGAAGATTCGACAAAAACAATTGTAATCCTACAATATGCAAAGCCTTCAAAGTAGAACATCTCCCTTGATGAAAGAGTCGCCCAAAGTGAAGACTTGAAAAACAAAAACACTGTAATTTTACAGGCGGACAGAGCTAATGCCACGTTAACACTGGACAGTACATCATATGTAATCCAAATGAGTGAGTTGCTGAAAGAGCCCATATACAAACAACTGAAATGCGACCCCATAACGACGATAGTGAAACAGACGCAAGCTCTGACGAGGGTTTTAGTATTCAATTTGCTCACGTCTAAGCTTTCAATGGTACCACAAGGCATAGTGCCCTTAGATACCAACTGTCAATGTGATCAAATAGCCTGGATATTATCTAGCAAAATAAAATGGCCCATAAATAACGCCGACTGATTGGCCACAAAGAGCCTTGTGTTAAGCATTGTGCACATTTCATCCAGCTCTTACGGGAACAATAAGTATTTGCTATGGATATGACATCCTTGTTTATTACTGTGTCTCTAACTGAAACCACCAACATGCTACAAGAGATAGTACCGGCCGTATCTGTGACCTGCTGCGATTGTGCTTGTCTTGAAATTGTTTTAGTTTGCAGGGCAAATTTCATGAGCAGATAGACGCTATGGCAATTTGCTCCCTCATTTCGCCTTTAGCAGCTGACATGGAAGCTTTCTAAAAGACCGCGCTAAATTCGACGCCACTGTCCCCACGCTGTTGGTTGAGGTATGTGGTCGATACGTTCGTCATAGGACCGCATGGAGAATCAGAACTATCAGACTTCTAGAACAAGTGAACAGCTTCCGTAAGATCACGTAGATAGCGCTAGAAATGGAAAACGGAGCGATTCCTTTTCTGGCTGTGGAGGTGCATAGAACATCTAGCAGGAAACTAGGTTTTTAAATGTGGACAAAGCCGATGCACAGTAATACCAAACTGCATACAGTACAAAATAACGCTGTGCTACGTACACTGCTAAATGCGTACAACGTGGACTGAAAGAGCTCAACACAGATTTCCGTGCTCATTGATGCAACAACCGAAACATGCAACGAGTTCTGATGAACAACAAAGACAAAATAGAGGTACAGGAGAAACTCTTCCTGTAGTTCGCCCACCTAATGTGAGAGACGCCAGCGAGCGTGTAGCAAAGGTTCTGCGTCGCTTAGGATTCAAACACTTATTTCAGATAGGCCACGAGATCCAGATCTGTTGAAGCCCACTAAGGATGCCACGGACGCTCTGCTTACTTCACGCGTCTACGAACTTCGGTGCGAATGCGGCGATGTCCGAATTGGCGAAACGGGGAGACCAATTAGCAATCGAGCGTCAGAGCATACACGTTATGTACGGCTAGGAGGGAATAAGTAAACTGTAGTTGAACACCACCAGGAATGTGACTACGAACTTCGGTGTGAATGCGGCGATGTCCGAATTGGCGAAACGGGGAGACCAATTAGCAATCGAGCGTCAGAGCATACACGTTATGTACGGCTAGGAGGTAACAAGTAAACTGTAGTTGAACACCACCAGGAATGTGACTGTCCTATAGACTATCTTGAACCTCACGTACATTCTCGGCAGCCAAGAATGCAAAACGGAAAGAAAAGTTGAAGACCTCCAAGAATGTGACTGTTCTATAGACTTTCTTGAACCCCGCGTACTTTCTCTTCAGCCAAGGAGGCAACATGGACAAAAAGAAAAGCTATTGAAATTACCAAATGTCATAGGACCGTGAACCAAAATGATAGTTCTACACTGGGGTGACAGAAACTGTGGGATAGCGACTTAGCCTTACACAGATGGAAGTAGTTATGCATACGCAAGGTATAAAAGGGCAGCTTTCATTTGTACTCAGGTGATTATGGCCACACGACGGACATTAGCAGACTCTAAACTCGGAATGGGTGTTGGAGATGGAAGGATGGGACTCTCCATTCCGAAAATATTCAAGGAATTCAGTATTCCGACATACGCAGTGTCAATAAAGTGGAGAGAACAGAGAGTTTCAGACATTAGCTATCAGCACGGACAACGCTGTCACCGACGGCCTTCACGTAACGACCGACAGTAGCGGCGTTTACGTAGAGTTGTCATTCCTAGCACACACGCAACACTACGTGAAATAACACTAGAAATCAGTGTGGAAGTACGACGAAGGACCCGTTGGCTCAGCGAGTCGAAATTTGGCGTTCACAGACTGTATCAGCAAACGACCAACCCGAGCGCCTTAGCTAACAGCTGCACCCTAGACTACAGGAAAACCGTGGCCTCATCAAATGAGTTCTGATCTGACGTGGTAAGAGCCGACGGCAGAGCTCGGGTGTTGCACAAACCCCTAAAAGCCATAGACCCAAGCTGGCACAGTGCAAGGTGGTGGTGGTCCATAACGGTGTGGGCTGTATTTAAACACAAGGAAATGGGTCTTCTAGTCTAAAAGAACCAATCATTGAATTGAAATGGTTATGTTCGGCTACTCGGAGAAAATTTTCATCCATTCATGGACTTCATGTTCCCAAACACGATGGAATTTATGTGAATATCAATGCGCTATGTCACCGGGCCATAAATGTTCGCGATCGGTTTGAAAAATATTCTGAAAAATTCAAACGAATGACTTGACCAGCCAAGTCACCGGCAATGAATCCCATGCGACATTTATAGGACATTATCGAGAGCCCAGTTTGTACACAAAACCCCGCACCGGAAACATTGTCGTGGCTATGGGCGAAGAGATAGGCCGCATGGCTTATTATATCTGCAGGTGACTTCCAACGACTTGGTGTGTCCGTGCAACGTCGAGTTCCTGCGCTACTCAATATAAAAGGCAATCCGACACTATCTTAGGAGGTATCTCGTTCCTTTTGTCACTACAAGTTACCAACGGCCTGGCTGCCACCTGTTCAGCACAGCTGACCGCGTCAATTCGTGAAGAATCAGTACTACTTGACCCGGGTTTAGCAACATAAGCAACTGCCACGAAAGAATTGCTTTAACGCTTCGCAGCAAGAGAACACAACCTCCTGAATAATAACAGCAGATTTGCTATTCGCCACCAATCACCAACAAGAGTGGCTTTCACTTATTTATTTATTTTCATTTTTTGTCATCAGTCTTCTGACTGGTTTGACGCGGTCCGCCAGGATCTCCTCTCATAAGCCAACCTTTTCATCATCACGTCTTCCATTATATGCTAGATGTATTCCAATCTCTGTCTTCTTCTATAGCTATTGCCCTCTACAGCTCCCTCTGGTACAATGGAAGTCATTCCTTGATGTCTTAAAAGATGTCCCATAATCCTGTCCTTTCTCTTTGCCAATGTTTTCCACATATTTCTTACGACATTTTTGTAAGGTCTGCTTGTTATAGGCAACTATTAATATCACCATGGCGGCTTTAGTTTCGCCGAAACCGGTAATCATGAATTAAAAAGAATTCCTGCGATCTTGCCTACAAGTTTATCGTTTTACAAGCTTCTGGATCGCTCCCACATGACCACAACGTGCTCCCTAAAAAATATTTCTTTCCTGTCCGATTATCAGCAAACCCTCCTCATTCCTTACAATATCAGTCCACCTAATTTTCAACAGTCGTCTGTAGCAACACATCTCAAATGCTTCGATTCTCTTCTGTTCGTGTTTTCCCACAGTCCACGAATTACTATCATACAATGCTGTTCTCCAAACGTTCATTTTCAGAGATTTCTTCATCAAATTAAGGCCTATGTTTGATTCTAGTAGATTTATCTTGTCCAGAAACATCTCCTTTTACCAGTGCTATTCTGCTTTTGATGTCCCTTTACCCCTTCCGTCTTTGGTTGATTTGCTAACTACGTAGTAGAATCCCTTAACTTCATCTACTCCGTGACCATCAATCCTGATGTTAAATTTCTTGCTGTTCTCATTTCCGCTACCTTCCATTACTTTCGTCTTTCTTCGATTTACCCTCAGTCCTTATTCTTTTGGACTGTTCATTCCATTCAGCAGATTATGTAATTCTTCTTTACGTTCACTCATAAGGAATGTCATCAGCGAATCGTATAATTGATATCCTTTCCCCTTCAATTTAATTCCACTCCTGAACCTTTCCTTTCTTTCTACCATTGCTTTTCGGATGTTCAGATTGAGCAGTACAGTCCGTCATTGCTTCTTCGATGTACGGATCGAACGGTAAGTGCGAAATACTACATCCCTTTCTTATACACTTTTTAATTCGAGCACTTCGTTTTGGTCGTCCACTCTTATTATTCACTCATGTCTCTTGTACGTATTATATATTACCCGTCTCTACTTACAACTTACCCCCATTCTTCGGAGAATTTCGTTGACCTTGCACCACTTTACATTGTCAAATGTTTTTTTCAGGTCGACAAATCCTATGAACTTCATTTTTCTTTACTCTCGCTTCCATTATCTACTGCAACGTCAGAATTGCCTCTCTAGTGCATTTACCTTTTCTGAAGTCTAATTGATCGCTTTGTAACATATGCTGAAATTCCATTCTTCTGTATATTATTCTTGTCAGCAACTTGGATGCATGAGCTGTTAAGCTGATTGTGCGATAGTTCTCGCAATTGTCGGCTTTCCTGTCTTCGGAACTATATAGGTGCTATTTTTCGAAAGTCAGACGATATGTCGCCAGACTCGTACATTCTACACACCAGCGTGAGTAGTTGTTTTGTTGCCACTTCCCCCCATGGTTTCAGAAATTCTGATGGTGTGTTATCTATCCCTTCAGCAATGTTTGTTCCTAAGTCCTACAGAGCTCTCTTAAAGTCTGATTCTAATACTGGCTCCCCTATCTCTTCAAAATGGACTCCTGTTTCTTCTATCACATCAGACAACTCTTCCCCCTCGTAGAGGCCTTCAATGTATTTGTTCCAGCCATCCGCTCTCACCCCAGAATTTGATAGTGGAATTCCCGTTGCAGTCTTAATGTTACCACTCTTGCTTTCAATTACTCCGAAGGTTATTTTGACTTTCCAATGTGCGGAGTCAGTCCTTCTGACAATATTTCTTTTTCGATTTCTTCACATTTTTTCATGCAGCGATTTCGTCTTAGCTCCCCTGCGTTTATTTATTTCTTTCCCCAGCGACTTGTATTTCTGTATTCCTGATGTTCTCTGAACGTTTTTTGTACTTCCTTCTTACATCGATCAGCTGAAATATTTATTCTGTTACCCGTGTTTCGGCGCAGCTACTTTCTTTCTACTGTTTCTTTTTTCAGCTTCTGTGATTGCCCTTTTGAGAGGTGGCTATTCCTTTGCAATTGTACTGCCTACTGAGATATGCCTTATTACTGTATCTATTGCCTTAGAGAAATTCGAGCGTATCTCCTCGTTCCTTAGTATGTTCGTCTCCAACTTCTTTCATTATTGATTCTTCCTGAGTACTATCTTAAACTTCGGCCTGCTCTTCATCAATACTACATTGTGATCTGAGTCTATATCTGCTCCTGGGTACGCCTCACAATCCAGTATATGATTTCGGAATCTATGCCCAACCATGATGGCCTTTTCCAAATGTTCAGCAACTTCTGATTCTTGAATAGAATATCATCTACTGCCAACTGAAATTTATTATATAACTCAGTTAGTCTTTCTCCTCTCTCTTTCCATGTCACAACCGCATTTTCTCCTGTAACCATTTCTTCTACTACTCCTCCCACAACTGATCTAAAATTCTGCGTGGTGTCTGTTTGTTCTAAGTCGTGTCTCCCTACCACATTCACGCAACGACGCTCTGAGCGTGTTTTTTAGGGAATTGACTAGTTTGAACCTGGGACCTGTTGCTGGTAAGGAGACGCCAGACCACACATGACATGTAGAGTTCAGAAGCATTCAGTGAGACTAGCGATGATATAATCAAATATTTAATGGTTTCCGCGTCAGCTCCACTGCACTCTCTGTAAAAGAATCTTAATACTAACTAAATTTAGTGGAAGGGGTTAAAGGCTTTCCTATTTCTAGTTAGCTGGTGAAATAACGTCGAAAAATCAGTTAAGTTTACCATTGGAATTTTTATTAAACTCACAAAACATTGTTTATAGATTGCACTGTTGATAAAAGGAAATATTTTAATACAGGATGATAAAAACCAACTGCATTCAACAAAAATGTGAACGAATATTCCCTGAATGGGATTCTAAGTTCTACAATAGATCGAAGGATGACTTATGCCATATCACATCTATAACTAGGTTTAAATTAAGTTTCATAAAAGAGAAAACTATCAAAAATGGTCTACAGTGACCCTTAATTATCTTTAATTACTTATTTAACTTGTCGTAAATTACAGTGGCTGATGTGGCTTCTCAATAACTATATCACAGAAAAATCATCGCGTTTCAGATTTTAACTTCAAGTAGCAAACGTGAATACCACGAAGTTTAATTGACGATCGACACTAGCATTACGTAAAAAGGGGATGTAACAGATGAGACTTCTGCAGTTCTGAGTGAAGCCTTATGCGCTCTTATGCGGCATCGCGTGCGTTCATTACCTTGTCAGTGGTTAGTCAGCGTCAGGGGGCGGCGGGCGGCCCAGCTCCACACACCTCGCTGTCTCGGTAGCAACTCTCGAACTTCTCTTTACTACAATTTATTGAAGTGAGTTTAAGAAAAAGGTGTTATACTTTTCATAGTGGGGCAATGTTTTTAATGTTTGCCATGTAACAGAGATGCATATAGTCTCACGCTAAAACTTGCAGCTGGTGTGGCCCTTTTAGTGTAATCGTACGACCTATGCTGTTCTTTTGGAGGGCTCCATCTTTTAACATGGGCTGGGGGTTGCTCTTGGCGATTGGCCGGCGATGTGAGTGTCCGTCCCTTATCGTAGGTCCTTCTAGCTTACACGGCTCTGCTGTCGGCTTCTGTTCTCGTTTCTCCCCTCGGAACTGCGTCTGTTTCACGGTGGGAAGGTATGACATACATTTAGGCATTCTTGTGTTAGTCTGTGGTATTCCATTTGCTCACTCGTTGATCGTATTACTTTGGTTAATTTAATGTCAGGATATATTTGGAGCTATGTGACATACTGCCGGATTTTCGATCATGTCATAGTTTTCGTGGCAGGTGTTGGATTTGCCAGACACCTTACACTGCACTCCAATCCCCCATGATTATTAGATTCCTATATCCCTTTACGTTCTGTATTAACTTTCCAATATCCGCATATACTTTCTCTATCTCTTCATCATTAGCTTGCGATGACGGCATTTATACCTGAACTACTGTTGTCAGGGTTGGTTTGATGTTGATCCCGATGACAGCTACCCTACCACTGGACTGTTCACAGTAACACAATCTACGTTCCTATTCAAAATAAACCCTATTCCCGTTATACCATTTTCTGCTGCTGTTGATATAACACTATACTTTTCTGACCACAAATCCTTGCTCTATTTCCATTTCACTTCCTGTCCCCTGCTATGTCTAGATTGAGCCCCTGCATTTCCCTTTTCAGATTTTCTAGCTTCCCTACCACGTTCAAGCTTCTGACACTCCACGCCCGACTAATAGAACATTGTCATTTCGTTGGTTGTTCAATATATTTCTCACGGTCACCTCCCCTTTTCATTCCCCTCCCGGAGATCCGAATGGGTAACTATTCCGAAATTCTTAGCTTATGTAGAGATCATCATGACGCTTTTTTCAGCTAAATGCCACATGTCCAGTGGATGCACACTATGTGCCTTACATGCCAGGTTTTCATTGCCTTCTGCATCCGAATGCATCATTGCTGATACTTCCGTCTTTAGGGGCAGTTTCCTACACCAAGGGAATCATGGCTGTTCCTCTGCCCTCTTTGCAAGGCCATTGGCAGAATGAGGATGACTTCTTTTGCCGGAAGTCCTCCGCAAAAAACATTTCCCAACGAAACATTTGATAGTGTGACAAAGGCGATAGCATGCCGTTATGGTACTTCATGCCACTCAACTACTAGAGTTGCCTTAGAATCAGCCACCAGATTACCACAGACCATAACCTACTTTTCAGCCATCCCCCTCCACGGGAACATCTCTTAGAATTGTCCAATCACAGCCCAGATTAGTAAAAAAACGGTATATTGGTGAAGATATTCCTCAGTATCCAGCACTTAACAACCCTGAAGAGGACTGCAGCAAGTCGGTCTTAACGTTGCAATTTAGTTGCTTTAGTATTTTACAATGACGTGGGCTAATACACAAATTCATTTTATTGAATAGGATATTGGCCGTGGAAGCTTATGAACTTATTTTAGCCACAAAGTGTTTAGCCCTTCGAAATATTAAGTTATCGAGTATGTAACAATTATACTTTTAAAAATAAGTAGAAAATAGTTCACTGATACAGTAAAGTATATGCTAGAACTGTTATGAAAGAAAGTATCAAGGAAACGCGAAAAAAATGCAATGCTGTGGGGATAACGTTATATAGTAAAGTCGACTAGCAAGTGGTACTAAATTTGTAAATAGAAAAAGTAGCTTCCTCAATAAAGTGATCAGTCTTTCATCCGTGCGTATTGGCTGCTGGAATTTCTTGACCACATGACAAATGTTGCTCTTGAGCCCACTAATGAGACAGGCAGCGCACCTGTGCTTACCCTCACATATTCGAAGAAATTCGCTAGTGATATTCGTAGTGGGTGACACAAATGATATTCTCCATGAAAGTTCCTCTGTAAATTTCTTGCACAGTGCACCTTCATCGCCTTGTTTTCCTAAATAAGGATAATTTGGCAGCCACACTGTCGAATGTCAACATTCTTCAGTTTATGGGCAGCTCTTGTGGAAACAGTTCGTTGGTGGCACACACGACACCCGAGTTTGCACCAGATGCTGCTGCTGCTGCGCCAGAATAAGCGGGTCCTTATCGGTCATTCATTAAGCCTTCAACAATAATTCTATCATATCCGCTTACTTTCCCAATCATTTTATAGCATTACCGAGATCTGAAGTTACATTGGTCTCTTTTCTGAATATGTGACTGTGTAATATATACACAATTACTTGGCCCGAATGTGGATATTTGTATCTATTCTGTAGGAATTCCCGTGTTTCGTTCGAATAACAATTGAAACTGACTCGATATCGTTTGTGCATTATTTTCTCCAGAAATCAATCCATAACCTTAGCCTTTCTTCTGTGTAGCATCCGGAGCGACCACAACTAAGTGCAAACATGAAATTATAATCTGCCTTTGGGAAGTCAAATTTTTACTAGTTCCTTTCTTTTTCTCAGCCCAGTTAAGGTGAGTCGTGAGTTACGTAGAATTCCGAGGTACGTGTAGGACCCATGAAACTTTCGAGACATGGTTCAGCAATGCTTCCTTCCTTTATTAGACATTAGGGCTACACCGAAAGCAATTCCATCTGCATGCATTCACACCTATAGTTTTATTATTGCTATTCTTTTTTTAACATGTTGAAGGAACCTTTATATTCCGTTGCGCCATCTAAGTTCGCTTACTGTCACACAAATCCTTAACAGTAGTCAGTTTCTGTTGTTTGCACATTCATGGGTCGAATCTTATAAAAAGGGAAAATTTTCAGGGAATTGATACCAGCCTCATAACTTTATACTCCATTAATTAGCTAAAAACCGGTACTTCTGATTTAGTTCAACCTACTACGCCTTTCCGTTGATAAAGTGACATTCTGACAACAGAACAACACTCACAGCATCACTGAAAATCTCGCACCAAACGAAAAGGCATTATGGATGATGATCATAGCAGTTGAAAAAAACTATGAAGAAAAAAATCTTGCACCGAAAAGTACATTAAAAAATGTCAAGAAAATGTGCATTGATAACAATGGGAAACTACGAGAAACAATATTTTCAAATATCCGGTGATATTAAATATTCCGGTAACAATGAATTCAAATCTACGTTAGTTTCTTTCCGAAAGTGACTCTAGATTTTCTAATGAACGGTTTCCTTCAAAGAGCACAGAGCTTTATGTCACCTCTCTGCAGCAGCTGTACCCCGAAACGTGAAGCAGTAGTTCCTACGCCGTTAACATAAGAACTGAGGCAGTTGTTTGACCTCATGTAAACTGAGTAAAAGAACAGTGGTATGTTGAAATTTATGGTATTTTGTTAAAAGTCCCAGATACGACGACGACATGTGTACACGCAAGAAGATTTTGAAAGCTTGACATGCACTAAATAACAGCTTTTTTCCGTATACCAGTTGATAACGGCGTTAAGGCCGAAACTGCAGTACGGGAAATAAATAATTTTTGGAGTCAGTGGCGCCTGTGAAGACTTTTAAAAAGTATTACATTACTGTAAATTCTAGCCATGAGTTGCCTTAGTGTTATGTTGCAGTTTAGCGCTGCACAAATAGTTAAAACTCTACGCGGCTCGAGCTAGCGATGAACGCTTGCGTAAGCTGTTTGCAACATTCGGTTGTTTGATATATCTCCCACTCCTGTACTCAGGCTGGGTGCAGCCGATTAGGTGACGATATTTTGACATGGTCGGTTTACTTCATTGGTTTCTTAGTAACTCGTATCCTTAACACCTCTGCTCACACATCAAACATCTATTTCACAACTGTACCTTTGTTGTACCTTTGTAAAATACTCAAACTTTTTTTTCATCTCCTCCCCATTTAATCCACGCGTCTATTGAACAAGTTACCCAGCAGCTTGCATTTTACGGAAAATGACGCTGCATTCAGAAGGAGTTTAAAACTGTAGCTTTTGTTGTCGAAGTAACTTCCATGTATGTGTTTATCTAAACTATTTTCAGTTTTGTTTCCTTCTTTGCATCTCAGCCGATAGTCATACTCTACTATTTCTCGCAATTCCTCCGACCACTCACCTCCTTCAGAAAATCTGTTACTTTTGTTATCATATGTTTTTGTTAAATGCGACTATCAACATTCGAATAAAACGTAATGAGGAAATATCTTGATGGTAGGTAATACGAGTGACATTTATTGACTTTCACATTACCGTTGGTGTACGTAATGCCATTATTATTATTATTATTATTATTATTAGTGTTATTAGAATTATATTTCGCTCATCTGTCATTCAAATTGTAATCCGTACTTACTGAAGACATCTGTTTAGGTGTAAGAGGGAGCAGAATGCCGTAATCCTGCATGGTGGTATAAATGCTGAAAAAAGTAAAATAAGCGCTTAAATGATGTAATGATGTCTACAATTTATTTCCAGATTCATTCTTCATATTATTACGATGGTGGATCAATGATAATATCTGGTACTGTGAGCGAAAAATGTGATAATGCTGCTGATACTAATTTATATGTCTTAAGAACCTTGAAAAACTATGGAAACGTCCAACTCCTTTCCTTCCATTCAGTTATGTGATATTCCGTATGTAAGTTGATAAGAAAAAGTATCGAAACGTAGACTTATCGACTATCCATGAAAAACATAATTTCTTTTTATTTATTGTGTATTGTACATCCCTTTCATATTCCTTATGATGTCTTTTACCTTACTTGCCTCCATATTTCTCCGTGTAGTAGTTACATCTACATTTCTTCTTTCTCTTTTTATGGGTGGGCTTATTGTTAGAGGGTAATAAGGAATAACGTTCGACAGAAATGAAACATAAAATCAGATCACAAAGGAATTTAACAGCCATCTACATTGTTATTACTTTTCACAACAGAAAGAAAGGTTTTCAGGTATTCTCGTATCTCCGCATTGGAAGCCTCGAAAGACTATGGCTCAGAGGCACATTCTGTTGTTTTATTCTGAAGCTGTTTTTACTCTTTTTAGCAGCGTTTTCTACAGTTGAAACAAGTGCTCCAGCAGCCGAGACTGTTCCGGAAAAAACCGTAACCGGAGATTCTGTTAGGTGCTTCTGCAAAGGGATTAACTGGACGTTAATTCTTATTTACGAACGACTTCCAGAGCAATATGATGTAAGCCGTAGACACGATAAGCCGGAAACACAAAGGACCGTATCTTGTATTATAAACAGAAAGACCGGCATTTTTCTTTCTTTTTTCACTGCGTTATGGACTTATGTTTTAACTATTTCGCCTCCATCCAAAAACCATGGCTCTAAATTAAATAAAATTCGCACCATTCACATGAGTGTTGACATATAAAACATTAAAATAATGTGTAATCTTTAAATCAGAAAAGGAAAATGGTAGTTACACAAATCATATCTATCATGGATCGGTTTAAATAATTAAATAATGGGCTATTCACCAAACTTCACGCCAGTGCGTGTAAAAACAGGAATCAAAATAAAAAGATATTTCATTCCGTGTACGATCGAAAGCTTGGTATTCCAGTCGACTTAGAGGCGAGAATGAAGAGGGGAAAAACAAAATAAATTGTACAGGTTTAATTGCGCGGATGCGGATGAAGAGAAAACGGAACTATATAACAGTGTAAGGCGCTGAACTGTGATTCGATAATTGGAATAATTCTGTACCGCAGATGTAGGTTAGGATGGAAAGGTAGAATACGCTTCATACGTCGCAATAACAGTATAGAAATTTTTGTAGTTCCAAAATGACCGGTTACAAGAATCTCATGCTGCCATCGTCTGATCTGTGGGAGGAAAAAGAAGATAAAGGGTGAGGGAGGGGGGCGGGGAGTTACAATGAATTTCACCTATTATATAAAACACAATATTTCCCGTACCTTAAGGAACATACTATAAACGTGTCGTGTTACACACTTGAAATGAAAGCGCAAAATGCTCTCCACAAATATACAACTCTTGATGAATGTACTCACAGACGATGAAATACAGACAGGTGATATCATACTCATATCATACACGCACATGGCAATGGACATGACTCTCCCAGACTTGCCATGCTGCAATGTGCTAATGATAGAGTGTCAAACTAGGTGCGGCAGAACCGCTACTTCTGACACTGCTGGATGGCGCAAGAAGTAAACATTAAGTGAATATATGCTGTGCCCACTATGTGAACAAATGCTTTGATTTCAGTCAATGAATAGCGGCGCACAACATGTAACGGTGGGTTTTTCAACACGCCCGATATAACGGTAAGGAATGCATTTAAAACCACTGTCGGCTTACTCCCCTTATAAAAACTATAGCCGTGCAGATTGTTTGCCCATTATACAGTTAGGAACATACAGTAATAATAAAAAATAAAAAAATAAACTATGTCTTTAATCAACAAAGCAACGCGACGTAAAGGGAAAACCGCTACGGTAAGAGCGAAAACTAAGCCGGCCAGACCTGCAGACGTTCACTAATCATTTTCATGAGATACTTAACGGGGTGCCTCCAAGTCTGAATGGCTTTTTCCCGATCGCATGATACTGGTTTTCCCTTCATTTCGCGTTGTATGTTAATTAAAGATATAGTTATTTTTTTAATTTTTTGATTATTACTGTAATTACCCCAGCGTGCAGTACGAAAACAGTATTTTGTGACTATAGATTTTGTATGCAGAGTAACCTCTTCGTAATTATAAATGAATGGTCAGCTGGCATTCGTGATCTATCATTTAGAAAAATCCACCTTTACGTCTGTTTCATTGAATACATTGCCTTTAATCACAGCATGTAATCATATAGCGTGTACTACTTACGCCATCCAACGGCGAGATAGGTAATCTTGCGGCGGATCTGCAGCCTCTATGTTAACACTCAGCTTGCAGTACACTGCAGTGCGGCAAGCCTGTGAGAGTCATGTTAAACGCCGACACGCGTGGATGGAAGGAAAATATTGTCAACTATGTACTTTTTATGATGACCTGTGTATGTGTGGTGTCGATTTTGTGCTATGACTTCATGTAATGTAACATGGTACTTTTACAAAAAATTTCATAACGTAGGTGAAATTTTATATTTTACATTCTAGGTAAAATGAACCATAATCTGACCTCTCCTTCACTTTCTTCACGTTTCTCGCTTTGATCAGACTGTTGATCTGACTGTTCTAAGACTGTTGATAACAGTCATCTTGGAAAAACAAAAGTTTCTATACCGCAGTCATGGTGTACGAAGCGTGTTTCGTTTCCACCCGTACAGATCACTAAGCAGCACAACAAGTGCATCTTATAAGATGTACATTAACTCACAAACTCCACTGAAATTTAAGTTGTAGGGTGAACCAGCATGTGACATCTTATTTCACAGCTTAAAATTACCTCAGTAAACTTAAGAATGCAACACCATGAAGGGAGGTCGCTACAAACGTAAAAAAGCTTGAAGTGTATTACGAGTACATTCTTGGATATGCAAGCCATTAGCCCTTTGTTGGAAACCCACAATTTAAAGGGTACAAAACCATCTACATTCTCTATGTAATCAAAGATGATGCAGCTGTATTCTCTGTGGGGAACCGCATTTGAATTTTGTTTGTTTATGAGAAGATCGTACTATGTCTCGTGTTAGAAGGGAAATCGACTACTGCAGGATGAGCGAGAAGCTGCACAATCCAAAATTCAAAACTTAAAATCTGTATTAATCTACTTACAGTGTTTACCATTTCAGATTATATTTTTCCCATAATACAGGCTAGAAATGTCTTCTATGTGCTGCAACGCATGTTCCTTTCTTCGTCTTAGCTGCTGTGTTTTGGATAGTTGCTACACTTAGGTGGGAAATTTCGTCTGTGATATTGTGTTTCAGTTGGTCCATAACACGAGGCGGTTTCTTAACAGGTTATCCTTCAGATGCCACCAAAGAAGAAAGTGGGGAACCGATGAATCCTTAAGTCTATGCGGCCATGGATAACGTAAAATGTTACACTAAGTAATCGAAAGTATACGAACGCCCAAAAATCATAAGCTTTCCATATTAGGTGCATCGTGCTTCCAACTACTGCCAAATACTCCATATCAGCGACCTCAGTAGTTACTGGACGCCGTTAGAGAGCAAAATGGGGCGCTCCGCGGAACTCACGGACTTCTATTGTGGTCAGGTGGTCAGGTGATTGGGTGTCGCCGGTCGTGTGGCCGAGCGGTTCTAGGAGCTTCAGTCTCGAACCGCGCGACCGCTACGGTCGCAGATTCGAATCCTGCCTCGGGCATGGATGTGTGTGAAGTCCTTAGGTTAGTTAGGTTTAAGTAGTTCTAAGTTCTAAGGGACTGATGACCTAAAATGTAAAGTCCCATAGTGCTCAGAGCCTTTCGAACCATCTGATTGGGTGTCACTTGTGTCATACGTCTGTACGCGAGATTTACACACTCCTAAACATCCCTAGGTCCACTATTTCCGAAGTGATAGTGAATTTCTAAATTCAGTGGGGGAAGTGGCAACAAAATGACTCTTCACGTTGGTGTGCAGAATATATGAGTCTGGCGACATACCATCTGACTTTCGGAAAAGCATCATCCACACAATTCCGAAGACGGCAAGAGCTGGCAAGTGCGAGAATTATCGCACAATCAGCTTAACAGCTCATGCATCGAAGCTGCTTACAAGAATAATATACAGAAGAATGGAAAAAAAAAATTGAGAATGCGATAGGTGACGATCAGTTTGGCTTTAGGAAAAGTAAAGGGACGAGAGAGGCTATTCTGACGTTACGGCTAATAATGGAAGCAAGGCTAAAGAAAAATCAAGACACTTTCATAGGATTTGTCGACCTGGAAAAAGCGTTCGACAGTATAAAATGGTGCAAGCTGTTCGAGATTCTGAAAAAAGTAGGGGTAAGCTATAGGGAGAGACGGGTCATATACAATATGTACAACAACCAAGAGGGAATAATAATAGTGGACGATCAAGAACGAAGTGCTCGTATTAAGAAGGGTGTAAGGCAAGGCTGTAGCCTTTCGCCCCTACACTTCAATTTGTATATCGAGGAAGCAATGATGGAAATAAAAGAAAGGTTCAGGAGTGGAATTAAAATGCAAGGTGAAAGGATATCAATGATACGATTCGCTGATGACATTGCTATTCTGAGTGAAAGTGAAGAAGAATTAAATGATCTGCTGAACGGAATGAACAGTCTAATGAGTACACAGTATGGTTTGAGAGTAAATCGGAGAAAGATGAAGGTAATGAGAGGTAGTAGAAATGAGAACAGCGAGAAACTTAACATCAGGATTGATGGTCACGAAGTCAATGAAGTTAAGGAATTCTGCTACCTCGGCAGTAAAATAACCAGTGACGGACGGAGCAAGGAGGACATCAAAAGCAGACTCGCTATGGCAGAAAAGGCATTTCTGGCCAAGAGAAGTCTACTAATATCAAATACCGGCCTTAATTTGGGGAAGAAATTTCTGTGGATGTACGTCTGGAGTCAGCATTGTATGGTAGTGAAACATGGACTGTGGGGAAACCGGAACAGAAGAGAATCGAAGCATTTGAGATGTGGTGCTATAGACGAATGTTGAAAATTAGGTGGACTGATAAGGTAAGGAATGAGGAGGTTCTACGCAGAATCGGAGAGGAAAGGAATATGTGGAAAACACTGATAAGGAGAAGGGACAGGATGATAGGACATCTGCTAAGACATGAGGGAATGACTTCCATGGTACTAGAGGGAGATTTAGAGGGCAAAAGCTGTAGAGGAAGACAGAGATTGAAGTACGTCAAGCAAATAATTGAGGACGTAGGTTGCAAGTGATACTCTGAGATGAAGAGGTTAGCACAGGAAAGGAATTCGTGGCGGGCCGCATCAAACCAGTCAGTTGACTGATGACCAAAAAAAAAAAAAAAAAGAAAAGCGAGTGAAGTGGAAAAGAAGTACAAAAAAGCGTACAGGCCGATCTCGTCTATTGACTGACAGAGACCGCCGACAGTTGAAGAGGGCAGAAGTGTGTGATAGGCAGACATCTATCCAGCGCATCACACAGGAATTGCATACTGCATCAGGATCCACTGCAAGTACTACGACAGTTAGGCGGGAGGTGAGAAAACTTGGATTTTGTGGTGTAGCGACTGCCCATAAGACACACATCACGGCTGTAAATGCCAATCGACGCCTTGCAGGGTGTAAGGAACATAAACATAGGACGACTAAACAGTGTAAAAACGTTGTGTGGAGTGAAGAGTCACGGTACATAATGTGGCGATCCGCTGGCACGGTTTAGATGTGGCGGACGCCCGGTTAACTTCATCTGACAGCGTGTGTAGTGCCAACAGTAAAATTCGAAGGCGGTAGCTTTATGGTGTGGTTGTGTGTTTCATGGAGGGGCTTGCACTCCTTCTTGTTTTGCTTGACAGTATCACAGCACAGGCCTACATTGATGTTTTAAGTACCTTCCTTCTTCCTACTATTGAAGAGGTATTCGGGGATGGCGATAGCATCTTTCAACACGAACGAGCACCTGTTCATAATGCACGGCCTGTAGCGGTATGTTTGCACGACAATAACATCCCTGTAATGGACTGGCCTGCACAGAGTCCTGACCCGAATCCTATGGTACACCTTAGGGATGTTTTGGAAAGCCGACTTCGTCTCAGGCCACATCGACACACACCAATACCTCTCTTGAGTGCAGCACTCCGTGAAGAATGGGCTGTCATTCCCCAAGACACTTTCCAGCACTAGATTGAACGTATGCCTGCGAGAGTGGAAGCTGTCGTCAAGGATAAAGGTGGGCGAACATCATACTGAATTCCAGCCTTAATGATGGAGGGCGCCACGAACTTGTAAGTCATTTTCAGTCAGGTGTCCGGATACTTTTGACCACATAGTATATTTCTCTAGAGAATTCACGCAACATTGTCATGGTTCCCATCCGCCGTGTGCCCTGTTGCATCGCCCTGTTGCAACTACTGGAGTGTTGTTCATCAGCCTCCAACAACGCAGCGAATTGCATGATGATGTATTGGTAACATTCAGCTTTTATCATTTCCAAGAAAGAAGGTGAGTCTGGAATTCTTTTGCGAGGAATCGAACACCGAATTCCAACCTTCAGTAAATGTGACAACGTCTAAATGGGAAAAATGAAGGTCTTCTGAACTCCGTTATCTCTCGTTCGCTCTGTTTACACAGCCACTTAGATCAAATCACGTTTCATTACATTAGAAAATTCGATCCAACTCCCGAATACACTTGCGAATAAAGCGCGAAAACTATTGACAGTAATGTAGCCTTTTAACTTTATCATTTTCTCGAAGCTCATGCACAACCAGAATACGGTACTAGGGGAGTCTCAGCTTCTTCGTGGCTCTGCGTACGCCCCCTCAAGGCACTCCAGTTTTCTGACATAGTATTCGTATTGATTTTCTTGGTGAACGTAACAAGGATGTGCAGATATTTTCCAATGAGACATCGACTCCTGAATTCGGCCAGAACGTTCAAATTCAGTTGACACTACCTTGTTCTTAAAGCGATCTACTATACGTAAAATCGTTGATTTGTTGGGCGCTATTGTTTGAGGAATGAATACCGTAAAATCTTCTTGACATTATAAGAAAGATTTCGATCTTAAGTAATTTTCAAGAATGAACACGCGTTCAGATTGGGAAAAACGCATCTTTCTTAGCGCACAGCCGCCTCAGCACTGACATGAAAAGGGTAGGAAACTGCTAGGATATGTCGTGCTGTGCGTCTGCCACAGAATTATCGGTCAGCAGTATGAATACTCCGCCGGTAAGAAATTAAATTTCCCAGCACGTAATTAATTTCTATTTTTAATTTACGTTTGTGTATTTTCTGACTCACCCTGTACTACTTATCGATGTCGATAAAGGCACGATCGTGGCCTGCTGAGTCGGTGGTTTCTCATTACAGGATATTGGTACTCGAGTACATAGGGATCTCGAAACTTTCGTGGGAATATGGAACTGATGAGTTCAGGAAGGAAACGTTATGTCATGCTGGGTATCAACGGCCACGCTTAAAGAGATACACTGGGGTTGCAGAACTTATGGGATAGCGATATTCACGCATACAAATGTCGGTACTATCGTTTCAGAAGGTATTAAAGGGCACTTAATTGGCGGAGGTCTCATTTTTACTCAGCTGATTGGTGTGAAAAGGTTTCCTACGTAATTATGGGCGCACGCAGGTAATTAACAGACTTTGAACGCATAAGGATAATTGGAGATAGACACATGGGACATTAAATTTCGGAAGTAAATGAGGATGCCAATATTCCGAGAGTTGTTAATAGTGTGCCGAGAATACCAAGTTTCAGACATTGCTTGTCAGCATGGACAATGCAGTAGCTGCCGACTTTCACTTAATGACTGACAGCAGGGGCAGTTGCGTAGAGT
Organism: Schistocerca nitens; assembly: GCF_023898315.1. Lineage (NCBI taxonomy): Eukaryota > Metazoa > Arthropoda > Insecta > Orthoptera > Acrididae > Schistocerca > Schistocerca nitens. The sequence continues at coordinate 314,570,821 of NC_064621.1, read as the reverse complement.
TTTCAGTGCTAACAGACAAGCATCACTGAGTGAAATATCAGCAGAAATCAATGCTCGACGTACCAGGAACATATCTGTTAGAATACTTCGGCGAAATTTGCCATTAATGGGCTATGTCAGAATACAATCTACGTGATGTGTTTGCACATGTTACCTGTGGTGTGCTGGCCTATCTCGAGGTATAGGATATTTGTTTGTTGCCCCGGCACCATCTTCGGAGCTCCCGCCCAACGAAAACATCACGTAATGTTTTTCCGAGACCGCACGCAGGACACCACAGATGACGAACTCTACCACAGAGTTGAAGAAGCGAACGTTCCCATATCAGTCATCAAAACTCAATAGTTCACCGTGACAAACTGGGGTAGACCCGTCGCCGCTCACAAAGATGGCAGCTATACGTAGTAAATTTCGTTCGTTTGCGATCCAAACTAACCAACAAATTTAATCGTTTATTTTTCTGACTGTACTACGTGCGCACAATAATTAAAACATGGATAGTTGCTATCTTTCTTGGTGATGCAGTGTTAGTGGTCAACGGTGTAGAAATTATTACTGTAGCCCCATTACAATTATTTGATAAGTGATACATCACACGTTGTAGCTGATTTCCTCCAATCAAAGCTCTCAGCGTCACGCCCAAACCGTTTGCTGTTGCCAAACTGCCACTACAATTGGTTCACTTCCAGTTCCTTGTCCGTCAGTCTATGTGTTAGTATCCTGAATCCTGGGTCTGGTCCTATTTCTGGTATTATCACACCTGATAACCACGAAAAATGAAATACGCACATACACACACACACACACACACATACACACACACACACACACACACACGACGATGTTAACGAGGTACACATTCAAAGCACTAACTGAACGCTATTGGATCCTTACGCACAACACGTGATTCGGCGTGACATATATAGTTATTATACTCACATAGATCGTCTTACATTACATAAGCTCCGTACGAAACTGCGTGAAGCAGAATTTTACAGGGCAGCACTTGATCACAGACATAAGTACAACAACTTTCTGTGGTATACTGACATAGCGCAGTGGGTAGAGCACGAAACTACCGTGTGCCAGGTCGTCGTTTCGAATCTTGTCACATGTAGTGAAAAATTTTATTATTTTTTTATAATTCTAATCAAAACATTTTGGTTGTTATTTTTATTCAGTTAATTGGTTCCAATGTGTTTTTAATACTTTGCTACGTCATTTTCACCACAGAATTGGAATTTTTGTTTGCTCTTATTTTTCTTCCTGTCACTCTTTTCGTATGTTAACAATGACAGCCGGAAATTACAGATTACTTTTAATCCTGAAATTTCTGTCTTGCGTTTGCTCTTAGGGGTTAGCCTTAAAAGCCCTGAACAAATCCATCATGAATTTAGTTCTGCTACGGATTGTTGATCGGCGTTTTCTCCGATACATTGCACGCGGTAGTGGCTAGATTACGACATGAGTTTAAATTCAGGGCCCCAACATTCGTCGTACTGCGCAATTCAGTCATTGGCCACTTAAAATCGTCTGTCAACAGAGCGTCTTCCACTTCCATCCGACACTGACGAGCCTAAACATGACGACCACCTGCTTAAAAGCTTGTTGTTCTGCCTCTGTAACGCAATACAGCACCGATTCTTAGCAGTCAATTCCACAATTTGTTGAGAGGTTTATGGAGGTTCGTGGCATCAGACATTTACACACAAATCATGTAATTCCCGTAAGTAACGTGGTGATAGCACACGATAGCGACCCAGAAGGGTCCATCTGATTCACAACAGGCCAGTATCTACTCGGATAACATCCAATAATCTCCCAGATTTTCGATTATTGGGATGGATGAACTATCTATGCAGTGTGGTCAGAAACTTTCTGAAAAGTGTTGTAGTGTAGGTCGTGCTGAGAAACAATTGTTAAGAGAAACTTCGATACACTACGTAATTTACGAGTTAATTAACGTTGAGGTTTGCCAGTCAGGCCGTTGTGCGCGCAAATTCAAACGGCTCACCTAAGACGGTGCCCCCAAACTTGTACTTTGTTCGGTTTCTTAAAACCGGAAATGGGACGGTAGTAAGGATCGAGACTGAGCAGTCTCTTGCGCTATAATCTGCGCTACGAGAACAACTGACACTACTTTTATTGTACCTTGTGAGCCGCTTGAATTAGCATGGCAATGGCCTGATTGGCTAAGTCCAGTGCTAATTAACTTGAAAACGGCGCAACGCGCAATGTATCGAATATTCCTCTTAACAATTATTTCATAGTACAACCTACCCAGCAACACCCTCACAATCTTCCCAGGCCGTTTCTGATCATCCTGCATACGTAGTTAAGTTTACTCGTTCATATCTGTATTTTTTAATCAGCGAATCAGGTCACTGTATCTATGTGTTCCAATGCTTGAGACTTTCCTACGTGTCCAACCACCAAAAATTGCTTTTAACGTCCTATGCTCTGTTTCAAGCAGAAGGACCTTACTTTATTCGTGCAATCACTCTCCGTCAAGTCGTATGTATTGACAGAGGGTTTTCTTATTCTGTCCTCGTAATTTTCGATGGAATCGATCCGTTTTTTTGACACAGTATTTAATCGTTCGTCGCAGTATCTAATAGTATGTAGCCTCGTTAAACGGTGCCAAGGTTTAATCGTTTCTTAATTCCTTATGGAGCATTACATACGTTTTTGAATTTCCTACCTAAAGTAAATTATCCTCTGGCAAACACCTCAGCCTTCTGTCTGTCAACAGGTTGTGCATAAATGCTGAGACATTCTCTCTTATCCAAAAAAGAAGGAACTTTGATAACAGCACTAGTATCTAGGATTGGATCTCATCATTTGGACGAGACTCTGTCCTCTTTTAATGCACCTAACTTGCTATGCTAGTCCATGTTACCTACCCTCATTTGGGCTCTTTACTATAGCGAAAACTGACTGTAGCGGTAATCCACTGTTCCTCTGGTTTACTCATTGTATAACACCTATCTAAACGTGTGTTTATAAAGAAAGGGACAAAACTGCACTACGAAAAATTCACAGGAAAGAACTTTCTTTTCAGAACACTGTTACACCTTTACTATTACTCCTTACTACTTATGCCTGAATGCCTACGACACATACCAACTCCATTCCTGTTCATATTGCCTAGCCGCCTTCAATTAAAACACATCACTTAGTGCCAGCGGCACGACGCCTTAGCAAGTTAAGCTTTGCTCACCTGAGTGGGCGCATATTAGCTTACATTTCTCGTGTGTTCCCCCTAAAGCCTTCCCCTAAAGTTGTTCACAACACCACCTGAGTTCACTTTCATAGATCGAAGTTTGAAATCCAGCAGTCTAATGGAGCCGACATTCTCAACGACTGAAATACAAAATATCAAAGCAGTTTGCCGTCACTCACCAAGATCAGATAATGTTGCTGCACACTGACGCACGATATTGTTTAATGTTAGTGGCAGCTCAGGCACCAACTGAATGATACATAAGAAGACACTTTTATGCCAGGATGGTCACAAATGCTCCTTTTGCAATCACATACTTATTCATTGAGACCCTCACACTATGACTGTTGGTGGTGACTTGAAGGGACAATCAGGCATCGATGGCAGGGAGCGTGCATTGACGGCAGTGGTAGCCACAGTGCTCAAGGAGGCACAGCACTGTGGTGGACTTGTACTGTAACCATACCACCATGATGCTGCGTCAGATGCTGCTGGACATGCTAGCCGGTGCGTTAGAAGATGGGGCCTGCAGTGTTGGGCCGACAGAGTGCCATGAATTTTGGACCCCCAGCAAATGATGTAGTTGTAGCAGCCAGCAGACGAATCTGTGCAGCAGCTGCAATGGGTCATCGATATGGGGGGGGGGGGGGGGGGGGCAGGGCCTATGCAGGCCCTAAATCTGAGACCCTGTGGTCATCTCGAAAGGTCACCCGGTTCCATCATGCAGGTGGCCCCGCGTAGGTAGTGCTAGTTCAAGCACTGGAAACATGCCGGCTAGGATTAGTTCACAGCCCCACTGCTACCAGAGGTAGTGGCAGAAGTGGGCGCTAGGTGACGCACATTTAGGTGTATGCTGTTGTGGATTACATCTTGGCAGTAGAAGACCATCTAAGAGACTATCATGGCCAAGCGAAGAGTACTTCTCGTCTCTAGGTACCTTTTGTTTTGATAGAGCGTCTATTTTGGTAAGGTGGAGTTGGAAGTGGCGCAGCACCACTGTCAGTATGTGGTAATTCAGATTACTGGTATAGCAGTGACGCTCTTGCACCTTCCAGCCCTGGCAGTATGATTCAGCAAGCACATGACTGGCTTGCCTTGTCATAGGTTGCGAAATGCAGATGGGGAAGTGTCGACGAAACAGATCATACGTTTGGGTTTTTTAGCGTATGTGTATAGTTGAGCCCAAATGATAGTCACACGACTGAGGATGTTACTGAAATACAAAGGTTGTTAGAATTTAAAGTGATGTGATGGACTACATATCTGTCAGAGATGGACCATCGTCCTTCCTTTTCAGTTATCAGCTTCCTCAGAGTTTTAGTTACTGCGCCCTAAATGGAGGCGGTCGGTTCTTCGAGCCCCTCCGTTACACGCACACAGAGAGTCTCCAATTATCTTGAACCGTTTCTAATAGACTTCCAGTTTTCCATGACCAGTTAATTCGTCTATAAGTTTCGGCGATGGCGGTATCCCTGTCGTTAAATGTTGGCGAGTCATAAGGAAATATAGTTTTATGATTTCCCTGTTCTTAGTTGCTAGCCACTGAATCTCTCATTTGTGTGTTTTCTTTGTTGCATTCTCAGATTTTTTCAGCAGTTTGCTGTTTTTCATGATCGGGCTGCTATCAGATAGCACAGAGCCCCCACCCCCCCCCCCCACCCCCTGGGCAATCGTCTGCTTTTGCATCGTATTTCTCCTAATAGTACATTCTATTTCTTCGGATTTCTTAGAGAATCCAACGTAATCCTGCTTCAGCTCTGTCGATTTCCGTTGGATTTTCCTTGACTGAGATACATTTGGAATGGAAAATTATTCTGCTTGGTTATTTGATCAGCCAATTTAGGCTGAAATTGATGAGTATATATCTTCTTTATAAATATATTTATCCCTGCACGCACTCAGTTGTCGAATACTGTATGCTTCCATTTGTGTACATCGCAACACAGTACTACTTTATTTCTTTATCCTTCGGCATTTCATAAGAGTCTTCTCGATGTGGCCATCTTTCACACTATATGGTGATGTCTGTGGCTTGGTAGGCTTCAATAGATATGATTATGTTATGACATTTGGCTATATCTTAATAGTTATGGCCGTGAAGCCTCTTATACAACATAGCACTTGACCGGACGTCATTATGTAAGTTGTCACTTTCTTTAAATTGGTTAATCGCGGTACCTTACTAACTTTAGAGCACTTGTATGGTAGTTCCTGTGCTTCTATCCACACCGGCGAGGCGTACGATAATACAGGTTGCAATACCACTCCTTTATAAATAGTTCTGTGATCTTTCGTACACAGACCACCAGCTAAGTCTTACTGACCTTGAGAATGCATTAATTAAAGCCGTACATCTATCTGTCATGCGTCGAATGTGTTTATGTGGCTTTTAAATGTAAACTTACTCTCGGTTATGACAAAAAGAGTATCTAGCAGTGGAAGCTGAATGTTCCCAAGTTAAATACTTAATTTTGCCGAATGACGATGCCTTTTCCTCGTAATGAGCATAGTTACTGGTTTTTGTTCGTTGAATCGTAGTTTGCTGTTATCTGCGAAAGTCTTTATTTCTTGCATTTCTGTGTTGTAGATGCGCCCAGTTTTCGTTTACTTAGTGGAAGTAGATTGTCCTCAAAAGCAGTTACGATAGAATGCTTTGAGTAAAGCTAACTATGTTATCAATTATTTAATATATTCTCTATGGCTGGACCGCAACAAGACCCTTATGGACGTCCTTCAGTTTTTGTTGTCTCTTTCCGAAGTATGATGGCAGTTAACGTTCCAGTTATGTTACTAAAACAGCTGCACGCCAAATTTTCCTTGAAATTCGAATTTATGTGACGATTTTACAATATTAGGCTACGAAACTGAGTCGAAGACTGATTTCGTAATCTGTCACATGTGCGCATGTTTTTTAAAATCATTGTGACAGTTTAATTTTGATACTTTTGTCCCAGATCTGCTTCAGAATACTTCTCAGAATTGTCAAGTTTTTCTAATTAACTGTGTATTTAACACTTTCTAAACTACAGACACTTATCTAGTGAGAGTGTGCCACTGTTAAAAGTGATAATTCTGTAATCCGAGCAACTTCCTTCGTCGCAGCGTTTTCAGTCATTCAGTGGTCATACGATGCTGCCGCTAATTAAATTCCAGTTTACATTACTTTTTCAAATATTACTTTCGGATGTGGTAGTATCACACGGTTCGTTTCTGATAAGAAGTTTATTGGCAGGCTGATTAATTCGCCGCTTAAATCTTAAAATTATGTGTCATTTATCGAAGTCAGTATTTAAATCTGGTCTTATGATCATATATTGGCTGTATGAAATTTGTGAGATACTACAACCACCGGGCGTTCATTCGAATGTTCGTGCAGCTTTATGGTATCGGTTAATTTCTTGGTATTGGTAACTCTCAGTGACGCTCTTTGCCTCATATTTCATGCTGTATAAACAGTCCCCTGTGAACACTCTGTTCTGACTACATCAATTTTGAAAGACTAGGGATGTAGGAGAAATATGACGTTACTACTGTGCATGAAATGTTGAGTAGGACTGTCTGTAGCCTCTCGATGAAGCTGATTATTTACGAGTACTTACACTTGTCGTGAATACCGTGCTGAATGACGCTAATAATTTTTTTCTTTTGGTTCTTGTGTGGTAATATGGCGTATATTATTTGGTTTCATCCGTCCTGAAATGTGATACAGTCTTCCTGTACGATGTAAAAAGGTAGATGTCGTATGGATTTAACGCCTTGGTTAAACAATATGACGAGTTAAGGCTTCTGTCGGAAAGGGTGCACGTTGTCCACTTTCCTTGTATATGAAGGAGAGCTGCGTCGTTTTGGTTTTTTTTTGGGAGTGTGGATTTGTGTATTGGATACGTGTAAAGTATAGTGTTAAGACTGTTTTGGGGATGACGATAATGAAAGAACGGAGTGGGCCGAACTCGGTGCTGGCACATAGCGGACGCCTCTCGAAGAGCATCAAGTGGATCGCTACGTTTAGTGTCCATTCGATGGACGGATTCATATGAACAGTGTAACATGCCCTTAGTCCATGAGCCACTGCGGCGGTGTTGGGAATTTGATGCGATATTAGATAACAGTAACTTTACGCCACTACTTCTCCTCTCATTGCTAGTCAAACAATGTCAGTGAATATTTTAACGACCACCAAGATTCGAACAGGCGTACTCTAGGGTAGCGCGTCCCACAACGATCTGCTAATTAAGCAGATCTTGAAGTCTGTAATTTTTTCGTAGTGGATGCCTACTCCTAGTCCAGTGTGGTGTTAATTTTCGTATGTCCGACGCTCTCTATGTGTAAAACTATTTTTACGCTATTTGAAGTTCCTGCTGTAGCTAGTAAAGAGGTTTCTATGTGTCATTCCAATACGATTAAAATACTAGGGGATACACAGGACATTTCAGGAGGAGCAGTAAATATTTCAGGATGTGGTGATAAAAAAGAACAATTCGAGTCAATCTTTCCATATAGTACATGTCCAGTTTTTATCTGTTACAGAGATACAGCCGTTACAATGTGACACAAACAAGTTCTCACAGAAGGTGATACGGAAAATGTAATTATACGCCGTACCTCAGTGTATCACTGAGTACTCGAGCTGCTTCGACGATTTATGGTGAGGCACGTTATGAATTTAATGTTGGTTAATGAATGCGAATTAGTAGGAATTTAACCTGACAAACGACTGCAAAAGTTTCAAAATGTTTTTCTATTATGTTGCACGAGCCACGCAGCAAATGAATGGAGGATAACGGCCTACCACACTTCACCCAAGAGTTTGTGTCGGCGGATGCAGTCGTGCTAAATTCGACGAACATACATCGGAAGAACACGCTTATGCGTCGTAACAAAAATAAAGATAATTCAAGCTGTTGTTCGAAAGAGAAATACGCCCGTTTAGTGAATTTACAAAAATTTACACTACTGGCCATTAAAATTGCTACACTATGAAGAAATGCAGATGATAAACGAGTATTCATTGGACAAATATATTATAGAACAAATATATTATACTAGAACTGACATGTGATTTCATTTTCACGCAAATTGGGTGTATAGGACCTGAGAAATCAGTACCCAGAACAACCACCTATGGCCGTAATAACGGCCTTCATACGCATGGGCATTGGGTCAAACAGAGCTTGGATGGCGTGTACAGGTACAGCTGCCCATGCAACTTCCACACGATACCACAGTTCATCAAGGGTAGTGACTGGTGTATTGTGATGAGCCAGTTGCTCGGCCACCATTGACCAGACGTTTTCAATTGATGAGAGATCTGGAGAATGTGCTGGCCAGGGCAGCAGTCTAACATTTTCTTTATCCGGAAAGGCCCGTACAGGACCTGCAACATGCGATAGTGCATTATCCTGCTGAAATGTAGGGTTTCGCAGGGATAGAATGAAAGGTAAAGCCACGGGTCGTAACACATCTGAAATGTAACGTCCACTGTTCAAAGTGCCGTCAATGCGAACAAGAGGTGACCGAGACGTGTAACCAATGACACCCCATACCATCACGCCGGGTGATGCGCCATTACGCCGATGACGAATACACGCTTCCAAAGTGCGTTCACCACGACGTCGCCAAACACGGACGCGACCATCATGAAGCTGTAAACAGAACCTGGATTCATCCGAAAAAATGACGTTTGGCCATTCGTGCACCCAGGTTCGTCGTTGAGTACGCCATCGCAGGCCCTCCTGTCTATGATGTAGCGTCAAGGGTAAGCGCAGCCATGATCTCTGAGCTGACAGTCCACGCTGCTGCAAACGTCGTCGAACTGTTCGTGCAGATGGTTGTTGCCTTTTAAACGTCCCCATCTGTTGACTCAGGGATCGAGTTGTGGCTGCACGATCCGTTACAGCCATGCAGATAAGATGCCTGTCATCTAGACTGCTGAAGATACGAGGCCTTTGGGATCCAACACGGCGTTGCGTATTACACTCCTGAACCCACCGATTCCATATTCTGCTAAATGTCATTGTATCTCGACCAACGCGAGCAGCAATGTTGCGAAACGATAAACCGCAATCGCGATAGGCTACAATCCGACCTTTATCAAAGTCGGAAACGTGGTGGTACGCATTTCCCCTCCTTACACGAGGCATCCCAACAACGTTTCACCAGGCAACGCCGGTCAACTGCTGTTTGTGTATGAGAAATCGGTTAGAAACTTTCCTCATGTCAGCTCGTTGTAGGTGTCGCCACCGGCGCCAACCTTGTGTGAATGCTTTGAAAAGCTAATCATTTGTGTATCACAGCATCTTCTTCCTGTCGGTTAAATTTCGCGTCTGTACCACGTCATCTTTCTGGTGTAGCAATTTTAATGGGCAGTAGTGTAGTTAATTGGAGTTCAATTCGACTTTATTACTGACACAGCCTACATAAGTATTTTCGTTTCATAGTTGAAGCTAAAAGTATTTACGACCCAAAAACGCAGTACTTCATTGACCTTTGGAACTGATATACTTCGAAGAAATGTGTTTGATCCATAACATTCAACATCCTCTTAAAAGAGAGAAACTTTAAGTGACATCATCTTAAAAAGTCCAAGACTTATTAATAGTGCCCGTGATGAGAGTGGAAATCGAAGCTTTAAATTATAATTTTAAAATTTTTTATAGGAACGAATCTAAGTACAGGGAGTTGCATTAATTGTGCTGATCTTTACGGTAACGTTATCAGCTGCGCTATTGTTACTAAAAATCACGACTGAACTTTTAGAATGCATTGAGTTAAAAGATTTTATGCTCTGTCGTATTAGGAAACGCAAAGACCCTGTGATATATAGTAACACTCTTCGGATGAACAGGGAAATGTTATCCCTAGCGCCGTTGTTGTTTTAATATTGCAGCGACGAAAATCGAAGTACGCAGATTCGCAACTCAGTACGCTACCTTCTCAGAAGTGTTACAAGCAAACAAGTCAACTAGCAAGTGATGAAGTTCAAAGTCAATTTTCATTCATTCCACTTTATGTTTCAATGCTCTTTGGAATAACCTTTAAAACATCGCATGTAGGTGTTTGTAAGTTGTCTTAGCCTATTTTTAAGAGGATAGCCCTACTTTGGAAGTCCAGTTGACTATATCCTGCAAGCGACAGTTCAGTGAAAACAGGAGTGAAGAACAGCTTTGAATCCGGTACCCTGCGTTCAAGATATCGTCTTTCTTATTTTCTACAAGCAACAGCAACGATCCATTAGCAAAAGCGTAAAAAACATTATGTCAGCATACGCAGCATTTATAAATACGTGTGCCAAGCTTAAACGCTACAGAAGGCTTTGAAAAATTCAGTCTCGATAACAGATGAAAAATCAATTAGGAAAACTGAAGCAGAATTTCAGATATAGAACTGCAAAATCAAGAAGACAATCAAAAAGTGCACCCATAGACCCATAGCAACTGAACTATCAACAATCCCGATGGTTACCTACCTCTGTAACGTGCTGTATCTCTGTAACCAAAAACTGGATATGTTGGAATACTTTTTTTTCTAATTAGCCTATTCTACAACTTCTTAAAATAGTCAGTGTTCTCCGTGAAATACTTTGAATTTTAATTTATGGACTATTACACCATTACACTGATCTCGTAGCGTTGTTTTTAATTGGTATGTGTAGCTGCAACCGCCGATCCGGGAAAACGCGCTGCAGAGCAGCAGCAGCACTTGTCTGATAAACTGTAAATTAATTTAGTCTTTCTTTTTTGTTCACCTACTTCTGCAAAGAAGTGAGCTGTACGTATGTATTTTACTGTGTAGACTAGTGGTTAGAAAATTAATCGTAGTTTCTGTAGTTGCGTAAGTCTTCTGAATATCCTTCTGTAGGGCGGCTTCCTAGTGTAAATTTTCCCCTCGCCAGATACTCCGTCACGCCACTAAGTTTTAATTCTGTTATAGTAGACAGCATACAGTTTAGATCTGTGCATTTCAATTTGCATATTTGTCTGGTGCAGTAACTTTTCGGCAAACAGAATTTGTAATAACAGGTATCTGAAAATACATCAACGTTTAGTGTCACTCTATTTTCTTTGGTATATTTTATAACTCAGTAGCCCCATTAAAGATCTTGTACCTATTTTATGCACAGTACCACATGGCCAGGGACTCTTCTTGTTGTGAGCGGATGCAAAGAGAGACGTCCGTAAACAGCTAAAAGCTGCGTTGGCTACCTTCGACAAGCTTCTAGCTAATGCTCAAACTTGCGGTGACGCCAGGGGACCAGTTACGAGACCTGCGACAGATTTGGTGCCACTGGAATCCCTACGGTTTCTGATACACAACTTATGACCGGTCCTCCTCACTCCAGAGTGGATGAGAGACGGTGGTGGGTTCGCTTGTCACCGGGCGGAAGGCGAAAGAGAGAGCAGGCCGTGCGGCTTGCTTGTTACGTCTTAGCAACAGGTATGAGGTGTTTCCCAGTGTTAATGATAACTCTGAACCAGCACGGGATGCCTCCTGTTGGGCCAGCTGTCGATTTTCCTACGCAGCCTGGACAAGTACATAGGGTGAGTATGCTAGTCGTTGGGAGCTCCCATGGTAGTCGGTTGATGTAACCCCCAGGGAGATGACAGTCAAGATGGGAAAGAATTCCAGTGTGCATTCGGTATGTTTGCCGGGAAGTCTCATCCGTGATGTGGAGGAGGCCCTGCCGGCGGCTATCAAGCACACTTGGTGCAACCGGCTGCATGTAGTCGGCACGAATGACGCTTGCCACTTGAATTCTGAGGCCATCATCGGCTCCTTTCGGCTTCTGGCTGATTTGGTGAAGGCAACTAGCAACGCACGTGCGGTGCAGGCTAAGCTGTCTATTTTTAGCATCGTATCCAGAGTTGATCGCCGCCTCTGGTTTGGAGCAGAGTGGAGGGTCTAAACCAGACGACGCTGCGACGATATCGGATGGGAATTTCTCGAACTCTCCTGCATGGTGCAGAATTGTATGGTTCCCCTTAATAGGTCCGGAGTGCACTACACGCAAGAAACGGCTACTAGGGTAGCAGAGTACCTGCGGCATGCACATGGTTTTTATTAGGTCAGAGAACTCTTCCCTTGGGAGCAAAGATGATTTTCCTGTTAAATCAGCCATAGCAACCGCAGAGAATCTTAGTCCTTGCAGGTCAGAGATAGATGTGATTAATATAATTTTAGGAAATCGCAGGAGCATCCAATTAAATATCCCAGAATTAGTATCGCTTACTGAAGGTTATAATTCACAGATAGTATAGGACACGGAAAGCTGGTTGACACCAGACATCGATGGCAACCAAATCCTAAGTTCGGATCGGAATGTTTATCGTAAGGATAGGTTAGTCGCCAATGGTGGCGGCGTGTTTATTACAGTACAACATTTGACAAATTCTAGGAAGATTATTTCGGATTCCGAATGCGAATTAATCTGTGTGAAATTGAGTATCAAAGAACGGTCAACAATGGTGATCGGATGCTTCTATAGACCACATGGGTCAGGATCTGTAGTTGTAGAGCGCTTCAGACAGAACTTGGAGAATGTCATTAGTAATTTTCCTGATCATGCCGTTGTTATATGGGGTGCGAGCGACATGGAATCGTGTGGCATTATTCTATATGTCTTGTCCGAAAATTACCTTGAGCAGATAGAGGACCAACTCGAGAGGGTAACGTTTTAGACCTCCTGGCAACAAACAGACTTGACCATATCGAATCAGTTAACGTAGAGGAAGGTACCATTGATCATAAGCCGGTGACAGCATCTGTGACGAATGGTCCTACACGGAATGCTAAGATATATTTGCTCAGCAAGGGTGACAAGTTACCAATTTCAAAGTATCTCAGCAGTCGGAATCAAATATACGGTGATGAGGACGAAGATGTGGAGAACAGATGGAAAAAAATTCAAATGCATCGTTCAATATGCCCTAGACAAGTATGTTTCCAGTAAGGTTTTAAGGAAAGAGAAAGATCCACCATGGTTTAATAGCCGTGTTAGAAAAGCGATATGTAGACAAAGAGCAATTCATCTCAAATTCTAGAGAAGTAAAAACCTACCTCACAAACAAAAACTGAAAGAAAGCGAAAATGAGCGTAAGCAGAACAATGGGGGAAGCTTTCAATGATTCTGAAAGTAAGCCGTTGTCAACCAACCTGAGTAAAAACATTCTGGTCGCATGTAAAAATCAGTAAGTGGGTCTAAATCATCTATTAATTCTCTCAGCGACCAAACCGTCACCGAAACGGAAGATAACAGAGAGAAAGCCGAAATACTGAATGCGGTCTTCCGACGTTGTTTCACTGCTGAAGATCGTAACACTGTGCCTACTTTCAATCGCCGTACGAACATCGGAACACCAGATATTGAGATAATCGATCGTGAAATTGTAAAGCAGCTACAATCGTCTAGCATTGGAAAGGTTTCAGGACCAGATGAGATGATTATAAGATTCTATAAAGATTATACGAAGGAAATTCCTCCCCTTTACCAGTAATTTATTATAGATCGTTTCAGCAACGAAAGGTACCTAACGACTCGAAAAAATCGCAGGTAGTTCCCGTTTTTGAGAAAGGCCGTAAGACAGAGTCACACAATTACAGAGGTATATCGTTGGTGTCAGTCTGTTGCAGAATCATGAAACATGTTTTATGCTCAAGTATTATGACGGACTTGGAAAATGAACATCAGCTCTATGAAAATGAAAATGGTTTCCGCAAACAGAGATACAGCGCAACACAGCTCGCTCTGTTCCTCCATGAGATTCACAGCGCAGTGGACAACGGCGCTCAGGTTGATGATGTGTTCCTTGATCTCAGTAAGGCATTTGACACCGTCCCGCATTGCCATTTGATAAAAAAAAAAGGAGCTTACTGGGTGTGATTGGATTCAAGGCCTTCTTGCAGACAGAACTCAACATGTTGCTCTTAAAGGAACCAAATAGACAGATGTAAACCTACACTACTGGCCATTAAAAGTGCGACACTACGGAGATGACCGACAGGAAGAAGATGCTGTGATATGCAAATGATTAGCTTTTCAGAGCATTCACACAAGGTTGCCGCCGGTGACGACACCTACAACGTGCTGACATTAGGACATGAGGACATGAGGACATGAGAACCGATTCCTCATACACTAACAGCAGTTAACCGGCTTTGCGTGGTGAAACGTTTTTGTGATGGCTCGTGTAAGGAGGGGAAATGCGTACCACCACGTTTCCGACTTGGATAAAGGTCGGATTGTAGACTATCGCGATTGCGGTTTATCGTTTCGCAACATTGCTGCTCGCGTTGGTCGAGATACAATGACATTTAGACGAATATGGAATCAGTGGGTTCAGGAGGGTAATACGGAAAGTCTTGCTGGATTCCAGCTGCTTCGTAAAACTAGCAGTCGAGATGACAGGCATCTTATCTGCATAGCTGTAACGGATCGTGCAGCCACGTCTCGATCCCTGAGTCACCAGATGGGGACGTTTGCAAGACAACAACCATTTGTACGAACAGTTCGACGACGTTTGGAGCAGCATGTACTATCAGCTCGGAGACCATGGTTGCTTTACCCTTGACGCTGCATCAGACAGGAGCGCCTGCGATGGTGTACTCAACGACGAACCTTGGTGCACGAATGGCAAAACGTAATTTTTTCGGATGATTCCAGGTTCTGTTTACAGCATCATGATGGTCGCATCCATGTTTGGCGACATCGCGGTGAACGCACATTGGGGGCGTGTGTTCGTCATCGGCGTAATGGCGTATCACCCGACGTGATGGTATGGGATGCCATTGGTTACAGGTTTCGGTCACCACTTGTTTGCATTGATCGCACTTAGAACAGTGGACACATTTCCGATGTGTTAGGAGCCGTGGCTTTACCCTTTATTCGATCCCTGCGAAACCCTACATTTCAGCAGGATAATGCACGACCGCACGTTGCAGGTCTTGTACGGACCTTTCTGGATACAGAAAATGTTTGACTGCTGCCCTGGCCATCACATTCTCCAGATCTCTCGTCAATTGAAAACGTCTGGTCAATGGTGGCCGAGCAACTGGCTCGTCACAATACGCCAGTCACTACTCTGGATGAACTGTGGTATCGTGTTGAAGCTGCATGGGCAGCTGTACCTGTGCACGCCATACAAGCTCAGTTTGACTCAATGCCCAGGCGTATCAAGACCCTTATTACGGACAGAGGTGGTTGTTCTGGGTACTGATTTCTCAGGATCTATGCACCCAAATTGCGTGAAAGTGTAATCACATGTCAGTTCTAATATAATATATTTGTCCAATGAATACCCGTTTATCATTTGCATTTCTTCTTGGTGCAGCAATTTTAATGGCCAGTAGTGTAATATCCGGAGTTTCATAGGGAAATGTGATAGGACCGTTGTTGTTTACAATATATATATATATGTAAATGATCTAGCAGAAAGCGCCGGATGCTCTTTAAGGCTATTCGCAGAAGATGCACTTGTCTATACCAAAGTAGCAACGTCAGAAGATAGTAGGAATTTGCAGAAAGACCTGCAGAGAATTGATGAATGGTGCAGACTCTGACAGTTGAACCCGAACGTAAATAAATGTAATATATTGGGCATACATAGGAAAAGAAATCCACTACTGTAGAGCTACAGTATTGATGAAAAACAGCTGGAGACAGCGTCTGCCGTAAAATATCGTGGCGTATCTATCCACAGCGCCCTCAAGTGGAATTACCATATAATAGAGACTGTGGGAAAAGCAGACACCAGCCTTGGCTTCATAGGAAGAATCTTAAGCAAATGTAACTCATCCACGAACGAAGTTTCTTATAAGGCACTTGTTCGCCCTATTCTTGAGTATTGTTCCTATATCGGGGATACGTATCTTTTAAGACTGATGGAGGAGGTGGAGAAGATCCAACGAAGAGCGGAGCGGATCGTTCATCTGGCGAGAGAGCATTACGGAGATGCCAACAAACAAACTCCACTGGCAGACGTTACAAGAGAGGAGTTGTCCACCAGGAGAGATTCACTACTGAAATTTCGGGACAGCATTTTTCAGGAGGAGTCGGACAACATATTACTCACCCCACATACTTCTCGCGAGTTGACCAAATGGAGAAAATTCGAGAAATCAGAGCCAATACAGAGTCTTACAAAGACTACTAGGACTGTAGATGTAGATGTATGGAAACTGTTGCTTTAGAAACTTTTTTAACCTGGTTTCTAATTTTGTGAGCTTAATATGCAATTTTATGAAATGAGACGATGTGCTACATTTTTTAGTCGCACCTCATCAAGAGCAAGTGTTTTGAATTCCTTAAGTCTCCTTCCAGTATACGAGTATTCTACTTAGTCCCAGGCGTAATTCTTTTTATCATCCACTCACATCCCTCTATAAATACTCGTAAATCACGCTCGTGAAACATTGTTCATCAACGCCGCACCATTTGCTCTGCGTGATGTTTGAGATGACCAACATGTACACGATTTTCAGTTTTCTACGCTTTTTATGTGTATCGATCTAAAATTCCACAGAAGGGCAGCAACCAGATTACACGAACTTGAATAATTGTACTTTACTGTATTCAAAAGGCTATATTCTGTCATCATGTCACTCAAATACTTTCTCCTGGGAGTGTACTGGTGAGGCAGTTCAGCGGTAGGGAGAACGATGAAGAACTTTACCCAGTGCCAGTGGTGAAGAAGCATTGAGAACGCAGGAGACGTAGAGATGAGACGACGCATCGAAATGAGACGCCGCCCCCCCTTCCCTTCACCCTATCTAAGGCCCTTATCCCACGACGCTGCATCGTAAGCATTCCGGCCATCCCATTGAATAGCAGCTTTCATGCAGCAGCCCTTCAGTAGGAAGTAAGCAACTCCTTTGAGTTCACGCAAACTACCTGAAATATCCATAAAACACTTACCTTCGTGTTAGAGTTAGAGGCGGCTATTAATTCCTTAACAGCTTAAATTTGGTGAAACTAAAGAAACCTCTCTTAATTAGAATAGACTGGCCGCGCTGTGGGGCGACTTCTTTAGCATGACAGATTAAGTCTTCGCGGAACCAACAGAGCTTAGCTGTCGTAAAACTGTGTCTGGGTCCTTTAGTGACGTTACGCTGACTCTGAAAAGAAATGTGAAAGCCTTGCTGTAACTTCACAGAGTACCACTCCTTTCTTTCAATTTCGCAATCTTCCAGCCGTTGGCGCCGAAAAAATTGAATAAAGCAACAAGATGTTTAACTTATTCGTTTAAAACTCTCCCCGCAATATTGACAGTTTGAAGCATAATAGGCTATTAGTCAAATAACTCATTCTCCCACCCATAGACGTCTTGGATAAAAATAAATAAAAATTTAAATAATATGGAATACGACCTAATGGAAGAAATCACTACACTAAAACATAATTAATGAAGAGCAGTACGTTTTCTGGAATATATTTGTCTAGGTAACATGTAGGTGATTAACAGTGCAAGCTCATAGGTTAATTTACGCAGTGATACGCCATTGGAAATGTAAAATGCTTGTACATTAATATCGGGTGTAGCCGCTGCAGTGTTGAATGCAGCCGGCCGCTGTGGCCGAGCGATTCTAGGTGCTTCAGTCCGGAGCCGCGCTGCTGCTAAGGTCGCAGGTTCGAATCCTGCCTCGGACATGGATGTGTGTGATGTCCTTAGGTTAGTTAGGTTTAATTAATTCTAATTCTAGGAGACCGATGACCTCAGATGTTAAGTCCCATAGTGCTTAGAGCCATTTGAACCATTTTTTTTAAATGCTAGCATGCAAACACGCATTCATTGTGTCGTACAGATGCCGTATGCCAGTTTGTGTGATTGAGTTTCATGCCTGTTGTACTTAGTCGATCAATACAGGGACTGTTAACACTGTTCGTGATGACGCTGGGCCGGCCGTAGTAGCCGAGCGGTTATAGGCGCTACAGTCTGGAACCGCGCGACCGCTACGGTCGCAGGTTCGAATCCTGCCTCGGGCATGGATGTGTGTGATGTCCTTAGGTTAGTTAGGTTTAAGTAGTTCTAAGTTCTAGGGGACTGATGACCTCAGAAGTTAAGTCCTATAGTGCTCAGAGCCATTTGAACCATTTGATGACGCTGGAGATTGGAGACGCACCCGATTTCAGACAGATCAGGTGATTGAGCAGGTCAAGGAAACATGTTGGGTTACGACAGACTTAGTGTGTGAGCGCTTTCATGTTGGAAAACTAACATTGGAATGCTCTTCATGATTGGCAGCACAACACGTCGAATCACCACACCGACTTACACGTTTGGATGCGTGGGATCACGAAAATGCTCCTGCTGTCATACGAAATCGCACCCCCCCCCCCCCCCATTCAGGGTGTAGGTCCAGCCAGTGTGTCAGTGTGTCTACGAAGCAGACAGGTTGGTTGTAGGCTCCCAGTCACGAGTGCTGCTCTCGTGGCTGCCGCATCGCGATCGCGAAGTGGGGCCGAGGCATTTCCAGATAAGTTTTATAGTCTGACGATAATTTATGGATTTGTAGTTTTAGCTTGACGATGTCCACTATGGAAAGACGGTACTTACTGTTATTCTGAAGAAGGTTGGGTTATCCCGTCTGAAACCTAGGTAAATTCTAAGCAAACAGTGCAACTGAGGCTGTTAATTATTAAAACTAAAATTATTAAACACTTAATCGGTAGTAACACATTCCAAATTCTCACTTAATGAAAAGTGAAGTCTATTTTCACGCGATTAATTACCGATTCCAATAGAACCAAGTGGTTTTCCAAAACTGGTAAATTAGTAATAAAAAGGAATATATCATCCACAACACCTGTTCACAGGCAATATAGCAAACGGAGGAAAAGTATGAAACAGTAACGGTACACCGATTTTTTGGTTCACAACCGAAGATACTTGTCTGAAAGAAAAGATCCTCAATCTTTCTCTCTGGACAATACACTGTCGACCGCTGTTACACTATCTCATAGTTACCAAATTCAAAGTCACCCATCTTCAAATCATTCGTAGTTACATAGTGAACCGTCTTTATAACCAACTTCCTGCCTGATGATATGCTAAGGACTAAAATGTAACGAACATCGAATGTGGCTGGCTCAGTCCATCCTCAATGCAACACAAAGCAACGTGATGATCAGAATCAGACACCAATTGCCTCGTTTACGAACTGCGAATTTAAAATGACAACAAAGGAGCCTCTCAAAGTAAATCCATACTCGAAGGACAGCGTCAGGGCATCCTAATTCAGGTTTTTGATTTCTTTTAATAGTTACTGTAAAACTCGGAACGGATCTTTTAAGAGATTCTTGCCGATTTCTCTCTCTGTTTCCACAGTTTGAGGTTGTGCTCCTTCCCTGATGACTTCGTCGGTAGTGGAACATTGAACCCGAATTTTCTTTCGAAATAAATCTATCGTGCCAACTGTCTACCACTCGAAATTTAATCACTACAGTCGCACATCGTAGGCGACTATATAATTAAAAAGTTCAGTGAATAACTGATTGTACCTCGTTCCTCATCATAACTTACACAGTGAGCCGTTACAATGGTTTCTCACAACGCCAAAATGAGATTAGTCACAGATTTGAAGCCAATTACTCTGGTCAGATTTAAGATAGTAACACGTACCCTGTGCACCAGAGTCGATCTGCATTACTGCCCTTGTACAGGTCATATAAAACTAGCGCAGTAAGTGCTCGTTAAACGAAAAACCTATCAGCAGAATATGGTGCTTTAAATTTAATTAAGAAATATGAAAAGCCTTCCACAGTCTTCTGTTTCAGAAAGGACTACGATAAAAATGTTATTACCCTACCTCCTCCAATGTCGGCACTTGGATTAGGTCAGAACTTCATGAACATAATAAGAAACTGTACTCATGGGACCCAGATAAGAGATGCAGTGAGATCTGCGGCACGAATAACGTTTTTCCAAGTTTTTACAAGTCCACGCTGATTTGGTTAGCATTCTACTCAATAACAATTAAGATATTGATGAATCACATTGTGTTTTGTTGTTTCCTGTTAATGCATCTCGATCGTGTGAATATCACACTAGACTAATTTGGGATGTTGTGACGTATCTAATACACTTATACATATCTCCCCTTGAAGAAATAACTTCCAGGTTCGTGCATCGGATGTAGAGAGTGGTTAGGAATCACACTGACAACTTCGAAGAGTAGAAGATGCCTTGAAGATTGAAAAGGAAGGAAAATTGGGTTAAACATCCTGTCGACATAGAGGTCATTAGTGACAGATCACAAGCTCGCACTGTGTTTAGGATGCGGAAGGTAACCGGCCGTGCCATTGCAAAGGAACCATCCCAGCATTTGCCAGGACCAATTTAGGGAAATCACGGAAAATCTAAATCTGGACGGCCGGACGTCGTTTTGAACCGCCGTCCTTCAGAATTCGAGTTCTGTGTGCTAGCTACTGTGTCACCTTTCTTGGTTTGAGGAACAAACTTAGGATAAGAACGATGCTACAGGCCTCTCCTTTTTCCCTTTTATGGACGACGTGGACATCCAGCTCTTACGGTGTGTAGCAGTAATTCTATCTTGTTTGCCGCTTTCCATGTAAAGTAAGCAATCCTTCATGTTGGGACACCATCCTGCTGTTGGGTAGTGACCCATTTTGCTTGCTTCTTGTATTACCAAGGAAACACTTCAAAAATTCTACTCAGTATCAAAGCCCATTGATTTAGAGCACTTCAGTTAATCGAAATTATGAATAATTTTTCCAGGGATCAGTAACAAGTTCTTAAAAAAGTGGAAATGAAAAATCGTGATAACCCCAGCAGTGAATGAAAATGGAAACGCCACGAGAAGAGAGCCATTTCAGATGGACAGAACTGAAGACAGCATTTTCCAAGATTGAAAACAACCTTTTAGCATCTCGGTGTATTCATTTTATACGTCCTTAGCAGGACTTGTTTTGCTTTATAAGCTTTATCTCGACATACGTCATCATATTCAATAACTTAAGCGAGTTAACAAGTGAATTTGACTGGTAGTTGTTCTTGGAAATCCTATTAATAAATTACTTTCTCATTGAAAAAAAATTATATTTTTTTTATTTCCTCCTTCACAGTACTGTCTTTTACAACACAAATTTTTTATGAAGCATAATACGTCTTCCAGAAAGACAATATCGAGAGGAGATTTCATTAATTTATTTTAGCTTTCAACCAAGTGACTACAATGACGATAGTTAATTTAAAACAATGAAAAAATAGCTGGTAATATCTCTGACCACGAGAGATAAAGTTCCGAGTTCGTTAACAGGTGGCACGAAATGTGAGGGTTTCTTTTCTTTTTTTTTTCAAATGATCGATGTAGATCTAGATGCAGATGTAGATGTAGCTGTAGGGGTGGCATCTTAAGATAAATCTAGAAAGCTTGGAGGAATTTCAGCCAATATTGCTTACTGTCTAGGACAAATATTACGACGTAAGTACCCATACATCTGGGCACATGATGGGAAAGTGGTGAATGTACAATTAATTTAGGAAGGCCTGTAGAATCCAATCATAATTGGAACCAAAGTGACGTACTACGCAGAGAAGATATCTGACTGAGGGACAGAGTGCCATTAGCGCAGTAAGAGAGTGAAAGGCAGCGTGTTTGGGAACCTCGTAAAATATAGATCGCTGACATATCACGAACTGGGATGGTGTTTGGCTTAAGTGGAGTCGAAAACAACGAATATTAGTGACGTGGCCATACAGCGCAGGGGAACAGTGCTGATGATAAATAATCTATAAATGTCTAATCACAGTAGTGGTGAATCGTGAATTTACTTTCAAAACCTTTTCTTAAGAATTTACTTTATTTACTAGCGATTCGTCAAGAACATTATCAGAATTCATCACACTATGTGAGCGTGGAAGTAGTTGCCAGTGGATAACTCATGAAAACATATCAAATTTCTTTCAACAAATGGAAATTTTATTCCTAAAGATTTTTATTTTATTTTATTTTATTTTATTTTTCTTTTTAGAAACAAGAATCAGATTTAAAATTATAATCACAAAGCACCCTCTAAATATCAAGTTACGATTTATTCAGAGGCAGAAAGAACAAATTTTTGACTGTATGAGCTTTCGGGCTGAGAACCTTGCCGCCCCCTTTTGACACGGCCGTAGTCACGACCGCTCGCACAACAACTTCTGAAAGACTACACTGGTGTAAATCTGCAACACACTAGATTACTTTATACAAAAATTTTTAACAACTCACACAAGTACATAAACTATGCACCCCATAGGAGGGATGGAAATGGTACAAGACACTAAGATTAAAAGATTAACTTGCCACCAAAGGTGAACTTGATTTTTAAAAAACAAACTCTTACGTTGGAAGGATGGCACCTTTATATACTAAAATGACCATTTAAATAAAAACCCAAGAAATGCCGTCTTACATAAAATATACAAGGTTGGCTAAACATGCTCTATATTACACATATACCGCCTCTCAAGATGATAGGCAAGATAAAAACATAAATCAGAAATTCGGCTGTTACACTTCAAGCAATAAATTCGTTAGCACCGAATCCGACAAACATGACAGAGGCAGCTATTAACGTACGGCAGAACGACAGACAGACAGACAGACAGACACTAAATGCCTAACAAATGTGGACGAGAGACAGACTAGCTAGCTGAGGACGGGAGACTGACCAAGAAAATAAGTAGAATTTAACAAGTAAATGAAACAACATATCACGAATCACTTTGAAAGGGTACAGTACCGCCCAACATTGAAAATAGGTACAACATTCTTCGTTATTCTTGTCAGAACAACATATTTTTTGTAATAATAACTCAATTTCACTTAATACATCGAAGCCGGATACCAGTGTAGGAAAGAAGAACAATTTATTTATTTAACTGATCACATGTGCACTCCCACAAAATAAATCCTTACCTCCAATTTGGTGAGGTCTGTGAAATGAAAAAATGTATGGTCGTCTGCTAACCGCAGATAGTGAATGTGCAATATATGATAACCAAATGGATGAAATTTACCTGAGCTTTGAGCGCCTGAAATGTGGCTGACCAATACGGTAGCATGGTACTCCCCCATCTCGGTGGAGGTGCGAGTTGACCTGAAGAACGGCCATGTTTCAGCACTCTGTCACTGGATGTTGTGTTGGTAAGACCTGTCTTAGTTATGCTCTGTAAAGACAAAAGAGTGGAGATAATGGTATGCATGTGAAATAATTAAGAGTAGTTTGGAATAATTATTTCTCTATCTCAGGAAGTTTTGGGGGGAGAATTAAATGAGAGGCAGGTAATATTAAGGGGATCGTAGTAATCTTCGGAAGTGACAACGGTCACAATGAAACCACGTGTAGCAGTAAGTTGAAGTACTTGCGAGTGCTAGTACTAAGTTGAAATACTTCCGAGAGCTGAAGTTGAGCTGAATTACTGGCGTGTGTACTATAAGTTGGAAATATTTAAGAAATGGCGTGTGCAGGACTTGAAATTAGAGACGAGCACTTCCACGTAGTGAGTACTGTGTGCGTCTCAATCTGTGTATGAGACAAAGGATAAAGAGAAGTACTCGTCCAAGGTATCAGTTGAGGACTCGCGTGTGTGACGAATACGATCTTAATATTGCTTTGCGTGTTATGTTTCCGTGTGACGCTAGATTCAAACTCTAATACTCTGAGAGTGAAGCAAGGTGAGTCAGCCTTCTATCCAGAAACGCCACTTGGCTTGTATTGCACAGGAAGACGTGCATATATCCTGCAGAGTTCGTGGTAGGAATGAAAAGTTACGAATTGGGGTAGTGTCGTGTGAAACTGGGATGAATACTAATTGACTTGGGAAAGCTGAAAGTGAAGTGATTTTAACGTTGTGACTATTCTTTGTGATGTATTCTATGTTGTCAGTATCAAGTATTTCATGCAATTTAAGTATGTGTAGTTTGCATGGGAGAGTAGCAATATAGGTTCAGAGGCAGTGAGTTCTGCATGTTCCTTTTTGTACCGCTTGGTCTGGAGTAAATTTTAGTAGCTCACTGGCTCTGAGCAATATGGGACTTGACATCTATGGTCATCAGTCCCCTAGAACTTAGAACTACTTAAACCTAACTAACCTAAGGACATCACACAACACCCACTCATCACGACGCAGAGAAAATCCCTGACCCCGCCGGGAATCGAACCCGGGAACCCGGGTAAATTATAGTGGTGATGCGTGTGAAAGCCGAAGTGTGAGACATAGCAAAAGATCCACCATCCTATCCAGAAAGTGCACTGTAGCGTTAGATAATTACGTGACAATAAGAGGGAGAATCACCAATGTAAAGCCACACTCACTGGGTAGAGTTTCTCATGTGTAATTGTTGTATAAAATGTAATGGTGTGTATAGGTTATCTTTGAATCATAATACAATTTATCGGAATAAAAAAGGTTATGAAAAGAAAAAGATTGGTGGCCTTGTTCTTCGAATAGTGTTAGTTATGATATCCAGAATTTATAATGTGTGCGCCATTCATATTCAGTTCGATGGCCACGTGTTGATCAAAGGCATTGTGTAAGAAAGAAAATGTGGTATTGCCAGAGCGTAGTGAACAATTTGAGTTGTGTAAATTCCTAATAGTCAGATGTGCGTTATCCGTTTCCGTTGCGTAATATTCAAACAGGAGAATAATTTGTAGCTTAATTGTGGGTACTAGAACTCATAATCAGTCATTGATGTTTTGCGAGAAATAAGAATAAATCCACTCGCTTGGCAGACCACTCATCTTGCAGACTGTCTGCTTGATGCCACAGTATGAGCAAGGCATGTAGGTGCCTCTCAACTTAACTTCTAATAAACTGCGATGTCTGGCGAAGACCAGACGCAGCACGTCGAAAACGCTCTCCCGAACCGCCCGCTGCCAGCCGCTTCAACGGGCGCATGAAGGCGCGCCGCGTCTCACGTCGTCCCAGCTCACACCGGCCAGACCGATGTCGTGGGTTGACTCCTGTTGCACTCGTGTCGACCGCGTCTCGCTCTACGGCGCGGCCCACTGGACCGACGTGGCGACCTCACATGCACCGACACTCAATATGGGCAAGTCATATGGTGTCCCAGTGCGCGACCGACCAACCGATCGATCCAACCGCCAATGACCATTGCCTGAACAAACTCGAGCAGACTGGCGCGTAACACATACTAGCACTCCGGACAACAGACACACACTGACTGCCCCACACTGGCTGAACAACCGACTAGACTAGCAGCCTAGCGAGCTCGTAGCGCCCCTTAAATGCACGTGAGCAGGATACCTTGCCCCTTTCCCACCAGAGGGAGACACCAAAGCTGCGATTACAATGAAATGAACACCCTTAGCTACTTATAGGCGTTGACATACGTCAACGGGGACAGATGAAAATGTGTGCCCCGACCGGGACTCGAACCCGGGATCTCCTGCTTACATGGTAGACGCTCTATCCATCTGAGCCACCGAGGACACAGAGGATAGCGCGACTGCAGAGATTTATCTGTGGCACGCCTCCCGCGAAACCCACATTCTCAACGTATTGTCCCGCACTACATTCGTAGTGCCCCCGCCCATTATACTCATTACTCGCGGCGCGTTGCCGATTCCCGTAAGAGTTCGGGCACTGTTTGTGCATTCGCACAGAAGAAGAAGATGGTCAAGTGACCGGTGAGCCTTAACTATATATATTCTAAGATGCTATCTGTTCTTTCGGACATATCCGAAAGAACAGATACCATCTTAGTATATACAGGGTGTTACCAAAAGGTACGGCCAAACTTTCAGGAAACATTCCTCACACACAAATAAAGAAAAGATGTTACGTGGATGTGTCCAGAAACGCTTAATTTCCATGTTAGAGCTCATTTTAGTTTCGTCGTCCACCTACGCTCAATGGAGCACGTTATCATGATTTCATACGGGATACTCTACCTTTGCTGCTAGAACATGTGCCTTTACAAGTGCGACACAACATGTGGTTCATGCAGGATGGGGCTCCTGCACATTTCAGTCGAAGTGCTCGTACGCTTCTCAACAACAGATTCGGTGACCGATGGATTGGTAGAGGCGGACCAATTCCATGGCCTCCACGCTCTCCTGACCTCAATCCTCTTGACTTTCATTTATGGGGGCATTTCAAAGCTCTTGTCTACGCAACCCCGGTACCAAATGTAGAGACTCTTCTGGCTCGTATTGTGGACGGCTGTGATACAATACGCCATTCTCCAGGGCTGCATCAGCGCATCAGGGATACCATGCGACGGAGGGTGGATGCATGTATCCTCGCTAACGGAGGGCATTTTGAATATTTCCTGTAACAAAGTGTTTGAAGTCACGCTGGTACGTTCTGTTGCTGTGTGTTTCCATTCCATGGTTAATGTTATTTGAAGAGAAGTAATAAAATAAGCTCTAACATGGAAAGTAAGCGTTTCCGGACACGTGTCCACTTAACATATTTTCTTTCTTTGTGTGTGAGGGATGTTTCCTGAAAGTTTGGCCGTAGCTTTTTGTATCACTCTGTATAGAGCTGCGATTGCCACAGCGGCGCCACCTCCAGCAACGGAGGGCTAATGCTTCACACTACGCGATGCGGCGCGCTCTTCAAAACAACAATTTTTACCACGGCTCAAGTGGAACTATTTCTTAAATTTTATAACAAATTAATACTTTTCGCGTTTTCTCATGTAATGCTGCTGCTACACCTTCTCTCTTGCGAAATATTACGTTCCTATGTGAACTACATGACACATACACAGACAGTAAGTGGGATTTCGATAGCTGAAACATGACTTAGAATCAACTTTTTTGTTCAGAACGGCGAGACTGGGTACTTTGGTACGTACATTAATATCCCCTCGATACCTGTAACCATTCCCGGGAGAAAATCGCACAATGTGATGTTCACGCATTACAATGGTACGAAAACAAATCAGAAAAATGAAACGTTTTCGTAAGATTTTATTACAAATTAATACTTTTCGCGTTTCGTCATGTAACGTTGCTACTACACCTCGTCTTTTGCCGAATATTATTGTCTTAGGTGAACTACATGGCACATAAACGGTCAATAACTGAGATTTCGGTAACCAAAACAGTAGCCGTAATAAGCCGTACTTGTCGAAAACCTACGAGTGACGTAGCCATACTGTTCAGGGGAACAGCGCTGATGTTAAATAATCTATAAATGTCTAAGGATGTATAAATCGTACTGCTATGCAGACCTGTTTCACCGGAATGCTCTCTACCCTGCAGCACACATGTTGTATGGGTTTTCCAGCGCTATGTACACCATGCTCATCCGCCGTTAGGACATATCCTTTCAAGTCCCTATAACACTTTTGAAGAACCGATGCCTTACCCAGAAGATTTTAATTCTTGTTTTATGCTTTGTAGTGGCAACTGACGAATGCTACATTTTTGCAGTCTGATGATGCCTTACCACGGCAAAATGTGTAATTGGTATTAACAAAAGAAATTGCTGCCGAGACTGCCTTTATTCAAAAAATTTCATAACCATTTGCTCTACCAGGCAGTCAATGATGGAAGTGACCAGTACTATATGGTCAATTTCGCATTTTAACAATTTAAGAACTCAACTTTATTCTAGTTTTAATTTGTTATATTTTATTACTGTAATGCGCCCACTGTTGTGTATCTAGTACGGATTTCACCTACTTTATCTTTCAATTTATTACATTTCATATCAATATGAATAAACTTACGGCTGCGACATGCAGGGAGCGTGCGGCTCCTGAACCTCATTTCGTTTTGAACAGTATCAGAACAGAAGGACTCTGCTGGCATTATGGTCAATTTCACACCATATTTTATGTATGAGCGACTAAGCTCAGCTTATTTCGTGTGTTTATCTTGACTATGCCACTGTTGCTTCATAATATTACGAAATGTTTAAAACAGGTATGGCTCGTGGTATTGTAAGCGCATGTTTCCACACATACGAAAATTATACTTCTCATTATGACATAGTATACTGTTCTGAGATGTAAAGTGTCCACTAGCTGTATGTTCTTTCCCATCATTTGTTGCAGATATGTAGACGACCATCGCTGTCCGAAGCCGATCGTCTTGGGACCAAAAAGTTATGTGATGATTGATAGAAATAAAATAAATCAATTCTTGGATTTTTTTTTAATCTGCAAGGATGTTGTAGCCTGTGAAGGTAGTTTCTTCTTTTGTCTATTGAAATTTGGCACAATTATTTTGATCAAACAATTCACCATGGTCAGGTAGCCAAGTACAACGAAACGTGATGACTGTTTCTAGTATCCGTTATTTTTGGATAATTATGGTCTTCCTTTTTGCATATAGAGACCTGAGGATGCGTTATTGTTTGACAGAAACTGCTAGTTTAGGGCAATGTTTGAACAATATTTAAAAGCTGTAGATTATAGTTCTTTTTCGTCTTCTTCTGCATAATTCGTACGAAGCCAATTATTGCCTGTGACGGCTCCTACCTTTATCTCAGTCTGACAGGATATTTTCTCCGTTTTAGTTTAAAGTTCGTAAACTGACGTGGTAATCCCTCAGCATCCATACTTTGTGGATGTTATTGTACTTCTTTTTCGTTTTCCGCCAGTTTTGTCTCACACTACAAACGTTCCGCTTCTTTCCAGTACGTCCATTTGCTGGTTTATCCATCCTTTTACATCCTTTCGACGCTGTACGAAATCATATTCCTATCCCTTGTTCTTATTTTTCCTGTCTTTTATTTAACAGTCACAATTTACTTCCGTATAACGAAGCCGAAAATGCGAGTGTTCTAGAAACTTTCAGGCGTGTTTTTCTCCCTGTTTTACGCTCTAAATGATGACAGGTATATATCATCGAACTGTTTTATTGTGGTCTTGACTCATGCCAGATTTACTTACCAGGGAAGACAGAAAGAACTATGGTTACAGGAGTCGCAGGGAACTGAGAGTGGTCGACGCCGCAGTTTCGCCAGGAGAGACACATTCGGAGCCACCCGCCACTCGCGCCGTGTGGGCGGGACCCGCGCCGCCGGGGGGCTGCGACTCTGACTCTGAGTGACTGTCAGAAGAAGCGAACGCCCAAAGCGCGGGCGGGCCGAACTAGCAGAAAAGCCGGTGCATTATTTAGCAGCTACGGACTGGCCTCTCAGCGTCAATAGTTGATGAGGCCGCCGCCGGGCTCGGCACACCGCCGGCCATTAGCGCCGCAGCGCCGAACTGCTGCGGGCCCGCCCGCCGGCTGGCTGCCTCTGGCACTCTGCGACTCTGTCCCGCAGTGCCTCGCAGTGCCCGTGGCTGCTGACGTCAGCCCACACATTCCTCAGTCTCGCGGAGTGGTTATCTGCCGAAGCGCGCGCCGCTATCCCTGGAGCGTTTAATTTTGGCTAGTCTCAATCGGTACAAATTATCCGACCGGTGCCGCATTTTCAAGAAGGATGCTTCAGTGATACACCGTATTGTCCCAAAATAGAATGAATCCAAAAATCATGTTTTCATATTATTACGTACAAAATTGACGCATAAATATCAGCGTTAAAACAGAAGTATTCACTAATGTCACCCTTCATTACAAGGTTTCTTTACTACTGTCTGTAATCGCATCACTCTCCCTCCAAAATACAAGGGCTGTTCGTTTACTAAGGTCTGATCGGCAGCGAAATTGAAACCGCAGTGAAAATCTGACCAAGGTTAGCACAGACGTGTTGGACTATATCTCCAGTATACCCGCCGATCGTGTCACTTTCCTCTTTCCAGTTCTGGGCGCACAGAAAGCACGTAAAGACTGTCGCGCGGCTTCTCTCCACCGCAGACTGCGTCCGACCACTTCCGACACCTCTCAGCAACCGTTCGCGCTCTACTACCCGTGATAATAATATCTCAGAGTTTCTGTATGCACACTACAGCAGAATCTTTGGTCAACTTTGCAAAGCAGTGTTAACAAACAACTTTCAAGATGCCCAGAACAATAGCATCTCCCGCCAACTACGAGTGCCTCCTGAGTTATCAATCCCGATTTCATGCAGCCCACATAACGTAACTTTCACGCACGTCCTTCTTCATGAGAATTCTCGGCCGCAATCTCCAGGGGCAATGAAGACTCTCCTGCAGAGTTTTCCATAGGACGTGTTTGATCACCCACCATAGAATAGGTACTTGTCTCCACCCTAGTTTTTACTTTGCTTACATGAAATGCTGGTTATGATGAAACGTTTTGACACGGACAACGAGCAACACCCCTCTGTATTATTTCCTTGATTTTTGGTCATCTGTCATCTGACTGATTAGTACACCCGACGACCATTTGCTTTCGAGGAACTCTTTACTGAATTTGTCCGTGAATAGTTTAGCTAAGAGGGGACTAAGAGATGACCCCATTCCCAAACCTTATAGCTGTTTGTAAAGGGTACCTTTAAATTGGAAATAATTTAGTTTCAGACATGTTTGGGTGGCAAAATTTATATCTTCTACTTGTACTGTGTTGACACCTGCAGTGTATAATACACTCCTGTAAATTGAAATAAGAACACCGTGAATTCATTGTCCCAGGAAGGGGAAACTTTATTGACACATTCCTGGGGTCAGATACATCACATGATCACACTGACAGAACCACAGGCACATAGACACAGGCAACAGAGCATGCACAATGTCGGCACTAGTACAGTGTATATCCACCTTTCGCAGCAATGCAGGCTGCTATTCTCCCATGGAGACGATCGTAGAGATGCTGGATGTAGTCCTGTGGAACGGCTTGCCATGCCATTTCCACCTGGCGCCTCAGTTGGACCAGCGTTCGTGCTGGACGTGCAGACCGCGTGAGACGACGCTTCATCCAGTCCCAAACATGCTCAATGGGGGACAGATCCGGAGATCTAGCTGGCCAGGGTAGTTGACTTACACCTTCTAGAGCACGTTGGGTGGCACGGGATACATGCGGACGTGCATTGTCCTGTTGGAACAGCAAGTTCCCTTGCCGGTCTAGGAATGGTAGAACGATGGGTTCGATGACGGTCTGGATGTACCGTGCACTATTCAGTGTCCCCTCGACGATCACCAGTGGTGTACGGCCAGTGTAGGAGATCGCTCCCCACACCATGATGCCGGGTGTTGGCCCTGTGTGCCTCGGTCGTATGCAGTCCTGATTGTGGCGCTCACCTGCACGGCGCCAAACACGCATACGACCATCATTGGCACCAAGGCAGAAGCGACTCTCATCGCTGAAGACGACACGTCTCCATTCGTCCCTCCATTCACGCCTGTCGCGACACCACTGGAGGCGGGCTGCACGATGTTGGGGCGTGAGCGGAAGACGGCCTAACGGTGTGCGGGACCGTAGCCCAGCTTCATGGAGACGGTTGCGAATGGTCCTCGCCGATACCCCAGGAGCAACAGTGTCCCTAATTTGCTGGGAAGTGGCGGTGCGGTCCCCTACGGCACTGCGTAGGATCCTACGGTCTTGGCGTGCATCCGTGCGTCGCTGCGGTCCGGTCCCAGGTCGACGGGCACGTGCACCTTCCGCCGACCACTGGCGACAACATCGATGTACTGTGGAGACCTCACGCCCCACGTGTTGAGCAATTCGGCGGTACGTCCACCCGGCCTCCCGCATGCCCACTATACGCCCTCGCTCAAAGTCCGTCAACTGCACATACGGTTCACGTCCACGCTGTCGCGGCATGCTACCAGTGTTAGACTGCGATGGAGCTCCGTATGCCACGGCAAACTGGCTGACACTGACGGCGGCGGTGCACAAATGCTGCGCTGCTAGCGCCATTCGACGGCCAACACCGCGGTTCCTGGTGTGTCCGCTGTGCCGTGCGTGTGATCATTGCTTGTACAGCTCTCTCGCAGTGTCCGGAGCAAGTATGGTGGGTCTGACACACCGGTGTCAATGTGTTCTTTTTTCCATTTCCAGGAGTGTAGTTTTGTCGGAATATCAAGGCATTCTTGTGTAGGTATGTTTGTAAATACGCTACTTACGTCAAAGATAACTAGTTTTGCACTACTTGGTATAGGAAGGTCTTTAACTTTGTTGACAAGGTCCACTGACTTTACAATTTCAAACCTAGATTTCAATTCTGTTTTGGTTTTGATACAGGAATATAATTCTTTGGCGATTATGTAGCTTGGTGCAGATATAAGTAATACCCTGGACCTCATGGACAAAAGTAAATATGTAAAGTCCTGCAAAAGTCTAATACACGTCTATGAAACTAAATAGTTCACCAACATGAATCCAATAGCTCCTAAACTGTGGGGACTGCCTCAACTACACAAAAAAGACCATCGTCTAAGACCACTTGTCCCTACCTACACTGCACCAAACTACAAAATTGCCAGTAATATCTAACACAGCCATAGGTGCTACATACAGCCAACAATGGCAGAAAACTCATCCTACTAGAAGCACTTGAAATTAACAAACACTTAGGCCTAAGTCCCCAGATGATTCTAAGTGGCCAATTGCAACTGAACACATCATCACTCGTAAACTTTACACAATGAAGTAAACCTGCTACTAACCACAAAGTGTCCCAATAGTAAACAAATTCACACTCCAATGTAATGTGATATCCCTTATGTGTTTACATTGCTAACCGTAACTCAACTGTAACAATGTAATATTTGGTATGTATTAATGCACAATTTTTCTAATGACAAAATGTAACCTCCAAAGAAAACATCGCTGTTGTACAACCAACAATTAGTGTCCAGTTCAACTAAGCACAACAAATAAAAAAATAGTAATTTTGTAATAATGTGTATTCTAAATAATTCTAATTGTCGTTATACGTGTTACTGACAAACCATAAAGTCTCATGTGTCATGTTAAGGGATAATTTTACATAACAAAATGTCAAAAGAACCGTCTAACAGTTCCAAAGACAATAGCACAACTGAAGATCGTATGTAAGTACGTTGTATATTAGTCCAGAATGTTTGGTTCGTAAGAACACAGCTCCTTGTAAACAATAGCCAGTAGTTATCTGAAAATGGTCTAAGAAGCCAAAAACTAGTTCATCCAAATAAAACTCAGTAGAGCAAAAAACCGGATTAGTATTATACAACCTACAATATGGAATTTTTCTATCAAAAATCGACGGAACAATACATAAATAAGATTCACAAAGAACTTCATGAGCGAATAAATGTACTGTGAAGCAATAGTCAAATTACATCCAAATTCGTCATGTGTCACATCCACATCTTAGTCTTAAGGGACTTTTGAGCAATGAAGATTTTCTTTCTAAAAGTTGTGTTCACTCCGCACTATTATTCTGTATCACGCTATTGATGGAATGTTTGCAGAATATGCCTATTTAACGATTTGTCTATCCCCAAGACTTACAATGAAGTTACTTACAATGAAGTTACCTTAGTTTCTATTTTCATGAACATGTACACATAATAATTTTGAAGTTCTATTCTATTTAATATTTCCTCAACGTGTGGTGCACTTGTCATTGGCGCAGTACCTCTAGATGTGTTGACCTGAAAGTTTATTGTCTCTGTAAAATCGAATGTCAGGACATCCATACAAAACCGGCCAACGACATTGTTTGCCATTTCTTCTGTTGTTGACTAAATTACTGGTGCAGTCTGCAAGTAGAACCAATGCTGCTTGTATATTAGACGCATGATTCTTGGGATTACGATAGCGGATCCGCGATTACTCCTTAGGGACCCTCACACTCAGCTGGTAATAATAGGAAAATATGTTGGAACTGTTGTCATTTGCACTTCTCATCGTCCAGTTTCCATGTGTTCCACCGGCTGGTATGAAATATGCTTGAGAACTTAACGTTCTTCCTCGACGGTGAAATTATTTTAGATAGAGCTTCGATTCGGAGGGGGAAGAAGATCGGCCAAGTCCGTTTCAAACAAGCCATTTCAACATTCAACTTAATCGATGAAATGCATTGCAGGATCACTGAAGAGAAATTTCTACTTTGTTCCTACCGAATAAAGGTCTAGTGTACTAACCACAGCGCCTCCTAAACGTAAGGACGCTCAAAGAAGACATACGCCACACCAAGGTCAATGACGAAAATGTTGTCCAATCCGTGTACACAAGTGGCTCAGACGACTAGGTCGGGAATTCTGCACCAGAAATATTACGAAGCTCATGGTTCAGAGAAGTAAATGCTCGAACGCTTGCATGGAGACAACAGTACATCGTGTAACAGTCGTTACACTTTGATGGTAGAAACTTCCGAGTAATTAGATCGTATCTTACTCCTCTTCGCATCAAACAATGCTCGATGTTTCCCCTACTGTTTTGGGATATTCTTGATTCTAATGATGTCCTCATGAGGACAGTCCTATGTCGGGAAAATCTGAACTTCGTAAGTAGATTTTAGAATAGATTTGTTTATGTGTTGGGAATTTGGAAGAGATATTGGAGCGTTGATGTAAGTAGTGGATATGAGCGCCAGAGCTATAGCTGATGGGCCACACGAATTCTAAGCTAGAAGAAGGGAGCTGGCTATAATTTGTTCTGGTTAAGGTACTGAGACTATAGACTTACGGCACGGAAAGTAGTATGTTCGTATAGGCGCGGAAGCACCCGAGATTAAAATAAAAAAAAACAGTCAATAGGGTTGAGTTTATGGTATGGGATATGCGAGTATAATCTAGGACTCTAAGCACATTGATTAGTTGGCGTAGGATGTTTGCAAGAAAAGATCGATAAGCTGGGCAGTGCAGAGTTTATGGCTCTACATTATGTGTGAACGCCAGAACTACAGTACGTTGATGGAGGTAAGAGTGGACAGGATAAAGCGTTTGTGAATGGGGAGGATGGTGGTTGGATTGATCCTCATGTAAAGTTTCGTATTTTTAGTCTGTTCGTTCTGGTGGGATGATTAGCCAATATTTGTCGTCATTTTAAATTATGAGAAGGATAGCCTAATTTATTCCAGTGTTTTATCCTAAATAATGGGATGGTTACTGATGCTGAGCAAGAATGCAGCGAGACGAAATCGTTCTTTGATTATTGCCTAGATTTCGACGGGTCTAAGTTGGAGGCAACTGAGAATAACACAGGAAATGAAATTATTGAAGTTCATCTGGAGTGATTATTGGAAAGCCTTAATAATTTGGTACAGGGATTCGTTAATGAATGCACGGGCTCTAAACATTGATAAATGAGGTGGGCATGTCTAGAAAAGATTCTTTCCAGGAACGAGCTATACCAATTGGAGGATGATGTTGATACATTTGACTCTGGTAATGATCGAGTCCCGCATATGGTCGTGAACGAAAATTCACATCATGAGATGTTACTAATGAGGAAAATGTACACATTTCGTTAAGCAAGTGAACAATGTTATGTCCCCTCGATTATCATGATTCACATGCATTTACGTGACAGTGCGATGAGAGGCACTTTAAACGCTCTCTTAACATGGGTAAAGTGCTGTATTAAGGTGCTTCCATTAGTCACTTATACTACAGCATCATTTACAAGCTGTATCTGTACGCTTAAAAAGCAAACCATCAATTATCAATGATTTATTTACTATGCACATTATTACTGCTCTTACGTATCTTATAAGGCCAGTGTGGCGTTTACATTTATATCTGGCGTCTATACAAGAGTTTTAGCGACCACGTACTACAAACAGTCGATATGTGCGAAACATTCTGTGATATGTGGAGGACAATACACTCACTGCTCTGCATTTATGTAGGGATCAGCTGAATATCGCAGAAATGCAACCTTTCGAAGAGCCACCAAGTCCTGGCATTCTGCAAGCAAATAAAGATGATGCAGATGATCCAGAGCCGACAGAGAGGTTGGAAGGGGAAAAACATGAATATATCCAGGAACAAATAAGAAAGAGGCATGAAGGAAAAGCGGTAGCATGGTGTGCTGTCGTATGGAAACATACAGGCCCGCTATGTAATTGCTACAAGACGTGGATCAAGCATATAAGTGAAGAAGACAACCACCGTATATTCTAGAATCACTGCCGGCTGAATCGTTGTGACAAGCCAAACGCGTACCTAAAAGGTACCTCAAAAGAGGAAGCCGTAGAAGAGCATTTTGGACAATTTCGCAGTAATGTTTCGTTAACGCCACCAAGAAGTGAACAATGCTAAGTTAACGCTAACTCATGTTATGTGCACTCCTTTTGCAAGTAACCAATGTTAAGTACCCAATGACAAAGTTGTAGGATTCGAGTTGTGGTTATAATACACCATTTTAAAAATTTATTCTTCAGTAGCGTGTACGTGTAAACCGTGTAAAAAAACACACTGGAGATAGATGAAATATCGTCTGTATGGGAGTTTACTGAAATTTTACTTTGAGATATTTAGAAACAACCAAAATTTTGCATGCCATTGTTTACAGCCGAGTGAATTTAGTGGATTTCCCTTACATGATGGCGTCTACTGCGTTTTGCCATCTTAGGGAAAACCAACAATGTGCGTGAAATGTTGTGTGATGTGGTTGGTGTCTGTGAAGGTACTTTGTGTGGTGTAGCCGGGCTGCCCGTCGACCATTTCCATGTGCTCGGCCGTGCACAAACACCAACTCGTCTGGTTCCCGTGAAGACTACAGAACCATTCTGCTGCTTATAGTATGTTGCGTCACACAAGGAACACACGGCACGTAGTCAGAGGAACTTCCATTCGATATCGCCACCTTCCATGGCAATGATGCATTTTCGTACATATGTTCATAGGACATTGTCTATAAAAATGACGTTCAGTGTTTGCACAGTACAATTTTACTTTTTGCCACATACAAATAATAAAAAAAGAGGGAAACAAAAATTTTTACGTGGACAAAAATGACGACAAGCTGAATGTAGCATTTTTAACAGAAATCTGTTTTAAGAAAGGCCAGGAAGGAAACTGTCTCCGATCATATAATACTTCAACGGTTATTAATGTACCATCATTTTACATTTACAATCACTTGTCTCGTGCATACATTGATCTGTGATCACATAGATTTGTTACTTAGACAGATGCATCCTCGAAATCTCATTCGTATACATTAATTATGTTTTGTTGCTGAGATCCCTTCCGTTAACTTATTACGGTGGAAACAATGAAGATGACAAGTTGGAGTGATATGTGAGGTTGCAGTTACGTGTCACTGGAAAAAAAATCGAGTTCAGTACAAATAGGTTAACAGGAGTACCGCTATGAAAATCTAATGTTGGGAGCTCACCTTGCTGCCAATATGAATCAGAGGTAGATTCCAATGCGCTGACCGTGTGTCGTTTAGACCATTTTCCCTGAATGTTGTGTAATTTACCTGTGGTTTGTCCTCTTCCCACAGTGATTTTATAGACAGTGATATACAGTGATTAAATGTGTCGTAGTACAAAACAATACTGTCACATGTGGATGCAGAATTATCGTCCAATATGACCATTTATATGATTGTTGTATAAACTGCAAAAACGTTTTGTAATTATACTCGAAATATTTGGATCACAGTGTAAAAAATTCACTTTTAATAGTCAATCGTGGAAGTGTCCCGGATGAAATAGATTACAACCGATCGACCCGTAAATGACACTCTTTATTAAGAGCATAACCATATCAAGCATTTACAGTATACAGCATATCTATTGCCTCAAAATGGATATGAATATTTTCAGCACCATTGTTTTATTATACTGTCTCTTGCATGATGGGTAATATTCTGGTACCAAAAGATAAAACATTCTTAATGGAAATTTTTCAAAACAAGAATCAGTGTACGTATTTTTACATCCTTTGTGTGAGTTGTGTGTGTATCTATTGTATTCTTCTTTGTTGAATACATCCACAGGCCTAAAAGTTAGTTCGAGTTTGGGATTGGATTCCTTTCAGCTCTTTTCAGTGCCTTTCAAGGTCCAACATATCCAAACAGTGATTTCAAACATTTTCATCTTTGTAGATTGCACCCACATTGGTCCATTCATTTTGGTTCAGCAGATTTCATTCGTTTCACGACCATTTTTGTGTAAGGTGTTTATAGACATTCATCTAACAGACTTATTGTCGCAGGTATCACGCAACTAAGTGCACCAAGTAGCTCAATGCTATACCATTCATATCATACGCAGAC
This sequence comes from Schistocerca nitens, assembly GCF_023898315.1. Classification (NCBI taxonomy): domain Eukaryota; kingdom Metazoa; phylum Arthropoda; class Insecta; order Orthoptera; family Acrididae; genus Schistocerca; species Schistocerca nitens. The sequence continues at coordinate 314,532,554 of NC_064621.1, read as the reverse complement.
TTACCTGGACGGTACGTTTGAGTAATAAATGGTATAGCATTGTGCTACTTGCTGCACTTAGTTTACATTTGTGATTTCACATGAGCTGCTCAGTGCCCAGACTACGATGCCTTATTATCAATGATGTCATCATCACCATGTGATACACCATGCCTTCTTTCTCTGTGATGCCATCACATTCGAAGAAGCCACACCATACTTCTTGCAACTGTGGTATCCATTAAAATGAAGTATCTAATTACACTACAGTAATTTACAGGCAATTAAAAAGAAACAGCCAATCCCAATGTATATCAGAACAACCAGTATGTTCATAAGTATTGACATGTTCTGAAATTCGAGCCATTTTCTAAAATAGGTAGAGTTATTGTCTATACTGCAGTATTTCAGTGGTACAGTGGGTAATTTTTTACAATTTTGCTACAAAAATGCTGATGTATCTGATGATTTGATACATTTTTTTAAATGACAAGGAATGAGACTTTTTGATCAATTTTCCTGTGGAATGTCGATGTATGTACTAATATATTACCGTTTTTGGTATAATATAGCGATGCAAAAATTCTAGTGTTATATAATCATATAAGATGACAATTTCCTACAATTTTTCTGTAACGTGTGCAGATGTGGCAATTTGTTACACTTTCACTCCGTGCTAATCTGTAACCAAATGTAAAATGATGGAGATCCAGTAACTGACAACTATCACAAAGAATGGCTGCTACACTGTCAGCTTCTAGTGTTTTGAAAACTATATGCTAAGTAATGGTAGTTACCCTGTTCTAACCATAGAATATGGGGTATCATTGCATCCATTCAGTAAACTGACCATAGCTGCCTCACGCTGTAAACTGGCGATCAGTGCCAGGCCCACTTAATCGACCATCATTGCACCAAAACAGTATCAGTCACTTGTTTGTGGTATTGGCAGTTACTCACTGGAAATACACAGTGCCAGCTACTGCTGCTACAATACCGCTTTATTGAACAGTAATTGAACCCTCTGTAGTTGAAAAACTCCATAGCTGAAAAACCCCCAGTAATTGTCAAGTCCAATAACTGGCACCCCCAGTAGATGACACCCCCAAGTGGCTTGAGGTCTCATCTTCGGTATATGACTCCTAAAATACGTATACAATGTAAGCTACTTGTTTTCAGATACTATGTTAAGATCCAGTAGCTGATACCCAAGTAGCTGACACAAACTGCACATACACACAGTCAGTTACTGCTGTTAACAGTACATTATTAAGATCCAGTAGGTGACATTACTGTCAGATTGTGGTATGTATTCAGTGATTATATATTATGCGTAATTCTAGACAGCGTATCACAACAGACAGTAATTGGCCATTATATTAAAGCTAATTTTAGACACCATCTGTCATCTGACCATCACTTTTCCATTGCAGTTAGTCACCATATATCAAGTGACCATCATTGACCCGATTTGTGTTTGGGATGATAGCAGTGAACCTGTAAATCGATCATTGTCGTTCAAATGTTATTTACGGTAATGGTACTCATCTAACCATCACTGTAACACAACTGCATTTTGTATAAAGGCAGCCACCATCTACACTGATATTACAGCTCTCAGGTTGCATACAAGACAATGCTACTCATCATCTGAACTATGTTACTGCCCCAGTGGCACCTCGAACGGCAATCACAATATCAGCTGACGATCGTTCCCCCATTCAGTAGGATACAGAGAGAAATCGTCATCACCTTGTAAACTGGCCACCACTGCTAAATCCTGTACACTGACCATTATAGTTCCACCCTGTAATCTGGCCGTCATCACCCCCTTGTCAGAAGTCTGTAGTTATACTTTTACATTATGGTAGGCAACCTCTGTGTCTGCTTCTGTACTTGAAATAATTTAATTTGGTAAAAAGACCGAATTTCCATTTGTAATCTTATACTTTCAGTACAAAGAGATACTGAAGACTTGTCTCTATATGTGGAACCTAGCTCCATAGTTTTCTTCGCAAACGTTTACAGTCATAATCAATGCCTTATGAAGATATGTTTGAGTATTATCAAAATATTTGTTTTATGTGCCCATCAAAATAAAAAATATTTAACAAAATTCTCCCATCATAAAATTGTGCTTGGTCAGTCTGTTTCTCTTTGCCAGTGTTGTGTGTTTTTATATCTTGTAGTTTTGAGTATTACGATTAGATTGCCATATTATTGAATAGCTGATGATGGATATAGCCCTTAAATGTGTTAGAGAGCTTTAGCTTCATAGTTATAGTTGAATTTTGTAGCCTTCCTCGAAAATTTGTTTCTGTGTATAACTTACAGTAGGCGTAGATCGAATGTGAAAATTAAAAGCAATATTAGGAGTTAGTTTCATCGATTACATTTTTCTAAGCACGCGAATATAGGTGAGTTGCACATCAAACTTGTAACGGGCTCAAACCCTTTTTCCTGCTTTAAATAATTAAAGTGTTGATTAAAGTTTACAGCAAACCAACGTTGATGTGCATTGACACGAATTCCTCTCTCTTGGCAAAAACTTCATTTCACAGTGGAACTTACACCTTACGTTCTTCATCAGTTGTAGAATGTATCCCAGTAACTGCTTTTTCCCACTGTTTTTATCCTCCTTGACTTTCTCTGTTGTTTTAGCGTATGTCCTATCATCCTGTCCCTTCTACTTGTCAGTGGTTTGCATACGAGGGGAGGCCAGAAAGTTTCAGTTCTGAGGCGGTACTGTCCAAAATCGGTGCATCAGTCAGGCAAAATCACCCTGCTCATAGATGCAATCATCCAACTGATGGACCAGTTGAAGGTACTCATTTGGTAAAACATTGTGTCCTGCTGTGCGAAGAAGTCCACAACTGCCTGCTGCACATAATCGTCTGATGGGAATCGTCTACGCTTTAAGGCCTTTCACAAGGGACCGAAAACGTGATATCTGCATGGAGAGAGATCACGACTATAGAGCAAGTGGACGACTGTGTCCCACTTGAGTTACCTGAAATGGATGAGGCTGGCCTCACAGATCGATTGGCGTCTTGTGTCGAATCGCGGCTATTGAAGAACGTTGTGCACCATGGCACAACAGTGGTTTCGACATACATGCTGTACCATATACACTCTTCTTTCCCAGTGACTGTCTACCAATGTTGATCCCTCAGTAGCTAAGGAGAGAATAACATCAACCCCTCGAATTCTTTCGTATTTTTTCCCGTACTTCCGAGTTAGTATCCCTGCTTAATAATCCATTTTCATCTCCCACTATATACAGAATTACATTTCAAACATTTTGTGTACGTCGTGTATATATTTATTTTCACCATATGATCTCAGTATACATACCTGAAGTATTTAGTACTTTACTCATCTTCAGCAACTGCATGTTTTCTTGTCGAAAAATATTATGAACCAAACAATGGAAAATCCAGGATGGAATGTAACAATACCAGAGAAGGAAAGTTGCTGCTCACCATATAGCGGAGATGCTGAGTCGCGATAGGCACAACAAAAACATTCACACAATTAAAGCTTTCTGCCATTAAGGTCTTTGTCAGCAGTAGACACACACACACACACACACACACACACACACACACACACGGCACACACACACACACACACACACATTCAAATAAACGCAACTTGTACACACATCTGGTGTCTCAGAGAGCTCAGATTACACTGCGAACAGCAGCACCAGTGCATGATGGGAGTGGCAACTGGGTGGGGGTAAGGAGGAGGCTGGGGCGGAGAGGGGGAGGGGTAGTATAGTGGCGGACAGTGAAGTGTTGCAGTTTAGATGGAGGGCAGGAGAGAAGGTGCGGAGGGGGAGGGGTAAGTAGCGAAAAGGAGAGAAATAAAAGAAATTAAAAGACTGGGTGTGGCGGTGAAATGACGGCTATGTAGTGCTGGAATGGCATTACGGAGGGGGCTGGATGGGTGAGGACAGTGACTAGCGAAGGTTGAGGCCACGAGGGTTACAGGGACGTAGGATGTATTGCAGGGAAAGTTCCCACCTGCGCAATTCAGAAAAGCTGGTGTTGGTGGAAGGATCCATACGGCACAGGCTGTGAAGCAATCATTAAGATAAGGGACATCATGTTTGGCAGCGTGTTCAGCAACAGGGTGGTCCACTAGTTTCTTGGCCACAGTTTGTCGGTGGCCGTTCATGCGGACAGACAGCTTGTTGGTTGTCATGCCTACATAGAAAGCAGCACAGAGGTTGCCGCTTAGTTTGTAAATCACTTGACTTGTTTCACAGGCCTTTGATGGGATAGATGATGTTAGTGACCAGACTGGAGTAGGTGGTGGTGGGAGGATGTATGTGACAGGTCTTGCATCTAGGTCTATTACAGGCCATGAGGTAAGGGATTGGGAGAAGGGATTGTGTAAGGATGGACGAGTATATTGCGTAGGATCGGTGGAGAGCGGAATACCATGGTAGGAGGGTTGGGAAGGATAGTGGCCAGGACATTTCTCATTTCAGGGCACGATGAGAGGTAATTGAAACCCTGGCAGAGAATGTAATACAGTTGCACCAGTCCTGGATAGTACTGAGATATGAGGGGATGCTCCTCTGTGGCTGGACTGTGGAACTTTAGGAGGTGGTAGGAGACTGGAAAGATAAGGTACGGGAGATTTGTTTTTGTACAAGGATGGGAGGATAATTGCGGTCAGCGAAGGCTTCAGTGAGACCCTCACCATATATTGAGAGGGACTGCTCGTCACTGCAGATGCGACGACCACGGGTGGCTAGGCTGTACAGAAGGGACTTCTTGGTATGGAATGTGTGGCAGCTGTCGAAGTGGAGGTATTGCTGGTGATTAGTGGGTTTGATATGGACGGAGGTACTGATGTAGCCATCTCTTAGGTGAAGGTCAACATCTAGGAAGGTGGCTTGTTGGGTTGAGTAGGACCAGGTAACGCAAATCGGGGAGAAGTTGTTGAGGTTCTGGAGGAATGCGAAAAGGTGTCCTCACCTTCAATCCAGATGACATCTTTGCTATCTGGATTTGGTTGTTCCTGGAGGCATGATCCGATAGTTGAAGTGCTTAAGAAGACCGCTCGCGACTAGTGGGAAATCCAGTGATTCCCGGTCCAGCACAAATTTTCATATGTTACCAGTAAATTGCATTCTTGGGGTACTTTGTTTGCAATTATTAATTCATTTCAGGTCTTGATTTATTACTTTAAAATGTAATGCTTACTAAACTGTAACATTGTTTGAAACTACAACTAATTTTGATTCTTTACAAAGGCTTTTAGTTTTTTGTACATCATTGAATGCAGACACCACTTGCCTTAATAGTACTTTTACCTGACTATTTAATTTTCCTCCCTCTGAACCAAACATTCCAATTTACCACCCCATGCGCTCCACGTGGTATACTTTCGTCACGCTGTTTTGCTTATATAACTAAGCTGTTCTCTTCCTCTTTCCCCATTCCTGTGTGTTTAAGGCTTATCCCCCCTTTCTACTCTCTCGCAAATTCCCGCAACAACTCCGACCCCCCCCCCCCCCCCCAACGTTTTCTCACAGTTATTCTTCTATGATTACAGTGATTTACAACTTGTACGTAATGTGTAACTAATTTTCTCCGTAAGATACACATCATTATTTACAATAAGTTATAAACTTCCATATACAACCGTTATCATTCAGTAAGCCACAATCACTGTTACAGTCACTAGATTACAGTTATGATTTGAAGGTTATACGTTGTATGTTGCAACATATATATTATTTTTATTGCTTTTGCTGAAAACTGTTATAATCTGATATCGACTAATTACCTTGGAAGCTTTAATTTATCAGTCGTAAGAATGTAGCTGTTGCAAGCTAATTTCCCTTATTTCTTCCTATATATCACATCGCCGCTGCCTCTCCCTGCCATCCCCGTCATCCCATCTCATCGACACCGACAGCGCAGTTTTATGCCACAGTCATTCTGCCCTCTCCCCATACATGTTTTGCTCACACAGGTTTGCATAAATAGTTTAGCTCCTCGCTTCCTTCCCCCCTTCCTGTGCTTTTAAAATCTTTCCTACCTCACTTCTCCAGCTCCCTTTCCCACATATTTCTTATCATTGGCCACTATTATTGCAAAGCTTTTCAATGAATCTCTGAAATTTGACTAGATTTTATTCCCTAGGACCAAATGGTTAGCTCTAGGAAGATATTCATTTTCGTAGCCACAAGGTCGTTATATGGTGGGTTACATGCACCAGTGCATCGTTTCATTTCAGTTAAAATGTGCAACTTGTAGTCACTAAATTACAATCAATACGCAGTAAGTCGTTACTCAGATAATAATTTACTACTAACAGTCGGTAAATCGTTAATAGAAGTTCATACTCTATAGCTTGGCCATATCCTGTTGCATTTAGTTGCTGTTAGTTAGCGCAAAAGAGTTACATTTAAACATCTGGGAACAGGTACAATTAGTCAAACTTTCATTATATAGTCAAACTCTTACTGATGTTTAGTGTTTATCTTTTTACTCAGCTTTCCCACAACGTTGATCAGCTGTAGTTACAAGCTGTCAATCATCGAGAGTTATAAATTGTGGTTGGCCAGGTAGATTAATAGTTAGTTAAAAGTTGCTGCACCAGCGTTGTAACCGGGTGTTGTTGGTCGTCCAGTCACGGTTTGCGCGGTTCCCCCCATCGGAGGTTCGAGTCCAACCTCGGGCATGGGTGTGTGTGTTGTCCTTAGCGTAAGTTAGTTTAAGTTAGATTAAGTAATGTGCAAGCATAGGGACCAATAATCTCAGTAGTTTAGTGGCACAAAATTAAAGCTTGTTACAGGCACCAAGTCATCTACAGCTTACAGGTAGTGATAAATTTTTGCTATAGGTGTTTAGCTATATATAAACAACGGTCTATAGACATTGTAGTCTTACAGTTAAAGATGGTTGACGTTAAGGTAGTAAACTGTGTTTACGGTTAGAAGCAATTTTAGTCTTTCATCGTCAGGTAGTCAAACCTACTGTATTTATTTCATACAACTAGGAAGATTGTCGCTAATTATATTTACGCCACTAAACGTGTTCAGGACTTTGTATACATTTTTGATCTAGATATTTCACTATAAAATAATCTGCAACGATGCTCACGTTTTCTTTCTTGTATAGTTACTTTTGAACCTTCATTTTCGCTGTAGATTAAGACTTCTTTCTCCATTTACTCCAGTAACATCTTCTGTCCCATCGGTGGATCTCACGAGCGTAATTTACAGTGCCGTATTTTGTGCGAGCATGCTATTGACCTCTCTGCACCTGTTCGACAATCTGTAATAAAACTTACCGTACAATTGGTATGAACTTGGTTACAGCTCTTACACGAATTACATTTGTAACCCGCATGTACAGTGTTAAAGTACTAATTGTTCCACTATAATACAAGGATGAAATTGTACACACGCTTCCTTTCCTTTTATAGTTACTTTCTGGCCTTCTATATTAGCTACTGATTGAGAACTTTTTCTCCAGTTACCCCAGTTAACAGTTTTCATCCTAACGATACGTTTCACACTTTGTTTTCGCTGACAGGTTGCCTAGTACCTCGCTCCTGACTACGTTTTTTTCGGACGTTAGTTCCTACACCTTCCGTCCATTGCGCTACATGTCACTTGTTCAAATGGTTCAAATGGCTCTGAGCACTATGGGACTTAACATCTTAGGTCATCAGTCCCCTAGAACTTAGGACTACTTAAACCTAACTAACCTAAGGACATCACACACATCCATGTCCGAGGCAGGATTCGAACCTGCGACCGTAGCAGTCCCGCGGTTCCAAACTGCAGCGCCTATAACCGCACGGCGACCGCGGCCGGCCCCATGTCCTTGTATTAAGTTGTTTCATATATATTAAGGTTTTTGTAGATTACTGATTAGGTGCATTTACATTTTGGTTTATGTACTATGTGTAAGGTTGTGTAAGTTTTTGCTTCATTATTTTATTAGTCTTTTACCCCGCCCCTTCAGAGAACAACCGCAAGACATGTATTTTATTAGCTGATTAGCTCCAGTAATGGCATTATCTCTGCACTTCTAGTTTGCTTTTCTTTACCTTATTTGTACATTCACTATGATCCACATATAATCACTTCCTAGCTTTCTTTGCAAAAACTCTGTTTATTATTGTGTTAATATAACACTTCTAGTTAAGTGTTTATAAGCATTTTGTGGCTAAATTTGTAAACTTTTCTTTACTAAATTTTAATATATAGACTGTAATTATCTGTGGTAATACAGCCTCTTGAAGAAGTGTACCGGTGCCTGAAACCGGCAGAGAAATGAGACTTCTGCGCCTGTGTATATTTGGACTGAATCTTTGTATTTATTTCTGTTGATTTCATAGACTCATCATGATAATGAGACTTCTGATATTACACACCGACTAGTGGAATGTTTCCCTTTCGCTGTTTATTAGGTCTTTTTCTGGTGATCGCCTCCACCATGACTTTCCCTCCTCGGATATTCCACGCTGGCGGACCAATCCGGAATATTTTGTCTATGAAGAGATGCTCATGACACTTTTCCAGTTACTACATGTACTGTGAAAACACGTTGTTTTTCTTCAGTTCCCTTCAGCGTTCCCATACCATTAATTATTGCTGATTTTTGTACCTTTAATGACAGTTTCACTTCAAAATGCCAAGTAATCACCCTGAAACTCTGTCCCCTCCTCCATCCTCGTTTATCAGACCGTTGGCCGAATGAGGGTGAGTGGTTATAATGGAGATCTTCGGCCACCGTTACTATTGCTGTAACTGTTCAAGGCTCTTCGAGATATTTAACTTTTATTACAAGGTTTCCTATGGAATTCGTTTCCCATGTGACACTAATAGCTTCATACAGCTCAAAACTAAGAATTTCAGACTGTTTTTTATACACAAAATTATTTGCATTGAGCATTCAGTCACTAATACTACCTATATTTCTCCTAATCAAAATCAAATACATTACTACAACATAATACCTTTGCCTTCACTTCTGTGCCGCAGCCTGACCGGTACCCCTGACTACCAACGAGTGATGGACTTACATGAACATCACGAAAGTGCACTGTGGCTACCTCGTGTTCCCCGTACGTTGATGGAAGTATCAGTAACACAAGTCAGCTGTTATTTTGTAGTTTTTAATTTTGAGATTTTTTTATGCTAATTTACATTTCCTGAGTCCGTAAATAAATACTTATAGTTAAATCACAAATCATTTTCTTCAAAATTAATATTTTAATTATTATTTGTGTTTCTCTTGTGTGAACGAAAGACAGAGAATTTGAACCTACTGCGATTTCTAAAGAGAAAAAATGTTGGTAATGCTTTGAGGAAGTTGTGTACAGTATCTACAAAACAATAAACATGGTGATTATACCACTACAACACCTTCCATTGAAATAAATATACTTAAACGAACTAGATGACTGTTTTGAGACAGGTGCAGCTCCTTATACCATTTAGTAATGTGAATATTTCCACTTGGGCTATACCAGTTGGTGACTGAAGCAAGTAATTCACATACAGTGCACCTTTATCTTATTTAATTCGGTAAAAATCTGAGGTAAAAAAATTTCTGTAAGTTATCCAGATTCATTTCCTCGTATATTTGATGGTTATTTGTTAGAAAGCAGTGAAGAAACGACCATAACAGGGTATGTGATGAAGGCTTAGGAAACTGGGCAAAGTGGAAGACTGAATCACAATATTTTGTACTATTAATTGTGTGACGAAAAACCCAAAAACTGTACTGACTGATACTTTTGTGCCTGCAATATGAAGGATTTTACTGAAAAAAAAAAGAGAAATAAGAAATCATGCAAGCAGACTTGTCCGAGAAATGATAGAATATTTGATCAGCTGGGTAAATATGAAGAAACACAAGACGGCGAATGTTTTAAACGCTTAGGTAACCGATTTACTGCTTTATCTGTAGACATATCTGGAGAAGGAATGTTGGTGGCTCCTGAGAACAGAACTCTACCTAAAGAAGGAAAAGGTTCTTCACCTGGCTATGAAAATAAATGTGGCAAGGCTGCACCGTCAGAATATATTTTGGAAGAAACCCTTCAATACTGCACGTTGGCAGACCATCTCCATCATGGAAAATTTACATCGGAACCATAAACAAAAAACTCCCGTCACCGAAATTCTATCCCGAGAGCTCTCGCTCTTAAAACGATGCTCTTATTCGCGCTGCTGGGGACTGGTTAAATACAAGCAGACTGAGATTGTATATAGGGAGGCCTAAAATTTTCAAATTAGATCTTCTCGAAAACAGTTGGTAGTTGCGTGATCCTGTCTACATTTGTTGACGTTCTCGTAGTGCCCTACATATCCTATCAACATGAATCAAATCGGCTGGAATACTTCATATCGTGAAACTTCCTGGCAGTTTGAAACTGTGTGCCCGACCGAGACTCGAACTCGGGACATTTGCCTTTCGCGGGCAAGTGCTCTACCATCTGAGCTACCGAAGCACGACTCACGCCCGGTACTCACACCTTTACTTCTGCCAGTATCTCGTCTCCTACCTTCCAAACTTTACAGAGGTTCTGCCAGGTTTGCAGGAGAGCTTCTGTAAAGTTTGGAAGGTAGGAGACGAGATACTGGCAGAAGTAAAGCTGTGAGTACCGGGCGTGAGTCGTGCTTTGGTAGCTCAGATGGCAGAGCACTTGCCCGCGAAAGGCAAAGGTCCCGAGTTCGAGTCTCGGTCGGGCACACAGTTTTAATCTGCCAGGAAGTTTCATATCAGCGCACACTCCGCTGCAGAGTTAAAATCTCATTCGGGAATTCATATCGTGTCTTTTTAATATGGGTGAACATGTAGACGCAAATGCAGCATTCACTTGTTTAGACTGTGAAACAGTTGTGAATAACAGATGTTTCGTATGTATTCGGTGGATGTATTTCAGCCACAGAATACACCTCTCTTGAACAGATATTTGAAGATGTGCTTGTCGAGTGAAATACAAGTTTTGTAACTTCCGTTGAAGTGAACTTTTTGGTCGCTTCAAGCAAAGAAATACATTTCGGAATTCACCAGTTTCGATCGTCGAAAACCGTTCAAAGTTTGGCTCACCATGAACATTCTCCAATGTCAATATAGGATGCGGGACTGCGGAATCGCGGCTTTGGAGAGGTCATGCCTCCCTCTGCTGGGTCGCTGGGGTACGCCTACCGTGGCGGCAACCCGCACAGCGGCTGTCAGGCCCGCGCCTCCAGCAGCCACGTCAACGCACGACTGAGTCGCCGGCGCTCGCATTTCCAATTCAAATCCCGAATCAACGTCGAATCACATTACTGCACCCGCGTTATATCAAATAATTGAATCTTCCGTGAGGAATGCTTCTTGTTTACGGAGGCGACGCGCAGTTCTTGGAGCACCACCTGCCGAACTCCGATAATGCGCAAACTCGGGCTGCTGACGTCACCTGCGCCTATGCTGCCATCCGCGATTAGCGAGTCTGCTGATGAGAACGCGCCCCTCCCAGGCGGCTTCCGTCTGACGTCATTTGCAGCATCGTGCTGACTTTTACGACTTCGGTGTTCTTGAGAGGAAATTTCGCGTAGCGAATATTGTGAACTCGTCAAACAAATATCCGGTCTTAAAATTGTTATGGCGAAGATCTTTAATAACTAAAGATTTAAGTTTTAAGAACGGAAAATATCAAACAATGTGCATTATAACAATTTTTTACAGAATGAGCAAGTTTTTTAGCAGGAGATGACAGTGATCTTTTGTACACGAAACAGTTCAGATTTTATTTTATATTGTACTTTGATAACAAGTTTAGGAGGAATTACGACTTCGTAGATGTAACACTAGAATAAAGGAAAACCAAGCCATTCATAATTGCAATTTTATAAGTCCTTTACAGTAATGGTAAACAAGGAAATGTAGTCGAATCATATTCAACTTTCACCTCGCAAACAAATGAATTTAGAATTAGAGATGGTTGAACACATGGGTGCAGAATTCTGAAATATCACTGTTCACAAAGTGCTCGACATAGAAAATCACCGCATCGTCGTCCCGAAAATTCTGGTTACGTAATGGCTTCTTCATCCGGGGAAAAAGGAAAGTGTCACACGTTGGCATGTTAGGATCATACGTGAAGTGAGATAAAATCTGATAGTGCGAGGAAGCTGCATTTGTAAGTGCTCTGCAGAATCATCTGGGGATTAGAACAAACGCACACCTTTTGACAGTTTCCTGCAACACTTTGTCTCTACTATCTCCTCACATTAATCCTGTTTGCACCTCTGGAACATAATCTTTTAGTTTTGAACCACTGCAATAAAATAAAACGATCAGCATCACAATGGCTCTTCGTCTTAGTCGGCAGCACTAAATTCAGGTTCTTATAGTAATTTTTGTGAGGAAGTGTCTTGGCTCGATGTAAAACATCTAGATGGATCGGCGGGGATTGGGCGGCGAGGGAAGTCTTCTGGGATTGACCTAAACTGCTATAAAGTTTCTGCTGGTGATTTTATTCGGTAATCTGGCTTCAAACGGCTCTGAGCACTATGGGACTGAGTATCTGAGGTCATCAGTCCCCTAGAACATAGAACTACTTAAACCTAACTAACCGAAAGACATCACACACATCCATGCCCGAGGCAGGATTCGAACCTGCGACCGCAGCAGTCGGGCGGTTCCAGACTGAACGCCTAGAACCGCTCGGCCACCGCGGCCGGCGGTAAACTGTAGAATTGGTATTCACAGTCGTGAAACGCAGCGTGCAGCGAACTTTGTCATGTTCGACATGTCGAGCACATTACGGGAAACTTACCCATAATTGATTTTCACTTTCTCCACCCCCTCTCAATTGTAATATTCTTGTCTTAAACATGAGAGCTCGCTCCATTGATTCATAATTGTGCATCGCTCCTATATCTACATCACTACTCTGCAGCTCACACTTAAATGCCGGGTAGTGGGTTCCTAGAAACACCTTCTAACTGTTTCTCTACGGCTTTACCCACTAACAGCACATGAGAAAAATGAACACTTAAATATTTCTGTACGAACTCTGATTTCCTCATTTTACTCTACGTAACCTGGTGATAGTAAAATATTTACGCACGTAGAGAAGGAAGTTGGTGTTCGAAATTTCATGAAATATCTCGCCGCCAACGAAAAACCTTTTTGTTTCAATTGACACCCAAACGAGTTTATCATATCCAGTAACTTATCTCGTAGAGCACTGGCCCAAGGAAGGCAAAGGTCTTGGTCTTGAGTATTACTCCAGTACACAGTTTTAATCTGCCAAGAAGTTCCAAGTACACATATATTAGTTGTCATTTCAAGGTAGATTTTATCGTCCTCACTTCATGAATGTTATGTGGCCGTGACGTTGCATCTTGTAACTTTAATCTCATTTAAAGAGCTGTTGCTCAAAAATCACAGTAGGAACTCCTTTCCTGTTCGAACGTGAGTAGTGTTCCATCAAGTGGATATGGACCTGCCAGCCTCGGCTATACAGATTTTCAAAGCTGGTGTAGCCGGCCGCTGTGACCAAGCGGTTTGAGGCGCTTCAGTCCGGAACCGCGCTGCTGATATGGGCGCAGGTTCGATTCCTGCATCTGGCATGGATGTGTGTGATGTCCTTAGGTTAGTTAGGTTTAAGTAGTTCTAAGTCTAGGGGGCCGATGACCTCAGATGTTAAGTCCCATAGTGCTTAGAGCCACTTGTACCAAAGCTGGTGTACTTTCTTCCCAGTACTGTAGAATATGGCACCGCTGTCATTTTTTTCTCTTCATAATGCTCAAATATTCTACCAGTTACCAAGGGAACAGTCGACTAATAAAAAATGAATTGTATTATAATTTTTGTAGTGGTTGTGATTAAGCCTTTAACATAACACTGTCACGCTACTAGGATCTTAACACCGTGACCTTTGTGATAAATAAATCCCCATAAGAGAATGTGAATTGTTGTAAGTTCCTTTGTTCAGTTCTTGGTTCTTTAGTGGATAATGGAGCGAGGATGATATGGTTTGAGGACAGAAAATTCAGATATTAACTTATTCTACATCTAATATGAAAAAGTAAAGCTAAAAGATAACTTTGTTCGCTATAGTTACGTCAGCTGTGTATAGTAGATTTGAATGTAGAAATACATACGGATAGAAAGGTTCACAATTCAGTCAGTTATCAACGCAATGACTGTTTTGCATATGACGAGTCCTGACCATTATGAAGGGCTATAAACGTTGTGGAATGGGAGACACAAAAAAAGTGATTCTGTGCGTCAATGTTTGAACTTTCTTAGACCTCTGATGGAGCTCCGGAGAAAGGGGTGGTTGCATATCATCAACAGCTGTGTAATAGTTCGTGGCAGCGCCCTCGTGCTGCCGTGGCGGCTGTAGGACACACGGCGGCGTCACTGGCGTTGCGTATTTTAAAGTGAGGCTGACCGATGAATAATAGAACAAAAATTACACAATGGATAACTGTATGAGACACCTGCATTGAAACAAAGGTGGCACAATCATGAGCAAAACATGCTTACGATAACTCACAAAGGTATAACGAGTAACGTTCCATCCATCTATGGAATGAAATAAAGGGTCACAATAAAGCGTTGTTTATTGCAAGAATCTTTGGACATGACTCCCAGCAATTAACAGATAATACATGTATTTATTAAGTACACAATGTTTCAAACAGATTATTAAACCTACACAAGTGGATGAAATTAGAAAGGAAATGATAATAGCAGTGTACGATTATCTGGGCTCATCTAAACCGCCAATTTCTGAATAAGTAACATATCAAGGGACAGAACCAGCAAAGTTGAGTGCAACAAATTCCTCTTTCTCTTAGTACCTCATGTTTTCCCATCCCTTTCTATTTAGAAAAAATTCTTACCACTCCTTCTCACAATGAGGGTTCACGACTTGCTGAGGTCGACCAGCGGTCCCCTGGTGTGGCCTTTTTTTTTGGTAAGATCTTACGGGACCAAACTGCTTAGGTCATCAGTCACTAAGCTTACTCACTACTTAACTAACTTACGCTGTGCACAACACATGGACCCATGCCCGAGGGGGGACTCGAACCTCCGACGGCGGGAGCCGTGCGGACCGTGACAAGGCGACTCAGACGCGCGGCTACCCTGCGCGTGTGGCCTTTTGTGGGGTACCACGCCCCATTACAAACAATGTCTGTCACCCAGTGCAAAACCCTCAGTGACTCTGCCTGTTAGCTCAATTTTATGAACGACTTGCTATTCTACTCCTTCACGCCTCGCATTCTCACGCTAAGGCAGTGGACTAAGCTCACGAAAAATTACTCATAGCTCTCACCATCGTACAAAAATGAAGTAAAAACGTGTTTTTTAAGTTCACAATCATTATTGTTTCTTTCTGTTACATCCTACTTTCGTCGACAATTGCAATATGAATTGACGTGGTTGTCCAATTGGATAGTGGTATATTAATTAGGTCACGCAGCAGTTTTAGAAGTAACTGTCCTATAGTATCACCTCTTCCTTGGTTTTAAATACAATGCTAATGCACTTGTGCCGGGATTAAGCCCAACTACATTATAGAGATTTTACTTTTTGTTTCGGTTCTTTTTTTTCCATTTGTGCTCCATGGATTGGGCAATGGGATTGGGGGGGGGGGGGGGTATATTTCCACCAACCGTTAAAGTTCACACTCATACTTAAACATAAACCTCTATACAACTATTCTTGTTCGCAGGAGTCAGTTTAACTTTTTTGGGTTATCTGTAAACGAATGAGCACCAGCTCACAAAATTCCATTCGCACTTGCTTCTTGATTTTACAGTTACTGAAAACTGCACTGCTTTCAGTTTCTCAGTCATACGTGGATAGCTTACTCATTAAAACTCAGTTACAATCACCACTAAATAAATATATATTAAATATACTATTACTATACAGGGTATCTCAAATTAAATATACGGATTTTGAGGCTTTGTAGCACATATAACATTCACCTTACTATTATAAATAATACACCAAACGAAAGTGAAACTCAAGCAGTTTCTCTTGCAATTATTCAGTGTGATCATCGATCACAAATCGAGTCGATAGGGGAGTTGCTCCCAAACCTTGATCAATGTGTCAGGAGTACCTGTTGCAATGACACTGTTTCTAAAGTCGGACAGATCAGCTGGTGTCGGAGGCATATACACATGATCGCGTCAGATAGTGTGTGAACGTGGAAGTCATGCATAAAATGCTGTATCAACCGGCCCCTGGCGACCAATCCACCGGTCGGATACAACGTCGTTTAACCAGTCACGTACTGAGTTATGCCAGTGAGGTGGCTCACCATCTTTCTCCCAGATAAAGGTGTGTTGCTCAGCTTCTTCCCATTGAGGCACGGGCCATAGCTGTAGCACGTGAAGATAAGAAATATCAGTTACACTTGATTCACCGAAAAAGAAAGGACCATAAACTTTGCGCGGGGTATTTCTAGGGGCTAAGCGTGAGAGACTCGCACTCGTTCAACACGTTTTTCAATCACTGTTTGTCATTCCATACTCTTCCCATTGCGCACTAGTATACAAACAAAACTGTTGGATATGAAACTTCCTGGCAGATTAAAACTGTGTGCCCGACCGAGAGCACTTGCCCGCGAATGGCTAAGGTCCCGAGTTCGAGTCTCCGTCGGGCACACAGTTTTAATCTGCCAGGAAGTTTCATATCAGCGCACACTCCGCTGCAGAGTGAAAACCTCATTCTGGAAAACTTTTGGAGTTGCTGTTTCATATCGTGTATAATTTACAATTGCAAGTTGAGCGTAATAAAGGCAACAACGCCTAAAAACCAGTATGTTCATTTTGAAACACCCTGTATTACAGTCACCAATCAGAATTACATATGGTTGGACAGAAAACATTAAAAGCCGAAGAAAAGGAGCAAAATATGGCCCCTCTAATGGTGTTGTTAAAAGTTTCGCCATTAAAAGCTAGTTCGTATAGGAGAAGTTACATTGTTCATTAAAATTCACCAACACATCACCCGCCCCCATTGCCGAGCTCGCTGCCACATGCCTGAGAGGTGGATTTCGATGCAGGGATCAGTCGGATCGAAACCTGGTGGTGGAAGGAATTTCACTGTTAGTTGTGACAGGCGGAAGTAGGAGAGGTTGTGGCGTTAAGTTTCTGATCGCCAGTCATTACGTCCTGGATTTGATTCCGTACCTCTCCGCAGCGTCTAGTGAAGTGAAGGCATGTGATACTGTTGTCAGCTATCTGTCCATCGGATGGGGATGCTAAACTCGGCGGGGCCCCCTTGGAGCATTCCGAGAGGAGTAGGGTAAGTACCCACATCGGGTTTTACCCTCTCTCTCCTCTCATCATCTAGAATTACACAAGCACACACACCCGTTAGAGTTACCTACACTTAACTACTTCGAGAACAAAAGTTCCTGCAAGTGCGAAGGATGGGAAACATTTTTAATTAGGCTGCTGAATCTACCCTTCAGAGTTTCCCAGGCAATCATGGCATACGACTTCACTTATTAACATTATATCTGGCTAAGAAAATATAATGTCGAGGAAAGACACTTCGTGAAAATACAGGGTGATTCAAAAAGAATACCACAACTTTAAAAATGTGTATTTAATGAAAGAAACATAATATAACCTTCTGTTATACATCATTACAAAGAGTATTTAAAAAGGTTTTTTTTTCACTCAAAAACAAGTTCAGAGATGTTCAATATGGCCCCCTCCAGACATTCGAGCAATATCAACCCGATACTCCAACTCGTTCCACACTCTCTGTAGCATATCAGGCGTAACAGTTTGGATAGCTGCTGTTATTTCTCGTTTCAAATCATCAATGGTGGCTGGGAGAGGTGGCCGAAACACCATATCCTTAACATACCCCCATAAGAAAAAATCGCAGGCGGTAGGATCAGGGCTTCTTGAAGGCCACTGATGAAGTGCTCTGTCACGGGCTGCCTGGCGGCCGATCCATCGCCTCGGGTAGTTGACGTTCAGGTAGTTACGGACAGATAAGTGCCAATGTGGTGGCGCTCCATCCTGCTGAAATATGAATTGTTGTGCTTCTTGTTCGAGCTGAGGGAACAGCCAATTCTCTAACATCTCCAGATACTGTAGTCCAGTTACAGTAGCACCTTCGAAGAAAAAGGGACCAAAAACATTATTGGCTGAAATAGCACAGAAAACGTTCACCTTAGGCGAGTCACGTTCATACTGAGTTGTTTCCCGCGGATTCTCAGTGCCCCATATACAGAAATTGTGACGGTTGACTTTCCCGTTAGTGTGGAAACTTGCTTCATCACTAAACACAATCTTTGAAACGAAAGATTCATCTGTTTCCATTTCAGCAAGGATAAAATCACAGAAATCGATTCTTTTAATCTTATCAGCTGCAGACAGTGCTTGAACCAATTCCAGACGATAAGGTTTCATAACTAACCTTTTTCGTAGAACTCTCCATACAGGTGATTGTGGAATTTGCAGCTCTCTGCTAGCTCTGCGAGTCGATTTTCCTGGGCTGCGAACAAATGCTTGCTGGATGCGTGCTACATTTTCATCACTCGTTCTCGGCCGTCCAGAACTTTTCCCTTTGCACAAACACCCATCCTCTGTAAACTGTTTATACCAACGTTTAATACACCATCTATCAGGAGGTTTAACACCATACTTCGTTCGAAATGCACGCTGAACAACTGTCGTCGATTCACTTCTGCCGTACTCAATAACACAAAAAGCTTTCTGTTGAGCGGTCGCCTTCTTAGCATCAACTGACGCTGACGCCTAGTCAACAGCGCCTCAAGCGAACAAATGTACAACTAAATGAAACTTTATAGCTCCCTTAATTCGCCGACAGATAGTGCTTAGCTCTGCCTTTTGTCGTTGCAGAGTTTTAAATTCCTAAAGTTGTGGTATTCTTTTTGAATCACCCTGTATTATGTTGGGAAAACGAACATAATACATTTAAAAAATATAAGAATATATTGTTCTAGGATAAGAAACGAGAGTTCGCGGATGTGCGACATAGTTTGAGAAATTGTATTTCAATGTTTTTTCATTGTGATAGTGCATGTCCACAACCAGCCTAATGTTATCAATCAAACCGTTAACAACCGTCAGCCTTATCAGTGTACAGTATGGCATTTTTCATGTTCATACTAGTGGTACCAAATTGATACAGCAATGATGTATAGTAATGTCTTTCCCTGAGCAGTAAGGTGATGCCATATTGGGCTCGACATAAATGTTCATGCTCACGGAGTATAAACTGAAGTTGAAATTGTGATGTTCATTAACATGGATGAAACAGCAATTGATCTGTGCTGATTAGCGTGGGGAGCACGTTAGTGAAGACTTCTATATTCGTGTACTCCCAATGAAGCTAACTGGTGTTCCTGATCGACTGACAACCTGCCTGGGTCTTCTCGTAGAAGTCGAGGATCTGTCACTTAAGGCATAGCCATTCCCTGTGCTGTATTGCTATAGGACGTAAGTTAAGCTGTTTTTCTCATGGGATTAATTAGCGGACAGTCAGTCGACGACCGGTTTGCGCCGTGCATTCCTTTTCCTGTTGTATTCAGCTGTATCGTGATGCAGTAGGACAGTGGCGTGAGCTGTTAAGTTCTTGCTGTAGCACGCGCCCGGTGGGGGATGTACTTGACCAGCAGCTCAGCCGCAGGGAGACAACCGTGGATCAATGTAGGATCAAGTAGGACCCTCCGATCACTCGCCTCTGCCCTCTCCGGTACCCTCCCGTTAGCAGCCTCCATCAACGGACACTTCTCTCCTCACGTAAACTATGTTGCTATGTGGAGCGGTCACCTCACAACAATGTTACAGAACTGTACGTTAAATATATTTTATAAAATATTGTTTTGAACAAAATATAATCTAATGACCGAATGGTACGTTGACTGTGTGTCTCCCTAACATTAAAATATTCCATTAATTGCCACTCTATTTTCCTTCAAACAAAGCTGACGTCTTACGCCTGTATAATTCAGTAGGAAGTTTCAGTGATGATTAGAGCTTCAAGGTCGAAAGAGACTGGTAAACCCCAAACGATTTGGTATGGAATGGTTAAATAACAATGATCACTTTGTATTACTGGTCCCTAAATCTCATAAGTTGATCTGTTTGTTGGAGTGCTACTTGTTCTCGCGTATGCAAACATGCTACCCCTGGGATATCCGCCGATACTTCGAGGACATCTCGCAACTACCTTTTCGCACTCTACTACCTCAATTTTATGTGCTACTAAGCCAAATACGCTGCCGAGCTGTCTATCATCTTCTTAATATTGGCCTGTCAGCATAGATACTTCTGTCCGCCCGTCAGCATAGGTATTTCTTTCTCTTTATTTGTAGATCTTTCTCCTCATTACAAATTAGCTGTGTTATTCTCCTTGATATTTAAGTTAATATTTTTGCTGAAAACAATCCTTTATTTTCCCCTGGAACATGTTGTTGTGGTGGTCTTCAGTCCTGAGACTGGTTTGATGCAGCTCTCCATGCTACCCTATCCTGTGCAAGTTTCTTCATCTCCCAGTACCTACCGCAACCTTCATCCTTCTGAATCTGCTTAGTGTATTCATCTCTGGGACTACTTCTATGATTTTTACCCTCCACGCTGCCCTCCAACGCTAAATTTGTGATCCCTTGATGCCTCAGAACAAGTCCTACCAACCGGTCCCTTCTTCTTGTCGAGTTGTGTCACAAACTCCTATTCTTCCCAATTCTATTCAATACCTCCCCATTAGTTATGTCATCTACCCATCTAATCTTCAGCATTCTTCTGTAACACCACATTTCGAAAGCTTCTATTCTCTTCTTGTCCAAATTAGTTATCGTCCATGTTTCACTTCCATATATGGCTACACTCCATACAAATACTTTCAGAAACGACTTCCTGACACTTAAATCTATACTCGATGTTAACAAATTTCTCTTCTTGAGAAACGCTTTCCTTGCCATTGCCAGTCTACATTTTATATCTTCTCTACTTCGATCATCATCAGTTACTTTGCTCCCCAAATAGCAAAACTCCTTTACTACTTTAAGTGTCACATTTCCTAATCTAATTCCCTCAGCGTTACCCGACTTAATGCGACTACATTCCATCATCCTCGTTTTGCTTTTGTTGATGTTCATCATATATCCTCCTTTCAAGACACTGTCCATTCCGTTCAACTGCTCTTCCAAGTCCTTTGCTGTCTGTGACAGAATTACAATGTCATCGGCGAACCTCAAAGTTTTTATATCTTTTCCATGGATTTTAATACCTACTCCGAATTTTTCTTTTGTTTCCTTTACTGCTTGCTCAATATACAGATTGAATAACATCGGGGAGAGGCTACAACCCTGTCTCACTCCCTTCCCAACCGCTGCTTCCCTTTCATGTCCCTCGACTCTTATAACTGCCATCTGGTTTCTGTACAAATTGTAACTAGCCTTTCGCTCCCTGTATTTTACCCCTGCCACCTTCAGAATTTGGAAGAGAGGATTACAGTCAACATTGTCAAAAGCTTTCTCTAAGTCTACAAATGCTAGAAACGTAGGTTTGCCTTTCCTTAATCTTTCTTCTAAGATAAGCCGTAAGGTCAGTATTGCCTCACGTGTTCCAATATTTCTACGGAATCCAAACTGATCTTCCCCGATGTCGGCTTCTACCAGTTTTTCCATTCGTCTGTAAAGAATTCGCATTAGTATTTTTCAGCTGTGACTTATTAAACTGATAGTTCGGTAATTTTCACATCTGTCAACACCTGTTTTCTTTGGGATTGGAATTATTATATTCTTCTTGAAGTCTGAGGGTACTTCAATTGTCACATACATCCTCCTCACCAGATGGTAGAGTTTTGCCAGGACTGGCTCTCCCAAGGCCGTCAGTAGTTCTAATAGAATGCTGTCTACTCCCGGGGCCATGCTTTGGCTCAGGTCTTTCAGTGCTCTGTTAAACTCTTCACGCAGTATCGTATCTCCCATTTCATCTTCATCTACATTCTATTCCATTTCTATAATATTGTCCTCAAGTACATCGCCCTTGTATAGACCCTCTATATACTCCTTCCATCTTTCTGCTTTCCCTTCTTTAGTTGGAACTGGGTTTCCATCTGAGCTCTTGATATTCATACAAGTGGTTCTCTTTTCTCCAAAGGTCTCTTTAATTTTCCTGTAGGCAGTATCTATCTTACCCCTAGTGAGATAAGCCTCTAAATCCTTACATTTGTCCTCTAGCCATCCCTGCTTAGCCATTTTGCACTTTCTGTCGATCTCATTTTTGAGAAGTTTTTATTCCTTTTTGCCTGCTTCATTTACTGCATTTTTATATTTTCTCCTTTCATCAATTTAATTCAATATTTCTTCGGTTACCCAAGGATTTCTACTAGCCCTCGTCTTTTTACCTACTTGATCCACTGCTGCCTTCAGTATTTCATTCCTCTAAGCTACCCATTCTTCTTCTACTGTATTTCTTTCCCCCATTCCTGTCAATTGTTCCCTTATGCTCTCCCTGAAACTCTGTACAACCTCTGGTTCATTCAGGAACATACACAAGCATAAACATATAATTAACGCGTGCAATGTGACGCATGAAAATATAACTATCAATCCCCGTTAACGTATACTCATACCTGGTAGGTCTTACTGACACATATATAATTACTTCATTGTAGTCTATGATCCTCATTCTTTTCTTGAACGTACTGGTACTATTGACATCCATATCACTTTTTTTTATTATCTAGCTTATGGACTTCTTCCAGACATCATCAGTACTCCCTATGAACAGCACAGTAAACACTCGCATACCTGTACATAAAGTGGAGCATCTGCAGCCTCACTCTTACTCTTAATGACTCAGTGCATCCCACTACTGCCTCTTTCAATTATAAAAAATTCTGCAATAGCTCTGTGCTACTTCGCGACTGCCAGATCTTGGCTCAGTGATACCTCCATACGAGCTGCTCTTATATTCATGACATGCAGACCATTCTCTTAACGCCAAATAAATCCAGTAGTTCAATTCATGATTTCATCCTTGTCATTTCCTACACAGTTACAATGATTCCTACTTTCGTAGGAAGTCATACATACATTAATTTACCACAAACTCAGTTTGTTTTAGATCATAGATCAAACTACACTTCCTGCTACTAAAAGGTATACTACAGTCTACTGGCCACGACAATATTGTTCATAATTCTCCCTATGGTAGATGTAGAAGACTATATCGCCGGTTCTCTGTAAATTATTATTCTGGATTTCACTAGCCCCACACTGTTGCATACTATCCTACTAGAGATCCAGGGTTAAATCCCCATGTCTTGTTTCAGAAAGACGAGTGCTTCTTTTCCAACTTTGTTCCTCCTAACAAAGCTGTGCCCTAATGCTGAAAGAAACAAAACACTACTTGCCTACCACGGTATGCTCTACCCCCACTTACAAAAGAAAACACAATCAAAGCCTTCAAAACCCGCAATTCAAATAAAAGCCACAAAAACTTATCACTGAGGTGAAGGCCAGCGACTGACTAGCTTTACCTCCTTTTTCTTGTACAATGTCGCCCAGCACCAGAAACTTGATACTTAATAGCGCTTTTTCTACCTGAAGTTAATTAATATTATCATGCACTCATTTCTTTTCAGGTTCTGGAACGTAAAAACGAAAGTTTAAGTTTCCTTCAGTACGGACGACTATTGCATCAGAAGGCTATACTGAACGAAAAACCTCCAAAAAGGATCGCCAGAATCTTACATTGGTTGCCTATGAGATGGCTGAGTATGCCTTAATATTCGATAACTCCTGACAGAGTTATCAAAATCACATACGTGGTTTCAATGAGTGTTTAGCATACCACTTTAAAGTCATTAAGACCCGAACGTGATGTCCTTTCTGGTGAACAAATAGTTCCCCATAAGATGAAACGATTAATTAAGTAGAAGTTGCGCAATGGTTAATTATATGAGACATCTCAATTTAAACAAGGGTGACTCAGCCATACACAAAATATGGTTACCATATCTCACGAAGGTATAATGAGTAAGATTATATCAATCTATGGAATGAACAAAACTTCACAATAAAGTTGTGTTTATTTCCAAAATGCTTGACCTTGATTGTTAACAATGAATAGACAATTCATGCACTTATTTAGAGCATGGTGTTTAAAATGGATCGTTAAACATAAAGATAACAACGTCGCACAAGTGTGTGGGATTGGAAAGGAAATGACAATAATGATGCACGTTTAGCTGTCCACATAAACGGCAAATGATAGGTAAATTTGTTAACAGATTAAGGAAATTCCCAGAAAAGTAGATATGAATACCACTTCGCTGACCTACTTGCATGCTGAGTTCAACTTGCTGAAAGCATGAATTTATTCAGATAAGCAAAATTCTGACTTCAAATAAACCACTTTGTGTTTCCTCGACATATTGTGGGCAAATACTGCACATAATTTTTAAATCTCAGATGTAGAATATGGCTGCAGTGGTAGGTTTAACTACATGTTTGGCCCCTGCATTTGTGATGGGCCCTGACACAGAGTCTAAAAGCAACCATAGCTAAATGTTGTCTGCTGTAAGTGCAGCAGAATACGAAGTGTTCCATCCAATTAAAAATTCCTTAAAATATTACCAGTCTCCTTCCTCTCAATTAGTCTGCTATGATTAATCTACAAACTCATTTCTATCTTAGAGTGGGCCAGAAAGTAAGTATTCTTTATAACTACGAGATTGGTCCCGAGTTTTGGCCAGTTAGAGTATCAACACGTAGATAGTCAAAGAGCTCTCATCATCAACACAAAAATTATTTATTTGAGTGAATGCTGGGCATCCTTACAAAATTTACTCATCAATTACTGCTGATCTCCTCCGAGTCCAGCAGGTTCCTCTCTCTGTAAGCATCTCGCGTATTCCTATCGTGTTAGAGATTCCTACCTTTTTGAAACCGTTATTTTCGCTGCTTCTTACAATGGGAGTTTACACCTTACCGAATTCGGCCTCCAGTCCCCTGAATCGGCTGCAACTGGGCACTGAAATCCATTCCAAGAAGCGGCCATCGCCTAGCGCATACCTGCCAGGTACAGAATTTTTGTGGAAAACAGTTTTACGGCCTCTTTGCTATTCTGCTCCTATGTCCCTCGGGGTCTCTAAATCAGCCAGGGGACTGAGCTCACAGGAAAAATTACACAGCTGGCACCATCGTATAGAAATGAAATGATGAACCATTAAATTCGTAATCATTGGTGTACATTTTAGTTAGTTGCATAGTTTCATGGGTAGCTTGTAATTTTAATTGATTTGGTAGATTAATTTAAATAGTAGGTCATTATTTAGGTTTTGGAACAATTTGGAGAAATACTGTCCCATAACGATATCATGTTAAATTATGAGGCTTACGGGTACTGTAAGTCTATTGATGTTGAGGAATATGAATACTTTCATAAGAGAAGGTGCAGAAGTCTGAGTTATGAGAGAGCATGCGCTTTGTAGCAGATTGCCGGAGTCGTGCTGGCACGATACACCCTGCTTGTGGAGTTCCTTTAGTGTTTTCTGCTGGAGTTTTGTCGCAAGCAGTACACTCAGATCTGCAGTGGTTTTTGTAGCTATCATCCTCTCATATTTCGTCACAGTCTTCAACGACCACCACTCACTATTATTCAACACACATATTTGTCAGCGTGTGACTTAGAGTTTGATGTACTTCCGCTTTCCGTGTGTACGGTATAAATCTTTGATACGGTGTCTCTATAAATCCGAGCCACTTTGGCTAGAAAGATTACGGAAGCATTCACCACACCAAGATCGAATTCACCCAGGCAAAACATAATGCACTCGCAACTGACAGAATACTGTTATGTACACGATGAAACTTGGCAAGATACTGATGTCAATGAACAGTTGCCGTTCGTATTGAATGCCACCGACAGGCTTGTCTACCAACTCCATTTATGTTCAAGTGTGTGCATCTCTCTTTTCTCCATATTTTTGTCCAACACCTGCATCTCTGTAGGCCAACAACGGAGAAACATAGTACTTCATGAAGTACGACACTTTCTGTCTTGGTTAGCAGCTGCAGAGTTTTGAGCAATTTTCGAACTACGTGCTTCGCTTAGACGAAGGTACTAGAAGAACTCTTAGTGGAGTGATATTGTTATTTGTCAATTATAACGTTTTATATTTTGTTGACTTGTAATTTGTGAGGTACTGAAACGAAGCGGCAGCTGCTGAAATACTTGTTTTGAAGGATGATGCTACAAAAACCTTTAGATTTTTTTCGGCTTTATTTGTACTACGGTGCAGTGTGTGTTCTATTTTTCTTGGACCGCATGGATTACAGCGTCGTTGGGGAGATGTTACAGGCCCACGTCCACCGCTCATTATACTCTCAAATGCGGCTGCGTCCCGAGAGGGAACGTGTGGAATCTGAAGAATGGCGTGAGATGGCGCGGAAAGCGGAGAGTGGGGTACCATTCCGAGCAGAACGAGTGACGGATTTCTTTAATTAAACACGATAAATCTTGTGCTGCCACTTTGGAAGGCGAGGAACGAATGAGAAAGGGGACTCGCACATAACGAAACGAACGTTCGCGAGAGACGTTGCCATGTCCCAAATGATTAGCCGCGGCATCACAGACAACACCATATTGTCCTGACAGGCTGTGCGGTCATTTATTCAATTCAGAACATTCCTTTTTGTTGTTTTAATCACCGAAGAAATACCACTGTTCGTCTTATAACTGTAAAGTTCAACTAATGTTCGTTGCTATAACTCATGAACGTTTTAATGTCTCGTGGGATGAAAGCCAATGTATCGCAGAAATATGAGGCACATTGCCTGATAAAACATTGTAACGCCGGAAATACATATCCTCCTATTTCCATCTATTGTACTATAATTGTTTTCCTTGTTTTGTTACCTCAAGATATGACATTTCTGTGTCTTTATATATTGTAATTGTTTCACTATTTGTATGTGTGTATATATATATATATATATATATATATATATATATATATATATATATATATATATATGCATTTATGTCGATGTATAATTGGTTTGTTTTATAAATATTATTTGTATTTTACGCTGGGTCTTGCCTAGGGAAAACTATGCTATCGAACGAATACATCGATACGTCATGTGAAGAACGAAAGTGTTTAGGAACTTTGGGAGTGTTAACTCTGTCACGTGGAGCGCGGGCAGAGGGAGTCTGGCTGGGGTAGTGCAGTGGAGCAGGTGTTTTGTGTGACGCTCCCGCGAGTTGTCGCCCTTTCGGGGTTTGGCAGCATGTAATTGCGCTCGACTTGCTATGATAGTTTCTGACACGGTGTCGCGGACGGGAAGCATTAGCTGGCGCACATCAAGAACCCGTTTCGCCTGGTGACCGTGTCGAGAAGGAGGCGCGCCAACATCCAGCTTCTGCAACAGCGACGGCCGACAATGAGTGACTGTCGCCACCTCCTCGATCGACAGCTTCAAACCTTCAATCAACCATTAAGGAAGACTGGAAGCACGAAAAGTTTTAGAACTGTATGGCAGACCTCAGCTTTTAAAACTGTTCAAATCACAAAATTACAGCAACGTAGCATGAACCTTTGTTGCTCATTGTCCCAATTGCATGACCAAGCAGGGTCCCTTCCTTTTCCGGAATGAACCCGTCGTTGAAATTCAAACGCCAGCATCATTCGATTTCACTGCTTTAATTTCAAAGTACAGTTAAGGTATTCATAGCTGGCTACAATATTTAGATTACACAAGCACAAATTAAGAGTGCGAGTTTTGTTACCGTATTTTAGCTTACCTGTGACTGCAGCTCAGCTTGGTACGTACTAAATTTCACTATTGTTAATTGTTCAGAATCATTTAATTCAAGTTCAAAGTTAAATATCTTATTTCTAAATTGCGTACATTCAAGTAGCTTTTGAAATGATTGTTGGGGTAGTCCAAGACTAACCGTATTTTACTGAATTTCGATGTGCTTCAGAAACAAAGCTCACTATTAACTTCAGTCACTAAATTAACATTCGATTTTCCGGTTTTATTAATTCTTTTGCTAAAATTAAGCCAGAGTGTAGCGAAATTTATTACTTCTGACAAACTTTCAGTTTTCACACTACACGTGGCAACCTTCAGTTGCCACGCTTCTAGTGCTAATAATTTGTGTAATAACCTTTCTTTTTCAGTTACTATAGTAATTGTCCTTAGGACTGGCGACCGTAATTTCCCCCAAATCTCAAATATATAATTACCACTAGTTAATTGTTAACGTAACGACCGCACATTTACTTTCTTTATTAACTTTACCCCTTTTAAAAATTAATTTGCACCAGTTACATTTGCATTTTTCCTTTCATTTAGATGTAACCCTTTCCTCCCTCTTTACCGACAAATTAACTTCGGTGACGATTGCTTTTCCCAAATTTACATTAGGTACACGCAGTTTAATTTTTCACTGTCATTAAGGTCGTTAAGCGAGGGGGAGGTTACACGTGGCGACCTGGTGACAGGACAATCTTCAGATTTGAGGTTGTTCTGGACACGAATTTTGTATGGTGCAAATGTCGTAACAAAGTATTGGTTACTAACAGGTAGTTACGTCAGCGAGATTGAGTAGTGGGAGGAATCCTAATTAGATTTGAGATTTGTTATTTATATTGAAAATTATTGAAATGAGTGAAGGCAACAATTACCTACATTTGGTTGACTTGGATACGGAAAATTGGTCGAACAGTGGGAAACGCGCACCGCGGTACCCATTGTTCAGGGGCAGGCGGCTAGCATGAAAGACGCGACCGCCGAAACGCAACAAAGAGCAGAAATGGAATTCCGAAATTTAGAAAATGTTTCCGAATCGGAAGTGAAAATCAAGTGTGAATCCCTTGATGACGAATGTGGGGGTCAATTAAAGAGGAAGCCGCTACGGAAGTAAAACCGGTAGTTTCCGGGAATTTAACTGATTTATTGAATGTTTTGATTAAAGAAACCACGAGTCAGTCTGAAGAAATTGAACAGATGCTAGACAATCGAAACAAAGCTATTAATGTTGTTAACAACAATGTTAGAGTTGTTAACACAAAAAGTGATAAAATCAAAGAAGATATTGTTCTGATTAATGCCGAAAGCGGTAATCTTAAACAGGAAATGATAAGCGTTCAGGCGGAAGTTGTGAGCATAAATACTCATTTTTATTCCGAAATTAGCAGAATCGAGAAAAGTGTAGGAGAAGCAGTTGCTCCGATCATCGAGAATAAGGTGACGGAACAAATTCAATTAGTGAAAAAAGAGGATCAAAAGAAGGTGGAAACTTTAAAGGCTTTACTATCTGAAGTAGATACCAAAGTGACGAAGCAGGCTAATACCTGAGAAGTAAGAAAAAAGGGAAGTAGAAACGCTTGCGACAACCACTTGCCAAGTAATTACGAGAGTGTCGGAATTAGAAAAGAAACTTGACGAAAAACAGAGCTATGTGCCAATCTGTGCACATAGTTCGGAATTGTTGACGAAAGAGGAGCGGTTCGACCCCTTGAAAAAAAGGCAATATACACCCGACGGATTTCATTAAAAATTGTGAAAGAGTTTTACTGAGATCATGGACTAATGACAGAAAAATTAATGCGGTTATTGATGTGTTGGCTGGTGATGCCAAGCATTGGGGCTTAAACCTCAACATTACTAACCTGACTTTTGACGAGTTTAAAAATTTGTTTCTGGCTGAATACTGGTCAGAGCAAAAACAGCAAGGTGTCAGACGCGAATTTTTCGTATCGAGGCCTTTCGGTGCGAATTCGCACGTTTCGATGAAGGAGTTTTGTGAGGGCTGGATCCGCAAGTTGGAATATTTGCGTGATCGCCGCACGGAATACGAAATAGTGTGGGAACTCTACAAGAAGCTTCCAGATGATACAAAACGCTGCATAGCAAGCAATTACAGGACAATCAATGATTTCCTGGAAAGAGTTGAGGACAAGGACAATTGGCGCAATAATCGCGATAGTGGTAGAGGCCATGGTAACAACAACGGGTACCACAGCAACCACAACAACGATAAACATGGGAATAATGCATACCGCAACCATGGCAGCAATAACAATAATGGTTCGGACCGTAATAACAATCGGTACAATGCAAATAATAACAGGAATGACGGAAACCAGTATCATACTAGCGTGATACGGGCTACGCAGAATAGTAATAACGCCAGAGGGTGTGATCAGCCGCCTCAGCAGCATCCGGGGAGCAGATCTGCTGGGACGAGACAGGGAAACAATTATCTGCGCCGGTGAGGGGCCGACCGGGCGTGGAGAAATTTTGGATGCCCAATAACAGGAGAAAACCCAGGTGTCGTCGTTATGAAAATTCCGTATGGAATATTCAACGGCGGGAGAGTGTGCCAGTGTTAGGAGAAAGGAGTGCGCCCACAAGTAGAAGATCAGCTGTGGACACGGCAGTAGAAAATACATTCACTGTCAGTGAGAACAATTTAAGTAGTGATCCGGAAATCGATTATAAAGTGGCAGCTGTAACACCCACAGCGGAACTGGAGATGGAGTTTAAGAATGATTCGCAATTGTTGAGAGAAGATCAGATGTCGGATAACACGTCCGTCATCGAGCGAGTGGATGCGGAGAGAGATGAGGTCTGGTTAAGGCAGTTCGGTCGCTTATACTACGAACTAAGAGCTTATAGGGGCCTGAACGGGAGAAGTGTTTATGGGGAGGGCGGGAAGGATTTGCCGAGTCTCGTCCCGCAGGAAGATAGTGTTTGTGAAGTGATAGAAAGTTCTGGCCCTAACCGGCAGACTTTACCAGAAATAGTTTATGTTAATGGGGAGCACGAGCAAGATTCGTCGTGTTTCGTCCCGCAGGAGTTGGATGTTGAAGTAGTAACGGAAAGTTCTGGCCCTGACCGGCAGACTTTACCGAAAGTTATAGTGTTAGATGTGGCCGACCCATCCGACGCGAAACTCCAGCTTAAACATTGCGAAAGTATTAAGGAGAAAGATTACGAGAATTTTAGTGATAGCAGGACACGATTGGTAGAAAAGCACGTAGATTACAGCGTGTATGAGGTTAGAGCTGACGTTATACGGTCAGACGGTAGCAGTGTGGGTTGCGCAGATCCAGAGGAAGTAATTGCAGATACTGCTGGGCACATTCCTCCAGGTAGATTGGCAGATGAGATCAATGAAGGTGACAATTAGTGAATTGATAGCAAAGCAACACTCACTAGTTGACGAGTTACAGGAAAACGTTTCGGTATTGGAGGCGAAGCTACAGACTAAGCCTCAAGACAAACGTGTTGAAATTAAAACTGTATGTGAACAGAAGCTGAAAAGGCCGCCAGATAAGCCGTATTTAGGATCAAGGATGGTTTTTTCTGGAATGACCAGGATATAGACGAAGATTTACTGTGGGAAAATAAAGAAACAGTCGAGGACAAGTGTAGACCGGCAGTAGTGTTGATTGACACCGGTGCAGAATTGAGTGCTGTATCTGGGGTAATATATGAGTTACTGAAAGACAGACCCGGCATCGTAGTTATGCCAGTAACAGGAGTGAAAATTATCGGTGCTGCTGGGAAGGCCAGTAAACCGGTCACGAAACAGATTTTTGTCAACCTCGAGATATGTGGGGCACGATTTGAACAAGAGTTTGTCGTCGTGCCAGACTTAACTACGGAAGTAATTATCGGGTTAGATTGGCTATTAATGTACCGTGCAGTGATTAATTGCGAAAGCAAAACTTTGACATGTACGTCACAAGATAAAACAATAGTAGTTAGTTTTGACGAGGCAGGAGATGGTGTGCATAGGCAATACCAGCCTATACACATTGTTAACTGGCCGGATGCCATTGACGTAGGTATGAATTAGAAGTACTGTAATGTGAGGAATCTCGTCATTGACAATGGTGTAGAAATTGAATTGCAAGCTTTTGTAGACGGTGTGTCAAACGTAACGCACGAACAAAGACGAGGCCTGTATGAATTAATAATGAGGAATAAGAGTGTGTTTCCAGACAAACCGAGTATTGGTGTTAAAAAAGATCGTTTGCCAGAAATAATGAAGCTAAAAGCCGATGCTCGCATACGTCGTCTTGACGCTAAAGCGCGTTTTGCTAAGTTTGCAATCGGAGACTTAGTACTTTTAAAAGCTCATGAGAAATCGAGCGAGATAGACAATGAAATCTCTAAATTTAAGTTTTTGTATAATGGACCATATAAAGTCATTGGTATACCTCACACAAATGCTTAGTGCTTAGGGTATCCAAGCTCTGGAAAACTATTAGGTATACGGAACATTGTAGACCTGAAATTGTACCAACCAAGGATTGATTAATACCATAGAAAGGGTAATTTGTACAGTATGTAAATATAGGGTGTAAGATTTAGGATATGCTAGGTTGCCATACTTTTTCCTGACCAAAAAGTCATTAAAGGATTGTAATTAATAAGTAATTAATTTTGATTAAATGATTTAAGAGTAACTAATTATTAATCATTTGAAAAATCCAAGCTGCTAGTTTAAGTTTTCAGCTGAGACACTGTAGATTAAGCAATGTAAATATGATTTTGTAACTAGCTGTAAGATTTCACGAATATGTGTTTTACTAGTCGTTGCCGATGTACTTAGACGCTGTTTTAAGTTTCAGGCTAGTACATGCGTGTGATGATGGACAGTGTTGAATTATCCACTGTGATAGTGTTAATGGACTCCTTGAGATTACTCGGGAGTGAGTTTTTCCGAAAGAATTCAGTGAAACGGACGTTCTGGAAATGCCGTTACAAGGGCGAGTGAGATCAAGCGTGCCGCACAGGCGGGCGCAACAATACTGGCGAGGCGGAGCCGCTGTCGGCTCTTGTGCCGGTCGGCATACTTTGTACTTGCGGGTACGGAGGGCGGAGATGTTTCTCTTCCAGGACAGGTGATGTGAAAGAATTCTGTTGTCAGTATTTATGTTTTTGTCGATCTGCTGTATGTTATTTTCTTGTTTAGCGTTAAGAGGACGCTCATGACGAGAATATTAATTATGAAAATGTAATTAATTATTAATTTGCGTATTTTGATATACCTGTTTTCTATGACCATGTACCCTGATTAATTTTGTAAATAGTATTCCATTTCTTGATAGCGTTACGAATTTTAATGATTTTGGAATAGCTAAACCATTTTCTATGTTTTCTATGAATTTTAATATGTTGTCAACCTGTTTTATTTTGTGCAAGATTACAGAGTGGAATAAGATTAGGAGTGTCTCCACTCAATTATTATGGTCTAAAAAATGATTTATGCTTAATTAGACGAATGCTAAATTTTGTTGATGTTTTGAGCATATTCATTAACGCTGTTTCTTTTTTGGGACACTTTCTGAGTCTGTTTACGTCACACGAACATCCTTAGCCAATGTGGGGCACGTGTAACGACGGAAATGCATATCCTCCTATTTCCATCTATTATACTATAATTTTTTTACTTGTTTTGTTACCTCAAGATATGACATTTCTGTGCCTTTATATATTGTAATTGTTTTACTATTTGTATGTATATATATATATATATATTTATGCATTTATGTCGATGTATAATTGGTTTGTTTCGTAAATATTATTTGTATTTTACGCTGGGTCTTGCCTAGGGAAAACTATGCTATCGAACGAATACATCGATAGGTCGTGTGAAGAACGAAGCTGTTTAGGATCTTTGGGAGTGTTAACTCAGTCACGTGGAGCGCGGGCAGAGGGAGTCTGGCTGGGGTAGTGCAGTGGAGCAGGTGTGTAGTGTGACGCTCCCGCGAGTTGCCGCGCTTTCATGGTTTGGCAGCATGTAATTGCACTCGACTTGCTATGATAGTTTCTGACACGGTGTTGCGGACGGGAAGCATTAGCTGGCGCACATCAAGAGCCCGTTTCGCCTGGTGACCGTGTCGAGAAGGAGGCGCGCCAACATCCAGCTTCTGCAACAGCGACGGCCGACAATGAGTGACTGTCGCCACCTCCTCGATCGACAACTTCAAACCTTCAACCAACCATTAAGGAAGACTGGAAGCACGTAAAGTTTTAGAACTGTATGGCAGACCTCAGCTTTTAAAACTGTTCAAATCACAAAATTACAGCAACGTAGCATGAACCGTTGTTGCTCATTGTCCCAATTGCATTACCAAGCAGGGTCCCTTCCTTTTCCGGAATGAACCCGTCGTTGAAATTCAAACGCCAGCATCATTCGATTTCACTGCTTTAATTTCAGAGTTCAGTTAAGGTATTCATAGCTGGCTACAATATTTAGATTACACAAGCACAAATTAAGAGTGCGAGTTTTGTTACCGTATTTTAGCTTACCTGTGACTGCAGCTCAGCTTGGTACGTACTAAATTTCACTGTTGTTAATTGTTCAGAATCCTTTAATTCAAGTTCAAAGTTAAATATCTTATTTCTAAATTGCGTAGATTCAAGTAGCTTTTGAAATGATTGTTGAGGTAGTCCAAGACTAACCTTATTTTAGTGAATTTCGATGTGCTTCAGAAAAAAAGCTCACTATTAACTTCAGTCACTAAATTAACTTTCGATTTTCCGGTTTTATTAATTCTTTTGCTAAATTAAGTCAGAGTTTAGCGAAATTTATTACTTCTGACAAACTTTCAGTTTTCACACTACACGTGGCAACCTTCAGATGCCACGCTTCTAGTGCTAATTATTTGTGTAATAGCCTTTCTTTTTCAGTTACTATAGTAATTGTCCTTAGGACTGGCGACCGTAATTTCCCCCAAATCTCAAATATATAATTACCACTAGTTAATTGTTTACGTAACGACCGCACATTTACTTTCTTTATTAATTTTACCCCTTTTAAAAATTAATTTGCACCAGTTACATTTGCATTTTTCCTTTCATTTAGATGTAACCCTTTCCTCCCTCTTTACCGAAAAATTAGCAATAGCACCATTTACAATAAAAATGATCTGAAATTGACTAACCGTATGAACTTCTGCTCTTCGCTTGCCTAGAGAAATATTGGAAATGAGTGAGTGAAGATAATAGGCTTTCTTTCTTCTGATCCAAACTAACAAATGACTTCTACACGGAAGCGCCAAAGCAACTGGTATAGGCATGCGCATTCAAATACAGAGATACATAAACAGAATAACGCGCAATTACTACTACTACAATGACACGTTATCAACATCTGAGTGAGTCTGAGCGTGGAGCTACAATCGGCGCACGAATGATGCTACACAGCATCACCGAAGTAGCTATTAAGATTTTTCCGTATGACCATTTCACGAGCTTACCTTGAATATCATGAATGCGGGAAAACATTAAATCTCCGACGTCGCTGCGGCTGGACAAAGATCCTGCAAGAACGGGTCCAACGACGCCTGAAGAGAATCGCATAACGTGACAGAAATGCCGCCATTCCACAAATTGCTGTAGATTTCAGCGCTGGGTCATTAACAAGTATTAGTGTGCGAACCATTCAACGAAACATCATTGATATGGCCTTTCGGAGCCGAAGGCCCACTCGTATACTTTCGATTACTGCACGACACAATCTTTATGCCTCGCCTGGGCCCATCATCACTGACACTGGACTGTTGATGACAGGAAATATGTCGCCTGTCGGATGAGTCTCGTTTCAAATTGTATCGAGCGGATGGAGGAGTAATAGTATGTAGACACCTCATGGATCGATGGACCCTGCATGTCATCAGTGGACTACTCAAGCTGGTGGTGGCTCTGTAACGATGGGGGCGGGGGGTGAGCGGTTGGAGTGATTTGGACCCCTGATACCTCTAGATACGACTCTGACCGGTGACATGTATGTAAGCATCCTGTCTCATAAACTGCATCCATTCATGTCCGTTGTGCATTCCGATGGACTTGGGAAATTCCAACGGGACATTCCGACACCACACACGTCCAGAATTTCTACAGAGAGGCTCCAGTGACACTATTTTGAGTTTAACCACCTCCGCTGTTCACCACATCTATGATACCTTGCAACGTGCTGAAAAGATCTCCACCCCCTCTTACTCTTATGGGTTTATGGACAGCTCTGCGGGATTAATGTTGTCAGTTTCCTTCAGAACTTTTTCTAACATTAGTCGAGTCCATGCCACGTCGTGTTCCGGCAGCAGAGTATAATCGACAGCATATGACTGCGATGCACCGGCTTTACACACAGAAGGAACCGCCCAATGAATGTAAGGAAAACACGGTTGTTGGTCTATCCGGACGTGCTGTGTAGAGCACTGTTTCGTGCTGGAGAGATCTGATGACTGAGAATGGGGACATGTCGCTACCTGGCTAGGGAAACACCTTCTCTCGATAAAACTGTACATTTCAGAGAAATTTAACGGAGGAAGCTACCCTTCCTGCAGGTACACCTTCACCCAGAATCCACCTGAACACTCATCGAGAGTGTAAGCGATTTCTCGGCAAGGTCAGTCAGTGATAACTGAGTGATTGTGATGACTCTTTCGAGAAACTTCATGTTGGGCCCTCATTTCAAGACGCCATTGGCGCCCTTGTTTCTGATCTGATCCTGTAGCTAGTTCAGGTCACTCAGAAGGTTGTATACCTGGAAGAATCCTGGAGATACTAAAAGGTATCAGAAAGATTATATAATGGTAAGACAGAGATTTAGGAACAAGGTTTTAAATTGTAAGACATTTCCAGAGGCAGATGTGGATTCTGACCACAATCTATTGGTTATGAACTGCAGATTGAAACTGAAGAAACTGCAAAAAGGTGGGAATTTAAGGAGATGGGACCTGGATAAACTGAAAGAACCAGAGGTTGTAGAGAGTTTCAGGGAGAGCATAAGGGAACAATTGACAGGAATGGGGGAAAGAAATACAGTAGAAGAAGAGTGGGTAGCTCTGAGGGATGAAGTAGTGAAGGCAGCAGACAATCTAGTAGGTAAAAAGACGAGGGCTAATAGAAAACCTTAGATAACAGAAGAAATATTGAATTTAATTGATGAAAGGAGAAAATAGAAAAATGCAGTAAATGAAGCAGGCAAAAAGGAATACAAACGTCTCAAAAATGATATCGACAGGAAGTACAAAATGGCTAAGCAGGGATGGCTAGAGTACAAATGTAAGGATGTAGAGGCTTGTCTCACTAGGGGTAAGATAGATACTGACTACAGGGAAATTAAAGAGACCTTTGGAGAGAAGAGAACCACTTGTATGAATATCAAGAGCTCAGATGGCAACCCAGTTCTAAGCAAAGAAGGGAAGGCAGAAAGGTGGAAGGAGTATATAGAGGGTTTATACAAGGGCGATGTACTTGAGGACAATATTATGGAAATGGAACAGGATGTAGATGAAGACGAAATGGGAGATAAGATACTGCGTGAAGAGTTTGACAGAGCACTGAAAGACCTGAGTCGAAACAAGGCCCCGGGAGTAGACAACATTCCATTAGAACTACTGATGGCCTTGGGAGAGCCAATCATGACAAAACTCTACCATCTGGTGAGCAAGATGTATGAGACAGGCGAAATAGCGTCAGACTTCAAAAAGAATATAATAATTCCAATCCCAAAGAAAGCAGGTGTTGACAGATGTGAAAATTACCGAACTATCAGTTTAATAAGTCACAGCTGCAAAATACTAACACGAATTCTTTACAGACGAATGGAAAAACTAGTAGAAGCCAACCTCGGGGAAGATCAGTTTGGATTCCGTAGAAACACTGGAACACGTGAGGCAATACTGACCTTACGACTTATCTTAGAAGAAAGATTAAGGAATGGCAAACCTACGTTTCTAGCATTTGTAGACTTAGAGAAAGCTTTTGGCAATGTTAACTGGAATACTCTCTTTCAAATTCCGAAGGTGACAGGGGTAAAATACAGGGAGCGAAAGGCTATTTACAATTTGTACAGAAACCAGATGGCAGTTATAAGAGTCGAGGGGCATGAAAGGGAAGCAGTGGTTGGGAAAGGAGTGAGACAGGGTTGTAGCCTCTCCCCGATGTTATTCAATCTGTATATTGAGCAAGCAGTAAAGGAACCAAAAGAAAAATTCGGAGTAGGTATTAAAATTCATGGAGAAGAAGTAAAAACTTTGAGGTTCGCCGATGACATTGTGATTCTGTCAAAGACAGCAAAGGACTTGGAAGAGCAGTTGAAAGGTATGGACAGTGTCTTGAAAGGAGGTTATAAGATGAACATCAACAAAAGCAAAACGAGGATAATGGAATGTAGTCAAATTAAGTCGGGTGATGCTGATGGAATTAGATTAGGAAATGAGACAAGGTAGTAAAGGAGTTTTGCTATTTAGGGAGTAAATTAACTGATGATGTTCGAAGTAGAGAGGATATAAAATGTAGACTGGCAATGGCAAGGAAAGCGTTTCTCAAGAAGCGAAATTTGTTAACATTTAGTATAGATTTAAGTGTCAGGAAGTCGTTTCTGAAAGTATTTGTATGGAGTGTAGCCATGTATGGAAGTGAAACATGGTCAATAACTAGTTTGGACAAGAAAAGAATAGAAGCTTTCGAAATGTGGTACTACAGAAGAATGCTGAAGATAAGGTGGGTAGATCACGTAACTAATGAGGAGGTATTGAATAGGATTGGGGAGAAGAGAAGTTTGTGGCACAACTTGACTAGAAGAAGCGATCGGTTGGTAGGACATGTTTTGAGGCATCAAGGGATCACAAATTTAGCATTGGAGGGCAGCATGGAGGGTAAAAATCGTAGAGGGAGACCAAGAGTTGAATACACTAAGCAGATTCAGAAGGGTTTAGGTTGCAGTAGGTACTGGGAGATGAAGAAGCTTGCACAGGATAGAGTAGCATGGAGAGCTGCATCAAACCAGTCTCAGGACTGAACACCACAACAAGTACAGTGTGCTTCTGATTCACAATCCAGGTTTAGCTGGTATTCCTTCGCGGCTGATGTGTATTCCAAGGAGTATTCGTCTTTCTCTGAAGCCAGTCTTCCATTCGTTATCTGTTACTACTCCTGCAGTCTGATTCAGTTACTGGAACAAACACTGATTTTGTTTTCAACAGTTCACTCTCTTCCCACCGTTATTCGGTTAAAATACAATTCCTTGGGAGTCGCCTTAGGACTTGGTCAAAATGCAGACCTTCTCCGGATCTGGGAAACCGACCATTCGTATCGCTACTACCTGAAAGGCGAATGCACTGCCGCTAAAACCCTTGCCAATTTATTGCGTCTGAATGCCCTATGTCTGCAGGATAGGAACAGACCATTCAACTACCAACAGCTGTCAGTTATCCGCCACACACATCTACTCACAGAGATGAAGAAGAAGGCTGCATCCCAATACACAGGCAACCGCTGAATGACGCTCACCACCAGCCCGTTGTACAATGTCAACAGTTGATTTATGACTTTGGTGAAATCTGACAAGTCGGCTTTTCAAAGAACCCTTGTGTGCCATATCTACAATGTCGAACTGCCAAGAGTCCCCATTTCGTTGTTACTACATGTGTTCACCACTCAGTCCTTCCAATGTTTTGTATTTATGTAGTAATATTTTTGTTTGATTATCGCTGATCAAGCGTGGTAACCAGGGAAAATGAAATCATCTATTTTTTGCCCTACATCCACACTACAACATGCCATTCAGCACACTTTAACGTCCAACATGTGCTCCATATAATGTGACTTTCTTCGCACCAATGGTGAGGCCTAGTATCGCATGAATCGACTGATA
Source organism: Schistocerca nitens (assembly GCF_023898315.1). NCBI lineage: Eukaryota > Metazoa > Arthropoda > Insecta > Orthoptera > Acrididae > Schistocerca > Schistocerca nitens. The sequence goes on along the minus strand of NC_064621.1, from coordinate 314,492,878 downwards.
ATGATTTGTTATCACAGCTTGCGCCAGCAAATCTAAGGAGACCGTCGGTTCCCAGAATGAATTTTTCACTCTGCAGCGTAGTTTGCGCTGATATGAAACTTCCTGGCAGATTAAAACTGTCTGCCGGACCGAGACTCGAACTCGGGACCTTTGCCTTTCGAGGGTACGTGCTCTAACAAGGTCCCGGGACCTTGTTAGAGCACGTTCCCTCGAAAGGCAAAGGTCCCGAGTTCGAGTCTCGTTCTGGCACACAGTGTTAATCGACCAGGAAGTGTCAAACCGTGTGTTATTCATAAGTAATATACAGGATCCCTATGTAAATTTGTAATTCAGAATATCATAACAATGTCATATATTTTCTAATTAAAGTCTTAAATCCGATTTACAGTCAACAAAATTTGTCCGCAAGGGGCGGTATTTAGATCACAACAAACCCACATTACCTTTTCACTATTCAGTTTAGCTCTTGTGCTTTACGCACAACCATTCCTTAATTTGTCTTATCCTCAAGAATTCGTCAAATAGTTGAATAATCTGAGTAATAACGCATGGTGTTTTCATGTTAGTGTGTTGATTACGTATTGTTTCAGTGTCTTTATAAATTATTTTTAGACTATTTCCAGAGTTTGTGTAGTATGTTGGTTCATATTTTCATGACGTTTATCTTCACCAAGACGCATATTTTGAGGAAGTGTATCTACACTACGACGAAATTTTGTCTCGTGGAGCATGAAACATGAATTGTTACCAAAAGGAAGTTTTGCCTTGAATATTTCACAATTTGAAAGCGTACAGACATGACTAATACAGAACAAGACTTTGAATACGTTTAACTTGCTGATGTAGAGCTGTTTTCCTAGGATTTCTACTACTGTTTAAAAGTAGTGTTCATATTTTCAGCCTTAGAGTAGATGTACCTGAATATTCCGGCCCTTGAGATTGTGGTTCGACGTCATCTGCTTTTCATCTTGTGTTAGAGAACAGCTTCAAGTGTTAGCTATTTCTCTGCAAAGACACAATGCCGCCAAGAAGTGCAGCGGTTTTCGGTATGTACGTTGCCTGGCATCCGCTTGATACACTGGACGACGTGTAATTACCTACAAAGGAGACTGCTGGAAGCCGTGTCACGAGCACAAAGCGGACCTAGCCGGCCAGCTCCGCCAAAAGCTAGCCTGTAGCAGCGGTCTCCGACAGCTCAGCGGACGCTTGTGTACGTACGGTACAATGACACCCACGTGCTGTCCACAGGCTCCATCAAAGGTATTAAATTTCCGAGTGAATCTTGTACAAAGTCCGAGCAGCAGGAATTTTGCGTCCCGTATGAAGTAATGCGCTCGGAACAGCGCATCGGCCCCCCCACAATGTGCAAATAATGAAGGTATTTTTCCTATGGAGAGCAACGTGTCATTCCTAAAGGGTCAACTTATTCTAAATGAAACTAATGGGTCGTGAACTGCTTTCTAGCAAAACAATGCCAAAGAATGCGGTAGAGTACCCATGATCTGGTGGTTCCCAGCATACGCCACACATATTTCTATCGAAATGCTAAGAGATGTGTAACCTCCCCCTCACTTATTGACCTTAATGACAGTGAAAAATTAAACCGCGTGTACCTAATGGAAATTCGGGAAAAGCAATCGTCACCGAAGTTAATCTGTCGGTAAAGAGGGTGGAAAGGGTTACATCTAAATGAAAGGAAAAATGCAAATAAAACTGGTGGATATTAATTTTGAAAAAGGGTAAAGTTAATAAAGAAAGTAAATGTGCGGTCGTTCCGTTAACAATTAATTAGCGGTAATTAGATATTTGAGATTTGGGGGAAATTACGGTCGCCAGTCCTAAGGACAATTAATATAGTAACTGAAAAAGAAAGGTTATTACACATTTAATTAGCACTAGAAGCGTGGCAACTGAAGGTTGACACGTGTAGTGTGAACACTGAAAGTTTGTCAGAAGTAATAAATTTCGCTACACTCTGACTTATTTTAGCAAAAGAATTAATAAAACCGGAAAATCGAAAGTTAATTTAGTGACTGAAGTTAATAGTGAGCTTTGTTTCTGAAGCACATCGAAATTCAGTAAAATAAGGTTAGTCTTGGACTACCTCAACAATCATTTCAAAAGCTATTTGAATCTACGCAATTTAGAAATAAGAGATTTAACTTTGAACTTGGATTAATGATTCTGAACAATTAAGAATACTAAAATTTAGTACGTACCAAGCTGAGCTGCAGTCACAGGTAAGCTAAAATACGGTAACAAAACTAGCACTCTTAATTTGTGCTTGTGTAATCTAAATATTGTAGCCAGCTATGAATATTATAACTGAACTTTGAAATTAAAGCAGTGAAGTAGAATAATATTGCTTTAATGCTGGCGTTTTAATTTCAACGACACTCGGGTTCATTCCGGAAAAGGAAGGGACCCTGCTTGTTAATGCAATTGGGACAATGAGCAAACAAAGGTTCATGCTACGTTGCTGTAATTTTGTGATTTGAACAGTTTTAAAAGCTGAGGTCTGCCATACAGTTCTAAAACTTTACGTGCTTCCAGTCTTCCTTGTTGGTTGATTGAAGGTTTGAAGCCGTCGATCGAGGAGGTGGCGACAGTCACTCATTGTCGGCCGTCGCTGTTGCAGAAGCTGGATGTTGGTGCGCCTCCTTCTCGACACGGTCACCAGGCGAAACAGGCTCTTGATGTGCGCCAGCTAATGCTTCCCGTCCGCGACACCGTGTCAGAAACTATCATAGCAAGTCGAGCGCAATTACATGCTGCCAAACCCCGAAAGCACGGCAACTCGCGGGAGCGTCACACAAAACACCTGCTCCACTGCACTACCCCAGCCAGCCCCCCTCTGCCCGTGCTCCACGCGGCAGAGTTAACACTACCAAAGATCCTAAACACTTTTGTTCTCCACACGACGTATCGATGTATTCGTTCGCTAGCATAGTTTTCCCTAGGCCAGACCCAGCGTATAAATACAAATAATATTCACAAAACAAACCAATTATAAATTATTTGTCCGCGACACCGTGTCAGAAACTATCATAGCAAGTCGAGCGCAATTACATGCTGCCAAACCCCGAAAGCGCGGCAACTCGCGGGAGCGTCACACAAAACACCTGCTCCACTGCACTACCCCAGCCAGACCCTCTCTGCCCGCGCTCCACGCGGCAGAGTTAACACTACCAAAGATCCTAAACACTTTTGTTCTCCGCACGATATATATATATATATATATATATATATATATATATAGTAAAACAATTACAATATATAAAGACACAGAAATGTCATATATTCAGGTAACAAAAATAAGGGAAACAAATTTATACTACAATAGATGGAAATAGGAGGATATGCATTTCCGGCGTTACAAGTGTAAGAGGTTAGGCCTTTGGTTCAAAGCTTGTCAGCTGACCCCGAAAAATAGCAAAAGCAATGTAATGAGGGTGAATACTTGTAACATTCCTGTATCTTTTTCACTGCGCTCTCGTCGACTAATCAGTAACTATCAAGTACGTAGTAGTGTGTATGCTCAGCGATTTAGGGTGGAACGACAACTATCTAGCCGTGGGGACCGTAGGTTTACTGAAAGAATTGTACAAAACTTTAAGTGATACATAAAGTGACCGCTCACAAGCTCAACGTTCAACAAGTTCTTGATACTTGTGTGACTTAGGTGCATATTGAGTTGCATTACCTAAAGAGGTAGGGATGCTTCCTATACGTACTGCATGCCTTGCCACGCATATGTTGAATCAGTTAACACCTTGTGTTCAGTCATTGTTCCATCGATGGAGACTGCGTACAGTAGGGGCAAGACACGTCATCACTACTGTTATATCCTAGCCAGTAATGCCAACCGAGCCCGCTGCCAAAAGGTTGGCAGCATCGAAGTCCGGACGCCGTCCGCATAAGCAGCGCCAGCGATACAGGAAATCGCCGCAAGTCTGCGCGCGCCACCGCTGGCTTCTGGCTTCTTAAGCGCTGGAGTCGCGAGCGCTAGGACAGTTCTGGATTCGCCGCTCAGTTGTATACTCGCCACCGAATTGTGTACCTGCTAGTCAGTTGTGTGTTCATCGCAGCAGAGTTGTTGTTTGTCGTCAGCCGACGCTGACCTAGCCGCTCCGACTCGAACTAGACAGATTTCTGTAGACCATGTTCACCACTGTGTTCTGTATCGTCGTTAATAAAGGTAAGTACCGACTTTCATTTAATCCGAGTGTTTGGGTTTTCATCTTTCTGTTCACTGTTCCAGCGGACCGGTCGGCCCGCTATTAAATGTGTGGCGGTGACTTCGTAGGCCGTTTCTACAGCAAAGTGTTGTCGCTACGAAGGCCGTCACAAAAACTACCTTACATCCTCATTAATCCCAGCCGTAAATCTTTAATCATTACTGTTTTCCACTCTTGGGTCTCACACATACTGCGTATTATCGGATTTTCTCTATAGTTTATACATATCTTCCTGATAATATCTGGCACCTTACACCGTTTTATGTTGATGACTCCATCTTTTAGTTCCATAACTTCTGTGTAGGACCCGTGGTCTAGAGATAGCGTCTTTGATTCATAATCAAAACGTCTTCGGTCCCGGGTTCGATCCCCGCCACTGCCTAAATTTTGATAAATAACCAGCATTGGCGGCCGAAGACTTCCGGCATCAGAAGTCAGCCTCATTCTGCCAACGGTCTTGTCAAAGAGGGCGGAGGAGCGGATAGAGGTTCAGGGCACTCTCTTGTCCTAGGGGTGGGAAATTGCTCCTAAAGGCGGAAGAATCAGCAATGATCAACGACATGAGGATGCAGAAGGCAATGGAAACCACTGCATTAAAGACACGTAACGTGTATCCACAGGACATGTGGCCCGTAATTGAAGAAGTATCATGATGATCTCTCCATTGACAAAAGATTCCGGAATAGTCCCCCATTCGGATCTCCGGGAGGGGACTGCCAAGGGGGAGGTTACCATGAGAAAAAGATTGAATAATCAACGAAAGGATAACGTTCTGCGAGTCGGGGCGTGGAATGTCAGAAGCTTGAACGTGGTAGGGAAACTAGAAAATCTGAAAAGGGAAATGCAAAGGCTCAATCTAGATATAGTAGGGGTCAGTGAAGTGAAGTGGAAGGAAGACAAGGATTTCTGGTCAGATGAGTATCGGGTAATATCAACTGCAGCAGAAAATGGTATAACAGGTGTAGGATTCGTTATGAATAGGAAGGTAGGGCAGAGGGTGTGTTACTGTGAACAGTTCAGTGACCGGGTTGTTCTAATCAGAATCGACAGCAAACCAACACCGACAACGATAGTTCAGGTATACATTCCGACATCCCAAGCTGAAGATGAACAGATAGAGAAGGTGTATGAGGATATTGAAAGGGTAATGCAGTATGTAAAGGGGGACGAAAATCTAATAGTCATGGGCGACTGGAATGCAGTTGTAGGGGAAGGAGTAGAAGAAAAGGTTACAGGAGAATATGGGCTTTGGACATGGAATGAAAGAGGAGAAAGACTAATTGAGTTCTGTAACAAGTTTCAGCTAGTAATAGCGAATACCCTGCTCAAGAATCACAAGAGGAGGAGGTATACTTGGAAGAGGCCTGGAGATACGGGAAGATTTCAATTAGATTACATCATGGTCAGACAGAGATTCAGAAATCAGATACTGGATTGTAAGGCGTACCCAGGAGCAGATATAGACTCAGCTCACAATATAGTAGTGATGAAGAGTAGGCTGAAGTTCAAGACATTAGTCAGGAAGAATCAATACGCAAAGAAGTGGGATACGGAAGTACTAAGGAATGACGAGATACGTTTGAAGTTCTCTAACGCTATAGATACAGCAATATGGAATAGCGCAGTAGGCAGTACAGTTGAAGAGGAATGGACGTCTCTAAAAAGGGGCAATCCCAGAAGTTGGGAAGGAAAACATAGGTAGAAAGAAGGTAGCTGCGAAGAAACCATGGGTAACAGAAGAAATACTTCAGTTGATTGATGAAAGGAGGAAGTACAAACACGTTCCGGGAAAATCAGGAATACAGAAATACAAGTCGCTGAGGAATGAAATAAATAGGATGTGCAGGGAAACTAAGACGAAATGGCTGCAGGAAAAATGTGAAGACATCGAAAAAGGTATGATTGTCGGAAGGACAGACTCAGCCTACAGGAAAGTCAAAACAACCTTTGGTGACATTAAAAGCAACGGTGGTAACATTAGGAGTGAAACGGGAATTCCACTGTTAAATGCAGAGGAGAGAGCAGATAGGTGGAAAGAATACATTGATAGCCTCTATGAGGGTGAAGATTTGTCTGGTGTGATAGAGGAAGCAACAGGAGTCGATTTAGAAGAGATAGGGGATCCAGTATTAGAATCGGAATTTAAAAGAGCTTTGGAGGACTTACGGTCAAATAAGCCAGAAGGGATAGATAACATTCCATCAGAATTTCTAAAATCATTGGGAGAAGTGGCAACAAAATGAATATTCACGTTTGGTGTGTAGAATATATGAGTCTGGCGACATACCATCTGACTTTCGGAAACGCATCATCCACAAAATTCCGAAGACGGCAAGAGCTGACAAGTGCGAGAATTATCGCACAATAAGCTTAACAGGTCATGCATCGAAGCTGCTTACAAGAATAATATACAGAACAATGGAAAAGAAAATTGAGAATGCGCTAGGTGACGATCAGTTTGGCTTTAGGAAAAGTAAAGGGACGAGAGAGGCAATTCTGACGTTACGGCTAATAATGGAAGGAAGGCAAAAGAAAAATCAAGACACTTTCATAGGATTTGTCGACCTGGAAAAAGCGTTCGACAATATAAAATGGTGTAAGATGTTCGAGATTCTGAAAAAGGTAGTGGTAAGCTATAGGGAGAGACGGGTCATATACAATATGTACAAGAACCAAGAGGGAATAATAAGAGTGGACGATCAAGAACGAAGTGCTCGTATTAAGAAGGGTGTAAGACAAAGCTGTAGCCTTTCGCCCCTACTCTTCAATCTGTACATCGAGGAAGAAATGATGGAAATTAAAAGAAAGGTTCAGGAGTGGAATTAAAATACAAGGTGAAAGGATATCAATGTTACGATTCGCTGATGACTTTGATATCGTGAGTGGAAGTGAAGAAGAATTAAATGATCTGCTGAACGGAATGAACAGTCTAATGAGTACACAGTATGGTTTGAGAGTAAATCGGAGAAAGACGATGGTAATGAAAACTAGTAGAAATGTGAACAGCGAAAAACTTAACATCAGGATTGATGGTCACGAAGTCAATGAAGTTAAGGAATTCTGCTACCTAGGCAGTAAAATAACCAATGACGGACGGAGCAAGGAGGACATCAAAAGCAGACTCGCTATGGCAAAAAAGGCATTTCTGGCCAAGAGAAGTCTACTAATATCAAATAACGGCCTTAATTTGAGGAAGAAATTTCTGAGGATGTATGTCTGGAGTACAGCATTGTATGGTAGTGAATCATGGACTGTGGGAAAACCGGAACAGAAGAGAATCGAAGCATTTGAGCTGTGGTGCTACAGACGAATGTTGAAAATTAGGTGGACTGATAAGGTAAGGAATGAGGAGGTTCTAGGCAGAATCGGAGAGGAATGGAATATGTGGAAAACACTGATAAGGAGAAGGGACAGGATGATTGGACATCTGCTAAGACATGAGGGAATGACTTCCGTGGTACTAGAGGGAGCTGTAGAGGGCAAAAACTGTAGAGGAAGATAGAGATTGGAATACGTCAAGCAAATAATTGAGGTCGTAGGTTGCTACTCTGAGATGAAGAGGTTAGCACAGGAAAGGAATTCGTGGCGAGCCGTATCAAACCAGTCAGTAGACTGATGTCTGAAAAAAAGAAAAAATTATGTATGTGGCTTATCTTTTCTGAACTTTTAGTTCCATTATCAAGCGCCGGCCGGAGTGGCCGAGTGGTTCTAGGCGCTACAGTTTGGAACCGCGCGACCTCTACGGTCGCAGGTTCGAATCCTGCTTCGGGCATGGATGTTTGAGATGTCCTTAGGTTAGTTAAGTTTAAGTAGTTCTATGTTCTAGGGGACTGATGACCACAGCAGTTAAGTTCCATAGTGCTCAGAGCCATTATCAAGCCTGACGTCAGAATTGCCTTTCTGGTGCCTTTTCCATTCCTGAAGCCAAACTTATCGTCCTCTAACTGATCGTCAGTTTCATTTTCTATTCTTTCCTGTGATGTACTGCTCAACAACATCGATGCGTGAACTATTAAGCTGACTGTGTCATAGTTTTCGAAATAATCTGTCTTTGCTTTCTTCGGAATTGTGTAGATGAATATATTTTTTCAAGTGTCCTATGGTAAGTCATCAGATTCTTAGATTATACACACCAATCTGAACAGTCGTTTTGTTGCCCTCCGACTAGTAACTTTAGAAACTTCTACAGAATATTATGTACCCCTACCACCATATTTTATCCATTTTAATACTAGATTCCGAGTGTCTTCCACATCGACTCCCATCTCTTCTTATTTCACGTGATGAGACAGTTAATCGCTCTCGAGGTGACTTTAAGAGTTCTCGTTTGACCTCTCCACCTATTCGTCTGTGACTAACAGAGGGATTCCTCTTGTATTATTAAAAGTTGACGCTAACGCTTTTCCCTTTAATTCCACCTCATGTTGCTTCGGCTTTCCTTAATATTGGATGAGTTCTTCCGACAATCATTTATCTGTGGGAGGTGGGGGGGGAGAATTTTACTAATGTGTTGCTCGTCTACGTAAACCGCGACAGAGTACTTCTACGCCCCATATCGCTCGATTGTTTTGGATCATAAGCAGCTCCCCTTAACGGAAAATATCGATGTAATTCAGTGCACTTCGAGATTGGTAGCAGTAGTCTCGATCAACGTGCGAAACGTATGAAAGTGCTCCGTGGACACAAATGAGAATTCTTGGAAGAAGGAAGACGCTCTTTTCGCGAAACATTGTTAAAGAAATCTAGAGATCTTCCATTTGTAACTGACTGCGTTAAGATTCTACTGCGCCAATGTATTTATCGTGTATCGATAAGAGAAATCAGGGTTCGTACGAAAGAATATGGAATGTCATCTTTCCCTCACTCCATTCTCGAGTGGAACTGGAAAGGAACTGATTTATAGTGGTATAAGATAACATGCATTTTTAACTATCGGCTGTTTATTTGTCCCATGCGTCATCTACCGGTTTCGGTTATTATCCAGCACGTGGGGCACAACATATTAGGTAAAAGCATCCCATACTCCTTTGAAGCTGAACAATATCGAAATTATCTTGCGAAATTGTACAAACAACTGACATAATTTGTCTCAGAATTCTGACAGTCATGTCTCATGTCAAATAGCTATTTGTCATGACATTTGCCTGTCTGTATTCTAAGATGGGTAAAATGCGTTTAATAAGATACTTTAGGCTGTTCAATCTCAGATTATGGAAACATTATGCGCAAGATACTCTCTGGATGCACTGCATTGCAGATTATCGAGTGTAAAAGTAAATGTAAAATATGCAATTCAAATGAAAAATTATACCATCAATAACAATAGGAAATTAAAAATAGTGAAAGGTTGAACAGAAAACGAATAATTAAATCATTTGCTTTTAATTGTACAAATTATACTTGTGCAGTACATTTTTGTGTTGACATGTTTCATAGGTCTACTCTGCATCGACATCTATACAACGCAAGCCATCTTACGATGTTTGGGGAAGGTTACTTCGTGTACCAAAATCAGTCCCGCATTCTGCTGATTCAGTCATGATTGCTTCGGGAGAAGAATGATTGCTAGTAAGCTCCCGAATACTCTCGAATATCTCTGAGTTTACTTCCACGGTCATTTCGAGTTATATACGTAGCAGGATTAATATATTGGTTGATTCTTGAAGAAACATGCTGTCGGAAGTTTAGCAGTAAACCACACCGTGATGCAAAAAGCCTCTCTTTCAGCGTCTGCCACCGGAATTTACTAATCACTAGCGTGCTGTTCTCGTACTTATTAAATGTACCTCTAACGAAATGCCTTGCTCTTCTTTGGAGCTTTTCTATTTCCTTCATGAATCCAATCTGGTATGGATCCCAGACTAACGAGCAAAATTCAGTTATAGGCGAACCAATACTACGTACGCAAACTCCTTTGTGGACTGAGTACGTTTGTTGAGAAATCTTCCTGTCAAACTAGTCTGACACCTGCCCTACTTGCTATTGGTTTTGTGACGTCCTTAAATATCTCTATATGCATAAACCGAGATACTTTATCGAAGAAATGCTTCTAGTAATTGTTCCGCAATCGTATAATCTTGGAATAATGGGTTTTTCTTTGTTTTTGCGGGCAATACTTTGCATTTGTTTATGAGAAGGGTCAGTTGTTAATCCCTGACATAAATGTCGATATTCTGCAGGCGTTCCGTACTTCGCTACAATTTTCGTCGTTGCGACATCACTGTGTACAACAGCATCATCCGCGAAAATTCTCACAGAACTTCTGACATTATCCATTAGATAAATATTAGATAAATTATATCACGAACTAAAATATCGGCCGAATCTATAAATCACATAACTTACGTAACAGGAAGACTGCTTAATTTCGTTTCCCTGAATCAACTCTTAGGTTTAACTCGACGTTTCAGCCCATGCCGACACCTACCGACGCGGGAAACCGGCCTTCTATGGAAGTGGGCGCCGCCGGAAGGCCAGGCCTCCGGTGTTTTCTGGCGGTGCGGGGCATTCTGCAGCCGGCTGTGCAGGTGGGAGGGTGGGCGGTGCCTGTGGGATTACGAGCCGGCTTAACGGCCGGAAATCATCTTTGAAGTCGTAGAATGCAAATTACGCGTGTAATCCCGGCTCCGGGCGCCCGAGTGCCGCCGGGAATCTGCGCTTTTTTCACCTCTCGCACCTGCAGTGAAATTCCGCGGCAACTCCCAGCCGCCGGCGGCTTGAGGCCGTAGCAGCCTTCTTCTCCAGAAACACGACACTCGAAAATCCTCTGCGTAATGTACTACAAACGTGCTCCGCATACGACACTCTGCTGCTGCTCCCACCAAAATGTGATTACCTCCTGAGTTAATAACTACATGTTTACGAGAGGTTTTAAGCGAGTGTTGTGAGCTTACTCCATTTTAAATAATACGAAACTGCCATTCTGGAGCCGCGGGGCAGCAAAATATTTACCGAGGAAATGCGATACTCCTTCGTTTGTTTCGGCATTACTTTCAATGATCCTTCGTATCTAAATTTACGAGATACATTAGATTATAAAGGCACATTGTTCTCTACTTCCACTGTTAGTAGACACGGGGCTGCAAGAAACATACAATTTCTAATCTTTTGCGGTTGTTTCTGTGATGGTAGTAAGCTCGAAGGTTAGTTTGACGCTGCTTCAAACGCTAGTCCATTCTATGCAACGTTCTTCACCTCTGCATAATAACCGCAACTTTCATCCATTTCAGAATGCTTGCAACATTAAATCCGTACTGTGAATTTAAAATTTTTACTCCAGGTTTCCTTACCTTCGCGTGACCTTCGCAAATATGTATCAACAGAGAGGGGGGGAGGGAGGGGGGGGGGCACGAAAATCTCAAACTGACGTTTGAGTGTGTCAGTAGCGAGACATTGCGTGACACAATAACTCAGTTTTATAGGTGACACAAAGAACTTATTTGATCCTACGGAACTAACGGTTATCATAAATAATTGGCTCTAAGCACTACGGGACTTAACATCTAAGGTCATCTGCCCCTAGGCATAGAACTACGTGAACCTAACTAACCTAAGGACATCATACACATCCATGCCCGTGGAAGGATTCGAACCAGTGACCGTAGCAGCCGCGTGGCTCCGGGCTGAAGCGCCTAGAACCGCTCGGTCATAGCGGCCGGCTCATAATAATTCCCTAACGAATAAGAACTCCAGATCTCAGGTACATGCAGATGACCTTCTTGCTCGTCCCCCCCCCCCCCCAAACACACACATTGAAGATGCCTTTTCCTTATGTTGCGAAACTGACGAAACTTACATACCTGAAGATGCACCGTATCGACCGATAATTTAATTCAGTAAAACTGATGCAAAAATTCTGTTTCCGACTCTGGAGCTAGCAGCCACATAAAGTTCATAAAATTTTACTATTTCTCGTGTGTGGGTATCGGCTTTGCATCAATTTTGGCTGTGAAAGCACGATCGCTGTTATGTACACAGTAGCTTAAACAAATTAAATTTCCTTCTTTCAATTTAATGTCTGACGTAACATGAATTGTTCTTTTTTTAATTTTTTATTTATGATCCTGAATTTACTTCACCGAGAGTCCAGTTCTTCCTGCCACTACATTTCCACTACTTATTTCTATATTTAATGGTTCAAATGGTTCAAATGGCTCTGAGCACTATGGGACTTAACATCTTAGGTCATCAGTCCCCTAGAACTTAGAACTACTTAAACCTAACTAACCTAAGGACATCACACACATCCATGGCCGAGGCAGGATTCAAACCTGCGACCGTAGCAGTCCCGTGGTTCCGGACTGCAGCGCCTAGAACCGCATGGCCACCGCGGCCGGCTATATTTAATGCATCTAATACTTTTTATGAGTCAGTAACCTTATTACCAGCTGATCTCCAGCCCGTAAAAGAAAAGTCCTTTTTTCTTCATGATAACATCATTTCCTTTCTGCGTGGATATCGCAAAGGGGAACCACTACGCTTCCAGAATATCTGAACCCAATTCGTACACCACAAAATACACCAGCAGATCCATGGGAGATACAGCGGCAGTGGATTCCCCTCCCTATCAGCCGCTAACAACATCAACATGAGAAGGCCGTGTTGCTACCGTTGCAAGATCAAATTATACCGAGACTGTTGCTCTGAGACTAATGAAAAACCTCTAGTTCCTTTTCTGAAACAATTCAATGGCTTGGGCTTTCTACAGACGCTACTATGTTACGTGTCATAACGACGCACACACCATCTCATCAAAACAACGCCCAAGGTTTTTGTAAGCATCTTAATCAGTAAAGGTTTGAAATCAAATTTATTAGTTCAGAATTTTCTGAAAAATTATCATGATAGGAAAATGCCTTATGTTCTTTTTTAATTCTTGGGAATAAAAATTCTTTATAAGATTGACTTTTCACCCTCACAAATTTTGACTGCAGTGGATCTGCTGTCGCTTCTGTATCAGTAATTTTTTTTGTCTGTTCCTTCCAACAAATATATATGCTCTTTCCACATTGGCGTGGCTATTAATAGATCGTCAGAGTACAATGTTTCCTTTTTCAGTAAGTCAGCTCATTAGACGTGTATGGGGCACTAATGAATACATCTGAACCTACATGGAATCCGCATGGCTACACAAAAAGTTAATAACTCCTTCCCCCAAATATGAAAGGAATCTAGGTCTCTATTGATAGGCTTATGTGCCAGTGCAAATATATCCAAATCGATGAGGGTGTTCTTAACTCAATGGTACACTTCATACAACTCCCCTGGTTTAGTTCATGTGGAAAAAATAAATCTAATCTTGAATCTAAATCTAGGCGAGGATTTTCACTGGGCTTCACCACAGCTAGTTGAGGGCTGCAGTAGGCTGACTTTAGGGCTCTATTTGTCTGCACTTTACTGTATTTCCTTTGTGATAGGACTCTATTAGTTTGCAGTTGAGAATTTACTGTATTTCATTTGTGACTGTAACTGTCTTGGTCTGTGGAATAGGTCTAATGACCTTAATGTCGACAGGAAGTTGAACCCAATCTTCCATTTTCTACGGAACAAGAGTGTGACAATGCTTGTTGATTGCGTATTCATGACTGTCTGCTCCAACTACTGACCAGAAATAAGGTATTTTAGGAAATTTTGGGAGAGTTCAGCAGAAAATTTGAACCCTATAAGAAGGAGTTAAAAGTTGGGTAACAGCACGGAGGAATCTTCTGTTGAGTGGCACTGATATCTTCACAGAAAATGATAGGGATTGAGGGAGAAGATATGATCTAAAACCGGCGTGCTTCTGGGTGAAGAAAATTTTCTGTAGAATGACATGTTTAAGAGATAACGTTCAGTGGAATTTCTCGGTATAGTCACTCAGTGATAGCTTAGTCTTTTTGATGAACCTTAAGACGCCATTAGTGACGTTATTGCTGATCTGACCCCATGACAACTTCAGGTTATTAAATGTTGCTTTGATTCACCATCCAGGCTTAGCTGGTTTTCCTGCAGGCTAGTGTGTATTCACAGGAGCATTCGTATTTTTTCTGAAGCCAGTCTTCCATTCGTCCTCTGTTGCTACTATTGCAATCTGATGCAGTTACTAGACGAAATACTGATTTTGTTACCAACAGTTCATTCCGATCCCACCGTTATCCGGTTAAAATACAATTTCTTGGAAGTCGCCTCTGTACTTGGGCCAAATGCAAAATATCACCTACGTTTGGAAGCTGACCCTTCGTGTTACTATTATCTGAACGGTGAATGTGCCTTCTGTACAACCCTCAGTAGCTGATAGCACTTTAGAGTCGCTGTGTCACTTACTGCGCAGCGCCTCCCGCTCGAGGTTCCATTCCTCCCTCGGTCACGTGTGTGTGTGTGTGTGTGTGTGTGTGAATGTGTGTGTGTGTTGTTCTTAGCATAAGTCTGTATAATGAGAGCAGACCATTCAACCGACGACAGCTGTCGGTCATCCGCCACACACTGACTACTCATGGGGATGAAGAAGGTAGCAGCCCAAGACACAAGCCACCGCAGAGCGACACCCACCGATCGCCCAGTCTACACTGTCAACAGCTGATTTAAGAATTTGGTTACATCTAACTGACAAGTCAATTATCCAGTGAAACCTTCTGTGCCATGCCTTTGAGGTAAACTGTTTCGTTATTACTGCCTGTGTTCTCCTCTCAATCCTTCCAATGTTTTACACACATATAGTGAAAGGTTGACTTTTAGTGGAGCATGGAATTTTCGGATTCAAAAGTAGCCTTAACACATAATACACAATAAAGGATGACCAATTCCTGTTCTACAGAATGCGTTTGGCTATACATGTATCCACTACGACACCCTCTCTTGCACTTCCTCATCCAACTGAAACCGACGTCGGCATAGGTATGAGACAAGGCATTGCGTATTTCAAATGCTGGTACATTAATAATCGGAGTAACTGCTAGAATGTTGAATGCAAGCACTGAAACGCGTTGTGTTGCACAGGTACCGGATGTCAGTTTCTATCATGAAATTCAATGCCTTTTACTGTTAGTCGGTCAATATGGGAATGGTTTAATGCTGGCTGTCGACTACACTGTAGCGCTCACCTGATGATGTCTCATATGTGTTCAATTCGAGACAGATGTAGTGATCAAGCAGGCCAAGGCAACATGTCGTCACTCTGTAGGGCTCTGAGCACTATGGGACTTAACATCTGTGGTCATCAGTCCTACACTCTGTAGGGCATGTTGGGCTACAACAGTGGTATGTGGGTGAACGTTATCCTCTTTCTAAACATCCCTTGGAATAATGTGGGCCGGCCGCTGTGGCCGAGCTGGTCTAGGCGTTTCAGTCAAGAACCGCGCGACTGCTACGGTCGCAGGTTCGAATCCTGCCTCGGACATGGATTTCCTTAGGTTAGGTTTAAGTAGTTCTAACTTCTAGGGGACTGGTGACCTCAGATGTTAAGTCCCATAGTGCTCAGAACCATTTGAACCATTTTTTGAATTATGTTCATGATTTTAAACACAACAGGTGGAGTCACAAGACTTCTGTAGAAATTTATAGTCCGTGTGCATGGGATAGCTGCGAGAGTATTCCTGCTGTTATACAAAATCGCACCCCAGACCAGAATTTCATGTATAGGTCTAGTGAGTCTAGCACACAAACGACATGTTGGTTGCAGGCCCTCGACTGGCTTCAAAATGTGTGTGTGTGTGAATTCCTAAGGAACCAAACTGCTGAGGTCACCGGTCCCTAGACTTACACACTATTTAAACTAACTTATGCTAAGAACAACAAACACACACAACCATGACCGAGGGAGGAATGGAAGCCTCCATTAAGCCCTCCAATGACCTCTCACTTGGCATTATGGAAGTCGCAAATGACAATAGTTACGGTCAGTGGTATCCATGCTACAGTGTTTATGGCTTGCAGCTATCCCTCAAGTAATCGATTTGTAACAGTTATTTGGGTCACTATGGTGCCAACTGCTTCTCAGATTGTTGCTGCAGATGCAGAACAATGTGCCAGAGCCCCACAGCGAGCATGGAGTTGATACCTCTCAATAGAGCCACGTGACCCTCCAGACCCAGTCTTTTTCTGACCGTACATTACTTGCCGCCAGAAAACATGTACAGTGGCTGCATTCCTGCCAAGTTCTTATGCAGTAAGCAGAAGGAACATGCAGCTTCTCGTAGACCTATTACACATTCTCCTTCGAACTCAGTGAGATGTTAATAGTAGCATCTGCGTCGCCTTAATAGCTTTCTTGACTAACAGGAAATCACCTCCTTTACTCTCAAACGTAACTAATGCTCATGACTGTTACAGCGCATATTTAAAACAAACCTGATATGCATTACCTTATGCGGCTAGCGTGAAATTTGAATAGATATCATCTTCTAGATGTAGAAACATGCGTACCAACTTTCGATTATGTCGCACAATTCCTTCTTGGCGTCGCGAAATTTTTCCAGTCAGTATCTGCTGTTTTACCACTAATACCCTGTATCTTCACCCAGTGCCCACATTAAAAACAGGATGCTCTTTCTGACATCGTAGAATCAGAACAAGCTCCCTTCCATATAAGCAACTTTCTCAAAATTTTTCCTGTCTGTTTTGGAAATTATACCTTACAAGTAAAATTTAAATGTCTAATTTCAATATTCCGTTAATTTCAGACTGATGCTTCAAATTTACTTTTGAATATGCACAGCGGTATACAAGCTATGTTGATACCCGCTGTTGAAAACATCAATCAGATTTAGCAAACTTTTAGCGATGCTGCATTCCTGGCATTTAATAGTAAGTTGACTCTGTGCATGGAGACAGTGGGCCAGTGTAAGTAATGTGCTACATTCGTTCAAGCGGAGTACACATAAGCATGTAACTCACCGAACAAGCAGGTAATGCACCTACAATAAGATATCTTACAACACATGAGAAACTCATAGTCTAGAACTGACGAGTGCAGTAAGTGATTCTCACCTTTCGATCATCCTGGACCATTTCACTTCACTGATAGAGAGAGTTTTTGGCTCGAGGACCCTTTCTATGCAGACTTGCATGATATGCCCCTGTACCAATGTTTTAATTCTCCATAGTATGTAGTTTTGAAGTATAAAAGATCTAAGTATGCCCGATTCCTGAATTCTTGTACAGAAAAAGAATATTAAGGGTCATCAGAACAGCTCGCCTTTTGCGACACTGCGAGAGAAATAACGTTTTGTGAGTACATACGGTGTATCAAATGGAATTGCAAAATCTGCCAAACACAAAGCAAGCAAAGATATTGCAGTAAATAAAGTGAGTCCACAGGTTTCCATTTTAGGTCGAATCCTATTCCCTTTACGTTTAAATGAACTTCCTTTTAACATTCAATAAGCAAACTGGTAATGTTTGCAGGTGATACTAATAATTCAATAAATCCCATTAGAGAGAAAGCAACAGAAAAGTTGGTAAATGATATTTTATGAGGCTCTCTAAAAATTCATTCTCTCTACCTTTTCTAGAAACACACTGTATTTAGTTCTCTACAACAAACAGAGTGGTACCAAACAATTGAAGTAGCCCTTGAGCAGGAGTCAGTAAATAGGGTAGAATGTTCCCAATTTTTGGTCGTGCGTCTGTAAGAAAACATTGGATGTAAGAAGCACATTAGTGAGTTTCTCAAACTATTAAGTTCAGCTACTTTTGCTCTTCATATAATTGTTAAGCTTGGAAACGAATGTATCAACCTTGTAATATATTTTGTACGTTTCCACTCACTAACGCGTTATGGGATAATTTTCTGGGGTGTCATCGCTTCAAAACAAAGTACTGGGTACACAAAGGAGAGTAGTAAGTACAGTATGTGGTGTTCACCAACGAAGGTCAAGTAGATACCTCTTCAACGAGCAAGGTATTTTAATATGTGTGTGTGTGTAATAGTATTCGTCATGAATAATCCACTACAGTTTGAGAAGAACGATGATGTCTGTACCGAAAACATACAGGGAGAAATGACTTATTACCAATTGTTTAAGTTGTCAGTGGCTCAGAAAGGACTTCAATGTGCAGGAACCAAAATTTTTGCTTATTTGACCAATGAAGTAAATGTGCAACAGGTAGCGAAGCAAGTTTTAAATTTATTTTAAAATAATTTCTCCTGGACAACTACTTCTGTCTCACTGACTAAGACTAATTTCCACTTAAAGACTGGTAGCCAGTAAAAAAGAATGTAGCTGCATGATGAGGACTGAAAATTATAACGTTTTCATTAATGTTAACACTAATCGTGTGTTAGTATTCTGTAAACTGATTCTTTGAATATTATTTCGGTAAAAGAATCATTCAAATTATTTATGGTACATGTAGCTGACTAACTCATGAACGATCTGTTTTCATACAAATGTATTAATCACTTCGATATGAACTATTGTCCCAGTCATTACAAATATACTAGACATATAATCTTTTCCGAAGTCCACACCTGACTGAGGACCTAACTTGGTTCAAACTTCACTCAGTGTTTACTCCAATCCTTTGTTACTGTGTTCAACTAATTTAACTGCATTTGTGAGGCCGGATTTTGAGTAACCTAATTTAATTTTTTTATTTTATTTTGTTCCATATATAGGTGAAAATTTTTCTGACGAATCTTGACAAAATAAGTCAATTACAAAAGTTACAATTTTTCCAAAGCAGTATCATTTTCTTAAGGGGAGACAGTGGCAGCCTTGCACTGAAATTTTTTTAAATCCATATGTTTGCCATTTTTTTTCAATATGTAAGTAGGCTGTTTAGGGTTTTATATTGGTAACGCCATGTAGCTCTCTGTATGAAAATCACTGGCTGTGCTGTGTGCAGTATGTTGCTGGGTGGCATTGCTGTAATATTTGCTATTGTAGTGTTGGGCAGCTGGATGATAACAGCATGTAGCGTTGCGCAGTTGGAGGTGAGCCGCCAGCAGTGGTGGATGTGAGGAAGTGAGACGGCGGATTTTTTAGAGCGGATGATCTGGACGTGTGTCCATCAGAAACAGTACATTTGTAAGAATGGATGTCATGAACTGCTATATATATTATGACTTTTGAACACTATTTTTGGTACTGAAAGTCACTTTGTATTACTCTGTTAAGCCAGTTTTACTACTGATTTATTTTTCTTGTTGCTGCACATTGGCTCATATTAGTTGTAATGTTGCATTTGCTATGCTAATTCGGATTTGCTGCTGTTTGCTTTGCCAATTTGCATTTTTCTTGTCATTGCTGTTTGTGTTAATTTGTTTTGTGCTGCTGCATTGTCTCGTCCCTTAGTTTAGCATCTGAGCTCAGTAGATTTAAGTTAGCTTAAGATGGGGTAGGCTAAATAAGAGAACAAGTTGTGATGAATTGGAAGAAATGCATTGAGAAGCTATAACGAAATGGTTTGGCCAAAGAAGTATTTTGAAAGAGGATATGAACAAAACAAGTAAGGTTTAGGGACAGCAGGTTTAGGTAGGATTTCCTTGGAAATAAATGATGAGGTAAGATAATGGAAAATAAATAATGAGGTAAGAAATATGTGAACATATAAACACAGAAAGCATGCTTGGATAGGATTTTTTTGGTGGAAACAAATGTTGAGATAAGAGGCAAGATCTACGGAATGAAGTTTTGGGTTGGATTGCAGTACCGAATGTTACACTGAAAACCAACCCTGTCCTTTCCTTTTGTGTTTTACACTATGTGTTTGTGTACCCTTGTGTAAATGTGTTCTGGCTGTCTTTATGTGTTTATCTGATAAGACTTATATTGTAGAATTTTTCTAATACTCAGCTACATTCACTAGGATGAGGAATACTGTTACCCTCAAATATAATTTGCGTTTATAATATGTTATTTACTTTGTAAAGATGTTTAGACATTATTTATTTTGTTCTCTTTTAATGCTTATGTGTGAAGTTGATGTTTCAAAAGTTATTCTGATCTTTTATGTATTTACTTCTGTCACAATTCCTGTAGCACTGATGTATATGTTTAATTCTATTCTTTTGTAAAGCCCGTACTGCTACAAATGTTATCTGTATTGTTATGTTCTTTAATGATGTATTTTGTACCTTTGTTATTGTATTCTCATATTATAAAATTGTAATTGACACAAGTTCATCAAATTAAGTAACTTGTAAGCATTCATTTCACTGCAGATATTTCTGTTGGTCATAGTATATGCGCAATATTTGATAAGAAAAGAGGACTGTTAGTGTTCGGACGTGTGTTAATAATTCAGCAAGGGACTGATTAACAGCATTGCTGGTTCTAAGGACAATTCCAAAAACTTTGTGAGTGCACAAGTGGTGGTTTATGGACTTGCTATATTGTCCGAAAGACTCTTCGATGGTGATTGTGCACCTGCACAGTTGCAACAGATGGCTGCTGGCCGTCACTACAAGGACTACAGTGGGTCTGCATCTTTGATGGCCCACCAATACCATTATTTCTACAAGGAGTACAGTGGGTCTACACATTTGATGACTCACCAATACCATTATTTTTACAAGGACTGCAATGGGACTGCACTTCTGGTTGCCCACCAATACCATACTCTCTACCAAGACTATCTGCTCTGTGATGACCTACCTACCAATAATCTTCAAAACTTCGACTGACTCTGCTGTGGGTTTGCTCTGTTGTGGACCATTACCTGTCTGCATGTCAAGAGTCAGCACTGTCTTTCCGTTGGAAAGACAACACTACTTCTTCGAGACAGCATGGATATCCACTACTTCCGTGTGCATTTTCTTTTACTGCTCAGACTTTGAGAAAAAAACTGCAATTATACTGTGATGAATGATCAGGACTGTCTTTATAGACTGTGAGAAAATTTTAGCTTTTGACCAACATTGTATCAATAAGTGTGTGCATTTGATATCTTTGTTATTGTAATTATGAAAAATTTTATGAAATCATTATTGGCCACTGCCCAAAACAATTTGCAAAATTTTTTGTGGGGAGCATGGGGGCTATGTAAGTAGGCTGTTTAGGTTTTTATATTGGTAACGCCATGTAACGCTCTGTATGAAAATCATTGGCTGTGCTGTGTGCAGTCTGTGGCTGGGTGGCATTGTTGTAATATTCGCTATTGTAGTGTTGGGCAGCTGGATGTTAACAGCACGTAGCGTTGCGCAGTTGGAGGTGAGCCGCCAGCAGTGGTGGATGTGGGGAAGTGAGATGGCGGATTTTTGAGAGCGGGTGATCTGGACGTGTGACCATCAGAAACAGTACATTTGTAAGAATGAATGTCATGAACTGCTATATATATTATGACTTTTGAACACTATTAAGGTAAATACATTGTTTGTTCTCTATCAAAATCTTTCTTTTGCTAAATATGCCTATCAGTAGTTAGTGCCTTCAGTAGTTTGAATCTTTTATTTAGCTGTCTGTAGTGGCGCTCGCCGTATTCCAGTAGTTCGAGTAACGAAGGTTTTTGTGAGGCAAGTGATTTGTGAAACGTATAGGTTAATGTTAGTCAGGGCCATTCTTTTGTAGGGATTTCAGAAAGTCAGATTGCGTTGTGCTAAAAATATTGTGTGTCAGTTTAAGCACAGGCATGTATAATTGTTTAAAGGGGACGTTTCAAATGTCATTGAAATTTTGCACACTTATGTATAGAGATCTAATATGATTTTTTTAAAAAAAATCTGAACTTTTAGCAACAACCTAATGCAGTGAGATAAATTTGAATTTTTTATTGAATTATTATTTTAAGGTACACTTTTTCATAATTTCAAGGCAAATTTGGCAATTTTTTATGGTAAAATAATATACACTAATAGGTGTACAATTAAGTGCAGTAACTTTTTGGTAAATTAATGTTATTATTTTCTGTAATTTTTTGGATTCAAACATTTTTTACAAGCAAGCCTTTCAATATATTATCAACCACAAAACTGTTTATAATATCTCGATTAAAATTTTGTTCCACTTAAATATTGCTTCAAAGTAAAAGAATAGGTCTGCCAAATCTCATTGCAGCCCTTCCAGTATTTACTGATATATGTGTTCCTGAAAGCAGAAAACCGTAATTTTCAGAAAAATGATTTTAAAGATTGGATGAAATGTAAACAAAAAAAATCTACCATACCTTAGCTAAAACTGCTCATATCCATATTCCATTTCTTCCTCATCGTCCTCTACAGCTCTTTTAGCTTCTCTGCTCCTTTGCCTAGCAATTTTTTTTTATGTTCTGAAGTCTCCGCCTTCGCTATTCTTTGACTATCGATGATCTGCAGTATCTGCTCAGTGAAGACCCCAGGTGTAAAGCTCAACTTCCCATCATTAAACACTGATGCAGCTTCCAAAGCAGAAATCTTCACCACCAAATTGGAAACAAACACAGTCTTTGGACATATTTTCCAAATAAGAGCATTGAAACTTTCATTTGGGTTCGGTGTTTTCCTATGCAGTCATTTTTATAGCAGTTCTGGTGAAGCCAGTGCTCTAAAAGTTAGTTTAATGGCCATTGAAACCTCATGAGGAAGGTTATTTTTATGAGTATAAGCTTCCCCACGTTCCTTACTTTTCAAAAATTTGCACCATTCATTAGAACATAGGCCATGTTGAAGTGTAGTGTCTGTCGACAAGTAATGAAACCAAATGGCCCATACTGCTTTCCTCATAGTTCCCAAGTTTGTGAGGTTACTTCTAATTGCAGCACCATAATAGACTTGTAGGCTGTCAGTTCTCTTCTTTGTTAGTCTGTTTTTACCTTCCAGTGGCTTCCCATCCTCTAGTAGCTTGCCTTTATTGTCTGCAACAGGTCTTCAGAGTCGTCCACCCATCCTCTTCTGAATATGGCCTAAGCACTCCAGTTTCTCAATAGTGCAATCTTTTCCATAGGGCTGACTTTCAACTACATTCTTGGAAGCACTAGAGTCTCCAGATCCTAAATACTGTTCGTATTTTACTCCATACTTTTACAAAGATCTATGAAAAATGAATTTCATATCTGCAGCTTCCATCCCACCACGAGAGCCTGCATAATTTCTGTATGTACAGCAGAGAATTCTGTTCATTAATGTTTATTTGGGAATATACACCTGAAATAAACGGAATGTGGTCCTACGATAAACAACGAGAATGTTAGCGAAATCCCGAAACTAAATAGTCAACAGACAAGCGAAAACTAAGTTTGTTTCATAGTCACAACACACAAAATCATCAGCATTGCAATATAGTTCAGGGTTCAATATGCCAATTTTCTACATAACACTCTCTGTCCATTCGCAGTTCCGTAATGCAAGCGCAAGAGTTAAAGGTCTTCAGCAGAGCTATTTCAGACCCGTTTGAGTCCCCTCAGAAATTGAGGTCTTATAGCGGCCGTTCACCGCGCACCCACATGACGATATAACCCGCCATACAAAAAAGTCACAAAAAAATCTCTTGAATATCTCATTGTAAAATGTCCTGATGCTTCACTTCAGTGACCCACTCAAAATATGTCTGTCTCCACTTGAATCCAGCAGTGTTTCGCCACTGTCTATCATCCCTATAGATAAGATTTTTGACTCAGCTTTTACATTCATATGTGGCAACAATATATAAATAAAGGAAATGTTGAAGACATTTGGTCACACTCATGAATAAAGGTTTGTTCATAACGAAATAAACCAGGTTTGTTGCGCAAGGGCACTCACGTTAAATGACAACAATGTCGTTAAAAATTGTCTAAACAATTATTTATGTCTGTTTGATAGAGCTGTCGGCTAACATTTGCAACTGAAGACTTTTCAATTACCAAAGATGTTAATATCAACTGCAACTAACAAATAATTTTGCAGGAAATATATTAAAATATTCATTAAATAACTACCCAAGTATGACAAGATATAAGACATTCAAACTGCATTCAGTTGCTGTGCTACTGTAGAGGACACGTTATTCTAACGAACAGTTGCATGACGAAAAGGATTTGAAAAGCTAATAAATTAATAAATGAAGTAGATAGAAATTCAGGGATGCTAGCTATAGTGCAATACTATCATCTGAGATATAGTTTGTTGAAATAACACGAAGCGTTTAAAATCGTTAATTCTGAGGTTAGTTGTGAAAATGTTTAGTCAATGTACAATATTAACTTCAGTACTTTTTACAATAATGAAAATATTATTGCGTTGCGCCTCATTTTTCTGAGAATGTCGACAATTTCAGATTTGATGTGTTGTGTAACTGTGACGTGTTATTGAATTTATAAATGTTCTAAGGAGCCATATGTCGGACTATCTCCGTCTGCTGTTTCTGGTGCAGAGGCCTTGCGATCAATCGCCATACAAAGTCCCAGCCTTGTGGCCACTTGTCGACTGCCTTGGTACCTGAGATCGTCTGGAGTGGCCGCGTGACATCCTCACCCCGCCATCTGGAACTCAGCCAAGCAAGTGCGTACGTACACCTCTCCTCATACCAACTCGAGGCTGCAAAATTCCTCACCTACATACGCCTAGCGTTGCAATCTACCCACGTTCGAATTCACTTAGCTGCGTCAAAATACACTCACAACTACAAAAACTCTGTTCTGACGACAACTGACAGTTGCAACGTAATGAGGGCATTGCATGGACGTCGCTAGTGGTCAGATGCTCGGATAACAATTTCTCACTGAGCGTACGAGCAATTTTATAACATTACAGGGTTCATATTTCAGGGTACATAACGTCATAAACATTGTTTATCTACACATGCCGCTGAATGTAACTACGAAATATATCATTGTACGACGCTTATTTCAGGAGATATGACCTAATTAACACTGATGTCAATGAAGTACTGCTGCATCATGAATGACGTTCTACTTTATTATTTCTTTGCCACTAACTCTATTCACAACACATTTCTCAACCCGTGGCCACATATATTACTGGATGGACGTGCAAAATAGTATCATTGTACTGCACACAATTCAGGAGATACGACGCTGTAAATGTTAATTTGCCTGAAAATGAAACGGGAGGGCGAAATTCGCTAGGTATAAAGGTTAAATACATGTACAAATACGTGTCTAACACACACACACACACACACACACACTAAATGTGTTGGCCTCTGTAAGTTACGAAGTAATAGTCGATATAAATATTTATTGCAGTATTGCAGTAGGTCACCATAAGGAACGTTATACTGTCTGCGGAGCTATGAACATATTTTATTGTGTTATTATCCGAAGACTTACAGCAAAAAGATACAATTTATTAAATGGAACAATAGTTGTTTCTGTAATTTACTGGAATCAGTAACACCAGCTGCAGCTGTGTATTCATCAATTTAGATTACATTCCTGTCACTTTTAGTTTGGGAGCTACAACCCTTCAAAATTTCAGGGGCACACACCACACGCTGTAGTGCATGATACATTGTTGGGTGGTGGGTGATGCATGTTCTGGCGGTGGGAAGTTGATTTAAATGAGACCTTCAAATGTGTGTCCATGTTTCTGAATGCACAATGCAATGCTCCTTCTAAGGATCTTAGGACGAGATGTAACATCGCCGGTGTCACTGAGCAACATGCGTCCTCGATGCGCCGTTTTAGATCATCTGGCGATGTGGGCTGATTGACATAAACACAATCTTTTAGATATCCCCACAAAAATAAATCTAATGGTGGTAAATCGGGCGATCTTGCTGGCCATGAATGAGGGCCATGGCGCCCCAACAACATTCCTGCAAACCTGTTGTTTAGTTTTTTCATAACAGCACGTGCAGAATGGGCTGGTTGACCATGGTGCTGCATACACATATGGACTCTCGTCTGTAGACACACATGTTCAAGAGTACCACCAAACTGTCGACTATAAACGCGCGATATAACTTACCTGTCAGTGTACCTGGGAAGTAGTGTGAAGCGAAGAATTCATCCCCAAGGATTCCACACCATACATTAATAAACCACCTACGTTGACAGTCGACAGGCTGTACTCACCGAGGATTATCTGAGGCCCAGTAGTGCACGTTATAGCGATTCACTGCACCATAATTTGTGAACGTGGACTCATCAGAGAACATAACACCTTGTAAAGACTCCAGCGTGAAATTATGCACGGCCCATTCACAGAATGTAACTCTCGCACGAAAATCTTTCCCATGCAGCTCCTGTACCAGTGACTGGCGGTACGGGTGAAACCTGTGGCAGTGTACTATACGCCACACAGATGTGAGACTGACACCAGCGACTGCAGCAACGGCTTGTAAGCTGACATGAGGATAGCAGTGTACTGCAGCTAAAACAAACACCTCCGTCTCCTCACTTCTTGTAGTTCTTCGTCTGTTACTGCGGAACATTACCAAACTGCCTGTTTCCCGAAGTCGTTGTTTGGCACGTAAGAACGTAATAGCTGCCGGAGCTCATCGCCTAGGATATCTCACGGCGTACGCCATGGCTGCTTCAGTGGCATCGTGTCGGCACTCACGGAGCATCTTCATCCGATGTCGGTAACTGTGGTATATTGAGCCCCGTTTGTATGTGTGACTCGAACTGTCGGGTATACGGTCGTCTGCGTTGACAGTCGGCAGTCTAACAGCACATTCAGGAAGCTTCCCGCTCCGTGAAACCGGCGACGTTACAACCCGGCCGCACTACATTTAGAAGGTGCATTGAGTTATGCGCAGCGTGTGTGGTATCTGCCCCTGCAACTCTGAATTGTTGTAGCTCCCAAACTAATACTGATAGGAATGTAATTTAAATTGATGTATACACAGCTGCAGCTGGTGTTACTGATTCCAATGCATGATAAAAACAACGATTCCTCCATTTAAGAAATTGTATCTTTTTGCTGCCACTCTTTGGGTAATAACACAATAAACTATGTTCATAGCTCCGCAGTGTGACGTTAGGTATAGTGACCTTCCGCGGTAAATATTTCCGTCGCCTATTACTTCGTAACTTACAGAGGCAAACACATTTAGTGAAACACCCTGTGTGTGTGAATTCCTAAGGGACCAAACTGCTGAGGTCATCGGTCCCAAGACATAAACACTACTTAAAGTAACTTACGCTATCTTATACTAAGAACAACACTTACATCAATGCCCGAGGGAGGACTCGGACATCCGGCGGGAGGAGCCGCGCAAACCGTGACATGGCGCGGTAAACCACGCGGCCACTCCGCGCGGCGGCCTGTGAAATATATTACATTATGTGAAATACATTTCAAACGTGGGTATGCGGGGAAAGCCGCAGATAAAAAGCTAAATCTAAACCCCTGGAATGATTTCAACCAAATTTGGAATACATCTTACTTGCGATCTGGGAAAAAATGCTGAGGGGGTAAGAACCATCAGCATCCTGTTGGGGTGGGCGTGATGACGTGGAGAGAGATGGAGGGGGGGAGGGGAGATGGACAGACGGTGAGGGGTAAGGAGGAAATGGACAGGGGTGGAGGGAGGTAGAGTGGGCTAAGAGCCAGAGGAGGGGCAAATACAGAGATAGGGAAATGGTAAAGGAAAGTAAAGAGGAAGAGAAGGACAGATGCAGGATGATGATGATGTGGACAGAGAGAAGAGGAAGGACGAGACGAACAGAGTGAAGAAGTGGAAAAACTGGACAAAGAAAGTGAAGAGGAGAAGATGGGCAAAGGGAGGGGAAAGAAGGTGATGGATCGAGTAAGGAGGGAGGAGAAGACGAACATGGAGAGAGGGGAGAAGCATAGTTAGACGGGGTATGAGGATATGAACAGAGAGGGAGTGAAAGACAGGGTGGACAGAGAGAACGACGATATAAGCTATGGGAGATAGGAATAAATATCTTAGGATAAGTTACTGTTACGTATTTTTGTTGCACCCCCTCCCCCCTTGGGAGATATTCTTTAATAATTAATTATTTTTGGATGAGTAATTATTTTAGTTTCTGATATCTAGTTCATCTGAAGGTAATTGTCTTAAGTGGTTGAGCACATCGGTTTACCACATATATTATGCATGCGCTCTGGTATATTAAACTGGTACTTTACAAATCTAAGTTCGATTCAAAAGCGACTCTTGCACAATCTCCAACCAAACTCGAATCCCACACAAATCATGTGCCACACTTCTTCAGCTCCTTACGTATTAGAATTACTGTACATTCATACCTTGACAACGAAATGTCCCACGAATTGTCGTCGTATTTGGATGAAGTACTTCAAGCATTGACATTTCGGAAGCCGTGACTAAGCTCTACAATTATTTACTGGCCCAGTTCTGCTACCCTATTAACGAGAATGTTGTACTTTTCAAATTTGTGAGTATTGCAGACAGAAAAATCCAAAGTACTTACGGTGATCATGAAGGACCTGCTCGACAGCCGGTTAAAGGCGCTGCAGTCTGGAACCACAAGACCGCTCCGGTCGCAGGTTCGAATCCTGCCTCGGGCATGGATGTTTGTGATGTCCTTAGGTTAGTTAGGTTTAACTAGTTCTAAATTCTAGGGGACTAATGACCTCAGCAGTTGAGTCCCATAGTGCTCAGAGCCATTTGACCCATTTGACCTGCTCGACAAATTCATCTACATCCGTACTGCCAGGTGACGAACGGTACATGCCGTTTTCATTAGCAGCTTAATACGCCAAAGCCCTACCATCTTTGGGTTATAGGTGAATTCTGAGCCGAATTAGGTGAAGATTTATTTGAAAATTCTTCATTTCACATCTGCTGGTATAATATTGCATACTAAAGTCAGTGTTGGATCATAACCAGAGATTCGCAATTATCTCGCAAACGACATATTCAAGGATCCCTGTTTATTCAAAGTTACCGTACTCTTACAAGCGGGTTTCCGCTGTTACATTTGATGCGGAAATGTTCAATAATTTGATGTCACTGTGCGATCTTCCCCACGAGGGACTTAAACTTCGAAAAAGCGATATGATAAGTGCCATGTACGGCCTTCAGAATTAGCTAGATGAACGAAGCACACTCCACGCAAATCTTTTTTTTTTAATGTTGTAGAAATTTAGGATTACAAGACGGCTTATCGATTAAGAGTTTGGTGTCGTCCTTATGAAGGAAACTGTACTAGGAACGAATTTATCCTCTTCAAATGGTTCAAATGGCTCTAAGCGCTATCTGACGTAACATCTGAGGTCATCAATCCCCTAGACTTAGAACTACTTAAACCTAACTAACCTAAGGACATCACACACATCTATGCCCGAAGCAGGAGTCAAACCTGCGACCGTAGCAACCGTGTGGTTCCGGACTAAAGCGCCTAGAACCTCTCAACCATAGCGGCCGGCTACTTGTCCTATCTGCAAAGCTAAATAAATCTGAATTTCACAGAGACAGAATGGGTTAGAGACGTCACGTCATGTGAAATACTTTATCACGTAAAATGGAAGGTTTTTTCCTCCAAAGAGAGCTTCGAAACGAGGAAGTCAAACCAGAGAAGCTAAGCGCAGTTACACTATCAGGAGCAGTTAAATGAAAACGAGGGAGATGGAAATAATTACCCCAAAGGTATGCCTTTATGGAAAAGTCTTTCCTGTTGCCTGCGGATCCATGACTGTAACCAGTCGTGTTCCTCTCGAAGCCAATCTACGGTCAGGAATTTATTGCTTCAGAACTCCAAAAATATGGGTGGGCCCACTTGGTGCCGAAGTTGTTTAGTCTGGAGTACAGGCGTTTCACTGGGAAGCCCTTACACATCCTCCGTAGAGCCCCAATACCTTTAGGAGCGCTTTAAGAAGACAGTAGTGACCCTCGATTTGCTTCGGACGAAGATGTGCAACTAAGTGCAATCACTGTTCCTTAGACAACTGCAAACATTTTTCCACGGAGGCGTTGTCTTGTCTCACAGTGGGGTAATTGTATTAACAGTTATGACGATTACTTTGAAAACATTGGCAGTTTTCTTACTTCTTTTTTATGTGTCTCGTTTTAATTTGACTGTTCCCTCATAAGAGATACCTGGGACACTTCGCTCAGCATTAATAAAATAACTTGAGTATATTTCTACACTCCTGGAAATTGAAATAAGAACACCGTGAATTCATTGTCCCAGGAAGGGGAAACTTTATTGACACATTCCTGGGGTCAGATACATCACATGATCACACTGAAAGAACCACAGGCACATAGACACAGGCAACAGAGCATGCACAATTCCGGCACTAGTACAGTGTATATCCACATTTCGCAGCAATGCAGGCTGCTATTCTCCCATGGAGAAGATCGTAGAGATGCTGGATGTAGTCCTGTGGAACGGCTTGCCATGCCATTTCCACCTGGCGCCTCAGTTGGACCAGCGTTCGTGCTGGACGTGCAGACCGCGTGAGACGACGCTTCACCCAGTCCCAAACATGTTCAATGGGGGACAGATCCGGAGATCTTGCTGGCCAGGGTAGTTGACTTACACCTTCTAGAGCACGTTGGGTGGCACGGGATACATGCGGACGTGCATTGTCCTGTTGGAACAGCAAGTTCCCTTGCCGGTCTAGGAATGGTAGAACGATGGGTTCGACGGCGGTTTGGATGTACCGTGCACTATTCAGTGTCCCCTCGACGATCACCAGTGGTGTACGGCCAGTGTAGGAGATCGCTCCCCACACCATGATACCGGGTGCTGGCCCTGTGTGCCTCGGTCGTATGCAGTCCTGATTGTGGCGCTCACCTGCACGGCGCCAAACACGCATACGACCATCATTGGCACCAAGGCAGAAGCGACTCTCATCGCTGAAGACGACACGTCTCCATTCGTCCCTCCATTCACGCCTGTCGCGACACCACTGGAGGCGGGCTGCACGATGTTGGGGCGTGAGCGGAAGACGGCCTAACGGTGTGCGGGACCGTAGCCCAGCTTCATGGAGACGGTTGCGAATGGTCCTCGCCGATACCCCAGGAGCAACAGTGTCCCTAATTTGCTGGGAAGTGGCGGTGCGGTCCCCTATGGCACTGCGTAGGATCCTACGGTCTTGGCGTGCATCCGTGCGTCGCTGCGGTCCGGTCCCAGGTCGACGGGCACGTGCACCTTCCGCCGACCACTGGCGACAACATCGATGTACTGTGGAGACCTCACGCCCCACGTGTTGAGCAATTCGGCGGTACGTCCACCCGGCCTCCCGCATGCCCACTATACGCCCTCGCTCAAAGTCCGTCAACTGCACATACGGTTCACGTCCACGCTGTCGCGGCATGCTACCAGTGTTCAAGACTGCGATGGAGCTCCGTATGCCACGGCGAACTGGCTGACACTGACGGCGGCGGTGCACAAATGCTGCGCATTTAGCGCCATTCGACGGCCAACACCGCGGTTCCTGGTGTGTCCGCTGTGCCGTGCGTGTGATCATTGCTTGTACAGCCCTCTCGCAGTGTCCGGAGCAAGTATGGTGGGTCTGACACACCGGTGTCAATGTGTTCTTTTTTCAATTTCCAGGAGTGTACTTTAAGATCATACACCGGAATATTTTAATGTTGAGAAATATGTAAACTAGTATGAGGTACATAAAAGAAGAAAACGAACAGTAACTCCTGGCTGCACGTTGATGAAGGGGCAAGAACAAACAATTTTTCAAACGTCCATTTTGTAGATGTTCCTACGTTATGTATAAGACAGAGAGATGTAGAGAAATACCAAGACGTTAAGAACGGCTTATATGGTAATGTAAGCACTATCTAAGAGAAGATACTAAACTAACATTAGCTACAATGAAAATCCAGAACCTTATGACCACTGCCCACTGCGACTTTGGATGCTGCCAGCTGGCGTTGCGGGCAGGTGACACTGTAATTAACGTATGTAAGAGAAGCAGACACATACGGGGAATTACCCTAGCAAAGATACGGGCCGCAAATGGGGAAATCGACTGAGAAAAGCGACTTTAAAAAAGGGAAAATTATTATCCCACAGAGTCGGTGGAACAATATATCGAAAACACCGAAGCCAGAAGAGCGTTCACATGCTACTGTACTGTCATGAGCATCTATTGAAAGAGGCAGAAGGAAAATTGAACTACCACCAGGCACTAAATGGTGTCCTCGACTGTTCACAGAACGCGTGGTTCGGAGGATTGTTTGCTGGGTAAAGTAGGACAGATGGCGATCTGTGGCATCTCTGCCGAAAGAGCACAATGTTGGTGCAAGCACAAGTATTTCTGAGCACGCCATTCACGGTACATTGTTGAACATGGAGCTACGCAGCAGACCACCTATACGTATTCATATATTGACCCAAAGTCATCGCGAGTAGCGATGGCAGTGGGCTCCGGACCATCGGCATTCGAGCGTCGGTCAATGGATACGTGTTGGCTATTCGGATGAATCGAATTTTTGCGACTTCTAGGTCGATGGTCGTCACCACAGACGCCGTCATCAAGGCGAACGGTAGCACGAAACATAAAGTGTGCAACGGAAGTATGCTGGTGTGAGCAGTATTATTCTATGGGTGGCATTCTCTTGCGCTTGCATGGGACCCGGGGTAGTAAGCTAAAACACGATGAGAGCTGCGTACCACCTGAGTCCCTTTACGCTCGATGTCACCTTTCAGCAGTAAATTGTCTTTCTCTCGGCGTCAGTACCATACTGCAGTGGCCTGAGGAGCATTAGCGGTATAGTGATCTCACCTTGATGTCACGGCGACCAAATTCGCCTGATGTAAATCCTACGGATCATTCCTACGTCACTACAGAGCGCCATCATCGCGTAACCAAATGAGCGACCCCTTATTTACGGGAATCACATGACCTGTGCGTAGACATAATAGCACTTATCTCCACAAACCTACCAACAAACTGTTCGATGCCTGATACGCTGAATAAGTGGTGTAATTAGTTCCCAAGGCGGACAAACACGCTATTAAGTTGGTGGTCATTATGTTTTGACAGAATGACTGGTAAGATGGGTGTGTCCAGAACTGTCGGTGTGTATTCTTTCCCAAATGTAGCTCAAATGAATATCGTGAATCATAATTTCGGATAAGGCTTGTAGTGCTGGATTTGGTCCCTGGAATGTAGGATGCATTTAAAATCACCATCGAAGATACTGTGTTCGTATTGCCCTAGAAAAATGGGGCGCAATATCAGCGGTGTAGTACCTGGCCAGTCACGAAGTTTAGTGTACATTCATTAGTGAATCGGGTGTCACGTACCATTACCGCAAATCCTCTTGTGGAAGGGAGGTATGTGATATCAGTGATTTCGATACCGTCAAGCACTAAGGTCGCCACGCCAGTGTCTGTGGAACCACCAGGCTTCACGTACGTTGCGTAGCTACAAACGTTTACGAGTGCAGTCTTTCGCAGTCCTTGCATTGATGCAAAGTCGACTCTTGTGGCTCTTATTGTTTGTCTTAGAATTTGGATCTAGGCAGGAAAGCTAATCGTGTGGATACTTGCCGTATGGTTCATTATGACTGTATACAGAGATATGCAGTCAGCCTGGTAAGCCTGGTGGTGATGTCGTTGGGCAACGTTATCCATGGTGACGGCTGAGAAATGCGTACGTCGCGAATGACGTGTCACCCCGCCGACAGCGGCCCTACCAGAATTGTTCAGAACTCCGGATCAAGGTCCTGCTGAGTCTCGACGTCATCGTCCCACGATGTGGGCTGCTCATGTTGCGTAAGAACGTGGTGGTTGACAGACAGTAGCAGAACGGCTTCGCGGCGTTCAGTGGTATCTTCCTGTTCTTCATTGTTCGCTGCAGAGGACTGGCATGAGAGCTCTGCAGGAGTGGAGTCAGTGGCAATGGTGTCAGTCCCATGGTCGGCGTCCTGCAGGATTGGATTTCTTCCTCCTGCGAGTGAGAGGTGCCGTGTTCTGACTTGGTCATTTTGCGTCTTTTTCGGTGTCTCTGAGAACGCTCTTTAGTGTGTTGCCTTCCGCATCAGACGATGGCAGTGACTCACGCCTCGAAAGCACAAAGGCGTCTGTTGGTACGAAAAGTGGATCGATTACCATCCTACCGTCGGCAGTGCCTGCAGTGTCTGGTGGAAATGATGGCATTGGATGGGGATAAGGCACTGGCCATTCTTCTGCCAGTGGTCAGTCTGACTGATTTGCCCGGTGTCGGTCTGCAGAGGGCGGTTGCGGAACTGCAACGTCGATCTGTAGCGTCTGGACGGACGGAGATGTCGTGAACGCCGCCGCGTAGGTTAGTGGGAGGATTGTCGGCATAGATGGAGGTACCACATCCTGCAGTGGAAATCGTGTGATCCTACATTGGGTGCAGCCGGCCGCTGTGTCCCAGAGATTCTAGGCGCTTCATTCCGTAACCGCGCTGCTGCTACAGCCGTTGGTTTGAATCCTGCATCCAGCATGGATGTGTGTGATGTCCTTAGGTTAGTTAGCTTTAAGTAGTTCTAAGTCTTGGGGACTAATTACCCCAGATGTTAAGGCCCATAGTCCTTAGATCCATTTGAACCAATACGTTGGATGCAATTCAAACGTAAGTGACCTACCTTGCCGCATCCGGAACACGTCTTAGGCATAATTAGCTATGGCCCGGCAGCTTTCTGTTTGTAGGTATGGTGGTACGTACCGTGGGAGTTCAATGCGCTTATGACGTGCTCCGTTGAGGACTGGATACGTCGTAAATTGGGATCACTTTTCTGTCATGTGTTCGTGTACTGTATCATAGGTGTGGGACGCCGCCACGATGTCTGCTGCTTCGAGTCCAATGGCCAGTCCTAAAATGCTAGTCCTCAGTCCCAGTCCGAAAAGAGCAACTTTAGCGTTGCCAGCATTTCCGTCTGCGTGGCAGAAGCGTTGTCCTTGTTTCATGTCTCGATGAACCCTGTCGCTCGTTGCGTCGATGATAACTTTCACACAGAACGTGTTGCTTACTATCGACGATGTCGGCAACCGGAATCTTGGCCTCATCCTTTAAAAAGCACTCGACATCGAGTCATTTTTGTCTAGCAATGTCGTTTCTAAAAGCGAATCTCAGTGTTGCGTTTCATTATTGATTCGCCACGATCTTGTCAAGCTAAGGCGTCACGTTAGTGTCGGCCGAAGGAAGTAAACAAGCTGTACTCGTTCATGCATTGTGTACATTCCCGCACAGGGAATTTTACTTTACATGTATGTCCAAAGAAACACTGCATCGTAATTCGGAATAATAAAGGCAATGCAATATCGTATTTATGCGTCAATACCGTGAAGATGACTTTCAAACAAAATGTCCCCCCTGTACGGGAATATAAATAATGGTCATATGAGTTAAGGTTGCAGACAAATGGTTGAGGGCCTATGGAAGTTTGGATCTGGCTGTGAGTCGTGCTCGGATAGCATAATGGTAAGTTCCCCGCTCGTGATAAGCGGGAAATTCGGATTCCACTCCCGGTCCGGCACAAATGTTCATTCTCGTCATTCCATTACACTGCTAATCATTATCCACATTCCCGACTGTGAATACATTTCATGTGGTACATTAGCTTTCTATATCCCACTTATATTCAAGAACTGAGTATGTTTTATGAACAACTCACGAAATACTGATCAGAACGTACGTGAATTAAAAGTGAAGATACATTTCTTATACCTTTTGGTGGGTATTAGAGTTTCAAAATAAGACGGTGTAGAACCCCGGGAAACTAGTATGAAACTAGTCTACACACACGAGATTCTAGCTCAGTCAATTCTACACGAATATTTACTGCATCAAAATTCTCTACCAATATTTTTCATTATTCGCCTATACAGAAAATCTCTTCTCAGTCGTGAAATCTATTGTTATTCATTGCTGTAACAGTGAGTTCACAATATATAGTGTAGGGAGTTCCTGTGTAGGAAATATCATGGGAGGACTTTCTCATGTAGCAAATATAACGTTCTTATGCTACCACAGAATAAGTAAAAATGGACTTTTGAACGTGTTCAAGAGGCCGAGATGTTAGAGTTATGCAAGCGAGGGTCGTTTTGAATCAGTTTACAGAGCGAGCGCGCGACGGTTCCCCCACTCCGCCACCAGATCGAGCTGTCGCAGTCTGCGCTTACACAGTTCGTGTATGACTCATCTACTAACACTAAAATTAATGAAACATGTCTTAGCACTTTTTCTCGAAAATATAAATGTTCAGTACTAACCTCAATCAAGCACATCAATATAAAATGTTAACTGCGTCCAGTAGATTTTTTTAGACGTTATCTCGGCTCCAGAGGGTTGTAGGATTTTTGTTTTTAAATTCATGGAAAAAGGCAACAATTTCTTTGTTTAAAAGCTATTTTCTTAAAATGATAATTGACCAAGTGTAAGTTTTTTGAAGTCATTTCTCGATCTTACAGTTGTTGTTGTTGTTGTGGTCTTCAGTCCTGAGACTGGTTTGATGCAGCTCTCCATGCTACTCTATCCTGTGCAAGCTTCTTCATCTCCCAGTACCTACTGCAACCTACATCCTCCTGAATCTGCTTTGTGTATTGATCTCTTGGTCTCCCTCTACGATTTTTACCCTCCACGCTGCCCTCCAATGCTAAATTTGTGATCCCTTGATGCCTCAAAACATGTCCTACCAACCGATCCCTTCTTCTAGTCAAGTTGTGCCACAAACTTCTCTTCTCCCCAATCCTATTCAATACCTCCTCATTAGTTACGTGATCTACCCACCTTATCTTCAGCATTCTTCTGTAGCACCACATTTCGAAAGCTTCTATTCTCTTCTTGTCCAAACTGGTTATCGTCCATGTTTCACTTCCATACATGGCTACACTCCATACAAATACTTTCAGAAACGACTTCCTGACACTTAAATCTATACTCGATGTTAACAAATTTCTCTTCTTCAGAAACGATTTCCTTGCCATTGCCAGTCTACATTTTATATCCTCTCTACTTCGACCATCATCAGTTATTTTACTCCCTAAATAGCAAAACTCCTTTACTACTTTAAGTGTCTCATTTCCTAATCTAATCCCCTCAGCATCACCCGATTTAATATGACTACATTCCATTATCCTCGTTTTGCTTTTGTTGATGTTCATCTCATATCCTCCTTTCAAGATACTGTCCATTCCGTTCAACTGCTCTTCCAATCTTACAGTTAATAAAATCATAATTATTTAATGGAGCGTTTGTACAAATGTTTGCAAAGGAAGTAATCCTAAAACCATTACTGTATGGACATCCGCAGGGACGATCTAATTAGTTACAGAGTGAACCTTTAATATATATATATATATATATATATATATATATATATATATATATATATATATATATATATATATATCGAAAAATGAAAGTATTTTATTTTTTTGAAAGAGGTAATTCTTTGACTTAACATGGGCTATATTTGTAATAAATATCAAGTATCTAATTTGCTACAGGCTCATAAATTCTGTTTTCAGGTAATATTTTTGCGCTGATGTCTGCGTGATTTTTGCACTAAGTATCCGATAATAGACTTGAAGAAAAGCGACATAACTTCGTGAGATTCCTTGGCTTGATGAACAGAGTGTTTGTAATTCTCTTAGAACTAGAAGTTTAGTATGGAGGGACGTTAGAAACGTTCAGAATGTGTTGCAACTCTTTATGCTTTGGGTATATGTATGATTTGTCATTGCTAAAAATATTCACTTCTAGATCATATCTTTACAAAGAAAGAGACTGAAATTAATACTTTCGGTCATAAGCCAGTATATTTGTCAGACAGTCCGCCTTCGTAGCGTAGCGGTAGCATTTCTGCCTATCACGCAAGGGGCCCGCATTCGATTCCAGGCAGGGGGCTGTGTGTTGTGTGCCCTTCATCATCATTTACCCGCAAGTCGCCGAAGTGGCGTCAACTAAAAAGGACCTGCAACACAGCGGCCGAACTCCCGCGCATGGGACCTCCCGGCCAACAATGCCATACGATCATTTCATGTCATTTTTTGTCAGACATTTTGCATACGTGACAGCAATAAATTACTTGCGCATATGAGTGTTCAGCATATTTACATTATTTAATGATATGCAACAATATTGGCATCGTGAAGTGCTAGTAGCAGCAATTACGTGCTGAGCCATCAGTACTGTTAACACTGGAAGTGCTATGAGGTGGCGGTGTATTTCCTCTCAATCCTGGTGAGGTTCTCCGTTTATGAAAGGACTTTTATTACTCAGAACCTCGACGTATATCAGATGAATCCCCGGGCGAAAATCCAACCGCTGATAAAATCCTTTTGGGACCCCAAACACAGTTTAAACAGTCCACCGCACACAAGGAATCGGAAAGCATAAAAAGTCGCCTTTTAGCGAATTTGCGACTGACGTATTTATCACGGTGGAAACCACATTTGCAATGGTAATATTTGCATTGCTCGTTCAAAGCTGCTTTGAATATAAGCGCACAGCTTGCCTTTGTCAACATGTTTACCGTTTTTATTAAGCGGAGAGGGTCTGACGTCGCTCTTCGACGAGTCTCTCTCTCTCTCTCTCTTTCTCTCTCTCTCTCTCTCTCTCTCTCTCTCGCTTTTTCTTCCCTTCCCCTTCCGTTTACGTGTAGCGCTTGTGCGCGTGTGTATAAATCGGACGTGAGTAGAATTGCAGGCGTCGTTTGCTGTGCACTGGCACTCAGCGGCTCTGATGGACGGTT
Source organism: Schistocerca nitens (assembly GCF_023898315.1). NCBI lineage: Eukaryota > Metazoa > Arthropoda > Insecta > Orthoptera > Acrididae > Schistocerca > Schistocerca nitens. The sequence continues at coordinate 314,454,177 of NC_064621.1, read as the reverse complement.
CTGTGTTTCCGCGCAATGTTTTCCAAGTGGAGTCTCAACTTCTTCGCCTTGCTTACGTATCACCCTGCAAAGCCGTCTCTGTAGAATTGTCTCCGGTTTTGTAGTCACGTGCCAACATGTGATAAACCACCACATTCATTCAGGGCTCACGTTGTAAATCGTTGCTTTTTACCTTGGATAATAACAAATCTCGTTCCCTTTACGTGCAGAAATTGTTTTACTTTTTAATCTGTTTTACATCAAAAATAACTGCCTGTCAATTAAAATACTTTTTCGTAATATACTCAACCATGAACCATCTCCCATATTAGGGAATTAAGGGCACTGTAGGAATATGGGTCATAGAACTATTTTTACTTCGCAACATTAATGACAAAATGCACAATGGAGATGAAAAGCAATTTTCGAAGCATACTGGCGCTGAAGAATCAGTATCACCTGGGATGTAGACGATCCAGTCACGTGAATGTGACTACTGCCGGGCCGGCAAGTCATTACTGTGATGCAACTTACGCCTTCCCACAGCGGAAATCTTCAACGGCGGAATCGAATATTTGCGGTAGTGTACCTGGGTGCATTATGTGTTACCATATCCCCCAGATGGTCCGCCGGCCGCGGTGGTCGAGCGGTTCTAGGCGCTATAGTCAGGAACCGCGCGACCGCTATGGCCGCAGGTTCGAATCCTGCCTCGGGCATGGATGTGTGTGATGTCCTTATGTTAGTTAGGTTTAAGTAGTTCCAAATTCTAGGGGACTGATGACCTCAGAACTTAAGTCCCATGGTGCTCAGATCCATTTGAACTATTTTTGAACCATATGGTCCAGCATTGTCGACCATGATCGTCTCGATGAATCAGGCGCTACTGTGTTTGGAAGTGTAGTTTCGCGTGAGCGAACTGACCACCCAAACTTTGAACATGTTACAAGCTGGCCGGTGCGGCCGAGCGGTTCTAGGCGCTTCAGTCTGGAACCGCGCGATCGCTACGGTCGCAGGTTCGAATCCTGCCTCGGGCATGGATGTATGTGATGTCCATAGGTTAGTTAGGTTTAAGTAGTTCTAAGTTCTAGGGGACTGTTGACCTGAGATGTTAAGTCTCATAGTGCTCAGAGCCATTCGAACCATTTGACTACTACCGGTGTTCGCCTTCAGTATGTAATAAGCACTCACAGACAGCAGGTGGCAGCATTAGCACTGGAGGGACTCGGACAACAGTGCAGACTTTGTCGTAATGAGGAAACGGAGCGATTAACACGATGTCGAAATGGGCATGATTATGGGCTTTCGGACCAAGCGTGGAAGCATTACCGAAATGACTATGTAGTACACATCGTGCCGCCGCGGTTAAACTTAACCGTTGATGGCAAAATGGTGCCATCCATATCTGTCACCGGGGCAATTGCTCCACAGACCAAAGAGGACAGTGTTGAAAGACAGCTGCAGTGACGTTTACAGACGGACAGTAGTGCTGCCGTTGAGCAACTGAACGATCAGATGGACGAAGAAGTACCAAAAATTACTCCTCAACGACCGTTCAGTGAACGTTGATGCATATTGGCCTCCACAGCTGGTACCTTGTTCATGTACCAATACTGACTGCTGTTCAGCAGCCACGAATGCTGGAGTTTGCACGCCAGTACGGCAATTGTACGTCCGCTGAGTGACGACAAATGGATTTTTCAGATGAACACTTATTATGCTCCATCGGGCTGATAGCCGTTGGAATGCACAACGTGAAACGGCTGAAAGAAAACACCCTGCTACCATCGGCCAAAGTTTTCTAGCAGAAGGCAGTTCCCTGGGTGATCTCTCCATTCTGGACGGCACAATGAGTCAACACAGGTATGTACCGGTGTTTGGAAGCCACGTCCACCCCTACATGCGGTTTGTATTTCCTCAGCACGATGACATCCACAAACAGGATAATGCAAAGTGTTACACAGCTCGCAGTTTACGTGTGTAGTTCTAAGAGCACTAGGACGAATTTACCGAATTCCCCTGGCCTCCAAACTCCCCGTTTGAAAACCAATCGACAATATGTAGAACCTCTTCCAGGAGGCTGTTAATGCAATAGTTCCTCGACCAAGAAACCTAGCTTAGCTAGGCACGGCACTTGAGTCACCGTAACTTGTCGGTAACTTCCAGAACCTCACTGACACATTTCCTGCATTTCTGCATCTCTCGAGAGGTCTGTGCTGCAAAGCACGGTTATTCACACTTTTCACTGGTGGTCATTTAATGTGACTGGACGGAGTGAGTACTACAAAAAGGATTGATGTAAACTGGTTAAGACAGAGGTTCTAGAAGTGAGGGCCGCTAGCAAATGGGACACCGAAGACATTCCATGGGGAGCCTCAGAGAAGGTAAAACTCGTACATACGTTTATGAACTCAAATTAATTTTCGTGTCCTTACAACAAATATTTATAGAAATTACTACGGTAATATGGAGACAAGACATTTGTACGGAATGCACTTTTACTCTTAAAAAACTTGTAAGGGCTATTAGTTCTTAAGATTCCAGAATTATTGAAAGTAAAAAAAAGTAATGATTCAGTTTCTGCTGATCCACTGTGGACGCGGGACAGCGACTGGTCAAATAACTAACAAAGAAAGTCGCCAAATAGCAGAGCAGATTGAGAAGTTATTTTATTTTAACTACCAGTTTCGGCAGTTCAATACGCCATCTTCAGGCCACATATGCACCACTCAAAATTATCGATGGTTGCATACTGTGGCCATCTGTTTCTGGGTATAGTGAATTCTCTAGTGCTTCAAAAAATGGCTCTGAGCACTGAGGTCATCAGTCCCCTAGAACGACTAAAACTGAACTAACCTAAGGACATCACACACATCCATGCCCTAGGCAGGATTCGAACCTGCGACCGTAGCGGTAGCGCTGTTCCAGACTGTAGCGCCTACGACCGCTCGGCCACCCCGGCCGGCTCTAGTGCTTCCTTCGAAGAGTTGATTTCAGTTTCTTTTACTCAATGATTCAGTTTGTCGATGATGTGGAGATGTACAAGGTGCATAACAAATCAAAGTACCATACGTAGAACACTACCCACCAAAACATCAATACTACTCGGTTCATAAGTCATGGATTATATCGAAAGTAAAAACTGACCAAAAATACTGCAGAGACCTGCCACTTCTAACAGCAGCTAAGATTCATCCCTGGCTGATCATCAATTCAGTCTGAACATAGATAACATATTACGTGTTGATTCTGTTCTATGTTAGAATCCATCATTCGAAGAAGCTTTTGAATGGTGGCAATCCTAGTCTTTGGACGAATTATGGCCACATGTTAACAATGAGATGTCTGTTGGCCAGGAAAACAGTGACCCTTCTCCTATGGCTGGTTCAAATGGCTCGTAGCAATATGGGACTTAACACCTGAGGTCATCAGTCGCCTAGAACTTAGAACTACTTAAACCTAACTAAACTAAGGACATCACACATCCATGTCCGAGGCAGGATTCGAACCTGCGACCGTAGCAGTCGCGCGGATCCGGACTACAGCTCCTAGAACCGCATGGCCAACGTGGTGGCCCTTCTCCTATATTGATGTAGATCAGAAAGACAGCAAGGGAATTATTAAGTCTTCCGTTAACATGTTGAGAGGGTCTCGGAGATAGGGGGCAACCACTGCTCCTAAAACGGCAGAAATGTGTCGCCTACTGTCCGTATTACCGTCTATGTCAGGGATGACCAAGAGTTCGGCTTAGCAGCTGTGCTCTGGCACAAGTCATGCAGCGCTTAGCGCAGCTGAACACTCCCACAGTGCCACGGCACGCTGTCTGCATATGACGTGGGGGAAATCACGAATATGCCGCATTTATATCGCAATGCAGGCGCACTGCATATGACTTGCTTGTATGTTTCAAATTTATGAACATTAAAGATAACAAAGAATAACTGCATATTACTTAATTATTTTGGCAGCACAAAGCGACAGCGTAATTTATTACTGGTACCGACTACATGTAGTTTCAAGATGGGCCAGAGCAGGTGGCAAAGTCTCGGTGTCGGAAATGACTTGTGCCCTGTGTAGCAAAGTACGAAGTACCCCTTCACCCTGAGCCGGATGGTGAGAACAATGATCCTGTAAATACGAGTCAGTGTGAGTGCGTTTCCGGTAAACTGCATGTCACAACGTACTCAAACTGGCTTTTATTTACAGGCTGATAATTGTCAGCCATCTCCTCGCAAGCAAGAAGATGGCAAAATGAGAAAAAGCAGAACTGATGTGAATCTCTCGGTAGTATCTAAATCCTTTCTAATTATTGTCAGATACTTCGCCCCTCTGCCCCAGCGCCGTTGTTTGGCCTATTTCGCCTCCGTCTCATTACTTGCCTCATAAAAACCTGTTTTAGATCGCATAAGAGGCTATGGTGATCTTGTGCGCTACCGTACATCTGACTGCCAGCTACCCATTCCAGATAGCCAAATAGCCAAGCGCTTAGATCAAATATTAATCAAAAATACAGCGAATCATTGCAAACATACGCCGCAGCACGTGTGGAACAATGACATTCGTTAGGATGTTCCGTGATCTGCATCTGACCCGTTATCTCTCGCGGGAATGCTGAGCAGCGCTTTATCGACCCTTTAGGTGACTGAGTAATGCAAACGAATCAGGAGTGGGAATGGACAAATTTGCATGGCCAAATCCTTGCCCCGCTCCCACACCCCTTCGCGCTGTCTCGCTAAGCGTCGCAACCCCTCATTTGAATTTTTTCGATTACCATTACGATAGCTGGGCACTAGTGTTATCTGCTTGTAGGTACTTCGTAAACGAAGGGATTGCGAAAACATGTACGTAACTCAGAAAATTGCGGTATCGTCCCTTTTGCTGATATGCCAAGAAAAGGTGTTTCGCGGTGTAGACTCACTTTTCTGTCTTAACTGACTTACCGTTATGCTGTAGTGGTGAGCAGAATGGAAGATTTCTGTCGAAGAACGTACTGACTGAATTAAGTTTGTTCATGTGAGATATTTATGTGGTTCATTTAGTGAGTTACTACAAGGCGTTTTCTGTCCTCATCGCATTGCGCCCTACAATGAGATTTTCACTCTGCAGCGGAGTGTGCGCTGATATGAAACTTCCTGGCAGATTAAAACTGTGTGCCGGACCGAGACTCGAACTCGGGTCCTTTGCCTTCGCGGGCAAGTGCTCTACCAACTGAGCTACCCAAGCACGACTCACGCCCCCTCCTCACAGCTTTACTTCTGTCTGCGAACAAGGAGAGCTTCTGTAAAGTTTGGAAGGTAGGAGACGAGGTACTGCCAGAAGTAAAGCTGTGAGGACGGGGTGTAAATCGTGCTTGCCTAGCTCAGTTGGTAGAGCACTTGCCCGGGAAAGGCAAAGGTGCCGAGTTCGAGTCTCGGTCAGCCACACAGTTTTAATCTGCCAGGAAATTTCACTTTTACTTGTGGTTAAAACCTATGTTGGTTGAAAACTTTGCTGAGGACAAGTATACAGATGTAAAACAGAATTACGAAATATAGCTTAAGATGAATGTAAGTCTTCCATCTAGAAAATTAATTCCCTTTTGTAACTGTGACGATATTCTGCATAAATTACTGGACTTGCGCTCGCAGGAGAATGTGACGGCTTGCAGCACCCAGTGAATTTCACTGTGTAATGGACTTTGCACCGAAATGAGCTTCACGAAGCTATGTAGTGTAGTTAATATTGATCTTAATTCTACGACTTTGGTTACTAGCGACATTACGAGAAAATAACGTGCTCCACGAGCAAAATTACTCTTGAAATCAGTACTTAACATCGAAACTGTGTCCGTTTACCTCATACACAAGTGATCGAAAATTAGGCCGTATCCCGTCACTGAGTCGTTGGAGCATCGCTGTGTGCCTGATAGTTTGCTAACACCTCAGGCTTCTCCAACATTCGAACCAGTGCGGCACATCTGACTGGCTGTATTGTCTACTGCTGTTGTCCCTGCCTTTCTGTGACCACAACCCTTGAACTACACTCCTGGAAATTGAAATAAGAACACCGTGAATTCATTGTCCCAGGAAGGGGAAACTTTATTGACACATTCCTGGGGTCAGATACATCACATGATCACACTGACAGAACCACAGGCAAATAGACACAGGCAACAGAGCATCCACAATGTCGGCACTAGTAGAGTGTATATCCACCTTTCGCAGCAATGCAGGCTGCTATTCTCCCATGGAGACGATCGTAGAGATGCTGGATGTAGTCCTGTGGAACGGCTTGCCATGCCATTTCCACCTGGCGCCTCAGTTGGACCAGCGTTCGTGCTGGACGTGCAGACCGCGTGAGACGACGCTTCATCCAGTCCCAAACATGCTCAATGGGGGACAGATCCGGAGATCTTGCTGGCCAGGGTAGTTGACTTACACCTTGTAGAGCACGTTGGGTGGCACGGGATACATGCCGGCGTGCATTGTCTTGTTGGAACAGCAAGTTCCCTTGCCGGTCTAGGAATGGTAGAACGATGGGTTCGATAACGGTTTGGATGTACCGTGCACTATTCAGTGTCCCCTCGACGATCACCAGTGGTGTACGGCCAGTGTAGGAGATCGTTCCCCACACCATGATGCCGGGTGTTGGCCCTGTGTGCCTCGGTCGTATGCAGTCCTGATTGTGGCGCTCACCTGCACGGCGCCAAACACGCATACGACCATCATTGGCACCAAGGCAGAAGCGACTCTCATCGCTGAAGACGACACGTCTCCATTCGTCCCTCCATTCACGCCTGTCGCGACACCACTGGAGGCGGGCTGCACGATGTTGGGGCGTGAGCGGAAGACGGCCTAACGGTGTGCGGCACCGTAGCCCAGCTTCATGGAGACGGTTGCGAATGGTCCTCGCCGATACCCCAGGAGCAACAGTGTCCCTAATTTGCTGGGAAGTGACGGTGCGGTCCCCTACGGCACTGCGTAGGATCCTACGGTCTTGGCGTGCATCCGTGCGTCGCTGCGGTCCGGTCCCAGGTCGACGGGCACGTGCACCTTCCGCCGACCACTGGCGACAACATCGATGTACTGTGGAGACCTCCCGCCCCACGTGTTGAGCAATTCGGCGGTACGTCCACCCGGCCTCCCGCATGCCCACTATACGCCCTCGCTCAAAGTCCGTCAACTGCACATACGGTTCACGTCCACGCTGTCGCGGCATGCTACCAGTGTTCAAGACTGCGATGGAGCTCCGTATGCCACGGCAAACTGGCTGACACTGACGGCGGCGGTGCACAAATGCTGCGCAGCTAGCGCCATTCGACGGCCAACACCGCGGTTCCTGGTGTGTGCGCTGTGCCGTGCGTGTGATCATTGCTTGTACAGCCCTCTCGCAGTGTCCGGAGCAAGTATGGTGGGTCTGACACACTGGTGTCAATGTGTTCTTTTTTCCATTTCCAGGAGTGTATATCGGTTATCAGACAATACTCTGATCAGATAGGAACTTAAATTATAATGGACACAAACTTACATTTTCTTATTCTTCAGTTTGTAGCGGGACGTCCTTCTCTAGCTTTAAGTTTCCTCAACAGTAGTTGCCGATACCAGTATTATTTCTCAAATTTAGGACAGACCAATATTATCTCTGCTGCTTTACTGAAAACTTTCATATAATTTTATATACTACATGTTCTTTTTTAACCTCAAATTTATGAAAAGGAATTACTTTATTTTCAATGTTACAATTGTAATTACTAACTCAATATACATGCAAAATTATTTTTTTTGAACCATTTGAAATTACGAATCATTTGTCACACGTGAAAGTTCTGTTATTAATAACGCAATCTAGTACTGTTTACTATGTTTATTTCTGGATTCATTTATGAAGTAATAATAGAAATTATTAGAAATTCATTTGTCAGGAAAAACTGCAAGCGCTTTGGAATATGGTTGATACCGCAGAGCGAAGAAGTAGTAAGAAACCTTCTCATGTGATCAGATGTATTTTTGTATTTTGGGCGAACCATGTAATTTAGGCTTTGTTAAAGTGAAAATTCAAAACACTGTATGATACACCAAAATGTTACCAAATATATTAACGTAGCAACAATACTCCTGCACCAACAATCTTCAAATTTATTTAGATCAGTTCAACCATGAAGCCCAAAATGTGGGAATTTCAGCTTCAAGAATCAGACCCCTAGACAAGAAGAAATGGAGCCAACTCTACACGAAAATCTGAGTAAATTGGAAAGTTTATTGAAGTAAACTAGAAAGTTTATTGTAACCTTCGCTCTTCTCAAATTTTTCATAAAAGACTTTGCTTATTGTGGAAAATACATGGAATTAGGAAGAAAGGGGTAGGTTTCAAGTAATGGTTAAGAGCCTGGATAAATGAAATGAAATATTACTTATTTTTATATTGACTCCTATAAGCAATTGGTTCCTGAAGAGGGGCAGCAGCCTTTTCAGTAGTTGCAAGGGCAACAGTCTGGATGATTGACTGATCTGGCCTTGTAACATTAACCAAAACGGCCTTGCTGTGCTGGTACTGCGAACGGCTGAAAGCAAGGGGAAACTACAGCCGTAATTTTTCCCGTGGGCATGCAGCTTTACTGTATGGTTAAATGATGATTGCGTCCTCTTGGGTAAAATATTCCGGAGGTAAAATAGCTCCCCATTCGGATCTCCGGGCGGGGACTACTCAAGAGGACGTCATTATCAGGAGAAAGAAAACTGGAGTTCTGCGGATCGGAGCGTGGAATGTCAGATCCCTTAATCGGGCAGGTAGGTTAGAAAACTTAAAAAGGGAAATGGATGGGATAAAGTTAGATATAGTGGGAATTAGTGAGGTTTGGTGGCAGGAGGAACAAGACTTTTGGTCAGGTGAATACAGGGTTATAAATACGAAATCAAATAGGGGTAATGCAGGAGTAGCTTTAATAACGAATAGGAAAATAGGAGTGCGGGTAAGCTACTACAAACAGCATAGTGAACGCATTACTGTGGCCAAGATAGACACGAAGCCCACACCTACTACAATAGTACAAGTTTATATGCCAACTAGCTCTGCATATGTTGAAGAAATTGATGAAATGTATGATGAGATAAAAGAAATTATTCAGGTAGTGAATGGAGACGAAAATTTAATAGTCATAGGTGACTGGAATTCGAGAGCACAAAAAGGGAGAGAAGGAAACATAGTAGGTGAATATGGATTGGGGGAAAGAAATGAAAGAGGAAGCCATCTGGTAGAATTTTGCACAGAGCATAACTTCATCATAGCTAACACTTGGTTCAAGAATCATAAACGAAGGTTGCACACATGGAAGATCCTGGAAATACTAGAAGGTATCTCATAGATTATATAATGGTAAGACAGAGATTTAGGAACCAGGTATTAAATTGTAAGACTTTTCCAGGGGCAGATGTGGACTCTGACCACAATCTATTGGTTATGAGCTGTAGATTAAAACTGAAGAAACTGCAAAAAGTTGGGAGTTTAAGGAGATGGGACCTGGATAAACTGAAAGAACCAGAGGCTTTACAGAGTTTCAGGGAGAGCATAAGAGAACAATTGTCACAAATGGGGGAAAGAAATACAGTGGAAGAAGAATGGGTAGCTCTAAGGGCTGAAGTAGTGAAGGCAGCAGAGGATCAAGTAGGTAAAAAGACGAGTGCTAGTAGAAATCCTTGGGTAACAGAAGAAATATTGAATTTAATTGATGAAAGGAGAAAATATAAAAATGCAGTAAATGAAGCAGGCAAAAAGGAATACAAACGTCTCAAAATGAGATCGACAGGAAGTGCAAAATGGCTAAGCAGGGATGGCTAGTGGACAAATGTAAGGATGTAGAGGCTTATTTCACTAGGGGAAAGAAAATTGCTGCCTACAGGAAAATTAAAGTGACCTTTGGAAAAAAAGAGAACCACTTGTATGAATATCAAGAGCTCAGATGGAAACCCAGTTCTAAGCAAAGAAGGGAAAGCAGAGAGGTGGAAGCAGTTCATAGAGGGTCGATACAAGGGCTACGTACTTGAGGACAATATTCTGGAAATGGAGGAGAATGTACATGAAGAAAAATGGGAGATACAATACTGCGTGGAGAGTTTGACAGAACACTGAAAGACCTGAGTCGAAACAAGGCCCCGGGAGTAGACAAGATTCCACTACAACTACTGACGGCCTTGGGAGAGCCAGTCCTGACAAAACTCTGGTGAGCAAGATGTATGAAACAGGCGAAATACCCTCAGACTTCAAGAAGAATATAATAATTCCAATCCCAAAGAAAGCAGGTGTTGACAGATGTGAAAATTACCGAACAATCAGTTTAATAAGTCACAGCTGCAAAATACTAACTCGAATTCTTTACAGACGAATGGAAAAACTAGTAGAAGCCAAGCATGGGGAAATCAGTTCGGATTCCGTAGAAATACTGGAACACGTGAGGCAATACTGACCTTACGACTTATCTTAGAAGAAAGATTAAGGAAAGGCAAACCTACGTTTCTAGCATTTCTAGACTTAGAGAAAGCTTTTGACAATGTTGACTGGAATACTCTCTTTCAAATTCTAAAGGTGGCACGGGTAAAATACAGGGAACGAAAGGCTATTTACAATTTGTACAGAAACCAGATGGCAGTTATAAGAGTCGAGGGACAAGAAAGGGAAGCAGTGGTTGGGAAGGGAGTAAGACAGGGTTTTAGCCTCTCCCCGATGTTATTCAATCTGTATATTGAGCAAGCAGTAAAGGAAACAAAAGAAAAATTCGGAGTAGGTATTAAAATCCATGGAGAAGAAATAAAAATGTTGAGGTTCGCCGATGACATTGTAATTCTGTCAGAGACAGCAAAGGACTTGGAAGAGCAGTTGAACGGAATGGATGGTGTCTTGAAGGGAGGATATAAGATGAACATCAACAAAAGCAAAACGAGGATAATGGAATGTAGTCGAATTAAGTCGGGTGATGCTGAGGGTATTAGATTAGGAAATGAGACAAAGTAGTAAAGGAGTTTTGCTATTTGGGGAGCAAAATAACTGATGATGGTCGAAGTAGAGAGGATATCAAATGTAGACTGCCAATGGCAAGGAAAGCTTTTCTGAAGAAGAGTAATTTGTTAACATCGAGTATAGATTTAAGTGTCAGGAATTCATTTCTGAAAGTATTTGTATGGAGTGTAGCCATGTATGGAAGTGAAACATGGACGGTAAATAGTTTGGACAAGAAGAGAATAGAAGCTTTCGAAATGTGGTGCTACAGAAGAATGCTGAAGATTAGATGGGTAGATCACATAACTAATGAGGAGGTACTGAATAGGATTGGGGAGAAGAGGAGTTTGTGGCACAACTTGACCAGAAGAAGGGATCGGTTGGTAGGACATGTTCTGAGACATCAAGGGATCACCAATTAAGTATTGGAGGGCAGCGTGGAGGGTAAAAATCGTAGGGGGAGACCAAGAGATGAATACACTAAGCAGATTCAGAAGGATGTAGGTTGCAGTAGGTACTGGGAGATGAAGAAGCTTGCACAGGATAGAGTAGCATGGAGAGCTGCATCAAACCAGTCTCAGGACTGAAGACCACAACAACAACAAAGCAATTAATTAATATTGAAACAAACTAAATGAAGATTTTTTGTAGGATTTTAAATATAATGAGAGATAATTAGTCAACGAAACACTCGGTTTTACTTCTTCGTAAAGCCTTTTGGCTTAGAGTCACTCAGGGACGTATGTTCCAAGTTCATTTATCTCCAACCTTTCAATTTCATTGTCATGATAATCGAAAAGAATATTTCTCCCTCGCCTAGAGTAGAGTCACCCTGGGTAGTCACGTGTGCTTAGTTTGATGTCAGTCAATACTAAAACGATAAATAAAATAATAATCGTCACTTGCGGCTGAATAATCAAATGTAAATGAAGTGTTAAGGAAACAGAGTTACTGAAGAATACTGGCTCGTTAGTGCAGACGAAAAAGGAGGACGTCACCATCTATATTGCAGTACGGAAACTGCTAATGAAATAATATACTGTTCATGAATCACCAGAGGTTCAAATTGCTCTGAGCACTATGGGACTTAACATCTGTGGTCATCAGTCCCCTACAACTTAGAACTACGTAAACCTAACTAACCTAAGAACATCACACACATCCATGCCCGAGGCAGGATTCGAACCTGCGACCGTAGCAGCCACGCGGTTCCGGACTGAGCGCCTAGATCCGCTAGACCACCGCGGCCGGTCCAGAGGTACAGGTGCACTTGGAAAACACCTGGAAACACTGGAAGACATCCCGCACTGCATTACATCATACTGAGAGTTTCTAAAATCTGACAATCTATTCCATTGTAAGGCATACCCAGGACACGATACAGACACCATTCACAATTCGTTAACATGATGGATTACGAGCTGAAGGGCAAGAAAACTGTCAGAAGCTACCAATTTGAGTGGAATAGGAAACTGAGGAATTCTAAACATCTATCAGGGTGTAGATGTTGCGGTAATCAATACAATAGTAGCTAGTTAAGTTGAAGAGAAATGACATTCTAGAAAAGAGCAAACACAGAAATTATCCAAGCAAATATAGGCAGAAGAGAAGTACAGGGATTGGAAAGAAATATATGAAACACCGCGAGCACTTCATGCTTCAACAATATGAAGATGCTAACCTAGCGTGCACTAGCGCTGCCGTATTTGACCATAAACAGTGCGGTTGCAATGTAGTTCCACGTGTCAGTCGTAGTCACAACTGTGTTCTGTGTTGTTGGGAGTGCATTATGTCGGAGCTAAGTTAATTCGAATCTCGGTAAATTGTTGATGCTCGCATTGTGTGTAGGTGCTTACGTAACTAAGGTAGCCGAGGCATTTGTGTTTCAAGAGGCACCGTAGAGGAAAAACGTCATCCGCTGCATCATAACGCGCAGAATGAATGTGTTGAGTGACCTTGTTGGACTGTCGGTGAAAAGGTGTGCGGAGATAAATAAAAGGGCGACAGCTGCAAAAGTTATTGCAGATGTGAAAGTAGCATTCGCCAAAACCGTCAGCACCAAAGGGAGCCCCAGACACAGGTATTTGGAAGGTGAGATGGAATTCCAAAACCGCTCATTTGTGATGCAAATTCCCATTGCAGGTAAACGTGGTCTCCAAGCTATAAAACCTGGACTTTGGAACAATGGAAGATAGTTATTTGGCCAGATTGGTCCTCTTTCACGTTGTTTCCAATTTGTAGCCACGTTTACGCCCGAAGAGTGAAGTACAGCGAGGGTTTAGTGACGCTTTTGGCAGCCACATCGTGCCATTCCGTGGACCCCATGGTCACATTGCTGCCGAGGCTTATGTGGGCATTTTGACTGATCAGGTCCATCCCATATTACAATGTGTGTAGTACAATGTGTGTTCCACAGTGGTAATGTTATGTTCCAAGACGATAGGGTCCCCTTCATACAGCTCGCATCGTCTGGGTTTGAGTGTATGAGGATGTATTTTTGCATCTCCCTGACCAGCACGATCACCAGACTTCTATATTATGAGCCTTTTACTTGGATGCCAACGGTTTTACGATGCCGTGTTATTCACGGTGATATGTCGTTTGTGGTGTTACTATATTCGTATCCACGACTGTAACTACTGATAAACTTTGAGTAACAGGAACAATATTTTAATTAATAGACGAAAGATAGGAATTTCAAAGAAAGAAAGATATGTTGTGAAATAAGTGAACGTAGGGCCGAAGTGAACAGGAAATGAATGGAAGCTCTATCGAAACGGCAATGGGAAAGTGGAGAAGGTTTTCAAGCGGAAATGGCCATCGGAAGGATGTTTCTGAATATGGAAAAATTAAATTGGTTGCGTCAGAATCTAAGACGTCGACATGAATAATATAAACTGAATTTCACTTTTAAACACAGAGGGGAGAGAGAATAGCTGGAAAGATTACATTGAAGAACATGATTTATGAGCTAACGTAAAGAGCTAGGACAAAGTATCTATATGGAATTCATAAGACGCACACTACTGGAGTCACAGTTTGACAGACCTTTGATAGACGTAAAAGTAAAAGGAAAAAGTATGGAAAATATTCCTCTGGAATTTATAAAGTCATTGTGAGAAGTGACAACTAACCAATTATTCAAATTGGTGTGTACAATGTATGAGACTATAATTATACCATCGGAACATCGAAAGGACATCATACACACAATCCTTGAGGCTGCAAATACAGGTATGTGGGAGAGCAACCACGCTATCAGCTTAACAACTCATGCATCGAAGGTGCAGGCAAGAATGATATGCAGAAGAATAAAAATGATATGTGATGGTAAACTAGATGATGAAGTTTATCTGATGTAAACGTAAAGTCAGTCTTGATATTGCATTTGATAAACAATGCAAGGCACGTTCTTATGATATGTCATCTCATAAAATGCATTCTACAACGTAAAATTCTCGGAAGAAAATAGATATGAGTTATCGGTAATATGATTAACATATGAAAATACAAGAGCCAATAGGAACCAACAAGACTGGAAGACGGTTTTCAAAATTGCGTAAAACAACGATGCACTATTTCTCCGCTTCTGTTAAAAGTTTGTATCGGAAAAGCGAGTCAAAATAATAACAAAATTATTCAAGAGTGGGATTTAAATTCAAAGAAAAATGATATCAGTAATACGATTAAGTGGTGAAATTTCTACGCTTAATGAAAGTAAGGGACATTTAACTGACTTGTTGAATGTGATGAACAGGCCACTGAACATACAACATGGTTTAAGAGGAAGGCAAAGACAGACGGAGATAATGAGGAGACTCAGAAACTAAATTAGCCACGAACATATCATCAGAAGCGCGAAATACGTAGTAGGAAATGGAATCGCGATATGATTTGAGCTAAACAGTACATAACCGACGAAGCAAGGAAGATATAAGGAAACGAATAGCACCGGAAAAAGAGCACTGGCCGCTAAGAATATTCTACTGGTATCAGATTGTGCAATACCGCTGTTTGTTATTACTGGGCCGGCTACGGAACGTGGTAGTGAGGAATAACGCTAAACACGTCGCGATAGCGTTTGTAGTGTTTTATCCATTTACATTTAAAATAGTCGATACGTTAAGCACCCAGGGACGCCATTCTGATCGTAGCCGGTTAAAATGATGATTTCCAAGAACTAGTTCCACCAATGTTATACTCGTAACCATCGGGTCATAGTCGCCAAGTCCCACTACGACATATCGCTCAGAATTTTTATTACTGCTTCGAAGGGATATACCGAATGCAAAGCGTTCTCATACTAAGCTAAATTATCAAAATTATAACCAACGCGGAATTATCTTACTATAGACGAAGTGATTATTGTGTTGACTTGAATGATATGTGAGCTGACTTTGGACAGTAACAACTTTTTGTGTACCGGTAGCAGACCGATTATTATCTTTGCTTCAAATGTGTCCCAGCGTAAATATTTGCATAGAAAGGAATTACTTTTATTTCAGTGTAACAGAATATAAAACTTATAGATTTATATTTTAAAAAAGTTATCCGTATCTGACTGTACAGAACTTCTAATGTCGCTTTACTGGAAATGAATTCTTTGCTTTTTAAGGAAATACTTAGACATTTCTATTTCACTGACAGCGAAGATATAACATTCTCATATGAGCCTATCTTAATCGTAGCAGTGAAGTTAGGTAGTTTGCTCTTAAATTTATCAGAGATCTTTATTTAAGTAATGATTAACATTTATTTTCAATTCACAGCTCTTAACTTCTCATGTAAAAGTAACACAAGTGGACTTTGGACACTTTTCATTTTATTCTCGGAAGTTATTTCACTGATTGGTATGAAACAGAATGTTAGAAACAAATCTGACATATACAACCGACTCAAAACAATAACAAAATGTGGAGAACATCCTACGTGTCTGCGACAGTTTTGAACCTATCACAAAAAAAAAAAAAATCATTCCTATCTCATTTGTTGCTTCTTTACCTCGATTCGGCCCCAATTACTACTTTCCTAAATATATTACAAAGTAAACCTCTATGCCAACATTTTAGATTCCAAGCACTCTCCTTCGCATGTACTGCCACATTTTAACATACATGTCCAGAATGTAACTTATCACATTGCTGCATGTACTAGCCCAGGATTAACTCTAATGAGTAATAATACATAGTCACTCCTAGGGACAAAGGAGAAATTCTTTATTTAATTAGAATAATTCTAACAATACGGCCCTAGAATAAAGATACCATGTCAAATTTATTTCTATTGTCGTCGAATGACGTCGTTGACATTTGACAGAATGTGTCGTTCACGTTCTTGTCTTTCTCGCTACGTGTCACTCCAGTCCACTCACCTTTCTCGCCGGCCGCGGTGGTCTAGTGGTTCTGGCGCTGCAGTCCGGAACCGCGGGACCGCTACGGTCGTAGGTTCGAATCCTGCCTCGGGCATTGGTGTGTGTGATGTCCTTAGGTTAGTTAGGTTTAAGTAGTTCTAAGTTCTAGGGGACTTATGACCTAAGATGTTGAGTCCCATAGTGCTCAGAGCCATTTGAACCATTTGAACCATTCACCTTTCTCAAGCGATGTAATTACATGCAGCATAGTATTGTAATGTTAGTTAATACAAACTGTAATACATAATTCTGTCGTTTTCAGAACTCCTCACCATATTTTGACATGTATCTCTACGATTTTGTTGGATGACAACTCACTGAAACGCACTAACGATGGCTGTTACGTCTGAAATCAGGATATACAAGAATGATAAAAACCCAAGCAACTGCGAATGAATACTGTACTCCTTTCCTTCTATTTTGCATTGTCAGAAGGCTCAGAATATTCCTTCCTTTCGGTTTATTTTACAATAGTTTCACTATGCCTCCCATAAGAGCTGTTGATTATATTAACGTGTCTGCAAGCGTCAGGTAGTTTAGTTATCTGTTATATATTCATTACCAAACTTTTATTTACGGCCATCCCATACCAATAGAAAGGTTATGTAGAGACAAATTTTCTTTCTCTGACGGCTACTCTGTCGGCACACATACTTTCCTAAATTTCAGTTAAGTTCATCCAAGTATGAGCTATCGATTTCAATTAGCATCGTCAGTTCCCAACATGACTAAATAACTAAATATCCATCCAAGAACTCCGCATGTCATCCCTTCCTAACTACTCTACTACTGCAGATTTTCAAGCTCCCCATTCACAAGAAAACTGGTATACAATGAAAATATCTGGTTACATTGCTTACCCCCCCTTGAACCATGGATCTTGCCGGTGGTGGGGAGGCTTGTGTGCCTCAGCAATACAGATAGCCGTACCGTAGGTGCGACCACAACGGAGGGGTATCTGTTGGGAGGTTAGCCAAACCCGAAATTCCTGAAGAGGGGCAGCAGCCTTTTCAGTAGTTGCAGGGGCAACAGTCTGGATGATTGACTAACCTGACCTTATAACACTAACCAAAACGGCCTTGCTGTGCTGATACTATGAACGGCAGGGCATGCAGCTTTACTGCATGGTTAAATGATGATGGCGTCCTCTTGTGTAAAATATTCCGGAGGTAAAATGGTCCCCCATTCGGATCTCTGGGCGGGGACTAATCACGAGGACGTTGTTATCAGGAGAAAGAAAACTGGCCTTCTGCGGATCGGAGCATGGAATGTCAGATCCCTTAATCGGACAGGTAAGTTAGAAAATTTAAAAAGGGAAATGGATAGGTAAAAGTTAGATATAGTGGGACTTAGTAAAGTTCGGTAGCAGGAGGAACAAGACCTCTGGTCAGGTGAATACAGGGTCATAAATACAATATCAAATTGCAGTAATGCAGGAGTAGCTTTAATAATGAATAGGAAAATAGAAATGGACGTAAGCTACTACAAACAGCATGGTGAACGCATTATTGTGGCCAAGATAGATACGAAGCCCACGCTTACCACAGTAGTACAAGTTTATATGCCAACTAGCTCCGCAGATGACGAAGAGATTGATAAAATGTATGATGAGATAAAAGAAATTATTCAGGTAGTGAAGGGAGACGAAGATATAATAGTCATGGGTGACTTGAACTCGATAGTAGGAAAAGGGAGGGAAGGAAACGTAGTATGTGAATATGGAATCGGGGGAAGAAATGAAAGAGGAAGCCGTCTGGCAAAATTTTGCAGAGAGCATAACTTCATCATAGCTAACATTTGGTTCCAGAGTCATAAAAGAAGGTTGTTTACATTCAAGTAGCGTGGAGATACTAAAAGGTCTCAGATAGATTATATAATGGTAAGACAGAGATTCAGGAACCGGGTTTTAAATTAACGTTCCCAGGGGCAGATGTGGACTTTGACCACAATCTATTGGTTATGAACTGTAGATTGAAACTGAAGAAACTGCGAAAAGGTGGGAATTTGAAGACATGGGACCTGGATAAACTGAAATAACCAGAGGTTGTAGAGAGTTTCAGGGAAAGTAATAAGGAACGATTGACAAGAATGGAGGAAGGAAATACAGTAGAAGAAGAATGAGTAGCTCTGAAAGACGAAACAGCGAACGTAGCAGAGGATCAAGTAGGTAAAAAGACGAGGGCTAATAGAAATCCTTTGGTAACAGAACAGATTTTGCATTTAGTTGATGAAAGGAGAAAATATAAAAATGTAGTAAATGAAGCAGGCAAAAAGGAATACAAATGTCTCAAAATGAGATGGACAGGAAGTGCAAAATGGCTAAGCAGTGATGGCTAGAGGACAAATGTAAGGATGAAGAGGCTTATCTCACTAGGGGTAAGATAGAAACTGTCGACATGAACTTTAAAGAGACCTTTGGAGAAAAGAAAACCACATGCATGAATATCAAGAGCTCAGATGGAAACCTAGTTCAAAGCAAAGAAGGGAAAGCAGAAAGGTGGAAGGAGTATATGGAGGTGGTTATGGTATTTTTCGTGTTATGAAGGTTATTTCTTATTTAGGTTTAAGGTTTAACTATTTTTGATTATCTTTAGGTTTATCTGGTGGAGTTATTGTTAGATTTATTTGTTTTCGTCAGGTTGATTTAAAGTCTTTAATTGCTTATTATACAAGGGCGATGTGCTTGAGGACAATATTATGGAAATGGAAGAGGATGTAGATGAAGATGAAATGGGAGATATGTTACTGCTTGATGATTTTGACAGAGCACAGAAAGACCAAAGTCGAAACAAGGCCCCGAGAGTAGACAACATTCCATTATAACTACTTATAGCCTTGGGAGAGCCAGTGCTGACAAAACTCTACTATCTGGTGAGCAAAATGTATGAGACAGGCGAAATACCCTCAGACTTCAAGAAGAAATAATAATTCCAATTCCAAAGAAAGCAGGTGTTGACAGATGTGAAAATTACCGAACAATCAGTTTAATAAGTCACAGCTGCAAAATACTAACACGAATTCTGTGGTGTCACCGCTAGACACCACACTTGCTAGGTGGTAACTTAAATCGGCCGCGGTCCTGTAGTACATGTCGGACCCGCGTGTCGCCACTGTGTAATCGCAAACCTAGCGCCACCACATGGCAGGTCAGAAGACACGGACTAGACCTCGCCCCAGTTGTACGGACGACATAGCTTGCGACCAGACCTACCAAGTCTTCCTCTCAATTGCCGAGAGACTGATAGAATAGCCTTCAGCTTATTCCATAGCTACTACCTAGCAAGGCGCCATTTGTATCAGTGCTTATAGCTTACTACTATTCAAGAGATGTATTCCAACAAGAGAATAAAGTTAAGTATATTATTCCAGCTACGTACTTTTCTTCTTATTCATTAATAAGTCTCATGTTCCAGTACTTCACGCCCGTCTGCGTTAGTTTAGCGTGCACTTTCAGCCACTTCATTCTACAAGGTGTTGGCCCAGCTGCCGACACATCACATGGCGACGAGAGAAAGTGTTTTTTCTGCTTTGGACTGATTTGTTCTTTTTCCCTTTTTGTGCTCTGATTTGTTTGTGTCATGGCTTCGCCACAATCTCCAGATGTACTGTCCGAATTTTTTCGCTTGCAGAATCAGCAGACGCAGGCGTTATTGGAAGCCCTTGGACAGCTCGTCCAGGGTCAACGTGCGCTGCAAACCGATGCGGCAGCCGCCGCTTCATCGCTACCGCAGCCACACAACGCTGTCGCACCGCCATTTAGGCCCTTTGAGGCCACGTGCGAAACCTGGACTGAGTGGGCCAGCCAGTTCCAGTTTCATCTCGCAGCATACAGAATTCAAGGTAAAGAGCGGCAGCCGTTTTTGCTTTCTTGTGTCGGTGTGTCTACCTACCGTGTGATAGTGAAATTGTTTCCCCGACGCGACGTAGCAACTCTGACCTACGAGGAAATTTTGTCGGCTTTAGATGCCTATTTCAAAGAAACAGTAAATGTAGTTGCAAAACGGTATACGTTCTTTCGTACAAAACGTACGGCCGGTCAGACTAATCGGGAGTGGTTTGCAACTTTGCAAGGACCTACTAGGGACTGTGCGTTTGCCTGTGACTGTGGCCTCCCATATTCAGATACTATGGTGCGTGATGCAATTGCACAGAACGTTTCTGATGTTCGCATAAGGGAACAGATTTTGAAACTAGTTAATCCCTCCCTTCAACAAGTGATAGACATATTGGATAGGCAAGACACACTTGACTTTGCTCAGGACTCATTTGAAACTTCGCCAGCAGTGTGTCACATTAATCAGCCCGCCGGGCCCGCTGCACGGGACGCTAAGCGGCCCTCGCGCCCGTCGCAGCCGCGCTCGCAAACACGTGCGCCGCGTAAGCAAGCAACTGCAGTGAAATCATGCCCGCGGTGTGCAACTAGACATTCGCGTGAAAATTGCCCGTCACGCCAAGCTATTTGCTCTTTTTGTCATCGTATCGCTCTCAGCCCCGCGATGGTCGCTCGCCGGCTGAATTGCTCCATGGTCGATCTCATCGCACCCTGATGTCTTTGCTGCATCCGCCGCATCAGGTTCCTGTGCAGCGGCAGACTCCTGTTTTTGCTCCTGGCGACGTTGTCTATTATCGCACTTATCGCGGTTCACGGCGTTGGCTCGCAGGGAGCATTCTTCGCTGCCTCGGCCGCGCGATGTATTTGGTTTTGGGGGCCTCTGGTGAGGTGCGTCGGCATCTCAATCAGCTGCGCCTCTGTCGTCGCCTGGGTTCTGCCGCTCCCCGTCTGCTTTCAGCGACGGAGCCGTCAGGTCAGCGCCTTGGGGACCCATCTACTGGCTCGCCTCATCCCCAGGTGTTGCCGACGCTGCCTTCCATTTTGCCACATGGCGTCGCGCCGCCGCCACCGCAGCCGCCGCCGGCGCCGCCCGCAGCGGACGCTTCGCTGCAGCCGCCTGGCGCCTCCCTGGGTCACGCGCCGCCGCTCGCTTCCCGTGCCCAGCCGTCCTCCGCCATGGACCTCTTGCCCGCTCCGGACCAGATGTCGTCTTCGCCCGTCGGGTGCTCCGACCACATGGAGGTCGACCCTTCTGTCTCATTACGTGCGCATACACCTCATGTTGACGTGCACCCTGGACTAGGTTTGCAGGCGTTTCCTAGCTCCCCTCGGACCGAATGGCCGGGTGCGGGTGGCACAGCCTCGCCTGTTGTTAGGCTCCCCACCTCATCGCATACGTCAACATGGGGTCCTCCCCACGGCGGGCGGAAGCCTTATCTCACGACCGTTCGCCGATTTGCGGGGGAGGAATGTGGTGTCACCGCTAGACACCACACTTGCTAGGTGGTAACTTAAATCGGCCGCGGTCCTGTAGTACATGTCGGACCCGCGTGTCGCCACTGTGTAATCGCAAACCTAGCGCCACCACATGGCAGGTCAGAAGACACGGACTAGACCTCGCCCCAGTTGTACGGACGACATAGCTTGCGACCAGACCTACCAAGTCTTCCTCTCAATTGCCGAGAGACTGATAGAATAGCCTTCAGCTTATTCCATAGCTACTACCTAGCAAGGCGCCATTTGTATCAGTGCTTATAGCTTACTACTATTCAAGAGATGTATTCCAACAAGAGAATAAAGTTAAGTATATTATTCCAGCTACGTACTTTACTTCTTATTCATTAATAAGTCTCATGTTCCAGTACTTCACGCCCGTCTGCGTTAGTTTAGCGTGCACTTTCAGCCACTTCATTCTACAAGGTGTTGGCCCAGCTGCCGACACATCAAATTCTTTACGGACGAATGGAAAAACTAGTAGAAGCCAACCTTGGGGAAGATCAGTTTGGATTCCGTAGAAATATTGAAACACGTGAGGCAATACTGACCTTACGACTTATCTTAGAAGAAAGAATAAGGAAATGCAAACCTACATTTCTAGCATTTGTGGACCTAGAAAAAGCTTTTGACAATGTTGACTGGAATAATCTCTTTCAAATTCTAAAGGTGGCATGGGTAAAACACAGGGAGCGAAAGGGTATTTACAATTTGTACAGAAAGCAGATGGCAGTTATAAGAGTCGAGGGACATGAAAGGGAAGCAGTGATTGGGAAGGGAGTGATACAGGGTTGTAGCCTCTCCCCGATGTTATTCAATCTGTATATTGAGCAAGCAGTAAAGGAAACAAAAGAAAATTTCGGAGTAGGTATTAAAATCCATGGAGAAGAAATAAAAACATTGAGGTTCGCCGATGACATTGTAATTCTGTCAGAGACAACAAAGGATTTGGAAGAGCAGTTGAACGGAATGGACAGTGTCTTGAAAGGAGGAAATAAGATGAACATCAACAAAATGAAAATGAGAATAATGGAATGTAGTCGAATTGAAACGGGTGATTCAGAGGGAATTAGATTAAGAAATGAGACACTTAAAGCAGTAAATGAGTATTGCTATTTGGGGAGCAAAATAACTGACTAAGGCGAAGCAGAGAGAATATAAAATGTAGACTGGCAATGACAAGTAAAGCTTTTCTGAAGAAGAGAGCCGGCCTTTGTAGCCGAGCGGTTCTAGGCACTTCAGTCTGGAGCCGCTCGACCGTTACGGTCGCAGGTTCGAATCCTGCCTCGGGCATGGATGTGTGTGATGTCCTTAGGTTAGTTAGGTTTAAGTAGTTCTAAGTTGTAGGGGACTGATGTCCTCAGATGTTAAGTCCCATAGTGCTCAGAGCTATTTTTGAAGAAGAGAAATTTGTTAACATCGAGTATAGATTTAAGTGTCAGGAAGTCGTTTCTGAAAGTATTTGTATGGATTGTAGCGATGTATAGAAGTGAAACATGGACGATAAATAGTTTAGACAAAACTAGAATAGAAGTTTTCGAAGTGTGGTGCTACAGAAGAATGCTGAAGATTACATGGGTTGATCACGTAACTAATGAGGAGCTATTGAATAGAATTGGAGAGAAAAGAAGTTTGTGGCACAACTTGACTAGCAGTAGGGATCGGTTGTTAGGGCATATTCTGAGGCATGAAGTGATCACCAGTTTAGTTTTGGAGGGCAGCGTGGAGGGTAAAGATCGCAGAGGGAGACCAAGAGATTAAGAAGGATTTAGCTTGCAGTAGGTACTGGGAAATGAAGAACCTTGCACGGGATAGAGTAGCATGGAGTGCTGCATCAGACCAGACTCTGGACTGAAGACCACAACAACAACATTGCTTACGGCTTATCAGGGGCCCCCTTTGGTGTCACTTTTGCAGCAGCGTGAGGACGATTTCAGCGTGGATGGATGATCTGGTCAAAGTTACCGGTGGCTGGAGGTCGACGAAGAGTTGTCCGCTTCACGGAGCCGGGCTTTTAATGGTGGCTTGTGCCGAGATGTCGCCAGGGGCTGTTCCCTGTGTCTGCGTCGCTGTTGTTTATTTCATGTACCGCTCCTTTGCCTACTGAAAAGGTAAGAGCTCACTGTCTACGAGGTGGCGAGGCCACAGACTTCAAGCCGGTGGTGGTGGCCGAGCGGTTCTAGGCGCTACAGTCTGGAACCGCGCAACCGCTACGGTCGCAGGTTCGAATCCTGCCTCGGGCTTGGATGTGTGTGATGTCCTTGGGTTACTGACGCCTAAGTAGTTCGAAGTTCTAGGGGACTGATGACCTCAGAAGTTAAGTCCCATAGTGCTCAGAGTCATTTGAACCATTTTTGAACACACTTCAATTCGTTTTGGGGAGTTCCCTGCTGCATTGGTTAATGGACAATTGATGTAATTCTCGCTTTGCTCTGTTGTCGCGTCCATTTGTAAGTTCAGTTATCTTGTATCACTTGTGCTCTACTCTACTTACGTGGTGGTTCGTGGTGCTGTCGTGCGTTCGTTCATCTGATATCTGATTTGCTTTCTAAGTGCGTGTTTCGGAACACATACTCGTTCTGTACCATGTTGGCGAAAGTAGGTAGAGATGCCTTTTCGTAATCTGCATCTTTACACTCTAATGTAACGGCCCCTTCTGTCTATTTATAGTAAGTCAAAATTTTAGCTAATTGTAGTTTGCGCCACTGTTGCGTTTAGTTGGTAATCCGCTTCATTGAATTTAAGCACTTCCTTTAGTTTGGTATTTGTGGATAAAAGGAAAGACATCCGATGCATGTTCAAATGTCACTGTTGCGTTAATGGAATCTGTGTAACGATTGTCACTCGCCTGCCATGTAAATCTAATTTGTATTCTGTATGTAACAGAAGACTTTGTGATTCGAGCAACTGCCTTGCGTTTTAATATTAGAGCTTTTGTTAATAATAGAGAAATTTAAGTTCTATTACAGAATTTTGTTCCGCCCCCTACGGACATGCGCACTTAATTTTTGTTTAAAATATTATTATTAACTGTCTGCTTTAAGGGCGTGTGTTAAATATTTGTCTTGCTATTTCAACATATAACAATCTGCTTCGTCAGCTTCACCGACGTTTACATATGATACACGTTCAGAAACATTACATGATGAAGTATTTCACTTTCTGATTTTCAGACATGTACAGATAGCTGTCCTTTTTAAAATTTTGCGTGTGAATGGTTTCACTTATGTACTTTGATAGGTAATGGAGATATGGTGGGGTCTGCTTTACAGATTTGTCTTCTATGAGGCCTCAGAAGTATTTAAATTAATCTTGCTTGTAATACACGTATTTCCGTAATAGAGTGTGCTGTGTTCATAAATATAATTATGTATTATAGCGGTGAGGGTCCTAAACTCTGGTTAGTGCACCCCACAATGCTCGCACGACACAGCGGTAATGTGCTTAACAAACGACACACCTAGTAAATTCTTCTTTTCCTTTGACTTCCTTCTTGAAAAATTGTACTGTGGAAAGAAAGAATTTTTGTACCGTGTGCTTAAATAAACTTATACTTGCATTAGACTAAACATACTCTGCAAACTATCACTGAATTATTTCGCGTCCAGCATGAATAAAGACTGCAACTTACTGAAGTAGCAATCGTCGTAAACCATTACAGTGTCGAAAAATGTCTCCAGTTTGTAGTATCGTTACAAATACCAGTAACAAACAGTGAAATACAAACATTTATATGTATTAGGGTTATTTATGGGAATGACTGGTCTAAAATGTTTCTTAATCATGCTTGATTGAATGCTGTCTCAGAATAAACATCCAATGGCTTATGGTAATGGTGGAAATTACAGATCAGAAGGGTATTAAAATAAATATTCGCGTGTGATTACACGACTGCTTAAACTAACATATCTTCTTTACTACAGAATGCTTTAAACGTTAATGTGACAAATACGAGTAGCTAACTAGTCAGTGAAACAGAAATAAAGAAGATTAAAATTCTACTTTAGTTCACATAACACAAGAACTACCCTAACGTCTGACGGTATATCCCAAACCTGGAGCTAAAATCATATTTAATTTATCTTTAAGGTCAGAATATCACAAGGAATCCTGTCTACAATCTCACTTTTAGGAAAAATTAGTTATTATACACCGTATTACACATGGCGCATGTCTGAAGTTCTTATGATGTATATATGCGTACTGAAGGGACGAATGAATCTTTGTACGAAAGCCGGGTTTCGAACAAATTTTCATTCGTCGCTTCATTCGGCTCATAAACAGCATAGATTTTAAAGACTTAAAAAGTTGTCTGAAACCATATAGTTTCATTAGGAAACTATCTGACCAGTCTTGACCAAAATAGATTCAAACAATAAACAGGCCGAGACACACTACATTTGTGAGTTATTAAGGACAAATGTCATAACGGTTCTGGCAATTAGCTTATTAGTCATAGAATACCTGTTATACTGCCAATTCAGCATCTTCAAAACTCTTGATATGCTGTTTTCCTACTTTTTGTTTTCACATTGACTGAAAATGAACTTTCATAGACACGTGTCAAAAGGCAAAGCCTCTACTACTTAAACATAATTCCCCTCAACGATAGTACTATTATTTCTGTAAACAAGCTCCACTGTCACTACTATTCCTTCCTAGTTTTTCCACTTTGCAGCCTAAATTTCACTCCTAGTATAAAAGAAAACCAGTATATGTCAATATCTGCCTTGTCGAGGTAACTTCAAATCCAAATCGTTTATCAAATCTCTATCGTTTTATATATTGCTTGTCATTTCACGAGTTAGTACCTCACCTGCATGAAACGGACATAAAATAATGTAATATTTATAAATTCCTGCAGAAACATTTTCTGCACCTATGTATGTTATTGTTTCTCCACACCTTCGTCCCTCCTTTCCTATTACTTGGTTTTGCATTCTGCTCCGCATCTTTACCCATCTGGTACTTCACCAAACCATTTACTATAAAAATACTTCTCCCGTATCATGAAGTTTCCTGTAGTTAGTGCAGTGAATTGAAATATCTAGTTACGCTGTGGTGCAATTGGATTAGTAGACTGTTCTAAGTGGGCCAGTGCTTCAGGTGTAGTATCGACATCACTCTTGCGGCCCCATTGCTAATATCTATGAGGAAGAGTTGGTATCTTGTGTCCTTAGAAGGTCTTTGCTTGCCATATATACAGGTTGGTCCATTGATCGTGACCGGGCCAAATATCTCAGGAAATAAGCATCAAATAAAAAAACTACAAAGAACGAAACTCGTCTAGCTTGAAGGGGGAAACCAGATGGCGCTATGGTTGGCCCGCTAGATGGCGCTGCCATAGGTCAAACTGATATCAACTGCGTTTTTATTTTTTTAAATAGGAATCCTCATTTTCATTACATATTCTTGTAGCACGTAAAGAAATATGAATGTTTTAGTTGGACCACTTTTTTCGTTTTCTGATAGATGGCGCT
Source organism: Schistocerca nitens (assembly GCF_023898315.1). NCBI lineage: Eukaryota > Metazoa > Arthropoda > Insecta > Orthoptera > Acrididae > Schistocerca > Schistocerca nitens. The sequence continues at coordinate 314,427,017 of NC_064621.1, read as the reverse complement.
GTAATAGTCACAAACGTGTATGTACGTGGTAGCACGTAACATTCCGGCAGTGCGGACGTTATTTGCTTCGTGATACATTACCCGTGTTAAAATGGACCGTTTACCACTTGCGGAAAAGGTCGATATCGTGTTGATGTATGGATATTGTGATGAAAATGATCAACGGGAGTCTGCTGTGTACGATGCTCGCTACCTTGGACGACCTCATCAAAGTGTCCAGACCGTTCGCCAGATAGTTACGTTATTTAAGGAAACAGGAAGTGTTCAGCCACATGTGAAACGTCAACCACGACCTGCAACAAATTTTGATGCCCAAGTAGGTGTTTTAGCTGATGTCGCAGCTAATCCGCACATCGTTACCAGACAAATGTTCTACCGATGTTACTACAAGATGTTTCACTGCATGACAGAATGGCGAATTACATCCAACATGATGGATGTCCGGCACATAGTTCACGTGCGGTTGAAGCGGTATTGAATAGCATATTTCATGACAGGTGGATTGGTCGTCGAAGCACCACACCACGGCCCGCACGTTCATCGGATCTGACGTACCCGGATATCTTTCTATGGGGAAAGTTGAAGGATATTTGCTATCGTGATCCACCAACAACGTCTGACAACATGCGTCACCGCATTGTCAATGCATGTGCAAACATTACGGAAGGCGAACTACTCGATGTTGAGAGGAATGTCGTTACACGAATTGCCAAATGCATTAAGGTTGACGGACTTCATTTTGAGCATTTATTGCATTAATGTGGTATTTAGAGGTAATAACGCTGTAACAGCATGCATTCTCAGAAATGATACGTTCACAAAGGTACATGATCAAATTGGAACATCCTAAATAAAATATTCAAACGTACCTACGTTCTTTATTTTAATTTAAAAAACCTACATGTTACCAACTGTTCGTCTAACATTGTGAGTGATATGTTTGTGACTATTACAGCGCCATCCATCACAAAACGAAACAAGTGATCCAGCTAAAACATTCATATTTCTTTACGTACTACACGAATATACACTCCTGGAAATTGAAATAAGAACACCGTGAATTCATTGTCCCAGGAAGGGGAAACTTTATTGACACATTCCTGGGGTCAGATACATCACATGATCACACTGACAGAACCACAGGCACATAGACACAGGCAACAGAGCATGCACAATGTCGGCACTAGTACAGTGTATATCCACCTTTCGCAGCAATGCAGGCTGCTATTCTCCCATGGAGACGATCGTAGAGATGCTGGATGTAGTCCTGTGGAACGGCTTGCCATGCCATTTCCACCTGGCGCCTCAGTTGGACCAGCGTTCATGCTGGACGTGCAGACCGCGTGAGACGACGCTTCATCCAGTCCCAAACATGCTCAATGGGGGACAGATCCGGAGATCTTGCTGGCCAGGGTAGTTGACTTACACCTTGTAGAGCACGTTGGGTGGCACGGGATACATGCGGACGTGCATTGTCCTGTTGGAACAGCAAGTTCCCTTGCCGGTCTAGGAATGGTAGAACGATGGGTTCGATGACGGTTTGGATGTACCGTGCATTATTCAGTGTCCCCTCGACGATCACCAGTGGTGTACGGCCAGTGTAGGAGATCGCTCCCCACACCATGATGCCGGGTGTTGGCCCTGTGTGCCTCGGTCGTATGCAGTCCTGATTGTGGCGCTCACCTGCACGGCGCCAAACACGCATACGACCACCATTGGCACCAAGGCAGAAGCGACTCTCATCGCTGAAGACGACACGTCTCCATTCGTCCCTCCATTCACGCCTGTCGCGACACCACTGGAGGCGGGCTGCACGATGTTGGGGCGTGAGTGGAAGACGGCCTAACGGTGTGCGGGACCATAGCCCAGCTTCATGGAGACGGTTGCGAATGGTCCTCGCCGATACCCCAGGAGCAACAGTGTCCCTAATTTGCTGGGAAGTGGCGGTGCGGTCCCCTACGGCACTGCGTAGGATCCTACGGTCTTGGCGTGCATCCGTGCGTCGCTGCGGTCCGGTCCCAGGTCGACGGGCACGTGCACCTTCCGCCGACCACTGGCGACAACATCGATGTACTGTGGAGACCTCACGCCCCACGTGTTGAGCAATTCGGCGGTACGTCCACCCGGCCTCCCGCATGCCCACTATACGCCCTCGCTCAAAGTCCGTCAACTGCACATACGGTTCACGTCCACGCTGTCGCGGCATGCTACCAGTGTTAAAGACTGCGATGGAGCTCCGTATGCCACAGCAAACTGGCTGACACTGACGGCGGTGGTGCACAAATGCTGCGCAGCTAGCGCCATTCGACGGCCAACACCGCGGTTCCTGGTGTGTCCGCTGTGCCGTGCGTGTGATCATTGCTTGTACAGCCCTCTCGCAGTGTCCGGAGCGAGTATGGTGGGTCTGACACACCGGTGTCAATGTGTTCTTTTTTCCATTTCCAGGAGTGTATAACAAAATTGGTGGTTCCTATTTAAAAAAATGCAGTTGATACCCGTTCGACCTATGGCAGCGCCATGTAGCGGGCCAACCATTGCGCCATCTGGTTTCTCCCTTCAAGCTAGACAAGTACCGCTGTTTGTAGTTTTTTTGTTTGACTCTTATTTCGTGAGATATTTGAGTCGGTCGCGATCAATGGACCACCCGGTATATATATATATGATCTCTGATTGCCCTTATTTTATCGTGGTGATCGTTTCTCCTTATGTAGGTCTGTGTCAACAAAATATTTTCGCACTCGGAGGAGAAAAATGGTGATTGGAATTTCGTGAGAAGATTTCGTCGCGACGAAGAAGCCCTTCTTTGAATTACGTCCAGCCCAAATCCTGTATCATTTCTGTGACACTCTCTCCCATATTTCGCGATAGTACAAAACGTGCTGCCTATCATGAACTTTTTCTGTGTACCTCATGAGTCCCATCTAGTAAGGATCCCACAGGGCGCAGCAGTATTCCAAAAGAGGACGGACAAGCGTAGTATAGGCAGTCTCCTTAGTAGATCTGTTACATTTTCTAAGTGTCCTGGCAATAAAACGCTGTCTTTGGTTAGCCTTCCCCTTGTACGGGTATCGCTGGCCCGAGAGGGAGGCACGAAATTTGCGGACTGGCTGTAGCGTGGCGAAAAGAGGTGGTCACTTGGTCCGAGCGGCCGAGGCCATGAGCTGCGCAAGGTGTGCCTCCGCAGAGCGAAGATACCGGAATACTTCCCTGGGGTCAGCGTCGACTACAAGCAGCAGACCGACATGCCGTCGGTGGATTCACAACATTCGTGTCGTACAACCGCTCGTGGTCTGGCTGCCCTCTTCTACCTGGCTTTCATCGGCACTACACGGTAGGTCGCTGCAACACATCGTGGATCCATGGAGCTGCTTGCTGATAAAGGGGAGTAGTATTCTGCATTCCTCGAGGTGATTTGTTTCTTTGTCTACCTGCCTTCCTTATTATTTTCTAGTTTGATCCTCAGAGCCTTACTATGTCGGCTGTTTCGTCGCAAATATAGGCAGTAGTATTGTACTAAGACACTAGTTGTCGTTTGGAAATCCGTCCCGATATTATATTGCCTTTCCTTACTGGTTTGTACCCAGTCATTAATGTTCTAAATAATCAGCTCTTGGTCGTAAATGCAGCCGGAACAATTGTACTTATGCACATATTGCCGTTAAACTAAAGAGGGACGTTGTGGTTAGATTTAGCTGTTAACCAGTTCAGTTCTTTGTTTGTAATTATATTTCTCAACCATTAGCTATAATCTGAACAACCTGTTGTAGTAACCTGTTCGTTTCTGTGTTGGAAAGACCGCGACATTATTGGTGTATTTTAGCTGGATCTTGTGCTTCCGGCGAGTGAGTTCACAAGTAATGTTTTAAGTTGTTCCTTCAGAACTGTCTTAATAATTGACAATTAGTTTAACTTTGAAAATATTAACAGCCAACTGTCATCAGGCTTTAGTCAAAATAAAATTTTCAGAAGGGAAGGGTTGGGATACAGTCGCACCTTTGTTGCCGATTGAAATTGTTGTTGTTGTTGTTGTTGGTTTGATGCAGCTCTCCATGCTACTCTATCCTGTGCAAGCTTCTTCATCTCCCAGTACTTACTGCAACCTTCATCCTTCTGAATCTGCTTAGTGTATTCATCTCTGGGACTATTTCTATGACTTTTACCCTCCACGCTGCCCTCCAACGCTAAATTTGTGATCTCTTGACGCCTCAGAACAAGTCCTACCAACCGGTCCCTTCTTCTTGTCAAGTTATGTCACAAACTCCTCTTCTCCCCAATTCAATTCAATACCTCCTCATTAGTTATGTGATCTACCCATCTAATCTTCAGCATTCTTCTGTAACACCAAATTTCGAAAGCTTCTATTCTCTTCTTGTCCAAATTAGTTATCGTCCATGTTTCACTTCCATATATGGCTACACTCCATACTAATACTTTCAGAAACGACTTCCTGACACTTAAATCTATACTCTATGTTCACAAATTTCTCTTCTTCAGATATGCTTTCCTTGCCATTGCCAGTCTACATTTTATATCCTCTCTACTTCGATCATCATCAGTTATCTTGCTCCCCAAATAGCAAAACTCCTTTGCTACTTTAAGTGTCTCATTTCCTAATCTAATTCCCTCAGCATCACCCGACTTAATTCGACTACATTCCATTATCCTCGTTTTGCTTTTGTTGATGTTCATCTTATACCGTCCTTTCAAGACACTGTCCATATCGTTCAACTGCTCTTCCAAGTCCATTGCTGTCTCTGACAGAATTACAATGTCATCGGCGAACCTCAACGTTTTTATTTCTTCTCCATGGACTTTAATACCTACTACGAATTTTTCTTTTGTTTCCTTTACTGCTTGCTCAGTAGACAGATTGAATAACATCGGGGACAGGCTACAACCATTTCTCACTCCCTTCCCAACCACTGCTTCCCTTTCATGTCCCTCAACTCTTATAACTGCCATCTGCTTTCTGTACAAACTGTAAATACCCTTTCGCTCCCTGTATTTTACCCCTGCCACCTTTAGAATCAGAAAGAGAGTATTCCAGTCAACATTGTCGAAAGCTTTCTCTAAGTCTACAAATGCTAAAAATGTAGGTCTGCCTTTCCTTAATCTATTTTCTAAGATACGTCGTAGGGTCAGTATTGCCTCACGTGTTCCAACATTACTGCGGAATCCAAACTGATCTTCCCCGAGGTTGGCTTCTACCAGTTTTTCCATTCGACTGTAAAGAATTCGCGTTAATACAGTATTTTGCAGGTGTGAATTATTAAACACATAGTTCGGTAATTTTCACATCTGTCAACACCTGCTTTCTTTGGGATTGGAATTATTATATTCTTCTTGAAGTCTGACGGTATTTCACTTGTCTCATACATCTTGCTCACCAGATGGTAGAGTTTTGTCAGGACTAGTTCTCCCAAGGCCGTCAGTAGTTCCAATGGATTGTTGTCTACTCCCGGAGCCTTCTTTCGACTCAGGTCTTTCACTACTCTGTCAAACTCTTCACGCAGTATCGTATTTTCCATTTCAACTTCATCTACATGCTCTTCCATTTCCATAATATTGTCCTCGAGTACATCCCCCTTGTATGGACCCACTCTTGCTTAGAACTGGGTTTCCATCTGAGCTCTTGATATTCATACAAGTGGCTCTCTGTTCTCCAAAGTTCTCTTTAATTTTCCTGTAGGCAGTGTCTATCTTACCCCTAGTGAGATAAGCCTCTACATCCTTACATTTGTCCTCTAGCCATTCCTGCTTAGCCATTTTGCACTTCCTGTCGATCTCATTTTTGAGACGTTTGTATTCCTTCTTGCCTGCTTCATTTACTCATCATCATCATCATCATCATTTAAGACTGATTATGCCTTTCAGCGTTCAGTCTGGAACATAGTCTCCCTTATGAAATTCCTCCATGATCCCCTACTCAGTGCTAACATTGGTGCCTCTTCTGATGTTAAGCCTATTACTTCATAATCATTCTTAACCCAATCCAGGTACCTTCTTCTTGGTCTGACCCGACTCCTCCTACCCTCTACTGCTGAACCCATGAGTCTCTTTGGTAACCTTGCTTCTCCAATGTGTGTAACATGACCCCGCCTGTTCGCCCTGACTGCTACATCTATAGAGTTCATTACCAGTTTTTCTTTGATTTCTTCATTGTGGACACCCTCCTGCCATTGTTCCCCTCTACTAGTACCTGCAATCATCCTAGCTACTTTCATATCCGTAACCTCAACCTTGTTGATAAGGTAACCTGAATCCACCCAGCTTTTGCTCCCATACAACAAAGTTGGTCGAAAGATTGAACGGTGCACAGATAACTTAGTCTTGGTACTGACTTCCTTCTTGCAGGAGAAAGTAGATCGTAGCTGAGCTCTCACTGCATTAGCTTTGCTACACCTCGCTTCCAGTTCTTTCACTATGTTGCCATCCTGTGAGAATATGCATCCTAAGTACTTGAAACCGTCTAGCTGTTCTAACTTTGTTCCTCCTATTTGGCACTCAATCCGTTTATATCACTTTCCCACTGACATTACTTTCGTTTTTGACATGCTAATCTTCATACCATAGTCCTTACATTTCTGATCTAGCTCTGAAATATTACTTTGCAAACTTTCAATCGACTCTGCCATCACAACTAAGTCATCCGCATATGCAAGACTGCTTATTTTGTGTTCACATATCTTAATCTCACCCAGCCAGTCTATTGTTTTCAACATATGATCCATAAATAATAGGAACAACAGTGGAGACAGGTTGCAGCCTTGTCTTACCCCAGAAACTACTCTCAACCATAAACTCAATTTACCATCAACTCTAACTGCTGCCTGACTATCCATGTAAAGACCTTTAATTGCTTGTAAAAGTTTGCCTCCTATTCCATAATCTCGTAGAACAGACAATAACTTCCTCCTAGGAACCCGGTCGTATGCCTTTTCTAGATCTATAAAGCATAGATATAATTCCCTGTTCCACTCATAACACTCCTCCATTATTTGCCGTAAGCAAAATATGGTTCAAATGGCTCTGAGCACTATGGGACTTAACATCTGAGGTCATGAGTCCCCTAGAACTTAGAACTACTTAAACCTAACTAACCTAAGGACATCACACACATCCATGCCCGAGGCAGGATTCGAACCTGCGACCGTAGCGGTCGCGCGGTTCCAGACTGAAGCGCCTGTAACCGCGTGGCCACACTGTCCGGCCGCCGTAAGCTAAAGATCTGAACCTTACAACCTCTAAGAGTCCTAAATCCACACTGATTTTCATCCAATTGGTTCTCAACTAATACTCGCACTTTCCTTTCAACAATACCTGAGAAGATTTTACCCACAACGCTGATTAAAGAGATACCTCTGTAGTTCTTACAATCTTTTCTAGTTCCATGTTTAAAGATTGGTGTGATAACTGCTTTTGTCCAGTCTGATGGAACCTGTCCCGACTCCCAGGCCAATTCAATTATCCTGTGTAGCCATTTAAGACCTGAAGTTCCACTGTATTTGATGAGTTCCGACTTAATTTCATCCACCCCAGCTGCTTTATTGCACTCCAATCTATTGACCATTTTCTCCACTTCCTCAAATGTGATCCTATTTCCATCATCATTCCTATCCCATTGTACCTCGAAATATCAAACATTACTGATCGTATTTTCACCTACATTGAGCAACTCTTCAAAATATTCCCTCCATCTTCCCAAGGAATCCACAGGATTCACCAGCAGTTTTCCTGACCTGTCCAAAATACTTGTCATTTCCTTCTTACCTCCCTTTCGAAGACTGCTAATTACACTCCAGAATGGTTTTCCAGCTGCTCGACCCAAAGTCTTCAACCTGTTTCCAAAGTCTTCCCAAGATTTCTTCTTGGATGCTGCAATTATCTGTTTGGCTTTGTTTCTTTCTTCAACATAAATTTCTCTATCTACCTGAGTTCTAGCATGTAGCCATTTTTGATATGCCTTCTTTTTCCTTTTACAGGCTGCCTTGACTGTGTCATTCCACCAAGCTGTTTCCTTCATCCTACCTTTACACACTACTGTTCTAGGACATTCTTTAGCCACTTCTAGTACTGTGTCCCTGTACCTTGTCCATTCCTTCTCCAATGACTGTAATTGACTACATTCAACTAACTGGCACCTTTCTGAGATCACTGTTATGTACTTGTGCCTGATTTCCTTATCCTGAAGTTTCTCCACTCCTATCCTCCTACATATGGACCTGACCTCCTGCACTTTCGGCCTCACAATCCCAATTTCACTACAGATTAAATAATGATCAGTGTCATCAATGAATCCCCTGAATACACGTCTGTCCCTAACAGCCTTCCGGAATTCCTGATCTGTTGTAATATAGTCAATGACAGATCTGGTTCCCCTGCCTTCCCAAGTATACCGGTGAATGTTCTTTAAAAAAGGAGTTTGTGATTACTAAGCCCGTACTGGCACAGAAATCCAAGAGTTGTTTCCCGTTCCTGTTGGCCTCCATATCCTCTCCAAATTTACCCATAACCTTTTCATACCCTTCTGTTCGATTTGCAATTGTGGCATTAAAATCACCCATAAGCAGAACACTGTCCTTGTCCTTTACTCTAACAACTACATCACTCAGTGCCTCATAAAAACTATCCATCTTATCTTGATCAGTCCCTTCACAATGCGACTATACTAACACTATCCTAATTTTCTTTCTAGACACTGTCAAATCTATCCACATCAGTCGTTCGTTTACATACCTTATTGCAGCTACGCTGGGTTCCATTTCTTTCCTGATGTAAAGCCCTACGCCCCATTGTGCTATTCCTGCTTTGACTCCTGACAGGTGCACCTTGTATTCTCCCACTTCCTCTTCTTTCTCACCCCTTACCCGAATGCCACTAACAGCTAAATCGTCCAGCCCCATCTTACGTGCAGCCTCTGCCAGCTCTACCGTCTTCCCAGAGTAGCCCCCATTGATATTAATAGCTCCCCATCTCATTACCATTTGTTTGCCAAGTCGTATCTTAGGAGTCCCTGGTTTGTCAGTTAGAGGTGGGACTCCGTCACCTCCAAAGGTCCGAGGCATTTTGCTCTGATTGTTGCCAGCATCATATTTAAAGTACTAGGGAAGCAGGTTGCTAGCCTTACTTGCCCCGAGTCCCATTGAGTTTTACCCCTTTCCCGTATGAGCACAAAGGTTACCACAACTCAGAATATGTCCGAGATGCCCAGCCTTATTCCTAAGCCACTGGTATCCCAACTGTCGGGACCACTTACTTGGCCACTCATACGTTGCCCGTGGTTCATCAACTAGGACATGACTACAGGAACCCACACCTTGAACCATTTACTGCGTTTTTATATTTTCTCCATTCATCAATTACATTCAATATTTTTTCTGTTACCCAAGGATTTCTACCAGCCCTCGTCTTTTTACCTACTTGATCCTCTGCTGCCTTCACTATTTCATCCCTCAGAGCTACCCATTCTTCTTCTACTGTATCTTTCCCCCATTCCTGTCAATTTCTCCCTTGTGCTCTCCCTGAAACTCTGTACAATCTCTGGTTTAGTCAGTTTATTCAGGTCCCATCTCCTTAAATTCCCACCGTTTTGCAGTTTCTTCAGTTTTAATCTACAGTTCATAACCAATATATTGTGGTCAGAGTCCACATCTGCCCTTGGAAATGTCTTACAATATAAAACCTCCTTCCTAAATCTCTGTCTTACCATTATATAATCTATCTGATACCTTCTAGTATCTCCAGGATTCTTCCATGTATACAACCTTCTTTTATGATTCTTGAACCAAGTGTCAACTACGATTAAGTTATGCTCTGTGCAAAATTCTACCAGACGGCTTCCTCTTTCATTTCTCTCCCCCAAACCATATTCACCCACTATGTTTCCTTCTCTCCCTTCTCCTACTATCGAATTCCAGTCACCCATGACTATTAAATTTTCGTCTCCTTTCACTACCTGAATAATTTCTTTTATCTCATCATACATTTCATCAGTTTCGTTATCATCTGCAGAGATAGTTGGCATATAAACTTGTACTACTGTAGTAGGCATGGGCTTCGTGCCTATCTTGGCCACAATAATGCGTTCACTATGCTTTTGGTAGTAGCTTACCCATACTCCTATTTTTTTATTCGTTATTAAACCCACTCCTGCATTACCCCTATTTGATTTTGTATCTATAACCCTGTATTCACCTGACCAAAAGTCTTGTTCCTCCTGCCACGGAACTTCACTAATTCCCACTATATCTAACTTCAACCTATCCATTTCCCTTTTTAAATTTTCTAACCTACCTGCCCGATTAAGGGATCTGACATTCCACGCTCAGATCCGTAGAACGCCAGTTTTCTTTCTCCTGGTAACGACGTTCTTCTGAGTAGTCCCCGCCCAGAGATCCGAATGGGGGACTATTTTACCTCCGGAATATTTTACCCAAGATGATGCCATCTTCATTTAACAATATAGTAATGCTGCATGCCCTGGGGACAAATTACGGCTGTAGTTTCCCCTTGCTTTCAGCCGTTCGCAGTACCAGCACAGCAAGGCCGTTTTGGTTAGTGTTGCAAGGCCAGATCAGTCAATCATCCAGACTGCTGCCCCTGCAACTACTGAAAAGGCTGCTGCCCCTCTTCAGGAACCACATGTTTGTCCGGCATCTCAACAGATACCCCTCCGTTGTGGTTGCACCTACGGTACGGCCATCTGTATTGCTGAGGCACGCAAGCCTCATGGTTCATGGGGGTATGTTTCTTTGAAGTAAGCCTTATCATTGTCATATTGGTTGCTAATCTGTTTAACCTTTAAGCACAGGTGCGCATCTTAACCCCGTACATTTCGACATACAGCTTTCAAATAAACGTTAAGTAATTTGTTTGGAGTAATTTAATCACTCTTGTCATCAGTGGTGCTTACATAGTTTCCACGTGTTGCAGAAGGGCCTTTAATCAGGCAGACTGTGTCCAGCGCGGTAGTAAACACCGCTGTTTCACGCGGTAACGGGCGGGCTGCAGGTCTGGCCGTGTTCTAATCGTTGTCATATTGTTTGCTGTTTTGCAATATATTCCTTCAGATTTATTTTGCAAAGATTAAAAGCTCATTCTGGTTAGGGTTTAAGGTCAAAAGAATTTTGCAAATTTCTCCTTTTTCTAAGGAAAATTTTGTGGTTAAATGCTTCCATTATCTCGAAAACACGGTTTATATATTGTTGAATAAACAGGTTGTGTGAAAACAAAGTTATATTGGTGGGTCCTCCCTTCAACATGTTCCTTAATTCCAGTGAGTACCACGTGTGAATAGTTTCTGTGTTAATAATGTCACAGTTACATATATTTCTAAAAACAAATCTTCAGCTTACACTGAACCACTTCCACAATTTTTAAAATAATACATTTTTTTTCTAAAGGTATGCTATCGAAAAACGTTCCCCTGACTGGAGTGGGAATAAACTCACAAAAAACGACCTTTATCATATTATCGTTGTATAAAGAACACTGGAAAAATCAGTTGTGAGTAAACAGTAATTAGAACTTGTTAGGGATATACTTACAAGTGCTGACTACAGTATATAGGCAGAACAATTAACCTTAGCACCGCCTTTATCTTGTGAACAGTTGAACGTATCGAAATCATGTTTACGCCGTAAGATATACACACATTTAATCCTCAACCGCAACCGCAACGGAAACGCTGAAGCAAGTACGTTTTTTCTAATGGAACGATACTCTTTTTGAACGTAATTCGAATAATTCGAAATCTCTTGAAAAGAGTACAGCAATAAAACGGCTGTTAATGCTCTCCAAAACATATCCGAAAAATGAGTCGAAATTGAAGGATAAATGGCTGTGATCGGCTATTGCAGTGCAAACATTGCCAACATTGGCTATCGTGCCTCGTTCCATCATCTTATCAAGTCTTTCGGCTGTTTACTTGTTTCCACAAAGGCCTTTGATTTTAGTACGTACACACATTCGGGATACTTTTCCTAAACCCTTTCCGGTATACTCCTATGACATAGCCCTTACGATCAATAACTTTCTTGAAAATCAGAGCTCTTGCAGAACTATTGAAACGAGTAAAAAGAGTTAATTCTCTTAATGTGAAGCAAAAGTATAGTATAAAAGAGGCAGAACTTTCAAGAATAAGTACAACATTATTAATCAGCTGTTGCTCTACACTATTTTACACAATTCAACTCCAGAACATTAGGCTTTTTGTTTTCATTCTATAGTCTGAATCTCAACCACATCTGTCAGCATATAGCTCCAGCTACAATGAGCGTAGCTGACCTTGTCCATTTCTCGCACGGAGTAATCACCTATTACGTCTCTTGTGTAATGTCTATCTCCTTGTTGCACCTAACCACAGAGCCTGGCTTCAGGTCCTTTCTTGGCGCAGTTTACACCACATTAACTCCGTCTGGTGGTCTTGATTTTAATTTTTGCTCATTGCTTGCATACTACTACATAAGGATTCAAAGGCAACATTAATAATCGTTGTATAATGAGCTCTCTGTAGCCATTACAAAGTACATACAGGGTGAAAAGTATTTAAACCGACAACCTCTGGGAGGTTGTAGAGGACATCAAAACAAATATTTTTCCCTAATGTCACTTTTTCCTATGAGGTGTACTTAAACCGGTAGAGGAAGATTTCTCTGGAGGCAATTTAATAAAACCAACAAACACTTTTCCATTTTTTTATGACCAAGAGACAACACATTAACACAACCCAATTTCAATTACAGTAGATTTTCAAAAATGCCTTCAGTGACACTTAAACAAATGTTACACCCCGAATCATGTTCTGTCTGACACGGGCAAAACCCCAGGAGTATCCTGAATTGTTCCTGCTGCTGCTACTATACGGGAAACCAGTTCCTCTTCTGATGCAACAGGAGTTGCGTAAACAAAGTTGCGCATCTCTCCCCACACAAGAAAGTCCAGATGGGACATATCTGGGGATCGAGCAGGCCATGGTATAGGACCACATCTGCCAATCCAAATTTCTGGGAACCGTCGGTCCAGGAATCGACGCACACGACGACTGAAATGTGCCGGCTCCCCGTCATGTTGGAACCACATGCGTTATCTTGTAGGGAGCGGGACGTCTTCCAGCAATTCTGACAAAGCTGTGGCGAGAAAATTGTAATAGTTCCTGCCATTTAATAGCCTAGGTAGCAGATACTGCCCAATTAAACAGTCCCCAACAACACCGGCCTACACAATAACGAAGAACCGCACTTGATGAGCGCTGGTAACTGTGGCATGTGGGTTATCCTCACTCCATACATGCGAATCGTGCATGTTGAAGATTTCACCACGCCCGAACGTTGCTTCATCGGTAAACAACACAGAGGATGGAAATGTAGAATGCATTTCACACTGTTCCAGGTACCACTGCGAAAACTGTGCTCTGGGTGGATAACCAAATGGTTCCAGGTTGTGGACACGCTGCAAGTGAAATGGACGTAACAATTGCTCTCGAAGGACTGGTCTTACATTCGTCTGATTCGTCCCCATGTTACATGCAATTGCACGAGCGCTGATTGAAGGATCCTACTCCACATGCTGCAAGACAGCTTCCTCAACTTGCAGCGTTCTTACCGTGCGACGGCATCCCTGTCCAGGTAATTTGCTAAATGACCCGGTCTCACGCAGACGTTAATACACAGCAGCAAAGGTTGTATGATGCGGGATACGGCGATTAGGATATTGTTGTTGATAAATCCGCTGTGCAGCTCGGCCGTTGTGGTGCGCTACGTAGTACGCACCAACCATATCAGTGTACTCATTCCAGGTGTATCGCTCCATTAGTAAACAGAGACAATGCACAACTACACTGGTGGACAGCAGTTACCTACAACTGAAGAGCGTAATACGCCCTCCAACAACTGAAAATCGTAATACGGCCTCTAACAACTGAAGAGCGTAATAGGGCCTGCACCGGTTTAAATAATCCTCACAGGAAAAAATGACATTAGGGAAAAATATTTGTTTTGATGTCCCCTACAACCTCCCAGAGTTTGTCGTTTTAAATTACTTTCACCCTGTATACAGGGTATTAGGGCAATAAGTGCAGACATCTTTATCGGTGTCTGAGGACAGTATGCTGGACACTGTTGCATCAGTATTTACATCATTTTGAAACAAATAATTATAGCTATTACGAGGCTTTAGTTTTTTTGTTGGGTAGTGCCTCCAATAATACATGCCACAAGCAAGTCATAAATGGTTGTTTTCTCCTGAGCAAAAATTCAGGTGTTGATGTGTGGAGGTAAGACGGTGAGCTACCTAGTGGTGCAGTTGCGATCGTGCAGACATCAATAACATCAGGCAGTACATTATATGTCATGTTTGAGTGGGGACTTTTAGATACAGAGGTGTATGTAACACACTTGCTTCAGTATCCACCTAGACAAGAGTTAAGTGGATGAAGTGTGTAATAACTGATGAAAAGTATACAGACAGTTATTTATGGACATCAATACGGATTATCTCCACACTCCAATCTTATGTCAGCTTGGACTCTGCTGGGGACATTTTCATCGAGGTGTCTGTCTGTGGAGGAATGGCAGCCGATTGTTCCTCAACATCAGTAAACCAGAACAATTAGTGATGCTGGACTATGGGGTATGGAGCGAAGCCCACGTTACAACTGGGATCGGGCTGCTACTCTGGACAGGTCACTCCAAATCATTTGTTATAGTTCGCAAAACATTGCCTCACAGCAGTTGCTATGTGATGTGATATACTGTCACACTGATACAGACGACCATCATCTCAGGACTGTTCCTCTGTTCCATGCAGTGTACAATATTGTAAAATATGTTCATATCCCTCCGCATTTGAAGTATTCGTAAGCACAATTAGGTGATCACATCCAAACGACTAAACACATTAACGCTATACTTGATGGCAAGTAACATTCTCCAGACATTCACCACCCCCAAACCCTTCCATTTGAATGCCAATGTCAAGTGGTTGCACTCTTTATACTATACCACAAGCATGGTATAGCACTGCTTGCAGACATATGTGACTTACGAAGAGCTGTTTGACCATATTACCTCATTCTTTTTAACACCCAACGCACTGTCACCGTGCTATTTGGCCACTGGTGATACTTTGGGAATCACAAGTGACTCCCTCTCTTTATTTCATGCGTTTTTTTACAACGATACTCGAATGTCCCTTTCCGTCAGTATATGCGATGTGCCTGGTCTTTGTTTAGCTGTACTTATTCCTTCATTTCCAATTCACAGTCACGCTAACAGCAGTTGGTCTAGATAGGTTCAGAAAGATTTATATATTTCTCATGGAGCTGTTACTTAGCTGACATCGAATGAGTAGCCCACGTTCGAAGTCACTGACCTCTCCTGACCGACCCATTTTACTGTTACTGTTTATTTACTGTCGACAAAATAGACTTTTCCGCTTTCTTTTATATTGGTGGGTCCACCTCCCACGATAGCTAAACTTCGCGTCATGTAAGAAGGCGGCCCAATTTTCAGTCGTTCTGCACCTTTCCCTCCACTAGCCACTCGTGGCCAATAATATTTATTCTCTGTTCCAGTGGCTAGCAGAGAGTTACA
Organism: Schistocerca nitens; assembly: GCF_023898315.1. Lineage (NCBI taxonomy): Eukaryota > Metazoa > Arthropoda > Insecta > Orthoptera > Acrididae > Schistocerca > Schistocerca nitens. The sequence goes on along the minus strand of NC_064621.1, from coordinate 314,411,427 downwards.
GCTAGAGAGCGAGAATCTCGAGCCTACATGTTGCACTGTTACAGTACTTCGCGACAACCGAATTATTCATTCAACTTGCAATTTTTTTTCATTCCTTTTTTTCTTTTTGGAGCAATATATAGTAGTTGCGAATGTGTATCTTGTAAATGTTTAAGTGCGACTAAAAGAAAAGTCAGGTGACGGCAAAAAATGTGAAGTGCTTCACAACTAGGTGAGGCGGATTATTTACAACACATATAACATTTTAAAACATGAATTCAAAAGCATCTCTCCTGCTGTTGACATTGGAAAATACAGGATTGGACTCCAGAACCATGTCGTGTCAGCAAGAGAACTGAAAAGAGAAATGTAAACGAAAGTGTCAGAGCTGTAAGATTGGTAGAAACAGTTGTTTCCGTGTCGCCTGGAAAGCATCGAAATGGCAAGGAACCTGCAACACAAATTGATGGCTTTAACAAAGAAGGTTTAAAGTGCTCAATTGAATGATGAATGCCGGACGTAAGAAAAACGTGTTACAGTTACGAATTCTTCAATGGTAAGCGCTTCATCAAGGTAAAGAATTTTAAAAGACATGGTTCCAGATAAGTTAAAAAGAGAGGTTTTGGTTCAGAGAAGGGACACAGGTGCTGCACGAACTACACTATGTGATCCAAGTATCCGGACAGCCCCAAAAATATACATTTTTTCATATCAGGTCCATTTTACTACCACCTATTGCCAAGTACTCCATATCAGCGACCTCATTAGTCATTAGAAATCGTGAGACAGCAGAATGAGGCACTCCGCAGATCTCACGGGCCTCGAACGTGGTCAGGTGATTGGGTGGCACTTGTGTCATACATTTGTACGTGAGATTTCCTCTCTTCTAAACATCCCTAGGTCCACTGCTTCCGATGTGGTAGCGAAGTGGAAACGTGAAGGGACACGTACAGCACGAACGTGTATAGGCCGACCTTGTCTGTTGACTGACACAGACTGACGACAGTTAAAGAGGGTCATAATGTGCAGCACGCAGACATCTACCCAGACCATCACACAGGAATTCCAAACTGCACCAGAAACCACTGCAAGTACTATGACAGTTAGGCTGGTCCGTCCGCGACTGCTGCTCCGACGCGACTGCACTGCTGGTGCGTCTCCCACTCACTTCCAGACACAAGACAGCGGAAATACTGGCTCGGAGCCAACCATGTAGCGGAAACACGCCCACTGGCTTAACGACATCCTTGCACCAGGAAAGAATCGACTCAAGTTCCACAAGACGGTAATTGAAGGGGACCAGAAGTCTTCGGAGAACCAGTTGCACGTCGCCCGATGAGACAGTAACTAACCCAACAGTAACTAAGCACACACGAAGACAAATAGGGAGTTGCTGCACACACATTCAGCCGACTCATGAACTATTGGTGAGCCACAACGCGTCGTCCGATATCACGACCGACCGACGATCCATCAAGATCGTGGCCTGGCTCAAGTGCGTGGCGGCAATGGTCGGGCGAACCATGTCGACACATACCTCTCTGCTGCTCCAACCAGACTGCACTAGTGCCGCATTACAACTCCCCGAATGGCACGTCCGGACTGCACTCCATACACGTTCCAACTGACTGGCAGACCCGAACTCGCGACAGACAACCGGGAGGTAACAGCAGTCCAGCAAGCATGCTATGTCGATGCGCGCTGCTAGCGCCGCTTATTGTCAGACAAAGCAGCAACTCAGTGACAGTAGTAATTTAAGTTACCGTAGTGGGGTGGAAGTGCGTTAAAAACAGGGTGTAACATACATGATGGCAGGAACATGAGCCACGCAAGGTTCAGTCATCTGCCAGCGAGTGTAGTACCAACAACAAAATTCGGAGGCGGTGTTGTTGTGGTGTGGTCGTGTTTTTAATGGAGAGGGCTTGCGCCCCTTGTTGTTTTGCGTGGGACTACATTGATGGTTTAAGCACCTGAAACATCCTGGCAGATTAAAACTGTGTGCCGGACCGAGACTCCAACTCGGGACCTTTGTCTTTCGATGGGCAAATGCTCTACCATCTGCGCTACCCAAGCACGACTCACGTCCCGTCCTTACAGCTTTACTTCTGCCAATACCTCGTCTCCTAATTTCCAAACTGCACAGAAGCTCTCCCTTCTTCCATCCCACTGTTGAAAATCAATCCGGGGATGATGATGACGATGAGTCCCATACTTCTTTACAGAGCGTAGGGGAGCGACGCGGGAGGCCCGTGCCGCCTTACTAGGCAAGGTCCTAGTGGAGGTGGTTTGCCATTGCCTTCCTCCGACCGTAATGGGGATGAATGATGCTGATGAAGATGACACAACAACACCCAGTCATCTCGAGGCAAGAAAAATCCCTGACCCCGCCGGGAATTGAACTCGGGACCCCGTGCTCGTGAAGCGAGAACGCTACCGCGAGACCACGAGCGGCGGACCTATTTTAACTCGATCGAGTACCCGTTCATAGTGCACAGTATGTGGGAGACTGCTTACACTACAAGAACATCCCTGTGATAGAGTGGCCTGCACAGAGTCCTGGCCTGAATCCTATAGAGCACATTTGGGATGTTTTGTAACGCTGACTACGTGCCAGGCCTCACCGACCGACATCGATACCTCTTCTCAGTGCAGCACTACGTGATAAATGGGCTGCCGTTCCCCAAGAAACTTTCCAGCACCTGATTGAACGTATACCTGCTAGAGTGGAAGCTGTCATCAAGGCTAAGGGTGGGCCAACACCATATTGAATTCTAGCATTGCCGATGGAGGGCGCCACGACAACTAATCGAAATTGATTTTGAGCTTATAATACAGTATACCTAGGCATAGGAGCCTTACTGGTGTCCGCAGCAATGCAGTTCGGCAACGTGGGCTTTATTTGCCCGCTCCCTGCTGCCGCTCATGTGCAGTTCTCATCTCTCCACGCCTCCTTACCGCTATGTCTGTATGCGCGGAAGCGCCGTGCTAGGTGACGCAGTTCGGGTATCTACATTTAGTTTTTCCACGATTTCAACTTCAGCAGTTGACAATATGTACTTCTTAGCACGTACAATGGTGCTATCAACTCCATGCGTCAACAGTGGAGATACGTACTTGTCCGAAGTTGTTTGTCTATGACTGAAACCGGTTAAGAGAAAAATAAACACCATTTGGGAACAGGACTCCTATTTTTTTGCAAACTGCAAATACGATATCGCTGTTACTATAGTTACGCCTTCCCAAATGGAAGTGCAGGTCATTTAATTTCTTTCTGAAGCTGTGCTTGTCTATTGTATTTTATAAATTACTATCTGACAAGCCCGTCATCGCCGGGCTATTGTGTTTTTCTTTTTTTTTCAATTTCCTGTTAGAAACGAAAACAAATACAAATTACGGTGTATGCAGTGAGGTAAAAAAATTTCATTTCCATGTATTAGTGAAAACACCTTTGAAATTATGAAAGAGTCGCACAAAGAAGTACGCGTGATGTACGAATGTGTTACTTCCAAATTACGATACCTGATCCCGGACAGTTACTGTATTGCGCGTAGCTCCTTCGCGAGTCTACAAATAGATTTTGTAAACCTCTCTATAGTAAACCACGTAACTCTATAGCCGCTTGCACTTCGCGGTTCTAAGATGTCAAAAGCGCCGCATGTTGTCAGGTTTTCCTTAATTAGCCTCGACTGGATGAATGTCTCAGTAGTACAGAAAAAATATATTAAAACTTTATGCCTGATGCAGCTATTTTTGACACATTCCTGTGTTTACGGCATCATATCTCTTCAACTATACGTCTTAAAATGATCAGACTTTTCTTGTCCCCAAGTCTATTCAGTACCTCATCATTAATCATGTGATCTTTGTGTACATACATTCAGCAGGATATGTGAGTTGTCGTTGCTGTGGTCTTTAGTCCAAAGACTGATTTGAACAGCTCTCCGTGCTACTTTATCCTGTGCAGGCCTCTTCACCTGCGAATAACTAGTGCAACCTACATTGTTCTGAATCTGTTTCCTTCATTCATGCCACGCTTGGTAGCCGCGCGGTCTTAGGCGCATTGACACCGTCCGTGCGGCTACCCCCGTCGGAGGTTCGATTCGTTCGTCGGGCATGAGTGTGTGTGTGTTGTCCATAGTGTATGTCAGTTTTAGCTTAAATAGTGTGTAGGCTTAGGGACCGAAGACCTAAGTAGCTTGGTCCCATAAGACCTTACTACAATTTCCAAATTTTCCTCTCTTCATCTCTTGGTCTACCTCTACGAATTTTACCCCCATGTTTCCCTCCAGTAAAAAATTGGTGATTCCTGGATGCCTCAGAATATGTCCTACCAACTGATACCTTCTTCTAGTCAGGTTGTACCACAGACTTCTCTTGTCGCCAAGTCTATTCAGCACCTCGTCATTAGTTATGTGATCTACCCCTACAAACTTCACCATTCTTCTGTAGCACCACATTTAAAAAACTACTATTGTCCCCTTGTACAAACTGTTTGTCGTCCGTGTTTCACTTCGATTCATAGCTACACTCTATACAAACTTCTCTTCTTCAGAAACGCTTTTCTTGTCAGCGCCAGTCTACATTCTATATCCTCCCTACTCCGGCCATCTACATCTACATCTACATCCATACTCCGCAAGCCACCTGACGGTGTGTGGTGGAGGGTACTTTGAGTATCTATATAGGTTCTCCCTTCTATTCCAGTCTCGTATTGTTCGTGGAAAGAAAGATTATCGGTATGTCACTGTGTGGGCTCTCATCCATCTCTCTGATTTTATCCTCTTGGTCTCTTTATGAGATATACGTAGGAGGGAGCAATATACTGCTTGACTCCACGGCGAAGGTATGTTCTCGAAACTTCAACAAAAGCCCGTACCGAGCTACTGGGTGTCTCTCCTGCAGAGCCTTCCACTGGAGTTTATCTATCATCTCCGTAACGCTTTTGCCATTACTAAATGTTCCTGTAACGAAGCGTGCTGATTTCCGTTGGATCTTCTCTATCTCTTCAAAATCAACCATATCTGGTACGGATCCCACACTGGTAGCAATATTCAAGCAGTGGGCGAACAAGTGTATTGTAACCTACTTCCTTTGTTTTCGGATTGAATTTCCTTAGGATTCTTCCAATAAATCTCAGTCTGGCATCTGCTTTACCGACGATCAACTTTACAAGATCATTCCATTTTAAATCACTCCTAATGCATACTCCCCGAGAATTTGTGAAATTAACTGCTCCCAGTTGCTGACCTGCTATATTGTAGCTAAATGATTAAGGATCTTTTTTCTATGTATTTGCAGCACATTACACTTGTCTACATTGAGATTTAACTGCCATTCCCTGCAACATGCGTCAATTCGATGCAGATCCTCTTGTATTTCGGTACAATTTTCGATTGTTACAACTTCTCGATATACTACAGCATCATCCGCAAAAAGCCTCAGTGAACTTCCAATGTTATCCACAAGGTCATTTACGTAAATTGTGAATAGAAACTGTCCTACGATACTCCCCTGCGCCACACCTGATATCACTCTTACTTCGGAATATTTATCTCCATTGAGAATGACATGCGGCGATCGGTTATCTAGGAACTCTTCAATCCAATCACACAATTGGTCTGATAGTCCATATGCTCTTACTTTGTTCATTAAACGACTGTGGGGCCCTGTATCGAACGCCTTGCGGAAGTCAAGAAACACGGCATCACCTGGGAACCCGTGTCTAGAAACTGTCCTACGACACTCCCCTGCGCCACACCTGAAATCACTCTTACTTCGGAAGATTTCTCTCCATTGAGAATGACATGCGGCGTTCTGTTATCTAGGAACTCTTCAATCCAATCACACAATTGGTCTGATAGTCCATAAGCTCTTACTCTGCTCATTAAACGACTATGGGGAACTGTATCGAACGCCTTGCGGAAGTCAAGAAACACGGCATCACCTGGGAACCCGTGTCTAGAAACTGTCCTACGACACTCCCCTGCATCGCACCTGAAATCACTCTTACTTCGGAAGATTTCTAACGATTGAGAATGACATGCGGCGTTCTGTTATCTAGGAACTCTTCAATCCAATCACACAATTGGTCTGATAGTCCATATGCTCTTACTTTGTTCATTAAACGACTGTGGGGAACTGTATCGAAAGCCTTGCAGAAGTCAAGAAACACGGGATCACCTGGGAACCCGTGTCTAGAAACTGTCCTACGATACTCCCCTGCGCCACACCTGCAATCACTCTTACTTCGGAAGATTTCTATCCATTGATAATGACATGCGGCGTTGTGTTATCTAGGAACTCTTCAATCCAATCACACAATTGGTCTGATAGCCCATAAGCTCTTACTTTGTCCAATAAACGACTGTGGCGTACTGTATCGAACGCCTTGCGGAAGTCAAGAGACACGGCATCACCTGGGAACCCGTGTCTAGAAACTGTCCTACGACACATACCAGCGCCACACCTGAAATCAGTCTTACTTCGGAAGATTTCTCTCCATTGAGAATTACATGCTGCGTTCTATTATCTAGGAACTCTTCAATCCAATCACACAATTCGTCCGATAGCCCATTAGCTCTTACATTGTTCATTAAACGACTGTGGGGAACTGTATCGGACGCGTTGAGGAAGTCTAGAAACACGGAATAAACCTGGGAACCCGTGTCTAGAAACTGTCCTACGACACTCCCCTGTGCCACACCTGCAATCACTCTTACTTCGGAAGATTTCTATCCATTGATAATGACATGCGGCGTTGTGTTATCTAGGAACTCTTCAATCCAATCACACAATTGGTCTGATAGTCCATATGCTCTTACTTTGTTCACTAAACGACTGTGGGGAACTGTATCGGACGCCTTGCGGAAGTCAAGGAACACGGCATCACCTGGGAACCCGTGTCTAGAAACTGTCCTACGACACTCCCCTGCGCCACACCTGAAATCACTCTTACTTCGGAAGATTTCTCTCCATTGAGAATGACATGCTGCGTTCTGTTATCTAGGAAATCTTCAATCCAATCACACAATTGGTCTGATAGTCCTTAAGCTTTTACTTTGTCCATTAAACGACTGTGGCGTACTGTATCGAACGCCTTGCGGAAGTCAAGAGACACGGCATCACCTGGGAACCCGTGTCTAGAAACTGTCCTACGACACTCCCCTGTGCCACACCTGAAACCACTCTTACTTCGGAAGATTTCTATCCATTGAGAATGACATGCGGCGTTCTGTTATCTAGGAACTCTTCAATCCAATCACACAATTGGTCTGATAGCCCATAAGCTCTTACTTTGTCCATTAAACGACTGTCGGGAACTGTATCGAACGCCTTGCGGAAGCCAAGAAACACGGCATCACCTGGGAACCCGTGTCCAGAAACTGGCGTACGACACTCCCCTGCGTCACACCTGAAATCACTCTTACTTCGGAGGATTTCTCTCCATTGAGAATGTCATGCTGCGTTCTGTTATCTAGGAAGATTTCAATCCAATCACACAATTGGTCTGATAGTCCATATGCTCTTACTTTGTTCATTAAACAACTGTGGGGAACTGTATCGAACGCCTTCCGGAAGTCAAGAAACACTGCTTCACCTGGGAACCCGTGTCTAGAAATTGTCCTATGACACTCCCCTTCGCCACACCTGAAATCAATCTTACTTCGGAAGATTTCTCTATATTGAGAATGACATTCTGCCCTCTGTTATCTACGAACTCTACAATCCAATCACACAATTTGTCTGATAGTCCATATGCTCTTACTTTATTCATTAAACGACTGTGGGGAACTGTATCGAACGCCTTGCGGAATGCAAGAAACACGGCATCACCTGGGAACCCATGTCTAGAAACTGTCCTACGACACTCCCCTGCACCACACCTGAAATCACTCTTACTTCGGACGATATTTCTCCATTGAGAGTGACATTCGGCGTTCTGTTATCTAGGAACTCTTCAATCCAATCACATAAATGGTCTGATAGTCCATATGCTCTTACTTTGTTCATTAAACGTCTGTGGGGAACTGTATCGACAGCCTTGCGGAAGCCAAGAAACGCGGCATCACCTGGGAACCCGTGTCTAGAAACTGGCCTACAACACTCCCCTGCGTCACACCTGAAATCACTCTTACTTCGGAAGATTTCTCTATATTGAGAATGACTTAGTGCGTTCTGTTATCTAGAAGCTCTTCAATCCAATCCCACAAATGGTTTGAGTCCATATGCTCATACTTTGTTCATTAAACGACTTTGGGGAACTGTATCAAACGCCTTGCGGAAGTCAAGAAACACGGCATTACCTGGGAACTCGTGTCTACAAACTGTCCTACGACACTCCCCTGCGCCACACCTGAAATCACTCTTACTTCGGAAGATTTCTCTCCATTAAGAATGACATGCTGCGTTCTGTTATCTAGGATCTCTTCAATCCAATCACACAATTGGTCTGTTAGTCCATATGCTCTTACTTTGTTCATTAATCGACTGTGGGGAACTGTATCGAACGCCTTGCGGAAGTCAAGAAACACGGCATCACTTGAGAACCATTGTCTAGAAACTGTCCTGCGTCATTCCCCTGCGCCACACCTAAAATCACTCTTACTTCGGAAGATCTCTCTCCGTTGAGAATGACATGCGGCTTTCTGCTATCTAGGAACTCTTCAATCCAATCACACAATTGGTCTGATAGTCGATATGCTCTTACTTTGTTCATTAAACGACTGTGGGGAACTGTATCGAACGCCTTGCAGAAGTCAAGAAACACTGCATCACCTGTGAACCCGTGTCTAGAAACTGTCCTATGACACTCGCCTGCGCCACACCTGAAATCAATCTCACTTCGGAAGATTTCTCTCCATTGAGTATGACATGCTGCGTTCTGTTATCTAGGAACTCTTCACCCCAATCACACAATTGGTCCGATAGTCCATATGCTCTTACTTTGTTCATTAAACGACTGTGGGGAACTGTATCGAACGCCTTGTGGAAGTCAAGAGACACGGCATCACCTGGGAACCCGTGTCTAGAAACTGTCCTACAACACATACCAGCGCCACACCTGAAATCAGTTTTACTTCGGAAGATTTCTCTCCATTGAGAATTACATGCTGCGTTCTATTATCTAGCAACTCTTCAATCCAATCACACAATTCGTCCGATAGCCCATTAGCTCTTACATTGTTCATCAAACGACTGTGGGGAACTGTATCGGACGCGTTGAGGAAGTCTAGAAACACGGCATAAACCTGGGAACCCGTGTCTAGAAACTGTCCTACGACACTCCCCTACGTCACACCTGAAATCACTCTAACTTCGGAAGATTTCTCTATATTGAGAATGACATGCTGCTTTCAGTTATCTAGGAACTCTTCAATCTAATCACACACTTGGTCTGATAGTCTATAAGCTCTTACTTTGTTCATTAAACGACTGTGGGGAACTGTATCGAACACCTTGCTGAAGTCAAGAAACATGGCATCACCTGGGAACCCGTGTCTAGAAACTGTCGTACGACACTCCCCTGCGCCACACCTGAAATCAGTCTTACTTCGGAAGATTTCTCTCCATTGAGAATGACAAGCGGCGTTCAGTTATCTAGGGACTCTTCAATCCAATCACACTATTGGTATGATAGTCCATATGCTCTTACTTTGTTCACTAAACGACTGTGGGGAACTGTATCGAACGCCTTGCGGAAGTCCAGAATCACGGCATCACCTGGGAACCCGTGTCTAGAAACTGGCCTACGACACTCCCCTGCGTCACACGTGAAATCACTCTTACTTACGAAGATTTCTCTATATTGAGAATGACTTAGTGCGTTCTGTTATAAAGAAGCTCTTCAATCCAATCCCACAAATTGTTTGAGTCCATATGCTCATACTTTGTTCATTAAACGACTTTGGGGAACTGTATCAAACGCCTTGCGGAAGTCAAGAAACACGGCATCACCTGGGAACTCGTGTCTACAAACTGTCCTACGACACTCCCCTGCACCAGACCTGAAATCACTCTTACTTCGGAAGATTTCTCTCCATTGAGAATGACATGCTGCGTTCTGTTATCTAGGAAATCTTCAATCCAATCACACAATTGGTCTGATAGTCCTTAAGCTTTTACTTTGTTCATTAAACGACTGTGGGGAACTGTATCGAACGTCTTGCGGAAGTCAAGAAACACGGCATCACCTGGGATTACGTGTCTAGGAACTGTCCTACGACACTCACCTGATTCACTCCTGAAATCACTCTCACTACGGAAGATTTCGCTCCATTGCGAATGTCATGCTGCGTTCTGTAATCTAGGAACTCTTCAATCCAATCACACTATTGGTCTGAGAGCCCATATGCTCTTACTTTGTTCATTAAACGACTGTCGGGAACTGTATCGAACGCCTTGCGCAAGCCAAGAAACACGGCATCACCTGGGAACCCGTGTCTAGAAACTGGCCTACGACACTCCCCTGCGTCACACCTGAAATCACTCTCACTTCGGAAGATTTCTCTCCATTGAGAATGTCATGCTGCGTTCTGTTATCTACGAAGATTTCAATCCAATCACACAATTGGTCTGATGGTCCATATGCTCTTACTTTGTTCATTAAACGACTGTGGGGAACTGTATCGAACGCCTTGCGGAATGCAAGAAACACTGCATCAACTGGGAACCCGTGTCTAGAAACTGTCCTACGACACTCCCCAGCGCCACACCTGATATCACTCTTACTTCGGAAGATTTCTCTCCATTGAGAATGACATGCGGCGTTTTGTTATCTAGGAACACTTCAATCCAATCACACAATTGGTCTGATAGTCCATATGCTCTAACTTTGTTCATTTAATGACTGTGGGGAACTGTATCGAACGCCTTGCGGAAGTCAAGAAACACGGCATCACCTGGGAACCCGTTCTATGGCCCTCTGAGTCTCGTGGACGAGTAGCGCGGGCTGGGTTTCACACTATTATCTGTTTCGAAACCCATGCTGGTTCCCACAGAGTAGATTTCTAGTCATTATACTCGGAGATTATGTGTCCCAAAATTCTACAACTAATCAACGTGCCCTTTTCCAATATTCTGGAACGCTACGCTCTTCTAGAGACCTACGGTACAACGCTGCAAGAAGGGGGGCAAATTCCTTCGCGTACGCAAATTCCTTCCCGGGGCCTTTCCTCTTTTGAGCGATTTTAATTGTTTCTGTATCCCTCTGTCGTCTGTTTCGATATCTACAATTTTGTCATCTGTGCGACAGTCTAGAGAAGGAACTACAGTGCAGTCTTCCTCTGTGAAATAGCTTTGGAAAAAACATTTAATATTTCGGCCTGTAGTCCGTCATCGTCTGTTTCAGTACCATTTTGGTCACAGGGTGGCTGGACATTTTGCTTTGATCCGTCTGCCGCTTTGACATAAGACCAAAATTTCTTAGGATTTTCTGCCAAGTCAGTACACATAACTGTACTTTCGAATTCATCGAACGGCTCTCGCGTAGCCCTCCTCACACTACGATTCGCTTCGCCTAATTTCTGCTAGTCTGCAACGATTTGGCTACGTTTATGTTTGCTGTGAAGTTCCCTTTGCTTCCGCAGCAGTTTTCTAACTCGGTTTTTGTACCACGGTGGCTCTTTTCCATCTCTTACGATCTTGCTTGGCACATACTCATCCAATGCATATTGTACGATGGGTTTGAACTTTTTCCGTTGATCCTTAACACTAACACAAACACTGATCACCAGAAGGTCTAATATGTTATCGACACGAGTCGGTTCTCTGTTTAACTGCTCAAGATAGTTTTCAGATCATGCACTTCAAAAAATTTCACTTGATTCTTTGTCCCTTGCGGAAGTCAAGAAACACTGCATCACCTGGGAACCCGTGTCTAGAAACTGTCCTATGCCACTCGCCTGCGCCACACCTGAAATAAATCTCACTTCGGAAGATTTCTCTCCATTGAGAATGACATGCGGCGTTCTGTTATCTAGGAACTCTTCAATCCAATCACACAATTGGTCTGATAGTCCATAAGCTCTTACTTTGCTCATTAAACGACTATGGGGAACTGTATCGAACGCCTTGCGGAAGTCAAGAAACACGGCATCACCTGGGAACCCGTGTCTAGAAACTGTCCTACGACACTCCCCTGCGTCGCACCTGAAATCACTCTTACTTCGGAAGATTTCTAACCATTGAGAATGACATGTGGCGTTCTGTTATCTATGAACTCTTCAATCCAATCACACAATTGGTCTGAGAGTCCATATGCTCTTACTTTGTCCATTAAACGACTGTGGGGAACTGTATCGAAAGCCTTGCAGAAGTCAAGAAACACGGGATCACCTGGGAACCCGTGTCTAGAAACTGTCCTACGATACACCCCTGCGCCACACCTGCAATCACTCTTGCTTCGGAAGATTTCTATCCATTGAGAATGACATGCGGCGTTCTGTTATCTAGGAACTCTTCAATCCAATCACACAATTCGTCTGATAGCCCATAAGCTCTTACTTTGTCCATTAAACGACTGTGGCGTACTGTATCGAACGCCTTGCGGAAGTCAAGAGACACGGCATCACCTGGGAACCCGTGTCTAGAAACTGTCCTACGACACATACCAGCGCCACACCTGAAATCAGTCTTACTTCGGAAGATTTCTCTCCATTGAGAATTACATGCTGCGTTCTATTATCTAGGAACTCTTCAATCCAATCACACAATTCGCCGATAGCCCATTAGCTCTTACATTGTTCAATAAACGACTGTGTGGAACTGTATCGGACGCGTTGAGGAAGTCTAGAAACACGGCATAAACCTGGGAACCCGTGTCTAGAAACTGTCCTACGACACACCCCTATGCCACACCTGAAATCACTCTTACTTCGGAAGATTTCTCTATATTGAGAATGACATTCTGCCCTCTGTTATCTACAAACTCTACAATCCAATCACACAATTGGTCTGATAGTCCATATGCTCTTACTTTATTCATTAAACGACTGTGGGGAACTGTATCGAACGCCTTGCGGAAGGCAAGAAACACGGCATCACCTGGGAACCCATGTCTAGAAACTGTCCTACGACACTCCCCTGCACCACACCTGAAATCACTCTTACTTCGGACGATATTTCTCCATTGAGAGTGACATTCGGCGTTCTGTTATCTAGGAACTCTTCAATCCAATCACATAATTGGTTTGATAGTCCATATGCTCTTACTTTGTTCATTAAACGTCTGTGGGGAACTGTATCGACAGTCTTGCGGAAGCCAAGAAACACGGCATCACCTGGGAACCCGTGTCTAGAAACTGGCCTACGACACTCCCCTGCGTCACACCTGAAATCACTCTTACTTCGGAAGATTTCTCTATATTGAGAATGACTTAGTGCGTTCTGTTATCTAGAAGCTCTTCAATCCAATCCCACAAATGGTTTGAGTCCATATGCTCATACTTTGTTCATTAAACGACTTTGGGGAACTGTATCAAACGCCTTGCGGAAGTCAAGAAACACGGCATCACCTGGGAACCCGTGTCTAGAAACTGGCCTACGACACTCCCCTGCGCCACACCTGAAATCACTCTTACTTCGGAAGATTTCTCTCCATTGAGAATGACATGCTGCGTTCTGTTATCTAGGATCTCTTCAATCCAATCACACAATTGGTCTGTTAGTCCATATGCTCTTACTTTGTTCATTCAACGACTGTGGGGAACTGTATCGAACGCCTTGCGGAAGTCAAGAAACACGGCATCACTTGGGAACCAATGTCTAGAAACTGTCCTGCGTCACTCCCCTGCGCCACACCTGAAATCACTCTTACTTCGGAAGATCTCTCTCCGTTGAGAATGACATGCGGCTTTCTGCTTACTAGGAACTCTTCAATCCAATCACACAATTGGTCTGTTGGTCGATATGCTCTTACTTTGTTCATTAAACGACTGTGGGGAACTGTATCGAACGCCTTGCGGAAGTCAAGAAACACTGCATCACCTGTGAACCCGTGTCTAGAAACTGTCCTATGACACTCCCCTGCGCCACACCTGAAATCAATCTGACTTCGGAAGATTTCTCTCCATTGAGTAAGACATGCTGCGTTCTGTTATCTAGGAACTCTTCACCCCATTCACACAATTGGTCCGATAGTCCATATGCTCTTACTTTGTTCATTAAACGACTGTGGGGAACTGTATCGAACGCCTTGCGGAAGTCAAGAAACACTGCTTCACCTGGGAACCCGTGTCTAGAAACTGTCCTACGACACTCCCCTTCGCCACACCTGAAATCAATCTTACTTCGGAAGATTTCTGTATAATGAGAATGACATTCTGCCTTCTGTTATCTAGGAACTCTACAATCCAATCACACAATTGGTCTGATAGTCCATATGCTCTTACTTTGTTCATTTAACGACTGTGGGGAACTGTATCGAACGCCTTGCGGAAGTCAAGAAACACGGCATCACTTGGGAACCATTGTCTAGAAACTGTCCTACGACACTCCCCAGCGCCACACCTGATATCACTCTTACTTTGGAAGATTTCTCTCCATTGAGAATGACATGCGGCGTTCTGTTATCTAGGAACACTTCAATCCAATCACACAATTGGTCTGATAGTCCATATGCTCTTACTTTGTTCATTTAACGACTGTGGGGAACTGTATCGAACGCCTTGCGGAAGTCAAGAAACACGGCATCACCTGGGAACCCGTTCTATGGCCCTCTGAGTTTCGTGGACGAGTAGCGCGGGCTGGGTTTCACACTATTATCTGTTTCGAAACCCATGCTGGTTCCCACAGAGTAGATTTCTAGTCATTATACTCGGAGATTATGTGTCCCAAAATTCTACAACTAATCAACGTGCCCTTTTCCAATTTTCTGGAACGCTACGCTCTTCTAGAGACCTACGGTACAACGCTGCAAGAAGGGGGGCAAATTCCTTCGCGTACGCAAATTCCTTCCCGGGGCCTTTCCTCTTTTGAGCGATTTTAAATGTTTCTGTATCCATCTGTCGTCTGTTTCGATATCTACAATTTTGTCATCTGTGCGACAGTCTAGAGAAGGAACTACAGTGCAGTCTTCCTCTGTGAAATAGCTTTGGAAAAAACATTTAATATTTCGGCTTGTAGTCCGTCATCGTCTGTTTCAGTACCATTTTGGTCACAGGGTGGCTGGACATTTTGCTTTGATCCGTCTGCCGCTTTGACATAAGACCAAAATTTCTTAGGATTTTCTGCCAAGTCAGTACACAGAACTGTACTTTCGAATTCATCGAACGCCTCTCGCGTAGCCCTCCTCACACTACGATTCGCTTCGCCTAATTTCTGCTAGTCTGCAACGATTTGGCTACGTTTATTTTTGCTGTGAAGTTCCCTTTGCTTCCGCGGCAGTTTTCTAACTCGGTTTTTGTACCACGGTGGCTCTTTTCCATCTCTTACGATCTTGCTTGGCACATACTCATCCAATGCATATTGTACGATGGGTTTGAACTTTTTCCGTTGATCCTTAACACTAACACTAACACTGATCACCAGAAGGTCTAATATGTTATCGACACGAGTCGGTTCTCTGTTTAACTGCTCAAGATAGTTTTCAGATCATGCACTTCAAAAAATTTCACTTGATTCTTTGTCCCTTGCGGAAGTCAAGAAACACTGCATCACCTGGGAACCCGTGTCTAGAAACTGTCCTATGACACTCGCCTGCGCCACACCTGAAATCAATCTCACTTCGGAAGATTTCTCTCCATTGAGAATGACATGCGGCGTTCTGTTATCTAGGAACTCTTCAATCCAATCACACAATTGGTCTGATAGTCCATAAGCTCCTACTTTGCTCATTAAACGACTGTGGGGAACTGTATCGAAAGCCTTGCAGAAGTCAAGAAACACGGGATCACCTGGGAACCCGTGTCTAGAAACTGTCCTACGATACTCCCCTGCGCCACACCTGCAATCACTCTTACTTCTGAAGATTTCTATCCATTGAGAATGACATGCGGCGTTCTGTTATCTAGGAACTCTTCAATCCAATCACACAATTGGTCTGATAGCCCATAAGCTCTTACTTTGTCCATTAAACGACTGTGGCGTACTGTATCGAACGCCTTGCGGAAGTCAAGAGACACGGCATCACCTGGGAACCCGTGTCTAGAAACTGTCGTACGACACTCCCCTGCGCCACACCTGAAATCAGTCTTACTTCGGAAGATTTCTCTCCATTGAAAATGACAAGCGGCGTTCAGTTATCTAGGGACTCTTCAATCCAATCACACTATTGGTCTGATAGTCCATATGCTCTTACTTTGTTCACTAAACGACTGTGGGGAACGGTATCGAACGCCTCGCGGAAGTCCAGAATCACGGCATCACCTGGGAACCCGTGTCCAGAAACTGTCCTACGACACTCCCCTGCGTCACACCTGAAATCACTCTTACTTCGGAAGATTTCTCTCCATTGAGAATGTCATGCTGCGTTCTGTTATCTAGGAACTCTTCAATCCAATCACACAATTCGTCCGATAGCCCATTAGCTCTTACATTGTTCATTAAACGACTGTGGGGAACTGTATCGGACGCGTTGAGGAAGTCTAGAAACACGGCATAAACCTGGGAACCCGTGTCTAGAAACTGTCCTACGACACTCCCCTGCGCCACACCTGAAATCACTCTTACTTCGGAAGATTTCTCTATATTGAGAATGACATGCTGCTTTCAGTTATCTAGGAACTCTTCAATCTAATCACACACTTGGTCTGATAGTCCTTAAGCTTTTACTTTGTTCATTAAACGACTGTGGGGAACTGTATCGAACGCCTTGCGGAAGTCAAGAAACACGGCATCACCTGGGAATACGTGTCTAGGAACTGTCCTACGACACTCACCTGCTTCACTCCTGAAATCACTCTCACTTCGGAAGATTTCTCTCCATTGCGAATGTCATGCTGCGTTCTGTAATCTAGGAACTCTTCAATCCAATCACACAATTGGTCTGAGAGCCCATATGCTCTTACTTTGTTCATTAAACGACTGTCGGGAACCGTATCGAAAGCCTTGCGGAAGCCAAGAAACACGGCATCACCTGGGAACCCGTGTCTAGAAACTGGCCTACGACACTCCCCTGCGTCACACCTGAAATCACTCTTACTTCGGAAGATTTTTCTCCATTGAGAATGTCATGCTGCGTTCTGTTATCTAGGAAGATTTCAATCCAATCACACAATTGGTCTGATAGTCCATATGCTCTTACTTTGTTCATTAAACAACTGTGGGGAACTGTATCGAATGCCTTCCGAAGTCAAGAAACACTGCTTCACCTGGGAACCCGTGTCTAGAAACTGGCCTACGACACTCCCCTGCGTCACACCTGAAATCACTCTTACTTCGGAAGATTTCTCTATATTGAGAATGACTTAGTGCGTTCTGTTATCTAGAAGCTCTTCAATCCAATCCCACAAATGGTTTGAGTCCATATGCTCATACTTTGTTCATTAAACGACTTTGGGGAACTGTATCAAACGCCTTGCGGAAGTCAAGAAACACGGCATCACCTGGGAACTCGTGTCTAGAAACTGTCCTACGACACTCCCCTGCGCCACACCTGAAATCACTCTTACTTCGGAAGATTTCTCTCCATTGAGAATGACATGCTGCGTTCTGTTATCTAGGATCTCTTCGATCCAATCACACAGTTGGTCTGTTAGTCCATATGCTCTTACTTTGTTCATTAAACGACTGTGGGGAACTGTATCGAACGCCTTGCGGAAGTCAAGAAACACGGCATCACTTGGGAACCATTGTCTAGAAACTGTCCTGCGTCACTCCCCTGCGCCACACCTGAAATCACTCTTACTTCGGAAGATCTCTCTCCGTTGAGAATGACATGCGGCTTTCCGCTATCTAGGAACTCTTCAATCCAATCACAGAATTGGTCTGATAGTCCATATGCTCTTACTTTGTTCATTAAACGACTGTGGGGAACTGTATCGAACGCCTTGCGGAATGCAAGAAACACTGCATCAACTGGGAACCCGTGTCTAGAAACTGTCCTACGACACTCCCCAGCGCCACACCTGATATCACTCTTACTTTGGAAGATTTCTCTCCATTGAGAATGACATGCGGCGTTCTGTTATCTAGGAACACTTCAATCCAATCACACAATTGGTCTGATAGTCCATATGCTCTTACTTTGTTCATTTAACGACTGTGGGGAACTGTATCGAACGCCTTGCGGAAGTCAAGAAACACGGCATCACCTGGGAACCCGTTCTATGGCCCTCTGAGTTTCGTGGACGAGTAGCGCGGGCTGGGTTTCACACTATTATCTGTTTCGAAACCCATGCTGGTTCCCACAGAGTAGATTTCTAGTCATTATACTCGGAGATTATGTGTCCCAAAATTCTACAACTAATCAACGTGCCCTTTTCCAATATTCTGGAACGCTACGCTCTTCTAGAGACCTACGGTACAACGCTGCAAGAAGGGGGGCAAATTCCTTCGCGTACGCAAATTCCTTCCCGGGGCCTTTCCTCTTTTGAGCGATTTTAATTGTTTCTGTATCCCTCTGTCGTCTGTTTCGATATCTACAATTTTGTCATCTGTGCGACAGTCTAGAGAAGGAACTACAGTGCAGTCTTCCTCTGTGAAATAGCTTTGGAAAAAACATTTAATATTTTGGCTTGTAGTCCGTCATCGTCTGTTTCAGTACCATTTTGGTCACAGGGTGGCTGGACATTTTGCTTTGATCCGTCTGCCGCTTTGACATAAGACCAAAATTTCTTAGGATTTTCTGCCAAGTCAGTACACAGAACTGTACTTTCGAATTCATCGAACGCCTCTCGCGTAGCCCTCCTCACACTACGATTCGCTTCGCCTAATTTCTGCTAGTCTGCAACGATTTGGCTACGTTTATGTTTGCTGTGAAGTTCCCTTTGCTTCCGCAGCAGTTTTCTAACTCGGTTTTTGTACCACGGTGGCTCTTTTCCATCTCTTACGATCTTGCTTGGCACATACTCATCCAATGCATATTGTACGATGGGTTTGAACTTTTTCCGTTGATCCTTAACACTAACACTAACACTGATCACCAGAAGGTCTAATATGTTATCGACACGAGTCGGTTCTCTGTTTAACTGCTCAAGATAGTTTTCAGATCATGCACTTCAAAAAATTTCACTTGATTCTTTGTCCCTTGCGGAAGTCAAGAAACACTGCATCACCTGGGAACCCGTGTCTAGAAACTGTCCTATGACACTCGCCTGCGGCACACCTGAAATCAATCTCACTTCGGAAGATTTCTCTCCATTGAGATTAACATGCGGCGTTCTGTTATCTAGGAACTCTTCAATCCAATCACACAATTGGTCTGATAGTCCATAAGCTCCTACTTTGCTCATTAAACGACTATGGGGAACTGTATCGAACGCCTTGCGGAAGTCAAGAAACACGGCATCACCTGGGAACCCGTGTCTAGAAACTGTCCTACGACACTCCCCTACGCCACACCTGAAATCACTCTTACTTCGGAAGATTTCGCTCCATTGCGAATGTCATGCTGCGTTCTGTAATCTAGCAACTCTTCAATCCAATCACACTATTGGTCTGAGAGCCCATATGCTCTTACTTTGTTCATTAAACGACTGTCGGGAACTGTATCGAACGCCTTGCGGAAGCCAAGAAACACGGCAATACCTGGGAACCCGTGTCTAGAAACTGGCCTACGACACTCCCCTGCGTCACACCTGAAATCACTCTTACTTCGGAAGATTTCTCTCCATTGAGAATGTCATGCTGCGTTCTGTTATCTAGGAAGATTTCAATCCAATCGCACAATTGGTCTGATAGTCCATATGCTCTTACTTTGTTCATTAAACAACTGTGGGGAACTGTATCGAACTCCTTCCGGAAGTCAAGAAACACTGCTTCACCTGGGAACCCGTGTCTAGAAACTGTCCTACGACACTCCCCTTCGCCACACCTGAAATCAATCTTACTTCGGCAGATTTCTCTATATTGAGAATGACATTCTGCCCTCTGTTATCTAGGAACTCTACAATCCAATCACACAATTGGTCTGATAGTACATATGCTCTTACTTTATTCATTAAACGACTGTGGGGAACTGTATCGAACGCCTTGCGGAATGCAAGAAACACAGCTTCACCTGGGAACACATGTCTAGAAACTGTCCTACGACACTCCCCTGCACCACACCTGAAATCACTCTTACTTCGGACGATATCTCTCCATTGACAATGACATTCGGCGTTCTGTTATCTAGGAACTCTTCAATCCAATCACATAATTGGTCTGATAGTCCATATGCTCTTACTTTGTTCATTAAACGTCTGTGGGGAACTGTATCGACAGCCTTGCGGAAGCCAAGAAACACAGCACCACCTGGGAACCCATGTCTAGAAACTGTCCTACGACACTCCCCTGCACCACCCCTGAAATCACTCTTACTTCGGAAGATTTCTCGCCATTGAGAATGACATGCGGCGTTCTGTTATCTAGGAACTCTTCAATCCAATCACACAATTGGTCTGATAGTCCATAAGCTCTTACTTTGCTCATTAAACGACTATGGGGAACTGTATCGAACGCCTTGCGGAAGTCAAGAAACACGGCATCACCTGGGAACCCGTGTCTAGAAACTGTCCTACGACACTCCCCTGCGTCGCACCTGAAATCACTCTTACTTCGGAAGATTTGTAACCATTGAGAATGACATGCGGCGTTCTGTTAACTAGCAACTCTTCAATCCAATCACACAAATGGTCTGAGAGTCCATATGCTCTTACTTTGTTCATTAAACGACTGTGGGGAACTGTATCGAAAGCCTTGCAGAAGTCAAGAAACACGGGATCACCTGGGAACCCGTGTCTAGAAACTGTCCTACGATACTCCCCTGCGCCACACCTGCAATCACTCTTACTTCTGAAGATTTCTATCCATTGAGAATGACATGCGGCGTTCTGTTATCTAGAAACTCTTCAATCCAATCACACAATTGGTCTGATAGCCCATAAGCTCTTACTTTGTCCATTAAACGACTGTGGCGTACTGTATCGAACGCCTTGCGGAAGTCAAGAGACACGGCATCACCTGGGAACCCGTGTCTAGAAACTGTCCTACGACACATACCAGCGCCACACCTGAAATCAATCTTACTTCGGAAGATTTCTCTCCATTGAGAATTACATGCTGCGTTCTATTATCTAGGAACTCTTCAATCCAATCACACAATTCGTCCGATAGCCCATTAACTCTTACATTGTTCATTAAACGACTGTGGGCAACTGTATCGGACGCGTTGAGGAAGTCTAGAAACACGGCATAAACCTGGGAACCCGTGTCTAGAAACTGTCCTACTACACTCCCCTGCGCCACACCTGAAATCACTCTTACTTCGGAAGATTTCTCTATATTGAGAATGACATGCTGCTTTCAGTTATCTAGGAACTCATCAATCTAATCACACACTTGGTCTGATAGTCTATAAGCTCTTACTTTGTTCATTAAACGACTGTGGGGAACTGTATCGAACACCTTGCTGAAGTCAAGAAACATGGCATCACCTGGGAACCCGTGTCTAGAAACTGTCGTACGATACTCCCCTGCGCAACACCTGAAATCAGTCTTACTTCGGAAGATTTCTCTCCATTGAGAACGACAAGCGGCGTTCAGTTATCTAGGGACTCTTCAATCCAATCACACTATTGGTCTGATAGTCCATATGCTCTTACTTTGTTCACTAAACGACTGTGGGGAACTGTATCGAACGCCTTGCGGAAGTCCAGAATCACGGCATCACCTGGGAACCCGTGTCTAGAAACTGTCCTACGACACTCCCCTGCGCCACACCTGAAATCACTCTTACTTCGGAAGATTTCTCTCCATTGAGAATGACATGCTGCGTTCTGTTATCTAGGATCTCTTCGATCCAATCACACAGTTGGTCTGTTAGTCCATATGCTCTTACTTTGTTCATTAAACGACTGAGGGGAACTGTATCGAACGCCTTGCGGAAGTCAAGAAACACGGCATCACTTGGGAACCATTGTCTAGAAACTGTCCTGCGTCACTCCCCTGCGCCACACCTGAAATCACTCTTACTTCGGAAGATCTCTCTCCGTTGAGAATGACATGCGGCTTTCCGCTATCTAGGAACTCTTCAATCCAATCACAGAATTGGTCTGATAGTCCATATGCTCTTACTTTGTTCATTAAACGACTGTGGGGAACTGTATCGAACGCCTTGCGGAATGCAAGAAACACTGCATCAACTGGGAACCCGTGTCTAGAAACTGTCCTACGACACTCCCCAGCGCCACACCTGATATCACTCTTACTTTGGAAGATTTCTCTCCATTGAGAATGACATGCGGCGTTCTGTTATCTAGGAACACTTCAATCCAATCACACAATTGGTCTGATAGTCCATATGCTCTTACTTTGTTCATTTAACGACTGTGGGGAACTGTATCGAACGCCTTGCGGAAGTCAAGAAACACGGCATCACCTGGGAACCCGTGTCTAGAAACTGTCCTACGACACTCCCCTACGCCACACCTGAAATCACTCTTACTTCGGAAGATTTCGCTCCATTGCGAATGTCATGCTGCGTTCTGTAATCTAGCAACTCTTCAATCCAATCACACTATTGGTCTGAGAGCCCATATGCTCTTACTTTGTTCATTAAACGACTGTCGGGAACTGTATCGAACGCCTTGCGGAAGCCAAGAAACACGGCAATACCTGGGAACCCGTGTCTAGAAACTGGCCTACGACACTCCCCTGCGTCACACCTGAAATCACTCTTACTTCGGAAGATTTCTCTCCATTGAGAATGTCATGCTGCGTTCTGTTATCTAGGAAGATTTCAATCCAATCGCACAATTGGTCTGATAGTCCATATGCTCTTACTTTGTTCATTAAACAACTGTGGGGAACTGTATCGAACTCCTTCCGGAAGTCAAGAAACACTGCTTCACCTGGGAACCCGTGTCTAGAAACTGTCCTACGACACTCCCCTTCGCCACACCTGAAATCAATCTTACTTCGGCAGATTTCTCTATATTGAGAATGACATTCTGCCCTCTGTTATCTAGGAACTCTACAATCCAATCACACAATTGGTCTGATAGTACATATGCTCTTACTTTATTCATTAAACGACTGTGGGGAACTGTATCGAACGCCTTGCGGAATGCAAGAAACACAGCTTCACCTGGGAACACATGTCTAGAAACTGTCCTACGACACTCCCCTGCACCACACCTGAAATCACTCTTACTTCGGACGATATCTCTCCATTGACAATGACATTCGGCGTTCTGTTATCTAGGAACTCTTCAATCCAATCACATAATTGGTCTGATAGTCCATATGCTCTTACTTTGTTCATTAAACGTCTGTGGGGAACTGTATCGACAGCCTTGCGGAAGCCAAGAAACACAGCACCACCTGGGAACCCATGTCTAGAAACTGTCCTACGACACTCCCCTGCACCACCCCTGAAATCACTCTTACTTCGGAAGATTTCTCGCCATTGAGAATGACATGCGGCGTTCTGTTATCTAGGAACTCTTCAATCCAATCACACAATT
Organism: Schistocerca nitens; assembly: GCF_023898315.1. Taxonomy (NCBI): domain Eukaryota; kingdom Metazoa; phylum Arthropoda; class Insecta; order Orthoptera; family Acrididae; genus Schistocerca; species Schistocerca nitens. The sequence continues at coordinate 314,387,845 of NC_064621.1, read as the reverse complement.
GGTCTGATAGTCCATAAGCTCTTACTTTGCTCATTAAACGACTATGGGGAACTGTATCGAACGCCTTGCGGAAGTCAAGAAACACGGCATCACCTGGGAACCCGTGTCTAGAAACTGTCCTACGACACTCCCCTGCGTCGCACCTGAAATCACTCTTACTTCGGAAGATTTGTAACCATTGAGAATGACATGCGGCGTTCTGTTATCTAGCAACTCTTCAATCCAATCACACAAATGGTCTGAGAGTCCATATGCTCTTACTTTGTTCATTAAACGACTGTGGGGAACTGTATCGAAAGCCTTGCAGAAGTCAAGAAACACGGGATCACCTGGGAACCCGTGTCTAGAAACTGTCCTACGATACTCCCCTGCGCCACACCTGCAATCACTCTTACTTCTGAAGATTTCTATCCATTGAGAATGACATGCGGCGTTCTGTTATCTAGAAACACTTCAATCCAATCACACAATTGGTCTGATAGCCCATAAGCTCTTACTTTGTCCATTAAACGACTGTGGCGTACTGTATCGAACGCCTTGCGGAAGTCAAGAGACACGGCATCACCTGGGAACCCGTGTCTAGAAACTGTCCTACGACACATACCAGCGCCACACCTGAAATCAATCTTACTTCGGAAGATTTCTCTCCATTGAGAATTACATGCTGCGTTCTATTATCTAGGAACTCTTCAATCCAATCACACAATTCGTCCGATAGCCCATTAACTCTTACATTGTTCATTAAACGACTGTGGGCAACTGTATCGGACGCGTTGAGGAAGTCTAGAAACACGGCATAAACCTGGGAACCCGTGTCTAGAAACTGTCCTACTACACTCCCCTGCGCCACACCTGAAATAACTCTTACTTCGGAAGATTTCTCTATATTGAGAATGACATGCTGCTTTCAGTTATCTAGGAACTCATCAATCTAATCACACACTTGGTCTGATAGTCTATAAGCTCTTACTTTGTTCATTAAACGACTGTGGGGAACTGTATCGAACACCTTGCTGAAGTCAAGAAACATGGCATCACCTGGGAACCCGTGTCTAGAAACTGTCGTACGATACTCCCCTGCGCAACACCTGAAATCAGTCTTACTTCGGAAGATTTCTCTCCATTGAGAACGACAAGCGGCGTTCAGTTATCTAGGGACTCTTCAATCCAATCACACTATTGGTCTGATAGTCCATATGCTCTTACTTTGTTCACTAAACGACTGTGGGGAACTGTATCGAACGCCTTGCGGAAGTCCAGAATCACGGCATCACCTGGGAACCCGTGTCTAGAAACTGTCCTACGACACTCCCCTGCGCCACACCTGAAATCACTCTTACTTCGGAAGATTTCTCTCCATTGAGAATGACATGCTGCGTTCTGTTATCTAGGATCTCTTCGATCCAATCACACAGTTGGTCTGTTAGTCCATATGCTCTTACTTTGTTCATTAAACGACTGTGGGGAACTGTATCGAACGCCTTGCGGAAGTCAAGAAACACGGCATCACTTGGGAACCATTGTCTAGAAACTGTCCTGCGTCACTCCCCTGCGCCACACCTGAAATCACTCTTACTTCGGAAGATCTCTCTCCGTTGAGAATGACATGCGGCTTTCCGCTATCTAGGAACTCTTCAATCCAATCACAGAATTGGTCTGATAGTCCATATGCTCTTACTTTGTTCATTAAACGACTGTGGGGAACTGTATCGAACGCCTTGCGGAATGCAAGAAACACTGCATCAACTGGGAACCCGTGTCTAGAAACTGTCCTACGACACTCCCCAGCGCCACACCTGATATCACTCTTACTTTGGAAGATTTCTCTCCATTGAGAATGACATGCGGCGTTCTGTTATCTAGGAACACTTCAATCCAATCACACAATTGGTCTGATAGTCCATATGCTCTTACTTTGTTCATTTAACGACTGTGGGGAACTGTATCGAACGCCTTGCGGAAGTCAAGAAACACGGCATCACCTGGGAACCCGTTCTATGGCCCTCTGAGTTTCGTGGACGAGTAGCGCGGGCTGGGTTTCACACTATTATCTGTTTCGAAACCCATGCTGGTTCCCACAGAGTAGATTTCTAGTCATTATACTCGGAGATTATGTGTCCCAAAATTCTACAACTAATCAACGTGCCCTTTTCCAATATTCTGGAACGCTACGCTCTTCTAGAGACCTACGGTACAACGCTGCAAGAAGGGGGGCAAATTCCTTCGCGTACGCAAATTCCTTCCCGGGGCCTTTCCTCTTTTGAGCGATTTTAATTGTTTCTGTATCCCTCTGTCGTCTGTTTCGATATCTACAATTTTGTCATCTGTGCGACAGTCTAGAGAAGGAACTACAGTGCAGTCTTCCTCTGTGAAATAGCTTTGGAAAAAACATTTAATATTTTGGCTTGTAGTCCGTCATCGTCTGTTTCAGTACCATTTTGGTCACAGGGTGGCTGGACATTTTGCTTTGATCCGTCTGCCGCTTTGACATAAGACCAAAATTTCTTAGGATTTTCTGCCAAGTCAGTACACAGAACTGTACTTTCGAATTCATCGAACGCCTCTCGCGTAGCCCTCCTCACACTACGATTCGCTTTGCCTAATTTCTGCTAGTCTGCAACGATTTGGCTACGTTTATGTTTGCTGTGAAGTTCCCTTTGCTTCCGCAGCAGTTTTCTAACTCGGTTTTTGTACCACGGTGGCTCTTTTCCATCTCTTACGATCTTGCTTGGCACATACTCATCCAATGCATATTGTACGATGGGTTTGAACTTTTTCCGTTGATCCTTAACACTAACACTAACACTGATCACCAGAAGGTCTAATATGTTATCGACACGAGTCGGTTCTCTGTTTAACTGCTCAAGATAGTTTTCAGATCATGCACTTCAAAAAATTTCACTTGATTCTTTGTCCCTTGCGGAAGTCAAGAAACACTGCATCACCTGGGAACCCGTGTCTAGAAACTGTCCTATGACACTCGCCTGCGGCACACCTGAAATCAATCTCACTTCGGAAGATTTCTCTCCATTGAGATTAACATGCGGCGTTCTGTTATCTAGGAACTCTTCAATCCAATCACACAATTGGTCTGATAGTCCATAAGCTCCTACTTTGCTCATTAAACGACTATGGGGAACTGTATCGAACGCCTTGCGGAAGTCAAGAAACACGGCATCACCTGGGAACCCGTGTCTAGAAACTGTCCTACGACACTCCCCTACGCCACACCTGAAATCACTCTTACTTCGGAAGATTTCGCTCCATTGCGAATGTCATGCTGCGTTCTGTAATCTAGCAACTCTTCAATCCAATCACACTATTGGTCTGAGAGCCCATATGCTCTTACTTTGTTCATTAAACGACTGTCGGGAACTGTATCGAACGCCTTGCGGAAGCCAAGAAACACGGCAATACCTGGGAACCCGTGTCTAGAAACTGGCCTACGACACTCCCCTGCGTCACACCTGAAATCACTCTTACTTCGGAAGATTTCTCTCCATTGAGAATGTCATGCTGCGTTCTGTTATCTAGGAAGATTTCAATCCAATCGCACAATTGGTCTGATAGTCCATATGCTCTTACTTTGTTCATTAAACAACTGTGGGGAACTGTATCGAACTCCTTCCGGAAGTCAAGAAACACTGCTTCACCTGGGAACCCGTGTCTAGAAACTGTCCTACGACACTCCCCTTCGCCACACCTGAAATCAATCTTACTTCGGCAGATTTCTCTATATTGAGAATGACATTCTGCCCTCTGTTATCTAGGAACTCTACAATCCAATCACACAATTGGTCTGATAGTACATATGCTCTTACTTTATTCATTAAACGACTGTGGGGAACTGTATCGAACGCCTTGCGGAATGCAAGAAACACAGCTTCACCTGGGAACACATGTCTAGAAACTGTCCTACGACACTCCCCTGCACCACACCTGAAATCACTCTTACTTCGGACGATATCTCTCCATTGACAATGACATTCGGCGTTCTGTTATCTAGGAACTCTTCAATCCAATCACATAATTGGTCTGATAGTCCATATGCTCTTACTTTGTTCATTAAACGTCTGTGGGGAACTGTATCGACAGCCTTGCGGAAGCCAAGAAACACAGCACCACCTGGGAACCCATGTCTAGAAACTGTCCTACGACACTCCCCTGCACCACCCCTGAAATCACTCTTACTTCGGAAGATTTCTCGCCATTGAGAATGACATGCGGCGTTCTGTTATCTAGGAACTCTTCAATCCAATCACACAATTGGTCTGATAGTCCATAAGCTCTTACTTTGCTCATTAAACGACTATGGGGAACTGTATCGAACGCCTTGCGGAAGTCAAGAAACACGGCATCACCTGGGAACCCGTGTCTAGAAACTGTCCTACGACACTCCCCTGCGTCGCACCTGAAATCACTCTTACTTCGGAAGATTTGTAACCATTGAGAATGACATGCGGCGTTCTGTTATCTAGCAACTCTTCAATCCAATCACACAAATGGTCTGAGAGTCCATATGCTCTTACTTTGTTCATTAAACGACTGTGGGGAACTGTATCGAAAGCCTTGCAGAAGTCACGAAACACGGGATCACCTGGGAACCCGTGTCTAGAAACTGTCCTACGATACTCCCCTGCGCCACACCTGCAATCACTCTTACTTCTGAAGATTTCTATCCATTGAGAATGACATGCGGCGTTCTGTTATCTAGAAACTCTTCAATCCAATCACACAATTGGTCTGATAGCCCATAAGCTCTTACTTTGTCCATTAAACGACTGTGGCGTACTGTATCGAACGCCTTGCGGAAGTCAAGAGACACGGCATCACCTGGGAACCCGTGTCTAGAAACTGTCCTACGACACATACCAGCGCAACACCTGAAATCAATCTTACTTCGGAAGATTTCTCTCCATTGAGAATTACATGCTGTGTTCTATTATCTAGGAACTCTTCAATCCAATCACACAATTCGTCCGATAGCCCATTAACTCTTACATTGTTCATTAAACGACTGTGGGCAACTGTATCGGACGCGTTGAGGAAGTCTAGAAACACGGCATAAACCTGGGAACCCGTGTCTAGAAACTGTCCTACTACACTCCCCTGCGCCACACCTGAAATCACTCTTACTTCGGAAGATTTCTCTATATTGAGAATGACATGCTGCTTTCAGTTATCTAGGAACTCATCAATCTAATCACACACTTGGTCTGATAGTCTATAAGCTCTTACTTTGTTCATTAAACGACTGTGGGGAACTGTATCGAACACCTTGCTGAAGTCAAGAAACATGGCATCACCTGGGAACCCGTGTCTAGAAACTGTCGTACGATACTCCCCTGCGCAACACCTGAAATCAGTCTTACTTCGGAAGATTTCTCTCCATTGAGAACGACAAGCGGCGTTCAGTTATCTAGGGACTCTTCAATCCAATCACACTATTGGTCTGATAGTCCATATGCTCTTACTTTGTTCACTAAACGACTGTGGGGAACTGTATCGAACGCCTTGCGGAAGTCCAGAATCACGGCATCACCTGGGAACCCGTGTCTAGAAACTGTCCTACGACACTCCCCTGCGCCACACCTGAAATCACTCTTACTTCGGAAGATTTCTCTCCATTGAGAATGACATGCTGCGTTCTGTTATCTAGGAAATCTTCAATCCAATCACACAATTGGTCTGATAGGCCTTAAGCTTTTACTTTGTTCATTAAACGACTGTGGGGAACTGTATCGAATGCCTTGCGGAAGTCAAGAAACACGGCATCACCTGGGAATACGTGTCTAGGAACTGTCCTACGACACTCACCTGCTTCACTCCTGAAATCACTCTCACTTCGGAAGATTTCTCTCCATTGCGAATGTCATGCTGCGTTCTGTAATCTAGGAACTCTTCAATCCAATCACACTATTGGTCTGAGAGCCCATATGCTCTTACTTTGTTCATTAAACGACTGTCGGGAACCGTATCGAAAGCCTTGCGGAAGCCAAGAAACACGGCATCACCTGGGAACCCGTGTCTAGAAACTGGCCTACGACACTCCCCTGTGTCACACCTGAAATCACTCTTACTTCGGAAGATTTCTCTCCATTGAGAATGTCATGCTGCGTTCTGTTATCTAGGAAGATTTCAATCCAATCACACAATTGGTCTGATAGTCCATATGCTCTTACTTTGTTCATTAAACAACTGTGGGGAACTGTATCGAACGCCTTCCGGAAGTCAAGAAACACTGCTTCACCTGGGAACCCGTGTCTAGAAACTGGCCTACGACACTCCCCTGCGTCACACCTGAAATCACTCTTACTTCGGAAGATTTCTCTCCATTGAGAATGTCATGCTGCGTTCTGTTAACTAGGAAGATTTCAATTCAATCACACAATTGGTCTAATAGACCATATGCTCTTACTTTGTTCATTAAACGACTGTGGGGAACTGTATCGAACGCCTTCCGGAAGTCAAGAAACACAGCATCACCTAGGAACCCATGTCAAGAAACTGTCCTACGACACTCCCCTGAGCCACACCTGAAATCACTCTTACTTCGGACGATATCTCTCCATTGAGAATGACATTCGGCGTTCTGTTATCTAGGAACTCTTCAATCCAATCACATAATTGGTCTGATAGTCCATATGCTCTTACTTAGTTCATTAAACGTCTGTGGGGAACTGTATCGACAGCCTTGCGGAAGCCAAGAAACACGGCATCACCTGGGAACCCGTGTCTAGAAACTGGCCTACGACACTCCCCTGCGACACACCTGAAATCACTCCTACTTCGGAAGATTTCTCTATATTGAGAATGACATAGTGCGTTCTGTTATCTAGAAGCTCTTCAATCCAATCCCACAAATGGTTTGAGTCCATATGCTCATACTTTGTTTATTAAGCGACTTTGGGGAACTGTATCAAACGCCTTGCGGAAGTCAAGAAACACGGCATCACCTGGGAACTCGTGTCTAGAAACTGTCCTACGACACTCCCCTGCGCCACACCTGAAATCACTCTTACTTCGGAAGATTTCTCTCCATTGAGAATGACATGCTGCGTTCTGTTATCTAGGATCTCTTCAATCCAATCACACAATTGGTCTGATAGTCCATATGCTCTTACTTTGTTCATTAAACGACTGTGGGGAACTGTATCGAACGCCTTACGGAAGTCAAGAAACACGGTATCACTTGGGAACCATTGTCTAGAAACTGTCCTGCGTCACTCCCCTGCGCCACACCTGAAATCACTCTTACTTCGGAAGATCTCTCTCCATTGAGAATGACATGCGGCTTCCTGCTATCTAGGAAATCTTCAATCCAATCACACAATTGATCTGATAGTCGATATTCTCTTACTTTGTTCATTAAACGACTGTGGGGAACTGTATCGAACGCCATGCGGAAGTCAAGAAACACTGCATCACCTGGGAACCCGTGTCTAGAAACTATCCTATGACACTCGCCTGCGCCACACCTGAAATCAATCTCATTTCGGAAGATTTCTCTCCATTGAGTATGACATGCTGCGTTCTGTTATCTAGGAACTCTTCACCCCAATCACACAATTGGTCCGATAGTCCATATGCTCTTACTTTGTTCATTAAACGACTGTGGGGAACTGTGTCGAACGCCTTGCGGAAGTCAAGAAACACTGCTTCACCTGGGAACCCGTGTCTAGAAACTGTCCTACGACACTCCCCTTCGCCACACCTGAAATCAATCTTACTTCGGATTATTTCTCTATATTGAGAATGACATTCTGCCTTCTGTTATCTAGGAACTCTACAATCCAATCACACAATTGGTCTGATAGTCCATATGCTCTTACTTTGTTCATTTAACGACTGTGGGGAACTGTATCGAACGCCTTGCGGAAGTCAAGAAACACGGCATCACCTGGGAACCCGTTCTATGGCCCTCTGAGTTTCGTGGACGAGTAGCGCGGGCTGGGTTTCACACTATTATCTGTTTCGAAACCCATGCTGGTTCCCACAGAGTAGATTTCTAGTCATTATACTCGGAGATTATGTGTCCCAAAATTCTACAACTAATCAACGTGCCCTTTTCCAATATTCTGGAACGCTACGCTCTTCTAGAGACCTACGGTACAACGCTGCAAGAAGGGGGGCAAATTCCTTCGCGTACGCAAATTCCTTCCCGGGGCCTTTCCTCTTTTGAGCGATTTTAATTGTTTCTGTATCCCTCTGTCGTCTGTTTCGATATCTACAATTTTGTCATCTGTGCGACAGTCTAGAGAAGGAACTACAGTGCAGTCTTCCTCTGTGAAATAGCTTTGGAAAAAACATTTAATATTTCGGCCTGTAGTCCGTCATCGTCTGTTTCAGTACCATTTTGGTCACAGGGTGGCTGGACATTTTGCTTTGATCCGTCTGCCGCTTTGACATAAGACCAAAATTTCTTAGGATTTTCTGCCAAGTCAGTACACAGAACTGTACTTTCGAATTCATCGAACGCCTCTCGCGTAGCCCTCCTCACACTACGATTCGCTTCGCCTAATTTCTGCTAGTCTGCAACGATTTGGCTACGTTTATGTTTGCTGTGAAGTTCCCTTTGCTTCCGCAGCAGTTTTCTAACTCGGTTTTTGTACCACGGTGGCTCTTTTCCATCTCTTGCGATCTTGCTTGGCACATACTCATCCAATGCATATTGTACGATGGGTTTGAACTTTTTCCATTGATCCTTAACACTAACACTAACACTGATCACCAGAAGGTCTAATATGTTATCGACACGAGTCGGTTCTCTGTTTAACTGCTCAAGATAGTTTTCAGATCATGCACTTCAAAAAATTTCACTTGGTTCTTTGTCCCTGCCACCCGCCATAAACGTTTGGTTCTGCCAGTCTATATACGGCAAATTAACATCTCCACCCAGAACTATAACATGGTCGGCAAATATACTCTATATATTTTCCAAGTTTTCCTTCAGGTGCTCTACCACAAAAGCTGCTGAGACAGGGGGCCTATAGAGACATCCAATTACCATGTATGAGCTTGCTTTAACCGTGACCTTCACCCAAATTATTTCACATTTCGGATCTCCGTCAATTTCCTTCGATACTATTGCACTTTTTAACGCTATAAACACGCCTCCCCTTCAGTGTTCAGTCAGTCTCTGCTGCTTGTTTCCCAAATAGCAAGACTAAGCTATTATTTTATATCTCTCATTTCCTAATTTATTTCCTGATTTAACTTAACTACATTCTATTATCCTCGTTCTGCTTCCGTTGATGTCCATCTCATATCCTTTCAAGACACAGTCCTCTCCGTTCAGTTGCTCTTCCAAGTATTTTGCTGTCTCTGGCAGAATTACAATTTCTTCAGCAAGCCTCAAAGTATTTAATTCTTCTCCCTGGACCTTAATTCCTACTTAAAAGATCTTTTGTTTCCTTTATTGCTTGCTCAATATACAGATTGAATAACCTCGGGGATAGCCTACAACCCTGTCTCACTCCCTTTCCAATCATTGATTCCCTTTCATGTCCCCCTACTCGTATAACTGCCACCTTGTGTCTGTACCTTCAGAATTTGAAAGAGAGTATTCCACTGAGCATTGTCAAAAGCTTTCTCTAAATCTACAAATGCTTGAAACGTAGGTTTGCCTTTCCTTAATCTACCTTCTAAGATAAGACGCAGGGTCAGTATTGCCTCACGTGTTCCAACATTTCTACGGAATCCAAACTGATCTTCCCCGAGGTCGGCTTCTACCAGTTTTTCATTCTTCTGTAAAGGATTACTGTCACAATTCTGCAACCGTGACTTATGAAACTGATGGTGTGGTAATTTTCAAACCTGTCAGCACCTTCTTTGTTTGGAACTGGAATTTTTATGTTCTTCTTGGAGTCTGAGGGTATTTCGCCTATCTCAGACATCTTGCTCACCAGATGGAAGACTTTTGTCATGGCTGAATCTCCCAAGGCTATAAGTAGCTCTAACGGAATGTTGTCTACTCACGGGGCATTATTTCAACTTAAGTCTTTCAGTGCTTAGACAAATTCTTCACGCAGTATCATATTTCACTTCTTATCTTCATCTAAGTCCTCTTCCATTACCATATCCTCTGACGTACTTCTCCGTTGTGTAGACACTCTATATACTCCTTCCATCTTCCTGCTTTCAATTCTTTGCTTAGGACTGGTTTTCCATCTGAGCTCTTGATATTCAAGCACGTGGTTCTATTTTCTCAAAAGGTCTCTTTAATTTTCATATGGGCAGCGTCAGTATTACTCCTTTTGAAATATCTACATCCTTATATTTGTTATCCAGCCATTTCTGCTTAGCCATTTAGCACTTCCTGTCGATCACATCTTTTAGAAGTTCTATCCCCTTTCGCCTGATTCAGTTATTCCATTTTTATATTTTCTCTTTTTATCGACTAAATGGAATATCTCTTTGCGTCACCCAGGAATTTCTACCAGCCCTCGTCTCTCGTCTGTTTACCTCCTTGATCCTATGCTGACTTCACTGTTTAATCTCTCAAAGCTACCCATTCTTCTTTTACTGTATTCCTTTCTCTTGTTTCTGTCAATCATTCCCTGACGCTCCCTCTTAAACTCTCTACTACTTCTGATTCAGATTATCCAGGCCACATCTCCTTAAATTCCTGTTTTTTTTTTTAGTTTCTTCAGTTTTAATCTGCAGTTCACAACCAATAAGTAGTGGTCAGTCCACATGGGCGAATGGAAATGTCTTACAATTTAAATCCTGGTTCCGAAATCTATCTTACCATTATAAGGGGTGTAATTTTTAAGTTTACAAACCAGAATAACTCGTAAAATAAACTTCACACGAAAAAAATATGTAGAATCCAAAGTTGATTATTTTCGAAGGGGACACCTGCTGGTGCTAAAATAATCCCGCCACCCAGCCCCGTGTGGTTGGGGTGGGAGGGAACCTTAATGTTGCAGGTGGGAACCCCCATTTTTTATTTAAGAATCAGATTATACATACAAAACTACGTAAATTTTAAACAATTGTTTTGATTCTTGGTAGTTGTCCCTGTAATTCAAGAAAATCAATGTTCTCATATTTGCGTGGAAAGTGGTTACGATTAAATAAAAAATACTTATTTACTTCTTAAATTTTGATTCTCTAAAACTAAAACTCTCCCTCTCTCCCCATAGGGTGGGGTTTGAGAGAGAGAGGAATTAGAGTTTTACAAATATTTACCCACGAAACAAACCAAATTTATTTTAAACTGTGGGTAAAAATTTGTAAAACTCTAATTCCTCCCTCTCAAACCCCACACTATGGAGACAGAAGGAGAGTTTTAGTTTTAGCAAATCAAAATTTACGAATTAAATAAGTACTTTTTATTTATCCATAACCATTTTCCAAGCAAAAATGCGATCATGGATTTTCTTAAATGACAGCTCCAACTACCAAGAATGAAAAAAAAGGTGTTTAAGACAAAATGTACGTAGTTGTGTTCGTAGAATCTGATTCTGCAATAACAATGGGGGTTCCCATTTGAAATTTTGGAGTTGCCTCCCGTCCCACCCCCATGGTTGCGGGCTACTTTTAACACCAGCAGATGTCCCCCTCGAAAATAATTAACTTTACATTCTACACATTTTTTCGTGTGAAACTTATTTTTCGAGTTATTCTGATTTTTCAACTTAAAATTTACATCCAGTATAATCAATCGGAAATCTTCCGGTGTCTCCAGGTCTCTTCGCTCACACAACCTTCCTTCATGATTCGTAAATCAAGTATTAGCCATGATAAAATTGTGCTCTCAGCAAATTTCTACCACGTGGTTTCGTCTTTTATCCCTTTCCCCCCAGTCCGTATTCACTTCCTACTTTTCCTTTTCATACTGTTGAATTTCAGTCCCCGATGACTATCGAATTTTAATCTCCCTTAACTGTGTAAATATTTTCTTTCATCTCATCATACATTTTCTCAATCTCCTCCTCAACTGCGGAGCTAGTTGGCATTTAAACTTGTACTGCAGTTGTGGGCGTGGGCTTCGTGTTTATCTTGGCTACATTAATGTGGTCACTATGCTGTTCTTAGTAGCTTATCCTCATTTCAAATTTTTGATGCATTATTAATCTTCCTCCTGCATTACCGCTATTTGATTTTGTATGTGTAACTTATTTTATGTGGGTACTATCTGCAAAATGCTTGAGAATAAAACTAGTAGAAAAGAAGTAATTCATTTAAACATCACAATGCTGCAGTTTTTCATGAGTGTCAGTGGATATACGTCATATATTCTGAACGATGTTAGATAAGTAGTTGTTACCTTCACAGCGATTGTTGCTTGACAACAAAGGATACAGTGGTCTAGACACACACACACACACACACACACACACACACACACACACACACACATACACTTACAGTCCTTTTTATAGTAGTATCGGAGAGACACATTGTTGCTGAGGTATTTATTCGTAGCCCTGCGTCCATGCCAAAGCTACACAGAGTCTCGGCTTTTGCCTAATGTTTGTAAAGTCATATCTCCTAAACTATGTGTCACAAAACAATATAATTCTCTAGGTACATTCTGTAACATGTGTAGATACTGTCTGTAAAACGTGTTGCGATTGGAATTAGTAGCAACGAAGTAATAAACTTAATCGTTATGCACGAAGTGGCAGCTTTTCATGCATCTCATTGCTTAAGTCGTCATATCGCTTGAACATGTGTCGTACAATAATATAATCTGCTACTTTTATTCGATATTGTATGTGCACGCTGTCTGTAAAGTGTGTCACGAATAATGTTATGTTAGTATTACGGAAGAAATAAATTGTAAAGTCTTGCCTCATGCGGTTATTTTAAAGCAATAGTTATACCTGATAAACATTTTTCGTTTAATCATTTTGTAGGGGGTGTCAACGAGAAAAAATTTCGTGTATTTTTCAAATTATGTACAAAGCTTGGTGCATGTCGGTAAGTGTTCCTGTTTCAGATACTGGATAAATAAAGTCTGCGAATTCTCACAACGCTGGCAGCACTTCTTTTTCATCCCCCCCCCCACTCCCACACCCCTTTGATAGTTAGGAGATTCTTAAATCCACAGTAATTGTTTCCTGTCAATAAGTTATATGTGTACCACGTTTGGTTGAAATCGGTCCAGTAGTTTAAGAGGAGATGTGCTACATACAAATACCCCCCCACCACACACACACATATATTTTTGTTGCAGTACGTATGGATCTATAAATTTCCTCAATTTAAAACAACCAGCAAATCTTCTCACTCTCTGGCCATCGACATTAAGGCTTTCGAAGACTTCCATTAACAGATAAATGTGAATGGGAGACTGTCCTTTTGAAACGGCATGGCCGATTTCCATCCTCAGTCTGTGCATATGCTTCGTCTCTAATGACCTCGTCATTGACGGTACATTAAACTCTAATCTTATTTCGCTTAGTAGTGACCGTTAACGTGGAAAAACTATAGCAGTTATGTGATAGGAGAGAAGCGAGAAGAAGTGCTGCGAGGAGGATAGTATTAAAGTGCCTCTTACTCGCTGGGCCTGAAACCGAACTAGGGAACAAAGTAAACAGACCGGCCAGAGCAGAGCGCTGGTTAGACTGGGGGCGGGGACGGCTGCCCGGTGGGCCATGCGCGCAGAGACCGGCCGCCGCCGCCCTCTGGGGTATACAAAGCGTGGGCGGCGGACGCCTGTTGCCGTGATTACAGCCCGCAGCGCCTGCCGCCCCCAACCGCCGCCCAGCCCCCGCCGCCCCCGACTGCCCCCGGCGTCCGCGGGGACTCGGCTGGGCCCAGCCCAGCCCAGCCCAGGCGGGGTAACTCTGTTACCCTGCACAAAGCTCTCGCCTGGCGCCCTTGCCAGCAATGAAGCGGAAAATTGCCTATTAAGGGAAAGCACTAATTTCAGTCCGCGTAGTTTCCAAGTGTAATAGGCTTGCTCCTCGACGCGCCGCTGTTTTGACGCATTTCGCCGAGTGCGTGCGTAACGAAATCTCTGACGCGTTGTGCCGCACTGTATTTCGTTTTGCTAGCAATCACCGCGGCCATTTTCGGCTTTTAAAGTGGTTGTGTGACGCGGGAGCCTTGTCGCCTCCCTGCCGCCTTGCTCGGATCCTCCCCTAAAGGCTACTCTTATCGTGTCGCTTGTTCATTACGCAGAAGTTTTTATTGGGGTATTACTGGCCACAGCTTTTATTACACTGCGCTCTGCAGAGGTAATATGGAGATTATCACTCGACCTCAGAAAAAGGCAGAGCCTCTGTGTTACCTTGGTTGTGATTACCTCTTCAAGCAGCAGCAATGAAGCATTTTAATTTTGAGGCTCTCAGGACATGTACCCAAAATGATGCTTCAATAAAACGTGTATCGGTCCATCTTTTCAGTTGTACAGTCTGAAGAGTAATCGCTAATTGACAATTGCTAATTCATGCTGAATGCTGGAAAATAAAACCAATTTATAAGTTTCCAGTGATAAGTGACGAAGAAGGAGCTTCAGTTGTTTCACTGCGCCCTTTGTACGTCACATTGGTCGCTTTCCGATCAGTAGCACTCGACATGGATTGAGAATTCATCACGGTTTAGATTAAAACTATATATATCCTGGGCTTTGACCTAGCTGAGCTAATAAGGTACACTTCACGGTCTTGTTCGTATAATCCGTAAGTCATTGTGGTCCTACTATACCTAAGTCCACTCTGTGATACTCAAATTATGGTATCTGTATAGGGATTTTTCAAGGAAAAGTGTCAGCCTTCCTTCGATTCCATATACTTCAATTAGCTGTAATACACTACTAGTTTATTACTCCAACCACACAATGTCTTTGCTAATATATCACAGTCATACGGTGTCTATGGACCACTTCTCACAACCCTATCAATCTCTCCCACGTTGTTGAAAATGGTGAAATAATTGTAAAAACAATTCTTAAAGTCATACCACGTTACGTCAATGATTGTAACTATGAAACCTGCCGATTTTCCTATTTCTTTCATGAATATAGGCATGTATGAGCGGACAGAAGGGCGATTTCACTTCTTTTACAAAACATCAAGTCGTACTCACCGTTGCCGTTAGTATTGTTTACAGCACTACGAAAACTGCTTGCAGCTTGTGCCTTTAGGTACAATTTTGTTCTTTTTATCGTATCTAACTTCGCAGGCTTTATAAGTTCTATAAGCATTCTTTGTTTATTTTCTTTCATCTGCTGACGCCCTGCAGATATTCACTAGCCTTTCGAAACCGGTTACAGCATTCTGAAAGGCTCGTGTGAGTGTCTCGTAAACAAATATAACGAATAAAGGAACGTGGTTGAACACCGGTCGTCATTTCAGTAACTAACTATAGTTACAATCCAGAGTGCCAGTTTATATATCTCTCATCTTGAAAAATGCAATATTTTATGATATTATCTTAATACGAACTAAACCTTAACACTCACTTCTACACACAACTAAAGCAAAGTCTCCTTCGGCGAGTTCGATAAAGTCAGTAACGGTGGTTGTCAGTAACATCCTAGAGAGTTATCCTCCGTACTTTTTTCTACGAGAGAAGCACTGAAGTATAAAAAACAAATCCGAGTAAAATGCCACCCACTGGCAGAACTCGTCGGGTCTCAGAGTTTATCAGTATTTTCATAATCGTCCGTAAAGCGATAGAGGCTTCCAGCATGTGACCTAGTACTGGAAACAATCAGTATCCCGACTTCAACGATAAACATGACCCACGTATTCATTTTATATCAATACTTCATTATTCGTATCAGCTAAGTTGGTCTGCTGGACTCATGGTACTCTATCTGGGATAAGGTACCGTTAGATCAACATGTTTTGGAGCAGGCTTACATAATCACAACTTGAAATTACCAAGTATTTCCTCAAAGTTTACACTATTTCCCATCAGTGGCTACATAATTCTTATTTCATCCCTTTTATATAGTCTTACTTTCAAAATAGACATTTCCCGGAATTTCTATCAATCACAACTTTATAATTTATTTTACTGAATTATTTACTTTTCTATATGGTATAATGTGCAAAAGAAACACAGTCCATCATTTATTAAGTAATTTTGATTTTTTCGATCTGTTTCATTAATCAAGTATCGAAATGGTACCTTTGAGACAGACACAGCTGGTTTCCTTACCGATTTACTTAAATTGCTCTTATTGTGATGGTACAAACCCTACGTAGTGTGGCTGTGACGTGTGTGTGAAAGACCAAGAGTAGCTGTACCGTGCTGCTGCAATTATGAATCAAACAGCGCAGGTAGGTAACGTGGGGAGACTGACTGACAGCAGTTAGAAGGTACGGCTACGCCATGTATCTCCCAAGGACGTGACTGGGACGAGAAAATAGGCATATAACAGTCAAGTGATGCCAGAGGTAATAACGTCTCCATCTAGTTGAACGCTCGTAGTCAATTTCCATAGTTCGAGTGTAATAATGTCTTAATAAACTGTCACAATAAATTGAAACAATTAGCAAGACTACGGTCTGAAGGAGAATTACAATCCCAAAGTAATAAGATAAATGATGTTTCTCGCAAAACTGTAAGGTTTACCCAAATCCTTCGCTCTGGTGCCGTTGTACCTAATTCCCGTGGGTGAATGCGTCTACTGGTTGGTTAGTTGATTCTGGGGAGGGGACCAAATAGCAAGGCCATCGGTCTTATAAGAATAGGCAAGGATGGTGAAGGAAGTCGGCGATGCCCTTTCAAAGGGAACCACCTTGGCATAGGCTTGAAGCGATTTAGGGAAATCATGGAAAACTTAAATCAGGATGGCCGGACGCGGATTTGAACCGTCGTCCTCCCGAACGCGAGTCCAGTGTTCTAACCAACGCGCCACTTCCATCGGTGAATGTGTCTGTTGAGAGATGGTACAGTGTTACCTCCAGTTGTAAAAGTGGATTTAATGGCATCGAATCAATTTCTTCACTTGTAGGGAGTTGTTTCGGGTTTCCGATTCCATCACGCAGAAGGGGAGCGTGTTTCACAGTCTTATCGTAAGGTGAACGATGTGTACAGTGAGCAGTATCTTGCACTGTGCACAGTAATCCGGCGTCGTCTCCATTACGACGCCGGATGTGTGGCCAAGGCCCTCGAGCTCCTTCGAAATTTCGATGAAAGGTCCTGAAATGTCTTCCTTACAGCCCCCCATATCACTATTTGTGACTCGCATATCATCGGCTACTTAAACACGTATCTGAAAGGTCACAAGTTCACCTGCGACAAAGACGTGAAGGGCATGGTGGAAAACTTAATATTCATCAACCCAGGAGTTTCTACACTGAAATCATCCACTAGTTTTCTCGCAATAGGATTGATGTATGAACGTCTGTGGCAATTATGTTTAGTTCTACTGTTCCACAATAAACTGTTCCTTTCCAAGAGTTCAGGAGATAGTGAACGCCCACTTCCGGGTTCGAACTCAGACACTGCTTAAATTCTGAATAATAATCATAAGAAATGGCAGCTGAAGATTTCCATCATCAGTAGTCATCTCATTCTACTAACGGCCTTCTCAAGGAGGGCGAAGGATCGGACAGACTTTCAGGGCATGGTCTTGCCATTGGGGTATTAAACTGCCCCTAAAGGCGTAAGAATCAGCTGTGATCAACGGCATGAAGATGCAGAAGTCTACGGAAACTACTGCATTAAAGGAGGAAGGCTAACTGAGGTCTACAATAAATCTCAGCCAGTAATAGCGAATACTCCGTTCATGAATCACAAAAGGAGGTGCTACACCAAGAAAAGACCAGTAAATACGGGGAGAATTAAGTTAGATTACATCACTGCCAGGCAGATATTCCGAAATCAGATACTGGATTCTAAGCCATACCCGAAGTAGATAGAGACTCAGTCCCCAGTGTTGTAGTGCTGCAGATTAGGCTGAGGTTCAAAGGACTAGTCAGGAAGAATCAATGCGCAAAGAAGTGCTGTACGGAAGTACTAAGGAATGAAGAGATACACTTGGTGTTCACTAAGGCTACAGAGACGGCGTTAATTAATACCTCATTAGGCAGTTCGGTTGACGAGGAATGGACATCTGTAAAAAGTGCAATCACTGATTTTGGAAAGAAAAACATAGGTACAAAGAAGATTACTGCGAAGAAATCATGGATAACAAAAAACGACTTCGATTTGATCAACGAAAGAAGGAAGTACAAAAGTGTTCAGAGATATTCATGAATTCAGAAATACAAATAAGTTAGGCCAAAAATAAATGGAAAGTGCATGGCAGCTAAGTCCGAATGGCTGCATGAAAAATGTGAAGAAATTGAAAAAGAAATGATTGTTGGATGGATAGACTCAGCATATAGAAAAGTCAGAACAATCTTTGGTGAAATTGAAAGCATGGGTGGTAAGATTAGGGGACTAAAGGGAAAGCCATTGGTATATGCAGAGGAGAGAGCGGGTAAGTGGAAAGAGTGCATTGAAGGCCTTTATAAGAGTAGACTTCTCTGTTGGCGTGGTAGAAGAGGAAATAGAGGTCGCTTCGGAAGAGCTAAGGGATCAAGTATTAGAATCAAAATTCAGAACAACTTTCTAAGAATTAATATCTCCCAAGCCAGTAGGAAGGATAACATTTCATCAGAATTTCTAGATTAATTGGGGATAGTAGCAAAAAAAAAAAAAAAAAAAAAAAGACTTGTCAGTTGGTGTGTAGAACGTATGAACCTGGCTACATACCACCTGACTTACGGAGAAACGTCATACAAAAATTCTGAAGATTGCAAGAGCCGACAAGTGAGAGAATTAATTCACAATCAGTTTAACAGTTCATGAATCCAAGTTGCTGTCAATGATAGTACACAGAAGAATGGAAAAGGAAACTGAGAATGTGTTAGGTGACGATCTGTTAGACCTTGATAAACTAAGCAGGACTAAAGAAAAATCAAGGCACGTTGCTAGATTTATCGATCCGCAAAAAGCGTTCGACGATGTAAAATGGTGCAAGATGTTCGAAATCGTGAGGAAAATAAGGGTAAGCTTTAGGGAAAAACGGATACAACATGTACAAGTACAAAGAGGGGACGGTAAGATTGGAATACCAAGAACGAAGTGCTCGGATTAAAATGGGTGCAAGATCGCGAATAGTCTTTCGCCCTATGTTCAATTCGTACAACGAAGAAACACTAACGGAAATGAAGGAAAGGCTGAAGAATGGAAATAAAGTTCAAGGTGAAAGAAGCCCAGTGATTAAATTCACTTATATAGCTACCCTGAGTGAAAACAAAGAAGAACTGCATGATATGTTGAACGGAATGAACAATCTAATGAGTACAGAATATGGATTGAGAGGAAATCGATGAAAGGCGGGTATAATGAGAAGTAGTAGAAACGAGATCTGTGGGACACTTAACACCACGGTTGGTGACCATAAAGTAGATGAAGTTAAGGAATTCTTCTACCTGCGCAGCAACAACCCATTAAGGATGGTGCACGGATGACATAAAAGGCAGACTAGCGGTGGCAACAAGGATACCCCTGGCCAAGATAAGTCTGTGAGTCTCAGTTTAAGGAAGAAATATCTGAGAATGCATGTTTGGTGAACAGCATATGTGTGGGTACATGGACCTACACATATGACAACTGAATCATTTGAGGTGTTGTGCCATACACAGGGAATAATTTCCATGGTACTACAGGGAGCTGTAGAGGGTAAAACCTGCAGAGGAAAACAGAGACTCTTATACATCCAGAGAGTAACAGGAAATTGTGATGGGGCGCGTCAAACCAGTTATAAGAATGACGATTAGAAAGCAAAAAAACAGCTGAATATAGTTTACCTTGTTTAATGACACCCTCTGTTACCTGAAACAAGACAAGCAGTATCTTCAAGCACTGTGCTGGGTATATGAGCTGAAGACGTTGGTCGTACCGAAACACAGCTCTAAGAAACGAATTGAAACCCTATCTGAACAAGCGAGATATCTATCCCACAACTGTTTCTTCTTGTGTCCGACGATTGTCCGAAGACTCATGTGATTTAGTTTTCCATATTAGCATGTCCTGAACCAAGTTCTTGATTTTGCAAAACTAGTACAAACGCTATCTACTTTATCCTGCTTATTGTTTTCAAAACTCGGCCTCTACAGTTTTCAAACCAAACGTTTCCTTTTATTACCAAATGGACAATTTCTTCATATCTCAAGATGTGTGTTATTAATTGATCGCCTTTCTTAGTCAATTCGTTCAATTACTTTTTCTCCTCCGTTCGATTCGGTGCCTCATTTGTTATTATGCCTATCCATTAAATCTTCAGCATTTCTTTGTAGTGCCACGTTTTAAAAGTTTCCATTATCTTCTTGTCTGCACTGTTTATCATCCAAATTTCGGATCAATAAAGGCTACACTCAATGATCTTCAGGAAACACTGAAACTGATATTATATGTTAATAAGTTTCTCGATTTTGGAAATTATTTTCTTGCTTTATATGTCCTCTCTACTATGGTCATCAGTTGTTTTGTTGCCCGTATACAAAAACTCAATTATTGCATTATGATTCTGAACTCCTCAACTGATTCTCTGAGTGTCGCCTGATTTAATTCGACAACGCTTAATTACTGTTGTGTACATAGTTCCACGTAGTCAGCGCGTACACAACTTTCCCACTAGAGCGCACACCACTAAGCACAACAGAGCAGGCGCAGCGCTCGTCCATCTGTGCACTACGAGATGGCGCTGCCATAGAGAAGGACCAAATTCTGCTTCCGCCGATCCGCGTATTAATATGTAACGCAGCCAACGAGATTGCTGCTAACGTAGAACCTTTTCTCCTTGCGGATCACACTCGCGCTGTGATACATGAACGCGCGAGGTATTATAACAAGTGTACAGACCTCCGATGACCAGTCTGCATTTGTCTCCACCAGTCTGTACGAGTTTTACATTTGTCTCTGCCAGTCTATAGTCAAGTTTCAGTCTGTGCCTAATAAGTTTACCATACTCCTGTACATAGCCATGAAGATAAATGTATAGACACTTTTGTCAAGTATCAGAGATATATGTGAGAATAAGATTAACGTACCAGTACCAAAGGAACTTCAGATTGTCAATTGTAAATAGCATCCAGAACCAAGTTAAGTAATTTTTATGCATGTTATTATTTTAATAAACGTGTATGAAAATTAATCAAGTTCTGTTTAAAGTTGGTCACTGTCAATCTGCTACTCTAAGCGTGCCAGTGGCACTTCTATCTTCTGACCTAACGGCAGAAGATACACACGCTACGATCAGACTACGAGACATATTGCTGACACTCGCCTACTTCATTAGAGCGACAGGTCAAATAATCTGATGGTGTGTGTACTGAAGGTCTTACAGTACACACACCACAATTACCCTTGTTTGGCTTTTATGACGATCATTTTATACGTTATTTTCAAGAAACTTTCCATTCCATTCAAGACTTCTCTCATGTCCTTCGCCTATCTGACCAAATTACAAAATGGTTCAAATTGCTCTGAGCACTATGGGACTTCACTGCTGATGTCATCAGTCCCTAGAACTCAGAACTACTTAAACCTAACTAACCTAAGGACATCACACACATCCATGCCCTAGGGAGAAAATTACATTGTCTTTGGCAAACACTAAAGGTTTTAAGGGAATGTTAATACCCTTTCCAAATTTTTCCTTTGCTTTATCGCAGTTTGCACAGAGTACAGATTGAGAAACATTGGGGACAAGCTACAGTCATGTCTGACTCCCTCCTTAGCTACAGCTTTCCTTTGAGTTCATTCGAAAATTATAGTTGCAGCCTGGTTTCTGTACTAATTGTACATGACCATTCGCTTCTCATATTGTGTACCTGGTAGCTTTAAAAAATTAAACAGTGTAATCCAGTGACTATTTTCAAAAGCCTTTCCTGTATCCAGAATTTCTGTAAACGTAGGTTGCCTTTTCTCAATCTATCTTCTAAGATAAGTTGGTTGTAGGGTCAGCACAGTTACACATACCTCTGCATTTGTCCAGAACCTAAACTAATGTTCCTTGATTTCTTCTTATACCACATTTCCGATTGTTCTCTAAATAATTTGTCCCAGTATTTTGCCACAGTTACTTAATAAACTGATGGTTCGGTACTATTCACACCTCACAAGACCTACGTACTTTCGAATTGAATTATTACTTCCTTTCTGAAATCTGCACCTACTTCGCCTGTCCCACATATCTTGCACACCATGTGGAATAATTTATCTTTATCGTTCTTCTACTTTTCATCTTTCCCTCCTTTGTTTATTACTGGTCTACTCTTGATAGTATACACTAATTTAACCCTTCTTCGAAGATCTGTTTAATTTTCCTGTAGGCGGCCACTATCTTCACTGTAGATACGTGTGCTGCTACCGCCTTATATTTGGTCCCATCCATTTCTGCTATAGATCTCATTTTTATGTAGCTGTGTTCGTATTTGCCTGCTACATTTTCTGCACGTTTATATTTTACCCTTCCGTCGTTTAAATTCATTATCTCCCGTGTTACACACGAATTTCTACTACGCGTTGGTTTCGTACTTGCGTCATCATTTGCCGCCCTCCCTGTTCCAATTATCAAAATTTTCAGTTCATATTATGCCTTATTTCTTTCCCCAGTTTTTATCCAAAGTTGCCCGTTGGTCAAATCATTATCAGTTCCTTTAATTCATCCAGGTCCCATCGCCTTCATTTTCTATGTGTTTGCCATTTCGTCGGTTTAATCTGCGATTCATAGCCAATCTATTACTGTCAAAGTCCACACATCCGCTGGAAATGTCTTACAGTACAGACCCTGAAACCGAACTCACATCATACCATAATAAATTCAGTCTGAAACGTTGGAGTGTCCCCAAGTCTCTTCCATATATACAAACGTGTTTCACGGTATTTAAACCAAGTGTTGTAATGATACTGCAAAGGCTAGTGTAGGATACTGGACTTGTGGAAGAATAAGAACTGTAGTCGGACGAAAATTGAGTAACTGGAGTATAATTCGTCATGAACAGGAATGTTGGATAGTGAGAGTCTTACTTTGAAAAGCATTGCAAAAGGATTAACAGCACAAAAATCGAGAACAATTTAACTTCTGCAAACATTTTTCAGGTAAACACGTCAGCAGCAGAATATGGGACAGACGAAGTACTTGATGATATCGAACGCGTAATTCAGCATGTAAAGAGTGAAGAAAATGCGATAATCCTCTGTGATCGGAGCGTTGTATTGGTAATGGAATAGAAGACAGACTTACATAACAACACGTACAAAAGTATTTAATTTATATTACTGTGTTCATCATGTGAACGACTATTTTATTAAAATGATGTGGAGCGAGCCAATTTACAAGATATGAATACGTAATTAGCGTTAACATATATGAACACATCAGTTTTCATTACTACACATGCAGCTATACTTGAAAGTAAGTTCTTGTCAGGCAATCAGTTTTTAACTAGAAACATGTCGATGAAATAGAAGCAGTTGAGCAGAAGAATTGATTTTAAGTTAGAATTAAAACTTGGTTCGCTACTTGTAAGAAATTTTATGTTTTACGCTAAATGGTTAAAATTTTTGTTGCTTTATATTGGACTCCTTTCGGAAGCACTGACAACTGTAACAAATGACGAGGATCGTTGCTTCATATAGTGTTGTAGGTACAGACTTCACTATTCTTTTCAAATTGTGACGGATTGTTAACGACGAATTGGGTTTAGAGAATATATGTATTGAGACACGGGATATAAAGTTTCTAAATAGTTCAGGTGATTGCCACATAATATTCTTACTGCTTCCATTACTGCAAACAGTACTTTCGATGTGATGAGTTACCCCACAATATTATTCTATATGAATTTATTGAGTGAAACTATGCAAAATATTTCAGAAGAGCAATTTCTTTAATCAAAATATCCACGGATGTGCTGCCGGTCTATAGTGTCCAACGGGCACAATATTTCGGCGATTATACATGTCGCCATCATCAGGTGAACTGACGGACTGAGCTCCTGTGAACGTGCCGGCACGGAGATCCGTACGCTATGGCTGCTCAGAGGGAACTGGGTTCGGTCGCGGCGGCGGCCGATTTAAATACCGTCCGCCCGCGGCGCGCTCCCTCTGCCGTCCGCGCCACGGTCGCGCGATGGAACAGATTGCGACGGCGTCTGAGATGACGTCGGTGTGATGGCTCTGTCCGCCGTGGTCGTCACAACTATACGTTTGCTCGATTTACTCTTGATTAACCCAATCGCTGGTTCCCAAGCCTTGCTAAGATTATAGCCACAGTCACGGTTTATGAGGTCGTCATTGGTGCGAATTTCTATGGCCTCTCTAACAACGCTGTCCCAGTATCTCGACGTCTGTACCAGAATCCTCGTGCGGTCATACTCCATAGCGTGGTTTTCCGACAAACAATGTTCAGCGACCGCCGACTTGCTCGGATACATCAGTCGAGTGTGCCTCTGGTGTTCACGGCATCGATCCTCGGCGGTACGCATCGTCTGACCAATATACGACTTGCCACATTGACACGGTATCAGGTACACGCCGGCCTTCCTCAAACCGAGGTCATCTTTGGCGATCCCCACCAGTGCACGGGTTTTATTCGGAGGATAAAACACAGTTCCGACCCGGAGTTTCTTCAGAATGCGGGCGATTTTCGCCGAGAGTGCGCGTGTGTATGGAATAAATGCAGTGCCCACCTCCTCCCTCGTGACTTCATCCATCTCAACAGTTTGTGCTGCAGTGGTTGGGAGGAGAGCACGTTGAATCTGCCACTCTGAGTACCCATTTTTTCGAAATACAGTTCTCAGATGTTCCAATTCCTGGGGTAGACTCTCTGCGTCAGAGATAGTGCGCGCCCTATGTACTAGAGTTTTAAGTACCCCATTCCTCTGTGAAGGGTGGTGGCAGCTGTCTGCGTGCAAATACAGATCAGGGTGTGTTGTCTTCCGATACACCCCATGACCTAGGGTGCCGTCAGCCCTTCTCTTGACCCAGACGTCAAGGAAAGGTAATTTACCCTCCTTTTCAGTCTCCATAGTGAATTTGATGTTGGGGTGTATGGAGTTTAGATGTGTAAGGAGGTCAAGGAGTTTATCCATACCATGTGACCAGATGACGAACGTGTCGTCAACGTAACGGTAAAAGCAAGTAGGTTTCCATACGGATGACGACAGGGCTTCCTCCTCGAAGTTCTCCATGTACAAATTCACTACCACCGGTGAGAGTGGGCTACCCATGGCGACTCCCTCCGTTTGTTCGTAGTATTCTCCATTAAAAAGAAAGTACGTGGAAGTCAAGACATACCTAAAAAGTTCAGTGGTCTTCTCTTCAAACTTCTGACTAATCAATTCTATTGACTCTCGCAGGGGTACCCTCGTAGACAAGGAAACGACGTCAGAACTCACTATGATATCTGACTCATCCAACCTGAAGCTATCAAGGCGTTTAACAAAATCCACGGAATTACGGATGTGATGAGGGCATTTGCCCACATAAGGACATAATATTCCCGTCAGGTATTTGGCCAACAAACATGTAGGTGCCCTGATGTTGCTGACAATGGGGCCTAATCGTACCTCCCCTATGTTAACCTTCGGGAGTCCATATACTCTAGGCGGTACCGGACCATGGGGTAACAATTTCTTAGCGTCACCCTCCGGTAAATCTGCGTCCTTCAGAAGCGCCCTCGTCTTATTCTCCACCTTCTTTGTAAGGTCAACGCTGATCTTCTGGTAGGAATCGTCATTTAGCAGGCTCTGCATCTTATCAGTGTAGTCCTTATGGGAGACAACAACTGTAGCATTGACTGTTCAGCCGGTAAGGCAACAATTTCAGAGCGCTCCCTCAGATCACGAATGGCCGCCCTCTCTTTACTGCTGATATTTGACTTCATCGGCTTGGATTTCGTCAACGCACGACAGGTTTCACGACGTACTTCCTCGTCTGATTCTGGCGGTAGTCGAGCTGCAACCTGTTCAACAGCAATAACAATTTCTGCGACCGTAGTGAACTTGGGGGTGGGAGCGAAGTTGAGACCTTTCTGCAAAACCGAGACCGCATCATCACTCAACACCATGCCACTAAAATTGATGACAGTCTTGCACGGAATCTGCAGAGATGGTTTGTCAAGGAGACGTGAGAACATAGCTGCTTGCTTTTTCCGTTACGTGGAAGACACGATCGTCATCTGGCCACATGCTATGGATAAACTCCTTGACTTCCTTGCACATCTAAACTCCATACACCCCAACATCAAATTCACTATGGAGACTGAAACGGAGGGTAAATTACCTTACCTTGACGTCTGGGTCAAGAGAAGGGCTGACGGCACCCTAGGTCATGGGGTGTATCGGAAGACAACGCACACTGATCTGTATTAGCACGCAGACAGCTGCCACCACTCTTCACAGAGGAATGGGTACTTAAAACTCTACTACATAGGGCGCGCACTATCTCTGACGCAGAGAGTCTACCCCAGGAATTGGAACATCTGAGAACTGTATTTCGAAAAAATGGGTACTCAGAGTGGCAGATTCAACGTGCTCTCCGCCCAACCACTGCAGCACAAACGTGAGATGGATGAAGTCACGAGGGAGGAGGTAGGCACTGCATTTATTCCATACACACGCGCACTCTCGGGGAAAATCGCCCGCATTCTGAAGAAACTCCGGGTCGGAACTGTGTTTTGTCCTCCGGATAAAACCCGTGCACTGGTGGGGAGCGCCAAAGATGACCTCGGTTTGAGGAAGGCCGGCGTGTACCAGATTCCGTGTCAATGTGGCAAGTCGTATATTGGTCAGACGATGCGTACCGCCGAGGATCGATGCCGTGAACACCAGAGGCACACTCGACTGATGTATCCGAGCAAGTCGGCGGTCACTGAACATTGTTTGTCGGAAAACCACGCTATGGAGTATGACCGCAAGAGGATTCTGGTACAGACGTTGAGATACTGGGACAGTGTTGTTAGAGAGCCATCGAAATTCGCACCAATGACGACCTCATAAACCGTGACTGTGGCTATAATCTTAGCAAGGCTTGGGAATCAGCGATTGGGTTAATCAAGAGTAAATCGAGCAAACGCACGAGGATTCTGGTACAGACGTGGAGATACTGGGACAGCGTTGTTAGAGACGCCATAGAAATTCGCACCAATGACGACCTCATAAACCGTGACTGTGGCTATAATCTTAACAAGGCTTGGGAACCAGCGATTGGGTTAATCAAGAGTAAATCGAGCAAACGTATAGTTGTGACGACCACGGCGGACAGAGCCATCACACCGACGTCATCTCAGACGCCGTCGAAATCTGTTCCACAGCGCGACCGTGGCGCGGACGTCGGAGGGAGCGCGCCGCGGGCGGAGAGTAATTAAATCGTCCGCCGCCGCGACCAAACCCAGTTCCCTCAGAGCAGCCATAGCGTACGGATCTCCGTGCCGGCACGTCCACAGGAGCTCAGTCCGTCAGTTCACCTGATGATGGCGACATGTATGATCGCCGAAATATTGTGCCCGTTGGACACTATAGACCGGCAGCACACCCGTGGATATTTTGATTATCAAATACGCCGGGAGAAACTCAAGAATCACATCAATTTCTTTGTTTCCAAAATTATGAATTATATGAAGAGCAACGGTAGTTGAAGTTTTTTGAGGATCTCAGATCGACTTTCCTTGAAACGTCCCCTTTTGAACAATGACTGTGCTTAAACTGACACACAGTATTTTTAGCGCAACGCAACCTGACTTTCAAAAATCCCTACAAAAGAATGGCCCTGACTAACATTAACCTATACCTTTCACAAATCACTTACCTCACGAAAAATCTTCGTTACTCGAACTACTGCAATATAGCGAGTGCCACTACTGCCAGCTAAATAAAGGATTCAAACTACGGAAGGCACTAACTACTGATAGGCATAGTTAGCAAATGAAAGATTTCAATAGAGAACAAACCATGTATTTACCTTAATAGTCATAATATATATAGCAGTTCATGTCATCCAGTCTTACAAATTTCAAAACTCCGCCATCTCTCTCGCCACTTCCACCACTGCTGGCGGCTCACCTCCAACTGCGCAACGCTACGCGCTGTTGACAGCCAAGTGCCCAACGCTACAATGGCGAGTATTACAACAATGCAAAGCAGCCACAGACTGCACACACCACAGCCAGTGATTTCCATACAGGGTGCTACGTGGCGTTACCAATAAGAAAACATAAAGAGCCTACTTACATAGCCCCCATGCTCCCCACAAAAAATTTTACAAATTGTTTTGGGCAGTGGCCAATACAGATTTGAAAAAAAATTTTCATAATTACAATAACAAAGATATCAAATGCACACACATATTGATACCATGTTGGTCAAAAGCTAAAATTTTCTCACAGTCCATAAAGACAGTCCTGATCATTCATCACAGTAAAATTGCAATGTTTTTTTTTCTCAAAGTCTGAGCAGTAAAAGAGATGGCACACGGAAGTAGTGGATTTCCATGCAGTATTTAAGAAGTAGCGTTGTCCTTCCTACGGAAAGACAGTGCTGACTCTTGACATGCAGACAGGTAATGGGCCACAACAGAGCAAACCCACCGCAGAGTCAGTCGAAATTTTTAAGATTCTTGGTAGGTAGGTCATCAAAGAGCAGATAGTCTTGGTAGAGAGTATGGTATTGGTGGGCCACCAGAGGTGCAGACCCACTGCAGTCCTTGTAGAAATAATGGTATTGGTGGGCCATCAAAGATGCAGACCTTGTAGAGACGGCCAGCAGCCATCTGTTGCAACTGTGCAGTTGCACAATCATCATCAAATAGTCTTGCGGACAATATAGCATGTCCATAAACCACCACTTGTGTGCTCACAAAGTTTTTTTCTAATTGTCCTTAGAACCAGCAATGCTGTTATCCAGTCCCTTGCTGAATTATCAACATACGTGCAAACACTAAC
Organism: Schistocerca nitens; assembly: GCF_023898315.1. Taxonomy (NCBI): domain Eukaryota; kingdom Metazoa; phylum Arthropoda; class Insecta; order Orthoptera; family Acrididae; genus Schistocerca; species Schistocerca nitens. Next base: position 314,358,939 of record NC_064621.1, on the reverse strand, counting down.
AGTCCCTACTTCTCACATATTGCGCGTGTACTATGACCAACAAAAACGTGTGCAGTGAAATGGTACTTACAAGTTAATAATATGATGAACTGGTGTCAATTACAACTTTATAACATAAGAATACAATTACAAAGGTACAAAATACATCATTAAAGAACAAATAGATAACATTTGTAGTAATATGGGCTTTACAAAAGAATAGAAATAACATATACATCAGTGGTACAGGAATTGTGACAGAAGTAAATACATAAAAGATCAGAATAACTTTTGAAACATCAACTTCACACAAGAGCAATAAAACAAAACAGAATAAATAATGTCTAAACATCTTTACAAAGTAAATACCATATTATTAGAAAAATTCTACAACATAACTCCTATTAGCTAAACACATAAAGACAGGAAAAACACAAATATACAAGAGTACACAAACACATAGGGGGATAACAAAATGGAAAGGACAGGGTTCGTTTTCAGTGTAACATTTGGTACTGCAGTCCAACCCAAAACTTCATTCCATAGATCCTTCGTCTTATTTCAACATTCGTTTTCACCAAAACATCCTATCCAAGCATGCTTTCTGTATTTATATGTTCACATATTTCTTACCTCATTATTTATTTTCCATTATCTTGCATCATTTATTTTCCAGAAAATCCTACCTAAACTAGTTGTCTCTAAACACTACTTTTTTGTTCATATTCTCTTTCAAAATACTTTTTTGGCCAAACCATATTCTTATAGCTTCTCAATGCATTTCTTCCAATTCATCATAGTTAGTTTCTTATATAGTCTACCCCCTCTTAAGCTAACTTAAATCTACTAAGCTCAGATGCATATACTAAGGGACAGGGCAATGCAGCAACACAAAACAATTAACACAAACAGCAATGACAAAAAAATGGAAATTGGCAAAGCAAGCTACAGTAAATCTAAATTACCAAGCAATGCAACATTACAACTAATATGAGCCAAAGTGCAGCAACAAGAAAAATAAATCAGTTGTAAAACTGGCTTAACAGAGTAATACAAAGTGAAATTCAGTAGCACTATGCCTGGCAAACATCAGCAGCAAATGCAATAACTAATATCTAAACATGACAAAGCTCAAGCAGACAAAATAGTACACTAAAGACAACAATGCAGATAAGGGAGATGTCTATTCACATCTTAATGTGTATATAATTAAAGTGGTGCACCACAAAAACTAATTCTACAAAAAATTACCAAATACTTGAAAAGAAATTTATAATGCAGTTACTGTTATTAGTACCTTCTTATTGTTCTTTCCTTTCCAAGTGCTCCTTTTTCGAAGAACGTGGATCATAAAAATTTAATAGATCTGTTGACAGAATGTTTTCACATTAGCAAATGCATTTAATTTTATTTTATAAAACCAATGCTGCAACACAGCTGGAAAACAGATATCAAATAAAATAAACCACTATGTACAAAGCATAAAAATATCATTCAATAGTCATGTGGCATTTCATAAGTTAGTAGAAATTCTCTCAATTCTCGTAGAAAGGCGTTTGTCATAATCAGGTGTGCAGATATAAGTATCTTTCCAAGTAATGAGCGTGTCGTATTTGCGATGCTTTCTACAAAGGAATGTCAATAGCGAGGATTATGGCCTCTTTTTTTTCTCCACCTGTGCCTCTGAAAGGTACTCACTAATGACTTCTTTCCAGGCGACTGTCGCCTATCTGGCTGCCCACGACGCATTACGTGAAGGTCACTTAACTTTCTTACCGAAATATTTACGACACCAGTTTGCACAACAGTGACAGTCTCACATAAAAAATTTCACAGGTCAAGAATTTGCGTTGCAAATGTGTAGAAACGAAATCCTATGAATATAAAAGTGTCCAAAAAATTTTCAGTGGCATTGTGATACATTCACACATGTACACACATTTCATAATTCTAAAGTACGATTCTTGGTTTCCAACATCCTTTTCCACAAATCAGAGTCCCTAACCACTACTCATTATTCCTCACCTCATTATAAATATACATACTCGTCGACACTTGTTCAATATTTCATCATGAGAAATACGTAGCATAATCAAATTCCTCATATATGGTAGCATCATCTTATTGATCATAAACATACCTCAGCAGCATAATACACATCGTCGTCATAATAATAACATCATAACACCTCAGTCAAATCCTGAAAATGTTGTAGCTTTCTGCAATAATTTCAAAACCTAAAGAAAATTCTCTGCTCATTTCAATAGTGTCATCTACCTCAAACATACTATAAAAATCTTGATCCCATATCAAATATATCATTCAAAGCTCTCATAGTATCACAGTGGTTCCAAAAAAATATGAACAGTTCACAAAGCACAGACAAAATACAATTTGATAAGTGTGAAGTTACCCAACTGTGTAATTGCGTAAACATCTGTCACTGTTGTGGTATAATAAATGTTTGTCTCTCTCAGTTAAATGATCAGATAGCTGTGTTATTTATGTGTTAGAGAAATATGGTAACGATGTGTAAAGTTGTATAAGCAAATACCATATTAGCTAGGGCTCATTGTGCTTGCCACACACATGGTACAAAATGTAAGCGTGTACCCCCCTGAGGATTAATGTAATTATACCCTCAGGTGTTACAGATTACAGCAATGGAATGAAATGTATCACGGAATACTTTCTTTGTAATTCAAAAATCTTTAAAAGTACATGTCTTAAGTACAAAATTAATCACTCAAATGCGTGTCCTGTAGCGCTAAACTGTGCTCTTGTTGTAAGATAATCTCTATGGAATTGTTGTAGTTATCGTCCTCCGAAAGCTAAGTTCTGCAGAAGTCAATGTACTTACGTCATCATAAACAAAAGTGAAATTCTTTTCGTATAGATGTCGTAGTTATTACGTACCTTACCGTGATCAAGAAAGTATTATAATGTAACGTATTGTTGTGCTACGGAAAAGGCTGTCTCATTGTAGCTATACCACAAAAGTTACTACTAAAACATGTTTTACTATTTAGAATAATACAGAAAAACTGTGCAGATATAAAACAGAAACACTGAAGAAGCAACATTGTAAATTGTCACTCATTAGTAGCGTCATGATAAAATCGTGTAGCTGTCAAATAAACTAACCACTATATCATCTGATATCTCTCAGAAAGTACTTTAAATCCAGAATGTATTTTCAAGTAAACCAAAATGTTGCATTAAAATCTCATTAGCAGTACTGGTAAATGTTCTAAGAACGTGAGCCTTATAGACGTTACATAATCGTGCAACTAACAAGCAAGAATGTACACACACAATAACACTGTGTCAGCTGTTCACAATAACAATGCATTCGTAATTTCTGTTTAAAAATGTTCCCTAGGTTCTAGGGTGGATAGTTAACTTCAAAACATTGTTGCATGTTAACAATTTCTCAGTGTGACAAATTGTACTAGTAGTGTGAAGTGAAAAGTTTTATGGCAAAGACTAAGTTAAAAAGCAGATTATCTATCAATAAAAGGTTTTATATGTGAAATGTGGTGCAATCCTTTACCCTTTCTAGTGCGCAGATTTCAGCTTCAAAGTAATTATCATTTTGTATACGTCGGTAAGGAATGCTAAAATTTTTCTCAAGGTTAGCGTCTATGTAATTTTTCCCTGACCCAGCCGGCGCACGCGGCTGCCTGCGGTGTGAGTCATTGTCTGTTTCTTTGTTGGCGCGTGTCGTTATTGGGGTTTGGAGACCTAACTTCTACAAATTCACCTTGTCGAGAGGGCCCTGCTCTGTTTGAATCCCGCCAGTTCTGATGCAATTCAGGTCTGTCGTTACGATCATATCGTCTGTCGTCATGTCGGTAGATTCCATAGTTACTTTCTTGTCGGTCACGTGGTGGGGAACTTCTCCCTGAATCGTAACTGCGCGCTGGTCCGTTGCGTCTAAAGTTATTCTGTCTCCCTTGATAATATTTATTTTGGTTCCCATATTGTTTGTGTCTCTGATTGTCTCTGTCATATTCATCACTAAGGAAGTGCGATCTTTCTCTGTAACTATTATTCTGCCAACGGTTGTCATAAGGGTGGTGTCTGTTTTGGTCACGATTTGTGTTATGAGAATAGCGTTGTCGTGTCAAGTTATTATTTCTTTCATCGCGGAATTGCGACGGATGTGACCTGTAATTGTTGTGTTCCTGTTTTCGCGCTCCGCGATTGTCAGTGTCAATTTCTAACTCTTGTAAGAGTCCCTGAAAAGCTTCAATGTCGTCTTTGCAACATCCTGCCAAAATAATGTGTCGTAAATGTTCAGGTAATTTGATTAAGCAAATGCGAATGAGTTCTGAGGGGCTGTATGGGTTTGACAGGTACTGATTCTTGTGCAACATGTCTTCAAAATATTTCACAAGACTGGAAAATTCAGATTGTTCAAAGTGTTTAATCATCATGATGCTACGTTTTACTCGGTCTTGTGTATCTTGAGACCAATATGCTGAGAGGAAGGCATGGTAAAATTCTCCTTCACTATGGCAATCGTGAATGACTGATCGCATTCTTACAGCTGGTTCATTCTCTAAGTAGCCACACATAAATTCTAATCTGTGCTCTAATGACCAGTTGGGACTAAAAAAATTAGAGAATTGATGGAGCCACACTTGTGGATGAATGTCGTTGCCAGAATTATTAAATGTTTTGAACTTACGTGTAGTAATGAACAGCTTATAGTCAATATCATTGTGTCGGCGAGTCGCACATCGCTCATTGTTACTTCGTTTCGGCGGTTCCATCTCAAAATTCAATGCGCTTTGCCAATTTCTTTCGTAATGTCCAAAGTTTCCTGTGTTATTATTTTGTGGTTGATCGGTATTTCTATGTCCCTTTTCCCGTACTGGAGCGCGAGTGTCCTCTGAAATATGTAATTCTTGTATTACTTGTGAAAAATGATCTTGCACTTCCCGGATTTCTCTTTTTTGTTGTGTATTGATTTTATTTTGATTTTGTTTGAATTTTCTAATTTGTTCATACTCTTCAGTGTCAGTGAAGGCTACAGGTCTTGTGTCATTCAGATCATCATCTACCTTTGTAGATAAGTTAGTGAACTGATCTGAAAGTTCGGCTACTTTATCCGATAGTGAAATTATTTCCTCTGTGTGTTTTTCTGAACCAAGTTTGAGAGTGTCCATTTGTGTTGAAATCGTATCTACTGTGTCCTTTAAGTTTTCCTGAGTTTTTGCAAGTTGCGTAACCATATCGGTAGATGCAACTGAGTCAATTTTAGCTTGCAAGGTCTCATGATTTTCATGAACAATAATTTGCAGTTCTTGTATGGCTGCTTCGTGATTCTGTAAAGAATTTTCATGCCGCGAAAAAATAGGTTGAATATGCTCACAAATTTGTGCTTTTACGTCATTACAGGCTTTTTGACATTTCGATTCAATGTTATGTAACTCAATAGTTAAATCTTCATGTGTTTGTTCAAGAGTTTGTTCCAGTGAGTCTAACTTTCGAAGCTGTTGCTATGTTTGTCTCTGATTTTGTTCCATCGTGTCTAACTGTTGCTGTGTTTGTCTCTGATTTTGTTTTATTTGCTGCATTAATAGCAATAATAATGTATTAGTGTCTGGAACCTGTTCCTCTATGCTTTTCGGCAGTGCATTTGCACCGGCAACATTTACATTTTGACGAGCAGAAAATGTGTCTTGACTTATTTGAGAAAACGGTGAGGACCCAAAACCTGTGTCTACAGTATTTGCAATATTGTGTTCTGTCATTTCGGATTCCTGAGGCGAGCTGTTGCCGACCGATCGATCGATAATGCTTCCCTGTTCACTACTTGTTTCACTGTCTACACCATTATTTGCCGCCCGCTCCATTTTCCTATGCACTATTACCCAATTACTACTTTGAATGTCTGTTACTTCATTACACAGTGGTGCTGATAAGCTACGCTCGTCGTCACTATTATTTCTCAGTTTACTTTGGAGCCTAGTGCTACGTTTTTCACACGCCATTATTGCCATAATATTTCACACTATAACACGGAAAAACACAATTTGAAGAGCAAAAACAAGAGAACACATTAACATAGCACTGAAAATAATATCTAGTTAATTGCAGCTGTGAAATACTTGGTGCAAATCTACATGCATGCCACAACTGTTTTACTGTACAACAATGAAAGACTGCAACTACAAAGGAGATTCTCTCTACAATTACGCGCTAGCAATAAACAAAAGCTACACGAATTACACAAACTACAAGGAAAAATCAGAAGATTCCAGTGAGGTATCCTCGGCTAAGGGTCGACATAAGAAACGTCCCCTTTTGAACAATTATACGTGACTGTGCTTAAACTGACACACAGTATTTTTAGCGCAACGCAAACTGACTTTCAAAAATCCCTACAAAAGAATGGCCCTAACTAACATTATCCTATACCTTTCACAAATCACTTACCTCACGGAAAATCTTCGTTACTCGAACTACTGCAATACAGCGAGCGCCACTACTGCCAGCTAAATAAAAGATTCAAACTACGGAAGGCACTCACTACTGATAGGCATAGTTAGCAAATGAAAGATTTTAATAGAGAACAAACAATGTATTTACCTTAATAGTCATAATATATATAGCAGTTCATGACATCCAGTCTTACAAATTTCAAAACTCCGCCATCTCTCTCCCCACATCCACCACTGCTGGCGGCTCACATCCAACTGCGCAACGCTACGCGCTGTTAACAGCCAACTGCCCAACGCTACAATGGCGAGTATTACAACATTGCAAAGCAGCCACAGACTGCACACAGCACAGCCAGTGATTTCCATACAGAGTGCTACGTGGCGTTACCAATAAGAAAATATAAACAGCCCACTTACATCCTTCCACGCATATCCAAAAACATGGAGCATTCTACCACATTCACTAACTTCGGTTCATGTGCTACATGAGTTGTCCGTATGCTTCTGCTTGTTGTACAGAATATACTGTGATTTTTTTCAACATTAAACGACACTCTATTTTCAAAGACCCACTTAATGTTTCTTTGAATATCATCATTAACAGTTTCTTGTGTGACTTTCTCTCTAATGACACATACGCACTAGTATCGCTGCCAAACATATCCTCTCTGCTGTCTCAGTCGTTCAGTTACATAGCGAATAGGAGTGAACAGAAAATTGAGTCCACTGGGACTTCTTTCTCATTTCTCCCAAGTCACGAAAATATTTTATCCTTCTAACGTTCAGTTAGTTATTCACCATAACGTTTTGCATTCTGTTTGTTAATTGAGATTCAAATCAGCTTTGTGTAAAACCGTCAATTCCATAAGACTTTATTATTTTAACAAATACTGAATCCGTCCTTTTTTATGGAATCTTATTTAAACCAATACGTGTGTCGAGGTTTCATCCATCTTCGTTTAGCATAATACGAATTTAAATCTTCAGCAAGTACATCGTTAAAGCGTTGATACCAAATTGGATGCTGCAGCTTCCTCTCTACCCTGTGTGTTCTTATTCCGATTTTCGCGTTTACAGATGTAGCATAAACACCTTCCACTTCTGTCTTGCTATTCAGCCGGCAACAAGGCGAATACTGCTCAGTTTTTGTCCATAACACAAGTGCAAAATTGTTTGTGTCATATCTATGAAAGCCGGCCGCAGTGGCCGTGCGGTTAAAGGCGCTGCTGTCTGGAACCGCAAGACTGCTACGGTCGCAGGTTCGAATCCTGCCTCGGGCATGGATGTTTGTGATGTCCTTAGGTTAGTTAGGTTTAACTAGTTCTAAGTTCTAGGGGACTAATGACCTCAGCAGTTGAGTCCCATAGTGCTCAGAGCCATTTGAACCATTTGAACCATATCTATGAAAGCGAAAATCGGACTAACAACACGTAGAGTATAAAGGCAGCTGCAATATCCAATTTTCTGACGGTGTATTAACGATGTACTTACTGAAAATTCAAATATGTAACTGAAAGTGGATGTAGGCCTAAAACGCCTGTTGGATTAAATAAAACTACATAAATGATTGTCTGGTTGATGTACTTCTTAAGCTGAAGAACCAGTATACGGTAGAAATTATTACAAAAAACTTTAGTTTTAGTAATAGTGCCAAATGAGCTACAGAGTCGAACGCCTCGGAGAGATCACGGAAGTATTATACAGAATGTTCTATTATTTAAGGTGGTAATGTTTGAAGAGTTACTGTATTACTTTTGCGAATAGTTCTGAAAAAGGTGTCAGTAAACATACTGAACGATAACTAATTACGCGTTTCTTGCCACCTTTCTTGTGAACAGTGAGCCGCGCACTGCTCGCGTTTATCCCATTTATTGTTTGTCATCTTCTATTACGGTACTGCCGCCTCGTTTTCTTATTCCATTTACTGGCGTCACTAACTACTTGCCTTACTTGCCCGTGAGCGGCAGCAGCAGCGCGTATTGCTAAGTGCACTGTCGTACCAGCTCTGGAGTGACCGCTAGTATTTCTGGGTCGTCGTGGGTCTGGCAGTCAGCTCGGGACGGACCAGCAGCGCAGTTCGGGATGGACCAGCACTGAAGTCGGGGGACGGAGCGCCGGTGAGGCGCCGACAGCCAGTGCTCGCCGACCGCTGGCGACACAAATGAACTGTCCGACCGAGGGAGATTGGAGCGGGACGACCGTTGGTTGGTCATTCGGTTGGTCGTCTCATCGGCCAACGTAGTTTCGTCCTTTCACCCTTTCCGGGCCTGGCAGTTGATCGGTTGGCGTGGAGAAGCGTGGAATCTCCGAGGCGCGTAGTTTGGCCGAGGCCGCTGGCGGAGTCCACGCGTTGTCGGAGTGTGTTGTGCTGAATAGCATTGCTACGAGGTCCGTGGCTCACCGATCCTGGTCACGAAATTTTTTAGTTTTGACTTCATCTACCAGCAGGTCACGACTGTTAACTTTGTGTCGTTTGGATTTCGTTGTCGGCTGTTGGGACATTCCCGCGGGCAACAACGTGTGTTTTCAAGTTGGCAAAATTTAGCCACCCTCCGATAGACTTTAGCTGTGCTTGGTTACTTTGAACTGAACTGCACCAGCGGAATCTTCTGCCTTGTGGCCGTTAGCGTTCCGGTTACCTGCCCTGGGCGTTGACGTAAATTCAGGCAGTGTATTGTCCTCATCGTGTTGTCGCTGTCCAGCACGGTGTGTATTTTGACAGCTCAATGTATAGTTGGTTGTGGACGCCAATACCTTCTACGTTGTTCCATTGAAGTCGCTGATGTGTGCTGGTCGGGTGGAGCGGAAGTTATCTTGTTGGTGAGTGACTTGACTGTCTGTCGGTTGGGTTGTCGTCGGATCGAGAATGGTTGGGCCGTCTGTCTGTCTCACCTGAGCAAGCGTTAGTGTTTGAATTCCAGGCCAACCCTCGGAAACTTCTGAGCGCCCGTGGGTGTGCTGCCTTTTCTTATTTGTTCTTGTTGCTTGTATTTGTATGGCTTCTAAACGATTTTTAAATTAGGCTAGTTTTACACTTGAGGCGTAAGATTGTTTGGGCCTTCAGCCTAATTTAAAGAATTCTTTTAACGTAAGGCCTTGGCCTTTTAAAAATTTATTTTCGTTTGAGTCGCAAGTGATAGACCTTAAGCCGATTTTTAAATTAAATGAAAGTTGTTTTGCTCTTAAGGCGTCAGATTGGTTAGGCCTTCTGCCTAATTGAAATAACTGATTTAAGATAAGGCCTCCTGCCTTTTACATTTCTGACTTTAGTTTGAGTCTTAAGTTATTGGCGTTTAGCCGATTTTAAATTAAAGTGGTCCTACCCTTAAGGTATGAGGTTGTATGGCGTTTTCTGCTAGTAATTACGTTCCAAAAATAATGCTGTGTTTGTTTTTTTTAATTATCTTGGATCTTGTAATGTTTGCTCAAGTAAATAAGGTTGTATGTTCAAGTGTAACTGACAGCCACTTATTTGGCACCTTTCCACAATTTAAACTACCTGTCCTGTCCTGCGGGCTTAGCATGGCGTCTCACACAGGTTCAACAATTGCATATTTAATGTGTCTGGAAACATTTCTTGTGCGAGCAATGCTTTGCATACATTATTAAGGATATTACTTATTAAGCCATAAACTTACCAACACCATATTAGCTTTTGTTTTCTTAGAGATTTTGTAATTATGTTAATTTCGATGAAGGATGTTGGTGTTACTTGTAGTCACTTAAGGTTTTGTGGAATGACACACAGTTTCTTACTTCTTATGCAGAACCATATAACCCTATTTTTGCTGCTACATTTGGAAAGTGATTGTTAAAAGTCCTCGCAACTTGTCAATTATCAGTCACAATACTGACATTTAGTTTAATAGTGATGGTATCTTGCACAATGACTGGCGTTTCCGTCTCCAGGTGTACAATAACCCATATAGTCTTAATTTTATTGTCTGCGTTATGAACTACACTCAGAAACATACATACTTCTAGATTTTTTAATGAGTTCATTTAAAGTAATACACTACTTTCTGTAGCAGGAAGGTGATGTAGGACTTTGGCTTAGTCTGGCCTTTATATAAATTCCCTTTTCCTCTTACATGACATTTTCATTCTCTTCCTTGCGTAATGGATTTTCTGGATAACTTTTTAGGAAAATTACTTTCAGATACTGACACAAATTTACTATGGAATAAACTGAATATAACATCTCTTGCCATACTCACTCTTATAACTTGCTCTTATGAAATTGTGTCCTGTTCTTATTAACAAGCCTCCCTGCTGTATATTACCCTTTCTCAGGGCTGTAAGTTGCCATGTAATATAACCTCATTAATTGTACATCAAGATCAAGTAGTTCATCAAGGACTGGTTGTATATAAACTTTTTCAGCCTAAGCATTTCCATCAAAATTATATATATCAGTGCCCTATTGTCTTGCCGCACACGTGCTGGAAAATTCGCTATTGAGATTAGACTGAAGTGCTGTAACCCTTTAACTGCTCTGGACGTGTTAATGCCCGCGCTTTTGTACCTGTCCCTGTGTGCTCTGAACGTGTTTACGCGCGCCACCAGTCCTTCTACCTGGTACTCTGAATGTGTTACGCGTAGATACGTAAATGGTTTATAATAATTCCAGTTCATTTTTCCTGTTCGTATCTTCTAAGGAATTTACATTGAAATACCCGAGAACTACTAACCATTTATTATAGTCTGACACGTAGATTTATCACAAGTAACTGAAAGTTTCATACAGGCAATCAGCAGTGACACAATTACAAGACTAGTAATCTTCAGTAAAAACTGACAAACACATGCTTCTATCTTGTCATCTACTCAAAAACTGCTTATATCAATATTTTTGACTTTGTGTCCAACTTACACATTAGATACTACTTCTCCTCTTCCCATGTTAAGTCTACACCAAAATAATGCGAGTCTATAATCCCTGATACTTTTCTCCAGCCCTGTTGTTACCTGGCGTTCAGACAAAGAACATTTATCACTTCATAATTTTCCATGGGTCCTAGGCGTACAGGAAACTCATCTCCCTTGTTTTTTTAACACCCATTGTTGTAATGAACCAAATTAAATTTCTTTTCTGGGTACTCTGATATATGTTACAATATTGACCTCGTCAAAATTATTTGGATACTGTCAGTAACCTGCCTCTGACCTTGTTCTGCAGAAAGAATTTATTTTATGGCGTGGCATAATAAATACGTATTCTTACTTATGATAGAAGGATATCTTGTTCAGAAAATATTTGCAAATAATTTTAATTTTTTATTAACGGTGTAAAATCATTTTTATTCTTCCTGCTGCACTGAAAATGGAAACGAAGTTTTCAAAAGAGATCTGCACATAAATTTCAAATAAACCTTGCAGCGTCGGTGGATTTCTTTCCGTTGCAGAGAGCTTCGTAATACTTTCCTAGAGAACCCAAACCTTCCGCTTGTCTCGTGGACTCTACGCCCTCATACGTTTGGCTTCATCTCCTGGGGATACGCGACTCCGCACGTCACGAGAAGCTGTCGTCCTCTTCCATTCTCGCCGAACGCGCACGCCTATGACGTCACAGATAATGTACGCGCAGCTGAGATGCGTTGCTCCCAGCGAGTTACGAGTCGGAACGCTGCCTCGGGACAGATTACTGAACAGCAGATCTTCCCCTAGCAAGGGAGCCAGGGACAAGAGGGGGGTGCGCGCTCTCTGCACCCCGCCTGCAGCGCACGGGGGTGGCACGGACGCCAGGGTTGCGGGGGCGGCAAGGAGGCGCCGGGTGTGACGGAGGTCGCCGCCGCTTGGGTCGCGCGCCGGTATAATAAAAAAGGGGAAAAAAGGAAGAGCGAAAGGCGGAATGCAAACGCAATGGAGCGGCCCATCCAGCTTTAATGGGAGTGCCTTTTGAAACTTTACTCCTGCAGCCGTCTCCACACTGTGCCTTATCCAAACAAACGCTCCGCCTTTTAATACCCTGCCGGCACCGGAGCCGCACGAGAATACCGCTCGCCGCTTATTGCGACGCTAAAATATCAGCAGTTTTCGGCACGCGGGGATTTCCGTTGGCACGTCGAGAAACGGTCCGGGGCCAGTTCCTTCCCGTATTTGCTCGGAATGTAATAACAGCCGCGTATCTGCCAATTTTTCTGTATTCGTTCCTTTGGTATTCTTTCTTTTCTCTCTATTACTACACATTTACGGAGAAAATATAAAGGCCGGTACAGCAGCGCCTGGAATTCGGTACCAGCAGTAATATTTGGAACTTACGGTGATCAATCTCCGCAGCACAAAACAACATCAGCATCTTGAGCCTTCTTGGCGGGAGCGACCATCTCTCGTGATAAGTCTATTTTATCTATCTACTGTATTATCTATGTCTATCATATTATCTAATATGCATATCACATATAGCAGAAGGGTACGTAATGTATACGCCTCTGACGCTGATTCTAAAGTTACGCGAATTAGTCTCACGTTATATATATATATATATATATATATATATATATATATATATATATATATATATATATATATATATAGTGAGTCACCTAACATTACCGCTGGATATATTTCGTAAACCACATCAAATACTGACGAATTGATTCCACAGACTGAACGTGAGGAGAGGGGCTAGTGTAATTGGTTAATAAAAACGTTAATAAATACGTTGTTTCATATCCTCTGGGGTTGTAGGCACATCACGGTACACACGGTACATGATGGCCACCACATTGAACATCTATTGGACTGACATGTCGGGACACACTCTATTCCACTCCGTAATTGAAAACGGAAACCACGTGTGTACGTGCACCTCACCCCACATGGTAATGTACATGTGCGTCAGTGAAAAAGACCAATAAAAAGGTGTTAGCATGTGGACGTAATGTGCTGTTCCAGTCTCTTCTGTACCTAAGGTCCATCACAGTTCCCTTTGGATCCCTACGTAATTCGGTGCTCTTCGATACACACGATCGAACAGCGGAGGAGTGGTACTCAAGCGTCAACTTTAGGTTACAATATCTCCGGATGTAATTAACATTTTACAATGCAACAAACGGCACTTATTACGTATTTGTTTATATGTTCAGATGTGCTAACAAAACTAACGCGGTTCCATTTAAAAAAAAACGTAGGCTTGTGTTAAAAAACATACTTCCGTGCATTTTTGTATGGTTTGTATTAAACAATTACACTAGCCCCTCTCCTCACGTTCGGTCTGTGGAATCGGTTCGTCAGTATTTGATGTGGTTTACGAAATATATCCAGCGGTAGCGTTAGGTGATTCACCCTGTATATATATATATATATATATATATATATATATATATATATATATATATGTGTGTGTGTTTGTGTGTGTGTGTAGGCTGCAGCAGTTAAGGCGACTGCTCGAGTTAAGTTGGAGATCCAGGTTCGAGTCCTAGTATGGCACAAATTTTCATCTTCTGGAGCCCATTTATTTCATTTCCCAAATACGACTAATGTCATTGAAGACCATTGATTAGTCACAAGTATCAGCCAGTATTTTCCACACATATTTTCCCAAGAATGATTTTATTCTGGAGAAGGTCGGAAGCAATGGTAAGACCCTACAATCAGAACTTATTAAACTGACATAGAGATCAGTTTATACAATTTTGTCCATTTCAAAGGCACCAGAAAAAATCTTTTACAACCCGATCTTTTATATTCATTTCTGTTAATATAATACAATCAGATAAATGATTAACAATACACTAATGACCTGACAACATCGTAGGCACTTAACTAGATGGGCCTTTACAAACGTCTCTGGGACGACTTTCAAGGGAACTAGGGTTAAAATCCCCATTTAATCATTCCGACTTTTCGGTGATTTCCCTACATCTGCTATCCTTTGATTATTTCAAAGTTAACGGAAACACTACTTCGGACTTTTTCGAATAATTGGGGCCTTCTGAATGTCATTAACTCGTGATATAAATCTATTTAAAAATCGTTAAGCTCTTATAACAATAAGGTATATGTCTTCTAGTTATCAATGATTAAATAATTTTTTATGTTAACGTAGCTGTACGATTCATAAGAACAACTAAAGTTCATGTGAAACTCGTTCCTCGTTCGCAATGAAAGACAAACGTTTCTCAAGTTACTCGCCATATACACTTTAAAAATGTGATGTTCGTGTACACTTACAGACAAACAAATGGTTACAATATCAGAAAATACTGGTTGGTCTTTTCAAGACAAAAACCTTCACAAACTGAGCACGTTAATAACGAGTTGGTCCACCTCTAGCATTAATGGAACGGTTATTCGGCTTAACATCGATTGACAGTACTAGTAGTGCCAAATTCTATCCAGTAAGCGCATAAATCGTCCAAATCCTGAGCTCTTCCTAAAATAATCCTAACGTTCACAACTGGGGAGAGTTTAGTCGACCTTGCTGGCCAAGGTAGGTTTCACAGCCACGAAGACGAGCAGTGGGAACCCTCTCCTTGCGCAGGAGAGTATTAGCGTGCTGAAATGTAAGCCCACGATGTCTTGCGATGAAGGAAAACTAAAGGAGGCGTAGAACATCGCCGACGTAGCGCTGTGCTGTAAGAGTGACCCGTATGACGGCCAAAGGGGTCCTGCTGGCCAAGGCAGGTTTCACAGCCACGAAGACGAGCAGTGGGAACCCTCTCCTTGCGCAGGAGAGTATTAGCGTGCTGAAATGTAAGCCCACGATGTCTTGCGATGAAGGAAAACTAAAGGAGGCGTAGAACATCGCCGACGTAGCGCTGTGCTGTAAGAGTGACCCGTATGACGGCCACAGGGGTCCTGCTGCGAAAAGAAATGGTGCCCTCGGTCATCACCCCTCGTCGGACCGTACAGTGGCCGACTGTCATGTTTGTAGCCCACCGCTGTCTAGGAGGCCATGTATGAAATTTGCCCACAGTGCGAATGTAATCTAATAGATCACAAGTGAGTCGCATTTGCAGTAACTAAAACACTATTTCACTCTGAAGTCTATTTCAGCACAAAACTGCACTTTCTCAATTGCGACACATACGGCTAGAGGGTCTAGGTTTAGAGGAACTTGTTTGTATCTTTTATCATATGCTTCCGACCAAGATAGTTTTCACTACTGAACAATATACAACCTGTACATGCACAAGAATTCAGCTGGGCAGAGTGTAAGTAGTTTTTTTTTTTTTTATCAAAAGTGGTCTAATAGCAGGAACGTATCAGCGAAGCAACAAGAGAAAGCAACAAGAGATACTCATTTGATACCTGCCGATGGAAACGATACTGCGGAGACATGGCTTTGCCACAGCCTGGGGGATGTTTCCAGAATGAGATTTTCACTCTGCAGCGGAGTGTACGCTGATATGAAACTTCCTGGCAGATTAAAACTGTGTGCCATGTCTCCGCAATACCCTTTCTTTCAGGAGTGCTAGTTCTGCAAAGCTCGCAGAAGAGCTTCCGGTAAAGTTTGGAATGTAGGAGACGAGATACTGGCAGAAGTAAAGTTGTGAGGACGGGGCGTGAGTAGTGCTTGGGTAGCTCAGATGGTATAGCAGTTGCACGCGAAAGGTAAAGGTCCCGAGTTCGAGTCTCTGTCCGGCACTCAGTTTTAATCTGCCGGGAAGTTTCACTGACTTTCCGTACTCTACTCACTAAACATTCTAAGGATTCACTGTGTCTTGGTAACACAATATTTAATTACTCCCAATAATACCTATAACTCTTCTGCCTCCTATACCAGTGCAATAAACTTTTCTTCATCGATTAGAATGTTTGAGCATTTCTTAACTCTGCACGATACTCACGTTTTCGTATCTCCTGGTAAATGTAATTCAACGATATGTAGTAACTCTACTCCTGACCGACTCAACTTTGCGTCTGTCAACAGGTTACTGACGTATGCTACGACGTCCTCTCATGCTTTATCCGAAAAATGAAAACTAACGTAGTGGCACTAGCATCTACGATGAGAACTGGAAAACTGGTCGAGGATTTGTCATCTTTAAAAAAAAAATTTCAAATGTGTGTGAAATCTTATGGGGTCCCTAAGCTTACATACTACTTAACCTAAGTTATCCTAAGGACAAACACACACACCCATGCCCGAGGGAGGACTCGAACCTCCGCAGGGATCAGCCGCACAGTCCATGACTGTCATCTTTCAGCGCAGCCAACTGAGAGTCTGTGTTATTTACCTTCAGTGGAGCAACGTTTTCTAGAGAATAATGATCCAGCCCTGTTTCCCTAGTTATCTGTTTGTGGTCTATAGCAATAGAGAAAAATCTAATAGGAAAATTACAGGGAAAGCTGATAATACAGTCACGTCATATTCTCGCCCACTAACTGTCCTTACTCTTTACCCACCAGAGTCAAACGTGCACACTGACGTCATACCAAGGCGCCCTGCAAATGAAACGGATCAGTGGCGAGTATTGAGGGTACAGCCACCTTACTCCAGCAAATAATACTTTTAACACGTAACTCAGCAAAAAAAAAAAAAAAAAAGTTCAAATGGCTCTGAGCACTATGGGACTTAACTGCTGAGGTCATCAGTCCCCTAGAACTTAGAACTACTTAAACCTAACTAACCTAAGCACATCACACACATCCATGCCCGAGGCAGGAGTCGAACCTGCGACCGTAGATGTCTCGCGGTTCCAGAGTGTAGCGTCTAGAACCGCTCGGCCACAACGGTCGGCTCGTAACTCAGCACTTACTAGCATATGCCACCTTCACGTTATCCCTAAATTCGCTGAAATAAATGACATTGTCCACTTGCACGAATAGAACTTTGAAATAAACTCACCGTTCTCTGTGTTCCACCACTGAAAAACACACGACTGGAAGGCAGTAAAAAACAGTTTGTCTGTACTCACCATGCAGCGGTGACCGTACCAAACATTGCTCGATGTCTCTGGCTTACTCCTGACACCAGCCGCAATAATGCCAGGGAGCGGATACTACTATATTTCATAATATTCGTCTCAAGATGATGTGTGGGGCACTATGTGTGTACCACTAGGTGCCTGGCGGACCTAGAATCCAGAATGCATCGCAACAATATTGTTTACTAACAAGATGCTCGTATACTATCTGACAGCGATGTGTCGACAGCAAGCGTTCACAACCCAGAGGGAGTGGATGCGTCTGTAAAGCACTCGTTCACATGCTCAGCTCACAGCTGGTAAGCTGCACCGAAAGGCGTGCCCTTGCTGACATAAGGCCTGCTGACATTAGGCGGTTGCTACAGCAGGCACGTCTGTATCACTGCCATGCTGTACCAGTGCCGGGTTAGGCACGATGCTAGCGTAACTAAACCAAAGTTTGAAGACTTTCAAGACGCCCCGAAGACCGTTGAAGGCATCCCATAGCTGTCTCCGCTGTAGATGGCTATACAGACCTTGGAAGGATAAGGTCTAGCAGTAGCCTGTACATCAGCAGAGAACAGTTAATGCATCTAGACTTACAGGATGCCACACGAAATGACCCAACATATGTTCATGAAGAAATATTTATTTTAGTCGAAATAAATTAATATAAAATACAATGTATTAACAGTACACCTGAAGATTATCTTCCGATTATGACATGTTCAGAACGATTACCATCACGTCCACGAGTTTTTCAACTCGAACTCCTACTCTTTGAATTATTCGCCGACACATATCCTACGTTATCTCGTCAGTTATCAGCTTTCACAGTTCCTCTACTGTACGAGGGATTTAAAGGAAAAATCTTTTCATTCAAAAATCTTCAAAGAAAATTAAATCACCCAGGTTGAAATCAAGTCTGTTCAAGGACCAGTTTTGTCCACACGCCAAACGATTAGCAAATCTATGTGCAATGTCAAAAAATGGTTCAAATTGCTCTGAGCACTATGGGACTTAACTTCTGTGGTCATCAGTCCCCTAGAACTTAGAACTACTTAAACCTAATTAACCTAAGGACATCACACACATCCATGCCCGAGGCAGGATTCGAACCTGCGACCGTAGCAGTCGCGCGGTGCCGGACTGAGCGCCCAGAACCGCTCGGCCACCGCGGCCGGCCTGTGCAGTGTCATTTGTCTTAATAGTTTCATACAGAAAGTCTAAGATATCAATAGCTATGTGTGGTTTGTCTCGATCGAGTATGAAACGCTGCTCTTTCACTTGCAATCATTTTGTACGAAAATGAGGAACAAAATCACTACGCAGCATGTTTAGATGACATTCACTGTTCGCTGTGTGTACAGAAAAGAATGGCCATTTACCCCATGACTTGAGATAGCGGTGGTTAGAGCAATTATTGGGACGTAAATCACATTTACATTCTCGGAAACCTAAAACTGCACATTTTATTTACTAACAACGCAATCAAAGTGAACATGTGCCTCACATGAAAACCGAATGTTGTTGAAAAATACGCCATGATTCACGGCCCGTGCAACGAATTTTATACTTCTATGTTTGTTGTCCATTTGTAAATTAGATTACACCGTTATTTTGTACTGATACACATGGAAATCAATTTTTTAAAATTCATTGTACATGTCGTCTAGAAATCTCAAGCTCTAATGCTGTTTTCCTTGTTAATTTGCTTCGGGTTCTCCATAACGCTGCTTTGACAGCTTCCATGTTCTTTGGAGAACTCGCGCGTCCTCTCAAGCACTAAGCCATCAGTAGTAAAATGTTCGTAAAGTCTATGTATCGTTTTAATTCAGGGCGACTACCCAGTTTCAAAATGTATGCGAAGCCGTGTTTGTGAGAGCAGCCAGCATACTTTCCGTTTCATGAGAATGACACAGTTTTAAAGCGATGTTCAACAGTCTTCCTTTTGTCAGCCATCTTGGAACGATATATGCCGGCCGAAGTGGCCGTGCGGTTAAAGGCGCTGCAGTCTGGAACCGCAAGACCGCTACGGGCGCAGGTTCGAATCCTGCCTCGGGCATGGATGTTTGTGGTGTCCTTAGGTTAGTTAGGTTTAACTAGTTCTAAGTTCTAGGGGACTAATGACCTCAGCAGTTGAGTCCCATAGTGCTCAGAGCCATTTGAACCATTTTTTTTTTTTTGGAACGATATACATATAGTGCACACGGAAATAAAAGAAACTAATCTCTATGAGCAACTCTTACGTCGGCCAATATATCACACAACAACAACTGATAAGCTAAAAATGCCAAAATAAATGTTGGATTATGTGTTGCACCACCATGTAAATGAAACTGAGAGGCTTATATGAGACCGTTGGCTGGCGTAGAATAGGTCTCGACAAAGAAAGGCCCCTGGAATGAGTGCTTATAGTCACTCGGCCCAGTTTTATTATGATGCCATTGCTTTTTGTCACACAGTCGACCAAATTCTTTGTAAGTTTCTTGATGGGGCTTTGAATCAGTTGGCAACGGTCCGTTGTCCACATTGATGTCATTTTCTGTTACATATTCACAGGCGGCATTATTATTATTATTATTATTATTATTATTACCACAACTGGGAGTCGCATATGTAACCATCTGTTGCCTGAGACCTAGAGCTTGTCTCTTGTCGTAACCTTGAATGTTCTTCTTACTGACGGAATGCTTTCTTTCGAATGATAATGGTCCATACATAGTGTATCTAGAAAGCAAACAAGCTAATGCAGGAAGGATACACCCTACGGCGTTAGGAAAAAATATTCGCTGTCGCACTCCACAGATCCGTGTTCACATTGTCAGTGTCTCATAGGCAAGTAGAAACTCGTAGAAACTCAAACCAAATCTCCAGCAGCTCTGTCTCCTATTGTACCTGTCTGCTTACTGTGTGCCTTAATTTGCATCACCAACCATTTGTTTTTATACTTCCACAAATTTCCGGCATTTTACAATTTAAAAAGTCACCGTTTTTATAGCCTGTTTTTATTGTATATTACCTTCTTATTATGGTTTTAAATATTCTGTAAGCTGAAGATCGGCTTACTAAGCTTCTGCGAGCCCGCCCCTCCCGGGGACATCGCAACCCAACAAAGAAACAAAAACAAAGCCTCCAGCAGCTGGTAATTACTTAGTATCGGCAGAAATGCTATCTGACCGGGGGACCGCTTCTACTTATCATCACCGATATCCTCCAATATTACGCTATGTCCACGGATAGGAGAGAAATGAAAGCGACGGAACTGGGGCACCTGATACCAAAGCGTTTACAAAATATAGCCTTTTTGCAGCACATATGGAGGTGTGATGTACAAGCAGCTTGTAGCGCAGTGGAATGACTACATAACGGTGATCTGAGGGACCTGGGATTGAATCCCCACCGAAAACATTTTATTTTCAATATTTACGCTACTTACATTACAATAAACCGAAAAAATGATCGATATATTTCTAATTTTTTTCATAAATGCCGTGAAAAGGCTGTCAACGTTAAATTTGAGATTGCAGATAAATTTGCAAGAAGGGATTGTAAGGCATACAGGGAAAGTTGATACACTCCGGGAAATTGAAATAAGAACACCGTGAATTCATTGTCCCAGGAAGGGGAAACTTTATTGACACATTCCTGGGGTCAGATACATCACATGATCACACTGACAGAACCACAGGCACATAGACACAGGCAACAGACCATGCACAATGTCGGCACTAGTACAGTGTATATCCACCTTTCGCAGCAATGCAGGCTGCTATTCTCCCATGGAGACGATCGTAGAGATGCTGGATGTAGTCCTGTGGAACGGCTTGCCATGCCATTTCCACCTGGCGCCTCGGTTGGACCAGCGTTCGTGCTGGACGTGCAGACCGCGTGAGACGACGCTTCATCCAGTCCCAAACATGCTCAATGAGGGACAGATCCGGAGATCTTGCTGGCCAGGGTAGTTGACTTACACCTTCTAGAGCACGTTGGGTGGCACGGGATACATGCGGACGTGCATTGTCCTGTTGGAACAGCAAGTTCCCTTGCCGGTCTAGGAATGGTAGAACGATGGGTTCGATGGTTTGGATGTACCGTGCACTATTCAGTGTCCCCTCGACGATCACCAGTGGTGTACGGCCAGTGTAGGAGATCGCTCCCCACAACATGATGCCGGGTGTTGGCCCTGTGTGCCTCGGTCGTATGCAGTCCTGATTGTGGCGCTCACCTGCACGGCGCCAAACACGCATACGACCATCATTGGCACCAAGGCAGAAGCGACTCTCATCGCTGAAGACGACACGTCTCCATTCGTCCCTCCATTCACGCCTGTCGCGCCACCACTGGAGGCGGGCTGCACGATGTTGGGGCGTGAGCGGAAGACGGCCTAACGGTGTGCGGGACCGTAGCCCAGCTTCATGGAGACGGTTGCGAATGGTCCTCGCCGATACCCCAGGAGCAACAGTGTCCCTAATTTGCTGGGAAGTGGCGGTGCGGTCCCCTACGGCACTGCGTAGGATCCTACGGTCTTGGCGTGCATCCGTGCGTCGCTGCGGTCCGGTCCCAGGTCGACGGGCACGTGCACCTTCCGCCGACCACTGGCGACAACATCGATGTACTGTGGAGACCTCACGTCCCACGTGTTGAGCAATTCGGCGGTACGTCCAACCGGCCTCCCGCATGCCCACTATACGCCCTCGCTCAAAGTCCGTCAACTGCACATACGGTTCACGTCCACGCTGTCGCGGCATGCTACCAGTGTTAAAGACTGCGATGGAGCTCCGTATGCCACGGCAAACTGGCTGACACTGACGGCGGCGGTGCACAAATGCTGCGCAGCTAGCGCCATTCGACGGCCAACACCGCGGTTCCTGGTGTGTCCGCTGTGCCGTGCGTGTGATCATTGCTTGTACAGCCCTCTCGCAGTGTCCGGAGCAAGTATGGTGGGTCTGACACACCGGTGTCAATGTGTTCTTTTTTCCATTTCCAGGAGTGTATATAAAATTAGATGTTTTTATTTCTTCTCAAGATGAGAAATTATTATTATCGTGAAGTATTAAAGTAATTGCCTCCAGATGCTTTCCGCTATAGCAACACTGCGATATCTGTTTTTATTGTGAGGTAGGCAATAAGATCACAAAGCTTCAAAACAGCTCTCATCTAGAGAAAAACAAAATTTTAAGCCGAAGAGACTGCATCCAAATCCATTCCATATTGCATCACCGGTAATCCTGTCGAATTTTGGTCAAATTGTGCACTACGCTTGGTTTACTACCTAAATTTGCGATGGAAAAGAACCTTTTATGAATGTGAAGCAAGTTTGTTTTTGTGCAGAACCTTTAAAAGAATCTTTTTATTTTAAAAAAGCGGCGTTTATAAGAGGCGATAAATGAGGAGAAAATGATTGATTCCCCTGTTTTTACAATGACTGCCAGCCCTGCACCTGTAAACGATCAACTACAAAGTGGAAGTTCTCTGTTTTCCTTGCAATTTTATCCTGGAGATTTATTTCCGCCTCGAATATAACTTTATCTTTCTTTTCAGCCATTTATGAAGTATCAATATGTGGTGTCACCGCCAGACACCACACTTGCTAGGTGGTAGCTTAAATCGGCCGCGGTCCATTTGTACATGTCGGACCCGCGTGTCGCCACTGTCAGGATCGCAGACCGAGCGCCACCACAAGGCAGGTCTCGAGAGACGTACTAGCACTCGCCCCAGTTGTACGACGACATTGCTAGCGACTACACATACGAAGCCTTTCTCTCATTTGCCGAGAGACGGAATAGCCTTCAGCTAAGTCCATGGCTACGACCTAGCAAGGCGCCATTTGTACCATTGCATGTATCTCAAGATAGTCTCACTTGTATCATCAAGAATGCTGTATACCAAAGGACGATATAAAAGTTAAGTGTTCTAGTAGCTACGTTCTTTTCTTTATCACATTCATCACGTATCCTGTTCCAGACTTCGCGCCAGTCGGCGTGTGTGTACGTGTGCCCTTTCGGCTACCCGTCTCTGTGGACTGGCTGCCTTGTCCGTCCACTACACAATAAATACAATATAATGAGTGTTACTGTTTATCTGTGGTTCAAGTAACGTAAAAACTGAAAATAAAGAAATTTTAGCTTCGTGAGACGACTCCAGGACCATCGAACTACCGCTGTGTACTCGCTCTGCTGCTCCATCCGCTGCCTAGAAACTACGCTATGTTAAATGGCTTATGTCTCGCCCGACCAGCGCCATCACCGCTATTTTTTTCTAAACGATTGGGCATAAGGAGCTCTGTCACCCCGGTTCTGACCAGTCACCACATAGATCATAAATTTGGGCGAAATCGGTGACTACGAATAGCTGCAGTCCCCTTGTAAGCCGAATTTCGTGTCCTATAGTCCAAATCATATGTCGTTGGACCTAGGAGTATTTCTAGGTGTCTATAAAGAACTGCCTTGCCGCAGTGTACGGTTCCCGTGATATCACCGAAGTTAAGCGCTGTCGGGCGTGGTCGGCAATTGGGTGACCATCCAGGCCGCCATGCGCTGTTTCCATTTTTCGGGGTGCATTCAGCCTCGTGATGCCAATTGAGGAGCTACTCGACCGAATAGTGGCGGCTGCGGTCCTAGTATACCGTCATAACGACCGGGAGAGCGGTGTGCTGGCCCCACGCCTCTCCTATCCGCATCCTCCACTGAGGATGACACGGCGGTCGGATGGTCCCGGAAGGCCACTCGTGTCCTGACGACGGAGTGCTATACAGAACTACCTGAAGCCGAATCTATGGTATCAATAACATCCAATGTTTATGTCTTGAAAGTAACGTGAAAGACGATACGTATCACCCTGAACGACTGTCATGCTATTATTTGGAGACCTGTACCCTTAAATTTGACGCCCAGAACCGTCTGAAGTAAGTATATATCTATAATTCGCGCTTTGAAGCTACACCTTAGGTACTAATAGTGAAACAAGGTTTCCACCGTTTGCGTTTTGGGCACATAGCAGGACAATAATGCATTCAATATCGTTGCTGTCGATATGGCGGTGAACATACTAGGAAACCGTGCCACAACCCCAGTACGTCTTGCGTACATTGCTGGGAAAAATGCAGAGAGTTTTTGGAAACGAGTTAATGAAACAATTGGCGGTTTATGTACGCAATGCAAAATATTCTCAGGCTGCTTAGCCTTTCACTGTGTATGCAAATGTTAATGTATATTAAATTCAACCGCAGTGACTTACAAAAATCACAAAAGAACCAGATATCCCATTCCCCACTTCCTCCACCAAGCTCTCCACGGGAAATAAAAGTAATTTCAGAGGCTCCCACAACCATACAGTACAAAATGAATAACGTGTATCAACAAACAGCTAATCCACCCATTGATATTGCGGAGTTACAGGCAGGAAACACATGAATCGGAGAGCCCATAATTATCCCACGCCACATGTTAGAGGACACCACAGGAAGTTGTAGAAACACGATTCTAAGTAACACGCCCAGACGTTAGAGATACGTACTGAACCTGTTCGGAGTTTTAGTGATATTCTGTCTGAACAGAAAATTACCCAACTTAGTACTTAATTAGATAGAACAAACAGGAAGTGAACGAAATATCCAGCAGTCATTAATAAAATCGTCGACTGTTAACCTGTTGATGCCAAATTATGGGATGTAACATTTTATTGTGAAACAATCGTTTTATACTTTAAATACAGAAAGTTTAGTGCGACGTACAGCAAAGTTGCGCAGCGGCTGCAGCAATATTGGAAACATAGTTCCAGCCGAATAAATAATTTTTAATCCAGTGCTATACTTCATATGGAGCTGATCGAGAGTGTGGAAGAAGTGGAGGAGTAGCAAGAGTGATCGACGACAACACAATTCATCAAAAAATTGCTTTAGATTTGCTTAATTTGCCATTCCAAGCTGTGGCTACTAGGACTGAATTCGGCAATTGATAATATCTTCGGTATAGTTGTACGTTTCACTAAAAACTCTGGTAAATGGAGTTTTGTGGGAAGCTTCGCTTTAACAAACGGAAAAACCGCATGTATGCAGAGACTATTATGCTCACTTGAGGCTGAAAGCGCAAATCTGCCCTCGCATTGATCGATAATAAACCACTATTATGAATGACGCCTCCCCATCGATGGTTACGGGTCCCAAAAGAGGCAAATCTGCGTTACACCTAACACAACGCTCCTCTTACATAGCAGTAATGTTTACGTTGCAACTACTCTATAGGATCGGATCATTATCGTATATTTATGAAGATCGGGTGTGAATATAGTCGCTATCAGTATACAAATCCCACTGCTGGATGGAATGTTAGAAACGGAAGCTGTGAATCATATCAAGAAATAATAAAGATAGAAATAAAAGACAATTTCAATATTCCCAAGGAAAGCGAGGAGTGTGGGAAGTTCGTCTCACTTATCTGCAGAGCACCTAATGTAAAGAAGCACCCCCGCCACCTCCTAAGAGGGCAACAACAGAGACAAACGTACAGCAGTTGTCTGGTGAAACATAGACTGTTTCAGGTCCGTAGCAAGGAAAAGATTTGCTCTGTCTAAATATACAAAGATACCTAAGTCAGAAAATTTTTCTCGTACAAGAAAGCAGCAGCAACAACAACAAAACCTTTTTTCTTGAAGATGAGCTACAGCGAATGTTGGACTGAATACTGTAAGTCGATATGAAAAGATACCAGCATGTAAGATGTCTGGCTAAAGATTTTGTGTTTTAGAAATTGGAAAACAAATGGAAAATTGATCGACAGACAATCGATTTGGTCAGAGACTTTCTTGAACAGAATTGCATCAGCTTCAACCCGTAAAGAAGATATGTACCTTGTATAATGAAGAATAATTGACTAATGTTTTACAGAATTCAGTCACTACAGAAATCATCGATGAAATACACGATACCATGATCCGAAACTTGCCATCTGAAGACCTTTCGATACTACAAAGGTAGAGCAATGAAATGTGGATGTGTGGTCCAGTACTTCAGCAATCGACGACGCAAACTTTAATTCCTACTGTGAAACAAAACGAAGACATTGTAAGCACGTCGTCTTACAGACCGACAGCACTATCTTCATGTTTATCAAATAGTGGTAAAAGAGTTGCTAAACATGTTGTAATGGTGGATAGAGAGGAATAATGTTCTTTCCGAAGCCCAGTTTGTTGTTATTCATACAAAGATTAAACGTGCGTGCTTAAATAGTGACAGATTCCCAACGCAGCTTTGCCGGATACAATTGTAAAGAAGTAGACGTGAATGATCTACCCAGATGCAGGACACAACTAGAATCCTTTATCGATGCACTGGTTAACACAAAGATTCCTATTCAAACATCGGATTTGAAATCTTGTTGTGAACTCAAGAAAGTTCACTAGTATTACATGTGATGTTCAGTGTAATATCCATGCCTATACTTTATTTAAAATAATATTCACGACAGCATTGTATGTGTAATGTGACTGAACTTTGATCGTATTCTCGTGATACGGATAAAAGGCATTTCATCATTAATAAATAACAAATAATTAATGTCAACGACATAACTTAATATTTTGTAAGAAATTACATCTCAGACTATACCCATGTGAGAACACGATGAAAATCTGAATCGTTTCTTATCTATGACTTTGTATAAAAATGCTTCTTCTTGTTCGAACTGTTGTGCTGATAGGATATGGTTGAGTCTCGTAACACAGAGGTCAGTAAAATATTGTGCTTCAGTACTATTATGGGGGTGTCGCGGTTCTAGGCGCGCAGTCCGGAACCGTGGGACTGCTACGGTCGCAGGTTCGAATCCTGCCTCGGGCATGGATGTGTGTGATGTCCTTAGGTTAGTTAGGTTTAAGTAGTTCTAAGTTCTAGGGGACTGATAACCACAGCAGTTGAGTCCCATAGTGCTCAGAGCCATTTGAACCATTTTTTAGTACTATTATGTTGCTAACTGATATTTGAAAATGTGTTATTGAAATGAATCTTCTTTGTTTGAGGTATTATTTCATTGTAATTCTCATCCTATATAAATGTTAAGTTTCGGCTCAGCTGCCAAAGAGGGCAGCCATTAGTGCCGTTGATCCATAGTGCAGATTATTGGTATATAGTTAATATTAATACGTCACGAAACATTGAGATATATTATCGAATGTTATTGCATGTGATGAAGGTGAGAAAAGATGTAATATATATTATATAATATATATTTTCTATACAGACTTAAATGTTGTTGGTTATAATAGCAATAATAATTGTGTACTAGTGGCGGAGGACTCACTCTGAGAAACCAAATTCCAGTTACACTGTGAACGTATCGAACTTCTATGATTGCAAACAGCACCTTATGTGACATAAATTCTTATCTGCTGATGTATGAAGTCTGGTAATTTCGTAAGAACTTTTCTGAAATATTTCGACAAGAAAATACGCTAATATTGTGTACTGTAGTGTCGGGGAATAGTAAAGAGTTGGAAACGAGGAATATTGTCAAAGTTTCGTTGCCTATGCCGAGAGCCAGAGGTAGTACGTTACTCGAGAGCTAAGAGGGTTGCACATATATCAGAATGTGTCGTCACGCAGGGGCAATGGCCTGGTTACGCACAATAGGCGAGAGAGAACGGGATTGTGTTAGACGGAGACTTTCGTAGAGTGCAAGACAGAGGTATAGCGTCAGCTGTACTGCATTTCACAACTTCGCGTAAGTCTGCCGCAACAACACGTAACTCGGTCGCAAGAACACCTAAGGAGCGAGTGCGACAAATGAATCAGCAGTATAAGTGGAACGAATGCGGTCATTATAAACGAGCATGACGTCTGGACGTCGCTCGAGCTTCCTTTAAATACGCCAGCTTTGATAGCAACAAGGCACTCGAACTCGCAGTTAGACTTGCAGTTACATGTGTACTGGGTCGCTGCGTAGCGCTCAGCTCGGAGATCGACATGTTAATCTTTATGAAGGAGATGTTGCAGTAAGGGCGGCCCATCCAGCAGCAGATGTGAGGGGACAGTACCAGCTCTGGTCATCTCTGCTGCCGCTGTCAATCATTAACCCAGGATTAGCAGACATCGCGGCAGACTCGCTCGCCTCCAATGCTGATCACATCAGTGAGCCGTCGTCGAGATCGTGCAGGGCCTAGGCCCTGTGCATCCGCCGTCACAACCAGGTGAGCCGACGACGCTGGGAGACTGCAGCCCGTCCCGCCCGTCCACCGCAGACGAGCCACCAGGATGAGCAGGAAAGAAGATGGGGTGGGATAGAGTACACTCCACACTACGAGAACGCCTCTCGTGCCGACAGCAGCGGGACTCCAACCCGGAGCCACCTGCTGTCCACCGTCGAGCCGGCCGGCCTGCCGGACGCCGCCAGCCACGCGCAGCCCAAGTAAGGACATACCTCCGCTACGTCACAGCACGCGGCGCTGCGCTAGCAAGACTGCGCGGCCCGGATCTGGTGTCATCGCTACGAGTCAGCGAGGACTCGGGGAAGATCGTTGATATCACCAAGCCACATTGTACTCGGCAGGAATATAGATGTTATGAGTTAATAATGTTTCTTTGGCGTCACTGGCGCGCCCACAGTCATTTCCTAGCATCCTGACAACTGGAGAGGTCACCGCTCAACCATCCGGTCCACCGTAGGCTACCGGGACCACCGGGGCGCCTACAGATTTGGTGTCAGAAGTGGTCGCGCCCACTGCCTACAGATTTGGTGTAGTGGTAAGCGCACGAGGCGATTTTTGTTAATAACTATGGATGCACGTTGTTTGTTGAGAGTGCACTTTGTGAGACCTGCGGAAACAGCAGATTTATCTGAGTTTTAGGGAAACAGTTGGGAAACGTACTTGGTACCAGTCAGATGTACTGTTTGTAATTTAACGGGGCCTAGGGAGCCATGCACGAAGTTTGTACCAGTAGTATATTCATTTCGTAGACGGTTGAACACGCAGCACACAATTGTAGAGAGTGTCGCTGGGCAATAACAAGGCGGGAGGATTAGTTTTGTTTCGTTGTGCATTGTGAGTATTGTTTGTCTTCTTGTGTGTAGTGCTCAACTATGACAAAGGAGTTGAGTAGCTAGAGTAAATTCAGTATTGAGTAAGTTGTTGGTAATTTGCACAAATTATGCCGGAAAAAAAGATCCGTTAGTACGGAAGTGAGTATAGCTGCTCTGATGGAGCAAGTCTCAAATTTGTTAGAAGAGAATGCTCAGCATAAGTTACGTCATTTAGAATTAATGACGCAAATGGAGACCTTGCGTTCGGCTCAAGAGTCGCAAACGGGTTCAAGTGAGTGCAAGTCAGTAGCAATGTCCAACCTTGCAATATATCCTTCAGTAGCTAACCTGATGACGCCTTTCTCGGGTAAAGCGACAGAGTATGTCACAGCGTTCATTAACGATGTTTTGGCAACAGCTGCAATGAGCAATTGGTCGGACGTATCTACGTTACATATGGCCAATTTGCGACTTGTAGGGGAAGCCAAGACGTTAGTGATGTACCATGAGACGCTTAGTAAGGCGAGCACGTTTGAAGAATTTGCAGATGGGTTACGACAAAGATATCGTAAGCAGAATAGTTCAAGATTTTTTAGGGAGAAGTTAGCTAATTTGACACAGAAGGCAATGAGACAGTGAAGTCTTTTTCAGATATGATACGGAAAATTAATTTACAGACCTATGAATTATCGGGTAATCCTGACGCGGATCGTGTGTTACTACAAGAGGTAGAAAACAGAGCCCTCGATGTATTCCTCAGGGGAATTCCTGCATAATTTTCTCGTAGGGTTAGGATGGAGAATCCTGGGGATTTAGCTGAGCACTACGTATTGCAACGCATCTGCAGGAGATAGACATTGCTACAAGGGTTTGCAACGATAAACGCATCTTTGCGTCGGAGAGGAATTGTTACCGTTGTGGAAGGGAAGGTCACGTGAAGGCTCAATGCAGACAGCCGCAGTGCTATGCTTGTAAACGCTACGGTCACAAGGCGAATGAGTGTCGTACTAAGCAGAATGGTAACGGGAAAAGACAGGAAAAAGCGTTAAACGGGAACGGGAGTGTTTCGTCCGTCGGAAGACATTCCCGATAAGCAGAAGTACGGTGGAAACTAGTACAGAAACGGATTGTTGCTTGATGGGTGTTGTAAGGAATAACAGATGTAAGTTTTTGATTGATACAGGGGCGCATGTATCTGTTGCTGGTCTAGACCTCGTAGGTAGGAGAAGACTAGGTACTACTAGGTATAGATTACGTGGAGTATGGAATAATGAGTTCC
Source organism: Schistocerca nitens (assembly GCF_023898315.1). NCBI lineage: Eukaryota > Metazoa > Arthropoda > Insecta > Orthoptera > Acrididae > Schistocerca > Schistocerca nitens. Next base: position 314,328,365 of record NC_064621.1, on the reverse strand, counting down.
AATCATTGGGTACAACACAGCTCGTTTTTAAGATTTGAACTGTAGAATTCGGAGAGCAAATGGAAGTGTTGACAACTGTGGGACAAGGGTATTGTGTGACTCTCGGACTGAACTTCCTCGATAAACACCATGCCAAAATTAATCTTTCACAGCGTACAGTTGAACTTAGTGGAAACTTGTTTTCAATGGGTAAATGATTCAAATGGCTCTGAGCACTATGGGACTCAACATCTTAGGTCATAAGTCCCCTAGAACTTAGAACTACTTAAACCTAACTAACCTAAGGACATCACACACACCCATGCCCGAGGCAGGATTCGAACCTGCGACCGTAGCTGTCCCGCGGTTCCGGACTGCAGCGCCAGAACCGCTAGACCATTCAATGGGTACAACAGCTGTAAATGTTTCTACGTCGCGAGGTGCATCCGTTGCTAAGATGTCACCAATTGAACCGCGTACAAGTGCATTAAAGATGATTACGCATGTCAAAGTGCCTTCGGGTACAGGGAAGTTAGTTTGGTTGTCAGTAGGTACCGATGTTCCACAACAGAGACTATGTGTGGTAGAGCCACTGCAGAGCAATGAAGCATTGGATGAAATGCATTGTTTTATTAGGAGGAGCGTTGCGCGCGTAACGGATATAAATTGGGAACTGAAGATTCCGGACAGTGTAGATAAATTTGGTGCAGATGAAGTGGATCTCCCAAAGGGTTTAGTGGTAGCGAGTTTGGAAATACTCGACGACGAGGATATAGGTGAATCCCAAGGTAATTATAACGTCAAGCAAACCGTCAAGGCATCTGTACTACGTGATAAGATTCGTTATTTGGAGAATGGTGATCGGAAAGCTATGGAAGCTTTGTTATAAGGGTATTTAGATTTGTTTAATACAGAAGGTCCATTACCAGCAACTCCTATTACACAGCACCGTATACAGACTGGCGATAGTCTGTCGGTCTATAGAAAACCATACGGGATAGCGAAACATCTACAACCACTAGTGGAAGAATTTATTAATCAACAGCTAAGGGACGGTATTATAGAGAACAGTGAAAGCCCATGGTCTGCCAACATAGTGGTAGTTCCTAAGGAGTCATTGGACGGTACTAATAAGTATAGGTTTTGTTGTGACTATCGTTTTCTGAACGTACAAACTGTAACAGATGTGTATCCAATACCGAACATCACGGAAACATTGGATAACCTAGGTCGGTGTAAATATTTTTCGACACTAGATTTAAAGAGTGGGTACCATCAGATAGAAGTAAGTCCCGAAGATAGAGCGAAGACGGCCTTTTTCAACAAGCTTTGGTCACTTTCAATATCGCAGAATGCCATTTGGGTGGAAGAACGCTCCTGCTACCTTCCAGCGTCTGTTAGATGGTGTTCTTCGGGGACTGAAACCGAAGATTGCTATCGTATACCTCGATGATATTGTTACTTTTTCGCGTAATATAGAAGAGCATGTGGAACGACTGAACGAATTATTTAGTAGGCTAAGAGCAGCAAACCTTACGCTTAATGTCGAGAAATGTCAGTTTGCTCAGACGCAAGTGACTTATCTTGGGCATATTATCAGTCAGGATGGGGTAAGAACTAATCCACGTCTAACGTCGGCTGTGCGTGATTTTCCAGTACCACAGACCACTAAACTAATTCAGCAATATATCGGTTTATGTAATTACTATAGACGATATGTAAAGGGGTTCGCGGAAATTGCACATCCATTAACGAGATTGTTAAAGAAAGGTGTTAAGTTTGAATGGACAGCACAGTGTCAGGAGGCATTCGAGAAGCTCAAACAGATACTAACATCAGACCCAGTGTTGATACTTCCTGATTTCGAACAAGAGTTCATACTATCTTGTGATGCTAGTAATGTTGCTGTAGGTTGTATTCTTTCTTAGAGGGTTAATGGACAGGAACATCCAGTGGCGCCGGCCTGTGTGGCCGAGCGGTTCAAGGCGCTACAGTCTAGAACCGCGCGACCACTACGGTCGCAGGTTCCAAATCTGCCTCGGGCATGGATGTGTGTGATGTCCTTAGGTTAGTTAGGTTTAAGTAGTTCTAAGTACTAGGGGACTGATGACCTTTGAAGTTAAGTCGCATAGTGCTCAGAGCCATTTGAAACATTTGAACCATTCATTGGCTTATGCTTCCAGGCAACTGAATAAGGCAGAGTAGGATTATTCAACTACAGAGAAAGAAATGTTAGCAATGATTTACGGTATCCCGTATTTTCGCTGTTATTTATATGGGCGTAAGTTCAAGGTGATTACAGATCACGCAGCATTGAAGTGGTTGTTGGGGTTGAAAGATCCTTCGAGTCGTTTAACGAGATTGGCACTGAAACTAAGTGAATTTGACTATGAGGTAATTCACAAACCAGGGGTAAAACATACGAATGCAGATGCGCTTAGTAGAAAAATAGCAGCTGTACAAATTGTGGGCATAAGTGAGAAGGAGTGGATAAAGGCGCAAGTCACTGACAGAGAGTGTCAATTGTTCCGAACGCAACCGCAGTTTGAAATGCAGGGTGGGTTGCTTTGCAGGAAGAAGAAGTGCGGACTACGCGTCGTAGTATCTGAGTCTCTGAGGGAAGAAGAGCTGAAACAAGCACACGGCCATGTATTGTCGGGTCATGGTGGTAAAAGAACGACTGATAGACGGGTAGCTGAAAGGTTTTGGTGGAAGACACGTCGCAATAATGTAGAGCAGTATGTGCAAAATTGTATGCCGTGTGCGCAGAGAGCAGATGTAAGTCATCAGAATCAGTTACAGAGACTACCTGAAGCGGATCGTCCGTTTGCATTCATAGGATTAGACGTAATCGGGGCATTTAACAAGACCCAAGCGGGTAATCGATAGGTATTAAAAATATTAGATCATTTTTCTCGATACCTGGTAATGGTAGCTATTCCAGATCAGAAGGCAAGCACTGTTGCGCAAGCCTTAGTAAATAACTGGTTGCTGAAGTATGGTGTACCTGATACTACAATTACAGATCAGGGTAGTAACTTTATGTCGGAGATGAAGCAGTTATGCCATTTAATGAAAGTTAAGAAATTGCGGAAAAGCCCATTTCATCCTCAGTCGAATGGACGAACAGAACGGGTTCATAGGACGTTAGTTAAGGTGATTAGTCATTACGTAAATTCAGAACACACGGATTGGGACGTGTATTTAAGTCTGTTGACAAGCGCATATAACGCGAAAGTTCATACAGGAACGGGGCTCTCTCCGTATGAGGTAATTTATGGTCGGAAAATGCCATCACCATTTGATGTGCTCAAACCTCAGGTAGGATCAAAGGATGAGTCAGTGAAGAATTTCGCAAAGAAAGGGAGAGACATTTGGCAAAGAGTACGGCGTGCTAATACTAAAGCTTTGGAGAAATAAGAGAGTACTGGGCAAAGAACAGGTAAACTGCCGCAATACAGAATTGGTCAATGGGTACTGTTGGCTAATCCTTATGTTCCGAAGGGTAAAACGAAGAAGTTTTTGACGAAATATTCTGGACCGTATCAGGTAAATGAAATAGTGTCTCCAGTGAACGTAAAGTTGCAGTTACCAACCAAGTCGTCAGTAGTTCATGTGAGTAGGTTTAAGCCGTTTAAGGGCGCAGTGGATGCGTTACCACAGATTCCTCCAGCAGTAACAAAGGGTGCCAGGGTACCGAAGCTAAAAGAACAGCAGGGGAACGTTCCTTACACACTTAGGTCTAGGGATAAGTAGATTAAGTGTTCTCGGGGAGGAACATGTCGTATTTATTGTTATTAGGTAATAGGGTATCCGTAGTTTTACTTGTCATTTGTGTGTTTTAGAGGTGGTAAGGAAAGGAGCGATTGACATGGCTTCCTTTTCCATCAGGTGCCGTGCCAGGATGTGGTCTGGGAAGCTTTTCGTCAGTCTGGTACTGTTACACTGTTGCAGAGGGGAAGAGGGTGCAAGTGCAAACTCGGGAAGTGTTGTTAGTGATCATGGGGTAATGTCTACAGAAGATTTGACAGACTGTTTCATGGGAAGTGTATTTATTTGTCCAGCAAAGTAGGTGGCAACCCACAATCATTTGTGTGAGATTCAGTTGTTCTTGGGGAATATGGAAACCTTAGAATGCGAAAAGAAGGTGTTACTTCCGAGACCGAAATTTCAGAAAGTTGGGGAACATAGGATTTACTCTGTGTTCGAACTACAGACCGTAGTTCCCACTTGTTACAGAAATGGTAGATTGACTGATATATCAAAGCTTGAATTGCAGGGCAGTGGTTTATTGATTAATGGCACTGGATGTGAAATGGTGGGTAAACATTTTCACCTACCGGCTACTTTCACGGGTACAACAATGATTAACGTGACACTGCTTATCTTGTATTATCCAGAGGAACCACCAAACATATTGCCTTGCAGAAATTAATGTTTATTAACGAGTTCTTGGATCCCACACTGCTACAATCTTTAGATAGCCTGATTATCTCAGAAAAAGGGCAGATCTCAGTTAATCAACTACTGCAGCACGTGCACCAATATCGGGACAAACGTAAGCAAGACACAATTATATTTTGTGTGTCAATGACTAGCATAATCTTAGTTCTAGTGTTTATTTGTGCAACTTACTTTTGTATATGGAAAAAGATGTCTCGTTCTGAAATAACAACCATACATCAAAAACCTATGGGATGGATCACGAATAGTGGAACGTAATATAAATAGATAACCAATGATAAGATAGGAATCAGTATTAAGTGCAAATAGATTATTAGCGGCTAAGAAAAGTTTGACAGTGTTGAAGGAGTAGTTGTAAGATACCTGTAGAGTATAAGGAAGTATGGTGTGCACAACCAGTAAGTCCAGAATTATAAAATTCGGGACGAATTTCTTGAAGGAGGGGGATGTGTAGTGTCGTGGAATAGTAAAGAGTTGGAAACGCGGAATATTCTCAAAATTTCGTTGCCTGTGCCGAGAGCCAGAGGCAGTAAGTTAGCTAAGAGCTAAGAGGATTGCACATATATCGGTATGTGTCGTCACGCAGAGGCAATGGCCTGGTTAGCACAACAGGCGAGAGAGAACTGCTTAACACGCGGGATTGTGTTAGACGGAGACTTTCGTAGAGTGCAAGACAGAGGTATAGCGTCAGCTGTACTGCATTTCACAACTTCGCGTAAGTCTGCCGCAACAACATGTAACTCTGTCGCAAGAACACCTAAGGAGCGAGTACGACAGATGAACCAGCAGTATAAGTGGAACGAAAGCGGTCATTATAAACGAGCATGAAGTCAGGACGTCGCTCGAGCTTCCTTTAAATACGCCAGCTTTGATATCAACAAGGCACTCGAACTCGCAGTTAGACTTGCAGTTAGATGTGTACTGGGCCGCTGCGTAGCGCTCGGTGATCGACATGTTAATCTTTATTAAGGAGATGTTGCAGTAAGGGCGGCCCATCCAGCAGCAGATGTGAGGGGACAGTACCAGCTCTGGTTCTCTCTGTTGAGCCGTCAATCATCAACCCAGGATTAGCAGACATCACGGCAGACTCGCTCGCCTCCAATGCTGATCACATCAGTGAGCCGTCGTCGAGATCGTGCAGGGCCTAGGCCCTGTGCATCCGCCGTCACAACCAGGTGAGCCGACGACGCTGGGGGACTGCAGCCCGTCCCACCCGTCCACCACGGAGGAGCCACCAGGAGGAGCAGGAAAGAAGATGGGGTGGGATAGAGTACACTCCGCACTACGAGATCGCCTCTCGTGCCGACAGCAGTGGGACTCCAACCCGGAGCCACCTGCTGTCCACCGTCGAGCCGGCCGGCCCGGCGGACGCCGCCAGCCACGCGAGGCCGAAGTAAGGACATTCCTCCGCTACGTCACAGCACGCGGCACTTCGCTAGCAAGACTACGCGACTCGGATTTGGTGTCATCGCTAAGAGTCAGCGAGCACTCGGGGAAGGTCGTTGATATCACCAAGCCACATTGTACTCGGCAGGAATAAAGATGTTATGAGTTAATAATGTTTCTTTGGCGTCTCTGGCGCGCCCACAGTCATTTCCTAGCATCCTGACAACTGGAGAGGTCACCGCTCGGCCATCCAGTCCCCCATAGGCTACCGGGACCACCGGGGCGCTACAGTACATATGGTGCTGTGTGAGAAAAGTTTTCATTTTGCTTAAAGAAAAGTGCTGCCACCCCGAAATAATAGTAACGTTATTTCAGATATACCATCTGCAACTAGCAAAAAAGAGTCTTTAAAAAAACAGCACTGAAATTACTAAAAACTATTACTCTTGTTCAGTTAAGATTACTTATCATACATTTAGCTTGTTTGTTGGTTATAAATGATTACTTTTGTCAATGATCTTAGTGACATCCACACCGCTTGACAGACAACATTGCTACCTGTTATCATGTGGAGCTTTGTTCAACAATATAACGTTCATTAGCCAGGAAAAGTAGTGATTAAGTCAAAACTCAGTTTACATTAATAATGAGTAACTATTTTTATTATAATCTTGCTGAAATAGTACAACACAACACGCGCAATTACACCACACACCCCATCAGCCAATTACGTATTTGTAACATAGCTGTAGAGGCAGTGTGTACATTATGTATTGATATTTGTACACTGTTCTGTTTTCTTTTGTTATTATTACGGTATAATCAATCTGAGTTGTTTATAGTGGTGACATGTACTAATCGTTTATTAATACCCTCTTTTTGGAAATAGCAATTCACGAATGGTATAGTGGAATAATGACTAAGAAATATACCTTACAAATCTGAAGGATGGCTATATGGCCACGGCTAAATGCCAAAAATGTAATATTAATAATAGTCGACCAAGGAGACGAAGCGCTGGGTCCCGGAATGTGGCGATGCAGATTACCACTCAGCCACCAGGCAGCGTGCCGCATCGACAATATTCAGTTTGCATCGTCCTCTAAGTACCTAACTGGCCTGACTGGCCACAGATTGATAAGTCAGGATGGAGTCTAGTTGGTATAACAATATTTTGGATTCTAGGTAATAGAATTGTTCGAAGCAGGATGGAATTTTTTGCTGGGCGTATTCCATCCTCTGTCTTCCCCTACAATTTCTACCATCTAGTGTTCCCTCTAGTACCATGGAGGTTATTCCCTGATGTCGTAACAAAGTCCGAACGTCCTATCCCGTCAGCGTTCCCATACGTTCCTTTCTTCACCAATTCTGAGGAGAACGTCCTCATTGTTTATCTTTCGGGTCCACTTAATTTTGAAAATTATTCTGTAGCAGCGCATCCCAAAAGATTCTCTTTTTTTCCTGTTTTCACGCAGTCTTTGATTCAGTACAAAACAATACTGTTCTCCAAATGTACATTCACAGAAATTTCTTGTTCAAATTAGGCCCCAAGTATGACAATAGTAGGCTTCTCCTCGCCAGGAATGCCCTCTTCGTCGACATGGCTTATTTTGCTGCCAAATGAGCGGAATTCCTGAACTTGTCTACGCCGCGATCAGCAATTTTGATGTGTTTCTAGCTACTTCTCTCATGTTTATGATTACATTAGTCTTTGCCGATTTACTCTCAATCCATATTCCGTGCTTATTCACCCTGGATTTCAATCCCCTGCTTGAACCTTTCTTTTATTTCTGTCATTGTTTCTCGATGTATAGATTGAACAATACCGTATATGACCCGTCTTTTCCTTCAACCGACTCCTTTTTTTCTCAGAATTCCGAACTTTTACTCCATTTTATATTATCGAAGGCCTTTTCCATATCGACGAATCCTACAAACATGTCTCGATTTTTCTTCATTCTTGCTGCCGTTATCAAACTCATCGTGAGAACTGCCTCTCTGGAGCTGTTACCTTTCTTACAGCCAAACTTATCGTCATATAACAAGCATCACTTTCCTATTCAATTCTTTTCGATGTTATTCTTGTGAGACGTTTGGATGCATTACCTTGCAAGCTGATTGTACGATAATTCTCGTACGTAGCGGCTCTTACTGTCTTCAGAATTGTATGGATGATATTTTTTCTGAAAGTCTGATGGTACTTCGCTAGTCTCAAATATTATACACAACAACTTGAACATTCCACATACGTAATTGTTTGCGCATAAGGCTTCAAGTGACTGTACGTTGCCCTTTCCTTTTACATAATGCGACCACGTGGAACCTAAATAATACACCGTAATTACTTAAATTTGCTGAGCTTTACAACAACCGTGCTAGACAAAGTATCCACCACGTAGAATTAGCAGCCGTTTGTTATGATGTATCGTTAATACAGATCTGAAAATTGTGACTGGCGAGAACATGTGTTGATCAGGAAGCATTTTATTGGTTTTCCGTCGAAAATACTCTGCTTGTATTTCAGATATGTCTTTCGCGTTGCGCAACTATTGCACTTGGAGCCTTCACTTGTGTACGCTATAAAAAGCGTTATTCCGGATTCGCTGCATTTGTTTGGTTTTGGCAATATCACAGAGCCTGTGCCGTATTCCAGTTAATGGAAACGCTGACGTGTCTTTGGCAGACATGGACCAGCCTGCGCACACCGATGTCCGCCGGTATCTGAAAGGAAATAAGCCTGTCAGGTCCAGTCTGACCGCCTGCCGCAGACCAGCAGCTGCCCTCCGAATCCAACTTCTGTCGACGTCATCTCCGACGGACGTGGTTTACAACATCGCTGTGACATGCTGTGCATTAGTGAATTTTTTTATTGCTTCCACTCATATAGCGGGAATAAGGCAATATTTTGTCTCATTTTAATTGCAGAATACCCTAATCAGAAATTCCGAGTATGTTTCAAGTAAGCATATACTTCTATGTTATGGGACGAATACATTTTAATAAATAAGAGGAGGTTGTTATTTCATAATCTTGACTTATACAGATAAAAACAATGAACTGAATCACTGTAGAGGGCAAAACTCAGGAGAGGTAACGATCGACTGACATATCAGTAAAGCTGTTTTTCACACAATGTTGGTAACTCCTTGGCAGTATATATATTGTACCCTGTTTTCTCCTTCTCTTGTAACGACATCTATATCTCTGTCCGCTGAAAGAGGCCACATTTCAACTTTTGGTTACAGCACATGCCAAGTGACTGTAAATGACTGTGAACCTCATTTCACAAGATCGTGTATGGTATTACGTAGTAATTGTTAAAATGTTCCGACTGAAATCTTTGAGTAGTGGTTAATTTTTCGTACATAAAAGTCCCAAATTTTGGAAACGGTGTGTATTTACAGTCCTTGATGACCTCTTACTCACTCGAATGAGAGTAAATACTACTAGCCCTCATTGTCAGTGCACAAATATCCGTGAACCACAGGACTCTGTCCCTAATATCGTTTGCTCTGCCATCTGAAAGCTGCTGTAGGATACTCCACAGTGTCGCATGCTATGCAGATGAAGCGCTAAACCTGTACTGGGCTGGCAAGTTTCGTATTGGCATTATCAATGCTACTGATAATGGTCCAGGAATTTACTTCTAAACACTGATCTTATTTATTTAGCTACGTGCAGCATCAAAGACATTCCGCCTTCGATTTTGGATGATATTGCACAAATCGTTCCTGGAGTATACCACATGGACGTTTAACAAAAAAAAAAATGTTCAAATGTGTATGAAATCTTAAGGCACCAAACAGCTGAGGTCATCGGTCCCTAGACTTACACACTTAAACTAGCTTATGCTAAGAACAACACACCCACCCATACCCGAGGGAGGACTCTAACCTCCGGCGGGAAGGGCCACGGAATCTGTAACATGGCGCCTCAGACCCCACGGCCCCTCCGCGCGGCGGCGTTAAACAACCCAAAGAATTTGCATTATTGTGAAATTTTCCAGAGAATCGTCTAATACAATGCTACGCATTGGCAGACTCACAGCTGACAACTCCTCATGCTCCCTCCGAATTTTATCAGTATACTAGCTATGTACTCGTGCTTGGCAACGAAAGTTAAAGACGGACCTTCACGTACCATTGCTTTATAATGTTTTGTGCCTCAGTCGGTAGAAACGGAATCGTTATAGGGTCACTTTACCAATTATTTCGTTTTCCCTCGTTAAGCTATTAAATACAAGCGAAACCTGTCATAAAAAGCAAAGTAAGTTCGTAAAATCTTTGACATAACGCAAAATAAATCAATTGTTAAATCCTAGCTAAGTTCATTCAATTAGTTAGGATTTGTAAAGGTAAAGTTGCCCGGCTAAATTCTCTCATTCACGTAAATTTACGACAATACTTTTATAACTAAGATAAAAGAATTAACAGGTTCTTTGGAATGTTATGAAAGTAATAGCGTCATCTATTGGGCACAATTACTAAGCTGAACGGATTCCCGAAACTCTCTGTTAGGATATATTTTTTTCGCGATCCGATTTTGATGAAATAAAACCAATTTGTTGCCCCCAGCAAAGCCCAAATTACCTGTGAAAATCTTACGATCCTCTACTAATTTCAGAGGTTATCGTCTTCTAACAGACAACCAGAGGGGCATGACGGTTTTATATAATACTTAAAAATAGACTACATTTTTTTCTGAACCCTGATTTTGATTACGTATGCCAACACGTTACCCCAAGCTGCTCCCAAGTTCTCTGAAAACGTCATGAAGATTCGTGCAGTAGTATTGGAGATAAGCGTGTACAAACAGAGAGACAGTAGTGACAGTTTTATTATTAATATACATTTGCTCTCAATGGAAAGGTCTCATCGGGGTAAATGAGATACAGATCGCCTACCGTCTAATTTTCTGCTACTGTTTCAGTGCTTCCTCACAATACTGTGGGCTGCATTACCTATATATGCAGTCGGCCGGAGTGGCCAAGCGGTTCCAGGCGCTACATCTGGAGCTGCGCGACCGCTACGGTCGCAGGTTCGAATCTTGCTTCGGGCATGGATGTGTGTGATGTCCTTAGGTTAGTTAGGTTTAAGTAGTTCTAAGTCCTAGGGGACTGATGACCTCAGCAGTTAAGTCCCATAGTGCTCAGAGTCATTTGAACTATATATGAAATGAACTTTATATGAAATTAACATTATACAATTTCCTTTATTTAGTCAGTTAGTTAAAACAACGGCACTATAAAGGATACTAACACATAATAGCGTATACTCAAGAATAAAGCCACCAAGGATAAGTTGAAGTTTACGGCTGATGCTAACAGTGAAGTCTAATAACATTGCAAACCAAAGATGCCAAGTCACCATTTCGGTGTGAGGCTCGAGCTAATTAGAATGTAGTGATAACTTCAAGTTACACAGCAAATTTGTGGTACACTGTCTACGTAAAACTTCTAATTGCAAATTATAGTGCGTTATATTTATTAATAGCGTTCACTTCACACAGTTTGTTCTAAATGAAAGGTATCAAATCTATTAGGGAACAAGTACTTAAATCTGCAATGTATGTAAGTGGAAAAAAGCAGAGGAAGAGCAACTGCACTCCCGACAAGTGTAGAAGAGAAAGTCAGTAGATACTGTAAGCAATAACTCACCATAAGAACGCGTTTGTTACCTTCATGTTGCTCGAGTAAAATTGCAAATGCGATAAAGTCGAATCAAATTTCCTTTCGTAACTTCAGGCAGAATAGAAAACATTCTTATGCAGTTTTGTGGTTTTCACATATCAAGGTTTTGGTGATGTCGTTAATGATTTGCTCAACAATTGTACTGTCGTACGAGATTTTACACGGGACTTCTTGCAACTTTTGTATACCTTGCTGTTGTCATATTGTAATTATAGTTTTGAATGATAGCCGGCTAATCAAGTTTTAAGTAAGTGTTACAACATCCTCTTAATGCATCTGAATAACCACTGCTTGTGTATGCAGTTCCTGTAATATTTGGTTTTGTACTATAGATTGCTCCATGATGGTCCAACATATACTGAAATAATAGGAGCGATACAAAATTTTCCACTTTGAGGACGGGCTGTAGCGTACGAGGTGCATTCAAGTTCTAAGGCCTCCTATTTTTTTTCTAATTAACTACCCACCCGAAATCGATGAAACTGGCATTACTTCTCGACGTAATCGCCCTGCAGACGTACACATTTTTCACAACGCTGACGCCATGATTCCATGGCAGCGGCGAAGGCTTCCTTAGGGGTCTGTTTTGACCACTGGAAAATCGCTGAGGCAATAGCAGCACGGCTGGTGAATGTGCGGCCACGGAGAGTGTCTTTCATTGTTGGAAAAAGCCAAAAGTCACTAGGAGCCAGGTCAGGTGAGTAGGGAGCATGAGGAATCACTTCAAAGTTGTTATCACGAAGAAACTGTTGCGTAACGTTAGCTCGAAGTGCGGGTGCGTTGTCTTGGTGAAACAGCACACGCGCAGCCCTTCCCGGACGTTTTTGTTGCAGTGCAGGAAGGAATTTGTTCTTCAAAACATTTTCGTAGGATGCACCTGTTACCGTAGTGCCCTTTGGAACGCAATGGGTAAGGATTACGCCCTCGCTGTCCCAGAACATGGACACCATCATTTTCTTCAGCACTGGCGGTTACCCGAAATTTTTTTGGTGCCGGTGAATCTGTGTGCTTCCATTGAGCTGACGGGCGCTTTGTTTCTGGATTGAAAAATGGCATCCACATCTCATCCATTGCCACATTCATGCTGTCGTTGCGCGTCAACATTGCTTGGCAACATGCCACACGGGCAGCCATGTGGTCGTCCGTCAGCATTCGTGGCACCCACCTGGATGACACTTTTCGCATTTTCAGGTCGTCATGCAGGATTGTGTGCACAGAACCCACAGAAATGCCACCTCTGGAGGCGATCTGTTCAACAGTCATTCGGTGATCCCCCAAAACAATTCTCTACACTTTCTCGATCATGTCGTCAGACCAGCTTATGCGAGCCTGAGGTTGTTTCGGTTTGTTGTCACACGATGTTCTGCCTTCATTAAACTGTCGCACCCACGAACGCACTTTTGACACATCCATAACTCCATCACCACATGTCTCCTTCAACTGTCGATGAATTTCAATTGGTTTCACACCACGCAAATTCAGAAAACGAATGATCGCACGCTTTTCAGGTAAGGAAAACGTCGCCATTTTAAGTATTTAAAACAGTTCTCATTCTCGCCGCTGGCGGTAAAATTCCATCTGCCATACGGTGCTGCCGTCTCTGGGACGTATTGACAATGAACGCGGCCTCATTTTAAAACAATGCGCATGTTTCTATCTCTTTCCAGTCCAGAGAAAAAAAAACGGAGGCCTTAGAACTTGAATGCACCTCGTATATGCAACCCAGCGCGTCGCTCTTCCGGTATATAAGAAACGCAAAAGTTTAGCATGCCATCGAAAGGAGATTTTTTGATCGGCCCTTATAAAAACAAAGTAACTGCAGCTGCAGTACAAAGAATGGAATTCCCCACATAATATACTAGTACAGTTATTAATTGCTTTAGTTTTTTCCTCGGCGATCAGTGGATATTAAATCGATACCCGGCCGGAGTGGGCGAGTAGTTCTACGCGCTACAGTCTGTAACCGCGCGACCGCTACAGTCGCAGGTTGGAATCCTGCCTCGGGCATGGATGTGTGTGATGTCCTTAGGTTAGTTAAGTTTAAGTAGTTCTAAGTTCTAGGGGACTGATAATCTCAGATGTTAAGTCCCATAGTGCTTAGAGGCATTTGAACCATTTTTGGAAATAAATAGTGGGTATCCCAGGAGGATTGTCAGTTTTCAGGAATACGATAGGATCTACCTGTCGAAACAAAGAACATCCCATAAACATAGTCTCTTAAATCCATATTTGAGAGGTGATACTATTGATCAAAACAAGAAAACAAAGTCCAGCATACATGGGCTCTTGAGTGGGTACCTTAAGAGCTATCGTCACTTACTTGTCTCTACTGATATGAAGCACATTTTGCCGCGTTTTCCGAACAAGATACAGCCAGGGAATAAACCACCATAGGCGCAAAGATGCGAGCTGTTACAGTGCCATAGAGACTCGCCACTTGCGCGAGTTCCACCAGCGCCACGGGCGGCGTGGTGGATGGAAGGTATCGACTTTGGGATGAAGGTATCGACTTTAGCTCGACCAATTGCCACCCCAGTACAATCCTCCAATGACTGGACGTCGACGGACAGAAGCTTACTCTGGAGACAGAAGTGCAGGTCACGCTCACTTGGCTACAGATCATCGTCCAGTGCTGATTCAGACAGGGACCTCTTAGTAGTGAACAGACGGTTATTAATTGCATTTGCTATCTACTGTGAAGTTTACGTACGATTATTTGCACTTAGCCATTGAGGGCCTTTTTGTGTTATATTACAAGTACTGTTGCAGACTTCGTTATTCAACAAGTCACAAAGACAAGTAGACCTTTTCAACTCATTTGGGAGACGTTGTTACTAATTTGTAGGAATGTTTTAGAACATTCGTTCTCCTATCCTGTTACCTGAGCATGAGACCCAACTGTGTAATAGTGGCAGGGAGACATTGTCTTATCATTGTACTGCACCAGAATCTGTTTCACGAACTCACAAACTAGACCAACTGTAACAACAGTGGAAACTCGGCCTCCACTGCAGTAGCGACGAGGCCTCTACAGAACTGGCGACTAGGGTGTACAGAACATTTCTACTTAACAAGTAGCGGTAGCAGACAACATATGAACTTCGGAGCCCATTTTTACTAGATTTAATTGCTTCGAATCATTCCTGTCATATCGCTGAGTATTGATGTTTTCTCCTGGCACATTCTGTATACTTGTATGAACCATTTCGGAAACATTAAACTTGAAATACAGGAAGTTGTGTAACATGTACTTATCAGGGCAACCATTTCAAATATTTAGTAAGTTATAAAATAAATATTACACATTGTCGCAGAGAAGAATCGTTTGTCCTAAATTGGCTTAAGACTGGAAATTATCTGCGAGAAATTTTGTCTCGTGTGAGACCCCATTTGTCTACTTTCGCTTTATCTAAACATGTTTCAGCACTTCAAATGCCATCTTTAGTGGGTTCTTGTACTCTCTCTTCCAGGACACTGTCACTTGTTTGCGATGATACTTTTAATTATTCCCCGAATTCTGTAGCTTGTTACGGGTTTTGATGCCGTAGTCTTAATTCCCATTGATTTTGAACTGTTGAGACATTTTCTTTAATGTCATTTTTAATTTCTAAATACCCATTTTACTTACTTTATCACAAAAATGCGATGTGTCTGGTTTCAGCTCACACGTTCTTATGGTTGTACTGCAGTTTTTCTTCACCGTTTAACACTGAGACGACAAAGTTCTTCCTTCTGATTTAGAACTACTTTACGGCATTCGAAAGACAGTTAAGAGTGTGAGTCACATTGTCCACATGCAATACGAAACGTATCTGACGGACACAATGCGAAAGTACAGAAAACACCATCGGTACCCAGACGTCCAGCTGTTTACAGAAAACATCTAATATATCACTAACGACCCAAAGGTTCGGCACCATATGTTGTAGCAGGAAAGCAACATCGAGCGCTTACGTGTAGAACGTTGGGTACCGGTCTGCTGACGTCGCAGTGAGTTTGTGGCGCGGATTGCATAAGCAGTGGGCGCTGGCGTTCTCGTCGCTTGCTGGTCCACTCATTACACGCGACCTGCGCGGACAGCCCGGCTGGCTGGTCTGTGGTGATGGCGCAGGACGGCGGACGGGCGCGGGCGCTGGCTGCGCCCGTAACGAGGTTACACCGCGCGCCCTCCCCCTGCGGGCTGACACGAATACTGATGCCCTGCTCGCCTGTCAAATACGACCTACGGCCACTGGCCGTAGCTTCCTAGCTGTGTGCCTGCCGTGTTTTTGCCCCCTGCGCGCTTGTTTGCAATTCTGCAGGCTCGTCACGTAGCGGTCGTCTCCGTGTCCCGCGCCCAGGCCACCCATTAATATATTTCGCTGTCTCTTCTTAGCGCACCAGTAACGAGCATAGAACCGTATTGACATTACATGTGGTGCATGTATCAAATTCAGTTACATCTCCTCATATATGACAATTTTATTTCGAAATTATTACAAAAATAATTGGTAACAAAGGGAAACTCGAAATTATCCTTTACGTTCCCAGTTGTTTCACAGCCTGTCTGGAGGTCTTCAGCAATGTGTTTTCCTATAATTATTTAATAATTGTTGATAAATCCATATTTCACTTTCAGTCAATATCAAAACGTACATATAAGTTAAAACAAGAATGAGATATAAAGAATGACGTGCTCTCATGAGAAAGATTATAAGACAGGGATGTTGTCTCTTGCCCTTAATATTCCATCTATATATCGAACAATCAGAGAAGGAAATAAAAGGAAGAGACTGGAGTGAGATTAAAAATTAGGCTATAGACAGCTGATGCAGGTGAGTTTGAATTTCAGCACCCATTGAATGGAATGAACACACTAACTAGAAAATTTTATGGAACCTGAGTAAACCGAAGAAAGACGAAGACAATGGAAAATAGCAGAAATGAGATATGAGAGAAAATTTCAATCAAAAATTTGCCCACGAAGTAGATGAAATGATGGCTACTGCCACCTCGAATAAAAAAAAAAAAAAAAAAAAATGGCTCTAAGCACAATGGGACTTAACATCTGAGATCATCGATGCCCTAGACTTAGAACTACTTAAACCTAACTAACCTGAGGACATCACACACATCCAAGCCCGAGGCAGGATTCGAATCTGCGACCATAGCAGCCGCGCGCTTCCGGACGGAATCGCCTAGAACCACTCGACCAAAGCGGCCGGCTCGGAAGCATAAGAACACATGATCGATGAAGCAAGGAGGAGGACATAAAAGGCAGAAAAAGAAGGCAAAGGAGCATTCCTGTCCCAAAGAAGGCTACTGGTAGCAAAAACTCACCTTCGTTTCATGAAAAAATTATATAGAGACAGAAGAAATGTTAGACAAAGTTCTCAAAAGCAACGTTGACTGGATTTTTGCGAATGGCCTCACACTCTCCATTGTAAAAATTCACTACATATTCAGTGCAGCATATCTATGTGTATCACACCAGTGATATGTCCAACATATGGTGAGCAAACAATAAGTGGGTGGAAACTTCAAATTACTTAGGTATTCATGTTGATTAGAATTTAAATAGGATAAAAGGCATTTTGGAACTCCTAAACCAGTTTAATTCTTCCATATTTGCAGTTACAATCTTCGAAAATCTTTGGGAGAGCAAGTCAGTAAGCTGACATTTTTTCGGATTTTCACTCAGTAATGTCATATAGAATACTGTTCCGGGTTAAATCATCTTTAAGAAAGAAAGTCTTCACTGCGCAGTAACGTAAGAATTATACATGGTACTCATCCACGATCCTCATGCAGAGATCTGTTTAAGGAGTTGGGCATACTGACTACAGCTTCACAATATATTTATTCCCGCGCGAAATTTGTTGTAAATAATCCATACAGTTCAAATGGAACAATTATCTGCATAATTACAATACCAGAAGGAAAAAGTAGCACTCATTACTCCACATGAATGTCGTCTTTAGCACAAGAAGTAGTGCACCACGCTGCAAGATAAACTGTTGTGATGACTTACCCAAGTGCTATAAAAATACGAGAGACAGTAAAGTAAAATTTGAAACAGGGAAATTTCCTCATTGACAACTCCTTTTATTCTGTAGAGGAATTTCTATCACTGTTACGTGCAAAATGTGATGCGTAGGAATTACTCGTATCTGGATACATTTTTTTCTTTTCGCAAGAAAAGGAAATTTAGAAATGTTCAGAATGTAACCACACATACAAATTATTTTGCTATGTAAATATACAATGAATCGTTCCACATAATTACGATGTATCTTGCTAAATGATTCATGAGACATGTTACTAACTAACTAACTAACTAATAAATGGTTGGAAAACCGGAAAAGATAAAAATCGAAGCTTTTGAGTTGTGATACTATATAAGGCTTTTGAAAATTTGGTTGATTGATAAGGTAGAAAAGAAGATTCTTCAGAAAATCGAAGATGGGAGAGACATTGGCAGTAAGCTGGGGCAGTATGACAGGACATGCGTTAAAACTTAAAGGCACCGCTTCCGTGGTACTTGATGGATATGTATAGGCTGAGAACTGTAGAAGAACACACGATTGGAATATATCCAACAAATAACTGAGGACATGCTGTGCAAGTGCTATCCTTACATGAAGAGGTTGTCACAGGAGAGGAGTGCGTGATGGCCTGCATCAAGCGTTACTGATGACTCGTAAAAAAAGGACCTAGCACATAATGTAGGAAACTCTGCTGTATAGAGAAAAGCCACAAAGTACGAAAATAGTAACCGAATGTGGGATCACCTGCGTAGGTTGGACACCAGGTATAGGTGAGCGTTTGTCTTCTTAAAAGGAACCGAGCGAGGTGGCGCAGTGGTTAGCACACTGGACTCGCATTCGGAAGGACGACGGTTCAATCCCGTCTCCGGCCATCCTGATTTAGGTTTTCCGTGATTTCCCTAAATCGCTCAGGGAAATGCCGGGATGGTTCCTTTGAAAGGGCACGGCCGATTTCCTACCCCATCCTTCCCTCACCCGAGCTTGCGCTCCGTCTCTAATGACCTCGTTGTCGACGGGACGTTAAACACTAATCTCCTCCTCCTCCTCTTAAAAGGAGACGAAGTTCCTGCCATGACACACTGCTACATCTATGACACTAACTACTCAGGTTGTCGTTTAGAAAAATTAATATGTGGAGGGCTACGTTGAATGAACTGCAAAGATAAATTCTTACGAATTTCTCATGATTCTTTCGCAGATTGGCTAGGAGAGACCTGCTTACCTCATGTCTTCTACTGCTGTCTCTATGTCCCCACCGAATTTCTTCGCCGTGGGCTGCAGCTCTTAAAATATAAATTTAAAGACAGCACATTTTGAAGTGACTTTCGGTAATACCTCTAAAAAGCTAAAATATAGTTTCGATTGATGGGATGCAAGCTCATTTATTAATTCAGATCAAAATATGGAAAACTTCACCGTGACCTGCTGCGACGCTCTTGCCTTCGAGGAGTTTTCACTATCCAAACGATACATTTTGCGGCGCGCTGATTAGCGAGCGACCCATTGATATGCGGGACCCCGGCGTTCTGCAGTGTCACGGAGCACGGAGCGAGTCTGCAAAAGGCATCGCAGGGGATCAGTTTGCGCATGGTGTATTGCTGTGCCGCACTGGTGTTATCGTTGAAGCTCAGATGGTTATTGACGAACGGGAGTGTGGGTGTGGTTGCAGTGACTAGTATACAGAGTCTCCGTTCAAGAACCGTTCCGCCTTTGTGCTGCGACGACGCCCCCAAAGTTTGATCTGTCTTGTACATCTACGGCAGCTCTCTGGATTAATTTTCAAATTGTGAGCTCTCTATCTGGTGGATCGTTTTCAAACTGTGATTTCTCAATGTGGCCACTCTGTCTGTTCGAAGGGTGTTCTTATAAGCCGCTTGAGTGTTCAGTTTACATTACTGTTTGACGCGAGTGGAATTAACTGACTTGTGCCCTGGTTGATTTGGCTGTCTGTTCCTGATTGCTGTCAGCTGTGGCCGATATTCGGGAAATTTGTCTCTTATTTAAGTGAACTGCTACTTTCACCATTTGTCAATGAATTCCTCGCCTGGGTGCTAAACTTTCAGCTTAAGTTTGATTCTGCCGTGCCACTTTCTGCCTGTGGCAATTATTAGTTAAAGCTGTGTGCAGGTTTTGGTTCCTTTCAATGTCCAAATCCCGAGTGACGCCACAGATTATCTTTTATGAATGTTAATTTGATTGAATCTGTCTTAATAGCATAATTAACATCAACTATATCTGTAATTTATTGCGCAATACCAAATTTAAGAAAACACGTCCGAATCTTCTCTCTTTTGTTTTCTACCTTGACGATCCTGTATTTTACGAGTATGGTGATTTGTTTTACTGAATTGTATATTATTATTGGTTCTGCGTAATTCATAGAAACTGTTGCCAAGCCTGTGCTGATTAGTGTTTCTGGTCCAGTCTCGAGCATGAAATTCGGATGCGCGGCTCATTTTCAACGCTAACGGTCAGTAATGTGCTAACTTGTCCTTACTCGTTTGAGACTACTGCTTTACATAATGAACACCCAATATTTGCTGTTATGGTTTCCTCTATAAGCTGCAAATCTTTTGGTAATCATTCAGCTTACTCAGTTGAAACACACTTTTGCTGTTAAGTCAGTTAACGTTCGAATATTCTGAAAGCTTGTTTGCTATAAACTGTTACCGTATTGGTTTTAGTAAGGCACTACCATTTGCCTGGGTCAAAATTTGTTCTTTCACCTTCCAACCGTAATTATTTTTATTGTAATGTTAAGTTAATTCTGTGTCACAGTAATACTATTTTTAATAAAGTTTTGAGCTCTTTATCCTCCACACTTGAACAATCATTTGCTTAAACCAGCTCGGTTTAAGGAAACAGCTGTCAAGCGAGACACAAAAAAAAATGGCTCTGAGCACTATGGGACTCAACTGCTGTGGTCATCAGTGCCTTAGAACTTAGAACTACTTAAACCTAAATAACCTAAGGACATCACACACAGCCATGCCCGAGGCAGGATTCGAACCTGCGACCGTAGCAGTCGCACGGTTCCGGACTGCGCGCCTAGAACCGCGAGACCAGCGAGACACAGCTGCCCCTCTTTGTGCATGATCTACAACAGTTCTAGATACCGACTCTCAGGTTAATGCAATATTCTTTGACTTTCGAATGGCGTTCGACTTAGTTCCGCAGTGTCACTTGCTCCAAAATGTGCGAGCTTGCGGTTTATCCGATTACATATGCGGTTGGATAGTTTTCTAACAGGAAGAGAGCAGTATGTCGTCCTGAATTAGGAGATTTCAACAGAAACAAGCGTAGCATCAGGTGTGCCCCAGGGCAGCGTAATAGGTCTGCTGCCTTTTACGATTTGCATAAACGATATGGTTGATAGTACTTACAGCTGCATTAGACTGTTTGCCGATGTTGCTGTAGTCTACAGGAAAGCTGTGGAAAAACCAATGAGAATTTGCAGAAAATAAATGCGTTGTGTGATTACTGGCAGTTATCTCTCAATATTAGTAAGTCCAACTTACGGCTTATAAGAAAGGCCAATCCCCATTAATGTAAGAGTACAAAATAAATGCCTAGTCTTTGGAAGCGGTAACATCCGTCAAGTATCTGGGTGCGACTATTTGAAATGATCTCAAATGGAACGATCAGACTACACAAGTAACGGGTAAGGCGAACTCTAGGTTGCGGTTTATTGGTAGAATCCTGAAGCGATGCAAACCTTCAACAAAAGTCTTAGAGTATGTTTCGCCTGTATGAGACCTTTAACAATTGGGTCTGATCGAAGAGTTGAGGAGGTCCAAAGAAGAGCGGTAAGATTCGTAACTAGTACATTTAACCATCGCGAGAGCGTTACAAATCTCATAGAAAGTTTGAAGTGGGACACACTTGCGGATAGATGACGCGCTAAACGGAAGGGGCTGCTCATAAATTCTAAAATCCGATATTTGCCGAGGATGTAGAACATATATTATAACCACCAATTTTCATATCGCGCGATGATCACCATTCAAAGATAATGGGAATTAGAGCTCGTACTGAGGCGTTCAGATAGCCGTTTTTCCCTCGCGCGATCCACAAGTGGAACAGTGACGGGAAATATGACTTTGGCGACGGGAAATATGACTTTGGCGCAAATATGCCCTCCGCCACACACCGCTTGATGCCTATCAGATTATATGTGTAGATGTAGATGTAAATATGGTTGGAAATTTCTTTATAAATTTTGTTTTAAATTAATTATGTAACCATGAATACATCACGGGCTGCTATGTATTATTCTGTAACTGTTTGTTACCAGTGTTTGCACATCGGTTTCGTCAAATAAGTCTCCTGTTTTACTGTATCCTCATATTGTGGCTCAGCATTCCACTCCAGGAGTCTTGTGCCCTGCTCCCTACCTCATCAAAGACGCATTTTTAGATTTAACCCTAAATGAGAGACAGTCCCCGATTAACCACGGTAACGGTCGCAGAATCTGACTCCAAGCCTTCGAGGACCATAATATTTATAAAACAGTGCACTGAATGTGTTTCCACGTCTCTTCTTATATTCGCGGTATTGGGAACTAAACTTTACGTTGTTTTCTTAAGTGTAATGTAGCACTTGTGATCTATGCGTGTTCACAACATCGATGACAGCATTAGAAAGTGGTTTGCAATCCTAACTATCTCCCACTTGCACACGCAAGAGTACATTGGACATTGGTCGGTCAAAACCGCCAGTAAATCGTTACGTTAAATTACATCTTTCGCTAATTTTTTTAGGTCTGTTTTTCATAACTAAAACTGTTCATGCGGACGTCAGTGTGGGTAAATCTTTCAGCACTGTCATACTTATACATTAAATATTAACACATCTTGGCACAAAATTTGATATGGTATTTTCTGCTCTTTGTCGTCGCTCAAGGCCAACGCAGCCTATTCTTAATGCAATTCAATACTCCAGGTCCACATGGCATGACCATTTGTCACGTGCGGAGTGGCAAACCTATCTTTTTCACCGGCTCGCGCAGCAACCACTGCGTAGATACGATATAATGAATCATGACGCACAATGTCAGAAAAAAAAGTCACACAGAGGAAGGCAACTGACCTCCAAAATAAATAAAATTATCTAATTGCGTGTAAATCGGTAGGGAGATCCGTCATTGTTTCCTTACACCATCAATGAAAAATCAGTTGAAGCAGGCACGCCCATAAAATCAGTTGAAGCAGGCACGCCCATATAATGCCTAGGATTTAAAGTTGAGCAACCGTTAAACTAAGTATAGGAAACCGAGACGAAGCTTTGCTTTTCAGTTCTAATCCTTTACCATATAAGACTTACAGAATAAATATATTAATCTGAGGAAATGCAGCACGTTGCTGTTTAGCAAATGTAGAAGCGTCAAGGAAATTTTCAAACAACTCCAGTGGCAGATGCTACAAAAGAGGCCTTTTCATTCACGGTGTGGTTACTGTTAAATTTACATTGTCGCACGGTCGTTGAAGCGTCAACCAATCCAATACGACCTCTTATCTATTTTTCTTCCTAAAAGACATTTAAGGCAAATAAAAAGAGATACAATCCCACACGTCCGCTTACTAACAGTGTGTTATTCTCACTCACCATACACGACTCGAAACTAAAAGTGGGCAAGTGAAAGATTTAGAGTGATTAACTTCTGCCGTGTGCCGCAGAGTGATGTCCAGAATATAGGAATATAGATAAATGGTGTAATACATTTCTCCTAAACGGGCACCTTGCATCGCTACTGCACGATTTGTCGTGACTTTTTGGTGCGCTGTATTTTCAACTTCCGACTATGTCTTCACAGTGTGATATCTTTCGCCTAAATTGACAGGAAGTTCTGTATAAGAGTTCGGGTGCGCTGCACGGGAGGCATCAGCAGTTGAGGTCAAATAAAGCTATGTGTAAATATCACAGTTTATGTCGCTAACAAAATATGTAAGGCGTTCGCATGTTAATACACCAAGAGCGATACTTTTCTTTCAGTATGAACGATTTTGTTTCATTCTGTCAGAAGACAGGAATCATTTCATTAAAACGACAAACCATTCTTTTCTTTTCTTATAAATTGATTTATTTTAATCTCTTTACACTGCTTCAATACTGTCACTGACCGAGGTAAGACGTGTAGTAACTTATAGCATTTCAGCCAAAATCTCTATTAAGGCTAGGAAACGTCGGCGGAGAATTGTTTTAGAGAGAAAAGACAACGTCCATACTTGAGTGCTCTGCACTTGCCAAATAAGTCAAACACTTATGGCTTTCAATCGGGGCTGTATGGGCGCTGAGATAAAAATTTTCAACCGTGCTCCCATAGCTTTTGATCCACTGCTATGGATAATGTGTGCAACATTTTGTGCCAACGGAGCTCGGATTTTGCTAGATATTCTATCATCTTTCACGTTCTCCACGATTTAATTGCCTTGGTGCCTCCAGGTAGCTCATATTCGACGTTTTCAACCTATTTATAAATGTTTACATCATTCGTAAATCCTCATTTCACTCATATCAGACTCAGCGGAAGTAATAAACAACATTTCTAAATATTTGCTAAATATTATTCATTTTCTTTGCAACATTTCATATAAATTGTATGTTGTATTGGCGTGCTGATGTTGGTGTCGCTATAGAGATACTGAGGACACATTGGATGAAAGAAAAGCATCCGCATCTACCTTCAACTTCAACGTCTCCAGTTTTCATGCTTAAAGCTTCATACAGTGGCTATTGCTGCAAAAATTTGAATACATACGAAATGAGTCTTGTTATACGAGACACTCTGGTACTCCAGTAGCTTGTAGAGATGATACAATTATTCCACCGCTCGTCAGCAGTTAACTGTCTGATCTTCACCTTCAGCGACATGCTACGGCTCCGCCGTAGTTGATACTGCTTTCAATCACAATACATTTGATAGGAGGAAGGAAGAATATTACGAAGTTCAAACCACCAGTAATAGAATATCATTCCAACCGGCCAAGTGAAGAGCTACACTTAGCATACATTTATTACGAAAAACACTTCCCTGGAGTCATTCGTAATGACTTAAGGACTCGGGGGGAAACATAAATCAAGAGAAATGGACGAGAATTTGAATTCCGATCCTCCATAAAAGAAATGAACTCTCTCAACCACTATATCACCTAGTTCTATCTTAGGTGACAGCATCATAAACAGTTAGTGTAACTATTATGCGCAACTGAATTAAATGGTTAATTTTTCTGAACCCCCTAACTGTCTCTCTTTGTGACTCGGAAGTTTGAAATTTGTCCCAAAATGCTTACAACCTTCCTCTGTAACGATCCCAAAGCCGCTGATGGCATTCTCAGCCTCGACATCGCATTAGACAGCAAAGTGTCGACACTTACGAAACAGAGGCCAGAGTTCGGAAGTTCATGTAAGGTGCAGTGTGGGTTAATGATGTCACATTAGCACCAAATTCCACAACAGTTCTGCGCAAAGACACAGTGGACGTGTAGCACGATGGTAAGGTACTTACAACCTTCTTATCTACAATTCACTACTTCTTTGGAACCTCTACGGTGGAGGTTAGAATGGCGACACCCAGCGCTGGCGTCACGCGGTTTTCATATGTTTGGCCGAGGAAAACATTTCAGAAACACCGCGGCTCAGGAGCGACAAGGAAAGGCCTTTGCGGGTGGCATAAAGGGTGCCACTGAAACCATTCCTTCCCTTTGCACATTGAAACCCAGAAGACTAGCAATCTAAAACGACAGTTAGCAGAGTGATGAGCAATTGGATGACACTGCTGCCTCCCAATCTCCACTCCGCAACCCCTTCGGTTGATTGAAATCTTCTCTAAGATCATCGTGGGGGTAAAAACCCCTTTGAACGCGATGACATTCCTTTTGATTGTAGTGCGACACCAACTTTTGCTTTTGTGTACAGAACCAATAGCCATCATGGAGCAACACTGACATGAGCGTGAATTGTAGGACAGATGATCCTTCCAAGCTCCCCCATTTCGACAACTCCAACGATATAAACCGCACATCTTTGTTGGACATTCTAAAAATGTACAGCGACAACATTTTTGACACTTTAAATAAATGCCAGTAGTAATACTATCCGACGGATTCATGCGCCTGCCCTCCGGCCACACCCTAACTACGCTCCAATTTCGCATTTCTGATAACAGAGGCTAGAGCAGCAGCGTAGTCTGCCTAGAAGTGCCTGACTCCGCCACGGATCGTTTCTGTACATTTTCAGTTTGTTACCGACCGTTCTACCACGCTACGACAGAAAAATTGAAAGCCACATGCTGAGGTTACTGAATCCCATGTAAGCTACATCATTTATGCTACGTTCCATGTCTTCCATAAATAACGCACTAGTGTCGGCTATAAGGAGAAAAATCTAGGAGCCATCTCACATGTTTAATGGCACATCGTGCACCTAGAACTGAACATTGCAGCACCCGGCACTGTATGTGACCCCTGTAGAGTTCCGACTTCTTCTCTTGTTCTTATTAGCGGTGGAGGATTACATTCGGCTTCCTACTTTCCTCATACATTAGTGATATTTTCTCATAAACCTATATAATGTTGCAACTTAGGAAAAAGTATTGCATGGTCCTCACAATATTGTTATTTTTATTGTATTTTATGGTTTTGTAGACAAGATTGGCGTGTATTCTGGGTTTTAAAATGGTATATTGGAATGAGCATTTAAACTGAACTCGCCTTGCGTGTGTTTTGTTGTTTGGTTATATGTCTCTTAAAGAGCAGTTTCGGATTTCTCTTGAGAGCGTTGAAAACCACCGTGTTTATTTGCAGGTTCGTTCGCCATTCTCCCCAGCGTCTGTCCAACTCCGCGTCATGGTAGTATGGCTGAATCTTTCTGCAGTAATTAGAATGACTACAAAAAGTAATATTTACGTTAGAGTCTCACACAATTATTCATCGGAGATGAGCACTCCTTTATTTCTTCCTTTGATACAACTTTTATTCTTACTATAGATTAGTAATACGTTATATTCAGAGTTACAAATTCCCTTGTCTTTATCAGAGCAAGAACAAAATCGATGTCATTGACATTGCATTCAACAACAAAGATGACAAAAGTCAGAGATAATGCAACAATAATGTTCACTTTTCTTATGCAAGGTGTGTTCCATACACAGCCCAGCATCTGGCACAGTTATTTCCGTAATAAAGTGTGATACTACAGCACCACCAAAGTCTTTCGTTAATTATCTCCAACGTACAGTTTAGCCCTTCTTTAAAGACTACATTGAATTTTTGTGAATAATCATTTTCCGAAATCATGCAGCGAGTATGACAGCAAATTATGGTTCCCAGGATTTACCACAACTCCCCAATACACAGTTTTCTTAAAAATATTTGAAATTCACTGGTAACACACAAACTGCTCTGTCATTGTCCAAATTATCTCCTTCAAGAAATTTGTAACTGAAAACAGCTGTCAAATGTGGGAATGAAGGTTTGCAAAAATGTGTTATATTTGTCCAAGTTTTCTGTGCAATAGAATTCTTACAGAGTTTATATTTAGAGATTGGCTTTCAATATCAGCATTTCCACTGACTCATATCTCTGATTCTTTTGTCCACTACTGTAGCATGTGTCACTTGCCTTGGTTCCTTTCAATAGCTATTTGAGCATCGCAATCCGATCGGTCATTACTAAGTTATTTTTTTACTGTGTCCTCATCAGATATGAAATATTTTCTGTGATCGCGTTGCCATTTTCCCGAAACATAGTTGTTAGGCATACTGTCTGTACCGGGTTGTAAGATCCTCAACTACATCTATGTAGACTCTTTTTTCGGGAGAATGAGTGAGAAAGTCCGTCTATATGGAAATCCTCTTACAAAGTCAGCTTCACAACCGAGCCGGTTACAGCGTCACTTCTGGATAGAAAAACCCTTAAGTCCGAACTGAGGGATTTGTAGATGCGTATTATGAAATGTTTTTATCTCGAAAATTCCATCTTGCACAGCCTTCACATATTTGGTTTTTTTTTCAATGTTTTGAAATGTCAGCTCTTTTGAATAAAACATTACGTTTGACATAAATAGCTAGTCCTGCCTTCCACAAGGAACTTCTGTGTTACCAGCGGCCGGCCGCGGTGGTCTCGCGGTTCTAGGCACGCAGTCCGGAACCGTGCGACTGCTACGGTCGCAGGTTCGAATCCTGCCTCGGGCATGGATGTGTGTGATGTCCTTAGGTTAGTTAGGTTTAAGTAGTTCTAAGTTCTAGGGGACTGATAACCACAGCAGTTGAGTCCCATAGTGCTCAGAGCCATTTGAACCATTTTTGTTACCAGCGTGAGGTTTTGAGCGGACAATTAAATCGTTATACGTTTTTAAACTCCCTCTTCTGGAAAACCAGAAATAATTCCCTTTCTATTTCTTTTGTATAAGACAGAGTTTAAAAATCCTAATTTAAATTGCAATCGCGGGAGAAATGACAACATGAACTTCAAGGCCAGAAGATGATTATAAAATCTTATGACAACGCCTGGTATTTGATTATCCCTCTTTTTCTTCCTTTTGAAGCACATAAATTGATGGTGACAAGCTAAGCAGTCAAAGGCAGTAGTTGTACTATTTATTCAATTCAAGAAGTGCTCTGTTGCCTCCTTACGCAGTTTGCACAGCCTTTGAAATTCTCTTTAGCTGCCCGCTACTCATCATGTAGTTGTGTTCTTAATATGAATAAAAAACGAGTAGACAACGTTAACCCAGTAAATATTTACTCCCCCTATTGTGTTCGACTTACTGTAGAAGCCGTACAGCCGTAACCGTACAGTCGTAACTCTGTCTGGATATGTACAAACACAGGCTTCCGAATACGTCTCATATATCAACTAAAACGCTCAGACTGTTGTAAAATTGTTTTGTCGGGAAATACCAGTTACTATTAAGGGTGCTTCGGAAAGTGAAGTGGGTATGATTAGCTTAATTTAAAATTGTGCAACTACCAAACCTTCTCCGAGGAGGTATTGGAGGATCGTAGCCGGAAATATATTGGGTTTCAATAGCAGCACCTTTAGGAGATGCAAGCTTTCAGTTTGGAAACGGAACACCAGCTTCCAGCTCTGTAAGGTGGCGTTATGAACATAAATGAAAATGAGGGTAATAATTAATCTGTTTCAGTATACAAACCAATTATTTTCAGTTTTATTTTAACATGATAGATTTTTGAGCTTCCCTCATGAACCATGGACCTTGCCGTTGGTGGGGAGGCTTGCGTGCCTCAGCGATACAGATGGCCGTACCGCAGGTGCAACCACAACGGAGGGGTATCTGTTGAGAGGCCAGACAAACATGTGGTTCCTGAAGAGGGGCAGCAGCCTTTTCAGTAGTTGCAGGGGCAACAGTCTGGATGATTGACTGATCTGGCCTTGTAACATTAACCAAAACGGCCTTGCTGTGCTGGTACTGCGAACGGCTGAAAGCAAGGGGAAACTACAGCCGTAATTTTTCCCGAGGACATGCAGCTTTACTGTATGATTAAATGATGATGGCGTCCTCTTGGGTAAAATATTCCGGAGGTAAAATAGTCCCCCATTCGGATCTCCGGGCGGGGACTAATCAAGAGGACGTCGTTATCAGGAGAAAGAAAACTGGCATTCTACGGATCGGAGCGTGGAATGTCAGATCCCTTAATCGGGCAGGTAGGTTAGAAAATTTAAAAAGAGAAATGGATAGGTTAAAGTTAGATATAGTGGGAATTAGTGAAGTTCGGTGGCAGGAGGAACAAGACTTTTGGTCAGGTGATTACAGGGTTATAAATACAAAATCAAATAGGGGTAATGCAGGAGTAGGTTTAATAATGAATAAAAAAATAGGAGTGCGGGTTAGCTACTACAAACAGCATAGTGAACGCATTATTGTGGCCAAGATAGAAACAAAGCCCATGCCTACTACAGTAGTACAAGTTTATATGCCAACTAGCTCTGCAGATGATGAAGAAATTGATGAAATGTATGACGAGATAAAAGAAATTATTCAGGTAGTGAAGGGAGACGAAAATTTAATAGTCATGGGTGACTGGAATTCGTCAGTAGGAAAAGGGAGAGAAGGAAACATAGTAGGTGAATATGGATTGGGGGGAAGAAATGAAAGAGGAAGCCGCCTTGTAGAATTTTGCACAGAGCATAACTTAATCATAGCTAACACTTGGTTCAAGAATCATAAAAGAAGGTTGTATACCTGGAAGAATCCTGGAGATACTAATAGGTATCAGATAGATTATATAATGGTAAGACAGAGATTTAGGAACCAGGTTTTAAATTGTAAGACATTTCCAGGGGCAGATGTGGGTTCTGACCACAATCTATTGGTTATGAACTGCAGATTGAAACTGAAGAAACTGCAAAAAGGTGGGAATTTAAGGAGATGGGACCTGGATAAACTGAAAGAACCTGAGGTTGTACAGAGTTTCAGGGAGAGCATAAGGGAACAATTGACAGGAATGGGGGAAAGAAATACAGTAGAAGAAGAATGGGTAGCTCTGAGGGATGAAGTAGTGAAGGCAGCAGAGGATCAAGTAGGTAAAAAGACGAGGGCTAATAGAAATCCTTGGGTAACAGAAGAAATATTGAATTTAATTGATGAAAGTAGAAAATATAAACATGCAGTAAATGAAGCAGGCCAAAGGGAATACAAACGTCTCAAAAATGAGATCGACAGAAAGTGCAAAATGGCTAAGCAGGGATGGCTAGAGGATAAATGTAAGGATGTAGAGGCTTGTCTCACTAGGGGTAAGATAGATACTGCCTACAGGAAAATTAAAGAGACCTTTGGAGAGAAGAGAACCACTTGTATGAATATCAAGAGCTCAGATGGCAACCCAGTTCTAAGCAAAGAAGGGAAGGCAGAAAGGTGGAAGGAGTATATAGAGGGTTTATACAAGGGCGATGTACTTGAGGACAGTATTATGGAAGTGGAAGAGGATGTAGATGAAGATGAAATGGGAAATAAGATACTGCGTGAAGAGTTTGACAGAGCACTGAAAGACCTGAGTCGAAACAAGGCCCCGGGAGTAGACAACATTCCATTAGAACTACTGATGGCCTTGGGAGACCCAGTCATGACAAAACTCTACCATCTGGTGAGCAAGATGTATGAGACTGGCGAAATACCCACAGACTTCAGGAAGAATATAATAATTCCAATACCAAAGGAAGCAGGTGTTGACAGATGTGAAAATTACCGAACTATCAGTTTAATAAGTCACAGCTGCAAAATACTAACGCGAATTCTTTACAGACGAATGGAAAAACTGGTAGAAGCGGACCTCGGGGAAGATCAGTTTGGATTCCGTAGAAATGTTGGAACACGTGAGGCAATACGAACCTTACGACTTATCTTAGAAGAAAGATTAAGAAAAGGCAAACCTACGTTTCTAGCATTTGTAGACTTAGAGAAAGCTTTTGACAACGTTAACTGGGATACTCTCTTTCAAATTCTGAAGGTGGCAGGGGTAAAATACAGGGAGCGAAAGGCTATTTACAATTTGTACAGAAACCAGATGGCAGTTATAAGAGTCGAGGGGCATGAAAGGGAAGCAGTGGTTGGGAAAGGAGTGAGACAGGGTTGTAGCCTCTCCCCGATGTTATTCAATCTGTATATTGAGCAAGCAGTAAAGGAAACAAAAGAAAAATTCGGAGTAGGTATTAAAATTCATGGAGAAGAAGTAAAAACTTTGAGGTTCGCCGATGACATTGTAATTCTGTCAGAGACAGCAAAGGACTTGGAAGAGCAGTTGAACGGAATGGACAGTGTCTTGAAAGGAGGATATAAGATGAACATCAACAAAAGCAAAACGAGGATAATGGAATGTAGTCAAATTAAATCGGGTGATGCTGAGGGGATTAGATTAGGAAATGAGACACTTAAAGTAGTAAAAGAGTTTTGCTATTTAGGGAGTAAAATAACTGATGATGGTCGAAGTAGAGAGGATATAAAATGTAGACTGGCAATGGCAAGGAAATCGTTTCTGAAGAAGAGAAATTTGTTAACATCGAGTATAGATTTAAGTGTCAGGAAGTCGTTTCTGAAAGTATTTGTATGGAGTGTAGCCATGTATGGAAGTGAAACATGGACGATAACCAGTTTGGACAAGAAGAGAATAGAAGCTTTCGAAATGTGGTGTTCCAGAAGAATGCTCAAGATAAGGTGGGGAGATCACGTAACTAATGAGGAGGTATTGAATTGGATTGGGGAGAAGAGGAGTTTGTGGCACAACTTGACTAGAAGAAGGGATCGGTTGGTAGGACATGTTTTGAGGCATCAAGGGATCACAAATTTAGCATTGGAGGGCAGCGTGGAGGGTAAAAATCGTAGAGGGAGACCAAGAGATCAATACACTGAGCAGATTCAGATGGATGTAGGTTGCAGTAGGTACTGGGAGATGAAGAAGCTTGCACAGGATAGAGTAGCATGGAGAGCTGCATCAAACCAGTCTCAGAACTGAAGACCACAACAACAACAACAACAACAGATTTTTGAGGCTTCTGGTTTCATCTTCAGACGTCCACGCTACATGTACAGCAAATCGATGTTTAGTACCCTTATTTGCTTTAGTACCGACTACTGAGATTACAACTTGGTGCTTAGATACGGCGTTTGAAAGTACACCTTACTGCAGGCCATGTTAAAAATAGAAGCAAAGAAGACTGTGTGTATCTTCCAGTTGAACATGAGTTAACTAGAGATAGAGTTCATGTGCGAATCATAGGAATGAAATCTGCCCAACATGTTTTATAACAACCATCCCGGCATTATCTGGAAGTGGTTAAAGGGAACTGCTGATATCATAATTCTCGTTCGTCGAACAGCTATGAAATACCGTCCCCCAGAAAAAAAATCGAGTGTGATGAAAACATGTCCTAATACACGGTTGGTTTGGTTTGGTTTTGTTGTTTTCGGGAAGAGACCAAACTGCGAGGTCATAGGTCTCATAGGTTTAGGGAAGGACGGTGAAGGAAGTCGGCCGTGCCCTTTCAAAGGAACCATCCCGGCATTTGCCTGGGGCCATTTAGGGAAATCACGGAAAACCTAAATCAGGATGGCCGGACGCGGGATTGAGCCGTCGTCCTCCCGAATGCGAGTCCAGTGTGCTAACCAGTGCGCCACCCCGCTCGGTCTTATACTCGGTGATTCAGCTGTCCCTACCGTTGTTTTTTATGCAATCTGCAGTGTTATAGCTTGTCTTCATAAACCGTGTGTGAGGTTTTTGGATTCTCTCGCTCGCTATTCGCAAAATTTCGTCCTACAGAGAAATGAGTCGGGCCTTTTTTTTTCTTATAGGAAATTTAATCTTGAATTTCATACTGCGATACGTCTTCACTAGAGGTCGCAGTTTTCGAATTATTCAAGGAAGACGTACAAAAGTGACCTCCAAACGAGTCCGCTTTCCAGTACTCAGCCGTCACCGGACAGGGTTTCTAGTATGTAGTACATGGCACTCCCTCCTACCACTGCGCAATACTTTGCGGCTGTTCGAATTATTTGCAAAATTTGACTTTTCTTGGTCCTTATTGAGTGACCTTATTTCGCCAGTCCATATACTAACACTTGCTAACAGTAGGACTGACGTTTCTGTAAATTCTACTTAACAGTTCTGTGAATTTTAAGAGTAAAAAAAAAGAAACAATTACGTCGTTGTGTTCATCAGAGCTTCTGACTAAAATACTACTTGCCTGTAAGGGTTAAGTTTAGATGGAATTGTTAACATAATTAGTTTACGTTAAAAATTTCGAATATCGGGAGCAGTTGTCTCAGTCGGAAATTGTTTTACAGTACCATTGACAACATGTAGAGATCCTGACTAGCTAAGGACGAGTGTGTGGTGGGGATGCGTTTCAAGGTCAATTTTATATGATTGTCTTGAATAACAGGAATACCGTGCCATCCAACGAAAACGCATCCCAGTACAAAATTTAACTACATTAAATTTCCTAAAAAACGGTCCTGCTCATTGTTTCTGTTGGACTAATAGTTCGCACGTAGCGACCGATAGAATGTGGATGTTTCATGAGTGGGTTTTCAAGGCCAGCTAGAACATAGCGGGTGGCATAAAACGACAACGGTAGGGCAGGAGAATTTCAATGTATGTTCTCGTAACTGTTGCATCAAATAATTTAAAGAAATGCAGTAATGTGTCACATTTTCACCAAGAGCTGATTTGTATCTGTTCCACTTGTTGATTAATTACTATGTTATTTGGTGAGGGATTACGATTTTATACTCGGACTGAAGCAACTTTTTAAGACGTTGCAGTAATACTTAACGATGTATCACGCTTTTAAGCACACTTGGGGGATAATGAATGCAGCGAACCTCACGGTTGAGACACAGAGGTAACTTAGCTCCTCGAGATTCATTCATTATTATGAAGGCTTCTTGTGTTTACCGAAACGCCCAGTTTCAAAACCGCTGTCAGGTCAGCCTTGCAGCAGCTGTTATTTACTTGGCAGACGCTGTACCTCAGTCTGTAACACACAGCTTCTGAAGCTAGTTCTGGTTCATCTTTGCGGGAGTTCATAGGTCATATTTAAAAGGTTGAGTGCTGTGAAACCGCGTAATATTTCTCCACAACGATAGGGCTCGCTCTGCCATTTCAAGCAGGTCCCACAAACAGCCTCACAACGATGGCCGTCTCGCCCAGTCTCTCTGCCCAGCCCTTATTTTATTGCTTTCTGCGAAAATACGGCCCATTTTCTTCGTGAAGAAGAATCTAATAAAAGTTGCTCGGCGATAAACAACGCGTCAAAGATATGGAGATATTACCAGAGAGTATACACCGCCGTATAAAGGGGCCGAAGAAAAGCGCCGTAAATAAGGGTCAGTGGCGAACGTCAGGCAGCGACGGTGGCGATTATTTGTGGGTGGCGGCAGGAGGGGATGGCGATAAATCCTGGCCTCAAGGGGGAGGGGGGAGAGCGGGGGTAGCGCGTTGCAGGTAGCAGGGGCGCCTTCAGTCACGTGTCATCGATGCCGTCAAAGCTGACGGCAAGGGCTTTATGGTTGTCACAGAGGGAAGATAAAGCTCCGTAATGATAGACGCTGATACTCGTAGTTCTCCTCTTGCACAAAAGCTACTAGGTTACGGCCTTACGTCATGGAATAGCATCATACGTCTACTTTGCGTCACCCGTGTTGACTCCGTATTGTAGGCCTATAACATAGTTAAAAAGTAGTAGTTATTGACGGAAAATTATTGTACTTAAGGCAGTACGACCTTACGAAACATCATATGAGACGCACTTCATAATTCCTCTATTTCTTCCTACCCTCTATTAATTTTAGTGTACTTGTTTATTATTTGCTTAATATTTAACCTGTGTGTTTGTATGTAATTCTTCTCGCTTAAAGAGGAACCTGAAATATAACAAATCTGACCACTTCTGCGGCCGAGATCGCCTGTCCGTTTGCAGTACTTCATATTTATTTTCTCTCTCACTGCTTTCGTTTAAACGAATAACTTGCTTGAAATTACTCATTGAGTATACAATTAACGTAAGTAAAGCTTACACTTGCTCTAGATTTAAACTGATTAATCTTATCAATCTCTCAACGTTAATAAATTCTCGAATTGTTATTAGGTATAGTTTTAGTTAAGTGTAATTACGAGCCTCGAAATTTATGTAAAACTACAAAAAATACAGAATTGCGGTGGTTTCATTTTAAAGTGTTAAAATACACTTTATTCTGTTTATTTTCTTCAAATAAGGAAGTCAGATGATCACAATAATAAATTTTTGCAACATACGAGGCAGAGACACATTTAGAAAAGAAGTGAATATTATTACTACGGCATAAGAAGTAAACACAGTTTAGTGGTCATTGAAACAACTGCTGAAGAATATTTGAATGCTTACGGTAGACTCTTTCATTACATTCACTTCCTTCTTGACGTAAACTGTTATACTGAAAGCAAACTCCAATGAGAGTTGAGAAACATTCACACACGAGTTGTAAAAGTACTCATAAGGTAATTTATGTATGCACATTTATAGTCCGCAACTCTTTGTAGTCATCGTGCTTGAAGGTACATTATGCCAGTAGCAACTATTTAATATTCTAATCCATTCGCAAACTGACTAAGGAGAAAAAGGAATATCTATATTTCTCTTTTCGTGCTGTAAACGCTCATAGTAGCAAAATTTTCATCGCAGAGTTTTCATCGAATGTACCCAGTCATTGTTGCAAAATACTGACAAGAATTATTTACAGATGAATGGAAAAACTGGTAGACGCCGACCTCGGGAAGATGAGGTTGTGTTCAGGAGTAATGTGGGAACACCAATAGCAATACTGGTTCTACGACCTATTGTAGAAGGAGAGTCTGGTAAGGCAAATCTGCACTCACAGCATTTATAGATTTGGAGAAAGCTGTTGACATTGTAATTCATGCATAGAAATTCTGAACGTATTGTTGACATAATAAAGACATCGGAAAGTTGTCTACAGCTCTACAGAAACTGAATAGGACTAGTAAGAATCGAGGGGCACGAAGGCAGGCATTAATTGAGTGTCGAGGGAGACAGGGTTTCTAGTCTATCCCCAATATCATTCAACATGTACGTTGAGCGAGCAGTAAAGAAAACTGAGCGGAATTTTTGAAAGTGAAAGAATTTGAGGTTTGTCGACAGCAATGTAATTCTGTCACAGATGGCAAAAGACTTGGAAGATCAGCAGACCGAAATTTATAATCTTCTATAGTTGTAAGATGATCATCCACGAAATTAAGATAAAGATAATGAAATGTAGTCTAATTAAGCAAGTGACGCTGAGGGATTAAATTATGAAGTGGGACGCTAAAAGGGACGTGGTAATGACAGTTCACCTGAGCTGCTTTTTATTACATTTATTTCTGTTTATTGTTGTTTTGGGCATGGTTCGTTTTCAACAAATAGTTAACTATAATTAGCACATCTAAATAACACTATGTAAAGACAGGGCTTTATTTAACGTTTTTACCAAAAATATCGAAAAGCATTTGACCGCTTTACTTTAAATTTATACACGGAAGTCTAATGAACGTCCGAACAGACGTAGGCTACATATTTTAATATATAGGAGGAAAGTGTACTACAGACCCTTCTGATAGAGGAATCTTTTCTAAACCTAATCTAACTACTGATGACAAATTTGGAATGGGATATAGTGCAATCGCTCATGAACAACACAGGAAGGAAAAGGGTACCACATAATATTTAATACAAAAAACAGTGATTAAGGAAAAAGGGATAGTTAAACGGTCACTAGATCACAAGGGCAACGAATATCTAGAATCCTAAGAGAGGTAGTGGCAAAGAAAATGAATCATTGGCGTGCCAACAGGAGGTCATCACGCTTTTCACAACACAACAGTTCACGAGAAAATAAGTTAATCAGAAAGCATTGATGTTGGTGTTACTAATTGTGAAATACTAAATTTAGAAAATAAACGTAAATGAATTCATTGGTTAAATTAATAACTGACTGCAATTTAAACTTTGTAATGTAAAACAAGACTTTCGATAACGTAGTACTAAATTTAGAAGAAAAATGTTTACTTTTGATTATTGAAAGACTGAATTGAATTTACTTTAACCCTGCGGCAGGCGCGCTGAATATAATTATGCCAGCGGGCGCGTGCGGCACTCAATGCCGCCTACCAAATACCATTTAACTGATAATTTTTTTTTAGTTTTCTAGTGCCATTTGTAGAGGGTGTTTTGAGCCACAAGTAAGATCGCTATGACCACAGATTTCAGCGCTATTACAGGCATTTAAAGCTAGTCTTGGAAAAATGTAAAGTGGATTGAAGCGGATATGCTGTATTGTCATAATAAAGAACAAGACATCCAATTAAGAAAAAAAGAACATTTACAAAAAGTCACAAACTTTATTCCTCTGGAGGAGCTCTGCAGTCAATACAAGTCACAATGTAATGGCTGTGTTTTTGTAAACAAATCTTTCGCAACTGTTGCAAGAAACAGTAATTTTGATGTTTTTTTACCACCACAAAGACAGCACCTTCCACAACTTCTACCAGCCTCTTCGTTACGTACGGGCATTGATTGATACAGTGACAGAAATTCCCTGATGTCGTTTGGTAAAGTAAAGAGTTGAGCCATTTCTTCCAGCTGGCTCTCCATTAGACCCAAGGCCAGGTTTGTGAGGTATGTTCTTCTTCTGAACATTTTATCTGGATTATTTGCGAAAAACAGCAATTGGGAATTAGTTTACTCATACTGAGTATGAAGGGGCGATCTGTATGTACTTTCCTAGGAGAAGAAAAACTTCTTAGCCAAGATCGCAATGAATCATTGTATCGT
The DNA here is from genome assembly GCF_023898315.1 of Schistocerca nitens. Classification (NCBI taxonomy): domain Eukaryota; kingdom Metazoa; phylum Arthropoda; class Insecta; order Orthoptera; family Acrididae; genus Schistocerca; species Schistocerca nitens. The sequence goes on along the minus strand of NC_064621.1, from coordinate 314,290,500 downwards.
GGATGATCGGTTTCGGTAAAACTATGTTAGCATCATCAGATCTTCGTCCTTGGTCAGAAGCCACAGTAGGCACCCTAGTATTCATGACGTGCAATCATATGGATGCAATGTTGTGGCGATCTGTGTACATAGTACTTTTAACTTTTACTTTAGACGTGCCAACATATCAGTCATGACATATGTTTGCATCTGGAGATTTAATGGAAAGATTTTGTTAGCATCTCGCACAAGATGTTTATAATAACCATTACGAAGATCTGATGATGGTAACGTAGTTTAATCGAAACCGGTCATCTACAATATAGTGTTCTATTGTGATCTAGGCTAAGAAGCTTTTCTTTTCCTAAGAATTGCGAATTAATTCCAGTAATATCCAGATACCGGAAGAAGAAGGCCAAAGACCATTTTCTTATTGTCCTTTGAGTGGAGCAGGTGTACACATGTAATCAACAGTATCCACCCCACATTTGGATGCACTGTAGTCCAGATTTACAAATGGTTCAAATGGCTCTGAGCACTATGGGACTTAACATCTGAGGTCATAATTTCCGTAGAACTTAGAACTACTTAAACCTAACTAACCTAAGGACATGCCACACATTCATGCCCGAGGCAGAATTCGAACCTGCAACAACAGCGGTTGTGCCGTTCAAGACTGAAGCGCCAGAACCGCTCCGTCACAGCGGCCGCCCCAGATCTACAACCGACTTTCCTGTAGAAGTATCTATTTCATCAGCTTCATGCACTGTCGATAGAAAAGGCACAGCCTTCTTTCTTTTCGTTTAGCACGAAACAAGACAGAAGTCACCTTGAAATCCGAAAAGACAGTTTCCAGATTCACGCGACCTGTTTGGCAAAAATTCCGCAGGAATTTCCTTCTTGCTCTTTTTCAATGCCCCTATGAAGGTTAGCCCATTTTCTATCTGGTAACTCCTATAGTAATTGTCCGCAGTTACATTCCTGTGAGAGCCCTTGATTGGTTCACCCAATCTCTTCACAATATCTACAGGTTGATTAGATGTAAGGCATAGTCTAGAATTCTGTCTGCTCCAGTATACTTCAAAAGTTACAAGTCTAAAATTTCTTGCTATCTCACAATACGAACGACTTCAAACTTTACTTGACAGGCTTATTGGGCTTCCACTGCACAAAACCACAATGTCCGTGAAAACGAAAAAGGATTTCGTCTATGATTCTGAACTCCCGTGGGCTATAGTTACTTTTGCAGTTGTTCAGAAATGCGGATCGGAGTTCGCATATGGCAGCAATGTTGTCAACTGCAAGTCGCTCTTTTCTCGTTGAAGTACACTACTGGCCATTAAAATTGCTACACCACGAAGATGACGTGCTACAGACGCGAAGACAGGAAGAAGATGCTGTGATATACGAATGATTAGCTTTCCAGAGCATTCACACAAGGTTGGCGACCGTGGCAACACCTACAACGTGCAGACATGAGGAACGTTTCCTACCGATTTCTATAACACAAACAGCAGTCGACCGGAGCTGCCTGGTGAAACGTTGTTCTGATGCCTCGTGTAAGGAGAAGAAATGCGTACCATCACGTTTCCGACTTTGATAAAGGTCGGATTTTGGCCTATCGCGATTGCGGTTTATCGTATCGCGACATTGCTGCTCGCGTTGGTCGAGAGCCTATGACTGTTAGCAGAATATGGAATCGGTGGGTTCAGGAGGGTAATACGGAACGCTGTGCTGGATCCCAACGGCCTCATATCACTAGCAGTCGAGATGACAGGCATCTTATCCGCATGGCTGTAATGGATAGTGCAGCCACGTCTCGATCCCTGCGTCAGCAGTTGGGGACGTTTGCAAGACAACAACCATCTGCACGAGCAGTTCGACGACGTTTGCAGCAGCATGGACTATCAGCTCGGAGACCATGGCTGCGGTTACCCTTGACGCTGCATCATAGACAGGAGCGCCTGCGATGGTGTACTCAAAGACGAACTTGGGTGCACGAATGGCAAAACGTCATTTTTTCGGATGAATCCAGGTTCTGTTTACAGCATCATGATGGTCGCATCCGTGTTTGGGGACATCGTGATGAACGCACATTGGAAGCGTGTATTCGTCATCGCCATTCTGGCGTATCACACGGCGTGATGATATGGGGTGCCATTGGTTACACGTCTCGGTCACACGTTGTTCGCATTGACAGCTTTGAACAGTGGACGTTACATCTCAGATGTGTTACAACCCGTGGCTCTACCATTCATTCTATCCCTGCGAAACCCTACATTTCAGCAGAATAATGCAGAACCGCATGTTGCAGGTCCTGTACGGGCCTTTCTGGATACATAAAATGTTCGACTGCTGCCCTGGCCAGCACATTGTCCAGGTCTCTCACCAACTGAAAACGTCTGGTCAATGGTAGCCGAGCAACTGACTCCTCACAATACGCCAGTCGCTACTCTTGATGAACTGTGGTATCCTGTTGATGCCGAATGAACAACTGTACCTGTACACGCCATCCAAGGTCTGTTTGACTCAATGCCCAGGCGTATCAAGGACGTTATTACGGCCAGAGGTGGTTGTTCTGGTTACTGATTTCTCAGAATCTATGCACCCAAACTCGAAGAAATACAATCACACGTCAGTTCTAGTATAATATATTTGTCCAATGAATAACCGTTTATCATCTGCATTTATTCTTGGTGTAGCAATTTTAATGGCCAGTAGTGTATCATGAAGCATCCGTGACCGGATCAAAAACAGAAAGCACTTGTAGTTAAATTGTACCCTGAGAATAACCATTCCTGAGCCATTTCACGCCCACAATTACAATACATTTGTGAGTCTTCCATTTTGCACAGCAACGTGGAACGGTGCTACTAGGAGAGCCATTATATCAGAAGCAAAAGTATTTCTGCTGTCTCTGTCCCTCGCGTAAATCACACATGATCTCCTGTTATTTATATATCTATTAGTGTTCGCAACGACACACTCGATTATCTAAGGATCAAAAAATTTGGGGAACTTTCAAATTCAGTTTTAGTTGCTGTAGCATTGAGTTTCGAGCCAGGTAAGACCTTCATTAAATTCTTACTTTTGTTTTACCCAGCACCACTAACGAGTTATTTATCTATAAAGTTTCAGTATCATTAACAGTATAAAAATGGCACTAATCACTTGGTAGTTGATTCATTTCATTCCCGCCATCGTAAGACTATTCAGATTTACTGGAATAACCTGCAGCCTCGATTATTTCTGCTTCATCATCGCTGTCAAAGAAATAAGCAGTTTCAACTATTGTAGGCAGTTTTTCAGACTAGTCACGCTTGGTGCAAGAAATGTCACTTGGAAATGCCTCTACAATAAGAGTTACATTTTTTCACGTAAAAGTCTTGAAATGCTGTAGCTAAGCGGGCTGCAAGAATGTAGCCTACAACAATGGTAAGTTGCTATTGTTGCTGCTTCTACAGACAACCATCAGGCGTTTCCAGAGCCACGGATACTTGTGGGTCATGCAATAATTATAACTGCAGTTTTCTGCTCCTGTCCACTCCTACTCGCGGTTTAACGTATTAGGACCACCTACATTGGAGCGATCATAGCTGCACACCGCATCTGTGGGAGCACCCAACAAACACTAAGCACTCTTTCATGACACAAAGTGCTCTGTTTTCTCTCTGCTCGCAGCGCGACAGAGACTCTCCATAGCCGGCCGCGGTGGTCTAGCGGTTCTAGGGGCTCAGTCCGGAACCGCGCGACTGCTATGGTCGCAGGTTCGAATCCTGCCTCGGGCATGGATGTGTGTGATTTCCTTAGGTTAGTTAGGTTTAAGTAGTTCTAAGTTCTAGGGGACTGATGACCACAGCTGTTAAGTCCCATAGTGCTCAGAGCCATTTGAGCCATTTTTAGACTCTCCATAAACAAAGAAAAACAATGGCACACTACCGCCCTCTTGTAGTTGCTATCGATACACTTAAATAAATTTCCCTTGGCTATTACCTTGTAATTTATAATATTAACATTATAATTACAATCAGTTACATGCAGCCAGAAATGAATACACTATTACATCAATTACATAGTTTCTGTAATAAAGCCTACTGATACAGAATTAGAAGCATAGTACAAGTTATCAACGGATATTAAGCGTCAAGAAGTTATTTTATCTGCATTTTCCGTGTTACGAGGAGCGTGAACGTTAGTTATCTTTGAGACTGAACGTGGTGAGTTGATGTTAGTCAAGAACGCATGTAGGACGACAAAGATGCCTTTATCAACACCTCATGGAGTTTCAACGAGGTCGTGTGATAAGGCAACGAGAAGCTGGATTTTTCTGCGATATGAAGAAAGAAGAAAAATGAACAGAAACAGTCTCGACCGAACAAAACATTTATTTTGTGGTAACCGGTTACGGTCAGCTTTTGACCATCTTCAGACCTCACACCATGATCGTAGGCGGTGGCGGTGAATGGAGCGACTGTTTTAATTCCACGAATGTCAGCTTTTTTTTTATTTCAGTCCGATCTTCTCTACGGGAAATGTTCTCAAAAATTATAGCTGAAAGAGTTCACAGGAATGTTATCACTGGACATGATTCGTGGTAGCGCCGGTCACGGTAATGTACAGTCGCATTAATACTGAGCTCCGGACGGGCACTTGGCATTACCGAGAGTGTCGACCGTCGTGATCGGCGTATGACTCGGGCGCATCGTACTGCACGTGCAGCAGCAATCTGATCATCATTTGGCACCACAGTGACTCAACGAACTCTTCAAATCGATTACTCTTGACCAGCTACGATCCAGACGCGTTGTAGCTCATATTCCACCGAGCACAAACCACAGCTATTTGAAATTTCAGTGGTGTCAATCAAGAGCTCTTTGGAGGGTAGGCTGGAGGTCAGTCGTGTTTTTTGACGAAACGTGGTTCTGCCTCGCTGCCAGTGATAGCCGTGTGTAGGCTAGATTGATCCAGTTGAGGTCCTGCAGCCCACCCATCTGCATGGTAGACACACTCGACCTACATCTGGATTTGGTCTGTGGTGCGATTTTGTATTACAGCAGGAACACTTCCGTGGTTTCCCAATCACCCTGATAGCATGTTTTAATCAATCTATCGTGCTACCATTCATGAACAGCATTCTACGGGGTGTTTCACAACTGGATAACCCTCCCCACGTACCGCTGTTGTAACCAAAGATACTCTACAAAGTGTCGACATGTTGACTTGGCCTGCTCGATCACCAGATCTGTCTGCAAGCACTTATGAGACATCATGGGACGACATCTCCTGTGTCATCTACAAAAAGCATCAACTGTCCTTGTATTGTGCCACGAGTTGCAGCAGGTGTGGATCTGCATCCCACAAACTGACATCCGTCACCTGTACAACACAAGGAATGCATGTTTGCATGCTTGCATTCAATGATATGGTGGTTAGACTTGATATTAATGTGTCAGCATTTCAAATTTGCAGTGGCTTATCACTCGCTTACATTGATCTGTGATCTTGTAGTATTAACCACTTAAATATGCTAGCTAGACAAATTTATTCTCAAAATTTTATTATTCGACAATAATAATTTTTTGGTGTTCAGAATTATATTTTTTCGTGAGTATAAGATGTGGCTATCCGAAATTTTGAAAAGTTATTAACTGACCTATTTCAGGGTTTTGCAAACTACGATGTATCTTAAGAGGCAGTACACTGTGACCAGAGCTCACTTATAGTGCAGACGAAGGATTAGCAATTCTGAAGCATTGCTGAGTGTAAAAATCTCAGATATGTCCCTTAAGAAGTTTTCGAGATTTTTGCTAACAACACTATATATATATATATATATATATATATATATATATATATATATATATATATATATATATATATATATATGCTGTCTATCACTTACTCTTTTCAAACTCTTCTTGGAAAATATGATTAACCAATGCTCATTAGATGACAAAGAAGTAGAAATTGAAGGAGGAAGAGGGTATTTGAGGTTTGCTGATGACATGGTCCTTCTAGCCAGAGGGGAAAAAGAACGTCAGGATTTGGTGTACACCACTGAAGCTAACGGAAAAAATTATCGAATGAAAATTAACACAAAAAAATACAAAAGTATTAGCACTGGGAGGAAATAAAGAAATAAAAATTATGCTAAACGGAGAAATAGTAGAACAGGTGCTGAATGTTAAGTATCTTGGAAGCAGGATAGACACTGACTGGAAGTGCACTACAGAAATTAAAACTAGGATAGCAATGACAAAAGAGGCGTTTCATAAGCAAAGGAGAATTTTCTGCAGCGGTCTGGACAGAGAACTGAGGAAGAGATTCATAAAATGTATTGATGGAGTGTTCTTCTACATGGCGCTGAAACACGGACTTTGAGAAAGAAAGACAGAGAAAGGCTGGAGGCTTTTGAGATGTGGACATGGTGGAGGATGGAAACAATATGTTGGATGGACAGAGTAAAAAATGAAGAAGTACTGAGAAGAGTGGGAGAGAAAAGACAGTTATTAGATGTAATAAAAAAAGAAAAAGAAATTGAACTGGGCATATATTAAAAAAAATGACGGACCGATAAAAACAGTTTTAGAAGGTTATCTAGAAGGGAAAAGGAAGCGAGGAAGGAAGAGATTCCAGGTACTGGATGACATGATGGCGGTAGTCTCAAACATGGCGATTTCAGGTGCGGAGTTAGCTTTCTGTGTGTTGGATTTCAAGAAATTGCCTCGCCGATCACCAGATCTCACTCTGTGTGACATTTTTCTTTGGGGACACATCAAAGATCTGGTGAATGCCTCTACCACGTGATGTAACAATACTCTGGGAAAGAATACGGGAAGAAACTGCCACAGTGGACGATGACATGCTGGGACGGGTAAGGGAAGAATTCGATTACCATATTGACGTCTGCCGGGTCACTCATGGTTCCCATATCGAATGTTTGTAAAAAAAACTTTCAGAGTTTCTCTTCCAATTGCAGGATGCATAACATCTGTCCAATTTATAGTTCATGTGCAATAAAAAATTGTAAGTATTCCCGGACTTATCCAATAAGTCTGAAGATGATAATAAGTACTACACGAGTAATAAGGCAGCCAGAGAAGCGAGGAATTTGCGGGCATAATAGGAATCATTTCATGGTCCGCATATTCTATATATTTTGCGATATTAAGTGGAAGTGAGAGCACAATGATCTAAGGCTTTTTGGTGCTAGTCTTGAGCAGAGGAAGTAATTGAGTAATTTTCTAGTACTTAAGGAGTATCTGTACTTAACTGATTTGGTACGATGGATAATGGAATATATACAGGGTGAGTCACCTAACGTTACCGCTGGATATATTTCGTAAACCACATCAAATACTGACGAACCGATTCCACAGACTGAACGTGAGGAGAGGGGCTAGTGTAATTGTTTAATACAAACCATACAAAAATGCACGGTAGTATATTTTTTAACACAAACCTACGATTTTTTTTAAAATGGAACCACGTTAGCTTTATTAGCTCATCTGAACATATAAACAAACACGTAATCAGTGCCAATTGTTGCATTGCGAAATGTTAATTATATCCGGAGATATTGTAACCTAAAGTTGACGCTTGAGTACCACTCCTACGCTGTTCGATCGTGTGTATCGGAGAGCACTGCAACATACATCGCGTTTCTACAGAATGATCTGCCAACGTTGCTCGAAAATCTACCACTGGAAACGCGTTGACGTATGTGGTATCAGCATGGTGGTGCACCTGCACATTCCGCAATTAACACTAGGCTGACCCTTGACAGGATGTTCGACGGGCGTTTCATAGGACGTGGAGGACGCATAAATTGGCCAGCCCGTTCTCCTGATCTTACACCGCTGGACTTCTTTCTGTGGGGTACGTTAAAGGAGAATGTGTGCCTACAACCCCAGAGGATGTGAAACAACGTATTGTGGCAGCCTGCGGCGACATTACACCAGATGTACTGCGGCGTGTACGACATTCATTACGCCAGAGATTGCAATTGTGTGCAGCAAATGATGGCCACCACATTGAACATCTATTGGCCTGACATGTCGGGACACACTCTATTCCACTCCGTAATTGAAAACGGAAACCACGTGTGTACGTGTACCGCACCCCTCATGGTAATGTACATGTGCGTCAGTGAAAAAGACCAGTAAAAAGGTGTTAGCATGTGGACGTAATGTGCTGTTCCAGTCTCTTCCGTACCTAAGGTCCATCACCGTTCCCTTTGGATCCCTACGTAATTCGGTGCTCTCCGATACACACGATCGAAGAGCGGAGGAGTGGTACTCAAAAGTCAACTTTAGGTTACAATATCTCCGGATGTAATTAACATTTTACAATGCAACAAACGGCACTGATTACGTATTTGTTTATATGTTCAGATGTGCTAACAAAATTAACGGGGTTCCATTTAAAAAAACCTAGGTTTGTGTTAAAAAACATACTTCCGTGCATTTTTTTATGGTTTGTATTAATCAATTACACTAGCCTCTCTCCTCACGTTCGGTCTGTGGAATCGGTTCGTCAGTATTTGATGTGGTTTACGAAATATATCCAGCGGTAACGTTAGGTGACTCACCCTGTATATGATAGAGAGAGTGAGAGAGAGAGAGAGAGACAGAGGCCATTTGTCGCAAAAGTCTCGGAAACTTCTAACGTGATTTATTTGAAATTTCTACACAACACTCTAATAAACTTCGGATGGATATAGGCTATATATTTTTAACATGTATGTTATATGAATATATATTTACGTCTATATATAATAACACGTGAAAAAGGAACACTGTTAACAAGAAACTCGAGAAAACCTTGAGCGATGTACTCTACATTTTTACATGAAACTCTAATAAACATTCATATGACATATGCTATACAATATTTTAGACAGCAATGTATAGCTGCTGTGCTATGCTGTGCTGTAAAAAAGTGCGGTTTAGATTTCCTTCTCGGAGTGAGTTATAACTAAGATAGCAGGGCATTTAAATCATGAGACGTTTCTCTTATATAATACTCTTTCTCCTTACGTATATAATTTCTTAGAAAAGTTGTGTGTGCCATTTTGTGCTGTTTTGTTTTCTTCCTCACAATTGGTTTTAACAGAAATCTGAATAATGTTTTTACGGCTTATCAGCTTACGATTAGAATGGATGTAAGTATGTATTAAACCGGGGACCTAGAAACGACGGAGAGGCTTCGTCCCACAGTAGCCCGCAGTTGCTCAATATCACATAAGGGGCCACAGCAGTCCTCACACCACACCACCGCCCCACGCCGAGCCCAGGGTTATTGTGCGGTTGGGCCCGCAGTGAACGCCCTCGGGTACTTCTCGTACCAGACGAGTGTAACCCTAAATGTTTACGTGGTAGAATAATTATGATTTACGCTTACGTGGAAATGGCGTTTCCGCAGCACTCGCCGACACAGTGTACTGAGGCGGAACAAGGGGGACCAGCCTACATCTGCCGACGTAGAAGGGAAACCACCTTAAAAATCATCCACAGTCTGGCCGGCACACCGGACCTCGACACAAATCGGCCCTGCGGATTCGTGCCGGGGCCAGACACGCCTTCGCGCTCGGGAAGCAGCGCGAGAGACCGTGTGGCTATCCCGAGCGGGCTATGTGACCAGAATACTCACATGTAATCTGAAGTGTCCAAAAGTTTGCAATTCCACACGTTTGCAGATTGAATCTATGCGAAATACCGTCACTGGAGCTACTGTCATCAAGGATGCTGCACCAGGTCTCTCATAAAGGTGCAGGACTGAGGGAAGCGGAGGCGCAGGAGGAGGAGCAGGAGGAGACGGAGGAGATGAACAAAGACTGGAGAGAAAGGGAGATACAGAGACGGGGGCGGGGAGCGGCAAATTATTAGGACACATGCCCATTTCCCTGACTTAATTAGCAATTACTGTATTAATCATTTCTGGATTCGCTACTATTTATATATACAAATTTTAATGTGTAACGTTTTGTTGTTTTATTTTCTACTTAAACAATAAGACCGTAAAAGCTATTTTTCAGGTATGAAACACCCCTGTTTCGTTATGTTTATGTAAGATTGCTACTGTATAGATATATGTAGGGGAGATACGGTTTGCATTTAAATTTTTGTTTTTGATGAAAATCAGTTTATATCACAATAAAATTTAGGATTGGTTTTGATTCTCTATCACTGATAGGAAATTTACTGAAGATCGCAAATATTACACACACACATATTATTTGGGATAAATAAACACCACAACGGCGTATTACTTTATCGTAATTTTAAAGGCCTCCCTATTTCATAAATAATCTACAAACTACAACAGTTACTATGTGCTTTCACTTAAATACACTGTTATTATGTTCTTTCACTGAACAATACAGCAAACTAACTCGTTTCAAGATTAGGAATTGATTGGAACGACTCACAAACAGTTGCCAACAATGATATAAAGGTTTCTACATTCTTAATGAAAGTAAAAAAAAAATATTTGTATTATGATCTTTGCTTCTATGGATGTTCTGCAGACACACGTCTGGGACATATTTTATTAGATTCAACAGATCAATATATAGTCCGACTTCTTTATTTCAGAGGGAGGCCTTCAATCATACCACACTCGACCCCCATCCAAGCCCATGCGGGGGTGCTGTGGGGCAACTTTGAAATCTTCAATGGGAACCCCTGTTTTTATTGCAGATTACAATTCTACGGCAAAATCTACGTATTTTTGTCTAAAGCATTTTCTTCTTCTAGTCAAAAGTGCTCCTGTAATCGGAGGAATATAAATGGGCCAATAATCTTTATTTACGACGCGCTACTCAATGGCCCCTGAGAATGCAATGGCACGTGGGACCCTACCTCCAAGTAGCGAGGTTAGGACAGGGCAATATTTCATAATTTCCAAATCTAAACCTCATTCGCAACGCTTTATTCCTCCGACATGTCGAATAGGGGACTACCCGAAGCTACGCTGTGATCATGTAGCGAACTACGAAGTACCTTCAATACACTGCGACAGGGCTCACGTATAGTACAGTCATAGAACAGAGAGCTGCTCTAAACATTATAATTAGGTACTGCTCGAAATTGAGCCATGATCGAAGTAAGTAGTAATAAAGAAATATATATGTTAAAAGGCAGACTTGGTGCACTAAAATTCGCAACTGTAGAGCAGCATGCAAAAGAAATATTCAGCCAAGGAAAAAAACTTCTGAGAAAGACACATATGTTAACATTGACTACATATTTAAATAGTAAAAGTTCTTTTCTCAAGTAATTTGTATGGAGAGTATTTGTAGGGATTATACTCTTGTAGGAAAATATCATAAGAAGAGAACAGAAGATTTATAAATTAGGTGCTACAGAATAATATTGAACTGGGTGGATCTAATAATTAAGAGGCATTGAATAGGAAGTACTGTGAATTGGACAAAATAATATATCGCACAGTTTAACTATAGGAGGGCATCAGTTCATACACACATTCCAGACTTCAAGTTACAGTCAGGTTTGCAGTGGAAGGGGACTAGTATTTGTAGTGAGAGACCAAGAGTAAGCAGGTTGCAAATGTACGTCCATTTACTCAACAGGTGCTCGTTACAACCCTGTAGTGTGCCATCTTTGTATTCCTATTTCAGTTTGGCTAGTATTTCTGCTAGACTTGCTTATGGGCTATATCGACCTGTTACAATCCCAGAAGCTTGTATCTGGATTCGTTCAGTTACCGTTGCGTGCTTACTTAGTAAGGACTCCCCCTCCCCAAAAAAAATGGGAAGAATACTCTTTAATTGGGCATACTTATATGTTGCATATGATTTCATTTATAGAAGCATTGCTTTATCCCTTCCAAAAAATTTAAATCCTCGTTTCGCTATGCCTGGCCCTGATTTCACAAGGTCGTCCAATTTCATAATGCTTTTTTCATATGCATTAAACACTTGTACGAAGTGACGTGCCCAAGGTTTTGGCCACTATTTTTGTAATCCAGTGGCGCGATGATCATTCTGTTTGTGACGGCAATATCTTAGGTTTATGTACATTCTTTTGCCCATCGGGAAGTTTTGTCCAAGGCTTCCTGCAACGCCTTACAACCGTCCAACACCGATACTTCTAGTAATAAACAGCATAGTCAGCAAACAATCTTAAAGTCCTGCTGATTCTATATAAAGAATCGTTTGTACAGGGACGGACTAGAGGGTCGCAATAGCCTTGAACTTTGAGTGTTCTGCGTTCAAAAATTTACAAGTCATTTCTCTGATGCAACTTACGCCTTCCCACAGCGGAACACTTCAACGGCGGAATCGAAGATTTGCGGTAGTGTACCTGGGTGCATTATGTGTTACCACATCACCCAGATGGTCCGCCGTCCGGGGTGGCCGAGCGGTTCTAGGCGCTACAGTCTGGAACCGCGCGAGCGCTACGGTCGCAGGTTCGAATCCTGCCTCGGGCATTGATGTGTGTGTTGTCCTTTGGTTAGTTAGGTTTAAGTAGTTCTAAGTTCTAGGGGACTGATGACCTCAGAATTTAAGTCCCATAGTGCTCAGAGCAATTTGAACCATTTTTGAACCACATGGTCCAGCATTGTCGACCATGATCGTCTCGATGGATCAGGCTACATCTACATCTACATTTATACTCCGCAAGCCACCCAACGGTGTGTGGCGGAGGGCACTTTACGTGCCACTGTCATTACCTCCCTTTCCTGTTCCAGTCGCGTATGGTTCGCGGGAAGAACGACTGTCTGAAAGCCTCCGTGCGCGCTCTAATCTCTCTAATTTTACATTCGTGATCTCCTCGGGAGGTATAAGTAGGGGGAAGCAATATATTCGATACCTCATCCAGAAACGCACCCCCTCGAAACCTGGCGAGCAAGCTACACCGCGATGCAGAGCGCCTCTCTTGCAGAGTCTGCCACTTGAGTTTATTAAACATCTCCGTAACGCTATCACGGTTACCAAATAACCCTGTGACGAAACGCGCCGCTCTTCTTTGGATCTTCTCTATCTCCTCCGTCAACCCGATCTGGTACGGATCCCACACTGATGAGCAATACTCAAGTATAGGTCGAACGAGTGTTTTGTAAGCCACCTCCTTTGTTGATGGACTACATTTTCTAAGCACTTTCCCAATGAATCTCAACCTGGTAACCGCCTTACCAACAATTAATTTTATATGATCATTCCACTTCAAATCGTTCCGCACACATACTCCCAGATATTTTACAGAAGTAACTGCTACCAGTGTTTGTTCCGTTTCATATGATCATACAATAAAGGATCCTTCTTTCTATGTATTCGCAATACATTACATTTGTCTATGTTAAGGGACAGTTGCCACTCCCTGCACCAAGTGCCTATCCGCTGCAGATCTTCCTGCATTTCGCTACAATTTTCTAATGCTGCAACTTCTCTGTATACTACAGCATCATCCGCGAAAAGCCGCATGGACCTTCCGACACTATCTACTAGGTCATTTATATATATTGTGAAAAGCAATGGTCCCATAACACTCCCCTGTGGCACGCCAGAGGTTACTTTAACGTCTGTAGACGTCTCTCCATTGATAACAACATGCTGTGTTCTGTTTGCTAAAAACTCTTCAATCCAGCCACACAGCTGGTCTGATATTCCGTAGGCTCGTACTTTGTTTATCAGGCGACAGTGCGGAACTGTATCGAACGCCTTCCGGAGGTCAAGAAAAATAGCATCTACCTGGGAGCCTGTATCTAATATTTTCTGGATCTCATGAACAAATAAAGCGAGTTGGGTCTCACACGATCGCTGTTTGCGGAATCCATGTTGATTCCTACATAGTAGATTCTGGGTTTCCAAAAATGACATGATACTCGAGCAAAAAACATGTTCTAAAATTCTACGTCAGAGATATAGGTCTATATTTTTCCGCATCTGCTCGACGACCCTTCTTGAAGACTGGGACTACCTGTGCTCTTTTCCAATCATTTGGAACACTCCGTTCCTCTAGAGACTTGCGGTACACGGCTGTTAGAAGGGGGGCAAGTTCTTTCGAGTACTCCGTGTAGACTCGAATTGGTATCCCGTCAGGTCCAGTGGACTTTCCTCTGTTGAGTGATTCCAGTTGCTTTTCTATTCCTTGGACACTTATTTCGATGTCAGCCATTTTTTCGTTTGTGCGAGGATTTAGAGAAGGAACTGCAGTGCGGTCTTCCTCTGTGAAACAGCTTTAGAAAAAGGTGTTTAGTATTTCAGCTCTACGCGTGTCATCCTCTGTTTCAATGCCATCATCATCCCGGAGTGTCTGGATATGCTGTTTCGAGCCACTTACTGATTTAACGTAAGACCAGAACTTCCTAGGATTTTCTGTAAAGTCGGTACATAGAATTTTACTTTCGAATTCACTGAACGCTTCACGCGTAGCCCTCCTTACGCTAACTTTGACATAGTTTAGCATCTGTTTGTCTGAGAGGATTTGGCTGCGTTTAAACTTGGAGTGAAGCTCTCTTTGCTTTCGCAGTAGTTTCCTAACTTTGTTGTTGTACCACGGTGGGTTTTTCCCGTCTCTCACAGTTTTACTCGGCATGTACCTGTCAAAAACGCATTTTACGATTGCCTTGAACTTTTTCCATAAACACTCAACATTGTCAGTGTCGGAACAGAAATTTTCGTTTTGATTTGTTAGGTAGTCTGAAATCTGCCTTCTATTACTCTTGCTAAACAGATAAACCTTACTCCCTTTTTTTATATCCCTATTAACTTCCATATTCAGGGATGCTGCAACGGCCTTATGATCACTGATTCTCTGTTCTGCACATACAGAGTCGAAAAGTTCGGGTCTGTTTGTTATCGGTAGGTCCAAGATGTTATCTCCACGAGTCGGTTCTCTGTTTAATTGCTCGAGGTAATTTTCGGATAGTGCACTCAGTATATTGTCACTCGACGCTCTGTCCCTACCACCCATCCTAAACATCTGAGTGTCCCAGTCTATATCTGGTAAACTGAAATATCCACCTAAGACTATAACATGGTGAGAAAATTTATGTGAAATGTATTCCAAATTTTCTCTCAGTTGTTCTGCCACTAATGCTGCTGAGTCGGGAGGTCGGTAAAAGGAGCCAATTATTAACCTAGCTCGGTTGTTGAGTGTAACCTCCACCCATAATAATTCACAGGAACTATCCACTTCTACTTCACTACAGGATAAACTACTACTAACAGCAACGAACACTCCACCACTGGTTGCATGCAATCTATCCTTTCTAAACACCGTCTATACCTTTGTAAAAATTTCGGCAGAATTTATCTCTGGCTTCAGCCAGCTTTCTGTACCTATAACGATTTCAACTTCGGTGCTTTCCATCAGCACTACTGTGTTTGGAAGTGTAGTTTCGCATGAGCGAACTGACCACCCAACCTTTGAACATGTTACACACAGCAGTCAACGTTAGTGTGAGAATGTACCACTTTCCCGTCACCGTGTATTCAGTGGTGCATTCAACCCTTACTTCATTCTTAGGGATGACCATGCGCGACCTCATCGAACTGTGCAGGTGAAAAAGCTCTTGAAACGAGATGTTATTCGGCGAGAGTCGATTCACCTGACCGTTCCCCCGACTTTAATCCCATTGGGATGGTGTGGAATGTGTTATTGAGACTTGCTACAGCTCCTTAACGTGCACCAATGACCATTCAGCAGTTGCCACAGGCACTGGTGGACGAATGGAACGCCACAGCACAAGAAGTCCGTGCCCCCATTGTGGTCAGTATTGGGTCACACTGAATAGAATGAATTTCCATCACTGGTTATCACACACTTTACAAATAACTATGACCATCAAGAATCGAGACAACTTTTTTGTAATTATTGTTTTTGAAAAAAAGTGTCATTTCTGTTTGTTTTATTGGGTATTTCTTTCAGTTAACCCCTGTTCTAGACTAGAACACTTCTATCGTACAACTGTCATCGAGCTATGTTATTTGGCATTGACACCTCATGCGAAAGTTACTGTGGCTCTTAAGTTTTCCGCACCACTGTATATTGTGCGACGTTTCGTTAAACGCTTGGGAACTTTCAGTGCGACCAGTAAATTCTTTGGCTCGTCTTCGTTGTAGGAGTCGTGGTCGCTCCGTTTGCTGTGTGACGCTGTCGGTAAAATTTTGTTAAATATCACTGATACGAACAATAGGAAAAATAGGTGTGTTAAGTTGGATATATGGCTTATAAATACGTAATATCACGTGGTAACATGATTAGTAATTAGAAAGTGACACTATTCATTCACCCAATTTCACACACTGATGATCACTGACGTAATACTGTCGTAGTAGTGACCTAGATATGACTATAGCCCCTATAAAGTATATCAAAATGTCAGTTTGGTTCAGCATTTAAAGTTCAAAATATGCTTGACTGTGTAGATTTTACAATATAAAGTCCAAAGCTTTTCATAACTGAGACAAAGTCCCAAAGACATAGACTGCAAAATAGTTCATATTGCAGACCGGTTCTAAACATGAAAAACCACGCTTGCAACCAACCAACAAGTACCGGTAATTCACAGTCCTGCCACAGTTAAGGCCCGACTCAGTGCAAGTGTCCACAGACGAGAAAAAATTTGAGTCCGAAGCCTAGGCGGATAAATCATCACCCAGAGCTGCATATTCGATGGCTTCCACAACCCCTTTTTTTTTACGTCTGTCATCTCCGCCGTATGGTGACAGGTGGACAATTGGCGAGCCTATTGCTCTTTTGTTCTTTGCATTATGTTGTGCAAATCTGATGAATTTTGTTTTTTGAATGGAGTTTCCTTATGCTTTTCTTAGTATCTACTCTTTAGTCATTGCGTCTTCTCCCGCCGGAAGGAGGCTCCTTACCAAAAGTACGGCCCTAGTGCTCAGGGAAACCTCTCCAAAACATAAGAAATTACATCTTGTTTCTTTCTTACTTTGGTTTCTCCATCTTGTGTTTCTTTTTCTAGTCGGTGTTTCATTTCGTCCGCCTATATGTCTGTGGAATTTAGCGTGACTTGTCTATCAGTTGTTGTAATGTTGCTTCTGATGATTTTCGTCGGATAAATTTATTTGGTTTTAGCGTATCTAAATTCTGTGCATTTTTTATCGAGCTATTTTCCTTGGTATCTCTTGGCACACGTTTTCACTGTTAGTTCTAGTGGTCCACTTTTTTTTATTTTGGTGTCCAGAACAGTTCGCTGGTAATTGCAGTGAATGTGAAAATAATTTTCTCATTATGAGTACTCTATTTAGTTTTTCTGCAGTGTGCCTAGAACATTAATTCCTTTCCTACAGGGTGTTACAAAAAGGTACGGCCAATCTAACAGGAAACATTCCTCACACACAAGGAAAGAAAAGATGTTACATGGAAATGTGTCCGGAAACGCTTAATATTCATGTTGGAGCTCATTTTAGTTTCGTCCACCTACGCTCAATGGAGCACGTTATCATGATTTCATACGGGATACTCTACCTGTGCTGCTAGAACATGTGCCTTTACAAGTACGATACAACATGTGGTTCATGCACGATGGAGCTCCTGCACATTTCAATCGTTCGTACGCTTCTCAACAACAGATTCGGTGACCGATGGATTGGTAGAGGCGGAACAATTCCATGGCCTCCACGCTCTCCTAACCTTAACCCTCTTACTTTCATTTATGGGGGCATTTGAAAGCTCTTGTCTACGCAACCCCGGTACCAAATGTACTGACGCTTCGTGCTCGTATTGTGGACGGCTGTGATACAATACGCCATTCTCCAGGGCTGCATCAACACATCAGCGATTCCATGCGACGGAGGGTGGATGCATGCATCCTCGCTAACGCAGGACATTTTGAACATTTCCTGTAACAAAGTGATTTGAAGAGAAGTAATAAAATGAGCTCTAACATGGAAAGTAAGCGTTTTCGGACACATGTCCACATAACATAGTTTCTTTCTTTGTGTGTGAGGAATGTTTCCTGAAAGTTTGGTCATACCTTTTTGTAACACCCTGTATAAGTGGGGCAACAGTGTTTTAGGAAAGGAGATGCTCTTTCTTCTGCTGTTATTCATATTTTGGACATCAGATAGTTGTAATTATGAGTAAAATTAAGGAAAAGTGTAATTACTTATGCAGAAAGGACAGTTAAATATCGGAAACTTACAATCTAATGGTCTTTCATAGTAACTGGTTAAATTTTCCGAAATGTCCTAAAGTGAAATTTGTGTATCTCTCCTGTATAATTGTTTTATGCTGATTTTAGCTACAATTGATTAGTTGCGAGTGGGACTCGTGCACTGAGGGTTTCGTGCAAACTTAATTACATAACTACGAGCTTATCGACACCGGGAATCGAGAATTTCTAAGACTTTGGCCTGTTATCGGCATCGATACAGGAAAGATATCGGTTACAGGGATTCCAAGACTTTCGAAAATGTTTTAATATCAAGTTTGACGACTCAGACACAGCCGGATAAAAAATGGCAAAAAATTCTTCTTTTCGTGTGATGTAATCGCAAGTTGACGATGTCTCAATTTTCCCTTTATTTTGACTGTGAAACCATACTTCTTGTCAAATTCCATGATTCTAAATCAACGGGGAGTACAATGTAGGTTTTGATGAGTGAGTTTCTGAGTATCAAAATATGTGACATCAATAGCGGTATCTTTTGATTGCCTTGAATTGAAAGCTGTAATTTTTTACATAACCTAGAGACTGTAGACTTTAGTATGCGACGTGAATTTCAAATTGATATGTCTTCCGATTCCTGAGAAAAATTGATTTTAGCAAGCGGAAAAAACAACGGGCACGGAGACTAACGCTCAACGAAGTCATCCTATGAGGCTTCCGTTTTTACTCATGAAACCCCAGGAGTGATATTAAATCTTCGGAAGTGAAATGCGAGAGTTTTATACACATAAAGTAAAAATTTGTTAGAATAAAGGAAAGATAGATAGAATCTGACGTCCATTGAAGGATGCGTTGCGTATGCAGCACTACATGAGGCTCAGAAACGTAATCTGCCGTGTCGTTTATGTATGTTTCCTGTAATCTGCTTTCTACGATTTTGCAAAACTACGGAATATCTAAATTTAGAACTCAGGAATAGGAGTTTAACTTTTGTGCTCCTGAATCCAAGTTCAGTCTCACAATCACTTAAATATATTTTTTTGTAATAATTGAGTGGAACAAAAGGGGAAGAGACGTAGATACGCGCAATGCCTAAGAGGAATTGGGATACTGTTCTCAAGGGCAACTAATTTCAAATTTTGGAGGTGTGTGAATCAGACGAAGCTTTGAACTGTTACAGGAAGAACAATTCTACATACAGAATACTAGAGCTATAAACATTGTAAATGCGTGCCAGAAGAAGAGAAATGTATGTTTCTTAATATTTTAAGTTACTGGATAAACACCTTCACAGGTATTGACTGCTACGGAAAAGAATAATTTACAATCATAAAGCTGTAACAGATTGATTAATAGTAAACACATTAAATACAATAACAGAAATTGTAGCAGTACAATAAAAGAGTTAAAAAATTCTTTTTCGAAAGAAATGTAAAGGTTTACAATCCAAGATACAAGTGTAAGCACCATATAAGAAACTTACCATACCGTCGGACAGCGGAGTTGCGCTAGCGCCACAAGAGAAATAATCAGACAAAATGTATGTCAAATATTACGTCCTGAATGATACCAATAATCAGTGAGAACTTTCGTGAATTTAACAAATCTTAAATTTATTAGTGTTTGGCTAGTTCAAAAAACAACACTACATATAAGCAGTAATACTGGTAACCATTCAGTTGGCCGAGCCACATATATAAGTAAGTAAATCACGGAATTACGCAACTGGTAAATTACCCGGTTAACGTATCAACAATTTACAGAAGCTGGAAAGAATTTATTTTTTTTTAAATAGAAAGAAAGCTGCAGTAGTGGCGTAATGATTAAGACACAGATAAATACATCGACGTGCTATACAATCCTGTCATGGCAAGTCGTAGTGGGCTCGGGAAGAGTTAAGTGGTGCAGGACCACCTGCATGCGGCTGACCGTTTGGTCTGGCGCGGACTTGGCTTCGCTTTCGGACACTGCTCCTGCTGTAACAACCAGGCAGGTTTCACCTAAGTCCCACCAACAGAAATAAATGGTAGCCTAATTAACAGAGCAATACAAAATTTAGTACAGGAACAGGACCAGGCCTCTACCACAGACAGACTGCCGACAAGCGACAGTAAAAATTATAGCAAGAAGCAAAATAAATAAGTTTTCAGGGAGTTAACAGAGTCAAACCAATTAAACCTTTAAGGTCCCCAAAACCTAAAAATAGACAAATGAAATGAACCCACTTAATATACAAAGGCGCGCCGCCATAAATTCGACGCCTCGCAGCAAATAACAGCTTAGGGCATTAAATAAAGGAACAAGTTCGGTAGATTTTAGGAGTGCACACACAACTTCGCTGCCTGAAGACAGAAGCTGGATCAGTAGCCATAACTCTGACATGGAACCGGGTGTGAACCTTGTAGAAATGACCAGATGATTACCGAATCAAACAGTCACAGTACTGGTACTGGAATTTTCAGTTATAGCTATGGTTACTACCGATGCTCCGCTCACTCGCATCCGATAAACCAAACTGAAATCTCAGCAAACGTATCCACACAATGATCCAAGGACAGCGTGGAGTAGACATACAACTTCAACACATCGGCGGTTCCCCGTCCGTCTCCAGGTCCGGTCAGTCGCTGAAGCACACAACACACCTCAAAGTACGCGGCCGCAACCGAAGTAATAATGGTTCGCAAAGTAGGAAAGGTTCAGGAGTGGGATTAAAATTCATGGTAGAAAGGATATCAATGATACGATTGGCTGATGACATTGGTATCCTGAGTGAATGTGGAGAAGAAGTACATGATCTGCTGAATGGAATGAACAATCTAATAAGTACAGAATATGGATTGAGGGTATATCGAAGAAAGACGAAAGTAATACTAAGTAGCAGAAATAACATCAGAGAGAAAGTTAAAATCGGGATTGATTGTCACGAAGTACATGAAGTTAAGGAAGTCAGCTACCTAGGCAGCAAAATAATCAGTGTCGGACGGACCAAGAGGACATAAAAAGCAAACTAGTACTGGCAAAAAGAGTATCCCTGGCCAAGGGAAGTCTACTAATATCAAACATATCCCTTGATTTGAGGAAGAAATTTCAGAGAATGTAATTCTGGACCACAGCACTTTATATTACTGAAAAATAGACTGTGGGAAAGCCGGAACCGAAGAGAATCGAAGCATTTGAGATGTGGTGCTACAGACGAATCTTGAAAATTAGGTGGACTGATAAGGTAAGGGATCAGGAAGTTCTGCGCAGAATCGGAGAGGTGGGAAATATGTAGAAGACACTGACAAGGAGAAGGGAAAGGATCAGAGGACATCTGTTAAGCCATCATGGAATGACTTCCATGGTACTAGAGGGAGCTGTAGAGGGCAAAAATTGTAGAGGGAAACAGAGATTTTGAATACATTCAGCAAATACTTGAGGAGGTAGGTTGCAAGTGTTAGTCTGAGATGAAGAGGTTGGCACAGGTGAGGAATTCGTGGCGGGCTGCGTTAAACCATTCAGAAGACCGATGACCCAAAAAAGAAAAATCTAGGAGCGCTTCTGAGTGTCTCTTCTGGTATCGCTGCTTTGCTCAGTGCCGGTTACTGTTTACTGACGACCTTGTACCAGCCATCAACTCCCGGTAAACCGGAAATAAGTCTAGCCCCTACTTTTAAAACTTCATGGGTAGAAAAACCTTCCATCAGCACACTAGTCACCCCTACCGCCAGGTTCCAAATCGGCCGCCTCATCCCAAGCGAACAGTTTCCACTTTCCCGCTCTCACTGTCACTGCCCCGGCGCCTTCGATCTCCGCACGAAGCGCGACCTCCTAAGGCAAACATGTTCTGCTAGAGACCGTGGTGCGACCTATCGATTGCGCAACGGTTCACAAGATAGAAATGAAGTATGAACATGATAAGATAGAAATTGTAAATAATACCGTATCCTAACCTTTTGGAACACGAAATATGGTTTTGAGGACACTGTAATGTTTGGATTCACTTTTGTTATGAGACAGATTTAAGAAAAAAGTATCACGTTTAATAAGAAGACACTGTGATGTCCCACAAACAGGGTGTAGACTAAGAAAAAAAAATGGTTCAAATGGCTCTGAGCACTATGGGACTCAACTGCTGAGGTCATTAGTCCCCTAGAACTTAGAACTAGTTAAACCTAACTAACCTAAGGACATCACAAACATCCATGCCCGAGGTAGGATTCGAACCTGCGACCGCAGCGGTCTTGCGGTTCCAGACTGCAGCGCCTTTAACCGCACGGCCACTTCGGCCGGCTGTAGACTAAGATATGTGCGTTTAACGAGCCATGAAACCGATGACGAAGACATTGGCCATCTAATCTTCATCTAAGACAGTCTCTGTTCTCTCCCAAAAACACCAGGGACAATGACTTCTACTGGCTTATGTACGAGGTGCTAAATTTCCAACACTTATTCTACTTATACAAAGCCTTTTCAAATGGGAAACAAGAGCATTCCTCTTAATTTTATTAAATGTTTTTCGTTTCATTATACAATGATGGATTTTGAGGTTCCAGTCTCCACTTCAGATGTATCCGGTGTATATGTATGCACTTAATAGATGTGTAGTATTTCCATATCGCACGTCAGCCTCTCCTCTCATTTTAAAATTACATTTGCTAAAACTACATTGATTACTGGCAAGCCTAACTGCTGAAGTGTACTTTATGAATGATTATAGTTTCCCCTCACTTTTCTTCTTCTTGTGGACTTCTGTATGAGACCTACAGCTTTCCAGAAGTTCACATCATGCCGAAAGGCACTCAAAAGCACGCTCCGTATGTTTCTTTAACACACTCACTATTTACTCTGAGCGTTACAATATCTGAAGGTCATTGTACTGTCTAGTATGGATTGACGAAGGATTATTGACATTGAACCAAACTGACAGATGTAAAGGTAATTTCAGGATATCTCCAACGAACTGTGAAAGAACACTTATGTTTACAATACCTATAAATTCGGAAACAATATGAAGCTGTTTGCATTTGACGCAGTTGTCTATAAGAAGGCAGCACTGCCAGAAGATATAGCGAGCTGCGGGAAGAGTGATAGTGGTTCAGTGTAGGGGCTGGCAGTTGAGCCTCAACGTAAATAATTGTAACGTATCGCACTGTTATAGGCGAGAAGTCCACAACTGTACAGTTACACTGTTGGTGACAAATCGTTAGAAGATGTCACTACTATAAAACACCTAATAGTGATAATCCAGAGCGGCGTCAAGGTGGGATGACCACTTGAGACAAACTACAAGGGAAGCAGTTGCCGGACAGTGATACATCAGAAGAGTATTAAGGAAATTTAGTTCATCCGTCAAACAAATGTGTTCGATCAATTCGTGCGCAATGCTTAACTTTACGTACTGGATTAATACATTTGTTTGTGGTAAGATCTTATGGGACCTGTCTGCTGAGTTCCCTAGGCTTACACACTACTTAATCTAACTTAAAGCAACTTACGCTAAGGACAACACGCACAAACACCCATAGCCGAGGGAGGACTCAACCTCCGACGGAGGGAGCCACGTGAACTGTGACAAGGTGACCTCGACCGCGCGGGTACCCTGCGCGGCTTAATAGAAGCGATAGAGAAGATCCAACGACTAGTTGCGTCCGATGTCACGAAGTCGTTTCCTTGTTAAATTCGCAAATGGCGCCTGAGAAGGATTTTTATTAGTAAACCGTGTTAGCTCCAATTTTACGAATTTTCTCGCTTTGCTCTTATATCGGAGGAAGTAATATGTTGCCACACTTTTTCTAGGATGTACTCTGTTCTGACGCGTTGTCACAAATCAATTGGGCTCGAAACAGGTGATATTACACGTGTAAAATGTAACAATTCTTCTATGCCAAGGTGTGTTCCAGTCAACACACGGTACACATTAAGCAGCAAGAAAAGTACTCTGTCCAGCGCAACAGAGCTAGAGAGTATAATTTGAAACCAGGGCTTCACAACATACGTGCTCGCGGAGCAAGCTGTGAGCAGCAAGGCGCAAGCATGGAGCAGCGCGAGCACGCTACCCCCACTACCGGATCAGAGCGGAGAGTGGGGAGTCATTTCGGGTACACAACAGCTGCCGCCAGTCAATGTAAATCCGCGGCTACCTGCAGGAATATCACTCACGAATTATTACTGCGACAAATGAAACAAATAAAGGAGAATGTACACGTGCCACATAATTTTATTAGCTTAGTGTATGCCTCTACCATCTGTAGACACTGAAACTAAAGAATTCCACGACAATCCTGTATTTTAAACACTTTCTTCAACACTACTTAAAATATCACCTCCGGTTGTAGTGTTCTTCATGGCTACTACATCGAGGAGCTCCTCCCTCACCTGAAGATCTCTATTAACACCTCTAATAAATATGGCAAGCTGCGCTGTTCCAGTGATATCAGCACTTTCGTCCAGAGCTAGAGAATACGCCATAAAATCTTTACAGATATTTGCAAGCTGGCTCTGGACGTCGTCTGCCATGTCCTGTATGCGACGCATAATGGTCATGTTAGATAATGGCACAATCCGAAACTGTTCAACTTGAGCTGGTCGCAAATGTTCCGCTGCAACTACCAAACATTCTTTTATTAAATCGCCATCAGTAAAGGGGCGCAGGGATTTTGCTAAAAGCAAAGCAATTTTGTAACTCACTGTGAGGGCTGCCTCAGTTGATCTTTCTTCGTCGTCCAGATCTTCTTCGGATAGCTTCCTTTTAAGTTTAATAACTTCCTGTGCACGATCTGGTCCATCACATTTTCCACGTCCGTAGCCTTTCACGTGGTACAACATATAACGTGGCTGCAATTTAAATTTCGTAAAAGAATTCAGCGTTTTGTGACATACTGAACATTTTGCAACACCATCTTTTTCTGTAAACAGATAAAATTCCTCCCAATGGGGGTTGAACTGCGAAAGCATGGTTGGGGTTACACAACGGCGACTTGACATGATTCTTAACCAGCGAAGTGACTGTTACAGCTGATCGTAGTACTTTAAACGTTACACAGTCAGCGCGAATTCAATAGGCATGCAGCGGCCCTATTCAAACGTGCGCGCGTATTTCCCCTCCCTCTGTACTCCGCGCCCTTGTACCTGCTCGCGAGCACGTGCCTGAGCAGACGCGAGTACTCGCGCTCAAAACCGGCCAGTTGTTAAGCCCTGATTTAGACTATACAAGACCTTGTGTAAGTTCGTAAACAGTGCTATAAGAAAGAGTTTCTATTGAACAGTACTTTGAGATGCATTATCAAGGACACTTCATTGCAGCACACGTGTTTGACTGGTCCTAAATATATGTTTTGTGGAGAGACCCTGAGAGAGTGAAATGAGACTTCAACAAAAGTGTATCTGTTAAGTTAATTTCTTTACTTTAGCCCTTGGCCGTAGTACATCAGGAATAGCGTGATAGAGCCGTCCAGTTGCCTCTCGTGTGAAACAAAAGACTTCCGGCATTGCTGACAGCATAAAGAGCGGGGCCAAGACTGGCGTCACACGAATGCCGCTGTCAGCGGTGTCTCCTGCAGCGACCATGATGACTGCATGGCGGCGCAGCGTACAGTGGCCGTGAACATCCTCCAGCGAACCGGCGGCTCCCTAGTTACTCAGGGCAGGCTGCTCTCTTTCGTGGTCGAACAGCGGACCATGTACTGAATTGCGGTATGTCGCTACAGGTGTCACATGCTCTTGGTGCTGGTGTGATACCGAGATGAGAATGATTTAGTAGGCAGATGGCTGAGGACTTATTCACTCCAAAATATGTTCATTTAGGGCTTACGGCATATACTCTAAACATTACCACGGTAGCGGTTAAGGAAAGGCTTCCATTCTTCAGCTAGAGTATTGCAAAGTCGGGTGTTGCTATACTGTGCCTAGTTGTCTGCACTTCCTATATCAAGTCGACTGTGTTTTGCTTTGCAACACACAACACTCTCATCTGCCGGTGACTGGCTTTCTTGCAACTCACTTCTGCTCTGGTGTATTTTTTGACCAAATACGGTCGATACACTACAGTATAAATGTACCTACACTCTGACCCAACAAGCAAGAAATATTATGACAGTTGTACAGCCGACGTTGCTAGGAATGGTTCACTGACAATCACGCTCTCATTTGCCGAGACGATAGTTAGCATAGCCTTCAGCTACGTCATTTGCTACGACCTAGCAAGGTGCCGTATTCCATTAATATTGAAATTATAGAACATGTACCGTCAAGAGCGCTGTACACCAAATATGGATTACAGTTAAGTATTCCAAGAACTATGTTCTTTTCTTATTAGACTCAACTCCTTTAATTGTTTCAGACCTCACGCCAGTCTGCGTGTAA
The DNA here is from genome assembly GCF_023898315.1 of Schistocerca nitens. Taxonomy (NCBI): domain Eukaryota; kingdom Metazoa; phylum Arthropoda; class Insecta; order Orthoptera; family Acrididae; genus Schistocerca; species Schistocerca nitens. The sequence goes on along the minus strand of NC_064621.1, from coordinate 314,264,073 downwards.
TTAAACGCGTTCATTTCGGCCTCCTCTAGCAATACGGTGTTGGCTCTTCTGTCAACACTTCATATGGCGACGAAGATTTAACGGTCGTATTGCTCTAATTTACATGTGTCATGGCTTCGCCACAATCTCCAGATGTACTGTCCGAATTTTATCGCTTGCAGAATCAGCAGACGCAGGCGTTATTGGATGCCCTTGGACAGCTCGTCCAGGGTCAATGTGCGATGCAAAACTATGCGGCCACCGCCGCTCCACCGCTACCGCAGCCACAACATGCAGTTGCACCACCTTTTCGTCCTTTTGATGCGGCACTGGAAAGCTGGGCGGAGTGGTCACGCCAATTTGGATTCCATCTCGCCGCCTACAGAATTCAAGGTAACGAGCGACAGCCTTTTTTGTTAGCATCCGTTGGGGTGCACATGTCCCAAGTGATAGTGAAATTATTTCCCCGACGCGACGTAGCAACTCTGTCCCACGACGAAATTTTGTCTGCATTAGATACATATTTCAAAGAATCTGTCAATGTAGTTGCAAAAAGGTATACTTTCTTTCGTACCAAACTTACGGCCGGTCAGACTAATCGGGAGTGGGTTGCAACTTTGCAAGGCCTTACTAGGGATTGTGCTTTTGAGTGTGACTGTGGACTCCCTTATTCAGATACTATGGTGCGTGATGCAATTGCACAGAACGTTTCTGATGTTCGTATAAGGGAACAGATTTTGAAACTAGTCAATCCCTCCCTTCAACAAGTGATCGACATATTGGATCGGCAAGACACACTTCACTTTGCTCAGGAATCATTTGAAACTTCGCCAGCTGTGTGTCACATTAACCGGCTCGCCGAGCGAGCTGCACGGAACAGTAAACAGCCCTCGCGCTCGTCTGCGCAGCTGCCGCCAAGCTCTCCGCTACGTTTGCCGCGCCAGGAAGCAAATGCAGTGCTAAAGTCATGCCCGCGGTGTGCAACTAGACATTCGCGTGACAATTGCCCGTCACGCCAAGCTATTTGCTTTTTCTGTAATAAAAAAGGACATTTTCAAAGTGTTTGCCAGCGAAAGCTTAGATCGGACACTAACAACCATTCCAGGCCCTTTGCTTCGCGCCGGAATCGAACCAAGAATACGCGGGCTCGTGAGCCTTCGCCCATGGACATTCATGTAGTTCAATCCACTCCGCCCAGTGCCACTCTCGCTAACAGTGACTGTGTTCGTCCCACAAATAGTGTGCGTCGACGTCGCCGGAAATCACGTCAATTAGCAAGTGATTCTGTACCAGTGTCTGTTCACGTTGCACGAGACAGTCGCTCTTGTCGTCAGCAGGACAATAAACTTTTTGTAGACTTGGACATTCATGGCAAGGTCATACCATTCCAGCTCGATACCGGAGCTGCAGTTTCATTGGTCAATAAAGACACGTACAAACAACTGGGCACACCTCCATTGCGTGTCGCAAATGTTAACTAGTTATTCAGGACAAGCTATCCCTGTGTTAGGACAGTGCAGCCTTCTTGCAACATACATGGGACAAACGAAACTTGTGTCATTTTACGTACTTCGTTCTTCTTCTGCAGTGAACTTGTTTGGTTTAGATTTATTTCAGTTGTTTAACTTGTCTATAGTCAATCAGGTCCTATCAGTGAACCAGACTGTGCCTTCAGCCAGTGTTTCTCGTCTATGTGAAGAATTTGCTGACATTTTTGCACCGGGCTTTGGTTGCGCTGAGAACTATGCAGCACATTTGGAACTGAAAGTAAACGCGCAACCGAAATTTTTCCGAGCGCGCAATGTTCCCCACGCATTGCATGATGAGGTCGCAAGAACATTACACGATTTGGAATCACAAGGTGTGATTGAACGTGTGCAGGCTTCTCTCTGGGCTTCACCCTTAGTAATTTTGCCAAAACCTTCCGGAAAATTGAGACTTTGTGTGGACTTCAAGGCAACAGTGAATCCACAACTAGTGATTGCAACTTATCCTTTACCCCGCCCGGAAGATCTTTTTGACAAACTGTGCCTGGGTAAATATTTTTCGAAGTTGGACCTAGCAGATGCGTCCTTGCAAATACCGGTGGACGAAGAATCCCAGCGCGTTTTGGTGGTTAACACGCATCTTGGTTTATATCACTTCAAAAGACTGCCATTCGGGTGTGCATCCGCCCCGGCATTGTTTCAGCAATATCTGCAAACTGTTTGTGCGTCGGTCCCTACTGCAGCAAACTATCTGGACGATGTTGTGATCTCCGGAAAGACGGAAGAAGAACATTTAGCCAATCTCAGAACATTATTTCAGGTCTTGCGACAAAATGGTCTTCGCTTGCGGAAGGACAAATGTGTGTTTTTTGCTCGTGATTTACCATATCTGGGACATGTAATCAATGCCCAAGGCACACATCCCAGTCCAGAGCACCTCCGTGCCATACAAGACTTGCCTTCGCCGCAGAATGTGAAGCAGCTACGGAGTGTGCTGGGAAAAATGAATTACTATAAGAAATATGTGCGCAAAGCCTCTTCCATTTCGGCTCCGCTTCATCGCTTACGCCGTAAAGGTGTTCCGTTCGTCTGGACGACGGAATGCGAACGCGCCTTTCGCCAGTTGAAATCGGCGTTGCTTTCCAATACTTGCCCTACGCCATTCGATCCCCAGAAACCCCTTTTGTTGATGGTCGATGCATCGGATTTCGGGATCGGTGCTGTGCTTGCGCACAAAGATGGATCGCATGATCGCCCTATTGCCTTTGCGTCCAAATTGCTCTCGTCTGCGCAAAGGAATTATTCACAGATAGAGAAAGAAGCTTTGGCTGTCGTATTTGGTGTTACTAAGTTTCATGATTTCTTGTATGGTCGTCACTTTACCATCATCACAGACCACAAACCTTTGACATCGCTTTTTCATCCGAACAAGCCTGTACCTCCACGTACAGCGAAGAAATTCATTCGTTGGTCTACTTTCCTCTCGCAGTACCGCTACGATATCTTGTATCGGTCCACTGCTAAGCACGGAAACGCCGATGCGTTGTGCCGTTTGCCTGTTGCTGAGGATAGGGCATTCGATTCTTCCGAACTTGCTTGTATGTTTATTGATGCGGAAACCGATGACGTGGTCGAATCGTTTCCGATTGGTTTTCGTCGTGTAGCTACAGCCACAGCTGCAGACCCTGTCCTTGATACCGTTCTGCGTTTTGTTGCTACGCAATGGCGCTTGTCAAAGTCCCGGATCGAGGATCCGTTGGTTCGCCGATTTTTTGCACACAAGGAGAGACTTTTTGTACGACGTGGTGTTTTGCTGTAGCGTTCTGATAATGATCAGTCCAGGGTCGTGGTCCCATGTTCGTTACAGTCCTCTGTCTTACGGCTTCTCCACCAAGGACATTGGGGTAAAGTGCGAACGAAACAACTTGCTCGTCAGCACTGTACTTGGTTCGGAATCGATGCTGCGATTACGAATATGTGCTCTTCTTGTATGGTGTGTGCCGAACAACAATCCGCACCACCGCGGAAATTCTTTGCATGGCCGAAAGCCACTTCCCCTTGGCAACGCTTGCACATCGATTTTGCTGGTCCATTCTGGAATGCTAGATGGTTGGTTCTGGTCGATTCCTTCAGTAATTTTCCTTTTGTTGTCAAGATGCCTTCCACGACGTCATCTGCCACCATACAAGCGTTATCCGCTATCTTTTGGATTGAAGGTCTTCCACAGACTATTGTTTCCGACAATGGCCCACAATGCATGTCCGCAGAATTTCAGTCATTCTGCAAGGCCAATGGTATTCAACGTCTGACATCCGCGCCGTTTTCGCCTCACTCAAACGGTGCCGCTGAACGATTGGTCGGGACTTTCAAGTCACAGATGTTGAAATTGAAAGAGTCGCATTCTCGGGAGGACGCGTTGTTGCTCTTCTTGTCCTCGTATCGCTCTCAGCCCCGAGATGGTCGTTCGCCAGCTGAGTTGCTCCACGGTCGTCCTCATCGAACCTTGATGTCTTTGCTACATCCGCCGCATCAGGTTCCTGTGCAGCGGCAGCCACCGGCTTTTGCTCCAGGCGACGTTGTCTATTATCGCAACTATCGAGGTTCACGGCGTTGGCTCGCAGGGCGCATTCTTCGCTGCCTCGGCCGCGCTGTGTATCTGGTTTTGGGGGCCTCTGGTGAGGTGCGTCGGCATCTCAATCAGCTGCGCCTCTGTCGTCGCACGGGTTCTGCCGCTCCCCGTCTGCTTTCAGCGATGGTGCCGTTGGGTCAGCGCCCTGGGGACCCATCTACTGGCTCGCCTCATCTCCTGGTGTTACCGACGCTGCCTTCCATTTTGCCCCATGCCGCCGCCGTCGCCGCCGCCGCCGCCGCCACCTGTTCTCCCACCGGCGCCGCCCGCAGTGGACCGCAGTGGACACGTCGCTGCAGGCGCCGGGCGCCTCCCTGGGTCACGCGCCGCCGATCGCTTCCCGTGACCAGCTGTCCTCCGACATGGAACTCTTGCCCGCTCCGGACCAGATGCCGTCTTCGCCCGTCGGGTACCCGACGCGATGGAGGTCGACCCTTCGGCCCCTCCTGTCTATCTACGGGCGCATACACCGCATGTTGGCGTGCACCCTGGACTAGGTTTTCAGGCGTTTCCTAGCTCCCCTCGGACCGAATGGCCGGGTGCGGGTGGCACAGCCTCGCCTGTTGTTAGGCTCCCCACCTCGTCGCATACGTCAACATGGGATCCTCCCCACGGCGGGCGGATGCCTTATAACACAACCGTTCGCCGATTTGCTGGGGAGGAATGTAGTGTCACCGCCAGACACCGCACTTGCTAGGTGGTAGCCTTTAAATCGGCCGCGGTCCATTAGTATACGTCGGACCCGCGTGTCGCCACTGTCAGTGATCGCAGACCGTGCGCCGCCACACGGCAGGTCTAGAGAGACTTACTAGCACTCGCCCCAGTTGTACAGCCGACGTTGCTAGGAATGGTTCACTGACAATCACGCTCTCATTTGCCGAGACGATAGTTAGCATAGCCTTCAGCTATGTCGTTTGCTGCGACCTAGCGAGGCGCCGTATTCCATTAATATTGAAATTATAGAACATGTACCGTCAAGAGCGCTGTACATCAAATATGGATTAAAGTTAAGTATTCCAAGAATTATGTTCTTTTCTTATTAGACTCAACTCCTTTAATTGTTCCAGACCTCACGCCAGTCTGCGCGTAATTAAACGCGTTCATTTCGGCCTCCTCTAGCAACACGGTGTTGGCTCTTCTGCCAACACTTCACCTTCCATATAAGAGCACAGCCAGAAAATTCGTGAAATTGTAGCTAAAACAATTTCCTGATAATAATCTTGCCCAGGCGCCATTCGCGATTTCAACAAGGAATAGAGGAGCGATGGTGAAGTTAGTGGTTACAGAAGTACCCTCTACCTCACACCATAAGATGGTTTGCTGAGTAGAGACATAGATGTACAAATTTTCCTACACCATGACCTACGTCATTTATGCAAAAAATCCATACGACCCAGCGCATTCTGTATTGAACTTCTATTTTCCTCCAAACCAGCAAATTATACTTCTAGAACTGTGTAGTAGCAATTCAGTATAATTCACCGTAGATGGCCAAGTTCCCAGTCACTTTCTTCATCACGACAAAGCAACTGCAGTACCTGAAACTGAATAAGACATTTGGATATTTCCGAAGATTTACTAGCACTCCAATATTTTTGGTTACAACAAATCTATTTTTCGTTATAAATATTTTTCCATACAACCACTAATATCAGGAACATAATCCATAACAACGCGTATCAGATGTTGATTATATGACGGACTAAGCTATTCCTACATAAAATGCATTTCAAAAGCACTCAGTTGTAAATCCTTCTTTAAAATCCAATAAAATTATTCGAACATGAAGTTGTCGTCTTGCTTTACAAACAGCAACACTTGATTCCTCGTTCCGCTTACGCAATTACTCCGCACCCTATAAAGAGTTGCCGGCCGTTGTGGACGAGTGGTTCTAGGCGCTTCAGTCTGGAACCGCGCGACCGCTACTGTCGAAGGTTCGAATCTTGCCTCCGTCATGGATGTGTGTGATGTCCTTAGGTTAGTTAGGTTTAAGTAGTTCTAATTTCTAGGGGACTGATGACCTCAGATGTTAAGTCCCATAGTGCTCAGAGCCATTTGAACCTATAAAGTGTTGTTTACCTAAGGCGGTATTCTCTACTGTCGTATGAGCATATTTTGACCTTGAGTGATTTTGTGGTGCATGTTATTTATGATTAGTTAGATAGTCAAATGGTGGAAGCCTGTCTCCCGAAACCCGTTGTTGTAGATTATGTTCCTCATATTAGAGTAGGATGCTACAGTATTTATAACGATTATCATATTAACCATTACCTTCAGTCCTTAAGACAAACAATATATGAAATCTATGTGTTACAAAACGCCTCTTGGAGTGCGCAGAAGCACCAACTAGAACCTTTCTGGTTACAGTTAGCATTTTTCATCACTGCGTTACCTCAGACGCCAACGCAGAGACATAAGTAACTGGAATCGCTGCGAGAACCAGTTCTAGTCAATAATCCGAAACAAAGTGAAGAGCGGCCACGAATAATTCTTGCAAAAGACACGTCCCTGACGGGAACATATAGTCTGGAATGAGTATTCAAGTGACGTTTAAGATTTGGTGCGTCGAGGTTTCCGATATCACTCCGTTTTGTTGCTACTACTGGACTCTAAGCAGCTACCTAGAGGTTTTCACCACTTCTACTCTTCAAAATTTCGTCCTTGCTTCCTTAAAATCATCAAAATTTTGTCCTTGTTTCCTTATTAATTAATTCGTGGTCGGAAGCACACCATTAAAATACATATACATTCAAAAATAAATGAACCGGTGGCTGAAAATGGAAACTGATTCAAAGGATCGTGGTGTGGTTCCTGCAGAATGCATGGCCCCTGTTAGAGCGCGAAGGTTACAAAGTCTGTGGTGGAAGGACACGGTTGCACACTCAAGTGACGTCAGAGCGAGCAAGCACACACGTCGACCGTCCACTGCACTCAGCAGTGCTCAAAATCTGTGATCTTCAAATGAAGACTAAAGGCGAGAAGTGCGTTTTGGGTGGTAGCTACCCTGCATGCATCCACCGCAGACTTTGTCTTGTTAACTCGAGCTCGAAGTGGTGGCAATGTGTCTGGCCGCCAGCGGCCACTCGTGAAAAGAATTCATTCACTTTCTTGCGCTGCAGTTATTCATGGAAGAGTCGCATCTGACAAGCGAGCTGTGCTGGTTAAAGATTGTGTGCCACCGATTGGGTCAATCTGGCCACAGTAATGGCGTGAACAGTTGCGACGCCCAATCCAACCTCTGCAGCAACGGCTGCTACCGTTACTCGCCGTTCTTGAATAATGAGGCCATCCACCTACTGGGCAACGGTTTCAGTGATGTCGTGTTCCTAACCTTGTGTCATCGGCCGACGAGAACCGCCTTGACCCTTGAAAAGGACGTGCTATGTGTCCGTCATTTTTCGATTAATTTCAGTTACCTGCGCTCCTTCCGCTGTCAGGAAACTCAATACACTTCAGTCGTCTTCTTTTGATGTACATATTTCATTATTTCACCAGGACTGAGCGCAGTGCATCATCGTCGCATGCCCGTGCTCTCTCTGTCGTCATGTCAGTGTGCACCCGTGTCTCTCTAGGACAAGTTTTCCCGAGCAGTCTTACTCGGAACGCTGGTGTTATGTGGGTAGTGAATACGTGATCCGCGAAAAACTGTTAATGACACGGCGTTTCTATTTTCTACATTTTGACATACTAATAACTATTAAAAGTTTTTTAATGTGATTTCTATGTTATTTCTTGTGAACTAAAATTTAGTAGTCAACGAATAAAAACAAATTTTCTCGTTTTATGGATTTCATTAACCTCTAAAATATGTGTTCCGTCAGAGTGCCAGGATTCTGATAGTGTTCCACTAGAAGGAAAGTTTGGTAACCGCTGCTCTAGGGGCTAGCTTGGTTCCTTAACGCTCTTACACTGATCGCACCTTCGTCCGACGGCAGTGATATTCAGATCCTTCCAGTGGTTTTCAGTTTACAGCCTCCACTTCGTTTCGTTATGAATGCACCTTATGCAACAAAAAGCCGATCCATGTCATGTGGAGAAACCATTCAAAGAAACTTTTTGTCAAAGTGTTGGCATTGTCACTTAATATAGAGTCATTCCTGTAGCACCGTAAAAATCACTTTTATGAGTTTAAAGTTTTCGGTTGTTTTAGGCTTCTTGTACTATAGAAGAGGTAGCTTAAATATAATTTACTGGTTAAATAAAAATTATCCAAGTGCAAGTAGGACTCGCGCACTGTGGGTTCTGTACAAACTTCATTATGTATGTAGATAGTTCATCCATCACGGGAATTCCAAGACGACATCGAAATCTGTAGACATGTCGTTCAGACTGGCCCGGGCATACAGAAAGAACCGAGCAGGACGCTCAGTTTATATAGTAGAGAGATAAGATTTAATTAAATACGTTTCATCCTCACTAAAGCATTACTTCAATTTATATTTTGTGTCCCCATGCAGTAGCATATTTCTTACTAACCTTTAGACAGAAGATGACGGCAATGTAAGTTGTAATGGCAAAAAAATATTTTTATGTGACATAATTACCGTTTAACAATTTTCCTACTTCTTCTAGTGTGAAATCTTGCTTCTTGCCAAATTCCATGATCCTAGGTCACGGGACATACCCACAAGGTGGTAATCAGTGAGTTTGCGACTATCCATACAAGTGACATAAATTGCCGTATCATTTAACTAAACTGACTTAGGAGCTCACATTTCGTACAGTGGACTATGCATGTTAGTATGCGAGACAGATTCCAATTTAATGCGTCTACCTGTTCCTGAGGAAAAGGGTCTTAACAGACTGATAGGGAGATGGATGAAAACTATACTCTTTTATTAAATTACAAATTAACAATTTTTGGAATTTTTCTTTTATCTGTATTATGAATCTTTGCTTCCTACCAAATTTCGTCACTCTTAGCTAACGGGAAGTATCCTATAGTTTTGTGAGTATTATAACACACTATGTGACATAACGGGCGTACCTTTCTCTTATGATGCTTGTTGTCACTTGTTATGATGACAGGGTGGCCAATGTTAAATAGAAACATATATTGCAGGTTTGGCAGTGAAGTCGGTAAGGAGCTGCCTTCATAGTCTGTATCTGCAACGACTGAAATAATTAGTCGTGGGTAAAAAATAATATATAGTACATAACTTGTGTTACAGGCCTCTTCGTATGCTGCATACATATAATTACGAACATATCTGGAGAAGCATTACTTATGCCATACATGACTAAGCGCCTTGTTAGAGGTTGCTTCAGCTGAAGGCTTTGGTACATTCCTAGTTGACGTCCCGAGCAAGAGTGGACGAGAACCGCGTAGCGGCGCTAGTCGCGACTCGCGGGTACAGCGATGTCTGATATCTGCAACCCCTAACTAGTGTGGTTTCAAACGTTGATAACACACTTTTGATAGCACCGATTTAGAAGCTTAAGTATATTCGACCGCCAGGGATTGTAGAACCAAGTGTGACGAAATAACGTTTCTTGTGTAATATAATTACAAATTAACAATTTAGTGATTATTTCCCTTATTTGTACTGTGAAACGCTACTTCTTGCGGAATTTCGTGATTCTATGTAGGTGAAAGGAAAAGTAACCAATAGGTTTTTATCAGTGTGGCTACTAGTAACAAAATTTGTGATACGAATAGTCATATCTTTCGATTAGATTGACTTTACACCGCCTAGGGACCATAAGCCTTGGTGTGTGATGTAATTTTAAACTTGGTACGTCTACTTGTTCCTAAGAAAAAGGGCTCTTGACAGTGGGACGGACATACAGGCAACCAGACAGACTGACAACAAAATGATCCTATAAGGGTAGTCACCTTCGCATCTACAAAAGTGCTTGTGTTAATATTAAACGAGAAAGGGAAATGAAAGGCAAAGCCTCTCTGAAACCTTACCAGGAAAGCACCTATGACGCCAGTTGTAGCATGGCGTCTGGATGGTGCTTAACTCCAGTACCCGACTACGTGTTTTGGTAATGTTGTGAGATGATTATCAGGGCGCCAGGTTTCTGAAGCTACGGGCAGGTCCGCTGACAAATCAATAGAATGTAAGAAACATTCCTTGATTTATTGCACTAGATAAAGCATTAGTGTTGTAGTCAGCGGCCAGGGTCAGGCATCAATCCTGGAGTATGGAGAAGGTGGTGGATCTGTAAGCAGCCTTCGCAGATAGCTTACAGCGCTAGTAAGCCGTGGTAAGGCAAAGTAGTGGCGTCAGTGCCTCGGCAGGTGGAGAAATGCAAAGGCATATCCTTGAGGTGAACGCAGGCTTCTCTGGCGGCTTCCACCGAAGCCGGTCGCGTTGGGGTTGGCTGGCACGGCTCAACACACGGTGTTCAATCAGCGACTCCAGAATGGGCAACAGTGACGTTGGCCTGCAGACGTAAAGTGTGCCCTCACTAGACAGGGAGCAAAAGTAAAGTGCGCCCGCGCTTGGCAAGTGGCGACCCAGCAGCTGCTCAGCCCCATGTAAGATCCCCGGAGTCCCGCGTAGGCGTCCGGGAATAGGAAGCGGTCAGCCGGTAGCTGGCTCCTGGATGAAAGCTACCACTTCGATTCCCTGGAGCATCAAGCCTAGGCGCAGACTGTTGCAGCTAGTGAAGATGGCACCTGGTACAGGTGGATTGCAGACTTATTTCTGGACGAGGCCCAGCGTGGGGTACTTCCTCTAGCAGGTTACTGGACAACACGAGCGGTTTTAATGACAGTTTGGCCTGACGCTGTCTTGAAAGGGCGTAATTTTTCATTAGGTGGACGAAAACAGAGCTACAGTGTGAGGCCTGTTCGAGTGGCAATTAGGTCATCACCACCGCCGTCTAGCCGGCCGCGGTGGTCTAGCGGTTCAGGCGCTCAGTCCGGAACCGCGGGACTGCTACGGTCGCAGGTTCGAATCCTGCCTCGGGCATGGATGTGTGTGATGTCCATAGGTTAGTTAGGTTTAAATAGCTCTAAGTTCTAGGGGACTGATGACCTCAGATGTTAAGTCCCATAGTGCTCAGAGCCATTTTTGAGCCACCGCCGTCTGGCTTCTGTTTTACGCTGGGCCGCGCGGGATTAGCCGAGCGGTCTCAGGCGCTGCAGTCATGGACTGTGCGGCTGGTCCCGGCGGAGGTTCGAGTCCTCCCTCGGGCATGGGTGTGTGTGTTTGTCCTTAGGGTAATTTAGGTTCAGTAGAGCGTAAGCTTAGGGACTGATGACCTTAGCAGTTAAGTCTTATAAAATTTCACACACATTTGAACATTTTACGCTGGGTCAGTGGTTCTACAATCCTGGCTGCTGCGTCGTAGCTTGACTGAGTGGTACCCTCATCTACCGCACACCATGGTGGCGATACCTGTGATTTTAGCGTAGTTCGTATGTAGTTTCTTGTGAAATAATTCTTATTTCACTCAGAGATGCTTCTTACGTCAGGCTACATTGACGATTTCTGGCAGCGATCTCAGATCTCCACTGAAAAACATGAAAGGCTATGGCGCAGTAGAACGAAATATTACTTCACTGCGAAATCAAAAACAAAAGAATAAACGTAATATACACAGTTTGAAAATTCCCAGATTTTCGCGTCTGTGAAATCAAACTCTGCTTCTGGGTAATGGCTTGTTGCTCCTCGCCATGTATTGGAAGATGCTCCAGTCCCGTTAACAGGCTCAAGCTTATCTTGTCTTCAACAGCTAGAGCGATGCACTGCTAATTTCACCTGGTCTCAAGCACACCCAATACTGACAAGCTTCAAATTATCCTAGACGGCGATGAGAGGCATCTGACATCCATAGAAAATACCGCACAAAAACGTAACTAAGCATCTGCTACTTAATATTTATTTTTACACGTCTACTTCTGTGGAACCAAACTGTGTAGCTAACTCTGACCTTGTAGCAATTAAGTAGATGTAATTAACATTAAAAAAGTAATAATAGATCAAATAAAGTGTCACTGAATCCCACTCTGACGACAAGCTGAAAGTACTCGTACACGCTACCATAACCAACAATATACCACAGAAACAATTAATTGTTTCCCCAGGTACTTTCCAACAGAATACTACGGGTTAAATATTGGAAAATTATTTAATTTGGACTTGAAAGTGTGGGTAGTACCGTTATGATGTGAATATCAGAATTACCAGACTTTTGAACAAGGGTCGATAAGAGTTTCGCAAGCTTACAGCACATGTTCCTCAAATTGTCAGTTTCTAACTGAAAATACAGTTTTTAAATCATAAGATTTATAACAGAATAAAATAATTGATGTCATAAGCGAATAAAAATGTGCAAAGGAGTCTAATTTTCGTGTTGGGTGATCACTTTTTGTTGCTACTGTTCTAAAGGCAAATATGGAAGTATTCAGGCTGCTGAACGAGGTCCTGACATGTTGTTTTCATGAGAGGTTACCATCTTTTTTAGCAGCTTGGAATTTCTATAGTTCAGACTCATGAATCATATGCCCATTGAGTAAAATCAAAATGACTTTTTTAGTTGAAAGCTCGTAAATCTGAGACTTAATGTGTTTTGGTATCAGTCTACAAGCCATGAACTTACGTGTGATACAATGCTTACGTTACGTTCAACATTCTTCACTACAAAGCCATTTTCATCTGCTAACAGAAATATTTTTGGACCACCGGTTGTACGAGGGAGGATCATTCAACAGTGGTTAGTTGTCACCTGACCGGCAGCTCTCTCCACTATGACGATCATCAGACTCCAAACAAACCCTGCACTTCTGAGTCAAAATAAAACGACTCAGCTGGTCAGGATTCCATTTCTGGTGACCACTGACAAATTTTTCGCGCACCACAGTGCTGGAGGGTTGGTATTGTTGCATGTAATGGACCTATAGAGGATAAGTTGGAAATTATAATACTTTTTTGGTATATCTTGTTGGACACAGCCGTCCAGTTGAATCCAAAAAAGCAGCGCGCACGTTTTTGTTTTCATCCGGGTATATAGTGAACCATAATTTGTTGGCAGTAGCCGGGGAGCATCAAGAGGTGTTCATTATTTTTTTTCTCTTATGATAGTGGCCAAATGATGTACTGCAATTCCGCAGGCAAGTTAGAGTACTGACCAACCTTCTTGCCGTAAAGTACCAAGGCATGCACTGTCTAAACGACCCACGGAAACTTCGTGACCGATTTAGCAGTCTACACAAGCCCCATGGTCCCGGCCGAGGAAAAAGACACAGGACTCTCTATTGGACTGTTATTTAGATTGTCGGTCTATTTATTAGATCCATTTGCGGACTATACATAAATCCTGGGGCAGGAAAATTGTTGAGAAGATGTTTCTTAAAATAAAGTGATGCAAAACGTGTTTTGGGATGTGCAGATCCCTGGTAATCGCGTGACATACTTTAGTGTGGTTTGGTCACAAGAGTAGAAAGGCGGCAACCAGTCGGCATCTCATTCAAAATCGTAAATAATTCCAACGAAAGAATAATGAGAAGACATGATCGGACAATAATAGCATTGGAGGGTAAATATGGCTGAAGTGACTGTATGTGCTGACTTCTTACTACCTTCTTGTTGTAATTGGCGTTTACACAATTAACCTGCTGTGGATGTGTTGTGTGCTGTTCTGAGAGAGTTTGGGGCTTGCACGCTCGAGGGACTGAAGACAGGTAATGTTGAATCGGCAGAAAAAGAAGGGCCTCATATGCAGCAGTTACTCTGCTTTTGACGCCAAGAGTGGTGCCGCTACGCGACCAGACATCTCCGAGCGCCTGGCTTCGTCGCTCGCCCAACAGACACCCATGGCCGACCTGGCCCTCCCCAGTGCCAGGTCACCACTGACACAGCGAGGCAGGGGGCTCTCACAGCCCAAACTGAAGCACACCGTGCTGCAGCACGTCACGGACTGATCTCTTATGACCAACATACGGTATGACATGGTATCCGCTTGCATGATAACATCTTCTAACTTAACCCATCCTTGCATGACCGATCACAGTCAGCAAAAACATCCGCTACTGCTCTTACTACCAGACCTAATTATCGCAGAGTTTTTTTTCTTCCCTTGGCGCTTGCTTTGGCACTTTTTTCCCTCTGCCCTTCAAACCGCTACCCTTCGTTCAACTTTCGACACAATCTATCTCCAAATGATCGTTATAAACGGTTAACCGTAACCAGACGTACGCAAACATCGCAGTACCCACATCCTGCGACTCCTCACTTTAGTGAACACTAATCCTTGTGCTGAGATGGCAGTAGACGACCTTTTGAGTTGACCATCATGCCGGTGTGGGCGTGAAAGAAAAAAAAAAAAAAAACGGTGACGCGTCTTCTTTGCGGGACTTCTGCTGAATAAGGATTACGGCATTGGTGGACAAAAAGGGCTTTAAGGACGATTAGTGATCGTGTTGTGCTGCCGGGAAGGAAAGAGCAGGCTGCGCACTTTTGATAGGCTAGAGTAGTCTTCAATGTGGGTCATGGTGTTCCGCGCGTCTCTCTAGGTTGCAGTCTCTTATGCAGCAGCTGATTGGCGTTCAGTTTCTGGACCTGCAGAAACGCGATCCTAGCGTCGCACTTTAAAGGTACAAATATGGATCCAACACTCTGTTCGTCTACCACTGATAATTCATGGTGAAAAAAATAACGACACCTGCATGTTAGGATAATAGATGGTCAGAAATCAGTTTGAGCACTGCAGTTACGTGTTCTATCACCATCAACGTGTTTTTAGAGGCATTCGTCCTTTCAGTATAACATTCGGTCAGACCGTCACTGTAATCAGCGATAGGTAAATCAGTGTCATTTATAGCTTCCCTTTTCAACTTTTGGAGTAACTTTGCCAACATGAGGGCTCATTTTTGTGATATCGTCCAGAGACTGCGGTGCCACATCAAAGTCACCAGCACGAATCTATGCCACAGACATTAGCGAGGGTTCGCTGCAGTCTGCAGCGACGTGTTGGAGCAGCTGCAGAAGATCACAGCTCCCTCTGAGCAATAGCAGTGCCACCGCACTGAGGTTACCATATAGGGTGTTCGAAAATTCCCGTATCTAACGTCAAGGGCTTTTGGAGGGAAGTGAGTACATAATAATTTGAACAGAAACCCATGTCCGTAAACGTCATCCAATGACTCTACAGGCGCCGGTGCCTGTAGATGTATATACATTCAGGGTAATTCCCTGTGATGTTACATCCAAGAACGATGTATAAATTTGTCAACTCTAGGAAAGACTCCCTAGCCTGGAAACGAACGACAGTCGGACATTATAAGATGAGACGATTCTGATAACTCTATCAGTGGAATAAATTTACCGGTACTGTTGTTGTTAAGATTTTAGGTTAGGCAGCTTTGAGAGGTGGAAGTGTGGACCCAGAGAAGAAAAAACTTGGGCTCTAAAATGCATACCTCAAGAGCTGTGAGCACTTGCTAAGTAGGGGAGATGTGTTTCACGCTAACGAAGATGAACAAGTGCTCATAACACCTCAGGTATGCATTTTAAGGCCCGTGTTTACTGGGAATTTTTTCTTGCTTTGGTCCATACTTCTGGAAGTTGCATACCCTAGGTTCTTAGCAACACAATACCGGCACATGTATTCCACTGTCAGAGGTATCAAAACGGTTGTCGCTTATAACTCGTTCGTTTCCGGTGCAGGAACCATTAACTAAAACTGATGGATTTATCCATCAACCTTGAAAGTTACTAACGTCACCGCAGAATGACGCTACTTGTACATATATTTACAGACGCCGGCACCTACAACTTTGACGCTATATAGTATCGTTGGATGGAGGAGTTTCTGGACATGAGTTCCTATTCAAAATATTGATAACTCATTCCTCTCCACAAGTCCTAGAAGTTTGTAAAATGAATTTCCGGACACCCTCTATATTGAGCAAGCAAGGGCTCTGGCCAGTTCAATACCTCAGCTACAGCAATCAACACCATTCTATATAACCAAGGAATCATTACATATTCAGATGAAATTGTATTGTTGTTAATGATGGACATTGTGCCTTTTGTTAGTTAGAGTATCAAGTGATGCTTTTCTTGTCCACGGCAGTTGTACATTATCTAGTAAACTTATCGTAAAGAAGTTTGTCAGAGCTAAGTGAATCTTTTATTCTTTGAGGTAATAAGGTGAACTTATATTTCACGTGTTCTAGTTTGATGTAGCACCTCACCAAGCAATCAAAGAACACAGTTGTGGCTAGACTGAAGTTGTTTCACCTGATCACAACAATTTTGTTTGGAGTTTGTTGTAGATTTTATATTTTACCTTGGTTCGTTCTCAGATAGTAGAAGCATTTCTATACGTGTACGTTCCTTGAATTAATATGTTTATTTAGGTTATGTTTTTCTTAACTTGTTAGATGCTTATATTTTTAATTACAAAATTCCCTTTCTCCCCCCCCCCTCCACACATACACACCAAATAGTAACATCCACAGCTAGAGCCTTAGCTCTACATTGCGTTTATTAATACGTTTGCGATCAGTAATTTAACTTGCATAGCATGTATAATAATTAATTTTCTGATACAGGTTTTTACATTTTACCCTGGATTTTGTGGAGTAACGAGATAATCCTTCATACCCTTTTCATTATATGTTTTGTTACATTATACACGTAATATGCACTAGCACTCCATGTCTGTTATTAGGGGCTGTTGGCATAGAATGCAGCCAGATACAATACTTTTCACTTGCGTCGTTTCACTGCCACTACCGGTTTCGATATAATATGGTTATGATCAGATGGCTACACGTTTTTAACGATTGCTGCAGGAGAATGCGAACAGCCACAATAATTTCGGAAAGAAACACTTTACTACCACGGCAAGTTTCGAGCCATTAGGTCCGTCTGCAGATGCGTAGCAGCTTGAACGAACGGCCACGTAGAGTCATTGTTCGTGAGTTCTGGGAAAGCTGCTACATCTATTGCGAACTAGTGCCCCCTGAATACGGGCAATTGGGCGTCACACAGCGGTCGGCGTGGGAAGGCGGCCATTTCGTTTATTCACCTGACTGTGGCGGCGGTCTGCGCCTGTGTATAATGCAGCGGCCCAGCCCCTGGGACACGGCTTCCGTCTCAGCGGGATCCATTATGGACGGCACCGCGATCCTCGCTCGCACCCTGCCGACGCACTGCTCGTGTTGCACTCCCCGCTAACAGAGGCTGCCTGTGTGTCCGTCAGCGGCTGCCGACGCACACCCACGCGACGTCTGGCTTCTATCAATAGGTCGATACTTGGCCACTGCTAACTCTGATAATCAGCAGAAACGTGCTGCCCTAACGCGGAGAGTTTTGCAGTACGAAGTCCCTATTAGCGGACTTGCGGCTGTAAACATATGAGTATTCTGTAAAGTATGCTGCAACATTAACTGAGGAGTGAAGGCAAACAAGGCAATAATGTTAGGTAGGTGCATGAGTTCGCAGCGTTTTTCTTATGCATGTTGGTATTCCGGTTGCTATGGATTTATTTATCAACTGTCATTTTTTATTTGTAGATCACTGTCACTATTTAAGTTAGCATATTATCATTTTGTCATTTGTAGATAGTTAGTGGATACAATTGAGTGACAAATGGAGAAAATGAAACATCTTCGACATATTCTCCTGTTGCGTTCAATAGAAGGGTGACACCAGAGGAGACAAACAGAAACATTTGCACCATGTGTAGTGGTAATGCCACTGGACAGAGAAAGGCAAGAGAACGGTGTTCTCATTTTGAGGAGGATCGTTGTGATGTTAGTGACACTCCACATGTGGGGAGACCATGGTGTTCGATGAAGGTCGTTTAAATTCGGTAACTCACATTGGTCCTAGTCAGTGTACTTGAGAACTAGCAGATGTGATGTACTGTGACCATTCCGCCTTTCTGCGAGATCGGCATGCAATGGAGAAGGTTCAGAAATCCTGAAACTTCCCCTTAGAAAAATTATACATGACTGTGCTTAAACTGACTCACAGTATTTTTTTGCGCAACGCAATCTGACTTTCAAAAATCTCTACAAAAGAATGGCCCTGACTAACATTAACGTATACCTTTCGCAAATCACATACCTCGCCAAAATCTTCGTTACTCGAACTACTGCAATACAGCGAGCGCCACTACTGCCAGCTAAATAAAAGATTCAAACTACGGAAGGCACTAACTACTGATAGGCATAGTTAGCAAATGAAAGATTTTAATAGAGAACAAACGATGTATTTACCTTAATAGTCATAATATATATAGCAGTTCATGACATCCAGTCTTACAAATTTCAAAACTCCGCCATCTCTCTCCCCACATCCAATACTGCTGGCGGCTCACCTCCAACTGCGCAACGCTACGCGCTGTTAACAGCCAACTGCCCAACGCTACAATGGCGAGTATTACAACAATGCAAAGCAGCCACAGACTGCACACAGCACAGCCAGTGATTTCCATACAGAGTACTACGTGGCGTTACCAATAAGAAAACATAAACAGCCTACTTACATAGCCCCCATGCTCCCCACAAAAAATTTTACAAATTGTTTTGGGCAGTGGCCAAGAATGATTTGATAAAATTTTTCATAATTACAATAACAAAGATATCAAATGCACACACTTATTGATACAATGTTGGTCAAAAGCTAAAATTTTCTCACAGTCCATAAAGACAGTCCTGATCATTCATCACAGTAAAAATGCAGTTTGTTTTTCTCAAAGTCTGAGCAATAAAAGAAAATGCACACGGAAGTAGTGGATTTCCATGCTGTCTTGAAGAAGTAGTGTTGTCCTGCCAACGGAAAGACAGTGCTGACTCTTGAAGCATATTGGTAGGTAGGTCATCACAGAGCAGACCCACTGTAGTCCTGGTAGAGATTACGGTATTGGTGAGCCACCACAGGTGCAGACCCACTGTAGTCCTGGTAGAGATTGTGGTATTGGTGGGCCACCAGAGGTGCAGACCCACTGCAGTCCTTGTAGAAATAATGGTAGTGGTGAGTCAGCAAAGGTGTAGACTCACTGTAGTCCTTGTAGAGATGGCCAGCAGCCATCTGTTGTGACTGTGCAGGTGCACAGAGACCCATCGAAGAGTCTTGTGGACAATATAGCAAGTCCATAAACCACCACTTGTGTACTCACAAAACTTTTTGGAATGTCCTTAGAACCAGCAATGCTGTTATCCAGTCCCTTGCTGAATTATCAACACACGTGCAAACACTAACAGTCCCTACTTCTCACATATTATCCATATACTATGACCAACAGAAACGTGTGCAGTGAAATGTAACTTACAAGTTACTTAATTTGATGAACTGGTGTCAATTACAAAGGTACAAAATACATCGTTAAAGAACATAACAATACAGATAACATTTGTAGTACAGGCTTTACAAAAGAAATGAAATAACATATACAACAGTGTTACAGGAATTACGACAAAAGTAAATACATAAAAGATCAGAATAACTTTTGAAACATCAACTTTACACATGAGCATTGAAACAAAACAGAATAAATAATGTCTAAGCATATTTACAAGGTAAATAATATATTATTAATGCAAATTATATTTGAGCATAGCAGTATTCCTCATCATAGTTCATTTAGCTGAGTATTAGAAAAATTTTACAACATAAGTAGTATCAGATAAACATATAAAGACAGGAAGAACATAAATACACAAGGGTACACAAACACATACTGGGATAACACAAGGAAAGGAAAGGATTTGTTTTGCTGCAGTATTTTGCAAACAAAACTTTGTTTACTTCTCGGTGATCTCCCTTCGTTCTTCATTATTTCCCAAAAGTCCTATCTATACCTGATTTCTGTACTTTTCTCGTATAACCTCTCAGTGCATTTCTTCAACTTCATCGCAACTCATTCTCTTATAGGCTACCCCCTCTTAAGCTAACTTAAATCTACTGAGCTCAGATGCATAAACTAAGGGACGAGGCAATGCAGCAGCACAAAACAATTAACACAAACAGCAATGACAAAAAAAAATGGAAATTGGAACGCAAGCTACAGTAAATCTAAGTTACCAGGCATTGCAACATTACAACTAATACGAGCCAATGTGCAGCAACAAGAAAAATACAGCAGTAGTAAAACTACCTTAACAGAATAATACAAAGTGAAATTTAGTAGCACTATGCCTGGCAAACAGCCGCAGCAAATGCAATAATTTATATTTAAACATGAGAAAGCTCAAGCAGAAAAAATATTACAGTAAAAATGGCCATGTTTAATACCTATGTCACATCTTAACACTAGAGTGATCCATCACAATTTATTCTACAAAAGAAATTACCAAGTACTTGAAAAGAAAATTATATATGCAGTTACTGTTATTAGTCCCTTCTTATTGTTCTTTCCATTCCAAGAGCTCCTTTCTCGAAGAATGTGGATCATAAAGTAATTATTTAATAGATCTGTGGACAGAAAGTGTTCACATTAGCAAATGCTTTTAATTTTATTTTATAAAACCAATGCTGCAACACAGCTGGAAAACAGGTATCAAATGAAATAAGCATCTATGTACAAAGCATAAAAATATCGTTCAATAGTCATGTGACATTTCATAAGTTAGTAGAAATTGGCTCAACTCTCATAGAAAGACACTTGTCATAATCAGGTGTGCAGATGTAAGCATCTTTCCAAGTAATGAGCGTGTCGTATTTGCGATGTTTTCCACAAAGGAATGTCAATAGCGAGGATAATGGCCTCTTTTTTTCTCCACCTAATGGCTCTCAGCAGGGCGCCCAAAACGCATTACATCAAGGTCGCTTACCTTTCTTACTGAAATATTTATGACAGCAGTTTCCGCTACAGTGACAGTCTCGTATAAAAATATTTTCGCAGGTTGAGAATTTGTGTTACAAATGTGTAGAAACAAAATCCTATAAATATAACAGTGTTCAAAAAGTTTGTTTCAGCATTATGATACATTCGCGCATTTCCACACATTTCATAACTCTTAAAGTTTCATTCTTGGTTTCCAACATCCTTTTCCACAAATCAGAGTCCCTAACCGCTACTCATTATTCATATACGTATTCGTCGACACTTCTTCAATATTTCATCAAAATAAATACGTAGCATAATCAATTCCTCATTTACGGTAGCGTCATCTTATTGATCATAAACATACCTCAACAGCATAATACACATCGTCATCATAAAAGTAACATCATAACAGATCAATCACATCTCAGAATCGTCAAAGCTTCTTTCAATAATTTCAAGACCTTCAATAAAGTCATCTACCTCAAACGCACTTCAAAAATCATGATCCCTTACCAAATACATCATTCTAAGCTCTCGTATTATCACAATGGTTCCGAAAATATATGAACAGTTCACAAAGTACAGACAAAATACAATTTCATAAGTGTGAAATTATCCAACTGTGTAATTGCGTAAACATGTGTCACTGACATAAAAAAAATTTTGTTTCTCTGTTAAATAATCAGATAGCTGTGTAATTCTGTGTTGGAGAAATATGGTACCAATGTGTAAAGTTGTATAAGCAAATACCATATTAGCTAGGGCTCCTTGTGCTTGCCACACACATGGTATGCAAAGTAAGCGTGTACCCCCCTGAGGATTAATGTAATTATACCCTCAGGTGTTACAGATTACAGCAATGGAATGAAATGTATCATGGAAAACTTTCTTTGTAATTCAAAAATCTTTAAAAATAAATGTTTTAAGTATAAAATTAATCACTCAAATACGTGTACTGTAGCGCTAAACTGTGCGTCTTGTTGCAACATAATCTCTGTGGAAATGTCGTAGTTATCGTCCTACGAAAGCTAAGTTCTGCAGAAGTCAATGTACTTACCTCATGATAAACAAAAGTGAAATGCTTTGCGTATAGATATCGTAGTTATTATGCTTATTGGCGTGATGAAGAAAGTACTGTACAGTAATGTATTGTTGTGCCACAAAAAAGGCCGTCTCATTGTTGCTATACCAAAAAAGTTACTACTAAAACATGTTTTACTTTCCAGAATAATGCAGAAAAACTGTGCAGATATAAAACAGAAACACCACAAAAGCAACACTGTAAATTGTCACTCATTAGTAGCGTCGTGATAAAATCGTGTGGTTGTCACATAAACTAACCACTGTGTCATCTGATTTCTCACAGAAAGTACTTTAAATCCAGAATGTATTCTCAAGTAAATAAAATGTTCCCCTTAAAATCTCATTAGCAGTACTGGTAAATGTTCTAAGTATGTGAGCCTTATAGTCGTTACGTAATCGTGCAACTAACAAGCACGAATGTACACACACAATAATACTGTGTCATCTGTTCACAATAACAATGCATTCGCAATTTCTGTTTAAATACGTTCTCTTGGTTCTTGACTGGATATTTAACTTCAAATATTGTTGCATATTAATAGATTCTAAGTCTAACAAAGCATACTAGTAATGTAAAGTGAAAAGTTATATGGCAAAACAAAGTTAAAAATCAGATTATCTTTCAATAAACCGTTTTACATGTGAAATGTGGTGTAAACCTTTACTCTTCACAGTACTCAGAGTTTCAACTTGAACATAATTATCATGCGGTATACGTCGGTAAAGAATACTGGAATTTTTCTCAAGGTTAGTTATGTTATTTTTCTCCCAGCCAGCCGGCGCACGTGGCTGCCTGCGGTGCGAGTCATTGTCTGTCTCTTTGTTGGCGCGCGTCGTTATTGGGATTAGGAGGCCTAACTTCTACAAATTCACCTTGACGAGAGGGCCCTGCCCTGTTTGAAGCTCGCCAGTTCTGATGCAGTTCAAGTCTTTCGTTACGATTATATCGTCTGTCGTCATGTCGGTAGATTCCATAGTTTCTCTTCACAGTACTCAGAGTTTCAACTTGAACGTAATTATCATGCGGTATACATCGGTAAAGAATACTGGAATTTTTCTCAAGGTTAGCTATGTTATTTTTCTCCCAGCCAGCCGGCGGACGTGGCTGCCTGCGGTGCGAGTCATTGTCTGTCTCTTTGTTGGTGCGCGTCGTTATTGGGATTAGGAGGCCTAACTTCTACAAATTCACATTGACGAGAGGGCCCTGCCCTGTTTGAAGCTCGACAGTTCTGATGCAATTCAAGTCTTTCGTTACGATTATATCGTCTGTCGTCATGTCGGTAGATTCCATAGTTTCTTTCTTGTCGGTCATGTGGTGGAGAATTTCTCCCTGAATCGTAACTGCGTGCTGGACCGTTGCATCTAAAGTTATTCTGTGTCCCTTGATAATAATTATTTTGGTTCCCATATTGTTTGTGTCTCTTATTGTCTCTGTCATATTCATTACTACGGAAATTCGATCTTTGTCTGTAACTATTATTCTGCCAACGGTTGTCATACGGGTTGTGTCTGTTTTGGTCACGATTTACGTTGTAAGAATAGCCTTGTCGTGTCCAGTTATTATTTCTGTCATCGCAGAATTGTGACGGATGTGACCTGTAATTGTTGTGTTCCCGTTTTCGCGTACCGCGATTGTCAGTGTCAATTTCCAATTCTTGTAAGAGTCCCTGAAAAGCTTCAATGTCGTCTTTGCAACGTCCTGCCAAAACAATATTTATTAAATGTTCAGGCAATTTCATTAAGCAAATGCGGATGAGTTCTGAAGGGTTGTATGGTTTTGACAGGTACTGATTCATGTGCAACATGTCTTCAAAATATTTCACAAGACTGGAAAATTCAGATTGTTCAAAATGTTTCATCATTATGATGCTATGTTTTACTCGGTCTTGTGTAGCTTGAGACCAATATGCTGAGAGGAAGGCATGATAAAATTCTCCTTCACTGTGACAATCGTGAATGACTGACCGCATTCTTACAGCTGGTTCATTCTCTAAGTAGCCACACATAAATTCTAATCTGTGTTCTAAAGACCAGTTGGGAGGAAAACAATGAGAGAATTGATGGAGCCATGTTTGTGGATGAATGTCGTTGCCAGTATTCTTAAATGTTTTGAATTTGCGTGTAGTAATGAACAGCTTATAGTCAAAATCATCATTTCGGCAAGTCGCATGTTGGTCATTGTTACGCCGTTTCGACGGTTCCATGTCAAAATTCGGTGTGCCTTGCCAATTTCTTTCATAATTTCCGAAGTGTCCTGTGCTATTATTTTGTGGTTGTTCCGTATTTCTAAGTCCCTCTTCCCGTGTTGGAGCGCGAGTGTCCTCTGAAATATGTAATTTTTGTATTACTTGTGCCAACTGATCTTGTACTTCCCGGATTTCTCTTTTCTGTTGCGTATTAATTTGATTCACATTTTGTTTGAATTTCTTAATTGGTTCATACTCTTCTGTGTCAGTGATGGCTACAGGTCTTCTGTCATTCAGATCATCATCTACCTTTGTAGATAAGTTAGTGAACTGATCCGAAGGTTCGGCTACTTTCTCCGATAGTGTACTTATTTCCTCAGTGTGTTTTTCTGAACCAAGTTTCAGAGAATCTACTGTGTCCTTTAAGTTTTCCTGAGTTTTTGCAAGTTGCGTAACCGAATCGGTAGATGCAACTGAGTCAATTTTAGCTTGCAAGGGGTCGTGATTTTCATGAACAATGGTTTGCAGTTCTTTTATGGCTGCTTCGTGATTCTCTAATGCATTTTCATGCCGCGAAAAAATAGGTTGAAAATGATCACAAATTTGTGTTTTTACTTCATTACAGACTTTTTGACATGTCGCTTCAGTGTTATGTAACTCAGTAGTTAAATCTGCACGTGTTTGTTCAAGTGTGGTGTGTAACTTTTGATGCTTTTGCTGTGTTTGTCTCTGATTTTGTTCCATTGTGTCTAACTTTTGAAGCTTTTGCTGTGTTTGTCTCTGATTTTGTTCCATTGTGTCTAACTGATGCTGTGTTTGTCTCTGGTGTTGTTCCATTGTGTCTAACTTTTGAAGCTTTTGCTGTGTTTTTCTCTGATTTTCTTACACTGTGTCTAACTTTCGAAGATTTTGTTCCATTGTGTCTAACCTTTGAAGATTTTGCTGTGTTTGTCCCATTTCTTGTTTTAATTGTAATAACAATGCACTGGTGTCTGAAACATGTTCCTCAGTGCTTTTCGGCAGTGAATTTGCACCGGCAACATTCACATTTTGACAAGCAGAAAATGTGTCTTGACTTATTTGAGAAAACGGTGAGGACCAAAAACCTGAATCTACAGTATTTGCAAGATTGTGTCCTGTCATTTCGGATTCCTGAGGCGAGCTATTGCCGACCGATCGATCGATAATGCTTCCCTGTTCACTAATTGTTTCACTGTCTACGCCATTATTTGCCGCCCGGTCCATTTCCCTATGCACAATTACCAAATCACTAGTTTGAACATTAGTTAATTCACTACACGGTGGCACTAACACACTGCTTTCGTCTTCACTGTCATTTCTCAGTTTACTTTGGAGCCTAGTATTACGTTTTTCACACGCCATTATTGTCACAATATTTCATATGACAACAAAGAAAAGCACAATTTGAAGAGCAAAATAAGAAAACACATTAACATAGCACTGAAAATAATATTTAGTTAATTGCAAGTGCAGCTGTGAAATACTTGGTGCAAATCTACATGCATGCCACAACAACAATGAAAGACTGCTACTACAATGGAGATTCTCTCTACAATTACACACTAGCAATAAACAATAGCTACACTAATTACACAAACTACAAGAAAAAAATCAGAAGATTCCAGTGAGGTTTCCTGGCAGGGTCGCCATATTAAACTTCCTCTTGGAAAAATTATAGATGACTGTGCTTAAACTGACACACAATATTTTTTAGCGCAACGCAATCTGACTTTCAAAAATCTCTACAAAAGAATGGCCCTGACTAACATTAACCTATACCTTTCACAAATCACTTACGTCACCAAAATCTTCGTTACTCGAACTACTGCAATACAGCGAGCGCCACTAGTG
Source organism: Schistocerca nitens (assembly GCF_023898315.1). NCBI lineage: Eukaryota > Metazoa > Arthropoda > Insecta > Orthoptera > Acrididae > Schistocerca > Schistocerca nitens. The sequence continues at coordinate 314,238,100 of NC_064621.1, read as the reverse complement.
CCAGCTAAATAAAAGATTCAAACTACTGAAGAGACTAACAACTGATAGGCATAGGTAGAAAATGAAAGACTTTGATAGAGAACAAACAATGTATTTACCTTAATAGTCATAATATATATAGCAGTTCATGACATCCAGTGTTACAAATTTCCAAACTCCGCCATCTCTCCCCCCACATCCACCACTGCTGGCGGCTCACCTCCAACTGCGCAACGCTACGTGCTGTTCGCATCCAGCTGCCCAACACTACAATGGCAGACAACAATGCAAACTAGCCACAGACTGCACACAGCACAGCCAGTGATTTTCATACAGCGCGCTATGTAATGTTGCCAATAAGAAAATGTAAACTACCTACTTACAATCCTTGTGTCGGTGCTGCATGCTCTAAGCAAAAACCACAGTAGTCAACTGGTGGCTATACATACATTTCAGCTTGGTCGTCGTCAATTGACTCGTGAAAAACGTCGAACTTTCCTTGAGTGTATTGGAACTTGTGGTCAGAAGTGGTGTGTTTGTGATGATGTAAGGAAAAGAAGGGAATGGTAGAGCCCGAACAGAGAAACAACTACCGACACAAAGACCTGCGCGCATCCAAAAAAAGATAATGTTTTGTGTCTGGTGGAACAACGATGGTTTGGTGCGTTACATTGCTTTCCCAATGTTTAGCCATCACTTCCGACATTCAGTTTCAGCAAGTAATACGTCTTGCAGGCGCAATCCAGAAACAACGACCAGGAAGACTGTATGAAGTGATGCTTCTCGACGATAATGCCCGCCCGCATTCTGCCAGACTGACAAAAAGCACTAAACTGGGGTTGGGTTGGGAAGTCACTTCCGCCAACTTATTGCTCTGACTTTGTGCCCTCACATTTTCACCTTTACCGCTCTCTATCGAACAACCATCAAGAGACCTTCTTTCCGGGTGAAAATGAGTTCAGAATATGCCTCGACGAATTCTCTACTTCAAAATCATGTGATTTCTACAGTCGTTATTCAAGCCTTGGCAGACTGTTGTAAACAGTGAAGGAGAAAATAATATTAATGATTAAAGTTTGTGTTATGTTTATCTGTTTTGTTTATTAAACGTACGGGAAAAACGTTAGCAACTTATGCACCAAAGCAATACTTATCTGCTCTTGAAAGTGTTTGAATGACTAATGTCAAGCACTATCTTTCTCCGACGTTTGACTTGCACTATCTGATTAAAAGTACCCGGACGCCACTATGTATTTCAGAATTGACCACCAGATGTCACGAGAGGCAGATCCGCCAGTGTAAAAAGGAGCGTGGAGTGTTGTGTTGTCAATGTAGAAACAGTAACTAGAGAATGATTCGGTCAGGAGGGTTCACTGACTTTTGGCATCATCGGACGTCACCTGAGTAGGACTGTCCACTGGGAGTTAAAACGAATGTGGTACAGTGGTGCAACTCCTGTAGGCCACACATTTCTGTAGTGTATGCTGAGAGACGTTTCAAATGGTGTAAAGAGCGACGTAATTGGACAGTGGATGCCTTGAAACAAGTGATGGCTCGCAGTATAACAGTGGCAAGCTAGTGGAAGGGTTTGCTTTCGGCGAATGTCTGGAGAACGCTATATGCCATCATGTCAGACCTACAGAGGAAAAAGTTAGGGGTGTAGGGTTGTTTTTCGTGGTTAGGGTGTGATTTGCTTAATGTGCTTAAGAAAACGTTAAATACAGATACCATTTACAGCATTGTGTACTGTAAACAAGAGACGAAAAGTTCTGAGATGGGATTGTTTGTATCTGCCAGAAAATGTACCGTATCATTAAGCACCATGGACACTAACATTCCCGAAGCGGCGTGACCCGCCTAGATCCCGACCTGAACCCAAATGTCCAGCACAGGTGAAGCCGTTATAATGGTGATTCGTGTACACACCTCATTTTAATGTCCACTAGTAACAATACGTATATTTGTGATCGTATTGTGTATTATACTTCTTCGTTTTGCGTCAGAAATAAATAGGCCTTTCTATAACAAATCTTAGCCAGAAAATTTGTCTTTTGTCAAGTCCTGACTTTGGTTAGCTCGTATCTCACTTTCGGTTCTCGGTAAGGTCCATTACGGTCAAACGTTACGTGACAGTGTGTTGGTAGCATTGTTTGTTTTTGCCTCTTATGCGCTAAAACAGTACATATTTGCAGCTTAGTATGACGAAAATTCCTGGGGTCTCAGGTTTTCTGTACCTGACTCCAGATACAAATTTACAAATTACATATACAGCTCCCCCCTGCCCCCCCCCCTCAACACACAAACAGTCATTCACTAATTATGAAGTTCATAACAGATACTTAAAACCTTATAGCTTTTCGAAAGCTATTACATTGAATTGGCGCGAACTGTGGCTGCAAAAGTCTATAACAATACAAAAGCACCGTCAGTCTGCTACAAGCACGAGCTTCATGAATAACAACTGCTAAGAATGTTGCAGCTAGTTAAAGAGTTAAAGCTGTTAAGCGAGGAACGTGGTCAGAGAGCGAGACAACACACACAGTGCTCTTAAATTGAGAGAGGGAAAGGTCCAGCAAAACGGAGAAATAGTTTACTGGAGGTTTCTTATCACCCTTGCCTTGGTCCCCAGACGTTTTACAAAAGCCGACATCTCCAGCGTGCCACGTGGGAAGATAATTGCGCTGGTTATATCGCCCAGGGTCTTTCTGTTGCTCAAGATCAGTATGATACTATGCACTTATCCAGTTTTACAGAATTATCTCGGGACTGATCTGTTCTAATACGGGATCATTACCGGACCATAACTTTGAGATAGCTCAATTACAGGAGAAAACAAACATCTGACTAGCCGAGTTGTCCTGTGGATCTCTTGAACTGAACTTAAGGCGAAATTAAACTAAGCTATGAACCTGCCTGAGCTTCAAAGTGATTTTGGAAAATAATGAGTGCAGATTAAAGATTACGGTTAAACTGATCTGAGAAAGAAGGCTGCTGGTAATAGGGAATTGTAGTAGTATGAGATAACGCATTTCCAAATCAGAACACTCTAAGCTGTCTACACAAAGAGGCACTGAGACATTATGAGGCCTAAAAGCAGAAAGAAATTAGCCAAATGTTTGATAGCTTTTCTGATTGTTACCGGGTATAAGTAGTGCAAAAGGAGGCAAAGTATCTGCTACAACTAATATGTATCTGATAGCATTTTTCCTATGAGGAAGGTGAGCAAATAACCCATAAAACATTATCCATGGGTTTTTCTTCTCGGGATAAGTGGAGAAGAACACAACAAGTATTGTAATTAGGCTTACAGATCGTACACAACTCACACTTATTGACCAGTTGAAGGCCAGGTGAAGTGTTCTTTTGTTTTCATCGTAGTTTATAAATACCTAAAGGTCCTCCAAACAAAAATATATGGAAATACTGAAAAACAGCAGAAACAAATTCCTTGGAGACACTAATTTTCAATTTACTATAATAACGGGTGCGATTACAAACAAACAATTTTTGTAGTTGGTAGCCCTGAATTTGTTCACAAGCGAGAAGTTCTTGTTTAATACCTCAGGTTAACTAAGCCTATATCTGGACCCCCATCCTGGTTTCCCCTTCAGTTGTCGAATAGCGAAGGTATTTTGGTTAATACTGCCGAAATCCACGCTCCATATTCGGTATGTACAAACGGCTCCTGATCATTGCAATCGACCTGATCACTACGATTATCTGATCCCTTTATAATTACATGCTTTATTGAAAAGGCAGACAGCTGAATCCGCAATGAAACCAGTTTTACTAGGTCTCGAAAGAACACAGCTTAAGGGCTGGTTGTCACTTTCAGACATCTACATCTTCATCTGCATGTACATTGATACTCAGCAAATGACATTTAAGTGCCTGCAGAGGCTTCATCAATCCACTTTCACAATTCTCTATTATTCCAATCTCGTATAGTGCGTGGAAAGAACAAACACCTATATCTTTCCGTACGTGCTCTGATTTCCCTCATTTTATTATGGTGATCGTTTCTCCCTATGTAGGTCGTTGTAAACAAAATATTTTCGCATTCAGAGCAGAACGTTGGTGCTTGGAATTTCGTGACAATATTCCGTCATCACGGAAAATGCCTTTCTTGTAATGAAGTTCAGCCCAAATCCTGTATCATTCCTGCGACACTCTCTCCCATATTTCGCGGTAATACAACACGTGTTGCCCTTTGAACTTTTTCGATGTACTCCCTCAGTCCTATCTGGTAAGGATCCCACACCACGCATCGGTATTCTAAAAGAGGACGGAGAAGCGTAGTGTAGGCAGTGTCCTTAGTAGATCTGTTACATTTTCTAAGTGTGCTGCCAACAGAACGCAGTCTTTGATTCGCCTTCCTCATTACATTTTCTATGTGTTCCTTCCAATTTAAGTTGTTCCCAATTGTAATTACCAGTATTTACACTACTGGCCATTAAAACTGCTACACCACGAAGATGACACGCTACAGACACGAAATTTAACCGACGGGAAGAAGATGCTGTGACATGCTAATGATTAGCTTTTCAGTACATTCACACAAGATTGGCGCCGGTGGCGACACCTACAACGTGCTGACAAGAGGAAAGTTTCCAACCGATTTCTCACACACAAATAGTAGTAGACCGGCGTTGGCTGGTGAAACGTTGTTGTAATGCTCGTGTAAGGAGGAGAAATGCGTACCAGCAGGGTTCCGACTTTGATAAAGGTTGGATTGTAGCCTATCGCGATTGCGGTTTATCGTATCGCTCGCGTTGGTCGAGGTCCAATGACTGTTAGGAGAATATCGTATCGGTGGGTTCGGGAGGGTAGTACGAAACGCCGTGCTGGATCCCAACGGCCTCGTATCACTAGCAGTCGAGATGACAGGCATCTTATTCGCATGGCTGTAACGGATCGTGCAGCCACGTCTCGATCCATGAGTCAACAGATGAGGACGTTTGCAAGACAACGACCATATGCACGAACAGTTCGAGGACGTTCGTAGCAGCGTGGACTATCAGCTCGGAGACCATGGCTCCGGTTACCCTCGACGCTGCATCACAGACAGGAGCGCCTGCGATGGTGTACTCAACGACGAACCTGGGTGTACGAATGACAAAACGTCATTTTTTCGGATGAATCCAGGTTCTGACTACAGCATCATGATGGTTGCATCCGTATTTGGCGACATCGCGGTGAACGCACATTGGAAGCGTGTATTCGTCATCGTCATACTGGCGTATCACTCGGCGTGATGGTATGGGGTGCCATTGGTTACACGACTTTATTAGTCGATAAACCACTGCGTCACCTGCAAACAACCTAAGTCAGACGCTCAGATTGTCTCCCAAATCTTTTATATAAATGAGGAACAGAAAAGGGCCTGTAATACTACCTTCGGGAACCCCAGAAATGATAATTCCTTATGTTCAAGATAAAGCGTAAGTTTTTACCAGCTGAAAAGGACTGAAAAGGAATGCTAGAATTTCTAACTAGACGGAATATTTCGTTTCAGTGACAGGCAAAACTGTGGAAATGTATGCGAGTCGTAATCTGACGCATTCGTGCTCCAGAAAGAGTACAGCTACAACCATAGACTTGGTGGCATCTATTTGCACTGTAAGGGGACATAAACAACTTGTAGCTAAAATGTGAGCAATTTTTGTGTAAGTTTAAGAGCTTCGAAGATCGCCTGCTGACTTACCAATGAAAAACACTCCCTTTACGTCACAGCTGATTCAAGGGCGTCGCTAATTGGACAAAGTTAGACACAAATTATCTAAAAGTACCTTTCTTATTTATTTTTGGAGGAAAATTCTGAATAGCTTTGATGTTCCTTGGTTCAGTTCTCAAGTGGTAATGAGAAACTAAATGCCGTAAAAAGGAGATTTCATGACAGGGTGGTATAACAGTTATGCCTGCTTCTTGCAAATGAACGAAAACTTGGCACATATTCCTTGTTCCTGGAATGCTCCATCATATAACACTAGATCATCAAGGTAACTATAAACACACACAAACCTTTTTTGAGACAACAGTCATCTGATAAATTTGATACTCACGCCACGAATTTCTCTCATGTGCCAAACTTTTCACCTTAGAGTAGCACCTGCAACCTACATTCTTAAGTATTTGCTTCATGTATTACAAATTTCTGTATTCCTCTATAGCTTTTACCCTCTTATCTCCCTCTAGTACCATGGAAGTAGATTCTCACGGCCACAAATGACCTCTTTGCTACTGCTAGTCTGATTTTTAAGTCCGTCATGTTCCGTCCGTCATGGGCTATTTTGCTGCATAGGTAGTAAAATACCCTAATTTCCTCTACTTCATGTAAGCAGATTCCGATGTTAAGTTTCTCGCCGTTGTCATTTCTGACACTTCTCGTTACTTTCATTTTTCTTCGACTTCCTATCGATCCATATTGCAAAGTCAATAGAATGGACATTTCATTCAAAAGATTCTGTAACTATTTTTTACGGCAGATAGGTGGAAGAGCCATCGCAAAACAAGCTGCTGACAATTTAATGTACGGAAGAACGGAAAAGAAAATTGAGGATCTGTTAAATGATGAATAATTTGCCTATAAGGAAGCTACAGATACTACAGAAGCAGTTCTCACTCAGCACTTGGTAAAGAAAGAAAGAACGAAGAAAAATCAAGCTACGATCATAGGATTTGTACATATAGGAAAAGCGTAACGCCGACCGCGGTGGTTTGGTAGTTCTAGGCGCTCAGTCCGGAACCGCGCGACTGCTACGGTCGCAGGTTCGAATCCTGCCTCGGGCATGGATGTGTGTGATGTCCTTAGGTTAGTTAGATTTAAGTAGTTCTAAGTTCTAGGGGACTGATGACCACAGAAGTTAAGTCCCATAGTGCTCAGAGCCAATTGAACCATTTTTTGAAAAGCGTAACATAGTTTGAAATTGTGCAAAATGCGGGAAATTCTGTTAAAAAACTTGTACGCTACAAGGAAAGGCTGGTCTTTAAAATACGTACAACGAACTAGAGGGAACAATGCGATTGGAAGACCTACAAAGAAGTGCTGAGACTGAAATGAATGTGAGACAATGAAGCAGTCTTTTGTCCCAATTGTCCATTCTGAACATAGAAGAAACAATGACGGAATAAAAGAAAGGATCAAGGTTTGGATAAAATTCAGGTTGAAAGGACATCAATCATAAGATTTGCAGATAGCATTGCTATCCTCAGTGATAGTGAAGGAGGACTGCAGGATCTGTTTAATGGAATAATCAGTGTGAAGGTGTCAAAAGAAACAAAAAAAAAAAAAACACTCCTCACACTGAATTCCTCAAACAATTGCAGATAACTCGATATGTCACACGTCATAGTTACACAGAATTGAACGAATTTTATTAATATGCAGATGTAATAAAGAAGCCAGCATTTCGTGAATTTAACCACTAACATTCACACTTGTAATTTCACGCAAGTAATTTCCCCGATCCGATCTACGGAAGATTTTATGACGTTACGCCGTCCCACAAGGCTAAAAAAATCTCCCCATGGGATACCTAGCGCACACAATGAGACGCCGCCACCACTGCGTAGGCCCCTGACAAAAGCATCCCTTGTCCCTGCTTTTAACGACATCCCTTGAAAAGCCTTTCTACAGGAACACAGCAGGAGATTCCAGACAAACGTCCAGAAAAACCAAGCTCAATACATTGGTGACACGTAGTAGCAACCCACAGTAAAACTCGCATGAAAGAAAAGCTGCTTATCTCAGTATCACATATCAGAAACGACACCAGTGACAGGTCACAAAGCCTCTAGCGGGTGGAGTTATAGAAAGTATGAACGCCCTGACTGGCCAGAAAGAAAATGCGTGGCCACCAGCTTTGAAATAGGCAAATTGCAGACAGAGTAATTGGTGTTTGAGCAAGACGATTAACGCTGCACTGAGACGATTACGAGAGTCATTACGCGAACACTTGTTCACAGGCTCGTCTTAACTCGTAAGGAGTTAAAATGAAAATTGTTCTAGTATGGAGAATCACACCGACCGCTGACAGTTAAAGCTTGTGAACGATTTGAGGACTACGACGTATGTGCTATTTCAGCAAAATAGTGTTTACCATACCAGTTAGCTTAGCTATGGCATAACTAGGACTCTCGGCTTCACAAAAGACGTTGGAAATGTATCCAATTGGTGTTTAACAGTCGAGAGAGATTAAGAATAGATTCTCAGATCACAGCTCGCACCGACAGCTGCTACTGCTGCCGACCACGCAAGGTAAACACACGGACGCTCGCGCCACTCCATCAAGTGATATTCAATTGACACTTAGAACTTCGGTCGTCTGCGTCTATCACATTTTTTTGTACATTCAACCATGAACTGTAGTTAAACATTTTCATCATTTTCGGGCGTAACTGAGGCAGAAACGCGAGGTGTCTGAGCTAACGGATTGCTCTTTACCGACCCCCATCGAATTTTGGGCATTACCATTGTGCATTTTAGCGTAACTGATATCTCTGGCATCAATTGTATTTAATTCGTTTGTATTTTTATCGACCACCAGACATGGTCATTAACCATCTTACCATTAAAGAACCTTATAATAGTTAGGAATTTCGCTTCACAGTTGTGGAAACCCCGTATCAATTATTTACTACCCTGTCCGTAATTTTGCTAACATTGCTATGTCACGAAGTCATACTTAGAGAAAAAATAAACCTTAATAATGAAAATATAAGATTTTGATTTTTGTAACACATAGTTACGCTTGAACCCATACACCAATACCTTTCCTTTACAGGGAGCATAGTGGAACCGACATTGAGATCATTGTCTGATTACGTCACTGTCCATACTACCGTACTCTTCTGAAGTCACCATTTGTGAGATGCTATCTTCCTACCTTGCAGGCCATAGGTTCAACACCAAATTACTAAAACACTCACTGAGGGTCCGTGCGAAACTGTGGCAGGAAGATATATCGGAACCAGTCTCACAGGTGTCAGACAATGGCAGCCCTGCCAGGAATTTAAAATACCATGGTAAGGTGGTGAACCATATGCGATTACTAGGAAAAAAGAAAAGAAGAAGAGATCCTCTTCAAAAACTTTCGTTAAGATATTTTTGTGTTGCATTAACCGATGGTAAATATCAGTGGCTACTGACAAGTCGATAGGGAGACAGAGATGTACGCAGTATCGCCATGGTACAGTTATAACAGCACTGTTAGCGTTAAGTATTCTTGCATGTGCACAGGTGGCAGACACAGCGTAGTAAGTTGGTTCTGTCCCAACTGGTAAGTGACGGTCTTACGATTTTGTTATTGTGTCAACTGAATTAGAACCAGTGAAGAATAGGTGTAAATAATAATTTTATGAAGGTCTTATGATCCCATGATTGCGCGAAGTAGGGTACGTCAGTTAAAATTGGAAAGACGGGATCAGAGATATTAGCAATGATAGATCGAAACCTTGACCGAATTGAGATTACCACCCAGAAAGATAACGTACGAGAACCTCAGGACAGAGCAACAGATGACACAATACCAGGTTAAATAGATCAGGGGGTGCAGCAGGACGTAAATATCGAGCAACGAGGCACTGTAAATGGCAACCAATATATTGCAGAGGTGCAGGAAGATGGAGAACGTCTTGAATACGTAGATCCCGTAGTAGGTCTAATAAAACCTCCCTCACAACCAAGTAGAGGCAATACAAGTCGAATTGTGTCATCGCATGGGTCACTGCAGTCAGTTGCGGACAGACCCGATAATGTAAGTGCAGAACGAAGTGCGTTGGAAGAAAAATTAGTGCCACCCATTAATTTGTCGGAAACTCTCCAGCAATTAAGGTGAACCATGACGTTGCCAAACAGAGAGAGAAAATAACAGGTACGTGAGTAGGATGCAGAAACAACAAAACAACTGCGTGAAATTAAAGAACAAAACATAGAGGTCGGATTGTGTAAGAAGTAAAAGTATCCCGAAATGTGATCGAAAATTTAATGATAAGTCACACACAATTAAGTACAGACATTGACAAGATCCAAGAGGACGTGTAAACATTGCGTGATGATACACAGACCGAAATCAAAACATTACTTGAGGGCAACAAAACTTTACTTGCTGATATTCGCAGTGAAACTGCAAAAATAACCAAACAGGCTACTGCAATTACACCCGAAGTAGGAGGCACAGTACGACAAATAGTTGAAGATAGTGTGTTGCAAAACACATCACGAAATCGGTTCTCAAGAGGTTTGATGCATTGTGAGAACAGAAAAGTAAGCGAAAAATCAATTCGAAAAGCTCAGAGAAGAACTGATGCGAACTAGACAAGAGCGAAATGATGGTGATCATATAAGCTCAGAATCCGTAACAACTTCCGAGTTACCAATGTTTTCAGAAATGCAAGAAGTTTCACATGGAAGGAAAAATGATTTCACGCGAATACAATTCCAGTCACAGGCGGAGAAGAAGTTACACAATAGCCGACCACCTTCACAATAGCCGACCACAGGAACATTTCGAAACTTATGTAGAGCAGATGGCATAAGCATACTTTTGGGAAAGTCATTGCGTTCTATTACAACGATGTCATGCAATACTAGGCGAAAGTTACAGTGAGCAATATCTGATGAATTTACGACAATCTGAAAGACTAACACGTAAAGCATCCGAAAGAAAAGAAGTATTTCGTACGGTACCATGATGACATACAACAACGATCATTTCCTCACTGTAAGGAAGTTTCAGCATATCCGTGATGAAACCTCACTGTATCTACGAACCTTCATTGATCAGTTCAGAGTAGGACTATCAGAACACTGGACATAGCACACAAACCATAGTTTATATGTACCTATATGCCTGGAACTGTAGCAGAAATAATGCAGAACGTAACTCCAACCTGTCGATCATATGAAGAATTCGGAGATAAGTTTCTCTCACGCTACTGTTCGAGGGAACCGCAAAGTAGGGAAAATTATGAACTACTACAAAATTCATATTTCGAGAATTCCGGAGAGAAGAGCCGTGTAAAATTTTTCGAAGCAATGGCAAAGAAAAGTCAGTGTCTGAATGTGCCATACAACGATGAATAACTGGTTAAATTGTGTACCACGAATCTGCCACTAAAATACCAACAGTCATTGGTAGGGCGTAAAGTCAATGGCGTAGAAGCCTTCAAAGGAATTTTGAGAGAATCAGAATTCATATCCTCGGAAGATGAGCAAGAAAAAGCGAAAATCGCATGAAAACGTAAATGCGCCAGAGACCCCACGAATGAATGTCAACTATTACGAACCGCGTGATAACTTCGCGCCGAGAAAAGAGAATCGATTCCAAGAGAGAAATGTGCACGGATACGGAACAGCAAATGGCAATAATTATCCACCCAGGAATGGCAATAGTTGCTACAGGGGGAATAACGGTAATCTCAATGGGTAGTGGAGGAAAACAGTCCCACAAATTACCAGCAATGAAACCTGTGTCACCAAGTCGAACAAAGACAGGAAGGACCAAAAGAAAACGTGGAGATAAGGCCATCAAACCATAATAAACGTTCGAATTGACGAGAGAGCATCTAAGTCAAGAAGAACGGCGCACCTACCCAAGCAAGCAGCAGCAACGTAACGAAATAAATAAACACTTTGATACGAGACGTGAAAGCTGAAGGAACAGAACCGCAGGAACTGAATGACGTCGAGATACCACAGACATCAGGTTGGACTGAAATTAGTTCGGAAGATTTCACAAAAACGTACTACTGGAACAAGATGAAGCAAGCATAACGGAAGTCGAGATAAGAGGTAAGGTAATTACCATTGCTGAGTTGTTTAATACTGAAGCTATGGCGAGTCGTTTCCAAGACGATAACGTACCGTCGAGAGAAGTAAACATTATGTCACGACAGGTAATAAGTGAGGAAATAGGTTGGACTGAAATTAGTTCGGAAGATTTCACAAAAACGTACTACTGGAACAAGATGAAGCAAGCATAACGGAAGTCGAGATAAGAGGTAAGGTAATTACCATTGCTGAGTTGTTTAATACTGAAGCTATGGCGAGTCGTTTCCAAGACGATAACGTACCGTCGAGAGAAGTAAACATTATGTCACGACAGGTAATAAGTGAGGAAATAGGTTGGACTGAAATTAGTTCGGAAGATTTCACAAAAACGTACTACTGGAACAAGATGAAGCAAGCATAACGGAAGTCGAGATAAGAGGTAAGGTAATTACCATTGCTGAGTTGTTTAATACTGAAGCTATGGCGAGTCGTTTCCAAGACGATAACGTACCGTCGAGAGAAGTAAACATTATGTCACGACAGGTAATAAGTGAGGAAATAGGATAGCAGGGATCAAACAAAGGCAGGAAAACAAAACTTCATGCTGGGAAGAAATTAATTGGGAGGATACTGACAAAGAAAACGAACTACCAGAGGCACGCTCCATAGGAGAAGAGAGTAGGGACGAAGTAATTAGAATTTCAAAGTTATTTGAGGCTGAGACCAGGGAAAACGAACTCAAGGAGTATAATGCGCAGTATACGGAAGTTGAAAGTAAAGTGCAATTGGGCACAGGTTCCAATGTATATAATGATGAAAGTTACAGAGATATAATAAGGGCATCTCGATCAGATTATTTGGGAGTTTCCATGAAGAAAGAAGAGGCAGAGTTGAGGGAAGACGAAGTTAAATGTGAAGAAGTTATAGAAAATAGAGACAAAGTGGGCGAGGTATACCCAGCAGAAAGTTCGAATTTGCAGGTAAATATCCTGAAAGGACTCACACATGATTCCAAAGAGGATGCTTTAATGCGGGGTGATGAGGAAGAACAGAGCAAACCGGTCGAGATTCAACCAGTTGTGAAGCCATGGTAGTGAAAATTGCAATTAATGAAGTCATAGACAACGGAAGCGAGCTAACCACGATTACAGTGAACTTATTTAACCAGTGCAATGCTAATGAAGATTTACCGATCTTAAAAATGAAGAAGATTTAAGTGAAGGGTCCTATCAGAAATCATATCTGAGATGTCAATAAACAAACAAGGTTAACTCTGTCATGCCAAGGTCAAAAGATCGAAGCCAGTTTCGTTCTCGTAACAAAACTAATGGTGGACATGTTTTGAATGATAGACGAGCTTTGTTTAACAGGGGAAAAGCGAGTTTGACATTTGGTACAGTTACACCTGTCTTTGAGCCAGGGCAGTACAGTGTCAAACATAGGTGGAAGAGCAAGAGCTTTCCGGACCTGAGGAACGATGTTCCACCACTCAAACAAAAAGTTGTATACAGAGTGAATCATGTACAGAATCAAATAGGTATAGGTTTAGGGCTTCATCATGTAAACCATATTAAAAGGTATGATGAATAATCACTTACAGGCATAGTAAATAATACCAAAGAAGTCATTAAGTTTGTTTCAGCCAGAACGTGGAGTAGAGGAAAAGAAGAGACAGAGAACTGAGAAGTACCTTAAATTTTGATAGGTAGAGTTTGCAAAGGTAATGATCTAATAATATGACATACTAACATACCGCACCACAACACCATATATAACCAACAAAAGGAGTCTCATTAGCGTAAAATATCAGGAATAAATTGGAACGTGGCAGAGAAACTATAATTGTAACACGTAGACAGGACTGTAAACCATATAAAGAATGTCTTAAGAGTCGTAAATAAAATTAGGCATTATGTAGATTATAAGAAAATATTTTCGTACTCTACTTCCTGCAAGAAACAATCACCGACTGCCCACGACAATGTGGCGGACGACAACCGAAAATGTATATGGAACGTTAATGGACAAGTCAACGATTTTCTACAATGCGTAGCCGCTGTCAGGGGCAGGAGGAGGATGGCGATTTGTAACCAAGGCAACCGTTGTAACTAACTGCGGTAGCATCATTGCCATGATAAGGAAAGTACATAGAGGGTGGTGGATCCTCAGAAAAAGGTCGATGTTAGGTCTAGGCCTTTCAAAAATTCAGTTTCGACCAATACTCAAGTAGGAACGATTGCAGGGAACGACAGGCCACAAGATATTAAACAACAACCAGCGCATGAAGTGTAAAAAAAAAAAAAAAAAAAAAAAAACGCCCCGCGCGAAACCCCGGATTGGCTGGGATACAATTTGGAAAAAATTACATGTAGAATCACACTGTCACCACATGACTGCGATATTATATTGAACTATAGTGCTGAAGGAAAATCAGTCGATCAATGCTGAACTACACGTCCTAATCGACGATTGAAACACTAACGAATGTCAAGAAACTTCAAGGCCACTAATAGTCAATAATTTCCAACATCCTGTAGAGAAGAGACAAGGTTCAAGTCTGAATAAAGGAAGATGCTAGGAAGAAGATGAAGACTCCCAAGACTGATGTTGAAGAGAGAAGATTTGCCAAAATATTTCAAGATACACTTTTCCAAATAACCATCGTATTGTAGTTTTCTGCGATATGCTACAAAAATATAAATACCGTCAGCAACGTTTTGAGAAGAAAAATGCACATTTTTAAAGATAATACTCCACGAGACTCCACACTAAAAGGCCTACATTATTATAAGGGCCATACCAGACAACAGCAACAGCCTGTTGCAAAATTCGACAAAGAGCGACGCTGTCCACCCAAAGGTTTGCCGACGAGCATCTTGCACAAGTCCTTCAGCTCCGTGCAAATACATTCGTCGCAAACCTCATGCAAGAAAATTCGTAGACAAAATAGTGTTCAAAACTAGGTAAAGAACAGTGTCAGGCAGTGAAAAACTTGGAAGAAAGCACCACAATTAACATAGGACTTCGATGTATTCATGTAGATTTAATAGAACTTACATCTCTGTACACAATATGTGTAAGTGTCTGAATAAGAACTGTGTAACAGTCTTTCCATAATCTTTCTTTCGTGAGCAATGCAGGAGAAACCTTCTTGTAAGGAAATGTTTTATGTACTTATAATGTAATTAGAATAAGATGTTAATAAGAAACCCCATTCGTGTGTATTGTATCTTAAAGATAACATGTTTGTAAAGTTAATTTACTGCCTATGAGTGTATTATTTTAAAATTTTATTCATGTAAAATTATCAGTGCAACATTTCCTAAAAACCACATTGTCTGTTAGAGTAATAATTTTTTTAGAATAATATATATGTATGAATATTGTTTGTGACAATAATTTTTTTAATTTGCATGAATCAGTTATGAAAACGTTCAAAATATGGAAATGATTAGAGTTCACTAAAGAATTTTTTTAATGCTGGCAGTAGTTGGTAGAATCCTAATTTTTGTAAGACAAAGAGCAGAATGTAAAGATTGCAATTTTGGGTTATATATAATGTATGTAAATTTTGAATTTGATTTAAATAGTAAGTGATTGAGAAAATAGTATTAAAAGATGGATGTGAAAGGCTACTCATCTTCGATATAAAATCAAAAATACAAACAACTCATTTAAATAAAAAAGAAGGAGAAAGTGATATTGGTATAAAGACTCGTAGTCTTCACTTAAGGGAGACAATTAAATAAATTACAAAGTTAACCATGCTAAAAATTAAAGTATCCATACCAACAGAATTAAATAGAAGCTGTCCTAGTCTAAGTGGCTGACCAATATCCAATGCTTAAGTGAAAGTATAATTTTTGACTGACCTCGACAACGTCTCAACCATTGTCTTTCACTTAAGGGAGACAATTAAATCAATTACAAAGTTAAACATGCTAAAAATTAAAGTACCCATACCAACAGAATTAAATAGAATAAGTCCTAGTCTAAGTGGCTGACCAATATCCAATGCTTAAGGGCAAGTATAATTTTTGACTGACTTTGACAATGTCTCAACCATTGTCTTTCAATTAAGGAAGACAATTAAATCAATTACAAAGTAACTTCAGTACAAAAATTAACACGGAAGGGTGGTGACATGCAAGGTGTCAAACAAATAACAAGCCTTATATTGAATTTCAGAAACAATTCCATTTAACTCGATATGTCACACAACAAAGTTACGTGAAATTCAACGAATTTTATTAATGGGCAGATGTATTAAAAAAGCCAGCATTTTGTGAATATAAATCATTAACACTCACCACTAGTAATTGCATGCAAGTAATTTCCATGAACCGTCCTACGAGACAAAGTTCTGAGGGAGAGGAGAATGAATTTCATAATGGCACGCTGTCCCATAAGGCTAAAGAACTCTCTCCATGGGATACTTAGTACACACAATGAGACGCCACAGCCACTGCGTATGCTCCCGCTAAAAGCAGCCCACGTCCCAGCTTTTAATGATGAACTTTGGAAAGCCTCTCTGCAGGAACATGACAGGAGATCCCACATAACGGCTGGAGAGACCCAACTTAAAATATTGATGACTCATTGTAGTTACCGGCACTAAAACTCGCATGAACGAAAAAAGAAAAACTGTTTATCTCAGTATTACACAGCAGAAGTTAAGCAAACTTTACTACGAAAGAAACGACGTCCGTGATAGGCAACAAAAACTCTATTGGGTGAAGTTATAGCAAGTATGAAAACGCCCTGACTGTCCAGAAAAAAAAGGCGTGGCCACCAGCTTTGATATTGGGAACTGCAGATATAGTAATTGGCTCTTCTTTTGCAGATAATCGTCGAGTATTTGAGCAAGGCGACTCGCGCTGCACTGAGACTGTTACGAGAGTTACTAAGTGAACACTTGTTCACAGGCTCATCTTAACTCGTATACTGCAAAGTCTCCTAACATGTAGAATCGCACCGAGCACTGAAAATTAATGGCTTGTGAAGGTGACGACGTACGCGCTGTTCCAGCCAAATCGTGTTTACCATGCCAATTAACTTAACTAGGGAATAACTACGAGTCTTGGCTTCACCAAAGACGTTGGAAATGTATCCAATTGGTGTTTAACAGTCGAGTGAGATTTAGGATATATTCTCAGGTCACAGCTCGAGCCGACAGCCGCCATAGACGGCGCCCACGCAAGGTAAACACGCTCCACGCCATCAAGTGATGTTCAATCGACAGTAAGAACTGCGGTCGTCTCCATCTCATATAACTTGTTTGTACATTCAACCATGACCTGTAGCGAAGCATATGCACCTAACTGATGCAGAAACGCGAGATGTCCGAGCTAACGAAATGGATTGATGAGCCACTGTGGAGTTATGATTTGTTTTAGTTGTGCACTTCTATTTGATTGCTCTCTACCGACCCCCATTCAATTTTGGGTATTTACATTGTGCACTTTAGCGTAACTCATATCTCTCTCCCCAACTTTATATAATTCGTTTGTATTTTTTCGCCCCCCCCCCCCAGACATGGTCATCAACCATCTTACCATTAAAGGACCTTATAATATTTAGGAATTTCACTTCACAATTGTGAAAACCGAGGATCAATATTTTACCATCCTGTCCATAATTTTGCTAACATTGCTGTGTCACATGGCCATACATAGAGTAAAAATATACGTTATGCTTGAACCCGTACACCGATTTCTCTTAGAGATAACGTGTCCTTTATAGGGAGTGTAGTGGAACTGACGTTGAGATCATTTTCTGATTACATCTCTGTCCGTCCTACTGCACTCTTCTGAACTCTGCATGTGTGAGGTGGTATCTTCCTACGTTGCAGGCCGTAGGTTCAACACCAAATTCCAAAAGCACTCACAGAGCGTCCTTGCTCAACTGTGATAGGAAGATAGATCAGGAACAGTCACAGAAGTAGCAGAAGCGAGAATATCGAAGGAAATAACGTCAAATTCGGTGGTAATGAGGTCGATGAAATTGCTGATATCTGAGACCTTTGAAGCAAAATATTCCCTGGCCGACAAAGCAAGGAGGGCATAAAAAAAGAAAAAAAACCTTTCGATCGTAGCAGGCTGATACAGCAACCGATTTAAAAATGTTTCTGAACGAAACCAGTCTCAGTTCCGAAATTATTTAATGTCAATCACGCGTTTGACCCATTTGGAGCTTGATCAGATCGTCTACAAAATCAAGAAACCAAGGAATTAGATTCAAACGATAAAAAATGGGTTGGTCGTAATTTGTAAGGCTACACAGACAACGTGAACTACAAGTAATAAAAAATACGTAAATGTAATTAGATACGTGACCCATCAGTTATAAATCCACATATAATGTTAAATAGGCACTAAGGTAAGCTACGGTATAACCCCACCGTCACGAAATATCTTAACCACGAAGTGTACCTAGTGAAAGGAAAGATATTGCCAGAATAACATCGACAAAGTACAAATACATGGCGGAAAAATTTTCCACTGTTAGTATGTTACCTCGGGTGCAACAGCCGTCACCGCCGCGACAGTACAAGATGGGGCCGCGCTTGCAAAACCGCGGTACGAGCCGCACATGGCACAATGTCTGTATTGTCGCGCGCACAAACGTTATTACAAGTGCCCCGTAATGTACGGTAAGAAGTACCCAGGTGGTGCCAATGACCGGTATGAGGCACATTTTCGAAAAACAAAAGCGCATAAGACTATAAAGTTTTTCAAGTCTATGGTGTATGACGTTACTAAGATAACATTCAGCCAATCGTCAATAGAAAGAGAGTTCGCAAATTTGAAATGCATTGATGTAACCAGTCCTGCAGTCGTTGATACCATAGATAAAGAAGAAACAGCAGACAGATGTCTCCCCGTCTCGCAGTTTTCGAGATCTAAATTTGTGAAGAACTAGTTCGTGGGGAACCTCTCTTATGATTTAGCTAAAATCCCTTAACACCTGGCTTATCATGTTGTTTGCACTACTGGTAAAAACTATATAGTATATTTACATTCTCAATGAATGCCTCCAGAGAGATAGGTACGCAGGGTAGCGCGTACATAAATTGGAGTATAGCGATTGCCAAAACTCGTATATAGACCAGACTGGCAGAAAGTTCAAGACTAGGTTAAGGGAGCACTGGTTAACTAAGCAAGGTCAAATGAAACAAAATTCAGCATTTGCTGATTATCTAAAGTCCAGCGTACTCCAGTCCCCCACAGTAGGAAATATGACACTGTTCGTTGCCTAGAAGGGGAAGAACTTGAATCTAATAGAGGAACTAGAAATTATTAAACATATCGATGTTGACCAAGACAGGTATCTGAACGATCAACTGATTATAATTTATAAAATATATTATGATACAATGTCACCAGCGTTCCGAGTTTTGGTGCTATGACTAGTTTACGTCGACATCTTCACTCTCAATTTGCTGGTTTTTGTGTGGGAAGTGGGGGAACCATATTTTAAAGGGGTATTTTTCATGTCCTTTTTACTGTAGATGACTTTACCTCTTTACATTTTATAACTTATGCTTCTTTAGTTTAACGATTATGTATATTTTTGTCTCTTCTCTTCCATTGTTAAGACTTCCCCGATCCTGGTATCATGTGTGATTCAGAATGCGTACGCTATGAATATACTAAAAAATGTAGCTGTTTTACTCCACGTGACGGAGTTGTGATGTAATCTTTTGGATATTCTTTGTGCTTTATATAGAGGTACTTTATTTTATTTTATTTCGGGTTTTATGTGTCTGCGTTAGTTTGCTCAAGTGCATTTTAATTACCAGTTTTACGCCCTTTTGTTTTCCGAAACCGTGCCTTAGGCCGATCATGCGCACCACATGGATACTTCTTGCCGCACTATACGCGGCACCTGTATCTCAGTTCATCGTAGTAATGATTTGTATGCTCGCCAGTACTGAAATTGTGCCGTTTGCTGCTCGTGCCGCGGATTTGTAATTGTGGCCCTATCTTGTACTGCTGAGGCGGAGCCGGCTGGTGTGCTCAAGGTAACATATGATAACCGTGGATAACTTGATGATGTAAAGGGAGTGGAATTCGTTATGAATAGGAAGGTAGGGCAGAGAGTGTGTTACTGTGGACATTTCAGTGATAGGGTTGTTCTTATCAGAATCGACATCAAACCAACATCGAAAACGATAGTTGATATCTGAAAATGAAGAGATAGAGCAACATATGAGGATACTGAAGGGATAATACGGTACGTAGAGGGAGAAAAAAATCTAGTAGTCATTGGGGGACTGGAAAGCACTTGTATGGGAAGGCGCAGAAGAAAAGATTGAAGCAGTATATGGGATTGGGGCAAGGAATGAGAGAGGTGAAAGACTAATTTAGTTCTATAACAAAATTCAGCTGGTAATAGCGGACACTCTGTTCAAAAATTACAAGAGGAGAAGGCCGGGTGATACCGGAACATTTCGGTTAGATTACACCTTGGTCAGACAGAGATTCCGAAATCAGATGCAGGATTCTAAGACGTATCCAGGAGGAGATATAGATCGAGATCACAATGTAGTAGTGATGAAGAGTAGGCTGAAGTCCAAGAGATTAGTCAGGAAGAATCAATACGCAAAGAAGTGGGATGCGGAAATTCTAAGCAATGACGAGTTGCTATTGAAGTTCTTTAAGGCTATAGGTACAGCAATAAGGAAGATGAGTTGATATCCCTAAAGCGAGCCATCACAGAAACTCGAAAAAAGACATTGGTGTAAAGAAGATAACTTTGTAGAAACGATGGGTAACAGAAGAAATACTTCAGATGATCGAGGAAAGAAAGAAGTACAAAAATGTTCTCAGAAATTAAAGCATACAGAAAAACAAGCCGCTGAGGAATGGAATATATAGAAAGCGTTGGGAAGCTACGACAAAATGGCTACATTAAAAATGTGAAGAGATCGAAGAAGAAATGATTGTCGAAAGGACTGACGCAGAACATAGTATAAAAATTTAAAAAAATGGTGAAAGTGAAAGCATTTGTTTTGGAGGACTTCAGATCAAATAAGGCGGACGTGATAGATAACAGTCCTTCAGAATTGCCAAAATCGTTGGGGAAAGTGGCAAGAAAATGACTGTTCACGTTGGTGTGTAGAGTGTATGAGTCTGACGACCTACAGTCTGAATTTCGGAAAAATATAACCCACACAGTTTCGAAGACTGCAAGAGATGACAAGTTCGAGAAGTTTCCCACTATCAGCTTAACAGCTCATGCATCCAAATTACTTACGAGAATAATAAACAGAAGAATGAAGAAGGAAACTGAGGCTGTGTTAAATGACGACCAGTTTGACTTTAAGAAAGGCAAAGCCAGGCGAGAGGCAATTGTGACGTTGCGGTTGATAATGGAAGCAAGGTTTTTATTACGTGAATACTGTAAGTCGTTCTAGTCCATGCCCTAACTTTCCATAATTCTATTTCATTATGTATCTGCCATCAGAACCGTTCTTGTGAGTTTCAGTCTAGCTGTATTATACCTACGCCTGTACTTGATATTAGTGTGCTATTGAAGAGTTAATAGCTATTGTCATTAGTTACGAACATATAGTTTTAATTTTTTGTTGCTCTAATATGTGGGCCTTGGAGTAATTATTAGTGACATTTAGTAATTATTAGTAACATGTAACGTTATTTTAAATATATTTTGGGTGCAGGCAATGCAAAGTGCAATTTGGGAGTACTAAGTAGCAGCCCATTTCTTTGGTCTGGTTATTGGGTCTTTTTCTTGTATTCTATTTGTATGTCTTAGAAGTGGAGGTTACTGAAAGATTTGCTACACAATATGAAGAAATTTAAGAAAAGTTGTCCAGCAGATTAAGTGAAGAGATTTTGATGGTCATGGCTAACTGGCGAGTCTCCACATTTGGTGCAGCTATGCGTGTGTCATTTGACCCAAAGGCAGGTTTCACCGCAAGGGACTTCTTACTAGGCAGCTAGAACAAGGATAAGGCTGTGTGTATGAGATATATCGCTCAGCATGCCACATCTTTGTCATATCCAGTCGCATATGTGAGGCCGCTGTGGAAAGTGCCTGTGGCTGCATCTTTGAAAATCCCCCCCTTGTGACTGTTGTTGAGAATGAGAGATCAATCCACATCGGATCTTACACTTGGACAAAGAAGGTTATGACAATTTCAGTGAGTTCGAAACCAAACTCTTTGACCTTGGGAAAGTTCTCTTGAAGCTGAACTGTGAACAATCCTCAAACTTGATCTCTACTTAAACGTTTCTACCCTGAATTCTGAAATCCAGTGAACTCAAAACTCACACAGTTGGTTTTCTGTGAATTTTAGTCACTGGTATAACACAATGAACGTTAGCTTACTTCTACTAACGAACATATTCAGATAGCACCTGATGCTGTAGCAAGTCTTTGGTGGGAGATTACCGGAAGGTACTGCCCAGACCCTACACTATCGAGCTTAGACTTTTTCGACCAGTACTGGAACCGGACCTGTCAGTGGAGAGTCAGATGCTATCTAATGACCGGACTATTATACAGACCGAGTGGCAGAGCTCTGAAGTCTCAGCAGACCCGCCAATAGATCCAGAAGAAGTGATGCCGCTGATGTATCAGAGAATGCTTGAATGGGAGTAAGTCGAGTTCCTGACTTTCCTCATTGTCAGTGTAGAGCAGTGATCAGAGACGTTCACTACCTTGGACGATTTACACGAGGATCGTAATCATAGCAACCTCATTAAGAGGAACAAAGTCATGGCAACAACATACCATAGACGTCCAACAATAAGAACGACAATACGCCCAACTAGATGAATAATTAGTTGGAGCACAGTGAAACTAACAGTAAATGGCATCCTAACCTTAATGAAAGAAACGTTATGTCAGTACAATTCGACGACACTAAGGGAAGAAAACGGAAATTCTACTGATGCCTACGTGCACCATACCATAACATGGTAGAAGTTCTGTTGTCATTAACCCTCTAGTGCCATGCATGACATACCGTATTTGTCATATTCGGTTTGAAGTGCTGCAAAGACTACAGTTTGCTTCCTTTCTACTTAATGAATGGCGTGATAGATCTGCTAACATCTGCCTACCAATGTCTGGTGTCGTTCTATGAATCAAGCTGCGAAAAAAGTGCACCAAATTAGTTTCGCCATCCTACCGCTGCCGTGAACAGGCATGTCGTTCCAGGTAATTTGCACCTTTTTGGAATATTTTAATGTACTATTTTATGCTGCCATTCGACAAATTGTACATATTTTTTGGGAATGGAATAGCTATTCTATAGTATGCTGTTATAGGGTTCCAGATCTACGTTACAGATATGTTACGTTGGATAATGAGCAATACAATTGTGGGTGAATTCCAACTACTTCAAATCATAAGACAATGGAAGTTGTGACAAAATTAAAGTAACAATTACTCTTTATCGTTTTTGTTGCTGTCCATTGAAGATATACCTCCTATTGTGGAAGAACCTGATGCCAGTGACATAGAACTTATGGACTCAAATGATGCAGGTGATGACTGATGAACCAGTTGCAGTTACATCAAGAGGATGAGGAAAAGTATCCCGTAAAACTCATTTTTCTGCGGAGAATGATGCTGAAGATTGTTTAGCAGAGGAAGACGAGGAGTCAATACAGGGGGGACAATGTTGCAGAAAAGTTTGATCGACTACTGCGGTAGAAGGGACACTTCATTCCCTTCACTAGGCCGTTTATTCCTCTTCCTGTATCAGCTCCCATGGGACAAGTCACTTCTCTGGAAGTTTCAGAATTCCGGTGACGGATGACGTGCTGCACAACTTGGTAGACCAATCAAATCAGTACACCGAACAAAAGACCGGAACGGCCGGCTGCTGGTGGCCGAGCGGTTCTAGGCGCTTCAGTCTGGAACCGCACGACCGCTACGGTCGCAGGTTCGAATCCTGCCTCGGGCATGGATGTGTGTTATTTCCTTAGGTTAGTTCGGTTTAAGTAGTTCTAAGTTCTAGGGGACTGATGACCTGAGATGTTAAGTCCCATAGTGCTCAGAGCCATTTGAACCATTTGAAAAGACCGGAACAACAGTGAACCCAGGCAAGTCAGAACTGAAACAAATATTAGAATGGAACTTGCTCAAATGCCTAGCATTCGCTGCTTACTGGGTCACCCACATGACCCACCCATTGGTTTGGTGACTTAATGGCACGAAATAAATTTGAAAAACCTGCTGAGCGTCCCCCACTTCGAAAATAATTTATTAGCAACTCATGAAACTAAAACTAATGATAAGGTCTGGAAAATTCGACCATGGCTCAATCAATTAAAAAAAATAGTTTGAAAGAAGTTCCATAAGAAAACCTCAGTATTGATGAAGTAATTACTACTTTTAAAGGAAGAAGCACCATGAAACAGTTTATGCAAAAACAAACATACTAGGTGGGGATTCAAAATTTGGTGTACAGTAGGACCTCTGGCTACTTGTATGACTGACATTTATTAGGTTGCAGCAGGAAAAAATGTAAAAAGGAAGAGGAAAATCAGGGGAAGGGTTCGCATGCCAAGTGTTAAAATTAACAAACACGTTGCCAGAAAACCACAGTTTGAAGGTACATGTCGACAATTTTTTTACGAGCGGTATACTTGTTCAATGCCTTTTGAGTAGAGGTATATACTCTTTTGGAACAGTAAGAGCAAATATAAGAGATTGTAACCTCCCCAACGAAAAGACATGAAAGCTGAAGGACGAGGAGCAATAGCATGTCTAGTAGACCACACAGGGAGAGTTATCGTAGTGAGATAGTACGACAACAAATTTGTTAGTCTGTAGTCGTCTTTCGTTGTCGATGAGACCCAGGATAGGGTAAACAGATGGGATAATTATCAAGAGTGTATGTTCAGGACTTACGGCCAGATGTCATCCAAGATTGCAACACTTAGAAGGGTGATACTGATCTAATGGAGAAACTGTAATGATTATACAAATATCACATAAAATTAAGGAAAGAAGTGCGCTGAATCAACAGCTCTGACAGTTGAAGACTGCCAAAAGGACAAGTATGATCATTGACCTGTACGGAAGAAAACAAGAAACAAGAGGACGATGCAAGATGTGTATCAAGATGGTATCATATGTATAGCGTGAAAAAAGTCAAGTATTTTTTTTTAGTTAAAGACAGAAATTATTTCAGAAGATTTCCCGCGTAAAAACTGACAAATTGAGTTGTCTAATAATTTCAGTTGCTTTTCCTGCCTTATTGTGAAAGGGAATTATCAATTGTGCAAAATATACACATTAACTAAATCAGCTGCTGCTTTGTGGCATATAACAACCAGTCTGTGCAGAAGTGAAACATGCATGATGACCTGCTGTAACATAATAATAATCAGTCATTTACTTCATTCTATATCTGATAATTATAAATAAGTGCATTCTAAAGTAAGCAGCTGGTATTAATGTATTCATTCTTTAAAACAGAATACCCCAAATATGATAATAAAGGCGATTTTGAACTGGAATTTCTAAATTAAAATAAACTGTTATTTTAACAACATGTTCTGCCATTCAGTATTTTATGCTGTCTATTGCCTGGTGTGAAAAATATGTCACACTAAAAGATTGAGGTAAAAAATGTCATAACAGTTGACATTGCACATAAAATAGTGAAAATAAGCAATAATAAGAGGTTTCGGTGAAATAAAACATTTTGGGACTATAGGGAATGGTGTTAGTGATTATATGGTTAATTCAAAAAAGTAAAATACACAAGCAAGCTACTGCCGCTGCTATATACAGTGGTCTGAGAAAGATGAGGGATTGCACACCACGTCAATTTGTATACCTTTTGCGTGGGGTGATCATGCAGCCCAACAAGCGAGTATGATTAGAATTATACTGTCAGAGAATCATTTGATGTTAATTGGGATTCATTTGTCAGTACTTGTACTCTCTTTTATTTCCTGTGTGAATCTCATGGATGCAGTATTGACTATGCCTGAGTGGAGCATATTATTACATACTCTAGGGGAAAAGAATTCCGTAGTTCTCAGGACCGTAACTGCATGTGCAGTCCACGAACAGTTCCCAACCCCCCCCCCTCCACCCCCCTCCGCCCACCACCATATGGCAAGGCCTCAAGAAGCAGGAAGTAGACTTACTTTCAAGAACAGATTTTCCTGCACCCAGGATACTCACAACTGACGTAGAATGGGTGAATATGGGAAATCATTTATTCGACTCTATGCCAGAATTCAGTTCAATTACATCTACTGACAATAGCCATCTGCTAACCTCTCATGCCTGGATCGCGGAAATGTAGCAGTGTGGAATCTCAATCCACTGGGCAAGCGTCTACCGTCCAGCGGGTAGTTCTATAGAGAGATGTTTCCATGAAATACGATAAGTGGTGAGATTCCACAGTTCTATAAGACCTGCAATTATAAAATTGTAAAAATAATCAACATCTTGATTCACGACCCCATTATACAGCGTGATCCATTGATCGTGACCGGGCCAAATGTCTCACGAAATAAGCGTCAAATAAAAAACCTACAAAGATCGAAACTCGTCTAGCTTGAAGGGGGAGCTAGATGGCGCTATGGTTGGCCCGCTAGATGGCGCTGCCATAGGTCAAACGGATATCAACTGCGTTTTTTAAATAGGAATCCCCATTTTTATTACATATTCGTGTAGTACGTAAAGAAATATGAATGTTTTAGTTGGACCACTTTCTTCGCTTTGTGATAGATGGCGCTGTAATAGTCACAAACGTGTAACTACGTGGTATCACGCAACATTCCGCCAGTGCGGACGGTATTTGCTTCGTGATACATTACCCGTGTTAAAATGGACCGTTTACGAATTGCGGAAAAGGTACATATCATGTTGATGTATGGCTATTGTGATCAAAATGCCCAACGGACGTATTCTATGCATGCTGCTCGGTATCCTGGACGACGTCATCCAAGTGCCCGGACCGTCCGCCGGATAGTTCTGTTATTTAAAGAAACAGGAAATGTTCGGCCACATGCGAAACATCAACCACGATTTGCAACAAATGATGATTCCCAAGTAGGTGTTCTAGCTGCTGTCGCGGCTAATCCGCACATCATTAGCAGACAGCCGGCCAGAGTGGCCGAGCTGTTCTAAGGGCTACAGTCTGGAGCCGCGCGACCGCAACGGTCACAAGTTCGAATCCTGCATCGGGCATGGATGTGTGTGATGCCCTTAGGTTAGATAGGTTTAAGTAGTTCTAAATTCTAGGGGACTGATGACCTCAGAAGTAAAGTCCCATATCGCTCAGAGCCATGTGAACCATTTTTGAGTAGCAGACAAATTGCGCGCGAATCGGGATTCACAAAAACATCGGTGTTCAGAATGCTACATCAACATCGACTGCACCCGTATCATATTTCTATGCACCAAGAATTGGATGGCGACGACTTTGAACGT
This sequence comes from Schistocerca nitens, assembly GCF_023898315.1. Taxonomy (NCBI): domain Eukaryota; kingdom Metazoa; phylum Arthropoda; class Insecta; order Orthoptera; family Acrididae; genus Schistocerca; species Schistocerca nitens. Next base: position 314,210,919 of record NC_064621.1, on the reverse strand, counting down.
CTGGTACAGTTCTGCCACTGGGCACAAGAGAAATTACGGGACGATGGCAGATTTTTTGCACGCGTTCTATTTAGTGACGAAGCGTCATTGACCAACAGCGGTAACGTAAACCGGCATAATATGCACTACTGGGCGACGGAAGATCCACGGTGACTGCTACAAGTGGAAGATCAGCGACCTTGGAGTGTTAATGTATGGTGCGGCATTATGAGAGGAAGGATAATTGGTCCCCATTTTATCAATGGCAATCTAAATGGTGCAATACATGCTGAATTCCTACGTAATGTTCTACCGATATTACTACAAGATGCATTACAGAATGGCGATGTTCTTCCAACACGATGGATGTCCGGCACATACCTCGCGTGCGGTTGAAGCGATATTGAATAGCATGACAGGTAGATTGGTCGTCGAAGCACCAAACGATGGCTCGCTCGTTCACCGGATCTGACTTCCCCGGATTTCTTTCTGAGAGGAAAGTTGAAGGATATTTCCTATCGTGATCCACCGACAACGCCTGACAACATTCGTCATCGCATTGTCAATGTATGTGCGAACATTATGGAAGGCGAACTACTCGCTGTTGAGAGGAATGTCGTTACACGTATTGCCAAATGCATTGAGGTTGATGGACATCATTTTGAGCATTTATTGAATTAATGTGGTATTTACAGGTAATCACGCAATAACAGAATGCGTTCTCAGAAATGATACAATCACAAAGGTACATGTATCACATTGGAACAACCGAAATAAAATGTTCAAACGTACCTACGTTCTGTATTTTATTTTAAAAAACCTACCTCTTACGAACTGTTCGTCTAAAATTGTGGGCCATATGTTCGTGACTATTACAGCGCCATCTATCACAAAGCGAAAAAAGTGGTCCAACTAAAATATTCATGTTTCTTTACGCACTACACGAATATGTAATAAAAATGTGGGTTCCAAATTTAAAAAAAAAAACGCAGTTGATATCCGTTTGATATATGGCAGCGCCATCTAGCGGGCCAACCATAGCGCCATCTGGTTTCCCCCATTAAAGCTAGAAAAGTTTCGTTCTTTGCAGTTTTTTCCTTTGACGCTTATTTCGTGATATATTTGGCCTGGTTACCATCAATGAACAACCCTGTACTTTAACTGGCTGAGTATATGCTGGATAAGGCAATTAGAGATGGGTTGTAGATGTACAAACCAAGTTAGAAGTTCCTCTGAGGAGAATAGCAATATACTTGTTTTGTCTTTGGTGAACGGCACTGACACTGTGTTCTTTATTTAAGTTGTAGACAACTGTCGAGGTACTGGTAGTACTGATATAGGAACCTAGAGGAAGGAATTGGGGAAACTCTATCAATGATAAGTTTCTGACAGCTATGAGTGATTTTTGATTCAACAGAGAGAGAAGAGGAACGAAGTATAAGCAAGTGACCTGATGTGGGCTAGCTGTAAGTATGAGTAGAAATAGTATGAACAGCAGCCAACTGATAGCCTAAACCATTGACCATCGAAATTCATACAAACGCATGCCAGACATCAGAAAGAGGCCAGCAACATTGGTACTCTGTGTACTTGAAGTGTTTCGCTGACAGACTGTATACCTCCCTCTCCACTAGGACAGCACAAATGTTTGTCTACTGTGATCCGCACTTTCCATATGTCTTAAGAGACAGTGTTGAGGTTGAGAACTGAATGTGGTTTAAATCCTCCTCAGTTTACCTGTTTGTCGTTAGTCTTACTTAATTTTTACTATGTATCATGATGTAGACACCTCAGATAACGCAACCAAGAACCAGAAAGGTCTCCACTGTAATTGTGATTGATTTACTTTCACGTCATTATGTTAATTGTGTCTTTCTCGATTCAAAAGACTTTACCAACAACCGTATATATTCCAGAATGAGATTTTCACTCTGCAGCGGGGTGTGAGCTGATATAAAACTTCCTGGAAGATTAAAACTGGCAGAAGTGAAGCTGGGATAACGTGGCGTGAGTCGTGTTTGGGTAGCTCCGGTGATAGAGCACTTGCCCGCGAAAGGCAAAGGTCCCCAGTTCGAGTCTCGGTCCGGCACACAGTTTTAATCTGCCACGAAGTTTCAGCAGTATATATTGGTTATTTTAATTTATTACACACACACACACACACTATATATATATATATATATATATATATATATATATATATATATATATATATATATATATATATAAAGCATGTGATAAAGTTTTTTGAATGAAGAAATACGTACCAGCCAATATACCCTGGCCGAAATGGATCGACAGAGACTTTTAATTTTGTAGTTTAATGACAAAGATATTCATGCGTAGGTAGTTCTTACCGAATGAAAAGTAACTCAATAAGCACTATTTTGTAGGTTCATTAAAGTCTTTCAATTTTCATCTGATATCAAATTGTAACATTACCGTATTTTGGTTTAGTACATAAAATGGAACATAATTTCAAACTGTAAATCGGCAAGGTTTCTTAGAACATTTGTGGTTGACGTCTGTTTGACGTTTAGGAGAGAGTTCTCTTTCCTGGAATGACATATCTCTATCCTACGAGAATACTTGTAGAAGGCAGTTGTAATATTGTGACATTTCTGAGATCTGTAACTAAAATGGAGAAGAATCCGAAGCTGTTCATCCGAATCCCTTACAAAGAATAGGTATTGAACTAAACGACAATAATGTTTCCAATTGCAGTTTCATATTATGTACGTAATCTCGATCTCAAAAAACCTAATCAGAGTGTACTTAATGTGGTGTTCTCCTGCAGATTTTTTTAATTGGAAGTCGTATTAAGAGTTCATTGTGTTTAAATGGCTTCTTTCTTGTTAAGTTCTAGCTGTAGAGTTTATTGTGAACCCCACACCAATGTGTCTCAGGAACGTGGAACAAGATAAAACTATCACCGATCTAGGTTAAAGAGAATTTACCTTTATCGTGAAATAAACGTCGTTGATTTACGTCTCTGATGAAATTTATTCAAAGACAATAAATATTCATAATCTGGTTTTACAATCTTGGGACCAGCAAACTGAGATGTACCGTGGTTATATTTTAAAACTTCTTTTTTGTTACAAAATTGATTTCAGGTTTTACTTTCTACAGCGACCAGAGAGGCTGGGCTGATAGTTAATATTCACTGTTATTGAATAATGGACTATCGCTTAGCATAATGATCGCTAAACTGAAATTTTAGAAAATGAATATAAAGTTTCATCACTTCAATGTTCTTCGCTGTCCCTATTCTCCATCTATTAACAATTTCAGTTGCTTTCATTCTCTCCGAAAAAAAGGCATCCTGTTTCTGTAACTGATTTATGACACCTCTTGACCTATTAAATCAGTGCTGACCATAAGGCGAATTCACTTTTTGCCATAAATCCGATAAAACACAATTTTAATGATACGGATATATTGTTCCAACTTCAAATTCACAATTACAAATCACATAGAAGCGGACGAGGCTCTTACAGAGTAGAAATGAACACAGTGAGTGCGAGACACTCTTGTCTCTATTCCTTGTACATTAATACAAACAAACGAATTCTCACCTAGAGTATTCTTACTCCACTCTCTTAGGATTGTATTCTATTCCTTTTTATGACTAATACATAGATATCTCATTTAAACTAATTAATTTTTAATTTTTTTATTACAATTCGTTTTAAGGCCATGAAAGCGTGGCTATATTGCCATCAGGACTGGAGGCAACGAATGATTGTTGTCACTGGGCTAACTCCTGAAGGCAAGATGACCACATCAAATTTTCAAATATCAGTATCTTATTCATACTTAAATATCCCATTTAACATGAACGTGAGTCTAGTGGTAGTTGCTCAGTGTAAAATTCCAATTATTATTAGGTCTGAAATATTCCATTCCAATACCATATGAGCTTACTAGATTCTGCTTAAATATTCCAGGTATTATCAGTTCCAATTATTATTGAGTCTTAAATATTCTGTTCTAATGCTATATGAGGTTAACAAATGATCCTTAAATATTCCAGGTAGTTAATGTCATTTTACAGGATTTTCAGGTTTTATTTATACAATGGTTTACAATTTTCTTTATTGGCTTTGTCTTGGTCCTTCTTTCGATCGGCTGGAGACCGATGATACGGAACCCTGAGGGCACATGTGCGCCAAACTATTGGGACTGTGGCTGGTAGTTTAAGAACGGAGCCCAACGGGATGTTGGGACACAAAAGCACTGCTCTTAGGCCGAGGCCTCTCGTCCCACACGCTGTAATTTTTGGGCCATCCAGATAATGATCTCCATGATAAATGCGTAGTTCACTTTAGAGCTAAATGGAAATTCAAAATACGGAAAGAAAAAAAAAAAGAAAAACAAGCTGGGAGCACTACGTCCTCCCTGCGCGTGAATTTGCGAGTCAGGGATTATCTGCCTCTCAAGAAAAGATAAGAGTGTTGCTATCTTGGGTTAGTATTGGCCAATGAGTAGAGCAGACGAGCTAGAGGGGAGGCATGGTGCTCGTGGTGTTTTGTGAGTGGCATGAAACTCTTGTGGGTAAGGTTTCATGAGTGCCTTTGTGGGGTTCACCGAGATTTGATGGCAACTGAGGAGAGGAGAAACTTGGTCTTTGGATCCAGACTCTGGCCTGAAGAGGTTTTCTGATTCAGACTCCGCTCTGGAGAGATTTCTGGTCTTGACTCTTGTCATGAGTGGGCTGCACTTGGGGCACTTGAGCTGAGCATGACTTCGCACAAGCATTGGTTTTGACTGGAGAGCCTGCGATGAGGACTTAACTGTACCGACAGTGTAAACCTCAGTCATCTCGACCAACTCACTGGGTTTATTCGTGACAGGTATTCCACCTAAATATTTGAGCTGCTTGTGGACAATGCCATAAAAGTGACTAACATTTGTCCATGGTATGGCTGGCGAACGACAGTGTGACATGCTGGAATGTGCCGAGATTTCAGGGCTCAATTAGAGCCTAGTTGAGATTCGTCTAACAGATCGCCAGCCACGACTTTGCACATTTCGTGCCCGCGATAGAGAATTACAGGCGCCGCACATCGCTGCTCTGCAGTCACGTGATCCACAACCGTCACCTGTGACAGCGACGTTCATTGATTAAGGGGCACAGTATTGCTGCTCCGGCTTGTTAGCGCAAACAGAATCACAGTTTCGCCAATTTTTCTCATCAGTATCTACGAAGTACAGCTTCTGGGTAGAATATCCATCAATGTTTATTCCGTGTTAGATTATTTCAGATAATGCATTATCCATGTTTTGAGCCAGAGTATATAGTTCAATCAGACAAATCTTGTTCTTTGCCAACCACCACGACATAGTGTAATGTTAACTGTTTGTTGCATCTATAGGTGTCGCTAACAGTTCATGTTTTATTGTCGTCTTACATGACATGTTTTATTTGTCCCATTTTTAATCAACAAACTTGTGCCATAACTTATATAAAAGATAAATCCTGTGTTGATATATCAGTCATCCATCAACATTTGACTAAAATAATGACAGAGCCAACAGTTCACTAATATTATTATTTCAGCTTTCATTTACATTCTGATAAATGTGATAGCCTCCAATGCAGGCTAACAACATAAATCATAGTCAAAGGGAAAAGTCAATTTAGCAGACACCCAGTCCAGGTAGTCAAGTGGAAAGCTTATTAGTTAAGGTGATAGCTGTCGGGGCGTAAACTCACAGTCGCATGTAGCCCTTCAAATCACACCGCAAGCCCAGTGTAGTCTTGTAACTGTCACCTTTACTTTCTAAAACCAATATTCAGGCCTCGAGGTCCTTTTTAGTTTCCCTCTCGCATGGGAAATCCCATCCCCGAATACAAGATATCCATAATTCATTCGATACTAGGCAGTGGCTTTTCAGTTCTTCCTTCTGGCTTACAACATCGATCTGTATTGGAAACTTTACAGTTTGTGATTGCCCCCAAAATCTCCAGAAACCTTTCATTTCTTACTTTTTAAACTGAGCTGTTTCTACAAATTGTAGCTCATGACGGAATTAGTACCTCTAGTATCTATAATTACATCTATACGTTTATTATTTATAGATGCCTTAATCACAGTCTGTATCATAATGTCTTCAACTGATTTACACTTTCTGGGCTCCGTCCAGTAAATTTATGCCGTCATTATATGGTAACATTAATACTCGGTGTCCACCATCGCCTCCCTCATTCTCAGCGACCAGTCTCGGAAGGTAAAGATTAGTCCTTCGTTTCCAATTTTTCCATATAGATCTGTCCGGTACGGGATTCTTTCATAACGTCTAGTTCAAAAATGGCTCTGAGCACTATGGGACTTAACATCTGTGGTCATCAGTCCCCTAGAACTTAGAACTACTTAAACCCAACTAACCTAAGGACATCACACACATCCATGCCCGAGGCAGGATTCGAACCTGCGACCGTAGCAGTCGCGCGGTTCCGGACTGAGCGCCTAGAACCGCTAGACCACCGCGGCCGGCCCGTAACGTCTATTACGTGTGCACGATGACTAGCTTCCGTCACGATTTTGTGTACTTGAGATGGGTGACGTCTTACTACTTCGGTGTTTTAAATGTTGTTGCATCAGTAAATACTGTTCAGTAGCGACAGCAGCAGTAGAAGGCAGCCATTTTGGCGCCACCGATTATTCATGTTTTGATTATGAAGGTGATAATTCCGATTATTAAAGTTACCGTTACATTTTCTTTTGTGGCTATTATGGTTGGGCTGTTGGCATTTGCATGAATTGTGACTTCATAGGACACGAATTGATGATTAAAATTACTGGGTGGAGCTGGCTCATAGGCAAAGCTACAAATTTCCGTTCCCACTTGCATTTCCATTGCATTTCTATTCTATTTCGGTTACAATTATCATTGTTAGGATTTCGGTTATGTCCATTATTAGGGTTACGGTTATTTTCCCTAGAACTTCCACAAAAATTTTGATTAATGGCATATCAGTTCATTTGTTTAGAATATTGACAGGTGAGTTGGCTTTCAACATTGTTAGTGCTTCGGGAAGTAAGATGGGTTCGTGGTAATACCGTGTTTTATTAATGGAGCCCTCAAAATATTTCCATAATCTACCTTTCCTGGGATTGTAGTATTCAGGAATATAAACCATTTTTTAAGCTTTTCTTGTTTACTAGCTGGCAATGAATCTGCGCTCGAAATCTTCGTGCTTGTCACAAGGCAGCATCATCGATTATGTGCGACACAACGAACTATTCTTTACAATATTCGTTCCACGATCGTGTAAAGTTGTTCCTAAAACATTTTATGAATGTTATCCGATGTCGGATATCCTTCTACGAAGAATAAGTCTGGAAATGTCAATTTTTAAAATTGATATTTTCAAGTTTTAGTAATGACATACGGACGCTTATCTTCTTGGCTCATCTATACTTTTGGAATAAGGTCTCGACATAATACCCTCATTGCCGTATCTGTATTGACGAGATTCATTTTCGCTCAGCTTCGTCTTAGTTGGAAAAATGTCCTGCTCTTTGCTGTTACTAAAGGAGACGTCGCTTTCGCTTCATGCAGCCTTTCAGTTATATTCGTCCTTACATTCAGGAAGTCCAAGTACTACTTTATCCCTAATTTGTCGAAATTCGGCTTTGAAATCTTCGATATTGGCTTGTGCACCTTGCCTGATCCTTTATTAGCTGAATGAATAGCAGAAGCTATTTCGGAATTTACGTTTGTAATGAATTCAGCACTTTTGTTCTCCATTCATTCGGGAATCTCGTTTACCCACTTTCGACTTTGTTTCACGAGATATTCGCCTACGTTTCCCTTGGTTTCTACTTCAAGGTGCGACAGTTTATCAGACTCGAAGTCTTTTCAGTTTTTCATGGAAACTTTCTACGTGTAATTTTAACTGAGCAACTAAGGCTTACGAACTTTCGTAGGTCCTTTGTATTTCAGCCAACTCATTACGGACCAGATGTAAGTCGTCAAAAGTCTTTTAATCCCTTTCCGAGAGTCTGGTTCTGCTTCCCTTTCTTTGTACGTTTCTTCCTTTTTCTTCTCCCTATTTTCTTCTTTCTCCGATAATTTTTCCCCTTCTTTATCTTTCTCTACTGATTCAGTGAGTAACCGCTTGTCCCTTTCTTCTTTCATCTAATCTCACCAAGAAGAGTCGCAAACGAACCAGAAGCCATATGCCGGGTAGGTATTTCGTCTGATATTGCAACTGATTTTATGTGTTCCTGAACCTTATCGGATACAACTGTTTCCGAATTATCTTCGTTGATCCATTATGGGTCGTGGGACGACGGCTGGCATGAACTTCTTGATGCAATAATTTACCAACAGCCGCATGTATTGTAGAAATTTATTTTATTTTACGACCTTCTATGTGCTACCAGTTTCGGCATTACATTGATACCATTTTCAGGCCCCACTCGTCATAGTCGTAAAATCACTATACACGGAAGGAGCCATATAACTGGATCCGTGAATCAAATCGTCCTGCAACAGCTCTTGGTTACCAGGCGACACAGACTATGACGAGTGGGACCTGAAGATGGCATCAATGTAATGCCGAAACTGGTAGCACATTGAAGTTCATAAAATAAAAAAAAGTTCTACAATACATACGGCTGTTGGTAAATTATTGCATCAAGAAGTTTCCGAATTAGGTTCACGATGTTCAGTAATCGAGGCAGCAGGACCTGGGCTCCATGATTCAAGATCATTGACTCTGTTAATTGCAGACTTACGTATGATTGCTGTTTCATTATCATCAAAATATGCTAAATTTTATAGTGATCCGAGATCTGAAAGTCTATGGGCATCCAACCTTCTTTTTATAGTCCTAATCATTGCCATAAGAAAACGATAACTGTAAACATTATCTTGATAGTTATAATGCACTATCGCCAAAAAGCCCAATAAACCCACTCAACAAGTCTATTCCCTGTCGATGTAAGCACACACCTAACGGGAAATTCACAATGTTCTAACTAACTAGCAGTAACTACAAAAACACTGGCCTTCAACTAAGTACTGATCTAAATTACTGCACTACTATTTATCAAGATGAAGAAGCTCCCGTTCGTAGTGTGAGCAATTTCACCAGGAGTACTTCAGTATTCAGCTTCATCTTGACTAATGAAATTTTCAATCAGTCAAACTATGTAAAATCAACAACTAATACAATAAAGGAGCATGAAATAAAAAGAATCGTGGATTAGCTACAATAAAACAAACAATACACATAGTTAAATAATTAAACTTCACTAACTGTCCGTGATTTTACAACTAATGGTGTCTTAAAATAAAGACGATTACCAATTATGTGGTTTGTTTTTTTAGTCCTGGTTGTTTTGTATTTATTGTAGATTTCAGTTGTCTCGTAGGCCTCGTTCAACTCCGTATGCATATCCGTTCTTTTGTTGATGTTCCTTCTGTCTGCAATCAGTCGAATACCGATTCTCCAACGGCCGGATTGGCCGAGCGGTTCTAGGCGCTCCAGTCTGTAACCGCGTGACCGCTACGGTCGCAGGTTCGAATCCTGCCTCGGGCATGGATGTGTGTGATGTCCTTAGGTTAGTTAGGTTCAATTAGTTCTAAGTTCTAGGGGACTGATGACCTCAGAAGTTAAGTCCCATGGTGCTCAGAGCCATCTGAACCATTTGAACCGATTCTCCTGCGTTGGTAAGATTAAGATCAAAGCCTTGTCCGTCGTATTAATGAAGTTTCAAAATATTTTCTGCAGTTTCCAGCTGGACTCCAAATGTTCTTAATGCCGAGCCCCAGGGTGGTATGCGCCAGTGTATTTAATCTGGTGTTCTTCTGGGAATTATTCATTCACGGTCGTATTACAAGTTCGCTGTGCTTACATGATTTCTTTCTTATTGACTTCCAGCAGTATATTTTATTATGAGGCACACATCGCTGTATCTCAGGGACGTGGAAGAAGACACCATCCATGATGCAAGTTAAATACAGTTTACTTTTATCGTGAACTAAACGCAAAGATATATGTTCATTATCTGGTTTTATAGTATTGGCCCCAGAATACTGAAATGTACCTTGGTTATAATTTAAACTCCTTCTTCGTAGTATAACTGACTTCAGTGCTTTCTTTGTACAGCGACCAGAGATGCTAGGCTGATAATTTATATTGGCCAATTATTTACCAATGGACTGTCGCTTAACGTAATGTTTGCTACGTTAAAATTTCTGAAAATGAATATCAATTATTATGACATCAATGCTCTTCGCAGTCCTTATTCTTTATCTGGTAATAATTGGAATCTCTTTAAAAACCTTAGAGCACAAAGGTCAACGGGAGGCTCTTTACGCAGTCTCGATGTTAACACTACCTTCAAACGTTTCACCCATGCCGACATAGACGCCTCAGCGTCCCCTGCTGTGTCGTATGCGCAACAGACGCCTCCAAAAAACGACAGACCACTTCCGATTTACACCACAGTTATGTTGTTTGCGCTGCTGTGCAGGCACTTCGAGTCCTTCTCTGACTTCACAACTGATGAGTCCTATTTTGGAATGGCGGGGAAATTTGAAAATGCAAGAACACACTGATGCCTGAGTCCACTGAAAAATAGCAGGAAATTTTATATTGTCCTAATGTTAAAATAAACAAAGGCTCACATTTACTTCTCACAGTAATGTGTTATTTCAGTTGTCGTGGGAAGTAACTGTAGAATTGTAGCAAACTTTACCCCTTGGATAACTCATACTGCAACGGTTCAGTTCCTATGTTTGTAATATACAATACCAAAATAAATGAATGTGCTGGAGGGGTGGCAGCTATTACACAAGCCAGCCTTATTTATATGCAGGCGCTACAAATACGTCAAAACGTGTTAACTTATAAGTACGTATCAGATATCCTCTAAAGTTGAGAACGAAACATTAAGTGATAAGTCAGTTGATAAGCCCCCCTCTAAATGGTAAAATCAGGGATGTCGAAAAGCAACATCTCATGAGAATAGTGACCAGTAACTTACCTGTGTGTTGCATTTTGAGACCAAAGCACTATCGACAGTGCTAAACTCAACACACGGGAACATCCTGTCACTTTAGATGCTGAACTGAGTAGCTAGGTATTGGCCAATGGGAACTCGTTTTTCCGCTGTAAACTGCTGCGGGAACTGAAGGAGGCATCCCTGGAGACAGACCTAGCCACTCAGCGCAGCAAGGTCTGCTACCCGCCCTTCCCAAAACATATACGGCGAGGTGGTGACACAACTTGCAATCTGTTGGTGTGGAGCGGTGTTAATACTTATGTGAATGGTTTAAATGGCTCTGAGCACTATGGGACTTACCATCTTAGGTCATCAGTCCCCTAGAACTTAGAACTACTTAAACCTAACTAACCTAAGGACATCACACACAGCCGGCCGCGGTGGTCTAGCGGTTCTAGGCGCGCAGTCCGGAACCGCGCGACTGCTACGGTCGCAGGTTCGAATCCTGCCTCGGGCATGGATGTGTGTGATGTCCTTAGGTTAGTTCGGTTTAAGTAGTTCTAAGTTCTTGGGGACTAATGACCACAGTAGTTAAGTCCCACAGTGCTCAGAGCCATTTGAACCATTTTTTGAACATCACACACATCCATGCCCGAGGCAGGATTCGAACCTGCGACAGTAGCAGTCACGCGGCTCCGGACTGCAGCGCCTAGAACCACTCGGCCACAGTGGCCGGCGGTGCCCCATCATGGTTGACACTGTCATAGCTGGACGCACCTTTTTGCTGCATTATTTGTAGTGAGTGATCGTTCACTTGGAAAAATACAAGCTAAGAAGGTTGTGGCATTAATTTGCTCGCTAATCATTTCTGCTCCTGTCCGGATTTCCTACGACGACAGCTGCAGCACCACTCTGAAGTCCACCTCTCCATACCGTTCTGTATGAAGTCGTACACAACAAATGGATTACCATTTGTTTCCGGTTCGGAGTGACGAACCCCTTTCGTGTAACAATTTTCAGCAAATAATCGCCGCCATCAACCTGAAAGCATAAGCAATTTCGCACGAGATCGTCCGTTAATGCTCTTTATGGTGTCCTGTTAGACAGTGAGAAAGCAGTCAGGCACACTCTTCTGAGTATCCCAACCGGTGCACGAGTATGTCAGCACAGCCGACAGAGATGTGCGGTTGAGCAGCGATGTGTTTGTGTGTCGATAATGCGACCGGCCGCACGTTCCAACACAGCGGTAGTTACAGCTCTGACAAGTCCACTGGCATGCGGAAAGTCGGATGAGCGCTGACGATAGACACCTTACCCTATGACACTGTGCACGCTCCTATGGTATCTTCAACGCTTTGATTTTCCGCCAAAAATAAACTCAATGACAGCTCTCGGCTTGGAACGCACCTACCATAACAGAAGCCATTCCGATGGCTACGTGCAGCGCTTCCAGTTATCGGAACTTCACGTAACTATAGGGGCAGCATTATGCATTGATTGTCCCTTGTATAAAATGTTCGTGTTTTTGAGGTATTTAAAATTTGTTACTGGTACTTGAGTCTTTACAGCCTCTGATGTCCGCAGCATTGACAGACGCAACGCTGGTCAGAGAAATATGCGCTGGAACTCGGCGTAAAGCGCATAAAACGAAAATCCCCCAGTGTTAAAGGAACCCTGCAAGTATTGAGCAGTGCTAAAGAAAAATACATACAAATTTTTAGTAAGTCAGGTACCTACTTTTTCAGCCTGGTTCTGTGGAGTACATGTACATTCCTGATAGGGATCACATGGTGAACAGGGCCATACTCACACTGACATCGCCGCCGCGGCGCGTGCATTGGCAGGTGAAGCGCCAGCCGGGCAGGTGCGCATCGGTCCCTCCCACCTGGCGGCGAGCAGCGGCTCGCTGAGTAATAACCGGGCGCCGGCAATATTTATCGCCCGTAATAACGTGAGATATAGGCGCCCGCCGGCAATCACACTTTTCATCTCGCCGCCGAATTGACACGTGCCCCGTATGACGCGTGCATTATTAAAGGCCCGTGCGTGGCGGCTGCCAGCTGGACCTATCGATCTTTCGCCACTGTGCGATGTTTCGTTCTGTATGCCAACATGCAGGGACGGCTTTCAGGTACAAGCGATGTAGAGCATGTTTTATGGCTTCCCTTTTTTTCCGTTCGCACGGGCTACGTTCTACACGTATAGCACTTAAATGATCGTGATGTAGATACCATGAGCTTTCCGTTTACGGCAGTGTTGGGTGTACTAAAACTGTAAATGACTGCTTCGAAATACAGGGAAATCGTTTCATTCACAAGGCGCAAACCACGCTCTATAAAGTGTGACCTTACAGGCATTGGTACCCTGTCTCATCGAACAATCTCCGCCATACAACACGTACGTAGTCATACGTTCCCTGATAATGCTGAAAAGAAGAAATCTTACATATTGTGTTTTGTAATGTGAGACTGTAAGATATGATTGTTCTGTATTTCGTTTGAAGCTTCGAACGTGGGACTTACTAGTAACAGAAGTATCAGTCTTCCGATCGTCGAGGTGCTCTCTATTCTGATCAACGTTGGCATTAAAACGACGGCCGATATCCAAAGCAGACCTACGGAAGCGTCTCGCCAGAGCCCACGTTAATAAATGGAATTAATGGTTGTAAACTGTAATGAAATAAAATATGTAAGATGTTCAGATTTAGCCACGAGGAGATGAAATAAATATACGTATGAGTTACTACTTTTTAATACGTGGCAATATTGCTACAGTGTAGCCGTTATTGTAATAATGTTGTTAAGAGAAGAACACAATAATTTTGAAGATTATCGAAAATTTTGTTGAAGGTTGATTTGAGGCTAAGCGATATGGGAAGTCTGTTGAGTGTCAGTCAAGCGAAGTTTCTAGGACCGTAATTTTCTTTTATTACGCAGATTAAGTTTAGAGACAAGACATTAAAATCTCTGGTTTAGTCTAATAAAGTGTTTGTGATTTTTGGACTTTATTTGACATTTTAAACAAATGTAAGGCACTTAAGCTCTTCTTAAGGCTAAAGTGAAGAATTATGTTAAAATCAGTTTTCGCATCGCAATTTTTAATCACGAAACAGATACAGTCTCTGCAACCAAAGGGAAACTTAAACCAGCGACAATAACAGTATTATTTAATGTTCTAAGTTACAAATATTTCTAAAGCTATTGATAATAACAAGCTTCCGCCCTCGAAGACCGACCGCCAAAACTAATCCTCCAAGTATATTAAAATTTTTCTTCAAAACTAATGAGTAGAGTGTGCCTGTTGTACAAATTAAAGACTGATGCAACAGCATATCGTATCTGACAAGTGTCACTTTTTGTCGATCACTAAGAAAATCTGATAAGCCATTGAAAAGATCAGAGTCACTGCACCAATAGGGAATATCAAGATTGCTATGAGGCCATCATATCTAGAAATACAGGGAATGAAAATAAACCATCCACTATAAAGGTAGCGGCTGTTTCACTCACTTCATCGTTCAGGAAGCCCAACCTTATAACTATGGGACAATCTGCACTCTCGGTAGGAGAGAGAGTTGAGCCTAGGAACAGTTTTCAAACTTTCGCCTCCAACTTGCGCTGTAATAGAAGTTTCATATGTTCTCTTATTCTTCGCTGTTTACCGTAGGAATCTGAATATCGCGAAGCACTTGTATAAGGGCTGCTAAGAAAGCAGGCAGTGTCCGTACAAGTTTACAAATGCTCATAAACTGATGCAAACTGATAATAATAAACGCCTAACATACTGTCCCTAGTTTCAGAGATTTATCGCTGAAATTACAGGAATATTGTAGTACACGTGGTACACTGATTGTGGTTCCACTTGTTAGGATAGTGAATATTCATAATCTTGAATTATGGAGGAGCAGCAACAAACATGCTTTCGTTGAGGCTCCCTATCAGTCACAGAATTCTATGCATTATCACAGCGCCACATCATTGGCCAATTTTCATTTTTTTTTCAACACTTCTGTCACCAGTGGAGTGTACCAGGTACTGTTCCATGAAATCGTGAAACAGTTGGCTGACGAGGACATGAATTTGTGAACCAGTTGGCTAGAGAGGACACATGGCTAGTACCAGTAAGGCGTTGCAGCATTTCACACATTCAAAGCGAGTATGGCTATGGAGGAAATATTTTTCTTTGGTAGAATGTCTTCCAAACGATTTTGGCCCCCAAAGTCACCTGATCAATCCCCGCTCCTCTCTTATGTGAGTTCTCCTTAAGGGTAATGTTTACAAGAACCTTCCAAGCACTACTTCGAGTCACGTGAGAACACCCTCCGTGAAACCCAGGAAGTCACGGCGAATAATCTGTCAGCAACATGCACGAACATGCAGCGCGCCCTTCAAATGTGAGTACAGATGGAGAGAGGACACTTCCGGCAACTCTTGCATTGTGCTTTAATTTCTCAGACATAAAAGTATAGCAGGCTCCGTCTTGATTCTCACACCCTGTTTCATAAGCTGGGTTGCCCCTTTTGTTATGACTTGGGGAAACTGTTTAGGAATGTAAAAGTATAAGCTGTGTTCTCTAAAAATGTGTGCGTATAGTTCCTGCTTCCTCACAGTGAGAAACGTAAGTCTTTCCCCTTCTCGAGATCGGGAGTATATAAAATTAAATGTCTTGGTTGTGACGGTCACTATGTCGGCTAAAGAGGGAGCTTGTTTATATCCAGTTTTAGTTAGCAGCTTTTAACAGAAAAAGGGTAACTTAAAAAAAATTATCTCTTATCGCAATATTTAAAAATTTCTCGCCATGGCCCACCTTCCATAAATAATCTCGATATTGTGCACGTTGTAGAAAAAGGCAAGAAGATGAACGTCCTAGAAGAATTTGAAGTTTGTAAAAGAGTCTGTTTTAAGAGCCCAGGCCTGCTCAATGGACAACTGACTTTTCATAACCAGGGTTACTTTGAGCTTATGATGTTACTTTTTAAATAAATGTCTGTACAGATGTGGCTTTGGTTTATACACTGGTAAGGTTTAGTTGTGCTTCCCTGATTTTAACCTATATATATATATATATATATATATATATATATATATATATATATATATATATATATAAGTTTATCGTTATTCTGTTAACACATTCTCTCTTTTTCGTCAGGCCCCGACTACTACGAAGTCAGTCACTTTGATTGATAACTCTGTAGTAGCAGCCGTAAACTTGTGGCCTAAGAACGCTTTATATACCTGGTCGTGCTTTCACGTCCAAGGGAAGATGCTCCGTAATTCAGAATAACACAGGCACTGCAATATCTTATTCCACAAAGAGGTTGTCGAAAGACTTGCAGCGCCATATACATTCTTCACTCTCCAATGGATGTCTACAGATGTTTTTCTATTGGCATCCAATAAAATATACACAGCACGTTGGTCCTCTTTGATCGAATTTAGTAACAACGTCACTGCATTTACCGCACGCACGTGGGAAATACAGGAATACCACTCCAATCCCTTGTCTGCATTTAGGTGCTTATATACCCGCATCAGAATCGCACTACGTTGTAAATGCGCTGCAACAACGCCCTTAAACGGAAACTTTTTGTAGATAAACCCCTTCAGCTGATAACTAGCACCGGTTTCGCTGCATTTTAGCTACATCATCACGTGTAAACTGTACGAAGTAATTTGACAAAGACTCATGTAAAGCATGAAAACGTAACTAAAATGAAATACTGGATGAAAGTACTCAAAAAAGTCAAGTCAGAAAAGAGAATAGGATCAACCAGCCGTCATAGTCAGAAATTTTTCGTTACGTAGAGTACGTCAATTACAAAATGGCATAAAGCAACATAGAATCCCCCGTGATACGATCTCGTGATACCTGCAAACGACAAAACCTAAAATAAGAACTTGCTTATAATAGACTATATGGTACGGAAAACATTACTAAATTCTATTCCTTGAGGCAAACGGGTCCCCATATGTCGAAAAAGTGCTCAAACACCGGTCGTACATGATAATCTATGGAGAAACTAAACTAAGCTCCGCACGAACAGACCATGAAGGCCGAACGGTAGCGACCAAGCGAAGTTTCATCCTCAACACACAGGCGTCACTGGGTGCGGGTATGGAGGACATGTGGTCAGAACACCGCTCTCTCCACCGTACTTCAGTTTACGAGACCAGAGCCGCTGTTTCTCAGTCACGTAGCTCCTCTACCTCAGGTCTGAGTGCACCCCGCTTGCCAATAACGCTCGGCAGACTGGACGGTCGCCCATCAAATTTCTAACCCAGCTCGTCAGCGATTAACTTCGGTGACTTGATGGGAACTGATATTACCATTGCGGTAAGAGCGTTGGTATGATCATCTACGGGATTAGTTAAAATTATGCAGTACTGATCACTCATTTACCACTTTTGATCGACCCTTAAACTAAGATTTTTATAACACATTTCCCTGGATCGCATACGAGTTGACCGCTATTTACAAGGTGTACGTGACGATGTCATTCTTCTGTAAATATTCATATATACGATGTACAACCTATCAAATGATACCTAATTCCGATTGTAAGTCACGGCTAAGTATGTAGATGAAACCCTGTAAGGTGCGAAATTATAGCCAATTTACGTCTTCAACCATGACACGAAAGTGGCCACCAGCACCCAAGCGCTCTTTGCCATTCTACCAGCGGCCAGCAGCTTCCGCCTCCACATTTTCAGAATCTGTATCGTTAAGGGGCTACTCCGGTAACACTAAGGGCAGCGTAGAGCAGCGTAGAGCAGCGTGTCCATCCCAACATCACGGCATCATCGACGGATGACAAAATCTCAGTCAACAGAATAAAAGGCCCATCACTTTTAATCACCTAGTGAAACGATAACCTGGGACACAGTACACATTCGATGTCAACCCATCTTATTAAAGGTATACTAATAAGGTACAATAATAAAACACTTGTCGTCTTTCAGCTTGCGTATCTGCAGATGATGGCAACATGAAATACTTTTGAGTGTTCTGTTTATGGAAAATGTTCTACAGATCCATTGCCACCTTTTCATTTAATACTACTGTCCCTTCATGCTCTAGTTATAAAGGAATGGTAATAAAATTTGTAGTAACCGGTTTTCTTGAAATCAGCCATAATTTTCGAAGTGTGGTGCTTCAACTGATACCATTGACTTAATGTCAGCTGAATATTTATTTCTTGATTCATCAATTTATTCGGTGTTCTGTAGAGCCCATCAATAATTTGAGCTTTCGTGAATGTGAAACGAATCAAGGTATACGATAACAAAACACAAACGAATGACAGAAACACAATTTGTGTACTTTAATAAAAAGAAGTTAGTATGACGGTGATTAATGCTGTTTGTGCCGGCCGCGGTGGTCGTGCGGTTCTAGGCGCTCCAGTCCGGAGCCGCGCTGCTGCTACGGTCGCAGATTCGAATCCTGCCTCGGGCATGGATCTGTGTGATGTCCTTAGGTTAGTTAGGTTTAAGTAGTTCTAAGTTCTAGGGGACTGATGGCCACAGCAGTTGAGTCCCATAGTGCTCAGAGCCATTTCAACCATTAATGCTGTTTGTGATTACTCCAGCTAAGCTAAATCATTTAACTTCCAAAGAATGCTGATATTCTTAAAAACTCTCTCACATTATGAGTCGTACTAAGTAGCTGCCTTTTATTTCCTATTTTGTGCTCAGTAATTAACTCACTACATTGGAAAAATAGTTATCACCTATGTGTGTAACAAGGAGCTGCATTTATAGTACATTATTACTGGTCATACTTTCTTTCAAAAATCAATGCCTCCTGCAATGCCAGCCGTTGTGGCCGAGCGGTTTTAGGTGCTTCAGTCCGGATCCGCGCTGCTGCTACGGTCGCAGGTTCGAATCCTGCCACGGGCATGGATGTGTGTGTGCTGTCCTTCGGTTAGTTAGGTTTACGTAGTTCTAAGTCCACGACACTGATCACCTCAGATATTAAGTTCAATAGTGCTCAGGGCCATTTGAAACCTGCCATATATCTGAAAAACATACATTCCTTAAATGTAGATATTCGGATAGATAGCAGTTTATGAAGAATGTTTCTGTGATTAAAACCTGTAGGTATTCTCGATTACTTACTTCATGTTTCATGGATGCTTGTTGATTACATCTGCACCGGAATACTTAAGGCTGACACAATCACAAGAAAAACCAGTTTACATGGATATCATTTTTGTATCTTGCATTCTATCTATGTGGATTACACTGTAGTTTAACTGAATTTCATTCTTGGCAACAGAATCTGAGAAAGATTACATGCTTTGCAATTTGAGTGTAAGAAAAAATGGCTCTGAGAACTATGGGACTTTACTTCTAAGGTCATCAGTCCCCTAGAACTTAGAACTACTTAAAACTAACTAACTTAAGGACATCACACACATCCATGTCCAAGGCAGGATTCGAACCTGCGACCGTAGCGGTCGCGCGGTTCCAGACTGTAGCGCCTAGAACCACTCGGCCACACCGGCCGGCTGTGTTATTTTGCCTTCTGCTATAACAGCAGTTATACCTTCTTATCACACATTCAGTGACGTGTTCCACTTTACCGTTGTGCAAACACATTATTTAATTATGTAAAATGCCAGCCCTATATTGTTCATTCGTTTCTCACTGCCAGTCACTGCTCACACTACATCCACTATACACATATTAATTCCTAATGTAACACTATACACTCTTTAATCACACTTATTCAAAGTTCAACACTGCATGCATTATGAACTGACATCGGGACCCTAGCGACGATCTTTGATTTCCATTTTTTATACCGTAACTTATCACTTGCTACCCTGAAAAACTGCGTCAGTACCACTCTATTATGATTGAGATGCTGAGTTCACAAAGAGTTTAAGGTGTTAGCATTGCACATTGCATATCTCTGTGAGTGACGTTTTCCAGAAAAGACAAAAAAGAGGAAAGAAGCTAGTGTGAAAATGCTACGCAAAAAGACACAGATGCTATATTACTATTATTTACTTAAGTTTCTTTTTCTTTTTACTAAAACCCGACTCCACATTACAGACGTGAATCTTCGCTGAACGGATTGTATTACTAAACAATTAAGCCTCAACTACCTTTTATGTAAGTTCATTTACAACGATATTACTATTCCTTGGCCAATTCAGTCTACAGTTTTATTCCTCGTGGAAAATTTGCTTTTGAGGCTTAATGTTTTTTCTTTCTTGGCAAATATGAGTCCTAACCAGCTTGCATGTTAATGTAAGGAACTGTTTGTGCATACTATCGAAGTTATTTACGAGGTGCGTAATGGATTTGTAAAGATACACGGTGTAGTTAAAATGTGCAGAGGTTTAAACAAGTCTTTTCAATGAGCTCTAATGCTATATTTAATTATCGTTCTTATTGCCCTACTTCGTAATTTGAAGACTGTATTCATATCTTGTGCATTAATTCCTCAGAGCAGTATTCAATAGATATGAACAGAGTGAAAATGTGAATCTTGTGTAACTTAGAGACGGTGGCTGTTACACACTGATGAAATGACTCTGCGGGCATAACATGCTAATGATACCGAGTTTGCAAGTTATTTTGTGTGCGTACACACTACTTCAGGTGAAAATCAGCATTGGTTCCTATAAAGTCTGTGTTTGTTATACAGCATATAGTTACCATCTACATTTAATTTAACAAAATAGTTCTCCTTCTTCAAACTGATTTTTTATGTTGAATGTAATTTTGCTAGATACTGACCAACTATTAACTTCTTGGAGTGATTGATTTGTTTTCTCTACAAGCTTTTCTCTTGTTTTCTTAGAGAATAGCGTTAGAGAATACAGTACTGCTGTTATCAGCAAAGAGAATATTTCCCCTGCCCACACTCTCGAAAGCTCATTGACATAAATGAAGAAAAGCTCTAGTGTTCATATGCCGTGCTCAGGAATCCCCACATTAATCTTTTTTGAATCTGATAAACGTTTCACCACAACTTTGCCATTATTTGAATTTTTTGTTAGATCCTTGATCGGCGCCACTCATGAGCTATTTTTTTTTTTTATTTCTAATGATATTGGCTCATTTAGTTGACTTGCCGAAATCCTTAAAGATCTAAGAATATGGCTGTGATAGTTTCATCCCTGTAGTACTATAACACATCACAGCCACACTGTGTTACCAGGCTCATCTAATTTCGAAGGTTGACTATTTCAAGACTTTCGTAAGATTAAAGGAAAGTTACTTGTGTAACTTACGCTGGACGTGTCTTTTTTTAAACGTATCAATTTTTATTTTATGAAAGTATCTATTAAGGAGAGGCATTTTCGAAATTTTTCACTAATTGAAAATAAAAGAAGAAACAATCCGAGAATACTTGACTAAGACACCACGTAACAGACTCCTGTCAGTTTTGCGCCCTACATTCACTCATTATGCCCTTTCATTTCCCTTTACCAAGGTGCTTTCCATAGCTAAGGTCTTTAAGAAGTTACTGTTTTACATAATCCATAAAAAAAGACAAATCAAGCAGTGTTTTAATAAATTATTCATGTAATAACTGCCTTAATAAATTAGACAACTTGTCATTACAACAAACAGAAACACAGCTAGTTTACTGTTAAGATTATAACGAACCTATTCTTTGTCACAAGAAAAGGGAAAAAATGCATAAGTGTTTCGACTTTGTGTAGTATTGTGTTTGTCATACGTGTTACCAAGAGACCGATGATTTATTATAGAAACCATTTTTTATTCCTTAATAAGTAAAAGGCGACAGACGTGCATTCTTCATGTAGTAGCATATGTGATACGCTTTACGGTGAAGTCCATTTTTTATTCCTTAATAAGTAAAAGGTGACAGACGTGCATTCTTCATGTAGTAGCATATGTGATACGCTTTACGGTGAAGGAGTGGGATAATATTTCCTTATTGTTATTATTTGGGTTCTGCGGCGTTCGAAGAGCGTTTCGGAATACTATTGTGGTATCACAGGATCTTAAAGAGTATTAGTTATTTCTAGGTGTACAACATTCAGACGTTTCAACTCCTCTCGTTTAACTTTTTTTCCGTAGTGGCACAGAAATAAAAATTAAGTTTTTCTTTCGTTAACTGAGTAACGAACGTTAATGAGATGCTTCACGTGCGGAGAATTCTAAATTTGTACACGTCTTGCAGACTACAGATGATGGAGAGGGCCCTTTCCTGCCCACTGTGTGCTATGAAACACATTTCATTTTCACTCTCCCGCTCTCTCTCTCTCTCTCTCTCTCTCTCTCTCTGCCTGTATGCCTCTAACCTCCCTCTGTCTCTTCCACTAACCTGTCCTTCTCCTTAATGTCTCTCCCTCTCGCCTCTGTGCGCCCTCTCTCCCTGTTGCGACAACATCCGACCCCACCTCGTCACTGTGAGTGTGTTAACTCGTTGACCATTAGGTAACGGGATAAAATTTCTGCTGGTGCGCGCGCTGAAGAGTGCACAGCACGTGGCCCGGCTCTCCCCGGCGCTAATGAATAAGATAACGAACGGATGCTCGGTAGTACTCCCATCTTAACCGCAGCCCGAGAATAAAAGAGGCAGCGTCGGGCGGCAGCGCAGTTAATTTATTTGGGCTTTTGTTGTAGCTGCTAATCACAGGGGCGTGGGTGGCATTTTTATCTTAATTAGGCCGAGCCGGCTGAGCGGCCCGCATCGCAGCGCGCCTGCCGTCTCCTCATTAGTGGCTCACGGCTCCCGCTGGATGCCTGGCTGGCTGGTCGCGTCCTCAGAAAGAGCCAGCACGTCCCTTCTGGTATCCACTCACTGAGAATCGCTCTTCCTCTAGGGAGTGCACCACCTTTCTGCTGCGGGCAGTTATTCTGTATCTAGCTTCTTTATGGTATTGTGACGTAGGCCTTTCCATTTACCATTCATCGTACTGCCGTCATGACAATATGAGGGGCGACTTCACTTTTTCCCATTACACAT
This sequence comes from Schistocerca nitens, assembly GCF_023898315.1. Taxonomy (NCBI): domain Eukaryota; kingdom Metazoa; phylum Arthropoda; class Insecta; order Orthoptera; family Acrididae; genus Schistocerca; species Schistocerca nitens. The sequence goes on along the minus strand of NC_064621.1, from coordinate 314,188,021 downwards.
GGCGCGTCTTTACGGGTGCAAGTATGTAATACAGTGATCTAGCAGCAGATGGCAGGATGATCACTAGACGTGTAATTCCGGTGCATTACAACCCAATTCCCAACTGTTGTGACGAGAGTGGATAATGTGGGTGTGACCGTGAAGGACAGTGTTGGACGACGGGGTTTCTGCTCGAGGAGGGCGTCACCCCTGGGGATTTCTGCCGGTGATTGGTGACACCGTGTTGCGTGTGTGCACCGTCACATAAAGTAGTTTCGCGTCACTACTACAGTCGTCCCCATACGAGTTCGAAAACCGCGGTAGTCATCTTTGAAACGAGGATCCAAGTTTCAGGTACTGCCACATGCACCGTATTCACCTAACTTTTCCCTACCCATCTGATTGTGTCTGTGAGGAAACCTCTGCTCTGGCATCATCTTGATGACTTCAAGGAGCAGTGAGCAGCTCTTCTGTGGTAGGTGCGACAGACAAGGGTCTACGGAAGATCCAGGAGACAAGCAGTTGGTGTGGCAGTACCTGGAACCTAATTTCAGTAACAGCAGCCGTGGTTTTCATACTCGTATCGGCAACAGGGTTCTCTTGGTGCAAGGGCACTTTTCGTGTGACGGTGCCCACTCTTCCCGCACTGATCGACAGGAAGTGCAAAATGGCTAAGCAGGGATGGCTACTGAACAAACGTAAGGATGTAGAAGCATATATCACTAGGAGTGAGATAGTTACTACCTACAGGAAAATTAAAGAGATCTTCAGAGGAAGGATACTCGTATCGGCAACAGGGTTCTCTCGGTGCAAGGGCACTTTTCGTGTGACGGTGCCCACTCTTCCCGCACTGACACCAGTCGCCGATGAATATCACACTCGGTGTTGCCTCTTCAAGTAATGAAAACATTTGCTGTGGAAGAATTGCATTTCTGTTGGTGTCCTGCCGAATACTTGCAACTGAAATGATAAGAGATAGCAAAAAATAAAATTAATATGGAACGTTCCCTGTAGACTCTGATGACCTCTCAGATCAAAAGGGTGATTGTCTAATTTATCATCAACAACAATTTAAAACGGAACGGTAACCATGAATCCCTTTGGATTTGTCATTACGTCAAGTTCTTCGATACGCATCAGTACTTCAGTGTGTGTCCAGGATATATATGAGTGGAAGAGGTAGAAGAGGGGATGGCGGGGGGGGGGGGAGGGGAGGGGGGCTAAGGAGGGGGGGGGGGTAGAAGGTGTATCTGTTTTGCAAGGGTGTCGACCAATAATGAATACTGCTGGCTTCTATGGCTGTTGTCTTTGCAGGTAAAGTCTTCCAGGTTGCTAGCCCATGTCTTGTTTCTCTTCATATTAACAGTTTAGCACTTGACATTCCGAACCGTTTGCTAGGATATTCTTCGACAAGAAGTGCCATAGTTTGTCTGAACACCTTCAAAAACCAGAAATAAGTTTTCGCTCCCTTTCTCTGAAGAGGTACTCTTACCTGGTAAACTTATACACGCCATCGTCTAGTCTAGGTACCGATAAAATGCAGGGAAAAACACAACTAACTACTAGGATGGCACAGCGGCAGAACGCAATATTATTTTGGCAAACCTTCTCACTCGCTACCAATGTGAGGCTAGGAAAATACATCCGATAACTTCACTTCATGACGTAAGACGCTGTTCAACTGCCATTCGCAACTAAACGCGGCGTTATACTTCCAAAGTCTTGAGACAACCGGGAACACTAGGAGAGTCCTGAAGAGCATCTCAGTAGAGGGGTCTCAAGTCATATCTTGACGAAGACGAACTTGACGCAGCCTTACAGCACAGATAATTTTACTACCCACTGATATTAGTTTCGTGCAGACGAGGATGAACGGACGAAACGAAGAACGCTTTGAAAAATAACTATGAATTATTGAGAAAGTATGTTTCCGTTTCACAAAACTTACTATTTCCGCCTGTTTGCATTGCACGTGACAGAGTGATTGTAACAAGAATAAGATTTACACGTAGTACTGAACGCTCAGGTGGGTTACCTTCGTAGACGTGGGAATACTTTAAAGTACTAAATTTTCAGCAGTTTTGGACCTGGACTGACTGAAGGAGAATAAGCATCTTAAATTTGTGTTTTTGGGCTACTAGCAGCATTTTACGTTTATTGCAGAATATCAGCGAACAGGTAAATTCCTTAAAAAATTCCACCAAACCCTTCCCTGACTACAATTGGTGGTAATGAATATTCATTTCATGTTTTGCCTTTCTTCAAGCTGATACTAATTTGATATTTTTGGATGACGTGGAAAGATGTGACTCCGTTTTCGAAGATATTTACTTCTGAACAGAAATTAGTCGATGTCTCGAAATTTTAACCTTTGTAGCCTAAAGTGCAGTGGGCAGTGGTCATAATGGCGAGGCTCGTTACCATTCTAATTTAGAGCTTGATAACTACAGGGTAAAGAAAATTAACTCCCTATTAGAAATTGCTAGTAACTTGTTATACCCTTAATCAGCTGCCCCTGTCACTGTCGTTGTATGCAACTCACAATGATTTATATGGCCCTCATAAAGCACGTGCGAGGATTTAATATTCTCTCGTTCGGTACGTGCAAGGTGTTAGGCATACAAAAAAAATATGTAGTTTTTGTAGCATCTTAAATGTGGTTAAATTTTGTACTGGTATGCTTTATCGCTAGAGCCCGTAGTTTGGGATTTATTCAAGAAAAACGTACGAATGTGACGTAACACACCCCTAATTCCAAATTCAGCTCCGACTGGTCAAGAATTCTAGTATGTTATTCATGGCATTCCCTCCTACCACTACCAAATATTTGCTGCGACTGCACGAATAAGGTGGCACATTCGAACTTTTTGGTCTTCGCTGACTGGTGTTATTACGCCACCGACTTCCTCGAGTATTTAAAAAATTGTAGAATGGACGTTTGTATAAATTTTACCTAACAGCATAAAACAACTACATCGTTGTATTCGGCAGGCCTTCCGACAGCGAAACTATTGTGGCACAAGGTAATCGCCACAATAACAGTTCACACGTGATTCGCTGAGCTTCCTAATCACAACTGCGAAATATTAAAAGCACTCTACTTTACTTAGAAACAGCAATTAAAGCCTCGTAGATTCTTCCAGAAATATGCAGACACCTAAGTGGCAGACCTATGCTTAAGGAGAGTATAACGTTTAGATGAGGTATTCTTCCATACTCTTGAATGCTATGAGTGGCTCAGGATTACCAGAGAAATGTGTTGTTGAACAAGACGAAATAACTAATATTCATGACTTCTCAAAGTAATTAACGAGATAATTTTTAGCTGATTAACACTGTGTAGCGAGTTTTAGGCACCGATTTGCACTAGCTATGATTTTCCTAATTCGTTCCACCGAAATAACGGGATAGTTTCTGCTAACATGCTATGGGCAAGACATTACGCTTTCCTTGCCATTTTAACACTGTAAAATGAAGTAAATTTATTTATTTACATTTACTTGTACTAAAATTGTTGTTGTTGCTGCTAGTGTTGTTAGTTTTACAAACATTACTGCAGCTGTCATTATTAGTATCACTGTTGCTATAACTACTTTTGCTACCTCTTACTGTCGCTTTTTCCATATTGTATTGGCTTTTTTTCAGTAGATACAGTGTTGGGTGATGTATTCCGTAAGACTATCCCACTGAACACGGCTATCCACTTAACATTAAATAAATTTTCAATTCCATTGGGCGTCCTTCTCGCACTTGTAACATAGATAAAGAGGACTACTAATTTAGAGCTTGATAACTACAGGGTAAAGAAAATTAACTTCCTATTAGGAACTGCTAGTAACTTGTTAAATACTTAATCAACTTTCATGAAGCTAATAACAGTTTGTTCCTTACAGTTGTGGAATGGTTAAGCATTGCTAAAATTCATCACATGCACCACCATTATCTATGTTTACGATAGACTTCTGCATTTAGCCCTGCGGTAAGTTTATGAGAAATTGGTGAATTCAGTCCACCAGTTCTTTATGAGTTTTTGGTTTTATGCGATAAACTTCCTCCTTCGTCCGACCCTACAGAAAGGAATGTGAGGGCTGTAGGCCTGGACTCCTTGCTGGTTATTCAAGGAGGCTACGGCCCCCAAACCAGGTTCATGGGAAATGGGTGTCGAGCCGTATGCGGACACTATATACCAAGCGAGGCGGGCCCCATCTTGCAAAACGATTACGTCATTGTAATTATTGCGCGTGGACACAACACTGTGAACATATATTTCAAGCATATCAAGGTTCAGTTCTGCAGTCATTGTGCCCAGAATCAGATATAGACCCACAACTTTCGTAAATGTCATGCAGCATCACACTGTGACTTTTTGGTGATTTTGGATTTGTTCAACAACCGCCCCCGTATCCTCTGTTGCCCAGTAATCAGAACTGTGCCGGTTAACAAATTCCTCAAAATGAGATAAGGCTTCATCTAACTATAGTGCATCACTGAAAATACCAAGCAAACATCGTCTCTCCATAGTCTTCCGGCGATAATACCTAGCAGTAATGTGGTTTTCTACTCTTTCTTCAGAACAATTCCGGTTGAGAGTGGGTTCAAGCACTTTCGCGAGCTCCCTGTCTTTGTGTTTTTTGAGGACTTCAAGTGAACATTTACTGTACCGGTGTCCATTAGCTTCGAGTAACAATTCCTAACGGTCCTTGTATCTACCGAGGCACGACGTCCTTCAATACTTCGCCACCATCTCTGTACTTGTACCATGGATCTTCACGCTCCGTACTGGGATGCTAGCTGATCTGCTCACGCATGATTAAACATTGCGCATGGTCCGCCGCTGATACCTGCAATGGCATAATACCTGCAATGGCATAAATGATAAATAATGTAATAAACTGTAACAGTGTAACGAAAACAATGTTTTTGTTCAGTGAAAATTAGTTACTTATTAGGAAGTTACACAATATTTTCGGTAGTGAGTTAATTTTGTCTCACCTCCTATACATTTGAAGTAAAAAAACCATTGTTACACTTCGACTTTACAGTCATCTTTAATGTAATCATTCGCTACCATTCTAAAACTGTATCTGGTATAATAATGCAGTCTCCCCAGTATTGGCGAGGAAAAGAAATCATGCGAAACACTGACACGAATGTATGGGAAACATTGACTGGAAGTAAGTACAGGATGGTAAGACATGCACTGAGACTTCACGCAATAACTTCTATGGTACTACAGGGAGCCGTAGAGGGTAAAAGCTGTAGAAGAAGACAGAGATTGGAGTACACCCAGGAAGGACCTCAGGATTTAGGTTGCAAGTCCTACTCTGAGATGAAGAGGGTGGCACAGGCCAGGAATTCGTGGCGGATCGTATCAAATACGTTAGAAGGCTGATGACCAAAAAAATGTACTTTTATCAACGTATATTCTACCACAGGTGCCGTAGAGCAGTGGGGAAATACTGAGCCTGCTTTCAGAAAAATGGACGTTCAAGTCCCCATACAGTCATACAGATAAATATGTTCGATACTTTCCCAAAAGTTAATCAAAGAAAGTATCGACCCAATTTCTTTAACTACACAATCAGTTTCCTTAATGACTTTCCCAAACCCATCTACGTGAATATCTTCAACATTTCGTGGCCCTGTCAGCAACTGTGTACATATTAATTTTAATTTTAATAGTTATCCATCTACGTGAGCTGCCTGTAATGACTTAATCGGCGACTCGAGGACTCGAACCTCCGCCGGGATCAGCCGCACAGTCCATGACTGCAGTAGCAGTAAGTAAAACTGTCTTTAGCAGCAATCGACACTACATTCCCATTTCGTACCTGGCCACGCTGAAAACCATATATGGTTGAGAAACGCCTCGTTTGAGATGACCAGAGATCGTTTCGACTGGATTCTCTACATTTTTTACTATGCACCATGACACTGAAATCTAAACGACAAAGAACTTTCTGGAAAAGAAATTTTGCTGAGATACAATGCATGTTGTTGTTTAGCACTTCGGGCATTAGCCTGGTTATACGTTATATTCCCAGGTACTAACGCATGTGGTAGTACTTTCGTTGATGCATCATACGACAGTGGTCAAAAAGTAACTGAAATTTTCATTTTCGTAAAAAATCATGAATATCAACTTTGTCCCCCTCAAAGTAAATTCCCCTTTAACATAAAACACTGTGTCAGCGCTTTTTCCAGTATTCGAAGCACTTCTGGAACACACTACTGTTTATAGTGTTCAGCTCCTTGAACGATTCTGTTGTTTATCTCATTAGTGTTGGCAAACCGACTTCCTTTCATGGTTTTCTTCAGCTTCGGGAACGGAAAGAGGTCACGGTGAGGTGTGTAAGGCGAAGGCGATGGCTTGGGCAACCTAACGATTTTATGTTTTTGCCAAAAACACACGAACAACTAATGAGGTGTGAGAGAGAGCATTTTGGTGATGCACTTTTGCTACAATTACGGTTGCTTTCTTCGGACTGCTTCCAGATAGCATTCCTTATTGACTCTACGACTATGAGGCTGGAAGATGCACTATCCCTCTCAAAAAACAGTGACAAGAAACTTCAGATGTGACCGAAATTGTTGAATTTCTTCGGTCTTGCTTATTCTGGCAGTTTCCACTGGGACGACTGGACCTTATATTCGACGTCATACCCGTATACCCTCGTTGCGCCACATGTTGTAACGTTCTGCAGGAATTCTGGATCGTTGTCGACTTCATTCAGCAGTTGCTGGGTGATGTATACGTGACTTTACCGGTCGAAATTCCACCATTGTGGAAAAATTGCTTGCCATGAACCAAAGAACAAGTCGACATCATCAGCAACTTATCTGAAAATGATTCGGTAATTCTGAGTTTTCAGACCAGTTTTCTTTACTTCTTCCACAATGTCGTCAGTAGTTGGTGTGGTAGGGCGTCCACGGCAGTCATCGTCTTCGACGCCTCTCGTCCGTATTTGACAGGTTTATGCCACTCGCAAACTCATGTCATACTCATACCAGATTCACCAAAAGCCACAGTCAACATTACGAAAGCAAAAAATGGCTCTGAGCACTATGGGACTTAACTGCTGTGGTCATCAGTCCCCTGGAACTTAGAACTACTTAAACCTAACTAACCTAAGGACATCACACACACCCATGCCAGATGCAGGATTCGAACCTGCGACCGTAGCGGTCGCGCGGCTCCAGACTGTAACGCCTAGAACCGCTCGGCCACTCCGGCCGGCATTACGAAAGCGGTGAACCACTTTATTCCATTTCTCAAGCAAAATTCGCAAAATTTAATGCCAAATCTTTAATCCAATTCTTTTGAAAAACATTGCCGAGTCTTCGAAAACACGTATAGCCTTTTAGACAGTCAACAATAAACTAAATATTCAAAACAGCTGACAATGCAAACGAATGTCAGAAATATGTGTACCAACAAGAAAAAATTTGAAAATCGTATGTATAAAGCCCCCGAAACTAAAAAACTTCCGTTATATTTTGATGGCGTAGGTATTGCCTGTAAAACTGACACCATGCGTTTTTCCTTATGTAAAGCCGAACACAGTTCTTCTTCTGGTGGCACTTTAGTAATTCCTATGCAATCGATACCATTTCAATTCTTTCTTGCGTCGTCAAGCTCTAACCTTCTTCTTTTTCTTCTTCTTCTTCCTCGTCATCTTCGTCGTCGTCGTCGTGCGGATGTACTGAGTAGCTCGGGTCTGGCATCTTCAATATATAACGACTACATTTTCTTCTCGCAGTCACAAGACGCTGCTGGGGCTATGGGAATTCAAGTGCGTGTAGAAAGAAATTATGTGCATGGACTCTCCCTTCTCGATACGCAGATTTCCCCACTACAATCCAGATGTATAATGATCAGATATGTCCAAGGAAATGGACGAGGTAAGTAAGCCTGACAAATGAACTGTAGGAGTGGGTCCTGTATTAAATCAAAAATTGTGAGTGCACGGAAGAATGCGTTTTTCTATGAAATGAAGCCCTAGCCGCACTCCACGGCCCCGTAGCAACCGCCTGCCACATGCCCTGCGGCGGGATGCTGCCGGTCTAAACTCCCGCGACCCTGTTCACTTTTTCATTGGATGGGTAATGACTCACTGTTCTTCGGTATTTTCACTCCTCGTCGGCTTGTGCTTTGAAGTCGCCCATTATTATAATTGTGAGCTGAAATGGAATCTTGCCTAGTGTTTCTGATAGGTTGTGCCAGAAAAACTCTGCTTTTTCGTCGTAACTGCGACTGTTGTCGTCGGTGGGTGTGTGGAAGTTTACTACCGTATATGCATTGTTACGAGACCTGGAGGATAGTTGCGCTATAGGTAGCATCACATTTTGAAAAATACTATAGCTGCCATCCCCATTGGCGGTGCATCCAAATTGCACCATTGGTTTTCACCCTGGCCCCGTAAGGTTCTCAGCTCTTTTCCCTGTCTCTCAGCCCATCCCCTCCAGCCTTCCACATTGCTCTCTGTCTCTCTCTCTCTCTCTCTCTCTCTCTCTCTCTCTCTCTCCAGGTACTAAGTTTGTTCCGTGTGCCACCTGCCTCAGGACCAATTTTTTATATGTACTAACTTTTCAGGAATACAATAGTCCTGAAATTGTGATCTGTTTCAGTTGAACTCCTAAGAGAGGTTTGACGATGTAAGTTACATTTTATCCGTGTCACTAGAATGCATACTTTCTGTCTAAATGCATCAACTGACCATGTGATTGTCTTGTGGTTATTAAATATGTCATGGAATACGACAAATACCAAATAGCAATTAAAACAGTTGTCCTCTTAATTTCGAAGTCGCCTGCATGAAACACAGCTCGTAAGCATGAAAAATTTATCGGATGAAAATAAAATAAGTCAAAGAGTAACGGCATTCAGTTCATGAAATGCGATCAGGATGGTAGCATTATAATTAATTTATACATGCTACCATTGGCTAATCGATAAATTGCGGAGAAAAAGAACACTGTTTGCAATGACTAGTATTTTCCGAATTCTTAGACCTGACCATTCTCATAGTATTCTTTAAGCGTCTAGAAGTTTTAAGTTGGATGCGTACCAACTACGGAGAACATTTTACCATTTACGTTCACTTCCACGAAAGCCTACAGATTTTTGTAAACAAATTGTGTGTTTCCATTGTTCCTGAAGTAAGTTGTTTTCGAAAGGACTAAAAGGTTATAAATAAGTAAAATGTGTATTGGTATTTTCCGATAGCAATCGAAATTTCCCTTATAGCAGCAGAGTTCTATTTTTAAATTTTCTATTATTTCGAACTTTGTAAATAGAAGAGGGATTCCAAGCGTCAGTAATGGCATGCACTGAGTGTCATTTCTTTTTTGCTGAGAATTTGGTCATTGCTGCGGCACATAATAATTCTACGGCGCACGGTACTGTTTCCTCAGGTCCAAAATTACTTTCTTATATTAGTAAGAGGCTTGATAGTTTTTTATGACGATGGGAATAAGAATGTGTCCTGTGGTTTACAGGGACCTATCTTTACTTCTTCGCTTACAAAATGTTCAAATGTGTGTGAATTCCTGTGGGACCAAACTGCTGAGGTCATCTGTCGCTAAGCTTACGCACTACTTAATCTAACTTTAACTAACTTACGCTAAGGAAAACACACACACCCATGCCGGAGGGAGGACTCGAACCTCCGACGGGGGGAGCAGTGCGAGCCGTGACAAGACGCCTCAGACCACGCTCATCGCTTACAGAGAAAGATAGGAAACATATTTATGAACTTACTATTTTCTTTGTTAATTTTGTTGATAATTTACCTTTAATATCTTCACGAATTCAAATAACACTAATGTTTACTAAGCTACTTCTATAAGGGAATTAACACAATATACAGGTTGTCCCAGTTATCTTGTCCACCCAAAATATCTCTGGAACAATAACAGCTATTGGAAAACGACTTTCACCGGTATCAATGTATGGTTGGGGCCCATGAATGTACATATTTGGAAACATTCTAAACCGAAAGCATATGTGTTTTTTAACACAAACTTATGTTTTTTAAATGGACCTCCTGTAATTTTTCTTCAGCAATCCATAGCATGACAAAGCACATACACAATGGCGTTGATTGCATCGCAATATTCCCATTACATCCCGAGATATTGAGACGCGAAGTTGACGCTTGAAAACCCCGACATGCGCTGCTAGCGCACGCCCTGAGGCTCAGGCGTGAACCCCATCCTGCCCGTAATCGCGATGTGATTGACATGCGTAATCACACTTCCATACTTATCAAGAGGTCCGAAACGAATAATACGGTCTGCTGCCATCCTGCATTAACGTCGTACATTCCAGCAGGTATTTATCCCATAGGCTAGGGGTGATGCGGTTCTTTAACATATCTGTGTACCGCAACGTTAGTCACAAAGTTAGCTTCGCTTATCGTTAATCCGTTACTAAAAAGGTAATGCCATTCATCGTTAAAACATTACTTTACTGTAGATCTAGCGCAAGTGACAGTAAATCATTTACTCGTAATAGTAAAATTCATGTTGATGGTTTTAGTGAAACTTAAACGTCCCCTTTGAAGAATTATACTGTCCTTAAACTGACACACAATACTTTTAGCGCAACGCAATCTGACTTTCAATAATCCCTACAAAAGAATGGCCCTGACTAACATTAACCTATACATTTCACAAATCACTTACCTCACAAAAATCTTCGTAACTCGAACTACTGCAATACAGCGAGCGCCACTACTGCCAGCTAAATAAAAGATTCAAACTACGGAAGGCACTAACTACTGATAGGCATAGTTAGCAAATGAAAGATTTTAATACAGAACAAACAATGTATTTACCTTAATAGTCATAATGTATATAGCAGTTCATGACATTCAGTCTTACAAATTTCAAAACTCCGCCATCTCTCTCCCCACATCCACCACTGCTGGCGGCTCACCTCCAACTGCGCAACGCTACGCGCTGTTCACATCCAGCTGCCGCTGCCCTACACTACAATGGCAGACAACAATGCAAACTAGCCACAGACTGCACACAGCACAGCGAGTGATTTTCATACAGAGCGCTACGTAACGTTGCCAATAAGAAAACATAAACAGCCTACTTACATAGCCCCTATGCTCCCCACAAAAAATTTTACAAATTGTTTTGGGCAGGGGCCAATGCAGATTTTAAAAAATTTTTCTAATTACAACAACAAAGATATCAAATGCACACACTTATTGATACAATGTTGTTCAAAAGCTAAAATTTTCTCACAGTCCATAAAGACAGTCCTGATCATTCATCACAGTAAAATTACAGTTTTTTTTTTCAAAGTCTGAGCAGTAAAAGAAAATGCACACGGAAGTAGTGGATTTGCATGCTGTCTTGAAGAAGTAGTGTTGTCCTTCCAACGGAAAGACAGTGCTGACTCTTGAAGAATATTGGTAGGTAGGTAATTACAGAGCAGACCCACTGTAGTCCTGGTAGAGATTACGGTATTGGTGGGCCACCAGAGGTGCAACCCACTGCAGTCCTTGTAGAAATAATGGTATTGGTAGGCCATCAAAGATGAGACCCACTGCAGTCCTTCTAGAAATTGGTGGGCCATCAAAGATGCAGACCCACTGTAGTCCTGGTACAGACAGCCAGAAGCCATCTGTTGCGACTGTGCTGTTGCACAATCACCATCGAAGAGTCTTGTGGACAATATAGCAAGTCCATAAACCACCACTTGTGCACTCACAAATTTTTTGGCATTTCCTTAGAACCAGCAATGCTGTTAACCAGTCCCTTGCTGAATTATCAACACACGTGCAAACACTAAGAGTCCCAACTTCTCGCATACTGTGCATATATTATGACCAACAGAAACGTGTGCAGTGAAATGATATTTAATTTGAAGAACTGGTAACAGTTACATGATAACATAAAAATACAATAACAAAGGTACAAAATACATCATTAAAGAACATAACAATACAGATAATATTTGTAGTAACATAGGCTTTTCAAAAGAATAGAAATAAACATATACATCAGTGTTACAAAAATAATGACATAAGTACAGGGTTATTACAAGTAATTGAAGTGATTTCACAGCTCTACAATAACTTTATTATTTGAGATATTTTCACAATGCTTTGCACACACATACAAAAACTCAAAAAGTTTTTTTAGGCATTCACAAATGTTCGATATGTGCCCCTTTAGTGATTCGGCAGACATCAAGCCGATAATCAAGTTCCACCCACACTCGACGCAGCACGTCCCAATCAATGAGTTCGAAAGCATCGTTGATGCGAGCTCGCAGTTCTGGCACGTTTCTTGGTAGAGGAGGTTTAAACACTGAATCTTTCACATAACCCCACAGAAAGAAATCGCATGGGGTTAAGTCGGGAGAGCGTGGAGGCCATGACATGAATTGCTGATCATGATCTCCACCACGACCGATCCATCGGTTTTCCAATCTCCTGTTTAAGAAATGCCGAACATCATGATGGATGTGCGGTGGTGCACCATCCTGTTGAAAGATGAAGTCGGCGCTGTCGGTCTCCAGTTGTGGCATGAGCCAATTTTCCAGCATGTCCAGATACACGCGTCCTGTAACGTTTTTTTCGCAGAAGAAAAAGGGGCCGTAAACTTTAAACCGTGAGATTGAACAAAACGCGTTAACTTTTGGTGAATTGCGAATTTGCTGCACGAATGCGTGAGGATTCTCTACCGCCAAGATTTGCACATTGTGTCTGTTCACTTCACCATTAAGAAAAAGTGTTGCTTCATCACAGAAAACAAGTTTCGCACTGAACGCATCCTCTTCCATGAGCTGTTGCAACCGCGCCGAAAACTCAAAGCGTTTGACTTTGTCATCGGGTGTCAGGGCTTGTAGCAATTGTAAACGGTAAGGCTTCTGCTTTAGCCTTTTCCGTAAGATTTTTCAAACCGTCGGCTGTGGTACGTTAAGCTCCCTGCTTGCTTTATTCGTCGACTTCCGCGGGCTACGCGTGAAACTTGCCCGCACGCGTTCAACCGTTTCTTCGCTCACTGCAGGCCGACCCGTTGATTTCCCCTTACAGAGGCATCCAGAAGATTTAAACTGCGCATACCATCGCCGAATGGAGTTAGCAGTTGGTGGGTCTTTGTTGAACTTCGTCCTGAAGTGTCGTTGCACTGTTATGACTGACTGATGTGAGTGCATTTCAAGCACGACATACGCTTTCTCGGCTACTGTCGCCATTTTGTCTCACTTCGCTCTCGAGTGCCCTGGCGGCAGAAACGTGAAGTGCGGCCAAAGCCGAACAAAACTTTATGAGTTTTTCTACGTATCTGTAGTGTGTCGTGACCATATGTCAATGAATGGAGCTACAGTGAATTTATGAAATCGCTTCAATCATTTGTAATAGCCCTGTACATACATAAAGATGAGAATAACTTTTGAAACATCACCTTCACATATGAGCAACAAAACAGAATAAATAATGTCTAAACATCTTTAAAAAGTAAATAACATACTATCAGAAAAATTCTACAACATAACTATAATCAGTTAAACACATAAAGATGGGAAGAACACAAATACCCAAGGGTACACAAACACATAGTGGGATAACACAAGGAAAGGATAGGGTCTGTTCTACTGCAGTATTTTGCAAACAAAACTTCCTTTACTTCTCGGAGATCTCCCTTCGTTCTTCATTATTTCCAAAAAGTCCCATCTATACCTGCTTTCTGTACTTTTTTTGTATAACTTCTTAATGCATTGCTTTCAATGCATCGCAACTCATTCTCTTATATAGTCTACACCATCTTAAGCTAACTTAAATCTACTGAGCTCAGATGCTAAACTAAGGGACGAGGCAATGCAGCAGCACAAAACAATTAACACAAACAGCAATGACAAAATATTCAAATTGGCAAAGCAAGCAGCAATATTACAACTAACATAAGGCAACAAGCAGCAAACAAGAAAAATAAATCAGTAGTAAAACTGGCTTAACAGAGTAATGCAAAGTGAAAATTAGTAGCACTATGCCTGGCAAACAGCAGCAGCAAATGCAATAACTTATACCTAAACATGACATAGCTCAAGCAGAAAAAATAGTACACTAAAGACAACAATGCAGATAAGGGAACTGTATATTCACATCTTAATATCTGTGTCATTAAAGTGGTGCACCACAACTTAATCTACAAAATAAATTACCAAGTACTTGAAAAGAAAATTATGAATGCAGATCATGTGAAGGTAAATGTCTTTGTGTCCTCCCTCATTTGTTTGAAAAAAAAATATTATTTACTCGATCTGTAGACAGAAAATATTTATATTAGTACATCCATAAAATTTTATTTTAACCAATGCTGCAGTGCAGCTAGAAACTAGATATTAAACGAAATGAGCAAATATATACAAAGCAATGTGTGAAACGTCATTCAATAGGTAAATGGCGTCTCCAAAGGCAGTAAAAAAATCTCTCAACTAGAAAGACAATAGCCGTGAAATGTTTCTCATCGTTTCATTAGGCATTTTAGTAAATATCACAAATCAAGAGCTCCACAGTATAATCATATGTTGTCAAGATTGAGCGTGTCGTATTTGCGATGCTTTCTACAAAGGAATGTCAATAGCGAGGATAATGGCCCCCCTTTTTTTCTCCACCTGTGCCTCTGAAAGGCACATACTAATGGCTTTTTTCCAGGCGACTGTCGCGCAGCTGGGTGCCCACGACGCATTATGTGCAGGTGGTCACTTAACTTTCTTACCGAAATATTTACGACACCAGTTTCCGCTACAGTGACAGTCTCATATGAAAATTTCACAGGTCGAAAATTTACGTTACAGATGTGTAGAAACAAAATCCTGTAAATATAACAGAGTCCAAAAAATTTTTGGCGGAATTGTGATACATTCACGCATGTACACACATTTCATAACTCTTTAAAGTACGATTCTCAGCGTATTGATCATAAACGTACCTCAACAGGATAATGCACATCGTCATCGCAATAATAGCATCATAACAGATCAATCACATCTCAGAATCGTCGCAGCTTCTTTCAGTCATTTCAAAACCTAAAAAAAATTCTCTGCTCATATTAAAAGTTTCATCTACCTCAAACGTACTTCAAAAATCATGATCCCATACCAAACACATCATTCAAAGCTCTCATAGTATCACAATGGTTCTGAAAAAATATGAACAGTTCACAAAGTACAGACAAAATACAGTTTCATAAGTGTGAAGTTATCCAACTGTGTAATTACGTAAACATCTGTCACTGATGTAGTAAAATAAATCTTTGTCTCTCCCAGTTAAATGATCAGATAGCTGTGTAATATATGTGTTAGAGAAATATGATACCGATGTGTAAAGTTGTATAAGCAAATACCATATTAGCTAGGGCTCCTTGTGCTTGCCAAACACATGGTACACAAAGTAAGCGTGTACCCCCCTGAGGATTAATGAATAATACACTCAGGTGTTACGGATTAGAGCAATGGAATGAAATGTATCACGAAAAACCATTGTATCATTGTACTTCAAATATCTTTAAAAATAAATGTTTTAAGTACAAAATTAATCACTCAAATGCGTGTACTGTAGCGCTAAACTGTGCGTCTTGTTGTAAGATAATCTCTGTGGAAGTGTCGTAGTTATCGTCCTCCAAAAGCTAAGTTCTGCAGAAGTCAATGTACTTACCTCATGATAAACAAAAGTGAAATTCTTTGCATATAGATATCGTAGTTATTACGTACCTTACTGTGATCAAGAAAGTACTATAATGTAACGTATTGTTGTGCTACGGAAAAGGCTGTCTCATTGTAGCTATACCACAAAAGTTACTACTAACACATGTTTTACTTTCCAGAATAATACAGAAAAACTGTGCAGATATAAAACAGAAACACTGAAAAAGCAACATTATAAATTGTCACTCATTAGTAGCGTCGTGATAAAATCATGTAGCTGTCACATAAACTAACCACTGTGTCATCTGGTATCTCACAGAAAGTACTTTAAATCCAGAATGTATTTTCAAGTTGCATTAAAATCTCATTAGCAGTATTGGTAAATGTTCTAAGTAAGTAAGCCTGATAGTCGTTACGTAATCGTGCAACTAACAAGCAAGAGTGTACAAATAACAACACTGTGTCGCCTGTTCACTATAACAATGCATTCGTAATTTCTGTTAAAAAATGTTCCCTAGGTTCTAGGCTGGATAGTTAACTTCAAAACATTGTTGCATGTTAACAGTTTCTCAGTGTGACAAATTGTACTAGTAGCGTGAAGTGAAAAGTTTTATGGCAAAGACTAAGTTAAAAAGCAGATTATCTTTCAATAAACGGTTTTACATGTGAAATGTGGGTGTCCAAGAGAACAGGAAGATTGTGTCGTATTAATCTGGAGTATTGTCTGCCATTTAGGATGCCATTTATAAAGGAAGGTCCGATAATGGTATCTCCAATAATCCCACACCAAACATTAACTTTCCACGGACGTTCACGCTTTACCTGACGGAGCCATTTTTTATTGTTCGCGGGCCAATAATACATATTCCTCATATTGACAATTCCTTTGTTGGAGAATGATGCCTCGTCGGTAAAGAGAACATCTGCAAAAGAATTTGGATTATTCAGAAGTTTTTGCTTAGGCCACCGACAAAATGTTACCCTATTACGGAAGTCTTTTCCATGAAGATCCTGGTGTAAATGAACATGGTAAGGATGAAATTTATGACGTTTAAGAATACGCTGTGCACTTGATTTCGACACACCAACTTCTCGTTCAATTTGACGTATGATGATTTGATGATTCACAGCTATGGTAGCGAGCACAGCAACTTCATCACGTTCATCTGAGCGTGTTCTAGGACGACGTCGAGGTCTTGGATTTAAGCTTCCCGTTTCACGTAGACGAGATGTGAGACGACCAAACATCCGGCGCGAAGGCGATGGCTTGTCAGGGAATCGTCTTCTGTACAGTCGTTCTGCCTGAACAGCATTTCGTCCACCTATAACAGGGTACAGTACAGGTATGTGGAGTAGGATAGAAAACAGACATATTAACTTAATAATCGTAATGTTTACTAACAGTACTATCAACAAACAAGCAGTCTCATAACGTATTTCCCGCCAACGTACATTCTCCATAGATCAGCAGCATTTCTACCATATCTTCATGTGTGTACATTATACTGTACAGTATAAGTTCTACAACACAACGTTTATTCACAATGTGTACTATCTCCGTGCCGTCACTAGATTACTCTGATGCACGACTATACTGGCAAGCGGTGTACTGCACACCAAAGCAACAAGAAATGGGATGCTCGGAGGGTGGTGGAGTACAGGAGTTTGCATGGGTCGCAAATCATAAACAAGGCGAAGTGGTAACTGTGGCAGTAGTGGGAACTACGTTGGAGACTTGACTAGGTAGAGCCAGGCCCTGCGCGACAGGCACAATGGGTCATATAACGCATTAGATAAACCTTATTTTGGGTGTGCAGGATAAATAAGACAATCTGACGCGTGTACACCGATCGGTACTGGTTCATATTGTGTACGTACATACGTAAAACGTGCAAGAGGGAAACCATTATGTCCTTATGAGAGTTGATGGCAGCAAACCGTATTATTCGTTTCGGACCTCTTGATAAGTATGGAGATGTGATTACACATGTCAATCACATCGCGATTACGGGCAGCATGGGGTTCACGCCTGAGCCTCAGGACGTGCGCTAGCAGCGCATGTCGGGTGTTTCAAGCGTCAACTTCGCGTCTCAATATCTCGATATGTAATGAGAATATTGCGATGCTAACAAAGCCATTGTGTGTGTGCTTTGTCATGCTATGGATTGCTGACGATAAAATATAGGAGGTCCATTTAAAAAAACATACGTTTGTGTTAAAAAACACATATGCTTTCGTTTTAGAATGTTTCTAAATATGTACATTCATGGGCCCCAGCCCTACATTGAAAGCGGTGAAAGTCGTTTTCCAATAGCCGTTAATGTTCCAGAGATATTTTGGGTGGACAAGATAGCTGGAACACCCTGTATATTAAATCTGTTCCTACGCAAAAGATGAGAACTGCACTCGAACAAGTCACATGAAGAAATACTAGCAAATCATAGCAAATTCTACCTTACAACTCCATGCTTATAAATTGTCAGAGAGATATGATAACCTACAACTTACAATATTTAATAATGCTTCTTCTCATATATATAGACCTTGTACATTTATATGCCAGCCTAAACATTTGCGTTTTGACACATAAGCTGTAAATGTAAGCGTGAATTATGCAGGTAATCCAGAAAACAAACGTACAGCCATTATTGGATTGCTGTATTAATAGCTGGTTTGCTTTGTGGTTATAGATTGTACAGGATGAATCATTCTCAAATTGCAGTCAACACAGCACCGTGAACATTCATTTAGGAATGTGTTGTTATTGGATAAGCAGACGTAAACGGGCCATTAACCATCACTGATGCCGAAACTGTTGTGTACAATAGGCCGGACGTCACATTTGTTATAACTGTTTCGTTAAAGGACCATTGTTTGGTCTGCAAGCTAATGATAAAATACCTGTGCTAGTGGAAACAGCGCTTTGTTTCACATAAAGTTCTATGTACATTGTAATCTATTTTGTTTTCTCACACATATTAGATACTTCGTCAGCCTGCACTTATTTTAGACCGCAGTAGATTCCTGTGTACCTACCCCTGCGGCCATTGTAATTTACCAGTAAAGCCCCGGTTCTTTAAAGAATCGAATTCCTACGTATGAAGGAACTTCAAACTTTTGATTACTTTAGCATTGAGTTAATGCACTAAATAATTGAAGCTGAGCATGTAAGCGAGAAAACGATTACAAAATACCCGAAATTATGTTTAACTTTTGTTGAAGAGAAATACGTGTTCTAGCCACAAAATACTGGCTGATTATAGTCTGGGTAATTTTCATTTTGTTTTAAGCAAAAGTCAGTTTTTAATGCACCCTGTATTTATGACGTCATATCTCCTGAAATGTTGGTCGTGCAATCTAATAAATTCGCCTATACATTGAGCGGTATATTCCGATAATGTCTGCATAACTTGTTGGGAACAGAGTAACCAGTAATAAATGTAAAAATGAATTCGTAATACCTGTGCGACATATATCAAGTAATTAACTTTTTCCTTACATCATTTTGCGGCTTTGTGGAAAAGGGGGAGGGGCGATGGGATGAGTTACGTAAGCTCGAGACATGTACACATTTTATACCACTTAATGTGAAGATTCTGACAACATTTTGAACTTTCAAATTCGGTAAATAATTATATGAAAAACTAGGTGCAGTGCCTGGCGTGCACGGGATGTTTAATATCTGCCACACAAGGTGATTGGCCCTGTGCCTTGTTGATACACGTAGTGAACTCAAGCCGCCTGGGTAACTCCAGTAACTTTAAACTAATCACGTGGTGTCAACGAAATGCTACGAATGAATACTTCTTCACCTGTAAGGAATATAATTATTTACGTCATGTGTTACCTTTTGGGATAAGTGTCTGATTGTCTTTTCGAAGAATTGGTCTTCTGTTGTTGCTGATGAGTTCACACTATTTTAAGTAGGGCTATGTTTGAGTACAAGTCGAACTGTTCGAAAAATTTTCGTCACAGTTAACGAACTCTACGGTTCTGTTCGATCTTTCGATCAGCCCAAGAACTGGTGAATTTCTTAGTACTACAAACACAACCCGCCTCGGCGTTTATGGCACTGTCTATTTAATAATAGAAATAACTGTGAAACACGGCCTAAAATATCTTCTAGGATATTTGTCACATGTTCCAATGGTACCTAATCAATAAATAAGAGCTGGAGATAATTTTTTCCCTAACATTCAAAAGCTTCCGCGCATCCCGTGATCCAGTGACATCTGATGGTGCGAATTGATACTGTAATTTATTCTTGCGATAGGAATTACGGTCAAATTACCATGATAGATTTCGTTTGCTAGCTATTTAATTTTCCAATAGTTTAGTTCACAATTTCACATGAATTAAGAAATGTGAAGTAAATGGGCCAATAAATTTAAAGTAAAGAGGTCAAGTACTTTAGAAGAAGGTTGGTAACAACGTATATATATATAGTGTATATTAAAGATATGTAGCCCATATCCGCCCAAATGTTCATTAGGGGCTTGTGTAGAACTTTGAATTAAATTATCCAAGAACTCTGTAGAGGTTTTTTTAGTAACAACCTCTATATATTACATAAACATATGCATCAAGCCAGATTCCGAAATCTTGTGTAGACAGTGATATTGTCTTCAAGGCAAAGTGAGCAAAATTTCACCAAGAATGGAATAAAACTGTGGATTTGTGTGAATTACAAAAAAAAAAACTAATAAAAGGACACACTTCTTATTCAATATAGAGTGAAATAGAGAATTTTTGTTGCCCTGCTAGCCGTTAGACAAGCAACTTGCGAATGGAATTACTAACCACTAACCATGAATCATGAACCAGGATAGCCATTTAGTAATATAGGTTTCTTGAGCCCATTGTATCAATGGCGAAATTCTTGTAACACCAATTTGTTTAAGTATTACTCATCCCTTTCAAATACTTTTACGAAATGTATACTAATTACTTTCACCTTTTCAACAACGTTCTCACTGTGGATACTATATTCCACAAACGATGCTGCACTAAGTCTGGGGCTTGCAGTACGTTAAACATGATAGAGTGGTTATTTATTTTACCACAGCTAAATGTAGTGGTCTGAAACAATGGAAAGGTGCCAGTGACGCGACGTAGCTCTGTATCAGTTTATGAGGCATACTTCTATGGATTAATGTGGTTAATACTACTCAGTAAACAATGGAAACCGAGTCACAGATGGTCAGTGTACCTTAAACATACTCCATCAGCAGTAAAGCAATCAGAGTGGCCGAGCGCTTCTTGGCGCTACAGTATGGAGCCGCGCGACCGCTACTGTCGCAGGTTCGAATCCTGCCTTGGGCATGGATATGTGTGATGTCCTTAGGTTAGGTAGGTTAAGTAGTTCTAAGTTCTAAGGGACTGGTGACCTCAGAAGTTAAGTCCCATAGTGCTCAGAGCTATTTGAGCCATTTTAAGTAAAGCAATAGATAACAACTTGTCACTATCTTTAAGTTATAAAATCGTTTATTTTCTCTAACAAATGAAATCTGATTAGATGAAGATATATATCGACAACATTACTGACACTTTGGTTCAATGAGAACGGATTTGGCATGATAGACACGACGTGTCCACGCCCTCGGGTCGGCCAAGTACGCTATCTGATCATAACAGTCAGTACACCTAACTGTGGATCTTATAGTTAAATGTGTAAACCTTTTGTTTTTATAACGCCTTGAACTATGTTGGTATCACTCTCAGTGAGGTGTCGGAATGGCAGCTCACTGTCACTAAAGAGCCGATACTAGAGAAGTTAACGATAGTGAACGCAGGGGTCTGAGGCGAACTCATCCCAAAGGTGTTCCGTTGCCATCAGGTCGAGACTTTTACCAGTCCATTTCAGAAATGTTATTGTCCTCAAAACATGGTCCCACAGATGCTGTTTCGTGAGATGGTGCATTGATGATACAAATGATCGTCGTCTCCAAGATGTTCATCTCCTGGTCGCAGTTCACAGTGTGGTCATATCCTCTTGCCTTTAGCAATTTCTTGAGAGCAATAAGAAGGCCGCACACTAATCGCGAGAAAAACCTTCATGTCATAACACCTAGTCCTCTGTAGATCAATTTTGGCACCATACGTGATGGTAGAAAACGTTCTGCGGGCGTTCGCCAAGCTCAAACCCTTCCATATGATTACCAAAGATATACTGTACCTCATCAGTCAAAATTACTCGCTTTCAGTCATCCTCAGTCCAGTGACGTCATTCTTTCTAACAAATCAGGCGTCGCTTATCATCGACTAGAAAAATATGTGGCTTCTGATGAGCTGCTCGATCATTGTAACCAATTCTTTTCAATTAGCTACCCACATTTTGCTACCTGGATGACTGATAACTAACTGGAACTCAGGAGTGATTTCTTTGATTTCATTCGACGTTTCATAGCCACCCTTCACAATGCTCTTTTGTCCCTGTATGTCGCAGGGTGCGGTCTGCCCAGACTTGCTGTCGTTGTTCCTTTGTGCTACCACTTCACAATCACATCACCAGCAGTCGATTTGTGCAGCTTTAGATGGGTTGAAGTGTTCTAAATGGCTCTCTTACTCTGGTGACATACAGTCACTAGTCGACGTTCAAAGCTACTCAACTCCTCTGATCGACCCGTCATGGTCTTCCTGTTTCTCTACTGACAAAACCCAATATTGCTCACCTCCGTTTATACCAGCAGGCATGCATCTTGTGACATCTAGTGATCAACGCCGTATTACACATGAGTGTCCGTATAGTTTTGATCGGGTAATGGACACACTGGGCTCAAGAATTTTTGCGTCCTAGAATGGTGGGCTGGGACCATGTGGGGCTGCAGACAGCAGGGACAGATGAACGCAGGTATCACACTAAACAATTGCAGTGACGCAGCGGAAAATCCTGCAGTCAGCTGTGGTAAGGTGGTGGGTTATGGCTTACAGCCTGAAGACGATTCGTATGGTGCAATACCTGAGGAATATACATAAAGGAGCACAGTAAACATAGGTTAGTGATACGTTAGATAATAAGCAAATAGAGAACTCGGAGACTAAGTCAGTGATGATAATGGCTTCCCAACATTAAGGTACCAAATATACCCGTCGTAAAAGGTGGGAAACTCTGCTGACACACGAAGATCTTAGGAATCTACTTAGCATTAGATAGCTGACGATAAAGCATCATTCAGGCTCATCACAATTGTGATTTGAGAGAACAGACAGGTGCCAAGCTTGAAATTTTACAATTACGTGATTAATTAGTTTTTAAGTAAATATTAGTACGAAATATATTGAAATCCAGCATCACGTCAAGCTGGAAGCAACATATCATCATAGTAACAGAAGTCTAACACATTTACATTGGTACAGATGAAGTGAAAAATAATAATAATGGAAAAACTGAAAATTATGAGAGCATGGTCAAAGACTTCACCAGTCAGAATGCTGGATTAGAGAGACCAGTCAAGTTCCTTTAAAAGAGACAATAGCAGCAAATGATTTTATGCGTTTCCATTATATATCAATTTGTGAAATTAAAAAGCTCATTAAAGACCCAATCCCAGATCCAATGTCGGCAGATGTGGCCGAGAGGGTCTAGGCGCTACAGTCTGGAACCGCGCGACCGCTACGGTTGCAGGTTCGAATCCTGCCTCCGGTATGGATGTGTGTGATGTACTTAGGTTAGTTAGGTTTAAGTAGTTCTATGTTCTAGGGGACTGATGACCTCAGATGTTGAGTCCCATGGTGCTCAGAGCCATTTGAACCAGGTCCAATTAACGTAAAGTAAATCATATATAATTTTGTTTCCCACGTCTTGATAGCAGTATAGAGGACCAGGTGGCAACCTCTACAGTCATCAGGATAGTGTAGTACGGAATATCAGGTTTAAGATCTCTTGGACGCCCGAAGGTCATAATGAAACGTTGTTATCAGAACAAACATTTACTAACCAGAAATACACAGTTGCCTTCTCCAGGTCGGTGGCTCCCAGTAGAACCATTGTAGACAGAGGTATACACATTCCACCTTTAACCTGCCCATGCATGCCTGTTAGCGAGGCAGGCGAACTGCCACATGTTATCAGCAGAACGGGCAGGTTGCTTTACTTCCATCCAAGCCAAGCGGTGCCCAAGCTGAGTAGACTAAAGGAGTCTTGATTGCCTGCCCATCTTCCACCACTATACACCCTTTTTTTTTTTTTTTTTTTTTTTTGAGTGGTCAGGCTTCTGACTTGTGACTTGTTGATGCGGCCAGCCACGAATTCATCTGCTGTCTTATCAATCTGTCCCTTCTTCTTCTGGCCGGCCGAAGTGGCCGTGCGGTTAAAGGCGCTGCAGTCTGGAACCGCAAGACCGCTACGGTCGCAGGTTCGAATCCTGCCTCGGGCATGGATGTTTGTGATGTCCTTAGGTTAGTTAGGTTTAACTAGTTCTAAGTTCTAGGGGACTAATGACCTCAGAAGATGAGTCCCATAGTGCTCAGAGCCATTTTAGCACCTTCTTCTTCTCAGTGTCTTCCCACATATTCCTTTCCTCTCCGATTCTGAGCAGAGCCTCCTCATTCCTTACCTTATCAGTCCACCTAAGTTTCAACATTCGTCAGTAGCACCACATGTCAAATGCATCGAGTCTAATCTGTTTTGGCTTTCCCACAATCCATGTTTCACTACCATACAATGATGTGCACCAAATGTACGTTCTCAGAAATTTCTTCCTCATAAATATGGCCTATGTTTTAGTTTAGTAGACTTCTCTGTCCATTTTGCCAGTGCTATTCTGTGTTTCGAAAATGTTCAAATGTGTGTGAAATCTTATGGGACTTAACTGCTAAGGTCATCAGTCCCTAAGCTTACACACTACTTAACCTAAACTATCCTAAGTACAAACACACACACCCATGCCCGAGGGAGGACTCGAACCTCCGCCGGGATCAGCCGAACAGTCCATGACTGCAGTGCCTAAGACCGCTCGACTAATCCCGCGCGGCTTTTCTGTGTTTGATGTTCTCCTTTCTCCAGCCGTCATTGGTAATATTTGCTGCCTAGGTAGCAGAACTCCTTAACCTCATCTACTTCGTGAGCATCAGTCCCTTTGTTGAGTTTCACACTGTTCTCATTTCTACTACTTCTCACTACTTTCAGCTTTAATCGATTTACTCTCAGTCCATATTCTGCACTCATCAGACTGTTCATTACATTTAGCAGATTCTGTAATTCTTCTTCAATTTCACTCAGCAATGTTCTGCGCGGGGTAGTCGCGTGGTCGTAGGCGTCTTGTACCGGTTCACGCCCCTCCTCCGGTAAGAAGTTCGAGTCCTCCCTCGGGCATTGGTGTGTGTGTTCTGCTTAGCGTAAGATAGTTAATGTTAGAGTAAGTAGTGTATAAGCTTATGGATCGATGACTTCAGCAGTTTGGTCACTTAAGATCTAACCACAAATTTCCAAAACATCCAAGATACCAATGTCATCAGCGAATCGTATCATTGATATCCTTTCACCTTGAATTTTAATCGCACTCCGCAATATTTCTTTTATTTCTGCCACTGCTTCTCCGATATAAAGATTGAAAAGCAGGGGTGAAAGACTACATCCATGTCTGACACCCTTTTTAATCCGAGCACTGCGTTCTTGGTCGTCCACTATTACTATTCTGTCTCGGCTCCTGTACACAACCTGTGTTATCCGTCTGCCTCTACAGCTTACTCCTATTTTTCACAGAATTCCAAATATCTTGCAGCTTTTCATATTGTCGAACGGTTTTCACAAATCGAGAAATCCTATAAATGTGTCTTGATTTTTATTTAATCACGCTTCCATTATAAACTGCTTCGTCAGAATGGCTTCTCTGGTGCCTTTACCTTTCCTAGAGCCAAACTGCAGTCTTTGGAATGGTGTGGATATTATTTTTCCGGAAGTCACAAGACATGTCGCGAGACTGATACATTTTACACACAAACGCGAATAGTCGTCTAGTTGCCACTTCCGCCAATGATGCTAGAAATTGTGATGGAATGTGATCTATGCCTTCCGACTTATTTGTTCTTAAGTCCCACAAAGCTGTTTTACATTCTGGTTCTCATACTGGATCCACTATCTTTTCTAAATCGAACCCTGTTACTTCTTCCATCACAGTAGACAAATATTTCTCCTCATAGAGGCCTTCAACGTAGTATTTCCATTTATTTGCGCTCTGCTTTACATTTAACAGTGGAATTCCTGTTTTACTCCTAATGTTACCACCATTGCTTTCAATTTCATCGAAGGATGTATTGACTTACCTATATAACGAGCCAGTCCTTCCAACAATCATTTATTTTTCGATTTGTTCACATTTTTCATGGAGTCATTTTATCTTAGCTTCCCTGCACATGCTATTTATTTCATTCCTCAGCGACTTGTATTTCTCTATTTCTGGGTTTTCCTAAGCATTTTTGTACTTCCTTCCATCATCGATCAACTGAAGTATTTGTTGTGTTACCCACGGTTTCTTTGCAGTTACCTTCTTTCTACCTCTGCTTTTCTTTCGTGCTTCTGTGATTGGCCATTTTAGAGACGTCCATTACTCTTCAACTGTACTGCTTACAGGACAATTCTTTATTGCTGTATCTACAGCCTTAGAGAACTTCAAGCGTATCTCATCATTTCTTGTACTTTCCTATCCTACTTTTTTGCTTATTGATTCTTCCTGATTAATCTCTTAAACTTCAGCCAACGCTTCATCACTACTACATTGTGATTTGAGTTTATATCTGCTCCTGAAATACGCCTTACAATCCAAAATCTGATTTCGCAATCTGACATGAAATAACCTAATTGAAATCTTCCCGTATCACCCGTCCTTTTCCAAGTATGCATCCTTCTCCTGTGATTCTTGAACCTAGTATTCGCTATTAATGGCTGGAATTCATTACAGCTGAATTAGTCTTTTCCTCTTTCATTCTTTGTTCAAGTAGCCCATGACTACTAGAGCACGATTTCCTTTTGCGTATTGTTTTAGTCTTTCAAAATCCTCCTATATCTTCTCTTCAGCTTGCGACGCCGGCGTATATACCTGAAATATCGTTGTCGATGTTCATTTGCCGTCCATTCTGATCAAAATAATCCTATCACTGAACTCATCGCAATAACACACTCTCTGCCCTATTTCCGTTTTCATAACTGATCCTTCTCCCGTTATACTATTTTCTGCTGCTACTACATCTTCATTGTGTCTATGGAATACCCTTTTCAGATTTTCTAGCTTCCCTACCACATTCAAGCTTCTGACATTCCACGCTTCGACTAGTAGAACGTATCCTTCCATTGATTATTCACACTTTTTCGTATGGTCACTTCCCCCTTGGCAGTCCGCTCCCGGAAATCCGAATGGGGGACTATTCCGGAATCTTTTGCCAAAGGAGAGATCATCATGATACATTTGCAGTTACAGGGCACAAGTCCTCTCGATACACGTTATGTGTCTTTAATGCAGTGGTTTTCATTGCCTTCTGCATCCTCATGCTGTTAATCATTGCTGATTCTTCCGTCTTTGAGGCAGTTTCCCACCCCAAGGGCATGAGAGTGCCCTGAACCACTCTCCGCTCCTCCGCCCCTTTTTGAGGAGCCGGTTGCAGAATGAGGGTGACTTCTAATGGCGGAAGTCTTCAGTCGCCATTGCTGACTATTAATCAAGATTTAAGCGGTGGCGGGTTTCGAACCCGAGACCGAGGACGTGTTAAATTATGAATCAAAGACGTTACACCTAGACCACGGGTCAACTGGCATGTTGTTGTTGCCTTCAGTCCTGAGACTGGTATGATGCAGCTCTCCAAGCTACTCTATCCTGTGTAAGCTTCTTCATCTCCCAGTACTTACTGCAACCTACATCCTTCTGAATGTGCTTAGTGTATTCATCTATTGGTCTCCCTCTACGATTTTTACCCTCCACGCTGCCCTCCAATGCTAAATTTGTGATCCCTTGATGCCTCAGAACATGTCCTACCAACCGGTCCCTTCTTCTTGTTAAGTTGTGCCACAAACTCCTCTTCTCCCCAATTCTATTCAATACCTCCTCATTAGTTTTGTAATCTACCCATCTAATCTTCAGCATTCTTCTGTAGCACCACATTTCGAAAGCTTCTATTCTCTTCTTGTCCCAACTCTTTATCGTCCATGTTTCACTTCCATACATGGCTAGACTCCATACAAATACTTTCAGAAACGACTTCCTGACACTTAAATCTATACTCGATGTTAACAAATTTCTCTTCTTCAGAAACGCCTTCCTTGCCATTGCCAGTCTACATTTTATATCCTCTCTACTTCGACCATCATCAGTTATTTTGCTCCCCAAATAGCAAAACTTCTTTACTACTTTAAGTGTCTCATTTCCTAATCTAATTCCCTCAGCATCACCCGACTTAATTCAACTGGCATAAATGTAAGAAAAGTAATGCTATTAGTCAAAGAAAAGTCCACCTTAACTTTCGATCTCTTTTATACATCTCAACAAGCACATTAATCTGTCGTATCAAAAGACCGAAAATTCCCTCATCCTGGCAAGTACACTACATTGCATCAACGGAGTAACACAAAAGAGTTGTGTTATCCGTAGTTAAGTTATTATTGGGCATGCAAGAGTCACAAATACAAATCAAACAGCATACTGCATGCAGGTTTCAGAAAATAATGCAAAATTGTACTTTCGCAATTGTAGTTGTAGTCATTCTAAAGAAATCGAAAACCATAACTTTATCTCAATGAATGTGATGATGCATTATTAACATTTGGTTGATGATTGAAAGAAGCTTTCTACTGCGGGACACATATGAGAGATATAGCCCCGAAAAGGAAATATAAAATATCTGTCACTATTTGAGATCACTCAGTCTCTTACTGCCAAAAAGAGGGGTTTTACTTTTAATAGTATAACTGAACTATAAAGTCCCAATAAAGGAAGTGTAGGGTCAGTATGAAAGCTGCACAGTTAAACTCCGTTAACATTACTAACATTTATATACAATGAAGCGCGAAAGCCACGCTGCTGCTACGGTCGCAGGTTCGAATCCTGCCTCGGGCATGGATGTGTGTGCTGTCCTTAGGTTAGTTAGGTTTAAGTAGTTCTAAGTCTAAGGGACTGATGATTTCAGATGTTATGTCTCATAGTGCTCTGAGCCATTTGAACCATTTGAAGCACGAAAGAAACTCGTATATGCATGCGTATTCAAATACAAACCTATCTAAACAGACAGAATACGGCGTATGCGGTTGGCAATCGCGATATAAGACAAGTGTCTGGCGCAGTTGTCAGATCGGTTACTACTGCTACAGTGGTAGGTTATCAAGATTTAAGTGAGTTACAACATGCTGTTATAGCGGCCGCAAGAGCGATAGGACATAGCATTTCGCAGGTAGCGATGAAGTCGAAATTTTCCCGTGCGACCATTCCACGAGTGTACCTTGACTATCAGGAATCCGGAAAAACTTTAAATCTGCGACATCGCTGCGACTGAGAAAAGATCCTGTAAGAGCGGGACCAACGACGACAAGAGAATCATTCGACGTGACACAAGTGCAACCCTTCCACAAATAGCTGCACATTTCAATGCTGGGCCATCAACAGGTGTCAACGTGCGAACTATTCAACGAAGCATCACCGATATGGGCTTTCGGAGCCGGAGGCTCACTCGTGTACTCTTGATGACTGCACGACACAAAGCTTTACGCCCGTCAACATCGACATTGTACTGTTCATGGCTGGAAACATGTTGCCTGCTCGGATGAGTTTCGTTTCAAATTGTATCGAGTGGATGGACGTCTACGGATATGGAGACAACCTTACGAATCATTGGACCATTCATGTCAGCAGGGAAATGTTCAAGCTGGTGGAGGCTCTATAATGGTGTGGGGCGTGTGCTGTAAGAGTGATACGGGACTCCCTGAAACGTCTAGATTCGACTCTGACAGGGAACACGACGTATTCTTCCTGTCTGATCACTTGAATTCAGTCATGCCCATTGTGCATTCCGATGGACGTGGGCAGTTCCAACACGACAATGTGACACCCCACACGTCTAGAATGGCTACAGAGTGGCTCCTGAAACACTCTTCTGATTTTAAACTTATTAAGGATATCCGGGACGCCTTGCAATTTCTGTTCAGAAGTGATCTTCACCCTCTCGTATTCATACGGATTTATGGACAGTCCTGCAGGATTCATATCGTCAATTCCTTCCAGCGCTACTTCAGACGTCGTGCTATGGCAATTCTAAGTGCTCCCAGGGGCCTTACACGAATTAGCCAGGTGTACCAATTTCTTTGCCTCTTCAGTGTAGTTTAAATAAAACATTACAGTTTCACTTTAAAATGATATATTTATAAATATTACCCAAAAATAAAGTATTTCCTTAACATCCTTCGTGTCACACTCTAACTATAAGATATTTAGGTATAATAAAATTAATCAATAAATTGATATATATAGCAATAGGCAAAGTACATGTCCAAAGCCAGTATAATGCTGCAGCTTCAAACCCGAAGTGGTGTCTTAGTGAAAATTGATTTATTGGGTGTCTAATTATGTATGTTGTAGGAAGATTGCTCCAACAATTACATGGAGTGCATGAAATCGTATCTGTCGGAAATTGCAACACATTACATACACATTTTTCTGATACCTTTGTATTTCGCTAGTACTTCAAAAAATGTATTGATTTTGTCTTCTTCCTTCTCTGCTATTGCTTAAGGATATCGAACAGTTACAGACCACGTAATACAGGCAGGACGTGGTGCGATTGTAATTGGAAATACATGAATACCTTAACCACACACTCCGTACCGACATCATGTTAACAGCCGAAAACATTGCGGTTTCTATAGATGAAACTTACGTATTTCTACTCAGAAGTAGAATACGTGCATGTCGCTATCCCATGACTTCTCTCACCTCACTATACAGGGTGAGTCACTAGCTATTGCCACCTAGAATAACACCGAAATTACGGTAGTAGCTGAAACGTTTATGTGATAAAAGTTACATCGGACAATGGGGGCCATAATATGTCGGTTTTATGTTACTAGGTGGGGTGTATTCAGAGATATGATGGTCAACTTTGCTATTTTAAATGGGGTGCTATAGTTTGGTACTTATTTTCTGATAGCAGCTATCGAGACGAATCCAATGATGTATAACTGCAAGGTCTTATAAGGTCAACGAAGCTCACAAAGATGGCATGAACGTCCATTTACAGAAAGTGTTCGAAGTGATGACCATGCTGCAATCTTCTTATCATAGATTGAGTGGTATTCCCTTTCACTTTGACACTTGTTGAAACACAGGCTCTGCCAATGCGCTTTCGCATTTCTTCGGGTGTAAATGGAACGTCTTTATAAACAAATGTATTTTACGAATCTCCACAAGAAAAAATACAGAGACGTGAAATCTGGGGAACGAGACAGCCACGACACATCTCCTCCGCGTTCAATCCAACGATTTGGGAATTGTCTCTGCAACTCATTGCTAGTCTTCATGGAAAAATGTGCCAGACACCCATCGTGTTGATACCACATTGCGTTCCATGTTCCTAAAGGTATTTCTTCCAATAACAGACCTAATGTTTCTTGCAGGAATTTTGTGTACTTCCTAGCATTAATATTTCCTTCGATGAAATTGGGGACTATAATTCTGTCCTCCAGAATCCTACACCATATATTCACTGTCCACTGTTTTTGGTGTGCAAATTGCCGCAGCCAACATGAATTTTCAGTGGCCCAATAATGCATGTTATGCAAATTAACATTTCCACGGTACGTGAATCTAGCCTCGTCGGTAAATAAAATCAAGTTAATAAATGTGTCATCCCTCTGAATCTTAAGTTGAGTCCATCGGCAGAATTCGCATACAATCCTTACCAGTGAATTCTTGCTATAGTCTGATATGGTAAGGAAGATATTTATGGCGATGCAGAACACGAACAACACTATTCTGGCTCATACCAGCTTCTCTTGCCATTTGACGTGAACTAACACAAGGATCTCGAACCACAGTGGCAAGAGTACAAATTTCCGTTGCCTCGTTAGTAACTTTCCTCTGCCGGATATCTTTCCGATGCGTTAAAGATCCAGTTGTTCTCTGTTTATCACGCACATATTTAAGTGTACGATGTATAGGGCGAATACGATGAGGATACCTTTCAGCGTTTAAGTCTCTAGCTCTCATTGAATTTCGTTGGAATTCTCCGTAAACGAGAAGCATATCGACTTGTTCTTCGAAGGACTACATCATTCACATTCGCTTGATTCATCGATACTAGTCTTGCCGTTCCATTTAGTGTCGTATTGCGAAACCGTCGAATGGTGTTTACATGTCAATGGCACGTTAGATGGATACGCCGTATTCGGCGAATATTTACTGTTTGCACGATATATGAGAGAGAATTGTCAGAGCATATGCTTCGCTAAGTGCCGAAGTCATAAGGAATACCACTCAGTCCATGATAAGAAGATTGCAGCACTTCATTGATAACAACGGTCATCACTTCGAACACCTTCTGTAAATGGACGATCAAGCCACCTCTTTGACCTTCAAAGACCTTAGTGTTACACATCATAGTATTCGTTTCCATAGCCACTATCAGAAAATAAGTACCAAACTACAGCATCCTATTAAAAAAAAAAAAAAACACACAAAGCTGACCATATCTCCGACGCGACCCCACCTAGCAACAAAAACCAACGTTATAATATGGCCGCCGTTGTCCCATGCAACATTTGTCCCACAAACGTTTAAGCTACTATCATACTTTCGGAGTTATTTTAGGTGGCAATAATTACTTACTCAACCTGTATATGTACAAGCGTAGACGGCTTGGAGTAATTTCAGTGTGGACGCACACTGCATCTGAACTTTTTTTTAGCAGTAAGCCAAAATCTGTGAGCAAAGAGGTTAACGGACAGTAGACGCTACTAGCGTGTGGCACGTCGGGAATTTGGGTCGGACAGGGGCCGTGGCTGGATGACCGAGGCGGTTAACGTGACCGCTGCCGTAGAGATGAAAATCCGCGCTGGAGTCCTAGTCCTGAGTAGATTTGACTTGTCGCAATTAAATTTAATTCAGTGTATTATGCAGTCGATGGTTTCGTTTCTCTTAAAATCTCTTATCGTTTCTCTAATAAAACTGAAGACCTGCAGCCGTCCTTACTTATCAAATGGCTACCAGTTACGGGGCTTCAGTACACGATCTTCATGCCATAACTGACGCTGATGGGGTTAACTCCAGTATAATACATGATGCCTCAGTGGCCAACATCTGTGAACTACTCTTCGCCGACTACCTGTAACAACGATGCTATGTCAACTCAACCACGAGTTGATGGTGGGGGACACAACATCGTTCGTACAGTCAGTCTACATAAACCAGTTCATAGATGTTGGCCACTGAAAAATTGAGCATACAATTTGAGTTAACCTCTTAAGCGCCCGTTAAGGCCTTATGTATTGTATTGTATCTTTATGTTAAGGGGAAGCAGACTCGCTATGGCAAAAAAGGCATTTCTGGCCAAGAGAAGTCTACTAATATCAAATACCGGCCTTAATTTGAGGAACAAATTTCTGAGGATGTACGTCTGTAGTACAGCATTGTATGGTAGTGAAACATGGACTGTGGCCGGCCGAAGTGGCCGTGCGGTTAAAGGCGCTGCAGTCTGGAACCGCAAGACCGCTACGGTCGCAGGTTCGAATCCTGCCTCGGGCATGGATGTTTGTGATGTCCTTAGGTTAGTTAGGTTTAACTAGTTCTAAGTTCTAGGGGACTAATAACCTCAGCAGTTGAGTCCCATAGTGCTCAGAGCCGTTTGAACCATGGACTGTGGGAAAACTGGAACAGAAGAGAATCGAAGCATTTGAGATGTGGTGCTATAGACGAATGTTGAAAATTAGGTGGACTGATAAGGTAAGGAATGAGGTTCTATGCAGAATCGGAGAGGAAAGGAATATGTGGAAAACACTGATAAGGAGAAGGGACAGGATGATAGGACATCTGCTAAGACATGAGGGAATGACTTCCATGGTACTAGAGGGAGCTGTAGAGGGCAAAAACTGTAGAGGAAGACAGAGATTGGAATACGTCAAGCAAATAATTGAGGACGTAGGTTGCAAGTGCTACTCTGAGATGAAGAGGTTAGCACAGGAAAGTAATTCGTGGCGGGCCGCATCAAACCAGTCAGTAGACTGATGACCAAAAAAAATGTTAAGGGGGGTGGGGGGGGGGGGGCTCGAAACGAAGGAGAGGCTCCGTCCACGCCGCAGCCGCAGCCGCAGCCGCAGCCGCAGCCGCAGCCGCAGTGGTCCACAACCCCACGATGACTGCCGCAGTCCACTTCACACCTCCGCCGCCCCACACCGAATCACTCTTTCAGATTGTGCGGTTCGGCCCCCGTTTGACACCCCCCCCCCCCCCCCCCCCGCCTCAGGAAACGTTCCACACCAGACGAGTGTAACCCCTATGTTTGCGTGGTAGAGTAATGGTAGTGTACGCGTACGTGGAGAACTTGTTTGCGCAGCAATCGACGACATAGTGTAGCTGAGGCGGAATAAGGGAACCAGCACGTATTCGGAGATGCAGATGGAAAACCACTTAAAACTCATCCACAGGATGGACGGTTCACCGGACCTCGACGCAAGTCCGCCGGGCGTATTCGTGCTGGGGACCAGACGCTCCTTCCCAATCAGGAAAGCCGTGTATTAGACCGCGGGCAATATGTGGTGTTCTGAAGCTCCGAAACTGGTAGCCATATAATAAATAACATTGTAAGGATGGCTGTAGGTGTTTCGTTTTATTACGCCGGAAATCTTTCGAACATCCAAACAGAAAGATGGGCATACACAATATTACCGTTTTAATTATTTCGACTATTTGATTTGCACGGATTCAGCATGAATATAGGAATGCTGATGTAAACAGAAATTCTGCTTCGAAGGGAAGATCGTAGGGTGATAGAAATTAATATCGTCAATGGCGGCAGTTCTATGCACAATTATGAAACAGTACATGACATATCGAACCCGTTCATGAGCTGGCATATTTATTTCGTACTCCCATTCCACAATCTGCTGATGTTACCGTAGATTTTGTGGATCCGTAAGAGAACGTCAATAAATGTGATAATAAGACGCGGGGTTTTACGCACCCTGAGAGAAGCAACAGTTCCTCTCGACCGTTGCTTGACGGTTAGCTGTCAGATTCTGGGCTGGTGCGAGAATTCGCCGTTGTTTCGGCCCACGGAGCTCCTTCTGTCGGGCTCCACTCTGGAGCGCCCGGTTCCCGGGCCTCGTTCCCAGAAAGAGGAACAAAAGAAATTTCCGACGGCGAAGAGCTTTTCAGCACAGAGGCAGCGCGGCTCCCGTCTCGACTATCGGCAGACACTTAAGGGCGAGGTGCTCGGAATGCATTTATACAATCGTAAAAGAGCGGGCCGACTTTTCGCGAGCGTTACGGACTGTGAAGTTATTGGATCGGAGATTGGCGCCTCGTGGAGCGTGACGTTGAAGATAACCGTGACGCCTCGCCCCTCCTCGGACACCGGCCTGGTCCACGCAGTGGGAGCTCAGGGAGCTGCCAGCAAACAGCCAGCTGGCTGCGGAAGGGGTGGGGAGGGGAGGGTCTGCGGCGCGCGTCTTGTTAGCCCGTTCACCTCCCGTAAAATACACTGTTTCACTCACGTTCGTTCCTCTCAGTAGCTGTGGTATTTCTCACCCACAGAGTACGTATATCTCTGAAGTGAGCATGGTCTACTGCGCATGTTCTCAACATCAGATGGGGCTAGTGGGCCAGTCACGTAATATTGAGACGACGCTACTTGTCTTCAATTGACGGTGATAGCGAAACTAGAATATTACACTTATTCATCTTGTTTTATACCTTGTTTTATGTAATTTTCTACAGGTTTGAGTTTTAGTAACAGGTATGTTGCATTATTGTCGTTGTTACAGAAGTGTGTGAAAGGAGGAGCAGTTAGATTTCATAGGTACGCACAACAAATAGGTAATTGTACATGTAATATTGATATGATGCATTTTATACGTTGGAAAACATTGGAACAAGATATTATAAATTATTGTATTCTAGAGTCAATTTGGCAAGTATTTACAAGTGTTGGATAAATTTCCAAGTTTGTCTGAATAAACAGTCAGTCAGTATATAAAAATTGGTGCTATGTTAATATACGGATAAATTTGTACATGACAGTCCAAATATCCTCTAGTTTATGCAGGTTCTCAAACCCTCCTGTGTGTCTAAGTATTTCTGCACCACACAGTTTCCTGTAAAGTGTCACTTTAACGTAAGTAATTACACCAAATTCGACAATATGAATTAGTGCAACAGACAACCTTAAAAAGATGGTTTTGGCTGTCACTTCTCCTATTACTCCAGAATTCGAGCATTGATCTTGTAAATTGTTTAGCTTTCTTTCTTAGTGTATGCTTCTAAATTTCTGATAAGATGAGGAAACAATGTTATACATATTTCACTTGACTATAAAAATAGAAAATAATGATAGACATACAGGTTGCGCAAATCGCTTACAGTATTTACTGTAACAATTTCTTAGTTTCAAATGCGTTGTCTTTTCGCGACACTTCGGCGACCTGAAGAGTGTCATATTAGAAAGTACGATAGACAATGTAAAATAATATTGTTGCATGTCACCTCTTATGTCGTTACTGGAAACACACAAATAAATTGGAATCTGAGCTATGATACTGTATCGAACATGCACAGCACCATGGCTCTTCAGATCTTTCAGCCAACTTCATTTCCTGATATCCAATTTTTTAGATGTCTGTGAAACGCGTATACAATGTTTCATGGCACTTCTGAAGTTAATTTATCTGTAGCAGAGAAGTAACAACAATCAAAATACGCTAATCACGATGCGGACGACAATGCACCGTTCCAAAATCATGTGACTTGCGCTGCAGGAGATGCTGGCGACAAAATTCTCGTTCTGCGCATCCGAATGCTCAGTCCATAGATATTTATGCTCTATGCTGTCACCACGATCTTCCCTCTTCCAGCGGTCAGCAGACAAAATACTCAGGAAATACTCCAGACTCAGTCCCCGCTAGACTATAGTACACACATAAATCGAAACTAATTTCTTCATATGGAAGTTATAGAGCAAAAATGAGTACGGAGACTTTTTCAGACAATGCAATAGACAGCGCTTCACGCATCTACCATTCGACAAAGCGAACTGTAGACTCAGACGTCGCAGAACGTAGCGCGATCACGTAACTGCACACATAATCAAAAATTTAATACCACGTTCTAAAAGTTGTTACTGGTTTGCTGAAGCGCGATATTGTATGAATGAATGTAATGACAGAGACAGTATTGTCAAAGGAAAGTGCCGGTCAGTGTTTCATTATTGTGATGTACGGGGCACTGTCACGTACATGTGCAGCAAGTAGCACGCACCTCTTCTAAAGACATAGAAATGTAAATGTTACCACACGTCCTGCTTCTTTCTCGTGTGTAAACGTAATGTTACTGCTACCAAGGTCTGCTATTTGGCTCGCTTTGATGAATAATATATCTAAGGTTCTACAGCATTTGAAGAATTTGGATAACGATGCATTCGTTAGCAGCTGATTGACGTGAAGAACGACTATTTGTCCACGGAAGCAGAATGTCTCTAATTTTAACGTCGTGATTCCTTATTTAGTAGCTGAAAGATTTCTATAGTCAGGTCTTCCAAGCATCCGTGGCATCGTGCAAGTTTGCGCTTGCGGCCGCTGTTTGAATGCAGGTGCAATTTGCAGCGCGTCAGACTGATTATTACGAGACTTCCTGCTCAGTCAGTTTCACTGGAAACGTTTATCGGTGGGGACGCATTAATTGTCTGCATAGCTACTCTACCAAATCAACACAATGAAAGTTCATCAGACTCGCTCTGACTGACACCAAAATTTCGTACACAAATACTGCAGCTGTCAAACGAAATTAGAATTATATATTAATACCTTCAGCTGCTGACGGGCGTTCATGTATATCAACCCGGGATTCCTGCTTACATGGCAGACGCTCTGTCCATTAGCGCCATCGAGGGCACAGAGGATAGCGCGACTGCAGCGTCTATCTCTCGGACGCCTCCCGCGAGACCCACATTCTCACCTTTTATGTCCACACACTACATTCGTAGTGTCCCTACCCAACACACTCATTACTCGTGGAAGACATTCTTACGAAGTCCCGTAAGAGTTTGGCTAATATGTGTGCATCCGCACAGAAGAGTAAGGTCATGGCCGGTATCGCCTGAACTATATGCTTATATGGATATGTCCTTTCGGACATGTTCCCTGGTTTGAGTCCCGGTCGGGGCCCACATTTTCACCTGTCCCTGTTGATATATATCAGCGCCCGTCAGCAGCTGAAGGTATTAATATATAAATCTAACTTCATACCAAAGGTTAATAATTGAAAGCCGTGTAGCTATCTACATCTGCATGTACACCCACATCATATTCAAAATGACATCTAATGGTGTGCTGCGACGCGTACTTCTGGTACCCCTCCCCCCTGTCCCTTCCTACAAAGTTCCACTCGCGAATGGGAGTTGGGAAGAACGATTGTGGGTGAACCTCTGTATTGGCTCTAATTTCTGGAATTTTTTCTTCTTGGTCATTTGCGAGATATATGTAGGAGGAAGTAATACTTTGTATGAATCTTCATGGATATTGCTCTTTCGAAATTTCAAGAGTAAACTTCTCCGTCACGCTCAACATACCTCTTGTAGCTCCTGTGAATGGAGTTGGCTATCTCGATGTCGCTCTAGCGCTGACTAAACAATCCTGTAACGAAAATTGCTGCTCTTTGTGGACCTTCTCTGTTTCTTGCATCAGTACTACTTGGTAACGATCCCATTTTGATGAACAGTACTCAAGAATCAGCCGAACCTTTGCCTTGTAAACCACTTCTTTAGTGGATGAGTTACATTTCCTTAAGATTCTTCCTATGTGTCTGGCATCTGTTTCTCCTGTTATTTGTTTTATGTGGTCATTCCACTTAAGACGGCTCTGGATAGTTGGTCCTAGATATTTTACGGTGAATACTGTTTCCGTCAGTTTCTCATCAATAGTGTAGTTGCACAATAATGGATTTCTCGTCCTATGTATTCGCAGTATGTTATATTTATTTACTTTCAGGGCCAACAACCAGAGCCTGCTCCATTCATCAACCCTCAGCAGGCGGTCGATACTCCCTTCTGGCGTTGCTACTTTGTTGCAGACAACCCCACTATCTGTGAACAATCTTAAACAGCATCCGACAATTTCAACTAGAACATTTATGTCCGTTGTAAACAATAACGGTTCTGAAACTTCAAGGTAGATTAAACCTGTGTCCCGGACCGAGACTCGAACTCGGGACATAATAACGCTTCTATCACACTTCCTCGAGATACTCCGGCATTTACCTTTAAATCTTTCGGTTTTGTTCTGTTAAAACCAATGTGTTGAGTTCAAAGAAGTCTACAATCTGGCCGCAAATTTGATCCGATACTCGATAAGTTCGTATTTTTTTTTTTTTTCATAAACGGCAAGTCGGGACGGTGTTAAATGCCTTCCTGAAGGCAAGAACACGGGATCAACCTGAGCCTGCAGGGCATGGACCTTATGGAGGAATAGAGCGAAGTGATGCGGAATCAGTGTTGATTTTTACGTCTTCAGCTCTTTGTTGGGTGTATTCCAATGACTGCCCATCTATACAAATTTTACTTCGAGCAGTTCTCTCTAGGACCACGGGTATCTCAACAGGTGTCAGGTTATTCTGGCCTTTCTTCTGGTTTCCTCTCAGCACCGAGACAGTAGAAAATGTCCGCTGTCTGTGGCTTACCGTTCCGTGTAAATTCCAACAACCTTCTGTAGCAGCATATCACATTCGCTTCGATTCTCTTCTTCTCCGATCCACCCATAGTCCATGATTTACTACACACAGCACTATGCTCAAAAACGTACAATCTCATAATTTTCTTTATCAAATTAAGGTTAATGTCTGATACTGGTATGCTTTGTTTCAGCCAGGAATGCCCTCTGTATCTGTGCTGGATTATTTTTATGACCCCTTTGCTGCGTCTAGCAAGTGTTGTTTTGTATCCAAGGTAGCAGAATACCTTACTTCTTGGTCACTAATTTGGATGTAATCTTTCTTTTATTTGGTTTACTCTCAGTCCATATTCTGTAATCACTAAACAGTTCGTTCCACTCAACAGACCCTGTAGTTATTTTCTCCTTCACCGAAAACAGCTATGTTATCATGAGGTCTTATCATGGAAATTCTGTTTTCCTAAAGCTTTATCCCAGACTTGAATATTTCTTTATTTCTGTCACTGATTTGTCAAGATATAGATTGAACAGTAGGGGTGAGAGACTGCGTCCCCGTTGTGCAGCCTATTGAATCCAGAACTTTATTTACCTTACATTGTTACAGTTTTGCCTTGGTTTTGAACATACTGTATATTTTCGGTATTTCCTTACACATTACTGCTACTTATCTCAAAATTTCGAAAATATTGCGCCACCCTACGCTGTTGAACGTTTTTCTAACGTTAAAATATCCTGTTAACGTGTCTTGACCTTTTTGAAGTTTTGTTTGAATTATCAAGTGCAACGTTTGAAGTGAGTCTCTATTGCCTTTCGGATTTCTAAAGCCAGACCAGTCGTCTTACAACACATTTGCAATTTTCTGTTCCATTCTTCAATATTTAGTCGTATCAGCGACATGAATTCATGAGGTACTAAGCAGATTATGAGACAGTTCGTGCGTTAACCACCTGAGCTAACTTAGAGATTGTGTGATTGAGATTTCTCCGGAAGGCGGATGCCATTTCTCTAAATTCGTAGGTACCACACACGAACATGAACGGTCGTTTAATTTCCACTTCCCTCAATAACTTTACAAAATTCTAAAGGATTGTTATTTATGCCTTCTGCTTTTATTGTTATCAACTCTTCGATAGCTCTGCTAAACTCTGACTCCAATCTTGAATCATTGTGACTTCCATATCAACCTCCACTATCTCTTCCCAATTCAGAAGTAAAACCCCAACATATAAGATTTCACTGCACTCGGTAGCCATTTCCTCTTATTTTCCTTGCATTTTCCATACTATCTATTTATTTCATTCCGCACTGACTTTCTCTGGTCATTCTTGCACTTCCTTCTTTCGTCGATCAACTGAATAATTTCTTTTCCTACTGAATGTCTGTTTGCATTTACCTTCCGTGTACCTATTATCATTGGTCTAGTTTGTGTTATTACAACCTCAATAGTGCCACAGTCTGATAATTTTCTCTTTTACAAAGGTCTGTTAGCACCTACTGAGATAACAACGTATTTAGCAGTTCCGAATGGTTAGTACTTATGAAGATTGTTCCCCCATAGAACAGTATGGGTGTCATGTTTATCATTTCAAAACCTTGTCCACAGACCACAAACCGCCATTCACTTTCTTTGAAACTAATTTCTTTAACTTATTCCAGCAAGGGACCTGCATTGGAGAGGGGTGGAATTAATTTTATCATCTAAGAAAGTTTTATTTACTCTCTTTAAATCATAGTTATTGGCCTCCATAAGTACTGTGAAAAACCTTATTTTCGCCCAGGCCCTTACTATGTTTGATGTTTCCACCATCGATAATGACTAAATTTTCGATGTGACAATTCTTTTTGCTTTCAATATTCCGGACAAGAAGCTATAGTGCACATTCTAAACATAGTTATTTAAAAATACAAACCTTGTAGTTATGCAGTTGACTAAAAAGCGCATTAATAACAGTTTGAAAAGCATAAAATATAAATTATACTTCTTGAACTTACAAAAAAAATGGTTCAAATAGCTCTGATCACTATGGGACTTAACATCTGAGGTCATCAGTCCCCTAGAACGTAGAACTACTTAAACCTAACTAACCTAAGGACATCACACACATCCGTGCCCGAGAGAGGATTCGAACCTGCGACCGTAGCAGTCGTGCGGTTCCGGACTGAAGCGCCTAGAGCCGCTCGGTCACCTCGGCCGGCTTGCACTTAACGTCTGTCAATGTTAGTATATAAACTTAGTTACGCCATACTACAATTTTTCTGGATGTTGTAAGTCTATCATCCGGAATAAGCTTTCCCCAGACAACTTCCGTCTTTTATGGAAAACAAGACTGGAAATTATTTCCATTATAGTAATTGTTGCCTGCACTTACATCCTGCCTGTACGTGTTCCTGCTGTCGCTTGCATATATTTCAACGTCTATGCCCTACACTCCGTTTACACCATGTTCACTTGCCGCGTTGTCCTGGGCCACAAGTAGAAAACTTTTTGTCTGTCAACTGACACTCAGTGTAGCTTCCTATGTGTGTTCCTCCCGGCTTCAAATCTAATTCTGTTACTCGTTTAGGTCTCTCAGAAG
Source organism: Schistocerca nitens (assembly GCF_023898315.1). Taxonomy (NCBI): domain Eukaryota; kingdom Metazoa; phylum Arthropoda; class Insecta; order Orthoptera; family Acrididae; genus Schistocerca; species Schistocerca nitens. The sequence continues at coordinate 314,145,951 of NC_064621.1, read as the reverse complement.
TTGATCCTAGGTTGGTTCATTATTTACCTTTTAATAAAAATCGTATTCCTATTCATACAGAAATATGCACAAAAACATGTTTAGAAATCGTCTTCAATATATGACAATTGCTAAATTTTCATTGTAAGGTTCGTTTTCTCTTCAAAGTTTTAAAAATCCATTTGAGTGAATGTAGTATTCCAGGAGCAGATTTTCTCAAAACATTCTCCCATCTGAACAGTGAGGCAAATGGTAGGAAGCATTATAAGCAGTAAATAAATAAAACACCAAATATGACCAGAAGTGATGGTAGAAACAGTGATAAACCATTCTTGTCTGCTATGAGCTCAGGTGTATTGTATTACACTTTTCACAAAATGTTCAAATGTGTGTGAAATTTAATGGGACTTAACTGCTAAGGTCAACAGTCGCTAATCTTACACACTACTAAACCTAAATAATCCTAAGGACAAACACACACACCCAGGCCCGAGGGAGGACTCGAACCTCCACCGGGACCAGCCGCACAGTCCAAGACTGCAGCGCCTTTTTGTTATGAACCAGCCAACCATTAAATTCATCAATTTATCAATCTATCACGCTGCCGATTCCGCGTTTTTGACACAGGAAACACATCGAAATATACATTCAAATGGCAGTGTATTCCTTCAAAAAACGAAAGTATTCTCGTTTTTTTTCCAAAACACTTATTGAAAGCAAAAAATTTAAAATAAAACAAAAGAAGCCATTTACAGAAAAACAAAAGGGCGAATTCAGAAAAACGTATAGAAGGAATGGGGCGTCAATTTTAACGTTCCCACACATTCTTTCTTCCGCCACTTCTACATCGTGGATCATCTGAATCCATAGACGTGTCCACAAAAATAAAAAATAAAATAAAAATGGGGGGCATGGCAACTCATCCAACGCCTTGGAGATGAAAAACAACATACAACATATTAGAAAAAAATTCACGATAACGGAGGATCCGGAGCCGCGTCCAATGTGCGGCTGCCATATAGTGCGAAAAGGTACACGGATCTGCGTCATATCCACTCACCATCACGTAGTGGACATAATGGCCAACAAGCCACATGACGATATTGTTCTTCGATCGAGGAAAGAAGATTGAATCGGGACGCACGAGAATCTCCCCCGAGATAGCCGCCTCCGACGTTGTCGGCGAAGCCATCTCCAATGGTCATGACCGCAGGAAATCAACCGATCAGATAATGTATCTGTTGTGGGTTGGCAGGAGAGCCAACACCGTATTAATAGAGGAAGCCGAAAGGCACGCGTTTTAGCTCACGCAGGCTGGCGGGAGGCCTGGAACATGACAAGGAAATTAGACTTTAGAAAAAACGGACGTAGCTGGTGGAATTCTTAACTTTAATCCATTAATGGTAAACGTCGCTCTGACGGTACATGATTAACAAGATCAATAGCAACTGATAATGGCGCCTTGCTAGGTCGTAGCAAATGACGCAGCTGAAGGCCATGTTAAACTATCGTCTCGGCAAATGAGAGCGTATTTTATCAGTGAACCATCGCAAACAAAGTCGGTTGTACAACTGGGTTCGAGTGCTAGGATGACTCTCTAGACCTGCCGTGTGGCGGCGCTCGGTCTGCAATCACTGATAGTGGCGACACGCGGGTCCGACGTATACTAACGGACCGCGGCCGATTTAAAGGCTACCACCTAGCAAGTGTGGTGTCTGGCGGTGACACCACAGTATCAGTTTCATGGCAAAGATTGCAGCGATCCGTTACACTTAGGCCAATACGAAAAAGTCGCACGTTGGTAAGGACAATATCATGAACAACTTGGTACCACGAGGACGCCACTTTCATCGGGAAAATCTGGAGGCTGATGTTAGACCGAACAATCTTCCAGTTCGTTCCTGGCGACAGGGCTTCCACAGAGGGAAGGCTATGAGGAACTGGCCAGTGGCTTAACAGCATTGTTAGGGAGAGATTCGCTTGGGAAAGGATATTTACTTCTAAATAAATGACCTCAAGAAAAAATTCCCTGACGTGCCGTAATTTATAACTAATTCTACCAATATCCACTGAAGGTGTTAAACTCTCCGGTCGGATACAGTCATAAAGGCGAGCTGTAAGTGACTTGGGGCGGGGGGGGGGGGGGGGGGGGGCGTTGACACGTTAACAGGGTGCGACGGATGAATAAAGTAGAAGCCTTAATCCGAATGTCAAGGTGGCCCAAACCTCCCAGCAAACGGGGCCGCGCCATGACCTCATAACGCACGCAAAATACAGAGTGGCGCCAGATAAACCTGCCAGTTAAACTTTGCAAGATGACACTATCGCAGGAAGTGGAAAGATTTGTGCAATAAAATAAGCCTTACTCAACACATACGTTTCCATGGCCCGAACCTTATGATGAAGTGAGAGGGAGCGACGCTCGTGTTCAATGATTGTACCCTGAATCTTATCCGTGACAGACTTCCAGTTTATCGTAGCCATCTTTAGCAGACAGCTGTCAATTATAACACACAACGATCGATATCGGGTGACCTTCGAAGCCCATGGACTTTCACCAGCGTCAAATCCTCGCGAACTGAGTAAACGAAATTTCTTGTCATTAACCCACGCTCCCGTAAGGCGACAAAAGGCATCCAAAACTTCCTTCAGCAGTGGTATATCATCAAGGGTACGGAGAAGAACCATAACGTCATCAGCATATGCACGAACGGTGAACCTTTATCCCAGCAGCGACCAGCCACTCAAACGAGCAGCTATAGTTCGCAATAATGGTTCCAGAAACAGCACGTAGAGCGACATTGATAATGGACTCCCTTGAAGGACGCCCCGACACACCGCGATGGGGGAAGTAAGACGGCCATTTACGTCAATGGACGCCCGAATACCAGTGATTAGAGAGCTAAACAGCCGTCGTGCAGCATTGTTAAAACCAGTCGTCAATACTCGCGTAAGGAATCCATGATTGACGCGGTAGAACGCTTGATGAAATCAATGAAAAGCAAAGCGCTTGGCACGGGAATGGTGGATGCAATCGAAATTAAGTCTCGACATTCAGCAACGGGAGTCAGGAGAGTACGACCCGGAAGACAACTTTGATGACTCGCGATGATGGTAGTCAACAATACCGATAGTCGGCTATTGACCGCTCGCGCCACTATTTTATAATCATAGTTGAAGAGTGTTATAGGACGGACCTGATCCATACGCAAACGTCCCGGCTTTTTGGGAATCGGGACTACTTTAGCAACCTTAAAGCTGGGCGGGAGAGGGCGTCCTTGGAACACTTTATTCACCATGGAAGTTATCGTATCTCCTATTAAGAGCCAAAATCGAATATAAAATTCTTTGGGAAGGCCATCGGGGCCAGGTGATTTGTGGGAGGGAGAACGACCCACAATATCAATTATATCATCGCGATGGAATAGAGAGGAAAAACTTTTCCTGGAGAGCTGGTGTAACAACACGATCAAGGAGGGAGATGAAATCAACAAACGGTGGACCGTCGGGACCATCTGGATCCACTTCAGCATAAAGCTCGGAATAGTACTGGTTCACGCATGATATCTGATTCGGAGGAGCACTCACGTCCATCTAGAGAACGAATGGTGGAAAGACACGTTCTTTGAAAACGCTTGTGAAGCCGCAGACGATGATAGAGAGAGGTCAACTCATCCTGTACGATTGAACGAGGATAGGAACGCAGTCGGACCCCATCCATTTGCCTGTGTTTGAATTGGAGAAGTTTTGCCTTCACACGGCGGACGTCGACGACCCTGAAGGAGACATCACGAGCATTATCGTAAAGATCGCGAAGGACTGCATAATAAAATTCCCTAGTGCGCCTTATTTCAGCCGCCTTTTCAGCGCTAAAATGCTTGAGTGCATTTCGAATCCGGGGTATACCAAAGGTAACCCTCCATTCGAGAAGTGAGGAGTAACGCGTCTGGGACTGGGTCGTCCGCCGCCATACGTCTGCGATGATGCCTTCCAGAGAGGGGTCCGTGAGATGTGGGAGTGTTAAGCTTCCATAAATGGCGCGAGAGATGGACCCGCTGCGTGGCGTGGTTAAAAGTCATTGAAACAGCACAGTGATCAGTGAAACTGGCAGGAATTACATCAACCGATGGAAGCTGGCTACATATGGTGGCAGATAAATAAAAGCGGTCCAATCGGCTACTTGAAGTAGCTGTAAAAAATGTAACCCGCACCAATGTTGGATATCTGCAAATCCAAGCATCCTGGAGACGCAAGGACGACACCATATCATTAAATTCACAACAAAATGTATAATTTGGGGTCTGATCAACACGGCGAAAGACGCAGTTAAAATCGCCCCGTAACAAAACCTTGTGCGGGTTCCGTCGGAGTATATAAACAACTTCTACCTTAAAGAACCGTGCGCTATCGGATGAACGACCGGATCCAGATGGAGAGTAAAAAAAATTAAGGTGAGGTCATAAAAACTACAGCCGCGACCATCATCTAGCGTTTCGAAGTCCGTCAGCGGGATTCTATCTCGATAAAGCAAAGCCATACCGGTAGAATATTCAGGCGCGACATTGAAAAACATAGAATATCCAGGAAGACAAAACACATGAAATAATACCTCTTGTAAACACACGACATCAGCTTGGGAATCGTAAATAAATTGGCGTGACTCAGCAAGCCGTAATTGGGAACGTCCCCTATTAACATTGAGGGTTAGAAATGTATACGCCTGTATCCGTTAACACATGTAAGGTCAATAAAATTACATTAAGAAAAAAGCACTATCACGTCTGTCTCTCTCCAACGTCCGGAGGCGGGGAAAAGAAGGTATAATGCTAATTCTCCCCACCTGACGCCGAGGAATTCACGCTTTTCTTTTTACGACGCGCCGCTGCACAGGCAGGTTGAAAACGCTGTTTCACACCACTCAGTGAAAAATACACTCTTGATGTGGAGGGGTTAGGGGCACGTTAAACTCCGATTTGACAGAGGAGCCATCGTCACCGCACTTATCGGAAATCGGGGAACACAACTCAGAACGACCAACAGCAACATCAGGTACAGAAGAGACAGGTAATGCAGTGCCGGTGTCGTGTGGCATCTCCTGAACATCAGGAAGAGAACCCGTAGAATCCTGTTGCTCGACCGTCTCAGCGTGGAAGAGGGGTGGTACTGCACTAGAACACTGTAAAGGCTGGCCAGCAGGGAACGTCTCTGCGGGAACAACGGAACCCACGGGAACCGTCACGCCCACGGGTGAAGTGGGGGACGCAGATTGATGGCACATTTCAGCATCGACAGAAGCAACTACATCCTCTCTGGTAATACTGGAATCACAGTTAACATCAGTATACAACGCATTACCGCCAGAAGGTGGACCCTCTGCAACGCCGTGTCAGAAGAACGAGACTGGAGTGGTGCGTCCTCGAAATCTGTACCGTCCTAAGTCCGCCGGCGTTTGACATGCGCTGCAGGAACCGTCGTTCCCTTGTGGACAGAAGTCGTACTGGTACGCGTCGGTAACGGTGGAAATTCGCGAGGAGTAGGGGGTAATGTTGCCCCTACATAGCTTAAAGCTGGAGACTGACTGACAGCTGACTGCGAAGTTACTGTGTCTGCTAACGTTAAAGAAAGACGTTTTTGATAAGACGACGTCAGAACAGTAGTACGGCGCGGGCAGTCAGATCTAAGATGACCGCTTTCGTTACAGAGAAAACAAGTTCCTTCTCGCCCTTATACGTAACATGGATGCGGTAACTACAAACAGTTAAGTGGGAAGTAATATTCTTTTTAACGCACCTTTCCACAGTCCGGATACCATTATAACACTGGAAGCGATGTTGTGCTGACCAGCGTTCCCGTCGAATATGCCGTATGATTCCAAACGGAAGCAACGCTGTTTTAAGAAATGAATAGTCCACTTCAGGAGGACGGCTATAAATTCGAACCGGAGTAAACTCGAGTGCCGCATTTTCAAGGACGACTTGACTAACAGAACCATAGCGATGTGTAAACAACACTTCAGACCCAACCCGGGAGAGAAGTCTTTCTACTTGAACGGGATCATAAAACTTTACAAAGAATGCATACAAATCAGAATCAAAGTAAGCAGTATCTACCTGATCAGGTGTTACACGGATAACATCAGCCAACCAATCGTGAATTTCTAAGGAGCCAGGTTGTACACGACGCGTACTTTTGTCAAAACTGAAACGAACTGTAGCTCGACGAAGAACTGATTTAGGAGACTCGACAGACACCATGGGGCGGGCAGAAAACACCGCCACCAAGAGGAAAACGACAACAAACTCAGCTACGCAACTACGATGTGACTCCGGCCGGTACACCGACAAGACTCAGTAGCTTCGACACAAGCGGCGCTGCGGCACAGGCGGAAGTTAACGACAACCTGCTCGTACGACGCGCAAGGCGACACTCCACGCCCAAGACCGCTCGGCTAATCCCGCGCGGCACACTTTTCACAGACCCCAAGAGAAAGAAATGGGGGTGGTGTATAAAGTAATTTCGCTCCATCTTCAATGCTCTAAACAGTTGCTTTTAAGTCCTTGTACAGTTAGTCTGAATACTGCACTATCTTGAGATCATTAGACATCAAGTTCTATCCCAGCTTTGTGTGTTTCGAAAGTGACGTTGGATCATACGAAGAAAGCTGTAGGTGACAAAAGAAGAATGATTACAAAAGAAGAATGATTTCAAAGTGCCGGCCGGAGTGGCCGTGCGGTTCTAGGCGCTACAGTCTGGAACCGAGCGACCGCTACGGTCGCAGGTTCGAATCCTGCCTCGGGCATGGATGAGTATGATGTTCTTAGTTTAGTTAGGTTTAATTAGTTCTAAGTTCTAGGCGACTGATGACCTCAGAAGGTAAGTCGCATAGTGCTTAGAGCCATTTGAACCATTTTTTTGATTCTCCTCTCGTCAGGTAGAGTCTCATTCAATCTATGCGCTGAGAGGAACGAAGGTAAAGTATTAGCTCTGACAGAAGTATAAAATGTAGTTTAAATGTCTCTGTTGTCATATATTACAGAGTTTGTCTGTTAAAGTGTATAATTAAGTATTATACTCTCCGGTCACTGATATCGTATCATTATCGGATTTGACTTAATGCCGGCCGGAGTGGCTAAGCGGTTCTAGGAGCTACAGTCTGGAACCGCGCGACCGCTACAGTCGCAAGTTCGAATCCTGCCTCGGACATGGATGTGTGTGATGTCCTTAGGTTAGTTAGGTTTAAGTAGTTCTAAGTTCTAGGGGACTGATGACCTTAGACGTGAAGTCCCATAGTGCTCAGAATCATTTGAGCCATTTGACTTAATGATAAGTAACCATCAGATGATGACTTGATAGTCACAGTATAAACATAATTGCTCTGAGATTGATCAAGCTACTCGGACTCTGTATGACTCTCAACGGCTGTTCGCCTAGTTACTATCTCACGTATTCACCTCGGAATATCTTTTCAGACAACTGGAGGTGATATCTATCACAAAATATTTTACAGGACAGTAACATTGTTTCCCTAAGGCAGCATGTGAGGTCAGTGTATATGAAAGTGTTCACATGGAACTGTATTTCGACAAGAATTCTATTTGCAGTGTCACGCCGCAAGCTGCAGAAGCCGCCCCTTAAGTAGACAATGCTCAAGTAAGGAGGGGTGCAAAGCTTTGGATTATATGTAGGCTTACCCCATTATTACAGGGGGGTTTCCAAGGAAGCTACTGCAATGCGGCAGTGCGGCAGGGCCGGTGATAATATGGCGCGAGTCGTTCTTTCGGCGTGGCCCCGCGTAACGAAGCTGAAAGCTATTTGCATAGCCCGCAGGCATTCGTTAGGGGCTCGCCGAGATACCGCACGTTCGCGCAGCCCCATTTCCCCGGCAGCCCCAGCTGCAGCGCTCCCTACAATCTAAGGCCACTGACGGCCTGCTATAATATAATAGCACATCACACTGCCGCCAGCAACAGAAAATAAATTACACGAGCCACCCGGGAGGTGCACTAACTCAGTTATTATGCACATTGTTGTTGTTGTTTCATTATTCAACGAAAAGACTGTCTGACCCACCTGTCCACGGTATTATGTCCTGTGCCAGTCTTTTAATATAACTACTGCAACTTTCAGTACTTTGAACATGTTTTGCGAGAATTACGGAAATCCTCCATGGGCTTAAGCGCGAATCCCTGGAGGCACGAAGATGTTCTGTACACGAAACACCGTCGAGAAAGATTAGAGAACTGGCATTTGCTACAGACTGCAGAAAGATGCCACTGCCGTCATCATACATATGACGTAAAGATCACGAAAACAAGATATGATGAAAGGGGGGGTGGGTGGAGGGAGGGTCGAGCGGAAACTTGTAGAGAGTACCTTTTCGTCTCGCGGAATAAATGCAGATGTAGATGTCTGCAGAGGTACACGAACCTAAGTACTGTATTCGAATTTTGCTCTCTCTCATTGGAGTTAAGGTCTTCCTGTTATCCATTACATTGTTTATTTTTCTAACAGACCGATACATGTTTGAGCACCGATTTTCCACCGCCAGAGGGTTTAATTTCTACATAACTTAATCAAACATTATTGGTTTATGCTGAACTCAGTAAATTATAGAGAAATTGCAACTTGTCGTCTGCAAATTTAGTTTCCGCAAATAGTATCTCATCTACATTCACGTACGCTGTTGAGAAGCGCACAAAAACGCGACACCTTTTTTAAAGAACTTCGTTAGTCAGTAACACTTTTTCACAGTACCAAGAAACACAGGTCTAATAAGGACCAGACACATGACAACAAGATTTACACTAGCTTTCGGAAAAGTAAAAAAGTGTAATTTACAAACGAAATTGTGCAAATTATGCATAATTCATGTGTATGCTTCTCAACAGCTCATGGGAACGCTGACGAAAAAGGACTTTCGAAAGCTAAATTTGCAGATGTCGGGCTACAAGTTCTCGATAATGAACATATGATGCCGCCTAACCTCTTAAAATAAAGCTAAGTTTTGGAAGAAGAAAACCCATCAACGAATCATTTAGAATATATTCCTTGAATTTTCAGAGTGTCCGATTATCTTCACCCTTCCTTTTAGACAAGTTGTGATGTAAATTTGTCTTTTCCTCTATTCGATTGAGTACGTATTCATTGGCTACCCAATCTACCCACTTGATCCTCATCATTCTTCCATAATGCTTCATGTTAAGTTGATACAATTATAATATTGCACTTTTGTGTATCCACGTTTCACTACACTCAAGAGAACGCCGATCAGAGAAGAGTTCCTGCACGTTTATACACGATATGAACTTAATTCTTGTTTATAGAATGAAGGCTTTCGCGACAGGATTACACAACTGCTGGTAAATCTTTCGGGCTGTGAGGTCGTGGTCCGAAAAACTCTTCTGACGTTTCGTCCAGGACTGCGCTGGACATCCTTAGAGGCGCTCCTTCTCTGAGTCTTGCCGACTGACCGATCGTAAGTCCGAGAGTGCGAGAGGAAAGGGGGCGTCTTTGAAGTAGCAAGTGATTAGCAGAGATAATCCTTGTCAAAGATAAAACTTGACTATCTATTGTCGACTTATCAAAGATAAAATTGTCTAGCGATTCTGCAGAGCTATTGTCCATATGTCGCTAGGTTTCATTGCCTCCTCTTTCCTATTAAGATTATCCTAATCCTTATAAATTTTAATGGCTTCTCTACATAGTCGTGAATAATAATTTGAATCTGTAGATAAAATTTCTTTTTTAGAAAACTTCACTTCGTGGTTTGCTGACTGAAGATCCTGCTCTGCTACAGCTGATTTCTCAATTTTTTCTAGTCGGCAAAGACTTCTGAGCTCTTTTAGCCATGTATTTACTCTCTTCTCGGTAGTTCCAATATAAAATTCACCACCCGAACACGGAATTTGTATACACCACATGTCGACAGAGGAGGGCGTTTATCCTTCACAGATTGGAGTACTTGACTTATTTTCTTTGTTCGTGTAAAGAACGGTCTGTTGCCATTTTCCTGTAAAATCTTACCGATTTGATCCGTTACTTTTTCAATAATAATGTTAGATGACTTAATCAGATTATTTGTTTCCAAAAAGGAGGTAAAAGAACTTTTTTGATGAGTGAAGCTATGTGGCCGAAGATGGACACAATCCTTCTCAACAGTTACAGGGATTAGAGTCAGTGACTGGTGGGGCTGTTTAACATTTACCCAATATCGATTTCCTATATTGGTATTTGGGGACAAGAGCTATTATTGTTTGAGAGGCTTTGCAGATGTGTTGAATGGCTTAATGACGATGACCTCCTCTTGGATAAAATGTTTCAGAGATAAAACAGCCCCCCATTCGGATCTTTGAGAGGAGAACACTCAGGCCAATGGTGTAGTCAAGAAAAACAAAACAGTTATTCTGCGGAACGGACTGTGAAAAATTTGACAACTTACTTAGATACGCAAGTTAGGGAATTTAAAAGGGAACTGGGCAGATTGATGTTATGTACGGCGGAAATAAGTAAAGCTTGATGTCAGAAAGAACAGTTCTTCTGACCAAGTGAAGAGGTCTAATAATGAATAAGGAAACAGAAATGCCAGTAAGCTTCCATGAACAACATTGTCAATGCATTATCGCAGCCAGACACAAAGCCACACACAACACGACAGAAAAAAAATTGTATGCCTGCTAGCTGCGCAGATGATGAAGAGGTTGAATCAAAATATGTTGGGAGCTCCAACGTTAGGTGCATTATGAGGCCCCTTAGGACTTGGCTGCCAAGGAGGGGAAGAAAGTCAATGTGCACCCCATGTGCATAACGGGTGGATTAGTTCCAGGCGTAGAACGAATCGTCCCGGATGCCGTGAAGAGCACAGGTTGCACCCAACTGCAAAGTAGTGGCTCAAATCAGACCAGTAACATGTGTCCAATTTGATCGGAAGAGACTTTCTCTTCTTTCGACCACCTATCTGAAGTAGTAAGGGCTACCAATCGTGTATGCTAAATGAAAGCAGAGTGCACCATTTCCAGCAAAGTAGGCAGGACTGATTGCGGACCTTTAGTACAGAGCCGGGTGGAGGGTCCGAATCAGAGGCTCAGACAATTCTGCGACCCTCTGGATTGCAGATTGCTTGACTTGGACCTTAGACTGATAGGGTTTCTGGTTCCGCTAAACAGAAGTCCATTACACGCAGCTACACGGGTAGTGGGAGCAGGGTGGAGTGAACTGATAGGATTTTAGACTACAAGGTCGCGGGGGAACAAAAAAGGGAGTCAGTCTCAAAGGGTGCAGGCCGAGTACAGGAAGAACGTAGATCTAGGAAAGATGGCTATAACAGTTGTAAATTGTGGTAGCTGTGTTGGAAAAGTACCAGAGCTGGAAGAGCTAATAGAAAGCACTGACGCTCAAATCGCTACAGGCTGGCCAAAGACGGAGATAAATTCAGCTGAAATTTTAACCAAAGTGTTCAGAAAGCATAGGCTAAATATCCTTGGCAGTGGCGTGTTTCTTGCTGTTATACGTAGTTTATCTTGTAGCGAAACTGAAGTATACGGTTCCTGTGGCTGGATGTCATTCTTGGCAACCGGAATAAAATAATAATTTGATGCTTTTTCCAACCTCCCAACTCAGATGACAAAACTTCTGAAAAGTGCAAATAAAACTAAAGGCTAATTTCAACACGTATCCGACTCATACAATTATATTTGATGGCGATTTCAATATACCCTCCATATATTGGCGCAAATAAATGTTTAAATCTGTAGGTGCACATAGAACACCATCCGAAATTGTGTTAAACGCTTTCTCAGAACATAATTTCGAACAATTAGTACACAAGGCCACTTTAATAGTAAACGTTTCCGAAAACACACTTGGCGTCTTAGCAACAAATATTCCTGAGCTAATAACCAGCATCAAAACGGATACAGTAATTAGTAATTAGTGAACACCGGGTTGGCGTAGCGAGAGTGAATACCCTAACCAAAAATACACCAAAAACGCAGATAATAATTCGCTTGACGCCTTCCTGAGAGACAATGTCCAGTCCTTCCTAATTAACTATTGAAGCGATTCTTCAGTTTTTCCCGGCGTATTTCTTGCTCTAACATTCCACGGGTGTACTGCCAGTCCACAGTCACTAGTTAGTTTCCTTTGCTGTGCGTCTTTTTAGACTCAATGCTGGTTCCCATGCCCTGCTGAGGTTGTAGCCGCAATCTCGGTTGATGAGTCCGTACCTGGTACGAATTACGATAGCCTCTCTAACGACTCTGTCACGGTATGTAGATGTCCGTGCCAAGACCGTGGTATGTTGGTAGTCCATTTCGTGATTTTTGGATTAACAGTGCTCTGCGACCGCCGGCGTATTGGGGTACCCAAGTCGGGTGTGCCTCTGATGTTCTCGACAACGATCTTCGATGGTGCGCACTGTATGTCCAATATATGTCACTAAAATCCACAAAGAAGGAGTACCGTTACGCTCAGTTGTCAGCAACATTAGGGCATCTACATATTTGCTGGCCAATTACCTGGCAAAATTACTAAACCCTTATGTGGGTAAATGCCCCCAACATGTCCGTAATTCTCTGGATTTCGTAAAACGCCTCGACAACTTCAAGCTGAAAGACTCGGATATCTTGGTGAGTTTTGACGTTGTTTCATTATTCACCAGGGTGCCTCTTCGAGAGTCAGTTGAGCTTATTGCACAGAAATTTGACGAGAAGACGATCGACCTTTTCAAGCAAGTTCTGACCTCCACGTATTTTCTGTTTAATGGAGAATGTTATGAAGAAACATAAGGAGTCGCAATGGGGAGCTCACTCTCAACTGTGGTCGCGAATTTCTATATGGAGCACTTCGAAGAGGAAGTTTTGGCGTCATCCGAATGGAAATCTACTTGTTTCCTACGTTATGTGAATGACACGTTCGTGATCTGGACCCATGGAAGGGACAAGCTCCTGGACTGCCTTACACACCTGAACTCCATACATCCGAACATCAAATTCACTATCTCCATCTACATCTACGTGATTACTGTGCTATTCACAATAAACTGCCTGGCAGAGGGTTCAATGAACCACCTTCAAGCTGTCTCTCTACCGTTCCACTCTCGAACGGCACGCGGGAGAAACGAGCACTTAAATTAGCCAACAGAATTTTTTTGCAATCGGAGGAGAAAACTGGTGATTTAAATTTCATGAGAAGATCCCGTCGCAACGAAAAACGTCTTTGTATTGATGATTGTCACTCCAATTCACGTATCATGTCTGTGACATTATTTCCCCTGTTTCGCGGTAATACAAAACGAGCTGCCCTTCTTTGTGCTTTTTCGATGTCATCCGTCAGCCCCACCTGATGTGGATCCCACACCGCACTATGGAGACCGAAGCAGGGGGAATATTACCATTTCCGGACGTCATGGTCAAAAGAAGAGCGCATGGCACCCTGGGCCACGGGGTATACAGGAAGAAAACACACACTGACCTGACTTTGCAAGCGGATAGCTGCTACTACACGGCGCAGAGGAATGGGGTGCTAAAAACACTGGTGCACAGGGCGCGCACCATCTCTGACGCAGAGAGTCTGCCCCAAGAGCTGGAACACCTCAGAACTGTATTCCGGAAAAACGGGCACTCGGAGTGGTAGATCAGACACGCTCTCCGCCCCACCTCTACACTACAGTGTGTGAAGACGGAAGAATTCACGGAAAAAGAGTTAGCCACTGCCAATATATCGTATACTGGCATACTATCGGAGAAAATAGGACGAATATTGAGGAAACACCGAGCAGGAACTGTCTTTTCCCACTAAATAAAACGCGAGCATTATTGGGAAGTGTCAAAGAGATCTCGGTTTGCGGAAGGCCGGCATATACCAGATTCCGTGTCAATGTGGGAAGACTTATATTTGACAGACAGTGCACACCATCGAAGATCGTTGCCGAGAACATCAAAGACTCACTCGACTACGGTACCCTAACAAGACGGCGGTCGCAGAGCACTGTTTGTCCAAAAATCACGAAACGGACTACCAACATACCAGGGTCTTGGCACAGACATCTAAATACTGGGACAGCGTCGTTAGAGAGGCTATCGAAATTCGTACCAGGGACTGAGTCATCAACCGAGATTGCGGCTACAACCTTAGCAGGGCATGGGAACCAGCATTGAGTCTAATTAAAAAGACGCTCAGCAAAGGAAACGAACGGGCAAGGCAATTAAACCGCAACCACCACTGACGCCGACGCCAGCGTCTCACCGACTGCTGACGCGCGGGCGCGGACCTCAGAGAGAACGCCTCGCGAGGCGAAGGGATTTAAGACGGCCGCCCACCATCAGGAGCTCAGTTCGTCAGCGCACCTGACGATGGCAACATATCTGATAGCCGAAATATTGTGCCCGTTGGACACTATGGACCGTCAGTACACCCGTGGACTGTTCGAACTATGGAAGTGTAAACCAGACGTGGCTTGAGATCAAAGAAATAGTATCGACACCAACTGGGAGATTTGTATCAAATAAACGTACGACGAAACTTATCCCCCATAGTACACACATCGGGTCACAACACTGCTGCAGAATCAACGAAAATAGCATGCCAAACACAAAATCCTGAACATTGGCGATCTTTTACAGAAGCTCCAGATTGACTACAGACTTCAGTGCGAGATGTTTACAATACCCTCCACAACGAAACTTTGTCTCAAAACTGGGCAGAAAATACAAAGAGAATCTGGTCGTATGTACGGTATGCTAGTTGCAAGCAATAGCATTGGAAATACTAGCGAGGATAGTACTGGTAAGTCAGACTTACTAAACATAGACGAAGTAAGTATTCCAGAATTCGAATCAAGAACTGCCAACTAGAGCAACTTAGACGTAGATATCCTCGCAGTAATGAAACAACTTAAATCAATAAAAGCAAATCTTCCGGCCCGGATTGTACACGAATTATGTTCCCTTCAGCCTATGCTGATGCAATAGTTCCTTACTTAACAATCATACCCAAAGGGTGGAAAATTTGCAGGTATTCGAGAAAGGCAATAGGAGTAACACACTGAATTACAGGCCCATATTATTAACGTCGATATGCAGCAGCACTCTAGAACATCTATTGTATTCGAACATCATGAATTACCTCGAAGAGAACGGTCTGTTGACACATAGTCAACAAGGGAACACAACTAGTGCTTCACTCGCGCTAACTGCCGAGTGCTATCGACAAGCGATTTCAAATTTATGCCAATTTCTTCATTTCCAGAAGGATTTTAACATCGTATCTCACAAATGCCTGTAATCAGATTGCGTGATTTTGGAATATCGTCACAATTAGGCGACTGGTCTTTTGATTTCCTCTCAGAGGGTTCACAGCACGTATTAATTGTCGCAAAGTCGTCCAGTAAAACAGAAGTTATTTATGGTGTTCCCCAAGGTAGTATTATAGGTTCTGTTGTTCCTGATGCTGTCGAGTATCGTCTAGTAAAGCCATCAAATAATCAAAACCAATTCCAAAACGATTTAGGAGAGATACCTGCGTGCTGCGAAGATTGTAAATTGACACTAAATAATGAGAAGTGTGAGGTGCTCCACAAGAGTGCTGAAAGTAATCCGTTACACGATAGATCGATCAAGTGTAAAGGCCGTAAATTCAACTAAATGTCTAGGAATTACATTTACGAGCCACTTCAATTGGGAAGAACACATAGGAAAGTTTGCGGGAAAAGTGAACCAAAGAAGCATTTCATTGGCGGAACACTTAAATAATTCAACAGTTATACTACACTATGTTATACTACAGTTATGCTTATTCTTCTTCTTTTGGAGTACTGCTGCGCGATGTTGAATCCTTACCAGACAGGATTAACAGAGTAAAAATAGAATGTTCAAGAAGGCCAGCACGTTTTGTATTATCGAGAAATAAGGGAGAGAGTGTCATGGACGTAATATAGGAATTGTGGTGCAAATCATTAAAACAAATGCGTTTATCGTTGCAACGGTATCTTCTTAAGATATTTCAGTCACCAACTTTCTCCTCCAAACCCATAAATATTTTGTTGACACCGACCTTCACAGGGAGAAACGATCATCGTAATAAAGTAAGGGAAATCAGAGCTCACGCTGAAAGATAAATGTGTCCGCTTGTTCCCCGTTCTGTTCGAGAGTGGAATAAAGAGAATTAGGGTGAAGGTGGTTCGATGAATCCCCTGCAAGGCACTCAAGGACGCTTTGCAGAGTAGACATGTAGATGTAGATGTAGATACTGCGATAAAGGAATTGTTCAAATACGAGGGCCGTTCAGAAAGTAACCTCCGGTTGATTTAAAAAAATACACCAAGTTAAATAAAAATATTTTAATATATACATCTTACAACTACATCTTTGCACTATTTTTCTACATAGTCTCCATAGCGATTGAGGCACTTATCGTATCTCTTCACAAGCTTTGAAATTCCTTCTGCATAAAAATCACCCGCTTGTGCCTGGAGCTAGCCTGTGACCGCATCTTTGAGCTCTTCGTCGTCATCAAACCGCTGTGACCCGAGCCATTTCTTCAAATGCATGAAGAGGTGATAATCACTTGGCGCCAGGTCTGGGCTGTAAGGTGGATGGTTGATAACGTCCCACTTGAAGGACTCAAGAAGGGCCGTTGTTCTGCGAGCAGAGTGAGGACGGGCGTTATCGCGCAAAAAAACGATACCGGAAGTCAGCATACCACGGCGTTTGTTCTGTATAGCCCGTCGTAACTTTTTTATTGTTTCACAGTACACGTCTTGATTAATGATCGTACCACGTTCCATGAATTCAACCAACAAGACCCCTTTGGCATCCCAAAACACCGTTGCCATCAGTTTTCTGGCAGAAAAATCTTGCGAGGCTTTTCTTGGTTTGGTAGGCGAATTTGAATGTGCCCACATCTTTCATTGTTCTTTTGTCTCAGGGTTCACGTACTTAATCCAGGTTTCGTCACCGGTCACGATTCTGTTTAACAATGGTTCTCCTTCGTCCTCATAACGTGACAGAAAGTCTAATGCAGAGGCCATTCTTTGAGTTTTGTGGTGGTCGGTAAGAATTTTGGGCACCCATCGTGCACAGAACTTACGGTAACCCAATCTTGCTGTCACTATCTCGTACAAGAGAGTCTTAGAAATCTGTGGAAAACCAGTAGACAACTCCGACATTGAGAAACGTCGATTTTCACGAACTTTTGCATCAACTGTCTGAACGAGTTCGTCAGTCACCAATGATGGTCTACCACTCCTCTCTTCATCATGAACGTTTTCTCGTCCACTTTTAAATAAACGTACCCATTCACGGACAACTCCTTCACTCATAACTCTTGGTCCGTACACGGCACAAAGCTCACGATGAATAGCTGCTGCAGAATATCCTTTGGCTGTAAAAAACCTTATGACAGCACGCACTTCACATTTGGCGGGGTTTTCTATTGCAGCACACATTTCAAACTGCCACAAAAACTAAACTAGCGCAGGTACGACGTTCACTCAACCACGTCTTGATGCCGAATGACCTGTTGAGTGCGTGAACGCACAGATGGCGTCGCTACTCTCCCCACAACCCGCACTGTGACCAATCGGAGGTTACTTTCTGAACCGCCCTCGTAGTTAACGAAGTGATAGTGTTGTTCTAATCAGAATCGATAGCAAATCAACACCGACAACGACAGTTCAGGTATACATGTCGACATCGCAAGCAGAACAGACAGAGAAAGCATATGAGGCTATCCCCCCCACGGGGCTCGACACTCTTTGGGAAGGTTCGTGCTTGGTTTCCACGGGGTCCCAGCGTTTGCAGCATTCTTCCCCTTCCATGCTGCGTGTCTATACTCCTGCTATCCTTTTCCCCCTCCGTTGGGGAACATGTTCTGCATCGTCTGTCACCTGAGTAAGAAGATTCACACAATTGTTTTATCGCTCCCTTCCCCTTTCTTTGTTTCCCTTCTCCTCTCGTTCTTCCGCTTCAGAGTTTGAGGTTCCTCTTGTTCCTCTTCCTCCCTGTGCGCTGCTGAAGGACGGCCCATGCGTCTGACGCGTAGCAGGTGACTGGATAAAGCGTAATTCCCAGCCACAGGACGACAGGTAGGGTTCGCACGTATCCCCTGGTACAGGCCAGGCCCAGGGAGGAGTTATTGCCTGAGTTGCAACCTTCCCAAATTGCCGATTGGTCCCTTTGTCAGGTGTTCGAGAAGTGTGACCTGAAGCTTGAACAATCACCTATGGCGGGTTTGGCCACTTTTGAAAGGAGTCCCACTTGGAAGGAGTGCACCATCGGAGACACTGGCAATCTTCCTGCAATGAGCCAATCATCTTCACAATTAATGTCTACAAAACGTAAACGTAATGAGGCTAATGATTCAAAGACCCTTCCCGCTGCACCACAGTTCCTCGTGGTCTCACGTACTTAAGACAGTCAGTCCTTCACCTCGGTAAATCAGTTTATTATTCGGAAAGGTGTTGATGCAGTTGCCAGCCCCGTGAAATCCTGTTCTCTTTTACGCAATGACTTCTGATTCTCAAGCACAACAACTGTTTGCAGTTATGAAAAAGGTAGATTCCTCCTGTACTCTTTTTCTCACCTTTTGTAGAGTGGTGCTTCCGTCCAAGATCAAAGCAGGCTATGAAATTATCACAGTACGGCCGTACATTCTGAACCAGTGTCATCATTTCAGCCACATTAGAATTCTTGTCGACACCCAGTAATTGTGTAGCCTGTAGTAGGGATGCACACGAGGGCGACTGTCCGCCTCCTTCTCTCCCTGTATCAACTGCAATGTCGGCCATGATGCCTCCTCTCGGGATTGTACCGTGTATCTTGATGAGCGGGCGTCCAAGACAATTGCGTGACGGAAAAAGTGCGTTACTCAGTTGCTCGCAAGTTATTGGCTAGTCGAAAGCCCTGCGTTCTCCCGTCTTGCACCTATAGTTCAGTTCTTGTTACCCCAACCTCCATGAAGAACAAGGCCAAGCAGACACGTGACCTCCAATTCAGCTCTGAGGTTGTGAGATGGCCCAGTCTCAACGTAGCATCGCAATCCTCCAGTCCCGCTGTGCAACCAGCCATCAAACTCTCGCCTCAAGAGGTGAAGCCACCAGCTACACAACCAGTAGCCCAGAAAGGACAGAAGGAGTACTCCCGTGACGAGTTCCACCATCCCTACAGCCAAACAATGCTCTAGTCTTCCTCTAACCAGAAAGACTCGAAGACGTGCCCCAAAGGCAAACGGTCTTCTCCTTCGCCAACTCGAAGATCCTCTTTGACGGTGTTCCAACTTGATGCCTTAGCCCGGCCGGCCTCCATGTCGCCAGTGCACACCACCAACTGTTTTTCAGCGCTGGACTCCACAGACTGACCGCACAAGCAAAAATGGTTCAAATGGCTCTGAGTACTATGGAACTTAACTTCTGAGGCCTAACCTCAGGACATCACACACATCCATGCCCGAGGCAGGATTCGAACCTGCGACCATAGCGGTTGCACGGTTCCAGACTACAGCACCTAGAATCGCTCGACCACTCTGGCCGGCCCGCACAAGCAGTCCGATACTTCTGTGGACCCCCTGCTTTTGTGCCCTGTAGTAGCGACTCTTCATAGGCGGTCACTTGGTACCCGCTGAGGTGACACCCCTACATCTCTTCCTCCCGATGACTCTCCTCCAATGGGACGTTTGCGGCCTTCGGTCTCACAAAGAGGATTGACAGCTGCTTTTAGCATCGCAGTGTCCCATTGTACTCGGCCTGTGAGCTTTCACATTTCTTGCCGGGTCGTCATGCTGCTCATATGGGATTACATTCACAGTCAACAGTCACATCTTCAAGCTGTGGCAGTTCACCTATTCTTTCCCCACTTGACGTTTTCCCTGTGTACCATTTATGTCCCTCTGTCTTTTGGTGTCACCACATTTCCTTCAGCTTACTGGGTAGCAACCTCCCCCATTTTAGCAACTTGGTGAATGTAATGTGCATCATTACCTTTGAGGTTCTCTCAGGACCTGTCAGAGAGATGCCATCTTGGCTGTAATTCTTAACCAACTTAACCTCCTCTGCCTTAACATTGGCGCTCCCACATTCCTTTCTGACTCCTGGCACACCGATTCCCATTTGAACCTATCCTTCTGCACTGCCCAGCTAGCCTCGTCTTAAGTGGTCCATTATTTCTGACACCTACTCGAGCGACCATTCCCCGTGTGCTATCTGCTTGCTGACTCCTACACCATCTCCGTTCACATCCAAATGGCAGCTTACTAAGGCTGACCGGCAGCTTTACTCCTCCGTGGTGGCCTTTGAAGAACAAGATTTCCCAAGTTGTGACGACCAGGTGGTATATCTTTCAAACGTTATCCTAACTGCGGCAGAACGTTCCATTCCTCGCACTTCCTCTTTACCACGTCGTGTCCCGACCCTTTGCTGGACTGAGGCATGCCACGACCCCCTTCGTGCACGGAGACGTGATCTCAACGTTTGTAGCCGTTTTCCTACGATGTCAAACTGCACTCATTTTAAAAAAGGGGCGTGCAAAGGGTGGTCGCGTTCTTCGGGATAGCAAAAGAGCTAGCTAGATTTCATTCACTATTTCTTTTAACAGTTCCACCCCTACCACTGCCATGGGACAGCCTCCGACGACTCTCTGGGAGTAAGATCCATTCCCCAATTTCCTTCCTGACAGTAGCATACAACGTCATCATCGACCCTATCGCTATCCCCAACACATTGGGCTGCCTTTTTGGGGACATTTAGAGCTCTTCTCACCGTCACCCTGCCTTCCACCATCGGAAACGAGCGGAGGAGGCTCGGGCGATACCCTACTCTTCTCCGAATCGTGAGTGCTACAATACTGCCTTTACTATGGAGGAGCTAGATCATGCTCTCAGTTCATCCCGATCCTCCACGCCAGGGCCAGACGCCATCCACATTCAGATTTTGCAACACCATTCTCTGGCGGGCAAGCACTTTCTGCTTAACACATACAACCGCATCTGGGAAGAGGGCACATTGCCCGGACGTTGGCGTGAAGCCACCGTCATACCCTACCTAAATCCAGTAAGGACAAAACCCTTTCTTCTAGCTTCTCTCTTACTAGTTGTGTTTGCAAGGTGATGGTGGCTCAAGTCTCGAAATGTACTGACGAATGCACAGTGTGGATTTCGAGAGCGGCGTTCTGCAGTTGACCATCCATGTCATGATTGGTTTTCTGCGGAAATCCCAGAATGTGACAGCGTTTTTCGATTTGGAGAAGGCCTAAGACACCTGCTGGAGAACTGGTACCCTCCATACTCTTTACACTTAGGGCTTCCGTGGCCGCTTCCTTTGTTTCCTTCAGGAATTTTTCGAAGACCGATTTTTCAAGGTGTATATGGGTTCTGCCTTGTTGGACACCTTTATCCAGGAAAACGGTGTGCCTCAGGGTACCGTCCTAAGCGTCGTCCTCTTTGACAACGCCATTAACCCTATAATGGCCTGTCTCCATCTGGGCATCTCTGGCTCCATTTTTGTTGACGATTTTCCCATCTATTGCAGTTCTCCACGGACCTGTCTAACTTGAGCAGCGTCTTCAGTGATGTCTCGATCATCTTTACTCCGGGAGCATCGACACTGGCTTTCATTTTTCCACTGGGAAAACCGTCTGTTTGAATTTCTCACGGCGCAAATAGTTACTACCATCATCTTTACATCTTAGGCCTGTTGCCCTTTGGTTCGTTTACGAAATTCCTGGGGCTCATGCTCGACAGGAAACTCTCTTGGTCCTCCCATGTGTCTTACTTGGCAGCCCGCTGTACACGGTTCCTCTAAGCTCTACGTGTCCTCAATGGTACTTCCTGGGGTGCCGATCGAACCATCCTCCTCCATTAGCACCGGTTCCTTGTCTGTTCGATACTCGACTATAGGTGCCTTGTTTATGTGTCTACACGTCCATCCCTTTTAAGCCGTCTCAACACTATCCACCATCATCGCATCCATTAGGCCATTGGCGCCTTTTGCACTAGCCGGATTGAGAGTCAGGATGCTGAAACTGCTGAACTACCACGGTCCTACCGCCGTGATTTTCTCCTCAGCAGGTATGCATGCCGTTTGTGTGCCATGCTCGGCCACCCATCCTGTACCTCCTTCTTCCATGACTCCTTTGATCTCTAGTATGGGGCGTGTCCCTCTTCTCTGTTACCTACTGGAGTTCGCTTTTAGCACTTGCTACGGTGGCTTAACTTCACACTACCTGCAACATTCCCGGTGGGTGTGAACCCTTCACCACCATGGCTTCGTGAAGCGTCCCATGTTAACCTCGACCTTCATTCGCCTCCCAAGGATAATTCTCCTGCCTCGCTCTATCGCCTTCAGTTTCACGAACTTCACAAGGAACTTCGCGATAGTGCCTTTGTATAACTGATAGCTCTCGAGCTGATCGTGGAGTCGGGTGTGCCTTCGTCATAGACACCTGTGTATTTCGATATCGGCTTCTTTCAGACTGCTCAGTATTTACAGCTAAGCTCTTCGCCCTGTATCAGGCCACGGAGTACATACGGCGACACAGACTTTTCAATTGTATGGTCCGCTCAGACTCACTCAGCATCCTTCAATGTCTATGTACGCTGTACACCACTCATACCTTAGTGCAGCGGAAAACTCTCACATTCTCACTTTTGGTGTAGCCAGTGTGTTATTTGCGTGGTTTCCTGGTCATGTCGGTCTGCCAGGAACAGAGTCTGCTGACGCTGCTCCCAAGGCTGCAGTCCCCATACCTCAGTCTACTAGTTCCTATATTACCTCCAATGATCTCTTTGTTACCGTCGGTCAGGAGGTGGTGCCATTTTGGCATCGCCAGTGGTCCTTCGTTCATAGGAAAAACCTCCGGCTTATTAAGTCTCTCCCAACGGCTTGGACGACCTTGGGAGGAGGTCATTTTAACTGGGTTGCATATTGGGCACTGCCTTTTTAGCCATCTTTATTTGATAAGGGTCGCTACCCGACCACTTTGTACACATTGCGCCCTAGTTTTAACTGTCCTCCACTTCCTGAAGGAATGCCAATTTTTTAACGGTTTGCGTTCCCGCTTGTGATTGCCGTCTGAGTTATCGGCCGTTTTTGGAAATGACGCGCGGGCTGTCCACCGCGTTTAACATTTTATCCGTGCCAAAGCAATATGGCGAAGGCCATTTAATTTGCGGTTTTGGACCTCAGTTCCTCTATGCTATATTTTTCAGCCTTATCTCCACGAGCCCGTTTTTATCTGTCTTCTCTTACGTCGATTGAGACTGACGTATAGTCATGTTTTCAATCCGCTCTGTCTTCTATAGTTTTGAATTGGGCGCGTATGACCCCAGCTGTTTTTTGCGCCCTCAAGCAAAGCAAAAAATGTTCAACTGTGTGTGAAATCTCATGGGACTTAACTGCTAAAGTTATCAGTCCCTAAGCCTACAAGCTACTTAATCTAAATTATCCTAAGGACAAACACACACACCCATGCCCGGGGGTTTACTCGAACCTCCGCCGGGACCAGCCACACAGTCCATGGCTGCAGCGCCTTAGCAAAGCAAAAAAATGGTTCAAATGGCTCTGAGCACTATGGGACTTGACATCTCAGGTCATTAGTCCCCTAGAACTTAGAACTACTTAAACTTAACTAACCTAAGGACATCGTACACATCCATGCCCGAAGAAGGATTCGAACCTGTGACCGTAGCGGTCGGGTAGTTCCACACTCAAGCACCTAAAACCGTTCGGACACACTGGCCAGTGGCAAAGCAAAACCAAAACTAGTATGAGATTATTGAAAAGGTAATAAATTACAAAAAGGAAGATGAAGATGAAATAGTCATGAGGAACTGGAATGCAATTTTAGTGGAAGGACTAGAAGAAAATGTTACAGGATAATATGGGCTTGGGACAAGGAATGAGAGAGGGGAAAGGCTTATTGAGTAAGGTAATAGATTTCAGTTATTAATAACGAATACCCCACTCAAGAGTTTCAAGATGAGGCGTTATACTTGGAAAGGGCCAGGTGATCGGAATGATTTCAGTTAAATTACATCATGGGCAGACAGACATTTCGAAATATAATATTGCATTGTAAGGGGTACCCCCTCCCTCCATGAACCGTGGAACGTGGCGCTGGTGTGGAAGCTTGCGTGCCTCAGCGATACAGATATCCGTACCGTACGTACAACTCCAACGGAGGGGTAACTGTTAAGAGGCCAGACAAACATGTGGTTCCTGAAGAGGAGCAACAGCCTGTTCAGTGGTTTCGGGGGCAACAGTCTGGTTGATGGACTGATCTGGGCTTGTAACACCAACCAAAACGACCTTGCTGTGCTGACACTGCGAATGGCTGAAAGCAAGTGGAAACTACAGCCGTAATTTTTCCTGAGGGCTTGCAGCCATATGGTTAAATGATGATGGCATCTTCTTGGGTAAAATATTCCGGAGATAAAATAGTCCCCCATTCGGATCTCCGGGTGGGGACTATTCACGAGGACGTCGATATCAGGAAAATAAAACTGGCGTTCTATGGGACTGGAGCGTGGAATGTCAGATTAATCGGACAGGTAGGTTCTAAATTTAAAAAGGGAAGTGGATGGGTTAAAGGTAGGTATATTGGGAATTAGTGAAGTCCGGAGGCAGGAGGAACAAGACTTCTGGTCAGGTAAATACAGGGTTATAAATACAAAATCAAATATGTGTAATGCAGGAGCAGGTTTAATAATGAATAAAAAAATAGGAATGCGGGTAAGCTACTACAAACAGCATAGTGAGCACATTATTGTGGCTAAGACAGATATGAAGTCCACGCGTACCACAGTGGTCATGTTTATATGCTAACTAGCTCTGCAGATGACGAAGAGGTTGATGAAATGTATGATGAGATCAAATAAATTATTTACACAGTTAAGGGAGACGAAAATTTAATAGTCATGGGTGCCTGGAATTCGATATTAGGAAAAGAAAGAGAAGAAAATGTAGTAGGTTAATATGGAATGCGGGTGAGGAATGAAACAGGACGCCGCCTGTTGGGATTTTGCACAGAGTGTAAATTAAACATAGCTAACACTTGGTTTAAGAATCATGAAAGAAGGCAGTATACATGGAAGAGGCCTAGAGATACTGGAAGGACTCAGATAGATTATATAAAGGTAATACAGTCTTTCAGGAACCAGGTTTTAAATTGTAAGACGTTTGCAGGGGCAGATGTGAACTCTGATGACAATCTATTGGTGATGATCTGTAGATTAAAACATAAGAAACTGCAAAAAGGTGGTAATTTAAGGAAAAGAGATCTGGATAAACTGACAGAAGCGGGGATTGTAGAGAGTTTCAGCGAGAGAATTAGAGAGCGATTGACAATAATAGGGAAAGAAATACAGTAGAAGATGAATGGGGAGCTTTGAGAGATGAAATAGTGAAGGCAGCAGAGGATCAAGTTAGTAAAAAGATGCGAGCTAGCAGAAATCCTTGGATAACAGAAGATATATTTAATTTCATTGATGAAAGGGGAAAATATCAATATGCAGTAAATGAAGTAGGCAAAAAGGAATACAAACTGTCAAAAATAGGATAGGGAGGAAGTGCAAAATGGCTAAGCAGGGATGGCTGTATGGCAAATGTAAGGATGTAGAGGCGCATATCACTAGGGGTAAGATAGATACTGCCTGGAGGAAAATTAAAGAGACCTTTGGAGAAAAGAGAACCACTTGTATGCATATAAAGAGCTCAGATGGAAACCCAGTTCTAAGCAAAGAAGGGAGAGCAAAAAGATGGAAGGAGTATATAGAGGGTCTGTACAAGGACTATGTACTTGAAGACAATATTATGGAAATGGAAGAGTGATGTAGATGAAGATGATATGGGAGATATGATACTCCGTGAAGAGTCTGACAGAGCACTGAAACACCTGTTTCGAAACAAGGCCCCGAGAGTAGACAACATTAAAATGGCTAAGCAGGGATGGCTAGATGACAAATGTAAGGATGTAGAGGCTTGTCTCACTAGGGGTAAGATAGATACTGCCTGCAGGAAAATTAAAGAGACCTTTGGAGAAAAGAGAACCACTTGTATGCATATCAAGAGCTCAGATGGAAACCCAGTTCTAAGCAAAGAAGGGAGAGCAAAAAGATGGAAGGAGTATATAGAGGGTCTGTACAAGGACTATGTACTTGAAAACAATATTATGGAAATGGAAGAGGATGTAGATGAAGATGAAATGGGAGATATGATACTCCGTGAAGAGTCTGACAGAATACTGAAACACCTGTTTCGAAACAAGGCCCCGAGAGTAGACAACATTCCATTAGAACTAATGATAGCCTTGGGAGAGCCAACCCTGACAAAACTCTAATATCTGGTGAGCAAGATGTATGAGACAGGCGAAGTACCCTCAGACTTCAAGATTAATATAATAATTCCAATCCCAAAGAAAGCAGGTGTTGACAGATGTGAAAAATACCGAACTATATGTTCAATAAGCCACGGCTGCAAAACACAAACACGAATTATTTACAGACGAATGGAAAAACTGGTAGAAGCCGACGTCGGGAAAGATCAGTTTGAATTCCGTAGAAATGATAGAACACTTGAAGCAATACTGACCCTACGACTTATAGATTAAGGAAAGGCAAACCCAACTTTCTAGTATATGTAGACTAAGAGAAAGCTTTTCACAATGTTGACTTGAACACTCTCTTTCAAATTCTGAAGGTAGGAGGGGTAAAATACAGAGCGAATGGCTATTTACAATTTGTTCAGAAACCAGAGTCGAGGGGCATGAAAGGGAGGCAGTGGTTGGAAAGGGAGTGAAAGAGTGTTGTAGCCTATCCCCAATGTTATTTAATCTGTATATTGAGCAAGCTGTAAAAGAAAACAAAAGAAAATTCGGAGTATGAATTAAAATCCATGGAGAAGAAATAAAAATTTTGAAATTCGCCGATGACATTGGAATTCTGTCAGAGATAGCAAAGGACCTGGAAGAGCAATTGAACGGAACTGACAGTGTCTTCAAAGGAGGATATAAGATGAACATCAACAAAAGCTAAACGAGGACAATGGAATGTAGTCGAAGTAAATTGGGTGGTGCTGAGGGAATTAGATTAGGAAAAGTGACCCTTAAAGTAGTATATGTGTTTTGCTATTTGGGGAGCAAAATAACTGATGACAGTCGAAGTAGAGAGGATATAAAATGTAGATTGGCAATGGCAAGGAAAGCGTTTCTGAAGACGAGAAATTTGTTAATATAGCGTATAGATTTAAGTTTCAGAAAGTCGTTTCTGAAAGTAGTTGTATGGAGTATAGCCATGTATGTAAGTGAAACGTTGACAGTAAATAGTTTAGACAAAAAGAGAGCAATAGCTTTCGAAATGTGGTTCTACAGAAGAATGCTGAAGATTAGATGTGTAGATCTCATAACTAATGATGAGGTATTGAGTATAATTGGGGAGAAGAAAAAATTGTGGCACAACTTGACTAGAAGAAGCGATCGCTTGGTAGAGCATGTTCTAAGGCATCAAGGGATCACAAAGTTAGTATTGGAGGGCATTGTGGAGGGTAAAAAATGTATAGGGATACCAAGAGATGAATACACTAATCATATTCAGAAGGATATAGGTTGCAGTAAGTACTGGGAGATGAAGAAGCTTGCACAGGACAGAGTAGCATGGAGAGCTGCATCAAACCATTCTCTAGACTGAAGACTACAACAACAACAACAACAACAACAACAAGAACCACAATAAGGCGTACCCAGGAGCAGATACACACTCGAATCACAATGTAGTAGTGATGAAAAGTAGGCTGAAATTGGTGATTAGTCAGCAAGAATCAACACGTAAAGAAGTGGTTTACGGCAATACTAAGGAGTGAAGAGATAAGTTGAAGTTCTGTAAGTCTATAGATACAGTAGTAACGAAAAACTCAGTAGGCACTACAGTTGAAGAAGAACGGATATCTCTATAAAGTGCAATCATAGAAGTTGGAAAGAGAAACATAGGTACAAAGATAGTAACTGCGAAGAAACTATGGATAGCATAAGAAATACTTCAGTTGGTCGATGAAGGAATGAAGTACAAAAATGTTCAGGGAAATTCAGGAATACAGAAATACAAGTCGCAGAGGAATGAAATAAATAGTACAGTAAGGCAAAGACGAAATGCCTGCATGAGAAACGTTAAGATATCGAAAAAGAAATGATGGTCGGAAGGACTGACTGAGCATATAGGAAAGGAAAAACAACCTTCGATGACATTAAAAGCAAGGGTGGTAGCATAAAGAGTGCAACGGTAATTCCACTGTTAAATTCAGACGAGAGGGCGGGTATGTGGAAAGATTACATTGAAGGCCTTATGACGGGGACGATTTGTCTGACGTGGTAGAAAAAGAAACAGGAGTCGATTTAGAAGAGATAGGGGATCCACGATTAGCACCAGAATTTAAGAGAGCTTTGGAGGACTTCAGATCGAATAAGGCAGAAGAGGTAGATAACATCTCATCAGAATTTCTGAAATCGCTGGAGGAAGTGACAACAAAACGACTCTTTACGTCGATGAGTAGAATGTATGAATCTCGGGACGTGCCATAAGACTTCCAGAAAAATATCATCCACACAAATCCGAAAACTGCAAGAGCTGTCATGTGCGAGAATTATCACACAATCATCTTAACAGCTCGTACATCCATGTTGCTAACAAGGAAAAGAAGATTGAGGATGTGGTAAATAACGATCAGTTTGACTTTAGAAAAGCTAAAGGCACGTTAGAAGCAATTATGACGTTGCGGTCGATAATGGAAGCGAGACTAGAGAAAAATCAAGACACGTTAATCGGATCTGCCGACCTGGGGAAAAAGCGTTCGACAGAGTAAAATGGGGAAAGATATTCGAAATTCTGAGAAAAAAAGGGTGAGCTATGTGGAGAGACACGTAATATGCAATATGTGCAAGAGCCAAGAGAGAATAATAAGAATGGACGACGAAGAACGAAGTTCCTGGATTAAAAAGGGTGTAAGACAGGGATGTAGTTCCCCCCCCCCCTACTTTTCAATCTGTACATCGAAGAATTGTTACATGGCATGAACAATCTAATGAATAGAGAAAATGGATTGAGAGTATATGGATGAAAGGAGAAAGCGGTGAGAAGTCGCAGAAATGAGAACAGCGAGAAACTTAACATCAGGATTGATGGTCACGAAGTAGATGAAGTTAAGGAATTCTTCTACCTATTGAGTAAAATAACCAGTGACGGGAGGAGCAAGGAGGTCATCAAAAGCAGACTAGCTATGGAAAAAAAAGCATTCCTGGGCAAGACAGGTCTACTAATATCAAATATCGGCCTTAGTTTGAGGGAGAAATTTTTGGGAATGTACGTCTCGACCACAGTATGGTAGTGAAACATGGACTGTGATAAAACCTGACCAGAAGGGAATCGAAGCATTTGAAATGTTGTGCTACAGGCGAATGTTGAAAATTAGGTGGACTGATAAGTTAAGGAATAAGGCGGTTCTATGCAGAACTGGAGAGGAACGGAAAGTGTGGAAAACATTGACAAGGGAAGGAACAGGATGATAGGACATCTGTTAAGACTTGAGGGAGTGACTTCCATGGTGCTAGAAGGAGCTACAGAGGGCAAAACCTGCACAAGAAGATAGACATTGGAACACATCCAGCAATTAATTGAGGACCTAGTTTGCAAGTGCTACTCTCAGATGAAGAGGTTGGTACAGAAGAGGAATTCGTTGCAGGCCACATCAAACCAGTCTGAAGACCGAAGACACAAAAAAGAAAAAAAATATATGAACTCTTCTAAGTGTCTCTTCCTGGTATCCCTGCTTTGCTGAGAGCCGGTTCCTGTTAACTGACGAACTTGTACCAGTCATGAACTCCCGGTGAACCGGTAGTAAGTCTAGCCCCCACTTCTACAACTTCAAGGATGGAAAAGCTTTCCATCAGCACACGCCTCAACCCCACCACCAGGTTCCACATCGGCTGCCTCATCCCAAGCGAACTGTTTCCACTTTCCCTCTCTCACTGTTACTGCCCTGGAGCCTCCGATCTCCGCACGAAGCGCGACCTCCTAAGACAAACATGTTCTGCTAGAGACCGTGGCGCGACCTATCGATTGCACAAAAAAAAAAAAAAATGGCGAGAGCATAGTTTTTATAGTGGAGTTTATTTCAACAGCAGTGAAAAAAGAGAAAGGGAGATAGTAGGAGGACAAAGACTAGGTTGAATGAAAGAAATGCTTGTCACCCGGTGGATTTCTGCATAGAGCATAATTGCAGATACGTGTTCTGAGAATCAAGGAAGATGATTGTTTTCCTGGAAGAGTCATGTAGACAGCGAAGTTCCTCATAGAGGTTAAATAATGGTAAAACAGAGATTCTGGGACCATCTCTTAAACTGCAAAATCTTTACAGGACCAAGTGAGAACTCGAGTAATGATCTTTTTAATTACTAACTTCAGGTTAAAGCTGAAGAAATTGCTGATAAGAACGATATTACGGAAGCGAGACTTGGGCAATCTGAACGAAGCAGAGGTTTTTGGAAGTTTCAAATGAAACTGAAAGCTTATCTGATGGAAACAGAGGACAGAAATATAACTGAAGACAGGTCGGTAGCTTTGAGGATGAAATATGCCAGGCAAAACGACAAGATGCAGCAAAATCATTGGAGAACGTACGAGATATTTTGATAGACGAAAGGAGTAACAACAATGAATTACTAAGGGAGTGACGGATGCTGTGTAAATTTGAATTAAAGTTAACCCTGGAGGAAAAAGCAGAAATGGTAATAGCTCAGATGTCACGGCAGTATAATGCAAAGAAGGGAAAGCTAGAAGTTGGAAGCAATAAGTATTATGACTGCACAGGGGAAGTGAACTTGACGGCAATAATATTGAAAGGGAGAAAAAAAGGGGATGAAGATGAAATGGATGATATAATATGACGAGAAAAATTTGACTGATCACTGAAAGACGTAAATGGAAACACGGTCCTCCAATTGCTGAGATCATTGTGACATCCATCCATGGAAAATGTATTTCACCTGATGTGCAAGACGTATGATATAGGTGCAGGTCTTTACTGTAATACCCAAGAGTAGTTACAGACCACAAATCGCAACCGAAAATTCAAACTTTGGTACATAATTAGGTTTTGTTCTTTGTCATAATGGGAGCCATCGAGCCCAAAACACACTGTCGTAATTTACTTAATCTGTAAGATATAAAAAGATGTAAACTTATCTTGCATATTAGCACCACTGATAAAACAAGTTAAGCAGCACTTGTTAACGAACACTTTTCAAGCACCATGGATCTCTAAATTAGATAGTTCCATTTCAAAATTGTCTGTATAACTTACTAAGATGCACACTCTTGCTCGTTGGCATTACAGAGACAAATTACATATCAGTAGACCAGCTAATTCGACTTTTCTACCACCGTTGAATTTCATATAAGTAATAAAAATTGGTTCTATTGCGTTTCAAAACACACCACTGCTATCATTTTCAGCTTTATGGGCACTTGTCACCGAAAATTAAAAAGAATAAGTTATGTTATACCCTAATCTAAATTTATCTAAACTTCGTTTGATATACAGTCACTCAAACATTATGTTGCCCCAGCCGTTCGGTATCAAGTTGATCTTGCAGTTAAAAAAGTTTTCATCTCCTTTGTTACAAAGTGAAAACACGTGGAAAGCTGTATTCCTTTCTTTCCCTCTGTACCTAATCATGATTTTGTTGATTCATAAAAGTATTTACTGTAGGTAATAAATTACGAGTATAAATGTTTCACTCATTAAAAGAAGCATTACAGCGTAATAGTAGGAGGTAGAGAGAGAAACAAAATTTACAGACATATGTAAATCAGAAAGATAGTTTCAGCAACTGAGGATGTCAGCTACTGGAGAGACATCAGGTACAGTGGGAAACTGTATTCTTTTCATTCCCTCTGCAATATAGTATGATGTAAGCGTTATAGAGAGGGAGGCAATTTACTGTTGTCTATAAATCTGAGAGACGGGGTTTACTGATTATGATGTTGGCGATGATGAGGCAGATGTGGAAATATTGTACGCAATTTTTTGAATTATGTCTATACATGTCAGATGGAATTTAATTATGAGGCAATACAGCAGTTACAGAGGCGGAACATCATGCAGTTCGTACGTGTATGTATGAGAGAGAAAGAGAGAGAGAGTGAGTGAAATTTATAACAATTTTCCCCAAAAAATATATGAACTTCCGTCAAAAATGTATGAAACTGCCCCATAAACTTTATCAACTTGCCTCCAAAAACTCTATGCACTTTCCTCTAAGACCGTACAACCTCATCTCCAACCCCCCCCCCCCCCCGCAAGAATCAACTTATCCTAAAACTACATCAACTACCCCTTAAAATTTGAAAATTATCGAAGTATCCCCCTAGATGTGTAATAAGTTTCCACAAATTAGCAGGATCTGGCCACCCAAACGACTCTCCAGATACTATTGGCTGAACCAATGATGGTCAGTTTCGAGGCAAGTCTTTACAGTTTCTTGGAAAGTTGACTCATTTAAGGGGCACATCAGTATATATTTGTGGGAAAGTTCATGCACTTCCATGGTAAGATAATACATTTTCAGTGGTCAACTTGGCAAAGTTTTGGTGCAAGTTGATACTATCTGAGGTCAAGCTGACATATTTTTGGGGGGAAACTCGATAAAGCTTTGGAAGCAAGTTGTTGCAGCTTTGAAGCCAAATTGTAACTGTTCTGGGTACAAGGTGATAACATTACTGTGGCAAAACGGTACTGTTTCTCAAGCAAGTTAATACAGTTGTGAAACGAAATTGGCACAGTGTCAGTGCAAGTTCATATCATTTTCGTAGCACATTTATACAGGTTCAAACGCAGGATGATACAGTTTCAGGGAAGAGTAAGTTGCATACTTTGGAGCGAGAAGATTTAGTTTTCTGAAAGTGGATAAACTTTCAGGGGAAAGTTGATACATTTCTGAGGCAAGATGGTACACGTTTTGGGGCGACGTGATACACTTTTGAGCACTAATTGATACATTTTTTACAAGCTAATACGGTTTTATGGCAAGATGACACAGTTTTTAACCAAGTTATTGCAGTTGTGGGGCATGTTGTTAAAGTAGCAGAAGAGGTTTTGTGGGACAGGCTGACACATTTTTGGAGGCAAGTTGTTTTAAATTTTACACACTACAGACACACACACACACACACACACACACACACACACACACACACACACACACTGTATAGCAAAACAATCTCTGTTAATATTCCACAACATCATCTTCAAATTTTCTCTTACAAATGTGCACACAACATGAAAAAATTATGTACAGTAGTTTTAAATCTGCTTCATAATCATGACTTTCATCATAAACAATGAATATTAGTAAACCTCCTCTCTTTGTGTAATACTCACTGTAGTTATAGGACAACATTTTATTGTAATACAGAAGGAAAGAGAGATATGTAGTTAGTCACTAGCAGCTGTCGCCCTCCCAGGTGCTCGATCCCAATCAGCTTACTTTATGTATGTCATTTATACACCACAGTAAATTTCCTCTCATTTTATAATGCTAACTTTAGCGAGGCAACATCACTATAGTATATTAAAGAGGGATAGAACGTTGTAATTCTTACATCGAACAGACAGCAATATTTAAAACAAATTACTCAGAGACTGAGGGGAATACAGTGTTTCAGAAGTTTCTGTTGTTAACAGTTGACGATGAAATGAACTGAATTGTAAGATGAAGCTAGTACTCAATAGCAGAGTAACTATATCCATTGATTGGCTCCGACATGTGAGAAGCGTTTCACGAATTTAGACATGGGAATAACTTTGATACTTCTTGTCAGCAAGTGTTATTTATGCTGTGTCATATGTGTTTTGTAATACAGTAGACCTAGCTTTTATGTATTTAAATGAATCTGATTTGTGGTACAAAAATTTAACTACAGTCATCTACTAACCTGCAATTTATTTCAGCAGTGCCAACAACAAAGCTGTCTGTATTTAAATAAGTTTTACACACAATGTAGATGGAAAATGTAATTTGACGTTCTAAACGGGTAGGAAAATTTGGTATAACAATCGGTCGTTGCTTGTTAGCGAGTCCTGCTTAACACACAGGTGAAATAATAATGTAGCGTATCGACAGTATTCGGTCAGAAAATATGCCAGAACGAAAGTGAGTAGCAACAGAGCCAGCTGCAAGTGCGTGAGAGTGTTATGAACTGCCAGAGAAGCTAAGGAATAGAGTGCTACAAGAAGCTCATGACTGCATATTAGCAGGTGATGGAGGTTGCATATCTACCAACTAGAGTGTAGCGGAAAGATATTGGTGGAGGAACAGGCAGACAGTCGTAAATCAGTATGTGCCGAACTGCATGGAGTGCGCACAGAGAGCGGATCTGTGTCGAACTAGAGTGCCATTTCAGAGCTTATCTGAAGCAGTAATACCATCCGACTTTCTGGGGATTGATGTTTTAGGTCCACTCAATAAAACACCTGCAGCGAATAAGTACATACTGAATTAAGTGCATACGCATAGTCATAGACCATTTTGTTATGATACATAGAAATAGTCACAATGCCAAACTATTAGGCAACAGCAGTGGTTCAAGATATGTGAATAATTCGATATTGAAGTTTGGAGTGCCTGGAACATTAATAACAGATCAGGGAAAGATCTTCATTTCAGATCTATTCGGGCAACTGTGAAAGCTATTGAATTTGAAGAAGTTAAAGACGAATCCATTCTGTCCACAAGCCAATGGAACAACAGAAAGAGTACATAGGACAATTGGGAAGATTAGTGGATACTACTTTGTCTCACATCACACCAACTGTGATGTCTCTCTCAAGTATATTGTCTACGCCTACAATTCAGAGCAGCATTCAAATACATGATTGTCGTCATTTGAAGTAGTATAGGGTCGTAAAATGCCATCACCATTTGACGTATTGAAAGCGAAAAAAGGGAAGACTTGAGAGACTGTCAAGGTTTTTGTTAGAGTCACTGGTGTAATTTGAAATAGAGTAGGGAGGGCAAATACTAGAGCACTGGGGAAACAGGAAGAAGCAGTGGACAAGATTGCCCACAATATACGACTGGTCAGTGGGTCATGCTATCAACTTCATATACACCCAAGGGGAAATCCAAGAAATTGTTTGCAAAGTATCAGTGGTCATAGAAGTGGTAGACACAACCCCACCAGTAAGTGTTAAGATTCAATTGCAGACGAGAATGGCAATTGTGGATGTAGGGTCGTTGGAACCTTTTCAAGGGAGTCCGAAATTTACTCCAGGGATAGGAGATACAGACGAGAAAGGGACAATGTGGGGGAAAGTTTTGCGAGATAAACAAGAGGTTGTAAATGAAACGGCAGTGAGAAACCCATATGAATTAAGACCTAGGTGACAGTCATTTAATACCTTACATTTAGTGTTTTCAGTATAAGCAGCATCAAATTTAAGGGGGAGGAAAGTAATAGGTATACTTGTCCATAGGTGAGGCTTAGAGAAGGACATATTGAATACCATACTACTATCATGACAACTGACTGGAGAAGTAATACAGTATTCCATAGCTGCAGAAGAGGTAGTTAATGAGAATATTGGGGAACTACATACTGAAGTAGAAGTCTTAGATAGGGAAGTAGTAGTGCCAAAGTGTTGCAATCTGTAGAAGATGGGGTTTGAGAAGCACAAGTAAAAGTAACAGAGCCACAGGAGGCTACACAGCAAGATGTAAGAGGTCAGCTAGGGGTAAACTTGTTGTTTGCCACAGCAGTATTTAGAGGGTCTAAGGAAAATACAGAAGGAACTACTGCCAGAGTTGGGATTGGTTTTAGGACTCAAGCACAAAATCTTATATCTTTATTTCAACGTAGCCACAGTGTCAGTGAGATCTGATTGAGCAAAAGTTTCCGTTTTCATAGCAGTTGTTCATATCCTGTAAAGTGGAGAATACTGAAGAAATCTGCAAAAGTAAAAACGTAGCGACTATTATTAGTTGCAAAAGACAAGATAGGTAAGACTTTAAGGAGCAAAGTTACAAAAACGTCACCGTGAGGAAATAATGTCTGTCTGAATATGGTAATACGAGAGGGGCAGTATTCCTGTGGAGCAAAATTACTAGAGGAACGACATGTGATTGAACTGGAATTCTACTTGCAGCAGGTGGAGGCGCATTGGGTGTACTCTATCTGCCTATCAGGAAAGAGGCCAAAGACAGACACACAAGAAACGTGTCGCCAAAGCCCTCTCCGCAGCCAGTTTTTAGATCACCGCCGCAGACCAGGGGGCACAGTCAGTCATTCAGTGAGTCACCGAGTCAGGTCTTCAGACACAGCCCAGTCAGTAGCAGGCCCAATCAGAGTCTGGTCTCAGGCAGCACATAGCGACCTGAAGTGCCTGTACCACAACACCTGGACTATCTTAAGTAGCTCTCTGATTACGTTAATAATGAACCCTGTTCATACATGCATGCAGTTGTGTTAGAGGATGGCGGCCCCCAAACAACATCCCCTTTGCTTCCCACAGCAAGACGACACAAAATAACCTTTTACAACGTGGTAGTAGAAGCTAGTTGTTTCGAGCAGGGGAACCTTACGTCAGCAATTCTAGAGTTACATGGAAGTGGTTTGTTATTAAATGGAACAACATGTGAAATAATGTGACCTAGTTTCCGTCTGCCCGCCACGATTTCAAAGATAACTCACCTGAATGTTTCGCAGCCCCGTTTGTGTTAGTCAGAGGATATCATCGATGTGGTACCTACCACAAATCTAAATAGCTTAAATCAGACAGCAGAGCCAGAAACAATGCAGTCTATAAACACGCTCCTGAAACTGCGGGAGGAACAACCCTCGGTGGAAACCTTATTGCAGCATGAAAAATCAGTACAGGAAAGAGGCAACACTGATTACTGTCATACTAACCACCGCAGCGGCTGTTGTTCTGCCAAGCGTAGTAATTGTTTTGGTATGAAGAAGACAAAGCACAAGACTGAGCTCGGACCAAGATGTCGTTCAGATTTCAATGGATTGGATACCCTGACCATAAAAGCAGCAGCAGGAAGCTGAACGCCCAAAGTGGTAGTGTTAGGGATATTTGACTCATTTTAGCTTGTAGGTTAAGAACAGAGAGAAGAGATTGTGCAAGATACCTAGTAATCAAATAAGTTCCATGGTGTTTGTATTAGCAGGGCAAGGGGCCCTATGGAAATATGTAAGATTAAGTGATAGAGTTACGGGAAGTAATTCTGAGAATAATTATTAATAGGCAAATCAGGGTCGGAAGTGGCGGTCGCCAGAAAGTCGAATGTGAAGGATAATCTAGTTTGGTCGACCCGAGGGACTGGGTCTCCATAAAAAGGAGGACAACGTTTCGTGTCGACCCTATTCAGTCAGAAAATACGCCAGAGCGAAAGTGAATTGCAACAGAACAGCCGCAGGTGGGCGAGAGTGTTATGCGTTGGTATGCACAACACGGTTGGCAGGCACTGCGAAACGGAGACAGCTGGGCGCGGTATAGCAACAGCCGATTCTGAAATACGCTAGCAGAAGGACAGAAACCATTCCTCATTTGCCACCATGGAAGTGTTTAGAGTATGTGAGTTAAGCCGTAAACGAAGATAGACTGGGGTGTACAAGCACTCAGTCATTACTATACTAATATTGTTCTCGCCTCAGTACTACAGCCCACGCCACAAGCCTGTGACACCCGGAGCTACACCCCGGAACGAAGTACGGGTCCACTGATTGACGATGAGACGAAGCAGCCTGCTGAAAGTCAGCTGCGCTTCTTGTTGTCATCACGGTCGCAGCCGGAGGCGTCACTGACAGCTGCAATCCAGTGACACCACGCTCAGCCCATTTCCTTGCGTTTTCAGCAATGTCGGACGTCTTTTGTTTCACATGAGACGCAATTGGACGCCTCCACCAAGCTGTTCTCGATGTATTTCGGCCGAGGGCTGGAATCAAGGAATTAAGTTCTCTTTTCAATATCAATAGGTGACAATCCAAGGGTCAATCTACAGTATTGTGACCAAGAAAGCTACAAGTATTTTTATTTTCTGATATTATAGAATAATAAAATTATGCCCACAGTGTATGTTGTGTGCTTGAATTGTTCCACATTTTGATAAATAATACTGTGTTATTTCGCAGAGAAGTTCGAATTTTCGTTTGTAATCAGAGATCAGTAATTATAATTGTTTGTTGTGATAAGCAAATTGCACACACACCAGTGCACGCTCCCGCACACACGCACACGGACAATAAATTTTAAACAGCTTTATTTTGATGCTGGATATGATATTTACGAGATATCGACCAGCCGTCTCTTTCTTGATGTTTCATCTATGTCTTGTTCAACGATCACCTCCACCACCATATTCATTGGTGTGTTAGTGAATGTAAACAATTTCTCTTATGTAGTTATCCTTGTGCATTTTGAAAATATGTGATTTGAGTGCTACATGAGCATAAAAAACTTATCAATATATTACTTCCAAAAATCGTGATTCCTTTGTGTGGTGTGTGTCTTTGGCTTGCTGTGTGTATGTAGAAAATAACATAGTGATACATGATGTTAACATTGCATTTTCTGTATTGTTCACTTTTTTGTAGACATTTTAGACGTTCAAAAGCCTTGTGACACTTGACGTCGATCGACATTCCACTTAGATTTCCAAATAAAATTAGTTTGACGGTCCGTTGTTCCTTAAGCCACGATTTTACAATAATCGAATTATGAACACTTTCGTCTGTTGGTGATGACAAACAAAATGAATACAAATCAGTACTTGATTTTATTACACAAATTTGAAGTTAATGTGGAGCTGTAGTTAAGGTAAAACTCTTGTCTGGGAACTACCTATTTCTAATTCGTTAATAACATTGCACAAGCGAATGTTGGTTAGTAACTACAGAGAGTATATTTTAAACTAATTCTGATATCCATGGTCAATACTGTGCAATCCTCAATGAAATTTACAGTTGCATGATGAAATTTGCTGTTATGAGAGTATTTGACGCAAACTATTCTGCTTTAGTGAAGTATGAAAACATAGTTACCGAATTCCCTTTTTGTAACATAGCGATATTTCACGCACCTCAGGTGGTAGTTACATTTTCTTTAAGTGTGTGCTTTTATGTAAACGCGCACATGAATGCGTGTGAGAGTGAGGTTGTGTTGACGACATATTTCAGATGTGGAACAACTACAAGCTATATACTTTTTGTTGTTTTGAACACACTCAAGAAGTGAAAAAAAAACATGATTCAGATACTTCAGAGCATGAGCCAAGATGACTTCTCTTTGACTGCATAGAGATTTCATTTTAATTTCCAGTAAAATATTACGCTTTGACTGACTGTTTCGTTTCAATATAATGCTAACTGTCGCGTGGGAGGAAGGGGGTATGACGAATGGCAAGAGAATTGTTTGTCATTGATGATGATGATGACGTCATAGAAAAGGAAGCCGTGGCTTGTCACGTAGTTGATCAGTAGGTAAGGAGGTTGTGTCACAGCTGCCTTCTTCGTGTTTTTTTCCCTACAATCATCAGTGTTTGGGTTATGGGATAGCAGTGCCGATTAATGGGGATTTGACCTGTAGGCTGGACAGATGGTAGACATCATACTTCTTTGTTACCACATATAATTTTGCATTTTCTATTTTTACTGTTTTGTTGAAGTATTTTCTTCTGTTTCTCATTGTTTCCTCACATCCTAGCATTTTGTCCAACTTTATGATTATCCTTCATGCGAATGACGAGTCCACTTTCCTAGTGTGATACCCATTATCATAATGTCTGCAGTCTCAGAGAACTTAAAATGATCATCAAATTTAAATAATTCAGATTCCTACTTCCTTATACACTAGTTCACCCTGATCACTCTCTTAATCTTAAGCCAACACCGCTTCTTTACCCTATTACAATGTGCTGATACATCTGATTCCACTCATAGGATATAATACATGTAAGAAGTTCCTGTATCTTTTGCTCAATTCCACGTCGATCTCATCCGCTTGTGATTTTCAATCTGTGTTTCCTTTCCTAGCAGCAAAATTTAAAGCATCTATTTCTAGTCTTATAGCTACAGTTGGTCCCATATTTTCCCGTATTCCACTTTCTGTTACATCATGACACGATGACTCATTGGTTCATGATTATTAGTTCTGCAACTCCCTTTACTGTGTTTGATGCCGTCATATTCTTTGTTTCTTCGTCGAATGCTTGTGATGTCCAGACGTATACATACCTCTTGGCGTTGGTTTGGTTTGTCTTTAATACTGACGAGAACAATCCTATTACCGAGCTGTTCACAATAATTAATCCATTGTCCTTTCTTTTTAGTCACAACGAAACTACCCATTTTATATAATTTTCGTTTTACCAGACATCTTTAGCTACTTTCCATTTCGTTTCACTACACCTACTAAATCTAAGATGAACTTTTCATTTCCCTTTCAGGAATATCTAGCTTCTCTAATGCATCCAGAAGTCTCACGCTCTGACTCACACAGTGTTATCGTTCGCTCGATTTTAAAATCTTTTCTCCATAGTCACCTCCCCTTTGGCAGTCCAAACCCGGAGTTCGTAATGGGAGATATTCATGATTATTTTGCCACTGTAGAGATAATCATGATTTTTTTAAATTTTCGGGCACTATAGCAAAAAATCCGCTATATATGTTCTTAATGCAATGATTTGTGTTCTCATTTGAATCCTCCTGCCATTAATAATTGCTAATTATTCCCCTTGACGGATAGATTCCCACCCATAAGAGATGAGTGTACCTCGGAAACCTAGATACTTCTCCACCCTGTTTTGAGCAGGATTTTGGCAAGATTGAGAGCTACTCCTGAAACCAGAAGTCTTCTGCAGTCATAGGCGATGTCATTTATTTCCAGCTTAAGCAGTACTTGCAAGTATCCCCTATGTAGGAGTTTTAGTGTAGGAGTCAAAGACCTTACCGCTCTACCATGATGACAGTTTACTATGTGATATTCTCATACTGATTTTGTAGACGATTTTGCTAAATACACGAAAACTAGCAGTTGCGAGCAACACATATGTGGTTTGAAACATATTACAAAAAAGATAATGATTATCCAGCTGACTGGACATATAGAGGATGAAAGTGATTCTGAAAAATATTGCTTTAATGCAAGACAGATTGTGATGATCTGGTCACTAAATGAAGGTAATTTAAATTGTATCATTTTTCAGGTCATTAAATGTTGCCAGAATTTGTAACCAGGACCACAAATTTTTGTGAAGCTGTTACTATATTACACACAGCTAACCATACTTCATTCTTAATGAGACTAAGCTGCAGGCGATCCAAATATATTCTGACGGATACCACCACTGAAGCGCCCGTTTTTGTTGCACTTGGAGAAATTATGCCTAATTTATGTGAGGTACTCATGCTGGTCAAATTCGTATAAGAGCAACTGGATGTTCACGTTAAGGCGCATCGTCTTTCACGAATACATCTACTCCCCAAGATCACCATATAACGCACAGGTCTGAGGATGGCAGCGTTTATGTAAGGGAGAGCGTAATTCAGCACCTCCGTTGTGCCTTTACTGATTTCCATTAATGCTGGGAACTCTTGTCGAGATAACGTAAGAAGCTGCATCAGAGCTCGTTGCGCTGTTGCCAGCTTTAAACTGAAAAGTGCTAACGGCTCCAACGAAAACAGTAGCCATCCACAGAGCTGTGAGAACACTCAGACATTGCCATAGAGACGTTTACCTGCTGTGTTACGTTCTTGTTTGAGGTAAATTCGCGATGATGCCGCGCCCTGGCCAACTGCAACTGTCAAGGATCAACTTACGCCGACTCAGCAGTGTGAACTAAGACCA
Source organism: Schistocerca nitens (assembly GCF_023898315.1). Classification (NCBI taxonomy): domain Eukaryota; kingdom Metazoa; phylum Arthropoda; class Insecta; order Orthoptera; family Acrididae; genus Schistocerca; species Schistocerca nitens. The sequence goes on along the minus strand of NC_064621.1, from coordinate 314,104,094 downwards.
TCGTGTGACTAATTCATCAATTTTGTCTGTTTTCTGGACATCTATATAGAATCTGTAAGCACTTGTATGGTGACTGCACTGTATCTTCAGCATTATGAAATTTTGTCTAAAACTACACACGTACCAACAACATTACAGATACGTTATTCATTCTGAATACATGCCTATACACTGATCAACCAAAACATTATGACCACCGACATACTATCGATATATGCTCGTCCATGCGATGGTAGAGTAAACTAGAGAGGAATGACTCATAGTCAGACACACGCACGTTGCAGTAGCATCAGTGAGCGTGCTGTCCGTTTGTAGAATGAGGAAGGCGCGTGATGTATGTGTTTGACCGAGGGCGGATTTTGATGGCCCGGATGCTCGGCATGAGCATTTCGGAAACTGCACGACTGGTCGGTTGTTCGAGGAGTGCTGTGTTAAATGGTTTCAACTTGTAGCGAAACCAAGGTGTAACCACGTCCACACGTCTTGGGGTTTGTCGGCAACTGCTCATTACAGATAACGGACGTCGTGAGCTGGGCAGACTGGCGAAACAGGACGGGTGACGAACTGTGTGAACTAACATCAAACTTTAATACTGGTCAGAGTACAAGTGTGTCTGAACACACACTGCACCGAACACTCGTACCGATGGGCCTCTACAGCCGACAACACATGCACATGCCAATGTTAACACCATGATGTCGGCAACTACGACTGAAATGGGCGTATGGCTAACGCCACTGGACGTTAGCGTATTGGAAGAGCTTTGCATAGTCTGATGAATCCCGATACCTTCTTCATCATGCCGATGGGAGGATACGAATCCGGTGTCTTTCAGGGGTACAATTCCTTGACATCTGCAATGCGGGAAGCAGGCCGTGGCCCCGTTACACTCTGGGCAACATGCACGTGGCCATCCCTGGATCAAATGGAGCTGGAGCAAGGCACCATAACGGCCAAGGAATGACGTACACTGGTTGCGGACCACTTACACCTTTCCATCTTTCCCAATGGCAGTGTCATTTTTCAGAAAGATAATGCACTATGTCACAAGACCAGGAGTGAGACGGAGTGGTTCGGAGAGCACAGTGGCGAGTTCTAGATGATGTTCTGGCCGATCCATCTCGTCAGATCTGAATCCGATCGAACACATTTCGGATGTGACGGAACGTGGCGTCAGAGCTCATCGGCACCTTCCACGGAATTTATGGGATTAGGTGACAAGTCTGCAGATGTGGTGCCAGCTCCCTCCGGCGAACTACCTAATCGTCATTGCTTCCATGACACGATGTCCATCTTTTGAAAAAAGAAACCTGACATACTCTGATGGAAAAAATAACAAGATAATTAATGTTGGAACGCCGCAGGTGAATTTAAATAGGAGAAAGACCATTGCACATGTGAAGTAGTGGTACAGTAACAACCGATGTAATCAATAGAATGTTGAATGCAAGCATTCAAAGGTGAACGCATTGTGTCGGACAGGTACCGGATGACAACCTGTGGGATGACGTTCTATGCCTGTTGCGCTGGTGAGTCAACACAGAGACAGTTAATGTTGGTTGTGGATGACGTTGGAGTTGTCGTCCGATGATGTCCCATATGTGATCGAATTGGACAAGGCAATATGTCGACACTCTGTAAAGATTGTTGGGTTACCTTAGTGTATGTTGGCAGCTGTTATACTGTTGGAAATCACGCCCTGGAATGATGTTCATGACAGGCACCACAACAGGTCGAATCAGAGACTGACTTACAAATTTGCAGTCAGAGAGCTGAGATAACCACGAGTGTGTTTCTGCTGTCACACGAAATCGCATCCCAGACCTTAACTCCAGGTGTAGCTCCAGTGTGTCTTGGCGGCAGACAGGCTGGCTCAGGTGCCCACATGGCACCATGGCAGAACCTGCACTGAAGTCTACAATGAGCTCTTGCTTGACACCGCGGAAGTTGAAAACGGCGGTCGTTTGAGGTCTGTGGAATGCATGCTACAGACGGCCAGGCTTAGAGCTGTCCTTGAAGTTAACCGATTTTTAGCAGTTCATTGTGTAACTGTGGTATCAAATGATACTCGAATTGCTGCTGGAGACGCATTACGATGGGCCACAGCCATACGGCTAGCACGACGGTCTTTCCTCTCGGTAGTCCGGAGCCTGGACTTCTGTGACTGTACCTTCCCGTGACCACCGCTGCCAGCATTCATGCACAGTGGCTACATTCCTGCTAAGTCTTTCTGCAATATCACACAAGGAACATCCAGCTTCTCGCGGCCCTTTTACGAGATATCGTTCAAACCAAGCGAACTGTTGATTGTGGCTTCCTCATCGTCTTAAGGTCATTCTTGACGAAAATCAACTCACCACGCCCAATGTCAAATGTAACTAACGCTCACGACCGTTACAGCGAGTATTTGAAGCTAACCCGTTCTGTATTCTCATATTGGCGCTGCTAGCGCTACCCTTACGCGACTGGCGCGAAATTTGAATAGACGTCATCTTCCAGATATAGAAAAACATCTACCAAATTTCTTTTATATCGCACAACTCCTTCTATGTGTTGGTAGGTTTTTCCGCCAGTGTATTGTGAAAGACCATGAATTTTCGATCGATAGAAATGAGTGAACGAGAAAATTATTGAATTTTTCAGCTTCGAAATGCATCCGTGATGCTTTTCGAAATGATCTGTTCTCATATGCAGAAAAACATCAAATTCTTGGCGTTAGAATTACCAGTATAAACGTTGTTATGTCTTTTCACACGTTTCTGAAATTTTGAAGTACGGAATTCGTTCTGTCGCTATCGTTTCAACTGGCAAATTTCCAAGATCAGTGAGGTTCAAAAAGCTTCAAATGGCTCTGAGCACTATGGGACTTAAAATCTGAGGTCGTCAGTCCCCTATAACTTAGAACTACTTATGTCCTAACCTAAGAACACCACACACATTCCTGCCCCAGGCAGGATTCCAACCTGCGACCGTAGCGGTCGCGCGGTTCCAGACTGAAGCGCCTAGAACCACTCGGTCACAGCAGCCGGCAGAGGAGTCAGGAAATCAACACTTACAAGACACGCGCACACAAACACACACACACAACACACACACACACACACACACGCAGTAGATTTCCTAGCTGCGTTGCTGGTTCTCTTCCGATTCATATGCTACAACTTTAGAACAACCAGAATATTGATCAATGGCACAGAGTTTTCTACAAAACTGTACTTTTTTTAGTTTCTTAATTTACCGATGATGGTAGAAGTAGAGAGGATATAAAATGTAGACTGGCAATGGCAAGGAAAGCGTTTCTGAAGAAGAGAAATTTGTTAACATCGAGTATAGATTTAAGTGTCAGGAAGTCATTTCTGAAAGTATTTGTATGGAGTGTAGCCATGTATGGAAGTGAAACATAGACGGTAAACAGTTTGGACAAGAAGAGAATAGAAGCTTTCGAAATGTGGTGCTACAGAAGAATGCTGAAGATTAGATGGGTAGATCACATAACTAATGAGGAGGTACTGAATAGGATTGGGGAGAAGAGGAGTTTGTGGCACAACTTGACCAGAAGAAGGGATCGTTTGGTAGGAGATGTTCTGAGGCATCAAGGGATCACCAATTTAGTATTGGAGGGCATCGTGGAGGGTAAAAATCGTTGGGGGAGACCAAGAGATGAATACACTAAGCAGATGCAGAAGGATGTAGGTTGCAGTAGGTACTGGTAGATGAAGAAGCTTGCACAGGATAGAGTAGCATGGAGAGCTGCATCAAATCAGTCTCAGGACTGAAGACCACAGCAACAACAATTTCGTATTTTGTGACATTGCTTTTTTAAAAGTAGCATTTCCTAGTTAGCCTGGATTTCTTTTCCTGTATGACGGACTTTATTCAATTGGCCTCATTTTACAAACGTAATAACAAAGTTATTGCGGTGAAATATTTGACGAGCTCTTGTGAAATCGTTCTCTGTTCCGTCCTTAGCAGATGTTAACCCCAAATTTATGTACATTTCTCGGTATGTAATTTCTAGAACCCTTCCTTTAACGCTGTCTTGCCCACTCTCTGTACGAGTTACGTGGTTTCTACTCTAGTCTTAGAGACAACTTTAGCAGTCTTTCTTGGACTATACATCATTCTCTGGGTATTAACGAGTAAACAGATGCTAAAAAGATGACGTTCATTAATTAATTGTCACAGATATTAGTGTACGATGAATATTCAAACGAAATATTACTGCTGACGTTGTTGACAAAAGGATTTTAAGTGCTCCCGCTTTCTCCAGGAATGTGACACATGGGCAGAGTACGCCGCTCTTGATGCGTCACGGGGGGCGTGGACCGACGTTAGTCATTTCTGGGGCGCAGTTTATTTTGAAGACATAAATTACTCATTGTCCGGCGCAAGTGGCCCGGCATCTGGGGTCCGCGGTGCAGCGCGACGCCTTTTGTCACTGGAGACAGCCTCCCTGGGGACGAACAAAGGGAGCGCTATCTCGCCAGGCGCCTGCAGAAGCTGTCTGACGCTCAAGTGAAATATGGAGCCGAGCGTGCGATTATAATAGTAATGAAGGAATTTAAATGGTATCGGGAGAAGAATAGCAGTTATTTCGGCGGCGTTGCTCAGAAAGGGGAGCGGCGTCCCACCCGGAGAACTGGCCCTTTCTGTAGAGACTTCGCTAGGAAAGCACAAGTTGTCTCAAGGTCTAGTCGCAAGAATTTTGTCAACTTTCACTCCTAAGGAGCTGCACAAACGATGTACAGATGATATTTTGTCAATATTTGGACTATTAAGCTGTACGTGGTATATCTGGATAAGCACAACCGGCGCAGTCCTTGTGTTTAGAGTACTCGCAGCGCCTGGCCATTGTTCGAGATGGCTTTCTCAATTGCTGTTATTGATTACTGGGTTCTCAGAATAGTCAAATTAACTCGTACGTCCAGTGACAGGGTGATTAGTTCTTACTCTTGCTCAAAGTAGGATAGCACTTGATTCTCTGAATGAAAGTTCTTCAACTGGCCTTGATACTGAGGGGAATCCGACTGGCTGGTTAAGAAACACGTTCACACGCATCAAACACTTCCTTCTCATATTTTAATCCACTTGTTGAGGTATGTATAAAATACTAGTGCAATTTGTTTCAAAAGCTGGACTTAATATATAACTGTTAAGTTTTTGTGTGTGTCTTTTGTATGTGCTTGTAGGTGTGAGTGTGCGTGCTTGCGTGTGTGTGTATGTGTGTGTGTGTGTGTGTGTGTGTGTGTGTGACCTGTGGTGTATCTGTGTTTTAACTGTCCATCATGTTGTGTGTTTGACTTTTTTGTATTATTCGCCAAGGAATTGCAATTTCTTTTTAACTTTTAAGCATTGTATGTCTGGGCGGCTTGCCTGGGTGCAACCGATGCCCAATCGATAAATAAAAAATAAACAAATAGGGTCTGTCATTTATTTTTTAAGTAGATTATATTGAGTATGAGTAGCATAATGACCGTGTTATTTTCTGAACTGTTTCATATATTGGTATGAGATTCTTGGCTAGTTTGTATAGCTCCGGTATTGAATGTTACGTGTTCAAAGTATGGTGCAGCATACTGTTGTATGGAGTTGCAGGAGGTAAGAGGTAGATCTTACGATTATACGTCGGGTCTCTGAAGACCAGCCTTGTTTATTATAAAGATCCTTGGAGCAAAAATTTTCACTTGCCCTTAGTGAAAAAATAGATCTATTTCACTGAGGTCCCAGATGTAATTATTCTTCGAAATGCAGGGTTTAATTCTGTGTTATAATAAATATCTCATTTTATTTTTCGATTATTAATTGTTTTGGTACTGCAAACGGCTGAAAGCAAGGGGAAACTACAGCCGTAATTTTTCCCAGGAACATGCAGCTTTACTGTATGATTAAATGATGATGGCGTCCTCTTGGGTAAAATATTCCGGAGGTAAAATAATCCCCCACTCGGATCTCCGGGCGGGGACTACTCAAGAGGACATCGTTAGCAGGAGAAAGAAAACTGGCATTCTACGGATCGGAGCGTGGAATGTCAGATCCCTTAATCGGGCAGGTAGGTTAGAAAATTTAAAAAGGGAAATGGATAGGTTAAAATTAGATATAGTGGGAATTAGTGAAGTTCGGTGGCAGGAGGAACAAACTTTTGGTCAGGTGAATACAGGGTTATAAATACAAAATCAAATAGGGGTAATGCAGGAGTAGGTTTATTAATGAATAAAAAAATAGAAGTGCGGGTAAGCTACTACAAACAGCATAGTGAACGCATTATTGTGGCCAGGATAGACACGAAGTCCATGCCTACTACAGTAGTACAAGTTTATATGCCAGCTAGCTCTGCAGATGATGATGAAGTTGATGAAATGTATTATGAGATAAAAGGAGATTATTCAGCTAGTGAAGGGAGATGAAAATTTAATAGTCATGGGTGACTGGAATTCGACAGTAGGAAAAGGAAGAGATGGAAACGTACTAGGTGAATATCGATTGGGGCTAAGAAATTAAAGAGGAAGGCGCCTGGTAGAATTTTGCACACAGCATAACTTAATCATAGCTAAGACTTGGTTGAAGAATCATGAAAGAAGTTTGTATACATGGGAGAACCCTGGAGATACTAAAAGATTTCAGAAAGATTATATAAGGGTAAGACAGAGATTTAGGAACCAGATTTTTAATTGTAAGACATTTCCAGGGGCACATGTGGACTCTGACCACAAAAGGATTTTAAGTGCTCCCGCTTTCTCCAGGAATGTGCGACATGGGCAGAGTACGCCACTCTTGATGCGTCACAGGGGGCGTAGACTGGCGTTCGTCATTTCTGGGGCGCAGTTTATTTTGAAGACATAAATTACTCATTGTCCGGCGCAATTGGCCTCCTGAATTGTAGATTAAAACGGAATAAACTGCAAAATGTTGGAATTTAAGGAGATGGAACCTGCGTAAACTGAAAGAACCAGAGGTTTACAGAGTTTCAGGGAGAGCATAAGGGAACAATTGACAGGAATGGGGAAAAGAAATACAGTAGAAGAAGAATGGGTAGCTTTCAGGAGTGAAATAGCAAAGGCAGCACAGGTTCAAGTAGGTAAAAAGACGAGGGGTAGTAGAAATCCTTGGGTAACAGAAGAAATATGGAATTTAATTGATGAAAGGAGAAAATATAAAAACGCAGCAAGTGAAGCAGGCAAAAAGGAATACGAACGTCTCAAAAATGAGATCGACAGGAAGTGCAAAATGGCTAAGCAGGGATGGCTAGAGGACAAATGTAAGTATGTAGAGGCTTATCTCATGAGGCGTAAGACAGATACTGCCTACAGGAAAATTAAGGAGACCTTTGCAGAAAAGAGAACCACTTGCTTGAATATCAAAAGCTCAGACGGAAACCCAGTTCTAAGCAAAGAAGGGAAAGCAGAAAGGTGGAAGGAGTATATAGAGGGTGTATACAGGGGCGATGTTCTTGACGACAATATTATGGAAATGGAAGAGGAGGTAGATGAAGTTGAAATGGGAGATATGATACTGCGTGAGGAGTTTGACAGAGCACTGAAAGACCTACGTTGAAAAAAGGCCCCCGGGAGTAGACAACATTCCATTATAACTACTGACAGCCTTGGGAGAGCCAGTCCAGACAAAACTCTACCATCTGGTGTGCAAGATATATGAGACAGGTAAAATTCCCTCAGACATCAGGAAGAATATAATAATTCCAATCCCAAAGAAAGCAGGTGCTTACATGTGAAAATTACCGAACTATCAGTTTAATAACTCACAGCTGCAAAATACTAAATAAATTCTTTACAGACGAATGGAAAAACTGGTAGAACCCGACCTTGGGGAAGATCAGTTTGGATTCCGTAGAAATGTTGGAACACGTAAGGCAATACTGACCCTACGACTTATCTTAGAAGAAAGATTAAGGAAAGGCAAACCTACGTTTGTAGCATTTGTAGACTTAGATAAAGCTTTTGATAATGTTGACTGGAATACTCTCTTTCAAATTCTGAAGGTGGCTGGGGTAAAATACAGGGAGCGAAAAGCTACGAGGCCTGTTCAGAAAGTAAGCTCCGATTGATTGCCAAATTGAAACCACAGTGAACATCAGAAATGTTTTACTTGTAACAATTAGCTACACCTTTCAGCTACTTCTCTACATAGTCGCCGTTCTGACTTAGACTTTTGTCATAGCGTTGTACCAACTTTTCAATAGCCTCATCATAGAAGGCAGCCGCCAGTGCTTTCCGCCAATTCTCCACGCTGGCCTACACCTCGTTGTCTGTGTCAAAATGTTTTCAAAGACAGCGGTTCATGTGACTAGAGATGAAACTCAGGGGGAGACAATTGCGGACTGTATTGTGGGTAATCTCACATTTCCATTTGAAAACGATGCAGGAGCATCCTCATTGCCCCTGCAGAATGCGGCTGAGAATTGTCTTGAAGAAGAAACAGCACGACAGTTATGTAATGTTAGCTGCATAGCTTCAGGCGAAATTTCTCACCAGGCCCTCGTACTTGGCGGCAGACACTATTTTCTAGACATCTTTACGCACTCACTGCGAGCTCAGAAATGAGAAGAGCGACGTGATGCTAACTGGGGTTATACTAGAGACACTACCCAACACATCTGTGCAAAGCTTTATCGGATTTTCATAGTCGTTTCCATTTCGCGACCGATCGGAGCTTACTTTCTGAACGCCCCTCGTATTTACAAGTTGTAAAGAAAGCAGATGGCAGGTATAAGAGTCGAGGGACATGAACAGGAAGCAATGGTTGGGAAGGGAGTGAGACAGGATTGTAGCCTCTCCCCAATGCTATTTAATCTGTATATTGAGCAAGCAGTAAAGGAAACAAAAGGAAAGTTCGGAGTAGGTATTAAAATCCATGGAGAAGAAATAAAAACTCTGAGGTTCGCCGATGACATTGTAATTTAGTCAGAGACAGCAAAGGACTTGGAAGAACAGCTGAACGGAATGGACAGTGTCTTCAAAGGAGGATATAAGATTAACATCAACAAAAGCAAAACGAGGATAATGGAATGTAGTCTAATAAAGTCGGGTGATGCCGAGGGAATTAGATTAGGAAATGAGACACTCAAAGTAGTAAAGGAACAAAATAACTGATGATGGTCGAAGTAGAGAGGATATCAAATGTAGACTGGCAATGGCAAGGAAAGCGTTTCTGAAGAAGAGAAATTTGTTAACATCGGGTACTAATTTAAGTTTCAGGAAGTCGTTTCTGAAAGTATTTGTATGGAGTGTAGCCATGTATGGAAGTGAAACATGGACGATAAATAGTTTAGAGAAGAAGAGAATAGAAGCTTTCGAAATGTGGTGCTACAGAAGAATGCTGAAGACAAGATGGGTAGATCACATAACTAATGGGGGGTATTGAATAGAATTGGGGAGAAGAGGAGTTTGTGGCACAACTTGACTAGAAGAAGGGATCGGGTAGTGGGACATGTTCTGAGGCATCAAGGGATCACCAATTTAGTACTGGAGGGCAGCGTGAAGGGTATAAATTGTAGAGGGAGATCAAGAGATGAATACACTAAGCAGATTCAGAAGAATTTAAGCTGCAGTAGGTAATGGGACATGAAGAGGCTTGCACAGGATAGAGTAGCATGGAGAGCTGCATCAAACCAGTCTCAGGACTGAAGACCACAACAACAACAACAACAACATAATTGTTTTGTAAAATGATTAGATTAGAATAGATTGCATTAGATTAATACTATTTCCATGGATCATGAATACAATATCTCGTAATGTTGTGGAACGAGTCAAATTTTCCAATACATCATATAATTAAGTTAATTTAACAACATAATTCAGTTAATATAACAACTTTTTTATTTTTTTGTTTTTTTATTTTTTATATTTTTGTTTGGTTTTTTTTCTATTTTCCTTAATTTATATCTAAAAATTCCTCTATGGTGTAGAAGGAGTTGTCATTCAGAAATTCTTTTAATTTCTTCTTAAATACTTGTTGCTTATCTGTCAGAATTTTGATACTATTTCGTAAGTGACCAAAGACTTTAGTGGCAGTATAATTCACCCCTTTCTGTGCCAAAGTTAGATTTAATCTTGAATAGTGAAGATCATCCTTTGTCCTAGTATTGTAATTATGCACACTGCTATTACTTTTGAATTGGTTTTGGTTGTTAATAACAAATTTCATAAGAGAATATGTATACTGAGAAGCTACTGTGAATATCCCTAGATCCTTAAATAAATGTCTGCAGGATGATCTTGGGTGGGCTCCAGCTATTATTCTGATTACACGCTTTTGTGCAATAAATACTTTATTCCTCAGTGAGGAATTACCCCAAATTATGATGCAATACGAAAGCAAAATAGGCGTAGTAAGCTAATTTACTAAGACGTTTATCATCAAAATTTGCAATGACCCTTATTGCATAAGTAGCTGAACTCAAACGTTTCAGCAGATCATCAATGTGTTTCTTCCAATTTCATCTCTCATCAATGGACACACCTCAAAATTTTGAATATTCTACCTTAACTATATGCTTCTGATTAATGTCTGTATTTATTAATGACATCATACCATTTACTGTACGGAACTGTATTTACTGTGACTTATGAAAATTCAGTGAGAGTCCGTTTACAAGGAACCACTTACTAATTTTCTGAAAGACATTATTGACAATTTCATCAGTTAATTCTTGTTTGTCAGGTGTGATTACTATACTTGTATCATCAGCAAAGAGAACTAACTTTGACTCTTCATGAATATAGAATGGCAAGTCTTTAATATATATTAAGAACAACGAAGGACCCAAGACCGACCCTTGTGGAATCCCATTCTTGATAGTTCCCCAGTTTGGGGAATGTGCTGATCTTTGCATATTATGAGAACTTTTTATTTCAACTTTCTGCACTCTTCAATTTAGGTACGAATTAAACCATTTGTGCACTGTCCCACTCAAGCCACAATACTTGAGCTTGTCTAGCAGAATTTCATGATTTACACAATCAAAAACCTTTGAGAGATCACAAAAAATCCCAATGGGTGGTGTTCGGTTATTCAGATGATTCAAAATTTGATTGGTGAAGCATATATGGCATTTTCTGTTGAAAAACCTTTCTGGAAACCAAACTGACATTTTGTTAGTCCATTTTTACACATATGTGAAGCTACTCTTGAATACATTACTTTCTCAAAAATTTTGGATAAAGCTGTTAGAAGGGAGATTGGACAGTAATTGTTGATATCAGATCTATCCCCTTTTTTATGCAAAGGTATAACAATAGCATATTTCAGTCTATCAGGGAAAATGCCCTGTTCCAGAGAGCTATTACACAGGTGGCTGAGAATCTTACTTAACTGTTCAGAACAAGCTTTTAGTATTTTGCTGGAAATGCCATCAACTCCATGTGAGTTTTTGCTTTTAAGCAAATTTATTATTTTCCTAATTTCAGAGGGAGAAGTGGATGATATTTCTATTGTATCAAATTGCGTAGGTGTGGCCTCTTCCATTAACAGCCTAGCATCTTCTAATGAACACCTGGATCCTACTACATCCACAACATTTAGAAAATGATTATTAAAAATATTTTCAACTTCTGACTTTTTGTTTGTAAAGTTTTCATTCAATTTGATGGTAATACTGTCTTCCTGTGCTCTTGGTTGACCTGTTTCTCTTTTAATAATATTCCAAATTGTTTTAATTTTATTATCAGAGTTGCTGATTTCAGACATGATACACATACTTCTGGAATTTTTAATAACTTTTCTTAATATATCACAGTAGTTTTTATAATGTTTGATAGTTTCTGGGTCACTACTCTTTCGTGCTGTCAGATACATTTCCCTTTTCCGGTTACAAGCTATTTTTATACCATTAGTTTATACCATTGGTTTGTTACATGGTTTCTTACGAGTATATTTAACCATTTTCTCGGGGAAGCAGTTTTCAAATGCATTTACAAAAGTGTCATGAAATAAATTATATTTTAAATTGGCATCAGGTTCACGGTACACCTCATCCCAGAACTTAAATTATAAGAATTTTTCTGTATTTCTTTACTGGATATACGCTGAATACAAGGAAACATTCTAAATCACCAATACATATATCACACATAATGTGCCAAATTTCAGTTCATTTCAGACTGAACAGAAAGTTAATCTTTTGATGACGACATTCTGCTCCATTCACAGTAGTCACTGAGTTACTTAATTTTGGACACCGTATTTATTGTAATTCCCATTGGAATAAGGGTTCTGTAACGCAGAACGGCTGAATTTTCTAACGATCACTGGCTATCGCAAAATTTGTGGCACCTGCTGGCTAAGTGTATATGGTTGCTACAGGGTAGACTATGCAGTCGGTATGTTATGCTCCTCGAGCAAATGACGAGAGAGAGAAACCAAAGCCAACTGTGAAATGTATATCTCCCATAATGTTCCAATTCACAAATAACCTCATTTAGAAACATACAAAATAACTACTGCATAAATTACGTTATTGTTAAGTCTTTTCACGTTTAATCGCTTAGACGGGAAGTACAGCATTGTTAAAGCTCCAGTACCTTATCTCACCACAATCACTAAAACGTAAACCTTCTGGAGCCACGAAACAACATGGTCAAATTAATGCCACACACGGAGCAAGCAATAACAGTTGGAAATAACCGAATAGTTACTATCTTTGTCTTTGATAGCAGAACTACGGTAGTAGAGAGTAATGACCTTTGTAATGAAATGTCCTAAAAACATAAATCTTAGACAAAATCAGCAGACACTACGTCTCCAGCCTATACTTTCAGGTCATTCGTGTTGTCGTAAATCCTTATGTTGAACGTTTAAACACGGCAGTAATACTGGGACATAGGGGTATACATATTTTCACTCTGGATACTGACGCCAAATCTAGAGTGTCACATTGTGTAAGATCACATAAGAAGGAGTTGAATCTGCAAGACGCTATTCAAGATCTAGACTGACAGGTAATTATTAAATAATTCAGACCACCTAGTTGTCTAATGGAGCAGGTGCTTCAATGAACAGTGTCTTTAATACTAAAAATACTATTGCCTTATCTGACATTATATCAAAGAACATGGTGACTCTCTGACAACGAGTGACCATAATCAGTGTACGTAAATTTCATCTGGCCCTTATCATTGCATGTGAGTCGACATCCTATCCGATCCCAGTGGTAGGTACCTGCTCAAATTGATGAGCCATGATTTTATGAATGAACGAACTCGGATTACTGATGGGATATCGGGCCAGTCAGCATCATTAAGGCCTTCTACAACGACATCACCTGGAAGGTACCTTACTTCTAGAGACTGTGCCGCCGTACGGAGCGAGCGAAGCCGTGCCGTGTCAGTAGCTACTACTCTACACAGGGAAGATCGTAAGCTTTACGGAACCGCTGGAGAGACGATATCCACGGAAAACCGGCAGAAAGGACACACCATCTGCCCTGTTACGAATAAAGAGAACCAAGACAATCTGCCGGCCACACTCACAACAAAGACGGTGACATAGCAGAGTTTGGCAGTATGCCAGAAGGAAGAACAGGAACAAAGGGAAACGTGTAGGAAAATAAAATAAATGAAAAGTGAAGGCTAGGAACAGCAAGGAAAATATTTCCCCCAGTCATAACGAAGCGACGCATCGGTGCTCGAGAAATGGCTTCGAGGGGCCAAGCTGACGTAATAAAAAGCTTTGCGCACTGTCGCCGGGGCTATTTTCATCGATGAGGTCTTCCTCAACTGATGTCTTACAAAGATATCATCGTGAGAGCTGTCGTAGATGGAATAGCTACCGAAACTGTTGCTGCTCTTCGTTGCAATGTGAACGCCAGTACAGTAGCTGTCCTTCTGAGCTTTCCAGACTTGTCCGGGCCGAACAGTGGCCCAATTCGCACGGTATACGGAGAGGTAAACTACCACCTGCTTTCACAGTTTGGCACATAGCCAAGGCAAGGTACACTGTGTCCAGTGTCCACGTCTAATACGTTCGTAAGCCTCACATGATACGCGGGGTAAAGAGTTCTGAGATGTCTCCTGAATTACTGTCATCATTTTCGTGTGTAATACTGTCCACTGCTTCGTCTGCTGTCTGAAAAATTATGTTAACCTTACCTCACCACTCATAGTTAGATTCACGTACTTGAAGCGTTTAATACAAGATGACTGTTTATAATTGCTAAACATTAAACGTATATTTGTGTCTACTCCCCGATTTCTATTACCTCGGCAACCCTTGCTGATGGACATACTTTGCACGATCTTTCTTCTATTTATTACCGTCCTGGAATAATATTATAACATTTTGAATTATAACCCCTTTGTATGTGTATTTACTGAGAGCAGTTGTTTGTTCGAAATGCTCTGGAGTCTACTTACGAAGTAGTCCATTTGAAAAATAATGGGAAACTGCAGTTTCTATAGGTAAATAGTGTTTCTAAAATGCCTATACATCTTTACTTACTTGTTCCTGTTCCAGTGTGTACCTGATATGGTCGAATGTCTGCCACTCCTGTAAGAGAAAGGGGAAACAATTTCTGAACAATGAGACAAGGTATAAACGAAATCGATAGCATCTAACGCGCACGAAAATGCCTATAAAACTCCAAAGAACTAAAGAGTAACCTTGGACATCTGGCATTCAGAATGTCAGTTTACGTAGGTAAAAAAGTCTTAATGTACATCAACGTGCAGATGAAGTTTATAAGTAAAGACAATAGTCACATTCTGTTTTCAAACTTCAGCAAATCGAGAGTCAGTTCAAACATACAATTTTCCTTAAACTGTGTATTCACAATAAGTTCCACTGGAACTCTAAGTCACTTAAACTGCTTTGACGTCGAAAGAACTTAGACTTTCGGGATATTTTCTTATTAAATCGTCATTTCATAGAATCACTCGGCTCAAAAATTATAGCATTAAATACAGAGTGCTAAACTGCCGAAGTAAATCATTTAATTTTGACAGAACCTTAAATTAGTAATCTAGACCATCTCTAATTTATAATGCCTCAAAATCAACGGCCAATTTTGGGTATCATTTACACTGCTTTCTGCGACTCTTTAAGCATACGCTCTAACCATTATTCACTGACATTCATTACCTGCTACTCACCTATATAATTAATTCAGTTATCGGATCCCTCCCAAGGCCGGCAAACTTACTTTGCGTTATCTGCCAGGATTTATTCAATGATATGCTTATTCCAAATGTGGTCTTTATACTGCCTTTGATGTTTGTCTTTTGTATGAATGTATTCCTAAACCACAGTTATTCATATTTGCGTAACTGTTATTAAAACTGTAGTGGACTGACAAGGCAGCCAGTCCACAGTGCAGTAGCCGAAAGGGCACGCGTCAACTCACGCCGTCTGGCGTTAAGTCTGGAACAGGATACGTGATGAATGTGATAAAGAAAAGAACGTAGCTACTAGAACACTGAACTTTTATATCGTCCTTTGGTATACAGCATTCTTGATGATACAAGTGAGACTATCTTGAGATACATGCAATGGTACAAATGGCGCCTTGCTAGGTCGTAGCCATTAACTTAGCTGAAGGCTATTCTAACTGTTTCTCGGCAAATGAGAGAAAGGCTTCGTCAGTGTAGTCGCTAGCAAAGTCGTCGTACAACTGGGACGAGTGCTAGTCAGTCTCTCGAGACCTGCCTTGTGGTGGCGCTCGGTCTACGATCCTGACAGTGGCGACACGCGGGTCCGACATGTACTAATGGACCGCGGCCGATTTAAGCTACCACCTAGCAAGTGTGGTGTCTAGCGGTGACACCACAAAAACCAAACCGCAATTCTTTTAACTCAACACTTTAGGATACAATGTGTCTAAAGATATATAAATGTACTATACCTTGTAACGTTCCCTGGCAGCACACACTATTAATAAAATGAAATGACACACAGAATTGCTGAACTCGAGTGTGCACATTTGCAAATGCTTAACAACAACTGTGGCACGCCTGTTAGGAATGTGTACGGTAATGAGAACACTAAGTACAGTTCATACCAACAAAAAGCAATTCGTATGTACTGTAATTGATTAACAAAAAATATTATTTAATTTTGTATAAAGGACGTTGGTTATAATTGTAATATTTTCTGTATTAATATTCTTGATGTATTTACGATTGTAATATTTCTATACTCATAATGTAATTACGAAATATGTTAATACCTGCCATGAAAAAATGTAAAATATAGCCACAGAGGAAAATAATGTTGTAAGATTACAAAGAGACATTCACAATCAGCAATAATATAATGTTTGGAAGGTAGGAGACGAGGTCCTGGCAGAAGCAAAGCTGTGAGTACCGAGCGTGGATCGTGCTTCAGTAGCTCAGTTGGTAGAGCACTTGCCCGCGAAAGGCAAAGGTCCCGAGTTCGAGTCTCGGTCGGGCACACAGTTTTAATCTGCCAGGAAGTTTCATATCAGCGCACACTCCGCTGCAGAGTGAAAATCTCATTCTGGAAACATCCCCCAGGCTGTGGCTAAGCCATGTCTCCGCAATATCCTTTCTTTCAGGAGTGCTAGTTCTGCTTCGTTCGCAGGAGAGCTTCTGTAAAGTTTGGAAGGTAGGTGACGAGGTACTGGCAGAAGCAAAGCTGTGAGTGCCGTGCGTGAGTCGTGCTTCGGTACCTCAGTTGGTAGAGCACTTGCCCGCGAAAGGCAAAGGTCCCGAGTTCGAGTCTCAGTCGGACACACAGTTTCAATCTGCCAGGAAGTTTCATATCAGCGCACACTCCGCTGCAGAGTGAAAATCTCATTCTGGAAACATCCCCCAGGCTGTGGCTAAGCCATGTCTCCGCAATATCGTTTCTTTCAGGACTGCTAGTTCTGCAAGATTCGCAGGACTGCTTCTGTAAAGTTTGGAAGGTAGGAGTAGAGGTACTGGCAGAAGTAAAGCTGTGAGTACCGGGCGTGAGTCGTGCTTCGGTAGCTCATTTGGTAGAGCACTTGCCCGCGAAAGGCAAAGGTCCCGAGTTCGAGTCTCGGTCGGGCACACAGTTTTAATCTGCCAGGAAGTTTCATATCAGCGCACACTCCGCTGCAGAGTGAAAATCTCATTCAGCAATAATATAAATAGCGTTACAAAATGTGCATTCTTTGTCGTCTTCCTCGAGAGCTGAGAGAGAGAGGAACCTGTGACGTAGTATCATATGAATGAGTAGACTCTTTTATCTGTATCTATCTTTAGCCGCCATTAGAGTAGAAATTATAAAGGTGTGTAATTTTAATTATTGTTATGGTCTAAATACATTATAATTTATCAAAATTGTGTATTACTAATGTTATTTAGCTTGCCCATGTCATCTACAATATTTCTTTAAAGAATTTTCAGCATTTTTAGCGATTATCGTTGGTGTTGCTGGGCTGTGCCGCGACCGAAAGATTTACAGCGGCGGCACATTTAAAAAAAATTGTTCTGCTATAAAATTAACCAAACCCGTAAATCAGGAGCAGGTGAAATTAGCAGTGAATTACGAAATATTTTTCTCTTACAGCGATCCTGAGGCTGACTGAATTTATTACTGGTTTTACATTTGTGCATTCATAGGCGGATAATTAACGTTGAAGTTGTTAATCTGTTGGATCTTAAAATTTCTAAAGCAAATAACTTAAACGTATAGTAAAGTGTGTTTTGTCAATGATAATTAAACGTTCAGGTCGGCTTGGCAATATTTAACCATTTTATGCTAACTGAGACAGTCTTGTGTTCCATAGCTAACGCCGGGAAGGAATTCAGTAAATATTTAAAAAACCACTGCATTTAGAAAATGTGTGCCAAGGCCGAAATACGTAAAAAAATTAATTTAAATAACTTTCAAAATCATAAATGTTATTAATCAGATAGTTTGAATTTATCAGCAGGAGAGGGTTGCTAAGGTTCACGTAATTTTAAATGTGCTTAATTCTGTCTAAATGAGTTATTATTACCACACGTAAAAAAAGGTATTCTACAACAAAGTTCGTACTGAAAGAGTAAATAACAAAAATATTTAAAGCCATTACTTTCCCATTTTTCATACATTCATTTTACATAATAATAATATATATTTTTTTCTCATTAAAACCTGAAACGGCAATAATAATGGTCAAATTAAAGTCTACGAGGTGAAATAAACGACTCCATCAAAGAGTCAATTATTGAATTTTAGTAGTGCCGCATTTTATTACGTGAGTAAATCTGAATTATATTTTCGCAGGAATGAAAGAAATCCTTTTCGGACACTTATGATGTTTTCGTTGCATCACGATATTGAGTTATCTAACAGCCACCGATTTTATGCAGGAACTGAAATCCAATTAGCTTGTAAAATTGTGTGGCATGCTGTGTGATTTTGACATTCGCTTTGTACATATTTTTAGGGATTTATAAGAAAGAAAAATGACTCCCCGTTCTTCTAAGCGCTGCTCGATTAGTATAGGTCGTAATAAAGGGAAATATATTGCTAGCAGTTGTCATGGTCTCACAGAAATAAATATTTCTTAATCTCATTTATGTGAGCTGCCTCCCAAAGGCGTGCTGGTCTTCTCTGAAAATGGCTGTTTTATAATTGGGGTACAGAGGTGGAACTTTAAAGAGGATTACACAGAAGTGTAGGCAAACGCTTAATTAAACAATTTGTGTATCGGGGAGAGGAAAGCAACATAAACATAACGAACAAAACAAGATC
Organism: Schistocerca nitens; assembly: GCF_023898315.1. Taxonomy (NCBI): domain Eukaryota; kingdom Metazoa; phylum Arthropoda; class Insecta; order Orthoptera; family Acrididae; genus Schistocerca; species Schistocerca nitens. Next base: position 314,085,416 of record NC_064621.1, on the reverse strand, counting down.
AAAGAGCAGCGTTAAGTTTTTGTGGCATCCTTTTTAATAACTCAGCCACCTTGTCCAGTATGACATGACGAAGTTTTCGGACGAGGTACGAATCTAATTAGTTCATCTCGCGGCATTTAATGTAAACAAGCCACGTGAAATTACATTCACCGCCATACAGACTGCCGATATTTTTCAGTGATGTTGAATGATTTAGATACAGTTTGAGGTGATGTGATTTTCCGCGTGCCCCTTATTAAAACAATCTTCCCAAGCCCGTAGGTAGCTCTTTGATACAACAGAAACTTCGGTAGGGTGAAATAAGGGTGAAAATAAAGATAAAACTATTTTATGGCAGGTACTAACACTCACCAGTTTGTGAGGAAATGACAGTAAGATTTTTGTCCCAACCTATGGTGTCTGCTCGCACGTTGTGAAACTAGGTGAGTTGTGAGCGGAGTGGCTAAGAGCATAATTTTGATTTTGGCACTTCATGTTCAAATCCATTCTTATACTCCTTTTTGGCGCGTAAGTATGTGACACGAATGTATTTTGTGACATCATGACATAACGTGGAATTATTCACGAGAGAAATAATATTTTCAAATGTGATTAAAGTAGATTTCATCATCAACAATCTCAATTAATCTTTTATAATTGACAGTGATTGAAACTGGAAAGCATGTAAATTCTAGTAGTTTTTTGCTTTGATTTTTAAATTTATTCAAGAGAACCAGTGCATTTTCCAAGGCTATATCTATCATAAAGACGCTCAAGGCACAAAGATTCATGGAAAACATACTTCTTTTGTCTCTAGGAAGCCATTGATGAATTTTGTCCTCGAGTTAAAAACTCTGTATATTAATGTATGTAAACTAGGAAAGCTCACAGAGACACTTATCATTTTTTGGACTCAATTTTGAGACCTTTCGTAGAAAATGTGCCGTCTCTGTCAAATATTGAGCCGTAGGGTTACTAAACTGATCCATCTTCATTCGATGACCTGTTTGTCAATGAAAGCGGTATACTGGCGCGTTAATTGAAAGCAATTCCGTCCAGGTGCGTGGCTTTCTGTCGATCACGCAAGGTACACTTTTTCCGACAAGTGAAGAATTACATTCGCCAATTATAGGCATGTCATTTACAGATCACACGGCAAAGACTAATCAATTGGAAGCGATGCCATTAAAATACATTCCTTGACTCACAATCAATTATTGGCTTATGCTTTCGAGAAAATACTCTGTCGGCCGAGGAATTATCACCATACCACGAGATATGTTGCTATATTAACGAGAACGTTTATTTTGCACGTTGTGCTCCGAATTCTTATGCTTCGGTTGCTTTTATAACAAAGATAACCCGGCGGGTCCACTGCTCCTCTTGAAGTATTAAATTTTAAATCAAGGCAAAAACTGAAATACTAGAATTTATGTGGTTTTTATTTTCAGTTGCTGTTAATTAGATTAGACTAGTTCTTTCATCATTCTTTCGCTCGCATATATGTAGAAAAACATGTATAGCACACTTCTCTTCCGCCCCTATTTCTTGGTCCATCTCACCCCCCACCTCCCCACTGCGTGACTTTCCCTTTCTCTGACGTCCCACACTCTTTCTCTCTGCCCACAGTCCTCTTGCCCTCCCTCATTCCATCTCCTCCTCGCCTCCATCCCCCTTTGCTAGCATCCTCGTCGGCATTACTCTCTGCTCACCCCCTCCTTAACACCCTCCCTGCTCATACGCTCATATGCTCCTCCCTTCCTCCTCTCCTTCCCACCTGAGCTCTGCCGCGTTCGATATCTCGCCTCACGCTGTCGCAGTTATCTTTGGCAAGGGAAGAGGGCGCGAGGCGTGGCGAGAGTCAGTCGAGGGAGGGAGAGCTGCTTGGGCGGTGACAGGCGTGGTGCGCGGAGAGAGAGGAAGTGGCTTAACGGAGACAGTAACGGTCCAGTCAGTCAGTCTTGTGGCCGTGTGTGCCTCTTGTATAGATCCGTGGGTTCGTTGCCTGATGATGGCCCGTGTACACGGGGCGCCCTTCGTTGGCGATTAAGGAAGGCAACATAAGCGGATTGTGTTGGGGCCGTCAGGTCAGCACGAGGACATCCGCAGTTGGTCTGTGGAATCTTCCGTAGAACGTTCATTTGGAAAGCAGTTTAATGCCGGGCAAATGGGAGAACGTTTGGCATCTGAAAGCTTCTTCGTCTCCGCCGTCACCTTTCTGCATGAGCCGAAGTTTTATAACTGTTTGGATGTCACTCATTCCGCCTTACGCGGATTTCACAAAGTAGTTAACATGATGCTTTAAGCGTTTGAGAGAACTATTTTCTTGTGTTGCCTTTGTGCTGTGTAAAAAGCACGAATTTCCTTTGCCATTACAACTGCTTATCATCCGATCTGGTAAATGGCCAATAACTCATGGTGAATACAATAATCATATGTGTATGATGTATTATAAGGCGATAAAACATGTTCTAGATGGCCCGAGTGCCCCGCAGAGAAAACAGGTGGCGAACGCGTGCGGCTTCAAGGATGTAACAGCTCGTCATCGCTGATTTCAGAGATGCTGCGTCAGCAACGCGACGCAGCCAGCCGTTATCGATGTTACCCGACGGCCTAAAGGAATAATAATTTAACTGTCAGAAGTTGGCGTGGCGTTGCGTGTTTTATCATGTAAATGGTTCACATTTTATGGCATCAGAAAATAGTTAATTCCCCAGTAGACCTCTTACCGATAAAGTTAATCTCGGGGTAGATCTAGATCGGATATAGTACTGATCCACTACGTGTTGTATAGAAGCACCGCAATTGGTGCTGAAGGCTTGGGAGAGGTGAAGGAGTTTGGCTGGTGAAGCCAGTGTAGTATTTTGAGCATTTTACGGAAATAGTGTGGCAACTTTATCGTTAAAGCCCATGTTGATAGACGTAGCTGCGACTGTAGATTTCCTCCGAAGGCCGAGCTACCGAAAATAAGTAGGTTCCAGGATTTTGAAGTAGTCGCCGATTAGACACTGGTTTGGTGAAATTGTGTTTTTGGGCGGTCGATTGGATGTCGTCCTGTGGACAGTTCAGGAGGAAGGAGTGGCTATTTTGCTGTGAAAAATACAGCGTGAGCCGTGTTAGAGAGATTTGCAAATCATGATTTTTAGGAAATCGGTACAATCCGATATCGTGTCCGAGTTGTATGATTAGAGGTTGCGGCACGCCCATAAGTAATTGGGTTGGAATCTCTTTTTGGGAGTGGTTCGTTAGTGATTGGTGTGTATCGAGGAGGGAATGCATCGAACACAATTTTGGTTGTTGCTTGGATCCCACTATCATACAGTGGATCTACAATTGGCTCGTGTATATTCGAACAGTTTCACCTTGATATGAGAGATCGCACCAGTAGGTTGTCTTGGTAAGCAACTGGAATCGAAAGGAAACATTTACAATTAACACGTAACTAAACAATAAATTTGGTTAGTACAATTAAGGAGTGGCTTGATTTAATTTAGGGAACTTTAGCGGGTTGCATTGTGCAAACGCCTCAAGAGGCTCGGTTTTGTTTGGATTGTTATTTAAGGTTAAGGCAAAAGAGGCGGTGGCGCCTAGGTATCTTGCTTATATTTTTCTTTGTTCTTCAATTTCCTTTCCTGTGGGAGAGGGTGGAGGGGGTGGCTTTAGTCTTTTCTGGCACTCGATCACTTACGAGATTTGAACTTGTATTCAGATACCTACCCCAAATAAAGAAAAGTGTTCTTGGGTCAAAAGAAACCTTTACGTGTGGTTACTTAGTGGCTGTTGCTTGTATTTCAGTGTGCTGTAATTTCAAGTTTAAGTGTAACCAAGTGACGTGTTTGAAGGATTTTAATTTCAAAGTCGAAATCAGAATTGAAGTTATTTCAAGTTCAAAAATGGTTCAAATGGTTCTGAGCACTATGGGATTTAACATCTGAGTTCATCACGCCCCTAGAACTTAGAACTACTTAAACCTAACTAACCTAAGGACATCACACACATCCATGACCGAGGCAGGATTCGAACCACCGACCGTAGCAGTCGCTCGGTTCCGGACTGAAGCCCCTAGAACCGCTCGGCCACCGCGGCGGGCTATTTCAAGTTGTTACGAAAAGTTAGCGATCATATTCACAAAGGTGTAATGATTACTATGTGAAATAGATTACGTATCATTATTTACGTAGCAACGTTAGACTACACAGAAAGAAATAGAATTACCGCTTCAGTTATCTTTATGCCGGTATAAACGTTGTACAAATACTAGTTTAATATGAATCGGTCTTTGCACTCACTTCATATCTGAGGTGAATGTTAAAATTTATCAAAAGATTACAAGGTCATTACAGAGGGATTGTTCTGCGTTGGAAGGAGGTAGTTGCTTGTGAGGACAATTGCAAGCTGGATTTTCGATTTAGCTTGACATAATATATGCAGGTATCGTACTGAAATAATGTTGGTGTCTTATTTTGGACGATAGGGAGATTACGTGCGTTGTCGCTTTATTCTGCTAGTCTCGACATTGCTGGTAGAAAGCAGTTGTCAGTGTCATTTGAACTTTTCGGTGTATCTATTTCTGTTGTAGTAGGATTGCTCTACTACCTCGAATTTTGCGTACAGTGAAAATGCTTTTTGTTTTTATCTAGCATTTGAGTCTACTGTCTCGTCAGGCCGGCCGCGGTGGCCAAACGGTTCTACGCGCTTCAGTCTGGAACCGCGCGACCGCTACGGTCACAGGTTTCAATCCTGCCTCGGGCATGGATGTGTGTGATGTCCTTAGGTTGGTTAGGTTTAAGTAGTTCTAAGTTCTAGGGGACTGATGACCTCAGATTTTAAGTCCCATAGTGCTCAGAGCCATTTCATCCCTCTGTCTCGTCAGTGTTTATTCTCGTTGCATCTGCTAATCGCAAAAGGGTTGACCTGTCCTCAATTTGTTGTCTAAGAGTGCAATTACTAGTGTTTGCCAGGCGCTACTACTTGAATCTTCTGTGAACGAATAGCGGTCCACAGTCATAACATCGACTATCGATACCAAAACTGTACCTAATTCTTGCCATAGTGGTCGATTGGTTCGCCCATGCAATTTTACGTGGCAGGAAGCCATACATCAGTGACATCGCGACGCTGGTACAGTGCGATCACTTGTCGTTTTGACTTAGATCCCGCCAGTCGGAGCGTTACATTTTGTTGGCTTACCAGCTCTTACGTCGGCATTTTATATTGTAAATTAATAATGGTTTCTCGCCTGTAGTGCAATTCTAAGTTGTTAATGTTGTTAAACGAACTGCTCCTTCCTAAGGCATAAGATAATTTTTAATACTGTGATCTCACCTTGTGTGTGCATCTGGCGCCGATCTTTAAGCTGATCTTTGTTTAATGAGTTGTTACATTTTTAAATAATTATTATCCTGTTTTGCCTTTATGATTTACGTCATTGCGTGGCCCTATAATGTTTAGAGTAGAAGACATTTCGTTTTAAAAATGTTCAACACCTTTAATTAGGTCGGAAATAATTGCCTTGTTCCATCTGGAGCTTAAAAAAAACTTGCCGACCTTTGGGATATCATTGCTGGTTGTCACATAACGCTAACTGGACCTCATGACGCGTCTCTTAATGACTGTAAATGTTCATGCATGTGACTTGGTGGTATTAATGTTTCAGAGTGGCGGAGACTGGGTACTGGGAGGTGCCTGTTTGTAAGACGTCGCGAAAGCTTGAGCAACATCGAGGCTTGTTAGTAGCCACTGAGTGGCTTACTCGTAAGCAGAGTTTATTTATGTACATATTTTTTCCTGTTCTCGCTATGTGCTTTGCTAAGTTCGATAACGTGTTTTGACGGGCAACGTTTCCAGTGATTTTTCTTAAGAAACTGCCACTAGATGCTCACGCAAGTGATTACCTTTTGAGTAATTTTCCTTTAATACTTGTTCTAAATCAAAGTGATCTGATGTGAAACACACATTGCATCACTCTGTGTTTGAGATCCGTATTGTGTCAATCCTTATAATCACTGTTTAGGATATCTCAGCTTCTTAACTGATTTGATTGATGTAAATTCAATAATGTATTTTAAAACTTGTTGGTGCTATGAATGATGTTCAGTTCCTCGTTGGTACAGTCCTTCCAATCCCAAGATATCTAGGCACGGCAACCTGTGTATCACCACATTTGTAACTATCTCCTACTCCCCACTTGCTGCCCAACTATTCTTCCCTTCTCTACCTTCGTATACTGTCGTCTCTTCTATCTCTGCCAATTTCCTTGTACCCCTCTCTCTGTCAACCAACTCCTTCCACGAAACTTCCTGGCAGATTTAAACTGTGTGCCCGACCGAGACTCGAACTCGGGACCTTTGCCTTTCGCGGGCAAGTGCTCTACCATCTCAGCTACCGAAGCACGACTCACACCCGGAACTGACAGCTTCACTTCTGCCGGTACCTCGTCTCCTACCTTCCAAACTTAACAGAAGCTCTCCTTTCTTTCAGGAGTGCTAGTTCTGCATGGTTCGCAGGAGAGCTTCTGTAAAGCCCTGTAGGGTATGACATAAATTTGAATACCTTCAAAAAATTAGGGCGTTGAATACAAATGATGTAATGGGTTGAGGAGCTCAGTGCTGAAGGGAAACTGCAAATACAACTACTCAAAAATTTGATGACACCAAAAATAAGGAAAAGAAAAGAAAAAACCATTGCTGTTATTCTGTAGGTTGGTTTATTGTCGCTACGTTCTTAGAACAGTTAGCTGACGTGGCACCAACGTTTCACTATACAATAACATGAAACCTAGCGGTAACAAAAGGGTGCTACGTACCATGAAAATGTACTTTTCAAAACACTGTTCCAACTACATGTAAGACAGATTTCACCTGACGATATCCGGAGAACATAACCGTTTGTTGATTTAAAATACCCTACAGGATATCTTTGTTGGTTATTCTAGGTTTAATTTAAAGGACTATACCCTCTATGGTTCATAATTATCATCAAAGTATTTTGCATAAAAATTTGCGTTTAGCAACGAAATGTCCATGTCGATGGGTAATAGATTGCTTTCTAACCAACATTCGTGTCATGTTTTAACGGGTCGTTTGTAATGGGTCCGGAGGTGTATGCCAAGTCTGAGTAGAACGGCTCGCATGCTTTGTATTAGGTTTAGGTGCTCCATCGTGGACGGAGGAACTATGACAGTGGAAACAAATTAGTGACACACAATACACACTTTATTGCACTGCGATGCTTAAGGTGTACAGCAATGGGTTGGATGTGCTTGTGGAGGGATACAACTAAGCAGTGGACTGTCAAGGCTTGCCTTACTGAATACAATGACAACAAGACTATATCCGTCCTGAGTGTAACACTTTCAATCACTGTGGTTAGCAGTTGTCCTTATGTGAAGGCTGTAGGCGACTTCACTTGTAGACTGAGCATCGCTGACTGATCTTCGCTATAAGGTTAGCTACGAACTGCGACCCTGTAACTCCGTACTAGAACTGTCGTACGTCAATGCCCAATATGAAACGTCCGTTGCTGCCTGTGCGTACCGCTTATCACAATGCGGAAGTCCATCTCATTGGCTGATTAGGCTGCTCCTGTGGTTGGCGGTGAACTTCGAAGCTCCACCGGTGGCACCTATCACGAACTGTCTCAGGTCGCCAGTTCCGGTTGCGTCCATTTGCGAGGAGACCATATGTGCACGTATCACTTAACACACAAATACTGAATGTATCTGCCAAAGATGACTTCTGTTTATGACACACATCGCCTTATTATGAATATGATCATGTGAATAATAAGCAAAACGGTCGTAATGTCGGCTTATGTGAAGCCGCCATCATTATTACGGTGCCAAACTAAATGTTTGCATCACATATAAACACATTCACGTTAATCCCATTGCTATGTGGCCGTATAATTACGATTAGAATTCGCAATCATACACATGCATACATGCGAACAGCAAAAAAATAGTAGCCGTAATTACTGCTGTGAAACTACAGCAGATAAGCTACATTTTTTTCACTATAGCTGTTTAATATCGTATTTTTTTAAAAAATAAGTTTGTCTTTGCAGTGCAGAAGGTCATAACATTTAAATAATTTGAAAGGTATTTCAATTTTAAATGCAGTGGATGTCAACCGTGATCACAAAGTATTTCTAGATGTAAGTAAAATATTAAGAAACACGGATGTAATCGGTCCTCCATTTCTCAGTTTTTCAGCTTAATCCGCAAGTAAATACTTTTCATAGCCATAGTGCCTAAATGTATTGGCTAAATTAAATAATTCTGTTAAAAAACTTAGGAACCTCAATGGTTTTTGCAGTGGTGATTGGTGCGCAATTTAGATTTGGTTGCAAAGTAATTGGATGCTTCTGCATATACATTTCCCATGCCACTACATACTGAATGGTGGCAGATGTTTCATGTCAATATTATCGATTTCTTATCCTATTACATTCAAGTGTAGAGCTAAGACATACTGTTATATTGGTCGGTATCCTGTACAATCTCTCTTTTTGCGGAGTCGTGATTTTCGTAACGAGACGCCCTAGAATGATTGTACAGAATTTCTCAAATAATCGATTTCTGTTTTAGGCAGCAGAGTTTCACGAAAACATGGTCAGCCTATTTTCAAAAATTTCCTTTTTTATTCATTGAAAATCTTGTTTACGCCTTTTACGGGCAGTACTGATGGTCTTGCCTTCACGTATTGCCTTCGCTCACACGTACCTGATAAGGTCTTCGAACTCCAAAGCAAAACTGGTATCTCACATGTACAGTACTTTTCTATACAGAACTGTCACAAACAGCTCCGCACAAATCAGTCTTCCAGTTGCTTTCCCTACTAATAATTTCAGATATTGGGCCTTTATCATACCTTACTCAAAGGTTTCCATTACGTTAGCTGCGTTTGTGTGAAAATTCGTGCCAGACGGGGATTCGAACCCCTATATCCCACTGGGTGCGAGTTGTCTTAACCGCCTCCTTCCTTTTTTCGTTGTCCTTGTTCTGCAACTCCAAAATTTTGGATACGGGTTTAGTACGAAATACTTCTGCAGTAGGGAAGACATTGCAAACAATTTAAATTATATAAATCATCTCAAGATGAAATAAAATTTAGTCACATTTACTTAGTGGACCCATTTTCCAACACAAGGGTGAACTGGAAATATCTGTGAACAAATAAGAGGTCGGAAAAAGCTACAATTATATTGCTTAAACAACGACCACACGGTCGAAGGAAATTAAAACTATGATGAAAAACAAATCCCGCATACTCTCACATGGGCACTTCCCAGCTGCGGGCAATGCTTACTGGTACCAAGTCGATCAACATTTTTCCTCATGTCAAGATCCACTAATGGGGTTATCCGCTGCCCATTACTCCCCGTGAGCGGGGGGGGGGGGGGAGGCTAAAAAAATCCAAAAATAATTTGCGAAGAGTTGTTGATATCGAGGATTGTGGTCAAGTGGTTATGATTATATTGGAGATATTACCAATAGGTAACAACTATCTTCTCATCATTGCGGAGTTGGTAGTAAATGGACGTGTCTTAGAACCGTGTAAGAGCCTGAGTCCTTGTGATTGAGAAGTAAGTATCCTCCAGGATAGGAGGACCTCGGGGTGAATAGTGTGATGCTGGATGCGAAGATGACAGGTGAGGACCTTCCATACCAGCATCCATACGCCAGTATCTGGGAGGAGGCACAGTGGTCGGAGGGGAGAATGTGGCAATCGAATAGCGTGCGACCTATGTCTAGTTACGCAAGAGTGATTGACGACATGATACCACATCGCTCGAACACATGTAGCGAAGAATGGCTGTTGGACTGCTCTCCGCACCGCATGTCATAGTGTAACCATGCTTTTACTCTCACTAACTTTGCGAGGGTTGGATCTTAGCAGCAAACGATAAATGTCTTTCACCTTTGGAGCTCGAATGGTAGGGATACCAGGACGCACGTAGCTATTTTCGAGTACGCATGCCGAGATGTTGAAAAGAGAGGAAACAATGTGCACAATCACAACAGGTGGCGGGACGGATGACAGCATCAGTTCCCCTGGCAGAGGGCCATGTCCACAGTTTCACCACTGTACACAAATATAAGGCTGCAGTCCACCCTCGTACATATATAAGTCCAGTCCCCCCTCAAATGGAGGGTGGGTAACGGTGTCGTAGCTGAATTTAAGTATTAATCTGGTAGGGTGTAATATCCAAATGCCGCCTGCAGTCTCTGCCGCATCGCTTTTGGTAAGGGGAGAATCTAAGCCACATATATCAGCTTGGTAGCTACATGAAGGTTAAGATCCTCGACACACAGTATCGGGGACATGCATCGAAGTACGTTCTTTCGGACGTCTGTGTTTATCGTCTGCAGAAAACGTCTACAGTCCATGGTAGCTGGCAACCAATAACCCGTATAAATATAATGCCCATATATCTGATAACTTGCACCTGCAGAAAGAATGTCACGCAGCTCTCCTGCAGTTCCCTCCCAGGACGCATTTCCGCTGACTTCCCTGCAGTCAAATTGCTCCTCAAAGCCAATCCACACCATTTGACCCATTCAAGCACAGAGTGCACTTCATCACCTGATCGGTCCAGAAGTAGAAGGTCGTCAACATACTCCTTGCAGTGCAAGGTGTGGCCCACGAACAAAGTCCCTTACGGACTGCGTCCCAGCCTTCCGATGAGTGGGTCCAGTGAGGCCGCATGAAATATCATGGAGTGCGAGCATCATTATCGAACTGAAGTCCGGACAGGCATAGGAGCCAGCGTACGCCATTTCATCAGTACATGAGATGATGCTTCGTGTAAGTCTCAAAACTACTTCGAGAAAGTCAGATGAGGAACTCATGTGAGATAGAATCGACATAAGAAGCTTGTGGTGCCATCTATAATAAGCGTGGTCGAAGTCAGTTGAGATCACAGTGACTCGAAGGCGCCAGGATGTGGCGGCAGCTATCGAACCCCTATATTTTCCAGCGGCTGGTCTCTCCTCCTTGTGTTGTTTGCCCCACTGAAAGTATCAGAGGCAGGACCGTCTTTATTCACGCAGCCAGAAGCCGGGCAAAACTCTTCTGGTCCGAATCTAAAACTGTAATCGGACGGCTGCCTCCGATTGTCCAGCTTCCTGACGGCTTGTTTATGGGGATGAGCAATCCACGCAGGAAGGCAGGTAGCACTCAAAATCCGGCAGATGGAGATCCAATGTGACATTATCAGCTACCGGAAAGTCCTATAGAATTCGAGCGGCCGACGGTCTGGAGCGGGCGACTTGTTAGGCGTAGCCTTGTCTAGTCTGATATGATGAGCCTGTAGTCGAACCGAGGGTGCGAAATTATTAACTAGGTTGGAAACGTCTACTGAGTGCCAAATTACATCGTCACCTCCGGTCACTCTTAACACCTCGGCTGGAGCCGGCTCTGTCGGTACAATTTGCGCGGCGTCTTCGTACTCCCCCACATCATTGAACGGAGAGCAGGACGATCTTCCATGGCCTCCTCAGGGCACGAGATAGGTGCTCGCACGCAGACATGTGGAGGCAGCGCCCATCTAGAGTATCGACGTCTCATTGTTCGGCTGTGGGTGCGTAGGAATAAAGTGAAATAAAATAAATTATCTAAACATACGACTGTTTAGGCGATTTTCATTGGTAGGTACGTGACCCATCGCTGTCCCATATGCACAATGGATCAACAGAGAAACTTCCTAAGTCCTTTTCAGTGTTTCTTCACTGCAGCCGGCGGTGTTTGCCTCCGTGGAAGTAACGTCTTCACAGGTGGAGTCCTCGCCCTCCAGCGACTGGTCCTCAGTTTGTTCTGAAGCCGCTCTGTACCTCCGCTTATGGCACTTTAGGGATCGTTGCTTTCTGGAATTCCCTTGTGTGTCAGGCGAAGGCAGCGACTGCCGACGCTCCACAAAGGCCGCAGGTGACTCGATTAGCGAGTCTGTAGCCGTTCTATCGTCATGAACATCGTCATCTACCGTTGTCCACGACACGTAGAACGGGCGTTTCACCTTCTCGCCTCATCGGAGGATACTGCCATGGGTCATCACAGAGTGTCGGATGCCGTGGCGACATCAGATCACCAGAAGCAAAGTCGGCTACGACAGCGGCGCCAGGTCTGCAGGCGTAGTTGCTGATCCAAGCATGAACGCAATCGGATAGGAAGTACCCCTCCTTCCCACATCCGTAGCAGGACTTGTCCGTTGCAAATGACGATGGTATGGCAGCTAGCAATTCACAGATATGACGGAACTTATCTTTTAAATTCAGATCGGAACTGACGGACGCTGTTTAGAATAGGATATTTTCGGAACTGCGTCCATCTTTACGTGATATGGCTGCACACCGTGGCTGAGGGGTGAGGAGTCAACTAAACATTTTCTACTAGGAGTTCAAATGGCTGTCTGAAAATCCTGATCGTGTAGAATCCCAAACCAGGATGATCAACGTCCCTAGTACCCATTGGCAGTCAAAGTAGTAGAAACGGAGGCTTTATTTGGCTCCAGAAGGAATCGTTCACATGTTCCATGGTTAACGATCTTTACATAGACCTTACCGCTCACGATGGATAAATGTATACCGATGAGGTCGTACCCTGGGATTTTCACCTCTTCTCGTGAAAAACGTTTGACTTCGAGTGCTTTTGGTGGTGCAGATTCGTTTCGGAATACAAATTTGAGTGTCGATTTTCTGTATTGGTTCACCACGATGACCCATATGTATAAGCATATAGGTGCAACGAGGTGACGAGAACTGATGGAACGTTATGGAACACAATCGAATGCGAAATAACCGAGAATTGGCAACGAATATTTTGGGTGAGAGGTGTCAAGTCGAGTCCTTAGTGAGGTTCAATTGAAAGTGTTGTGTTAACAATTATAATAGTAGAAATATTAGCTGTTAATGATTCACCATGTGCATCAGGGCCAACAGAAAATAAGTGTACGGGAGGTTCAGCCAATCTTCTTTGGAGTGTATGTATTACCCTTCACAAAATGGACGTTGTCAACATTCAAGAAATGTACAAAACAAACGACTAACTTGCACTGTGAACACCGAATGAAAAATGACGCACCACAGCAATCACAGTCGTCCGCAGGTTGAAGATGGAAGGCAAACTCCTGTGAGTTATAAACCGTGCACGACGTAGGTAGCCACTCTTGCAAAATGCATATACAGTCATATTTGTGGAACGGGGCGATATGAACTGATGAAAAGTGATCGAACGCAACCGAACGCGAAAAAGAATGTCATGGAGCGTATCGCGAATCTACCTATTTTACTGTACAGACCACGTACACTTGTTAATCTGATAGTAATATGACTAGAAAGTTATTTAATGTGCTGCGAAAAAGTGTACGTGGTCTGTACCGTACAATAGGTAGATTCACGATAGGCTCCATGACATTCTTTTTCGCATTCGGTTGCGTTCGATCACATTTCATCAGTTCTTATCGCCCCGTTCCACAAATATGACAGTATATGCATTTTTCAAGAGTGGATGGATACCGACAAAGACAATGGGACGACACATGCAGAAGACTAAACTACAGGGAAGGATGGAAATTTTGGCAACGCTTTAAAACACTCACGGGCCAACGACAGACAGCAAACACTACACTACTAGTGGATAACGAACCTACAACAGACAAAGTAGAACAAGCCGAGGCATCTCGACAAATACTGCAGCAAGTATACTCTTTCCCACAAGATGCAAAATTTGACAAGAAAGTCAGACAACACGTCGAGCAACAACTAATCATCACCTTAAACACCCTAACGACAGAAACAGAAGACGAAAACACGCTGACAGCAGAGATCACCAACGCAGAAATAATTAATGCCATTTACTCAGGAAGTAACACAGCCCCAGGACAAAATGACATAAGATGTATACACCTTCGGAAAGCACCAGCCCACTTCCTGACACCCATTTCTCCCTCATCTACAACTATTGTCTCACAAACGAAACGCTACCCGCTACTTGGAAGACTAGCAAAACAATAATGATACCAAAACCTGACAAACGAAAGACTGACCCAAGATCTTACAGACCGATATCTCTACTCGACGTCATAGCAAAACATACGAAAGGATACTAACTGACCGCATAAAGTCGTACGTAGAACACAACGAAATCCTCCCTTTGACACAATCAGGTTTCCGACAAAATCAATCCACCAACGACCCGTTAATCAGACTAACCAACGGAATAACGCAAGGCTTCAACAGAGGACGCTGTACGCTCGCAGTCTTCTTAGACATAGAGCGTGCCTTCGACAAGCTCTGGCATACAGGACTGCTCTACAGACAGGGCAAATTGGGCCTCCCGACCAAGGTTATACGACTAATTCGGACGTACAGTCGTGCTCAAAATCATCCGAACAACCTGAAATGCATTTCGCCTGATTCGAATGCAACCCACATAGCGCAGCTGTCTAGCAGGTCCTCTAATCGCCCCTCGGTACAGTCGTTTGACTATTGAAAATGGTTCCAACAAGTCAGTACTAGAAAACACTGATCTTTATCGCAATAACTCAAGATGTAAAGTAATACCAAGGTACTACAAATATCAGGGAACATCTTATCACAGACAAGACGGTTCTTCAGGCTTGTAAGCTCACATTTATTACAATAAATGACATACACGAAATGTTACCACTCTCATTGTTACGTCAGATAGGTAATTCACGTAGTAAGTTCGTCATATTCATGATTTCCTCTTCAAAATAACATACCGTACTTATTATTTAACACAAAATGACATTAAAAATTTAAGTTATTCGCGAGCAGATAGTTGAGAATATGTATGAACTTCAAATGACACGACGAACCGTCTCGTTCTGCATATGGATTCAGACCCAGGTCGTGCAGCCTAAGCAAAGACTTCGTGACTGACGGAAACAAACAGTCATTCCTGACTAGGCATACAGAGAGTGATATATCTCGATTTAAGACAGTATCAGTTAGCAAATATAAACTTTAAATTACATAACGTAAACATTATTAACGGACGAGAATTCCTACCCAGCATCTATTGTACTTGTTAACGAACTACGAGAGTTGTTAAATATTGCTTCTTCACAAGTAACTTACTTGAAATGCCGTGAGGTAAAGCTTTGTGTTGGACAGGGATTCGAACCCAGAACCTAATTGAATAGTCATCGAGGCACAATCAACTGTGACTTATCGGATTTACTAGGCAATAGCTAGATGTTTGAACTGAAATGACGAGACGAAACATTAATTTTTTCCTTCCCAGGACTCCAACCTGGCGCCTATCGCTGTGATATTCTAGAGAAAACGATCGTTAAAAATGGGTTTGTTACACGAGCAGTGACATGTGAGCATGTTTGAACTAGAAATAATATGACGAAGAGTTCAGTGCTGACTGGGAATTGAGCCCCACACATATCGTTGTTGACTGCACACAAAGAGACGTCAGCTACCGAATTTTTCTCCACCAGCAGCTCGGAATAACATCCTTGAATTTACAATGATTTCGCAAACAGTTCTGTGTCTCACTCGGACTCAAAAACGTCAGATACCGTTAGTGTTGACAACGAATGAAAATACATTAAAAATAAAAATTATTACCCACCAGCCGATAGGTGTTCTCATGCTAGAGCTTGATAATACATAATGAAAACTTTAATGCCAGGCCAGGATTCGAACCCATTCACGCGCAATATGTGGAGATGTTGAGGAATCTGCAGTTTTGAACAAACAACAAATTGCAGTCGAGCTGTATTGTCACGAAGGAATCGAATTCCGCCTTAAGGACGGTCTGAGTTGCATTCCCAGATCAGAACCAATTTTATCGACATACAGAAGCTCAAATAAAAGATGGAATAAGTGTCCTGTGACCCTAAATAGCGTTTGTTTCGTCACTAGGAATAAATAACTAGTATATTTATTGTGGTTCAACCTAACGTCTACTTGGAAGAGAAGGAATATCATGTTTTACATGAATGTCAGACAACAATGCCACTATATCTTCTTCACTAAGCGTAGCCAGAAGAGAACAGAATATGACTCTCCTTATCAAACATCATCAGCGGAAGTTGGAATCGAACCCAGACGATAAACAAATGAACCTAGCATCAATCCAAGAGACCATCAAACTCTCTTCCCTATCACTCATTTTTCTATCATAACGATGTTGCCCCACACTGGATGAGAATTCTGACACACAGACTCCCTGTAGTGGTTTGCAGCATGTTCAGTACATTCATTTACTTGGTTGACTAAATAACCATGAACCAGCTGCCTCGGCTACCCAGTGCATACATTCGACCCTATTTTGTAATCACCGAAATAAAATCACGTAACTGACACCTACACAGAACTGTCAACAGTGTAGGATGCAGAAACGTATACAGGAAGTGTTCCTTTCGACTTGAGCAACCCTATTGCGCTATCTGTTTGTTAAAAACGTGGTGCAGTGCAAAAGAAAGGCTGTAACTGTCTGTCTCTCAGAAGTCTAGATCCGGCCATATGCATTATCTCACAGCACTGTGCAATGCGCAAGTTTTGCAGGAATTGTTGTTGAGTTCTGGAGGTGTTGTAACTATGTGTCAGCTAGGAGCGTAACGGTAGGCGTCGCGTACTGTTGATAAGACGTCGCGAGTTTGAGTACATTCTTTGCTACATTTTTTAAAACGCCATACTGCTGTCTGCTGAAGTTATCGAGCTAATGGAACTTTGAACATAATTCCCTTCATTTCTCTACCCATAATAGTCGCATGTGGAAAAAGGGCTAACTTCTGCGACATTTTGTTTTTTTCAGGTTCAGTAGATGGCCAGTATTTTGTATTATGTATGGGGAGAGCGCATCGTGCCAAAATACGTCAGGAAAGTATTTTCTACGTTAGCTGTCGTGGGGCAGTGGCATTTTATTCCTCATAAAACCTTGTTTGACAGCTTTAACTCAGAACAAGTTTTCTACATGCATGTAATCAATAAAGTGTATGTGCATTGTCAGACTATTATAGATAACATCAGAGAATTCGCATATATCGTTGATGAATAATTTATCTCTCATGTTAACTTATGTTTTAATAACACTAAAAGAAACCGTACGAAAATTGTGCACTGTATTATAAGAAATGAAATAAAACTACGCACGATAACCTTACGACAAAAGACTGTTTCAATAAACTCAGTATCTGTACACAAGCGTGCCTCTATCGGCACGAATTAGTAAAACACTTATCACTTAGATTTCGATTGGGTCTGCGTTTCATTGGTATTCTGTGTCATACTCAAGTGGTATGCAAATGTGGCATTTCATAAATAAAGTTATGTATTCCTAGAAACCCAAAATTTGTTTGTCAGCAGCGGAAAGAGGCGTTACCTGTTGTGCAGCATTGTAAGTTTTTCACCATTGCACTATGAGCCGAAAGTATTTTCTTGCGATTTTCTTATCGATGTGGGATCTGACTGCTTGTAGCTCTTTCACAGAAGGGATAAAAACGTTACAGTCAGCAAGGCTGGAACCGCAAACAATAACAGACGCTTACTCTCAGGTTAGAACGTTTCCACAGAGCTAGGGAAGAGCATACGGCTATGTCTCCTCTTACGAGATCAGTAGTGGCTAGAACTCGTAGCCCGCTATTTAAAGGACGATATTAGATGCGATTTTCACGTGCAACGACTTTCCTGGGCTGAAAACGGTAAATTTACAATCTTCTTTTAAACTCAAGCGCTAATAATAACTCAGATTATTCAATGGAAATGGCAGGAAAAATCAAGTGAACTATGAGGCTTAATTCCGTGCACACCAGGAAGTAACTCGTCGATGACAGAGTTGCCAAATATACCTTGCCTTGTTGCCAAATCTCAGTTACATTACCAGCAGGAAGAAGACGAACCGATGTGATCCCACAGTGGGCTAGGAAGTGACCATAGCAGACGTCTCAAAGACGCGGCTGCTACGGCCAGGAATACGTAATCCGTCTGATTCACATTTCTGTAACTGGGTTTAGGGACTGGAGCGTAGTTACTAATAATACTCAGAACTGACTGCAAACTAAGCTTCATAAATCAGTAACTCTCATAGTTGTTTTCATATATCTTTCGTAGGTGTACTCAAAACTAAGAAAATCATTGACGAACGTTTTCGTGCCTCGGTGATAGTCGAGCACAACAAACAAATACAAATAAAAAAAGACTGTGTGCGTGTGTGTGTGAGAGAGAGAGAGAGAGAGAGAGAGAGAGAGAGAGAGTGAGGTAGAGAGATAAAAATAAAAAATAATGACAGAGAGAGAGAGAGAGTAAAAAATTGTTGCAAAGAAACTGAATCATGGTATGTAAAGAAATCTTTCATTAAAATGACACTTCTACATCATTACGAAATGTCGTATTCATGATCTATGGAACAAGTATTAATCTAATCTAATCTAATCATATTGCTGACTAGTCATGAAGAGGCACGAATTGCAGAAATTTTCGCCTATATCAGTAACCAAATCTAAAACTGAAAAAAAGGCGACAGTTTTTGTAATAAACCGGGACTTCTTTAAAGACCCCTTCGTCCCTGTTAACTAACCACGAAAGATGTGTGATATACCTCCATTCAGAAGGAACAAAGTGTTTATGCATTTAAAGATGAAGCGCATGATGTGAATTTCTGTGACAGAGATACGAACCCAGCACGCAATCGGATTGTTAACTAAGTAAAATCAAATGTTACGTATACGTTTTTCTTTCCAGCTGCTAGATGTTTGAATCTAAAATAACGGTACAAATTTTTGTGCCTGAGCGACAATCGAACCGCACGCCTACCGTCCTTCATTATCATCCACGAGCATAGCTTAAGTAACACTTGCTTACTCAACAACAGTAAGATGTGTGCGTGTTTGACCAGAAGTAACGACACGTATTGCCATTGTTGGCAACACATGAACAGACATTAAACATGCACGTTAATTTTCACTAGCAGACTGGTATGCACGTGATAGGACTAAAAAATGAAATTATGAATATTTTTGTACCGGATCAGGATTCGGACCCACATACTTACCTTTGGATGAGACCTAGAGAAGATTTCAGTCTTGGGAAAAGGAACGAAATGATTGAACTATACAGTTCCGAGAGATTCAGGTCCTCGAAAGATGAGATACGAATTCGAATCACAGTCCAGCACCATATTTTTCCACGTCTCTAGTTCAATCAAGTACAAGAAAAATAAGAGCCCTGTTCCTTTAAATGACTATCGTTTCATCAAATAAAATAAAATTTTCTAATGTAAGTAAGTTTACTGGACCAGTATTTCTGTTTACCATGACTTCCGCCTATGTCATTTCCCAACGTAAACCGGCTCTGCCCAATTGGTAATGAAGGAAAGTGATGTTTAATGCGGATTCTGGATTATAACGTCTTTCTCTTGAGGTTACCAGAGGTAAAGTAAATCTGTTTGTGCCTCTTAAAAGTAAATGCCTGAACCCACGCATTGCACCTGTTCCACCAGGCCATTGTGGCCACATTTCCCAGCCCCAAGGGGTGTGCTGTAATGGATGATGTGCTTAGCTTGCTAAACTAGTCACGGTGGAAAATATGCAAGTCTATTAAATGGTTAAGTAGAAGCAATCTTCTGACGTGGAGATTACGCTATTCTCATGCCAGCAGTATGTAAGGACTCTTCTAGGCATCATAGCCTCGATGTAAAGCCATTTTGAAATATCCACTAATTCAGCAAATTTCTTAGTTCGAGAAAATCCACTGTGAAGTGTGAAGTTACCGGATAATTCGATTATTACCGTCATTGTTACTATCATTTCCTTCGTACCGTTGCTGGAACCCATGTGTTTGTTTGAAGATCATTTAATGCCTTTTGGTCATTATAGAAGTAGTTGCTCAACAAGAGGTTCTTTCCCTGTCTACACAGTCCTTTTCATGTTAATATCAAACATCAGCCATTACTCGCAGATTACATTAAAACTAAAGTAATTGATGAAACGTTACTTGATAGCAAAAACTCGCTGCATTTCTTAATTTACTTGCGCCTAGAAATGGCTGTCGAATCCTGCCAAACCAAAAGCCAAGTGATCTTACTGCCTTCCGTTATACGTCGCTGTCAGTTCTTCCACAAGATTTGGTCGACGTGACCTGTTTTAAGTTGTGTATGGCACAGAATGTTTTAGAAAATCAACTGTTTTCCTTTGAAATAAACAGAAAGATTTTCATTCTAAGCCATACAAGTTCAAAATTTTCCTATTATTAGTTCAGATTTAATATTCACTACTATAATGTAGGAAAGTATTTCACAGTTGCAAAACCCGCATCCGACTCATTGACCTTATACTTAGTCGCTGACCATAAATTCTAACTCAGAGTGACACTAGTTTAAGTAACCTAATGTAAGGAAGACTGTTTGTCAGTGCTCTTTTTCACGGGAAAATGAGCAATTCACTCATTGGGCTCCAATAGTACACTGTAACAGTAATTTCTGTGTGTATACAATGAATGCTGATTGTGGAATTTAGTGGTACTCTCTCTTCCACTTCTGTATACAATACGCCTGACCTAAACGGGCCCTTTATCATCACAGGCCCTGGGCAGTGCAACACTGACAACAGTAATGTGCTTATACTGACAGCCTCACTCTTCGTTTTAGCTGATTTTGTAATCATTTAAATAGAACAACATGACTTTCCAGTGGGAGACATTTCGTCCCCCTTTTCCTTGTGTGAAATTTTTCAGTAAGCTTTTTGCCTTCCAACCAGCGAAATGCGGCAGAGTACAGCCAGTAAACGATTCACATAACACGATTTAGTGCCGTTAAGACGATTTCTTTAAACATTGTCGTAGCTGAAGGAATTTAGTTTCTTCTTAAATCGTCTTATGCAGCAACGTTCACAGATATCTCAAATAGGAAAAGCTCTTTATCCAGGTACGAAGGTTGTGAGGCATACTTCCCACAGTTTGTGTAAGGTTGATCTTTTCATCTGGTAGCACTGCATAAGTATTTTTTTTAAGAGGTAACACAAGTAGTGTTCCTGTAGCTGTGGGAATCATTGGTATGCTATCGGAATACTCATATGGGAATTATAGAAATGTAATTGCTAGAACGTTTAAATACCGTAATAACATCTCATTCTCGATTGAATACGACTCGAAAAGCAACGTTAATTTGACGTTTCCATCCATCTACTGACGTCTTACTGAATGAAGTCTGAAGTGCACGCACAGTTGTGTTGCCTGTCGCAGGGATTCTGTGAAGTGTTGTGGCAGCTGGCACACATTGCTGAATACAGACATGTGCAAATATCCTCACTGCTCTGTGGGAACTCGTCTTTGTTGCATTTTTTCCATACCATAATTAGCGCAATAACATAAGGCTTGTTCTGCTGAAGAACTTGATGCTCACAAGGCCTTAAATAAGAATCTCCAAGCGTGAGTAATGCATGAAAGGAGACAGACTTTTGGACCAAAGAATGGACAGCTCCCTGCTTTTTGCGTTTCCGATAGCGCCTACGGTAAGAATCTGGTGTCATATTATGTTTCAGAGCCGGCCGGTGTGGCCGTGCGGTTCTAGGCGCTTCAGTCTGGAACCGCGTGACCGCTACGGTCGCAGGTTCGAATCCTGCCTCGGGCATGGATGTGAGTGATGTCCTTAGGTTAGTTAGGTTTAAGTAGTTCTAAGTTCTAGGGGACTGATGACCTTAGAAGTTAAGTCCCATAGTGCTCAGAGCCATTATGTTTCAGAACCCTAAACTGTTTATATTTTTACCTCATACTAAAGCAGAAGTTATGATATGAGAAGAGGAAATGACTTATATGCTTCTCAGGAACTTAAGTTTTTCGTGTTTATTTTCTCACTTCACTCTAAAACAAGGGCGTTAATATGAGAAGAGGAAATGAAATATATGCTTCCAAGACATAATATTTCCTTGTGTGGTGCATACATGAAAGCCCTGCAGTTAATTTTTGTATGTTGGATAAATTTTGATGGATTCAAATAGAGTGGACATTTCATCACTGGTTAATATTCTGATGACTAATGACATGATACCCGTTGCAATTGCTCCATGGCACCTGTGAGTAGAGTCTCACGTTGGTTACTATAAGAACACGCAGGCAGTGATATCCGCTCACTGCAGTCAGAGCCAAGGTGATTTCTTTCTGTTTAGGGCGAAGCGTCTGCTGCAGTGTCCACGCTCAGCCAACATAAACAAATCGCGGCGGCATTGGGCACTGCTGATCGCTGCGCTTGTCGCGAGCCTCGACAACAAGAGCGCACTGTCTCTGCTAACGATACTATGGAGTTAATACATCTTACTTAATGTAATATGCAGGACGTGGGTTGGGTGAAAATTCAGTTTCTAACTTCACATCGCATTAAAATACTTTACAGTCATATTTGGTGCAATATTTATTGTTGGTTGTCTCTCTAATGTTAATAGTATTAATTCAGATTGTGCATGAACACGAAAACGCACACACAGTCATTGATTCCTGTGAGGGTGACAACTACTGTGTGTTGAACAACACATGCACCAGTCAGTTCCTCAGTTGGCGTCAAGTGGATGAGTTTTTTCAATTACCTTGCATTGCAAG
This sequence comes from Schistocerca nitens, assembly GCF_023898315.1. Taxonomy (NCBI): domain Eukaryota; kingdom Metazoa; phylum Arthropoda; class Insecta; order Orthoptera; family Acrididae; genus Schistocerca; species Schistocerca nitens. The sequence continues at coordinate 314,062,873 of NC_064621.1, read as the reverse complement.
AATTGTAAGGAGGAGCCTGAAAGTAAACGGACTTGTATGCGAAAGAGCTGCGACAAAGCAAAGCTTGACCGATAATCGGATAATTGTCCACATGAGTTTTCTGGACGAGTATACGTTTAGTAACCGCGCGGATTTAGCCGAGCGGTCCGGGGCGCTGCAGTCATGAGCTGCGTGATCCCGGCGGAGGTTCGAGTCCTCCCTCGGGCATGGGTGTGTGTGTTTGTCTTTAGGATAATTTAGGTTAAGTAGTGTGTAAGCTTAGGTACTGATGACCTTAGCAGTTACGTCCCATAAGATTTCACACACATTTGAACATTATTTTATACTTTCAGTAATTGATTTCATTAAGTCGTCGACAGTGTAGCGTGATGGTTTACGTTCCAACATATGTTTTCTATATTTGTCCAAAGGTCGCTTGCTTTTGTAGATCCACGTGGCAATGGCCTTGTTACCTCTGCCCACATATTCTCTATCTGGTTGATGTTTGGTGATCGTGGAACAAACGGCAACAGGTTTATCCTCTCTTGGCCCTGAAACCAGTCTCGTACTGCTCTGCTATGATGGATGGGGATCTGCTCCTGTGAATAAACTGTTATCTCGTTAGTTCATATATTTATATTTAAATAGCGTATCTGTAATAAGCACATTGGATTATTATTTTCCACAGTGTTTAGTAATTCAGGCCCTGTCATAGATAAGTGATCTATATTCAACAGTCTGATTAAGAATGTGGTTTACCCAGTCTATCATATGATGAGAGTCGTAGTCGGCTATCCACATTAAGACTGCCCGGCTGAATCCGATTAGAACGATCTGGTATCGAAATGAAATTACAGAAATCGGGTAATTTGAACGTCTGTATTTCAACAATGCAGCGCACATCAATTCCTATGATGGAGTAACAGGTAGCAAATGTCTAAGAAAAAGTGAGAAATAAGTCTACAAGCTGCAATGTAACGTAATTATAACCCACATGTATGTTATGGAAATACTGAATCGAACAATACACATCTATTTCAGTGATGGGAAGATACACCATATCGGATTTGCTGATGACATAATAATAATAATAATAATAATAATAATAATCGCGTGTGGCGGATAGGGGAAACCCTCCCCCATATGGGTGGTACCGAGGAAATCAAATACTAGGGGTGAACCAAATACTAACACAATCCTGAACGGCTACTCAATCCGTTGAACCCAATATCCAGACACGTCTGAGTGAAAATCACTGCTACTCTGGTCACCGCCTGTTAGCTCAATGAGCTCGGCTGAAAATATTTGCTTTCAAAGGCTTCAACACCCTCTGGTATCACCCAAGACAAACGAATGAAACACAAGCAAACATCAACTATGCAAGCAAAGTCAGCTTTACCCCCAGGTGGTACACAAGCCGGCTGTCGACAAGCGGCAGTTGGATTTTCGGATTCTGGGGAGTCCAGGTTAGTACGGCAGAGAACATCGAAGATCTCTGGTAAATTTCCCTACAAGCGAAAATCATGCATTTAAAAGTAAGCATCGATACATTGATCCAAACACGAAAACTAAATAATCTCACAAAAGAAATCGACCGACAAAAAATTCTCATCCTTGCTCTTCAAAAACCACGACTGACAATGAAACCTTGCATTAGGGAAACCATTGCGTCTTCAAGAGCAAAATACAACAAAAGGTAGCGAAAGGTATACCAATCTTCGGATTTGCATTTCTCGAACACAGATCTATCATCAACTCTGTCAAAGAAATCACACCCATCAACAATCAAAAGGTTCAAATGGCTCTGAGCACTACGGGACTTAACAGCGGAGGTCATCAGTCCCCTAGAACTTAGAACTACTTAAACCTAACCATCCTAAGGACATCACACACATCCATGCCCGAGGCTGGATTCGAACCTGCGACCGTAGCAGTCGCGTGTTTCCGGACTGAAGCGCCTAGAACCGCTCGGCCACCGCGGCCGGCCCATCAACAAGCGACTTATGACTATGCTCATTCAGAGCCCCAGTAAAAAATATACGCTCATCAATGCACGTGTCTCCACTAACATCGAAAATAAGGAAAACACCGAAAATACTATGGGCAAAATTCACCAAGATGACGTGAAAATACTAATGGGAGACTTCAATTCTGTATTTGGGACAGAAAAAGCTGTAGAAAAATCATTGGTACAAATTCAACACACTGAAACGCTTATTAGACCAACGGCACACGTCTGACTGACATTCGCCAACAATTCAACCACAAAAGGATCTCTTCCCACTTTAGGAAAAAACCAGTTCCCAGGTAACATGCTTAGCTACCAGGTGCAAGCTGCTTTCTTTCGCCTTTCGAGACTCGCTGAAAGCCAGATTTTTAATTCTTTTGTAGCACAGCTACAAGCAGGCAGATAAAAACTCAATAAGGGAATTGTAAGACAACGCTCGAGCAAAATTCGTCTTGCTGCTTTCACTAACTCTTAGTGTCAGAGCGAAAACCTTACGGTACTGCCAATTTCATAATGCCACTTTTGTTTTCTGCCGACATATTTTTTGTTGTTGTGAATGCATAATTTTATCTATGAAATGTCACATTTTCATAATACTAACGAATGGTACAGGAAATGAAATAAATACAAATCTTTTCGAAGTCAAAAGTCGGTAATATCCTACTAATTCGTGTTAAAATAGGCTCAATCGTTTCACAGATACTTAATGCTTTATTAAGATAGACTGCCGTCGTGACGTTTCTGTAGTAAGCTGAATTTAATTTGTATTAGTACAGTGAATATTTTAATTGCATTTTCCATTAGTTTACTAAACGCAACAGTAATTATCAAAGAGAAATTAATCAGCAGCAGAATTTTCTTTCACGATATCTAAAACGATATGACAATGCTAAAGTTGTTTACAAATTCTACGCCTGTAGAAACCTACTGGTTCTAACGATGTCATTAAACCAGAGTAGTTTTAATAGTATTTTCGTCTAGAAATGAATTGCCTTGACGGTTGATCGATCAAGAGCGGGAAAGGTAAAATTTTACAATTTTGTGACAAGTGCTTGAGAGAGGACTTCCCTATCAATACGAGTGCCTGATAGACGACTTTCCTATCAATCTCCTGGATAGTTTTGTTTCTGAAATCAACATAGTGCGTTATCATGCAGTAGGACAGGTGATGTAGTTTTGTTGCTCGATTTTCTTACACTGCGACCGAGAGGTGTCTCAGTTGTTGTCAACAAATTCCAGCTGTGTTGCACACACCCTGGGGGCAGAATTCGTAGCCCAAAACACACTTTTGGATTTATCAGATGTAAAATATTATATTCACACCACTCTTTCCTCGAATTCACGTCTTTTGGTGTGGCTCAGCCTTTCATTTCTTCTTAGGAAGTTAGCGATAAAGGCATCATAACACGTCACAAGTAACAGTACTGCATAGGAATGCTCGATGAGTGACCTGATGACGATCAATAATAGTCACTCCGTTGATTTTTGTTGTTTCGAATTAGAGCATGCAGTAACCCTACACCAGACTTCTGAACGTTGCCTGTTGATGCAAATGTCGCATGATGGTAAAATGATAATCTATCACATATATCAGTAGTCGAGACTTCCTTAATGTGGAAAATCATTCATGCCAGAACGATCTTTGTTGAAACACGAGTATCTTTTTCTGGCGTATTTTTCCTAAAAGCACTAGCTCCAAACACAGTTCAAATCCTTCTAGCTGCCTCCTCTGCATTCACCCCTCTGTTCTACCAAAAGTAAACGTGGTGTTGCAGATGTTACACCTTTTTCCACTTGCGACTTCGTACAATGCTTAACTGTAGTTCATGATTTTCAAGTATGCAAAATCCAATGCTTAACTGCAAGATGATAACTAGAACTTCAAATTCGAAAATGACAGTTGAGACACACACTCACAGCGTCGCGAAGCGTTCATCTGGGCGGCGCCGGATTTCAGGCGGCGGGTGGCGTCTGGCCGGTGGCCGGTAGACGCTGCAGCGCGGGGAAACGCTCGAGCGTAAGCTGTTATGATCGCGACGCAGCCACGAGCTGCCTGCAGAGTTGTTTCTGGAATACTTGTTATTGCTGGTGGGTAGAATGTTAAGCGAATTATCTTCGATGCTCAATCAGACTCATAACTTTAGACCGAAATGTGGTAAAAAAAAAAAAAAGTTGGACGCGAACAGGCGACCATAAGTTTTGAATGCACGAAGATTACCACTAGACCACGGGCTCACACAATCCGAGAACATCTCGGAAGAAGAGGTAGACAACACTTCCTCCTACCACTTCCGCATTAACAGTGTTGCCAGATTGTGCAGATCGCCGGACTTAGAGTTGTCGGGGGCGGTCAGTTTTATTGGCCGTGTTAAGTGAGCGACTCGGACTTAGTCTCTGTGGCAGCCGGCCGGCGGTTAGTTTTTATGTCTAAGACTGTACACTTGAGATATTTCGTTTCCCATGAAATGGTGACAGACGATCCTGTGGCGTCTTCGAAGCGCGATGTTCGTCTGTGCTAGATATCTCAGCACAGCTGAGCGAACGTTTTCTTCCTGCTGCTAGTCTAATGGACAATGGCAATGCTGTAGAATACTTTTGACAACTATGTGACCATCGATTTATGTTCGTGAGTGGTTCATAATTACGTTAGTAAATTCACTCGACATTTTTATGTCCTTTAAATTACATTTGCTACATGATTCGCATTGGAGACGTAGGAAATATATGTTATTTGGTCCAGGAAGCACGTTCCTACAGGAATTGATGCTTACATTGACATTTATGTTGCGATTTAGTCGTCTTATCCATCACATGGATAACGAGGATGCTCCGTTTTGCTACAGTTGTTTCATAACTAACTAGGGAACCTCCCCATCGCACCCTCTTCAGATTTAGTTATAAGTTGGCACAGTAGATAGGCCTTGAAAAACTGAACACAAATCAATCAAAAGGAAGAAGTTGTGTGGAACTATGGAAAAATATAAGCAAAATATACAAACTGAGTAGACCATGCGCAAGATAAGCAACATCAAGGATAGTGTGAGCTCGAGAGGGCCGTGGTCGCGTGGTTAGCGTGAGCAGCTGCGGAACGAGAGGTCCTTGGTTGAAGTCTTTCCTCGAGTGAGTAGTTTCATTTTTTATTTTCAGATAATCATCACCACACATACTGTTTATCATCAAATGTAGGAAATAATCATAGAAATGTTCGACAATCGTTCGATCCCTTAAGGAACTTTCCGATGCCTTACAGTTCGGAAAATATTCATTGACATTGTTATTGAAGTCGCGAGCTATATTTGCTGGATTCATATATTCCACGGAATGCATCTCACTTATTTAATGCACTCTCGTCCAAAGTAGCGAACAGTCAACTGCCAGCCAGGAACTGCCAGCCAGGGAGCCTCGTTAGCAGGAATACTCTCTCTTCCGTGCGCTGTAGTCGACTAACGTCATGTGTTTCGATGTTTGTTTAGGTGCAGCGACATCATACTACGGCGCAGTTACCTCGCATCGAACGGACGGACGGACAGATAATAATTGTCTGACAATAAAAAATTAAACTTTTCACTGGAGGAAAGACATGAACCAAGGACCTCTCGTTCCGCAGCTGCTCACGCTAACCACGGGATCACGGCGCTCCTGAGCTCACCCTGTCCTTAATGTTGCCTATCTTCCGCATGCACTACTCAGTTTGTATATTTTGCTTATTTTTTTCATAGTTCCACACAACTTCTTCCTGTTTTCTCGATTTATCTGTGTTCAATTTTCAAGGCCTATCCACTGTGCCAACTTATACCTATATCTGAGGGGGGTGCGATGGGGATGTTCCCTCGTTAGTGGTATTGTGTGTTGGTGACGTTGCCAGTTTACATACTGTGCATGTAACACACAATAAATGCGTTGGATGCCTCCTGTGATCAGTTTACTTGAAAAACGTTTGTTGTCATCGTAATTTATGTAACTGGCTCTCCGACTTCCAATTTGACAATTTGTCAAAAAATTTTTTACCTTGCTAGTCCTACTTTCAAACATTGTCTGACAGAAACTGTAGGCATGAAGGAGTCAGTAAAAGCAATTATTCGCTATTATAGCAAACTTTTGAATCCACTGGACACTTGAATTCTCTATATTGATTCTGAGAGTTTTGTTATATCTCTTGTTATTTACTGTCTCAGTGTCATCCGTCAGAATAAAATTAAAGGCAGTTGGATTAGGTTCCTGATCTATGAACTATGATTTAATATTCTGCGCTGCTAAATAAATTTTGAAGGTTATATTCTTTACGTAAAACAGAGTATCGGTTTCAGTCCTAGGATTGACGATAAATTTCAGAAATACAATTACAGAATAGTGGCATATCGATTACGGCTCCTCACTATCAACAATAGTTGTTACCCATAGTTTCATATTTTCTATTTTACCGTCGTTACCCTTTAGAGACCAACCTGATCTTTCCACAATGCTATTTTTGACCTGCTTCATAATATGTCCTATAACTACAGATTTGTCGAAAATATTAACTGTTAAATACGCTATTCCACAAATTAAAAACTTCCAGTTATTCTTCATATCTTGAAACTTACTACCGTTGAAGAAAAGATACATAATAATAAAATGAAATCAAAGATTAGAATGTCAAAGCATAGTGTGAATGGTTAAAATGAAATGAACTATAAATCATCTTCCTGTTTAAAACACGTTACTCTTCCAGAGAACTTCGGCACCTCTCAAAATTTTTTACACCTCTGATGTTTAACCACATGTGGACAAATAGTGGGTCTCATGATGCAGCACTGTTTAGCCGTCACACAATAAAGCCTCAAAAATCAGTAAATAAAACTATTCTTCTACTGTTGCTCCGAATGACACATACCAACCGCCCTCTGCTGCGACAACGACTCAAAGTCTATTGGTTATTGCCGGCCGCGGTGGTCTCGCGGTTCTAGGCGCGCAGTCCGGAACCGTGCGACTGCTACGGTCGCAGGTTCGAATCCTGCCTCGGGCATGGATGTGTGTGATGTCCTTAGGTTAGTTAGGTGTAAGTAGTTCTAAGTTCTAGGGGACTGATGACCACAGCAGTTGAGTCCCATAATGCTCAGAGCCATTTGAACCATTTTTTCTATTGGGTATTTGATTTTTCTATGCTTTTTCGGGCCTCCTTACCTCTACTTCTAGCCCAACCTTTGTTCTCCAATTACGCCTTCATCGGCGAGCTTCTCCTCAATATTTTTCATTTGAGCTGAATTGTTTTGTACCCTTCTTGTATATATATATACACGTGTGTCATGTATTTTTTAGAGACTGCATGAATATATAAGGTGAGTATTTCTTCTCTTATCAAATTAAATATTACATATCTTGCTGTGAATTAGTTTGTTTGTCCACATTCCACTTACTGCGTTTCCTTGAAATTATATAAAATATACGTCAGAAAAAAAAGAAAGAAAACTTGAAACAGCTGTTGCAAACAACTCGAAGTCTGTTGGGCATTGAGCCCACAACTCGAGCCACATAACTAGGAGATTCAAGTAACTTATTCCAAGCGTCATGAATCACATCAGAAAGCTGTCGGCGAGTCGACGGTGACTGCCCCTTATCTCGTATTACTCTGACCATTTCTGCTCAAATATTCTCAATGGGATTCATGTCAGCTCCTTTAGGTGGCCATTCCATTACAATAATATTGCTATGGTCGTCGAACCACCTCTTAACCACACGTTCCATTTGAATAGGCGAGCGATCTTGTTGGAACATGATCTGATCATCGCCAAATCTTGCTGTCACAGAAGGCAACATCACGTTCTCCAGAACTGATATATAATTGCGCGCATCGAATCTTCCTTCCACTTCGCACAGGAACCCACACCCTTCGGCCGATATCCATGCCCAAACCGTTACCGACTCACTGCCACTCCTTCTGCAACTGTAAATATATTTTCGATTATACCTAACACCTTCAGGCCGGTAAACAAGTACTTTTCCGGTTGATGTCGTAGATATAACGTTTTTGTCTGTGAAAATCACCAAAACTGGAGAGGTTTGTCGACATTTTCAGCAGCAAAAGCAAGGCGAGCTTCTCTGTGGGAAACAGTCAATGTCTCTTTCACAGCAGCGCTTCTTGCTCTCAGTCCACCTTCCCTTAGACGACGAGTGACGGTCTTACTGCTAACAACGAGACCCGAAGTCTGCTGAATTTGTCGTGCGTTGACAAATGGGTGGTTCTCACTGAAACGGCGTATCTGCTGATCCTGAGCTGCTGTTGTTTTGCGGCGACGGCCATGAGGCCTCCCATTCAGGTTACCACTCTCTTCCTTTCGTCTGATCCACCTGGCTACCGTCGACTTGTGAAGACCCATAGTTCTTGCTGTATAGCCATTTGAAGATCCCTCTGCATGGAGTGCTATTATAGCGCCCTTGTCTGCCTCAGCCAGATGGGCCATTTAGCGTTGACTGAATGATTCGTCGCGGTTAATATCTGCTACGGAAACAGCGCTAGTAGGAAACAGACTGCCTCCTCCACGATGGCAGCCACAACGCAGTGGCCAAGTATGTGTAACACGGAAATCGATGGCATAAACGGGGGATCGCAAGCCCGTACCCGTGTCATTACATAGTGGAGCAACTTATAATCTGTAATTTTTCTCAGAAGGGACTTGTCCACTCTTGTCATGTCTTATCCTGATAAATATTACATGAAATTAAATGTTTACGTTTTGCATATGCGGCAGGCCTAACGCAAGAAACATTTCTGAAATATCTGAGGCAACCTGAAGAACACTTCGCGAATTTTAGCCGTAGACGGTTGCCTTATAAGAAGGAAAACATGTTTATCCCCGCCCGCCGTGTTTCCAAGTGGCGCAGTTTACTCTGAGGCATACATAATTCTCGCCGGGCGTAAGAAGCGACTCGACTAACGAGGGGAACTCGCCTGGTGTCATAGGCTGATTGTCCGGAAACTTTCCTTACTGAAGGAGAGGACAAAATAAGCGAACATGTGTTTCGACTTATCTGCAGACAATCGACCTTTTCCGGGAAAACGACGGTCAAAGTTATCAACGCGCTGTTGCTATGGTGTAGATACCTTCTGCAGCCGAGAACGCAATTGAAGTGTTGGCTCAGTGGCTACCGTCGTTCCTTCTTAACTTTGATTCCCGTGTTCGAGACCATATTGGTTTTTATTATTATAATTTTTTCCTGCCTCTCTATCAGAATTATCTACAAATGTTTTTCGCCGATTAACTTTATGTGTAATTAATGAATTAAAAAAATTATAAACGAATGAGACAAGCTGATCTAAAATCATCTGGTCTGCCTCATGTATCGTTATATCCAAATGGTTTATAAATGTTAATCTACATTCATATCCGATGATGGCACTTTTAGTGTGTTGAAACCGGTTATCCAGTGAACAGTATTTAAGCGATCTTGGCTTCTGAATTATTTCTACAACTGAGTGATCGCACCACTACGCACTATGTGTTCCCTTTTTAACTTATTTCTTACACAGTAAATTAACTGCCGGCCCGTGTGGCCTTGCGGTTCTAGGCGCTTCAGTCTGGAACCGCGTGACCGCTACGGTCGCAGGTTCGAATTCTGCCTCGGACATGGATGTCTGTGATGTCCTTAGGTTAGTTAGGTTTAAGTAGTTCTAAGTTCTAGGGGACTGATGACCACAGATGTTAAGTCCAATAGTGCTCAGAGCCATTTGAACCATTTTTTAAATTAACTGACGAATAACGACAACAGTGTTTCAACATAAATTGGAATAAACATTCGTAGATAATTCAGAGAGGGTGGAGGCAGAGGGGTGGGGGGGAGGGGGAAGGAAAAACCGGGTTTCGAACTCGCAGCGCAAAGTTCCGAGTTCCGAAGTCGCTATGGTAGCCGCAGAGCCACCGCTTCAGTTGAATCCTTACCCGCTAAGAGGTATCTACACTGTTGCAACAACGCATTGAACACTTTGACCGTCGCTTTCTCAGAAGCGGTAGAGTGTAAGCAGATAAGCCGAGACACGTGTTCGCTTATTTTGTCCCCTCTTTCACTGAGCGAAGTTCCAGCAAGATCGGGGTATGGCACTTGGCGTGTCACCTCGTAAGAGGCGTGCGTTTGGATTCAGTAGACAGAATGCGTCCACTTTCCTCGACTACTCATTGACATGTTTGGAAACTTTCTTTCTTGTAGTGTCATTTTGCATTTGAGGGCTGGTTATCCTGATAACGATCTATTAATGGACTTTGCTCCTAATTTACGTTGCTGTGTAGTAGACCTACTGCAACTGCTTAAACCGATGTTTGTTTATTTGGATACTCCGCTTCTTAGTTGCTACATTTCGCTATAATATTTTCCTTTGTTTCAAAACGGCAAGTTAAGATGACCACTGCAACTTGGTAACATAAGTAACAATTTAATACTTTGAAACAGTTATGTGTGGTGAACGAGGAGTGTACTCTGTTGAATGAGGAATACATTAAACACGAAAGCTGCGTCCTGTAACAATAATTAACTTTCGGTTACATGACAAAACACAAGTCGAAGCACTGTCAGTTCATCTCAGTACCCAGTAAAACTTAAAACTGTAACGATCGAAAACATACTTTTGTGAGGAAGGCAAACGAATGACTGCGTTTTATTGCCCGCACACTAAGAATACGCAACAGGCCAACTGAAAACACTGCCTACACTACGTTTGTCCGTCCACTACTATAATATCCTTGACAGACGTGATTGGCTGTGCACGCAAATTCGTCCAAGGAACGGTAGCACGATTTGTAATGTCACGAAATAGCTGAGAGAGGGTCCCAGATTTGATAATCGAGTTGGCGTAACATTCATGAGAACAAAAGCGTTTTTCGTTGCCGCGAGATCTTTTCACGAAATTTCAATCACCAACATCTGTTCTGAATGCCGAAGCATTATTTCCTCGGGAACTTACACAGGAAGAAACCATAGTAACAATGTAATTCAAGGCTCGCAAGAAAATATTTAAGTGGTCCTTTTTTCCCGCACACTGTTAATGAGTGGGACGGTAGAGGAATAGTCCGAATCTTCTGCCAGGCACGTAAGTCTGCATTGCAGAGAAGTCCTGTTGATCTTGTCATGTAGATGTAACAACAAAATTATGTTGTAATTGCGACATGTGACTTTCATTTGATTTGAACATCGAAGTTGTTTGCTGTTTATTTAATTTTTGTTTATTAGTTTCAGCCATATACGAACACCTAGGCGCGTTAAATTGATATTGAAATAAAGTGTCATGCATGGACCAATAACAATAGATTCTTACCTACTTGTTATGGCACTGCAGTATCTGTCAGTGTCTTCAGAAGTGGATATCGCATACGACATTCCTAGGGTGTTTATCAATGGATATTGCAGACGACTTCGAACAAAGTTTGAATGTAGCTTCGTAAAAGTTTCGTGATCAAACGATCTGAGTTGCTGGCGAATACAGTTTATCCTCACTAGACAGTATATACACTACTGGCCATTAAAATTGCTACACCAAGAAGAAATGCAGATGATAAACGGGTATTCATTGGAATAATATATTACACTAGGACTGACATGTGATTACGTTTCCACGCAATTTGGGTGCATAGATTCTGAGAAATCAGTACCCAGAACAACCACCTCTGGCCATAATAACGGCCCTAATACGCCTGGACATTGAGTCAAACAGAGCTTGGATGGCGTGTACAGGTACAGCTGCCCATGCAGCTTCAACATGATACCACAGTTCATCAAGAGTAGTGACTGGCGCATTGTAACGAGCCAGTTTCTCGGCCATCATTGAGCAGACGTTTTCAATTGGTGAGAGATCTGGAGAAAGTGCTGTCCAGGGCAGCAGTAGAACATTTTCTGTATCCAGAAAGGCCTGTACAGGATCTTCAACATGCGGTCGTGCATTATCCTGCTGAAATGTAGGGTTTCGCAGGGATCGAATGAAAGATAGAGCCACGGGTCGTAACATATCTAAAATGTAATTTCCACTGTTCAAAGTGCTGTCAATGCGAACAAGAGGTGACCGAGACGTGTAACGAATGGCACTCCATACCATCACGCCGGGTGATACGCCAGTACGGCGATGACGAATACATGCTTCCAATTCCGTTCACCGCAATGTTGGCAAACATGGATGCGACCATCATGATGCTGTAAACAGAACCTGGATTCATACGAAAAACTGATGTGCACCCAGGTTCGTCGTTGAGTACACCATCGCAGGCAATCCTGTCTGTGATGCAGCGTCAAGGGTAACCGCAGCCATGGTCTCCGAGCAGATAGCCCATGCTGCTGCAAACGTCGTCGTCGAACTGTTCGTGCATATGGTTGTTGTCTTGTAAATGTCCCCATTTGTTGACTCAGGGGTCAAGACGTGGTAGCACGATCCGTTAAAGCCATGACGATAAGATGCCTGTCATCTCGATTGCTAGTGATACGAGGCCGTTGGGATCCAGCACGGCATTCCGTATTACCCTCCTGAACCCACCGATTCCATATGCTGCTAACATCAATGGATCTCGACCAATGCGAGCAGCAATGTCGCGATACGATAAACCGAAATCGCGATAGGCTACAATCCGACCTTTATCAAAGTCGGAAACGTGATGGTACGCATTTCTCCTCCTTACACGAGGCATCACAAAAACATTTCACCAGGCAACGCCGGTCAAGTGCTGTTTGTGTATGAGAAATCAGTTGGAAACTTTCCTCATGTCAGCACGTTGTAGGTGTCGCCACTGGCGCCAACCTTCTGTGAATTCTCTGAAAAGCTAATTATTTGCATATCACAGCATCCTCCTCCTGTCGGTTAAATTTCACGTCTGTAGCACATCATCTTCGCGGTGTAGCAATTTAAATGACCAGTAGTGTATTATTATTATACATGAGGTGAATAGGGTTTCGCCGGGTGCGGTGGCCGAGCGGTTCCAGGCGCTTCAGTCACGAACAGCACGGCTGCTTCAGTCGCAAGTTGGAATCCTACCTCTGGCATAGATGTCTGTGATGTCCTTAGGCTAGATAGGTTTAAGTAGTTATAGGTCTAGGGGCTGATGACCTAAGCAGTTTGGTCGCATAGTTCTTGAAGTCATTTTTTGACCTTTCGCGTAAATTTTCTTTACATAAACGGCCGTTGATATAGAAGCTCACTTTTTTACACCACCAAGGGACCGGTTACCGCAAGAAGTGCGATACATTTCCGCTTATTATGTCTTCCCCTTTCTGGAGGTAAACGGTTTTTAAGGGTTGGGTAGACCGATAGATATTCAAGAAAGTGAGAGTAGTAGGGTTCCGTTTTTTCCGGTTTAGGTGACGAAATCCTAACAACGAAAACAGCTACGACAGCTACTGAAGATGAGGACCGCGTAAATAACACCCCCTACTCTTTATTCGAAATGTTCTAGTAGCTGTCGATACATCAGCATATTAATCGTAGCTACGCTTTCGATCCAAATGACGTTTACAGGAATGCAAATAGAATCCATTTGCCTATGCACGTTGTAATTCACGTCCAAGTAGTAATGCCACCGCGTTTTAGAAGTGCGAACATTCCCATTGCTAGCTAGCTTAAGAAACACTTCGGCTAATGAACGTTTTCTGGCTGTGGCGAGTCTAGTGGAGAATTCAAAACAGTGTAGAATACGTTTGGCAGCTATGCAGCCGTTTATTTCCTGGGGTGGTGCAGAATTATCCTACTAAATTTACTCTCTTATAACAGTAGTTTGTTATTTCGATAAACATCCCGAATTATTGTCACATAAGCGGTAACATAAAGGTAGAAAATTTATGTTTTTGAGTCCAGAAAGCTCTATGCAACAGAAACTGCAGATCATTTTGCCATTTTCATTGCGAAGATGCCGGCTTATTCATGTCTGGGGTAATAATAGAGGGCTGTTTGCCTGGGTTGTCTGCTAGCGTAGTGAAAGGAAGGTCTGGTTTGTTTTCGGTTCTAATCTCGATAGAGACAGGTAGAATATCAGTAAAGCTATTTTAAGAATTTCTCGCGCCCCCAATACGTTTTATCGCTACCTTTATTCTGTATTGGCGCCCTGTGGATGTCAATATGACACACTTGTAGAATTTCATACATGTTACTGCCTACTTTTTCCGCTTCTGTCAATAATGGAATTGATTTAAGTGTGACACTGAATGATTTTTGACTGAATTTCGTTATGAATCTTCACGCATTGCTAAATTTGCACACTTTCATTGTAGGTCAGCAACGGTAATCCAGTATGACTGGTCTGAACGTTGACACAGACCGTTTCGCGGCCGAATGCGGATAATATTTTGCTAATTCTTAACGATCTGGGGTTCTTTGTCTTACTAAAACAGTTATTTTATCTCGATAAGTTGAAATTCATTTTTTTTTTTTTTTGCCCAGTTCATACCAGTTAGCGTTTCTTCTTTCAGTTCTGTCTTATATTTACGTATTGTCTTTAACGCATTAATCAGCATTAATATAGTCTTACAAATTATTGAAAACAGCCTAAAAAGTTCAGATAGTTTGTCAATTTCACGCCTGTGCATAGTATGTTGGTAGCACTTCGTCGCCTTGCCTGTTATGCTGTGTAGCAGACTTTAAAGCCGTGCGGATCAGCATAACGAAAAGGCGAGGGGTCTCGCTCGTTTTGTCCACGACTGTAGATTGCACGCACAGTCGAACGTGTACAGTACCACACATTCCACTGACTCATCTTGCAGAGACGCTAATATTCACCTGTCACATCTTTCTCACTCTGTGAAATTCTTTGGGGTGCTTTCTGACGAAATGTCAACTTCGGCTGTTGTTATAGTGGATATAATTCAATGTTTGTTTATCGTTGCCATTACTCTGGTTTGCATTAACGCTACTAGCACTGTGGTACTGTTGTAAGTTACTCGTTGAATAAGCAGTTGGATCATATATACAGGGTGGTCCATTGATCGTGACCGGACCAAATATCTCACGAAATAAGCATCAACCGAGATAACTACAAAAAATGGAACTTGTCTAGCTTGAAGCGTGAAACCAGATGGCGCTCCACTTTTTTAGCTTTGTGATAGATGGCGCTGTAATAGTCACAATCATATGGCTCACAATTTTAGACGAACAGTTCGTAACAGGTAGGTTTTTTAAATTAAAATACAGAGCGTAGGTACGTTTGAAGATTTTATTTCGGTTGTTCCAATGTGATAGATGTACCTTTGTGAATTTATCATTTCTGTGAACGCATGCTGTTACAGAGTGATTACCTGTATATATCACATTAATTCAATAAATGTACAAAATGATGTCCATCAACCTCAATGCATTTGGCAATACGTCTAACGACATTCCTCTCAACAGCTAGTAGTTCGCCTTCCGTAATGTCCGCACATGCATTCACAATGCGCTGACGCATGTTGTCAGGCGTTGTCGGTGGATCACGAGAGCAATTATCCTTCAACATTCCCCACAGAAACAAATCCGGTGACGTCAGATCCGGTGAACGTGCGGGCCATGGTAGGGTGCTTCGACTACCAATCCACCTGTCATGAAATATGCTATTCAATACTGCTTCAACCGCACGCGAGCTATGTGCCGGACATCCATCATGTTGGAAGTACACCGCCATTCTGACATGCAGTGAAACATGTTGTAGTAACATAGGTAGTACATTAATTGGAAATCAGCATACATCGCCCCATTTAGATTGCCATCGATAAAATGGAGGCCAATTATCCTTCCTCCCATAATGCCGCACCATACATTAACCCGCCAAGGTCGCTGATGTTCCACTTGTCGCAGCCATCGTGGATTTTTCGTTGCCTAATAGTGCATATTATGCCGGTTTAGGTTTCCGCTTTTGGTGAATGACGCTTCGTCGCTAAATAGAACGTGTAAAAATCTGTCGTCGTCCCGTAATTTCTCTTGTGCCCAGTGGCAGAACTGTACACGTCGTTCAAAGTAGTCGCCAGACAATTCCTAATTCACAGAAATATGGTACGGCTGCAGTCGATGTTGACGTAGCATTCTCAACACCGACGTTTTTAGGATTCCCGATTCTCGCACAACTTGTCTGCTACTGATTAGCCACAACAGCAGCTAAAACACCTACTTGGTCATCATCAGGCCGTGGTTGACGTTTCACATGTGGCTGAACACTTCCTGTTTCCTTGTATAACGTATCCGGCGAACGGTCCGGACACTTGGAAGATGTCGTCCAGGATACCGGCCAGCACACACCCGTTGGGCATTCTGATCACAAGAGCCACACATCAACACGATATCGACCTTCTCCGCAATTTGTAAACGGTCCATTTTAACGCGTCTAATGTATCACGAAGCAAATACCGTCCGCACTGGCATCATGTTACGTGAAACCACGTACCTACACGTTTGTGACTATTATAGCGCCCTCTATCACAGAAGGAAAAAAAGTGATCCAGCTAAAACATTCATATTTCTTTACGTACTACACGAATATGTAATAAAAAAATGGGCGTTACTATTTTAAAAATGCTGTTCATATCCGTTTGACCTGTGGCAGCGCCGGCCGTAGTGGCCGAGCGGTTCTAGGCACTACAGTCTGGAACCGCGCGACCGCTACGGTCGCAGGTTCGAATCCTGCCTCGGGCATGGATGTGTGTGATGTCCTTAGGTTAGTTAGGTTTAAGTAGTTCTAATTTGTAGGGGACTTATGACCTCAGAAGTTCAGTCCCATAGTGCTCAGAGCCATTTGAGCCATTTGAACCTATGGCAGCGCCAAACATAGCGCCATCTGGTTTCCCCCTTTAAGCTAGACGAGTTTCGTTCTCTGTAATTTTTTCGTTGATGCTTATTTCGTGAGATATTTGGCCCGGTCACTATCTATGGACCACCCTGTAGACTGTGTAACAAATGCAAAATATCTGGGAATCAAAATTGATTCTCAGTTGAAGTGGTGCGAACAAACAAAGGTACTTGCAAACAGAATGTCATCAGCATGTTATGCCCTTAGAGTCCTATTGTCAGTGTGTAACGTGCTGTGTCTTTTAGCTACATTTTATTCATATGTACACTCGACTCTTAACTATGGCTTTCTTTTTTGGGGAACAAATGCACAAAATATGAACAACTCCAGAAAAGAGCCATAAGAACAATAACCAAAAACACTAGTTGAGCTCATTGTAAAGATCTGTTCAAAGCACTGGGCATTTTAACTGCTCCATGTGAACACATTTACCAGTCAGTTCTACACAAAGAAAATAAAATTGGTAATTAGTCCACAAACAACTCTCTATGACCATGCTGCAAGAGATAGACTCAACTTACATTTGCCAAGGGAAAATAAACATAAAACTCAAAACAGCATTTTCTACAAAGGAATGAAACTACAATAAATTACCAAAAGAGCTTAAATAAATAGCAAAAATACACTTATTTAAAAAGGCAGCAAAAAGGTACCTGTTATGCAATACATTTTATACATTGAAGGATTACTTAGATAAAACAGAGTTGGGGTTTGATAAAAAATGTTATACAAATGAATAATAATAAGAATAATAATGATTATAAAACATCCAACATTCCACATAACACCTTCACTTTTTATTTTTTCCCTTTTTTTTCCTTTCTAGAAATAGTTACGCCCAAGCTACGCATAGCACAATATTAACACCTCTTCCTCTTTCTGATCTCAACATCTCACCCTTTATGGAGGGATGCTGACACAGTTTCTCAGGATAGCAAATTATAAGTAGCAGTACAGAAAATGGCCCAGGGATCACCAGTATATATATATATATATATATATATATATATATAAGTGTGTGTGTGTGTATTATTGTGAGTGAAGTGTTATGAAACAATGTGTGCATAGTGTGTGCAGTGACGGATAGTGAGACATGAATGAACAGTTTGGTATTACATTATTTAATTAGTTATTTCTAAAAAAAGTATTGTGTACCAAGAGTAAATCTAATGATTGTCTCTAACTAGAAGTCTGTAAATATATGTGTATACGAATTAGCTTATTTTAAATTGATCTAAACTTGTAAATACTTTGACATGTCCTATATCCTTGTAAAAAGAGATCTAAGGATGAATAAAGCTGCTACTACTATTCCTACATATAACGCTTTCATGTCCACAATATCTGACTTGCAATCTACGAATTTTTCAAAATGTTTTACTGCATTCCCATGATTTAATTTTCATCGTTGAACAAAGCTTTTGCTCTTAAGTAACATGACACTTTGTATTTCAATTGATTTTGATATAACGACTTTAATCCTGTGAAGCTGTCAATCAAGTGAGGGACATACGGGATCTGCTTCTTCTGATTAAACTAGATGTTGTGGATACACTTTGAAAGATGAGAAACACGCAAAGAATAGTACAGTGTGGGATATGTAGAAGATTATAGTATATGAGTTCAGTTTACCTTCGTTTCTCTTACAATATAGAACTGAATGCTGTTCTAGAACTTGCAATATACTCTACAACTAATTCATCCATCTGACAAAGAACTGATTCTAACTGAAGGCTATATTTACTCCTTAATTGAATGAATTGGAGTAATGTATGCCACATCTGTTTATAGCGACCTTATGTTCTGGATCACCACAACACCACAACATGTGTACCGGTTACACATAAATATTTATGACCACAATAGACCCCACTAACATTACCACGATTGTCACGGAACTGAAATGTCAAGCGATTTTCATCAATGAACAGGTAGTCGGTTTTGTCTCTCGGTGCTAAGGCTCTAGAAAATTTCGTAATGCAGCGCATAAACAGATCAAACTGTTGCCCAATTGTTGGAAGTATTTAAAAATTACAACAAATTCTTGATAGTATTTTAGAACAGGGCATACAAATATTCTAGTGCCTCTCAAAAACCTATGCAACTCATAAACTGACAAAACTATTGCTCAGTTGCTGGACTAGTTAAAAAATTTTAAGCAGACCTTGGCTTTGTTATAGGGCACGACACAGAAACGTGACAGTGCTATTCAAATTGTACAAGCCTGTGGTAAGGTGCAATTTAATAGCAAACTATTATAGAATCTGTATTAAATCAACACAGTTGAACTTCTGTGAGTAGCTTCAAAATGCTAATTGTAGTTTAGATCTATCGCAGGTTTTCTCACACTTTTTCCTGTGATTTGTTCAAAAGCATTATCAACAGAAGGCTCAGCTTCACCAGATATCAATTAAATCCTCAGAATAGTGTTACTTAGCACCAGTATGTTTCTCCCTATCATAATTAATGTAGTTTTTCCATCACAGGTCTCTTTAACTTCATTAATGGGTACACTAAACAATAAGCCCGCTTTCTATTTGTGTAACGGAAACTCTTCGGTATTGAATACTGATTTACTCACATAAGGCTTACAATGTTCTATTTCATACCATAATCAAGTAACAGAGTTTTTAATGTAATATCAGTTTAGTTCTGAGTTGCTTTAGATAATGTAATGTTGTCATCTAAATAATTTTCGCTTGTCTATTTACATTTTTCTGTATGGTGGTATAGAGGGTGCCAATTTATATTATGCACCTGGCTATGACTTTCAGTGTTCTCTTGTGCTGAAGTTAGAAATATAGCCAAGTATGATAGCAATGTTGACGAAACAGTATTTGGAGAAGAAACACTAAACATAAAAGTCACCCCAGTATAAGAAGAAAACATCTTTGCAGTCCTTCTAACTCTGAGGTTTACTTTACACGCCTATGCCTACATTAGTTTCGTTAAATCTGAGATGCTGCTTCTTTAACATATATTTTTTTTTTTTAGGTCGACGGTCAATTGATGATGTCTAGTGTATGTGAGTTCTTGGCTCATAGAAATCGTGATGTTCTCAAATACACGGTTTTTCATAAGGTTCTATGGTGTTTTACAAGATGACTGGCGCATAAAATACAAGAGATTTATCTCTGTGAGTATTGATTCGTAATACACATTGTGGCGTAGCTGCAAAGTCCACAGGTCCAATGATGGTATTGTACCAAACATCAGGCAAAAGCTCCAACATAGAAAACAATTATTCGTTGGTGGTCTGAATGCTGCATGAGGTTGGCAGCTATGTGGTTACAGGAAAGCACGATGACCAGTATCAGCATCAAGAATGGACAGTGTGAACGGGAATAATCGATGACAAATGCGGCAGAGAACTGCAGATAATGGAGTCAACCGTCTGGCGCTTTCTACGTAAATATTATCTTGTAAAACTATACTAACTATAGTTGCCAAATGGGGACAATGGGCTTCGTTCTGCGTTTTTCAGTGGCTAATAGTCAGCGGTTTTCAGTGACGAAGCGATTTTCAATGTGCCTGTAAAAGTGAATCGTCATAATGTGCGTAACTAGGCACAGAACATCCAAACCAGATTTGGGAACACGTTCGCCATTCACCTAAAGTCTATTGCGGCATGTTCGCTTCAAAAGAATATGGCCAATTTTCTTTTCGGATAACACAGTGACCGGTTTCGTGTACAAAGCTTTCCTGCAGCAATGGCCTACCCACAACTATAGTCACCCTGCAGAGACTTCATTTTGCAACAAGATAGTGCTCCATCGTATCTTCCTTCGTATGTTCATCACTACCTCAATGGCTAAACACCTCAGCGTTGGATTGCACGTCATTCCCACCCTACTCTCGTGCTCTTCAGTGCCCCCTACGGGAACATGGTTTACTCCATGCGATTTTTTCTTATGGGGTTATATCAAAGATCGTGTTTTTCGGGCTCCACTGCAACTTAATCGGAAAGAGCTGGAAGGATGAAAAGTAATGGGCTCGCTGATATCGACAACAACGTGTTGAAAATGAGTAAGACAAGAGTTTGACTATCTTATTGACGTTTATCTCTTCTCAAGAGGCGCCCACATTCACTACTTTTATAGTGTGTTAGAAACTAAGAAAAATGATCTACACTCTGCTATGTGTCTATTTTCCTGTGTCTTACAGTTTTCACGTCGTTACCTTCTGAAAGCCCGAGCTCCTTTTGAATAACAGTGTATTAACAAAGAAATCCTTAAATTAGAAACAGTGGCATTTAATACGGTTGAGTTAGTACTAGACAATACTCTAATTGTAAATGCAACAGCATCAAAATCTTGAGCTATATCAGAAATAAAGGCCAATATTGCTCTTCCTGTACAGATTTCAGCAAACTGCCCACTTTACGACATTCTGGGTGCAGTATCCGTTTTAAAGTGTGAAAGAAATCTTCTATTGTCCATCGATAGCTGTAATTGTTTCTAAAGGGAGCAGTTTCAGTTCAACAGTAACCCTCCCCAGATATCGACCATGACTTGATCATGTCCAAACAAAACCAGTAATTTTAAAAAATTAAAACAATGAAAATGGGCAGTAAGAAATTTGCTTTACAACCACTGACTGACGATCTTCTACAAGAACTTCACGTCAGTTTTTGTAACTTTTTCACATACTACCAGTGAAAATGTCATCAGTTTATCACTTTATGGACAATAAATACAAACTTTACATAACACTGAAATACAGTTCACTTATCTCAATAAGATTATAAGTCAGCGTTAGAAATGTAGTAAATATGAAAAGTGCAGTATTATTAATACGTAATCTATAGGGTAATGTTATGCAATGCATTCTTAGGTTTACTATGTTCTTTCAGGTGGACTGCATCATCATTTTTCTAGGTACCACACACTTCCACTTAGCATATAATGCTTGCTTGACATACAGTCTTACTTGTGAACAGATGGGATCCATTTTCTGAACGTCCCCTCAAACAGAAAATAAAGGATAATAACTTTAGGGTCATTATCGCAATTGAACACGTTAAAATATGTGACACTAACGAAACAATATGGCGCTAAGACCTAATTAACAGCTCAAACCATGCAACTGTTCCCCCAGCAGTAACATCAGAGCCTTCTTAAATTGATGGTGTGTGGCTATGCACTTAGGGGCCCTTCATTGTACTGATAAACAGATAATTGCAGCGAGAACACGACGTATCTGGTTGGGGCAGCTATCTCCCAGGGCTTGAGTCCGGCTCATTTAGGACAGTCTAGGCGAAGGCACTGCAGTTCTAGTACTAGCACCAGCGACCACATCTGACCTCCAGAGGGCGCTTATGCAGCATTGAGGGGCGTTACGGTAGGTTATGCTGTATGGTATGATCTACAGTAGTGCGAGACATTGCGCTTCCTGTATTGCCAAGCCTGGACATCAAGCATAGTATTGATATTCCGTATTGAACCAGCGGAGGGACGCAACACACAGCAAGAGCTGCTTACGGTCAATGACCTATCTCCTCCGTGCCTTGTATCAGTGTCATTTCATCATGTCCCACGATGTTATCAGGCTACCATTCAACTCGCTCTTCAACGTCATACCAAATGTGGATTCGTGGCTCTCGAAAGTCTCTTAAGTTACGTACATGAATATTCCAATCCTTTGTTTACAAACTATATATAGATTCGTGCAGACGCCAGATCGTGTAGTGCAAGGAAATACCACTTATTTTGCACATAATTAGTGCATAGTGTGCAAAATTATACAAAATAGACTATATTGTGCCATTTATTTATTAATGATTTATATGGTTATATTATTAAATATATCGCTTTGTTGAATTCTGATACGATTCATTTTCTGTATCATTAAATAATTTTCCAGCCACTGCTAGCTTATACTCAGACGGAAGTGTTCGGCAACACTATGAATAATCGTGAAGCCAACTGTAACGGCTCCATGTGAACCGCCAAATGGCTTGATACAACAGTCACATTCTCAAAACAAACCTGGGTACCCTTCCGACACTCAAGAATTTTTTATCCGGAATTATGTTATATTATCACTCTTACGTAGTGTAGTCTGCAAATGTGAATGCGGGTCGCCTGCTGACGTATGCGTGGGCTGTATGCTGTGGGTTCTGTGAAAGTGGAGATGCAGTTTAGCCAAACATTGCATTAAGTAGAGTGCGACTTCACTGGACCAGAGAGACTTAAGTTCCCTGCACGTTACCAGGCCCCGTTAGGCTCGCAAATAGCCACTTTGCAGACACTGTGAGCCCTTCCGGCCACTGTGTGTGGACCCTGGAGGAGGGGAGACGGTTAGGCATTCCCTGCTGAGACCCTGGTGAGTATGGACGCTCTGCGTGATGGCTCCTATAGTCACCTTAGTTAGGAGAGGTAGTCAGGTTGCATAAAACTGCTTTTTTTTGTATCACTGATGACGGGCCAGCATTCCACGTAACCGTACTATTAAGTAAGTGAGTGATCTAGGAGCTGTTTTCATGATTTTATTAAATAAAATGTCGTCGTTACATAATATTCTTAATTTGGTCTCACAGCAACGTCTTATTTTCGTTAGCATTCCAGCTAAGTTATTCAAACTTTTAACTTAACGTTAACCAATAATCAGAAATTTTGTAGTGATATTTTCTCTCGCAAACGAACATAGGCGTCTTTTACAAAAGATACAGGTGCCAGTTTCAAGCTGAGGATGTCTGCCAAGGCTTTGCGCAAAACATGTATAACGCATAATGGCGACCTTTTAGCGTAGGATCTCTTTCAAATTAGGAACACTTTTGTGATGCTGTGAGGTTACTAGGATGCAATAAAAATGGTTAAATCCTCCAGATCTGTCACAAATCCAATTTGTGAATAATCAGCGTTGCAAATACCGAGTTGCTTTGCGATTTTGTTTGTATGATTTGGGGGCAGTTTTCATTGTGTGTTGTATTCATGTATTTTGGGGAATTTTAAATTACATTGCGTGAGACTATACATGTGTTAGGCTGGGTGTGACGACTGTGTTAGGTTGCGTGTAATTATAGCTTGCTCTAGGCTACGAAATATAATTCCTCGTGATTCGCGTAGTCAAGGCCGGGAATTTGTTTTTCCGTGAGTGAAGCTCTGTTAACTACGTACTTCGTGCGAAAGTGTGATTCCAGTATACAAAATGGGAACACGTGGTCGCTCGAAGTGCGATGCGAGGATAAATAGGTCAGTCGCAGAGGAAGTTACCACTAATCAGGTAGCCGCGGAAAGAGAGGAGTCAGGCGTGGGTGAGACAAGCCACGGGACTGTCCCCGATTTCAGTTGCGCTGCGGTAAATCTGAACTTAGAAAATGTGCAGCCTGTCTCCCCGATCGGTAGCGGGACTTCCGACCCAAGTGTGAGCGTGGATGAAACCGAGACAATAGTGAGTAGACAAAGTACGTCGGCTAACACAAAACCGAATAACATGTGGGTTGCTGAATTGGTCAGGATGAAGAAAGAAAGTGTGGTGAAACAGGAAGAAAGTACGGCGAAACAGGAAGAAATGCAAATGGTCTTAGGCGTCTTTCACAAAAAATACAGGTGCCATTTTCAAGTTCAGAATGCCTGCCAAGGCTCTGCGGAAAGCAAGTGTCATGCACAACTACAGCTACATGCAGCATACAGCAACCATGGATTCATGGAAGTTGAATCTAGGCGTCTTAACACATGCGCCATAATTCTGTCCCTTCATCTCGTCCATATCTTCGTATGTTCCTTGCTTCGTCGGTTTTGTAGAGAATGTCCTCATTCATTGTCTTGTCAGCGTCTGTGAATCTGGAAAATTATATTATCAGAATGAATTTGTCAGTGACACCACTAGGTAGTGCATCACCACGATCATCATATGGAGCTACTCGTTGTAAGATAATGCTACTCTAACGCTTCCATCTGAGGATGAGCCTGCATCGGACTGATAATTAGTTAATGGTATAGAAAATAAATTATATCAGAAATTTAAACAGTATGACAGTTTAGTCAAGTAAAACGCTAATTTAATTCGTAATTTCCTTTCGTAAGACTATAACAAAGAAATAACTTTTTTTCAATATTTTTCTCAAATGTTATTTGATCTTGCACTAATAAGAATTTTGATCAGTAGTTGGAATCAAAATACGTTTTTCATATTAACTTTAAGTCACCTTTATAACTTTATAGTAATAATTATTACGCTCAAATATTGTTGATCTTGTGTGCTAACACTAATGTTGCTGTTGCTGCGCGACAAGTAAGTACAGGTGTGGAGTCCGGGATTTCTTGTAAATCTCGCGAAGCTATCGCTGGAAGGCAGTAATTAAGAGACCGGTTAGCATATTGGATGGCAGTCGTGAGCAACGCTAATATTTAGCAAACGATTCTGTGAGGCAGGTTTATGACAACGGCCGCAGGCGTGAAGGCACGGCCCGAGGGGCATAAATGTGAAGTGAAGTTTCAACAGTGCTTAGTGACCTGTGCGTAGGAGCTGAAGCGGGCTGAGGAAAGCTGACGTTGAAATTGTCAAAGAGCATTCCACTTTCACCTCCGTGGAACTACGTCAGAGGCGTACGGAAAACACTTATAAATAAGACAGCCCGGAGGCTCAGAGCATTAAGTCAATTCGAATCGCCCGGCGGACTGCAAGCTGCCGTCTGCAGCACCGGTCACGGGGAGCGAACTCGCGGCCTCCAGGTAACAGAACTGTCTGCGGGCACTGAGCAAACTGCCGCAGACGGACGGCCGGAGCTGCTAAGGCTCACTACAACGACGGCGGCTGCTTTCTTCTGCTCTCCACATGGGGTTCGCAAGTAAAACTTGAGGGAACAGTCAGCCATGTTCCAGGCCACCGGCACATTTAACTGACGCGACGGCCACTTAGCCATGACACGAGTAGGTTCGCTATGTCTGCAGGGTACAGTCAATATTCTTTTGAGAACAGAGGACTTAGCATATAATCGAAACAGATGAACCACTTATAATAATAAAAATTTATTTAAATAAATGACAGATTGCCAAGCGAAAAAAAGAATTTCAGAAGGAAATCAAAAACTAAACATGGTAAGTTCATATCAAATTCTATTTGATGTGCAGTAATTGGTCCTAGTGGTTGTGGTAAGACTACATTAATGATTGACAATTATATCCTAGCACCAGAATGGTTGAACTGGAATGAAATTCATCATTCGTATGTTTATCCTACAAACTTAAATAAACCAAAGTATCCAGAATTTATATAAAGATGTGAAAAATTGAAGATAAGCATAACGAAAATATTGGTAGTTTTATTGGAAAGAATCATGAAATCGTTCAATTGCATCAATGCCTAGATAACTCAGTAGTAGTATTAGACGATTTTGTTTCTGAAAACCATTGGGAGGTTCCTGGCCCATTCTGTGGCATCTAGTAGTCAGGCCTACTAGATGAGTAGCTTGCCAAACAACTGCAATTATTCCGTACATCATAAATATTTCCATGAGTTATCATACCCACTGCAACTATGCTTGAAATATGAGCCATAGTGCCTTTCAGTTAAGCTATAATTTATTCTCGTCCTTACTTATTAACACAACAGAATGGATAATGCATCAGACTAGTTCCTTCTGTACATTTCTGATGAGCTCACTCCACCCTGGCAAGACGACATTTCCTTTCTGTGGATAATGCTTTAATCAAAATATGGACATCCCAGAAAATGGAGGTTAGGTAAACTACCTCAACAAAATAGCTACCCACAGCCCAATAGCTCAATAATCAAAACCACTATTTGTCTCATATATCTCCTGTTTTATTACAATAAATTATTTGACGCTAATGTTGAAAAATTTCTTGTATTACACTTCAGCACAGTAGTTAAACAAGTGATTCTCCGCCCAATGGGCATGACACAACATAAGCATCTTACTATTCTATGGTCTTGTAATGTTTCTGTCTACACCTACTGTACACTTTCTGGATTGGTAAGGAATCTCTCGCTACTTCATCCTCTCCCACACTCTTGTAACCTCATTCATTAGCAACATAACGATTAACTGACATTTGTGCTGTACTAGGAAAAATCATGATTGATCCACTAAATTCACTACCGTCTCATGCAAATCACACAGATTAAATACACATAATAAATCACACTAGCAGTATAAAATAACTTAAAAACAAAATGTTTGGTTATCTACTAGTTCTCCTTTCCCACATGAAACAAGTCATCCCAGATTAAAACGTCACTGACCCACATAATATTTTTCTCACCACAAACTCTGCAGGATTTATGCACACCTATCTGCGCAATGCAGCCCACATGGTGTTGCCGGGCAGATGGCTGACTCAACTTAACTCAGTCTCATAGTATCTGAATCTCAAGCTGGCATAACATGGCTGTATCTCATAATTGAAGTTTTGGTATCTAATTTGTCTCACACATGGATCCTCAAATGAATGCTCCGACAAGCACTTCTAATTTATTTTATTGTCTCATAGTCAGGTTGAGACTAACACTATACTCACCATGTGGAAATGCTTGTCTCTAATTCAAGTTCAGCACATGGAAATCTTAATTATTTTCAACTTAGATTTACACACACAAGTATTTCATCTTAATACTACCACACACTAGTACTTCGTTTTATAATTATAATACATGGTTTCTTTGTCTTTTCCGAAGAATCCTATGTTCCCCATGAATTTTTACCTGCCTATATTTTTCTGAACAATTTACATGAGCCTCCTGCCAAAAGTCTCTGAAAAGACAAATTATTAGTTCATCTACTCTTAAATATTCTACATGTGTACCACTTTCATTGAAATTTGTTTTTCTGGAGCACACATAAAGCACATCTTCACACCTCAGGAACCAGTGACAGAGTGCTGAAACATGGCCATTCATCTGGTCATCCCATACTTCTCCAGAAGTGGGGGAGGATCTTGCCACCATACTGATCAGCCACATTCCTGGCCCTCTAGTGCTCTGGTATACTTACTCTCTTTGGTTTGGCCGAACGTGACCAGAGAACCGTCTCAAAGATGATTATAGAATTTAACTTCACTATCTATGGTCAGCAGACGACCAGCCGTTCATTCATTTCATAAACATTACCAAACTGGATTCAGGGATCTATTTTAATGAAGTGCACAGCGGAATAATTAAACATACAAATTGCCCTTCTTTCCTACATTGGTATCCGGCTTCAGTGTATTAAATGAAATAGTGTTGTTATACAAAAAACCACTGCTCTGACAAGAACAACGAAGTATTCGTACATCTTTTCTGTGTTGTGAATTATTGTACCCTTTCATCATGATATAGTCAGAGAATATTTTACTAGAGGCAGACATGACAGAATAGATTGTTTTTACTTAGCTCAAACTTATTCAAAAATAACAAAACAATTAGTTAGATAATAATCTGAAATTTTGAAATATTTTCAGACAAGGTAACACAAATTTATATCATATCTGTCATGACTTTGTGAAAGGTGATTTGAAGTTTAATGATTTTAAAGAAATATGTATGAAATATTGAAATGATCAGTTTGGATTTTTTTACAATACACATATTCAGAAAGCCAAATGAACTTAAGTTCAGAAATGGAATACAGGATTTCACAAAAACACAAGGGTAACTAGACTCTAACAACATCAACATTAAAAATAAATGTTAAACAGGAATGTTAAATGTTTAAAAATAATTCATTGCTGTTTTTCATCTCTAATAAATGTTTGCAAAATATGACCCAGAAGTTATTTAAAAAGATTAGCGAAATAGAAAGAAACTTGAATAATGGAAACAACAGTTCAAACTTTGGAGAAAAACCAAGACCAGGACATGAAAATTGTAAAAAAGAATATCAACCTGCGATCAATGCTATCAAACAAGTAAACCAAGGAATGTAAGGCTTAGGTAATAATGTTCTGGAAGCTAATGAAGAAAATAGAGGTTAAGAAACAAACTACAAATTATCAGGATAAAGATAATTATAATACATTTCCTATTCCACCACGACCATCAGAATCTTCACTTGAGAAATATTTATTTAAAACTGAAAGTCTTTCATCACAAAGACGAAAACATCTAGAAGAAGTCCTGAGAAAGGTGAACGAATAGGAGAAAGAAAACAAAATCTCACCTAAAACTACCTGCATTGGCCCAACAACATCGAAGTATATTCGCACATTCAATGATAAATTTTTGGTTTTCATTTTGAAAGTGTTAAACAATATGCAAGGGATTCAGAAGTTAAAATTTACAATAACATTTTCATTATAGATAAAAATTATAAAGCATCTGCAGGTTTAATGAAACTCTTGACTATAGGCAATGTTGAAGATGAATATTATAAGGATGCTTTATATAACTATTAGGATGTGTTAATATCAGCAACTTCAATTTTTTAGAATAACAATCATAGTACTAATGAAACTAAATGCGGTAGAGATGAGAAATGTAGTTCATTAATCAATCTGATATGGTGTAAATATGTAAGTCAACAAGCACCACAAAAAATTATGTGGAGGTTTACTACAGAAATAGTCAAAAAGTCCATTGAATATAATTGGATGTTAGGGATTTAATTCTTTAACAGTAAGTAATTTACAGAGAAGAATGAGCTGGAAACAAAAAGCTGTCACTGCATAGATGTTACCAAATAACTTTAGTACAACCATAATCTCAAAGGAATTTAATATTTCATTAGACATTTCAATAACTTTCGACACACGTTTTGTAAAAGTAGGAAACATGAAAAAGGGTTCATAAACAGGTTAGATTAGCAAATTAACATTTCAAATGTCTTCCCAGTTACTATTACTGTGATCCTGGAACAAAGTTAAAAGGATTACTAACTAGAGGAGACCAAGGAATAATTCCTTTAGATGAAGCTTGTAAGAAACACACTATCGCCTAGAGAAAATAAAAATGTGTGAACGAAGAGACACAGTTCACCTTCCTGCAAAAGAAAGAATGCATGTTTCTGATACTTCATTAGCAGAAAAATTAGGTATAACTACAGTTAGAGGAATAACGTATGGAAACGAAAATTCGGAATGGATGCAGCCTGTCGCTGGTTTTCATATTGCAGCTGCAGTTGCAGTGTCAGCTGAAAGCAGCCTTTTGGCTGCCCCAGGCTTAAGCCTGTGGATAGCTGAAATCCTTGGGGATAGCCAAAAAATATTAATACTCATATATTTTTAATCTATGTGGCTGAATAACTTTAGTATTGATTGTAATTTGCTACCAAGTGCCAAAACTAAAAGAAAATCGATTAACAGTTACTTAGTATTGACTAATTTTGTAACTGATGGACAAAAAAGAAAGAGTGGTGAAAATTTATTTATTACATCAGTTATTAGAGTTGTGAAACAGATTAACGAATATCTAATAACTAAGATAGAAGGTTCAGGATTAACAAAACATTGGTTGTTGTTGTTGGGGGAGGAGTCCAGATAGCTAGTTCATCGGTCTCATTGGATTAACAAAGTATGGGGAAGGAAGTAAGCTGTGCCCTTTCAAAGGAATCATCCTAGCATTTGCCTGGAGCGATTTAGGAAAATCATGGAAAACTTAAAACAGGATGGCAGGACACGGGATTGAACCGTCGTCCTCCCAAATGCAAGTCCAATGTGCCTCCTCGCTAGGTTAACAAAACATGAAGATGGATTTATTGCACTACTGTTAGCTTCATCGGTATGTATAGCAATTACATGTTTACTCACTGGTGGTTCTGCAGCAATCACAAATACAATAAAAATATAAATGTCATGTGATTAAAGGCCTCACATCGGGTAGACCATTCACCATGTGCAAGTCTTTCGATTTGACGCCAGTGTAGTGATTTGTACGTCGCTGGGGATGGAATGATGATTAGAACAACACAAAACCCAGTCATTGAGCAAAGAAAATCTCTGACCCAGCCAGGAATCGAATCTGGGCCCTTAGGATTGACATTCTGTCTCACTGACTACTCAGCTACCAGGGATGGACGCAAATGCAGTAATGAGCAAGAAAAAACTTATAAAGAACTACAAGAACGAAAAACGCAAAATTTGCCAATGAAAAAAGGAAGTAGAGTGAAAGTATTGCAAATAATAATCAATACATATCCTAATCCATTAATTAATTCTAGGAAACCTAGCTGTGCAGTTAAAACTTAAACACTATCATGGAGTATATATGATTAATGAATTATCTAATGTACAAAAAAATTGGCATCTGGAATAGTGAATTTCAATACATCTGATCATGTTGTTACACACTTTGGAAAAATTATCTGTACTACAATACTGAGCGAATAAAACATTTTGATGAGATAGTTAGATGGTTATCAGTGTCTGAATGTGCTAAAATTAATAACATTCAATTGTACATATGATTATATTTTCACTTTATTAAATGAATATTTTGGAATAATCTGCAGCATAAATCTCACACATTTAAGGGTCAATAGATTTAGAAAACATTAAAAGAATTTTGAACAAATATTGGTCATAAAATAGAAACATTAATCAAACAGTTTTTAAATATCTGGGTAGCATCTTTAAAAGAAGAAAAAATTGTGTTTGCTTTAAAGCCAGAAGAATTGTGAATATAAATGATCCAATGGATGCTAAAGTTGCAGTTACACAAAAATATTTAGAAAGTAAGCTATCGAATCTTGTAACAAAACCTGAATACTGGAGTATTCTAACACAACTGAATTATTATGTCAGTTAAACTGAATAATTATGTCTATAATCTAATTACTTTAGAAAAAGAAAGTACAAAAAGCTTTTCCAGTGTATTTCACAAAAACAGATTTAACTCCATACATAAACGATTTAAGTAATCTTAAAGATAAATTATATGATACACAAATTATTGCATTCACAGTTATGACTGGAGACAAATAACAAACATGTAATTTTGAACACTGGTTTATCCTTAAAAAAGGTGCTATTTTTTAAGATACAGATAAAGCATTATAATTTAATGATTTTGATATTTCGCTAAGTGTTTATGACAATGTTTAGGAAATATGGCCTATTTATCATTCAATAATACTAAATAAATCAAGTTTTCTAATTATATGATTAAATGAGTCTGGTAAAACTGTTCCAGTTGATGTGAAGTTAATTATTTTTGGTGAAATAATTTGAAATTTCCTTAATTGTTTATCTATATAAATTCATAACAATGTAAAGCTCAACATTAAGGATGATTGTATCTACTGTTTGAAGAGTAAAACATTTATTAATACACATCATCCTCACAGTGTAAAAACTTTAAGTGGAAGACAGAGAATTGAGGGACTTTGTTCATTTTGTAAAACTAAAAAAGTAAATTTGTTAAAAAATTTTGTGTGTGAAGTAGCAAAATCTATTAATATTTGTGACTAAATTATTGATGAATTATGTAAACTGATGAGAAAAAATTTTAAAAGAAGAAAATAATGTAATTACTCTCAGTACTGATGATTTTTACAAGCACATCTAGTAGAAATGGATTCAGGTAATTTGCAACGAATTTGAAAAAGGAGTAAAGGATATAGATTTTTATTAAGTGTAAGTGAAGTTTTTCAAAATTTTCTTGGGTTACTCCAGTTAAAGATAAAACAGGTAATTATTATTTTAGGAGAGAATTTAACGATGTAGTAAGAGGGGATTCTATTTCATTGAATCAAAATTTATAAAACTATTTTGTAAGAGAATGCCAAGGGAAATTACGTTGGTGTAACACATCATCATTTCCAAAATTGAGTGAAGACTTTATAAGACATTTTCAAGACAAATTAAAATGGGAAGAAAAATCTGATGATCAAAAATTGTCTGACAATTTAATGACAGATTTTCAACATAATTTCAAGTGAGACTAAATTATTAATGAATTATGTAAACTGATGAGAAAAAATTTTAAAAGAAAAAATAATGTATTTACTCTCAGTACTGATGATTTTTGGCAAGCACATCTAGTAGAAATAGAAATCATATGAACATGACATGTCTGAAGATTTTGTTAGGGAATTTCATGATAAATTAAATTGGGACGGTATGTCAGGGGAACAGAAATTATCACAAGGTTTTTTAATAGAATTTAAAGATAAAGTTAATCGAGAAATAATTTTGAAATGTAAATTCTTTCAGAATCATTCACACAAAAATATATCAAACTTAAATAGTATTGATGTAACAGACTGAAGATTATGATGGTTCTATGTGCATAACTAATGACAATCATTAATTTGTAAATACAAGCAGTAATCATATTTTTCATAAAGTGTGTGTTGATGAATGGTTAAAAGGCCAAATTAACTGTCAAATGTGTAGAAGTGTTATTAAAAGATATAATGAAAATTTTATTACAACACAGTATGATGAAGTTTATTATATGTCAATGCATGGTATTAGATTAACCTTATAAGATATTAACAGTATTTTTATGAAGATATTTCTACTACTGGTTTTTGTGAAAATAGTAGTTGCCGCACCAGCAGTTGCAGGACACAGACACCATCTAAAGACTGCTTCATCAGTCACCAGTCTGAACACTGCTTGTTCTTCACATAATTTTGGTGATGAGTAATTATATCACTAATCTGTTGTTCGCGTATGTAATCATTTACAATATTTAAATAGTTATGCCTATAGATAATTATTAATTTCTTTCATTCACTTTCATAAATGTATAGAATTAGGAGTGTAATTAAGTGTTAACATTTCTTCACAATGTGGATGCCTATCTTCGATTCTGCATACCTGTTTCTCAACATATTTTCATTGTGTTCGATGACATAATAATTACATTCACAGTTTCCATGAAATAATTTTAAAAGAATAAGAGTGCATCTTAAATTTACGTTATGTGTTTGGTGTACAATGTAGGATAATAAATTTATTTTTCATTTCTTCCATGTAAAGTTCCTATAGCACTATCAACTCTTCCATTTAAATTTGGAAACTGATCTCCTTGAATTCTAGTTAAATTTTCTAAGTGATTTATTTGACCTTTATACAGTCCTTTATTTCTTTTTCAAATTGTATGATCTCCATGTTTTCGAATTGATGCTAAAACTTCTTCAAAAACCAAATCTTGTAAGTTTTCACCAAAGGGTGTTTATCTCATAACTATAGGATATATACCAGATTCATTAATAAATTTCGTTGAATTTTGTATATATTTAAGGTGCATCATTTCATTGCTCAAAAATTTTCATATGTTTTGCATTATTTTTGTTTAAGATTGTCTTTAATGGAATGCCTATGCCATTCATATCCTAAATGATCAGCAATTTGATTTGTATAAGACCAAGGATCGTTTCCTTAATAAATCATCACAATTCCTTATTATGATATATAAGTTTGTTGTTAATGCGGTCTACAATTGACTCATTCAAGAAAAAGAGGGTTATAGAATTTTTCAAACTTTGCTAATAAACTTTTTGTACTCAATTGGAAGCAATCAAAACCAAACTGAGTAAATTTTCTGCTACTGATAAGTCATTTAATAATTTCATAGAAATATACAAAAAATGATTATAGGACAATGTATACAACGTATAAACGAATACCATGTAATAAATTGCAACAGTTACCAAATTCCTTGTGCATGTGGAGAAAACATTTCTAAACATTATTATAAATTCATTTATAACGATATCCAAGTGAAGAGCATTCAAAAATATTATTGTCAATGCATGAAACTGACACACCAACTGAAGGAGTGCACAGCCGTAAGGCTGCTTCAGGAGTTGCAGACTGCGCCCATCCTTACAAAAGAATAAAGATTGTCAAGAAATTAAACATTTAATTTGCTTTCACATAAATCCCTCACATAAAGATAAACATAACGATCAATGTAAAAAATATGAAAGGGTAATCATGTTTAGCACTGAGTCCATCAGTACAGTAATATTTTACTTAATATTTAAATAGCTACTAAACAAAGATTCCTGGTGATCGATTTTGAAAATTATTTTTTACAAGTATAATAAGTTTTATTTCCTATAAATAGGAATCCCAAATCGATAAGACTGCCATTCCAGGTTCTTCAACACCATGATTTTAGTAAAAGACATAATTTAAGTTGAAATAGTAAACTAAGAATAGCTGATATAACTACATTTATTAATATATATCTCAAACTGGAGGTGTGGGGCAATATTTGGAAACAATTACCTTATTATAGAATTGCAGTCGAAGATGAAATCTTTCCAAATAATTAAACTAAACAATTGTAAGAATTATTTCCATTTTCTGCTAATGCATTTGAAAAACAGAAAACTAGAACTAATGATAAAAATTATTTCCTTTTTAAACTATTTTATTTGACAAACCAAGAGAGAGATGAACAGTTAGAGATAATGCAACTGATAGTGCATTTCTGAACAGATTATCAAAGAAAAATTTTGGAAATAATATAAACACAACAGAACCAGACCATTTCATAACAGCAGTAAAACCAAAAATATGAAAATTGTAAAAGACAATCTAACAATCAGCATGGTTTGATACTTAGTTTTAATCATTTCTGTGGGTACCAAATGCATACAAACAGAAATATTATGGAATTTAATATCCAGACACAAACTATACAATCAAAAATGAATTGGTAAACAAAGTATATTATTAACAATGGGTGATTTTCATACATATGGATCTTATTGGATGTTAAACAGAGTTATTGGGTTACAGCTAGGAATTAATAAACATGTTCCCTTTAGAGGATCATCTTACTTCCAATTAACAGATACAACAGAAATAAGAAAGCTTGTATTAATTTAAAAAAATTATGATCAAAATTGTTTTTGTGGACTATAAAATATGCATTATATCATATAGATAGAAATGCTGTAAGAGTAATAAAGTACAAAAAGGTTAGCCTTGATCTTTATCAGAAAATCCAAAATATTCAATTCCCTCTAGTGCTCCATAATACCCCAAAAATAATGGATTTCATGTATCTGTAAATGTTTGTTATGAAAAAATTGAAGTGTATGAATTAAAAATTACGAAAAGTAAGAAACAAAGACATGTAAGTCTCCTTCATTTTGAAGATGGAGCTAATGCACACTATTGTTGTACAAAATATTTATCTATGCTTGTCTCGAGTCAAATTAGTAAACATACAAAGGCAAAACTTATTTCTGATATATGTTTCCTCAATTCCAGTAATAAATAAGGAATTAGATACTCACAGAAAATATTGTTGAATTAACAAAGCATTAAAAATATAAATGCCAGAGGAAGGATGAAATGTTGGTTTCAAATATTATGAAATTACACAAAAAAAATTATTAGTGATCTTTACTAAATCTAAACGTTTACTGCTGAAGATGGAGAACTTTCAACCAAATCCAGAAAATCAAGCACATTAACCAAGCAGATACTATTATTATCTCAACTACATTAATGGATATTATAAAGGTTTTGTATACAGAGGACCAAATAATCATAAAAATTATTGAATATAAAAAACAAGAAGTAGAAGTAATTGGAAGAATTTATTTGGAAATTGACGAAATCTGACCATTAACAACCAATGAACAATTAACTCATTATGAAACTAACATTTGTATGTAAATGTAGGCTTCTGTGGCCATTGTCGTACAATAACCTTTTTCTAGGTGGAGCCCACATTATCAACTATTAAATTCTGGCAATAGTCGCTTAAATGGTGGAATTTTATAGTTGACAATGTGGCCATAAACCCAGAAGTATTTTATTGACTCTAGAATTTGAACATTGTGTAGATGCCATCATACAGGGAATAATAAAAAGTATATAATTACGATCATTTGCTGAAAAATATATCAATCCATTATGTAATAATTGTAATTTATAATGGAAACATCATGATATTTTACCAATATATTTACTTAAAATTGCTGGATATGATTCATATCAGTAGTTGAGGAACTTGGTTATGATACCAAAAGAAATAAATTTAATACCAAATAATTAAGATGGATGTATTAGTTTTGGTAAGAGGACAATAAGTTTAAAATGAGATTTAATGACACATTTAATTTTATGGCTTCATCACTTGACAAACTTTCATCCAGTTTGCAAATTAGTCAAATGACAAACATTAGAAGTTTTTCTCAGAAGAGTTATCAATTTAGCAATCAAAAAATGTGTACATCCATATGATTTCATAGATACCTGGAAGAAATTTGAAGAGACACAATATCCACCAAAAGAAGAATTTACAATAAACTGAATGATTGTGAAATAAGTGATGAAGTTTATAAACACTTAAAATTATTTTGGAAAAAATTTAATATCAGGAAGCTTGGTAAATATGAACATCTTAAAACAAACACATTGCTTCTGGTTGATTTGTTAGAAAATAGAAAAACTTGTATTAAAGAATATGATTTAGATCAATTTTTGTGTTTTACTGCACATGGTCTATATTTTGATGCAATGTTGAAAAAGACCAGAAAACCACTAGAATTATTAAACAATTATGATGTGATTTTAATGATTGAAAACAGAATAAGAGGTGGTATACAAAGGTTTGTAAAAGATATGTCACAGCAAATAATAAATATATGAATGATTTTGATGATAAAAAGATATGAAATGTTTAAAATACACTCCTGGAAATTGAAATAAGAACACCGTGAATTCATTGTCCCAGGAAGGGGAAACTTTATTGACACATTCCTGGGGTCGGATACATCACATGATCACACTGACAGAACCACAGGCACATAGACACAGGCAACAGAGCATGCACAATGTCGGCACTATTACAGTGTATATCCACCTTTCGCAGCAATGCAGGCTGCTATTCTCCCATGGAGACGATCGTAGAGATGCTGGATGTAGTCCTGTGGAACGGCTTGCCATGCCATTTCCACCTGGCGTCTCAGTTGGACCAGCGTTCATGCTGGACGTGCAGACCGCGTGAGACGACGCTTCATTCAGTCCCAAACATGCTCAATGGGGGACAGATCCGGAGATCTTGCTGGCCAGGGTAGTTGACTTACACCTTCTAGAGCACGTTGGGTGGCATGGGATACATGCGGACGTGCATTGTCCTGTTGGAACAGCAAGTTCCCTTGCCGGTCTAGGAATGGTAGAACGATGGGTTCGATGACGGTTTGGATGTACCGTGCACTATTCAGTGTCCCCTCGACGATCACCAGTGGTGTACGGCCAGTGTAGGAGATCGCTCCCCACACCATGATGCCGGGTGTTGGCCCTGTGTGCCTCGGTCGTATGCAGTCCTGATTGTGGCGCTCACCTGCACGGCGCCAAACACGCATACGACCATCATTGGTACCAAGGCAGAAGCGACTCTCATCGCTGAAGACGACACGTCTCCATTCGTCCCTCCATTCACGCCTGTCGCGACACCACTGGAGGCGTGCTGCACGATGTTGGGGCGTGAGCGGAAGACGGCCTAACGGTGTGCGGGACCGTAGCCCAGCTTCATGAAGACGGTTGCGAATGGTCCTCGCCGATACCCCAGGAGCAACAGTGTCCCTAATTTGCTGGGAAGTGGCGGTGCGGTCCCCTACGGCACTGTGTAGGATCCTACGGTCTTGGCGTGCATCCGTGCGTCGCTGCGGTCCGGTCCCAGGTCGACGGGCACGTGCACCTTCCGCCGACCACTGGCGACAACATCGATGTACTGTGACCTCACGCCCCACGTGTTGAGCAATTCGGCGGTACGTCCACCCGGCCTCCCGCATGCCCACTATACGCCCTCGCTCAAAGTCCGTCAACTGCACATACGGTTCACGTCCACGCTGTCGCGGCATGCTACCAGTGTTAAAGACTGCGCTGGAGCTCCGTATGCCACGGCAAACTGGCTGACACTGACGGCGGCGGTGCACAAATGCTGCGCAACTAGCGCCATTCGACGGCCAACACCGCGGTTCCTGGTGTGTCCGCTGTGCCGTGCGTGTGATCATTGCTTGTACAGCCCTCTCGCAGTGTCCGGAGCAAGTATGGTGGGTCTGACACACCGGTGTCAATGTGTTCTTTTTTCCATTTCCAGGAGTGTATTTAGATACAATCAGTTTACATGGTTATGCTATGAGTCAGTATTTTCCATTGGGAAAATTTGAACCGAGAAAACCACGTTCTTTTGATAGTACAAAAAAAGTGAAGTTTCAAATGCTGATATAATTGGTTATATTTTTGAAGTAGATTCAGAATAAGACAAAGAACTGCATGATTTACATAAGAAGGGACCACTCTCTCCAAAAAATAAAAGTAAGAAGAAGTAAAGAATATAAGTTACTGACTACTTTGACCATCAAACAGAATTAAGTAGTCTACTATAAAATCTTAAACAGTGTCTTTCTCTTGGAATCCGAAGAAATTCTGGTAGTATGTAAAGTACACAAGCGGCAAGACGCAGTCGATATCTTCGCTGCGCAGTGCCAATGGTACTGTTACTGACGACTGTGACGCTAAAGCGGAGTTACTGAACGCAGTTTTCCGAAATTCCTTCACCAGGGAAGACGAATGGAATATTCCAGAATTTGAAACACGAACAGCTGCTAGCATAAGTTTCTTAGAAGTAGATACCTTGGGGGTTGCGAAGCAACTCAAATCGCTTGATACGGGCAAGTCTTCAGGTCCAGATTGTATACTGATTAGGTTCCTTTCAGATTACGTTGATACAATTGCTCCCTACTTAGCAATCATATACAACCGCTTGCTCACTGATAGATCTGTACCTACAGACTGGAAAATTGCGTAGGTAGCACCAGTGTTTAAGAAGGGTATTAGGAGTAATCCATCGAACTACAGACCTATATCATTGACGTCGGTTTGCAGTAGGGTTTTGGAGCATATACTGTATTCAAACATTATGAATCACCTCGAAGGGAACGGTCTATTGATACGTAATCAGCATGGTTTCAGAAAACATCATTCTTGTGCAACGCAGCAAGCTCTTTATTTGCACGAAGTAATGGCCGCTATCGACAGGGGATCTCAAGTTGATTCCGTATTTCTAAATTTCCGGAAAGCTTTTGTCACCGTTCCTCACAAGCGACTTCTAATCAACCTGCGGGCCTATGGATTATTGTCTCAGTTGTGCGACTGGATTCGTGATTTCCTGTCAGGAAGGTCGCAGTTCGTAGTAATAGAGGGCAAATCATCGAGTAAAAACTGAAGTGATATCAGGTGTTCCCCAGGGAAGCGTCCTGGGACCTTTTCTGTTCCTGATCTATATAAATGACCTGGGTGACCATCTCAGCAGCTCTCTTAGGTTGTTCGCAGATGATACTGTAATTTACTGTCTAGTAAGGTCATCCAAAGACCAGTATCAGTTGCAAAGCGATTTAGAAAAGATTGCTGTATGGTGTGGCAGGTGGCAGTTGACGCTAAATAACGAAAAGTGTGAGGTGATCCACATGAGTTCCAAAAGAAATCCGTTGGAATTCGATTACTCTATAAATAGTACAATTCTCAAGGCTGTCAATTCAACTAAGTACCTGGGTGTTAAAATTACGAACAACTTCAGTTGGAAAGACCACATAGATAATACTGTGGGGAAGGCGAGCCAAAGGTTGCGTTTCATTGGCAGGACACTTAGAAGATGCAACTAGTCCACTAAAGAGACAGCTTGCACTACACTCGTTCGTCCTCTGTTTGAATATTGCTGCGTGGTGTGGGATCCTTACCAGGTGGGATTGACGGAGGACATCAAAATGGTGCAAAAAAGGGCAGCTCGTTTTGTATTATAACGTAATAGGGGAGAGAGTGTGGCAGATATGATACGTGAGTTGGGATGGAAGTCATTAAAGCAAAGACGTTTTTCGTAACGGCGAGATCTATTTACGAAATTTCAAACTTTCTCTTCTGAATGCGAAAATATTTTGTTCAGCCCAACCTACATAGGTAGGAATGATCATCAAAATAAAGTAAGAGAAATCAGAGCTTGAACAGAAAGGTTTAGGTGTTCGTTTTTCCCGCATGCCGTTCGGGGGTGGAATGGTAGAGAGGTAGTATGATTGTGGTTCGATGAACCCTCTGCCAAGCACTTAAATGTGAATTGCAGAGTATGCATGTAGATGTAGATGTAGAATGAATATAACCAAATTACATTAAGTCTTAAAATTTAAACAATATACTTGATTGAAGTAATATATAGATTTGAATACTCAAATGAGCATACAACTGAAGAGTGATTTTGAAAAATGATTTCTTCAGATTTATGAATAATTCTGTTTTTCTTAAGACATAGAAAAATATAAGAAACAGAGCGGTTATAAGAATCATTTTCAGATGGTGGAAAGTGTGATAAGTTAATTTCCAAGCCTAATTTTAAACAGAGAACTATATTGAATGAAAATCATTTTGCAATTCATATCAATATGACAAAAATTATATTGAATAATCCTATCTATGTTGGCATTGGTATACTTGATTTATCAAAAGAATTGATTTATGATTTTCACAATAAAATAATGGAACCAAAATATGGAAAAAATTTCATTTGTGCTATCAAGATAAAGACAGTTACACATACCATATGTAAACTGTATATTTGTATGAAAACATCAAATCAATGACTGATTATACAAGTGATTATATGTCAGACAATATGTATGGGATTCCACATGTATATAAGAAAGTCTTAGGAAAAATGAATGGCGAATGTAATGGGAAAATAATGAAATGATATTGTGGTTTGAGAGCAAAAATTTATGATTACAAAGTTGGTGATTAAATATAGAAAAAATCTAAAGAACTTAAGAAATGTATTGTTAAAAATAGAATCAGCTTAGAAGGTTATAAATATTGCATGTTTAACAATGGAGAACAGTAAAGAAGAATTAATAAGTTTTGAAGTGAAAAACATGAACTCTATACAGTTGATATAAGGAAGGAAGCACTGAGTCCCCATGATGATGAAAGATATGTTTTGGAAAATAAAATAGATACATTACCATGTAGATGATATACATTACTCAGATGGTTTTCATAAAATATATCTTCTGTAAAAATGTTTTGATAAATGAATGAGAGAACACAGAAAATGATTTTACTGTTTCTAGTTTTTTAAACTATTATTTAAGAAAAATAAATAATTATTTCCTTAATAAAAATTTTTCTGTATGAATGGAAGCATTTCTGAAGAAGTTCACCAGTGTCAGCAACTCCAAAGAGTTTAAAAAAGTAAGCAAGCTAGAAGTAAGCGTTTTATATAGCATTACTTGGTGTGTATATTTAAACACTAGATATGGAAAGACAATTTGTTTCAAACTTAATAATGAGTTTGGAATTATTTTAGGAGACACATATTTGAATTTAATGAGTGGATGGGATTTTCAGTATGTTGAAAACGAAAATTTAAAACTGAGATACGAATTAATGAAGAAAATTAAAAATAATGATGAGTTTCATGGTATAGAATTCACTCGGTATAATTTTTTAAACTCTTGTTTTCTTTTACATTTTATAATCATTAGATGGACAATACCAAACAGCTAAAGCCTGTGGGTACTGTCTGAAGGAAAAGAATATCAAAGAAGTTTATAGATATCGAACAGATGGAAACTGTTGGATTTGTAAACAATGTAAAAAGCAAAAGGGTTCTAAAATCGTAACATGTGAATGTGGTAGAACTGTGTCCAAAAACATTTATGAAAAACAGTACATAAAAATGTTATTGCTGCTAAAGAAGAAAGAATTATGAACATTTTGGGCAAGGGATAGAAAATGTAAATAAAGTTGAAACTTCCTGGCAGATTAAAACTGTGTGCCGGACCGAGACTCGAACTCGGGAACTTTACCTTTCGTGGGCAAGCACGCTATCATCTGAGCACCCCAAGCACGACTCATGCCCCATCCTCACAACTCCACCAGTACCTCGTCTCCTACCTTCCAAACTTCATAGAAGCTCTCCTGGTTCTACTTATTTTCTTACATTCACTTTTTGTAATAAAACACACTAAACTAGTGAGCCAGTAAATGTTAACAGGAATTCCTCTTTGTGAGAATGATTTAATTTTTTTTCTTAGGAACACCTTTTATAAAAAATATATCAAATTTATTTTCTTGCGTGCACCTTTTGTAGGAAAAAATATTTTTTTATAATAAGTGAATGTGATAAATAAATATTAATTTTTCTTCATTTTCTGAGCAATTTATTATGAAAAATGCGTATTTACTGAAAATAAGTAGGTTAGACCTAAAAGATTGGCCAATAGTAATGAAAATCGGTAGGTTGCAGGTAAGATTTAGTGAGGTAGTGAACGAGAGAGAGAAACAAACGAGAGAGCTAGGTGACGGAAACTGAGCTAGAACCTACCGACTTTCAACACAGCAGCCAAACAGCCCACTGAAGCTACTGTACATCCAACCTCAGCTGCACGGACGCATCACTGCTGTTCCGGGGTGCGTCACAGCTTGGTGGTACACCGGCGCAAGGAGCGTGAGAGCTGCTAGCCTTCGCTCTCTGGATGACATTTTCCTGCGGACTGCAGGCTGCCGCCAGCAGGAACGGTGCCGGGTCGCGAACTCGCGGCCTGCCGGCCGTCGGTCTGCGGGCAATGAATTAGCTGTCCATTCTGGTGGCCGGAGCTGCTCAGGTTCATTACAACGACGGTGGTCGGCTGTTTCCCTTCGGCGCTCTACATGGGGTCCACAATTGGTGCTTGAGAGAGCAATCAGTCGTGTTCCGGGTTGTGGGCACAGTCAACGAACCCGACGACTTCACAGACGTGGCGCGAGTGGGATCGGTACGTCCGAAGGTCTGGGCAACCAGACGCTGAGGCTGCAGATGTGGCATTCGTCTTGTTGCTGACCCACGCTTACTGCACGGCGCCCCTGCCGAGTTCAGCCCTAGAGCAGCTGTGTACTGTGGATGTAATAAAGTCAATGACACACTTGCTGTGTTACTCTGCACACTTTGGCTTAAGTCATCTCTCTCTCCCATACCTCAACTCTGTCGTTCTGAAATATTACAACCCCTGAGCTCTGGGGGTTGCAACCATATGCAAATACGTTTTTCTATTGTTTATTCAAATTTCTTTAAACGATCTTTAAAAGATCTTTTAATTTAATGTAAATAATTATTACACTCAAATATTTTTTTTTTTTCAAATGGTTCAAATGGCTCTGAGCAATATGGGACTTAACATCTGAGGTCTTCAGTGCCCTAGAACTTAGAACTACTTAAACCTAACTAATATAACGATATCACACACATCCATGCCCGAGGCAGGATTCTAACCTGCGACCGTAGCGATCTGAGACTGAAGCGACTAGAACCAATCGGCCACACCGGCCGGCTTATTATTTATCCTTGTAGTAGCAAGAATGTTAGTCGCGTAATTCCAATGCAAATATGTTTTCCATATGTACGGCACATTTTGTTAAAGAACTTTAAATCACCTATGTAGTTTAAGTAAATAAATACTACCCTGTGTTTCTGTAGTTCGGGAAACAGTTGGGAAACGTTAGGGAAAGTTAGGTGCTTTTGTGAATTTGACAAAGAGTAAACTGTAGCGATAGGAATGCGACTGGGTAATGAGTGCGTAACGTCAGAGTGTATGAGCAGTAGGCATTACAGTATCAGCCACAAAACAGTGTGGAAGTTTGAAGCTCACACAAGACTACACTTGTTCCAACACGCAGATTACGATGTAAGCGGCAGATGAAATAAATATCCTGCCCTATAACCGATCAAAGCAAATCAAAGTGCTCTCGTAATTGCTGGTGTTAATGTAGAATTTTCGATGACATCAACGACGTCGTCTCAGCGGCATCGACAACTATGAAGACTTTTCACATTCAGATTAGGTGAGAACTTTTACAATGCATATGCAGTGACTTTTGTAGTTAGTTTCCTTAGAAATAATGTTACTTATGCACACTGCTAGGCTTTTGCTCTACTTATTCACCTCAATTATTGTTACCAGCGTCCTATACCATTCTTGATGTAATATAAATTTAATATAAAAGAGTGTTATTACTATTTAACAATTAGAGACTCTAAATATAACTTCAGTTTGTGATTAAAGATCTAGTTAATTTAAATACAGTAAAATTGGCAAAGCGTCGGTAAAAAGGATAACTATAATTGTATCAATTTAGCTCCTTAAAAATTATTGCCTTAAAGTGTTTCGTATTCCGACGTTGTGACCGTTTTGGTTGGTTTTTTAACGCAAATATTTTCGAATTACTTGAAGACTGAAATGCTGTAAGCTTTATTTGGAATAATGATGGGGGTATCCTATGTAGGTAAACGTTACCGAC
The DNA here is from genome assembly GCF_023898315.1 of Schistocerca nitens. Taxonomy (NCBI): domain Eukaryota; kingdom Metazoa; phylum Arthropoda; class Insecta; order Orthoptera; family Acrididae; genus Schistocerca; species Schistocerca nitens. The sequence continues at coordinate 314,017,955 of NC_064621.1, read as the reverse complement.
ACGTAATGCAGTCTAATGATTTCAGTAACGATTGATAACACGTCATTCCAGGTTAATACGCCTCATTTTCTTTAATGTTTTAAATGCATTAGCATCATTTCTTTTCATTATTTAGTGATTTTTTTCTTTTCGTTAGTTGCGCTAACTACTACGTCAGTCTAGACGCGTGATAATTACTGTTCTGAGAACCTAGTGGCTGACTAAGAAAGTTTGTCCAAATATACTGGCGATCATTTTAGGATAATCTTGTTTAATTGCTGTGGATTAATAAAAATTTCATGGTATCTTTTAATTTATCTTTTTCATGTGTGGTTTGAAATGCCTCATAACATTTATTCAAAATTTACGCAAGAAGAGAGTGAAGTAAGGCAAAGGCGATTATGGTCGTTTTTGGCAAAATCGATTAGAGGGGTAACGGAAGGAGGGGATTTGGGGGGGGGGGGAGAGAGGCGGGGAAGGTCGAGAGTTCAAAGACATACTTAATCACTAATTATGCATTTTACAATAGTCCCTCAAGCAAACATATTCTGTTACGTTGATTAGAGTTCAAAATTGATCGCTATTCCCATACAAAATAAAGACCATTAACATAGAGGAAAACGGCCTTCGCTTTAAGAGTGCTTCTCAAATTACTATGAAATTTTGGTTTGAGTTTATTATTCTAAAGCGCTTCATTGCAGTGAGTAGAATCTCCTCTATAGAAGCCATAGAAATCTCTTTAAACACCGTAACAAGTTTTCGATGAAATAAGATTTGGTTGGTCAAATTGCTTTTGCTGCATGTTGGCAATTGGGAAGAACGAAACAGTAAGCACTCGTTAAAAACGCACTGAATACAGTGCTAAGCAAGGCAGTAAGCAGTACTTCAACATGAAAAGAAAAAGTTTAATCAGTTTCTGTAATTAGATACCATTGTTGTAATCAATCCGTTTTGGTCTCAAGGGACAAAGAGTAATTAAAAAGTGTAAGTAAAGGAAGATGTTTCTTCTAACTTACTATAGACGTAAACTTGATTCATAGAGTAAACAATGTACAGTTCACAGATGAATAAACTAAGTAAGAAATTATTTTCTGCTCTACAGCGATTGGCTATTTTCAAAAGTCAAAGACCCATTCGGATTCCTTTTCGCTATCTATACACTGAGGCGTATCACAACCTGCCGCACTGGATAGATTTGTCTCCTCAGCCTAGCTGAAAGTTTGGTGTTGACTTTCTGAATTACATCTTTTCCAAACAGCTAGAATGAAATACAGAACTTTGCTTCTTTACGGCGCCCTGTTTCTTCTCGGGCATAATAAAGACTGATACTGTAAACTTCCTGGGTATCTTTACGGCCTTTTGTGTGCTTTCTGCGCCACGAAAGTAAATTGTAACAGAGCCGCTATTTAACTTGCGCGAAATGGCCAAACAAAGAAGTTTACTTAGACCCAGTGAAGCGCAAACGCTGGAATTTATCTTAGCTGGCTCGACTGCAAAGTCGCGCCGATTGAAATTAATAGCGGTCTGCCGGCCAGATACCTACAATGGGGACGTGGGCACTAGCACCTCACAAGGGCGTTGGGAGGCGGCAAACGCAGCAGCAGCAGGAAGTTCATCATATCCCCAGGCTTCTACGAACACCCGATTACACTTAGTGAACACTAAGAAAAAGAATTAAAGTGATTAATAATACTCCTGCTCAAGTAGATAACGACGCCACCGCTGTCACGTGAATATGGAATCGATGGCGTTAGAAGGTCCATACACACTGTTGTGCAAGGTCACAACTGTCCCTCTCAACTAGCGCCCGAGAAGACAGACATACTTTTCTCTCGGGCGCAAGGAATCGTAGACTCGTCACGGACCTTAAGTCACGAAATATCTTTCTCTGCAGCAAGAATCCTTTCGACACTGTGTGATGACTTCAATAGCACCACGGCGTCCATAGTGGCGGCTTCTCTTAACACGATAGTAGAGAGTGGTCACAGGCAATTTTGTGCCCAACGGCAACATAGACCAAGGGAAAGACAACACATCGTGCTTTCGGAATAGGGTCAGCTCTGTGTACAGGATCACGACAGACGCGGCTCGACCGTGACGCTTCGAGGTAAATGAACGTTACCTAGTGTACTGGATACAATGGAGTGCGGTACACAATCACTCCTGGTTCGAATAGCGTGTTATAAGTACACTTCTAACTTTCTAGGGCCCGTGGCTGTGCTATGCCTTCGAGGTCTCCGTGACGCTATCTTTCATAAAGATAGCACGAGACGGCATGTTTCCCGTCCTTTTCTGATTTAAAGGGTGTTCGACTGTTGCACAGGCCAGCACGCTCTCGCGATCCCTCACCTAGTAAAAACTTTCGGAAATGGGGTGCCGAGAGGGTGTCCCGCTGCCAGAACTGCAGCTGATGGACTCTGACACAGCACTGTAACAGCATGGAATGAAGACATCGTAACTCTCAGCCGAGTAAAGTTCAGACTGATGCCCAGTCAGGCTGGAACCATAGTGCTGCCAAAGGTGACTGCTCTGTGAACTAAATTTGGCACCTTGTGTGCCTGAAATCAGAAGAAACTCTTTGTTTCACTTGGTAAAATCTTTTTAAAGCCAAGTTCGCATAAATATTTCTTTATTACTAGCAACCTGTTTCGACATAATTTGCTGTTTTCTTCATGTCTTCAAAAATTTGTGTTGTAAAATGTGTTCATTTCTGAGATTGACCTTATGCCTAGTTGTCATGCAGATAAAATGTAGCACATAATATAAACGTTTGTCGTAAGCAGAACATTTAAAATCAAGAAAAGCCTTGAGCACATTGTCATGTTCATAGACGAAGGCCTCACAGAATTTAGCATTATGAGACTTGCTACTGTGTTTGTTATGAACTAACAGTCGTCTGTGAGAAGTACATAATTGGACACGGGTATGCGCACATGGTGCTTCTTGATTTTAAATGTTTTATTTATGGAGAATGTTTATATTACGTGCTACGTTTTATCTACACGACAACTAGACGTGAGGTCCAACTCAAAATGAAAACATTTTATAACACAAATTTTTGAAGGCCTAAAGATAATGGCAAAGTCTGTCGAAACAGATTGTTTATAACGAAGAAATATTTATGGGATCTTGGCTTTAGGAAGATTTTACCAAGTAAAACAGAGCGCTCTTTTAATTAGCACGATAAAAACTATGAATTTAATATACTAAGAAAAAACGTAATTAAATTTATGTGATTGCAGGCACACAAGATCCCAAATGTATTACACAGAGCGGCCACCTTCAGCAGCTACTATGGCTCTACCTGGTTGGGTATCGATTTGATGTTAGCTTAAATGACAGGTACGGTATCTCCGTTCCTTGCTGTTTCAATGCTGCGTCAGAGGGCATCGAGAAACATAGAAACGGTAACCATTTCATTCTATACACCAATCATCAAGTCCCAGTTTACTGAACTGACATCTTCAACAATTCGGTTCTCCATATCTTGAAGAGTAGGTGCCATAGATGGGAAAACGATTCTGTATTTTATGTACTCACACAGAAAAAAAAAAATCCCGAGGTGTCACGGCTGGTGACCTGGGAGGCTAAAAGCGATGAACAAGATGTTGTTGTCCACCTCTTCCTATCTTTCATAGTGGGATGGTGTTGTTAAGATAACGCTGCCACTCAAGGCGAAAATAAGCCATGCATAATAAGGAAATTATTGGAATCGTTGTGAAACTAAGGAAGCAACTATACATGCAGCATGTATGACATTCATGTCACAGTTTCCTCCGCAAAAGAAAGGTTCATAAATTTTGTTAAAAGAAATCGCACAGAAAACACCCAGTTTTGGTGAGACTGTTTCGTTTTCGACGGCAACAAATGGTTCAAATGGCTCTAAGCACTATGTGACTTAACATCTGATGTCATGTCTCCTAGACTTAGAACTACTTAAACCTAACTAAACTAAGGACATCACATCACATCAGTGCCCGATGCAGGATTCGAACATGTGACCGTAGCAGGCGCGCGGTTCCAGACTGAAGCGCCTAAAACCGCACGGTCACAGAGGCCCGCTAGATGGGAACGCCAGTGTTTTACTATCCCAAAATTCCTATATTTCAGCGGTTCAGCTCACCCGCTACGTGAAACGTCGTCTGGTCCGGAAAGAGGAGTAGCACCAATGAAGGGTGCTCTGCCATATCATGGAGAATTGAAATGCGGAATTTGTGTCTGCTGTTAGGTCGTCAGGACGCAGTTGTTGCAATGACCCCTACTTGTTATGCTTCATAAGCAGGTATTGTTTCAGAAAACGCTGCACCTTTATTTGAGGAAGTTGAAGCTTTTGGTCTGCCCGCCTTGTAGACTACAGAAGTCTCCGTGTGGACCCATCTCGGATACGCTCGATATTATCGTCAGACGTACGTAGCCGAAGAGTGCTCTTCCATTTGCGTATGCAACCAACCTCAAAATATTTCTTAATCCAGTTATAAATCTGCTTGTGAAGAGATGGCATCCTGTTGGATCGAAGAGGCGAAATGCACGTTGCACTTCAACAATGGACTGACTTTGCGGAAATTCCGACACACAAAATGATTTCTCCTGTGGTGTAGTCGCCATGTTCCCACTAACAAAAGTGCCGTTGTCCCACGGCTTTGAATATTTCTGTATCCAGTAACATGGACAATGTGTAACTCTCCTTTATGGTTTGTCTATAATTTGCAATTGAGATGTGTTCTTTCTTTTTCAATCACCCGCTATTTAACACTAGAACGACGGAGTTTCTGACTTTCCTAAAGTTAGTTTCATATTTGACGTGAACCGGTACTTTTTTTAGTGTTTGTTATCCTTACTTTATTTATAGTAATCAAAACATTTATTTACAATTATAAATATTAATTACTAATTTATCTGAACAACAATGTATCATAAAAAATTATTGTTGCTACTGCAAACAAGTTTCTTAACTATAGATTTTAGCATATTAACTATTCATAGAACCTTCTAGACACATTTAGTATATTTGGTCCATTTTACTCTCACACGTGTTTCACAAACAGCTGTGTATTACTTTCCACTCAAGTCATTTGAAGCTGCTAGATGCACTTGGCCACGTGATTTCTGTTTCACGTGCACATTTTCCACACATGGCTTTGTGACGCTTTGCACAGTTTTCGCTGGTCTTGTTGTCTTTGCTCAGGCTGGTTCGGCTCTTCCTCCGCTTTCTACGTGGTTTCGGTCCCATATCCACTTCCTTTGCTTGATGTTCTTGCTCTGTCATTCCCTTGAGTTCATTTGCCAGATGAAGTATGAACTTCTTCCTTTTCATTTTCTACTTCGTTACTATGTTATAGATGACCCACCCATTTATTGCTGTCATGTCCACTATATTGTGGAAGACATGCATTGGCCATCTCCTCCATGCAACCTTCATAGTATATTTATGGGTCATTTGATCGACACATCCACCCCCTACTTTGTTGCATTGTAGAAAGTTACGGTTTCAGGTATTTTCTTTCTTTCCTTCCTTGCTTATTGCTACTTCAGCATGCAGCGTACTCAGAAGAATGAAATTTTTATATTCTTCTTTCCTTGGTACACAGTGAAGGAGTGGTCTTGGTTGCCGCTATTGTACAGTATTGTGGTGGAGTGAATTTCAGCATTCGGTTTCCTTACTTCATGGGAGATTTCATGGCGGATCTTGTTCAGTGTACCAACTAATGAAGTTTTCTTTTCTTTGAGCTTTTGGCAAGTCGAAGAGACGTAAAGTAATTGCCTGTGGTCACATTTATTCTTTGATTTACTAATGGATCCATGAGACGCAGAACGAAGTACTCTCCAGGTGGTAGCTACTGTCTATGCGTGTCCTCATTTCCGAGGTATATACTTTGTCGTTACATCAACGGCCAACTAGAATTTGAGACCATATTTGTCTGGTTTGTTGGACATGAACTGAGTAAACGTGCATCTTGCTTTGATTGGTAACAGTTACTCGTCAATGGTTATATTTTCTCCAAAGTGGTACAGTCGAATATTGTTTTCAATTAAATTTGCCCGAATTTCAGATAGAAGAGCGAATTTGTTGGCTGCCCGGCGTTCAGCCCAGTTTGATTTTTCATCAAAACGGAGAAATTTGAGAAGCCAATGAAATCTGTGCTTTGGCATCACGTCCTTGATAAAAGCAGACACCCCAAGAGTGTGACCAGAGATCATCCACAGACATACCTTTTGTGTGCAATACATCCCGAACGTACATGATGGCTATCAGTTTCACCAGTTGCTCAAGTGACACAGTCCACTCATTTTTTGGTAGTTTTCGAGCATCTGATTCTGTGTATTTCTTCATGAGACGTACCATTGCTTCATCAAAAATAGGACGGAAGGCACTGATGACAGAGCTATCTACTCGTTGGTAACCATAAGCAATGGGTCCTTCTCTCTCCTTCAGTACATTCACAGCTGACAGCCTTCCAGAAGATAAATAATTTCCAATCTGCCACACGGTTCCATCCCTTGCAGTTATCTTTGTAGTCGCTTCCAGCTGTACCTGTTGTGGTAGAAGAGGTGATGATTCACGTATATCCGCACCTGAATCCTCTTTCATTAATCGCCCCTTGTTCACAATGTCTTTATCTTCATTTGTGTCAGGTACATAACCATCATCATCATCAGCGAAGTCAGTTTCAGATTCATCTTCGGAATTCTCTAAGAGATGTATCACTTCTTTTTCAGAAAGTCCACGCTCACGATACATGTTACAAAACGCGTTTCACGGGCAAAAAAGGCCTGAGTGACGCAACATTAGCTATGGCGAGCTAGAAGTTGAACCTGCCAGGTTGCAACACTGAGGAGCAACTGTCTGCGTTACTGCTCAATGTTTCCATTGTACCGCTGGATAATTTACTTACATTCAGAGGGGAAATAAACCGGGGTCGAAGTGACCCCTACCGCCGTTCTAGGTATACTGAATGAAATGGCAAAGAAAATATAAAAAAAATTGTAAATGCTAAAAAATCTTCAGAAAGAAGAGAAAAAATTAGAAAAATTCATATAATTTCATTAACGTAGTAAGTAAACTGGATTTGACAATGAACGATAAATGTATGGCAGAGGTCATTTTGACCCCTTCCCCCCTTCTAGTGTTGATGTATATGAGAGGCAGCAATCAATGCACCTTCCACACAATTTTGTGATGATTCTGTCGTTTTATCCGGCTTCAGCAGAGTGTCTTTTCTCTGCGTGTGTCTTCCGATCGAGGGAAGATCACGCTGGGGAACGAATTTGAGCTGTTTTTTAAATCTTCTATTACATTTGAAACTCAGCATACATTGTATCTGTACTAAATGACAATCGCTAGATTGAATGAATGTGGATCTGATTGCAAATCCATGCAACTTGGTCAATTCACGCCGACTTCCTTGGTTTAAATTTGCAGCAAACGGCCTGGGAACGGCAGCTAAGTTCAACCTTAGGACCTGGCTTGATGCGCCTCCGAGGAGGAGAGTCGGAGCGTCACCTGCACGGTTTCACGTAGGCGGTGCCTTCGCAATTGGCTCCTTCACAGTCACGTGCGAGCGACGCGTTGCATCAAAGTTTCGACATAAAATAAAATAAATGTCGTGTGACTAGGGCCTTCCGTCGGGTAGACCGTTCACCGGATGCAAGTCTTTCGATTTGACGCCACTTCGTCTGCTTGCGCGTCGATGGGGATGAAGTGATGATGATTAGGACAACACAACGCCCTGTTATTGAGCGGGAAAATCTCCGACCCAGCCGGGAATCGAACCCGGGCCCTTAGGATTGACATTTTGTCCCGCTGACCACTCGGCTACTGGGGGCGGATTATTTTGGACATTAAACCGTTGGAAAAAATTTTTGAGGGCGAGTAAACTGGTGTCTCTCGTGTCTTCTGATTAGAGGAGACACCTGTTACCACTGTAGGACTTCAACCATGACTATTCAGCTACTGCTAGAATATGGTGGTGACTATTGTGTGATTTTTTGGGTCTTTACTTGTGAGGATATGTGCGTCCCTGTGGGGCCCTTGATCCAACGTAATCTTGCGTAATAATGAAGGTTGTTTATCCTAATGTAATTGTAACAGAGAAGCCTCGGAGCCCCAAAATCTCCAATAACGATTTTAATGGAAGTACTGTACCCCACGATTGGATCGTCATTTACCATTTATTGCACACAAAATGATTTACTCCTAAAGGGTTTAAGAATTGCAACAGGCAATAAGCTTACATGAAAATATGTAGGTTCTCTTTAAGGGGACCACACCGTGGTTCAGGTCGAAAAAAATCGATTTTCGGTTATCATCATATTTCGATAGATTAAGGCTTTTCTGAAAAGGATTTTGCGGATTTTTTTTCGAGCATTTAAAGAGCATTTTCCCACCACGTGTGTTTATGTGCCAAGTCAATTTTTCTGTCACCCACTGTCAACTCACTCACTGTCAACTCTAAGCCATACGGAGATGTCGTTATTATCAAAATAGAATGTGTAGACCATGTTCAAAAACATTTGGGAACAAGACTAAGAAAACTAACTGTTGATATGAGAGGAAAAAAATTCGAAGATGAAAAATTGTTGACCGGACAGTGTCAATGAACTAAAACTGAAATAGAAAACTTGCACGTATACTATGGGCAGGCAATTACGAGAAATAAAGAAAATCTAGAGGAAATGAAGAGAGATGTTTGGGCCATATTCTTCCGTAAGTCCTCTACTGATGATAAGCCATGTCATGGATTGTATCCGTCAGGAGAAAATCCGTGGTGCAAATACAATAGGGCATAGGCAACTGGAGAATCTTATTCTCACCAGCAATCTCTCACTGCTGCTGTTATTACCGTAATTAAACTTATTTTCAGAGACTTGGCTCATCCTGACCTTCTAAGGAAATGTCTTCATGGGCTGACACGGAACCAAAATGAATGTTTCAACAACACAATTTGGAACCATTCTTTACAGACGAATGGAAAAACTGGTAGAAGCCGATCTCGGGGAGATTCCGTAGAAATATTGAAACACCTGAGGCAATACTGACCCTACGACTTATCTTAGAAGCTAGATTAAGGAAAGGCAAACCTTCGTTTCTAGCATTTGTAAACTTAGAGAAAGCTTTTGACAACGTTGACTGCAATAGTCTCTTTCAAATTCTGAAGGTGGCAGGGGTAAAATACAGGGAGTGAAAGGCTATTTACAGTTTGTACAGAAACCAGATGACGGTTATAAAAGTCGAGGGACACGAAAGGGAAGCAGTGGTTGTAATTTTTCCTCCTATCTATGTAATTATGTAGTTCTCAATTCGTTCGCGCAATCAATCGTTGATAATAGGATACACAGTCATAGCTCAGTCACTCAAAATGATTCAGAAATTTTACTTGTTAGAATGAAATCAGGCGATGATTCTTCTGCTCTGCAGGCTCGTGCTTTGCGGCAGTCTGCTAATCTGTACAAATAAAATGCCTCGTAATTTTGGGAGCGTTGTATAATCAGTCGGGAAACTTCAGATTAAGCGCATATTTGGCTTTGATGAAGTTTAACCCTCCGAAGAAGTAATGGAGCTCTTGGATTACTTCGTATCAGTTATCCTTTGTCATAAATCGCAATATTCAGATTAAAATTCTTCAAACAAAGCTCAGGCTAATCGGCACGAAGACAATCTCGGAAGCTTTTTTTTTCTAACAACCACCAGAGAGAGTACTACAAAGAATAATTATGCGCTCATGGCATAGCTATTGTATGAAACTACTTTGCGCAAGGATTCTGCGAGTATGAAGATAGAAAATTAGTAAACGCCATTCAAGGGTAGAATTGTATCAAAATAGTTCATCGAATATAAAGAGATATTACATGGTTGGGAAGGGAGTGAGACAGGGTTGTAGCCTCTTCCCGATGTTATTCAATCTGTATATTGAGCAAGCGGTGAAGGAAACAAAAGAAAAATTCGGAGTAGGTATTAAAATCCATGGAGAAGAAATAAAAACTTTGATATTCTCCGATGAGATTGTAATTCTGCCAGAGACAGCAAAGGACTTGGAAGAGCAGTCGAACGGAATGGATAGTGTATTGAAAGGAGGATATAAGATGAACATCAACAAAAGCAAAAGGTGGATAATGGAATGTAGTCGAATTAAGTCGGGTGATGCTGAGTGAATTAGATTAGGAAATGAGACACTTAAAGAAGTAAAGGAGTTCTGCTATTTGGTGAGCAAAATAACTGATAATGGTCGAAGTAGAGAGGATATAAAATGTACACTGCCAACGGCAAGGAAAGCGTTTCTGAAAAAGAGAAATGTGTTAACATCGAGTATAGTTTTAAGTGTCCGGAAGTCGTTTCTGAAAGTATTTGTATGGAGTGTAGCCATGTATGGAAGTGAAACATGGACGATTAATAGTTTGGATAAGAAGAGAATAGAAGCTTTTGAAATGTGGTGCTACAGAAGAATGCTGAAGATTAGATGGGTAGATCATGTAACTAGTGAGCAGGTATTGAATGTGCTTGGGGAGGAGAGAAATTTGAGGCCCAACTTGACTAGAAGAAGGGATCGGTTGGTAGGACATGTTCTGAGGTATCAAGGGATCATCAATTTAGTATTGGAGGGCAGCGTGGAAGGTAACAGTCGTAGAGAGAGACCAAGAGATCAATACACTAAGCAGATTCAGGAGGGTGTAGGTTGCAGTAGTTACTGGGAGATGAAGAAGCTTGCACAGGATAGAGTAGCATAGAGAGCTGAATCAAACCAGTCTCAGGACTGAAGACCACAACAACAACAACAATTTGGAACCGCCTTCCTAAAACTGTATTTGTAGGCATGCATACAATGAAACTAGGCGTTCATGATGCTGTTATTACATTCAGTTGTGGTAATTTTTAAAAGTTTTGGGTACTGTAAAAGCTGGGATTTAATCCTGGTGAAAATATTATCACTGGGCTGCCACACTGCGATAAAATGAGGATAGCTAATGCAGACAGGTCTGCATCTAATATGGCCAAGAAAGCCAGACAAACATCCAGGAAGGTGGAAAAGAATCTGGAAGACTTGCTAGAGGCCACAGAAGGGCCATCATATGCAGTAGGACAGTTTTAGTTACTGTAACGAATTTCTAAAGTTTTTTCTTTAAATTCAATGTCCTGCTAACTACAATTTTCCGTACATATGCCCCATTATATCAGAAACTATCATAGATAAATGAATGAAATTTTCAGAGACCCTGCATAACATAAATAGCCACCTCTCATACTATGTTCATTAATATTCCCCCATTAGGAAGTTCAGAAAAAATATTTTCTGCAGAAGAAACTTAATATTTTTTGTCAATAAATTAAAAAAAGTATTTCTTAAAAACTGTAAAATGGATGTAGCAGATTTTAGTATAGTTGATTCTATTAGCATTATGTAAGATACAGTAAAAATATTAAGGTACTGTATCAAATCATGTTTTTCAGAAATGGTCAAATAGTTGCCTAAATTAACGTGGGTTAGATAGGCAGGGTGTGTTCCCCTTAAACTGAAACAGAGTTAACGATTTTGAAACAACAACATAACAATGTGAAGCTTTCATACAGAGAAAGATGTCAGTTTCATTTAAAGAAACATACTGATTTATTGAATCGATCTTAACAATAAGCTCTTAGAGGGAAAGAGATCAGTACATAATACTTCATTTCAAATGAAAATTTTAGAACTATTAACAAGCTGTCGAAAGTTGAACGACAATCCTCATAACTTATTAACGAAATTTAATGAGCCCCAAGTGGCGCAGTCATACTAATAATAATTCGCCCATACAAGGAACAAGATGATGCCAATATAAGACAAGGACTTAATCCAGGAAACGAGGGATCACAACACGTGCTTATTAGAATAATTTTGAACAATGCATGATAATCGCTGTTAGCGGCGGCAAGTGAACCCCTCACCCCGTAGTCTATGTGAATACCACAGACGAAATTCGTGATGCTTACGGACGTTTTTGGAAACCATTAACATATGAAAATTTTTTCCTTGAGAAATGTCCGCAGCTCGTGGTCTTGCGGTAGCGTTCTCGCTTCCCGCGCACGGGGTCCCAGGTTCGATTCCCGGCAGGGCCAGGGATTTTCTCTGCCTCGTGATGACTGGGTGTTGTGTTGTCCTAATCATCATCATTTCATCCCCACCGACACGCAAGTCGCCGAAGTGGCGTCAACTCGAAAGACTTGCACCAGGCCAACGGTCTACCCGACGGGAGGCCCTAGCCACACGGCATTCCCATTTTTCCTTAAGAAATATAAAAATACAACAGTAAAAAATACACCAATCTCAATATGCAACCAGAAGGTATGGTAATAAGCAAAATAAATACATTTCTATTTAACACAGCATTTATCAGCCTCTTGGAGAGCGTCATACACTCCAAAATTGCGTCCAGGATTCTGAGATACAGTACAAAACATATACGACTTATCTTGTATATGAATTCTGTACGCGGAGTGGGCTCCAATCACACAATGGTAGACACAGTTAATGCGAAGGATACGGAAGGAAGTCGGCCGTGCCCTTTCAAAGGAGCTCTCCTGACATTCACCTGAAGCGATTTAGGAAAATAACGGAAAACCTAAATCAGAATGGCCGGACGCGGGTTTGAACTGACGTCCTCCCAAATGCTAGTCCAGTTTTAAACCAATGTGTCCCTCGCTCCGTCTTAGTCCGGCCCCAAGTTAAAATCTGCAGGAAGTTTCATATCAGCGCACACTCCGCTGTAGAGCGAAAATTTCATTCTGCTAATATCTTCACGCCCAGAACATCTCAATGAACCATTAAGTGTGGCGACACAATTTCAATTGCAAACACATGGGAGGCTAGAGAAAAATCAAGTGAACAGTCCAACGAAATTTAAATCTTAAAACGCTTCTATCTAAACAAAATTTAAATCTGACATAAAATTTGTTCACAAAATATTCAGTTATAAATCAGCCTTGCAGTCATTGCCTATCTGGTGCAGACGCGACACCCAAAACTACCAAGAAAATATCTGGCGGAATAGCAAGGTTGTCGAATACGACCTCTACTCTACCAAAATCACTGCTGCCTTGAACGGACCAACTGCCAGTACTGACAGGAGGTAAAAGAACAGATATCCACAATGGTCACAGGTTGTCGATTTAACAATGTCAGTGAAACAAGTAGAACCCTGGCACGCATAAATTGAACCACTATTCAGCATCACTCTGATCTTAACCGATTGTAACACTGACCTGTGTAATAAATCGTGAGCATGAATTCAGATATCAGGAGCAAACAGTAAACAGCACTTAATACAACTTCAGCGTAAATACACCCGCATATATAGAGGCCAGAAAATATGTTGAAATAAAACGAGGTACGCTCAGGGAAATCACCTTGAAACATTTTCAAGAATCCACGTCTGACGGCACGAATTCTCCAGTTGGCAGACAAGTGAACCAGGTCCAAGTAGCAACAGCCGTTAACGGCCCCAAGTGCCTCAGCTCCTCCGCTAGTCCACAATCCACCTCAAGTATTACCAACGCCGGAAAAATCCACGACTAATTAACGAGCCACTCCTACCACCCGCATCTATCTCCATCCACCAGAATGAACTACTTCGCGCTCGAGTCGCAACCGATGAACAAAAATCAAAACAGAGGGCAAGGGGCGATATCCAGAGAGCCGCTACGGCTCAGGAACCGTAGTTTTAGAACTTTTATACATTTTCCATATTTAATGAAGCTCACGAGTGCTTAGAACTTGGTAAATTAATGTTCCCTTCTCATCAATTTAGTTTGTTAAATATATCCCCATTGTTCATTCCAACATACCATCCTTCCTTCTGTGATCACTAACTTTATGCACTTTGTAACTTCAATCCGTGATCAGTCGATGTGAGGTCCGGCAATTAGATTTCCAATGCGTGTTTTCTTTGTGACAGAAGTTAGGCCTAATTTTCAATTCATATTGCTGGAGCTTAAGACGACTTCGCACTCGCGAGTAGTAAGACTATCTTAAAAAACGTTTTGTTCAGGAGGAAGTTCATGGCTACGGAAAGTTCCTGTTATATGGATGAAGAAACAGCGATTAATATTTATACGTTTGATTAGTCAAGGATCAGTGGGCATCTTTGATACATGACAAATAAAGATTTGCCAATGGTTGTAAATTTTGAACTGTCCATTGTCTGTAGTCAAAATTCGGTGTTGTAAACTTTCCCGCGCTCAAGTAAGTATTTTAGGGTGCTCCGTGTTTCAAAACCTACCTAGGTACTTGCGAAAACGTCCTCTTCTGATGCTTATGTCATACAAGATACTCTTCGTAGCACACCCACCACTACAACACCTCACTGCCAATAAATTAGAAGAGTTCCAGTCCCTTAATTACGGCCAATGTTTTCATGACATTTCTCGTTGTTATCAGGCAAACGCTGGAACTGGACGGTCTCTCCAAAGTATACCCAATTTGGATTCATTTATCCCCACTCCCAACTACAGGTACAGTGAGCTGAAAATAATGAAAGTCTCCTATATCCATTCCTGTTATAACAAGATGGGGATGAAATACGTAAAAGAAAAAGTAATAAATTATAAAAAACGAAAGTAATGGAGAGCCGAAAAACACACGCAGTAAGACACCCATGGAACACACTTTCCCCTTCCAATCCTGTTTGTACATGTGGCGCGCCCCTCAATGTCAGTAGAGCTCTGTCTCGTTGCATCTACACACCTGGAAGACGGACAGTTTTGTAAAACATGTAGCACGGATGAAATATCTCAGAAAAATTAGACAGATCTCGTACTGTAGCAGATATGTAATAATGCCCATGATCTGAATAACTGCTTCCCTTCAACGTATGTCAACGACATATTCACGTAAAGTCCTCATATGAAAAGGACTTTGGAGGGCGTAAACAGAGTCTGAAGACAGTTTGGCACCACCGTATTCAAACTTCGAAGTCGCAAAGCACCAAAGAAACTCGCGTTTGCACACGCAAAAATGTTGTTGTTGTTGTGGTCTTCAGTCCTGAGACTGGTTTAATGCAGCTCTCCATGCTGCATGCAAAAATATACACACAAAAAGTGTTAGTACTGTTGGTTTTCTCTCGAAATAACTTATAATGGAAGAGTATGAGATGTCCTCTCTTTCTTGCTCGAAGGCACGTCTTAGAAAATCTTTACCTTTAGAAACAGGAAGAGGGGGAAGAAGAACACTGGGTGGCTATAAGAATTTGAAATTTAGTTCATAAATTTTTCGGCTCTCTAGGACTCTTCATAGCGCAGCACTAGTACCTATACTTGAACTGTTCGTAGACGAAAAGTTCACAAGGAAAGTAAAATGATTGGAAGACGTGCTACCAATAACGTTAATTACGATTATGAAACAATTATATGTAAACACTCTAAAAGGAAGCTACCAGCTACAGAGCACGATTACGCAGTAAACGTAGAGGTCCAGCCCTAAAGAGGCTTATTCAGCACCGAAATATAGTTTCCTGGATACGAGTGAAGGATTGGAGAGACGAATGAGACATAAACAAGACGAAATGGAAACTTGTAAGCTCGAATATTAAAAGAAGGTTTTAACATGAATTGGTTCTTTCTTTATTGTTTCTCGTATTAGTTGCAGAAAATTACCATTGCGTCACAACCCTGATCTAGCTTCAGTTGCATGTTTTGGACAACAGGAGCGTGTCGTTCATGGAAGCTTCGGTGTACGTCGTCAGACCTTACGGAGAGAGGAAATCTGAGGTTCTAGCTTAACCGATGATAATGAAATTACTAAACATGGAGCACAAGCTTCGACTAGGAAGTGGTGAGGCGTGTTCATTACGAATCTACAGCGAAAATAGTTACTGTATTATAAACACCAAAGTGCCCTCGCGTTACGTCTATGGCTCTATCACTGGCTAACGTAGGTTGTCGAACTGTTGTTGTTGTGGTCATCAGTCCTGAGACTGGTTTGATGCAGCTCTCCATGCTACTCTATCCTGTGCTAGCTTTTTCATCTCCCAGTACCTACCGCAACCTACATCCTTCTGAATGTGCTTAGTGTATTCATCTCTTGGTCTCCCTCTACGATTTTTACCCTCTACGCTGCCCTCAAATACTAAATTGGTGATAACGTGATGCCTCAGAATATGTCCTACCAACCGATCGCTTCTTCTAGTCAAGTTGTGCCACAAACTTCTATTCTCCCCAATCCTATTCAATACCTCCTCATTAGTTATATGATCTACCCAAACCTATGTTTCAGTTACATTCGTCATCATGATATCCTTTACTCCGAACATTCGAACATATTCATCCGAGACTTAAAAACTAGATTGCAATCTTAATGTTTCGAACTAGATAATTTCCAGCACAGATTAGAAGCGCCCTCTGCTTATAAATTATGGTTGGGTGACAGTAAACTGCACCCACTCTAACGATGCATAGTACTTAGCATCAAGACTACTACATGTGATGTAAGATTGTTTCTACCTTCGTGTGTATTTGTTTATGTGTTAGACGATTTGAGAGTCATCAGTTTTTATTTTTCTTATTCTCCAATGAATAATGCAACGTCCATGAACAATATACTACAGAACAGTCAGTAATCGTGTTAATAGTTATTTTTATATTCCATGATTTCGTGACGCTTCTTGCAAGTAGTCTACATAACTGCATTCTTTTGTCTTCACGAAAGGCCCTTTTACTATATGATAATTATGACTTTCCCATTTCATTTGCGAGAGACAGCATTGGCGTACCGCGTCGTTAAATTCAGCTATTCAGTCCTTCTTTTTCCATTCGTGTTTTGCAAAGTAGCGGCTGTTTCTCATATGAAACGAGACACTTATTGCGTTTTATAGTCTCTCTCTCCTAATTCCCAATGTCAGATACAAGATTCAGGCCACGCTTTAACGGCACCACTTTCGGCAGAGAGCCAAAACTTGCCAGCACATTCGATCCCAACTCGCTATTTGTCTTTCTTGTAGGACACACACACACAGCAAAAATTGACGCCGTCGTGTGCGTCAGCATCGTTTACAATACTCAGCTGTGGATTGAAGACATGTCCGTGTTACATACCTCTTGAAACGCCTCCTGCTGTCTGAGTGGTGAATACTGTTGGAGCTGACGTGGCCAGAAACTTCAGGGAGGGTGGAGGGAGCGATACGGCAATACGTCTAGACATTAGCGCTAATGTCCAGTATCCCATTTCGGAGGCCGCCGCTTCCGAGGGACTGAAAAAAGTAAAGTGAAGGCATCATTGCAGAAAGAATTGAGATGTTTTTCGAGATAAAAGTTGCTTCTCACGTGAAGCTGCATCGCTTCCTTCCCGAGAGATGGAATGCTCTCATTAAACCAAATTGCGCCGTTGCTTTCGGAGATACAAAGCAGTTACAGGAACAAAAACTCTGCACCGACAAAGAATGGAAGTATTTGGAACGAGAGCCTAGGGGCTGGAGCGCTTTTCTTCCCTTCCTTTCACTCTCTGACAGCCTCGGTCCTTTTTTTCCCCCTCTTGGAGTCTTCGCAACTTCTAAAATCCCATTTACGTTTGAACGAACCGATCGCGTTCGTTATTGGAGTTTGCCGGCGCCAGTGCGAGACAGTGCTATGCCAGCGAGCTCGGCAAGCTCCCACTTTGTAGTCCACCTTACAAACCTGGCACATACGTGGCAAACACTCGGGCGCCCTCGCCTTTGTTTGTATGTTCAACAAAGGCACGGATTAGTTCAGTAAAACACGATTCATTTTGTTTTGTCAAAAGCAGTTAGACCAACAAGATATGATTCCAGAGCTAATGGGCTCAATTAATGGTTCGTCCATGCTGGCATCCGTAATGACGGATGCTATAATGCCCCCGCCGTCAAACTACAAAAAATATGTAAATAGATAAGTTACCATACAATCTTACATCTAGTACGATCGGAAGGACCTCCAATCTGATGTTTAAAGCACAAAATATAATTATCATAATAGGTAAAATAACGAAATGTCGCCTTTAAGAGGGAGGATATACGACAGAAGTCAACAGTATCGCTCGTCTTCTCGGTTCATAACCAATATACGTCGTGTGCTCTTCGATATTCTTTGGTTATACACATGAAAACAAAGAAAACTACGCACCACGAAGGAATAATTCGAATAGGAAGAAAATCGGTAGTGTGATGTACAGTGTGATCAAAAAGTCAGTGCCCGCATCTCGTGGTCGTGCGGTAGCGTTCTCGCTTCCCACGCCCGGGTTCCCGGGTTCGATTCCCGGCGGGGTCAGGGATTTTCTCTGCCTCGTGATGGCTGGGTGTTGTGTGCTGTCCTTAGGTTAATTAGGTTTAATTAGTTCTAAGTTCTAGGGGAATTATGACCACAGCAGTTGAGTCCCATAGTGCTCAGAGCCAAAAAGTCAGTATAAATTTGAAAACTTAATAAACCAAGGGATAACGTAGATAAAGAGGTGAAAATTGACACACATGCTTGGAATGACATGGGGCTTTTTAGAACAAAAAAAAGTTCACAAAATGTCCGACAGATGGCGCATGAAAGATCTCTTGCGCGCGTCGTTTGGTGATGATCGTGCGCTCAGCCGCGACCTTCGTCATGCTTGGCCTACGAGGTCCCCAGACCTCAGTCCGTGCGATTATTGGCTTCGGGGTTACCTGAAGTCGCAAGTGTATCGTGATCGACCGACATCTCTAGGGATGCTGAAAGACAACATCCGACGCCAATGCCTCACCATAACTCAGGACATGCTTTGCAGTGCTGTTCACAACATTATTCCTCGACTACAGCTATTGGTGAGGAATGATGGTGGACATATTGACCATTTCCTGTAAAAAACAACCTTTTTGCTATGTCTTACTTTGTTATGCTAATTATTGCTATTCTGATCAGATGAAGCCCTATCTGTCGGACATTTTGTGAACATTTGTATTTTTTGGTTCTAATAAAACCCCATGTCATTCCAAGCATGTGTGTCAATTTGTACCTCTCTACCTACATTATTCCGTGATTTATTCAGTTTTCAAATTTATACTGACTTTTTGATCACCCAGTATATTCAAAGACAAACAAATGATTAGTATTAATATTTCAGAAAAATTGGAGACTTATTCAAGAGAAAGAGCTTCACAAATTGATTAAGTTAATAACGTGTTGGACTACGTCTGCTCTTTTTGCAAGCAGTCACTTGGCATTCAATTTATTAAGAGAGTTGTTGGATCTCCTCCTGAGGGAGATTCTGTTCAACTGGCAGGTCAGATCGTCAAAACTCTGAGCTGGTTGGAGGGCCCTGTCCATAATGGTCCAAACGTTCTGGTGACCTTCCTGGCCAAGGTAGGGTTTGGCAAGCACGAAGGCAAGCAGTAGACAATCTCACCTTGTGCGGACGGGCATTATCCTTCTGAAATGTAAACTCAGGATAATTTGCTACGGAGGGCAACAAAAAGGAGTGTAGAATATCTTCAGCGTACAGCTGTGCTGTGAGGGTACGATTGGGAGCAGAATGTCGTCAACGTATCGCTGTGCTGTAAGGGTGCAGCTGATTACAAACAAAGTGGTCCTGCTACGAAATGAACGGGCACCCAAGACCATAACTCCTGGTTGTCGGTCCGTATGACGGGCGACAGTCTGGTTGGTATGCTATTGCTGTCTGGGGCGCCTCGAGACACGTCTTCGGCCAGGAATAACACTGACTACAGTTTCCTTCAGTGATGAGTCCTGCTTCGAGCTGAGCCTCGAGAAGCATTATGGGCAGGGCCCTCCAACCAGATTGGGATTTTTAATATCTAACACGCCAGTTTGACACATTTGACACGATATGCCTCAGAAAGACATCCATCAACTCTATGAATGCCTAGCCGAATAACTGATTTCATAAGGGCCAGAGGTAGACCAAACCGTTATTGATTTACTCAATTTGTGAAGCTCTTTCTCTTGAAGAAATAGGACAATTTTGCTGAAATTATAATCACATGTTTGTACATATGCATCACATCTACCGACTTCCAAACCATTCGGTAATTTCTTAGGGGCGCCCATTTCTTTTTTTTTTTTTAGTACATTGGACAGAAATCTTCTCCATGCATCACGCATTATGATCTTCACTCACACCCATCCATTCTAAGAATTTCTGTTCTCTAATTCGATCACCTGCCTTCCATTACATAGTTGTTTCGTAGCCTGCCGGCCGCTGTGGTCGAGCGGTTCTAGGCGCTTCAGTACGGAACCACACTGCTGCTACGGTCGCTAGTTCGAATCCTGCCTCGGGCGTGGATGTGTGTGTTGTCCTTAGGTTAGTTAGGTTTAAGTTGTTCTACGTCTAGGACACTGATGACCTAAGATGCTAAGTCTCATAGTGCTTAGAGCCATTTGAACCATTTTTGTTTCGTAGCCCTTCTCTCGGATCTAGCAGAGGACTTCGGTTCTCCGTATGGCATCTATTCACCTGTTTTCCTGCGTACAACTGATATTATGATATAACTGACCTATGCCGACTGCTAACTGAACGGTATTCGCTAAAAACTGGAGTATACTTGAATTATGCTAATTACCAACTGCACAGATATAATATTTCGTTTCCACGAATTTGCGAGCCTACAAACATGAGCTGCTCAATGCCGTGAGTGTTTTCAATGACTGTGTGGTTGTATGTTCCTGCACTCGTGGTGATTGCCAGAAATATCGACATGTACCACAAAAATACATGTGATGTGTTTTAAATTACACAGCCTACACGTAATTTTTATTGCACTTTGCACTCAACTCCGTTTTCCGACACACTTGTTTTTGTTTCATCTCTCCTAGTAATTTTTATAATGCATCTCCCGATTGCTCGCAGCGAAAGTCTCAGTTCGTGCATATGTTTTGCCACAAAATTAATGTCTCTCACTGAAGCGGGCAACATACACTGATTGTAAGCGTCCCGTTCGAGATGCAAGATTAGTGTTGAAACGGCGAGTAACATTTACGGCTTGATATGTTGTTAAGCCCTTAGCAAAGTGTTAAGTTGATAATTTGCTATTCATCCGTCGGCGTCACCTCCGGATCATCACCCGTAGGAACATTTTCGCAAAACGCAGCATTCATACGCAACTTAAGTTCACTGTCGTGATTTTGCAAATTCGAAATTCGATAATGTATTGTTCCCTAAATCACTTTGGAAGGTTATGACAGTCATTTGACTATCTTAGGACGCCTGAAAACATGAGTGATAAATCACACGTTGGTACCAGAGGTTGCATTAGTAGTAGAGAACGACAGAGAGGCTCCGTTGCGAGAGAAGGGTGTCGCGTGTTCGGTGAGTGAGGACCGAGGATCTTTCGTAGCAGACGTGCTCAGCAGAGAATAAATTTCAGTTGAGAGTCTCCCTGGCATGACTGAGCATAGAAAATGATTTTGAGATTATTTCATATAGCAACGGCAGATCTGCAGTCATGTTATACAACTGGATGATGGCATACCACACGAATTTTGTTTATGGGATTTGAGGCAAATGTGAACTATAATTACACGTATTTGCTGCAATTGATACATATATTTGTGTGTGACAGATTTGTTGCACTTCTGTAGCAGTAATTATTGAGAATAACAACCTTAATGTTAAGTCACGACCAATACCTGGGAAATACATTTTCGGAAATTGAATGTTTGCTGTAGATTATCGTTAAGTACTGTACAGGTGAATGAAACCTGCTCGAACGTGTTTCTGTATTCAGCGCTGTGCTTGCGCTACATAAATAACACTGGTCAACACTCATTTTCTTGCCAAGGATATTTGAGTGGCTTTAGGATGGGTTAGTGGTGCTGAGGACGAATATAGCAACCTTTTATGCAGTTTGGCTCTATGTTTTGAGATAATGCATGATTTATTCAAAAAATTAGAAAAAATTGCTAATACTGAACTCGAGCGCTACAAACTACAATGAAAAAAGAAAATAATCTTTATAAATAGCTTCTATGAAAACCTGATAGGCATTTGTCCACGTATAAAACATAATTGAAAAGTTTCTCTATAAGTATATCATTTTCCGTCCATGACGAACCGCTTCCTGCACGCTTTCCTTTTATAGGTCTCTTCAGAACAGTCACGTTGCAGATTCCAGCAATAATCTGCCATCATATGCCTGTCCCATCTTCCTTTATATCTTTCCTCTATTCCTTTCATATCTTGATGGAACCGCTCTCCTTGTTCCTCACTGAAATCACCTAGATTACGAGGAAATCGATCCAAGTGGCTGTGAAGGAAGTGCAATTTTATGCTCATGTTAGCTCCTAAGTTTTGAAAGTTAGTGAGCATGTTTTTGACCAGTTCCTCGTAATTGGGAGCTTTATGATTGCCCAAAAAACATTTTACAACAGCGACAAAACTGTTCCAGGCCGATGCTTCAGTGACAGTCATGACACTTGTAACATTGGTATCGTTGATGAGCCTGCGAATTTGAGGACCCAGTGACAGTCATGACACTTGTAACATTGGTATCGTTGATGAGCCTGCGAATTTGAGGACCATCAAATATTCCTGCCTTAAGTTTTTCACTACTGAGTCCAGGGAACGTATTGCAGATGTATGTGAAGCAATTACCATTTCTGTCTAAAGCTTTGGTGAATTGCTTCATTAGTCCTAACTTAATATGTAATGGTGGAAGAACAATCTTGTCCCTACTAACCAGAGGTTCATTAATGATGTTTGCTTCATCAACAGCCATATGTTCCCGTGGAGGCCATGTTTTCTGCTTCCAATGTTCGTGCTTTGCCCTACTATCCCACATGCAGATAAAACATGGGTGCTTTGTGTATCCACTTTGTTGTCCAAGCAAGAAGTTCACCATTTTCAAATCAACACAAATCAACCACTGGTGCTGCATATACTGAATTTTCTGCAGAACCATCTTGATGTTAGCATATGCTTCACAAAGTTTTGTTGAGTGGGCAATAGGAATAGATGCGTAACGATTGCCATTGTGTAGGAGAACACATTTTAAACTTCTAGTGGAACTGTCTATGAAGAGACGCCAGTCCTCTGGTCTATATTCCGGCAGCCCCAATTCAAGTAAAAGTCCAGGTATATTGCTGCAATACACTATAACCTCTTCTTGGTTGAAGTATGGAAGAAGGTTTTCTTCTCTCGTCCGGTAAGCTGTTATTTTAACACTTGGATGAAGACAGTTCTTTTCCTTAAGCCTGGATGCTAAGAGTTCTGATGCTTGCTTTGAAAGATTGAGTTCTCGTATCAAGTCACTGAGCTCCTTCTGGTCGAACTGCTGGGGTTGTGTCTCACGTCCTTCGTATTCCGAACCACTACTTGTACATTCCTCGCCGTGCACATCGTCATCTGATGATGTTAGCGTGGGTAATGTTGTGAAGGTTGGTACAGGAACATCGTTGCTGTGCACCACCGGTCTTCTTGCTGACTCCAAATCGGGACTTTCCCACTTTCGTTTTTTGAACCTATTAAAACCTTTCACATTAACAATGCAAAAATAGCAATCATCTGTATGGTTCTTCTGCTCTCGCCATACCATAGGCACTCCGAAGTTAAGCATTTCCTTTTTCGTTTTGTCCACTGCCGTAAGCACTCCACACAGCATTTACAAACTTTATGGGGTGCCCACGCCTTGTCTTGATCTCCAAGTTTAATTCCGAAATATGCCAGATACGCTTCCTTCACAAAAGGAGTGATATTCTTCCTGTTCTTTTGAAGAACGTATTCACCACAAATGTAGCAGAACTCATCTGGATGGTTCACGCAAAGACGGCGTGAAGAACTCATGTTTTCCTAAAACAAAATTGCACAAATACTACATATTATGCAGAACTTCCTTGTATTCGCATGTCAATCACATCCAACAAACATCATTAATTGTTTTGTGTGAAATGAATACTCACCTCTTATTTGCTACGTCACGATGAAAAGGTTCTATCTCCTTGAAGCTGCACTGCACATGTGTGTGACTTTCGACCATCGCCATTTTTCTTGTTTACACTGAACGCTACCTATCGGCTGTTGCGGGGATTACCTCGGCCAACAAATGAATGTCGAGTACCGCCGAATTCAAATCTGCACAACCCTCAATATCTTCAACACATGCACCGCACAACAGGACTGAACACATGCTGACAGTGTGATGTTTGCATGATGTAATCCTCAACCACACAGATGCACTCCCTGAGCACAATTGTTTAGTAAAGATAGTACAATATCACTAATTAAAAAACAGGTAGCAAATACATTACACCATATATGGACCCTGCAGTCGATATTATCCACATGAAACTCTCATTTCCACAAATAACCTATATCTCAAAAACCAGAGCCAATTTGGAAAAAGTACAAATATACTCGGAATGAGTATCATAACAATATCCCATTTTCGTTCAAACTTCCCTGGCAACGAAAAAAAAAAATTATTTTGTAGAGCTGTGTAATTATTGTTTTTTGTTTCATTTATTATTTTGCAGCCATTATTCGTCTGAAGGCCATCAATCTCATATGTGTTATCTTTGGTTAATAAACATTTATTTGGTTTCAAATGTAATCCTCCGGTTTCTTCAACATCATTGTTCCAACAGAACTATTCCAATCATTTTGCTTAATTATTTGTGATTCCGTTAGCTTGTTTATTTATTTATAGACTTTAATCATAAATTCCGTGCTAAATATAAATGCTTTAAAACAACTGTACACAACCGACACTTCAAATATCACTACGAGTTAAGCGAACAAAGTAGGCTGCACATATCTCACACCGACAGCGGCTGTCCCTAGAATCTCTGGGGCATGGTGCCGAAACTTGATGTGTAAAGTCGTGTTTCTTCGCCTGTATTACAATGGGAACACTCTACCATTAAATAAAAAAAACTGTTTACACAGAGAGTACGAATACTGCCTACAGAGACGTGGCCATTACACCCATTTGAACTGTCGGCCAACTCGGCCAAATGAAAAACGCATTTCTAAATTAAGCACATTTTTATATTGTATAATTTGGACGTACTCTGCGACTTTAATACAAATCTACACTCTCAGCTTGAGCAGTGTTTGACGACAAACTCCGTTCTCACGGTAGAGAGCACTTGCTTTCACGTTCGACCAAAGCTGTACTTTGTAGCTACAGCGCGCCCACAGCCGAAATTTTCACAACCGATAACATATCATAACTTATGTGAGACTTGGGAAGCTGCCAATATTCGCATGCACTGCCCAATACGGGTTTCGCCAATACAACTTACGGAAGCGATTGTTATGCATGCTGACCATCACGAAGCTAGATCAGGAACTAGATGACTACATAATTTGACCTCAGAGTCACACTACAACTAAAGCAAAGCTCAGTGAAGATACAGGTACGATGCTAAGCAAATTGGTATGCAATAGGACACGAACAACGACCAATACTACCTGCTGTGTAATAGCCGTAAACGATTTCAATGGCAACATTCAGCCTGATGATTACAAAATCGATTACACGAAACAATGACAACGATGGTGGTGTGGAACAACAATGTTGATGGACTGCAAGCGAAATGGAAAGGTAGTTGTCTGATATTCCCGCACAGCTCACAGCGAGTCACATTCCTGCCATTACCACCTCACACAAGCTCTCCGTCAAGCTCTCCCCTTTTTTGGGGTTTTTAATCCGAAGACTTGTTGACTGGTCTGATGCAGCTCTCCATGCTGTTCTGTGCAAGCATCATGATCTCCGAATAACTACTACAAACTAGATCCTCCTAAGTTTTCTTACTGTGTTCATCTCTGGGTCTCCCTACAAGACTTTTACCTCCGAAACTTTTCTCCAGTACTAAACTGACGATCCCTTGTTGCCTCAGAATGTATCCTATCAACAGATTCCAACTTCTAGTCGGGTTGCGCCATAAATTTCTTTTCTCCTCGATTTTTTTAGTAACTTCTCATTAGTTATGTGATCTACCAATCTAAACTTCAGAATTATTCTATAGAACAACATTCGCAACTCTTCTTGTCTAAACTGTTAACCGTCCCTGTTTCGCTTCCACACATGGCTACACTCCATACAAATATCTTCAGAAAAGATTTCTTAATATCTACATCAATATTCGATGTCAACAAATTTGTCCTCTTCAGAAACGCTTTCCTTGTCATTGTCAGTGTTCTTTTTTGTAACGTCTCTACTTCGTCCATTATCAGTTACTTTGCTGTACAAGTAGCAAAAGTTTTTTGCTACTTTCAGGATCTCGTTTCCTAATCTAATTCCCTCAGCATCACGCGATTTAATTAGACTATACACCATTATCCCCGTTTTGCTTTTGCCTTAAATCTTCTTTTCAAGACCTGTCCTTTCCAGTTAATGGCTCCTCTAAGACCTTTTATGTCTCTGAGACAATTAAAATGTCGTCAGACTTCAAAATTTTTATTTTTTATTTTAATTCCTATTCTAATTTTTTCTTCAGTTTCCTTTACTGCTTGCTGAATGTAGAAACGATTAAACTAATCGTCAGCCTACAACCCTCTCACTTCCTTCTCAACCACTGCTTCCCTTTCATGCTCCTTATCCCTTATAGCAACCGTCTGGTTTCTATAAGAGTTGTGAACAGCCTTTCGATCCTTGTATTTTACCCTTTTACCTTCAAAATTTCAAAGAGAATGTTCAGTCAACAGTGTCAAAAGCTTTCTCTAAGTATACAAATGCTATAATCGTAGGTTTGGCTTTACTTAAGCTACCTTCTAGGATACGCCTTAGGGTCAGTATTGCGTCACGCTTTCCAAGATTTCTCCTGAACCCAAACAGACCTTCCCCACTGTCGGATTGCATTAGATTTTCCGTTCTTCTGTAATGAATTCATGTTTCATTTTGCAACCACGACTTATTGAACTGATATTTTGTTAATATTCACACCTGTCAGAACTTGCTTTCTTTGCAATTGGAATTATTACATACTTCTTGACGGCTGAGGATATTTCGTCGGTCTCATACATCTTGCTCACTACGCGGGAAAGCTCTCCCAAGGCTGTCAACAGTTTTGGCGGAATGTCGTCTACTCCTGGGGGCCTTGTTTCGATCTAGGTCTTATAGTACTTTATCAAATTCTTCTCTTAGTGGCGTATGTAATATCTCCCATATTATGTTCACTTACATCCTCTTCCATTTCTGTAACATTGCCTTCTTTAAGTTCAGCTCCCTCGTATAGAACCTCTATGTACTTCTTAAACCTCTGCTCGTTTGGTATTTCATATCTTAAAATTACCCATCCGTCTTCCACTGTATTTCTTTTTCATTTTCTAGTCAACCATTGCCTAATGCTCCAACGCTCAGCAACCTCTGGATACTTCAATTTATCCGGATCTCATCTCCTTAAGTTTTTACCTTTTTACAATTTCTTCAGTTTTGTTCCACAGTTAATAACCAATAAATTGTGGTAAGAGTCCACATCGGCACCTGAAAATGCTTTTTAATTTAAAATCTCGTTGCAAAATCTCTATACTACTATTAAGCAATTAATCTCAAACCTTCCGATCTCCCCCGGTCTCTTCTACGTGTACATCTTTCTTTCATGCTTCTAAATCAAATGAAAAAGTAAACCAGGTGGCTTTCTCTTTCGTTCCTTGCCCCCCTCCCTTCCTTTTCCTGGTATCGAATTCCACTCCCACATCACAATTAAATTTTCGTCTCCCTTAACTATCCGAGTAATTTTTTTTTTCATCATACATTTCTTCAATGTGCCTGTCATCTGCGGAGCTATTTGGCATGTAAACTCGTACTTCTGTGGTAGGTGCTGGCTTCGCGTGTATCTTGGCTACGATAATGCGTTCACTATGCTGTTGGTAGTAACTTAGCCGAATTCCCAGTTTCTTATTCATTACTAAACGCACTCCTGCGCTGCCCCTATTTCACTTTGTACCTGATCAGAAGTACTGTTTCTCCTGCCGCCGAACTTCACTAATTCACACTGTATCTAACTTCTACCTATCCATTTCCCTTTTTAAATTTTCTAACCTACCTACCCTCCCGCTTATCATAACAGAAACACATACGAGTGATTGTGAATTCAGGTTTTATTTTCTAACAAAATTTTTCATTTTCCATAAATCTTAACATGGAAATCTCAATGGTTAATAAAAATACACTTTTATGAAGTAATATGAAAGACGAACCGAAATAGCTTGTTGACGGTGTCGCTGCAAGGTCTGAAGCGTACGAGAAAAGGAAACGTATGCTTCATGCGAGCTGGAGTGATATTAATCGCAACATTCATGCATAGCTGGATTTCCTAGATAGCCGGCCGGAGTGGCCGTGGGGTTCTAGGCGCTACAGTCTGGAACCGAGCGACCGCTACGGTCGCAGGTTCGAATCCTGCCTCGGGCATGGATGTGTGTGATGTCCTTAGGTTAGTTAGATTTAATTAGTTCTAAGTTCGATGCGACTGATAACCTCAGAAGGTAAGTCGCATAGTGCTCAGAGCCATTTGAACCATTTGAGCCATTTCCTAGATCATCTGCAGCCTGCTCAGCCTACCAGGTCGGCTTCTTTGAATCATACGTACGTGGAATGTAATCGTCATTTCCACCCACTCAGAGAAAGTATACGATCTTACGGTCACATCCTTGCTCTAAAAGTGTTGCGCCCGTTTCCTTAGGATATGAGCCGGTTATGGATTATCCACGCTACACGATAAAATTTTGCGGAAGGCAAAATTGCGAAGCTCATCAAATTCGTAAACAAAAAAGTTGAAGGAGCCTTCACAAAAATAAAAATCCGATAGACTTTTTCGGTTTAACTGCTTTAGTCTGACAACAGCAATCAAACTAGAAACGAAGTCTACGAAGTTTCAGTGAAATAAACAGAAAGCAGTGCTGCGTTGCGTATTCCGTGAGGCTAACGTGCACTGCGTAAAGCAGTGCAACAAAATAACCAACGTGGAGGACAGCACAGAAAAGCTAAAACAATTGTAACGCTGCTATCTTTGCTTAAATAAAGGCCACTTATTCCAAAAGACGTAGCAAACGAAGCGAAATATTTTGTTCAAATTACAAGCTGTCACACACTACCCCATTTCCTCTACACCCGACTTACATGCTACATGAGTCAATAAAATTCATAATCTCGATAATACTCACAGACAGCACAGGTTACGGTCGCTGTATCGACCGAGTTACGTGAACTGAGACGCTGTGTCCTAGATAAAGGAAGCGAATAACTGGGCTACGATTTATAATTTACCACGGTCGTTGAAACAGATGTACGCATGACGACTTTGGAACGCAACACAACACTCCTGCCAAATCGCCACCTCCTTAGCTGCGAGCTCCAAGGAGTTCAGACTTCCGTCCCTTGACAGCTCCAGTACATACTCACGAATTATTTCTCAGAAAGCACTTTCACCTATGAAGGTACACACGTTGCCACTGACTGATCCGAAAGTCGACCCACCAGACACTCCAACTGAACATGCCAACTGTGTACACTGCTATTAGAGATAACAAAAGATTCACCAGTGGTTCGGATCTCACCTTCTCTATCATTTATCCCTTCCATTTGTCGATGGGTGCTAGATGTAAGTATAAGAGTGTTTCGCTTTACCAAACATGCGTTAACAATATATTACTTGTGGAAGAACCTGTACTACATGAGCATCAGGTTCGCAATATCTCTGATATCGAGAAAATTGGGATTGAGGCACATCAGCACTGTGTGATTATCTCGAACTGTACTCACCTGTTACTGTCCAAGATCATGAACAATACGCTCCCAGAACTGAGTTTCACGTCTCCTATTCGACTGAAAATGGCCCATGAGTTGTTTCATTTCATAGTACCGCACGATAACTACTATTCATTAACATCAAAGTGAGAATAAGTGATCTCATGCATTACTCAAGAAACTGGAAAACAATGCAGATTATGCAGAGAGTTTTGGAACAAAAATTAAGCATATACTATTCAAGCCCAAGTTGATGTGGCTAAATCGGGTGTGGAGGGAGCCGCTACTGAGGAACTGCTGAAAGAACTGCATGGGAAAATGCGAAACAAAGTGCTGCGCATTCCTGATACCAACAAAGTCAAACGTAGCGCCTCATTTAGCTTATCATATCCCTCTAGGTTTTGGAAGAGAGAATGTTGATATGTATATCACAATCCGGATCATTGACTTTCTTATATTACGATTTTGTAGCGATGTCCTCTGGAGCTTGTAAAGGTTAGTAAACAACAAACTTTCAGCTTTTCTTATTGGAACATAAACCTTATCTCTCTCTCTCTCTCTCTCTCTCTCTCTATATATATATATATATATATATATATATATATATATATATATATATATAGAGAGAGAGAGAGAGAGAGAGAGAGAGAGAGAGAGAGAGAGAGAGAGAGAGGGTACTCCTCAAAGTAGTCTCCCACGAATGCGATGCACTTGTCCCAGCGTTTCTACCAGTCTTCAAATACATGCAGGAATCCATTTTTTTGAGAGGTCTTTCAAAATCGCCTCGGCAGCCTACCCCACTGCTTCTGATGATTGATAATGTCTACCACGAAGACGTTTCTTCAAGTTAGGGAGTAGAAAAAAGTCACATGGGGCTAAATCAGGACAATAGGGATGGTGAGAATGGCACTTAACGTTGAATTTTGCAAGATATTCAGCAACAATATTGGCAATATGCGGCCCCGCATTTTCCTGGTGCAGCATCCAGCCTGCTTCAAGGAAATGTCGTGCCTGATATGGACCTACAATGGTTTCAGGACATCCCTCTAATAATGTCAAGCACAACATGCTGATAAACCATTTCATGAATATCAAAGAATGAGAAGACCATTAATTTCCCAGCAGAAGGCACTGCTTTTGCTTTTTTGGGGGTTGGTGATGAAGGAGATTTCCACACTGAGCTTTGCTGTTTGCTCTCAGGATCAAAAAAAAGTAGCCAAGTTTCATCAGCAGTGATTACATTTGTAAGAAACTCCGGATCTTTCTCTAACATCAACTTTAACTGCATGCAGACCTGCACACGAATGTTCTTTTGTATGGGAATCAACAGTTTTGGAACCCATTCCTCATAAACACGTGTCATGTGTAATTTTTCTGTCACCAACGTGTGGGTGGCACCCAATGAAATGTTCAGTATTTCAGAAAGTGATCTTAAGGTAATTCGTCGATCCTCTCTCACAATGACAGCAGCAGTGATGTTGTTTTCTTCCATAAGAGTAGTAACTAGAGCACCGGGTCAATCTTCCTCTGATATTGATCGTCTCCCCTCTTTAAACATTTTAAACCACCTTCGAGCTGTGCTGTAGGTAAAAATAGACTCTCCATACGGCTCCTGTAACATAGTATAGACCTCAGCTGAAGATTTGTTGAGACGAAACCAGAATTTCAAAGCCGCATGTTGTTCCTCGTGTGTTACCTTCATTGCAGCGGTAGGCGATACTGAATATGTCTGACTTTGCCTGACGCTCACAGGTGGGAACCAGGAGTCCCAACAATGAAACCACTACGGCGTGTTTGTTACACATCAAGCTAAAAGAATACCGTAAGATGAAATTTTTGAGCGAGAAATTATGACCATAAAAATTAGGATCGTTACATATTCAACAGCCCTCGTATCTGATACAGGGTCAAACAGGTATCACATGAAATATTCTCAAGAAATGTCGTCTTTTTTATGATGTAATTGTGCTAAGCATCAAACACTGCTAGAACTACGAATTTTTTGTGCGAACTATGCTCTATGTGGCAAAATGCAGAATGATGCATTAAGGGAGAGTGTTGTACTTTCGAAAAATTTTCATACTTTCGCCTCCAGTTAGTTGTGTAACAGAAATTTCATGTTGCCTATTATTCCAGTTTTACAACGTAGTATAAAGTTTTGATGTGCTTCAATTATTTTTGGCATTACGGAAAAGTTGCTCCCGAAAAGAAAATGTTCCAATGCACAACATCGCCATCTACCAAGGAACAGATATTGTACACAGATATAGAAGCGTCTGATAGAAAAAAAAAATCTTTTAGGTATTGCAAAAATAGTCTGTGTGTTATGTTACTCTACCACGCTTTAGTAATCAGTAAGTGAAATCAATAATTATAATGAAAGTGAAATGAAGATCTATTATCAAAAACGAACTGCAAGTTAAATACACTTTGGAGTAGAAGAAATGGAAATATCACACAACTTTTCATTTTCAAGACAGATAACACATTAGAAAAGTTCAGTTCATTAGTAAAAGTCACATTTCATTTGCAGATATCACCTGATGATTCACATACAAGAGCTGTCCTGCTACGTCCAGAGTGTTGAATATATACTAAGGGCTCTGACTGTGAAGCTGTCATCATCGATGGTTTGGCTGAACAGCTGGTATACGTAGCATTGTGTCTACTCTAATTCTCCGAACCCCTCGAACTGTAGTGAGCACATATTTGACTTTCGAGGTGTTGCGGGGTATGACTTTGGTGAAGTGGGGTTTGGGTTGGGTGTTATGCTAGTGTAGCCTCAATTTTACAAGCAATTTAGTTAACGTAAGGTATTCTTCTAGAAAACTGACAATCAGTAATATAAATGAACTTCGTCTGCAGCCCAATTACAGCTCCTTAAGGCAGCATTTGAAGTAAGAGGATTATGGCACAAAATCCTTCCCGCTGAACCTAACAACATTTAAATGACACTTCGTCCCCGTCAGGTAAATTATGCCAACAAGACTAATACTTGCCGGCCGTAGTGGCCGTGCGGTTCTAGGCGCTACAAAATGGCTGGTTCAAATGGCTCTGAGCACTGTGGGACTTAACATCTATGGTTATCAGTCCCCTAGAACTTACAACTACTTAAACCTAACTAACCTAAGGACAGCACACAACACCCAGCCATCACGAGGCAGAGAAAATCCCTGACCCCGCCGGGAATCGAACCCGGGAATAGGCGCTACAGTCTGGAGCCGAGCGACCGATACGGTCGCAGGTTCAATTCCTGCCTCGGGCATGGATGTCTGTAATGTCCTTAGGTTAGTTAGGTTTAATTAGTTCTAAGTTCTAGGCGACTGATGACCTAAGAAGTTAAGTCGCATAGTGCTTAGAGCCATTTGAACCATTTGACTAATACTTCACAACATATGTACCTGTTTCACAGATACACAACTAGCAAACGAAATCAGTTTCCGCTACTAACCACTTAGAACAAGCAAGAAACTAGAAAATATTCCTCTACTTACTTATATTAGCATTCAATTAAATATACAGGAGATCTACGTTCTCCAAACCCCAGAGGGTTTGCCGCTCTTTGGCGGGTTAGTGCTTGGCTACCATGGGGGCCCAACCTTTGTAGCATCTTTTCCCTACCACGCTGCATGTCTGTCCTATTGCTGCTCTTTTTCCCCTCCCCTGGAGAACATCTCTGGGCTGTTTTTGTAATGTGTTCTGCATTTGCTGTAGTCAATATCAGATTACTCTCCAACGTATTTCGTTGCTCCTTTTTTTTTCCTTCGTTCACCTACTTTTACCCTTCCCTCGCTTCAGTATTTGATGTCCCTCTCTTCCTTCTTCCTCCCTGTGCGCTCCTGAAGGCTAGCCCACTAGTCTGACGTGTAGCAAGTGACAGAGTAACAAGTAACTCCTAGCCCTGGGTCGACAGGTAGGATTCGCACATACAAATTGGTACAAGCTAGGTCCACGGAAGGGTGATTGCCAGAGCTGCTACCTTCCCAAATTGC
This sequence comes from Schistocerca nitens, assembly GCF_023898315.1. NCBI lineage: Eukaryota > Metazoa > Arthropoda > Insecta > Orthoptera > Acrididae > Schistocerca > Schistocerca nitens. The sequence goes on along the minus strand of NC_064621.1, from coordinate 313,984,341 downwards.
CGATTGGTCCCTGTGTCAGGTGTTCGGGAGGTGTGACCTGAGATGCAAACAGTCACCTAAGGCGGGTGCGCCCCCTTCTGAAGGGGCTCTCCAGTAGGAAGGAGCGCGCCATCGGAGACGCTGGCAATCATGGGGGTTTTCTCGCAATAAGCCACTATCTTAACAGTCAACGGCTTCTGATTCTTAAGCACAATAACTGCTTGCAGCTTCACTCCTCCATGGTTATCCTGTTCGTATCAAGGCCCATCAAACGCTGAATTCCTCCCATGGTGTTATTTACACTAGGCGGCTCAATGGTCTGGCTGAAGCAGAAATCGAAACGTACCCTTCTCATCAGGGTATCATAGCAGTGCATTGGGTGATGGAAAAAAGTAGATGCCTCCTTAGTGCCCTCACGCACTCTCTTTCTCACTTTTGATAGATTGGATCTTCCATCAAAGATCAAAATAGGTTATGAATTTATCACAGTCAGACCATATATTCCGAACCTGATCCGCTGCTACCAGTGTCATCGTTACAACCAAACTCTAGAGTCCTGTCGACAGCCAGCCAAATGTGTAACCTATGGTTGGGATGCCCACGAGGGCGATTGTCCGCTCCCTCCTCCTCACTGCATCAGCTAAAATGACGATCATGCCGCCTCCTCCTACTATTGTCCCATCTACCTAAATGAGCGGGCTCTCCAGGACATCCAGGTGAAGGTAAAGTGCCTTACCCGGTCGCTAGCAAGTTGTTGCCAACTCAGAAACACTGCATTCTACCATCTGGCATGTACAGTACTGTTCTTGCTACATCTCGCTCGATGAAGGACATGGCTAAGCCGACATGCGATGTCAGATTTAGCACCGCGGCTGTGATATCACCCAGAGTCATGGTAGCGTCTCCGTCTGCTCCTCCAGCTGTGCAACACGCCACCAAAATATCTCCTCACAGGGCGAAGTTACAAGCTGCACAACCGTCCCTCAAGTCAACCAACATCATAGTCTTCCTGTGCCAACTGGAAAGACTCCAAGAAGTCAAACAAAGACAAATGGTCTGCACCTTCTCTGTCTGGAAGAGCCTCTTGATGGTGTCACCACACGATACCCTCGCCCGGCCGACCTCAATGTCGCCAGTGCTCACCACCAACCGTTTTACTGCTCTGGGCGCTGCAGGCCTAAACGTTCGCTGTCTTCGATCCAACATAGAGGATTTACGGCTGCTTTCAGAATTACGGCTTCCACTTGTTCTGCCACGCGGGATTAGCCGAACGGTCTACGGCGTTGCAGTCATGGACTGTGCGGCTGGTCCGGCGGAGGTTCGAGTCCTCCCTCAGGCATGGGTGTGTGTGTTCGTCCTTAGGATAGTTTAGGCTAAGTAGTGTGTAAGCTTAGGGACTGATGACCTTAGCAGTTAAGTCCCATAAGATTTCACATACATTTGACAATTTTTGACAACTTGTTCTCTGCCTTGAGTAAACAACATCGCATCCTCACAACCGCTTTGAGCTTTAGCATTTTTTCGCGGTCGGATTTGACCTTCCCCACGAGGATGGCGTTCAGTCTCATAGGCGAGTCATGGTGCTCATATGGGATGAAGTTCATAGTTAACCCATCTCCATCATTGTATCAACGCTATATTAATCCAGAAGCACAGCAGAGCGTTGTTACTATAGTGTAACGATGTTTAAATCAAAATTATTTCTTTTTTCAGGTGGGCCATTATCACCAAGCAGACGGTCTGGGAATGGTCTCACCTTTATCCCCCTTCCGTAGCAGAAATGTTCATGGACAAATAGTAGACTGATTTTCTTAAGATGGAACCGTTGGCAAAACATGTTGTGCATATTTTGATGATATCCTTAGTACATGGAGAGCTTAAAATAGAAAACTCCGCAAATTTGTTGAAAATATGATCCAGTGGCACACTAATATAAAAAGTCGGCAAGGAGTTGGGGGGAGGGGGGGGGCAGCATAAATGTCATGGACATTAGCATAAAGATAGAATACAGGAGCCATAGTTTTAACATTTATCGAAAAGACTCCTTGACTGACACATTCACCCAGCTTCCTCCTAACACCCTACAGCCTATAGATATGCAGCATTTCACCACATGATCCAACTCTTCCTTTCTATCCATATGTCCTAAGATCTTGACGAGGAACTTAATACAATAAAAAGAATAACCACAAATAATCAATTTGAACCCAATGCAATTGACAAAATTCTAGGTAAAAGGATGAAGAAGCAAGCCAGGTCCCTACTGTTCCCACTGAAAAATGCAGACAAACTATAAAAAAAAAATGGTGCTGATTACCTTTCATGAAAAACGTAACATCTTGAAGGCAAAGGGTTTATCTGTGGTTTTCTGTGTCCCTAACACAATATGTTGTTGCTTGTTCAGTACAAAATACAAACAAACAAACAAACAGCTACCACTAAAAGGAGGGTTTGTAAGATCACATATCGGGAGTGTCAGTCTTGTTACAATGGTCAGTCTGGGAAGTCAATCTGCTCCATGCTTAGAGAACATCACAGAAGCTGGAGATTGAAGAAGCCTGAATCACAAATACCTAATAGACGTACAAGTGTAACAAACGCATTAAAAGCGGACCAAAATCAGCCAATTGGAAATTTTAGAAATTAAAGTACGGTTGTGTACATTCCCACACATGATATTAAACGAGCATACCCAATTCAATTATTCACCTCTTTGGATGAAATCACAACTCCGGGATAAATGTAAACCTTTGGGCCTCGATCCATCAGTAGATAAAAGTTTCTTGGCTGATGCATAACTTTATTCATAGATATGTTTGGTTATGTTAGTGTAATTGCTGAATTGTGTAATTCATACGTAATTTGTTAAAAATGGTGGTTGAAATATTTTTACATTAAGCGAAGGATAGGTGCATTAACATGTTGAGATAGCTGTATTTGCGTTATTATGATGTTTATCTTTGCATTATCATCTTTGGAATCAGTAATGTACTTGAAAATGGGCTTATAACCTGAAATGTAGGTTGTCCTGTAACCATAATAGAATTTGTGAACAAGGCAAAAAACAGTGTTTGTTTACTCAGTTTTAGCTGTTCTGTTATCCATGTTTTCTTTTCAAGTAACGAACTCTTACATCAGTGATGTAGTAATGTGGCGACTTTTCCGATCACACGCCAGATCTACTAGGCCTAATGAAGTTGTTTGAACTTAGATATTTTGAAAATTGTTACTGCCCGTACAAATGAAGTAACGAGAGTAATACACATGACTCAAATCAAACGACTCAAAAACATAAACCTTTTACTAAAAAGTTGTGCTACTACTTTCTTATGTCAATCTCACTGACAATAATTACAGTGTATATTAAAACTAGTTTGACCTCTTCTCGACAGCCCGCAGCGCTGCTCAGGGTAATAAATATCCAATGGACACTTTGCCCGTCCTGATCACTTTAACACACCTTCCCTGTCGATCTTGCTATTAATTGGTAACCTACACAAATTAATGTATTATACACTACTCAAAAGAGTTAAGGGAACATGGCTTTGCGTGTCTGCCACAGTACACAGAGCAGTAACTGAGGACTAGGTATGTTACCAAATTATACCTTTATGTATCGCTAATTAAGTGCACAACATAACATTGTTACATCATAGATGGGTTACATATAAGAACTGAAACGGCAAAAACGAAGTGGCAACAAACAGTCATTCGAGTGCTTTTCGTTAGATTGTGAGACCTTCAATAACGTGTTATCTCCGCTGACACATTCCATGCTCTGTACAAATCTATCGAGGTCACTCTCTTGCATCCGTTCCAATGCTTCAATGAGAGCCTATGAGACTTCTTGCTAAGGCTGTGGCGGAAAAGGACTACCATGAGCAGGTATGTCAAACATGCCCCACATACGCACCATGGGCTTTAGGGCGGGACTCACCGCCGACCATTGCTTTGCTTCATTGTCCACCTCGCAAGACATCCTTGCTAACGCCCGCCACATGGACCCTGGAATTACAAGGAATTCAGGACAGCCACCATATGCGTCAGCTATCACATGATCCAGCAGGATCTATTCGATGTGATGACGGTAAGGCGACAATGAACAACAAGATCTTCTTCTTCTTAAGTTGCCAATCCTAAGATTGATTTGCAGCAGCTCTCCATTCAGTGCGATTGTCGGCCAGCCTCTTCAATTCCGTGAAACTTCCGCATCCTAGGTCCTGCATTATCTGGCTTATGTACTTTCTTCTAGGTCTGCCTCTTGCCCTTTTGCCCTCCACAAGGCCTTCCGTTATAGTGTGGAGAAGACTTTCATGTCTCAGAATGTGTCCCATCCATATATCTCTCCTCTTCTTGACCGTCTTCCAAAGAACTGGAACTTCCTCCGCTCTCTGCAGGACTTCTTCATTAGTCATCCTGGCCGTCCATGGAATTTTTAACATCCTTCGCAGACACCACATTTCGAATCCTTCAATCCTTCTTCTTTCGTCCTCTCCAAGTGTCCAGGTTTCGCTGCCGTAGAGAAGCACACTCCCAACAAAGGTCTTTATTAACCGCTTCCTTAACGACAGACTTATCATATTTGATGTGAGGAGTCCTTTCCTTTTATAGAATGCAGTTTTTGCCTGATTTATTCTACTTATTACATCTTTCCTACTACGACAATCTGATGTTATTCTGCTTCCCAAGTAGACAAAGTCTTGTATTTCTTTCAGCTTCTCTCCATTCAGCCTTATATTCGTAATTGCTTGATTATTTTGTTTGCTTGCAACTAAGATTTTCGTTTTTGACTTATTAATTTTCATGTTGTACCGTGTAGCAAGAGTGTTTTCCATTTCCTCCAACACTACTTGTAATTCTTCCTCATTTTCCGCTAGGACAGCAATGTCATCCGCAAAACGCAGCATATCAACTACTTTTCCCTGGATCCTGATTCCATTAGCTTGTCCTAACTTTTCTCTGACCTCGTCCATCGCTTTCTGTATGTACATATTAAAGAGGACAGGGGAGAGTGCACATTCCTGTCTCACACCCTGTTTAATTTTTGTTTGTTGTTGATGTTCCCCACATCTCACTATTGCCACATCTTCTTTGTATATGTTCCATATCGTTCTCCTGTCCTTGTACTTAGCTCCAGTTTCCCTCAATATCTGGAATAGTTTTTTTCCATTCAACCTTATCAAAGGCCTTTTCGAGGTCAACAAATGCTATGTAGGTGTCCTTTCCTTTTTCCATTCTTTTTTCTATTATGAGCCTTAGGGCCATAATGGCTTCTCGCGTACCTCTCCCTCTTCTAAAGCCAAACTGGTCTTCTGTGAGCATGCATTCCACGTTCCCTTCAATTCTTCTGAGGAGGATGGTCGTCAAAATTTTTGATGCATGTGATGTTAGGCTGAGGGTTCTGTATTGTGCACACGATTTTGCTGGCATTTTCTTTGGTAATGGAACAATAATACACTTTTTGAAGTCCTCAGGCAGCTCTCCAGTATCATATATTTGGCAGATTAATTTATACAATTTATCTTTTATTTCTGTTCCAGCTTCTTTGATGATTTCTGCAGGCAATGAGTTAATTCCTGGTGCTTTTCCGTGCTTAAGTGCCTGTATTGCTTGATCAAATTCGGACCTTAGTATGCTGTCTCCTAGTTCATCTTTATCTACTTCGTCCTCACTTTCAATCATGTCATCTTGTACGTTGCCTCCATATAATTTCTCTAGGTATTCCTTCCACGTAAGTGCTATATCTTCATGATTATACACCATCTTATTATCCTCTCTTATTAGGGCATTACATCTAATCCTTTGTCCTCCTGAGAAGAAGCGTTTCACTGTTTTGTATGCTAATTCAAGGTTCCCTTTCTTCAGAAGGTCTTCAACTTCTTTGCATCTGTCTTCAAGGAATCTTTCTTTTACTTGCTTCAACTTCCTGTTGATTTTGTTCCTAAGCACTCGGTATGCCGTTTTCCCTTCTTCCGTTTCATTATTTTTGAGCTTCCTTCTTTCCTCAAACATAGGTATTATTTCATCAGTTATCCACTCCTTCCTCTTTTCAAGTTTTTGTTTTCCAATTATCTCTTCAGCTGCTTTTATTAGGCCATCTCTCATATTTTCCCAATGTTGTTCTACATTCTCTATAGGATGCTGTTGAATTAGATCCTTAACCCTTTCTTGGAACTCCTTCTGCGTCTCACGGTTTCCAAGCTTCCCTATATCCAGTTTTCCATTTCCTATTTTCTTCCTTATGCATTTGAACTTGAGTCGGCATTCCGCAACAACCATGTTGTGATCACTCACAATATCTGGGCTTGCGTATGCTCTAGAGTCTTTTAGTTGATTTCTAAATGTATTTTTGACTAGAATGTAATCAATTTGGTATCGTTCTCTATCCCCTGGTGACTTCCAGGTGTATCTTCTACGGGGGCGATGTTGAAACCACGTGTTCGATATTATCAGTTGATTCCTGTTACAAAATTCTATAAGTCGGTCTCCTCTATCATTCCTTTTACCAAGGCCGTAGCGTCCAACAGCTGGCTGTACCTCTTTATCTCCTACTATTGCGTTCCAGTCTCCCATGATTATTAAATTTGTTTCTCCTTTGATTCCTCTCAAGGCTCAATTTAACTCTTCATATACAGGTTCAACTTCCTCATCCTCCTGGTTTGTGGTAGGCATATAGACCTGTATCACAACCGTCTCTGTAGGTTTGGTATCCAGACTGACAAGTATTATCCTTCCTCCATATTGTATATATCCCTTCACTCTCTGCCCCAATTTTCGACTCATAACTACTCCAACCCCACCTGGTCCAGGTCTATCCTCTATCGTTCCTGTGTGAATTATCCTGTACTCATCACTCCAGAAACCTCCGCAGTTAGGCCATCTCATTTCAGACACTCCTAGTATATCCAACTTCATTTTCTTCATTTCTTGCTTAAGGTTTTCGAGCTTCCCCATCTGCAGTAAGGTGCGGACGTTCCACGTTCCAATTCTACTATAGCTCTTTTTATTTCCTTTCTTCCTATGAACTGTTGAAACGAGATCTCTGGTAGTCCCCTCCCGGAGATCCGAATGAGGGGCTATTACTCCGGATTGCATTTTTACTAGAGCTTGTTTCATATTCATATTATGGCTGCTGATACTTGAGAAATCTACGACAAGATACGCATGGCATATCAGCACTGAACCCTCACAACATCATATAACCTTTAACATGTGGCATGTACCGCTAACCACAGGTCTCCTGACACGAATACAGTCATCTCTCCTGTGTGAATAACACGTTTCACAAGGAAAAAGTAACCAGTCGACATGGGAACGGCAGAACTGAAGGCGAGTTGCAGCATGTTGTCGTATCAAGTGAGGCCCTCGAATAGGACGTCAGCGTCATAAGGTCATTTCCTGTAACATTTTCATTACAGTCTGATTGGACACAGTGGCTAAAGTCGACCTTGTGAAATCGTTTTACAGTCCTCTGGCGGTATTCGTACGACGCCGCAAAACATAGCTGGTTCAAAATGGTTCAAATGGCTCTGAGCACTATGGGACTCAACTGCTGTGGTTATCAGTCCCCTAGAACTTAGAACTACTTAAACCTAACTAACCTAAGGACATCACACACATCCATGCCCGAGGCAGGATTCGAACCTGCGACCGTAGCAGTCGCACGGTTCCGGACTTCGCGCCTAGAACCGCGAGACCACCGCGGCCGGCAAAACATAGCTGGTCAGATACCGGTCTTCACGTGGGGCTGCAATGCGTCTGCGACTTTGTCTAACTCGCATTGTGCACTGACCAGTCTCCCCGTAGCGTCACCACAACCTACGGATGTCAGATGGAGAGGCACTGGTATCTTCAGCAACACGACTGAATATCCATCCTTTTTGGATTAAACAGGCCGCCCTTGTAACTTACTCTGCATTAATATGTCGCATTCCATGTGTTTAGTGGAATACAACGTCCATAAATGAACAACTGTCGTCTGTGTACCTCACTAAAAGACTCTAGTACATAGGTCTCACTTCCGTCTCAGAGCTAAGCAGACACTGTCAATGCATAACAACGCCAACAGATGGAAAATGATTTTAAGTGCAGCCTACATTGAAAGCGAAGATTTCAAGCCATGCAATAGGGCCACAGGTACCGCCCGCATCAAAAACGATTTTTACATACCGGAAGTGAGACACGTGTTCCCCTTATTGTTTTGAACTGTGCATTAATCAGCAACGGTAACTGAAGTCTGAGACATGATTACAAGGTTTACTAGGTGTTTTGAATGTCATTTTACTTTCTATTCATGGCATTGTACGAAGGCTGTTCGGAAAGCAAGGTCTGATAGGGTGCGAAATGGAAACTACAGAGAAAGTCCGATGGAGCTCTGCCCAGATGGGCACTGTCTATAGTATGCCCGTCGATCGCGTCACGTCATTCTTTTCAGTGGTGAGCGCACAGTGAGCACGTAAAAATGCCTAGAAAATAGAGTATTCCTCCAAATATGAGGGCCTGGTGAGAGATTTCACCTGAAGTCATCCAGCCCACATAACATAACGGTCAGAGTTTCCTTATTGATGATAACTATTCATCGCACAGTGCAGGCGTAGTGAAGAAGCCCCTGCAGCGGTTTTCGTGGGAAGTGCTTGATTACCCACCAAACAGCCCGTAATTGGCTCCCTCTGAGATTCATCTCTGCCCTCACCAACCACTACCTGTGAAGACAATATTCTCGCACAGACAACGAATGTAGACCAGCATAGAGGATCGACGGAATGCACAGTCGATTGCCTTCTGAGACGAGGGTGTTGGAAAGTTGGTACAACGCTACGATAAATGTCTAAGCCGGAGCGGCGACTATGTACAGAAGTAGCTGGAAGGTGTAGGTAACTGTTGAAAATAAATCCTTTTTGATTTTCACCGTGGTTTCCATATCGCGACCGATCGCACCTCACTTTCCTAACAGCCCTCATATTACAAAGACCTTAATTTCATTTCATATTACTCGATACAAACATGTGCCACTTTTGAAGACGGCCATCTCTATAATACTAATTCACGAATCCATGTTACTTCCGTTCGATACTTATACATAGCAGCTGATCGGTGCTAGCTGCGCATGCTGGTGAGTTGTCAGGATTGGAAGAGGAATAACAAAATATTCCCCCTCCCGCTTCTGTACAGCGGGCAGTGGGCGCGTACGTACCACTCTAATCCAGACGTAAACGGCAAAATATACCCGGCTCACGGTCGAATTCGCCGGTCCTCAGTTAACATCAAGCACATTTACAAAAGTTACAGTCTCTATAAATATTTTGTTTGTTACTCAGGGAGAAAAAAATCTCTTAAGTTGCTGGAGTCTGCTTCTAGTTTCTAGAAACATACTATTATAAAAAAGAAAGGCTGAGCACCGCGGGCCGCGAGTCACAGTTTGACGACCACTGCTGTAGAGGAAGGCAGAGCCTGGAATACATCCGACAAAAAATTGAGGAGGCTGGTTGCAAGTGCTACTCTGAGATGCAGAGTTTTGTATAGGAGAGGAATTTCTGTCTGGCTGCATCAAACTTACCAGAAGACTGATAAAAACAGAGAGAGTGAGAGAGAAATTGACGTCAGTTATCTGCCACCGAATGTAGTGCCATTTTATTGATAATAGAGCAATCAGGGCTGGAAGACGCAGGAATATTACAACTGACATATGGAATCACATGCGTTGCCTTGTATGCTAATGCTTGTGCATCACGCATTTGTCTGTAGTGAGAGGGGGAGCTGCACCGACTTAAGGAATGCAGCTCTTATTCAGTATGTTTGTAGGTATTAACCACGTTTCCCATTTGCTGTAAGGGTTTTTCCCTTCTTAGACAACTGAAACCAGAAATTATCGCACTTCACAGGCATCATTCAAAAAAATTGCTTTGAGCACTATGGGACTTAACATCTATCGTCAACAGTCACCTAGAACTTAGAACCACTTAAACCTAACTAACGTAAGGACATCACACAACACCCAGTCATCACGAGGCAGAGAAAATCCCTGACCCCGCCGGGAATCGAACCCGGGAACCCGGGCGTGGGAAGCGAGAACGCTACCGCACGACCACGAGCTGCGGACACAGGCATCATTGATGTGAAGAATTTTCTCTGTACAATTTTAATATAATTATATTTCATTAACATCAGTCACACGTGTCGTTCTTTATGCTCCAGTTTTTTGAGTTCCATTTCAATTAGTGAGGTTTCAATTTCTACTTAATGCATAATGATTAGACCTCGGACTTTTAGGTTGTAAAAATCCTAAAAATAGGTTCTATCACTTAAAATAGTAGGTTACAAAAATCAGAAAATAGGTGATCAAAATCAGACATTTACTTGTCCAGAAAGATGAATAGATTGACAATAATCAGCATTATATTAGTGTCCATGTCCATAATTACAGTCACAGTAAATAAGTAACACTTTCTCTAGGTTTTTCGTTGAGAAACTGCATCTCTTGTCTGCTAATAGCATCTCATATGCCGAGAATGAGCGTTCCACGTCAACAGATGTCATCGGACCATATTTAAATGACGGTATTAGGCGCAATGGGACCGCATACTCATCTTCTGTTGATTTACTTGATAAGACGTTAGCCATTGTGCAGAGGGCGGTCAGTCCTGGTGTTTTTATGTAGCACTGTCCTTAGTCGTCACTAACTTTCATACCAATAGAACCTGGGACCAAGTAGATTTTTCTTTGTCATCTCTTCTATCAGTCACTGTTGCGTGTAGACTGGTTTCCCTGAACTCTCTACAACTTTAACGATTGAGACCAAAAATGCGTAAGGAGATTTTATGTCTGCTGTGTTGTTGGAAATTGTTGGGTACTTTAGAGGATATTTAGCTGAAGTAATGCTCACTGCCTCCTCCCGCAATTTAAGAACAATGTTCTTAATGTCTTCCAAATGCTTGCTGTAATATTTCACGGCCTCTAGCCACGTTCCTCAGCGAGTAAGTGTAGGTTCTGGTGGAAGTGATACGTTGGGAAGATCCTCTCGAAATAACTGGATTCTTCTAGGTGCTTTAATAAAAACCTTTTTGATGGTTGAAACTAGCTTATTTACAAATGGAAATTCAAGACGTATCGTCTCAGTTACACGATTCATGGTATGGGCAAGACCTGTGATATGGAGCAAGGCTGGGTAAAATACTTTCAACAATTTAACAGCAGCACTCATGTATGCGGCTGCATCAGTGTAGATTACAAGTACATTATTTTGATCTAGACTGTTGGGTAAATCAATTTGAGGGCTTTATTAACAAAGTTAGCAATTGTTTTCCGGTTAGTGTTTTTTAGCTCCTAGCTGCAGATCAGATGAGGTAAAGAGCGAGTGCCAGGAAGTAACTTTCCAACAACAAAATTAGACACCTATCGATCTTGTCTGTCAGTTGTCTCATCGACAGAGACCCACATATACAAATCGCCTGTATTTTCCCTTATCCTGCTCAATGTATTTTCATGCAAAGTATCCAAATAGTTATCTCTCAGTGTGGAGTCTGATCGATTGTTACGGTGACAGTATTTCTCTAGAAAACTTTTGAACTGCCTGTTTTCAACTGCATTGAATGGTATGTTTCCTGCAACAATGACTCGAAACAGGTCAATATGAAATTCGTTTTCTTTTGTTGCTTTTGATTAAGTTACAAACTTTTGTTTTAAGTTTGATTTATTTTTTAAATTTGACTGGTGTTTAACCCCTGCAATATGCTCACTTAAATGCTACCTGAAAACAAAAAGAAATCCTAAATATTTTGAGGAAGAATTTACGTACGAGATCTACTTAGCAAAATTAACCTACATTAAGGGATTAGAAACAATATTTTTGTATTCACATGTATCTGGTACAAGTTAACACGGGAAAACAGTGGCTTCACTGCTCTCTGCGCGGGGTAGCACATAAAAGATTAACGTTTTACTTACGTGTTTGTTGCATACATTTCAGTGAATAACACTTCTGTTTCTCGAGAAATTAGGAAATACTTGTAACCACTGATGAATCAGAGATGATTTGGAGCTGGCTACTTTCGACATACTTGACTTTCCACAAATACACTGTCGTTGTGAAATATTTCACCACATCCAAGGAGCACGCTGATCGACTGAACTAAGACAGAGCAGGTGTTTTGAACAGGCTGTTCCGACGAGTCAGGATGGCTCCTAAGGCAGATCACAAAGCTCCTCCGTGCCCTGCCGTCCCATTTGTCGGTTCACAGCGAGTGACAACGCTCTGCGCAGCAGCGCTGACTCGAGCAGTCTGTCGCGTGCTGTCGTCGTCTGACTCACGATTGGTGTCACGCATGCAAACAAACCACTCATCATTCAATTACTGTTTTCTAAGTAGCTGGGAAGACCAGAAGAGTAGTTTTAGCCATACAAACTTTATTTCACTGGATTTTTTAAAATTAGTAGTCAGGTTATAACATTAAATTAGGATTTTTAGGATCTTTAAAAATGAGGTACAATCAGGTTCTAACATGAAATTAGGAATTTTAGGTACTATAACATTACTATTTTCCTTAAAATATTTGTGCAATTCTTAGCTGGGAAGACCATGAGATAATATTAGTCATAAAAATCTTCATTTAATTGGAATTTAAAAATTCAGGTACAGTCAGGAGTAGTGGGACTATCTTGGTACAGTCTCACACTGCATTGTTGCCACTTTTATTCAAGATGGCAGCGAGGACCTCATCCAAGATGGCGGTGTGTAGACTTGACAACAGTGCATGACATCATCCAAGATGGCGGATTTTGGTGACTAAGTCAATTGTGCTACCTCCAATAACCTAACCCCTAGAAAAATGGCACCAAATTTGAATTTTGGATGGAAAATAGGTCAATTGGGCTACATCTACTAACCTAACCCTCCAGAAAAAAAATTGACCGCAAATTCAAATTCCAGCAGGATAATGCGTCACACCACGAAAATGGCGTGAAAATAGACCAATTGTGCTACGTTTACTAACCTAACACCCCACCCCCTAGAAAATGGCTGGAAGTTCAAACTACAACAGGATAGCGTCTCAAAAACTGTACTTACCACTATTATTATAATTTTATTATCATTTACTATCTTTTATTATTATTTATCATCATTTTTTATCATTTATTATGAATTATTATCAATTATTATCAATTATTATTATTACTACTTATAAGATGCACATGTGTTCGCTACGAGGTCCGGAGTGCAACTGTGTTAGTTCATACCTCTGCACCAGAGAGCGCCGCCGCGACGTCATTCAAGATGGCAGATTTTGGCGGGAAGAAAGGCAATTTTGATACCTCCGCTAACCTAACCCCCAGAAAATTGGCGCGAATTTTAAATTTCGCAGGAAAATAGGTCAATTGTGCTGTGTCCACACAACCTAACGCTCCAGAAGAAATTGGCGTCAAATTAAAAGTCCAACACGATAAAGGCTGCAAAAACTGTACTTGTCTTTATAATTATTCATTATTATTCATTATCATTTACTATCATTCATTATAATTTACTATCATTTATTATTGTTTTTATTATTATTATTTATTATTATTATTGGCCTACCTCCACTAGAAAAATGCGCCAAATTCAAATTCCAACACGATAATTTCCCGAAAACTGTACTTCTATTTATTATTATTATCATTTATTATTTACTCAAGATGTCCGATTTCGGCGGGAAGAATGCCATTTGCGTTACATCCATAACAAACATTTGTCACAAGTTCAAATTCCAACACCATAATCGATCACAAGTACGAAATAGTCCACGTCCTACGAACTCTGACCGTCACCTATTTTTTTTCACTGCTAACTTATCAAAATCGCGTCAAATAATAAACTGCACTTGTACTAACGTAATTCAAATCCACTGATTTTGCAAGGAAAAAGGACTGAAATCTTTATTTCAAGCAGTACTGTCAACACTTGTTCTCGAACAGATTTCGTACACATCCTCGAGATCGCAGCAACACCCAGTGCACTCGCCACTAGGTCCAGACTCCAACTGACTTAGTGCGAATCGTCGCTAGCAGAGGAGGCTATCCCTAGCGCCACAGGTCAGCGGTAGCTCTCCACTGTTACAGCATCCGCTTGGACCGTGCTAGCCGCTGGAACCTGTAAACATGTTTTCGCCGGACACGTTGGAACCCGCTGATGCCGACGTCACACAACCGCCCATCCATTCGCGACCCACCACGTGGTCGACATAGAACGCACTGTATCACTTTCGGCGACAAATTTGTTTTGCTGGACAGGTTGGTGCCTGTCCATGCCTACCTCACGACGGTCGGTCAGCCGCTCGGACCACTAAACATATTTTACTCGTTCGAATCTGCCGATTCTGATGTCACAACAGTCGGTTAGAAATCCAGCACATGGTTTCGTGGCGGACAAAGGACACACTTGGCGCCAAAGTTGTTTTCTGGAGAGTGGAATCTGCCCTAGCGTCACACAACCATCGGTAAATCACATGGTGTGCTCGACAAAGAACGCTCTCACGGGCGTCCGACCACTTATGTCACACACCCTCGATCGCCACCTCCATACACACACGTTGGACATAGTCTTCCGTAAGTATACTAACACCCACATCACACATCTAAGCTGTAATTGCCTGGGTACTTACATGCATTTCAATTTTATTCATATTAAATAATTCAATTTACAGTTTCATATAAGTTTGAAAACCAATTCAATTATCTAATTTCAAATGCTTTCAAGGTGGAGACCGCCACCTTTTCCTAGGAACCAGCGCCGAGTTTGAATTCTGTCAGTAAAGGAAGGTAACTTGCGCTTCCGCCACCAACCTTAGAAAATTGTTGGAAGTGAAGCCTACAGGACGCAACCTCTTCCTACGGGTTTCTGGTAAAAGAACTCATCCTGCACTAGACCCATGAATGGAGGAACGAATTTACATTATTTAGGGATGCAGTATATGTATCACAGAACATATGCACTGACGTCCCACACCATACAGACCTGCAAACCAGTCCTACATAACTCATTTATAACGCTCTACACCCACGCTTGCTAATTGTAAACAGTTAAAAATAATGCATAGCAAAGCCTACAGACATGCGAACTGCTCGTAAATAACGCAAAACATTTAAGTCCAAATAGCCAAACAACTCATAATTTTCGGAAATAATTTCAGTGCAGACCTGCAAACTGCTCCTAAATAATACAGCACAATGATGTGTAGACATGCTAAGTACTCGTAAACTATTCAAATAGCGCATATGAGGGCCTACACACCCGATCGCGAAATAATGCAATCAATGCGTGCAAGCACAGTCCATTCAGTACACAGGAGGTAGTGATAAGTGACGTATACCTCAGATGTCAAACCGCGCACAGCCTATGCTCGGCTTCTGCAATCATGAGGTGGCGGCACCTCCCATTCATACATAACACCTTAGAAATTCCTATCCAAATAGGTGTTCGCCTACACACACGTGCTGATGTGATCGGGCGGGAGTGCAACCGCTAGCTGCAGCCAAACGCAGGCCAAAGTGGTATGTAGGCGCCGTTAATGACCGGGCGTTTATTTACACAAAACGCTCACTCCAAGCAGAGCCACGCGCGTTCGGCCTTCCTCACTCTAACTGCAGTCCGGCGAAGATGCTTCAGAATTCCATTCCACAATAGCAGAACCTGCTGTCCCTTCTTAGCGATTCTAACGGACCGTAAGTGACAATTGACTGACGAAAAAAAATTGGTTCAAATCATTCTGAGCTCTATGGGACTTAATTTCTAAGGTCATCAGGCCCCTAGAGCTTAGAACTGCTTAAACCTCACTAACCTAAGGACATCACACACATCCATGCCTGAGGCAGGATTCGAACCTGCGACTGTAGCGGTCGCGCGGTTCCAAACTGTAGTGCCTAGAACCGGCCGGCAATTGACCGGCAATTGACTGACGCTTCACCACACGCGCCACAACCCCCGCGAAGTGAGGCAGCCACAGCTCACACCCGCCAGCCGCTGCCACCGAACACCGGTGAAAGTTGCCTTCCAAGCAGCTCTCACACCAGTCTCACATTCGAGGCATCTCCAAGAGCTGCTTGTCTCTGCTGTTGAATGCAAGGCATGTTGACACCAACACACACGTATAACCATACTTAAATACCCAGCATGACTCTCGCCTCGCCGCGAAACGTGTGCGTGATGACTCACCATCTCAAACGTTCTCAAAATTGTTCTACGTCACATCTCTTTGCAAAAAATAAGAGCCAAGTTGACCTCTCTGGGACTGTATAGTGTCCCAGAAATAGTTAACTTTTGCTTTCTTCATGCCTCAGCTTGTATGCACGGAAATTCCTCCCATAACAGTACCTGTTTACCAAAATGTCGCCTAATCCAGTCTTCCTCCAGGACATAATGTGATAGCCTTCCTGCTCGCAACATATGCAAATGTTCTCACCACTCCCATATCACATCACAATCAATCGAGCATTCTCATTAGCTCTAATTCAAGTTACCAGTCGAATTACTAACGCCATCGCTATCGAAGCACCATCCACCTTTGCTTTCAGGCGCTCTCTCTCGTTATTTTGCAAAGATTGCTAATTTTCAAGTACAATTCCCTCAATCCATACACCGCCAAAGTCATAATATGCAAGATCGAACGAGCAAAACATATTTAGGGGTAGAGCGGCCGACCGACTGTCGTGAGGTAGGCATGGACAGGCACCAACCCTTCCAGCAAAAGCAATTTGGCACCAAAAGTGTGGCAGTGCGTTCTATGTCAATCACGTGGTGGATCGTGAATGGACAGACGGTTGTGCGACGCTGGCATCAGCGGATTCCAGTGTGTCCGGCGAAAACATGTTTACAGGGTTCAGCAGCTAGCGCGGTCCGAGCAGCCGTTGGACCAGTGGTGGGCTCCCACTGACTGGTGGCGCCAGGGGTAGCCTTCCCTGCTGGCGACGATTTGAACTAAATCAGTTGGAGTCTGGACCTAGTGGCAAGTGCACTGGGTCTTTCTGCGATCTCAAGGGTGTGTACTAAGTCTGTTGGAGAACAAGTGATGACTGTACTGCTTGAAATAAAGACTTCAGTCCTTTTTCCTTGCAAAATCAGAGGATGTGAATCACGTTAGTACAAGTGGAGTTTATTATTTGACGCGATTTTGATAGGTTAGCAGTGAAAAAAGATAAGCGACTGTAAAAGTTTGGAGGATGTGGATTATTTCGTATGTGTGATCGATTATGGTGTTGGAATTTGAACTTGTGACAGATTTTTGTTATGGATGTAACGCAAATGGCATTCTTCTCGTCGAAATCGGACATCTCGAATAAATAATAAATGATAATAATAATAAGTAGAAGTACAGTTTTCCAGACATTATCGTGTTGGAATTTGAATCTGGCGCAATTTTCTAGTGGTGGTAGTCCAATAATAATAATAAATAATAATAATAATAATAAATAATAATAAATGATAATAAATGATAATAAATGGTAATGAATGATAATAAATGATAATGAATAATAATAAAGACATGTACAGTTATTGCATCCAGTATCATGTTGGAATTTGAATTTGGCGCCAATTTTTATGGAGGGTTATTTTAGTGGACACAGAACAATTGACCTATTTTCCTGACAAAATTGATATTTCCAGCCACTTTTCTGGGGGTTAGGTTAGTGTAGGTAGCTCAATTGGCCTATTTCCCTGCCAAAATTCAAATTTGGCGCTATTTTTCTGGGGTTAGGTTAGTGAAGGTAGCACAATTGGCCTATTTTCCCGCCAAAACCCAACATTTTGGATAATGTCATGCACTGTTTCCAAGTCTACACGCTGCCATCTTGGGTGACGTCATCGCCTCCATCTTGAATAAATTTGTCAACAGTGCAGACTGAGACCATACGAAAGTAGTCCCACTACTATCAGGTACTAGCCTGAAATTAGGTATTTTTAGGTGCTATAAAACTAGAATTTTCGATCATAAATTTGTGTAATTCGTGTATGTGCAACATTTATTGCCTGTGTTTAATGAGGAACGAAATAGTTTTTTACCTGAAATCTAAGGTCTAACAATGATACTTTAAATGTAAAATTTCTTGTTTAGATCTCTCAAATGGTTTAAAGTCTTCAAAACCATAAAACACTGACTTCAGTACAGCTTTTTGAAATGATGGCAATGTTTAGTAATATAACTTTTTGAATTGACAATACAATCAATAAAAAGCTATGATGAAGGATAAGAAAACCTAATGGCAAAACTGGAATTGTGCGTACCTGTCGTGGAAGTATATTTTACAGACTTTCGTTTAAGAACATAAATACGCAGACGACACTTCCACTTTCTAACGATAAAAATGTTTTTCCTACCGAAGTCCGCTGTTGGGAACAGTTGCGATGTTTATGTTGACGCTCCAGCCAAGCAGCAGTATAAATGTCCTCTAGCTGTATGAAGTACATATCTGTGTGACGAGCTTATAACTGGGGGCCATGTTTGGACGTTCCGTTATTGTTTCACACTGAGGCCAACTACGCACACTGCATAGTCGCACACAGGCTCGAATCAAGTACACACGTCTCCGAGAATGTTTAGCTTCCGGACGGAACAAACTATTGCAATAATAGACGCCCAGGGCGTGTTGTCCATGGCACAGTGTTTGCCGTGTTTACCGTTAACTGCTTCGCTTTTGGAATTTACTCTTTGCCGGAAGCCTATTACGTAAACAACCGATTAATTAGCGGCATTTCAACGTAATGTTTTCGGTTTGACAGTCTGTTACCACAGGCAAGTAAATGCGTATAATGCTTCAAATACCTGCAGGGCTGCCAGCTATTCTATGCTTCATAATTCACAACGATTGTTTTGTAGAGGTGAATTTCCTAAATATGTTCCTAGGCTCCGCACACACAATGGATTCTGCGTTAGTGTCACGTCACCTTGACAGTTGAACGTATAAGGAGGTGCCAATACCTTTGATTTCTTGTATGATTAAGACCATATTAAAAATAGAAACGAATTTAAGGTTGCTAATCGGTTACAAGAGGAATCACTGATCACATGATGGATGGAAACACGATTTGATCAAAACCGATCTCACGGTTTTGACTTGATGCTAGTCAATCCTGTACAATCGCCTTTATTCCGACGCACCTACTGCAACTTACATCCACATAAACCTGCTTTCTCTAAACCACTTTTAGTACACAGACTTCATTATTAAATTTATTACTGTCTTCTTGATGTTTTGCAGCTTGTAGAGACTGTAAATATGTCTCTCATCTAAATCCACGCGATTGCTGCGGAAATCACAATTAAGAGCCTAGCAGAGGGTGCTTCAATCTACCTTCAGAATATTTGTCTGCCGTTCCACACTCGTAACAGCACGTGGGAAAAATGAACCACTACATCTTTTTATACGAACTCTGATTTATCTTTTTTTATTACGATGGTCATTCCTCCATATTTAGCGTGGTGACAATGAAATATGTTCAAGTTCAGAGGAGAATGTCCGCGATTAAAATTCCGTGAAAAGATCTCACACCAACGGAAAAACACCTTTCTTTTAATGATTGCCACCCCAACTCGCTTATCCTACCCGTGAAATTTTCACCTTTATTTCGCGGTAATACAAAGCGATCTTCCCTTCTTGGGACTTTTTGGATGGCCCCCGTCAATCCTGCTAGTAAGAAATCCATACCGCACAGTAATCTGTGGCAGAAGAGCAACAGGCGTAGTGTTGGAAGTTTTGTTTACTGGACATGTCGCATCTAAATTTTTAGCCATTAAATCGGAGTCTTTGGTTTGCATTTCCCATAACAGTATCTATAAAAGCGCTCCAATTTAAGTTGTTGGCAATTGTAATGCCTAGGTATTTAGTTCAATTTACAGCCTTTAAATTAGATATCATTTTAATGGGATATTAATAATTAATGGTGTCACGTAAGCTGCTTGTTGGATGTAGGACATTTTACCGGAGTAATTTCAGTCATCCCCTCTTCATTGGCGGTATCTGCAGTACAAAAGACACCTTTCTTATAATACGTTAATTATAATACTTATAGTAATATTTTATTTATACGTGATTTTTCGTACCATTACAATGCGACTTGCTTTATACGTAATGCTTTTTAGCATATTTAAGATGTTTTGTAATAACCGTGTAATAACACGAATGTCAACTGCGCTGCTCGGTTGAGGCTCCACTGCGCGTAAAGTGCTCTCTCAGATTCCCGATTGGGTTTTAATCCGGGAAGTTTGCCGGCCGGAGTGGCCGTGCGGTTCTAGGCGCTACAGTGTGGAACCGAGCGACTCTGGAACCGAGCGACCGCTACGGTCGCAGGTTCGAATCCTGCCTCGGGCATGGATGTGTGTGATGTCCTTAGGTTAGTTAGGTTTAATTAGTTCTAAGTTCTAGGCGACTGATGACCTCAGAAGTTCAGTCGCATAGTGCTCAGAGCCAGCCAATCCGGGAAGTTTGGTGACCAGGTGAATGCGGTAAGCTTATTCTGGAACTCTTCGAACCATGTACGTACTGTACCAGGTTTGCATTGTTCTGCTGACAGGTGCCATCGTGCCGAGGAAAAACAATCAGCATGTACAGGTATACATGGCCTCCAAGGATACATGCCTCCACTGTGCCTTCCAGAATGTCGAGATCACCCAGGCAATGCCACGGAAACATTTCCCAGATCACAACGTTACCTCCTCCGGCCTGTATTTTCTCGACGATAGTTGCGGGGTGTTTACTCCAGATATTTCACGTGATACGGGCCAACGGCCATCTGTCCGATGGAGCACAATATGTGATTCATCTAATAAGGCCGCCTGTCGCCCCTCAGTTTACACCCAGTGCAACTTCCAGCCTTCATCGCCGGTGAACAGCAGTCATCCTGTTGCGCGAATGAGGCACTTGGTGCGGAGGACAATAAGCAGGAACCTTCGCTGAGCAATCATTGAAGTGACACTGTTGGTAGCGCCTTGCCTTATCTGGGCGAACAGTTGCTCATTAGTTGCAAGTCCAACGACTCGTACACATCTGCGCACCCCTCGATCACCCTCGCTCTTTGTGCACCACTTCTGCCTTGGCTCCGGTTTTCGATAGCGCCATGTTACTATGCACGGTACACTTTAACCACTGCAGCACGCGAACAATTTACAGACCTAGTCGTTGAGAAAGTCTGCCACGCTTGCCCTTTAGCCCTTTAGATAAATCGCTCAGTTTCCGCATTACGATAAAGGCAGCACTGTTTTCCACATCCTCCCCCTCCCACCGACACCCTTTATACACTGAGGTGATAGCTCATGGGATAGCGGTACGCACATATATAGATGGCGGTAGTATCACATACACTAGATATAAAAAGGGCAGTGCATTGGATGAGGTATCATTTGTAGGCCGGTGATTCATGTGGAGAGGTCTCGCATGTGCTTATGGCCGCACAGCGGGAAATAACTACTTTGAATGCGTGATGATTGTTGCAGCTAGACACATGGCTCATTTAGTTACGGATATCGCTAGGGAATTCAATATTCCGAGATCCACAGTACCTAAAGTGAGCCGAGAATACCAAATTTCAGTCATTGCTTCTCACCAAGGAGAACGCAATGGTCGACGGCCTTCACGTAACGACCGAGAGCAACGGCATTGGAACAGAGCTGCCAATGCTAACAGGTAAGCAACACTGCTTGACGCAATTACAGAAATCAATGTGGGACGTACGACGAACGTAACCGTTAGTACAGTGTCGCATTGATGGGCGACGGCAGCAGACGACCCACGCCAAGTGCCTTTGCCAACAGCACATCTCCTGGAGCATCTCTCCCGGGGTTGCGATTATATCGAGTGGACCCTAGATGACAGGAAACCCGTGACCTGTGAAGATGAGTTCTGATTTTAGTTGGTAAGTGCTGATGGTAGGGTCCAGCTTTGGAGCAGACCCCACGAAGCAATAGACCCAAGTTCTCAACAAGGCACAGTGCTGGCTGGTGGTTGCTCAATAATGGTGTGGGCTGTGTTAATATTGAATGAACTTTGTTTTTCGGTCAGACTGAACAGATCGTTGATCTGGAAACGGTTATGTTCGGCGACTTGGTGAAAATTTGAAGTCGTTCATGGACTTTACGCTCCCATAACAATGCGCCTTGTCACAGGGCCATTATATTCGCGATTGGTCTGAACAACATTTCGGACAGTTTAAAGTAATGATCTGACAATCCAGTTCGCCCGACATCAAGCCAATTTAATATTTGTGGGCCGTAATTGAGAGGTCAGCAGTCCATGTACAAAATCCTGCACTGACAACCTTTCGCAATTATGGACGGTTATAGAGGCAAATGGGTCACCATTTCTGCAGGAGACTTTCAGCGAGATTTTGGGTCCATGCCACATATAGTTGCTGCATTACGACAGTCTAAACGAGCTCCAGCATAATATTAGAAGGCACCCCACGATCTCAGGCACATCACTGTATACTATGAGTTCTGACACGTGGCGTCAGTCAGTGGTTATTGCACACTGGCGTCGAACATAGGAGGTGGTCACATTAAGGGGCTCCGGAACGCCCTATACTTGCAATGTTAAAATAACGCTTATAAATTACATCTTTCCTCACAAAGTATTTGAGGTAGGAAGTTGAACTTTTTACAGATTATTTATTGGAATATGGGCTACAACTTAACACAGGGATTTTACAAAATTTTAGTTCAGTTATTAAAGATGATTTTTTTTCAATTGTAATGAAAATTCACATTTTTTTGCAATTTTTGATTTATATATTCAAAAATATACAGTTTTTTGGAAAAAGGCTGTGTTACATTATGCAGAAGGTACTGTGTAACATTTACTGAATGTTTGAAACAAATATGTTTGGAAGATCCTTAGAAAACATGTAATTAGTATGAGAAAATAAAAGTTTTGGGAATCGAGCGACAAAGATTGGATTAACTTTTTAGTGCATTCCAGGTCCATAGGATGGATTATCTTCATCCTCTGCAAACTCCTCCTCCAGCTTCCTCTTGTTCCTCCTCCAGTTTACTCTTGCTTGTATTTATAGACTCTCTACAGCCCTGTCTGCAGCCCGAAGGCGTTCCTTGTCTAAAGCAAGCATCGCTCATACCATGTTAGAACCTATCTTCATTCCCATATTTCTAAATACCTTGCACCTTACAATGTTGCCATCATTGAAAGTCGCAACAGCATCATACACACCA
Source organism: Schistocerca nitens (assembly GCF_023898315.1). Lineage (NCBI taxonomy): Eukaryota > Metazoa > Arthropoda > Insecta > Orthoptera > Acrididae > Schistocerca > Schistocerca nitens. The sequence continues at coordinate 313,961,179 of NC_064621.1, read as the reverse complement.
AAGTGAAGTGTTTCTATTCCAACAAATACAGTCTTGGGGATTCTCGACCATATGACACTATTTACACTTTCATTGGGGTTTTGAGTTTTTCCGCGAATACACTTTTTCTACAGTTCAGGTGCTGCTAAGTCTCTGAAAATAGATTTTATCACCTCCATTATTGCATGAGGCAGACTATGCTTATGAGTGTACACTTCACCAGTTAGCAATCCTTTGTTATATTTACACCAACTGTCTTCTTCTTTGGGACACAAGCTATGTTGGGGATTTTCATCGTCTTTATTGTTTACAGTAATAACACATACCTTTGGCTTTCCAACATTTCTCCTTTTCTTAAAAGCCTTCAGAGGATTTCTAATAACTTTACTTTTACTCATTATTATACTTCAACAAAACAGAGACTCAAGAAACAGAATTAATTACGAATATTTTCGAGATAACGACAGAGTAAATAAACATGAAACAATCGACATTCACACCAGCGATATATATTGAACCATCACAGGTTAGCCACAACACATACTTTATCTCACATCACTAAAATGTACCTGATGAACACGGACGTTAATAATAACACCATTTGACAGCAGTTTAACAGCGCCACAGTGGGTCACGCCCATGTAGAACACACTTCAAAACAAATTTAAAAATAGTTGTAGTCTTCGGAATTGAATAAATTATATATCTATTAAAAGGTAATAGTCTGCAGATTCAGAAAACGCAAAAAAGTGAAAATTGAACTTTTCATGATTTTGAGCTTTTGCGGAGCCCCTTAATGTGACTGGACCGTATATATGTAAGTAAATGGAATCAGCGTAAGGCATTCCTGATGAAAATATAACTCAGTTGTCATTATCGATTTCTGCATTTGCTGTGATTATTGTTTCTGGCATATTAGAGAGCACGTATAATGCTCTCCATATTAACGCTACTTTTAATTTGTATTATCACTGTTAGCATAACAGAGAAATTTGTTGCCATTAAAGAATACCTGCGATATTCTCGACGAAGTATTATGCAAGCTCGGACTAAGGAAATGAACACTTGTGGATACCGCAAATTAGTGTTTTTACTGTTTCTTCCTCCATAATTGTCATCTCAAATAATTCCTATAACAATGATCTTCTTACGTATGCAGTAAGCTGCTACATGTTTCAGATATACACTGATAGAAACAAACTCGCAACAGCAAGAAATAATGATTGTAGAGTGATCAAATTTCGGGAATGCATTTGTCTAGGTAACATCTTTCATTGTTTAACATTGCAAGGTCACTGGTTAATGTAAGAGCGAGATAAACAATTTCGATGTGGAATGCTAGCACAGTCATAACCTGTGTACACGCCGGAATGTTGACTGTAAGCACACAAAAGTGCATGCATTCTGTTGTACAGCAGCCGGTTGTCAGTTTGTGAGTAGAGATCCGTACCTGTGGTACGTGGTTGGTCAATACAGGGACAGTTAATGCCGGTGTGGATGACGGTGGAGTTGCTGTCCGATGATGTCCCATATGTGCTCGATTCCATACAAATCTCGTGATCTCGCAGGCCAAGGCAGCATGTTTACACTCTGTAGAGCAAGTTGAGTTACAAGATGCGGGATGTGGTCGAGAGTTGTTCTATTGGAAAACATCCCATCGAATGCTGTTTAGTTTTGCAGTCAGGGTATATAGGATAACCAGGAAATTGTTTGAGCTGCCACACGAAATTACACTTAGGACCACAACTACAGGTGCAGGTACAATGGTTTCATCAGAAAGGCCACAGGCGAACACCTGTTCTATCCTCCTAGAAACATTCTTGTACTTTCTCCATTTATATGTGTTTCAGACATTTATTTTCAATGTATTATTAATGACAAAACCTACATCATTCTGCAACTATTCCTAAGGAATTGAACCAAATGTGATTGTCAAACTTTTCTGGTCGGAGGCAACCAAAATCCACTTGGCTAACTTGAAACGTTGAACGGTGTGACGTACGTGTGCAGTTCCTCAATATGACCGTGGCAACTAGCGCAGTCTTGAGAGAGAAGCGCCTCTTTCATACGGTATGAGAGCGCTCGGCCGGCAGAACACTTTGCCGGCGCTGGCCTGAACTGTTCGCCCAGAGGGCCAACAAGCGACGTTAATTAACGTCGCTGTTCGTCTGAGGGCGCCATTCAGCGACGCGAGGCCGGCATCCACGGGATGCCCCTACCCTACTCCTCCCCTCCATGCCCTCCAACACTTTCTACTAGCGGCCGCAGAGCCCATCCTCTTGGGGCGAGAACGGACGTCAAGACTGCCGTTTCTTTTGTTGACCTCTCCCCAGCGATACCGTTATTGAAGGTTCCTTCTCAGTGAATGCGACATGGAAATATTTTACATTCTTGTTCCTTAACATTTTTATGAAATTTTAGTCTCCTGATTGCTTCGTTGAGGCCCGACACGATTAGCTGTAATATGACATCCTACATTCTTCCATCCTACGCCCTCAATTATGTCTACATCTGCATCTACATACACACTTTGCAAGCTGCCTTATGGAGCATGGCAGAGAACATTTTGTACCACTACTAGTTATATTCTTTCCTTTTCCAATCGCAAATAGAGCCAGGAAAATCAGGTTATCTACATGCTTTCGCACGAGAGGTTCTTACGTGCAATGTACGTTAGTGACAATGGAATCATTCTCCGGTCAGCTTCAAATGCTGGTTGTCGAAATTTTTTCAATAATGTTTCGCGGAAAGAACGTCGTTTCCCATCCTTGCAATCTGACTTGGGTTCACGAAGCTTATTCGTAATACTCGCTTGATGACCAAACCTACCGCAAACAAATCCAGTAGGTCGCCTCTGATTTGCTTCAATATCGTCCGTTAATCCGAGCTGGTGGGAACCCTAATGTTAGAGCAGGACGCAACGGGTCGCACTAGTGTTACTTACGCGGTTTCCTGTACTGATGAATCACACTATTTTAAAGTTCTATTTACTACACCGAAGTCGACCATTCCGTTTTATTTCGCTTTGCAACTTTGCATCTAGTTATTTAATCGAAGTGACTGTGTCAAGCGATACACTACTAATGCTGTATTCGAAAAAAATGATTCAAATGGCTCTGAACACTATGGGACTTAACATCTGAGGTCATCACTCCCCTAGACTTAGAACTACTTAAACCTAACTAACTTAAAGACGTCACAAACATCCATGCCTGAGGCAGGATTAGAACCTGCGACCGTAGCAGTCGCGCGGTTCCAGACTGAAGTGCCTAGAACCGCTCAGCCACACCGGCCGGCAAGTATTCGAAAACTGTTTTGCGTTTATAGATAGGTGCCACACATCACACCCACTATAAAACTGTGGGATTGTTGTTTTTACCCATAGTGTTAATGTCCCTTGTTCTACAGTCCATTGTTCTACACACATCACAGCAACTTGAAATTTTGTCTGAGTTAGCTTGCATCATTCTACAGTTACGCAACGGCAATACCTTCCCGTACACCACAGCATCATCAGTAAACAGCCGCCGATTCCTGCTCACGCTGTGTGACAGATCACTTATCTAAATAGAGAGTACGAGCAGTCTTATCACACTTCTCTGGGACGATCCTTGTCTCTGATGAACAGTCGCTGTGGATGACAACATGCTTAGTGGGTTCTATTAGTTAAGATGTCTTCGAGTCACTCAAATATTTCGGTACCTATTCCGTATACTCGGAACTTCGTTAGCATTTGCAGTGGGACACGCTTTTTCGAAACCTGGAATAGGGACTCTGCTTTTTGTCCTTCACCAATTATTTGCAGGTTATCACGCGACAAAAGAGCGCTCTGAGATAAGCAAGAGCGTTACTTTGTAAATCCATACCAATTTATGCAGTACTGACTCAAGGAAATTTATTGTATTCGACCTGGGAATTTCTTCAATAATTGTGCAACAAACCTATCTTAGGGATATTGGTCTTTAATTTTGCTCGTCTGTTCTTTTACCCCTCTTATATACGGAGGTCACATGCGCTTTTTTCCATTCGATTGTGACTTTGATCCAGGAGAGAGGGTCATGATAAACGCAATCTAAGTAAGAGGCCAGTGTCGTATAGTAGTCTCTGTAAAATCGGACAGGGATTCCATCCGGACATGGCGACTTAGTTGTATTCAAAAGTTTCAGTAGCTTCTCTCCGCCAGGGATGGCTGTTATTGTGTCCTCCATATGGGATTCTGTATGGCGTCTAAACGACAGTATGTTTTTAAAATCCTATGTAAATGATTTGTCGAACGCCAGATTTAAAACTTCATCTTTCCTGTTGCTGTCTCCTATAGCTACACCGAACTGGTCAGCCAGTGACTCGATAAAGGTCAAGCCCTCGTCACGCTGGTTGGTTTTAAATATGGCCAGAATTTTCTCGGGTTCTTGGCAAGATCTTTTGCTGAGGCATGACGGTCGTAGTTTTCGTATGTTTCGAACATACATATTTTAACACACGCACGTATATTTACGAAATTTTGTCTGTCGTCATTTGTGCTTTCTTCTTTGACCCGAGAGAGTAACAGTCTGCTTCCTACATCTACATCTACATCTACATACATCTACATGCAGCTCCTTGTTTTAGATGTAAATACTAAGCAGATTATCAAGACTGCTAAATCTGAATACAGGAGAGTAGTCAATCAACCAAAAATTGAGTGTTTTAGAAAACTGCTCAAAGATATGAACTGGAAAGACGTTTATAGTGCTCATGACATGAATGAAAAATATAATACATTCATGAACAATGTTAGTACCATGTTTGAAAACTGTTTTCCTCTAAAAGTTTCTCAAATTAAACTGAAGTCTATAATAAAACCATGGATTACACAAGGAATAAAGATTTTCTGTAAGACTAAAAGGAAAATGTATCTGTCGACCAAGAATAGCTCCGATGCTGATGATTTAGCTAAATACAAGGAATATTGTAAAACATTAAAAAAAGTAATTCAGATGTCTAAACAAATGCACTACGAGAAGAAGATAGCAATGTCAGGGAACAAAATAAAGACAATATGGGATATAGTGAAAGAGCAGACTGGTAGAAGCAGAAAGGAACAGGAACAAATAGCACTAAGGGTAGATGACACATTAGTAACTGATGGGCATAGTGTGGCAAATCTATTTAACAAGTACTTTATAACCGTTACTGATATAATGGGACTTTCAGGATCAGTAAATAATGCCCTTGAATATCTGAAACTAGCCTTCACAAATAGCTTCAAGTACATGAATATATCACTCACTTCACCAAAAGAAATAACTTCCATAATAACATCTTTAAAAACAAAGCATTCTAGTGGGTACTATGAAACATCAACAAAGTTAATTAAGGCATGTTCTTGTGAGTTAAGTACAATTCTAAGTTACTTGTGTAACCAGTCAATTATAACTGGTACATTTCCTGACTGGCGAAAATATGCAGATGTTAAGCCTTTATTCAAGAAAGGGGATAAAGAGATACCATCAAACTACAGACCGATTTCACTTCTGCCAGCATTCTCAAAAATTTTAGAAAAAGTAATGTACAGGCAGCTGCTCAACCATCTGACCACAAATAACATATTATCGAGAACACAGTTTGGATTTCTGAAGGGTTCTGATATCGAGAAGTCTATTTACACCTACAGTGAAAATATACTTGATTCATTAAATAACAAATTACAAGCAGCAGGTATTTTCTGTGATTTGTCAAAGGCGTTTGATTGTATGAACCACAACATCCTTTTAAGTAAATTAGAATTCTATGGTGTCACGGGCAGTGCTGCAAAATGGTTCAAGTCATACCTCACTAACAGGAAACAAAGGGTGTCAGTGCAAGGGACTAGTGAATTGAGTCATCAGTCATCATCAGAATGGGAAGAAATTACATGTGGTGTCCCACAAGGATCCATCTTAGGGCCATTGCTTTTTCTTGTGTACATTAATGATCTCTCATCAGTTTACACTGCCAGAAGCAGAGTTCGTTTTGTTTGCAGATGACACAAGTATTGCAATAAATAGTATGTCAAGTGTAGTTCTAGGAAGATCTGCTAATGATATTTTCATGGATATTAATAAATGTTTTAAAGCCAACTCACTGAAATTAAACTTCGAAAAGACTCACTATATGCAACTCAGAACCTGTAAGAGGTTTCCACCCAGCATATGCATAAAATACGAAGAAGAGCAGATAGAAGAGGTTGACAGTCTTAAATTCCTGGGATTACTACTTGATAATTAATTCAGTTGGGAAGAGCACACCACAGAACTGCAGAAAAGCCTTAACAAATCTGTATTTGCAATTCGAGTGTTAACAGACATAGGGGACATAAAAATGAAAAAGCTTGCATACTTTGCCTACTTTCATTCCATAATGTCATATGGTATAATATTTTGGGGTAACTCTTCAAGTCAAACAAACGTTTTCAGAGTCCAAAAGCGTGTAATACGTATTATTTGTGGAGTAAATTCACGGACGTCCTGTAGAAACCTCTTCAAAGAACTGGGTATACTAACTACTGACTCTCAGTATATTTACTCATTAATGAAATTTGTCCTAAATAATATATCTCTTTTTCCAACAAACAGCTCAGTTCGTACTTACAATACCAGGAACAAAAATGATCTGCACAAGGACTTAAAAGCACTTACTTTAGTTCAAAAAGCGGTCCACTACTCAGGAACACTCATCTTCAATAATTTGCCAGTAAACATAAAAAATTTTGGTACAAATAAAGATCAGTTTAAAAGGAGCCTGAGAGACTTACTAGTGGCCAACTCCTTCTACTCCATTGAATTTTTTAATAGAAACAAATTATGTATTGTATATATTCATACTATTAGTATTGTTATTTCAGCTTTTAAAAAAAATTGACATGTTCCACATCCACGAGGATCTCCTCAGCACGGACCTATGGAACGAAAAACTAATCTAATCTAATCTAATCTAATCCTCAGCAGTTTCTGAACTTTGCTATTAATCCACGGTGGGTCTTTCCCGCCCTTAATCCCGTCACTCAGCATATACTTCTTTAGGGCGAACTTAACAAATTCTCTAAACTCTCCCATAATTCCTCTACGTCCATCATATTGGAACTGAAAGATGTCAATTCAGTGTCTATTAGCGATGCTAATAACATATCTGATCTTTCTAGCAGAAATATTTTTCTAGTACTCTTGATGAATTTATTAACGTACATAACCATCGTCGTTATGATGAAATGATGATCACTAATCTCCGTCTCTGTACTGACACCGTCGATAGTGTCATACCTGCAAGGTCTAAATTATACCACTGTGTTCGGACTGTTGAAACTGCTGTTCAAGACAGTTTTTATAAAACATGTTCAAAAGTACATCACAAGACTGTCTGTCGTTACCACCTAATATGAATCCGTAGACATTCCAGTCTTTACTCGGTATATTAAATTCAATTCCAAATAGTATTGCATGATATGTGCATTTTCGCGCTGCTGAACGCTGAATTTCTTAGAATTATTCTGAAACTGATACGGGAAATCGGATGGTGTGTCAAAACATACGTTAATTTTGCCCCTTGACCTGTTAATCGCGTCCAGATCACTTCACAGTCAGACTCAATTTCGACCTCAATACACACAATATTTTTGTCGACTGCAACGAACTCTCCACAGTCCATGGCGTCTAAGCTGCCTTTTTGATGTACGTATCATGCCTCGCTAAGATTTTTGGGTCATATTATTGTGCTATGGTCATACACTGAGTACACCGTATAACATCAACGTAGCTCATGGTGCGGTAAGGAGACCAAATTTTTTAAATAGTTCCTTACTACGAGTCTGATTACTTTTACATATTATTCTTACAGTTCATTTATATAGTTTCAGAACTGGGTCAATGTTGTGCGCACTCGATTACCACAAAAGAATCCTATAGCTAACAAATCAATACACAGCTGAACACTGTGAGAACGGGCTGTTGCAAAGATGATAAGAGGCTCCTAAGAGTATAACACACTACTGCCGTTCTATTCACCTCTGTCTGTGTTCATTCCACATTAACTTACAGTCAATGTTCACCACTAAAAGTTTACGTTTGTTACACAACCAAAAGTTTTATCATCTATGCTTAATGTGACAGAATTGGTTTCCCTCTCTATGTCGAAATTCTTGCTGGTTATTTTCCTTATGTTCATTTTATTATTTAGAGTTATAAATATCCTTATGTGTTTCATTTGCCCACTCTATTAGTGTGCTGTACTAAAGCAGCGACAGCACACTGACCAGTTCAGTGCCATGAAACGAATGCAGATGGTAGTGACTCACGTGCCAATTGAACGAGCGGGCAGCGCCACACCAACAGGAAGACAGAGTTCAGAGCCTCCCGTCAACGCTGATTATCTAGGCGCCCATCGCTGGTTGGGCCCTGTTCGGTCTCGGACTTCTAGAGCATCGGTACTGCGTATTAGGAAGACATAACAGCCTCCATTCTGCAAGTAGTAATACAGGGTAGAGTACTTGTATGTAGGAGACACAGGAAGCATAGGAATCAAGTTATGTTTCTTCCCTAATAGAGATAAAATTAAATTAACTTAAAATTAAAAGGAAGATCAGCGTTGGCCGTAATATTTATGTTTTAGTGATAGCAGAATCGATTTTCGATCACATGGTGATCATCTTCAGTGCTGTACAAATTAAACTCAGACACTGGTATCAAGCCATCAGTAAGAAAAACTGAGAATGATTCAAATGGCTCTGAGCACTATGGGACTCAACATCTGTGGTCATAAGTCCCCTAGAACGTAGAACTACTTAAACCTAACTAACCTAAGGACATCACACACATCCATGCCCGAGGCAGGATTCGAATCTGCGACCGTAGCAGTCGCGCGGTTCCTGACTGAGCGCCTAGAACCGCTAGACCACCGCGGCCGGCCCAAAACTGAGAAACGATCACAATAATTTGAGACTCCTAAAAATAATTAGAGTTATTGTGATCGCTTCTAAGTTTTGGTTATTGATAACTTGATACCAGTGTCTGAGTTTAATTTGTACAGCACTGAAGATGATCACCATGTGATCGAAAATCGATTCTGCTATCAATAAACTATCAATATTAAGGCCAACGCTGACCTCCCTTTTAATTTAACATATATGATCGTTGTTCACACAGCACTCCGTGGACTCGCCAATCAATAAGAGATAAAATTATCTGGTAATTAGAAAGTGTTTTGTACAGATGTGTTAGGATTCCTGCCAGAGGCTATCGGAACTTCTCTCCTTCCTTATATGTGTTGGTGCTGACTCCCAGCTCAGCCGACACAACATCTGGCGAGAAGCATTCCAGAACCAACGCTGGCTTTGCTCCTCGCCGCTCCGTCAAAGCGTGTCACTAATACTTCTCTTTTTTTTCTTTGGCAGGCGCATTGATACTAACTGTGTTCTTTCTTTCAGACTAGCCTCAGCGCTTCCGCTAATTGTGTATAATTACTTTGTTGCGGCCCTCCTCTCATTGAAACGGCTTCTAACCAGCCTCCTACATCACCTGCGTCTACACCTCCAGCTGTTGGTAACTTTGATATAATGAAGTTTATTCACTTTCAGAACGCTTGATGACGGCAGTCTAGCAGCTTATTACTGTACAAGCCGCTACTGAATCAACTCCGCCACAACAGCCAGCGACTCCCATGGCACCGTCTCCGTGTATTCCGCGGTTCAGAGCTTTCAATGAACAACAAAAGGGATGGAACGATTGCCACGCTCAGTTCGTCGTTCATTGTGCTGCACATTAAGTGCAAGGTACTGCAAAAGTTCCTTATTTCTTATCAATGGCCAACAAAGCAGTTTATCGCCTCGCTCAGAAGTTATTCCCGACTAGTAGGCTGGAGTTGATAGTTTTTGGCGATTTCGTTTCTGCCCTCAATAAGTACTACGGACGGTCAGATACCGGTTGTAGCAGCTCGTTAGTTCTTTCGATTGTGAAATAAGCTGGAACAGATGTACTGTCTATGGGTGAGTGAATTTCAGGGTTTGACACGACAGTGTTGTTTGCAGTGTAGCAGTGGACTATGCTATTGTGACGCAATGATTCGTGATGTAATTACGTACAATGTGGCAGACAGTTGGATTCGAAAGCAAATTCTCAAACACTCTGATCCAACTTTTAAACAAAAATTACAAATTTATTTCATACGAGGACTTGGTGTGATAGTGCCGTGGGAACTTTGAGGTAGCTCCCGTCTGCAGTGTAACGGAAAGTGACAAACATATTGCCTTGCGACCTACCGCCGTGCGCAAGCAGGCCACCCCACTGTGGCCAGAGTAAACTAGTGTCAATGCGTGTGTCTGCTGATAAATTATGTCACTGCTGCTTTTCCAAGCAAAAAAGGTAACATTGCCCTATGCGTAATGTGACTTGCTTTGCTTGTGGAATGGCAGGCCATGTATGTGGACAATCGCGTGTGCTTATTCCTAGTGTTGCAACAAGATGTGTTGCGAGTGTTCCACCAAGGACATTGGAGAATTGTGCTAAAAAAAAACACTTAGCGCGTTGGCACTGTGCTTGGGCGGGCGTGGACGGAAATATTGAACGGATGACGTCACAGTGTCGCGCTTGTGCTGAAAATCTTTCGGCCCCACAGCAAATAATTTCTTCTTGGCCAAAGTCTCAACCGCCGTGGCATCGACTGTATATCTACTTCGCTGGTACCTTTTGGAACCCTTGTTGGCTTATTTTTGTGGACTCTTAGAAAATATCCATTTGCAGTGCCCAAGAACTCGACTACTTCACGTAGTACCATTCGGGCCTTTATCTGATGTTTTCCGCAATCCAAAAGATGTCCATTCTGACAATGGTCTTCAGCTTTTCTCTTGCGATTGAGCCACTGAAATACGGCAGTGAAGAGTAGAAATACACCGGAAGAGTGAGTGACATGTAGCAGTGAAGCCTACCGAATGTCGCTTCACTGAAGCTGGAAGCTGGTCCGACTACACTGTTCGACCAAAGATACCTGTTGGGTCACAAACATATCTAAAGTGACAGTATCAACTAACTGGTCTCTCTTTGGGAGAGATGTGTTCACCACCAGGATGAATATGTTGAAAAATAAATATGTTGTCATGAAGAATAAAGAGGTAGAATGTTAACAATTTATTTAAAAAGCTTGAAGATTTATCACATAAAGATTTCTGAAGCATTGCTGTTCAGTACGCCCTCGAACAGGGTTGGCTAGATGTGAAAGTCTGCAATGTTTTCCACTGTACAACATTCCCCAATAAACTGCATTTTTTACAGTGCTGGGACGTGGCGGTAAAATAAAATATTTCTGAGTGAAACGGTGGGGCTGCCTCGTTGCCTGACCTGGTCCCTGAGCTTTCTATGGGGTGGTGTAGCGGATGTGGTTTTCGACAGCGGTTGATTTTCAGTGAGTCGGCAGGACAGGATATTCCGGAGTGCTACTGAGAGCTGTTCTGGGGACGGCATCTGCGCCAGAGATGGCGAAAGAGGGTTCGTTTGAGGGGTTTGGAGGGGGTGTGGGGGGAGGTGCCCGCCTGTCCAGAGCCAAGCTGCCACCCCTTGCTCCCCAGCTACCCCCCTCCAGCCACGCTGAATACTTCATGCGCTGCCGGCGGCTGCTGGCACTGGTGCCGTCTTCCCCAGAGACCCGCTGCGCTGCGCCAAGCCTGGCAGTAAACCAACACACGCAGGGGACACTTGCTGACCCGTACCCCGCCAAATGCTCGAGTACACTTGTCTTCGCGTTTAGGCACTCCGCTACGGGTGCTAGAAATACATCTGAATAGCTAGTCCCTCCCTATTTTTATTGATCGCTGTATTCGGATGAAGCTGTCAGCTTCAATAGCCGAGTGGTCAGATAAAAATAACAGCAACGACAAATAGCTAGGTTCTGTTCCGAAAACTAAAGAGAGCTTTCTTTTTGTGACAGAACTGTGTACATTGGTGACAGCTGAGTAACTATTTATGTGAGTAACAGCAGCTCAGTGCCCCACATGTAGAATGGTAATGTACCTATTTCGTATTTCTGCAATACCGTAATCCAATGATACCATACACCAGTTCCTTTCAACTATGCCAGTTGGAAAAAGTCAACCGCAAACGCTTACTGATCATGTTACAGTTTCAATTAACGTCACACTTTTTGGAAACATTAAAGCTGAATATTATGTAGTACATATAGTATCCTAGATGTGTGCAGAGAGACGGCTGCTACCAACCTCTAATTAACGTGCCAAAAGCGTCGTACGTTAGGTTTTATTTTATTGTAGCATAGTTCAAGGAAAGTCTATTGAATGAAGGATCGCTTAATAGGAGTAAATGTTGAATACAGGTATCAGTAATGTCCTATATTGACAGGAATCCAGCCTTCCACTGAAGGTAGGCTTTAGCAGTCACAAGTATCGACGTGTCTCACTGTGACCTGTGTGCAAGTGTCACGTCCCAAACGTGAGTGATGCTTGGGATTGGGCGACAGCTGTCATGAAGAAGGGAAATAGTTGGCTGGTCTAAGTGAAATCCCTTATTACAAAATGTAAAGTTGGAAATAAGTAATGAAATGACAAATGCTATGAGTGCTTTTCAACTTCTGAAATTATTCAGAAAACAGCACCAGTTCCTGATATACTTGCTCCAAAGGAAGAGACCAAGTCTCTACACAGAGACGGTGACCACCTACCACAGTTCCGTCTACTTAAAATCAGTACTAACAGAACATGCACCCACGACACCACACTCTGAAATCCCTACCTAAAGGACTAGGATTCCATCTGTTACGCTGCAACCACTGCAGATAACTCTGCTTAGCCTATACTTAGCCCTGCAAGGTTTCCACCTTAGGTTGCCTGTGTGCTGACACAATTACCATCTTCCTAATCTGACTGTAATAGAACTCTCAGAGCGTTCTTCTACCGAGTTTTATTCAGATTTATCTTTCGCTCTCGCCAGTCCCTCATTGACTCTCATAGTCAATAGCTCGCGCTGTTCGTCCACGAGACACAGAGGGGCCATAGACACGGGTTCACAGGTAGATGCCGTGTTTCTGGACTTCCGCAAGGCGTTCTATACAGTTCCCCACAGTCGCTTAATGAACAAAGTAAGAGCATATGGACTATCAGACCAATTGTGTGATTGGATTGAAGAGTTCCTAGATAACAGAACGCAGCATGTCATTCTCAATGGAGAGAAGTCTTCCGAAGTAAGAGTGATTTCAGGTGTGCCACAGGGGAGTGACATGGGACCGTTGCTGTTCACAATATACATAAATGACCTTGTGGATGACATCGGAAGTTCACTGAGGCTTTTTGCAGATGATGCTGTGGTATATCGAGAGGTTGTAAGAATGGAAAATTGTACTGAAATGAAGGAGGATCTGCAGCGAATTGACGCATGGTGCAGGGAATGGCAATTGAATCTCAATGTAGACAAGTGTATTGTGCTGCGAATACACAGAAAGAAAGATCCCTTATCATTTAGCAAAAATAGAGCAGGTCAGCAACTGGAAGCAATTAATTCCATAAAATATCTGAGAGTACGCATTAGGAGTGATTTAAAATGGAATGATCATATATATGTTGATCGTCGGTAAAGCAGATGGCAGACTGAGATTCATTGGAAGAATCCTAAGGAAATGTAATCCGAAAACAAAGGAAGTAGGTTACAGTACGCTTGTTCGCCCACTGCATGAATACTGCTCAGCAGTGTGGGATCCGTACCAGATATGGTTGTAGAAGAGATAGAGAAGATCCAACGGAGAGCAGCGCGGTTCGTTACAGGATCGTTTAGTAACCGCGAAAGCGTTACGGAGATGATAGATAAACTCCAGTGGAAGACTCTGCAGGAGAGACGCTCAGTAGCTCGGTACGGGCTTTTGTTAAAGTTTCGAGAACATACCTTCACCGAAGAGTCAAGCAGTATATTGCTCCCTCCCCTGTATATCTAGCGAGGAGACCATGAGGATAAAATCAGAGAGATTAGAACCCACACAGAGCCATACCGACAATCCTTCTTTCCACGAACAATACGAGACTGGAATAGAAGGGTTGCGGAGTATGGATGTAGATGTAGATGTAGATAGTGCTCTACTCACTCGTGACTGAGTGGATGAACGGAGGAATCCGTCTTTAAGTAATTTCTTTGGGCCGCTACAGGCTCCTCATGACGTACAAATTCCTCTTCCAAAGACTTGCTCCCTTTATCCCTCTTGCTCCCGCTCCTTGTCTCATATTAAATCAGTCTTGTTTTTACGGCTTGTAATTTTATCGCCCCGTATACAACAGTCGCTCTGCTACCGTCTTTGGTACGTATTTTTCCCTGAAGTGTTAAGGAAACTCTGACGTTTTACATAACCGCTCTCAAAGGTCTGCCTGTCGTTACGCACATGCGACCAGTATCTCTTGTCTCGTAATTTCCCCTTTGCTATATTTCGAACCAAAGAGACTTAGCCTTTCCGCAAGCATACTATTTGTACACCAGGAAGGAACTAAGACAGTTCACCAGTCTCAATTCGTGACTTCGCTGCCTACTTACATTCACACAGTGTGGCCGGGTGCTGAACTCCCTTATTGTTGGCCAGTTACAAGAAACAGCCTGGCGCGACATTCAGAGAGTGACGAAATCGCTTCTGTAAAGTAATTATGCCTGCAAATGGAGACTCTTGGAATGAATACTTGGTCTGTGGTACGATAGTTTCAATTTTAAAATGTATTCTACTTGTAACTGCTGTTTGGAAAGACTTCTGCTTCATTTGATTTCACTTACTAGCTACTGCTTTGTTGTAGAGTAATAATGTAACAGAGAGGTACCTAAACACATTACTGAGAATCTTTTGTCAACTGAAAGGCTTTTAAATTTCGGTATAATATTTGTTTCTAGGTACAAGACCGTTTTGTACCTTGCAATATTTATTCACATTTGGGTAAACGTTACCTTTTCTGAGTAATTTTTGTAATTTCAGAAAAGTACTGCAGCACATGAAACGTCAATGCCAACTTTTAAAAATGGAGTATGAAAATATATTAAAATTCTATACGTTATTAACTTCCTGCACCTTTATTCTCCATGTCTACGTACTTGCAGTTCTCTGCCGCTAGAGGGCTCCGAATTCTAGTGTCTAACTTGTCAGTGTGTAACGTGACAAAGTCCGGTACGAGAGGAACAGCCAACTGTAATCGAGTTTCGATTTCGAAGAGATCGTCCACGCATCAGTCACCGTCTCCTTCAGCATGACAGTGCCACACAATGATCGTACGGCGCGTTGATGATGGAATCCTAAAATAAAACTGTTAAGGAAAGGGAGGAAGGAAAGACGATATTAGTACAATGTCAGGGATCGTGGTTTCAGCTAAAATGGAAGATGAGATTTGAGCGAACATTCTACGACTATTTGTGGAATAGAGAAATACGAGGGTGAGTCAAATGAAAACCTTAAATATTTTTTAAAATATTATTTACTGTGCAGAAGTGGTACAAAGCTGTATCACTTTTCAGCATAATCTCCCACACGTTCAATATAAGTCCTACAGAGCTTACAAAGTGCATACATTCCTTTAGAAAAAAATTCTTTTGGTAGTCCGCGCAACAATTCATGCACCGCGTGGCGTACCTCTTCATCATAACGGAACTTCTTTCCTCCCATTGCGTCTTTGAGTGGTCCAAACACATGCAAATCACATGGGGCAAGGTCTGGTGAGCATGGTGGATGAGGAAGACACCTCAAAATGCAGGTCTGTGATTGTTGCAACTGTTGTACGGGCAGTGTGGGGCCTTGCATTGTCATGTTGCAAAAGGACACCTGCTGACAGCAATCCACGTCGCTTTGATTTTATTGTAGGCTACAGATGATTTTTTAGGAGATCTGTGTATGATGCACTGGTGACATTGGTCCTTCTAGGCATGTAATGCTCCGAAATGACGCCCTTTTCGTCCCAAAAGAGAGTCAGCAGAACCTTCCCTGATGATGTTTCTGTTCGAAATTTCTTTAGTTTTTGTGATGAGGAATGGCGCCATTCCTTGCTCGCTCTCTTCGTTTCCGGTTGGTAGAAGTGACCCAGGTTTCGTCCCCAATAACGATTCTTGCAAGGAAGCCATCATCTTCTCGTTCAAAGCGCCGAAGAAGTTCTTCACAAGCATCCACACGTCGTTCTCTCATTTCAGGAGTCAGCTGCCGTGGCACCCATCTTGCAGACACTTTGTGAAACTGGAGCACATTATGCACAATGTGGTGTGCTGACCCGTGACTAATCTGTAAACATGCTGCCATGTCATTCAATGTCACTCGGCGGTTTTCCTTCCTATGGGTTCACCTGCTGCAATGTTTTGTGGAGTCACAACTCGTTGTGCCTGACCTGGACGAGGAGCATCTTCCACTGAAGTCACGCCATTTGTGAATTTCCTACTCCGTTCATAGACTTGCTGCAGTGACAAACATGCATCACCGTACTGAAACCTTCATTCGTAAATGAATTTCAATATGTTTCACACCTTCACTACGCAAAAACCGACTAACAGAACGCTGTTCTTCACTGGTGCAAGTCGCAAGTAGGGAATCCATCTTTATATTGATACTACGACGGTATGTGCGCATCTGCACTATGCTGCCACCTACAGACCAATCTGCACGCTGTTTGTAGCACACTTACCAACTTTTCAGTTTGTTATTACAAATTTAAGGTTTTCGTTTGACTCAAACTCATACTAAACTGAGGGAGACCTCGAAATTGAGCTGTATAGGCGGCGACCGCCGCACCAACAGCCATTTAACGCAACAGAAGGCAACGGAGAGCGCAAATACAATCTTTGTTTACTTCGAGGACAACTGACGCACTAGGCGGACAAAACACTCACTCGGCAGCAGACACACCAGCAACAGCAGCAGCATTACAGCAGAAAATTATACGGAATAAATCTTATCTCTTTCGCGCTTCAGTAGCAATTTTATTCATAACTCCACCCCCTGCGGGTTCCGGGGTAAGAATAGGCCCGCGGTTTTCCTGCCTGTCGTAAGAGGCGACTAAAAGGAGCCTCGAAAGTTTCGGCCCTTATGTGATGATCCCCTGTCGGGTTTGACCTCCATATCTCAAAATTCTACCTAAGAGCGAGCCGATTGTGGAAAGACGCCTTACTTGGTGGATTGTGTCCATCTTGCGTTGAGACCTTTTTTCCAGCTTATTCGTCGTTGCATTGCAGTCCTGCCCGCTCTCCATCTCCTGGGCACGGATACGTTCCTGCGTGCACCTCCTGCCATGCGACGTGCAGTTCCACTTTCTGCCCTGACGACGACCATGGACTACATGTCACCTAATATCCAGCACGGTAACCATTCCGTTGTGGTGGGGCCGCCATGTACCCTGTCGGTTGTAGCCCCCTGACAACACAGGGACCTTTCAAATAACTTCCGGGAATTCAGCCAGGTAACACTTTCAGCGACCGCCGATATTTCGGCGGGAGAACACCCCGCCATTTTCAAGGCAAACTGCAACGGACAGGCGGCGTGCATGCAAATTTAATACCTCGGTTCTGCGACAGAAGCAGGAAAGATAACACACACACTGAACACTAGTGCCACCAAAGATGACCAAAGTCAGAGCTATCGATAGTGAGACTATGAATTAACAGGTGAGGCAGCATTGACTCTGTTCCTCTGTTTTTTGACAAGGGAGAGAGCCGGATTCCAAACAGAGTTTAAACAGAAACCTCCATCCCTGTTAACGAGGTTGCTCGCTAGTTTAATCTCAACTGCCTCCTTAATGACACTGTCCCAATAGCTGGACGTAGATATTGGCATGCACGTCCAGCTATTGGGACAGTGTCATTAAGGAGGCAGTTGAGATTAAACTAGCGAGCTACCTCGTTAACAGGGATGGAGGTTTCTGTTTAAACTCTGTTTGGAATCCGGCTCTCTCCCTTGTCAAAAAACAGAGGAACAGAGTCAATGCTGCCTCACCTGTTAATTCATAGTCTCACTATCGATAGCTCTGACTTTGGTCATCTTTGGTGGCACTAGTGTTCAGTGTGTGTGTTATCTTTCCTGCTTCTGTCGCAGAACCGAGGTATTAAATTTGCATGCACGCCGCCTGTCCGTTGCAGTTTGCCTTGAAAATGGCGGGGTGTTCTCCCGCCGAAATATCGGCGGTCGCTGAAAGTGTTACCTGGCTGAATTCCCGGAAGTTATTTGAAAGTTGTATACGCCAGGAGAAACTCAGGTCAACACAGGGATCGCTCTGCTGATGCCTGCGCCGTTAACTCCCCACGTACGCCAAGGAGTAGATGCCTATCTTCCTGGGGTATCAGGTCTCCCGCCAATGGCCATCCTGCCAGGTGGCTCATGCTGAGAATGGGTGGCACCCGTCGGGAGGGCCCTTGGTCGGAGTAGGTGGCATCAGGGCGGATGACCCGCAACGAAGCGTGGCACATCATCTCTCGCTGGTGGCTAGCCACCAGCAGCCCGGTTTGTACGGGAGCTGATGGGGAGTCTTTCATGTCCAAAAAGCCTCAGTTCTTCGTAGATCAATTAGAGGACACGTTTGGGGAGGTGGAGGGTTTGTCCAAAATAGGCTTTGGGTCAGTACTGATAAAAACGACATCCTCTGCCTAGGCGCGACGGTTACTTGCGTGTGACAAGTTGGGGGATGTTGCCATTACGATCACAGCGGATAACAGTTTAAATATGGTCCAGGGTATTATTTACAATAGGGACTTTCTTTTGCAGTCTGATGACGAACTGCGCGCCAATTTAGAGCGCCGAGGTGTACATTTCGTCCGGCGCGTTCTTCGGTTCAAAACGGTTCAAATGGCTCTGAGCACTATGAGGTCATCAGTCCGCTAGAACTTAGCACTACTTAAACCTAACTAACCTAATTACATCACACACACCCATGCCCGAGGCAGGATTCGAACCTGCGTCCGTAGCGGTCGCGCGGTTCCAGACTGTCGCGCCTAGAACCGCTCGGCCACACCGGCCGGCGGCGTTCTTCGGGATCCGAAGGATAATCAGATTGCTATCGGTGCGTTCATCTTGGCCTTCGAGGGTGATACATTACCAGACAAGGCCAAGGTGATGGTCTACCGCTGTGACGTCAAGCCCTATATCCCTCCCCCGATGCAGTGCTTCAAGTGGTGGAAGTTCGGCCCTATGTCTTCCCGCTGTACTTCCAGCCTCACATGTTGAGATTGCAGATGCCCATCGCATCCCGATACTCCATGTGCCCCGCCTCCCATCTGTGTAAACTGCGGAGTGCATCATTCACCTTGCTCGCCAGACTGCAGGATCTTACAGAAAGAGCGCTGAATCATGGAATATAAGACCCTGGACTGACTGACCTATACTGAGGCTAAGAGAAAATATGAACGACTACATCCTGTTCGAATGACATCTTCATTTGCCGCTGCTACAACAACTGTGTTAGCCTCATCAGTTCAGCTTATTCCAGCCAAATCACCGAGCCATACAACTCCACATGCCCCCTTGCCCATTGGGGGCACGATCCCCCCTGTTGCTTCTGTGCCACCTACCTCAGGAGTAACACCCCCCCCCCCACTACCCATTGGGGACATCCGTCCCCAATTCTAAGCCAGAGAACCACCCAACATCTTTGGCTACTCTCGCTCGCAAGGGGTAGCTTGGGTCCCTCCATTCCCAGGTTTCACCAAGCGGGAAGGATGACGCCAGACAGTGACATAAGCCCACAAGCAGCTGGTCGTAGGTCGA
Source organism: Schistocerca nitens (assembly GCF_023898315.1). Lineage (NCBI taxonomy): Eukaryota > Metazoa > Arthropoda > Insecta > Orthoptera > Acrididae > Schistocerca > Schistocerca nitens. Next base: position 313,941,496 of record NC_064621.1, on the reverse strand, counting down.
TCCTCCTCAGTCCCGGAAACTGAATCGGTGAAGCCCTCCCAGCTGATGAAACCTAAGGCGCAGTGAGAGAAGTTCAAGAGGAAGACCTCTAAGGCCAAGGAACTTGTGGCGGTATCCACCCCACTGCCACCTTCGAGCTCTGCGTCTAAGAATGATGTGGAGGTTCTGGCGTCTGCTGAGGACCTGGATCTCGCCAGTCCCTTGGACATAATGGATAGCACTTGCACAGGTGCTCATTCGGTGGCAGCAGGTGTCCCAGCGGCGTAATCTGCCTCCCCAGTTCCTTACGCCTTTCTCAGCCATGGATAATATCATCCTCCAATGGAACTGCAGCGGTTTCTTCCACGATCTTGATGAGCTCAGACAACTTCTCAGCCTTCACCCTTTCCTCTGCATTGCTCTTTAAGAAACTTGGTTTCCGGCAATGAGAACCCCTGCCCTCCGTGGTTATTGGTGTTATTATAGGAACCGGCCAGTTTATGAAAGGGTATCTGGTGGCGTCTGCATCTACGTACTTCACTCCCTTGACAGAGAGTCTGTTTCTCTACAAACACCTTTAGAGGCTGTCGCTGTTCGGGTGTGGACGCCACAGGCTGTTACTGTCTGCAATGTGTACCTTCCACCTGATGGTGATGTCCCACAGCATGTCCTGGCTGCGCTGATAGGCTAATTGCTGCCCCCTTTTTTGTTACTGGGCGACTTCAATGCCCATAACCCTCTGTGGGGTGGATCAGTGGCAACAGGCCAAGTCGGCACCGTTGAGCAAGTACTGGCACAGCTCAACATTTCCAAATGATGGTTCCTTCAGACATTTCAGTGTGGCGCATGGCCCATACTCAGCAACAGATCTTTCGATCTGCAGCTCTAGCCTCTTACCGTCTGTCCAATGGAGGGTGCACGACGAATTGTGCGGTAGTGACCACTTTCCAATCTTTCTGTCACTGCCCCAGTGTCACTCTTCTGGGCGCACCTGCAGATGGGCTACGAATAAGGCTGACTGGGACTTGTTCTCCTCCGTTGTCTCGATTAAGCCTCTTTCTAACGACGCCATTGATGAGGTGGTTCACTCTGTCACGACCAGCATCATTACTGCTGCAGAATCTGCTGTTCCCTGTTCTTCTGGGTCCCCTCAGCGGAGGACTGTGCCTTTGTAGTCGCCTGAGATCGCTGAGGCGATTAGAGATCGCAGGCGGGCGCTCCAGTAAGTCAAGCATCATCCCTCATTAGCACACCTCATCACCTTTAAATGGCTCCGTGCGCGGGCCCGCTGCCTTATTCACCAACTCAGGCAGGAGTGCTGGGAAAGGTATGTCTCCACCATTGGCCTCCGTACCTCTCCTGCGCAAGTATGGGCCAGGATTCGGCGACTCTACGGCTACTGAACCCCCGTCAGTGTCCCTGCGGTTTTACTGAATGGAGAAGTTTGTACTGATCCCGAGACAACCGCTTAGCAGCGCATTTTGCTCAGAGTTCCGCTTCTGCGAATTACCCATTGGCCTTCCGCCCCATTAAAGAGTAGTTGGAACGACGGAGCCTTTCATTACTAACTCGCCATCCTGAATCCTACAATGTTCCATTCAGTGAGTGGGAATTCCAAAGTGCCCTAGCTGCTTGCCCTGATACAACACCCGGGCCAGATCGCATGCACTGTCAGATGCTGGAACAACTCTCAGTGGACTGCCAGCGACGCCTCCTTGATCTTTACAACTGTATCTGGGTCGATGGTGAGTTTCCGTCGCAATGGCGGGAAAGCATTGTTATCCCCGTTTTGAAACCTGGCAAGAACCCATTTCAGGTGCACAGCTACCGCCCCATTAGCCTCACCAACGTTCTTTGCAAGTTGCTCGAACGCATGGTGAGCCGGCGGTTGAGTTGGGTACTCGAGTCTCGGGGCCTTGTGGCTCCATCTTAGTGTGTGTTCCGTACAGACCGCTCTGCCGCCAACAATCCGGTGAGCCTGGAGTCAGCCATCTGTATGGCCTTTGCCCGCCGTCAGCACCTCGTCACTGTCTTTTTTGACATGCGGAAGGTGTACGCTAAGACATGGCGCCATCACATCCTCTCTACGCTTCATGGTTGGGGTCTTTGGGGTCCGCTGCTAATTTCCAAACGAAATTTTCTGTCGCATCGTACCTTCCGCGTGCAATTCGCGGCCTCCCATAGTTCCCCCCACGTTCAGGAGAACAGGGCACCACAGGGATCTGTCTTAAGTGTCTGCCTGTTTTTAATTGCAATTAACGGACTCGCTGCGGCAGTGGGAACCTCTGTCTCAGCTTCCCTGTATGGTGACGACTTCTGCCTCTATTACAGCTCCATTGGCATTGCAGCTGCTGAACATCAGCGGCAGGGCGCTATCGACAAGGCGCAGTGTTGGGCTGTAGCGCATGGCTTCCAGTTTTTGGCTGCCAAGACCTGCGTTATGCATCTCTGCCGGCGGATCACAATTCATCCTCAGCCATGGGTTTATCTTCCCAGCGAACTTCTTGCTGTGGTGGAGACATTGGTTTTTTGGTGTGGTTTTTGATAACCGGTTGACTTGGCTCACACATATTTGGCAGCTTAAACAGATGTGTTGGCGGCATCTTAATGCTCGGCGATGCTTGAGCCACACCAGCTGGGGCGCCGACTGATCTACCCTCTTACAGCTCTACCAGGCATTAATCCAATCCCGTCTGGATTATGGGAGCCTGGCTTATGGTTCAGAATCCACTTCTGCGTTGTGGGTGCTGGACCCAATCCTTCACAGTGGGATCCAACTTCATGCTGGAGCTTTCGGGACCAGTCCTGTGGACAGCATACTTGTGGAGGCAGGTGTCCCTCCACTGCGGTTACAGCGCCAACGTTTACTGGCCACATGTTTGTAGCTTGCCTAGGCATCCCAATTATCGTCTCCCTTTCCCTCTGCCGGTCGTCCATCTCCCAGAACGTCGGCCCCGGTTGGGTTGTACGATCGCAGTCCGCGACAGAGAGCTTCTCTCTGGCTTGGTGTTTTCCCTCTTCCTCCTCCTTCCTGGGCCCCCCTGCGTACACCCCCATGGTGTGTGCCCCACCTTTGCCAGAGGCCTTCCGCCACTGCTTTCTTTCCATTCTTGCCACGTATCAGGGCTCTGGAGTTGTTTACACTGACTGTTCGATGGTTGCTGGTCGTGTCGGTTATGCTCTCACTCTAGGGGACCATTACAAACAACACTCATTGCCGGCTGGCTGCAGCGTTTTCACTGCTGACCTGGTCGCCATCTTTCGTGCCCTAGAGTATATCCAATCCTGCTCAGGTGAGTCCTTTGTTACCTGTAGCGACTCCCTGAGCGGTTTACGAGCTATCGACCAGTGTTTCCCTCGCTCTCATGTGGTGATGGCCGTCCAGGAGTCCCTCCATACACTTGCCCATTGCGGCCGCTCTGTGGTCTTTGTGTGGACCCCTGGTCATGTCGGCATCCCGGGCAATGAACATGTTGACTGCCTGGCCAAACAGGCCACCAGTGAACCAACTCTGGACATTGGCCTCCCAGATACTGATTTGCGAGCAGTCTTACGCCGCAAACTTTTGGCGCTTTGGGACGCTGAATGGCGCGATCTGACCACGCTTAGTAAACTCCGTGCTGTCAATGATGCGACGACTGTGTGGCGGTCATCCATGTGAGCCATTCGCAGGGACTCAGTTGTCCTTTGTCGGTTCCGCATTGTTCACACCCGACTGACGCATAGATATTTACTGCGCCATGAGGACCCGCCTCTCTGTCGCTGCGGGGCAGCTTTGACGGTGGTCCAGATTTTGTTGGCCTGTCCTCTCTTAGCTGTGCTCAGGCAGACATTTGCGCTGCCTGCTACGCTCCCTGCCCTTTTAACAGATGACACTGCCATGTCGGGCTTAGTTTTGAGTTTTATTCGGGCAGGGGGTTTTTATCACTTAATCTGAGTGTTCGTCATTTTATTGTTATGGCCTACGATTTTAGACTGTGTTTTTAGTGTGTTTCTAGGTGGTTGGCTTTTCCTTTTTTGTCTCTATGGTTGGTGATGTGTCGGCAGCGGGGCCAACACCTTGTAGATCGAAGTGGCTGAAAGTGCACGCTAAACTAACGCAGACGGGCGTGAAGTACTGGAACATGAGACTTATTAATGAATAAGAAGAAAAGTACGTAGCTGGAATAATATACTTAACTTTATTCTCTTGTTGGAATACATCTCTTGAATAGTAGTAAGCTATAAGCACTGATACAAATGGCGCCTTGCTAGGTAGTAGCTATGGAATAAGCTGAAGGCTATTCTATCAGTCTCTCGGCAAATGAGAGGAAGACTTGGTAGGTCTGGTCGCAAGCTATGTCGTCCGTACAACTGGGGCGAGGTCTATTCCGTATCTTGTGACCTGCCATGTGGTGGCGCTAGGATTGCGATTACACAGTGGCGACACGCGGGTCCGACATGTACTACAGGACCGCGGCCGATTTAAGTTACCACCTAGCAAGTGTGGTGTCTAGCGGTGACACCACATTCCTCCCCCGCAAATCGGCGAACGGTCGTGAGATAAGGCTTCCGCCCGCCGTGGGGAGGACCCCATGTTGACGTATGCGATGAGGTGGGGAGCCTAACAACAGGCGAGGCTGTGCCACCCGCACCCGGCCATTCGGTCCGAGGGGAGCTAGGAAACGCCTGCAAACCTAGTCCAGGGTGCACGTCAACCTGAGGTGTATGCGCACGTAATGAGACAGAAGGGTCGACCTCCATTTGGTCGGAGCACCCGACGGGCGAAGACGACATCTGGTCCGGAGCGGGCAAGAGGTCCATGGCGGAGGACGGCTGGTCACGGGAAGCGAGCGGCGGCGCGTGACCCAGGGAGGCGCCAGGCGGTTGCAGCGACGCGTCCACTGCGGGCGGCGCCGGCGGCGGCTGCGGCGGCGGCGCGACGCCATGGGGCAAAATGGAAGGCAGCGTCGGTAACACCTGGGGATGAGGCGAGCCAGTAGGTGGGTCCCCAAGGCGCTGACCTGACGGCTCCATCGCTGAAAGCAGACGGGGAGAGGCAGAACCCAGGCGACGACAGAGGCGCAGCTGATTGAGATGCCGACGCACCTCACCAGAGGCCCCCAAAACCAAATACATCGCGCGGCCGAGGCAGCGAAGAATGCGCCCTGCGAGCCAACGCCGTGAACCGCGATAGGTGCGATAATAGACAACGTCGCCAGGAGCAAAAGCAGGAGTCTGCCGCTGCACAGGAACTTGATGCGGCGGATGCAGCAAAGACATCAGGGTACGATGAGGACGACCATGGAGCAATTCAGCCGGCGAGCGACCATCGCGGGGCTGAGAGCGATACGAAGACAAAAAGAGCAACAAAGCGTCCTCCCGAGAATGAGACTCTTGCAATTTCAACATCTGTGACTTGAAAGTCCGGACCAATCGTTCAGCGGCACCGTTTGACTGAGGCGAAAACGGCGCGGACGTCAGATGTTGAATACCATTGGCCTGGCAGAATGACTGAAATGCTGCGGACATGAATTGTGGGCCATTGTCGGAAACAATAGTCTGCGGAAGACCTTCAATGCAAAAGATGGCAGACAAGGCTTGGATTGTGGCAGAAGACGTCGTGGAAGACATCCGGACAACAAAAGGAAAATTACTGAAAGCATCGACCACAACCAACCATCGAGCATTCCAGAATGGACCAGCAAAATCGATGTGCAAGCGTTGCCAAGGGGAAGTGGCGTTCGGCCATGCAAAGAATTTACGCGGCGGTGCGGATTGTTGTTCGGCACACGCCACGCAAGAGGAGCACATATTCGTAATCGCAGCATCGATTCCGAACCAAGTACAGTGCTGACGAGCAAGTTGTTTCGTACGCACTATACCCCAATGTCCTTGGTGGAGAAGCTTTAAGACAGATGACTGTAACGAACGTGGGACTACGACTCGGGATTGATCATTATCGGAACGCAACAACAAAACACCACGTCGAACAAAAAGTCTCTCCTTGTGAGCAAAAAAACGGCGAACCAACGGATCCTCGATCCGTGACTTTGACAAGGGCCATTGCGTAGCAACAAAACGCAAAACAGTAGCAAGGACAGGGTCAGCAGCTGTGGCTGTAGCCACACGACGAAAATCAATCGGAAACGATTCGACCACGTCATCGGATTCCGAATCAATGAACATGCAAGCAAGTTCGGAAGAATCGAATGCTTTATCCTCAGCAACAGGCAAACGGGACAACGCATCAGCGTTTCCGTGCTTAGCAGTGGACCGATACAAAATATCGTAGCGGTACTGCGAGAGAAAAAGTGACCAGCGAATGAATTTCTGCGCTGTACGTGGAGGTACAGGCTTGTGCGGATGAAAAAGCGATGTCAACGGTTTGTGGTCTGTGATGATGGTAAAGTGACGACCATACAAGAAGTCATGGAACTTGGTAACACCAAACACGAGAGCTAAAGCTTCTTTCTCTATCTGTGAATAATTTCTTTGCGCAGATGAGAGCAATTTGGACGCAAAGGCAATAGGGCGATCATGCGAGCCATCTTTGTGCGCAAGCACAGCACCGATCCCGAAATCCGATGCATCTACCATCAACAAAAGGGGTTTTCGGGGATCGAATGGCGTAAGGCAAGTATTTGAAAGTAACGCCGATTTCAACTGGCGAAAGGCGCGTTCGCATTCCGTCGTCCAGACGAACGGAACACCTTTACGGCGTAAGCGATGTAGCGGAGCTGAAATGGAAGAAGCATTGCGCACAAACTTAGCATAGTAATTAATTTTACCCAGCACACTCTGTAGCTGTTTCAAATTCTGCGGAGCAGGTAAGTCCTGTATGGCACGGAGGTGCTCTGGACTCGGATGTATACCTTGGGCATTTATGACATGCCCCAGGTAGGGTAAGTCCCGAGCAAAGAACACACATTTGTCCTTTCTCAAGCGAAGACCATTCTGACGCAATACCTGAAATAATGTTCGGAGATTTTGCAAATGTTCTGCTTCTGTCTGTCCTGAGATCACAATATCGTCCAGATAGTTCGCAGCAGTAGGGACCGACGCACAAATAGTTTGTAAATATTGCTGAAACAATGCAGGGGCGGATGCACACCCGAATGGCAGTCTTTTGAAGCGATACAAGCCAAGATGCGTGTTTACCACCAAGACGCGCTGGGAGTCTTCGTCCACAGGTATCTGCAAGTACGCATCTGCTAGGTCCAATTTTGAAAAATATTTTCCCGGGCACAGTTTGTCAAAAAGATCTTCCGGGCGGGGCAAAGGAAAAGTGGCAGTCACAAGTTGTGGATTCACTGTTGCCTTGAAGTCCACACAAAGTCTCAGTTTACCGGAAGGTTTTGGCAAAATTACTAAGGGTGAGGCCCAGAGAGAAGCCTGCACACGTTCAATTACACCGTGAGATTCTAAATCGTGTAATGTTCTGGCGACCTCATCACGCAATGCGTGGGGAACATTGCGCGCTCTGAAAAATTTCGGTTGCGCGTTGTCTTTCAATTCCAAATGTGCAGCATAGTTCTTAGCGCAACCAAGGCCCGGTGCAAAAATGTCTGCAAATTCTTCACAAAGACTAGAAACACTGGCGGAAGGCACAGTCTGATTCACTGATAGGACCTGATTTACTATAGACAAATTAAACAATTGAAACAAATCTAAACCAAACAAGTTCACTGCACTAGAAGAACGAAGAACGTAAAATGATACAAGTTTTGTTTGTCCCTTGTATGTTGCAAGAAGGCTGCACTGTCCTAACACAGGGATCTGCTGTCCCGAGTAACCATGTAACTTAACATTTGCGGCACGCAATGGCGGTTGGCCCAGTTGTTTGTACGTGTCGTGATTAATCAATGAAACTGCAGCTCCGGTATCGAGCTGGAATGGGATCACTTTGCCTTCAAAGGCTAAGTCCACAAAAAGTTTATTGTCCTGCTGACGACAAGAGCGACTGTCACGTGCAAATTGAACTGATACAGGTACAGAAGCACTTGCGACTTTACGGGATTTCCTGCGACGTCGACACACACTTTGGGTGGGACGAACACAGTCACTGTTAGCTAAAGTGTCACTGGACGGGTGGGAATGAACTACATTAATGTCCATGGGCGAAGGTCCACGAGCCTGATTGTCCCGGGTTCGATTCCGGCGCGAAGCAAAAGGCCTGGAATTATTGCGATTGTCTGATCGAAGCTTTTTCTGGCAAACACTTTGTACATGTCCTTTCTTTTGACAGTAAAAGCAAATAGCTTGGCGTGACGGACAATTTTCACGCGAATGTCTAGTTGCACACCGCGGGCATGATTTCACTGCAGTTGCTTGCTTACGCGGCGCACGTGTTTGCGAGCGCGGCTGCGACGGGCGCGAGGGCCGCTTAGCGTCCCGTGCAGCGGGCCCGGCGGGCCGATTAATGGGACACACTGCTGGCGAAGTTTCAAATGAGTCCTGAGCAAAGTCAAGTGTGTCTTTCCTATCCAATATGTCTATCACTTGTTGAAGGGAGGGATTTACGAGTTTCAAAATCTGGTCCCGTATGCGAACATCAGAAACGTTCTGTGCTATTGCATCACGCACCATAGTATCTGAATAAGGGAGGCCACAGTCACATTCAAAGGCACACTCCCTAGTAAGTCCTTGCAAAGTTGCAACCCACTCCCGATTAGTCTGACCGGCCGTACGTTTTGTACGAAAGAACGTATACCTTTTTGCAACTACATTGACTGTTTCTTTGAAATAGGCATCTAAAGCAGACAAAATTTCTTCGTAGGACAGAGTTGCTACGTCGCGTCGGGGAAACAATTTCACTATCACACGGTAGGTAGACACACCGACACAAGAAAGCAAAAACGGCTGCCGCTCTTTACCTTGTATTCTGTACGCGGCGAGATGAAACTGGAACTGGCTGGCCCACTCAGTCCAGGTTTCGCACTCGGCCTCAAAGGGCCTAAATGGCGGTGCGACAGCGTTGTGTGGCTGCGGTAGCGATGAAGCGGCGGCTGCCGCATCGGTTTGCAGCGCACGTTGACCCTGGACGAGCTGTCCAAGGGCTTCCAATAACGCCTGCGTCTGCTGATTCTGCAAGCGAAAAAATTCGGACAGTACATCTGGAGATTGTGGCGAAGCCATGACACAAGCAAATCAGAGCACAAAAAGGGAAAAAGAACAAATCAGTCCAAAGCAGAAAAAACACTTCCTCTCGTCGCCATGTGATGTGTCGGCAGCGGGGCCAACACCTTGTAGATCGAAGTGGCTGAAAGTGCACGCTAAACTAACGCAGACGGGCGTGAAGTACTGGAACATGAGACTTATTAATGAATAAGAAGAAAAGTACGTAGCTGGAATAATATACTTAACTTTATTCTCTTGTTGGAATACATCTCTTGAATAGTAGTAAGCTATAAGCACTGATACAAATGGCGCCTTGCTAGGTAGTAGCTATGGAATAAGCTGAAGGCTATTCTATCAGTCTCTCGGCAAATGAGAGGAAGACTTGGTAGGTCTGGTCGCAAGCTATGTCGTCCGTACAACTGGGGCGAGGTCTATTCCGTATCTTGTGACCTGCCATGTGGTGGCGCTAGGATTGCGATTACACAGTGGCGACACGCGGGTCCGACATGTACTACAGGACCGCGGCCGATTTAAGTTACCACCTAGCAAGTGTGGTGTCTAGCGGTGACACCACAGTTGGCCAAACCACTGTCACACTGTGTGTGATTTTAATTCCTTTTGTCTGGTTTCTGTCTGCGTCTTTCTTGTCCTATGTCGTCTGTTGCCATGTCCATTGTTCTTTTTTATTCTGTGTGGGTGTTTGATGTTTTGTAAAAAGGGACCGATGACTGTAGCAGTCTGGTCCCGTTAATCCCACACACCAACCAATCATAGCTCCCTCGAAACTCAAAATAAAAATGTTGACTATCCGTTAAAACTGACTCTGGTGCACAAGGCAGTAGGTGATACGAGAAGACAGATTATGTAAGTGTAGGTCAATGTAAACATGGTTTCCCTTAGATGACTGTGCCACTAGAGGGATTTGAAGGACTGGGGTGAGCTGTGAGTGATCTGTTATCCTAAAAATTTTTATGCAGCAGATCCTCGAAATTAATTTTACAAGATATATTGAGCAACCGTATGTAGATGTTTTTGAATAGCTGCGCGTCAGTGACACATTATGACGGCACATACTTCCTGCTTCAGTCTTCGAGCAACGGGGATAGAAGTTTAGCTGAAAAACTCGCACACTGCTTTAAGCGACATGCAGACCACCATGGGGCACAGCATTAAACCTATCAGTAACTCAGTGCTTCGCAATCCAGAGCAATAACAGATCATAATGACAGCCATTCTCACATACGCAGCTACACTTTATAGTTCTCTGTTACAACTTACTACAATTGGAAATTAATCCTGTTCCGACACAACTTCGTTTGAGAAATACGGAAACCCTTACGTCCGTTCTATTGTTCCTTCATAGTAGAGTAACCAGCTTGAAGAAAATCTCAAATTGAACCGGCTATTTAAAGTGACGTAACAACTTGCTTATTAATTTCTTGGTACCTATTCTTACTGCTCGCAGATTTCTTGAGAGATATTTGATCCCCAGGTTTCTAGGAAATTGGCCCTGGCTCCATGTTATGACGCTAGCAAGCCTCCCATGACTAATATTTAGGTTTTTTCTTGCCCATTTTCATATTTGTCATATTTTCGCTGCGTCAACTCTCTTTGGTAACAGATCATTTAATGCTCACAGATTGAATAGGAGTGAGTTCGGTTTAAGGCAAATATAAGGATAGTTAGGGTTACCTTGCGTGCATTTTGAACTGAGGTATTGAACGCATAACGAAAACAACATAAGTACATTTCCCATTTGGTGTGGTTGTCATGGGGGAAGGCGATAAACGCCACACCAAATTTCTGTTAACTCGCTCTGCAAACGAGGGGTTTGGACAGTAGAGGGCTGTAGCAATGTGGGGTGCCCCATTTCAAAACGCCCCTGCCGCTTTCAGAAATTCCTTCACACTCCCGCATGTCATCTGCTCGCGAAACCCCCTCAATTTCTTGAACTAGCCGTTCCAAGTCTGCGTAGGAAGCCGGCCTTTCACCGAACAATACACGACTCCGATCTTCCGGTTTCAACCCCCGCACTATACTTCAAACGACGTCATGCTCCGGGAGGCGAGTGTGAAAGGCCGGCACCGCTGTTCGTACATCGGTTATGTAGTCACTCAGGGACTCCTGCTTCCTCTGTACTCTGAATACATACTTATGACTAAGTGGATTTTGTCCCAAGCGGTTAACCTTTCCTGCACGAGCTTTATTCGCAACCAACTCAAGCTACCGTCACTCTCAAGAACGGATGCTACTAATGGAGTCAAGGAACCACTGGACAAAGGTTAGAGCAACTGACACACCACCCTTTCCGGCGCATTTAACACATCAGCAATCCTCTCCAACTTAACTAAAAACCACAAAAACTGAAATAAATGCTCCATTGATTCAATCGACAAGCACTCAACTCCCTGAAATATGGACACCAAAGGGTTTGGAAGTTTAGCAAAATAATTATCTCTGATCTCGGGATCCGGTGGCAGAGGACTTCATCGCCAAATTCAACGAAGCGTCACCTCCCTGTTCACCCTCCACGACAGCGCTTTCCTATTCCAAAGCACTCAACTGAACTTGCAATTTCAAAACCCGCTCCCGTAACTCGTTTGCCTTATCCTTGAAACCCGGACCGACAGCCACCTGAACAAGATCACTAAGTCGGTTAATGAAGTGAGTGATTTGTACCTGCAGACGGTATACTTGCGATCGGGAGGGAGAACTACAAGTTAAGAAATCTAAGTTTGACTGAATCTGATCCAGGGAGGCGGCACAAGACAACAAGGCGTCACCTACCTGACCGACGCACTCCGCGGATACCTGGACCGGGAGCGCCACCGCAGCCGCGCAGACAGTTCACTCACGCCACCGTCGTCAGGCTGCCCTCGAATCCGTAACTCATATCGCAATTGGTCCTTCTTCATGCACCCAATCCCCATGACCGCACGTGCCGACATGACAATTCTGTAAATTACGCACACGAACAACACACAGCAGAACAACAAATTTACAATTTAAAGACAATACCCATTAATTGAAACATGAACCATGTGAAACAGCAATAACCACAGAGAAACCACGCTTTGCTACCAGAACTGGTCCGACCACGGGTATCACAACCCGAACCACACCCGACTGTTAAGCACTAATGAAGGACTGGGTCCCTTACTTCGATTGCACATAATTTATTAAGGTCAAATGGTTCAAATGGCTCTGAGCACTATGGGACTCAACTGCTGAGGTCATAAGTCCCCTAGAACGTAGAACTACTTAAACCTAACTAACCTAAGGACAACACACACATCCATGCCCGAGGCAGGATTCGAACCTGCGACCGTAGCGGTCGCGCGGTTCCAGACTGTAGCGCCAGAACCGCTCGGCTACCAGCGGCCGGCTATTAAGGTCAATCCAACACATTTATTTCAAATAACATAAGTGAAGTTACATTTGAATCTGTATGACATTAAACAGGAATAAAAAAACAATAGCAATATCAGCTGATTTAATGCGTGAAGCGCGAGTTAAACCAATAGCCAGATAAACTAAACAATTCTCCGTAATTCAAAAGAAATGGGAAAACAAAATTGAATTAATACACCCCACTGACAAATATCCAAAAAACCTTACAATACTATTCAAAAGAATACACTGAAGTGTGGAGCAGTCATTTACCCGACAGAACACTTCAAAATGAGTTCAATAACACAGCTGCGTGCCCCAGAAAGCTGTAAGACATTAAATACACTTCATTTGACGAATAAGCAGTACTCATTAAAATTAAGCCACTCCAGTTTGAACTGCAGTGTCCCAAAGAAACAGGCGCTTATTCTGAAAGAACATTTTTTATATGTTTAAATTACAGCATTAAGGAATTCCAAAAGATGTCCAATTGAACCCCCCCCCCCCAACCTTTCAGTTGTCAGCCTCCCCTTTGTAGGCGGAGGCTGAGCCAGAAACACAGAATGCCACAAAAACACAGTTTTGCTGTGAAATCTTACAGGAGACCCGGAAGCAGTTACAGACAAGGGGTCGTCACCCATAAATAACACAGGCTAAGAGTCAGGTTGGGAGCACATCCTACGTGAACTTGTTCACACTATGCTCACCACAAACTGTAGACATTCTGGACGAATATCCACTTGCGGTGGCTGCCAGAAGGACGAAGCAACCAACAGGCCCACGCCGTGCTTCTCACACAGGCACCTCAATTTGTACAAACATCTAGGCCAACACCAATTCCGGTCTCCCCTCTCACTGCGAGGCTTGGCACAGTTTATATGAAATGCCTTCCAGGCAACCAGTAACCGCCGCAGGAGTTTCACGATTAGCAAACAGCCTCAGCGTAACAGGTATCACACATGTGCTTACGCCCGAGCCACAACTCCGCCAGTCTCACCGGCCGCCCCAAACCAACTGCCTCTCGCTGTCCCGCGCGCCCCAGCCGAAAACGCAAAGATGCTCATGCCCGGGGACGCGCCGAAGATAACAAGCCGATCGCTGATGATCGCCCAGCGATCTGACTCATCTAAACGCCGCAAAGTAAAGTCTATTAACTGATACAGTGGTCCTGCTTAGTCCAAACATTTTCGACACTTTGAGATCATCAGTGCATTAACATTCCTCGTGGGGATTAGCCAGCAAAAAGGCCTACACTCGTCTACGTCCAGTGCGCGAATGGGTTTTCGTCAATGACATAGGAAATGGGCGCACATAGTCAATTTACATTTGACACATGGGAGCCAACTCATCTACAGAGGACAACGATACCTGGCGGGTATTCAATGTCGGTTTACAAAGTCAATACGCCTTACATTCCTGTACTAACATCTGAATCTTTTTGTTCAAGCATTTCTAAATGAACTCCTTGCGAAACTTCATTCTGGTCTTAAAATTACCTGAGTGTCCTCCAATCAGTGTTTCATGCAAATTCTTAAATGTACACGGCACCTGGTGCAATGCTAAAGCAATTTTGCCGCCTTAACGTCCCCGAGCTTCGTAGCGAATACCATTGCCCCTCTTCAGAAACGGCTTAACTTCCTCTTCATTTCTCAAACAATCTTTGATAGGGGCCAGCTCCGGGCGTTGATCTTGTTGTTGAGCTGTGGAGATAGAAAGGAGTTGTAGCCATCAGAATTGGACATACTACTTCACCTGGGTTAATTCCAATGACTTACACTTGCTCACTGTTACACGCATTTCCCTCAACATTATTGCAAACTCTATAACAAAAATTATCTCCCGCAAGGTTATTGCAAACTCGGACTATCAATCATGAGCACAATCCTGCAATTTGCTTTTGCGCTAAGCGTGCAAGTTTTACCTTGAATGCCACTTCAAGCGCAGTTAAGCCATCTAAATCTCTCCTGGCGATTTAAATAAAATCAGGCGCCGGCGTTGTGGCCGAGCGGTTCCAGGCGCTTCAGTCCGGGACCGCACTGCTTCTGCGGTCGCAGGTTCGAATCCTGCCTCGGGCATGGATGTGTGTGATGTTCTTAGGTTAGTTAGGTTTAAGTAGTTCTAAGTCTAGGGGACTGATGACCTCAGGTGTTCAGTCCCATAGTGCTCAGAGCCATTTGAACCATTTTGAAAATCAGGCCTTGAGCGTGGTAAGACCTGAAATCACCGACGTGAGGACAGCGTGACACGTCTTCTGTCTCCGAGCTCTCGACCAACACTACTATTTCCACTCTCGCAGACAGACCTCGTCTCACAACAATGCTTAGAATCGCGCTCCCATGTATCGCACTCAGATTGTTACTGTCGATATCTGAGTGCCTACACAGTGCAAAGAATAGCGTTAAATCGGATATATTGTTTTATGTAATGGAGAGTTCTCACATACTCTTCACAACTGATAACCTCTACGACAAGAGAATATGTTTTATGAGGTGATGGGCGAAGAAATGGGAGTCGGTGTGGACAGCATATGAGATCCAGTACTAGTCAGAATATAAAAGGCCTTTGGAAGACTTGGCACAAAAGAAGCAAATAGGTTAGATGACACTCCAACGGAATTCATTGGAGGAAGATGGAACCAAATGACTATTCAACTTTGTGGTAGAATGTATGATACTGCCAACATGTCCAAAAATTGCCGTATACTGGTAATCAGATATGATTGAAAGAAAAGTATGATGTGAGAGTATGGAAGGAAGAACAGAGAATTTTTGTCCAATGGACATATTTATTTTCCAGAATGTTTGAATCAGTAATTTACCTCCTTTGTGCTCGCAACGCCGTTCTTTCATACCGTTTGATCCAAACGTACCAGTAATGAATCACTCCCATAATCTCAGCGAATTCTTATCTTGTAACGGTTCATCCTATTAACACTGTATTATGAGCGTACTAGCGAACTTATTCGGGCAAAACCTTTAGTTCTCCAATTTGGAGCTCAGATTGTGTACATTAGCAATCAGATGGGGTAACTATTTGAGCATACTGACACCAGTCAGATCAATGAAACTAAAACTACAACACACGTAGCAAGTAGCACAAACTGATAGCACTGATTAAAATAGATCTGATATGGAGAAATCAACTGTCGTAGCTGCTGGATCACAAAACTAAAATTAAAGGGTCATGTGATCCTGTTTCAAACTTTAGCAATTGGAGTTATAACACGTCGGATTCATGTGCCACTCCAAAGCCTAAGTACTACCATTAGCGGTCCAAACAAACTGTAAGTGCGCCCAGCTCTATTTTTGAAGCAAAACTCGCACCATGAACAGCTGAGTCCGCGGCCTGTAAAGGAGTGTATTTTGTCTGCAGGACTCGACGGAATCTTACGAGTTCGCTATTTGTTGGGTTACGCAACGTTGTAAATTTAACTAACTTTATCAATATTGTTAAAGTATGAAGCTAAAAATACTAATATAAAAGTTAGTGGGGATATGGCTGTGAAATCTTGACATACAGCTACAAATACTTTTTGTGACATTTTCAAATGAAAGAGGAGTTATCATCGTTTGATTTTGAAGTTTCTTTAGCAAACAAAATTGATGAAATACAGGTGCGTCTATTCCTCAAATAAATATTCTTTTTAAAACTTAAAAATCGTGCAGCACCTTCGTGTTATCAACATTGGGTACTTTCTTTTCAGATAAGCAAAATGCCAACATGTTTTAAGTAACGATTTATGGAACGAAATTTAGGCACAAAATCATTTATGTCTAATACGGTTATTACATTAATCTTCATAATATAAGGTTCTGTAGGACCATCTCTATATTATTATACAAGCATGCATCTACAACCAAATAAAACTACTGTGTGGTTAGTTGGTGGGTTTGCACATAACTTGATTCACTCGTTTTATTCATTTTGACAGAAATATCGTTAAAATCATCTTTCGTGTGAAGCAGCATGTTTAAACTATTAGCTATTGCAATTTTGGAAGATTTAGTTTCCTTTCTGCCACTGTTGTTTGATGTGCACGATATGGTGTCGAGATTACACCTGTCCCTCTGCATTGTCACATCGGTCGTCTGTGATTACTGTAATCCAAGATGCTGTATTTAGCTGAGAAAATCGTCTGTCGGACTAGTGTTTACAGCATCTTCGATGAAAGCAGTTCGAGGTGACCAACATAAAAATGCTTAGTGAGATGCGTTTTTTGAATGCCACATCAATGGGCAGCAACCAACAGTCGCAGAAAGAAAAGTAAGTGTTGCAAAATGACAATTCGTTAGTCGTAGTTTGGCGTTACCGCTGTATACAAAATTCTTGATTCATTTGGTCTGCGACAAAACCTGTGTGGTTAAACATGGTTAGGCTCGTATTTTATGTTTTTGACTTTCAGTTGTAAAGGTGCTGGTTGAAGTTTATACGATGTTTCACAAAAATTCTTAAATGCGCACGGCACCTGGTACAATGACAACGCAATTTTGTCACCTTCAGTTCCTCGAGCTTCGCAGTATAAAAAATTGCTCGTCATAAGAAACGGCTTAATTTTTTCCCCATTTCTCGAACGATCTTTGACAGAGGCCGGATTGCGACTGGGTGCTCGTCTCAGTACAATAGTGGGAGATTCGAGGATTCCAATTTTGAGGACCTGACTGAGGAATATCCTTAAACATGGAACTAACGTTGGATATAGTGGCGGTATTCAATTCCATAAACGAGAACCAAGAGAATATCATGAAGGAATTAACACCAGTGTTTAAGGATATTATAACACAGAGACTTTCCAGAGACGTTTATAGCACCTGTCGAAGGCTCTATAGCGGTCGTTGCCAGTCCCTGTACAGAGAGGAGGAGAAGGAAATAAAATCAATCCTGTGGTTGCAATCACAGATTCTGGCTACTTGTACACACGTGAGTTTAATAGTTGTAGGCTCAAGCTGCACACCCCTTTACTAGAAAGACGATTAATTTAATTCACTTGCGTAAGCATTAAAGTAATTTTCTCAAGCAATCTGTAACGACATACAGCTTTTCTGAGCACTGGACTATAAAATCATGTTGACGGAGATATTTGTGTCACCTATCAATTAATTCATAAATTCCTCAAATTGGCACAGAACTGAAAAACATCCAATGGCCGTCGCTTTCAAAAATCCAAACACCAAGAACGACGGTGTCCCTGTGTGCAACCAACGGCCACTGGATCTTCCTCAGTTCTATGCCATTTTCAGGAATTGATATATTCATTGACAGATGGCATAGGGAATATCCCCGTCAACACCATTTCATCGTATAGGCCCCTGTGTTGAAAGCCTAAGCGATCGTCGCCATTCCCGCCCCTGTCACGTAGGCAGCAGGGACGTTCTGCTCTCGGAGGAAACATACAGCGCTCAAGCTCACAAATTTACAGAGCTACTGAGAGACGGCCTCTCGACCTCTGCAATTCACTGCTGTGCTTGAAAGGCTCATCTCGTAGCAGTACTGGCGAAACTTCGTGGTCAGCAGCCGCGTGATGGCATCCGTTATTTTGCGATTCATATGTTCGTTTCCACCGTCTTGGAAGCAACCACGCGCTGTTACGTTTAGATTATATCAAATTATCCTCATGTTTTTATCTCTGTTGAATCGGTACTGTCCCTGTCCGTATGCTGGTATCATGTTTCTAGCCAAGGCTCTTCACTTAAATTGTGATTTGAATCCTGGAGTTCGTCTTAATTGTGCTGCATCAAATCACTCTCTCAAAAGTGGCTCAAATGGCTCTAAGCACTATGGGACTTAACATCAGAGGTCATCAGTCCCCTATACTTAGAACTACTTAAACCTAACTAACCTAAGGACATCACACACATCCATGCCCGAGGCAGGATTCGAACCTGCGGCCATAGCAGCAGTGCGGTTCGGGACGGTACCTTCATTAATAGTCTATGTTGGGTCACTGTGTCAAATGCCTTCCGAAAATCAGGAAATACGGAATATTACTGTTGCTCGTCATCCACTCTTCGCATTATATCATGTGAGAAAAGGGAAGCTGAGTTTCTCACAAGCGACGCTGTCTAAAACCGCGCTGATTCGTGAACATGAGGTTTTCGGCCTCCAGAAAATGTATTCTATTCGAACTGAGAATATTTTCAAGAATTCTGCAGGAAATCAATATTAGGGATATTGATCTGTAGTTTTGCATGTCCATTTCTTTCACCATTCTTATATACAGGAGTCACCTGCGCTATTTTCCATTCGCTTGGGACCCGCGCTGGACGAGATATTCGCGACAAATTCAAGTTAAGTAAGAGGCTAGTGCCGTAGAGTATCCTATGTAATACCGAACTAGGATTCTGTATGGAACTGGCAACTTATTTGTTCACTACTCTTCCACATGCTTCTCTCCGGTAAGGATGTTTACTGCGTCCTCCAGACGGCGGTCAGTGCGATGGCCAATCGACGGTATGTTCTTACGATTCCCCTGCACGAACGATTTCTTAAATGCGAAATTTAAGACTTCGGCTGTCGTTTTGCTATCTTCAAGATTGGATGTGAGACTCGTGCCTTAACCACTCAGCCACCTCGGTCAGAGAGATCTCAACGCTGCGGGTTCAGCCACTACTGTGGTATTGTAATCTGGAAGAGCGTCGTGTCGCCAACAGGTAGCCGAGCAGCCAATGGCGGCGTGAGACGCAAAACCTCGCCGCGACCCGGCCCGGCCCGGCTTGCTGCTCATGTTTTATTCCGCGGCCCGCCTCCCGCATTACATCGGCCGCGGCTTCCTTCCGGCTCCCCCGTCCACTCGCTTCTCTTTCCTTTCCGTTCTTTCGCCGGGCCCGGAACCTGGCTCCTTTGAGGCCTCGGCATGCGTGCCTCCGAATTTGCTGCGCGAGGGAAATGGGAGGAGGCTTGTTGAGGGGTGGGGGTTAGCGTGGTAAGAGGGGTGGAGGTCGGGGTAGGAGGTTGAGGGTAAAGGGAAAGGAAGCGGCCTACCGCTCCTGATGACTCTGCAGTTAATGAAGAGCCTCCTCCTTACGAGAATCTCATTTGTCTCGAAAGGGGCCAGCGAAGCCGCTGCGAAAACTCGGGCTGCTCGTGCGGGCAGTACCATGTATTATGTAAGGAGCCTCTTTTACGAGAAGTGTTTTCTTAGGGAGCTGTTTTTGTATTGGGTATCCAAACTTCCTCGTCCTCTTCGGAATGCGTTCCTACCGGAACGAAAAAAGTTGACAGAAAGAAGGCCTCCGCTGGTTATATAACTAGAGGCCGAGGTAACTGAATGGAAGAGAAAACTAACACACTTTCCCTTTCAAAATTATGGAAATTCAGGTCAGTCTCTTATACAATTCGGCCCCCCTCCCACACACACACACACACACACACACACACACACACACACACACACACACACACATCACTTCAAATCGGCCTATTCAAGGTGTTTCTAAATAACATCATTGTATTTGCTATTCATGGCGAAATTGGCAACCTGCACGTTCTCATATGTCAAAAATTCAATAACTTACGAGTTTGGTCGACTATTTAGCAATTTAACAACTTTAATTTAAAACTTTAACAAAACTAACCGTTTTGCCACAGTAAGCAACGTATGCATGGAAAAATGTCAAAAAGTAAACACGGAATTGATTTTGGGAGGTGCTTTCGCTTTCAAATATAATTTTAAAATATTTCACAAAATTAACCTAAAATAAGACAAAACTTTCTGGAAGATTAAAACTGTGTGCCAGACCGATACTCGAATTCGGGACCTTTGCCTTTTGGGGGCAACTGAACTATCCAAGCTTTACTCACAGCTTTATTTTCTGCAGTAAAATCTGTGGGATTGGGTGGTGAGTCGTACTTGGGTAGCTCGGTGGGTATGTAAGTAGGCTGTTTAGGTTTTTATGTTAGTAACGTCACCTAGCGCTCGGTATGATAATCACTGGCTGTGCTGTGTGCAGTCTGTGCCTGGTGGGCATTGTTGAAATAGTCGCTATTGTAGTGTTGGGCAGTTGGCTGTTAACAGCGCGTAGCGTTGCGCAGTTGGAGGTGAGCCTCCAGCAGTGGTGGGTGTGGGGAGAGAAATGGCGGAGTTTTGAGAGCGGATAATCTGGACGTGT
Organism: Schistocerca nitens; assembly: GCF_023898315.1. NCBI lineage: Eukaryota > Metazoa > Arthropoda > Insecta > Orthoptera > Acrididae > Schistocerca > Schistocerca nitens. The sequence continues at coordinate 313,920,923 of NC_064621.1, read as the reverse complement.
GTCCATCACAGACAGTAAATTTGTAAGACTGGATGTCATGAACTGATATATATATATATATATATATATATATATATATATATATATATATATATATATATATAATGACTTTTGAACACTATTAAGATAAATACATTGTTTGCTATCTATCAAAATCTTTCATTTGCTAACTATGCCTATCAGTAGTTAGTGCCTTCAGTAGCTAGAATCTTTTATTTAGCTGGCAGTAGTGGCACTCGCTGTATTGCAGTAGTTTGAGTAAAGAAGATTTTTGTGAGGTAAGTGATTTATGAAAGGTATAGGTTATTGTTAGTCAGGGCTATTCTTTTGTAGGGATTTTTAAAAGTCAGATTCCGTTGCGCTAAAAATATTGTGTGTCAGTTTAGTGTTGATCAGAATAGGTAAAGAGCGAAATGGAGTACGTTCAGTTCTGCTCAGCTGTTTGAAAATCAAATAATGTAAGAGGTTTATCAGCACAGTAATTCATTAATTTTTCTAAGGGGACGTTTCAGGTAGAGTACTTGCCTGCTAAAGGCAAAGGTCCCGAATTCGAGTTTCGTTGCGACACACAATTTTAATCTGCCAGGAAGTTTCATATCGGCGCACACTTCGCTGTCCAGTGAAAATTTCGTGCTGGAAGCATCCCCCAGGCTGTGACTAAATCAAGCCTCCCCAAAATCCTTTCTTCTAGACGTGCTAGTCCCTCTAGTTTTGCAGGAGAACTTTTTTGGAAAGAAGGATACGAGGTACTGGCGGAAGTGAAGCTCAGTGAGGGGGGGGGGGGGGCGTCAATGGGGCGTGAGTCGTGTTTGGTTACCTCAGTTGTTGAAGTTGGTAGAGCACTCGCCAGCGAAAGGCAAAAGTTCTGACTTCGAGTCTCGGTCCAGCACACACTTTTAATCACCCAGGAAGTTTCATATCAGCGCACACTCCGCTACAGAGACCATTTCATTCTAAAATATCGCAGTAAGCAACGAAGACAAGCAGAAATTGGAAAAAGTGAACAATCAGTTGTCTTACGGAGATGATTTCCCTTCGAAACCACCACGACAAATAGTGCACTAACAATTATATTTGATTTCATATATTTGAAAGCAAACTCTCACTTCTCCTAGACACAGTTAGATATCCAGAAAGTTGCATGAAGTCATAATGCCTTACGTAAATCACAGTTCTAAATTACTAACAAAAATGGCCCTCAATTTAATAAATTTTGTATGAAAGCTACATACAGCCCCACTCATAAAAGCGGTGGTAAAATTCCAAATAATTATTTTCACTGTCAGTGATTTCCTCAATATGCCAACCATTAAAAAAAGGGCTGTATGCCACAGTCTCCTATAACCACGTAGCACAGTCTCCGTGCCGACTGTTTCTTTGAACGCTGTAAGCGACTGCTGCAATACACTAACATCGTAGAAGTACCTCAGTATACCACTAGATGCCTCTGTCAACAGCATCCGTGGTTTCATGATACAGGCACTAGTGCTTCAAAACGAAATTGATAAAATGCTGATTTCCGGTAGAAACACCTACATTACTGGTCATTAAAATTGCTACACCAAGAAGAAATGGCTCTGAGCACTATGGGACTCAACTGCTGAGGTCATTAATCCCATAGAACTTAGAACTAGTTAAACCTAACTAACCTAAGGACATCACACACATCCATGCCCGAGGCAGGATTCGAACCTGCGACCGTAGCGGTCTCGCGGTTCCAGACTGCAGCGCCAGAACCGCGCGGCCACTTCGGCCGGCCAAGAAGAAATGCATATGATAAATGGGTATTCATTGGACAAATATACTATACTAGAACTGGCATGTGATTGCATTTTCACGCAATTCCGGTGCATAGATCCTGAGAAATCAGTACCCAGAACAACCACCTCTGGCCGTAATAACGCCCTTGATACGCCTGGGCATTGAGTGAAACAGAACTTGGATGGCGTGTACAGGTACAGCTGTCCATGCAGCTTCAACACGATACCACAGTTCATCAAGGGTAGTGACTGGCGTATTGTGAAGAGCCAGTTGCTCGGCCACCATTGACCAGACGTTTTCCATTGGTGAGAGATCTGGAGAATGTGCTGACCAGGGCAGCAGTCGAACATATTCTGCATCCAGAAAGGCCCATACAGGACCTGCAACATGCGGTCGTGCATTTTCCTGCTGAAATGTAGGGTTTCGCAGGGATCGAATGGAGAGTAGAGCCACGGGTAGTAACACATCTGAAATGTAACATCCTCTGTTCAAAGTGCCGTCAATGTGAACGTGACCGAGACGTGTAACCAATGGCACCCCATACCATCACGCCGGGTGATACGTCAGAATGGCGATGACGAATACACGCTTCCAATGTGCGTTAACCGCGATGTCGCTAAACACGGATGCGACCATCATGATGCTGTAAACAGAACCTTGATTCATACGAAAAAATGACGTTTCGCCATTCGTGCACCCAGGTTCCCCGAACATATCCATTTACAATTCCATATCCAATTTCAGGTGGACCATCAGATCCAATCCATTCCATATAAACACAACCCACTCTAAGTGCAGTGCCGTGATCCCAATTTGGGTTCATGGCTTCGTGGGGTCTGCGCAACACTCGAACCCTACTACCAGCACTTACCAATTGATATCGGGACTGATCTTGTGGTGTCACCGCTAGACACCACACTTGCTAGGTGGTAACTTAAATCGGCCGCGGTCCTGTAGTACATGTCGGACCCGCGTGTCGCCACTGTGTATTCGCAAACGTAGCGCCACCACAGGGCAGGTCACAAGACACGGACTTGACCTCGCCCCAGTTGTACGGACGACATAGCTTGCGACTAGACCTACCAAGTATTCCTCTCATTTGCCGAGAGACAGATTAAATAGCCTTCAGCTAGTCCATCGCTACTACCTAGCAAGGCGCCAGTGTATCTGTGCTAATCGCTTACTACTATGCAAGAGATGTATTTCAACAAGAACAAGACTACATTAAAGTTAAGTATATTAAAATCTCTCTTCTTTTCTTTATAGTTTTCATCCAGTCTCCTGTTTCAGAATTTACGCCCGTCTGCGTTAGTTTCGCGTGCACCTAGCCACTCATTGTGTCGAGACCTTAGGGAATCGACACAACAGATCTCACCACAACACGGTTCTCCAGTCGCCTAGGAACCAACAGATATGGTCACGAGCAAAGAAAAGGTGCTGCAGGCGATGTCGTGTTGTTAGCAAAGGCACTCGTGTCGGTCGTCTGCTGCAATAGCCTACTAGGACGTGTCATTTTAGAGGTCAAAAACCAAATTTCGTGATATTTGTGAGTGAGAGGTCCACAAATTTGCGCGTTGGTATGTAACATCCCAGTTTAAAAGGTTAAAGACATACACATAGCTTGGTAAATTTGCATTTGATTGTAATGCATATTAAAATTCCCGACAGCAGGGCATAAATTGATATAAACTCAATCAAAATTTGCTCAAAACGTGGTTCAGTAAACTGAAAAGATTGTTTATATATTCTGTCTTTATTATGAAAACTCCAGTCGCAGGTTCGAATCCTGCCTCGGGCATGGATGTGTGTGATGTCCTTAGGTGAGTTTGGTTTAAGTAATTCTAAGTTCTAGCAGACTGATGACCTCCGATGTTATGTCCCATAGAGCTCAGAGCCATTTTAACCATTTGAATTATGAAACACTGAAAACACGTTTTAGGAACTGTAAAAGTCTTCAATCAACAATATTCATCAAACTTTCTTCGATTCATTCGTAGACACCACCTTCACGTTGCTTTCAGGCCTGTAATGTACTCTTCTCGTTTCTCATGTGTATACGCTTGGACAGAAGTTCCTGCTTCACACACGTCTCTACGCATTGTTCATGACATAACCACTTTGGAACAAACTCTTTTATTTCTGAAATTTTGATTTTCCGAATAAGTGGGGGTTCATATACTTTTTCTGACCCATTGTCAGTTCCATAATAGAAGATCCAATTTGATTTACTGTAGCTACTTTCCTAGGACGAACAGGTAGGTCTCCAGATGTATCATCATATTCATTCCCCAATGCAGCTAACTTCTGGGCCCGTGATTTCCTTTCTTCTTAGTCTTCCAAGCATACAACTGCTTGAAGCACCATTTCACTAAATGTGAATCACAATGAACGTTGGATTGTTGGCAAAACCATATCTCCTACTGCCTTCTTCTGGGATTTTAAGACATTTAATCGATAAAGAATGTGGATAGATCCTTCCATGCAAGAGAAATTAGGTTTGGTTGTAAGCCAGCAGGGATAGTAACGATCAACAACTTATTCCAGTAGCAGTTGTAACGTCTACAGATTGTTGCCTTTAAGGTAATGTTTTGAGGCCTGTATGAGGCAAATCCTATTTGCCGTTGTTAACCACCGCGAGTGGCTTATAGGAGCAGTTTCTAATAATGCCAGATCAGCTGAAAGTACACGTGTTCTCATAGCTCGAGATATCCTGTAATCATAAGCCTGATCTCAAGAGAAATCTTTGGTAACAGTGTCACCCATTGGGCACATGAGATGTTGATTTCAATGTCTATCTCACTACGAAGCATTTTCACAATCTTACCACTCCACTGTCGTTAGACAGTTTTCGCTCCCGACTATTTCATCAAATGATGCAAAATTAGCATGTTAGAACGAAGTGCACAAACTAACGAGACGAGTTTACGTTTCAGCTTTGTTTCAACCAAATGCATAACTTCTTCTCCCGACTAATGTTAAAATTCGTAGAACTACCGTTAGTAGACCTCAAACCTGCATCAGAGCTGTTTTCTTTTAAAAAATCCGCGAAATAGTAATAACATCAGCAGTTTTCTTTTATTTAAGTTTTTTTTAAGTAAAATGGCAGAGTTACGCTCCACCCGGCTCAATACAAACAGTGCAATGCTCTTCTTCCACAGTACTTGAAAACTGGGGCGTTCATCAAAGGAAATACATTCTGTGTTGCCTGTCCATCGAGCGTGAAACGTTTCATCAGGTGAAGTGATGACTTTTTCTTGGGTGTATTTTACTTTATTATGTTCAACCACAAGTCTCTTGTTCCTTCAGAAATTAACCCAGCTTACAAATATTCACTTGTTGTAATGGCAGCTGTAGCACGTAGACCAACACCTTACCTAACACTTTGTAATGCAACATGGCACTTGTACTTGAAGTAGATGGTACATCAGGATCATCCAGTGGTATCCGCAAAGAATCTTCAGAACCTTCACCTTTAACTTTAGTTGTCTCTTCACCTTTTTCAGAGAAAAGAATGTCATTCGGGTCTAATGTTAACTCTTCCTTCCATCTCGGCTTACGTTCAGAAATTCTTCTTTATTTGTGTTCTTGCCTCTACTGCATTTTAATTTGTCATCTGTGCTAAGGTACATATGGCAATCCATTTCAATGCTGTCCAACAGATCCGATTTTCTCTCTCTGACGTTTGATAAACACTACTCCTTTGTCAGGGATCTTCATATGCTTAGAACAAGAGCAGGAGATGTGCAGTTCATGTTTACAGTTAGCACCAGCTGGACGTGAACCCTCAAATTCTAAACATAGCTTAATCTCACAGTTGCAATTGAGGATGTTAAAGAGCTTACTAAGGTCACTATGAAAGCCTGTTTTACCTCCAGCTTTTCTCCGCCAAGTGACGTGTTTTCTTGTCTTTAGTAAGTTGAAGACTGTGACTCTTGAATTTAAAACTGGCGCCACAAAACAACCTTTCGCTGGCCCTCATTATTCAGTCACCTTTGGACAAATATCCTGGGTAATTTCTCTCACTCTGCTCTCTTACCAGAAGCCCAGATGTCAGAACATGACAAAGAGTTGGCACTTCAGAAGGCAGCATTTCTCGACCTGTTCCAGTGAAATTACTCATGTGAGTGACATTAGCCGGTCTTGTCTTCCATTTGCTAACCATGTTTCCGTATTTTATGATTTTGCAGACTTAATAAACTGTTTGTACCTGGAAAAAGAATGACAAGAAAATGTCACTATCTGTATGACATTAACAAAAAGACAATCTACTGCAAACGAGTATTGCTGTTATAAAATCTTTTACAAGTGGCATAAAATAAGTTAGAGTCTTTATAGTATATTTTTATCCTCACAGCAGAAGTGCAGACAGAAATAGTAACAAGGAGGCACTACTTGAAAGAACACAGGTTACTACGAAGTTATGACCCCCTTATGTTTTTAAAAACGAAATCAAAATATTTTACACGCCCTAATAGCCTATTAACGCCAGATTCGCTGCACTGTCCTATCACATACGTTCGTCGTATGCCGAACATTGATTTATGCTGTTATTTCACACAATGTTGCATGTCTGTTAGCACCGACAACTCTACGCTAAGGCAGCTGCTCTCCGCCGTTAAGTGAAGGCCGTCGACCACTGCCTTGTCCATGGCGATAGGTAATGCCTGTAACAGGGTATTCTCGGTGCAGTCTTGACACTATGGGTGTCGGAAATTTGAATTCCGTAACGATTTCGTAGATGGAATGTCCCGTCCGTCTAGCTCCTACTACCATTTCATGTTCAGAGTCTGTCAATTCCCGTCGTGCGACTATAATCTCTTACTTGAATCGTCTGAGTACGCACGACAGTTTCGCCAATGTACTGGCCCTCTGTATCCTGTATACGCATATCGCATATCGCAACACCATTAATTTTATCTCAGTGTATGACACGTTCGTGGATACTGAAATTTTTATTTATATATACTGCAGACAGAAAAACATAACCAGTACAGAACCAAGGGAGGAAATACACGTTTTAATAGAGTAATAGTAGGAATTTTGCGCCCCTCCACATAGTAAATAGTGTGATTTGCGAGCCGTATGAAGCCGACAATTGCTGCAGTAGTGCGTTGCGATCACCTACACCATGCTGAAGCACACGTAGACTGTTGTGTCTAGACCATACAGCCCAGACACAATGCTGTAGCCGATAGGGCACGTAAGGCTAACGCAGACGGGCGTGAAGTCTGGAACATGAGACTTATAAATGCACTAAAGAAAAATACGTAGCTTTTTAATACTTAACTTTATTCTCTTGTTGGAATACATCTCTCCTGCATACTCGTAAGCTATTGGCACTGATACAAATGGCGCCTTGCTAGGTGGTCGCCATTTAACTTAGCAGAGGGCTATTCTACTGTCTATCTCTCGGCAAATGAGAGCAAGGCTTAGCACGTCCAATCGCTAGCTATGTTGTCCGTAACTGGGGACGAGGTCTCCTCAGTCTCTCGAGACCTGCCTTGTGGTGGCGCTAGGTTTGCGATCCCACAGTGGCGACACGCGGGTCCGACATGTACTACAGGACCGCGGCCGATTTAAGTTACCACCTAGCAAGTGTGGTGTCTAGCGGTGACACCACATAGACACTTACGGTATGCAGAAGTTGCGTCGTTTGTGAGTCTTCAGCAGCGCGTTGAACTAGGCACGCCCAACGCTAACGTTCGACAACACGGTTCGTCTATCACTCGCTTTAGTTGCACTGGCAAAGAGATTATATATCGAAGACCCGCATGGGTCAGAAACGACATGTTACGTGTAGCGTTAGTCGATAGAGTAAACTCATGAAGATGGGTCATACACGCAGTTGTAAGCAAGGCACAGTTAGCGCAGCCAATTCTAGTACCATTGCTGTAGATATTTGTGGCAGCACAACTACAACAGGGTACTCAGCTTTTGTGCGCATCGTTTGCTGGAGTTGTTACTGTCAAACCTGTGTAGGTGGGCCAAGACTATAAAAGGTTTAAAGATAAATTTCCGAATTGTAAGTAAATAATCGGTACTTTTGGAAGTGGAAGTAACGCGAAACACAGAGCTAATGGCCGGCACACTCTTTTCGCACCACATTACGGTGCGCAAAACAGAGTGGAAGCCGATGCGGAACACAGCACAGCGCCAGGTTCCCAGGTTTCCACATACACACACACACACACACACACACACATTCTACTGGCCTGCGGTTCCACGCTCATCTGCAACCAGTCGCTGTTTATTGGCTGATGATCGGCAATCAGAGGCCGTTAGCCCGCAGCGGACATCGCCATATGCGCCGATGGCGGTGCGCATCCCTGGGCAGAGGGGACCCTTTGCGCATCTTTCGCGCTGTCCGCTCCGACCCTATTTCCAAAATTAGGGGCTTCATTCCGTGGCCCGGCGCCGCAATTAAAACGAGTGGTAATGTGCGCTTTATCGCATGTGAAATGGAAAGCCCCGCCTATCTGTCGATGCGGGTCTGTCCCACAGTAGCCGTTCCATTACCGCCCTCACGGTTATCTCACTTCATCCAGCTCACTCCCTCTTTTTTTTTTTTTTTGCGTTTTACGCATTTCAGAATAAACTTTAAGTCGAATTTTTCCCTCTGCTTCGCAGTATTTGCCTATCTGTGCAGGTGCTCTGATAACGTTTATTCCGCTCAGATTTCCTAATGCATACAGTTTCCAGTAGTTTCAACAAATATACCAAAGCTTTTTCACGAGACGAAAATCCGCCAGTTACCGTTTTCTATGTCGTAAAAAGTAACAAGACTCGCAATTGAAGCTTAAATGTACATGACAAAAGAAAACGGTTGGTAATCTAATTGCAAATAAATATCACATTTATTAACGTTACGGAATTGTATTTATTCGTTGAGGAACACGCTTTCCACGTCTCAAACCCTCCGTTAGAGAAATTTGACCTTCACAGCCACGGTAGGCCGTCGTACAGGACTATGTATAGTGTTTCAAAAAGAACGACCTATTTTTAAAATCCATATTTATTGATAAAAACTTACGTAGGATGAATCGGAGAATGCTCAAAAAATTGCCAAGTTTTAGCTATGCTCTTACAGATGCTTTATGCGTCCAGCAGCAGCAGGAACATCTACACGCTAGATAAATTTGCCACAAACTTTGCACAATATATTTGCTTTTACATAAGTTATGGCTGTTCTTATTCTGTTCTTCACTTCTGCTATGTGAGGAGGTAAAGGGGTGATCGACACACTTTCCTTCACATATGTAGATAAGAAAAAATCGCTTGGGATCATGTCTGGCGATCTTGGAGGCCAAGAATACAGTGCAGTATTTAGAGGTGCCGTGTGCCCTATCCAGTATAGAGGGAAAGTGTCATTCAGAAACTGACGTGCGTTGTTGTGCCAATGTCATGGAGCTCCATTCTGTTGGAAAATGAAGTCACCCGAGTCCTCCTGAAGTTGTGGAGAAAGTCAGTTCTTCAGGATTCTATGACACTCAATGCTGGATAGGGCGCACTGGACCTCGAAACACGGTCCTGCATTCTTGGCCCCCTAGATCGCCAGACATGACCCCAAGTTGTTTTTTTTTTTTATTTGAGGCTGTGTGAAGCAATGTGTGTTCATCCCTTCTTTACCTCGTGACACAGAAAAAGTGAAGAACAAAATAACAGCGGCCACAAGATACTTTGTATAAAATTTATGACGAATTTAACTATGGTGGTTTCCACTTTGCAACTCATTTTCAGCTACTCATTACTCATGGTAAACACACACGAAACAAACACACCTGCGTATCACATGCTACTCTTGCTCACAGGGGATGTTCAGTATGCCTCCCTTCGGCATTGATACATGCATCCACCCCCTGTCGCAATGAACCTCAGATTCGACGACGCATCCTTGGAATATCGCGCATGGCTTCGCGGCCTTCCGAAATACGCGCACAGAGACACTGAACATCATCTACTGGGGCTACATACACAATGCCCACGTAAATAATAGCTGTCCGGAGACCGTGGTGGCCGGGCAATTGTTCCATCGCTACATATGCATCTGTCACCGATTATGTTATTTAGAACCCGACGGACATTAACAATAAATTGAGGATATACCCCATCGTGCATGAAGTATATGTTTTGTTGCACAGCTAAAGGCACATCTAGTAACAGATAAAGTAGAACATTCTCTACGAAATTGTAATAATTTTGTCCATTGAGCCTGGGTGGAAGAAAGTGAGGCTTTACCAAACGGTCACCACCAATGCCGGTCCAAACACTGACAGAAAATCTTTGTTGATTCCACAGTTCGGTGAAGATTGACCTCTGCCTATTCGTGCCGATTGTGAAAATTTGCAGTCTGATCTCCTTTTACCTCGCTGGAGAAAATGAGTTGTAACATGTAAACAAAGCGTTTCCAGAACAATGTTCACTCAGTTTCTTCGTATACGTGTGAGTCTTACACCCTGTATATTCGTATCGGAGTTGGAATCGTGCTTGCTCGCATATACGCTGCAGCAATGCCTTCAACCAGAAACGCTTTGATCGCCTCTTACAATTTACGGAGGTATGAGTAAACGAAATATTCCTATACACTCTGTGGAAACAAAGATTATTCTGTGAAACCTGAGTGTTCTTACCACCGTCCAAACTCGTGGCCCTTTTAGAATCCTTAAAGTTTAATCTTGGTTTGTGTAAGGCAGGTGTCTATCGTATTCTTTGCATGTAATACATTGCTCAGACCAGCGCCGTTTATTGAGCATAAGCGTCACATAGGCTCACAACTGACGAGCAAATCTATTATTCCAGAAGACTGTTATGACACAGGCCACCCCGGAGGCAATTATGCTGTTTGCCTCCCACAGGCAGAGAAAAATCGTTCCGTCCTTCATTTAAACATAAATATACCTCCAATTTATTGTATATGTACGTTAACTGAATACTACGACTGCTGCTCCTACTAATAATAGTAATAACAGACACATGCATATAGAACTAAGCACACTCCAGGAAAAGTGGTTTACGGCGTGATTTCTTCATAGGAAATTCGTCGATTACGTCTTCATAGTTTAATTGCTGTGTTATGTAAGAATTCATTGAGAGAACGGCAAAATTATTGACTCGACCCTTTGAGTCCTTTGGGCAGTGAGAAGCATCGCTCGGCCGAAAAATCGGTTGCAGCTGACGAAAAAAAAAAAAATCATAGTGCAATCTCCAAAGAAGAAAACACTGAATGTAGTTTTCACGCAACACTCTTCATTCTGCACTTAGCGAGGAGGTTTTACGCCGTTGCTCTCCGAGTTATTTTTACAATGAATAACCTTACCACTGAAAAATTCCTCCATGTCGTCTTTGTAACACTGTTGCAATTTTGTAGCACATTTTCAAAGTTCAGCATTATTTCGTTCAGGAAAATTACTTAAGAGCTGAAAACTGTTGTAAAATTCATTTTTCATCTCTCCAGTTCAACTATCAATCTGTCTATAATAATCAGAAATGTGTTCACCCAAGAGTCTTCCTTTTTTTCCGAAAGCTATATCAAGCTTGGCTGTTTCGTCTGCTTCAGGTTTTCTTGACTTTTTCCCTTTAATTGTAATCAACTATCATTGAAGCTATAGCAGACAACGTGACTCCCTGACCGTCGTGTTTCTGAAGGTCGTTTTACGGAATCTGAACTATTTAATTTTCACTGTAAAATAATCTAAAGACTCGTAGAAGCTGAAACTTCATGGACAGTTAATAGGGTCTGACCGTTTTCTAGTGATTAAATCCGTATTAGGTTTTCCAAATTGTGATGTCCGGGTAAACAAACTTGGGGCACAAAATACATTACCCTCCATTTCAGAGCATGCTAAAAATAGTCTTAGTTCTCCCCATTCCTCATGATTAAGTAAAACAAATCTTCATTAAGTACCTCGGAATTTCAGTATATTGCCTTCATGAAATGCTGTCAGCACAATGGATATTCTGTGCCACATGACCATCTTTAGCGATATGTTCATGAAGGAATTTGTGTGTTGTCCAGTTCGCAGGATCGCCAGAAAGTAAATTATTATCATCATTCGCTTTATGTGCGTCATTTAGGTCAACCTCTCATGATCGTTTGCGCGCCATTATTACTGTTTCTAATATTGACTCAGATAAACTACACGCTGCGCCGGCCAGGGTGGCCGAGCGGTTCTAGGCGCTACAGTCTGGAACTGCGCGACCGCTACGGTCGCAGGTTCGAATCCTGCCTCGGGCATGAATGTGTGTGATGTCCTTAGGTTAGTTAGGTTTAAGTACTTCGAAGTTCAAGGGGCTGATGACCTCAGAAGTTAAGTCCCATAGTGCTCAAAGCCATTTGAACCATTTTTGAAACTGCGCGCTGCACTGCATTCCGTACTGTTCACCACATTATTAGATTTCACATTATTACACTATGATGTTTCCAGCCTCGAGTTTGAGCCGTAACTGGGTGGTTGCGTTTTATTTTTAAATACAAGATCGATTTTTGCACTCTTTCTCGCAATTTCTGGGTTCTTTCCGGAACTGAGAGCCACTCACTATTCTACGGCTGGCAATCATTTTCATTAATACTAAAATATAAGTGACAAACTAAACGCTAAACAACTGCTCCCTTTACAGTTTCAAATTAAACTGAACTTCCAGCAGCGGGCCGGCTGTTAGAATGGCTGGCGGTATTTTCTTTGAAGTCTGAATGGGCATTGTTGAGTGTTGACACTGGCTGCTCGTATGACAACTTTAGCAGCGTCACAACCACAAAGCTTAATTACGAGCAACGAGATTTGCCTTCCTGACGTGTGCCACATGAGAAACCACAACTCTGAATAAAGTGAATAACGGTCACATTGTCAGGACGTAACGTCACTACTGAAACAAAACCTGTACTTTTTCCGTTGCCTGGCCAGACCATTCATGAATTGTGAGCTCATTGCTGCCAATGTTATTCATAGCCGTTTCGTTGAGAGGAAGTTAGCATTTTCATTTCAAGACTTGGGAATAAAAAACAGCAACACTTACAAACCACCTCTTAACATCCGCCGCCCCTTAAAATCCGCCACCTCGGAGAAGTGCCTAGTCAGCCTAAATATGCCTTTGAAACAGGTATAACAGTTGAAACCGAACGAAATAAAATAACCGCTGCTAGAATCGAAACAGGCTGGAATATCCCTTTAGAATGTGTGGCCGAGATGCTAAGGAAACGTCCGTATGTATGTAAAGAAGGTATGGGACATTATTCTCACGGGTTCTCTCTCGGTTGCTGGGGGACGCAGGGGGGAGAGAGGGGGCGGGGGGGAGGTGGGTGAGCGGGAGGGGGGCGGGGGGGCGGGGGGGCGGGGGGGCGGGGGGTGTCGATACTAATATATACTGTTTTATGGAGTATTAAATCGTAAGCCTTACGTTCTCTAGAACCTTCGGAGCTCAGCGTGCCTTTTCCGAGAGACACTGTCTTGCTGTTGAGTTCCACAGAGCCCAAGCAGTCGTTCAGATTTCGCACGCGACAGTCACAGGCAGGAGATGAGTTCCACTATTTTTATGCTATTTTCGGGTATGAGTGTCGAAGTTTTCCGTCGACTGATTAGTAATTATTCGTTTTATTCGTTTTATTTGCGCAGGGCGCGGGTAATTATGAGGGCTATTTTTTTTCAGTATACGAGTAGCCGCGAAATGGAAACCATAGAGTAAATCAAAAATGTTCTTTCTTATCACATTTAGCTACACCTTCCAGCTATCGCTCCGACAGATATTTGTCATATGCTGGTACAAACTTCTCCATACCCTCCACAGAAATCCTACTGCGCTTTCCGAAAACTCGCTACACTGATTTCCAGATCGATGTTTGTGCCAGAATACTGCCCTTGTACCAAAGGATTGTGGGAACGAGGAGACGAAAGCCAGAGGGTGCCAAGTCGGGGTTGTATTGTGCGTGAGCAAATAATTCTCATGGTTAGAAATGCAGTGCAGAAATGGGAAATTTGAGAGTGAAAGTGGAATAAATGTAACTATGATTACGACATAGTTTGGTACAGGCAGTATAAGGAAACGTGTTATTTACAAAATAAACAGAAGTAGTAAAGTAGTGTGAACTGATACTCTCTCAAAGAAACATTTTTCCACCTGTATCTGAGGAAATATATATTCATAAAATAGTGAGGTGCGTTTTCGTGTAGCCTGCTTTCTCAGACGGTGCAGGGAAATATGTTCTTTCTACTAAAAATTCATGTCCAACTGCCACAAACTAAACTGATGAAATAAAGCAGTTTCCGGATCATGTAACTAAGTACTAATAAATAACAAAATAGTGTCATACAGAAAGGAAATCTTGTGAAGAAAGTATTTCGCTTGTGTACTTGGTGATTACTTATAGTTATTATTGAAGTTCATGCCCTCATCCTCACGCTAATCTGTTGTAGAAACAGGGGAAGCTCGAACGCTACATTTTCCAATTTCGCGGAAAGCAGTCTCTATATCACAATTGTATGCTTTGTCCCGAAGCGTATTCTGGACAATATTTTCACATTTGGAGGAGAACATTGGAGACTGGAATTTCTTGAAAAGATCTCTTCGCAACGAAAGACGCCTTTTTCTTTTAAATTATTGCCCTCTCAGCTCACGTATCATATTCTTGACACTCGCTTCCGTATTTTGCGGTAATGTAAAGCGAGCTACCATTCTTTGAACTTTTCCGATGACCTCCCTTAATCCTATTTAATGCGGATGAAATAGCGCGCAGCAACATCCCAGAAGGAAAAGAAACGTAGAACTGTTGCATGCTCCAATTTTTCTGCCAAAAAATCGTTTCTTTGCTTTACATTTCCCACACTCTCTATGTGACTGTTCCAGTTTCAGTTATTCGTAAGTGGATCTCCAAGTACTTTTATTAAATTCATAGCGGTTAGACGTATGTGCTTTATATTGTAACCGAAATTTAGCGGCCTCCTTACAGGTTTCGTGTTAATGATTTCACGCTTTTCATTATTTAAGGGCACTTGCCACTTTTCGCACCCTACAGATATCTTGTCCTAACCATTTTGCAATTGGTTTTCATCATATGATGACTTGACAAGTGATGGCATCATTTGCAAACAATCTAAAGGGTCTGTTTAGAGATTGTCTCCTAAATGGTTCATGTAGATGAGAAACAGCAGAGGACCTATCACGCACGTATAACTCTGTTTTACTCGATGGTTTTCCATTCGTTATTACGAACTGTGACCTTTCTGGTTGGGATATACATATCCCGTCGAACAGCTGAGACGATACCTGAAAGGTACTCAATTTGATTAGAAGTCGATTGTGATGAACGGTGACAAAAGCCTTCTGAAAATCGGAAAATATTGCTTCATTATGTCGTCCACTGCCGACAGCACTCACCTCCCGACGTAGTTATAACAATGAGTTAGTCATGTTTCACAGGAAAGATAATTGCT
This sequence comes from Schistocerca nitens, assembly GCF_023898315.1. NCBI lineage: Eukaryota > Metazoa > Arthropoda > Insecta > Orthoptera > Acrididae > Schistocerca > Schistocerca nitens. The sequence continues at coordinate 313,905,741 of NC_064621.1, read as the reverse complement.
GGATCCATGTTGGTTGTTAGTCAATAAATCGTTTTATTCGAGGTAGTTCGTAATGTTTGAACGCAGAATCTGTTCCAAAATTCTTTTGCCAATCGACGTTCATGATATGGGTTTGTCATTCTGCGCATTATTTCCATTTTCTTTCTTAGGTACTGGTGTGACCTGTGAATCTCGTCAATGTTTTGGAACAAACCTTACGTCGAACAAGTTGTTGTATATGATGGCTTAGTACAAAGCTATTGTCTCAACATACTTTGAAAGGAACCTAACTGGTACACCCTCTCAACCGGAGGCCTTGCCTGTAAGTGTTTAAGCTGCTTCGCTACCCCGAGGATAATTACTACTAAGTGACTCTTGTTGGTAGCTGTTCTTGATTATAATCCTGGAATATTTACTTAGTATTCTTTCCTGAAGTAATTTCGGAAAACAGTGTTGACGAATCTGCTTTATGGACACTTTCATCACTAAAATTACCATTGTAATCACACAGTGTAGATATTCATTACGTCTTGTAGTGTGTGTTTTACATATGACCGGAATCTCTTTGGGTTTTCTGTCAGAACCTTTATTGCAAAAACGTCCTGAGCTTATGCAGACACGGCTTGTTTATATTACTGGTATGAGCCTCGTTTCCTGACGGAAAGATAACTGCCACTGTAGTAAAGGCTGAGAAGCCACACTTGTACAGTAACGCAATGAAGAAATGAAGTTAGGAAGATCAGGATTCAATGTTCCGTTGACAACAAGACAATTAGAGACGGAGCATAGGCTCTATCGTGTAAAGATGGGTAAGAAAATTGTTGCTCTAGAAGCAAAGATCCGGGCATTAGCCTTAAGCGATTTAAGTAACTGAGGCCAACCTAAACGTGAATTGTCGGATGGAGATTAGAAACAATCATGCATCTGAATGCGAGACGAGCAGCCCACTGTCTGACAACTTCCCAACCTCGCTAACTTTGGCCATTAATATTAAAATTACTGTTACAGAACAGGTGTTATTTTTGATCATCAGACTTTTCTTTCGACTGTTGTCGGTTACATTCCATATTGCTCGCAGTGTCCCTTTGGGGTGAGGTCAAATGACACTGTTGGCGGTGATCCACCCTTCGTATAGGGACGTTATGCTCTGTGACCCTCTTAACGCTATTCCAGGTTAGTATGTTATTCTGCCGACACCGATGTTTATTTTCCACTCTGCATTAATCAACAACAAGACATGTACAACACTCATTGCGGAGACATTTTGGAGGGAGGCAACGGCAAACCGACACCGTGAACATGTCTTTTTGACTACAGAGAAGGTAATCGGTTGTCAACTACAACAGCGGCAGTGCATAGTATTAACGAGCACATAATTTTTATTTATTGCACATTAACATGCATTATAAAATGTAAAACCGCTACACTTACTAGACATACAACGCACGTGTAGAAGTGTCAGTGAAGGCGTCTTTTAGGATCGAACGAAGCACTGATGTGAGACGACGTCTGTTGAAATGTGAGTCAGCAAATATGCACTGTAACGTAGATGGTTTACACTGCTCTAGATAGGATTGCCAAGAACACACCACGGAATATGTACTGTGATTTTTGTGTGATTTTTCTGGTCAATTTAATCTCAGTCATACTCAATAGAAAAGTATGAATTCGCATTCGTCGTATGGCATCATCCGGAGAAATGGTTCAAATGGCTCTGAGCACTATGGGACTCAACTGCTGTGATCATAAGTCCCCTAGAAATTAGAACTACTGAAACCTAACTAACCTAAGGACATCACACACATCCATGCCCGAGGCAGGATTCGAACCTGCGACCGTAGCAGTCGCACGGTTCCGGACTGCGCGCCTAGAACCGCGAGACCACCGCGGCCGGCATCATCCGGAGATGCCCGTAGCCAACATGCATCAGGCGGTTCTCAAGCCCACTAAGTTGTAAGTTAAAACAGCAAATGCAACCTCAGATTATTGTGAGAGATGTGGTACTACATTGTCTCCACATTGTCTGAACACCGCCTGGAAGTGTTAAGACAGTGGAACTGAAACAGGGAGGTAGCATCAAAATAGTGGGAGAAAGAAAAATGCAAATTTATGATTGCGGAAGTAAATTCATAATGGGCACGAAGTAAATTCTTTTTAATCAGGGGCTATTAACCCATTACTGGCAAAAACTCTATCGGTTAATTTTTTTTGCAAACTTTTATCCTTAAATACGTTACATTGAGTGATTAATTGAATAAATAGTTGTTTTGAAAATTTTCAGTTTATTAGAACAAAAACTACAGACCGTCCCATTTTTGGGACATTGGCCAAATGCGCTATCCAAATTCACAACCTTATTCTCCATGCATAATATTGTAAGAAACAACACAAACAATAAATAAAAAACGTTTCAATATTATTGAATGTCTATTCAGTATGAACTGAAGCAAAACACTCGTCGTGTACACCAACATTGCACCTATCACAAATTTTGTTGTTTTTTTCTTGCAGTAAGCAGATCTCTTCTGTGTTTTACTCTCTTCTGGCACAATGAAATGATTTCCTGGATATAGTCGTACGTCTGTGCTCACCCGTCCTCCCATCAATTTGCTTCCTTGTGGTCCTCTGCGTTTTGGTACTGATCCTGTTTTCTTTGATATGTAAAACAACACTATTCTCTGTCGGACATCCAAAAGTGAGAGCCTCTCTGTAATGTACCGGCTACATCTTGTAAAAACAGACTCATTGTTCAATACATTTTCGTCAATGTTTTCTTCATCTGTTATTACATCTGCATCGGGTGGAATAATCGCCAATTCTACGTCACCATCTTCATTGTCACTCTCTTGATGGTTCACTAGTTCTGCTAGAATTTCTTCAAGTGTAAGTCCACGCGGCATGTTTTTATCCTGTTGGGATCTTAAAATTCGAATAGAACATGAAAAAAAGCAGATATAAAGAACGTAAAATGCAATCCTTCTCTGTACAATACGTGTATACAAGAATAGGGCACATCAACAATAAATGATAGTGTAACGTGCCATTGTCCCATTATTGGGACGCATAAAATATATCGATATTGCACTTACATGAAAAAATCTGAAGTATACCTAATCTTACACGGACATCCATATGTTCATGACAAACACGCCCAGACAACTAAATCACAGCTCATTGTCGTCCAGGAACTACCAGCAGAAATACAGTGCTGCCAAGTGCGAAAACAAAAAATTGACAAATTTATAATTTTCCTTACGTGAAGTACTTAGAAAAAAGTTATTTATTTTACATTAACGGGCATTATAGCAATTAGTTGAACCTAGTAATGGGTTAATAGATACACAGTACAAGAAATTACTAAGCATTTGACTGTGAGGAAGCAATGCGAATCTGGTCAATCGTGGGTCAAGATACAGAGATGCATGTTACGAATGCCTGCTGTTTTAAACAAAGTTTTTGTTAATTTGAGTTATTATATATTAGGACAGCGTATCAGGAGTACATTTATACCGCTGTTATCACAATAGTATTCAGTGGTACGCTAGACTTCCTTGAACACCAGCATGACCTCATGAAGTTGCCGAGTCTTGATTTGCACGTAGAAATTGTCTCCAGATCTGTAGTATACATACTGTGAAAAGCAGATCTGCTGCACGTTTTAACCGTTTAACAAGACTCATTAACGAATCAGTCTCTACCTCCAGCGAAATTAGTAATTAACAGAGTTTTAGTATACGTTATTAGTTTCGAACGTGAATTATTCCACGTTTCGTATAATGTAGCTCCGCCTAATACGAAGCACACATAAATGCACGATACTCTTCATGAAAACTTTAACGCAGAAACGACAGTGAGGAGGCGATCTGAAGCCGGGATATAATTCAGAGCAACTCTGTTGACACTATACTTCATAGTGCAACTACCCTCCAATACTGTTTCAAATGACTGACACGCATAGTAGAGTATAGATTTACGTATAACAAGAACGTTCAGTAGACGTCATCACTATCTGCAGCAGACGGTCGGGACGTTGAAGTGGTTTATGTAGAGATAGATTTCTTATAGTTTACTTACAGTTCACTTATACGTACAATGTCTTACAGTTTTTATTCTTGTTGCATTCAGACAGTATTCCTAAACTGTTTGGCGGGGTCTTATTTAAATTGACGATCATTAGCTTTTGATAGTGAAATTTATAGAAAGTCGCCACTTTTTACTGGTGTCTACTCGCTGTCTTCCATGACGCTGTTGAACGATATCAGCAATCATACCACAAGTACACATGTGTGTATATTATATAAATTAGACCTATGATCTGACGTAAAGAGATCATAGCACCTCCAAAACGATGAACGAAATTAATGAGTATAATTAATTTAGTTTATTACATTAAAGTGCACATTAAAACATCTGACAAACCTTGACAGTATCAAACTAGTACCTTGGCACATCGAGATGAATGGTCTGCGGCCAGAATTCAGTAACTTTTTTTTGCGCTATAAAACAATAAAATTCGTGATGTCGTACCGTGACGGCTGGAATGTTAATATTAATAGGTATACGTTTGTGGCTAAAGTTGAAAGCATATTGATCGTAAAAATCGGCAAGCAAGTCTTCAGCGTGAAGTTTGAACCTTACTGAAACTTAGTGAAGTGGTGACTGTCCTTACAGTATGCCTCTCTGTCGGGGCTATATCTCACCGTCTTAGTCTACAGGTGGAAGCTGAAGTGGCTGCAAATTCCATCATTGGTTTCGCACCAATACCTCGTCTGCGACTGAGTCCAACTCCGCCCAAAATACTTTTAACTTTTGAGTCCGCGGCTACAGTGGTCGAAAATGCACTCATCTGCTTGGCTGATGAGCAGTGAGCCCGAGGTGCTGTTGATGCAGTTGAAGTAATTTTTTCCCACCTGCTTTCGAAGACGAAGATTCGATTTTTCAGATTTTTGTTCTTTATTTCACTTCAAGTGGCTGAACTAAGAATATTCGCAGCGCCGATCAGTAAAAAGATGTCTTACAAGAAGCTGGTCCCCTCTTTGACTCTGATTTCAGGTGGTTTACGAGTAAACCTCTCCCTAACACTTGGTACTGAAAAACAGCATTCTGCTGTATGTCTTTTTCTAACTGCTTATCTTTCTAATTGCCTAATTTATTTACATCAGCTAGTCCTGGCGGCTCTTGGAATCTGTTAAACATTTATATATTTCTGAAAACCAATTACGCTGCTTTAATGTTGGGCTATTCTGACTACTATAAGCTCAGAGCGAACCCTATGGTCATTTTATAGCTATATTCTTAGCACATTGTTATTGCAAGTGCTGTTGAAATGTTAATATAGGTGGAGATGTATTTGCCTTCACTTTATGAAGGTACTACTATTTTCCAGATGGGCGACCATTTTTGTATTTGACAGCTTCTTTTGACAGCTTTTAACGATGTACAACATTTTGGTTGAGAAAGTACCTGAAGCCCTTGGCACACGGACAGTGCTGTCGACTGTCAGTGTTGAGTGTGCAAAGTTCAATGTGCTCCTGAACGCTCAGAAGCGATGTGCCTTGTGTATACGGCACGTGTCATCAACGTGCTATCTGCGACCGCAACGCGCTCCAGTGGCAGTTGTCGACTCAATCTGGCTGGCACATCACACTGTTTACGAAATGGACGGGCCTATAATTTCTGCGTTAGTCCTATTAAAACGCACATTTCCTCCCTTGTCCGTATGCTAGTTACGTTGATCTGTCTGTAGTATACACAAATAAAAACTTCAATATCCGTGGACGTGTTATTAGGTTAAAGGACGAGTATCTTGTCCAGTAAGTAAGGACGTCGACTAATAAAGTTTCCATTACAAATAGGGCAATACAAATTCTTATCGGGATTACTGTTCCTATTCATCTGCAAAATCTTTACAGCATGTGAAATAAGAAACTTAAAACAAGAAAATGGGAACATATCCCTGCAAGTAGTGGGAGCTGTTTTGTAGATTACGTCAATTTAATAAACTCATCTTCAGAAAGGCTGCAGTTATATTTATATAATATCGAATATTATAAATTATACTTTTATGAAACTAATAAGAAAGTATCAGAGCCTTTTATAAAACATGAAGTCTAGTTATAAAGATAGTCAGATCTAGTGAGCCGAGAACCTGCAACACATGAAACATTAGCTAACCATTCTCCAATGTTATCCATGGCGCTACACCAACCGTGACCATTGAGAAACCATACTTTACATCCTACCGTCTACAGAAAGCTTCATTTGTAGATATGTTATTAGCTGACATTTAATTACAAGGAATTGTACGAAGAACATTGTATTTCATATGGATTCTCACTGTGCCGTTGCCCAGACGCAGCATAATTTCATAATACACCAATTCTTTCACCGCCTGTACGACGTTGCCCGTCACTTTATTACGACAGATGATACGATCAGCGGCCTGCCGTTGTGGCCGAGCGGTTCTAGGCACTTCAGTCTGGAACCGCGAGACCGCTGCGGTCGCAGGTTCGAATCCTGCCTCGGGCATGGATGTGTAATGTCCTTAGGTTAGTTAGGTTTAAATAGTTCTAAGTTCTAGGGGACTGATAACCTCAGATGTTAAGTCCCAAAGTGCTCATAGCCATTTGAACCATTTGATACGATCAGCGTCGGAATTTTTAAGAGATTCTCAATTTTCTTCTGCTTAGAAACGGCACATATGGGCTTTGACTGAAAGCCAATATGGCGTCTAGCGAGTCTGTACTGAGGAGAGATGGCTTGCATGTGACGTAAGCGGCGTTCCTGCGTCTCATTGGTCAAGATTCAAAAGCACGTTCAGAATGTGTGACATGGTAGACGCTGTTGCTCTGCACGTTAGAAAAGACTCCCTAGCGAGCTTTTTCCACGCTTTGAGATCAGAAACTCGGCACGCTCAATTCTCAACGTTCGAATACACGTTCCGTGTGCGGGTGTCTGGAGGCATCTCAAACTCAGAAAGGTGACCTCACTGTAGGCTTCCATTCCATGTTTTGATCTTATTGCCTGTGGGTGGTTCATACTGAAGAAAGCCCTGCTTTCTACGTTTTACTCGCAACAGTATTCTACCCAGACCTTGCCGAAAACTGAATTTCTCCTCCTTCCATCCTCTGCTGGTGGCCCCACGGGAAATGCTTTGCGACTCCAGTGGCCGGGCACCTGTGGAGTCCATCTGAATGAACGTTAGTCAGCCAAGATGCGTTGTCCTGTGCAGCTTCTAGCGTCACTTCATGCACCTGTAGTAATACCTTTTGGGTATGATCAGAGTCCACTGCTCGTCTTCGGCCCTCAAGTATATAAATGTGGACAAAGTGAAGGACCTGAATTGCTTTGTACTTTGCTTTGTGATGTTGTTGAAGTTTTGGACCATGTCTTCCAGGCTGCTGCAAGTTTATAAACATAGGATGTTGTGAGAGATTTCTCGGATTTGACGTTGGTCGTTAAATAGAAAGTCATGGCCATGACGTCATTTTCTGGTGAATGGTTTACTTCCAAATCCTGACACTTTTTATTACTGGTTACAGTATTCACAAGTATTAGTGATGACAATAGTTTTCAGAGTGATCCTCAAAACACATCCATTTTGTACGACCTCTGGGAGCCAAATTTGTCTTATGCCTCAGCACGTCAAAGACTTAGACTTACAGGTTGAGAATAGTGGATACAGTAACTGTTGGTAATTATTTACGGGAACATGATGTTTTTATTACGTTGACAATGGTACACATAATTTGACTTCGCCTTCTTTTCCACTCTGATTGTCAAATAGGTGTTTCGCAATTTTGTGTTTTTCGACTAATAATTTACATCTGTTTTATGTTCCACTTCAGGATTTGCAAATAATGAAAGTAATATTTGGGTGAACAGTTTTGCAAATCAATTATGCACTTGAATTCAAAATTACGACGCAGTTTTCATATTTCAAATGTGGCTATTTTCTATTTGGGATAGAACTAACAAAAACTAGGAAGCATTTCAATGTCTCTGTCTCATAAGTTTTCTGATGAGATATAAAGTTCTAAAAGACGATTTAATTAATAATTTAACAATATAGCACAATATGAATTTTCGTCTTTTGGTTTGTTTTTAAAATTAACATCGCTATTTCTATGACGTCAGTGTTCAGAGGTTTGTTTGCAGGTAATATGAGTTTGTCTGTTTCAAAAATTTATATTTTCTTCATAACTGTGTGATTTCAAATTTGGTTGTAAGCTTACGTTGATGAGAATTTTCGATAAGCTTTAAAGTATGTATTATATTTCCTCTTATTTCGTTCTTTTTACCCTTCGCAGAAGATGTCGAAGCACCAAGAGTTCCTTCCACATTGACAAGTGATTTGTAAACCAGCATTCGCCGGCGACGACGAAAACAACGTTTACGCATCATTGTAAGAAGCAGTGCCTCAGTGGCTATTCACTCAAACCAAGTGAATGCGCTAGACAGAACAGTGTGCTATTTATAGCATCAGTCCTGGCGCACGCAGCGGATGTAGACTCTTATTAGCTTACGCAATCGCATTGTTGTGGGACTTAGAATTTTTCTCCGTCTATTATTTTACTTGTCTGTTTGTTGCTGGAAAATTCACTTCCGGTTGCGCAACCACGCTGATAAGCACTTCCTGTACAGCGTTAGCTTGTCATCCTGTTCTTCTGCAGCAACAAGGGACCTAGTATTACTAGGACCTTGTTGCAGAATAATCGCTTTTTAGGTTATTTGTTTCATTAGGGTAGATGTATTTTACCTCAATAAATTAAAAATATTTTCTTGATAACTGTGTGATTTCAAATTTGGTTGTAAGCCTACGTTGAAGAGAATTTTCGATAAGCTTTAAAGAATGTATTATATTTCTTGTCCACAGGACTTATAGAGTGTCGACAGATGTTATCTGTCGAAATACTGCGTGAACAGCTTGAACAATTTGTGAAGACGAAATAGAAAGTTATACTGAATCCTCCGATACCATATACATAATGTTATAGGCTGCCCCCTCACGTTTGCCAGGAACTCTTCTGGGGAGTTGCCCCTCGTGTCTCCCCTACGTGATTTGATAGCCCCTGCTCACCCGAAGCTCAACACAACATACTTCCATAGTGGCGTCTTACTTAGATGAACAATTCAGCTCTAAACAAAATGTAAACTACGTTCATTAGCTACTTGCAATCACTAGTACTGATATATACCTCATTAGTCAGTGAGAATTACTTATTGTCATATGATTAGACTCTTTAACTCTGGTTTCATTTTACTTACGGGACACTTTTCGAAAAACGGACTCACTACAAAGCGCTACATGAAAGGCAAACTTCTGCCTTGTATCTGCTTGTACCCAGTTTCCTCAGTCAGCATATGTAAGGAATAGTGATTGTGAAACTAACAGACATGTGTGAACAAGTGGAACCAGGCATTGCACCTGCAAATGTACAGAAATATGATTGGAGGAACATTAAAACCAATGGTTCTAACACGAATTTAATATTAATATTTTAAAAACATTTCTCCGCCATCATTTTGATATTTGAAAGCAGTGAAATACAGTGTAATTCATGAACATCTTTGGGGTTTCAGGAGATGACTACATGAAAACCACGATACCCATAAACTGGACACAAAATCAATACGTAGAGATTCCCTCCATGTTTTTAACTCACATTGCTGGTATTCAATATAGGTAACGTTTGCCGCGTGTCAAATGTCAGCACGACAGTCGAACTATTACCGTTCACATCCCAACATTCGTAGCCATTATCTACGATTGCATTAATTACCCTTCCTTGCAGTTCTTTCAAACTAAGTGTCACTGAAGGCAGTAACACACGATCATTGACATAAACCTCAAAGCTCATTCTTCCTGTTATAGTTTAACCTGAATTCATCGCAATTTTGATTCAGGTATTAATATACTGAAAATATTTTCCACTGTATTAAAACTGACCCTTGAATCAACACTATCTCTACAAGACTAATGTTCATAAATCATTAGGCAGATCGCACACTTCCATAGCGCCACGGGACATGTATTGCAGACTTCAACGTGAGCTGATAGAAAGTAACTCACAACGAAGATTTTCAACCGTTCTAACACATCCTATAAGTATAAATACATCTCTTCCTATTGAAAAGACGCAGGCAATGCAGATATGACTACACTCTTTTTAGCTTAATATCTAAAGACAAGAAGCAGGAATCACAAAAAATGCAAACTCTCGATATATTCAGGACACAACAGATGTCGTGGGGTTCTCTGCAACTCCCATGTACCCTATTAAACTGAAGAATTGTATGTAAAGAAAAAAAAAGAAACCTTCTCAGCTGAAGGCAGACTGCAGTGCTATTACTTCTGCTGCAGGCAGATCATATGCAATTAGCTGTGCTCACACTAGCTTCTAGTGTGAACAGAGGATAAGCGAGAGCACATGGATTGAACATAGCTGCAGTAAGACTGGAAGGCGACAACAGGGAAATATTATTTCATTAGAGATTTCAAACTTATTTCACTTATTACTTAATAATTAGACAAGAAAGTTTAAGACCAGTAGCCACATGTTGGCACCCATAGCCAGACCTGTCGGTTAGCGTGTTCGGTCACGCCTGACAAACCGTTGTAATAAGGAGAGTCTGTGTTCATAGATAATCTTAATGTAGTGGAATGTGACGTCCGCACAGACCAAATGCCACGAACAGCAGCGAACGTAAATGAAAGAAAAGAAAAGAAAAAAAAAGGCTGGGGCCTTTGATTTATAATCAAAACGTCCTTGGTCCTAGGTTCGAATCCCTTCCCCGCCCCCACCTCTCCCCCCTCCCCCCACCTGCCAACACACACTCAAAGTGCTTAAATTTTGAACAAACATCATCAGTAATGGTGGCCAGAGTGTTCCAGCATAAGAAGACACCACCATTCTGGCATGAGCCTTGTCAAAGAGAGTGGAGGAGCGGACAGAGTTTCATCACACAGTCTTGCTCTAGAGGTGGGAAACTTCCCATAAATGATGGAAAACCAGCCAAGATTAATCATTACATTAAAGAAGTAAATGAGTTTTGCTATTTGGGGAGCAAAATAACCGATGATGGTCGAAGTAGAGAGGGTGTAAAACGTAGACTGGCAATGGCAAGGAAGGCGTTTCTGAAGAAGAGACATTTGATAACATCGAGTATAGATTTAAGTGTTAGGAAGTCATTTCTGAAAGTATTTGTATGGAGTGTAGCCATGTATGGAAGTGAAACATGGATGATAAATAGTTTGGACAAGAAGAGAATAGAAGCTTTCGAAATGTGGTGCTACAGAAGAATGCTGAAGATTAGATGGGTAGCTCACATAACTAATGAGGAGGTATTGAATAGAATTGGGGAGAAGAGGAGTTTGTGGCACAACTTGACTAGAAGAAGGGATCGGTTGGTATGACTTGTTCTGAGGCATCAGGGGATCACAAATTTTGCGTTGGAGGGCAGTGTGGAGGGTAAAAATCGTAGAGGGAGACCAAGAGATGAATACACTAAGCAGATTCAGAAGGATGTAGGTTGCAGTAAGTACTGGGAGATGAAGAAGCTTGCACAGGTAGAGTAGCATGGAGAGCTGCATCAAATCAGTCTCGTGACTGAAGACCACAACAGCATCAGCAGCAATGTGTGTCCACAGTACGCGATGTCTCTAATTTAAAAAAAAAAAAAAGTCTTGGTGATCTCTCCATTGATGAAAGATTACAGACTAGTCCCTCATTTGGGTCTCTGGGAAGAGGGAGCAGAACGTGAGAAAAAGACTGAATAACGAATGAAACAATAACATCCTACGAGCTAGGGCGTGGAATGTTAGAAGTTTTGAATGTCGTAGTGATGCTAGAAAAATGCCGAGGCTCCATCAAGATATAGGGTAGCCAGTGAAGTGAAATGGAAAGAAGACAAGGATTTCTGGTCAGATGAGTGTAGAGAATATGAGCAGCAGCAGAAAATGGTATAAAGAGAATAAGATTCGTTACGAACGGAAAATAGGGCAGAGTGTGAGGTAATGTCAACAGTTCAGTGAGAGGGTTGTTGTCAGCAGAATCAACAGCAAATCAGCACCGACAACTATATTTCAGGTATATATACCGACGTCGCAAGCAAAGAATGAAGTGAGAGAGTGTATGTGAAAAGCCTGAACGGGTAATTCGGAGATGAAAATCCATGAGGGATTGGAATGCCGTTGTAGGGGAGGCGGCAGAGGAAAGGACTATTGAAGAATATGGGCTTCGTAGAAGGAAGAAGAGAGGTGACAGACTAACTCCGTTCTGCAATAAATCTCAGTAAGCAATTGCGAATACTCTGTTCAAGAATTACAAGACATGGAAGTATATTTGGGAAAGGCCGGGAGATACGGTAAGATTTCAGTTCAAAAATGGTTCAAATGGCTCTGAGCACTATGCGACTTAACTTCTGAGGTCATCAGTCGCCTAGAACTTAGAACTAATTAAACCTAACTAACCTAAGGACATCACACAAATCCATGCCCGGGGCAGGATTCGAACCTGCGACCGCAGCGGTCGCTCGGCTCCAGACTGCAGCGCCCAGAACCGCACGGCCACTCCGGCCGGTAAGATTTCAGTTATATTACATCGTGGTCAGACAGAGAGACCGAAATAAATCCTGGAGCAGATACAGACTCAGATCCAATTTGATAAGGATGAAGAGTGGCTGAAGTTTACCTTTAACATACTGTACAGGAAGAATCAATTCACAAAGAAGTGGTGAATGGAAGCACGAGGGCATAAAGAGACACGCTTGTGGTTCTCTGAGGCTATAGATACTGCGATAATGAAAGCTCCGTAGGCATTTTAGCTGAAGAAGAATGGTCACCTCTAAAAAAGGCAATCACAGAATTTTGAAAGTAACCGTAGGCCTATGAAAGATGCCTGCAAAGAGACAATCAATAACAGAAGAAGTACTTCAGTTGACAGATCAAAGAATGAAGTACAAAAATGTTCAGCAACTTCAGGATTACAGAAATTCAAGTCACTTAGGATCGAAATAAATAGGAAATGCATGGAAGCTAAGGGAAAGTGGCCGCATGGAAAATGTAAAGAAATCGAAAAAGAATTGACTATCGGAAAGAAACTACGAAATTAAAAACTAAGACATTAAAAAGATAGTAACAGCTAGTATCTGTTGTGCTGCTGGTTGATGAAATGAAACGCGGTGAAAAACTGAGTGGTACTAAGCGGCAGTGTGGCTGCTGCTGGCTGCCGAGCAGTACATTCATTTATTCGTTTTCCAACATGTTCGTTAATTAGCCAGCCGAATAAGCACGTTACTTTTATTAATAAAGCATGGTAATTTGAAGACAATAGTCCAATTATATCAAAATTGTGAGTAAAAAGCGAAAATATACTACAGATTTTCAAAAACAATCACCATTGCATTTTCGTTTCGCTCATGCCTGACATGTGATAAGCTTGGTCTGTGTACAGGCAGAAGCTACAAAATCTCATTTATTATTTGTTGATTTAGTGTGAGTGGATGGCGGATCAAAGTTCATTTGCAAATCAATGCCAAACAAAGAGCAACTAAGCGTTTGAAAGAAACACGAGAGTTCGTTAAATACACCGCTAAAAGCAGGACAAATATTTTCCTGAACTACGTGTACTTTTCCACAGATCAAATGATATGTTTGAAGTAGTATTTCGATAACTGTCCGACCTCAAGTTAATTTTCTGTTTTTATCGGTTTTTTCCACGGACGGCCAGCCCGCTACGTCGTTTTGTTCCAGATGTTTGTATTTATATATAAGTGTCGGTGATAAAAACTCACTTCGTATTTGTGCGCTGGACACAGCAACACGAACTGTTACCACCGAGTGTCTGCAGCTGGTCATCAAATACGGTGACGTGTGGCTGTTGATTGTCATTCCTTTTTGTTTTTTCTTCAGTTTATTTACTTATTTAACTACGGATAGTAACGTACATGTTTTGGTTAATGAGTAAGCTATGAGGTGGAAGAATTTTAACTTGCAACAGACAATTAATAAACATGCTGACTTCACTGAACGTATCTTACATTTACCGCTCAAATACTATTTTGAAAAGTAACCTGACTCTGTGAATTCTTCTCCCAAAACAAAAAATACATGAGATACGACGAGTTCCTGATATGCACTCATGCTCATAAATTAAGGATAATTGCAGAATGTGGTGCCAAACACCATGACACTACACAAAACTGGCACTAATAGCATAGGCACATAGGGAACACACACGACACAGATCTGTAAGTCCACGGTATTGGTGATAAGTTGAGAAAACCGTTCCGAAACACATATGCTACACAATCCACTGTTTCCTCCTCATATACCTCGACATCAATATGGGATATGATCACCATGCACATGTACATAAGCCGCACAACGGGTTGGAATACTTTGGATCAGGTGGTCGAGCAGCTGCTGGGGTATTGCCTCCCATTCTTGCACCAGTGGCTGTCGGAGCTCCTGAAGTGTCGTAGGGATTTGAAGACGTGCAGCGATACGTCGACCGAGAGCATCCCAGACGTGAACGATGGGGTTTAGGTCCGGAGAACACGCAGGCCACTCCATTCGCCTGATGTCTTCTGTTTCAAGGTACTCCTCCACGATGGCAGCTCGGTGGGGCCGTGCGTTGTCATCCATCAGGAGAAAGGTGCGACCCACTGCACCCCTGAAAAGGCGGACATACTGGTGCAAAATGACGTCCCGATACACCTGACATGTTACAGTTCCTCTGTCAAAGACATGCAGGGGTGTACATGCACCAATCATAATCCCACCCCACACCACCAAACCACGACCTCCATACACATCCCTTTCAAGGACATTAATAGGTTGGTATATGGTTCCTGGTTCACGCCAGATGATAAACGGCGAGAATCACTGTTCACACTATACCTGGACACGTCCATGAACATATCCTGGGACCACTGTTCCAATCACTATGTACTGTGTTCTTGACACCAGGCTTTACGGGCTCTCCTGTGACCAGAGGTCAGTGGAATGCATGTTGCAGGTCTCCGGGCGAATAAACCATGTCCGTTCAGTCATCTGTAGACTGTGTGTCTGGAGACAACTGTTCCAGTGGCTGTGGTAAGTTTCCGAGCAAGGCTACCTGACGTACTCCGTGGCCGGTTGCGGGCACCGATGGTGAGATATCGGTCTTCTTGTGGTGTTGTACAGTGTGGACGTCCCGTACTGTAGCGCCTGGACACGTTTCCTGTCTGCTGGAATCGTTGCCATAATCTTGAGGTCACACTTTGTGGTACACGGAGGGCCTGTGTTACGACCTTCTGTGTTTGACCAGCCTCCAGTCGCCCTAGAATTCCACCCCTCATAACGTCATCAATATGTGATCTCTGAGCCATTTTCAACACACAGTCAACATTAGCACGTCTGAAAACGTCAGCATACTTACTCGCTGCATCGTACTCTGACATGCACCAACACACCTCTGCGTTTGTGGACTGCTGCCAGCGCCACCGTGCGACGACCGCAGGTCAAATGCACCGCATGGTCATACCCGAGGTGATTTAAATCCCCAAACCGCTCACCAGAGCCTTGTTTCACCATGTATCAGCATTATTCAAAATTCATGATCGTGAGTGTATATGTCCATCCGCATCATTGAATATTTTTATTTTACATTCGCTCTTGTCGGCACGTTGCTGGACAATGAAATTGCATTGGCTTGCGATAATATTTTCCGTATTTCCGAACCACCTCTAAAGTTTTTAACCGAACTAAACAACGTATGCGCAGCAACAGTTCAGTGTTACGAAGAGTGTTTGAAGACGCTACAACTTGCCAGAATTGATGAAATAAGCTCCGCCGCTCACACCCTGCTTCCACGTGAGCATTAGGCAGTAAATCAGTAAATTTATGTTTCAAGCGAACATTGTAGCGAAACATGGATACATGTAAGGATGTGACAGAGCGACAGAAAGGGGAAATCCTGTTTGGCCGTACCCATGGCCATACTGCGTGTGAAGGTGCTGGATTTGTTGGTGTTTCGCGTGGGACCATCTATAAGCAGGGGTGGAACACAACAGGCCACGAAACACGATGTCAGATTTGTGGTCGGAAAAAGATCCTGACGGAGAGGGACTGGAGACGCGTTTCACCGCTGGTAAATCAAACTCGTTCCCAAACCTGACAGGAATTCCTACAGGCAGAGAATGAAGCTCCCTCCTCACGTGATAGCAGGAGAACGCTTTGAAGGGATATGCATGTAACGAATATTCGGGGTCGGCCACCTCGCAAGAGGCCATTGCTGACACAGGCACATAAAAGACGGCAACAGCAAAGATCATCGTCAAGGAAGGACACGTGACTGGCACTGTGATCAATGCACCGTCCTATTGTATCTCGGTTTGCCTGCAAAATCACTTAACTTCAACACCGTATGAAATCTGTATCACACGTTGGAATAGCGGGTAAAACATCAGCATCTCTGCAATTTGGTGTAACTGCGAGATCAGATCCTCAGCGGGTGGCTTTACCTGGATGCGACGTACCTCCACCACTTTGAGGACCCATTTCCTAACCGAACCCATGCGTTTATCAAGTCAGGGGTGGAATTACTCGTTATGAAATGATTCATGTAATGACGTATCTAGTGTGACCAATCTTTTTTCCCGATGAGTTTACGAAAGCGATTCAAGTTCCACACTGACGGAAAGGAAATACACTATTTAAAACAATTGTTTCGTTAAGCGACTTTAATTTTAAAACGAACCTTTTTCTCCGTCAAAGGATTGAAAACATACGAATACTATCTATGGCGTTAAGTTGTTGGTACATAATGGAAAACAGATGGCCAAGTAAAGAAGTTTCCCTGCAATTTGGTGAATAAGTCTTCAATATTATGTGTATCATTGGGCTAAACCTTATTGGACGATCATTACGGAAAAAAATGGTTCAAATGGCTCTGAGCACTATGGGCCTCAACTGCTGAGGTCATAAGTCCCCTAGAACTTAGAACTACTTAAACCTAACTAACCTAAGGACAACACACACATCCATGCCCGAGGCAGGATTCGAACCTGCGACCGTAGCGGTCGCGCGGTTCCAGACTGTAGCGCCAGAACCGCTCGGCCACCAGCGGCCGGCAATCATTACGACATTCTGGGTAGCACGCCGCTACCAAAGTATGTGAATTTTATTCGACTGATACCGCTAAGATAAATCTCTGGGATAGGGAAATAAGTCAATGGCTTGGATTTGGCTTGAGTGCAATATAACATAGGTATTCCAATTCATGAAACATTAAAATATACAAGTACAAATACTACGTTATAATCTACTGTATAATTTCAAAAGTCTCTGTAAAAACGTGTTTCAAAAAATTTAATCGTTTGTCCAACAATACGCTCTTATAATTCACGTTAAAACAACCGCTATAGACGTTGCGTATATAAGTAAATAATGGTCTGTACTACCCACAATGAACAACCTGCCCAAGTGGTTCATACCATCTTTTGGTAGCAGTGCATGATAATATCTGTATTCTATCGCCTAGTTTTCTTCTTTCGCCACTTCTTGTGATACTAAATATTAGGGTGACACCGACGTTTAATGGTATCGTTTAACCTTTACGTTAGCCATACATTCTTAGTTTAGTGCCATGGTTAATACAAATGACCACTAGCGTATAACAATCAAGACGGATGATGAGAACTTCTGTTTCTATATTTTGTGATTGAGATTTATAGTTAGATTACATTACTGATGGTAAGTCACCATCTCGCTCATTGCGTGTAGTGGGTCGTGGCACATGTTCGCTTACTCCCTCCTTGAGCTCCCGCCAGATGTTTCGCCCACGTCCGAACGTCTTTCTGCGCCTGCTCTTAGGTTGAAAATTCAGTAACACTCACATGTGCCTTCAGGATGGTAAACCAGAAGGCGCTATGGCAGGCGAGTACGGGAGGTGGTTCAGGACATCCCAACCGAATGAGTCCAGGTGCGCCTTCGTGGCTAAGGCTGTGTGAGGACGGGCATTGTTGTGCAACAAGCACACTCCTATCGTCAGCATTCAACTATTTTTGTTTTGAATGCTCCTTTCCAGTTATTTTAGGGCCTCACAGTATCGTTATCCACTGATGGTCTTTCCCCAAAATAATGCCTTTTCCGTACCAAGACAATTGACCGAAATTGTAGTTTTGAATTTTTTGGCGGAAGGAGAATTAATGTGACGTCACTGCATGGACTATCTATTTGTCTCAGGACTGTAACGAGCCAACCACGTTTCATCTCCCTTAAGCTCAGGAAATCCTCACCCCTCAGTTCAAGTTGCTCAAGAAACTCATCGGCCCCACTGACCCCAGTTTTCTTGTGCTGCTCTGTCAGCTGTTATTAGATCCATCTTGTCACAGTTTCCGGTTCCCGTCAGATCACCGAAGTTAAGCGCTGTCGGGCGTGGCCGGCACTTGGATGGGTGCCCATCCAGGCCGCAATGTGCTGTTGCCATTTTTCGAGGTGCACTCGGCCTCGTGATGCCAACTGGGGAGCTACTCGTCCGAATAGTAACGGCTGCGGTCAAAGAAAACCATCATAACGACAGGGAGAGCGTTGTGCTGACCACACGCCCCTCCTAACCGCATCCTCAGCTGAGGATAACGTGGCGGTCGGGTGGTCCCGATGGGCCACATGTGGCCTGAAGACGGAGTGCTTGTGCACAGTTTGCGGTGTCCCACCGTTTATGTGACTGTTCCGTACAAGAGAATACTTGGGAGTAGTGGAAAAATCGTAGAAATTTCATCTACTGTCAATCGGTGGTCTTCAGTAACAGTTTCCTTGATATGTGCTCCAACTCATCAGTCAAAATGGAAGGTTTTCCACTTCTGTGTTCATCATGAACATCTGCTTTGTTCTCTTAATAACAGCTTTGTGGTAAACCGTTCTGATTCGCGAAATAATTTTGACTGGTGTCATTCATTCCTCAAGTAGTTATTGCATTACAGAGTGTTGCTCGCACTTGGCAGTGATTTCTTATTGACATCTTTCACGCAATTGGACACTGCAACGTGAATTTACAAATTGTCGTGGTCCTGCGATGCTCGTTCTGGTCAGGGGGTCCCCTCTACCGCTCAGTGTTGACAACAACAAAAAAAAAAAAAAAACCTTAGCCCGTTGTGGTCACAGTACACTTACTTTCTGAACATGCCTCGTACACGTGGTACACTCGTCTTTGTAGTCCTCAACTTCAACTCACACATCATACATTGATTCGTTCGTATCATTGACATTAAAATACATAAACATTATTTTCAAATTTTCTTGGCTGCATTTACAGTGTGCTTCAGTCTTTGCAGTAAAGGTCTAGGAGCAATACGTCACGTCATGAGGAACAATTTTGTTGGAGACAGAATGTTCGCTGGCACCGCCCGGTGACTCTAAACGTCGTACAAGACTGGTTGTGCCTCTAAGAGGCGGCAGGGCGTACGCACCTTGCGGTGTTCGTGTGCGATACCTGTTGCCTATGATACAGATATCTACTCTGCGTGAAAGGCGGTAGGCCGAGCGAAAAATTAAGTTCATGATTCGATTGGAGTACACTGGGCAAAAATACAGAAATGTCAAAAAGAAAAAGAGGCATCCAAAAGAGCATCCAGTCGTTTCTAAATGGAAAGCTAAAGACCATGTATACTTTTCAAGGAAATTTTGTATCATTCTTCATCAAAATTAGAGGCACGTTCAGATAACAATGATGAAGGTAGATAGCGATCAATCACAAATATTTTCGAAAAAGACCACAAAAAAGCTCATTGAGTTCTGGCGACTATGATGGAAAGGAAAGATGTGAAATTTCATCTTAGTGCTCATCAAAGCAGTCCTGGACAATGCGAACTGCGTGAACAGGTGCCCTTCTGTCTTGGAGCAGAGCATCATCCTCGGGGAACAAATATTTTACGAAGAGATGGATCTGATCAGTCAAAATGGCCACATTATCCTTGGCAGTAATGCGACTTGCGGAGTGAGCATGGGGACCACAGAATACGACCATATGGCTTGCAAAATCCTCAAAGAACCCTGCCATGTTTCACTCTCTTGATGGAAACTCGGCCAGAAGTTGAAAACAGGGCGAAACAAGACTCATTCGACAAAAATGACTGTAATTCATTGCCCTTAACTTCAGCTTTTGTGGCCACCACGTTTTCCTGTTACGAGCATTTGTACCACAAATGAGTATATCCGTTTGCAGCTCGTCCTGTAATTTCCTATTTATGGAGCTCCCTTCGTGAGTTATTGGTGCTGACAGGATTTGCGAAGGCAACGTTCAGTTCGGAAATGACTTTTGCAGCTGTCATTACTTCTTTCTTTTGTCTGTATTTTTGAACGATCGTCTGTCACCATCACTGAAGACACACTTTCCACCACGTTGTGACTTAGCGGATGATGTATTTCCCTTTCCCTGTGTGAGTCACAAATCTTCGGCGTAGTATGAACCCGTGCTCCAGACGTAGAGTTTTTAGCTGTATTTAAAAAGTAATAGTCCCGCGTTCTAGCCCAGCCACACCTTAAATTCTGAACAAAAATCATCAGAAGACGTCCGGCATATGAGGGCACCTCTCGCTCTACCATCGGCGTTACCAGAGAGAGCAGAGTAGCGGACAGAGATTCAAGGTAATCTGTTGTCCTAGGGGTGGGAAACTGTCCCTAAGAAGAGGATGCAGAAGGCAATGGAAATCGCCACATCACAGAACCATAATGTGTGTCTAGAGGACATGTGGCATGTAATGGAAAAAGTGACATGATGGTCTCTCAGATTCCGCACTAGTATCCTATTTGGATCTCTGGGGTAGCACTGGCAAGGAGGAGGTGACCGTGAAAAAAGATGCAATAACCAACGAAAGGATAACTTTCTAGTAGGCACAGCATGGAATGTCAGAAGTCTGAATGTAGAGGGAAAGCTAGAACATCTGAAAAGGAACATGCTATTGCTCAATCTAGATGTATGGTGGCCAGTGAATTGAAATGCAAAGGCGACAAGTATTTCTGTTCAAATCAGTATAGTGTAATAGCAATTGCAGCAGGAAATGGTATAACGAGAATAGAGACCGTTATGAACTGCAAATAGCACAGGAAGTGGAATACTCTGAACAGTACAGTATTAGGCTGTTTTCGTCAGATCCTACAGCAAACCATCACTGACAACGATAGTTCAAGTATACATGCAAACGTCGCCAACTGGAGATGAAGACACAGACGAAGAATACGTTAATAATGAAGGCTAGTTCAGCATGTAAAGGGCGACGAAATTCTAATAATCATGAGGTAGGTATTTAGAAGAACAGGAGAATGTTACAGGACCATGTTATGGGACAGTTTGTGCTAGGCATTAAGAATGAAAGAGGAGAAAGTCTCATTGAGCTCTGGAATAAATTTCCGATGCTAACAGCAAATACTCTGTTCAATAATCACAAAATGGCTCTGAGCACTAAGGGACTTAACTTCTGAGGTCATCAGTCCCCTAGAACTTAGAACTACTTAAACCTAACTAACCTGAGGACATCACACACATCCATTCCCGAGGCAGGACTCGAACCTGCGACCGTAGCGGTCGCGCGGTTCCAGACTGTAGCGCCTAGAACCGCTCGGCCACTCCGGCCGGCCCAAGCATCACAATGAGAGGAGAAAAACCTTTAAAAGACCTCGAGATGTGTGAAGATCTCAGCGTGATTACATCATGGTCAGACAGAAGTTACAAAATCTGATATTAGATCGTAAGGTGTACCCAGCTGCTTCATTACACATTTAAGTAGTTGGAAACTAGTGGTAACTTTCTATGGGACCAGACTGTTGAGGTCATCGGGCCCTAGGCTTACACACTACTTAAACTAACTTACGCTAAGGGCAACGCACTCACCCACGCTGGAAGGAGGAGACGAAGCTCCGACGGGGTGAGCCGCGCGAACCACGGCAAAGCTCCAGGTACAGCAAGGCTACACCGAGCGGCAATTAAGTAGCGATGAAGAGTAGATTGAAGTTTAAGATAACCATACGGAAAAATCAGTGTGGATGGAAGTGGGATACTGAAGTACAGAGGAATGGTGAGATGCATTTTAAGTTCGCGAAGAATGTGGCTACTGCGATAAGAAATATCAGAATAGGCAGTTCTGTGGAAAAGCAATGGACATATCTATAAATGGTAATCGCACTTGTTGCACAGAAAAACGAAGGCCCAAAAATTGTAATGGTAATGATACATTGGGTAATACAAGGAATTCTTAAATTGATAGACGCAAGAAGCACAAAATTGTTCAGGGAAGGATAGTACGATCACAACATGAATCAAATGGTTCAAATGGCTCTGAGCACTAAGGGACTTAACATCTGAGGTCATCAGTCCCCTAGAACGTAGAACTACTTAAACATAACTAACCTAAGGACATCACACATATCAATGCCCGAGGCAGGATTCGAGCCTGCGACCGTAGCAGTCGCGGGTTTCCGGACTGAAGCGCCTAGAACCGCACGGCCACCGCGGCCGGCAGCAACATGAATCCCTTAGGAATGAAATAAACAATATGTGCGGGGTAACCCAGGAGAAATAGCTGAAGAAAAAACGCGAATAAGTCGAAAAATAAGTGGTCACTGGGAGGTCTTTTTGAGGATATGAAAAATTCAAAATAACATTTATTTATTTGAAAAGCAAGGGTGGTAATATTAACAATGAAATGAGTATTCCACTGTAAAAAGTAGAGGAAAGAGGTACAGATGGCCCAAAAGAGCTATCTTTGCGTGAAGTCAGACAGCTGTTGGGAACCTGTACAGTGTCAACGATGTTAGTAAAACACTATTGGATTTAGTCCTTTATTCTTAATGTTCGTCGTTCTTCTGCACTGGCCTTGGCTGTTGCTCATTCAGCTGCTTGTAGGATACTGTCGAATCAGATGATCTTTTGCACACCCAGGAGAAGATGTCAGCGATCCTGCCACCGCTGCGGATTGCTCACGTGCAGGTGAGGCCGTTGCTCAGAACAATGTGGTCCTGGGCTGGTCACTGGATTGTCCTTGGTCCCACTCCAAATTCTACGATGGCCGTTGATGACCACTCTGAGATTCAACTAGTGCCGTTAGTTGTCTTGTAGGTTGATCTCCTCCCTAACAGCTGGTACGTTTCAACATCTGGAGGTGCCTGAATGTTGAACAGGAACATCAACCACCGTCCCCTGTTACTGGCTTCTACATTGAAATCCCGTGATTGCAGCATTCTGCGATACAGTTTTGTTGAAAGACTGTCAGCTTCTCCATCAGTAGATGGTAGGCGACGAGCAGCATGAAGATCTTCAGGGAGAAGCCACCATCTTGAGGATATCTTATGTTAATTCACAGACTGCGCTGGAACATCCGTAACATCGATTCACTACAGTCATAGTCATTGACTCCAGTGCTATTATAGTAAATGCCGACGATATCAATGATCAACTAATGACGAGAACTGGAGTGCTGGAGTAATTAAAGAGATGAGGTGTGAGGGGATAATGTGAGGCTCGATTTATAATGACCACATGTGTTCGCTTTATTCTTTTGTATTCACTTAACAGGCTGTTATCTGCTGTGTCGGTTTCTTGCTACATGCTCTTATAAATGGTATAGAGTCTCTCGCAACATATCTTGTGATGTAACTAATATGCTTGTCTCGCTTTCTTTGGTTTTCTGCCACAGTAGCGCTTCTACTGAACGTGTATCCCCACTCGGCGGGCAGTGTTGCCATACGTCAATGACCTGACCCACTTTCAACGTACTGGCCCGGTTCTTGCTTCCTCTTCTATTTCTGCTATTTCTTGCCTCCTCTTCTATTTCTGCTATGACTTACATTTGCTTGTGTCTAATTTCCATCCATTAATTTTCTGTGCCATAACAGAGCAGACAGGTGGGAAGATTACGTTGAAGGTCTCTATGAAAGAAGTTGTCCGATGACTTGGTAGAAAATGTAAGCGGAGTCGATGAAGGAGGTACAAGGGACCCACTATTAGAGTCGCAATATAAAAGAGCTCGGAAAGATTCTAGATAAAATAAAGCAAAAAGGTGGATAACTTTCCATAGGAATTTATGATATTATTGGGATAATGGCTACCAAACTACTTCAAATGGTTCAAATGGCTCTGAGCACTATGGGACTCAACTGCCGAGGTCATTAGTCCCCTAGAACTTAGAACTAGTTAAACCTAACTAACCTAAGGACATCACAAACATCCATGCCCGAGGCAGGATTCGAACCTGCGACCGTAGCGGTCTTGCGGTTCCAGACTGCAGCGCCTTTAACCGCACGGCCACTTCGGCCGGCCACCAAACTACTACTCAAGTTGGTATGTAGAATCAATTTCAAGATTTTCCGAAAGATAACATACACACGATTCCGAAGACAGAAACGGCAGATAGGTGCGAAAACTTTCGTACAATCAGCTTAATGTATCATGCATCTAAGTATACAGGAACTGACCATCAGTTTGGCTTTAGGCGATAAATGCACCAGAGAAGCAGTTTTGCCTTTGTCATTAATAATGGAAGCAAGACCGAAGAAAAACCGAGATGCGCTCGCTGAACTTGCCGAGCCAGGCAAAGCGTCGGCCACTTGTGAAATGGTACAAGATGTTCGAAATTCTGAAAAATATTAATATAAACTAAAGGGAAAGATGGGTGATATGCGAGAACCAAGGGTAAACAATAAGACTGGAAAACCAAGAACGAAGTACTCGGATTATAAAGTGTGTAAGACAGAGATGTAATCTTTCGTCCCCAGAGGCAAATGTATACATCGAAGAATCGACGAAGGAAATAAAAGGAAGTTTCAGGAGGTGGATCAAAATTCAAGTTAAAAGAATATCAGTGATACTATTCGCTGAGGGCACTGCTTCTCTCAGTTAAAGTGAAGGAGAATTATAGAATCTGATAAATGAAATGAACACTCTAATGAGTGCACAATAAGCCGGCCCCTGTGGCTGGGCGGTTCTAGGCGCTTCGGTCCGGAACCACGCTGCTGCTACGGTCGCAGATTCGAATCCTGCCTTGCGCATGGATGTCTGTGATGTCCTTCGGTTAGTTAGGTTTACGTAGTTCTAAGTCTAGGGGACTGATGACCTCAGATGTTAAGTCCCATAGTGCTTAGAGCCATTTGAACTTTTTTGAGCGCGTAATATGGACTGAGAATAAATTGGCAAAAGGCAAAAGTAATGGGAAGTAACAGGGAATTGCGAGAAACGTTAATTGAGAATTGGTGGTCACGATATAGATTCATTTAAGGGATTCTGCTTCCTTTAAGCATGACGGACGAAGCAAAGACATAAAAAGCACAGATAGAGCTCATTCCTGACCTAGAGAAGTGTTCTCGTATCAAACATAGTTCTTAATTTGAGGAGGAGATTTCTGAGAATGTACGTTTCCAGCAGAGAATTGTACGGTAGTGTAGTACGTACGTGAAAAAATCAGAACAGAGGAGACTCAAAGCATTTGAGACGTGGTACAACAGAAGAATTTTGAAAATTATGTGCGCTGCTAAGGTAAGGATTGAGGAAGTTCTACCCAGAATCGGTGATTAAAGGAACACACGGTAAATACTGACTAGGGGAGGGGCAGGAAGACTGAACAAGTGTTCGTGGCGAACTGCAACAAACCAGACGTTAGATGACTTTTTTTTTCAAATAAAAAAACCTTTTCGCTTGGAACACAAATCTCTTCGGCTACCTTCGCTACGGAAAACTCACCATACAAACTCCAAGTACTTGCTCACATTTTAATGCACTGAGCTCCTGCGTTATCAACTCACTGCACAGATCATTATACTGACCATGACGATCATTTGCAACGAGGACATTGCATAGGTGCCGCTCGTGGTCAAATATAACAGTGGACCCTGCAGGCTTGCCCAGCATATGCATTTATGTTCAAGCATGTATTTTTCAATGTGTTTCAGTACTTTTATCCAGTCCTTGCTCTCCGCTTAGAAGCGCTCATTCCTGTGGTTATCTTGTTGATACACACTCTGTCGAGTTACTGGAAAATGTCACCGTCCTATGGACGGCGATTAAGTTTCGACAGTACTTTACACGCGAATCTTTATTCTGTCCTCCTGACGAATATTAGAGGGCGCCTAACGTTCCTGGGAAGAGTCAACTAACATTTTATTTCGAACAATATTTGCTACTAAGACGTGATGATCTATCTTTCCTAGACGTTTGTCGCGAAAACATTGGAACGTACCATATTTTTGATGCTTCTTTGTGTGCTCTATCTTTCTACGCTAATGTTACTGGTTTTGCTTATAGCACGGCTGAAGATGAAACTCTATAACTTAATAATGGATCACATGAATTTAATACTTTCAACAAAATAGTTAACTTATTAACGAAATACAGATTACACCAATAAAATTGCATCGAATTGCTTTCCTAAGTTACCAATCGTGCAGTCGCACTGAATAATTTGAATAATTTATGTCTGCAATCAGGAGCATACTGCACAGCAGACAGCATGAATGTGACGGGTATCAACTTTTGACCTAGAGCAGAAATTGTCACTGGAAAACACAAAATATTATTAACGTGAAAAACTACCCTCCAAGTTGTCGTACGACACAGGTAGGTCATTCGAACACTGGAACGTGTTTAGGAGATGCAACCAACAGAAATCTTATATGTAGTAGTGCTAACACCTTCTCCTGGTCTTATTGCTGTGCTTTCTGTTGCGGTGTAAGCATAGATGCTCTTCAGCCTCCTCAACTACTTTGAACGATCACGTTTATACCGGGAATTGCATATCATTTTATTTTCTGCATGTAGCCAATTGTCTGTTTTGAGTTTCATTTCGTTATACATAAAAGACGTAATCTGAAATTACTACCGTAATATTTTCCTTGAATTATAAATGTTAATTAATAATATGAATAAAGCGGCCTGTAATGTGTTCCAACAGAAAAATCCTGAGATTCTCAGAAAATTCTTCCGGACTTCATGCCGCATCTATTAGTTTTAAACAACTAAACGCTACTTTAAACCTGAGGTAATTTTACCAATATGCAACTGAGCGGTTAAATGTTCTCCAGACAAAAAATATCTACTCAGCTTTCGGTGATACCTTGTTCACAGTCCGATGCACACGCCTGCCACGTTAGTTGACTTATGTTTCCCTTTTGGAGTAGCTGTTCCAGAACCAAAAGCTTACACATCCCAGCAGGTTGCACCATTTGTTTTATTTTTTGAACTGTTAAAGGATATATTTTTTCAGTGAATATTTATACCAAACACCGCTAAGTTCCTGCTAGTCTGAAGTTTACAATTTTGACACTCACAAGCAATCACAGTCCCTCACAACAGCCTGAATATGGTATTTAACCGTGCCTATTACCGGCAAGCTTATGAAAAGGATTGTCTGTGACACAACGTTCGCTCTAATATTGTCCAAATGAATCATCTTGTGGAACCTTCAGATCTGGGTCACGACTTTCATAAAATGCCACTTAGATATTAATAATTTTAGTAGTCGATTTGTACACAGAAAAACTAGCATTCTCATTAGTTCTCGTTTACTTGCAGCACTGTAAGGTCAAATTCCAGCCATTATGCATCTACATGATTACATCCCTTCAGAGCTCCTAATACACGTATCCGGACATCCTGAAGGCTGAGATCCAAAGTTCTTCTGGATTTCACAAGGCAATCAATAGTTGAGAACTATTACAGCCCAAGATCTGTTATTATAAGCTCGCACTAACCCGTGTCATTACGTTTGACCAGCACAACTAAATAGGTTTTACGAGCAACTTATTAAAAGAACAGATTTATAAATTTTGAAAATATCAAATTAACTCCCTCTTTAAGTAACTGAACTATTGTGAAACGTTTTCTGTTTCCCCACACCACAAACAGTTCTCACGCCAGCTTTTACTGATAATAAAAGTTTCATTTCCAAAGTACACTGTTTTGATGACTTAAGATATGATAGTCCTTAAAACGCTGACACCGTTCTGCCATAGCTGAAATTATTAGGAAAAGTACTGCTGCTGGACCAGAATGCACATCTATCTCACACCTGTGTGTGTATGTGTGCGTGTGTGTGTATGTGTGTGTGTGTGTGTGTGTGTGTGTGTGTGTGTGTGTGTGAATGCGCGCACGCGCTTCCAGATCATTACAATATTTTTGCTTAAATACCATAATTACAAAGAACAAAACCTTACAAAACTATATTACTGTACAGTTACTTATTAATCTATCGGTCTGAGCATTTGTAAGTTGTTTACATGATTTAGGCCACAAGAGAATGGATTTGAGTAAATGTTACTGTCTACCATCTAATTTGCTTGAAAATGATCTTAAAAAGCTTAAGGCCATTGTCCCAGCTAAATCAGCGAGTATGTTCGGCCCACGTATTCTATTGCGGATAGAAACTTCTTCGTAGAGGACTTTTAGTTT
Organism: Schistocerca nitens; assembly: GCF_023898315.1. Classification (NCBI taxonomy): domain Eukaryota; kingdom Metazoa; phylum Arthropoda; class Insecta; order Orthoptera; family Acrididae; genus Schistocerca; species Schistocerca nitens. The sequence goes on along the minus strand of NC_064621.1, from coordinate 313,877,347 downwards.
GGTTACTGTTTTGTATTCGTTTCACAGTGACTCTTTTGCTGCAATTCATCTCGTTATTCACTATTTTCCCTTCTCTGCCTCCTTGAATCGAAGCCCATAAAAATCGAAGCCATTCACGTTTGTACATAATTGCTTTAGCAAAAAGCTTTTACCGAGTTTATGTTCACTATATGTAGAAATTCTGTTGGTATAGTATAACCAAATACTAACGCTGCTCAATAGCTACTTTGCATCATGGATGTAATATACCAGTCACCATGCACTTGGTGTGAGACGTGAGATTTTTCAGTTTGCGAGTATTTTTTTTTGTTTATTGGTTATTTTCTGTATTTTGTAGTTTACTGTTGTTTTCTTTAGATATCCATTTTTTTATTTTTGCTTTTCTGTTACAGAAGGGCTAGAAGATATATAAATGATTACTAGATGGTAGGTGTGACAAAGCTGCTGAACTGTACTCACCTGACCACAAAATAATGCACAGCGTACAAGAGACTTTAAGAACTAGTGCATGTTGAAGCACGAATGGTGCAATTCTCTTCGTACGTATCTTGGCACAACAGTGAATTGCGAGTTTCTGTTGCCTCAGTGAGTGTTTCCTGTGAGAGATAGTAGGACGTTGAGAGGTATAAAATTTGTGCCTCCAACTCACAAAAGACTTTGTTGTCAACACCACCCAGTCAACTATTGCTGTGCGTATATGGGAAACCCACACCCAAGTCTTAAAGAAAACCAATTTCTTGTTTGCTTAAGACAGCATATTGTCGTGTTTCTGTCCGTAGCTTAAGATGGTTCAAATGGCTCTAAGCACTATGGGACTTAACATCTGAGGTCATCAGTCCTCTAGACTTAGAACTAATTAAACCTAACTAACCTAAGGACATCACACGCATCCATACCCGAGGCAGGATTCGAACCTGCGGCCGTAGCAGCAGCGCGGCTCCGGACTGAAGCGCCTAGAAGCGCTCGGCCACAGCGGCCGGCTGTCCGTAGTTGTCAAGCCCAAGGTTTATAGCGTGGGTTCAGGACATACTGCTGTTTTGTGTGTCTATCGGACAGTCGTGACACCAAAAACAACTGCAGGGGCAAGGAATGCCCTATAACGAAACCGTACGTATTTGGAAAGGAAAATGTGAAAACACTCTTTTGGTTTTACCTGTAAAAATCATTTTCTCTCCTTTTGTCTCACGTTGGGTTGACGAAAGTATTTGTAAAAGTTACGTATAAGTATGTCAGGCCTCCAGTCATTTGAAATAAAAGTTTATTGAATGACTGAAGCAGAGCTGAAAAAGGTGATCATTATGTTTCCATTATGGATGCAGTGTTAGACAGTTACTTAAAATTCAATTTATACATTCCCACGTTGAGTTCTTTCGGTAAAATTGGGGAGCCATTAGCGATGAGCAGGGAGATCGCTTTCAGCAAGACATCCGTACGGTGGAACACCGCTAACAAAGTCACTGAAACCCATACGGGGGGCTACTTATGAGGTCTTGCAAGGGATAACGGTGAGACGGCAAACAAAAGAAGAGCATCTTCATCACATTTTTCGTATATCAAATAAGATTAACGCTGAAAATATATTGTGTACTAATTTAGAAGTTCTATTGGCATCATGTTCAAATAGACAGAGTGTTAGAGGTATTTTTATTAGTGACTGAGGAAAACGTACTGGATAACATTACGTTACTATTTACTGCTTTTTCTGAATAATAATTATCGCTGTTAGGACTAGTATGTTTTTAGGTGGTTAGTACCTCCAAGTAAGTATGGCAAGAGCAAGCCATTAATGTCTATTTTCAGCAGGGCTCCAGGCCAGGTGTTGAAGTGTGGATGCGTGGACGCGAAATGGTTAGTCTATACAAGGGTGGTCCATTTAGTGTAGCACTTACGACTGTGCAGAAAACATCACGTAGTAAATTATGTGATGGGTTTGCGGGAAGACTATCTGACGCAGATCAGAAACAACTAACACACTGCAGTGAATGGATATAAGGTATCACTAATTACAATATCTGCACTTGTACCACTAACGCCCTGTATATGCACGTTATCTTAGAAAGGTTGCGACAAATTTCGAGGGGTTGTAGAGTGTCTTGAGGAACAAATAAAGGACAGAAAAACGTCTTGAGGAACGTTATTCAATGAAGCTTCAGAGCGTCGGGTTTACAGGCGCCAGCGCCTGCCACTAGGCCGACCCTTCAACAACAATCGTGACTTTGTTCGCTGATGCACTGTAGACAGAAAGTCTCACAACGTCTTTGCTTACTCAGCGATCATGACTGATTGCCATGCTCCGCAGTGGAGAAGACAGAGCTAGCTACTGCGTAGATTCTCCTTGCCTCCAATAAATGTATTGCTCTGTTGCTTCAATGGATGACGGTTTAGGACACAGGTTTCATCTGCACTCTGTTTTTCTCCTGGAACGCTGAACATCTTCAGTGACATTGTGTACGGAACCCTTTATAATCTCCGATATTTCTCGGTATAGAGCAGACAAATAAACTGCGGATGGAAACCGGTGTCCGAAACAGCCACCCACCTACATAACAGAGCATTACGTTCAAAAGAGACAAGGCGTTTCCAGGCAGCTACATTTTGTCGACTAACGATCGTGTCAAGCAGCCGCGATCACTGAATAGCAAACAACATTGTGGGAAGTTGAGTTTTAAATTTCGGAATATGTACTTCTTATTTGTTTTAATTCTGTCGATCTCCGGCACTGCTGTTTTAGATTCTGCTGTATGTCTAGGAAATGTGACATGATAGAGAAAAACTGATTTTTCCGGTGAATTCACCACCACAAAATTAGGTACACCCAACCATTTACAAACCGTACGCCGAAAAAATTTAAATTGTTGTCTAGTGTAATCAGCACGTATCAGCTTTAACTGTAAACTGAGTAAGTGCTTCAGCCCTTGGCCCGGCAGGGTCGGGTCTGTGCAGACACTAACGTCTAAACTCGACGTCGTTCGTGGCCCCACTACCCGGCGGCGCCCCCTGCGCCATTTCACGGCGCTCTGCCCGCTGCGACCGCGGGAAGCGGGTAGCACACCCGCCAGAATCCGCGCCACATCTCGTATTCCCGTCACGGCGGGCGCCATCTTCTGCCGCGGAGGGCTGTCCGCGCTCTCGGCTAGACGACGGGCTCGGAGGATGGGATTAGGGCGCCAGGGCGTCACTGGGCATATCCCACCGCAGACCGCCTTGTCTCACCTCGTTGTGCAGCGTCCCGCCTGTCCGGATTAATCCGACCACAAGTCCGACGAGTGGCGCTCGCGTTCGCGAAAAGATTGCCCGCCTCCCTGGTCATCCGCGGGCTCTGTGATCACACAACTCCGCTGCGGATGCCGGCTATATATCGGACCTTCGCCACTAGTGGGTTACGCTTCTCGTTCTCATCCCTCCTCTCTCTCTCTCTCTCTCTCTCTCTCTCTCTCATACACACACACACACACACACACACACACACACACACACAAACACAACAAGTGCAGTACATCTTATTATTTGATCAAATCTTTAAAAAAGCCATCTGTTCTGTTAAATCTGAGAATTCAGAAAAACGTTTTGTGAGACAAAATTCTTCTACTGACTGTTCTAATTGCCAAACGGACAGATTAATGAGCCATATAATGAATATCTTTCAACCCATTCTCTCAAAATGATTCGCGAGAACGCACAAATCACAGAGAACCAACCTGGATTAGTAAAAACTTTGGCATAACTGGCGCAGTCTACGCTGCACGGCTGCTGGTTGAAAAATACCGCGAATAGAAGAACTTACTGCCCCTAGCTTGATGGAAAATTTATGGCCAATTTTGAGCTTTACGTCTGCTATGTATGGTAATGACATACACTCAGTCACTTCAAAATGGCATGAAAGGCTGAAACTTGGGTCGTAATTAAATAAACGACAATACAGTCAAATGGCGGTGTGTTCATTTAAAAATTATTCTCTGACGGTTGGTCAGCAACAACAAAAACTGTTTAATAAAGATTCAGATAGATGAGAAGGGATAAACTATTTCTTGGGAAAGCAAAAGGCTTTCTTAATTGTTCAGGGAAGTCGTAGCGATAAAAGTCATTATTACCATAAATCATAACAGAAAATTAAAAAGTGTTTGCTATTATGATAATTAAATTTATGCTGGGACATTATGAACGATCGTTACGTGTCACTCCTAAGGCTTATGACCAAACTACGTAGAATATTTTAAAACATTTTGATACAAGCAGTCCTCATGCATTTGCAGACAACGAAAGCAGCTTTATGTATAATGAGGTCATAATCTAATAATTATCGGGCTCTGGAACGTGGTAGAATGGGACAGAATAGAAGAAAGAGTTACAAGAGAATATGGACTTGCTGGTAGTCATAAGAAAGACTGAATTCTGCAACGAATTTCAGTTAGTAATAGCGCTTACACCGTTCAAAAACCGCAGTTGGTGGAGGTATATCTCACAGAAACCTGAAGATATGGGAAGATTCCAGTTGGACTGCATCATGGTCAGACAAAGATCTCGTAATCAGATATTGGATTTTAAGACGCATCCACGAGAAGATATGGATTCGGATTTGGTAATGACGAAGAGCCGGCTAAAGTTTGAGAGACTTGTCCGGAGAAATCAGTGAACAAAGATGTGGGCTACTGAAGCGCACAGGGATGATATGCACTCAGAGTTCTTAGAGGCTGTATTGATGTAGCCATCTCAAACAAACATATATACAAGGTAACCACGTAGAAACTTTGGGTAGTAAGAGAAATACTTCAAAAGATCTAGGCGAAAAGAGCAAAAAATTATTTCAGAGTCAGGATTACAGGACATAAGTCATTGAGGATTGAATAAATAGGAAGTGCAGGAAAGCCAAGGTGAAACGACTCAAGGGGAAAGAATCGAAAAAGAAGTGGTCGTCGAAGAAACTGATTCGACTTACAGAAAGGCCTCAAAAATCTTCGATGAAAATTAGAAACAAAGCGTCAACATTAAAAGAACAATCGGAGAATTGCTGTGAACAGACTGGAGAGGTGCAAAGAAAACGGTACATTAAGAGCCTCTGAGATGGAGCGGCCTCTTGTGATGTCGTGATTCAGAAAGAAATGGGAGTCGTTAAGGAAGACATAAGGGATCCTGGATTAGATGAAGAGCTGAGTAGAGTTTCGGAAGACTTGTGAACAATGCAAATTAATAATTTCTGAAATCTGTGGAAGCGACATCCAAGCACCTATTGAGTTTGGTGTGTATAAACCTATAAGTCTACAGACATACCATAAATCCCGACAAAGAATATATTCATCTACACAATTCCGAAGATAGATAGAGCAGATACGAGTGAAACTATCACACAAGCAGCTTAACGGTTCATGCAGCAATGTTGATGACAATTGTAATCCACACAATAACGGCTTTCCCGTTCTCAGTGAAAGTGAAGAATAATGACAGAACGTGTTGAATGGAATGAACAGTCTAATGAGTACACATTGTATTAAGAGTAAGCCAAAGGTGGACGAAAGTAATGAGGTGTACCAGAAATGAAATTAATGAGGTATTTAACATTAAAATTGGTGACCACGAAACAGACGATGTTAAAGAATGCTGCTCACTTCAAAGGGAAACAGTCTATTACAAACGAAGTAAGGAACAAATAAAATGCCGATTAGTATAAGCAAAGAGGGTGTTGCTTGTCCAAGTGAAGCCTACTAGTGAGTAAAAGATGCGTTAACGCGAAGATGAAATTTCTGAGAATGAATTTTTGAAGCACATCCTCGTATGGTTGTGAGTGTGGAAAAACCGCAGAAGGAAAAACTTGAAGAGTCTGTGAAATGGTGGTACAGAAGAATGTTGAAAATTTGTTACACTAATAAGACGAGGAATTAGGTGGTCCTCCGCAGAATCGGTGAATAAAGGAAGAAATGGAGATTCCTGGCGAGAAGGACAGGATAATAGGAAATGTGTTAAGACATCGGAAAATAACTTCCATAGTACTAAAAGGAGCAGTAGAGGATAAAAATTATATGGAAATACTGTGACTGGATTACATACAGCAAATAATAGACAATGTAGAGTGTAAGTGCAGCTGTGAGCTGAAGATGCTGGCACAAGCGAGGAATTTGTAGCGGGTAGCATCGACGATCAGACTGTAACATATAAGAGACGATCAAAAATTGCCATTCGAAGACCGTACAGTCCAGAATCTGTGTGACAGTGACGCAACATCTCCGTGAGCAATGAAGCAATTATCCCACCCACGCACCAGGTTGTGGATACCTTTTTGTTAAAATACTGTATCCCGTTGCGTGAAGGAGTCCGTAACTGCCTGCTGTACACCCTCGTCCGACATGAATCGTAGACCCTTCAAGGTCTTTTTTTAAGAGACCAAAGGCGTGATAATCATATGGGGAGAGATCAGGACTATAGAGTGGATGGTCAAGTCTCCCAAGAGAGGCTGGCCTCCCAGATCGACCGGCGTCCTGTGTAGAATCGTGAACAGCAAGGAACATGATGCACCATTCCACAACGGTACCTTTCGACGGACATGCTGCCACAGCCACATTCTCCGATGGATGTCTATCATCCTTGAGCAGCCAAGAAAAGAATAACGGCATGTGGTTTGACGTTTCCGCATTTGGCACACGCTCGTCGGAAAGACACGGATGTCACAGTAGTCAAAAATGGTTCAAATGGCTCTGAGCACTATGGGACTTAACATCTGAAGTCATCAGTCCCCTAGAACTTAGAACTACTTAAACCTAACTAACCTAAGAACATCACACACATCCATGCCCGAGGCAGGATTCGAACCTGCGACCGTAGCGGTCACGCGGTTCCAGACTGAAGCGCCTACAACCGTCGTATTAGTCCCTTTGCTACATGTCGGTCCTCATACACCCTCGTCGGAGTCGCTCTAAGTCGCATATGCGCTGCAGCAACGTCCCCTATATAGCTCATAGCGGCACCATGGTGTCATCCACTCGACTGATGGAGAATCCTGAGTTTCGAGCTTTCTGTAGAGATGGATCTCCTGTAGAATTGAGATGGGTGGCCGGTATTGCCGTAATCTGCAAAAGTGGTTGTTGGTCGGAGCCTACTACGCTGGCATGAAGCTTCTTCACGGCAGGTGTCTTCAATGACCTGTGGAACATGCACTTGCGAGACGTCCTTGGACATTGCAGCACCTTCCTACCTTCCTGAAAGCACAGGCCTATGGCGGACTGGCTGAAAAATCATAATTTTATAACAGCTTCATGGGAATTTTGGCACTTGTCAAAACGAAAAGTTATCTATATGAAGCAAGACGGGTCCTTTATGGGATGGAGGCGTTTGTTTTAAGGCGTTAAACATTTCATAAATCGAAACGGACTAGTGCATCACTCGAAATGTGATCCTGAGTGTGATATATGATAGCGCCGCTCTCCAGTGGCAGTTAAATGCTATATCTGGCGCGCAACCTACACAGTTTATTTACGGAACAGGGCCCACGAAAGAATTCTATATTAGTTCTACTAAACGCGCATTTGCCCTGTGTATTCTAGCCATACTGTCCTGTTCGTGGTACGAATAAATGAAAGAAATCCACTAACGTGATACAAAAATCTATAGTCATTCGGTAGGACACAAACTTTTGTCATTTCCATTACAAATAAGGCCCTTAAAAATTTACGATAGCAGAGTTCCTACGTCACGATACCCCAGTCTGATGTCACTGACTTCATTTCTGCTACTCTAGTTCGTTTTAATATTCCTTCGTTTGCTCTCTGTCCCTATTCTGATTATTTCGTCCTTCCACTGTTGATACCATCGGAGAATCTTATCGTTGATATTGTTTCACCCTAAACTCTAATCCCACTCCTGAACGTATCTTTTATGTCTGGCTCTGAAACGTCCCCTTAGAAAAATTTATGAATGATTGTGCTGGTAAACCCCTTACGTTATTTGAAATTCAAACAGCTGAGCAAAACTGAACGTAGTCAGACATTTTGCTCTTTACCTATTCTGATCAACACTAAACTGACACACAATATTTTTAGCGCAACGCAATCTGACTTTTAATAATCCCTACAAAAGAATGGCCCTGACTGACATTAACCTGTACCTTTCACAGATCACTTACCTCACAAAAAGCTTCGTTACTCGAACTACTGCAATACAGCGAACGCCACTACTGGCAGCTACATAAAAGATTCAAACTACAGAAGGTACTAACTACTGATAGGCATAGTTAGCAAATGAAAGTTTTTGATAGAGAACAAACAATTTATTTACCTGAATAGTGTTCAAAAGTCATAATTTATATATATATATATATATATATATATATATATATATATATACATATACATATATATATGAGAAGAATCGGAGCTTCTCAAACTCCCTCAAGACCAAACGCAAACACTACATCGGCACACTCAACGTGAACACACTGATGAAGACAGGAAAGATGAAACAACTGACAGACACTCTCGAAAAATTTCAAATCAAAATATGTGCACTGCAAGAAACACGATTCACAGACGAAGACCATTTCAACACGGAGAATTTCAGAATATACAAAGGAAAACCATCGAGACAACTGAAAAACCTAAGGCTTTTTGGCACAGGATTTGCAGTACACAGGTCCATCACGGACAGCATAATCGACTTTTCGTCACCAAACGAAAGAATCAGCACCATCACAGTGAAATCAGCCAATAAATCCTACACAATAATCAACGCACATGCACCGACTAATGACTACAACAGGAAAAACCCGGACGAAATTGATGACTTCTGGACGACAACGGAAGAAACTATCAGAAAAATTCCTGCACATAGAGTCAAAATAATACTGGGAGACTTCAACGCCAAACTAGGAAAAGAAAAGATATACAGACATATCACAGGAAAACATACTCCACACAAGGACACCAACAAAAACGGAAAACATCTGATAGACTTTTGCAAAAGCCACGACCTTGCCATTATGTCAACAAAATTCAAGAAACCAACACGAAAACTTACCACATGGAAATTCCCCAGCGGAAAGCAAGAACTACAAATCGACCACGTAATAGTGCAGAAAGACTCACAAAAAGAAATTTTGAACATAGACACCCGTAAAGGCTACTTCGACTCAGACCACCACCTACTACAGATCAGGATTCGTCTTTTGCCCAAGAAAAAGCTCCAGAAGAACAAAATTGTTAGACCAGATCCAGAATACGTTACTTTAAACCAGACAAAAATATTACACAAAATTAAAATGGAGAAAACGACAGACTGGACACAACTTTCACGAAGAATCCGAGAGGCCATGAAACTAGCACAAGCACCACGAACACGGAAACACCGTTGGTGGAACCACACATGTGACCAAGCAATGGACCAACGAATCAGCGCATGGAAAAAATTTAGTTGCCATAAATCCCAAGAGAATTGGATGAACTTCTTGAAAACACAGAAGCAATCAAGCAAAATCATTCGCAGTGAAAAACGACAGTATGACAAACGGCGACTGACAGAGATCGAATCGGACTTCATGAAGAACAATACAAGAAACTTCTACAGAACGTTCCGAGAAAATATGACTGGATATCAACCACCCAACTTGTGCTTCAGAAGACCGGATGGAACCCTAGAAACCAATACCAAAAACAATTGTGACATTCTGGCAAAGTACTTTGAAAAACTGCTCAACACGGACCCCCCCATGGAAGAAATGATGACAGAAACGAGCACATACAATCCAGATAGTGAACCTCCAACTCTAGAAGAAGTTAAAGAAATAATAAAGTCACTCAAGAATCGTAGAGCACCAGGAGAAGATGGCATCATCGCGGAAATCTGGAAGTTACAAGACCCAGAACTCACCAAAGACATCCACAGGATCTTTGAAGACATCTGGAAGACCATGAAAATTCCTGACGACTGGAAAACTGCCCTAATACACCCACTACACAAAAAAGGTGACAAGACTAACCCGAACAACTACAGAGGAATATCCCTACTACCGGTCACATACAAGATCCTCTCTAAAGCTTTACTGAACAGACTAGAATGCCAAACCGACCACTTGATTGGGGAATACCAAGCAGGCTTCCGTAAAGGGCGGTCATGTGCAGAACAAATTTGGAACCTGAAAATGATTTTACAACACAAACAGAAACTGATCATTACCTTTGTTGACTTCAAAAAGGCGTACGACTCTATCGACCGGAAAACTCTCTTCAAAATTCTAGCAGAATACAAAGTAGACAACAAAACACGGGCTATCATAGAGCAAACTTTAACCAACACGACCTCCAAAGTAAAGTTCTGTGGGGAACTATCAGAGCCCTTTGAAATTCGCACAGGTGTCCGACAAGGCGATGGCCTCTCACCTCTCCTTTTCAATCTGGTGTTAGATAAGGTCATAAAAGAATGGGAAACATCACAACAGGGGATAACCTTAGGGAACCTACAGATTAAATGCCTGGCTTTTGCAGACGATTTGGCGATTGTCACGAAAGGTATAAAGGAAACAAAAGACGCTATTGAAAAACTGCACGAAATCGCTTCCAAAACTGGACTACAGATCTCTTACGAAAAGACACAGTTTATGAGCACAAAGAAACTCTCATCTCTGAACACAAAGTATGGCACGATTTACAAAACGGCAAACTTCAAATACCTCGGTGAAACACTACAAATGAGTGGACATAACAGAGACTCAAACGAAGAAAGAAAGACTAAACTGGACAAGGCATACAAAGTAGTGTGGAATCATTACAACAAGAAGTCTATCTCACAAAAAGCCAAATTACGCCATTACGACACGGTGGTGCTCCCCGAGGCACTATATGCAGCAGAGACCACACTAATCCTAGGGCATACACGTATCAGACAATTAGAAAAAGTAGAACGGAAAATACTTAGGAAAATATTTGGCGCAACTAACAACAATGGAATATGGATCAAGAAACCTACAGAGGAACTGTATAAACATACGGAGACAATCACAGAAAATATTAGAAAACGCAGACTACAATTATATGGACACCTATACAGAATGCCATCACACAGGCTGACCAAACAGATCTTTGACTGGGTAACCACTAGAAACAACAAATGGGTGGCAGAGGTAGAAAACGACCTGAACCAGCTCAACATAACAGCAGACACAATAAACGACAGAATAAAGTTCAGAAACATCATTAAGAAAAGTAAACTACATGAGATACAATGCGACAAACGAACAGGCATAAAATGGACCGAAGAACGCAAGCAAGATCACAGCCAGAAGATGAAAGAAATATGGGCAACCAAAAAGGCAATCAAGATGAAGCCGAAGACACAAAGCCGACAAGAAGCATGGACAGAGGACCGGAAACAGAAACACAGCGAGCGAATGAGGGAAGTTTGGGCAGCAAGGAAGACAGCAAAAGGAACTGGCCATGTAGTTTAGTCCAAATGCGCTCTTTAAGGGCAAAACACCAATAATATATATATATATATATATATATATATATATATATATATATATATATTAGTTCCTGACATCTAGTCTTACAAATTTACTGTCTCTGATGGATGTACGTCCAGATCATCCGCTCTCAAAACTCCGCCATTTCTCTCCTCACATTAACCACTGCTGGCGACTCACCTCCAACTGCGCAACGCTACGCTCTGTTCACATCCAACTGCCCAACACTACAATAGCGAATATTACAACAATTCACATTAAACAGTTGATTCCGTAGCGGTCACGCGGTTCCACACTGAAGCGCTTAGAACCGCACGGCCACACCGGCCGGCACTGTGCATGCAGTACACGTGAGGTGCCTAGTTGTTTCCACTGCCCTGTGTGGAATACATAGGTTTTGTACACTTCACTAACCTGCTGTCTTCATGATGATGATGTCCCCAGCGCAGAAAACAGTGCGCAGGTCGTGGATTCATTTTCTTGAGGCTGAAATTAACTTCGCAAGGAACTCCTGATACGAATAAACTTTAAATCATTTGGGATGCCACTCGCGTTTTATTGATATAGACACGAGAAACTATTCGTGATCACAACGTATTGAACATATCTTTCCACAGTCATTATATCTGGATAAAAAAAACATGAAATACCTCCTGCCACAGACAACATGTCTGTGTACTGGAACCGTCAGAACTGGAGAATAAAATTACATGAATCAAATACTACTGTTACAGACAGCATATCTGTACCTACCGATGGTCGGAACTGTAGTAAATAAAATTGCATGAAACAATTACTGCTATAACAGACAACATGTCTGTCTACTGGAACGGTCAGAACTGGAGAGCCGGACTGACCAAGACACTTCGCGTGCCAAGCCAGCAAGGCGTGACCCGAACGCCTCCGAAGTGGATCGGCAGTAATATCGTCAATCTTTTGTTTTAGTAATACCTTGATTTTGATAAATTTGAAACGACTGATTGATAGCTTGCTTTTGAGAGATGTTTATTTAAAAAATGAAGTAATTTGGATGACAGGTTTAATTAATAATAGTAACCAAAGTTTAACGTTTTGGCGCCCTACCGCCGAACACAGCAGTCAATTACAGAGCAACAGCATCATGCAGGCGCTCTTTCTCACGGGAATGGTACCGAATCTAGCATCGGTCACCGGTTCCTCGTGCCACATTGTGTCATCTCTATGCTTCTTGCATCTCCACTGCCCTGGGAATAGCTTCCTGGAGCCTAATATGATGGCTGAATAAGCCAGAAATATTACACAATGGCAAGGAAAGCGTTTCTGAAGAAGAGGAATTTGTTAACATGGAGTATTGATTTAAGTGTCAGGAAGTCGTTTCTGAAAGTATTTGTATGGAGTTTAGCCATGTATGGAAGTGAAATATGGACGATAAATAGTTTGGACAGGAAGAGAATAGAAGCTTTCGAAATGTGGTGCTACAGAAGAGTGCTGAAGATTAGATGGGTAGATCACATAACTAATGAGGAGGTATTGAAGAGAATTAGGGAGAAGAGGAGTTTGTGGCACAACGTGATTAGAAGAAGGGATCGGTTGGTAGGACATGTTCTGAGGCATCAAGAGGTCACCAATTTAGTATTGGATGGTAGCGTGGAGGGTAAAAATCGTAGAGGGAGGCCAAGAGATGAATACACGAAGCAGATGCAGAAGGACGTAGGTTGCAGTAGTTACTGGGAGATGAAGAATCTTGCACAGGATGGAGTAGCATGGAGAGCTGCATCAAAGCAGTCTCAGGACTGAAGACCACAACAACATTAACACAATGGAGTATCTACCAGGTTTAGCTGCCATACGGTTGTTACACACTGGACCCCTGTTATTAGCTGCACTCTGATTATAACCATCCGGTATAATCTGAAAGCCACGTGACCCCTGGGATAGAGTACCGTTATATCATTAGAATCCGCCGACGTTCGTTCGCACTGGTAAGTTTGGCGGTCAGGCTGGGTCGCAGCCGGTGGTTTATCGCTGCCGCGATCAGGTGCATCCGTCCGTGTCGGACTGGACCGTACGAGACCGCATATCGAAGCTGGGCTCGTTAGCGGTCCTCCAGGAGGCGGCGCGACCGCAGCGCCGGCTGCCGGCTGGCTGCATAATTAACAGCCGGCGCCGCGGCCGCCACCGCAGACGGCCCAGCCGGCAGCCAGACGGCCGGCGTGGCGGCAGCTCCCCCCCCCCCCCCCCAACAGTGAGCCAACGGCGGCCAGACGCGTCTGCGGGTCGTAAACCGGCGCCGGCGACAAGTGCGGACACGCCGTAAAGCGCAGGCTTTGCGCGGCTCTCCGGCTCTCCGGCGCTCCCGTGACCCCTTCCTTCCCCGCGTGCCGCCACGCTCTCTGCCCGCACCCTTTGCTCCGCCGACAACTTGAACACCGCTACGCTTCTGCGAGTGTTACTTTAGGGCTTTTCTGCACTCGGGCACTGTGCGTGTAGTAACCAGATATACAGGGTGAACCAGAACTTACACCGACAAACTGCCAGAGATTGTTCAGGAATACCTTCTGCGTATCTTGGTCTCCAGCGGCTGGTTAAAGAGTTATTGGATTTTCATCTTGAGTAGTAATCGCTTCGTTGCTCTTGCAAACAATTTATTTAATGACCTGTTTCTTAGCCTAGAAGCCACATCACCATCTGTTAAATTACAAATAGAGTTCGCTATAATTGTGGTCGAATTACAGTTACAATCCATAGCGAGAAATGGAACAAATTTCTTACATGCTGAATCAAACATTAAAGCTGCAACATATACGCGACCGAACATACTTGTTTATGAATAGCCACGTGGGGTTAGCCGAGCGGTCTTAGGCGCTGCAGGCATGGGCTGTGCGGCTAGTCCTAGCCGAGGTTCGAGTCCTCCCTCAGGCATGGGTGTGTGTGTTTGTGCTTAGGATAATTTAGCTTAAGTAGTGTGTAAGCTTAGAAACTGATGAACTTAGCAGTTAAGTCCCATAAGATTTCACAAACATTTGAACATTTTGTTTATGAATAAATGACGCTAATCGCGAGTTATCAGGTAAGCGAAAGTGTGCGATCATGGTTCCTCAAATGTACCTAATTTTCTGATGACCTGAGATGTTAAGTCCCATAGTGCTCAGAGCCATTTGAACAATTTTTTTGAAATGGAAATGTGAGAGGTGTGAACAAGAACTCACGTATTAATAAAACGGCAATATGACCTAAAGAAATTGGAGTGACGTGGTCACATTCGTAGACAAAAACAATTACAACCCTTGCACGAATAACGTAATAGAACAATTACGGGTGACAAAGAATAATGAGCAGAATATAACTCGACTTTTCGTACGTTAATTAGGCATCTACTGAGAGTAATACTGGCAAAAATCATTATAAGAGTATAAACTTATAAATTACTATTTGAGAAGTGCTTACTTGCCGGCCGGAGTGGTCGAGCGGTTCTAGGCGCTTCAGTCTGAAACCACGCGACCGCTACTGTCCCAGGTTCAAATCGTGCCCCGGGCATGGATGTGTGTGTTGTTCTTAGGTTAGTAAGGTTTAAGTAGTTCTAAGTTCTAGGGGACTGATAGCCTCAGAAGTTAAGTTCGATAGTGTTCAGAGCCATTTGAACCATTTTTGTGTGCTTACTTGAGCATATTACAGTACAGAAGTGATAAGTAAACAAAGGGTACTACTGAACATTTTAGTGAACAACTGTAACATACCGCTTAAATAGTAGAGACCTGACTAACAGTACATTTTTATCCACTCTGTGTCAAGAGGAATCCAAACCATTCTATTTGTTTGTCTCCTAATCCTGGTCACCTTTGTGTCTTTAGTACAGTGAAAATAGTGCACAACGGTGCAAAAGGCGACGGTATGCCCTATGTATGTTGATTGGAAGGAAACTAGTTTCATTCACTCACGATTTACGGTATTTGCTACTGTCAACAATAATGCCGTCTCTGCCCTTCGCCTTCATGTTAGCGTTCAGTACTTCACTGTTTTACGTCTACACCTCCGTGATTATTCTGAAATTCACAATGAGAACATGGCAGACAGTTTGTAGAACCATCTTCAAGCTATTTCTCTAAAGCTCCACTCTTGAAGGGCGCCTGGGAAAAATGAACACATAAATTTTTCCGTGAGAGATCTGATTTCTCTTATTTCACTACAATGATCAGTTCTTCCTGTGTCGGTTGGACTAAAAGAATATTTTCCCACTCTGAAGAGGCCGCTGTAGACGAAATTTCGTGGGAACATACTGCTGCATCGAAAAACCCTACTATTTTATCATAATACAAAGTGAGCTTCCATTCTTTGAACTTTTCCGATGTCCTCCGTAAATTCTATCTGTGACGGAAGCCGGGACGTCCAGCAGTACTGCAGAAGAGCGCGTACTAACGTAATGTAGGCAGTCCGTTTAGTGGAGCTGCTGCATTTTTCTAAGTGTTGTGTCAATAAATCGCTGTCTAGGCTTCGCTTCTCCCATAACATTTGAACGTTATAATTTACGTTATTCGTAATTGTAATCCCTACGTACTTAGCTGACTTCATAGCCTTTAGATTTGCGTTATTTATCCTGTACGAGAAATCTAGCGAATTCTTTTTGCTACACATTTATATGTCATCACACTTTTCATTAGTTATCATATTGCCACGTTTCGCATCATACAGATATATTGTCTAAATCGTTTTCCTGTTATTACTTTTGATCATCTGATGACTTTACAAGACGGTAGATGACAGCTTCATCTGCAAAAAATCTAAGAGGGCTGCTGATATTGTCTTCGAAGTCGTTTATGTACATCAGGGGCAGTAGAAGCCCTAATACATTTCCTTGGGAAAGTCAGATATTACTTCTGTTTTACTCATTTCCTTTCCGTTAATTGCTGCGAACTGTGACCTTTCTGATAGGAAATCACGAATTCAGTCGCTTAACTGAGACGTTACTACATAGGCACGAGATTTTATTGGAAGTCTTTTGTAAGGAGCGGTTCAAAAGCTTTCGGGAAATCCAAAGAATCAGTCTGACGTCCTGTGTCGATAGGATACTTTATTCTTGAGAATAAAGAGCAACTTAGGTCTCACAGGAACGATACTTTCTGAATCCGTGTTGGCTTTGTGTCAATAAATCGTTTTCGTTGCCGTAATTTATAATGTTCGAACACAGTATATGTTCCACAATCCAATTGTAAATCGACGTTACCGATATGGGTCTGTAATTTAGCGGATTCCTCCTATTTCCTTTCTTGAGTACTGGTGTAACCTGTGTAATTTTCCAGTCTTTACGGACGTTTCTTTCGGCGAGGGCGCGGTTGTATCTAAGTGCCGGCCGGTGTGGCCGTGCGGTTCTGGGCGCTTCAGTCTGGAACCGCGTGATCGCTACGGTCGCAGGTTACAATCCTGCCTCGGGCATGGATGTGTGTGATGTCCTTAGGTTAGTTAGGTTTAAGTAGTTCTAAGTTCTAGGGGACTGATGACCACAGATGTTAAGTCCCATAGTGATCAGAGCCATTTGACCCATTTGTATCTAAGTATAGAGCTATTGCATGGGTATACTCTGAAAGAAGCCTAACTGGTATACAATCTGGGCCAAAGGCCTTACGTTTCGTAAGTGATTTAAAATGCTTCGCTGCACCTAGGATATCTACTTCTTAGGTACTCATGTTGACAGTTGGTCTTGATTCTAATTCTCGAACATATGCTTGGTCTCCTTTGGTGAAGGGATTTTAACAGACGTGTTTAGTAACTCTCCTTTAGTGGCACTGTCATACTAACAATGCCTTTACTTTCGCGATGTAATTATTGATTGTGTCTTCTCGTTGGTGTACTTTACAAACGACCAGAAAATTTTTAGATTTTCTGTCAGATTTCGCTGTCGAAACTATTACAAGCGTCTCACATTCAACTTTTCCCTATATTTCGATCTCCTGGAATGCTTTGCCAATCCTTAGGATTTTGCGTTCTTTTAAATTTCGCACACCACAGCATTCTGGCCCGTAAAGCGTGACATGGGAAATCAGTACCATCTCCTACTAAGCCTATTTATTTGTTATTGATTTATTGAACATGTAGGCCACAATCTATCAGTTGCAATCGGTACTATTTCTGTCTCGGGTTCCTTCTCGGGCAGTGCTAGTTCTACGTTAACAATGATACACATTACAGATAGCTTTACTGATGAAAAGCTACAGGTATGGTTTCACTGAATGAACATGAAGAGCGGAAGAACGACGCTTCTGCTGAGCGGTTCCTGTAGCGGCCAAATCACATTCCATTGGCATCCGTATTAGACTTCCACGAGAATCCGAATATTTGTTGTTTTGTCAATTGCATATTACAGTAGCTTTCGTAGTTGTGAAAGTTCTTGCACAGACTCGAAGTTAAACGGAACAACAAACAGAATAAACCGTAATTACATTAATACTGTTTAGCAAGCAGACTGTGGCCGTGGGTCCCTTATAACAAAATACTCAGGAGATATCGATGAACAACCTCTGCTATGTTGCCTAAGACGCAAATTTCTGTTCCTTTTCGTTTTTGGTTCTCTATCCAATCTCCTACACATTTGGACTTTAATATCCCTTCCTTCTATCTCTAGTATTTCGAGTGTTGTCATGATGATTGTATTAATTTCAGTTTATTCCAAGGAGATCAGGTGTCCTGTCTTTGTTGATTGTGTCTTCAGGTCTTTGCTTTGTACAGCGGCTGTGTCTAGCGAATCCCAAAAAAATGCGAAATTTTCTGCAAATCTCCAGGTAATCAACTATCAACTTCATGTTTCTGTAGCCAATGCATTTACAGGGCATCTGGTTCGGAGCTGTCCTTGAAGTAACCAACTTTTAACAGCTCGTCGGGTCACTGTTTTGCCATCTACTACTAGGAGGTTAGAGAGGTTACGATTTTGTGATATTAAGTGATAAATTAAAGCTGGGTGCGAATTATCCCTCGGCTAATGTCTGAAGTCCTACAATAAAATAAGATCGGCTCAGAAATGTATAATTCAATTACGAAGTGCACACGAGCTTGACGTAAGGTAGGCTGGTTACTCCACGATTAGCGCTCGTGACCAGGGTTAGAGGCAAGTACAGCCAACTGTGCAACACCCTTTGTAAAAGTTGTCAAAATAAACGATGGACTGTATCAGATTTTCTTTGTGACATTGTGCAGAGGCGTCATCCACTAGGCCCCTCTGTAAAATATTTGGCCTTGCCAATACAATATGACAAACACACAAGTCCGAATAAATAGACAGCACATACATAATTAAGGTAAGAACGACAAAATTCATAACTTCAATGCAGATGCACGCCAAGCTGTAACTATCACAGGAATCGCCGAATGACGATAATGGGCAAGTGGCATTAATTAGTAGTTTTCGGATAAGTTGAGATTTTGTGGTATGACGGGATGCGTGCTAAAGTAGTCGGTGGAGTTGCAATGAATGCTGTGCTTAGATAGGATAGTGGTCAGCACTTGTGCCTAGTAATAAGGAAATCTTGGTTAGAATTTCGGTCTGGCAACAAGTTTCAACTTTCCTCGTTGATCTTCACCAATGCTCACTGCCAGAAAGTGTCCCTAATTCCTTTGTGTCTCGGTTAAAATTATTGTTGTTACTTCTGTGCTGTGAGCTGCTGTAATTTCAGAGTTTTGGAGTAGATAATTAATTGGAAGAAGCTCAGTATTGTGTGTGGGCAGTTTTGATATAAAATATTCATTTAGACACATGTTTTCAAGTCTGACAAATAATCTTCACTTTGGAACGACTGTTTATGAAATAGACAGTCCATGAAGAGTAAGCTACACAACCATACAAATGTCACTGCTTGTTTTTCTGATTCTTGCAGCTCTGTTTATCGGAGCAAAGGTGAACGTAAATTTATATAAATCAGCTTTGTACACAGCTCATACAAACACTCAGCCAGATCAGTTTCTTTCTTTTAAAATGAAGATACCAAATCCTTGGCAGTCCGAGCTCCGTTTTTACACAATTTCCACTTAGACAGAATATTTGGTCTCGTTGGCACTAAAAGTCTTTCCCAGTCAAAAAGATCGAAGGGGGACTGTTCTTCAGCTTCTATGTGAAGTTTTCACCCAAGTAGTACCGCTTGATTATGTAATTATTATTTCTATTCACGCGCTCTGCCACACAAAATAATTAACCCTGCGGATTTTCAGGTCTTTTTCCACAAAAACAGAAACCTTGCACCCCATCTCTCAGAACAACTTCCACATTCCACTACTAAAGCATGTTTTTTCAACTTTTTTCTAGAATTTCGTCACTAAATTTGCGTATACATACATAAAATTTTCTCCCTGGTCATTGCACTCAGATTACATGAAATATATATCTACAAAAGTCATACACAATAAAGTCTCTATCTCAAGATATTTGCTCTTTACAAGCGACGCCATTTGATGAGTGAGAGAAATTTTCCTAAGGCGTCGATTATCAGTGCCAAATTCTGAGATTCGTCAATAACAGGAAATTTCTGTACGATTTCGTTCCATCAACGAGCGAGGCAGCGGTGGACCCACTCCTGCCCAATGGCGACTACCGTTCTCCTTTGGTGCAGTGAAACCTCAGTTACTTTCTTCCCTCGGCTCAACGTATTTGTACGCAGCATTTTAACAGAATGTGTTTTACTCGTATTTCCTGGCAAGAGGGTAGCGCTTGGATTACACGAGGATTAGCTCCCTTGTTTAAGTGATGAAGGGGCGAGTGCGGCGCGGATTAAAATTCTGTGCTTCGTTATGTTTCCTCTCTTAATTTTTTAGAGAGAGGCACCCTGCATGCTCCGGCTACGTTGGTTGCGAAAGTTAAATCTTACAAAGCGTGTTAACAAATACAGAGCTGGATGTATTAATTTTCATCTTCCAATGTACAGCAATTCATTGGACAGTTTCATGTGGATTACGTGCAATTTGTTTCTTCTCCGATAATTTCTTTGGAACATAACATAAATTGTAAGGCCCAGCTACTTAAGAGAGTCATTTCGTAAATGCGCAGCACATTATATGGTACCGACTATTCGCAAACAAATACTAGATCTTAATCTGGTACACACCAACCTGATCAAGGTTGGGTCCAAAACTGAAACTCATAGCTTGTAATACTATGACATCAGAAAATATTATTTGGCTTTTGCTTAACTGCTACTTTGAAACTTTTAGTTTCATTTGCTGTCAGTTATTAGTTTCTGTAGCCACATATTATTCAAGATTGTTGCTTGACGTGAATTATGTCAATGACATATCGTTTATTTCTGTTTATTTCTGTATTCTTTCCCAGATACCTTCAACAACTGTCACAGTGTTTTTATTTTCCTTGTTTAACATAAGCCCTGCCCTTCTTGCGCTGCACCTCTGCAATGAGACGTAAGCCCTTATTTCAATTATATTAATGCCTGATGAAAATCAGCTCGGCTGCATTATTACACATTTACTGTGCTACGACCAGTTTCTTTCGTAGAACTTAGGCAGACTGCTTATGAGCATTGTTTTTGGATTTGCTGTTCAACATTACATACGACAAACAGACTATTTGTGTCATAACTCTATACCCACTCAGCAGCCTGAGAATGTTCTATGAACTAAATCGGTCGGAACACAATAAAAGTGGTATTAATGTAGCTCAGGTGGTTATCATTAATCATTAACGCTAATGACAGCAGTGGTGGTCACCACAATTAAGACTATTCCTTAATTATATTGGATTTCTTTTTTGCCAAATTATGTTTTACTTCTCTTTCAACAAAAGTTTCGTGAATGTGAAGAAAAATAACAGAAGGTATGAAATTGTATATCGTCCTATATTTAGCGAAAATTTTTGTGAGAAAGAGCTTCAAAATTTCAGAAATTCGTGCATTGATGAGATAGAGCGTGAAAATATGTTCAAAACCAATAGGAAGCAATCTCTTACCAAAAATTGTAGAAAAGGTGTATGTTTAGAATTTGTTTACGAGAATGGGAGTGTACCAGTAGTTATTGCAAAATAATTCCAATTACTCAGAAAATGAGGATAGTATATTATGATGGCATTATATCGTTAAATCTCAAGTAATCAAGAATACATAGGTAAACAGATATTGAAAATATGAGTAAGATAGAACAAAACATAATACGAACTCAGCAATTCCGCTATTGTACTGAATGAGAACGTCTCTAGAAAACAATATCACATGCATGAAATAGACAGAATTCAATAAAAATTACTTGCAGATGATGTCAAGGTTGTACAACAGAAACTGCAAAATTATTTACAGTGTGTCTCACAAGAAAGACGATATCCAAAAGCAGGAGCAATACTGCAACTATTCTGAATCTCAAGAATGAACACGCAAATTAAATAAAAACTATTGACATGTCGGCCTTCTCTTGTTGTTGTTGTTCACCATGAATTCTGATCCCACTCTTGAAACTTCCTTTTGTTTCCGTAATTGCTTCTTCAAAGTGTAGATTTAACAGTAGGGGCTGAAAACTACTTCCCTTTCGTTCATCCTTTTCAAATCGGAGCATTTCGATGTCAGTCTTCGGTCTTAATGTTCCCTGTTGTATCTTGTATATTGCCCGTGTTCCCCTATAGCTTATCCCTATTTACCGTAGAACATCGAACATCTTGCACCATTTTACGTTGTCGTACGCTTTTTCCAGATCGACAGTTCATATGAAGGCTTCTTGAGTTATATTCAGCCCAGCTTCCAATATTAACCGCAACGTCAGAACTGTTTCATCGGTGCCTTCACCTTTCACAAGGGCAAACTGATCGTCATCCAACAGATCTTCGTTTTTCTTCTCCATTCTCCTGTAGGATATTCTTGTCAGCCGTGGGATGCACGAGTTGATAAGCCGATTGTGAAATAAATCAAGCACTTGTCGGGTCCTACTAGTTTCGAAAATGTGTGGATGATGTTCTTTTTTTGCCACCAAATGATTTGGATATTCCGAGGGACTATTATCGAAGCCTTTTGCCTTAATTGATCTAAAGTCATCCAGAGAAAAATTCTAATATAGTAGGACGACCTATCTCTTCCCAGTCTACTCCTGTTTCTTCTTCTTTACGTCATCAGACAAGTCCTCAGAGAAAAATTCTAATATAGGACGGCCTATCTCTTCCCAGTCTACTCCTGTTTCTTCTTCTTTACGTCATCAGACAAGTCCTCAGAGAAAAATTCTAATATAGGACGACCTATCTCTTCCCAGTCTACTCCTGTTTCTTCTTCTTTACGTCATCAGACAAGTCCTCAGAGGCCTACAGTATACTCTTTCCACCTATTCTCTCTCTCTCTCGTTTTCATTTAATAGTGGAATTCCCAATGCATTCTTAACGATACCGGCCTTGCTTTTAGTTTCACCGTAATCTGTGTTGACTTTTCTTTATGCGGAGTCAGTCTTTCCCACAGTCACTTCTTTTTCGATTTATTCACAATTTTCCTTTAGCAAATTCTTCTTAACGTCCAGAGTTACCCTTTTTATCTTATTAGTCAGTTGTTTGTTTTTGTGAATTCCTGATTTTCCCTGAACAGTTTCGCTCTATCTTCTCTCATTGATCAATGAATTTTTACTTCTTATACCCACTGTTTCTTCGTAGTTTTTACCTTTGTTTTCTTGCAACGTCTGTAATTGCTCTATTTAGAAATGTCCATTGCTCCTTCAGTGAACTGCCAACTGAGCTATTCCTTATCGCAGTACTATAACCTCATAGAACTTCATGTGTATCTCTTCCTTCCTTAGTACTTTCGTATCCCACTTCTGTCGTCAAGTATTCTGACTGCTCTCTTAAGCTATAGACCACTTTTGATCGCTACTAAACAGTAATCTGACTCTATATCTGCTCCTGGGTACACCTTACAACCCAGTATCTGATTTTGGAATCGGTGCTTGACAAAGACGTAATCTAATTCCAGTCTGCCAGTATCGCTGTTAGTAGCTGAAATTTATTGCAGAAATCAGTCCTTCTCCTCTATCATTTCTACTACCAAGCCCATATTTTCCAGTAACCCCTTCTTCTACTCCTTCCCCTATAACCGCGTTACAATCGCCCACGAATGTTTTCGTCTCTCTTTGAATTACCAGTCCAGTATTCTCATACAGTTTCACGAACTCTTCATCTTCTGCTTGCGGTATCGACCTGTATACCTGACCTACTGTTGTCAACTGACCTCTTTTTGTAGTCAAATTGTATCTCAAATCATTTTCTCCCCTATTCTATTCAGCAACTTTTCATTAGTTACACTATATAACCATCCGATATTCAGCATTCGTGTGTAGCACCACTTTAAAAATTCGTCTATTCATTGAACTATTTCCCTTCCATTGTCAGTCTAGGTTCTACATCCCCTCTACTTCCGTCAACATCAGTTATTTTACGGCCCAAGTAGCAAAACCTCATATACTGCTGTTAGGGATCCATTTCTTAATCTAAGTCCGTCAGAGTCACCTGATTTAATTCGACAGCACTCTATTACACGTTTTGCCATTTCTAATGTTTGTCTTATATGCTCGAGGCAACATTGCCCATCCTGTTCAACTGCGCTTCCAAATCCTTTGCTGTCTTTGACATGCTACAAATGTCATCTGCGGACCTCAAAGTTTTTTTTTTTTCTTTTCCAACTCTTCCTGTGTATTCTTCCGTAGCTTTTTTTTAGCTTGCTCGATATTCAGATGGAACAACAGGAGGGATTGGTTAGAATCGTGTCTCACTCCCTTCTCAACCACTGTTTCCCTCTTGTGCCCTTGGAATCCTACAACTGCCGTATCGTTTTTGTGCAGTTTATAAGTATCCTTTCGGTCCCTGTAGTTAACCCCTGCTGCCTTCACAATATCTAAGACGGTATTCGAGCCGGTATTGTTAAAAGCTTTCTTAAGCCTACAAAAGTTATAAACATAGGTATGGCCTCGTCTTACATATCTTCCTAGATACGTCGTAGTATTAGTATTGTCTCACTTATTCCAAGCATTTCTCCGAAACAGAAACTGATTCTCCTCGAGGTCAGCGTCTGTAAATATTTCGTGTCAATATTTTGTAAGTTGACTCATAAAACTGGTGTTAATATTCACACATGTCAGCAACCACTTACTTTGGAACTTTTAGATTCTTCTTGAAGGTTGAGTGTATTTACCCTGCCTCGTGTAACTTCCAC
Organism: Schistocerca nitens; assembly: GCF_023898315.1. Taxonomy (NCBI): domain Eukaryota; kingdom Metazoa; phylum Arthropoda; class Insecta; order Orthoptera; family Acrididae; genus Schistocerca; species Schistocerca nitens. The sequence continues at coordinate 313,852,771 of NC_064621.1, read as the reverse complement.
ATTAGGTAGAATGATTTTATTATGGGTGGTTCTCCCAAGGCTACCGATAGTTAGATATGTCGTCTACTCAAGGGGCCTTGCTTCGACTTAGGTATTTCAGTGCTCTGTAAAATTCTTCTATTACTGTCATATCTCTCATCTCCCTTTCCTCTACATTCTCTTCCTTTTCTAGAATAATAGCTTCAAGTTCATTTTCCTTGTATGTTCCCTATTTACATTCCTTCAACTTTTCATCTTGCCATTCTTTGGCTGATATAAGTTTTCCTTCTGAGCTCTTGATAGTCATACAGCTGTATCTCTATTCTCAAGAACGCTCTTTCATTTTTCTATAGGAGGTACCTATTTTCCCCTAGTTATTAATGGTTTGTAGGTTTACGTTTGTCCTCTAGCTATTCCTGCTGAAGAGTTTTGCTCTTTCTGGCAGTCTCAGTTATTAGCCGTTTGTATTTCCCTCCGCTTGCCTAATTTGCTGCATTTTTGTACTTTGTCTTTCATCAATATTTTTAAATTGAGTTTCTACTGTGATAGCCAAGAATTTCTTCTACGTCATGTACTTTCACTTATTTCATCCTCTGTTGCCTTCACTGTTTTATCTCTCATAGCTACCCACTCGCCTTAAGCAGTATTCTTTGCCCCTTTTTTAGTCAATCCTCAACCGAGGCTTCCTTTAAAACTCCCAAAACCACTGGTTCTTTCAAATTATCCATGCCCCTTCACCTTAATTTCCCATCTTTTTGTATATTATTCCGTTTTAGTATAAGTCATAAGCACCAGTTTATTGTCAGAGTCAATATATGCCCCACGAGTTGTTTTTCGGTTTGATATCTGGTTCAGGAATCTCTGCCTCACAATTTCAAAATCAATCTGAAACTAGCCAGTGTCTCTAAGTCTCTTCCACATATACTACCGTCTGTGAAAAATTCCAGCAAGCGACTTCCTTTTTCAATTCATTCCTCCAGTGCATATCCTGCTATAATATGTCTTTCCGTACCGTTGGGTACTATCAGATTTGAGACACCCATCACGATGAAATTTTCTTCCCCATTAACTATGTGAATAATTTCTCTTATCTCGTTATACATTGCCCCAGTCTCTTCATATTCTGCAGAGGCAGCTCGTAAAAATACTTTTATCCCTGAGGTGAATTTTGCCTTGTATCTGTCTTGACTAAGATGGTGTACTCATTACGCTGCTCATGGCAGCTTCCCTGCATTTCTGTTCTCTTATTCATTATAACATTTACCTCAGCATTACTCTTATAAGTTTTTGTATTTATAACCATGTACTCATTTGACCAGAAGTCCTGTTCATCCTGCCACCGAACTTCACTAACCCCACTGTATGTAAATTCTAGTTATGCATTTCCGTTTTTGTACTTCCTTACCTACCTACCTACCCGATTAAGGGATCAAATATTTCATGCTCCGACACGTATGGTACTAGATTGTTTTTTTATGTTGAAGACGTCCTCATGGGTAGTCCTCTTCCGGAGATCAGAATGTGACCCAATACGATACCATCATTTCACCATACAGTGGATGCGCGTATCCTCGGGAAAAGTAATGGCTGTAATTTCCCCTTCCTTTAAGCCGGTCGCAGCACCAACAAAGCAAAGACTTGTTCACTGATATTACAGGACTAGGTCAGTCAATCAAACTGTTGCCCCTGCAACAGCTGATAAGGTTAGTGCCCCTCTTCGGGAACAAAAGGTTGTCTGGCATCTCTACAGATACCACTACACTGTGGATATCCCTTCATTGTGGTTTCAACTACAGGACGGATATAAGCATCGTTGAGGCATTCAACGACCCCATGTCATCAACGTCTGTGATTCATGGGGTAGTCTTTCCTTAGTAACACAAAAATATTCATAAAAATTGTCATCTGCGTAGAAAAAAATATTAGAAAGTTGACTTTTTATAAAGCAAAGTACAATGGCTTCTTATGAAACAGTTATACCAAAGTGTACAATTTTGTAATCGTCGATGAAATCAAAGAACGTGTGAATGAGTATACATTAATATTCGTCTACGACTCATGGAGTTTGAGGACGTTTCCTCCTCAATGCCAACAATATATCTACTAAAATATTTAAAGAAACAAGGTGTAGGTTTCAAACATCTTATTTCATTTTCCTATGAAGCAATCGCAAAATTATCTGACAGTATTACCAACTTGGACTAGCCAGTAGTTAGACTTGTAAGCCAATGTAATCAGTGGATACGACCATTTAAGTCACATATCTTGAAACTCGGAAACTTACTCATCAAAACCTTCTCACTGACCTACACAAGAAGCAAGGTTTCACATTGCAAGTAAGGGAAAAAATCAGAAAATTCTAAAGTTAAAATTATGTCACACGAAAAATTTTTCTTTTGTTATTTTTCTCCAACCTGAAACATAAAATTGAAACATTCCTGAAAGTCTTGGAATTCCTGGGGACCGATATCCTGCCATTATTAATTTCGATAACAGCCAAAAATCGTCTATGTTCCCGAGTGTAGGGGTGAATGAAACGTTGTACATGAACGTTGTGCACGAGTCGCCCTTCCATCTGTCCGGTTTCTTAATATGGCTTTTATATTTTACTTAATGTTTGTATTGTAGACTGTTTATAGTTAATTACGAGGGGTGTTCAATAAGTAATGCACTTTTTTTATCTGCGCCAACTTCAGGTGAAAGAAATGAGGAATGTGTTGTGAGACATCGTGCAATATTCCAGCTTCAGCCCCTACTGGTCATGAACTTGCGACAAGTCGCGGCGCAATACGTAGCATTCAAAATGGCGACTATAAGAGAGGAGCGTTCCTAGCAGAGAGATATCGTTGAACTTCTTTTGGCGGAAAATCAGAGGATCGCACATATTCATACGTGCTTTCAGAATGTCTACGGAGACCAGGCAGTGAACAAAAGCACGATGAGTCTGCCCACCAAGGCGAGCTCACAAAACTTCATAGGACCGCTCTTCCTCACCCACTCTATGTTCAGACCTCGTAGTTTACGACTTCCATGTGTTTGGCACAATGAAGGCTGAGTTCCATGGGTAATGTGGAGGTTATTTCTGCAGCAAGAGGTTGTCTCTGACGTCGACCAGTAGAGTGGTGCCATACAGGCATACATGCCCTGCCAGTAAGGTGGCGTCAGGCCGTAACACTGAACGGGCATTATATTGAAAAATCGAATTTTGTAACCGAAAGAGTGGGGTGTATTGGAGTTCTGAATAAAAAGAATCTGTTTTCATAAAAAATTTACTTCATTAGTTGTTGAACTCCTCTCGTAATTCATGCCATATTCTACGCCCTACGATAAATAAATAAATTCTCTTTAGACGTATTGATTCTACACTTCTTTAGTATTATTACAGTGAAATTATCGTCTACTTTCAAAATGTATGCGTCAAGTTTCTCTAGTAGTAGTACTACTTTTGCTGTACCAGGATGAAACTATACAAATTCTTTAATACAGTGGTTCACACATATGATCTATTAATACGTATTTTTCCAGAATTCTCTGTAGATGGATCTAAGATTTCCCTCTATTTTTGCTGAAATTTCTTCATCTCCTTCACTTCAAGGAATTATGTTTTGATTTCTGTTTAGCCGTCTCTCATAGTATTCCAGGATCACGTTTTCCTTTTGATTTATGGTCAAATATTTGTTTCTCTTGCTTCAGGCATCTTATCCTTAGTTCAACGCATTTTACTCTCTTTCGTTTCATCAATGCGTCAACTAAATAAATTCACAACACACTCTGATGCCTCAGTGTAGTACAGAGTCGCGTACACGGTCTAGTGTGATACCACCTCTAGCCCCTTCAGCTATTCTACTTTACGTTTTAATTCTTCAAAGGTCACAACTTACTTTTAGTGTCTCGCAGCATCGATGTTGTGAAGGATTTCTTCTCTTATCTCGCAGTCTCCGCTTCACTGGAATTCATCTAAAATTTCTCATATTCAACAGTCCACTCGGGAATGTATTCCTTCTGGTAACCACTAGGGATGACTTTTTTGTGATACCGCTTCAGTTCCTCCATAACAAGTATTTTTAATCAGTTAACGGAGAACGCCGTCCAGTCAGTTTTCATTAAAAATTCAGCCTAGGTCATTGACAATATACACTCCCGGAAATGGAAAAAAGAACACATTGACACCGGTGTGTCAGACCCACCATACTTGCTCCGGACACGGCGAGAGGGCTGTACAAGCAATGATCACACGCACGGCACAGCGGACACACCAGGAACCGCGGTGTTGGCCGTCGAATGGCGCTAGCTGCGCAGCATTTGTGCACCGCCGCCGTCAGTGTCAGCCAGTTTGCCGTGGCATACGGAGCTCCATCGCAGTCTTTAACACTGGTAGCATGCCGCGACAGCGTGGACGTGAACCGTATGTGCAGTTGACGGACTTTGAGCGAGGGCGTATAGTGGGCATGCGGGAGGCCGGGTGGACGTACCGCCGAATTGCTCAACACGTGGGGCGTGAGGTCTCCACAGTACATCGATGTTGTCGCCAGTGGTCGGCGGAAGGTGCACGTGCCCGTCGACCTGGGACCGGACCGCAGCGACGCACGGATGCACGCCAAGACCGTAGGATCCTACGCAGTGCCGTAGGGGACCGCACCGCCACTTCCCAGCAAATTAGGGACACTGTTGCTCCTGGGGTATCGGCGAGAACCATTCGCAACCGTCTCCATGAAGCTGGGCTACGGTCCCGCACACCGTTAGGCCGTCTTCCGCTCACGCCCCAACATCGTGCAGCCCGCCTCCAGTGGTGTCGCGACAGGCGTGAATGGAGGGACGAATGGAGACGTGTCGTCTTCAGCGATGAGAGTCGCTTCTGCCTTGGTGCCAATGATGGTCGTATGCGTGTTTGGCGCCGTGCAGGTGAGCGCCACAATCAGGACTGCATACGACCGAGGCACACAGGGCCAACACCCGGCATCATGGTGTGGGGAGCGATCTCCTACACTGGCCGTACACCACTGGTGATCGTCGAGGGGACACTGAATAGTGCACGGTACATCCAAACCGTCATCGAACCCATCGTTCTACCATTCCTAGACCGGCAAGGGAACCTGCTGTTCCAACAGGACAATGCACGTCCGCATGTATCCCGTGCCACCCAACGTGCTCTAGAAGGTGTAAGTCAACTACCCTGGCCAGCAAGATCTCGGGATCTGTCCCCCATTGAGCATGTTTGGGACTGGATGAAGCGTCGTCTCACGCGGTCTGCACGTCCAGCACGAACGCTGGTCCAACTGAGGCGCCAGGTGGAAATGGCATGGCAAGCCGTTCCACAGGACTACATCCAGCATCTCTACGATCGTCTCCATGGGAGAATAGCAGCCTGCATTGCTGCGAAAGGTGGATATACACTGTACTAGTGCCGACATTGTGCATGCTCTGTTGCCTGTGTCTATGTGCCTGTGGTTCTGTCAGTGTGATCATGTGATGTATCTGACCCCAGGAATGTGTCAATAAAGTTTCCCTTCCTGGGACATTGAATTCACGGTGCTCTTATTTCAATTTCCAGGAGTGTAGTATTATTGGGATAATGATGTCAAGTTCAGTGAGACCTCGACCATACTGCGTGTGTGGAAAATCAACAGAACTTTAAACATGCCTGCTGTTGGACCGGAGGACAGAAATCAGAGGTCAGGGTTATACTCCTGTTGCCAACCTGCCGATCGCAAAGTACCTCGATCTCTAGTGTCAAACACAACGTGTATGGAGTGCTCCTCGGATCAGTCAACCGGAGCATTAACATCGTAATCGTTTCCTTTATATTTCCAACACTGATGATGACTGTTGAAGTCTCCGAGATAAACTGCTTTTTGATCGGCGATCAATACATATTTTAGCCAGGTGCAAGCGAGAGACTTGTAGACGTTACCAACAGAGTTATCGCGAATGTCCACAATTTCTTCGGTATGGTTGTCACGAGAATTGGACATAAGAGGCACGTTTTCAGTATTTGATAGCACGTATGTCGCTAAGCCGTAGGCCTCGGTCGTATGTGACAACGAGCAAATCAAAGAGACCGACTCCGACGTCGACCAGTAGAGTGTTATTGCCCATTGAGATATATTTTTATTTGGATTTAGAGTGTGTGCTGTAAGGCGACAAGCCCTGTATCATTGTAACTTAAAGTTTTTTCTTAGGAATTGCCATTTGTCTGCGCTTTTTCTCTTTATATTAATGTGTCAAACTCGCAGAATGGTTCCAAGCCTCTTTGACGCATGGTCCTTAGATGTCCCATTTGTCGATTTCATGCCATGATAGGTGATGTAAGTGCAGGAGATCTCGCTGACTCTCTGACACCAGTTGTCCTATTTCATTTAGCACTTGTAGTATTCCACTGTGGACCGAAACTAGCCGTACATAAAGGAAAATATTACAAGGAAGACATAAAATCAGTTCGTGATTTCCTGAATCCGTGTCTGTTAAACAAAACCAGTGGATGGACCGCAGAAGAAAGCTACGAGAAGATTAAAAATTACTTAGAGTTTGTTTGGTAAACGATAGAAATTTTTCAAACCGAAAATTACAACTACTTACGAAGAATTACATGTTGAGAATCGCTAAAATACGAGAACCATCAAATTGACAGAGGAAAAGCAAGAGTTTAATACTGAATTATGACAGTAAAGAAAATGCAATGGAACTTGACAGTACGTATATATAAAAGTATGTATGGTAGATCCACCAAGGAAGTTCTTTAGTGGTTTCCAATATATAAAAAACATGAAGGATACGAGTTAAAAGGCTAAACTAGAAAAAAAGAGGAGCGGAGATGGACGATTTTAAGTGAAGTATGCAACTCACGGAAATGTGTTGAAGAAGCACTAACCCTCTAGCAGATGTCAAATAAGTGACGTGATGACGACAGCGAACTGTCAATCCTGAACTGTCTCCCACACCAAAACCTGCAGTGAGATCGGTATGAAACATACTGCATCGGCAGCCATAACTCCAGGGGAACAAACGTAAACGATGAGTAGTAAAACCTGCTCCACGGAACACAGGTAGAGCATTACTGTGAGCGTCTGCCGTGTAGAGCTCCCATGGGGCAGTCGGTAGACCGTTAGTTTGTCGTACTTAGCGTCCCGGGTTCGTGCCCTGCTCATGCCAGGTTTTGTACTGCAATAGGTCCACGCGTGAAACTGTTATATGTGACAGCATGTTGCAGACATGTAAAACGACTGTTCGTAATTTATAGCAATGTTCTATTGGCAGTACGCTTTCGCTTCGTTTATTTGAAAGTAGTATACATATAGAGTATATTTTCAGTTTCACAGAATAAAATAACAGATAGAACAGAATAATAAAGCATCACACATGCGGAAGTATTAATGGTAATAAAAATAATTGTTCTTCTTCTTAATATTATTACCGTTATTGCTACTGTTATTACTATTAATTTTCCGGCATTTGTTTTGCAGTTGTTTCTTTATTCATCTGCCCCGACTGTTTATGTTTATTCTGTAAAACTACAAATGAACTCTATAAGTCAGCTACTTCCAAATAAACGAAGCAAAAGCGGACTGCCAGTAGAACATTGCTATTAACTCCGAACAGTCCTTTTACATATCAGGAAAATATTGACCCGTGTAACGTTATCAAACCCATACAAACTACAGTACAAAACGTGGCATCTCAAGGGCTCGAACCCGCAACCCTTGGTACGAACACCTAACAGTCTGTCAATTTCCTTACGGGAGCTCTCCACGACAGGAACTCACAGTTACGCTTTGCCTGTGCTCCGTGGGCCAAGTGTTACTGGTTACTCACCGTTTACGGAAGTTCTCCTGGACGACAGCACATAGCACAAACTACGAGGGCAGTTCAATAAGTAATGCAATACATTTTTTTTCTGAAACAGGGGTTGTTTTGTTCAGCATTGAAATACACCAGGTTATTCCCCAATCTTTTAGCTACACAACACTATTTTTCAACGTAATCTCCATTCAATGCTACGGCCTTACGCCACCTTGAAATGAGGGCCTGTATGCCTGCACGGTACCATTCCACTGGTCGATGTCGGAGCCAACGTCGTACTGCATCAATAACTTCTTCATCATCCGCGTAGTGCGTCCCACGGATTGCGTCCTTCATTGGGCCAAACATATGGAAATCCGACGGTGCGAGATCAGGGCTGTAGGGTGCATGAGGAAGAACAGTCCACTGAAGTTTTGTGAGCTCCTCTCGGGTGCGAAGACTTGTGTGAGGTCTTGCGTTGTCATGAAGAAGTAGAAGTTCGTTCTGATTTTTGTGCCTACGAACACGCTGAAGTCGTTTCTTTAATTTCTGAAGAGTAGCACAATACACTTTAGAGTTGATCGTTTGACCATGGGGAAGGACATCGAACAGAATAACCCCTTCAGCGTCCCAGAAGACTGTAACCATGACTTTACCGGCTGAGGGTATGGCTTTAAACTTTTTCTTGGTAGGGGAGTGGGTGTGGCGCCACTCCATTGATTGCCGTTTTGTTTCAGGTTCGAAGTGATGAACCCATGTTTCATCGCCTGTAACAATCTTTGACAAGAAATTGTCACCCTCAGCCACATGACGAGCAAGCAATTCCGCACAGATGGTTCTCCTTTGCTCTTTATGGTGTTCGGTTAGACAACGAGGGACCCAGCGGGAACAAACCTTTGAATATCCCAACTGGTGAACAATTGTGACAGCACTACCAACAGAGATGTCAAGTTGAGCACTGAGTTGTTTGATGGTGATTTGTCGATCATCTCGAACGAGTGTGTTCGCACGCTCCGCCATTGCAGGAGTCACAGCTGTGCACGGCCGGCCCGCACGCGGGAGATCAGACAGTCTTGCTTGACCTTGCGGCGATGATGACACACGCTTTGCCCAACGACTCACCGTGCTTTTGTCCACTGCCAGATCACCGTAGGCATTCTGCAAGCGCCTATGAATATCTGAGATGCCCTGGTTTTCCGCCAAAAGAAACTCGATCACTGCCCGTTGTTTGCAACGCACATCCGTTACAGACGCCATTTTAACAGCTCCGTACAGCGCTGCCACCTGTCAGAAGTCAATGAAACTATACGAGACGAAGCGGGAATGTTTGAAAATATTCCACAAGAAATTTCAGGTTTTTTCAACCAAAATTGGCCGAGAAAAAAAAATGTGTTGCATTACTTATTGAACTGCCCTCGTACATCAGATTTTTGGTTGATATTCTGTCGGCACACAACCTGTCTCACGTATGGACATTTGAAATTAGAACTAAATTAATACCTTCAGTTGCTAACGGGCGTTGATAGATATCAACGGGGACATGTGAAAATATGTGCCCCGACCGGTAGTCGGACCTGCGATCTCCTGCTTACATGACAGTCACTCTATCCATTTGAGCCAACGAGGGCACAGAGGATAGCACGCCTGCAGGGACTATCTCGCTCACTCCTCCCGCGAGACCCACATTCTCACCTTGTATGTCCACATACTACATTCGTAGTGTCCCACCCCAACACACTTATTACCGAGCGAGGTGGCGCAGTGGTTAAACACTGGACTCGCATTCGGGAGGACGACGGTTCAATCCCGCGTCCGGCCATCCTGATTTAGGTTTTCCGTGATTCCCCTACATCGCTCCAGGTAAATGCCGGGATGGTTCCTTTGAAAGGGCACGGCCGACTTCCTTCCCAGTCCTTCCCTAATTCGATGAGACCGATGACCTCGCTGTCTGGTCTCCTTCCCCAAACAACCCAACCCAACACACTCATTATTCGTGGAAGACATTCTTACGAAGTCCGTAGGAGTTCGGGGAATATGTGTGCATCAGCACAGAAGAAAAAGGTCATGGCCGGTATTTCCAGAACTATATACTAATGTGGATATGGTGTCTGTTCTTCCGGACATGTCCCTGTTGACATCTATCAACGCCCGTTAGCAGCTGAAGGTATTACTGTAATTCTAATTTCGTTCTCGACAGCTGCAGGTCTTCAATGGTGTCTGTTCTTTCGGACATGTCCGAAAGAACAGACGCCATATCCATATGAGTATGTAGTTCTGGCAACACCGGCCATGACCTTCTTCTTCTGTGCGGATGCACACATATTCACCGAACTCTTACGGGACTTGGTAAGAATGTCTTCCGCGAGTACTGAGTGTGTTCGGGTCGGACACTACGAATGTAGTGTGTGGACATACATGGTGAGAATGTGGGTCTTCCGGGAGGAGTGAGCGAGATAGCCCATGCAGGGGCGCTATCCTCTGTGCCCTCGTTGGCTCTAAGGGAGAGGGTGTCTGCCATGTAAGCAGGAGATCCCGGGTTCGAGTCCCGGTCGGGGCACACATTTTCACCCGTCCCCGTTGATATCTATCAGCTGAAGGAATTAATGTAATTCTAATTTAGTTCTAGACAGCTGCAGGTCTTCATTGGTGTCTGTCTTCCGGACATATCCGGAAGAACAGACGCCATATCCGTATAAGTATTTGGAGATTCGGATGTCTGTAGGCTGACGCACACTCCAAGGATATGAAGATACTAGTTTGCTCTGTCCCCTATACAACCTGATGTCCCAATCTGAGCACCATCTGCTGAGATGGTTGCGCTTGGAACCCTCGCTGATCTTCACGAGTGTTTAACCACAGATGTGCAGTTGTGAATGACGATGGCTGTCCAACGCATACTGTTCCCGTCCATAGTGTATCATCATATGCCTCCACAGTTATCGGCTCTAAAAACAGAACTTTACGACTTTAGCCGGCCGGAGTGGGCAAGCGGTTCTAGGCGATACAGTCTGGAACCGCGCGACCGGTACGGTCACAGGTTCGAATCCTGCCTCGGCCATGGATGTGTGTGATGTCCTTAGGTTAGTTAGGTTTAAGTAGTTCTAAGTTCTAGGGGACTGATGACCTCAGATGTTCAGTCCCATTGTGCTCAGAGCCATTTAAACCATTATTATCTGCGCAAAGCGGCGAGTTAGGAAATGGCGTAGCCGAAGATTAAGCAGATGAATCACGCTCCCTTCCTTAACAACGTATTAAGCTATTCGGTTTCATAGGTTTCTTTCACGGTGTGAACGTTTAAAGCCAATGAGGGATGACAATTTAGTGACGGGGAAACTAGCGAAGGATTCTTGGGAAAGCAGGCTAGCGAAAGCCCACATTACGAAATAGATGAGGCAGCTGTAAGCTGTTTCACTAGAAATGTCCCCTTTCTCATGTTAGTAAACCAAGGACTCTCCCGCTCTTTCGATTACAGTAAAGATCATTCTGGCTCGTGAAATTGTACTGTGGATGGTGACTGACAAAATACGTCGCTGATAGTCTGAGATGGAAGTCGGAGCCTCGCGGATGGGGCGTGGTGTGCAGTTGCGGCAGAGCGCGAGTGCTGTGGCGACCCTGAAAGCGGACACAAGAGGAATCTGCAGCGGCTGACGAAGTTAGGGGGCAATCTGCAGCTGCCTTCCTCTCAGGAGTGCTGCGAGACGTGCCCCGAATTGGACGCCACATCCTGCACCCTCTTTTCACGTTGAAAGCATTCACTGTATTGCCCTCCCTGCCTCTTTTATCTCACGTCACTGTCGAGCCTATCTCACGAGACACACATTTAGAGGTAGGCCCAAGGGGTGTCAACTGGCGCGACAGCACTGTAGCAGCGTACGAGGGAGTTCTGAAAAGAAATGCTTCCTTATTTTTATGTGAAAAATCTTACCGATTTTCAAATAAAATAAACGTTATTAACATACTACATCCTTATTCTTCATGACAACGTAGTATTTATGTCGCAAAGTAGTCATCCTGGCGACGTATACAATTCTCCCAATGAGAGATCAATTTGTTGATATTGTAACTACAGAATGTTTGACTTTGTTGACGGAGCCGTCACCTCATCTCTTTTCGCACCACTTCATAACTGTTAGGAGAACCTTGAAGGTGTTCTTTAAGTTTGGAAACATTCTATTGTGACGGTGTCAACAAACTTGTCCCTCCTTGGGAGAAATGCGTTCGTCACCAGAGTTACTACGTTGAGGCATAAATACAGTACGGCTGAAGAGAATTTTCTAAAAAGCATTAGCTACAAATACATAAAGATAAGTGTCTAATAGAAAAAAATTTTCAGTAGATAAGTGAAAAATACGTAACTACACTGAAGTGCCAAAGAAACTGGTATAGGAATGCGTATTCATATATATATATATATATATATATATATATATATATATATATATATATATATATATATATATATGAGAGAGAATAAAGCACAGCCGTCGGCAACGTCTATGTAAGAAAACAAGTGCCTGGCGCAGTTGTTAGATTGGTCACCGTTGCTACAATGGCAGGTTATGAAGATTTAAGTGAGTTTGAACGTGGTGGTCTAGTAGGCGCACGAGCGATGGGACACAGCAAGTAAGAGATATCGATGAAGTGGGGATTTTCGCGTTCCACCATTTCACGAGTGTACCCTTAATATCAGGAATCAGGTAAAATATCAAATCTCCGACGTCGCTATGGTCGGAAACAAATCCGGCAAGAACGGGACAAACGACGACTGAAGAGAATCGTTTTACGCGACAAAAGTTCAATGGCTGCAAATTTCAGTGCTGGGCTATCAATAAGCGTCAGCATGGGGACCATTCAACGAAACATCATCGATATGGGCTTTCGGAGTCGAAGGTCCACTCGTGTTTACTTGATGACTGCATGTCACAAAGCTTTACGTCTTCTTTGGACCCTTCAACACCGACATTGGTCTGTTGATGACTGGAAATATGTTGGTCTGACGAGTCTCGTTTCAAACTGTGTCGAGTGAATGGACGTGCACATGTGTGGAGAGAACTTCATGAATCCGTGGACCTTGCATGTCAACAGGGGATTGTTCAAGCTGGTGAAGGCTCTGTAATGGCGTGGGGCGTGTGCAGTTGGAGTGATACGGGACCCCTGATACGTCTAGATACGACTCTGACAGGTGGCACGGACGTAAGCATCCTGTCTGTTCACCTGCATCAGTTCATATCCATTGTGCATTCCCACAGGCATGGGCAATTCCCGAACGACAATGCGACACCCCACACGTCTATAAGTGCTACAGAATGGCTTCAGGAACATTCTTCTTGGTTTAAACACTTCAGGTGGCCACCAGACTCCGCAGAAATGATTGTTATTGAGCATATCTGGGATGGCTTGCAACGTGCTGTTCAGAAGAGATCTCAACCCCCTCATATTCTTACGTATTCATCGACAGCCCTGCAGGATTCATGGTGTCAATTCCCTCCAGCACTACTTCAGACAATGGTCGATTCCATGCCACGTCGTGTTGCGGTACTTCTGCGTGATCGCGTGGGCCCTACACGATATCATGTAGGTGTACCAGTTTCCTCGGTTGTTCACTGTATAATCCACTTATTACAAAACTACATTTAGTTTAAACAAAGTTTTCTTACATCGAAACATAAATAACATAATAATTTCTATGTCTAAGTATGTAAGTATAAAACAAGCCTATTATGGAACCTGAAGAACAAATCATTATTTCGTTGTATACACATGGGTTTCGATCACAGCTGCATATCAATTTTTCACTGAATTCACAAGCTTCTGTAATAGGCCAAGTGGGAGATTTGACCATTCGTCCAATAAGGGAGCAGCAATTTAATCCTTGTTTCCGTAGCTTCTAAGTCGCACACGTAGCATCCCAGAAATATTGACTTGGAGGACTTCGATCCGGACCCTGGCTTTTCCATTCCAAAATATTGATTTTTACATCTGAAACGCTTTTTAAAAGTTCGAAGATGTGTTTGGAATCATTGTCCTACTGCAGTGTCCAATTACGTGGCATATTCATTTTCCCTTCCCATGTTTTCTAAAATATCACTATACCTGAAAGATCCATTTCGTGTTCTATTTGGACCAGAGTACCATTCCCACTTCTAGAAAAAGAGCCCCACACCATGACGCTGCCACCATCGCGCTTAGTGCTCGGTACCTGCTACTTTTTGCTGTTCCTTTGGTTTTCTAGTCGACGTGTATATTGCAAACGTTCCTCTAAATTTATTCTCATTACTCCCTAAAACCTTAGATCAATCTGTAGCACTCCCACTTTGACGTTTCCTTACAAACTCTATCCTGGTCTTCCAAATTTTTCATTTTACGACTGGTTTACGTGATGGTCATCTAACATTTAAATTATCTGTAATTGAGAGACGTTTTACAGTGGATACATGTAGGTTCAGTCCATGATGCTGTTCCACGTCATCCATAAGATGTCGAGTTTATTCTTTTTGGTCAGTAGCCGAAAGCTTACAATTCGTTCTGTCCTCCATCCAAATTTTTTTCGATGACAATCTTTCCTGGGTTTATTGGCTATTGTACATTGACGCTATACTCTTTTAGTTGTTTCTATGTGCCATAGGTACTAGCAACGCTAGACTGACACTTTCTCTTCGTCAAAGCATGCAAAAGTGTTGAGTCACTTCTACCCAGCATTCTTTGAGTTTTGGCATGCATCTATTTGTCTCCACAAATAAACAAATATTATCTCGATGCCTAAGTATCAATAGTTAATTAATATCGTACCACCAAATAAAATTACAAAATACTTTTCAGTTAAAGGAATTTGTACTTACATAGTTACTCTACGACCTTCCTTGTTCACTAGATATGTAGCACATCGGCGTGACTCACTTGATGGTTGGACACAGTTATATGCTTTGCTCTGTTGTGACTGCGACATAACAAGGTAACTAAAAAATACATTTGATCGCCACTGTAAGTAGACATGAGGAATAAAGATGTGGGATGTTAATGAAGTTCGTTTTATTTGAAAAGTTCAAGAGTTTTCATATAAACCATTTGGAGACTCTTGAACTTTGGAGACGCTACTTATCAGCATTCCCTCGTAAATCACCACAAGTTCAGCATCTGAGCGTGCCTGTTAAGTGAACATGCCGGCCGGGTGTCCGAGCGGTTCTAGGCGCTACAGTCTGGAACCGCGTGACCGCTACGGTCGCAGGTTCGAATCCTGCCTCGGGCGTGGATGTGTGTGATGTTCTTAGGTTAGTTAGATTTTAGTAGTTCTAAGTTCTAGGGGACCGATGACCTCAGCAGTTAAGTCCTATAGTGCTCAGAGCCGTTGGAACCATTTAACTGAGCGTCGTCCACTGGAAAATGATGAAGAAGCAGATACTATTGGAAAACGTGTGGGGCGGCGGGTTTAATAATAATTCCTAAGTCATAGCAAATATGAGAATATTGTTCGCCGTGTTTTACGAGAGCCTGGAAACTATCTCTGTGATCAGTCAGAAAGCGATGGAGAACATACTGACCATAAAAATTAGCGGCAGAAAAAAACGATGTGCCGGACCGAGACTCGAACTCGGTACCTTTGCCTTTCGCGGGCAAGTGATCTAGTGCTCAACTGCTCTAGTGCTCACTTCCTGGCAGATAAAACTGTGGAATGGCGATTGCATCTTTCAACGCAATCGAGTACCTGCTCATAATGTACGGCCTATGGCGGAGTGGTTACATGACAATAACTTGCCTGTAATGGATTGGCCTACACAGAGTCCTGAACTGAATCCTATAGAACACCTCTAGGATGCTTTGGAACGCCGACTTCGTGCCAGGCCGCTCCTCAGTGCAGCATCTCGTGAAGAATGGGCTGTCATTCCCCAAGAAATCTTTGAAACGTCCCCATAGAAAAATTATTGAATTACTGTGCTGGTAAACCCCTTACGGTATTTGATTTTCAAACAGCTGAGCAGAACTAAACGTACTCAGACATTTCGCTCTTTACTTATTCTGATCAACACTAAACTGACACTCAATATTTTTAGCGCAACGCAATCTGACTTTCAATAATCCATACAAAAGAATGGCCCTGACTAACATTAACCTATACCTTTATCAAATCACTTATCTCACAAAAATCTTCGTTACTCGAACTACTACAATACAGCGAGCGCCAATACTGCCAGCTAAATAAAAGATTCTAACTACTGAAGGCACTAACTACTGATAGGCATAGTTAGCAAAGGAAAGATTTTGATAGAGAACAAACAATGTATTTACCTTAATAGTGTTTAAAAGTCATAACATATATAGCAGTCATGATATCCAGTCTTACAAATTTACTGTCTCTGATGGACACACGTCCAGATCATCCGCTCTCAAAACTCCGCTATTTCTCTCCCCACATCCACCACTGCTGGTGGCTCACCTCCAACTGCGCAACGATACGCGCTTTTAACAGCCAACTGCCCAACACTACAATAGCAAATTCCAACAATGCAAACCGGCCACAGGCTGCACACAGCACAGTCAGTGACTTTCATATAGAACCCTACACGGCGTTACAACCATAAAAACCTAAACATCCTACTTACATGCTCCCCACAGAAAATTTTACAAATTTTTTGGGCTGTGGCCAATACAGATTCGAAAAAAGAATTTGATAATTACAATAACGAAGATATCAAATGCACACAATTATTGATACAATGTTGCTCAAAAGCAAAAATTGTTCTCATAAAGACAGTCCTGATCATTCATCACAGTAGTAATTACATTGCACAAAGTCTGATCAGTAAAAGAAAATGCACACAGAAGTAGTGGATTTACATGCGGTCTTGAAGAAGTAGTGTTGTCCTTCCAACGGAAAGGCTGTGCTGACTCTTGACATGCAGACAGGTAATGGGCCACAACAGAGCAAACCCACAGCAGAGTCAGTCGAAGTTTTGAAGAACATTGGTAGGTAGGTCATCACAGAGCAGACCCTCTGCAGTCCTGGTAGAGATTATGGTATTGGTGGGCCACCAAAGGTGCAGACCCATTGTAGTCCTTGTAGAGACGGCCAGCAGCCATTTGTGACTGTGCAGGTGCACAATCACCATCGAAGAGTCTTGCGGATAATATAGCAATTCCATGAACCACCATTTGTGCACTCACAAAAATTTTTTTTTGAAATGTCCTTAGAACCAGCAATGCTGTTAAACAGTCCCTTGCTGAATTATTAACACACGTGCAAACACTAACAGTCCCAACTTCTCACATATTGTGACCAACAGAAACGTGTTCAGTGAAATCAAACTTAATTCGAAGAACTGGTGTGTATACAATTATAAATTTACAACATAAGAATAAAATTACAAAGTTACAATATACATCATTAAAGAACATAACAATAGAGATAACAGGCTTTACAAAAGAATACCGGCTTTACAAAAGAATAGAAATAAACATATACATCAGTGTTACAGGAATTATGACATAAATAAATACATAAAAGATCAGAATAGCTTTCGAAACATCAACTTCACACGTGAGCATTAAAACAAAACAGAATAAATAATGTCTAAACATCTTTACAAAGTAAATATCATTATAAATGCAAATTATATTTGAGGATAACAGTATTCCTCATCTAATTGAATGTAGCTGAGTATTAGAAAGTTCTACAACGTAAGTCTTATCAGATAAAAACATAAAGATAGGGAGAACACAAATACACAAGGTACACAGACACATAGTGGAATAACACAAAAGGACAGGACAGGGTTTTTTTCAGTGTGACATTTGGTACTGCAGTTCAACCCAAAACTTCATTTCATAGATGTTTCCTCTTATTTCACTTCTTTTTATACCTTGTCAATGCATTTCTTCCAATTCATCACAGCTCATTCTCTTATATAGCCTACCCGCCTTACTCTAACTTAAATCTACTGAGCTCAGCTGCTAAATTAAGGGACGAGGCAATGCAGCAGCACAAAACAATTAACACAAACAGCAATGACAAAAAATGCAAATTGGCAAAGCAAGCAGCAATAAATATAAATTAGCAAAGCAAATGCAACATTGTCACTAATATGAGCCAATGTGCAGCAACAAGAAAAATAAATCAGTAGTAAAACTGGCTTAACAGAGTAACACAAAGTGAAATTCAGTAGCACTATGCCTGGCAAATAGCAGCAGCAGTATAAAGTCAATTGGCATTAACAAAATGTACCTAGAGTAAATTAAAATGTCTCAAACGTTTCATTGTAGAATCCTGGTTCAGACACAGATATTAGCAGACTTGCCACTGCGTGCTACAAGAAAGATGCATCATCAGTACAGCTGCCCAGCGCAAGTGCACGTTGTACGACTCCATTTCTATACCAGTTGCTTCCAAACCGTTGTATTGGACAAAAAGAACCTATTCACCTGAGATGAACGGACTGTTTTTTTTTTGTTTTTTTTTACATACAAGACCTAAAATACAATGTTTACAAGGAAATATTGACTATGCCAAATTATATGGTTATATGAAACGAAGTACTGCTGCACCTTGCATTTACATGGCAGGCTAGGAAATTCTATTGAAGCTGGTGGCTGGTATTTTATACATCACCTCCAAAGATCATTTAATTTATTATTGAGAACCCAAAGTATTCATTTAATATTCTTTTTCCTTAAGTGAGTGCTGATACATTGCGGAATGATAAATGTATCCTCTTGAATACGAAAACTTACTTTTGATACTGGAAAGGAATTCAATAGCAGGACAAGTAATAGAAGGAGAAATTGTAGGAGAATATGGACTGCAAAAAGAAATGAATGGGGCAGCTACCCAGCAGTGTTTTCCACGGAGCGTAGTTTAATCATTGTTAACACCAGGTTCAAGACCCATGAAAAATGGTTGTTTATGTGAGCAGAATATTTCATATTGTTTTATAATGGGAGGGGAGGGATTTCGAAACCAGTTATTAAACAGCTAAACATTTCCAGGGACAGAAATGGAATCTGACTAAATTCATTTCTTTTAAAGTGCAGATTGAAACTGAAGATCTTGCAGAAATGTACGAATTTGGACGGATGGACCAAATAAATTAAAAAAAAAGAGGTTACTAAGAATCGCAAAGATGGTGTTATGCAAAATTTGACTAAAACAAGGGACTGCAGTTGAAGACGAACTGGTAGCGATGAAGGCAGCAAATGATCAAATAGGCAAAAAGGCAAGGCCCAGCAGTAATCCTTGGATAATGTGGGAGATACTTGATTTGATTTACGGGAAGGAAAAATGTAATAAAGCAGCAAATGAAGTTTGCAACAGGGTGTGCCGATATGAAGCTAATTTAATTGATCCAAATTGCGTAACGGCTATGTAGTTATAAGTGGAGGTCACATTAACAGCTGTAGAGGCAGGTGGATGTCGCCTTAGAGAAAAGAGAAGAAGTTATGAATACCAAGAGTTTATAAGCAAGCAAGAGCTGAAAAAAAGAGAAAGTTGTAAGGTCGAAAGAATATTTAGAACACCTGTACAAGAAAAAGGAACTTGAAGACAATAGTATAGAAAAAGAAGAGGAAGTAGCTGAAGCTGAGATCCGAGACACAACACTGCGAGAACAATTTGACATATCATTGATAGACATAATTCGAAACAAAGCTCATGAACTGGATGTCCTTCACTCAGAACCATTACGATCATTGTAGAAAGCAGGCATGACATAATTTTTCTACGAAGGTCGTTCGATAATTGACGCAACACATTTTTTTCTGAAAGCGAGTTGCTTTTATTCAGGATTACAATACATCATATTATTCCCGACCGTTTTGGCTACTAAACCCTAGTTTTCAACATGTTCTCCTTTCAGTGCGACGGCCTTACGCCACCTTACTGGGTTGGCCGGCATGCCCTCTGGGTACCAATCTACTGGTTTACGCCGGAGCTAGCGTCTTGCAGCATTAATAACGCCCCCAACATCCACGTACTGATTCCTGCGGAGTGCATCCTTCACTGAGCCAAACAGACGGAAGGTGAAAGAACCAAGGTCCAGGCTGTGGAGTACAGTTCGGACAGGTATGCGTGACCTTGCTGCGATGATGATAGACGCCTCCCCAACAACTCACCGTGCTTTTGCTCAATGTCTGGTCTCCGTGGACATTCTGCAAGCACCTATGAATATCTGCGATGCTCTGGTTTTCTTCCAAAAGAAACTAAATGACAACTCTCTGCTTGAAGCGCTACTCCGTCATTTTCCTTTCCATCAACTTCATGATCTGCATCTGATTCTACAGTGTTTGTATCAATTAAGTCTTAAGTTTGTGAATCAATTTCTACAAAATTATCCTCATTGGGAACCTTGTCGTCGAAAAAAAAGGGTGATATACCTCTTACTAATCCGTAAGATTTTCTGAATCATGTACTTTATACATTTTAAAAGCTAGGATCCGTAGTGATAACGAAATGTACCCTCATGTAACACACAATAACGGAGCTAACGAGTTGAGCAAGGTCTAACTAATGCAACGGTTGCATTCGATAGGGTTGAGAGTGCATTACGTGAGTGGGCGATGTATCTGGCAAATACAACATGACGCATTTGCTCTTGTTTGCTTCGTTTGCAACCTCGAAATTAGGGTGACAAGGGTGAAACTTCTGTGAAGCAAATAACAAAGGTACGATGCAATATGTCCAGGGCCGGCATGCTCTTATCTCTGTTTATTGCGATAATACTAAAGAAAAATTAAACCATGTATCTCACAAATTCATACGCAGCTAACGAAGGGTTAAGGCTGCCCAAGCGCATCTGTTACTTCGTGGGAGAAGAAATGAAGAGAACGACTCATAATAGTATCACATGCAAAGGGATTCTGGGTCGTTGGCTGGTTGGTGACAGTCGCAGCGAAAATTCACTCCTATTGGTGGGTTAGGGTGAAAATGATGTGCCATAAGAATAAGTAATCGGATAGTAATCCGTTATTAAGTAACTTAATAAGTAAAGGTGTCTGGACATTTAATATTGTCTGCAGACCTACGGCGAATCTAAATCTTCGACGTTTTCGCTTATTACTTTGTACTGACTCACTTGCAGAACAGGGTTTCCCATTTCCAGTTGATACAAATCGCTGTCATTCCATGACAGTTTTGTTCCTCGAAGTCATTGCTGATTTCGAGGCTTTTCCCATACCTGTGGTAGTACACGTAGGTGAAACTGAGTGCACTGACTTGTTTGTGAGGGAGGTTGAGGCACTCGTATCCAGAGGTAACGGCTGATAGAAGGAAGCCGCCGCAGCTTCTTCCGGTCCCCAGCCGGTGGTTCGGCCCCCACTGCCCCTGCCGCCCCCGCCGCCCCTCCGTCCCCGTGGCTAATGGAATAGCTAATGCGCGGACGCCGCTACACGACCCCCACCTCCACAGCCGACACACGCCCCCAGCCGGCCGCTTGCCGTCGCGACTTCAGTACACAAAGTGAAGGGCACGCTGAGAACACTCTGTTCTTTGTAACTAGGGAATTTCTCTGTAAGTGCCAGCAGGAATAACTTATTTAGGAGCACGACGAAGATTAATTACCAGACACCACCTCAATTATTACTAGCATGAAAGCTAGGTAATTGCATTTTGTTGCTATAAGCATTGTAACCATCCTGTGCTCATACTTAGTAAGTAGCAGTATGTTGTTTGTAATACTGTAATTCAGAAGTGCTACCTAAAATTTTTGCCAATTACATTTATCGGAAATATAATGTACTTGTTTTAATCTGTAAATCTTAATACACTGTGTATTGGTTGGACATGTGATATGTGCTGTACCCTGCATACAATATTATGTATTGTCAAGTATTTTTTCTGGATTAATGCCGTTAGCAAAACTTAGGAAAAGCAATATCGTAGGCAAGGAGTAAAGAATTGCGTAGGAACGCAGAGCAGATTGCACAGGAGACGGACTTTGAAGTGAGACGGAAGAATAAACACGCGAAAGCGGCGTGAACTGTCTGGCCTATTAGCGGTGCGGTTGGTACTGGCGCGGCAATATGAAGAGCGTTGGCAGATGTAAGAGGCTACGATAGCATCAAAATCCTGCCCCATAACTGGTCACTGCTAATCAACGTCTGCCCGCAATATTAAATAGAGCAATGGGAGCACTGAAGACGACAACGAAGACGACGGCGTAACAATTACAACGAACTGTAAATTTTATTTATTTTCGTTCAGGTGAGATACTTTGTGAGGTATTAGCCAGCGACGTTCTCACTGATATTTAATGCAATAATAAATGTTCTAAATAAAACCTGTAGGAACCAGATCTTGTCATTATTCTCAGTCGCCGTCATATTTCTATTTAACGTCTGAATGTCGTTGTCTATAAAGCAAAAAAGAAAACTGTTAAAAATCCATACCGGTTTTGTTTGTTTGCTAAAACATAGTTTAAAGTAATTAATAATGACGCCTTCATAAGTTAACACTGTAATTCAATTACATTTAGAGGCAAAGTCATTCTTGCTAATTGGCTGAAAACAAAGTAAAGTACCTAAAATTAAAGTTATTCAGGCAGTCTCAAATTAAAGGAGACAGTAAATTAACATATTTCGTAGCTGAGACAACTGTAATAATGTTGTTTTGAACTGCTATGGTTCGTATTTTGCCGTCGTCAGTCTGATAAAAGCCAATAGTTGCTTATTTAATCTAGTGAACTTCCATAGTATTTACAGCCTATCCAAACTACGCAGCTTGTCGTATCTAATGCACTAAGTAAACGTACGCCGTTTGCCGTTTCTAATGGACGAAGTAAACGTTAATCTGAGGTTACGTAAATTATTGTGGTTGCAAAAGAGTTACCTCCAGTCAATCATTTACCTTTCAATAAGAGTTTGAATATCTTTCTTACCAAATTATCATTGCTCGGATTTAACGATATCTTACAGGTTCTTTCTTTATCTATTATTATTTCCTAATGTGTGTGTTGTCAGAAACCTGTGTCAACCTTCTGTAGCCACACGCACACCCAAACAGTTACTATTCAATTCTGTCCGCATGATTGATCAGATAGTGGACATACAGTACCCTATTGGTCTGGCGACCGTATTAATTGATTTCTATGTCATTTGAATTATTCCTCGAGACGGGACGTGGTGAGTTGATGATAATTAAGAATGCCTTTGAGGCAACAAAGACGTCATTATCAACAGCTCACTGAGTATGAATGAGGTCGTGTAATAGGGTTATGAGATCCAGGGTTTCCCATCTACATTTTAGAAAGACTTGGCCGGAATGTAGCCACTGTATATGGTTGCTGGCTGTGGTGGTCATGGGAACGTACTGTCGCAAGAAGACCCATCGTCTTCGGCGCATGGCTCTGGCGCATCGCACAGAATCTGAATCAGCAATCTGAGCAGCAGTTGGTACCACAGTGACACAGTCAATCGGGTGCTGAAAGACAACTCCCGCGCAGACGCCCTATAACGTATCTTACACCAATCCCAAGACCACACATATCTCCGAGTTCAGTGTCGTGAAACGAGAGCTCGTTGGAGTCAGGGTGGGGATGTGTTGTGCTTTCTGGGGAATGTTGGGAAACCTCGGTGCCAGTGATGGCCGAGGGCTGGTTTGAAGGAGGCCAGTTGAGAGCCAGCAGCCAACGTGTCTGCATGCTAGACGCACTGGACCTACACCTGGAGTTATCATCTGGGGTGCGATATCGTACAACAGCAGGAGCACTCTCGTAAGTATCCCGCGCACCCTGCCTCCTAATCTGTATGTTAATATGGTGATTCGACCTGCTATACTGCTATTCATGAAAAGCATTCAAAAGCGTCCAACAGGATAACGCTCACCCACACAGCGCTGTTATAAACAAACACACTCTACATAGTGTCCATCTGTTACTTCGGCTTAGTCATCAATTTTGTCAACGTTCCGGTAATACATACGAACACTCTATGAGCTTTAACAGAAATATCTCAGAGTGCTTTATATTAACTCTGACATAGATGAATAGTTCACAAAAATTCGAATGTGTTTTACGAACCTGCAGTACCACTAGATTCCGAAATGCGTTCTTACGTTTAATGAATTCGTTACACGCATGTTTTACCTCTGCATAACATTGCTTGAATATTTATGCCTTTCTGCCACAGTAGAGAATATGATGGAGGACTATGTCCCTTAAATCTCGTTGTACATAAACTCGTGAAGCCGTACGGGCGTGTATTACCGAAGTTTCGGGTGACAGAGTCGTTAGATAAAACGTTCTCGGTTTGCTTGCCGTGGTAAATTCGGACAAAATCCCAAGTTTTCCATGATTTTCCCTATCACCTTCAGGGGCTACGTCTGGTTATTATAACGCTGATGATCTAACACTTTTATGTCCAACGATTGGCATCTGATTGGCTACATTATGTCACGGAGAAGGCGCGTGTTAAGGTGGCGTCCACTTGATCGAAGGATTACATTTGCGAGCGCTGTGCATCGTCGTTCGAAGCTCTTTCATCCGGCGGTAACTTATAAGAAAAGTTCCCCTGCACCCTTCCTTCATCAAGTGCATTGCTAAATGCATAGCCAGTAGTATATTATTGTTGATATCACATTAATTACCTACATCTACACCTACATATATTCTCCGCTAGCCACCAAGCGTTTTGTGGCGGAGGGCACTATTCGTGCCAAAGTCATATTTCCCCCCCTCTGATCCACTGGCGGATCGCGCGAGTGAAAAACGACTGACTGAACACCTCAGTACGAGCTCTAATTTCCCTTATCTTTGAATGTTGATCGTCGCGCGGTTTGAAAGTTGGTGGTAATAATATAAGCTCTACACCCTCGGCGAAGATCTGATTTTGGAATTTAGTTAGCAGGCCGTTCCGTTTAGCGAGTCGTCTAACTGCAAGTGTGTCCCACTTCAAACTTTCTATCAGATTTGTAACGCTGTCGCGATGGCTGAATGTACCAGTCACGCATCTTGCCGCTCTTCTCTGGACCTTCTCAATCTTTTGAATTAGACGCAACTTGCAAGGGTCCCATGTGGACGAACAATACTCTAAGACTGGCCGAACTAAAGTATTGTAAGCAGTTTTCTTTGTTGAAGGATTGCAGTGCTTCAGGATTCTACCAATAAACCGCAATCTAGAGCTCGCCATACCCGTTACTTGTATAACCTGATCGTTCCATTTGAGATCATTTCGAATAATCACACCCAGATACTTGACGGATGTTACCGCTTCCTAAGACTGGGCATTTATTTTGTACTCGTACATTAATGGGGATTTTCGCTTTGTTACACGCAGTAGGTTACACTTACTAATATCGAGAGTCGTTACCAGGCATTTATTTTCTGCAAATCCTCATTTATTTGTTCACAACTTTCGTTTGATACTACTTTCCTGTAGACTACAGCATCATCGGCAAGCAGTCTCGTTCCGCTGTCAGTACCATCAACCATATAGTTTATGTAAATCGTAAAAAGCAGGAACTGCCCTGGGGCACATCCGATGTTACGTTTGTTTCTGTTGAAGTCTTCCCACTCAGGACGACAGACTACTCTGTCTGTTAGAAAACGTTATATCCAACAACTGCATCCCTAACCAAAGAGTCACGATAGCTCAGTGTTTGGGCCACAGTCATCGCATGTTCACACATATGCTTGTGTTTATTTAACAGGCTGTGCTCGGCCCCGGCTGATTTTCCAAAATTGCTGTATTTTAGGTGCCACTGATTTTCAGCCTAGCGATCGAAGGTAGTTCCTATAGGTCACCCCACATAACTACATCCATACTCAAGGAATCTTACAAATTAACGGTAATCTCGGGACGAAATTATTGTTAACGATGGGAGCGGTTACCTGAAGAAATCTAAAAAAATTGCCGATCATTGTGATCACCATTAGCGTCACGATAGAAACAGATGTTTTGAAAATTCAGCGTCGGCCGAGGACAGTCTATTAAATTAACACAAACTTATGAGTGAACATAGGAGAATTATTGGCTACTCGTCCAACTACAGAGACTCTGAGATTAGGGAAACTGTATAGTAGACTGTATGATAGCAATAGCAACTTTAATAGAGGCGGTGCCTATCCAGTTAGCAACGCACTTCAAGTTGATGCCTGAAGACTCTCAGTGCTTTCCCAGCCATATAACATTCACCCTGACTTCGAACTCTGCCATCTCGTTTCCTTTGCTTCTTCCAATACAAATGTGGATATTAATACCTGATCAAGCCTTATAATATTTTAAAAATAGCCGATTGGCTACTATTGAAAATGATTTACGTAACAACTGGTTTCGTAGCTGAGAAGTCACATCATTAAACATGCCACGTCGGTCCCGTCAATGTCGCAAGTTCAATGACATGATTTAACATATGTAACCTGACGATGTGGTTACTAAGCTTCGAAACCGGTCGTTAAATAAAGTATTTGAAGAAGGAACCAAGCGGTTACTATTAAAGATGTCATCTTGTGGCTGCGGTTTCCCAGTGTGTCATAGAGTATTTACTTAACTACAGTTGTCCTTCCTTCTCAGTATGCTTTCGTCCAGCGGTAAGTCCCAAGTGAATGGAATAAAGCGCATGTGACTCATGTATGTAACAAGGGTAAAAGGAAGGCCCTGCAAAGTTACTGATTAATATTCTAAACATCTATTTGCTTCAGAATTCTTGAACATGTTGTGAATATGGTTATTATAAATTTCCTTGAGGCCGAGGAGCTTATGCCGGCCGCTGTGGCCATGCGATTCTAGGTGCTTCAGTCTGGAACCGCGTGACCGCTACGTTCGCAGGTTCCAATTCTGCCTCGGGCATGGACGTGTGTGACGTCCTTAGGGTTGTTAGGTTTAAGTAGTTCTAAGTCTAGGGGACTGATGACCTCAGATGTTAAGTCCCATAGTGCTTAGAGCCATTTTAACCATTCGAAGAGCTTATGGCTACGAATCAGTATGTTTTAAGAAGGTATCGCTTCTCCTTTTCTCACATGGTATGCTGATAACAATGGTTGATATGCAACAGGCAGGCTCCATGGTCCGAGATTTCCGAACAGCATTTGGCCCGGTGCCCCACTGCAGACAGTTAAAAAAGATACGAGCATGTGGAATGGATTCAAAGACAAGTGGCTGGCTCTAAAACTTACTGAATAATATAACCTAGTACGTTTCTTTCGACGGCGAGCGTTCATAAGAGACCAGCGTATCGTCAGGAGGGCCGCGGGGAAGTGTGACAGGACCACTATTATTCCACATACACATAAATGATATGTCGGACAGGGTTGGCAGCAATTGTGATCGTTTCTTGATGATGCTGTGGCGTATGGTGTTGTTGTTGGGTACATATAGAAGGACACGAGGTAACGTAGACAAAATAAATATCCAGTTGGTATGTTGAATGGCAGCTAGCTCTAAGTGTAGAAGGAGTAGGCCAAACAATCCCGTAATGTTCGGATACAGCATTAGACGTGTCTTGCTTGACACAGCCAAGTCGTTTAAACATCAGGGCGTAACGTTGCATAGCGATAAGAAATGGGAAGTACATGTGATTACTGCGGTAGGCAGCGCGAATTGTTGACCTCGGTTTATTTGGAGTACTCTGGGGAAGTTTGGTTCCCCTGTAAAGGAGAATGCCTAAGGGAAGGTAACGTGGCCTGCTGTTGAATACCGATCGAGTTTTTTGCATCTGCATCAGGTCGGATTAAATGAAGACATGAAATCAGTTCGGAGGCGGGAGCTAGATTTGTTACTTGTAGGATGGAACAACACGCAGGTGTTATGGAGATGCTTCGGGACCTCAAATAGCAATGCCTGGAGGGAAGGCGACGTTCTTTCCGATGAACACTATTGAAAGAACTTAGACAATCGGCATTTGAAGCTGACGGCAGAACGATTCTCCTGCCACGAGCATATGTTTCCCGTAAGGAGCATGAATATACGATACGAGAAATTAGGGCTGCTACGAAGGCATACAAATAGCCATTTTTTCCTCGCCCTATTTGGGAGTAGAACAGGAAATAAAATGACTGGTTGGGGTAGAGTGTACTCTCTGCCACGACCCGTACTGTGGCTTCCAGAGTATATATGTAGATGTAGATACGATTGGACAATGTAGCTCCTGTTATCCTTTCCTGGCCACACATAGCATCACCTGCTTCAGTCAGAGTTTCGCGCAGTGTATCTGGTTAAGGAAACTTACGGGACAGGAGTGCTAGTTGTCTAATATTTTAAGTAAAACACCTGAACGCAGTGTTCCAATTTTTATTTTGAACTTGACAGCAAACGGGTCGCATTTAGCCCAGGTTGGCAGCCCTCACGGGGAGAGCAGTGTGGGCTGCGTACGGCGCTGCGTACGCCACAGTGACAGGAGTCCAATAGGGCGAGCTGTTCATCCCAAGAAGGCTGCGCTGTAGGCAGCATGGTACGGGGCGACGTAGGCAGCAGAGTAGGGGGCGGCGTAAGCCACTGGAGCTGCGGCAGCGGTGTAGGCGACGGGGGCGGTGACTGCGTGGGCGGTGTAGGCGACGGGGGCTGCGGCCACGTAGCTGGCCAGCAGGCCGGGGGCCGGCTTGGGTCCGGGGGCGGCCAGGCAGGCGGCCACCACGGCCAGGACGACGATCACCTGCAACGAAGAGCGCCAACTGTTACGTGCGCAGCGAAGCGTCAGCCTCCAACAGAGAAATGTTTACCTGATCTCGTAATTTACATCAGAGACAATGTTTCTGACACTATATGTTTATAGTCAGCGATGCCTAGAAGAGAAAAACAAAAACAGAGAAAATGGAAAATCAGTGGAGGAACTCTATAGACGATGATGTAAGATGAGAATGAGTAAAGACATGAAAACACTTGATGATCGAAATTCGCGGAAAATACATTCAAAAATGGGAAATACGATTTCGTTTGCAAAGATGCTTGTTGAAAAATTAATTAAGCAGGTTCTTTAGGGAACAGCAGAATTCCGAACACTGAAATGAATTTTAGTGTAATAGCAATGGAACAAAGTATAGACCAACATTTACGATAGCTGAGGGCCTTTTTAATCTCTTGAGTCTCTTTCACTTTCAATAATCGATCGTCATGGTGGTGAACAAACATTAAACCACTCACCTCTTGCGATGTTCTACTTGTACGACACGTGTACAAGAGAAGCAGAGAGCTTTGAAAATTGAAAAAAAAAAAAAAAAAGGTTCAAATGGCTCTGAGCACTATGGGACTTAACATATGTGGTCATCAGTCCCCTAGAACTTAGACCTACTTAAACCTAACTAACCTAAGGACATCACACACATCCATTCCCGAGGCAGGATTCGAACCTGCGACCGTAGCGGTCACGCGGTTCTAGACTGAAGCGCCTATAACCGCACGGCCACACCTACCGGCTGAAAATTGAAAAAGACATGTGACTTTTATTATATTACTGAAGAGATGAACATCAGATTATGTCGAATGCCCGAGTGAATTCCTAAAGGGTGGCAGAATGAACGACAATGAAAAAAGGACTCTAAATTCACATGTGGCATATTCCAGTCACGGTACAGGTAGAACATCCCGGTTTACTTGCGGCACCTAATTGGAAAACGTCAACTTTCACTTATAACTTCCATTTCCTTAATCAGCAGCTGTGGTTGCCGATATAACGACCAATTAACCTGTGATTGTTCGACTTACGTCATGTTGTCAGAGGTCATACCGTGTATGCGACGCTATTGACGTCGAACTCCCAATTGGGAAAATTTTGTACAAGGATGTAGCTAGAAACTTTTTCGGCATGATATTGCAAATGCTGAATGGCGAAACAGCAGCGATTAAGATCAAACAGGTCCACACTATGGATCTTAATTATGAGGACCGTGAAAGATCTATTAAAACAGGATATTTATTAAACTACTGAAGCAAGAATTTTAGTATGGTATTTGATGGCTGTGATATCTCTGGTTGTAAATTCCTCGTGCGGTAGCGTTCTCGCTTCCCACGCCCGGGTTCCCGGGTTCGATTCCCGGCGGGGTCAGGGATTTTCTCTGCCTCGTGATGGCTGGGTGTTGTGTGCTGTCCTTGGGTTAGTTAGGTTTAATTAGTTCTAAGTTCTAGGGGACTGATGACCGTAGCTGTTAAGTCCCATAGTGCTCAGAGCCATTTGAACCATTTTGTAAATTCCAAGACCAAAACTTTAGGAGATACAAAACGGACTGAGGACTCATATTAAACACCTGTTTTAAATCTGAACTGCGTTTGTTTCTTTGTGGAAATGTATTCTAGCAATTGCATGCCTTGGCCATATCTTTCACTTCATTTTTAGCTTCCCTGTACTACAATCGTTGTCGAAATTGTAGTTCGCAGAAAAAAGAGATACTGTCCACCCCATGTCGCGAATAGTAGAAGATAGAATTAAAATCATGTAGGCTGTAGGCTGGAAAATTATTGCTACAGATCAAGCGAGGCGGACGTGACCAGACTATCTCATGTGTAATGTGTACTCGACTAACAAGAGCGGAGTATGCAGTATCACGAGGCTCAAGCACAGTTAGTGGCAACCCTTGGACACAGCAAACAGTGGAGAATGGCTAGTTCATCACGTAGGCATCACATGCTGCCGCGTGACTAGCCTACTCAGGGCTCAAAGTGCGGGGGTGCTAGAACCTTCTAGAACAAGTGGCACCGGGTGCACTACCCCCTATAAAAGCGGATAGCCGCTAGATCGAAGGACCTTGATGGAGTGAGGTACTAGGACGCCGGTCCACGTTAGTCGGCGTCGGGATGCTGCAAGAATTGCAGGAGAGTATTGAGCACAGCAACAAGTAGGGACTTAGGCTGAATCGACACAGCTGACACTTAGTCTGGCGCGCTCGCCTCTGCTGTATTAGGACTTAGGTTTGGGAAGTTAGGGATGGCAACTGCATAGCCAGATGGACAATCATTGGAGACTGTATATAGAATCTTATTTAAATCACAAGTGCCAGGGGTACATCCAGTATAATCGTTCTATACATCGAGTGTTCATACATGAAAGCTTCCCTAAGATCCTATCCGAGTTCCGTACTCTACCTCACCTTGCAGCCTTCTCTACAACGGAGTGGTGAGGAGTTGGCGGCCCACACCACCGAGACCTCATACTAAGTAAGTTCTCTGACGCGCAACAACGCAGTCCTTCCACTCCCTCTCAGGACACGTCAGTGGGACACGACACACAAACATAAAATATTTTACAGTGTCTTAAAAATTTCGCTGTTTTCTACCAACTAGTATAGCACTATATGACTGTTTACACTGTTTGTCAGTGCTGGATTCGACGAAGGGTTTCTGTCATTCGCGGACTGGTTTCATCCTCTCTGGTATGTTCGAGGACGCCACAAGTATAGAAGGATTAATGTTCGCTGGGGATAAAGTACTATAAGCTTTCCGTGCTTTTCGCCACTTTATGGGAAAATATGTAGCGTGCTGAAGAGAATCCATTGCTGATCTCCACGTTTAAACGTCTCACCCAGTCCCGGAATAGAGACTGAAATATTTATTGACATTTTAATACATTAGATAGTACGCTGCGATAGCTACGAACAGATTCCAGGTCTCCCACAGCTGACAGTGGCAACCTATAAAGCGATCAGTGTAAGAAGTACTCGCAAAAAAAAGATGATTTTCTACATTCCGCAGTGTACCTCATGGATGAAATGCACTGCACAGTATTGCTTCAAATCACATGTGCTACTATTATGTGAAAATTCCTAATCCTCAACGGCAGTTATGTCTGCCAAGAGGTTCTTAAGGCCGACAGAATAGAGTTTTCTTTTAAGTGTAGCGCGAACGAAATAATATCCTGTGATACAAAAGACCGTAGTGGCTCTAATGCGAGAGTGTTATCATGCAACAGTCGTGTACGGACTCTGGAAAATAACTGTCTCTTGTCTCCTTAGACACATTTTAACTTACAACAATACTGGGTAGGAATGTTATTTGAAGTAGAAACTCTGTTTCGTACATAGAATTACGGTCAAATATTTTATGCAACTAAGGAAGTTACACTGTATGATCAAACGTATACGGTTACTGTTTTCACCGTTCTCGGGTCTACAGCCCAGTTCCTTGCCGTCATCTTCAGGTGATACGTGCAGACTGAGCGTCTCCGCTGGATCTCCTCCCCTTTATACTCTGATCGCTCCCCACCCCTTCCCCAGTGTCCTGCCGAACGCGGCGCCGCGTGGAAAGGTGGTGGGGAGGGGCGGGCTGCTGGTTGCTGGATGCGAACTGTGGACCGTCGGATGTCCAGTGGCCTTCATCGGGCGCGGAAGTCGCTTTAGGTCGGCCCTGTGCTTTTAGTTTGCTGAGTGCTGGGGCCGGCCGGAGTGGCCGAGCGGTACTAGGCGCTACAGTCTGGATCCGCGTGACCGCTACGGTCGCAGGTTCGAATCCTGCCTCGTGCATGGATGTGTGTGATGTCCTTAGGTTAGTTAGGTTCGAGTAGTTCTAAGTTCTAGGGGACTGATGACCACAGCAGTTAAGTCCCATAGTGCTCAGAGCCATTTGAACCTTTTTTTTTTTTTTTTTTTTTTTTTTTTTTTTTTTTTTTTTTTTTTAGTGCTGGGTCCCAAGCTTTGCTGAGGTTGAACCCGGCGTCTCTGTTGATCAGCCCAGGAGCTTATTAGTGGACATTCACATAGTGTGTGTGCTTGTGCCCAGCCATAGCCCTTATGACACCTTAGATCTTTATCGCTACACTTTGAATATGGTGTCTGGATGTCTGTGGAGAAATGGCAGCCCACGTTTTCTCAACAGTCGAACCCAGAGACGGTAGTGACGTAGGCCATTAGGCTCTGGAACGAATGAGATCCTTTAAATTATACCAAAGATGTTACATTGCGTTCAGATCGGAATACGGAGCAGGCTAGTCTGTTCCAGGCATGTTACTCCGTACAAAAACGCTGATCTATGACACAATGCTATGTGTGAATAATACTATAGTCGTCCCCAAACTGTTCCTGTACTGTACGCTGTACATTATGTTGTACACTGTGTTCATATCCTTCCACATTTATCGCTTTCTTAACCGCCACATCCTAACCATGAAAAATACCACCCTTCCTCCTGCCATGACAGCACCCCATCCGTGCAGTAGGCGATATACATATAGCCAAGTAACTTTCTCCAGGCAATCTCCAAACCGACACCCTTCTATCAGATTGCCACGGGACACAGCATGGTTCGTCAGTCCGAATCATTATTTTTCAGTCATCTTCTATCCAGTGGTGTCGCTATATACACCATGTCTTAACATTGACCACAAAAATGTTCGTCCTATGAAGAGACGTTCGATGATTGCACTCCATTCTTTTTGATACCCTACACACTGTCAGTGGGCTAGCTGGACTGCTGGTTACACTTCGGAACTCACCCGTTATTTCCTACGCTGATTTCATGTGACATTTTAAAACTACCCTCCAATATGCTCGACATACCCTATCCGTCAGTATATGAGGTCTGCCTGGTCTTCCTTTAGTTGTGGTTCTTCCATTGCTTTTCAAATGGACAGACTTAGAAGGGATGAAACGTCCCTGTTGGACCAGTTAGTCAGGCGGTGTTCGAAGATACTGAGTTCTCCTGACCGACCCATTCTACTCTGGTGCCAACACGATACATTCTGCTGCTTTTATACTGGTAGGTCCACCTCTAGTGGTATCTAGTAGTTAGTTCTGCATTACTTAAGAGTGTGCGGAAACGTTTCATCGTAAAGTGCATATAGCAAGAACAGTGCAAGAAGTATACCAGCTGTTATATGGAGGCAATGTATTTTCAGCCTGACTGACTGGTAATGGAGTGTACCGGCGCGGAGAAAGGTCAAAAATTAAATTCGAGACTTTAATACACGTTATACCTAAATGCCACTAAGAATGGAGCACTAGCTGAAATAAATGCATAAAAATATTAGCTGTATCTTTGTTGGAGGAATCGTCCGGATATTCACTTGACGCGATTTAAGGAAGAACCAAACCGCTATGAAAATGACCAACCCCAAGGTCGTGTGAAACGAAAGAAGAAGAGGAGAATGGCAAAATGATAGTTTAAACACAGGTCCTTACGAGTCCAGTGTTTTAGCCACAGCACCATCGAAACAGAGGGAGAATGTGGTGACTGTCTGAGTTGGTTCTCATTTCTTCGCAGCAGACTGAAGGTACACCGTTACCAGCAACTGTGTCCCACCTGTTGCCACTACTTGATATGGATAGTCGACGACCGAAACCGAAAATTCAGTGTGAAAACTCTGAGCCTTTGAACTTGCTGCCAGTAGCTGGTAACGTCCAGTGACACAGCTTCTTCCGATTATGAGGCCACACCTTTCCCAGTGGCGCCAACAAACCAGAGGGAGAGGTTGGTGGCTCTCGGTTATCACTCTTTCACAAGGTACTAAACGTATCCTGGTCACTATTAAGTGCCTCCCACCTGTTGACACTACTGGATACAGATCGTCGAGGACTCAAACCGAAAACCTCAGCGTGAAAACTCGCTGCCTGGAGCTGGTGACGTACAGCGGCAGTATGGCTGAGGCCGGCTCTACTCACCGACTTGATCATGTTGTGCGTTGGTTGTCTGCGAAGTAGACACTGTGCCCGTTGCCGGCAGAGGGCCTTTATATACAGCCAACCGGTCTGGCACGGGCGTGCGGCCAGAGCACGTCGCGCTGAGGGTGTTACGTGGCGGCGTGCCGTGTGCTGTGTGACGTGACCGACCTTATGCAGCGGCATGCGCGCCGTGGCAACTGGCACACGGCAGCTGGCAGCCGAGCCCGAGACGCGGCGCAATCGCGGGCCGTCACATGCGATGCGACGCGATGCGGCGGTACGTGACAGCTGGCCCCCAGTGTGTCATGGCTGCTACTGGCTGCACGACGGCGCTTGTCAGCTGTAGAATATCACTGCTTGATTATTGTTTCTTACAAAAGAGTGTGTAAGTAGGCTGTTTAGGTTTTTAAGTTGGTAACGTCACGTAGGGCTCTATATGAAAATCACAGATTGTGCTGTGTGAAGTCTGTGGCTGGTTTGCATTGTTGGAATATTTGCTATTGTAGTATTGGGCAGTTGAGCGTGAACAGCGCATAGCGTTGCGCAGTTGGAGGTGATCCCCCAGCAGTGGAGGATGTGGGGAGAGAGATGCAGAATTTTGAGAGCGGACGATCTGGACGTGTGTCCATCAGAAAGAGTAAATTTGTAATACTGAATATCATGAACTTACATATGATGACTTTTGAACATTATTAAGGTAAATACATTGTTTGTTCTCTATCAAACTCTTTCATTTGCTAACTATGCCTATCAGTAGTTAGTGCCTTCAGTAGTTAGAATCTTTTATTTAGCTGGCAGTATTGGCGCTCGCTGTATTGTAGTAGTGCGAGTAACGAAGATTTTTGTGAGGTAAGTGATTCATGAAAGGTATAGGTTATTGTTAGTCAGGGCCATTCTTTTGTAGGGATTATTGAAAGTCAGATTGCGTTGCGCTAAAAAAATATTGTGTGTCATTTTAGTGTTGATGAGAATAAGTAAAAAAATGGTTCAAATGGCTCTGAGCAATATGGGACTCAACTGCTGAGGTCATTAGTCCCCTAGAACTTAGAACTAGTTAAACCCAACTAACCTAAGGACACCACACACATCCATGCCCGAGGCAGGATTCGAACCCGCGACCGTAGCGGTCTTGCGGTTCCAGACTGCAGCGCCTTTAACCGCACGGCCACTTCGGCCGGCGAGAATAAGTAATGAGAGAAATGTCTGAGTATGTTCAGTTCTGCTTAGCTGCGTGAAAATCAAATAACGTAAGAGGTTTATCAGCACAGTAATTCATGAATTTTTCTAAGGGGATGTTTCAAGTGCAATAAGAATCCCATTGTTAAATGCACATGCGAGAACGGATAGGTGGAAAGAGTCCACCGAATGCCTTCATAAAGGGGACGACTTGTTTGAAGACGTGACAGAAGAAGGAACAGGAATCGAAAGGGAAGAGATAGGGGTCCAGTATTAGAGTCACAATTCAAAAGAGCTTGTGATGATTTAAGATCAAATTAGGCAGAATTCACGGATAAAATTCTATTTGAATTACAAAAATCATTGGAGGAAGTGGCAAAAAAGCGACTATTCACGTTGGTATGTAGAACGTAAGAGACTGGCGATGTGCCATCAGACTTTCGGGAAAATATCATCCACACAATTCTGAGGACAGCAAGAACCGACAAGTGCGAGAACTATCGTAACAATCAGCTTAGCAGTTAATTCATCCAAGATGCTGATGAGAATAATACACGGAAGAATGGAAAACAGAATTGAGGATTGTGATGATTAGTTTGACTTTGGTAAAGGTAAAGGCACCAGGGAGCCTATACTGACGTCTCAGTCGATAACGGAAGCAAGACTAAAGAAAAATCAAGACACTTTCACAGGACCTCGAAATAGTGGTCGCCAGTGGAATATCGCGCAAGATATTCAGAGTTGTACTGAAAATGGGGGTCAGCTGTAGAGGGATGCGTAATGTACATGAACCAAGAGGGAGAAATAACACTGGGAAACCAAGAACCATGGTGTCGGGTTAAAACGGGTGTAGCACAGGAATGTAGTCTTCGCTACCTACTGTTTACTGTACACATTGAGGAAGCGATGATGGAAATAAAAGAAAGGATCAAAAGTCGGTTAACATTCAAGGTGAAAGGAAGTCAATGATAATGTTCACTGATGACATTGATATTATCAGTGAAAATGAAGAAGAATTACTGGATCTGCCGAAAGGAATGAACAGTGTAAATACTAAAGAATATCGAATGAGGGTGTATTGAAGAAAGACGAAAGTAACCAGAAGTAATAGAAACGAGAACAGTGAGAAGCTCAACAACTGGACTAATCGTCACGAAGTATAAGAAGTTAAGGAATTCTGCAACCTAGGCAGCAAAATAACCCATGACGGACGGAGCAAGAAGGAAATAAAAAGCAGACTGGAACTGGCAGTAAGGCATTCTTGGCCAAGAGAAGCTTACTAGTATCAAACAAAGGCCATGATTTGAGGAAAAAATTTCTAAGAACGTACGTTTGGAGCACAGAATTTATGGTAGTGGAACACGGGCTGTGAGAAAACGGAAACAAAAGAGAACCGACCCATTTGAGACGTGGCGCTACAAAATAATGTGAGAATTAGGTGGGAAATTACGAAATTTGTGGAAAGGTCTTATGGGACCAAACTGCTTACACAATACTTAATCTAACTTAAAGTAACTTACGCTAAGGACGACACACACACTCATGCCCGAGGGAGGATTCGAACCTCCGACGGGGGAGCCGCGCGGACCGTCACAAGACGCCCCAGACCGCGCGGCTACCCCGTGCGGCAAATTAGGTGGACTGATAAGGTAAGGAATGAGGAGGTTGTCGACAGAATCGTCGGGTAAAGGAATATATGGAAAAAACTGATCAGAAGAAGGGACAGTAGGATAGGATACCTGTTGTCAGGAACTACTAAAGGGAGCTGTAGCGGATAATAAACTGTAAGGCAAGAAACTTGGCTCTGAGCACTAGGGACTTAACATCTGAGGTCATCAGTCCACTATAACTTAGAACTACTTAAACCTAATTAACCTAAGGACATCACACACATCCATGCACGAGGCAGGATTCGAACCTGCTACCGTAGCGGTCGCGCGGTTCCAGACTGAAGCGCCTAGAACCACTCGGCCACCCCGAACGGCGGCAAGAAACAGACTGGAATACATTCGGCAAGTAGTTGACGCCTTAGGTTGCAACTGCTACTCTCTGATGAAATGGTTGACAAGTGAGGATTTCGCAGCTGGTTACGTCAAACCATTCAAAAGTTTGATAATTAAAAAAAAAATTCATCTACGGATATCTGCAGGACTATTGTTAGATACAGACGTCTCTTTTTGGAGGCTGGTTGTCACTATTATTGCTAAACATGTTTCTCACGTGTGGATTTAAACAAGTGTAGGTTCTGCATTCTCGATCTTCGTCTTCTTCCTACCGATTTCTCCGCTACAACTTTTTCTTCTGTCATAAATTTTAGAATACTGTACATTTCTCATGACACGGCAAAAATATTCAAGCTTCCTGATTTTGACTGTGTTCCTCAATTTCTTACACTTATTGATTTGCCTTAGAACTTTGCAAAATCCCCTTGCTGTACGAAATCGATGTAATATTTTTCACTTTCGTAGCGATCTCATAGATGGTTCAATCAGCAACTCACGGTCGCACCACATATTCCGTTACACTACACGGTAGATATTTATTCTCCTTTTACTCTACAACAGCACCTGATCATCCACACTTTTAACAAGACATTGTTTTATAGGACACACCAGTGACACATTATCTTTATCTAAGCCACGTTTTACTCACTTATCGAATTTGCCCATCCCACTGTGCTTCATCATTAACGGCCATCATTACTTAGTTTCCCACTGTGTCTATTTTATAACTGACTGGGGTTCTGGTTTTGGCTTTCAGTTCCTGCCTACTTGATCTCATGGCTCCCAATTTCCTTGGATTCTAGTTACGAGTAACAAAACTATTTTAGCTACCACTTACTAATAAGCTTTTAAATTTTCCATAATATTTGTATATCATTAATTATTTTCTCTCTTTTCTCAAAAGACACATAAATGTTTTTCAGCTTTCTGAATAACTAATGAATGCATAATTTTTGAAAATGTCTCAAGCAACAGACATTGTCGACTATCTTTCATTTGTACTAAATTTATGAAATATATTCCCAATTACGGAATCTTTCTGAGATCGCCTGCGTCGTATAGAAAGCTGTTACCTATTGATAACAAATGAAAATTCGTGAAGACAGGGACTCGAACCCAAATTTCCCGCTTGTCGCTAGCGGTCCGCTTAACCATTTAGCCTGTCGAGCACGCTTTCCTGACCGACCCAAAATTCCATATATGGTACAGTTTACGTTTTCATCGCATGACACTTTACCTGGCTTCCCGCCACAGGGTTTCGAGGAGACAAACGTATTCAACGTCAGTATTATGATATTCATTTTGCTCGTCAAGGCTTATAACACTTTTAACGAGGTCT
This sequence comes from Schistocerca nitens, assembly GCF_023898315.1. Lineage (NCBI taxonomy): Eukaryota > Metazoa > Arthropoda > Insecta > Orthoptera > Acrididae > Schistocerca > Schistocerca nitens. The sequence goes on along the minus strand of NC_064621.1, from coordinate 313,814,003 downwards.
GAGAAGTGAGAAATCTGGGTTTGAGATCCAGTTCGATAAAATTTTTCATACGTCTCTCAAGACATTAAATCGTATTCTTCAGTTAAACTATTTCGCAGTAAAGCAGAGTCAATTATAGAGCAAAGAACCACACTTAGAATACATGATATTATCAAACATCCCTTAACATTACTTTTACTTACAGTTTTTGTTTACAAAAACCTCAGACCGTGACGCACTATAATTATGTCATCTTAGCATTCCTTTGCATGTCGGACTTGACATCTGGACGCCAGCTTCCGAAAGGCCATTACCACCTGGCTGCCCACTTGTTCTGCACTTTAAAAGCCATGCCACACGTCACTTCCTGCTGTCTTCCGTATCTACATGGCTGTTGTATGCAGCTGGCCTGGCATACGTTGACAAACATTTGATAAAACGCATTATGAGCTATTAATTAACATAAGTGGTCTCTTGCCAATAACAATTCCTCTTCTACTTTACACATTTAACTCTTTTTAATACTTTGTTGTTTCACCACAAAAAAATGGTTCAAATGGCTCTGAGCACTATGGGACTCAACATCTGAGGTCATCAGTCCCCTAGAACTTAGAACTACTTAAACCTAACTAACCTAAGGACATCACACACATCCATGCCCGAGGCAGGATTCGAACGTGCGACCGTAGCAGTCACGCGGTTCCGGACTGAAGTGCCTAGAACCGCACGGCCACAGCGGCCGGTGTGTTTCACCACATTCAATTTATTCACAAAAGAGGAGCTTTTTCTGGCACTTAGTACCCATGCTAGTCATAGCCAAATTGCTTTCTGCTCATTGCTGCAGTATTTTTCATCATTAACCACGTTATACAGAGTAATTCAAAAGTGCTTAGCACACTTCATTGGTGTAATGCATGGATCAAAAGTAATAAAATGTTAAATAAAGTTTCACGTGAATCTGCTTTGTTTCTGAGTTACGATGCATAATGTCATTTGTGATACTCATTACATCATAGACCAGTACAGGCTTTTGGCCTGTCGTGTTCGCCTGCATATCGACTGATGTTGCTTGATCGACGGTGCCGCTGCCTCCAACATCCAGAGAGCGGTAAGTAGTCGAGCAATCACTGACTTTGCCTACACGAACATCATATTGAACATGTCCTGCGGTAACCGTACAGCATGGTGCTGAGTTGAATGCGGGTCCCTTTCTGTCGTTGGTTTCCAAGAAGAATTAATTTTCTGTTCTTTTTGTCGCACTTGTGACGCCTACTCTACCGCGTAAATATGAAATAAAGCAATTTCAAACCAAACAGTATTTAATATTTTACACTTATTTTATTGCATACATTACACACAAGAAGAGTGTACAGTTACTTCTGAATCGCCCAGCATGTGCCTTTCACCAACAGAGATTCTGATTGTTACGCTTCTATTGGATTTTGGTTAGGTACACTGCTCACAATATACAGCTCTTCAAAATTCTCGTCATAAATACCTTGTCCTTAAAATTGAATCACTTTTCGTGGCTATTCATTAACCGTGCCACTCAGCCTTATTTTGAAGGTTCTCGCTCCGTCTGGCGCCGCCAGCAGCCACAACGGCGGTCATAAGCCTGAAAATGGTCTGAGAAAAGTGCCGAAACCGGTTCTGACGAACAAAAAATCTGAAAAAGCGACCGAGACTGTTTTTATTAGATTTTTAGAAGTGTAAATGGACCAGAGAGGTAATTCTGACGTTGCGGTTGACAGTGGAAGCAAGACCAAAGAAAAATCATGACACGTTCATAGGATTTGTTGACCTGATAATAGCGTTCGACAACGCCAAATATTACAAGATGTTCAACATTATGAGAAAAATGCGGATAAGCTATAGGGAATGACGGGTAATATACAGTATGTACAAGGGCCAAGGCAGAACAAAAAGAGCAAATATCCAAGAATGAAATGCTGGGATTAAAAAGGGTGTAAGACAGGCTTGAAGTCTTTCGCCGATACTGTGTATAGGTCGAAGAAGCAATTTCGGAAATAAAAGAATGGTTCAAGAGTGGAATAAAAATTGAAAGTGAAACAATACCAATGATTAGATTCTATGATGACATTATTATTCTCAGTGAAAGTGGAGAAGAATTAATGATCAGATGAATAGAATGGAATGAATCTGATGAGTACAGATTACGGATTGAGAGTAATTCAAGAACATCGAGAAGCAGTGGAAATGAGGACAGCGAGGAAACTTCAGGACTGCTGATCATGAAGCAGATGTAGTCAAATAATTCTGCTACTCAGGTAACAAAATAACCCATAACGGGTAGAACAAGGAGGACATAAAAAGTAGACTGGCACTGGCAAGAAGGGCATTCCTGGCCAATAAAAATCTACAGCAAACAGACAGAGATTCAATTTCAGATACCTGAGAATATACATTTTGAGCCCCTCATTGAGTGGTAATAAAACATGGACAATGGGAAAACCAGAACAGAAGAAATCGGAAGTATTTGAGATGTGGTGCTACAGAAGAGTGTTAAAAATTAGGTTGACTAATGGGATAAGGAATGACAAACTTCGCCGGAGAATGGAAGAGGAACGGAATTTATGGAAAACAGTAACAAGAAAAAGGGGCAGGATGATAGGACATCTGTTAAGACTCACGGAGATTGGAATGCATACAGCAAATAATTGAGGACATAGTTTGCAAGTGCTTTTCTGAGATGAACAGGCTGATACAGGAGAGGAATTCGTGGCTAGTCACATCTGACCAGTCAGAAGACAGATGACTCAAAAAAATTAAGAAATAAATTGTCAAATTTTATCATGCCAATGACAGTATGCATCTTATTGTCAATTTTTTCACGTTTTTACTATTTGAAAACACATTCGTCTTAATAACTGTGATTTAATAAAAGAAATTCTGGGTTTTGCGCTAGAACACTTGTGATCCACTGCGTATGAACTGCCAAGCAAGATTAGCTCTCAGACCGCACGTACTTCTCCCCACTCCCATGGTTCACTATCATTCCGTATTGTGAACTCGTTACCATTAGCTTTATGAGAACTAGCATCCTACTCACTGACATCGTAATCCGCAGCCTTGCTTAATGCAGCGAATTACTTCAGATATCTGCCAAGTTCTAGTGTATGTAAAATTTTGAAACTAAAACACGTTTCCAAGCATTAGAAGGAACTTCACTACTTCTTTTTTGGTAATGCTTTGTGCCCATGATATTTATAAGATTCATCGGTACATCACATTTCGAATACTTCAGTCTTCTGCATTGTGGCATTACTAAGTGTCCATGCCTCCGTCCCATACAAATGTACTGAGATTGCACATCATTTCATAATTCGGAATCGTAGTTGCAAGTTTAAATTACGGACCGTAAAAAAAATGTTTCATTTTCAAAAAGGCAGCATTAGCTTGTTCAATTCTCCTTTCGATTTCCTAGGTCTGAAGTACTTCATTACCTAGGGGGCAGGGCAAAGGGGGGCGGGGTTGATAGTGGAGGTGCCGGAGGAATGAAAAGTATTCAGAGGTTTGACTGAAACGGTCATTCGAAGTAGAAGATAAACAAATGCTCTAAAATGAACTATGAGTTAGCTATGACCACTTCTTCACCTTCTGTACAGTGAATCAAAGTTTTCCTACGGCAAGATCTTTGCTTTTCATATTTTGGAAGGTTGAAACTGAAACAAAATCCACTAAACGTCGGCTCTGAACCGCGTTGAATATTGACCATTTCTCCTGGGACGCCGTGTGCTTTGATATTCTTTCAGTGGGTGCCACGTAATTTGTAATATCTGATGAGGTTTTCGGGGTTTTACTAATAAACAGGTAGTTAGTTTTTCTAAAATTCGTTTTGATGTCAAAATCGTTGATGACCTTATTAAATACTTCACATAATGTCTGTAGTTTATACTGGGTGCCAATAATAGTGAGCCATAAGCATAGCGTACATTGTTGATTACTTTCCATTGGTTTTTACACCTATTTCTTTGTCTTGTTCCTGTTCTCCTTCTTCTTCTTTTTCTTCTGTTATGGTACTTTAGCTCATGTATGGTATTTACACATTTCTTCTTCCAGTGCATTAATAATCGGGAGAATTTGCCAAGAGTCTTTCTCTACTCATATGGTCTACATGTTCCTTCTCTTTCATTTTTCCTTTTTTTCATTTAAGTTACACATCGCTAAATATTTTCTTACATCCTCATTTCTTCGGCTTTCGTCCCTTGTTATCCTAACATTGCTCTCAGAAACCTCATTTCTTGAGATAGTACTATCTTTGCGTCTTGTTGTAGCCCATTCTAGACTTCCGTAGGTAAGGGTTGGTACTGCTATGGTTCTATACAATTTAAGCTATGTTTATTTCTTGACTTTGTTCTACAAACTATTTATGATCGTCCCACATATAGATATATAAATATTTAATTTTTGGTCCCTGTCATTGTGGTACTCATAAGTGAAGTCGCATAATAAACATTTGAAATGTTTCATTTAATGCAAGAATTCATTATTTAAGACTATTTAAGATCTCAATGGTTGTATGCCATCTCTTTCGTTTTATCTACAGACAATATTACATTCTAATCTGAGGCTATATGTGCAACTTATACGCCCCCATTTTCATTCTATGCATTCAGTTTTAGATCAACCCCATATAAAGTTGCATTTAGGCTAGTCCGACGATGTAAACACACGTCTTTTCGTGTCACCGCTTTCCATCTAGTTATATATTAAAGAATGTCAGAGAAATATAGGATCTTTGCCGTACGTCCTTCCTTGTGTTCAATGGCTCTGTAATTGTAATTCTCACATTTATAACAATATCACTGATGGTGTATAGACTATTTAGAGAACTTATGAAGTGGTATGGTTAACCTTGTTCATTCTGTCTTCACTTTATCAAATGCTATTTCAAAATGTATAAAAGGAAGATGGGCTTTCCTACTGAATACTCATCTAAATGATCTGTGGCTGGCACAGCAGACGGTTAACAACCCAATAACCTGTCTTACTTGCGATGAGCCAGTATTCTATTCAAGCACTCACTACATAGATTTGCAATGCCAAATCTAGCCTCGAAATAATACCCACTTCTATGTTAGATATATCTTGCCTGAAGATGGCCTTGGAATAACCGTTAATTAGAGACGTGTTGTTTTACTCGTCGCAATACGTTTTAATGTTTCTCCATCGCAGCTAATGACAGTGGCCTGTTGCAATTATACCTTGTTTAATGATCCTGATATAATGCTGGCCGGTTTCACTCTCTTCCAATAGCTTCATCAGTTCATAGTGCCTCACTCTGTCAAAAGCATTTTCGTAATCAATGAATCCAAGCCACATATCTTGATTCATATCGTGGCATTTTTGTATCAAAATATTCACTGAAAATAAGGCTACTCTGGTAACCATACTGTCACAGAATATAAACTGATTTTCAGTGATCTAGAATTCTAGTCTTGTATATTACATTGCCAAAAGTTTTGAGGAAAACTTTTGGAGTATGCTACCTCAAGATGATCTACCTACATTCAGAGCATTCTTTCGGATTAACCATTTTTCTTATCGTTACAAAAGTACATTTTAGCCATTCCGTTAGCATCAGTACTGTTTCGTATATTGTGTTAAACAAAGAGTAACTGTAATTCATCATTTTAGCGGATTTAGGAGTTCTGCTGCTATTTCACCTATTTTGGGTAACTTCTTCCTTTTAAAGCGTCCTAGTGCATATTTCAATTCGCTTTTTGAAATGGGTGGACCATGTAGTGCTTCCCCCTCGTTCACCTCGACTCACGATGTTCAAAAAAGTTCTTGTATGTACTCTTCCCATCCCATAAGTTTGTGATACGTATCCATGATTAGGTTCCCTTCTTTATTTTTGATTACCATGTGCGTATTAGGTTTCCGTACTTCAATCCGTAAAAACGGAACGCCTATGTGATCACTTTGTTGTCCGTCTGTCTGTCCCTTTTTGTCAGGAACGGATAGAAGTATGTCGTTGAAACTTTTGTGAAACTTTTGTCACTTAGTGACGTCTACAGCCCCCTGGTGGTGTAAAATTTGAGGCATCGAAGGCAATGCAGTCAACTGATACGGCCAGTTATGCCACATACCTTGATACTCGCAAACTGACTCATCGAAACCCATAGGGTACTTACCCCTTGGTCCGGAATAGTAAGATTTGGCAAGAGGCAATGTTTCACTGTTCACAAAAAGGAAAAAAGTTCAAAAACTATGAATATGTGATTATGCCGCACGAAAAAGTTTGATATTTGTTATATGACTGCCTATTTCTGAGCAACTTTGAGACGTACCAAGGTGATATTTACGTCCGATACTAAGGTGACATGATAAATGTTACCTTCTAAGGCAATGCAATGAAAAGATACGGCTATTTCTGTTATATTTTTTGATACCCGCATGCTCGCACGTCAAATCCTATAGGCTCCTGTCCTTTGGTCTAGAATCATAAAATTAGGTAAGAATAAATGTTTCACACTAGAAGTAAAGGGAAAAATCAGAAACCGTTGATTTTTAACTATGCCTAACGATAAAAATATTTCTTTTATCAGATATTATCTGACTTGAAATTAGAACATTCTCGAAAGTCTTGCAGTCTTTGAGACCGGTGTCCTGAGAATATCAATGTCGATAACGGGCAACAGTCGTCGAAAATCTCGATTCACGGTATGTGTGGACTGTCTCTCTCTCTCTCTCTCTCTCTCTCTCTCTCTCTCTCTATATATATATATATATATATATATATATATATATATATATATATATATATATATTAAGTGCCCGAGCTCTACTTGCAATTTTCATTCTTGCCGTTGCCATCACTTATTTAATCTTTTCATGGTTTCCAGACATATCAAAATTCTTACACAAAATATACAAATAGGAAAAAATATCGAAGACAGTAATGAATGGATAGAGTGTCTCCGAAGAATTCAACTCATTTCACAAGTCCATAGCTTCCACATCAATGAAGATAGCTACTAGGTGTAAACTTCAAATTGCGCGTACGACTACAAAACTCTTTGTTTCCAAAAGAAGCATTCGATTATGCAGGAGCATATCCATTACATGCATTTTTATATAAATTCGCGGTGGTTTTTGCAATTACGTGTAGAATAATTTCTTCCATTTACCTTTTACGAACATTCTGTGCCCTCTACTGCCGCTCGAAGAAAATACAGGCAATACTCAAACTCGTCCATTACTTCTGCGAGCATTCAGAGCTGTTGCTACACGGTGTTGTACTTCGCCCATATTTACGAAGGTGAGGCAAATATTCGGAGTATTTAAGACACACCACAAAAAGACTCAATGCCGTCAGATCAGACCATCTTAGACTGTGTTCAGAGTGGCAAAGACAACTGCCGGCAGACCTAATCGCCAGAGACCGCCCGATCACGTCGGCCGCCAGCTTGGTCACTGTGCGTTCGGTCTCTTTCGTCAATTGTTGGCCGGATCAAAGAAGTTATAGGTTAGAATCTAGAAGGAGGTTAGAATCTAGAAGGAGGTTAGAATCTGTTTTAACCTTCTTGCTCAGAATGATGCCACTGCGCCTGTGCTTGTAAACGGGTGCTGCATCGTGGCTTTTGCTATTAAAAAGGCGCCAAACTCATGTTAATGAGCTATAGATGTGTCGAACATAACGTGGCGGATACTGTAGAGTCTTCCTTCAGTTACTGGAGTAACAAGAAAAACGATTGTACCAGATGAAGAGAAAGACCTTCTCTTACACACTCGTCATAACTCGCGGTGACATTGAAAAGCAATTAACAGACACCCCGTACAACTTCCAATAAATTCAGAGGAACAGCATACGTCAGTAAACGTTCGATGACTTTCATTTAACAGGTGCGTGTGAGACAAACATAAATTTATAGAATAAGACACCCTGAGAGACATACAGTAATAATAATTCGTGTACAGCTAATGTGCAGCTACCACACCATCAAATATCCCGTATGGTACGTTTAAGTATAAGATTCTGCACCATTCTGATTTCAACAAACTGGCTTGTAAAGTTATAATTTAAGCATATAATTTATGAAAAATAGGCCTACTTATGGTTTCCAATAAAACTGCAATTTCAGTCCATAGTTTCGGAAATGTATCCGGATTATGATGTTTTTCATGCTCAGGATACCACAACCAACTTCTTACTTGCACTAAACTTATCAGATTCTCACACTCCATGTTTCGTATGTGAAAACGCCGGTTGACTCGGCCGAAAAAGAACAACATGAATTTCAGCTTTGTCGTCCGAAGTCTGTAGGTATCTCATTCCCTATACACACTCTGAGAAAAAATAAAGAAGGCCACAATGGCCGAGCTGTTCTAGGCGCTTCAGTCTGGAACCGCACGACTACTACGGTCGCAGGTTCGAATCCTGCCTTGGGAATGGATGTGTGTGATGACCTTAGGTTAGTTAGGTTTAAGTAGGTCTAACTTCTAGGGGACTGATGACCTCAGACGTTAAATCCCATAGTGCCCAGAGCCATTTGAACCAAATAAATAAAAATGTCCACTACGAGGGAATTATCACAATGAGACGGAAATCCGTAGATATTATGTACATATTCAGATAAACAAATGATTACAATATCAGGAAAATTGGATGATTTATTTAAAACTTCACAAACTGAGTAAGTCACTGAAGTGTTTGTTCATATCTGGTCCGTCTGCTCGTTGTTTGTGTCCTTCGGAGGGTCATCGTGAGAAATTCTGTCCAATTCGTGCGTCAGAAGGCCAAAATCCAGAGCTGGTTGGAGGGCCCTGCCGATATTCGTCTAACCTTTCTCAATTCGGAGACATTCAGCGACCTTGGTTATCAAGGTAGTGTTTGGCAAGCAGGAAGACAAGCAGTACAAATTCTCGCCATGAGCAGGCGTCAATTATCTTGCCTAGGATAGCTTACAACGAAGGGCCACAAAACGGGTTGTAGAATATCGTCGACGTGTCCTTGTGGTGTAAGGGTGAAAGGGATGATAACCAAAGTTATTCTGCTATGAAATGAAGTGACGCCGCAGACCATCAATCCTGGTTGTCGGGGATATTGCGGGAGAGCTAGAATGGTATCCTTCCACCTTCCAGGGAGTCTCCAGTCACGTCTTTCGTCTGGATTGAGTAGAATTGTCTCCAGTGATGATTCCCGCTTCGAACAGAGCCCCGATGACCGTCCTGGGCTTAAATTACACAAGATAATGTCCACTTGCACACGGCGTGAGTTTCTGCTGATAGTTTTCGCGATTGCCACACAATATACACTCCTGGAAATGGAAAAAAGAACACATTGACACCGGTGTGTCAGACCCACCATACTTGCTCCGGACACTGCGAGAGGGCTGTACAAGCAATGATCACACGCACGGCACAGCGGACACACCAGGAACCGCGGTGTTGGCCGTCGAATGGCGCTAGCTGCGCAGCATTTGTGCACCGCCGCCGTCAGTGTCAGCCAGTTTGCCGTGGCATACGGAGCTCCATCGCAGTCTTTAACACTGGTAGCATGCCGCGACAGCGTGGAAGTGAACCGTATGTGCAGTTGACGGACTTTGAACGAGGGCGTATAGTGGGCATGCGGGAGGCCGGGTGGACGTACCGCCGAATTGCTCAACACGTGGGGCGTGAGGTCTCCACAGTACATCGATGTTGTCGCCAGTGGTCGGCGGAAGGTGCACGTGCCCGTCGACCTGGGACCGGACCGCAGCGACGCACGGATGCACGCCAAGACCGTAGGATCCTACGCAGTGCCGTAGGGGACCGCACCGCCACTTCCCAGCAAATTAGGGACACTGTTGCTCCTGGGGTATCGGCGAGGACCATTCGCAACCGTCTCCATGAAGCTGGGCTACGGTCCCGCACACCGTTAGGCCGTCTTCCGCTCACGCCCCAACATCGTGCAGCCCGCCTCCAGTGGTGTCGCGACAGGCGTGAATGGAGGGACGAATGGAGACGTGTCGTCTTCAGCGATGAGAGTCGCTTCTGCCTTGGTGCCAATGATGGTCGTATGCGTTTTTGGCGCCGTGCAGGTGAGCGCCACAATCAGGACTGCATACGACCGAGGCACACAGGGCCAACACCCGGCATCATGGTGTGGGGAGCGATCTCCTACACTGGCCGTACACCACTGGTGATCGTCGAGGGGACACTGAATAGTGCACGGTACATCCAAACCGTCATCGAACCCATCGTTCTACCATTACTAGACCGGCAAGGAACTTGCTGTTCCAACAGGACAATGCACGTCCGCATGTATCCCGTGCCACCCAACGTGCTCTAGAAGGTGTAAGTCAACTACCCTGGCCAGCAAGATCTCCGGATCTGTCCCCCATTGAGCATGTTTGGGACTGGATGAAGCGTCGTCTCACGCGGTCTGCACGTCCAGCACGAACGCTGGTCCAACTGAGGCGCCAGGTGGAAATGGCATGGCAAGCCGTTCCACAGGACTACATCCAGCATCTCTACGATCGTCTCCATGGGAGAATAGCAGCCTGCATTGCTGCGAAAGGTGGATATACACTGTACTAGTGCAGAAATTGTGCATGCTCTGTTGCCTGTGTCTATGTGCCTGTGGTTCTGTCAGTGTGATCATGTGATGTATCTGACCCCAGGAATGTGTCAATAAAGTTTCCCCTTCCTGGGACAATGAATTCACGGTGTTCTTATTTCAATTTCCAGGAGTGTATAATAGAAATTACTGCGTTAATCGACATGCGTTGTTGTTAATAGCCTGGCGGATAAAACTCATTTAAATGTCAACACATTTTATCCGTTTAGAATAATATAATTTTTTTCTATATTTCACACAGCACTATGAATATTAGCGACGCAGACGAGTCCTAAGGCATCTTCTCTTGTGTGCTGTCCATCGATTGGTAGATTTTTCCGCAACCGGCGTTTTTCAGACCCATTACAAAGGAAGTATACGATGCCGGTGAACCGTGATTTATTTTCAAAGAATATTCTTAAGAATTTATTTTATTTACTAGCGATTCATCAAGAACATTAACACATTTAATCACACTAAGTAAGCGTGGAAGTAGTTGCCGGGGAGTAACTGATGAAATCATAACCAAATTCCTTTTAACAAATGGGAATTTTATTCACTTTAATAGTGCCTAAAAGCATTTTTTACAATAAACAGATTTAAAATTATAATCAGAAAGCACGCTCTAAATATCAAAGTTACAATTTATTCAGAGGCAGATAGAAACAAGTTTTGACTGTATTAGCTTTCGGGCAGAGAACCTTGCCGCTCTCTTTTGACACGGCCGTAGTTACGACCACTCACAAGAGCCTCTGAAAGACTACACTGGCGCAAATCTGCAACACACCAGATTACTTTAAACTAAGAGTTTTAACAATTTACACAAGCACACAAACTATGCACCCCCCGTAGGAGGGATGGAAATGGTACAAAACACTAACAATTTAAATATTAACCTTGCCACCGAAGGTGCAACTTGATTTTAACTTCTAAGAAAAAGTCTTAGGATGGAAGGGTGGCAACTTTATACACTAAAATGATCATTTAAATAAAAGGCCACGAAATGCAATCTTATATAAAATTCTACAAGGTTGGCCAAACGATAGTTAAGATGCTCTACAGTACACAGATGCCACCTCTCAAAATCATAGGCAATAATATCAAAGTTTCCAAAGACCAAAACATATATCAGGTATTAGGCCGTTACACTCCAAGCAATAAATTCGCTCACAACCCAAATCCGACAAACATGACAGAGGCAGCTACTAACGTACGGTAGATTGATGTGTAGATTACCAAACAACCCGAACCGCAGGTGTTCTAACCCACCCCTACTTCACAAGGGAAAAACGGAGCACCCAATTTATAAACAACCACCTTTCCCCTGGTGGGCAAACGGAGAAGAATGGTGAGACCATCCCAAAGCAAAGCGGCTGGTGACCTCACCAAGAAAACAAGTAGAATTTAACAAGAGTAAATCAAACAACATATCACCAATCACTTAACCTCTAATAAACTGCGATTTCTCGAGAAGACCTGGCACAGCAATCCCAAATCGCTCTCCCGAACCGTCCGCTGCCACCCGCTTCAACGGACGCAGGGAGGCGCGCCGATCTCCCGTGTCACGGTGTCGCAGCTCGCATCGGCCAGACTGATGACGTGGGTTGATTCCTGTTGCTCTCGTGTCGACCGCGAAGTCACTATCCCTCGCTATACGCCGCGGCCCACTGGACTCACGTGGCAACCTCACATGCGCCGGCGCTCAAGACGGACAAGTCATCTTGCGTCCCAGTGCGCGACCGACCAACCGATCGATCCAACTGCCAATGACCATTGCCTCAGCAAACTCGAGCAGACTGGCGGCCTAACGCGCAGACTCAGATGCAGGAACTAAGCGGCCGGCCGAAGTGGCCGTGCGGTTCTAGGCGCTGCAGTCTGGATCCGCGAGACCGCTACGATCGCAGGTTCGAATCCTGCCTCGGGCATGGATGTGTGTGGTGTCCTTAGGTTAGTTAGGTTTAACTAGTTCTAAGTTCTAGGGGACTAATGACCTCAGAAGTTGATTCCCATAGTGCTCAGAGCCATTTGAACCAGGAACTAAGCCCCGATCGGGCGACCACTCGCTGAGTTCTCTTACTGGCAGAGTGGAAAGACTATCATTTTGCCGGCTTTAAAGGTTGATTCGAACGAAAGACATACTAGCACTCCGAACGACAGACAGACACTAACTGCCTAACAAATGCGGACGAGAGACAGACTAGCAAGCTGGGGACGAGAGACTGACCCAGACCGACCGACTGGCGAGCTCATAGCGCCCCTTAAATGCACGTGATCAGGCAGCCTTTCCCCTTTCCCACCAGAGGGAGACACCAAAGCTGCGATTGCCACAGCGGCGCCCCAGACAGAAACGGAGGGCGACTGCTTCACACTACGGGCTGCAGCGCGCTCTTCAAAACAGCAAATTTTACCACGGCTCAGCCGGTCTCCTCTGCTCTCCTTCGGTGACATGCAACGGACAGAATAAACAGTAGTGTGTAGTTTCATTTACTACTGTGACCATAATACATTAAGGGCACTACTTAAAAATAAGACACATTAAACTAACGTCACGCAACATTCCAGGATCGGAGAGTGCCGGGAAGATTGGCACTCGACAGACTATCGAGTAAGATGCCGTGATGGTAGACACAGGATTCATATCCTGGAGCATGTCATTTCCAGTCGCTAACTACCTACCCTGATTGCGGTACATAACGTAAGGTGAACGCTGGGATGGTTGCTTTGAAAAGGGCACAGACGATTTCGAATCATTCCTTTCCCTACTCTCTGTCTCTATTGACACCGAAATAGACGAGAAGTAATCTCAATCTTCCTTTCATCTACACCTATGTGTAGACCGTGAAAGCCACCTTGCGATGAGGGATGTAGGGTCAATAGAATACCACGATGTTAATCAACCTTCCCTGTTGCTATCGTGAAAAAATGTATCTCCCTTCTTGTCCCCAAGCATCTCTGAATTCTTGTCTAAGTACCAGAATGTTTACCCCTTTCCTTTTAATTGTGGTACACAGGCAAATTTATATCTAAACATTCCTCCTTCATAACTAATCTAAGTGTAACTCCAAGAGACAACCTGTCCCAGATCATGGAATCTGCAACCACATGTGTCCTCCCAATCAGCCGTAAATCGAAATCTGTATTCTACAGCCACATCAGTCATAGCGCTCGAACCCCCTTTCCTTCCCTAGCTCCTCCATTCCCAAAACTTGACTTATTTCCCCGTGGCGTATCCTGATGAGCCAAAACATTATGACCGTCGTCACCATAGAGCGTTGATTCACATTAGGCAGCAATTCCGCGTACCATGAATTCGATAGGTTTTCAGTACTTTATCGGAGGTATGTGGCACCAGACATCTATGCACAACGCAGGCAGTTGCCATAAACTGCGAGCCAGTGGTTTCAGTGTGCACGGCTTGCATCCGGTAGCGCTCCGTATACGCTGCATACGATTTAGATCGGGCGAATTTTGTAGCTAATGCATCAACTGAATTCACCTCCATGTTCCTCAAACCTCCTTGTGCCACCTTCTGAAGACATGAAGCGTAAAGGGTCGCAGGTGATCCGCAATAACTTTCAAGTAATCGACAACTTTCATACCTTTGATTAATACCACAGACGCTATGAACGCCCGGGTGAATGTTCCACATAGAGTAATACTGCCCCCTCCCTTTCCCTTGGTCCTAGACCTTAGTTTGGTAAATCTTTCGAGCAGCCTCCCGTGAATGACGGCTTACCCAGTCGCGACCATAGACCTGGAGGTATCCGGACACGACCATACACACATCCGTAGGAAGCGGATGCGTGATCTGTCCGAGAAGGTGACTTATTTCCATTGACCCACGGTCCATTCTCAATGATCTCCTTCCCACTGCAAGCGCAATTGGCTATTTCTTACTATCTAAATGGGAACATGTAGGGGTCTTCAGCACCAGAGTCCGTGTTCCACAATTTTCGCTGAACGGTGTGCTCAGTTACACTTGTGCCTGCAGCAGCCTGTTCATTGCATCCACACACTATGAGATCAAAAGTAGCCGGACACCTGGATGAAAATGACGTAAAAGTTCGTGGCGCCCTCCATCTGTAATGCTGGTATTCAGTATAGTGTTGGTCCACCATTAACCTGGATGACAGCTTCCACTCTCGCAAGCAAACGTTCAGTCAGGTGTTGAAAGGTTTCTTGGGGAATGGCAGCCCATTCTTCACGGAGTGCTGAAATGAGGAGAGATATCAATGTCGATGAGGTCTGGCACGACGTCGGCGGTCCAAAGCATCCCAAAGGTGTTCTGTAGGATTCAGGTCAGGAATCTCTGCAGGCTAGTCCATTACAGGGATGTTATTGTCGGGTAACCACTCTTGCACAAGTCGTGCATTACGAACAGGTGGTCGATCGTGTTGAAAGATGCAATCGCCTTCCCCGAAATGCTCTTCAACAGTGGGAAGCAAGAAGGCGCTTAAAACATCAATCTAGGCCTGTGCTGTGATGTTGCCACGCAAAACAACAAGAGGTGCAAGCCCCCTAAATGAAAAACACGACCACACCATAACACCATCCCCTCCGTAGTTTACTGTTGGCACTGCACACGCTGGCCGATGACGTACGCCTTATCCACACCCCGCCATCGGATCGCCACATTGTGTACCTTGATTCGACACTCCACACAACGTTTTCCCACAGTCCAATCGTCTATTGTTTACGCGCCTTACACCAAGCCAGGCGTCGTTTGGCATTTACCGGCGTGATGTGTGGCTTATGAGCAGCCGCTTGACCATGAAGTCCAACTTTTCTCACAGTCCGGCTATTTGTCATAGTATTGGCAATGGATCCTTAGTCTGGAATTCCTATGTGATCGTCTGTATAGATGTCTGCCTATTAAACATTACGAACCTCTTCAACTGTCGGCGGTCTCTGTCACTCAACACACAAGGTCGGCCTGTACGCTTTTGTGCTGTATGTGTCTCTTCACGTTTCCACTTCACTATCACATCGGAAACGATGGACCCAGGTATGTTTAGCAGTGTGGAAATATCGCATACATACGTATGTCAAAAGTGACACCCAATCACCTGACCACGTTCGAAGTCCATGAGTTCTGCGGAGCTCGCCATTCTGCTCCCTCACGAAGTCTAACGACTGATGAGGTCGCTGATTTGGAGTATCTGGCAGTAGGTGGCCGCAAAATGCACCTAATATAAATAACTATTGTTTTGGGGCTGTATATGTGTACGCGCGTCATGGCTACAACTGCTCTTCACCTCCAAGTTGGTGGTTCTTACTCCTACACTGGTTTAGGAGCAGATATGGAGGGTATACACATACGTATGTAAGTTGATACATACATATATGTACATCTATATTTATAATTTTTATGGGTATAACGAATTTATCAACTTGTAGACATCCAGGTTGCGATTGGCAGGGTTTATGCATAGTATTGCTTCTCCGATTAAGTTATTTGGGGTAGTTCCTGGGGAGGCCGGCTATTCAAAGTGAGCTGTTCTGCTGTTGAATGCGTGGATGGCAGCCTCCGGCACAGCTGTGTAGGCGCCGTGCCGGCCATCCGACAAGCAGCGCATTGTGCCGGCCACACAATGGCGCCGTTTTCGCGACACACCCTGCAGCTGTGCAGCAAAGGCCAGCCCTCGGCTGTAGACAGCGCAGCGTATAGCTGCTGTCAACACGCACAGTACACAGATATGGTGCCGTTTGATACTAGACAATCAACCATACCACCTGTAGCACCTTGTGTTCTAGTCTACGGCACAAGCAAAAATTCACTTTTCTCGCAGCTGAACATGAAACGACATTTCAGCCTGACAGCGTGTTTATGTTACATTTGGGATCCAGATCAGGCTTGCATTCGAATCTACACCTTTCTTTGGAAATTATAGAATCTGAGTTCTACTATTAGTCCGCCACGTAATTCCTTCAGTAGATAGACACAAGATTAATAACAGAAACAGCCATACCAGTCTGACTTGTTGGAGCAAGTATTCAGTTCCAACTGACCAAGTTAAGTAAATATTACACCCATATGTGTATGGGAGTATCTAACCTAAGAGACATACGAACAGAAAGATTGGGGTAATGATGTATCCCATGGGTGTAATCAGAGTTTTTACAGAACTAGTCCGGCGATTAGAGCGCTAAATACATATTTAATACGACTTAAAATGATAGACCGCTGGTTTACACCAGTTTAAAAAAACTGAAGTCTTCCTGACAGCAGATGACACATTGTGGAAAGCAGCTGTAATGCAAAAAAATTTTAGCAGCTTTATGGTGGTTAAGCATCTGATTGTAGATTACAGATGATTGTAGATAATAGATAATTGTAGATTATAGATTATAGATAATTTTAAAGAACTTTGCAATTCAGTGACATTTTTCTGTGTCACAATTCCTTACTTTATTTGCACAAATATACGCACACACACACACACACACACACACACACACACACACACACAAACACACATACACACACTTACGCAGACAGCGCCCCCTTCATAATTTAATTTGACTGCTACATCAGCAAATAGTTAAAATTATACATAATTTATAAATTATTTTACCTGAAATTTTAAATGTTTGAAACTGGTGTCTTGGAGTTTTATTATAACTCAGTAATAGTTTGTTTTTCGAAGGATCCAATATTTCATTTCTTCCTTTAATTCCTTCTTATATATCTTACATCAACTGCTTTTGGCAACCAAACAAACTCTACTTTTATCATTTATTCTGTCTTAGCCATTTAAGTATAGGCTATTGTTTTTATTCTCCTCTAAATGAGAAATATTTAGTTTAGTAGTAAAGTCTAGGCCTTTTATGTGTTTTGTGGACCACAAACACTATCAGCTAACATCGCTCAGCTCGATACCTGCCTAAATATTGTTATTGTTTTTTGAGACTTACTAAGCAATTACGTTTGTAGCTACTTTACTGACAAACCTTACAAAAATTTTGGGTGAATCTATTTGTGTGTTGAGTCACTAAGAGAAACAAATTTAAATATCTGGTACACTGTCTTCTCTTACTGCATTACACTCTAACACCACGACAACGCAGAGAAAATGAATACCATTCACCGTAATTCAAAACACTGTACGAAAACATAACTTTGAACTTGTACTATAAGTTTCTATGACTTACAAGTTATTTTCTTGTTACAGTTTTCCATATGTTCATCATTACTTAGAGCTGCCCTAATGATTTTACCCCTGCAGCACGTTATCGTACCTCTCAATATTACACCCTTTACAACACATGTTCTTATCTACCGAACTTTTAAAATGAATAAATGGTATTCTTCACACTGTTTAAGCATTTTTTCAGAGACGTTAGCTAAAGGCACCTACTTACGCCCTCTCATCACAGTATGCCTGCCATTATTCCGTTTGTCTCAGGGTAACAATAACTAAAACGTAGGTTACTTGGTTCATTAGTTACATATTGTATGTCACCCTTTGCACACAAAAAACGTAGTTTCCTTGAAAGAGTCAACTTACGAAATATTTATTTAATTATTATTGTAGTGAGGCTGAATGCAGACCATTTACATAAAAGCGTCTTAACAAAAGTAAGAATCTAATACACCTGAACTTAAAAAAAAAAAAAAAAAAAAAACGATTTACTTATCAAAATTTCTACCACGGATGAGAAAGGGTTGTCAGTGCGGAACATTCTAAGCATGTGATCAGCTATAACTTTGCTGTCTGTCCAACTTTAATATCATTCGGCTACTGATCAAAGATTATATACTACTTTCGTGGTTAAATTTCAATTTAATGGGGATTAATGGGAGACTAATATTGTAATCATGATTTTAATTATTTCTTCTGGATCCTAATTGGTTAATCGTTAATGTGTGGACAACAAGGTGCTTACAGGTGAGCACCACACTGACTTGGTAGAAAATCCTAAGAAATTTTGGTCTTATGTCAAAGCAGTAGGTGGATCAAAATAAAATGTCCAGAACTCTGTGACCAAAATGGTACTGAAACAGAGGATGACAAACTAAAGGCCGAAATACTAAACGTCTTTTTCCAAATCTGCACTGAAGTTCCTTCTCTAGATTGTCGTACAGATTACAAAATGGTAGATATAGAAATAGACGACAGAGGAATAGAGAAACAATTAAAATCGCTCAAAAGAGGAAAGGCCGCTGGACCTGATGGGATACCAGTTCGATTTTACACAGAGTACGCCCCCCTTCTTGCAGCGGTGTACCGTAGGTCTCCAGAAGAGCGTAGCGTTCCAAAGGATTGGAAAAGGGCACAGGTCATCCCCGTTTTCAACAAGGGACGTCGAACAGATGTTCAGAACTATAGACCTATATCTCTAACGTCGATCAGTTGTAGAATTTTGGAACACGTATTATGTTCGAGTATAATGACTTTTCTGGAGACTAGAAATCTACTCTGTAGGAATCAGCATGGGTTTCTAAAAAGACGGTTGTGTGAAACCCAGCTCGCGCTATTCGTCCACGAGACTCAGAGGGCCATAGACACGGGTTCACAGGTAGATGCCGTGTTTCTTGACGTCCGCAAGGCGTTCGATACAGTTCCCCACAGTCGTTTAATGAACAAAGTAAGAGCATATGGACTATCAGACCAATTGTGTGATTGGATTGAAGAGTTCCTAGATAACAGAACGCAACATGTCATTCTCAATGGAGAGAAGTCTCCGAGGTGAGAGTGATTTCAGGTGTGCCGCAGGGGAGTGTCATAGGACCGTTGCTATTCACAATATTCATAAATGACCTTGTGGATGACATCGGAAGTTCACTGAGGCTTTTTGCAGATGATGCTGTGGTGTATCGAGAGGTTGTAACAATGGAAAATTGTACTGAAATACAGGAGGATCTCCATCGGATTGCCGCATAGTGCAGCAAATGGCAATTGAATCTCAAAGTAGACAAGTACAATGCGCTGCGAATACATAGAAAGATAGATCCCTTATCATTTAGCTACAAAATAACAGGTCAGCAACTGGAAGCAGTTAATTCCACAAATTATCTGGGAGTACGCATTAGGAGTGATTTAAAATGGAAAGATCATATAAAGTTGATCGTCGGTAAAGCAGATGCCAGACTGAGATTCATTGGAAGAATCCTAAGGAAATGCAATCCGAAAACAAAGGAAGTAGGTTACAGTACGCTTGTTCGCCCACTGCTTGAATACTGCTCAGCAGTGTGGGATCCGTACCAGATAGGGTTGATAGAAGAGGTATAGAAGATGCAACGGAGAGCAGCGCGCTTCGTTACAGGATCATTTAGTAATCACGAAAGCGTTACGGAGATGATAGATAAACTCCAGTGGAAGACTCTGCAGGGGAGACGCTCAGTAGCTCGGTACGGGCTTTTGTTAAAGTTTCGAAAACATACCTTCACCGAAGAGTCAAGCAGTATATTGCTCCCTCCTACGTATATCTCGCGAAGAGACTATGAGGATAAAATGAGAGAGATTAGAGCCCACATAGAAGCATACCGACGATCTTTCTTTCCACGAACAATACGAGACTGGAATAGATGGGAGAACCGATAGAGGTACTCAGGGTACGCTCCGCCACACACCTTCAGGTGGCTTGCGGAGTATGGATGTAGATGTAGATGTCGTTTGCAACTATTTCGTTAAATCAGGACTTTCTGTATTCAGTACGAGTCATACCAGAAAACAATTCCATATGACAACACTGAGAAAATATGAGAATTATGTCAAATAACTCAATTGTCACTGTCCAAGGACTACAGTAACACGAAGTGCAAAAGTGGCTGATCTTAGTTGTTTAAGATACGCGGAAAGATATGTACTTAAATTTCAATATCTGTATATCTGCAGAAGCCATTTCTAATATATTTATTTAGTTAACACAGCGTCGTTAAAAAAGACGAACACAATTTCAGTTGGCTACATTCCCCAAACTGTATACTGTACTTTATTCTATAAGTTTCGTTTGATAATACACACATGGTAGTTTAGAGATGTCTAATATGCCATCCTCCAGCCGCACGGATAACATCAAGATGGCAGCTCTCTTTATTCCCGACTCAATGACGAATGTCTTGCGCCACTGAGTTCACTGCAGCCATGATACATTTTCTTAAGTCTTTCAAATATGGGGAATGAGGTGGTATGTAAACTGCATCTTCCACGAACCTCCACAAGCAAAAGTCGCAGGTTATGAGGTCAGGAGATCACGGTGGCCATAAATGAAGTGCTAAGTCTTCATTCTCCTTGCGAACTACCCATCACTGAGTGCAGTGCCATAGCGCTCTTGCGGTAGTTTCGAAACTTAACAACATCCTCTCTCAGATATCCTTAACAGAATTCAGCTCCAATGCACGACATCACCCTGTAGATATTGTTTCAGCTTAAAAACCTTGTTTGTGTTGTATCCTAAGATTTGCAAAATTATATTTGCTGTACTTTCTTAAAATTAAGAAGTGGATCATTTTCAGAAAACCAGTCAATAACTACTTCCGCATTCTTTTTGTTAAGTATGACGTGAGCCATCTTTTGGCATCAATTCCATCTAATTTCATAAAAAATACCTATTGCTAATGTATAGTTATTAGATCGTTCTAAAATCTAGTGGTGAATGTGCAGATAGCTTTATCAGCTTAGCAACTTTTTTGAAATCCAAATTCTGATTATCAAGTACGTTACTGTTGACATGCAAGTTTTCTGGTCTGATACCGTGTCATATGTAAAAAACTATTACTGGTGAATCCAAATTTTCAGACACTGTAGTCATCACCACGGAAGCCTACACAGCTGTATATTATTGTTGTTGGAACGCTAGTTTCAGTCACACGACTTCCTTCAGAATAATATGTAATAATTTCCTAAGATTGGTTACTGTTGTCAGTTACGAAAAACGACCAAAAATGTTAATTGGTTCATGGGGTGTACGATAATTTTTCTGTTGTAATCGTACTGATGGATGGATATTGACTGTTTCATAATGATTCATTCCAAAGGGAAACTGAAATGAATATGCAACGGTCCAAGTCACATTTTATGCAAATAAAACGACTGTACTATGCACATTTTTTCAACTGCTGCAACTACAACGTACATGCATTCAAAGAATAGCAAACCGCAGCACTCGAGTTCTGTTACCTTATAATTTACAAACGCGAACTATCTTAGACTTAGTAGCATGGACAGGGAGGGGTAGCGCAGTTAGCCCACTGGGTTCTCATTCGGGAGGACGGCGGTTCAGACATGCGTCCGGCCATCCTGATTTAGGTTTTCTGTGATTTCTCTAAATCGCTTAATGCTTGGATGGCTGGATGGTCCCTTAGAAAGGGTACGGCCGCTTTCCTTCTCCATTGTTGCCTATTCAGGGCTAATACTCCGTCTCGAATGATCACGCTGTCGTCGGGACGTTAAACAATAACAATCTTCTCCTCCAATTCGTAGTATGGGTCTCCCTCTCTCTATCTCTCTCTCTCTCTCTTTCTCTCTATCTATGTATCTACCTATCTCCCTCCTTCTCTCCTTACTCTCCAATCCCCCAGGCAATCAAACGTTATGTACTATGCACGCCTCACCGCATCCCAAAGTGGGTTGAAGAACACTTATCGGGCCACAGGAGGTTGGTTAGACCGTCCAGGTCACCTGACCCCCATCCTTCTCAAATAATCTGGTATCAACTCAGAAAAAACTGATCTAATACTTCCGTGTTGTAGCGATTCAAAATTTAAGCAATGGCTGGGATCAAACACAGGGCCCACGTAGTTTTGATTATGGAAGATCGTAATTAGTTGCCATAAGGGGCTAGTTAGCACATAGCCTCTATTTTCTCCCAGCCTGAATGGAGAGTGATGTAACCTTGCTAGTAGGGAGTGCATATGAAGGTGCACCATACAGCGGAACTTCAGCCTACTGGCTATCGTCTCGAAGGAAGATGAGTTGATTTTTCACCCAAATTTTTTTGTTTTAGGGAACCTGTATATGAAATTGAGGGGCTACTGATGACAATTTAACTGTGTTTGGATGTATGTATCACAATCTTTTATTTCTAATGTTTGGTACTGTGTGGTACCGATTTCGTTTCTGGTATCCCCGTGGGGCTAGCTGGCATTGTCAGGTATGGCTTTAGTTGACATGGCGAGATCAACTTGTCCCACACTTACGCCAACTAAACCAGTCATTACTGTTCATTAGGAAAGAAACAATTTCTGTAATAAATGAATACATAATCATCACGCCAGAAGAAATTCACCTTTCCCAAAGACGGGCCATGTCAGTAATCTGTCACCACAATAAGAAGTATTACTGTTCTGCTAACAGAGAATCTTGTCCAGGAGTGAATCGTGGCTTAAGGGGCTAATAAGAACAAAAGATACGTACAGAAAAGAATGGTTCATAAATAGAAGAAGAAAACATTTCCCAGAAAATCTGAATTATCTTCATTATGTTCTGGTGGCGATGTGTCGGAGATTAGCTATGCCATAAATGAAAAAAGCCTTCCTTAATGATAGTTCAAGGGCTGGATACCCTCCCCGCGGCGAAAGCCTTTACCCTCAGCCTCCTGCCAAGATGATGCTGGGTTTCATTCGATAGTTCCCATGAACCGTGGACAGCCTCGTAAAGGTGCCAACGGGTCATATCGATCAAAACCCACACTGAAACCCCTACACTCCCCAAGCGCTCCTGATACCCTTAATACCGCTGTTTTGGTAAAGTACCGTGCATGCCAGTTCCCTGGGGCGAGTGTTGAATCCGATGAGAATGATATTCGCGTGTCCACCATGCTAAAAAGGAAGAAAAGTGGAGATTCCCTTATGAATATGATTTAACTGATACGACCAAAGTGAAATTGTGCGGAAATTGAACGCACCTGTTCCAGCTCCTGACTTTGTGGTTGATTTAAAAACTGTATTGGAATAATTACAGATAGTTGTAATAATAAGCAGAATTTATTTTTCTTGAAGAACTGACCGTTTGTTCATACACTTAATATCACACATTTTTGGCCCACACAAGCAAATTTTGTGTTTTTTTTTTTTCAAGTATTCATGACGAATTTATATTTCACTTATTTATTGTTCAAAAATGAAAGCATCCGAAGTTTTAATAAAGACGTTTTTTCTTGATAATTTGTTGTTTTTGCCTAAGTATCTCTATCAGTATCAGGTCATGTAATCTAATTCCTTGGCATATGCCAACTAACTTCGCATATGTGGTTAGTTCGCATTGTTTTAAGCTTGTAGAAAGAGAGTTTTGGGGATTACCTAGACGGCAATTTAATTAATGGTTCTTACATATTTCACTAATGACAAATTTAAGCTATCCCCCGCATTCACCACTATCTCTCCAAGTGTTACTAAAAAATAGAAAATCAAAAACTAAAATTTCTGCCTACTAGCCCCGATCTCTCCAACCTAGGCAAACGCTCTGTCCTGACACTACCTTTCTGCTGATGTTTAGAAAGCTGTAAAATTATACGTGACATGCCCAGATTTTATCGTGTGTGTATGTGAGTTAGATGACGTCAGTACATACAATGTGACACCAGTTTCACTTTCTCTTTTCTGTCACAACGTCTGAACATTAATAAAATTCCTCTGAATGCACACAATAGTTACTAGTGCTGTATGTATACAGGGTGACTGCGTCAAGATGCTAAAACCTTACAGGGATGATGGGAAAAAGTAAAAGTATCAATATGAAGCAAGGACCCCTGGTCCCGAAACAACAATGTCCAAAGTTATAAGTGAAAATCGTTCCGATATCTCTGACAGCGGAATACTGTACTGATACTTCTGCTGCTAAGACTGTAGGGTAGCCAATTTTCAGAGTTGGTTGTACGGACCAAACAAGAAAAAACGCAAATAAAAATGGGCTCTAAAACGAATGCCTTAAGACCTATGAGCACAAGTTCAACTTCGATACTGTCAAACACATCTTCTGCTGGAAGAGGAAGTATGGACGAAATGAAGAAAAAGGAAATATGGGCTCTAAAATGCGTACCTTAAGAGCTGTGAGCACTAGCTCTTCTTCGATACTTTATAACATATCTCTTCTACTGAACAACTGCCCATAACTCTTAAGGTACATTAAGGCATATTTTTCTTGTTTTGGTCTACAAATAATATGGAAACCAAAGAAATAAAGTGGAAGATATATGTATCGAAGAAGAACAAGTGCTCTTAACTCTTAAATTATGCATCTTAGAGGGCATGTTTGCCGGAATGTTTTCCTTCTTTTGGAGAGTACTACCACCTATGACACTTGCCCACCTGACAATCGTAGCACAAAGAGTATCGGTACATGTATTCCACTGAAAAATGTATTAGAATGATTGTCGCTTATAACCTGCAAGCCATTGCTTGCTTCACCATAAATATATGCCTCAGTAATGCTAAATGTTACTATTTTCACATAAGGAAAAGCATTATCTTCTCAATAACATTCAAGTCGTCAGCTATACCCTTAATTTTTATGTATGAAGTTAGCGAATTTACTCATGGCACTCTTGTTGTCTATCCCTGCAATCACTTTAAAAATGCAAGTTAATAAACAGATTAATTATTTCAATAACATTAAACTTAAATTGCTGGTGTAGACATATACCAACACAATAAAATTAAAATAATGAATATTTGGACCATGACTGAGAACAGTGGGGTATTTAAGTTTACAAAATAATGACAAGTTTTATTAATCCTTTTATAACTGCAACAAGCTGATAAATCTTACACAAAAAATGAGAAACACAAATCAGTAAAGGCATAGAGTTTGACTAGCAAAGCATTCACTTGGGTGGAGGCTATACAAATACCCCCTGAATTAATCCCTTTAACAAAGTAATTTGACTTTGTTTACCTTAATCCAGTGTGACGCCCGACTCTATTCAGATGGAATCAACTGTGACCAAGTATGTCACAAACTATGGTTCACTGTAGAACACAGAGTTGTGAATACCATTTAACAAGCCTATCCAGTGCTGCAGTACGTTACCCTTTCTACTTGATTCAGGCGGTGGAAGAAAACGGCGCACTGTGAGCGAGGAGCGCCCCGTTTCGGCAGCTGTAATATACTGATGGTTCCACGAAAATTAGCACATTACACAGTCCGGCATTCTGATTATTGGAAAGCGGGACTTTTTCATCAGAGCCCTGAAGCCCCAGAGATTTTAGAGTGAGTTGCAGCCGTTCGCTTGTCTAGCCAAAGCAATCTGACTCACAGGCACGACGGTGAGCGCTGGTTGTGTCTGAGATGATTTGATGTTCCACTGTCTGTACAGTTGGAAATTTCCACTTACTCGAAGTCTACCACACGACAGAGACGACAAGCTTTCTCCACTAGGGAAAGACCTGAAGTTTTTCACCAGGGGAGGACCAGAAGACGAAGGAAGGAAAGAATTACAATCACTTTCCATCAAACGTAGGTACGGGAACCAAATCAGCAAAAACAAAAATGCCCCCACTCTGCACAAACCAATTGAACTATCCTCTGCCCATTGAATCTCGTCTTTTAAGTCTTCTGTTTGCCTGGTAGCCAATCCAGGCACAGCGCCGGGGTCCCCACACCGGGGGATGGGGGTTCAAATGGTTCAAATGGCTCTGAGCACTATGGGTCATCAGTCTCCTAGAACTTAGAGCTACTTAAACCTAACTAACCTAAGGACATCACACACATCCATGCCCGAGGCAGGATTCGAACCTGCGACCGTAGCAATAGCACGGTTCCGGACTGAAGCGCCTAGAACCGCTAGGCCACCGCGACCGGCAGGGTGGGGTTGGGGGGGGGGGGTAAGCCTTCACTTTGCATATCGTGAGAGGAGCCAATCAGTTCCTGCAGATCTATTTTGTATGAAAAAAGACTTTGGACTAGGGAGACGTCGTTCGTACGGTAAGTGTGGCCATGTTTTTGCAAAAACCATCTACTAAGATGTGGTATAGTCCCTCGTTTATGGAGAGATTTAATTCTCTAATCCTCCCAGGCCGATCATTTCCAAATTCTGAAGAAAGGCTATCAAGTTTCCGAGATAGCCGTGCACGTGATATATATATATATATATATATATATATATATATATATATATACCACACGCTAAAAGAATCCGGTGTCTCCCTGGCGTCAGGGGAGTTATAGTCTTTCCTCCACTAAACACGTGCACCAGACACTCTGTACCTATCATCCCAGCTTCTAACGTGAGGATTTACGCAGTTTTATGACCTTCCCACTGTGCGCGAAGGCTCAGTTTTCAGCAGTCTTTCTGAAGTAGCTTTCTGCACGAGCTTTCCGCCAACTGGCGGGCTTCACAACAGACTGTCGCCAGGACCATGTAAAATGTTTTGCAAAACAGCGCCCTCCTGTCTAAGTGGAAGGAGGAGAATGCTACGGCCATAAGTCCCTCTGAAGGTACAATCCACTGAGTGCTGCTTCCAGAGCCTGGTCGCTGCACTCAGACTTTCTGGTCCTCAGTCCATCTCTCTCTTCCTGTTCTCTATCGCCTCCACTAAGGCACGTCGGGTACAAGTTCGCTACGTGTTACACATGCAGTTATAAGAATATTCTCCCCACAGTTTCCTCATGTAAGAAAGTCACAATCTACACTACACATACCAAGCGTGGTATTGGGGAACACCAGCACCATGACCTAAAATACGAATATTGATCTAACAATGCTATTAAAATGAGATAGTGGCGTACCACCTCCCAAACTTTCGACTCTGTCGTTACAGAGACAGGATCCCTTATCCTTCTCTATCAGCCTTTTAAGTTCGTAACTTCATCACAGAATCATTCTCTTTGAGGTTCGTTTAAAAAAATCTAAATCTTTTAAAATCCATGTTTAGTAAAGTGTTTGTGTTTCATATACTTCAGAAATATTGTCATTGTATATAACGAAAAAAATTTTTATCAACTTTTAATTATCGGCATGATGTTTACAGGGTCGAAAATATCCGACGCCGATAACATGAGAAAACATACGATGGGGTTTTTAGGTAAAAAGAAAAATGGCTCTGTGTTTAATATAGCAATATAAGATTATAAAGATCGTTAAAAGTGAAGAGGTTGGAGGTGAATGTAAATGGTGTAAATATGTGGAGAATGAATGATAGCAAATCACACACGAAAATCGTGTTTGAATGCTGTGGATATGGAAGAGGTTTCAGCGGATTGCCAGCTTAAATCGAGTACGGAAGTATTTCATCTGGTGCAAACGTATCGCACAAAGCCATCCTGTCGGCTCCCGTGACGGCTGGCCGGCTGTTTCCGCTGCCGCTCTCTTTAGAAACCGCAGCCTGGGGAACAAACCCGCGCAGCACCTGCTGCCGCCAATACTTTGGTCCCATTCGCTTACAGTGCGCCCTTTCACATTCGGCCGCACGGCCCATCCACTCCCAGGATTGGACGCTCACCACAGAGGCACACCCGCGGGAGCTGCAACCGTTGAACCCACACGCCGCGGCGCGGGAGGGCTGCCAGTGCGACGAGCGATCGAATCGAAACAAATATCGACGCCGGCTGTGGGGACGGGAGTTCCCCCGGCCGGCGCGCCATCCGCTCGCTGGTCACGCGCTCCGTGCCGCCATCTGTGCCGAGATTCGGCTGCCCTGGGACCGACCCTCGCACAAGGGGCTCTAATGGTGACCACCAACATTCCACAGCGCCCCTCCCGGTGTAAGGACGCCAGGCTGCAGGCCTCCCGAATCGCTGAAGATGTTGCGGTATTCAGAGAATATACGTATCTTAGGCAGAAAACTAGTAACAAATTATTAGGTTTCAGAAAGCATCTTATCCGACAGCCATAAATAAATCAGAAGATGTTGATTTTTGGGTCTTCTCACAGAAGAATGGCTTGTGCATCACTCCCCGTTAGTCAAATTATCTCTGTTTCTCTATTGCAACCTATATCTGTTTGAACTTCCTTACTGAAGTAAAGCTTCAGGCTACCCATCAAATATTACTGCACACGTATCCCTCCATCATCAACTTAACTATTCTTTGGTGTCTCGTGTGCTATCAACTAATTTCATTAGATGCAAACACTTTGTGCGTTAGGCCTTTCCGTGCCTGTTTTTGTATAGAATGAAGCAAAACGTTTACTTTTACCATTCTCTGTGTATTACCGCAACGCGTTTCGAAGCTTTAAACGTTCATCATCTAGTACAACTGTAGCAATAGATTAGTTAGTAAATTGTTCTTGATGTATAAATTTCGCTACTGTTGGCAACATAATTATTACACTTAATGTTTCTAACCTGTCATTGTGATTACTTAAATACGACATGTACAATGCATTAAGTTATGTAACCTAGACGGTAAAGGATCTGACCACTGGAGATATCTATCCTTACATTTTTACTTATCTACACAGCCAAATATCATCGCAGTGCTTTGAGACTTGCTCCAAAATGGTGTGTTCGAACTGCATTATGTTCATTTCACTTATTAGTTGCCATAGACTTACTAAAAACAACTGCACCGTTCACTGGCACTAGAGTAGGTCTCTCATATAGAAGCCACCATTTGCAGAGCAACACTGTGTTTGCACTTAATACATAATGTAAAATATATCATGAAACGATGGGTACACAATTGCTTAACGATGCTAGTAACGTTCATAAGGACTCTGCACCTCTTTCGTTAGTAAGAAAGTTCTGAAATGAAGCGGCTGGTTCAAGTTATACTGGAGAGTACGATTGTTCAAGTCCTTGACCTCAGGAAGGCATTTGACACCATCCCGCACTGGATTTAGTGAAAAAAAAAAGAACTGGAGCTTATCGAGTATAAGACCACATATGAGGCTGGATTCCAGACTTGCTTGGAGACAGAGCTGAATACGTCTCTCTTAACGGAACCAAATAATTCGCGGACTACCCAGGGAAATGTGATAGAGCCGTTACTGTTCACAAAATATATAAATGATCTTGCGGAAAGTGTCGGAAGCTCTTGAAGGCTTTCGCAGATGCTGCGATTGTCTATAACAAAGTAGTAATGCCGAAAGATAGCAACGATTGGCAGAACGATCTCCAGAGAATTGATAAATGGTGCATACTATGGTAGTTGTCCTTGAATGAAAATAAATCTAATATGTTGAACATAAAAAAGATAGGAAAGCCACTATTGCACAAGTACACAATTGATGACAAACTGCTCGAAACAGTATTTACCGTAAATTATCAGGAGTAACTATCCAGAGCGACCTGAAGTGAAATGACCACATATACTACAAATACTTTGTAGTAGGAAAGGCGGATGCCAGGTTGAGATACATAGGAAGAATCTTAATGAAATGTGTCTCATCCATGAAGGACGTGGATTATAAGACACTTGTTCGACAGATCCTTGAGTATTGCTCATCAATATGGCATTCTTTGCAGGAAGAACTGAGAGAAGAGATAGGGAAAAATCTAATGAAGAGCAGCCCGTCGCGTCAGGAGATTGTTTAGTCAGCGCAAGAGCTGCACCAAGATTGGCAGACGTTACAAGGGAGGTGCTGTACATCGCAGAGGGGATTACTTTTGAAATTTCAAGAGAGCAGTTTCCGGGAACGGTCTGGCAAAGTATTACTTCCTCCCAGTTACATCTCGCAAATAGGAACACAGTATTCTGAGGAGGTATTAAAATCATGTTGAACTTGTTGGTTCATGCCTGTGTTCACACAAACAGGAAGTAACCACTTCAGAGACACAGAAACAGGAAGAGTGTCTGTAATTTCCCAATGAGCACAAAGAGAACATTCAAGAAATTAGAGCCAATACAGAGGCTTACCGACATTCTTCTCACAAGCCATTTGTGAGTGGAACAGGCCATGCGGAATCACTTAGTGGTACCAGAAGTACACTGCGCCACAACCACAATGTGGCTTTTGGAGTGTGATACGAGGTGCATTCAAGTTCTAAGGCCTCCGATTTTTTTTTCTCTGGACTGGAAAGAGATAGAAACATGCGCATTGTTTTAAAATGAGGCCGCGTTCATTGTCAATACGTCCCAGAGATGGCAGCATCGTACGGCAGATGTAATTTTACCGCCAGCGGCGAGAATGAGAACTGTTTTAAATACTTAAAATGGCGACGTTTTTCTTACTTGAACAGTGTGCAATCATTCGTTTTCTGAATTTGTGTGGTGTGAAACCAATAGAAATTCATCGACAGTTGAAGGAGACATGTGGTGATGGAGTTATGGATGTGTCGAAAGTGCGTTCGTGGGTGCGACAGTTTAATGAAGGCAGAACGTCGTGTGACAACAAACCGAAACAACCTCGGGCTCGCACAAGCCGGTCTGACGACATGATCGAGAAAGTGGAGAGAATTGTTTTGGGGGATTGCCGAATGACTGTTGAACAGATCGCCTCCAGAGTTGGCATATCTGTGGGTTCTGTGCACACAATCCTGCATGACGACCTCAAAATGCGAAAAGTGTCATCCAGGTGGGTGCCACTAATGCTGACGGACGACCACATGGCTGCCCGTGTGGCATGTTGCCAAGCAATGTTGACGCGCAACGAGAGCATGAATGGGACTTTCTTTTCATCGGTTGTGACAATGGATGAGACGTGGATGCCATTTTTCAATCCAGAAACAAAGCGCCAGTCAGCTCAATGGAAGCACACAGATTCACCGCCACCAAAAAAATTTCGGGTAACCGCCAGTGCTGAAAAAATGATGGTGTCCATGTTCTGGGACAGCGAGGGCGTAATCCTTACCCACTACGTTCCAAAGGGCACTACGGTAACAGGTGCATCCTATGAGAATGTTTTGAAGAACAAATTCCTTCCTGCACTGCAACAAAAACGTCCGGGAAGGGCTGCGCGTGTGCTGTTTCACCAAGACAACGCACCCGCACATCGAACTAACGTTACGCAACAGTTTCTTCGTGATAACAACTTTGAACTGATTCCTCATGCTCCCTACTCACCTGACCTGGCTCCTAGTGACTTTTGGCTTTTTCCAACAATGAAAGACACTCTCCGTGGCCGCACATTCACCAGCCGTGCTGCTATTGCCTCAGCGATTTTCCAGTGGTCAAAACAGACTCCTAAAGAAGCCATCGCCGCTGCCATGGAATCATGGCGTCAGCATTGTGAAAAATGTCTACGTCTGCAGGGCGATTACGTCGAGAAGTAACGCCAGTTTCATCGATTTCGGGTGTGTAGTTAGTTAGAAAAAAAATCGGAGGCCTTACAACTTGAATGCACCTCGTACATATGTAGACAAACAGAATCTCGAAAGTTTCATCTACAATTAATGTAGCACCATATGGATTCAAACAGTGAGCAACGCATGCACAATGACTACTGGGGAAAACGGTCAGCACATACCTGATAACAGAAATACTGACACAATATTCGACATGCTCGACACCTCTATCGGCGTTACCGACTCAGGGCTCCAGGCACCATCGTAGACACTGTGAGCCGGCAGCCAGCCGCCTTAAAACTGACCAGTGCTCGGGCGTCTAACACTTTCCAGGTGAGCACCATCTCACTGGCTCCAAGCGACTAAGGGAAGTAATTCTGCGCAGGCTTGTAAAAGGGGGAAATCACCCTTCTAATGCGTTAGCGGAGTTAACTGTCCACAAATACCTCCTCCTTGCTGTAGTCATGTCCAGAGGCTCTCGGTGACGGTTCAGGAACAGTAGCTGAACACTGCCCGTGCACTAGCGACGGCGTCTCTGTTCGTAAGAAGCCAGTGCTTGTTAAGGATACTATGTGTTACCTGGTGAGAGCCTGAACCTGCAAGCGGACACTGTATAAATGAAATAAATTGTATTACATGGCTCATCTATGTCTCTGAACATGACTTTAAGCTTCTTGATTTACTGATACTGTGTTATTAACAGAAATGAATCATTTAGCAATACAAACTTGATTCAATTATAACATCATTTACAAAGCGTTGGAAATTAATGTTTGATTATAAATTCACCTCTCTTCTAATTCTCACATATCGTTAGAGCTCCGACAGTATTCCGCCTATGACATTGTCATTTATAGCGCAGCATAAATTAGCTAATATTGGAGTCCAGTTCGGAGCCAGGAGGAGACGTCTGTAGACACGATCTCTTCTTTCGTTCTGTTCTAACGTGGTAAAGGTTTGAAAAATGGTCATAATTTTTCTATGGAATGTTTTCCTCCCATAGCACTGTGCTTGGAATTTTGTTTCGGATTAAATGTTTAAGATAGGCTGCGCGGTAACTACACACCACATCTGTTTACTCAACCTGATAAAAATTAAATGATCGTATAGCACTGATGGCAGGGGGGCCCCATCCGGAGAATTTCGGCCACTGGGTGCAAATCTCGTTTCAGGATGCGCCGCACTGGGCGACTTGCGCGTCATGGATGATGAGATGATGACGAGAATAACAAAACACCCACTCCATGGGGCGAAGGAAATCTCCTATCCGACCGGGAATCGAAACCGGACCCGCTGCGTGGTAGACAAACACTCAGCTAAGCAGGCGAACACCTAATCAGCTTGTGTTAACAGATGTGGAATATTGTTATCCCTATCTTAGATATATGACCCCTAAAGAAATTTCCCAACAGACTGCTATAAGAGGAAAACTTTCCATGGAAAAATTACCGGCATTTTTCAAAACAGTGTGTCACATTTGCAACCTCAGAAATGAACGAAAGAAGGTTTAGTAACGTTCTGTCAGCAGACGTCTCCTCTCGTCGTCACCAGACTCAGAACTTGACTTCAAAATTAGCTGATTTACGATTTGTTACAAATGACAGTGCTATAGATGGGCTGTTGCCGGAGTTCTAATGATATATGAGAATCAGGAGAGAAGGGAATTCGTTTCAAAATCGTAATGTCCCACGCTTTGCAAATGATGCTGAAAATGTAACGAGTTTTTATTGCTAAATAATGCATTTCTGTTAATAAGACTGTACGGGTAAATTAAGCAAGTTACAGTCGTGTTCAGCGGCGTACATGAGAGCTGTAATGAAATTTTTTCCCATTGTTGACTGCTGGATCACAGTGTCTACATCTCCTCCCACGACCATAGGTCAGCAGCAGAGACAGAGTCCTGCAGCATCTCGTCGCATTTATGGTGGTGGCTATACTATTAACAGGTACGCACAGACCGATTTTTCGAGTAGCCATTGTGCCTGTGTTGTTTACAATTTGAATCCACATTCTGGTACCTTATTGGCAGGTGATGCGCGAACTCCACACCTATTTGAGATCCCTACAAAAGTATAGTAGCAGAGGCACCGCGATCTCTGTGTGTCGCTCACTTGGTAATGGAAAATTTTTCTGCACTATGGCTATCGACACGCATTTGGGTGATAGGGGCGTACATGTAGTGGGAAAGTGCGTGTCTTTTCATTCTGCCTGGGAGAGCTGTTCGAAGACGGCCAAATTCATTATTCTTGCATTATTGAGTTCAAGAGTTTTATATCATCGCCAGAAACTGATAATATTGCAGAGTTTATTTGTACAAATTTAGTGTTGTGGTAGGATAGTAGCAATTCTGTGGCTTTCCACTATTACAGAATACTTGTACATGCATTGTCTGCCATTGTTATAGCTTCGATGAGTTTTCGTAGGAATGATTTTATTAACACTGGGATGTGCTAGAAATCGAGCTAAATAATGTCATTGGATTACTATGGATCAGTGAAAATTATGTCGATAGCGTTCATCACAGATTTTTTTCTGTAGTTCGTATACGAACTAAAATGTACTGCTAGATTACTGTGTTTAGGTATCGTAATTGTAGTTACGTGCCTTCATTCCACCTGGGAGTGCAGTCTCACTGAACGTCGTATTGCCCTAACGAAAGCGCAAGTTTTAAAAGCAAAATGTTTGGAGGAGGAGGGAAATGGTGCTTCTTATTGGTCCAGAGAAGGGCTTGGCACTTAAACTGTTAACGGTGTTTGTCTGCAAAGGCGTCGGCGAGTAACGACTCCTTTGCTGTAGCGTGAAGTTCCCTCCCTGAATAATGAGGAGTTCCTAACGCTGCAGACATCTCCCCAGCGTTCTACTGAAATTTGGGGGTAAGTTGTCCGTAATCTATATGTTTATATGTAGCAGTCTTTGATATTTCTGACGACATATTGGTACCTGCTTACCGTTAGTTCTGTGGATGGTATATCCCTCTCCCAGAACTGATGTTGTACCAGTATCTTTTGCGGTAGTAGCCAGGTTTGATTTTATTAGGTTAGAATGGACTGTGTTTGCAGCTGTTAGTGTTTACAGCTATAAGCCACACAAGGGAAGGGGGGAGGCGGGGGTTTGCAGATACTGGTCAGATCTCTAGGACCGTATTTTATAGTGCTGCGTTACACGTACAAAAATTAGCTGTAACCTCATTACTTCAACCAATACGTTTACGACCTTAGCTTAACGTGCCCTACATCTACATGTACATGGATACTCTGCAAATCACAGTCAAGTGGCTGGCAGAGAATTCATCGAACCACCTTCAGAATAATTCTCTATTACTTAAATCTCGTAAAACGCGTGCAACAAATTAACACCTGTACCTTTTCTTGTGAGTTCTGATTTCCCATTTTTTTGTTATGGTGATCGTTTTTTCCTATGTAGGTCGGCATCAACAAAACATTTTCGCATTCGGAGGAGAAAGTTGGTGATTGAAATTTCGTGAAAAGATTCCACCGCAACTGAAAACGCCTTTGTTTTAATTATGTCCACCCCACATCCTGTATCATTTAGGTTACACTCTCCCCCTTAACTCGAAATTATACGAAACGTGCTGCCCCTTCTTTGAAATTCCTCGATGTACTCAGTCAGTATTATCTGGTGAGGATCCCACAACGCATAGCATTATTCGAAAAGAAAACAAGCATAGTTAGGCTGTCTCTTTGGTAGATCTGTTACATTTTGTAAGTGTCTTGCCAATAAAACACAGTCTTTGGTTAGCCTTCGCCGCAACATTTTCTATGAGTTCCTTCAAATTTAAGTTGCTTTTAATTGTAATTCCTAGGCATTTAGTAGAATTTATGGCCTTTAGATTTGACTCATTTATCGTGCAACCGAAGTTTAACGGATTTCTTTTAGCACTCATGTGGATGACCTGACGCTTTAGGTTGATCAGGGTCAGTTGCCAATTTTCACACGATACAGATATCTTTTCTAAATTATTTTGCAAAATATTTTGATGTTCTGAAAACTTTACTAATTGATGAACGACAGCGTCATCTGAAATGAAACTTAACACGGCTGCTCAGATTGTCTCCTAAATTGTTTAAATAGATAAGGGACACCAAAATGCGTATAAAACTGTCTTGTGGAACGCTAGAAATCACTTGCGCTTCACTCGATGACTTCCCACCAATTACTACTAACTGTGACCTCTCCAATTTTACTAGATGTCGCTTGTGTGGTACATTGTTCAAAAGCCTTCTGGAAATCTAGAAGTACGGAATTTATTTGAAATCCCTTGTCAACTGCACTCAACATTTAGTGCGAGCAAAGAAGTAGTTGTGTTTAACAAGTACGTTTTTTCAACGTAATTCATAATGTTCGAACACAATACGTGTTCCTAAATCCTGCTGCATATCGACATTAATGATATGGACCTGCAATTTAGTGTATTAGTCCTACAACCTTTCTTGAATATTGGTGTGAACTGTGTAATTTTCCAGTCATTCCGCTAACATACCTCACGTAGGACCAGAATCTCTTTGGATTTTTTGCCAGGTTTCGAGACAAAGTCTCGTTGTAGAAACTGTTATATGCATCTCGCATTGAAGTCCGTACTAAATTTCCAGCTTCTGTAAAATACTGCCAGTCTTGGATACTTTGCGTCCGTTTGACTTTGACATGCTCTTTAGTTATTTCTGCAACACAGTGCACACTCATTTTGTGTATCAAGGAGCATCAGCTCCGTCGTTTGTTAATTTATTTGGTATAAATCTCTCAATTGCTGTCGATATTACTTCTTTGTATTCAAGCCGCATCCGGTCTACACTTACATTATTAATTTGGAAGGCGTGGGCATTGTCTCCAATAAGACGTCCAGTGAAATATTATCTGGTTTTTCAATAGATATATTTTTCGTTTATTTTTGGAGGATTCGGGGGTTACAATATTCAGTCTCGCTACGACGACCATGTGTTTACTAATCCCTGTATCCGTTTTGATGATCGTTATTAGCTCAGGATTATTTGTTGCTAAGAGGTCAAGGCAATGGGAACCACTGCATTAAAGACACACAACATGTATCCAGAGGACATGTAGCCTGTAACTGGAAAAGTGTCATGATGATCTCTTCATTGGCAAAATATTTCGGAATAGTCCTCCATTGGGATCTCTGGGGCGGGACTGCCAATGGCGAGGTGACCGTGATAAAAAGATTGAATAATCATCGAAAGGATAACGTTCTACGAGACGAGGCGTCGAATGTGAGAAGCTTGAATGTGGTGGGGAAGGTAGAAATTCTGAAAAAGGATATGCAAAGGCTCAGTCTAGATATAGTAGGGATCAGTGAAGTGAAATGGAAAGAAGATAAGGATTTCTGGTCAGATGAGTACAGTGCAGCAGAAAATGGTATAATGAGAGTACGAAGTACGAATGGGAGGGTAGAGCAGAGAGTGTGTTACTGCGAACAGTTCAGTGATGGTGTTGTTCGTATCAGAATCGATAGCAAACCAACACCGACGACGATAGTTCAGGTATACATGCCGACATCGCAAGATGAAGATGAAGATATACAGAAAGTATATGATGATACTGAAAGGTTAATACAGTACTAAAGGATAGATGAAAGTCTAGTAGTCATGGGGAACTGGAATGGAGTTGCAGGGGAAGGAGTAGAAGAAAAGGTTACAGGAGTATATCAACTTGTCACAAGGAATGAGAATGGGATAAGATTAATTGAGTTCTCTAACAAATTTCAGCTACTAACAGCGATTAATCTGTTCAAGAATCAGAAGAGGAGGCAGTATACTCGAAAAAGACTGGGATGTATGGGAATATTTCAGCTAGATTACATCGTAGTCAGTCAGAGATTCCGAAATGAGAAATTGGTTAAGGCGTACCCAGGAGCAGATTTAGATTCAGATCACAATATAGTGGTGCTAGAAAGCAGGCTAAAGTTCAAGAGATTAGTAAGGAAGATTCAATACACAAAGAAGTGGGATACGGAAGCACAAAGGGATGACGAGACACGCTTCAAGTTCTCTAAGGCTATAGATACAGCAATAAGGAGTAGTTCAGTAGGCAGTACGGATGAAGAGGAATAGACATCTCAGAAGTTGAAAAGAAAATCATAGGTACATGGAAGGTAGCTCCGAAAAAACCTTGGGTAACAGAAGAAATACTTCTGTTCATGGATGGAAGAAGGAGGTACAAAAATGTTCAGGGAAATGGAGGAATACAGAAATACAAGACCCTGAGGAATGAAAGAAATAGGAAGTGCAGTAAGGCAAAGACGCAATGCCTACATGAGAAACGTGAAGAAATCTAAGAAGAAATGATGGTCGGAAAGACTGGTTGAGCATATAGGAAAGTCAAAAAACCTTCGATGACATTAAAAGCAAGGTTGGAGGCATAAAGAGTGCTACGGCAATTCAACTGTTAAATGCAGCTGAGAGAGCGGATACGTGGAAACAGTAGATTGAAGGCCTCTATGAGGGAAACGACTTTTCTGATGTGATAGAAGAAGAAGGAAAAGGAGTCGGTTTAAAAGAGACGAAGGATACACTATTAGAATCAGAATTTAAGAGAGCTTTGGAGAACTTAAGGTCAAATAAGGCAGAAGTGGTAAATAACTTGCGATCAGAATTTCTGAAATCATTGTGGGAAGTGGAAACAAAACGACTCTTCGCGATGGTGTGTAGAATGTATTAATCTGGCGACATACCATCCGAATTTCGGAGGAACATCATCCACACAAATGCGAAGACTGCAAAACCTGACAACTGAGAGAACTATCGTACTCGTACAATCAGCTTAGCAACTCATGCATCCAAGTTGCTGACAACGGTAATATACAGAATAATGGAAAAGAAAATTGAAGATGTGCTAAATGATGATTAGTTTGGCCTTAGGAAAGGTAAAGGCACCCGAGAGGCAATTTTGTCGCTGCGGCTGAAAAGGGAAGCAAGACTAAAGAAACATCAAGACACATTCATAGGATTTATCGACCTGGAAAAAGCTTTCGTCAATGTAAAATGGTACATGATGATCGAAATACTGAGAAAAGCAGGGGTGAACTATAGGAAGAGACGGGTAACATAACATTACGAGTGGACGATCAAGAACGAAGCGCTCGGTTTGAAAAGGGTGTAGGACACGGATGTAGTCTTTCCCCTCTATTGTTCAGTCTGTACATCCAAGCAGCAATGATGGAAATAAATCAAAGGTTCAGGAGTGGAATTCAAATTCAAGGTGAAAGGGCATCAATGATACGATTCGCTGATGACATTGCTATCTTGAGTGAAAGTGAAGAATAATTACACGATATTCTGAATGGAGTGAACAATCTAATGAGTACAGAAGATGGGCTGAGAGTAAATCAAAGAAAGACGAAAGTAATGAGAAGTATTAGAAATGAGAACAGTGAGAAACTTAACATCATGACTGATGGTCACAAAGTTGATGAAGTTAAGGAATTGTGTTTCGTAGACAGTAAAATAACCCATGTCGGACGGGGATAGGAGGACATCAGAAGCAGACTAGCACTGCCGAAAAAGGCATTTCTGGCCATTATAAATCTACTACTATCAAACATGGGCTTTACGTTGAGGAAGAAATTTCTGAAAATGTAGGTCTGGAGCACAGCATTGTATGATAGTGAAACATGGACTGTGGAAAAACCGGAACAAAAGAGAATCGAAGCATTTGAGATGTGGTGTTACAGGCGAACGTTGAAAATTAAAACTGACACATAAAGTAAGGAATGAGGAGGTTCTGCACAGAATCGGAGAGAAAAGGAATATGTGGAAAACACTGACAAGGAGGAGTGTCAGGATGTAAGGGAAAGACTTCCAGGGTACTAGAGGGATCTGAAGAGGCCACAAACTGTAGAGAAAGTCAGAGATTGGAATATATCAAGCAGGTAACTGAGGACATATGTTGCAAGTGCTACTCTGAGATGAAGAGGTTGGCACAGGAGAGGAAGTCGTGGCGGGCAGCATCAAACCAGCCAGAAGACTGATGACACAAAGAAAAGAGGTCAAGTATGTTTTCACAACCATTTACTATTCGCCAGTGCTCATGAACTAACCGCTCGAAATAATTTTCAGGGAATGCATTTAGCACGATTTCGGATGATGTTTTCTGCGAACCTCCGGAATTAAACACGTGTTACGGCCAAAAAATCGAGAGTAAATTAAAGTCACCACCAAGTATAAATGTATGAGTCGGGTATGGGTTTGAAATCAAACTCAAGTTTTCTTTGAACTTTTCAGCAACTGTATCGTCTGAATTGGGAGGTCGGTAAAAGGATCCAGTTATTATTTTATTCCGGTTGCCAGAATGACCCCTGCCCATGCTAACTCACTGGATCTATCTACTTCAATTTCTCGACAAGCGAAACTACTTTTAACAGCAAGAAACACTCCACGTCCAACTGTGTTTAACCTATCCTTTCGGAAAACCGTTACGTTCTTCGCAAAAATTTCCGCTGAACATATATTCGGCTTTAGCCAGCCTTCGGTGCCTGCAACGACTTGAGCTTCAGTACTTTCTATTAGAGCTTGGAGCTGTGGTACTTTTCCAGCACAGCTACGACAATTTAAACTATTGTACCGATAGTTTCTGTATCTATGTCCTACCAGTGTTCGGCCTGCACCCTTTGTGACCGAAGCCATTTTTGTGTTTTACCGTCACACTCTTTCTTAAAAAAGACCTCCCAGTCACGCCACACAGTCCCTGTTACGTGTGTAGCAGCCTCCTGCGTGTGGTGGACTCAGAGCAACCCGAAACCCAATCACCCCATGGCACAAGTCGACAGATCTGTTGCGTACACAATCGCAGAAGTGTGTGAGCCTTTGATTCAGACTCTCCCCTCGGCTCTGTATCAGAGGTCCGCAGTCGGTCCTGTCGACTGTGCTGCACACGGTGAGCTCTACATTCATCTCGGAAGCTAGACTGGCAGCCTTTACCATTTCTGTTAGCGGCTCGGAACCGGAGGGAACCTCTTCCGATCGAAAGCGATACACATCATTGGTACCGACGTGAGCCACCACCTGTAACGGCTGCAACCTGTGCTCTTCATGACATCAGGAAGGACCTCTTCCGCATCTGGAATGACTCCACCCGTTATGCATACGGAGTGGACATTGACTTTCTTCGCCATCTTGGCAGCCATGCCCCTAAGGGACCCATAACGTTCCTAACATTACAGCTTCAAGGTACCAATAGCTCCACACTCTATGATTACCCAGATCTTGCAGGCTCAGAGAATTCCTCTGAAACAGGACAGGCGACGTCATCTGGCTGAGCGACAGTGTCAACCACAGACAGCACCTGGAACCTGTTTGTTGGAATAACTGGGGAGGACTCATGTGTTGCCTGCCACGCCCCTAGGCATGATCCCACTCGATCACAGGTGAGGGGTTAACCTCAGTGCGAGCAGGAACAGGGCTGGCCACCGGTGAGGACCGAAAGAAGAACTCGGACATGCTGGACGCCCGCTGGATCCCCACAGTCGACCCACAACAGTGGTGCCCATCCACTGCAGCTACAAGTTATGTAACCGAAGCCATCACAGCCTGGAGATGAGAGTGAAGTGTCACCAACTCAGCTCACATGTGCACACAACAATCATAGTCCATATCCATACTAAAGATCTTGGAAAAATACACTACCCAGACAAACGAACTATCGACGTGTACTTTAGACCCTGAAGAAAATGCAAGAACTGTGTCTAGTAAATTAGATTAATATGCATAGATTCAAAAACCTAATTACCAAAGCACTCAGGTGAGACTAAATAGTTTGCCCCTGATTAGTAACTTGTAATATGTCAAGAAGTCGGTTTACTTTCCGATCCAGACGCGAAACGCGAGAACTGTGTCTATTAGATGTTTAATTAACATGTAGAAACTCGAGAAACTAAACTATCAAAGCACACAGAAGAAATTATACAATTCGTCCTGGTTGGGCCTCGGACAGTTGCTGCTGCATGACTGTAGGCATGCCTTTGCAAGAGTTTATGCATCGATCTACTTTCTTTTTGCTATGTATTCCCATCAGGCTGACCTCACCAGGTGATGGACGTGCCATGACGTCCCACAATCTAGTAATGTAGTGGTGACTTGGCTGGGGTTTATCTATCACAGTATGCTATTTCTTATACATACGGTATCGGTAGTGCCTATAGATTTGGCAATGACGTCATTATTTCAAAGAATGTGTTCGTTTCTCACAAACATACACTATGATGGTACACGTATTAGTAATGAAATGGTGGTTTCAAAATGGTAATTGCGCTAGTGCTGTATTGGTTTTCACTTACAGGATCATGACATCGACGCAACAAGATATGAAGTCGAGAACAATGATTCAGAACTATGAAATTCGATAAACTATGTCTAACTGTGGAAAATATTGAAGAATTAGAGTATTTGCTTAAATGCCTGTATGTGGCCCCTGCTGGTGCCTCAAATGACTTAATATTAAATTGTTATTAACAGATGGACCTAAAGAGATGTAAGTTAACATAATTTGTTATTAACTAACAGCCTGATCCTCCATCTTTGCTGCCTAGCTTTTTAGTGAATCCCTCCTACTCTGATGTTCCAGTTTTATAACATGGAGTTGGAGATAGGTACTTGCTCCTCATTGGTCCATTGAGTTCCTCGCCATTTTATTGTAATCTCATTGG
Organism: Schistocerca nitens; assembly: GCF_023898315.1. Lineage (NCBI taxonomy): Eukaryota > Metazoa > Arthropoda > Insecta > Orthoptera > Acrididae > Schistocerca > Schistocerca nitens. Next base: position 313,771,682 of record NC_064621.1, on the reverse strand, counting down.
ACGAGAGAGACAGGGTGTGGGTTGCAAACCAGTTTCACATCACGTGACCAGTATTGCGTCCACGAGCATAAGTTGTGCACGGTAAGAACCCGTGAACGGTATCGAGTTACATAATGACCTTGAATACAGCTCTCACAATAACTTCAGATGTGCTGAGACTCCTCTGGGTGATCTTGATCAGTTTTGGGTGGTTTCCCGTTGAGTTTACGTTGAGGTGACATTCAATATATGTCGGCCAAATATATAACCTGAGACCAGGTGTATAACCTCACATCAGATGTGATAAGATTGTTATTTGCTCCAGAATGAACCTTGCTATGCTACTCATAACATATTTTCTAAAACATTTCTTCTTCTTCTTCTTCTTCTTCTTCTTCTCCTTGTGAATTATCTACTGCGGGTGCCACTTGTCCGCCCACAGTCGCCATCTTCCTCTGTCTAGGCTTTCCCCAACGTTCATATTCCGTGCCTTCATTGCGTCCTCCACATCGTTTTGCCACATGCGTATTGGGGGACCCCTTTTCTTCTGCTGAGATTATCCATCGTAGTATCCTGTTTGGTATCGTCTCTTCATTCATCCTATTCACACGGCCAAACAACATATCCCTATCCATTTTCAAATGGCTCTGAGCACTATGGGACTCAGCTATCCATTTTCATCCTTTACCAGATTATCCCATTGTTTTCCTATCCATCCTAGGACAGCTTGAGCTTCGTCTCAATTATTCCATCTCAGTGGCCAGCAGTTATTTATTTCAGCTCTGTACAAAACTACAGTCTGAACTATGGTATTATATATTCTTTTCTTCGTTGTTCTTCTTATCTTTGTATGCCACAGGACAGAGTTCATTCCTTTTCTTAAGCTCGTCCATTATTAATCATAACAGTGATTTTAACATTGCTTGCGCCCTGTTTATACCTCAAAATATTTTGCTTTTTCCACACGGACCATCACTTCTTCATCTACATCCAGATTATTTAGTTTTTCCTTTCCAGCAACCACACACTTCTTCGTGTTAATCTTCAGGCCAGCATTAAAGAATCGCCAAAGAAACTGTATAGGCATGAGTATTCATATACTTACGTATGTAAACAGGCAGACTACGTCGCTACCGTCGGCAGTGCCTATATATAGACTCCAAGTGTCTGACACCGTTGTTAGATCGGTTACTGTAGCTACAATGGCAGGTTATCAGGATTTACGTGAGTTTGAATGTAGTGTTATAGTCGGCGCACGAGCGATGGGACACAGCATCTCCGAGGAAGCGATGAAGCAGCGACTTTCCCGTACGACTATTTCACGAGTGTACCGTGAATATTAGGAATCCGGCCAAACATCAAATCTCCGACATCGCTGCAGCCGGAGAAAGATCCTGCAAGAACGGGACCAATGACGACTGAAGAGAATCGCTTAACGTGACACAAGTGCAACCCTTCCGCAAACTGCTACAGATTCTAATGTAGGAACATCAACTAGTGTCAGCGGGCGAAACATTCTACGAAACATCATCGATATGGGCTTTCGGAGATGAAGGGCCACTCGTGTACCCTTGATGGCTCCACGACACAAAGATCTACGCCTCGCCTGGACCAGTAACACCAATATTCGACTGTTGATGACTGGAAACATGTTGCCTGGTCGGATGAGTCATGTTCAATGTTGTATCGAGCGGATGAACATGTACGGATATGGAGACAATCTCACGAATCTATGGACCTTGCATTCCAGCAGGGGACTGTTCAAGCTGGTGGAGGCTATATAATGGTGTGGGGCGGGTGCATTTGGAGTAATATGGAACACCTAATAAGTCGAGATAAGACTCTGGCAATTCACACGTACGAAAGCATCGTGTCTGATCACCTGCATCCATTCATGTACACTGTGCATTCCGACGGACTTGCGACAATGAGATACACCAGAGTTGCTGCAGGGACGCTCTTCTGAGTTCAAACACTTCCGCTGGCCACCAGATTCCCCAGGCATGAACAGTATTGAACGTATCTAGGATGCCTTTCAACAAACTGTTCAGAAGAGATCTCAACCCCCTAGAACTCTTACAGGTTTATGGACAGCCCTGCAGCATTCTTGATGTCAGTTCCCTCCATCACTGCTTCAGACATTAATCGAGTACATGTCACAACACGTTGCGGAACTTCTGCGTGCTTTCGGGGGCCCTACGCGATATTAGGTCGGTGTACCAGTTTCTTTGGCTCTTCAGTATATACTCCTCTTTAAGCTTTCTTATCACTGCCTCATATCACCTCCTGTTACTTAAGTCTGATCATCTGCAAAATACAGGCTAAATATCTTATGTCCTCTAATATCACTCTCGTAACCTGGCATTTTCTGTGCCAGGACTGTAGGATTGTTCCTACATACAGCTGAAATAGGGTCGGTGACAGCCCATATCCCTGCCGCAGACCTGGATTCACCTCGAATTCTTTTATCCAAGTATTTCCAATGCTTACCCTCGCTGTGTGATTTTCATATAATTGCATAACAGCTTTAAGCAACCTTTGATCTTACTCCATCTGTTTCACCTTTCACACAGTTAGTTGGTTGGTACATTATCATAAGGTTGGTTGATTGATTTGGGGAGGGGACCAGACAGCGAGGTTATCGGTCCCATCGGGATAGGGAAGAATGGGGCAGAGAATCGGCTTTCCCCTTTCATAAAACCATTCCGGCAGTTTCCTGTAGCAGTTTAGGGAAATCATGAACATGTGGTTTCTCTAGGTGCATCAATGCACCATGCGTCTCCAATCCTACCTTTGTTCGTTTTTCACATATTAGTTTCATCGTGGAGATGTTTTTCATTAGCGTTCTTCCTACTCGGAATCCAGCTTGCTCTTCTAGCTACTTATGAGTTGTTTCTTTCTCTACCGGATCTTTCAGTACCTCCGAATACAGTCTTCCAACGAAAGGGATCTCTGTCAATGTCCTATATTTATTTAGCTCATTACGTGTCCCTTTCGTATGGACCGGTCTTATGTAACACGTTTTCCTTCCCGATGAAACACCTTCTTCATTTTATACTCTTTCAGGCAGCATCCTTTGCATCTCCAACAATTCAGTGAACCAAATTTTACAAGCTCATATTATATTGATCCATATCCTGGTGCCTTCTTCATCTCACAGGTCCTCACAGCCTGTTGAAGAACATTTCTATCCAAACGCCATAACTCATAACGTTGCGTTCTCACTTCACAGCTACGTGAAAGTTCAGGTCAATTTTCCTGGAATAAATCCGTGGAAGACATTGTCCGTTGACCATCATTAATATTATTATGATTTAACTTGTCATTAGATTACATTCTTATTGACCCGATTGTTCACCATGCCTGACTACTACGCGCCCCACCAATCATCCTCTCTATATATTAATATCTTTCTTGCCACGCCTTGTTTTTCCTTTTTAACATTTATGTTTTTACGTCTCTTTGTAGTGTTCTGTATCTGTCTCTACACTGACTGTCATTTTTATGCAGGAACGTCAAATAAGCTTTCTTTCTGCATCCCACCAGACTGGTTTCATCTTCTTCACAAATTCTTCAAGCGCTTCTTTCGCGGCTTCATCTGCGGCCTTCTTTATATGCTAATATTCCTCTTCTGCTGTTCTCTCTGCAGTTTGTGTGCCGTTCATCTTCCCATGGAAGACTGGCTTCACCATGCTTCAGAGTTCTTCCTACCCTCTCATGAAGGATACGGAAAAGAAATAACTAAGGATAACAAGAGAATCTAAGTTACATAGTTCACCCACCGGCTCTTGCAGGGAAGGAAGGGGAATGATAGGTCATTGCAGGAAATTCTTCTTCTGGCTCCTCAGTCAGGGCCTCTTTGGCAACGATGGCCCTGCCGTCAGCTAAGCACCAGCATAGCCCCCAACTTTATTGAAGCAGGCAAACCAACCCGCCTGCACGAACAGTGCTTCGTTAACATGGTGTCTGCTGGAGAGGTTCTACAACCTTTCGTAGTATGTTAGTCGTGAGATACAAACAACCACGGTACGTACTAACACAGCACATGAATCTGTTTCATGTATACAATATCTTCGAGATGTGTTCCGGTAGAACTGACACCGGCATCTACCTCGCGTCAAGAGCGCTCATATACCCGTGGAATACTGCGTACAGTTTCGCAGCTTACCTCAAATCGGCATGAGGAATCTGCACCTTGCTTCAGGTTTTCTTCACAAGAACTCTCAATTGTTCTCAAATATAAAAGTACAATGAGGGTAGGCCAGGAACACTTGTGGGACAGGAAATCTGTCCATGTCCTCCTGTCACGGAATCTGTTTTTAGCACTCCACAGTCATTAACACCGAAGGAGAATCGACATAATGCACAAATTTCCTCGTACGTGTAACTACACGTATTTTATTCGATTAGACGTATTCCCTGAGACAGCAGTGTAAGTTACTGTATTGTGAATGGATGAAAAATCATGAGTCCCTAACAGACAGACCAACACAATTCCAGCATAAACACAGACAAAAGATATTTATTGATGGCTTGCTCCATGAGTTGAATGATGATTCATGACAGCCTATTCGTGCTTACTGTAAAGATTCACAAACTAATGACTCTGAAATACGCCTCATCTGTCAGCATGACAGCTGTAATAAGCTATGCACGTAGTTCAATAAAGTGTTCATCCCTGCTGGAAAATCGGCTGCAGAAAGTGCATGCGAATGCTGCAAGTGGTATGGACATAGCGGGTTACCATGTGGCAATCACCATGTAGTTGTGTGGCCACCTTCCCACAGCTATTTAATTAAGGGTGATATTTGGGCCTTTTTCGGCTGCGTGAAGAACAGATGTTTCCTTCAACTGCTGTGACACCGATCTTCAAGATTTCTCCGAAACAGAAGTAGAGGGCTCCAATGTCCGTGCTGCCCAAATCGACGATCAATTACCTGAACTGCTCTGACAGAGCACAAACGTTCTGGAAACTTCACCCACTTCAGACGTTGACATATCGCATATGGTAATACAAACGTGAAATTGCCAACTGTTAATTATTCTATATTATTGTATTTGACCTAACTATATATTTAAGTGGTGTGTAAGTAAACCAGGAAAGTAATTCACATATCAACAGTAACTTCGGTGAAACGAAGTACAAAACACACCCTGTGAACCTAAGAATAACATTAAGCCAAACGTATCAAAGAGGATATTTTGAAAGTTCATGTAGTATATTCGTTTCGATCCTGGTGCTTTCTCGTTCTCTGTAAATCTCATCATATGCCGCATAGACTGTTGTAGGCAATGATCTACGTCGTGGTAATGGGACGTTTCTGTATAACATTTTTTCTTCATATACTTGTGAGATACGTGTTTTGAAACTTTTACCTTACATTTTTGTTACGTGATCGTACCATTGTCTCTGCAAATAAATTATAGAGTATCGATATTAAAATTTAATTGTATTTTATGTCAACTAAACGAATACAGAGACTTCATTATTGTTTCAGAACAGCGTTACCTATCAGTACTACGTAACTTTGCTTTAATGAGCCTGTACGAACTGCTTTTACGTTCCAAACGTCATTTAAATTTAAGCGATAATTCTTGCGTCGAGATGTTTCTGTAGGCTGCATCCGCAAGTAAAGCGGATGGAAACTATATTTCTGGTGTCGTCTGTGCATGCTTTGTGGAAGTTACAACAATCCAGAGCGAAAATTTTCTTGAGAAACGGTGAAGTGTGATAATGTAAGTGACCGTGCGAGGCACTACATCCTGAATAACTGAAACTTAAAATTAGCAACAAATTAAGTTAAATTTTTACACTGTAGCGAAGTGTGTGCTGATATGAAACTTCCTGTCAGACTGACACTTAGTGCTGGACCGAGACTCTAACTCTGGATCTTTGCCTTTCGCGGGAAATTGCAGAGGTTCCGAGTTCGAGTCTCAACACGGCACACAGTTTTAATCTCTTATACGCCCATAAGACAAAACGTTATGACCATTGCCCACTGAAGCACTGTCTGCCGCCCGGTGGCGTGGCGAGAACGTGACGCGATAACGAAAATATTTAAGGGGGGGGATCACCCTAGAGAAGATATGGGCTGCAAATGGGGAAATTCATTGAGATAGGAGACTCTGACAAAGGGCAGATTATTATTAAGCAGATGCTGTGGTCGGCAATCTCGAGAACGGAGAAGCTGCTCACGTGCTACTGTCGTATCTACTGAAAGAAGTAGAAGGACAGCGAAACAACCATTAGGCGCTAAATGGGCTGGACATCCACGACTCTTCACGGAACGTGGTGTTTGTAGGTTCGTCTGCCTTGTAAAGTGGGATAGATAGTGACTTGTGGCATCTCTGCCAAAAGAGCACCATGCTGGTGGACGCACAAATGTTTCGGAGCACATCGTTCATCGTACATGCTTGGTGCTCCTCATGTTCAAATGCTCACCCATCGACATCGTCAGTTACGATTGCAGTGGGCACGGAACAAGCGGGATTCGAACGTCGGTGAATGGAGACGTGTCGGCTCTTCGGGTGAATCACATTTTCGCTATACCAGGTCGACGGTCGTCTACGCAAACGCAGTCATCGAGGTGAACAGCGGTTCGAAACGAGCAGTGCGCCACGGAAACAGGTTGTTGCAAGCAGTATTATGTTATGGAAGATATCCTCCTGCTGTTGCGTGGGACCTGCGGTAGTAGTCTAAGACACGCTGAGATCCTGATGTCTTCATGCTTGATGTCTTCCCCGACGGCGATGTCATCTTTCAGCGGTATAATTGTCCTTGTCTCGGAGCCAGAACCGTGCTACCGTGGTTTGAGGAGCGTTATACTAAGTCATGTTAACGTCTCGGCAACCAAATTCGACTGACGTAAATTCTATGGAATCCATCTGGATCGCTATCGGGCGCCATCACCGCTTACGAAAATCAGCTGCCCGTTAATTACGCAAATTACTGTCGGATCCCTGATACGCATAATCAGTGATGTATTTCGATCCAAGGATAGACAAACGAACTATTATGCATGTGGACATAGTGTATAAATGGCGGTAATATCGTGATCACAAGTTATAAAATGGCAGCAGGCCGCTGGTGGCCGAGAGGTTCTAGGCGCTTCAGTCTGGAACCGCGCGACTGCTACGGTCGCAGGACCAAATCCTGCCTCAGGCATGGATGTGTGTGATGTCCTTAGGTTAGTTAGGTTTAAGTAGTTCTAAGTTCTAGGGGACTGATGACCTGAGATGTTAAGTCCCATAGTGCTCAGAGCCATTTGAACCATTTTGTATAAAATGGCAGTGCATTGGTGGAGCAGTATCCTGTACTAAAGTAATTGTTTTGAAAAGGTGTCTGATGTGATTATGGCCCCTCGACCGGAATTAACGAATTTTGATCGCGGAATGCTATTCCTTTTCTAATACCACAGGTTCAAGAATTTGTCGGGAATACCAAATTTCCGCTGGGAGGTAACAGCCAGATAGCTGTACCCTCTGAGTTCTTTGGGACTCTTACTTACGTTTGACGTCTCGGTTACGAGTACGAAGAATTGTATCGGTGATGTAATGAAGTACCGACTGCGGCTATCTGGTTGTTACCTCCCAGTACTGTGGGACTTTAGATTACGTCTGATGTCTCAGACGCCTGGTGACGCCTAGAACAGGTGACAGCCGGCCTCGGTGGCCGAGAGGTTCTAGGCGCTTTACTCCGAAACTGTGCGACTGCTACGGTCGCAGGTTCGAATCCTGCCTCGGGCATGGATGTGGGTGATGTCCTTAGGTTAGTTAGGTTTAAGTAGTTCTAAGTTCTAGGGGACTGATGACCTGAGATGTTAAGTCCCATAGTGCTCAGAGCCATTTGAACCATTTTGTATAAAATGGCAGTGCATTGGTGGAGCAGTATCCTGTACTAAAGTAATTGTTTTGAAAAGGTGTCTGATGTGATTATGGCCCCTCGACCGGAATTAACGAATTTTGATCGCGGAATGCTATTCCTTTTCTAAATCCACAGGTTCAAGAATTTGTCGGGAATACCAAATTTCAGCTGGGAGGTAACAGCCAGATAGCTGTACCCTCTGAGTTCTTTGGGACTCTTACTTACGTTTGACGTCTCGGTTACGAGTACGAAGAATTGTATCGGTGATGTAATGAAGTACTGACTGCGGCTATCTGGTTGTTACCTCCCAGTACTGTGGGACTTTAGATTACGTCTGATGTCTCAGACGCCTGGTGACGCCTAGAACAGGTGACAGCCGGCCTCGGTATCCGAGCGGTTCTAGGCGCTTAACTCCGAAACTGTGCGACTGCTACGGTCGCAGGTTCGAATCCTGCCTCGGGAATGGATGTGGGTGATGTCCTTAGGTTAGTTAGGTTTAAGTAGTTCTAAGTTCTAGGGGACTGATGACCTCAGATTTTAAGTCCCATAGTGCTCAGAGCCATTCGAACCATTTTGTATAAAATGGCAGTGCATTGGTGGAGCAGTATCCTATACTAAAGTAATTGTTTTGAAAAGGTGTCTGATGTGATTATGGCCCCTCGACCGGAATTAACGAATTTTGATCGCGGAATGCTATTCCTTTTCTAAATCCGCAGGTTCAAGAATTTGTCGGGAATACCAAATTACAGCTGGGAGGTAACAGCCAGATAGCTGTACCCTCTGAGTTCTTTGGGACTCTTACGTTTGACGTCTCGGTTACGAGTACGAAGAATTGTATCAGTGATGTAATGAAGTACCGACTGCGGCTATCTGGTTGTTACCTCCCAGTACTGTGGGACTTTAGATTACGTCTGATGTCTCAGACGCCTGGTGACGCCTAGAACAGGTGACAGCCGGCCTCGGTGGCCGAGAGGTTCTAGGCGCTTTACTCCGAAACTGTGCGACTGCTACGGTCGCAGGTTCGAATCCTGCCTCGGGCATGGATGTGTGTGATGTCCTTAGGTTAGTTAGGTTTAAGTAGTTCTAAGTTCTAGGGGACTGATGACCTGAGATGTTAAGTCCCATAGTGCTCAGAGCCATTTGAACCATTTTGTATAAAATGGCAGTGCATTGGTGGAGCAGTATCCTGTACTAAAGTAATTGTTTTGAAAAGGTGTCTGATGTGATTATGGCCCCTCGACCGGAATTAACGAATTTTGATCGCGGAATGCTATTCCTTTTCTAATACCACAGGTTCAAGAATTTGTCGGGAATACCAAATTTCCGCTGGGAGGTAACAGCCAGATAGCTGTACCCTCTGAGTTCTTTGGGACTCTTACTTACGTTTGACGTCTCGGTTACGAGTACGAAGAATTGTATCGGTGATGTAATGAAGTACCGACTGCGGCTATCTGGTTGTTACCTCCCAGTACTGTGGGACTTTAGATTACGTCTGATGTCTCAGACGCCTGGTGACGCCTAGAACAGGTGACAGCCGGCCTCGGTGGCCGAGAGGTTCTAGGCGCTTTACTCCGAAACTGTGCGACTGCTACGGTCGCAGGTTCGAATCCTGCCTCGGGCATGGATGTGGGTGATGTCCTTAGGTTAGTTAGGTTTAAGTAGTTCTAAGTTCTAGGGGACTGATGACCTGAGATGTTAAGTCCCATAGTGCTCAGAGCCATTTGAACCATTTTGTATAAAATGGCAGTGCATTGGTGGAGCAGTATCCTGTACTAAAGTAATTGTTTTGAAAAGGTGTCTGATGTGATTATGGCCCCTCGACCGGAATTAACGAATTTTGATCGCGGAATGCTATTCCTTTTCTAAATCCACAGGTTCAAGAATTTGTCGGGAATACCAAATTTCAGCTGGGAGGTAACAGCCAGATAGCTGTACCCTCTGAGTTCTTTGGGACTCTTACTTACGTTTGACGTCTCGGTTACGAGTACGAAGAATTGTATCTGTGATGTAATGAAGTACTGACTGCGGCTATCTGGTTGTTACCTCCCAGTACTGTGGGACTTTAGATTACGTCTGATGTCTCAGACGCCTGGTGACGCCTAGAACAGGTGACAGCCGGCCTCGGTATCCGAGCGGTTCTAGGCGCTTTACTCCGAAACTGTGCGACTGCTACGGTCGCAGGTTCGAATCCTGCCTCGGGAATGGATGTGGGTGATGTCCTTAGGTTAGTTAGGTTTAAGTAGTTCTAAGTTCTAGGGGACTGATGACCTCAGATTTTAAGTCCCATAGTGCTCAGAGCCATTTGAACCATTTTGTATAAAATGGCAGTGCATTGGTGGAGCAGTATCCTATACTAAAGTAATTGTTTTGAAAAGGTGTCTGATGTGATTATGGCCCCTCGACCGGAATTAACGAATTTTGATCGCGGAATGCTATTCCTTTTCTAAATCCGCAGGTTCAAGAATTTGTCGGGAATACCAAATTACAGCTGGGAGGTAACAGCCAGATAGCTGTACCCTCTGAGTTCTTTGGGACTCTTACGTTTGACGTCTCGGTTACGAGTACGAAGAATTGTATCAGTGATGTAATGAAGTACCGACTGCGGCTATCTGGTTGTTACCTCCCATTACTGTGGGACTTTGGATTACGTCTGATGTCTCAGACGCCTGGTGACGCCTAGAACATGTGACAGCCGGCCTCGGTATCCGAGCGGTTCTAGGCGCTTTACTGCGAAACTGTGCGACTGCTACGGTCGCAGGTTCGAATCCTGCCTCGGGAATGGATGTGGGTGATGTCCTTAGGTTAGTTAGGTTTAAGTAGTTCTAAGTTCTAGGGGACTGATGACCTGAGATGTTAAGTCCCATAGTGCTCAGAGCCATTTGAACCATTTTGTATAAAATGGCAGTGCATTGGTGGAGCAGTATCCTGTACTAAAGTAATTATTTTGAAAAGGTGTCTGATGTGATTATGGTCCCTCGACCGGAATTAACGAATTTTGATCGCGGAATGCTATTCCTTAACTAAATCCACAGGTTCAAAAATTTGTCGGGAATACCAAATTTCAGCTGGGAGGTAACAGCCAGATAGCTTTACCCTCTGAGTTCTTTGAGACTCTTACTTACATTTGACGTCTCGGTTACGAGTACGAAGAATTGTATCGGTGATGTAATGAAGTACCGACTGCGGCTATCTGGTTGTTACCTCCCAGTACTGTGGGACTTTAGATTACGTCTGATGTCTCAGACGCCTGGTGACGCCTAGAACAGGTGACAGCCGGCCTCGGTGGCCGAGCGCTTCTAGGCGCTTTACTCCGAAACTGTGCGACTGCTACGGTCGCAGGTTCGAATCCTGCCTCGGGCATGGATGTGGCTGATGTCCTTAGGTTAGTTAGGTTTAAGTAGTTCTAAGTTCTAGGGGACTGATGACCTGAGATGTTAAGTCCCATAGTGCTCAGAGCCATTTGAACCATTTTGTTTAAAATGGCAGTGCATTGGTGGAGCATTATCTTGTACTAAAGTAATTGTTTTGAAAAGGTGTCTGATGTGATTATGGCCCCTCGACCGGAATTAACGAATTTTGATCGCGGAATGCTATTCCTTTTCTAAATCCACAGGTTCAAGAATTTGTCGGGAATACCAAATTTCAGCTGGGAGGTAACAGCCAGATAGCTGTACCCTCTGAGTTCTTTGGGACTCTTACTTACGTTTGACGTCTCGGTTACGAGTACGAAGAATTGTATCGGTGATGTAATGAAGTACTGACTGCGGCTATCTGGTTGTTACCTCCCAGTACTGTGGGACTTTAGATTACGTCTGATGTCTCAGACGCCTGGTGACGCCTAGAACAGGTGGCAGCCGGCCTCGGTGGCCGAGCGGTTCTAGGCGCTTTACTCCGAAACTGTGCGACTGCTACGGTCGCAGGTTCGAATCCTGCCTCGGACATGGATGTGGGTGATGTCCTTAGGTTAGTTAGGTTTAAGTAGTTCTAAGTTCTAGGGGACTGATGACCTGAGATGTTAAGTCCCATAATGCTCAGAGCCATTTGAACCATTTTGTATAAAATGGCAGTGCATTGGTGGAGCAGTATCCTGTACTAAAGTAATTGTTTTGTAAAGGTGTCTGATGTGATTATGGTCCCTCGACCGGAATTAACGAATTTTGATCGCGGAATGCTATTCCTTTTCTAAATCCACAGGTTCAAGAATTTGTCGGGAATACCAAATTTCAGCTGGGAGGTAACAGCCAGATAGCTGTACCCTCTGAGTTCTTTGGGACTATTACTTACGTTTGACGTCTCGGTTACGAGTACGAAGAATTGTATCGGTGATGTAATGAAGTACTGACTGCGGCTATCTGGTTGTTACCTCCCAGTACTGTGGGACTTTAGATTACGTCTGATGTCTCAGACGCCTGGTGACGCCTAGAACAGGTGACAGCCGGCCTCGGTATCCGAGCGGTTCTAGGCGCTTTACTCCGAAACTGTGCGACTGCTACGGTCACAGGTTCGAATCCAGCCTCGGGAATGGATGTGGGTGATGTCCTTAGGTTAGTTAGGTTTAAGTAGTTCTAAGTTCTAGGGGACTGATGACCTCAGATTTTAAGTCCCATAGTGCTCAGAGCCATTTGAACCATTTTGTATAAAATGGCAGTGCATTGGTGGAGCAGTATCCTATACTAAAGTAATTGTTTTGAAAAGGTGTCTGATGTGATTATGGCCCCTCGACCGGAATTAACGAATTTTGATCGCGGAATGCTATTCCTTTTCTAAATCCACAGGTTCAAGAATTTGTCGGGAATACCAAATTTCAGCTGGGAGGTAACAGCCAGATAGCTGTACCCTCTGAGTTCTTTGGGACTCTTACTTACGTTTGACGTCTCGGTTACGAGTACGAAGAATTGTATCGGTGATGTAATGAAGTACAGACTGCGGCTATCTGGTTGTTACCTCCCAGTACTGTGGGACTTTAGATTACGTCTGATGTCTCAGACGCCTGGTGACGCCTAGAACAGGTGGCAGCCGGCCTCGGTGGCCGAGCGGTTCTAGGCGCTTTACTCAGAAACTGTGCGACTGCTACGGTCGCAGGTTCGAATCCTGCCTCGGACATGGATGTGGGTGATGTCCTTAGGTTAGTTAGGTTTAAGTAGTTCTAAGTTCTAGGGGACTGATGACCTGAAATGTTAAGTCCCATAGTGCTCAGAGCCATTTGAACCATTTTGTATAAAATGGCAGTGCATTGGTGGAGCAGTATCCTGTACTAAAGTAATTGTTTTGTAAAGGTGTCTGATGTGATTATGGTCCCTCGACCGGAATTAACGAATTTTGATCGCGGAATGCTATTCCTTTTCTAAATCCACAGGTTCAAGAATTTGTCGGGAATACCAAATTTCAGCTGGGAGGTAACAGCCAGATAGCTGTACCCTCTGAGTTCTTTGGGACTCTTACTTACGTTTGACGTCTCGGTTACGAGTACGAAGAATTGTATCTGTGATGTAATGAAGTACTGACTGCGGCTATCTGGTTGTTACCTCCCAGTACTGTGGGACTTTAGATTACGTCTGATGTCTCAGACGCCTGGTGACGCCTAGAACAGGTGACAGCCGGCCTCGGTATCCGAGCGGTTCTAGGCGCTTTACTCCGAAACTGTGCGACTGCTACGGTCGCAGGTTCGAATCCTGCCTCGGGAATGGATGTGGGTGATGTCCTTAGGTTAGTTAGGTTTAAGTAGTTCTAAGTTCTAGGGGACTGATGACCTGAGATGTTAAGTCCCATAGTGCTCAGAGCCATTTGAACCATTTTGTATAAAATGGCAGTGCATTGGTGGAGCAGTATCCTGTACTAAAGTAATTATTTTGAAAAGGTGTCTGATGTGATTATGGTCCCTCGACCGGAATTAACGAATTTTGATCGCGGAATGCTATTCCTTAACTAAATCCACAGGTTCAAGAATTTGTCGGGAATACCAAATTTCAGCTGGGAGGTAACAGCCAGATAGCTTTACCCTCTGAGTTCTTTGAGACTCTTACTTACATTTGACGTCTCGGTTACGAGTACGAAGAATTGTATCGGTGATGTAATGAAGTACCGACTGCGGCTATCTGGTTGTTACCTCCCAGTACTGTGGGACTTTAGATTACGTCTGATGTCTCAGACGCCTGGTGACGCCTAGAACAGGTGACAGCCGGCCTCGGTGGCCGAGCGCTTCTAGGCGCTTTACTCCGAAACTGTGCGACTGCTACGGTCGCAGGTTCGAATCCTGCCTCGGGAATGGATGTGGGTGATGTCCTTAGGTTAGTTAGGTTTAAGTAGTTCTAAGTTCTAGGGGACTGATGACCTCAGATTTTAAGTCCCATAGTGCTCAGAGCCATTTGAACCATTTTGTATAAAATGGCAGTGCATTGGTGGAGCAGTATCCTGTACTAAAGTAATTATTTTGAAAAGGTGTCTGATGTGATTATGGTCCCTCGACCGGAATTAACGAATTTTGATCGCGGAATGCTATTCCTTAACTAAATCCACAGGTTCAAGAATTTGTCGGGAATACCAAATTTCAGCTGGGAGGTAACAGCCAGATAGCTTTACCCTCTGAGTTCTTTGAGACTCTTACTTACATTTGACGTCTCGGTTACGAGTACGAAGAATTGTATCGGTGATGTAATGAAGTACCGACTGCGGCTATCTGGTTGTTACCTCCCAGTACTGTGGGACTTTAGATTACGTCTGATGTCTCAGACGCCTGGTGACGCCTAGAACAGGTGACAGCCGGCCTCGGTGGCCGAGCGCTTCTAGGCGCTTTACTCCGAAACTGTGCGACTGCTACGGTCGCAGGTTCGAATCCTGCCTCGGGCATGGATGTGGCTGATGTCCTTAGGTTAGTTAGGTTTAAGTAGTTCTAAGTTCTAGGGGACTGATGACCTGAGATGTTAAGTCCCATAGTGCTCAGAGCCATTTGAACCATTTTGTTTAAAATGGCAGTGCATTGGTGGAGCATTATCTTGTACTAAAGTAATTGTTTTGAAAAGGTGTCTGATGTGATTATGGCCCCTCGACCGGAATTAACGAATTTTGATAGCGGAATGCTATTCCTTTTCTAAATCCACAGGTTCAAGAATTTGTCGGGAATACCAAATTTCAGCTGGGAGGTAACAGCCAGATAGCTGTACCCTCTGAGTTCTTTGGGACTCTTACTTACGTTTGACGTCTCGGTTACGAGTACGAAGAATTGTATCGGTGATGTAATGAAGTACTGACTGCGGCTATCTGGTTGTTACCTCCCAGTACTGTGGGACTTTAGATTACGTCTGATGTCTCAGACGCCTGGTGACGCCTAGAACAGGTGGCAGCCGGCCTCGGTGGCCGAGCGGTTCTAGGCGCTTTACTCCGAAACTGTGCGACTGCTACGGTCGCAGGTTCGAATCCTGCCTCGGACATGGATGTGGGTGATGTCCTTAGGTTAGTTAGGTTTAAGTAGTTCTAAGTTCTAGGGGACTGATGACCTGAGATGTTAAGTCCCATAATGCTCAGAGCCATTTGAACCATTTTGTATAAAATGGCAGTGCATTGGTGGAGCAGTATCCTGTACTAAAGTAATTGTTTTGTAAAGGTGTCTGATGTGATTATGGTCCCTCGACCGGAATTAACGAATTTTGATCGCGGAATGCTATTCCTTTTCTAAATCCACAGGTTCAAGAATTTGTCGGGAATACCAAATTTCAGCTGGGAGGTAACAGCCAGATAGCTGTACCCTCTGAGTTCTTTGGGACTATTACTTACGTTTGACGTCTCGGTTACGAGTACGAAGAATTGTATCGGTGATGTAATGAAGTACTGACTGCGGCTATCTGGTTGTTACCTCCCAGTACTGTGGGACTTTAGATTACGTCTGATGTCTCAGACGCCTGGTGACGCCTAGAACAGGTGACAGCCGGCCTCGGTATCCGAGCGGTTCTAGGCGCTTTACTCCGAAACTGTGCGACTGCTACGGTCACAGGTTCGAATCCAGCCTCGGGAATGGATGTGGGTGATGTCCTTAGGTTAGTTAGGTTTAAGTAGTTCTAAGTTCTAGGGGACTGATGACCTCAGATTTTAAGTCCCATAGTGCTCAGAGCCATTTGAACCATTTTGTATAAAATGGCAGTGCATTGGTGGAGCAGTATCCTATACTAAAGTAATTGTTTTGAAAAGGTGTCTGATGTGATTATGGCCCCTCGACCGGAATTAACGAATTTTGATCGCGGAATGCTATTCCTTTTCTAAATCCACAGGTTCAAGAATTTGTCGGGAATACCAAATTTCAGCTGGGAGGTAACAGCCAGATAGCTGTACCCTCTGAGTTCTTTGGGACTCTTACTTACGTTTGACGTCTCGGTTACGAGTACGAAGAATTGTATCGGTGATGTAATGAAGTACAGACTGCGGCTATCTGGTTGTTACCTCCCAGTACTGTGGGACTTTAGATTACGTCTGATGTCTCAGACGCCTGGTGACGCCTAGAACAGGTGGCAGCCGGCCTCGGTGGCCGAGCGGTTCTAGGCGCTTTACTCAGAAACTGTGCGACTGCTACGGTCGCAGGTTCGAATCCTGCCTCGGACATGGATGTGGGTGATGTCCTTAGGTTAGTTAGGTTTAAGTAGTTCTAAGTTCTAGGGGACTGATGACCTGAAATGTTAAGTCCCATAGTGCTCAGAGCCATTTGAACCATTTTGTATAAAATGGCAGTGCATTGGTGGAGCAGTATCCTGTACTAAAGTAATTGTTTTGTAAAGGTGTCTGATGTGATTATGGTCCCTCGACCGGAATTAACGAATTTTGATCGCGGAATGCTATTCCTTTTCTAAATCCACAGGTTCAAGAATTTGTCGGGAATACCAAATTTCAGCTGGGAGGTAACAGCCAGATAGCTGTACCCTCTGAGTTCTTTGGGACTCATACTTACGTTTGACGTCTCGGTTACGAGTACGAAGAATTGTATCAGTGATGTAATGAAGTACCGACTGCGGCTATCTGGTTGTTACCTCCCATTACTGTGGGACTTTGGATTACGTCTGATGTCTCAGACGCCTGGTGACGCCTAGAACAGGTGACAGCCGGCCTCGGTATCCGAGCGGTTCTAGGCGCTTTACTCCGAAACTGTGCGACTGCTACGGTCGCAGGTTCGAATCCTGCCTCGGGAATGGATGTGGGTGATGTCCTTAGGTTAGTTAGGTTTAAGTAGTTCTAAGTTCTAGGGGACTGATGACCTCAGATGTTAAGTCCCATAGTGCTCAGAGCCATTTGAACCAATTTGTATAAAATGGCAGGGCATTGGTGGAGCAGTATCCTGTACTAAAGTAATTGTTTTGAAAAGGTGTCTGATGTGATTATGGCCCCTCGACCGGAATTAACGAATTTTGATCGCGGAATGCTATTCCTTTTCTAAATCCACAGGTTCAAGAATTTGTCGGGAATACCAAATTTCAGCTGGGAGGTAACAGCCAGATAGCTGTACCCTCTGAGTTCTTTGGGACTCTTACTTACGTTTGACGTCTCGGTTACGAGTACGAAGAATTGTATCGGTGATGTAATGAAGTACCGACTGCGGCTATCTGGTTTTTACCTCCCAGTACTGTGGGACTTTAGATTACGTCTGATGTCTCAGACGCCTGGTGACGCCTAGAACAGGTGACAGCCGGCCTCGGTATCCGAGCGGTTCTAGGCGCTTTACTCCGAAACTGTGCGACTGCTACGGTCGCAGGTTCGAATCCTGCCTCGGGAATGGATGTGTGTGATGTCCTTAGGTTAGTTAGGTTTAAGTAGTTCTAAGTTCTAGGGGACTGATGACCTCAGATGTTAAGTCCCATAGTGCTCAGAGCCATTTGAACCATTTTGTATAAAATGGCAGTGCATTGGTGGAGCAGTATCCTGTACTAAAGTAATTGTTTTGAAAAGGTGTCTGATGTGATTATGGTCCCTCGACCGGAATTAAGGATTTTTGATCGCGGAATGCTATTCCTTAACTAAATCCACAGGTTCAAGAATTTGTCGGGAATACCAAATTTCAGCTGGGAGGTAACAGCCAGATAGCTTTACCCTCTGAGTTCTTTGAGACTCTTACTTACGTTTGACGTCTCGGTTACGAGTACGAAGAATTGTATCGGTGATGTAATGAAGTACCGACTGCGGCTATCTGGTTGTTACCGCCCAGTACTGTGGGACTTTAGATTACGTCTGAGGTCTCAGACGCCTGGTGACGCCTAGAACAGGTGACAGCCGGCCTCGGTGGCCGAGCGCTTCTAGGCGCTTTACTCCGAAACTGTGCGACTGCTACGGTCGCAGGTTCGAATCCTGCCTCGGGCATGGATGTGTCTGATGTCCTTAGGTTAGTTAGGTTTAAGTAGTTCTAAGTTCTAGGGGACTGATGACCTGAGATGTTAAGTCCCATAGTGCTCAGAGCCATTTGAACCATTTTGTTTAAAATGGCAGTGCATTGGTGGAGCATTATCTAGTACTAAAGTAATTGTTTTGAAAAGGTGTCTGATGTAATTATGGCCCCTCGACCGGAATTAACGAATTTTGATCGCGGAATGCTATTCCTTTTCTAAATCCACAGGTTCAAGAATTTGTCGGGAATACCAAATTTCAGCTGGGAGGTAACAGCCAGATAGCTGTACCCTCTGAGTTCTTTGGGACTCTTACTTACGTTTGACGTCTCGGTTACGAGTACGAAGAATTGTATCGGTGATGTAATGAAGTACTGACTGCGGCTATCTGGTTGTTACCTCCCAGTACTGTGGGACTTTAGATTACGTCTGATGTCTCAGACGCCTGGTGACGCCTAGAACAGGTGGCAGCCGGCCTCGGTGGCCGAGCGGTTCTAGGCGCTTTACTCCGAAACTGTGCGACTGCTACGGTCGCAGGTTCGAATCCTGCCTCGGACATGGATGTGGGTGATGTCCTTAGGTTAGTTAGGTTTAAGTAGTTCTAAGTTCTAGGGGACTGATGACCTGAGATGTTAAGTCCCATAGTGCTCAGAGCCATTTGAACCATTTTGTATAAAATGGCAGTGCATTGGTGGAGCAGTATCCTGTACTAAAGTAATTGTTTTGAAAAGGTGTCTGATGTGATTATGGCCCCTCGACCGGAATTAACGAATTTTGATCGCGGAATGCTATTCCTTAACTAAATCCAAGGGTTCAAGTATTTGTCGGGAATACCAAATTTCAGCTGGGAGGTAACAGCCAGATAGCTGTACCCTCTGAGTTCTTTGAGACTCTTACTTACGTTTGACGTCTCGGTTACGAGTACGAAGAATTGTATCGGTGATGTAATGAAGTACCGACTGCGGCTATCTGGTTGTTACCTCCCAGTACTGTGGGACTTTAGATTACGTCTGATGTCTCAGACGCCTGGTGACGCCTAGAACAGGTGACAGCCGGCCTCGGTGGCCGAGCGCTTCTAGGCGCTTTACTCCGAAACTGTGCGATTGCTACGGTCGCAGGTTCGAATCCTGCCTCGGGCATGGATGTGGCTGATGTCCTTAGGTTAGTTAGGTTTAAGTAGTTCTAAGTTCTAGGTGACTGATGACCTGAGATGTTAAGTCCCATAGTGCTCAGAGCCATTTGAACCATTTTGTTTAAAATGGCAGTGCATTGGTGGAGCAGTATCTTGTACTAAAGTAATTGTTTTGAAAAGGTGTCTGATGTGATTATGGCCCTCGACCGGAATTAACGAATTTTGATCGCGGAATGCTATTACTTTTCTAAATCCACAGGTTCAAGAAATGGTCGGGAAAACCAAATTTCAGCTGGGAGGTAACAGCCAGATAGCTGTACCCTCTGAGTTCTTTGGGACTCTTACTTACGTTTGACGTCTCGGTTACGAGTACGAAGAATTGTATCGGTGATGTAATGAAGTACTGACTGCGGCTATCTGGTTGTTACCTCCCAGTACTTAGGGACTTTAGAATACGTCTGATGTCTCAGACGCCTGGTGACGCCTAGAACAGGTGGCAGCCGGCCTCGGTGGCCGAGCGGTTCTAGGCGCTTTACTCCGAAACTGTGCGACTGCTACGGTCGCAGATTCGAATCCTGCCTCGGACATGGATGTGGGTGATGTCCTTAGGTTAGTTAGGTTTAAGTAGTTCTAAGTTCTAGGGGACTGATGACCTGAGATGTTAAGTCCCATAATGCTCAGAGCCATTTGAACCATTTTGTATAAAATGGCAGTGCATTGGTGGAGCAGTATTCTGTACTAAAGTAATTGTTTTGAAAAGGTGTCTGATGTGATTATGGTCCCTCGACCGGAATTAACGAATTTTGATCGCGGAATGCTATTCCTTTTCTAAATCCACAGGTTCAAGAATTTGTCGGGAATACCAAATTTCAGCTGGGAGGTAACAGCCAGATAGCTGTACCCTCTGAGTTCTTTGGGACTCTTACGTTTGACGTCTCGGTTACGAGTACGAAGAATTGTATCGGTGATGTAATGAAGTACCGACTGCGGCTATCTGGTTGTTACCTCCCATTACTGTGGGACTTTAGATTACGTCTGATGTCTCAGACGCCTGGTGACGCCTAGAACAGGTGACAGCCAGCCTCGGTATCCGAGCGGTTCTAGGCGCTTTACTCCGAAACTGTGCGACTGCTACGGTCGCAGGTTCGAATCCTGCCTCGGGAATGGATGTGGGTGATGTCCTTAGGTTAGTTAGGGTTGAGTAGTTCTAAGTTCAAGGGGACTGATGACCTGAGATGTTAAGTCCCATAGTGCTCAGAGCCATTTGAACCATTTTGTATAAAATGGCAGTGCATTGGTGGAGCAGTATCCTGTACTAAAGTAATTGTTTTGAAAAGGTGTCTGATGTGATTATGGCCCCTCGACCGGAATTAACGAATTTTGATCGCGGAATGCTATTCCTTTTCTAAATCCACAGGTTCAAGAATTTGTCGGGAATACCAAATTTCAGCTGGGAGGTAACAGCCAGATAGCTGTACCCTCTGAGTTCTTTGGGACTCTTACGTTTGACGTCTCGGTTACGAGTACGAAGAATTGTATCGGTGATGTAATGAAGTACCGACTGCGGCTATCTGGTTTTTACCTCCCAGTACTGTGGGACTTTAGATTACGTCTGATGTCTCAGACGCCTGGTGACGCCTAGAACAGGTGGCAGCCGGCCTCGGTGGCCGAGCGCTTCTAGGCGCTTTACTCCGAAACTGTGCGACTGCTACGGTCGCAGGTTCGAATCCTAACTCGGGCATTGATGTGTGTGACTTCCTTAGGTTAGTTAGGTTTAAGTAGTTCTACGTTCTAGGGGACTGATGACCTGAGATGTTAAGTCCCATAGTGCTCAGAGCCATTTGAACCATTTTGTATAAAATGGCAGTGCATTGGTGGAGCAGTATCCTGTACTAAAGTAATTGTTTTGAAAAGGTGTCTGATGTGATTATGGTCCCTCGACCGGAATTAACGAATTTTGATCGCGGAATGCTATTCCTTTTCTAAATCCACAGGTTCAAGAATTTGTCGGGAATACCAAATTTCAGCTGGGAGGTAACAGCCAGATAGCTGTACAATCTGAGTTCTTTGAGACTCTTACTTACGTTTGACGTCTCGGTTACGAGTACGAAGAATTGTATCGGTGATGTAATGAAGTACTGACTGCGGCTATCTGGTTGTTACCTCCCAGTACTGTGGGACTTTAGATTACGTCTGATGTCTCAGACGCCTGGTGACGCCTAGAACAGGTGGCAGCCGGCCTCGGTGGCCGAGCGGTTCTAGGCGCTTTATTCCGAAACTGTGCGACTGCTACGGTCGCAGCTTCGAATCCTGCCTCGGACATGGATGTGGGTGATGTCCTTAGGTTAGTTAGGTTTAAGTAGTTCTAAGTTCTAGGGGACTGATGACCTGAGATGTTAAGTCCCATAGTGCTCAGAGCCATTTGAACCATTTTGTTTAAAATGGCAGTGCATTGGTGGAGCATTATCTAGTACTAAAGTAATTGTTTTGAAAAGGTGTCTGATGTAATTATGGCCCCTCGACCGGAATTAACGAATTTTGATCGCGGAATGCTATTCCTTTTCTAAATCCACAGGTTCAAGAATTTGTCGGGAATACCAAATTTCAGCTGGGAGGTAACAGCCAGATAGCTGTACCCTCTGAGTTCTTTGGGACTCTTACTTACGTTTGACGTCTCGGTTACGAGTACGAAGAATTGTATCGGTGATGTAATGAAGTACTGACTGCGGCTATCTGGTTGTTACCTCCCAGTACTGTGGGACTTTAGATTACGTCTGATGTCTCAGACGCCTGGTGACGCCTAGAACAGGTGGCAGCTGGCCTCGGTGGCCGAGCGGTTCTAGGCGCTTTACTCCGAAACTGTGCGACTGCTACGATCGCAGGTTCGAATCCTGCCTCGGACATGGATGTGGGTGATGTCCTTAGGTTAGTTAGGTGTAAGTAGTTCTAAGTTCTAGGGGACTGATGACCTGAGATGTTAAGTCCCATAGTGCTCAGAGCCATTTGAACCATTTTGTATAAAATGGCAGTGCATTGGTGGAGCAGTATCCTGTACTAAAGTAATTGTTTTGAAAAGGTGTCTGATGTGATTATGGTCCCTCGACCGGAATTAACGAATTTTGATCGCGGAATGCTATTCCTTTTCTAAATCCACAGGTTCAAGAATTTGTCGGGAATACCAAATTTCAGCTGGGAGGTAACAGCCAGATAGCTGTACCCTCTGAGTTCTTTGGGACTCTTACTTACGTTTGACGTCTCGGTTACGAGTACGAAGAATTGTATCGGTGATGTAATGAAGTACCGACTGCGGCTATCTGGTTGTTACCTCCCAGTACTGTGGGACTTTAGATTACGTCTGATGTCTCAGACGCCTGGTGACGCCTAGAACAGGTGACAGCCGGCCTCGGTTTCCGAGCGGTTCTAGGCGGTTTACTCCGAAACTGTGCGACTGCTACGGTCGCAGGTTCGAATCCTGCCTCGGACATGGATGTGGATGATGTCCTTAGGTTAGTTAGGTTTAAGTAGTTCTAAGTTCTAGGGGACTGATGACCTGAGATGTTAAGTCCCATAGTGCTCAGAGCCATTTGAACCATTTTGTATAAAATGGCAGTGCATTGGTGGAGCAGTATCCTGTACTAAAGTAATTGTTTTGAAAAGGTGTCTGATGTGATTATGGTCCCTCGACCGGAATTAACGAATTTTGATCGCGGAATGCTATTCCTTTTCTAAATCCACAGGTTCAAGAATTTGTCGGGAATACCAAATTTCAGCTGGGAGGTAACAGCCAGATAGCTGTACCCTCTGAGTTCTTTGGGACTCTTACGTTTGACGTCTCGGTTACGAGTACGAAGAATTGTATCGGTGATGTAATGAAGTACCGACTGCGGCTATCTGGTTGTTACCTCCCATTACTGTGGGACTTTAGATGACGTCTGATGTCTCAGACGCCTGGTGACGCCTAGAACAGGTGACAGCCAGCCTCGGTATCCGAGCGGTTCTAGGCGCTTTACTCCGAAACTGTGCGACTGCTACGGTCGCAGGTTCGAATCCTGCCTCGGGAATGGATGTGGGTGATGTCCTTAGGTTAGTTAGGGTTGAGTAGTTCTAAGTTCAAGGGGACTGATGACCTGAGATGTTAAGTCCCATAGTGCTCAGAGCCATTTGAACCATTTTGTATAAAATGGCAGTGCATTGGTGGAGCAGTATCCTGTACTAAAGTAATTGTTTTGAAAAGGTATCTGATGTGATTATGGCCCCTCGACCGGAATTAACGAATTTTGATCGCGGAATGCTATTCCTTTTCTAAATCCACAGGTTCAAGAATTTGTCGGGAATACCAAATTTCAGCTGGGAGGTAACAGCCAGATAGCTGTACCCTCTGAGTTCTTTGGGACTCTTACTTACGTTTGACGTCTCGGTTACGAGTACGAAGAATTGTATCGGTGATGTAATGAAGTACCGACTGCGGCTATCTGGTTGTTACCTCCCAGTACTGTGGGACTTTAGATTACGTCTGATGTCTCAGACGCCTGGTGACGCCTAGAACAGGTGACAGCCGGCCTCGGTGGCCGAGCGCTTCTAGGCGCTTTACTCCGAAACTGTGCGACTGCTACGGTCGCAGGTTCGAATCCTGCCTCGGGCATTGGTGTGTGTGACTTCCTTAGGTTAGTTAGGTTTAAGTAGTTCTAAGTTCTAGGGGACTGATGACCTGAGATGTTAAGTCCCATAGTGCTCAGAGCCATTTGAACCATTTTGTTTAAAATGGCAGTGCATTGGTGGAGCATTATCTTGTACTAAAGTAATTGTTTTGAAAAGGTGTCTGATGTGATTATGGCCCCTCGACCGGAATTAACGAATTTTGATCGCGGAATGCTATTCCTTTTCTAAATCCACAGGTTCAAGAATTTGTCGGGAATACCAAATTTCAGCTGGGAGGTAACAGCCAGATAGCTGTACCCTCTGAGTTCTTTGGGACTCTTACGTTTGACGTCTCGGTTACGAGTACGAAGAATTGTATCGGTGATGTAATGAAGTACCGACTGCGGCTATCTGGTTGTTACCTACCATTACTGTGGGACTTTAGATTACGTCTGATGTCTCAGACGCCTGGTGACGCCTAGAACAGGTGACAGCCAGCCTCGGTATCCGAGCGGTTCTAGGCGCTTTACTCCGAAACTGTGCGACTGCTACGGTCGCAGGTTCGAATCCTGCCTCGGGAATGGATGTGGGTGATGTCCTTAGGTTAGTTAGGGTTGAGTAGTTCTAAGTTCAAGGGGACTGATGACCTGAGATGTTAAGTCCCATAGTGCTCAGAGCCATTTGAACCATTTTGTATAAAATGGCAGTGCATTGGTGGAGCAGTATCCTGTACTAAAGTAATTGTTTTGAAAAGGTATCTGATGTGATTATGGCCCCTCGACCGGAATTAACGAATTTTGATCGCGGAATGCTATTCCTTTTCTAAATCCACAGGTTCAAGAATTTGTCGGGAATACCAAATTTCAGCTGGGAGGTAACAGCCAGATAGCTGTACCCTCTGAGTTCTTTGGGACTCTTACTTACGTTTGACGTCTCGGTTACGAGTACGAAGAATTGTATCGGTGATGTAATGAAGTACCGACTGCGGCTATCTGGTTGTTACCTCCCAGTACTGTGGGACTTTAGATTACGTCTGATGTCTCAGACGCCTGGTGACGCCTAGAACAGGTGACAGCCGGCCTCGGTGGCCGAGCGCTTCTAGGCGCTTTACTCCGAAACTGTGCGACTGCTACGGTCGCAGGTTCGAATCCTGCCTCGGGCATTGATGTGTGTGACTTCCTTAGGTTAGTTAAGTTTAAGTAGTTCTAAGTTCTAGGGGACTGATGACCTGAGATGTTAAGTCCCATAGTGGTCAGAGCCATTTGAACCATTTTGTTTAAAATGGCAGTGCATTGGTGGAGCATTATCTTGTACTAAAGTAATTGTTTTGAAAAGGTGTCTGATGTGATTATGGCCCCTCGACCGGAATTAACGAATTTTGATCGCGGAATGCTATTCCTTTTCTAAACCCACAGGTTCAAGAATTTGTCGGGAATACCAAATTTCAGCTGGGAGGTAACAGCCAGATAGCTGTACCCTCTGAGTTCTTTGGGACTCTTACTTACGTTTGACGTCTCGGTTACGAGTACGAAGAATTGTATCGGTGATGTAATGAAGTACTGACTGCGGCTATCTGGTTGTTACCTCCCAGTACTGTGGGACTTTAGATTACGTCTGATGTCTCAGACGCCTGGTGACGCCTAGAACAGGTGGCAGCCGGCCTCGGTGGCCGAGCGGTTCTAGGCGCTTTACTCCGAAACTGTGCGACTGCTACGGTCGCAGGTTCGAATCCTGCCTCGGACATGGATGTGGGTGATGTCCTTAGGTTAGTTAGGTGTAAGTAGTTCTAAGTTCTAGGGGACTGATGACCTGAGATGTTAAGTCCCATAGTGCTCAGAGCCATTTGAACCATTTTGTATAAAATGGCAGTGCATTGGTGGAGCAGTATCCTGTACTAAAGTAATTGTTTTGAAAAGGTGTCTGATGTGATTATGGTCCCTCGACCGGAATTAACGAATTTTGATCGCGGAATGCTATTCCTTTTCTAAATCCACAGGTTCAAGAATTTGTCGGGAATACCAAATTTCAGCTGGGAGGTAACAGCCAGATAGCTGTACCCTCTGAGTTCTTTGGGACTCTTACTTACGTTTGACGTCTCGGTTACGAGTACGAAGAATTGTATCGGTGATGTAATGAAGTACTGACTGCGGCTATCTGGTTGTTACCTCCCAGTACTGTGGGACTTTAGATTACGTCTGATGTCTCAGACGCCTGGTGACGCCTAGAACAGGTGACAGCCGGCCTCGGTATCCGAGCGGTTCTAGGCGCTTTACTCCGAAACTGTGCGACTGCTACGGTCGCAGGTTCGAATCCTGCCTCGGGAATGGATGTGGGTGATGTCCTTAGGTTAGTTAGGTTTAAGTAGTTCTAAGTTCTAGGGGACTGATGACCTGAGATGTTAAGTCCCATAGTGCTCAGAGCCATTTGAACCATTTTGTATAAAATGGCAGTGCATTGGTGGAGCAGTATCCTGTACTAAAGTAATTGTTTTGAAAAGGTGTCTGATGTGATTATGGTCCCTCGACCGGAATTAACGAATTTTCATCGCGGAATGCTATTCCTTAACTAAATCCACAGGTTCAAGAATTTGTCGGGAATACCAAATTTCAGCTGGGAGGTAACAGCCAGATAGCTGTACCCTCTGAGTTCTTTGAGACTCTTACTTACGTTTGACGTCTCGGTTACGAGTACGAAGAATTGTATCGGTGATGTAATGAAGTACCGACTGCGGCTATCTGGTTGTTACCTCCCAGTACTGTGGGACTTTAGATTACGTCTGATGTCTCAGACGCCTGCTGACGCCTAGAACAGGTGACAGCCGGCCTCGGTGGCCGAGCGCTTCTAGGCGCTTTACTCCGAAACTGTGCGATTGCTACGGTCGCAGGTTCGAATCCTGCCTCGGGCATGGATGTGGCTGATGTCCTTAGGTTAGTTAGGTTTAAGTAGTTCTAAGTTCTAGGGGACTGATGACCTGAGATGTTAAGTCCCATAGTGCTCAGAGCCATTTGAACCATTTTGTATCAAATGGCAGTGCATTGGTGGAGCAGTATCCTGTACTAAAGTAATTGTTTTGAAAAGGTGTCTGATGTGATTATGGCCCCTCGACCGGAATTAACGAATTTTGATCGCGGAATGCTATTCCTTTTCTAAATCCACAGGTTCAAGAATTTGTCGGGAATACCAAATTTCAGCTGGGAGGTAAAAGCCAGATAGCTGTACCCTCTGAGTTCTTTGGGACTCTTACTTACGTTTGACGTCTCGGTTACGAGTACGAAGAATTGTATCGGTGATGTAATGAAGTACCGACTGCGGCTATCTGGTTGTTACCTCCCAGTACTGTGGGACTTTAGATTACGTCTGATGTCTCAGACGCCTGGTGACGCCTAGAACAGGTGACAGCCGGCCTCGGTGGCCGAGCGCTTCTAGGCGCTTTACTCCGAAACTGTGCGACTGCTACGGTCGCAGGTTCGAATCCTGCCTCGGACATGGATGTGGGTGATGTCCTTAGGTTAGTTAGGTTTAAGTAGTTCTAAGTTCTAGGGGACTGATGACCTGAGATGTTAAGTCCCATAGTGCTCAGAGCCATTTGAACCATTTTGTATAAAATGGCAGTGCATTGGTGGAGCAGTATCCTGTACTAAAGTAATTGTTTTGAAAAGGTGTCTGATGTGATTATGGTCCCTCGACCGGAATTAACGAATTTTGATCGCGGAATGCTATTCCTTTTCTAAATCCACAGGTTCAAGAATTTGTCGGGAATACCAAATTTCAGGTGGGAGGTAACAGCCAGATAGCTGTACCCTCTGAGTTCTTTGGGACTCTTACTTACGTTTGACGTCTCGGTTACGAGTACGAAGAATTGTATCGGTGATGTAATGAAGTACTCACTGCGGCTATCTGGTTGTTACCTCCCAGTACTGTGGGACTTTAGATTACGTCTGATGTCTCAGACGCCTGGTGACGCCTAGAACAGGTGACAGTCGGCCTCGGTATCCGAGCGGTTCTAGGCGCTTTACTCCGAAACTGTGCGACTGCTACGGTCGCAGCTTCGAATCCTGCCTCGGACATGGATGTGGGTGATGTCCTTAGGTTAGTTAGGTTTAAGTAGTTCTAAGTTCTAGGGGACTGATGACCTGAGATGTTAAGTCCCATAGTGCTCAGAGCCATTTGAACCATTTTGTATAAAATGGCAGTGCATTGGTGGAGCAGTATCTTGTACTAAAGTAATTGTTTTGAAAAGGTGTCTGATGTGATTATGGCCCCTCGACCGGAATTAACGAATTTTGATCGCGGAATGCTATTCCTTTTCTAAATCCACAGGTCAAGAATTTGTCGGGAATACCAAATTTCAGCTGGGAGGTAACAGCCAGATAGCTGTACCCTCTGAGTTCTTTGGGAGTCTTACTTACGTTTGACGTCTCGGTTACGAGTACGAAGAATTGTATCGGTGATGTAATGAAGTACCGACTGCGGCTATCTGGTTGTTACCTCCCAGTACTGTGGGACTTTAGATTACGTCTGATGTCTCAGACGCCTGGTGACGCCTAGAACAGGTGACAGCCAGCCTCGGTATCCGAGCGGTTCTAGGCGCTTTACTCCGAAACTGTGCGACTGCTACGGTCGCAGGTTCGAATCCTGCCTCGGACATGGATGTGGGTGATGTCCTTAGGTTAGTTAGGTTTAAGTAGTTCTAAGTTCTAGGGGACTGATGACCTGAGATGTTAAGTCCCATAGTGCTCAGAGCCATTTGAACCATTTAGTATAAAATGGCAGTGCATTGGTGGAGCAGTATCCTGTACTAAAGTAATTGTTTTGAAAAGGTGTCTGATGTGATTATGGTCCCTCGACCGGAATTAACGAATTTTGATCGCGGAATGCTATTCCTTAACTAAATCCACCGGTTCAAGAATTTGTCGGGAATACCAAATTTCAGCTGGGAGGTAACAGCCAGATAGCTTTACCCTCTGAGTTCTTTGAGACTCTTACTTACGGTTGACGTCTCGGTTACGAGTACGAAGAATTGTATCGGTGATGTAATGAAGTACCGACTGCGGCTATCTGGTTGTTACCTCCCAGTACTGTGGGACTTTAGATTACGTCTGATGTCTCAGACGCCTGCTGACGCCTAGAACAGGTGACAGCCGGCCTCGGTGGCCGAGCGGTTCTAGGCGCTTTACTCCGAAACTGTGCGACTGCTACGGTCGCAGGTTCGAATCCTGCCTCGGGCATGGCTGTGTGTGATGTCCTTAGGTTAGTTAGGTTTAAGTAGTTCTAAGTTCTAGGGGACTGATGACCTCAGATGTTAAGTCCCATAGTGCTCAGAGCCATTTGAACCATTTTGTTTAAAATGGCAGTGCATTGGTGGAGCAGTATCTTGTGCTAAAGTAATTGTTTTGAAAAGTTGTCTGATGTGATTATGGCCCCTCGACCGGAATTAACGAATTTTGATCGCGGAATGCTATTCCTTTTCTAAATCCACAGGTTCAAGAATTTGTCGGGAATACCAAATTTCAGCTGGGAGGTAACAGCCAGATAGCTGTACCCTCTGAGTTCTTTGGGACTCTTACTTACGTTTGACGTCTCGGTTACGAGTACGAAGAATTGTATCGGTGATGTAATGAAGTACTGACTGCGGCTATGTGGTTGTTACCTCCCAGTACTGAGGGACTTTAGAATACGTCTGACGTCTCAGACGCCTGGTGACGCCTAGAACATGTGGCAGCCGGCCTCGGTGGCCGAGCGGTTCTAGGCGCTTTACTCCGAAACTTTGCGACTGCTACGGTCGCAGATTCGAATCCTGCCTCGGACATGGATGTGGGTGATGTCCTTAGGTTAGTTTTGTTTAAGTAGTTCTAAGTTCAAGGGGACTGATGACCTGAGATGTTAAGTCCCATAGTGCTCAGAGCCATTTGAACCATTTTGTATAAAATGGCAGTGCATTGGTGGAGCAGTATTCTGTACTAAAGTAATTGTTTTGAAAAGGTGTCTGATGTGATTATGGTCCCTCGACCGGAATTAACGAATTTTGATCGCGGAATGCTATTCCTTTTCTAAATCCACAGGTTCAAGAATTTGTCGGGAATACCAAATTTCAGCTGGGAGGTAACAGCCAGATAGCTGTACCCTCTGAGTTCTTTGGGACTCTTACTTACGTTTGACGTCTCGGTTACGAGTACGAAAAATTGTATCGGTGATGTAATGAAGTGCTGACTGCGGCTATCTGGTTGTTACCTCCCAGTACTGTGGGACTTTAGATTACGTCTGATGTCTCAGACGCCTGGTGACGCCTAGAACAGGTGGCAGCCGGCCTCGGTGGCCGAGCGGTTCTAGGCGCTTTACTCCGAAACTGTGCGACTGCTACGGTCGCAGCTTCGAATCCTGCCTCGGGAATGGATGTGGGTGATGTCCTTAGGTTAGTTAGGGTTAAGTAGTTCTAAGTTCTAGGGGACTGATGACCTCAGATGTTAAGTCCCATAGTGCTCAGAGCCATTTGAACCATTTTGTTTAAAATGGCAGTGCATTGGTGGAGCAGTACCCTGTACTAAAGTAATTGTTTTGAAAAGGTGTCTGATGTGATTATGGCCCCTCGACCGGAATTAACGAATTTTGATCGCGGAATGCTATTCCTTTTCTAAATCCACAGGTTCAAGAATTTGTCGGGAATACCAAATTTCAGCTGGGAGGTAAGAGCCAGATAGCTGTACCCTCTGAGTTCATTGGGACTCTTACTTACGTTTGACGTCTCGGTTACGAGTACGAAGAATTGTATCGGTGATGTAATGAAGTACTGACTGCGGCTATCTGGTTGTTACCTCCCAGTACTGTGGGACTTTACATTACGTCTGATGTCTCAGACGCCTGGTGACGCCTAGAACAGGTGGCAGCCGGCCTCGGTGTTTGAGCGGTTCTAGGCGCTTTACTCCGAAACTGTGCGACTGCTACGGTCGCAGCTTCGAATCCTGCCTCGGACATGGATGTGGGTGATGTCCTTAGGTTAGTTAGGTTTAAGTAGTTCTAAGTTCTAGGGGACTGATGACCTCAGATGTTAAGTCCCATAGTGCTCAGAGCCATTTGAACCATTTTGTATAAAATGGCAGTGCATTGGTGGAGCAGTATCCTGTACTAAAGTAATTGTTTTGAAAAGGTGTCTGATGTGATTATGGTCCCTCGACCGGAATTAACGAATTTTGATCGCGGAATGCTATTCCTTTTCTAAATCCACAGGTTCAAGAATTTGTCGGGAATACCAAATTTCAGCTGGGAGGTAACAGCCAGATAGCTGTACCCTCTGAGTTCTTTGGGACTCTTACTTACGTTTGACGTCTCGGTTACGAGTACGAAGAATTGTATCGGTGATGTAATGAAGTACTGACTGCGGCTATCTGGTTGTTACCTCCCAGTACTGTGGGACTTTAGATTACGTCTGATGTCTCAGACGCCTGGTGACGCCTAGAACAGGTGGCAGCCGGCCTCGGTGGCCGAGCGGTTCTAGGCGCTTTACTCCGAAACTGTGCGACTGCTACGGTCGCAGCTTCGAATCCTGCCTCGGACATGGATGTGGATGATGTCCTTAGGTTAGTTAGGTTTAAGTAGTTCTAAGTTCTAGGGGACTGATGACCTGAGATGTTAAGTCCCACAGTGCTCAGAGCCATTTGAACCATTTTGTATAAAATGGCAGTGCATTGGTGGAGCAGTATCCTGTACTAAAGTCATTGTTTTGAAAAGGTGTCTGATGTGATTATGGTCCCTCGACCGGAATTAACGAATTTTGATCGCGGAATGCTATTCCTTTTCTAAATCCACAGGTTCAGGAATTTGTCGGGAATACCAAATTTCAGCTGGGAGGTAACAGCCAGATAGCTGTACCCTCTGAGTTCTTTGGGACTCTTACTTACGTTTGACGTCTCGGTTACGAGTACGAAGAATTGTATCGGTGATGTAATGAAGTACCGACTGCGGCTATCTGGTTGTTACCTCCCAGTACTGTGGGACTTTAGATTACGTCTGATGTCTCAGACGCCTGGTGACGCCTAGAACAGGTGACAGCCGGCCTCGGTATCCGAGCGGTTCTAGGCGCTTTACTCCGAAACTGTTCGACTGCTACGGTCGCAGGTTCGAATCCTGCCTCGGGAATGGATGTGGGTGAAGTCCTTAGGTTAGTTAGGTTTAAGTAGTTCTAAGTTCTAGGGGACTGATGACCTGAGATGTTAAGTCCCATAGTGCTCAGAGCCATTTGAACCATTTTGTATAAAATGGCAGTGCATTGGTGGAGCAGTATCCTGTACTAAAGTAATTGTTTTGAAAAGGTGTCTGATGTGATTATGGTCCCTCGACCGGAATTAACGAATTTTGATCGCGGAATGCTATTCCTTAACTAAATCCACAGGTTCAAGAATTTGTCGGGAATACCAAATTTCAGCTGGGAGGTAACTGCCAGATGGCTTTACCCTCTGAGTTCTTTGAGACTCTTACTTACGTTTGACGTCTCGGTTACGAGTACGAAGAATTGTATCGGTGATGTACTGAAATACCGACTGCGGCTATCTGGTTGTTACCTCCCAGTACTGTGGGACTTTAGATTACGTCTGATGTCTCAGACGCCTGGTGACGCCTAGAACAGGTGACAGCCGGCCTCGGTGGCCGAGAGGTTCTATGCGCTTTACTCCGAAACTGTGCGACTGCTACGGTCGCAGGTTCGAATCCTGCCTCGGGCATGGATGTGGGTGATGTCCTTAGGTTAGTTAGGTTTAAGTAGTTCTAAGTTCTAGGGGACTTATGACCTGAGATGTTAAGTCCCATAGTGCTCAGAGCCATTTGAACCATTTAGTATAAAATGGCAGTGCATTGGTGGAGCAGTATCCTGTACTAAAGTAATTGTTTTGAAAAGGTATCTGATGTGATTATGGTCCCTCGACCGGAATTAACGAATTTTGATCGCGGGATGCTATTCCTTTTCTAAATCCACAGGTTCAAGAATTTGTCGGGAATACCAAATTTCAGCTGGGAGGTAACAGCCAGATAGCTGTACCCTCTGAGTTCTTTGGGAGTCTTACTTACGTTTGACGTCTCGGTTACGAGTACGAAGAATTGTATCGGTGATGTAATGAAGTACCGACTGCGGCTATCTGGTTGTTACCTCCCATTACTGTGGGACTTTAGATTACGTCTGATGTCTCAGACGCCTGGTGACGCCTAGAACAGGTGGCAGCCGGCCTCGGTGGCCGAGCGGTTCTAGGCGCTTTACTCCGAAACCGTGCGACTGCTACGGTCGCAGGTTCGAATCCTGCCTCGGGCATGGATGTGTGTGATGTCCTTAGGTTAGTTACGTTTAAGTAGTTCTAAGTTCTAGGGGACTGATGACCTGAGATGTTAAGTCCAATAGTGCTCAGAGCCATTTGAACCATTTTGTATAAAATGGTAGTGCATTGGTGGAGCAGTATCCTGTACTAAAGTAATTGTTTTGAAAAGGTGTCTGATGTGATTATGGCCCCTCGACCGGAATTAACGAATTTTGATCGCGGAATGCTATTCCTTTTCTAAATCCACATTTTCATAAATTTATCGGGAATACCAAATTTCAGCTGGGAGGTAACAGCCAGATAGCTGTACCCTCTGAGTTCTTTGGGACTC
The DNA here is from genome assembly GCF_023898315.1 of Schistocerca nitens. NCBI lineage: Eukaryota > Metazoa > Arthropoda > Insecta > Orthoptera > Acrididae > Schistocerca > Schistocerca nitens. The sequence continues at coordinate 313,738,084 of NC_064621.1, read as the reverse complement.
TTACTTACGTTTGACGTCTCGGTTACGAGTACGAAGAATTGTATCGGTGATGTAATGAAGTACGGACTGCGGCTATCTGGTTGTTACCTCCCATTACAGTGGGACTTTAGATTACGTCTGATGTCTCAGACGCCTGGTGACGCCTAGAACAGGTGGCAGCCGGCCTCGGTGGCCGAGCGGTTCTAGGCGCTTTACTCCGAAACTGTGCGACTGCTACGGTCGCAGGTTCGAATCCTGCCTCGGGCATGGATGTGTGTGATGTCCTTAGGTTAGTTAGGTTTAAGTAGTTCTAAGTTCTAGGGGACTGATGACCTCAGATGTTAAGTCCCATAGTGCTCAGAGCCATTTGAACCATTTTGTATAAAATGGCAGTGCATTGGTGGAGCAGTATCCTGTACTAAAGTAATTGTTTTGAAAAGGTGTCTGATGTGATTATGGCCCCTCGACCGGAATTAACGAATTTTGATCGCGGAATGCTATTCCTTTTCTAAATCCACAGGTTCAAGAATTTGTCGGGAATACCAAATTTCAGCTGGGAGGTAACAGCCAGATAGCTGTACCCTCTGATTTCTTTGGGACTCTTACTTACGTTTGACGTCTCGGTTACGAGTACGAAGAATTCTATCGGTGATGTAATGAAGTACTGACTGCGGCTATCTGGTTGTTACCTCCCAGTACTGTGGGACTTTAGATTACGTCTGATGTCTCAGACGCCTGGTGACGCCTAGAACAGGTGGCAGCCGGCCTCGGTGGCCGAGCGGTTCTAGGCGCTTTACTCCGAAACTGTGCGACTGCTACGGTCGCAGGTTCGAATCCTGCCTCGGACATTGATGTGGGTGATGTCCTTAGGTTAGTTAGGTTTAAGTAGTTCTAAGTTCTTGGGGACTGATGACCTGAGATGTTAAGTCCCATAGTGCTCAGAGCCATTTGAACCATTTTGTATAAAATGGCAGTGCATTGGTGGAGCAGTATCCTGTACTAAAGTAATTGTTTTGAAAAGGTGTCTGATGTGATTATGGTCCCTCAACCGGAATTAACGTATTTTGATCGCGGAATGTTATTCCTTTTCTAAATCCACAGGTTCAAGAATTTGTCGGGAATACCAAATTTCAGCTGGGAGGTAACAGCCAGATAGCTTTACCCTCTGAGTTCTTTGAGACTCTTACTTACGGTTGACGTCTCGGTTACGAGTACGAAGAATTGTATCGGTGATGTAATGAAGTACTGACTGCGGCTATCTGGTTGTTACCTCCCAGTACTTAGGGACTTTAGAATACGTCTGATGTCTCAGACGCCTGGTGACGCCTAGAACAGGTGGCAGCCGGCCTCGGTGGCCGAGCGGTTCTAGGCGCTTTACTCCGAAACTGTGCGACTGCTACGGTCGCAGGTTCGAATCCTGCCTCGGGAATGGATGTGGGTGATGTCCTTAGGTTAGTTAGGTTTAAGTAGTTCTAAGTTCTAGGGGACTGATGACCTGAGATGTTAAGTCCCATAGTGCTCAGAGCCATTTGAACCATTTTGTATAAAATGGCAGTGCATTGGTGGAGCAGTATTCTGTACTAAAGTAATTGTTTTGAAAAGGTGTCTGATGTGATTATGGTCCCTCGACCGGAATTAACGAATTTTGATCGCGGAATGCTATTCCTTTTCTAAATCCACAGGTTCAAGAATTTGTCGGGAATACCAAATTTCAGCTGGGAGGTAACAGCCAGATAGCTGTACCCTCTGAGTTCTTTGGGACTCTTACGTTTGACGTCTCGGTTACGAGTACGAAGAATTGTATCGGTGATGTAATGAAGTACCGACTGCGGCTATCTGGTTGTTACCTCCCATTACTGTGGGACTTTAGATTACGTCTGATGTCTCAGACGCCTGGTGACGCCTAGAACAGGTGACAGCCAGCCTCGGTATCCGAGCGGTTCTAGGCGCTTTACTCCGAAACTGTGCGACTGCTACGGTCGCAGGTTCGAATCCTGCCTCGGGAATGGATGTGGGTGATGTCCTTAGGTTAGTTAGGGTTGAGTAGTTCTAAGTTCAAGGGGACTGATGACCTGAGATGTTAAGTCCCATAGTGCTCAGAGCCATTTGAACCATTTTGTATAAAATGGCAGTGCATTGGTGGAGCAGTATCCTGTACTAAAGTAATTGTTTTGAAAAGGTGTCTGATGTGATTATGGCCCCTCGACCGGAATTAACGAATTTTGATCGCGGAATGCTATTCGTTTTCTAAATCCACAGGTTCAAGAATTTGTCGGGAATACCAAATTTCAGCTGGGAGGTAACAGCCAGATAGCTGTACCCTCTGAGTTCTTTGGGACTCTTACGTTTGACGTCTCGGTTACGAGTACGAAGAATTGTATCGGTGATGTAATGAAGTACCGACTGCGGCTATCTGGTTGTTACCTCCCAGTACTGTGGGACTTTAGATTACGTCTGATGTCTCAGACGCCTGGTGACGCCTAGAACAGGTGACAGCCGGCCTCGGTGGCCGAGAGGTTCTATGCGCTTTACTCCGAAACTGTGCGACTGCTACGGTCGCAGGTTCGAATCCTGCCTCGGGCATGGATGTGGGTGATGTCCTTAGGTTAGTTAGGTTTAAGTAGTTCTAAGTTCTAGGGGACTTATGACCTGAGATGTTAAGTCCCATAGTGCTCAGAGCCATTTGAACCATTTAGTATAAAATGGCAGTGCATTGGTGGAGCAGTATCCTGTACTAAAGTAATTGTTTTGAAAAGGTATCTGATGTGATTATGGTCCCTCGACCGGAATTAACGAATTTTGATCGCGGGATGCTATTCCTTTTCTAAATCCACAGGTTCAAGAATTTGTCGGGAATACCAAATTTCAGCTGGGAGGTAACAGCCAGATAGCTGTACCCTCTGAGTTCTTTGGGAGTCTTACTTACGTTTGACGTCTCGGTTACGAGTACGAAGAATTGTATCGGTGATGTAATGAAGTACCGACTGCGGCTATCTGGTTGTTACCTCCCATTACTGTGGGACTTTAGATTACGTCTGATGTCTCAGACGCCTGGTGACGCCTAGAACAGGTGGCAGCCGGCCTCGGTGGCCGAGCGGTTCTAGGCGCTTTACTCCGAAACCGTGCGACTGCTACGGTCGCAGGTTCGAATCCTGCCTCGGGCATGGATGTGTGTGATGTCCTTAGGTTAGTTACGTTTAAGTAGTTCTAAGTTCTAGGGGACTGATGACCTGAGATGTTAAGTCCAATAGTGCTCAGAGCCATTTGAACCATTTTGTATAAAATGGTAGTGCATTGGTGGAGCAGTATCCTGTACTAAAGTAATTGTTTTGAAAAGGTGTCTGATGTGATTATGGCCCCTCGACCGGAATTAACGAATTTTGATCGCGGAATGCTATTCCTTTTCTAAATCCACATTTTCATAAATTTATCGGGAATACCAAATTTCAGCTGGGAGGTAACAGCCAGATAGCTGTACCCTCTGAGTTCTTTGGGACTCTTACTTACGTTTGACGTCTCGGTTACGAGTACGAAGAATTGTATCGGTGATGTAATGAAGTACGGACTGCGGCTATCTGGTTGTTACCTCCCATTACAGTGGGACTTTAGATTACGTCTGATGTCTCAGACGCCTGGTGACGCCTAGAACAGGTGGCAGCCGGCCTCGGTGGCCGAGCGGTTCTAGGCGCTTTACTCCGAAACTGTGCGACTGCTACGGTCGCAGGTTCGAATCCTGCCTCGGGCATGGATGTGTGTGATGTCCTTAGGTTAGTTAGGTTTAAGTAGTTCTAAGTTCTAGGGGACTGATGACCTCAGATGTTAAGTCCCATAGTGCTCAGAGCCATTTGAACCATTTTGTATAAAATGGCAGTGCATTGGTGGAGCAGTATTCTGTACTAAAGTAATTGTTTTGAAAAGGTGTCTGATGTGATTATGGTCCCTCGACCGGAATTAACGAATTTTGATCGCGGAATGCTATTCCTTTTCTAAATCCACAGGTTCAAGAATTTGTCGGGAATACCAAATTTCAGCTGGGAGGTAACAGCCAGATAGCTGTACCCTCTGAGTTCTTTGGGACTCTTACGTTTGACGTCTCGGTTACGAGTACGAAGAATTGTATCGGTGATGTAATGAAGTACCGACTGCGGCTATCTGGTTGTTACCTCCCATTACTGTGGGACTTTAGATTACGTCTGATGTCTCAGACGCCTGGTGACGCCTAGAACAGGTGACAGCCGGCCTCGGTGGCCGAGAGGTTCTATGCGCTTTACTCCGAAACTGTGCGACTGCTACGGTCGCAGGTTCGAATCCTGCCTCGGGCATGGATGTGGGTGATGTCCTTAGGTTAGTTAGGTTTAAGTAGTTCTAAGTTCTAGGGGACTTATGACCTGAGATGTTAAGTCCCATAGTGCTCAGAGCCATTTGAACCATTTAGTATAAAATGGCAGTGCATTGGTGGAGCAGTATCCTGTACTAAAGTAATTGTTTTGAAAAGGTATCTGATGTGATTATGGTCCCTCGACCGGAATTAACGAATTTTGATCGCGGGATGCTATTCCTTTTCTAAATCCACAGGTTCAAGAATTTGTCGGGAATACCAAATTTCAGCTGGGAGGTAACAGCCAGATAGCTGTACCCTCTGAGTTCTTTGGGAGTCTTACTTACGTTTGACGTCTCGGTTACGAGTACGAAGAATTGTATCGGTGATGTAATGAAGTACCGACTGCGGCTATCTGGTTGTTACCTCCCATTACTGTGGGACTTTAGATTACGTCTGATGTCTCAGACGCCTGGTGACGCCTAGAACAGGTGGCAGCCGGCCTCGGTGGCCGAGCGGTTCTAGGCGCTTTACTCCGAAACCGTGCGACTGCTACGGTCGCAGGTTCGAATCCTGCCTCGGGCATGGATGTGTGTGATGTCCTTAGGTTAGTTACGTTTAAGTAGTTCTAAGTTCTAGGGGACTGATGACCTGAGATGTTAAGTCCAATAGTGCTCAGAGCCATTTGAACCATTTTGTATAAAATGGTAGTGCATTGGTGGAGCAGTATCCTGTACTAAAGTAATTGTTTTGAAAAGGTGTCTGATGTGATTATGGCCCCTCGACCGGAATTAACGAATTTTGATCGCGGAATGCTATTCCTTTTCTAAATCCACATTTTCATAAATTTATCGGGAATACCAAATTTCAGCTGGGAGGTAACAGCCAGATAGCTGTACCCTCTGAGTTCTTTGGGACTCTTACTTACGTTTGACGTCTCGGTTACGAGTACGAAGAATTGTATCGGTGATGTAATGAAGTACGGACTGCGGCTATCTGGTTGTTACCTCCCATTACAGTGGGACTTTAGATTACGTCTGATGTCTCAGACGCCTGGTGACGCCTAGAACAGGTGGCAGCCGGCCTCGGTGGCCGAGCGGTTCTAGGCGCTTTACTCCGAAACTGTGCGACTGCTACGGTCGCAGGTTCGAATCCTGCCTCGGGCATGGATGTGTGTGATGTCCTTAGGTTAGTTAGGTTTAAGTAGTTCTAAGTTCTAGGGGACTGATGACCTCAGATGTTAAGTCCCATAGTGCTCAGAGCCATTTGAACCATTTTGTATAAAATGGCAGTGCATTGGTGGAGCAGTATCCTGTACTAAAGTAATTGTTTTGAAAAGGTGTCTGATGTGATTATGGCCCCTCGACCGGAATTAACGAATTTTGATCGCGGAATGCTATTCCTTTTCTAAATCCACAGGTTCAAGAATTTGTCGGGAATACCAAATTTCAGCTGGGAGGTAACAGCCAGATAGCTGTACCCTCTGATTTCTTTGGGACTCTTACTTACGTTTGACGTCTCGGTTACGAGTACGAAGAATTGTATCGGTGATGTAATGAAGTACTGACTGCGGCTATCTGGTTGTTACCTCCCAGTACTGTGGGACTTTAGATTACGTCTGATGTCTCAGACGCCTGGTGACGCCTAGAACAGGTGGCAGCCGGCCTCGGTGGCCGAGCGGTTCTAGGCGCTTTACTCCGAAACTGTGCGACTGCTACGGTCGCAGGTTCGAATCCTGCCTCGGACATTGATGTGGGTGATGTCCTTAGGTTAGTTAGGTTTAAGTAGTTCTAAGTTCTTGGGGACTGATGACCTGAGATGTTAAGTCCCATAGTGCTCAGAGCCATTTGAACCATTTTGTATAAAATGGCAGTGCATTGGTGGAGCAGTATCCTGTACTAAAGTAATTGTTTTGAAAAGGTGTCTGATGTGATTATGGTCCCTCAACCGGAATTAACGTATTTTGATCGCGGAATGTTATTCCTTTTCTAAATCCACAGGTTCAAGAATTTGTCGGGAATACCAAATTTCAGCTGGGAGGTAACAGCCAGATAGCTTTACCCTCTGAGTTCTTTGAGACTCTTACTTACGGTTGACGTCTCGGTTACGAGTACGAAGAATTGTATCGGTGATGTAATGAAGTACTGACTGCGGCTATCTGGTTGTTACCTCCCAGTACTTAGGGACTTTAGAATACGTCTGATGTCTCAGACGCCTGGTGACGCCTAGAACAGGTGGCAGCCGGCCTCGGTGGCCGAGCGGTTCTAGGCGCTTTACTCCGAAACTGTGCGACTGCTACGGTCGCAGGTTCGAATCCTGCCTCGGGAATGGATGTGGGTGATGTCCTTAGGTTAGTTAGGTTTAAGTAGTTCTAAGTTCTAGGGGACTGATGACCTGAGATGTTAAGTCCCATAGTGCTCAGAGCCATTTGAACCATTTTGTATAAAATGGCAGTGCATTGGTGGAGCAGTATTCTGTACTAAAGTAATTGTTTTGAAAAGGTGTCTGATGTGATTATGGTCCCTCGACCGGAATTAACGAATTTTGATCGCGGAATGCTATTCCTTTTCTAAATCCACAGGTTCAAGAATTTGTCGGGAATACCAAATTTCAGCTGGGAGGTAACAGCCAGATAGCTGTACCCTCTGAGTTCTTTGGGACTCTTACGTTTGACGTCTCGGTTACGAGTACGAAGAATTGTATCGGTGATGTAATGAAGTACCGACTGCGGCTATCTGGTTGTTACCTCCCAGTACTGTGGGACTTTAGATTACGTCTGATGTCTCAGACGCCTGGTGACGCCTAGAACAGGTGGCAGCCGGCCTCGGTGGCCGAGCGCTTCTAGGCGCTTTACTCCGAAACTGTGCGACTGCTACGGTCGCAGGTTCGAATCCTAACTCGGGCATTGATGTGTGTGACTTACTTAGGTTAGTTAGGTTTAAGTAGTTCTACGTTCTAGGGGACTGATGACCTGAGATGTTAAGTCCCATAGTGCTCAGAGCCATTTGAACCATTTTGTATAAAATGGCAGTGCATTGGTGGAGCAGTATCCTGTACTAAAGTAATTGTTTTGAAAAGGTGTCTGATGTGATTATGGTCCCTCGACCGGAATTAACGAATTTTGATCGCGGAATGCTATTCCTTTTCTAAATCCACAGGTTCAAGAATTTGTCGGGAATACCAAATTTCAGCTGGGAGGTAACAGCCAGATAGCTGTACCCTCTGAGTTCTTTGAGACTCTTACTTACGTTTGACGTCTCGGTTACGAGTACGAAGAATTGTATCGGTGATGTAATGAAGTACTGACTGCGGCTATCTGGTTGTTACCTCCCAGTACTGTGGGACTTTAGATTACGTCTGATGTCTCAGACGCCTGGTGACGCCTAGAACAGGTGGCAGCCGGCCTCGGTGGCCGAGCGGTTCTAGGCGCTTTATTCCGAAACTGTGCGACTGCTACGGTCGCAGCTTCGAATCCTGCCTCGGACATGGATGTGGGTGATGTCCTTAGGTTAGTTAGGTTTAAGTAGTTCTAAGTTCTAGGGGACTGATGACCTGAGATGTTAAGTCCCATAGTGCTCAGAGCCATTTGAACCATTTTGTTTAAAATGGCAGTGCATTGGTGGAGCATTATCTAGTACTAAAGTAATTGTTTTGAAAAGGTGTCTGATGTAATTATGGCCCCTCGACCGGAATTAACGAATTTTGATCGCGGAATGCTATTCCTTTTCTAAATCCACAGGTTCAAGAATTTGTCGGGAATACCAAATTTCAGCTGGGAGGTAACAGCCAGATAGCTGTACCCTCTGAGTTCTTTGGGACTCTTACTTACGTTTGACGTCTCGGTTACGAGTACGAAGAATTGTATCGGTGATGTAATGAAGTACTGACTGCGGCTATCTGGTTGTTACCTCCCAGTACTGTGGGACTTTAGATTACGTCTGATGTCTCAGACGCCTGGTGACGCCTAGAACAGGTGGCAGCCGGCCTCGGTGGCCGAGCGGTTCTAGGCGCTTTACTCCGAAACTGTGCGACTGCTACGGTCGCAGGTTCGAATCCTGCCTCGGACATGGATGTGGGTGATGTCCTTAGGTTAGTTAGGTGTAAGTAGTTCTAAGTTCTAGGGGACTGATGACCTGAGATGTTAAGTCCCATAGTGCTCAGAGCCATTTGAACCATTTTGTATAAAATGGCAGTGCATTGGTGGAGCAGTATCCTGTACTAAAGTAATTGTTTTGAAAAGGTGTCTGATGTGATTATGGTCCCTCGACCGGAATTAACGAATTTTGATCGCGGAATGCTATTCCTTTTCTAAATCCACAGGTTCAAGAATTTGTCGGGAATACCAAATTTCAGCTGGGAGGTAACAGCCAGATAGCTTTACCCTCTGAGTTCTTTGAGACTCTTACTTACCGTTGACGTCTCGGTTACGAGTACGAAGAATTGTATCGGTGATGTAATGAAGTACTGACTGCGGCTATCTGGTTGTTACCTCCCAGTACTTAGGGACTTTAGAATACGTCTGATGTCTCAGACGCCTGGTGACGCCTAGAACAGGTGGCAGCCGGCCCGGTGGCCGAGCGGTTCTAGGCGCTTTACTCCGAAACTGTGCGACTGCTACGGTCGCAGATTCGAATCCTGCCTCGGACATGGATGTGGGTGATGTCCTTAGGTTAGTTAGGTTTAAGTAGTTCTAAGTTCTAGGGGACTGATGACCTGAGATGTTAAGTCCCATAGTGCTCAGAGCCATTTGAACCATTTTGTATAAAATGGCAGTGCATTGGTGGAGCAGTATTCTGTACTAAAGTAATTGTTTTGAAAAGGTGTCTGATGTGATTATGGTCCCTCGACCGGAATTAAAGAATTTTGATCGCGGAATGCTATTCCTTTTCTAAATCCACAGGTTCAAGAATTTGTCGGGAATACCAAATTTCAGCTGGGAGGTAACAGCCAGATAGCTGTACCCTCTGAGTTCTTTGGGACTCTTACGTTTGACGTCTCGGTTACGAGTACGAAGAATTGTATCGGTGATGTAATGAAGTACCGACTGCGGCTATCTGGTTGTTACCTCCCATTACTGTGGGACTTTAGATTACGTCTGATGTCTCAGACGCCTGGTGACGCCTAGAACAGGTGACAGCCAGCCTCGGTATCCGAGCGGTTCTAGGCGCTTTACTCCGAAACTGTGCGACTGCTACGGTCGCAGGTTCGAATCCTGCCTCGGGAATGGATGTGGGTGATGTCCTTAGGTTAGTTAGGGTTGAGTAGTTCTAAGTTCAAGGGGACTGATGACCTGAGATGTTAAGTCCCATAGTGCTCAGAGCCATTTGAACCATTTTGTATAAAATGGCAGTGCATTGGTGGAGCAGTATCCTGTACTAAAGTAATTGTTTTGAAAAGGTATCTGATGTGATTATGGCCCCTCGACCGGAATTAACGAATTTTGATCGCGGAATGCTATTCCTTTTCTAAATCCACAGGTTCAAGAATTTGTCGGGAATACCAAATTTTAGCTGGGAGGTAACAGCCAGATAGCTGTACCCTCTGAGTTCTTTGGGACTCTTACTTACGTTTGACGTCTCGGTTACGAGTACGAAGAATTGTATCGGTGATGTAATGAAGTACCGACTGCGGCTATCTGGTTGTTACCTCCCAGTACTGTGGGACTTTAGATTACGTCTGATGTCTCAGACGCCTGGTGACGCCTAGAACAGGTGACAGCCGGCCTCGGTGGCCGAGCGCTTCTAGGCGCTTTACTCCGAAACTGTGCGACTGCTACGGTCGCAGGTTCGAATCTTGCCTCGGGCATTGATGTGTGTGACTTCCTTAGGTTAGTTAGGTTTAAGTAGTTCTAAGTTCTAGGGGACTGATGACCTGAGATGTTAAGTCCCATAGTGCTCAGAGCCATTTGAACCATTTTGTTTAAAATGGCAGTGCATTGGTGGAGCATTATCTTGTACTAAAGTAATTGTTTTGAAAAGGTGTCTGATGTGATTATGGCCCCTCGACCGGAATTAACGAATTTTGATCGCGGAATGCTATTCCTTTTCTAAATCCACAGGTTCAAGAATTTGTCGGGAATACCAAATTTCAGCTGGGAGGTAACAGCCAGATAGCTGTACCCTCTGAGTTCTTTGGGACTCTTACTTACGTTTGACGTCTCGGTTACGAGTACGAAGAATTGTATCGGTGATGTAATGAAGTACTGACTGCGGCTATCTGGTTGTTACCTCCCAGTACTGTGGGACTTTAGATTACGTCTGATGTCTCAGACGCCTGGTGACGCCTAGAACAGGTGGCAGCCGGCCTCGGTGGCCGAGCGGTTCTAGGCGCTTTATTCCGAAACTGTGCGACTGCTACGGTCGCAGGTTCGAATCCTGCCTCGGACATGGATGTGGGTGATGTCCTTAGGTTAGTTAGGTTTAAGTAGTTCTACGTTCTAGGGGACTGATGACCTGAGATGTTAAGTCCCATAGTGCTCAGAGCCATTTGAACCATTTTGTATAAACTGGCAGTGCATTGGTGGAGCAGTATCCTGTACTAAAGTAATTGTTTTGAAAAGGTGTCTGATGTGATTATGGTCCCTCGACCGGAATTAACGAATTTTGATCGCGGAATGCTATTCCTTTTCTAAATCCACAGGTTCAAGAATTTCTCGGGAATACCAAATTTCAGCTGGGAGGTAACAGCCAGATAGCTGTACCCTCTGAGTTCTTTGAGACTCTTACTTACGTTTCATGTCTCGGTTACGAGTACGAAGAATTGTATCGGTGATGTAATGAAGTACTGACTGCGGCTATCTGGTTGTTACCTCCCAGTACTGTGGGACTTTAGATTACGTCTGATGTCTCAGACGCCTGGTGACGCCTAGAACAGGTGGCAGCCGGCCTTGGTGGCCGAGCGGTTCTAGGCGCTTTATTCCGAAACTGTGCGACTGCTACGGTCGCAGCTTCGAATCCTGCCTCGGACATGGATGTGGGTGATGTCCTTAGGTTAGTTAGGTTTAAGTAGTTCTAAGTTCTAGGGGACTGATGACCTGAGATGTTAAGTCCCATAGTGCTCAGAGCCATTTGAACCATTTTGTTTAAAATGGCAGTGCATTGGTGGAGCATTATCTAGTACTAAAGTAATTGTTTTGAAAAGGTGTCTGATGTAATTATGGCCCCTCGACCGGAATTAACGAATTTTGATCGCGGAATGCTATTCCTTTTCTAAATCCACAGGTTCAAGAATTTGTCGGGAATACCAAATTTCAGCTGGGAGGTAACAGCCAGATAGCTGTACCCTCTGAGTTCTTTGGGACTCTTACTTACGTTTGACGTCTCGGTTACGAGTACGAAGAATTGTATCGGTGATGAAGTACTGACTGCGGCTATCTGGTTGTTACCTCCCCGTACTGTGGGACTTTAGATTACGTCTGATGTCTCAGACGCCTGGTGACGCCTAGAACAGGTGGCAGCCGGCCTCGGTGGCCGAGCGGTTCTAGGCGCTTTACTCCGAAACTGTGCGACTGCTACGGTCGCAGGTTCGAATCCTGCCTCGGACATGGATGTGGGTGATGTCCTTAGGTTAGTTAGGTGTAAGTAGTTCTAAGTTCTAGGGGACTGATGACCTGAGATGTTAAGTCCCATAGTGCTCAGAGCCATTTGAACCATTTTGTATAAAATGGCAGTGCATTGGTGGAGCAGTATCCTGTACTAAAGTAATTGTTTAGAAAAGGTGTCTGATGTGATTATGGTCCCTCGACCGGAATTAACGAATTTTGATCGCGGAATGCTATTCCTTTTCTAAATCCACAGGTTCAAGAATTTGTCGGGAATACCAAATTTCAGCTGGGAGGTAACAGCCAGATAGCTGTACCCTCTGAGTTCTTTGGGACTCTTACTTACGTTTGACGTCTCGGTTACGAGTACGAAGAATTGTATCGGTGATGTAATGAAGTACTGACTGCGGCAATCTGGTTGTTACCTCCCAGTGCTGTGGGACTTTAGATTACGTCTGATGTCTCAGACGCCTGGTGACGCCTAGAACAGGTGACAGCCGGCCTCGGTATCCGAGCGGTTCTAGGCGCTTTACTCCGAAACTGTGCGACTGCTACGGTCGCAGGTTCGAATCCTGCCTCGGGAATGGATGTGGGTGATGTCCTTAGGTTAGTTAGGTTTAAGTAGTTCTAAGTTCTAGGGGACTGATGACCTGAGATGTTAAGTCCCATAGTGCTCAGAGCCATTTGAACCATTTTGTATAAAATGGCAGTGCATTGGTGGAGCAGTATCCTGTACTAAAGTAATTGTTTTGAAAAGGTGTCTGATGTGATTATGGTCCCTCGACCGGAATTAAGGATTTTTGATCGCGGAATGCTATTCCTTAACTAAATCCACAGGTTCAAGAATTTGTCGGGAATACCAAATTTCAGCTGGGAGGTAACAGCCAGATAGCTGTACCCTCTGAGTTCTTTGAGACTCTTACTTACGTTTGACGTCTCGGTTACGAGTACGAAGAATTGTATCGGTGATGTAATGAAGTACCGACTGCGGCTATCTGGTTGTTACCTCCCAGTACTGTGGGACTTTAGATTACGTCTGATGTCTCAGATGCCTGCTGACGCCTAGAACAGGTGACAGCCGGCCTCGGTGGCCGAGCGCTTCTAGGCGCTTTACTCCGAAACTGTGCGATTGCTACGGTCGCAGGTTCGAATCCTGCCTCGGGCATGGATGTGGCTGATGTCCTTAGGTTAGTTAGGTTTAAGTAGTTCTAAGTTCTAGGGGACTGATGACCTGAGATGTTAAGTCCCATAGTGCTCAGAGCCATTTGAACCATTTTGTATCAAATGGCAGTGCATTGGTGGAGCAGTATCCTGTACTAAAGTAATTGTTTTGAAAAGGTGTCTGATGTGATTATGGCCCCTCGACCGGAATTAACGAATTTTGATCGCGGAATGCTATTCCTTTTCTAAATCCACAGGTTCAAGAATTTGTCGGGAATACCAAATTTCAGCTGGGAGGTAAAAGCCAGATAGCTGTACCCTCTGAGTTCTTTGGGACTCTTACTTACGTTTGACGTCTCGGTTACGAGTACGAAGAATTGTATCGGTGATGTAATGAAGTACCGACTGCGGCTATCTGGTTGTTACCTCCCAGTACTGTGGGACTTTAGATTACGTCTGATGTCTCAGACGCCTGGTGACGCCTAGAACAGGTGACAGCCGGCCTCGGTGGCCGAGCGCTTCTAGGCGCTTTACTCCGAAACTGTGCGACTGCTACGGTCGCAGGTTCGAATCCTGCCTCGGACATGGATGTGGGTGATGTCCTTAGGTTAGTTAGGTTTAAGTAGTTCTAAGTTCTAGGGGACTGATGACCTGAGATGTTAAGTCCCATAGTGCTCAGAGCCATTTGAACCATTTTGTATAAAATGGCAGTGCATTGGTGGAGCAGTATCCTGTACTAAAGTAACTGTTTTGAAAAGGTGTCTGATGTGATTATGGTCCCTCGACCGGAATTAACGAATTTTGATCGCGGAATGCTATTCCTTTTCTAAATCCACAGGTTCAAGAATTTGTCGGGAATACCAAATTTCAGGTGGGAGGTAACAGCCAGATAGCTGTACCCTCTGAGTTCTTTGGGACTCTTACTTACGTTTGACGTCTCGGTTACGAGTACGAAGAATTGTATCGGTGATGTAATGAAGTACTGACTGCGGCTATCTGGTTGTTACCTCCCAGTACTGTGGGACTTTAGATTACGTCTGATGTCTCAGACGCTTGGTGACGCCTAGAACAGGTGACAGTCGGCCTCGGTATCCGAGCGGTTCTAGGCGCTTTACTCCGAAACTGTGCGACTGCTACGGTCGCAGCTTCGAATCCTGCCTCGGACATGGATGTATGTGATGTCCTTAGGTTAGTTAGGTTTAAGTAGTTCTAAGTTCTAGGGGACTGATGACCTGAGATGTTAAGTCCCATAGTGCTCAGAGCCATTTGAACCATTTTGTATAAAACGGCAGTGCATTGGTGGAGCAGTATCCTGTACTAAAGTAATTGTTTTGAAAAGGTGTCTGATGTGATTATGGTCCCTCGACCGGAATTAACGAATTTTGATCGCGGAATGCTATTCCTTAACTAAATCCACAGGTTCAAGAATTTGTCGGGAATACCAAATTTCAGCTGGGAGGTAACAGCCAGATAGCTTTACCCTCTGAGTTCTTTGAGACTCTTACTTACGGTTGACGTCTCGGTTACGAGTACGAAGAATTGTATCGGTGATGTAATGAAGTACCGACTGCGGCTATCTGGTTGTTACCTCCCAGTACTGTGGGACTTTAGATTACGTCTGATGTCTCAGACGCCTGCTGACGCCTAGAACAGGTGACAGCCGGCCTCGGTGGCCGAGCGCTTCTAGGCGCTTTACTCCGAAACTGTGCGACTGCTACGGTCGCAGGTTCGAATCCTGCCTCGGGCATGGCTGTGTGTGATGTCCTTAGGTTAGTTAGGTTTAAGTAGTTCTAAGTTCTAGGGGACTGATGACCTGAGATGTTAAGTCCCATAGTGCTCAGAGCCATTTGAACCATTTTGTTTAAAATGGCAGTGCATTGGTGGAGCAGTATCTTGTACTAAAGTAATTGTTTTGAAAAGGTGTCTGATGTGATTATGGCCCCTCGACCGGAATTAACGAATTTTGATCGCGGAATGCTATTACTTTTCTAAATCCACAGGTTCAAGAAATGGTCGGGAATACCAAATTTCAGCTGGGAGGTAACAGCCAGATAGCTGTACCCTCTGAGTTCTTTGGGACTCTTACTTACGTTTGACGTCTCGGTTACGAGTACGAAGAATTGTATCGGTGATGTAATGAAGTACCGACTGCGGCTATCTGGTTGTTACCTCCCAGTACTGTGGGACTTTAGATTACGTCTGATGTCTCAGACGCCTGGTGACGCCTAGAACAGGTGACAGCCGGCCTCGGTGGCCGAGCGCTTCTAGGCGCTTTACTCCGAAACTGTGCGACTGCTACGGTCGCAGGTTCGAATCCTGCCTCGGACATGGATGTGGGTGATGTCCTTAGGTTAGTTAGGTTTAAGTAGTTCTAAGTTCTAGGGGACTGATGACCTGAGATGTTAAGTCCCATAGTGCTCAGAGCCATTTGAACCATTTTGTATAAAATGGCAGTGCATTGGTGGAGCAGTATCCTGTACTGAAGTAATTGTTTTGAAAAGGTGTCTGATGTGATTATGGCCCCTCGACCGGAATTAACGAATTTTGATCGCGGAATGCTATTCCTTTTCTAAATCCACAGGTTCAAGAATTTGTCGGGAATACCAAATTTCAGGTGGGAGGTAACAGCCAGATAGCTGTACCCTCTGAGTTCTTTGGGACTCTTACTTACGTTTGACGTCTCGGTTACGAGTACGAAGAATTGTATCGGTGATGTAATGAAGTACTGACTGCGGCTATCTGGTTGTTACCTCCCAGTACTGTGGGACTTTAGATTACGTCTGATGTCTCAGACGCCTGGTGACGCCTAGAACAGGTGACAGCCGGCCTCGGTATCCGAGCGGTTCTAGGCGCTTTACTCCGAAACTGTGCGACTGCTACGGTCGCAGCTTCGAATCCTACCTCGGACATGGATGTGGGTGATGTCCTTAGGTTAGTTAGGTTTAAGTAGTTCTAAGTTCTAGGGGACTGATGACCTGAGATGTTAAGTCCCATAGTGCTCAGAGCCATTTGAACCATTTTGTATAAAATGGCAGTGCATTGGTGGAGCAGTATCCTGTACTAAAGTAATTGTTTTGAAAAGGTGTCTGATGCGATTATGGTCCCTCGACCGGAATTAACGAATTTTATCGCGGAATGCTATTCCTTAACTAAATCCACAGGTTCAAGAATTTGTCGGGAATACCAAATTTCAGCTGGGAGGTAACAGCCAGATAGCTGTACCCTCCGAGTTCTTTGGGACTCTTACTTACGTTTGACGTCTCGGTTACGAGTACGAAGAATTGTATCGGTGATGTAATGAAGTACCGACTGCGGCTATCTGGTTGTTACCTCCCAGTACTGTGGGACTTTAGATTACGTCTGATGTCTCAGACGCCTGGTGACGCCTAGAACAGGTGGCAGCCGGCCTCGGTGGCCGAGCGGTTCTAGGCGCTTTATTCCGAAACTGTGCGACTGCTACGGTCGCAGGTTCGAATCCTGCCTCGGACATGGATGTGGGTGATGTCCTTAGGTTAGTTAGGTTTAAGTAGTTCTAAGTTCTAGGGGACTGATGACCTGAGATGTTAAGTCCCATAGTGCTCAGAGCCATTTGAACCATTTTGTATAAAATGGCAGTGCATTGGTGGAGCAGTATCCTGTACTAAAGTAATTGTTTTGAAAAGGTGTCTGATGTGATTATGGTCCCTCGACCGGAATTAACGAATTTTGATCGCGGAATGCTATTCCTTTTCTAAATCCACAGGTTCAAGAATTTGTCGGGAATACCAAATTTCAGCTGGGAGGTAACAGCCAGATAGCTGTACCCTCTGAGTTCTTTGGGACTCTTACTTACGTTTGACGTCTCGGTTACGAGTACGAAGAATTGTATCGGTGATGTAATGAAGTACCGACTGCGGCTATCTGGTTGTTACCTCCCAGTACTGTGGGACTTTAGATTACGTCTGATGTCTCAGACGCCTGGTGACGCCTAGAACAGGTGACAGCCGGCCCTGGTATCCGAGCGGTTCTAGGCGCTTTACTCCGAAACTGTGCGACTGCTACGGTCGCAGGTTCGAATCCTGCCTCGGGAATGGATGTGGGTGATGTCCTTAGGTTAGTTAGGTTTAAGTAGTTCTAAGTTCTAGGGGACTGATGACCTGAGATGTTAAGTCCCATAGTGCTCAGAGCCATTTGAATCATTTTGTATAAAATGGCAGTGCATTGGTGGAGCAGTATCCTATACTAAAGTAATTGTTTTGAAAAGGTGTCTGATGTGATTATGGCCCCTCGACCGGAATTAACGTATTTTGATCGCGGAATGCTATTCCTTTTCTAAATCCACAGGTTCAAGAATTTGTCGGGAATACCAAATTACAGCTGGGAGGTAACAGCCAGATAGCTGTACCCTCTGAGTTCTTTGGGACTCTTACGTTTGACGTCTCGGTTACGAGTACGAAGAATTGTATCGGTGATGTAATGAAGTACTGACTGCGGCTATCTGGTTGTTACCTCCCATTACTGTGGGACTTTGGATTACGTCTGATGTCTCAGACGCCTGGTGACGCCTAGAACAGGTGACAGCCGGCCTAGGTATCCGAGCGGTTCTAGGCGCTTTACTCCGAAACTGTGCGACTGCTACGGTCGCAGGTTCGAATCCTGCCTCGGGAATGGATGTGGGTGATGTCCTTAGGTTAGTTAGGTTTAAGTAGTTCTAAGTTCTAGGGGACTGATGACCTCAGATGTTAGGTCCCATAGTGCTCAGAGCCATTTGAACCAATTTGTATAAAATGGCAGTGCATTGGTGGAGCAGTATCCTGTACTAAAGTAATTGTTTTGAAAAGGTGTCTGATGTGATTATGGCCCCTCGACCGGAATTAACGAATTTTGATCGCGGAATGCTATTCCTTTTCTAAATCCACAGGTTCAAGAATTTGTCGGGAATACCAAATTTCAGCTGGGAGGTAACAGCCAGATAGCTGTACCCTCTGAGTTCTTTGGGACTCTTACTTACGTTTGACGTCTCGGTTACGAGTACGAAGAATTGTATCGGTGATGTAATGAAGTACCGACTGCGGCTATCTGGTTGTTACCTCCCAGTACTGTGGGACTTTAGATTACGTCTGATGTCTCAGACGCCTGGTGACGCCTAGAACAGGTGACAGCCGGCCTCGGTATCCGAGCGCTTCTAGGCGCTTTACTCCGAAACTGTGCGACTGCTACGGTCGCAGGTTCGAATCCTGCCTCGGGAATGGATGTGGGTGATGTCCTTAGGTTAGTTAGGTTTAAGTAGTTCTAAGTTCTAGGGGACTGATGACCTCAGATGTTAAGTCCCATAGTGCTCAGAGCCATTTGAACCATTTTGTTTAATATGGCAGTGCATTGGTGGAGCAGTATCTTGTACTAAAGTAATTGTTTTGAAAATGTGTCTGATGTGATTATGGTTCCTCGACCGGAATTAACGAATTTTGATCGCGGAATGCTATTCCTTTTCTAAATCCACAGGTTCAAGAATTTGTCGGGAATACCAAATTTCAGCTGGGAGGTAACAGCCAGATAGCTGTACCCTCTGAGTTCTTTGGGAGTCTTACTTACGTTTGACGTCTCGGTTACGAGTACGAAGAATTGTATCGGTGATGTAATGAAGTACTGACTGCGGCTATCTGGTTGTTACCTCCCAGTACTGTGGGACTTTAGATTACGTCTGATGTCTCAGACGCCTGGTGACGCCTAGAACAGGTGGCAGCCGGCCTCGGTGGCCGAGCGGTTCTAGGCGCTTTACTCCGAAACTGTGCGACTGCTACGGTCGCAGCTTCGGATCCTGCCTCGGACATGGATGTGGGTGATGTCCTTAGGTTAGTTAGGTTTAAGTAGTTCTAAGTTCTAGGGGACTGATGACCTGAGATGTTAAGTCCCATAGTGCTCAGAGCCATTTGAACCATTTTGTATAAAATGGCAGTGCATTGGTGGAGCAGTATCTTGTACTAAAGTAATTGTTTTGAAAAGGTGTCTGATGTGATTATGGCCCCTCGACCGGAATTAACGAATTTTGATCGCGGAATGCTATTCCTTTTCTAAATCCACAGGTCAAGAATTTGTCGGGAATACCAAATTTCAGCTGGGAGGTAACAGCCAGATAGCTGTACCCTCTGAGTTCTTTGGGAGTCTTACTTACGTTTGACGTCTCGGTTACGAGTACGAAGAATTGTATCGGTGATGTAATGAAGTACCGACTGCGGCTATCTGGTTGTTACCTCCCAGTACTGTGGGACTTTAGATTACGTCTGATGTCTCAGACGCCTGGTGACGCCTAGAACAGGTGACAGCCAGCCTCGGTATCCGAGCGGTTCTAGGCGGTTTACTCCGAAACTGTGCGACTGCTACGGTCGCAGGTTCGAATCCTGCCTCGGACATGGATGTGGGTGATGTCCTTAGGTTAGTTAGGTTTAAGTAGTTCTAAGTTCTAGGGGACTGATGACCTGAGATAATAAGTCCCATAGTGCTCAGAGCCATTTGAACCATTTTGTATAAAATGGCAGTGCATTGGTGGAGCAGTATCCTGTACTAAAGTAATTGTTTTGAAAAGGTGTCTGATGTGATTATGGTCCCTCGACCGGAATTAACGAATTTTGATCGCGGAATGCTATTCCTTAACTAAATCCACAGGTTCAAGAATTTGTCGGGAATACCAAATTTCAGCTGGGAGGTAACAGCCAGATAGCTTTACCCTCTGAGTTCTTTGAGACTCTTACTTACGGTTGACGTCTCGGTTACGAGTACGAAGAATTGTATCGGTGATGTAATGAAGTACCGACTGCGGCTATCTGGTTGTTACCTCCCAGTACTGTGGGACTTTAGATTACGTCTGATGTCTCAGACGCCTGCTGACGCCTAGAACAGGTGACAGCCGGCCTCGGTGGCCGAGCGGTTCTAGGCGCTTTACTCCGAAACTGTGCCACTGCTACGGTCGCAGGTTCGAATCCTGCCTCGGGCATGGCTGTGTGTGATGTCCTTAGGTTAGTTAGGTTTAAGTAGTTCTAAGTTCTAGGGGACTGATGACCTCAGATGTTAAGTCCCATAGTGCTCAGAGCCATTTGAACCATTTTTTTTGAAATGGCAGTGCATTGGTGGAGCAGTATCTTGTACTAAAGTAATTGTTTTGAAAAGGTGTCTGATGTGATTATGGCCCCTCGACCGGAATTAACGAATTTTGATCGCGGAATGCTATTCCTTTTCTAAATCCACAGGTTCAAGAATTTGTCGGGAATACCAAATTTCAGCTGGGAGGTAACAGCCAGATAGCTGTACCCTCTGAGTTCTTTGGGACTCTTACTTACGTTTGACGTCTCGGTTACGAGTACGAAGAATTGTATCGGTGATGTAATGAAGTACTGACTGCGGCTATCTGGTTGTTACCTCCCAGTACTGTGGGACTTTAGATTACGTCTGATGTCTCAGACGCCTGGTGACGCCTAGAACATGTGGCAGCCGGCCTCGGTGGCCGAGCGGTTCTAGGCGCTTTACTCCGAAACTGTGCGACTGCTACGGTCGCAGATTCGAATCCTGCCTCGGACATGGATGTGGGTGATGTCCTTAGGTTAGTTTTGTTTAAGTAGTTCTAAGCCGGCCGAAGTGGCCGTGCGGTTAAAGGCGCTGCAGTCTAGAACCGCAGGACCGCTACGGTCGCAGGTTCGAATCCTGCCGCGGGCATGGATGTTTGTGATGTCCTTAGGTTAGTTAGGTTTAACTAGTTCTAAGTTCTAGGGGACTAATGACCTCAGCAGTTGAGTCCCATAGTGCTCAGAGCCATTTGAACCGTTTGAAAGTAGTTCTAAGTTCTAGGGGACTGATGACCTGAGATGTTAAGTCCCATAGTGCTCAGAGCCATTTGAACCATTTTGTATAAAATGGCAGTGCAATGGTGGAGCAGTATTCTGTACTAAAGTAATTGTTTTGAAAAGGTGTCTGATGTGATTATGGTCCCTCGACCGGAATTAACGAATTTTGATCGCGGAATGCTATTCCTTTTCTAAATCCACAGGTTCAAGAATTTGTCGGGAATACCAAATTTCAGCTGGGAGGTAACAGCCAGATAGCTGTACCCTCTGAGTTCTTTGGGACTCTTACTTACGTTTGACGTCTCGGTTACGAGTACGAAAAATTGTATCGGTGATGTAATGAAGTGCTGACTGCGGCTATCTGGTTGTTACCTCCCAGTACTGTGGGACTTTAGATTACGTCTGATGTCTCAGACGCCTGGTGACGCCTAGAACAGGTGGCAGCCGGCCTCGGTGGCCGAGCGGTTCTAGGCGCTTTACTCCGAAACTGTGCGACTGCTACGGTCGCAGCTTCGAATCCTGCCTCGGGAATGGATGTGGGTGATGTCCTTAGGTTAGTTAGGGTTAAGTAGTTCTAAGTTCTAGGGGACTGATGACCTCAGATGTTAAGTCCCATAGTGCTCAGAGCCATTTGAACCATTTTGTTTAAAATGGCAGTGCATTGGTGGAGCAGTACCCTGTACTAAAGTAATTGTTTTGAAAAGGTGTCTGATGTGATTATGGCCCCTCGACCGGAATTAACGAATTTTGATCGCGGAATGCTATTCCTTTTCTAAATCCACAGGTTCAAGAATTTGTCGGGAATACCAAATTTCAGCTGGGAGGTAAGAGCCAGATAGCTGTACCCTCTGAGTTCTTTGGGACTCTTACTTACGTTTGACGTCTCGGTTACGAGTACGAAGAATTGTATCGGTGATGTAATGAAGTACTGACTGCGGCTATCTGGTTGTTACCTCCCAGTACTGTGGGACTTTAGATTACGTCTGATGTCTCAGACGCCTGGTGACGCCTAGAACAGGTGGCAGCCGGCCTCGGTGTTTGAGCGGTTCTAGGCGCTTTACTCCGAAACTGTGCGACTGCTACGGTCGCAGCTTCGAATCCTGCCCCGGACATGGATGTGGGTGATGTCCTTAGGTTAGTTAGGTTTAAGTAGTTCTAAGTTCTAGGGGACTGATGACCTCAGATGTTAAGTCCCATAGTGCTCAGAGCCATTTGAACCATTTTGTATAAAATGGCAGTGCATTGGTGGAGCAGTATCCTGTACTAAAGTAATTGTTTTGAAAAGGTGTCTGATGTGATTATGGTCCCTCGACCGGAATTAACGAATTTTGATCGCGGAATGCTATTCCTTTTCTAAATCCACAGGTTCAAGAATTTGTCGGGAATACCAAATTTCAGCTGGGAGGTAACAGCCAGATAGCTGTACCCTCTGAGTTCTTTGGGACTCTTACTTACGTTTGACGTCTCGGTTACGAGTACGAAGAATTGTATCGGTGATGTAATGAAGTACTGACTGCGGCTATCTGGTTGTTACCTCCCAGTACTGTGGGACTTTAGATTACGTCTGATGTCTCAGACGCCTGGTGACGCCTAGAACAGGTGGCAGCCGGCCTCGGTGGCCGAGCGCTTCTAGGCGCTTTACTCCGAAACTGTGCGACTGCTACGGTCGCAGCTTCGAATCCTGCCTCGGACATGGATGTGGGTGATGTCCTTAGGTTAGTTAGGTTTAAGTAGTTCTAAGTTCTAGGGGACTGATGACCTGAGATGTTAAGTCCCACAGTGCTCAGAGCCATTTGAACCATTTTGTATAAAATGGCAGTGCATTGGTGGAGCAGTATCCTGTACTAAAGTCATTGTTTTGAAAAGGTGTCTGATGTGATTATGGTCCCTCGACCGGAATTAACGAATTTTGATCGCGGAATGCTATTCCTTTTCTAAATCCACAGGTTCAGGAATTTGTCGGGAATACCAAATTTCAGCTGGGAGGTAACAGCCAGATAGCTGTACCTTCTGAGTTCTTTGGGACTCTTACTTACGTTTGACGTCTCGGTTACGAGTACGAAGAATTGTATCGGTGATGTAATGAAGTACCGACTGCGGCTATCTGGTTGTTACCTCCCAGTACTGTGGGACTTTAGATTACGTCTGATGTCTCAGACGCCTGGTGACGCCTAGAACAGGTGACAGCCGGCCTCGGTATCCGAGCGGTTCTAGGCGCTTTACTCCGAAACTGTGCGACTGCTACGGTCGCAGGTTCGAATCCTGCCTCGGGAATGGATGTGGGTGAAGTCCTTAGGTTAGTTAGGTTTAAGTAGTTCTAAGTTCTAGGGGACTGATGACCTGAGATGTTAAGTCCCATAGTGCTCAGAGCCATTTGAACCATTTTGTATAAAATGGCAGTGCATTGGTGGAGCAGTATCCTGTACTAAAGTAATTGTTTTGAAAAGGTGTCTGATGTGATTATGGTCCCTCGACCGGAATTAACGAATTTTGATCGCGGAATGCTATTCCTTAACTAAATCCACAGGTTCAAGAATTTGTCGGGAATACCAAATTTCAGCTGGGAGGTAACTGCCAGATGGCTTTACCCTCTGAGTTCTTTGAGACTCTTACTTACGTTTGACGTCTCGGTTACGAGTACGAAGAATTGTATCGGTGATGTACTGAAGTACCGACTGCGGCTATCTGGTTGTTACCTCCCAGTACTGTGGGACTTTAGATTACGTCTGATGTCTCAGACGCCTGGTGACGCCTAGAACAGGTGACAGCCGGCCTCGGTGGCCGAGAGGTTCTATGCGCTTTACTCCGAAACTGTGCGACTGCTACGGTCGCAGGTTCGAATCCTGCCTCGGGCATGGATGTGGGTGATGTCCTTAGGTTAGTTAGGTTTAAGTAGTTCTAAGTTCTAGGGGACTTATGACCTGAGATGTTAAGTCCCATAGTGCTCAGAGCCATTTGGACCATTTAGTATAAAATGGCAGTGCATTGGTGGAGCAGTATCCTGTACTAAAGTAATTGTTTTGAAAAGGTATCTGATGTGATTATGGTCCCTCGACCGGAATTAACGAATTTTGATCGCGGGATGCTATTCCTTTTCTAAATCCACAGGTTCAAGAATTTGTCAGGAATACCAAATTTCAGCTGGGAGGTAACAGCCAGATAGCTGTACCCTCTGAGTTCTTTGGGAGTCTTACTTACGTTTGACGTCTCGGTTACGAGTACGAAGAATTGTATCGGTGATGTAATGAAGTACGGACTGCGGCTATCTGGTTGTTACCTCCCATTACTGTGGGACTTTAGATTACGTCTGATGTCTCAGACGCCTGGTGACGCCTAGAACAGGTGGCAGCCGGCCTCGGTGGCCGAGCGGTTCTAGGCGCTTTACTCCGAAACCGTGCGACTGCTACGGTCGCAGGTTCGAATCCTGCCTCGGGCATGGATGTGTGTGATGTCCTTAGGTTAGTTACGTTTAAGTAGTTCTAAGTTCTAGGGGACTGATGACCTGAGATGTTAAGTCCAATAGTGCTCAGAGCCATTTGAACCATTTTGTATAAAATGGTAGTGCATTGGTGGAGCAGTATCCTGTACTAAAGTAATTGTTTTGAAAAGGTGTCTGATGTGATTATGGCCCCTCGACCGGAATTAACGAATTTTGATCGCGGAATGCTATTCCTTTTCTAAATCCACATTTTCAAGAATTTATCGGGAATACCAAATTTCAGCTGGGAGGTAACAGCCAGATAGCTGTACCCTCTGAGTTCTTTGGGACTCTTACTTACGTTTGACGTCTCGGTTACGAGTACGAAGAATTGTATCGGTGATGTAATGAAGTACGGACTGCGGCTATCTGGTTGTTACCTCCCATTACAGTGGGACTTTAGATTACGTCTGATGTCTCAGACGCCTGGTGACGCCTAGAACAGGTGGCAGCCGGCCTCGGTGGCCGAGCGGTTCTAGGCGCTTTACTCCGAAACTGTGCGACTGCTACGGTCGCAGGTTCGAATCCTGCCTCGGGCATGGATGTGTGTGATGTCCTTAGGTTAGTTAGGTTTAAGTAGTTTTAAGTTCTAGGGGACTGATGACCTCAGATGTTAAGTCCCATAGTGCTCAGAGCCATTTGAACCATTTTGTATAAAATGGCAGTGCATTGGTGGAGCAGTATCCTGTACTAAAGTAATTGTTTTGAAAAGGTGTCTGATGTGATTATGGCCCCTCGACCGGAATTAACGAATTTTGATCGCGGAATGCTATTCCTTTTCTAAATCCACAGGTTCAAGAATTTGTCGGGAATACCAAATTTCAGCTGGGAGGTAACAGCCAGATAGCTGTACCCTCTGATTTCTTTGGGAGTCTTACTTACGTTTGACGTCTCGGTTACGAGTACGAAGAATTGTATCGGTGATGTAATGAAGTACTGACTGCGGCTATCTGGTTGTTACCTCCCAGTACTGTGGGACTTTAGATTACGTCTGATGTCTCAGACGCCTGGTGACGCCTAGAACAGGTGGCAGCCGGCCTCGGTGGCCGAGCGCTTCTAGGCGCTTTACTCCGAAACTGTGCGACTGCTACGGTCGCAGGTTCGAATCCTGCCTCGGACATGGATGTGGGTGATGTCCTTAGGTTAGTTAGGTTTAAGTAGTTCTAAGTTCTTGGGGACTGATGACCTCAGATGTTAAGTCCCATAGTGCTCAGAGCCATTTGAACCATTTTGTATAAAATGGCAGTGCATTGGTGGAGCAGTATCCTGTACTAAAGTAATTGTTTTGAAAAGGTGTCTGATGTGATTATGGTCCCTCAACCGGAATTAACGTATTTTGATCGCGGAATGTTATTCCTTTTCTAAATCCACAGGTTCAAGAATTTGTCGGGAATACCAAATTTCAGCTGGGAGGTAACAGCCAGATAGCTGTACCCTCTGAGTTCTTTGGGACTCTTACTTACGTTTGACGTCTCGGTTACGAGTACGAAGAATTGTATCGGTGATGTAATGAAGTACCGACTGCGGCTATCTGGTTGTTACCCCCAGTACTGTGGGACTTTAGATTACGTCTGATGTCTCAGACGCCTGGTGACGCCTAGAACAGGTGACAGCCGGCCTCGGTGGCCGAGAGGTTCTAGGCGCTTTACTCCGAAACTGTGCGACTGCTACGGTCGCAGGTTCGAATCCTGCCTCGGGCATGGATGTGGGTGATGTCCTTAGGTTAGTTAGGTTTAAGTAGTTCTAGTTCTAGGGGACTGATGACCTGAGATGTTAAGTCCCATAGTGCTCAGAGCCATTTTAACCATTTGAATAAATGACAAGCGTCACATGTGAAGATTAAACAAACCTATCTTATGCAACTAAGAATGTTTTTTCTATATGTGAAGATCTATTACAGTTGCTGCACCAGCGCCAACGTGGTAGTTGTGGACTGGAGTGGTTTTCGCGTATTAAATATATATACCACGTCTACGAGCGGTATACCGTCTTAAGGAATAAGCTGTGTTCTGAGGACCTAACAGGGCGGAAGGAGTAGTGGGTAGAAGCGCTACGGAAGATTGCTCACTGGACTGCATTTCCCTACTTTACAGGTCCAAACTGCGGAACGAGCAGGTGTTTTCCCGCTTTGTGTACGCCACTACGTCAAAATAATAACTAAATTCTGTTTCACAAAGTAGTCCCGAACGTCGGCAGTGTTCTTTATGCCCGGGGGTGTTTATTTTCTACAAATAATGATGACACTTCATGGATTAGAGATAAGAGTTCCTAGTGATACTAACGCAAGAAACGGATACGGACAGAATCTACGTACATCTCTGCACACTCTTCGATGTGGTTGGAAAGGAAATTGCTTCTTAGCCACCGTGTATGGCAGCTGTTGCTTTCTTCCAGGAAACAATTCTCACTAGCACGAGCACTGCTCACCTTTCAGTTTGCAGACAGACTGCACCTCTCCAGCATATCCTGTCCAGTCATCTTATGTAAGTAGACAAAATAAATTCATTGAACTCGTGTCAGTATAGTGGAGTTATATTCGTTTTTTTAGTGAGTACTCATTTGCAGTTATACACTGAGCTATTATATAAAATATGTTCCTATAAGCATTGGCGTAGAAGTGTATCACATGGAAGTGTCATACTGCCAGTAACCATTGTAGTGTTGGTGAGAAAGAAATCGGACTTGTAAATGTCGCACCTTGCAACTGTATATCGTTGGATAGTGTATAGTAAAATCGTGTATTTTTGTTGTAGTCTCTTGGTGGTGTATTAATGAATAAGCAGAAAGTTACAGAACTACTCTTATCGTTAACTGTGTTACGGTGGCACCTGGATAAAACTCCTACATCCAGTAATTTCTGGCACTTGTAGAGTAGGCCGCACTGAGTGGAGCCACTTACCACACATTCACAGTACATCTTCCAATGTGGTGTGAATACGTATGGTGGAATGGGACTTATCAAATTCAAGCATAGCACAGCAATGTGTTGTAATGTACTGCTTTACTTATGTTGAAAAATACGAACATCCATAACATCTGGATGACATACGTCGGTTGCATGGGCGACAAGTTAAGCCTCTGAGCCCTTTAGACGTTTGGAGAGCTGAGGCTGCGGTGATGCATTTGATACCCCTCGTGTTGTGAAAATGATTCCAGCCAGTGATAATGGAAAAAATGAAATCGACATTGTCAAATTGATATTGACAGCATGGTACACTTGGGACAGGCCCTTCAGTGTGACAGATATTTGATGGCTCCAGCTGTTGAACATTTTTGCATAATGAGTTTCCTAATAACTGCAAATAAGAACTCATTTAACGAACTGAAAATAGCTCCGTTACATAAACACTAGCTCAGTGACGTAACGTTGTCTGTTCACATAAGATAACTGGACAGGAAATGCTGGAAATATGGTCTGCCTGTAAACTGAAAAGTGAGTTGTGGTCGTGCTGTGGGAAGTTGCCTTTTCTGGAACAACATTACAGCTGCCGTATAGTGTGACTAAAAATTTGATTACACTCTAACAGTGTAGATCGGTGTGCAAAGTTTGCGTTAGTTTTACGAATAACTCGTATCTGCAAACCAAGAAGAACTAGGGAGAGCAGGAAAGCAATTGTCACCGAATTCTTTATGTGAAAAGTTCAAGAATTTTTAGTAATACAATCGTTAACAGCATTCTACATATTTATTCTTCATATCTTCATACACTCATGTGCAGAAAAAAAAACAGAACACTTGAGTGCCTGAAGATACGATGTTCATATTCACAGGACATGTACATTAGTACCGTATGTTCTGCAGAAATGATTAGCCTCTGAACAAAGTCGGCCCGAGGGTTCAAGGTCAACATCGATATCGCAGCAGATCTGCAGGATGGCTCCCAGACGTATGCGCGAACTGTACCATCAAATCAGTAGTGAGTTTGAAAGAGGACGCATTTTTGGTGAGAGAATGTGATGCATCCATCGCAGAAACTGCTGCTCGTGAGGGAGGAAGTGTTTCGGAAGAGCAATGGGTGCGTGCAGAATGGTTCACAAAAGGGCACACAAATCGATGACATGGGTCATGTCGTACCACCCAGACCACTCCCCGAGAAGATCGACACCTCATCCGAGCGCCATTGCAGGACAGATCTGCATCCTCCTCGGCTCTGGAGAAACAGTGGAACGCGTCGTATACTATCAAGGACGACAGTTCGTCACCGTTTATTACGCCATGGGCTGCTTGCGCGTCGTCCAGTTCTCCGCCTACCATTGGCGAATGTGCAGTAACAGGCTAGACGGAATGGTGTATGAAACGACGTCACTGGGAATAGGAATGGCAACACATATTGCTTTCGGATGAATCCAGGTTCTGTTTGTTTGAAACTGATTTTGGTTCGCCGCGGACAGTGGGAGCAGCATCACAGTGGCTACATTCGCACAAGACATACAGTGCCAACTCAACGCCTTACGGTGTGGGGTGCTCTTGGGAACAACCAAAATAACAGTTGGTTCGTGTCCAGGGCCCTGTGACCAGCGTAACCTACGTGAATGACATCCTGTGGCCTATAGCCATAGACCCCTAACGCCATTATTCAGCGAAACAATGCACGCCATAAGCTGCTGCACGAGCAGGTTCCTGCTTGGTGTCGCAGGATGTTAGCCTTTTGCCCTGGCCCGCCGGGCCACAAGACTTATCGCCAATCGGAAATGTGTGGGATATTGTGAAACGGCGGGTGCAGCGCTGTGACTAAATGCCAACCACCACATATGATCTTTGGAACCAGGTGAATGCAGCATGGATGAGTATACCACAGGTAGCCATTCGCGCCTTATACATGTCGAATCCATCACGCACGGAACAACTTATTAGGGCCCAGAGCAGACCTTGTGCCTACTAGGCAACAGGACACATGCTGAACCGAGGTGACTGAAATGCTAATCATTTCTGCAGAACATGCTAATGTACATGACATGAAAATGCGAACGTCCTATCTCTGGTCGTTCAAGATGTTCAGATTTTTTCTGAGCATGTATTTATTTCTCACAGTCACCCTGGCGGCATACATATTTCTCCGAACTACAGATCAGTTTGTTGATACCCGACACTGTAGCATGTTTGAGGTTGTTGACGGATCCATAACCTCACCTCTGCTTGTACCGC
Organism: Schistocerca nitens; assembly: GCF_023898315.1. Taxonomy (NCBI): domain Eukaryota; kingdom Metazoa; phylum Arthropoda; class Insecta; order Orthoptera; family Acrididae; genus Schistocerca; species Schistocerca nitens. The sequence continues at coordinate 313,708,649 of NC_064621.1, read as the reverse complement.
TTCGTCGCTGAATATCTTCTTCAAAGATATTCTTTAAGGTTTGGAACAGATGAAAATTGGATGGGGCCACCTCGGGACTACAGTGATCCCAAGGTGTAGGGTTGATGTAGATGTCGCAGAACTCCTGTGTGGTCTGGTTTGTCGTGGCCGGAGGGGAGAGTGCTCCATGTGTGGACGAACGTTTCGAATACGAAACTCTATTGCAGCACGCTGTTTCTATTGAAACTGCGAAGTTACACACCGCCAAGTTCCAAAATACGATTCGGAGCGCTCTAGCGGCAGAGGGCTGCGAATATGTAGACCTGAAGATAAAAATGGTTAAAATGGCTCTGAGCACTATGCGACTTAACTTCTGAGGTCATCAGTCGCCTAGAACTTAGAACTAATTAAATCTAACTAACCTAAGGACATCACACACATTCATGCCCAGACTTGAAGATAAAAATGTAGAATGTTAATAGGAATTTTTAAGAGTTTTCACATATAAATTCGGAAGCATTTCTTTCCAGCACGTCATCGCACTCTGCAGAAAATACTCTCCTCGGCATGTCTACGCGCTGCGTCGCCAGTGATTCGTAAGGTGCACTGAGAATTGTCGGTGTAGCTTTGTGAAACAGCCTTTTGACGTTCTTTTTTAGATAAAGTGGGAAATCACCTCCTAGCTCTGCTGTTTGCTGACTTTCTGACCTACGAAGGAGGGATGTGGATTCCGACAAGCTATCTTCCCTCTCTTTGCTGCCTTCCACCATCACTCCCGTCACACTGTTACACGCTTAGGTGAAGACGGCGCGCTTGTCCCTTTCATGCGTTAATCGGAACATGTGCATCCCAGTACTTCACTTCAGAGACAAAGTATCTTGCATCATATTCTCAGCACAATATCCCATTTATTTAGTAATGAACCTGTGCCCATTCGTAAAACCACTGTGTAGCCGCTTTACGCTTCGGCACTATAAGGATAATTAAACATTACTTTGGGTTTAAGAAACGCTAAAGCACCTCCTTCTGTCAGCCTCGAAACGTTTTCACAGGAAAATATTGACGCTTACGGTCGGTTACCCTTTATCAAGTGGCGACACAAATGCTTCCATCTTCTCCAAGGTCCCCTTTTTTCACTTCATTTCTCAGCCACTCAAGTCACTTTCTCTTCCCCTGTATTCATTACTTCAGTTTTATCACCTTCCCCTTTCTCTCCGTCTTTCAGTACCTTTAACACGTCTATAGCAGTCAGCGCTCAATAAATCTGTCTGCTCTACAATTTGTCTTTATTGTTTTACCTTACATGAAAGGGTTCAAACTGTGTCTCCTTCCGTAACATCCTTGTCACAGCAATCTGCGAGTGTGAAATTCCGTATAAGACGTAACTTACAACATGCCTCATTAGATCTCTCAGAGCGTCTGACTGCCATAATCTCACCAGAATAAATTAAATTATGTCCTGCTTTAAATATAGCTTGAAATTTTTGTAGTTCCGTGCCATCCACGAAAATCTTAGTTTTCAGTTATATTTTGTGCAGTGAAAATGGAATATTTTGTAAACTCATCCTGTAACAAGTGAGAACAGACATTTTTCTCGGAGTGATATGTCCAGGCTTTCACTGTATATACTCGACTTATACTGCCTCTCATTCCAAAATCTGCAACAGATTTTTTGTCCTTATAACCAGCAAATTCTTACATAATAAATTCACATTAGGCTTAGTATATTTGCAAAAGTTTCTGCATGGTACTATGTAGAATTCGATAACGTCCTTTCATGTGTAAACATTTCCAATACAAAAAGACGTACCATAGCCGAAGTACGACGCAGTCCACTTTCGATGAAACCTATGATGGATACACCCAGAAAAATCATAGACTTGTGACAGTACACAAATAATAGTTTACTGACGTTTGTTATTACATTGTAAAAGTATCATATGGGTAGTTACGGTAAAAGAGATATTCGTAGCATTGTTGATTATTAACAATATGAACTTGAATACTGACACTTTATTTATCTTCACTGTTACATTGGCAATCTATCTTCAGCCAAAACTTTACCAACCTGTCTCTGCTTGGGAGAACATAACAACAATCATATCTGAAACACTTACTTGATTCCTTGCAACTATTAGAATATTCTAATGAAGAAAAGTTTCCCAAGAGAACTATTTAATGTCGTCGTCATCCATGTTGCCGGCTATCCTGGCCTTTGGCCAGTTTTCACAGACACATATGCATGCAGAGGTCTCATTCACATACGAGCAGAAAGCAGATGAAAATGTTTCAAAAACTAAACTAAACTTAATTCCATCCGAACAAGCCATGAAGGCCTAACGATACCGATCGGCCGCAGAGTCATTCTCCGCCCAGGCGTCACTGGATGCGGATAAGGAGTAGCATGTGGTCAGCACACCGTTCTCCCGGCCGTATGTCAGTTTATGAGCCGGAGCCGCTGCTTTTCAATCAAGTAGCTCCTCAGTTTGCCTCACAAGGGCTTAGAGCAACCCACTAGCCAACAGCGCTCAACAGACCTGATGGTCATCCAAGTGCTAGCCCCGCCCGACAGCGCTTAACTTGGGTGATCTGACGGGAACCGGTGTTACCAATACTGCGAGACCGTTGGCCGAAAATGTTTCAACATAAAATAAAATAAATAATTCAGTAGTCATTGTACCGAAAAGATGTTATAGAACTACAGCGAAAACTCAATTGTAAAAATGTTTCTTTTCCTACCACACACCAATAAAATGAAACGAGTGTGTTAATATAAATATGCAGGTTTAGTCGTTCGATAGACGAATTTAAAACAGTTACATGAAGTGCGTAATTTGGAAGGAATAATGGTGTATTGTATATGCCTTAATATATAGGTAATCCTCCCGAAACAGCTTGACGGAACCATAGCAGCGGGACCACTACGTTTAATATGAAAACAAAAGGTGCTACCGACATGGAGTTTTATAGCACATGTCAGCAGATCTCAGCATCTTTACTAATGGAACTTAAATTCTGAATCTTAGTAACGCAGCCGCTACTTGCATATAATGCAGTTTTCAAAAAACGGTGTGTATAAAATACGCAAATCTTTTTTTGTGATTGCATAGGAGTGAGTTTTCCTTATTGTCAAGACGAAACTTAAAAATGTAATACGTAACTTCCTTCTGAAGAAGGTATCCTTAGCGTTATTGAAATGTGGTAAAAGTTTTTACATTAAACATATGCGACCGATTTGCTGCATATTTTATGTATTGAAAATTTATTTACGGTTGTTGCTGATACCCACGCTTAAAATTGTAATACGGGTTGTATCAAAAAGAATCATTAGTTTTGGAACGTCTACATTTCTGAAACTAATAAACATAAGCAATGAATTTTGTTTATTTTGATGAACGGGAAACTTAAAAAGATTTTTTCCATACCTTTTCATAGGTGATCAGTGTGCCCCCCTTGAGAAGCACGGCTTATGTCAACGCGGTATTCACATTGTTTCCAGAGTGCAGCGAGCATGTCTTGAGTTATAGATTCCACAGCTGCTGTCATGCGGTGCATCTGCATATTCATTGTTGTTGGCAACGGAGGCACATAAACAGAGCCCTTTATAAATCCTCAGAAGAAATAATGACGTATAGACAGGTCCAGCGACCTTGCAGACCAGTAATGTAAAGCTGAATTATTTGGTCCTGTGCAACAGATCCCTCGTTCAGTAATCCTTTGATTCAAAAATTCCCCCACGTCCTGATGCCAGTGTGGTGTTGCCCCATCCTGTTGGTAAATGAAGTTGTTCGAATCAGTCTCCAACTGAGGGAAAAGAAAGTTCTCAAGTATATCGAAATATGTGCTTAGTGTAACAGTGTTCTTAGCAAAGAAAAATGGACCATACACCTTTCCCGTGAAACTGCAGAAAACACATTAAATTTTGGAGAGTCCCTCTCATGTTGTACAACTTCATGTGGTTGTTCCGTGCCCCATATTCTCACAGTTCACATTTATGTTGAAACTGGATGTTGGCTCGTCACTAAACACTAGTTGTGGAAAAAAAACTGTCATCCTCCACCTTGCAAAGTGCGAAATTACAGAACTCCACGCATTGTTTGTCACCTTCACGAAGAGCTTGCGGTAGCTGAATTTTATACGGTTTCAGGTGTAAACGTCGACGCGTAACGCGTCAGACAACATCGGCAGCATGTTGAGTGTCGAGCTGCACGGCGAACGGATTTCTGCGGACTCTGTGAAACTATGGCGCATGCGTTCGACGTCTGTGTCAGACACTCGTGGATTTGCCTCTCGGAACTGTTCATGCCATCGTCCAATGCTCTGTGCTGTAGGAGGATCCACATCGTACCTAGTACGAAAGCCACGCTGAACAGTTATTACCGAACCGCACTCCTCCAAACGTAGAGCACAAAACGCATTCTGTTATCCTGAGACCATTTTTACTAGCACTGAAATGGGCGCACACCGCTGCTGCCCAGCCGAAACCATGTAAAGCTCGAGAATTTGCTCTTTCCAACAGTACGTTGTTCACGCACATATCTCAAATAACACAATAGTTACGACTTTTTTAAGAGGAGATGATTGTTTTGATATAATCGGTATGTTTATTGTTATCAGAATTTCCATTTCTTAAATTACATACCAGGAACAACATGCTGCAGTTAAGTATGACATTGTTCAAATGATTTTGTTACTTACTGGTTATAGCGCGATAAATAAAATCTGCAAAGTGGTACAGTTTAAGGACCTTCCCCTACTGCTAGCAGTCTTACGCTGAATAAATGCATGCACCAAAGGGAAAACAATTCTCACTGAATAAGTACTCTTGTAGAAAGTAAATGAGTGCCACCACTGAATAATACAGGATGATTCAAAAAGAATACCACAACTTTAGGAATTTAAAACTCTGCAACGACAAAAGGCAGAGCTAAGCACTATCTGTCGGCGAATTAAGGGAGCTGTAACGTTTCATTTAGTTGTACATTTGTTCGCTTGAGGCGCTGTTGACTCCGCGTCAGTGTCAGTTGATGCTAAGATGGCGACCGCTCAACAGAAAGCTTTTTGTGTTATTGAGTACGGCAGAAGTGAATTGGCTGTTCCCTCAGCTCGAACAAGAAGCACAACAATTCATATTTCATCAGGATGGAGCGCCACCACATTGGCACTTATCTGTCCGTAACTACCTGAACGTCAGCTACCCGAGGCGATGGATCGGCCGCCAGGCAGCCCGTGACAGAGCACTTCATCACTGGCCTCCAATAAGCCCTGATCTTACCCCCTGAGATTTTTTCTTATGGGGGTATGTTAAGGATATGGTGTTTCGGCCACCTCTCCCAGCCACCATTGATGATTTGAAACGAGAAATAACAGCGGCTATCCAAACTGTTACGCCTGATATGGTACAGAGAGTGTGGAACGAGTTGGAGTATCGGGTTGATATTGCTCGTGTGTCTGGAGAGGGCCATATTGAACATCTCTGAACTTGTTTTTGAGTGAAAAAATAAACCTTTTTAAATACTCTTTGTAATGATGTATAACAGAAGTTTATATTATGTTTCTTTCATTAAATACACATTTTTAAAGTTGTGGTATTCTTTTTGAATCACCCTGTATGTAAGTTTATAACGTGGTGGCTTTCTGGAAAGTAATGTCATAGAAATGATTGCAGTTCAATGATGGAAAGGAGAGTGAACTAATCCTGAATTCCCTTTTAATATGGAACATAGGTAAAATCTTTACACTATTGAAATGTGGGACTTAGGGAAAGCAGGTAGGGTGTGGACGGGGCCTAATCAGTTACCGCTGGCTGCACAGAAAACACATACACTTTATTTTTAAAAAACAAAACTTTCAACAATCATTTTTAAAAGATTTTACTACTCTGGCGGCTGAAAGCCTTATTAGAAGAATTGCAAGTTATTGTTAGCTGAAGGCCACAAGCAATGTTACACACAATCAACGGCGGAAGGCCTGATTAAGTAGGTTGAACATTATTCGTAGGCTGAAGGCCACATGCAATTTCAAAATGCACAAGAGCTGATGGCCTGAATTACAAATAAGGTGAACAATTACACCTTAAAAATACTAAAACCCTTCCTAACAATCTTAATAACTTGTAACAAGCTATAGTGATGGCTGAAGGATTAAAAATTATTTCTTGGCTAAAGGCTACAAACAATGTTACAAACAATTAACAGCTGAAGGCCTGACTAAGACAAGTGGGGAAGGCAATTACATGTTAAAACATTAGGGTAAATTGTAAACAATTATGACAACTTCTGCAAATAAGACGAAGTGATCCACAGACAGTGCGTCCTGAATAGACCTGAGAAAGGTTACTACACATGTGTAAGCGGTGAGACAGGCAGCCAAGAGTTGTACTCACGTAACAGGATGGCAACTCACACTAGGGATAGCTTAAGCGCCGACTAACCAATCCGCCTAACATCCGATCACTGGTACAACGATGGAATATTTTTCAGGCAAGGGCGAAGAGACGGACAGCACCACGTCTTCAGAAACACATTCAAGGCCGAGGGAAACACTAGAAGCAAGGTAGACCTCCAAAAACACATGCACAGTACAATTTACTAGGCTGTCGAACTACACGCCGTGTCGGACCGCACCAACACGACGAGGAAAGGTACACTGCCTCCAGGGCGTTAGCGGCCACAAGGCAAAAAATACCGCTGGTTGCACTTCACTAATGAGAATAATACTAAATCCAAACTAACATCGAGGAGTAGAAGACGGCTAATAGCTTGTGCCAACCTGACAGACTCCACATGTTGCGGTTGGTCTCACCAATCCTGGGAGCAGCAACACGCAAACAACAACGACATCTCAAACAGTGGAGGTTTCAGCATTGAACACGGTTCACTCAACTTCAAACGTCCTGCGTTCGGTCGTCGGCTACAGCCACTCGGTCCGACAGTGCCTGCACGCCGCCAGCAACCTCCTCGCTGCTGCTTCCGAAGCCCGAACTGCCTCGCACACACGACGACCCAAAACGCAGACAGCATATAAATAACTGCACATTAAAACCGCACAAGATACACACGAATTGGCGAAGACAATTCCACAATGTCTCAAACAACACTAAAATCAGTCACAGTGAAACAACACAGAGAAGCCAAAAGCGGTCAGAAAACCAAATGCACGTCGTCCGCTGCGACGACCGACCGAACGACCAACCAACGGTCGTCCCCACTCAAGTCAGGCACGGAAAAAGTCCCAGTATAAATCGTCAACTGACAACTTATTGCCATGAGAGCACTTCGACAGGCGGACACACACACACACACACACACACACACACACACACAGGTGAAAGTTGCACTACTCGAATATCACGGTCCATTCACCAAAACTCGCTGAATCCGTTCCTTGACGTGGTCGTGCACTCTCGCGACCACATCCTTCCGTCGGACAGTGCATGTGTGTCTCCAGTGGTCAGTACTAGCTGACTGGCTCTCGCTGCTGCTCCATCCAAACTCAACTAGCACGACACACGACGACCCGGAAATAGTAGATGCCGCTCCAAGGATGGTACCACAGTACGTGCTATCGATAAGCGCTGCTGCTGCCAATCACAGACAGAAAAGGCAAGCAAACGTAGTGGCTCTAGTGAACACACCAAGGAAAGGAGACGCCACTAACGCTATTACAAGATGCCAAACTAGGAACGGCACCAACCTCCTCAATGAAACCTTTCTTCAGCCCCAACACCCTGTCCACACCTCGCTCTACCTTCTTCACCGCCCCGATAATCCCCTCCCGATAGCACGCGGCGGAGTAGCCATTTGCCACCACCGCCAGATCCCTGTTCGGCTCCAACCTCTCCTTCCTGACCCCACAGAACACCTGATCCTTAGTCTCTTCTGCCTTGGCCTTACCATCACCTGCGCCACCATCTATGTCCGCCCCAACGCCCATGTTCCCCTTGACATCTTCTCCCACATCGACCGTACCTTCTCCTCCTACGTGATCGTCGCCGACCTTAACATCCATAGTCGTTACGCCGTCCAGTTACGGCGGTGGAATCGTTTCCTCTCCTCCCTTCAAGGCGACCTAGTCCCCATTCCCCAGCCCACCCGCGCTGAATCCAACTCCCGATGTCGTCCTCTCCTCCCCTAAACTTCTTGGGGACATAGCGGTGGATGTCCTGGGCTCCATTGGTAGTGACCATCTCCCTGTCCTCCTCGCCGTTTCAGACGGTCGTCGCCCCAGTCCCGACCCTCGTACTGACCCCCCCCCCCAAATACGTCCATGATTACTGCCATACCGACTGCAATGCCCACCGGGATACCCACTCTACCCTAGTCGATAGCCACCCCCACACCTACCACCACCCTGATGATATTACCCGTGCCGCCTCCTCTCTCCAGCAGACCTTGTCTGAGGCTGTGGAAGCCCACGTCGCTTCCGTCGCCATCCACCCCCATCGTCCTACTTTACCCCGACAGACCGTCCTCCTTCTCCATTAAACCCGCCGTTTCTACCGTGCCTTCCTTCACACGCGTGATCCGGACACACTACAACGCAACCGGCAACTACAAAGACACACCATAAACTTGCTCGAGGCTCAGAAACGCCGGGACTGGCGACAGACATGCACCCATCTTAATGCTACACTTCCTATCAACTCGTCCAAGTACTGGTCAGCCTTCCACCGCCTTACCGGATCTAAGCCCCCTCCCTACTACCCTCTCCTTCATGATGATCAACCCTTCCCTGACAACCTCACTAAGGCCAATCACTTTGCCTCTTACCTTTCCGATGTCTGTACCATCCCTAACGATCCCCAGTTCGATTACTCCATTTTCCCAGATGTCTGCGATCGAACTGGCACCTCTATCCCCCCCCCTCGCCCCTGGTTTCCAGTACTTGGACAACATTGCACACACCGAACTCAATGCCCCCATCACTGCAAAGGATCTCGTCGCTACACTCCGCACGAAACGCAACACCGCTCCTGGTCACGATCGTGTCACCTATTGCCACCTCCGTGAAGCTCCTGTCTCCTTCTTCTCTGGTCTGGCCAGGCTCTATAATGTGGTCCTGTCCACCGGCTACTACCCTGACATGTGGAAAACCTCCCGCATCCTGATGTTCCTCAAACCCGACAAACCGCTGTCCGCTGTATCCTCCTACCATTCCGTCAGCCTCACCTCAATCTTCAGCAAGGTCCCGGAATCCATCCTTACCCGACGCATCCACCAGCATCTCCGCCAGCACCACCTCCTTCCCGTTACCCAGTGTGGCTTTCGGCCGTCCTTCTCTAACGACTACCTTCTCCTTCACCTCACTCATCTCCTCTCCGAACAACTTAATTCCCTTCGCTCCACTATCTTCCTCTCCCTGGACCTCAAACTCGCCTATGACCATGTGTGGCACTCCGGTCTCCTCTTCAAGCTCCAAACCTTCGCCCTTCCTATTAAATACGTCTGTCTGATTGGGTCCTTTCTTCCCAACGTCCTTCCTACGTCACCATCCATAACACAGATTCCTACACCTACTTCCCCTCCGCCGGTGTGCCCCAAGGTTCCATCCTTTCCCCTCTTCTGCACCTTTTGTATACAGCGGACATGCCGCCGCCTTCACCCCCTATCCACCTTCTCAAGTACGCCGATGACACCGCCTTCCTTGCCCTCGCCCCCACCCTGCAGCGCTCCCAACACCTTCTCCAGTCCCATCTTGTCCAATTCATCACTGGTGCAACCAGTGGTTGCTTAAGGTCAATCCTTGCAAAACACAGGCGATCATAGTAGGCAAAACCACCCCTTCCATCCGCCTCCTCGATTTCTATGTCACTGTCTATGGCCGTCCTATCGCCCTCACCCCCACCCTTAATTACCTTGGCGTCACCCTTGACCGTCGCCTCTCCTGGACCCCCCACCTCCGGACAATCCAAGCTAAGGAACGCTCCCAACTCCGTCTCCTCAAGCTCCTTTCTGGCCGTACATGGGGTCTGGACCCCTCCACCATCCTCCATACCTATAAATCCCTCATCCATCCTATCCTTTGCTACGCCCACCCTGCCTGGATCTCCGCTCCCCCTACCTTTAACAAATCCCTTCAGATCCTAGAACGCCATGCTGTTCGCCTCGCCTATCGCATCCATCTCCCCTCCCCCATGCGGATCCTGTACGACCTTATTCCGTTCCCACACCTCCTCCTTTTCCTCGAACGGATACGGATCCTCTACACCTCCCGTAAACTCGATCCTCCTCAGCCGTTTGTCTCTCCCATCCTCTCCCACCCCCGTCCACTGCCGCGCCTATATTTCCATGTCCCACCTGCTCTCCATCTCTCCACTCTCCATACCCCCTCCTAAGGTGGCTTCCGACAGCTCCCCCTCCCTGATGATGCCCTCCTCCCTTCCATCTACCCCTCCTACCAACTTTGATACTCCATCCCTCTTCCTGTGTCCATTCCCTTCTCTCCCCCTTCCCTCCATCCTCCCTCTCTCCCTGCTCCTCCCCCGGGCTTCCCCTACCCATATACTTTCATTCCTCCCCCCATCTCCTCTGCCGTTGGCATCTTTGCTTTCCCCTCTCCCTCAGCCCACCCCCTTCTTCCTCTCTTGGCAGGTCCCCGGACTCGCACACGTTAATTGGACATTCGCGCGCCAGAGATCATCGCCTTGTGCTTGTGTGTGGCGTCGTGTTCGTGCTCAAGTGTTCCAGTGTTTATAGTTTGTGCTCCAACGTTCGCGTGTGCCATCTATCATCCCTGTGCTTGTCAACGTGTCTGAACATTCTTATCTTGGACTCTGCGCCCGTAAACGGCTCCGTGTGTTTTAATTTTGTATGTCTACGTCTGTATATCCACCCTGTCTGTTCCGCTATTGCCTTCCCTTGTATCATTAGTTTTATCTGTGGCCGAAGAGCGGCGTAATATGCCGCTGCTGGCCTACCTGTACCAGGTGTGAAATTAACAATAAAGAAAAAAAATGGCACCAATGCGATCCGCATACGGCTCGTCTTATGTTTCATTACAATCAAACTGTAATAACTTAACAGTCACCATTATTCAACCAGGATTGTGTTCACTAAGGAACGGGGCATGATGGTCCAGTTGCTTACAAACAAAGATTAAACTCGTTGGGAAATCGAACGGAAGTTCACCAATGTGCACCACTAACTGCGTCGTCAAAGCCCACTTGTGACTCGGACCAAAAGCAGTCACGAAAGTAAAATGGTTGAAATGGCTCTGAGCACTATGGGACTTAACTTCTGAGGTCATCAGTTCCCTAGAACTTAGAACTACTTAAACCTATCTAACCTAGGGACAGCACACATGTCCATGCCCGAGGCAGGATTCGAATCTGCGACCGTAGGGGTCGCTTGGTTCCACACTGTAGCGCCTAGAACCGCTCGGCCACTCCGGCCGGCACGAAAGTAAACTCCGCACACGATGCATGAAGTGTATCATGGCCGATCAAAGGACAAGTTCGGCACCATCTGAATCTAAGTAAAACCGATGGGGAAATGCCACTCGCGAGAATCTCGCACTGCTACTAACTACAGAGATTAATCACTATAGAGAATCTTAACTCAGTACTGAACTAACTCCTATCCGAAATCGCCGTTCGAGTGCGCACAGAAGCAGCACGTCATACTTACAGGAGTAAGGGACAGCGGCTGACAAAAATCCAACATGTCAGGCCTTATCATACAGAGATCGACAGAACTGGAGAGGGGAGGGGGTGGAATGACCAGTTACCAAGTTGAATTTGGCAATGGTAGCGGGCGCCTCCTCCAATCAGAAGACAGGGGGGAAACAACTTGGTTCCTTCGCCTCAAAATTTAGCACTCGGTTCAGCGTAAAAAACTCTAACGTGGCATCCCTATCGTGTGGGTCCACAGGAAACAATCTCTTCGCCACACATTTAAAACGCTTGGACAGACGAGTGTTGAGAGTGACTGGTCCCACTAGTCGTCTTCGAAGATTACGTTTACCCCGCCGTTCCCAGTCTTGGATTGAGAACTATGAATATCCACCTCAATTCACCTACGTCCATTCGGTCCAGCGATCATCCATGTTCAGCACAGGTGGTTTCAGGTACATAGTGCGCTAAATATAATGTCATAAGAATGAGAGTAACAATCGGTTCAGTTACCAGTGTGATGTTCCTCTCTGGCACGGAAAAACATGAGGAAACTCGGGCAGAGAAACTTTACATCGTCGACGAGATCAAATCAAGGATTTACAGAGATGTCCAAAAGAACAAAAAAATGGCTCTGAGCACTATGGGACTCAACTGCTGTGGTTATCAGTCCCCTAGAACTTAGAACTACTTAAACCTAACTAACCTAAGGACATCACACACATCCATGCCCGAGGCAGGATTCGAACCTGCGACCGTAGCAGTCCCACGGTTCCGGACTGCGCGCCTAGAACCGCGAGACCACCGCGGCCGGCCCAAAAGAACACATACCATCTCCATATAGTTATGGGTAGCCGGCCATTGACCTTCTTCTTCTGTGCTGATGCACACGCATTGCCCAAACTCTCACGGGACTCGGTAAGATTTTCTGCCGCGAGTAATGAGTGTAGTGAGCAGGGGCACTACGAATGTAGTGGTGGATTTTAAGTTGGGAATGTGAGTCTCACAGGCAGCGCGCCACGTATAAATCCCTGCAGTCGCACTTTCCTCTGTGCCCTCGGTGGGTCAGATGGATAGATCGTCTGCCATGTAAGCAGGAGATCCCGGGATAGAGTCCTGGTGGGAGCACACATTTTCAACTGTCCCCACTGATGTATATCAACACCTGTCGACAGCTTAGGGTATTGATTTAATTATCATTTCATTCTCAAGAGCTGCATGGTCACCGATGATATTTGTTCTTTCGGATAGGTCCGAAATAACGGATACCATCTCCATATATATTAGAGGTGGATTTATTGCTGCGTTTCAAACTGACTACGTCAAATATATCACAATGAAAGTACTAGCGAGTTGGCAGACGCATAAAACATGATAGATAGGAAGTATACAAATATAACAGATAACTTCCAGGTCGGAGAACTCTTAGTGAGGATGAAAGAAAATCCAATCGAACCGTAATTTTAGCGAATCTGGGAAACAGCCACGATAAAAAAAAAATAATGGCGAAGTGACTCAGCGTCCCAAGTTGCACTCTAGCGGTGACAACAGATAGGAGTGAGTTGGGCCGCTGTTGCGGGCAACGGACGGTGTGTTCGCGACAGGTGGCCGTCGCCGCTACTGATCCAGTACGCTGCACACTTGTAGCGAGCATCCGCTCTTTGTTTTAGAACTTCTAATCACGCCTTCCGTTAAGTGATCTAGCACCTTGGACCACTTATGGAGTGGAGCGCACATCTCTACTGCCGACAGACAGCATTCCAATGTCATTGAACGGTGATTTTGTTCGTGCACCATTCTATCGATCTTTGAAATCGCCTTCCGACCTAGTTTTAGGCAGCTATTATCTTGTCCTCCCGAGACGGTATTCTAACACTATCGATAACCATACAAGCAACTGAGGTAACTGGCACAAGTGGGGCGCTTCAAATTCCTATACATGAGGACGGCTGTTTTTATCCTCATCAGACCATCGAGATATAATTTTATCCAGATTTAATTTCCGCGATTTCTCTAATCTCTTAAGACGAAAACTGATATGGTACCTTCGATGAAGCCTTTGTACTTGGATTCAGGACTTCGTGGCAGATACAACTCCCTTGCTAGCAACGGGACGAAATTGACAGATGTAAAGTTGACATTGGGAGAACCCAAGGGTGAGTTCTAGGTCCGATAGTGTTTACAGCGCACATTAACACTGACAATACCAGCTGAGACGGGGGTACTTTACGGCCAGCTTTTGAAAACGTTCTGATCTGGTGTATTCCTTATTAATGAATTCTTCTACCAGATTCCAAATTTCGTTTTTAAGTTTTGGGTTAAACTTAAACCAAAATTTTAAGTCTTAGCAGTAGACGTTAGATTTCTCGACGAATGTCATGTTCAGTAATTTCAGGTTAGTTCTTCAAAAAATATGTTGTGAGTGAAAGTAAACCACAATTAACTAAATTTACAAATGTTAAAATGTGTCTGAGTTCCTATGGGACCCAACTGCTGAGGTTATCGGTCCCTAGACATACACGCTACTTAAACTAACTTACGTTAAAGACAACACACACACCCATGCCCGAGAGAGGACTCGAAGCTCCGGTGGGAGTGGCCGCATGATTCGTGACATGGCGCCTCTAACCACGTGGCCACTGCACGCTGCCACTACATTTACATTTCAAAAATATTTTTGGTGGCCATAAAGTAACCCCCTCGCCCTCGGTAGTACAAGTTATTGGAAGGGTCTTGATATGGCAAAGAGTGAGGTAAACGACGTTTTCGAGTTCTGGGCCCTTCTTACACGTCAGTACCGCTTTGAAATGTTTGTTGTTTACGTAATCAACAACAGTTAACGAATTTTGTATATTTGATTTCTTTACTTCTTTAGGTCTGCCATAAGGTACCACCCCACCCCCACCCCCTCCTGATAAAGGCTTCGGTACTTCTAGTGTTAACGATATAGTGGATGACAGAGGAAGCTTCAGTAAGCTTCACGAAGACGATTCACTTCGCTATAGGACGGTGTTAACTTCAGAAACCTATATCGCAATGGAGGAAGAGCTGCGGAGGACTGGTGATTTGTGCAGGTACGAGTAACTGGATCTGTATATGAATAACTATATCACATTGCGCGTAAATAGGAAAAGAGATCCATTACTGTGTCGATCACGTTATTGGTGAAAAATCAATGTATTGTGTGTTTCCTTTTGTTACCAGTGCTCTGACTGGGTTGATTGACACACCACACCCTCATCTCTGTGGGAAACCTCTACATCTCATACATACGTTCTCAGTTATGTGTTGAATGTGAAAAGAGTCTACTGGGGTACATCTGTATGTGGCACCCGAATATGATTATAATATTATTGTAAACTAAAATGAAACTGAGACACTATAAAGGAAGTATGTCTCTGATAGGCTTTATAAAGCGGATCCCTGACTGTACACAACCGCAGAGTCGAAGATACTGCTTCTGGTCTGTGACGTAGTGTTGGAGTAAGAGAGCGTTGGGTGCATGGTTGTAGGTAGGTAGCTGTCTGTCAGTGAATGAGGATGGTGAAGGAAGTTTTCGTGGTGTCCTCTATGAAGCCACCAAGTGTTAAATTAACATTGGAATTGCGACAACATGGAAGCAGAAATCTTCATGCCAGAAAGGTAAAGATCAGGTTACCCTCCATTCAGAGGCTGTTGCATGCAGCGACCGTTATTTTGATTTGTAAATAATAGATTTCAGCTAATAGTCGTCCTTTGCAATTTTTATTGGCAGATCTAGATTTCAGCTATAAACTAGCCATTCTCAATGCTAAGAATACAACAGGTACATAGTTAGATGATGTCATAAGAAAGTTGCAATTAATGACTTAACTCATATGGTTTATATATTACATACCACCAGCCCTTATTTGGTCAATGCATGTAATGCCTGTTGGTCTGGCTTTGTACACAGTTCATTGAATACTAATGTTTTCTCCACACAGCCTGCCTTCCGCAAACATTAGTATTCAATGAACTGTGTACAAAGCCAGACCAACAGACATTACATGCACTGACCATAAAAGGATGGTGGTATGTAATATATAAACCATACGAGTTAACCCATTAATTGCACCTTTTTATAACATCATCCAACTATGTACTTGTTGTATTCTTAGCATTGAGAATGGCTAGTTTCTAGCTGAAATCTAGTTCCGCCAATAGAAATTCCAAAGGACCACTGGTAGCTGAACTCTATTATTTACAAAAGTATAGATGTTAAATAATTATGATTTTGGATGTGTCAGGGCGTTATGTAGATGTGTTACCTGGTAACTGTCAATTGTTGAGTAACCCCATGATACACTAAACTAATTGGATAAAACTTTTGTAATATTTCTGAGATCTGTTAACAGAGCTATATGTAATTTGATGATTTGCATTTATTCTGGTTTAGTGAGGTTAGATAATACTTCCTGTACAAATCTCATTTTCGTGAATCAATTAGTAACTATGATGTAATTTTCTGATCAATGTAAATTCAATTGTCAAAGGTTTTTGAAAAAGCCAAACTTAACTATAGATATAATTTTACTAAAAAAATTCTGTGTTAGTAATTCACCACAATTAGAAACTCCTCCCAGTCCAGGCCATATTTTTTTTAAAGAAGTTGGATTTTTCTTAAAAATTTTCATTTATCAGTAAAAAGAATTTCATATATATTTCAAAGTGTTAGGCCAGCATTGCACACGCCTGAGCCTGTAGGTAGCGTATTTATATTTTTTTAATGAGGGACCACAATATATCGCGTTCCACAGTTGCTGCTTTAGAGGTAAGACAATTTAATTTATTTTATTCACTAGCCATCATTCAAGGTATTCCATACAAAGCAGAATAATTTTAACAAGCATCCAAAGAAATACATTATTTAAAGAACGTTACAAATGTATTCCTCTCTCCATCGGTTTTAATCCTCTACAGTTTCCTCGAATGCTATGGAAGTTATTGCTTGATTCATCAACTCTTGTCCTATCATACTGTCCATTCTTCGTATCAGTGTTCTCAACATGCTGTTTCCTTCACCAATTTTGTGTAGAACGTACTCATTTCTTATCATATCAGTCTACCTAATTTTCAACACATCCACTTGGCACCACATCACAGACGTTTATATGCTATTCGTTTGTGGTTTTCCCACAGTTACAGATCCATACAACACCGTGCTCCAGACGTACATCTCAGAAATTTCGTCCTCAAATCAAGGCCGCTGTTTTGGCCAGGAATTCCCTCTCCGTCTGGGCAAGTCTGCTTTTGATCCTCTTCCTTTAGTTCATTATATGTTATTTTCCTTCCAGGTTAAGAGAACTCCTTCATTGCTAATCGGTTACCAATTTTCCCGTTATGTCTCACTAATCTTAAATTTGTTAGTCCTCGTCACTTTCGCGTTTCTTCTGGTTATACTGAACACTAATTTTATGCACATTGAACTATATACAGTAATAACCGAAAAATACCTATGAGTATCTGTCTGTATTGACCTGAACTGGAATGACTACATGAAACTATGCCTACGAAAACCAGAGTCCAGGTAGAGATTTTAATGGAAGAAACTGAAGGAAGGAACGTTTTTCGTGGAGAAAAGCATCGGTCCTCCAAGATTACTTCAAAAGGCATTGAAAAGAGTCTTTACCGCAATAATACGTTTATTTTCAATTGTTACAGTTTTCGATTACAGTGTGACCATCTTCAAACCATATATACCACGATGGTAGGTGGTGGCGATGAACGATCCACGAATGTCACCTGCTCCGTTCACCCCCACTGTCTAGAATCATGGTACAAACGGTCTGAAGAAGGTCACATTCTGACCGAAACCTGTACCAAATATTTTATTGCAAAATGGCTCAGAGCACTATGCAACTTAACTTCTGAGGTTCAAAAATGGTTCAAATGGCTCTGAGCACTATTGGACTCAACTGCTGTGGTCATCAGTCCCCTAGAACTTAGAACAACTTAAACCTGACTAACCTAAGGACATCACACACAGCCATGCCCGAGGCAGGATTCGAACCTGCGACCGTAGCAGTCGCACAGTTCCGGACTGCGCGCCTAGAACCGCGAGACCACCGCGGCCGGCAACTTCTGAGGTCATCAGTCGCCTAGAACATAGAACTAATTAAACCTAACTAACCTAAGCACCTCACACACATCCATGCCCGAGGCAGGATTCGAACCTGCGACCGTAGCGGTCGCTCGGCTTTAGGCTGTAGCGCCTAGAACCGCACGGCCACTCCGGCCGGCAAATGTATTTCATCTGTGATAGAAGGAGCTGACAAATCACTTGTTCAACCGATACTTGAATACTGTTCTGAAACATCCCCTTCGAAAACTTTATGAATTACTATGCAGATAAACCTCTTTCATTATTTGATTTTCAAACAGCTGAGCAGAACTGAACGTGCTCAGACATTTCGCTCTTAACCTATTCTCATCAACACTAAACTGACACACAATATTTTTAGCGCAATGCAATCTGTTTTTCAATAATCCCTGACTAACATTAACCTATACCTTTCACAAATCACTTACCTCAAAAAAATCTTCATTACTCGAACTACTGCAATACAGTGAGCGCCACTACTGCCAGCTAAATAAAAGGTTCAAACTACTGAAGGCACTAACTACTGATAGGCATAGTTACCAAATGAAAGATTTCGATAGAGAACAAACAATGTATTTACCTTAATTGTGTTCAAAAGTCATTATATATATATATATATATATATATATATATATATATATATATATATATATAGCAGTTCATGACATCCAGTCTTACAAATTTACAGTCTCTGATGGACACACGTCCAGATCATCCGCTATCAAAACTCCGCCATCTCTCTCCCCACATCGACCACTGCTGGCGGCTCACCTCCAACTTCACAACGCTACGCACTGTTAACAGCCAACTGTTCAACACTACAATGGCGAATATTACTCCAACCACAGCCTTCACACAGCACAGTCAGTGATTTTCATATTGAGCGCTATGTGGCGTTACCAACATAAAAACCTAAACAGCCTACTTACATAGCCCCCATGCTCCCCACAAAAAATTTAAAATATTATTTTGGGCACTGGACAATACATATTTGTTAAAATTTTTCATATTAACGCTAACAAATATATGAAATGCACACACTTATCGATACAAAGTTGGTCAAAACCTAAAATTTTCTTACAGTCCATAAAGAACACAATTACATCATTAAAGAACATAATAATACACATAACATTTGTAATAATACAGGCTCTACAAAAGAATAGAAATAAACATGTACATCAGTGTTACAGGAATTATGACATAAATAAATAAACTAATGAGAATATTTTTAGAAACATTAATTTCACACACGATCATTGAAACAGAACAGAATTAATAATGTCAATAAACATCTTTACAAAGTAAATAACATATTATAAATGCATATTATATTTGAGGATAACACTATTCCTCATCATAGTAAATGTAGCTGAGTATTAGAATAATTCTACAAAATAAATCTTATTAGCTAAACACATAAAGACAGGAAAAAACACAAATACATAAGTGTACACAAAAACATAGCGGAATAATACAAAAGGAAAGGACAGGGTTTGTTTTACTGCAGTATTTTGCAAACAAAACTTTCTCTACTTCTTGGAGATCTCCCTTCATTTATCACTATTCCCAAAAAGTCCTATCTATACCTCCTTTCTGTATTCTATTCATATTTCTTTCAAAATAATTATTTCTCATTGTAGAATACTCATTTTGGCCCAAATCTTTTTCATATAACTTCTCAATGCATTCTTTCCCTATTCTGCATAGTCAGTTTCTTATATAGTTTACTCCCTCTTAAACTAACTTAAATCTACTGAGCCCAGATATATATACTAAGGGATGAGGCAATGCAGCAACACACAACAAATTAACACAAACAGGAACGACAAAAAATGCAAATTAGCCAAGCAAGCAGCAGTATATCTAAATTATCAGAGCAAATGCAACATTACAAATAATATGAGCCAATGTGCAGCAACAAGAAAAATAATAAAATCAGTGATAAAACTGGCTTAAGAGAGTAATACAAAATTAAATTAGTAGCACTATGCCTGGCAAACAGCAGCAGCAAATGCAATAACTTATATCTAAACATGCCAAAGTTCAAGCAGAAAAAATATTACACTAAAGATGGCCATGTCTAATACCTATGTCACATCTTAAAACTAGAGTGATGCATCACAATAAGTTATTTTAGCAGACAAGTTACCAAGTCATTGACCAATATTATGTATGCAATTCCTGTGAAGTGGAAATGTCTTTTTGTGCTCTCTCGTTTTTTTTTGTTTTTTTTTTGGAAGTAGATCATAAAATTATTATTTACTGGATCTGTAGGCATAAAATATCTATATTAGTACATCTATTATATTTTATTTTAACCAATGCTCCAGTGCAACTAGAAACTAGATATTAAACAAAATGAGCAATCTCTCAACTAGAAAGACAATAGATGTAAAATGTTTCTCATCATTTCATTAGGCATTTTAGTAAATATCATAAATTGAGAGCTCCACAGTGTAATCATATGTTTTTAAGTTTGAGTGTGCCGTATTTGCAATGCTTTCTACAAAGAAATGTCAATAGCGAGGATAATGGCCTCCTTTTTTCTCCATCTGTGCCTCTGAAAGGCACACACTAATGGCTTTCTTTTCCAGGTGACTGTCGCTCAGATGGGTCTCCACAACGCATTACGTCAAGGTCACTTAGCTTTCTTACCGAAATATTTATGACAGTAGTTTGCACTACAGTGACAGATTGACACAAATAAAATTTCACAAGTCGAGAAATTGCGTTATAAATGTGTAGAAACAAAATCCTATAAATATAACAGAGTCCAAAAATTTTCGGCGGCATTGTGATACATTCACGCATTTACATACATTTCATAACTCTTAAAGTACGCTTCTTGGTTTCCAACATCATGTTTCACAAATCAGAGTCCCTAACCACTACTCATTATTCCTTACATTATTACACATATAGATATTTGTCGACACTTCTTCAATATTTCATCATAATAAATGCGTAGCATAATCAAATTCCTCATATAGCATCACCTTATTGATCATAAACATACCTCAGCAGCATAATACACATTGTCATCATAATAATATCATAACACCTCAGTCAAATCTCAAAAACGTCATAGCTCTCTGCAGTAATTTCAAAACCCCAAAAAATTCTCTGCTCATTTAAGTAATGTCACCTACCTCAAACATACTTTAAAAATCATGATCGCACACCAAATACATCATTAAAAGCTCTCATTGGATCATAATGGTTCCAATAAAATATGAACAGTTCACAAAGTACAGACAAAATACAATTTCATAAGTGTGAAATTATCCAACTCTGTAATTGCGTAAACATGTGTCACTGACATAGTAAAGAAAATATTGGTTTCTATGTTAAATAGTCAGATAGATGTGAAATTCTGTGCTAGAGAAATATGGTACCGATGTGTAAATCTTGTATAAGCAAATACCACATTAGCTAGGGCTGCTTGTGCTTGCCAAACACATGGTACACAACGCAAGCGTGTACCCCCTTAGGATTAATGTATTTATACCCTCAGGTGTTATACATTACAGCAATGGAATGAAATGTATCACGGAAAACTTTCTTTGTAATTCAAAAATCTTTAAAAATAAATGTTTCAAGTACAAAATTAATCACTCAAATACGTGTACTGCCGCGCTAAATTGTGCGTCTCGTTGTAACATATACTCTGTCATTACTTAAGGGTAAAAATGTGCCCAGTGTCGTAATTATCGTCGTCCGTAAGCAAAGATCTGTGGAAGTCAATGTACTTACCTCGTAATTAACAAAAGTGAAATGCTATGCGTAAAGATATCGTAGTTATTACGTACAGTACCGTGATCAAGAAAGCACTACAATGTAACGTATTGTTGTGCTACAAAAAAGGCTGCCTCATTGTAGCTATACCACAAAAGTTACTACTAAAACATGTTTTACTTTCCAGAAGAATTCAGAAAAACTGTGCAGATATAAATCAGATACAGCACAAAAGCAACAATGTAAATTGTGTCATACATTAGCAGCGTCGTGATATAATCGTGTAGCTGTTAAAGAAACCAAATACTAAGTCATCTTTAATCTGACAGAAAGTACTTCAATTAGAGAATGTCTTTTCAAGTAAAACAAAATGTTGCATTAAAATCTCATTAGCAGTATATGTTCTAAGTATGTAAGCCTTATAGTCCTTACATAATCGTCCAACTAACAACCAAGAATGTACACAGACAATAACACTGTGTCGTCTGTTCACTATAACAATGCACTCGTAAATACTGTCCAAATATGTTCCCTAGGTTCTAGACTGGATAGTTAACTTTAAAACATAGTTGCATGTTAACAGTTTCTAAGTGTGACAGAGTACTGAATTTTATGGCAAAGACTAAATTAAAAAGCGGATTATCTTTCAATAAACGGTTTTACATGTGAAATGGTGTGCAAGCCTTTACTCTTCCTACTATGCAGAGCCCCAGCTTCAACGGAATTATCATGTGGTATATGGTACATCGGTAAAGAATGCTCAAATTTTTGTCATGGTTAGCGTCTATGTTATTTTTCTCTGAGCCAGCTGGCGCACGTGGCTGCCTGCGGTGCGAGTCATTGTCTGCTATCTCTTTGTTGGCGTGCGTCGTTATTAGGATTAGGAGACCTAACTTCTACAAATTCACCTGGCCGAGTAGGCCCTGCCCTGTTTGAATCTCGCCAGTTCTGGCGAAATTCCTGTCTGTCGTTATGATTATATCATCTGTCGTCATGTTGGTAATTTCTGTAATTAATTTCTTGTCGGTCACGTGGTTGAGAACTTCACCCTGAGTCGTAACTGTGCGGAGGACCGTTGTGTCTGACGCTATTCTGTCTCCCTTGATAATAATAGTTTTGGTTCCCATATTGCCTTTTTCTGTGGTTGTCTCTGTCACATTCATTACTACAGAAATACGATCTATCTCTGTAACTATTATTACTCAGCCAACGGTTGTCATACGGTTGGTGCCTGTTTTGTTCACGATTTATGTTGTAAGAATAGCCTTGTCGTGTCCAGTTATTATTTCTTTCATCGCGGAATTGTGACGGATGTGACCTGTAATTGTTGTGTTCCTGTTTTCGCGTACCGCGATTGTCAGTGTCGATTTCCAATTCTTGTAAGACTCCCTGAAAAGCATCAATGTCGTCTTTGCAACGTCCTGCCGAAATAATATGTCATAAATGTTCAGACAGTTTGATTAAGCAAATCTGGATGAGTTCTGAGGAACTTTATGGGTTTGACAGGTACTGATTCTTGTGTAACATGTCTTCAAAATATTTCAAAAGACTGGAAAATTCAGATTGTTCGAAATGTTTCATCATTATGATGCTATGTTTTCCTCTGTCTTGTGTAGCTTCAGACCAATATGCTGAGAGGAAGGCATGATAAAATTCTCCTTCACCTTGACAATTGTGAATGACCGATCGCATTCTTACAGCTGGTTCATTCTCTAAATAGCCACACATAAATTCTAATCTGTGCTGTAATGACCAGTTGGGAGGAAAACAATGACAGAATTGATGAAGCCACGCTTGTGGATGAATGTCGTTGCAGGAATTCTTAAATGATTTGAATTTACGTTGAAACCTTCCCGTCGTCTCCTCTATACCTCTTTTGTTATGATATCATTCTCTTTTACAATAACATATGAAACCTTTCCTTAGGATTTCTGTCTCTTGCTTAATAATAACAAATGAAATTTTCCCTTTGAAATTTATTCTCTTTCTCTATCTTCACATACAAATTTAATTGCTGCTTATTAAAAGTGATTTTCTGATTATTTCGACGAAACATAAAATGTGTCGTCGTCGTGGCCCTCAGTCGTTATCTGCAATACCCAAAACCGTTCCTTACCTTTTTTACTGATACTGGATCGCCATCTGACTGCTACATCGAACTGCAACATGAATATACTTACTTTGTTTTACCATACTCTATTAGCTGCTGGTGGGCTTTCATAATAAGTGGCTGTATTTATTACCAAAGCTGACTTTATTCTTTAATAGCAAAACTGACGTTATTCTTTAATTAATTTGACTGAAGTTTCGTAATTCATAGTTAAACTTTTTCTTGACAAAAGTAAAATTTTGCAGAGTTTTATGTTGATGGTTTTTGGGATGGATAATAATTAGAAATGCAATATTGCTGGCAAAAGTTAATTATATTCTGAGTGAAATGATTTTACAAACGTTCAAATGGGACTTACTTTTTACAATGATCTTACAACTAGCAATGCGCAAACATACCTTCAGTAGTCTTGAGTTTCTCAAAAAAATTAATTCAATAATATTAGTTCCTCTTATTACAATAGTTAGCTGATGTCTCTGTACATCCGTTTATAATCTCTTGTAAATCATACCTAGTGGGTGGCAGGCACACCGCTCCTCTCAACCTCTCGCTTCAGTCCTACTACCGACTCGCTTCACTTCTCGCTTACTACTTACTTCCTACGAACGCTAAAGTGCGGTCTCTCCTGCCAACAATGCTTTCTGGTGCAGACATTCCCCGCTACCATTAAGAAATGTATCAATGCGCGGTCATTCCCGCTCTTTTCTTAAAATGTATCCATACACGGTCTCTCCCCCCCTTTTTAAAATTATATCAATTTGCGGTCTCTCTTGTCAACAATACTTTGGTGCAGACATTCCCTGCTACCACAATTATTTCCAACATGACAAATATTAATTATTCCTGCTTAATCCTATTAATAAAATATAAAAATCTTTTATAAATTGTGATTTGACAATAAACAATAGAAATATACACGTCAAAATCACCATTTCGGCGATTCGCATATCGGTCGTTGTTACGTCGTTTCGGCGATTCCATCTCAAAATTCGGTGTACCTTGCCAATTTCTTTCATAATTTCCGAAGTGCCCTGTGTTATTATTTTGTGGCTGTTCCGTATTTCTACGTCCCTCTTCCCGTATTGGAGCGCGAGTGTCCTGTGAAATATGTAATTCTTGTATTACCTGTGTCAACTGTTCTTGTACTTCCCGGATTTCTCTTTGCTGTTGCGTATTAATTTGATTCTGATTTTGTTTTAATTTCCTAATTTGTTCGTACTCTTCTGTATCATTAAAGACTACCGGTCTTGTGTCATTCAGATTATCATCTACCTTCGTAGATAAATTATTTAGCTGATCCGAAAGTTAGGCTACTTTCTCTTATAATGAACTAATTTCCTCCATGTGTCTTTCTGAACCAATTTTCAGAGTATCTACTGTGTCCTTTAAGTTTTCCTGAGTTTTTGCAAGTAGCGTAACCGAATCGGTAGATGCAACTGAGTCAATTTTAGTCCGCAAGGTCTCGCGATTTTCATGAACAATAGTTTGCAGTTCTTCAATGGCAGCTTCGTGATTCTGTAATGCATTTTCTTGCCGAAAAAAAAAGGTTGAAAATGCTCACAAATTTGTGTTTTTACGACATTACAGACTTTTTAACATTTCGATTCGATGTTATGTAACTCAGTAGTGAAATCTTCACGTGTTTGTTCAAGCGTGGTGTCTAACTTTTGAAGATTTTGTTCCATTGTATCTAACTTTTGAAGCGTTTGCTGTGTTTGTCTCTGATTTTGTGCCATTGTGTCTAACTTTTGAAGCTATTGCCCCATTTGTTGTATTAAATTTAATAAAAATGCACTGGTGTCTGAAACATGTTCCCCAGTGCTTTTCGGCAGTGAATTAGTACCGGCAACATTCACATTTTGACAAGCAGAAAATGTGTCTTGACTTATTTGAGAAAACGGTGAGGACCCAAAACCTGAATCTACAGTATTTGCGAGATTGTGTTCTGTCATTTCGGATTCCTGAGGCGAGCTGTTGCCGACTAATTGTTTCACTGTCTACGCCATTATTAGCCGACAGTTCCAATTCCCTATGCACAATTACCTAATTACCACTTTGAATGTCTGTTAATTCATTACACAGTGGTGCTGATAAGCTATGGTCGTCGTCACTATTATTTCTCAGTTTACTTTGGAGTCTAGTATTACGTTTTTCACACGCCATTATTTTCACGATATTTCAAACGATAACACAGAAAAGCACAATTTGAAGAGCAAAATAAGAAAACACATTAACATAGCACTGAAAATAATATCTAGTTAATTGCAAGCGCAGCTGCGAAATACACATACATGCGAAATCTACATGCGTGCCACAACTGTTTTACTGTACAACAATGAAAAACTACAATCACAAAGGAAATTCTCTCTATAATTACGCGCCAGCAATAAACAATAGCTACACTAATTACAGAAACTACAAGAAAAAAATCAGAAGATTCCAGTGAGGTATCCTTGGCAAAGAGGCGACATATGAAACGTCCCCTTAGAAAACTTAATGAATTATTGTACAAATAAAAACTCTTACATTATTTGATTTTCAAACAGCTGACCAGAACTGAACGTACTCAGAAATTTCGCTCTTTACCTATTTTGATCAACACTAAACTGACACAATATTTTTAGCGCAACGCAATCTGATTTTCAATAATCCCTACAAAAGAATGGCCCTTACTAACATTAACCTATACCTTTCACAAATAACTTACCTCACAAAAATCTTCGTTACTCGAACTACTGCCAGCTAAATAAAAGTTTCAAACCACTGAAGGCACTAACTACTAACAGGCATAGTTAGCAAATGAAAGATTTCGATAGAGAACAAACAATGTATTTACCTTAATAGTGTTCAAAAGTCATAATATATATATAGCAGTTCATGACATCCAGTCTTACAAATTTACTGTCTATGATGGACAGATCATCCGCTCTCAAAACTCCTCCATCTCTCTCCCCACATCCACCACTACTGGCGGCTCACCTCCAACTGCGCAACGCTACGCGCTGTTAACAGCCAACTTCCCAACACTACAATGGCGGATATTACTCCAACAATGCAAACCAACCACAGCCTTCACACAGCACAGTCAGTGATTTTCATATAGAGCGCTACGTGGCGTTACCAACATAAAAACGTAAGCCATCTCTCTCCCCACATCCACCACTGCTGGCGGCTCACCTCCAACTGCGCAATGCTACGCGCTGTTAACAGCCAACTTCCCAACACTACAATGGCGAATATTACTCCAACAATGCAAACCAACCACAGCCTTCACACAGCACAGTCAGTGATTTTCATATAGAGCGCTACGTGGCGTTACCAACATAAAAACGTAAACAGCCTACTTACAGTTCCTCTAACTGGGGGTACTAGCAGCATTGGTTTAATAAATACAATCTCCCAAAGAGTGAAGTGTTTCACCACGGTATCGCTTAGCAATTTCAAAATCGCTACAAGTGAGATTTTGCTAATCTCGAATAGGCTTGTCTGTTGGAATTCTGACAGGATATGTTCCAAGTATAGCAGGGTCACGTATTTTTCGCGAAATGACCACGATGAAAAATTCATAGAAATTAGAACTGAAACGAAAATTCATCGGCAATTCTTCTTCCCATGCGAAATTCGCGCATGTTACAGGGAAGGGGAAAAAGCTACCACAAGTAAGGAGCATGGAAGTTGTTGTAGTTGGAGCACATCCGATTTCCCTTTGTGGTTCTCCTCCAATTCGGGCTTTCGCTACATGTTGTATGACCACTCATTCGTCGTAACGTTAAAACCTAATCTCCATTTTTTTTTTGGGGGGGGGGGGGGAGAAATCGAATATAGTGACCGCCCAACAAAATGTGTTTCACTGAAGTATCATAAACAGCTCCCTGTCAGACACGGCATAACGAATAGCTCAAGGTCAAAGAACGAGACGCGACTGAAAGGACCCGTAATCAAATGTTGTCAGACGATAATTGCTTTGTCTCAAGCTAACAAATTATCCGCACTCAAACGCGACCTGGAAACGCCGTGCCTCAAGTCTCTTGGACGATGGAGTAATGAGAGGGCACGTGAAAGGCAGTTTTCATCACTGGAGAGCTCGCTAAAATTTCATGTGAACCCATTGTGGCGCTCATGGCCGCCGAGGCGAGCTTTTATCTTCGGACGATGTGCACAGCGTGAATTATTCTGCAGTGGCGCTCCGGCCCCGTGGCCGCATGTTGTTGCTCTCTGGTGATTTCCAGTATCCGCCCATTGTGAACGGCTCATCTGCAAATCAGCACTTCAATGTTGCACGCACCCGTCCGGACGAATGCGATGGCAATACCACGAGAGATGCGTCGCTAACAGAGGCGACGCGGCTTAAGCGTGCAAGTGAGGTACGCACATTTCTACGGCCGAAAGCGTACGCACGTATCGAAAGATACGCCATCACTAGTCACCAGAAAACCTAAAGCTTACGTCGCTCCTGACTTTTAGTAATAGGATAAATTATTTATGTCCGCAATCCAACGGTTCGATTTGACCTTTTAATAGATCTTGGAAAGTGTACAAGAAAATAGGATCACAACACTGTGGAGTAGCAATCGACAAACGCTTGCTACTTCACTCCAAACATCGTGTAATATCGACTAAACACAAATAATCGTAAGTTACTACTGAAGCAGTATTTTTAAATATGAATGACGGAAAGCTTCAGGACTTGCGAAAATTACCACGAAATGTGTATAGGTGGGCTCAGACGCAAGGTCTCTGGGCTACACAGCGAACGGATGGCAGACCACTAACAGTAAACTGTTACTGTTTATCTTACACACATTTAGATGATGTAATATGAACCCACTGAAAATAAATCCCAATTTCGCCTCATAAGTTGCAGTAACTGACGCATTCATGAACACGAGAGATATTTTTCCATGAAATTTCGAGCGAACTGCAGGATGTTGTAACTTCATGGAAGAGGGATAGTTTGCAATTTCACGCCACAGAAATTATCTGTCAATCTTTTTGCTAAAACTTAAGTGCAGAAGCTAACCAACCCTGTGGGTTGCACCCTTGTATCTTACCATGAACATCACCTGGATAATGTCCTCAATAAGCTACCTCTTCAAAAATAAAAATGAAAAACGAAAAAAGGCAGTTCTATGTTGCTGCTAACATATGGTATATTAATAAAAACAGTCTGAAATAGTAAACAAATCACTCTTCATAGACCTTGGACACTTCTTTTATTTAAGAGTATCGTTCAGTGTTTTGCAGACATAAAACATGCACAGCACACCATTGTCGATGTCTTCTTCCTTCTTCACGTCCTTATAAACATTCAAACGATGCCGCTTCAACTGTGCCTATTCTGCTTCTTGTCAGTCCATCCACATACGACTGACCCAGACTAATTGCTCTTCCGTCATTCCACTTATTTCTGTATTTGTTTCCGTAAATCGGTGAGCCGTAATCATCTCGGGCATATTTGCTGTGGTATTAGCGTCATCTCTTGTTCCTTTCACCTGTGTTTTCTCTTGACTTCTATTGCTTCTTCTCTGTTCTTCTTTGTACAAATCTTCCACAGTTTAAATTATTATGTCAGTTAGATGACTGCAAACTTTAAGCGATCGGCATTAAGTTACCCAGCGTACATTACGACTTTCCTCATAGTGAACTTCAAAATACTGATTCCTTCCCAATCCCTTTCCCAAAAACGTTCTGACTACAGTTTGTTATATTTCCAGTTAAATGGATGATTGTAAATCAAACTTAAATTATCATCTTTCCTGCTGTAAGAAAAGTATTTTTCCAAGAACATCTGATCACGTTGCAAGTACGATTAACTGCAGTCTTCTTAATTCAAAGATAAAAAAGTCTTCAAATTTATTCTCATGAAGTAACGAACTCTGACATTGTACTTCTGAATCTTGGTTCGGTTCCGTAACATCTGCTTCAGCTCTTCTGTAACAATAACCCACTCATAATCTGCTTATATCTTGTGCTTCAAAATACTTTTGTTATCCACTGACTTATCTGAATCCATAGCGATGTTGTTGGCATCAATTTCAGTACTATCACGATACGTGCATCCGCTACCCATTCCAACATCTAAGATTGCAGTAGTGATTATTCTTTTGACAGAATCAGAATTAGGTATCTCAGGTAATAAGTGACTATCTGATGTTGCTTTCAACTATGGCTGCATAGGTGTCGAAAATTGTCGATGAAGAATAAGAGCGAATCGTCATAAACATCAAGTTTCAATTCTTGTCTCTCTTCAAATATCTTCGCAATTTGCTCTCAACACTTCTCAAATACTGATCATAATTCTTCCTTTAATTTCTTCTTCAATTGCACCGCAATTTCGTTTTGACTTTTCTTTAATTCTTTTATTTCCTTCGTGTTTTGTATGGCTTCCTCTTTGCTTTCCTTTAACTCCTTTATATCCCTTCTGGCTTTCTTTTGATATTCCTTTATCGTCTTAAAGACTGCTGTTGTATAAAGCTGACTAATACCTGGATTCCACAGATGTTCATTTATACTACCAAGCGGGGACCCCTCAACTCTTCCCCTCTTTGAACCCAGTACTAAAGCAGTCTCCCTGTTTATCAAGCTGAGCTCATACAACAATATTTAGGAGTACTTGTGCTTTTTTTATGACATTTCTGCACTAGAAAGTCAGAAAATATATAACACTACCCTAGCTGACGTCGTCAACACAAAATACGTCACACTCCAAATAACGAAAAACGTTCCCCAACTGCAGTTATTTTAAACAACGCACAGTTGGCAACTATTGGTAGTTGTGCTGTAGTGTGATGCTGAAAACTGCATCCCGTGTGTGGTGGAGGCGGCAGCGGCGGTGGGCGGATTGATCCTTAACGTCCCACCGACGTCAAGGTCACTGGGTCACTGGAGATGAAACAAAGGCTCGGATTAGGGAGATATAGCGAAGGAAAGCGGACGTGAACTTTCAAAGGACCCATCCTGGCATTTACCTTAAGCGTTTTAGGGAAATCACGGAAGACCCAAATCAGGATGTTCTGAGGCGGCCGGCCGAAGTGGCCGCGCGGTTCTGGCGCTGCAGTCTGGAACCGCGAGACCGCTACGGTCGCAGGTTCGAATCCTGCCTCGGGCATGGATGTGTGTGACGTCCTTAGGTTAGTTAGGTTTAACTAGTTCTAAGTTCTAGGGGACTAATGACCTCAGCAGTTGAGTCCCATAGTGCTCAGAGCCATTTGAACCATTTTTTTTCTGAGGCGGATTGGAAGTGCCTTCCTCCCGAATGCGAGTCCAGTGTGTTGATCACTGGTCCTATTCGTTCGATGCATGTATCCCTTGTGTTGCCGAGATGGTTGTCTTCAACTGCTGCAATCCGAGATTTTGAAGATTCTTATCGACTCACACATGATTTAGTGGTGATGACACAGTAACATTTACTGTCTCTTCACACACACTCATTGCCCCATTGTTCATAGTTAGCTCTCATCAGTGCATACAACACCAAAGAGTACTTATACTTTCGCAGTAACCCAGATGTAATATTCCTGCTCCTGTCAAGGTCACAAATGACATCCCCACCTTTCGGTTAATTTAGTTATTCTCTCTGATTATTGACTCGAATGTGGGAGCCTTACATAGATAAAGTGGAAAATATTATCTTGAAATAATATCAGTACAAGTCAAATTACTCCATTAATTGTACATTTAGCATGTAAGACACCTCTCCAGTAACACCTAGGCTCATCCAGTTTTGTGTTAACAGCTAAAGTCGTTTCACATTCATTCTGAAGTAACCATTGCTACCTTCCCTTAGTACATTAATTTAACAGACAATCACAGATCATGGAAGCCTTTTCATTTACGTTCTAGTACAGTATGGAATACTGGCGAATATTTTCTCTCTTCTCATAGTGTTGCCCTCGATGTCTTGCTTTTGTGTATTTGTCAGTCTAAATTGTCCACTGTTTGGGCTGTGTAACCATTGCTTGTGGCAATGCTCTTTATTGTATCCATATCATTCCTCATACTGTTTCCTTCTAGATCAATAGAGTATACTCTGTTTAGCATGGACCTAAATGCAGCAAGTTTTTGTATGATGGGATGGATGGCATGATGACTTGTCCAGTGTTGTGTCTGTGTATGTGTGTTTTCTGTATATGCTGACTTATGTTTTTGTTGATGGTTGGTGATTTTAAGACCAGAAATTTATATGTCCTCATGTTATAGTGTGAATTTTATGTTTTTTATGGAGAGAATGGAATACTGTTAGTGGTTCCTCGATCACATGTTTTGTTGCATCAAATAGAAGCAAGGTATCATCAACATATCTCCAGTAATATATTATTTTACTTTTCAATTTATTGTTTTCATTAAAGGACCTACATTCCAGGTGATTGAGAAACATGTCTGCCTGAAAACTTGATATGCTACTGCCTGTGAAAGAGCCTAATTCTGTTGGTAATCTTTCCCATTGAATGTAACGTCAGTGTGAGAAAATATTAGCTGCAACATGTCCTTAACTTCTGATATTTCTGCAATTGACAATTTTTTATGTTTTATTAAGTTTTCAAAAATTATGTCTATTGTTTTTTCAGTTGGTACATTTGTAAATAGGTTAGTTACATCAAAAAAGAGGCAAACCTCTAACCTGCAAGAGTATTTATTTCTTTAATTTTAGTTGCTAATTCCTTTGTGTTCTTAACTATGTATGATTTTAGAAATGATAATTAATCTAAACCCTCAGCTCCCAAGAGGTTTTGTTGATATATCTCACTGGGGACAGCTGAAAATGTGTGCCCTGACCATAACAGGAACCTGGGTTCGAGTCCCAGTCGAGGCACACATTTTAAGCTGTCCCCATTGAGGTATATCAACAACACCTTTTGGGAGCTGAGGGTTTCGATTAATTATCATTTCTTTCTAGAGAAGCTGCATGGACATCATTGATATCTGTTCTTTCAGAACAGTTATTATCTTCATATAAGTATGATTTATCAGATGTATAGTACTGTTCCAGAATTTTGATTACCAACAGAATTAGGGTCTTTCATGGGCAGTAGCATATCAAGTTTTCAGGCAGACATGTTTCTCAATCATCTGGAATCTAAGTTCTTCAATGAAAACAATAGATTCAAAAGTAAAGTAATATATTACTGGAGATACGTTGATGGTACCTTGCTTCTATTTGATAGAACAAAACATGTGATCGAGGAACTACCAGCAGTATTCAGTTCCTTCCACAGAAACATAAAATTCACAATAGAACATGAGGACACATAAATTTTCTGGATCTTAAGATTACCAACCCTCAACAAAAACATATGTCAGCATACACAGAAAACACACATACACAGACATAACACTGGACAAGTCATCACACCATCCCACCATACAGAAACATGCTGCATTTAGGTCCATGCTACACAGAGTACACTCTTTTGATCTAGAAGGAAACACCGTCACGAATGATACGGATACAATAAAGAGTATTGTCATAAGCAATGGCTACACAGCCAAAACAATTGACAATTTAGACAGACAAATACACAAAAGCAAAACAACGAATGGTAACACTATGAGAGGAGAATAACTATTCACCAGTATCCCATACCTGGGCCCCACATCACAATAAATAGCTAACTTTTTCTAAAACAAATGGAACAGTTTCACTCTCAACTAATAATAAATTAGGAAACTTACTCATCCATAACATAAAATCGAATACGCAAACATACAACAGCAGTCGAGTGCACAAATTGTCATGCCCAAGTCGTCCTTCCTACTATGTAGATAAAACAGACAGAAACTTCAAAACTTGTTTTCAAGAATATGTTAATGCTTTCAGACTCAAACACTTTGAAAAATCAGTCATTGCACAACATATGTTGGAAACGAAACATGTCATCTAGAAAACAATAGGGTAGTATTGCATAGCGAAGCCAATGGGAAGATCCTAAATCTGTTAGAACAAATGGAGAGATACATCCACAAAATCACCAAACCAGAATCTATGTTAAATGAACACACAGACTTCGTGAACCACAGGTATTTCAGTAATTTTAAAGATCTGTTCTAAAGGTATTACCTGCATATGTCAACTGTTATCTGCATATGTCAATTTTTTAAAAAATTATATCTTTAACACTATGAAAAATTCATCTTTGACCACACCATGTAAAAAAATATCTGTGAAGTGTTTGCGAATGTGCCTCTTGAATGAAGTGATATCTTTGAAAACGATGGAGGAAAAAACTTATGCTGTAGCTAAAACGCTAAAAACGCTTTTCTTGGATTATTTGGTAAGTTTACACTATTCATCATCTCCACAATTTGGCACATATTTTCCGCGTTTGAAGCACCAATTTCATAACCTAACATCAAACCTTTTCGTGATAGGAACATGCATTGCATCTCATTCAAGAGAACAAATAAAGCATGTATTAAGACGAATTACACCTGAAGATGGACCCACAGGTTCCGAAACCCATCATGTACTGAATAAAACACGAAAAATTGTGACTGAAGGCGTTTTTCAATCCATGTCTTTAGTGTATGGAGTACAGTCACGTTTGAAGCTGTTAAAATATGGATAAAATTAAATTTATGTGATACTTCGAGAGAACAGAATTTCACTCACGGTTCAAAGAGTAAAGAGTCTTGACGTCATACCAAATAATTTCTATGGATACAGAAGGATAGGGTACGGCAAGTTATAATCGAGCTCGATAAGGCCCAAAAATCGCTGATACACCATACTGTTCGACCCACTGCGTGACTGCATAGGATACACAGGAAACTATGAACTGGCCACAATAATAAGCTATTGCTCTACTTAAAATTTGAGGATTTCATGAAATACTTGAGGAAATAGCATTAAATTCTACCGCTGCACACACTCCTATTGTGTCTGAACAAATTTAAATAGGACTTCTCAGAGAGTATCGGTATGAACATTTACGTTGATTTTTAAGTAAAGGTACTCAACACAAAAATGTTGTCTTCGAAAAAATAGTACTTCACTGAATCCGACGTGTCATATTACTTTTCTTTTGGAGGAAGACGGAAATGATATTTACCAAATGGGTTACTGATGCGAATTTCAGTCATTGCACTTCATATCACTCAGCTTCAAAACGTACGTCGGTACTGAGTTTTAGTTACATAGTTTTCATTCATCCCACAATTAGTTTCTTTTCCTATTTAATTAGATTCATGCACTTTTTCAAATTTGGCATTTCGTGAAGGTTAAAGTTTTATTTCACGACACTATTCACATGCATAGCATTGGGTCAACCAACCGTCAGATTTGCTCAGCAGCTGAAATCTGAAGTACAGGTTTCATGACAAGAAGGTTTTTGAAAGCTTTCTCGCATTTTGAATTTTTTTTTCGAAGTCTTACTGTACTTACTACAAACTAGGCATTAATTCTAACCCTGTTAAAGTTTCAATGACGTTAATCTTTTGTACATGCTCTTCTAACACTTCAAGCCTATCTAACTGTGGTATTATTATTTGATTATTGAGTAGTGCATCTAATGTAACACAAACCGTTTTTCATTGCTACTTTACATTTTGGGCGCTCAGTTATTCCTAATTCTAGCATTGTTTTTATTTTTGGTTTACTGCTTCACTCTTGGCAATAGTACAGGGTAGAGCTTTAACTTTGAATGCATCTTGCGGTTTAATATGAAAGCGATACTCATAGTACCCTTGTTTCCCTTTGGTTTAAGCAGTACCTCGTTTAATCAGTGCTTTCTCCAACTTGTCCGTTAATGTTTGCAACCTCTACTTAAATTTTCCTTTTGTATTTACATCTCTTTGAACTTATTAAAGCTGGGCTATTCTTTCCTCACTGTTCGCATTCTAATATTGTCAAAGATGTACTGTGTGGCTCATTTCCTTCGAATCTCCATACCTTTTCTTCATTATATTTTTTTCTGTTCCCATTAACTGTCAGTGAAATCTAACATTGTCCTGCTTTCTACTAGCTAACCCACTCCTGTTATTAAAGTGATAGTACCAACGTACTCACAGTATTCATTGTACCTTGGACTTTAAACCATATGAGAATTAACATATATAACGGTTACTTCTGATTCTATAAGCTGTAACAACGGTAACACTTTATACTGGTAATTGTATAATCCTTATATTCTATTTCAATGAAACAAGAAAGAAATAACAGAAGAAATTACGAAAATCAATAGCAACAACTGGACAGAACTGTCAGAAAAAATAAAAGAACTGATGAAATTGGGACAGACACCAAGAAAAAGGAAACACCGATGGTGGAACATGACATGTGACAGGGCCATAGAAGACAGAATACAAGCCTGGAAAAAATTTAACAGCCATAAAACACAAGAAAAATGGAAGGACTTCAACAGGATACAGAAAAACACTTCAAAAATAATCCGAAGAGAAAAAACCGGCTACGAAAACAGCAGATTGAAGGAGATAGAAGAAGACTTCACCAGAAACAACACACGAAATTTTTACAGAGTATTCAGAGAAAATATGACAGGATATCAGCCACCAAGCTTATGCTTCAAAAGACAAGATGGAACACTGGAGACAAATCCGAAGAAAAACTGTG
This sequence comes from Schistocerca nitens, assembly GCF_023898315.1. Classification (NCBI taxonomy): domain Eukaryota; kingdom Metazoa; phylum Arthropoda; class Insecta; order Orthoptera; family Acrididae; genus Schistocerca; species Schistocerca nitens. Next base: position 313,672,522 of record NC_064621.1, on the reverse strand, counting down.
AAATATTAGCCAGATACTTTTACACGTTACTTAACTGTGATAAACCAAAACAGAGATTACAGTTTACAATACCAGAACCCAACCGGGACTCCGAACCCCCAACATATGAAGAAATCAGAAAATAATAAAATCATTGAAAAATAACAGAGCACCAGGTGAAGATGGACTGATTGCAGAGATCTGGAAATTAGACCATGAAAACATTACACCCAAAATTTATAGTATAATCAAAAATATCTGGGAAACAGAAAAGATACCAGAAGAATGGAAGTCAGCCCTAATACACCCCCTTCACAAGAAAGGAGACAAAACAGACCCTAATAACTATAGAGGAATTTCGTTACTGCCGGTGGCATACAAAATTCTATCAAAAGCTCTGTTAAATCGCCTAGAACCTCAGATAGATCCACAGATCGGAGAATACCAAGGAGGGTTCAGGAAGGGAAGATCATGCAGTGAGCAGATCTGGTGTTTGAGAACATTATTAACAACGAGAAAGTCCAGAAACACCACAGTAACATTTGTTGATTTCAAGAAGGCTTACGATTCCATAGACAGAGAAACACTTTTTAATACACTTGAAGAAATGAAGGTAGACAATAAGACCAGAAAACTAATTCAGGAAACATTAACAAATACAAAGTCCAAAGTGAAGTTCATGGGCGAGATCTCAGAATCTTTCGAAATCAAGACAGGATTGAGACAGGGAGATGGCCTGTCAACCATTTTATTTAACGCTGTTTTAGAGAAAATAATCAGGACGTGGGACAAAGGAGTCAATGGGGTAAAGATGGGGAGAGAGAAAAATAGAACCGTCAACATAAAATGTCTGGCCTTTGCCGACGATATAGCCATCATTACAAATGACAGAAAAGAAGCCAGAGAAGCCATAGAGAAATTGAATGAAATCGCAGCCAGAACAGGACTACAAATATCATATGAAAAAAGCCAGTACATGGACACAAAATCTACAGACTGAAGCCCATTGATAACAAAGTACAGAAAGATAACACAAGTAGAAAGTTTCAAATACCTGGGAGAGATTATACAGAAAACAGGACTGAATTCAACAGCCAATGAAGAAAGGGTTAAAAAACTACAAAAAGCACACAGACTTACATGTAACCATTACAATAAAAGAAATATTTCCGTCAATGCCAAATTAAGACATTACAAAACTGTAGTCTTACTGGAGGCCTTGTATGCCTCAGAAACAACAGTAATCAGAGGAAGAACTAAAATCAAGGAAATGGAAAAGCAAGAGAGGAAAATTCTAAGAAAGATCTATGGGCCAGTTCAGAGACAGGGGATCTGGATAAAGAGAGCAACAAAGGAATTGTACAAACAGGCAGAGACAATTACAGACAATATCAGAAAAAGAAGGGCAAAATTCTATGGGCACATTCATAGGATGAATGAAAATATGCTGACCAAGAAGATTTTTAACATAGTGGTGACGAATAAGGTGAAAACTAACTGGGTAAAGGAAACCATGGAAGACCTCAAAAATCTAAACATCTCCACAGAAGAAATATCAAACAGAGGAAAATACAGAGAAAAAATCAACAAACAGAAATTCGAAGAAACACCAAAAGAGAAGAAATCAGGAAAGAAGTGGACAGAAGAGAGGAAGAAGAAACACAGGGAATTTAAGAGAGGTTTTTGGGAAGAGAAAAGAAAGAGACAGAAAAAACTGCCATGAATTTGAAATGTACCAATTTATGTACCATTTTGTCATTGTCAATATTGATTGTGTTTTAACGCTCTCCTTAATCGGGAATTAACGATAATAATAATAATAATTTCATTTTGTCATGTAAATCCACGAATAAATCCGTAATTCTCACGCTTTGCATGCTAACTTAAATAGATCGTTGGCAGTCTGCTTTTTCATCATATGTATGTTCATCCATTACTGCTTCCTTAATATTGTCCTACTATCACATCCCAGAAATTTCTTACGTGGTCGATCACATTCAACTGTTCAGAGGTAGATCAGATGTGAACCCTCCTCTAATATGCCTGCGACTCATGAACACCATCATCCGATTTTGACTATTCTGATACTCTCTGTCTCTTCCACGGTAACTTCCTATACTTATGCCCCACCGAAATGTGACTCTCCCTCTTTTAGGTGGGCTAAGTCTAGTTGCCGTTGTCTATTCTCTTCCCAGCTGCAACACATATCATTGCTATCCATGCCACTACCTCGTCATTATACCTGCCTGTATTCCACCTTTTGGTTCTCCACCCTCCCTGCCCTTGTCTGTAGCCAGATAGCAATTCTTAAGTGCATGCAATGCGTTACTGATGCCCACTTTGTTAATGCTAATTAGTTTTTCCTCTTCTGACATTGGGAATGCCAATATTATAATATCAATAAAATCGGATTCTTGACATGGTGAGTGAAGAACATGTTGGAAAAATTATTTGTAACTACCACAGACGCTAGTGGTGACACTTCTACATTCAAATATTTCACCCCAGAGACTATTCTGTGTGCCACTAGACCAGTATTGATTAAGAAAAGCATGCACAAGTTCACCATATATTTTACATCTATTAATTACACCTTTTCACAAGGACGCAATGTTCCATTCAAATACAGTAGCAATCCACTTTTTTCTGTGTCATTCCAGGCACTGTTCAGGAATTATGCCCTCAAACTGTCGAATGAATTGTAAGTGGTGAATTTAACTTTTCTTTTCTTTTTTTTTTTTTTAGCAATGGAGGGATGTGTATGCACTAAGATGAATCGGCAGAATTGTCTACTCTAAAAGTGCCTTACCGCCTTTCTTGATCATATTAGGTTTCTGATCATTGTTTAATTTCGTTTTCTAAGTGACACAATAAGTAACATCTTGTATTTACGGGAGTATTTCAATCCTTTCTTCGATATCTCTCAGTTTAACATGAATCACTTTTGGATTGTCTGTACATTTGGATTCTACATTGGGAACCTTACACCCAAGTTTACATTGTGCATTCATAACAGCTGCTACTTTTGTTTGCTGTTTTTGATGTCTTTCTTTACGTGTCATAATAGCTTAAGTTTGTAAGTTGGTGATTTTACGAACCTGGTACGTATTTCACTACTATGAACGACCTTAAGATCAAGTTGCTCCTGATGGCCCTAATTTATCTTTAATTTTATTCTGACACTCATTTGAACTTATAATCCCTTATTTTTTTCTGTACATTTCTTCCTGATAATTTTATCAGTTAACATATAACATCAGTTTTCGTAACCTTGTGATCTAATGCCCTGCAGTTATTCTTAATTTCATCATGACCTACAATGACCATTATTGTTTTATCTTTATATAATTTCTGTTGTTTTGGCCTGCCACTAACTACTGATGGATTCTTGATGAAGTTTTTGTTATTGATACTAATGACTTGTATTGATTGTGTTTCATTATATTCCTCAGTATTATCTTCGAAATTTTCAACTCACCGGGAGCCGTGGCTTAACCTGTGCAAGTCATGTGTCAGCTCATTTGAAATGTTGACATCACATTCTTATCTCTGGCGTATTCATTTAGATTTGCCGTGGCAGAGCCAGATACGACAGAATATGTAGTTACAGTGCAGTCATGACTGACAGAAACCATGTATTCATGTACATTACTGTACAGCCTCGATTATTCAAACGTCTGTCAGCCGGACGATCGCTAAACCGTAGTTACCAGCTTGTGGGTACCGCAATCCCCTTACTAAGGCGTTCCCACTCCTCGCTCCCCTGCTCCACGCACCAATGCCGAGTTTCAGACAATAGTAACCGTTTGTTCTCTGTTACTAACACGTTATTCAATTTTGCCTCATAAAGTAACTTGCGATACAAGATGTCTAAAAGTAAACATGTAGTCTTTTTCCATGAGTTAAAAATACCGAATTAATAGAGGGTTAGAGGAAGGTTAATCTGCAGCCAAGTTATCTAATGAGCACAAGATCATTAAATCTTTAATTTACGGATATAAAAAAGAGGATGAGCATTACAAATTTTATATCTGAGCTTGATTCAAGTGACAGATCTACATGACGTAGAACTACAAAGCTCGTCTCCAACATGAACCTAGTAGATGCTGTTCACGAGTGGTTTACACAGTGAGTACCTATGAAAAGGCAATTCAGTTTCATGAACGTCTTGGAGGGTAGTCCAATTTTAAAGAAAAAAGTGGCTGGTTAAAATGCTTTAAGTATAGACTCGACATTTGTGAGCTTCAAATACGATGATAAAAACTGTGTCTGACTCTTCAGCAGCTGATTCTTTCAAAACCATAGTAAGGGACATATTTAAGAAGGAATATTATGATACAGTAAACGTACAACGTTGACGAAATTTAACTCAACTGGAAAGTTCTGCCAAGAAAACTCTTCCTTTATATTCTGAATTAGAGACGCGTAGAACAAAATTAAGTAACGATCGTATTACCGCTTTAACGGGGCTAATGCTACTGGTAGACAACGATTATCTATACTCGTCATTGCTAATAGTAAGAAACTGCATTGTTTCTAACATATTAATATATTTGCATTGCCTTTTGTTCACACCTAACAAACACCTGAACGGATAGTATGATTTTCAAGAAATAATTGTGGGCGTTTCTTGTACCCTCCGTAAAAGCTCATCAATTAAAGAACGGCGAAAAGTAGAAAACATTACTGTTCCTTGACCACGCACCATCTCATCCACTACGTGAAACCTGCAATGAAAAGGATGAGTTCATAGAAGTCATGTCTCTTCCACCTAACACAGCCCTCTATTACAGCCCATGAATCAAGGCGTAATTGAGATTTTCAAACAGTCCTACAGAAAAGCGTTATTACGTAAGTTGTTCTTCGAAATATAAGAGGAGGGGGAGGAAAGTTTGTTAAGAAATCATAAAGATATTGATTTGAAAGATGTGCCCTGTATGATTCCAGCAGCATGGGAGAGTGTAAAGGAACGGTATTGGGGGAAGTTATCAGTCTCAATGAAAATTACGAACGGAATGATGTATCCGAAATGCTCAAGATGTCAAAAGAACTCAGCTGCTATGAACTGATGAAGAAGATGTTCAAGAAGGGATAACTGTTGACGATGCTGGTCCAGGGCACTAAATCACGTAGGATAATGAAAGTGTTAAAATCGTCACTGATGAAGTTGGCGCAACCAACATCTCATCAACTAGTGGTCCAGGAAATGAAGATGAAAAATAACGGCTGCTTCTGAAGCCAGTGTATGGCTCTAAGAACTGTGGGACCTAGCATATGAGATCATCAATCCCCTGGACTTAGAAGTACTTAAACCTAACTAACCTAAGGACATCACACACATCTATGCCCGAGGCAGGATTCGAACCTGCGATCGTAGCAGCAGCGCGGTTCCGGACTGAAGCGCCTAGAATCTCTCGGCCACAGCGGTTTGCGCTTCTGATGCACTTATGTGTTTAGAAGTTGTCTTTCGATGTATTTGTGGGACGGCGGCTAATAATCCAATGGTCGTTACTTCGCTATGTAGTCATGAAAAGACTCTTAAATTGTCTGTGAATTTTTTACACCTAACTTCGTCGTTTACAAGAGCCTTAAAAACTACCTCCGCGGTCAGCCAGAAATCTATGGATATTACGCTAACGATAATTTCCAGTCTGAAAGTCTATCTTCCTCGTTGTTCCCACTGAGAGAAGATGTCCCTACTTCCTACTTACTCAGCAGGATCAGGAACTAAGATTAAATAAAATTTCTAATTTTTAACTGATTGAAATATTCTGTAAAAGTTCACACACACGAAGTATAATAATGTCCCAGTAATAGTAATAGTAGTAATATCTCTATCGGAAACAGCACTATTAACTGTTCCGAGTAACTAGTAAAATGGTCTAACGCCCTGGCTTCTAATCACAAAATGTTAATTTTTCCCCTTGGAAGTTGAAAATAATTTCTACCATTTTCCACGTGGTTTTGTCAACATTACGGGCGCAACACAAGCAATTATTACTTCCGTGAAATCCAAGCAATCCAGGACGGTATACAGTCCTCGCGAGTCCACTTCCTACTTTCACCGAAAACGTGTTCCGGTCTGCTGAGCTCTGACGTCATCCGAAGCAAAACGCACACAGGCATTTCACGTAAGCGAATAGACTGAGAGCTAGATGTGAAGTGCCTCTTCCCACTGCCTCTCTCGTTGTATTTGTGTAGCGGGGTAGCGGACCACCAAACGGAACGTCTACTATCAACCGCCCTTGAAACTGGTAGTAGAATCTGAATGATGCCTTCCTCGGACACGTTTTAATTAATAGCTCTGTCGTTTAAGAATTTATAATCCTCTTAAATTTTATATGCACAGAGTTAGGTTTCCTTTGATTACTGACGAAGTTCTAGGTCGACTGCATTTAAAATCAGCTGGCAAGAATTACTGGAACAGAAGTGGCATCAGACCGTGACCGCTTAACTGCTTCTTTAAGATTCCTTGTAATCATTATTATTTACAATATACAGTCTTTAAAACTAGCACTGCTGTATTACTGCATGAATATAATAGAGTGCTGTGATTAGAAATTTTTAATACAAATAGAAATGACACTTAATGTACCATGAGTAAGGGCATTTTCGTCCCAAATTTGGTTTTTAGTAAATAATTTGAAAACTAATAGAGTTACCTCACTGGTGTCACGTATTTAATGTCGTTACATGATACGAGTTTTCAACATTCTGAGTCTAACACTTAGTGGGTTCAATTTTTCCTAAAAAGGCCTATTTTAACATAAATATTGCTATACTCATTTTGGGAGTTGTAACTTTCAATTCATAATCTGAACAGTTTTTAGCTTTATAGTTGTATTATTCCGCACCACTTACGTTTTTCTTAAGTCGATGAATGTTGCCTAACACATTCATTTTGAAACTTTACGATATTAACGTTGATATACTGAAGCATACACTGACGACGTTTGGAAAAGTTATATCAATATTTAATCTCACTTTTAAATTATGGTGCAATCCTTTGCAAGTTAAGCATTTGCGCGTTATGATGACATGACGCTGGTAGTAGTGAACTGGAGTAAGCCCCATCACACGAGATCGCCTCTGTGCCTCTTACAATGATACGGCGCTTGCTTCATCTCAGATGATGAAAGCGACCAGCATCATACCTGTCCTGGGAGACGTGCGTTACTTATCTGCGCGTAAGAGGGTAGACTTCCCCGCATGTATAGCACTTATTTTTTGTTTAATAATCTTTACCGCATGTATTCGCACTGTACATGCCATTTTATTAAAAAAACCGATTCATGTTATTATTAATATGTAAATTTTATACTATTAAATTTGTGGAAATTTTATACTATTAAATTCGTGGATGAAAATATACTGTTCGATTTTTCGAATCGAGCAGTTTTCAGAATACCCATTCGAGCATTTAGTTCGGATATTCGACGCTCTACTGTATATGTAATCTAATTATTTGTAACTTGTAACCGATCTGAAGAGCCATCCCCGCCACAGTTAACTAGCAGTCTTTTCCTACTTCTAAGAAGGAATGTTCTTTCGCCTCCACGTGTAATTTTTCAAATTAAAACGATTACCAAAATTTATTCACAGCTTCCTATGTACCGTAATGACCACATCACACACTTTCACTATGCTCCACTCAGATTTGTCTACCAATCACTGAACTACACCATGTAAGCAGAACAACCACTCCAACGTGCCCCTACCATCTTGCTCCCGTCACATAGATCTCACTACAGTTTGGTGCAATGGTGCCGACTTCAACTCCTGTAATACTACAAGGACTTTTTTTACACACTTTGTATAGCACTACAGTGTGTTTCGTTGACTTCTGCCAGTTCTTCTTTGTAGACTTCTGCGTTGCGTGGTTCAATTAAGTGGTGAAATGGGTGTGGACATTAAGTTAGGAGTGTAGGTCTCACGTGGAGCGTGTAGTGGGTAAGTCCCTGCAGTCACACTATCCTCAGTGCCCTGGGTGCCTCAGATGGATAGAGCGTCTGCCATGTAAGCAGGAGATCCCGGGACATTTTCAACTGTCCCCGTTGTTGTATATCAACGCCTGTCAACAACGAAGGGTCTTGATTCCCATGCCATTCTAGAGTTCTGCATGGAGATACCATCTTCATATAATTACGGCTAACTGGCCATTGACTTTCTTCTTTTGTGCGGATGCACACATATTGCCCAAACACTTATGGGACTCTGTAAGATTGTCTGCCGCGAGAAATGAGTGTAATGGTTCAAAATGTCTCCAAGCACTATGGAAATTAACATCTGAGTTCATCAGTCACCTAGAACTTAGAACTACTTAAACCTAACTAACCTAAGGACATCACACACATCCATGCCTGAGGAAGAATTCGAACCTGCGACCGTAGCAGGCGCGCGGTTCCGGACTGATGCGCCTACAACCGCTAGAGTGTAATGAGCAGGGGCACTACGAATGTAGTGTGTGGACATGAAGTTGAGAATGTCGGTCTAATGGGGAGCGTGCAAGGGATAAGACGCTGCAGTAGCACTATCCTCTGTGCCCTCGGTGGCTCAGATGGATAGAGCGACAGCGATGTAAGCAGGACATCCCGGGTTCGAGTTCCGGTCGGGGCACGCACTTTAAACTGTCCCCGTTAAGGTATATCAACGCCTGTCGACAGCGTAGGGTCTTGATTTGATTATCATTTCATTCTAGAGCGCTGCATGGTCGCTAATCTTCATAAAACTCGATCTTCATACACGTGAATGGAACCGGAAAAGGAGAAAATAATAAATGTGCACCAATTGCCCTCTGTCATAGACCTGTAGGAGGACCTTGTTTACACTTACAGTATATAACGTTCTCCTAAGATATTACCTGCTTCCTTTTTTCGCCTAAATTGGTGTGACAAATATAAACATAGAACTAACAGCATAAAGTGAAGTAGTACTGACGCAGATAATTTTTCAGAATGATGAAATTACTCTTAAATGGAAGTAATAAGCAATACCCATCACGTAATATCCATCTCGTAAACTACGCTTTAAAAGGGCGAAAGTGAAAGGAAAGTAGCATAATTATAAACATTATCTACATATTTGGTGATTAGTAGCAGAGACATCATAAATCATCGTATTTTTTTCTGTTATGCACTATGCTTTAACAGCAGTTCACCACAGTCTGGCGGATATAATGACTGAAATAGCATCTGTTAAACGGTTGCTTTTGGGTTCTACTCCATTCCTAAGTAAAGTGTCAGCAAATGTAAGGGAATGTGTGCCATCTCTTGATATTATTACACAACACCTCCAGCACAACATGGAGTACAAAGGATATTGTATGAAAATTAGCCGCCGTTGCTTTGCTGGACCTAGTGACGATTCAGAACTCTGTTTAGTAAGGACGAAAAAAAAAAAATAAGTGGAAACCTTCTCCCCCTCACTCCCTTAAACGAAGGAGTATCAAAAAGACTCGAACTGTCTCAGGTTGCAAGAAAGTACTTTTATAACAAGTTTGTTTGCGTGGCCATCCTCGCAGCAAGCACAGCTATGTAAATACACGTTGTTACAAGCACAATGTTCGAACAAACAGCTATATCTAGTGCCAAAAAATTATAGTACACCACAAAAAAGAACGAGGAACATGGTGAACAGCGTGAAAAATTTCCGAACCCACCAGATGAGAGAAATCGCAGATCACAGCAAACTATCCCCCAGGAGATGCATATAGCAAGGAAAAGGCGAAACACGTCTGGGAAAAATAAATTAAGCTGCAACAAGAAAAGGAGTCTTTATTTGCAAAGCAAGGACATTTATACATTATCATCTTCAGAAATATCGCTTTATAAAGCAACATAGCGCCCTAGGCATTTCTGCCATTGCTGAAATGTGGCTTGAAAGTCTTCTGTCTGTAGAGTGTTAAGCATGTTTTGCGACTCAGGCTGGATGTCCACTTAACATCGAGCATTCACGGCCAGTCACCCGTAACGATCCTCAAGGTGAAGGAGGGATGAGTCGTGGTACACTGACGGCGGTCTAGGCAGACTTCAACGCGATGTTCCTGCTGTGGCCTTCTCCACCAGACAACACAGCGCCTAGAGTATCAGCAACCCAACTGACAGCCTGCAGCTGCGGGTTGCCCGCTTCGCAGGATCACCGAAGCTCTACACAACCGACAGGATATATTGATGGATGGCCACAACAACAACAACAACATAGCAAAGACACCAGCAACCACCAGGGGCCACTACCGGCCCACAAAAACATAAGGAAGAGGTCGCTGCAGATCCCGGAACTATTTTCACACGTCAAACCACGTGATGGAAAATCGTTCTGAGGTACTTGTCCGCCGAAGTGCTATAGAGGGTGGCGCTCGGCCACACATCGACAGTGCATCGACCGCCAGCAGATATGGATAGCTGCTGCCCCGGCAGCCCAGCTTGGATCTTCTCGCCGATCTCTGGATTAGGCTTGGTATATCGGAGAAGTCTCTGGCGGAGGCTAGTAGGAAATTATTTCAGTTGATTTCTATATTATTCTTATATGTAGTTGTGATTCGAAGATGGATCTCTGTTTTGTGTTGGTGTTATGCTTGGAGAATTTGTTTTGGTTAATTGAAGAGTCCAATAAATTGTTTTCGGACTTTGAACGTTAGTTTCTTCTGCTTACGCAAACATATCAGTGGCGATGAGTTGGTTCATAGTTTTCACGCGTTTGTTGCTTGTTTCCTCCATGGCAGAGGATATTTCGGGACTCGATCAGTAATCGGCATGCTTCCTTGCCCTTTTATCAAGTATGCAGAAGACGAATGAACTTATTATTCAGCAACTGCGGGCTCTGTCCGCTGTCTCCTGTGGGTCTCAGGCACCGAGTGCTCCACCTGCTTCCCTGCTTGTGGGGCTGCGGGCGACGCCTCCCGCTTTTCCTAAGTTTGATAAGTGTTTGGAGCCTTGGGGCAATTATGTAGCACAGTTGGAACAACATTTTTTGGTGCATGACGTCGTTGGCGACGTACAGAGGCGCGCGTTTTTCCTTGCCTATGTCGATCTGGAAATATATCATCTGTTTCAGCAGTTGCGACCCAACACAGAGCCACACGCTCTCTCATGCAAACAGTTGACTTTGAGTTTGTTGTAGTATTTTGATTCTCAGGTCCACTTGGCAGCTGCACAGCACAAGTTTTTTTGTTGTCAGAAGCTCCCCTCCCAATCTTACAGGGAGTGGATTGCCACACTTCAAGGCCTCTCCTGGGACTGTCGGTTTTTTTGTGGTAACCCATCGTGTAAACAGTTGTATGGTTCAGCGCTCATTCGGGACATGCTTCTCGTACATGCTCCAGATGACTCCTTGCGGACCAACCTTCTTAAGTTGAAGGATCCATCGTTGGATACTTGCTTAAATGTTGTCCGCACTCATGAGCAGTCTACTCGTTCGTCAACCGAGTTGTTTCCCCCTGCACAGGTCTTTGTCGCACACCCATCGCGGCGCCAGTACGCCTTACAGGCGTCTCGCAGGTCCCCCTGTCCAAAGGCCCTCACCCATTCCCGCATCCAGGGGCCGCGGCCGCTCCACCACTAGTCCAGCTGCCGCTATGGCGGCGTCAGCCGCCCCAGCCACAACAGCGGCAATGGTTAGCGTCCTGTTGGCAATGTTTTATTTCGCACCAGCGAGCTGCTTGTCGGTTTCGACGTGTGACCTATTCGGCCTGCGGAAAACAGGGCCACAAGTGGAGGTGTGCCTGTCGTCCTCTCGTCCTCTCCGATGCTCGTGGACCACACGTCCGTCGACCCTCCCGACTCTCTGGAGGACGACTCCATCCCTCCTCCACAGATTTCCTTTGTGCAGTCCGTCTTTCCGCCTTCAGCGGCAGCAATCACACTGACGGTACAGGTTGATGGCGTCCACCTCCTGTTTCAGCTGGATATAGGGTCTTCCGCCACCATCATCGATGCTGACTCCCACCGTCGTTTGGGTTCCCCACCTCTGCGTCCTTTTCATGTGGCCGTGTGGAGCTACAGTGATGATGTCATTAACCTCCAAGGGTGGTTCTCTGCTTGGGTCCAGTACCGTTTGCATGATGTTCAGGCTCAGGTATTGGTCCTCTCTGTGCCCACGGCCACGAACCTATTGGGCATGGATCTTTTCCCTTTATTGGTCTTGGAGATCCATGATTCGTAGCCAGCGGTCCAGTCTCTTTCGGCGGGTGACCACCTCCAACAACTGTTGCAGGAATTCCCTGATGTTTTCTCCACCCTGTCTCCAGGGGTTTCAGGGTTTGAGGCCCACATCTAACTCCTTCCCTTGGCTGTCCTGAAATTCCATAAGGCTCACTCGGTTCCTTTTGCCCTCCATGACAAGTTATGGCAGGAACTTCAACGCCTTGAGAATGACGGCATCCTCAGCCCTCTTCCCCATAGCTGAGAAACCGAATGGGTCCTTGCGTGTTTGTGTGGATTTTAAAGCCACTGTCAATGCTCAGTCTGTTATCGATTCTTACCCCATCCAAAAGGTTCAGGACATTTTGTCGAAATTGGCTGGCGGCAAGGTGTTTGCCAAAATTGACCTGAGGGGTGCGTACCTCCAGTTACCTTTGGATGAACCGTCCAAAGATCTTTTGGTCATCTCCACTCCTTTTGGGCTTTTCCGCTATAACCGCCTTCCTTTTGGGGTCGCTAGCTCTCCTGCCATTATTCAGCACTATCTGTAGTCCGCGACGAAGGACGTTCTGGGTACAGCGAACTACCTGGATAACATCTTAGTCACAGGCACTTCTGTCCCAGACTTGGCCCGGAACCTCCGCCACCTCTTCTGTTTCCTCCAGGCTGCTGGCTTACATTGCAACAAGGAGAAGTGTCTTTTTTTTGTGCCTCAGGTGACCTACCTCTGCCATGTCCTCAGCGCCTCCAGCATTCGCCCCACACCACAATATATCGAGGCCATCCAGCGGCTGCCGCCTCCGCAGGACGTCTTCTAGCTCAAGTCCGTCTTGGACCAGCTTAACTACTACCGCCGTTATATTCCGAGCGCCGCGGCCATGGCAGAATCTCTCCACCGTCTCCTTCGGAAGAACATTGTCTGGGACAGGTCTCTGGCTTGTGATAGGGCGTTTCCCCTCTAAAGGCGGCTCTCCTGATGCCGGCTTGCCTGGTTCCGTACAATCCCACATTGCCTCTCATATTGGCTGCTGATGCGTCTGACTACGGCATCTAGGCAGTGCTGTCTCACATCATCGACGGGGTGGAGCGCCCAGTGGCTTTCGTCTCGAAGATGCTCTCTCCGGCTCAGCAGAACTACAGCCAGATCGAGAAGGAAGCGTTGGCGATCATATTTGGCTTCAAGAAGATCCACGATTTCATATATGGTCGTCGGTTCACCTTGTACACCGACCACAAGCAGTTGGTTTCGTTATTCATCTCTACATCCGCCATCCCCACTCGGTCTGCTCGCTGGCTCCAGCACTGGGCTCCGTTCCTCGTTGGTTATTCCTACAGCATCCTGTTTTGGGCCATGGTGCTGCATGCCAATGCTGACCTTCTATCTCGCCCACTGATTGCGGCTGACCCCAATTTCGACGCCAATCCCATGGCTTGTTTCCACCTGATGCTGCTGAATTCGACGCCGCTACTGTCTAGCCCTTGGATGCCAAGCCAGTTTCCCGTCACATAGCCGAGGAGCCTACCCTCTGGACTTAGCTGCACTATGTCCAACATGGGTGGCTGATGAAAAGCCATCACCTGCTGTCTCTGGAGGTCCACGCTTATTGGCACCACCGCCGGGACCTCACTGCCTGAGATGGTGTCCTCCTCATCTCGGGAGATGCAGATCGTTGGAGGGTGGTCTTGCCTTTCTCTCTCCACCAACGTGCCTTAGAACACCTTCACGTGGGACACTGGGGTGTTGTCTTGACCAAGCAGCTGTCGTGCCAACATATCTACTGGCAGGCGATGGATGCTGCAATTGTGCGCATGGTGGCTTCCTGTCCATTGTGCAAGCAGCAGCAAGCGGTGCCACGCACCGCCTCATCCCATGGACGGATGCTCCTTCTCCATGGTCCTGGTTACACCTCGGATTTTCCAGGCTGTCCTGATCGATGCTGGTAGCAGGTTCCCTTACATCTCCCGCGTGACCTCCATGATGTCCGCACAGACCATCCAAGCATTTTCCCACATTTAACAATTGAGGGTCTTCCAGAGATGCTGGTGACTGACAACGGCCCTCAGTTTACCTCGGCAGAATTCAAGGCTTTTTGCACCACCTTGGGAATCTGTTTGATTCACACTGCTCCTTTCCACCCAGCGTCCAACGGATTGACCGAACAGTTCGTTCACACCTTCTAGGTCCAGATGTCCAACCTGCACCCTCTCAATTCCATGGAATATGCCCCTAATGTCTTTCTGTCTTCTTACCGCTACACCATCCAAGAGGGGTCTTCCCCGGCCAGAAAACTTTATGGCCACCCTCATCGCTCTGCCTTGTCCCTCCTGTATCCCCCTTCACCCTGCCCAGCGCCCCCGCACTCGCCATGGCCACGTTTCTGTCTGCAGCATCCAGTCCGGGCGCTGGTCTTCACCTGCAACAGTTCCCAGTGGGTGACCGCCCTGATATCGGCTCTCCTCGGTCGGGCGATGGCGGCTGTCGTCCTCAACGATGGGTCTGTCTACAGGAAGCATATCAATCAGCTCTGCCCTCGTTGTGGACTCAGCCCGCTCCACCGCCCCCGCAGTTGCAGCCTGATCGCGGGGGGCGGCCCCCCTCCCCCCTCCCGCCCTCCCCCCTTCCCCCCTCCCCCCCCCCTCCGCAGTGCTCCAACCACATCCGCCGCCGTCTCCGCTGCCTCCATCACCTCCGACTCCGACTCCACACCCGCCATCGTCTCCACCGTCTCCTGGGTCACTGCGTGCGGTCGCTCGTGAGGTGGACCCTACACCCATGGACGTGGATGCCTTGTCCGGGCCAGGATTCTTCTCTCCCGCCGACCCGGGGCCGGACATCGACATGGGCTGGCCGCCGATTCAGGCCGTGGGGGTGGGGGGTAGGTCTGCTGTGGCCTTCTCCACCAGACATCACGGCGCCTAGAGTATCAGCAACCAAACTGACAACCTGCAGAAACGGGTTGCCCTCTTCGCAGGCACACGAAAGCACTACACAACCGACAGGCAATATTGATGAACGGCCACAACATCAACAACAACAACACAGCAAAGACACTACCAGCCCATAAGGAAGAGGTCGCTGCAGATCCCAGAACTATTTTCACACGTCAAACCACGTGATGGAAAATAGTTCCGAGGTACTCATCCGCCGAAGTGCTATAAAGGCTGGCGCTCGGCCGCACATCGACAGTTCATCGACCGCCAGCAGACGCGGATAGCTGCCGCCGCGACAGCCCGGCTTGGATCTTCTTGCTGATCTTTGGATTAGGCTTGGTATATCGAACTTTGATTGTTAGTTTCTTCAGCTTATGCAGACATATCAGTTCTTTCTGCTCCTGAGTTATGTAAGGAAACCAGTTCCAGGAGACCTACTTTTGCGAAATTTTCACAAAGAATTTACCTAAACATTTTACTTGGAAGAACGGACTGAAGTATACTTTGATTATTTTAGACCCCAAAAACCAGTTTCACTATCAAACGTAGCGAAATGAGCTCTGATCGAATATGACAAGCAAATCCAAAAGCATATGTACTGCAAAATCCTGTAATCTCTGTGTAAACAATAGTGAAACAGACTGTAACATTACTTAATCATAAGCATGAAATTCCAGTATAAACAAAGAGTCGCTCGAACACGCTGTGAACATAGTTCTTGTAAATGGTCAGTTGTCAAATATAAAGTTTCCATCGATTTCATTACTTGTTCCAGTTTCAGTCGAATAGCCTTGCTTCCATTGCTCAGAGCCCAGAAGCTAATGGTAGACGCCACAAATTACGCGATTTAGCACAAACAAACTGTAATACGTAACTGTATATAACAGAAACAATGCATATGTGTCAAAAACGTCCTCTTCAAAAAATACGTAATAACGTTTGAATTGAGAACCAAAACAAAATATAAGAGAATGACTACATTTCATTATAGGTTAAACAATATCAGAACTAAATCGTGATTGTTCTCATTGAAAAACTACACTCATTTACAGCAAAACATGATCGTAAAATCTACTCACAAAAAGTTACAATCGCAATCCTCTAAAACGTTTTCTGAATATTTATAGAAAGAAAGAGCTTTGTGTTTCGGCTCATCTGTCACGTAGGTATTGACATGCGAAGGCGTCGGCAGCTTGTTGGTGGTGGTGACGACTTAACTAAACTACTTTCGTTGGCGATAAAATTTACCCACCTTCTTGCTTGTTATGTGATCCGGTCGGTGATGGTGTTATCCTCCCGTCATCTACCTTTCAGTGTAGGACGATAGGTTGTAACTGCTAATGCTGTTTGGACTGGAGTCCATTAGTGTACGCCAATAACGGTACTGACACACTCGCTACCTCTTTTAACATTAAATTCATGGCTTCGACGGAATGTAATATCCACTTTACAGTTTTAGCAATATGTAGTAAATAGTTTGACAGCTTCTGTGGTGACGGTTAATGATTTACCCCGTAAGGAAGTCCGTTATGTTGCAAATCGAATTACGATTTTAGAGAACCTACGTTAGTCTCTACAACTCCCTCTGGTGTAGAACAACATGGTTCCCAGGACAGCAGTCTCTGTCCACTCGCGTGCGACCTGTCACTACTGTTTATAACACTCCACTAAGATTCAAGCAGTACAACATTCTTTTTTTTTTTTAAACATTCAAATCATAATCAACATCTACGTGATTACGCTGCATTTCACAATTAAGTTCCTGGCTGAGGGTTCATCGAATCACCTACAAGCTAATTCTCTGCAATTGCACTCTCGAATAGCGGGTGAGGAAACTAACACTTAAACCTTTCTGTGCAAGCTCTGATTTCTCTAGTTTTGTTATGATGATCAGTTCTCCCTGGGTAGGTGGGCGCCAAAAAAATGTTTTCACGCTCTGAGGGTAAAGTTGGTGATTGAAATTTTTCTTGAGAAGGTCCTCCTGCAGCGGAAAACGCTTTTTTGTTAGTTATTGCCACCCCAAATCTTGTATCATATCCCTGACGCTCTCTTCCCTATTTCGCAATAGTACAAAACGAAGTTTCTCTTTGTTCCGTCTATCCTATCTGACGCGGATCGCACACCGCACAGCAGTACTCCAGAAGAGAGCCGACAACCCCAGTGCAAGCAGTCTCTTCAGTTGCCCTGTTCATTATTCCAAGTGTTCTGACGGGAAATCATAGTCTTTGGTTTGCTTTCCTCGCAACATATTCCCTGTGATATTCCAGTTGACTTTATTCCTAACTATAATCCTTGCATACTCAACTGAATTTATAACTTTCATATCTGTGTAATTTATCGTGTAACCGAAATTTAGCGGATTCCTTTTAGTACTAACGCGAATGACAACAATTTTCATAATTAAGAGTCACTTACCCCTCGCACATTAGACATATCTTGCCTAAATCGTTTTGAAAACTGGTTTGATCGTCTGATGACTTTAGAAGAAAGAAAATGACACTCTCATCTGTAAACAGTTTAAGTGGGGTCAAATGGTTCAAATGGCTCTGAGCACTATGGGACTTAACTTCTGAGGTCATTAGTTCCCTAGAACTTAGAACTACATAAACCTAAGTAACCTAAGGACATCACACACATCATGCCCGAGGCAGGATACGAACCTGCAACCGTAGCGGTCGCACGGTTCCAGACTGTAGCGCCTAGAACCGCTCGGCCACTCCGGCCGGCGTTTATGTGGGCTACTCAGACTGTGTCGAAAAGCGTTTATGTAGACCAGAAATAGCAGAGAGCGTATGACTCTTCCTTGGGGAATGCCAGATATTAACAGTAGAACATAATAGTCCAAAACAGCATATCCCAGAACAGTACGGAAACAGTAGGTAACAGATTGGACGGTGACCACTTGTTCACGAAAGAATAACAGGTCAGCCGGGAATATGGCGCCTCGTGTTGCACATCGTAAGTGTGGCAAATGAAGTTTGATTTTTGTCAATCACGTAATTATTCCTAATAGCAACAAGTTGCAGAGCAGACGAGCGTTCCGTGCGAACAGGTAGGCCATCGAATTTAATTACCATCAAAGATCATGTCCTTTGTAGGGCACACTGATTGTCAGAGTGTATTTGTGAAAATAATACCATACCAGTTCAGAGACCTAATAGGAGTAGAAGATTTCATTAAAGTGTCATCTACTAAATTTGCAAGCAGTTTTATGAGAAATCCAGATGCGTTAATTTTTATGCTCATTTGTTGTGTGATTACAGAAAGCGTTTTGATGCAGTGACTATTAGTAAGACTAAAAATGAAGATTTGCAATATTCAGGGCCAACATTTTAAGAGCCATTTTGTTTTGCAGTCAGATGCAATGGTTTATTGCATACCAAAAGTTTGATGTACGAGCTAGTCTGGATTTTGCATCGTGTAGGGTGAACTTCACATATTTCCGTCAAAATAATATTTTCACAAAGTTTTGCTGAAGTGGCTTGAGATTTGCGTATTTCGATATCAAATGCTTACACATTTCTCTGAAACCAACTTGACACTTAAGAACACGAGTTCAAATTGATAAGAAATTTTCACACTATTTTATTTTGTGAATTTTCCAAGTCAGACGTTACACTTCATGTTATGTCACTTCCATAACCTACTTTATCATTGAGCTTCACTTAAATAGTTCTCACTGTGTACTCCGTTTATTTTGGGTTGTAATTAAATTCATTTTTATTACTTCAAATTTAGCTTTTCAGTAAGATAAACGTTTTCTTTATCGACACCAAGGGTCAGCATTGCTTAGCAGTTGAATACAATATCTAAAGCACGTTGTAATGTCGAACATTTAATTTGGCACATTAACTGTTATTGTTAGTGTTCTGCTTATACACATAGGCCACTGCATTTGGCAGAAGCAGAAGTGTACACATTTTGCAAGTGATTGTTTCAGCGCAAGCCGAAAAGGACACGAGGAGCACCAAGTACCTTACTGTGTCTCATTACTTTTGCAAACTCACTGGGCCACTTTGTTACAAAGTATCCTTGATATTTTGAAGGTCTCATCCCACTAATGAAGTACAGCGATTTCGAGAAACCACATGAAACCTAAACCTGAATACCTATACGGGGCTATGAACGCACCCAGGTCGCTCAGAATCTAATGGTGGAGCAAATAATTCCCACATTAGAGGAAGAATCTGGCTACTGATTACACACTGCAGTTCAGATACATGCAATACATTGTTTCCTCGTCGCCTTCGGCATCAATTTTGTCATTCAAATCTCATCAGACCTGCACACAATAGCAGTGCATTCAAACGAACGGGGCAGGCTAAGGCTAATGACTGCTCCTCACTCATATATTGGGAAAGGGGTTGTAATGGTGGTCTCTAGACTAGGCTTCTTTGAAAGTTGTGTCGTGCTTTTAAGCTTTGAAGTCTAACGAACTACAGGGCTTCGAAATTCAATTAATCTGCACTCAACTAACTACACGAGAGAGTTGAGGAACAGAATTTTAATGAGCATTTTGTAGGAGCGTAAGTGAAGGAGGCTAAGTTAGCAGGAAATTTCTACGCATTCATGTAAGCGTCTGTGACGTGTAAAAATTCTGAGACAGAGACAGGAGAAGAATTATTCATATGATCTTACTTTTATTTAACAACCTATTTCCACATGTCTCTGACGTGTATTAAATGTCGCAGGTAAACACGAAGCTCTTTAGTTTAGCTCCTCTCACATATCAGCAAACACGTAACTCGGGAAAATGCTTTTTGAAAATTGAAATCCCTTCTTCATTCTTTTTATTCCCAAAGGCCTTTAATTGCAATTAAGGGTCCTTAAGTGGTGGACTATTCATTAAGCTTGCCTTCACTGAACTTGTTCTCTGTACACTGCTTAACCTACTTCTCCATCCTTATTTCTTTCCTGGTTTACCGTAAACGTACACTTTTTCTGCTTTTCCTTGTTCTAGCCGATTTCACTATTTTCATTTGCCCAAAAGCATTGTATTACAATCCTAGACGGGCACACGTCGATAATAACACTGGTCTTGAATCTGCCTTCTCTCATTCTCCCTGTTGCGGCAGTCCAAGTAATGTTGCAGCTTTAGATGGAGAATGCACTGGACTACGATGTAAGGATATAGAACAGTGTGACATGCAATTCTGGGGCTGCCATCGGAGCATGAACGGATAGTTGAAGTAGTTAAGACGACTGTTCGCGATAAGTGAGAAATCCAAACTCGGTCTGGCAGAAATTTTCATATATCTACTGGATTGTAGATCCCTGTCTAATAGAGCTAATTAATTTCAAATTACTTCGTCGTTGGAATGTTATTTCATTATTAGTTTCATTTCTGCTAGTCTTCACTGCTCTCGTCTATCATCGGTTACTCTCAATCCGTATTCTGTACTCATTAGACTGTGCACACCCTTCAACAGGTCCTGTAATTCTCCTGCACTTCACCGAGGATAGCAGAGCCATCAGCATGTCTAATAACTAATATTCTTTCATTCTGTAATTTAATATCACTCTAGAACCTCCCGTTTAGTCCAGTCAAAACTTATTTGAACTGCAGAGGTGAGAAACTACATTCTTGTCTTACAGCCTTTTAAACCAAGACCTTTGTCTTGGACTTCAAATGTCAGAGATAGGGTATTACCTGCTTTTTACTACACCTTTTACTATTTCTCTCAAAGTTTCAATCAGCTTAAACTATTTTACATTGTCAAACGCTTTTTCTATGTCGACAAATCCTATGAATGTGGCTTGATTTTTCTTAAGTCTCGCGAAGAAAGGCTGATATGAACAACACCGACAAGAGGAAGCGATAAGGTTTCTTAAGACATTAGGGAGTAACTTCCATATTATTAGACGGTTTTGTAGAGGGTAAAAACTGCAGAGGAAGTTGGAGATTGGAACAAATGCAACAAACAGACGAGGAAGTGCTAATGTGAAATGAAGAGGGTGGCACAGGAAACGAAATCGTGGCTGTGCGCACCGAACCAGTCAGAAGTCTGATGACTCAAAAAAATAAAATAAATAAATAAATGACATTCTACATGTGCTAAACGGTTTCTTCTGTAGTCGACAAAGGCTGTGTCGTGAAAGTCTGGTCTCTGGTATAGTTGTCTAGCTTAATGGTTGGATTCTGCTTCCGGGAAAATGTGACTTCACCTAGCTTGCATTTTATTTGATGTATTTATTTTTGCTACTCGATCTGATTAGGTTCAACAGGCCCGTTCTTCGATCGGACCAGGGTTTTGCACATACAATACCGTTTTTAAGTTACCCGAGAAATAACCATTACAATATGTGAAATAGTATTAAAATAATTTGGGTGTTTAAAGTGACAATGTAAATAAATAATGGTGGTTATTAAACTACTGGCAGTACTTGCTCTACTACAGCTGCTGGCACTAATACTGACAACGGTAATGACATTATTATAAATAATGATAGTGGCAGCTATAAGAAGAATTTATGGGTGTACGAATCAGGTGTTTTCTAATACAGCGAGTTCCGGGTAAAGGGAATTTAAGTTTACTACGCCACCTATAGATAATGGGAAATGAGGACGATACAATAGTAATGAGTGCATACGGGGACAATGGTAATCATTTGTGTTTCTTTGGTACATATGTCATTAACTGTCTTTTGAAGCTAGAGGTGTTTCTGAGTTCTCAAACACAATGTGGGAGGTTTTCCAGGAGTCAGGTTCCTGCTAGTAAGAAGGACTTCGAAGAAGTGACTGAAAGATGGAGTGTGACAAAGGATTTTGCTCCGATGGGGACGGCTGTTTCTGCAGTGTTGTTCCGACGAGGAGAAGTATGAGGGATATGAGGGACTGTGTACGTTGATAAGAGAGTGGAAAAGACGGAGGGTATGTTATGCGCTTGTCGGCATGGAACCGGAATAGTTATGCTTATGATGGTGAAATATGACGAAAAAGTCAAACACGGATATCACACTGAAAACAGACTATCAGAACCAGCTACAGGGGCCTTGAGTGTTGTATCCTGCCTACTTGTCAAATATTGCGTGCCTAGAAAACCTGCTTTCTCAGATCGCTAGACAACACTTCAAACAAATAAGCAAATCGTTTTAATGACGTTTATTACAAAAGGAAACGTTTACAATACTTAACTTTATGAAGTACAGATGTGTCACAGGCAAAGGGCGACAGACAAAATAAGAAATCTCTTCAGTATGTACATGTCCTAATACAAGTAAAGTAACACAGTTCGCAAGCCGACGCTATACAAGTGCCTATTCTTGATGCCACTGTGGAAATGGGCCGCAGCTGGGCGGTGCAGCTCTTATGTCCTCTTCGCATAGAGGGTGCTGACGTTGCGTTGTCGTCCCGGTGAGGGGTCGATCAGTGTGCAATTGGCTGACGTCATCTCACAGCCCACTCTGCTCTAACGTTCCCGCCTGGCTTGCCAGCGATCGACTTCACGCTGGACCGTTGAGATTTCCTGAGAAAGACCTTGCGGGATGACATCGCTGAAATCACTAAATAGAATAATTATTGTTTGCAAAAATTTATTTTGCAGCTGAAGAGGGAAGAGCTTTTTATATTTTTGTAGGGCACAGAGAAATACTGTGCCTTGTATCGCATTGTAGTTACGTGCTCAGTCCAATTTAGGTTTTCATCTATCATCACTCCTAGATTCTTTGCTGAGGGAGAGAAGTTGATATTTCTCTCATTTAGGGTTAACGATGGTAGACATTCCCCATATTTCTCGCCACTCTGTTTAGAATAACCAGTCAGTACCGGTTGGGTTTTGGTCGGGTCGAGCTTCCACCCTATACCCCGCGACGATTTTGTTAGTACACAGGTCAGTATTGAGATTCTCGGTACTTGTCTTCGGATTTACTGGTTTTACACTCACGTAAGCGGTGGCCGAGCGGTTCTAGGCGCTACAGTCCGGAACCGCGGGACTGCTGCGGTCGCAGGTTCGAATCCTGCCTCGGGCATGGATGTGTGTGATGTCCTTAGGTTAGTTAGGTTTAAGTAGTTCTAAGTTCTAGGGGACTGATGACCACAGATGTTAAGTCCCATAGTGCTCAGAGCCATTTGAACACTTACGTACAACTGGAGATAATCATCGTATATCATCTACTTGTAGTAGGACAACCTTATTGACATACAGTGAACACAGTATAAGACCTAATACCGAACCCTCGCAGAAGTCTGATACTACCTGCTTCCATTGTGACTTCGTGGTATCGCTCATGACGCTTTGCTGGCGATTCGCCACGGATGACCGAAACTATTGCACTGCACTTGTCGAGAACTTGAGGCTGTTAAATTTGGCAAGTAAAATATCAAATATCACAGTGTTGAAACATGAGATAGTTGTCTTGTGTGCATTCTTGGCGAACTTCAGGTCATTTGTTATTTTTATTAAGACAGATGTTGTGCTGTGATGTTTAAGGAAACCTGACTGGTGTTCGTCTAATAGGTCGTTTTAAGTTAGTTAGTTTGTTATGTAGTTGTGGAGTATATATTCTAAGGCCTCGGACACTGCTGGATGATTGCAACTAGGTCTGTAAGAAGAGGTTGCTGTGGCAATGGCCTGTATTGGCTGTTTCCAGGTCTCAGAAGAAATATTTGTGGTTAACGAATTGTTGAAGATTTCTGTTACAGTGGGCCATAGTGTGTCGATGATAAGCTCCATCAACGGGGTTGTTATATCATTGCGTCTAGTAGACGCTGTGGATAATGATTAACGGATTTTTTGGCGGAACTGCGTACAACATGCTTTACACAGAATATTTTGTTGCAACAGCCGTTTACCCCCATAAATTAATCGAAGAGTCTCTGCTTCGTTTGTGGTTCAGTTGTGATTGAAGGTAATGCGAGATACCGGTTCAGTTCTTCTGCTGGACAATGTGTCAGACGCAATTTTATGTTTGTCTACACCAAGGCCCCGCAAGTTTTTGCATTTCTCTCAACTTCACTTTTTTCTGTTCCGCTTCTGCTTGTAAGCAATATGTTTTTCAGACGTGGTGTGCAGAATGCCCGATGCCCGATGTGTAGCGCCTCCCTGAGATTCACGAGCTGTTTTACTTTTCAGTCACCCAGGGTGCAGGCCACCTTCTTACTTTTCCCATCTTCAGGAGAGCATATTTGTCATATAGTTGAGTAGAGGTGTTAGTAAATCCATAAAGTTTTACGTTTATGTCAGACAAGGGAATAGACGACATCCCCTAAACTATTTCTTGCCCCTCAGTTGGAAGTTCAGATAAATCAATATCTCTGAAGTCTTGGTATGTAGTCAGCTCTGGTTTCTTTCTGGGACATTCTAGCATGAAACTTATGACATGGGCAGCCATGCGAGTTGCAAAAATTTGGCAGAAACGAATTACTCTGTTTGTGGATCCACTGCATCTATGAGAGGGTCACCACTGTTCGTACGCTACGTAGGAACTAGCTGGGGTACCGATACGTTTGAAGAAGAAAGCATCTCTTCACACTGGAAGGGATATTGTACTGAAAATTTATGAGAGTGTCACGATCTGTAAGCATACGGTCGTATGTTCATTTGAGAGTCGAAGGAGTAGTTTGAAAGCAGGTAAGCCCGCCTACTTTAGGATCTTTTAGAGGACACATACCAGATATTTTTATTTGAAGGGAATTGACCTGTATGAGCATATATTCTGCTTCTTTATCTTCATTATTGTTGGATCTGTGTAGTGTGGTAGGTGATAAATTAGAGTCTATGTACGCCCCTACACCAGCCCTCGTTCTTCTTACATCTACTGTTAGTTGGTTACTTATGAAACACCATCGCATCTTTGACAGCACATGGTTTGCATTTTCTTCCAGCTCCGGTATGGGATCGGCAGAGACCACCAACAATACTTCATCGACTTAATTCATCACTCTACTCGTTTCATGTGTTCCATCCAACAGTTACTGCAGCAGTTCGGTTGACAATTCCCATAATAACAGTGACCCCACATATCGAACTTTGTGTTCTGTTCTTGGTAATCTCTCTGTTTCGTTGTGGCGCCCAGAAAACTATTCTACTGTGCAACCGTTACCGTAGTTCATGGAACGTAGATGAAGGCATTCTAGGACACGGTGACTTCTTAGGCAATCGAACATCGCTCGTTCCCATTAAAGTCAAAGACGTCAGTAATGCTGGTTATAATGGGAGCAAAATACTTGTTGTTTACCATGTTTACCAATGAGGAAGCCTGTCTGAAGGAGTAATCGACCGATTTACCTCTTCAGGAGCTAAAATGACATCAGCTCTCTGCGTGTTACACAACAGCTGCGTTTGAATTTTTCATAAGATGTCTTTTATACATTTACGTCTATTACTTTCTTTTTGACGAATTTGGGAACACATATAAAGGGATTAGAAATAAAGGTTTACTACAATCGTGTAATTTGAAAGTTGCTGGATTGTACGGTGTGAGAATGAGACTTGGGCATGAGACCAATTTAGAATAACATAGGAAATGGACTTGTGGATTTCGGCTGTTTGGAACAATAACCTGACATGTCCAGGAGTTGCCTTGTCACTACATCAAACACTAGTCAGATACTGCCTTGTGAAAAGAGTAGAATATTACGCAGGGATATCTGCAGTGACATTTCTGTGAGCTGAATGTCACTGTGGTTGATGTGACGCAGTGTATATATTTAGACTTCTCATCCCAATAAGATATACGTTTCATTCTACTGTTAAGAGTGCTGATAATGAGAAACAGTAACATCAGAAATTGAGTCCGCCTTGATGCAAAACACCTTTTTATTCGCTTATTCCTTTATTATCCCAAACTAGTTTCGTCGACAAATACCACCATCATCAATGGGATTTGTTAATCTAAATCATGCAGAAAATGGTATGGTTGTACAAATACAATAAAAAAGATTATTACATTTTTACAAATCGTCTTTTGAAATATAGTTTTATATTGATACTTTCATACTACCTTATTTAATGTATATTACAGCATGTTTTAAGCAATTATTGGAGCTGTTTGTGACATATTTTCTGTGCTCTTTGTTTCTGTGGCCGTCTTTTTACTTAGCGAACATCATGTCATCTGCAACCAAGTGAGCGGCTGTTAGTAAACAAAACCAGTTATTTTGGTGTGTATTGAGCTGTTGCTTAGCTATTGTGTACTCACGTTCGTTGGATGGTATGTGGCTGCTTTTTACACAGAAAATGCAAACTTTTGCACTTTGTTTCCGTTCCAGAATATTACGTCATCTTGCTGTTCGGGTGTGTCGCGAGAGGCGTATCGCATGTGGCGAGAAAGGCTATGAAAAACTAGCGCGAATTACGACGACTTCTGTTCATTATTTATGTCTCCGTGTGTGATGGGGAAGTGGTTCTTTAGCGTGTGTGCTTTCTGTTCTGTGTCAGGGGTCAGTTCTCTCAGAGCGGTAAGGAGTGTGTTGTTGCAGTGTGTTGTGTTTTCATTTATGACATATTTCCCTTCGACTATAGCATTTTGTATGTGGTAATTTTCTTTTATTGTTAGTTGTCGGTATAGACTGTTGCTGTTTCTCAGAATGTGTAGATCCTTCGCGATATTAGTTGGGTTAAGGTTTTTGTTCATTAGATGTTCTGCAAAAGTTGAATGTGTGCTGTCACTTCTTAGAGCTCTCATGTGCTCTGTGTACCTCGTTCGGAAATTTCTGCTTCTTTGTCCTATGTAGTGGGCCTGACAAGAGTTGCAAGTCAGTGGATATATTCCAGCGTTGCTGAATTTGCGATTTTTTTGACTGGTCTTAGTCTTTTCTGAACTGTATTGTTTGCTATTCAATCTGTATATTGAGCAAGCAGTAAAGGAAACAAAAGAAAAATTCAGAGTAGGTATTAAAATCCGTGGAGAAGAAATAAAAACTTTGAGGTTCGCCGATGACATTGTAATTCTGTCAGAGA
The DNA here is from genome assembly GCF_023898315.1 of Schistocerca nitens. Classification (NCBI taxonomy): domain Eukaryota; kingdom Metazoa; phylum Arthropoda; class Insecta; order Orthoptera; family Acrididae; genus Schistocerca; species Schistocerca nitens. The sequence goes on along the minus strand of NC_064621.1, from coordinate 313,645,575 downwards.
CAGCAAAGGCCTTGGAAGAGCAGTTGAACGGAATGGATGGTGTCTTGAAGGGAGGATATAAGATGAACATCAACAAAAGCAAAACGAGGATAATGGAATGTAGTCGAATTAAGTCGGGTGATGTTGAGGGTATTAGATTAGGAAATGAGACACTTAAAGTAGTAAAGGAGTTCTGCTATTTGGTGAGCAAAATAACTGATGATGGTCGAAGTAGAGAGGATATAAAATGTAGACTGGCAATGGCAAGGAAAGCGTTTCTGAAGAAGAGAAATTTAACATCGAGTATAGATTTAAGTGTCAGGAAGTCATTTCTGAAAGTATTTGTATGGAGTGTAGCCATGTATGGAAGTGAAACATGGACGGTAAATAGTTCGGACAAGAAGAGAGTAGAAGCTTTCGAAATATGTTGCTACAGAAGAATGCTGAAGATTAGATGGGTAGATCACATAACTAATGAGGAGGTACTGAATAGGATTGGGGAGAAGAGGAGTTTGTGGCACAACTTGACCAGAAGAAGGGATCGGTTGGTAGGACATGTTCTGAGGCATCAAGGGACCACCAATTTAGTATTGGAGGGCAGCGTGGAGGGTAAAAATCGTAGGGGGAGACCAAGAGATGAATACACTAAGCAGATTCAGAAGGATGTAGGTTGCAGTAGGTACTGGGAGATGAAGAAGCTTGCACAGGATAGAGTAGCATGGAGAGCTGCATCAAACCAGTCTCAGGACTGAAGACCACAACAACAACAACAATTGTTTGTTCTGAACGTTACTGGGATCCCTTGCTTTTTTAAGATGTTTCCTATTCTATGTGATATTTTGTTATTGTGTGTTAGTGTGTACCATCTCTCTCTTTTTTGTGAAGCGTTGTGGTCTGCTGTGTTGTCTGTGTGTGCTGAATGTTTTTGTTTTACCTTGTTGTTGAGTTTACTTATGATGTCTGTTTTGCAGTCGTTGTCAACAGCAATTTGTTTGAATATGTTTAGTTCCTGTGTGTAGATTTCTGGTTTAAGAGGTGTTCTGTTTATCCTGTGGAGCATGTGTGTGAAACTGGCATATTTATGCGGAGTCGGGAGGTTGGATGAGCTGTGGATAACAGTGCTTGTGGATGTAGGTTTTCTGTAGATGGAGAATTCATGTTGGTGGTTGTTTCTTGTGATTGTAAGATCAAAGAAATTTAATTTATTGTTGTTTTCTATTTTCATTGTGAAGTGGATTTGTGGGTGTACTGTGTTGATGTTACTGTGGGGCTCTGATATTCTGCTATGTGTTCCATCTACAAGTCAGATTATGTCTTCCACATATCGGTACCAGTAGATTATTTTGTACCCTCCTTGTTTTACAATCTTATTGAATATTGTGTTCTCTATATAGTCTACGAAAATGTTGGCTAAGATTCCACTGATGGGGGATCCCATGGGATGCCCCGATTGTTGTAAGTAGATGTTGTTGCTGAAAGTGAAGTAGTTTTGTTCTGTGATTAGCCTAAGGATGGATGAGATATCCTTTATATGTACATCTGGGAATTTCTTGCATTTTAGCTGTTGTTCTATAATAATGTTTGTGTACGTGGATGTTATGTTTTAAGCAACTATTGGCGCTGTTTGGAACACATTTTCTGTGATTTTTTCCCTCTTCTGTTGCCGTCTTTTTACTTAGCGGACATCATGTCATCTGCAAGAAATAAACAAACAACAAGGTGTTTTGCATCAAGACGGACTCAATTTCTGATATTACTGTTTTTCTATGCAAACACGGACAAAATGGAAGAGTTCCAAGGTAATATTATTGATAATGAGAAGTTCATTATTCTTCCTATACTCCAGTCAATACCAGCATCTAGTTCGCTGTAGTGCATCAGTGTCACAACTTACCTATCACGATTTCGTCATTCAGAAAGCCTCAATTACATTGACTTTTTCTGAGAAATAACTTTATAAAGTGACAGTTACATTTGAGGACGTGCCAAGAAATGTGTGCCAGACTCAGATACAGAATTTTATAATAAATTTGTATGTGACGGAACTCATAAGGACGCTACATTTAGATCATCAGAAGGAGAAGCACAATGAACTTCTTATTAACCTTTCACAGCTATTACATTTATTACCGAATTACCTTTTTATAATTCCCTGAATCCTTATAATATTCAGTAACCTGGGCAGTGACATCAGTTGTAGTTTCTTTGGTTATCTGGTTATTCATTCGACATCATATTCATAATATAAAGTTGTTTGGTTCACGACAGAGAGAAGTACAATTTTTAAGGAAGAATAAATGTCATAATAAATCTAATGTAATAAGCTATTACGGTGTGCTGGTGGTGTAAATGAAATTTTGGAAAAGAACACAGCATTTAGTTATCAATGGAGAGACATCTACAGACGTTAAAATAACCTCTGGCGTGCCACAGGGGAGTGTTATGGGACCATTGCTTTTCACAATATATATAAATGACCTAGTAGATAGTGTCGGAAGTTCCATGCGGCTTTTCGCGGATGATGCTGTAGTATACAGAGAAGTTGCAGCATTAGAAAATTGTAGCGAAATGCAGGAAGATCTGCAGCGGATAGGCACTTGGTGCAGGGAGTGGCAACTGTCCCTTAACATAGACAAATGTAATTTATTGCGAACACATAGAAAGAAGGATCCTTTATTGTATGATTATATGATAGCGGAACAAACACTGGTAGCAGTTACTTCTGTAAAATATCTGGGAGTATGCGTGCGGAACGATTTGAAGTGGAATGATCATATAAAATTAATTGTTGGTAAGGCGGGTGCCAGGTTGAGATTCATTGGGAGAGTGCTTAGAAAATGTAGTCCATCAACAAAGGAGGTGGCTTACAAAACACTCGTTCGACCTATACTTGAGTATTGCTCATCAGTGTGGGATCCGTACCAGATCGGGTTGACGGAGGAGATAGAGAAGATCCAAAGAAGAGCGGCGCGTTTCGTCACAGGGTTATTTGGTAACCGTGATAGCGTTACGGAAATGTTTAGCAAACTCAAGTGGCAGACTCTGGAAGAGAGGCGCTCTGCATCGCGGTGTAGCTTGCTCGCCAGGTTTCGAGAGGGTGCGTTTCTGGATGAGGTATCGAGTATATTGCTTCCCCCTACTTATACCTCCCGAGGAGATCACGAATGTAAAATTAGAGAGATTAGAGCGCGCACGGAGGCTTTCAGACAGTCGTTCTTCCCGCGAACCATACGCGACTGGAACAGGAAAGGGAGGTAATGACAGTGGCACGTAAAGTGCCCTCCGCCACACACCGTTGGGTGGCTTGCGGAGTATGAATGTAGATGTAGATGTAGATGTAGATTTAAAATTTTTACAATTTGTGGACAGTTTTTTGTGTTTTACTCGAAACTATCTTAACGTGGTTGTGGCACCAATCCTTCATTTCGTAGTCTCAGGTAGCCTGCCTTGTCCCAGTGCGTCATTCAACACATGCGTTAAGAGCAGCACTATGACTGATCTTATCTTCTGTGTCGTTTTCTTCTGTTCGCCTTCAAAACGAAAACGTCCGAACCGATTTGGCACGTTTTAGTGTGACTATAGCTACAGTTACTTCTTCCTGAACAAACCGGAGTAGGAAATCCTTAGCATGCATCGAACTCATCAAGTCACAAGACGTTGCTCTTTGTCTGGTGTTTGGCAGAGGATACTATGGGTTCCCCTGCCATTTCCCCTTTTTCTGACCGAGTCGCGAATAGTTCTGGGAGGGAACGCTTTCTCGTAAGCCTCCACGTGAGATCGAAAATTTCTAAGTTTCGCCTTCGCGGAGTTTCTCCGAGATATATGTAGGATGATGCCAGATACTGCTTGGCTGAGGTACACTAGTCTCTGTCGTCACCTCAACAAAATGTTTGAAATCGGTTGAAAAATTTCACACACACCAAACTTAAGAACAGAAAATATTTATTTAAATAAAAATCAATTTTCATTACACTGACAAAAAATATAAAGTAATTTCAACCAGCGTCATGAAGATTGCTAACCTCACACTGGTGGTCCTCAAAATTCGTGACTGTGAATTTTTAATAGCAATGAAAACACTTGTAAGACTGAAAACGAAAAAGAAGTTGGGCGCATGCAGTACGAAAATTATGCATGAATAGGTCACCTCCTTACTATTTTCTATTGGTTGCGCATACGTTTTTCTCTATAAATTACGCAGACACTTTCCCATCTATTACAAACTCACGATTACAGATTTTCAGGAGTATCAATAAGGAGTTACTTTTCTACATAATTCCGACCCATATTAGGGCGCTTATAGAAGGGCAGTCGTACAATTCTGCCTACTGATTGGCAACAATTGCGTACAGCTTACTTCTTGACACTTGAGGTTAAGCATCAGATAACGTCAATATCGTAAAACGTCTGTTCTCTCTCATTTTTCGTATCAACTTTCTGCTGCAAATCGTCAATAATGACTGCTGAAGGTCACCCACTTTGTTCCTAATCATGCACATTCGTACGACCATCTTTAAAAGCTCTGATCTTTTTTCCCGCCGTCCCATCGCTTATTGTGTTTTCTTCAAACACTTCACCGGTCTGATGATCAATTTCAGCTTCTTTCGCAACTTTAGCACTAAGAAAACAAATCGCAGATCATATTTCACAGTCAGTGGTATTATCTGTCACAGGAGGCATTTAAAATACAGACGAATGCAGACACGCCTTATATTGGAGGGAATTATGTAGAAAAATTGATTAACGTACAGGATTTTATGTAAAAATAAAATTGCTAAAGTATTCTACTTATTTATTTTTGCCTGCAAACAGTACTTATAAAATTACGCTTCGTATTTAGCCTTCTCTCTCTTAACTCCCACCATACTGAGCGCTGATAATTCCTCCTTACGTTACAGAATATTGTCTGCGTCCCTATGTTCCTATTCCAAAGTGTCCTAAGAACAGCCCTGTATCACCTTTCAGGATGTCATTTGCTTGCATACGTCCAAGGAATTCAGTAAAGGCATGCTGCCTCAGATCTACGTTCTTTGCTAAATGGTGTAGGTCGGAAAAAGCTATTTCTATTTTAAGTACATTCACGTTTGTTGTCTTCAAATACTAGTCCTCCAAGTACGTATCGACTACACTATTTTTAGAGCTTCTGTTACTCTTCTGACATCAAAACATAACCTCCCATTACGTAAAACTATTGCCCGCTGCGGGATGTGTGCTTATATGTATTGGTCTCTGCACTGGTACTAGTTGTAAATATGTCAGACTGCCCTTTATTGATTACAGTCATACCGCGTTCGTCTATTGTTATATTATAACAAAGCAATGTCTTTGCTTTCACATCGGCCCCTATTAGGTGATACGTATCACAGATGATCATTGTCGCAGCACTTGTTTTGCTATAGGGGAAAACGCACTTGCATTCAGTTAGGAATTAACGTCTCTCTTTCTGGACTAGTGAGACATATTTGAATTTCACTGCTCACTCATAACTGCTGAGTAGCCCATAGGACTGGTCTGCGGCTTTGGTATGAACATGGCACATAGATAAGACTAAGGTGACGTCGATACTAAATCGTCCATGGTATGGATGTTCATGGCCGATAACTACATTGTCGGGTGTATAGAGCTTTCTGATTAAATCATAGAGCTGTTTAATATTTGTATGGAGGGTACTGCAGACGTTATCTGGCATGCATATTATTTTGGGTTGCACTGTCAATTCTGTTTCTTACGTAAGTATCGATATGCATAGCTCATACAGAGCAAAACCATGTAGCCACTTAGTCTATGATTGTTGTTACAATATCTTTGTGTTACTACACTGCCTCTGCAAGAGAGCACTATCAAAGTATCGATATGCATAGCTCATACAGAGCAAAACCATGTAGCCACTTAGTCTATGATTGTTGTTACAGTATCGTTGTGTTACTACACTGCCTCTGCCAGAGAGCACTATCAAATTCACGTGCATTCTAATTGGAGCACTGTTCATCTACAGTCCTATTTCGAAGAATGGTCAGGAAATTTTCTTTGCGAGTGTGAAATGCGATTGATGGAATGTGAATATCTTTGATGATAATGACGAGAGAAGCTAAGGAGATTATTTCTGGATATTACTGGAATGTTGAAAAATTGAGGTAAGCACACAAGTACCTAGCATTCTTTTGTGTTACTGAGATTGTAGTAACGAAGCTCAGATAGTTGAATTTTTGTATGGATTGCTCTGACGGGAAGATGAGATTATTTCTTAAAGTAATCTAAATAAGATTGTGAACATTCAGTTAATTTTTGAAGTATTACTATTGAATATAAAGTTTCATTTGAATTTTTTTGGAAGTCATTTCTTACTAGTTTAAATTCCCACCTTTTATTCAGTTTATTATTTACAGCCGCATGTTGCACCTTGTGGTACGGAATTTTCAGTCGTAGTTTTTAATGTTACTTTGCTGCTGTATGCCGACTAATGCCTTCATCACAGCCGTCCCACGACAAGTTTCTTTTCGTTTTTCATTTCCCAGTTGTTATTATACTCAGCATCTCTCCGTTTAGCCCTCAACGTTTCAACTTCCGGTGTGTTCCCGTTACCAATATAAAGAATTCGTATTGACGTTACTCAGCGTAACTCGTCGTTCAGCTGAGTAATACTTAATCGTGCTAGATGAGAGTGATGGCCTTATTTGGTCAGTGATGTTACATTTCAGAGCCTTCACGAAAACGTCATTATTTACAGAAGCAGCTTACTGTCGAAAAGTGATCAGCACCGGATTTCTAGTTATGAAAATTAAATATTGTGGTACTGGTATGAATAGATTGAATGAAATAATATTATAAAGCATTTTGGATATTCCTGATTACAGAAAATCATGAACAGCCTCTTGTGATGGCCATGATTAAAGATTCTATGATCAGGTAGCTTCTCAAGAGGAATCAAGTTAATTTCAACACCGTGAAAAACAATTTCTCCTCCTTTGCATCGTTCTGTCTTCACCAGCTGTATCACAACATTGCTTAGAAGAACTTAATTTTAGCGTCGTAGTGTAATTTTGCACCTGCTTGTTATATTTTTTGCACGAAAGTACTTGCTGCAATTTACTTTGTGTAACAATGATGCCGTGTGGAAATATACTAACGCTGATATAACTATCAAACAAACAACAAGTGCCATAGGCTTTATGAGTAACAGTTGCAGAGTTCCCTTTAAAATGACTGTTTGCATAAGTTCTGTGTCAGTCTGTTTTATGGCAGTTTTCACATATGAAAATCGCTTTCATGGTGCGTGTTTCAATTAAAAGCAAATCAGACTAGTAACTACTGTTTGCTGCATACTCGAAACGGGAATAGACTGTTAATTACAGACTAATAACGAAGTTAATGAACTGTGGAAGTTTTTACACTTGTAATGTTTTCAGCCTAATGTTGTTCTCAAAAAATTCATATCTCTTTGTAAGTAGGCTGTTTGGGTTTTTTTTATTGGTAACGCCACCTCTGTATGAAAATCACTGGCTGTGCTGTGTGCAGTCTATGGCTGCTTTGCATTATTGTAATACTCGCCATTGTAGTGTTAGGCAGCTGGCTGGGAACAGCGCGTAGCATTGCGCAGTTGGAGGTGAGCCGCCAGCAGTGTTGGATGTGGGGAGGGAGATGGCGGAGTTTTGAAATTTGTCATGAACTGCGATATTTATATATGATGATATCAAGGTAAATACATTGTTTGTTCTCTATTAATATCTTTCATTTGCTAACTATCCCTATCAGTAGTTAGTGCCTTCAGTAGTTTGAATCTTTTATTTAGCTGACAGTAGTGGCGTTCGCTGTATTGCAGTAGCTTGAGTAGCGAAGATTTTTGTGAGGTAAGTGATTTGTGAAAGGTATAGTTTACTGTTAGTCAGGGCCATTCTTTTGTAGGGAATTTTGAAAGTTAGATTGCGTTGCGCTAAAAAAATATTGTGTGTCAGTTTAAGCCCAGTCCTGTATAAATGTTCAAAGGGGACGTTTCATCTTCAAAAAAATCTGAAGAGTGGTAATTGGATAATGTTGCGTAGCATTTCCACGCCCTTCAGGATGACTGATCACCATAGCAGCACTCTTTAATCGCATTATTTGGAAATACGTAATATGGCCAGTAACTGGTCAGTCTGAGGTAAATATCCCACTTCTACACTTCTTTAATGAATACTTACTGGAGCCGGCCGCGGTGGTCTAGCGGTTCTAGGCGCGCAGTCCGGAACCGCGCGACTGCTACGGTCGCAGGTTCGAATCCTGCCTCGGGCATGGATGTGTGTGATGTCCTTAGGTTAGTTAGGTTTAAGTAGTTCTAAGTTCTAGGGGACTGATGACCACAGTAGTTAAGTCCCATAGTGCTCAGAGCCAGCAATACTTACTGGAAATGGCTTAAACTGTTATTACTTATTTGAAACTTGTACTTCACAAATTATAAGTTTGGTTGTTCAGATATTAGTCTTTAACTGTCATCAGCTGGTAGCAGACAATTTACTATTACACATTCACTCATTTGAGACGAAAGTAGTGTTCTCATTCACCTACAGATTAAAAAGAAGCACCTTCGATTAAGAGACTTATGTATGTAAATATCAAATGTGTATTCTGATGAGTGTGGGTTCCCTTTAGGCGTTGCGTCTGTCACAGACAGTATTCATTGAATGAGATACGTCTTTTCATTTACCTTTATCGTTACCTTCACTGACCTGCCCATAAAAAGTATGTGGGGTATGCTGCAGTGAACAATGTTGCTCTTCAGCTATGGAGAAAAGAAATTGCTGATGTATAAATTATTTACAAACATTTTAAAAGTATTCACTCACGCTTATTGTGATTTTTAAGATTCTTCTGACGAAACAACATTCTAGTAACGCGAGGTAATGCTGGTTAAGTTTTATTTCTTGCCCTGAAAAAGGCCGTACCACATTCATAAGAGCTGCCCGAAGATAGATGGACACTCATTGCAGGAAAAATCCAAAGACGTCAACGTCTTTTTTTAACACAGTGCTCAAAGAATAGTGATAGCAACGGAAGCACTATATTGAGAAGTACTGACTGGCATCAGTGAAGCATTATTCAGGTGTGGGACTCTTTAATGGTTTGCATTGGTGTATGATTAAGTTTAGGATTATATGTAGACGTAGCACCGGGTGAACTATTGGTATGCTTGTAATTTAGTATGAGAGCCAGAAATAATAGAGGGATTGTCGGAGATGTTGGAAGCGCTGACACGTCAGGAAAGCTGTTGGCAAGTTGTTTAGATAATAAGTACTTTTTCAAAGTGACTACGGGTATTTCATAAACTGGTAAATATATTGACTTTCACTTAAAGCGGCTTAGAGCAAGCCGTTTCTATAGCACCTAATAAGTTATAGTTAGCACAATTTTTAGTTATAGCAGTCGATTTAAGTGCTGAAAATTGTCATCTGACAAAGTAACGTAATGTACATGAGCGCAGAGTTTGCACCCAGTGGAGTTTGGGAGGTTAGATGTGTCAGCTGCTGCACTGTAATGGGAATATAACACAACTACTTTTATTTTCACAAAATCATCTATTTTAGACCACAGGTTAGTTGAAGCTTCCTGGCGGATCCAAACTGTGTGCCGGACCGAGACTCCAACTCGGAACCTTTGCCTTTCGCGTGCAAGTGCTCTAACAACTGAGCTACCCAAGCACGACTCATGCCCCGTCCTCAAAGGTTTACTTCTGCCAGTATCTCGTCTCCTTCCTTCCAAACCTTTCAGAAGCTCTCCTGCGAACCTAGCAGAACTAGCACTCCTGAAAGAATGGATATTGCAGAGGCATAGCTTGGCCACATCCTGGAGGATGTTTCCAGAATGTGACTCGAACTCGGGTCTCGGCCTCGGTCCGGCACACAGTTTTAATCTTCCAGGAAGTTTCATAACAGTGCACACTCGGCTGCAGAGTGAAAATCTCATTCTGGCACAGATAAGTTAATGATGGCTACCATTTACAATACACATGAATACCTTAGCCAAATGTTATTGAGGTAGAAGAATTTAGCTCTTTTCAGTGAAAATTTAGGTTGAAAAACAGTTAACAACCTAAGGGTTGGTTTCCTGCGTGTTAGTTAAGACTGCCTTTGTGATAAATGGGATACTTAATAGCCAAAGTTTTGCTGGGGATATCTTATCCTGAGTCTTGAATAACGCAGCGTTAAGTCATACTGTGTAGTAGAATGCACAGATGCGAAGTCTCTCCTAACAGGGTTCTGTCAAAGTTTCTTTATCTTCCTGGCGACCTGAAGAGATTCATTGTGTGTGTCTGCTTACTTTTGATTAAAGAGTTCAGAGTGTGGTTCTGACATTCGCGTTCTTTGTTAACAGCTTCCGTGGACCTTTATGACAATTTATTTCGATTGGTCTCAACAAAACTCTTATCAAAATGTATTTCCAGCAAAAGGATTCCATAGCAACAGTTAGTTTCTGTCTTGGAATCTGGTTAGATGTGAAACTTTGTGTTACAACTGTTCAGCTTTATTTCTTCTGAAGAGATACGTCGCTGATAATGATTCGCAAACCAACAAAGTCGAAATTCCTCCGATAACTGCTATCATGCATTTAGAGGAAGAAAGAGCGGCTTTGCCTGACGATATTTTTTTCAGGCAGTTTGAGCTCAGCCAGTGTACACACATATCTCAAAGCTATAAGGAATTTATATTCGGGGGTAGCTGGAAATGACAATCAGTATATAACGTTAGAAGATTTGAAGAATCTGAACTATTTACAGATAGCAGAAGTCAACGAGACATTGACTTAGGGAAGGCTAGATAGAATTTGGCTTTATAACGAATAATGGTAGACGACCACAATTGAAATATTATCACAGCTCGTAAGTTTAATCCATTTTCTAATGACTGTTTTTTATTAATAGGTTCTACTTCAGTTTACGATTCTCATTACTCTGGAAAAGTTGCATTTGTTATTTCGAAGGACACTTTTTCTTAATTACTGCCAGAGTTTGATAGCAGTATACCTTAAAAAAGGAACTAGTGCAGAACTCGTGAATACTGAGATTATCATCGAACGTTCGGAAGAAAAGTGAAACCTTACGGAGCCTCTTCATGATATTTGGAATGTTCTTGTTTTAAACATAGAAATACAATAAATCATGTTTACTAATAAAAACTTGGTTGCAAGAACTAAATTACAATCGACCAAAGTATCAGCGCTTAATAGTGGGATGTATTTAGGTTCAATTAATGAGAAGGCATATCTGTCTTCATCTTCAAAAGAACTTAAAAATAATTTAAAAACGAGTAGTAACTAATGTTTACCAGCTAAGCTTCAAAACCAGCTTCTCAAGCATATAAATTACAAGCACACATAAATACCTTTACATATATACATGGATATTCAACCAGCTTTGATATATTCCTGGTGACAACAGCTCACTAAATATTTAAAAATTTAAATGTGACAATTTTAATAAAACTGTATTTGGGCTAACATTGCACTGCACATTTAAAAGTGTGTTAAATAAATAATACTTTTACTAAAATATTACAATGGTTTCACATTGCCTAAAGACACACAACGGAAACACTAGGAATCGATACAAAAGCACTAAGCTTCATACTATTTCCCAAGCAAACGGGATGAGTTAGAAGCTCTGAACTCATATTAAACCTACTCAGCAGTACAGCTTGAAGATACACTATTTTCTTCGAGGAGGCAGCCTCATACCAGACCCACCAAAGACACCATAACTAAGAAAGACAACGCCGTGAGAAACCAAATGCTTAAAGACCAACGACGCACAAACTCCGATCAGGCACAATATAACGTTCCTGTCCACTGCAATGCTTCCACGCCAGGAATGAATATACTGATTAGCCTTCATCAGTAACAGATACATTATTGAACACCGATAACTTGCAAAACAAATTCCACAACTCCGCTTCTTGCAGTCTAATTTCACTGGCAACCACAACTGACAATCACGCTAGCATGGTTGGTTGGTTGGTTGGTTGGTTTGGGAAAGGTAACCAATCGGCGAGGTAACCGGTCCCTTCCGATGGGAAAAGGAAATCGGCCGTGGCATTTCAAAGAAACCATTCCGGCATTTGCCTGAAATGATTTAGGGTAATCACGGAAAACCTAACTCAGGATGGCCGGTCGTGGGTTTGAACCGTCGCCCTCCTGAATGCAACTCCAGTGTGCTAACTACTGCGCCACTTCGCTCGGTCCGACGCTATGTGCAAACTGAATCTTCAGCGTCGCTTCTGTGGAACCGATAACTAAGGTCGTTCCCCAAACAGCTCAAATATCATAAAACTTTGATCATAGCTGCTAAGGTTCAGTGACCGTGTCAGAATTGTATTAGAACAAATAAGCCCTCGGTCACAAATAATAAGTCAAAATTGGCCAGGTTTCGACGCTACTATGAGCGTCGTCTTCAGAATTAAACTAACTGTTCTAAACCCGTGTTCACTCAGGTACGAGCAGCCCTTAGCGGCTCGACATCTTATCTTATTTACAACTTTTAATGACGTCGCCTTTAGGGCTTAGATTTTTTTAGAATGTGACTTGTAAGTACTGCATCTTTTTCCAGTCAGTACACACTTTAGTTTATTAATGTCTTATATACCTATTATGTTATACAACAGTTAGTTTAATTCTGAAGACGACGCACGTAGGCGTCGAAAACTGGTCAATTTTGACTTAATATTTGTGACCGAGGGCTTATATGTTGTTATATAAGCTCAAATATCATTCACACAGTATTGAAGAAAGCAAGATTGAATAAAAATGAAAATTAATATGAAAGTTAACGAAATGGAAGAGGTAGTTCTACCTTTATGCGTACTGATGGAGGTAGGAGTTTAAGAAATAGAAGACACTTTCATTGTTTCTGTTGAACATGACAATGCGAAGTTCAGCAATAGGTGGAAAATCTTAAGAAAAAAGCTATACGCTGCCGGGAAAAGTACAGTGTACAATATTTGCAACTAGGAGAAAACGATGAGATTGAAAGACCGAGAGAGAAATACTTTACCGTAACCTGTAAGACTTGATGAAGGCAATAAAACGAAAGTCTGATTAAGAGTTTGGATGGACGACCATCGTTGATAAGATTCGCTGATGACATTGTCTGCCTCCTTAAGGGATGCCCCTTTAATCGGATGAATAGCCCGCTGAACAGAGAAACTGGACTGGGAGTAAAGAAGGAAAAACGGAAATATGGAGGAGTACCAGAAATGTGATTACTGATTAGCGACATTTTAACGTCTTAATTGGAGAGCATATTTTAGATTAAATGTAGGAATTTCGTTGCTGTGGAACGAACACAACGCATGGGGAAGGATAAAGGTTTACATAAAAGGGTAGACTGGCACACGTAAAGGGAGCATTTATTGCCAAAAGAAGTCAAATATAGGCTTCGTTTTAGGAACAGTTTCACCCCAAGCGACACCGACCACCGCATGGGGTGCCAATCTGAGAGCGGTGCCTCACTCATCACAACTGTAATAATTCTATACAGTATTAGTCATAATCAGTACCGGCCGTTTGAGAACCAAGCTGAGCGGCAAGCCACAGGAGCGAAATGAAATATTTGTAAGCAATGTTTATCAATATAAGTAGCTAAAACTGACACAGGTGGAAGCATGAGAGGTAAAAGATGTGGGGAAGGGGTGCAAAATGAGAAGTAGCTCGTGTGGAAAAATGTTGTCGAGTCGGCCTCGCTTCAGTTAAAGAAGGAAATTTCTGAGGTTGCACGCCTGGAGAACAGCCCTGTAAGGAAGTGACTGTTGACTGCTGGAAAATCGGAAGAGAATTGTAGCGTTCTAACATCGGCTTTACAGGAGTCTGCTGGCACTTAAATCGGCTGATAATGAAAAAAAGGATGCCGCATAGATTGTAAGAGAAGCAAGAATTGCTGGCATCATTCTGGGTTGAAGAGTCAGAGACAGTATAGGAAATCATCACTGGCTGCACCGAACCAGTCGGAAGGCTGAAGGTTAAGAAGAAAAATAATTTGTCACATGGAACGTGGTACGTATGAAAAACTGATTTAATTGTGCCAGGAGACTGGTATAAAACTTGGCCTTGATTTTAGTTGTTGTAGGTAAGTGGCTTTCTAATTTCCATACTGACTGTGGCAGCGAATCTACTGTTTTTGCTTCAGATTCCAACATTTCCTATCGACTTTACTTTGTCGGTAGATTACAATGTTGCCCCTTCATCACTGTATTCCTGTCACGTTCTTGCGCAGGCAATGGCTTATTAAATTTCACTTACGATCTTCATGAGATATTGCGTCAGCCATTTTGCGGTGCAGCCAGCAATAAATGCAAATTTAAATACATCCAACAGAAGGACTACTTGTCCTACCATACCGACACAAATATGTAAACTATGAACTTTATACGCAATCTAGAACAAAACTCTACTAACCGCTTCATCAGAGTTTCTTTTCGAAAGAAATTCGTGTGTAATGAGATGGTTACCCCATGAGGAAACAACAAAGACAGCCCTAAGCCGATTTCAGTTTCAAGCTCATTGTTCCGCGCTAAATCTTTGTGTATTGAAAAAACTTCTCAAATAAATTGTGTTAATTTATAATACACACGGTGAAATTACAAGGATACCGCTTTGTGCACATGAGATCGGTATTCAATGCGAACGCTACAAGATACCAGAAAAACCACCAAGAATACGTTCGTGAACTGTTATGCAATGCCGACCGTTGTGGCCGAGCGGTTCTAGGCGCATTACTCCGGAATCGCACTGGTGCTACGGTCGCAGGTTCGAATCCTGCCTCGGGCATGGATGTGTGTGATGCCCTTAGGTTAGTTAGGTTTAAGTAGTTCTAAGTCTAGGGGACTGATGACCTTAGATGTTAAGTCCCATAGTGCCTAGAGGAATTTGAACCATTTGTTATACATTTCCTTTCTCCTCCCAGAGTTTTGACATTGTGCTATTTTCGCTATGAACCTAGAAAATAACATACTTGCGTCACACCAACACACACGTGTGAGGTAACGTACACCAGATCTGGTTCAAATGGTTCAAATGGCTCTGAGCACTATGGGACTCAACTGCTGAGGACATTAGTCCCCTAGAACTTAGAACTAGTTAAACCTAACTAACCTAAGGACATCACAAACATCCATGCCCGAGGCAGGATTCGAACCTGCGACCGTAGCGGTCTTGCGGTTCCAGACTGCAGCGCCTTTAACCGCACGGCCACTTCGGCCGGCACACCAGATCTGTAACATACATTTAATTCCCTTTGTTGATTCCCACATCGACAACTCCTTACATTTTCCAAGCCAGTACGGACAAGGTAAGAGAAGACTTCTTGAGGTGAAAGTATGATCAATTACATATATATATATATATATATATATATATATATGTGTGTGTGTGTGTGTGTGTGTGTGTGTGTGTGTGTGTGTGCGTGAAAAGATTTCTCTGGAGAAAACTGAGACACTTTTCTCTTTCCTTCAAAGTCGATACGATGTAGCTGGTCCTAACAGAGAAGAGTACAGGTCCGTAATATTAAAGAAAATAACTGTGCCAGGCACGCAAACTTCTTTGGAATAAAAGAACCCTTGCTAAGTCTTCTCTCCATCCAGCTACTGTAAAACCTGCTATTTAGTCCTCAAGTGTCTGCGTTGTGAGTGCAAGACGCCGTTAAAATTCTACTTTATAATATAATTTCCCTTGCGCCACAGTGCACTCACGCTTTCGAGCTGGCTGGATTCTCAGATTGTCGTAATTGGCGGCTCTTTTTAAGGAAGTGCTTTAAAGCGCATTTCGGTGCCGCTATTATGCAGGAATAACAATAGAATCACAAGAAGAAACGGCACACCGACTCGGTGGCATTAAAAGAACTAAAAAGTTCTTCACAGGCAACCGAAAGCTCACTCTTAGTGTTTGAAATTGCACGCGTAGCTCCAGAAAACTCGGAGGGAATGCCGGTGGACGTGGAAGGGGTCGAACATTAAGAGGCGTGGCCCAGTGGGCACGGCTTAATGGAACTATTAAGCCTGCGCCTCTAGACGCCTCCAGAGTCAACGTCGACTGGAGTCGGCAGCTGGCTGCGTCCCCATTACCGCCCTATTACTCCGGAACAATAGACAATGGACGTGTCGGCACAGTGGGTGGTCAGTGCTGGGGCTATCCCAGCACAGTCCGCGCCCAGGTCTCTACTCGAGTTCGTAAGCTTACCAGCTGCTACACACTCATTATCCCTCCTATCTTTCCAACGTTACTGCACTGGTCGTGAGATCTTCAGAGACTAAATACTGGAGTACTGGGTTACTGAATTCGTTTCTTTTTTTTTTCCACAGAAGATACCCACGTGACGCTAAGTCAACGCTAATAATTACGTGGTAGCTGAGAAGCTGCGCTCTTCAAGCTATATCTACAGTAATAAAAGCTGAGATGCGCGGGAACCTCACATCGTACGGTGACGTTATAAACCACTGTAGAACGCTATATCAGTCCACTAGTTCATCTTCAACAAATTTCGACTCTTGGCTGAATTGGTGTCGTCAAGATGCTGGGGGAAGAAATATTTTTACTGCTTACGTAATCGTGTTGCACCGCAGAAATTATCGCACTGCTTGGTCAGACCGAAACCATCACCCTACCTCTTCACATCCTCTCTACCACTCCTCTTCCCCTCCTACTTGTGCCCAATTCCTCCCTCCCCCTGTCAAAATGGCTCTGAGCACTATGGGACTTAACATCTATGGTCATCAGTCCCCTAGAACTTAGAACTACTTAAACCTAACTAACCTAAGGACAGCACACAACACCCAGTCATCACGAGGCAGAGAAAATCCCTGACCCCGCCGGTAATCGAACCCGCGAACACGGGCGTGGGAAGCGAGAACGCTACCGCACGACCACGAGCTGCGGACCCCTCATTGTCTGCCCATCTCCTCCTGCCCCCTTCTCTCTTCACATTGCCGGCCGCTGGTGGCCGAGCGGTTCTAGGCGCTTGTCTGGAACCGCGCGACCGCTACGGTCGCAGGTTCGAATCCTGCCTCGGGCATGGATGTGTGTGACGTCCTTAGGTTAGTTAGGTTTAAGTAGTTCTAAGTTCTAGGGGACTGATGACCTGAGATGTTAAGTCCCATAGTTCTCAGAGCCATTAGAACCATTTTTTTTCTCTTCACATTATCACGCTCACCGCAATAGAACTCTCATGGTTCTTACTCCGACAATATTTCTTTCCAGACTGTAGTAACGAGCTGATATCTTTCCAGGGATTAAGTATGAGTTTTTATCCGTGCCTTTACCGCATACGCACAAGTCAAATATACTTCACATGTACTTTATATACTTTACAAGTATTTTTACACATATTACGCCTGTATCTATAGCGAATTTTGGTATAATTTTCACGATACTCAGTGTTTAAAACGTCCTATATCTTGAACTATAGGCTGTATAGTAATAGACGTTAGCGGGTACATCTAGGGGTATATGAGGCTACTGTCTCAGAAATATGTTGTGAATAATGTTAGTAGCAATGGAGTAATACATTAAAAGTCTTAGATTATGCGATATTTTTCATGCGTCTCATTGTTCATGTCTTCCTATCTCCTGAAATATGAGCCGTACAATGATAGATTTTTCAAGGTGCATTCAGCGGCATGTGTGACCAGTGTCTAGAAAATGTGTCCGAAATATCCTCAGTAGTAAAGAAGTAATAAATTAAAACGACATGCTTCAGTTTTAGTCCATGAACAGTGAAAATGTAGCAAGCGATAAAGGTTTTTCATTTCATCATTTATGGGAGTTGTCAGAGCTGAAAGTTTCGGAAAGGTTTGAAATTATATGTAAGAAATGTGTGGTGTCACCGCCAGATACCACACTTGCTAGGTGGTAGCTTAAATCGGCCGCGGTCCATTAGTACATGTCGGACCCGCGTGTCGCCACTGTCAGGATCGCAGACCGAGCGCCACCACAAGGCAGGTCTCGAGAGATTGACTAGCACTCGACCCAGTTGTACGACGACTTTGCTTGCGACTACACTGACGAAGCCTTTCTCTCATTTGCCGAGAGACAGAATAGCCTTCAGCTAAGTCCATGGCTACGACCTAGCAAGGCGCCATTAGTTACTTCATGAATCTAAAGAGTCTCACTTGTATCATCAAGAATGCTGTAGACCAAAGGACGATATAAAAGTTAAGTGTTCTAGTAGCTACGTTCTTTTCTTAATCACATTCATCACATATCCTGTTCCAGACTTCGCGCCAGTCGGCGTGTGTGTACGCGTGCCCTCTCGGCTACCCGTCACTGTGGACTGTCTGCCTTAACAGTCCACTACATTGGCGACGCGGATTAATCAGGATCTTGTTCTTTCTCATTGCTTACGTTTACTTGTCATGGCTTCGCCACATTCTCCAGATGTACTGTCCGAATTTTATCGCTTGCAGAAGCAGCAGACGCAGGCGTTATTGGATGCCCTGGGACAGCTCGTCCAGGGTCAACGTGCGCTGCAACACGATGCGGCCGCCGCCGCTTCATCGCTACCGCAGCCACAAAACGCAGTTGCACCGTCCTTCCGTAATTTTGATTCAACCCAAGAAACATGGACTGAATAGTCCCGACAATTTGGATTTCATCTCGCCGCCTACAGAATTCAAGGTAATGAGCGGCAGCCGTTTTTGCTTTCGTGTGTAGGTGTGTCCACCTACCGTGTGATAGTGAAATTGTTTCCCCGACGTGACGTAGCAACTCTGTCATACGAAGAAATTTTGTCAGCTTTGGATGCCTATTTCAAGGAAACAGTCAATGTCGTTGCAAAACGGTATACGTTCTTTCGTACAAAACGTGCGGCCGGTCAGACTAATAGGGAGTGGGTTGCAACATTGCAAGGACTTACTAGGGAGTGTGCATTTGAATGTGAATGTGGACTCCCTTATTCAGATACTATGGTGCGTGATGCAATTGCACAGAACGTTTCTGATGTTCGCATAAGGGAACAGATTTTGAAACTAGTCAATCCCTCCCTTCAACAAGTGATAGACATATTGGATAGGCAAGACAACTTGACTTTGCTCAGGAATCATTTGCAACTTCGCCAGCCGTGTGTCACATTAACCGACCCGCCGGGCCCGCTGCACAGAACGCTAACCTGCCCTCGCGCACGTCCGCGCAGCCACGTGTCCCGCGCAAGCAAGCAAATGCAGTGAAATCATGCCCGCGGTGTGCAACTCGACATTCGTATGAGAATTGCCCGTCACGCCAAGCTATTTGCTTTTTCTGTAATAAGAAAGGACGTGTTCAAAGTGTTTGCCAGCTAAAGCTCAGATCAGACACTCACAACCATTCCAGGCCCTTGGCTTCGCGCCGGAATCGAATCACGGACACACAGGCTCGTGAACCTTTGCCCATGGACATTCATGTCGTTCATGCCACTCCGCCCAGTGTTCCTCTCGCTAACAGTGACTGTGTTCGTCCCACAAAAAGTGTGCGTCGACGTCGACGGAAGTCCCGTTACGTCGCGCGTGATTCTGTTCCAGTGTCTGTTCATGTTGCACAAAACAGTCGCTCTTGTCGTCAGCAGGACAATAAACTTTTTGTAGATTTGGACTTTGCCGGACAAGTGATACCATTCCAGCTCGATACCGGAGCTGCAGTTTCATTGCTCAATCACGCCACGTACAAACAACTTTGCGCACCACCGTTGCGTGCTGCACGTGTTCCGTTAAATAGTTATTCCGGACAAGCTATCCCTGTGTTAGGACAGTGCACTCTTCTTGCTACATACAAGGAACAAACAAAACTTGTCATTTTACGTTCTTCGTTCTTCTTCTGCTGTGAACTTGTTTGGGTTAGATTTATTTCAGTTGTTTAACATGTCTATAGTAAATCAGGTCCTATCAGTGAACGAGACTGCCTTCAGACAATGTTTCTCGTCTATGTGAGGAATTTGCAGACTTTTTGCACCGGGCTTTGGTTGCGCTAGGAACTATGAAGCACATTTGGAACTGAAAGTTAACGCGCAACCGAAATTTTTCCGAGCGCGCGATGTTCCCCACGCACTGCGTTATGAGGTCGCCAACCGCTACGATATCTTGTATCGGTCCACTGCTAAGCACGGAAACGCCGATGCGTTGTCCCGTTTGCCTGTTGCTGAGGATCGAGCTTTCGATTCTTCCGAACTTGCTTGCATGTGGTCGAATCGTTTCCGATTGATTTTCGTCGTGTAGCTACAGCCACAGCTGCTGACCCTGTCCTTGCTACTGTTTTGCGTTTTGTTGCTACGCAATGGCCCTTGTCAGAGTCATGGATCGAGAATCCGTTGGTTCGCCGATTTTTTGCTCACAAGGAGAGACTTTTTGTATGACGTGGTGTTTTGTTGTTGCGTTCTGATAATGATCAGGCCAGAGTAGTGGTCCCACGTTCGTTACAGTCCTCTGTCTTACGGCTCCTTCACCAAGGACATTGGGGTATAGTGCGCACGAAACAACTTGCTCGTCAGCACTGTACTTGGTTCGGAATCGATGCTGCGATTACGAATCTGTGCTCTTCTTGCATGGCGTGTGCCGAACAACAATCCGCACCGCCGCGGAAATTCTTTGCATGGCCGAAAGCCAGTTCCCCTTGGCAACACTTGCACATAGATTTTGCCGGTCCATTCTGGAATGCTCGATGGTTGATTGTGGTCGATTCTTTCAGTAATTTTCCTTTTGTTGTCCGGATGTCTTCCACGACGTCATCTGCCACCATACAAGCGTTATCCGCTATTTTTTGCGTTGAAGGTCTTCCGCAGACTATTGTTTCCGACAATGGCCCACAATTCATGTCCGCAGACTTTGTCATTCTGCAAGGCCGATGGTATTCAACATCTGACATCCGCGCCGTTTTCGCCTCAGTCAAACGGTGCCGCTGAACGATTGGTCCGGATTTTCAAGTCACAGATGTTGAAGTTGAATGGGTCGCATTCTCGGGAGGACGCGATATTGCTCTTTTTGTCTTCGTATCGCTCTCAGCCCCGCGATGGTCGCTCGCTGGCTGAGTTGCTCCACGGTCGTCCTCATCGAACCTTGATGTCTTTGCTGCATCCGCCGCATCAGGTTCCTGTGCAGCGGCAGACTCCTGCTTTTGCTCCTGGCGACGTTGTCTATTATCGCAACTATCGCGGTTCCCGGCGTTGGCTCGCAGGGCGCATTCTTCGCTGCCTCGGCCGCGCGATGTATTTGGTTTTGGGGGCCTCTGGTGAGGTGCGTCGGCATCTCAATCAGCTGCGCCTCTGTCGTCGCCCGGGTTCTGCCGCTCCCCGTCTGCTTTCAGCGACGGTGCCGTCCGGTCAGCGCCCTGGGGACCCATCTACTGGCTCGCCTCATCCCCAGGTGTTACCGACGATGCCTTCCATTTTGCCCCATGGCGACGCGCCGCTGCCGCCGCCGCCGGCGCCGCCCGCAGTGGACGCTTCGCTGCAGCCGCCCAGCGCCTCCCTGGGTCGCGCGCCGCCGATCGCTTCCCGTGACCAGCTGTACTCCGCCATGGAACTCTTGCCCGCTCCGGACCAGATGTCGTCATCGCGCGTCGGATCCCCCGACGCAATGGAGGTCGACCCTTCGGCCCCTCCTGTCTCATTACGGGCGCATACACCGCATGTTGACGTGCAACCTGGACTTGGTTTTCAGGCGTTTCCTAGCTCCCCTCGGACCAAATGGCAGGGTGCGGGTGGCACAGCCTCACCTGTTGTTAGGCTCCCCACCCCATCGCATACGTCAAAATGGGGTCCTCCCCACGGCGGGCGGAAGCATTATCACACGACCGTTCGCCGATTTGCGGGGGAGGAATGTGGTGTCACCGCCAGACACCACACTTGCTAGGTGGTAGCTTAAATCGGCCGCGGTCCATTAGTATATGTCGGACCCGCGTGTCGCCACTGTCAGGATCGTGGACCGAGCGCCACCACAAGGCAGGTCTCGAGAGACTGACTAGCACTCGCCCCAGTTGTACGACGACTTTGCTTGCGACTACACTGACGAAGCCTTTCTCTCATTTGCCGAGAGACAGAATAGCCTTCAGCTAAGTCCATGGCTACGACCTAGCAAGGCGCCATTAGTTACTTCATGAATCTAAAGAGTCTCACTTGTATCATCAAGAATGCTGTATACCAAAGGACGATAAAAAAGTTAAGTGTTCTAGTAGCTACGTTCTTTTCTTTATCACATTCATCACGTATCCTGTTCCAGACTTCGCGCCAGTCGGCGTGTGTGTACGCGTGCCCTCTCGGCTACCCGTCACTGTGGACTGGCTGCCTTAACAGTCCACTACAAAATGTTGCATGTTTATAGGCAATCTTGTTTTCAAATACTGGATGATTGGAATATGGGCATTCGTGCGTCGTGAAATACGTTGGTTTTTCAACCCCACACAAACCCCTTTGAATGGCAGGTGATTCTTACCCCCCACAGTGATTCCAGACATTACGGACTTGCTACAAAAAGTGCGCGCGTACGGTCTATCCAAAGACATATGCGGTTGGATAGAAAGTTTTCTAACAGGCAGGGAGCAGTATGTCCTCCTGAAGGGGGTAACTTCAACAGAAACAAGAGTAACTTCAGGTGTGCCCCAGGGCAGCGTAATAGCTCCTCTGCTTTTTACGATTTACATAAACGATCTGGTTGATTGTATTGACGGCGGCCTTAGACTGTTTGTCGATGATGCTGTAGTCTACAGGAATGTAGTATCACACGAAAGTTGTGAACATATCAGTGAGGATTTGCAGAAAATAAATGCATGGTCTAATGACTGGCAGTTATCTCTCAATATTATTAAGTGTAACCTACCGCGTATAACAAGGCGAAAATCCCCATTAATGTATGAGTGCAAAATAAATGATCAGACTTTGGAAGCTGTAACATCACTCAAGTATCTGGGTGTGACTATTCGAAATGATCTCAAATGGAATGATCAGATTACACAAGTAACGGTAAGGCGAACTATAGATTGCGGTTTATTGGTAGAATCCTGAAGTGATGCAGTCCTTCAACAAAGCAAATAGGTTACAATACGTTAGTTCGTCCAGTCTTGGAGTATTGTTCGTCTGTATGGGGTCCTTACCAGTTGGGTCGGATTCAAGAGATTGAGAAGGTCCAAAGAAAAGCGGCAAGATTCGTGACTGGTACATTTAGCCATCGCGAGAGCGTTACAAATCTCATTGAAAGTTTGAAGTGGGACACACTTGCAGCTAGACGACGTGCTAAACGGATGGGGCTGCACACTAAATTCCGAAATCCAATCTTCACCGAGGATGTAGAGCATATAATATTATCACCAACTTTCAAATCGCGCAGTCGGCGAGTGGAGCAGAATGGGGCGGGAGAGGGGGGGGGGGGCGGAAGTATGGCTTTGGCGAAAATTTTGCCCTCCGTCACACACCGCTCGGTGGCTAGCGGAGTATACATGTAGATGTAGATCTAGATACGTCACATGTGTACCATGTTCGGTTGATATCGTTGTAAGGGTTCAGGAGAAGATGTAGAACATACATACGTTGATGTCTACATACTCGTGCATTCATTTAGACTTTACAACATGTATGGAAGGTAACGTAGGAAGACGCTTCAGTTATCACCCCAAAAGAAACAGGCTACTACCACGAAAGGTGGTGATGGGACAAGATCCTGCAACCATAATTGCGACACATTTTTCCTTTTAATGGTTGACGTGGTGCAGGGGTTGGTTATAAAGGTCCACATATGGGCTGTTTAGGAAACGTCCGACTTTGAAAATTACCTTGTTGTCATATTGGAAATGTCTGCCACGCAGTAAGTTCTTCATATGAGGAAAGAGGAAGAAGCACTGGGTGAAACTACGAGGGGTGAGGCAAAATTTGATAGCTGAAAGCAACAGCATGTCCGACTATGCCATGTGCACGAAGAACAGTGACGCTGAAGTATGTGGAACCCGGTTGGTGGCGACCTTTGTGGTGTTCAGAATGTACAAGACGTTGAGAGCCGATCCATGACTCATCGTCACGTCATCCACTATCAACCTCATTGTAATACCCTGATCTTGCACCAACAGGGCCATCACTTCTCTCGTTCTCTTTCTTTTATGATAAATTAAGAAATATCCAGTTGTACAAGCAGCCATATTACGACAAAGAAATGGTTCAAACGGCTCTGAGCACTATGGGACTTAAGTTCTGAGGTCATCAGTCCCCTAGAACTTAGAACTACTTAAACATAATTACCCTAAGGACATCACACACACCCATGCCCGAGGCAGGATTCGAACCTGCGACCGTAGCGGTCGCGCGGTTCCAGACTGAAGCGCCTAGAACCGCTCGGCCACACCGGCCGGCCATATTACGAGAAATAAATATTTTCTCTCTCTCTCTCTCTCTCTCTCCGACACAGACGCAACACATAGACACCTACAAAAGAGTATATATGGTACATGAATAGGCGACTTAGGCCCATGGCAGAAGACAAAAATATACAATTACATGAACATAAAACATAACTAAATTATCAAAATATTAAGTCCACGAACCCTGACAATAAAAATTGTAACATCACAGTTACTGCTTACATACATTCGTCCATTTACGTCTGTCTAGGGCATCCTAAATGCTGGCTGTTGGATCAGTTTCCAGCGTCACCAATGTTATGTCTTTCAACCTCGTTCGCATATGAGCTCTTGCAAGTCTGCCTATTGGCTGATGTACTAGCATGTACTAATACTTTGATAGGGGGAGAACCCTCTGCTCGGAGAACATGTTCTGCCCACTGTAGTCTTCTTCTTGCAATCACTCTCCCAGTATCAGCATTCTTAAACCTCGCATACAGATCTCCACTGTGCCTTCTTTCGGATCTTACAGTTTCTGTGTTGCACATTGGCCCATAAATGTTTCTTAAAATTTTCTTCTCAGATGCACGGATGAGCTCTGTATTGTCAGTGTACTTGCCCTTGTCTCATACCCATACAGTATCACCGGTCGCACTAGTGACATGTACAGATGTGTTTTGCTTTCCTGGGATACAATGCGTGAAATGTATAGGTGTTTCGAACGGTAATACACCAAGTTCTCATTTATTATTGTTTGTTGAATTTCCTTCTCTAGCTCACATTTATTCGACAATATTGATCGTTCGAACCTGAATGTTTCGAATCATTCAAAACTATGACCGTCTGTATTGATGGCATCCATATCACTTTGTCAACAAGATACTACCATATACTTTGTTTTATCGTCGTTGAGCAGTAACACGATTTTGTATGCTTCTAGCATAAATCGGAATGCATTTGCTGTCACCTCATTCAGTGTTTCACCCACATTACCGCATCATCTGCAATCGGAAGGATCGTTTCACTTCCAACCATTTCCATCCTTATATTATAGCCAACTGCCCAACTCATCTTTCCCGGCACCAGAGAACAGAACAGAATCGCCCTGTCTCAATCCATTCCTTACTGTGAACGGTGCCGACAGTTGATACGCAAGGTGTACTTGGCAACTTGAACCACTATAAGAAGCTGCAGTACTTGCTCAGTATGCTGGATTCCTGCGTTATCCCCCGGAGGGCTGGGTGATTAATGTCTCGTATGCCTGTTGGAAGTTAATGAATATAATGTGCAGGTGTTTATGAAAATCATAAAACATCTCCATCATTTATTTCAGTCTGAAGATGTGGTCGGTGGTTGACAGTCCTGGGCCAAATCCACACTGATGTATGCCTACAATCCCTCTGATCAATGCCTTTAGTCGACATAGTGGCAGAGTAGTGTAAATTTTTATGTCCTATCCCCAGCACCGAGATGCCTCGGTATTTATACGCTCTCATGACATCGCACTTTTTAAAAATCGGGCATGCAACAGCCTTTTCCCACTCCGCAGGGATCTCCTCAGCTGGCCATATTTCTGCCATAAGCTGTCTCAGACCTTCTATCGCCGCTTCCACCCCGTCGCCCCATCCCAGTACGGAAACAACTCCGTCTTGAAGTCAATATCGCCTGGAGCCTTATTGTTTTTAAGCGCTTCCAGGATGGTTTTTATCGCATCTGATGTTAGCTCGAGAACTTCTTCCATTATCTGTGATGTCTCCGGTTCTTCGATTTCTACATAATCTTTATGTTTTAGTACTTTGTCAAAAAATCTTCCAAAGGCATCTACTTCCTGCACTTGAAGGAACCATTCTTTACTCATTATCTGTTACGATGTGATCTATAACTGCCTCTGACAATACTGCACAGCAGAAAGGAGCATGATGATTTCCTTGAATTCTCAGTCTGCTTCAATAGTTCTTAGGCATGTTCTCGATTCTTCTGCCATATGATTCTAGCTGTCCGTCTTCTTTCGACCATGTATCTTGTCTTTGTTTTTCAGTTAGATTCTTCAGCCATTCTAATTTAATAGGTGGTGTAGTCTTCACAGCCTCTTTACACTCATAACATATCACCGCTTTTTCATTGGCAATTCCTTGAGGACATTCTGAATAAGTTTAAAAAAGAGTTGATGGAAGAGAACACTTCTGACTGACTTCATTTTATTTGTTCTTTCTATCCGCAATTACTACATAGCGTAGCAAAAGGTTGAGAGCTAAACACATTCGGAGACTATTTTATTCTTATCGACAAGGTACGAAGTTACTCTTGGTCGCAAAACGTGAGGCGTCCTTGCAACTTATGAAAGAGTTCAGAAAGTCAACAGTCTCCTAAAAAAATCACATGTAAATAAGTATCCAACTGAGCTGCTGCAGAGCAAATACGAGAAAATATGGGCTTCTGGTGTCTGGTACACCTTGAGCGTGTTCTGCCTCTGTATAATGTGTGCGAACTCGCTCTCCAGACACGCTAACCAGCAGGATTCATGCCGAGTCTGGTTGCTGACACGGCATGCTGTAAGCTTACATACAGTCTGATGCTCAACCCTTCACTCTTACCCTCTTCCGCACTGGCACTCTTGTTCTCACTACTTTAACATGTGAAACGGGAGAAACTAAAAATATTTTGTTTTGTGCCCACAACGACGTCAATCGTTCAAAAAACCAAACAGAATCAGATGTTTATTGAAATAATCGGTAATGTCTGCTTAAAAATGTAGTAGAACTTGGCAACTGTGTAAGTACAGAAATTCTGATAATTTTCAGGCAGTTGTAAAGCCAACAGTTGCAATGATTTTAGAAACTAACTCTCTAAGACTCTCGTCAAATACTGCTGGTAATATGCTAATCCAAACTCGGTAGGTACGAGTACTTCTCGACCGTAAGCGTAACAGATATTTTGCTACAGTCACCAACTTATCCAGTCACCGATGACTAAATGCTTTCCCTCCATTACAGTTTTCAATTGAAGTTCTTGGTCAATACCCACCCTCTTAGAAGTTTTCCTGTATGCGACTTTATCAAAGAGGCTTATCATAAATCTCTTTGTAACATTTAGTAACCAACGGACAACAGTCAAAGCTTATTTTATTTCGTCACTTTCTGAGACATCGGACTAGAGGCCCTACTTACTTTGCGGCTAACTTTTCCTGGTAATTTTCTTTTCTGTTCGCGCTTAATCCAGGTTCACCAGAGTTCATATTGACACTGCACGGGAAAGCCGATTCATTCACAGTAAACAACCAACTCCAAACACAAAGTGCCACTTGCGGATATTAACAATTTCAAGTAGTATTATCTACCACTGAGGCCACTTGTCTAAAATACAAATGAGGCGCTGAGAGCCATAAGGGCCAAAAGCACAACGTCTTCGACGCCCAAAACTCCCCTTCCCCATATTTAAGTACATATCAGAGGAACCAGAGAGACAGCTTTTCGTGAATGTTCAGATACACGTATGATGTGGACCTACAGTACGGAATCTGACACACCAATAAGATCAATAGAATTCAGAAGCATGAACAAATGCTACAGTCTCATAATATGGTTCTCAGCGCATGAAATGGGTTACTGTATGATAGAATCCAAAACTTAATATACTGTATCGCATTCAGAATTGCACAAAACAGGTTTTTCTCTCAGTGTAACCATAACATATACTGATGCCTGATCTAATTTTACTATATAGTGAGTGAATTGGCGTGTCTGCCCGCATCTCGTGGTCGTGCGGTAGCGTTCTCGCTTCCCACGCCCGGGTTCCCGGGTTCGATTCCCGGCGGGGTCAGAGATTTTCTCTGCCTCGTGATGGCTGGGTGTTGTGTGCTGTCCTTAGGTTAGTTAGGTTTAAGTAGTTCTAAGTTCTAGGGGACTGATGACTATAGATGTTAAGTCCCATAGTGCTCAGAGCCATTTTGAATTGGCGTGTCTGTGGAGTCTGCTACCGCCTAGCGAGATTTATGGCAAACGAATGTGGGTACGTCTCGTGCAATGTGCTTCCACCTGCTGGCATTGATGTCAACTTTGTTGCAGAGTGTAAGGACTAGAAGTGCAAGCCGTGAACCGTGCACATTGTTTGTCAAATCCGTTTGCATTTGGCCCGTTAGGAAATTACGTCAAGCCAGTTGCACATGCGTAGAAGCTCCTAAAAATGTCCACAGGCGAAGGTGTGCTCGCGTCTCTGATGCCAAGTTTCACCGAGTCTAGAGGACCCATGTATCACAGCGCGGTTGACTTAGTGCCATGTATTTCAGATTACTGCATCTACATTACGTTTAACAGCATTCAAAGAAAAATAACCAATAAATCCGCAAAGCGTCAAAAGTTGGGGTGTTCACGTGCTTTTCTGCTCTTACACAACTGTCATCTTTGATGGCTACGATTAAGCCAACTTTGCGTTATAGCTACAACAATAGTTAGAGAAGTTGACACTTCGTCAGAAAGGTACCCAAGGAATTTCATAGAATGAGAAAGAAGAGGCAGATGAAATACACACATCAAAAAATGTTTTGCATCACCTCGGTTCCGAGAGTTACGGAAGGTGTACACAAAATCGGAATACAGATCAGCATAAACATCATTTCCGCCATTTTTATTGTTCATGAAAACCACACATTACATGCTGTACCAACATACAGCGAGACCTTCAAGGTGGTGGTCCAGATTGCTGTAGACACCGGTACCTCTAATACCCCGCAGCACGTCCTCTTGCATTGACGCATGCCTATATTCGTTATGGCATACTATCCACAAGTTCATCAAGGCACTTTTTTATGTGTGTATTAGCATTTTACAAGATGAGTCAGTGGAATGCGTGGTGTCGTATATGCTCGACGCGAGGGCAACGTACATGAGGAGTACAATGATAATGTTATAGACTTAATATATGGCAGTGATATTGAAGCAATAGTCGCGACATGTAGTTCATCGTTCTTATCGGACAGGGAGCCACAAATCCCCTCTCCAGTGAAATGTAGTAAAAGACAATCGTTGTCCAAGGAGCGTGTACACTGAAGACCATGTTAGACGAACAGTAAGTTCTAATTGTAATAAATATAGTATTAATTAGTAAGAACGCGTTCAAACTAAAAACGGGTTTTCACTGTAATATATATACAGCATGTTTCACAATTCATGTTACACGCTACTAGATGTTGTAGAGGGGACTTAATACATCAGGGTTTACATACGAACCCATGTCGAGAAACAGTTCACTCCCCTGTTACAAATGAAAGAATATGTACAGATTTCACTCCTGCTTACTGAGATATTACAAAGTTTGTTCGATATGATGACCATCAAGTACGGTACACACAGTGTGTCTGCGCAGTAAGTTCACATAAACTCTCTACAACTTGCATCGTGTATGGTTATCCACTTCTGCCACTGCCATGATCCGTGCAACCATATCTTCCTCCGGCTGGACAGCAGTCTCGTAAACTTCATACGGCCCAACAAGAAAACGTGCAAAGTGATAAAGTCTGGGGATCTTGGTGGCCACACATGTGCTTCTCCTCGACCAATCCACCTCTCCGTTTGGACTGTGTTCAGATGGTTTCGGAGGCGAACTACAAAATGCACTGTCGCTCCATCTTGCTGGGACCACAATTTGTGTCAAACGTCCAATGGCACATCTTCCATAAACTCCGCCAGCACCGGTTGCAGGAATACTTAAGTTACACTTGGCGTTAGCGTTTTCTTGATCCAAAATCCGTCTATTTAGAGAATTCAAAGCACGTTTCCCGCTGAAAGACGCTTCGTTGGTAAACAAAGTTCGCCTTGAAAACTGAGAAAAATCCCCACAAGGATGCGAAAAATAAGTGCAGAAAATGATAAGTGGCCAAAAATCCGCCGGTAACCGGGCACGTAGCTTCTCAGGGTGATATGAATTGATTTGCTGTTCATGCAGAATTCGCCAGACAGACGAGTGAGACACATACATTTCAAGTGGAATGGCTCGAGAACGCGTCGATGGGTTCTGTTCAACTTGACGGAACACTTTCTTTTCAAATACGACAGTGCGCCGCCAGTTCTCTCTATCACCAGTGAGTTTTTTCCACTACCGTTGCCTTACTCTGGCAAACATGGGATGAGACGGCGTCACACGATTTGGAATGTACTTGTAGTAAAGCCGTTGAGCTTCTCTTCGATTACGGCAAACTTCACCGCAAATTAACAGCATATCGGTGAACTTAGGGAACGTATACTCAAGCATCCTGTTAATGTAGTATTAATCATCGTAATGTCAACTGACGCATCGCCAAGCGTGAGGACAACGCAGAAGGAAATAGGGAACATAACACGATATCATCTAATCGTACCATTCATGAATGTGGGTAGCCAACCATAACAGGCGAACTGCGTAAGAAACATCTACCGCACGATTGAGTAGCTCTTGATTTCCTTGCAACATGGAAACGAACCGTTTAGTGATTGTGGGTTTCTCTGAAAAAATTGATCTACTAAGTTCCCTCTACAACTTCTTTTAGTGTAACATGAGCTGTGAAACACCCTATATTAACGTCTAAATTTAACTATATTTGGATGTAACGTGACTCTTATTGTGTCGCCACTTTGTAATGGGTCTTCTCAGAAGTCAGGACAATGCCATTAGAAGCTGTAGGGATGCACTGGAGTCACCTCGAACGCATAGCCTCGTCAGGGCGGACAATAAGCCCCTCACACAACTTCAGACGGCAATTATTTGTTTCGAAAGTCCTCCTAAATAGAAACAAAGTCAGCAGTAATAAATAACACGTGTTATGGAAATGATGTGCACGAATTAATCATACGACGAAACCGTAAAGAGACTGGTGGAGAACACCTATAGAATTACATTTGATGTCTCTATCGAGGCCCACATGGCTACCGTAAGCTGTTAATATAGATTTACAGCCTGTGAACTATAAGTCTTCTTTGCTGAATATTGATAAGAGAGACATCTAGAAGTTATCTTCTGGTCGTGCACCTGCCGTCAGATGATCTTACTTTTATGCAAAGATTATATTGATCACATACAACTGAAGTGATGATCTCAGTGACGCAAACTAATTGTCAATATAAAAATTGATCCGTCTGTCAACTTTCTGGAGGTTCAACATGCCTCTGTTTGAAATACTCATTCAAACTACAATCACGATTGGGTAAGAAAATGTGGTAAGCAAAAATGTATTCCTTAAGGCCAAGAAACATTATGTTGCTTCAAGAACAGACACCAGTGTACTGACGAAGGACGTTAAATTTGGAGGTCATTCATCTCAATTTTCCTTACTGCTTTAGATGCATTTACTTCTAGAACAGGTACCAGCTTCAGTATCCTTAACATCATTAATCTGTAAATTTTCGGCCAGCAGTCCATCTGCCGAGAGCCTACTAATGTTCCCCTCCATATTCCACACACTCTCCGTTTCAGATTCAAGTATCTGATGAAGATATTACGAGCGCCGACTTCTAAAATCAGCTGTGTGCTGAATATGCAACAAGTTGCGATAGACCGTGACTAACGACAACTATCTGGAATACTCACTAACTCAGGCGTAGGGGGCGCCAGTACCCTTGGTGAAATACACTCCATTGCTTCACCTTCAACAACACAGCGCCGAAATAGACACGTCACGGATTTACGAGATTACCGGTAAACTCGTTGCTCTATATATTCTCCATTCAAATCGCCGACTGCAATTGCTTGCACAGTGGGACCGAGCGGCAACAAAAGCTTAATTTCAGTTCAGTATCTGCTAATGTGACAATACCTAAAAACTGTCTTTAATGTTGAGCTCAGTAAAAGTTGACGTTATGTACAATTATTTCTTTACTGTATCATGCATATGTAGCTGATCTTTGTAACTGTTGATGAAAAATGGTTCAGATTTCTTTTTCTGTTGGGCGCCGTGAATGCATGTCCATGGAATATTGTAGCAGTACGAGGTGGAATACCACAGAGTTCGTTCATATTTTCGCAGGCATAGTCCTTAGGAATTTATTTATTCCTTTGAAAATATGTAAAAACTCTAGACGTATTCAAACACGTGGCCATGAAATCCCGGTAGAAAGCCTGAGTACACGAATTGCGAGAAGTCACTATCCGGAGAACCAAGCAGGCGACTTCGTGTAGCGTGGCAGCCTCGCTTACCTACCTGGAAGAGGCAATGCGGCCTTTCTAAGCCGTCTGAACGCCATTAAACGTGTTGATTGCGGCCATATTTAATTCCAGAAGCCAGGCGCGAAATTCTCGTTAGCCCGGTGGGACGTCCATTCAGCCGGTGGCGCGCCTGAATGTTAATGCTGCGCCCGTAAGTAAATGCTCCTCAATAATTCAGCCCGCCGCAGCCCAAGTTAAGTGTTGATCCATTGAATGGAGGGCCTGCCGTTCATTTGACTCAACAAAAGACGCCGCCAACCCTCGGCTTCGCCCGCTCTTCTGTCGCAGTCTGCGAGAAGCGGTCTGAAGAATCTGTGAGGCGCGCCTATCTGCATCGAGGAAAATCACTGGTGGCTTCCACAACCTCCCACTCTATTGGTTTTCCCAGTCCTTTCAGGAGTCCGAAGCTGTGTCGATATTTTTGGCAGTCGATGCAAATATGAATTGGATGTTAGTCACTTGGAGTGCTTGACAAAGAAACTGTTAAGCCGCCCTCTCACGGGACGTGAAAACGCACGTGGACGAGGAGCTGGTGACGTCACCGCATGGAATTGCACCGTTCCACTACACTGTGGAACGTGAAATGAATGTGACATGTCAGATTTTCGTTTAGAGGCGACGTACTTGTCCAATGGGATGCGACACATTTTTTACCTCACAAGCTGAACTGAGAAGCCGTAATGTTGTATGGCATTAAATTACGTATTTTGTGGGTTTTCATCCTCATAGAATGTGTGGTATGACTATGCTCTGAGGTGATAAATATAGCTTTTACCTGGCGTAGTGCAGCAACTCGAGATGACATGGACTGAAAAATGGTTGGAACTTCCCTGCGAAAATATTGAGCCATGGCTATATGGTCGTTCAAATTGCCAGAGTGTTGCCGGTGCAGGATGCTGTGCAGGTATTAACGTCTCCATTATTGAGCCGTAGTTGTGTCCGGCTCTTCGAAAAGCGCGCCAGGTGGAGTGCTTCCGTTTCGCGTCTAGTGTTTGCGTTGGCGCTTTCGGTTTGGCGCGCTGTTTGGATCGCTACCGCCCTCTGGCGGGAGGTGGAGCAAGTGTAGGGTCGCGTGACGGTCGAGGAGTACGTAGTGGGCGGTGACCGAGAGAGGGGGTGGCGCGAGTGGGGCCCTGTTGTTGGGGGTCGTCAACTGCTCGCCACGTGTTTTGGTCGACCTCTTGGCTGTCAGCGGCTAAGTCTGCCTTACCCGTATGTACGTGGTTTATGATGCTCAGAAGCCGTGGTGTAGGAGATCAGCGCGTGGGACCGTATGTCTTTTTATCGGTCGCGGAGCCGTGCGACTGCTACGGTCGCAGGTTCGAATCCTGCCTCGGGCATGGATGTGTGTGATGTCCTTAGGTTAGTTAGGTTTAAGCAGTTCTAAGTTCTAGGGGACTGATGACCATAGATGTTAAGTCCCATAGTGCTCAGAGCCATTTGAACCATATTTTTTAATCGGTCGTTGAAACCACTGGCAGCAGTTGGCTCTGACGAGCATAAGGAAATGCAACGTCTTCCCGGCGCTGTAGTGGAGTGTGAAAAGTTGACTACTCATTTTATGTAACAGAGTTATATATCTATATAAAAGGTGTTATCCAAGTTCTAGTGAAGTGTATGAGTTTCTTCACTAGTGGTTTTGTTGGGGTCTTCCCACCACAGTTTTCGTTTGCCTGTCCGCGGGAATGTGGTAATTGTTTCTTGGTCGGGCCGTTTCATTCACACCTTGATTGGGTGATTTAGGGTCGGTGTCGTGTGTCTCTGTGGTTCAGAGTCTGTACAGGTACCGCCCTTGCTACATCTTCTGGTTTTGGGTAACTCGGTGAGATGGTGGCTTGTATTGCAAGTTTTGGGGCTGACATGCTGTGGCCCTGTAGACCACCAATAACTATTCCGACTATTGTGATCTGGGCCCCTTTAGACGTGTCACTCCATCACCGAGACATGGAAAATTTTTTGTGACCTGCCTTTAATGTGACGGTTTGTGTGCTGGCTTATTCACATTTATCTTGTAACAACTGACTGGTGTAATGTAAGTTATATAATTGGCAAGAAGCTAGCTACTTCAAGGTTTTTTTAAGGAATTGGTGTGTGTGTGTGTGCGAGTGTGTGTTTATAGAATTAATGTTAGGATTGAGCGACTAACGTTGGATGATAAAGCTAATAAGAAGATATTCGAAGATCAGGGAGCACTAGAGAAAGTCCGCCTAGCTTGCAGTAATAAAATGGGTGCATTTGACCTTAATCCGCAGTTTTCTACTGGTGTTCCATGGCGTAGATATACTAGGAAGAATAGATTTAAGTTTGTAACATATTCTAAACCTGAAACTAGTGCAGATATATCTAAAGTTAAATTATGGACAGATCTAGAGAAAGAATGTAAAGTTAAGAATCGCCTTTTTCAAGGTACTAATCCATTTTATATTGGACTTCAAATAGCTGGAGATGAAGCTGAGAAGTCTGAAAATGTTCAAAGCGAAGTTTAATATGTAACCTATGTAGTAAGAAATAGAGTGTATATGACATTTTGTAAGGGGAAAGGTAATGTTACTTTCTGAATAATTGTTATTGTTTGCAGCAAATGTCTGCGTTGGAATTTTTTTATGCCAACTGGGACCATATCTCATATATATATATATATAATTAGGAAGTTGTTAACGTCATACCTTGTAATCTCCTTTTCATAAAAAAACATTTTCAGCTATTGAAAATTGTTTTTATTATTGAGAAAGTGTTTTAAAATAAAAGGGTATATTTAGCAGTGCGTGTTATTTCACCAGCACCTCCTGGGCCCTACTTCCACGATAACGTTTTGGAATAACATGTGTACTTGAGTAGTTGTTTGTGAACCGCCATAATTGATGGTTCAATTATGTCCCATAAATGTTCGATGACATTCATGTCATGTGGCCAAATCATTATCTCGAATTGTCCAGCATGTTCTTCAAACCACTCACGAAAAACTGTATCCCAATGATATGATATCGTTGTTTGGGAACATAAAGTCCATGCTGCAAATGATCTCCTAGTACCGGAACGTAACCAATGAGTGGTATTGGCTCCATAAACTTTTCCGTCGTAGTGATTGTTTGTACTGAAGTCTGTTCTCCAGCCGGAAAATATCTGCATCTGGACACAATATTTCGGCGGTCCATCTGGCCACCATCTTCAGCTGAGTAGGCCGTCGCACTATCTCGCCGGAACCGAAATCAAATACGGCGAGGCGGCTCCTTTATACATCGACCGTGGGTCCACCGATCGTGCGCGAAATTCACTGCCCTCTAGCGACAGGCACAACGCACCGGTGGTGAAAGTTCGCAGAAACGGTAAATCGATATGAAACGCTACTGACAGTTTTTGATGACCGAAACAAGGACCGTTGATTCTTAATGTCAAACGGAACACGGCTCCAACTCTTACTTAAAAGGGCTGGCCGCGGTGGTCTCGCGGTTCTAAGCGCGCAGTCCGGAGCCGTGCGACTGCTACAGTCGCAGGTTCGAATCCTGCCTCGGGCATGGATGTGTGTGATGTCCTTAGGTTAGTTAGGTTTAAGTAGTTCTAAGTTCTAGGGGACTGATAACCACAGCAGTTGAGTCCCATAGTGCTCAGAGCCATTTGAACCATTTTTTCTTACTTAAAGGGTAACCCCTATCTTTGCTTATAATTTTGTCAGAGAGCCGGATTTCAATGGCTTCTTTCACTACGGTCACAATAACGCGACGCAGGGACAGTCAC
The DNA here is from genome assembly GCF_023898315.1 of Schistocerca nitens. Classification (NCBI taxonomy): domain Eukaryota; kingdom Metazoa; phylum Arthropoda; class Insecta; order Orthoptera; family Acrididae; genus Schistocerca; species Schistocerca nitens. Next base: position 313,609,392 of record NC_064621.1, on the reverse strand, counting down.
TTGTGTCTCATCGTACAGCATTTTATGTCCTTCAGTAGTACACTGTTACGTCACTGCAAATTTTTCTGACTGAAATAAACGGATGTGGTGATGATGCACCACGCAGCGATCCTGGACTGTACGAATCGTTTGTCCAATACAGGCTTTTCCACAATGGGAGGGAATCTTGTAGACCCCGAGCTTTTTGAAACTCAAATTATCATTCACTGAGCCCAGCGGAGCTCTGGTCTCAACTGGCAGACGGAAGACACTTTAAATCAAATTTCTTTAAAATTCTTCCTATTTTTAAAGATATGTTCCCCGCATAAGGTAGGAGTGCCAACGATTTGCTTGTATCTTCTGTTGGTTCCCGCGAAAGTCCAATCTGTACAGCTCGACGGATCTGATTGTCAGTATAACTATTATCCTTGAACACAGCTTTTAGATGATCCACTTCTTATGTCATACTATCTGCGTCTGAGATGGCATAGGCTCTTTTTACCAATGTACGTAGGACCCGTTGCATTGTTACCGTGGCTTAACTCAGTTTAAAACGGAAAATGGAATGAAGAGTCAATTAAGATAACAGAGAACTTCTACTAGTATGTGTGTTAGATCGTTGTACAGCATTATTCACTGTTCAAGCCGTCGATGAGTGCAGCATCTTATTCGTGACTTCGTTTCTTCTACAGTCACTAACGTGATTAACACAGCTATTTAGGCGCATCCATGTTCGTGAGGAAACTGTGTGATTTACGCGACAGATGCCGCAGACTGCCGTCGGAGATCACTGAGGTGGCAAATCATGATGAGTACGTCCTGTGAGAAGTATAAAGGTCGTTTCACAGCGTCCAGCAACCACGACGGACTTCACGTCTCCTTGCTTCGAGATGACCAACTCGTTCCGAGCGTGATGTTCTCTACACTAAAAATGGTTTGAGTGGAATGCAGGAAAATCTGACGGATTCAGAACTATGCAGCACCTTATACATCGAAAGCATCAGGAATAAACGGCACAATACACGAAAAATTGTTTAAGTGGAATGCAGCATAACGTGACAGCATCATAACAATACAGCACCTTCTACACCGAAAACGTAACAAGAAAACGGCACAATACACGAGATACGCCCTTAAAAATTGTAATCGTTTTCTGAAATCCGTCTTGCAAAAGACAAATAATAACATCTTGCCTGCCAGCGGCGAAATGTTATTTTGCAAACAAAACGGTACTACAAACAATGTACTAATTACTGTAACTAGGTTACACCAAAGTCACAATGCAGTTTATTATACTAGTGTATTGAAGAAGGTTTTTTTTTCTTTTAATCTACTGTTGTTGGAATGTAAAATAACGGTTTAAATCCTTCATGGCAGTCTAACAATAGCTCGTAACATTTATATTTTCCATATTTCCGATTGTAATGGTACCACAAAAAGACGGCAGCGGACGAGGGAGGCAGACCAACAAACACTCAAACATCACAGAGAATATGAAAGCAAATATTTGAATTTGACAATGGGAAAAATATTCGAAACGCCTCGCGCTGTCCGTGAACAAGCGTTAAGTGCAGTTTCTGCAGTGCTCGTCCAGAGCGTTCGGGCCATCACAATCTGTCCTCAGTCCAACTCTGATAGATCGTGCACCCTCCCCATTCTACACCAGGACAGCATGCTCACTGATACTGATTGCCCCATGAATGTCTGATTAGCAGCCACTCCTCGTCAGGTGACGGTGCTATCGCGTGGACGGGCTTATATGGATAGAAGGTCCATGGTAATAATGTTCTGGACGATCGGTGTTTGTGATCTCTCTCTCTCTCTCTCACACACACACACACACACACATATATATATATATATATATATATATATATATATATATATATATATATATATATATATATCAGCAAAAGATTTTACGTACATACAGTATCTCCAAAGTTCAGTGCAGCAGATGCCTCGAAGAATGAGAGAGAGAGAGAAGGCCACAGCTAGCTGAGCATTTCACAAACATCTATATCTAAATCTACATCTACACACTGTCGTGCATGACAGAACGTCCCACTGCACCAGTTATTAGGATTTCTTCCCGTTCCATTCACGTATGGAGGGCGGGAAGAATGGTAATCTGAATACCTCTGTGCCTGCAGTAATTACTGTAATGTTAACCTCACGATCCCTATTTGAGGGATACGTAGTGTATTCCTGCCGTCATCACTTGAAGCCGGTTATTGAAACTTCGTTAGAAGACTTTTCGGGGTAGTTTACGTCTGTCTTCTAGAGTCTTCCAGTTTAGTTCCTTCACTGTCTCTGTGATACTCTCTCATGGATTAAACAAACCTGTGACCATTCGTGCTGCCCTTCTGTGTATATTTTCAATATCTTCTGTTAGCCCTATCTGATACGTGTCCCGCACACTTGAGCAATATTCTACAGCAGGTCGCACAAGCGATTTGTAAGAAATCTTCTTTGTAGAGTGATTGCACTTCCCAAATACTGTACCAGTAAACCGAAGTCTACCACCTACATTATCCACGACTGAGCCTCCGTGATCATTCCACTTCACGTTCCTACTAAGTATAGCACCCAGTTATTTGTATGAATTGGTCGATTCCAAGGATGACTCATTGATATTATAATCATAGTATACCACATTTTTCAGTGTGCGAAGTGCACAATTTTTCATTTACAAACATTCAAACAAGTTACCAATCTTTGCATCACTTTGAAATCTTATCGAAATCTGACTGAATATTTACGCAGCTTCATATAGATATTGTGGTTATAGAAAACTGCTTCATCTGCAGAAACTTGAGGTTACTACTAATTAATATTGTTTGTTATGTCATTGACATACAACATGATCAACAAGGATCCCAACACACTTCTCTGGGACACCTGAAGTTACTTCTACATCTTACGATGACTCTCCTTCCAAGATAACATGCTGCGTCCTCCATACCAAGAAGTCCTCAGTCCAGTCACAAATTTCGTTTGTTCCCCATACGTTCATACTTTTGACATTAAGCGCTAGTGTGGTAGTGCCTCAAATGATTTTCGGAAGTCAATATATTCTGCATCAAATTGACTGCATTGATCCAAAGCTTTAACTATGCTATGTGAGAAAAGTGCAAGTTGGGTTTCCCATGATCGCATGATCGATGTTTCCGGAATCCATGCTGGCTGTCATTGAGAAGCTGCACAAGGTATCTAGTTAAGTTTCAGTTTAGAATATGTTCTAAGAGTCTAAAACAAATGGATGTGAAGGATGTGGACGATAGTTTTGTGGATCACTTCAGCTGCCCTTCTTGTAGACGGGTAAGATCTTTGCCTTTTTCCAAGAACTGGGCACGGTTTTTTGTTCTAGTGAAATACGATAGATTATAGTTAGAACAGGTACACACTGAGTATAGAATCTGGTACCTATTCCATCGGGCCTTCGAACTTTGTTCAATTTCAGTGATTACAGCTGTCACGAAGTTATTACATTCATCTTGTCAGTCGTACAGGGGATAAATTTGAACAGTTCTCCCCGGGTGTTCCTTTGTAAAGGAACATTTGAAAACGGAGATATATATTTCAGCTTTTGATTTCCTATCCTGAGTTTTAGTTCCCGTCTCATTCGCTAGGGTCTGAACACAAACTTAGGTGCCACTAACAGCCATTACGAGCGACCAAAATTTTTTTCGGTTTTGTGAAATGTCATTTGACAATATTTTGCTACGCAGACATTGAAGGCATCACACATAGCTGTCTTGACAGTCAAACGTGCATCATTCAGCTTCCCTTTATCCATATCCCCGCACTTTGTTATAGAGTTTCTTTAGAATTTTCTTTACGGTGACTGTATAGCATGGAAGTTACCTCCATCACGAACTGTTCTACTGGTTACATATCTATCCAGTGTATTGTCAACTGTTCTTTTAAACATAATCCACAGTTCCTCTATATGCTCCTACCCAATGCTGGAAGTTTCAAGCTGCTGTCTGAGAATTGACACTACTGATGTTTTATCTAGTTTGCTGAACATAGGTATCTTTCTGCTTGTTTTAGTTGTCGTTTGTACATTGTTCACCATTGTTACTTCAACTGTGACATAGTCACTGATAACAGTTTCGATGTGGACATCTTCAGAGAGGTCAGGTCTCTTTGTTGCCATTAGATCCACCATATTTCCATCTGGGTAGGGTTCGGTACTACCTTTTCTTGGTAGTTTTCAGAGAAGCTCTTTAGTAGTGTTTCACAGTATGTCTTATCACCCCTACCACTAGAAAAACTGTAATTTTCCCAATTACAGTATGACTGGGGAATTTACGTACAAGTGAACTGTGGTTTTCTCTAAAGTTTTTGCTTACATCAAGAGAGTAGTCTGGTGAGCGGTAGAAGGATGCAATTATCATTTCATACCAACCCCTGCTACTGATTCTTGCCATAACAACCTCACATGTAGCTTCAGTTTCTATCTCAGTGAATTTAAGTCTCTTTTCTATTGCTACAAATACACCACCTCTATTTCCCATATGCCTATCCTTTCGATGTATACTAAAATTTTCCCCAAAAAATCTCAGTGCTATAATTTCAGGTTTCAACCGAATTTCTGTACTTAGTATTATGCGAGAATCGCTGTTTTTCATGAGCATTCCAAACTTTGCCACTTTACTGTGAATGTTTCGGCAATTTACCTTTAGAAGTGGGGGTATTTCTTCTGACTTTACACTGATACTTCTGGCTTTCCTACAGCTTTTGTTATCTCTATTGGATGGAGAGTCGCCTAATATAAAAAACCCTTGTCTGCGCCCCACACTCAATCAGCAGCAGCCTGTGATTTGTACTGCACACCTGATCCATTTGATCCATTGAGGAGGCGTCTTAACCCTATGGTCCTAGTCCTGGAAGTCACAGTCTTTCTTGTCACAGAACTTTCGAAGTCTCTGGTTCACTCGTTCTGCTGGACTAAGAACGAAAGGGCCAAGATCAGTTCTGGAGACAATTCTGCAATCTGTGAGTTTCGTTGAAGCTCCATGCGCAAAACTGGTCTTCTCAACCATCTCTGTCAGTAGCTCGAATGAACCAAGTGTGACCTGAAGCGCAGATGACAGGCAAAATTTGTTCCAACGTGCACCACAATGTGTAGTTGGTTGCACCATATTCCCTCAGTGGCTGCTGGTATAGCCTCTTCAACATGTTGACTGAAGTCCCCAGGTATACACACTGAGTGCATCTGCTGTCGTTTCCTGTCGATTACTGCCTTTCCCTAAGGAGTACCATCATGCGCCACACATTTCAACTGCGACGATTAATAGACCCTACCTTTTCGTGTTTTCCCCCTCTTGGGACCAGACAAACAAGTTCCCCAAAACAGGTTAAATGGTTCTCACTGGCTCAGTTTCAGTGGAAGACAGCACCTCAGACTTATTGGTTAGGGGGTCGGTACAACACCCTCAGTGTTCCGTGGTCCCCGTCCCCCCTGTACACGATGCCTAGATCTACCACTGCCACGCCACTCACAGTCAAGTGAACGACTCCTGTACTCTCTGCAGAAGAGACAGGTTCTACGGAAGAGCATAATACTTGAGGTACCTCTGATACTGGTATCACAGGTACAGGACTCTCAGGAGCTCTTCCAATACACCGATTCGCAGCAGCTTCCAATAGTTTCACAGTAGTAAGGGCGATTTCCATCAGCTTACGAACGTCAACGCATGTTGAAAGTTATCTGATAACAATTATTTTAATTCAAGTGGATCTGTAATGTTGTTTGTATTTTTGATGTCAAAAAGTCTATTACACGATAAATTATGAGCTTCGTGGTTTGAAAGGTGTACATACCAGATCTTGAAGCTTGTAGCTTCCTTAATGCAAAGAATAGCTCCGAGAATGTGTAAAGGAATCTAATTGCAAGAATAGCAAGAAAATCGCGCCCTCTCTGAAATTTATTGTTATCATAAAAACTGACGATGAACTTTCATGAAAAACAAATTACTTTGAAGCTTAAGTCACTCCCTGTGAAACTTAATTAAAGAAAGAACCTGTTTTCTACACTATTTGGATTACCTACTCTACAAACCGCTCTAGTACCTATAGCGCATCTCGTGCTGCAAAATCTAACTTCTCAGATATTCAAAGATGCAATGTGATCTCTAGAAACATTACTATAATTCTTTTTCATAATTTAATATAATGGTTTGAATAAATTAAAAATTACTTGCCTCTTGGGATGTGGACAAAGACTCAGGGTTAAATTAACTCAATAGTAACCACGTAAGGTTTGACTTAATAACATTTAATGAAACTTCAGTGATAGTTAAGCTTTATCCCAAGACTTTCAAAAATTAAACTTCACATTTATGTTTCCTTAAACAACATTCCAAAATGTAATTCTGAAAACTAATTCTCTTCCAATGATCGATAAATCCTTATGAAAAACAATCAAAAGCAACAAGGTTCCTGATCTGGAGGTCCGACGAACCAAGGATGTCGCATTATCAAACCCTGTCGCAAATAATCCATTTTACACTAAGGGTATAATCGTTACAACAAAAGAATACATTCTTTTTCTCTCCACAATACAACTTCTATTAATCCATGGCACAATTCCTAAAAATCTCCACTGTTTGCTGCTTACTGCTACCAAACGAAAACTCGACTGTTCACATCTAACAACACAGCTCAACTGCCTGTGTCGTTTCGTCTCCTCGCGATCACCAGATAGATCTGGCGAGCACCTTCGCAGAGCGAAGATCACTTCTAACTCATCTCTGAGCAGTGCATCATCTCTGCTGCGGCAGTGTACCCATGTCGAAGCAATTCACGCCTTACGAACGTGATTCTAGATATCCAAACCAAGAAAAATTCCTACGAAAATTTACACGCCTTTCAGTGTGCTAAGGCCTTGTTAATTCAGCAGTAGATGCAAAGAGGTGACTTCAGATAATACTCGCAGATGTTGTTGCTTGCATATGAGTAAATAGGCTAACACCCGATTGTTGACAGTACTTGGTGTCAATTCGATTACTTATAGTTTGGTAAGTTTCAGAGTTTTATCAGAAACTGAGACGAAGCTACGAACTTCATAGTGACTCCATTAACTTTTAAAGGCGCTATGCTTTCAGACTAACCATGTCAAACCACTTTACAAAGCGAGTTGGTCATTATAGTTAGTCCACAAAAAATGGTTCAAATGGCTCTGAGCACTATGGGACTCAACTGCTGTGGTCATAAGTCCCCTAGAACTTAGAACTACTTAAACCTAACTAACCTAAAGACATCACACACATCCATGCCCGAGGCAGGATTCGAACCTGCGACCGTAGCGGTCGTGCGGTTCCAGATTGTAGCGACTTTAACCGCTCGGCCACTCCGGCCGGCATAGTTAGTCCACGCTAGGGTAAAGAGCCATATCTTGCAGTATAAAACATTTGGCACATTTTGCTAATAATGCTAACTTATGGTGTCGCACAGTAGAGACCGCATGTCACATCGATGAAAGAATGTCCTGAACGGTAGCTTATGGCCGCCATTACCCCTATTGCATATAATATTAACAAGCGTAACAGTACTGTCCTACGTTTTCTGTGATTGTTCTGTCGTTTGAATCTTGCACCATATCGATCCATTCGAAAGGAAGTTATGCAGTGAAATGTTTAACTGTCTTTATTCATGAGAGTTCTACCACCTTGTTCTACAACACAACCTTCGTAGGTTTATTTGTAAATAGTTAAGAATCGTATTACCACTTGTTTTTTATATCTTCAAATGGTTCAAATGGCTCTGAGCACTATGGGACTCACCATCTTAGGTCATAAGTCCCCTAGAACTTAGAACTACTTAAACCTAACTAACCTAAGGACATCACACACACCCATGCCCGAGGCAAGATTCGAACCTGCGACCGTAGCAGTCCCGCGGTTCCGGACTGCAGCGCCAGAACCGCTAGACCACCGCGGCCGGCTTTTATATCTTCCTCAGTGCATCTTCAATCCCAGTACTACTTTTAGTCTCATTAGAGTGGTGACTAATGTATATGTGCAGTAAACATCAACTACTGTTGACTTTTTAAGATATTTCGGTTTACATACCGATTAACACTAGATCAAGGATGTAATATCTCTTTATATTCGATGAATTATTCTGATACAATTCTACCCTTGAATGACGTTTACTAATTTTATATCTCCATACTCGCAGAATCCATGCGCAAAGCAGTTTCATACAATAGCTATTCCATGAGCGTATAATTATTCTTTGTAGTACTCTCTCTGGTCTTCCTGCCGATTAGCCAGAGCATTGTTTGAAGAATTGTAATCTGAATATTGAGATTTATGACAAAAGATAACTGATACGAAATTGTACGATTAAAAGGGAAATATATATGCATTGCTCCTTCATACAAACGGTGTGTAACAATTTACGTTATTTGACATTTTAGAATTAATGATATTCATCGATATATTGCGTAGTTGTTAATCAGAAGGGAACATCCGAAAGACTGGTTACGAACCTGCATTTAATAATCCAAGAGCTCCATTACTTCTTCGGAAGGTTAAACTTCATCATAGCCAAATATCCGCTTGATCTGAGGTTTCCCGACCGATTATGCAACGGTCCAAAAAGTAAGAGGCATTTTATTTGTACAGATTAGCAGACTGCCGCAAAGCACGAGCCTGCAGAGAAGAAGAATCATCGCCTGATTTCATTGTAACAAGTAAAATTTCTGAATCATTTAGCGTGACTGAGTTATGACTGTGTTTCCTATTATGAATGATTGATTGCTCGAACGAATTGAGAACTACATAACTACATAATTACATAGATAGGAGGAAAATTACAAGGTCATGTCGAAATCAGAAATCAACAGCAGAATGCTGAGAGGAAGGGAAGATAATAAACGAAACCAACAAAATGCTGTAGATGAAGAGCTATTATGAAAACATTACATGTCTTTCTTTTTTCATCTACAACTAAAGCTACACTCTCATGAATATTAAACACAGAAGCACAACAGACGTTTTAATTGAATAAATGTTAATTTCGCTTATACTTCGCCTACACGATTCCCTACGTGTAGGCATTGACATTTTGTATGCTTATAATTTTCATTAATGGATACACAGTTATTACTAAACAAATAAGCAAAAAGAAAATACTTTAGTTCGCATGATTTGAAGTCAACTGTGTCCACATTGTTTAGTCTGCTCTTATAACTGAAACATTTGTTACCATTATGTGAAAATGACGTGTCTCATCACTGATAGCTTAATAAATTGCTGGTAAATTGACCTTACAACTATTTAAATAAACTAGCAATGCTGGTCCAGATTTGGTGTTGAAGCATCTTGGCTCAAGATCAGGTGTCTTTCTTCCTTCTCCAAATCATTCCGTCTTTCAGTGAATTTTACACTTCCTTCTTCACCCAAATGTTTCAAATTCTACAATATGGAAGCAGCAGAATCTTTGTTTTCTAGGACTGCAGCAATTGTTAATGAAAAAGCACATTTTATTAGCTATGGCGATAGTAATATCAACAGCAGTAGAAAACGGTAGAACTAGTTAAGAACTGGTAGTGATGATAGAGTGTAAGTTACTGTGAACAGTTCAGTTATAGCATTGTTCTCGTCCGGATCTACAGCAAAACAACATCGGCAATAATACTTCAGGTATACATGCTGACCTCACAAACAGAAGGTGAAGAGATAGAGAAAGTATGTGAGGATACTGAAAGGGAATTCAGTATGTAAGGGCAGATGAAAATCAAAGTCATGGGCAATTGGTATGCATTTGTAGAGGAAGGACTAAAGGACTAGAAGAAACGGTTATGGGAGACTAATAGAGTTCTTCAATAAATATCAGCTAATAATAACGAAAACTAGGTAGAAAGAGTACATTGAAGGCCTCTATGTGGAGGAAGATTGGTCTGAGGTGATAGAAGGAGAAACAGCAGTCGATATAGAAGACATAGATGATCCAGAATCAGATTTTAAAAAGCTTTGGAAGACTTCAGATCAAATGAGGCAGAGGGACAGATAACATTCCATCATAGTTTATAAAATCATTTGGGTGAAGTAGCAACAAACTGACGATTCACATTGGAGTAGAAAGGGAAGAAATAGGGGATCCAGTACTAGAATCAGAATTTAAGAGCTTTGTCGAGTTAAAATCAAACAAGGCAGAAGGAATAGGTAACATTGTATCGGAATTTCTAAAATCATTGGGTACATATTACGACTTAAGATAAAAACAAGGTAGAAGGAGTGGATAATATTCCAACGGAATTTCTAAACTCGTTGGAGTAGGAGCCAACAAAACCCCTATTCACGTTGCTTTGTAGATATTACGAGAGTGGCGATATAACATCAAACTTTTCGAAAATATCATCCACACAATTCCTACGATTGAAAGAGTTGACGAGTGCTAGAATTATCGCACATTTAGCTTAACAGCTCATGAATCCAAGTTTCTTACAAGAATAATATGCGGAAGAATAGAAAAGGAAACTGAGAAACTGTTAGACGACCATTAGTTGGATTTAAGGAAGGTAAAGGCACCAGGGTGGCAGTTCATACGTTGCTATTAATAACGTCAGCACGACTGAAGAAAAGTCAAGACGCTTTCCTAGGATTAGTCGACCTGGAAAAAGCGTTCGACAGTGTAAAGTATTGAAAGCCGTTCGAAACTCTAAGAAAAATTAGGGTAGCTACACGGAAAGATGGGTAATGCACAATATATACAAGAAACAGGAAGGAACCATAAACTAGAAGACTAAGAACGAAGTACTCAGATTCAATGTGTATAAAGCAGGGATGAAGTCTTTCGCCCCTACTGTTCAATCAAAAGGGTGTTTGTTTTCACTTGAGACAAATTAATCCCCAAGAAACGACGTATCTAACAAAGAAACGTTCTAGGTGGAAAGTTTATATTAGTAAGGGTGTGCGGTACAACTTGCCACCTCTTAACCGACTCTACTGCGTGGGAAGCGTCAACTTTGTATTTTCAAATGGGACAGCCCCATTTTTATTGCATATTGCATATTCAGATTCTACGCCAAAAAATCCTTACAGTTTACACAAATCATTGTTTTCCATTAGTAAGCAGAGGGCGCTGTAACTAACATATATAAAATGTGCCTGTTTTTGCAATAAACAGCCGACGCATTTGAGTCTACATTTCTTTTACATACTAAAAATAAGACTTCGTGATCTAACGATTGGTGTTATTGCACGGAATTTAGTTTTAGTGTTGCAAATTTGATTGTCCAATACAATATGGTTAGTCGTTTGAGTGTTTGGTTAGAAACTACTTTTAGCGTGGTCTAGGAACAACGTGACTGTTATACTTGCGGTGTGTCTCCTTGCCTCTCCCTATAAATGTAATTCACAATGCATTTAAGTTGTATACATGCAGCCCATGCACAAATTAATAAATGTACCGAAGTGAGTCTTTGCCAGTTTGAGCATTTACTGTGAATTACAATAGTAGTTAGAGGCTAGCACCTTGATGGTGGGAGGCAATGGGAGTCACAGATATCAAGCATCTCGACGGGAACAGAAAACTAGTACATCCACGTCGTTTTTCTGTATCATGATAAACATAGTTTCTAACCAGATACTCAAACGGCTAGCCATACTATAAAGTAAATCAACATTTCAATTCCGAACGTCAATTTCGAAGATAAATATGCCGCCAGAGGGAGTGTTAGGACTGGATTAAGCAGTGATTGGTTTTTTTCCCCGTTGCCAAAATAAATTTTTACTTGATTTAAAAATCTTTATTATTCATTTGCTAGTATTTAAAGTGAATTTAAGTAAATTTTAAGGCAGTTAAACTTGCCAAAATTAGAAACAGTTCACTATTGAAGAACTATTAAGATGTAGGAGAGTAATAAAACAATCTACCAGAACAACCATATAGCGGAGAAATAGTTTAAAACCATTCCACAAACGATATATGAAGTTACAGTGGTGCTTCGCTATTAATATCAATTGAAATTAAATCCTCAGTAGCAAATTAATTGATTTAAATCTTGAGAAAATAATTTCCGAATGATAATACAAAGGCCGCAACTGAATGTTTCCGCAAGGAATTTACGAGAGGATAGCAACACGATAGCACAAGCTTAACCCGACACTGAACGGTTAAATGTACCGTAATAATTTGCTCACAAATGTGTCAGTATTTTCCATCAGTCACGAAAACAATTGTGCAAGGATCAAATTCTACTTAACATTTTAAAATGAAGTAGACACATTCTGCTTAAAGTTTTAAAATAAAGCGCACAATATTTCTTAAAGGAAATACACAATAATCCAGACAGAGAACACTTGACGAACGTATGGTGTGGACCACAGGGAGAAATCTACAGGCTGTGAAAACGTTTATTAATACGGCCATTGCGCTAGAAAACCATCCACAAAATTCAGGTGAAGCCTGGCAGTTAAATAAAGAGTTGTCTGAGTATAGAAAACATGAGTGGAAGCTCAGATGACATCGGACTGTAAGGGGGCTAGACGAACCGGCAAATCACAACTTTGGTATTCCATGTGGACAGTTCAGACACGTGGACTCAAATAAAATAGCGAATATAATATATGCTGATCAGGCTGAATTACACTCACAAGAGGAAGCGACGACTTTTGGATCACAGATTTACTGTAAACTTTGCACACGTTTAGCAGACCATTAAAACAGCATAATAAGCAAGTAGTAAGGTGAACTACTCTGACAATTCCGAGAAAATAGCAAGAAAAATTTTACGGTACTGTTAATGGCCATATGTATCTGTTCACAGACGGTGGACGATAGAGTTCATGTTGGTCAAGCAACTAGTGTTCGAGCCTCGTAAGACAAACATATATAAGGTGACGATTCGATTCCCGCTCAAACTTAACTAATAATGTAATTTTTCATCACTGAATCATATTATTTAATTTATATGTCATTTTAGAGATAATATAATTAAAAAAGCGCGTGTAATTGCACGAAGTATATGCATAAAGTTTCAATTTATATTTTCCATGTCTCTATGACAGATACGACCTGCAACGTGTGATGTCGAGAGCACGTCCGACAAGTAACTGTACATTACTCTTGTGGTCTGGCACATTGTGACTTACTGTATTACAGATTGTGAATAAAGTAATTCACATCATTATTTATCGATGTTTGGCTGGGGCTTTCCAAGTCTATCCCTTGTCCTTGAAAATTTAGTTACAAATAGTAAACAGTGAATATATGAAATTCAATACAGCTTCTTGAAAATGCATGTGGTTTCTTTTTCATTATATTACCTCTCAAATGTCATATAAATTCTTTTTCAATGAGGAAACGCTAAGCACTGAGCTACCGTAGCCGCGTCACTGAGCAACAATGACTTCTCACAGCCATCGCCTTCCTATAGATACATCAGTTACGTAATAGACGCGTAAAATTTCTCTCGTGATTTTCTCGGAATTCCCAGAGTAGCGCACCTTACTCCTTTCACATTATGTTGTTTTAACGGCCTAAGAAAGGCGTACATAGTTTGAAGTAAATCTGTGATCCCAGCTTCGTGGCCTCCCCTTGTCACTACATACAGCAGCCAACAACTGACATGTTATAACATCAGTAGACACCCAACCAGCAGAGAACAGTCCCATCTTGCAACACATACATAAACACCACACACACACACACACACACACACACACACACACACACACACACAGGCAAATTCGTTTTCTCCAGATTCTGCTTGCGGGAAAGACCTGCCAGTGACCATCAAGCAAACTGCACCCAGACTCGCCGTATAATAAGTATTCGGACAACTCCCTCCTTGTTGCAGCTGTCCCACCGCGGCAGCCATTCCGTGCAGTCAAGTCCAACGGTCGTTTCCTCCACTTTTGTTTGTCCGCTTTGACGTCGGTGCCAATACGTTACGTCACATACAAAAAAATTACATATATATTTTATATATTTTTATTTTTAATTTATCAGCACGCTTCCTTCTCTCAGGGATATTGTCTTTTCTTATCATTTTTACTTACGTGCATAAGTAAATATGAAACGGGTTCTTGAAAGGCCTCAGTTATTCATGTACCAACTTTAGATTTTGAACGTGATGACTAAAATATAGTTGCCGTTAACTGAATAGAATGTAATTTTGTTAATTTATATTTATTGATTGCAAAGCAAGGCTTGAGAGAATTTCGATAGTTGGCGTGGAGCAGCCAAGATAAAACTTACCGAACTCGTGGAATCTGCATAGTTTAAAAACATGAACTTTAACGTAAATTAATTATCTGTTGCAATTTAAAAAGGTTCTTATAACGAAATCTCTCGCATTCACAGTTACTGTTACCACTTTGAAAAATAAATTAATACTTCGACGCGTAATGGCCGACCAGAGGCTGCATCGGATGATGAGCTTCTCGCAGCCCAAATTACTGAAAAAATGCTTACTAAAAATAATTAGCCACTGCGAGCATTTGAGGTGACAACTATTACAAAGAAATTCATTTTGTAATAATAATAACAAGTTTATTTTAGCAATAGATACGAATAACTTACATAAAATACGTGTAGCCGCTCAATGGCTGCCTTCCGTATAGCGAAACAAAACAGTGTGTCTACCACAAAATATGTCCTTCCTCCTCGGCCGTAGAATCGCGTCTCTTTTGATCCTTTTTTATTTTCATAGACATTAAAGAAAGATGCTACTCTTTAATTATCGCTGCTTATCAGTTGTTTCAAGAACATTAACTATATATTTTACACTAATTATATTCATAAAATACATAATTACGGTTTACAAACGATAAAAATGTCAATATTTATGTGACGTACCGTCACACACTGCTTGTTTCCCGCTCGCTCTCCATCGCCAGAGTCCCCTTCCGTTTCTTCTGTCCTCCACCTGTCCTCGTCGTGGCGCCTACGTCGCGGCGCCCACGCCCATGTGCCGCCAAGGAATCACTCCTCTGTCACTTCAACGCCGGTGGCCTCGCTTTATAACAGCCGCGGCTGCGTAACGTCTTACGATGCCATTATAAGTATCAACCGTTAGAACGCAAAAGTTTATATTAACATTGCAAATGAAACGTAGAATCAAATGTGGTCGGTACTTAACTGAAAACAGGCACATTTGATATTTGTCGATTACAGCGCAATCTACTACGAATGGTAAGCAATTGTTTGAGTAAACAGTACGCATGTTTTGACGTAGACGACCCCGAATACGTAATAAAAATGGTGGTTCCCATTTGAAAATACGAAGCTGATACCACCCACACTGGCGTGGTCATTAGGAGGTGGTCAATTGTATCACAGATAGATGTCTCCTCCACTAATATAACCTTTTGACCCAGATCCTTTTCTCGTACGATGAGTCGTCGCAGAGATATTTTGCTGTCTCAACTTAAAACAAACGTTCTGTATACATCAGTGAAGCCATGACGTGAACTAATGTCCAAGACAGTGAAATGTCTGAGAATGTACGTTTGGAATGCAGTATTGTATGTGACTGAAATATGGTCTGCGGAAAAACCGCAACAGAACAGAATTGAAGCATTTCAGATGTGGTGCTACAAAAGAATGTTAAAAATTACGTGGACTGGCAAGGTAAGGAATGACGAGAAGAGGTTCAACGCAGAATCGATAGGGAAAAGAACGCATGGAAAACACTGACAAGAAGAAGGGACAGCAAATAGCACGTCTGTTAAGAAATGAGATAATAACTTCCATAGTACCAGAGGGAACAGTAGAGCCTAAAAACTGTAGGGGAAGACGGAGATTGAAACACACCCAGCAAATAACTGAGGACGTAGGTTGAAATTTCTAAATTGAGATGAGGAGGTTGACACAGGAAAGGAAGTCGAGATAGGCCGTGTAAAACCAGATGAAAAAAAAAAAAAGTTGAATTGTTCTAAGCCGTTCCTCTTGCTCGTGATGCTTAGTGTTTTTGTATTGATTGCTTTCATCAGTGCACCAACAAGTCCGCGGAGTTGAAATAAACACTGTCTCTAGGTGGCGCAATGTTTAACGCAACTGCCTAGCAAGTGTGACATCCCGGGATCGAATCCTGGTTCGGCACACATTTTCACTCGTCGCCACTGAATCCTTATAAACTCCCAATGCAGCTGACATCAGTAACTCCTTCCCTTTCCTTTGTCCCCCTTCACCTTCATTTTACTTAATAACATTCTTAGTAACAGTAGAAGCCAATTCTATTGCACATTATATGCACTGAAATCCACTGAAAAAGCATAAAGAAATGAAGTTCAAAGTGGGCCTTTTGAGAAAATTGGCTTAGGAGGGTGTAAAACTTCATCCCCGAAAACAAAACTCGCTATGTCTTTTACATCTGGAAACAGAAAAGGAAAACGATCTATTTTTTCTGAGACATGACAATAATAGATCAAATTGTATTTGTAACTGACTATGGGCACATAATAAACTACCTGTTTCTTCTTCTCAAGGAGGAAATCACAAAGAGCTATTTTCTCAGGACTGGTAGCGTCCAACTCTTCCCTACCTTCTGCATCATATTGCCATTCTAAATCCTCCCCTTCATTCTTGCTTAATGCCAAGCACTCATATTGACTTGAATCAGAATCTGACAGCCATCGTAAATTGGAGGAGAAACTTTTCTCTTCAGAATATCTGTCTTTTTCTGCTGATTTCAGCTGATTGTTCTCCACTTCAATAGTTTCTCTTGCCGTTTTCTTTCCTTTCCTTCGTGTAACATTTGTAGCTTATCCTTTTTCTGGTGTTTCAGTATAAATCGTTGACTTTTTCTTCTCTCTTCCTTTCTTAGTCTCTTTTTCGTGAAACACTTTTGCTAAGTACGGCCCTACTGCTTCTGGTGCCATTAATAGAGTCGTAGAGCTTGAAGGAAGAAACTCGTAGAATGTAACACCATTGGAAGGTAGAATGACGTTTAGAGATTCAGTAGCATCCGGTAGTTTGCCAAAAGGCTCCACTCGGTGAGTTATCGGTTGTTCCGCTTCGCAACTATCAATAAGTTCAGCATTTTGACTTTCTCCCATTACCATGTAATTCACTTCCTGTCTTTCCATGTCTTGTACGTTGTCATCATTTCCTTCTTGAGAACTCACATTAAAATCCTCCAAGGGCTCAAGATCATCGTCCCCAAACACAAACCAGTTAAATGGTCAAATTTTCCGGTTCTGAGAAGCAATTTGTAATATTATTACCAGTAGGCCAATTTTGAGAGTTCTTCTATGTTATATATTGATAAAGTCTGTCCATTGTTTCGAATGTGCCGATCTTTGAACGCTATTTCAAGTTTGCATTTTAACGGGCCGAAAACGCTGACATACAGCGTTTGTAGCTTGTGGGACGTGTGTTGGGGGCGGGAGGCAAGTAGATAGGTCAAACACAGCAGCAACTCCCCATTCCCCATACAGAGGCCTGGGTGCATCCATAACAGATAACGTTATGCATCTCATGGAACAGCGACAGTGTCGTTTTCTTCGAACAGCTTCCCAGATGTGTAACCGTCACTGATGACGTTTATTGTTAACAACTGAGACGTCTTGGAGACGCATTCCAAGAATAACGACCAGAAAGACTTCTTGAAGTACTGCTACTCAACGACAACGCCCTCCCGGTTCATGCTACTCTGCCAAAAAGCACTACACAGGAGTTGGGTTGGGAGATCATTCCTAACCTGATTTTGCACCCTCTGATTTTCAACTCTTACGCTCTCTATGGAATGGTCTCCAAGGAACTTCCTTTCTGGACGAAAGTGAGTTCCGAAAATGGCACGAGTTCTTCGCCTCAATAACGCGTGATTCCTACAGTCGCGGAATGGAAAGGTTATCTCAACGTGTTCTGTTATGTTGATTGAACTTGCGTAAAAATGCTACAAACTTATGCACCAACCCTATAAATTTTATATACTGAATCTGTCCTTCTGATGGCCACGTCATTTTCCCATTCTGCACACATATTCTGAGCCATTTCAATTTAGCTTCCTTGCTCTTCGTACTGAACTCACTTCTGTGACTGATAAGGCTGTTTTTCATAATCTTCATGAATGTTTTTATGTTTCCGTCTTTCATCGACCAAATTAAGCATTTCTTCTGGAATTCAAAATTTCCCAGCAATTACCTTCATTATTCTTACATCTGTATATCCAAAGTCCATACAACTCTTTTTATACGTGACAATTTCTTCTGAAATGAACTACGTACTCTGGTATCACAGTATGTATTACAGAGAATTTTGAACTTGCGTTATCATTTTTTCAATAAGTATTATAGAAAACCAGACAAAAGAGCAAATTTCTCTTTTTCTCTTTTTCCTTTTAGTACTTCAGTGTCGTACTTTCTTGCAAGTTGTTCCTTGCTGTAGAGTGTCTTAAATTTCAGCATACTCTTCATCACTAAATTACGAGTCGGGTTTATATTTGCTCACGTGTATGCGTTAGAATCTAGTACCGCGTTTCGGAATCTGTATTTCATCGTGATATAGTCTAACTAATTTCGTCCGGTTGTTCTTATTCTTGTCCATAAAGGACGCTTACTCTTATGATTTTTGATTGTCCTATATGTAACTGAAATGTGTATCAGAACTGAAGCAGTAGTGCACCCCCTCATTCCTATTATCAAGCACATATTCTCCCATAACTCTGACTTCCATTCCTTGCTCTCTGTAGAGACCGCTGCTCCATGACTATTAGATAATCACCAATTTATTCTTTCACTTCCCTCATACACTGCCGCTATAATATTACCTTCAGCCTGTGCCATCGGGATGTACGTACAGTTAACTTAAACACTTGACATTGGTTACGTTTGGGTGCTTATCGGAATAATTCCATCAATGAACTGTTAACATTGAGAGACACTTCGGCGAATCTTCCTGTTCATAAGGATTCGTACGCTCCTATAGCGTGTCCCAGTACCGTTGATACACTATGTAATCAAAAGAATCCGGACACCTGGCTGAAAATGACTTACACGTTCGTAGCGTCCTCCATCGGTAATGCTGGAATTCAGTATGGTTTTGGCCCACCCTTGGCCTTGATGACAGCTTCCACTCCCTCAGACATACCTCCAATAAGGTGCTGGAAGGTTTCTTGGGGAATTTCAGTGCATTCTTCACGGAGTGGTGCACTGAGGAGAGGCATCGATGTCGGTCGGTGAGGCCTGGCACGAAGTCGGGGTTCCAAAACATCCCAAAGGTGTTCTATAGGTGTCAGGTCAGGACTCACTGCAGGCCAGTCCATTACATGGATATTATTGTCGTGTAGGCACTCCGTCACAGGCCGTGCTTTGTGAACGGGTGCTCGATCGTGTTGAAAGAAGCAATAGCCATCCCCCAATTGCTCCTCAGCAGTGGTAATCAAGAAGGTGCTTAAACCATCAATGTGGGCCTGTGCTGTGATAGTGCCACGCAAAACAACAAGGGGTGCAAGTCCCCTTCATGAAAAACACGACACGCCGTAACACCACCACCTCCGAATTTTACTGTTGGCACTACACACGCTAGCAGATGACGTTCGACGGCCATTCGCCAAACCCACACCCTGCCATCGTATCGCCACATTGTGTACCGTGATTCCACACTCCACACAACGTTTTTACACTGTCCAACCGTCCAATGTTTGCGCTCCTTACACCAAGCGAGGTGTCGTTTGGCACTTACCGGTGTGTGGCTTATGAGCAGCCGCTCGACCGTGAAATTCAAGTTTTCTTACCTTCCGCCTAACTGTCATAGTGGTTACAGTGGATCCTGATGCAGTTTGAAATTCCTGTGTGATGGTCTGGATGAATGTCTGCCTATTACACATTACGACCCTCTTCAACTGTCGGCGGTCTCTATCAATCAACGGACGAGGTTGTCCTGTACGCTTTTGTGTTGTACGTGTCCCCTCACATTTCCACTTCACTGTCACATCGGAAACGGTGGATCTAGGGATGTTTAGGAGCATGGAAATCTCGCGTAGAGACTTATGACACAAGGGTCACCCAATCACCTGACCACGTTCGAAGTCCGTGAGTTCCGCGGAGCGTCCTATTCTGCTCTCTCACGACGTGTAATGAGTACTGAGGTCGCTGATACGGAGTACCTGGCTATAGGTGGCCGCACTATACACCTAATACGAAAAATGTATTTTTGGGGGGGTGTCCGGATACTTTTAGTCACGTAGCATATTTTTCTAAATTCGTCCCAGCAGAGACATTTGCCTTTCCAGCTTACTTTATTGACCCATTCTATGCAGTATATGTTCCTTACCACATTTCGATTCATAGTGTGTTCTCCTTTGGTAGGTGTTTCAGTCTTTTCCTTGTAGGCATTCTATCCTACGCATATCTCTCTAGGAGAGCTAAATGAAGGAATAATCTGGAATATTTAGCCTATAGAGAGAACACATAATGCATGATAAAGCAGTGAGAAGTCCTTTATCCACCAGTAGACGTAAAATGACTAAAGTTGCTGATAATTCTGGTGAGTTTCTTTTCAATAACCAGATCGCTTCTGAGACTTGCGTACATTTTGTCTGACTAAAAAACCCAAAAATGTAGACGGTTATTGTTTTCCTTCATACTGAATTGGAAATTACAATTTTCACAATTCAAATGTTGTATAAACTACTTATCATGGAAATATAATAAGAGAAAATGGTGCTACAGACTACATTTCTGTCATGTGCATTCAACAGTTGTTTCATATGTCTTAAAGACAAATGGTTCAAATGGCTCTTAGCACTATGGGACTATGGGACATCACACACATCCATGCCCGAGGCAGGATTCCAACCTGCGATCGTAGCGGCCGCGCAGCTCCAGATTGTAGCGCCTAGAACCGCTCGGCCACTCCAGCCAGCTCTTAAAGACATATTTGATACAGTAATACGACGCATTTCGCATCGTTAATGTAACTTGCTTGTTGTTATACTTTTCGATTAAACAAGAAGAGAAGCATGTGATGTTAAAAGCCTTCTTTCGCCATCCAGAATTTCCCTTAAGACGTACTGACGCAAGTGATGTTAGGTTGAAGTCCTATTTCCAAACATGCCGACAATGTTCTTTGCTATCTTTGGTATGTTTTCGATCTTTCCTTCTCACAACGTTCACCCAGAGAGGTTTTCGAGTTGCATTGATGGAAGAGATAAAGGCAAAGGACAGAAACGAAAGCACAGCAGGAAAAGTAAGTAGTATAATTAGAAATCACATATGTAAAAGAACAGATTATCTAGTAAACGGTATGAGTTGTAATTAAATTCGATAGACTATAAGTAGACACCAAGGCAAAGCCGAAATTTATTTCCAACGACGAATTAGAGTGAATGCTCGGAGCTAGTATAGGGACTGCGAGGTACTAGCAGTACACGTTTAGCTCAACGGAACAATCACAAATATTTCCCTAACTGCTTGGCCAGAAATATGAGTTCGGATAAAATGTAGAGAAGAATAAAGAAAATCTTTAGTAATTTTTTGTTAATATATGAGAACGACCAGCTTTTGAAGAGACTGCTCGTAATTTAGTGATATCCAGTATATAAGACACAGCTTCGTTACTAATTTCTGTCAGTATTGGATCCACTTCGCTGGTAGATCCAGATTACAGGTGGATATCCAAATGGACTATATAAACGTATACATCTGCACAGTGGACGTGCCGATTCGGAACGCCGGCCACCGCCGTTAAAGGTGCAGGAGTGACATTACAAGAAAAAGGCCAATTTCATCAAAATCGTCTTCAGAAGAAGAATTTTGTGTGTTATTCAGCTTGTATTTTCAGTATAAAGAAGAACAAGAATTAATCAATTTTTTTCGGTTCTGAAAAGGTTGTGGCGTGTGTCATCACCTTCGCACGGGGCCAAGAAGATATCCGACATGTTATTTTTCCAGGGCAATACGATGACTTTAGAAAATTCAGCTACATTTTAAAGGCCACTACCTTAAGGCATGGTGTATATCCCTTATTCAGACTATCCTGACAGAAGACTCATTTCTCATCGGAGATGCAAGAACACGATAAAGACGTTCAGTTATTAACTCCATTTTAAATTATTTTATCGTAATATTTTGTAATGTGGCTTCAGAAATACCACTCCGTTATGTAAAATGTTCGTTTATGATTGTGTGGAACGCAAACTCCCAAACTACTACTTTCATTTCGTTTATAAATGATTAGTTCTTCTCTTGTAAATCCACATTACGCTGCTGAGCATATTTTAGAACGCAATATTCAAGATAGTTATCGTCTATCCGTCATTTTTCATCAGACTTTTCCGGGAAATATTAAAGCTTTTGTCTCTCCGTTTGTAATAAAAGTTCATTACAGTCCTCTCTCCATCCTCGCTTCATCAGGTGACTGCGAGGGCAAAAATAATAGGAATTTATTAGACACATTTGGCTCTTCAACATAATGGAAAATGTAGTCTCCGCTCATATACTCAAACGGAAACGTGTCTGTGTTGTGTACCAGGAAATCGTTCCTCTTGTAGTGGCACAAACGTGTACAAAAGAATCATCGGGTTGAGAAAATAAGGGTTTATACGGAGTTCCGGTGATTTCATTACTATAACAACGTACTTTATGAACATCAAAAAATGAAAAGAAAGTCACTTCTATCCATTGGTGTCATCTGCCATAATTCCCAGATGTTTTGCCAATTATCTTCCAAACTAATGTCATTCATTTCGTGTTTATAGTAGTAAAATGATTCGACGACAAAAAGGAAACGTAATACTGTTATGTGACTGAACTGTCCTCAACATAAATACTTAATATATTGAAAATTACTAGTAATTCAGTCATACCCGGTTGTGTGGTTAAGTATTCGTCAACTTTACAGCGATTACAATTACTGGTTAAATAAAACTAAATTTATGGTTTATATTGCTTTCTTGTTACCTTGTTACCGGGAAGTCATTAAAGCACTTGCATACGAATATATGTTTGGAACAGTTGTATCTCCAGTGTGTACAGTGACTATTGAAACTATTATGTTGAACGAAGGCGAACGTGAAAATATGCCTGCATCAACAACGAAAATTTTAGATGTTAAGTGGAAGAGTTTCACAATATTCGGATCTTTCATAGTGGAGTGAACCCTCTCCCACTTGTCCCATATTACTATTTTATCGGGAACGTGTGCGTTTACAGTTTTTAGCTCAATCATTCTGTCCACAGTATAGGATCTGATGGGTATCAAACCACTAGCCTGAAGCGGTTGCTGGAGAAATAGAGACAGACAAAGAATATGGCTATTACAATCAGTAAGTATTAATTTGATATCAATTTGAAAGACACCGTTCTTTTATAAATGTTTTTTCGTGTTGCAGGCATTTCATGCTGTTCATCGTCATTATTGCTCATAATGTCTGATCAGGCTGCATTGCTTTGACTTATTAACACATTCTTTTGGTGTCTTCTAAACTGAGCTGAAGACGCTCGTTATTGATTGAAGCTGTTTACTGAATAAAATAAAAACAGCATGAGATCCAAAGCTGATACAAGCACTGCAACTTCAAGCATATTGAACAAGGTGACGGCTGGGTACCCCACCTAGGACACTAAATAATACTCGGAGCACATCAGACCACACTCTGTCACTGAGCCACAATGACGGTCGCCAGCTTCCAGCTGGTAGGTAACTTGATTCCACTGAGTACACTCTCGTACAAAGTCTGTGCACCCTGTAGTCCGCTTCCGCGCAGTTAGACAGTGGGAAACAGTGTTCGATAATTGTTATATTTATCGCCTCGAGTTGCTTTTAAAATGCTATACTTAACAACCAGTTTCAGTCGACAAGTCATCATGAACATTTACAGCATCATATTAGGAGAATATAAAATTACTGACATCATATAACGTAACAACGAATTTGTCACTGTTGTCACACAGTAATATAAGTTACACCGTCACTATATATAATATGAGCAATGCACTTCATTCTTTCATGTTAGTTGATGTAACATAAAAGAGTGCGTAACAATGATAAATTCATGGTTCGATTATATGATCTCAGTAATTTTATATTCTCCTAATACGATGCTATAATGTATCGGGAGAAACAAAGCTGGCGTTCTATGGATAGGAGCGTCCAATGTGAGATCCCTTAATGGGGCTGGCAGGTTAGGAAATTTAAGAAGGAAAATTGATAGGTTAAAGGTAGATATAGTGGGAATTAGTGAAGTTCGGGGGTAGGAGGAACAGGACCTCTGGTCAGGTGAATACAGGCCAATAAATACAAAGGACTTGGAAGAGAAGTTGAACGGAATAGACAATGTCTTGAAAGTAGGATATAAGGTGAACATCAGTAAAAGCAAAATGAGGATAATCGACTGTAGTCTAATTAAATCAGGTGATGCTGAGTGAATTAGATTAGGAAATAAGACACTTAAGGTAGCAGATGAGGTTTGCTATTTCGGAAGCAAAATAACTGATCATGCTCGAAGTATGGAGGCTAAAAATGCAGACTGACAATTGCAAGAAAAGCGGTTCTGAAGAAGAGAACTTTGTTGACATCGAGTTTAGATTTAAGTGCCAGATAGTCCTTTCTGAATGTATTTGTATGGAGTGTTGCTATGGGTGGAGGTCAAACATGGACAATAAACAGTTTAGACGAGAATAGAATAGAAGAATTAGAAATGCGGTGCTACAGAAGAATTGTGAAGAGTAGACGGGTAGATCACGTAACTGATAAGGAGGAACTGAATACAATTGGGCAGAAGAAACATTTGTCTTACAATCTCACTAGAATAAGGGATCGGTTGGTAGGGCACATTCTGAAGCATCAAGGAATCATCAATTTAATCCTGGAGGGAAGCGTAGTAGGTCAAAATCATAGAGGGAGACCAGGAGATGAATAGAGTAAAATGATTCAGATGGAGGTAGGTTGCAGTAGTTACATGGAGATGAAGAGGCTGACACAGGATAGGGTAGCATGGAGAGCTGCATCAAACTAGTCTTCTACTGAAGACGGCAACAACAACACGAATTCTGGGGCACCATCCCTTCCGCCCTCCAACCCCTCCCCTACCGCCCATCGATAATAAATTAGAAATTAATGTCTAACGAAGCATCAAAGGGTAAGAACAATCAGTCACATAAAGCACTGCTTTTTCAAATCATTTCTCTCTAAGTACATGGCTGGGTCATAGTGGGCAGAAGAGTATGCCAAACTAGCGGGAAAGGTACTCGGAAAAGACATTGTTCCCGACCACAACGGAATGGTATTAAACAGTACGTCTGAGGAACGTGGTGAATTACGTAGATCCGAACGAAGATCTTTTTCCTAGACTAGAGGATACCATAAAAAGAAATCGGCTGTGCCGTCGAAGCTTCTTTGCGTCCTCCTCCGAAGGTTCAGATGGAAGAAGTAAAGCAGGACATATCAAGAGTTCCGCGGATAGCGAAACCACTTTCAGTGGTAACCTTAATTGTACTCTCATTTCTTGGTGGTAGTCACTTTACTTGCATTTATTACTTTAATGGAATTTGTTTGCTGTGCATGGCAGTTTTTACAAACACGGTTCCATAACATCGGTACTATTATACACTGCTGGCCACCGTAAATGCAACACCAAGAAAGACAAGAGGTAGCACAACAAAATTTATTTTGTAGATAACATGTTGACCAAGTATCCAATGATTACGTTTACAGACGTCTGTGACATGTGGTTCCTGCTAGAATCTGTAGCCAGAGTAGCCGCCATTGTTGGAGACCACCGCTGCCACACGTCTCGGCATTGAATCAAAGAGACGTTGGATGTGTTCCTTGTGTACAGCAGCCCAAGCAGCTTCCACACGTTGCCAAAGATCATCTGGTGTGGCAGCTGGGGATGTAATCTGGGTCACTCGTTGAGCAACCATGGACCACATGTTTTCTATCGGTGAAAGATCCGGAGAGCGAGCCGGCCAGGGAAGCAATTCAATCAGGTTATTTACGAAGAACCTTTGGACAATGCGTGCCACGTGTGGTCGCGCATTATCCTGTTGAAATATGGCTGTGGCCGAGCCCTGAAGGTAAGGAAGGACAACTG
This sequence comes from Schistocerca nitens, assembly GCF_023898315.1. Lineage (NCBI taxonomy): Eukaryota > Metazoa > Arthropoda > Insecta > Orthoptera > Acrididae > Schistocerca > Schistocerca nitens. The sequence goes on along the minus strand of NC_064621.1, from coordinate 313,583,414 downwards.
GCTCCAGCACCTCGGATATGTAGCGCCGGCTATTTAAAGTACCGGCAATGCGTACTAGAGGCGTGCGAGAGTAATATCCAATACTGCCCCATACCATAATACCCGGTGCAAGACCAGTGTGGCGGTGCATAATGCAGCTGTCCAGCATCCTCTCTCCACGGTGTCTCCACACTCGAATCCGACCATCGTGGTGCTGCAGACAGAAGCGTGCCTCGTCAGTAAAGACAACGTCATGCCATTCTGCCGTCCACATCCGTCTGTCATCACACCATTGGCGATGGAGACGTCTGTGGTTCTGCGTCAATGGTAGACGAAGCAATGGACGTCTTGCGGACAGACCACTCTGCTGTAAACGGCGTCGAATGGTACGCGCAGACACTGGATGATGCGTTACAGACGCAATGTGCTGTGCTATGGTTCGGGATGTCACTGAGCGATCCGTCACTGCCATGCGCACAATTTGCCTATCAGCACGTGCAGTGGTGCACCGAGGTGAATGCGATCGACCACGTCGGTCCGTCGTATCCTCCTGCATCCAACGGTCACATATCCGCACTACAGTTGTTTGGTTTCGTCCAACACGACTAGCGATTTCTCTGTATGATAATCCACAATCTCGGTAAGCCACTATCCTTCCTCTGTCGAACTCGGATACATGATCAAACGATGTTCGCTGTTGTCTACGAGGCATAACTGATCGTCTTGTGAAACAACCACAAGGTAAACACACGAGCCGAACGTACACTCGTCGAAATCGCCAAGCCGTAAATCGCGCTATGAGGTGGCGCCACAGGCGCGCGTGGTGTGCATCTGCGCTGAAATTCTAATCAGTTGCATATCTCATCGCTGCAAACCCATGGTGTAAATTTCACTTGATTCGGATGCTTCCTTCAGGGTGTTGCATTTACGGTGGCCAGCAGTGTAGTTGCAAATTTGTGAAGATATAATTACGCCAAGACTCGTCATACTTTAAATACATCAAGGAAATTTTCAGTTATGGAGCATTAGGTTTGCATGCTCGTTGAGGAACAGATTAATAAAATAAGTGGAAGGAACTCTGCTAAGGGTACATTCTACAATGTAATGCATTTACCCTTATTGTAAGTCACCATACATTCAGCAACATGGCCAGTGTAAAGGTAAAGTTTATTTCATGGACTTTTAGAAGGAAACATCAGCTCGCTAGTTTACATTCATCCTTTTAGATCAGTTTCAGAATTATTATTACTTATTCAAATACTTCATTCACACTCGTTTTCTTTAAACAATGACATTGCTTCACTATTATCACTCATTCAATGGCGCCTTATTAACTAATTCAGATATGCTCTTTGTTGAAAAGAGAATTGTTAAGTCACATTCACCCTTACGTTTTATAGTTAAATGTCCCCTGTCATTCGATCTTTTCGACAATTTGTGCGCATATCAAAGGATAAACAATATATATCAAAACACGAGTAGTCCAACTGCATATGTATACATGTTATGAAAAACCGTTATCATTTTATGTTTTTGTGTGAATAACGAAAATCAGATTCATGTTATAAACGGTGGCACATCAAAATGATGTTACAATTATACTGAAGTATATCTTTAGGGTATATCAAATCACAAATGATATATATGTGTACCACATGTAATTCAATTGTATGTGTACACAGGTAACGAATAAATCATTTCCAATATATGTTTTCATGCGCATAACAAGAATCACGTGGATTCCTTTGAATAGTGGAACATAAAACGGCGTAAGAATTATACTAAAGCATAAAACCAGATTTAGTCCTCAATATTGCATACCATTATTGATCAGTGTAAGATTTTTCCGCTAATATTCAATTATTCATGGATTGTGCTATTATTAATTCGCCATCAGACTGTCAGTAGCTTTATATTAGAGTTGCAATACACTTATTGTTCATTAATAGGTCCCATGGCCAGTCCCCTTGAAACAGTTTAACAACACACACAACAGTTAAAGTTCATTAATCAGTCCCTGTAGGAGAAATCTGAAACACAAATCTCTCAGTATTTACAGGTCTTTTGTCAGTTCATCATATGGAAGTTAAAGTTCACTGGTACGAGGCTGGATTCCAGTGCAGTGAGGAATTGGTAACCTTCAATTGTCGATTGAATTGCGAGATTTATCTTAGATCAATGTTTCTCCTACCTTCTTCTCGTCATGCTGTACATTCAGTCAACTAGGCATTTATATTATTTTTGACCACATCCTACCTACATTCAAAACTGTTCAATCTATGACTCCGTCACTAGTGTTCTGATAGTTCTACCTGTGTACAAGTTTACGGTATCTAGTAAATGATCCGTATTTCAATAATGCTAAACATCTAATTTAAACTTAAACATGTTACAGTGTCTTTCCACTTGCCCAAGAGTTCGAATATTATTTACCGCTTTATAGTGAGATGCATTAAACTTTCCCTTATCACTTGGCACACAACATTGGTTCAAGATAGAAAGGGTGTTTGTACCTGTTAAAGATTTTCCTGTGCCATGCGTAAATTGTCTGTCTTGCACAGAACTTTGTTTCCATAGTCGCCATAATTAAATATTTTTATAAGTGAAGACGAGTTGATTGGATAACATGTAATGAATCCTTTTGTATTATCCCGGTGTAGACCCCATGTAAACATAGTTATCAACTAGATCTGCTGAAGAAAGTCTGGCTTGTTTATTGTTGGTTTTGTGATCTCAACTGAGTGATTGCTCGTGGCATAGCACCTGCAGCATTCCAGTGTGGCTCCATGTAGAGTCCGCTCACGGCAGCAAGCAGCCGTCAGTTGGCTGATTGCCCCGGTTATACAACCAGTTCTTCAATTGTGTGGTTTCTCAGTTTGTCGATTTGGGTCAGGTGAGTGTGTTAAGGCGTAGCAACCACATGACGTTCTGATGCCAAACTCATTTTCTGGACTCCAGGCATGTGGATGAGGTCATCGGCACTGACCCACTCTGGTGTTTCAAATGTCTCGTGCCCTGTGATGTTTATCTCTCCCAGCTGCATCTCTGCCCCGCTCCCCCTCTCTCTCTCTCTCTCTCACACACACACACACACACACATACACATGCCTCTTCTCACTGCAAATTGTACAACCACAAACAGTGTCACATAAAATGCAACACTAACAGAGAATAAAGAACAACATTGTATCCTTTCATTACAGACTGTTCCTCTTCCCTACAATTATTTCATGAATATAATAACTTAATATTTGCTTACAAACTTTAATGTAAGCTTTCCTATAATCTTCTTAATAAATATTTAGAATAAACGATAATCCAAAAGCCGCGCGGGATGAACCGAGTGGTCTCAGGCGCTGCAGTCATGGACTGTGCGGCTGGTCCCGGCGGAGGTTCGAGACCTCTCTCTGGCATGTGTGTGTGTGTGTGTGTGTGTGTGTGTTTTTGTCCTTAGGATAATTTAGGTTAAGTAGTGGGTAAGCTTTGGGACTGATGACCTTAGCAGTTAAGTCCCTTAAGATTTCACACACATTTGAAAATTTTTTTTGATAATCCAAAAGCATAATTTACACTGATTTTACCTACAGACAGATATACCATGAAGATGGTGATGCATGTGTTTTATTTATTATTGAGTAGAGCATACAACTATTCTAACTTTTCAATGTATGTGGTTATGTGCATAACACACAGGTGGTTTAGCTGTAATACAGTTGTTCATTCATTCATGCACTACGTTGGTACACCTGAGATGTCTTCTGATACTAGTGCAAACGCCTCACTATGAGCATCTAGTCCGCAATTAAATTATGCACCAATGCATTTAATGTGTCTGCTCTACTTATACTGTCAATTCTACCATATTAGTCTTCTTGTTCATTCTCGTTGCATCTGTGGTGTTCCAACATTCGTCTGGGGTCCGATTTCCTCATCGCAACCTAGTAATGGCTCAATTACTCTGTACTCTCCAATACTGCCGGCAGAGCGGTACTTTGTGACTAGCTTACTAAAAGTCACCATCAATAAAATACACCATTATCCTTATTTTACTTCATCCAGTGGTTCTTCCTATACATCTCCTTTTGGCATATTTTACATAGTCTGCATGACTCCATCTGACGACGATTAGCATTATCCTGTAAATAGAACCACTAAATATGACGCTATGACTCCACCTTACATGGATCAGACTACCTTCTATTCAAATATCACGTTCTTGTAATGGATACGTGAATGGACATACTGTCTTTGCATCTTCTTAAGAATTTTCTTACTCCTTAAACATTTGTATGTGAGAAAACTCTGTCTTCTCTTCCAGTGGCGGCTTCGTAACGTCTCCACTTCCTCCACATTGTCGTGTACAATTATTCACACATGTCGTTATCTATAAAATATGTGAAAGAACTTCCTACATAAGCATTTACTATTGTTGGGACTTTGCTTTGTCTCCCACATACAAATTCATTTTCGTTTTGATTCTTCTGATCTAAAATCCATATCTCATCCACGTGTGCATTTCCGATGCACATTCCCATCGAGCGCAACCCATCTGCAGTCCCTGTCCGGTGACTCCATGTTCGCTACTCTGAGATTCCCACGCCTGGAGTCCAGAAAATGAGTTTGGAATCAGATCGGAATTATTTGTGCATCTGCACTGAAGAAGGTGGATCCATTGCCTACCTAGGCGTACCAATTATATGAATGCATATTGTCTGTTCTTTCGGACATGTCCGAAAGAACAGCTTCACGCATTCATACAACACAATTATTCTGCATGACATAACAATACTCTCTAGTCTTGTCAACACATACTGCGGATACGTAACAGGTTTCTACTTTAACATGTTACTCTGCGGGATGTCCTTGCTGTCACTGTCCAATCTTTTTGTCGTTACCTTCTTTCTCCCTTCATGCTTCAGTCATTAGCAAAGTAGAACTTCCTTTCGCTGCAGTATGATATTCCTCTTGAACCCTTGTCTTGCACTCACCGTTAATTAATTTGCCCTCATTTTCAGTCATCTCCTCATCCTCTATGGGTGCGTCCAACAAACCCTCAATACTTAAAAACGTCAAACACAGGGCCATTCTCTCGTAATAGATTGTATCGCACATGTTCTGTCCCTTCGTTATCAGATTCACTAGTAGTCATGTCTCCCCAGTCTTTGTCTTAATTGCATTCTTCTTCATTATCTGTTTCACTTCACTCTGTGCATATTGAACACTGACCATTTCTTCTCTCTGTTGCACATTTCATACACCTCTTCATCGGTCATCAGCACCTAGCTCCCTGGGCACAGTACACGTTGGGACATCTTACCGCCCATACTGACATTCTATAACTGGGCTCGCAACATCTTCCATATTATAGTCTAATTTCATTACTCTTCATGACAATGTTTTCTTTTGCTCATCACAATTCAGAAACAAAGTTCCTGACAGGCTACTATCTTGTAATGGGATCATTTACTTGTTCCACATTCTACTGATATCTTCTTACTTAAAGCTCTCAGCCAGCCAGCTGGGTCATACCTCACCAGTCACCACACACACACACACACACACACACACACACACACACACACACACACACACACACACCAGCGCAGGGGCTCATTATTTCCTTAGTCGCATGATGGACGAAGAAGTTTTGTTACTTCTACGGCTGCTCAATGGCTCTGAGCACTATGGGACTTAACATCTTAGGTCATCAGTCCCCTAGAACTTAGAACTAGTTAAACCTAACTAACCTAAGGACATGACACACATCCATGCCCGAGGCAGGATTCGAACCTGCGACCGTAGCAGTCGCGCGGTTCCGGACTGCGCACCTAGAACCGCGAGACCACCGCGGCCGGCTCTACGGCTGCAACATCAGTCGAATAGTACAGGTAACTCTGACTCCCAACATGATCTCAACGCTGCCACTGTTCAAGCGTACCTGGCAGGCATTCTGGAACGGAAGGTGAATGATGGGCTTAAGGATTTCGTTTGTTTGTAGAGTAACGTCTATCAGAGGCACAATCCTTCGGAAGAATAGTATAAGGACAACATTTCTCAAACAACACAAAATGGAAGACATCTTCTGAAGTACAATGGACATGGCAGACCGCTTCAAAACGCAAGTGAGTTCAAAGTGACATATAGCATGTATCGGCGAGACTGGAAACACAACAAAACCAAGCACTAAAGAGCATTGAGGGCAAACATATTTAAGACAAAATGTAAAATCGGCGGTAGCAGAATACCAAGAAGGATATGACGAGATTGTGGATTATATAAACATCCGCATGCTGTATAGAGAACGTCAAAATTATGGAACAAAAGTCCAAGAAGCAGTTGAAATATCGGAGATGAGTGCAGCTTCAACAGAGGTTATGGGTACAGATTCCCGACTTTGTGGCAACCAGCTACAAGGTAGTGAACACCCAGCCGCGGAAAATGAAGAACACGAACAATTAGCAAGAAACAATCAAGATGGAGCAATGACGATAATATTTTGGATTCCTCTTCCTTTCAATATCTCCTTCCAGTATACCCAAATACAAAGACGGCTAATCAAAGGCAGCAGGAAGATTTTTAGCTAGTAATTCCACTTCTCTGGTAAAAGCGCGGGAAGGTAGACTTTTATAAGTGAATGCGACACTGTATTTGTACATCCGTCCACTTCCTGCAACTTGCGTCCTGTACCAAATCTCTATTAACCCTCGTCAAATCGCTGCACCTCACAACATACTTCCATTTTCCTCCCTAACCCTCCTTCCCCTTGTTGAATTTTAGTCGTTATTTGCGGTTCCGCGGGTCCTCATAGTCACTCAACATTCCACCCTGACCGTGATTATTTTCATGCATTACCAGCATCACCGTTATACCGTAGCACCTTTCACATCATCAGTGACAATATTTTAACTGTACTATAAAATCACCTATAAAGTTTAAAACACCATCAATATTGTCCACGAATGTGTGTTTTTAAAAAAATACATTTCTTGTTGTTTTTCTATACAGTATATTCAAACATCTTTCAAATTAGTCTGACCTCTCTCTCAAGGGCAGTTTTGTGTACTGTCAGCCCACCAATAAAGCAAAAAGAAAAAAGGAAGGTTTAGCGACAAAGTACAGCTACACAGGGACACCAGTGCGGTCCAGAAGTAGCGTCGCGACAGAGGAATCGAAATGTATAGCACTGAAAAAAAATCTGAAGAGGAATACTGCATGGGGGAACAGCCCCCAAAATGTTACCATGAATAATAAGAAGTGACTTTAGTAGCAGTGTTAAAGGTTTCATATTAGAAACCTCATTACAAATGTCATTACGGAATAGTCCTTGATTCAACATGGAACACATGGGAAAGTAAGCTAAAATGACAGCACTGTATTTGATATAAGTAATGATGGAACTGTAGCAACTTTCAGTATAATATTGTAATTTAATTGACGTAAAGAATTGTGGTATCGATAGCTACGATGCCACTGCTTAGGTTGGCACTACGACGGATACGGACGACAGCGCCCTCTAACCAGCGCTGGAGAGCTCTACGAGCATCGCTACAGATTTTGCCCTTTTCATCAGGTGCAGCCGGCCAGTACACTTCGCTTGAGCATCGCACCTACAAACAAAGTTATGTAATCGTTTATCACCTTGTTTTTGCACCAGTAAACCACGTTCTTGCAGTACCGACTTCTATTACCTTTTTCCGTTCCTACCCACGTGCCGCCTCCCGGGCGGGATACAAAAAGAATAGTAGAGAGAGATAGTTAAGAGGCACTATCTACCAGTGGTTCCATTTGAATATTTCTACAGGTTTAAGTTTAAAAGTTACCTGGGATATAATTTTGAACAATACAAAGAGAGTATAGATTTACTTAAAGAACAATTGGGGTCGTTTTAGTTCTTCAAGTAACTATGATATAAATTATTTTACCCTTGAGAATGGTGCTGGGTGAGCACATTTCCAGACGCTGGTAGCTGTTTTGGAGCGAATGTATCCTTCCCCGTCCGCACTTAGAAAGTCGAAGTGTCTGCACTGAAAAGGTTATTCAGTCTTCGTCAATCATACGTAATGTGCTAAGCTCCGCTAGAGAACGAGCCGTGATTCTGTGTGAGTCAGTTTCCGTTTAAACCTTGGATAGCGTGAATGACGACTGACATGATTGTTTTTCGATCAATTGAGGTATTGCTCCGTATATCTTGTGAAACAGTAAAAATGCTTATTCCGATTAATAATTTTATTGCAAAGCCCATGTTTCGTTTTCGATGTTTCATTCCTTGTGTCACCCGCTATATTATAGAAAACCACAAGGCAAGTGTCTGAGGTTATTTAAGATGAACAATTAGAGTTACGCAATTGGGAACAAAAAGGAGAAATTATCTCTGAACTGTTTCAGGTGCTGAGTACTATAGGACAAGCTTTAATGATTTTTAAAACTAATTATTTTGCTTGTGAACTTTAGTTAGGAAATGCTGCTCAGTTAAAAGACAGTAGATTTTTATTTACTGGCGTGGTTCCTGACTCCTCTGCATCATTCCTAGAGGATGAGAACATTAAATTTCCATTTCGGCAACTGAACTGTAGATCGGTGTAGTGAATATTATGGAAAGCATCTTCTCCAACACTTTCTGGCCGCTCGCGCAAATAGTTTTCAAGACCTTATACACTGATTGACAGTTGCTAAGCAACAGAGGTATTTTCGGGCAGAAATAATCACAAATGATGACTGGTGACATGAAGCACAGTACGTACGTAATAGAGGTGGCGTGTTAGATTTATAACGAAGAACATTACAGAGTTCAACACTGGGAAAGCAGGATAACAGACATAACGGGTCACACTCGCTCGATGTAGGACTATCGATAAGGAACATGCGCTCCTCACACACTAATGCTAATTTTGCAGCTGTTATTGACCATGGCTATCAAATTATTGAGGATTCTATGGGCATAAATGAAATAAGCGTATGGCATCGTTGGTCAGGAGGCTCCTATACGGGGAAGTTCGGCCGCCCAGTGCAAGTCTTATTGCATTCGACGTCACATTGGGCCACTCGTACGCTGGTGATGAGGATGAAATGATGATAAGGACAACACGACACTCAGTTGCCAAGAGCATCCCAGAGGTTAGATTTGAGGAGTACGTAAGCCATTCAATAGGCTCAATATCTTCACTTTCTAGTGTGTACGACATCTCATCCGTCTTGTTCGAGCGGCCCTTGTCGTCCATAAATCGGAATTTGAGACCTATCGCACCCTAAACAGACAGATCTGATGCTGAATAATCTCCCTGTAATACCACTGTGCTGTAACGGTGCTTCTTGGAAAAACTAAAAGTTAAGCCTGTAGGGGCTACATAAATAGTTGATTATGTTGGAATATTTTAAGTGTGCTAACAACATCTACTTTTTCTTTAAAACACACATAAATTATGCTAAACAAGTAATTGATTGAATACCGTAAACAACCATCAGGTGATACAAGACTACACTGGACAAGGATCCTGGGTGGCAGAGACCTTGTAACTAGTGGAGTGAGTCAAGTACTCTGGCCCTAAAAATGCGGATTACGCAATCTGAATAGATCTGACGCTGAGCAGACTTTGATTGAACAAATCTACCGTGGGTTCTCTACATAGGTGCCGCTGACAGCAAGTGGCGATTGAGATCTGCACGCCCTGACAATGCCGGAGCGGCAGTACGATACCCTGATTTCTATGTGCGGCAATGTAACTTGCAGCTGGCGAGATGTGTGCGGTGGAGGTGAGACGTGGTGGCGGCACCTGTGAATCTATCGCGGCAATGGAAGAAATACAAAATTCTCACAGTCTAGAAATCAGGCAGATGGATCGCAATTTATTGTTTCACAGAGCCCTGAAATCATAGTAGATTCGAGTGTGTGACACACCCGTTCGCTGGTCGTACCAAGGACCAATTTCGCTCACTTATATGACAGAGCGCACAAGGATACCAAACGTCATGACTGGTAAACCAAAAACAAATAAGTGTGCCTTTGGCAAACGAGCAGTCCGAGACATTTGAAGTCACACTATCGGCACAACAAGAACTTCACCACAGGCTCCCCAGTCCAAACTACAGGAAAGTGAAGTCAGTCTCAGGACAGGTCCCAAGTACCAACCACACACGCCAGAGCCTCGACTAGAAGTACTTTCAAGTGAAAGTCCCACAACCGAGTGCTTCGCACCATTCTAGAAAAAATTCCGTTTTCCCGCAAAGTGCACGAACGACACAGCCTTCACCCTGTCTTTAGCCAATCACAGGACTCTAGAGGCCCTAAGCCTCCCCTAGCACATAACAGCACAAACTCACGTAGCAAGAATGCAAGAGTTAGGAAACCTGCATCTCTGTAAAAAAAACGCCAATTACTGGTATTTTTAAGTTTTCGAAGAAGGGGAAGATGATTTTCTCCAAAATCGTGTCGCTTCCCATTGCAACAAGCAAACAGATACAGTCTTAAAGACCTTTATCTGATTCGCTTGTGCCTTGGAGATTGTTAGTCCTAGCTATGAGGTGTAACAAAGATGCTATCTCTAATCGTTTCTCAGACGCTGGAGTGTCTTAGACAACCGAGGGGTCCGATGGAAGTGGTTCATAGGCCTATTTGCAGTATCGGCGAACACGAAAACTTGTGAATTTTAGTTACACTTTGCTGTGCACATAATGCCTAGCTTACGACTCTTCTGTGTAGAAGCGTTCCTTCAGACTGTCACCCCCAGCCCAGGCTTTGGCTGGCGTCTTGGCAGGTTCTGCAGGGGACCTGTCTCAACGAGGGGCTGTCCTGTCTGTTGTGTACTGCTGTGGGCCTCTGCGGCAAGATTTACTAAGGGATGGGCTCACCGCCAATTGTTTTCAACTCCCAACATGCCGTTTCTACGAGTTAGGAGCCATAAAAATACCTCATGCTTTTAGCGCCCTGCCAGGCTCCATCAACATCTGCTCAAGCTGTATAACTCAAGGAGCATCAGGTTTTAATAAAATCTTGAATAATTTTTCGTATGTGGAAAATAAATGAGAGAGAAACTTGTCAACTCTCAAGATATGCAGCTGTGTTTGGTCACTGTGCAATAAAACCTGCACACACAATTACGCCTAAGCCATACCGATGACTTTCATAAGCATTCTGTGGTTTGCAACGTGTTTGCCTGTCTCTACTCTATCTGGTGGCCAGAATGACTTGTCACTGTGGACACTCCTCTGGACTGCGGTTGGAGACCCCCAACCACCTCGCTCCTTACACCAACGTACTTCGACAGTGGGGTAGTTGAAGTGAGATGAATTTGACAAGCTTTGCAATGTACAAGGCAGCCTGATTTCATCGCCACGAAATGGTTCTGGCAGACACACGTGTTTTGTTACCTGTTGCAAGGTCTGCAGTGTTCTGCCTAACGGTGAGATGTCTGATTCTTTTCACGAGTAGGGCTCCATATGGATGCTCTTGCTGTGTGGTAGTCCATCTATGACTACCAGCATGCTTTCTCATTTCCATCTTCAACTGCCATTTTTAATGTGAGATTACATTTCTGGACACACCCATTACTGTGGCCACAGTACTGACACTGTTATCGGCTCGTCCACGATCATAACCACTCAAATGATGTCTTGCAGACATACCGCCGAACCACATGGAGTGTCGGAGTAATCGGTTTCACAGCAACCTTCTTCGAACATCATATTACATGAACTTTCGAATGCATACAAAGTTCTTCATCCACAGGCTTTAATGCAGTTAACACATCCTACCCTGTATGTTTCCTTTTACTGTCATTGATCAGTAGTTCCGTAGGAATTCTCGGTTCTTCCACAGCTATTGGCAACTGCTCCTGAGCAAGTGCCAGTTGTTCTTTACCAAGTGTGAAATAGTGTAAAAGGCTGTAGCATCCAAAAATTGCAGAAAACTGCCAAAAATTTATAGTTACAGCTTGTAAAAGTTCATAACCAATCAAACCATAGAATTCTACACAACAAGCCACAAGCAGCAGGACAAGCAATCCGTGGACCGGAAGAGATGTGATGACTGCAGAGTACAAGATAGTTTCTACTCCTATTGAAAGCAAAACACACGACAGGGCCGCTCAGTAGGATTCTTTTGCAATGAAGGGACGGCCAGAATTGGAGGAGACCTGTCTGATTACAGTCGACTGACACGATTGGTTGGAAGCTGGTGCTGGCTCATTTGGCGACGGATCATCAGACAGGGCGCCGGTTAATCTAAATAAGCCCCTCCCTCGGCCCGCGCAGTCCCAGGAAACTAATTTCGCGGCCGGCGGCATCCAGCGTCTGCATATCTGCGAGGATCAGCGCCAGATTGCCGGCGCCACACCTACGCGCGCCGCAGTGTCTCCCGCTGCGGCGAACCGCCGCTAACTCAGCCTGCCGCCGAGATTAGCTCCCTTTCCGAGTGCTCCGCTGCCAGAGCACTGTGCTGAGTCACCGTCATTTGATAACCGTATTTATCAGCATAAGGGAGATAAACCTAGTAGACAAACCTAGTAGACAATCATACCACGGCACCCAATGAGTGTTTAATGATGACTGTAGCAATTACCACAGGAGCAGATTAACTTGATAGATGGAATACTGAGATTCCTTAAATGGCCTTTAAACTAGCTTCTAACGTATTTGTTCCAAAACGTTTAATACACACATGATAATATCTACATGCACATAAAACTCCGCAAGCCACCATATGGTGCGTGGTGTAGAGTACCCCGTACCACTACTAGTCATTTACTTTCCTGACCTACTTGTAGACAGAGCGAGGGAAAAACGACTGCTTATATCCGTCCTTAGTGGCCCTTACGCTATATACTGACTGACGGCAGTAGAATCGTTCAGCAGTCAGCTTCAGATGCCAATTCTTTAAATTTTTTCTGCAGTTTTCCTCAAAAAGAACGTCGCCTTCCATTCAGCGATTCCCATTTCAGTTCCGAAAGTCATCGTAGTACTTGCATGTTCTTCGAACCTACCGATAACAAATCTAGCAGCTCGCCTCTGAATTACTTTGATGTCTTCCGTTAATCAGACCTAGTGTAGATCCCACACACTCCAGCAGCACTCAAAAATGGGTTGCATGAGAGACCTGTATGCGGCCTCCTTCACGGATGAACCACATCTTCCTAAAATGGTCACAATAAGCGAAATTCGATCATTCTCCTTCTCTGCTGCAATCCTCACATGCTAGTCCCATTTCATATCCCTTTGCAACGTCACTCCCAGATATTTAATCGGCCTGACCGGGTCAAGCAAGACATTATTAATGCTGCATTCCAAATTTAATAGTTTCTTTTAGCTAATCATTTACATTGACTTACATTTTTCTACATTTAGAGCTATCTGCCTTCTGGTAATCTGCCCACTACGGTTCGTGAAAATACTCTAGGACTCAAAGTTTATAACAAGCCTACCAACGCAAGTAGGTGTTTACACGCCGCCTCGCATATGAAACCAGTCCACAAGCCAGTCACTCTCAAGAGTTTTTGTCTTCGATTGCATACAGCGTGCAGACTCGAGCTGATAGTACGCACTTCTTTGCTGCGTTCGGTTTCAATTGGCACACCGTCATAGATATTTTAAGATAGTTGAGGTCTCAGTATTTAACAGTTATTGGAAAACTCTATATTTTAACGTAAAAATGTCTTACTCCATAATTCATAAAAGCTAAATTGTTACAATACACACTATTGCTCTATTGTCGACCGGTATTTTAGAGTTCAAAAATTTGGTTCCAAATCTGCCATTGCGGAGAGAAGTACAACTTCCATATTTCCGAGATCCAGCGATAATTTGTCTTCGACATAAGAGTAACCTTTACTTGCTTCTTTTTTCAGTATAGTTTACTACATAGTGTATTGATGTCAGGCATTTTCATTACATTGATTGTATTTCTACATTCACTTTTCACTTAATAAGTTCGCTTTGGTGATAAATAAATATTAGTAGTTTTCCCACTGTCACCGTCTCCAATACTACATTCCCCCCTGAATTTTCAATTGCATGCCTCCATTACTATTGCTATTGCAATAATAACTTTTTCTGTTTTATTTATATTTATTTATTAATTTATTCATCATGGAAAAATGGAGTCATCAGGCTCTCTCTCATATCGAAACAGGCATTCTACACATTTGAGAAAATGTTCATTTTGACAGGTATGTTACAAAACGTCTTACATCTGCCGTAGGATCTATAGCAGTTTGTATTCGTTCAAGTGAAGTAGAACAACGAAGACAAACTAAAGGCAGACAGATTCATGTTATGAGGTCTCAATTGACGTAATGAAAGTGGCGGGAGTGGGTCACAGTGCGGAACGTCACCAATCACAGGAAATTAATGCAAAGGAAAACAAAACGGCTTGAGTAAAAGAGAAATAGAAACAAAAAGCGCATCTAGCAGAACGTGTGAGCTTTTTCTCTGTTGTTTGACTCAGGGAAACTGCTTAATTTTTACAGTGGCCGTTTGCCCTGTCTATTAAGTCAAACTTCCAACTTCGACTTTCGTCATATATGATTTAATATTATACTCTACTTTGATGTTAATGATGGAATTGTCGAAAACTAATTACTCTTCGCTCAATTGTTATAAGACGCAGCACGTACACTAGAAAAAATAATTACTTTGTGAAATAATGTGTGCAAGAGCACCTCATATTCCTTACAGATTCTTATATGGACTTAGCTGAGTATTTTTATTCAATGGTTTCTAGTTCTTCTTTCTGTTAGAATTGCACATTCAGAATTCGTTACACTTATTAATATTCAGTACAACTGTCACTAGATTATAAAATTGTCCCTGCTACACTAATGGTTTTAAGTCCTATGAAATGACGTCTACTAAATGACTAATTAATCCAACTAAAATCACGGTAACATCCACTGGTTTTTAATGATTCATCAAAAGACCTACAACAGTATTTGTCAATTCAAACTTCACACAAAAACATTAAAATGAACCTATTTTATTATTCCATATACAGAGTACCTCAACTAAATTGGATTACGGCTTCATAAGTCATTAATCTCTGTAGTTAATATGCAAAATCTTAAAATTATTTTTCTACTGACTCTATACCTTGTCAAAACGAAAGTCTCCTTGCTGTAAATTGATTACTTTTCTTAATATAATATTAAAAAGCTTGAATAATTCGTAGAAATGCTAAGCTTCTCTGAATAAAAATTATCCCTCTGGCTTTTGTCTATATCAGCAATGTTAATAGCATATTTCGCTCATGGAAGCAAAAAGAGAAGGGCGCTGGTACTATACACTTTTTCTTTTTTTAAGTCAGAGTGGGAGGGGTCTGCGCCATCTTAAATGTCTTATAACATTAGCTGACTACTGTTTACGACTGCTTCTTGTTCATTATTTCTGCGGTGTGCACACAACAGCTGTTTTAAATACTCAAAATTAGAGTGCTTATATGAATAACGCAGTGTAAGGAAAACAATTTTAAACGCTTTTCTGTTTTCAAATGCGTATTGTTCTAGTAATAAGAGACATTTGGTCACGTAAATGTAACTCGTTTTTTGTTGATACATTTCGAATAAACAAGAAGAGAAAGTTGTGATGAGAAAAGAATGTTTCTGTAATGCGTGTAATTCCACTTATACTGTATTTCTATCGACAGCAAATGAAGATGGAATTCCAAAACCAGTGCTTGTTTGTTTACTAGCACTGCTCCTTGTTCGTCAAACATTCAGCTTTCAACTCGTATGCACAAAATTGCTTGTGTTCCCATTTGCAAAACAACTTAGCTATGTGTTCTTTGCTATCTCATAAACGTGTACAGTGAGGAAACAATCGAGATATGCTATCGTTTATTGTGCAACTCAATACAATGAACTGTTAAAGAACCAGAACTATGTAGAGATATGCCTCCGTGTAGAATAAATTTCTTGTTTTATTAGACTGCAGTGCATTAATCTGACTTAATTTACACACCTTCACACTGAAATATTACTTGTGATGCGTCATTTCAGTGTGTTGCTAATAACAGAATTTACAGGGTAAAAACACGATATACTTTTTCAACATGTATCAGAATTGTGAAATCCTATAAATGTGATTCAGAGAACGGTCTCAAAAGCTTAAGACCCCGAAAAATGAATATTTTTGTTTAACATGTATGCAAGTCCTTTTTTTAAGTAATTATAGCCTCACCAGTGTAGTATATACAACGGTTTTTGCAGCACTAGCCTATTTGCGTCTTTCCTGGAATATTTCTCGCCAGGAAGTCTGTAATCAAATATAAGGAAAGGAAAAAATATATCACAATTGCGTCTCCAAATAGTCAAAGCACCCAACTCGACTGGGCACAGGCACGTCAGAGTGACGTCACGAGGAAGTAAGACCGCAGTGAACCATGGAGGTATAACTGCGGTGAACCTAATTTTTTTATCTATTTAGGATGGCAGACGTCGGCTTCAAGTAGATGACGTCAGCACAAATCCCTTTTTTCTTTTTACCTCCATAATTTCCCTACCTCAGTTCATTCATACCAACAATGTCTCTGAACTTTGAGTATGTATTACAAAAAAATTAGGATATTCAATATATTTCCTGATTCCAGTTAAATTATTGTTGGTAACACCGGTCCCAATCAGATCACCGAAGTTAAGCGCTGTCAGGTTGTGCTAGCACTTGGATGGGTGACTATTCAGTCTGCAGAGCGCTGTTGGCAAGCATGGTTCATTCAGACCTTGTGAGGCAAACTGAGGAGCTACTTGATTGAGAAGTAGCGGCTCGGCTCTCGGATACTTACGGCCGGCAGAGCGCTGTACTGACCACATGCCCCTCCACATCCGCATCCAGAGACGCCTATGAGCTCAGGATGACACGGCGGCCGATCAGTACAGTTGGGCCTTCATGGCCTGTTCGGGAGGAGTTTAGTTTTTTTAGGTTAAATTATCATAGGAAATCGTGTAGTGATAAATTTCGAGATTTTCGATTTTCTACGTGCCAGTCCATTAGTCTAATTAAAGAAGTCACACAAATTTCTCTGTATTTTATCACTTGACGAGGGAAGCACTCGAGTGACAACCTCCTTAAGACTTATAGGATGAAATAAAAAATACTCATTTGGGGTTTCTGATTTTATAAGGTATTATTATTCGTTTGTGCTTTATTGTTATCAGTTAGGTTTAGTATTTTAAACCGTTCGCAAAAGCTATGACCGAGTACCATAACATAAACGGAATCGAAAGAACAACAAAAGTAAAACAAAAACATTAAGTGTCACCGGCACTTTACACTAACCTTAAGACAATCCTTAGACAAAGCTTAGTCAGCTCAGGCGTCGACAGACTTTGAATCCCACTCATGCACTCAAAATTAAGAACGGTCACTCGTCAGTCCATCACTCAACGAGTTACTGCGCAGACATACATTTTCGTAATAATATTCCAAATCGGAAGTGAAATTTACTAACACACCTAGGGAAGATCACCGCTATACCACTATTCAACGCTCTCTGCAGCCTTTCGTCATAAAGTTTTTTGATTTATTCATTCCTAGGGTGTGTTATAGCAAATATAATAACCAATTACGCACCTCGAGACGGCACCTTGATCGAGTAGTCTAAAACCACCAACCATTAAATCAAAAGGAAGCTCTCACTCAGTTTCCTATGAGCTGAGCAATTGACCCACTACCTTTAAAAGAAAACAAATCGGATCCTCCATCCGTCCAGATCCACAACACTAATCAACATTCGAAGTTCTCCAAACATAATAAGAACTGCAGAAGCTAAACTTTTTATATTAACCAGCTTATTCGTGCCAACGATTAAAAAAGATAATCGTAATTGTATTACGAGCTATCACGCATCAACATTTCGGATTCTGTAAAAATAACCTGTTCTTCAGGAATCCGAGAAACTTTATAATAGGCTATTCGTGCCTAGCGAGTCAACTCGGCCTTCATAAGCGTAGGTACACTTACCGCTCCTGCACTGGAAGTTCTTGACCTAAGTCCTCTTTCCAGGACGATCTCAGTATGTAATGGTCAAGAAAGAACTAACTATCTCATAATCTTACTGCGGTAGGAACCATCCTTTTAGACAAACATTTGTGTCGATACAGTAATTTTACAATAATCACTTAATTGTATTGGATGGCTGTTGGTAAGTCCTGCAGCGGACAGATTGTAGCGCCAGTAGATAATCTCTGGACTCCGCAATTGCGGTCTCGTACGCTGTTTCGCTACGTCGAATTTTTGGAAGCACTCATCCTCGTACTAAATTTCCATAATATATTTTTGAACAAATTTGTAAACCATTATCTGCACACAATTTTGAATTAAGTTCCTCCGTAATCCACTATTTCGTGTGGAGGCGACAAGTAGACCAAAACCACATATGAAACAAGTTTTCAGCGGTCAGTTATGAAGTTTACAAAAGGAAGTTCTTCTGTATTTCTTAAATGCAACAGGGCATTGCATTGTGCACGGAGAGCTGCGTAGCTTGTTCCAGAGAAGGACACCAGCAACAGAGAATGTTTTGGTGTTTGTCGATGAGCGCAGCTACGATACTAAATAACGAGATTTTGTGTTTTGATTTCGAAGAGAGAAAAAGTTACCGGTGTATGACCACTGACAAGCCGAGGAAGTAAAAACAGTGTTTGATAGTCAAGTAAATTGTCAGTTGACAATCCTTTAGAAACATGGTCAAATGGACGGATGTTGAACATTTAAATTTCTTTTTCTCTATTATCATTTTGCACCCATACAAGGTGGGCTGGCAGCGGAATATTTTACTCCACTCTTCAGCCACAAGCAGTACAATAAAAGATAAAACCAATGAAGACAGAAGAGTAACATAATGGTGGTTAAAAAACAGTAGATATAATAAGTAAAAAGCATGAAGCCATTCACACTCGACGAAAAACAAGAAAAGTGTTGGCACTGTGCACAAACACTGATGATTTAGAAGACACATGTGAACGAAGGTGCTTGGGCGGCCAAAAACACTAAATCACAAACACGACGGCACACACACGAAAAACTGATGACGATGATCTCCAGCGCGCAAATGTCCACTTAATGTGTGCGAGTCCGGGGGCCTGCCAAGAGGGGAAGAAGGTGGTGGGGGATGGAGCGGGGAGAGCGGAGATGCCAATGGCAGTGGAGATTGGGGGAAGAATGAAGGTATGGGGAGTAGGGGAAGCCCGTAGGAGGAGGGGGGAGGAAGGGAGGAGGGAGAGAAGAGAGAGAGGGTGCCCTGAAGAAAAAACACAGGAAATGGGAGGATCAGAGTTGATAGGAGGGGTAGATGGAGGGGAGGAGGGAATCATCAGGGAGGGGGAGCTGGCGGAAGCCATAGTGGGAGAGGGTAAGGAGTGTGGAGAGATGGAGAGCATGTGGGACGTGGAAATACAGGCGCGGCAGCGGATGTGGGTGGAAGAGGTTGTGTTAGACAAGTGGGGGAGGGGGATCTAGTTTATGGGAGGTGTAGAGGATCTGTATCCGTTCGAGGAAAAGGAGGAGGTGGGGGAACGGAATAAGGTGCAGTAGGCCAGGCGAAGAGCATGGCGTTCGAGGATTTGAAGGGATTTGTAAACGGTAGGAGGGATGGAGATCCAGGCAGGGTGGGCATAGCAGAGGATAGGGCGGATGATGGATTTATAAGTGTGGAGGATAGTGGAGGGGTCCAGACCCCATGTATGGTTGGAAAGGAGCTTCAGGAGATGGAGTCGGGAGCGTGCCTTGGCTTGGATTGGTTGGAGATGGGGGGTCCAGGAGAGGCGACAGTCAAGGGTGACGCCAAGGTACTTAAGGGTGGGGGTGAGGGCGATAGGATGGCCATAGATGGTGACATAGAAGTCGAGGAGGTGGAAGGAAGGGGTGTTTTTACCTACAATGATCACCTGGGTTTTGGAAGGCTTGACCTTGAGCAACCACTGGTTGCACCAAGTGGTGAACCAGTCAAAATGGGATTCGAGAAGGTGTTGTGAGCGCTGCAGGATGGGGGCAAGGACAAGGAAGGCGGTGTCATCGGCGTACCGTATAAGATGGATGTGGGGTAAACGCCGTATACAAAAGGTACAGAAGAGGGGAGAGGACGGAACTTTGGGGCACACCGGAAGAGTGGAAAAAGGTGTAGGAATCCGTGTTATGGAAGGTGACATTGTACATTTAAGGAACACAAGCACCCATATGTTAGCCATCTGCGGTATTCAGTATTGATACCGTGTTAGATAATGATAATAATAATGGCATCCATCCATCCTTGAGGGATGATGGTGTAGCATGCTTGGTTTAGAGTCTGCAGCGTCTGCTGTGGCTAAAGAGTCCCACTCGAGAGTGGCAGTCCCTACTGCAGTTTGGACATGTGAAATTTGAGGGACTTCTCTGTCTCTTCGCTTTGTCCTCTTCCTGATTTGTTCCTGTGTGCGTTCGTCCTCTGAGAGCTTGACGCCGTTGCGCACAGTTACTCGCCACTTGACACGGTCATCTGCAATTCTTTCCCAGCGACTTGGATTGATTCTGGTCTTGGTCAGGTCTCTCTTTCAGACATCCTTGAAACGAAGACGCGGTCGTCCCACTGGCCTCACACCTTCCTGAAGTTCGCCGTAAAGCAGATGTTTCGGTATCCGTTCAGGATCCATGCGCCTGACATGTCCCAACCATCTTAGACGTCGATGACTCAGGAGTGCAAATATGCTGGTTGTGCTTGCACGATGAAAGACTTCGGTGTTGGGTACTCTATCTCTCCAAGAGATCTGAAGGATCTTCCGGAGACAGCGGAGATGGAAGCTGTTGAGTCGAGATTCATGCCTTGATAGAGTTGTCCATGTCTCACAGCTATAGAGAAGGGTGCTTATAACACAAGCGTTGTAGACTTTTAATTTGGTAAGCAGTCAGTTGTTCCATACTCTGTTTTTCTATCTAGCCATGACAGATGATGCCTTTGCGATTCTGTTAGTAAGTTCAGTGTCCATGGACAAGTTGCTACATATCGTAGATCCCAAGTAGGTAAAGTCATCAACTATCTGGAGAGGATTGCCATCAATGCTAATGGATGGAAGGTTGGTAGTGCTCTGCGCCATGATCTTAGTCTTTTGAAGGCTGATGAGTAGACCAAACTTTTCACAGGCATTTGATAATTTGTTGATTATATACTGCGGCTCATCTTCTGTGTTCGCTACTAGAGCTGCATCGTCCGCATATAACAACTCACGTAAAACAACTGTATTTACTTTGGTCTTGGCCTTGAGGCGAGCAATGTTGAAAAGATTTCCATCAGACCTCGTATGTAGATACACTCCCTCCTCACAGTCTTCAAAGGCAAATTTGAGCAGAAGGGAAAAAAAAATCCCAAATAATGTAGGAGCTAACACACACCCCTGTTTCACACCGCTATTAACAGGGAATGCTTCTGATGTTTTACCGTTGAAGCAAATTGTTGCTTGTGTTTCCTCATGGAAAGAGACGATTATCTGTAGTAGTTTAGGTGGGCATCCAATCTTCTGCAACAGTTTGAAAAGCCCATTTCTGCTCACTAAATCAAACGCTTTAACAAGGTCAATGAGAGCAATATAAAGTGGCCTCTGCTGCTCACGACATTTCTCTTGTAGCTGTCTTAAGGAGAAGATCATATCTACGGTTGATCGGCCAGGCCTGAAGCCACACTGAGATTCTGGGTAGATTCTGGAAGCTAAGATCTGTAATCGCATTAGGATGACTCTTGCATAAGCTTTCCCGGCTGCACTTAGTAATGAAATGCCTCGGTAATTGTTACAGTCACTTCTGTTCCCTTTCTGTTTATATAGAGTAACTATCCTCAAATTCCGCATACTCATCGGGACATAACCTTCTTCCCAGCTGGTTGTGATAAGTGAATATAAATGTTTAAGAAGAACAAACTTGTTATACTTAATAACCTCTGCAGGGATCCCATCTTCACCTGGGACCTTTCCGCTAGCAAGAGAATCTATTTCTCTACTAATTTCTTCCATAGTAGGCATTGCATCTAGTTCTTCCATAACTGGCATTTGTTTAATGGCGTCACATGCATCCTTGCTAACTTCATTCTCGGCTGCATACAACTCGAGGTAGTGTTCAACCCAGCGTTCCATTTGTTTGCCTTCATCAGTAATGACTTCACTTCAGAGGAGCTGTTTTTCTGACAGTTGGTCCAATTGCTTTCTTAATACCATCGTACATTGCCTTAGCATTCCCAGAGTCGGCCTCTTTCTGTATACCTGCACATAAATTCAGCCAGTAGTTATTTGCGCATCTCCTGGATGTTTGCTGTGTCCTGTTCTTTGCTTTTCGTAGGTCATCTCGAGTTCTTTCATTTGGGTTTCTTTTGTAAGCAAGCAGGGCTTTCCGTTTAGCCTCAGTGACTGGTTCCATTTCTTCCAAATTTTGCTCGTACCAGTCCTTATATGTTTTTCCTTTTATTCCATAGGCCAATACTGCTGAGTTGTAGATTGCACCCGAGAGTTTTGCCCATTTCTTATCAACATTCCTTTCTGCTT
This sequence comes from Schistocerca nitens, assembly GCF_023898315.1. Lineage (NCBI taxonomy): Eukaryota > Metazoa > Arthropoda > Insecta > Orthoptera > Acrididae > Schistocerca > Schistocerca nitens. The sequence continues at coordinate 313,560,957 of NC_064621.1, read as the reverse complement.
GCACGTTTCCTGGGAAAGCACTTTCAAAATTACTGGCAAAATCCTGCTTTCTTTGTGTGTAATGAACATGATCTGTGTTAGATAACAAGCCATTAATCAATGTTGAGTAGAATGAGTGACTCCACAAGTTTACGATTCATTCGTATTCTGTGGCATACCAAGGGGCGTTCAATAAGTACTGCAACACATTTTGTTTCTCGGTCAGTTTCCTTTGCAAATATTTGGAATTTGTTGTGGGACATCGTAGAGTATTCCTGCTTTAGCCCCTACAGTTTCATGAAATTTCGATAAGTGGTGGCGCTGTACGTGAGGTGAGTCGCAAGCAGAAAGTAGAACATTGCAGATATTGATAGGCGCGAGACGCGAGGCGTATGACTTTGTTTCAATAAGGTCCTGCAAACCTGACCGATTTCCCTCGTACCGGCTGTCCACTCACAGCAGCCTCATTTGCAGTGTTGAAACGCGAGGACACTCTCATTCGAGGAGACCGATGGATCACGACCGAACACCTCACCAAACAAATGGACATCTCTGTTAGCAGTGCTGATACATTCTATCACCAGTTGGGCAAATCAAAAATGTGTGCCCACTGGGTTCCTCGTTGCCAATAGAAGAAGCTAAAGAGCGAAAAAGGATTATGCGTGCCGAATTGCTTGTGCCTTAAGAGGCTAATCGTGAAACAGCGTTATAGACAATGAAACATGGGTGCATTACTTCTAACCGGGAGTTCAATGCCTCATACTCAGCCAAGAAAGTCATGGTGACAGTCTGGGACGCAGAAGGGGCTATTCTGTGTTATGTCCCTCCTTCATGGTGCAACGATCAACTCTGAACTGTGTTGCGCTATACTCAAAAAATCGAAGACATGGTTTCAGCGCGTTTGTTACTGGAAAAAAACGCAAACGAACATTTGCTTCTCCATGAAAACGCGAAGCCTCTCTCAAGTCGGCGCACGCATAAAACTTCATGAGACTGTTCTTCTTCATCCAGTCAGGATCACGCACCTTCTATCCGTCTCGCCCAATGAAGGATGCGCTCCACGGGAAGCAGTTTGTGGATGATGAGGTTACTGATCCAGCAAGAGGTTGGCTCCTACTTCGACCCGTGGAGTGGTGTCATGCGGGAATAAAGGCCCTCCCCGTAAGGTGGTTTAAGGCCGTCGCATTGAACAGAGATTGTATTGAATATTAGAGATCTGTGGCCAGTAGAGAGAGGAATCATATAACATATAGGAATCCTGAACAAAAACAACTTGCTATCAGAAAAGAAAGTGTGTTGCATTACTCATTAAAGGCTCGTCATATGTTCCGTAGTTGTGGAAAACATGGAGAAAAGCAGGTCTTCCAGTCCCGTTAACGTGATAATTCAAAATCACGCAGAAGTTATGCTTTAAGTGAAGAAGAATAGTAAGTAATTGTTCGTATAAATCGCAAATAATAAATTCTAAAGCTAATTCTGATTTTTGCGCACTTAGTTTAACACCCACAACGTTGCGAACTCAAACACTAAAGCCGAAACTTTGTTCCTCTGATCAAAGGCAGTATTGGTATCTTCAGTCCTAGTTCTTAGGCAAAGAGGGAGGTCGTCGGCATAGATTCAAATGGCTCTGAGCACTATGGGACTCAACTGCTGAGGTCATTAGTCCCCTAGAACTTAGAACTAGTTAAACCAAACTAACCTAAGGACATCACAAACATCCATGCCCGAGGCAGGATTCGAACCTGCGACCGTAGCGGTCTTGCGTTTCCAGACTGCAGCGCCTTTAACCGCACGGCCACTTCGGCCGGCTCGTCGGCATAGAAATGACTGCTCTATTATCGCACATTTTATTGAAGTGTTTTATTACACCTGGCTACTTACAAATAGTTCATTCTATCAGAGATCGCTAAAAATCACTTAGTTACTGCACAGTTCGCTGGTGCATGGGAACTGCAGTTTCTCATAGCATCCATTTCTGTGCACATTGTCAAAGCTTGCACTTTCTTGCTGAGTCGTTTCTCGAATATCTCTGCAATCTATATCAAAGGGGATGAGAGTGACTGCTATGTGGTGTATGTTACCTGTAGCCGAAGCGGAAGTGGAGGAGCACACGCTCGTGCAGATTCACAGTAACGGCCTGCCTGAGGACGAGAAATTTAACACAGTATCAACCGTTGTGCGATGGGGAGCCGCCGGCCTATGTAAGCAATATCCGTCGTCAGACCACTAAGGCACTTGGGCAATGCCGAGCGTTTGGCAGGATGTGAAGGGAATATACACACACCAAAACAGTTTTGCATCACCCCGGTGCCCATAACTCCTGAAAATAGGTTGACTGTGGGTATCGTATCACAGACACATACCCTTTGGCTGTCCAGAGATGTTACTAAACCCGCCCAAAGATGTGAACAACCATTCATGAGCAGCGCCTATTAGACGGAGGGGGTCCGACAGCCGATCAGTTCGAGGGCATTCAAGCAGGAAGAAGGTACACGGATCTTGTTGTCTGTAGTTCAGCCGTGCGTAGACGTTCAGCACGGCGATTTGATCGCGTCGGCATTGTTACTTTGTGCCAGTAAGGGCTCTAAACAAGGGAAGTGTCCAGTTGTCTCGGAGTGCACCAAAGCGATTTTTTTCGGGTATGGAGGAGATACAGAGACACAGGAACTGTTAATGAGATGCCTCGCTCAGGCCGACCAAGGGCTACTATTACAGCGGATGACCGCTACCTACGTATTATGGCTCGGACGAACCCCGACAACAGCATCACCATATTCAACAATGCTTTTCGTGTAGCCACAGGGTGTCGTGTTACGGCTCAAACAGTACACAATAGGCTGCATGATGAGCAACTTCACATTCCCAGGTCCATGGCGAGGTCCATCTTTGCAACCTCGACACCATGCAGCGCGGTACAGATGGGTCCAACAACATGCCGAATGGACAGCTCAGGATTGGCATCACGTTCTCTTCACCCATGAGTGTCGCATGTGTTTGGAGGCAACCCGGTCAGGCTGAACGACTTGGACACACTGTCCAGCGAGTGCAGCAAAGTGGAGGTTCCTGCAGTTTTAGGGTGGCATTATGTGGAGCCGACGTACGCCACTGGTGCTCATGCAAGAAACTGTAACGGCTGAACGACACGTGAATGCGATCCTCCGACCAATAGTGCAATGATACCGTCAGCATACAGGTGAGGCATTAGTCTTCATGGACGACAATTCGCGCCCCCATCGTGCACATCTTGTGAACGATTTCCTTCAGGATAAAGACATCGCTCGACTAGAGTGACTAGTATGTTCTCCAGACATGAAACCTACCGAAAGTTCCGGGGTTGGATTGATTAGGGCTGTTTACGGATGATGTGACCCACCAACTTCGAATCACCGATGACGAGTGGGACAATCTGGACCAACAGTTCCTTGATGAACTTGTGGATACTATGCCAAGACGAATACAGGCATGCATCAGTGCAAGAGGACGTACTATTGGGTATTAGATGTACCGGTGTATACAGCAATCTGGACCACCACCTCTGAAGATCTCGCTGTATGGTAGTACGACATGCAATATTCGGTTTTCATGAGCAATAAAAAGTGCAGATATGACGTTTACTTTTTTATGTGTGTATTATTTGCTCGCTGTTGTTCACGGCGTCCGGCGTCTGGATGGATGCGCTGCAGGTACTAGCTATGAAAGAATGATTCGTGCCTGCCTTTGGGCGCTATCGACGCGGAAGTGACGGGAACATACTAACATGGTTTCCGGTTGTACATCCAAGAGGAGAAATAGCCACCACATTATTGGCCGCGGGACCGAAGTTATGGTCTATTTACTGTGATTCACTGAGCGTCTCTTCTGTTATAGCCTGTCTGTTTTCCTCTTTTCTGCTGTGTACTGTTACAGCAGGGTCGTGTTGTAGTTGATACATCCTATTTGTCTGTATTCCTCTTTGCTGTTGGGTGTTTGTATAGCAGTGTGACATTGTCCTTGTCAGTGGCATTGTTTTGGTTATGCCGGCCGGAGTGGCCGAGCAGTTCTAGGCGCTACAGTCTGGAACCGCGCGACCGCTACGGTCGCAGGTTCCAATCCTGCATCGGGCATGGATGTGTGTGATATCCTTAGGTTAGTTATGTTTAAGTAGTTCTAAGTTCTAGAGGACTGATGACCTCAGAGCTTAAGTCCCATAGTGCTCAGAGCCATTTGTTTTGGTTAGGTTAGGTACACCTTTGTGTTGCGTTAGTGTTCCTTCTAAAGTGAATTTGTTTCTACATATTACATCAGTTAATGCAACTGTGTCTATCACGAATGTGGGATTTGTTTACAATGACAAGGTTTTCCCTCGTCGGTCCTCGATTTTTAATTAATATTAACTTTGGCTTACATTTCGTCATGTGGTATGAGTTTAAGTGATATAAACAAATCAGATGGCTCTTGAGCTATGGAAGGAGTCCACAGATGTCTTTTATATGTTTTGTGTGCTGTTAGCTCCGAGAGTGTGTGTATGGGTTATTATGTACATTAGAGAGTCAAAGTGTAATTTGATGGTTACCAGGTGACTGTTTTTCTCACGGTGCAGCTGTGTCATAGATCAGAGTGCTTGTTCCGGTAGGGCTGTCTGAAGGATTTAAGATCTGTGACGTAATTTGATACGGTTCAAATGGCTCTGAGCACTATGGGACCCAACTGCTGTGGTCATAAGTCCCCTAGAACTTAGAACTACTTAAACCTAACTAACCTAAGGACAGCACACAACACCCAGCCATCACGAGGCAGAGAAAATCCCTGACCCCGCCGGGAATCGAACCCGGGAACCCGGGCGTGGGAAGCGAGAACGCTACCGCACGACCACGAGATGCGGGCAATTTGATACGAGTTTCCTTTTTATTTTATTTTTTGTGGGTAGATCGTATTCTTAAAGGCATGGAGAACTTCTAAATTTTTCTGTTACTGGCAAGATAAAATATTTTACAACTTATTATCTAATGTGACCAAGTACAAATGCCCGTTAATGTGGGTCGTGAATGTAAAATCTTTCGTGCCACCAAGTGTAATATGATGATAACATTTTTCTTATTTTTTTGGTAACACGGAACTCTGCGCAGTCAAGTCTCCAGAAATTCCGCTGACCAACACCCACGTTCCCCCTCTAACACATAACTTGCACTTCCCGGCAGCAGCGAACATGACTCTAGTTAAAGGAAGCATTTTATATCTGCATGGTAACCTACGGAATCTCGAAGTTTAGGATTATTCGAGTATGTCGGTAATAGACACCACATCTAATTCAAAAGCTTGGTTGAAAGTCATATTAACCCTCGCTGTATAGCTCATTTGTTACTGATTTATGATAACACGAGTGTGAAGATACTGATCTCGTTTTTCCTGCTACTTGGCAGAAATAAAAGGAGACTGCGCCAGATAACTATTTTTAATGGCGTGTTACAATTCGATAATTTCCTTATTTTCATTTTTCGTTGCAGTATTTTGCGTCATTAGTGAAAATCGATCGGATACTCATTAGTGGTCCAGAGTTTTGCATACACATGATCTTGAGTTCCAGCGAAAGGAAAATGCAGACGGTACTTCTACACGTTCTCAGAGATCACGAAATGCAGAAACGTTTTGGCCGGTGAAACAAACGAATGCAAATGCATGTGGACTGAAGTGACAACAAATTCGGACGTTACCGCCACTGACTGAAGTGTCTGCGAAGTACAAAAAATTGCGTCACCTGTTTGGTATCTTTTGACAGACCTAGAACACCTCTTTAGTAATCTCTGGTAAACAACTCGCCCTCCACCGCTGAGTACATAGGTCTTGATTGTATTTCACTTATCATCTGGACACATCTCAACGACAGATGTAGTGGTAGCGTCTTTGGTTAGTAATAAAAACGTCATCGGTCTTGGGATCGAAACCCCCCCCCCACTTAAATGTCGATTAATAATGAGCGTAGGCAGCCGAAGACTTCCGGCATAAGAAGACCCCTTCATTCTGCCAATGGCCTTCTCAAAGAGTACGGAGGAACGGACAGAGTTTCTGGGTACTCTCTTGTCTTAGAGGTGGGAAACTGCTCCTAAGGTTGTAAGACTCAGCAGTGATCAACGTCGTGGGACTGCAAAAGGCAATGGAAAACGCTGCATTGAAGACACATAACTCGTATCCATAGAACAAGTAGTTGTGATGAAGAGCAGGCTGAAGTTTAATAGATTAGTAAGAAATAATCAATATGCAAAAAAGTGGGTTACGGAAGTACTATGGAATGACGAGATATGCTTGGAGTTCTCTAGGGCTATGGATACAACAATGAGGAATAGCTCAGTAGACAGTACAGTCTAAGAGGAGTAGAAATAGACATCTCTAAAAATAGCAGCCACAGAACTTGGAGAGGAACACAAAGGTACAAAGTAGGTAATAGCGAATGAACCATGGGTACCGGAAGAAATGAAAGATTGAAGTACAAAAATGTTCAGGGGAAACTCACGAATAAAGAAATATAAGACACTGAGGAACGAAATAAATAGGAAGTTCAGGGAAGCTGCATGAAAAATGTGAAGAAATCGAAAAACAAATGATTGTCTGAGGGACGGACTCAGCATATAGGAAGGCCGAAACAACCTTCTGTGAAATTAAAAACAAGGGTGATAAAATTACGAGTGCTACGGGAATTCCCCTGTTAAATGCTGAGGGGAGAACGGATAGTTGGAAATAGTAGATTGAATTCGTCTGTGAAGTGCAAGACTAGTGATCCACATGAGTTCCAAAAGAAATCCGTTGGAATTCGATTGCTCTATAAATAGTACAATTCTCAAGGCTGTCAATTCAACTAAGTACCTGGGTGTTAAAATTACAAACCACTTCAGTTGGAAAGACCACACAGATAATATTGTGGGGAAGGCGAGCCAAAGGTTGCGTTTCATTGGCAGGACACTTAGAAGATGCAACAAGTCCACTAAAGAGACAGCTTACACTACACTCGTTCGTTCTCTGTTGGAATATTGCTGCGCGGTGTGGGATCCTTACCAGGTGGGATTGACGGAGGACATCGAAAGGGCGCAAAAAAGGGCAGCTCGTTTTGTATTATCACGTAATAGGGGAGAGAGTGTGGCAGATATGATACGTGAGTTGGGATGGAAGTCATTAAAGCAAAGACGTTTTTCCTCGCGGCGAGATCTATATACGAAATTTCAGTCACCAACTTTCTCTTCCGAATGCGAAAATATTTTGTTGAGCCCAACCTACATAGGTAGGAAAGATCATCAAAATAAAATAAGAGACATCAGAGCTCGAAGAGAAAGGTTTAGGTGTTCGTTTTTCCCGCGCGCAGTTCGGGAGTGGAATGGTAGAGAGATAGTATGATTGTGGTTCGAAGAACTCTCTGCCAAGCACTTAAATGTGAATTGCAGAGTAATCATGTAGATGTAGATGTGATAGAAGAAGAAACAGTAGTCGCTTTAGAATATATAGGGATCCAATATTACAATCAGGATTTAAGAGTGCTTGGGAGGACTTCAAATACAGAAAAGCAGACGGAATAGATAACATTGCATAATCATTGGAGGAAATCGGTGTGTAGAATGCATGAATCTGGCGACATACCATTTGACTTTCGGAAAAATACCATCCACACAATTTCGCAGACTGCAAGAGCTGACAAGTGAGAGTTATCGCACAATCAGCTCATAAGGTCATCCATCCAAGTTGCTGACAAGAATAAAATACAGAAGAATGGGAATGAAAATTGAGGATGTATTAGATGATGATCAATTTGGCTTCAGTGAAGGTAAAGGCACCTGAGAGGCAATTCTGACGTTGCTGTTGGTAATGGATGAAGGACTAAAGAAAAATGAAGAAACATTCATAGTGACATATTCGCTATTTTTGACTTCATTAAAACAGCAAATACGAGTAGTTACTACTTTCAGCCAGAAGGCAAATACTTGTTTATAAATAATGATTAATGTATAATGAGGCGTCGCATGGCGACGGTGGAATTTTCTAAATAATGTAATTCGTCGTCTTTGTGCGGCAATATAAACAGAAAAATACGGATAGATATGCGATCCTTCACTATTTTGTTCGCTGGAGAACAAATGAAGCCTTGAGCGCTAGAGACTTGTACTGTTTTTTCTCAAGTAAGAGGGACGCAGATTTGTGGCAGTCTGATCTAATTTTTACTAAATGTATAAAAACGTGTTATGTCTAAGTTTGAGTGAAGTGTAAAGAACTGTTCTAACTTACCGTGACGACGCACGAGCGACTCAAAGAAGACAATGGTTATATAAAAGAGCGCTCAATGGACATGATACGGACATAAAAATCTACCGTCATTGTAGTACTAAGCTTAAGGTACGATATACACTCCTGGAAATGGAAAAAAGAACACATTGACACCAGTGTGTCAGACCCACCATACTTGCTCCGGACACTGCGAGAGGGCTGTACAAGCAATGATCACACGCACGGCACAGCGGACACACCAGGAACCGCGGTGTTGGCCGTCGAATGGCGCTAGCTGCGCAGCATTTGTGCACCGCCGCCGTCAGTGTCAGCCAGTTTGCCGTGGCATACGGAGCTCCATCGCAGTCTTTAACACTGGTAGCATGCCGCGACAGCGTGGACGTGAACCGTATGTGCAGTTGGCGGACTTTGAGCGAGGGCGTATAGTGGGCATGCGGGAGGCCGGGTGGACGTACCGCCGAATTGCTCAACACATGGGGCGTGAGGTCTCCACAGTACATCGATGTTGTCGCCAGTGGTCGGCGGAAGGTCCACGTGCCCGTCGACCTGGGACCGGACCGCAGCGACGCACGGATGCACGCCAAGACCGTAGGATCCTACGCAGTGCCGTAGGGGACCGCACCGCCACTTCCCAGCAAATTAGGGACACTGTTGCTCCTGGGGTATCGGCGAGGACCATTCGCAACCGTCTCCATGAAGCTGGGCTACGGTCCCGCACACCGTTAGGCCGTCTTCCGCTCACGCCCCAACATCGTGCAGCCCGCCTCCAGTGGTGTCGCGACAGGCGTGAATGGAGGGACGAATGGAGACGTGTCGTCTTCAGCGATGAGAGTCGCTTCTGCCTTGGTGCCAATGATGGTCGTATGCGTGTTTGGCGCCGTGCAGGTGAGCGCCACAATCAGGACTGCATACGACCGAGGCACACAGGGCCAACACCCGGCATCATGGTGTGGGCAGCGATCTCCTACACTGGCCGTACACCACTGGTGATCGTCGAGGGGACACTGAATAGTGCACGGTACATCCAAACCGTCATCGAACCCATCGTTCTACCATTCCTAGACCGGCAAGGGAACTTGCTGTTCCAATAGGACAATGCACGTCTGCATGTATCCCGTGCCACCCAACGTGCTCTAGAAGGTGTAAGTCAACTACCCTGGCCAGCAAGATCTCCGGATCTGTCCCCCATTGAGCATGTTTGGGACTGGATGAAGCGTCGTCTCACGCGGTCTGCACGTCCAGCACGAACGCTGGTCCAACTGAGGCGCCAGGTGAAAATGGCATGGCAAGCCGTTCCACAGGACTACATCCAGCATCTCTACGATCGTCTCCATGGGAGAATAGCAGCCTGCATTGCTGCGAAAGGTGGATATACACTGTACTAGTGCCGACATTGTGCATGCTCTGTTGCCTGTGTCTATGTGCCTGTGGTTCTGTCAGTGTGATCATGTGATGTATCTGACCCCAGGAATGTGTCAATAAAGTTTCCCCTTCCTGGGACAATGAATTCACGGTGTTCTTATTTCAATTTCCAGGAGTGTATGTTTTAGTTGTAATAAGTATTTGTTCTGGGAATACTGAATCATTTAGCAGTGCTCATTCCTATTATCTCCTCAGTATTATTTTCATTTTAATTATGCATTTTGCTAATATTACAGACACCAAGATCAGCAGCTCAATGTGAGTGTTACATTGATAAAAAGAAAACTGTTTTATCGTCTTCTTGCATCAGCTTTAATATTGCATTTTCCTTTTGTGTGATGTTACAGTTGTTATTGCGCCCTTAAGAACTTTGTGGTCCCTTAGGAAATTGTTTTGTCATAACAATAACTTCACAACCGGGTATGATCATATCTACGATCATGAAGTAATTAGAAAGACGATAACGCAATTTCTTAATCAATAGCACGCTAGTTGTGACTGCCTCAAGCCACGCGAAACTGCAAGTAAAAACTATTCACATCTCATAACGCAATATTTTATGACAATGGTCAATCCATGATTCTTACGCCAATTGTGATTGATAAAACAGTAAGCTAAATCTCAATTTCCAACTTTCCATTGAATAACAACATCACTTTTATTTTGTAACATCACACTTGGCGCCCGAACAGGGACTTGACCAAAAATTAGTTCAGATACTTGGAAAATTTTCTATGTGCTTGTGTTAGTAAATGTTCTGTCGTTTCATGTACACATCACCTCTCTGTGAGAATGACGGAAAATATGTTGGTCAATATCGCAGTTTAATTACCGAGAGAAAAGAAAAGAAACGAGACGTGAAATTTCTGAGACAACATAGCGGTAATCAAGCCATCAAAAAGTAAGTCAGAATTTTGCATACGCAGTGTAGTGCTTCAGTAGCAACGTTGCTTTTCCAAGTCGATCCACATCCTTTCTATCTCCTTCCCGCTATAGAAAATCTTGCTTTAATTTCTTTCAAAGTAAAATTCTTCGTAGTCTGATAACAGAAATTATTTTTCTCCATTGTTAGTATAGCTGTATTACATTTTCAACATGGTGGATATTTTGTGCAATTTGCAGTGAAGAGCATCTTCATTCATTTGTCTGAAACGTTTAGGTTCCATCTTCTCGTCAGATAGAATTTCATTTGTTGCTCATGCGAGAGCGGTGCTCTTAGCGGACTCACCACGTCACTGACAAACGACGAAAGCCTTGCGTAGCACGTGATTTACTGACGAAAATGGCAGATAGTAGACAGAGACAGGTGACAACAGGAGACGGGAGTGAAGACGTTAATAGTATTCCATACCCTTTACGATCGCGAAAGGTAGGTTCCTGTGTGGAAACTGAACTAACCATGTCTGTAACAGGGGAAAGTGACCCTAAAGTCCAAACTCTTCCCGCTGCAGCTACAAATGACCTCTGTGCGTTAATGGAAATGCTGAAACAACAGTTTGACGCAGTAAATGAGACTATAAAAACACAAAATGAGACTGTTAACGCCCGATTAGATGCTGTAAGCGAATCAGAAGATACACAAAATGAGACTGTTAACGCCCGATTAGATGCTGTAAGCGAATCAGTAAAAACACAAAATGAGACTGTTAACGCCCGATTCGATGCTGTAAGCGAATCAGTTAAAACACAAATTGAGGCTGTTAACGTCCGATTAGATGCTGTAAGCGAATCATTAAAAACACAGCTAGGCACAATCAAAACAGATCTGCATAAAGAAATTACGGCTGAATTAAATACCCATTTGGGTGAGGTGCAAACTAAGATCAGTGATCAAATTCAGAAAATGCAGAAACAGGTGAAAAGTGAAATAGCTGAAGTATCTGGAACATTAAACACAAAAATTCAGGCAGCTACCAAAGAAATAAACTCAGTTAGAAATGCAGTATCTGACATTGAAGTTGTAGTGGAGGATCTGTCGAGGCAGATAGACTCAATCCATATTGAAGAACAGGTTAAGAGCACCGTGAAAGCACACGCGGAGGCATTGTCGGAACACTACGGTGAATGGATAAAGGGTAAAGATATTTTTATCGAAAAGAAGGTCAGGGAGGAGCTTAGGGAGACTGTCAAGGATGTAACTTATGAAATCTTAGCTGCCCCTGCTAAGTCGGGAGACACACTGGTTTCTGAATTGGGACAGATTCGGAGGACACTTACACGGGATCTTCCCGAGTGGAAGCAGCAAGTAGTGGACGAAGTCATAATGCTGAGAAACTGGGTAGAAAATCCGCGCAAGTATACGCAAGCTATAGGGAACAACTCTTTAGACGGTGACGAATGTCAGTCGACTCCTTATCGTTCACCGCCTGATTACATGCAAAACAACAGTCCTGTTGAGTCCCGAGTAGGGAAAATAAATGATCCGCCAACAATTGTGAGTTTAATGCAAGAGGAAAGTGTGATTAAGCATCGCACTTTTCCTGTTTTTCATCCGCAGAAGCGAGAAATACACCCCATCGTGTTCTAAATAATTTTTCCGGCATATTTCCCAGGAGCTGGACAGACAGCGTATTCAGTTCGTCACTGGCTTTATTTCTGGTGATGCAGCATTATGGGGAACGGAAATGGTAGACACGTGTAGGAATTATGAAGAGTTTGAGAAAACGTTCTTGGCAAAATTTTGGAGTAATGGGGTACAGCAAAGATTAAGGAAGGAGGTGTATGGTGCGGAAATTTTCAATGAGAAGCATGGAAGTCTCCGGCGATACTTCGAGAAGTATCTAGCAAAAATTAAATTCTGGGATTCTCCGATTTCTTCCAAGGACGTAATTATGATTCTCAAAAGCAAACTCCCTGTGTCTATTAGAGAGAAACTAGTAAATGTGTCCGAAGAAGACACGGATGTATTCCTTTCTGTGCTGGATTCCTTAGATTTAATTAGCGAGGATGTGCGCTCCAAGGTTGGCAGCGGCAAATTCTTCCCTGGCAGCCAGCAGAATGCATCGCACGCGGACAACAATGCGCCGAAGGAGAGAGTGCGCAACTGTGATCGCGGGTACCAACCTGCTAGCCGTTATGAAAACGCAAACGGCAATAACTTTAAACGGAAGCAGAAAACCAATTACAGTAATCAGCAGAGATACCACCCAATTTACAACCACCAGGTACAACATCAGTACGGAAACCCACCCTCTAATTCTGCGCCTGAGCAGTATGGAAATTCTCCAAAAACGATTGGTAATTTTTCAAATGGGCCAGTGTACAATCAAAGTTATAGGTCGAAAAATAGCAAGTGGCATTGGCAATGCGGAGGCCACCCAGCACATCAGAACAACTTTTCACAGAATAGAGGACCGCGGAACAATTTTCAAACGGCACCAAATGCGAACTTTCCTTCACAAGGAAATGGTTTTGCCGGCAACCAAAAGATCGGGCGACAGCAACCGTCTCAAGTATTCTATTCACAAGTGAATGCACCCAGTGGATTTTACCCCTTTACACCGGCATTTGTACCACATAACCAGCACCAATATGAAACGGAACAAACACTTAAGGCCATGAATGACAAACAGGTTAAACATCCTGCGGAAAATTAGAGGCAGCGCTTTTCAGCCTCCTAGAGGTCGCTGCCCGTTCCAGTGGGAGTACTAACGAATACTCTGAGTATGCTAATGCGATACGGTACGACCATGAGACCGAGACCATGAGACCTTGCACCTGACATACAAGCTCAAGACATTAATGACATTTATGATGAACAGGTCCAGGCTTCGATTCAGATTTCTATTGCCAACGTTCCTGTCACAGCCATTGCTGATACAGGAGCAAACATCAATGTCATGTCATCATGTCTCTTCAGACAGGTGTCTTCTGTTTCAAAAGTTTTATCATTGCCGATTCAGGGTTGCTCCATATCGGGAGTAATTGGTCCATTGAAACAGATAGTTAGTTTACAGACACAGCCTCAACTGCAGATAGAATCTGTTTTGGTTTCTTACCTCTTGCTTTCTCTGCCTCGTGATGGCTGGGTGTTGTGTGATGGCCTTAGGTTAGTTAGGTTTAAGTAGTTCTAAGTTCTAGGGGACTGATGACCTAAGATGTTAAGTCCCATAGTGCTCAGAGCCCTTACCTCTTGCGTACTGGAAATTTCCGTGTGTGAACTGTTAATGATAAGTATTGTGTTGAACAGCGCACTGACTACACGGTAACGGCTACTACATGTAAACTTTAAGTATTAAATGTTAAGTATGGAAAAATTGTTTATAGTGATGGACATGAACTGATATTTCTTCAACAAGCTGAAGCAGGAAATTAAGGTTGCAGAAAGAATTTCAATTTAGCTTTAAGTTAGTATAAAAAAATGTGCTTGCGAGGTGATTGCCAGGATCAATATAAATATGTAAAGGTGAGAAATGGAGGAGGATGCGTAAATAAGCACTTCTCTCAAGGTACAAGAAGATTTATAGATTTATTTTTAGTAATTTAAGTACTTGAAGTTCTGTTGTAAAAGCCCAAATTACCTGCTTAAAACAAAAAAAGTACATGTTCAAACAGTCCAGATAGTGGACAGGAGTAGAAGAAATAGCTTAAAGTTCAGTTAAAGCGTGCTGTTAAATGTAAAAACAAGTGGTAAGTGTTCTCGCAAAGAGACAATAAGCTGTAGTAAACTAAGTTAGGTGAAATACAGTACAAATAGAGGCAAACCATGAAGCATCAATAATGTAGCGTAAGTACTCCACGAGGCCATTAATTGCTATGAAAGTAAACTATTTCCCTGTGATCTGAGCCTTATGTAAAGAGTATATGAGGAGTGTTAGCTGACGAATTGATTTCAGTAGAGTCAAGGTACTAAATAACCACACAGCAAGCCCCCTGTATCATAAATAAGTCCAAGTATAGATCTTCAGAAGATTTGCAGTGTAATCTAGCGACCATTCAATACCCTAATTGAAGGCTAATCTAAAGAACAAGCAATGCAGTGATATTTAAACTTAATACTGACTATAACCAGAGTAAGACGTAGAAGTAGCAAAGCATGCTGTAATGAAAGAGGTTGAAATTTATATATGTGCCTATGTTTATTATGATAATTTTATTTACATGCAGATTTTATTGCAAAAATGTCTCCTAAGACACTCCTCTTATGAAATCCATTTTCCTTGTGCCCGTTCCTTTTGATCCTGGTTCATTAGCCCAGACCAAGGGTCGACTTGTAAAAGGCACGTGTGCTTCGAGGCAAAGCAGTGCTTATGAGAAATGAGACACGTAGCGTGATGAAATTCGCTAGCTTTGGTAATGTTTGTTATGGACCGGTTGCGTAAACCCAGTGAACTGTCGGTAATTCCATTATGCGAAAAATAGTAGACACGCGTTACCCTTTTTTTTTTTTTTAACAGAGAACGATTGCTGAGTACATGAAGCGAAGAGGCAGACCTATTGTTATCCAGTCTGCCCTCAAATATAAAAAAAATTGGCAAGCACAAAGGAAAGCACAAAAAAAATGATTCAGCATTAAATGCGTACTCGTTAAGTAGTAGATATGCTGCGTGACAGTAGAAAATGATCTTGGGTGCACTAAAGAATAAATGCAACTAGTGTTGCGAAATCTGTAGTTTTCATAATGAGGAGATGAGCCCTTAAAAGAAAGTTTGAAAGAATATTTTTAGGTTCACTAGTGAAAGTAAACCTTGAGATATAAAGAGTCCATTCATAAAGCAGTTGTTCACTGGACTTAACAAAAGGAGTGACCATTAATTGTAAATATTAGGTCGTAAGTGATCTTTTGTAAATAGTAGAATATAAGTCTTTCTGTACCAATGGAGGAAACCTGCAAAATTTATTGTTTTGTAAATGAACTCTATTGGCGAAGGAACTAAGCACGAATGCTGCGTGAAGATGCACACTAAAGTGCGACGTGCATAATAAAAATAAATGTGCACTGTATATTAGTGGTAGTGTTGTACTGCAGGTGTAAAAAGAAGTCAAGGCTACGACAACAGGTGCAACGCAAAGTTCAGTGTTGATCTAAGTGCAGCGACAGCTAAAACATTCGTCGTCACTTACCTGTGAGCCTCATGGGAGGCAGTTGACAGAGAAGTATGGAGGCAGCTTCAGTGTCCGGCTCCTCCGATGGAAAACGCGCGCGAGGTGTTTGTATCGATGCACTCGGGTGATACGGAGTTCACAAAAAGAAAAGGAGCAATCGACGACCAGCAGCTCTGTTACAGCCTGAGCGCGAACGGATACTGAGTATTGGAGCTCACGCAACACTGTGCAGCCGCTGTGAGTGGCTGACGTGTGGGTGACGAAACAATCCAAACTTTAAACTGCTAACCGCCATGACTTCCATCGTACATACTGGAGGAAAGACATTTGTACACTTGGGTGACTACATTTTCATACGTAAATTAAGCAATTTTCTTGAGTTGAACTTAAGACGAGTGAGAAGTAGATTGTTAGATTACTCAGGCCTTAAAGCCATTAATACCGGCACTCCTGAACACTGCTAAAATGAATTATAATCCTGTCTCTTGATGGACAAAGAAAATGAATGTGCACTATAGGAAGACCCTAAACTCCAGACCAGTCCCGATCCTTAACAAATGTATCCAATAGGTTGTAAGTTATACTAATAATTTTCCACTTCTTTTGTTTCATATTGTAAATAAAAACCCGGGAAGCCACTTGAATTCCTGGCACCACAGTGGAAAGGACAGATGTACTGCATGATGAACGCCGTAGACAGCTAACACAGAAAGTGAAAGCATCACGAAGTGTAGTGCTACGTTATTAAACTGTAATTGAACCACAATGAGTCAACAGATGCTCGAACATTGTCCACTCTAGTTTAGTGAAAATAAGCACTCACTGTACTCATGTATTAGTTGTTAAGCTCAAGAGAAAGTAATTTCTGAATTCTATCCCCTGAAGTGCGAAATGAACGTTCACTTATTGTTATAAGCAAATATGGACCAAACTTAAATATGCACATAAATGTTAATCTCGGTATTACGGAATGAAGTGACTGATGAACAAAGAATGAAAAACTTTATTTTGAAAAATGATAAATATCTGATATATGTTTATAAATGTAATTTCAATTTATGTACATAGTACGCCAGTAACATTATGTACATTTCACACCAAAAATCACGAATATCTCATGAGGACATGAGGATCGAGGTAATCCTTCGGCATTCCCTCTCTCCTCATGGGAGGCAATGTGATATTCGCTATTTTTGACTTCATTAAAACAGCAAATACGAGTAGTTAATACTGTCAGCCAGAAGGCAAATACTTGTTTATAAATAATGATTAATGTATAATGAGGCGTCGCATGGCGACGATGGAATTTTCTAAATAATGTAATTCGTCGTCTTTGTGCGGCAATATAAACAGAAAAATACGGATAGATATGCAATCCTTCACTATTTTGTTCGCTGGAGAACAAATGAAGCCTTGAGCGCTAGAGACTTGTACTGTTTTTTCTCAAATAAGAGGGACGCAGATTTGTGGCAGTCTTATCTAATTTTTACTAAATGTATAAAAACGTGTTATGTCTAAGTTTGAGTGAAGTGTAACGAACTATTCTAACTTACCGTGACGACGCACGAGCGACTCAAAGAAGACAATGGTTATATAAAAGAGCGCTCAATGGACATGATACGGACATAAAAATCTACCGTCATTGTAGTACTAAGCTTAAGGTACGATATATGTTTTAGTTATAATAAGTATTTGTTCTGGGAATACTGAATCATTTAGCAGTGCTCATTCCTATTATCTCCTCAGTATTATTTTCATTTTAATTATGCATTTTGCTAATATTACAGACACCCAGATCAGCAGCTCAATGTGAGTGTTACATTGATAAAAAGAAAACTGTTTTATCGTCTTCTTGCATCAGCTTTAATATTGATTTTACCTTTTGCGTGATGTTACAGTTGTTTTTGCGCCCTTGAGAACTTTGTGGTCCCTTAGGAAATTGTTTTGTCATAACAATAACATCACAACCGGGTATGATCGTATCTACGATCATGAAGTAATTAGAAAGACGATAATGCGATTTCTTAATCAATAGCACGCTAGTTGTGACTGCCTCAAGCCACGCGAAACTGCAAGTAAAAACTATTCACATCTCATAATGCAATATTTTATGACAATGGTCAATCCATGATTCTTACGCCAATTGTGATTGATAAAACAGTAAGCTAAATCTCAATTTCCAACTTTCCATTGAATAACAACATCACTTTTATTTTGTAACATCACAATAGGTTTTGTCGGCGTGGATGAAACGTTCGACAACGTCAAATGGTGCAAGGTTTTCGAAATTCTGAGAAAAATATTGGTATGCTGTAGGAGGAGATGGGTAATATACAATATGTACAAGAGGCAGTTGGGGCTAATTTGATACAGTTCGCTAATGACAATGGTAGCCTGAGTGAAAGTGAACAAGAATTGCATGGCTGATGAATGGAATGAAGAGTCTAATGAGTACAGATTATGGGCTACCAGTAAATCGAAGAAAGACTAAAGTAATGAGAAGTAGCAGAAATGAGAACAGCGAGAAACCTAACATGAGGATTGATGCTCACAAAGTAGATTGTACTACCTAGGCAGCAAAATAACCCATGACCAACTGAGCCAGAGGACACCAAAAGCAGACTAGCACTAGCTACAGGGATATTCCTAGCCAAGAGAGGGCTACTAGAATCAAACATAGCCCTTAATTTGGGGAAGAAATTTCTGAGAATGCATCTTTGGAGCACCGCATTTTGTGGTAGTGAAACATGGACTGTGGGAAAACAGAAACAGAAGAAAACTAAAGCATTTCAGATGTGGTGAATAATGGAAAAGATTGACCAGGAGAAGAGACAGGGTGATAGGACATCTGTTAAAACATCATGGAATGATTTCTGTGGTACTAGAGGGATCTATAGAGGCCAACAACCGAGGAAGAGAGAGACTGGAATACATCCAGGGAATACTTGATAACATAGGTTGCAAGTGCTCCTCTGAGGAGGTTGGCACAGAAGAGATATTTATAGTCTGGTGCATCAAACCAGTCAGAGAATTAATGACTCATATATATATATATATATATATATATATATATATATATATATATATATATATATATATATATATATATCCACGATCTCCTCCCAAATCAAATCAGGCAGAGAAACAGCAGGCTTCTTGAGCATCGGCTAGGTCTTAGAACCGCCCAGCTTAAACAGGAGCAGAGATATTGGCCAGCCCTGGCCAGCCCCTGGCATATAGTTTGCCCTGCACAACAGGCATATTGTGTGGGAACGATATTTACCACTCAACTTAAATTGATTTGCAAGACAGCCGATAAGTGAAAGAGTAAAAACAATTTTCTGGGCCCCAATATGCATGCTCCCCAACATGACAGGCGTGTTGGGGCAGTATTGGTGTGCTTTATGGACCAGCTTTGCATGGTGGCCTTTATGTCAGAGGCAAGTAAATTATTTTCAAGCCCTTGACGTGCAGCCTGACCCGTATGGCAGGTGTGTTGTAGAATTGTCCTCCTTTACTGAAATGAATTACAAGGGCTAAATATGCTGACAAACATGGCTGGGGACAGGTCGATATGAATATTGGAGGGGGTGGACAGAACAGGCAGGTGTGTTGTGTAAGTAGAATTGTCCTCCTTTACCGAACTGAATTGCAAGGGCTACACATGCTGACACACATGGCTGGGGACAGGTCGATATGGATAGTGGAGGGGATGGACAGAGCAGGAAAAGGAGGATATGGGCAGGGAGAGGAGAGGAGGGGGAGATGCATGAGGCAGGTGAAAGTGCAGAGGTTTAGTGGAAAGGTCGAGAAAGAAGAGGGGGAGGCAGAGGTTTAAAGAGAGAAGACGAAGAGGATAAGAGCATACGGATTGGTTTGGAAGATGGAGTCAGAGACACTACGTTCAGGAAATGAAAAAACAGAGGAGAGGAGAAGATGAAGAGACAGAAAAATTGCAGAGGAGGAGAGAGCAGGGAAGGCTGAGGTGTATTTACAGAGGGAAGAAGAGGTGGACTCAGAGGAGCAGGAGGAGGTGTGTTCAATAATGTGTCGAAAGCATACATGGATGAAGCTGAGGGGAAAAGACTAGTAATGATTGATTCATTTCAGTCCATTATTTGATCTGCACAACAGCTGCCCTTGCATAGCTACAGATGTGTTTAGTTTAAATCAACTAAACAAAGACGAACGAAATTAAAGTAAGAATTCTACGTCCCATAGCGATCCAACTCTGTGGGGAAAAATCACCTAAGAAGTAATTTAAGGGAACGTTGAGACAATCCTTCAAAGGGATTAGAAAGCCAAAATTACGCTGCTTCAGAGAACGAGACTGTTTCCATAGCGACAGTGTAACCAGCGTTTCCTCGTCCTATTATGAGAACGTAGGGTGACGCCAGTCGCAGAGCAGAGGAAGGTGGCCGTAGCAGAGTTCCGCTTCCACCCACGTCCAGCACTCCTCGCCGCGCGCTCAGTGAATGAGGCTGAGGCGGCGACCGCGAATGCTCCCAGTAGCAGCAGCAGCCAGTCTCGGCCGATGATTTATCGCTCGTCGGTGGCGGCGGCGGGATTACTGGGCCGCCTATGTTGATTTATGACTGGCCGAGGATTCCGCTTAATAGGCGCAGATTACGGTGAGGCGCAGCCAGCCACATGCTACCCGCTCGCCCGCTAACCGGCGCCTGCACAATCTCTCCCTGCTGCCTTCATAAGCTGCCACCGCCGCTCCCTCGTTATTGCTATCCGCGCATCTGCCAAGGGGCGCTTCTCGCGCTACAGAGTATAGAGGAAGGGGAAGCATCAAAGCCGCGAACGTTTCTTCACCAGTCAGTTGCAGCTCTCTATTCTTCTCTCGTTAGCCTGTATTTTTCGCTTTGAACTTAAGTAACTGAGCAGGGTTTCTTTACACAAAAATAAATGTTTCCCTCTTCATCTTCAAAGAGGACCATGAGTGCTACCGGTCCTGTTATCGTCGATTTCAAAGCCCATGAACATAAAAGAGACTGTGTACCGGGTGATTCAGTTGTACGTTTCGCAGTAGTTTTATGCAACCCGCTATATTATACCTCGCCTCCAAAAACTGCGGGAGAGATCTTCATATTCTCTCGCTTACTATGCTTACTATGCGCTTACTTCTAGAAAAAATGAACAGGATTTTTTTTCTTTTGCAAGAAATTTAGCGTGGTTAAATTTTGTACTGGAAGTAACGGTTCTCCTAATTATTCAAGAAAAAATTACAAAAATTAACTCCAACCTTACTTCTACCGCCACATTAACCCCTCACCAATCAGGTTTCCTACTCGTACTATGTTGTTCGTGGCACTTCTTCGTAACTCTGTAAACAAAATTCCGACCTTACGAATTATTGCTCCCAATATTCAACCTCTTTCGGTCTTTGTTGATTAGTTTATTACGCCACCAGTATAGCCAGCTATTTCGTTAACATTATTAGTAAAACCTGCCCCTGAGAATACTGAATGAGAAACGACTTTTTTAAACGTTATGCTAAAACTAATTACATTGACAATACAATCCAAACTGGCCCCTTGACCCCTACAAGCACAATAGTATCGTAGGCAGAAGGGCTGACGAATACAACGACGTAATTGTTTATTTTATGCTGTTAAAATTCACAGAACTGTTAGGTAAAATTTAGACAAATGCAATTTTTTTAATTTGTAAGTATTTTACTAAATTAGTAGCGTAAGAAGGCGAGTCAATGAAGGCCAAAAATCGAAATGTAGGAAATAATTAATGCAGTCGCTATTTATTGTATAGTGGTAAGAGGTAGAGCCATGAGATCGTGACCGGCGAGGTCTGCGAGTAGGAGTGAGGTGCATTAGAAGGTCATTTTAGTACGTTTTTCTTGAGTAACTAAAAAACTACGGCCTCCAGCGAAAACTTATCACGGTACTATATTTAACTACTTAAATTTCGCCTGCCGAAGTGGCCTAGCGGTTCTAGGCGCTTCAGCCTGGAACCGCGAGACCGCTACGGTCGCAGGTTCGAATCCTGCCTCGGGCATGGATGTGTGTGATGTCCTTAGGTTAGTTAGGTTTAAGTAGTTCTAAGTTCTAAGGGACTGATGACCTAAGATGTTAAGTCCCATAGTGATCAAAGCCATTTGAACCATTTTGAACTTAAATTCCTTAAATGAAGGTCTCCTTCATTGTGTCTGTAGTTCGCGTGCAACAATCGAGGGAATATGAATATTTCACTTGTGGTTTTTGGAGGCCAGATATAACATCGTGGTTTGGATAAAACGACAGTGGTGGTGCAACTGATTCACTCTCTATAAAGCGAGGGGAGAAGAGGAACGAACTACTTAAAAGGTAAACTGACTACCAGTATTATACTCTACAATAGGTTTCGCCAGAAGACCGTGGACTGCGGATTAGATGATAACTAACATCTGGCACGAGTATTTGGTTCCACCATATCAGCTTAGCTGGCTTCCCCTCAGAAGTCAGAGACTCATTGACTTTTTCGTGCCGTTCAACATAGGAAGGCGATTTACATGAAGTGTTTTTTGTTTTTCGTGTGAATGGTACACCGATCAGCAAGTGATGAAGTGCAAGATCGTAAACTAAACAACACACCAATTCCCATTCGTGTCACAGCTGTCTTCATATCACAAAATATCATTCACGGAAGATTGTTCGACTTTTTAAGAATTTTTCATCTTCAAATGATAGAGGCCTCCTGTGACAACTCAAAGAATTTCAGTTGATAGTCCTATATAGGGTGAATCAGCTAAAATTGCACCTGAAATATTGCGAAAATGGAAAGTGCTATAGTTGTGTGGTTTTCACAGAATCGATTGGTAGTTAAGGGCTCGTATCGTTAGCCAAAAAACAGACTGTAATAATGCTTCGAAACAGTACTTTTTGTTCAAACACACAACTTTTTAAATGGAACAATGTCTCTTGATACTAACAGACTAAGAGTAGGGAAAATTACGATGTCATTGATGTTTGTTGCAGGGTTCAAGTCTGAGTCGATTACGGTGTATCGTATTTTGAAAAGAACACACACCGGCACTTGTTTGTGCCATTTAACCTGCGTAGTTGCTAGGTACAATGTTGTTATGTTTGCTTATAGTGACATGCTAGTCCGTTAGTGTTGTGTACATAGTTCCGCGTAGTCAGCGCGTACACAACTTTCCCACTAGAGCGCGCCCCGCTAAGCACAACAGCGCAGGCGCAACGCTCGTCCGTCTCTGCACTACGAGATGCCGCTGCCTTAGAGACGGACCAAATTCTGCTTCCGCCGATCCGCGTATTAATATGTAACGCAGGCAATGAGATTGCTGCTAACGTAGAACCTTTTCTCCTCGCGGATCACACTCGCGCAGTGATTCCTGAACGCGCGAGGTATTATAACGAGTTTACAGACCTACGATTAGTCAGTCTGCATTAGTCTGAATTTGTCTGTAGTCAAGTTTCAGTCTGCGCCTAATAAGATTATCATATTCCTGTACATAGCCATGAAGAGAAATGTATAGACACTTTGTCAAGTATCAGAGATATGTGAGAATAAGAATAACGTACCAAGACCAAAGGACTTCAAATTGTCAATTGTAAACAGCATCCAGAATCAGTTACGTAATATCTATGATTTTTATTATTTTAATAAATGTGTGTGAAAATTAATCAAGTTCTGTTTAAAGTTGGTCCCCGTCAATCTGCTACTCTAAGCGTGGAAGTGGCATTTCTATCGTCTGACCTAACGGCTAAAGATAAACACGCCACGATAAGACCACGAGACATATTGCTGACACTCGCCTACTTCGTTAGAGCGACAAGTCAAATAATCTGATGGTGTGTGTACCGAAGATCTTACAGTACGCTCACCACAGTTAATGTGTTACAGTCCAAGCAGTAGGTTGTGAATGGACATGGGATTTACCAACACAGAAAAAGCAGACATACTCATAGTGTATGGAGAGTGTAGGGAGAATACAGTTCGCTCTTGTACGGTGTATGCGGCAAGATAATCCAATAAACGTCAACCATCTCAGCAGTTATTTATCAGCCTCTTCAACCAGTTACGTGAAAGTGGTAGGGTAGCACCCAGACAGCATAATAGTAGGAAGCAAGTAACGACAGGAGAGGAGTAAATTAATGTTCTTGCTGATGTTGCAGGCTGTCGCGCAATTGTGCGAGGAAGTGGCATGAGTCAGACAAGTATCCTACGCATTCTGCATCGACATAGGTTACATGGCTATCATATCTCTGTCTGTCAAGAGATGCATGGAAACGATTATGAGAATCGTGTTAAGTTCCGTACACCAGCATCAAGATAGATTATTCCAGATGTATCATGTCTCTTGCTTAGCATGAATCCACATTTACTAGTCATGACCAGGGAAACTGTCGAAACTTGCACTATTGGTCTGTTGACAATCCCAGTTGGACCACCTGCTCCTAAGGTGGTTTTTTATACAAGGGACACTGAACGCACCCTCCTAACTGACCATCTGCCAAGGATGCTAGAAGACGTTCATCTGCGGACTTGGCGAAACCTGTGGCACTAACATGATGGCTGTCCATAGTGCACGAAGTACTACAGCATGCCTTCACCAATTTTTGCCAAATCATCGTACTGGACGCAGAGGACCAGCACATTGGCTGTTCAGTTCCCCGGATTTGACGCCTATGCACGTTTTCCTGTGGGGAAAGCTGAAAGACATTGTCTACAAAGACACACCAATACTCCGGTTGGTATGTGACTACAATTATATTTCTGTTGAGTGGTACCGCAGCTGAAGTAATCCAAGTTTGGCATGTTCACATTCTCTTTTAATTCATCATTTTAGTATTTTGTGGTTGTTGAACGGTATTTTACCTCAATTTACTGACGCTAAAGATATGAGGGGTAAATGATGGGCAGTATGGAGACGATGCACAAGTGCAGCAGTGAGAGAAGAGAAGCGTTACGGCAGTACATTTGGAGCAGTCAACCAACAACGATGAGTACATGAAGATTGTCCTGGACACAGGCCCATAAGAGTGGCAAGTTTTCCGGTTTGGAGCGGCTACGCGATGGGTAGCCACATATGAACTCGTCGGTTCTCCAGTGGCACTTACTTGTTAGATGGAGCATTTCCATGGGGAATACAGCTTCTAATTCCGCCGCTGAAGTACCTCAAAGAGATGTGCTTGCTTCGTGTCCATTGTATGGTTATCACCAAACAATGGAAGTTTATGGTGGACTCAGGTCTGTGTAGTAAATCTTAATTGGGGACAAAATGAATGAACTTATTTTGTTGTGATTCCGTGTTGACAGTGTTTGTTAGTGTTTGGCTGCCTCAGCTTTTAAAGGGCCTTTTGTTAAAAATTTCCAAGAGGGAGTGACAGTGGTAACTTACTTGTTTCTTGGTTGCTTCTAATAACTGTAGCTAGGCACCATTTGGGCTGCAGGTTAAAAACCGCTGGTTGGTGATTAATCCTTTGAACTTTCACTCCGTCTGTTGTTAATTCATTTATGTTCTTAAATTGTTAGGGAAAAAGAGTGCAGGATCTGTGCCTTATCTCAGATTATTTACTTAAGATGGTATTTTATGTATTGCATGGGGGCTTAATTAAAATAGAATGCAAATAATTTTAATTTTTTGTAGCTGTTTGTCCGATTACGAAGTCTCGTACCGGTTGGCCCTAACTCGTATTATTGTACGCAATCTGACTGCATAGAACAACAACAAAGAATGAAATGAAAATTTTCGTTAACACAATTAATTAATTAAGTCCCCAGCAACTATAAAACCTACGAAACCAAAGCACAAGTGTCACTGTTCTGTGTGTGGAAGTGTAACTCAACGTACACATCTGGCACGGTTCTTCTTCAATAAGACAAGAATTTTCAAATACCATTTATACTGAAGTAATTAAAGAAAATACAAATACTATAATTACGCAAGAAACCCAGAATTACACTCTAATACAAGAACACAAGCCAGATGCTTTGTTGACTGAACCTGTAATGAAGCATTATTTACGACATTAAAATAATGAAAAATAAATCAAGTTTTGTTACCTTCATATATTGATGAAAAGCACTCAAATCATTACAATATCTCCATTGGAACAACATCTGCTGTCTATCCATCAAACAACTACATAAAACATGGAACAAACACTTTTCATTACGACATCTAAGCGAGCACTGCGCTCCGCTACCTCTCAATAGTCACAGCCTACTACGAGTTCTAAACAAGCTCTGCCTACCACGACATCTCAAGAATCACTGCCAGTGGAGGCGGCGGAACAATACTCTCTAGCGCGATCTCTGGCGCTGTGGCTCAGTGTAGCCACCTTTCAGTATGTTTATGTTGTTGTACTTCTGTTTTATACCTCTGAAACGTAATTCCACCGTCGTAAAACTGGCGGGACTGCCTGGGTCCCAATACTCAATGCAAATACCGGCTTCTGATTATGCGTTCAGGCAGATCCCATGGCGTTCTTCGTCGGTTAGACCTAGGCTGTAATTTTAAATATTTTGCAATACTTTTGTTATTAAAATAATTTTGATAAGTGATCTAATCCCTTTTGGGTGCTTTTAAGTAATTACTTGATATTATTACTGTTTTGCTGTCGTTGAAACTTTTTGTATGCTGGTGTTTTTAATATTATATTGATAAGTGGTCTAATCTGTTAAGAGCGCATTAAAATAATTCTTTGATATTGTTACAGATTGGTGCCGATGAAATCATTTTGAATTATTGGTGTTTTTAAAATAATTTGGATAAGTGGTTTAATCTGTTTTGGACGCATTTAAATATTTCTTAGGTAACGTTAGTTATTGACACCTCTGAAACTATCTACTGTTACTGTTTTTTTTAAACAATTTTTTTGAGTGGTTTAATCTCTTTCGGTAACACTAAAATAATTTTTATAAGTGATCTAATCTGTTCTGGGCGCACATAAAGAAGTCTTACTGTTTCATATCGTCACCTCTGAACTATTTTGCATTGCTGGTGTTTTCAAAACAATTTCTGAAAAGTGATCTGAACTGATTTCAGGCATATTTAAGTAACTCCTTCATATTGTTAGTTATCGGTGCATTAAAGGATTCCTAGGTATCGTTCATTATTGGCGTGTTTCTAATATTCTTGTTTCTGGGAACATTATAGTGCAGTAACTGTATTACTAGAAAGAAAATGGTTATGATACGGGCGTGTGCTCCATGTAAATTTATCGTACTGAAATAAAATTGTTTAAATTTTCTGCTGAGTCTTGGCCAGTAGTTTAGCACTCTCTGAATCCCACGTCCTGAACCATTTCGCATAGCTTAGGACTAGATATACTCCTACAGTCTGCCAAAACATCTCTGCTAGTTTTTGAAGCTAACACACATTTTCCAGAGAAACTCTTACCACTGACAACCGTAGAAAAAAAGGACATGCCAAAACCTAGATGTTCTATCCAAAATGACTTCTTTACCGTCAATCGAGATATGGAACTGCTTCCTAAGATTGCGAGGGAGACACGCCATGTAAAAGTGAAGCTTTGATCCATGACAAATGTAAGCAGACTGACTGTGAGGGGAAGGCCTCCGTGCCGGCATCTGTGGCCGAGCGTTTATAGGTGATTCAGTGCGCAACTGCTACGGTCGCCGTTTCGAATGCTGCCTCGGTCGTATATGTGTGTGATGTCCTTAGGTTAGTTCGGTTTAAGCAGTTCTAAGTTCTAGGGGCTGATGACCTCATATGTTAAGTCCCATAGTGCTCAGCGCCACTTGAACCACTTTGGAAGGCCTCCGTGACTGAATTCCAGATCCCACAGGCAGCTGAATTAAGGAGCAGTAACGAGACCTGTTGATTTATTTATGATACTAGACTGCTATTCAACTGGACGGGTTTCAGTGACGTAACTTGCGTTCTCTTTACAAGCTGTCAGCAGTTGAATTTTGCATTTCCAAAAGGTTTCTCATAAACTGGAGCAGTGCATCTTTTCAGAATTCACACACCTCTCTGATATTTTATCTGACAGCAGGATCTCAACAACTATATAACGGATATGCCACATGTCGTTACCAGGTCTATACACGATATGATAACATTTTATTTGGGTTTTAGAAGGCTTTTTTTGTTTTGACAGTTGTTGAAACTTCTCATTCCACGTGTTTCGCTCATTTAAAGATGTCGCGATTGCTTTCTTAACTTCGAGAGCAAGAGTGGGCCAATATGTAACCCATATCGAAATCGATTTTATAGAAAACCTGAATGAAGCCTTCACATCCATTTCTACCTCCTACAACGTTCCTTATTTTTGTTTCTTTTTTAGAATTTATGTGAATAAACTGTTCATTACATTTCATATGCTTGTATTCGTGTGAGGTCAAGGAAATTAATTGTTTGGCGTAGAGGTATACACATTTACGCTGAAAGTTCTTTGTTCTTGTTCTCATCAGTTATGCTCCACTTTAGATAGAGCAATATGTGCCCTACTTACGAGGTTTACCGGATTTTACCCATTAATTCAAAAAGGTGCTCGATATTGTACATAGGGAGACCATGAAAAGAATTCCACAGCCTGAGTTGAATGTTTTCGTTATAAACATTCTTTACCAGCGTTGATTCGCAAAGTACAAGTTCAATTTTGATAACTGTGATGAAAAAGTGTACATTACGTCGATCTGGTTTTGATGAGGATTAGAGACAGAGAGAATAAGTAGAAATAATCTTAACATAACGTCTTCTTGCAGACGTACCACTGACAATGATACCTTATCATGTAAACACGACAGTGCGGAAAGGTATGTGGTTAAGGCTAATTCATCGCCACATACAAACTGGTGTCCCAATCTAGCTGACGAAAGTAACTTATGCATGATGTGCCACTACCAAATAACATAGCTCAATGACATTTTGACCACACATCGAAAGAATCGCTACAGTGTAGTACAGAACGAAACTGAAAGAGATACGCAATGACAATAATTAAACGGTAGTCAGAGCGATTCTTCATCCCTGATCCTTTGCACACCACAACACCTGGACCACCAAAACAATCATGTTCGACAATGTCGGACGTAACCTTGTGTGGCGACAGATTGGGATAATGTTCAACATTATTGTGACCCTGTACTCCTTTCCAAAGCACATTTTTCCAGAGGAGCATTCCACCCAGATTTCATTTTTCTGGCTCACGGTGCGCGATCACATCGAACTGTGCACGTGGACGAACTCTTGGATCGATAAGATATTCAGCGAAAGGACTGACCTGGCCGTTCAGTCAGCTTAAATCCCATCGAGCACTTGTAGGATGTGTTGGGAAGAGGTACTGTAGCTAGTCCACATGCACCAATGACAATAGAGTTGTCAACCACGTTGGTGGAGGAATAAACCGCCCTACAGCAAGAACTCCAAACCACCATTGTAGCCAGCGTGAGAGTGCGTTGAAGAGTATTTACTGCCGTTCGTGATGATCACACACCCTACTGAGAATCATGTTCTGCTCTTTGCAATGTTCAAGGGATCTTCTTAAACCGCGGTGACTTCAATGTAATTATTGCGTTTCCATAAATTTTTCGTTTCTTGCTGTCCCACTGCTTATTTCTTTAAGGTACCTTCTGTACTATGATGTAGCAGTTCTATCTATCTATGGTCCAAGCTCCGTTACGTGGCAGTGATAGATCATGCGAAAGTTACTTCCGTGCGTAAATCTTATACATCAGTGTGTAGGTGTATTGGACACTGTTTTGCTAGCTGTCACTGATATTTGCTCGCTCTTGCTTCAAATCACATGTGTGAGCTTGTTGTCTCCATACACATTCTGGAGTAAAATATAGCTACGTCGTTTGTACTTACTAGACAACAATCACATTCAACAAAGGAAAAATTGCAACAGATGCCAAGAAAACAGTCCTTCCCAACTAGAAAGTTGATACCGCACCTTGTGGTGTCCCAGCAATAAAATTGTACCAGTAAGCTACAACCGATCACCTCAGCGGCAGTGAGGGAGCAGTCTGTTGCACACGAGCTCTTTCGCTCAGCTGGGTAATGTAGGTCGTATATGAGTCCATACGTGTTTCCATTCGTTTCTTCCATTGCACTAATTATTTTTGAGTTTCAGGTACTGAGAGTCCGCGTAGAAGTTTCCTCACCTTTGCGTTCAAGTGCAACACAAGAACACGTCCTAAGTAAAGTGATAAATCTCTGCTACAATGGCGATCGCGGATATTTAAACTTAAGGCAACGTTAAGGACGCACTTAGATGTACAGGAACTTTCAGTCATCGATAAGCTACGAGTTCTTTAGTAACACGTCTCGAGTACTTTTCATGCAACGAGCACCATATTCCATAAACGGTACCTCTTAGGATTCGACGAAATTTATGGTAATACATACAGAGCATGTAGTAGGTGATAACAGATTACTGTAGTAAGCCTCGTGGTGACATAAATGCGTCTTTTGCAGATCATCCTGAAAGTTTCGGTAATGTAGAGTCAAAAATACGTTCTGAAATGATATTGCGATATAATCACTCTGCTATGCTATGTCTTAGGTCAGCTAGAGGCTAAGCTAAATGTTAATACAGGTTGAATCACCTAAACCTCGCACCACAAATATTGTGAAAATGGAAAGTGCTATTGTTGTGCGGTTTTCACAAGACATATTGGTAGTCTGGGGCTCATATTGTCAACCAACAAACAGATCCTAATAATAATTAGAAAGTGTATTTTTCTGGGAACACACGCTTTTTTCAAATGGAACAATGGGTATTAACGTTAACAAACTAAAAGTCAGGTAGATTAGTATGTCACTGTTGTTTGTAGCAGGAGTCTAGTGCAAGTCATTTACAAGATATCGTATTTGAAAAAGGATAACACATGTGGTTACACACACGAAATAACACAAGTCCATAGGCTACTAATGTGGATTCCGACCAGTAACGAGACGATTGACAGGTTGTGTCCAAAATGACCACCTGCAGTGGCAACACGCGCTTTCATTCTGGTGTGGAACGACTGCTGCACACGTGCTAGCGTTTCAGCAGAGATGCCCGAGCACGCCGCATTAATGCATCGTTGCATATTTTGGAAATAAACCGCTTTCGGCTATATATGAACTTTTACAAGAATATGACCAGTTTCGTTATTTCATATCGCACTTTCAAGCGTAGATGTACAAGATAGGAAACGTATAATCGCCATTATGATAAAAACAGCCACATGCTCTATGACAACCAATATGAAATATTCACACGTCAGTAAAACATTAATCCCTGATACGGGAGGGAGGGGGACTCAAGCTTCTGAAAATAAAATAGGGTTACTCGCAGCAAGCTGGCCGTTAAAGTTGG
Source organism: Schistocerca nitens (assembly GCF_023898315.1). Classification (NCBI taxonomy): domain Eukaryota; kingdom Metazoa; phylum Arthropoda; class Insecta; order Orthoptera; family Acrididae; genus Schistocerca; species Schistocerca nitens. The sequence continues at coordinate 313,529,965 of NC_064621.1, read as the reverse complement.
CACTGAACTGTTTAAAAACTGACATGTTAAAAGCACGTTTACCTGCAATGAAAAGAGCAAAATAAGAAAACAAAAATCGTAAAAGAAAAGAGCTAGCTCACAACACTGAAAGCCCATGCTTAAAAAGCTAACTTCATACCAGTTAGAGGCAGACAGTAACCCTCAACCGCCTCGCCGTGGAGAGCCACACTGCCAGTCGTCGTGTTATGGGCTTCATGGCAGGCGATATTAAAGGGAAGACTTGGTCACCTCATGGAACCATCCCAACATTTCGGTGAATGAGAATTATAAATTATTAAGGCAGATTTCAGATTCCTGTTAATGTGTTCCGCAGAAAAACTGCAGAGGGTAAAACGAGGTAGCTGTCAGGTGAGAAATTTCATTCCTAAAACATAATTTTTCGAATACACATGACGAAAACGCAAGATGATCGTCACTTACTGAAAATCGAGGCGGGCCAAAACTATCAAATACAACAGTAAGTACAGGATACTAACAGTGTTCATCATTATGTTACTAGGCACGAATCAGACAAACGATGTAAAGCCATCAACCACCAATAAAATACACTTATTAACAGTTTGGGTAGCGGGATGGACACCAGTTAATCTATAAAAAGCTTACCTATAAGCTGATATTCTCCAGTGCACTGCAAAATACCCGTTCTAGTGTTAGTGTTAGGCTTAGCGGTCTTGCGTCTTGACATTGACCCACTAATATCTTAATAATTGAGTCCATGCTTTTCCAAGTCAGTAGTTAATATTCATTCTGGTTCATACAACTCTCGAACAACAAATAACGGTAATAATTGAAATCGTCTGGGACAAAGCTTTCAGAAAGACGTATCTCGAGTTTCCTATCATAGCGACTACGGTAACATGACGCAACCTTCTTCGAGGAACAGCTGCATATCACGTCACCCACCTCCAGCTTTTGCCAAATTTTGCCCAACTCTTTGTCTTGCTTTTGTCTTACTGTACGATCAACAAACAGTTCATTTATCACGAAATCCGGTTTCTCTCGTGGATGTTCTCCAGAAACATGCGATTGAGAGCGTCTACGACTTGATTTTGTGCTCCTATAGCGTGTACTACTTCAAACAGGAAGGCTGATATTCAGACCATCGACAGCGCAGCTCTTCCCGTCTTATGAGGTCTGGCGAGAAAGCAACTCAGTGCTAGATTATCTGCTTTTAATCTAAAGTTACTAGGCTCCAGGTAGAACTTAACCTTTCCCAGGGTGAATACGATGGCCAAAGCTTCTAACTCGTAAACCGAGTAATTTATTTCCGCACTTGACAAAACCCTCGAAGCATACGCCAAAGGACTCCAGTCTCCATCACCTCCTTGTGTCACAACGGCGGCAAAACTGAATTTCCACATGTCTGAATGTAGAATTAACGGCGAATTAAATGATTCAAATGGCTCTGAGCACTATGGGACTTAACTTCTGAGGTCATCAGTCCCCTAGAACTTAGAACTAATTAAACCTAACTAACCTAAGGACATCACACACATCCATCCACGAGGCAGGATTCGAACCTGCGACCGTAGCGGTCGCGCGGTTCCAGACTGTAGTGCCTAGTAACGCTCGGCCACTTCGGCCGGCAACGGCGAATTAAAATCCGGAATACCAGCAATGGAGCACTGCTCAATGCATGTTTCAGGATGTCAAAGGCTGCTTATTGAGAAGCTCTCCATTCCAATTTCTTAATTTCGCGACGCATTTGATTGAGTGGGGACGCAAGTTGTGCTAAACTGGGGATAAAGTTTCTAAACCAGTTGACAAAACTGACACTGCCCGGATATCCATTTTGCCAATTTTCTATTACAGACGAAAGCAGAAAATGAACTTTGTTGCAGTGAAATATCGAAAAACGTCCTTTCCATGTATTCGTGAAAACACCTTTCGACGGCATAAAACAGTCGCACGAGGAATACGAATAATGTGAAACGTATAAGTACGGTATCAAATTTAAGACACATAGCAAGCAAAATAAAAAATTCATATACTGTTTAAGTCAGAACTTTATTACAAACAATAATTCTAGTTGTATATCCAGGCTCTAATATGAATAAATTCTTAGGTGAGTCCATCCTTGAGCCAGCGACATGAAATGTTCCTTGAGAGGAACATGGTCAGATCTACTCTGCAGTATTTAATAGACTGCCTCTGTGACTTATTAATTGTAATGGGAAATACAAGCCACTCCTAGCAGAAGGCTATTGTTTTCACCTACAGTCGTTTGCATTTCGCATTTGAAAGCTGCGAAAAACTCTGCCAGTTGACAGTGATTTTCTTAAGCTCACTCGACTGTAGGAGTAGAAAAACATAATAAATTTAAAAATCATGCACAATGCGACAGTTTTTCGAGCATTTCATTGTTTCTGACGCCATATATCCTGAACTATAATAAATAGGATAATGTGTAGCGAGTTTGGTAGAAATCGGTCCAGAGGTTTAAGAGAAGATATGGAACGTACACACATACATGCATCCATATTTATAATATGTATTCATTCACAATGTCTATGAATCTGACAACGCCCTTCTTGTCCGTGGGAAATGGGAGTTTGGAAATAGTTTGTGTACGGGACTGATCTCTGCTGATTCCTCTGACTGACACTATACGCACCAAAAAGGAGATTTCACTGGAGGTTAAATTCCCTTCCGACAGTTTTAAGGTCAAGCCCGCCTCCCTCAGATGCCCCAAAGCTTGCCTCAGGTGATCCAGATGATCAACAGACGATGCTATATAAATGACCTGTCATCTATGTAACAGCAGGCACTTGAATTTTAGGGCCCGAATCTAGAATCTCATAGCCGATACAAAACAGCATTGTCTATGGGGAGGCTAGAATGAATTCTAGTAAATTGAAAAAGGTTGTATTCTGTGCAGAAAGCTGTCAACGGCTTTGAATCATCAGTGAAGAGCGCCTGGTAATTGGCTTGCTTAAGAGCCAGCGCAGTAATAACACACTTCCCGGAAAACCACGTGAATGAATGTGTTGTCGGCCCAGATTGGAGTCCATTCTCTTACAGAATTAAAAAGTATTCCAGCTGTGGCCGTCCACTTCATAAATCGTAGAGCCTACTGCATCGGCATCCCGCTTCACGTCCAACTGACACCGGATGCCTGCATTACAGGGCGTATATTCACCAGGAAAACCTACGTCGTCTGTGTTCTTAAAAAAAAAAATACTTACTGGCGGCCACAACACAACACAAGGTCTCCACCAACGGCCGCCAGGGACCACTACCCGTTCGCAGAGACTGCAGAACATCTTCACCAGAGGTCACAGCTAGCCCAGGAACTACTTTTATACACGAGGCACGTGATCGCTAATATTTCCGGCAGATACCTCCGCCAACGAGCTTTATAGGGCGGCGCATAGCCGGCAAAAGGCAGTTGACGCACCGCTTGGAAGGATACAGAGTTGTCGCCCCGGCAGCCACGGCCAGACGCCTCTTCTAGCTGGCCGATCTCTTGTAGATGGACTTGGTATAGTTAACGAACCTCTTGACATTGTAGAATTGTTTATTGTGTTCACTCCCCGTGAAGAGTCTGGTCTTTTCTATTATTATTATTTCGTATTTTATATCTGTGTCGATTCGAAGGTGGAATCGAGTCTGTTGTTCATTTTGGTGATCCAATAAATTCTTTTCGGATTTGAGTTTTCCGCATTTGTGATCTGCTAGCGCAGATTAAGATTGACATAGGGAATGGACTTGTCGACGTCATGTATGGGACAAGAACCAGAGATACCAAGGATTTACGTTGTCATTACACGAAACATTATTTAGATTCTGACATGTGAAATTCATCCAATAGTGACTGATGATACACTAGATAAATGTTTATATTTCTTGTTCCAGCCAGAAAGGTTGTTTCGATCGAACATTAGAAACGCTGAAAGAGAGAAGCCCGCTGTTTCAAAATGCATGTTTATAGACTGGTCCACTGCACAGAAACAAACATTTCGCTGTGCTGCATCATTGTGGCAAGTCAGCTGTCAGTATCTCATCATTCAGAAAACCTGTACTACATTCACTTTTCCTAAGAGCAATCTGTATAAAGTGCTTCAGCCAGTTAAATATCCGAATGTCATGAAGCCTACCAAGAAGCATGCGCAAGCCTCAGACATGTAATTTTATAATAAAGTGTTTTGGGGCAGAACTGTAATGGATGCTACATACAGCTCACCATAAAGGAGGTGCTATATACTGTTCATCATAAGGAGAAACACAATGAATTTCTTTTTACCCTTCCTCATCAGTGAATTTTATTAGGCTGCCCAATTTTTAATTTTCACACCCCTCGTCATATCCTGGTCCGGAAACGACCGATTCGAGAGTTATAAGGGAAATATTTCTGATACCTCAGAGAATAGAATACATATACCGCTACTGTTCTTTCTAAGACCATAGGTCAGGCAACATTCAGAGGTGGTAGTATAGACCAAAATAAGAAAAAAGAAGAATATCTAGAAAACGTAGGTTCTAAAATGTATATGTTTCGAGTCATGGGAACTTTTTTCAAAAAATGGTTCAAATGGCTCTGAGCACTATGGGACTCAACTGCTTTGGTCATAAGTCCCCTAGAACTTAGAACTACTTAAACCTAACTAACCTAAGGACAGCACACAACACCCAGCCATCACGAGGCAGAGAAAATCCCTGACCCCGCCAGGAATCGAACCAGGGAACCCGGGCGTGGGAAGCGAGAACGCTACCGCGAACTTTTTTACTAGCAGATCTATGTTTCACAGTACAAAGGATGAGCCGGTCCTGATTTAGATTTTACGTGATTTCCTTAAATCGGTTGAGGCAAATGACGGAATGGTTCCCTTGAAAGGGCACGGCCGACTGACTTCCACATCCTTCCCTAATCCGATGCTCTTGAGGTAAGTACTTTAGAGCCAATCTTTACCAGCCAAATTGTGTTTCTTTCTTCCTGACTACCACCTCTGAAAGTTGCCTACCCTCCAGTCTTACCGACAGTACGGGTATATGTATTCCATTGACAAAGATAAAAGGACTGTTTTCGATTATAGCTTTCTGCTCGGTCGTTTCCGACCCACGTCCTTCACCTCAAACCGATCCATTTACTCTTCCCCAGCATCCGTGAACATTATCGCGGAATCACCCTATATACATGCTATATTCAGTGTTTGATGTTTAAGATTTATGTACGAAAAGGAAAGTGTCGTGTAAGTGTAAGAACTCCATGGCTATTGAATATTTAGTCTTCAAAAGAGTCAGAAGCTGTCGTTGGAGACAAAAGTGCGAAGGTATTTGATGTCTCTTACAACTCTGTAGACTGTATGACATTTCTTCGTCTGTTTCAACTACGTCAGTCGCTAATAGTACATTATGAAGCATCTCCAATCATCTTAAATATACCTCCATGAAGGCTACTTGTAACATCCTTTGGAACATTGGTACATCATTTTACAACACTATGGGGTCTGCCATTATGAATAGCACAAGAAAAACGAGCCAGCATGCCAAACACTCCGAACTTACAAAAATCAGAATTTTTCGTTGTCCTCAGATATCGGAAGCAGTCCCAACCAATGAGTAGCTGAGGAAGTGCTGCTGTGTTGATGCGTGAAACATCTTTGCACCTCTTACAGAAACTCTTTCCTGGACCCGATAAAAAGAACAATGGACGTTGTTTGAACTATATAATGTTGCAAATGTTATGAAGCCGTGAACAATTTATAGCTTACAAGAACACCTAAAAGCATCCTAGCCACATTTCGTTGTACATGAGTATGTTCCTCCTGAACGACAAATTGTGCAAATCACACCTGCCTATTAAGAAAGACGCTGAACCGTTCCACACAACTACCGTTCTTTGACACTCTCATCATAATGTAGTAGCTTCTCCGAACGTGTTAAGATTTCAAACGTTATGACATACCTGGAACAAAACAACATTTTCTAAAGAAATGGTCTCCAGGAACATCGGTCTTTCGAAATTGAGCACCATTCATCGCGTCTTTATGTATATCCACACTGCCGTGCATCAAGAAAACCAAATTAGCCAGATTCAATGCCTTAAGACTTTCAAAAGCATTTGATTCATAACCAAATCGCCGCTATCTAAAGAAAATAATGTCTTCCTTTGTGATACGAGCATGGATCAAAAAGTATTTTCGCCTGTCATACAATGAACGTACAACAGCGGGGTTAGTTCAGGTCGTCCAGTACGCTTTTGTGCTGTACGTGTCCCTTCACCTCACTATCTCATCGGAAACAGTGTAGCTATGGATTTTTAAGAGCGTGGAAATCTCGCGTACAGACGTATGACACAAGTGACACCCAATCATCTGACCAATTGCCAAGTCCATGAATTCCGCGGAGCGCCCCATTCTGCTCTTTCACGAAGCCTAATGACTATTGAGGTCGTTGATATGGAGTACCTGACAGTATGTGGCAGCACAAAGCATTTAATATGAAAAACTTATGTTTTAGCGAGGGCGGCTGATAGTTTTTATCAAACAGCGTACTTTAAATTTATTTTAACCTGATGAGTGAAAGAAGTCGGTGGGGAAGATGTAATGGACATCAACAATGTAAGATGTTGGGGGAAGAAGTTTGGTAACAGAGGAATGGACATTGCAGATAAACAGAGCTGCGGGCTACTGACGACATTTGTCACGGTTGCCAATTTGAAAACGTGCTGATGAAGTGATTCGAGGAGATAGACGGGTTTTGATTCGATGAGATAGACGGATTTGAGTTCACAATCAACAGCGAAACCTGTGTAACCACACTTGAGAAAATTAAACAGACATTAAGAAAAAGAGACCATTATGAAACGTTTATGTAATCAAGCTTCATCTGGACTATGCAGGCCACCACAAGTCAATTTCCGCAACCCAAGCGCATGTAAAAAGGGGTTGGTCAGTGGTGCCTTATACACCCCACACATCTAACTTTGACTCGGCTGACTTCTAGCTCTTTGGGGCTGTGAATGACGATCTATTTGACTACACATACAATTATTTGTATGAAGTTAAGACTGTGGTATCGTCCTAAGATCACAGCGCAACACCAAAGTCGACAACGTACATCGATACCACAGACATTAGCGATGTCTCACTGCAATCCATAAAGACAAATTGGAAAGGCTGAAGAAGACACGCCCTCTCACTCTCAGCACAGCAGTGCCATCGGACGGAAGTGAATATTGAGTCGAACTTGAAAGTGCTCTGCACCAGTTCGTGACCTCAGCCGAAGCAGCCAAAATCATCGAGTAACACCAAAGAGTTATTCATTCCTCAGACAGAAACGAATTTTTGTAAATGTTGAACATTGTACTTCAAGAAGAGGGTCTGTTAACTGTACGCATCAATGGATGCTTTAACATCCATTGTCAGTTGTAAATTATCAAGTACTCATGTGGCAAAGGACTGTATCAAGTTCTACATCTAAATCTACATCTACATGGTTACACTTCAATTCACACTTAAGTGCCTGGCAGAGGGTTCACCGAACCATTTTCATACTACTTCTGTACCATTCCGCTCTCGAATGGCGCCTGGGAAAAAGGAACACCTAAATCTTTCTGTTCGAGCTCTGATTTCTCTTATTTTATTATTCTGATCATTTATCCCTACGTAGGTTGGTGTCAACAAAATATTTTCGCATTAGAAAGAGAAAGTTGGTGATTGAAATTTCGTAAATAGATCTCGCCGCAAAGGAAACCGCATTTGTTTCAGTGACTGCTACCCCAACTCGCGTATCATATCGGTGACACTCTCACTCCTTTCGAGCTGTAACAAGAAACGAGCTGCCTTTATTTGCACTTTTTCGATGTCCTCCGTCAATTCTACCTGGTAAGGATCCCATATCGCGCAGCAATATTGTAGCAGAGGACGGACAAGTGTAGTGTAAGCTGTCTCTATAGTCGGTTTGTCGCATCTTCTAAGTGTCTTGCCAACAAAGCGCAGTCTTAGTTTCGCCTTCCCCACAATATTATCTATGTGGTTTTCCCAATTTAAGTTGCTCATAACTGTAATTTCTAGGTATTTAGTCGAATTGACAGCCCTTATATTTGTGCGATTTATCGTATACGCAAAATTTATCGGATTTCTTTTAGTACCATGTGGATGATCTCGCACTTTTCTTTGTTTAGTGCTAATTGCCACTTTTGGCACCATACAGAAATTCTCTCTAGATCATTTTGTAACCGGAATTGATCGTCTGATGATTTAACAAACGGTAAACTACAGCGTCATCTGCAAAAAAATTTAAGGGGGCTGCTGAGATTATCACATAGATAATTTATATAAAGCAGTAACAGCAGAGGGCATATGACACTACCCTGCGTAATGCCAGATATCACTTCTATTCTATTCGATGATTTACCGTGTATCACTCTATTCCTCTCTGAGAGGAAATCACGAATCCAGTCACCCAACTGGGACGATACCCCATATGCACGCAATTTGATTAATAGTCGCCGGCCGCGGTGGCCGTGCGGTTCTGGCGCTGCAGTCCGGAACCGCGGGGCTGCTACGGTCGCAGGTTCGAATCCTGCCTCGGGCATGGGTGTGTGTGATGCCCCTAGGTTAGTTAGGTTTAAGTAGTTCTAAGTTCTAGGGGACTTATGACCTAAGATGTTGAGTCCCATAGTGCTCAGAGCCATTTTTTTTTATTAATAGTCGCTTGTGAGGAACGGTATCGAAAGCCTTCTGAAAATCTCGGAATGTGGAATCGATCTGAGATCCCTTGTCGACAGCACTCATTCATGGGAATAAATGTTGCACAAGAACGATATTTTCTGAATCCGTGTTGGTTATGTATCAATAGGTCATTTTCTTCAAGATGATTCATAATGTTCGAGTACAGTACATGCTCCAAAATCCTAATGAAAATTCAGGTCAGTGATATGGGTCTGTAATTCAGTGGGTTACTCCTATTTCCCTTCTGAATATTGGTGTGACCTGTACTACTTTCCAGTCTTTAGGAACAGACCTTTCGTCAAGTGAGCGGTTGTTAAGTCGATACTCTAATGATTCATGTAATAATGTGAAGTAATCCGATGATCTCCTCCCAGAGAAATCAAAAGACTCGTGGATCCAGAAGCAAAATTAGCTTTTTTTGGTTTCCTGTAGTAGTTTTCCGAATTGGTATTGATGTCTCGGTTCCAAGATGGCACGCATGTGTAGAAATGCATGGTGGTTATAGTGATCTAGTTAAGAGGACAGTTTAGACTATAGTCTGCTCTAAATCCGCTGTTATATGTTAATAATTATTATTATTTTGTGGCAGAGGTGGCATTACGTTTTGATCCATCCCCGTAGGTAGCAAAAGTAGAGAAGAGAACGTATAATTCTTGTCAGACAGCACTTTGGTAGCTAACATCAACCACTAACGTTATTACCTTCCTATTGATTGCCCAGAAACAATGAGTTTTCTTAATGACGACGTTGCTTCCATAACTGACTGAATTTGTAATTTTTCCTACGCGCAAAAGAGCAAGACGTGTTTGAAAGTAACTGCAGAAACTGGTGCAGGGTTGCGTACAGAAGAGTAGATTTTAGAGGAACGCATCGTTCGCCGGCGGCGTTGATGTGTGATTCATTTGTTTTATTCTGAACACGTGCAGTCACGTACGAGAACAATGCGGCACGGGGCGGGCAGAGCGTGGCGGCGCTATCTGGCTGATGCACACATACACACACGCGCAGAAACACACACAGGGGCGGCGCGGCGCGACAATAACTCACGTCTGACGCAGACAGGCGCGACAAGCGCTCAGCAAACAGGTGCGCCGGCGACGGCGCTGGCTCAGGCGGCGCGGCCGCCCCTGGCGCTGGGGCGATACGCGGCGCGCTGTTTGTGTTTGGCGTCCCCGCCCCCCCCTTCGCCCCCGCCCCCGCCCTCACCCCACAAATCCCGTGCCAGGGGCCGCCAATCAGCCGCCCTCGCTGCCCTCACAATGCCGGGTTGACACGCCGTCTTGAGCACCCTCCCGGGTCTCTGCGATAGTAGTCGACCACCTCAGCTCTCCACAACACCGACGAGTAGCTGATCCCTGTAAATTGTATGTGAACAGCTGTAATGGGCTTCCGGTAATAACAGGCTCGCCGAACAAAAAGTAACTCTTCTCGAGGAAGAAACAGGAACTGTCTATTTGTCATTTAAATTATTGGACGCAAGGCAATTGGTACCTCTGAACTTCGCAAGAGAACCGAATATTTCCTACTTAAATCCACAAGTCATTGTACGCTGTGTAGATAAGAGTACTTGTATTCTCTTCTAAACTTTTGTGTCTCTCTATTTGTCTGTTTCAACACAATTCTCCAAAATTACTACACCTATTTTGACGAGGTTTCTGCAGATAACTTGAGAATAGTTTGGGGCACACAAAGGCTTTAGTTCCGTAGGTGTCGCCCAATCGGTGTTTTAAATCTCTGCTGCTTTGTCAGGATGCAGACATCAGTCCTATATAACGTCTTTACCGGCATTGAAAAAGTACTTAACGTTGTTCAGTTTATTGCTTTGGAGGCAAATCGTTGCAGTGTCTTCTACGACGGCTGGTACATACGTAATCCAGAGATGACTCTCTTGACTGCAATAGCGGACTCAAGGCTGCCGTGAACACTATCAGCTAGGAGTGGAAGCGGCTGTTTGCAGCCCGTTTGCAAGGCAAACGTGACATGTGGTTAGCCCTGTTTGGAGAGGGCGGTGATGGCGAAAAGTGTGCTCGATTCACACACCGTTTGGAGGAGTACTCAACCGCTCCCATATCACTGCCTGCATTGACGCATTAGGTGAAATGCGATGTCGGATGCTGTGACGTTGTGCTGAATACTGAAACGGGCCCGCCGATACTGTAGGCCGTCAGACTCGTGCGATGCTGGAGTTTCAGGGCACTTTCTGCCCTCCACCAGAGCTTTGTTGGTAGACCCCTACACAACACATCAGCGCTAGTTGCTGTGCCGACATCAGTGCTGGGTGCTGAACTCCATTATCCATGGCTACTGATAGCTGATCTTCTCTTAAGCAGCAAGTGTAAGATAAGCGCTGGAACAATCTCACACACAGCACGTTACCACCACATTACTAGAAAATGGAGTGCAAACGATGCTAACGACATGAACACCATCGACCCTACTAATCGAGTGCTCTAGGCTACTGAGCAGGGAGTATTTATGTCGCTAGGAGAGACCGCTCCACGACGTAATTTGTAATGACCGAATCGGTTCTGCTCTTCCAGTGTCGTTAGTGGTCTTCCTTTCCAGTAATTTGCTTACCGAATTTTTTACAGTGTCTTTACTGCTTATTAAAATCCCTAATAGGCGATGTTGCGTCCTACCTAGTTTCCTAATACAACGATATGAACGAAATTTGATCTGCACTCTTCAAACGATTTTCTGCTGAGCTCGCTCGCAGTCGTTCTCATGAAGAATGTGGAGGCTCTGTCTTTCTGTCCAAGTAATGGTATTGAAATATTCACTCTGCTTGGCTGGTGACTGTTGATACTACCGCGTGATTGAGTAACACCTTCTTTTCGAATTTCGGAAAGTTTACTCTCCCGCATCCTTATTAATTTGTTGCGTAGCACTCCCTTCCACTTAAAAAAAAAAAATCAACCAGAATTTTACATTTTTCTATCTTTTTGGTTAGTTACCTTACATATTTATTACATCTGATTTGAATCTTTTATACTTTTAAGCACAAAGGAAACTTTATCCTAGCTCACCACTATTTTTGTACCTTGCCTCTTTTTCAAAAATTTTATTCTAAAATCAATCCCAAAGGCATATCATGGACGGTTGTTTCCTTTTCATAGTTTATTCCAATTCTGAGACAAAAGTAGGCTGCACTAATAAAGTTGGGAGTCGCCGTAACACTAGCTGTTGAGAGACTGCAACGATAGTTTGTTTACACTTTTCTAGATTTTCCTGCACATGCTGTAACACGTGATTTACCTAAATTTGTCCTTCTTCTGTCATTAACTAATTCTCTTTTTCTCTTAGAAAAGTTCTATTTAGGAAGGTTTGGTTTTGCAAGGAGTAACATGCTAAAAGGTTTCTCCGGCAAATTCAACATTGGTTGAAGTACCCGTACATATCGTCTATCGTGATACGTGTAATCATAGCAGAAAGTTAAAACTTTGTTCCGCCTCTTACTTCGTTCCATCTGTTAATGATCCGCTTTGTTTTAAACCTAATTTTGGATCCCCATAAATCTCTATATTTTGCAGAACTTTTCTATTACTGTCTCTGGCGAAAATAAAACCAGTGCAAGCAAATCCATTGCAAATGTTGATAATTTTACCATGATTGGGCGCCACAGTCGTGTAATACTTTTTCAATGAAAGTTCCGCCGTTTGACTATATAGATCGTTAATTCTACGTTACAGTACAATAAGCGGCCTGTACAGTCAAATGGCGGAACTTTCATTAAGGAAAAAAAAGACACTGAAAATGTGTTTGTGGCATTGATAAAACTTTTTTACTCTCTGGTGCTTCCACATTAGCTATAGAACTATTGAATTTGACATGATCGGTTGTCATCTAGAACTACCTGCACTAAGATGACTAACTGTTCGACACAGTTGCTAAGACCTCGTATTGACATAATAACATGTGTGTGTCTGTTTGCTCTGACACGAGTAACACTTCATTAGTTTTCGCTTGTACCCAATTATATAATCTTCCATTTTATCGAATAGAGATGGACAGCGAAACATTGGTAAGAAGAATTTAAACTTGCAGTGGGAAACTGTGTGTTAATATATGTCCTATATCTGAACAGACTTTAAATGTAGAAACATGAAGGATGCATGCTATATTACTTTTCAATAGTGGTACAACGTGTCTTATGTCAACTAACAGTTATTTCGGTGTTCCTAGCCATTTCTTGCTTCTATTGTAGTACTTAAATTTGCGATTAAATAGTTATCGGCAATCTCTAATATCGCTTTTAATAAGAACAAGATTGCACTTTCCAATGGCTGTAGTATAATCAGTTCTGCTTCATTTTCGTGCATAAACGTTTTTCCATGATAATATATTTCGAAGTTACCTTAGACATCATCGAGGAGAAAGGAATTACCATGAATCCCTCACTACTCAGGATAAAAGCGTATCTTACTGAATACTACTACAGGAAACTAAAAAAATTAATAATCTGTAACTGAACATAATATATTGCCATTGTATCACTTAAACCTGGACGTAGGCTCATGAGGTGTACTCTATGCTACTCTCGTTCTGTCTGGTGTGGTGTGGCAATGGTCCAGGTATTTGGGTAACACATCAACTACTTACTTAAAAGGCTTAACTCGACTAACATGTAGAACCGATGTTTTCCTCGGTGACTGCAACTTGTGATTGACCGGTGAAGTGCTACCGATTACCTGGTATGGTCCTTGAAACCTTGTCAAGAATTTTTTTTCTTTGGGTGTACGGATTTTGCTAGTAGAACCCATTGCCCTACTTTATATTGGGATAATTTAAACACATCCTGCCCAATTCATTGTTTTTGTTCCAATATCTCTGTATTTACAAGTTCCCCTCCTTTCTAAACTTCTTTGAATGTTTTTGCGAATTGCTTCATTTATTTATGTTTCTAAATTTGGTTACACTAAATCAATAGGTCACAGCATCTGTCATCCATATACTACTTTGTACAGTGAAAAACTTGTTCCTGTGTGGATTTGTGAGTTGTATGCACTCACCATATAGCCTAAAGAGACATGCTAGTCTAAATGTTGATTATTCGCGTGGTGACATGACATTTTCATTATGGTACAGTAGACTCAATCGTTACTATTACCTTGAGGGTCGAAAGGATTAGTGGGCAATTTCTTTACTCTTAACAGCCGACATAACTTGACCTCTGACTATATATTCTGGTATATCAAATTTAAGTAACCAATTGCTAACTATGGTTTGAGCTGCAGTGCTCGCTTTTTGGTCTGGCACTCTTATCATTAGAAGATATATCTAAAAATGATAAATCGTAATCAATACATACTTCCGACTCACTAAACTTCTATTTAAAACTCCCATATATACTGCATTTCCAATAATTTGAAAAGTTTTCTCCGATTCTTGTCATAGCTTAAGCTGTATCTGCTGGTGACTCAAATCTGTTTTTTCAGCACACTGAATACAATTGCTTTCATATCTCTCCACACTACCACGTCAAGTTTCCTAACAAAATCTTTCTGTCTCACTGTTTGGAAAACCTCCAGTGGCTCCTGAAACCATGTATTTCCTACGTAGAAGTTGAGCAGTGTTGTCACCACTCACTCAATCTATTTTGTTTTCCTCTATTGTGCGCAATCTGTACACAGTGTTTTCTGACTCTTCTTGTCTGCGAAGTCCAGACTAACAACCAACATCTCTGCCCCAGTATCTCTATACTTCATTTTATTTATCTAAGCTATAAGTAACAATCCATCTCTGCATACATTTTTACAGTACGCAAATTACTGGGAACGCGTCAAGATGGAAAGAAGATTCATGCAGACGATTAACTGCTTCTTTTTGCGTTGTACTTAGCCTGTTTTCTAAACTCACAATCCAGAGCCGTATGCCCGAACGACACTGCTCCTTTTAATGCCCCTACTGACCACAAGGGTAACATTTCTTTACCAGTTCCAAATTTATTATGTTCAAGACGCCTCTCAGTTGTACCAGCCATTTCATACAAATGCATAACAACGCAAAGCGCTGTGTGGATAAATCCTCAGAGTTTTCCACTCACACACGTCGTGAAAAATCTGGGTCCTCCCTCTGAGAAACACGACCAATCTATATTTTTCCCTTCTTCCAGCAACACTTTGTCCACATCTCGTTTGCGCAGCAGCTCATAAATTCGTGCACTGATATTGCGTATTCTGTCAGAAAATAACTCCACTGTTTTATTAGCTTTCTTTGATAAACAATTGAATTTCACACCTACCCACTCTCCCCTCTGTGTTTAGCAGTGGAATTACTGTGTCACTCATGACGTCAGAAATCTTACATCAAATCTGTTCGAAGGTTGTTTTGATTTTCCTATTGTTCAGTCAGTTCTGAAAATCATTCCTTTTTCTGTATCATCACATCTTTCCTGCAGCAATTTCGCCAAGGCAGCGCTGTAATTGCTATTTATTTCATTGGCAAGGGATTTATTACGCTGTATTCCTGTCTTTCACTAAACGTTTTTTGTACTTCCTCCTTTCGTTGATCGATTGCAGAATTTCATCTGCCATCCAAGGTTTCTTCGCAGTTACATCCCTGGTACCTGTGTTCGTCTGTCCGACATCTATGATTGTCCTTTTTAGAGGTATCCACTCCTCTTCTACTCAATTACTTACTCAGGTGCCACTCACGTTCCAATCTCCCATGAGTATTAAATTTTCATCTCAGTTTACAAACCGAATTATCCTTTCCGTACCCTAATATACCTTTTCTGTCTGTTTAGCTTCTGATTGCGACGTCGGCTTGTATACCTCAACTGTCTTTGCCGGCCTTGGTTTCCTGTCCAATCTGATGAGAGCAATCGAGTCACTGAGATGTTCACAGTAGCTTGATCACTACCATAACGAATACTACTCCTTTCTTAACATTGTTTGTTGCTGTTGATATTACCCTACACCCGTCAGATCAAAAACATTTAACTTCTTTCAACTTCACTTCACTTACCACTATCCATTTAGATTGAACGTTTGCGTTTCCATTTTCCCATTTTCTAGCTTTCTTACAACGTTCAGGCTTCTGACAGCCCATGCTCCGACGTGTAAAATGTTATTCCGTCACTGTATATTATACCTGTTTTTTTTTTTTTTCTCGTGGTTAACTCCACACTCCACATGGTTGACAGTCCCCTCCACGAGATCCGAATGAGGGACTAATCCAGAATCTTTCTCAATGGAGAGATCATCATGACACCTTTTTTCTCATTTACAGGTCACATGTCTAACAGAGTTGGTTCTGTTGCCTTTTGCATCCTCGTACCGTTGATGATTTTTATCGAAAATTTAAGCAGTAGCTCGGCTGGAATCTGGGATCCAAGACGCTTTGATTAATAGTCAAAGACGCTACCCCTAGGTCATCGGTGGACCAAGGTAATTGATAATCATTATTTAAAAATATATTTGATATACGTAATTTCAGAAAACTTCTCAAAATCATTTAAAAGGCCTTATGTAATCAGTTTTACTTATAAAGTCAATACAGTGTCCCTTGTCGAATTTTATATCCAATTTTGTGCTTCCTTGACCAACTAGTGCTCAAAACCTTCAAAATTTTCAACAAATAGAAATGTGACACTTCTCACTATCAGCTAAAAAGTATAAAAAAACGTACCCATAATTTCCATTAGTACCTCAGCTACTCGTAGTTGGCACCATTTTAAAACTCCAGAAGATTTTAACTTACAGGTCATAATTTGGCAATAATAAATTCAATATGGCAATTTTGATTAGAAACATACGTCTGTTACTGTTCGAAATTTTTTACGAATTTCTATGTACATACTACGCCACCTTGACTGTTTATATGACTCCAGCCAATCTTTGCAAGAAGGGTCAGTAGCTTAACTTTAGACATTTTCGCTGTCCTGTGACTGCAGCACAGTGAACAAATTTACAACTACATACATAGCTTTTTATGTTGCCCTTTTGCATGCCCCACAATTTAGAACATATTCTGTATGGGACTAACCAATAACTACACTCCTGGAAATTGAAATAAGAACACCGTGAATTCATTGCCCCAGGAAGGGGAAACTTTATTGACACATTCCTGGGGTCAGATACATCACATGATCACACTGACAGAACCACAGGCACATAGACACAGGCTACAGAGCATGCACAATGTCGGCACTAGTACAGTGTATATCCACCTTTCGCAGCAATGCAGGCTGCTATTCTCCCATGGAGACGATCGTAGAGATGCTGGATGTAGTCCTGTGGAACGGCTTGCCATGCCATTTCCACCTGGCGCCTCAGTTGGACCAGCGTTCGTGCTGGACGTGCAGACCGCGTGAGACGACGCTTCATCCAGTCCCAAACATGCTCAATGGGGCACAGATCCGGAGATCTTGCTGGCCAGGGTACTTGACTTACACCTTCTAGAGCACGTTGGGTGGCACGGGATACATGCGGACGTGCATTGTCCTGTTGGAACAGCAAGTTCCCTTGCCGGTCTAGGAATGGTAGAACGATGGGTTCGATGACGGTTTGGATGTACCGTGCACTATTCAGTGTCCCCTCGACGATCACCAGTGGTGTACGGCCAGTGTAGGAGATCGCTCCCCACACCATGATGCCGGGTGTTGGCCCTGTGTGCCTCGGTCGTATGCAGTCCTGATTGTGGCGCTCACCTGCACGGCGCCAAACACGCATACGACCATCATTGGCACCAAGGCAGAAGCGACTCTCATCGCTGAAGACGACACGTCTCCATTCGTCCCTCCATTCACGCCTGTCGCGACACCACTGGAGGCAGGCTGCACGATGTTGGGGCGTGAGCGGAAGACGGCCTAACGGTGTGCGGGACCGTAGCCCAGCTTCATGGAGACGGTTGCGAATGGTCCTCGCCGATACCCCAGGAGCAACAGTGTCCCTAATTTGCTGGGAAGTGGCGGTGCGGTCCCCTACGGCACTGCGTAGGATCCTACGGTCCGTGCGTCGCTGCGGTCCGGTCCCAGGTCGACGGGCACGTGCACCTTCCGCCGACCACTGGCGACCACATCGATGTACTGTGGAGACCTCACGCCCCACGTGTTGAGCAATTCGGCGGTACGTCCACCCGGCCTCCCGCATGCCCACTATACGCCCTCGCTCAAAGTCCGTCAACTGCACATACGGTTCACGTCCACGCTGTCGCGGCATGCTACCAGTGTTAAAGACTGCGATGGAGCTCCGTATGCCACGGCAAACTGGCTGACACTGACGGCGGCGGTGCACAAATGCTGCGCAGCTAGCGCCATTCGACGGCCAACACCGCGGTTCCTGGTGTGTCCGCTGTGCCGTGCGTGTGATCATTGCTTGTACAGCCCTCTCGCAGTGTCCGGAGCAAGTATGGTGGGCCTGACACACCGGTGTCAATGTGTTCTTTTTTCCATTTCCAGGAGTGTATTTAACATTTACACACCCTTTTGATCGGTTAGATTTCCAAAATACTCATGCCACCTCTTTCTGGCTTCACCGTTAACAAGGTACCTCTTGGAGTACGTCGCAACGTACTCATCAGCTCGCCGTACCTCATTGTGTCATTACGTTGTAAGTTTTGTAAATGAACTCACTATTACTTTGAAACACTTTCGGTGAACGCCGTTCTCAGTATCTCGTCACCCTGACATATCTCCCCGTTCGAGTCTTAACACAGCCATAACGTCCCACACACCTCAGTGTATGTCTTTGGGAACGCCACCCAAGCGCCTTGGATATAACCAAAAATAAGCGACTATGTAACATGAATCACTAACGAATTCTTACACTTGAAGAGATTTCGTTAGGTTTAAGCATGTAGGATTTAGGAAAACTAACGTTCGATAATGCAGAAGGAAGCCGTTTGCCACATAATTTCAATGCAGAGGAAACCACGGTAGGTAGAAAGTATGCTCAAGGCGTCCATCCAAGAAATATCGCCGAATCCGAGGGAAATACTGAAAGCTGAGGCACATAGTTTACTCGTGAGATACAGTTCATGCACCCACTGGTACAAATTACGCAAACAGATTCTTAATTTGTATAACTTAAAGATTTTCACAGAATTAAGTGTTGTGTGTTTATTTTGCTCAGGGACCCAGGCTTTTAATTAGATACCAGGAACAGCATCCTTCAGCTGAGCTGATAACAAAATCTCAAAAGTGATACAGTTTACGTATCTCTCCCCAATGTCGTTGTTTCTGTTGTGGTGTTCACACCGACGTTTGGACTGATGCAGCTTTCCATGTTACTCTACTTTGTGCAAGCCCCTTCACCCCCACATAACTACTGCAACTTACATTCTTCTGAATCTGCATATCGTATTCATCTCTTCGTCTCCCCTCCCAACACTAAATTCGTGATGGCTTGAAGTCTCACAATGTGCCCTATCATCTGAACCCTTTTTTTAGTTACTTTGTGCTACATACTTCTTTTTCCCACGTTCTGTTCAGCACCTCTTCATTAGTCAAGTGATCTACCCATAAATTTTGTGCATTCTTGTGTAGCATCACAGTCCAAAAGCTTCTGTCTCCTTCTTGTCTGAACTGTTTATCGACTATGTTTCACTTCCATACACGGCTACACCCCATACAAATACTTCCACAAAAGACTTCCTAATACTTAAATCTATATTCAATGCAAACAATTTTGTCTCCTTCAGAAACACTTTCTTTGTCATTACTTGTTTACGTTTTACATTCTCTCATCTAAGGCCATCATCAGTTACTTGGCTGCCAAATAATAAAACTCGTTAGTACTTTTAGTGTAATGGTTAATTCCAAAGGCCAATAAATTATGGACATTCTTTTAGAGTCTTGTTTCCTAATATAACTCCATCAGTGTCATCTGATTTAATTCTACTACTTTGCATTATCTTTGTTTTCTTTGTATGACTATGCATCTTGTATTCTTCTTTCGAGACCCTGTGCACTCTGTTCGATTTCTCTTCCAAGTGGTGTACTGTCTTTGATAGAATTACAATGTCATCAGCAAACCTCAAAATGTTTATTTCTTCTCTCCGAACTTTGCCTGCTACTCAAATATTTCTTTGGTGTCCTTCACTGTTGCTCAGTGTACAGATTGAATGACATAAGAAATAAGCTACATCCCTGCCTCACTCCGTTCTCAGTGCTTTCCTTTCGCGCCCTTCACTCTTATAACTACCGCATGGTTTTTGTACAAGTCGTAAATAGACTTGGCTCCATACATATTACCCCTGCTACTTTCATAGTTTCAAAAAAAGAGCTCCTGTCAACATCATCAAAAGCTTTCTCCAAGTCTACATAAAGGTAGAAAAATGGTTCAAATGGCTCTGAGCACTACGCGACCTAACTTCTGAGGTCATCAGTCGCCTAGAACTTAGAACTAATTAAATCAAACTATCCTAAGGACATCACACACATCCATGCCCGAGGCAGGATTCGAAACTGCGACCGTAGCGGTCGCTCGGCTCCAGACTGTAGCGCCTATAACCGCACGACCACTCCGCCCGGCCATAAAGGTAGGTTTCCCTTTCTTTAATCTATATTCTAGACAAGTCGTAGCTTCAGTACTACCTCGCGTGTTCCTACATTTCTCCGAGGTTGGCTTCTACCAATTTTTCCATTCTTCTTCTGTAAAAAAATTCGTGTTAGTATTTGGAGCCATGACTTACTAAACTGATAGCTTGGTAATATTCACACATGTCAACATTTGATTTCCTTGGAATGAGAATTATTATATTCATTTTGAAACCTGAGGGAAATTCACCTATCTCATTCACATTGCACACTAAATTGAATAATTTAGTTACGCCTGTCTCTCCCAAGGCTATCAGTAGTTCTGACAGAATTCATCTGCTCCATGGGTTTTGATCCGCCTAAAGTCTTTCAGTGCTCTGACAAATATTTCTCGTAATATCTGTCGCCGGCCGCGGTGGTCTAGCGGTTCTGGCGCTGCAGTCCGGAACCGCGGGACTGCTACGGTCGCAGGTTCGAATCCTGCCTCGGGCATGGGTGTGTGTGATGTCCTTAGGTTAGTTAGGTTTAAGTAGTTCTAAGATCTAGGGGACTTATGACCTAAGATGTTGAGTCCCATAGTGCTCAGAGCCATTTGAACCATTTGAACGTAATATCTGTAATCTCTTCTTCGTCTACGGCGTCTCCACTTTCATTATATTCCCTTGATCTTCCTTGTACAGACTCTTTTTGTATTTCTTCCAACTTTCAGTATTCCTTTATTTGCTTCGCAATGGTTTTCAATCTGAGCTCTTGGTATTCATACATGCGCTGCTTTTTACTGTAAAGGCCTCTTTAATTTCCCGGTAGGTAGTATCTATCTTTTCCATATTGAAATATATTTGTAAATCGTTACTTTCCTGATCAGCCAATTTTCAAAAAATGGTTCAAATGGCTCTGAACACTATAGGACTGAACATCTGAGGTCATCAGTCCGCTAGAACTTAGAACTACTTAAACCTAACTAACCTAAAGACATCACACACAACCATACCCGAGACAGGATTCAAACCTACGACCGTAGCGGTTGCGCGGTTCAAGTCTGAAGCACTTACAACCACTCGGCCACTGCTATTTTCTCATCCTGTGAATCACATTGTTAAAAGTTTGTGTTTCTTTCACCTGCTTCATTTGTTGCATTTTTATATTTCCTCTTTTCATCAGTTAAATTCAGTAAGGCCTGTGACATCCAAGTATTTTATACACCCCCAAAAACTATGGATTTGCCGATCTGCTTACTTATGTTAATGGCGACTCAAGTACTTGTCAATACCTGTACCACCTATAGAATTTTTGACATTCACAACAGACAGGACACTTTTTCACCATATGCAAACGTGTTGTAACGGATGAAAATATACAAATATACGATGACGCTAACTGCACTGCTGAGGAAAAAAAAAGTACACCCATTTACAGATTTCCACTTCATTCAAGAGTTAATGTTGCAACAATGAATATAGAACGTGTAATGATTACAGATCAATAGCACAAGCGGTTCTGTGGTAATTATCATATATTGATCCCTGCTGGAAAACCGATATTAGTACGTGGTGAGTCACCACGGGAGGCAATGCAGGTGCTGACTCTGGCATCCAGTCAATCGTTCAAATAGCGATCACTGTTCTGGGATGCATTATGCCACGCCTGCTCGACCTATTGGCGTAGTTTTGTAAGAGTTGTTGCTTGACGGGTCAAATGAATCACTTCTCATTCTATCGTATCCCAGAGGTGCTCGACTGGAGACAAGTCCGGAGATGTTACTGGCCAGGGAAATTGCTCCACGTCTAGTGGAGGACGTTGGGTTTCACGGGCAATGTGTGGCTGTGAATTATCCTGTTGGGAAAATACATCACCTTCTTGTTGCAAGAACGCCAAAAGACCGGGTCTAACAACATTCTGGACGTACCGAGCGCTTATTAGCCTCCCCTCCGGAAACAGCAGACGAGAACGAGACTGGTAGCTTATCGCGCCCCAGACCATCAGGCCTGGCTTGAGGCCATTGTATCCTGGACGAATGCGCTCATTAGGTGTACGACGTACGCGCTAACGTTCGTCACTTGCGTGCCAGAAGAATCGGTTTTCATCACTGAAGACCATGGAACGCCATTCCAATGGATCCTCTATGGGCAGAAGTCGAGCCGTGCACTCGTTGCTGTGGCGTGGGTGAAAGACGGGCTAGAGGTGTTCATGCCCATTGTCCCACTGCCAAAAACCAGTTAGTGTTGACACATCTCGGCTCACAATCCGTCTTATATATGTTGTTGAAGCCTAGCAATGAGCCACAGTTGGCCTTACAATACGACGTCTGCGTGCGTAGACGTCCAGAACCTCATTACGGGTCTGAGGACATTCACGTGGCCATTGATACCAGCATCATTCCACAACTCACGAGCACGTCCAACTTGTGTGGCAGTTCTCCGAAAGTACCATCCTGCCATTCGGAAGGTGACAATGTGATCCCTTCCTAACTTGACCATTTGGCTGTAGGGAGCACGAGTACGTTTCCGTGGCATCGTTGCTGCTTGCTTCACATGTTTGAAACACAATGAGCCTTCTCACTGTGAATATTCCCCACTAAAATGTGGGCGCAAATGGCGCTTTGGTAGCTATGCCAACACTCTTATGTGTTGGCGAACAACGTTGACACTGTTATCAGTACATCTGCTATCTTCCAGGTGGAATATGCCGCCTTTGGATGAAAATCAACGTCGTCTTTCCACTTTTACTTTTTTTTTTCAGGCGGCAAATTTCTAATAGGTATATACTGCTTCAAACTTTCACCGTAATTCCTTTTACATTCATTTATGCACTTAATTAAACATAAAATTTACGGTATGACAAATAAACTTCGAAGAAGACACGTGAATGTGCATTAATGAAGGCAAGACGCCTCGGCACAGAGTGCTTGAGCGGGGCGGCTCGGGTCGCTCGGCTTGTGCCTGCCGCTGGCAGCGGCCATTGTTCCCGCGGGCGACTGAATTATCTCCATGGCAACGCCAGCAGCAAGCAGAGCCGCTGGTGCGGACCAGTGGCGGCCGCCCGGCCAGATAGCCGCCGCTCCCGGCTGCAGCCGCTGTGTTTCGAATATGCTGGAATTAAGCGGTCCTTCTCCGACGTGCCGAGAAAAGGACGGCCGGCTACGAACCAATAAATGCGCGAAATCAGGGAGCTGAAAATGGCGCAGTCTGTGACCGTAAAGTAATTAACGCCTGGATCACGCCGACTGACTGCAGACAATACTAACCAAAGGCAGTAATTTGTCTCCCAGTGAGAGGAAATTTTGCACACTTTTTCAAGTGAGAAAGTAGGTTCCCTTCTCCGATGCACAGAATTACTGCGCGCATACGACTTCGTGAAGCGAACGAAGTATTTCGGGTGCTGTATATTTAAATTAGATCAGCAGGATACTAAGCCAGCCCGGTATCCAAATTAAATAAAAACTGGTATTGGCGTGCGTATTAATTTACAGATATATTTAAATATGCGGAATACGACGCTGCAGTCACCAACGCCTATCTAAGACAACGGGTGTCTGGCGCAGTTGCTAGATCGGTTACTCATGCTACAATAGCAGGTTATCAGGATTTAAGTGAGTTTGAATGTGGTGTTATAGTCGGCGCACCAGCGATGGGACACAGCGCTTTCGAGGTAGCTATGAAGTGGGGACCTTCACTTTCGATCATTTCGGAGTGTACCGTCAATGTCAGGAATCCGGTAAACATCAGATCTCCGACATCACTGAGGCCGGAAAAAGATCCTGCAAGAACGGGACGACGACTAAGAAGAGAATCAGTCAAAGTGACACAAGAGAAACCTTTTCACAGATTGCTGAAGATTGCCGTGTTGGACCATCAACAAGTGTCAGCGTGCGAACCATTCAACGAAACATCATTGATATGGGCTTTCGAAGCCGAAGGCCCTCTCGTGTACGCTTGATGACTGCTCGACACAAAGCTTTACGTCACGCCTGGGCCCGTCAACAGCGACATTGGACTATTGATGAGAGGAAACATGTTACATGGTCGGACGAGTCTCGTTGCATGTTGTATCGAGCGGATGGACGTGTATGGATGTGGAGACAACCTCATGAATCCATGGAAACTGCATGTCAACAGGGGACTGTTGAAGCTGGTGGAGGCTCTGTTACTGTGTGGGGAGTGTTCAGTCGGATGCGACTCTGACAGGTGACACGTACGTAAGCATCCTGACTGATCACATGCATCCGTTCATGTCCAGTGTGCATTCCGCCGCGTTTGGGCAATTCCAGCAGGGCAATGCGGCAACCCGTACTCCCGTGGCCGAGCGGTTCTAGGCGCTACAGTCTGGAACCGCGCGACCGCTACGGTCGCAGATTCGAATTCTGCCTCGGGCATGGATGTGTGTGATGTCGTTAGGTTAGTTAGGTTTAAGTAGTTCTACGTTCTAGGGGACTGATGACCACAGCATTTAAGTCCCATAGTGGTCAGAGCCATTTGAACCATTTTTGAACCCCGTACTCCCAGAATTGCTACAGAGCGGCTTCAGGAACATTCTTCTGAGATTAAACACTTTCGCTGGCCAACAAACTCCCGACATATGATCATCATTGAGTATATCGCATGCCTTTCAACGTGCTGTTCAGAAGAGATCTCAACTCCCTCGTACGCTAACGGATTTATGGACAGCCCTGCAGGATTCATGGTGTGAGTTCCCTCGAACACTACTACTTCATACATTAGTCGAGTCCATGCCACGTCGTGTTGGGGCACTTCTGCGGAGGCCCTACACGATATTAGGTAGATGTTCCCGTTCCTTTGGTTCTTTAGAGTATTACGCCAACTGATAGAATGTGAATTGCTTTTGTGTAATAGCCTTTCAGTTACCCTACTCAATGGTGCACTTCTTTCAGAAAATGAATATGTAATCGGTCCCTCGTCAGTGCAGTACGGAGCTATTTTCAACAGCTTACAAACGTCACCAGAAAATCTCTGTATTACTGCCTTTTATTTTAACTGAAATATTGTAAGTCAGTTTTAGCAATAAAAAAATCTGCCTGCAATCTGATTTGAACATTTCAGTTAATCAGCATACATTCGTCATTTACTTTCTCTCGTAAGTTTTCAGTACTCATTGTTCCGCCCTTCTTAAAACTTTACTACAAAATCCTTTTTCGTATCCATAACTTTACAGGTAACAGCACATTTTGTTTCTTCATCCGAAAAAATGAGAGCATATTTAGAAACATAAATTAATGCGTTGTCATATCAAATTGCTTTTTATTGTTACACCTATGCTACTATGCTCTATAGCCCTGCATAGGTTAACTCATTTGTTCACAGATGTCACTCTCGTCGGCAGATTATATCTTATGAAGTCCACTTTAATCCCAATAGATAGCAATAGTCTCTCTCGCTCTCTCCATTTTTTACGGCATTAGAAGTGAAATAAAACTCATTTTATCTAAAGTATATTCCACTTTTGTGCTGAGAGTAATTATCTGTACTTCATGAGGTGCAAAAACGACATTGCTTCTGAACGAAACTCACGAGAAAGTATACACGCGGGGAAGTGTTACCTTACACCCTACGCAGTCAGTAGTATCATTTCGGACTTCGTCGTTCTCGAACTCTAGCACGTGCAATGTAAATCGCTGGCAGCCTGTTATTATCAGGTGTATGATCCTCTTTTTTTTTCTTTATTGATTTTCAATTCCCCCCCGAAGGGGGCGGGCTGGCAGCAGCTTACTACGCTGCTCTACAGCCTACAGACTTTTTTTAAATAAAGGAAGAAGAAAGAAACAAGGTAAAACAGGCGATAAAATGGTGATTTAAAGTGTAAAATGGTGTAAAAATGTGGAAAGTTAAAACAGAAAGCAAAAGGGGTTGGCAATGTAGATAAAATACACAGGAATCAGACAAGTAACATAGTAGACACACAATTAAAAAAACACGGCGACAGTCTGGTTTCTGTTCGCAAGAGATAAAAGGCACATCCAGCGACAGTATGATGGCCGTTCGCAACAAGTCCCAAAAAAACACAACACGGAACACTCACTGTAAAACACGCACTGTAGAACACTCACTGGAGAACACTGCACGAAAGTGGCAGCACAAAGATGACACTCCCGAGCCAAAGGCAGAAGGGTGGGAGGGGACCTGCAGGAGGGGGAAAAACAAGGAGGGAGGAGAGGAGAAAAAAACGAAAAGGGGGGGGGGGGGAACCAAGGAGGGAGAGGACTAATAAAGGGGGAGAAGAGCAGACGCGAGAGGGAATGAGAGGAGGGAAATGTAAAAGGACGTGGGGGAGAGTATGATCCTCGGTTTGAGCTCCACATGAACAGCGCAACATAGCACGCTGGGTCTGATAAAGATTAATTTTATCCGACCTGTCTCAGTACTCGCAGCACCTGCCCATTTCTTCCCGTTGGCAAGCTCTCACACAGATTTATATGTGGTCGATATTTAGATATATGGAAGGTCATCAAAAGAAAAAATAGCTTTTCTGAAACAACTGATAGGAATTATGTAGAAACCTCCGACTATTTGGCTCCAATTCAAGTAGCTTATCCCTACATGAAAAACAAGGCCATAATGTGGCTTTTCGGGAATTATGTCAGTTTTAATATTAACAAGGAATATAATGTTGTCAGTGCACCTGAACTTGTATGTGTGATAGATTATTACAACGATGGTAACATCGAAGTTCAGTATATATTTAGCAACATATTACGATGTAATAAGTGTCGTACTCATCGGATCTTGTGGGACTCTCACAGTCAAAAGGCTGCATTCTGACGACGACGTGTACTCTTGTCAGATAGTTTTATATTCTGACAGAATGTACCTTTGTAGTGTTACTTGAAAAAGGCCATAAGGCCGAAATTGTAATAGTAACAATAAATACTTTATACAGTCAACGCCGACTATGATGTCTTTTAAGAAATATTATATGACTGTGAATCCCAACCACGAGAAGTAAATCTTTACTTTTTTCTTTTAAAGTCAATCCGAGAACGTGAACTGCGATCGCGATAGGGAATTAGAATATTTTCTTGAAAGGTGTTTTGTTCTCATGTGAGAGGGCGATCATGTGTGACTGATTGATCCTTGCATCTAGTAAAACAGAAATTTTTGTCGAAATGACAGTGATAACTTAAACGAATCTAATGAATAGAAAGAATATCCAAAAATATAATGTCTTACAAATCAAAGAAACTAATGTATTCTGACTGTGAATCGAAAGTGTGATTAGTCTTAGAGAAATGTAAAGCGAAATGTAAAGCGAAATGTTAAGGTGGTTACCAACAAAGTAACAGAAATTTAAATGGTCATGATAATCGAAGCTCTTTATTAGCAAGCTTCGAAGTGAGACAAACTATTTGATTAGACACTCTAAAAAAATTTTGGGTACATAGTGTATAAGTGAAGGCTTAATTAAAATGCTGTGGAAGTCTGCCACAGACATGAAACAATACGTCGTTGTTATAAATAAGTGATAATTTCATTCACGATAAAAATAGTAAGTGTTAAACGTGCAGATATGCAGACGGACAGTGATACTTCGGTTGTGTAACCGCAGGTGGTGATGTGAGTAAGTGCAGTGCATCGGAAACCAAGTGTGTTAGATGCTTTGCAAAGTGCGAGCGCTAGCCTACCTTAAAATCTTCAGAATTGGCTGGAGAATGTGGAGGCAGGGATGGTTTCAATTGAGTATCTGTCCCTGGTAATCGTCGTCCTTCCGCACCAACTCAGCAAATCACAAAATACCGCAACACCATCGACGCAACGTGTTCAGCGAACCTCGCGCGGGAAGGCTGAAATACCGGGTGGTGGCTAGTGAGCGCCTGGAGTTGCGATTCAGCACTAACAATCAGCCTGTGCTAACGTCCATCGACGCAACAAAGGCGTTAAATTTAAAGTGATGTACCAGCACAGCACTCCCACTGTAGTTGAACGAAACGGACTTTCCTTGAAAGCCGCTCCCAAAATAACAGTCTCTTATATGGGTTCACAACATAAAGAAAATTTAATCCCGTGAATGAAATGCGAACAGCCAAACGTCACGCGAATAGTGACGAAGTCAGATTCCTATGAATCCCAAGTCCTAAAATAGGTATTTATATTTTTTGTTACATGTAACGTGTGTCCCTAACGTGCGAGCGAGACTCTCCCACCAGAGCTGATGATAAGTTTTCTTCTCGGAGAACGCACAGTAGCCCAGATTCTCGAGGGATAAGCTTCATCTGGAAAAAATGCAATTTTAACTTACCTATCAAATACACAAATTATGAAAGCGTAAAAATCATGACAACTAGTGAGCAATGGAAGATGGACACGTGTAATAAATTCCATGTGTGAGAATTATATGTGTATAAAAAGATTGATGTCTATGTGTTTTCTTTCAAGAGTAAAGAGCCTGTGAGCTCTGGACAATAACTTGAGGCCAAAAAGATGGTCATTATGATATCTGTAAAAGGAATATAATGAGCATAATGTATACTCTCCATTGCAAACTTCGTTGATTTATTGTCTTAGTTTTTAAAATTTTGTCTTTGTCTCAGATTGAGAAATCACCATATTAGTGTAATCCTAATAGTCAAATGACAGAAATACTATCTTTGATCCATAAAAAGTAGTCAATCACATAATGTTAACGGCGACTTGTGAATCTTGGTAATCTCCTTGATTTCCAAGATTCCTATCGAAGCCAATGTAACATTATGTGATTGCCCTACAATTTTAAATCATTCACTAACCGAGTAGTCGCTCGACAACAGCAACAGTTAGCAAATAACGTTGCGAGAACGTAAGAAAAACGAACGTCCTGTGATGTGACGTGTTTAATGTGGAAGCGCCGTCAGAGATGCAGTGAGCTATTGATTTTGTAAGCCGCTGCGCGAAAGGCGGTGAAAAGAAAAACATTTTTTACACATTCTTTTAATGCATGAGATATTCTCAATGAACAGTTACTCACTCTTCTGTCTCTTAATTTGTATCGCACACGCATGTCTTGCCACCGTATTACTATTGCTTAAAAATATTTTTTTGTGTAATGTGATAGTGCCATACTGCATAGCAGTAGATTTACGTGAGAAGCTATATTGTGCGACGTGTATTTGGAAATGTCGAAGGATGTAAGTTCGTTATCTTCTGACTGTCATAAATTCAAAGTTAAATGGAACGTGTGTATGGACTAATTATTTTGTATAGGACCTATGTCATACGTATTTAATTTTCTTTTGTGTCTGCAAAGTTTTATGGTTCAGTCACAAATTGTTTCGTCGAAATCGAACGGTAGTCGCATACGGCGAAATATTTTCTCCGCACCTCATTCTATTGGTAAACGATGATAAACTTCGGTCCCTTAGGAAATTCATGTCGAGCTATCCGAAAACAATTATATTTTCAATAGTCATTTGCCCCTGATCAGTATAAGTATTCAAAACCATTACAATAACTATTTATGTCTATTGGCCTAAAATACCATATATGTATCATTGTGTGCATTTCTCTGCAAATGTATTTCCACCGCCGACACGTTGCGTCGATGGTGTTGTGGTATTTAGTGGTTTGCTGAGCTGGTGCGGAGGGACTACGATTACCAGGGACAGAGACTCATTTGAAATCATCCCTGCCTCCATATTCTCCAGCCAATTTTGAAGATTTTAAGGTAAGCTAGCGCTCGCACTTTGCAAAGCATCAAACACTTACACTTGGTTTCCGAGGCACTGCACTTAATCACATCACCGCCTTCAGTTACACAACCGAAGCATCACTGTCCGTCGGCATATCTGCACGTTTAACACTTATTTTCATCGTGAATGAAATTATCAGTTATTAATGACAACGACGTATTGCTTCATGTCTGTAGCAGACTTCCACAGCATTTTAATCCTTCACTTATACACTACTATGTACACAAATTTTTTTTTACAGTTTATAATCAAATAGTTTGTCTCACTTTGAAGCTTGCTAATCGAGAGATACGATCATTATGTCCATTTAAATTTCTGTTAACGCACAAAAGTTGACAGATTGTTATAATGGCTGCGTGTTGGAACTCCGTCTAATTAAAATCAGGCCACGCTTTCTCATGCCATGTCGGCTTGCTTAGCCGCCTCTGTTAGTCATTTGGACTGCATAAACTCGGCAGCTTTCGCCGCTATTTGTCTTTCGCTCTGTTTCCTTCAACCCCAGCCACACTACTTAATGTTACTGTTCAAGTTAAGTTTATATCCGGAATAATTCTAAATTCTTATCCGTTAGCTTGTGACCATCATCTTAAGCAAATTTTCATGTGTGTTGGGATCATAGCATATACCTTAATCTGTTGTAACTTATTTATTTTTGTGTTACTGGAAAATGTGTTAAATTTTCAATTGCTGTTTGTTCCTAGGTTTAAAAGTATCTTGCCTAGATATTGATGTTAATTTTCATTGTTTTAAGTATGGTTTTAGGTATCTTAATTCTTCAAGTTTAAATTGTGTTTTATTCGCACCATTTGGTAATTCAGGCCTTTCTCATCTGTCCTGATGCAAAGTCCCCATTTTGGTGACAGTCTCTGTAATTTCTGTTTTGCTGTAAGTTCTGTGAGCTAGATCGATCAGAAACGTATCTATTAGAATACAGGTTGCGCATGTAGTTGATCTGATCACTGTGATTATGTCAGTGCTCGTTGTCATATCGTCTGTCTTGTCGACTACCGTGATCATGATCGTCACTACGAAAATGGCTTCTGTCACGGTAACTGTTTTGGTTTTCCCAGTGTGAATCATACGGATGATGCTTGTTTTGTCGTCTGTAATTGTCTCTGTGATAATGAGTTTTGTGAGAACGTTCGTCATTTCCGTGATAGCTCAGTGGAAATGAATGTCGCGAGTCACGATGTCTATTTCATGTTTTCGAGTGATACGGTTGTCAGAGTCTAGCTCCAGTTCCTGTTCCTGTATCAAGGTCGTCTTTGCATATTCCTGTAAATATTACGTGACGCAGATGTGTAGGCAGTTTCCTTCAGCAAATGCATATGATCTCAGACAGGCTGTACAGGTTTGTGAGATATTGGTATCTACGTAATATCTCCTCAAAATATTTGACGTCGTTTGAAAACTCGGACTGATCACAGACAGAAAAACGTGATGAACATCAGATTCATTTTGACAATCCCCAATTACAGACCGTATTCTCAAAGCTGGCTCGCCTTCGAGATATCCGCACATGAATTCCAGTTTGTGGCCTTAAGACCAGTTTAATAGTATTAAAAAAAAATTGATCCGACCGGGCTTGGAACGAATGTCGTTGCCTAAGTTTCAAATAAATTTCATTTACAAACAGTGAGAAATTGCTCGGAATCGCAATCTTTACTTCGCTGAGAGCCTGATTAATCTCTATTGTGCCTGAAAGGGGATTCAGTATTGCGTTTTGTTGAAAAGTGTTGTTCTCTGGGAAAGTCACAAATAAGATGCAAATTATTAGTTTTATCGAAAGTTTGAGATTGCGGATGCGAATCTGAAAACGTGAAGTCATTAGTCCTGTCATTACTATTAAGTTTGCGTTCGATACGTATTAACTGTTCCAGCATGTTGTTTGTCCTTTTTCTGTTGTTGATTGACTTTGCTCTGAGCGTCTTTAAAATTCTTAAGTGCCTGATATTTTGTGTGAAACCGGTACAGGATGTGCGCCATCAGAGTCATTGTCGGCACCTGTAGACAAAATTGCCGTCTACGTCGTCAGATTTTAAAAATTCTTTGTTAACGAACTATTTGTTTCTTCCCGTTCGACAGAGTTCAGCTTTAACATCTCCATGTTCACCAATTGTTTCAACAGTGGTATTGAGGAGGTCATGACGTTCTGTAACTAGCGAGACTACTGCTCTCGATACAGTACAATATTTACTTTTGCAAGTAGCTCGTCTTTGTAGTTCTGTTGTTTGGTTTAAAAAAAATTACTTTTTTCAGTTTCAAGGCTGCGTAGCCTGGCCTCTAGCTTCGTAAAAATACGTTGCAAGTCATTTCTTATCTTGTGTAGAATTTCTATAGAAAGCTTTTGCTGTTTTTCGAGTTTCCGAAAGTGTGTCGTTACCTGATCTTTCGCACTTCTGACATCTTCACTTATTTCTTCTTGTGATTTTGTGTTTTGTTCAAGTGCTTTGTTCATCTTTAGTATCAACTCTTAACAGAGTTGAACTATTGATTTCCGCATTCATGTTTACTTGGTTTGCAAACGACTGAGCATGTACTGTCAGTTACTGATGCTGGCTCGTGTGCCGTTCGATTAAAAGAAATGGAAACAAAACTTGAATCGACTCTCTCAGTAAGTGGTTGTTGAGAAATTTCGCGTAGCTGAGGTGACTTGTGTCCTAGCGATTCGTCTTCTGAAATTTCTTGTTCACCGTTTGAAATCCTTTCCTCTGCATTTCCTACTAAAGAACTCAACTGTGATGGACAGTTATTTACATTCTCTGAAATTTCAAATAAATTACGTAACGACTGTTTCATTAATAATTGCGTCATTACTTCATGATTTGGTTTACGATCTCGTTTCACAACGAAATATTGTATGGTTAGTTATAATGTTGAAATGTTAAAATCTGATTTACCGAACAAAATTTCTATTTGTAGTTAAATAAGCGAAAGTAATACATTCTTTCAAACAACAAAAATATTTGCCAAATGTCTAGATAGCGCTGAGATGTTTCAAACGGTTTGTACTATTGCCTGCCTACGCAAAAAATGTCTTCACACTCAGTATGTTTTGAAAATGGAGAAAAATAATTTCACACAAAATCAAACACAAGTATTACATTGAAATTACAGTGGCTGAAAGAGGAAAAACAAATATTAGTACATATACACGTAGCGCTCATTTGCTTTCGAGAACCTGTGTTGTAATTTAACTACGCGACCGAAAACCGTCGACATGTGTAAGCATTCTATAAATTAACTGTCTGAATGTCAGAAACATGAATTCATTGACTTCTAAAATTTTCTCCTCATATAACAAGTCGTTTAGGTATCTTATTCTACTGCTGAGCAAAACAGACGGTTGGTTTGCACTGTGTCGCGCCTGTGAACAGTGTCGAGAAATAAAATTTTAAACTACATTAAATGTAAAATTTGAAATAAGGAACAGTAAGTACCAAAAGAAACTGACTGGGCGATCATAATAACATGATAACTAAAGACAATCTTACACACTTACTTGTTCTGCTCGCTCAGTTGTATCTAACGACTTTGAAATGACACTTATGATAACAGAATTTATAGCTGTCTATCATCAACAGTTTCTTGCCTTTTTCAGCAGTCATTATACCTACATCACTGACGACTTACAAGCCTGACTGACCTGTTTGTGGTTTGTGGTTTTGTAGAAGATACCGTCGACGTTCCCGTCAAACAGTCTACAAAACCACTGAGAACATTGAAATGACAACCTCTGCTGCTGACAAGAAGAGTAACAAGTTGAAGAATATATCTGCCACTGAACTTCTCGAAGGACCCTGTATGTTTCGTGGTTGCAGACTCAATTTTAGTATTGATGTAAACGATACATTTACGCATGGCAATGGATGGCTTACAGTAGCCATTGTAAGAGGTGGATCCGGTGTTCCTTCAGTCGGTGGCCTGGAGAGTTTCGTCGATCGTGATGTCATCGCCTTCCGTACCTACCACATTGGAGAAATTGCTAATAAATACTTTGGAAAATCTGTATATACCTCACCTTCTTCATTATCCCTCTACACTAGAAGTAGACGTAAGATTAATGTTAATGAATCTGTATATATTTGGATTAAAGGTAAAGGATGTTGTGAATATGTAAAGTTTGTTGGAGACTGTGTTGTATATTGGCAAGCCTCTCCATTAGCTCTAATTTCTCGAATTTTCTCTTCGTAATCATTTCGCAAGATGTATGAGGGAGGAACTTATATGTTGTCCAGCTCTTCTCGAAAAGTACTCTCTCGAAGCCTCTCTGTGACGCACAACGCCTCTCTTGTCACGTCTGGCAACGGAGTTTGTGGAGCATTTCGGTAATGCTCTCGAGCTAACTAAACGTTCGCGTGATGAAACAAGACGCTCCTCGTTGAACCTTCTGTCTTTTCTGTTAGTCCTGCCGGGTAAGGATCCCAGACTTATGAATGGTACACAATAGTCGGTTAAACAGGCGCCTCGTAAGCCACTTCTTTCCTGGTTGAGCTGCATTTCTTTAAGATTCTTCCTATTAATCTCTGTGGTTTTTTCTTCTCCTAGTATTTGGTTTATATGGTCATTCATCTACATCTACATTTATACTCCTCAAGCCACCCAGCGGTGTGTGGTGGAGGGCACTTTACGTGCCACTGTCATTACCTCCCTTTTCTGTTCCAGTCGCTTATGGTTCGCGGGAAGAACCACTGCCGGAAAGCCTCCGTGGGCGCTCGAATCTCTCTAATTTTACATTCTTGATCTCCTCGGGAGGTATAAGTAGGGGGAAGCAATATATTCGATACCTCATCCAGAAACGCACCCTCTCGAAACCTGGACAGCAAGCTAAACCGCGATGCAGAGCGCCTCTCTTGCAGAGACTTGAGTTTGCTAAACATCTCCGTAACGCTGTCACGCTTACCAAATTACCCTGTGACGAAACGCGCCGCTCTTCTTTGGATCTTCTCTATCTCCTCCGTCAACCTGACCTGGTACGGATCCCACACTGATGAGCAATACGCAAGTATAGGTCGAACGAGTGTTTTGTTAGCCACCTACTTTGTTGATGGACTACATTTTCTAAGGACTCTCCCAATGAATCTCAACATGGTACCCGCCTTATCAACAATTAATTTTATATGATCATTCCACTTCAAATCGTTCCGCACGCTTATTCCCAGATATTTCACAGAAGGAACTGCTACCAGTATTGTTCCGCTATCATATAATAATAGAATAAAGGATTCTTCTTTCTATGTATTCGCAATACATTACATTTGTCTATGTTAAGGGTCAACTGCCACTCCCTGCAGCAAGTGCCTATCCGCTGCAGATCTTCCCGCATTTCGCTACAATTTTCTAATGCTGCAACTTCTCTGTATGCTACAGCATCATCCGCGAAAAGCCGCATGTAACTTCCGACACTATCTACTAGGTCATTTATATATATTGTGAAAAGCAATGGTCCCATAACACTCCCCTGTGGCACGCCAGAGATTACCTTAACGTCTGTAGACGTCTCTCCATTGACAACAACATGCTGTGTTCTGTTTGCTAAAAACTCTTCAATCCAGCCACACAGCTGGTCTGATATTCCGTAGGCTCTTACTTTGTTTATCAGGCGACAGTGCGGAACTGTATCGAACGCCTTCCGGAAGTCAAGGAAAATGGCATCTACTCTGGAGCCCGCATCTAATATTTTCTGGGTCTCATGAACAAATAAAGCGAGTTGGGCCTCACACGATCGCTGTTTCCAGAATCCATGTTGATTCCTACAGAGGAGATTCTGGATTTCCAGAAATGACATGATACGCCAGCAAAAAAAAAAAAAAAAAAAAAAAAAAAAAAAACATGTAAAAGTCTACAAAAGATCGATGTCAGAGACACAGGCCTATAGTTTTGCGCATCTGCTCGACGACCCTTCTTGAAAACTAGAAGAGCCGGCCGAAGTGGCCGTGCGGTTAAAGGCGCTGCAGTCTGGAACCGCGAGACCGCTACGGTCGCAGGTTCGAATCCTGCCTCGGGCATGGATGTTTGTGATGTCCTTAGGTTAGTTAGGTTTAACTAGTTCTAAGTTCTAGGGGACTAATGACCTCAGCAGTTGAGTCCCATAGTGCTCAGAGCCATTTGAACCATTTTTGAAAACTAGAACTACCTGCGCTGTTTTCCAATCATTTGGAACATTCCGTTCCTCTAGAGACTTGCGGTACACTGCTGTTAGAAGGGGTTCTCTGTGTAGAATCGAACTGGTATCCCGTCAGGTCCAGGGGACTTTCCTCTGTTGAGTGATTTCAGTTCCTTTTCTATTCCTTGGACACTTATTTCGATGTCAGCCATTTTTTCGTTCGTGTGAGGGTTTAGAGAAGGAACTGCAGTGCGGTCTTTCTCTGTGAAACATCTTTTGGAAAGATATTGGGTATTTCAGCTTTAAGCGTGTCATCCTCTGTTTCAAAGACATTATCATCCCAGAGTTTCTGGATATGCTGTTTCGATCCATTTACTGATTTAACGTAAGACCAGAACTTCCTAGTATTTTCTGTCTAGTCGGTACATAGAATTTTACTTTCGCATTCCCTGAACGCTTTACGCGTAGCCCCCCGTACGCTAACTTTGTCATGGTATAGCTTACGTTTGTCTGAGAGGTTTTGGCTCCGTTTAAATTTGCAGTGAAGCTCTCTTTGCTTTCGCTGTAGTTTCCTCAATTTGTTGTTGAAACACGGTGGGTTTTTCTCGCCCCTCACAGTTTTACTCGGCACGTACCTGTCTAAAACGCATTTTACGATTGCCTTGAACTATTTCCATAAACACTCAACATTGTCAGTGTCGGAAGGGAAATTTTCGTTTTGATCTGTTAGGTAGTCTGAAATCTGCCTCCTATTACTGTTGCTAAACAGATAAACCTTCCTCACTTTTTTAAATTCCTATTTTCTTCCATATTCAGGAATGCTGCAACGGCCTTATGATCACTGACTCCCTGTTCTGCGCTTACAGAGTCGAAAAGTTCGGGTCTGTTTGATATGAGTAGGTCCAAGATGTTATCTCCACGAGTCGGTTCTCTGTTTAATTTCTCGACGTAATTTTTGGATACTGCACTCAGTATAATGTAACTCGACGCTCTGTCCCTACCATCTGTTCTAAACATCAGAGTGTCCCAGTATATATCTGGTAAATTGAAACCTCCACCTAAGACTATAATATGCTGAGGAAATTCATGTGAAATGTATTCCATTTAACACCACTCTGGACAGTTACTCCTAATTATTTTAATGTAAAACTGTTTCCAACATTTTGTCATCAAGAGTGTACTTGTACATTAGTGGGCCTCTTTTCCTATGTATGCGAAATATTATTTACGTTCGGGGTCAACTGCCAGAACCTGAGACAATCAATCATCAAAACTCTGCAGGTCTGTTTGCAAATCGATACTGTCTTCCGGCATTGCTGTTTCTTATAGAGAAGCGCATCATCTGCGAGCAGTCTCAGAGAGATTCCAATGCTTTTAGCTAGATCATTTACATACATTGTTACACAGTAATGTGCCTGTCATACTTACATGGGGTACTCCGGTATTACATTTGCACCTGTCGAGTTCATTCCGTTAAGAGCCACGTGTTGACTTCTGTCTGTCAGTCAGTCTTGTATGCAGTCGCAAATCTTGTCCGATAATCGATTACCTCGTTTCTTTTTTTTTTTTTTTCTCACTAGCCGCCAATGTGGGACGGTGTCAAACGCCCTCCTGGAGTAAAGGAACACGGCATCAACTTAAGCACCTTCGCTTACAGTGCTATGGATCTCATGGAGGAACAGAGCGAGCTGAGTTTCGCAAGATTTCACTTAGGGAAATCCACGTTGATTTCAATAGAGGAGATTTTCGTGCTTCTAAAACATCATAACTCTTGATCATAAAACACGATAATTCTGCAACAGACTCACGTCAACTACTTAAGCCTATAATTATGTGAATGTAACCTACGAACCTTCTTGAAAACGGGAGTGATCTGTGCATTTTTCTAGTCCCTGTGTACCCTTAGTTGCTCCAGTGATCTACGATAAAGTGTTGCTAGAAGGGAAAGCAAGTTCTTTCTCGTATTCTTTGTACAATCTTGCAGGTAGCTCATCTGGTAGTCATGCCTTTCCGCTACTAAGCGACTGTAGTGGCTTTACTATCCACCGATTATCTCAATATCTGCCGTCTCGACATTTATGCGATGACTGAAAGGAGAGACCGTGTTACTGTCTTCAGCGGTGAAACCATTTCGAAACACCGAATTCACTATTTCGACCTTCTGTCTGTTATCTTTCGCTTCGGTGCCGACGTGCTCACTATCCGTTGTTATTTTATTAACTGTAGAACAATAAAGAAAATGTGCTGTTCCTAAACGAGCGTACTTTTATAATGGTTTGTGTAGGTCTCTCTCTACACAACGATCAATGGGGACGCTATTTGATCCATCTTCAGCAACTGCATTTCTATTTACATAAAAAGCGAGTAACGAGTTGCAGAAAAGAAATTTTATTTGTTTTACAGGTTTTAGGCATCTAGTGCCCTTCTTCAGACCTTTAGAATTATCATACTTGTATTATTTGCGAGTGTCAAAAATAAGATGCAGGTAATCAATATGAACAACATGACCACAGTAGCACCAGGTGCCTGAAACCGGTAAAGGAAATAAAATTTACTTTGTGCAACTGGTTGATGATTATTTTAACTTCATTACAAAACCCTCAATCAGTGAAATCGTAGAGACAATTGCTGTGTACATAGTTAGGCATAGTCAGCGCGTACACAACTTTCCCACTATAGAGCGCGCCCCGCCAAGCGCAACAGCGCAGGCGCAGCGCTCGTCCGTCTCCGCACTACGAGATGTCGCTGTCTTAGAGACGGACCAAATTCTGCTTCCGCCGATCATCGTATTAATATGTAACGCAGCCAATGAGATTGGTGCTAATGTAGAACCTTTTCTCCTCGCGGATCACACTCGCGCAGTGATACCTGAACGCGTGAGGTATTATAACGAGTGTACAGACCTCTGATTAGTCAGTCTGCATTAGTCTGCATTACTCTATAGTCAAGTTTCAGTCTGCGCCTAATAAGATTATCATATTCCTGTACATAGCCATGAAGGTAAATGTATAGACACTTTGTCAAGTATCAGAGATATGTGAGAATAAGATTAACGTACCAAGACAAAAGGAACTTCAGATTGTCAATTGTAAACAGCATCCAGAATCAAGTTACGTAATGTCTATGCTTTTTATTATTTTAATAAGTGTGTGTGAAAATTAATCAAGTTCTGATTAAAGTTGTTCACCGTCAGTCTCTACTCTAAGCGTGCAAGTGGCATTTCTATCGTCTGACCTAACGACAGAAGATTAACGCGCCACGATAAGACCAAGAGACATATTGCTGACACTCGCCTACTTCGTTACAGCGACTAGTCAAATAATCTGATGGTGTGTGTACCGAAGGTCTTACAGTACACACACCACAACAATATACTACATAAATGTAAAGTAACGCTCTTCCTTTATGGCCTCCGTTGTTGGCAGTTGCGTTAGTGGCCAGGGGCTGATACTCATGACGTCGGAAGTTATGCTATTAGAGGCAGTGGTCGATGGCGGTGGTGGTGACTGAATCGCCGGTGAGGAGCGTCGCTGGCGTCAGCCTTGTGTAACGTGCGACAGACGGCCAGCAGTGTGGCAGCGGTGGCGGAGGCGCGGGTGGCGTAGGCGTGCGCGCCGTCCCCTGCGGTTGGAGGCCGGCAGTGATGGCGTGGGCGGTAAGCCTGCGGGCACTGCTGTCCTCCAGCCGTGCCTGTCCACATGCGTCGGCGAGAGATGCAAAAACTTGGTCCCCGTATCGTATCAATGGTTCCGCGTCGCATTTTGTAGTGAACGTGCGGTTTCCTTCCCTGAATCCCCAGAGGACAGCGTCCAAACCGGGATCTATTGGAGTGCTTCCGCCCACACGGCTGTTCCGTCGGTACATCTCGTAGGCATGAGTCAGGTTGCGGTTCGCTGCGTTACATGCAGCAGGTGACGCAGCGCGCGAGGTATTGAGATCCACGGAGAATGACGGCGAGACTAACATTTGAATTAATTTTTTTTTTATTTACACACTGCTGTTATGGCCACTGGAGAAAGATTTATTTATTAGATGTTCAGCAACTCAACTTTATTTACGCGTTTCGAGTAAACTCATCTTCAGAATGTCAAAGGGGGTAAGAAGCTTTATACACACGCTATGCCGAGCATAACTGTTGTACTCTGAAACTGTTTACTTGAACACGAGGCCATAACGAGTGTATAAGGCCCCCACCTGCATTGATGTTCTGAAGATAAGTTTACTCGAAACGCCTAAATAAGGTTGAGATTCTGAATACCAAGTAACTAAATTATACCTTAGTAATCACTACAGCAGTGTACAAATAAATCTTGGAATCTATAAAATGGTCGCATGCCTCTTACGTGACTTTGGGTCACATCTGAAATTCAGAGGCTACGCATGTTGGTAATGAAGAGCGATGGACTTCACAGAGTTTTCTTCAGTATAACTTCATTGATCCGAAGGGCGCAGCCTTCTTGATTTTCCTTCCGTTTCTGTAGCTGGTAATCTGTGCATTAAATTCGGTTGTATTTCAATAAGGAAGTCAAAGCTACGGCGTAAGTGGATTCCAATAGTTACGGGAATGGAAGTAAAACGGGATAATAGAGAACTTTAAAACCACCAAAGTTCTTAAGAAAAGTTTCAGTCCATCCCCATTACTTTTTAAAAACCGGATAGATCAAGCACTGGAGGCAGAGTATAAAAAATACGTGCCGTCAATTTCTTTTACAGAAGACCAAATATTTTTTTCGAACAGCACAAAATATACGAACAACAGAGAATATGTGGTATACATGCTGGATAATTCCAGGAAAAGTACACCAATAATAAGTTTCTAAAAATTAATTTCGAAAATCAGAGTATACGTGTATTGGTTAACAACCGATGTATTTAGTTCTAGAAGATGAAGAAATTAAAAATGTGAAAATTTGGAAAAAAGTAGGTAATGCTATTTTCAGTGACGGCACA
Organism: Schistocerca nitens; assembly: GCF_023898315.1. Lineage (NCBI taxonomy): Eukaryota > Metazoa > Arthropoda > Insecta > Orthoptera > Acrididae > Schistocerca > Schistocerca nitens. Next base: position 313,489,061 of record NC_064621.1, on the reverse strand, counting down.
TGTGGCAGAGATATTGAGAGTAAAGTAGTGAAGTATAAACGAACAACCAAGCCGTTACAGGAACATATTTGGAACAATTACGGCATTAAAGAAGCCAAAGAAAGGATATTCCGCAGTATTTTTGAGAATGTAGTTATATATGGTACTGTAATATGGCCACTTACTGATAGATGAAAGGACAACATCAGAACAGTGGAATTAGATTTTTTGAAAAGATCTCTGCAGGTCACCCATAAAGGTAATATGGAAGAAAATGGAGGTAACCTATTCCATAACGGCGAAACTGTGGCACAAATATCTTCAGTGTTTGGCTCATGTTACAAGAATGAGCATCGTGGGCCACTTGCGATTGATGTTAATTTGGGACCCGAGAAGAACCTGAAGCGACTACCTTTTTGTCATCAGAATTATATGTATCTATGAAACATTGTATGATAAGGGTTTAACGGCTTTCCATGCGAGTAACCGAGACAACCGAAGCAGAAAACGACTAATCTATAGCGGGAAAAGTCGAAGAGGAAGAAGAATTAGAACTGTCACCAAACAGGAGGTTGGCTTGAATACGGCTGTGCTTTCCTTGCATGGTCTCATTCGAATTGATATGCCTTTGCATTTGCAGTTGCCGTTCCCGTTCCCATTGCACTGCCGACGTTTCTACTGATACAAACAGTTACAAGGGTTCTCAATTTTAACGTAGATTCTCAACCACCTAGAAAAGCATTTTTAAACCAGAAAGAAGTGGCAAGACACTGGAAGGAGTCACAGGGAATTGACCCAAGACTTTTGCATTTGCTGTCACCCTCTTACCCACTGAACTACCGAGACTTCACCTCTTTAGTTCACCAGATGATGTTTATTGAGCCAGGGACTACGAATGGATTTTGTACTTTGTATCCAAGGAATATTCAAGGACTTCTATGAGCAGTAGTAAAAATATCGTGCTGTCTCCTAAGAACAATCTTTTAAGTGGCAACAAATAGTTTGATACGGCCCTCTTCGAATTTCTTTCTTCTGCTGATCTCTTCACGTCTGAGTGGTAACTGTAACCTACGTCCTCAAATATCTGTTGGTTGTAATCCAATCCCTTGTCTTCCCCTACAGTTTTCACCTTCCTCTAATACCAAGCAAGCTATGACCTGATGTCTTAAGACATGTCATGTCTTCTGTAGTGGACTGACAAGGCAGCCAGTCCACAGTGAAGTAGCCGAAAGGGCACGCGTCAACTCACGCCGTCTGGCGTTAAGTCTGGAACAGGATACGTGATGAATGTGATAAAGAAAAGAACGTAGCTACTAGAACACTTAACTTTTATATCGTCCTTTGGTATACAGCATTCTTGATGATACAAGTGAGACTATCTTGAGATACATGCAATGGTACAAATGGCGCCTTGCTAGGTCGTAGCCATGGACTTAGCTGAAGGCTATTCTAACTGTCTCTCGGCAAACGAGAGAAAGGCTTCGTACGTGTAGTCGCTAGCAACGTCGTCGTACAACTGGGGCGAGTGCTAGTCAGTCTCTCGAGACCTGCCGTGTGGTGGCGCTCGATCTGCGATCCTGACAGTGGCGACACGCGGGTCCGACATGTACTAATGGACTGCGGCCGATTTAAGCTACCACCTAGCAAGTGTGGTGTCTGGCGGTGACACCACATCTTCCTCTCTTCTTGTCAGTGTTTCTCATATGTTCCTTTCTTCGCGTATTCTGCGCAAAATCTCTTCATTCCTGATCATTTCACCGAAATTTCAACGCATGTCTAAATCATTACATCTCAAGCTCATCGAAGGTCCCGTTTTCCACATTTCCCACAGTTCATGATTCACTATCATACAAAGATTTGCTCCGAACGTACATTCACAGAAATTTTCCTCATACTACGGCCGAAGATTGATACTAGCACATTTATCTCGGTCGGGAACTCCCTCTTTGCCTGTGCTAATCTCTTATTTATTTGTCAATCAAGTTTTATGTTGCATCCAAAGCAGCAGAAGCTGCTTCTTCATGGTCCCCAATTGTGATGTCGGTAATCTCATTTATGATACTCCTCATCACTTTCGTCTTTCTTCAGTGTACTTTCCATCCACATTCTGCTTTCAGTACACATTTTATTCCATTCTCCACGACCTGTAATTTCTTCACTTTCACAGAGGATAGCTAGGTCATCAGCCAATATTTTCATTGCTATCCTTTCATCCTGAATTTTAATCAAACTCCCGAACCTTTATTTTATTTCAGTCGTCGCTTCTTCGATGTGTAGGCTGAACGTTATGGGCTATAGACTGCATCCCTGTCTTACAACAATTTTAATCCGAGCTCTTCGTTCTTGGTCTTCCACTCTTAAGATCCGTTCTGGATGCCGGTACAAATTGTGTCATTCCTTTATTCGGTATTCTTGTCATCAGCTTGCTTGCGTGGACTGTTAATTAGATAGTGCAACAGTTCTCTCACGTATCTGTCCTTGCTATCTTTGGTATTGTATAGAAGATATTTTCTCCAAAGTCTGACGTTAGGTCTTCAAACTTATAGCTTCTCCACTCTAAACTGAGTAGTTGCATTGTTGCCTTCTCATTGGTTTCCGAAATTGCAACGGAAATTTCTCTACCCCTTCTACCTTATTTGATCACAAGCATTCCGACGCTTATTAACCCCTGACTCACTGAATCCCGTATACCTTTCAAATCAACCCTAATTTCGTCTTCTATCACGTCATCAAACAATTTTTTCCCCTCGCAGAAGCCTGTCACTTATCTTTTCCCCTCATGTATTGTCTCTCTTCTCTGCGTTTAACAATGGAATTTCCATGACCCTTTTAATATTGCGGCTCTTGATTCTGATTTCACCGAAAGTTGTTTTGACTTTAGTGTATGTCGAGTCAGATCTTCGTACGATCATATCCTTTTCGACTCCTTCACATTTTTCCTGTAGCCATTTCGCCTTGCCTACCCTTCATTTCCTATTTATTTCATTCGCAAGTTATTTATTATGTTGTATTGCCGTCTTTCACTGAACGTTTTTCTACATCCTTTCGTCAATCAATGGAAGTATTTCTTGTGTTGCCCAAGGACGTTTTATGTTACTTTCCACGTAGTTACGTTTTTCTGTCCAATATCTGTGACTACCCATTTTATAGAAATCGACTCCTATTCAAGTGAGCCGGCATTCCTTATGTAACTTCAAATGCGTCTCACTCTCCTCAGTATCTCAATATTCCTCTTCCATGGACACTGATTCTTCTCTTAAACTTCGGTCTAGTCTTTAACATTACTAAGTTGTGGATGTTATGCGCACTGAGACAGAGCGCCTGCAGCATGTGAGCCATTTTTTTAGGAATATCAGATGCAGGGCTAAACGACACCAACAAGATTTAAGATGTTTTTATTAATTACCTAATTACTCATTAGAGGGTATTAGCACCTAATCTGAAAGTATCCTATGCCCGAGAAGTAACGTTCTTCTGGCAAGAGATCTAAACTCCTTATAGTTGAAATTTCTGAACCATGCACAGGGCTGTATCGATTCCTGTGCTTGCAGGAACTTTTTGCCTAGCTTGCTTAGCATGGCTTAGCTGTCGTTTCCTCGGCGTCTGTAGAGGTGGCACCTTGGCAGTTCGGCATGGGATTTAATGGCTCACGCAGCTGACACATGATCTGCTGTGATTTGGACGTTTTCGTATACGCTTGCATGGTGCTGCAGCTTGTACCTGAGAGGTACCATGATGGTCGTTCATCATGTCTGTCAGGTTGATGTTTACATTGTGGTCAAAGCCTTTGCCGTCGGGGAGCTGCAAATTTGAGCTGCTTGTGCAGGGATAGGATATTCTGGATGAGGACTTCGGGCATGTTTCCGCTACCATGGCTGCTGGACATAGCCATTAAGTACCGTTCATGATTCCCACTGATTGGTTCCGTTCTACTGATGTGTTTCACTGATGCCTGTACGTGGATGAGCATTCTGACAATAACAACCCGTCTAAATCAAACTGTAAGATTGTGCCATCAGGCGTATGTGTTTTCTATATTAAAGTGTCAATATCTTTCATTTCCTTTCCTTAAATGTTTTTTGTACATATTTTCTTACTTTTAGTACTGTGGGGTCAAATGGACTCAGTTGTATCCCCTCATATTTCTGTTGTTGTTGGAGTTCACCTACTGCCTGCCATTCACTTACTGCGTAAATTTAATTTGCGCTCTGTGTGTTTTATATTTTTTAAGAGCTGCCTAGAAGTACTGTCGAAATTCAGTTGTTATTGAAATTGCCTACTTCAAGTGTCTGGGTTTCTTCGATGGTGTTTGGTTGATTTGTAGATTAAAGGGACTAAACTTCAAGGTTAGCAGTCCTTCCCCTTCGTTGCTTGGGATTTTGTTGCTCATAAGAGTGGTTGCTAACGCCCTCAGACTGCTTGACAGATGTGTACATTACATTAAACTTTCTGTTTCCTATAATTAAGCATATGAGTGAAATAGTAGTTCCCTCTGGATTGTTCATAGACGTGTATGATAAATTTTAAAATACCTTTTCTGACTAACTGTCTCAACTATGTGATTGAGATTTGTTGATGCAAAATTCTGCTTCGCAGACGGTAGGGGATCGGGGGCCAGGGAATCTGTTTCAAACTTTCTGCTTTACATGAATGTAAAAACTAATGGGTGAACAACCTCCTGTGGTTGGTTTACAGCTCTGCATGCATTTAACTTTTTTAAATTTTATCAGTAGTTCTACTTACACTTCTCGATAATAACGGATGGTACATTCTGCCCTGCCCCTTTCACAGATTGTCCTGTCCACGGACGTGTGTACTGTTTTAAGTTTCAGGCACCCTCTAATGCATATTACAGAAATCGTTGGAAAATAGAATAAATAATTTCTTTAAATTTAGTACTGTACGTACTAGGCGGATCACATTCCAGCTGGCTGTTTCACGGGCCTTATATGTAAATTTACTACTATCAGTTCCCTCACCTACGTGCTTTGGTATTTATTGGTGCTACAGTCTACAGTATTATTATAATTATTTCCATCTTCAGCTATCTGCTGGTGGGTATTTCAGAAACAGTTTTTGGAGTAACTTTGGTAAAGTTTGGGTAAGAACAAGTGTTACATGCATTCGTAAATTAAAATTCTGTCCCCGTGGTAACAAAAAATAAATAGTGCTCTTCCAGACATTATTTTATTCTTTGTCAACATCTTACTACTCCCAGATCCTAGATATTTTGAGACAACACCGTGCCTGAGCCATGTTATATTTTCTTCTGCTTCCATCCGCACCCTAACGTAGTTTGAAAGTTATTGAAGACTACTGATGATGACCCTTAAAATCATCTTAATCATATTTATGAGAAGGTGTTGATTTAGGCCCAACACATATGGTCTGTAGCTTCGGCACTAAAATCTTTGTATTATAATTATATGCTTATAAGACGTAACTCAACAAGAAGTTCAAAACGAAAATTATAGATATATAAACAGTCACAAACGGTTAGAATTCCTTTCGTACCATGTATCTCAGGAGAAATGGCAGTATTCAGGTGTATTGGAGAAACGTTCATTCGAAACAAAAAAGGGGCTCTAAAATGTATACCTTACGAACTATGAGCACTTCCTCAGTAGAAGAGATGCATTTTACAGTATCGAAGATGAACTAGTTGATTCTGACATCTGTTCTCCTTCTTCTCGCTACATGGATTAGGTGCTTTCACTTACGCAAGAATTTATTTTGGAAGTGTGATTTTACGCATTCTATCTACTTGTTGCCACCATCTGCTTCTGTTTAAAACAACGTAATCCCCTGTGCGTTAGATCCAAAGATACATCTTACTTGAATATTGCCTGTCACCTGTTCTGTCATCTTAGCTACCTCTGAGTCTGAATGGAAAGTGAAAATGATCAATGGATTGAGAAGATTCAAGTGAGACTTCATTAAAACCCATAAACTATCAAAAATTGGACTGAATACTTTGTTTCCGATAAAATAAATTTTTTACTAGATTCGATTTGAACGACAATTCCTCTGAGATTCTTCTTACTTGCACGAAACCGAATATTTCTTAAAATTACTTGTTAAAGTGAATGGCGTAAATGATCCAACTGTGACAGGCCTCAAGCTCGTGGAGAACTACAATAACTAATTTTCCAAAAAAAGACAAACAGAACCGTTATGTGCTTCAGAGTCTGTCAGAGTAATAAGTTGACAGTGTATAAAACGAAATTTTATCAGAAAACAGGTTCTAAACAACAGTTTTTAGATAAAAAATAAATACATTTTAACGTTATTTTTTTGTTGTTTTCCAAATGTAGGTGCCTAGGGACACACATTCCATTTTGTTTTTGGAGTCATTAAACTTGTGAATGGTACGATGTAGTCGGCCATGAACTCCTCTTTTGTGCCAGTCTCTTCATCGGAGGGTAGCACTTGCACGCAGTCTCCTCCACTATCTGCAGCATGTATTCCGATCTGTCTTCCCCTGTAGTCTTCTCCCTCTGCAACTTCCTCTGCTGCTATGGAAGATATTTCCTGATGTCTTAAGATGTACCATCATCCTTGTCCCTTTCATGTCATTGTTTTTCATATATTCCTTCCCTCGTCGATTCTGTGGATAACTTCCTCATTCCTTGTGTCATAATTCTACCTAATTTTCAACATTCATCTAGAGCGCTATATTTAAAACACATAGATTGTCTTGTTTTCCGGTTTTCCGTCAGGGGCATGATTCACTGCGACACAATTCTTTGCTCCGGTCATACATTTTCAGAAATTCCTCAGGTTATGAGTGATGTTTCATATTAGAAGATTTATCTTGGCCAGGAACGCCATCTTTTCCCATGTTATTCTGTTGTTTGTGACCTCATTGCTACCTCAGTAATGTGCTATTCTGCTTCTATTATGTCAGAATCCCTTAACTTCATCTATTTCATGGTCCCCCAATTCTGATTTTAAATTTATCAGTAATCTCATTACTTTCATCTTTCTTCGGGTTACTCTATCAATGTTCTGTACTCATTACACTGTTCATTCCGTATAACACTTCCTACTACACTTCTTAATTTATCATGACATCAGCAGATCTTATCATTGAGATCCTTCCACTCCGAACTTGAATCCCACTTTATATACCTTCTTTTACTTCCCTCACTGCCTTTTTCGACGTACTGTGCAGGTTGAACAATACGTGCGAAAGACTGTATCCGTCTTTTACACCTTTTTAATCCGAGAACTTCAGGTTGGTCATTCATTCTTATTAGAAGGAGCAGTCAAATGAAGACGATTCAATCCAGCGTCCGGCCATCCTGATTTGGGTTTTCCGTGATTTCCCTAAATCGCTACAGGCAAATGCCAGGATGGTTCCTTTGAAAGGGCACGGCCGACATCCTTCCCCGTCCTCCCTAATCCGATGACACCGATGACACCTCGCGGACTGGTCTCCTCCCCAAAACAACCCCCACCCCCGAAATGAAGACGGTCATCGCCTTCATGGGAACATATTCGCGATTGCCTATGAAAACATGATTGTACCCAGACGTATATCTCTTCGAAGCTAATCGACGGCCCCGAATGTCTTTCCTCAAATTTCCAACAATATGGAAATCGTACGGGAAGAGAATATGTAAGGATTTCCCAGCGCAACTTTTGAAGCGTGTTAGAAATATGTTGGCGGGCATGGTGCCGCAAGTAGCAACAAGCATTTTTCCATCGAGCTACTCTTGTCTCAGAGCGGTATAAATGTATTTACAGTTACGGCGATTCCTTTTGAAAAAATACACAGTTTACTTACATTTTCGATTTTTCATTGGATTGTTCCTTATATTTACTGTTGGACTTGCACTTAGTGTACCTAATTCGTACATCCCTATTGCTTACTCTTATTTTTCTCGGAACTGTGAATATCTAGCGAAATTTTACGTTGTCCTACGCTTAATCATTCTTCGCTCTTTCTGCCATTATCAAGCGGAACGTCAGAACTGCCAGTGTGATGCCCTTATCTTTCGTAAAGCAAAGCTCTTTGTCGTGTAAAAGATCCTCAATTTCCTTAGCAATTATTCTGTATATTATTCACGTCAGTAACTGGGATGCATTGTCCGTTAAGCTGACTGTACAAGAGTTCTCGTGCTTCTCTGGCCTTCCTATCTTCGGTATTGTGTTTCTCGTATATTTACTAAAGTCTGATGACCCTTATCCAGTCTTATATATTCCACACACCAACATGAATAGTGGTTTGCTTGCCACTTCCGCATGATTTATGACGTTCCGGAGGAGTGTTACATACCCCTCCATTCCTTATTGCAGTAAATGTCACAGACGTTATTTGATTGCAAGTCTTCCAAAGATCTATTAAAATCTGATTGAGACTGGATCGCATATGTCTTCCACGTGGACACCCGTTTATTCCTCGGTCACGTTACCAGACTTGTCAGACATGAGAAATAATGGCCATACTAATATATATTTATCCAAACACTAAAATTATGTTTAGCCTCTGTTCCAAAGCTTACTCTAACGAAAACTGCGCTAAAAGGCTTTATAATACTACGAGAGAGCGCTGTACCTGAAGGATAGTTTACCAGACATGTCAGACATGAGAAATAATGGCCATACTAATATATATTTATCCAAACACTAAAATTATGTTAGCCTCTGTTCCAAAGCTTACTCTAACGAAAACTGCACTAAAAGGCTTTATAATACTACGAGAGAGCGCTGTACCTGAAGGATAGTTTACATTGCAACACATACCTTTTTCTGATCACCATTTCTGTCTAGGGATTGATTTTAGAACCAGATAAAGAAATGTGTATTAGCATCAGCCATACGTAGTTTCCAGCATTTTTTACTGTTTTTATTGTTGCGAGACGTGAGGTTGTTTCGTGTAGCGTTTGTGATTATTACAAATTCTACCTATTTAAAAGCTGTGAATTTTATTAAAACTGTTTGAAGGGTGTTGTTAGTTCTTGTTACGAATTTTGTGGCGAGTAAAATTCAGTATATTTCTGAAACTCGTTACATAATGTGTGGATGGTGTAGTCAGACTTCGTCAGTCGGGCACTACGTATCTTGAAACGGACGTAGGTCTTCTGTCGTGGAACACGTATGTTTGGTAATGAATTTTATCCTCCTTGAAAATGCATATATGGTTAGTTTCCAACAGCTCCTGTTTCGTAAAGTATATAATTTAAAATTAGTTGTTGGTAACACTACTTCTTCATTTGAATTCCCTCACTGATTATTGTGTGCAATAGATAAATAATGTGACGCATACACTATTAAATACAGCATTGAGAAGATTTTCTCGACTGCACTACTTTCAAATTAGAATATTTGTTGTACATGGGACCAGTTTTTCACCCTTGGACAATCCTTACTTGTGGAAAATCCTTACTTTTTTGAAGTAATTTCTATAATTTCAGAAGTCTCCAGCACACAATAATCGAACAGTATCATTTCAAAATGGAATCATAAAATGTAATAGTTTCCTATTACGGCCCCTGTGGAGGAGACTTAAGTGTCACGTTGTGGTCACTGCTGGCAGCCATGGCTGCTTAGTCCGTTTGCTCCTTTCGCCAGGTACCCAAGTACTTGGGACAAGCAGACTGACACATGCTTTCTAAGATGTTGACGAAGGTTAAGTGTGTCATATATCCTGTAGGGCATTAAGGAAATCGGATAAGTAATGAACGTCTGGCTTCGATGACGTGTCTTGAGGATCACGTGTATTTCTGCACTTAACAAAAAGTGTTTATTGGGAAACCGTACCCCAACAACCATTCAGTGACAACAAGCAACGTAATCCCCCTCCTATTGCTTCAAACACGCAATGTATACTAGATTAGAACGTCATAGATATTTAAAGTGTTATGAAATACCTTAAATATGGAGAGCATTGCTTCTTAGAATTTTTCAAATTTAAAATTATTCTAGACAACTTCCTTCTCGAAGACCAGCATCAAACAACAGCACGCATTCGGTCTCCATCATTAGAAAAAAGAATGGCTCTGAGCACTATGGGACTCAACTTCTGAGGTCATTAGTGCCCTAGACCTTGGAACTAGTTAAACCTAACTAACCTAAGGACATCACACACATCCATGCCAGAGGCAGGATTCGAACTTGTGACCGTAGCGGTCTCGCGGTCCCAGACTGCAACGCCTAGAACTGCACGGCCACTTCGGCCGGCATTAGAAAAATAACATACGGGTAGAATAACGTAATTGAATATGACATTCATTGAAACTGAACAGTGTATTCGACGAGAGAACCTGGAAAACAATGAACAAGTGCGTAAATTTAAGATACCGGGTTCTTCTTATTATGAATTTATGTGTTCATTCACCTTAAGCTGATTTCTTGGGATAAATACATAGCCAACCATTTACACGATCTAAGATCTACAAAGGCTGTTGAGGAATCTAGGATCCTCGAGAGGTGTTGACTTTAGATGTGTCATTCAACGATAAACTCGAAACCTATTGCGAGAAGACAACGAAAATGGCCTTGAGGTAAATATGTTCCAGACAAGTTACTACATATTACGGATGTTATGTTCTTACATTATACAGCGATTAACTCCTTGCAATTTCTCATAACTTTGTATCTCGTTACTTTAAGCAAGCTTAAAACAAGATTTTAGGTAACAGTGTGCAGAGGCAATAAGCAGAAGGCTCATAATAACGGCTTAAGCGCAAAATGAAAAGGTCGTTACCAGGAAGATGGGCAGCCTTCATTACAGATCTGCATGCAGGGTGAATAATTGAGTAGGAGTGTGGCGTAAGACAAGTGATGCAGGCATGGCGCAAATGCTTCGTGTGTGTGCCATACCCAGTCAAGTAATGCGATTTAGCAATTTCTGCAACTAGATATGTACTCCCCAAGTCGCCGTACAGTACATGGCGGTGGACACTTTCCATCACTGCTAATAATCTCTTTCCTGTCCCCACTTGCAAATAGAACAGTTGAGTAACAGCTGTTCATACGCTTCCACACGAGTCCTGGAATCCCTTACTTTGCCTTGGTTGTCCTTACGCGCATTGTATGTTTGTCGCAGTGGGGCTCGTTCAACAATCTGTAGCAAAGGTAGATTCTCTACACTGTCTCAGTACTGTTCGACGAAAAAAAGTTTAAATTCACAGAGCAATTACGTAGCACTCGCTTTGATCTAACCTACAAGTTACAAACCTAGCAGTGCGCCTTTGAATTGCTTCACGTCTTCCTTTAATCATACCTGGTGGGGATGCCGATCACTCGATCAGAATTCAGGAATTGGCTGCACTAGTGTTCTGTTGCCCTACACGTGGTCTACTTTATAGATGGGCTACACTTTCCCACAACTCCCCCGATAAACCGAAGTCGAACATTCGCCTTCCTTGTAATTGACCTTACATGCTAGTTCACCTCTCTTTGCAATGTTACGCCTAGTTATTAAATAGACGTAACTGTGTCAAGAAGCACATTACTAGTGCTGCATTTTTAACTGACGTGCCTGTACTAAACTGCACAGCACTAACAGCGCATTCGATAACTACGGGATTGCTTTTCATACTCAACTGCATTAGTTCACGTTTTCCCACATTTAGAGCAATCAAATAGCAATTCTCTTGAAGTCATTTTGTATACTCCTACAGTCAGTCAAAGACGACACGTTGCCGTACACTACAGCTTCATTCGGAAACAGCCGCAGTTTGCGTACTAAATGTTCATGTGTACCTGTAGGATATAGTACTCTGCTGTGGGAGCTACACAGGATATCGAAATTTAACGCCATCTTCAGTGCAAGATGCTTTCAGTAGCCGCCACAGCGAAACTCGGTCTCAAAATCCGGCAAAAAGAAGAGATATCAGGTCGTGTATAAAGTCTCAAGACGCAGTCGATACCTCCACTACGCTTTGGCAATAGGAATGCTACTGATGGCAGTGCCACTAAAGCAAAGTTAGTAAAGACGCTTCGCCGATATTCCTTTAACAAAGAAGACGAAGTAAATATTACAAAATTCGATTCGAGAATAACCCCCAGTATGAGTAACTTGGACGTATATATCTTCGAGCGTAGCGTAGCAACTTAAATCACTCAGTAAAGGCAAGGCTCCGGTCCTGATTGTATACCAGTTAGGTTCCTTTCAGAGTTTGATGATAACAATAGCTCCATACTTAGCAGTAATGTACAGCTACTCGCTTGTCTTAATATCCGTACCTATGGATTGGGAAGTTTCACAGGTCACATTAATACTCAAGAAACGAAATCCTCTGAATTACAGACTTATATCACTAACATCGATTTACACTAGGATCTTGGAAAATTTACTGTTTTCGAACATTATGAATAACCTCGAAGAAAACGGCTTATTGACAATCAGGCAACACGGATTCGGAAAATATCGTTCTTGTTAAACACAACTAGGTCCTTATTCTCAGGGACTAATGAGTGCTATCGACAGGGGACGTCTAATTGATCCTATATTTCGTCCCATATTGCGATACTGCATCTCACAAGCAACTGCGTGCCTGAGGAGTATCGTCTCAGTTCTAAGACTGGATTCGTGATTTCCTGTCAGAAAAATCACAGCTTATAATAACTGACGGAAAGTCATCGAGTGAAACAGAAGTAATTTCGGGCATTCCCCTACCCCCCCCCCCCCCCCCATAAAAAAGTCTTAAAGGCCGTCTGCTGTTGACAATCTATAGAAATGATTGAGGAGACAATGTGAGCAACTCTTAGATTTTTTTGCTGATGATACTTTCATTAACCGTCTTGTAAAGACATCACATGATGAAATCAAACTGCAAAATGATGGAGACAAGATACCTGTATCGGACGAAAAATGGTAGTTGATTCTTAACAATGAATGTACTTGAATACTAAAACGTATCCGCTAAATTTTGGTTATCGGATAAATCATAGAACTCTAAAGCCTGTGAATTCAACTAAATATCTGGAAATTACAATAACGAATAATAAATCATGTTGTGGCGGAAGCGAACGGAATCCTGAGATTTATTGGCAGAACACGTAGATTATGCAATTGACCGCCTACACTACGTTTGTCTGTCCTCTTCTGGGATACTGCTGCGAGGTGTGGGATTCGCATAGCACTGACGGCGGACATCGAGAAAGCTTAAGGACAGCTCCATTTGTGTTATCGCGAAGTAGGGGAGAGAATCTCACGGATGTGATACCCGAACTGGGGTAGCAGTCATTGAATCAAGACGTTTCTCGTTGGGCCAGGATTTTCTCGTGCTATATTAATCACCATCTTTCTCCTTTGAATGCAAAAATATTTTGTTAACGTCCACCTACATAGGAAGAATGCGTCAAATGGCTCTGAGCAATATGGGACTCAACTGCTGAGGTCATAAGTCCCCTAGAACTTAGAACTACTTCAACCTAACCAAACTAAGGATATCGCACGCATCCATGCCGAGGCAGGATTCCAACCAGCGACCGTAGCGTTCGCGCGGTTCCAGACTGTAGCGCCTAGAACCGCTCGGCCACTCCGGCCGGCTATATAGGGAGAAATGATCATCATAATAAAACATCACAATAAAAGAAGTCAAAGATCGCAAAGAAAGATTTAAGTATTCGATTTTCCCGCACGCTATTAGAGAGTGGAACGGTAAGGAAACTGCTCGAAGTTGAGTCGATGAACCCTCTGCTAGGCGCTTAATTGTGGACTGCAGAGTAATCATGAGGATGTCCTACCTTACATAGTTCACCTAAGGTTATATGGACTTGGAACGCAGCTTTTGAAATACTTGTACTTGATAGTTTATCTGTTAGTTGTTAGTTGCTGTTCTACAGCTACCACAGGAAACCCTTAACATTTAAAAAATGCCCCATTAAGAATACTAAACTCTTGTCACGTATCCTCTGGCCATCCATGTCTGTGCTAGACAGCCTACAGCTGAAAGCACAAATCAGCTGTACTTACACTCCTGCTTTTCATCTTTGGACTTGAAAATCGCAGCACTGCACTTTGTTTGTGTGAATGCGTGTTGGCGGGCTCGTTCGCCATTGCCATTAATGTGAGTGCTCAAAATGCGCCATAAATTATCCGAAAAAAGGTAAAACCCTGCATAAACGCCGAAATGTTTCCGATTTCCGAAGTCATAAAAGCTATATCACGCGGCTCGTCCACACACCCACGCCACAGCAGCACATAACAATAAATATTTTAGCACACCCCCACAGTATGAATAAAAATTCACGCAGCCGCCATTAGCAACAAAACGAGTAATTTTACTGATATGAATTACGCAAACGCTTGTTCGCTTGATGTAAATTTTCATTCTGTTGCACAACCCAAATAAACCATTCCGCAAGAGTGTTTTCAGAGTCACAAAATGAGCTGCTGTCAGTAGAGGCGAAAACTTGTTTTTCGCTGCGGCCATCGGCCTCTACATTTGGGGCAGAATCGACACACATGAGTAATAGGGTATGCTGAGCGGTCTAGTCCCGGGAGAGCCGCCCAAAAGTTGCAAACGTCAGCACCGTCAAAAGCCGTACTTCAGATCAAATGCTTTTTGGCTTAGTTTACATTGAAAGCGATGAATTTTTTATAACAGGTGAAGTGAATTATTTATTCGAGCAGTTGATTACTGTTTTGCCGGTCTACAACAGCCAAATTTTGTGGAAATTATTAGCGGCAAACAAATGTCGAACAACGTTTCACACGTAACGTAATTGCTTGTCTCTCTATCTCTCTCTTTGGCAGCTCTCCCTTGGTCTCTTCTTTTGCTCCCTTTAATCTCATCTCATCTCTCTCTCTCTCTCTCTCTCTCTCTCTCTCTCTCTCTCTCTCTCTCTGTGTGTGTGTGTGTGTGTGTGTGTGTGTGTGTGTGTGTGTGTGTGAGAGAGAGAGAGAGAGAGAGAGAGACGAAATCGATGAAAGGAGACAGCTTCTGGAAATGTTAGAAGGGAGCGAAGTGCCAGGGAGTTCAGTGTTGGCAGAAGCTAATACTATCTTCTACCAGGGATTAGTGATTGTCTGTTAAGCTAGACCCCTGATTATCGCATTCATACCTCATGATAGTTTAGGGATGTGTAGTGCAAGCTTTTCAGCGTTCCACAAATTTAGGTTTTGACGCAAGTATACTCTTGTTGTAGTGAAAGAACACCGAATATTCTGGAATTACTTTGGTCACTGATTGCAACTATTAATTCCGAAACGTGGCACAGAAGAGTACCGTACATTACCTTGTCCTGTGGAACACAAGACTATCTATCGTACATCGCACTCTCCCCCATTCGGATCTCAGGGACGGGGCTTACAACCAAGAAGTGCTGCTTACATTGCCTCCCAAACTTTTAATGAAGATAAGGAACAGCAGGGGGCCTATAACACTACATTGGGGAACGCCAGAAATCACTTCTGCTTCACTGGATCACTTTCCATCAGCAGCTGTGAACTGTGACATCTGACGGGAAATAACAGTCACATAACTGAGACGATATTCCATAAACACGCAGTTTGGCTGCAAGCTGCTTGTGAGGTACAGTTTCAAAAGCCTTCTGGAAATACAGAAGTGAGGAATAAATTTTAAACCCGTTGTCAACAGTACGCAGCACTTCTTATGAGTTAAGAGCTGGTTGTGTTTCACAAGAACGACGTTTTCTAAATTAACTGTTTGTCAATAGACCGTTCTCTTATAGGTAATTCGTAATGTACGAATACAACATATGTTCCAAAATCCTGCTGCATATCGACGTTACTGATATGGGCCTGTAATTTAGTGGATTACTCCTATTGCCTTTCTTGAATGTTGGTGTGCCCAATGCTGTTTTGCAGTCTTTGGGTACAGATGTGCCGCCGAGCGAGCAGTAGTGTATGCTTGTTAAGTATGTAGCAGCACGTGTGCCTCAGGATATTCTGAAAGGGACCAACTGGAATACAGTGAGGAACGAAGACTTGCTTTTATTAAGTTGCTTGCTTTTATTAAGTTTTATTAAATTTTATTAAATTTTATTAAGTTGTTTCACTACTCCAAGGATATCTACTACGTTAATCATGTTGTTCTTGATTCGAATCCTGGAATATCTACTTCGTCTTCTTGGGTGAAGGAATTTCGGAGGCTGTGTTGTTTAGCAACTCTGTTTTAGCAACACTCTCATCGACAGTATTTCTATTGATATCGCGCTGAGAAGGCATTGACTGTGTCTTGCCATTAACATACTATACATACGACCAGAATCTCTTTGGACTTTTTGCCACCTATCGAGACAAACTTTCGTTCTGGAAACTATTATAAGAATCTCACAATTAAGTCCGTGCTACATTTTCAGCTTCTGTAAAAGACTACCAAAGTTGAGGACTTTTTGTTCGTTTGAATTTCGGATGCATTTTTCGTTGTTTCTGCGACCTGTTTTGTGCACCAAGGTAATCGGCTCCGTCGTTTGTTAATTTATTTGGTATAAATCTCTCAATTTCTGACGACAACATTTCTTTTAATGAAGGCCACAAATGGTCTACACCTACAGTGTTAATTTGGAGGGAATGGAGATTGTCTCTCAGAAAGGCGTCAAGCGATTTTTCATCTGGATTTCTCAATAGGTGTTTTTCGTTTATTTTTGGAGGATTTGGGAGTTACAGTATTCAGTTTCGCTTCGGCAACCCTGTACACCTTTCGATGCTCTTTACTAGGTCAGGATCATTTGTTGCTAAGAGATCAACTGTGTTTCCACAACCATTTACTGTTCGAGTGGGCTCATGAGTTAACTGCTCTAAATAATTTTCGGAGAACGCGTTTAGCACAATTTCGGAAGATATTTTATACATACCGCCGGATTTAATCATGGATATTCACCAACATATCGAGGGTGAATTGAAGTCACCATGAACTATAATTATCTGAGTCGGGTACGTGTTTGAAATTACTGAAGTTTTCTTTGAACCTTTAACCAACTGTATCATCTGTGTTGGAAGGTCGATAAAAGGATCCCGTCATTATTTTATTCCAGTTGCCAAGAATGACATCTACCCATACTAGCAGACAGAAACTATCTACTTTAATTTCGCTAGAACATAAATTACTTCTAACAGCAACAAACACGCCACCGCGAACTGTGTCAGGCTGTCCTTTCCGAACACTGTTAGAAGTTTCGCCTGAACTTACCTCTGCCTTAGGTAGCTTTCAGTATCCATATCGATTTTGCCCTCAGTGCTTTCTATTAGCGCTTGGATCTCTGGTACTTTCCTAACATAGCTGCGACCGTTTACAGTTGTTATACTGATGGTCCTTGATCTACATTCTTCCAGTGTTTGACCTGCACTCTTTGAGACCTAAGTCCTTTCTGTGTTTCCCCGAGACCCTCTAACCTCACCCCAGTCCATTCACGTCACACAGCCCTTGCTACGGGTGTAGCCGCCTCCTGCGTGTAATGGAATCCTGAACCAGGAGACATTAATAGTAGTAAGTGACGGGTCGTGCTTGGTCGTCTTTTTTCTCACTGTTTTGCATAATACTGCATTGGCAGTCTCACTTGTAACATGGATATTGTACTCTAGTACAAAGCCGTCGGGCCTTCTCTCGTTCACTAAATAGCTTGAAAGCATCAGGAGCAGGCCTATGGTCACATTTTTACATTTTCGCGTTGTCAGATTCTATATATTGACCAATACCAGTATTCTGGAACTGGTTAGCTGAGATACTTCTGATAGCTGCTGCCATGGCTGTGACAGGACAGAACATTCTGATATATCCAGAAGACCACTTGTGGGTTGCTGTGACGGTGAGTCATCAGTAAATCGAACACCTGAACATTCTAGACCAGCATTTTCACTAGTACACCATGAGAAAAGAAAACAATATGTATATTTAACACGTAGGATATTATTAATGATAAATAATTGTAATAATACTAATAAAGGAATGGACAATTATATAATATTCTCTTTATTGTCTGATCTCTGGTGGAATTTAATGGTGATCCTTTCAAAATAGAGTACAGACCTCGAATTAATGACGAAACACACAACTGGGCTGATAAAAAGGAGGAGGGTAGGAAGAATCTGATTCCTACTGGCCCATGGGCTTCATATGTGCCAAAAGGAGGAGTTGCAGTGACCTTGGCATAATATAGCAATGGATCCTTAGTCCTCCAATTGGTACTATGCTTCGGTGACCTCGGCACACGTAAGGGGGTGGGAGGGGGGGTAGGAGGGGGGAGGAAGGAGGAGGTCTTATGTTGAGATAAGGAGAATAATTTACCCTTTATGCCAATACCAGTACAGCTCTACTTAGCAAAAGAGCTTTACTATGGCTTGAAAACAATAGAGTAACATAAAATAATGGCTTAAAATGTATATTTTTATGTTCAAAAGGGTATTTAGTATGCGGGTTCCGTAAAAGAGAGAATATGAACTATTCAGGGTAACTGGGGTTCTCTGAACAGTTTGTGTAAAAATGTGAAGTAACCACTTGGAGAAGCATAAAACATGTGCCAAATTTATTATACATAGAGTATCCCTTAGAAGTGAAAAACAAATGTCGTTTACATATAAACTGTAGATATATAAAGAAACCAGTTAACACCTACCCCATCCACACACTCACCGACTCCCAAGTCCTGTCTCCTGAACTACGTGTTAAACAATTATATAACTTTGCAGGTGCATTTAGTGGTATAAGCGAATACCGTCTCCGAAATGTGTGAGGAACAGAGGTTGCAGTAAGAAAGTACGCTAATAAACTAAAACGGAATTCCTAGTGTTGAAGTTTTAGTGCACGAACGCCAGTGAAAATTTAGTAAGCGATAAACTTAATTCCTTTCGTTATTTTGTGTGTGGAGGGTGGAATGTTTGCGTCACCGAAAGACCCGTTCAAAAAAGTTTAAAAATGCGTTGAAAAATTCGTTATAATATCGTCTGAGTAATTTTTGCACTACTATTTACACTGCCCCATAACATATACAAAGATTTAAGCTGTAATATGTGACTTATTTTGTTAAATCATTACTGTAAGATTACCTCTCTTAACGCGTAGGTTATGAAACCATTTGAAATTTTTAAATTCGGTCCATAATTGCAAGAAATACTGGAAATCAATTTTTGTTGTTCCTGAAAACTGTTAAACAACCTGAAATTGGAACCGTGCACACGCCAAAATATTGAATAAATCTGCAACGTCTGTGTTGGAATAATGTCACTAGATAGCTGTGACGGTTTTGTAAACTTTGCAAACAGTAAGTCTGTTGAGCTGTAGCGTAACAAATAGATACTCGTGACTACAGGTAAGTCGCATCAGTTTTAAGAGTGATTTAGTTTGTTAATGCACGAAATGTAGTAGTAATCAATGTCATAAATATACGTATTTTTGAAAACTGCGGCAGTGTTGCTTTATTATTGATTATACTGA
Organism: Schistocerca nitens; assembly: GCF_023898315.1. Classification (NCBI taxonomy): domain Eukaryota; kingdom Metazoa; phylum Arthropoda; class Insecta; order Orthoptera; family Acrididae; genus Schistocerca; species Schistocerca nitens. The sequence continues at coordinate 313,469,730 of NC_064621.1, read as the reverse complement.
CCTCAGAACCAAATGTGTTACCTGATGGTGGAGAACGCATGAAAATCACCTCATATCACATTACAATCATTCGGTCATGCCATTATAGCCAAGAATCTGTATCTATTGTAATATTATAAATGCGAAGTGACTTTCTTACGCTTTCACGACTAATTCACAGAACCGATTTTTGTGAAATTTAGTTTGGAGATAGCTTTAGCAGTGAGAAAGAACACTTTATAAAGTGTGTAGTTCAAGATATTTATTAATTTGTAGAATATAAAGTGAAATATGGAACAATAATTACAAGCCGGCCGAAGTGGCCGTGCGGTTAAAGGCGCTGCAGTCTGGAACCGCAAGACCGCTACGGTCGCAGGTTCGAATCCTGCCTCGGGCATTGATGTTTGTGATGTCCGTAAGTTAGTTAGGTTTAACTAGTTCTAAGTTCTAAGGGACTAATGATCTCAGAAGTTGAGTCCCATAGTGCTCAGAGCCATTTGAACCATTTGAGCCAATAATTACTCTCTGGAAAATCTATTTATTCTTTGACATTTGAACCATATCACATTTGTGAAAATGATTTTCTTGTTAGATATGCTCCATGCGCTGTGATTCGATGTAATGAAACCAATGCTTATACAATCCTGAATGTGTTTAATCCTTACTGCGATACCATTATTTAGTCACAAGCCCATCACATTGTACCCACTGAGCATCACACATCTCTTATGGCTGCTGAGAGACTGGAAGACACACAACAATGGTGTCATTTAATTACTGTGTGACAGAGATGTCTGTCTTACACATGAGGGCATCTAATGATATTACATGTAAAAATAGAAAATTGTCCTGCAGTGAACAAATTATTTATTTACTTGCTAATGATTTTACAAAATAAGTATTTTATGTCAGTACCATCAGTGCCACTCATCATTACAAAACTACACTGACAACAGCACTTGACCTCGCGATTATGTTTCCCCTCCACTTGGGACTGAGTGTGTGTGTTGTCATCATCATCATCATCTTATCAACCTCGACACACCAGTCACTGAAGTGCTGGCAAATAAGACGACTTGCACCAAGTGGCCAAACATCCCGAATGAGATCTCCCAGCCAGTAAAGCCATATACAAATGTCATTTCATTTTATTGATATGTGAGCACAGCCACAGGTAACAACAAGAGCACAATGTTTATACAGTCTTCATCATGGTTAATCCACATTTCTCTTCTAATGCTATTAATTGCGAGATGTGAGTGGAGCCACGGGTAACAGTCTTCTTACAGTTAACTCATTTATGTCTTCTTTGTCTACCCAAATTAAGAACTAAAGGCAAACATCGTAAATTTTTTTGTTAAAAACCTAATGTAGTTAATTATGACCGTTTATATCGTCTCGTGGAATACTGATTTATGTTCCTGGAATCACCAATAGGTACAGATTTGGAATAAATGAGGTTTAGACCTTGATCAATGGTGGGCAGTCCCAGGTGGCTGAAATTTTTCATCTTTCGCCGTATGTGTGTCGAGTCCATCACAACACGTTTTTTTCGTGACAGAGAGTGAATTTGGACCTTGGAGAAGACTAACGGTCCCTGCGACCTCCCGCTTGTCAGAGGCAGCATAAACGGTTTTTCTATCCTGTGGACAGCCCCGTCCAGACCGCCTGCAGTTTTCGGCCACCGCTCCGCGGGAAAGTCGCAAGCCATCGTTACAGTAGAAGAGCGCCATAAAATGGCCACTTTAAGACTGCACCGTGCTCAATACTCGAGTGGTCAACCACTGGGCAAGACGGTGAGTGCCATCCAGAGCCTTCACCTGAAGATCTGTGACTCGGTACATTCATATAATCATAGCGTTAGTAATTCAGACACAGTACCTACCATGTGTCAGGTGAGCAGATAGATTCCGTCTTACAGCTTTTGGAAACGCAGTTGACAGCATACCATATTGTAGATTAATTACTAACCAAGATACGTTCATACGGAGTACTTTTACACATAAGCAATTGGCTTGATAATTATTTTTATTGGTATCCAGCTGGCACACTGAAGAGACGATGTTCAACAGAACGGAAGTAGCATCTGGAAGCCTCACAGGGTCTTCCTCAATACCCTCAGTGTACATAGTGGAGTTTCCAGATAGGGCCAGCAACGTTACCAAATTGCTCAGTGACGATGGTGTAGTGTGCAAAAGAGTATCGTAGCTTCACGATCTTGCGGAAAAACAGAACCCTAGGACTAACATTCCACATCATGTGATGAATAGTATCACTTTGTAACATTTTAAAAGCGATTCGTATCGCCCATGTTTGAAATTGGATCAATTGTGTTTATAAAGCAGTGAAAGTCAGTTTTTTTTAATAATTATTTGGAATATTCACAACGAAGGAGGTTAGGAGAAAGACGATCAGTGTGCTTAATGTTCCCATTGTAGCCAAAAACTATCAGGTAGATAGATTTTATACTTTTGCTTCTAGATAAAAAGTTATTTAGAGTTTACAGGCAGCGTCTGACACTGCGTTCACGATCAACAGCCGCGTTAAATTAAGAATGAACTCGCAAATGGCGATAATGGTTCTGCGTCAGTTGCAGAATGCCGGTCAGTCCCAAATTTTCATTTGTTCTGAAATATTCTGCAGCTGACACGGAACCATAATCACAATCTACGAGGTCATTCTTGTTTGGAGCTCCCGAGAGAAAAAGGACAATCTGTATGTAGATAAGTAGCAAACCAATGTCATAATAATGGTTTTTTTCCAAACAATGAAGAGCGTTGTCTACAAAAAGGCAGTTACATGAATCTGTGTTTATAATTCAGCTGTATTTTGTCATGTTGTACGGTTTATTATTGTCTACTCTGTAAATGCGTTGTCACTGTATTTGTGGCTTTGTAGCAACATAAAATGTTTATATAAAAAAAGAAAACAGCCAATCACCTAAACACATTTGAATATGTAAATAGTATAATTCTTCTTGACTCGTTCCTTTGATCGAGCTGCTTGTGTTCTGTGTCTTCAAGGTGGGAAAGTGGTATTAGCTCGGAATTTATAGAACCCAATTAGCGAATGGAATAGCACATTAACTTGTTATTATTGTGACGAAGTAACCACCGACAAACAATGCAGGTTGGCGTACATGTACGTGTAGATATACATGTCTCCGGAAGCTGGATTGCAATCATCCTTTATTCTGAGCAGTACTGCTCTTACCGTAGTCTCTGCAGCTGTGTTTGTGTACTACTGTTATACAATTGTTTCCTACGAATCCTCTCTCCTCTGGCAAGTGGCAAGTGGCCACGGAAGCTTCGTACTAGTTCGCACGTCCAAGCGCCAAGCAAGTGGTCATTTGATATATTTATCAGTTGAAATTAATGGTGAAGAAGTAGATTCATACCGAGGTACAGGGCAGAAGGAGAGTGAAAGAATTGGCTCCATTGCATGTATCGTACTTTACAATAATTGACAAATGACAAACTACATTAAAAGAAACTTCCTGGCAGATTAAAACTGTGTGCCCGACCGAGACTCGAACTCGGGACCTTTGCCTTTCGCGGGCGAGTGCTCTACCAACTGAGCTACCGAAGCACGACTCACGCCCGGTACTCACAGCTTTACTTCTGCCAGTATCTCGTCTCCTACCTTCCAAACTTTACAGAAGCTCTCCTGCTAAACCTTGCAGAACTAGCACTCCTGAAAGAAAGGATATAGCGGAGACATGGCTTAGCCACAGCCTGGGCTAAGGCTGTGGCTAAGCCATGTCTCCGCTATATCCTTTCTTTCAGGAGTGCTAGTTCTGCAAGGTTTCGCAGGAGAGCTTCTGTAAAGTTTGGAAGGTAGGAGACGAGATACTGGCAGAAGTAAAGCTGTGAGTACCGGGCGTGAGTCGTGCTTCGGTAGCTCAGTTGGTAGAGCACTCGCCCGCGAAAGGCAAAGGTCCCGAGTTCGAGTCTCGGTCGGGCACACAGTTTTAATCTGCCAGGAAGTTTCATATCAGCGCACACTCCGCTGCAGAGTGAAAATCTCATTCTGGATACATTAAAAGACTTCACTATCATCTCAAAAATATCTGAACACGTATTAGTGGACATTAATCTGAAGTCTTTCCACTGTTCCCCTTCACGACAGATCGGCGGGGGATACTTTCAACGCCGGCCGGAGTGGTCGAACGGTTCTAGGCGCTACAGTCTGGAACCGCGCGACCGCAACGGTCGCAGGTTCGACTCGAGCATGGATGTGTGTGATGTCCTTAGGTTAGTTAGGTTTAAGTAGTTCTAAGGTCTAGGGGGACTGATGACCTTAGAAGTTAAGTCCCATAGTGCTCAGAGCCATTTGAACCATTTGATACTTTCAACGAACTTCAGGTTGAAGATCAATGGTAGTAATAGCATAATCTGGAAACTGATCAGCACAACGTGGGTAGTTGAACCACCGTATGTGAAAACTACAGCTTATGAATGTCCTTCACTGATGAGTATCATAGCTCACTGTGAATTAAATCAGCCAACACAGTAGACTGATTACTAAACGAAAGCTGCACATTAATACACCGACAGGAAAAATTCCCCAACAAGAAGTAATTAGTGTAGAGTAAGGAAATTTCTGGAATACATTAGTCGGTGTAATATATTTAAGTGATTAACGTTGCAAGTTCACTGGTATACACGAAAAAAGCCATTGAAAATGTGAAATGCTGGTACATAAATAACTGATATAACCGCCGGAGTGTGTTGCAACGTACAGGTCCACGATGCCAGTTTGTGGGGTGGAGTTCCGTGCCTGGTCGGTCAATACCGGGATGGCTAACGCTGGTCGTGGATGACGCTGGTGTTGTCGTCCAGTGATTTCCCATGGATGCTCGACTCTGGACAGATCTAGCTATAGATCAAGCAAAGTAAACATATCGATTCTCTGTAGAGCATGTAGGGTTACAATGGCCGTATGTGGGCGAGCTGCATCCTGGTTGAAAACACCCCTTGGAATGCAGTTCATGAACGGCACCACAACAGGTCGAATCACCAAACTAACGTATACATTTGCAGTCAGAGTGCGTTGGATAAGAAAGAGAGTGCTCCTGCTGCCATTCGAAGTAGCATCCTATTCCACAACTCCGTGTAGATCCAGTGTATCTAGGTCACATGTAGGTTGGTTTCAGGTGTTCAATTTGTCTCCTTGTAATCAACACACTGCCATTTCTGGCACCGACGCACAACCGGATTTCATTAGAAAGCGCAATAAATCTCCAACCTGCTCTCCAGTAAACTCTGACCAGACAGCAAGTTTCGTTGTGCCACTGTGGTACCAGTTGTTGCTCGAACTGTAACTGCAGCTGCAGTACAATGCGCCACAACCACACGCTACATACGACGGTCTTCCCCCACTGTAGTGCCACGTGAGCGTCCAGAGCCTGATTTCTTTGAGACTGTACTGCTGGCAGCAGTCATGTACAGTGGCTACATGCCCGCCAAGTCTTTCTGCATTTTCACAGAAGGAACATCCAGCTTCTTTTAGTCTTATTACACAACTTCGTTCTGATTGCGTGACGTGCTGATAATATTCTTCAATGCCTCAAAGGCTACTAACGCTGACGACCGTTACAGCACGCATTTAAAGAAAATCTGATCTGCATCCTGACAGTGGCGCTATTAGCGCCGCTCGTAGGCGAATGGCGTGCAATTTAAATAGACGTCACCTGCAAGGTATACAAACATGCCTACCATCTTTCCTTTGTCTCGTATAATGTCTTCTTTCTGTTGTGATTTTTTTTTTTTTTCGTCAGTGTAAGCGGAGAACTACGATCCTCCTCAGCGGTGCGACGTAGAACGTCCTCTATTTGGGAGAGAAGCTGTCGCCTACAAGAAGAGATCATAGATGTCTATTTCCAGAGTTCATGTTATACAAGCAGACCCTTCAAGACTTTAGTCCAGACGTAATATCATTGCATCAGTTGCTGACCTTAAGGAACACGGCGCATGTTTGTTGGAGTGGTGGATAAAAATCCTTATATCCTATCATCAGGAAAGCTCTCAGTTGGTTACAAGGAGAGTTGCACTGGATGAAAATCTCTGAGGCCTGATGTTCCTAGTTGCCAAAACTCTGTAATTTGGTGTTCCATGACATTCCAGGACCCTGCGAATGTGGTTGCAATCCAAAAAGTGACGTATCTATATGAAGGGCTTGTTTAAATAGCAGTACAAGTCCATTTTTGTTCATTTTGAGATACAGAGGCCTAATGTTAAATGAGCGCTGAAAAATCTGCAGTTGAGATACCAGAAATATTCAAGCATATGGCTTCTTGCTAGAGATGAACCTTTCTTCCTGTTTGTTTGGATCATTAATTTCAGAAGCATTATAGGCAGAAAACAGGAGGTAATGGACTTGTACCACTATTAAAATTAGCCCTTCATATCTACATCTAGATTTACATACATAATCTGCAAGCGACTGTACTGGACGTGACGGAGGGTGCCCTGTACCACTCCTAGTCATTTCCTTTCCTCTTCCAATCGCAAAGAGAACGAGGGTAAAACGACTCTCTTTATGCGTCTGTATGAGCCCACGATCTTCGTTGTCTTTTTTAGTGAATACTTGCGTTCACAGGGTTCAAAAATCTCGTAACATCTCCGGAGTGGGGAGTAGGATTTCGACCCGAGTTAGTCACGTTCTGCGGAACAATGAAAAGAGGGCAGAGGTGTACACGTTGCGACGCCAGATCGAGCAGATATTGCCAATAGTTTAGGTAGTGAAAAACACAATTTCCGCCTCACGAAAGTTCAGGGCAGTTTCCGCCTGCCGATTCAGACACGGCCAGAATAGTATTGAGGTTTACCGGTCCGCATAACGTTGACGCACCGCCACCACACGCCACTTCCGACCACAGCAGCCGCCGACAAAGCTCGGTAAATATCGCATTTCTCAGGCGCTCAATGAGGGAGTCACTAACTTGTTTGTGCACTCCATTTCTATTGAAGATTGGAGTTGTTTTGTGTATTTTTTTCTCATATCATTGTGTCCATTCTAGCAACTTATCACGTGTGTGTTGATAGGGCTTAAAAATCGAGAAAAGTTTCGGTAAATATACGAAATTGCCCAGCTAAAATAGCACAGACTATAAGGCATATTGAAGTGTGTTGAGTGTAATGTTTTGGAAGGTAAATTGTTTTGTGAGTAGTGTACTGTAAGCTATGCTAGGGGTTCTCTTCTCATGTAGGAATGCTTTAGAATGGTTATACGTTCATTATTTATCACGATTAATTTCATTCAGTTTGTCATTGGCAGTATATTCCTAATTATAGAGGATTTTCCAATCCCACCAACTGTGCACTTGAAACCAACGTGCATGGTGATTCTGTCGTAGAAAGATTCAGTACAAGTAACAGTTGTTTGTATGTTCTAGAGTAGAGGCTACCCGTTCCTCACTGACATATTTTAGGGCATGTATGACGGCTATTATTCTGATGTCTAATCTTGACTTCATCCGGGATCTCCTTATCTAGCAGGGCATGGGTTCACAGGCACATTAGTTCTGCCAGATATCTCCGTGCGTGGGAAGTGGTAAGGACGGGTCGTAACAACTGGGGAAGTACGTTAGATAGATTTTGTTTGAACTGTTTGTCTAGCGATCCGAGGACGTGGAATTCCTAGACTCCACATATTTGACGACGAGCGTCGAGACATAATATAAAGGCCCTACCAGTATCAGGATTTTGAACTAAGAGGTTGCTGGGGTTCAACACCTTCAAGATAATACAGGGGCGTACAAATCAAAAGGACAATTAGCCGGAAATGCTCGCTCCCTGACCTTTGCCTGGGTTGAAATTCTGAACAAATGTCTTAGCTCTGACCTTGGCTTGAAATGGTTTTGTGCCACGATCATTTTTGTCGTCAGTAAGGTAATTCAGTATTCTTCATGGCCCTGTCACAATTCTGTTTAATTATGTCTGGACTAATCACATCGGGCAAACGGTCGTTAATACACCATAAGTTAACCAACGGAGAATTAAATGGTGAAAGGCACATCCCTAGGACCCTCATTCTAAGCCGAGTTGAAGGAAAAATTGATCCACTGGACGGAATTATCCCACTTGGTCTGGCACTTAGCATCACAGATGATGAAGGCGGCCTTCTGTTTCCTATGTATCTTTTCAGCAATGGAGTATCAATCTGCTTAATGGCATTGCTCAATTAGAAACGCTTAAACTCCTTGATTACAAAGACTGGAGCATTATCACTGACCAGCGCTTTGGAAGGCTCAAACAAGGAAAATGTCGTAGAAGTATGATAAATGGCGCCAGAAGCTGTGGCTGTCCTAGTCGGAAGAAACCAAGGAAAAGGGAAAAAGGAGTCAACAACCACCAAAATATGTTTCCTTAATCAAGAAATAACTTGTCCATGCGGCGGAACTGCTAGCGTTAAGAATGTAGCAATCCCTTATGGGAGTTGGAATTAGGTTTTCCTATCTTACATAGCTCACACTCCCACACCAAGCGTCCGACATCTTTATAGCCCAGTAACAGGCGCCAGACTTTAGAGGTGGTTTCATGAACGCCTGAATGCTCTCCCAACAATGAAACATGAAAGCACTGGAGGACCATAGGGAAAAGTTCTACAGGTAAACAGATCCTAACTTGATTCGGCCTACAGCCTTGTGGCAAAGAATGTCCTTCCTTAACAAATAGCCTGGAAGCTGATAAGCTGGCAAGACCTGTTTGCTAATAAGAGCTAAGGGGGGAGGGGGGGTCGTTGTCTTGCTTAGACTTAAGATCTGCGAAAATCTGGGGGTCCTCAGCAGGGATGCCACGTGCAGGGGCACCAGAGAAAGAACAGTATTGAGGGACAAACTCACTATCCTCCTCGAACATGCGACTAAGAGCACGCGTGACCAAGTTAGCGAAGCCTCTAATACACTACTCCATCAAACAAAGGTGGACAAGCAACCATACAACTGGCAATCTTCACAGTCTTCCTAGAACGTGATAAAACACAACTTAATTCCTGATAGTCTCCAGGTTAAACTCTGTATGTTGAAGATAAAACGTGAATTTTTCTTGGGCAAAGAACACGACCATGGTTTCACACTCATAAACCAAGTTCTTGAGCTCTAACCTAGACAATTTTGTGGAGACATAAGGAAGGGCAAACCGCTCCCTTAAAATCTCCTGGAGAAGTTCTGCCGAAATCTTCGCGTTGGACGCATAGTTTGAACGACAAATTTCTTAACGAAATCAAGAATGGCCAACACCGGGAGATTACTCAAGACAGTCTTACTGGAACGCTAACAGTCTGACACTACAGCTTTCTCACACCTATCTGCAAGCTTGCTATGTGATAAAGAGACAACCTTTAAACAATTAGTAAACACAATAAATAAAAGTTGTTACAAGGCAGTGTAGTTATACATGTATAAATTCCAGAACAACAGCAGGATAGGACTAGCAAATGGATTTAAGGAAAGCTCTAGTTTAACAATAGTTAGAGTGTTTAATGTTTTTACCAAGTAGCGAGTAAAATGCCATTAAAGAAATATCGTTACGAATACATTGATAAGCGCTCAGAACAGATACAGAATAAGATCAAAAAGCAATTATTGGCCATCACAAGAACTCGAGTGAGTAATTCAGTTTATTCTGACAATGAAATAATTGACAAGGAAGCACAATCAATTGGAAATGAAGTCACATGCTTCCTGACAGAGCGTAGTGGAGACCTGCACCGCCGTATTAGGCAAGGTCCTAATGGAGGTGGTTTGCTGTTGCCATCCTCCGTAATGATGATGATTGTGTGATGATGATGATGAAGACAACCGCACCCAGTCATCTCAGGGCAGGTGAAAATTCCTAACCAAGCCGAGAATCGAACCCAGGACCCCGTGCTCAGGAAGCGAGAACGCTACTGCGAGACCACGAGCGGCGAACCACAATCAATTACAACAAATGTTTTAAACATAGCTGCACAACAGCAACGGTTCCACGTAATAAAATTATAAACAGCCGACCAGTTGCAATGGATAAAGAATTCTTTACCTAGGTTTTGACAAATATAAATTTGTCTTATTCAGAAGGTGGCCTAAGGACAATGAACATCATAGCTTACATTAGAAAAGAATTAAACTTAAGCTAAGAATAAATTTTAACACAAATTAGAGAGCTCTTGCATTACAGACATATGATAACGACAACTGGTACTTACAATTTTACATTAGTAAGGACTAATGTGCCATCGCCGTTTTTACAAATGTCGGCATAGATCGATTTGTCAAAAATGAAATATAGCCCTAGAATTAGGGTTTGTCACGTAAACATAAAATAGTACATGGATCGTGCACAGCTCACAACCGACTGAGTGTAATCGGCCAGCGTAGTTACTCTGAAACCAGGGCAGGTGGCGCTCGTGGCGAGAAACATGTGCCAATTGGTGTACAAAGGCAACCTGTAAATTATCAGTATTAACAACGTCCTTAGGTAAAGTAACAATAAAAAATGAAGGCAATTAACAATCCCGTTATAAAAGTATGGGAGCATTGGTACAAGTATTGTAGTTATACATGGAAAAAGCAGGTGGCGCTTACGCCGAGAAAATTACGCCCAATGGCATATACAGCCAAAATATAAAAATCCCATTACTCTATTAGTGAAGCCCACAAACGGTATATATGTCAGAACTTTAAAAATGAGAATAACGGCTCTTGTCAAGAAAGAATTACGAACACTGGTACACAATCCTGTTAATACACATTCGCAGGGAAACCAAAAGTAAAGCCTGCACCCCAAATTAATATAACGATCACCAATTTAGGATGAAATAAAGCAAAAAACTGAAGTTAGATATCTCGGCGGAGAACTGTCTAAGACACAGGACGCAAGACTAGAAAGAAACCGTCACAATGGGGCAACCATGCCACAGTGAGTCAACACAAGCTGCACTTGTAACTGTCACTCGCTCCCGGCGCCCGCCTCGCACAAGTACACAACGGCCAGCACCGCCACAAGAGACAGAAAGCCACTATTAGTTCCGCCTCAAGAATAAATATAAATGTCAAAGGAACATAAGTGGAAGCACTTGACCTAATAATATCGATATTCAATAAAAAATGGGTGCGACCGGAATAACATAATGAAATGCCCATTCTTGTTTGCCTCCAATCCCTAGTAGCACCAAATTACCAGAGATTCTGTAGAGAAATAACAAACAATACAATAAATAATCCAAATGACTATTAAATTTACATAAAGACGTGCCTGAAAGTCCTGAACTCGTATAACAATACTTAAACTAAAAACTGGAAGGACAATGGCATGGGCAGGAAGCCCACACCGTCGAGTTTAACTTAAACAATACAAGTACAGTAACATGACTGACATGGGAACAAACATGCACCAGCACATCTAAAACATAGTTCAGTAACATACATCATTAAAATATGTAATGACCATAATACTAGAGAACCTAAATAAGGTTTCATTTTATCGTCTCTAGAAGAACAGTTTAAACTTATAAGGTATTTAAACCGGTAACTGAAATGAGCAAGCCCTTCCAGGGATCACACAATTAAATATCACACAGCCATAGCTGTATTGGCCGGAGGCAAGGATAGAATTTTTACCCGAACGGAATATAACCTTACTGATTCAGATTTTGGAGCCGGATCTAGTACTGTCCGTGGATCAGTCCATCACCGACCAAGAGAGCCGCAGCCCATTAATGCAGATGGTGCAACATGTCACACGTTGCCGGGCGAAGTGGAAGTGCGCTACAGTCTGGAACCGCGAGACCGCTACGGTCGCAGGTTCGAATCCTGCCTCGGGCATGGATGTGTGTGATGTCCTTAGGTTAGTTAGGTTTAAGTAGTTCTAGGTTCCAGGGGACTAATGACCTCAGAAGTTGAGTCCCATAGTGCTCAGAGCCATTTTTTTGTCACGCTTTACAGAGGACAGCTGTGAGTGGGCGTCCATCTGAGTGCCATCCTACTGAGTGCCCTAGTGGCCCTGGCTCTGTTATGTATTCGTTTCATGTTTGTAAGTTGGGAGGCCATCAAACAGAAGAAACCATCAACGGTACAAATCCCAGTGGAGTGGATAGCAAAGGCGCGAGGGGAGGAGAGAACTCCACAATTCTTGGTGCCTAGTGTTTAACTAACAGTACAAAATTAGGATTCCTGTGCGTATGGGCGACGCAAAATGCCTGGAGTATCACGAAATATATGTTATTATGAACACTTGTAGAAGGCATATAACAGATTAACTTGCACTTAAGAGAAACCTGTACAAACAAAAATATTTAACGGCAGATAGAAGACGACCGGGTAGCCTGGTCTTCTCACGAGGGAAAACAACGTAGCAGTGTCACCGCCTACGGTACATTTAGCTAGATATTGCAGCAGTGGATTGAAACCGTACCCGTCAGTCGTTCGCGGGACTTTTTATTATAAGTTTCTGCAACGTGAAGTAGCAAAGAATGTGGGGCCAACATGGTGGCAAGACTTGCCGTAGTAGGGTGCTCAGGGGGACTACGAGTAGCTCTTGTAGCAAACTGCCGTCGAAACCAGCGAACTGGCGCTAAACTAATGTGTGTCAATATGTAACTTGAAGAGACGCATTCGCAAAAGGTATGCGCATTGCTGAGTATGAATACGGGACAGTCAAGTAATACCAATGTCTTCAGTATCACGGTTTTCCTTAACGACGGTGCTGTGCTACATTGGCGGCCACCTGGAGCTTCCGACGGAAGACCCGGTTCCAGTCTGTGGCGTGGCCACGGTCCTATCATCTGAGTTCGGAAGCGAGTTGGAGCCAGCCAGAAACTTGGAGAGACCAGGCCTTACAGCAGCACGGTCGACTTTTGCCTAGAAGCAGGAGGGTCGCATCCCCGCTGCCGCGGATTACATCCAACCATCAGCATCCGCCTTGCTGCGTCCCGGGGAGCGAGTCGGCTTGGCGCGAGTGCCGCTTGCATCGGAGGCCGGCGAGTGGCCGTCATCGAAGAGTTTGCTGCCGGAGTACCGTGCCTCGCCGTTGCTGTCACAACTGGTTAACGGGCAACAGGGCTGAGACTTCAGCAAAGCGGAGTGGCCATACTGCCGATTGAACAGAATTCGACGTGGGCGAGATGATTGACATCTGTACCGTCCGAGGCAAAGGGAAACAAAATGTTTTCAGATTGCCCCAGCGTCTCTCTGCAGCCATGAACTTCCCTGTGCTCCTAGCCACAGCCTCCTCCACTCCAGCATCCCCGTACCTGTGGCGACTTTTGTGCCAAAGCCGCAAGGAGAAGATGAAGAGAATGAGATTTTCACTCTACAGCGGAGTGTGCGCTGGTATGAAACTTTCTGGCAGATTAAAACTGTGTGGCGGACCAAGACTCGAACTCGGGACCTTTGCCTTTCGCGGGCCAGTGCTCTGCCATCAGAAGAAGAGATAGCGAAAGTATATGAGGATACTGGACTGGTAATCCAGTACACAAAGGGGTTGAAACTGTACTATTCATGGGGACTTGAAGAGATTGTAGGGGAACGAGTAAGAGAAAAGATTACAGGAGAATATTGTCTTGATAGTTGGAGTCAGAGAGGAGGAATACTAATTGTGTCCTGCAATTAATTTGAGTCAGTAACAGTGAATTCATTGGTATTTGACATTGTCAAATAGGGAGACAGGTGATCTGTTATTTTAAAACGTTTGGGTAAAGATCTTAGGTCAATGTAGGTAAAATTTATTTACCGATTACTAGCTTCTGGTCACTGACGAGCCATTTTTAGATTACTAAAAATTATTAATTAATTCATTGTGCATCAGCCACCAGGCAGTGCACACCGTCATAATCTGTTGAACTGGATCGAGCTTTTTATCATGTACACACTAAAGCTGTCTTGATAGTTGGAGTCAGAGAGGAGGAATACTAATTGTGTCCTGCAATTAATTTGAGTCAGTAACAGTGAATTCATTGGTATTTGACATTGTCAAATAGGGAGACAGGTGATCTGTTATTTTAAAACGTTTGGGTAAAGATCTTAGGTCAAGGTTGGTGAAATTTATTTACCGATTACTAGCTTCTGGTCACTGACGAGCCATTTTTAGATTACTAAAAATTATTAATTAATTCATTGTGCATCAGCCACCAGGCAGTGCACACCGTCATAATCTGTTGAACTGGATCGAGCTTTTTATCATGTACACACTAAAGCAGGTCGTCATTACACGATATGTGAAGCATAGTCACTGATACACTCTCACTGGAGTAATAATTTTTATTGATATGAAGAGGGCTCGTCAATGAGCTGAAACTAGTGCTGAATAAATGAATTTTAGCGATTTTGGTCAAGGACATTTATCCACAAATTTTAATAGGGAATTCAAAAATCACAAGAAGAGGAGGTACACTTTTAAAGGGCCAGGAGATACAAGAAGATTACACTTACACTACATCATTGGAAGGCAGAGATTCCGAAATGAGAAATAGGATTGTAAGGCATACCTAGGAGCAGATCTAGACTCACAGATCACAATTTAATACTGATTAAGAGTAGACTGAAGTTAAACAGGTTAGGCAGGAAGAATGAATGGGCATCGAGGTGGGGTACTGAAATACTAACGACTTTGGAGATGCACCTCAAGCTATTTGTGACTGTAGATAGTACAGCGATAATTAACGGATCAGTAGGCAGTTCTGTTGATGAGGAACGACCATCCTTAAAAAGGGCAATCACAGAAGTCGGAAAGAACACCATATGCACAATGAAGGTAACTCGGGGGAAGCAACAACTAACAGAAGAAATACTCAGTCCATCAACGAAAAGACGAAGCACACAAATTTTTGGGGGAAAATTTAGGAACACAGAAACACAAGTCATTTACGAATTTAAAAAAGAGGAAGTGCAGGAAGCTAAGACGAAATAGCAGCATGAAAAACGTGAATAAATCGAAAAAGAAATGATTGTTGGATGCGCTGACTCAGCATAAAAAAAATCCTTCGGTGAAATCAAAAGCAAAGACGATAAAATTAAACTCAGAGGTAGAGGGTGGATAGGTGGAAACAGTATATTGAACGACATAGTGAGTGGGATGAAGAAAGAACAGGAGTTGATAGGAAACAAATGGTGGATATAGAATTGGAATCAGAATTCAGAAGAGCTTAGGAAGATTTAAAATCAAATAAGGTAGAAGTTATGAATAGCATTCTATTGAAATTTCTAAAATCGTTGGGGGAAGTGCCAACAGAAGGCACTGATGTGTAGAATGTATCAGGCTGACGACATACCATCAAACTTTCGGAAAAAAACATCATCCACACAATTCCATAGACAGAAAGGTCCGACAAGTGCGATAATTATGACATAATCAGCTTAACAGCTTATTCATCTACGTTGCTCACAAGAATGGAAAAGGAAAGTGATGATCTGTTAGACGACGATCAGTTGGCTTTAGGAAAGGTAAAGGCACCAGGGAGGCAATTCTGACGTTGCGGTTGATAATGAAAGAATGACTGAAGGAAAACAAAGATACGTTCATAGGATTTGACAATCTGGAAAAAATCTTTCGACAATGTATAATGGTGCGAGGTTTTCGAATTTCTGAGAAAAGCAAGGGTGCGCTATAGAGAAAGAGATGTAGTATATAACGCGTACAAGAACCGAGAGCGCTCCATATGGCTGGAAGACCATGAACAAAGTGCTCAGAATAGGAATAGGGTGTGAGACCGGCATGTAGTCCTTCACCCCTACTGTTCAATCTATACATCCAAGAAGCAAAGACGGAAGTAAAAGAAAGGTTTACGAACGGGGCTAAAATTCAAGGTGAAAAGATATCGACGGTGAGACTAGCTGATGACAAGAGCAAAAGAATTACAATTTTTGTTCATTTGAGTGAACAGTGTATTAAGTGCCGTACATGGGAGACAGCAAATCGAAGAAAGATAACAGTAATGAGTAGCAGGAAAGAGAATAGCGAGAAATTTTACATGAGTATTGGGGATCAAGATGGCAGTGGAAAACACTGTAGACATACCGCCAATAGCACTGATACGGAATGCCGCTAAGCAGATGGCATAAAGGGCGCTAATGAAATCACCCTTTCCATTTCTTTTTTCTTGACTCGTCAGTCTTCTGACTCGTATGTTGCGACCGCCACTAATTTCTCTCATGTGCCAACTTCTGCATCTCAGGATAACAAGCGACGCATATGTTCTCCATTTAAACGTCTCAACTTCTCAGGATAGCAAGTGAAACATATGATCTCCATTTAAACGTTTCGACGCTGGGTGTAATGACTCTGGTCTCCATCGCAGAGCCGTCAAAGGCGAGCGTGAGGTATGTGTAAAAATAGCTGTGATTATTTTCCTATC
This sequence comes from Schistocerca nitens, assembly GCF_023898315.1. Classification (NCBI taxonomy): domain Eukaryota; kingdom Metazoa; phylum Arthropoda; class Insecta; order Orthoptera; family Acrididae; genus Schistocerca; species Schistocerca nitens. The sequence continues at coordinate 313,453,419 of NC_064621.1, read as the reverse complement.
GTGTTACACGTCCACCATGGCGCTGGGTAGAATTGTGGAGAAATTTGGTGACAATGCGGCATCATTCACACACGTTACACCTCACTTGAACTTCCGAGGTGTGGCGTTTTTCCCACTTGCGCCGACACTTTGCTGTTTGAAGGGTCTCCGAGTCCGAAGATGATATCACAGGGCGCCACGCTTTTGCACCGTTACGAAGAAAGGTTGCAGATATGTTTTAGGCCAATTTAAAATTCAACGGATCGCAAATCCACCTTCATTAATAGTATTTCGCATCAACTCCGTTGTAGGCAAACACCTGTTGTAACCCACAGGAAGACAATTACGAGGTTTCGAAAACTGATACTTTTTTGAACCGTGTAAGATAGTCATTTTAAGGGGGGTAGGACGTCAAACGGGCCGACTTGGAGCAGGAGAGGCATCACATGACATTTTCATTTCCACTGTCTACACCTTCACAAATAAATTCATAAAACTTTGTCAACATGACCACACACAGCAGCGGAAGTTCGAAAACATAACAAAATAAATTCTTTTTATATGCGAAATTTCATCATTTTTTTCACTTACTAATGGCACAGCATTTGTTGGTATAGGTACACTTATCTTCATAAGTAAGAGAGATTCTTAGTGAATTTTGCACAGCATACAAACCACACTCATAGGTGTATGAAACTCTAGAATTTTACAAATCTATTAAAAACTGTGGTAAAAATTGAGGTAATTAATTAGAAAATTTGTGTTTTTTCTAAACATGAAGTTTAAAATATAACATCTCATTCGATAAATTAAATAAATTCTAGAGTTTCAAACATCTGTAAGTATGGTTTGTATGCTGTGCAAAATTCATCGAAGAATCTCTCTAACTTATGAAGAAAAGTGTACCTATAGCAACAAATGCAGCCATTAGTAAGTGAAAGAATGATGAAATTTCACACGTAAAAAAAATTATTTTGCTGTGTTTTGGATCTTCCACTGCAATGAGTGTGAATCCTGAATCCTTCCTGGTGATGCTGACAAAGTTTTATGAATTTATTTGTAAAAGTATAGACAGTGGAAATTAAAATGTCCTGTGATGCCTCTCCTGCTCCAAGTCGGCCCGTTTGACGTCCTACCCCCCTTAAACACTTACCCCAAGAGAAACATTACATTTCAGATATAATTATTTCAATAGTGGTACAAGTCCATTACCTCGACTTTTCTGCCTATAATGCTTCTGAAATTAATGATCCAAACAAACAGAAAGAAAGATTCATCTCTAGCAAGAAGCCATATGCTTGAATATTTGTGGTATCTCAACTGCAGATTTTTCAGTGCTCATTTAACTTTAGGACTCTGTATCTCTAAATGAACAAAAATGGACTTGCACCACTATTGAAATAAGCCCTTCATATGTCGATGAGCAGATAATGTTGCGGCCCAACTTGCACTTCTTAAATCCCAGGCTCTGCGTGGTATTGTGAGCAGTGGGTAGGGTGGGGGGAGGCTTAACAGTGTGCCGCCGGCTACTACGCAGCCTGCGGCAGAGCTGTGCTGTTTCTGCGTGCAGCAGCATCCTGGTAACCAATTGGGCCGTACACTGGGTGCAACAGTCCCCTCTGGTCCACAATTAAAGAGCCTTTCCGGGGAGGAGGTGTTCTTTGTAGGCGCCCGGCGGCGGCGGCGGCGGCGGCGGCGGTGGTGGCCCGCCGTTTGATGTAGGGCGGAGCGGAGGCGGATGTTAATACACGGAGGAGGATCGAGCAGCTAGCAGGGGCCGCCGCGCCGTCGCACTTGGCGAGTTACGAGCACGGCCAGCGCGACCACGACCACGGCGGGCACCGCGGGGCACGATCCCGTCTCTAATGGACTCCTTTGTGGGCGGCGCGCCGGACGCTGAATCATTTGTAAGGTAATTGCGCCGTTAGCAGTGTAATGTAGCGCGGTCTGTTAAACCGGAAACAAAGGCTGCGCCGTGAACAGGATGTTAATGAATGCCTAAACTGCGACGTTATTAATTCTAGGGGCACCTCCGTGTCCGCCACACCTCAGACCGCACGCCCCTGCGGCACCAACTCTCTCTCTTTCCCTTCCTCCCTCCCTCCTCCACCCCCAACCACTCCCACAGTCTCCCTGTCTCTCTCTCTCCCTACGTCTCTCCCATTTCCTCTTGTCCTGTGCTTCTCTTGAACATAAAAGCTGGGCAAATAAAAAACAAAAATTGCGCTCAGAGTTGTGGCCTGGAGTCAGATCCCAGAAACCAATAAAGGAATGCTTCCAGGAATGAGAAATACTCCTCGGCGGCAATAAAGGAAAACGTTCCAGCCGAGTGTCGTCGCTTAGCAGCTGTTGTGCGGCTTTTGCACTGTAACTTCTCCTTTCAAACACTAAATCGTTTAATTAGCTCAAGAACACGATTTGCTCTGTAACAGAAACGGACTTTATAGTCGTAATCGGATCAACCGATGTAATATTCAGTAATCTTTTGAAGACTATACGAAGGAACTTCAGTTTTATTTCTATAGGTAATGTTTATTGTCCACGGTCCCCTAGAACTAGAAACAGACTGTAAACAACAGAATATTATTTTTCGAAAAGAATCACTGTAGAAGTGTGCTGTTGATTTCGTAAGTAGCCTGAATAAGCAATGAAGAGGTATTAAACTGAATCGAGGAGAATAATATGTTATGGTACAGTTTTACTAAAAGAAGTGATGGGTTGATAGGAGACACCATCAGGCATCAAGGAAAACTTAATTTGGTAATGGAAGGAAGTATGTGGTGGGAGAGGTATTAATTGCCAAGGGAGGCCGACGTCTGGCAACATGAAAAGCTTCCCTTTGATATTGTATTGTATTGTATTAAACTACGGACCTAGAAAAGACGGAGAAGCTTCGTCCCAGGGGTAGCCCTTAGTGGTTCACAACCCCACAACAGGTTACAGCAGTCCACCCACCACCCATCACACCGCCGCCTCACACCGAACCCAGGGATACTGTGCGGTTCTGAAGCCAGTGGGCTGAGATAGACATAAGAGCTTTTTGCTCTCTGACAGTTTGGTACTCTAAGTCAGTACTTGCAGAATTGTTTACACTAGCGCCGAATTTTCCTGATAGTTACTTGGGAGTAATTTCTGTAAGTCACTGAGAGTTTTGTTAGAACATATGTTGAAATCGGATTTTTCAGTCGTAGTTCTGCACGTGATGACAAAGGTTGCGATGGAATATCGTTGGGCTGCAGAAGCACTTTTAATACTTTTAGTGGCAACGAAAAAATTTAAACGATCGCTTGAAGTTGCATAAAAGTATGGATTAGATGGCATCATGATTTTGGACGGCGCAAGAATCTCACCGTACAGATTGGAATGGGAGATGCTCTACAGTATCGAAATTTTACGAGAATGACAGTGACTGAGATGGAAGAAATGCTCTTTATATTTGAAGCTAAAATCGCCAAGTAACACACTATTGTACATAATCCATTAGTGTCAATGACAGACTACTGATTTCCAGCATCAGGTACGTTTACTTTTGATAAAGTAACAATTAAAATGAAATAACAATACACCAGGTTTCATCTTGACAGGCAAACACCTTCGAAAGCCAAATAAGGCGGGCATCTGTGAAATGATTTCCAGAAATTATTTAATTCTACCGATTTAAGGAATCACTAGTAAATTAATGAATGTCTGTTGCTCAACACCCAGTTACAGAAAGTAATCAGTAGAAATCAGTCAAAAATTATAGATAGAGTTTTATTGCCTGTAGTCAAATGACAATTTTCCGAAATCAAAATCCGTTCTTCTAAAACATAACTTCACTTTTCTATGTTAAATAATCAATGTTGTAAAACTGCTTGGCCTTAATCCTTATATTGTGGATCTCATAAACAAGATAAAAAAATAACAACACACGTAAGAAGAAAATCAAAATCACTCAAGTTATTGAGAATTCCATAACCGTGGACAATAAGCTTTTCCACTGTTCAAGGAAAAGATCTGTTACAACTAAAGAAATTGCCTCCATTATACAAGGTGCCAACTCGCACTAGAAATGACGATAAGTAAGAGGCAATGATTGATCATTCTAAAACGTGCATCAAAAAGACTTACGGCTATTGCATTACCTGCAATATTGCGACAGAAACAACGCAAAACAAATTGTTCGTGGGGATAGCTATTAACTTCATACACAAGACTCAACTCCTCAGTGGAACACTAGATGTTTTTTAGCAGACGGAACACCACTGATAAAATGACAGATATCTTCTCCGAGTAGAATATTCCAACTGAAACTGTTTCAGCTACCATCATAGATAATGCCAGCACTGCTATCGACGACAAGAGGGGTACGTTTTGCTAAAAACGATTGTCCCTTGTTTTGACCATCCGATTAACTAACTCCATTGGGGATATAAAACACTGCAGTGAATTTGTAAGTAAGGTCCGAGATATTGTCAAGTACATTAACCCTTAAACATGGATGAAAATTCACGCTAGGGAGATGACAATCCTCTTTAGGATGTTGGCCAGCCTAGTACTTTCATTTTGTAGTAGTATGACTTTGGACATTGCTGAAACATGTGTATCAGTTGCTTCAGTATGTCTATTCAGAAAACATGTGTTTGCAAAGTCACCCATATTACCATTATAATGAGTTTTGTATTTGTATTTTTGAGTATCCTGTGAACAGGATGACATAGAAGATGATTTTACTGATGGAAGCGACAGTGATAGCGAACTTACTCTAGGAAATAACAGGAATGGGAGAAAATGAAACTGAGGAAACGCTGATTTTAAAAAATCTAGAACAGAAAATTCCTTCTTGGAGTTCAAGGAAGACATCATCAGTATACCAAATAAGACTGTCCTAAAGGGGAAAATTGTAAACTTTGGTCATTAAGACACGGCAAAAGACTTTTTCTGAGAAGATATGTGGGACGGTTATGTCGGGTCCACAGGGCGATGCTCGCAAGTTCAAAGTGCAGAGGAATGTTGGCGTCTCTTCTTTGATGAAAATATTCTGAATGATATTGTTCGTCACACCAACCAAGAAGTGGCTTTTCAAAGAGAGAGATATTCTTCCGAACAAAGGTTTACTGATGACGTCACGCTACCAGAGCTGGAAGCATCCATCGGCCTACTGGATTGAAATGATAATAATATTTTTGGTAATTTTTTGGGGAGTCCTGTTTATTCAGTTATTTTACTGATGAGATTCATATTTATTACAAATTATTTGAGATTCAATAAGATTGAGACCAGACAGAAAAGACAAGGATCCATTGACAAATACTCGAGATTTCAGGAGAGTTTTTTCGCACACTAAATGCACTGTTAATGAGATGCTTTTAGGATTTGGTCTTCGACGGAAATTCTAGATTTATATTCCCAAAAAACCGGAAATGTGTGATCTGAAGCCTGTGTTCATGTCTGACATTCTAAGTAACTGATGACAGAATACCGCACCTAAGAAAAGGGTCAAACAGATGGCCAGAACCTCTGGCGAAGTGCTTGGTGAAAAGGTTGCCGAAAGGAATTTACGCCACCAGTTCAAACATAGCTGTAAATAACCGGTTTACATCGTTCCCTATCCTGTCGAAGACGTTGAATAATGGTACAACTATGGTCGGAACTGTACGAAGGAATAAAACATAAATTCCCTACGAAGCTTTCTGGACTAAACTACGACCAGTACCTACAGCAATGTTTCTCTTTGGAACAAACCAACAGTGGGTATCCTTTTCGCCAATTGTCTTAGTAGCTTCAACCAAGCATTGTATGCCAATGATTTCCCAAACTGTACATAAAAAAGTGGAAGTCATTGAATTCGGCACTAAAACAAAAGGATGGGTCGACTCGTTTGCTCAAATGTGCAAGATTTATTCGTGCAACAGATGCTGGCCTGTGCGTTTGCTTAATAGTTTACTGAATGTAGGTCGAATTAATGCATGTGTAAGGTGACAGTATCCATGTGCACCTCAAGAAGTGAAATTATCTAAAAGACCTCATTTTCTTTACAAATTTGGTCTTGATTTACCAACAGTATTTATGCAATAGAGCTTGACCATCAGTAATCTTCCAAGTGGTCTGTGGCTGTAGATAGAATCTGTACTGAAGGAAAGTATTTCTTTGCTGATTAAAGATCCTGATTAAGGCATCGAAGGAAGACAACAAAACGTCAGCACCAGGTCCAAGACAAGGGTAATGGGAAGTCTGCATAAGGAGCAACAAGAAGTATACAGTGAAGTACAGTGTCTATAAGACGTATACAGTAAAGTACAGTGTCTATAAGTAGTATTTCGCCACTTGCATTGACACTATCTTTAACCCCTCAGTTGTAACGTCTCTTGAGTACAAAAATGGTAGCATGGGCGAATTTTCATTCAGCTCAAAATTATAGTTGTTATATTTTGAATAATAAACCTGTTACTAATTTTAATGCTTTCATTAATTTTAAAAACACACCATGATTGGTATGAATACAGTGCTAGAGGGTGTTGGAAAGATATTTACATTTAATAATAAAAAAAGCTCGTTGTAGAATACAAGTAACAAACGTTTGCCAAGGCAATTATTCTTTTGCTGAAATTTAAATTCCAATCACAAATAACTAGCCGTAATTAAAGTTGACGTAACGAAATGCAGATGTAGGTATGTTTGTGAAGAGATCGACGACTGTTTCAGGTACCTTTAGGTTTTGAAATACCTCCGACGACACATCTTACGTTTTTTTTTTTACTGTACAACTTGAAAATAAAGCCCTGTGGACTTTCTCCAGTATTTCTGTAGTTAATGGAAACATCGACACATGTTTTAAGAGCGATTTTTTTAACGTAGATGATTTTCCGTGTGAACTTCGATGTCTCAACATCGATGTTTATATGAGCGACGTTGCAACCCTACGCATATTACTACAGACTTCTGTCGTGCGAGCTCACTCAACAATACCACACAAGAACAACTATGTCCAAAAAGCACGTGGTATGATTGTGCTGACCCGCCATTATAACGCACGATAAAATTTCTTTCCACTCCACAACAAAAGGACGCAAGGCACCCACTAAGACGAAAATCGGCGCACCACGAAGGAATTATGTTAATGGGGCGGAAATTGATGGACGTAGAGAAAAACTTTGACGTTCGCCGATGACATTGTAATTCTTTCAGGGCCATCAACGGACTTGGAAGAGCAGTTGAACGGAATGGACAACGTCTTGAAAGGAGGATATAAGATGAACATCAACAAAAGCAAAAAGAGGATAATGGAATGTAGTCGAATTAAGTCGTGTGATACTGAGGGAATCAGATTATGAAATGAGACAGTTAAAGTAGTAAAGGAAATTTTGCTATTTGGGGAGAAAAGTAACTGATGATGGTCGAAGTAGAGAGGATATAAAATGTTGACTGGCAATGGCAAGGAAATCGTTTCTGAAGAAGAGAAATTTGTTAACATCGAGTATAGATTTGTCAGGAAGTCGTTTCTGGAAGTATTTGTATGGAGTGTAGCCATGTGTGGAAGTGAAACATGGACGATAAATAGTTTGGGCAAGAAGAGAATAGAAGCTTTCGAAATGTGGTGTTACAGAAGAATGTTGAAGATCAGATGGGTTGATCACATAACTAATGAGAAGGTATTGAACAGAATTGAGGAAAAGAGGAATTTATGGCACGAGTTTACTAGAAGAAGATATCGGTTGGTAGGACATGTTCTGAGGCATCAAGTTTAGTATTGGAGGGCAGCGTGGAGGGTAAAAGTCGTAGAGATGACTACACTAAGCAGATTCAGAAGGCTGTAGGTTTCAGTAGGTACTGGGAGATGAAGAAGCTTGCACAGGATGGAGTGGCATGGAGTGCTGCATCGGGCCGGTCTCTGGACTGAAGACCACAACAACAACAACAGAAAAACAAATGAGTACAATTTCAAAAATGAATGATTTGTTAAAGAGAAAAAGCTTCACGAATTGAACAAGTGAACAGCGCTCTGGTCCACCTTTGCCCTTATGCAAGCGATTATTCAGTTTGGCGTTGACTGAAAGAGTCGTTGGATATTCTCTTAAGGGATATCGTGCCAAATTCTGTCCCATTGGCGTATTAGATCGTCAAAATCCGGAAGTAGTAGGAGGGCCCTGCGCATAATACTCCAAACGTTCCTCAGTCGGGGAGAGATCCGCCGTCCTTGATGGCCAAGTTAGGGTTTGACAACAGCTCTCGTCATGTGGGTGAATGAAATGTAAGCCCAGGATGGCTTGCCATAAGGGGGAACACAGTGGGGCAAAGAATATCGTCGTCATTTCTCTTTGCTGTAAGGGTGCTAGTAATGACAACCCTAGGGGTCCTCTTATGAGAATAAATGGCATCCCAGACCATCAGTCCTGGTTGTCTGGTCGTATGGCGGACGGTATTCAGGTTGGTATCTTACCTTCGTCGGGGACGTCTTCAGCCACGTGTCCGAAAGTATGTGGGGCTCATTTCTACTCCACTCAATGAGATTCCACTTTGAAGACCAACATGACTGTCGCCCACCATACGGCGCCACAACGGCAGTGATGGTCAGTGGTGTCATTTCTATTCGCAGCAGGACCTCTTTGGTTGGTGCCATTTCTTTTCACAGCAGGACCTCTTTGGTTGCCAGCCGTGGTACCCTTAACCGCACAGCGGTATGTCGACGATATTCTGCACCCCGCTTTGTTGCCATTCATGGTAAGCAAACCTGGGCTTATATTTTAGCAAGGCAATGCCCTTCCGCAAAGTGCTTGTCTTCGTGCTTGCCAAACCCTAATTTGGCCACCAGTGCCTCCCGATCTCCCCCAAATTGAGGACGTTTTGAGCATTACGGTCGAAGTCCTCCTACCATCTTAGGAATTTGGTGATGTAACGTGACAGTTGGACGGAATTTGGCACCATATACATGTGCACATCCAATGTCTCTACTAATCAACGCCAACCTGATTTCCTGCTTGCATAAGGCTCACAGGTGGATCAATATTTTATTGACTTGATTAATTTGTGAAACTCTTTCTCATGAATAGAGCATCAATTTTTTATGAAATTGTAATCATTTCTTTATCTGTACAAGTACATCATATCTAGCGATTTCCAGCTTTTTAGGATAATCCTTTTCTGCTGCGTCGCTTTTGTTTGTCTTAAAAAGTATTTAAAAATAAGCAGTCTTCTGCATATGTACCGTACCTATTCACTCATAGTGTCTCTCACGAGTATGAACACAGTCAGACTAGGAATTCTTCTATTTCTTTGCTTGTATGAGGACAGTATATGTGATACGCGGTTTCTAAATGATATGAGTGATTATAAAATGTCTGCTATAGCACTTATGATTTCATTGTTTAAATACGCATTAGTCTAGAGAGTAGAGGTATTCGTCTAGAAGAAATGGCCTAAGTTACGTTTATTTAAAATTTGCTTTAGTAGATGTCAAATATTTGGGGCAACGAATGTCTTTTTTTTCTCTTCTAGTGTTGCAGTAGTAGACATTACTAAGGTTATCAATTTGAAATTGGCTACTTATGATAGACGAACCACATGACTTCAGTATTTTTTTTTTCTTGGCTGTAAGGAGAGAATCCGATGCTGCCACTATTATTTGCTCTAAGTCTTAGACGCCAAGCAATTTAACCTGATTACACTGTAGCTTCTCCGAAAACAAACTGCACTTTCTTATTTCCAGTGACGGGTTGCTTCTCTTACTGCAGCCTTTGGCAGCTGGAAAGCAGTGTAGACTCAGTATTCTGGAAACAAATGTGTATGTGTGATTCACTGTGTGGTAGAAGCGGTGATTCACGCAGCAAACGTGTCTGGAAACAGTAAACAGGAATATGAGATATGTTGCAGTTCTGCATATGGTGGTGTGCCGTGCCTGCTGCCGTCACGACCAGGCGTGACTTCAGATCCCACCCTAATCTGGAGGGGTGAAAGGGGGAGAGGACGGTAAAGGGGAGAGTTTCTATAATGAAGCACAGCCTGATGCAGAGCGCCTCTCCTGGAACATCTGACACTTGAATTAGCTGATTATTTTCGTGACGCTTTTGCGCTAATTAAGTGAACCTATCATCTACTTGTCCTATAAGGAACAATATGTGATCAAAAGTATCCGGACATCCCCAGAAACATACGTTTTTCAAATTAGGTGCATTGTGCTGCCACCTACTGCCACGTACTGCATATCAGCGACCTCAGTAGTCATAGACATCGCGAGAGGTCAGAATGTAGCGCTCTGCGGAACTCACGGACTTCGAATGTGGTCAGGTGACTGTGTGTCACTTGTGTCATACGTCTGTAGTCGAGATTTCCACTCTCCTAAACGTCCCTAGGTACACTGTTTCCGATGTGATAGTAAAGTGGAAACGTGAAGGGAGACGTACAGCACAAAAGCGTACAGTCCTAACTCGTCTGTTGGCTGAGGGACACCGCCGGTTGTAAGTAGGCTGTTTAGGTCTTTATGTTGGTAACGCCATGTAGCGCTCTATATGAAAATCACTGACTGTGCTGTGTGCAGTCTGTGGATGGTTTGCATTGTTGGAATTTGCTATTGTAGTGTTGGGCAGTTGACTGTCAACAGCGACTAGTGTTGCGCAGTTGGAGGTGAGCCGCCAGCAGTGGTGGATGTGGAAAGATAAATGGCAGAATTTTGAGAGGAGACGAGCTGGACATGTGTCCATCAGAAAGAGTAAATTTGTAACACTGGATATCATGTATGATGAATTTTGAACATTATTGAGGTAAATACATTGTTCTCTATAAAAATCTTTCATTTGCTAACTATGTCTATCAGTAGTTAGTGCCTTCAGTAGGTAGAATCTTATTTAGCTGGCAGTAGTGGCGCTCGCTGTATTGCAGTAGTTCGAGTAACGATGATTTTTGTGAGGTAAGTGATTCATGAAAGGTGTAGGTTATTGTTAGTCAGGGCCATTCTTTTGTAGGGATTTTTGAAAGTCAGATTGCGTTGCGCTAAAAATATTAGGTGTCAGTTTAGTGTTGATCAGAATAGCTAAAGAGTGAAATATCTGAGTACGTCAGTTCTGCTCAGCTGTTTGAAAATCAAATAAAGTAAGAGGTTTATCAGCACAGTCATTCATAAATGTTTCTAAGGGGACGTTTCACGGTAAATGCCAAACGACTCCTCGTTGGTGTAAGGAGCGTAAACATTGGACGATTGAACAGTGGAAAGACGTTGTGTGGAGTGAGGAATCACGGTACACAATGTGGCGATCTGATGGCAAGGTGTGGGTATGGCGAATGCCTGGTAGTGCCAACAGTAAAATTCGGAGGCGGTGGTATTATGGTGTGGTTGTGTTTTTTATGGAGGGGACTTGAACCGCTTGTTGTTTTGCGTGGCACCATCACAGCGTAGCCTACACTGATGTTTTAAGTATCTTCTTGCTTCCCACTATTGAAGCTCAATTCGGGGATGACGATTGCATTTTTCCGCAAGATCGAGCACCTGTCCTCAGTACACGGCCTGTGGCGGAGTGAATATACGACAATAACGTCCGTCTAATGGGCTGGCCTGCACAGGGACGCTTTGGAACGGCAACTTCGTGCCAGGCCTCACCGACTGACACTGATACCTGTCCACAATGCAACACTCCGTGAAGAATGGGCTGCCATTCCCCAAGAAGCCTTCCAGCACCTGATTGAGCGTATGCTTGCGAGAGTAGAAGCTGTCATTAAGGCTAAGGGTGGAACTATACCATATTTTATCCCAGCATTACCGAAGGAGGGCGCCACGAACTTGAAAGTCAGTTTCAGCCAGGTGTCCGGATACTTTAGATCACATAATGTTCGAATGGTTGACTAATGCTTAATGCTCAAGTATTACCAAACGACAGCTTTGTAAGCTATCTTCTTTGTGGCTGCATAGTAGCATAGTAATATCCGGCTGGTTGGTTGTATGATTTGGGGGAGGGGACCGAACAGCGGGGTCATCGGTCCCACCGGATCAGGAAATGATCGGGAAGGAAGTCGCCCGTGATCTTTCAAAGAAACGATCCAGCATTTACCTGAAGCGATTTGGGGAAATCACGGAAAATTTAATCTGGACGTCCAGGCGCGGTTTTGAACAGTCGTGATCCCGAATGCGAGTCGAGTGTGCTAACCATTACGCCACCTTGCTCGGTCTTTGTGGGTGGATTACACTTTCTGATGATTGTGCCAATAAATCTCTGTCTGATACCTGCCTTACCTGAGGTTAGTTTTATCTGGTCGTTTCACTTTAAATTGTTCAGTACGCACACTCATAGGTATTTAATGGATCTAACTGCTTGCACTGGTAGTTCTGTATAATTATACAGTAACTGCCCCTTCTGCCTGTTTTTGATCATGAGACACAACTGCGCAATCCCGCACCAAGCGTAGATCCTCGGCAGCTATTTCTGCGTTTCGCTCGTTTCGCTACAATTTCCTAGTGTTACGACTTCTCTGTACTCAACGGAGTCTTCTGTGAAACCCTCAATGGACATGAAACGATATTCACAAGATCATTTATATGTAGGCCTATTACTAAAGGTTATGGTCCCTTAAAATTGCCTTGGGACACTCCTAAAGTTACTTTTACACCTGAAGACTGTTAAGAATGACATTTTGCTCTCTGTTTACCACGAACGCCTTAACCCGATAACACGAGTTTTCTAATATTCCATTTAATCACATTTTGTTAGTCAAACTGCAGTGCTGAATTGTACTGAACGCTTTCTAGAAGTCACGAAACGCTGTATTTACTTTGGCGCCAGTACCAAGTGTTATCTGGATCTCGTCCACGAGCAAAGCGAACTGGGTTTCATACGATCATTGTATGTGGAAGTCAAGTTCGTTCTTATATAGCATATACTTGGTCTCCGGAGATGCTATAGCATGTGAACATAAAACACTGTCGAAACTTCTATGACATCCTAAAGTCAGCGATATAGACTTCCAGAATCGTCCCTTTGTTCAACGACCCTTCTTGAAAAGAGGAATGAACTGTGCATTTTTCCCAATTGCTAAGAACGCTTCGTTCCTCTAATGACCTACAGACTGCTATTACAGCTCTTTCGCATACTCTAGGTAGAATAATTTCAGTCGAATTTCTTGTTTCGATATTTGTCAATTTGACGTTCCTGTGAAGATTTAAAGGAGGAAACGCAATCTCCTTGGTAGTATCTGTCACTCTGGGGAGAAACGAAACTTAGTTCGACCAATAACCATAAAAGATTAAACCGTCAGACGATTCTAAATCAGTCAGACCAAAACCGACAGTATTTAATCTCTTGAAGTGAACTGTTCATGAAAATGTGACGCACTACCTGAAGACTTATAATGTCCACAACATCTGTCAATCAAGCTACCGAAAAAACCGTTAACAGATCGTAAAGCGATCATTGTGACTGTACATTGAGTTCAGCAAGGTTTTTCATGAAAATACATGAAAATGGAACAACTAAGCTTAGCAGATAGTGCTATTACCTGTTTCGATAGTCACACTAAAAACAGGATGTTAACGAGTCGTCTGTGGGTCAGCGAAGACTTCATAAAAAATGTGTCTGTCTGACTACAGTTTTTCGTCCATTGCTTTCTATAGAGTAACTTCCACTTATATACTAATTTTTGTGGCGGCGTTCGTAGCGACAAACAATTCGCTGTAGAAACGGCTTACGAAGTCACCGCCACACTTTTAATAGCGGGCCGACCGGTCCGCTGGAACAGTGAACAGAAAGATGAAAACCCAAACACTCTGATTAAATAAAAGTCGGTACTTATCTTTATTAACGAAGATGCAGAAACACAGTAGTGAACTCCGTGTCTACAGAAATCTGTCTAGTTCGAGTCGGAGCGGCTAGGTCAGCGTCGGCTGACGACAAACAACAACTCTGCTGCGATGAACACACAACTGACTAGCAAGTACACAATTCGGTGGCGAGTATACAACTGAGCGGCGAATACAGAACTGTCCTAGCGCTCGCGACTCCAGCGCTTAAGAAACCAGAAGCTAGCGGTGGCGCGCGCAGACTTGCGGCGATTTCCTGTCTCGCTGGTGCTGCTTATGCGGACGGCGTCCGGACTTTGATGCTGCCAACCTTTTGGCAGCGGGCTCGGGTGGCATTACTGGCTAGGATATAACACTCCTCCCCCCCAAATTGCCGCACCGTCGTTGAATAATGACGTGGCGGGCGTCGACGGCGGGGGAGGGGTCTGGCCGCAGGCGTAGCAGAAGAGACCGGGGCGGAGACTGTTGTCGGTGGCAGTCCCCGGTCCGCACCCCAGCATTGGCTGCGCGGGGTCTCGGGAAACACCGACTGAAAACCGAGGTCAGGGTGCACGCCTGTGACCACGGGCGCAGCTTCTGGTACTGGACGCGACGGGGCGTCGGGACCCACGAAGAGAGGCAGCGTCTCCTGACGCTGCGTCGACGGCTGCCGAGTGGGCGCCGGACAAGGCGCTGCGGTGTCAGACTCCTTAGGGGTGCCCAAGGAAAGCGGCTGCAGGGCAGGCTGCACAGCCACCGCTTGGGAAGGCGGCCCGGCTGAGGGGTCGACGTCCATCAGCTCCGAAGGCGGTGGCGACTGAAGAGGGACCGCAGGCGCCGGAGCGACCACCTGGGGCGCTCCCGGATGAAGCTGCGCGGGATGCATCAACGGGACGGGCTGTCGGCGTGGTAGCGGCGACGGCGGCTGCTGCTGCCCTGGGGGCGGCAGCGAAGTCGGAAGGCGCGGCTGGAACCCGCCGCGGACCAAATCTGTGGACAAAGAACGAGCGGCAGAATCCGGGCGGCCAGCGCGGCGCAACTGGTTCTGATGCATCCTGTGCACCCCAGTAGCACCTTGAACAGTATAAAAACCGCGACCCTGGACACTTATCACGGTACCACGTTCCCAACGACGGCGACCGTGATAAACTCTGAAAAAAAAACGGCGTCGTTGCGCTGAAAACGCGTGCGATGCTCAGAAGCGGCGGGTCGATCCGGTGCGATGACGACGGCCGTGGAGAAGCTCCGCAGGCGAAGTGCCGTCGCGTGGCGTGGTCCGGTACGACGACAGGAACGTGATTAGGGCCTGCTGACGAGAGTGCGTAGCACGAAGGCGGTCCATATGATCCTTGAATGTGCGTACAAAACGTTCCGCTGCACCATTCGATTGAGGGTGGAACGGCGGAGTAAGAACATGGCGAATGCCATTGGCAGAACAAAAACTTTCAAATTCAGCAGAGGTAAATTGTGGACCATTGTCAGACACTAAAACTTCTGGAAGACCCTCAATACAAAAAATTGAAGTCAACGCCTGTATAGTTTGTGCAGACGTTGTAGACTGCAAGGGCACCACAAACGGAAAATTACTAAACGCATCTATCACGATGAGCCAACGAGACTTCCAATATGGACCAGCGAAATCAATATGTACTCGCTGCCAGGGACCGCAGGGCGTGCCCACTCAAAATAGCGTTGAGGCGGAGCAGCTTGGTGTTCGGCACACGTCGAACAATCTGTAGACATCTGCGTAATCTGCTTATCAATACCGATCCATGTACAATGACGGCGGGCAAGCTGCTTGGTGCGGACCACACCCCAATGACCTTGATGCAACAAGTCGAGGACCTTGGATTGGAGCACTTGGGGAACCACTACACGAAGCTGGTCATTCTCGGTGCGTAACAGCAAAACTCCGTGCGAAACAGACAACAGATGACGTTGCGGATAATAGCGACGAACCACAGGATCCGATATGTCCTTTGCCTTGGACGGCCAACCACGTTGAACAAAACGTAATAGTAAACTCAGATGAGGATCCGTAGCTGTCTCACGTGCCACCTGACGATAATCAATCGGAAAATCCCGGAGGGATTGATGCTCATCGGCGTCAATCTGATGGCAAGAGTCGTCAGAGGAATCGAAGATATCATCCGCAGCAATCGGCAATCTAGAAAGCGCGTCAGCGTTTGCATGCTGAGCTGTAGGGCGATACAGTATCTCATACTGGTATTGTGATAACAAAAGAGCCCAACGTTGTAGTCTCTGAGCTGTCCGCTGAGGAACTGGTTTAGACGGATGAAACAGTGACGTCAGGGGCTTGTGATCTGTTACTAAATAGAATGGTCTACCATAGAGGTAGTGATGGAATTTTGTGACACCGAACACAATAGCCAACGCTTCCTTGTCCAATTGGCTATAATTACACTGAGCTTTGTTTAGCAATTTCGATGCGAACGCAATAGGACGTTCGGTGTTACCGACTCGGGAGACAACACAGCACCGAGGCCGAAAGAAGAGGCATCACAAGCTAACACCAGAGGCTTGTTAGAGTCGTAATGGACCAGACAACGATCATTCAATAAAGCCTCTTTGAGCTGCTGAAAGGCTGATTGGCAATCAGCTGACCACACAAACGGAACATTCCTACGGCGGAGACGATGCAACGGTGCAGCAATCTGTGATGCATTAGGTATAAACCGACTATAATATGTCAATTTGCCAAGAACTGCTTGCAATTCATGCAGATTGCGAGGGGCGGGCAAATCACGAATAGCTGCTAAATGTGACTGGGAGGGATGAATGCCTTGAGCATTAATAACATGTCCCAGATACTCCATCTCCGTAAGGAAAAATGAACATTTATCGATGTTGCAACGTAGGCCTGCCTGAGACAACACTGTAAACAAACACTCCAAAATACGGAAATGTTCAGCAGGCGTCCGACCGGACACAACAATATCGTCTAAATAGTTGCAACACGATGACACATTAGCCAGAAGTTGTGACAAAAAACGCTGAAAAACAGCTGGAGCTGACGCACAACCAAAAGGCAAACGCAGAAAACGGAACAACCCCAACGACGTGTTTATGACAAAATACTGTTGTGATTGCTCGTCGAGGGGCAATCGCAAATATGCTTCACGGAGATCAATTTTGGAAAAGAAACGAGCTTCCCCTAACTTATCCATCAGCTCGTCCGGTCTAGGCAAAGGAAAAGAATCAATGACAGTCTGAGGATTAACTGTCGACTTAAAATCAGCACACAAACGTAACTTGCCAGACGGTTTCTTTATAATAACTAAGGGAGAAGCCCACTGGCTCGCTGAAACGGGTTGAATAACACCGTTGTTTTGCCAACGACGAAGTTCATCTGCTACAGGTGCCCGGAGGGCGTGAGGCACTGGACGAGCACGAAAAAATCGAGGCTGAGCATTATCTTTTAACGTAATATGAGCGGCAAAGTTCGCAGCACAACCTAGTTCGTCTTTAAATATGTCACTGTATTGTTTACACAAATCGGTTTTGCTGTCTTGAGGAACAACAACAGAATTAATTTGCAACACATTGTCTTGGATAGACAGGCCAAACAAGTCAAAACAGTCTAATCCGAAAATGTTTACACTGTCTGTAGCGCGGAGCACTGTGAATGAAACTGTTTTTGTATTGCCACGGAATGTGGCTGGCACGCTACATACACCTAACACAGGAATTTGTTCTCCACTATAAGTAGCCAAAGAATGTTTTGCCGCTGAAAGTTTAGGGCGGCCGATAGCCGCATACGTAGCACTATTTATAAGAGTCACAGACGCACCAGTGTCTAATTGAAAATTGAAGGTCTTTTCCTGGATGCGTAGCTTCACAAATAGTTTATTACACTGTCTCTGGATCGGTGCAGTGGAGGCTGAAGACACAAAATCAGCGCGTTTAGCGCGTGTTCGCTGCTTACGACAACTCGTGGGTTGGGCGGGTGGAACAACAACTCCCGCTTCACTTGCAGTCTGTACATTACTTTTTACAGCGTTTGAATTACGCTTGGGTCGCATAGCAGAGGGCTGGGTGGGTGGCTTATTGCGAACAAGATTATTACCCACACGAACCGTGGAAGAGTCGTCAAACGCGACCTTCTGGGCGGGCTGGCTTTGAAGAACATGAATATCCATGGGCTGGGCAGCACTAGAATTGTTCTTGCGTTTACGCAAACAAACAGTCTGGATGTGTCCTTTCCTATGACAAAAGTGACAAACCGCGTTTCTTAACGGGCAACGTTCACGAGGATGAGCAAGAACACACTTAGGGCAAGACTTAACTCTATCATTTTGCACACGCGGCTGACGAATGTGTTTAACATGACGCGGCCGGCTAGTGTTTACAGTCTGACTCTGCCGGTGGGGCCGCGGGCGTGACATAACTTGCTTAGCACAGGCAATTTGAGAAATACATGGCTGATCTAACTCACACTCAGCATAGTCAAAAGTATCTTGGGCTTCAATAATGTTCATCACAGTCTCTAATGACGGGTCAGGCAACTTTAAGATAGCAGCACGAATACGAGAATCTGCAATGTTTTGAGTAATAGCGTCTCGTAACATGACATCACTGTAGGAAGCTCCACACACACAATTAAATCGGCACTGACGGGTGAGGCCCCGTAAATCTGTTAACCACTGTTTATTAGATTGATGTGGCAGTTTCTTTAATCTGAAGAACTTGAATCTGGCTGCTGCCACATGAACTCGCGACTCGAAATACTCAGCAAGCTTGTTAACAACAACGTAATAGTCTAAAGCTTCTGGCTTGGATTCCGGGAACAACTTACAAAGTAGTCGATAGACTTCCACGCCTGCAGTGGAAATTAAATAAAGCTGCCGCTCAGTACCCGTGATTTTGTAGACTGTCATGTGCGCCTGCAACTGCGCGAAATATTCTCGCCATTCTTCTCTTGATGCATCAAAAGCACGGAAAGGTGGTGCTGCCTGTGCTTGTTCCTGTTGTGTTGGAGGATTAGCCGCTTGTTTGGCGATTGCTTCCACCAGACTTTGTATTTGCTGACTCTGTAACAAGATCAACTGTTGTAATTCGGCAGACATAGTGAACACAAATTAAACCAGCCCCCAAAATTTTATCGCTATAATTAGTATAACCAGAAACAAGTTGAACCAGCCCTGCACACGAGTTCGGCAGCCCTCGTCGCCAGTTTTGTGGCGGCATTCGTAGCGACAAACAATTCGCTGTAGAAACGGCTTACGAAGTCACCGCCACACTTTTAATAGCGGGCCGACCGGTCCGCTGGAACAGTGAACAGAAAGATGAAAACCCAAACACTGTGATTAAATAAAAGTCGGTACTTATCTTTATTAACGAAGATACAGAAACACAGTAGTGAACTCCGTGTCTACAGAAATCTGTCTAGTTCGAGTCGGAGCGGCTAGGTCAGCGTCGGCTGACAACAAACAACAACTCTGCTGCGATGAACACACAACTGACTAGCAAGTGCACAATTCGGTGGCGAGTATACAACTGAGCGGCGAATACAGAACTGTCCTAGCGCTCGCGACTCCAGCGCTTAAGAAACCAGAAGCTAGCGGTGGCGCGCGCAGACTTGCGGCGATTTCCTGTCTCGCTGGTGCTGCTTATGCGGACGGCGTCCGGACTTTGATGCTGCTAACCTTTTGGCAGCGGGCTCGGGTGGCATTACTGGCTAGGATATAACACTAATGACATCTAAATGTACTTAAACATTATTGCTGCTGCCTTATCAGGTATGATCTTTGTTCAGTGTCTTGATGAGCACAAAAACTCGGTTTTAAACTAGAACGTAAGTCGTTACAGTTTACCCTCTTAGAACATCAAAATTTGATCAGCAGACATTTTCGTCAAAATGTTCCGCCTGCACCACTTCAAGGTATCTATTTAATCTTTTAAAGCAACAATTTGGATGAACATTTAAATGGGGACGAACATACTTTCCTAGTATGCAAGAAATCTCTTAGTTGTCTACATGCAATACAAAGAGTTAAAAAAACATCACTCGAAAGTAAAAACATAAGCCTTTGCTACTTGTTAGTGCTGAGATAAAGCACAACATCTGTAGGCACTCAGGGCCATGAGATGGATGAAAGAGACATTCTAGATCAAATCTCATTTCTCGCCACATACTTGCCTACTTGCATGGTCAGTGAGAAACGCAAGGTACCATCATGCTCCTCCCTTCTTCAAGTTCTGCCACCTTCCTAGGCCTTACCTTCTCTCCTTCTCATACACCTTCCCTTGGCCCCCTTCCTAGTCTGAGCCCTTTCCCATCCCTCCTAAGGCATTCCACTTTTCCGGAAATACACCAAATACAGAGCTGCTAGGCCAGCACACATATAAAGGGTGATTTATTTGGACAGTGTACAAACTCTATGGACTGAATGATGAGAGGATACAGAGCAAAATTGGACTAATGAACTTGTGTCTAGAAATGCAGGGTTTCCAAGCTAGAGACCATTTATTCAGCCATACATTGTTACAGACACAGCAGTCCAACATGCGCTGTGCCATGCAACCACAGTTACAGTATGTGCTGAAACTGTCTTCCATGTGCCTCGACGCGGCGTGTACGCGCCGTAGCATTTTCTGTGTCACAGCTTTACATCGGCCAGGCTGCACGTGAACAGTGTCAAAGGCAGCATGAATACGCTACTCCAGCGTCTCCACACCTGGAATGGGCTCTGTATACACGATACGGCCGCATAAACAGAAACCGCACGGTTTGAGTTCCAGTGAACAAGCAGGCTATGAAACTGGACCCTATCGTCCGATCCATTTATCGTGGAAGACACAACTGATATGACTCCAGATGTTAACGGCGAAGTGGGCTGGGGCACCATCATGTTGCAGCCATATAACCCTTCGAATGATGAATGGCACTCCCTACAGCAAGGTAGGCAAAGTGACCGGCAAGGAACGCCAATAGTTTCGGCCTGTTAGGCGACGTAGAACGAAGACTGGTCCCAAAATACGGTCGCCAATTATCCCGGCCCACAGACTCCGGCTGCACAGATGCTGATGATTCACTGTCACCATACCATGGGGGCTCTGCGTATTATCGCACAGATGACTGTTATGAAAATTGAAGATACCACTCCTCGTAAAGCGAATCATCATCTGTGAATAGGATGAATGATACAAATTACGGAATCGTGGCCACCTGGTGACGAAATCCGTCACAAAACTGCTCCCGATGTGGAAAGTTCGTCGCTAGTAAGCCCTGCACAGGCTGTAAGTGACAAGAGTAGAAAGAGTTGTTATGGAGAATGTTCCACACGGTCGTCTGGTTTACCCTGTACTGGCGGTCCAACTGCCTGGTACTGACACGGCGGTCGCCTTCCAGACTGTTAATTCCTCCAAGTCTGGTGTCAAAATATTTCGGGTATGTCCTCTGTGATTTCAGGCATCCTGAAATGATCTTATTTCAGAAAAACGGCGAAACACTGTTGCAAACACTGAATTCTGTGTTTGCTGTCGGCGAGGACAGATCTCCTGATGCAACTTTCCCGCCCGCCTCCCGTTGCCATTTGCCTTTCCGTAAGTAAACACCATATCGGCAAGCTCTTGATTCGAATACGGAACTATTGTGTACAACGCTATATCACGTCCACTACAAGATGAGTCAGCATGAGAAGTGAATCGAACACAGTATTAGCAGTTACTATGGCAGGAGAGCGCGCTAGGGCGTGACTTATGAGGAACACCCCACCCTGTAGGAGGAAATCATGCGTACTGTAACTGTGGCTCCATGATGCAGCGCGTATTAGACCGCAGTCTGAGTATCAAATTATGACTCAATAAATGATCTCTAGCATGGAAACCATGCTTTTCCGGACATAAGTTCATTAGATTTTTTGTCCCGTATCCTCTCATCGATCAGTCCCTTGAGTTTGTACCCTGTGGACAAAATCACCCTGTGTACCTGTCCAAATAACAACTGGATATTTTACTGTCCAGTCACATTTTTCAAGTCCTCCTCAAGCCCCTGTTTTTCTCTGGGAAAGAGATCAATTACAGATATTCTAAGTCAACACACAAACGTAGCCCAGCCACAGCTGAAGACAATGCTGTCTAATCACATTTCACAACTCCTTTGTAAGCCAGGCCTCTTTCGGTAAGCGCCAGTAAAAGACGTTCTGATGGCAAGGGTAGACGGGTGATAACATCATTCTCGTCCAGTGGCTTTAGTATCTGCATAACGTATGCACGGCGTCCATCATGTTTGCGCCATCGCAAACATAAATTCGTTTCAACACCTGTAGGTCCTAAATCTGCGAATCATTATACAGGGTGTTTCAAAATGAATATCGGAGGTTTTGCATTTATTACATTCAGATTATAATTATAAATAATAGAGTAAATGATACAACGACTTATTTTCTCTTATGAAGTTTTCGATGCGCGTAACATTCGCCGCACGTCCTGCATCGAGTCGACAGGCGATTTCTAACCAAACCTTGATTAGTGTGTCTGGAGTAATTGTTGTAAAATCTGTTTCAGCCCTGTCGGTTAGATCAGCTGGAAATGGAGGGACATGTACATAAACCTATACGAACATCCAAAGGTAAAATTCAAAATGGTTCAAATGGCTCTGAGCACTACGCGACTTAACTTCTGAGGTCATCAGTCCACTAGAACTTAGAACTAATTAAACCTAACTAACTTAAGGACATCACACACATCCATGCCCGAGTCAGGATTCGAACCTGCGACCGCAGAAGTCATTCGACTCCAGACTGTAGCGCCTAGAACCGTACGGCCACTCCGGCCGGCAGGTAAAAATCGCATGGCTTCAGATCCGGTAAACGTCGAGGACACGCGAAATAATCTTTTTAGTCCCGGCCCATTGCAGGCAATGTAGCGGTCGAATACAACGTCGCTTAACCAATCGCGTATCGAGTTACACCAGCGACGCGGCACACCATCCAGCTGCCAAATAACGTTCTGTGGTTCAACTTCTTTCAGTTGAGAAAACAGCCATAGTTCTAGTACATCAAGGTAAGAAACACCAGTTACATCTGCTTCACTGCTAAAGATGTACCATAAAATTTTTCAGCCAGGATATGGCAAATAAATATTAACTATATTAGATTCTCGTTGCAGCTGTACCATATCGCAAGGGATTTGCTGACCACCCAGCCCCTCCCGCGCTCACGCCTCTTATGATGCACACACTATCTGTGTTCACACTCCCACTCAGACTAAATTTTGATTCTTCACTGAAGATGATGCGATCCCCAAAATCATCGTCATCATATAGCAAAATTTTGTTTGCAAAGTTGGCATTTAAACCATAGCATGTGGGCCTTAGAACTTGTAGTAACTACAAACGATAAGGACGTAGTTGCAGGCGTCTCCTTAATAGTCACCACACAGACGTCGATGCGAACTCACGGCTAGCCTTCAGAACTGATTTCTTAGAGCCACACACACTGACTCTCTCAGTCGTTCAACACATCCTACAGTCACTCTTTGTTGTCCTGGTGCCGGCCGGAGTGGCCGGCGGTTCTAGGCGCTACAGTTGTAAGGTATCAGGCAAATCCAACACCTTCCATGAAAACCCTGACATGATAAGCAAATCCAGTAGTATTTCACATAGCTCAAAATAAATCGTGACATTAAATTAACCAAAGTAATATGAGTAACGAGTGAGCAAATGAAATACCACAGACTATCACAAGAATTCCTAAGTGCATGTCATACCTTCCCGCCGTGAGACAGACGCAGTTGTTAAAGGCGCTGCAGTCTGGAACCGCAAGACCGCTACGGTCGCAGGTTCGAATCCTGCCTCGGGCATGGATGTTTGTGATGTCCTTAGGTTAGTTAGGTTTAACTAGTTCTAAGTTCTAGGGGACTAATGACCTCAGAAGTTGAGTCCCATAGTGCTCAAAGCCATTTGAACCATTTTGAACAGACGCAGTTCCGAGGGGAGAAACGACTACTTCGGTAAATTGTAGTACCGAGAAGTTAGGAGAGAGTTGCTTCCGAGACGGCGAAGGTGGAGCTGCGCCGCCAGCTGCCCGCCTGAAGCTGCCTAACCAACGACAGGAACGCACGCGATGCCGCATAACAGCGCGTAAAGCTTCACTCAGAACTGCAGAACTCTCATTTGTTACACCCCCGTTTTTCGTAATGCTAGTGTCGAACGTCAATTAAATCTCATGGTATTCACATTTGCTACGTAAGTTAAAATCTGAAACGCGATGATTTTTCTGTTATATAATTATTGAGAAGCCACATCAGCCACTGTAATTTACGAGAAGTTAGATAAGTAATTAAAGATAATTGAGGGTCACTGTAGACCATTTTGATAGTTTTCTCTTTTGTGAAACTTAATTTAAACCTAGATTATAGATGTGATATGGCATAGAATCCATTGTAGAATCCATTGTAGAACTTGGAAACCCATTCAGGGAATATTCGTTCACATTTTTGTTGAACGCAGTTGGTTTTTATCAACTTGTATTAAAACATTTCCTTTTATCAATAGTGCAATTTATAAACAATGTTTTGCGAGTAGAATAAAATTTCCTATGGTAAACTTAACTGCTTTTTCGACGTTATTTTACTAGCTAACTAAAAATAGGAAAGCCTTGAACCCCTTCCACTAAATTTAGTTAGTATTAAGATTCGTTTTTACAGGGAGTGCAGTGGATCTGACGCTGAAATCATTAAGTATTTGGTTATATCATCGCCAGTCTCACTGAACTCTTCTGAACTCTACATGTCATGTGTGGTCTGGCGTCTCCTTACTAGCAGCAGGTCCCAGGTTCAAACTAGTCAATTCCCTAAAAAACACGCTCAGAGCGTCGTTGTGCGAAAGTGGTAGGCAGACACGACTTAGAACAAACAGAAACCACGCAGAATGTTAGACAGTCTGGAACTGCGCGACTGCCTCGGGCGTAGATGTATGTTATGTCCTTAGGTGAGTTAGATTCAAGTAGTTCTAAGTTCTAGGGGACTAATGACCAAATAAGTTAAGTCCCATAGTGCTTAGAGCCATTTGAACCATTTTGTTGTCCTGGTATACACTGATATCTCCACATCGCAGTACAGTAGGATAGAGCCAGACCAAAATGGCGCATCCTACTGACAAATTACAGTTTTTGCTCTAATTTCTTTCCCTCTTACAAAAAGCAATAACGCTGCTACGTTCTTTGCTGAGTTGGTAGAAGTGTAAGATAACAGCGAACCAAAATTCAGTTGAGTTGTTAGGACTGGAAGACGAAGAAATAAGTGACAGACTATCATCCTGTAAAGAAGTGCGAATCTTAAAGAATTCACAGTAGAGGTGATAGTGGAAACAATGAAAATCAGTCATGGATCAGTTAACAGCATCTTGCGTGAAATTTTGATCGTGGCCGAGGTCTCGACACGCCAGTTTTCGCAACTGGTCGTACCCCTCCAGAACCCCGGCGAAACATAGGTAGCAGCGGAAATGCTGTAGCTGCGTAAAGAGATTCCAGTTGGCTTCTTCAGACACTTGATGAGCATAAACGAGTGCTGGGTGTATCACTACAGCCCCGAGACCAAGGAGCAAGGCAAACAGAGGAAGTATGAGGATTCACCATACCATTGCGCAAGGTGAAGTCCTTTTTCTCTGGTTGCTATAGTGTAGTGCTAGTAAGGGGGAAATCTTCATAGGATCATGCTATCAAAATCTCATAACGAGACCCTGTCCATGGGACTTTTTTTGTCCCACTACAACGCCTATTCTTGTTCTGCACAGGACAGTGCCAGAAATACTGCGGCAGCGGACAGTCAAATGTGTAACATTATCGCCGAGTTCCACGCCTGCAGCTTGACTTTCTGGAGGCGATAACTGAAACTTTATGGTAACCAATCGTGAGATACTAGAAATAATATATTACTGAAGACATTAATCTCGTGCAACGCACTCGTAACAGGGAAAACTTGGAAACCAACCTGCAGATCATACACTATACAGAAAACTGCAATATTATGAATATCCTACAAGAAATATGACTACTTACAAATAAAAGCCCATCACTATACACCAATTGCAACATACAGACAGAACTACCTAACAATGTTTTTTTTCTAAATAACTTCCGAAAGGTATTGTCACATTGGACAAAAGTAAATGTTCCTAGAGTCTAACAAAATTATACGTATCACTTGTTATTATTAAAGATCTGCCTGTAATATATATATATATACCTATTACATTTAGCAAAACTGTATTTCATGAGCATTTTTAATCATTCATTATTTTTAATAATTCGGAACAATTACTATAAAAAGCATTAATGATGCATATTCCACATGTACAACATAAATACGAAGTGAATCGATGTAAAGGATGCAAGAGTAACGTATCACAGATTAATTAAGGAAGTGACGTTAATATTGCGCGAACACGTCCGCTACTCATTGCATTATACTTTTGTTATTGCTGACAACATCGGTAACACACTGAGGTAGCAAAAGTCAGGCCACAGCAATATGCACATATACAAATAGCGGTAGTATCGAGTACACAAGGCATAAAAGGACAGTGTATTAGCTGAGCTGTCATTCGTACTCACTTGAGTCGTGTAAAATGGTTTCCGAAGGGATTAGGCCACATCACGGGAATTAACAGACACTTAACGTGGAATAATGGGTGGTGCTAGACGCATGGGACATTCCATTTCGAAAATCGTTAGGAAAGGCAATATTCCGAGATAAACAGTGCCAAGAGTGTGCCGAGAAAAACAGATTTCGGGTATTACCTCTCACCACGGTCAACGCAGTGTCCGACGGCCTTAACATAACGACCGAGAGCTGCGGCGTTTGCCTAGAGTTGTCGGTAACGTTTTCAGTGCCAGGAGACAAACAATACTGCGTGAAATAAACGCAAAAATCAATGTGTGACGTACGACGAACGTATCCATTTGGACAGTATGGTGGAATTTGACGTTAATTAGATATGGGAGCAGATGACAGATGTGAGTGCCTTTTATAAAAGCACGACATCGCCAGCAACGCCTTTCCTCTGGTCGTGACGATATCCGTTGGATGCTGGACAACTGGAAATCTACACTCCTGGAAATTGAAATAAGAACACCGTGAATTCATTGTCCCAGGAAGGGGAAACTTTATTGACACATTCCTGGGGTCAGATACATCACATGATCACACTGACAGAACCACAGGCACATAGACACAGGCAACAGAGCATGCACAATGTCGGCACTAGTACAGTGTATATCCACCTTTCGCAGCAATGCAGGCTGCTATTCTCCCATGGAGACGATCGTAGAGATGCTGGATGTAGTCCTGTGGAACGGCTTGCCATGCCATTTCCACCTGGCGCCTCAGTTGGACCAGCGTTCGTGCTGGACGTGCAGACCGCGTGAGACGACGCTTCATCCAGTCCCAAACATGCTCAATGGGGGACAGATCCGGAGATCTTGCTGGCCAGGGTAGTTGACTTACACCTTCTAGAGCACGTTGGGTGGCACGGGATACATGCCAATGTGCATTGTCCTGTTGGAACAGCAAGTTCCCTTGCCGGTCTAGGAATGGTAGAACAATGGGTTCGATGACGGTTTGGATGTACCGTGCACTATTCAGTGTCCCCTCGACGATCACCAGTGGTGTACGGCCAGTGTAGGAGATCGCTCCCCACACCATGATGCCGGGTGTTGGCCCTGTGTGCCTCGGTCGTATGCAGTCCTGATTGTGGCGCTCACCTGCACGGCGCCAAACACGCATACGACCATCATTGGCACCAAGGCAGAAGCGACTCTCATCGCTGAAGACGATACGTCTCCATTCGTCCCTCCATTCACGCCTGTCGCGACACCACTGGAGGCGGGCTGCACGATGTTGGGGCGTGAGCGGAAGACAGCCTAACGGTGTGCGGGACCGTAGCCCAGCTTCATGGAGACGGTTGCGAATGGTCCTCGCCGATACCCCAGGAGCAACAGTGTCCCTAATTTGCTGGGAAGTGGCGGTGCGGTCCCCTACGGCACTGCGTAGGATCCTACGGTCTTGGCGTGCATCCGTGCGTCGCTGCGGTCCGGTCCCAGGTCGACGGGCACGTGCACCTTCCGCCGACCACTGGCGACAACATCGATGTACTGTGGAGACCTCACGCCCCACGTGTTGAGCAATTCGGCGGTACGTCCACCCGGCCTCCCGCATGCCCACTATACGCCCTCGCTCAAAGTACGTCAACTGCACATACGGTTCACGTGCACGCTGTCGCGGCATGCTACCAGTGTTAAAGACTGCGATGGAGCTCCGTATGCCACGGCAAACTGGCTGACACTGACGGCGGCGGTGCACAAATGCTGCGCAGCTAGCGCCATTCGACGGCCAACACCGCGGTTCCTGGTGTGTCCGCTGTGCCGTGCGTGTGATCATTGCTTGTACAGCCCTCGCGCAGTGTCCGGAGCAAGTATGGTGGGTCTGACACACCGGTGTCAATGTGTTCTTTTTTCCATTTCCAGGAGTGTATGTTCTGGTCAGATGAGTCCCGATTTCAGTTGGCAAGAGCTGACGGCAGGTTTCGAGTGTGGCGCAGACCCCACGAAGCCATTGACCCAAGTTGTCAACAAGCCACTGTGCAAGCTGCTGGTGGCCCCATAATGCTGTCGGCTGGACTAGATCCTCTGGTTCAGCTCAACCGATCATTGACTGGAAATGGTTTTGTTCGGCTACTTGGAAACCTTTTGCAGCGATTCATGAACTTCATGTTTACAAATAAAGAAGGAACTGGATGGCAGTGCTCTATGTCACCGGGCCACAACATTGATTTGAAGAACATTCTGAACAATTCGAGAGAATGGTTTGGCCATCCAGATCGTCCGACATGAATCCAACCGAACATTTATGGGACGTAATCGATAGATTAGTTCGCGCACAATATCCTGCAACCGGCAAAACTTTCACAATTATCGATGGCTATAGAGTCAGCTTGGCTTAATACTTCTGCAGCTGACTTCCAACGACTTGTTGAGTCCATGCTGCACTACGCTGGGAAAAGGGAGTCCGACACTATATTGGGAGGTATCCCGTGACTTTTGTCACCTCAGTGTATGATCGTATCTCTCAACTCATATCTGATGTCTAATGTAGACAATACGCAGGATCTCTCTCCTAAGAGTTGTCAGGCAGATTTTCTGTGGTTTTTTGGCAGGTACCTGCAATTTCGTTTTTGCACTTTCTAGCTGGAGTAAGCCCAAATAAATACTGCGCATCATGTGATTCATGCATTCTTAGGAAATCGTCGTGCGTAGTTTCGCGTAATATGATTTTTAAAGCGGAATTTTCAGTGCCTATTACATATAGCGATCCCATATTAGTCTATTCTCATATCCGTTTTATTGATATGATTAACAGCGACAGTAAACCACGAAGAATAACCGGTATTCCAGCGGCAACAATAACAACCCACACTTTCTGTTACTTCACTTGCAACAGCCTTGGTCA
This sequence comes from Schistocerca nitens, assembly GCF_023898315.1. NCBI lineage: Eukaryota > Metazoa > Arthropoda > Insecta > Orthoptera > Acrididae > Schistocerca > Schistocerca nitens. The sequence continues at coordinate 313,424,231 of NC_064621.1, read as the reverse complement.
GTCACTGCCGAAGTTCTGATTATTCTTCGTATTTTACTGTCGCTCTTTTAACACTTACCGATAAACCGAATGCCGCGCTACACTAATTTCCGACCGCTCAATCGAACAGCCTCTTAGAATTCCAGTTTGAAAATCATTTTGCTTGTGGTGAAAAAAATACCGACGCATTCTGTCGCGCTGGGAGCTGCATAAAAGATGTGATAAGCAGTACTTGTTTGGGCTTATTCCAGCCACACACTACAAAACAGAAATGGCAGACATTTGCCGAAAAATCACAGCAAATACGCCTAACGTCTCTCAGGAGTGAAACGAGGTATATCTTTGCTATGTAGTGTCATTGTTTGCTATCAGTACACGGAGGTAATATGATGTTAATGTAAAATGTGATTCGTTAATCTGTAAGTGGAACTGGTGACTCACTTTCAGATCTGTGCATCTGTGATTGAGATAAAGAAATACGCATGTTAATGATACTGGTAAGTTTATTTGTTATAATATATCCTGCAACACAATACATGCGAGTCTTCAGAGGAAATGGTACACATTCTTTGTAAGTACTTGCGCTATACGTTCATCATAGAGTTCCATCTTGATATTTTCATCAATTTTAGTTTACTTTTGGAAAACTCGTCAGTTCGATATGTTTTCATCGTAAATAAAACGCAGACATCTGACAATGAACACAACGTCCGTAACCGGTAATAGTAACAGAACAAAATATGTTAAAAAGAGACATCTTTAATTTATCTGACCGTAGCTGTGTCAGAATATATCCTGTTGTTTATAGTGTCTGTCGTAAACTAAGATCGAAACTTGTTTCTGCTGTAGCCATAGTGGATGGGAAACAGAATAATAATGACTGACGTGAGGTTAAAAAATAGGTTCACTCTAGAAGATAGACTTTGACTGTGGATATTGTATCACAAACACAGTCCCTTTGATTGTTCAGAGATGTCATTAAACCTTCCCCAAGATGTAATGCACGGGCAGCGCCTATTAGATGGAGGGGGTCCGACAGACGATCAGTTCCAATCATTGAACCAGGAAGGAGGTACACGGCTCGTGTTGTCTGCAGTTCAACCATGCCTAGACGGTCAATACCGTGGTTCGATGGCGTCCGCATTGTTACTTTGTGACAGAAAGAGCTCTCAACAAGGGAAGTGTACAGGCATCTCGGAGTGAACCAAAACGATGTTGTAAGGACATGGGGAAGATACAGAGACACAGGAACTGTCGATGACGTGCCTCGCTCAGGCCGCCCAAGTGCTACCAATGCAGTGGATGACCGCTTCACATAATGGTTCGGAGGATCCCTGACAACGACGCCACCATGTTGAATAACATTTTTCGTGCAGCCACAGGACTGTCTTACGACTCAAACTGTGCGCAATACGCTGCATGTTGCACAACTTCACTCCCGACGCCCATAGCGAGGTCCATCTTTGCAACCACGACACCATGCAGCGCGGTACATATGGGCCAAACAACATGAGGAATGGACCGCTCAGGATTAGCGTCACGTTCTCTTCACCGATGAGTGTCGCATATGGCTTCAACCAGACAATCGTCGGAGACGTGTTTGGAGGCAAACCCGGTCAGGCTGAACGCCTTAGACACACTGTCCAACTAGTACAGCAAGGTGGAGGTTACCTCAGGTTTTGGGGTGGCAATATGTGGGGCCGACGTACGCCGCCGGTGGTCACGGAAGGTGCCGTAACGTCTGTACGATACTTAAATGCCATTCTCCGATAGATAGTGCAACCATATCGGCAGCATATTGGCGAGGCATTCCTCTTCATGGACGACAATTCGCGTCCCCACCTTGCACATCTTGTGAATGTTTTCCTTCAGGATAACGACATCCCTCGACTAGAGTGGCCTGCATGTTCTCCAGACATGAAACCTATCGAACAAGCCTGAGATAGATCGAAAAGGTCTGTTTATGGATGACGTGACCCATCGACCACTCTTAGGGATCTACGCCGCATCGCCGTTGAGGAGTGGGACAATCTGGACCAACAGTGGTTTGATGAAGTTTTGGATCGTATGGCACTTAGAATACAGGCACGCATCAACGCAAGAGGGCGTGCTACTGGGTATTAGAGGTACCGGTGTTTACAGCGATCTGGACCACCACCTCTGAAGGTCTGGCTGTATGGTGCTACAACATGCAATGTTTAGTTTTCATGAGCAATAAAAAGGGCGGAAATGATGTTTATGTTGATCTCTATTCCAATTTTCTGTACAGGTTCCGGAACTTTTTTTTGATGTGAGTACAGATTGCCATGACACACCACTGTGCTACATCGATTAAAATCGATGTGGAGATATCTACATGTACATGGTTACACTGCAATTCACAATTAAATGCTCAGCAGAAGATTTATCAATCACCTTGATGGTGTTTTTCTTCCTTTTTATTATCGAAGAGGGCGCGGGAAAAACGAGCTCTCATTTCTCTTACTTTATTACGATGATCGTTTTCCCTATAAAGGTGAGTCTCAACAAAATATTTTCGCGTTCGGAGGAAGTTGGAACTTCATGAGAAGATCCTGTCGCAACGAAAAACTCTTTTGTTTTAATAATAACCATCCCAAAACATCTAGCATGTCAGTGACACTCTCTCCCCTATTCCGTGATAATACAAAGCGAGGTGCCTTTCTTTGAATTTCTTTGGCGTGCTCCCTCAGTCCTACCTGATGTAGGTCGCATAGCGCGCAGAAATATTGCAAAAGTGTCCGGAAAAGCGTAATGTAGGCAATAGATAAGTTGCACATTACAAGTGTAACTGATATTCTAATCAATGTATTGGTAGAGGGTTAGCCAAAGTGATTAGGCGTTCTGGACCAAGCTCTGGTCTGTCATATAGTTTCAACTTGATCATATGAAATCATCCATAATTATGTCCCATAAGAAATGAAACCATTATCACAGATGCAATGCTGCAGACTGAAAAAGAATAAGCTCTGGGATTCGTGCTGCCGTTGAATTATGTACACTGTCGTCGGTATATGACGAATGGAGACCGCCCGACAGCGCCATGTCGGCCTGAGATGTCTCTGCGGTGGCCTACACAGCCACAGAATGGGCGCGGCTATTAAATGTAATCTGCGCGGGCCGCAGCTGTGTCTAGCTGAATGCGGCGGTCCCCTCTCGAGGGACACGTAAGGACGCCGCCATAAATCCTTGGCGGCGGACAATACGCGGCGCGGCGCCGTCCGTTTGTGCAGACGCCCGAGGCGTCGGCGGCGGCGTCGCGGCGGCGGCGGCGCTGGTGTCGGCCGCCACTCTGCGTGACGCAGCCGGCCTCAATAGCGGCGTGAATTATGGCCGCGGCCGTAATTAACACCTGTTCCGCGCCTCTGAGGGACCGGCGCGCATTGGCGGCCGCTAACTAACAGTGCGGCGGTGCGGCTCCTGTGGGGCCCCGCGGTCACGCCCATCTGGACCGCGCGCCTCTGCCCATTAATACCCACTCCACCACTAGCACTGGCTGGCGATCGCTCTTGTCCGCTTCACATTATTTCATTGTTTAAAGTAAAAAGAAGTTACTTAAACCTTCACTGATGTAGACGTGGATACACGACTTGCTACGCCGTTTCCCAGGTGTTGCAGACCTGCATACGAAAAACCGGCTGTATTTTCCTACAGTGCTATGGGCGTCTTTATGCGTCCTGAGCTGCCGACCTCTCACTGCTGCGGAGGAGTTACTTCCATTTCTCGATGAGTAAAAAAAGATCGAGTATTTATCTCACAACCTATGGGTCACGTTGCGTGCTACCACCTGCTGTAAACCTCGTTCCGATATGATGATTGTTATGACGACATGATTCGCCATGCGCAAGTATGTAGCACGTGGATGAGCATGTCGTGTGCTAGCCGTCCTTCGGATATCACACCCCCTAACTCTAGAATGAAATGAGATATCCCTCTGATCTCAGTTTTGACTAAAATTTCAATATATTATTTACATTTCACTTAACAAAATGTATGAGCTAAAATCATCAATAAACAAACTTTACGCTATGTGGTTTCAACTCTGCAAAAATTTTTAAAATTTCGCGCAATGTTTTACTTAATTTGATGCAGCACAGCAACTATCGCATATAACGAAAAGATATTCAGTCCTTTATAAACAAATAAATCAGATTTTAAGACGAATAAAAATCAATTTTTTTACCTAATAGATATTTTAAAAACAGATGATACATATTTCATAGCAGTTGGCAAGTGATCGTCCTTTGGATGTAAAACCTAACAACCTGAGAACGAAATCAGATATTGTTTTCCGCTCAGTTTTAAATAAAATTTCTATGGCTCGTCTACACTTCATTACATTAACCAGACGCAAAGCTTACCTCTGCGACATCTTTAAAATATCGTTCATCGATTTATTTTATTCGATGTTGCGCAATAAGTTGGCGGAAAATGAAAAGTAATTCAGTCACTTATCGAGGGAGGAACTGAGCGGAATCCTGCAGTGGTTAGCACACTGGACTCACATTCGGGAGGACGACTGTTCAAACCCATGATCAGCCATCCCGATTTAGGTTTCTCGTGATATCCCTAAATCGCTTCACGCAAATGCCGCGATGCATCCTTTGAAAGGGCACAGCCGATGTCCTTCCACACACCTCCCTGAACCGAGGTTGTGCCCCATCTCTAATGACCTCACTGTCGACGGGACTTTAAACCCTAATCTCAGTTTCGAGTAAAGATGTTAGACTGTAACATTTTTCACCTAACAGTTTTCGAAAAATCGGATGATACGTTTCTCATATCGGCCAGGACGTCGTCTCAGCACAGGCACCAGCAGGTGGTGAGCAGTACAACCATAACCAAAGAAGCCTCAGCACGGAATGTAAAGAGACCATCTGTTGCAGCGCAAGGATTAACAACTTCAGGACCTAATTACATGGAGTGCTGAGTCAGATTTTATGTTCACATGGTAATGAATCCGTTCGAGACTTGCTGTCGACTTTACCGCACACGGTAGTTGATGGATCAGTGGCGAAAGAAACATACAGAATACTTCGCCCTGCAGTCCGATGGTTTCTCACTTGCGATAAGATTTGGATAATTTATGTACTAGGGAACCATACGCCTAGATCATGTTCTTCCCGTTGTTTTAAATCCTTCTATCCCAGTAGCGAAACATTTCGTTCCCGACAGAGTGACACCTTGTCAGTGTAGTAGACGCCCCTTAGTAGTAAATACCACTCTCCTCCACGCAATGCAACATTGGTTGTCAAGGATATAAAGCGTAAACCCTCCACCAATCAACACAGATACTTGCTCAGTGATTCTGCCTTTCACCCGATAGGTCTGCTGCGACTAGTTGCTCGATGGAATCTACCGCACTGCCTTAGGAAGAGTTTAAAATCAAATGGACTGTCTGCTCACTAACTGAGTTGCGGTCTCAGAAATAGATTCCAAGGTGGCATAAATATGCGATGAGCTAGACAGTACAATTGGAATGCTTCAACCGAACTGCTACGACACTAATTTCCCAAGTAGGTTCCACAATTTGCAACTATTTGAGCCAACAGGTTGCCTTCTAAATTCTGTTACCAACGACCGAAAGGTGCTGAGCCGGCATGGTGAAAGTGGTGAGCGTGGTTACCACATGGGGGCCCTGACGCTTGCAGCCTGGATAGGGTACGTCACAGGAAGTGGCGCAATTTCATAATAACAGCAAGACAAGCATGTGAAAAGTACACTGTCTAGTCACATTAGTGTGACTATCGTCTATATTCGCTGTCGAAGTGCAATAACCGTTCACAGATAGCACGTGGCCGCAGTAGCAGTGGAGAGTATGCCTGTAGGGCACAGGTAATCCCCGTTTTCAAGAAGGGACGTCGAACAGATGTGCAGAATTATAGACCTATATCTCTAACGTCGATCAGTTGTAGAATTTTGGAACACGTATTATGTTCGAGTATAATGACTAGAAATCTACTCTGTAGGAATCAGCATGGGTTTCGAAAAAGACAGTCGTGTGAAACCCAGCTCGCGCTATTCGTCCACGAGACTCAGAGGGCCATAGACACGGGTTCACAGGTAGATGCCGTGTTTCTTGACTTCCGCAAGGCGTTCGATACAGTTCCCCACAGTCGTTTAATGAACAAAGTAAGAGCATATAGACTATCAGACCAATTGTGTGATTGGATTGAGGAGTTCCTAGGTAACAGAACGCAGCATGTCATTCTCAATGGAGAGAAGTCTTCCGAAGTAAGAGTGATTTCAGGTGTGCCACAGGGGAGTGTCATGGGACCGTTGCTGTTCACAATATACATAAATGACCTGGTGGATGACTTCGGAAGTTCACTGAGGCTTTTTGCAGATGATGCTGCGGTGTATCGAGAGGTTGTAACAATGCAAAATTGTACTGAAATGCAGGAGGATCTGCAGCGAATTGACGTATGGTGAGGGATTGGCAATTGAATCTCAATGTAGACAAGTGTAATGTGCTGCGAATACATAAGAAGATACATCCCTTATCATTTAGCTACAATATAGCAGGTCAGCAACTGGAAGCAGTTAATTCCATAAATTATCTGGCAGTACGCATTAGGAGTGATTTAAAATGGAATGATCATATAAAGTTGATCGTCGGTAAAGCAGATGCCAGACTGGGATTCATTGGAAGAATCCTAAGGAAATGCAATCCGAAAACAAGGGAAGTAGGTTACAGTACGCTTGTTCGCCCAATGCTTGAATACTGCTCAGCGGTGTGGGATCCGTACCAGATAGGGTTGATAGAAGAGATAGAGAAGATCCAACGGAGAGCAGCGCGCTTCGTTACAGGATCATTTAGTAATCGCGAAAGCGCTACGGAGATGATAGATAAACTCCAGTGGAAGACTCTGCAGGAGAGACGCTCCGTAGCTCGGTACGGGCTTTTGTTAAAGTTTCGAGAACATACCTTCACCGAAGAGTCCAGCAGTATATTGTTCCCTCCTACGTATATCTCGCGAAGAGACCATGAGGATAAAATCAGAGAGATTAGAGCCCACACAGAAGCATACAGACAATCCTTCATTCCACGAACAATACGAGACTGGAATAGAAGGGAGAACCGACAGAGGTACTCAGGGTACCCTCCGCCACACACCGTCAGGTGGCTTGCGGAGTATGGATGTAGATGTAGATGTAGATGTAGAAAGCATATCGGGGGATACAGGAAACACTGGAGACATTGTATAACGCAAAAGCGAAGCGATTTATTGGACGTCCAAAAGTGTACGATAACTAACTTCTAGGTCAAGGGTGGAAGACTTTTTGAAACGGCTAAGCTCTTAAACTGCTCCATGTATAACTACGCTTAAAGTATATTGCGCTGGGCAAAGTGGCGCTACCAAAACAGCGCTGAGATAAATGTGGTGCTCAACAGGCCGTAATTTATGGGTATGAACGATGGTTGAGCAGATGTGTACTGGTGAATAAACGAGCAATGGGATGGGATGAGAAGTTCCGCCTTATGCAAGACACCTTTTTTCTTTTGTTTCACGGAGACAACAAGAAGAGGAAGAACAAGATGATTATTAATAAACGAGCAACTATTCAGCAACTGACCACCCAACTAAAACAAGGGGCATTCATTCAACAGTTCCTCCTCAACGACGGTTCAGTGATTGTTCCTACTTTTGGGCCATTGCAGCAGGCGCAAGGTTCACGCGCCCATGCTAAGTGCTGTTCATTGGTGATGAAGGATGGAATTTACACGCTAATACAGCAATTGGACGTCCACTGAGTGGCAGCAGTTGGCCTTTATAGACGAATTACGTTTTGTGCTCCTTTGGACAATGGCTGTTGCCGTGCGCAGTGTGAAATGTCTGAAAGCAAATAACCTGCAATCAGGACGGAGCAATACGATTGGAGTAACTTTTCATGGCATTTCCTGGATGATCTCATCACTCTGGAAGCCATAATGGATCAACACTAGTATGCGTTAGTGTTTGGGGACGGGCTGGAGTGGCTGAGCGGTTCTAGGAACTACAGTCCCTGGCCACCAAACTCCCCGGATTTAAGACCAGTCAAGAATCTGAGGGAGCACCATGGCTATTTGCACCACGGATCCACAACAAAGAAACTTAGGGCAAATGGCTGCGGCACTGGGGTGTGAGGACATACATCCCTGTCGGTACTCTCCAGAACCTTATTGACTCCCTACCCGAAATTACTGGGGTTTTTATAGGTGATCACATTAATGTTAGTGGACAGTGTAATAGCTGCCCATGTAGTATCGGTCGTAAACTGCTTCCTACACCTCCAAGGCAGCCATCTACTCATGTCATTTACTCGCTTCTACAACTAGCTGCTGCCTCCATTACCCACTGGCCTATGTGTTATGCCTCGCCCTGATGGAGTCCAGGCAAGAATCAGTGCCATCCGGCTGAGGTCCACAGAAGGCTAACACCACGTATGCTGGGGTTGTTTGCTGGCCTCACACCCTAGGTTCCACCACACGCTGCTGTGTGCGTCGTTGGGTAAGTGCCCCAAAACCAGGGTTATTCCACATCCCTTACAAACTGTTTACATTGGCTGTGTAAGGTCTGCTGAAAAAATATACTGTTGTTACCACTGCATTTATTATTCAATGACATCCAAGGAACTGGTTCTTCATACCTGCAGCCCATCTAATCACACAGCAACGTCACCTTAGCAAACGCAAATTCAACAACGCTCTTGGAGTTTTGCATGAGTTCTTTATTTTCGGGTCATCAGTCTTCTGATTGCTTCGAAGCGACCCGCCACGAATTCCTCTCCTGTGCCAACCTCTTCATCTCAGAGTAGCACCTACGTCCTCAATTATCTCGGGCTGCATCTACAGTTTTTACCCTCTACAGCTTCTTTTAGTACCATGGAAGTCATTCCCAGATGTCTTAACAGATGCCCCGTCATCCTGTCCCTTCTTCTTGTCAGTGGTAGAGCCTCCTCATTCCTTACCTTATAATTCAAGTAATTTTCAACATTCGTCTGTAGCACCACATCTCAAATGCTTCGATTCTCTTCTGCTCCGTTTTTCCCACAGTCCATGCTTCACTACCATACAATGCCGTACTCTAGACGTATATTCTCAGAAATTTCTCCCTCAAATTAAGTCCTATGTTTGATACCAGTAGACTTACCTCGGCCAGGAATGCCTGTTTTGCGAGTGGTAGTTTGCTTTTGATGTCCTCCTTGCTCCGTCCGTCACTGGGGTTATTTTGCTCCTTAACATCATTACTTCGTGATCATGAATCGTGATGTTAAGTTTCTCGCTGTTCCTATTTCTCCTGCTTTTCATTACTTTCACCTTTCTTCGATTTACTCTTAATCCATACTCAGTATTCGTTATTCTTTTCATTCCATTCAGCAGATCATGTAATTCTTCTTCACTTTCACTCAGGATAGCAGTGTCATCAGTGAATCGTGTCATTGAAATCCTTTTACCTCGAATTTTAATTAAACTCCTAAATCATTCTTTTACTTCCTTCATTGCTTCTACGATAGGCAGACTGAACAGTAGGGACGAAGCTACACTCCTGTCTTACAACCTTTTTTATCCGAGCTCTTCCTTCTTGGTCGTCCAACCTTATTCTTCCCTCTTGGCTCTTGTACATATTGTATATTACTCATATCTCCCTATAGCTTACCCCTATTTTTCTCAGAATTTCGAACATCTTGCATCATTTTACATTGTCGACCGCTTTTTCCAGGTCAACAAATCCCATGAAAGTGCCTTGATTTTCCTTTACTTTTGCTTCCATTACTAACCGCAACGCCAGAATTGCCTCACTCGTGCCTTTACCTTTCCTAAAGCCAAACTGATCGTCATCTAGCGCATTCTCAATTTTCCATTCTTCTGTATATTATTCTTGTAAACGACTTGGATGCATGAACTGTTAAGTTGATCGTGCGATACTTCTAGCACTTGTCACCTCTTGGGATCTACGGAATTGTGTGGATGATATTTTTCTAAAAGTCACATGCTATATCGCCAGATTCATAGATTCAACGCAACAACGTGGAAAATCTTTTTGGTGCCTCTTCCCCCAATGATTACACAAATTCTGATGGAATGTTACCTATGCCTTCTTCCTTATTTGATCTTACGTGTTCCAACGTTCTTTTAAATTATGATTCTAATACTGGACCTTCTATCTCTTCTAAACCGATTCGATAGAAAAATTTTCCCACGATAGAGGCTTTCAATGTATTCTTTCCACCTATCCGCTCTCTCCTTTGCATTTAACAGTGAAATTCCCGTTACACTCTTTACGTTACCACCCTTGCGTTTAATGTCACCGAAGACTGTTTTGACATTTCTGTATGCTGAGCCTGTCCTTCCGACAATTACTTCCGATTTCTTCACATTTTTCATGCAGCCATTTCGTCTTAGCTTCCCTGCACTTTCTATTTATTTCATTCCTCAGTGACTTGTATTTCGGTATTCCTGAGTTTCTCGGAACCTTTTTCTTCTTCCTCCTTTCAAGGGTCAGCTGAAGTACTTCTTATCCATGGTTTCTTTGGAGTTACCTTCTTTTTACCTATGTTTTTCTTTCTAACTTATGTGATGACCCTTTTTAGAGATTTCCATACCTCTTAAACCGTACTATTTACTGGTCTATTCCTTATGCTATCCCTAAAGCCTTAGAGAACTTCAAGCGTATCTCGTCATTCCATAGTACTTTCGTATCCCACTTCTTTGCTTACTGATTCTTCTTGACTAATCTCTTTAGCTTGAGCTAACTCTTCATCACTATTACATTGTGTTCTGACTCTATATCTGCCGCTGGGTGCGCCTTACAATCCAGTATCTGATTTCGGAATCTTTATCTGACCATGATTTAATCTAATTGAAATCTTCCCGAATCTCCCGGCCTTTTCCAAGTATACCTCGTCTTATTGTGATTCTTGAACAGTGTATTCGCTGTTACTAGCTAAAATTTATTGCAGAAATCAATTTTTCTCTCATCTGTCTCAGTTCTAGTCCTAATATCATATTTTCCTGTAACGTTTTCTTCTACTCCTTCCCTTAGATTTGCATTCCAGTCGTACTGACTCTTAGATTCTCATCTCCCTTTTACGTACTGCATTATCCTTTCAATATCGTCATATACTTTCCCTATTTTTTCATCTTAATCTTGCGACGTTGGGATGTATATCTGAACTATCGTTGTCGGTGTTCGTTTTCAGGATAAAGGTCTAAGGAAAAGGCTTGGCAAATGTTTTGTGTAGAGTGTGGCACTATATGGGGCAGAAACATGGACGCTGAGACGAGAGGATGAAAAAAGGTTAGAAGCATTTGAGATGTGAATGTGGAGGAGAATGGAGAGAACAATCTGGATGGAAAGAGTGATTAATGAAAGAGTATTGGAAAGGGTTGGTGAGAGGAGATGTCTGCTGAGGTTTATAAGAGAAAGGAAAAAGAACTGGTTGATATATTCATTGAGAAGGGAGTGCTTGCTAGCAGATGACTTGGAAGGATTGGTTTGTGGGAGAAGTCTGAGAGGAAGAAGGAGATAAAAGGTAATAGACGACATAAAGGGAAGAGGAAATTATGCAGACCTGAAGAGGATGGCAGAAGACCGGAAACCCTGGAGAACTACCATGTGAAATCCTGCCTTTTGTCAGAACACTGATGATGATGGTGATGCGACCACCAAGCACTGAGTTTCCTACTGTCATGTAAGTTGCTACATGCTAGGTTAGATCGGTGGATTTTGTCATTAGGGGAATATTTATTTGAAATAATACATGTGACGGGAAGTCAAAATGTGGTGGCTGATGCATTATCGAGGCTACCTCAGGGCTTAGGCGAGTTCGCTGAACTAGTGGAACAATCATCCGAATATAAGGTACTGTTGTTGAGGGATGGAATTCGACGACAAAAACATCTGTCAATTTGTAAGAATGTGCAAGAGGCAGATCCGCTATGGCGAACAGTGTTAGAAATGCTTAACAGTAGGGAATTACAGAAGACATTATAAAATCGAGGACAATGTTTTGTTCTACCGAAGGAAATCTTGGTATGAAAAATGGCTTGTTTGTATTCCAGAAGGAAGTTTAGAAAATTTAATCTAATATACAGACCATTGCTGGGGACACTTCGGTATAAAAAAGTGTACAAGAAAAATTGCTGCGTATTGCTACTATCGGAACCTACAGAAACATGTGCAGAAGTTAATACGCACATGTACCGCATGTCAACATGTCAAGAGCACGAATAAGAGTATCAAAGGGTAATTACATCCTATTGTATCGAATAGAACACTATTTGTATCAGTCGATGTCGCGGGACCTCTACCACTGCTCGAGGAGGTGTAAAGTATGTCCTAGCGATATATGACTTTCTCACGGAGTATGTGAAATTGTATGCCCTAAAACGTACAACCTCTATCCCTATTATTTAGTGGACAGTAACGGGATTTGTTCCAGAAGTGGGCAAGCCTATGGCCATCTTATCGGATTATGCTTCGTATTTTAAGAGTACGAAATGGAAAGAGTTCTTATGTGATCAGGAGATCAAGCACATTTTGATATCAGGCTTTAATCCACACGCAAGTCCAGCGGGAATAATTTTTCGCGAATTTAATAGATTCATGAAGACATATGCTGCAACTAAGTATATGAAAAGGAGCGAATACCTCAACATATTTGAAAAAAATATGCAACAACTTACCACATGATGCCACTGGTTTTACACCAGAGGAATTGATGTTTGATCGTCCTGAGAAAAATGAATAGCTTGAACCTCTACCTCGTCTACCTAGAATAGAAAGTTACAAGGATAAAATGAAAGAGGCACTGCTAGCATTGAGTCAACAGGTTAATCTGAGAAAACGACGATATGACCGACAATTTATTATAGTGCAACAATAGATAAGGAGATCTTATGTTGTTAAAGGCGCATCCGAAGGATTCGGCGTTAAAGAAAGTAAATCGAAAATGGCAGATGACCTAAACAGGACCTTACAGAATAATGAGTATTCCGAATGAAAGATGCTATATTCTGAGGTATCCAGAATCAGACAAAATACGCCGAATGCACCCCATCATGATATTAAAATGTACAGGGAAGGTAAACTGTTAAGAAAAGTAATGTTTGTACTTGTAATGTAAATAGAAAAACACTTTAGGGAGTAATGAAGATTTATATTCATGTTTTACATCATTGATAGTTTGTAATTTTATAATAGGGAATTGCATTAATAAGACCTTCCGCCTTAAAGGTGACCCTGACACAAAAACGACGTGGAATTTGCAAGAAATAATGGCATTGAAAATATAACTAAGAGAGAGATTTCAAATTTATGTGTATGTAGTAGGATAAGAATTTCTTTTGCATTTTTTGTGATCAACTAGTTTTAGTAAGTAGGAGAATGGTGTGATTTAATAATATCACCAAGTACTTATAGGAGTGCACACGATGTATCAATGCATAGTCGTGACGGCTGATTGATTTCTCGGAGTGTGAATGTAAAATTCATGTTTTAATTACTTAAAACACTGTTCAGATCTGAGAAACAGTTTTGTTTGCTCCAGTAGTGGCCTTCAGCCATTTAATTGCCTGATTTTGAAGGACACTATTGAGAATTAAGTGAATATATGTTCTCGTGTAGAGAAAGTAACTGCATGACATAAAGTTTAGAACTGAGGTATGTAAGGAATGATGCTAGCGTGAGCATGAATTGTACACATGCAATTGAGACCTGGTTTTCGGGCAAACGGTTCCTCACGTAATTTTAAACAGGTAAATATGTGGATCTGTGATAAATTTTGAATTACACACATGAAACTGCCTGAGTATCGGTAGTCCAGATGGCCAAAGGACTGCTTTCGTCACGAAAGGTTGAGGGAAGTCTGTGATATAAAATTTATGCAAATAACTTGAAATCCTCATGTGAACTAAATGCTAATGTCATGACTTGTTAAACTGAAAGATGTTATGTCAACGACAAAGCCAATATATATAGCAACATGGTGAATAATGTTTGGATAGTAACAATATGTAAAGCAGTTTAATTTGTAAAAGTATCATCATGTGGTACGAAAGTGAAAAAAGTATAGCAAACGCATAAAGACACTGAAAGACTGTGTCAATGTGCACTTTTATCAGTTAAAAGGTTAAAGAGAAAAAGACTCTGAAATATGAGTATGAAGGTTGTCACAGTACTTTGCTTCATTCATGTACAAAATTTGGTATTTAGTGTATTAAGATTACAGCTGCACTGCGAAGATAACTTCAAGGAGCAATAAGAATATTAATGTCATGTGAAGCTAGCGAACACTGCGAACACTATAGTGCGGGTGACAAAAGTAAATCTACCTTTGGACACCAACCATAGTGACAAGTAGATAGACTCAGTGAATGTTATACAACTGTGTACGCATGTGTTGTGTACAACGGTACAGAGTTGGAATTTTATGTGGAAGTGACTACATGAGTTTACAGGACACTCTGAGTGCGAAACTTCGCTAGTCATGTACCAATAGGCTGTTAATTCTCAAAGGAATGAAACAGAGAATAAATCGTATTCCGAAAACTGGACTAAAGGTTGCTTGGAAAATCAAATACATTACAGAACATTAAACGAACATTCATGTGCGAATATCGGATGAATGGAGCACTTAATAATTCTCTTTACCCACTAGCCAGTAACATCTGTTATGTAAATAGTTAAAATTAATGCTATCGTGAGTTATTTCATATTCACGCGCCTGCAACGGACACGATGCTGAGACGGCACGAGAGCTGATGGGCAATCCAACGATCGCTTGACCGAGTAGGGTGGAAGGGGGGGGGGGGGGCAGGCAGTTCTGCCACCTGCAGTATCGTCGCACTACAGTCTTCCTCACACCGGCGTCGCAACGGCTCGGCTGAAATTTGGCGATCGACGACTTGTATTACGTGTGATGGCTGTACGTGTGTTGTGGTAACAAGCTTCAGTAGTATCAACCTAAATGTATGGTCTACTATAAGAGAAAAATGCTCAACTTTTCACCTACAAAACAGATTGTTTTTTATTTCTATTTCTGTGATCATAATTTCACTGTTTTCTCATGTTGTATTCCTAGATATGGTTCACTTAGGGAACATTCGATCAACATGTCCTTCAGTAGATGCAAAATCTAAATTGGGATTTAGGCAGACACTGAATTAATGTGGCCATGGTAATCGTCCGAAGGCTATTGGCTCCTTTCTAACTCCTTGTTTTCTCATGCCCGCGAACCTAGATAAGGATGGGGGGGGGGGGGAGTGGTTAACTCAAGTTATTTTCCGGTGAGATTTGTTAATACCTTCCCAGACTGAAGCAATCTTCCGCACGGGTAGGGAAGTATTGTAGTTACCCTCCCTTAGAATGAGGCAAAGGACATTTGCTAATTACTATTGTGTGCAAACAATATTTGAAAAGGTCATTTAAGAAACATACATGTATAATGTTGTGAAATTTAAAACTGTAATCGAACACTACCTTGGTCAGACTGGTACACATAAATAATTTTGTCCCAGCCATCCCAAGGGGCAATTCTACTTTATGTCTGGAGGTATTCATGAATTTGAGGTTTATAAATGCTATTTATTGATAATTATTGTATGAATAGCTGGCGATGTGTGCCAAAGAGTAGAAAATACGTTATGTTGCAATATGTTATGTTATGTTATGTGGCCTTGATGAATATTCCATGGACATTCGAGATTCTGTGTCTAAACTTTCTAGGCTTTTGTCTTCTTCTGTTTTAGACACGAAGAGGAAAGAACGATTGTCTGTGGTTCATCTTGCTGTAACAGTCTATGTAAGTTGTAAACGAAACTAAAATATAGTCGTTCAAGAGTTCAAACTTATGTATGGTACATAATTATTTGCAAACCTAAATCTTGCTTGTCCTGAGTAGACGTGGCCTCAACGGAACATTGACCATTGTTAGGCACCATACTAGAAAATAATTACTAATTTTTTTTCTGCTCTTCTTCCAGACATGCGAGCAGTTAGGACACTACACTTTCTTTCAGATTCTGAGAGCTATGCTATCGCTACGAATAATTGAATATATTTTCTCAAGGTTGCGAGATAACATCCCAGGCAGAAAGGCCTGGTCAAAGGGTTCTAGTTCTAGTGTAAGATTTCATCAGGAAAAAATTATGCGTATTATCTTATATTGGTATTCGAGACGAAACCACGATCTTGAGTTACGGGTTTTATTACTTCACATTGAACTGACCTACGAAATATTATCTGGTGTTATTAGCACATGAGTTTTAAGTATACTTTTGATATATATATATATATATATATATATATATATATATATATATATATAGGAATATCTGTGATAATTGAAGAGAGGAACATTTAATTATTTGTAATCCCGTAGCCACGCTGATTGCTGGTCAGCGCCGAGCTAATAGTAATGTTGCATTGTTAATCACTGAGAGACAGGGTGCATAATTATGTAACAGAACTGTATCATAGTGTTATTAGAGTTACTTCCGCTTTGTTTTGACGTCACTTAATTAAAAACTAGCAAAGCATATTCATAGTTTCCGCTCAAAGTACTTATGGAGTTAACTCTCATTCACATTACAAAATTAATTTTGAAGTCAGTATATAATTAATTGATAATTCGTACATCTAGCCTCTCTGGCAAAGAAAGAATTCCTACTATTAATACACAAATAATCATTATTATCTTAATATATATATATATATATATATATATATATATATATATATATATATATATATATTTCATGGCGCATACCATTTTCCATCAAGAGAATGATCAAGTAGGTGGGGGAGATTAAGATTTAATGTGGATTGTTTACGTGGTAAGATCTGCGAATCTTGATGCGTCTGTCATTTCACCTGCCAATAAACTTTCCCATTGCTTCAAAATTGTGTCAGAATTATTTAAGCTACAATCCTTGTTTATAGAGTGTATATGTTTTCCCGAAAGAGCAGCTGTAATGAATGCATCAAACGCCACTGAGAGAGGTGTGTGCTCTACTTGAGCTGTTGAGCGATCATGGACCATGATTCCTCCGCAACACTTTCATTCTCTTGTTGGTCCAGTATCATCACGGCGATAAGGAATGCAGGTCTCTAGTTCAACAATTCATGAAAGAAATGTTAGCTATAGAAATGTTAGCTATAGAAAACAAATAAGGAACATAGATCCTCTTTCGGGACTGTATTTTGTGTATAGTAAAACATTCGCTTATCTGTTAGTCGTTACGCAAGTTTGTAAAAGAAAATCATTATATTAATAATAATAATGGTACAATAATATTAACTGTAACGTTCTGAAAAATTTGGTAAATGACCATATTTCTGGAAAACGGGATAAACCGCTGTCACCTCCATGATACTCAAACCTGTAACTGCATCTATATCTACATCTACATTTATACTCCGCAAGCCACCCAACGGTGTGTGGCGGAGGGCACTTTACTTGCCACGGTCATTACCTCCCTTTTCTGTTCCAGTCGCGTATGGTTCGCGGGAAGAACGACTGTCTGAAAGCCATCGTACGCGCTCGAATCTCTCCAATTTTACATTCGTGATCTCCTCGGGAGGTATAAGTAGGGGGAAGCAATATATTCGATACCTCATCCAGAAACGCACCCTCTCAAAATCTGGCGAGCAAGCTACACCGCGATGCAGAGCGCCTCTCTTGCAGAGTCTGCCATTTGAGTTTGCTAAACATCTCCGTAACGCTATCACGGTTACCAAATAACCCTGTGACGAAACGCGCCGCTCTTCGTTGGATCTTCTCTATCTACTCCGTCAACCCGATCTGGTACGGATCCCACACTGATGAGCAATACTCAAGTATAGGTCGAACGAGTGTTTTGTAAGCCACCTCCTTTGTTGATGGACTACTGTGTTATGAAAAATAAAACTAACAATAGTATTTATCATAAAGTGACAATAAATCTTAAGTTGCTACTCCTATCTCACCGTTTGATTAGAACTGTGTGTGCAGAACACTGTGTAAATGTCTGGCAATATTTCATTCATTGTTCTTTACAATAAAACGGTGCAAGGGAGGTATATTGAGATTTTCTATAGTTATTTAATAACTTCTACGCTATGTAGAGGCCTTCTGACATGAAATCTTTTTCCATAACTGGTCTCCCATTGAGCACTGACACATCGTGATGTAATTCTTTCTTTCTAGTAGTTTAACTTTGAGCGGTTAAGTGTGCACTAAGACCAACCAATCAGTTTCAAATTCCACTTCTCATGTATAGTATAAGGAGGTACCGAATGATGTTACTGTTTCACTAAAATTTGATATTTACTTCCAAAGTAAATTATGTTTGTACGTTGTATAGTTGTGTTTGTATGTTGTAGGTAATTCCACATGTCGACAGTTACACACGATATGTTTTACAATAGCTGATATTTATATTTGTAGAGTGTTCTGTTGAAACTTTTCATGTTTTCAGAATTTTAGCCTTGAAGTGACAGGCTGACGTCTAATTAACGCCATGAGCTGCATATTGGCTTCCTGTTCCCAGCTGCATTGTCTGCTCCAGTTTGACGTCCAACGGTGGCGTTTAAATTGCCGATGCCGTTCATCATTTTTATCGCTCGCTGAGGTAATTTCATTTCTGTCCTTCTAATGAGGAACTCTTCAGGTACAGGGACAGCACATGTCTTTGAAAAATTGGTATCGATTCAACCCAACGCGCATTTCCCTTAGCTAATTAGTTACTGAATATATTTAGCTACCCATCGATCTCGCATAAATTAATAATTACATACAGTTACTTTTCAAGTTTACTACACCAGGAGGCAATGTATACTTCGCAAGGATCAAATGACTGAAGGTTACTTCTCAAGCATACTACACCTGCAGGCAGTGTTTAGTTCATGTAGTCTACAACAACTGAAGGTTTAATGTTTTTGGTGTAGGCCATTGGAAAAATGTCGTTACAATGAACATATTGCACATTTGCAGGGTGGTTTCAGTTGCCCGTACTCATACCGTTTTATGCAACTCGCAATGATATATCTGGCCTTCGAAAACCACGAGCATGGTTTTTCATTTTCTCTCGCTCGCGACGCACAAACTGTTAGTCCTACAGAAAAATAAGTAGAACCTTTTCACAGAAATTTCATGTAATTAAATTCAGTTCTGGGACACATTTTTGCTAGAGGCCGTAGTTTAGAGCTAATCAAGAAAAACGTAAAAAAACCTTCAAACACATCCCAACTCCCACAGTTATTCCCCACAAGTAAGGAGTTCTAGTATGCTGTTTATGGCAGTTCTTCCTAGCACAGTACAGAAATTTTCGACTACACGAATTTCCCCATTCGATCTTTTCTGGCCTTCAGTGGCTGACCTCATGCGCCACCGGCTAAGTCGACCACTTAAAAATTGTAAAATTAGCGTTTTTTGTAAAATTTAACAAACAATATTGTGACGTTAAACAGCATAAAATAAACAATAACAACACTTTATTCGTCAGTCCTCTGACAACGATACTACTGTGCTTGTAAGGGTTAAGTTTGGATCTTATTGTCAACGAAATTAGTTTTAGCTTAACATTTACAAAAGACGTTTTCCTTTCATTAACCTCAAGTGCACGTGTCAATTAATAATATTAACGAAATAGAGATCTATGATGGGGGCGTAATAGCACAGTCACTAGAGACCGAAAAAGGTCGAATATCGTGAATATTTCGTGTAGTCCGAAATTTTTGAACAGTGGTAGAGCGAGTTCCGCGATCAAAACACCAGAAATTCTTGCTTGTGAAGAAAGCATGTGGGGTTGAAGGTGCGTTTGAAGGTAATTTTCGCATGTTTTCTTGAATGACTCGAAAACCATGGTCTTCGGCGAAAACGTATCCCAGTAAAAAAAATTCAAAATTCAGCTAAATTGAATTTCCTACAAAATGGTTGTGTTAATTGTTCTGTAGGATTAGTAGTTTGTGCTTAGCGAGCGAGAGTATATAAAAATTTCGCGCGCGATGTTTTAGGGTCAGATGTTAGACTGTGGAATGCATAAAACGACATCGGTAGGGGCAGCTGAATGACCCTGCTTGAATCAGTGACAGTTATCCTGTTAGTGGTTGTTGTCGCCTATCAATTTCATTGTACCAATAGTCTTAGTCTCTTGATTTTTATTCAAGCCACTGGTAAGAATCTGAATAAACAGAAAAATAATTATCTAGTGAAAATTTCCATTATAGTTACTCATTTTCATTATGTTAACTGCCTTCGAAATTGAGCGGAGGAGTGGCCTAGGCCTCTGAATTTTCACATAATCTTAGAACTGTTGAAGGATCGATCACGATTTACCAATTAAAAAGTAAGCAGAAAATATGTAATACATTCCAGTCATGATCCTTCTATGTGTCTCGCTAAAAATTTCACCTGCTCGGGAAGCAAGACGACGGGGTAGAGATTGCCTTGGCAATGAGGCCAGTATCATTAGAGACAAAGCACTGGCGTCAGTGTGTGAGCACCAACTTACACTAAACAAAATGAACAGTCTTGAGGACACTTTCAAGGTCATTATGGTATAATGTGTGTACTGAGCGTTTCTTTTGTCATAGTTATCGGCGACCATATGGAGCTCTGAGGGCCTGTTTCTGCACCCTCTCTGTAGACTCTGCACACAGTAACTGTGCTGAGTTCAGATTTGATCAGAGAACGCAACATTCACTCTAGGGTACAAAAATGCCCCACAGGCGAGTACGTACACATTTTGAACAGCGTCAGCCACTTGAACAGGGTCACATAGTCGGTCTGCCGGAAGCTGGATGGACATAAAGACGGATGGCCGTAAAGGTTGAGCACAATATGTCGGTAGCGTACTGCTGCTTTCATCAGTGGTTTGTGGAACATTTCCACACCTATAGACCAGGTTCTGGACGCCTGTGAAGTACAGACTCAAGTAATGATCAACACATTGTGTGAGCGGCGGTGGCTGGTAGTACATCATCCAGGGATGAAATATTGGCACATGTTGCAACTGCAGAGACAACTGGGAACAGTCTGCTTGCAGCAGTGATAAAATCGTTTGTGCCTCTGGACAGGCTGCTACTGAAGATATTACACTGGCAAGTATGTCTAGTCTCGTATAGTGAAAGAGATAAGTGGAGGGTGGAATAGCGCTGTGTTGTCTTCAGTGAAGAGGACTGTCTCTGTCTGTATGCCAGTGATGCACGTACACCCGGTACGCTGCATTTCCAGAGTAGTGCAGGGGTCGCCTGCTGCCGGACTGGAAACCACTACTAATTCGTCAGGATGCAGACCGAGGACCCTTACTGCGACGTTGGATGCAATAAAACAATATTCAACATAATTTCATTTGTTACAGACAGTACTAGTTGCTGCTGCTTCCTTTGTATCGACTGCAAGCCACGTAAATAGGAGAAGAACCCACTGAATCAAATAGCGGTCTCACTGCTCCAGAGGACGCTGTATCAACTTGGGGCGGAAGTCGATGACATCCTGATGTGCAGTTTTGCCGCCAGATTGCGAGGTAAGCATGCACTGTTGGTGGCTCTGCTTGGAGGTGTCAGCGATTGCAATGCGTGTAATTTTATTCACGTGCCATTTCGAGGAGTACTCAGTCCGTCCAGATCACTGCCTTTCTTGCCCCCTCAGGTGTACCACTATGTTGGACGCTGTGTAGTCATGCTGAACCTTGCCCGCCGGTAAGGTAGGCCTTCAGATCGGGGCGATGCTGAAGTTTGGGCAGTTTCTGCCCTGGACCAGAGTCATATTCGTAGATCCTCGGCTACCCATCAGCGCTGGCTGCTGTGTTGACGTCAATACAGGTTACTGGATTTCATCAGCTGTGGCTTCAGTTTGTTGATCGCCTAATAAGGCAACAAGTGCAAGATCGACACTAGAACGACCGCTGAAACAAGATGTTACCATGCCATAACCAGAGATCTGAGTGCGACCAAATGAGCTCTATTCATCCTTCTGATTGAGTATGAGAAGGTAATGGGGGTAGGGTATTTATGTCGCCGAGAAGAGACTCTGCTCGGCGACGTATTTGTAATGACAAAATTGATTCTGATCTTTCCGAGACACATTCTTAGCAGATTTGTTACAGGGTCTTTACTGCTTAGTCAAACTCCTGCTAGGTGTTGATGCGTCCTACCTGGTGTTATGGGAGTAACAAACGTGGTTTGGTCTCTGCTGTTGTAACCATTTTCTGCTGAGTTGCTCGCGGCCTCTCCGAAGAGTACCGAAGTAACTGTCTTCCTGACGCACTAACTGTGTTTGAATGATTACGCTTACCTCCTGGCGGCTGGCGACACTTGGGCGTAATTGTCTTATGCTGATTCTTTTACACACAAGTTCTCTTACTAATTTCATCGCTTAATAGACCTCTCCACTTTAATTAAATTTCTACCTATTCTTACCTCTTTTATATCTGTTTGGTGAACCATCTTACATTTTAAATGTACTTTGAAGCTCTTGTTCCCTTGATTACATAACATCTCACCCTATTTCAGCATTATTTTTCTAATTTGTTACTTTTTAAAGTCTACTCTGATATCTCTTACTTCTTACTACAAATCCATTCCGAGGGATTTTCATGGGCAGCTGTTCCATTTGCACAATTACTGTCTTTCTGAAGCAGTAGTAGACTGCACGAGTAAAACCTAGTGTCAAAATGACACTGGAGGTTGATACTCTGAAAGTCATAATATTTTATTTACATTTCTATTGATACCTTCGAATATGGTGTAACACTTTATCTATCGAAATTTGTCCTTTTTCTGCAATAACTGATTCATCTATTGTCCATAGTGAAATTTTTCTAAAGTATTACTTTAGGTTTTGCATAGGTAATCCGCTAAAATGCAACATACGACGAGATCCTCTAATTAACGTGGCACCTGTAACAGACAGGGAGGTGAAACTTTGTCCTTGCTATATCACAACTGATTATTCCATTAACTCGTAACACACGTTGTTTCAACTCTAATTCTCTCACCCCAGTAAAAGTTTTATTATTGTAGCATTTAACTATTATGCCGGCCGGAGCGGTTCTAGGCGCTACAGTCTGGAACCGCGTGACGGCTACGGTCGCTGGTTCGAATCATGCCTCGGGCATGGACGTGTGTGTTGTCCTTAGGTTAGTTAGGTTTCAGTAGTTCTATGTTCTAAGGGACTGATGACCTCAGAAGTTAAATCCCGTAGTGCTCAGAGATATTTGAACCACTAACTGTTATTCTTCTGGCGCAAACAACAGCCGTTTCTGCCAATCCTCTGAAAATTATCTGCGGTATTGATACTGTAGTATATATACGCTCTAGTTCTATATGTATAAACTCATTAGTGGTACAACGTGTGGTATCCTTGTTGTTAATCCTTTTTCCGCTTGCTGCAGTCCCAATAGAAACTGCTGTGGTGTCAACAACGTTGTACTTAATTATCCGTGTGTGGCATCTTGTATCCTTTCAGTTTCTATTTTTGCATCTCTCAACCTATTCGCTAGTTAGCGTAACAATCTGGCTATTGTCAGCTTCTCAAATAAAGTCCCCAACTCTGTATCTCTCTTAAGCCTTTATTCAATGTTTACATCTGTTCTTTCGTATGCTGTTTTAACTTGGTTGTTATTTTGTGGATAGTTCTCGTTATGTTAAACACTTTCTCTTCCACATTTTTAATTTGCATTGTATGGCAAGTAACTGTTTTTTCAGTATTCATTGCCGTTCTTGTAGTATCCTTGTGGTACTATTTACACTCCTGGAAATTGAAATAAGAACACCGTTAATTCATTGTCCCAGGAAGGGGAAACTTTATTGGCACATTTCTGGGGTCAGATACATCACATGATCACACTGACAGAACCACAGGCACATAGACACAGGCAACAGAGCATGCACAATGCCGGCACTAGTACAGTGTATATCCACCTTTCGCAGCAATGCAGGCTGCTATTCTCCCATGGAGACGATCGTAGAGATGCTGGATGTAGTCCTGTGGAACGGCTTGCCATGCCATTTCCACCTGGCGCCTCAGTTGGACCAGCGTTCGTGCTGGACGTGCAGACCGCGTGAGACGACGCTTCATCCAGTCCCAAACATGCTCAATGGGGGACAGATCCGGAGATCTTGCTGTCCAGGGTAGTTGACTTACACCTTCTAGAGCACGTTGGGTGGCACGGGATACATGCTGACGTGCATTGTCCTGTTGGAACAGCAAATTCACTTGCCGGTCTAGGAATGGTAGAACGATGGGTTCGATGACGGTTTGGATGTACCGTGCACTATTCAGTGTCCCCTCGACGATCACCAGTGGTGTACGGCCAGTGTAGGAGATCGCTCCCCACACCATGATGCCGGGTGTTGGCCCTGTGTGCCTCGGTCGTATGCAGTCCAGATTGTGGCGCTCACCTGCACGGCGCCAAACACGCATACGACCATCATTGGCACCAAGGCAGAAGCGACTCTCATCGCTGAAGACGACACGTCTCCATTCGTCCCTCCATTCACGCCTGTCGCGACGCCACTGGAGGCGGGCTGCACGATGTTGGGGCGTGAGCGGAAGATGGCCTAACGGTGTGCGGGACCGTAGCCCAGCTTCATGGAGACGGTTGCGAATGGTCCTCGCCGATACCCCAGGAGCAACAGTGTCCTTAATTTGCTGGGAAGTGGCGGTGCGGTCCCCTACGGCACTGTGTAGGATCCTACGGTCTTGGCGTGCATCCGTGCGTCGCTGCGGTCCGGTCCCAGGTCGACGGGCACGTGCACCTTCCGCCGACCACTGGCGACAACATCGATGTACTGTGGAGACCTCACGCCCCACGTGTTGAGCAATTCGGCGGTACGTCCACCCGGCCTCCCGCATGCCCACTATACGCCCTCGCTCAGAGTCCGTCAACTGCACATACGGTTCACGTCCACGCTGTCGCGGCATGCTACCAGTGTTAAAGACTGCGATGGAGCTCCGTATGCCACGGCAAACTGGCTGACACTGACGGCGGCGGTGCACAAATGCTGCGCAGCTAGCGCCATTCGACGGCCAACACCGCGGTTCCTGGTGTGTCCGCTGTGCCGTGCGTGTGATCATTGCTTGTACAGCCCTCTCGCAGTGTCCGGAGCAAGTATGGTGGGTCTGACACACCGGTGTCAATGTGTTCTTTTTTCCATTTCCAGGAGTGTATATGTGGGATATCACTGTTGTCTGATATCCCCAGTACAGATTTTAATTAATTCCCTTCAGCATCTAACCAATCTCTTTTCTTTCGTACTAGCGTTTTGGGAAACATCTCTCTCATCTTCTCTGAGTGAGCCCGAAGTTTCTCATAGGAAAAGCCTGATATTCATTCTGCACATCTGTTAGCATATCCCATTTTTCGTCTTCCATGGACACATTACTGAACATATTCTGTAAACGTCGAATTACATTTCTTACCTACCAGACATCAAACGTAAGTTTTAATGAAAACTTGGGATTCGTGAAAAGGACATTGGGTTGTCGGGAGAACAAGATTCCATTTTCCAGTGGTTGGATTTAATCACCTCTGCTTCACTTACGTGGAAGAACATTATACACAAGACAACATATTGAGACGTCATCTTCGACACCACCTACGGGAAAGGGATTACTTTGAATCTCCCCCCTCCTTAAGAAAAAGGCGTATCTCACCGACAAATACTATAGCAAAATAAAAGAAGTGTTGATCTATGAAATCGAACACGAAATTCACTACACCGCAGTTTTATCAGTTATCCCTAGACCTAAGCTCATAAGGTACGTACTCTCGTCCCACATGGTAATTCCTTTGTTTGTGCCAATGGTGCTGATATTTGTGGTAACGCATCAACTGTATCATTAAAATATGAAGCTGGTATCTTTACAGATACTATTGGTGTTCTTGCATCTCTCGAAGGAGCTATAGGTCTGATGTCATTCTATCTTTAAAAGGTTTAACTTCACTAAGGTTTAACTTGACTAACTTGTAGAGCCAAACTTTTCGTCGGCGACTGCAACTAGGCTTTGGGGTAAAGTCATCTCCACTGCATGGTATGGTCCTTGAAACTTCGTCAAGAATTTCTTGATTTATAGCCTTTGGGTATACAGATTTGCTAGCAGAACCCATTTTCCTACTCCTAATCGAGGTCCTCTACTCATACCATTTCCAACCCACTCATAAGGCTCCAGTGGCTTTGTGTTGGTGCATTTCATACGCAAAACTGTATTGAACGTTTCCGCAAACATTTTCACATGTTCGCATTGTGTTCCTATCTTTGGCTTCACTAAAACAAAAGTTGAACGAGATCTTTGGTCCATACACTACTTTGTGTAGTGAAGAACCTGTCCCTGTTAGATTTTGCAGTTGTACGCACTCACCACATAGCCCTAACAGACAACCCAGTCTGACTAACTTCTTCGATAATGCATGGTGGCCTAGTTCCACGTGACCATAAGCTTGTGGGTGGAATGGACTAGTCCGCAATTTCTTTACTCTCAGTATACTGCACAACTGTTTCATCAGATCAGACATGAAATTAGTTTCTTGATCTGTGACTGTAGTTTCTAGTACATCAAACATAAGTAACCAGTTGTTAACCATGGCTTGAACTACAGCTCTCGCTTTCTGATGAAGTATGACTATCTGTTGTATCTTGAGTGGTCAAGGCAGTAAATCATAGGCTAGGAAGCAGGAAACAGACCAGAGTAGCTGTGCACACTGAAGAATGTCAATAGACAGTGCTATAAATGAATAATCAGACATATTTCTTTACTAAAAGAAGCAGTCATGTAGAACATAACAAGTATTTCCAATCTCTGAATAAAGTCTTTTACCAACCAAACGGTAAATTATCTTTCTAGCTGCGCTAGTTCTCGCAGACCTAAGTGACTAGGACATGGGCAACCGCTGTCCCGTGGAGCTGAGCTGTCGAATTGGGACACGATTTCCTCTGGCGAACCGGCTCCCGAGCGCTACCGTCGGCTTTATTTATGCCAGCACCACGGAGGGCACTTTCGCGTAGTCATCCTGGAGAGGGAAGGCGTTCCACATGATTTGCATATACTGCCATGCTGGCGCCATCTCTCAGGTTCCTCAAATACTCACCTCTGCCCTAGTGGGCATTTGGCGACCGGTGCGTGAGTGGTGTCTTATGATGACACTATTACAATATATCTTACTACTACAATACTATTACAATATATCTACTATTACTACTATTACAATATTACAACTACTATTACAATATATCTTACTACTACTATTACAATATACTATTACAATATATCTATTACAATATATCTACTATTACAATATATCTTACTACTATTACAATATATCTTAAAAATAGTCGATCATTGTCAGTAAATACTTATTACCCATACTTACTATCCCCTAAAGTCCTATGAAAATGTCACTACCTCCCATTTGAAAAGTTTTTTCAAATTCTGGTAGTTTCTGATGCTGTGGCATTTGGAGACTCAAATCTGTTCGTCGAGCACACGCGATGCAGCTTTTTACTTATTGTTCCACAGCATCATATCATGTTCCCCACCAATACCTCTTTGCAACTCATCTGTCAGTAGGTACCCCATGCTCTGATTGTACATGGTCATGTGTTTCTCGTAACACATTAGTGTTTAGTGCTGCAGAAACTACGATGTGTGGTCCACATTAGCTGACTTATAGGGTGCACTTTCTTGCATAAGAAATTGTGGCTATTTACTACACACTTGCTATTTGTACCCACTGATTGTCTGTTTTCCAAATCTATTATGTTCATATACATGTTATCTTCTTTGTTTCTCGTCCTATTTTCTGCTGTTGTATATATCTAAGTTGTGTAGGCAATAGCACAACAAAAAACACAAAATAGCTAGACGGCAGTGATACTTTGCAACACACAAACGTAAATATACTTAGTGCAGTGAAAGTGCTATGTGCTAAAATCACATACAGAGGGAAGAAGAAGAAAAGGAAAAATGAAGAAAAAACCAAAAAACCTGACCACTGAAGATGCTTTAGAATAAAGCAAAATGCATCTGGTCTTAACAAGATTTTAATTACCCTATTCATTTTCTACTAGATTTAATCGCAGTATCTGAAACACATCAGGTTTTCTACTGATTGTATCAGCATTTATGTGGTTGACACCACGCTCATGGACTTCTTCTAAATGAAACTCACCCACTATCAGTGCCCATCTTGTTCATCGGTTTGAAGCGTCATGTAGTCACAGCAATAACTTCAAAGTATGGGTGATACGTAACTACTTTAGATTTATGACCATGTAGCTAGCAACGGAAATACGAAATGCCATATATGAAAGACAATGTCTCCTTCTCTGTAGTAGAATAATTGTGCTCCGCCTTATTACGCTGGTGAGATACACTCCCTACTGGATGCTCTTGTCCATCTACAGTTTAACTTAAAAATGATGCTCAAAGCCGTGTTGCTTGCATCGCATGGTAATATAAATTCTTTAGTGAAATCAGAAAAAATTAATACAGGAACTGAAGTCAGTATCTCTTTCTGATTTTTCAAATTTTCTTGACATTCTGAAGTCCACTGAAACCTGACCTCGTTTTTCAACACTCTAGTCATTGGCTGTGCACTTTCTGCAAAGACTTTGACAAATTGTTGGTAATAATTGGCCAAGAAAAAAAATTTTGCAATTGCTTAGCTGTTTTTGGAACCGGAAAATCACACAAATCTGAAGTGTGACAAAGCTGCGTCCCCATCTTGTCTAACAATATGCCTGGCATAAGTAACCTGAGGCTGGGCAAAATGACATTTATCAATGCTTAACATTGGATGAGTTGTATTCAGTATATCAAATACTTCACCTAGACGCTCTGCGTGTTCATATCATTCTTTTTAAGAGATAATGATGTCATCGAAAAACACGATTCATTTTTTTTTCTATTTTAACCCTCGAACAATCGATCTAACATGTGTTGCAATTCTACAGGTGGGTTTTTTAACCGGAAAGGCATCCTACGATACTAATAGTGACCAAATGATGTTGTAAAAGCTATTTCAGCAGAATGTTCTGGACACACTCCTTTAACCTGTCACAGAAAAGACTTTACATTGCCCATGTTATTAAAATTTTTACTAGTACTGGGAATTGGATATGCATCAGTTACTATACGTTCATTTAAAAACCTGTAATAATAACATAACTTATATTTTTTGTACTGAATGGTGACTTTTTCAACACGACTACTATACCTGATGACCAAGGACTGTTACTATGCTGTATCACGTCTCCTTTGAGCTCTTGGTCTACAAACTGCTCAGTTAATGGCTGGAGGTGGTTTGGTAACCCATACTGCTTAAGGTGTGCTGGTGCATGACTACGTATTGGAATATAATGCTGTATTAATCGAATATTTGTATTGTAGCTACTACCAATCCCTTCAGAAGACTTTTCTGAAAATATCGAAGCCTACTGGCACCATAACGTTGCCATTTACTTCTGTAGAATGTGCTCTATTTCTTTTTACAAAGCTATGCTTTTCATTCATCAGTAATTGCCAGAGGTTGTATTAAACACAAAGCTTGTTGTGGAATACAGAAATTCGTCGTAATCGAAATTAGCTTTCCTGTACCTGCTTGCCCTCTGTCATGTGAATGGGTGTACCCTGTGTCACAGAAACATTTGCAACTGTTTCTACTATCAAAAACGGATCCCTGCTGAGTTCAACTGTCTTCTCCCAGAGGTCAGTTTTAACTTGATGCCTAACGAGAAAGACTAAACCGAGTAAGAATCTCCACATTACTAAAAAGGTCCATTAAATTTTGGTTACACGATAATCAATCCAACGTTATTGTACATTTGAATAGATACCTCTGGTTTAATGTTACAGTGAACTTAAAATGGAACTATCACAACGAAAAAGATGTGGAGGAGGCGAAGCGAAGACTGTATTTTATTCGAAGAACACGCAGTAGACCAGATCTATTAAAGAGACTGCCTGTATTAACAGTTATACGTCCTTCTCTGGAGTTTTGTTGTGCTACGTGGGTTCATTACCAGATGGGACTGACGGATGACAGCGATACAGCTCAAAGAACGGATGCTAGTCTTGTGTTACTGCGAAATGGGGAAAACTATGTCATCTGAGTTGTGTGTAATGGCAATCACTAAATATAACACGCTTTGCTTCAAGACGAAAACTTTTCGAGAAATTTCAGACATCTACTTTCTCCTCCTAAGGCCAGAATATTATTTTCACTGCCACCTCCACAGCGCGAAATGACGATCAAGTGAAGTCAGAGGTCATGCGGAAATGCTTAGCTGTTCATTGAGAGTGCAACGGTCTAAAAATAGTCTGAATTGGTTTCTGTATGCCCTCTGCCAAACACCCAAGTGTGTATTGAATGTAATGCTGTGCATGTTTATGGATTGGACAAAAATACAGAAAACAACACGAGAAACGTATGCTTGTATGCAGATGGTAGACAATCTTGCAGGTTGTGATGTTTTATTTGATGACGAACAGCACAGCTACCCTGTCCTCAACACGTTGCCGGTATCAGTGGTGGTCACAACACTGTTGTGTGTAGTTGTGAGTGCGTTGTATCGGAGCTAAGTGAGTTCGCACATTAGCGAATAGTTGGTGTTCGCATGGTGGTTACTTCCGAAACCGAGGTCGTTGAAGTGTTCGTTGTTTCAAGAGGCACCAAATCGAAGATTTATATTACACACCGGGAATGCGGAAAAACATCATCCGCTTAGCCATAACGATGACGAAAATTTAACAAAAAGTGTAAATGTGTGTTAATTCTTAAGGGACCAAACTGCTGAGGCCATCGGCCCCTAGATTTACACATTTATTAAACTAACTTATACTAAAAACAACACATACACCCTTATGCGCGAGGGAGGACTCGAACCTCCGGTGCGAGGAGCCGCGCAATCCGTGACATGACACCTCTGACAGTGAGGCCTCTCCGGGCGGCTAACGCGGACGAACGTATGTTTTGATTGATGGTGACAGACAGTCATTGTAGAGGATTGTGACGAACAGTAAGAGGAGGACAGCTGCGGAGCTCACTACAGAAGTGAATGTCGCACCCACGAACCTTGGCAGGTCTATAAGTTGTGAATTGCAGGGCGAGCTGGAATTTCAGAATGGAAATCAAAAATGCATATTACCATAACAGCAGAAAGTGGTGCCGAAGCCTGGAGTACTCAGAAATGGAACAAAGTCATTTCGTTACACAACATGCCGTGCTGCGACGCATGATGCTTGCTGCCAAAAATGAAATACGTGTAATACGGCGGCGGTCCAGTAATGGCTTGGGCAGCTATATCTTGACTTCACACAAGTCCCAAGCTTACTCTGCAAGTTGGGATTACTGCCAAACATTATGTGACCATTGAGGCTGAACATGTCCGTCCCATGGTACGACGTCTGATTCCCGGTGGTGATGCTGTCTTCCGAGATGACAGGTTCACTATTCACACAGCTCACATCGTCCAGGACTTGTTTTGTAAGAACGAGGATGAACTGTCCCATCTCCCGCCAGTCAAATGGCTCTGAGCACTATGAGACTCAACTTCTGAGGTCATTAGTCCCCTAGAACTTAGAACTAGTTAAACCTAACTAACCTAAGGACATCACACAACACTCATGCCCGAGGCAGGATTCGAACCTGCGACCGTAGCGGTCTCGCGGTTCCAGACTGCAGCGCCTAGAACCGCACGGCCACTTCGGCCCGCTCCCGCCAGTCACCAGATCTCGATATTACTTAATCGTTGGGTTTACTTTGGAGGGGGGATGGGTGCATGGTTGGTATCCTACTCCATCAACGTTATCTGACGTTGCCACTGTTTTGCTGGAAGCATGGTTTAAGACTCTCTTGAAAAACATAAACCACCTTTATTTATCCATTCTGAGAGGACTGGAAACTGCTTTTAATATCAAAGGTATTAGGTGTGTTCTCGTGGTCTTGCGGTAGCTTTCTCGCTTCCCGCGCACGGGGTCCCGGGTTCGATTCCCGGCGAAGTCAGGGATTTTCCCTGCCTCGAGGTGAATAGGTGTTCTTGTATAGTCTTCGTCATCATCGTTCATCCTCATTACGCTCGGAGGAAGGTAATGGCACACCACCTCCGCTAGGACCTTGCCTAGTCCAGCGGTGCAAGTGCTCCTGCATCGTCCCCTACGCTCCTCGGAGTGTGGGACCTCATCATCGTCATCATTTAGGTGTGTTAATGTATTGGTTTCTTTTCACCACCTCCAGATGGAAATATATGTATTTAAATGTAGAAGCTTGTTGGAAGCGTTGAATAGACCATTCCCAACCGAGAACATGACCAATACTGCCACATCCGGTTTTCTTTGAAAAGTGCTACAAGCCACAGGACTACGACCGAAAGTAAATAGACTTAAACTGACATTATAACTTCTGTGTAGTACACTTTTGGCTTGTCTGGATCTATGCGATAGTTTCGGATTAATGCTAGAGAAACATGCTTTTTTATTCATTTTTACATTTTTCATGCTCTACTCTTGAAACCTGGGTAGTTAACTCATTCACCTGACAACAAGGGAAATATCCCTTAAATCTCGGTCGAAACGGGGGGATTGAATTCATTTTATATCTGAGACCACGCTGTCCAGTAACATTGTTAGTAATGAGATTTGGAAGGTTTGTTGTAGGATTCTGTTAATTTCAGCCAAATACGTCAGTTGGCTGAGAGTAAGACACGGGGTTTTGTTGCTTTAGACATGGTCGTAAGTACATCTCCTTTCATAAACAAGAATTTTTCAGTTAAGGGCATAATTAAGGGGGAAGGGGGGGTGGGCTCTAAAAGACATGTCTGCTTTCTAATTTCCAACCAACATGAGGTCTCCAGTAACCAAAGAACTACACAATCGACAACCCAAGACACTCACGAGAAACATCTTCGAATTATACAACACATGAAGTAACTGCGATTTCATCTATATGAGTACTCTTCAACTTACACATCAGTATTATTTAGTGAGCGAGGTAACAGTTTACTTATACCCTTAACGCTCCAGTCCCCAAAAGAATGAGAGAAAAATCAATGCTTGAATACTTCTGTGGGAGCTGTGATTCCTTTGACTTTACTGGAATTGCCATTCCTCCGATGTAAATGAGAGGCAGTACAATATTTTTCCATTCGCAGGATTGTTGACTGCTCATTGAAATTTTAAGGAAATATGTCGCTATGAAGAATGCATCAATCTTGAAGATACCGATCCCAACTCATTTATCATATTCACGGCACACTCACCCATATTTCGAGATAACAGAAAACGAGCCACCACATTTAGAACTTTCCTATGTGTCGACCCTATTTGGAGGGCATCTTATACTGCACCGTGACACTCCAGAGGACGACTTACCTGTGTAATTTGAGCAGTTTGTCAAAATGTCAACAAATATTTGGTCTGCAGACATGACTAATCGACTTATCGTATACTACGTTCTTTAGATGCAATCACATAACACTTGTAACTAATTCTGAACATATGTTGGCCATCTTCAGATTCTGTACGTCAAGGGCGCCATTTGACCAAAGAGAGAAACACGTTATGCGTTGTCATATTATTCAGCACTTTTTCCTTGTGTTTCCTGAAAAATTAGTTTTTTCATACCCTGACACTTCCAAAGTCATCAGAATCTGTGTTTTAACATATGTATTGTAACATCATTGTCATATCTGTGAGGTACATTCAAACATGAGTGGTACCTGCTACAGTGATCATTAAGTTCATCTTTACCTTAAGCCACTAGTGAACATTATACCAACTAAACATTATATCACTTGTTACAAACTACCTTGTATGGTAGACAACCGAAGCCATAAATAGACATCATGGATAATAATCACTTGGCTGCTGTCGTAAATAATTTAACGACCCGTTTCGTCGCCTGGAAGCCACATTATCAAGCCGGATCTATTAAGTAAGTGAAAGCGTTCGCTGAAATGTGGTCGAGTTATAGATACAATCACTGATGGGAAGTAGAGTAAGTTACTTACACGGTGAATCAGGAAATTAGAAGTTAAAACATGACGGTAGTGAACGTTTCTTGTCTGTGAATGAAAGACACAATCAGCTGATCGTTAGGTAAGCGGAAAGTACGGATCCACGTTTCATCCAAGTAAGCCTCATTTATTTTTCAAAAACTATAAAAATCGTCAAGAAATATCCACTCAACCTTATGCGATAAAAGAACAATAATGGGCTAGAACTCCTAGTGAAAAACTAAAAATTAAAAATACTTACCACAAATCCGGACCAGACAACAGCAGGACGAACATAACAGGATAACCATTAGATGTAGGGGCACAGTCCATCTAGAGTGTCTAAAAATTAATGAAAATGTAGGATTTATCGACAAGAACCCACGTAATAATAAAATCATTATAACGACGGTAACAGAGCCAGAGGCGCTGGATGTTGATAGTCATCTGATTTTCGTCATTCAGCGTTTCCTGCTTCTTATACAGCCACTGTCTATCGTTATGGTTTTGCAGGACGGCAGATGATCATGTGACGATCCAAACCGGTCACCATAAAATAAATGTGCCTTTGTGATTTAGACTGTTTTGTAATTAATTTCAAAAACCTCTGCTGACACCCAACGGAGCTCTGGGCAGAAGGTAAGGAAGGAATAAGTTTTATTGATCAATTCCATACATCTACATCATATGACGCAAGCCACCTAATGGTGGGTGGCGGAGGGTAGTTTCAGTAACACTATCTGATCCCTCCAACCCTGCTCTACTCGCGAATAGTGCGTGGGAAGAATGATTGTCGGTAAGCCTGTGTATTCGCTCTAATTTCTTGAATTTTCTCCTCGTGTTCAATAAGCGAGATATATGCGGGGGTAAGTACTATGTTGTCTGACTCCTCTTGAAAAGTGCTGTCCCGAAATTTTGATAGTAAATCTCTCCGTGATGCACAACGCCTCTCCTGTAACGTCTGCCAGTGGAGTTCGTTTAACATCTCCGTAACACTCTCTCATCAGCTAAACGATGCCGTGACGAAACGCGCCGCTCTTCATTGGATCTTCTCTATCTCCTCTATCAGTCCTATCTAATAGGGATCCCAGGTAGATGAAAAATACTCAAGAATCGTGAGAACAACGCGGAAGATTCACCAGTAGCTAAGATATTCAATGCTTCCGAGGGAGAAATAAAGCCAAAAAACGTGGCAGGTTATGAAAGAAGAGTTTCATTATATCTTATCCATGCTCTCCAAAATTGAGAACCCCGGAGGAATTCGATGATGTAGAAAGTTAACCCATTTTTCTAATTTCTTTTATTAATATTATTTAACTTCCTTTGGACTTGCTAAAATGGCTTCTTATTGTACTGTATTGTAACTAGATGTTACTAAAATCGTAATGAGGTTTCCCATTTTAAAAGCGAGTACAAAAGTGTCATTTGATCGCATTAGTGCAAGATGAGCTTGTCTACAGGGGCAAGATGACATTACTAACAAAAGTGGAATACAATTTTATTCTTGGAAACTGCAACAAAGTATTTAAGTAATTAAACATTTCTGTATTTTCTCATTTAACTGCGTTTCACGAAAGGAATACTTTGTTAAAATTTTTGTAATTCTCGATCAGAGTGTTTCGTGAGCAAAAATCAACGAATAACAAGTTAATCAAATTTATAGACGGTTTACATTATTTCTATATTAGGTACAGTGGATAAAGTAGCATCTAACAATGGCTCTACCCAAAACTAGTTATGAAATTATACACGCAATAACAGATAGAACATACTAAGAATAGAAATCAGATCACATTACACGAGCGAGCAAGTACTTACCGGGGACACATTTTCGATCAAATACGTCGTTTTTTCCGAAGAACTAGTCAACAAATTTGCTTCCGGACAGAAAACAATGTCAGATCACGTCTCAAACACAATCTAGGTGAGAGCCTACTCTATAACATGTCAGGTGTATATAAACTAACATGTAGTGAATGTAACGACTTTTATGTTGGGCAGATAGGGAGAAATTTCAAAGTGAGAGTTAGAGAACATATTAATGTCGATGATGACAATCCCTCCGTATTCAATGCTCATTTCAGAGAATACAAGAATTCTGGTAATGGCATTAAGAAAGGCATCAATGTCATTCATAAAATAGAAAAACGCATATTATTAAATATTCTTGTAGAAACTGGAATATACACCAATATGTTGAAACAAAGGGTCAATATACTTAATGAACAAACAGAGTTATAGAATAAGATGTATATACAAGATTTCAACAGTGGTTTGAACGGTTAAGATCGGTTTGGGGTCTCTCCACATCCTGTATGTAAAATTGTCTGATTGCGTGTGATACCTTTATATACCAACTGTCAAAAAATTGTATTTTACATGTATGAATGCGTGACACAGATTTAAATTAGTATGATCTGAGAAATAAGAAAAAGACAGTGAAAATAGACCGTTTGAGCTGTGGGTCCCAAGTTTACACCATACGACATTTTTGTCAGATGTGGTTACGAATTGTCATTACCAATATTTGACAATTGTTACATATACGATCATCTCCGTACCATGTGATAGTATGGATTTTATATCCTATGATATTATCTGACGGGCATGTTATTGCTATAGACATACATAATGGATGTAAACACATTATTGTCATTACGTATACAGTTTTCATGTTGTAGAAACTGATGTACACGCAGTTGTTTATTAATCTGTATCGTATGCCACTGAGGATGGGTTATACACTCAAATACTAGTTTAACAAATAAACATTTCAAATGTAATTGATGGTATTTAGAACATCTCCTTTAATAAATATCTTAAAACTGCGGAGCACCAAGCGTTCAAGATTTTTCCACCTTCAAAGCTCGAAATATCTTTATCACACCATATGTAACGTATATCTTATCTCATCCAAGATAAAGCGAAATACTTTCATTGGAAGGTAGTCTTTGACATTTTGTACGTTCTTGTTCCATCTTGCGTGTATCCTTATCAACCAACATCGATTTTATAAAGCACTTTGCGTATAGTGACTTTTCCGTTTTACTCATACTTGACCGCTTTAGTCTGTGGTTTAAAATCGAAAACACTTCCACAACGTTTTGCCTCGGAAAGAACAGCATTTCTTGGTCTTCTTCCTCCACTAAACGATACCTCACATTCATCAGAAGAGTAAGTAAGAGTTTCTGTGGACTGCTTTTTACACTACTGGCCATAAAAATTGCTACACCAAGAAGAAATGCAGATGATAAACGGGTATTAATTGGACAAATATATTATACTGGAACTGATATGTGATTACATTTTCACGCAATTTGGATGCACAGATCCTGATAAATCAGTACCCAGAACAACCAACTCTGGCCGTAATAACGGCCTTGATACGCCTGGGCATTGAGTCAAACAGAGCTTGGGTGGTGTGTACAGGTACAGCTGCCCATGCAGCTTCAACACGATACCACATTTCATCAAGAGTAGTGACTGGCGTATTGTCACAAGCCAGTTGCTCGGCCACCATTGACCATACGTTTTCAGTTGCTGAGAGATCTGGAGAAAGTGGTGGCCAGGGCAGCAGTCGGACATTTTCTGTATCCAGAAAGGCCCGTACAGGACCTGCAACATGCGGTCGTGCATTATCCTGCTGAGATGTATGGTTTCGCAGGGATTCAATGAAGGGTAGAGCGACGCGTCGTAACACACCTGAAATGTAACGTCCACTGTTCAAAGTGCCGTCAATGCGAACAAGAGGTGACCGAGACGTGCAACCAATGGCACCCCATACCATCACGCCGGGTGATACGCCAGTATGGCGATGACGAATACACGCTTCCAATGTATGTTCACCGCGATGTCGCCAAACACGGATGCGACTATCATGTAAACAGAACCTGGATTCATCCGAAAAAATGACGTTTTGCCATTCGTGCACCCAGGTTCGTCGCTGAGTGCACCGACGCAGGCGCTCCTGTCTGTGATGCAGCGTCAAGGGTAACCGCAGCCATGGTCTCCGAACTGATAGTCCATGCTTCTGCAAATGTCGTCGAACTGTTCGTGCAGATAGTTGTCGTCTTGCAAACGTCCCCATCTGTTGACTCAGGGATCGGGACGTGGCTGCACGATCGGTTACAGCCATGCGGATAAGATGCTTGTCATCTCGACTGCTAGTGATACGAGGCCGTTGGGATCCAGCACGGCGTTCCGTATTACCCTCCTGAACCCATCGATTCCATATTCTGCTAACAGTCATTGGATCTCGAATAACGGGAGCAGCAATGTCGCGATACGATAAACCGCAATAGCGATAGGCTGCAATCCGACCTTTATCAAGGTCAGAAACGTGATGGTACGCATTTCCCCCCTTACACGATGCATCACAACAACATTTCACCAGGCAAAGGTGGTGAACTGCTGTTTGTGTATGAGAAATCGGTTGGTAACTTTCCTCATGTCAGCAAGTTGTAGGTGTCGCCACCGGCGCCAACCTTGTGTGAATGCTCTGAAAAGCTAATCATTAGCATATCACAGGATCTTCTCCCTGTCGGTTAAATTTCGCGTCTGTAGCACGTCATCTTCGTGGTGTAGCAATTTTAATGGCCAGTAGTGTAGGTGCTGCAGCCTGAGCAGAAGTATTTTCATTTTCGACACTGGCCGTAACAGCAACGCGATCTGTGGCCTCCGACACAGTAAAGTTAACAAAAAATTAAACATAAGACGGTCATAAATTTAGTTCTCGACAGTCATGAATTTAGATCTCTCTTTCATTGAACCAATTAACTGCGACATCGACTGTAGCCGATTTGAAACAAGCGATTCTCAATTAATACTGATGTTTTCAACTCGCTCCAGTCAGACTTCTCAGGTAAGTTACGTTAAAAGCGTTTTATTTTCTAAACAGTGACTGCGAAATGCATACTGTCTGTTTAGTCATCTGTTATAAGGGGGTGATCAAAAAGTTTCCGTTAGAAGGCCGTACAGTTCAGAACCAGTGTGCCAATCAGTCACAATCGCCGTGAGCATTGAGGCAATCACCTCATCGACGCACCAGTTTGAAGATACCCTTCTGGTGAGACACCGTGTCCTGCTGTGTGAAGAAGGCGTAACTGCCTGCTGCACAGCTCTTCCAAAAGGGTATTCGTGTCTGCCGCTTGATCTGGCATAACTTCTGCGTCACGGCATTTGTGATATGGAAGCGTGTTGTTGATTCGCGACCAACTCGGATCTTGGTGATTTTCGACAGACTTGCTGCTACATACACATTCTTCCTTTTCTGATGAATATCTACCAGTGTATGTCCTACGACAACCAAGACTGTTTTAAGTTTTGACGAGACACCAAACCCAACGTCTCAACAGGAGATATTAGCTGGGCCAATAACATTTGTTGGCTGTAAGATTACGTTTTCTTGTACTACAAATGAAGTAGTCACAGGCAATTCATGGATGTCTGTTGCTTTGGTGAGAGGTAGTGACAAGCATCCAGTTGGGATGCAGGTAGCTACAGTTCACATTCCCCCATTTACTGCACGCACGACGGAAAGACACGAATGCCATACTAATCGCTTGTCTACACGTCCGTGCCGATATGCCTGCATCTGAGTCGCTTTGCGTTACATACGCATTGGAGCAACGCTTTCAAACGGAATCTTTCTGATAACCCCTTATACGAAGGTAAACAAATATCTTACGAGTTTTCCATTAGACTTGAAGAAAATTATTGCCTCGCAGCGTGAAGCGTTAATGGCACTCAACTAAGAGTAACCGGACGTATCAATTTCAGACCAGTGAATCATCTTATCCACTCGTCAGACTCCTCTGGTCTTCCAACTACGAGTAAAAATTAGACAGGTGAAAGACGTTACGTCATCTCATGTTCGCAGTTCAGAAACCTCCCCCTCTTGTATATATCTAAGCCCACGTAGCACGCCGCAGTTCACACTTAAGCGCCGGGCATAGGGTTCAGACTATTTTTCTACCATTCTGCTTTCTAACGGCACGTGGGGGAAACACTTAAATGTATTCTTTCTGTACGATCTCCAACATTTTATTATGATGATTACTTCTCCCTACGTAGGTTGGTGAAAGTAAAATATTTTTTACAATGGGAGGAGAAAGCTGGTGATTGAAATATCATGAGAAAACTTCGGCCTTGTTTGGACTTTTTCGGTGTCCTCCATCGTTCTGAACTGGTAAGGATCCCAACCCGCGCAGCAGTACAGAGGCCGAATAGCCGTAGCGCAGGCAGTCCCTTTAGTAGACCTATTACATCGAAGCGGTTTGCCAACAAAACGAGGTCTTTGGTTTGCCTTTCCCACAACATTATCTACGTGATCGTTTCAGTTCATCATGGTTTTAATGATAATTCATGGGTATTTAATTGAGTTGATGATTTATCGTGTAACTGAAATTTAATCGGTTATTTTCGTACTAATGTCCATGACTTTACACTTTTCCGTATTCAAAGTCAATTGCCACTTTCAGCACCATACGGATATTCTGTCTAAGTCGTTTTTCAATTTGTTTTGAGCATATAATTACTTTATAAGACAATGAAAGACGGTATCATTAGCAAACAATCTAAGGGGGCTGTTCAGATTCTCGCCTAAATCGTTTACATACTTTAAGAACAGCACAGGGCCTATAACACTTCAGCGGGAAACGCCAGATATAACTTCTGTTTGCTCGATGGTTTTCTGGTTTTCCGTTGATTGCTTCGTACTGTTATCTTCCTCACACGAAATCACAAATCCAGTCGCACAACTGAAGCGATACTCAATAGGTATGCTATATGAGTAGAAGCCTCTTGTGAGGAACTGCGTCGAAAGCCTCCTGCAAATCTATAAATGTGGAATCAATTTGAAATCCTCTGTGGAAATCACTCACTTCGTCGTACGAGTAAAGAACTAGTTGTGTTTCAAACGAATAATATTACCCGACCCCTGTGTGTCCTTATACGAGTAGGAGCAGATTTCTGCTGTTTCCTTTCTCGAATATACGAGTGACCTGTACAGCTTTGCGGTCTTTTGATACGGCTCTTTCGCTGAGCGATCGGTTGCATATTGTGATGGGCCAATTTACTCAGGCTATATATATAATTTCTGTATAGTTTGTCTTTACATTATGTGTTGCAATAATTTTATGTAATTTATGCCTGTGTACTTGACATGTACGCGTAATTTTTATTTTAAATATAGACCTCGAATCGATATGGGAATTGAAATCATTGCTTAATATTAATAACGCAGAGAGAGTGACAGGAAGGGCCGTGTAGGAAGTTCAGCGAGGGTCTAAAACGAAATTATATTATGAAAAAAGGTAGCCAATTTTATTGAGAAGAGGACTGTTTATCTGTAACAGAAGAAGAAAGACTTTTGTCAACGCAGTTTGTTGAAGATATAAACGGGGACAGTGGTGGTGTTGTTGTTGTGGTCACCAGTCCTGAGACTGGTTTGATGCAGATCTCCATGCTACTCTATCCTGTGCAAGCTGCTTTATCTCCCAGTACCTACTGCAGCCTACATCCTTCTGAATCTGCTTAGTGTACCCATCTCTTGGTCTCCCACTACGATTTTTACCCTCCACGCTGCCCTCCAATACTAAATTGGTGATCCCTCGATGTCTCAGAACATGTCCTACCAACCGATCCCTTCTTCTAGTCAAGTTGTGCCACAAGCTACTCTTCTCCCCAATTCTATTTAATACCTCCTCATTAGTTATGTGATCTACCCAACTAATCTTTGGCATTCTTCTGTAGCACCACATTACGAAAGCTTCTATTCTCTTCTTGTCTAAGCTATTTATCGTCCACGTTTCACTTCCATACATGGCTACACTCCATACAAATACTTTCAGAAACGACTTCCTGACATTTAAATCTATACTCGATGTTAACAAATTTTTCTTCTTCAGAAACGCTTTCCTTGCCATTGCCAGTCTACATTTTATATCCTCTCTACTTCGACCATCATCAGTTATTTTGCTCCCCAAATAGCAAAAATCCTTTACTACTTTAAGTGTCTCATTTCCTAATCTAATTCCCTCAGCATCACCCGATTTAATTCGACTACATTCTATTATCCGTGTTTTGCTTTTGTTGATGTTCATCTCATACCCTCCTTTGAAGACACTGTCCATTCCGTTCAACTGCTCTTCCAAGTCCTTTGCTGTCTCTGACAGAATTGCAACGTCATCGGCAAACCTCAAAGTTTTTATTTCTTCTCCATGGATTTCAATACCTACTCCGAACTTATCTTTTGTTTGCTCTCAGTGGTACTGAGAATTAAATCGACTTTTGTATTCTAGATATATTTATTCTGTGGATTGCAGCAACCAATTATTTAGAGAGGAAGGTTAATATGCAAGAGGAGAAGATCGCAAGAGGAGGAAGGAGCAGAAAGGAGACGATCTGGAGGAGAGACGAGCTTGGTGAAGATTTATCGTAGAAGTCTACACAATACAGTTTGAACGTGCTAGAGCCCCAGAACGCGTCAGAGACAGCCACTGAAACAATTCAGTTACGCCACACATTATTTAGAAGTATACGGAACCAGATGTATGAGTGTAATTTATATTCTAAACGAGACTCTGAGCTGTGTTACGCTGCTGAGTGAAGTACAGTGAACTAGAGTCGTTGGTGTAGTCAACTGTACTGCATGGTCAGTGCATGACTGAGGGTATTTCCCGAACGTCAAATTCTGTTTGATTTTGAAAAGTACGAATAAATGGGCGAGCTGTATGATAAAGAATATGTTGGTCAGCGGGACAAGGTCAGTATGAATTGGTGTTTTCTACGAACAGCGGTCTGTTGCCCGTTGTCACGTTTTACGGTGGAGCAGCAAAATAAATTTTATTTTTTTAGTGTGTTTTTACAGTGTGACTCTTCAGAGCAGACATCGGAGTATTATAAGGTTCATAAGTCGCTCCATTTGATTTACGGAATTTAGTATAGCTGAACTTGCTGCAGACCGCCGATTAACGAGACACTGAAGCGTCGGCACCGTAGACAACGCAGCAGTCATTCCAGACATGGAAGAGCAAAAAACATATCTGTGCAACCACAACTTCAGATGTTAACTGGCTTTTGCCAACACAAAATTCCCGAGTATAAATGTTCACAGTGTGTCACATGGGTTCATGCCAGCTTTCGATTTATTTCTTTTATAATTCTGTCGCAGTAACTCAGCAGATTAAAATTACATATGTGTTATAAATGACCAGTTCAGAGAAAATTCTTCACATAATTTTTCACAGAAGTAAGTTTGTTGACATCGTGATTTACTTGGAAGAAACTAGTTTTACTACTTTATTGCTACGCAGACGCTACAAAACTGAAGTGTAAAGAACTGCTTTCACAAAATTCTTGGAGGTAAACTGCTTTCTCATTTATGACTCTGGAGCAGTACCTGACAACATCTCCAATGACTTTTGTAGAAATAATTCAAAAGCCAAGATCGCTTAATCGTAGTAACATGTTTTTCACTATTCCTCATTCGGTGAGTTGAATGGACGGAATGAGTTCCATACTGATGGGAGCGCACATGGAGTGGCTGTGCATCTTGGTGCGCATGTCTGTCACCCCCCCCCCCCCCACCACTGTTCCCGTGCCCCCTTGGTTTGTTTCTGACCTGGCGTTCCTTAATTTCATGTGCCTATGCAGGTTTTCATAGTCGGTCCATACTACGTTCACAATGAGTGTATTGATGGTGAGAGCCTTTTATAGGACGTTAGTATTTTTTAGCAGTTACAATACCTAATATCGTTGTGCCGAGACAGGTAAAACCTAGAATATCAGTTTTAATCACTCGTCACATTGTATCTTAGTCGTTTTATGAACAGCTTACTATGTGTAAATTCCTGACTTCCATATATGAATAAGGGTAAATTATAATATGTAGTTTTGCATGGCGCTAATATGAATAATGCCTTTGCTTCAGACGTTTTTACTCTGTAATTGACGTACTTTATAGTATGTACAGTATGCATAGCATGTATAGTGTGCGAAAGTGTTCTTTGCATATGTATTTGATTAGCAGAAATTGTGGTGTCACCGCTAGACACCACACTTGCTAGGTGGTAACTTAAATCGGCCGCGGTCCTGTAGTACATGTCGGACCCGCGTGTCGCCACTGTGTATTCGCAAACGTAGCGCCACCACAGGGCAGGTCACAAGAAACGGACTTGACCTCGCCCCAGTTGTACGGACGACATAGCTTGCGACAAGACGTATCACGTCTTCCTCTCATTTGCCGAGAGACAGATAAAATAGCCTTCAGCTAGTCCATCGCTACTACCTAGCAAGGCGCCATATGTATCAGTGCTAATTGCTTACTACTACTCACGAGATGTATTTCAACAAGAAGAACATCATTAAAAGTTAAGTATAATACAAGACAAGTTCTTTTCTTTATAGTTTTTCATCCAGTCTCCTGTTTCAGAATTTACGCCCGTCTGCGTTAGTTTCGCGTGCTTCTAGCCACTCATTGTGTCGAGACCTTAGGGAATCGACACAACAATATTTTGGCGCCGAGGAGTGGTGCCGCGCCCACGTTGCAGTCTTTGTGTTATACTTGCTCTAATTTGCTTGTGTCATGGCTTCGCCGCATTCTCCAGATGTACTGTCCGAATTTTTTCGCTTGCAGAATCAGCAGACGCAGGCGTTATTGGAAGCCCTTGGACAGCTCGTCCAGGGTCAACGTGCGCTGCAAACCGATGCGGCAGCAGCCGC
This sequence comes from Schistocerca nitens, assembly GCF_023898315.1. Taxonomy (NCBI): domain Eukaryota; kingdom Metazoa; phylum Arthropoda; class Insecta; order Orthoptera; family Acrididae; genus Schistocerca; species Schistocerca nitens. Next base: position 313,379,556 of record NC_064621.1, on the reverse strand, counting down.
TTCATCGCTACCGCAGCCACACAACGCTGTCGCACCGCCATTTAGGTCCTTCGAGGCCACAACCGAAAGCTGGACTGAGTGGGCCGATCAGTTCAACTTCCACCTCACTGCTTATGGAATTCAAGGTAAAGAGCGGCAGCCGTTTTTGCTTTCTTGTGTCGGTGTGTCTACCTACCGGGTGATAGTGAAATTGTTTCCCCGACGCGACGTAGCAACTCTGTCCTACGAGGAAATTTTGTCGGCTTTAGATGCCTATTTCAAAGAAACAGTTAATGTTGTTGCAAAACGGTATACGTTTTTTCGTACAAAACGTACGGCCGGTCAGACTAACAGGGAGTGGGTAGCAACTTTGCAAGGACTTACTAGAGACTGCGCGTTTGCCTGTGAATGTGGCCTCCCATATTCAGATACTATGGTGCGTGATGCAATTGCACAGAACGTTTCTGATGTTCGCATAAGGGAACAGATTTTGAAACTAGTTAATCCCTCCCTGCAACAAGTGATAGACATATTGGACAGGCAAGACACACTTGACTTTGCTCGGGAATCATTTGAAACTTCGCCAGCAGTGTGTCACATTAATCGGCCCGCCCGGCCTGCTGCACGGGACGCTAAGCGGCCCTCGCGCCCGACTTCGCTGCGGCCGCCTCGCTTGCAACCACGTGCGCCGCGTAGGCAAGCAAATGCAGTGAAATCTTGCCCGCGGTGTGCCACTAGACATTCGCGTGAAAATTGCCCGTCACGCCAAGCTATTTGCTTTTACTGTCACAAGAAAGGACATGTACAAAGTGTTTGCCAGAAAAAGTTCAGATCAGACAATCACACAAATTCCAGGCCCTTTGCTTCGCGCCGGAATCGAACCCAGGACAATCAGGCTCGTGGACCTTCGCCCATGGACATTCATGTAGTTCATTCCCACCCGTCCAGTGACACTTTAGCTAACAGTGACTGTGTTCGTCCCACCCAAAGTGTGCGTCGACGTCGCCGGAAATCCCGTAAAGTCGCAAGTGCTTCTGTACCTGTCTCCGTTCAAATTGCACGAGACAGTCGCTCTTGTCGTCAACAAGACAATAAACTTTTTGTGGACTTAGACTTTGCAGGAAAAGTGATACCATTCCAGCTCGATACCGGAGCTGCAGTTTCATTGCTCAATCACGACACGTACAAACAACTGGGCGCCCCGCCATTGCGTGCCGCAAATGTTAAGTTAACTAGTTACTCAGGACAGCATATACCTGTGTTAGGACAGTGCAGCCTTATTGCAACATACAAGGGACAGACAAAACTTGTGTCATTTTATGTTCTTCGTTCCTCTAGTGCAGTGAACTTGTTTGGTTTAGATTTGTTTCAATTGTTTAATTTGTCTATAGTGAATCAGGTCCTATCAGTGAATCAGACTGTGCCTTCCGCCAGTGTTTCTAGTCTTTGTGAAGAATTTGCAGACATTTTTGCACCGGGCCTTGGTTGCGCAAAGAACTATGAAGCGCATTTGGAACTGAAAGACAATGCGCAACCGAAATTTTTCAGAGCGCGCAATGTTCCCCATGCATTGCGTGATGAGGTCGCAAGAACATTAGCCGAATTAGAATCTCAAGGTGTCCTTGAACGTGTGCAGGCTTCTCTCTGGGCCTCACCCTTAGTCATTTTGCCAAAACCTTCCGGAAAACTGAGACTTTGCGTGGACTTCAAGGCCACTGTGAATCCACAACTTGTGACTGCTACTTTTCCTTTGCCCCGCCCGGAAGATCTTTTTGACAAACTGTGCCCGGGAAAATATTTTTCAAAATTGGACCTAGCAGATGCGTACTTGCAACTACCTGTGGACGAAGAATCCCAGCGCGTCTTAGTGGTTAACACGTATCTTGGCTTGTATCGCTTCAAAAGACTGCCATTCGGGTGTGCATCCGCCCCTGCTTTATTTCAGCAATATTTACAAACTATTTGTGCGTCGGTCCCTACTGCTGCGAACTATCTGGACGATATTGTGATCTCAGGAAAGACAGAAGCCGAACATTTGCAGAATCTCCGAACATTATTTCAGGTATTGCGTCAGAATGGTCTTCGCTTGAGAAAGGACAAATGTGTGTTTTTTGCTCGTGACTTACCGTACCTGGGGCATGTCATAAATGCCCAAGGTATACATCCGAGTCCAGAGCACCTTCGTGCCATTCAGGACTTGCCGTCACCGCAGAACTTAAAACAGCTACAGAGTGTGCTGGGTAAGGTAAATTATTATCACCGATTTGTGCGCAATGCTTCTTCCATTTCAGCTCCGCTTCATCGCTTACGCCGTAAAGGTGTTCCGTTCGTCTGGACGACGGAATGCGAACGCGCCTTTCGCCAGTTGAAATCGGCGTTACTATCAAATACTTGCCTTACGCCATTCGATCCCCGAAAACCCCTTTTGTTGATGGTCGATGCATCGGATTTCGGGATCGGTGCTGTGCTTGCGCACAAAGATGGTTCGCATGATCGCCCTATTGCCTTTGCGTCAAAATTGCTCTCATCTGCGCAAAGAAATTATTCCCAAATAGAGAAGGAAGCTTTGGCTCTTGTGTTTGGTGTTACCAAGTTCCATGACTTCTTGTATGGTCGTCACTTTACCATCATCACGGACCACAAGCCTTTGACATCGCTTTTTCATCCGACAAAGCCTGTACCTCCACGTACAGCGCAGAAATTCATTCGCTGGTCACTTTTTCTCTCGCAGTACCGCTACGATATCTTGTATCGGTCCGCTGCTAAGCACGGCAACGCTGATGCGTTGTCCCGTTTGCCTGTTGCTGAGGATAAAGCATTCGATTCTTCCGAACTTGCTTGCATGTTCATTGATTCGGAAGCCGATGACGTGGTCGCATCGTTTCCGATTGATTTTCGTCGTGTAGCTACAGCCACAGCTGCTGACCCTGTCCTTGCTCCCGTTTTGCGTTTTGTTGCTACGCAATGGCCCTTGTCAAAGTCACGGATCGAGGATCCTTTGGTTCGCCGTTTTTTTGCTCACAAGGAGAGACTTTTTGTACGACGTGGTGTTTTGTTGTTGCGTTCCGATAATGATCAGTCTCGAGTCGTGGTCCCACGTTCGTTACAGTCCTCTGTCTTAAAGCTTCTTCACCAAGGACATTGGGGTATAGTGCGTACGAAACAGCTTGCTCGTCAGCACTGTACTTGGTTCGGAATCGATGCTGCGATTACGAATATGTGCTCCTCTTGCGTGGCGTGTGCCGAACAACAATCCGCACCGCCGCGGAAATTCTTTGCTTGGCCGAAAGCCACTTCCCCTTGGCAACGATTGCACATCGATTTTGCTGGTCCATTCTGGAATGCTCGATGGTTGGTGGTGGTCGATGCTTTCAGTAATTTTCCTTTTGTTGTCCGGATGTCTTCCACGACGTCTTCTGCCACCATCCAAGCCTTGTCTGCTATCTTTTGCATTGAAGGTCTTCCGCAGACTCTTGTTTCCGACAATGGCCCACAATTCATGTCCGCAGAATTTCAGTCGTTCTGCAAGGCCAATGGTATTCAACATCTGACATCCGCGCCGTTTTCGCCTCAGTCAAACGGTGCCGCTGAACGATTGGTCCGGACTTTCAAGTCGCAGATGTTGAAGTTGAAAGAGTCGCATTCTCGGGAGGACGCTTTGTTGCTCTTTTTGTCCTCATATCGCTCTCAGCCCCGCGATGGTCGCTCGCCGGCTGAGTTGCTCCATGGTCGTCCTCATCGAACTCTGATGTCTTTGCTGCATCCGCCACATCAGGTTCCTGTGCAGCGGCAGACTCCTGCTTTTGCTCCTGGCGACGTTGTCTATTATCGCAACTATCGCGGTTCACAGCGTTGGCTCGCAGGGCGCATTCTTCGCTGCCTCGGCCGCGCGATGTCTTTGGTTTTGGGGGCCTCTGGTGAGGTGCGTCGGCATCTCAATCCGCTGCGCCTCTGTCGTCGCCTGGGTTCTGCCGCTCCCCGTCTGCTTTCAGCGACGGAGCCGTCAGGTCAGCGCCCTGGGGACCCATCTACTGGCTCGCCTCATCCCCAGGTGTTACCGACGATGCCTTCCATTTTGCCTCATGGCGTCGCGCCGCCGCAGCCGCCGCCGGCGCCGCCAGCAGCGGACGCTTCGCTGCAGCCGCCACGCGCCTCCCTGGGTCACGCGCCGCCGCTTGCTTCCCGTGACCAGCCGTCCTCCGCCATGGACCTCTTGCCCGCTCCGGACCAGATGTCGTCTTCGCCCGTCGGGTGCTCCGACCACATGGAGGTCGACCCCGCGGCTCCTCTTATATCATTACGTGCGCATACACCTCATGTTGACGTGCACCCTGGACTAGGTTTGCAGGCGTTTCCTAGCTCCCCTCGGACCGAATGGCCGGGTGCGGGTGGCACAGCCTCGCCTGTTGTTAGGCTCCCCACCTCATCGCATACGTCAACATGGGGTCCTCCCCACGGCGGGCGGAAGCCTTATCTCACGACCGTTCGCCGATTTGCGGGGGAGGAATGTGGTGTCACCGCTAGACACCACACTTGCTAGGTGGTAACTTAAATCGGCCGCGGTCCTGTAGTACATGTCGGACCCGCGTGTCGCCACTGTGTATTCGCAAACGTAGCGCCACCACAGGGCAGGTCACAAGAAACGGACTTGACCTCGCCCCAGTTGTACGGACGACATAGCTTGCGACAAGACGTATCACGTCTTCCTCTCATTTGCCGAGAGACAGATAAAATAGCCTTCAGCTAGTCCATCGCTACTACCTAGCAAGGCGCCATATGTATCAGTGCTAATTGCTTACTACTACTCACGAGATGTATTTCAACAAGAAGAACATCATTAAAAGTTAAGTATAATACAAGACAAGTTCTTTTCTTTATAGTTTTTCATCCAGTCTCCTGTTTCAGAATTTACGCCCGTCTGCGTTAGTTTCGCGTGCTTCTAGCCACTCATTGTGTCGAGACCTTAGGGAATCGACACAACAGAAATAGTAAAGTTGTATCGTAGCAGTAATAAGAGGTTATACGGTGAGGCTGTGTGTGCACTGCTGGGACAGTGCTATCTAGTGGCCGGTTTTGAACCAACACAATGGCAGCAGGTTAACCGGCGCGGAATAGGACAGTCTGATGCCGACCGTTAGATACCCGAGCAGCGGTCGTGTACGAAAAAGTTTTATCTTGTGACTTCGGTTTTACATTTCTGATGGAAAAGAATGACCATGAGAGCAGTTGTTTTTTACTTTTTGTTACAATAACTTTATATCAGCTGGTTTGCCTCATGTATCGTTATATCCAAATTGTCTATAAATGTTAAGCTACATTCAGGTATGTGGTACTGTACTAATAGTAATGTATATAGTGTAACTCATGTAAGGCCTCCCTTAAGCCTGTCGTTTTATATCTTCACAGATCCAAAAATGGCACCTTTAGTGTGTTGAAACAGGTTACCCAGTAAACAGCATTTAAGGTATCTTGGCTTTTGAATTATTTCTACAACAGAGTGATCACCCCACTACGCACTATGTGTTCACTGCCAGTGACTTTTATTACCACATCAACAGACGCTCTGAATTGTTGGTATACAGTTTATTTGCTTGTGTGAATAACTTACATGTATTCATTTTGTGTGTGCTGTTAGTGTTTTGTACCCGCAACCTCGCTCAGACGACCTGAAGTGTAGAGAAATGGCAGATTTTTGGTTGCTTGTAAGCCTCTATAGAATAGGACACATTTCTGTGCTACAGGAATATTAACTTTTCACATAAAAGTCTTAATAGAGTAGTAACAGCAATGGAAACCAGTTAACTGAAATTAGAATGCCCATGAATATCTGAAACTAGCCTTTACAAACAGCTTCAGGCACATGAATATGTCACTCACTCCACCAAAAGAAATAACTTCCAGAACAAAATCTTTAAAAACAAAGCATTCTAGTGGTTACAATGAAATATCAACAAAGTTAATTTAGGCATGTTCTTGTGAGTTTAGTACGATTCTAAGTTGTGTAACTGGTCAATTATAACCGGGACATTTCCTGACTGCCTAAAATATGGAGATGCTAAGCCTCTATTCAAGAAAGGGGATAAAGATTTCACTTTTCCCAGCATTCTTAAAAATTTTAGAAAAAGTGATGTACAGGCAGCTTCTCAACCATCTGACCACAAATAACATAGTGTAAAGAACACAGTTTGGATTTCTGAAGGGTTCTAATACCAAGAAGGCTATTTACACCTACAGTGAAAATGTACTTAATTCATTCAATAACAAATTACAAGCAGCAGGTATTTTCTGTGATTTGTCAAAGGCTTTTGATTATGTGAACCACAACATTCTTTTAAATAGATTAGAATTCTATGGTGTCACAGGCAGTGCTGTAAAAAGGTTCAAGTCATACCTCGCTAAGAGGAAACAAATGGTGTCAGTGCATGGGACTAGTGAATTAAGTCATCAGTCCTCATGAGAATGGGAAGAAATTACATGTGGTGTCCCACAAGGATCCATCTTAGGGCCATTGCTTTTTCTTGTGTACATTAATGATCTCTCATCAGTTACACTGCCAGAAGCAGAGTTCGTTTCGTTTGCAGATGACACAAGTATTGCAATAAATAGTATGTCGAGTGTAGTTCTAGAAAGACATGCTAATGATATTTTCATGGATATTAATAAATGGTTTAAAGCCAACGCACTGACATTAAACTTCGAAAAACCTCACTATACGCAATTCAGAACCTGTAAGAGGTTTCCACCCAGCACATGCATAAAGTATGAAGAGCAGATAGAAGAGGTTGATAGTCTTAAATTCCTGGGATTATAACTTGATAATAAATTCAGTTGGGAGGAGCCTACCACAGAACTGCAGAAACGCCTTAACAAATCTGTATTTGCAATTACATGTGGTGTCCCACATGGATCCATCTTAGGGCCATTGCTTTTTCTTGTGTACATTAATGATCTCTCATCAGTTACACTGCCAGAAGCAGAGTTCGTTTTGTTTGCAGATGACACAAGTATTACAATAAATAGTATGTCGAGTGTAGTTCTAGAAAGATATGCTAATGATATTTTCATGGATATTAATAAATGGTTTAAAGCCAACGCACTGACATTAAACTTCGAAAAAACTCACTATACGCAATTCAGAACCTGTAAGAGGTTTCCACCCAGCATATGCATTAAGTATGAAGAGCAGATAGAAGAGGTTGACAGTCTTAAATTCCTGGGATTATAACTTGATAATAAATTCAGTTGGGAGGAGCCTACCACAGAACTGCAGAAACGCCTTAACGAGTGTTAAAGACATAGGCGACATAAAAATGAAAAGCTTGCATACTTTACCTACTTTCATTCCATGATGTCATATGCTATAATATTTTGGGGAAACTCTCCAAGTCAAACAAAAGTTTTCAGAGTGCAAAAGCGTGTAATACGTATTATTTGTGGAGTAAATTCACGGACATCCTGTAGAAACCTCTTCAAAGAACTCGGTATACTAACTACTGCCTCTCAGTATGTTTACCCCTTAATGAAATTAGTCCTAAATAATATATCTCTTTTTCCAACAAACAGCTCAGTTCATACATACGATACCAGGAACAAAAATTATCTGCACAAAGGACTTAAAAGCACTTACTTTAGTTCAAAAAGGGATCCACTACTGAGGAACACTCATCTTCAATAATTTGCCAGCACGCACAAAAAATTTTGTTACAAATAAAGATCAGTTTCAAAGGAGTCTGAAAGACTTACTAGTGGCCAAATCTTTCTACTCCACTGACGAATTTTTTAATTGAAAAAAGAAGATGTATTGTATATATTCATACCATTAGTATTGTTATTTCAACTTAGAAAATGATGTATTGTATATACTCATACTATTAGTACTGTTATTTCAGCTTTAAAAAAAATTGACATGTTCCACATCCACGAGGGTCTCCTCAGCACGGATCTATGGAACGAAAAACTAATCTAATCTAAGAAGCAGATATGATCGTTATAATATGAGTGATAAGTATAATTTTAACCTTAAACTTTCTCCACACGTACTCCTCGTCCCTCAACATTTCCAGCGAGGTGAAACAATCCGATTAGCTGACTGAACGCCACCCACACTTGGTCAGCTCTGAGGGTCTGTTTCATCCAGACCGGCGCGCTCGAGTCAGACAACAGCTCGGGAGTGTGCGAGGCCCGCCTGGTGTGGGGGGAGGGGACAGTCCGTGCCGTAATGAGTGGCGGCTGATCCCGCGGGATTACATCTGCTGTAGACGCTGGAGGGCGGCTCAGCGGCGCCGTATCGACCAGTGCAGGGGAAGCCCCGGCGCGGCGCGGCCCTGCGATACAGCTGTGCGCCTCGCCAGTACAGTCTCCGTCTCTTTGGCGCCAGGTGCTGCCGGCTACCATCGCACTGGGGACGGCGGCAGGCGGGCGTCCCATGATGCAGCTCTGCACTGTCGGCCGATGAACAAAATAAAAGCATACGCGATATCACAGCAGTTTCGTGACTGGATTCAACAGTTCTTGGCAAAGAACACCGTATGTCATTCTTAACGGAGGAAAATCTTCAGATGTAAGAGTTTTCAGACGCCATTACTGATCACAGTACATGTGAATGACCTAGTTTTTAACGCCGATATAGCCATAGAACTTTTAGTGGAAGATGCTGTAGTAGACTACCTAACCAAAAGTATCTGGACACGTACCAACACAGAACTCGCATTCGGGAGGACGACGGTTGAAACCTGCGTCCGACTATCCTGATTTAGATGTTCCGTGATTTCTCTAAATCGCTTCAGACAAATGTCGCAATGGTTCCTTTGAAAGGGCACAGCCGACTTCCTTTCCCATCCTTCCCTAATCCAATGGGACCGATGACCTTGCTGTTTGGTTCCCTCCCCCAAATCAACCAACCAATCAACACGTATTAGCAGACCTCCATATGGGGTCTGTATACCCTTCCCTTTATGAAGGCTGGAACTGCTGGGGACGCTTTCCATGATGTAAATGAATGGCTTTGGAGCAATGGCAGCTCGTTCTTCCTCAAAATCCGAAACAAGACAAGTTAATAATGTAGGACGGTGGGATTTGGAGCGAAGTCGACTTTGTAACGCATCCCAAAGACGATACATCCGGTACTAAATGGAGCTCTAGGCAGGCAGTCCATTTCAGGTATGTTATTGTCCCCAAACACCTGCTCACAGATGCTGCTTTATGACAGAGTGCACTGTCATGCTAATACAATTCCCGTCTCCGAACAATTCCTCTGCTATATGCTTTACACAATCCTGTACGTCCATTCAGCGTTCTCTGAAGTGCTGTAAGGGCACCACACCGAAACCGTGAAACACACGCTCATACCGTAACACCACCTTCTCTGTACTTCGCTGTTACCATTACACATGTTGACAAGTTTTCCAGACATTCGCCAAATCCAAACACTGCCATGGCACTGCCACTGTGTATCACAACATTCATCACTCGAAATTACTTGTTTCCAGTCATCCACCGTCCAATGTCGTCGCTCTATACACCACTTCAAGCGTCGCTTAGGCTTAACTACAGAAATGTATGGCTTATAAGAACCTGCTCGACTACTGTACCCCAATCTTTTGAACTCCAACTCACTACGGGCGGTCATTGTGCTACTTGGATTGCTGTTAACATTTCAGAACTCACGGGTGATTCCTTCCGCTGATTTCTTGCCATTTTTTACAATCATCTTTCACAATGCTCGACGATCTCTGTCCGTTAGTAAACGCGGTCTGTGTGGTGGTGGTTTAGCTGTAGTTGTTCTTTGGCGTCTCAACTTCACAGTCACTTCACAAAAATGGCCTTAGGCAGCTTCTGAAGGGTTGAAATGCCCTCTGAGAACTTAGTTTCTCTGGCGACATCCGATGACTTTTGACCTTCGACGTCACTGAGCTCTCCTGAATAACAGATTCTGTTGTTACTGAACTCTAGTGTCAACACAATACTCCCGGCCTTATTTTACACTGGTGGGGCTGCCACTCGCAACATCTAGTCTTCAACTCCACATTACATAGGAGAGTCTGCGTACTATTAGTTGGATAGTGTACAAACGACCTACTGATAAACTTAGGGAGTTTCATAAGGCTGTTCGTGGAAGACACTGTTGTATGGTTGATTGGTTGGTTTGTAGGGGTTGAAGAGACCAGACTACAAAGGCCGTCGGTCCCACTGTTGTATGCCGGAGGTCGCATTACTAAAAAGAATTTAGCTAAATGCAAGAAAAGCTTCGACAATTAGAATGGAAACTGATTTCCAACATAAAAAATTCTAACATATTGCGCGTAAATAGGCAGAAAGACCAGTTCCTCAGTGAACTTTTTAATAATATTAGAAGGAAAACATCATTTTTCAGTCGACTGCTGGTATACATTTTTTAAGCAAACAGATGTTCCACAGCTACACTTTCCTTTTGTATTTTTATTGATTTATTCTGATGTCTTACAACTAGTTTCAGAGTCTGAGACCCATTCCCTTTGATAAAAGCAATAATGACCGCCTCAGAACGGACTGCGATACCTGACGTGGTAGTGACGACTGTGGAATAAATACACTCCTGGAAATGGAAAAAAGAACACATTGACACCGGTGTGTCAGACCCACCATACTTGCTCCGGACACTGCGAGAGGGCTGTACAAGCAATGATCACACGCACGGCACAGCGGACACACCAGGAACCGCGGTGTTGGCCGTCGAATGGCGCTAGCTGCGCAGCACTTGTGCACCGCCGCTGTCAGTGTCAGCCAGTTTGCCGTGGCATACGGAGCTCCATCGCAGTCTTTAACACTGGTAGCATGCCGCGACAGCGTGGACGTGAACCGTATGTGCAGTTGACGGACTTTGAGCGAGGGCGTATAGTGGGCATGCGGGAGGCCGGGTGGACGTACCGCCGAATTGCTCAACACGTGGGGCGTGAGGTCTCCACAGTACATCGATGTTGTCGCCAATGGTCGGCGGAAGGTGCACGTGCCCGTCGACCTGGGACCGGACCGCAGCGACGCACGGATGCACGCCAAGACCGTAGGATCCTACGCAGTGCCGTAGGGGACCGCACCGCCACTTCCCAGCAAATTAGGGACACTGTTGCTCCTGGGGTATCGGCGAGGACCATTCGCAACCGTCTCCATGAAGCTGGGCTACGGTCTCGCACACCGTTAGGCCGTCTTCCGCTCACGCCCCAACATCGTGCAGCCCGCCTCCAGTGGTGTCGCGACAGGCGTGAATGGAGGGACGAATGGAGACGTGTCGTCTTCAGCGATGAGAGTCGCTTCTGCCTTGGTGCCAATGATGGTCGTATGCGTGTTTGGCGCCGTGCAGGTGAGCGCCACAATCTGGACTGCATACGACCGAGGCACACAGGGCCAACACCCGGCATCATGGTGTGGGGAGCGATCTCCTACACTGGCCGTACACCACTGGTGATCGTCGAGGGGACACTGAATAGTGCACGGTACATCCAAACCGTCATCGAACCCATCGTTCTACCATTCCTAGACCGGCAAGGGAACTTGCTGTTCCAACAGGACAATGCACGTCAGCATGTATCCCGTGCCACCCAACGTGCTCTAGAAGGTGTAAGTCAACTACCCTGGACAGCAAGATCTCCGGATCTGTCCCCCATTGAGCATGTTTGGGACTGGATGAAGCGTCGTCTCACGCGGTCTGCACGTCCAGCACGAACGCTGGTCCAACTGAGGCGCCAGGTGGAAATGGCATGGCAAGCCGTTCCACAGGACTACATCCAGCATCTCTACGATCGTCTCCATGGGAGAATAGCAGCCTGCATTGCTGCGAAAGGTGGATATACACTGTACTAGTGCCGACATTGTGCATGCTCTGTTGCCTGTGTCTATGTGCCTGTGGTTCTGTCAGTGTGATCATGTGATGTATCTGACCCCAGGAATGTGTCAATAAAGTTTCCCCTTCCTGGGACAATGAATTCACGGTGTTCTTATTTCAATTTCCAGGAGAGTAAATAAAAAAAAGGGTAAGGTGTAGCTGTGGTACTGGCGTTTTCAAGGGAAGACCAATTTTTGTCTGATAACACGAGTACTGAAGAACCACCGCAAATTATCATTTCCAGCTTGGAGTATTAGTAGTACAGGGTTGCTCAACAACCACATAGATCTTATCGTAGGAAAATCAAATGCCAAACTGAGTTACATTTAGATCTGAGGTTGTATGGAGTACAAGAAGAAATGGGGCAAGTGACAGAGGTACAGGAAGAAGCCGCGGCTCCACCTGACTCGTTCGAGGTATCGTACGCAGGAACTTCAGAGAGTAAGCTACACATATCGTCCCACGGTAAGATCAATTCGCAACAAAAATGTCGAATTGTCAGAAGAAAGTACATGTGTTGCATGTACCGCGAAGACATTTCTGCTGCGATCGGGATAACAGATGCATCACAGAGTACGGGTGAAATTGCTCGTCAACTAGAAGCGAACTCCAAGGATGAAATGCAGGGACAGTACGAATCTTATTGGCAAAAGGCCTAAACTGCACGTCGATTGACTGTGAAATTTTTGCGGTGTGTGGATCAGATTCATTGTCGCGTCCAGCCGTAGAGAAATAGTGCCAAAATTTTGACCAAGGCCAAAATGACGTATGTGATGATCTGCGTTACATTGTCTTACAACATCCACTTTCCATCTATTCGACGAGCTGCAAGAACATCTGTGGAGCGGGAGGAGGAAGGGGGGGGGGGCGGAAGAGATAAGAACGTTCATAAGGTGGTTCTAGAATGGTTCCGTGACCAAGGAGCGGATTTCAATCGTGGAGGACTGGAACGATTGATAGAACTTTTCGACCGTTACCTTCAAATACTTGGTAACTATGTTGAAAAGTAGTGCCTTGTGTCTGTGTTTCTTCGAAATATAGTGCAGCATTCAATAAATGTTACTGTGTCTCCCATGATAATGTGTAACTTACTTTTTTGAGGTAGCCTCGTAACTTCCGCAATAAAGATACGAATGGAGATACCGCGTGTTAATAAATTTATTTCCTTAAACAAAGGCGCAGAATAGGAGGAGGCATAAAAATAGTTTACAGAATGGTTCAAAGAATTGTGCTATTTTCTAAGCGCAGCTACTGAATTATCGACAGGGACTGGGTACTACACACATCAAAACAGTTTTGCATCACCTCGATTCCGAGAGTTCCGTAACCTGTACAGAAAATTGCATAGAGATCAACATAAACATCATTTCCGCCCTTTTTATTGCTCATGAAAATCACACATTGCATGTTGTAGGGAGCGAGGCCTTCAGACGTGGTGTTAGAGATAGCTGTACACACCGGTATCTTTAATATCCAGTAGCACGTCCTCTCGCATTGATGTATGCCTGCATTCGTCATTGCATACTATCCATAATTCATCATTATCACTGATAGTCCAGATTGTCCTACTGCTCAACGGCGGTTCGGCGTAGATCTCTCAGAGTGGTTGGTGGGTCACATAGTCCATAAACAGCCCATTTTCAATCTATACCAGGCATGTTCGGTAGGGTTCATGTCTCGAGAACATGCTGGTCGCTCTAATCGAGAAAAGTCGTTATCCTGAAGGAAGTCATTCACAAGATGTGCACCATGGGGGCGCGAATTGTCGTCCATGAAGAAGAATGCCTCGCCAATATGCTGCCGATATGGTTGCAGTATCGGTCGGAAGATGGCATTCACGTATCGTACAGCCGTTATGGCGCCTTCCATCACCACCAGCGGCGTAAGTCGGCCCCCAAACAATGCCACCCCAAAACATCAGGGAACCTCCACGTTGCTGCACTCACTGCGTAGTGTGTCTAAGGCGTTCAGCCTGTCCGATTTGCCTCCAAACACATCTCCAACGGTTGTCTGGTTGAGGGCATATGCAGCCGTCATCGGTGAAGAGAACGTGATGCCTATCCTGAGCAGTCCGTTCGCCATGTTGTTGGGCCCAGCTGTACAGCGCTGCATGGTGTCGTGGTTGCAAAGATGGACCTCGCCATGGGCGTCGGGAGTGAAGTTACGCATCATGCACCCTATTGCGCACAGTTTGAGTCGTAACACGACGTCCTGTGGCTGCACCAAAAGCATTATTCAACATGGTGGCGTTTCTGTCAGGGTTCCTCCGAGTCATAATCCGTAGGCAGCGGTCATCCACTGCAGTAGCAGCCCTTGGGCGGCCTGAGTGAGGCATATCGACAGTTCCTGTCTCTCTGTATCTCTTCCGTGTCAGAACATCATCGATTTGGCTCACTCTGACTCGCCTGGACATTTCCCTTGTTGAGAGCCCTTCCTGGCACAAAGTAACAATGCGGACGCGATGGCACCACGGTATTGACCGCTGCGCACGGTTGAACTACTGACAACACGAGCCATGTACCTCCTTTCTGGTGGAATAACTCGAACTGATCGGCTGTCGGACCCCCTCCATGCTCATGCGTGGTCTTTTACATCTTTGGGCTGGTTTGGTGACATCTCTAAACAGTCAGAGGAACTGTGTCTGTGATATAATATCCACAGTCAACGTCTATCTTCAGGAGTTATGGGAACCTGGGTGATACAAAACTTACACTCCTGGAAATTGAAATAAGAACACCGTGAATTCATTGTCCCAGGAAGGGGAAACTTTATTGACACATTCCTGGGGTCAGATACATCACATGATCACACTGACAGAACCACAGGCACATAGACACAGGCAACAGAGCATGCACAATGTCGGCACTAGTACAGTGTATATCCACCTTTCGCAGCAATGCAGGCTGCTATTCTCCCATGGAGACGATCGTAGATATGCTGGATGTAGTCCTGTGCAACGGCTTGCCATGCCATTTCCACCTGGCGCCTCAGTTGGACCAGCGTTCGTGCCGGACGTGCAGACCGCGTGAGACGACGCTTCATCCAGTCCCAAACATGCTCAATGGGGGACAGATCCGGAGATCTTGCTGGCCAGGGTAGTTGACTTACACCTTCTAGAGCACGTTGGGTGGCACGGGATACATGCGGACGTGCATTGTCCTGTTGGAACAGCAAGTTCCCTTGCCGGTCTAGGAATGGTAGAACGATGGGTTCGATGACGGTTTGGATGTACCGTGCACTATTCAGTGTCCCCTCGACGATCACCAGTGGTGTGCGGCCAGTGCAGGAGATCGCTCCCCACACCATGATGCCGGGTGTTGGCCCTGTGTGCCTCGGTCGTATGCAGTCCTGATTGTGGCGCTCACCTGCACGGCGCCAAACACGCATACGACTATCATTGGCGCCAAGGCAGAAGCGACTCTCATCGCTGAAGACGACACGTCTCCATTCGTCCCTCCATTCACGCCTGTCGCGACACCACTGGAGGCGGGCTGCACGATGTTGGGGCGTGAGCGGAAGACGGCCTAACGGTGTGCGGGACCGTAGCCCAGCTTCATGGAGACGGTTGCGAATGGTCCTCGCCGATACCCCAGGAGCAACAGTGTCCCTAATTTGCTGGGAAGTGGCGGTGCGGTCCCCTACGGCACTGCGTAGGATCCTACGGTCTTGGCGTGCATCCGTGCGTCGCTGCGGTTCGGTGCCAGGTCGACGGGCACGTGCACCTTCCGCCGACCACTGGCGACAATATCGATGTACTGTGGAGACCTCACGCCCCACGTGTTGAGCAATTCGGCGGTACGTCCACCCGGCCTCCCGCATGCCCACTATACGCCCTCGCTCAAAGTCCGTCAACTGCACATACGGTTCACGTCCACGCTGTCGCGGCATGCTACCAGTGTTAAAGACTGCGATGAAGCTCCGTATGCCACGGCAAACTGGCTGACACTGACGGCGGCGGTGCACAAATGCTGCGCAGCTAGCGCCATTCGACGGCCAACACCGCGGTTCCTGGTGTGTCCGCTGTGCCGTGCGTGTGATCATTGCTTGTACAGCCCTCTCGCAGTGTCCGGAGCAAGTATGGTGGGTCTGACACACCGGTGTCAATGTGTTCTTTTTTCCATTTCCAGGAGTGTATTTTGATGTCTGTATTACTGAGTACAAAATACATAAAACTCAAAAATTCAAATACGCATACTTCAACGTGAATTCCTGTGAGCATTCGAAGTTAGATACGTACGTGTAAATGTTTTTACTCTATCTGTATGTGGACAGTGTTTTGAAATAAGGAACTGGCCACTAGTTGTCACGGGAAGCAGACCAGCTAGTATACAAGGAAGCAGTGATTATTCCGTTGTCATTGGCGAAGCAGTCACGGCAGAACGGGTCTGTCGGAAGAGTTTATCTACTTCGGAAGTGGACTAGTCATTGAATGTCACCTGAATAACAGAGACATTTCAAACCTTCTACTGCTGTCCAATTCGTCTGTGACGCGCGAACCTCAAGTATCAACCACAGCTAATCCAAGGTCAGGGGCACCTCAGGAGCTGATGATCAGGGATCGTAGAGTATTATCGAGACTAAATGTAAAAACAATTTCATAGACTCAGTAGAAGTAATCAGTCGTAAATTCCAAAGTGTTTACTAGTAGTCCAGGTAGCGAAGCGACTGTGTGTAGGGAGTTAAAAGGGGTGGCGTACTGTGTCTTAAGAGCTCCTTATAAGCCACACATTTCTTTTGTCAGTGCTGAGGACGATTGAGGTTATGTAAAGAGCAATACCACTGGACGTTGGATGACTGGGAACGAGAGGTTTGGGATGATGAATCATGCTTTACTCACTGGCCCGGAAAATGTTACCTGTCACTATGTGTAGAACCAGTTGAGAAGTAACGGAGGAGGTGGTATTATGGTAAAGAGATATTTATAGTAGTGTGATCACCTAATACCGCTTACAGTAACTGCATGCTATCCACAATACAGAAACACTTCAAAGAGATAATTATTTTTCTCAATATAACAATGCACCCTGTCATGAAGCAGCTTCTATGAGGCTATGATTTCTGGACTATAATATTCCCGACCAGAAGGGCCCCTCCAATGTGCCGACCTGTATCCAATGGAGCACCTGCAGACCCTAGCGTCCAGGACCGCCAGCTTTTCCGGTTTCGGTCCTTAGGTAAGCATGGACTGCCAGTCGTCCAAAGACATTCAAACATCTCATTGAAAGTGTTTTCAGAAAATTTTAAGCGGTCATTAAAGCGAAGGGTGGACACACCACATATTATCGTCCGACAGTGTACATATATGGCCCACTTTAAATCTGTCACTCCTTTTCCTAAGAGAAAGTCGTAAAACAGAAAACGTGACGATTAGGGCCAACACTTAAACGATGTACAGTGGTCGTCTATCGAGGAAAGTTTAGCCTGGAGAGCGCAGAAGTGTCGGTCGGCCATTACCCTTGCGCACTGTTTAACTGCTGCAGTGACAGCTGATTATTTCCCCAGAAAATATATACTCCATTAAGTTGCAATACTGAGTTTGTTTTGCTGGATCGTAACAGCCACATTACTTTTCAGTGTACTTTCGCCGCCAGCGTCTGGCAGCGCGTTGTGTTAAATAACACCACCACAGAGGGAACAAAGCACGCGACGAAAACTAATTACAACTGTTATTGCGTGTTTGAAATGTCTTTACTGGCGACAATTACAGGCACTAGCCCAGCGAGGGGGAAGTGTCTCGGGGGAGAGGGGGAGGGAGCGGGGGGTGCCATCACGTGACATTTCACCAACGTTGAGTAGCTTTTCGTACAGCACACAGCAGACAGAATATCCATTAACGTTTTCATATAAAAGTCGAATGCAGAGGTCTCGAAAGATATCGTCGGTGTAGATAGAATCCCAGAGCGGGAAGAGCTGTATAGAAGACCTCACTGTTCTAATACACAAAACTTATGTACAATACATATAAAGATAAGTCACTGAAGGAATTCTATTTCAAATCATGTGCGTAGATAAATTATTTCATATGACCACATTCTGTTTTGCATAGTTTAAGGACAAGTGTCCGCAGCTTGTGGTCGTGCGGTAGCGTTCTCCCTTCCCATGCCCGGGTTCCCGGGTTCGATTCCCGGCGTGGTCAGGGATTTTCTCTGCCTCGTGATGACTGGGTGTTGTGTGATGTCCTTAGGTTAGTTAGGTTTACGTAGTTCTAAGTTCTATGGGACTGATGACCATAGATGTTAAGTCCCATAGTGCTCAGAGCCATTTGAACCATTTATTTTAGGGACAAGTAGAAGTAATCACACAAAAATCTCACACTGTTGCTGTAAGAAACAACCCACCTGAAACTGGATGGATAGGACCCAAAGTGTCAGTCTGTATTATAAATAAAGTTATCTTGTATCTGTGATTTAAATTATACACACATTCGCCTGAATTATCATATTCACGTCCATATCCATCTAGATGTTAAGGTAATGAGATACATTGAGATACATCAGAGTTCTATTAGTCCGACATCCAACAGTCCAGAACGCACGATTATCCGAAACCATACCAGTTTCAGAACCACTGCGTCTGCTAGTGATAGATGCAATCAGCCATTGTTCTGAATGAGTCGGAAACTTTCGAACTTTACCCGGTTGATCTCGGCTGTCATCATACACAAGATTCAGTTCATTGCTTTGCCTGCGAGAGGTTTTCGCTATTTTTTCTTGAGAACTTAGATCCGCATTACGGTCGTGAAAGTAAATATCAGAGTGACAACTAGAGATTTTATTGACGTTTAAGTAGTGAGAATGTTCTCCAAACCGATACATACTTCAAGCTTTAAATAAGGAGATAAACGTAACCTCTTGACTTTGACCATCAACCAGAAGCTGGAAATCATGGAACCCCGGGAGAAGATGAGAATAAAAATATTTTGAGGAATGTGTTTAGTATTGGCTCGTCAACCATTTACGACACAAGGAAGCTAAAATATGAACTAATGAAATTTGCTTCTCAATCAGTAACAAGCGAAAAATTGGCTTCGAGAAAAAACTCCAAAACTTAGATAGTATATTGTACAAATGGTTCAGTTCAGTGCGTTCCGAAGGACAGCTAGTATCTGGGCCAAATGTTATTGAAACCGCAAAGAAATTTGGACAAGATTTAGATGTTGCAGAAAGTGAGTGAAATTTTTCTGAAGGTTGGCTCGGAAACTTCAAGTTTCAGCACGGAATTCGAGGACTCAATGCAACTGGAGAAACTCTTACAGGGAACCAAGACTCAGGAGTAAAAGACAGAGCCGATCAGATTTACAATGCCGATCAAACACATCTATAATGGTGGTCCCAATCAACATCTGCTCCAGCCAGGGGCACGAAAAGGCGGAAGAGTTTTAAAATAACAAGGTAGAACACTAAAACCTCGAGCACTTATGAATGTAACAAACTTGCCTGTTCATTATGATGATCATCAAATGGGTAGATGACCACCATCTGTTTCATAAACTGATTTTCTCATCATTCAGTGCCGCAAGTGAAAGAAAGCTTCACGTACCTTTGTCCACCAAAGAGAGCAGAGCCATCCTTCTCTCAGGCAACGATAAAGCACATCCGCCAGCAGCTGAGTAAGTTTTATGGAAGCGTATTTGCTACACTTCTCCCACATAACGTTCCGTTCCTGATTCAACCAACGGATCAAGGGCTAGTCCAGAACATAAAATTTTAATATCGGAGCTCTTTCGTTCACGGCTTTCTACGCTGCCACCCTGTCTAGGGCTCGAGTACAAAAATTTACTTTACAACGATACTGATGAAAACTTTGGCCAACTTAATATCCTAAATTTAATTCAATACCGCAGATTATTGAGGAGGAATAGCATCCCCATTCAGCATCAAAAGTTTCGATATTGTGCTTCGAACCGATCTCAAACGGTATCTGTACAAGATCCATATCGCAGAATAGCTTGCATCACAGGATGCACAACGACGTGTTGACTTCGTTCTCCACTTTCTCGCAAGTACTGAAGTTGACGAGGGTTGGCCCTGGACCAACCATCCTATAGACAGACGAAGCTCATTTATCTCTGACGGATGAGGTAAACACACAGAATTGCCGAGTATGGGGATCCTCACCTCCATTCGCTATGCATGAAACTCCTCTGTATGGTGAACGGGTCACTACACGGTGTATCTTGAAGGCTACGTTCATCATTGGCCCATTCTTATTTGAGCAGTTTAGCGCTCAAGGACCGAAGACGTGCAGTGTGACTACCCAGTGTTACTGCAATGTGCTTCGCCAGCATGTCATACCCGCTCTACAGGAGTGAGACACATTGAACTCAGTAGTTTTCATGCAAGATGGCGCACCGCCGTACATCGCTCGTGAAGCTCACCTGCTTCTCCGAAACACATTTGTAAACGATCGTTTCCAAATGTTTGGCCGGCACGATCACCTGATCTCACTCCCTGTGATATCTGGTTGTGGGGATACCTAAAGGATAAAGTTTACCAGGGAAACATTCGCACATATGCTGATCTGAAGCGCAGCATATCAAGAAAGATGGCCAGTATACTATGGACACGGTTCGTTCTGCTGCGCCGAATGCAATCGTGCGCTTTCAGACTCTTCTAGTAACTGATGGGCGCCATATTGATCCCCTTTTGTAGCAGTAATGGTACCGGTATGTAATGGTATTATGTGCCGTAGTAGGACATTAAAAGAGTTTCAAATGAATTTATTCTGCATTATTTCTCTTCCCCACACCCTTGATATTAACGCTACCAAGTTTGGTACTCCTACGATAATTAGTTTCCATGTTATAACGAGTTAATTAGGGAAG
Organism: Schistocerca nitens; assembly: GCF_023898315.1. Classification (NCBI taxonomy): domain Eukaryota; kingdom Metazoa; phylum Arthropoda; class Insecta; order Orthoptera; family Acrididae; genus Schistocerca; species Schistocerca nitens. The sequence continues at coordinate 313,358,896 of NC_064621.1, read as the reverse complement.
TTTAATTATAACCACCCAGTATTTACCGTTTCCAGCCAGTATTTACCGTATTGCCTCGTGGCGTGATCTGAAGCTGAATCTCGGTTGGCCGCTGAACTTTTTTTCTATTAGGTGTAAGTGGGTAAGGTTGCCTTGGCCAATTACCTTATTACCTTTTAGCAACTTTTCACAAACGTTTTGCCTACGCTGCTAGCGTGTAATCTGTTAAGTTTTATTCGTTTTATTTAAAAATTATTCTCTGTTCATCAGGCTATCATTGTACTTTTATTCCTTGGGGCTTGTTCTCATTGGCTGCTTAGAGAAGGAAGAGTGCGGTGATCGGTGTATCGGGTCTGCCCTAAGTAATTTCGTTACCGTTCGTCCAGACCACATTGCCCGACGTCTGGTGGTTTCGTATCAGTGAACTTTGTTTCGTTTCCTTTTAATGAACTCCTTTGTAGGTAAAAGTAAGTTATTTGTTGTATTTAAGTCAAACACATTCTAAAAATGTCTGTGATCTGCTTGTTTCGAAGACTGTTTTCTTAGAACCTTTGAAGAGATCGTTATGTGACATTCGTTATGTGACTTCAATTGGTGAAATGTTATTTTACTTCTCTATTGAAATTCGCTGTTAATAATTCAACAATAGTCAACAGTGGCACACAAAATTTGCATATTTTTGGATAGACAGTAACATTTGTTCTACATCTTCACTATTACTAACGATCATCGGTAGTATTATTTGTTAGAGAATGTATTGTAATTTTTGGTGTGTACACTTACATTGCCCTGCAATTAATTTTGGCCTTAGACCTACATGTGCTGTAATTGAAACAATCCTCCACAACTTGGGAGTCACAGAGCAAAGGTTGCCTAGGAACACAGGGCTAAAAGGACATAGCTAGCCACAGCCACTACTGAGGAACTGTTTCCCTGAATGAGAGAACTGGTTTTCTTCTTTTAAATTATGTAGATGTTCGTTTGTTCAAAATCGTGTATCTCTCAACGTTCTTAACCAACTTCTTTGAAATTTTGACACAATGTCGCATTCGAATACGAGCGTCTTTTTCCAATGGAGTGAGATTTGGCATATAAGTACATGTGTAATACTAAAGAGGATATGTTGTTATCAAAAACCTCTTATTCTTAGGTTTAAAACCTTAAATCTCCGACAATTCACCACCAATTCTTTTGAAAGTTTGACATAACGCTGCATTCGATTACGTGTGTGTTTCTATATACCTTTTGACTATATGTAACATATAAATAAATGTTTGATATATAAGGGAGAGAAATTATTACCAAAAATCTCAGAAAGTTGTTGACTGACTTTTTGTCACCGAAAATCTCAATAAGTACTCGACCGATTTTTCGTGTTACTGTAATAAACGTTCGGACACGTGTCGGTTATATATTTTAGTATATATTTAATGTATAGATTTATATATCAAATATACAGAGTGTTTCGTAATTCCCGCTACAAATCTCTAGGACTTGTAGAGCGGATTAAGTAGACAATATTTAGAATTGGAACCCATCTCCGGAAACACACTACAGTCATTTGAAAACACATTTTCTAGGTAGGAACGTAGCAGTGTTTTCATGATGGAGGTGGTTACGTTGGATCGTCCGATGTCATTTGACGCATCCTACCTCTCGGACGTCGTTGGAGCCTCATTCATGTGTCTGTGTCAGAGCAACATGGTTTGAGTACACATTTGTAGAATACACCGGCATGATCCTTCTTTATGGTGAAGCTGAAGGTAATGGAAGAGCTGGTCGTCACCTTTACCAAGATCGTTATCCAAAACGTATGACTCCATCGCACACACTTTTCATCACAATTACGCAACGGCTTAGATAATGGATTAATGGCCGATATCCTTCCGCATACTTCCCCTTTCCATGTATCCTCAGATACATCATCCTTGATTGGACGTTAAGCCTCCTTCTTTTGTCTCCAGCGCGCTGAGGTGTATGCTTCATCGGTATGAAGTTAAGACCAGCAGGCATGGTAAAGAACATCTTCTCTGAAGCGAGTCACAACACTTTTATCTCTTCTAATTGTTCTTTTTTGATTCTGCTTGTAATTAAAATATTTTGATACTTTGACAAACTCTCCTTCTATGACAGTCAGCAGTGAGTATATTTTTATGAAAATCTGTTTTACAGATCAATGTTAATATACATACTTGTATAGTGTTCATTGTTTCCATCCTTCACTAAGGAGTTTGTTATTTTCATCGTATTGCAGCTGTGCTTTCATTTCTATACAGCTAATGATTTAGTCGTTGAACACGTTAGTCCATAGATAGGGCAATGAAATTGACTGGTGTGGTCGAGTATTTCTGTAGGAAAACTCGTAACCAGGAGATGCAGAACGTGCGTGAAGGTGCTCCGGAGAGAGTAGAAAATCGCGAAACCATTGTTAAGAATAAGAACAATACATTAAACACGCCTGACTCAGTCTGGCGTTTAGGTCACTGAACTATCCGCAGGATGCCAAGGAAAGGCTAAATTCTGTTTTCCGTTTTAACTGATTGTCACTTTAGCTACATTTTGGTGCTTTCAGCGACTTGTCGTACAATGACTGAGAGGAATGCAATCCTCCACTAAGAAACAGCACGACATGACATACCTACGGGAGATATGCTGTAAAAGTTGTCGTAATGCAAAAAACTCTTTAAAGGGCTCTAATATGGAAGGTAAATACTCCGAGCAGCCAAAAGTATACCTTACACCGGACGTCTGCAGAATTCAGATGCGGCATCGATCAGCTCTGCACCAAGTAATACCTGTAAATGATATACTGTAAATAATAGGGGGACTGTAATTTGATGATATAAAGGCATCCCGTGCCGTACTACCGTTTGAAAGGATTTGAAACTTCACAAAACTCGAAGTGGAAATTCTGTTAAGACATCGGTGTATCGTTACTGAGTCACAGGAGGCTATTCTGTTGTTCTTATATTCCTATGGCGAAAAGGGCTTTATTTCATTCTTCATAGATTCTGCAGCTAATTGTTCATTTATATTGTTCCTAAATTGCCGTTGTTCTTCGACTTATCCAACCACATGGCGGATGCTGTTTTACGTCAGTGATGCTACAGGTGTTCGCGTTATGTATGTAAATTAGAAGAAGGAGCTACGAGCTGCAGAATAAGAGGCAGCTGCAAAGACTTCCTGTTGATGAAGAAATAAATGTCATTGCTTTTGTTGTTGTTGTTGTTGTCAGTCCGAAGACTCGTTGGATTCAGCTCTCTATGCTACTCTTTCCTACAAATAACTATTGCAACCAGCATCCTTCTGAATCTACTTTATTCATCTCTTCGTATGCCTGTACGACTTTTAACCCCCACCTCCCCCACTCACTTCCATCCAACAATAAACTGGCCATCTGTTCATGTCTGTTCATGATCTGTCGTATCAACCAATCCCTTCTTTTAGTCAAGTTCTGACGCCAATTTCTGGTCTCCCCTATTTTATTCAAAATCTTCTCATTAACCACATGATATACCCATAAAAGCTTGAGCATTCTTCTGAAACACTCTGTTTCAAAATCCTCTTCTCTATTCTGGTGTAAACTGTTTATCGTCTATGTTTCACTTCCTTACACGGCTACGCTCCAGACACTTACGCTCAGCAAGGGCTTCCTAATACTTTAGTATATATTCTATGTTATCAAATTTCATTTGTTCAGAATCGCTTCTCTTGCCACTGCTACATTTTATATTCTCTCTACTTCGGAATTCACAATTTATGGTGCTGCCCAAATAACAAACCTCATTTACTTCTTTAAGAGTCTCGTTTCGTAACCTAATTCCCTTATTGTAACCGGTTTAACTTTACTCATTTCATTATCATTGATCTGGTTTTGTTGTTCACCTTATATCTTCCTCTCAAGAGCCTGTCCATTCCGTTAAAGTGCTCTTCTAAATCCTTTGCTGCCTGTGATAGAATTTCAATGTAATCTGAAAAGTTTTTATTTCTTGTCGTTGAATTTTGCTTCCTGCTTCAAATCTGTCTTTTATTTCCCTTACCGCTTGTTCGATGTAAAGATTGAATAACATCGGAAATAGCCAACAACTCTGTCTCATTTCCTGCTTAACCAATACTTTCCTTTGACTCCCGTCGACTCTTGCCTGCTGCCTGTTTTCCATATAACTTGTATACAGCCTTTCCGTTACCCTCAGAATTTGAAAGAGAGTATTCCTGTCAACATGTCAAAAGCTTTCTCTAAGCCTACAAAAGCTACAGACGCAAGTTTGCCTTCTTTAACCTATCTTCTAAGAGAAGTCGCAGGGCCAATATCGAAGACATAAAGGCGTTACACAAATTTGTCAGTGAGAGCCCTCAATGTGTCTTGACAAAATGAAGCTGTGATGGAAGTAGTTTTTTACCGTATTTTTTCCAGTAATTTAATGCACAGTCATGGAGGTCAACATCCTCTGTCATGCATAAATTCATGTTGCCAAAACATTTATTTACTTAAACAGTTGTCTCTAAGACGATCATAACATCATTATGACAATGATGAATATTTTTCTTATGAGTGAGCTATCCCAGACTGGAATTCTATTTGACATCACTGAATGAAAATGTGTAAAGTACGTAACTTACTGATTTGTCTCTCTTCTGTCATGCCAATGAAACTAAGTGTGGTAGTGGCTGAATTATTTAAAAAGATCAAAAATATCTTCTCTTTTTCAATTTAAATTCTCTTCAGTACACAGGTGGTTTCTAAACCTCTGCGACAAGTGTGTTGGGGACGTCATGGGGAAAAATTTTACTAACATACAGAGTGCTCACTGAACTTCCCGGCTATGCCAGCCGTCGTTTTATTCAATTATCCTGTCTGGAATCAAGAGATTCCACTGAACTAGTAGGGTCTACTAGACAGGTATGCTGCATCTGCCTTCCTCAATAAATTAATACAGTAATTTTCAACAAGAAAACCTCAAAATACTGTCTCTAAGGGGAGGAAGATAATCTGCAAGTCTCATGTACTCGCTTTCACGCAGAGCACACGACTGGCTTATGAATTCCGTATGCGAGCTACAGAATGCCTATGCCTGAACCCCCTCAGAGGTATAAACTAGCCAGCAGAAAAATGCTTCTGTCGGAGTACAGAAAAGGAGAATTTGTCCCTTTTTAAAAAACCATGACTGAAAAGTGGGGAGCCAGTTGACTGAATCCTCATTCCGCCTTCCTCATCAAAAATTCTCTCATGCGAATGTATCTCGAACTCTTTTAACATAAAACAGTCTAAATCTTTTCCCAGTATTTCTTTCTGGTTAGAAGTTCATACTCTGGTTCTGCGTCTCACTGCTGCTGTCTTTAATGTCCCGCTCCCACGGTTTCCCATTGATCTCCAGTATATGCCACTGGCACTGTGTCTTTTCTCCCATTAAGTTGCAGTATATCCCACTACCACTGTGCCTTCTCTCACGTAATGTGCCTCCTTTTGTTTTCCTTCGCCACTACCACTGTCTACAGCGTACCTCAACATTTCAAAAATTCTGGGAGTCAAACTTATTCACTGCTCCACTCTCTTTTCCGCCCACTGCTTTCATCGCTGTCCCTCTCCCTTTCTGCTTCACTGCCACTTTCTGTCTCCCAACAACACTGCCTCCTCCCTATTTCTCCCTCACTTGCATTTTCTCCTCTCTCTTCTGTCATTACTGTCTCTTCACTACACTCTTTCAGCACAAAAACAAATAATACATCTGCATGCCAAAATTTTTGATGAGTAAGGTGGAATGTAAAATTGAGGCATCACGTTCCACACCTTTCTATCGCAGCCTTTTAAAGGTGGACGTATTCGACTTTTTTCCGCTGGTTCCCTTCATTTCTTCACGGAGAATGACCGACCATTTTCACGTTAGTCTAACTAGAGCACTAATATACCTTTTGAGTTTTCCTAACGCTAAGAAATAATTCGACTAAAGGACTTGAAAGAAGAAACCTTCAGCGGCGAAGGAGCCAAAGTACGGGAGACAGTTCTTGAATCTTATGCGGGACGCTCGTAGCAGTGGTTTTAAAACTTTGTATGTAAGGTGAGTTTTTATACGTTACCTTTCTTATTCAAATTTTGATGATGGGCTACAAAAGATTCTTAATTATTATGATACTTTCGTTTTTGCACGTTACTAACAAAGAGTATTTAAGTAATCATACACCATTATTTATCGAATGGAATCCCATGTAGAACTTCTCTTGTGGACAACAGTAGAGGAATATGGAATATTTATTTATTTTACTTAATCGTGTGAGAAGCATCACGCAAGGTATTCACAAAAAGAAACTTATTTACCACGCTAAACGAAAAGATGTGTTGAATCCTGCCTACTTGTCAAAGATTGGGTGTCTAGCTAACCTGCTTCCCTGATCGCTAGACAACAATTGAAGCAAATAGTATTAAAGAGTTTTATTACGAAATGAATCAGTGACAATACTTAACTTTGACAATAACGCATAAAAGTCACGTACGGCTAACAAATGTGACTGAAGAGGAAGTACAACTGACTGTTTATGACATGACCAAGATACCGCAACCCATGTTAAAGAAAGTCGCACTTGTCCTGTCTACACTTTAGTCCTGCATCAGGTAACAAACGAAACAAATCACGCAAATTTGCAATGTGTTCTTCAGGTATACGACATCCAAATAGTTTGAACACTTGATTGCTGAGCTCCCTGTACGACTACGGACGGAAGTCCAGCGCCGGCAACCAGTCCGAAACGAGAGAGCAAAGAGGGCTGTGAAGAAGACCTGAGACAACTACACGCTGACCGATCTCTCTCCAGGACGCCAGCGCAACATCAGCGACATCTATGCGAAGAGAACATAACTGCAGCACCCACTGGTCGCGGCCTACTTCTACAACAGGATCGACATTAGGCACTTCAAGACCAGCGACTTTTGAACTGTATATACTGAAGAGATTTCTTATCTGCTTGTCGTGTTTTGTGGGATTCATGTCGGACCGTTTGGTTTGTTATCTTCGTTTAGCGGTATTTGGAGATATGCCTCGCACAAATCAATTTTGGAAAAGTAGCGACCAGCGCCTAATCTGTCCATGAGATTCTCTGGGCGTGGTAATGGGTAAGAATCAATCACAGTTTGTGGATTGACTGTAGACTTAAAGTCAATACAAAGGCGAATACGACCTGAAGGTTTTGGGAGCAAAACCAGTGCATTTCCCCATTGACTAGCTTGTATGGGCGCAATGGCTCTGACACCTTACAATTCTTTAAATGTAGCATAGACTATGCCCTTAATGCAGTGGGAACAATTCTGAGCAGACCGTTGTAGCCGAACGGTTCTAGGCGCTTCAGTCCGGAACCGCACTGCTGCTACAGTCGCAGGTTCGAATCCTGCCTCAGGCATTATTCTGTGAGATGTCCTTAGGTCAGTTAGGTTTAAGTAGTTCTACGTCCAGGGGACTGATGACCACAAATGTGAAGACCCATAGTGATATTTTAACGGTTTTTGTGATAATATTTACTATATAAGTGACTTATTAGTGGTTTCTTCAATCACCTCGGCCTTTCTTGTGTTGTGACCTGATATTTGTGAGTGTTTCGTATCGAGCAACGTAACCTCTTACCTGTGTTTACATTCCGCACTGACCAGTTGCAGCTGTAGCGGCGCATCGAAAGCTAAGTACTAATTAATTGTTTGTGTGTTGTGGTTTATTTAGGAACTTTAGTAGTCTTCAACCGGAGTTTTTGTGTTTTCTCGTGAAATAATTTCAGAAGAACCTTTTGGGAACTGTTTTCAGCTTCGTTACTGTGTCATTAGACTTTGATTCTCTTTCTGTATTAGTCTTTTGTTATATTCACATTTGTTAATACTGTTAATAATAGTAGCTACTTCCCTTGTAGAGTAAGTTTGTGATTATTGTAGTCAGGTTTTTAACATCTTCTTATTGTAGTAGCGGAACTTAGAAAAAGTAAAATTTTACCATGAGTGAGAAGTGTGGGCTTTGCCGTAGGTTCGTGAGTAGTGGATTGCGAGTGGGCATTCTGGTGAGATCCTCTCCTGGAAATGCAGGTTATGTAGCAAGAGTAAGTTAATAGAGGAGCAGGAGCGTAAGATCTGTGCCCTTCAGGTGCAGTAGAAAAACGCACAGGAGGAGCTAGATAGGATGAGGAGGGAGAAGGGGATTGGGGAATGGGAGCTGGCTGTTGGCAAGAGATCTGCTAGGAGAAGAAGATTTTCAGATAGTTTTACTATTGGTGTTTACAATAGATATGACCAACTGTCAGAGTCTAGTGGAGAGGAATATCTAGTAGCTATAGATGTAGGAAGTATGCAGCAGACATCAGTAGTTACGGTGGCTAGCACAGTTGCAAAGTCGAAGAGGAAGAAGAAGGTTCTGCTGTTAGGTAGATCCCATGGCAGAGGTGTAGGCCAGCAGTTGCAGAAGTGCTGGGGAGTGAGTACCAGGTCACCAGCATTGTGAAGCCTAATGCAGGATTGGGTCAGGTGACTGTTAACATAGAGGGGTTATGTAAGGATTTTACTAAGGAGGATCAGGTAGTGATTGTGGGTGGGGCTGGTAATAGTATTGATAGGGATGGGGAGAATGACATAGATAGTGACCTGAAAGAGATAGCCACTCAGACTGGTAACACGAATGTGCATTTCGTGGAACTGTTTCAGCGTCACGATCGGCCTCATCTTAATACAGCCGTCAGGCGTAATAACATGAGACTTGGGGGTGCGCTGATGACAGAAAGCATGGGTCACATTTCAGTGGTGACGGTGGAGTCTATCAGCAGGACGGGTTTCACTAGACATGGCCTACACGTCAACAGGTATGGGAAGGGGAGGTTGGCAAAGCTTATAGGTGACAGCATAGGTGGGGTTGGTGGGATCACTCATGGGAAAATTCCTGCAGTAGTGGGTGTTAGAGCTGCACCGTTTTTAGATTGAAGTCAGCTGACAGGTATTCCTGCTTAAGGGAAGTCTCTCTAACAAAGGTACCACTTTTGACAAAGCTTAGGTATCCGAGTAACGAGGGAATTAGTATATTTCATCAAAATATGCAAGGTATTAGAGATAAAGTTAGTGCGCTGCTTATAGATGTTGACTCTGAAATTATTGGTATATCTGAACACTTCTTAAATAAGGAGAAAATTCAGAGGCTTTCTTTATCAGGATACAGGTTGGCTGGCAGCTTTTCGAGGAGCTCTTTGCGGTGTGGGGGAGTAGCCATGTATGTGAAAAACGGCATCCCATTTGAGTCAATTGATGTTTCAAAGAACTGCACTGAAAAGGTGTTTGAATGTTGTGCAGGTGTGGTTAAATTTAACGGAGCTAAACTTCTAACTGTTGTTATTTATAGATCCCCAGACTCCGATTTCGCAACATTTTTGCTAAAGCTAGAGGAGGTTCTTGGTTCACTTTATAGGAAATACAAAAAGTTAGTTATATGTGGTGACTTCAATATTAATTGTATAAGTGATTGTGCAAGGAAGAGGATGCTGGTAGACCTCCTTAATTCATATAATCTTATGCAAACCGTATTCTTTCCAACGAGAGTGCAAGGGAACAGTAGAGCAACCATAGACAACATTTTTGTTCATTCCTCATTACTAGAAGGGCATTCTGTTAGCAAAAAGGTGAATGGCCTTTCAGATCATGATGCACAAATTTTAATTCTAAAAGATTTTTGTGCTGCAACACGTGTTAAATAAATATAGTCATCAGCTGTTTAGGAAAGCTGATCCAGTTCCTGTAGAGACCTTTGTAAACCTTATCAAGCAACAAGAGTGGCAAGATGTTTATAGCGTTGATACAGTAGACGATAAATATAATGCTTTTCTCAAGACTTTTCTCGTGCTCTTTGAAAGTTGCTTTCCGTTAGAACGTTCAAAACAGGGTACTAGCACAAACAGGCAGGGGTGGCTGACTAGAGGGATAAGAATATCTTATAGAACAAAGTGGCAATTATATCAAAACGTTAGAAACAGTCAAAATCTAAATGCAGCAGCCCATTACAAACAGTATTGTAAGGTGCTTAAAAATGTTATTAAGAAGGCAAAAAGTATGTGGTATGCAGATAGAATAGCTAAGTCCCAGGATAAAATTAAAACCAAATGGTCAGTCGTAAAGGAAGTGGCTGGTCGGCAGAGAGAGGTCGAGGATGTAGAATCAGTGCGTAGTGGGAATGTCCGTTTACTGATAAGTCGCATATATGTACAGTATTTAATAATCACTTTCTGAATATAGCAGGTGAACTAAATAGAAACCTAGTCCCAACAGGGAATCATATAGCGCTCTTAGAAAAAAGTGTTCCGAGACTGTTACCTGAAATGCTCCTCCATGATACTGACAAGAGGGAGATTGAGTTAATAATTAAATCACTAAATACCAAGAACTCTCATGGATATGACGGGGTATCTAGCAGAATACTGAAGTATTGTTCTATGTACGTTAGCCCAGTACTTAGCCATATCTGTAACTTTTCCTTTAGGAGTGGTCGGTTTCCTGACCGATTAAAGTACTCGGTAGTGAAGCCACTTTATAAAAAGGGAGACATTGATAATGTTGACAATTTTAGACCTATTTCTATGCCATCGGTGTTTGCTAAAGTTATCGAGAAGGTTGTATATACAAGGTTACTGGAGCATTTAAATTCACATAATTTGCTGTCAAGTGTTCAGTTTGGTTTTAGAAATGGTTTAACAACTGAAAATGCTATATTCTATTTTCTATGTGAGGTTTTGGACGGATTAAATAAAAGGTTGTGAACGCTAGGTGTTTTCTTTGATTTAACGATGGCTTTTGACTGTGTTGACCACAAAATATTACTGCAGAAGTTGGACCATTATGGAGTAATGTTCGCCTCTTACTTTAAGAACAGAAAGCAGAAGGTAATTCTCCGCAATATTGAGAGTGGTAGTGATGTTCAGTCCCAACGGGGCACTGTTAAGAGGGGCGTTCCCCAAGGGTCGGTGCTGGAGCAACTGCTGTTTCTTATTTATATAAATGATATGCCTTCTAGTATTACAGGAGATTCAAAAATATTTCTGTATGCTGATGACACCAGCTTGATAGTGAAGGATCTTTTGCGTAATATTGAAACAGTATCAAATAATGTAGTTCATGAAATAAGTTCGTGGCTTGTGGAAAATAATTTGATGCTAAATCACAGTAACACTCAGTTTTTACAGTATGCTGATGACACCAGCTTGATAGTGAAGGATCTTGTGCGTAATATTGAAACAGTATCAAATAATGTAGTTCATGAAATAAGTTCGTGGCTTGTGGAAAATAATTTGATGCTAAATCACAGTAACACTCAGTTTTTACAGTTTCTAACTCACAATTAAACAAGAACCGATATTTTGATCAGACAGAATGGGCATATTATAAGCGAGACGGAACATTTCAAGTTCCTAGGCGTTCGGATAGATAGTAAGCTGTTGTGGAAAACCTATGTCGAGGATCTTGTTCAGAAACTAAATGCTGCTTTATTTACCGTTGGAACAGTATCTGAAATAAGTGACACTTCAACACGAAAAGTAGTCTACTTCGCATATTTTCATACGCTTATGTCGTATAGTATTATTTTTTGTGGTAATTCTTCTGATTCAAAAAGGGTATTTTTGGTTCAAAAACGGGCTGTTCGAGCTATATGTGGTGTAAGTTCGAGAACCTCTTGTCGACCCCTATTCAATATTCAGGGAATTCTGACATTGCCCTCACAGTATATATTTTCTTTGATGTCGTTTGTTGTTAGCAATATTAGCCTATTCCCAAGAGTTAGCAGCTTTCACTCAGTTAATACTAGGCAGAAATCCAATCTGCATGTGGAATGCACTTCCTTGACTCTTGTGCAGAAAGGAGTGCAGTATTCTGCTGCATCCATTTTCAATAAGCTACCACAAGAACTCAAAAATCTTAGCAGTAGCCCAAACTCTTTTAAGTCTAAACTGAAGGGTTTCCTCAGGGCTCACTCCTTCTATTCTGTCGAGGAGCTCCTGGAAGAGCTAAAAAATTAAGCAAATTTCAGTGTTACATTGTTGATTTTCTTTATTTAAACTTACGACTTGTCTCCTGAATATGTTTTTTTATATTTCATTTTATCTGTTTCTAATATCGTGTTATAATTTCATGTATTGACTCGTTCCATGACCATGAAGACTTCTCCTTAATTTGGTCCCACGGAACAATAAATAAATAAATAAATTTAGAGCCATGTGAACCATTCTGAACAATTCTGGCCCGGCAAAATTTTGGCTGAGCATTGTCCTTCATAGTAAAATGTGCAACAAAATTGTTAGTCTTGCCTAAACCTTCAGAAAATAGTTTAGGGAATTCTTTCAGCAAGCTAGCAACACTGTCTTTTGCATTGAATGCAGTCACTGACAATACATTGACGTGAACGTTAAAGCCAAACAAATCGAAAGAATTAAGGCCATATATGTTCTCACAATCGCGTGATTGTAGCATAGTGAAAATCACAGTTCGCATAAGCGAGTGAAGCATGGCAGGAAAAGGTTCTGGGAACAGGAAAGTCTTGTCCATTATGAGACGTCAGGTACATGCTAGTTTTAGACAGGTATGGAGAGCCTACCAGTTCGTATGTGGTACGATTCGGCAATGTAACAGAGACACCCGTGTCCAACTGAAATTTCACGTGTTTGACACTAATCTGCAACTGAACAAAAAGTTTGTGCGACTGGCGTGGCACTGAAGAAACTGTGCACTTGTTAGTATTGCTAATGCGGGCATCAGGCTCTGAATACACTGCATGCATAACACAAGCGTTGTGACTAGAGTTTTGTGAGTGTGCATAATTCTTATGTTTGTTTTGTTGCAAACTTATGGATTGTACATGACCTTTCTTGCCACAAGTGTAACATTGTGCTTGTCTGGACGGGCAGTCTTGACGTTTGTGCCGAGGGCATGACTTAATTCTCTTTACTTGTGAAGAGACCTTTTTACATAGCATCCAGAACTGTTGACGTCGTGTGGCATGTGCTTGCTGTTGCTGCCTAATGGGCCAGTCGCGAACAAGGGGTGACTCAACTCGACAAATTTTGGCAGTTAAAATTTATTGACCGAAACGGCACTTTAATCATACTGATCTAGTATTTGCACTTCACGCTAATTGATGGAATGGACTGTTTCAAAATCTGACGTCAGTTATATTGTACACGATCACATCACAGAACAAAACATCTGAATATAAAACACCACAAGCACATATGAATTTTCATTTTCTCGTCATACCCTGCAGATCTGTTACCCACTAGTGACAAGTTTGTTCTGATCTTTCTTCCAGTTAAAGAACTGATACCTGGCTGGTACATTCACTAGTTGGTCATAATAGTTAGTTTGCAAATCTACAACCTGACCATAGGAATATTCACTTGGAGTAGCATTAGGGAATAATTTCTGAATGGGGCGAAACACTGCACTTCCTACTGTCAGCAAAAAGTAATGGAGTTTCACAGTATCTGGTATGTTGTGAGCAATTATTCGAACTTCAAACTATTATAACTACTTGAACCACTCCTCTTTATTTTCATTAAGCTGAAGAAAAGGTGGTATAGCCCTTGGAAGTACAGTTATTGTTGTATTTTGCGCTGCATTCGTTTGATTCGTCAGGAAATGCTGTACCACGTTCAGCAACTTGGTTATTCGTTGGGTCTGAAACATCTGTGTTAGCTGCATTACGTGTATCACTTGCAGCAGTGGTACTTGAGCAGGGGAGGGAGGTGGTGGGTTGCTCATCGTGGAAGAGAAAAATGTAATAAACAGGCAAGGCAAGCAAAAAAACAAGTAGAAAAGGAAAAAAAATCCGCTATGCTCACCTGAAAACACTGAATAGCAAAAACACTATAAGAGGCACTATTAAAGCAAGTAAACACACACATGCAAAGAAAAGCCAATGTAGAATTAAGGCGCCAGTAAACCAGAAAAGAAAATCCGTGGCCGTCAGGCACTAGGTTCTTTTCAATACTCATCGTCAATCCTGCATAGTTGTCAAAGATAGGGTGTCTAGGAAATCTGCTTCTCGGATCGCTAGACAACAATTCAAGCAAATCGTATTAAAGAGTTTTATTACGAAATGAACCAGTGACAGTACTTAACTTTGATAATAACACAGAAGTGTCGTAAGCAATGGGCGTCATGCAAACTAGAAATCTCTTCAGTATATACAGTTCCTGTCACTGGTCTTGAAGTGCCTAATCTCGATGCGGCTGTAGAAATGGGTCGTGACCTGTCGGTATGACGCTTATGTCCTCTTCACACAGAGGTCGCTGACGTCGTGTTGTCGTCCTGGAGAGGGATCCGTCAGTGTTCAGATGGATCACTTCTTCTTCACAGCCCTCTCTTCTGTCTCGGTTCGGACTGGCTTGCCGGCACTTGACTTTACGCCATAAGAATAAGTACGTAGTATATCAAGTTTATAAACGAAATATCCAACGTTGGAAGCAAACGATGACACAAATACATAAAAAAACGCGTAATTGTATGTGGACTTTATTTTCGAGCCAAGTAGAAAGTATCAATTGAATTTGACGTTGCTAGCAACAGGTCTTCAAACAAGGATGTTGCCGGACATAATAGACAGTCCGTGAGATGCACCGTTATATGTATTTTTACATGTTCACATGTAATTTATTCACACGGAAAGCCGCATTTTATTTTTCAGCCACAGTTGTGGGAAGGGTATTCAGTGAAAACAATGTCGACCTTGTCACTTCGCGTCTGGATAGCAGTTCTTCGAAAAGTGGCAACCAGTTTATCAAATGTTGGCTGTATTCTCGACATAATTCCTGCTTGGTCTGGTATCCTGACACAACATAATCTTTGTTTGAGAGCAGATAGGTTTTCCTCGAAATGACGAGAGGGTGGCTATTTGGTGCTCATATTTAGGAAGCTTTAGGCTTTTCTTCCCGTATCGCTATTTCAAGCTTTATTTTTAGGAGATGCTATACCAAAGAGGATGATTACCTTTTCTGACGGCATCTGTCTTAAACAGCCAGTAATCATCTGGCAAATATTATTGAGGACGACAACCACTATGTGACATAGCATATGTGCGTTACTGCAATCTGAATAAGGAATCATGATGAACTTTACGTTTCACAATCAGGCGTCAATTAGTATACTGACTTTACGTTCCCTGTCAGTAATAACCAATTCATTCCGCCATAGAAGAGACAGAATAGAAGAATTGAACGAGGTGTTCAATGCAGTGCAAAGCCTACTGAAAACTGTATTTGCTTTTCATTTAAGCTAAGTAAGACAAAAGTACAGGAACAGAAATGATTGCAGCAAGCCGGGAAACACGACTATTAGGAATAAAAGTCTGTAGGCTAAGTGGCGTAGTTTTCACGCTAGAATTACTATGATACAGGCGATCCAACAGGAGTAGATTCCAATGAGTAAACAAAGAATTGCACCCGTGTAAAAAATGTTCGTGGAACTGCGGAAGAACGTTCTGAAACTCTACTTCAGAATCAGACTCGTGCAGAACTGAAAACGAACCAAAAGCAAAATGGAGAAGAATATACTGGAAGTATTTCGCATATGGGACTACGTAATGGTTTTAAATGATGCAGGTGGATGAATAACCTAATGGATACATATTAAGAAGTGTACATGCTTAGAAAAATCTGTGATGAAATCTCACCAGAAAATGGATGGATTACTTAGTGAGGCCTTCACAAACAGTTAACTTGACTCCAGAAATCAGTAGACCGGTACCGGCAAATATGAGGAAAGACAAAACGGCTTGACAGGAATTATGTGTATAGTAAATAGAAATTGAGCCGTTAGTGGTAGAAATCAGATGAAGGGAAAGGACATTAAACGAATCGGAAGACTAACTAACATGTAAATGTGGCCTACCACTTCCAAATAGACACAAAATTACTAATTTTATCTCTTAATTGGTGCATTATGTCCCACGAGGTATATTTGTTCACTATGACCTACGAGGTATATTTGTTAGTAAAAATTAAATCCGATGATTATTAATGATTATGACGGCATTCTCAATGACACAGTAACTACAGCTGTGCTATTTAGTCCATACTGCCCTTATTTTGAAAGGCTGCACGTGTTTGTGTAGTGGATGAGAGTGATGACACAGGGAACTGAACTGTTTCGAGTTTGTACCCGGCACTACCTGGCAGGGGCAGCCAGGGGAACGACTTCACGTCTTACGAACGAAACATTCGTCCCCTCTCCACCTTATCCTTTCCTCACTGTACCGCCTCTCTGTTCCACTAAACGAACTCTGAGAGTCGAGCGTTAACACAACACGCAACATCGAATTGTTATGTTACTACAACTTGCTGAAAGCTACATTCTCACTGGCAAGGCAGGTTGGGGATTATTCACGTAGCAACACTGTGATAGCGGTGTAAGGAGTTCGTGTTGCCAACTGTACTTTTAACTTACTACGGAACATGAATCAATAGCATGATTTCTGCTATATGCGGGAATGATTTATAAATTCCTGATGACATTCTCAAATAAAACTGCAAAAATATTGTTGCAGCATTTAGAGGTTATGTTTGCATATGTATAGAGGACTAGTTATCCAGTGTGATAGAGCAATTCAGTCCGTGTATTTCCAAACTGGGAATTGCCACTGGCAAGTATCTCAAAAAGTACCAACAGAATAGAGACCTTATGTTCTGAAAGTATGAGGTACAGCAATGGCTCCTACTAATTTTTAAACAAATGAAACTATAAGGTTCCAGAGACCTTTCCAAATCTCAAGCACTTGTGAAGTATATATGCGGGCTTAAGAGATGAATGAAAATTTGTACGAAGGCCGGGATTCGAACCCAGGTACCCTGTTCACAAGGCAGATTCTCTATCCACAACACCACCCTGGCACAGTGGCTCTTTATAAACGAGTGGACTACCCTAGCACACACCCCTTCCCAATCCTAATTCCCACTCGTGCCTCAACCCACTTGGTACTCCCCATAAACTTTAATAGCATTGCAGAGGCTCTCCAGCTGTATTGGAATAGCGCTTCTATCGATCTTGATGTGCTGTTTCAATACATGTGTAAAGCCTCCGCAAATCTTTTCGAATTTATGGGAATATCGAGTGGACTGAGGCATGAATTGGAATTTGAACTGAGGAGGGAGGCGTGCTAGGGTAGTGCGTGCAGTTGTGCAGAGCCACTGTTCCAGGAAGTTGTAGTAGATAGCAGATATGCCTAGAGCACTAAGGTTTGAATCCCGAGTTTACAACAAATTCTCATTCGTCGCTTAAGATCGCATGCATACATCACACACTAATCTTTAGTTAGCATTCGGTTACCGGAGAAGTGGGGTTAAAGTCCCCATACAGATTTAAAGGTTTTGTTTTCGACGTTTTCTTAAACCACTTAAAGCTGATTATATGATGGTTTCCTGTAAAATGCAACGACTGATTGTTTCAATCCCAATCTTTCTTCCTTTCTGTAGCCGTCAGTCAATAAAGAATTTAACAGTAATCTACACACGAGACGCTACTCTGTCTTAGCCATCGACCAGAATGATCACACGCACACGAAGAATCATAGGTGATACACTACATCTTCCCCACATATAGTACGCTGCTGCCGCATTTTCATTGTAGACCCACAGGATAAGATTTTGACTACCCAGATGGCGTGATAAGTTATCCATGTTCTGTAGATAAAGACATTTTACATATCTTTAGAAAAAATTGCTGTTTTTGTTTCTCTTTCGAATTACCTGAAAAAAGAACCAAATAGTTTATTACGTTAGAACAAACGAGGAGCACATTAAAAAAGACGGTCAACTCGATTTCTTATGAAATTTAAACATTAGCTGACCGAAGTTGTACTTTTCACGCTGAGTCTTATTTCTGTACAATCTGCTAAGGCACAAAAAACGGACTGAAACGAGTTTAAAATAAATGTGAGTCGTGATTTGAAGAAAAATATTTGGACAACTTCAATACATTTCTGCTTTGTATTCGGCGAACTTCAGTAGCAGCCAATAAGATGAGTGGGGCTGCCATACTGCAATCTGCATTCAACGTGGCGAAATCTTTCATGTTCTACTACTTGTACTGAAAACAAATTCAGAAAAGAATAACAGTTTACTTTGAAGATTACCATATAGTATTTACCGAACTCGGAACATTGAAACTGCTACCAAAAAAAAAAAAAAAAAAAAAAAAAAAAAAAAAAAAAAAAAAAAAACTACGTTTCAAGTAAGTAAGGATAGGACACAAACGCAGTAGTGAAATCAACACAAATCTTGCATTTTCAGCTGGCAAAGAGTAAAAGTTTGATTCTGACATGATCCATAACTAGAAAAAGTATTCTTGTCAAAAGAGAGCTAGATTACATCGACGTAGAATCTCTCTTTACTTTAACTCAAGAGTTTAAGCCATTTCTGCGTGTTAATTCCTATTGGCAGCAAAATCCCAAGGAAGCCAACGATGTCGAAAAACTGTTGACCAAGCACTGTTGACCAAAGTAGAATGAAAATCAGATGTTGTAGTGATGTAAAAATGTAGTACAGAAGAAATCAGGAAAATGTCAGAAGGAAGTGGAAAGTGTTGTGAATGTTAAAATGTCAAAGGTTCTGATCATGAAGAAATTATGGTTGATAATATTAAGTAGCTCATCAGTATCACAATATGTATTTTTTGTAAATTTGTAGGACGTTGAGGATTAAGAACATAAAATCTTACTTTGTTGTTCCTTTAAATACCTAAGGTTTCCATATTACGATCAACTTATACTCTTATGCAGTTATATTTATATTACTATGAAATAAATTTCTTAATGTAACGTCATGTACACTTGTTTAAAAAATGCACAGATTTATTAAAAATGTCTCCCATCAGTTTCAAAGTCAGAAAAATCATAACTTCCAACAAAACCCAACAGCTCTTAAACTTATTCACAAATTTCAGCTTTATTATTGACTCTCTTTCAAAATATGAACTTTACATTTACTTTTAAGTGTTCAGAAGTATCATTTGAAAAATATGCGGCACTCTACACACTATATACATGTATATATTAGCTTTTGGCCTCTTCAGTAAAAAGTAGTGTTGTCTACCTTCGATAACACGCTCGTCAAACTACGGTAAATTTACATTCTGCTTCGAGTAATTTACAAATGCTATTTTTCGCATCTTCTTTCTAATTATCTTTGAGTATACTTTTTATCCCGAACAATAAACGATTCCAAGGTACAGCTAGCCGTTGTAGAACCTCCTTTTTTTATTAAATAAGTTAGATGGTGATTTTAGTTGAAGATCCATCTAGCCTCGGAAAATAGCTAACGGTATATTGCCTAGCAGATTCCATTAACTTTTAAAACGACTTTTTAAATAGCTTTTCAACATCAGAATGAAGCTCATATTTTTCTTTTTCGCCCTCTCGTCTGTCGCATCAACGTTGTGCTGATTCTTTTCATGTAAAGACAATCGGTTTGATATTTGCACTCTACCCTTTCGTGAACAGCGGGACATAATTGTCCCACATACAAACTTATTTCCCTGAGTTCACGGGGATATTAAAGTCCCCCACCTGTGAGGTGCTGCAATCTAGCATTGAATGTATCAACTATTTGGAGCCAAAAGGATCACATTTGGCACCCAATGCCTAAGGTACCTTGTGTTTGGCAGTTTCATGTAATTTTTTTTCCTGTCTGCAATAGATAAGCCCAGTAAAGAAAAGTATTTATCATCATTTTTAAGCTGGTTTCTAGCAATGTACAGATTTCCACAAATATTTATTGATACAACACTTTTAAATTCGTTTAATGATTTTGTCTTTCGACAGTGTGTGTAGAGAGTTTCTGTTTGTGCCTTTTGTTTATATTTGTGTCAAATTTTTTACATTTGTAATTATATTTTGTTGGGTGCTGTAATCTTATTTCCCTTTATTTTATATGAGATGGAAAACTCCACAAACTCCTGGTTTGATTTTTGTGATGAATGCTTGCCATCCCCATCTCTTTCTATTTCTCACAATTGGAAGTTGTCCTACAAAAGCAAGGTGAAAAAAAAAGTTATTCACATTTTCTTCCATTATTACAGATTATGAAACTGTTAACTATTGCAATGTTGGAAAGAAAACAAAAAAGACGATACCATCATTTGAGTGACCTACTAACCAACTGGGTACATTTCTCTTCACTGGTCGAACCGGTCTACAGCTCCCATTGCAGCTGTGGATGTAGGGCAGGTTGTAGCTGAGGTTATACTGTCTCTGCTTTTCCAGGTGGCGAATCTTACATCTTTCGGGTGGTGAGCAGTTGTCAAAACTGTAACACGCTTATTATCTTGCCATTTTACTGCCGACACTTTCTCCAGCAACAGCAAGGATCACATAGAGGCGATGCAGACAATGCAACACACAGAAGAGAGAGGTAGGGACCAATTTCGAATGCAGCTAGTGCAAAGTATCACGATTTATTCAACCACATTTTGAAAAATTTCAGAAAAACCATTAAGCTGTTAATAAACAAATTTCTTTGACATGATCATGGTTCTTACTTTCTTCTTTTTACTGATCCTAGTCCCTAGTATAAACGTGTTTTAAGTGATACATATACGTCCTCCTGGACTTCCGGAAGAATAATTTTAGGGAATCATTTATTCCTTGTCAAGTTCAGATGGACATATACGTCCCACTTTAAATTCTTATAAAACTATAAACGACAATGGAAATTTAGAAACATTTCCAGACTCGATATCTATTTCAAAAGCAGGACACCAGTTTTTAGAGAAGTATGTGAAATTTTAATTATTTCGGCAATGTATTGGTTAATTTACAATAATTCCTTTTGGGGGAGTAGCCCCTCGTTTAAAAGATAGCTGTAGAAAAGTGAAACACTATATTTCGTAAGGTACTTGCGTTATAAGTGTAAGACTCTGAGAATAGAGAGATTCATAAAAGTGGCCTTACAATGATTCAAAATGTTGTACGAGGTGTGTCCAGTCATTTCAGTGCCCACAACGAGGCGCATGAGAAGACACGCAGCGTTCATGCTTCGATATGAATCTTTCTCCCTGTTCTACCTTGAATTAGGATCATGAACTACATAGGGGGGATTCTGGGAATTTCCAGGCGACTCTGTCTGCAGCTCGTACCCTGTCTATAGAAAAAGAACATTCTGAGAATCAGATTGACGCAGTGTGAACGGAAACTGTTATTGTGGTGAAGGGAAATACATGAATCACTTCGTGTTCTTCAGGTAGTCGTACAAATTCTGTGTAACGGACAGTTGTCTTGAAAGCGCTGGACAGATTGTAAAATTTTGGAAAACATGGAAGGAGAGAGGTCGGTGGCGGAACCTGGTACCAACACCCTCATTGGCATTGTAGCGAGAAGGAAGTACTTCTCTGGGCAGTATCACTAACCTGGTGTCTTGCTGCTTCGGTGAGTCCTTCGTAGCACAGTACCAGCTCTCAGTCGCCAGTTGGTTATCCTGCTGAAGTGGAGTGTTTAGTGATGCCAGTTGTTAATTGTCAACAACGTTTGTACTACAGTTGTTTTAATACAGAAATTGCTTTGTCACACACGTCACAGAATCAGTATTTGCAACATGACGGCTCCGGGCTACGCCGATATATTCGACCCTTTACACACATTAACACAGTTTTCTGACTTTATATCATGGTAGGCACTGCCCACGACACCTGATGTTCTGATAACTAATAACTTCAATTTCTAGCTTGTTTAACAGACTACTGGACCGAGCGTTTTGCGTGGCTCCTCGCGACTAACTCGCCCTCTCTTCCCGAAGGACAAGAGAGACCACCCCACCTCTCTCTCTCAGCCAATAAGGACACTTCTCTCGTCAACCTGCTTCCCTGGTACTTTAAATATGATGCTGGCAACAATCAGAGCAAAATGCCTCGGACCTTTGGAGGTGACGGAGCCCCACCTCCAATTGACAAACCAGGGACTCCTAAGATACGACTCGGCAAACGAATGGTAACGAGGTGGGGAGCTATTAATATCGATGGGGGCTACT
Source organism: Schistocerca nitens (assembly GCF_023898315.1). Lineage (NCBI taxonomy): Eukaryota > Metazoa > Arthropoda > Insecta > Orthoptera > Acrididae > Schistocerca > Schistocerca nitens. The sequence goes on along the minus strand of NC_064621.1, from coordinate 313,336,912 downwards.
CTGGGAAGAAGGTAGAGCTGGCAGAGGCTGCAAGTAAGATGGGGTTGGACGTTTTAGCTGTTAGTGACATTCGGGTAAGGGGTGAGAAAGAAGATGAAGTGGGAGAATACAAGGTTTACCTGTCAGGAGCCAAAGCAGGAATAGCACAATGGGGTGTAAGGCTTTACATCAGGAAAGAAATCGAATCCAGCGTAGTTGCATTAAGATACGTAAACGAACGACTGATGTGGATAGATTTGACAGTGTCTAACAAGAAAATTAGGATTGTGTCAGTATATTCGCATTGTGAAGGGACAGATTAAGATAAGATGGATAGTTTTTATGACGCACACAGTGACATAGTTGTTAGAGTAAAGGACAAGGACAGTGTTCTGCTCATGGATGATTTTAATGCCAGGATTGGAAATCGAACAGAAGGGTATTAAAAGGTTATGGGTAAATTAGGAGAGGATAAGGAGGGCAACAGGAACGGGAAACAACTCTTGGATTTCTGTGCCAGTGTGGGCTTAGTAATCACTCATTGACTACATAATAACAGATCAGGAATTCAGGAAGGCTGTGAGGGACACACGTGTATTCATGGGATTCTTTGATGACACTGATCACTACTTAATCTGCAGTGAAAATGGTATTGTGAGGCCGAAAGTGCAGCAGGTCAGGTCCATATGTAGGAGGATAAGATTGGAGAAACTTCAGGATAAGGAAATCAGGCACAATTACATAACAGTGATCTCAGAAAGGTACCAGTTAGTCGAATGTAGGCAATTACAGTCATTGGAAAAGGAATGGACAAGGTACAGGGACACAGTACAAGAAGTGGCTAAAGAATGTCTTGGAACAATTGTGTGTAAAGGTAGGATGAAGCAAACAGCTTGGTGGAATGACACAGTCAAGGCAGCCTGTAAAAGGAAAAAGATGGCGTATCAAAACTGGCTACATACTAGAACTCAGCTAGACAGAGAAAGGTATGCTGAAGAAAGAAACAAAGCCAAACAGATAATTGCAGCATCCAAGAAGAAATCTTGGGAAGACTTTGGAAACAGGTTAGAGACTTTGGTTCAAGCTGCTGGAAAACCATTCTGGAGTGTAATTAGCAGTCTTCGAAAGGGAGGTAAGAAGGAAATGACAAGTATTATTGACAGGTCAGGAAAACTGCTGGTGAATCCTGTTGATGCCTTGGGCAGATGGAGGGAATATTTTGAAGAGTTGATCAATGTAGGTGAAAATGCGATGAGTAATGTTTCAGATTTCGATGTACAATGGGGTAGGAATGATGATGGAAACAGGATCACATTTGAGGGAGTGCAGAAAATGGTCAATATATTGCAGTGCAATAAAGCGGCTGGGGTGGATGACATTAAGTGGGAACTCATCAAACACAGTGGAATGTCAGGTCTTAAATGGCTACACAGGATAAATGAAATGGCGTGGGAGTCGGGACAGGTTCCATCAGACTGGACGAAAGCAGTAATCACACCAATCTTTAAACATGGGAACAGGAAAGATTGTAACAACTACAGAGGCATCTCTTTAATCAGCGTTGTGGGTAAAATCTTCTCAGGTATTGTTGAAAGGAAAGTGCGAGTATTAGTTGAGGACAAATTGGATGAAAATCAGTGTGGGTTTAGGCCTCTTAGAGGTTGTCAGGACCAGATCTTTAGCTTACGGCAAATAATGGAGAAGTGTTACGAGTGGAACAGGGAATTGTATCTATGCTTTATAGATCTAGGAAAGCCATATGACCGGGTTCCTAGAAAGAAGTTATTGTCTGTTCTACGAGATTATGGAATAGGAGGCAAACTTTTGCAAGCTATTAAAGGTCTTTACATAGATACTCAGGCAGCAGTTAGAGTTGACGGTAAATTGAGTTCATGGTTCAGAGTAGTTTCAGGGGTAAGACAAGGCTGCAACCTATCTCCACTGTTGTTCATATTATTTATGGATCATGTGTTGAAAACAATAAACTGGCTGGGTGAGATTAAGATATGTGAACACAAAATAAGCAGTCTCGCATATGCAGATGAGTTAGTTGTGATGGCAGATTCGATTGAAAGTTTGCAAAGTAGTATTTAAGAGCTAGATCAGAAATGTAAGGACTATGGTATGAAGATTAACATCTCCAAAATGAAATTAATGGCAGTGGGAAAGACATATAAACGGATTGAGTGCCAAATAGGAGGAACAAAGTTAGAACAGGTGGACGGTTTCAAGTACTTAGGATGCATATTCTCACAGGATGGCAACATAGTGAAAGAACTGGAAGCGAGGTGTAGCAAAGTTAATGCAGTGAGTGCTCATCTACGATCTACTCTCTTCTGCAAGAAGGAAGTCAGTACCAAGACTATCTGTACACCGTTCAATCTTTCGACCAACTTTGTTGTATGGGAGCGAAAGCTGGGTGGATTCAGGTTACCTTATCAATAAGGTTGAGGTTACGGATATGAAAGTAGCTAGAATGATTGCAGGTACTAGTAGATGGGAACAATGGCAGGAGGGTGTCCACAATGAGGAAATCAAAGAACAACTGGGAATGAACTCTATAGATGTAACAATCAGGGCGAACAGGCTTGGATGGTGGGGTCATGTTACACGCATGGGAGAAGCAAGGTTACCCAAGAGACTCATGGGTTCAGCAGTAGAGGGTAGGAGGAGTCAGGGTAGACCAAGGAGAAGATACTTGGATTCGGTTAAGAATGATTTTGAAGTAATAGGCTTAACATCAGAAGAGGCATCTATGTTAGCACTGAATAGGGGATCATGGAGGAATTTTATAAGGGGGACTATGCTCCAGACTGAACGCTGAAAGGCATAATCAGTCTTAAATGATATATATATATATATATATATATATATATATATATATATATATATATATATATATATATATATGTGTGTGTGTGTGTGTGTGTGTGTGTGTGTGTGTGTGTGTGTGTGTGTGTGTGTCCTTTCAGCAAATGGACGTTCAGATCGCTGTTGCTAGGTGGATCTGACGTCACGTTTCCGGATACTGTGACGGAAGTTTGTCTCGGAGTACTGTCTCAGATTGTAAGATCCTACTCCCAAATAGTCGGATCTTTTCACTACTAAGGTTGCAAAACATTGCCTCCTATGATTTCATCACTAATACTCTTTGTTGACACTTAATTGTTAAATGTACATGTAGCCTGGCTGCTACTGAGCATTCCCGATCGCGTAAATGTGCTTAATACTTGGCTTAGACACGTGAAAGGAATGCATATATGCATTACACTGGGGCACAGATTCTTTACTCATTACAGAATTATTCTCAGGCACTTCTATAAATGATTTCCTGTCTCATAGCTACAAATTTTTGGTTAATTTGGTTGTCACGCTCTTCACGTGCTCAAATCGGAGGTACGACAGTGGTTTCATTGCAATCCTGAAGCGAAGATGATTCCGAATCTTTACATAAAATAGCCGCAATAGAGTGCTCATGTCGATTCCTAGGACAGCTCTTATTGGGGAGCAGAAAAGGACCTCCCTAACACCCTGACATACGGAATCCATCTCCACTTCCCAGAACAACATAAACGTTGTTGCATTATGCCAGTTCGACAAGAGACTGTAACACCCACGAGAACATTCTCCCCCCCCCCCCCCTTCGGTACAACTTAATGGCAACAGTAGTTTGTCGTTGGATGACTGATGTCTGTGGGCAAAAGAAGAGAAACTAACATACTCAGACTTCGTACAATTCTCCACAGTAGTAGAGTGTTCATCTAGGGACACAAAATTTATTTCTCTTTACCACAATAAGTATTTCTAAGCTACAAGACAAGGAAAAAGTATGAAATTTAAGGGTCAAAAAGAAGTTTTTATCAAAGACTATGAGATCCCACACATAACAACATGCAGTCGTGTTGTTGTAGTCTTTAGTCCTGAGACTGGTTTGATGCAGCTCTCCATGATACTCTATCCTGTGCAAGCTTCTTCATCTCCCAGTACCTACTGCAACCTACATCCTTCTGAATCTGCTTAGTGTATTCATCTCTTGGTCTCCCTCTACGATTTTTACCCTTCAAGCTGCCCTGCAATGCTAAATTTGTCATCCCTTGATGCCTCAGGACATGTCCTACCAACCGATCCCTTCTTCTAGTCAAGTTGTGCCACAAACTTCTCTTCTCCCCAATCCTATTCAATACCTCCTCATTAGTTACGTGATCCACCCATCTAATCATCAACATTCTTCTGCAGCACCACATTTCCAAAGCTTATATTCTCTTCTTGTCCAGACTAGTTATCGTCCATGTTTCACTTCCATACATGGCTACACTCCATACAAATACTTTCAGAAACGACTTCCTGGCACTTATATCTATACTCGATGTTAACAAATTTCTCTTCTTCAGAAACGCTTTCCTTGCCATTGCCAGTCTACATTTTATATCCTCTCTACTTCGACCATCATCAGTTATTTTACTCCCTAAATAGTAAAACTCCTTTACTACTTTAAGTGTCAATTCCTAATCTAATTCCCTCAGCATCACCCGACTTAATTCGACTACATTCCATTATCCTCGTTTTGCTTTTGTTGATGTTCATCTTATATCCTCCTTTCAAGACACTGTCCATTCCGTTCAACTGCTCTTCCAAGTCCTTTGCTGTTTCTGACAGAATTACAATGTCATCGGCGAACCTCAAAGTTTTTACTTCTTCTCCAAGAATTTTAATACCTACTCCGAATTTTTCTTTTGTTTCCTTTACTGCTTGCTCAATATACAGATTGAATAACATCGGGGAGAGGCTACAACCCACTTTCACTCCTTTCCCAACCACTGCTTCCCTTTCATGCCCCTCGACTTTTATAACTGCCATCTGGTTGTTGTACAAATTGTAAATAGCCTTTCGCTCCCTGTATTTTACCCCTGCCACCCTCAGAATTTGAAAGTGAGTATTCCAGTTAACATTGTCAAAAGCTTTCTCAAAGTCTACAAATGCTAGAAACGTAGGTTTGCCTTTTCTTAATCTTTCTTCTAAGATAGGTCGTAAGGTTAGTATTGCCTCACGTGTTCCAAAATTTCTACGGAATCCAAACTGATCTTCCCCGAGGTCCGCTTCTACCAGTTTTTCCATTCGTCTGTAAAGAATTCGCGTTAGTATTTTGCAGCTGTGACTTATTAAACTGATAGTTCGGTAATTTTCACATCTGTCAACACCTGCTTTCTTTGGGATTGGAATTATTATATTCTTCTTGAAGTCTGAGGGTATTTCGCCTGTCTCATACATCGTGCTCACCAGATGGTAGAGTTTTGTCATGACTGGATCTCCCGAGGCCATCAGTAGTTCCAATGCAATGTTGTCTAGTCCCGGGGCCTTGTTTCGACTCAGGTCATTCAGTGCTCTGTCAAACTCTTCACGCAGTATCTTATCTTACCCCTAGCTAGACAAGCCTCTACATCCGTACATTTGTCCTCTAGCCATCCCTGCTTAGCCATTTTGCACTTCCTGTCAATATCATTTATGAGACGTTTGTATTCCTTTTTGCCTACTTCATTTACTGCATTTTTATATTTTCTCCTTTCATCAATTAAATTCAACATTTATTCTGTTACCCAAGGATTTCTATTAGCCCTCGTCTTTTTACCTACTTGATCGTCTGCTGCCTTCACTACTTCAGCCCTCAGAGCTACCCTTTCTTCTTCTACTGTATTTCTTTCCCCCATTCCTGTCGATTGTTCCCTTATGCTCTCCCTGAAACTCTCTACAACCTCTGGTTCTTTCAGTTTATCCAGTTCCCATATCCTTAAATTCCCACCTTTTTGCAGTTTCTTCAGTTTCAATCTGCAGTTCATAACCAATAGATTGTGGTCAGAATCCACACCTCCCCAGGAACTGTCTTACAATTTAAAACCTGGTTCCTAAATCTCTGTCTTACCATTATATAATCTATCTGATACCTTTAAGTATCTCCAGGATTCTTCCAGGTATACAACCTTCTTTTATGATTCTTGAACCAAGTGTTAGCTATGATTAAGTTATGCTCTGTGCAAAATTCTACTAGGCGGTTTCCTCTTTCATTCCTTCCCCCCAATCCATATTCACCTACTATGTTTCCTTCTCTCCCTTTTCCTACTGACGAATTCCAGTCACCCATGACTATTAAATTTTCGTCTCGCTTCACTACCTGAATAATTTCTTTTCTCTCGTCATACATTTCACCTATTTCTTCATCATTTGCAGAGCTATTTGGCATATAAACTTGTACTACTGTAGTAGGCATGGGCTTTGTGTCTATCTTGGTCACAATAATGCGTTCACTGTGCTGTTTGTAGTAGCTAACCCGCACTCATTTTTTTATTCATTATTAAACCTACTCCTGCATTACCCCTATTTGATTTTGTATTTATAACCCTGTAATCACGTGACCAAAAGTCTTGTTCCTCCTGCCACCGAACTTCACTAATTCCCACTATATCTAACTTTAACCTATCCATTTCCCTTTTTAAATTTTCTAACCTACCTGCCCGGTTAAGGGATCTGACATTCCACGCTCCGATCCGTAGAACACCAGTTTTCTTTCTCCTGATAACGACGTCCTCCTGAGTAGTCCCCGCCCGGAGATCCGAATGGGGGACTATTTTACCTCCGGAATAATTTACCCAAGAGGACGCCATCATCATTTAATCATACAGTAAAGCTGCATGTCCTCGAGAAAAATTACGGCTGTAGTTTCCCCTTGCTTTCAGCCGTTCGCAGTACCAGCACAGCAAGGCCGTTTTGGTTAATGTTACAAGGCCAGATCAGTCAGTCATCCAGACTGTTGCCCCTGCAACTACTGAAAAGGCTGCTACCCCTCTTCAGGAACCACATGTTTGTCTGGCCTCTCAACAGATACCCCTCCGTTGTGGTTGCACCTACGGTATGGCCATCTGTATCGCTGAGGCACGCAAGCCTCCCCACCAACGGCAAGGTCCATGGTTCATGGGGGATTGGGGGGGGGGGGGGCAGTCGTAGTGATGAAAAAAATGTGTTACAAGGCATCTGCCAATCTTAGTAATTAGATATGAGTCTGAGTATGTTCTATAGCAATGGACGAACTCAATAATTCTGACCTGAGGGTGAAAAACAACTCGATCACGATATTACAAGTAGACTCTCTTCAACTCATTGTAAAAGTTGCAAAGAGTCAGATTCAGAATATTACCTACTTCCAGTTTAGATTCAGGCCACTACCTATCTGTCTTGAGTGGAATACTCCCTTTGAAATTGTAAAGGTATCAGCGGTAAAATACAGTCAGCGAATGGATGTATACAACTTTTGTAGACATCGGACGGCAGTAGCTGATTCAGGGGGAGGGAGGTGGGGGCAAAGAGGCTCAAGACGACCCCACCCTGCAAAAGCATCTGGATCCACCCAGACAAATCCCAAATTAGACTTGATATTATCCTACTGTCTTAGTACTATACTACCTACAGTACAGTTCTCATCACTTGTTACGTAATCCATTTTCAGTAGGTGCAGTATGTTTTCAAATTTTACGTTCCTCTAACAAGTACTTACGTGACTAGTTTTTAAATCGCGCGCCACCCATTCGGGACGCAGCTACATACACACAACACTGTCAACGCCACCCGTCCGCCCGATAGGAGTGTGCGGTCTGCGAGTGCGTTCGTGGCGCTGCTGTAAACATACGGCATTGTTGCAGGGTTTGTCGAATCACATACAATAGAAAGCGCTGTTGAAGTTTTTAATTGTAATCAAGGCGTGCTTTTGTTTGTATCTGTCAGTTTTTTCAAAAAATGACGTCGAAACATAGACAAGGAGATCCTTGTGTTTTATTTTTTATTTTATTTTATTTTTTTTTTTACTGAAAAGGAAGAACTAACACGTAGAATCGAGCAAAAATGAACCAATAATAGCTGCAAGCAATATCGGTGACTTATCGTTGTCGACTCAATGAAATTCGACTTAATGAAATTCCTACCAACATGAGTTGTGATGTTTATTGGGTTGAGTTCGTTGATCTTTCGGTTGGTGTGGTGTGGGTGGTTGCGGACTGGGCTCTGGATGAGTACTGCGAAGTTAGTGACTTTTCCCACTAAATCTGGTGGTTTTCAGTACCTGTCTAGCGTGCAGATTTCGCATCTACTGGCTGGTGTGAATTATGGTGGATTTTAAAAAGGTTTGGGAGGTTTATGGTAAAATTATAAAAATAATATATGTCATGTCATCACTTAACTGAGTTGTGCAAGAGTAAATTCACAGACAGAAATATTGCCAGAAAACTTAAAATACGTAGAACAAAATGTACCAGAAAACTTAAAACACGTACAAAAAATGTAGTGCAGCTATAAAACACGTAAAAAGGCGGTATTTTGTGGAAGATTTGCGGCAACATATCAGTGGCAGCATACATATCATTGTAATGAATAAATTAACACACATTAGCTGGATCAAATTTTTGGGACTCGATAGTAAAACAGCAGAAATAATTACCGGAACATACATAACATCAAAAGAAAATTTGTGTGGGAACAGTCAAAACCCACTGATATGAAATCAAGTGTAACACCTCCAAATTTCAAAAGCGCATTACAGAAGGTAGTGAGGGAACATAGGAAATCCGTTAGTACTAAGGGTATCCAATTAGGAAGAAAACAGAATAATCACGACAGGTTGTCTTCCTTCTCGAATTGACAAGGCGTTGATTACCGACTCACTGGAGAGTGAGAAAGAACAAATAATACAGCTACAGAAAGAAGCAGAGAAAATAGGACAAAAAACATCATTTGGAAAAAAACGCAGTAACTGACAAATATTGGTTATTAACGCCAAACTCTTCATAATCATAACAATACAGTTTCTAAAGAAGAATATTTCAAATAGCTAACAGGATGAATAACGATAAATACGAAATAAATGATTACATTAGAAAATGTTGTTGTTGTTGTGGTCTTCAGTCCTGAGACTGATTTGATGCAGCTCTCCATGCTACTCTATCCTGTGCCAGCTCCTTCGTCTCCCAGTACCTACTGCAACCTACATCCTTCTGAATCTGCTTAGTATATTCATCTCTTGGTCTCCCTCTACGATTTTTACCCTTCAAGCTGCCCTGCAATGCTAAATTTGTCATCCCTTGATGCCTCAGGACATGTCCTACCAACCGATCCCTTCTTCTAGTCAAGTTGTGCCACAAACATGTCTTCTCCCCAATCCTATTCAATACCTCCTCATTAGTTACGTGACCTACCCATATAATCATCAACATTCTTCTGTAGCACCACATTTCGAAAGCTTCTATTCTTTTCTTGTCCAATCTATTTATTGTCCATGTTTCACTTCCATACATGGCCACACTCCATACAAAAACTTTCAGAAACGACTTCCTGACACTTAAATCTATACTCGATGTTAACAAACTTTTCTTCTTGAGAAACGCTTTTCTTGCCATTCCCACTCTACATTTTATATCCTCTCTACTTCGACCATCATCAGTTATTTTGCTTCCCAAATAGCGAAGCTCCTTTACTACTTTAAGTGTCTCATTTCCTAATCTAATTCCCTCAGCATCACCCCACTTAATTCGACTACATTCCATTATCCTCGATTTGCTTTTGTTGATGTTCATCTTATATCCTACTTTCAAGACACTGTCCATCCCGTTCAACTGCTCTTCCAAGTCATTTGCTGTCTCTGACAGAATTACAATTTCATGGGCGAACCTCAAAGTTTTTATTTCTTCTCCATGGATTTTAATACCTACACCACATTTTTCTTTTGTTTCCTTTACTGCTTGCTCAATATACAGATTGAATAACATCGGAGAGAGGCTACAACCCTGTCTCACTGCTTCCCTTTCATGCATAACGACTCTTATAACTGCCATCTGGTTTCTGTACAAATTGTAAATAGCCTTTCGCTTCCTGTAATTTTACCCCTGCCGCCTTCAGGATTTGGAACAGAGTATTCCAGTCAACATTGTCAAAAGCTTTCTCTAAGTCTACAAATGCTAGAAACGCAGGTTTACCTTTCCTTAATCTTTCTTCTAAGATAAGTCGTAAGGTCGGTATTGCCTCACGTGTTCCAACATATCTACGGAATCCAAACTGATCTTCCCCGAGGTCGGCTTCTACCAGGTTTTCCATTAGTCTGTAAATAATTCGCGTTAGTATTTTGCAGCTGTAACTTATTAAACTTATTAAACCTTTCGTTCGTTAATTTTCGCATCTGTCAACACCTGCTTTCTTTGGGATTGGAATTATTATATTCGTCTTGAAGTCTGAGGGTATTTCGCCTGTTTCGTAAATCTTGCTCACCAGATGGTAGAGTTTTGTCAGGACTTGCTCTCCCAAGGCCATCAGTACTTCTAATGGAATGTTGTCTACTCCCGGGGCCTTTTTTCGACTGAGGTCTTTCAGTGCTCTTTCAGTCTTTCAGTGCTCCTCCCATTTCGTCTTCATCTACATCCCCTTCCATTTCCATAATATTGTCGAACTCTTCACGCAGTATCATATCTCCTATTTCATCTTCCATTTCCATAATATTGTCTTCAAGAACATCGCCCTTGTATAGACCCTCTATATACTCCTTCCATCTTTCTGCTTTCCCTTCTTTGCTTAGAACTGGGTTTCCATCTCAGCTCTTGATATTCATACAAGAGGCTCTCTTTTCTCCAAAGGTATCTTTAATTTTCCTGTAGGCAGTATCTTTCTTGCCCCTAGTGAGATAAGCCTCTACATCCTTACATTTGTCCTCTAGCCATGCCTGCTTAGCCATTTTGCACTTCCTGTCGATCTCACTTTTGAGACGTTTGTATTCCTTTTTGCCTGCTTCATTTACTGCATTTTTATACTTTCTCCTTCATTAGAAAATAGAGTACATAAAATTTCAAGGACATTCCATTTGTCAAAGAACATATGTAACAAAATTCTTCGTCCTGATGAAGAAAACTAAGACACTATCAAGCAATGGCACGGCATGAAACATTTTATGCAACAGAAACCTTACATAAACAAGATTTCGGGAACCTGAACAACTGGAAAAGGTTAGAAAAAGAGTTGTGAGGCAAATACTGGTAACTAAAAGGTGTATGGGTATGGAATATCAACTGAAATAACGCCTAGAATTCTATTTAAAAATGAACTGATGTAACGATCAAGAGAGGAATGCACATTAATGGACAGAAATACTGACTGGATGACAACATACTAACAAAGCAGATCTTCTACTACTTAACAGCAAGAAATCCAAACCTATATGACACACTCAAATTGACAAAGGTATGAAAAGCACTGGAATTAAAATATACGTAATAGATAAAAGACAGGATTTAAAAAAGGAAAGAAAAATAGAAGGAATTGGATCCAACAAGAAAAGGAAAGCCCCTCTGGAAGGATGGAGGATGTTTGGAAGTAAAGAAAACGAAAACAAAGACGCAAAACCGATATCGACTTACCGTAAACGATTGAAGTTTTAATCATATAAAAAATGAAGGTTGAAACCGATGACAGACATAAAAATTACCCCACATGGCGTCTGGCTTCAGTCATCACATTGTCAAAGATCTCGGACGTCACGTCTTCATTTATGATGCAGTCACGGAATTACGAATTTTACTGTCCTGTTGGCACAGCTGCACAGTGGGGTAACTAGCTGGGAAGACTACGCATTTGAACATTTTTGGGCTGTTTAAAGCCGTTTTGAGGGTGATTTTGCGATGTTTTCCACATTCATTCAGATTACGTTTTACTCAGGCAAACTCAAAATGTAACTTTCAAAACACGTATATGCCGTTTTAATTACGACGGGAAAAGTTTAAGAACTGAAGGGATGAAAACGACGCAATTAACTGTTAACTGGAGCATTTTGTAACCGAGTTATAGATGGTATCAAAATTGATTAAACAGTTTTTTGAAGTTTATTTTCTGGTTCATTGATTTTAGGTACGTTAATTAGTGGTATTATAAGTTACTTTCCTTGACAGGCATCAGGGTTATCACAATAGTTATGATATTTGTTTCTGTCTCAGAACTTTTACTTTCAGTGTTAATGTCATTCGTATATGTATCTTGCATGACATTTGTCACACAACAGAGTGTATGTATGTTGTTGTTGTGGCCCCGAGTCCGAAAACTGGTTTGCTGCAGCTCTCCATGCTGGTCTATCCTGTACTAACAGCACCATCTCTGCGTAACTACTGCCAGCTACATACCGTTTAACGTACTTATAGAGGTCAAGCCTTGGTCTCCATCTATTGTTTTTCTTTCTATTTTTACGCCTACACATCTCTCCATTGTCAAATTGAGTATTCTCAGATGCTTCAGGATGATGTCTATCAATCGGTCCATTTTTTTGATAACACGTGTCTTTTGCGACTATATATTGGCACTATCACATAAATTATGGGATGGACTGCATTTAAATACCTGAAAATGTAATTTTATATCGTTAAATAAAAATCGTAGGAAAATTAATAATGTTAAAAGATATACTTTCCATACACTAAACATGGTTACCTTTTAGAAATGAAAATAATCTACTTTATTACAATTAAGGGAAGAAACTTAAAAAAGCTGCGTCAATGGTTAAAAACAGTCGCTGGTTTCAGACATAATGCAACGCCAACACGCGTGGAAGTTGAAATACGCAATAAGTCATGCAACACACTGTCTATCAAGAACAAAATGTGAAGTGACGTGGATCATGAGTGAAATTACATTTCGGTAATGACAGTCTTTGATGTCCACATCATAGTACCGTGTATTTGTATCTAATGGTCATCAGATGACAGGTTATGGTCGAAATGTGTCGAGAGAATCAATAAACAGATTCAGAAAAACCCAGTGACTGTTTTATGCAACCATGCAGCTTCTTTAAATTCCTTGCAATAAATACATTCATAATGTTTGTTTTCCTTACAATGATTTGCAGTTTGATATGGAATTCATTGCACCTATCTGGGGAAAAGAAGATGCCAGTAAATTATATTGTGAAAATAGGAGTTTTATGACCAACTAACTGAGGATAATGTTTAATAAAACTTGTGTTTCAAGAACAAATGTGAAGTACTATGTATCGAAAGTGAAATCACATTTCGTTAATGACAGTCTTTGACATATACATCAAAGTCTCATGTATTTGTATGTAATGGTCTTCAGATGATGGGCTGAACCCAAAAACACGTGATGACAGTTGATAAAAAATGCAGAGAAAACCAATTACTGATTTAAAAAAGCTTTCAGGTTTTTTAAATCTAATAATTGTATTCATAATGATTGCAAGCCTCTAAAAGGAGTTCCAGACTGCTATCAAAATCTGCTTTCAAAGAAATGTTCAGTAGATAATAATCAGTCGTTCGAAACGCGGTACAAAAACATTTGGGTACTTCAAGTGAAACTTAGTTCTTAAGCCGCAACAAGTTTTCAAAGTCTCCAAGTCAGTTGTATTTAAAACGGTAAACTTAGATTCTTACATCCAGTTTCACAAATTCTGCCTTTGCCATTGTTTAGTTGTATAATTCCTGTGCGCAGTGTTAACGAGCTCCTCATCCACGCCCAAGGGCTATCGACCGACCGACATGTCCACCTCTGACATTCGGCGTCATGCATATGCGGCTTAGAGGGACATGTAGTGGGCACACCGCTCTCCCGACCTCTTTTCCGAGTTACCAGATCTTGGAGCCACTGTTTCCCATTCAAGTAGTTCCTTATGGGCATCACGAGGTTGTGACCATCCCATACCAGTCTCCCTACCACGGAATAATTCTTGAGGGTACGAGGAATTTTACCCGAGTCGTCCGCATAGTATCCACCTACGTTACCACCCGGCTACGGAGGCGGACTGTACGTTCTGAAGTATAACTTAAATGCATAATTTTGTAGTATAATGCCCAACTCATTCGATATTTGGGCGGCTAACGTTCCCAACATTCTGAAAGTAATAAAACGCACTATTTTATTACCGTCGTATCAGCTTATTTAGACGATTCTGCCAGTCAACATTCTGCAAAGTTATTCGGATAGGGTCAGTCTGGGTAACTTTTTACCATTTTTTAATGTGATTGAAACAAAATAAATTAAGCATTACAACAACATTGTAACATTTTACATCTGTAGTTACTGAGTGCTTGGAAAAGTGAAAATGTATAGTAACAACTTTAATGCTCGTACAGAGTTATACTGTCACTCAGAATAACTTTAGACCAGTCTTTAAAACACAAAGGATTTTTCGTGTATCTAATGCTCTTGGTAAATTTAGATCGTGCCAGGAGACAATCAGGTACTAATAAGAAGCAAAAACAAAGAGTGTTAATTCAGTATTGCAGGTATACTTTGAAATATCGAGATATTTGTATCGACACAGCATTCTTCAACTTAAATCACTGTCGCCAGAAGCTCTCTATACATCCAACGTACTCTGGGTGATCACAGGCCTAAGAGCTTGTTCGAAGTTGGAAAGACAACTGGAGTACTAACTAGATATCACAGAGGTAATAAAATTGTTACTTTTAGTACTACATAATGCAAGTAGATGAAGCAAAAGCCATTTAAAACAAAAGTGGCAAGATACAAAGATACAAAGATATATTGACAAGTGCAAGTTATCCTGACTGACTATTATACGTACATTATTTTTGTTTGGAGTTCGCATGTTTGTTCGCCTTATACACAGACATTTAACTACTATGAGCTTCAATGGGCAGTAGATCCTTTACAGTTATCGGTGCTTTTTGTTAGTAATGCTTCAGAAAACTTTCATTGCTACTTGAAAATGCGATAAATCTATTTGAAGCCTCTATTTGCACATAAATGTCTCACAACTTTAAGAGTTCATGTCTAAAAACAAAGGCCTTTGTCTTTAGACTCAAGTGGCACACAGGGCAAACGTTTCATTCTTACCATGAATTATAACCATAATGAAAACTGAGCAGGTGTATTAGAGCAGATACGAGCGAAGGCATCTTTCCAAAGGGTGAGGCCACTTGGGAATTTCCAGAGGCCGGAGGCAGCAGCGTAAGCTACGAAGAAGAGAGTCACGCCGACGAACTTGGCGTAATGATTTTAAAAGCCTCTTTGGCAACTTGGCTGGCCGACCCTGCTCCTACTTCTTTCGACTATTATGCAAATTTTATAACTTGCTAATAACTTCAAAGGGGCCGGGAAGGGCCCGTTATTTGCAGCCATCAAATTATCCCCTTTGTTCGCGAGGCTCCAGGCCGCCACCCACCGGCACGTCACCAGCCAGGCGAGGCCACGTTAGCCACACCACAGGACGATGTCCTTGTGGTGACCGTCACACCACGGCACACCACTCTGTCCTTGAGGTGGCTGCAGCGCGAGGAACTGTGGCCAACCCATTCATAAAAAACCATTTTCTGCTGCAAACAACCGCTCTGCACCTCCAGTTCCCGAAAAATTTAATTTATCTGGAGTGTACCACTCACCAGGTTGAAATATTTCGAACTCTTAACAATAACAATTCCGTTTGAAACATGGATATATAAATTTAATTTATTTTGGCTAGAGCAAGATGTCGTATCGACATAATACTTACGTACTGGTGTTCAGAACTTTAACATTCTTAAGACAGATATTAGAAAACGCATCAAGCAACGCACAGCTGTACTCATTTTAGTTTTAGCAATCGATTTCTGTCAAACTCTGACCATCCTCGGGCAATCCGTATCAATGGAGAATAACTGTATGTCTATTGCATAAAAGAACTATGCGATGTGCTCCTAAAACATGTATCACCACGTATACACGCCTAAACACTGAGGTGATAAAAAGGTCATGGGATAGCGATATGACTGTGCGGCTGGTCCCGGCGAAGGTTCGAGTTCTCCATCGGGTGTGTGTGTTTGTCCTTAGGATAATTTAGGTTAAGTAGTGTGTAAGCTTAGGGACTGATGACCGTAGCAGTTAAGTCCCATACTGTTTTACACACATTTGAAGATTTGATAGCGATATGGACAAACAGAGATATCAGTAGCATCGCGCACTCGATGTATAAAAGGGTAGTGCATTTGTACCTAGGTGATAAATGTGATTTGTGTGAAATGATCTCCGACGTAATTACGGCCGCACGGTGATAGATAACAGATTTTGCACTTGGAATGAGCTAGCTGCATGGGACGAGCCATTTCAGAAAACCCTAAGAAATTCAGTATTGCGAGATCCACAGTCTGAAGAGTGTTCTGAGAGTACCGAATTTCAGGCATTACCTGTCACCACGCACAACGCAGAGGTCGACGGCTTTCTCTTGACGACCGAGAGCAGCGTCGTTTGCGTAGAAATGTCAATGATAACACGCAAGCAACACTGCGTGGAATACTCGCAAAAATCTGTGTGGGACTTAAGACGGACGTATAGGTTAGGACAGTGTGGCGGAATTTGGTGTCAATGGGCTATGGTAGGAGAAGACCGACGCGAGTGCCTCTGCTAACAACATGACATCGCCTGCAGCGCCCCTCCTGCGCTCGCGACAATATCGGTTGTGTCCTAAACTACTGGAAAACATTGGCCCGTTCAGATGAGTCCCGATTTCAGTTAGTAATAACCGATGCTAGGCTTGGACTGTGGCGCAGACCCCACGGAGCCTTTGACCCCCTTGGTGGCTTCATGATGATGTGGGCTGTATTTACATGGGATGACCTGGTTCCTCTGTTCTAACTGAACCGGTCATTGACTAAGAATGGTTATGTTCGACTAGTTGGATACCATCTGCAGCCTTTCATGGATTCATATCGCCAAACTATGACGGGATTTTTATAGAAGATGAACGCCGTATCACCGGGCCACAAATGTTCGCGACAGGTCTGAGGAACATTCTGGACAATTAGAGTGAATGGTTTGGACACCCACATCGCCCAACGTAAATCCCAACCGACATTTTTGGGACATAAACTAGAGGTCAGTTAGTTCACAAAGTCCTGCACCGGCAACACATTCTCAATCACGGACTGCCACAGAGGCAGCGTAGCTCAGTATTTTTGCAGGGGACTTCCAACGACTTATTGAGTCCATGCCACGTCAAGTTGCCTCAAGATGCCGGGCAAAAGGTTGTCCGTCACTATATTAGGAGATATACCATGAATTTACAATGAAATGAACACCCTTAGCTGCTTACAGGCGTTGACATACGTCAACGGGGACAGATGAAAATGTGTGCCCCGACCGGGACTCGAACCCGTGATCTCCTGCTTACATGGCAGGCGCTCTATCCATCTTTTTTTTAAATTATTTTTTTTTGTATTTTTTTTAAAACCCTTTATTAAAATGGAACTAAAAAAAACAAGTGCCACCGCCACTTTTCATCCTATAACAAAAAAATCTGGTCCACTTCAGGCGTTGGCTCCTGACTAAACCTACCCCAGAGAGCTGCCTATATACCAGGGGAAATATGGGAAATCAAGGTTAGGGCTATCCTTACAAACAAAACATCTTCCTTTTTCTGAATTTTGTTTTTATTTTATTTTATTTATTTTATTTTTTATTTTTTTAATTATTATTTTTTTGTTTAGTTTGTTGTGTAATTGATCAGAGGCCTTCTAATATGTTGAGTCACGTCTTCTCGAAATTGATGTGTTCCGTTAATTGTTCAGAAATGTTCATTGGTTCAAACAGGAAACCTTCGTCTCTCTTGGCTTAACACATTCCAGCTGCGAGGCGGCTCGTGGAAAGCACTCCCAAGGAAGTTCGAGAAAAATTGTCTGTATTTTTGGTGACGAACAACGACATAATGACGGTCATTGAGGCATGTCCAAAAATCGAGTACAGAGTTTACAGTTTGTCCAAATAAGTAGTGAATGGCATGTCCGCGAATCCAATTCACAGTATTGGTCTTTGTCCGAGGAAAATAGTCACGTTCCGGAAATAATAATGAAAGGGGAGTAATCCGATCCGGAATGTCCCGCGTTAAAAAAGCCACAATACGTCGAACCAAGTGCCAAACCTCCGTCGCCGGTCAGCAAACAAACCGATGTTCATCATTGTCTGGCACTCCACACGTGGAACATAGAGGTGATTAGGATACGATGAAGGCGAAATTGGTTGATTTGCTTACCATTGACAGGTACCAGACAGATTGAACATTCGTGTCAAGGTAACAGGCGAACACCGCGCGCCATAAATGACGCCAGTCAACCTGGGGGAACTTTTGTTCTATCGGGTTAGGTGGACGACCGAATTGGAGGACATTGTATACTGCCTTTGTCTTGAGTAAAAGCTGTCTTGGTAAGGTGAGGCGTAGATAACTGGTTTCCAGAAAGAAGTATCGTATATAATGGAACTGGACCGGAACATCCGAGATCATCACTGGGGCTGACAGTGAGACCGGCGAGTATGCCGACAGGAGGAGACCAGTGAGGCTCGTTGGGCAACGTGTCCATACCGTCATCTGGGAGCTGATAAATAGGGCGCGAGCTGTATCCGGCACGTGAAACAGACCTATCCCACCTCGTTCACGTGGAAGAGTAAGGGTTGCATAGTTAACTTTGAACAACAGCCCAGAGCTGACGAAAGATGCCATCGCTGCCAACATGCGACGTGCCACAGTAAGCGGGAAAGGTAGGACTTGTGCTACATGGGGAACTCGGGATGCGATGTATATATTGACACATCGAGCTCGTTGGAGAATATCTAGGGATCGAAGGCGATGATCCATAAGACCTGCTCTGATCATTAAAAGGAGGCGTCGGCAGTTGATGGTGGCTGAATGCCGGAGATCAGATGAAAAATCTGTTCCAAAACAACGAATGGTATCAACGGTGTGAGAGGTGTAACGCACTCCACGGGAAGTCCCGTGCCAATGAACATAACTTGTGACTTACGTACGTTTAAAGAGCTACCCGACGCCTCACCATAAGTCGCTACCCACGTCGAAACAGCTCGAACCTCATCGGCATTACGTAAACAGATGACTACATCGTCAGCATAGGCCGTGCAACAGAATCGGTAGCGAACTATGGACAACCCTACCAAAGGATTCCAAGGAAAAGGCGTACAAAATTGCTGATAGAGGGCAACCTTGACGTACGGATCGACCTATTATTATCGGTGGAGTGAGTCTGCTATTGTACATAATACTGGATGAGGCACCCCACAGAAGGCGCATCACTACCGTGATAACGGCGACTGGGAAACCCATATGGTGTAGAACGGCCGTAAGGAACGAATGGTCAACCCTATCAAAAGCCTGACTAAAGTCCAAAGACGCAAGTGCCCCAGAGAGGCGTTGTGCCTGGGTAACGGCGATCATATCCCTGTAGCGGCATAAAGCCGTGCGGATATTATTATCCCCTCCCAAAGATGCTTGGTCTGGGGACACAACATATCGGGCAACGTTTTTAAGTCGTGCTCCCAAAAGGTGAGTGAAGATTTGCATATCACTGTTAAGGAGGGTGAGGGGCCGATAATCACTGATATTGTTGCCACCATGCGGTTTATGTACAGGAATAATAATTTCTTCCATGAAAGCGTCCGGCACAGGTACCTCCGGAGACATCAGTTCCCGACAGATAGAGGTGAAGGTGGACTCTAACAAATCACGGAAGGTGCGATAAAATTCGAGGGGAAGACCGTCGGGTCCTGGGGAGCGATTGATGGTTCCTGCCCGGATCGCATCGCGGACTTCCTCATCAGTCACCTCTGACATCAAGTCAATCGCCGCATCTCCTGGGATACCACCGAAGTTCAGCTGTGTGACTTCCTCGATCAACTCTGGGGAATGTGGAATTGCGGCGTATAGCTGCTGGTAGTGGGCGTGAAGCACATTCCCTATTGCAGATTGGGTTACGTAGCGACGCCCTTCTTGATCTGTTAGGACGTGAATCAATTTTCGGCGTCGATTTGGCGTTCTTGGCTGATATGGCACATCGACGGATGTTCATATGGCATGCGATCAGCAGTACGAGATCGTACTATCGTTCCTTCCAAATGCCTTCGCATGAGATTGGAGATTTGGGCCTTAGCATGGTTCATCCTTGTATGGCGCTCAGGGGAGGCTGGCATCGTGGAGCATTCTCGTAGGATCCTGTAGTAAAATCCATAGTGCTCTTCCTCCAGGCGACAACATCTTTGCCATACCGGATTAAAGTTTTTCGAAGAGCAGGTTTTGCACACTGGATCCACCACGATATGGTAGACGGATACGTGGGTCGGCGTCTATTACATGTGACCCAAGTGTATTCTATTAGAAGTCGACAGTCAGGTGAATTAAGAAGTGCCGTGTTCAGTTCCCATAAACCACGTCCGTGCCATACTGCCTGTCTTGTGAGAACAACATCACAGAAGTAAGCCTCATGATCTGAGAAAGCAACAGGCCAGATTTCAGCCTGTCGAGTGTGTTGAATTAGGGATCGCGAGATGTAGATGCGATCCAGTCGGCTAGAGGAGTGCGCAGTGTAGTACGTAAAGCCCAAAAGGTCACCGTGAACATGTCTCCACGTGTCGACAAATTGTAGCCGCGTGACTACTGTTTCCAGAGCTGCGCATGGTGAGTGACGCGGCAATTGATCCTGAGGTCGCTGGGTGCAGTTGAAGTCTCCATCCATGACCCAGTCATCGTGTGGTCCCATAAAAAGGGGTGTAACTTCATTCGCGAAGAAGGCATTGCGTTCACGACGGTAGCTGGAGGCCGACGGCGCATAAATGTTGACGATGCGTACAGCAAAGAAAGTAAGGGCCATACCTCTGCCGTTGGGGAGGTATAGGCCATCTTCGGCAGGAAGACCTTCTCGTAAGATGATGGCAACACCACTACCGGTGTCCGAAGCGGGAGAAAGATGCGCCGTGAAGCCATGTGGTGGTGAAAAATCGGCGACATGCACTTCCTGAAAAAGCGCAATATCTATGTCCGCATCATAAATCATATCGCGGAGCAGCGCTAGTTTGTGCGGCGCACGAATGGTCGCGAGGTTAATCGTTGCGACACGATAATGCTGGTGTTGGAAGCCCACAGGCACAGGTGGGGCTCCTTCTTCAGGAGCGAAAGGTCGTCGATCTTGCCGGTCCGCCGAAGGGGCTGCTATTGTGGAGAGTTTGCGGGCGCGGGCGCAACCGATGGTTCAAATGGCTCTGAGCACTATGGGACTCAACTGCTGAGGTCATTAGTCCCCTAGAACTTAGAACTAGTTAAACCTAACTAACCTAAGGACAACACAAATATCCATGCCCGAGGCAGGATTCGAACCTGCGACCGTAGCGGTCTTGCGGTTCCAGACTGCAGCGCCTTTAACCGCACGGCCACTTCGGCCGGCCGCAACCGATGGGGGTGCCCCATCATCAGCACCGTCCACCCCAGTCCCTTCGATCTCCACGTCGTCTGCCCAGGAGACTGATACGGCGGTAGGGCATCGGCTGTGCACATCATCCACGTGGAGAGGAGACGTAGTTTTCGTCTCATCGGATAGGCTCTCTTCAACGTCGACCTGTGGGGGCGACGGCGCCAGTAAGGAGGGGTGTTCATTGACAGTGGTCGCCTGTGGCGGGTCTTTCGCATCAGACTTTTGGTCACCAAAGAGCGGTTTGTCGTCCATCTTCGGGTCTGCATCCCTGGTATCCATCTGTAGAATGGATTCATCAGGGGGTGTACGGCTACGTTTCTTTCTCTTTCGTGTCGACCCTTGTTTTCGAACAGGTCGTTCAGTGTCCGATTGCGGGTGGCTTTCGTCTGACTCCGGACCAGTCTGAAGGAAAGCAGAAGTAGGTACCACTTCCGGATCAACGTCCATCTCACTAGCATTTTCAGTCACAGTGCTGCGATGATGCGGCAGGTCAGGATCTGGCGTCTGTGGCACCTCAGAAGGAATCTCAGTAGCGGTTGCATCTACCTGATCAGACGACGTCAACGGAGCAGGAAGACCCTGTGTTGAGGTGCTACCTTCCTGGGCAACCTTGGCATATGTGACAGGGATCTGAGTGATCACAGCCGGGGACGCTTCCTCGCCGACCGGCGTCTGGATCAGGCGGCGTCGCATGCAGGCGGATCTGACGTGGCCTTCTTGTCCACAACCCGCACATGTTCGGGGTTGGCCGTCGTACATGACAATGGCTCGCACCCCGCCAATTGTCAGGTATGATGGTATATGTTTTTTCAGTTCAATTTTGACCTGACGCACACCATTAAGGACATGGTAGGTCGTGTAGGATTGCCATTTTTCCTCTACGTAACCGATGACGTTACCGTATGGTTGTAACGCAGAGACAACTTCGTCCTTCGGCACTTCAAAAGGTAGTTCAAACACCATAATCGTGCGTTGACCGTACTCTGCGAGTTCAAGTGTTACAGCTCCGACGTGACCATCAGAGTATTTGAACTTAAGTCCATTGGCATTGCGGCGAATAACATCTTCATACACCTCGGTGTTTGTCATTTTAATATGAACGACACTACTCATGATCGAAAAATGGATTCCGATAACGTGGGTAGGATCTATACGAACTTCTTCGCGTATGAACGTTTCAACTTCATGTGCACGAGGTCGCGCATGTTCAGCTGGGAAGGAAACTTTAAGAGTCGCACGGCGGTAAGCGCTCGACATGTTGTTCACGGTGGACGGACACATGCCTTAAAGCTACGACGCGGAAGTAAACAACGCCTGCAGCGGAGCACTGGCCGGCGCGCGGTGCCGTCCGCACGCTGCCACGGCTGAGAGCCGACTGCACAGAGCATAGAGCGACTGCAGGGATTTATCTCTGGCACGCCCCCTCCCATATGTAGTTAAGGCTCACCAGCCACTTGACCATTTTCTTCTTCTGTGCGAATGCACAAACAGTGCCCGAACTCTTACGGGAATCGGCAACGCGCCGCGAGTAATGAGTATAATGGGCGGGGGCACTACGAATGTAGTGCAGGACAATACGTTGAGAATGTGGGTTTCGCGGGAGGCTTGCCAGAGATAAATCCCTGCAGTCGCGTTGTGCTTTATGTCGTCGGTGGCTCAGATGGATAAAGCGTCTGCCATGTAAGCAGGAGATCCCGGGTTCGAGTCGCGGTCGGGGCACAAATTTTCATCTGTCCCTGCTGACGTATGTCAACGCCTGTAAACAGCTAAGGTGTTAATTTCATTGTAATTTCATTCTAACGAGCTGCTTGGTCACCGATGGTATCTGTTCTTTCGGACATGTCCGAAAGAACAGATACCATCTTAGTAAAGATATACCATGACTTCTGTCAGCACATTGTATGTAAAGTGTCACTTAGATATACAACAAATATACTTACAAAGGGCGTATTTAACATTGAATTTCACAACTGCAATAATTAAAAATTGACGCTTTTAACAAAAAAAGACACTACTATTGTTCCAAAAGTGTTGCTAACTTACACTGGAAGATGTAAGAACGTCCGTTGTTATGTCTGCAGTCACACCAAAATGGTGCTCACACAATTTCCAACACTAAAAAGAAATCCAAGTCTTTCTTCATATTCAAATTCAAGTAAATAGCAAACAGTTTAATTTACATCAGGGTCACCAGTATGGATTTTATTGTGATTACTGGTTTTGGTTTACTTACACATTCATCTTCAGTTTCAACTTCTGCCGTAACAACGTTATCCCACCAGTGGATCTGCTGCATAATAAATATTCTATTCAAAGATGAAGTTAGCATGGTGTTCTCCAACACAAAATACCATATTGCATATTAACTTATCGTCACTGCTGTTTATTCTGTAATTACTAAGCGAGTATTTCCATAATCATGAGCTCTCTGTGAAAGGATTATATTCTTCCTATGCCTGTTGCAAGGTGCAGTTTCATTGTTAATGGTTAGGAATACAACATATTAAAATTACTATTATTCATACTTTTCCTCGCTAAATAAAAGCGTCGAAACATTGACACCTGAAGTTTACTTGCAACTAAATACAAAATTCAATCAGCAGACCCATTGCCCTGGCCACCTTTCATTCCCAGTGAAAATCCCTGGTATTCATTTAATAGAAGGCTGAGTGGACGTGGGATCAATCTGGAAGTACTGAAAAAAGGAATATTCTTCGTTCCTGTCCGGGACTGAACCCGAGACCTGAAGGGCTGGAGTCTAGTGTTCTACAAACATACCCACCAATAACTTATACAGCATATGTATTAATTCTATAATAATAACAATACTGTGCTTACATCGAGAATTAAAACGCTGCTTCATCAAAAGTTAGAACAGGAATAATTTACACCATGTGAAATGGAAGCATGCAATCACCATTGTTTCACCAGTGCACTGCTTAAACGAGAGGTACGCCGTTTCTTACAGTATTTTCCGCCTACGGTGAGGAAGATTAATGCCCGTTGCATCCTTTTCAGAGGAAGCGGTGTATCTTTCTTTCTACTTGTTACGTTATTGAGCTTGGTGTGGTTTGCCGGTTCTACCTTTGGAATTAAGAAATGTACTGGATTTTTTCTGCCAGCAAGTTGCCTGTGAATATGGACAGTTATACGGCTGGAAGATTTTATGCAGCAGATCTGCCCATAAGCGCAGCTATGTGAGCAAGCGCTGAAATGAAAAACTGGAAATTGTGGTGTGTTAAACAAAGATCGTAATTTTCCAGAATTCTTTGCCATTTTTACTCTGTTGCGTGACGTTCATCTAAGAAGCTTTGAACTGATATACCTAGAAATTTAAACGCTTTTAGTAAAATGTGATTGTAAATGGGAACAAGGCGTTATCACCTCGCTTGAGGATTCGCACTTGTGAGATACTGCACGGTCCAGTCACATTGATGTGACCATCGCCTATGTTCGAAATCTATGTGCAATGGGCAGTCACAGATGACGTGGCAGCACTATCAGTGGAGGGTACATACAGCGTGAGGATACTGTATAGTCGTTGTCGTCATCCGGAAACTTAACGATGTATCTGACCTCCAAAAGGGCATGACCACTGGCTCTTGGACCAGTGGTGGAAGTATTTCCGAAGCGGCTGAGTCTGTAAGCAGTCTGCGTGGCACCTCGTTAAAGTACATCGCGAACGGCAAAATGGCGCCGGAGCAACAGTGGCGCACGAGGAGCCAGAGCTGACAGGGATGAACAACGGCTCCGGCGGTGTGTACGAGCGAGTTGACGAGCAACTGCAGAGCAAATGACAGCCCTGATGAACCGAAGGACTACCAACTACGTCTCGTCAACAACCGTTCAGCGAGCGTTCCTGTGTATGGGCCTCGCCAGCAGGCGCCTGCTTCATGTACCTATGCTGACTGCTGTTCTTCATCGACGAAAGTTGGCATTTGATCTCCAATACCGCAGCTGGATGTCCACTTAGTAGTCCTTTTATGGTTACTCACTTTTTATGCTCCGTCGGACGTATGGGCGTTGGAATGTACGACCGGATATGTCTGAAAGCAAACTCCCTGCAACAATACTCGGTAAGGTCCAGGCCTGAGGATGGGATGTTTGGGTCTAGTGAATGTTTTCGTGGCATTTTCTGGCTCATATCGTCATTCTGGAAGGCACAGTGGATCAACAGAACTTTGCGTCTATCCTTGTGGATCACGTCCACCCCTACATGCAGTCTTTTTCTTCTCGGCATGATGGCATCTACCAGCAGTACAATGCTACGTACCACACGGCTCGCAGTGAACGTGCGTGGTTCGCGGACCACCGGGATAAGTTTTACCTACACCCCTGGCCACCAAACTCCCCAGATTTAAACCCAACATAAGAACCTCCTCAGGTGGGACGTGCGCGCCATGGATCCGTATCTGAGAAACGTAGCACAACTGGTCAAGCCATTGCAGTCGACTTCATCCCACATTCTTGTCGGTACTTTCCAGAACCTATCTCACTGTCTTCCCGCACGTCTTGCAGCAGTCAGCGCTACAGAAAAAGGTTCCCGGTTTTTTGACAGGTGGTCAAATTAATATTACTGAGAGTGTAATTTTCTTTAAACAACAACCTAAAGACAATGCCATTCTGTGTTTCTGTTTTTTTTTTCCTGAACTTTATTCTGTATCTTCACGGGCTTTGGCAGAGTTAGTGGTACAGGGTGGCTTGATGCCCTTGCTGTGGCCACTCCTTCCTCCCTCCCGACGGAATATGTGTATCCCAACTGTCCGTGCGTAGTGTTGTTATCCTATGTGAAAGTGTACGTATGTTTTCTAAATGTTGACAAATCGTGTCGCTTAGTCAGGACGTGGGTAACAGCCTGGTATTACCCTTTCCTGATGTGGATACCGCGTAAAATCCACATGCAGGTTGGCCGCCACTGCCCTACAAGTTGTTAATTCGCCAGGCGGATACGGTCTCGAGCCGTCGCGTGTCCCCGAATCCCGAAAATGGAGTGCTAAGGCACGGCTATCTTGGCTAGTAAATGGCAATAACAATTGCTGCCTCCGATTATATTACTTTCAGTTAGAAACCTTTCGATCACTGCAGGATCTCCGGAGTGCCGTATTTCAGCTACCAAGTTGGTCTCACACAAAGTACCCCATCAGTTGGCTTGCGGATTCCAGATATACATAGATGCAGAGTATATTAAAATTGTTGCCAACAAAAGAGTGTCTTCAGTACAATAATACTACCGTTTCACATTTACAACTTAAAGTCGCTGATGTATTGACATTTAGCGGAATCCATCCATAGTACAGAAGTACTTAATCCATGTAGCACATGCATTGCTCCCAGTGATTGTAGTGGAGCCGTATCTGCACTGATCTGTTTCTTTCTGGGTAGCTTAGAACTGAAAATAACAATATTGTTAAATACTATAATGAAGTTACTGCAGCAGTGGAAATTATAGGTCATTGACATAAAGTAGTGTGTGTTTTCGACGGTTTGAAGAATAATTTGGTTATAATTGTACATTTTTAAACCACACTTAGCGTATAAAAAATTGGCAGAATAGTTTTATATGCATATTATGAAGTTGAGCCAGATTACTGTCGATGGACATTGTTTGCTCATGGTTAGTAAATCTTTTGTTGTACACTCCCGCACCAAACGGCTTCAACTGGAAAGCTAAAACGTAGGACGACCAGTGTCGCTAAAATTAGATTAGTGCAAATTTTGCTAATTAGCGACATTTTTGCCATTTTTTTTAATTAAAAAATTCAGCCTTGGTGCTCCAAATAGTATGTTAGCCTATCAAGTTCAATCCATTTCTGCAATGCCAAATACATGCTTCAATCTTTAACCCGCACAGATTCACCAGTGTGCTCAATCTGTCACCCGAATGTCGCAAGGTTTGGAGGATTAACCGCTAAGCACAGTGCAAAGCAGACTACCCGAACAAGTGCCTCCCATCGTTTTACTGTGTGTATATTTCAGTGGAACGTGTTACGAATCTTTGTTATATCCTGAAGATTGAACTGTATACATTTATAAACCTATAGCGCCAGCTGTAATCATTTATAATCAAATTAGATACTGGATGTGTGAGTCAGTGACTGAATGGCGGGTAACATCTGTTTGTTTGCTAGTAACTTGAGGAACAGTGCAGACATGGAGCAGGGATTACTGTACACTTCCCACTACTTGAAAACAAGTATAAGAATACTCTATTCACCTCCTCAGCTTCATAGGCAAGAGAGTAGTGATATAAAAATTTTATTTCACTTTTCTGAATTAGGGACTGTTGGAAATGAAGGCACGTAATTACTTACACTAGTGAGGTGTACAATATATATGTGGCTTGGGTCAGTTTTTATGGCAGAAAATGCGCGTCATACTACCAAATAGCACAATTGCATCGATTTTTCCTATTCATTGTTCATTATATTAAGTAACTCAGTGAAAGCCCCTGCCCCGTTTTATCAAGGTTCTACTTGCTGTATGTATGAAGAATATAACTGCGATCTTCGTGAAGTTGCGAATGTAAATCAAGTAGATAACTTTCATAACAAATTTTCATTTTATCGATGATTAGTAATTGGATGCCATTTCTAAACCTGTATTCCCATTCTTTGGATACCCTTTCTAAAGCTGTATTCTTATTATTTTTAGAGTTTTAATCACATTCTCAGGAATACATTCCCGTTAGCTTTATTTGATCACCGAAAAGCTGGCAAAAGGAGAGTACTTTTAGTTTCTGGTCATTTACAGTTTAACGCGATTAATTATTGCTATAATGTGAAACTGTTCAGTTAAGAGCTGTCACTGATTTGCTTAACATACCACTTCTCGGCACAGTAAAAACATTTAAAATTCGTGCTTTTAAATTTTCTGTGAATGCAGTCGTGGAATATACCTGAACAATTTCTCGTTTGCTGCTTACCTTGTACCCTGTGCCTCTAGTAGTACATACACGTCAACTAACGAAGGCAGAACTTAACTGAGTAACTTTGAAAGTGCGTCTAACAATCTATTGTAATGAGACGAAATAACCTATAGTCAGCTCATGGAAGAAAAAAAAAGCAGAGATTATGAATGAAGACATAAAACCAATTCAGTAATTTTTGTATTTAGGTCAGGTGAAGAACACAGCCGTATAGACGGGAAAAGATATAAACGAAACAGTAAAACTGTCTTCGGAAGGAATTGGTAAATAGAAGTTTCAAAGCTGAGCATTCAATTATTTGAAACGAAAATTTACAATCAGCGTGTATTACTAGTTTCCAGTTATGGCAACGAGACGTATAGTAACGGAACATCAGTAACTAACCAAAATAAAATGGGGGGAAGAGAGGCCTGTTGCTAAGTAAATGAATGGTAGATTTGTAGCTCTTTGTTGAATTCTAAGAAGTAGTAATAGGGGATGGAGGCCCCAGAGTACTGTGTACTGCATAAGTGACGTTATGATATGTGCAGTATCGACATGGTTGCATACACCAAAGTTGAAAGTCATAATGCTGTGAGTACTCTGCAGAATGTCTTGACAGAATGTCAGATTTCAAATGGCTGATCATACACCTAACACTGTAGCTATTGAGGAGCTGAGAGTAGGCAGGAACGATAATCTTAGCAATAATATTTTGAAAATTGCTTTTTCAGACGTCAGACAGGACCAATTTGATGAAATGGAAGAAAATTGCTAATGAATCTTTAATATTTGAAATTAAAACAATTTTTGGTTAAAATATGAAAGCGAAGAGTTGCGTGAACCCTATTTCAAAATAATTTCACCGAGACAAAGTCCAAAAAACAGTAATTACTAGATTAGACAGAAAATTATCAATTAACACTGTTACAAAGAAAAATACATCAGTGGTCAACAGAATTGGGACACCTAAGCAAAGTAAATCAAACAATCATTGGGCAATAATAACATATACGACTTAGCTCAATCGGAAAAACAGTGCTTAAACACTTAAGACGAATGACAAGTGACGAGGTTGATTGCCTAAAAAATGTATACGGTACACAAAATTTAAACAACAAAATTTCGCAAAGCTTCCAATAAAACAACAAGCAATTACACTAGTCCTGAGTACCCAATTTAACGACGCAAAAGCAGCGCATATACCGATAAATTAAAAATCGAGGTGAAACCCACTAAACAACGTCTGTGCCATGAACAGATAGAAAGCTTTAGCAACGTAAGTTATCCACAGGAGAAGAATCCACTTCACTCAAACGTAAAACACGTAATATGATGATCTATACCAGTGGCTCAATATATTTTTTGTACCAAAACCCCCTGTCATTCTGGACGTATTTATGTGACCCAATATATGTATGTACACATACAACCACCACAGGGACCACATAGAAGTTAACAGTAATATAAAAATCAAATGTGACATAAAACATACGTTATTATTATATGTGCAAATGGTTTGATCAGTAGAAATTTGGAAAATGGTGAAGAGAACATTATTGAAGAAAAGAGCCAACATTTGGACCAATAAAAATTTATTTTATGGGAATTAAATGATAAACGCAATGAGAATTGTGATATTGTTTAGTATTGTTTACTCTTGGTGTTAATTATACTTTAATATCCGCATTTAAGTTTGTTGGCTTTAGGCGTAAGTCGTTTTCAACAAAAGTTTGTTTCTAGTTTCTTTTTCTTTTTTTTTCTCGTTTAAGAAAAAGCTAGAAAATGCATGCTCTTTTAAGCAAGTAGTTGTGGCTTCCATTAATTTCTTTAGAGATATATTTGCAAGCACTCAATACTCTTCCAGTAATTTTATTTAAAATGGGATTAGGCTTGAGTTCTTAAAGCAAGTTATCAAAAAAAAATCACATGTTAGTTTCGTTACGAAGTCTTCCTCAGATGCTGACTGTTTTAGCTTTTAAATCTTGTCCTCTACAAGCTGATCTATTATGCCTAATAATTCAGCAGGAACTCTTGGAAAGTAAATCGTAAGAAAAGCACCAATTTTAACTAATGTTCTTGTGTAAACAAATAGTTGTCAGTGGGTCTAAAGTAAAAATATCAGTTCATAAAAATGTGGAACTTAAAATATCAACCGGTAACATCATTAACACTGTAAATAAAAAAGAAGCAGAACTTCATTGTTACTTTTTAATTGGGTGATAAATAAAATCATGGAAATAATTAGGCCTACGTTCAATAAGAAATACTTCAAATAATTTTAGCGGTTATTAGTAAAAAACATTTGAGAACAGTTACCTGAAACTAGAGGTCAATGCTTCAAGATGTTCCTTCATGACAGTTCCAGTTTTCTCGATAGTTTTGAGTCCACATGTTTCTAAGAAGTCACTGAGGAGTGGAAATGCATCAGGAAGACTGCCTTTAATTTTTCTGGACAATCTGTCAAGTTTTGTGATAGTTGCTCCTACTTCATTTGAAACAGACAACTTGTGAACATCGTAGCCCTGCAATGATAAATTGAGAATATTAAGAGCACAGAATATCTCACTGAAAAATGAAAGCTGAATTATCCAGTTTTCGTCATTTAAGATTTAAAAAAGAAAACTTCGCACGTTGTCCGTGCATTCTGTGGCCGTAAACAGCAAATCAAGTTCCAGGGCCATCATCCACCGAATCCGAGAGACGTGCTTCTCGGGCGTTTACGTTGGTATAATAGGGCCACATACTAACCAGAAATAGTACTCAATTCCAGCAACTGCTCACAGTGCTCATGTCCCACATGTATGCTAGCACCTGCTATGGACGGCCATTCTCCAGCTGTCGGTGGTCAAAGACTCAGAGCTGGCGGATGCGGTCCGCCGCTAAGTCAGTGTGGCACACGGCGCGGATGCTCACTGGAGAGACGCGAATCAGACCGTTGCTTCGCTACAGGCAAAGAGAATATGTCGTGCTTTCGACTACATGTCGACACAGTACATGGATCGGTAATGAGTTGCAATTTTACAATTTTGATTCTTTAATCAAATAACTACCATGAGTCTTCTCTGTGTTAATAACTGCATGTAACTGCTAATCTTGAATAGCTCACCAACGCAACAGTAGAAGGAAAATACTGTGGATTCAACGAAATTACAAAACCATCAAAGTTGCACTGAGGTTTGTTTTTATTTAAATGGCGTCCAGTTTCAGATTTTAGTCCATTATCAAACCATCCTGCAGAACAGAGCGTGCCGTGATAGGGCTAACATACGTCATTCACAAGGTCAATCCAAGTACACTGCCGGAAAAAAGAAGACGTCTACTTTGATCCGATGATGGCATATGCCACCTCGGGGATAATAGGCGTACAGATAATGTTTCTGATTCGTCCTCGCGCAGCACATAGTGTAGCGGCATAGCTAACAGGGCGCCGTCTGTGTCTACACTTTCAAAGGAAATGCTCAAAGCCAGAAAGCTCAGTGTGGTATAAATGAGTGAAGCAAGCAGGCAACAGTGCAACGGAGACGCACTCGTGCTTCCTACATCGAAGTGAGCAAGTTTGAAAGGGGTCAAATTGTGGCCTTCCGAATGGCGGGATGGTCCTATCGGAGAATTAGCACACATCGACATCTACGTGATTACTCTGATATTCACAATAAAGTACCTGGTAGAGGGTTCAATGAACCACTTTTAAGCTCTCTACCGTTCCACTCCCGAACGGCGCGCGTGGTCGTTAGTCTTCCGGTTACCTGCCCTGACCATTACGGTAATTTCAGGTAGTGTCCTTTCCTCACCTGTTGTCTCTGTCCAACACGGTGTGTAGTTTTTACAGCTTAATACATATACATATTTGATTGTGGATAATCACGCCCGTAACATTTTGTGTTTGAATTCTCATGTAGCGATTGGTGGCGAGCACGTCGTTAGTCGGTCGGTCTGTGGCTGTCCCTTGGTTGGGTTCCGATGGATCAAGTGAAGTTGCGCACACCACCTATCTCACCTAAGTGAACGAGGGCAGACCGAGCCCCTGGAGACTTCCGAGTGCGGTTGTCTTTACTTTCTGTGTCACCGGTGTTATCATAGCCAGCCAATGATTAAAATAAATTCTTGGTGTTACTGTGTTTTATGTACGTAAGTTTGAATTCCGGCAAGTGGATATTTGCTGAAAGGTTATTCCCGTTATGTTGTCTTTTCTTTTAATGTGGTTTCAGCTAATTAAAAATTAAGGCTTGTGATTATATATATATATTTTTATTTTCATGCTTAAACATTGCGGCCTTCTGCCTTTGAAAAGTTATGGTAATTTATTTTAAAATCTTGAAAATTCTACTGTGGGCCTTCAGCCGTTTGTATTGCATCTTGTTTATGTTTGTCTATCCACTCTTGCCTAGCAGTGATATATATATATATATATATATATATATATATATATATATATATATATATATATCACTGCTAGGCAAGAGTGGATAGACAAATCTTGAATATATATATATATATATATATATATATATATATATATATATATTCCAATAAAATAATTAAACTCTATATATATATATATATATATATATATATATATATATATATATATATAGTTTAATTATTTTATTGGTAATTGTAACTTGCTGTTTTCAGTCACTTGAAATTTACCTTGTTGATTTTTAAAATTTCTTGTTTGGTGGCCTTCAGCCGCGAAAGATTTGGAGTTTGAAGCTCGTAGTTGTAAAAATTCGCCTATGTGCCACTTTGGTTCTAAATGTGTTATTAAATTACAATTTTAAGGTGAAACTGACTCCAACCTTATTTGGCCCTTTCCACAATCCTAATCACCTGTTTTGCCCAGCGGGTTTAGCTGACGTCTCAATACTCATGAAGTAATGAGTGCTATCGACAGGGGATGTCAAATTGATTCGATGGTTTTAGATTTACAGAAGGCTTTCGACACAGTTCCTCACAAGCGTCTTCTAATCAAACTGCGTGCTATGGAATATCGCCTCAGCTATGCGACTGAATTTGTGAATTTCTGTCGAGTAATAGACGGAAAGTCATCGAGTAAAACAGAAGTAATATCCGGCGTTCCCCAAGGAAGTGTTACAGGCCCTCTATTGTTCCTCATCTATATTAACGACATATGAGACAATCTGAGTAGCCGTCTTAGATTGTTTGCAGATGATGCTGTCATTTACCGTCTTGTAAAGTCGTCAGATGACAAAACGAATTGCAAATTGATTTAGAGAAGATATTTGTATGGTGCGAAAAGTGGCAATTGACCCTGAATAAAGAAAAGATTGAAGTTATTCACATGAGTACTAAAAGAAATCCGCTAAATTTCGATTACGAGATAACTCACACAAATTTGAAGGCTGTAAATTCAACTAAATACTTAGGGATTACAATTACAAATGTCCTAAATTGGAACGATCATACAGATAATGTTGTCGGTAGAGCCAGCAAAAGACTGCGATTCATTTGCAGAATACTTAGAAGGTGCAACAGGTCTACGAAAGAAACTGCTTACAACACGCTCTTCCGCCCTATTCTCGAATATTATTGTGCATTGTGGGATCCGAATCATGTAGGACTGACGGATAACATCGAAAAAGGTCAACGAGTGACAGTTCGTTTTGTATTATCGCCAAATAGGCGAAATGGTGTCACATATATGATATGTGAATTGGAGTTGCAGTTATTAAGACAAAGGCGTTTTTCGTTGCGACGGGATCTTTTCATGAAATTTCAATCACCAGTTTTTTCCTCCGATTGCTAAAAGATTTTGTTGGCACCCACCTATAAAGGGAGAAATTATCATTACGACAACATAAGAGAAATCGGGGCTCGTACAGAGCACAGCACGGGGATATCCTCCCTGGTCCGCACCAACCGACCGACTAGCCGCAGAATGCCGACAACATCTAAAATAGTCCTCAGTGGAAATAACGCCAACTACACACGCAACATGACAATCACTTGCACGAAGACCTGAACGATACCTAATAGTAACTAAGCACAAACGATCGGCGAGCCTAAACGCGTCGTTCGGTAGGACGACCGAGCGACGATCCTCTAAGACCTGGTTCAAGTGATGCGTGGCGGCAGTGGTCGGGCGAGCCATGTCGACGCACTGCTGCTCGAACCCAACTACACTAGTGCCATATTGCAACTCCCCGACTGGCACGTCCTGACAGCGCTCAAGACGCGTTTCAACTGACTGGCAGCCCGAACCCGCGACTCCAACGCGACAGACAACGATCGGGCAGTAATAGCAGTCTAGCAAAGATACTACGAGAGGGGACATATCGATAGCCGCTACTAACGCCGCTCAGAGTCACGCAAAGCAGCAACTCAGTAGTAATTTAAATTCACTTAGTGAGGTGGAAGTACGTTAAAAACAGGGTGTAAAATAAATGATGGCGGGAACATGAGCCACACACAGCGCAAGTATAAAGAGCTAGTTGTGTTTAACAAGAACGATATTTTCTGAATCCGTGATATGTGTCAATAAATCGTTTTCTTGGAGGTACTTCGTAATATTCGAACACAGTATAAGTTCCAAAACCCTACTGCAAATCGACGTTCGTGACATGGAGCTGTAATTCTACTTCCCCTTTTGGGTATTGGTGTGACTTGAGCAATTTTCAAGTCCTTAGGAACGGATCTTTCTGTGAACGAGCGGTTGTATATAACTGCTAAATATGGAACTATTGTATCATTATACTCTAAAAGAAACCTGACTGGTATACAATCTGGACTGGAGGCCTTGCCTTTATTAAGGGATTTAAGGGGACACAGTCGCGAGGGAACCCCCATAAGGAATCAATGCTAAAACGAGCAAACGTCAGGTACATTTTCTGAAGTAACTAATGGAGATAAAGACCTGAAACTTTTACAGTGTACAGCTGAAACATCATTCTCAAATCACATAAAAATGGTTAATGTATTTTATATATCTCATGAGTAATCATTTTTTTGTTCTATAAGACAAAAAATTTAAACTTTTCTAAACCCTTGGAGCTTGCAAATCTATTCTTTTTATCACTACTGGTCTATTTTTTTATCTAATTAATCATCGTTGTATCAACAAGAGATAGTGTAAGTCTGATATCTGTAGCAGTCATAGTTTTTGAGAAAAGTGTACCAGAAGGTCAAAAATTTTAGTTTTGAGAAAAATGGTATTAAAGTTTTACATGCAAGAAAGTAATGTACAATGTCATACAGACACACTTTTAAAACATTCCAGGGCTGTACTGTTGCTCAGCTTCTTGATCTTTATCTTCTTTTCTTCTTTTCTTTGATCTTCTGACTTTCCTGGCCTCCTTGGTAGCATTTCCTGCAGAAATATCAGCATAACGGATACGGTCCATGTCAATCTTTTTCAGTCCTCTTTCAGTATTGATACCATCCTTTGTTCCCAAGAGTCTTAATACAAAAGTCTTCTTTGACACACCAGCATTGAAGCACATCACTGCATCATGAACACCAAATTTTAGTGTTTCTTTTCCAACGAAAACAGTTTTTGGTAGCCTTATCCAAATGACAGAGTTCCAACTTTCATTTGTGTTTTGAGTTTTTCCATGGAGACACTTTTTCAAGAGCTCTTGTTGGCTAAGGTCTCTGAAAATGGGTTTCACAGCTAGCAGGATTTTTTATGGAATTGAATGTTTGTGCTTATAGCTGGAAGATGTAGCTGGGTTGTTGAATTTGCACCAGCTGTCAGGTCCCCGTGGGCAAAGGTTATGTTGTGGTTCCTCATCTGTCGAAATTTTATGAAAGAATATAGCCCAGATGGCTCTCCTCATTGCTTCAACATTGTTGCAGTTATTTCTAATGGCCATACCATAATAAGTCTGGATCCTGTCTATTTCAGCCTTTGTCAGACTCCCTTTACCACCTAACTTTTTTTCCTTACATATCTTTAAAAGTCGTGATCCCATTCTTTTCTGTACATGTCCTATACATTCCAGTTTATTAATTTTGACTCTAGGCCCATAAGGTTTATCTTCTACCACTTTCTGATAAGCCTTACTGTCCCCGTCCCCAAGATAGTCTGTATAGAGGATACCTCTTGACTGCACAGACCTTTTAAAAATGTTAGCAACACCAGCTACATCCATGCCTCCACCAGAACTATCATAGTCCTTTTTGCACACATGTTGTATAGTGTGATTATTGCTACATATGTCACAGAACTTAGTAATGATTTCAATATCCAGAACCTTCCCAGTATCAAAAGGAGTTGCTGACACAATGCAATTTAGTGATGTATGCCCACATTTCTGCCAACTGCCATCAAAGCCAGCAGAAGTTGGCCTTGGGTCAGATTTCGTATCATTCAACTGAACTGCTTCTTTGGCTGCTTTCAACATTGTAGATTCACTTACCTCAGCTACAACTGCACCAATAGTCTTGTTGTAAACATCAAACTTTCTTGGAGGTGGAGGAATGTTCATCACTGCACAAAGAACAGCACCTGCACTTCGCCCTTTTCCAATAGATCTAAGTGCATACACTAATCTTATATTGTTTTCATACAATCTGCTTCTTGTTACGTGGGATGACATTGTATTGGCAGTACAGCTACATTCCAAACATGTCAAAACTAAATTACAAACAATTCCCTTGGTTTTCACCACATCTTCGTGCAAAGTAACGTTTCCACCACAGTTTTTACAATTTGTGTGTTTTTCGATAAGTTTACGTAATAACCTAATGGAGATCAGAATGTTTGTGTCAGTAACAACAGAAACACTGTTCACACCACATATTGCATTGTCACGCATTTGTGAGGCACTTGGAAAACCGGCAGCACCTAGAAGCTTCTTTCTTGAAGCACTGACACTCGCACTGACTTCACTTTCAATATTATTTTCTGCCCTCTGTTCAAAACTAGCAGTTTCGCGGTTTATTTTTACATATTTATTTCCACGAAACTTAGGCTTATACCCAGACTTCCTTATTCTACCCATTTTGTTATAACGTTTCACAAAATCATTACATTTGTATCACCAAAACGTAAACAACTAGGATGAAGGAACTGACAAACGATAGTCGACAATACAGACAGGCTGGCAAACATCAGAATAACAATTCTCTCTTGCAACCCAAATAAAGAGTATTTATATCCGTGCAACATAAATGATTGTTGTACTATAGTCAATGCTGACTACTGCGCAAGACACAGCAAAAATGGACGTGGCGCTAGTTACCACGCTTCACGAAGAAATTAATAACTCCGAATCTAATAATCAGATTTGTATGAAACAAACGGCATTTTGTAGCCAAATAACTGGAGCATAGATTAAGACTTTAAAAAAATCGATTTTTTGAGCCTGTTCGCGACTGTGTCCCCTTAAGCTGATTTGCTACACCGAGGGTATCTAGTTCTATGTTTCTTATCTTGGTAGTTGTTCTTCATTGGAATTCAGGAATGTTTAATTCGTCTTATTTGGTGAAGGCGTTTCGGAAAAGCGTGTTTAATAGCTCTGTTTTAGTGGCATTGTCATCAATGACTTCACCACTGTTATCGCGCAGTGAAGGTATTGATTACGTGTTGCCACTCGTGTGCTTTATACGAGTAGATTACCAGAATCTCTGTGTGTTTTCTGCCAGATTCCGAGACAGAGTTTCGTTGTGGAAATTATTAAAAGCACCTCGTATTGAAGTACACGCTATATTTCGAATTTCTGAAAAACTTTGTCAACCTTGGATTTTGAGTTCTTTTAAATATGGCATACTATTTTCGTTGCTTCTGCAACAGCATCCAGACGCGTTTTTTGTACCATGGGGGATCAGTATCATCAGTCGTTGATTTATGTGATATATATCTCTCAATTGGCGTCTATATTATCTCTTTGAAATCATTCCACATCTTTTCTACGCCTACATCATCACATCGGAAGGAGTGATGACTGTCTCTTAAAAAGGCGTTAAGAGCATTTTTATCGCCTTTTTTTAAAAAATAGATATTCTTTGCGTTTCTTTTTTGATGCCCGCATCTCATGGTCGTGCGATAGCGTTCTCGCTTCCCACGCCCGGGTTCCCGGGTTCGATTCCCGGCAGGGTCAGGGATTTTCTCTGCCTCGTGATGGCTGGGTGTCGTGTGCTGTCCTTAGGTTAGTTAGGTTTAAGTAGTTCTAAGTTCTAGGGGACTTATGACCACAGCAGTTGAGTCCCTTAGTGCTCAGAGCCATTTGAACCATTTATTTTCTTTTTTTATGGTTGTTGGTGTTACGGTATTAAGCCTAGAAGCACTTCCTTGTGGTCGCTAAACCCTGTATCCGTCGCTATACTCCCTATTTGTACAGTATTATTTGTTGCTAAGTGGTCAAATATGCTTTCGCAACCATTTACGCTTCGAGTGGGCTCATGAAATAATTACCCAAAATAATTTTCTGAGAAAGCATTCAGTACAATTCCGGATGACGTATTTTGCCTGCCGCCGGCTTTAAACGCCAAATTTTTCCAGCATATCAAGGGTAGATTGAAGTCACCACCGACTATAATTGTATGAGTGTGGTACCTATTTGAAATGAGACTCAAGTTTCCTTTGAACTGTTCGGCAATTATATCTTCTGAGTCGGGGCTGTCGGTAAAGTGATCCAGTTAACAGTTTAGCCCGTTTGTCAAGTATGACTTCTATCGCCGGCCGAAGTGGCCGAGCGGTTCTAGGCGCTACGGTCTGGAACCGCGCGACCGCTACGGTCGCAGGTTCGAATCCTACCTCGGGCATGGATGTGTGTGATGTCCTTAAGTTAGTTAGGTTTAAGTATTCTAAGTTCTAGAGGACCGATGACCTCAGAAGTTAAGTCCAATAGTGCTCAGAACCATTTGAACCATTTTTTTGACTTCTATCCATACTCCGAAATATTTCGGAGGAACTACTACTTCAGTTTCACTACAAGGTGAACTACTTCCGACAGCAATAAATACTCCACTACCAACTGTATGTAACCTATCATTTCCGAACACTGTTAGATCGTTTGAAAAAATTTCGTCTGACCTTATTTCCGGCTTGAGACATCTTTCTGTACCTATAAATATTTGAACTTCAGAGCTTTCTATTAGGACTTCGAGCTCTGGTTCTTTCCAAAAACAGCTACGACAGTTTACAACTACAGTACCGATCGTTTCTACAACTACATTACTGTGTTCTACCTGTCCCCTTTTAGATCGACGCCCTTTTTGTGGTTTCCTGAGACCTTCGAACCTAAAAAGGCGCCCAGTCCCTTTCACACAGCCCCCGCTACCCATGTAGCCGCTTCCTGTGGCTCGTGGACTCATGACCTATTGAGCGGAACCCGGAAAGCCACCACCCGATGGCGCAAGTCAAGGAACCTGCAGCCTACAGGATCACAGAACCACCCGAGTCTCTGGTTCAGACCCTCCACTTGGCTCTGCAGCAAAGGACTACAGTCGATTCTATCGACGATGCTGCGGATGGTGAGCTCCACCTTAATCTTGCAAACAAGCCAGGTAGTCTTAACCATTTCCACTAGCCGCCCGAAACCAGAGAGAATCCCTCCAACCCAAAGCGACCCACGTCACTGAAACCGACATGAGCCACCACCTGCAGTGGGCTGCACTCTGTACTCTTCATAGCATCCGGAAGCACCCTTTCCTCATCCGGAAGGACTCCCCTGGTATGCACACGGAGTGCACACTGGCTTCCTTCCGTTCCTTGGCAGCTATGTTCCTAAGGGGCCCCATTACGCACCAAACGTTGGAGCTCCCAACTACCAGCAAATCCACCCTCTGTGAATCCACAGACCTTGCTGGCCGAGATACTTTTTCTAGAACAGGGTGAACGATTGCACCCGGCTCAGAGACTTCGTCAGCTACAGATAACGCCTGAAACCTGATCGTCAAACGAGCCGGGGACGCCCTGCGATCGGCCCCTTGGATAGTCTTTCGCTGCCTGCGAGACTTTGGAATGATCTCCCATTCGACCACGGGAGAGGGGAAAACCTCAGTGCAGGCAGCACCCGGGGCGGCTACTGCAGTGGTCCGATCGGAGGACATGTGGGACGGGCTCGACGTCCCTCACACAAGTTGAACTTTGTGCGTCGGCAGCCGGTATCAGCGGTTACGTGAAAGTTCTCACACCCGTGGACGAGGTTTTGGACGCCCACGCAGCGCAGACACCCGCCTTGATCATCGTATTGTAAAGGCAGCAGTGGCAGATCGTACTGCTACGACAGCACAGATAAGAGAGCTTGTGAGCCGGACATGCCAACACGAACTGTTGCGAACCGGATATTAGCAGTAGGACTGTTGATAGAATGGCGCGCTGTGGTCTTCAGCGATAAAAGCAAATTCTGTCTGGACGCATGTTATGGCCGTT
Organism: Schistocerca nitens; assembly: GCF_023898315.1. Taxonomy (NCBI): domain Eukaryota; kingdom Metazoa; phylum Arthropoda; class Insecta; order Orthoptera; family Acrididae; genus Schistocerca; species Schistocerca nitens. The sequence continues at coordinate 313,296,423 of NC_064621.1, read as the reverse complement.
TGCGCGTACGAGACCTGGCGAGCGCTGTCTCGTAGACATCCTCTGGTGGCCGGCCTTGTTCAAGAGGCTCAGACACCTGCAGGTACCGGAGTCTCTGTATAATAGTTTCATGGACTATTGCATAGACAGAACGGTCGTTTGGCAAATGAACAACCAGAAAGTGACTAAACGAATTACAAAAGGCTGTCCACAAGGGTCGATCTTCTGGGACACAGTTATAGAACCGCTCCTACAGTTACTAGAGGAGCACATCTTGAAATATGGAGTTGTCGCTTATGCTGATGATCTGCTCGTCGTAGTTTCAGCAAACAACCGTGCCCAGCTAGAAGAAAGAGCCAATGGAACACTTCGGACAATAACCCAATGGTGCACAGATAATAAGTTAAAGATAGCAGGAAACAAAACAACTTATACATTGCTAAAGGGTATCCTGCGCAGGAACCCAATAGTCAAAATCGGGGACACAAACATAAAAAGACTAGCAGTCACACGCTATCTAGGAGTATTCACGAACGATTGAAGTTCCACGAACATATGCGAATATGCACACACAAAGCAGAAAAGGTACTCCACAAACTGGATAGGCTAAATTAGGATCAATTCAGACTACCCCTGTCAGTCACATGAACATACCATTGCGCTCTCTTCGAGTCAGTACTATGCCTTGCTGCCAGTACGTGGGCCCACAGATTAAGTCTCTTAACCAACAGAACCATTGTACGTCGAGGACAAAGAAGTGTTCTACTTCGACTAACAGGGGCATTCAACACAACGTCAAATGGAGCACTATGTGTCGTCATGGGAATCTTCCCCATAGATATCACCATCAGGTACCGCGCAGCAATGTACTGGCTTAGGATGGGGAGAATAGACCAGGTTCGGCAGATCACTAGTGTACCGATTGAGACAACACGCCAACTCAGAGCATGGCGAGTGGATACCTGGCAGAGCGAGTGGGCCAACAGCGATAAGGGCCGGAGTGTATACAACTTCTTCCCTGACGTCCGGGAAAGACCAAAATTAAAACATGTCGATCCCAGTCGTGGTATGGTACATTTCATCACAGGACATGGCCCTTATCCCACGCACCTGTACCGCGTGAGTTTGCAGCAGACTAATCGAAGCACGTGCGGCGAAGAAGGTTCCCCTGAACACACTGTCTTCTTCTGCGGACAACGCGCGAACACAAGACACACAGTACACATAAATCGCCTGAACACACAGAACGAACTACATGCCGTAATACGCGACGCGGAAAGGTGGACTGAACTCAACAAGCTAACTGACGAAATCTCAAAGATCCAACAAATAGAATAATTGCGCAACAGACCCTACCGAAGGCAAGTCGGTCCAAACAGACATCATGATGCCCATGGGGACACAGACGTGATTAGCACCACGAGTGATGAAGAAGAAACAGATACAGACCAGGGTACCAACACAGATATTGAAGCGTCCAGCGCGGATGATCCATAGTGTCAACCAAGCCCACTTCAAAGAACAGTCTGGAACAAGCGACAAGAGGTGCACAAGTCACGCACAATCCTAAAAACAGTTTGCACCTTAAATGTAAATATGTAAATAGTTAACAGCCAAGGGCTTAAAGCTAGGTACCTCTTCAAGGGACCTTGGAGGTCTTAGTCTTAGTTTCTAGCTTTAACGTACCCTAATCTCTTCTAGTTAAGTTAGTTTTTAGGACGATAGATGTTAAAGGCATGGTGATCGATGGCCGATGCGCTAACACATTCACAACTCCTTAGTATTTACTCACGTCCTGCATGCTGGATGGTAATAGGCTGGCTCTGAGCACTATGCGACTTAACTTCTGAGGTGATCAGTCTCCTAGAACTTAGAACTAATTAAACCTAACTAACCTAAGGACCTCACACACATCCATGCCCGAGGCAGGATTCGAACCTGCGACCGTAGCGGTCGCTCGGTTCCAGACTGTAGCGCCTAGAACCGCACGGCCACTCCGGCTGGTAATGGTAACAGGCAGCAACTTGAGGGTCATTCCAGGACCCTGGCCTCCGCCCACAACCAGGTGACGGGCAATATTATACCTATCTCTTCTTTATTCAATTCTCTTCGTTCCTTCTTTCTAAATATTTAATTTCGTTTTGTTTATTAATATCTCACTTGATTTTGTATTAGTTATAAGTTTTTCTAATGCTGCACAAAAAAGTTATCAAATGGATGAAAAATCCGCGCCATTACGTTCCAGGAGTGCTTGTGACCATGCAGCGGTGAAAACAGTTTGATGCACGTTGTTTTAATGTACATGTATAAACATAATTTGAATCATCAATCGCACACCAAGAAGTTTCAACCACATGGAAGTATGTATACAAAGATGCAGATATTACAACCATAACCATGCCAAAGATTCCACTCTCAGAGATATCTCGTTATATATACATGTATGTGACAGTAGGAATTTACAACTTATTAATGTTGCATTACGTACTATTTATATTGGAAGAGAACTGTTATAAATTAAGATAAAAAATAAAGCAGTTAGTTTGTTATACAGTGTTGCTGCTGTGACATTACGTAAATATCGTAGTATACATTGGAACTAAAGTAAATGATAAGGACCAGATGTGCTTTAATAAATATAACAATTGTGAACACATTGTGTAAATATTATGACATACATCAGAAGCGAAGTAAGTGATTTGGGGTGCATGTACATAAGTAAATATTACAACAGTGGGCATTTAATTGATTTTTTAGATATAGGTAGCTGAACGTACTGTATGACAAAGCAAGATGTTATATATTATTCACTATTGGGTTAGTGTCTGCATGTAGCTTTTGTGAAAGGGAGTAGTGTTCACTTTAAACTGGAGAGCAGGTAAATGAAATTTTGAAGAAAGGCTGCATTGGCTAACTCAGACTGTTCATTGAGCAGATTTTGTGTGATTTGCTTTTATGTACATATACTTCAATCGCTTCCAGCAGATTGATAAAGCTACCCTTCCCAGCATGATGGAATACTTGTTCATGTGGTCCTCAGTGCTCGTTATACCTCCCGAGGAGATCACGAATGTAAAATTAGAGAGATTCGAGCGCGCACGGAGGCTTTCAGACAGTCGTTCTTCCAGTGAACCATACGCGACTGGAACAGAAAAGGGAGGTAATGACAGTGGCACGTGAAGTGCCCTCTGCCACACACCGTTGGGTGGCTTGCGGAGTATAAATGTAGATGTAGTAGATGTAGATTGTTAGTAGTAGTGCGCATGGCATGCCAATGTAACAGTCAATCTATACGCCGTACACAGCCACAGGCTCAGAATGTCAGTTTTCGACAAAATAGTTTTTTGAATAACTTCGGTATTAGAGTTTTTTGTAGAACAAAATTTGAATTGTTTGCAATTATGTACGCTGCAGTCATTTTAATGTTACACTAACTGACCAATAACGGCGCTACTAGGCGCGACGCGTATCTGTACGCAAGATTTCTTTTGTACATGCATCTTATATTGTGACTGTGTTTTAAAATCAGGCTCAAATGGATATTACCTGTGGTCATATGTAACCATAATTGTGTAAAATAAAACAAACAATTTCCACAACATGCACGTCCTTCAGCGCTGATCTACCAATCGTTTTTGCTGCACAATGGTTTCTCGTACGCAAATCGTACCTCGTACTGAGCCATTCATACAAGCATTGTGGCCAACGTACATACATTATAGTGTTATGGTAGGACCTGTATGATAAGTAATCATCTTATCAATTGTAGTTATACTTGGTTGACTTATGTATTGTGTGTTCATTGTAACATGGCACATTATATTCTACAGGATGGCTTATAAGAGGACTCCTGTGCAAATCCGACACTTTTGTAATTTCATTGAATCATAATAAGTTGCTGCCTGTTACCATTACCAGCCGGAGTGGCCGTGCGGTTCTAGGCGCTACAGTCTGGAACCGAGCGACCGCTACGGTCGCAGGTTCGAATCCTGCCTCGGGCATGGATGTGTGTGAGGTCCTTAGGTTAGTTAGGTTTAATTAGTTCTAAGTTCTAGGCGACTGATCACCTCAGAAGTTAAGTCGCATAGTGCTCAGAGCCAGCCTATTACCATCCAGCATGCAGGACGTGAGTAAATACTAAGGAGTTGTGAATGTGTTAGCGCACAATTAGGTGGAGACACCATTCCGATTTGATTCTGCGCCTCCCTTAACCTCTCACACTCCCACCCTATCCATCCACCAAGAAAGAGAGCGCAGAGTGACTAAAAGGCCTCCACCCTAAATTTCGTAAATACTCATTTCATTCAACTGGTCAGTCGCGAAACAGAAACGGCCTTGTGTACGTCGTTCATACAGCCCCTGATACGTCATAGCAGCGATTCTCGTGTTCCGTCTCTTGTTGTCACCAGGAGCCCCTTGATTGAGCATTCGCGGCAGGTCAATCGTTAATGAATGTGTTCGCTGAAAGAGCAACCTATAAAAAGAAGTGGGGGGAAGAGAGGGGAGGGACAAAAATGGAAACTTGGCTCTCTACACAATCGCCAATCTCTTCCGCCGTTGTCCATACCTCATCGCTGGAACAAATAGGTCATTCGACGGGCTTTGGTGCGGGTATCGACGGGGAATGACGACCGCTGTAAAAGTCACTACGCTCGGCCCAGATTTATTGCTTTAGTCGTAAATCTGCATTGTTGCCGTATTGAATATCACGCGATCTGAACACGAGAGAAAAAAAGCGCCTGCAGAGAGGGTGTGCAATTAAAATTTACGGTCTACGTTTTAAAGTACAAGGAAGCACAATGGCACTTAAAAAATCATCTCCACTTCGACACTTGCACACAGCGAAGTATAAAGACAGTTTCGTTACCGTAAAAAACGGTACGGTATTTCATTTATAAGCTCATATGCATTACTTTACTGGAACTACCAACATGCGATTATCATCTGCTCCAAACACATTAAAATTTTTTAAAGACAAAATGGTTCAAATGGCTCTGAGCACTATGGGACTTAACTTCTGAGGTCAACAGTCCCCAAGAACTTAGAACTACTTAAACCTAACTAACCTAAGGACATCACACACATCCATGTCCGAGGCAGGATTCGAACCTGTGACCGTAGCGGTCGCACGGTTAGAGACTGTAGCGCCTAGAACCGCTCGGCTACTCCAGCCGGCTTTGAAAGACATATCAAAACGAAAGTACTATTTTATGCTTGCACACTTTTTCAGTCCTCAGTGAATGGAGAAATTTCGTTGTATGTATAAAAGCTGCACTAGGTTTTCATTTATTATTCAGCAGCTGATTTCGGTCTACAATGGACTATCGTCAGGATTTATAAATCTTTTAAAAATTTGTTCTATTTTTTCTGAGATTCTAACTAAATATGCAAAGTTTCAGTTTTTCCTTTACTTGTAATTCGCCAATGTAATACCCTGTCACCTGTCCTACTCTTTCACTCTGACTTTATTTTGGACTTGTTTTTGTACTAGTGCACGGTCATACCTACTGATGACAGTTATATGTTTCACTGTATTAAATTCTTTGCTAATATTGTTAGTTATGTAAACTATCTGAGGAAAACATTGGCAAATATATTCGTGTATTTAATGGAGACTGAGTTTTTTTTACAAAACGTCAATAGTTGCAGAAAAACATATCAACTATAGGAGGTATACTGATTACAACCTGTCGTTGTACAGGGATAATGCAACGAACTTACAAGAATGCAACATACTTTAAAAATAGATGTATGTATGTGTGTGCGTGTTGTGTGTGTGTTCCACATTGCATTCTAAACCCCTGCACGGATTTCATTTCGTACACACATTCCTTACTGTGAGGCAACAATCGCTGTGGGTGCTGTGGAAGTAATAACTACCTACCTATCATAGTGCAGGACAGATGACGTCATAAATAACTGTATGCGTGAAAAACTGCCGCATCATGCAGGACGTGCTAATTTGTTACGTATTAGCTACTACCCTTATTCGCAATAAATTTCACGGACACGGCCCGCATATGCCGCTATATGCACTTGTAAAATTATATCACGTTATCAAACATAAATCAGGGGCTGTGACGTCATAAACACAGAGATGCGTAAGAAACTGAGGCTCTCTGCCTGACGTTTAAGTTTGTTACTTATTTGCTACTAACTGTATTCACAACATGTTCTGCATACGGGATCCAAATATGCCACTGAATGTACATACAAAATTATATTATTCTGTGACACGTAAACCATGAGCTGTGATGCGTGAAGGAATGACGCATCATGCATGAAATTTTCGTACATTTATTCATTGCTACAAAGACACTCCTAGAGCGGAGTCAACTTAAGGAAATCTCTGACATCTGGCAGCGCTTTTGACAGCTTTCAACTGCGAAGCGCAAGCGGCTGTTGTTGATTGTAATATAGAGCTACGAAGAGGCGTTGCCATAGAGACGTTTACCAAATCGCAATGTAACAGTATGCTGGTTATACACACGACAAGCAGCTGCGCCCAGAGTACGTAAAAGTATTTCATATTTCAAAGGTGTTTTCACGAATACATTTTTTTTATATTACGCAACAAAGGAAGATAATATTTTGTTTTCATTTCGAACAGGAAATTGGCAAAATGAATACCTAGGCAACGTCGCGTTTTTCAGCTAGATATGAAATAAATGTAATTAAAATAATTCAATACTGAATTGAAAGAACGTAGACGGAAGGCTTACCTATAATATACTTATTTCTGATGTCACTACACATGAATTTTCACATCATAAAGTAATAAACATTTATCCTTAGTTTCAAACTGTGAAGTGATGGGCTGAGTGAAAATTCTATTGCTATCCAAGGCCATACTATGAGCTATTCCCGAAATTCTTCTTTTGAGTTTTCCAAACGTGTACAGAAATATCATCGAAAAATTTCATGACATTATCTATGCTACAAGTACTGGCTGCTGAATAACGTTTGTGAAAAGAAGAGCGAGCAGCGCTCCATGTCGTCAAAAACCGTCATCACGACACGACTTCTTGTATTGTTCTATAAGTTGATCACATTCGTAATTCAGTTTTTAATGTTCTTTTACCGCCTAGTTGTCATACTATGGGACCTTAAGAAGCCCACTGCTATGTACAAGGATCGGCTTGAGCCAGTCAATGCAGCATGTCGCCATAACGGCAACATCCACTACATCAAAAAGGTCACCGTCAAAAATTACCAACGATGTTTCCCATAGCCACCTAGACAACTACCGTTACTTCATCACATCAATCTTCAATCTCTTGTGAAATCCGGCAAAGAACCTCTCTGGACTGTCTACGATCCATTTCTCTGTTTACATGTTCCACACATCTCTACTTCATTTTCATCTAACTCCTAAGTTTGCAGCCGGCCGAAGTGGCCGTGCGGTTAAAGGCGCTGCAGTCTGGAACCGCAAGACCGCTACGGTCGCAGGTTCGAATCCTGCCTCGGGCATGGATGTTTGTGATGTCCTTAGGTTAGTTAGGTTTAACTAGTTCTAAGTTCTAGGGGACTAATGACCTCAGCAGTTGAGTCCCATAGTGCTCAGAGCCATTTGAACCATTCCTAAGTTTGCAAATCATGTGTCTTCGCTAAGCCATATTCACTTATCTCCTACCTGTAATGCTAGGAACAAAGAAAAGCCCGCATCTATGTTCAGCGAGCCAATGCAACGTGTAGCCATACCGACAACTTCTTCAGCAGTGACCCAGTTCTCCGGGCAATAACCGGCCATCAGGAAGTTTCGACGTCACTGACGTATGCGCCAGTTCTTGTCTTCTACATTAATAAGCAATGTCGGAGGAGTTTCGAAGACCCTACGTCAGAGACAGACACATAACGGACCCGTAGATGGCCCTCGTATGTAGACAGGGTGCAATTAAATTCCCTTTACAGACTATGAGGACCAAAAATATTTAGCTTAGGAGCTCACGCAAAATACAACACGTGTTCAAATCTTCCACATTTTAGACGCCACTGACTAGGATATTACATACGTCATTTGCCGGTCTCCTTATGTCCTATGTCCACTACAGGTTTGTTTACGTGCCATACAGTTGAGTTGTGATGCCGCACCACCATGTTATTCAGTTGTGATCCGAGATCATTTGGACCAACAGTTTGGGCTAAAGTGGATAGGTCATGGTGGCTCGATCACTTGGATTGCACGTTCTCCCGTGTTTAACCCGGTAGCTTAATAACTGTCTGGTCAAATGAAATCCTTGATTTACCAGACCCCTGTGGCATCCGACAAACTTCTAATGGCTTGGGTTACGGCTGCGCCCGATGTTTGAGGATCACTGATATGTGTACCGGAAGATTGTACGAAAGCACTGTGTCTCTTTTGACTTCGTTGGTCGTTACATCGAGCCCCACTTCTAACTGGACCAAGATAACATGCTGCAGGACTCAGAGAGCAATGTCTGTTGGGGTATTTTGTGTGTCGCAGGAAAACGGTACATTGCCCGACATGCTAAAATTAACCGCCTTGTTCACCACTACGTGTCCCCAACCTCTATAAAGGGCATTTAGTTACACTCTTTATACATGCATGGGCAAACCACGGGCATGGCCAAGCTAGGGGCCACGCCTGATGTGTTCCTGCCTCTGGCGTGGGGTCGCACTTACTCCTCTGACGCAGCTATCATCAACTCAGCCAGGCTGATAAGCAATGACACTGCCTCGTAGCCTAGCCATTAGGTAGCCTATTCTCCGCCACCATCCCCTCGTGATCACCATGCTGGAGATCCTGTCTCCTGGTCCGAAGTATGAACTGATGCCCTCCCAGCTTCGCACTGGTGGGGTCCGATGACGCCAGACGCAGCACACCAGCCATCGCTCTGAATTTCTTTCCCCGGACGTCACCCGCCGTCTCCTTCTAGGGCTCCCTGGCTACGGCCAGATGTGCGTGTACACTTCCACACTTATTCAGACAGTGCCGGCCACTGAGAACGTGATTGTAGCTAAGACCATCTGCTACCAGCGTGCCTCGTCGAGAAGCGATCACACTAGCATGCCTGGGTTTTGGGTTCAATGATCATCGCCTGTCGTCTGCTTACTGAAAGCGTCCAGCACTACATATGTTTATGGTTAAGAAGAAAGAACTTTGGTAACACACGGCTGCCTTAATCGTCGACACCCCCATCCACTTCCATCAGACGACAACTCTCCCACTGCATTCTCCCCAACGCCTTTGCGTAGCAGTTCGTAACATGCATCTCTCCATTTCCTGTTGAGCAATACACCACGTTTCACTGGTATTCGTATTTAATATCCAAGCATTCTGTAAGTCAAACAAAAAAAAAAAAAAAAAAAAAAAAAAAAAAAAAAAAAAAAACACTGCTTATAAGTCTTGTTTCTCAGGAAATTATTTTAAATCTGTAGTGAATTTAGGAATACCGCTATAATCATATTAACTCCTCTGTTCGTCTCCTTTTCTGTACATGCAGTTCTTGCCTGCACATGTGTTAAATATAATAACTTATCAATGGTTTTGTTATTTTAGGAGGCCATGCTGAAAAGTAATTCCTCAGAATTTCTTTTGTTTGAAAACTCTTAAACCTTTTCAAACAAAATGTTATTAACATCCTACTTGATTATTCTTAATGTCTACATATATGCAGCCATCTGCCGCAAGAGGGCTCCTAACTGCAGCGCCTAAATTGGCGGTGTGCGACGTAACTATGTGAGTGGGAAATAACGTACTGTATCTAAGTTTCAAATTCGAAGGATCCATTTACACGGATCAACTTCTAGCTCTGCATAATAATGTCAAACCTCACACAAGCGCTGCAACATCTGCAACAATCAGACACTTACAGTTCACTGTCATCGCTGATCCATCATACAGTCCCGACTTGGCCACGTCAGGTTTTCATCTGTTTCCAAAACTTAAAGAATAGCTTTGAAGACTTTGATTATGATGAAGCGGTGCAAGCAGAGGTGAAACTGTCGCTCTGTCAATTAACATTTTGTAGTGATCGTATTAAGAAACTGGTTGACTGAAATGAGTTCGTCGTCAGGGTAACTACGTTGAGAGTGTGAAGAGATGAAGACTAAAGATGTAGAATGTCAATGCGTTTTTTTTTTTTTTAACAGTTCTCACATAAGAGTAGGGAGGAATTACTTTCAGCCCGGGTAATCGAAAAGTAAAAAGGAAGTATTGCTTTCTGCAACAGTTCTGTACAACGTGTCGCACTTATTCCCGCATGTCGTCGTATTATAGCAGACCGTGAAACATGGCAGCTCCATAGTTTATCTGCACAGATCTACGAACGGATAGAGCATTTCAGGCAGGGAAGAACTTCTCTATGTGATGGTGATGATAAACAGACGAATCATAAAGAACGAAAGCGCCAATACTTTACATATCAGTCATCGTTTAGCGTATTTCATCTTACACGACAGGATAAGTTTCTGGAAAGTGTATGCAAGGTGGGGACCGAAAAAATTTTCAGCGCAGCATAGCGCACAAGCATGGACATCTCTCTTAAACATCTGGTCCGCTATCATCGTGGGGGAGACGGATTTTTTCATCGACTCTTTACTGTAGACTAAACGTGGGTGCATCATCACGAACCGGAAAGTAAGGTTGCGAGCACAGTTTGAAAATGCCGATCATCACCAGAAGTTAATAAATTTAAACGTCAGCCATCAGCTGGTAAGATTATGTTACACTATTATGGGACGTGGAAGGTGTGGAAGTCGTTCATTTAACCGAAAGAGGCGAAACTGAACAGTGAGAAATATTATGATGTGTTCTGAGCTACACTGAAAGCTGCAATCTGATAAAAACGTCGCGGGAACTGCGAAAATGTGTCGTCCTCCAGCAAGATAACATTCTACTTCATTCTGCCAAAAGAACGGCTGCAACAACAAAGGAGTTGGTATTGGAACCTCTGGAAACCCGTCATACGGGTTCACGCGATTTCCTTATGTTTGGACAATTGAAGGAAGCGCTTAAGGAAAAATATTTGCAACCGATGCGTTACAGCTGCTACCAAAGTGCTTCCTTTCCGACGAAATCAAAAACTTTGTGAAACCTTGGACAAAGTGCGTCGAAATACAGAGAGGTTACATAGAAAAACAATGTATGTTTCAGTTTTCTATCAGTTGTATAAACATTCATATTCTCAAATGCCGCTTCACTTTTCAACTTCCCCTCGTATACCCTTTTCGATGTTTTGCTTACACATTATTTAAACCTACTACAATTGATATCTAGGCTCACCATCTAATTAGCTCTCTTACGTTCTATTATTTATTGTTGAAGCTTACCTGCACTAGAAAAAAATATATTACGTCACTTTTTCAAATTTCAGTAGACATTTAAATTTTCTCTGATCTTAGAGTAAGATGGAATTTATTGTACCGCTAACAACAGTACACTTTCTGTCAAAACCTCAGACACCCCTTTGAGAATTATATTGCTCCATTTTATAAATTACAGTGATATTAATAACTGATTCAAAATTTCGATAGATGCAAATTTATGAGTAGTAGACATATCATACGACTATGACTTGCAAGAACCGTGATATCATATTTCGTTCAATTTATTACTTGAAATACGTTGCCGTCTCTCTGTGGTTCTATCATGTTTATCAGATAAACAATCGTACGTTCCCCGAGAAGTCGCAGCGTGTTTTGTTTCGTCTACAGTTGTTTACCGATCTCAGAAGTAAACGACCGACCAACCTCGATTCCCCTGTAAAATGTAGTTTCTACGTAGCTATAGCGCGCAGCAGTAATTTCTGGGCCAATCGCGGTGGAATCTCTGCTGTTAATGCAACATTGATCGTTTCATTTCCACGTCGGAGCTATTTATTCAGTGCTACTTCCAAAACAATTTACCGCCCGAATCAGCGACCGCATCGACCGTGCCATTAAACATGCAAGAGCACTTCAGTGTACTTGTTGAAAAGGCCAGCCGCACAATATTCCGCCAATTTCCACTGCTGCGGCTCCCACCAAAACTGGGGGATGTAGCTTACGAGGCTCTAGATGTTGCCTTGTTCCCACACTAAATCTGATAACACGTTGTCAGTGGGTATTTAACAACGGACAGGATTGCTTTAACGAACTCATCTTTCATCTATTGTTACGCATAATTTTTAGGATCCAATATCGCCGTAGGAAGCTGCAGTACTTGCCTCACATCCATTTCGATAAATAGGGCGAATATCGGTCATTTTATCGTAAATGCAATCTCTGTGCTACACCCTAAGGAATAAGAGAGTATTTAGGTAGGTCTGGGATAATCAAAATGCTTCTTTTTGTTGAGTAACTTTAAATTTCTCTTAATTACTCGCACATTACAGTGAAAGTCGGAAAAAGGTTGCACACATTAGTGTGTGAAAAATGTTTTTTCGTATTACAATTATATTTTAATTGACAGTTTTGCAAACAATATGGTTACTACATAACAGTCTGAAAAGCGTGATATGAAATAAAAACTGTAATTCGCATGTAATCAAAAACCTGTGAAGCTGTGGAGTAAGGATGAGTATCTATTGAGACTAATAGTTATAAAATGATATGTGTACAATTATAATTTTGATTACAAGAAGAATATCGATATAGTCAGTATATAATAAGAAAAATAAACGCTAAATATAACTTACCTATTACGTAATTCTTGTGAATAGGGTAAGATAAAACATGTGAAACTTCTTAAAATATGTTAATAAAAGGAAATTATAAATAACAGTGACCACAAGTATGTTAAGAATATCAGTACCACGAAAAAAATTCATTTCAACGCAGCACACCCTCGAATTATTCAAGGCAGTCCTCTGTTCGTAATTCAATATACTTAACATCACTGCTTGGGCAGCATTATTTCCGTTTCTAAACGTTCAACAAACATTAATTACACAGTTCCGTCAGACTTAAACAGTTCGCTCTTTGATTTACATTTCTTACCTTGATGATTTTGACTTCAGTTGAATAGAGCACTACTTTGTTTTCATTGGTGATATTAACTTCTTTGAGAATGGATTTATTTCTTGATTTCAAAAAGAATAACGTGTGCATCATTGTGGTTTTTGTGCAAATGCTTGTGCCGCTTGGCACCGGAGAGATCTAATTTCAAATGTCTGATAATTTTCCTCGATAAACACATGGCAATCTATTCGAGGAATTGCACGAATTCTTAGCGCTTTTATTTCTTCGTTTGCATTACACTAATCTGATAACCGGTTCCAAATAACCAAGGAATACATTACTAGGTAACTGTATGTCAAGGGTGATTGATAAGCTGTTCTGTGCTTTGTGGTGTGTAAAAATCCTTTGTTACCTCGAAAAATTAACAACGTAGCTGTTGCATATTTTTTTCAGCTGAGCAGAAGAATGGTAAGCAAACGTACACTTTCATCTCTGCGGGGGACCGATGACCGTAGCAGTCTGGTCCCTTTAATCCCAGAAACCAACCAACAATGTCTGCGGTACAGGGCTCCGTCAGGCTCAAATGTGGCCGGTGGCTGCCCAAAGATCATTTTGTTCCCTGTTGTTCTCAGAACGTTAAAACCATACGACAGACAAAACTGATTTTATAAGCTTTGATATGGTAATATAAGTGGAATAACGACCTTAATTTTTAATATAGAATTTGTCAAGATATTAAATTTATGCAACGATATGACCACCTTGAGTTGTGGTAACAATCATCTTCAGATTATAGTGTTATTACCGTGTTTAATTCGTCACATGTCGTAGCGTCAAGTACTGAGTCATTAAAACTCATTTTGCCGGCCGCTGGTGGCCGAGCGGTTCTGGCGCTACAGTCTCGAACCGCGCGACCGCTACGGTCGCAGGTTCGAATCCTGCCTCGGGCATGGATGTGTGTGTTGTCCTTAGGTTAGTTAGGTTTAAGTAGTTCTAAGTTCTAGGGGACTTATGACCTCAGCAGTTGAGTCCCATAGTGCTCAGAGCCATTAGAACCATTTTTTGAAACTCATTTTCATCAAGAATATGCAACTACAGCAGAAATAATTGCGCTCCGCAAAGAGAGAGCACACTCATGCCACCTTTATCTATTTATTCTGGTATACCTCTCAATATGTCAGTGCAGGAGCAATGCTGATTCCAATAAAGTAATAAAAGTTACGCCGTATAACGGCGACAGGGCTTGCGTGTTACTTCTCCGTCGGTTACTTACGAAGTTTCCTGCCGAGTGGGAGCCGTGGAGTGCCGCCTCTGGCCCACGTCATGGTCGGGTTCGTGTGAAAATTTCTGGACACATTTCTGGACAAAAAGGGATCCTTCCTTCCTCACATTTAGGGGCGATAGTACGGCGTCCTACCTTGATGTGACGTGTCTGAGGTGCGTTCCCACGCAATGGCACTGCAGAAACTTGGCACCTTGCATAGCCATTTCAGGTTTCAAACGTTTACAGCATGCTCTTTTGTGTTTTAGTTGGCGTGGTCGCTTTTACAAATATTCACTAGAGCGGGGGAATTCGAAAGGGTAGTCTTCGCTCGTACGTAGGACCATCAAGGGTCACGGGCCTTGATCGGCCGAACGCAGTTCTGGAGTGCTATCTTCTGCAGCACGCCAGAGGAGAGTGGGCGTTCGAAACAGAAATTTCTTTTCGTTTTATAGAACGATAACCAACCACGTGTTTTCACAGACCGATAGTACTTTCGGCGAGAACCTTTGTTCCACGGGAAATCCTAGAGCCTAAAAGAAACAATTTTTCTATTAACTCTCTCGCGCGCTCTTTGCGGAAACACCTCTGCCACGGACGATGGGGCAGACTCTAGGTTCAGACTTAGACGTTGATAGACGCTTCTACCTCTGGCTGGTGCTCCAGAGAGTCGGTTGCTGAACGTCGCCTCGGTGAAGTTGTACGAATGTTGTTTCGCGTCACTGTATCTAGGATGGAAGAGATCAGGCATAAGATGATCTTTAGGATCGTAATGACAACGTCTGATTTCCTTAGCACCGTTTCTTGCTGATTTTGTTTCTTATCCATTTAATATCTTTCCGCGGTTCAATAGTGGATTTTTAAAGTGGCGAATTTTGTGTTCCCACATCTTGCTCATTACAGTATGAAATGCAAATTTTTAGGTTCTTTCGTGCTTGATTACAACCAGATGGTACGTCGCCAGACTCATACATTCTACTCACCAATGTGAATAGTCGTTTTGTTGTCACTTCCCCAAATGATTTTAGCAATTCTGATGGAATGTTATCCATCTCTTCTGCCTTATTTGATCTTAATTCCTCCAAAGGTCTCTGATTCTAAAACTGGATTCCCCGTCGTTTCTAAATCGACTCCTGTTTCTTCTTCTATCATATCAGGCAAATCTCCCCCTCATAGAGGTTTTCAATGTATTCTTTCCACCTATCCGCTCTCTCCTTTGCATTTAAGAGTGGAATTCCCGTTGTACTCTTAATGTTACCAGACTTCCTTTTCATTTCACCGAAGGTAGTTTTGACTTTCCTAGATGCTGAGTCAATCCTCCCGCCAGGCATTTCGTTTTCGATTTTCTCACATTTTTCGATTTCTTCACATTTTTCGTGCAGCCATTTCGTCTTAGCTTCCCTTCACTTCCTACTTACTTGATTTTTTGGGGACTTCTATTTCTGTGTTCTGAATTTCCCTGAACAATTTTGTACTTCCTTCTTTCATCGATCAATTGAAGTATTTTTTTCTGTTAGCCATGGTTTCTTTGCAGTTGCCTTCTTTGTACCTATATTTTTGTATCCAACTTCTTTGATTGCCGTTTCCAGAGATGTCCATTCCTCTTCAGCTGTATTGCCCAACGAGCTATTCCTCATTGCTGTATCTACGGCCTTAGAGAACTTCATGTGTGTCTCGTCATTCCTTAGTGTTTCCGTATCCCACTTCTTTGCATATTGATTCTTCTTGACTAATCTCTTAAACTTCACTCTGCTCTTCATCGCTACTAAATTCTGATCTGAATATATATCTGCTCCTGAGTAAGTCTTGCAATCCAGTATCTGATTTCGGAATTTCTGCCTTACCATAACGTCATCTAACTGAAATCCTCCAGTATCACCTGGCTTTTTCCAAGTATACCTCCTTCTCTTGTGATTTTTGAACAGAGTATTCGCTATTACTGGCATAAATTTATTACTGAACTCAATCTTTCTCATTCCTGGTCCCAAGCCCATGTTCTCCTGTATCTACACTCCTGGAAATGGAAATAAGAACACATTGACACCGGTGTGTCAGACCCACCATACTTGCTCCGGACACTGCGAGAGGGCTGTACAAGCAATGATCACACGCACGGCACAGCGGACACACCAGGAACCGCGGTGTTGGCCGTCGAATGGCGCTAGCTGCGCAGCATTTGTGCACCGCCGCCGTCAGTGTCAGCCAGTTTGCCGTGGCATACGGAGCTCCATCGCAGTCTTTAACACTGGTAGCATGCCGTGACAGCGTGGACGTGAACCGTATGTGCAGTTGACGGACTTTGAGCGAGGGCGTATAGTGGGCATGCGGGAGGCCGGGTGGACGTACCGCCGAATTGCTCAACACGTGGGGCGTGAGGTCTCCACAGTACATCGATGTTGTCGCCAGTGGTCGGCGGAAGGTGCACGTGCCCGTCGACCTGGGACCGGACCGCAGCGACGCACGGATGCACGCCAAGACCGTAGGATCCTACGCAGTGCCGTAGGGGACCGCACCGCCACTTCCCAGCAAATTAGGGACACTGTTGCTCCTGGGGTATCGGCGAGGACCATTCGCAACCGTCTCCATGAAGCTGGGCTACGGTCCCGCACACCGTTAGGCCGTCTTCTGCTCACGCCCCAACATCGTGCAGCCCGCCTCCAGTGGTGTCGCGACAGGCGTGAATGGAGGGACGAATGGAGACGTGTCGTCTTCAGCGATGAGAGTCGCTTCTGCCTTGGTGCCAATGATGGTCGTATGCGTGTTTGGCGCCGTGCAGGTGAGCGCCACAATCAGGACTGCATACGACTGAGGCACACAGGGCCAACACCCGGCATCATGGTGTGGGGAGCGATCTCCTACACTGGCCGTACACCACTGGTGATCGTCGAGGGGACACTGAATAGTGCACGGTACATCCAAACCGTCATCGAACCCATCGTTCTACCATTCCTAGACCGGCAAGGGAACTTGCGGTTCCAACAGGACAATGCACGTCCGCATGTATCCCGTGCCACCCAACGTGCTCTAAAAGGTGTAAGTCAACTACCCTGGCCAGCACGATCTCCGGATCTGTCCCCCATTGAGCATGTTTGGGACTGGATGAAGCGTCGTCTCACGCGGTCTGCACGTCCAGCACGAACGCTGGTCCAACTGAGGCGCCAGGTGGAAATGGCATGGCAAGCCGTTCCACAGGACTACATCCAGCATCTCTACGATCGTCTCCATGGGAGAATAGCAGCCTGCATTGCTGCGAAAGGTGGATATACACTGTACTAGTGCCGACATTGTGCATGTTATGTTGCCTGTGTCTATGTGCCTGTGGTTCTGTCAGTGTGATCATGTGATGTATCTGACCCCAGGAATGTGTCAATAAAGTTTCCCCTTCCTGGGACAATGAATTCACGGTGTTCTTATTTCAATTTCCAGGAGTGTATTTCTTCTACTCCTTCCACCACAACTGCATCCCAGTCCCCCATGAAAATTAGAAAGTCCTTTTACGTACTGTATTACCTTTTTTTAAATATCATAGTATACTTACTTTACGTCGTCATCTTCAACTTGTGACCTCAGCATGCATTCCTGAACTATAGTTGTCGGTGTTCGTTTGCTGTCGATTCTGATCAGAATAACACTACTGCTGAACTGTTCCCAGTAACACGATCTCTGCCCTACCTTCGTATTCACAACGAATCCTACTCCCCTTATACAATTTTCTGCTGCTGTTGATATTACCCTATACTAATCCGACCATAATTCCTTATCTTCCTTCACTTCACTGAAAGAGCCTTTGCCTTTCTCTTTTTATGTTTTCTAGCTTCTGTACCACGTTCAAGCTTCTGACACTCCTCGCCCCGACTCGTAGGACGTTATCCTGCCGTTGCTTATTCAATGTGTTTTTCATGGTCATCTGCCTCTTGGCAGTTTCCTCCCAGAGATCCGAGTGGGAGACTATGGCTCTAATGGCTCTGAGCACTATGGGACTTAACAGGTGGGAGACTATTCCGGAATATTTTGCCAATGGAGAGATCATCTGACACTTTTTCGAGTACATGCGGCACGTCCTGTGGATACATGTTGTATCTCTTAATGCAGTGATTTCTATTGCCTTCTGCGTCCGCATGCTGTTGTTCATTGCCAATTCTTCCGCCTTTACGGGCATTTTCTCATCTCAAGTACAAGAGAGTGCCCTGAACCTCTGTGCACTCCTCCACCCTCTTTGACGATGCTGTTGGCAGAATGAGGGTGACTCATGCCGGAAGTTTTCGGACGCCAATTCTGAATATTATTCGAAATTTAAGCGGTGGTTGTTTTCGAACCAGGAACCGATGACGTTTTATTAGTTTCATCATTGGTCAAACGACAGATTTGCCTTGGTACATCAGTCAACTAAGGAAGACGCACAAGTAGATTAAGTGTAGTCAGCGCTCAACAGACTTTCACTAGGAAACCAGCTCATGCAAAAAAAGTTGAAAGTGTGAGGAAAATTATGTTGTTAGGTAGTAGCCATGGAAGAGTTGTGGACCAGATCTTGCAGGAAAAATTAGGTGACAGGTATCAGGTCACAAGTATTTTGAAGCCCAGTGCATGTCTTAGCCAAGTGATAGAGGATGTAGGATCATTGTACAAGGGTTTTAAAAATGTTGTGGTAGTGGGTGGAGCGAGAAACACTGTTGATAGGGATCAAGGCTACAATATTAAGTGTGACCTGGTAAAAATAGCATCGGCTACAAACCATAGAAATGTTGGCTTGGTTCCCGCTTTCATGCAGTATGATCGGACCCAATTGAACCGCTCTGTCAGGAGGGTCAATATGGAGCTAGATCAGCTGTTTTGGGCAGCTACTCTGTGAGGAATAGGGTTGGTTTCTGTTGATGGTATTGGTAGGTAGGACTTCACAAGACATGACCTGCATCTCAGTAGGAAAGGGAAGGGTAAACTGGCTGGGATGGTAGCATATAGTCACAGGTATGGGAATGGTAAATGTAGGTGGATATAAGCTTTCAGCACATGTAAGTAGAAACTCAATGGAGAGAGGAGGAGTTGTATATATGTTAAAATCTGTTATGGTGTGAAAAATTTGGAAACTAAATAATTTTGTGTAGGTAAACATGTAGAAACATCTGAGTGTGAGCTTAAACTAGATAGTGGCACTTTTGTAATTGTACCCATGTACAGGTCCCCATTGGGAAATTTTCAACTATTGATAAACTTGGATTATGTGTTGTGCTATCTGTCAGACAGCAAGCAAAATATTGATCGTGGGGATTTCAATGTAGATTTTCTGAAAGAGTCTGATAGAAAGCTTGACCTTCATGTATTACTTGGTTCTTTCAATTTGACATCAGTTATTGATTTTCTTACTCAGGTGGTACACGAAAGCACCACGCTAATGGACAATGTTTTCATAGACCAAGATACAGATAATCAAATAAAAACTTTTCCTGTTAACAATGGTCTGTCTGATCATGATGCACAGCCAGTTGCAGCATATGATATAGCTCCATACAGTAATGCAAAAAAGTCCTCCAAATTAGTGCATTCAGTTAAAGATTTAACAGTTCAATATTTTAGGGAAAATTTGCAACAATTAGATTGGGATGAGGTGTACAGGGAATATGATGCTAATTTCAAAATCAATCTATTTCATGATACCTTTGTGAATATATTTGAAAACTATTTCCCTAAGAAAACAGTTAAATATCATTGTAAGAAAGCACGTAAAAAGCCTTGGATTACTAAAGGGATAAAAATATCTTGTCAACAGACAAGGGAAATGTATGTTATAGCTAGGAGGAGTAATGATCCCAAAATAGTGAAACATTATAAATCTACTGCAATGTATCAAACAAAGTTATTAAAAAGTACAGAAGTATGTCCATTATGTCTAAGATTAGAAAATCTGATAGTAAAATTAAAACAATTTGTAATATTGTTAAAAGAGGAAAAGGCTCAAAAATGTTCAAATGGCTCTGAGCACTATGGGACTTAACATCTATGGTCATCAGTCCCCTAGAGCTTAGAAAGACTTAAACCTAACTAACCTAAGGACATCACACAACACCCAGTCATCACGAGGCAGAGAAAATCCCTGACCCCGCTGGGAATCGAACCCGGAAACCTGGGCGTGGGAAGCGAGAACGCTACCGCACGACCACGAGCGAGGAACAGGGCAACTGAGAGCACAGGAACACTGTATTTCTATCAAACACAATGAAAAGGTTGTTAACAAGAAGTCAGAAGTAGAAAACATTTTAATAATAAATTCTTAAGTGTTGTAGAGAAAATAGGATCCAGCTATTCATTAGAAAATGCAAGGGAGAGTAAGGAACAGGCAGTACATATGCAATTTGATAAAATTAAAATTCAACACAAGAAGTAAGTAGAATTCTCAGCCACATGTGTAGTAGCTCACAGAAACAGGGTATTTTTCCAGCTAGACTAAAATATGCTATTGTTAAACTATTGCATAAAAATGGGCATAGGTGTAATGCTAACAACACCCAATCTCACTTCTCACAGCTTTATCCTAAATTCTTTAAAAAATAATGTATTCAAGAGTAGCATCACATATTTGTAAAATTGAGGTACTATCAAAATTTGGTTTTCAGAAAGGCTTCTCAACTGAAAATGCTGTATATACTTTCACTGATCAAATATTAAATGCATTGAATAACCGAACATCACCCATTGGGACATTTTGTGATCTCTCAAAGACTTTTGGTTGTGTGAATCATGAAATTCTTCTACATAAGCTTACGTTTTGTGGTGTGAGTGGGACAGTGCAAAAATGGATTCATTCATACTTAACTGGAAGAACGCAGAAGGTTGAAATTAACGGTACAGATAGTCTGCAGAAATCAGCAGAGTCCTCTAAGTGGGGAGGTATCAAGAATGGTGTACCACAGGGTTCAGTCTTGGTTCCCTTATTGTTCTGAGTATATATTAACGACTTGCTACTATAATTCATTAAGATGCAAAGCTAGATCTTTCAAATGGTTCAAATGGCTCTGAGCACTATGGGACTCAACTGCTGTGGTCATCAGTCCCCTAGAACTTAGAACTACTTAAACCTAACTAACCTAAGGACATCACACACATCCATGCCCGAGGCAGGATTCGAACCTGCGACTGTAGCAGTCGCACGGTTTCGGACTGTGCGCCTAGAACCGCGAGACCACCGCGGCCGGTGCTAGATCTTTTTTACTGATGATACAAGTGTAGTAATCACACCCCACAAGCAAGAAGCAGCTGTGGAAATTGTAAATAATGTTTTCCAGAAAATAATTAAGTGGTTCTCTGCTAATGGACTCTCACTAAATTTTGAGAAAACACAGTTTATACAATTCTGTACAGTAAATGGCATAACACCATTGATAAATATAGACTATAAACAGAAGACTGTTGCTAAGGAAGCATACTCAAAATTTCTCGGTGTGTGCACTGATGAGAAATTGAATTGGAAGAAACACATCGATGATCTGCTGAAACGGTTAGGTTCAGCTACTTATGCAGTTAGGGTTATTGCAAATTTTGGTGATCAACATATCGGTAAATTAGCCCACTGTACCTATTAACATTCACTGCTTTCGTTTGCTATCATGTTTTGGGGCAATTTAGCATTAAGAAAGAAAGTATTCATTGCACAAAAGCGTGTAATCCCAGAAATAGCTGGCGCCCACCCAAGATCACCTTGCAGGCATTTATTTAAGGAATTCGGGATATTTCCAGTACCTTCGCAATACATGTATTTACTTATGAAATTCAATACAAAAATAACAGCGAAGTGCATAGCTACTACTCTAGAAGAAAGAATGATCATCACTATCCTGGATTAAATCTCATTTTGGCCCAGGAAAGGGTGTTTGCTGCCACAAAAATCTTTGGTCATTTGCCAAATAGTATCAAAAGTCAGACAGGTAGCATACCAGCATTTAAAAGCAAATTAAAATAATTTCTCAATGACAACTCCTCCCACTCAACAGATGAATTCTTAGATATGAAGTAGTAACTGTAAGAAAAATAAAAAATAAAACGTACAAAAATTTATTAATTATTTTATATAAAGAAAACTTATGATAAGGTTGATTCCACATCATAACAAAGTGTCGTAGTCATGATTTGTGGAACAAGGATTAATGTGTGTATGCATGTACTAATAAAAGGTGCTCTCCCTAGACAACAGGTGCATCTAGTGCACACATGTAAAATTAATATCTGATGTTAGGTGGTAGCATCATGACGTGCACTGTAACAGGTTTGGATGATACTCTGCGCACTGTCCCCAAGATAGTCGAGAAATGCTATTCAAGTCTGTCCCTGTCTCCTACGTTAGCCCTCCAGTTTGTGACGAGAGTTATTGGGACACGGCAGTGCATGTTTTAAATTATCATGAGTACTGTCAATTGGATTCATGCTAAAAAAGATTGCAGGCTGTGGTTTTGGATACGTCATTCTTCTCGGTGGAAGATATTGATTGGATGGACGGGGTGTGTGGGTGCCTTATCGTATTGGAAAATGAAACCATCGCAGAAGACCTGAATTTAGGGCTGGCCAAGAGGGCGGACGATTCTGTCTAGATCGTTCACAGCCACCATGTTAGCCTCCACAGCGCTGATAAGCGTCCGAAATCTGTATGTGAAACTGGCCCAAAACATGACTCTCCAACGTCACTGATGAATCCATGGTACGGCATACCTGAAACATGCTCTGTTACCTCACTGCCTCCGAACCGTACTACCATGATATCAGCTGCTGTTGAAGGGAAATGGATGCCACTAATCCTATTTCAGAACTACATCCAAACTTACACATTGATCTTTGGCTGGATCGACGTAGCTTCTCCGGACAACCTTCAAGAAAGATCATATTACCTAGAGGCATCAACGAGCCATAGTTTGTAAGCAGAACAACGCGACACTCGTTGTTTCTTTCCTTTAAGTGACTGGGCCTTGTATCAGACATATGGTAATTAGTCATCCTCCAAATTGAGAATCCAATGACTACTAAATGAGACAAGTCACAAATACTTCAGTATATTCCGATAAAGACATTCATATAGCAATTAACATACAATGGGTATATTAATATTATAAATCGTTGGCAAATCTGACAAAGGGGTTTGAGGAGAAAGATTCTAATAAAGGTGGAAGTGAAATAATCGCAACCACAAAGTTACACTGTGATTGTCGTCATGTTAATTGAAAATACAGATAGTAATACAGAAGGAAATACGCTGCACATGTGGAAGGAGTTGAAAGCAGATTGCTCACTGAATCTAAGTGCAACACTTCATAGTAAACCTTGAAGTGATTGGAATGCTATAAAAGACTAAATTATCTACACATCGTCTCGCGGGTGCAGCCGGATTTCACCATAGTAAGTTGCAGGTGGAGGCGGATGTGGCTGCGGAATTAGTCGTTAGCGGCACCAACGACCCTCACCAATAGCAAAGTGCAAATCAGCCCGAAATTTCTCTCAGTCCCTCGATACACCAGCTCTGGTGGCAACAGGCCAGCGGCGTTAGTGTCAAGTTAAGGAGGCTATCAAAGACTAAGATTCTCAGTGTTCATGGGCAGTTATGAAGTCAATAGGTGGAGTGATTTCTAATCGAATGCTAACTAAAACTAAATTTTCTGTCTCTTACTGTATACAGACTGGCTGGGCCTCAGATCTTCTGCCAACCAGTAAAAATGCTCCTTAGAACACACTAGATCCCTTGTCGGGCTGGCCTCCAGTTTGTTAACTAGTAGCGTCCAATCTACCATTTTTTGTGAACTCATACGTCCAACCGTGTCTCACGCTTTCAAAAGCCCAAAAACTGTTGTTCCCCATTACATTTTCGAGATGTTTATCTGTGGCGTCCCATGCCTACCAGAGGAAAACTCCAGTTTCCTACTTTGATGCACAATCGTGCCGTCTCCTATAAAAAATCCTTCAAATTAAACTCTTGAGCTGTAAACATTAGCAACAGAGGGCTGTTTTACGTGAGATCCTGTGTTTCTCCACAGTGCTCCGGGCTCCCTAGTGCAGCATTGCTAAAGACTGTCCGGTGACTCATGCGGGCTATTCACCTGCACTTCTCTGGTGCATCCTTCCATAAAATGGCTCCTAGTGTGTCAGCCTGCTTTACTCCCCTGGCAGCCTGGGTGCGTCTTCACTGTCCCAACTATGCTTTGAATGTCCTATCTATTATATTAGGAATGCAAATGCGAATACAGAGTGAACGAATGGTAAGGTTACATTAATCAGATACCAAGAATCACTAGTAACATATGTTTCAAATTATCACAAGAATGCTCAAGTGGATTCATGCGAGCAGAGATTGCAGGCGCATTTGGATACGCAATTACCTTCTTTGTACCTATGTTTTTCCAGCCGACTTCTGTGATTGCCCTTTTCAGAAATATCCATTCCTGAGCCATTCCTCATAGCTGCATCTACAGCCTTGGAGAACTTCATGCGTGTCTCGTCATTCCTTAGTACTTCCGTATTCCACTTCTTTCACTGAGATTTTACATAAGTCGTGGCACTGTTTCAGGAGAAACGGTAGCATAACATCAACTGTTAATTCCTAGTGTTGTTAAAGTAAGATTAAGTAGTGAGTAAGCCAAGGAACCGATGACCTTTGGTCCCATAAGCACTTACCAGAAATTTCCAAAATCTTAACAGGTGCTCGATCGTGTTAAAAGATCCAGTCACCATCCCCGAATTGCTCTTCAACAGTGGGAAGCAATAAGGTGCTTAAAACATCCATGTAGACCTGTGATGTGCTAGTACCATGCTAAACAACAAGGGGTGCGAGAAACCTCCATGAAAAACACGACCACACCATAACACCACCGCCTCCGAATTTTACTGGTGGCACTACACGCGCTGGCAGATGACATTCACGAGTGATTCACCATACCCACACCCTGCCATCGGATCTCCACAATGTGTGCCGTGATTTGTCACTCCACACAACGCTTTTCCATTGTTCAGTCGTCCAATGTCTACGCTCCTTACACCAAGCAAGGCGTCGTTTGGCATTTACCGGCGTGTTGTGTGGCTTATAACCAGCCGGTCGACCATGAAATCCAAGTTATCTCACGTCCCGCCTAACTCTCATAGTACTGATGCAGTTTGGAATTCCTTTGTGATGGTCTGGATAGATGTCTGCCTATTACACATTACGACCCTCTTGAACCGTTGGAGGTCTCTGTCAGTCAACAGACGAGGTCGGCCTGTACGCTTTTGTGTTGTATGTGTCCCTTCACGCGTCCACTTCACTATGACACCTGAAACAGCGGACCTAGGGATGTTTAGGAGTGTGTAAATCTCGCCTACAGACGCATGCCACAAGTGACACCCAATCACAATCTAATGATTGCTGACGTCCCTGATATGCAGTACGTTGCAGTATGTGCCACCACAATGCACCTAATATGAAAAACGTATGTTTTTGGGGTGGGGGGTGGATACTTTTCATCGCCGGCCGTTGTGGCCGTGCGGTTCTAGGCACTACAGTCTCGAACCGGGCGACCGCTACGGTCGCAGGTTCGAATCCTGCCTCTGGTATGGATGTGTGTGATGTCCTTAGGTTAATTAGGTTTAAGTAGTTGTAAGTTCTAGGCGATTGATGACTTCAGAAGTTAAGTCGCATAGTGATCAGAGCCATTTGAACCATTTGATACTTTTCATCACATAGTACCTGTTTAATTTTGTAACTTGAGTATTGCCTGAACTACAGATTTTTCTTAACACAGAGTTGTAGAGTATGTTATAGTAACTTAAAACAGTAATTATTATATTCAGTAGTAGGTGTGACGAAGACAACAATCAAGCTATGACAACAGAGCCAACTATAAACAGTGCTGTACTTCGTGCCGTCAGAGTTAGTAACTGCTGTAGTGTTACAAGTCTTACCACCGGTATAGACTTAGTCGACTCGACCACATTCCGTAGTTTCGAAGAACTTTGGAGGTGGCAGAAGTGTCTGTCTGTTGATCTTCTTTTCATCGTCAGGGAAAAGAGCAGTTCTGCGGAAACAAGCACGAGGAGATCCAACAGCTCCGTCAGTCAATACCAAACCGAGTAATTGTCCGCATAAGTGCCAGAGGTGGACCAACACGTTACTAAATTGCTCACTTTCTGAAGATCTTTTTCTTGAATAAATCTAACAGTTTTTCTAAAACTGAAATCAATTTTTTTTGTACTTGTGCATCACATATGAAGTTGAACCTGTTCTGTCCATCTTTACTTACGAACAGGTGTGTTTTGGAGGGGGCCACTTTAAGCAAAACACAATTCTTTTTTTCATTTTATTCCCCAAATATGTTTCGCTGAAGTTTCAGTATCATCAGCAGGTTTGTTGTTACCTTGTAGACCACAGGAAAAAAATTTTTACAACTTTTACACATATGTATTTCAATATTTAAGGCAATACTTACATATTTGGAAGACAGGCAAAATTTTTTATAAATGCTTGTTACGAAGTGATATGGATTTCTTGGAGTTTATGTAATTTAATACAGTTTTCTTGTTTCGTAGTATGTCATCTGCAACCATACTGAACTTAATGTAGAACAGCAATTTGCATCGAAAATTTAAGACTGGGCATGTTATAGTTATGATTACCATTAACTAATACTATGAGGACGATTTTGTGTGTGTGAATGCGTGCTGTGTCCGTGTGTGTGTCCGTGTCCGTGTCCGTGTGTGTGTGTGTGTGTGTGTGTGTGTGTGTGTGTGCGTGTGCGTGTGTGAGTGTGTGTGTGTGTGTTTGTTCATGTTTGTTTGCAATACGTTTGACTTACTTTTGCTGGTTTCCCCATTTTTCCTTTGTGGAGGCCAGCTCTAAATATGTCTTCATGTTACTGGCTACAAAAAATAGAAACAAGATGGCGGACAGCTGAAAAGTTGAATTTTTTGTGGGCAGGAGTTTTGAAACTCTGTGGAGTGTATCTGTAAATGTGTGTGTGTGTGTGTGTGTGTGTGTGTTTGTGTGTGTGTGTTTGTGTGTGTGTGTGCTCGCGTTCATGAGTCCGTGAATGCGTGAGTACGTGTTTGTGTTGTAGAAGGCAAACAAACCACACATACTACGAACGCAAGGTCAAGCTTACTCACATACAGTTAACTTACTTAGAAATAACTCTGCCAGAAAAAAGGACCTAAATACAACAACAACACACATTACACACAAGACAGTAGAATGTCTTATTATAGAAAGTGAGTACATAATAACATATAATACACGAAAGAACTTGTGAAACGAACTTAAGCGCACATGAACCAGTCAGTTAGTTGCAGAAGAAACAAGCTACATAATGAAGGGATGTAAAAACGCGCATTGACGGGAACAAATCCTATAGCGTAAAAAATTTCCTGGAAAATAATGAACAAAACTTAAAAACGAGGCTCTCATCAGAAGATTAGACAAGCTCAACTCCACGATAGAAGTAAAACAGGAGAAATACAAAAAGAAAACCTTAAAATTTCTAAAAGACAACATAAGAAAGACAACCAGTCACTCCACACAAAGATACCAGAAAAATACCCAACACGTGTAAAAAATATCTCACACATATTCAGAAAATAAAAGGTGAAAACAAAAGAACGCCAAAGCACCTATACTGAACAGCCTACTAATGCTCCACAAAGAGGACACTGTGATACTTCTGGTGGTAAATTTCAGAAGTGCGTCCATATATCCCCTAGCCACAGAAATACACACATACTTACAGAAACATTATGTACACAAACTACAGAAGCATACAAAACACCGAAGGCCTGCTACAAAAATCAAAGACATCAATATACCAATAACTGTCATAATCTCATCATTCGACATCACATCCAGTTACCTAAATATCCTCATCACTGAAATCATAAACATCATCGAACTGCTATTAGAACAACAGACTCTCATTCCCAGAAACCACATAAGAGAAATAGCTTGCATGCTAAACTGATCACTGATCAAATTTATTTCTCATTTGACAACCAGTTCTACTCACACAAGTGGTGAATTAAGAGGTCGAGTATTAGCAAGTTCATCTCTTGATATTGCACTTCGTGATACTTTTTACGTAGTAAGTAGGATTGACTGCCCATGGGGTCACCAGTCAGTGGACTCCTAGCCACCACCTGCCTCAGTCACACTGAAAACAAAATTTTAAACAATAATAAGACTCAAAAAATAGAGGAGAGTATACTAGTATAACTACGTTGATGACGGCATATGTCTTCTAGCTGGAGCAGCCTTCCCATCCAGCAACTCCACTGGAACCCTTATGGTACCACTTTCCTAGAGAGGCACGGAAACCAAAAGGTATATATAATCTTCAATAGTAATTAACACCTCACCACGAACCACAAATTGTTGTGGCTGAGAAGCAGGAAACATGGAATGGTTGGCCAATTTAATTGAACATCATTTACCATGACATTTTACTAATACAGTTATTGTAAATTGATATAACTATACTCAACATTCAAGTGTAGTAAAATCTTCTTTTAACAATGACAAGCGTTAAAGAGAAAAAAGCAATCAGGAAATAGTTTAAATTAAAACAGTAAAATAAATCTATACAAGGGCCAGGAACAGGATAAAAGTTTTTTGCTGATCGCAGCCACCTGTACCTTCAGGTCAACGCCGTAGATGAAAGTGAAAATATCAAATCGGGCACCCGCCATACATCAAAACAAAATTACAGTAGCTGCAGCAGTTAATACTCAAGCAAAATGTCAGGACTACAATAAGAAAGCAATACAAGTGAGTAACATAATGAGGCTGCACTTAATGGAGCGTCCGCAAGCGTAAATTCAGCAGGCAATCCGTGTCGACGAGGGCCGCACTGCCCAGTACAACCAATGGACCACACCCACGCAACAGACCGGCCGGCGTGGATGATAAAAAGGATGATTCACCGCACAGATGAACGCATAAGCATGTGACACACTATAACCTGCATGTAAGTAAGGGATAGCTTACAAGAATTTACTAGTAATAAAGCAGCTTGCAAATATATAGATATTTATTTGTAGAGGTCACCGCAAATAAGGAGACCACTATTTTGTACTGCTGTGTTTATAAGTAAATTATAGCTTGCTTATGCTCATTTCATTTTAAAACTATCACTGAAGCTAACAATAAATACGCACTCGTAACTTTTAGACAGTAGAGACAATTTGTAGCTCCTTGGAGCAAGTGACGAGAAACAATGGTACGGCACAGTGATTAGTACAAATTTCTGATCACAGCTCAACTAAAAATGGATTAGCGTTTAATATAAAACATTCCCCTTAAGGAAGACAGGATACAGACCACTGTTTGATAACCGATATTAACTTGGAATTCAAACTTTACAATAGCGAATTACCATTAACACCGAGGGGTTGAGGCAGTACCGTGCCACCATAGCGACAAGCCTGACGCAAAACAGATAACCAGTGAGCTTAATTGCTAATTGATTTCAAACAGTCAGAAACGCCAAATACGGCCGCGAACAGCAGTTCAATACCAGCAAGCTGTTGCGGCCGGCAACACTCAGTGAGTATCCCGAGCTACAGCTTTACCTCCGCGGCTGATAAACAGCAGAAGACCACCTCGGGTTGAGTTATCAACTCCCACCGAATCGTACCGAACTGCCCATTCTCCAGGATAAGGCGGCCAACTAACGCCACACAGCAGAAACTCGATCTAGAAAGCCAGTAAGCTCCCACGTGCGGCATTCAACGGCCACCAGCCGGTACACACCTTAAACGCTCGCTGCTGCAAACACGCTCATTGCCCACCGTCAAAGCCTTCTCTCCTTACACCTTCCCTCCACGATTTCTTGTCAAGACAAGACAACATCAAAGATATCAAAATAAGAATCGAACAAAAATGCGAGCCGCACCAGCTTATCCACAATGAAATAAACACAGTTCGTTCAAAATAAAATTCATCATACAAACAGAAACTAACCAAATTTTAAATTTTCTTGACCTCGCAATACACAGACACAACGGAAATACCAATTCCCCATATCCAGGAAGGTCACCGCAACCAGCACAGTCTCGCACAAAAAGTCTAATCATCCAACCGTGCACGAACTAACCTTTTTCCAGACAACTACAAAAATGAATAACAGACACTCAAACAAAAAGCTACAGAAAAAGGATGTGATGCAAACATTATTCAGAACTGAATAACAAAATTAAAAAAAGGTAAGGGAGACACCCAGCACACGAAAAAAAACAACATATCACCAACTTACAAACTCAGACACGCCGGACATAAACACACATAACACAAACACACAGAACGCACACTTAAGCACTCATGGACAAGGAACACCCCTAATAACAAGGAAATGGTACATTCTCACTTGCAACAACAAAGCAGTCCATAAAACAGGCGACATATTCAAGAAACGAAGCACTAACTACAGCCAACAGGACAGAGAACTCAGTACAGAGAAAACTCAGTGCAACCAAAACAGTCACATAGAAACACAGTACATCTGGTATTTAGCAACCGACATACTAAGACTGCAAATCAGTTTATATAGGGCAGACAAGCACAAACTTATGTACCAGATAAAAGGGACACAGAAGAGCGTTAAAAAGTAACAGTTGCTAAACACGTTGTGAACATGGAACACAACCCAAAAATCATCAGCACTGGCTTGTAAGTTCTCGAATGCATCAACAGTGCCCTCCCCATTGAAACTAATACTTGAAGAAAACTATCAAATACAAAAGGCTATAGTCGCGTGGGATTAGCCAAGCGGTCTGAGGCGCTGCAAGCATAGACATGCGGCTGGTCCCGGCGGAGGTTCGAGTCCTCCCTCGGGCATGGGTGTATGTGTTTGTCCTTAGGATAATTTGGGTTAAGTAGTGTGTAAGCTTAGGGACTGATGACCTTAGCAGTTAAGTACCCTAAGGTTTCACACACATTCACACAAAAAGCTATAATTGAAGATAAACAAGTAGTAAATAAATACACAGTTTTCTGCTATGGATCTCTGTTACGTGCCTACAGAGAAATATTAAACAACATCAGCCCATAGCCGACGAAAACCCCCCTTCCAAACAAACACACACACATTAAATAAAAAGATAAAACATAAACAAATAAAAAACAAAGTAATAATTAAATAAATAAAACGCCTTTTCACCCACCCGCACACCCTCCAGTACACCCACCAACCTACCCCCATACATGCTACACAAAGACGGTGTGTGGCAGACTCTGCAAGAGAGGCGCTCTGCATCGCGGTGTAGCTTGCTGTCCAGGTTTCAAGAGGGTGCACGTCTGGATGAGGTAAACAATATATGGCTTCCCCCTACTTATACCTCCCGAGAAGATCACGAATGTAAAATCAGAGAGATTCGAGCGTGCACGGAGGCTTTCCGGCAGTCGTTCTTCCCGCGAACCATACGCGACTGGAACAGGAACCGTAGGTAATGATAGTGGCACATAAAGTGCCCTCCGCCACACACCATTGGGTGGCTTGCGGAATATATATGTAGATGTAAATTTACATGTAGACACACAAAAAATTTCACATAGTACTGTAATAGTTAATGGTAGACATAAACATAACATGCTCGGTACTAAATTTTCGAAGTAAATAACTGTTCTGCATTAAATTCTATAAGGTTACAGATGACACCCTGAGAAACAAAACAACTGCATTAAATTACCTAAAATTCAGCTCAAAGCATTTGGTAACAGTGTACATAAACAAAATTTTATCTGGTTTTCAGATATGTAAATACTGTCTTTAAAAACTCAAGTTTGTATGTGTACCAGTAGTGAAACGTATTTTTCCTGTTTTATACAAGGTAAAACAAAATCCAATGATGTTTCTGAAACTTCAGGGAAACAAGGTGGACCAACTCCGCAAACAAATCTAATTTCTTCGTGATACGTCGATTTCTTTCTCTTCCTTATTTCTGTTTATGTTCACCTAGTGTTTACATCGATGACTTAACATTATGTCTCCTCCAACCACTCCAAAAAGGTGTTGAAATAGGTTTTCACACGTTGTTTGACGTAACAAAGCTCTCATTAGCTTAAGTGTCTCTCAACGAGCTCGTGGTGCGGCTCCATTTATTTTTGCTTTCTATGATGCTAAGAACTTATAACATAGCGTTCTGCGACTGTCATCACCTCAGTAGACCTTTTCATTTCATTTAACTTTGGCACAGCTTGCGAGACACACTGCACCCGACACACAATAATTACTTTTATCCAACCAACCACTCATAGATAACAATCCCTTTTAACGTGACAGTTAACATTATACTTTCCCATTAGCAAGTGAGACTTGGACGTGAATCTTATGGCTACCAGAGCCAGAAATGTTACACAAATACTCCTCGATGATCAACGGTAGTTGCGCAAAAATGCAGCACCTATTCATGAAGGATGCCGTCCATTTAGACGAAAAAATGGGAACAAGACCGAGAGTTTTCTGCCAGCACCTCCGTATACGCGGTAGCGTCAGTTCACTTTTCCAACTCGTAGCGTGAATTTATGTCAAATTTTCATCTCACAATATTGTAGATGCATATAAAAAGTACAATTATACTTTTGTGTGGGGCCATAGCCTGTATTTGTTATTTGTTAACTGTGCTATCGGCCGTTTTCGACGTTTATGTCGTTATCAAGCGTCATTATCTAGCACCTAAAACAAAACATACCAATGTGGAAAACATTGTAACTTCAGAACAAACATTACTGTAACCTACAAAATATAATAAGAATCGTGTTACAGAGATGGCATAAGCCTTTCCATCTACTTATTTGTGGTTCCACATTAGAAGATGTTTTACATTCAGGCGTGACACATAGTTCGAATATACAGAAATATTGGAGTAGGCTGGTTTTTCTCGAACTCTCGTCAGAGGGGAGTCGCAATCTGGTAAAAAATAAGTGGTCTTCAAATGTACAAACAATTCAGGCAATTAGAACACACCTACTCATCAATACTAAGAGCACCGACTTATTTTAGGTTACATGGAGTACCAAACAAGGGCAAAATATACCCGTGTTACAATAAGCTATAAAGCTATAAATCATGTAATATCTATTTGAATGCATTTCGGGAACAGCAGTGATCAATGTCTTATAAATAATTACTATTAAAAACAGTATTGATCACGATTTATTTAACAAGGTTTCGACCACTACTGTGGTCATCTTCAGACATATAAGTTGTATACAAAGCTCTAATTAGAGGGCTACATACATTAAACAAAATACAGAAAGTTATAAAGCTATAAAACGTTGAATTACCATTGAGTGGGAACCTCTTTCTGTTGGAGAATCACTACTGGAGAAACCAGTGCACGTCTTACTATATATAATGGAGGCTCCACCCACTTCTGACTGCATGATGTCATTATTAACCCATGAGTTATAAGTCGAATTACAATTTAAAATTTCTTAGTTAAAAGAACATTGTCAAGAATTAGAAATAAATACACACTAAACTTAGCTTATTAAACAGCTATTGTCAATTAAGAAGCGTTAAAAATATTTAAATATGTAGGAAAATGAACTTCGGTTTGGCAGTACATGGGTTGCCCTCTCAAGGCCTGTCAGTGAACCATTTGGAACCACTCGTTGCTATGGTGAAGTTAGACGCCGTTGCAAAGATGAAGCAGCAGGCTTTTTTCACTGAAGTTGTTGTAAAGTCGATAGTCGAACTAGTGGTTGCCATGGTGAGGACAAACGCCAGTGCAAAGATGTGGCAGCAGGCTTCTTTCCAACGAAGTTGTTGCGAAGTAGAATGGCAAAGACTGTGGCGTCAGACGATGCATTATTGAGCAGCAACTTGTCTGTATTGAAACGAAAAGAGTAAGCTACAATAATCTGTAGCTGACATGTATACTACATGCTGCCCAAATACGATACGAAGTAGTTGTCCGTATATATGAAATATTATCTATGAAGTTGATATGTAGATTACATGTACTCTTTTTTTTTTTTTTTAGGGCATTGCTATTCCTCAAGTTATATGCCAGTCATATAAGCAAATAAAAATGAAAGAATTTAAAATTATAAAATTATGAGCCAGTGTCAAAAATAAAACCATGTGAATTAGCAATATGCAGTTTAAAAGCATAAAAGCAAAAATTCTAAAACAGATAGTCAATCATAAAATAATGTTTGGTAAAAGACAATTACAATGTAAAGATAAAATATTTGCTAAAAGTCTTTATAATTAAATATATATATATATATATATATATATATATATATATATATATTAACCTTTTAAAACAAAGGACAGAAGAGTAAACATTCTAAAGCAGATAATCGAAAAGCTCAAAGAAATGTTTGTCTTTGAACTGAAGTTGTTCGTTTAAAACAGATAACGGATTACTTTTGTGAAGTGAAAAAATTTCAATTTCTTCTAAGGTATTTAGCAGTGGTCCTTTTGGCAAAGTATGTAATATTTTCAAATTGCTAGAAATGCAACCCTCAGAATGATTGTATCCATCAAGATGTTGACCAAATATTGATTTGATACGTGCAGTACCAGTAGTATGTTCTTTGAAACGTGTTAAAAAGTTTCGGCCAGTTTGGCCAATATACTGTTTCTCACAGTCATTACATATTATTTTATAAACGCCTGGCTTTTGGTATCTATTTGAGTCTCCAATTGTGTGTTTCAGTTTCATCTGTAGGGGGTTATTAGTTTTAAATGCTATTGTCACGATTGTGTTCTTAAATAATTTATTTATTTTATCTGAGATAGGTCCCATGTATGTCATTTGTGTAAATCTCTTCTTGGAATTTATAACAGCGTCATTTTTTTCTTGTAATTTTTGATATAACAGATCAACCTGAAGGGAATTATAATTGTTAGCAACTGCTATCTGTTTTAATGTATCAATTTCCTTTTGGATTGCATCATGTTGGAGAGGTAATTTCAGTATCCTATGTATCATAGTTTTAAAAAATGCCATTTTGTATCTTAATGGATGGCATGATGTAGCATTTATCATTACGTCGGTTGATGTGGGTTTTCTATAAATAGAAATATTATGTTTTCCATTCTGATTTGTAATTGTGAGGTCAAGGAAATTAATACTATTGTTACTTTCGTGTTCTACTGTAAATACAAGTTTTGGATATAAATTATTTAAGTTGTTAGCGAAAGCGTCAATTTCTTCCTTAGAGCCGTTATACAATAGCAGTGTGTCGTCAACATATCTTTTGTAGTATATAATTTTATTTGTTATTTCTGGATTATTTTTGAAAAATTGGATTTCAACGTAGTTGACGAAGATATCTGCTACAGTGCTAGCCAGGGAATTCCCCATTGCAAGTCCATCTTCCTGTATGTATATTTACATTGTTAAATAAATCGTGATCAGGACTGTTTTTAATAGTAATTAATGTCTATTTATTTTATGTATTTATGATTCCTATGTGTGATCACTTTAGAAGTGCTGAGTGTCGTTATAACATAGTAAGTAATTTTTGGAATATATAGGAGTCCAAAAAGTACACTGAGGGAACAAAGCCACAACACACAGAAGAGATGTGCGACATAAAGAAACTTGATAGACGTTATTCTACATCTGAAAGATGACGTCTGCTCCAGTCGCATAAGAGTGACGCTAGTGGTGCCACTATGATGATACAAATTAGGTTCGCTTTAAATAAACCCTGCAACGGCAGTGAGCGTTAGTTTGAGTCGACGTGGCGAACCCATGTTAGTCAAAAATGCCTTTGAGGTGACAAAGACGACATAACCAGCACTCTACTGAGTTTGAACGAGGGCGTGTAATAGTGGTACTAGAAGAAGGATGTTCTTTCTGCGATGCTGCAGAAAGAGTTGACAGGAATGTAGCTACGGCACATGATTGCTGGTAGTTGTAGTCACGAGTATGTAAAGTCGCAAGATGACCAAGCTCCGGACGGCCACACCCGGCATTACCGAGAAAAGACCACCATGTTTGGTGTTTGGCTCTGGCCCATTGTACTGCATCTGCAGCAACAATTTGAGCAGCAGTTGGCACCAAAGTGACACAACGAGCTCATACAAGGTAGTTACTTCAAGGAGGGCTCGGAACTAGAAGTCCTGCAGCTTGCATTCCGCTGACCTCAAACCACCACCCTCTCTGACATAAGTGGTGTCAAGCGAGAGCTCACTGAAGGCCAGAGTGGAGGTTTCCTGAGTTTTCTGATGAAAGCTGGTTATGACACGGTGTCAGTGATGGGAGTGTGTTGAGGGACTGCAGCCAACCTGGACCTACACTTCGAGTTATGGTCTGCGGTACGTTTTCGTGTGGCAGGAGATATAAATAGAGACAAACAATTTTTAAAATACATGGAGCCGTTCACGGGCGTAGAGTCCAAGATAAAATTTGTTCAGACACTTGGACACATACATAGACGAAAATTGTCACACGTGAATGTAGGTGCACAAAACGAATAACACTGAACCACTTAAGCACAAAACCACGGCACACACAGAAAAACGAGGCCTTGATCTCCGGCGCGCGAAAGTTCACCAACCATGTACGAGTCCGGGGACCTGCCAAGAGAGGAGGAGGGGGGTGGGACAGGGAGAGGGGAGAGCAGATGCCATGGGCAGAGGAGATAGGGGGAAGGGAGGAAGGGGGAGAGGAATCCCAGGGGAAGAGGGGTGGAGGAAGGGGACGGGGGAAAAGGAAAGAGAAGGGAGGGAGGGTGCCGAAAGGAAAGGACACAGGAAAGGGGGGAGGATCAAAGTTGATAGGAGGGGTAGATGGAGGCGAGGAGGACATCATCAGGGAGGGGGAGCTGGCGGAAGCCACCTTGGGAGAGGGTAAGGAGGGTGGAGAGGTGGAGACCGGGTGGGACGTGGGAATACAGGTGCGGCAGTGGGCGGGGGTGCGAGAGGATGGTCGAGACAGGCAGGTGAGGAAGATCGAGTTTGCAGGAGGTGTACAGGATGCGTATCTTTTCAAGGAAAAGGAGGAGGTGGGGGAACGGAATGAGATAGTACAGGATCCGCGTGGGGGAGGGGAGACGGATGCGATAGGCGAGGCAGAGAGCATAGCGTTCAAGGATTTGAAGGGATTTATAAAAGGAAGGAGGGGCGGAGATCCAGGCCAGATGGGCGTAACAAAGGATAGGGCGGATGATGGATTTATAGGTGTGGAGGATGGTGGAGGGGTCCAGACCCCACGTACGGCCGGAAAGGAGCTTGAGGAGACGGAGTCGGGAGTGTGCCTTGGGTTGGATTGTCCGGAGATGGGGGGTCCAGGAGAGGCGACAGTCGAGGGTGACGCCAACGTACTTGAGGGTGGGGGTGAGGGCGATAGGACGGCCATAGATGGTGAGATAGAAATCAAGGAGGTGGAAGGAAGGGGTGGTTTTGCCTACAATGATCGCCTGGGTTTTGGAGGGATTGACCTTGAGCAACCACTGGTTGCACCAAGCGGTGAACCGGTCAAGATAGGATTGGAGAAGGTGTTAGGAGCGCTGCAGGGTGGGGGCAAGGGCAAGGAAGGCGGTGTCATCGGCAAACTGGAGAAGGTGGACGGGGGGTGATGTCGACGGCATGTCCGCCGTATACAAAAGGTACAGAAGGGGGGAGAGGACGGAGATTTGGGGCACACCGGCGGAGGGAAAAAAGGTGTAGGAATCCGTGTTATTGATGGTGACGTAGGAAGGACGGTGGGAGAGAAAGGAGCCGATCAGACGGATGTAGTTAATGGGAAGGGCGAAGGTTTGGAGCTTGAAGAGGAGACCGGAATGCCATACGCGGTCATAAGCTCGTTCGAGGTCCAGGGAGAGGAAGAGTGCGGAGCGACGGGAATTAAACTGGTCGGAAAGGAAATGAGTGAGGTGAAGGAGAAGGTCGTCGGAAGAGAAGGACGGCCGAAAGCCACACTGAGTAACGGGAAGGAGGCGGTGCTGGCGGAGATGCTGGTGGATGCGTCGGGTGAGGATAGATTCCAGGACCTTGCTGAAGACCGAGGTAAGGCTGATGGGACGGTAGGAGGAGACGGCGGACGGCGGTTTGCCAGGTTTAAAGAACATCAGGATACGGGATGTTTTCCACAGGTCGGGGTAGTAACCGATGGACAGGACTACATTGTAGAGCCTGGCCAGGGTGGAGAGGAAAGAGACAGGAGCTTCACGAAGGTGACGGTAGGTGACACGATCGTGACCAGGAGCGGTGTTGCGTTTTGTGCGGTGTGTAACAATGAGATCCTGTGTAGTGATAGGGGCATTGAGTTCCGTGTGTGCAATGTTGTCCAAGTACTGGAAACCAGGTGCGAGGGGAGGGACAGAGGTGACGAAGGGATAATCCTGTTCTCATGATTTAGAGCTTTAAATCATACGTTGCCAGTAAGAGAATAGTCTCCTTAAAAATATAACAACAGCTTGTTGCAGGCGTTCTGTGGAAGTGCAGTAGCAGCAGTAGGGGCAGATACGTGCGTGCTTTTGAATGAATAACAGCCGGCTGCTGCCTGAATAGCGGAGCCCTTGCAGGGCTGCAGTCGCTAATGAGGTCCGGCCCGCGGGCCATTGTTTCGCGCCGGCGCCGGCAGGGGCGCCCTCGTCGCAGCCTTTGCGGTAAGCCACGCGTAATGCCGCGTTTTGTCCCCCCGCCCCCTCTGCCGACCGGCCAGCGACACAAAGATGGCGAACCGAGCGCTAGCTACAAGCCGGCAATTACATTAGTGGTCGCCGGGGCCATGAAGCCTCTCACCATAGCTAACTGCTGGCGTAACAGCACAACACTTGCAGTTAGGTCTCTTCCCTCGTTCTCTCATCTGCTACTTCAGCTAGCTTCACATACATGGAATCGTTGACTCTTCAAGGCCTTTTTCACGGGACAGAAGACGTGATAATCACATGAGCAGAGATCAGGAGAATAGGGCAGAACTCGAGTGGTTGCGAGAAGAGTTAGCTTAACTTCTGCCTGCAGGATCGAATGGCGTCTTGTGATGAATCGCAACGACCACGTTGACTCACCATTCCACAACATTGGTTTTCGACAGACATGTTGCCCATCACAGTCCCCGCCCATCGATATCTGTCTATCGCTGTTTGTCCTTCGACAGCTAAGAAAAGAATAACAGGAAAGTCCTCTTTGGACACATTTGGTCACAACTTCGCCACAGTTCACATTTCCGCATTTACCGCACGCAAGGAACTGCGCGACAGCTACGGTCGCAGGTTCGAATCCTGCCTTGGGCATGGATGTGTGTGATGTCCTTGGGTTAGTTAGGTTTAAGTAGTTCTAAGTTCTAGGTACTGATGGACTCAGATGTTAAGTCCCATAATGCTCAGAGCCATTTTGAACCGCACGCTTGTCAGAAAGAAACGAATGTGGAACTAATCAGTCGCCTGTATGATGGTACTTGTATACCAGCATCGGAATCCCGTTACATTGCATGTACCCTGCAACAGCACCCTCAAACGGAAACTTTTCGATCGTTCAAAATGGTTCAAATGGCTCTGAGCACTATGGGACTTAACATCTATGGTCATCAGTCCCCTAGAACTTAGAACTACTTAAACCTAACTAACCTAAGGACAGCACACAACACCCAGCCATCACGAGGCAGAGAAAATCCCTGACCCCGCCGGGAATCGAACCCGGGAACCTGGGCGTGGGAAGCGAGAACGCTACCGCATGACCACGAGATGCGGGCCCTTTCGATCGTCCCTTCTTGTAGGACTTACAGGGTGAATGCGTAGTATGTGTACAGGTTCGGTGGTATGTAACGTGATCGATTTGACCGAGCGAACGCGGTCGCTCTAGCTTGTTTACACTATAAAATTATTTCAAATTGTCAGAATGTAGAAATGAAACAGAAATGCAGTTAAGAGATACACAGTTGCTAACAGGCTGGGTTCCATTCATGCAGATGGACACTCGAATCCCCATCTGGATACCTTCATTTCGTTTTTGTTTTCGCTTTCCCTAAAATGCTTCACGAAGCTGTGAAAATAGTTTCTCCCATAACGACGCGTCAATCACTTTGTGCCACCCTCGCCAAACTAAAGTAGTATCAGTGGCGTAGTGAGGATCTCGAGACATCCAATGTGAGCCCTAAATTTGCCTTCCCCCTGTTTCCGCAATAAGCAAAAAATAATTGAGTTCTTTGACAATACATACTCACATTTGGTTAATGCTTGTCAATAGAAGAAAGGAACACTGCTATTTATTATACCTGCATAATATTTTGGCTGTCTTCTATGCTTTCCGTTATTCTGAACAAATAGTCTTGGAAGATTATTTATGTGAGTTTTCCATAACAGCACTAGTGTGTCAAACTACGGAAACTTGACGCCACGCGCTCCTATTGGCCGTCGGATTGCCCTATTGCTATTCGTCGGTAGACGGGCAGCACTATGGTTGACAGTTCATACACACAAATGTCTCTCGTCTCGTCACTGCCCCAACTGATGTGCACATGTGTCGAATAGGTATGGCTGTTTGTCGCTAGCTCACGTCAGAGGCATTCACGCGTAAGCTTCGCAACACAGCAATCCCGCGGCGAATCAGAGGGCGTGGCGTCAAGTTTTCGTAGTTTAAAAATGGTGCGTTGTCGACCTACGCAACATTTGTAATTTTGTTTCCCACTGGCATCAGCTATCCAAGGTTAAAATTTTGTCGTACAATTTTTCTTCAACCCCTATACATACACACATCAAAAAACGTTTTGCATCACCTCGGTTCCAAGAGTTCCGGAACCTGTACAGAAAATTGGAATATAGATCAACATAAACATCATTTCCCCCCTTTTTACTGCTCACGAAAATAGTTTGACCTTCAGAGGTGTTCATCCAGATTGCTGTACCCACCGGTACCTCTAACACCCAGAAGAACATCCTCTTGCATTGATGCATGCCTGTATTCGTCGTTGCATACTATCTACAAGTTCATCAAGGCACTGTTGGTCCAGATTGTCCCACATTTCAATGGCGATTCGGCATAGATCCCTCAGAGCGGTTGATGGGTCACGTCGTCCCTTTTCAATCTGTCCCAGGCATGTCGATAGGGTTGATGTCTGGAGAACATGCTGGCCACTCAAGTCGAGCGATGTCGTTATCCTGAAGGAAGTCATTCACAAGGTGTCCAAGATGGGGGCGCGAATTATCGTCCATGAAACTGAATGCCTCGTCGATATGCTGGCGATATCGTTGCACTGTCGGTCGGAGGATGGCATTAACTTATCGCACAGACGTTAGGGCGCCTTCCATGAACACGAGCGTCGTACATCGGCCCCACATAATGCTACCCCAAAACATCAGCGAACCTCCACCTTGCTGCACTCGCTGAACAGTGTGTCAAAGACGTTGTGCCTGACCAAGCTGCCTCCAAACACATCTCCGACAATTGTCTGATTGAAGGCATATGCGACGCTCATCGGTGAAGAGAACACGATACCAATCCTAAGTGGTCCATTCAGCATGTTGTTGGGCCATCTGTACCGCGCTGCATGGTGCCGTGGTTACAACGGTGGACCTTGCCATGGATGTCGGGAGTGAAATTGCGCTTCAAGCAGCCTATTGCGCATAGTTTGAGTCGTAACACGACGTCCTGTGGCTGCACGAAAAGCATTATTCAATATGGTGGCGTTGCTGTCAGGGTTCCTCCCAGCTATAATCCGAAGGTAGCGGTTGTCCACTGCAGTAGTAGCCCTTGGGAGGGCTGAGCGAGGCATGTAATCGACAGACCCTGTCTCTCTGTATCTCCTCCGTCTGTGAACAACATCGCTTTGGTTCACTCAGAGACGCTTGGACACTTCCCTTGTTGAGAGCCCTTCCTAGCCCAAAGTAACAATGCGGACGGGAACGAATCGCGGTATTGAGCGTCTAGGCATGGTCGGACTATAGACAACACGAGCCGTGTACCTCCTTCCTGGAATTGATCTGCTGAAGGACCCACTCTGTCTAATACGCCCTGCTCATGCATGGTTACTTACACACCTTTGGGCTGTTTGAGGGACATATCTAAACAGTCAAAGGGATGGTGACCGTGATACAATATACACAGTCAACGTCTATCTTCAGGAGTTCTGGGAAACGGGATCATGCAAGACTTTTTTTATGTATATACGAGGGTTATAACTTAAATAGTGGCAACTATTTATTCACAACTGATAAAAAGAGTAATATGTCGGCACCTGTTACTGTCCTTCAAAGTAGTCAGCAGCGCTGTCTAAAACCCGTTGCCAGCGATGCGGCAACGGGTACAGTATACGGTTAGCAGACCCTGTTCTGTTGATGGTGCGAATGGAGCGGTCTAAAGTTATGGTGATTCTAGTGTACGACTGTGATGGTTTTATCCTAAAGAATTACGTTCTCCACGGCAGAACGTCAATGCACAGTATTACTGTTCGTTTTTGGAGCAACACCTGCGACCTGCTTTGCGAAAGAAGCGGTGACACTTTCTGCGCAACCCACCCATCATTTTGCACGACAATGCGCGGGCGCATTAAGCGCAAGCTATGGCTGCTCTGTTCGGTCGATGGGACTGGGGAAGTACTGTACCATCCACCATACTCACCGGACTTAAATGCTTGTGACTTTGATTTGACTCCGAATATGAAGGAACCACTTCGTGGCATTCGCTTCAGAACTGTCCCGGAGATTCGACAGGCAGTAGACCGCTCCATTCGCACCAAGAACAAAACAAGCTCTGCTAACGGTATACTAAGCCTTCCATGTAGCTGGCAACGGGTTCTACACAACGCTGGTGACTACTTTGAAGGATAGTAACATGTGCAAACGTGTAACCCCTTTGTATCGTTTGTGAACAAATAGTTGCCACTATTTAAGTTTCAACCATATATAATACAGATCCGATTTAAGTTTGAGAAGTACTTTTACGTATATTAAGGCTATATAATGTCTTTTCAATAGGACCTAATTAGTCATTTGCAACGCCCCTTATAAGAGGTGCATCCGGTCCGTTTGTGGACATTTCGTCGTCTTACCACTAGCTGATGGGCTAACTTCAGTGAAACCAGACATTGTTGGATTCAGGAGAGTTCCACCATTCACAAGATCTTACCTTGACGTGTAAACTT
Source organism: Schistocerca nitens (assembly GCF_023898315.1). Taxonomy (NCBI): domain Eukaryota; kingdom Metazoa; phylum Arthropoda; class Insecta; order Orthoptera; family Acrididae; genus Schistocerca; species Schistocerca nitens. The sequence goes on along the minus strand of NC_064621.1, from coordinate 313,253,255 downwards.
TTCGTAACGTGAGATGAAAATTATAACGACGACAAGTCACTCCTGTAAACAACACCAAGCTGGAAAGTGCTATCAGCAGGCAGGAGACTACCAGTAGCAAAAGAGAGGAGCGAGACAATCGTAATGCTTACATTTTGTCTGAAGCCAGTAAATCTAGTACACCACTTGTTGGCTGAAGCATTCAATTTAAAATGAATGCCCTCCATACCAGAGATTGGCAGGACCTAACAAGAAAAAAGCTACCTTATGCAGAAGAAGATATACATTTCGATTAAAAATGTTATTGAATTGTGATTGTTGTTTCAAAGCGAATTGGTAGAGAATACAGAATGATTCTAAGGTGATCTGCAAAGGTTATTGTACTGTTTTAACGATACTACTGAAGTTTTTCACTGAGTAGAATTTTCAAGCACAGAATGACAGAAATCTAATCAATATGTTATAGAATCTTATAAATAAAGTAGAGCGTTTACTGAGTTTACAGAACTTCTCTAGATTTTAAATTTGAGGAATTTTGCAAAAAAGAGATGAATCTGTTGCTGATTTTGATCTTGACGAGGCTAAATTTCCATGTCGGCACAAAACTACAAAACATCTCAATCAACATAATAAAGAATACATGAAATTCAAAACACCTCAAGAATTTTTCAGATGATCTTGTTTTGAAGTTTTCGACATGTTTATTGTGTCACTTAAGAATTGAATTCTGCAAAACATTTTTAAATAGTTGTAAAAATTTACGCTTGAACATCATATGGGCATCGATAAAATTATAAAACGTCACAAAAATGATTTTGTTGAAGTGAGACAGATGAGCGATAGCGTCTCGAAATCTTCAAGAGACCAAATTATTGGGAAAATAACTTGAAGGAAGCTGTGGGGTACTTAAAAAAAATCAACAGACAAGCGTGCTAACTCTAGACTTTATGTACGTTGTTCGCGTGTTTACTACAATTCCTGGATTAGGATGTTCTAATGAATCAAGTTTTTCTGTTTTACGTCCATCAAGTAGTATTTAAGATGAACAATGTTGCCAGATCGACTCAGTCATATTGTTATTTTGCATATTTACTGTGACATTACCGATTAACTAGATTAAATCAAGTCGTTAACTAGATTAATTCATTACACGCAATGTGCAGCACAGTTTTTTTGTGTTCTGGAAGAGATTTTTTGTACTGAACAGAATGTAGTACAATAAAAAATTTAACTCTGTGACAAACGAATCATTTTGAATCATATTTACAAGGGGGGATCTTTTCTTGACAAATACACAGTGACACAAAACATGAATTGTCGGACCTGATATATTATGCTTCAAAGTGACTGTAAGATCTTCCTACGACAGTTTAAATAATTTCATTTTCCCAACAGTGTCTTCCCATTTTTAGAGCTCAGTATCCTCCGATGTCCATTTCCAAACCTTGTTGGCAGGCTTCAAGCATTCGATTAGGCCATCCTCGACTTTTATTTGGTAACTTCTCGAAAACCCTTGAATAAACTACATTTTACAAACAGCGTCTAGTTTTGCAAGTGAACGTATTTTAGAGGGCTCTTTAGCCCACCGTAATATCCCATTTAAAGATTCGAAATGTGATTCACGGTCACCTGTGACCAAATCACATGAGAAAAACGATGTGCTCAAGTGGCCCATTAACGCACGTTACGTTGACAAGTTTCTAAATCAATCGGTTCATATGGTTTACTTTTTAAAAACATTGAACTGATATTGGTTGAAGTTGTAAAAGGTATAAAATTTTTAAAAAAATCACTTACCAACAATGAGTATATTTTGATGTTAGTTATGGAGAGTGATTTTCATCAAGGTTTTAAAAATCTCAGGCGACGTAGATGGCGCTGAAACAGATAAGGTAATGTGGGATACATAGGGCCGCAAATCTCGGTAAACACTCCAGAAGTGGATGACAAATGTTGAACATGTGACGTCACCAGATGACGTACCTTATCGCATGAGCAGCGGATGAGGCTATCAGTCTGTCGCACCTGATCATCCCAACCCAAGTATTCACGTCGGTGTGGCTCCCGACCTAAGCGCGCCACGTTAGCACAAGGGACTCAGAGTTCGAATCTTGCATCTGGCAGGCAGTACTTTTTTCTTTGAGTGAAACAATTATGCTTTATGGTAGAAGGTCTATAAAAGACAAGAAATGATGTATTCATACGTTTAATGAAAACTCAAAACATTTTAAATGTGAACAAGATCAAATATGATAACAGTTTCTAAGTAATAAGAATGTAGACAAAGTTCAGAAATAAAATTTACAAATTTTAACGCTTGAGTCCGCCACCAGTTATGTCTTTATAATGGTTTATTTATTTGCCAGCCTCGCGGTCTTTGCTGATTTATTGCAAAATACAGCACAACCGAGACCTACCGCAATTCGTCATAAGTAATGACTATCACCTTCAGAACTTCATCGTTATCAGTAGACGACGTATTTTTTTTTTACTTAAAGGCGTCTATAAACAAAAAAGGAAGGGTCAAAAGGAAGGGAAGACAAAATAAGATCAGATTTTTCTTTGTTACAGCTAGGACAATACCTTTTTTAATTTCTGCGTTTACAACAGATCACATTTGAAAAAGGTGTTTGATATTTGCACCGTTTGCTTGAATGCAAGTATTGTACACGATCGAAAATACCCTCCGTATTTTGGATGTGACGTCACATGTTCCCATTTGCCATCCACTTTTGGGCTGTATCCCGACAATAGCGGCCCCACGTGTCTTACGTTGAATTAGCTGTCTGCGTCATCTACGTCGCTTCGGTGGCTTAAAAGGTTAATAATAATCTCCCTATATAGTCGAATGCTGACGAGTAGACGAAACAATAATTTTTCGCTGTGACAGACGAGCCAGAACCGGTCCACTAATGGCTTAAGTAGCCCTAGTTTACTGTATCTTTGTTCAGGTTAAATCTTAGAGCCCTATTTGCAATTAATTCCAATCCTCCACTTACTCTGAAATTCTGCAATTCTGTATTTACAACTCACAGTAACAATGCAGTTATAACATATTATATACGTGTAAGGGCGAATCACTTAAAACTTGCACCTCAAACATTGCGTAATTGGAAAGTGCCACTGATATGCTGTTTTCACAGAATGAATTTTTAGTCCGGGGTTCATACTGTTAACCAATAAGTAGACGTAATAAAAAAATACCTTTTTTAAGTGGAACAAAGCCTATTGACATAAACTAAAAGTAGAGTAAATGAGAATGTCAGTGGTGTTTGTTGCACATTCTAGCGAGAGTCGTTAACGAGATGTCGTATTTTGAAAAGTTGTTATATTTGCTTGCTGTGTGCTGTTGCATTCCCTTAGCGCATTGCGACTTGCTAGTCAGTTAGTGTATAAAAGTCAGGAGGTCATGAGAGAACAATAGGGTTTACCGATAGAGAAAAAGCCGACGTGCTCATTGTGTAAGGAAAGTACAGGAAGAATGCGTTTCGTTACTGTACGGTGTATGCGGCAAGATCTCCCAATATATGTTAACCATCTCGGCAATTCTTTATCAACCTCTTCAACCAGTTACGTGGAAATGGTAGTGTAACACCTTGACAGCGTAACAGAAGGAAACAAGTAACAACAGAAACGGGGAAGTTAATTTCTTGCTGCTGTTGCAGCTGATCCACGCGTTAGCTCCTGCGCAACCGCACGAGGAAGTGGCAGGAGTCAGGCAAGTGTTTTACTCATTCTCCATCGACATAGTGAGGCGTGGCACCTTAAATCGCTCCTGTCTAGTCAGCGTATCGCGAGAATGACTCATGCGTGCACAGTGACAGATGGTCTGAAGAGGGTTCAGTCGAGTACGTAGTTCCAATTTCCATCTGGTAGAGGACAGTAGCGCACAGAGGCATTCAAGAAACAGGTCAAATTAATGTTTTTGTAAATTGTTCTGTTAATTTTTTGAAGGCTTTTTTGTTTATTTATGTTTGTACGGTTTTGTATATGCTTTTAGTAGTGTGAATAATGCGTGAATGTGGTCTAAAGTAAATATGTAGATCATAGTTCATCTGATGAACGTTGTTCGACGGAGAATTTTGTATCATGATATGTTAAGTAAGTTTATGGTAAAAGGGAAGCTAATTCCAGTGAAAATGAAAATAGTTAACAACGTAAAGTATAAGCAAGATATCAGAATGTTAAATATTTATTTCGGAGAAAAGTACAGTTCGAAAGTGTGTTATTTGTTGATTGGTTGGTCACGAAAAGTGCGGACAGACGTTGGAGAATAATGTTTTTCTATTGCCATTAAAGAAAACTGACCAATCAGAAGGGAGTATACCTCGCGCGTCTTTTCTCTTGGAGATGTAGAACGCTTACAGCAGTCTAAAGGAGTCGGAACCCAGCTTTCAATGGTACGGTCGTGTGTAGTATGAGCTCCGAAGGAAGTTATAATTTGATGGTTTTAGTTGTGCTACATGTTTCAAACGTATTTTAAATTGAAGGCTTATTTATTCTTGTACGGATTTTTTAAGTAATTTTGTTTATGAGAAAAGACAGTATATCTGTGTGGCATAGTGAGCAGATCGATGAATATAAAGCTGAGAGCATTAGAGACCGATAAACTTAATAGTATGGCGAGCATTTTCATTTAAGAGCAATCCGTGTTTAGTAGCTCTTCAGATTTAGGGAAATATGTTTTCATGAAGTTGATAACGTCAATGACTGTGTCAATGACTGTGTCAAGATTAGCACGGGCTTGGCAGTGAACGTGTACATTATCAAGTTTCAGAATATACCGAAGTATTGTCAGAATTTCAACCTTTCATTCAAAATTAAGACCTTTTCCCGATGCTTGGAATAGTTACGTTGTATGCAGCCTGGTGCGAATTGCAGTACGGTAAGTTTCTGCTCGGTGTTTCTTCCGCCGATCTGCTGCAGCAAGTTCACAAGTAGGTGCAGGTAATGGACGAAAAGTAACCGCGCCACCGAAATAGGTTCACATCTCTCTCAATCAAGAGCTGAATGGAAACGATTTTGAGAAGCATGTTAACTTCTGTGAGTGGGCATTAAGATGGGATAGCCCAGATGTATCATCTGTCTTGTTTAGTGATCAAGCCACATTTACCAACCATGGTCAGCAAACTGCCGAAGCATGCACTACTGTCCTGTTGGAAATCCCCGTGTTCTTATTCAAGTGCAACGTCAGCGTCCATAGAGGGTAAACTTGTGATGTAGGATAGTAAACCATCGTCACATAGGCCTGTGTTTCGTAGATGGAACACTGAACATGTACAAGTATCGCAACATCCTAAAAGACTATCTTCAACGGATGCTACAAGGCTGCTGCAGACAAGGAGCTAATTGTGGTACCAACATGAAGGCTGTGCAGCCCGTAGTGCCCGAAGTACTACACCATGTCTTCACGAATTGCTTCAAAATCTTTGGATTGAAGACAAAGGACAGGTACCTTGCCCGTCCCTTTCTCCGGATTTGACGCCTGTAGATTTTTTTCCGTGGGTAAAAATGAAAGATATACTAAGTATATATCAGCTACACAGGCTAAACGGCTGAGCTTTTCAAAATATTGTATCTTGTAAACGACTCGCACTATACTCCTGCAACAAACACGAGAGACTTTCTGACCAACCCTGCTTTTAATTTGTTAATGCCAGTAGGCATTGTACCATTTAAATAAGTGTATGTTTAAAATAAAAAGGATACACATACATTCTGTTTATTTGCTACCAATACGAACTTCCCACTACCAGTCCATGCTGTGAAATTTGCACATCAGTGACGCTTTCTGTTACCCGCAATATTTGTGGTTCAAGTTTTAGGTGATTCACCCTGTACATATTGTACTACACAATGCAGTGACCAGTGACCACGTAGATAGGATTATCCAGCTCGGTCTCTGCCTACCGCCCTCTCTCAGCTGTGGGTCCTGGCACCGTGACCCACCCCCCACCCTCCTCCTCCATTCTACACCACTGACTATAGTTGCTGTGGCCTGGGTGCGGCAGCTTCCCTGGCCTACCTCAACCAAAAATATAAAGAGGTCTTGTAAACGTCTCTATGGCAAAGCTTCTCTGCTATCAAACCTCTATAGACGGCTACAGTTAGCGGTTCAGACCTACAAGCTGCGAACAGCACTGCAAACTGTCAGAGCTCCTCTTACGCCATCTAGACTAGAAGTATGCAAGTATCTGTGTTCTTAATGTGTAACGACATGCACATTGTCTGTAAAGAAATGACCGCAAATGAATAAAACTATTGCTGCCATTATTACTAAGATAGGGCTTCTCAGTTTTCAGATCTCCACATTTACATCAGGTTACACGCATTTTTACTCCATAGTAGTGTTAAAGTAATTGTCTAAGACCTTCTTCAGTCCCAATTGCCTAGGGCTATTGTGAAAGTCACTACTATCACCACGAGTACACATGAGAACGGTTGATAACCTGGCATAGATACCATTGTGCAATCCAGTTTACTGATAGTTGTCAGTAGTAATGTCACAATCAATGCAAATTATATTTACAAACGTAGATAAGGTGGAGCTCAGGTCGACACTTGTAGGTGGATAACAGAATTAAGGAGTATGATGAAAGTTGAACATCACGGGAAGTGTTCTCGCTGATATGGAGGGAAAGGAGGCTAATGGCAGCTAGAAACCACTGGTTGTGCTCGCCTACATGGCGTGGTGTATTCCGCTAAGGCCAGTCGTGTGCAGTCCTTTGGTGAGTACGTTCGTCAAATTGCACGTCCAATTCTAGTGACGTTATTTCGATGCTTCTACATGTTGTTGTTGTTGTGGTCTTCAGTCCTGAGACTGGTTTGATGCAACTCTCCATGCTACTCTATCATGTGCAAGCTTCTTCATCTCCCAGAACTTACTGCAACCTACATCCTTCTGAATCTGCTTAGTGTATTCATCTCTTGGTCTCCCTCTACGATTTTTACCCTCCACGCTGCCCTCCAATGCTAAATTTGTCATCCCTTGATGCCTCAGAACATGTCCTACCAACCGATCCTTTCTAATCTCTTCTTGTCCAAACTATTTATCGTCCATGTTTCACTTCCATACATGGCTACACCCCATACAAATACTTTTAGAAACGACTTCCTGACACTTAAATCTATACTCGGTGTTAACAAATTTCTCTTCATCAGAAACGCTTTCCTCGCCATTGCCAGTCTACATTTTATATCCTCTCTACTTCGACCATCATCAGTTGATCCCCAAATAGCAAAACTCCTTTATTACTTTAAGTGTCTCATTTACTAATCTAATTCCCTCAGCATCACCAGACTTAATTCGACTACATTCCATTATCCTCGTCAGTAGTTCTAATGGAATGTTGTCTACTCCGGGGACTTGTTTCAACACAGGTCTTTCAGTGCTCTGTCAAACTCTTCACGCAGTATTGTATCTCCCATTTCATCTTCATCTACATCCTCTTCCATTTCCATAATATTCTCCTCAAGTACATCGCCCTTGTATAGACCCTCTATATACTCATTCCACCTTTCCGCTTTCCCTTCTTTGCTTAGAACTGGGTTTCCATCTGAGCTTTTGATATTCATACAAGTGGCTCTCTTTTCTCCAAAGGGCTCTTTAATATTACTGTAGGCAGTATCTATCTTACCCATAGTGAGATAAGCCTCTACATCCTTACATTTGTCCTCTAGCCATCCCTGCTTAGCCATTCTGGACTTCCTGTCGATCTCATTTTTGAGACGTTTGTATTCCTTTTTCCCTGTTTCATTTACTGCATTTTTATATTTTCTCCTTCATCAATTAAATTCAATATTTCTTCTGTTACCCAAGGATTTCTAGAAGCCCTCGCCTTTGTCAGGACTGGCTCTCTCAAGGCCGTCAGTAGTTCTAATGGAATGTTGTCTACTCCCAGGGCCTTGTTTCTACATAACTCAGTATATCTGCCCTCCTTCCCCCTAGGTTGAGGAAGCAGGGTCGTAAGGGACCCTTCTGGAGCACTGAGAGGGCAGAGTGACTACCTGGTATCCGGTAGCGTGATGCCAGGAGAGTTAGCCATCTTGAAGTCTTGAAGAATGTGATCCATCGAGCGGACAAAGCTGCAGTGTGTTGCTTCCACCTGTTTGGATGCAGCCGACTACCATTATATGTCCAGTGTTAATTAGCCCTACGAGTATGATTCTGGGAGCTGGTGATGCGTGGTACTACTTAGCCACAGCCTATTCGCTGATTCTGGCCGTCTAGCTCTGGAGCAGATGGCCAGGCGCGTGCAATGTGTGCACCATCTGCCGGGTCCTGCGTTGGAATGGCTGGTAGTGCACCGATGAGCGTCATAGATTATGTCAGATTTCGTGTGGTCACGGCAGTCTCTTCTTGGTGTGACCTTGCACATGGCCGGCCGTTGTGGCCGAGCAGTCCTAGGCGCTTCAGTCTGCTTTGGGCATGGATGTGTGTGATGTCCTTAGGTTAGTTAGGTTTGAGTAGTTCTAAGTTCTAGGGGACTGATGACCTCAGATGTTAAGTCCCATAGTGTTCAGAGCCATTGGAACCATTTTGAACCTTGCACATGAGGAGACCGTGAAAGATCGCCACTATAACTGGTACCACAAGTTACCTTTATAAAAAAAGGGTTTCAGGTTAGCAGAGCATTGAAAGTAATGCTCGAGAAGTTCTCTTTCTGGTTACAAGTAGATGAGCAGCATTCGCAGGCTGTGCCTATGCCCCTACAGGATCTATGCAAGCCTCTTCCCATGGACGGGTGAGGATCTGAAATGCTAAGAAACCACACTAGTGTTGTGTATCTGGAACCTCTCCAATTGCCTTTGGCGTTTGATGTTTACATGTGTGGGTAATCCTCCTCTCCTCAGTCTTCTGCTGTGTGAATGAAATACAACCAAGGTGACACTCCTAATGCCGTTTCGTTAGCAGAAATCACTAAATGGGTTTGATCTAAACTATGCTCCACTGTCTGATACTATTTTGTATAGAATGAATGCAGGACCAACTCAATCAAAAAGCTATTTCTCACTGTGGTACATAAAGCTTTAGGGGAAAACAATACAGAAACTGGACAGTAGGTGACTAAGGGTTTGTAGTATGGCCCGAAGATTCTCGATTTTGCCTCTGTTCAATGGTTGCTAGGCCTCGAATAGTCGGACGGCCCAATGAAGCGTTTAACTCGCGGACGGTGGACGGGGAGGTGGTTTTGTGATGTATGCAGGTGTTTCGTACCATTACTTCGGCCCACTTATTTACGTTACTTCAACATTCTCGGTAGTCATGTATCGTCCCCTTCTCAACATCTAGCAGACCAGTATGCTGTATAATGCCAACAGTTTTGCACACTTGCCTATACACGTACGCTTCTCGTTTTATTTACACTCAAGCACTCCATCGCATCGTAACTGACTGAGTAAATCACTTAGGTGTACTGTAATAGAAGTCATCTAGGTCTTTTGCAAACGTTTGTTTATTTGCTTTTTTCCTTCAGTCTGTTATCTAGAAACAAGAAGAGCCCAAATGTTGCACATGAATTGGCACTTATGTAGCACATAACATTTTAACCTCATTTACGCAAAAAACAAAAAATAAAAAAGAACAAGGATCTACATACTACGTTTGGCCATCTGGGGCACAGATATATGTCCTTCTGAAATCCTGAATACAGATGCTACTAGTCTGCTACATTACGCTGCATCGCTGGATCACAAAGTGTGTACTTCACAATCCTGAACTACAATAGTACACAACATTAAAGTACACAGCGCTACACTACTAAGCTACACTACACTAGACTCCTACACTTCGTATCAGAACAAAGCTAATTTTCTCAATTGTCTGGATAGTCAGCCCCTGGCACGGAGAATTACAACTCGTTATTTACAGTGGGTGTGATGCTGTGCCACCCAGTGGAAAAGACTGGGAGATGGCTGTTAGGGCGTCAGGAAATACTTAACGGTCTTTCCTGAGGCTCGTCTCCTCACTGCATCCGGAAGGTTGTTGCAGGTGGATGTTCTGTCGTGGTGCGTCTCTTTGTCAAGACGTATCGCCTCTTCAAAATGGTTCAAATGGCTCTGAGCACTATGGGACTTAACATCTATGGTCATCAGTCCCCTATAACTTAGAACTACTTAAACCTAACTAACTTAAGGACATCACACAACACCCAGCCATCACGAGGCAGAGAAAATCCCTGCCCCCCCGCCGGGAATCGAACCCGGGAACCCGGTTGTGGGAAGCGAGAACGCTACCGCACGACCACGAGATGCGGGCTGATCGCCTCTTCACGCTTGCCTCTTATCCACGTAGGCTTGCAGTTCATAAACTGACTTTTAGCTGTCAGAGAGTTCAATGTAGGCCGTATTTCCTCATTCCTTATTATGTCAAAGACTGTTGTATTACCAAAGATATTGCTGTCCTGGTTTGTAACATCTTCTCTAATGGCACATTCCCAGACGATGTGGTCCGTGTGCTGATTACTCCACATTCACAAATGTCTGCGGTAGATTGACCAATTTTCCGTAAATATCCGGGACGCGAACCATATTTAGACAGTTTGTATACATCTCCCTTCGACGGAAGAAAGTATGACATTCTTGAACTTTCTTTTATGTTACTTAGGAATGGGTAAGTTCCGTTCCCTTTTCCTGCCCTGTCCCAGATTTCTTGCCATTCTCTATCCGTAAAAGCTTGAAGAGATTGAAAAATCAGTCAACCAGTTACAAATAAAGAGTATTATCCTATGACCATGGTTCGATATTTGTGAAAATATCTTCTTTAGAAGCAATGGCTTCATCACATCACATGATGCCACAATAGATTAGACGAAGCCGAGCGGCTCTTGTCATAAACGAAACGCATGAGACAACAGTTACTGAAAGCCATGGCTTTAGATAGCGCCAGATCACATTACTCGGACTTCAGAAAGACTACTCATTAATACGATATATGTGGTCTGGAGCTATCTAAAGCCATGGCTTGCAATAGCTCTTATTTAATCAACTCGTTTATGACAAGAGCCGCTTGGCTTCATCCAATCTATTGTGGCATCGTGTGATGCAACAAGATCAATGCTTCTGAAGATGATGCGTTTACAAATTTTGAAGCCATGTTCAAGGGATAATAAACTTTTATTTGCAACTGGTTCGCTGATTTTTCATTCTCTTAAGAGTAATAAAGCTACTGTTTCGCAGCAATGTTTAAGATTTTCAGTGCAAGCCTTTATTTCCTTATTAGATATGGCTTTTGGGGCCAGTACATTCTTTACATATTCGTCCTTTTTGAGTCAATACTGTACGCTTTTCTTTCTTACGGCTAGGACCCCAGAGATAGAAGTACATTCTTTACATTATCATATTCGCTGTTTTTAGGTCAGTTTTGGGCCCTCTTCTTTCTGACGGCTAGAGCCAGAAATAGCAAACCCTGAATCATCAGCAGCGCCTCAGTCAGTGTTGTTGTATACGCGCCTGTCAGGCGCAGAAGTGCACACCGCTGTGCTCGCCGTGGAGACTGTGCTGTTCCTGACTTTCTGACTCTGTGAGCCCAAACCCTCGACCCGTAACCCATAGTACCTATTATGATATCATTTTGGTACGTTCTTATTGCAGCTAGTGGCAGGTGGAAACCTCTTTGGCCAACTGTCGCTGGATTCCTTACGATTTAATACGTCTCTGGCAGACGATTTCTACATGAGCATGAAAGCTTTTCTTTTCATCTTTTACAAGCACCAGGCGGAAGGCATCAACCAAAGTCCAACAAATGTAATAGTTCTGCGGGATCTCGTGAACATTTTGGAAATATACAATGCATATGCAGTTCAGCGCTTCTCGAGCCCCATACACGGTGTCATTCAACGAGCTTCCATTTCCATACTTGCTCCTTAGCTGAGGATATCCCCCCCCCCCTATTTTGAAGATAATTCGGGTCACAGTGAACACGGACGCCCTAACAAGCGTGTGAGATTCGCGGTGGGACGCAGTCTGCACGCAGGTAACACGCGTGGGAGGGCGGTGCGGACGAGACGTCTGCGTCGCATTGTGGTGGGCCGGCGCCGGTCGTTACCGCGCACCTGGCGGGCAGGCGCTGTCTAATTAAAGTTTCGGCTGAACGCCGGCCAGCCCTAATAAGGTGGCTTCACGTAATTAGAGGCCACGCGGCCGTAACAAATTGCTGCACCCAGCTGGCCCGCGGGCACACACTCTGGCGAAAAATACGGCCGCCGACACTCAAAGGGACCGGCGCCACCACTCCGTCGCCCGGGTGCGCACCACGTGTGTCCACAGGTGTGACGGCTGACCGCGCCGTTGTGGTTTCCGCGAGAGTGCCGGATGAAATTTCTCTCACTACACCGCAATGTTTTCCTCAGTTCCCCTAAAAACGTTTCAGTCGAACAGACAGCGTGATGAATCCTTAACGACAGCGTTAGCCCCTCTTTTACATAACCCCCTATTACTGGGTTAATGCGAAAATTGTGCCGTTTCTCCATACGTTTAACTCAACAGATACACGTAAAACAGATTATAGTCATCAGTAACATATTTTCCTTCACTGTTTATGACATTGTTCCAACGCTGGGATAACTTGGTTATTCAAATGGTTCAAATGGCTCTGAGCACTATGGGACTCAACTGCTGAGGTCATTAGTCCCCTAGAACTTAGAACTAGTTAAACCTAACTAACCTAAGGACATCACAAACATCCATGCCCGAGGCAGGATTCGAACCTGCGACCGTAGCGGTCTTGCGGTTCCAGACTGCAGCGCCTTTAACCGCACGGCCACTTCGGCCGGCCTTGGTTATTCAACGACAGGGGAAAACATGTGCTTTTGCGGCGAAGAACTCGCTGAGCCATGTGATCTGTACTTCGGCTCGCGTTGGTGCCGTTGCTAGGTTGGAATCTTTTAGTTGGTATAGTTACAGTTTTCGTCTTCTTATTGTGTTCATTGACGCCACTCCGTTTGCAAGCGTTATCTGTCCTCCAGTGGCAGCAGCGGCTGTCATCGATATCTAGTAACGCTGCTACGATCTTTGGGGCGACGTTGTGATATTTCCGTGTCGTGTGAGTCAGCAGTTGGGTTGGGTACGGACAAGCAGCCAGATCCGCGCAGCACGAGAACACGCCGGGACCACTGGCGGCACACATACATCGTTGGATGGAAGGGGTGTAGTCGCAAGGAATACAACCTCGTGGTCAACCGCACCCAGAAAGTTAAGGTGAGTGGACCTTAATTCAAATAATGAAACCTCGACCACTGTGAGATCTCTCCATTTGCTTGCGTGATGCTGCTCACAGTGTCGCCGAGACAAAGAGCAGGGAGTGGAGCATTTGGGGAAGGCGTACCTAATTAGCCTTCCTTCACTACTTATTATTAATTGTTGCATTTTATATGTTATTATTTGTGAGGTTGAACAAGTAGTATTTTTCCTGCGTACTGGCCGCTAACGCCCCAGTTACCTGCCCTGGAGCTTAGTGTAAGTTACAGCAGTGTACTTTCCCTCGCCTTTCCGCTGCTGTCTGGTAACGCGTGTAGTTCGACAGCTTCCTTGATTTGTGGACTGGGTGCTGTTTTTTTTTTTCTACTCTGGTGGTAGTGGTTCCTTTCTGCTTACGGCCGGCCGGGGTGGCCAAGCGGTTAAAGGCGCTACAGTCTGGAACCGCGCGACCGCTACGGTCGCAGGTTCGAATCCTGCCTCGGGCATGGATGTGTGTGATCTCCTTAGGTTAGTTAGGTTTAAGTAGTTCTAAGTTCTAGGGGACTGATGACCTCAGAGGTTAAGTCCCATAGCGCTCAGAGCCATTTGAACCATTTTTTTCTGCTTCCGTATGCTCTAAACACTGGAGTCTGAAGATGTAGTGCTGACCGCCAGTTCCGGCTTGGGTGCGTTATTCCAGCGTTGCACTGGTCTTCGGACGTTACATAGATTTGGCAAATGATTAATGGTCATGCGTTTAAACTGCCTCTAGTCTTAGTCAACATCTCTTAAAGTTAATGCAACTCTTGGCTGCCTGTCTCATTGCTTGCGAAGTTTTGAGGGACTTTTCCCAGGTCGATTCTTGGAGAAATGTCCGCGGCCCCCCCTCTCCCTTGGTTTTGTCAGATATGATGACTGTTTTTTTCAAAAATTTATTTTAATAACTGTAAATTCAAGTTTGAAGATGTTTAACTGGTTCTTTAAAGATTGCTATTCAGGCCTTCAGCCGAGAAACAGTTTTTAAATTATTACTATTGGGGCGTTCAGTCGATAATTAGTTGAATTTGTTGTCATTAAGGCCTTGAGTTGTGCGTGTTACTTGTCTTAAAACTTAAATTAGACAATTGTATTCTAGCAGTGAGAGTTCAATGATTGTTCTTTTAAAAATATTGTAATGGCTGTAATTGCATGTTGAAACAGTTTAATGGTTCTTAAAAGATTGCTATTCAGGCCTTCAGCCGTGAAACAGTTTTTAAATTATTATTATTGGGGCGATCAGCCGAGAAAGAGTTTGAATTCGTTGTCACTAAGGCCTTCAGCCGTGGCTGTTACTTGTCTTAATATTTTAATAAGACCATTCTATTTTAGCACTGAGATTTTAATGATTGTTCTTTTAAAAACATTTTAATAACTGTAATTGTAGGTCGAAGTAGTTTAACTGGTTCTTAAGATTGCTATTCAAGCCATTAGCCGTGAAACAGTTTTTAAATTATCACTATTGGGGCCTTCATCTGAGAAATAGTTTTAAATTTGTTGTCATTAAGGCCTTCAGCCGTGGAAAATTTCCTAATTTATTGTCACCTTTTATTTGTTGTTGTTTCCAAATAAAGTGCATGTGATTGAAAAAAACTCTAACCAACAGTAATTGATTACGGCCCTGTCCACAATCGTAACCCACTCCTGCCTTCCTTGGTACCTGGTCTTGCCATGTTCCGAGCGCTTTTTTATCCGGAAAGGAACTACCTTGAAGGTTATTCGTTAGAGGGCGAAAAATCTGAGGTGAATAAGATGAGTGTGGAAGGACTTACCAAACCAACTAGTGATTTCTACTTTTTTCAGTCTACTAGCCTGTGTGGAGTAGCATCACTTCATGCATCTACTTGATCGTTCGATGGTGTCGGCAGTAACAAAAATAATAAATATCAGCAGTGATGATTACACCTCGCGGAAGCAATTCGTAGTACACTACATCGTTGCTGGTTCCACCGGATACATAACATTAACTTCTTCGGACGCGCGCAGGTCCTTCTGCAGGAAGTTGCTGCTTCTTTTGGGCTCAACCATGCCTTTCTTTTCCTTATGTTAACATAAAGACACTGTTTCTCGTCACCAGTAACGATACAGGGCAGGAATGGTCGGTGTTTTTAACGAGCCAAATGGTGACGAGCAAGCATATATGGTCCCCCATTGACTTTTATGATTTTGGCTTAAAGGTTGCGGTATCCGCACCCCAGCATGCAAATGTCACTCGATAGGGGATTGATCACACTTCACCACATCTGCCTGTTATCGAGTTTGTTTTTGACATGGGTCATTGTGGATTAGTTCGCATAAACGATCTTCATCAAAACCGGTAGATCTTCCTGAACGAGGAGACTCACTAATGCTAAAACGATCCTTCTTAAAACGAGAGAACCATTTTCTTGCCATTCTCCCTCCAATGGCATTATCCCCGTACCTGGCGCAAATATTTCTGTCTGTCTCCACCGCCTCTATTGCTTGAAATGGTAAGTGTGTCAGGGTAGTGTTAAGGTGCGAAGCCCCTTTACGAACATACCTTAAAAACAGACGTATTGTTAGTCTCTTCAAAACTTTAAACACTTGAACACAGGTGGTCAGTTCAGAAAAGTTTAAGCTCTCTCTGATAACCAGCATTAAAGAAAATTATTAACCTTGCAACTCTGACTGCTAGGTGACTGATGACCATAGATGTCAAGTCCCATAGTGCTCAGAGCCAACTCTGACTGCTGACAGGAAACTAATATAGACAATAAGCAATATGTACAAATAATTTCAAGAATCTTCAATTATGACCTTTCCTCCTTAACATAAATGATTACAACAAGTAATTTGACAAACAGCTGACTCGAGAAATCGCTCAAGACAATCAGTTAAACAACACATACAATTATTGCCAATACATAGACAAGCAAGGAATAAAGAACAGTACTTAAATTGTGGTAGGGGGGGGGGGGGGGTATGAGGACGGGGTTATGCGGCACAATGTTGGTATTAGTTTTGAAAATGGTAGGTCCTTCAGTGCACTTGCTGGCCTTCCTCTACACAGTAGTCCACGTCTTACCCTTTCTGGTTAGAATAATGTTGGTATTAGTTTTGAAAATGGTAGGTCCTTCAGTGCACTTGCTGGCCTTCCTCTACACAGTAGTCCACGTCTTACCCTTTCTGGTTAGAATAACTAATAATACCTGAAACTTAAACCTATAATCACCCGGCATTGACAAGAAGTCATAGCGCTTAATTAAGATGTTTAATAACATACACGCATCAAACCAGTCTCTGGACTGAAAACCACAAGGACAACAAAAACAATAACAGACACATACTCACACACAGAGAGAGAAAATTTGCAATGAGAAGGAATTACAAGTTTTAGAAATATCCTTTGGCATTAGACGCCACAAACCCATTCAATTTTATCTTTTCAATTTAAATGTATATCAATTAAGCCAATGGACGAGTGCTCCCTCTCACTCCAACTTATCAAACCAACTGTTAGAATGACTTCCAGAAATTTAAAGTAATTAGTAACTATTTGACCTACGCAAAGAAGAGTACTTCATTTTATGAAACAATTACGGATCAGCAGCAATGAAAAAAGTTAATAAGCCAGTGACTCGTATTCCAAAGGCACTCAGTAAGTGAACAGCTGGTTCACAAACGCCTCCTCCGTTTACCCGAAGCAAACGGTTCAGTTTACTTAATCGTACTAGAATTACAAACAGTTCGTTGGTCATCTACACAGCTAATCTTTACGTAATGGTTGAGTAAAAGGAACTCCCTTTAAAGTACAAAATATCTAAAGGACGGCAAAACTACAACAGCAGCACAAGTTACATTTCTTAACGGGGCGAAAGAAACTTGAACAGTAAAACGTGGGCCAACTACTAATATCTAATCACTTACACCAACCAGCTGTTTCATATCATACACTCAGTAATACAATCCGGGATCAGAATAGTATACACTAAAGCGGCAGAGAACTGGTATAGGCATCCAGAATGAGATTTTCGCTCTGCAGCGGAGTGTGCGCTGATATGAAACTTTCCTGGCAGATTAAAACTGTGTGCCCGACCGAGACTCGAACTCGGGACCTTTGCCTTTCGCGGGCAAGTGCTCTACCAACTGAGCTACCGAAGCACGACTCACGCCCGGTACTCACAGCTTTACTTCTGGCAGTACCTCGTCTCCTACCTTCCAAACTTTACAGAAGCTCTCCTGCGAAACTTGCAGAACTAGCACTCCTGAAAGAAAGGATATTGCGGAGACATGGCTTAGCCACAGCCTGGGGGATGTTTCCAGAATGAGATTTTCACTCTGCAGCGGAGTGTGCGCTGATATGAAACTTTCCTGGCAGATTAAAACTGTGTGCCCGACCGAGACTCGAACTCGGGACCTTTTCCTTTCGCGGGCAAGTGCTCTACCAACTGAGCTACCGAAGAACGACTCACGCCCGGTACTCACAGCTGTACTTCTGCCAGTACCTCGTCTCCTACCTTCCAAACTTTATAGAAGCTCTCCTGCGAAACTTGCAGAACTAGCACTCCCGAAAGAAAGGATATTGCGGAGACATGGCTTAGCCACAGCCTGGGGGATGTTTCCAGAATCAGATTTTCACTCTGCAGTATAGGCATACTTATTCAAATACAGAGATATGTATACAGGCAGTATAAAGCGCTGGGTGGGCAACGCCAATATAACGCCAATAAAAGATAACAAGCATGTGGCGCAGTTGTTGGACCGGTTACTACTGTTACAACGGCAGGATAATAACATTTAGCCGGCCGTAGTGGCCGAGCGGTTATAGGCGCTACAGTCTGGAACCGCGCGACCGCTACGGTCGCAGGTTCGAATCCTGCCTCGGGCATGGATATGTGTGATGTCCTTAGGTCAGTTAGGTTTAAGTAGTTCTAAGTTCTAGGGGACTGATGACCTCAGAGGTTAAGTCCCATAGCGCTCAGAGCCATTTGAACCATTTTTTTCTGCTTCCGTATGCTCTAAACACTGGAGTCTGAAGATGTAGTGCTGACCGCCAGTTCCGGCTTGGGTGCGTTATTCCAGCGTTGCACTGGTCTTCGGACGTTACATAGATTTGGCAAATGATTAATGGTCATGCGTTTAAACTGCCTCTAGTCTTAGTCAACATCTCTTAAAGTTAATGCAACTCTTGGCTGCCTGTCTCATTGCTTGCGAAGTTTTGAGGGACTTTTCCCAGGTCGATTCTTGGAGAAATGTCCGCGGCCCCCCCTCTCCCTTGGTTTTGTCAGATATGATGACTGTTTTTTTCAAAAATTTATTTTAATAACTGTAAATTCAAGTTTGAAGATGTTTAACTGGTTCTTTAAAGATTGCTATTCAGGCCTTCAGCCGAGAAACAGTTTTTAAATTATTACTATTGGGGCGTTCAGTCGATAATTAGTTGAATTTGTTGTCATTAAGGCCTTGAGTTGTGCGTGTTACTTGTCTTAAAACTTAAATTAGACAATTGTATTCTAGCAGTGAGAGTTCAATGATTGTTCTTTTAAAAATATTGTAATGGCTGTAATTGCATGTTGAAACAGTTTAATGGTTCTTAAAAGATTGCTATTCAGGCCTTCAGCCGTGAAGCAGTTTTTAAATTATTATTATTGGGGCGATCAGCCGAGAAAGAGTTTGAATTCGTTGTCACTAAGGCCTTCAGCCGTGGCTGTTACTTGTCTTAATATTTTAATAAGACCATTCTATTTTAGCACTGAGATTTTAATGATTGTTCTTTTAAAAACATTTTAATAACTGTAATTGTAGGTCGAAGTAGTTTAACTGGTTCTTAAGATTGCTATTCAAGCCATTAGCCGTGAAACAGTTTTTAAATTATCACTATTGGGGCCTTCATCTGAGAAATAGTTTTAAATTTGTTGTCATTAAGGCCTTCAGCCGTGGAAAATTTCCTAATTTATTGTCACCTTTTATTTGTTGTTGTTTCCAAATAAAGTGCATGTGATTGAAAAAAACTCTAACCAACAGTAATTGATTACGGCCCTGTCCACAATCGTAACCCACTCCTGCCTTCCTTGGTACCTGGTCTTGCCATGTTCCGAGCGCTTTTTTATCCGGAAAGGAACTACCTTGAAGGTTATTCGTTAGAGGGCGAAAAATCTGAGGTGAATAAGATGAGTGTGGAAGGACTTACCAAACCAACTAGTGATTTCTACTTTTTTCAGTCTACTAGCCTGTGTGGAGTAGCATCACTTCATGCATCTACTTGATCGTTCGATGGTGTCGGCAGTAACAAAAATAATAAATATCAGCAGTGATGATTACACCTCGCGGAAGCAATTCGTAGTACACTACATCGTTGCTGGTTCCACCGGATACATAACATTAACTTCTTCGGACGCGCGCAGGTCCTTCTGCAGGAAGTTGCTGCTTCTTTTGGGCTCAACCATGCCTTTCTTTTCCTTATGTTAACATAAAGACACTGTTTCTCGTCACCAGTAACGATACAGGGCAGGAATGGTCGGTGTTTTTAACGAGCCAAATGGTGACGAGCAAGCATATATGGTCCCCCATTGACTTTTATGATTTTGGCTTAAAGGTTGCGGTATCCGCACCCCAGCATGCAAATGTCACTCGATAGGGGATTGATCACACTTCACCACATCTGCCTGTTATCGAGTTTGTTTTTGACATGGGTCATTGTGGATTAGTTCGCATAAACGATCTTCATCAAAACCGGTAGATCTTCCTGAACGAGGAGACTCACTAATGCTAAAACGATCCTTCTTAAAACGAGAGAACCATTTTCTTGCCATTCTCCCTCCAATGGCATTATCCCCGTACCTGGCGCAAATATTTCTGTCTGTCTCCACCGCCTCTATTGCTTGAAATGGTAAGTGTGTCAGGGTAGTGTTAAGGTGCGAAGCCCCTTTACGAACATACCTTAAAAACAGACGTATTGTTAGTCTCTTCAAAACTTTAAACACTTGAACACAGGTGGTCAGTTCAGAAAAGTTTAAGCTCTCTCTGATAACCAGCATTAAAGAAAATTATTAACCTTGCAACTCTGACTGCTAGGTGACTGATGACCATAGATGTCAAGTCCCATAGTGCTCAGAGCCAACTCTGACTGCTGACAGGAAACTAATATAGACAATAAGCAATATGTACAAATAATTTCAAGAATCTTCAATTATGACCTTTCCTCCTTAACATAAATGATTACAACAAGTAATTTGACAAACAGCTGACTCGAGAAATCGCTCAAGACAATCAGTTAAACAACACATACAATTATTGCCAATACATAGACAAGCAAGGAATAAAGAACAGTACTTAAATTGTGGTAGGGGGGGGGGGGTATGAGGACGGGGTTATGCGGCACAATGTTGGTATTAGTTTTGAAAATGGTAGGTCCTTCAGTGCACTTGCTGGCCTTCCTCTACACAGTAGTCCACGTCTTACCCTTTCTGGTTAGAATAATGTTGGTATTAGTTTTGAAAATGGTAGGTCCTTCAGTGCACTTGCTGGCCTTCCTCTACACAGTAGTCCACGTCTTACCCTTTCTGGTTAGAATAACTAATAATACCTGAAACTTAAACCTATAATCACCCGGCATTGACAAGAAGTCATAGCGCTTAATTAAGATGTTTAATAACATACACGCATCAAACCAGTCTCTGGACTGAAAACCACAAGGACAACAAAAACAATAACAGACACATACTCACACACAGAGAGAGAAAATTTGCAATGAGAAGGAATTACAAGTTTTAGAAATATCCTTTGGCATTAGACGCCACAAACCCATTCAATTTTATCTTTTCAATTTAAATGTATATCAATTAAGCCAATGGACGAGTGCTCCCTCTCACTCCAACTTATCAAACCAACTGTTAGAATGACTTCCAGAAATTTAAAGTAATTAGTAACTATTTGACCTACGCAAAGAAGAGTACTTCATTTTATGAAACAATTACGGATCAGCAGCAATGAAAAAAGTTAATAAGCCAGTGACTCGTATTCCAAAGGCACTCAGTAAGTGAACAGCTGGTTCACAAACGCCTCCTCCGTTTACCCGAAGCAAACGGTTCAGTTTACTTAATCGTACTAGAATTACAAACAGTTCGTTGGTCATCTACACAGCTAATCTTTACGTAATGGTTGAGTAAAAGGAACTCCCTTTAAAGTACAAAATATCTAAAGGACGGCAAAACTACAACAGCAGCACAAGTTACATTTCTTAACGGGGCGAAAGAAACTTGAACAGTAAAACGTGGGCCAACTACTAATATCTAATCACTTACACCAACCAGCTGTTTCATATCATACACTCAGTAATACAATCCGGGATCAGAATAGTATACACTAAAGCGGCAGAGAACTGGTATAGGCATCCAGAATGAGATTTTCGCTCTGCAGCGGAGTGTGCGCTGATATGAAACTTTCCTGGCAGATTAAAACTGTGTGCCCGACCGAGACTCGAACTCGGGACCTTTGCCTTTCGCGGGCAAGTGCTCTACCAACTGAGCTACCGAAGCACGACTCACGCCCGGTACTCACAGCTTTACTTCTGGCAGTACCTCGTCTCCTACCTTCCAAACTTTACAGAAGCTCTCCTGCGAAACTTGCAGAACTAGCACTCCTGAAAGAAAGGATATTGCGGAGACATGGCTTAGCCACAGCCTGGGGGATGTTTCCAGAATGAGATTTTCACTCTGCAGCGGAGTGTGCGCTGATATGAAACTTTCCTGGCAGATTAAAACTGTGTGCCCGACCGAGACTCGAACTCGGGACCTTTTCCTTTCGCGGGCAAGTGCTCTACCAACTGAGCTACCGAAGAACGACTCACGCCCGGTACTCACAGCTGTACTTCTGCCAGTACCTCGTCTCCTACCTTCCAAACTTTATAGAAGCTCTCCTGCGAAACTTGCAGAACTAGCACTCCCGAAAGAAAGGATATTGCGGAGACATGGCTTAGCCACAGCCTGGGGGATGTTTCCAGAATCAGATTTTCACTCTGCAGTATAGGCATACTTATTCAAATACAGAGATATGTATACAGGCAGTATAAAGCGCTGGGTGGGCAACGCCAATATAACGCCAATAAAAGATAACAAGCATGTGGCGCAGTTGTTGGACCGGTTACTACTGTTACAACGGCAGGATAATAACATTTAGCCGGCCGTAGTGGCCGAGCGGTTATAGGCGCTACAGTCTGGAACCGCGCGACCGCTACGGTCGCAGGTTCGAATCCTGCCTCGGGCATGGATATGTGTGATGTCCTTAGGTCAGTTAGGTTTAAGTAGTTCTAAGTTCTAGGGGATTGATGACCTCAGAAGTTAAGTCCCATAGTGCTCAGAGCCATTTGAACCATTTGAACAACATTTAAGTGAGACGTTGTGTTGTAGTCGGCTCACGAGCGATGGGACATAGAATCTCCGAGAGAGCGACGGAGTGGGGATTTTCCCGCACGACCATTGCGAGAGCGTTCCGTGAATAACAGGAATCCTGTAAAAAATAAAACCTCCGACATCGCTCCATCCGGAAAAGAAACCTTCAAGAACGGGACAAAAGACGACTGAAGAGAATCATTCAGCGTGACAGAAGTGCAACCGTTCATCAAAATGCTGTAGATTTCAGTGCTGGCCCATCAAGAAGTATCAGCGTGCCAACCACTCAACGAAACATCATCCACATAGGCTTGCAGAGCCGAAGGCTCACTCGTGTACCCTTGACGACTGCACGACACAAAGCTTTACTCCTCGTCCACACTGTCATTGGACTGTTCATGACTGTATCGCTTAACTTTTTTTAATAAAAGAGAATATTCGGATAATTGAATGAAATGTGTTGTTAAAAATTCTCTTTTATGTTTGTTAAAAGCCACGGCTAAATTTTCTCAGTGCGGTATCGCCAGAAATATCATACGTACTCCAATGTGAAGACATCCACATTACTCACGATGGATTAAAAAAAATCTTTCTTTAATTTTATGCTATAAGCCAATTAAACACAATGCTTAATTATTTTTTTCTGTGAGGCGTGATGCTCCAGGATAGCTGCCTATGTGCAATGGCAGCATACACATTTATAGAAATTACTCTTAATAAAACTGTACCTCTGGCAAGAAATGAATTGGAAAATATTACAAGACGCGGCTTTGTATTTATTGAGAATATTTTTTAATACCTTTAGCATCAAATGACTATTAAAATAGTATATATCTTTTTATTATTAATGGCGTCGCTACAACAATGGTTAGGGCAACATTCAATTATTACGTAACTAAATCATGGGGAGGAAAGGTACTTGTCATTGACAAAACACAATTTTAAATGATTATTTCATTATATATTCAAAATATTACTAGTATTACTACAGATATTTGTATTAGTTACAGGCCGTGAAATATAAGCGTCCATCAGGTATAGCATCAGAACCAAGAATATAATGAAACAAGAAACGTTGATCCCTTTTGAACCAAATGACAAAGATACTACACATTACTATTCTGAGAGCGCATATAGCGCTTCCATTGTTGTATATCGATAACTTAATTTATAGGTATTCTTTTTTCTCCGGAGTCTATGCTATAAAAGCCCCCTGGAATGCCATTTGCATAGTTATATACAGTCTTCTAAATGGCATTCCACGATAGCATATTTCCGTTTATAATGTCTACGTCCATACAGGCGACGGTAGACGTATTTGATTTAACCATGGTATTAATATATTTTATGTTTGCCTGCGTCCAAACAGGTGACGACAGATTTGTGTGATTTATTTTATTATTATTACTTATTAAATTCGCCTGCGTCCAAACAGCTGACGACAGATTGATCATTGTATTAATAAGCTTGGAATGTGCCTGCGTCCAAACATGTGACTGTAGACACACTTGATATCAATAGTTGTGATAATACAGGTACTTTCTTATAGTTCATGCACATGGATTATTTTATTCTGTAGTTGATTGCAGTCTTTTTACTATTTTTCCTCAGAATAATTTGTTTTATGCTCCCCCATTTGGGTAAATGCCTCTGGGAAATCAAGGGAGATGCAAGGCAGAGCTATAAGACTGTACTGTTATTCAACATTTAAAGACATAACTACAGGTATAAATTATTTCAGTTCAGTTCATCGTTAATGTTTTTTTACAAAATTTAGAATGTTCATTGTTAATCTTCTACCGCGGCAAGCTGGTGAAGTGATGAGGGATTGGGCACCGGATTGCGCCCCCACCAGCCCGTACTGCAGGTTGTGACGTCACTGAGGCGAGCGATCAGCTGAAGCGCGACGGCGACGAGTCGCACACAACCGCGTACCAGACGTGCGCAGTGTTCAGCCCTCTTTGCAGCTGTTCTCCGCCACCGCTCCACAGCAAAATTTCATGACTTGCAAGAACAACAGCAGCATCAGTTCATTATAGGTAAATAGATGTTTCTTCGTGCGGATGGGGAAAATACGTGATTATTCGTCCTATTTTATTGTTTCATCCAGCGCCAGTTTGTGTCGGTTTGCGTATGAATTAATCGTTCACTTGTTAATACATACGAAGTCGACTGTATGACACTTTTCAAGTACAGTTCGTCACACTTTTGCTGCAGTTGATATTTCCGTCTCGTATTGATGTATGACACTGTTCAAATGCACAGTTTGTCATACGTTAACTTGAGCGTCACGCAGTTGTTGTGCCCCAGAGTAGGCTGTATACACAGTCTCACTACTTCTGGCACACGCCACACTGTTTATAATGTCGCAAACAGGTATTTCCGGACACGCTTGCACAGATCAGCTGTTCTGTTCGCTTGCGCGGACGGATTTCCATTGTTGTCTTACTCCACTCCGATCAACGGTGAGATACTGATTTGCTGAAGTCCGTTTAGATCGGCTGTGCTTCGAATGCGTTAAACCACGTCCTTGTCCGAAACACACTTATTAGTTCGCCACGGTCTGTAAGCTTTTTACTACATTTAACCTTTATACACTATAATAAAATCAACTTCTCTGGCATTGTACCGTTTATATTGTTTCATGAACACTGTTCATTACGCTATAGTTCCCGTAAATTGTGCTACTTTTGGTCACACTGAATTCAGTTTATTGACACAATGTTCATTCAAATCTATGCACACACAGTCACTGTTCTTTCCAGTCTCTTGTGGCACATGAAGTTGTTCAAGGAAACCTTCGCAATTTATTTACATGACGAAATACACACACAATGTATTCGAAAGCGCATTGTAACTCATTACAATGCACACTATTTATTGGTAGCATGAGTACCTTCCTGTTACATATGCTTGGCCAATTACACTTTTTTTTGGACTTTTCAACGCTGTTCTGGTTTGTACAATAACTCAACTCAGTTTGTTACACACACACTATATATATATATATATATATATATATATATATATATATATATATATATATATATATGTGTGTGTGTGTGTGTGTGTGTGTGTGTGTGTTAGCACACTGGACTCGCATTCGGGAGGACGACGGTTCAATCCCGTCTCCAGCCATCCTGATTTAGGTTTTCCGTGATTTCCCTAAATCGTTTCAGGCAAATGCCGGGATGGTTCCTTTGAAAGGGCACGGCCGATTTCCTTCCCAATTCTTCCCTAACCCGAGCTTGCGCTCCGTCTCTACTGACCTCGTTGTCGACGGGACGTTAAACACTAACCACCACCATATATATATATATATATATATATATATATATATATATATATATATATATGTGTGTGTGTGTGTGTTCTAGTTTGATGCGGTCCGCCACGAATTCAACCCATATGCCAACCTCTTCTTCTCAACGTAGACTCAGTTGTTTGTTGTATAACTCCAGTCTCTGTCTCACACTAAAGTCTTTACCCGATACAGCTTGTAAGTAGGCTGTTTAGGTTTTTTTATTGGTAACGCCACCTCTGTATGAAAATCAGTGGCTGTGCTGTGTGCAGTCTGTGGCTGCTTTGCATTGTTGTAATACTCGCCATTGTAGTGTTAGGCAGCTGGCTGTGAACAGCGCGTAGCGTTGGGCAGTTGGAGGTGAGCCGCCAGCAGTGGTGGATGTGGGGAGAGAGATGGCGGAGTTTTGTAATTTGTCATGAACTGCTATATATATGATGATATCAAGGTAAATACATTGTTTGTTCTCTATTAATATCTATCATTTGCTAACTATCCCTATCAGTAGTTAGTGCCTTCCATAGTTTGAATCTTTTATTTATCTGGCAGTAGTGGCGCTCGCTGTATTGCAGTAGCTTGAGCAGCGAAGATTTTTGTGAGGTAAGTGATTTGTGAAAGGTATAGTTTAATGTTAGTCAGGGCCATTCTTTTGTAGGGAATTTTGAAAGTCAGATTGCGTTGCGCTAAAAATATTGTGTGTCAGGTTAAGCACAGTCTAGTATAAATAGTTTAAAGGGGAAGTTTCAAGCTCTCTCTTGTATCCCGGAGCGTATTCCCTGATATCTTAACATGTGCTCTATCATCCTGTCTTTTCTTCTTGTACGTACTTTTCATATCTTTCTTTCTTCGCCAATTCTACGGAGAACCTCCACATTCCTTACTTCATCAGTTCTCATAATCTTCAGCTTTCTTCTGTCGCACCCCATCTCAAATGCATCGATTCTCTTCTGTTCCGATTTTCCTACTATCCGTGGTTCAGTATCGCATAATGGTGTGCTCCAAATGTACATTCTCACAAAGCTGTTCTTCGGTTTGATGAGCATGTTTTATATAGAATATTTCACTTGCCAGGAGTGCCCGTTTTGCTGGTGATGGGTCTGCTTCCAATATCCACTTTGATTCGTCCATAATGGCTTATTTTGTTTCCAGGGTATCAGAGTTCCTTAACTTTGTCTACTTCGTGATCACCAACTTTTGTGTTATGTTTCTAGCTGTTCTCATTATTACCACTTCTCTTTACTTTCGTCTTTCTTCGGTTTACTCATCCATATTGTGTACTCATTATAGTTTTCATTCCATTCTACAGGTTCTGAAATTCTTTATCACGCTCACCGTGATTAGCAATGTCATCAGCGTATTTTGTCATTAATATCATTTCAAGACCAGTTTTAATCTCACTCTTCAACCTTTCTGATATTTCAGCAATGGAAATTCTGGACGAATTAATAGTAAAATTAAGGAAAGTCTATCACTAACCTATAGTAGCTGACTCATGTGTGATGCATGGAAACATGCAAAGGGAATATTATTTGCACCAGGTTTTTAGCTCTTTCTCTATGGAAGGTACATACATTAAGTCAACCACACAGACATCCAGATGTACACACCTGTCGCCACGGCATCTGACGCCCACTGTGTCTAGGTTGAGCATTCACATTTCCATTTCCAGATTTTTTAGTTTCCCTACCAAGTTCAAACTTCTGACATTCCACGCTCCACCTCGTAGAATTTTACCCTGTCTTTCAATATTGCATCTTTTTTCATGGTCACGTCCTTCTTTCCGGAGATCCGAAGGGGGAACTAAGGCAGCATCGTTAACAATGGAGAGATCATCATGACATTTTTTCACTTACAGGTCACATGTCCTGAGGACATACGCTGTGCGTCTTTAATGAAGCGCTTTCCACTGCCATCTGCATCCTCATGCCGTTGATCATTGGTGATTCTTCCGTATTTTAGGCACAGTTTCCTACTCCATTGGCAGTAGAGTGCCTTGAAGTTCTGTCCGCTCCTTCGTCTTCTTTCACAAGGTAGTTGGCAGAACGTGGGCGGTTTTTTATGCCCGAAGTTTTCAGCCACCATTTTTGTTGATTTATATTCATCATCTAAACTGCGGCTAGATTCGAACCTAGGACCCAGAGCGTTTTGTCTGTTAGTCAAATATGCTGTCCCTAAATCACGGATCCCCATTACAAAGGTGTCTAACACCACTTTTCGACCAGAAATACGAGAGTCAGGAAAACAAATACAATCTGTGTACTCGTATATGCGTAGTATCTGCTCGGGAAGAGTCGAAGTAGCGGGCACTGAAAAGATACACGGCGTGGTGGGAGATATGTGGATTACCACCTTATGATGTAACATGCGAAGGTAGTAAGCTGGCCATGTACAGAGCGGTATGCCAGATTGAGTGGGGGAGCGATTAACACAAGAAACACGGCCACTTTTCAGGATCACAGTGGGAAGAGCTTCAAGAAAATTTAAAACGAGCTGGGGATTACAGCAGAGTTGAAATAATTCTGAATAGACATACGGATGTATCTGCTAGAACTAATACTTACTCTCCATGGCTGGTGAATACTGGATGGTGATGATGATGACAACAATGAGGATGATGATTATGGTGGTAAACACATTGATTTTAATGATGACGTATACACATCTCATGTGGTATACGTGTTATACTCGAACTTTGAAACATTTGTATCTAGGTTTCTTTGTGCGTAGCTCGTAGAGCATTTTCGCCCTCTATACATCACAATTTGAAAGAAATGAGAGGGTAAACATGAGTCAGAAGATTCCCCGTTGGTTAAATTTTGTTGGATGCTAAGACGTTCTGTCCCCTGACTCGTGGCTAGCAGCTCATTCACACTGAGAGTTCTGATTGCTAAGAAACATGCCAATGCAACGGATCATATATCTGTGGTTATTGTTAGTAACACGAGTAGTGTAGAAAGATCTCTGCAAAGAAAACTCTTGTTCGCCGAACAAGCCTTTTTTCGGCATACTTCCCTTTCCTTCTCGTGTGTTTTACCAAACGTGACCGCAGATTGTGAATGTTATAATTTAAC
Source organism: Schistocerca nitens (assembly GCF_023898315.1). NCBI lineage: Eukaryota > Metazoa > Arthropoda > Insecta > Orthoptera > Acrididae > Schistocerca > Schistocerca nitens. Next base: position 313,224,342 of record NC_064621.1, on the reverse strand, counting down.
TAGTGCACACGATTCCGCTCAGAAGTACCATGGATTTGGTAGCGTCGTTGCATGGGCAGTCTTGCGAAATATTTGAATTTTTATTTCTGGAATGTATTCGGATTAAAATTTTGAAGAGTATTACACAAGGACTTTCGCTTGTTGGAGATTGGTCTGACTATTTAGATGTTACTATTTCTATTTGCAATTGTAAAGAGGGAAATCTATCTCAAGTTTGTAGGTTTTGTGCTATGTTCAATAGTAATGGCGATTCTGTGTCGTAATAAATTTTGCGGTGGTAGTATTGCAGAACGACTTAATAGCATGCTATTGCAACTAAAATTATTCAGATGAGCAGAAAGTTTGATGCTTTTACATAAAGAAATTTAGCGTCTGATGCCATACGCTTATCCGTTATTTTTCTCGATTATGTTTATTCATTTTTCTCTTTGTATAGGTAGTCACAGAATAAAATCGATGTACACAAACAAGAGTAATATGCAACGCACATTTGACTTTTCTGTACTGATACTGTTATACGATATTAATATTTGGACACCCTTTCTCCAGTAAAACTTTATGTTTCAAATTTAATTGTAATTCTGAAGTGTCAGCTGTTAAATGATAGGTCATTGTGACAAAAACAAAGGAGAGTTATATAAAATGATTCATGAAGTTGGTGAGTGAATTTCTACATGTCAACTTGGGACTTATATTTATCAGATGGTAAAGCCAATAATGCGAATAAAAAACCCACCTAGACAGAGAGAGAAAGAGAGAGAGAGACTCGCATTTGATTTTATAGAAGGATCATCCTTTATCCCCATACATCCAGACTCCCTTCCATCAAAAACTTATTGTATCAAGTGTTCTAAACAAACTGAAATACTTTCTGGGAGAATGTTCGGTTACTATTTACTTACACGTAATATTTACTTACACGTAAATGTTAATGTCTGTTCGTCCCTGTAACCCAAAATTTTCATTGCACATAATCATTCTCTGTGTATTGGGTGCTACTAACGCCTATAGTATATATTCCTTTTTTCTTATTTTTGATTTCATTAGGTGTGTAATAGAAACTGCTCCCCTAATACTCAATAAATATATGATTATTTTAAACTCACCTCTTATTATTATTATTGTTAATAAGACAAATGACAGTTTCACACTTAATGCAATTTAATATGCTGTGCATACTTAAAATTTTTCGAATTCTCGGAACTACACTTTCAATCGTTTTATACATTCATCGGATGGGCTGATGGCAGGCATTACCGTCTCTCGTGACATGAAAACACGTTCTTATAATTATAGCCGTTAGTCCTGTGGTATTTAGTTCTTTTATTATGTGTCTGGACACTTTTTCAACACATAAAACGCCTCTTTCCTACATGATATGTATAATCAGTCTTTTTTATACTTTCCTAAGAAATGTGTTTCCGTTTGCTTTCGTACCAACAACAACAATTCGCCATTACAATTACAAGTACAGAAATATTAGAAATGGGGCGAATACGTGTAATATTAGAGCCTAGGTCTTTGAATAAAGAGTAAATATAAATAAACAGTGCTATTCAAAGTTCATGTGGCAATCCCAACGTGATGGTGGGAACACACATAGGATTGCTCATATCCGAGATATTTCTGCCCTGTCGTAAAACGTCGACATTCCCCAACACCACTGTTGCTACCATCAACGTAAACATTCTTAGTTCTAATACAGCACGTCTGTTCAGTTATTCATTTCTTGGCACAGAATCCGGAGGAATACGGAGATTCTCTGCGATGGAACTGCGCTTTAGTGCCGCCGGTGGTGGAAGTATAAACAAGCGGGCGTTGTTTACCCGGCCGGCGGCGCCGTATTTCGCAGACCGGCTGGTGACGTCGCGCCGAGGGCGCTTATGCCTCACTGTGAAGAGCGGCTGGAATGTAAACAGGAGCTGCCGGGAAGTTTGAATACACATTTGTAACTGGCGGCTGAGAGCTTTCAGCTGTAATGGAGCAGAAAATTGCCCGCCCCCTGCCGCCGCGCTGCACAGCGGAGAGCGGTCGCCTCGACCGACGCCTGTGTACTTACACGATCCACACCGCACCACACTACACCATACTACACCGCACTGCCGCAGGGGGACTTGCTGGCCTTGTGCGCAAGCATGAATGTAATGGCGTGTTAAAGACGATGTTGAGAGAATCTTTACCTCTGCACCACAATACATGTCAAGTGAACTAAAAGGAAACAAAGCTCGTCTCTCCAACTCCTCCGTCACATCTCAGCACGATACAATTGTATAAGCCATGGCAACTGACAGACTCCCATTACTGAAAGGGAGTCACAAAACTTGTAACCAGTTTTGAGATTACAGCATTCCCATATGGAGATACATTTTCATTTTACATTGCTTGCCATAAAAATGCAAATGCCAGAAGGGATAGAAAGAAGCGATATTTTACATTAAAAATATTTTCCATTCCATTCCGCGGTTGGTATAGTAATCGTTGCCAACTTTTTCAAAAAGAAAACAGTCTCGCTTGCAAAATAATGATTCTTTAAAAACACATTTCACCCTTTTGGTGCAACGTCTAAGTATCTACAAAGAAAGGGAAAAAAGAAGAATATTAATATTAAAATGGTTGCATGTTCCTATCATCCACCTCTAAAATGAGTAAATAAATAGTTTATAAATCGTTCTGAGGGAAAACTGACTAAGTGTTCCGCAAATAAACATTCTTCAGAATGGACGGCATAGGGCGTACACCTTGATAGTAGGCTGTGTAGGTTTTTATGCTGGTAACGCCACGTAGCGATCTATATGAAAATCACTGGCTGTGCTGTGTGCAGTCTGTGGCTGGTTGGCATTGTTAGAACATTCGCTATTGTAGTGTTGGGGAGTAGGATGTGAACAGCGCGTAGCGTTGCGCAGTTGGTGGTGAGCCGACAGCAGTGGAGGATGTGGGGAGAGAGGTGGCGGAGTTTTGAGAGCGGATGATCTGGACGTGTGTCCATCAGAGACAGTAAATTTGTAAGACTGGATGTCATGAACTGAGATATATATTATGACTTTTGAACACTATTAAGGTAAATACATTGTTTGTTCTTTATCAAAATCTTTCATTTGCTAACTATGCCTATCAGTAGTTAGAATCTTTTATTTAGCTGGCAGTAGTGGCGCTCGCTGTATTGCAGTAGTTCGAGTAACGAAGATTTTTGTGAGGTAAGTGATTTATGAAAGGTATAGGTTATTGTTAGTCAGGGCCATTCTTTTGTAGGGATTTTTGAAAGTCAGATTGCATTGCGCTAAAAATATTGTTTGTCAGTTTAGTGTTGATCAGAACAAGTAAAGAGAGAAATGTCTGAGTACGTTCAGTTTTGCTCAACTGTCTGAAAATTAAATAACGTTTACCAGCACTGTCACTGATAAATTTTTCTAAGCGGACGTTTCAACCTGTAAGGCAAACTCCCCGCTAAGAGAATAAAAGACAAAGAGGGCAAACATATCAAAGAGGCAGAGCAGAAGTCACAAAATTTACCTTCAACTTAGCAGCAACCGCAGATTTAAAAGCGCGAAAATATGACCATTCCTACAAATCTGCGCAAATGTGGCATCATCTGTACATACAGTAGTAGTTCCATAAAACAGACCTGCAACCATACATGTCATACTGGAGGAAAACTGTATGGCGCGTGAAGTGCAGTGAGAAAAACTTGTCGTATAGATGTGATATAGAAATTACTGTATTTAAGATAGAATTGGTGGCCGAAAAGTATGCACTAAAATGTGCAGCCAGATGAGATAAGACGTAACTGTCCAGCATAAAAATAATTGTAAGGAGGATTAAAAGTAAATAAACGAAACTGTAAAATTCAGAATTTAAATACATGCTCTTGTATTAGGTAGTATTATATTCTGTGTTAACGGGGGACCTAGAAACGACGGAGAGGCTCCGTCCCCGCCGCAGCCGCAATGGTCCACAACCCCACGACGACTACCGCAGTCCACCACTTCGACCCACCGCCGCCCCACACCGAACCGCTCTTTCAGGGTTATTATGCGGTTCGTCCCCCAGTGGACCCCCCCCCCCCCCGCCCTCTCCCACCCCTTCACCCCCCTAGGGAACGCCTCACACCAGACGACTGTAACTCCTATGTTTGCGTGGCAGAGTAATGGTGGTGTACGCGTACGTGGAAAACTTGTTTGCGCAGCAATGCCTACATAGTGTAGCTGAGGCGGAATAAGAGGAACCAGCCCGCATTCGCCGAGGCAGTTGGAAAAACGCCTAAAAACCACCCACAGACTGGCTGGCTCACCGGACTTCGACACAGGTCCGCTGGGTGGTTTCTTGCCGGGGACCAGGCTGCTCCTTCCTAATCCGGAAAGCCGTGCGTTAGAGCGCACAGCTAACCGCGCAGGCGTCCTAGGTAGTACATGGTAGTGCAATGCTGTCCGCTAATAATTTTACGGCAGCACTCTTAGCGTATATCCAAACTTCACGCCAGTATGTTTTGCATGTACTCGTCTTTTCCGTTCCTATTTGTAATTCATTTTAAATGTTTGCAGTTTTTATTATTGTTCTACATTATAACTGTTGATTGTATTTTAAATGCTATAAATTCTACTTTACGCTAGCTAGGTGAAGATCCTCTCACTAAACCTCATATGGTGTCCACTTTTCCTTCAGTGTGACGTAAATGGTTTTGAAGAAGCTACTGTTGTGTGTACAGCTGATGCCACATTTGTACGTACTTTGCCGGCCGGGATGGCCGAGCGGTTCTAGGCGCTACAGTCTGGAACCGCGCGACCGCTACGGTCGCAGGTTCGAATCCTGCCTCGGGCATGGATGTGTGTGATGTCCTTAGGTTAGTTGGGTTTAAGTAGTTCTAAGTTCTAGGGGACTGATGACCTCAGAAGTTAAGTCCCATAGTGCTCAGAGCCATTTTTTTTACGTACTTGTAAGCGTAGCAACATTCCTGCAATTTTACGTCTGCGGAAGCTGGTGTTTTTAAGGCAGAGTAAGGTCGTTCGAATAGAATCGGGAGATGAATCGGGTCAGCTTTACAAACTCCCTCCTGAGCGTCACATGCGAAGTGGTATAGGAAGTGCTGCCACTTATTGGTGCCTGTTGGAACTCGGTGTATGAGTTGGAAGGTTGGAAAGGTTTTCAGTTGCGATCGTTGTACAAAAAATTGTGCTTTATGTCGTAACTTCTGAAAATATTCTACTTCGTAAAATAGTTTTGGATTCTAGTTAATATATCTCTGATAACTCGTTTAGTAATTTGTTTTCGTTACACAGTAAGTTTATATGTATTGGAGAACAGGTTATGGTGTTACCGGCGCTTAAATACGCTTGCTCAGGCCTACCAGTTTCCCTCATCTGTCTAGTTTGCCCCCACATGCTCTCGGCTGTGGTATGTCATATTTTAGCGCAGTGTTCCAGTGAATGTTCAGTGTTGTTTCATCTTTTCCCGAGTTGCGAACAGAAACCATGCTGTCACTGGGTGTGAATTTTTATGTCCTTTGCGAACAGAAACCAGACTGTCGCTGTGTTTTTCTTAATTGTCTGTCTATTGTTTTACATGTCTGCTTCTTATGTATTTTTATTAGCATCATCATCCCTTTGTTCTGTTTTAAGTTCCACGATTTTTTCGCCATGTTACCCTTTAAGTCTCCGATTTTATCGCCTGTTTATTATTATGTATTATCTTCACCTTTTTAAAACAAAGTCTGTAGGCTGAAGAGCGGCATACTAAGCTGCTGCCAGCCCACCCCCTTCGGGGGGAATCGAAATTCAATAAAGAAAAAAAAAGCCTACCAGTGTCCTCGCCCCGACATCCCTCTCCTACACTTGCCCATGATTACTCCCGTGCCAACTGTGATGCCTACCGGGACTCCTTTCACACCCAGGTTGCCGGCCACGACCGTACCCTCCAATCTCCTGACGACATCTCTCGGACTGCTGCCTTCCTGCACCAGACCTTGTCTGACGCCATCGCCACCCATATCCCCATCAAAGCCATCCACCGTCACTGCCCCGCCCTGCCTCCACAGGCCATCCTTCTCCTTCGAGAATCCCACCGCCTCTACTGCTCTTTTCTCCGTCCTCTTGACGGGGATACACTTACCCGCCACTGGCAATTACAACGACACATCCGCAACCTGCTTACTGCGAAGAAACGCCGTGCCTGGCGCCAGACATGTACACAACTCAACACCACGCTCCCCATAAACTCTTCCATGTATTTGTCTGCTTTCCACCGCCTTACTGGGAACCGCCCACCCCCGAGTACCCTCTCCTCCTTGATAACCGTCCCTTTCCTGACAACCTCAGTAAGGCCAACCACTTTGCCTCTCACCTCTCTGATGTTTTTTCCATTCCAGATGATCTCCATTTTGATTATTCCCTCTTCCCTGACGTCATGGACCATACGAATACTTCTGTTCCTCCCCTTGCTCCTAGCTTCCAGTACTTGGGCCACACACCACCATCTGAACTTAACATTCCCATCACTCCACAGGACATCAGCCTCACACTCAGCACTAAACGCAAGACTGCTCCCAGCGACCACTGCATTACCTACTGCCACCTCAAACACTGCCCTCCCTCCTTCCTCTCTGTCCTTGCCACCCTCTACAATGTCATCCTTGTCACTGGCTTCTATCCCAACCTGTGGAAAACCTCCCATATCCTGATGTTCTCCAAACCCAACAAGCCTCCATCTGATGCCTCTTCCTATCGTCCGATCTGTCTCACATCGGTGTTCAGCAAGCTCTTGGAATCCATCCTTTCCCGGCGCTTCCATCACCACCTCCACCAAAACCACCTCCTCCCCGACACCAAATGTGGCTTTCGACCTTCCTTCTCTGCCGATGACCAACTGCTCCGCCTCACTCATCTCCTCTTCCTCCAGCATTACTCCCGTCGCTCCACCATTATTGTCCCCTCGACCTTGAAAATGACTACGACCATGTCTGGCATCCCAGTCTCCTGTTTAAACTCCAAACCTATGCCCTTCCTGTCAAGTACATCTGTCTGATGGCCCCTTCCTCTCCTATGTTACCATCCATAATGCCTATTTCCACACCTTCTACCCCTCTGCAGGTGTGCCCCAGGGCTCAGTCCTCTCCCCTCTCCTCTACCTCATGTCACTGCAGATATGCCCCAACCCCCCCCCCTCCTCCAGTACACCTATTACAATATGCCGATGACACCGCATTCCTCGCCCTCGCTCCTACCCTCCAATGATCCAATGCCTTCTCCAGAATCACCTTGACCTTTTTGCTGCATGGTGTAACCAGTGGCTCCTGAAAATCAATCCTTCCAAGTCCCAAGCAATCATCGTAGCTTGCACCAGTTGCTCCTTCAGACTCGTGGATTTATCCCTCACCGTCTGCGCCCGTCCTGTCCACCTCACCCTCACCCTCACTTACCTTGGCCTCACCATTGACCGTCACCTAACATGGATCCCTCTCCTCTGCTCCATCCAGTCCAAAGCCCACAACTGCCTCCGACTCCTAAACTTCTCTCTCGCTGGACATGGGGGTTGCACCCCTCCACCATCCTCCACACCTACAACTCCTTAATCTGTCCCATCCTCTGTTATGCCAGTCCCGCCTTGGTATCTGCCCCCCCCCCCAGATTCTATAAATCCCTCCAGATCCTTGAGCGTCATGCACTCCACCTCGCCTTCTGTATACGCCTCCCGTCCCCCACTCGGATCCTCTATTACCTCATTCCTTTCCCCCATCTGCTCCTGTACCTCGAACATATCCGCATACTCTACACCTCCCACCACCTTGATTCCCCTCACCCCCTGGTTGCTCCACTCCTCTCCCATCCCCGCCCCCTGCCATGTCTTCACTGTTGTGTCCCCTGTACCCTCCATCTCTACACCCTGCATCTCCTTTCCCAAGGTGGCTTCCATCAACTCCCCCTCCCAGATTATGCCCTCTCTCCCTCCATTTATCCCTCCTATCAACTCTTATCCTCACCCCCCCTCCTTTACTCTGTCCTTCTTCTTGGCTTCCTCTCCCCCCCTTCCATCCTCTTTTATTTCCCCACATACACTCTCTCTGACCCCCTTCTCTCCCCCGAGTCCTTTTGCATTTTGCTCCTGTGCCTTTTCCCATTCCCTCTTGCGTCTACCCTGCCCCTTCCCCACCCCCCCTTATGAGTCCTCTCCCTCCTTTGGTTCCCTCCTTTCGTTTTTTCTCTCCTCCCTCCTTGCCCCCCCCCCCCATCTGCCTAGGTCCCGCCCCCATCTGCCCTTGGCTATCGTGTGTTATCTTTGTGCCGACATTTTAGTACCATGTTTACAGTGAGTGTTCAGTGCTGTGTGTCTTCTCCGAAGTGTTGCGAACGGACATCATACTGTCGCTAGGTGTGATTTTTATATCTCTTGCGAACAGAAACCAGACTGTCGCCATGTTTTTTAATTGTCTGTCTACTATGTTCCCTGTCTGCTTCCTGTGAATTTTATTAGCTTTGCCAACCCTTTGCTTTATGTTTTAACTTTCCACAATTTTCTGCCGTTTTACAATTTCAGTCACCGTTTATCGCCTGCTTTTATTGTTTCTTATCTTCTTTCTTACGTTTTGAAAAGTCTGTAGGCTACATAACAGCGTAATAAGCTGCTGCCGGCCCGCCCCCTTCGGGGGGAATCGAAATACAATAAAGGAAAAAAAAACCTACCAGTGCAAGGAAAAAGTATTCTGGATTTTCGGCGAATCGGGTGAACACAATGCGGGTGAAAGCGTCAGTACTTTTATTTCTATTCATTGCAGTTGTTATATTTTTTGCGTTCTGGATCATTTTGTTTTCGTTTTTCATTGCAGATAGGAAAATATAAAAGGAAAACTGGGGCTCTGTGCACCGACGATGACACTCGAACTGCAGTTAAAGCTTACCAGGTTGTAGAAGAAAGCGCTATGCAGCGGAATTATTTAGGGTGTCACATTACCGTCTGCAAAAACGACTGTAAAGTAGAAAAGGCTCTCCAGCAAAGGTAAAAGGTGGTCAAACAATATTTAATAAAAGACAAGAAAGGAATTCGTTTCAAGAATGCTGAGGTTATGTGCATGTGGCTTCCCATTGGATACAGATACTGTAAGGTGGGCTCCCTACGAGTTCACTGAATCCAACAGAAAGAGCATACGTTTTCAGATGCCATCAAAACGACAGGTAAATAGTGAACAAAAGAGTTCAGGGAACGAAACCAAAACTTGTCTTAGAGAAAAGCGCAAAGGCTCTCTTTACCCAGATGCAGTGGTTTTAATAAAGAGGATGTGGCTGACTCCTTTTTCTTGTTCAGGAATACTATGGAGGTTCTTAACTTACTGGACAAACCTCAGTTGATTTATAATGCAGATGGATCACGTTGCCAAATGAATAACAAGCCCATCAGAAGAGCTTTTACTGAAAAAGGCAGAAATGCTAATTACGCGCAGACTTCCGCACAAAGAGGAGAGCTTGTCACAATCTTAGCTCGTGCTAATTCCCAGGAGTCTTTATTCCTCCTACGGCCATATTTAAATATCAAATATTTTTACGTGAATTTCGTGGCGGTTTTCTAAATTGGTCCCTGATAACCGTGACACATTCCGGATAGATTAAATGAAGAAGCTTTATTCAAATGGCTGGAACATATTCGATATTGGCACAGCGTTTTACTTGTAGATGGCTCTCGAGTTTTGGGAAAGAAGTAACATAAAAATATTATATGCCTACCAAGCCACACAACTCACCACCCGAAACTATTAGACAGGTCATTTTTTAAGCCACCAAAATCATATTGTGACACTGAACGTATGAACTTCATTCATAACACATGTGGAACAAGGATGAAGAAAAATCCCACATTTGGAAACATTTTCAAGGCTGCCTGGTTGATAGCGACAATACCAGAGAATGCGAAAAATGGATTTCGTTCAACTGGCGTTTGTCAGTTGAATGAAAACGCTGTGGCTGAACGCGAGTTCTTACCAGCTAGCATATCGCCGAGACGAGAAAACATACCGAAGGGAACTGCGTCTCCGTGTCTCCTGCCGCTAGTCCAGTTCATGACAGGCCATTGAAAGGCCAAAGGCTTCTTTTTCATTCCACGACGTGTTGCCATCTCCAAAGAACACTACAGCAAAACCTTCAATCAGGAAAGAGAAATTACTACTTCTTTCATCGCCAGAAAATATAAATGCGACAAAAAAATTAGAAGATTGAAACAGAAAAGAAAAATGTCATCCCAGCCCGAAAGTTTGAAGAAACACCAGGTTAAGAACAGACGACACCTACAGCATGAATCATTAAGGTCAGGTTCATCAGAATCCTCCGAAGAAACTGATGATGATAATGACACATCTTGTGAACTCTCCAATCTTAAATACAGCGATCCAACATCGGCGACACTTGGTGGCTGTATTCAGTGTCAAGGTAATGGCAGAGAACGGTACCATGTGAACTGACTTTGTTGGTGCAGTGGGGAAGAAGAGGTTTATTTGTGAAAAGTGTGTTGGTATTTTGATGTGATGCATACATTTTTGTGTCGACCTTTACTCGAAGAGGGCAGTGGCCTTTCCGCAGAGTATACACCGGTTCACGTCAGATCACCGAATTTAAGCACTGTCGGGCGCGGACGGCACTTGGATGGGTGACCATCCAGCCCGCAATGCGCTGTTGCCATTTTTCGGGGTGCACTCAGCCACGTGATGCCAACTGAGAAGCTATTCGACTGAATAGTAGAGACTCCGGTCAAAGAAAACCATCATAACGACGGGGAGAGTGGTGTGCTGACCACACGCCCATCCTATCCACATCATCAGCTGAGGATGGCTCGGCGGTCGAATGGTACCGATGGGCCAATTGTGGCCTGAACACGGAGTGCACACCTTTGCATGAAGACGCCGTATAGGGACACACAGCTCATTCTTCAGATTAATTTTGTGAAACTATTAAAAACATTTACGTAGTGCTACATATTAGAATATGTAGCAATATATTTACGTTGAAAATTTGCCCATATGAGTACATATATTTTATTTGGACCTTAACAAATTTTGACCGGATTCAGCCGACCTTGCTCTACTTATTGCGGTTTCTTCTGTGGCTTCTTCGTGTCTTCTTTTAACCTTTTATTTTCAAAATTTCTTTCCTCGAAATTTGCCTTAAAGTGCACATCCTATCTCGCACTTTTTGACGAATGCTTATCTGCAGAATACTTCGTAAGTTTTCCTTGCAAGGATTTTTAAATTACTTACTTGCTCACTGTAAATGTGCGTGGTAGAGCAACGCCACGTTCTCGTATTAGTATGTTTCATTTTTTCCTTTCTTTGTAGATAATCTGATAATGTCCCTATAGGGTAAAACGAATTATCAAATAATCATCATTTTGCAACCAAGACCGCTTTCGTTTTGAAAGTTTACCAGTTTTGTGTACTCGTACAGTGTAACGGTTACATTAATAAATTTGTAGATCATGTAGGGGTATACAGGGAGCAGGAACTATCACTCAGAACTGCCACCTCTGGTACCTAAAATGGTTACAGCCGGGTTGGGCATCGGGCAGAACTGAGCTGAGACATCATAGATGAATGTTTCATATCCGTTTATTTCAGCTTTATACCATAGTTCGTAGCGTATTGTGGAGTGTCAGTGTCTCGGGAACCCACAGGCAGATGGTTTCAATGGGCGAGGGCAGAAATTCGTTGTCAGGGCAACATTACAGCACCTTCTGCAGCGAAGTAGGTCAGAACAGCATGGGATGTGGGCTTAGGTTATTTTGCTGTATGTACCACCACCTTCTCCTTCTGAAGTTAAAAATATATGTTATCACAAAAATAAAAGGTGATCTGGTTTCGATGGGGTGTCCAATACACACTAAAGATTTGTTCTCATATAATACGCCATGCCTTATCTGAAGTATGTAATGCATCACTAGCTGAATACATTTTCTCAGAGAGACTGAAATATGCCGTTGTCAAATCCATCTTTAATAGATATGACGAATTCTAGAAACGTATCTTATCTTAGCAACAATAATATCCTGAGAAAATCACGGTTTTGTTTCAGACCAGTTGCACTACAGAGAATACCATTTACATGTTCACTCACAATAGTTTCAAAAGCATAAATAATAGGCCGGCCGCGGTGGTCTAGCGGTTCTAGGCGCTCAGTCCGGAGCCGCGCGACTGCTACGGTCGCAGGTTCGAATCCTGCCTCGGGCATGGATGTGTGTGATGTCCTTAGGTTAGAAGTAGTTCTAAGTTCTAGGGGACTGATGACCACAGCAGTTAAGTCCCATAGTGCTCAGAGCCATTTGACCCATAAATAATAAAATAACGTCGGTTGATATATTCTGCGGCCTATTTAAGGTGTTTCACTGTGTGAATAACGGTATTTTAGTATATAAACTGAAGTTTTATGGGCTTGATGGTATAGCCAAACAATGGACAGTGTCATATCTAACCTGAAGAATGCAGAAGTTTTTGTATAGTTAGTCAACCAATACAGTCTGAGGACGTAATTATGACTGAGCTGAAATCATGTACTGTGTTTCCCAAGGCTCATCCTTAGCTCTGCTATTGATCTTCATATATGTAAACGATCTTCCGTCTAATATACCACAAGCAGATTTAGGTTTTTTATTGCAGATGACACTAGTATTGTAATCGATCCAAGTATACGCATACCAACAGAAGGAATTGTAAAAAACTGCTCTTAGAAGTATACTTGCTCACCTTCAATTTTAAAAAGACAATTTGTTTTTCAGTTCTGCACATCTAGGAATACTAAATCAGTGACAAGTGTAGCATATGGTGAGGAAATAATAAATAGGTTGGAAACCTTAAGTCTCCTAGGTGTCCATATCATGAGAATTTAAAGTTGAAGAGACACGTTTTGGAATTCCTAAACAAATTAGTTCAACTACCTTTGCAGTTTAGAGTCGTTGCAAATCTTGGGGGAGGGAAATCACTAAGTTGACAAATTTTATATATTTTCATTCAGTAATGTCTTACGCACTAACGCACTCGAGAAACTCATCTATAAGAAAGAAAGTCTGCTTTAGTCAGAAACGTGTTGTAAGAATAAAATGTGGCGCTCACCCACGATCATCCTGTGGACATATGTTTAAGGAGTTGGACATTCTGATTACTGCTTCACAGTATCTCCCTCAGAATGTTCGTTGCCAATAATCTACTGCAGTTAAAAAGGAACAATGACGTACATAATTACAAAAAATGGTTCAAATGGCTCTGAGCACCATGGGACTTAACATCTGAGGTCATCAGTCCACTAGAACTTAAGAACTATTTAAACCTAACTAACCTAAGGACATTACACACATCCATGCCCGAGGCAGGATTCGAACCGGTGTCCGTAGCGGTCGCGCGGTTCCAGACTGAAGCTCCTAGAACCACTCGGTCACAACGTCCGGCACATAATTACAAAACCAAAAGGAAAATTAACATTAACTCCTCCACATTAAGGTTGTATTTAGCACGAAACGGGGTGCACAATGATGCAAGTAAAAGTTTTGTTAACTTATCCGGTGATATAAAGTATCTGACAGAAAGCGAATTAAAATTTGAAACTGACTGAAGAAGTTTCTTCTTGACAATTCCCTCTATTTGTTAGAAAAACGTATGTAATTCTAGCGCGTAAATGTTAGTACGTAAGAAAAAATAAAAAAAGAAACACTTGACAAATGCAATCAGAATGTAAAATGACACGTTCCATATCATTACGATTCATTGTGTAAATGATCCTTGGAGTATGAAACTAAATAACTGACAGGTTTATGGAGACTTCGAAGACAGGGACCGCAGCTGGCTATAATACACAGAGATGTAAAACTGCTGTCGAAATTACTGGCTCCTGGAAAAAGAGGCGAAGATCGTGGTGTGCCTGTAATCGTATCATGTCACACAGGGACGATGAAACTTCCTGCTCGCAGGAGAGCTTCTGTAAAGTTTGGAAGGTAGGAGACGAGGTACTGGCAGACGTAAGGCTGTGAGGACGGGGGTGAGTCGTTCTTGGGTACCTCAGTCGGTAGAGCACCTGCCCACGAAAGGCAAAAGTCCCGAGTTCGAGTCTCGGTCCGGCACACAGTTTTAATCTGCCAGGAAGTTTCATATCAGCGCACACTCCACTGTAGAGTGAAAATTTCATTCTATATCAGGACGATCTTGAAATTGCCTTTGTTTTGAGAGCGTTTTCTATTGCTGACGTTATTGTGAACTTTTCTGTGGTAGTAAAGTTCTATTCTTGGCTACCTGGGCGCCTTCCTCTGCTTGTGCGTGCATCGCCCACAACTGCGTACTTTCCTTCCACACAGAATGTAGACGGCATTGAATCGAGCTACTTTGTACCATTGAGCTGAAACACTAATCGCTCTGAAGCGTCTGTAAGGATTAATATTTCAGGTAATGCTTTTATAGCCGGCCGCGGTGGTCTCGCGGTTCTAGGCGCGCAGTCCGGAACCGTGCGACTGCTACGGTCGCAGGTTCGAATCCTGCCTCGGGCATGGATGTGTGTGATGTCGTTAGGTTAGTTAGGTTTAAGTAGTTCTAAGTTCTAGGGGACTGATGACCACAGCAGTTGAGTCCCATAGTGCTCAGCGCCATTTGAACCATTTTTTTGCTTTTATTGTTAAACCCATTTTTGTGCTTACTTCTCACATGTGTAAATTATCTAAAGATGACAGTGTGCTTTTATTACGTGCCGCGGTATTCTATGTAGTTTAAATTTCTTTCTGGCTTGACTGTGTATAATAGCATTTAAGATCGGAATGTCAGACGAAAATCATGGCAATACGACATTTCTTGCATGCCGACTTAGGGGTGTAGAGGTTTTAATAATCAGCAGAGTACTAAAATTTCTGTATCTAACCATCTGTAAAACATGGCTTCGTGATTATTTCCAGGGGACATCCCATCTACAATTATCTTATGTCTGTACGAAGAGTTAAATAGTGATAAGGTGAATTCAAAAAGAAACAAGACGGAAACTGTAAAATGAAACAGCTGAGAGTTCTTAATGCCATTGCTAGCGAAGAAGATGCCGTTGATAAAACAGCGTTGAGGGCGGAAACTCACCACCAGGTAGTCTCAGATGCACATTCACGAGACGACACGTCGGTCGTCCACTGCAGTCGGCTGTACCGAAAACATTGTAATGGAGGCTTCAAAGAAGAGCAAAGGAATGCAGTGCGGCTTGGATGCGGCGGTCCTGTGTGCTCACATACGACTTTTTTATTTGCACTTGGGTTCGAAGCGAATACCCCATGTCTCTTCTCGAGCAGCCACTAATGACAGCAACTCATAGACTTCCCTGGGAAAGCACTGCACATGTTCGAGAGAGAGTCCCATTGTAAATGCTTCCTCTGCCATTCCAAGACCTTGTACCACTTACTGGGCACACACTTTGCGTTAAATCTGTCGTTAATGACAGAGTGAACATTTCTGACGCTCAGTTAATCTGTTATTCAATGGCCTCTACCGTTACTGACCGGTCTTCAGTAATGAGGGGATCTACCAACTCGAAAATGGCATCGATAATGCGGTGTGGCTTTTCGGACCATTAGTCATCGACTACTGAATTCCTTCTTCTTCTTCTTTGTCACTACAGCCCTTGATGGGCTTTGGCCTCTCCAGCAGTCTTCCTCCATACATTTCCGTTCCCTGCTTTTCTGTTTCACCCTCTGATCTCAGCCTTGATGAGGTCAGCAAACACACGTCCAGCTGTCTAGAACTTCACCTATCCTTCCTTTTGGTTGCATAAAATCTGTCTTTATGTATTTGTCTAGGCATTGTCTCGTCTGTTATCCTCTCCGTAAGTAAAAACCAGTGAATTCTTTGAGATTTAACAAATTTCATTTTGCATCTTTACCTTGCAGAAGGTGTACTTCATAGTTGTTCCTTATTCTTCAACGATTTGCCTGTCTCATAGCCGGCCGGAGTGGCCGAGCGGTTCTAAGCGCTACAGTCTGGAACCGCGCGACCGCTACGGTCGCAGGTTCGAATCCCGCCTCGGGCATGGATGTGTGTGATGTCCTTCGGTTAGTTAAGTTTAAGTAGTTCTAAGTTCTAGGGGACTGATGAGCGCAGTAGTTAAGTCCCATAGTGCTCAGAGCCATTTGAACCATTTTTGAACCTGTCTCATAAGCCCATAAATTTTTCACATGATTTTCATTTCAGATGCCGGTAAGTTGTTGGTATCTGCTTATGTCATCTTTCACATTTCCGGCCCATATGCAACAAATCGTTGGGAATAATGTACTTGTTTCATTCTAAAACTAGATAATGCTTGAATACCTGTAAATTTACACAATTGGCTCTGTTTCCGCTTGTATCTTTTCTCTAATACATTTTCTCATATTTTTACAACAGGAAAAGAAGACACCAAAATAATGGATTCAGATGACAACTTTAAAACTTTTAATAGAGGCCTTTAGGTCATGTGGTGTTCAACTCGCTCTAGAATTGGACATCACCGTGTATTTTCGTTTATCTTATGTCCAAGTGTTGCTCCATCTACTTCCATTACGTTGTACATTTCCTTAAGGCTGCTTGTATCTCTTGCCACAATTGCAATGTCATCTGCATCTGCACATATCTGGTTGGATGTCATCGTTACTGTTACTGTCTTCCATATTACTTGTATCAGACTGTGCTGTGCTAAGTTGAACAGTACTGCAGGGAGACAATCACACTGTTTCACTTCCGCTGTAAAGTTAAAGTTCGTGGCCATTTTGTTGTTCATTTTTGCTTTTGCCTTTTGTGTCCTCCTTTGTTAACTAAGCTCCTTAGCTTGTCACAGATGACAAGTTCTTTTAGTACGTTATACAATGCTGGCTTGTTAGCATGGTCAAAAGCTTGTTTAAAATCAACAAACAGGAAGTGGAGATCTATGTCGTGTTCATATTATTTCTCCATTACTTGTCTAATAACAAACAACTGGTGGGAGCTCGTTGGCTGTATTTGAGTATGGTAACTGAGATTGTGTAAGTTCATTCTAGCTAAAACCCTAAATCATTTGTTTTGCAGCTTCAGAACTTAGTAATCGTGAGGAATATTTTATTCAGTATAGGAAGAGGGAGAGTTTTTGGAGCAGTGCGGTTTTGAAAGTACTTTCTTTATT
The DNA here is from genome assembly GCF_023898315.1 of Schistocerca nitens. NCBI lineage: Eukaryota > Metazoa > Arthropoda > Insecta > Orthoptera > Acrididae > Schistocerca > Schistocerca nitens. The sequence continues at coordinate 313,207,234 of NC_064621.1, read as the reverse complement.
TTGCTGGAATTAATGACTGTGGCACAGTGGTGTGCGAGCTGTGTCTGGTCTCAGATGGAATTTGTCTTTCTTAAGGAGAATGTGTAATTTTTTTCACGGATCAGCCGACTTTTCCGAATTTTCTTATTTTCTGTCGATCTAACTTTGTGTGGCCTGAGACGAACGAGCCTTGAGCTCATCGGTTTTCTAGTCTTGTTTTGTATCGGTAGGCACATTCACTTCACACCTATGATGCTTCTTACATGCATTTGTGACTATTCGTATAATTTGTTCGACCACGTGGTTCTTTCTGAGCGTTTTAGGTAAAGCGGTACTCCTGTGCAATACTGAATCACTATTTTCGACCTGAACTGCAGTTCGGATCGTAATTTCCATTCGATTCCATGGCTTGGATTTTCTGTGTTTTGCGTCAGATCGGTGGAGCAAACCATTGCCGTCTACACGTGTTCGTAGTACATGGCATGATCCTTCTCGTTTCTTTAATTTGTTCCGCGTTGTGTTAGTGTGGATGTGAAGGGCGTGTGTGTTTCCGCTAGTATATAGGTATTAGCAATTTACGAGTGTCCCATGATTTATAAGTCCATCAATCACGATATTCGGTTCATTTTTGAATTTATTTGATATCTTAACTACGCCCAAGCAACCATTATGTTTCGTTTATTTAAATATATCATGTTTCTCATAAAATAAATGTTCAGTCGACTTCGAAAAGAATTTCACTGTAACGTCTAGTGATTTATCCTACACAAGCATAATCTCTGTTTCATAGGATACATCCTACAGCGATCTTCCCTTGTGCAATGTATACAGCCCCATTTAGTTATTTTCTTATTATACAATGATTCATTTTACTCTACTGTGAATTAAAATTGCTACACCACGAAGATGACGTGCTACAGGCGCGAAATTTAACAGAGAGGAACAAGATGCTGGGATATGCAAATGATTAGCTTTTCAGAGCATTCACACAAGGTTGGCGCCGGTGGCGAAACCTACAATGTGCTGACATGAGGAAAGTTTCCAACTGCTTTCTCATACACAAACAGGAGTTGACCGGCGTAGCCTGGTGAAACGTTGTTGTGATGCCTCGTGTAAGGAGGAGAAATGCTTACCATCACGTTTCCGACTTTGATAAAGGTCGAATTGTAGCCTATCGCTATTGGGGTTTATCTTATCGCGACATTGCTGCACGCCTTCGTCGAGATCCAATGACTGTTAGCAGAATATGGAATCGGTGGGTTCAGGAGGGTACTACGCAACGCCGTGCTGGATCCCAACGGCCTTGTATCACTAGCAGTCAAGATGACAGGCATCTTATGCGCATGGCTGTAACGGCTCGTGCAGCCACGTCAAGAGTTGGGGACGTTTGCAAGACACATCTGCACGAACAGTTCGACGACGTTTGCAGCAGCATGGACTATCAGCTCGGAGACCATGGCTGCGGTTACCCTTGACGCTGCATCACAGACAGGAGCGCCTGCGATGGTGTTTACAGCATCATGATAGCTGCATCCGTGTTTGGCGGCATCACGGTGAACGCACATTGGAAGCGTGTATTCGTCATCGCCATACTGGCGTATCACCCGGCATGATGGTATAGGGTGCCAAAGGTTACACGTCTCGGTCACCTCTTGTTCGCGTTGACGGCACTTTGAACAGTGGACGTTACATTTCAGATGTGTTACGACCTGTGGCTCTACCCTTCATTCGATCCCTGTGAAAGCCTACATTTCAGCAGGATAATGCACGACCGCATGTTGCAGGTCATGTACGGGCCTTTCTGGATACAGAAAATGTTCGACTGCTGCCCTGGCCAGAACATTCTCCAGATCTCTCACCAATTGAAAACGTCTGGTCAATGGTGGCCGAGAAAGTGGCTTGTCACAATACGCCAGTCACTACTCTTGATGAACTGTGGTATCGTTTTGAAGCTGCATGGGCAGCTGTACCTGTACACGCCATCCAAGCTTTGTTTGACTCAATGCCCAGGCGTATCAAGGCCGTTATTACGGCCAGAGGTGGTTGTTCTGGGTACTGATTTCTCACGATCTATGCATCCAAATTGCGTCTAAATGTAATCACATATAAGTTCTAGTATAATATATTTGTCCAAAGAATACCCGTTCATCATCTGCATTTCTTGTTGGTGTAGCAATTTTAATGGCCAGTAGTGTACAAAGTCGACCTAGGAACTTGGCATCAGAGCGCAATCCTCCCTCACCGGAATTTACGGGAATCAGGTGACTTGTGGGTGCAGATGTGGTGCGAACTCCCTCCAGCGACCCACCAAGGCCTCATTGCTTCCATGCCACGACGCTTCGCCGCCGTTATCCGTGCCAAAGTTGGACATACCAGCTATTAGGTAGGTGGTGATAACGTTCTAGCTGATCAGTGTAAACGAAGCCATGTCTGTGGTTCTGACGGAAAAATGGCAACCCTTAGAAGGGGAAAAGAAAACGAAATGAAACTTCAAGGATTGGGAGGGCATGTGACGTTTGTTCGGTCGGGAAGGATGTCATCAATCCGTATTCTCTCCTAAGGCAAGCTCGTTCACATCTGCTCCTTGATATCCTCGACGCCACCATTTGGACAGAGTTGACACCTCTGACGATCTTGCTAACACGGGTCTACCTCAATAATATCCATTCACTTCACAAAGACATTTGCCCTGCCGAAAAATGCACTACCATACCATCGTATGTCATAACACATGAGGCTGTAGGATATCCAAAACGTACTGTTGTGCCGTCAGAGCTCCACCAGACTACCACCAGCGGTATCTTGAAGTCAGACCACGTTGTTTCCCATACTGGGCCATGAGTAACATTGCTGTGCCTCTCCAAAACAATTAAACATCGGGACCTCCTCCTAGGTCACCACCGTGCTCGGCGATGATCAGCGTCTGGGATCGCTGATCACGATACGAAGCCATTCATCATCAATCCTGGCCTCCTGGTAACGGCACCACTCCAAGCGCAACCATCTGTGCTGCGGTGTTAACGGCAGCATACACACGGAACGGTAATTCCTTCCTCCGGCTGCTGCTAGTCTCCGACAAATGGCGCGGTATTGCACAGGAAGTTGCAGGGAGTGGGTTATTTGTTTTCGAATGGCAGGCGCAGATGTGAAGGAATTGCGATGTGCTCTAGGTACACAACAGAGCGATCCTCCCTTGTGGGGCTCAGCGATGGTCGACCGAAGCCTTGTCAACGAATATGCCTGTGCACACAAACCCATCGAGTCAAACATTGGACTACTGTCACATATGAATGCCTCTCAAATATGGATAACGCACTATTCGACAAGCCGATCAACTGAGGATAAGCAATGAAGCACCTCTCATTCCGGTGCTGATAACGATGTCTCACACGAGTATGTGGCATGTCCCTGTCCTTCACTAAGATCACAGCATCTGACGCTGTTTATGCCCCCTGTATGCCATACCAGGCCTGAATAAATCACTAAACTCACCAACACAGTTTTATTTGTTTATTTATTTACACTTCAGGTTCTGTAGGACCAAATTGAGGATCTAATCTGCAAGGTCATGGAACTTGTCAGTACATGAAATTACTACGTCAAAGTAATAACAGATAAAAATAGAATGTTTATGAACGCGAAAAATGTCAATCCATAAGTTCAAGTAAATAAAATCAACAATACAACAAGAATCAGCTTAATTTTTCAAGGAACTCCTCGACAGGACGGAAGGAGTGAGCCAGGAGGAAACTCTTCAGTTCCGATTTGAAAGCGCGTGGATAACTGCTACGATTTTTCATTTCGAGCGGTAGCTTATTGAAAATGGATGCTGCAGTATACTGCACACGTTTCTGCACAAGAGTTAAGGAAGTCCAATCCAAAGCATGTTTGATTTCTGCCGAGTATTAATTGAGTGAAAGCTGCTTATTCATGGGAATAAGCTAATATTATTAACAAGAAATGACAGTAAGGAATAGACCAATGTCAAATTACACAGACTCTTGAAAAGGGTCGGCAAGAGGTTCCTGAACTTACACAACTTATTGCCCAAACCGCCTGTTCCTGAGACAAAAATATCCTTTTAGAAAGGGAAGAGTTGCTGCATAATATAGTACCATACGACACAAGCGAATGAAAATAAGCAAAATAGACTAATTTTCGTGTAGAACGATTATTCACTTCAGATACCGTTCGAATAATAAAAATGGCAGCATTAAGGCTTTGAACAAGATCTTGTACGTTGGCTTTCCATGACAGTTTACTGCTCACTGTCGCCAATCATATGCCCATTCTGTGAAATTAAAACGTCAGGTTTTGTTGAATAGTGTTGGAAACTTAAAAACTCAGTCTTGCTGTGATTTAGCATTGGTTTATTTTCTACAAGCCATGAACTTAGGCCATGAACTGCACTATTTGAAACCGAGCCAATGTTGCACACAACATCCTTTACTACCAAGGTAGTGTCATCCGCAAACAAATATTTTAGAGTTACCCATAATACTTAAGGACATATCATTTATATAAATAAGGAACAGGACTGGCTCCTACACTGATCCCTGGGGAAGCCCCCACTTGACTGTACCGCACTCAGACCCCACATAACAGTCATTCTGAACTTTGTAAATAATGACCTTTTGCTGTCTGTTGGTAAAGTTAGAGGTGAACCAGTTGTGAGGTACTCCCCGTTTTCTATAAGGGTCCAACTTCTGGGGCAATATTTTGTGACCAATACAATCAAACGCCTTAGTTAAAAAATATGCCTAGTGTTCGAAACCGTTTGTTTAACCCATCCAGTATCTCATAGAGAAAAGAGAATATAGCATTTTCAGTTGTTAAATGAATTCTAAAGACAACTGTACATAAGATAGGAAATCGTGTGATATAAAATGATCAATTATCCATACATACACAGCATCTCCAATAACTTTAGCGAACACTGATGGCTTAGAAATAGGTCTAAAATTATCTACATTATCCCTTTCACCATTTATATAAATCTGCTTTGCCACAGAGTACTTTAATTGTTCATTAAACTGAACATTCCTAAAGGAAAAATCACAAATATGGCTAAACACAGGGCTAACATGTGCAGCACAGTACTTAAATATTCTGCTAGGCACTCCATCCTAACCATGATAGTCCTTAGCCTTCAGTGATTTAATTATTGGCTCAATCTCTCCCTTGTCAGTATCACAGAGGAGTATTTCAGACATCAATCTCAGACAGGCATTTGCCAAGAAACTTATATGATTCCCTGTAGAAACTAAATTTTTATTTAATTCACCAGCAATGCTCAGAAGATGATTGCTAAACATAGTGCATGTATCTGATTTGTCGGTAACAGAAATATTTTCACTACGAACAGACTTTAAAACATTGATCTTTTGCTGCTGACCAGACAATTCCTTCACAACTGACCACATGGTTTTAACTTTATCCTGTGAATTAGCTATTCTATTTGAATACCACCTTTGCCTTTCTAAGAACAGTTTTAATCTCCTTACAATAGTTTGTAATGGGCCACTGTAGCTTGATTGTGGATACTTCTAACATTTTGATATAATTCCCGCTTTGTTCTACATGATAGCTTTATCCCACTAGTCAGCCAACCAGGTTGCCTATTATTTCTAGTATCCCGTTTACAACGTTCTAAGAGAAAGTATCTCTCCAAGAGCATGAGAAATGTGTTAAGGAAATCATTACATTTATTATTTATATTATTGGCACTATAAATATCCTGCCACTCTTGCTTCCTGACAAGGTTTAAAAAATCTCTATTGCTGTTTGATTAACTTTCCCACAGAGTTTGCAGTTGTATGTGACATTTGTAAGATTACAACAGTCTTTTAATGTTAAAATTTGTGCATCATGGTCTGAAAGGCCATTCACACTTTTACTAACAGAATGCCCATCTAGTAATTAAGAATGAATAAAACTATTGTCTAGATAATATGAATTTAGGAGATCTACCAACATACTTTTTCTTGCACCATCATATACAAAATTTATATTGAAGTCACCGCACATAACTAATTTCTGGTACTTCCTACAAAGTGAATCAAGAACCCTCTCCAGCTTGAGCAGAAATGCTCTGAAGTCAGAGTTAGGTGACCTATAAACAACAACAATTAGAAGTTTAGTTTCACTAAATTCAACTTACTCTGCACAACATTTAAACGTCTGTTCAGTCTGGTGGCTATTCTGACTGTCACAGAGAATGACAACTCTAATCATATTCATACCTTCCGATAGTATGTACGTGAACGTAATCACACAGATATCCAACAATACCTTTTGGGTGTTTCACATTTTTTCTGGCAATGTAGATGTACAACCATCTTAATTTTCAAGCTCTTCTGTCTGTGTTTGGTTCACATAAAACTGCTTCTGGGGATCTGTCTTAAACAAAACACTTTTTCTTTTTTTTCATTTCATATATCCGTTCCGCTATTGTTATAGTATCACCAGTGGGCTTTTCTTTCGTGCTACTAAAAAGGAAATTTGCTCTTTACTGTTTCGACATATTTAAATTTAAGTGTTTAAGACAGTATTTACAGATTTGAAGTACGAAGATTTATTTATATACCTTGTTATCACAATCAGTGGTTTTCTGGGGTTCTTATGATTTTTATAGCAAGTGTTGTTTTCCACAGTTCGTCATTTGCAGTCACACGTAGAACCTAATGCAGAAAAGTTATTTATTTCGAAATTTCAGGAACTGGAATTTTATCGTTAGACCTGACTGATTGTGTGTAGAAGACTGTGAAAACACGATGGCGGAATGCTGAACAGTTGAATGTGTCCTCGGTGGGAGTACTGAATCCTCGTGAGGTGTATCTGTCAATTTGTGCATGTCTGTGTGTGTTTTGAGTTTTTATTTACTTCTTTATGTTTATTTATTTTATACATAAACATTCAATATATATAAAACCCACACACATTCACTTACTCTCTCTCTCTCTCTCTCTATCTCTCTCTCTCACACACACACACGCGCGCGCGCGCGCGACGCACGCACGCGAGCGCGTATAAAATGGCTGATATACGTCACAATGGTTCAAAACTTCCGCACAGAACACATTCAAGTATTTGGCCGTCCGCCATCCTGTTTTCGCAGTTTGTAAAAAGATGTAGTACGAGTTAAATGGTGCATGTCTTCAGTGAATAAAATACAGAAATCAGAAAATGTAAGTGAAATATATTGCACAGTCGCGTGTTGTTCAGTGCTTTAATAGTACTTAACGTTCTTTGCACCAGGATGACCTATTGTCAGAATCTCACCACATATTACTACTGTTTTCACGACACAGAATTTCCTTGTAGATAACTGCAGCAACTCCGCAAATTCTCCGTTAGTTTCAGCGCTCGAACGGCAGCATAACTAATTCTTTGTGGAAGACTGTGTGTGTGTGTTTCAATACATTTCACTATCGTTTACTGATTTTTGCGGAGTGTCTTCGCATTCGATCCTCCTATTACGTAATCCTTTGCAGGACTAGGAGCCAAATCCGTATCCATCGCATGGAACATTTACGTACAAACGATTCGTCTCTGTAGGATTCATATTCAACAGGGAGCGTAGCTCCAGAATGAAACAGTAATAGCAAAAATAACAGTACGTGTAATATCCTTAATGCTCGTAGTGTTTGGGTAACAAAACAGTTAATGCTACGTCGATAGTATGATTCAAGTAACGACAGTTGGGTCCATGGTAGCAACACTTACAAAAGTTGCACGTTAATGGAACAATGCAATAAAACACTCGTACCTTATGACTTCGCTGTAGGTTCAAGCGTATCTAGATATAAAAATTGTTATAGCCATTGTCACCAATAATGTAAACGTTATACTTAGATTGGAAAATGAGACTCAAATTTTAAAAATGGGAATTACTATAACAACCACAAGCAGTTACGTTTCTTCTCACTTTTTGCAGTTCATTTTAAAAACCATAATTACTCTCGAGTGGATAAACATTCGTCTACAGCTGTTAGTGTTTTCATTCGAGTAGCTGCCACTAATATCCGTCATATTGGGAGTGAGAAATGTGTGTAATTATTAGGCTCTGTGAATTACATAAGAAGAACATCTATAATCACCATATATGGGAAAAAGAGGATTTCCTTGTACTCATAGTAAATAATTTTTATTAATAACATGGCTAAAGGCTGCAGCCACTTTTTCATATGTTATATTAATGTAGATAATTGTTGTACAGTGACTTTAACTACAAAAGAAATGTAGCTCTAAAGTATATCTAATGGTATGGGTGGATAGATCGTAGTACAACAAGATAATGATGAAACTATCTTAAAGTATACGCCTTTTCCATTACCAGACAAATCTCGGTTCACATACACAGTTTCTTGTTGGCCTTCATTTAATATACCAAATTACATCTGTGATCATTGTTTACTGGTTCTTTGTCTTTAGATTACTGCTGTTTAAGAGGTCACCAGAAATGTTTTGCATTTATTTATAAAGCCTTTTCTGTGGTCATTCTGGAAATATGGCATATAAATTATTTGTGTCCACGGTTTGCTATGTATAGATTAAAAACAATTTCTTTTATAAAATTCGTGCGCACTGAACACGCTGATTCAGAGCAACAGAAAGTTGAAATAGTAAAATATTATATCAATGTGTGAAGTCTGTTCATTTGTGCACGTCCGAAAGAACAGACAATACACATTCATATAACTGATTCGCTTGGATGGGCAGTCAATCCACAACTTCAGTGTGGATGCACATTTACATTCGACATTCAGTGCGAATCTAAAATTAGCGGGCATGGCCGATGACTGCCGATATGTGTCGATGGATGGGAATGTTCCAGGCAGCGCGCCGAGATAGCGCATTTGCGATAAACAATGTGTCTGCGTGGCGCAGAGGTTAACACAACTGCTCAGTAAGCAGGAGATTCCGGTTTAGAGCCCCAATCGGGCATGTATTTCCACTCGTCGACGCTGAATCCGCACAAAGTCCCGATGCAGCTGATATCATTAGTTCCTTCTCTTTGGTTTCCTTTCCCCCCTCCTCCCTTCAATTTACAATTTTGTTCCGAAAACATGTTTTAAACAGAATTATTTGGAACAGAACAGCAAAAAAATATGTAGTTAAAGAATACATAAAGTAACTTTATTTCTTGCAAAGGAAATCTTTCAGATGAACTCCAGTTTCCGCAACCATTTCTGCAGTCGCTTAGATAAACTGAGCATTTTTCAAAGTGACATTTCAACAGCAACAGCAATTGCTCCTTCGATGTTAGCTTACAAAACTGCTCTGTTGTAGCAGGTCAGCTACGATACATTTTGATTTTAAGGTGATCCTACAAGAATCTGTCACTGAGAGGGGGTCTATTTAGTCATATATCTCGAAAATTTCACGGATGGCGTACAGAAACCTTTGATGTTTGTGCTTTATGTGACGTTGAACCGTTTTCTTGGAACTTGCCGCTGTACTTAAAAAATATGCCCTGTTGTGCTATATGATGACATATCACTCCATCCGGTAATTTTGTTGTTGTGCAATGAACGTCGGTGTAGTTGAGTAGGATTTTCTTGTGCACAATAACGAAAATTATGTTTGTTAGCAAATACATTAGATGGAAATGGACGTTGTTCCACATTCAGGGCTTGTTAACAAATGCATTGATATCTTTTAGCTTCTGAAGCATTCATTCGTGGAACTGACGTTTTATTAGGTGATCCTTGGCTAAATGGAATTTGTGTGGATGGTCCTGTACCGATATTCTTCCATAATTAGAATTATCAGCTCTAAATAGGATGCTTAGTGACAGATTGAACGATGTGAGCTTCTTATGAGGGTAGTTCGAGCAGCTACAAACCAGTCTTGTGTAGGAGCGATTCGCTTATGGCCTGCAGGTTTCTTTTACGCAGTCGATCGTGTTTCCTCAGAATTACACATCCATGTGTTAATTACATGTGCTGATGGAACTATATCGTGGCGTATTGAATTGAAGTGATGATGAAATTGTTTACATGCAACCTCAACCCTGCCATTGTTTTCGTAGAAACGTTTGAAGAGCAAAGCATGTGTACTAAATGCCAATATGGCGTGAGCGGATTTCTTTATGTAACTCAGGGTTAGAAGCCCATGCAAACCAACAAAAGTTTCAGAAATTGTCGTTCCTCTGAATCTCTTTATACTTATAGTGATTCTACATCCTGTTTACCCTGTTCTGAAATCCACTGCGTTATTTTCCGTTGTTTGCGGTGGCTGAAGTCGAGTAGAAACTGTTTGCTTATTCTGTATTCGAAATGGTTTCGCTGTAATGATTCGCTATATTTACGCTGGATTTGTGTTTTTTTTTATCCACTTCACCTCAGTTTTGTAAACTTCACAAGAGAAACAGTACTGCAGTTTCACGTGTCCCGCACTCAGCACCGTGTTTATGTTTATTCTCTGTAGGTTATGAGTAAAGAAAACCTTGGGTGGACAGTTTTTTCAAACTTTTGTAATCTTGTTTGTTTACTAATGTGTGCGTATGTGTGTGTGAGTGTGTGTGTGTATGTGTGTGTGTGTGAGAGAGTGAGAGAGAGAGGTGGAGTGGGCAGGGGGGCGGGGGGCATTCTGCTAACAACGAAGGAAATAGCAGTAGACTTGGAAACAGGTAAACAAGAGGCAAAAACCGCATGTACATTGTACGCTAATTGTATATAAGACTAATGATTTTAATCTATAAATATCGGAATGCAGAGACATACTATATATACTGTAGTTGGAGAATGACCAATACAATGCTTTATAAGTAAAGGCAAAGTGCTTCTGGTATAAATACTCATAAACTATAGCGAGTTTATGACAAAAAAAAATTGTCATTGGTATATAACAGATGCTGTGGAAGACGGCCATGCAAACATGTTGCAGATACCTTATCAAACATTTCCAAGTGGGCTCTACTTGAATTTAAGAAGGACATATATCAACCTACACAAAAGTGTCCATTTGCCAATCCAATAATATTATATTGAAATATATTAACGCACGGGGTAAAAACAGTTTTGCCAGTGCACAAAAAGTAAACAAGTATCTTAAAAACCAACTAATTCAAGTACATACATTACAGAAAGTAAGCGCTTAATGGGGAGGTTTTAGATCACAACTTAAGTTTAGTTATTAAGGAAAAAAAGCTTTTTCACATTTACGGATATTGATCTCACTATAAAATTTGCAATTTTACGAATATATATATAGTTCTCTGGTGCAGTTTGCTCCAGGATTAATTCCCCTATGCTGTATCACTTTCAACCTACCAATGTTTCCATCATTAAAAGCAATAACCTCATCACTCACCCTCCCCCCCCACTTTAGTGTCTTCATTCCAACAAAAACATTTTTGGTAAGCGAGTCCACATAAGATTATTGAACGACTCATATATGTATATGGACTCGCTTACCAAAAATGTTTTTGTTGGAATGAAGACACTAAAGTGGGGGGGGGGGGGGGTGAGTGATGAGGTTATTGCTTTTAATGATGGCAACATTGGTAGGTTGAAAGTGATACAGCATAGGGGAATTAATCCTGGAGCAAACTGCACCAGAGAACTTGAACGGATGGACAGTGTTCGCATTTGAAATCTTCACGGGTTATCAGCCGAGTAGCGTCGCCTTCCAGTCGCAACGATTCAATGGATTGCGCATCCATCATCTTCAGGCGAAGATGATGGATACGCAATCCACTGAAACGTTGCGACTAGAAGACGACGCCACTCGGTTGATAACCCGTGAAGATTTCATAGCTGAAATACGCCGAGGAAGCCTGCAATCGCATACAAGGTTCGCATTGATGAAGCAGAGTATGCGGCACAATTGGCCACTAAGGAGTCCAGAAAGAAGAAAAGCAGAAAAGAAGAAAAAACTTGGAAAAAAATCAAGAGAATGATATACAGTATAATGCAGGGTGCTTCTGAGGGACTAAAAATAAAAAAATTTAAGCATATATTAAGTGAGTTATAGTCTTTTGAAACTTTAGAAGCTGTTCCTGAAAATTTATATTTTCTGTTATATTTTTCCCTAAATCCCGAACCACTTCGAGTAGAGCATTCAAATTTTCAGGGAGTAATAGCATACATATCCTGGGTTTCCTGAACTAAAAGAAGAAAATAATGTTATGTATAATTAAACTTATTTATGATAACATACAAAAAAAGTACACGAAATTTTAACTGTGTAGTTAAAAAATTGTATTTCCGAAAGCAGTGGCTGAAATGCGATTATTGTAGTTCAGTAGATTCAGAACATACAGTTTAACGTCCTGTAAAAGTTCCATGTCAATGGCTACAGTGGTTCCTGAAATACGGGGAAGCAAAGTCACTAAATTTAACATTGTCGGGGTAGGGTCTTCCAATTCCCCTTATCTTACGAAAATTCTCAGCAATTGTGCCGTTTACTCCCAAAATTGCTACCGAAGTTGAAAGATGTACGAAAAAGAGAAAACAAAATAGATGAAAAACCCCATTATTATAAGCTCAAACAGCACCTGACAAAGCCGCAGATTACATTCAGACTAACGATGCACAACACTTGACTCCGAGATTGATAAACCTAACTTACTCTATATTAGATGCAAAACAATAAACAAATAAGACTGCTCGAAAAATGTCTGGAGCACAATGTCAGTATACAAACAGACAAAAAATTCATCGAAAACCTAATAGCTGAGTCAGGCAGCATTCTCATACAGGAAATCGAACCGATAGAAGCATGGTAAACCTCCACTAACGAGAGATACATTAAGCTTTGGAACCAGAAATATAACATAGATGAAACACAAAACTGGAAACCAAAACAATAGAGGAAACATAACAATGACAAAACTCAAACAGGAAATTACAGTAACACAATACCTTCGTTACAAACTCATGTAAAGAAAAGACAATAGTGGTCTTGAATAAAGAGAAATAGATAAATAAGATTGAGAATTTATCCAAAAAACTAAATAACCAAACAAAAATAGCAGACACACGTTGAAAACGTTATCAAACAATTATAGATTACAATAAAACTATAATTCCTTAGGTTATGAATCCATTTAGTTTTCAACAATCTTCTGCAGCTCCATATCTCACACGCCTCTATTCTTTTCTGTTCCAGCTTTCCTAAAGTCATTGTTTCATTAATATACAATTATGTGCTCCAAATGCACATTCCCAGAAATGTCTTCCTAAAATCAGTGCCTATGTTTGATACAAACAGACACCTCTTGGCCAGGAATGCCGTTTTTGCCAATACTAATATGCTTTTGATGACCTCCTTGCTCCATCCATCATTGGTTATTTTGCTACCTCGGTACAAGTATCCCTTAAATGGTGATCCACAAGCACTATTAAGTTTTTTGCCGTTGTCATTTCTGCTGCTTCTCTTTACTTTCGTCCTTCTTGGATTTACTCTCAGTCCATATTCTACACTCACTAGGCTGTTCATTTCATTCACTAGATTCTATAATTCTTTTTCACTTGTATTTAGGGTAGAAATGGTTGCAGCGAATCTTATCATTGATATCCATTCACCCTGAATTTTAACCTCACTCTTGAACTTTTCTTTTACTTTCTCGATCGCTTCTCCTACGTACGCACTGTAGACTACATCCCTGTCTTACACCCATTTTAAATCAAGTACTTGATCTTTCAGTGTTACTGTTCTCTCTTCGTTCCCACTCGTATTGTATAGTACCTGCCTTCTCCTGTAGCTTACCATTATTTTTCCCAAAATGTCGAACATCTTCCACCATTTTACATTGTTGAACCCTTTTCTCAAGTCGAAAAACCCTGTGAAACTGGTCTTGAGTTTTCTTCAATCTTGCTTCAGTTATCAAGCGCAACGTACGAACTGCCTCTCCGTGTGCCTTTACCTGTCCGGGACTGATGACCACAGATGTTAAGTCCCATAGCGCTCAGAGCCATTTGAACCTTTACCTGTCCTAGAACCCAACTAATCAGCGTCTGACAAACTCTCAAATTTCTTTTCCATTCTTCTGTACATATTCTTGTGATCAATTAGGATCGATGACGTTTTAAGCTTATTGTGCGATAATTCTCACTCTTGTCGACTCTCGCCATCTTCGGAATTATATGAATGTTGTGTTTAGGAAAGTCAAATGGTATATCGCCAGTCTCATACATTCTGCATGCCAATGTGAATACCCGTCTTGTTGCCAATTCCCCCAGTGATTTTATAAATTGCGATGGAGTGGTATCTATTCCTGCAGCCTTATTTCATATTACAGCTTCCAAAACTCTTTTGAATTCGGATTCTAATACTGGATCCCATCTCTCTTCCCTGTCGACTCCTGCTTCTCCTTCTATCACTTCATCAGACAAGTCTTCCCCCTCATAGAGCCTTCAGTGTACTCTCCAACTGTCCGTTCTCTCCTCTCCATTTAGCAGCGGAATTCCTGTTGCAATTTTAACGTTATCATCCTTTCCTTCACCCCAACCAAAGGTTGTTTCGACTTCTCTGTTTCTCAGGCAGTCTTTCAAACAATCATTTGTTCTTAGATTTCTTCATATTTTTCATGCAGCCGTTTCGTCATAGCGTCTTTCCTATTTATTTCGTTCCTAAGAATCGAAGCGCTACAGACGAAGGTTGAAAATTAGGTGGACTGATAAAGGAATTATGAGGTTCTGCGCAGAATCAGAGTGAAAAGGAAATGCGGGAAGCACGACAAGAAGAGGGGATAGGATGGTAGAGAATCCGTGAAGACATCAGAGAATAGCTTTCATGGTACTAGAGGGAGCTGTAATGGTATAAACTGTGGGGAAAGGCAGAGACTGGAATACATTCTGCAATTGATTGGGAACTTAAGTTGCAAGTGCTATTCTGAGATGAAAAGGCTGGCACAGGAGAGGATTTCGTGGCGGAAGACAGATGACTATTAAAAAAAAATAAAAAAAGTATTTTAATTCCTCTATTTCGATGCACATTCTTTCGTCGATCTACTGAAGTACTTTTCTGTTATCCTGTTATCCATAGTTTCTTCAGTTACCTTCTTTGTACCTACTTTTCTGTTTCCAACTGTTGTGATTTCCATGTTAAGGCTGTCTATCCCTCTTAAAGTGAACTGTCAACTCAGCTATTCATTATCACAGTATTTAAAGCATCATAGAAATTCCTCAGATAATTTTTGTCCCTCATTCTTTAGTACTTCCGTATCTCACCTCCTTGCGCATTGATTCTTTCTGAATAGTCCCTTAATTACTAAACTGTGGTCAGAGTCTAACTCCAATATCCCAGTTCGAAGTTTCTGCCTAACATGGTAATCTAATGGGAATCTTTCCCTGTCTCTCGGCCTTTTCGAAGTAGACCTCTTCCTCATGTTAATCTGGAACAGAGTGTTCGCTCCTACTAATTGATATTTACAGCGGAACTCAATTAGTCTGTTACCTCTCTCGTTCGTACTACCAAGCCCATATTGTCCTGTAACCCCTTCTTCTACTCCTTCCCATAAAATCGCATTCCAATCTCCCATGGCGATTAGATTTTCATCCACCTTTACGTACAGAGTTTCCTGTTCAGCATCCTCACATATTTTTCTCTGTATCTTTATCCTCTGCTTCCGACATCAGCGTTTATAACTGAAGTATCACTGTCGGTGTTGGTTTCCTGTCGATTCTGATGTGAACAGCCCTATCTCTCAACTGTTCACAGTAACTCACACTTTGCCCTACCTTCCCATTCATAATGAATCCTACTACCATTATAAAATTTTCTGCTGCTGTTGATATTACCCCACACTCGCCTGACCAGAATTCCTTCCACATCACTTCACTGGCTCGCTCTGTATGGAGACTGAGACTTACAGGGGAATGGTCAGACTTGTCATGTCGAAACTTGTGTTGCTTTCTTTACCACTGTGAGTTAACATTGCAAGAAGTCTGTATGCAGAATTTTAGCTGCTGACATGACCTGGAAGTCTGTAAACAATTTTATGAAGTAAGACATTATTGTCGCATGGTTTCCGCGCTTATAACTGCCTCTTGTACAACCCTGACCTCTCTCGCTGCGTTATACCAACGCCATCTAGGGACATGGTGGCGTTAGTTACGCGCTGCTCTCTTGCCACCGCCGTGAGAGAGCTGATACCCCCAGTGAAAGCGATCTTACGATAATTAAACATTCGTTGACAAATATGTCTGATATGTTATCTACAACATTATTTCCAAATAGCTATGAAATAGACACAAATAAATATACGGTGTAGAATACGTCCAAATTTTATTTCTTGTAATTACCGCAAAAATGCGAAATATTGATACAATGTTCAAAACATAGGTTTTTTTGTGCACCAAGAACATACAAGCAAAGACGACATATGACAGACCTGCGAATCACAGACGTTGTTAGATGTCCGTAGACAAAACTGGGCTGGTGTTAGGAATTAATCAGGCCTAGTATCAGTATATTTCGAGGAGCGCCACGCATATTTAATCAAATTCTGAAACCGTAGGGAGGAAAATTGATAATGTACTACTGATTGCAACTTGAGAATATTGTCACGGTGATAGACAGGAAATTTCAATGATCTGCACACAATAATTTTCTCTGTTAGTTTTCTGTAAAATGCCTTCCACTGACGAAAAAATTCTCTGTCTAAAGGTTGAATTACGTTAGTCGTGCGGGGTGGAATCTGAAGTATCTCTACTTCTTTGTCAGGGTGGGCTCGAAATACAGCTTTTAATGAATCAGACGTTTTATGACCTGACCACGAATCTAGAAGGAGAAGGGATTTGTTCCCGCAGAACGGAAGAAAAGCATGACGCATGAAAAGTGTAACGTTTTCATTTCCCATTTTCCCAGACTTCTATGCGTCTACCACAAGATTGTTTGCGTAGAACATTGTTCTTTTGACAAGTGGTCCAAAACGTCCAGTTGGTTCTTGAAGACACACGTATAGTTTAGGCAGCAATGAACCATCCAGACTAATTATGGGCATTATAGTGTATGAATGGGTGAGTGCAGTCGTGGACTGCTCAATCGCCTCAATATGTTTTTCCCCTTTAAATGGCAGTGTTCTTTTCGCACTCATTTCTTTTTTAAAACCTGACTGATCTGCATTGTACACGTACGATTCACTAAAACTAGCGATCTTATTTTTTGCATTCGTAAGAAAAGCTTCTATCATATCGATTTGTGTCACTTCATTTTCCGACCTGTTTCTCGATACAAATTTTGTTATTTCTCTTGCTACAATTTTATGTGATCTTTTGAAGCGACTAATCCAACTTTGAGAAGCTGTAAATTCTTTAGCGCCTATCGCGTTGGCAATCTCTAACGCCCAATAACGCAAAGTTGTATCGCTGACACTAAATGACTGTTGTCTGGCATCGGTAAATAGCTCAAAAAGTCGCGCATTTATCTTCGTCGCAATTTCCAGTCGACTCTTACGTCGTCCAGCGACTTCCTTTTTCCTTCTATACAATTCACGTTCAGAACGGACAAAGCGATACTTATTTTGAACAGTACTGACAAGAAGGCGTTTCTTACCACTTTCGTTCAACCAATACGTCACCGCTTTTTCTTTGTCTGATAAGGTAATTGTAGTTGCTGGTGTTACTTTCGGAAACTATCACTCGAAGAGTCTTCATGAGTGCAAATTTCGTCGGTGTCTTCGCCGTCTGTAGATTCACAGTCTGCAATATCGAGAGTTTCAGTTGTTTCTAGCCACATTTGTGCGCCATTTACATGCTCGTCTAGAAGTTTAACAACCATGTCGCACAACACATAGTCTTCACGCGTGTTTTCTGTTGATTGCTTCATTTGGCGTCTGTGGTATATCTCCATGGCAAGCAGCAAATCATTTACAGGGTTCGCCATCACCTGTGAGGGGAGTTTGAATGTTCTCCGTAAAGTGGTTTGCGGATTATAGA
The DNA here is from genome assembly GCF_023898315.1 of Schistocerca nitens. Classification (NCBI taxonomy): domain Eukaryota; kingdom Metazoa; phylum Arthropoda; class Insecta; order Orthoptera; family Acrididae; genus Schistocerca; species Schistocerca nitens. The sequence goes on along the minus strand of NC_064621.1, from coordinate 313,189,367 downwards.
TGAACATGTACAGAACATCTTTCACATCTCTAACCAGTTTCAGGACGGTATGTTTCGAAATACGTACCAGAAATTGAAAGGACGTGCATGCCACAGAAACGAATATTAGTTTCCCCTTTCCACCAAAACCGTGCAGCGATATTCCTCTTAAGTGAACGCCTCGATAAGACGGCCGCACTTCCCGACCATGCGCACAACGCTCGCGACTCGCCATTTCCAGGGGTGGCCAGCCGTCACTGCAAGCACCAAGCAGGAAACACACCCATGTTCGTGATTTTTTTTAGGTGACTTCCAGTTCATGTCAGCAGCTACAATTTTGCATACGGACCTTTTGCACAGCTAAATAACAGTGCTAAAAAAAGCAATACATGTTTCGGCATGACAAGTCTGACCATGCCCTTGTTAGAGTTTCCCTTTTCCGATTCCTTAATTTCCCTTCCACGTACAAACTTCTGCCATTCCACGCCCCAACTAGTGTAGCGTTACCTTTTCGTTGGTTATTGAAACTTTTTCTCATGATCAGCTCCCAGTTGGCAGTCCCTTCCTAGAGAAGAGAAGAAAGAATAGTACGGAATCTTTTACCAGTGAAGATATCAACATGACACTTTTTCAATTGCAGGCGTCATGTCCTGTGGATACACACACATATGTGTCTCTGATACAGTGGTTTCCCTTGCCTCCAGCATCCTCATCGCGTTGATCATTGCTGATTCTTCCGCTTTTTAGGGCAGTTTCCCACCACAAGGGCTTGAGAGTGCCCTGAACCTCTGTCCACACCTCCGCCTTTTTTGTCAAGGCCTTCGGCAGAATGAGTGTGTCTTCTTATGGTGAGAGTCTTCCTTCGCCGTTGCAAATGATTTTTATTCTAATCTTAATCAGTGTCGAAGTGAGTCGCTTGCTAGTTTTTAAGTGGCTCTACACACCGTGGAGTAATCGCGAATGCGTCAGAGATGACATTTGTTGGTACCAAGAACGCCAGTTATAGATAAAACATTATGCGTATCAGTTTTAAACAAAGCAAATGAAGGATCAACGAATCCTCAGTGTTTACGAAGTATATTATTGACTGTTATCAGTGACATATGTCAGATTGTCAGGCGATGAACACTATTTCCTTTGAGAACACAAACCGAAATTCGTTTCCATGACGTGTCGAGTTGGAAACACTCTTCTCGGTTGAGGAGGTTGTATGCTAATTGCTTCCTTAACAACTGAATCCCAGTAGGATGAGGTTGTGGCCAGTATCTTAACTTTCCTGCTATCTAAGGAATGGCCAACCACGGCAGATTAGGCTGTGAAAGGCGGGTGGATAACTGATTTTTAACGCAACATTTATGTACAGACTGTGTGGTTTATCCTATGTGGCTTTTACCACCCTCTCATGGAATTTCAGTTCGTAAAAGCAGATCACCCTTCACAGATCCAATAAGAGCTGCCTGACGTACCTGCATATGCCACCCATACTAATCATCAACATATTTGGTAATCACTAAGTTTCTCTGACTATGCACTAGTTTCGTTTTACTCACAGAAGCTTAAAGGTTTATACACGACTGATGTTCTTGTTACGAACAAAGTTGTCTCTGACGCATGCACATTTACTCCACAATGTGTAAAGTGAATGGCAATTCCTTGTGAATGCCACCAACCGTGACTGTGGAGAAGAACACAGCACGGAACATCCACTGGTCTGCCAACTATGCCCTGCACCTTGCTCAGAAGATTCTCGCGACTCTGAGTGCAACTGATGTTTATAGGCAACAGAGGCGTAGCTTAATAGTTCATCCCGTGTGTGTGTTTCTCCCTCACACTGGAACAGCTGGACGGTTTTTGATGAAATTTGGAATGGAGATACCTTGTATCGTGAATAAGCTCACATGCTACTCTTGTATATACCTACGTATCAATACGGTTTAGATGAAAAAGAAGCGCACCTTACGAGGGGCGAAAACTCTTAATTTCTTCATCCAGTACTTCAGATTGAGAACACTTGGTGACCTTCAACAAACTTTACATATAACTTCAAACTTTGAAGAAACTTTTTATCACTGACGACTCACAAATACCAATGAAAGCGAAGAAAGTTTTATCGCTAAATAAACTTCTGCATGAATCATGACGTTTTATTACTTCTTTACTTATACGTAAAGGGCGTTCAAAAAGTTTAGAACAGCCGTCTGTAATTTTTTTACTTTTTGCAGGAGAAGAATGAAATTTTTTGTGAACATACTCCTAACATTTAGCTATACTTTGAGCCTACTCAATGTAGCCTGCATCAACTGTGCCGCTTATGGCCCAACGTTCTTTCCACGACGTAAATGCACTATGGTAAAACTCTGGGGACTGACTTTTACATCATTGATTGGCACTGGAAATAAGATCTTTCTCACTATCAAATGTTTTACCGCGCAGGTGGGCCTTCAGACGACCAAAGAGGTAAAAATCAGATGAAGCCAAGTCCGGACTGTTGGGAGGATGAGGAACAATTTCCCAACCCATTTGCCTGATTTTCTACTGCGTCATAAGGGCTGTATGGTGTTTGGCATTGTCATGGTGTAGTCTGATGAGCTGACCATGAATATGTGTGTCTTGATAACACGTCGAAGGTTGTCCAATGACAAACGGTAACGGTGCCGATTAATTCTGGCGCCAGGTTCCAAAAAGTCAATGAAAATGACAACACACTGATCCTAGAAGAAGGAGGCCATCACATTTCGGCCTGCTGTTCGTGAAAGTCTTGGTTTCTTCTTCCGCGGGGAGCCCGGATGAAGCCACTGCTTGCATTGTATTTTGCTCTCAGGTTCGGACAAAAACAACTATATTTCATCCTGGGTAATAACGCCTTCAAAACACGTTTTCCACTCTTCAGTAAAGGTCTTCATGAGACACATTCTTCCACATCGTTTTCACTTCGCTTGTCAATAATCTAGGCATCCAACGTGCATAGATTTTTCTGTACCCAAGTGATACCTCACCACCCAATGACAAACGAGTCATTTTAGCAAGCTGTCGTGTCGTCACACACTGTCTTTTAGGGTGATTTGATCAATGATCTCCTTATTCACATCACTCACTGTCGTCGATGGTCTACCGCATCGTGGATTGTCCAGTAGAGAGAAATGACCTTCTTTAAACCCCTGCAACCACCGCTGGATACTGCTGCGATCCACTGTGTGCTCCCCATAAACAGGGGAGGGTCTTGAAGAGGAACTCCATCACTGACCGTTGTCGCAACGTGTCATCTACTTCACGGTCCTTTATGGCTCACCTGTAAGTAAAAGAAAATACTTTTATGTATCAAGTATAGCTAAATGTTCAAAAAATGTTCACAAAAAAATTCATTCTCCTAGTTTCATGGTCGCAGCTTGATTTGTTTCCAGATGATACGTGAATCCTTTCGACAAACCCTGAAAGTAGTACTGGCTCAACAGCTCTATGTGTTAGGTGAGCCGAGAAGGATTGGGGGGGGGGGGGTGGAGGCGGAGGAGAGAGAAGTGCGGCAGCACTTTATAGTCCGGGATGACGTATGTGGCCAGGCTCCGTCGTGGTCCGGACTGCCAAGGCGGCAGCCATGAGCGATGACCGGCCGCGGCGAATATTTTCCACGGCGCGGCGCGTGCGCAGCATACGGCCTGGCTCTTTTTGCCCGCCTCTGAATGGCAAGTGCAGCCGTACCGTCTGCAAAGTGATGGAGAGCAGTTCCCTCCAAGTAGCACGACTGTTTCCCGCTCGTCTACAATGCTCATTTTCAAAACGTGTACTGCGTTAGTGTGTAAAAGTGACACCCAATGGAACCTATTTCTTTCTTTACCTGACAAACTCCTCATCATCTAAGTTTTATTCACATATCGTCGCTGGTGCTTTTCCTGCCGTGCTACGCTACTGGCCACTTCGATCACATTTAGAACTTTGATCGACGGATATCATACTGTGACAAGTTGGATCTCGTAGTTGAACGACTGCTGGTATTGCCACAAGTTTGCAAGTGTCCGGTTTTTCTTGTTTGGCGCTCTCAGTGAAGGCTGGATATTGCGAGTCGCCAGCTATTGGTATGGTCAGGAAGTACGGCCGCCTTGTCCCAGCGTTCACTAAACAGGAATATCGCTGCAAGATTTGGTGAAAAAGGGAAGCTAGTATTCGTTTCTTTGGTGTGCTCTTTCTTTTCATTTCTAGTACGTGTACGAAACATATCGTCCTGAGGCTAGTTACATATATGTCTATAATCGGCAAACCACTTTACGCTGAACATTCAGTCTCCTCTCACACGTGTTGACGAACCCTGTAAATCTTTTGCTGATTGCTAAGCACATATACAACATACGCCAAATGAAGCCATCAACATAAAACACGCGTGAAGACTACATGACTAGCGAAATGGTAGTTAAATCGCTGGACGAATGTGGAAATAGCGCAGACATGTGGCTAGAAACTACTGAAAAATTTGATATTGCAGAGTACGAATGCACAGACGGCAAAGAAACTGAAGGAAGCTGTATATCTCCGAAAGCAACACCAGAAACTAATGTTACCTTACCAGATGAAGCAAAAGCGGTGATGTGTTGTTGAAAGAAAGTGGCAAGAAATGCCTACGTTTCAGTACTGTTCAAATTGCTTTGTTCGATCCGAACGAGAACTGTATAGATGGAAAAACGGAGTCGGAGGACGACGTAAGAGTCGACTAGAAATAGCCACGGAGTTAAATACACAACTTTTTGAGATATTTATCGAAGCGATACAAGTCATTTAGTGTTAGCGCTACAACTTTACGTGACAGTGCAACGGATATTGCCAACGCATCAGGCACTAAATAATTTACAGCATCTCAAAGTAGGATTAGTCATTTCAAAAGATACATAAAATTGAGACAAGGAAACTAACAAAATTTTTATCGAGAAACAGATCGGAACATGAAGTGATTCAAACCGAAACAATACAAGCTTATTACGAATGCAAAGCAATAAGCTCGATGGTTTTAGTGAATCTTACGTTTACGATGCAGATCACTCAGATTTTCAAACAGAAATCCGTGTGAAAAGAGCACTGTAATTCAAAGGGAAGAAACATACCGAGGCGTCTCGGCAGCCCACGACTACACTCACACGTTCCCGCACTACAAAGCCCATAATTAGTCTTGATGATTCATTGGTGCCTAAACTGTATGTATGTCTTCAAGAACCAACTGGAAGTTTTGGATCACGCGTCAAAAGAACAATGTGTCTACTTGTGGTAGACGCATCAAGTCGCGAAGAATGGGAAATAAAAACGTTACAATTTCGTGCGTCATGCCTTTTTCCGTTCTGCGGGAACAAATTTCTGCTCCTAGATTCGTGGTCAGGTCATGAAAGTTCTGAGTCATTAAAAGCTGTATTCTGAGCTCATCCTGACAAGGAAGTAGAGATACTTTAGATTCCACCTGGCACGACGAACGTAATTCAGCCGTTAGACAGAGAATTCTTCCAGCAGAGGCAGCCATTTTACAGAAAACTAACAGAGAAAATTATTACGTGCACATCACTGCTGTTTCCAGCCTGCCACCGTGACAATATTCTCAAATTGTAGTCAACAGTATGTCATAAGTTTTTCTCCCCACGGTTTCAAAATTTGTTTAAATACGTGTAGCACTGCTCGAAATATACTAATATTAGGCGTTATTCGTATGTAACATAGGTCCAGTTTTGTCTCAGGACGCCTAATGACGTCTGTGACCCGCAGGGATGTCATATTTCGTCTTTCCGTGATGTTTTTGGTGCACAAAAAATTTATTTTTGGAACACTACATCAATATTTCCCATTTTTGACGTGTTCCAAACAGCATATTTATTCGTGCCTATTATCCAAAAATTTGGAAAGACCCCGAATGTTTAATTATCTTATGATCACTTTCAATGTGTGAATCAGCTGTCTCACTGCTTTGACGAGATAGTGGCGCGTAGCTAAAGTCACATTGTTCCCAGAGGACGTTGATATAAAGTAGCGATAGAGATCAGTGCTGTGCAGTAGGCACTCACAAGCACGAAAACCGTGCAACAAATGTCTTACTTCATAAAGATTCTTTACGGTCTTCCAGGACAGGTCAGCAGCTAAAATACTGCGTACGGATTTATTCAATCTCTAAAAAAGCAACACAGGTTTCGACAAGACAAGTCTGACACAATTTCTAAGTGGTGCGATGACAGCTAGCTCTAAATGTAAATTAATGCGGATGAGTATGAAAAACAGTTCTGTAATGTGCTGCTTGACGCAGTCACGTCGGTGAAATATCTGGACATAACACTGCAATGTGGTATCAAATGGAACGAGCATGTATGGATTTTAGTGGGGGAGGCAAATGGTCGACTTCGGTTTATTGGGGGAATTTTAGGAAAGTGTGGTACATGTAGGACATTAGTGCGAACCATTCCCGAGTACTGATCGAGTGTCTGGAATCCCCACCAGATCGATTTAGGGTAGCAATACAAGCAATTCGGAGGTGGACTGCCAGATTTGTTACCAGTAAGTTTGATCAACACGCAGGTATTACAGAGATTTTTTAGGAACACAAATGGAAATCGCTGGACGGCAGCGACGTCCTTTTTGAACAACCTATTGACAAAATTTAGAGAATAGGCATTTGAAGCTGAATGCTGGATGATTATAATGCCGCCAACGTACATTTCGCGTAACGACCACAAACATAAGATAAGAGAAATCAAGGCTCATAGGGATGTATAGAGACAGTCGCTGTTCCCTCCCTCTACTTGCCAGTAGAACAAGAAATTATTACTAGTGGTACGATGTATCCTCCGCCACGCACCGTAAGGAGGCTTGCAAAATATCTATGTAGCTATAGATCTATTTACAGAGCAGCCTGCTTTTTTCCTAAATTCAATCAGATTCTTGGCGAACTAATTGTCTTCACCAGGGTGGTAACAGTTGTTCTCTTAAACTAATTTCAGCATCATTCGTGATACGTTTTGAAATCTGGCATGCTGCACTAGAGGATACTACCGAATCTCTGTATCTACTCTTCGATTTACTTTTTAGAAAAATACATGTGCTTCTAAGATTCCATTTCCCTCCGTTTACTCATGTGACTTGTCATTATTAGCTACACTCGACATATCACGCGGTCCGTCTTGAGACAGAGAATTTTCCTGTTATCTTTACTCCAAGTAGACCCGTAATATTCCTGCGAGTTATTGACCGAACATTTAGAAGGAACAACAAATCCACTAAAATGACTCCGCTTTTCCTTCTTATGTTAGAGTATTGCTGTGCTGTGTGGGATTCTGGCCACATAGGGCTAACGGAGAACATCGAAGAAGTTCAAAGAAAGGCAGCGGGTTTTGTATTATCGCTAAACAGATAAGAGAGTGCCAAGGATATGATACGCGAATTTCGGTAGAAATTATTAAAACAAAGGCACGTTTCGTTTAGACGACTTACTTTTACAGAATTTCAGTGTCCTACTTTTTCCTCTTAATTAGAAAATATTTTGTTGACATCCACGTACATATTGAGAAACATTTATCGTAATAAATAAAAAGGGAAATTAGAGCTCACATGGAAATATTTAAGAGTTTTCTTTTCGAGAGGAAAACGGTAGAGAAATACGGAGATATTCAAAAATAAGGAACAAATTTGAAACATTTATTGTTTGCAGACTACAAAATATAGAAACACAAATCCAACGTTCCTGGAAAGAGAAAAGGTCAAATTTTTGTGCACTGAGTGTGAGTACAATGTGTTACACGACAAGTATCATAATGGCAGCGCCTTTCCTTTTATCACACACAAAGCGGGTAGTCTCTCCCTTTGGAAATCACATCTTCAGCAATACAATGCCGCAGACTTTCAAGATTGCCAGGTAAAAACACTATATTTTACGTAACCCACAGTAAAAGTCACAGGGTGTGAGGTATGGATACCTGGGAGCCACCGGCGTTGAAGTTCATCTTCTCCTCCTTGTATTCCAATCCAGTATCCTGGAATGGTGTCATTCAGGCAACGCCGAAAGTTCTTAGACGTCGTACAGTTGAAGCTGTGAATTCAATAGCAAGAGACCAGCTGCTTCATGTGTTGCAGAAATGAGCCAGTGTTTTCGTATTTGTCGTGTGACACATGATGCCTACAATAACTGCTGTAAAAAAATTGAACTTTTTTCTTTGCATGAACGTCTAAATTGTGTTTCTGTCTTTTGCACTCTGGAAGCAATAAATGTTTGAATCTGTTTCTTCTTGTTGAACAGCCCTACAGTGTGTAAGTGATCGGATGAATACTCTGCCAGGCACTTAAGTGTGAACTGCAAAGTAGGTATGTATGTGTATGTGTAGATATACATATATTTGTACAAGATAGACCAGAACTTCACCTACAAATTTTAAGGTTGTAGTGTGGAATGTGCACTAAACATGAGCTTTAGAGCTCATACTTTAAGAGCCATAACCAGTTCTTCGTCTTCGCTACTCTGAAGCACATCTCTTTTATTTGACAAGTGCTCATAACACTTAAGATGAGCATTTTAGAACTCATTGTTACTGATTTGTTTTCGTACTTTGGTCCATACTACCACATTTGAAAAATCTTTCGATGGAGTTCTGGTTCACCGTGTATATAATGTAAAATTCAAAATGAATAAGAGCAATTTCGTAAAGTACTGAGGCTGTGTACTGATCGTGTACAAATCTCATTTTCAGATTGTGTAGCGTATTAGTGAACTAAAGACGGACTTTGAACGGAGTCTCTCAGTTTTTTCTTCCTCTGCAAAATTCTTTCTATTATCTACGTTTCATTTTAATGAGCTTGCTCTCTCTTTCTCTGCGAGCTACGCAATACTATGTAACAATCAACTGTGGGCACACCTAGATTTTTGATTGGCCGCATGACATTCAGTGGAAATGTTATCTCTCGGTATTCAACGGTAAGCGAAGCTCATGTAGTGTGAAGGCAGTGTAACTGGATCCGAATGGAGCTTGTAGTTAAACGAATCCTGGTAGTCACCCAGGCTGGCAAGTTTCCGTTGGAGTATCAGTGCAGAAGGTAGTGGACACAAAGTTTTAACTATCACCTCAAATGTTAAGCATTCGTACTTAATTCTTAATTCTTTGTTTCGATGTTCATGCAAGCAGTCCCAGCAAACACAGACATTCTGGAGCTTCATTGTTGTTGCACGTCACTAAGCGAACAAAAATAAAATGATCCAGCAACTGATAAAATGGCAATTGGCTGAACCATTTTGTTTTGACTCCATTATCGGAGTGCTATGGCACTGTGGTGTGGGCATTTCTGGCATAAAGCTGCAAGCAAACCAAAATTTACATGTTAATTTATTTTTTATGTGTTATAAAACTTTATTACTGTCCTTTGTAATCTTTCATTTCATCAATTTCTGGTCCTACTAGTTTTGATTCCTAATTTGTATAGACTATCGAACCGTTTTAGCCAAGTGGTAACGGTTTTTTCTTACGTGAATCTATCACTCATGATATGGTCTCGAATCATACATTGTCTACTTGATGATAATGTGAACCGACTTTTTTTCTTTCTCTAATGTGAGGGTAAGTCGTTGAGAACGATTGCGCCGCGAATCATGATCTCATTTTTATTTTTATTTATGGGATTCTTCATTGTTAGCGACGATCGATCCACCATGTGCTCCAGTGTGTGGCAGAGAATCATCTATTATCCTACCTACAAATGGACTCATAATATTCCATAGCTGTACATACGCGCATGTATTATGTAAAAAAATTTGAATTCAAGTTACTCTAGTCCAAAATTATGGCCACTGTAAAAATGGTTCAAATGGCTCTGAGCATGTAATCTCCCCACTGAAAATTACCCTCTACCAAGCAATAATTAATAATTATCAATCAAATCATCCACATTTATTCCCTTTTGGAAAGTATCTGATCGGATTTTCTAGTAATATATGCGCCGACAGCTCGTCGACGCCAAGGTATTTTTCTAGTACGTTTATTCTTTGGAAGAATAGAGATACATATATGTATTCTCCATGGTTGTTAGGGAGGATTAACGAGGACAGCTTCGGAAGTATCTGTTGGAAGATTGTCGGGCTGCTAAAAGAGACATATTTGATCTTCTTCTTGCTAAAGCGAGCTATTAACGTTTGTGCCACTAGCGGGTTATTTGGAGAGAGAGAAAAACTGTAAACGCAAATTAAGTAAGACTTGGAATCAACAGAAAACGGAACATGTACTGGAGATGGATTGAATATACAATTTTTTCCTCAGAAATAAGGTTTGTGACCCTTTTATTCTAGAGTGAATGGCGAATGAGTTCTCTGTCTGAATCATTGATGATTGTCTTGGCCCTGTAATTAGTGGGGAAGTTTCAGTTGTGACGAAGAGAGCCTGCAATCACCGTTATTTTATAAAATCGTCCAAAAAGGCTTCGGACACATCTGAAATTCTAAATCTGTCGTTAAATGAACGAATTGTTCAAACGATCGATTTTCCCAACTAAATGCAGCGCTTAACAATAATAAGAGATATAAGATCTTTTACAGCAAGCCAGCCGCTGAATATTAAGACGAAGGACTCCACCAGAGTTCACGTAATTAAATAATATATTTCAAACTGTATATAGATAAAGGACAGAGAGAGAGAGAGAGAGAGCGAATGAAATTAGAGAAAATATGCAGAATCCTCCATTAGTATAATTGTTTGCCTGTCTTATCACGGATCAGCCTAAAGATAAGAACAGGAGGCCCTTACTTTGCTGTACAGGTTCATGTATGAGAGACATTACACCAAGTTAGCGGCAAGCTGCATTCACATACTTTCATCATTTACACTATAAATCCCATTATAATGGCCAATCCGTGACAGGACACGTTTTTGGACGTTGTTAAAATAATTTTGTTCTCTGTTTCATGTGAACTACGACGAGCCAACTTAACTGACACTTGGAAAAAAGAAGAAATACTCGCAGTCACATTAAGTGGATCTACAAATAAGAACATAAAACAAACGCTGGGCGCAGCGAAAAGGCCTGATCTATAATTTTATTATTAAAGCTTGCTAGTATAGATGAAGGATACGCTTTTCTATTTAGTATTATTGGATATTTGAACATTGATTAATTGTGCTCATGCTATAACTAGGGCAATGTTTAAGATGAGTCAAGCAGAGCAGAGCAGCACGCAACAGCCTTCAGCTGTTAGCCCTGATAATAATGATGTAGTAAGAAGTGTTGTAGAACTGATCGCTACAGATAGCGCAATAGAACGCCCTGTAGATATGGCTGGAGATGAAACGGCAAGTACGCAACATGGGTTAGATCCATTGGTCATTATCATGAGACAGATGCAGATGATAACCGAGAGCATGAATACAAAACTAGCCTCAGTTACTGAAGGGCAGGAAAATCTGAAAACCGACATTAATGCGAAATTAGCCTCAGTTACTGAAGGGCAAAATGATTTGAATACAAAATTAGCCTCATTTACTGAAGGGCAAAATGATTTGAACGCGAAATTAGCCTCAGTTACGGAAGGGCAGGAAAATTTGAAAACTGAGATTAAGCAGCAGTTACAAGACAGTTTTTCCGAATTAGAGCAGCGGATAGAGGCGAAGACAAAGGAACTAAAAGATCAGGCCGAAGAGACGGAACGAAAATTAACTGCACAACTAGAATTGGTGAAAGCTCAATGTGAGGAATCTACTCACCGCGTACGTGTAGAAATGAAGGAGTATGTGGCTATTAAGATAGATACCGTACGGGAACAGGTGGAAATGGTTCCGCAATTAGTACAAAAGCAAGATGCCATGTCATGTGCAATTGCGCAACTTCCTGAATTGGCACGTACGCAGACTAACCTAAAGGAAACTGTTGAACATCTGACAGAGCGTCAAGATGTTATAGACCACCAAATTAATGTATTAACGGGTAAATTATCCGAAATTACATTAGAAAACAAAAGGCTAATGTGTGAAAACGTTGAGCAAAATGTTAAGGCAGCATTCCAGAGTTTATCTGGCAAACAAGAAGAGAATTTGTTTGCGAAAGGACTTGAGGAAGTGCGACAGCAGTTAGGCGCTGATTCCGAGCATTGGAAACAAACGATAGAAGAGTCGATACGCGTTTCACAACAAGGCTCAGAACAAATGAATACAGGCCAGCAGCAGAAGTTGGCAGCGACTATAGAGCCAGTTACTGCACATTCGCACACGATACCGACTTGTGCAAGTAACTCAAACATGAAATTGCCTCGAGCTAGTTGTTCGCGTGAAGTCTTATCTAACGGAGATTACGAAAGCCTTTGCCATGCCGAAGAAAAAATGATAAAGCATCGGCAATTCCAGATTTTTAACACTGATAAAAGGGGGGTCCATCCAATTGTTTTTATTCGAAGTTTCAGAGGAGTGCTACCCAGAAATTGGTCGGAGTGGCAGAAGATCAGTTTCGTTACAGGATATATACAAGGTTCGGGGGCGATTTGGGCCTCGGACATGACTTCTGTTTGCTCGACATATGACGATTTTGAGAAGGCGTTTTTAGCAAAGTTCTGGTCAGAAGGGGTACAGGAACGCCTAAGGCAGGAGGTGCTCTACCCAGAGCCTTTCTCCTTTTCAAAAGGAAGCCTTAGGAAGTATTTTGAAAAATATATAAATAAAACTAGATACTGGGACAGACCTATGCCATTGCCAGACATAATAAACATACTTAAGGCATGACTACCAATTAGCATCCGGAATCAATTGATTTACGGCAATGATAAAGACTTGGAGTCGTTCTTCACGACGTTAGATCATATAGATATTATTGAAGAGAACAACCAGAAAGCCCGTAATAACAGATTCCAATATAGGGAGATAGAACCTCCGCCAAACGGTAGGCAAGGGAATGGACAGAGATCGTTAAATAGTGGAGAAACCCCTCAAAATCTCAATAGTAATACCGGCAATAGTCTTGCGAGGGGCTATCCAAGGAACAACAGGAATGGGAAAAGATACAATCCTGTGTGGGGGAACGAAAGGAATTTCAGACCTCAAGCCTGGAATAATAACAGTAATAGAAAGTGGAATCAACCGGGGGGAATGAACTCAAATGACCAACATCAGTGGGGACGGACATCTACGAATCAACCGGTAATTACCGAAGTGACGGATGATGTCAACCAGCAGGCAAATCAAAATCCAACAAACTTGTAAGGACCCACTCGTGCCCCGGAGGAGCGGTCAACAATTGGTTGAGGGGCAACAGGATATGTGTACCCATGCCAACGTATAATGATGGACGATTACTGGCAGATGAACTGACCGAGGACTTAGAACCACAGGATGAGGATAAGGAACAGGTGGCAGTAGCCGAAGTGCAAGTCATTTTGGAGACTGTACCTATAGTGGCGGTTTTAGACACAGCTGCAACCACAAATGTTATTTCGGAGGCTGTATTCAACAAGATCAGAAATATGAGGCGAGTACCGATTTTTCCAGTTCAAAATTGCAGAATAATAGGCGCCGTTGGGGCTAGATCGGCTAATGTAAAAGTGCAGTCACTACTTAGTGTACAAGTCGGAAATGTAGCAATATTAAGCACATTCCTTGTTGTGAAAAATTTGGTGGTAGATTGCATTATCGGAGTCGACAGCCTACGTCAATACGGATGCAAAATAGATTTTAAAACAGGAAAAATTTGGTTGAATGTTAATAAACAAGAAATTGAGTTGGAATTGTTGAAAAAAGAAAGCCTTACGAGAAAATATAATTGTGGGATCAGTGTGCAAGTAATCAGGACGGCACAAAATTCTAAACAGTATGTAATTAGTGGGTTTCAAGTCAAAGGAGATTTCGGTCAATTAGTGTACGAGAAGTTAAATGAATCCGAATGCATTACTGAAGATCAGAAGAAGCAGCCAAAAGAATTATTATTAGCGTATAAAACCGTGTTTGATGAAAGGCCAGGAGTTATTAAGGGATACATATGCCATCTCTACGTTAAGCCGCACGAAACGTATTGTAGAACTTTCTATCCTGTTCCCTGGAGGTTAAAGGCTCAAGTTCAGAAAGAAATAGATCGCATGTTGAAATGGGGTTTGATCGAACCCTCTACAAGCCCATACTGCTCTCCATTGTTGGTCGTGTCAAAAAACATAACAATAAACTGTGTGTGTAGTGTTAGAAAACTTTAAATTGAAATAATTAATCAGTGACATAGACTATAGAAATAGTGACTAACTGTTACTATCGAATGTTGAAAAGAAGATAGTGAAGATAGGCTTCACCTGTGTTTGGGTGAACATGGAACTTTAGCATTGCTAATGTCATCAAGATTTATAAAGGATCTAACTGACCTTCAAGAACAATGAAATGTTTCCCGTAAATGACGCTGAATAATCAAAAGAGGTTCCGAGTGAAGGTTCATATATAATTTCAAGTGCACACTTAGATGTGTAAACGTGTGAAGTGATGTGTTAAGGCAGTGAATCATGAGTGACGGTTAACGCCGCAAAGATAATTTCCCGCGCAAAACTGTTGACGTCGGCGCGAGAGTTAGAATCGATATAGACGACACAGATATGCTTTGTAAGAGACTCGCACCAAACGCGAGGGTAAACTGATTCATGTTGAACTTTAAAAGGAAAAGGTGTTATAATTAGAAGTTACGAGTTTTTAATTTATTATTGAATGTTTAAAGAAAGTAATATTCATAGAATTAGTAGTTATTTAATGGATCGTGTTCGTTTGGAATTTTTGTTTGAAAGAGAAAAACCCATTTCCATATATGTGCATGTGTGAACGCCGTATGAATCAGAGATTAAATGAAAGAAGTGAATCCGCATTCCTCAATGCTAATAACTTTTACATTTCAACAATCAATTGGAGAAATATGTGTATTTAAGATAAAAAGTTTTTGAGTATAGATAAATTATATGACTTTCAAGGAAATGAGGGAATATGTCTTTGTATAAAATGAACCACACTTTCCATTATTCGATGAATTGAATCCAAAATCTACTGTAAGTTGCATGAATCCTTTAAATTACGAAGAACAAATCACTGACAGAAATGTGTCAGAACTTTCGGACTTATAAGCACAAGTGGGGATGCAAAGTCCGAAAGAGAATTCAAACTAGAATAAATCTGAGGATGTTTTGGCAACAGCATTAGTTAATGGTGAAATTCCTTGAAGTACGTCGTAAGAAAAAGGATGCATGAAGCCATAAGGATTTTGCTTTCAAAAAGGAGAATCTTGGACGGTGCAACCTAACCAGTTCTCTTACAGGAAGAGTTTCCCCTTTGGTAATTGCTAATTCTTTCGGAATGAATGTTGCATGTGAAATCGGGTATCCCTGTTCCTTCTACTCTTCCCATTGGGGGCCACGTAGAAGACCGACTACAAAGTGGGCCACGTAGAAGACCGACTACAAAGTGGGCCGCGTAGAAGACCGACTACAAATGTGGACGTCGGGGACATGCAAGACCCGGAGGGAGTTTTAGCACTGCAAGAGATTGTCCTAGGAACAAGATTGTAAAACGAAAACTTATGTTATTTATTGTAATTTTTTTTTTTTTTTTTTTTTTTTTTTGCTAGAAGCACAAATTACTCTTCTCCAAAGCGTTATATAAATCGATCCCTAACTTTCCTTTAGAGATCTATTTCCAAAATTATTTTTTTTTCCTTCTATAGGCTTTCCTATCTTCTATGTACCGTAACCTGGGGGTCTAGGCTTAAGAGGTTTTCCAAGGTTTCCCTGCTTAAGAAAGTTCCCGAATGGGTAGACCCTGATAACAGTTTCATGAAAGATCATCTTCCTTGGTTGTGCACAGCAGACATAACACCTTGATGCACGTAAAAGCAATACAGCCGCGGTACCTGTCTCTTCATTTCTTCTGTTTTCAATATTTCTTTTCTTCGTCTGTCTTAAACATAATATTCTTTTTCAGTCGGAGGACTGACAATTATCACTTCCGGGTTATCCACACTAATAGATAGCTCGCGAAGTGTGTTCGGAAAATAGAATTTGAGCTCACAAACTTCGCTCGCTGCAAGGGGCGTTGTAATCTCCCCACTGAAAATTACCCTCTACCAAGCAATAATTAATAATTATCAATCAAATCATCCACATTTATTCCCTTTTGGAAAGTATCTGATCGGATTTTCTAGTAATATATGCGCCGACAGCTCGTCGACACCAAGGTATTTTTCTAGTACGTTTATTCTTTGGAAGAATAGAGATACATATATGTATTCTCCATGGTTGTTAGGGAGGATTAACGAGGACAGCTTCGGAAGTATCTGTTGGAAGATTGTCGGGCTGCTAAAAGAGACATATTTGATCTTCTTCTTGCTAAAGCGAGCTATTAACGTTTGTGCCACTAGCGGGTTATTTGGAGAGAGAGAAAAACTGTAAACGCAAATTAAGTAAGACTTGGAATCAACAGAAAACGGAACATGTACTGGAGATGGATTGAATATACAATTTTTTCCTCAGAAATAAGGTTTGTGACCCTTTTATTCTAGAGTGAATGGCGAATGAGTTCTCTGTCTGAATCATTGATGATTGTCTTGGCCCTGTAATTAGTGGGGAAGTTTCAGTTGTGACGAAGAGAGCCTGCAATCACCGTTATTTTATAAAATCGTCCAAAAAGGCTTCGGACACATCTGAAATTCTAAATCTGTCGTTAAATGAACGAATTGTTCAAACGATCGATTTTCCCAACTAAATGCAGCGCTTAACAATAATAAGAGATATAAAGATCTTTTACAGCAAGCCAGCCGCTGAATATTAAGACGAAGGACTCCACCAGAGTTCACGTAATTAAATAATATATTTCAAACTGTATATAGATAAAGGACAGAGAGAGAGAGAGAGAGAGCGAATGAAATTAGAGAAAATATGCAGAATCCTCCATTAGTATAATTGTTTGCCTGTCTTATCACGGATCAGCCTAAAGATAAGAACAGGAGGCCCTTACTTTGCTGTACAGGTTCATGTATGAGAGACATTACACCAAGTTAGCGGCAAGCTGCATTCACATACTTTCATCATTTACAGTATAAATCCAATTATAAGCACTATGGGACTTAACATCTTAGGTCATCAGTCCCCTAGAACTTAGAACTACTTAAACCTAACTAACCTAAGCACATCACACACGTCCATGCCCGAGGCAGGATTCGAACCTGCGACCGTAGCAGCCACGCGGTTCCGGACTGAAGCGCCTTGAACCGCACGGCCACCGCGGCCGGCTATGGCCACTGTACTTCGTTGGTTCGTTGTGCTGATCACCTCTTACTCAGGAGTTAAGTGAGGCCTAACTCAGTTTCTGTACTGTACATTTCATAATTTGCAGTTACGCTTCTGATGGTTTTCCTTCCCTTAATAGGCCGCTGCTAATTTATGCGTAAATACTCGACCCTTTTTCTGTCCGAAGTTACGAGCTCATAATTGTGCTAGTAACCAAAAATAAACGATCAAAGTGTGTTTTGCATTCTTTTTAAGTCATCGTAATTTCAAACTCACTTCTTCATTTACCTTCTTATGAAATCTCAGTTCAATTTAGGGGAGCAGCAGAAAGCGGAAGATGAAAAAAATACAGGATGTATGGGGTAGAGATATACACAAACAGATCCTTATCACAAAGGAACTCGTCATTTTATGTTGTTGAGCAAACACGCAATCGATAGAAACGCCCTCCAGAATGTGATCCTCACCATTTCATGATCAGGGTTGAGTCGCAGGGCGTATGCGCGCACGTGAAAGGGCACTATCTCGTCATGTTGGCGAACTATGCAGTTCCACAGAAGCTTCCCGACGTCATTTTCCAGGAGTATCGTGCTCCATCTCACTAGCTTGGGGATGTTACCGCATTACTGTATGAGACGTATCCTCGAAGATGGATCGGATGGGGGAAAGCTTCTATGGCCTCGGTCTCCCTATCTGACTTCGCTGGATTGCAGCAGTGCATGAGGGTTTATCAAAGACATTCCTTACAGAACAAGGCTTCGAGATCTGCTAGATCTCAGGCAACAGATCTCCGCCTCAGTACAGGTCACAGAATGTCATCCTTATGAATATGTATCTAGAAGTGGAGTAACGTTTCGATATCTGTTGAACTACAGGCGGTGCCCATATTGAACTGTACCGACATGCGTAAAAATGTTTGATCACCTTTGTACAGTGTTGCAGAAATAAACTTATAAAATTAATAGGTACTGAAATATAAACGAATGTTTTTGTACACTCCTGGAAATTGAAACAAGAACACCGTGAATTCATTGTCCCAGGAAGGGGAAACTTTATTGACACATTCCTGGGGTCAGATACATCACATGATCACACTGACTGAACCACAGGCACATAGACACAGGCAACAGAGCATGCACAATGTCGGCACTAGTACATTGTATATCCACCTTTCGCAGCAATGCAGGCTGCTATTCTCCCATGGAGACGATCGTAGAGATGCTGGATGTAGTCCTGTGGAACGGCTTGCCATGCCATTTCCACCTGGCGCCTCAGTTGGACCAGCGTTCGTGCTGGACGTGCAGACCGCGTGAGACGACGCTTCATCCAGTCCCAAACATGCTCAATGGGGGACAGATCCGGAGATCTTGCTGGCCAGGGTAGTTGACTTACACCTTCTAGAGCACGTTGGGTGGCACGGGACACATGCGGACGTGCATTGTCCTGTTGGAACAGCAAGTTCCCTTGCCGGTCTAGGAATGGTAGAACGATGGGTTCGATGACGGTTTGGATGTACCGTGCACTATTCAGTGTCCCCTCGACGATCACCAGTGGTGTACGGCCAGTGTAGGTGATCGCTCCCCACACCATGATGCCGGGTGTTGGCCCTGTGTGCCTCGGCCGTATGCAGTCCTGATTGTGGCGCTCACCTGCACGGCGCCAAACACGCATACGACCATCATTGGCACCAAGGCAGAAGCGACTCTAATCGCTGAAGACGACACGTCTCCATTCGTCCCTCCATTCACGCCTGTCGCGACACCACTAGAGGCGGGCTGCACGATGTTGGGGCGTGAGCGGAAGACGGCCTAACGGTGTGCGGGACCGTAGCCCAGCTTCATGGAGACGGTTGCGAATGGTCCTCGCCGATACCCCAGGAGCAACAGTGTCCCTAATTTGCTGGGAAGTGGCGGTGCGGTCCCCTACGGCACTGCGTAGGATCCTACGGTCTTGGCGTGCATCCGTGCGTCGCTGCGGTCCGGTCCCAGGTCGACGGGCACGTGCACCTTCCGCCGACCACTGGCGACAACATCGATGTACTGTGGAGACCTCACGCCCCACGTGTTGAGCAATTCGGCGGTACGTCCACCCGGCCTCCCGCATGCCCACTATACGCCCTCGCTCAAAGTCCGTCAACTGCACATACGGTTCACGTCCACGCTGTCGCGGCATGCTACCAGTGTTAAAGAATGCGATGGAGCTCCGTATGCCGCGGCAAACTGGCTGACACTGACGGCGGCGGTGCACAAATGCTGCGCAGCTAGCGCCATTCGACGGCCAACACCGCGGTTCCTGGTGTGTCTGCTGTGCCGTGCGTGTGATCATTGCTTGTACAGCCCTCTCGCAGTGTCCGGAGCAAGTATGGTGGGTCTGACACACCGGTGTCAATGTGTTCTTTTTTCCATTTCCAGGAGTGTATGTTTCTAGCCCAGACACCCAGTAGTAGTAACAAAATACTCTCATATCTATTGTAGTAATAAATAACTTAATCGCCGGCCGGAGTGGCCGAGCGGTTAAAGGCGCTACAGTCTGGAACCGCACGACCGCTACGGTCGCAGGTTCGAATCCTGCCTCGGGCATGGATGTGTGTGATGTCCTTAGTAGTTCTAAGTTCTAGGGGACTTATGACCACAGCAGTTGAGTCCCATAGTGCTCAGAGCCATTTGAACCATTTGAACCAATAACTTAATCAATTCTAACCACCCTCTCTACCAAACAGATTAATTTTGAATAAAATACCCCTGTAACATGAGAATTTGTGTACTGACTTACTGCAAAGGAAATATTTCAGCGGTGCTAAATCAGGCGAGCCGCCAATTCAAGTAGTAGCTACTTCACAACTGCACAACCACACCGAAAGAGATGGGTGAGTGCTTCCGAAGAGAAAAGGGTGAAGGGAAGATTAGTTGGAAGGTCCGGTAGACGAAGTTATCAGAGACGGAGCACAAGCTCAGACTTGGGAGAGATAATGAAGAAAAACTGTGTTCTTTCGAAAGTAGCCTTCTCGGTGTTAGCCTTAAGCGGTTTAGAGGCAACGCGAAATACAGGGTGTCCTTAAAGTCCCTTTACAACTTCAAAATTTAATTACAACGGAAGTTGTTAAAATATTTTAACAAAATTTATTTTATTCTAATCACTGTTTACTAAAGTTTTTATATATACTAATATTTTGTGTTTCAGATACTCTTTTGCTGGAAGGAACTGAATATCTATAAAATGGCAGCTCCTCAAGAGGAGGCACAATGTGTGTCCTGCTTTATTGAGACAAAATCGGATGTTCAGACTCAACGAAACTTCAGAACGAAGTATGGAAGAGAGTCACCATCACGCCCTTCAATCCGTGCATGGCACAAAAAATTATGGAGACAGGGACAGTGGTGGATAAAGGGAGAAGCGGGCGATCAAGAACATCCGAGGAAAACATCGATCGCGTTTTAAACGTCTTCACTCGTTCACCTACGAAGTCCATGCGCACTGGTGCCAGACAGTTGCAACTACCACGTTCAACTGTGCATAAGGTCCTCCACAAGAACTTACGGTTGAACGCTTACAAACCGCAACTGTTGCAGACACTTGAGCCAAATGACAAGCCAAAGCGGACAGAGTTTGCACTCAACATGCTGGAACGCATTTCTGAGGATGAAGCATTCCTGAAGCGAGTTTGTTTCAGTGACGAGGCAACTTTTCATGTTTCTGTGACATTAAATCGACACAATGTGAGAATATTTGGATCTGAAAACCCCCATGTGACTAGGGAGCTTCATCGGGATAGTTCAAAAGTGAATGTGTGGTGTGGAATCATGTCCATTTTTCTTCAACGAGTCAACAATTAGTGCAGATGTTTACCTCGACCTCCTGACCGATTATGTAGCACCACAACTGATTGACTTACAAGCAACAATCATTTTCCAGGAAGATAGTGCACCACCACATTGGGGACTGTATGTTCGTCGGTTCCTCAATGAAATATTTCCAGTCAGATGGATTGGGAGGGATGGGCCAATTCTTTGGCCAGCGCGTTCGCCACATATCACTCCCTTGGCCTTTTTTATGGGGTTATGTAAAAGATATCGTGTATGAAACACAGGTACGGGACATTGCTGACTTGAAGTAAAGGATTCGTAAAGCCATTGCCACCATTGATGACGCTGCGCTGCAGCGAACATGACAAGAAATCGAGTACCGTCTTGATGTGTTTCGTGCAACATAGGCGCCCATAGAGACGTCTATTAAACACTGTGAAAAACCTTTTGTAAACACTGATTTCAATAAAAGAAATTTAGTTAAAATATTTCAACAACTGCCATTGTAATAAAATTTTGGAGTTGTAAAGGGACTTTATGGACAACCTTTACTTAAATCTGGATGATCGCCCTACCAAATGCGAAGCGGCTGTATTCGTATTGCGTTACATCGCTCGCCGAAAGTCAATCGTGCGAATACCATCGGAGATATGTATTTAAAGTGGTACTTCCTCCATGAGTGCCGGTAATACACAGTTAGTAAACTGCCCTTACTTTAACCCTTTATAGATTCTTTAATGCAGGCCGATCTAATTCAATAACCTTCAACAATTGCACACGAGGAATCACACAGCATTGCCAGTGGTGTTCAGCTTGTCTCAATCAGTGAGGGTTCTCTTTCATTAAGAGAATTCTTTGATTGAAGAATCTATTACTCTGATGTCTCATCAGAACCTAGCATCTTGGCAGTTCCACTGGTTAAGTGACACATGATATGACTGGAAACTCGACTGATTTATTCCAGAGTCACTACATCATCTGCGGAGCTAACATGTAGATTATGAGGAGAACTTGTCAGATGTCAGAACGTCTATCTAGGTCGTTCTGCTCGTTGTAAGTTTGCCCCTTGCCCTCTGCATTCCATTCCAGTACCCTACCAGTAACAACTTTTTGCAAATTCGCTGGATTGGTATTCTTGTTCGTCACAGTTTTTAAGACACAGTAAACCAACCGTTACCATTACTAAAGGTATAATTATTAACAAAACTAAAAATTCAATTACAGCCTACAAATACACAAAGACCATCAAGGATAGAAATAGAGGGCATTCCCTTCAAGTTTATTCTTTGTGACACCCATTTCAGTGCCACTATTTGTTTCTGTGTTAAGAATACTCTTGAAAACGGACGCACGATGACGCACACGTCGATGACGCCCATAGTGCCGCAAAGCTCAGTAGCTCCTTTCACTGCAGTACTTCTCGTTCATTCCGTATTCTACATAAACCACTATAAGAACTAAATTTCTTTATCTGTGAAAGTTTTATTCCACTTTAACTACCACTTCATTCAATTTTACTGAGAAGAGAAACATAATTTTTCGTTATACCCCTTTCTTACTCATACAGTGGCAGTTCAACATAGTGATTTTCCGCTCTGAAACGTGACGAATTTATATCCGCAAGAAAGAACTTCCACATAAAATAGCAATGGGATTTACCTTGTAGGTGTAAATATTGTAAATTACCCGAAACTACTGATTGTGGTATCGTGCGCAGAATGAGATCTGATGCTAAAGTTGGTAACTCACGACGGCACCAAGAGTAAAAGTAGTCCCTGCCCGACGCAGAAACGTATCGCTGACGTCGGGGTGGACTAGCCCCCAAGTGTTTTCTCATGCCGCAGCAGAAGGAAAATTACTTATGTTCGAGTGCAGTGACACCCTTTCCAGTCTCCGTGTAATCAGCGACAGTTGTAATCATCACTAGTGACGACTGTATCGTCTTAACATAGATCTGAGTGCGTGCGAATTGGTCAGTTTCTCTGAAATGTCCAGTTCAAGGTTATTGTACTCATATGTGAAACTATCATTCTCTAGTGAACATAGTGCTAGTGCTATATGTCTCAGCGACAACATCAAATACATGTCATCTGTGTTGGACAATAATTGTTTACAAAGTTAAATATTCACCACGCTCAAGTTTTAACAAATTACTAACAATCTGTGTGTGTGTTGTAGTATCTGCTTGACCTCCTCCTGTAGTACTCATCAGTCGCCACAGTACACCATACTGTTCATACTTCGGAGAGTGAAGCTCTAAAGAATTCGTCTCCGCGAGATCTACTATACCAGCAGCTGAAATCGCTATTGTTCAATTTGAGGGCGTAAATTTCATAACGACGTATCAGTAAATAATGTGGCCACAACATGAAACTACGTGGCACTTAGTAGGACGTTCTAAAATTCATCTTAGTGAGAACAGTTATGAATCTGAAGTGATATTTAATGTGAACGCCTTAGTTCAACCAGTCAGTATAGAAAGCCGAATTACACACTACTTGCAATTAAAATTGCCACACCACGAAGATGACGCACGACAGACGCGAAATTTAACCGACAGGAAGAAGATGCTGTGATATGGAAATGATTAGTTTTTCAGAGTACTCACACAAGCTTGGCACCGGTGGCGACACCTACAACGTGCTGACATGAGGAAAGTTTCCAACCGATATCTCACACTCAAACAGCAGTTGACCGGCGTTGCCTCGTGAAACGTTGTTGTGATGCCTCGTGTAAGGAGGAGAAATGCGTACCATCACGTTTCCGACTTTGATATAAGTCAAACTGTAGCCTTTCGCGATTGCGGTTTATCGTATCGCGACATTGCTGCAGCTCGCTTGGTCGAGATCCAATGACTGTTAGCAGAATGTGGAATCGGTGGGTTCAGGAGAATAATACGGAACGCCGTGCTGGATCCCAACGGCCTCGTATCACTAGCAGTTGAGATGACAGGAATCTTATCCTCATGGCTGTAACGGATCGTGCAGCCACGTCTCGATCCCTGAGTCAACACATGGGGACGTTTTGCACGAACAGTTCGACGACGTTTGCAGCAGCATGGACTATCACCTCGGAGACAATTTGCGTTTACCCTTGACGCTGCATCACAGACAAGAGCGCCTGCGATGGTATACTCAACGACGAACTGGGTGCACGAATGGCAAAACGTTCTTTTTTTCGGAAGAATCCAGGTTCTGTTTACAGCATCATTAAGGTCGCATCCGTGTTTGGCGACATCACGGTGAACGCACAATGGAAGCGTGTATTCGTCATCGCCATACTGGCGTATCACCCGGCGTGATGGTATGGGGTGCCATTGGTTACACGTCTCGGTCACGTCTTGTTCGCATTGACGGCACATTGAACAGTGGACGTTACATTTCAAATATGTTACGAGCCGTGGCTCTACCCTTCCTTCGATCCCTGCGAAACCCTACGTTTCAGCAGGATAATGCACGACCGCATGTTGGAGGTCCTATACGGGCCTTTCTGGATACAGAAAATGTTCAACTGCTGCACTGGCCAGAACATTCTCCAGATCTCTCACCAATTGGAAACGTCTGGTCAATGGTGGCCGAGCAACTGGCTCGTCACAATACGCCAGTCACTACTCTTGATGAGCTGTGGTATCGTGTTGAAGCTGCATGGGCAGCTGTACCTGTACACGCCATCCAAGCTCTGTTTGACTCAATTCCCAGGCGTATTAAGGCCGTTATTACGGCCAGAGGTGGTTGTTCTGGGTACTGATTTCTCAGTATCTATGCACCCAAATTGAGTGAAAATGTAATCACATGTCAGTTCTAGTATAATATATTTGTCCAATGAATACCCGTTTATCATCTGCATGTCTTGTTGGTGTAGCAATTTTGATGGCCAGTAGTTTAATTAGTGTGAAAATCTTGGCCGTCGTTTACATGTTTCAGGTGGATGTTGTAGGTTCAGTGAGTAAGCGGTCAACGATTCTTTTACTAAATACCACAGTCGTATTTGAAGTGTTGGCAGAAGAGCCAACACCGTGTTGCTAGAGGAGGCCGAAATGCACGCGTTTAATTACACGCAGACTGGCGTGAGGTCTGGAACAGGACAATGTCTTGAGAATTGCAAATAAAGTACGTAGATGATGTAATACTTAACTTTAATCCATAATTGGAGTACATCGCTCTTGATGATACAAAAGTATAATAAGTTCAATATAACTGGTAATGGTGCCTTGCTAGGTCGTAGCAAATGACGTAGCTGAAGGCCATGCTAACTATCGTCTCGGCAAATGAGAGCGTATTTGTCAGTGAACCCTTGCTATGAACGTCGGCTGTACAACTGGGGCGAGTGCTAGTAAGTCTCTCTAGACCTGCCGCGTGGCGGCGCTCGGTCTGCGATCACTGACAGTGGCGACACGCGGGTCCAACGTATACTAATGGACCGCGGCCTATTTAAAGGCTACCACCTAGCAAGTGTGGTGTCTGGCGGTGACACCACAGTATTTGTACCATAATAAGGCCGAGTAACAACGTAACTCATTTCTTTTCTAGTATTATTAGCGTTCTGACAATTAGTCCTTAAAAATTGAGCCCTTATGGGATCGCTTCGTAGCCCATCTCTCTGTCTGTCCGACTGTTCAGAACCCTTTTTCTCAGGAATGGGTGGACGTATCACGCTCAAATTTATGTTACGTATTAAGATTTATGGTCCCTAGGCGCTACAGTGATGTTAAGCTTCTAAGTCATTGCAATTAAAATATAACGCCGTTTTTGTCATATATTTTGAGACCCGAAAACTCACTCTTCAGAACCCATAAAGTGCCTCCCGTTGACTAAGAATCATGAAATTTGACAAGAGACAAAATTTCACAGGAAAGGTCTTCAAATTGTTATAACACGGAAAAATATTTTTTGTGATATTTATCAGGCTGTCTGTTTGCTGTTCTTTTGTGAAGAGCCCATTTCCACCGGAACAGTTTAGCGTATCATGCTCCAGTTTATATCGCATACTAAAGTCTATGATCCCTTGACGGTGTAGAAAATTTAAGCTACTAAGTTAATGCAGTCAAAAGATACGGCCATCTACGTCATATGATTTGAAACTCTAAAATTCCAAACGAGTGTTTCCAAACAGGGTATTTCGCGTTGACTCACGAAATTCGTCAAGGAGCAAGGCTTTACAGCATCAATAAAGTAAAAAAATCGGAAACTTGTTAAGAGACAATTGCATCACATGTAAATGTCTTCGCAATTTGCATTCATCATCCTAAAAGCGTAAAAGAGGAACGTTACTGCATGTAAACATAAAATGTGTTTTATTATTATGTTTTCGTAAGTAAATAAAAAACATTTTATTAAATCTTATCTCTCTAGATATGTAAACCGAAGCCCCTGTTCGCTTCTTTTTGTGTGTCCAGGCTAGTCTGAGGAACTACTGCAAAAAATTTAATACAGTCTTGCAATTCCCGGGATAAATATTTTGTCAGTATGGATATCGGTAACAGGCCAAAATCCTTGATGTTCTCGATTTTCATGTTGGATGAACTATGTGTATAGATAATTAAGTTTGTACGGATCAGTTAGTGGGTGTATCCTACTCGCATATGACCAATTTCATTGGTGAACGTCGCAGCTATTTTTCAATAGGGGTTCATTGCTGACTGCAAACTACACAATGCTGTAAATGTACTGTGAGGCTGTTGTCAGTGCAGCCAACCTATTAAAGAGAGTCCAGAGTAAGCACCACATACTATACTTATGACACTCTTCCATGTACTACCGATTTCTTCCTCGTTCATAATTTGCCTAGAATATGACGGTAAAACCGAAAAAAGTAAGTCACCTTTTTCACACTCTCATTCACACATACGTCTTCCACGTTTAAGATCTATAATATATCTTTCAAGTTCAGGCTGTTATCAGTATACATATAAAAATGAAGAATCTTCATCAATGATTGTAAAGATGTGGTCAAGGCTTGTGAACGAGAGAATCTGATGTACTGTATTTTATTTGGACTCCGTGATACTTCATTTGCAGAGAATCAGGTATTAATTTGCAAGAAACTTTTATTTACATTTTCAAGGATTGAAGTTTTTCCTTTAGTGTTAATTATAACATTTTCATCGTCAGCAAAGGAAGCTACTTGTTCTGTTTAGATACGCAGTGGTAGACCACTTACATAAAGTAAAAGTAAATATGGATCATATTCTCATACGTACGGCACATCTGTAACAAGTGTTACCAGATATGAAGACGCAGTTTCGCTGTGTGCGAGAACCAGTTACCACTAATATTTTTAATACCAGAAACATTGAATTTATCAAGGAGAATGCTATGGATGGCACAATAAAATGGATTTGATAAGTCACATAAAACACCAACTGGCATAATTTTGTACTTGAATTTTGTATAACTTGAATCGTCAATTAAAAATTCGTATTTTCTAAGGGACGTCTTTGACTATACATACTATGACCCATTGAAACATCCTGGCAGATTAAAACTGTGAGCTATACCGAGACTCGAACTCGGGATCTTTGCCAGAGAAAAGCAAAGGTCCCGAGTTCGAGTCTCGGTCCGGCACATAGCTTTAATATGCCAGAAAGTTTTGTAACCTCCCCACAAAAAAATTCCGAAACCTCCCAACAGTAAAAATATATTTATTTATATCATTCACATTCAGCGTAACCTACCAACAGATAAATGCCGTAACCTACCAATAATACAATGTGACTAATCTCTCAAGAAAATTGTGGTTCACTTACAACCTTTCAATAATTAACTGCGAATTTAAACTGGTAAATTTTGGACGTCAGCAGTGTTGCGTCATGGCCCTAAAAGATAAATTGAAAATGTTTACCTCTATTAAGTCGCCGGATAACGCGTATATATCTGCTCCTACAAGAAATTTTTCTGGCACAGCCCAGTGCAATGCTGGCCGATAGATCTGTCGTGTATAAAAGGAAACAACTGATTTTTCTTTACAATAATCTGGATGATCACGGATTGGAGAAATTAGTAAATTCTTTAAATTGAGATGAATGATTGTCAAAAGTTAATTTTTATAAGAAAGATTATTATTAAGAGATTTTTTGAAAAAACATGTGCATGGGACTTGATATTACAGTAGTATGTATGCGCGAGGCTGCTTTTACCTTATACTACAACGCTCAGGTCTCGCCATCGCTCCACACGACCGGCCCAGCCAACTCGATACACCAGACTGCAAGCTACTTCTTACTCCTACTACTACAAAGTTCCTACTGCTGACAACACTGCTCTCTGGTCTGAGATTCTCTTATACCTTACATATCGCAGGCAGCGCGTAAGCAATCCATCGAAATTACATCTGCTCGAGTGCGCTAGCAACAAATTCCTTAATCATGGACCTCTTACGTAACTCTCCACTGGGGGGCAAATATTTGGCAGCGATGGTGAGTCAACTGGATTTGCCATGAGCAACAAATTTTTCCGTAATCTATTTAGTTTACTAAGTCTACAGTCACAGAGTATATACATAAATATAACATTATTGATAAGTGCAAAACATATTAAGAAATGAAATAGAGTGCACACGCACTGAGTTCAGAACGAATTAAGCAATGACGAAATGTATACGCAATGAGTACAAGATATATTAACAAATGACATAAAGTGCACTTGCACTGTATAAGTATTTAGCATTTTTTACAAGAACTGAATACATTAACAAATGAAATAAATTGCACACGCACTGAGCACAGAGTAATTAACAAATGACATAAAGTACACACGCACTGTAAAACTCTTTAGCATTTTTACATGAATTAAACATATGAAGGAGTGAAATTAAGTGCACACGCACTGTAGAAGTCTTTAGCATATTTACATGAACTGAATACATTAAGAAATGAAGTAAAGTGCACACGCACTGTAAAAGTCTTTGTCATTTTTACATGAACTAGGAAAGGAATGGGAAGGATAGCATCATGGTTGTAGCACAGTAGGTTGCACGTAGCTGCACTGAAAGTCCATATTTTTCTACAGAAGCACAACACCAAGTGATACAATCTGAAGTTCTCTTCCTGAAGTATTTATCAGTGTAGCCAAGACACTGAAAAGATGCATTAATATTGTATGTTATTATTTTGGTAGTACATTTGTTACACCAAACAGTAGGACCATAGTAACATCTCCATCGTTCAAGTTGGTGGACAGCTCGATATGTTAACACCACATTCTTGTGGAATCCATTCTCTTACATCAACTTAGAATTAGTGCAAAAACCAAATATAGTGCTCCATGATCATGAGGATGGGCAGGACATATGGATATTGCAGTAATTGCTGGTAATTAGGTCAGAAGGTGAAGGATATTCTTATGCTAGTCATCATTCAGAATTACACTAGTGTATCAACTGATTTGAATAATTATTGGCACTCATTTGCTAGTTACTAAACATTTATGTGCTATGTATGGAATGTTACAAAATATTATTCATATGTCAGCTTATTACAGTAATCATTGGCACAGCATTTATGCATAAGTCATCTCATTACAGTAATCATTGGCATAGCATTTATGCATTATTACAAAATATCATTCAGTATTACTCAGAACTCATCATTCAAAACAAGTGTTAATGCGTGTAGCATCAAGCTGTTAGTGTTTATATATGATATCATGCAAGTGACATAAGATATATTTAAAATGCAACACATTGTAACTAATACTCAAGGTTTGTAGTCCAATAATACATAGATACAATGGATTCAATAAATCAGAGAAATTTGCATTATATTTAGTACTAGAAATATATCTTAAACTGGTAGCATTATTTAGTTGTATACTGGTAATAGTTGGGACTGGTAACAATTTTTTTTTGTGCTAGCAATGCATTACGTTGGGATCTATAATTAATTGCTTGGGCATGAAAGTATTTGCTTTTGACTTATTGCTGGAAATAAGGATTAATAACGTCATTCGTCATGAGTCAGCTGTAGCAAGATTATGAAACAAGTAGAGTATATGTGATCACATTCATGAATGATAGACACAACTGGGTAAAAAATGCAAGTATTACAACAGGTTTAATAACTAACTGCTTATAGCATATTAATATCACGAAAAGCTTCTCCTGGAAAAAGTACAAAGTGGATTATTGAGCTGAAAGAATAAATGTATATTATGCTGAAAAGTAGTAAACTTCGAATTAACAGGTAATGAAACGTGCACTCAATAGATATGTACTCTAGTTGTCTTTCCCAAAACATTCAGTCATTGTACTATGCGACATAAGACATACTGTCAAAAAGGAATGGCAACAAGTACTTAAATAACTACATACCATTTCTTAACTAACAGAAAATATATAAACTTCAACATTATCATCATCTGCAAAGAAAAATGTCATTATTCATATTACCATAACTTCATCGTTATCATCATGTACAAAGAAAAACTTCATTATTCGTATTACCATCTTCTTCATATAACTATTCATCATCATTTATTATCATCTGCAAAAAATAGACAATTCATTATTCATATTCATATTACCATTTACTTCATACAACTATTCATTATCATTCATTACTTCACATAGTATAGAGTTTCTTACTTCTAGCATATTTCATCACTAAAATTAACATGTGTAGTTCTGTCTGATAGTTTGCATCATCGCCTCGTATTCTGAAAGAAAAATGATTAGTTAAGACTGCTCTTATACAGTGTGTATAGTATATTCTTGTTAATGCTTGTTAAATCTGGTCCATTTGCTCTTCATGACAAGGTATTGCATTTTATTTCTTTCATTCCAAAGGTGAAATTTCCATTTCATAGTACACCACTGTGGTTTGTTTAACTTAGTCCTTTTGCATGGTTTTGCTTTCTGAACATGATGAATAAGGATTAATATCTTGAATTTAAATCATATACCAATGAAATAAAAACTTGTCTCTAGATATATAATTAAACATACAGCATGGCATGACAGAAAACTTTTTAGGTCAAAAACATAGACAGTTTTCAAGTGCAGAAATGTACACACCGTATCATAATGTAGTAGCAAAAAAAAAAATGTAGAATAGTCGAGCTATTGAGATATCACAAGGAAAAATGTCAAAGTCAACGGGTGTTTGTTACATCTTAAAGATTTCATAGTAAATACAGAGAAAAATTCTACTTTCTACAGGAAAATCATCATATATACATAAAAAGAATGGAAAATGTGCATGGTCTGATATATAACGACAAGAAAAGCGACCTGCTAACCTTACCTTGCCGGGCACTTGCCAATAAAAAATACAGTCATCATCGGTAAGTGGTCATATAAATATCTGGAAATGGCATTACAGTGTGATAAATCGTAAAGTATGTTCATTCAATAAAGGGTTTAATACTGGAAACACGGTGATTGCCCTTCCTTTTTCTTGTTCTCAAAGTTTCTACATGTACTACATTGGGGTGAGGAATGCTGCGAATTCTATATGGACCTGCGTATAGAAATTCAAATTTACTGCATCCACTTTTTCCTCTGTTGGATAAATATTGTGTGTGTACTAATATTTTCTGTCCAATGTGAAAGTCATGGCGCGTACAAACCTGTTTTTGCTGTCTTCTCCGGCGCTCTGCGGCACGTTTGATGTTGTTGAGCGCAATGTCAATTATTTCATGGTGGCGTAGTCAACGAGATGTAGGAAAAGATACTAATTCTTTAATTTTGTTAGGTGGTTCAACATTTTTCACTACAACACTCGGAGATGGCATAGTAGATTCAATTGGTATGGAGTTAATTACATCCTGGAATGAGAGTATGTTTGTATCCCAATCAATATGTTTTTATGGCAGTATATTCTACATAGTTTACCAATTTCGTTCATCAATCGCTCAGAAGCATTCGAAGAAGTGTGATACTTGGATATATAGATCGGATAAATGTTTCTAACTCGTGACATACGTGTCCATATCGCAGATCGAAATTGTGGTCCATTGTCGGAAATTACCTTCAATACATGCCCTACATGAAATAGAAAATGTTTTACAAATGCATTCGAAACAGATTTAGCAGTAGCTTTGCGTAACGGAGTGAAGGTGACAAATTTCGAAGTGAGTTCAACAGCGACAAAGATGTAACGAAAACCTCTATTAGATCTGGGAATTGCACAAAAAATATCTACAGCGGCCATATGTCTCAATTTAATCGGTACAATGGGAAGTAACGGAGGAATATGCGAAGTAGTGTCTGATTTAGCATTCTGGCAGCTTTTACATGACGCTAAAACTCGTCG
This sequence comes from Schistocerca nitens, assembly GCF_023898315.1. NCBI lineage: Eukaryota > Metazoa > Arthropoda > Insecta > Orthoptera > Acrididae > Schistocerca > Schistocerca nitens. Next base: position 313,157,122 of record NC_064621.1, on the reverse strand, counting down.
AACACGTTTCTCCATGTTGGAAAAATAACAGTTCTGTCTGAGTATATTTTCTGGCTCCATAATGTGTGTAACTTAAATGAGTATACCAAATTAATTTGTTGTTCGTCAGGGATACATAATAACCAGTTGTTGCTGTCAGGGTGAGAGCGGCGAAACAGAATGTTCTTGCGTAAAGTATAATGGTTTCTCATGGTAACGTTATTCCTATCTTGCCTAAGGTGTTTAATTTCTTTCCACACGTTGTCTTTGCTCTGCTCCTGTGCTATGTCTCGTAATGACGACAAAATGAAATTTTCAAATGCAACTTGTTGAATATACATGACGCTAGAATTTGCTTGGCGGAACCTGGTTGCGGTGTCTTGCTGATTGTTGCTGAGAGAACGGGATAGTGCGTCTGCTATAATATTTTGTGTACGGATGTACGGAATAGGATAATGTTTAGCTTTAAATGTATCATGCTGTTTAACTTGAAATTCGTACATAAAACCGGACATAGTACCAGGGACGTTGTCAAAAACTGGAGCTTGCTGTAAAAGAATTTTGCGTAGTTGAGTACGTTCGTCATCTGTATTTGCGTTGCTCTGTTTTACTTTATCAAAAATCATTTGCATAACGTCATAGTCAGCTTCGTCTGGCGTATTATAGCTGTGTACGTACGTATCTGTGAACAATGTGGAATGACAGTTTGTGTTACGAGATGTAGAAATGACCTCTGTTCGATTAATTGCTTGTTCTTCTGCAGATAAAGCGTGCTGAAATTCTAATGCCAGTTGTATATTTTCATCCTTCAACATAAAATAGGAATTTTGAAAGGTAATAACTACGTCTTGTTGTACCAAAAACCTCGTACCTAAAATAACGTCTGTTGTCAATAAGGGAGAAATCCAAAAATTTGAGTGGAACGTATGACCTGCAATACAAAACGATAAGTGTGTTTGTAATTTTACATCTACTCCTTTGCCAGATACTGCTCCTTTTACTTTACTTTTGCCTAATGGTGTCGTAGGATAAGTGTTCTCTTTCTTACATTCGTTGAAAGTTCCTTCATTTATAACTGACATAGCTGATCCAGAATCGATTACTGCTAGAAATGTGTATGATCCAATCTTTACTTCAGTGACAGGGTGGGAAATCGTTTTTTGTATAACTTATTTTTCATGCAAAAGTGTGTCTCGGATGTCGTCAAAAGTATTGACATTTTCGTGAACAACATTCTGTGTGTCAAAAATATTACTTACGTCGCTGGAAGATGCAACCTGTACTGTATCTAGTCAAATTCTTTCTGACGTACTGTTATTTGCGGGAGGATGCTGTGGCATTTAAACTATTTGAACTGCTCTGTTACTTCGTCCTGACGTATTAGGTTCGGGATGATACCGACTGTCTGGTTCATTCATGATAACCTGTTGTTGTGGTTGATTCTGCTGCTGATAAGACCGACTGTTACGCTGAAAACTGTGCTCATTACTTTTACGTCTGTCATAAGAATCATTGCTATACGGCGCATTGTGATAGGAGTTGAAATGATGTGTTTTCTGTACGTAGAGATTTCCTTGTTGCTGTGCGTTACTATTTGATGGAGCCGACGCTATATGTGTAGGCGGCGAAATATTAAAGCATGGTTGACCTTGCATATTACATTGTTGGTTAAGTATGCTAACCGGCTGGTTTTGTTGCTGTTGTGGTGAAAACCCTCTATTTTTGGCAAAATGTGTCTGCAATTGCTGAATATTTTGTACATACTGATAACTAAAATTTTGTCTGTTATTAAAATTATGCTGATAGTTCTTGTCATTTCGGCAGTATCTAATGAAAACTGTCACTTTCAGGTAAAACTTGTCATATCAGGTTTTCTTTACTCATTTCTAACCCTAGATAGATCGATAGCTGAAGAGCTGTTTTGATAGATATAAAGGATAGTAGAAGAGAAGGCAGCAGTACAGAAAACTAAAGATGAAATAGCACTACTACGGCTCGGGGCTCTGTGCGTGCTACGGCACATATTCATTGAAATGTAATGAATCCCCTAAGGTCTCTTACACTTTGCCAATAAATTTTAGTTTCTGCATTACAGGCCAATCTGGTGGAAATTCAAAACCAAATTGTTGTATCGAGTCCAAAGAGTGTATCTGTGTTCTGTCATTCTTAAATACATTAAATTTCCTAACGGATAGAAAGTGTTTGTAATCAAAATTATCGTCACTGAATGTCTGAACAGGTTCAGGATTGTATGATAATCTGTTTGTCTGTGACTACTCGGAATCTAAGTCACGTTCTCTCTGTAAGTTACCTAAATTATACTCGCTGTGTAAATGTGAGAAATGTTCGGAAAGTGGCGTATGCTGTGTCGTGTTAGAAGCTGAGACATTTTTCATCTCTGTCACTTCTTGCTGTAAAGATGATAATTTTCTACGTAATATATTATTGGACGAACCTATCTCACTGATTGTCTGCTGTATGTTTTAGAATTCGGGTGTTTGATTAAACGAAACTGGTGAAGTATCGTCTGATTTGGTGTCATTGTTATTTTCGATATCGTCAATACGACTGGCAGATTCATCAAATTTTTCAGTCAGTGCTTTTACCTGATCGTCGTTTTTAGTGTCACAAGCATTAATTTGTTTCTGCATTTTACGTGTGGTTTTGTTTAACTTCTTAACGTCTGCTTTAATGGCATCGGGATCCTGTATTAATTCTAATTGTTCAAGTCTGTTGGTCATTGTCTGAAAGTCTATTGTATATTTATATTCCAAAGTCTGAATATTAGTATCTGTTTTTGTTTTTAGATCGGATATTTCACCGTGCAATTCAGTGTTCAACTGTTTGATAGTATTGATTTCGTCTGATACTGTAGCAATGTTGTTGTCTATGTTTGTTTTTGCTTTCGTAAATAACTTAGGCTTATCTTCCTGTCTCTGTACAGTAATTGTTTCCATGACTTGTTTCTTTACTTTGTTCTGTTCCTGTATAAATTTATGGCAACGCGTTTCACTGTTTTGTTGGTGGTAATTAAAACGTTCTTCAATTTGGCTGTTCTGTTGTTCCAATTTCTTGTCAACTTTCGCATCCAGTGTGCGTGATAGTTTTGCTGACATTAATTTAAACTCGTCACGTAACTGTGTTACGTTTTCTGAACACTGCCTAGCGACTGCACTGATTTCATCTCTAAGTAATTTTGTTGTGACTGCGTGTGTATTACGTAATTCCTGTGCAACGGATCTAATTTCCTCACTCCTATTCCTAGAACAAGCCTTAATTTCCACACGTAATTGTTCTTTAGTATCGTGACATTGCACGGCAACGGCTGCAATCTGTTCATTAATCCGTTTAAAGTTCTCATTAATTTGTTTGATCTACATGTCGTGTTTTTCATTCGACTGTTTGAGATTGTTGTCTAGTTTTTCATTAAGTTGTTTGTAATTGTTGTCTTGTTTTTCATTCGACTGTTTGAGATTTTCACTAAGTTGTTGTTTGAGATTTTCATTAAGTTGTAGCAATAATACCATAACTTGATCCATGCCACAATTAGCTGCTGTATTCTCTGTGCTGTGTAACCGTGTATCTGCATTTGTCACGTTTTGTGTAACCATTTGGTCATTCTCTGATTCTTGAAAAGGTTTGCCAATTGGATGTGCACTTGGGTCACTACATCGGAATCAAATAAATCTGACGTATTTTGACTACTGTGTTCATCTTCGTAAGAAACATTTATCTGTTCACTGTGCAAATTTTGCAAATCAGAGGTGTCAAACTGGACAGCGTTCGTTGTAACGGAACATGTCGCGTCATCAATTGTCGTTAAATTTAGTGCGGACATTATTGAATTTGTTTTTTCATCATTTGAAATAAAATCATTACTTGTGGTCGGCACGCACTGATTGTCTGTAATTAGAGGAGTATCATTAAGACACTGAGTGTCGCTAGTATTATCGGTAAAATTATTAGAGTCGACTTTTTCACTCTGTGCAGGAAGGAGACCCCCCAAGAGGGATCATCGCCGACAAAATTTTATTAAATTAAATTTTTCCACGCATAATGTTCGGCCGTAGCCGGCTTGGGCATACTGTGGTGGAAGGTGCTGGCCGGAAGACCATGGTCGGCACATTCCTGCCACGTGCTCCTCGGTCAGACTCAAGTCCCACGGGTTGGTTGCGCTGACGGGGGTACGCTACTAGCAAGGCGCGTTGGCGGAATCAATCCTCCAATCAGAGACTAATCGTGTGATCACGTGGGGACGCGGCCGGAAGCGGCGAGGGCGGCTTGAAAACAGCTCCGCGCTCTCTTAGCTTCTGACCTTGGCCCCGAGTAGTCGCTCCTCTAGCCTCTGCCTCTCTGATGAGCAGACGGCAACCCCTCTTGGGGCTGCTCGGCCCTACGTAGGCACCCCTGTACCATCATTACAAGAATAAACTGGGTCCATTCCACTCAATTAATTTTCATTTTACAACGCCCTCCACTCCTGACTTCTATCCTGACGAACAACTCATTACGCATCGCGATGTACTGTTAACAGTTTTTCGCGGCATTTTCACAAGTCAAAGGTTAGCACAAAATGAAACAAAGGCAAAGCAAAAATGGAACAAGTACAGTAACAACAAAGAGCAATAAGTTGCCGATGATCTGTGAAAGAAAGAGTGACAAATTAGTAAATGCGTTGCGCCAGATGCAATTGGTAAATAAGAGCAGATATATAACTGACTACTACTCAGAAATTCACAAAGAAATACGATCCTGGTCGGTTGTCGACAAGTGTAACCTCCCAACAGATAAATAAATAATATGTATAGCCGGCCGCGGTAGTCTGGCGATTCTAGGCGCGCAGTCCGGAACCGTGCGACAGCTTTAATATGCCAGAAAGTTTTGTAACCTCCCCACAAAAAAATTCCGAAACCTCCCAACAGTAAAAATATATTTATTTATATCATTCACATTCAGCGTAACCTACCAACAGATAAATGCCGTAACCTACCAATAATACAATGTGAGTAATCTCTCAATAAAATTGTGGTTCACTTATAATCTTTCAATAATTAACTGTGAATTTAAACTGGTAAATTTTGGACGTCAGCAGTGCTGCGTCATGGCCCTGAAAGATCATTTTAAATAAATTGAAAATTTTTACCTCAATTAAGTCGCCGGATAACGCGTATATATCTGCTCCTACAAGAAATTTTTCTGGCACAGCCCAGTGCAATGCTGGCCGATAGATTTGTCGTGTATAAAAGGAAACAACTGATGTTTCTTTACAATAATCGGGAAGACCATGGATTGGAGAAATTAGTAAATTCTTTAAATTGAGATGAATGATTGCCAATAGTTAATTTTTATAAGAAAGATTATTATTGAGAGATTTTTTGAAAAAACATGTGCATGAGACTTGATATTACAGTAGTACACATGCGCGAGGCTGCTTTTACCTTATACTACAACGCTCTGGTCCCGTCATCGCTCCACACGACCGGCCGAGCCAACTCGATACACCAGGCTGCAAGCTACTTCTTACTCCTACTACTACACAGTTCCTACTACTGACAACACTGCTCTCCGGCCTGAGATTCTCTTATACCTTACATATCGCAGGCAGCGCGTGAGCAATCCATCGAAATTACATCTGCTCGAGTGCGCTAGCAACAAATTCCTTAATCATGGACCTCTTACAGTTTTATATCAACGCACACTCCACTGCAGCGCGAAAATCCCATTCTGTGACTCATTAGGTAACTTACTCTGGCATACATGTGTTTCCGTTGTTGCCAAAGTAATCCTTTCCAGTACCTTCGAGAAGAAGAAAAGAGATACTAGTAGGTAATTATTGACTTTGCTCTTATCAACCCAATTCTAAAAGCTTCTTTCAACTTATCACAATGTTGTCAATTTCTTTTTGAACAATTACTTGCCGTATGTATTACAGCCAGTGTCTATCTTTACAATAATCGCCACGGCTCCTTCCAGTACAGTGAGTGTTTTCACACATGTCCTATTACGATTTCCCATGTTGGAGATAGTGCATACCATGTATTCCTTTCTTCTTCGATTCTGTGTTCTTTCCTTATCGTATCAGGTTTACTTTTCAGTATCCTGCAGTAACATCTCATCTTAAACGCTTCATGGTTGATAATATCTTGTTATTCTTGTACATCTGTATAACAGCGCGTTCCTGTGTCACATGCGTGCTGAGAAGCCTAGCGCGATCATGTGGCAGGTTAAAATCACTGTAATACTTCGATTACCATGAAAACACCAACGGTATTGTACAACAGCATCATGAGCAATGACGGGAAGCCGAATTATGCCCCATTCTGCACAAATGAACAAATAGAAATGAGCGTTTGGCGTCAAGGCCGGGAGGCCCCTTGCGAGGCAGGTCCGGCCGCCTTTGTGCAGGTCTTATTACATTCGACGCCACATTGGGCGACCTGCGAGCCGGATGGGGATGAAATGATGATGAAGACAACACAACAGGCAGTCCCTGAGAAGAGAAAATCCCGACCAAGCCAGGAATCGAACCCGATCCCGTAGGACGACAATCCGTCACGCTGACCACTCAGCTATCGGTGCGGACATAAATGAACAAATGAAAACTTGTGACACTTCTGAGACATTTTTACCCTGAAGCGAGCTACCTTATGCTTCAGTCTGATGCACTCGCACTCACTCAGCTGCAACAAACAACAGGAAATTGCGAAACGAATGCCGAGGCTACATGAATGCAAACAGATTTAAAGCATATTCGATGGATGCAAGGGGTAGATTTTTATTTTCTCTTGCTCTCCAAGCACAAACTATTACTCCTACAGAAAACATGAACAGGACATTTAATGTAGTTAAATTTGTACTAGGATGAATTTTCACTGTAGGTTGCTGTTTAGGAATGTCCTACGAGGTCATATTCATTTCATTTTGTAGGAATAACAGTTTCAGCATAACAAACGAGATGATTTGAAGAACTAGCGTGTGATTTTTCAAAGGCTTTGTGGATTGCATAAAATCTATCGGTAGAGGCAGCTAAATCATTCTGCGTATACAGGATGTTTGTTTTAATTTGAGTCAATCAGATATCTTCAAAACTACGTATCATATGAAGAAACTGTTCTAGATGGAAAGTTAATATTAGTAAAAGGGACATCAATCTGTGCTACAACTATCCATCTCCTATTAGGCGAGATCAACATTGTATTTTCAAATGAGGACTTCCAATTTTTATTTCATATTTGGTTTCTACGTCCAAAGATACGTACGGTTTACTCAAACCATTGTTTCACATTCGAGGTAGATGGCACTGTAATCGCCAAATTTCTATTGTACCTATTTTTGCAATTAGATACCAACTCATTCGATACTACATTTCACTTACGATATAAATGTAAACCTCTGTGTTCTAACTATTGATATTTATGTTCAAAATTTACTGCAGTGTTGCAGATTTGATTCTACAGAGCAATATGTTTGGCTGTTCCTGTGTCTGGTTCGAAACTATGTTATGCATGATCCAGTAATAACTACGTGGATGTAAAAGTTTTCTGTCCCATTGGCATGCTCGATACCAGCGAGTCCCCTTGCGTCTCACCATAATTATAGTTCACAGTTCTCATCAGCTGCTCACGTGCATTCTACGCAAGAACTAATAAATCTGTCGTAATGGAAGATCGTTAATTTGGCCATTTATTGCGAATTGCAGTTATGGTGACAGGCAAGGAAACCCATCGAAATCAAGGACTCCAATGGTGGGTGACAAGGGAACTCACCGACGTAAAGCATCCCGATGGGAATAGAAAATTACTGCATCCACTTCGTTGTTCCTGGATAACGCTCAATGTATACCGAAGCGCCAAAGAAACTGGTATAGGAATGCGTATTCAAATACAGAGCTATGTAAGCAGGCAGAATACGGCTCTGCCGTCAGCACTGCCTATAAAGGCAATAAGTGTGTGACGCCGTTGTTAGATCGATTACTGCTGCTACAATACACGGCTATCAGGATTAAAGCGAGTTCGAACGAGTGATGGGACACATCTAAATTGGCGCAGATTTTAATGCTTGGCTATCGACAAACGTCAGCGTGCGACAGATTCAACGAAACATCATCGATATGGGCTTTCGCAGCCGAAAGCCCACTCGTGTACCGTGACTGCACGACACAAAGCTCTACGCCTCGCCTGAGCCCGTCAACATCGACATTGGCATGTTGATGACTGAAAATATTTTGCATGGTCGGACGAGTCTCGTTTCTAATTGTATCGAATGGATAGACGTGTACTGGTATGAAGACAACCTAATGAATATATGGACCCTGCATGTCGGCAGGTGGAGGCTCTATAATGGTGTGGAGCGTGTGCAGTTCGAGTGACATGTGACCCCTGATACGTCTAGATAAGAATCTGACGGGTGACACGAACGTAAGCATCCTGTCTGATCACCAGCATACGTTCATGTCCACTGTGCATGTCGACGGACTTAGCAGTTCCAGGAGAACAACGCGACACCCTGCACATTCGTAATGGCTCCACCTTCACTGGCCGCCGAACTTCCCAGACATGAACATTATTGAGCATATCTGGAATGCCTTGCAAAGCGATGTTCAGAAGAGATCTCCACCTCTCGTATTCTCACGGATTTATGGACAGCCCTGCAGGTTTCACGGTGTCAGTTCCCTCCAGCACTACTTGTAACATTAGTTCAGTTCATGCCAGGTCGTGTTGCGGCACGTCTGCGTGATCGCAATGGGCCCGACACGATGTGAATCCTGTGTAACAGTTTCTTTGGCTCTTCAGTGTAGTTTCTAACTAGACATACTGAACTGTACAATGGAATTACCATCAGTAAAGTAAATTTCGAACATAAATATCATCCGTTAGAACACAAAGGTTTACATTTACATCAGAAGTGAAATGTAGAATAATGTATTATTTTCTAATTGCAAAAACAGCTACATTTGATACTTGCCGTTTACAGCGTCATCTATCACGAATGGAATACAATGGTTTGAGTAAACGGTGCTTATTTTTGGACGTTGAACCCGAATACGCAGTGAAGATAGAGGGTTGCCATTTCTAAAAACGGAGCTGACATTGCGCAGGCAGGAGGGATGCTGGGAGATGACCAGTTGTAAGACAGACAGATGTTCCTTGTACTAATATTAACTTTTCGACTAGAGCATATTTTTCATACAATGTCTCAAGTTAAAACCCTGTACAAGCAGTTTTTGTACCGCCTACTTCGTGACGCTTTTTGATATTCTTCGTACGTAGAGTTGGCCGTATAGTGTTCGAGATGAGAGATTATATGCTAACTCAGACGCTTTTGTCGGTGTTCCGGCATAATATTAGGTTTCTGTTTCCAATCTGGATATGTGTTTCAGTGGCAGGGTGGCCATGTTTGCAATTATGCATAAACGGCCCCGATCCCTGTCTGCAACGCACATGGTATTATCGGATATGAGCAACGGTTTAGCGACGAGGATTCGAAGTGATTACGTCACATACTTGCTCCGACAGCACACTGAAGCTTGAGGAATGAATATTAATACGTCTTAGCAGTAAAAATGGGGTTCATTACACTCGTTAATTCCGAGTCGCAAAACAGGCCGGCTCCTCAGAATTCATGTGAAGTGCTAATTACAAATTACGTCAGTATCATATTTTAAGACATCGTTTTATATACTCGCTAGGAAGTCAAATATTCACAACGTCCCACAAAATTAGAAATCAGGTCTGTTCTTGATGAACTGTTGCGCGTAGACGTCACCACCGGTAAACAATTTTTTCCCACACCCTTGAGGTCGTTCCTGGTAATATTTTGGGACAACTCGCTCATCTTGAACACACAATTTATTAAATTACAAATAGAGCAGATCTATACTTGACGAACAGGAAACTATTACATAGACGTCCAAGGACACTTGCTTGTACGTATCGTCTTTGGTAACATGATCCATCTTGAAACGAAACTACAGCAATTATCCAGCGAACAAAAAACGCGGAAACAGACAATAAATTACGAACAAATTCTGGACCGTTATTTACTCCTTCAAGTTGATGGAATACCCTTATCTGAAGAAGAATAATTAATTTTACAACATACAAACATCTGCATCTATTTGCAAACCATCCTAGAGCGTATTCGTTGTAGCAGTCTCATCCCACTACTCCCTCCCAATCCCATTCATCGATTGGACACGGTACGATAGTCGGTATCTCTCCATATGACACAAATTTCTTTTATTTTAGAAATGTGGTCGTTACACGAGAAACACACTGTTTCACAACAAAGATAAAGACATTTAAGACAGCTTCGGATGTGAATGTGCGTACACATTGAAAGGTGGCTACACTGAGCCACAGCGCCAGAGATCGCGCTAGAGAGTATTGTTCCGCCGCCTCCAATGGCAGTGATTATTGAGATGTCGTAGTGGGTAGTGCTTGGGGTGAGCTCATGGTAGTCAGTGCTTGTTAAGAACTCGTAGCAGAGAGTGTTTGTTGAGATGTGCTAGTAGAGAGTGCTTGCTGAGATGTGATACTGAAAAGTTCTTGTTGAGATGTGATAGTAGCGAGTCGGTGTGGAGAGATTGTAATGTCTAGAGTGCTTTTCATCAATATAAATTAAGGTAACAAACTACTTTTCTTTTCTTTCTCATTATTTCAATGTCCTGAATAATGCGTCATTACAGGTTCAGTCAACAAAGCATCTGGCTTGTGTTCTTGGATTAGAGTGTAATTCTGGTTTTCTTGAGTAATTATGGTATTTCTATTTCCTTTAATTAATTCAGTATAAATGATATTTAAAATTTCTTGTCTTATTGAAGAAGAACCGTGCCAGATGTGTACGTTGAGTCATACTTCCACACACAGAACAGTGACACCTGTGATTTGGTTTCATAGGTTTTATAGTTGCTGGGGACTTAATTAATTAATTGTGTTAACGAAAATTTTCATTTCATTCTTTGTTGTTGTTCTATGCAGTCAGATAGCGTAATAATACTAGTCAGGGCCAACCGTTACGAGACTTCGTAATCGGACAGACAGCTACTAAAGCATAAATTTAAAATTATTTGCATTTTATTTTAAATAAGCCCCCATGCACGTGGCGACCGCTGCTTCGGACCGTCCCTTGGAATCTTCTGATTGTAAAAAATAGTAGACAGTAGTATTGTGGTAGTAATTTGTAGTTTAGTAATTGTAGTCTATATTGCATGTGTAGATTTGGTAATTGGGATTCTTCTAATGGTAATTTTCATATAGTGACGAGTTTTGTATATTTTGTAAATGATTACGCGATCGATGAAAAAGGCAAAAATGATGGATAGTGAGAATGACGAAATTGTTAACATGGCGAACTTGCCAACAGAGGAAAACAGTATCATGAATAATGAAGTGGAAAACAATTTAATAAGCAGGGAAAATAGTCCAGAACCCTTTCAAAATTTTTCTCAAGCAGAAAATTTACAGAATACGAGATTAACGATAGAAGATTCTGAAATAGTATCGAACACGGATAGCTTTACAGCTATGACGAAAGAAGTTGGTTTTGCGGGAAATGTTAGGGGCGAAAGGAATTTCGAACAAGTTAACACGGAGCAGTTGATGGGTGTAATATTACATTTGGGATCTGAATTAAAAGCACGGTTGGACTCACAAATAGGAACAATCAAAACAGAGATGGGAACTTTGGCAACACGGTTAGACTTACAAAGGGGAACAATCTAGCAGTTAGGATCTGAATTTAAAACAGAGATAGGAACAATTAAAACAGAGATGGGAACTTTACGATCTGAATTAAAAACTGATATGGGTCCAATGGAAACACGGTTAGATTCACGAATAGGGACATGTTTCAAAAATATGAAGGATGAATTAAAGAAAGAATTCAGAGAAGAAGTACAACCGATTTTGAATTCTCACAATAATAGATTAATTGCAGTAGAGATTAGACAAAGGGAACAGGATAGAGAACAGGAAGAAAGAGATCGCGTGATAGTACAAAAATTTTCAGAATTAAATTTACAACGTGCAAACGATAAGGAAGAAATATTTGAGAGAATCGAGGATTCCGTACCAAATGACAGAATAAATAACCTAACACAACAATATGAACAGTTAACTACTAAATGTGTCAATACTGAAACCCGAGTCACGACACTTACGGAAGACGTAAATAAACAGAAAGAAAAAATAGGTGACTTATCGGAAAGAGTTGAGGAAATTTCAGATAAATTGACAAATCTTAGTTTAAATGGGGACAGAGATTCGGATGATACAGCTCCATTACCATTTGCAGAAACCGAAGAGTACCAGAACATAAATAAACATGTTGAAAATCAGGGAAAATTTAATGAACGCGTTAAAAGGGAAGTTGAAGCATTACGAAAGCAAGTCAAACAAATCGAAGGCGAAATTATAGGAAAAGACAGTAGAAGAAATTTAGAATCACAGATAGCAGAAGGCAGTCTGGAACCGCGAGACCGCTACGGTCGCAGGTTCGAATCCTGCCTCGGGCATGGATGTTTGTGATGTCCTTAGGTTAGTTAGGTTTAACTAGTTCTAAGTTCTAGGGGACTAATGACCTCAGCAGTTGAGTCCCATAGTGCTCAGAGCCATTTGAACCATTTTTGAGATAGCAGAAGGGCTTGAAGAAAGTAATTTGTTTCATTTACGGGATGTAACAAGAGAGCGCCAGGCGCGCGAACTTGACAATAATCGACATTCAAACTGGGACAGACGCGGTAGGTCTTTGTCGCCACGAGGCGAAAACTTTGACTATAAACACTTTTTGACTGTTCGGAAATTTAAGATCTTCCGCAATTCTAAGAATGACATACATCCATGTGCATGGTTAGATCAATTTATGTATGCACTCCCACCAAATTGGCCACTAAGTCACAAACTGGAATTTATGTGTGGATATTTAGAAAACGAACCGGCGACGCGGATGCGCGCACTCATTAGAGATTGTAATAATCTAAATGATTTTTATCATGCATTTCTGTCGGCATATTGGTCCGAAAACACGCAAGACAGGGTCAAACATAGTCTGATTATGCAGCGTAATTTTAAACAGTCTGAGTTCCGCACGCCGGCAGAATATTTTGAAGACATGATTCGAAAGAATCAGTTCCTGTCCAACCCTTATAGCCCGACTGAATTAATTCGCATTTGTTTAACTAAGCTGCCACAATCCATAAGACAAATTGCTTTAGCTGGAAGATGTAAAGACGACATTGAGACTATTAAGACTTTGTTACAAGAACTTGAGTATGACAACGACGACGGGACTTCTTGTAACTTTTTCAGTAACAGTAATTACGATAGATTTTCAGAGAAAAGGGATAGTGATCGGAACGGGCGTTATATGGGTAATTTTGAGAATGACAGACGTAACAGACAGGACAATAGATACCAGCCTTATGACAATAACAGACGTTCTAACAGAAATTACACAGACAATTATAATATCGGTAATTCTTACCGGAATGATCAATCATACGGAAACAGTAATCGGTATCATCAAGACAGAAATTATTCATACAGTAATAGAAATTCTTACTACAGAAATAACCAGGGTAGTAGGTCTAACAGTAATTTCAGAAGTGACAGTCGAAATTATACAAGAAGTAGTTATGCAGACAGACAGGAAAACAGAAATTTTAATAACAGACACAACCAAGAATTGGCATCTAACAGACAGGAAGGACCTAATTGGCATCCTCCGCGTGACAGAAATTCAGAGAGACAAGTGGAAATAGTAGAAATTGATCCGCGAAATGACGGGAATAATCAAAGACGTGACGCAAACAATCGACCATGACTTGCAGCTTCGGCTTCTGGCAGCAATATAGACGGTTCAGAAAGTGATGACACTACAACTTTACACTACGTACGCCTGGAAGATATGAGAGACATTTTGCTAGGCGAAAAGGAAAATAATGTAGACGCATTTTTACATCCTGTTATTGAAGTATGTGTGGGTAAGAATAAGTTCACTGCAGTTTTAGATTCTGGGAGCCCATTGAACGTCGTTAGTGAATCAGTTTTTCGTATATGTGAAAGAACTATTGCCTGTCCTGTGTTACCTATTTCTAAAACTACAATTCGAGGAGCGATTTCTGGAAAAGGTGTGGAAGTTAAACAACAGACCAACCTAAATTTCATTTGTCAAGGATACGAATTGTCTGCTAATTTTATTATTGTTCCATTACTCAGTACACAGATTATATTAGGTATGGAGTTTATTAACACACATAAGGCAATTTTGAACTTTAAAGAAGGAAGTGTGAATTTGACTGTTGCCGGAATGCCGAAATGTTTGAAATTTTTCGAGTGTTTAGCAAGATCCGAATCAGATACAAAATGTTTAAGGTTTCTTACTTCTGATGTTTTCGTTGAGCATTATGACGACAGTGTGTTTATTCATGACAATGACAATAGATACAGAGACGCGATGGATGATATAATTAGTAGCGAAGAATTAATTAATGAAAAGGTTAAGAAAGCTGAAGTGCCAGATGACGTTGCAAGAGAAGAGCTGCACCATATTTTGACTTCACATGCTACAGTGTTTAGTCATCACACAGGAACTATACAAGGCTTACAATATTTATTTAAAGTAAAAGAACACACACCATTTCGCGGGAAAACGTACGCTATTCCTTTGGCTTACAGAGACAAGGTTAAGAATGAACTACAATACATGTTAGATCAGGGCATTATTGAGCCAGCAGTCAGTCCTTATACCAGCGCATTACATGTCGTTCTTAAAAAGGATGGGTCAATTCGTTTGGTTCTGGACTCCAGACAGATAAATAATATTATTATTCCTGAAACTGACCGTCCACAAAATTTAGATGAACTTCTTCAACATTTCCATGGAATTAAAGTTTTATCCACGATTGATATGTGCGCAAGTTTTTGGCAAATAGAACTCCAGCCTGATTGTAGAAAATATACTGCCTTTTTAGCCTTTGGTAACTGTTACCAGTTTAGGAAATTACCGTTTGGACTTACTGTATCTTCAGCAGCATTCATTCGTAGCCTAAATGAAATTCTACCTGTTTATCTTCGTGACAATATTACTTCATATGTTGACGATATTCTTATTGCTAAACGTTCTTGGGGTGAGCACAACAAAATTTTGGATTCATTATTACGTATTTTTGCACGAGTTGGCATGACAGTGATCTTGGAAAAATCTGAATTTGGTCGTTCTCAGGTGAAATTTCTCGGTCACATTATTTCTACAGAAGGTATTCTCCCTGATCCAGAGAAACTAGACGCTATTCGTAATTATGCTGTTCCTACCACAAAACATGATGTTCGTAGTTTCCTTGGTGTCTGTAATTTTCTTAGACGCTTTGTTAGATTGGACAATTTGGCCACACCTCGTTTATGTGAACTATCTGGAAAAAATTCTAATTGGTGTTGGGATGAGGAAGCTCAGTCAGAATTTGAACAACTTCGTGATGCTTTAGTTGCTGCTCCACTTCTTTCACATCCGGATTTATCTAAAGATTTTAGTTTGGCGACGGACTCATCATACAAAGGCCTAGGTGCACATTTATTTCAAGAGATAGAGGAAAACGGCGTTGTAGTACAGAAGACTATTGCATTTGGAAGTCGTGTTCTCTCTAAATCCGAAAAGAATTATTCGATTACGGAACTTGAAGCTTCGGCTGTTGTTTGGGCTTTCACAAAATTTCGCACATTTTTGTTCGGTAGACATACTAAGGTTTACACTGATCATCGAGCTTTGGAATTTCTTATGTCGACAAAATTAACTCATGGCAGATTGTCACGATGGGCGTTGTACCTTCAGGAATTTGATTTTAGTATTGTTTACATACAGGGATCTTCAAATATTGTTTCTGATGCTTTATCACGTGCACCTATGGGTTTGAAACAAAGTGCTGAAGAGGACTGCAAAGAAAACCATTATTGTTTGATGTACATTCAAGGTGTTGCGTTTGAGAATTTTATTTCTTCTTCGCTCCAGGACATCGCTAAGGAGCAAAATAAGGATCCCATCTGGAAGGACATTAAGGAGAAGTGGAGGAGAAAGGAAAGCGTAGCGATCAGACAGTATTATTTAGTTCGCAATGACATTCTTTTCAAACGAAAATCGGTCGACAACTCTGTTTGGTTAGTTTGTATTCCTGATGAGTGGGTCAATAAATTGATTTGGTACACACATTTCAGTTATGCGCACTTTGGTCCCAGAAAATGCTTTCATAAATTACGAGAAAATTGCTACTTCAGTAATATGGAAAAACGTATTCGATCTGTTCTTGCCAAATGCAAATTATGTCAAAAGGCTAAGCCGCCAACTGTTTCTCACAGAGCACCGTTGTTTCCTATCATTCCAGCGAAATTAAAGGACATGGCTGCAGTCGATTTGTTCGGTCCAGTGGTTCGTTCTACTAATGGTTTTGCGTACATTTTCGTAGCAGTGGAATTGACATCAAAATATGTGTGTTTTACACCTTTACGCAAAGCAACAGCTCGTTCAGTATCTAATGCTTTCATCAAACATTTTCTTAAAGAAGTTGGTCATGTTGATAAGGTTATATCAGATAATGGATCACAGTTTCGCTCTAAAATTTGGCTTCGTACTCTACGGCGTCGTAAAATTAAACCAATCTTCATTTCACTTTTTCATCCTCAGTCTAACGCTTCAGAAAGATGGGTGAAAGAAATCAATAAATTGTGTCGTCTTTATTGTCATCAGAATCACAGAACATGGGATCAGTATCTTCATATTTTTCAAAACATTCTGAATGAACTTCCTAATGATTCAACTTCTTTACCGCCTATATTGATATTAAAAAATAAAGTACCAACAAATCGCATTTCTGAAATCGTTCCTTTTCCGCCTTCACGGAAACTGCGGCATTCTGAAGTTGTCAACCTGGCTCTACGAAATATTGCATCGGCGGCTGCTAGAAGAGAGAAATCAGCGAAACGTCCTGGTCGTTTAAAAATCTTGTCAGTTGGTCAAAAGGTATTAATTAAGTCCCACCGTTTGTCTCATAAAGGAAAAGGCTTGTGTCGCAAATTTTTTCTGCTTTATAACGGTCCATATAGGGTTCGCAAAATCATTCATGATAACACTGTTGAAGTAGCAACTCTTAAATCTCGACGCTCTAAAGGAATACATAATATATCAAACGTTAAAATTTTTGTGGAATGACATACTTTAGAGAAACTAACAGCTACATGTAAACACGAAGAGAATATAAGGATACCGCGCCGTGTTCCGGCGGCGGCAGATACTCAAAGCAACAGTGAAGTCTGCGCGCCGCACAAGGCAGTCGTTGACCGCAAACAATTACTTCCTACGTCACGCGCCTACAGCTGATCGAGCGCTCAGTGCGAATGCACTGACAGACGTAAACAAATACACAGTCTAATTTCTCCGACTAAATTCTGTATAAAGCTATGGTGACTTTATAAATTATGTTATTAACGTTCAGTATTTTTCAGGATACGGTTGTGTAAAATATTTAAGACCTTCAGGTAAATTCTGTGTGTGTCCGACGTTAAGACGACTTGCTATGGAGAAAATTTCAGGAAGAATGCAATTTCGAAGAAAAAAGTAATAAACTAAAAAAGGTAACTGTTAATTGAGTTTATTTTTCAGGTAACATAATTCCACCTAGGTACGTACTTTAGACGTAATTTGCTGCTCGCAATTACGTGATTCAGACTTTGTGCTAAATTTCATGTTCTATGAATTTACTTGTGAAGCGACGTGCTTGTGTACATTTGCTGATTTTGACAATTATTGATTAATGAACAGTGTTATTACTTGTGTATATTATGCATCGCTTGGCTGCTATGCTTTTTCACTGATGTCATATTTTTTTATTATGTGCCTGCTGTGCTTATTTATTTAAATTATATTTGTCACCTGATTAGTTGTGCTGATATGGTTATGTGTGTAGGTTATACTTTGTGATTTATCTGCTTGCGCCTTCATGTTTACTTATTAAGATTACATATGAACATTTATTTGCTTATGCTGATATGATGATAATGACCTGTTTATTATGTAAGATACATATTTGCTGCTTTGCGTATGGATTGCATATTTACACATTTCTGTTTTGTTGTCATAACTATTCTTCAAGTTAGAATATAGCAATGCTGATGTACGGTGTACGAACATGGAGTTTGGGCCACACTATGGTGTTAATTATAGATTGTTTGCTTGGCAGAGCCTCGTTGTAGGAATTGTGCTGCATCCTTTTGTTGACATTCTGTTCTCTGCTGGTATATTTACTCGCTATTGCATGTTTTGCTTACGCTTAGTGCCTTATATTTTAAGATAAGAAAATGAACTGCAGTAAATCGACGAACGACATTAGTACAAGAAACTTCATAGAAGTCACATGAGCTGGAGGTTTTATGGAAGCTGTATACATTTATGCTAATAGGAAGGAAGCTAACGACATGACATACCGACACTAGGTTAGACCATTGACAGTTATTACACTGCATTCTTCGTGAGCAATTGAAATAGGAAGTGACACTCGACACAAAAAATACTCCACATGTTTGCTTAGGTTTGCCATAATTTTTGAAGTGGTGTACACACTGAAATATCACGATCATTAACACTTCGTAATCGTACTTAATTACTGAGAGTTATTCGAACTAAGTCTGTTAGAGGTCATGTATGCATTTCTTTTATTTAATGATGGACAAGGAACCAAAATGTAATATATAATTTATAATGAGTATGCATGGGGGCTTAATTAAAATAGAATGCAAATAATTTTAATTTCTGCTTTAGTTTTAGTAGCTGTTTGTCCGATTACGCAATGTCTCGTAAACGGTTGGCCCTGACTGTTATTATTACGCTATCTGACTGCATAGAACAATAACAAAGAATGAAATGAAACTTTTCATTAACACAATTAATTAATTAAGTCCCCAGCAACTATAAAACCTACGAAACCAAAGCACAAGTGTAACTGTTCTGTGTGTGGAAGTATGACTCAACGTACACATCTGGCACGGTTCTACTTCAAAAGACAAGAATTTCAAATACCATTTATACTGAATTAATTAAAGAAAATACGAATACCATAATTACTCAAGAGAACCACAATTACACTCTAATCCAAGAACACAAGCCAGATGCTTTGTTGACTGTACCTGTAGTGACGCATTATTTAAAACATGGAAATAATGAAAAATAAATCAAGTCTCGTTACCTTCATATATTGACCAAAATCACTCTAATAATTACAATATATCTCCACACCGATTCGCTATTACAACATCTCAACAAGAATTTCTCAGTATCACATCCCAGAAAGCACATCTCAACACGAACTGACTACTACGAGCTCTCCCCAAGCACTGACTTCTAGCACATCTCAATAATGACTGCCCGTGGAGGCGGCGGAACAATGCTCTCTAGCGATCTCTGGCGCTGTGGCTCAGTGTAGCCACCTTTCATATGCCCTTCCTCCACGGCTAGAATTTGATGGTATTTTTGCCAGCATTGGTGGTGAAAATACCACCAAATTCGTCAAAAAAATACAGACAAAAATAAAAGATAATATTAATACGTAAATACCATATAACTAGATAAAATTTTGGCTTTGCACTGACCTTTCAATAACCTATTATATAGAATACAGTAAGCAATACAAATTCTTTCATGCATGTGACTTTACATAATAGTTTACACAAGTATTATGTGGTTAAACAGTTCAATCAATAGCGTCAGCAATGACGAATATGTGCAGGAAGGAAACATTTCGTGTAAATGGTATTGTTGGAGATAAAGTGTCATTGTGTGCAATTTTCATATAGTAACGAGTTTTGTATATTCTGTAAATGATTACGCGGTCGATGAAAAAGGCAAAAATTATGGACAGTGAGAATGACGAAATTGTTGACATGGCAAACTCGCCAACACAGGACAACAGTATGATGAATAATGGAGTTGAAAACAATGTAATAAGTCGGGAAAATAGTCTGGAACCACTTCAAAATTTTTCTCAATCAGAAAATTCACAGAATACGAGATTAATGACAGAAGATTCTGGAATAGTATTGAACACAGATAGCTTTACAGCTATGACGAAAGAAGTTGGTTTCGCGGGAAATGTTAGGGGCGAAAAGAATTTCGAACCGGCTGATATGGAGCAATTGATGAGTGCAATATTAAATTTGGGATCACAGTTACGATCTGAATCAAAAACACAGATGGAAACAATGGAAACACGGTTAAGCTCACTGGGATCACAGTTGGGATCACAAATAGGAACAATCAAAACCGAGATGGGAACTTTGGGATCTGAATTAAAAACTGATATGGGAACAATGGAAACACAGTTCAGATCTGAATTAAAAACACAGATGGGGACAATGGAAACACGGTTAGACTCACGAATAGGGACATGTTTCAAAAATATGAAAGATGAATTAAAGAAAGAAATCAGAGAAGAAGTACAACCGATTTTGAATGCTCACAATAATAGATTAATTGTAGTAGAGATTAGACAAAGGGAACAGGATAGAGAACAGGAAGAAAGAGATCGCGTGATAGTACAAAAATTTTCAGAGTTAAATTTACAACGTGCACACGATAAGGAAGAAATATTTGAGAGAATCGAGGAATCCGTTCCAAATGACAGAATAAATAACTTAACGCAACAGTGTGAACAGTTAACTACTAAATGTGACAATACTGAAACCCGAGTTGCGACACTTACGGAAGACGTAAATAAACAGAAAGAACAAATAGGTGATTTATCGGAAAGAGTTGAGGAGATTTCAGATAAATTGACAAGTCTTAGTTCAAATGGGGACAGAGATTCGGATGATACAGCTCCATTACCATTTTCAGAAACCGAAGAGTACCAGAACATAAATAAACATGTTGAAAATCAGGGAAAATTTAATGAACGCGTTAAAAGGGAATTTGAGGCATTAAAAAGGCAAGTCAAACAAATTGAAGGCGAAATCGTAGGAAAAGACGGCAAAAGAAATTTAGAATCACAGATACCAGAGGGGTTTGAAGAAAATAATTTGTTTCATTTACGGGATGCAACAAGAGAGCGCCAGGCGCGCGAACTTGACAATAATCGACATTGGGACTGGGACAGACGCGGTAGGTCTTTGTCGCCACGAGGCGAAAACTTTGACTATAAACACTTTTTGACTGTTCGGAAATTTAAGATCTTCCGCAATTCTAAGAATGACATACATCCATGTGCATGGTTAGATCGATTTACGTACGCACTTCCGCCAGATGTGCCACAAAGTCACAAACTGAAATTAATGTGCTGCTATTAAAGCCCTCAGGGGATTCACTACACTAAGTGAATATGTGCCGTAGCGATCACAGGGCCCCGAGCTGTAGTGGTGCTATTTCCCTTTAGTTTTCTGCACCGCTGCCTACTCTTTCACTATTCTTTGCATCTATAAAAAACAATTCTTCTACTATCCATCTACCTAGACAGTAGGTAAAGATTAACCGGATATGACGATTTTACCCAAAAGTGACTTTGGAAATTACCGTTTGGACTTACTATATTTTCTGCAGCATTCATTCGTAATTTAAACGAAATTTTACCTGTTTATCTTCGTGACAATATTACTTCATATGTTAACGATATTCTTATTGCTAAACGTTCCTGGAATGTGCATAACAAAATTTTTGGATTCATTATTACGTATTTTTGCAAGAGTTGGCATCACAGAGAACTTGGAAAAATCTGAATTTGGTCGTTCTCAGGTGAAATTTCTCGGTCACATTATTTCTACAGAAGGTATTCTTCCTGATCCAGAGAAACTAGACGCTATTCGTAATTATGCTGTTCCTTCCACAAAACATGATGTTCGTAGTTTCCTTGGTGTCTGTAATTTTCTTAGACGCTTTGTTAGATTGGATGATTTGGCCACACCTCGTTTACACATTTCAGTTATGCGCACTTTGGTCCCAGAAAATGCTTTCATAAATTACGAGAAAATTGTTACTTCAGTAATATGGAAAAACGTATTCGATCTGTTCTTGCCAAATGCAAATTATGTCAAATGGCTAAGCCTCCAACGATTTCTCACAGAGCACCGTTGTTTCCTATCATTCCAGCGAAATTAAAGGACATGGCTGCACTCGATTTGTTCGGTCCAATGGTTCGTTCTACTAATGGTTTTGCGTACATTTTCGTAGCAGTGGAATTGACATCAAAATATGTGTGTTTTACACCTTTACGCAAAGCAACAGCTCGTTCAGTATCTAATGCTTTCATCAAACATTTTCTTAAAGAAGTTGGTCATGTTGATAAGGTTATATCAGATAATGGATCACAGTTTCGCTCTAAAATTTGGCTTCGTACTCTACAGCGGCGTAAAATTAAACCAATCTTCATTTCACTTTTTCACCCTCAATCTAATGCTTCAGAGAGATGGATGAAGGAAATCAATAAATTGTGCCGTCTTTATTGTTATCAGAATCACAGAACTTGGGATCAGTATCTTCATATTTTTCAAAACATTCTGAATGAACTTCCTAATGACTCAACTTCTTTACCGCCTCTATTGATATTAAAAAATAAAGCACCGATAAATCGCATTTCTGAAATAGTTCCTTTTCCACCTTCACGGAAACTGCGGCATTCTGAAGTTGTCAACCTGGCTCTACGAAATATTGCGTCTGCGGCTGCAAGAAGAGAGAAATCAGCTAAACGTCCTGGTCGTTTAAAAATCTTGTCAGTTGGTCAGAAGGTATTAATTAAGTCTCATCGTTTGTCTCATAAAGGAAAAGGCTTGTGTCGCAAATTTTTTCTGCTTTATAACGGTCCATATAGAGTTCGCAAAAATTTCATGATAACACTGTTGAAGTAGAAACTCTTAAATCACGACGCTCTAAAGGAATACATCATATATCGAACGTAAAAATATTTGTGGAATGACATACTTTTGAGAAACCAACAGCTACATGTAAACACGAAGAGAGTACAAGGATACCGCGCTGTGTTTTGGCGGCGGCACATACTCAAAGCAACAGTCAAGTCGGCGCGCCGCACAAGGCAGTCGTTAACCGCAAACAATCGCTTCCTACGTCACGCGCCTACAGCTGATCGAGCGCTCAGTGCGAATGCACTGACAGACGTAAACAAATACACAGTCTAATTTCTCCGAATAAATTCTGTATAAAGCTATGATGACTTCATAAATTATGTTATTAACGTTCAGTATTTTTCAGGATACGGTTGTGTAAAATATTTAAGACCTTCAGGTAAATTCTGTGCGTGTCCGACGTTAAGACGACTTGCTTTGGAGAAAATTTCAGGAAGAATGTAATTTCGAAAAAAAAAGTAATAAACTAAAAAGGGTAACTATTGATTGAGTTTATTTTTCAGGTAACATAATTCCACTTAGGTACGTACTTTAGACGTAATTTGCTGCTTGCGATTACGTGATTCATACTTTGTGCTAAATTTCATGTTCTATGAATTTACTTGTGAAGCGACGTGCTTGTTTACATTTGCTGATTTTGACAATTATTGATTAATGAACAGTGTTATTACTTGTGTATATTATGCATCGCTTGGCTGCTATGCTTTTTCACTGATGTCATATTTTTTTATTATGTGCCTGCTGTGCTTATTTATTTAAATTATAATTGTCATCTGATTAATTGTGCTGACTGTGGTTATGTATGTAGGTTATACTTTGTGATTTATCTGCTTGCGCCTTCATGTTTACTTATTAAGATTACATATGAACATTTATTTGCTTATGCTGATGTGATGCTAATGACCTGTTTATTGTGTAAGGCATGTTTGCTGCTGTGCGTATGGATTTCACATTTACACATTTCTGTTTTGTTGTCATAACTACTCTTCAATTTAGAATATAGAAATGCTGATATACTGTGTACGTACGTAGAGTTTAGGTTACACTGTGGTATTAATTATAGATTGTTCGCTTGGCAGAGCCTCGTTGTAAGAATTGTGCTGCATCCACTTGTTGACATTCTGTTCTCTACTGGTATATTTACTCGCTATTGCTTGTTTTGCTTACGCTCAGTGCCTTATATTTTTAAGATAAGAAAATGAACTGCTATAATTCGACGAACGACATTAGTAAAAGAAAGTCATAGAAGTCACATGAGCTGAGGTTTTATGGAAGCTGTATAAATTTATGCTAATAGGAAGGAAGCTAACGACATGACAGACCAAAACTAGGTTTAGACCATTGACAGTATTACACTGCATTTTCGTGAGCAATTGAAATAGGAAGTGACACTTGACACAAAAAATACTCCACATGTTTGCTTCTGCTATGATTCTTGAAGTGGTGTGCACACTGTGAAATATTATGATCATTCACACTCCGTAATCGTACTTAATTACTGAGAGTTATTCGAACTAAAGTCTGTTAGAGGTCATGTATGCATTTCTTTATTTAATGATGGACAAGGAACCAAAATGTATCTTATAATTTATAATGAGTAGAAAATTTGGGTCAGATGGATTACACAGAGGTTGTGTGTGGACCCTGTGTCTTCGGATTGTATGAGATGATGAATTGAAGTTTGCACTAGAATTTTGTCTGTACTTGTTCGAGGAGACTGACTAGAGGAAAGAGTTGTTATGGAAGTAAAATGATATTGGTGCTGACGTTTATATGTATCAACGTATTGAAGAGGTATGATTATTGGATTGGAGTTTGGTGGATAAGAGGTAAAGTAAGTGAGGAAGAAGAAGTTGATGATTATTCGAGTTTCGTGGACAAGAGGTAAGGTAAATGATATTGATGATCGACGTATTGAAGAGGCATTAGTGATGTATTGAGATTAAGTTGATGATTATTCGAGTTTTGGTGGATAAGAGGTAAAGTAAATGAGGAGCATATTGTTTTTGTTGGTTTATATGGAACAAGGAGGATGAAGATGGCAGACTAGAACACTCAAATAGAAGGAAGATTGTCTATACACACACTTTGTTAAATCACTAAGCAGTATATACTTTTTTTTTTTGAGAGAGGAAGCATTTGCATATCTTGGTACACTGACAGTTGTTCAGCAACCGTACATTTTGATCTGGCTTGGCAAACATTGGTCTAGACATGATGACTATGACGTTGACTAACTATTATTGACTGTTATACATTGCTGCCACTACTACTTGATACACATAATGAACACAAAATTTCGACAGAATTGCATTTACACAGTTAACACTATTCAATTACACAGTAGCACTAATGTGGATGAAAGATGAGTGAGTGTGTTTTGTGTGTTTTCCTTTTATAATCCCAGAGAAGTGATCCCAACCTATCTCCTAAATATTATTTTACTTGTTTGTTGTGGCTTGCACTGACACCCATAAATATTATAGGTTTACTGGTATTTGTGTATTGTAATAGTTAATAGGACAATTATCTGATATCATTTGTGTGTTTATTATGATTTGTATGTTTAGTGTAAAAGCATTGTATGTGTATTCAAACTATTGTTCATGCCTGAACTGTCTGATTAGTGATGGTGCTGCACTTATCAACATGATGTGTGACATTTAGTCATGTTTAATTTCTGCTGATGATCTGTGTGATTAGTGATAGGGAATATTATGGACTGTTATTTGCACTTTTTCTACATGATTGGTGCCACTAGAACATGTTTAATTTCTGCTGATGAACAGTGTGATTAGTGAAAGTGAATATTATGGACTGCAGTCTGCACCTATTCAACATTGCTGGGTGCCACTGATGGACTGCTTCTACTGAAAAGATGTCACCTGTTGATATCTGCACCTGTTCAACATTGCTGGTGCCACTAATGGAACTGCTTATACTGAAATGGTGTTACTTGTTGGTGTCTGCACCTATTCAACATTACTGGGTGCCACTGATGGACTGTTTCTACTGAAAAAATGTCACTTGTTGGTATTTGCACCTGTTGACCATTGCTGGGTGCTACTGCTGGAACTGTCAACTACTTGTTTCTTGGGCTATGGAAAGCGTTTATGTGAATATTTGTATAAACTGATTTTTTGTGTATTACTGTTGGTGAAAAGTTACGAGACTCTTACCTGCACATATTCGTCATTGCTGACGCTATTAATTAAACTGTTTAACCACATAATACTTGTGTAAACTGTTATGTAAAGTCACATGTATGAAAGAATTTGTATTGCTTTCTGTATTCTATATAATAGGTTATTGAAAGGTCAGTGCAAAGCCAAAATTTTATCTAGTTATATGATATTTACGCATTTATATTATCTTTTATTTTTGTCTCTATTTTTTGACGAATTTGGTGGTATTTTCACCACCAATGCTGGCAAAAATACCATCAAATTCTAGCCCGTGGAGGAAGGGCATATGAAAGGTGGCTACACTGAGCCACAGCGCCAGAGATCGCGCTAGAGAGTATTGTTCCGCCGCCTCCACTGGCAGTGATTATTGAGATGTCGTAGTGGGCAGTGCTTGGGGTGAGCTCGTGGTAGTCAGTGCTTGTTAAGAACTCGTAGCAGAGAGTGTTTGTTGAGATGTGCTAGTAGAGAGTGCTTGCTGAGATGTGATACTGAAAAGTTCTTGTTGAGATGTGATAGTAGCGAGTCGGTGTGGAGAGATTGTAATGTCTAGAGTGCTTTTCATCAATATAAATTAAGGTAACAAACTACTTTTCTTTTCTTTCTCATTATTTCAATGTCCTGAATAATGCGTCATTACAGGTTCAGTCAACAAAGCATCTGGCTTGTGTTCTTGGATTAGAGTGTAATTCTGGTTTTCTTGAGTAATTATGGTATTTCTATTTCCTTTAATTAATTCAGTATAAATGATATTTAAAATTTCTTGTCTTATTGAAGAAGAACCGTGCCAGATGTGTACGTTGAGTCATACTTCCACACACAGAACAGTGACACCTGTGTTTTGGTTTCATAGGTTTTATAGTTGCTGGGGACTTAATTAATTAACTGTGTTAACGAAAATTTTCATTTCATTCTTTGTTGTTGTTCTATGCAGTCAGATAGCGTAATAATACTAGTCAGGGCCAACCGTTACGAGACTTCGTAATCGGACAGACAGCTACTAAAGCATAAATTTAAAATTATTTGCATTTTATTTTAATTAAGCCCCCATGCAACATTCACACCATCAGCTGGTAAGTTAATGATTAGAGTTGCAATACTCTGTTTTAAATAGAACGGTAATCAGAGTCGAGTGGTGTTGTTGGTGTTTTGTGTCCTTTCAAGGCCTGGTACGTTACAAAAGGGTGGTACACACCGCCACATGTTGGGTGATCACGGTGAAGGACACGTAGATGCTGCGTACTCGCGTGTGAAAACGTTATTAGCCGCTTACAGATCCTGAAACGAGGCTCGTTGTGTCTCAATTTGGCCGACTGGTCAAATCACGCATGGGGAATCATGTGCGGGGCATTCCTTTGTGACAGTGGTCTGATGTCGGACAGCATTGGATCGTGAGAGCACACTTATTCGTCATCGAAGTTACAGTCGGCCACGTGTCACCACGACTAGGGTGGATCGTCGTGTGGTGAACCAAGCACTTAGTAACCTCTCTCGTCCGCACCTTCCATCCGACAACAAGTAATGGGCTACCGCAACATTCTGAGTCACCCCGCAGCACTGGTCGGAAACTGACAGCAGCTGGCTGGGCATGCCTAGGCAGTGTTAACATCAAAACTCAAATGGCTTTGTTAGGAGTGTTGCCGCGACGGGGAAACACAAAAAGCTGATGAATGGTGTCAATTTCAGTTCAGGGATGAATCACGGTTGTATACTGCCTTGGAAGACAGTCGTTTGAGACGAAGGCAGAGATCTGGAGAGAATCCCTTTCCTCCAGTGTTTTGCAGAGGCACAACGGTGTTACTCCTGGCATCGTGGTTTGGAAAGTTATCGGGTATGACTTCAGGTCACGGGTAGTCACTGAGGGGACTCTGCTAAGAGTATTCAGGATATCAAGAGTCAGTTAACAACAGTTGGGAGCCAGAATTCCTCAAAAAAGGATGAAGAGGCTTTGTGAAAGCCTTTCTAACATAATAACTGTATGCATCCAAGCCTGAGGGAATGTATCGCCAACGTGATAAGTGGGCTCATACCACCGATTTTCCAGTCACTGCAATGGCATCGCGTACTGCCTGAAATAATCAAGTTTCTTTTCGTTTACTCGTCCCGTTCAGGATGCATCAATTGTTTTTTGTGGATGTATAAGCTGTAGGATGTATTACGTTTCTTTACTGGTTTTCGTACTTGAGCCCACCAAACTATTTGTGTAAGTCTCACGGCGATGTACGCCGTCTTCTTGCGACGTCTCCCACTGCAGACCGCTGAGCTCTCTCACGTTGATTAAACGAACAATTGGCGAATGTTGGAGCTCTTCCTCGTATCTCAACTCTCTTTTCCATGAATATAGGTAATACTCAAGATGCTTCAAACAAATACGAGCCTGGTATCAGCCTTCCCCTTCAAATCATTCTGAGTCTGGCTTCAGCCTTCCCCACCACTAAGTATACTTGGTACTTTCAATGTAAATCGCTCAGAAACTCCTAGATATTTGAAAGCTGTGACTTTTACAGTAGCAGATCGTTTATTTTATTGTATAGTGAAACGACGTCGCATCGTTTCGTCTCTTTCCAGGTATTACATTACACTTCCTTAAGTTGATGATCAGCCACTAGTCTTTACATCATGTTCTGCAGAATCCAGAACGAAAGGGTCGGAGCATGTGAGTACGTAAAGTTTGGAGCCGGTCAGTGACGTGGGTTCGGATGGCGGAAAAGTCATGGATACACATTCTAAAGCAATTCTCACACAAATTTCTTAATTTGTCACTTGTAATATATTGACAACATTGTATTTTCTCAGATTTGTTGAGTGTAGAACCTGTGTGGGAATAAAGAAATCTACGAAAGATTCAAAGAGACGGAACGTGCCATGAAAGTGGGTAGAAGTCTGATTGAGATCTCAAGATACAGGACGGAATAGGAAAAGAATCACATGAAAGGGTTGGTCCACAGATGTTGCATCATTTGTCCTTTGAATGACCACATTTATTTACAGTCCACATGATAGCACAAAACGAATATCAATCAAGAAAATTAAATGAAAATAGGACTTTTTAAATTTTAACCACAGATTCAGATGATAAGCCTTTCAATTCTTGCTTAAGCCTTTTAAAATTTTAGCCGCTGATAGACGTGACTAAACTGCTCATCCTACAGCAACAAATAAAAAATAAATCATAAAAAATACTCTCTCGAACGATAAAGATGTAAAAGATAACTCTTGCACAGTCTCCTCAAACAGGCATTGTTATTAAGTTAAGAACTTGTAATTTGGAATAAACACCCGAGCGTGGTAGATCGACAAATTAAGTTCAAGCAAAGACTGGTGAGTTGCAGTTAGCAGTAGATATCTAAGGATGTGACAATGAGAACTGAAATTAGGTTAAAATTTTCCTCAACCCAGCTGGTATATACTAAAATATTGGAACAGGCAAATGAAATACATCAAAATTTAATTACAACATCGCTCATATGTAGGCCTTCAGGAAGAATATTTAGAAACTAAAGCAAGCAAATCAAGTGTCTCAAAAAGGCAAGGCGAAACTTTACTCAAAGAAGACATGTCGCCAAGGTGAACAGTTCCTCTATAGCAATTTTAGACACTGAAAGGGTCCTGTAGCCACCTTTCATTGCCAACTCTCGTAGTGGTCAAGTCGGCAAAGAGGTTTCCGCTACTTGTGAGAAATCCACCTGCGTTAGGTTGGTGGCGGAAATGGCATCCTGGGGTTTTCCGGTCCACGCGGAGCGTGGAAGAGGCTGGAGAATCGGGAGGCAGTCTGCGGCCGGTACGGGAAGGGTACACAGCTGTGCTCCAGTCGAAGAAGGGTGAGTTGGACTGACCGCGTGGCGTGTTGTCACATAGAGAGGGGAGCTTTTAGCTTTTGGTCTCGAATTTCGTCTTATAAAGATTTACTTGCTGGGTTGCAGCAGGGAATGCAAGGCTTTTGTAGACTTTCAGTTTGATTCCCAATGCAGTCTTGACTTTGATCCGTGAGAGGAACGCAGCACAAAGGAGTTGCATATGTTGAAGTGCCCTCGGTTCAGTGTGAATGTTTATGTGCCTACAACTGTGTGTGTATGCTTCTAATCTTTTCCGGATCTTGGTAATTTTTGTGTATTTGTGAATTTTCTTTGTCTCATGTGATTAAAATTTGGCCACGGTCCATAGAAATTGTCTCCGCGGACCGAGTGGGCACGCGAGTCTGTTATGAAACGTATAGTATTTCACAAGCAATTGTACATAGTTAGCATGCAACAGCAGTCTATAGATGCACTACATCAATGTTTTAAGGAATAAATAATTTTGCCTTCAATCTTATCTTGTGTACCGATGTTACGTCGCCGTTACCTTCGCCATTTACCTTGTAGTTTTCCTTGTTGGCCCACCTATAACGTTTCCATGTGCACAGGTGTAGTGATTAGTGTCCCTTTTTTTATCTGAAACAAATGCTCTGGAATAGGTCGTGTTTTCACGAATCTTGCTGCAGGCTGCACTTACGCATGGTGTTCACGCCCTCTTTACTTTACTCAATATTTGATTCACGGGAAGAATGCCTGGATCATATTAATAACTACATCCCATTCTTTATCAATGACTTTACAATGAATGTTCTTTTGTGAGTTTTTCTTATTAATAAATTAAGTAATTTTCCGACTCAGTGCTACCTCTTCTTGGTCGGGTGGCTAGAGTTGGTGGCGACCCTATCTTTTATATTGATTTCAGTGTCAAATAGCATTTTCTTATTCAAAGTGCGCGTGGCTCTTTTAGCTATCAGGATACGTTCAAAGGGCGCTTCATGCTTCTTGCACATAGCGTCCTTTTATTCACGCCACTTACAACACGACTCAAAAACAGCCGGAAGTCACGTGCAGAGGCACAACGGCAGCAGGCCCTCGCGGTCGGTAGCCGCCGAAATGTCGGGCTCACGTAACACATAGCTTAAGAGGCGCTGCTAACAAACACCTCATAGGTGAGATACGGAAACACAAATTACGCGAACAACAGTAGCCACATTCTTAAGAGATCACGGCTATAAGCCAATAAAATCTATAATAAAATAAGGTAGCCAATATTACTTCCAAAAAACTGTCTAAAGGAAATAAAAATGGTTTAAATGGCTCTGAGCACTATGGGACTTAACTTCTAAGGTCATCAGTCCCCTAGAACTTAGAACTACTTAAACCTAACTACGGACATCACACACATCCATACCCGAGGCAGGATTCGAACCTGCTACCGTAGCGGTCGCGAGTTTCCGGCTGTAGCGCCTAGATCCGCTCGGCCACCTTGGCCGGCTAAAGGAAATAGATCTTAAATCACAGGTAAGGGAGTGTAAAAATATAATAATAAACGTGTCCCGAAACAATTTAGGTACATTTAACCCCAAAATTGCACGGCCAGATGCCTTACTGAAACAAAAAGATAGAACAAATAAATAATTAAGCTATCCCCTCCAAGGGAATACTGAGTGACTAGTTATTAGAAACATCGTTTCCTTGAATCAGACCTCAGGCTTGACATCCAACTAGGACCTAATTTCAAAACACACATATTAATACACGAAATTATCCTTAAAATAATTAAAAGGTAAAATTACAAGCCATACAAGACGTAAAAAATATCTGAAACTCACTGAACGGGAGTTATGCTACACGGCTAATGACCAAGATAATAAAACTGGGTAAAGAACTTCATGAAAAAGTAAAGTGAAGTAGCAACCTGCCATACACATGTGTAAAAAGTTAAGTTTAACTAGTAAGGTACTGAATTTGAAAGTGCTGCACGGCTTATGGCCTTGGTAAACACAGCAAGTAAAGATCTTATTGGTACACTTTATCGCCAAGGCAGACACTGTCACAAATTTATACCCAAAATTTCCACCAGTGCAATGAATGCAAAGGTACAAAAGGGTTGCCGCCAAGATTACGATGAGGGCAAGGCTGCCAGCGTCCGGCTTCCCATAGCATGGATAAACAAGGAAGTGCAAATCCACCCAAACCCGTAGGATGACACCGTCGATAAATTAGTGCGGTTGCCACTTCAGTAACAAGTTGATCTCGGCCGAAGGAACGGTTGCGCGCGAAAACCCAAGCGGGCTACCATTATGCTGCAACCCTTCTGCCCACTCTCACCTCACCTCACCCTGCCGGCCTTTTTCAAACTCTCTGAGTCAGCGATCATCTAAGAAAACTGCAAGTTAAATTCGCCCTGACAGTGGGGGCTCCAGTGAAGGAAGGCACCGGGAAGAAGAAATAAAATCAACTGGAGCCGCCAAGGTTCACTGACGTTTTAACCCTCCATCTGCTATACGGCGGAGCTGTAGGAGGACCAGAAGCTGTGTGGCTTTCTCGTTATCGCTACTCTCCCCCCATCCTTCCCCGTTCGTTTACACCAAGTATGTGCTATTTAGATTTCATGGAATTTGACTCACGCTACGGTCGCAGGTTCGAATCCTGCCTCGGACATGGATGTTTGTGATGTCCTTAGGTTAGTTAGGTTTAACTAGTTCTGAGTTCTAGGGGACTAATGACCTCAGCAGTTGAGTCCCATAGTGCTCAGAGCCATTTGAATTTGACTCAGCTAACACTTGTCGAATAATGTTAGAAGTTTCTGTGCGTGGTAGGCCGCTGGTGTTAATGAGTCACGAAAATAACCACGAATCAAGAATCCATAAATACAATACTTGCGTCTTATTTGTTTCAAACGCGATTGGGAACCCATTAGCGTGATTGTCCGCTCAGCAGTTGCATCAATTTATTCATGACTGTGATAACAGAAAAGTTGTCTACTTGGACACACAAATTTGATTTATGTCCGAAGAATCGCTTAAGTTCCTCTTCATCATTGTTTACTTTCGATGCAATCATACATGCATATACCGTCTTAACCCTTCTTCACTTTCATTGTTTACAGAATTATAGTGAATATCCCCATAAGAAGTGGTATGACGTATTCTGAAAGACAGTGAACTTTTAGCTAGTATCGAAGCTGTGTAGCCTATGGGCAATTTTTTAGATACGATTTATCATCACGGACTCATCCAATGAATTGAACAAGGCACATAAACAAGTATCCACTGAGCGCTTGAATGCACCGTAAAGGCTTACTTCCCGTTTCTGAAGGGAGCTCTATATTTTTTTTTCTCTCTCTTCACATTAAATAGAATTCTAATAATGAAGGGTGTGTATTTATTCAGTATACGTTCTGCAAATGCCGTCTATGGAACTCTTAACTCCTCTTTTTGTGTTTACACATTTACGTTGTCGGGCGAAGAGTGATTATTGTAGCCTGTGAGCTAGACAATGGAGTGTTTATAGTAGCAGCTTGAAACTGCATTTCCTTTGTATAACGCAGACGGTTTACGGTGCATCTATGAAGTTAAAGTACAAATAAGCTTCTTTTTATGAGCTAATAACACACAAAGCAATTCGAAACCTGCAGTGTTCGGACAGCAGAGCAATGTGTTTACTAAGTGGATTGCTTTGACCCTGAACTCATGCTGTGAATTGTAAAAAGTCTTAAATGTGGAGCACTTTTGGTCTACACCGCCGACTACAGACACTCAAGTCGACAGGAAACTATAAATACAGGATGTGTATAAATTAGTTATACAAAAGCAATCTTTGATAGTGAAAAGACAAAATCACTTACAAAACAGTACTGAATGCCACTATATCTTCAAGTTTTATTTCCGCCTAACACTTATTTTGCGATGTTCCCGCTAGGTGACATGCGCGAATGAGTTATTTCAGCAGTCACCGTGGAGTCGTATAAAGGTGCAGAGTGTGTGCTGTTTATGGTTTCATGAATCCAATTCCGCTACTGCAGTTTAGAGACAGTTCAGTAGTAAATATTGCAAGCCACCATCTCAAAGACGAACTGTTATTAAATGGTCAATCGTTTCACCGAAACTGGCTGTGTTTCAAGTAGGACGCTGGGTGACATGTGCCAGCAGTCTCTGACTCAGTGACTGAAAATGGCATACACAGATCAGCCAGAACATAATGACCACCGATCTACCATCGGTGTAAACCCGCCCAGGCAATAGCAGCGTCACCTGCGAGGAATGACTGCCAATCAGACACACGCACGTTGCATGTAGTATCAGTGGGCGTGATGTCATTGAGTGTAATAGGAGGCGGTGGGGGGG
The DNA here is from genome assembly GCF_023898315.1 of Schistocerca nitens. NCBI lineage: Eukaryota > Metazoa > Arthropoda > Insecta > Orthoptera > Acrididae > Schistocerca > Schistocerca nitens. The sequence goes on along the minus strand of NC_064621.1, from coordinate 313,122,929 downwards.
GGGGGGAGGGGGGCGATCGTCCACGACCCGTAGGCTAGGCAAAATCATTTCAGAAATGCAGACTTGGTGCTTGTTCGAGGATTGTTGTGATGGGAGTCTTCAACACGTGGCGAAACCAAGGTGCAAACACGTCCACACGTCGCGCGGTTGGGTGACAACCCTTTGTTGCAGAAGTCGGTCGTCGTATGCTCTGCAGACTGGTAAAACAGGAACGGCGGCGAAATGTGGCGGAACTAAAATCAGACTTCAATGTTGGGCAGAGTACAAGTGTGTCTGAACACATAGTGCATCGAACTCTCCTAACAATGGGTCTCCGCAGCCGGCGACCCATCGTGTGCCAGTTATAACACCACGACGGCGGTAACTACGACTGAAATGGTCTTCTGACCATTGGCACAGGACTTTGGCGCAGTGGCAGAGCGTTGCATGGGCTGATGACCCCCAACACCTTCACCTTCTTCATCATGGTGATGGGATGGCGGAGAATCCGTCGTCTTCCAGGGAAACGGCCCCTAGGCACCTCAACTGCGGAAAGGAGACAAGCTGGCAGCGGCTTCGTTATGCTCTGGGCAACATTCAAGTGGGAATTCATGGGTCCTGTGAAGCTCGCGCAGAGCACCATGACGGCCACATGCGTGTGGTTGCACACCACGTACACCCCTTCATGACGATCACGTTTCCCGACGACAATGGCATTTTTCAGCACCATAATGTGCCATGCCACAAGGCCAGGAGTGTGATGGAGTGTTTCGAGGAACACCGTGGCGAGTTCCGATTGATGAGCTGCTCGCTCAACTCGCCAATTGTGAACCCCATAGAGCAGATCTGGGAATTGACTGAACGTGGCGTCGGAGCTCGTAAATTTACAGGAATTAGGTGATTTATGTATGCAGATGTTGTACCAACTTCCTCCAGCGAATTAAGGCCTCACTGAATCCATGCCACGACATGTCTCCACTGTTACCCTTGACAAAGGTGTGCTTACTGGCTACTAAGTAAGTGGTCACAATGTTTTGGCTGATCAGTGTATAGTGCTTGGACATGCTTAAATATTATCTAATGCCTAGATTACAACAGCATAGGGGTTGCATTACAGACAGAGTGTTTGTTCCTCCTCTTCCGGGAAACACTGATACAGTGCTTAACACAAACGGTTGCCACCATACAGACTTACATGATGGAACATTTGTCGTGATACAGAAGGTAACTACATCGAACATTTGTAAATCAAACTTGAAGATTTTTGACAATTAAAGATTTCTTTCATATAATTTATAATCACCCCGTCAGTCACAATTTACTGCCTTGCTATAGAAGCAGACACTTACAAGAAGAAAATCACAGTAATAATACTTAGTAAGGATTACACTGATACTGTTTACGGGCCACCCCTCTATGATCACGATACTCTATTTTCCTCAATAAGTGTTTCTTCGTCGCACACTATTATAGGAAGCTCCTGTCCGTAAATTAGTGCCAAAAAGACTTACTCAGTTAATGCGGTACGGATGGACTACCGCGACGCCATGAACATTCTGGTCACGGTGTTCAAGATACTGTCCCGAAGGCACAGCCCACCTGCCGAAAGTGACACAAGTCGCGTTAATCACGTGGCAACACGCTCGCAACGATTCGTCGATGCGCTATTGCGCCAGTCGCGGTGCATGCCTTCGCTGCCTGGCAGCCAAACGAACAGTTGTCGTTATTTACATGTGCCAACCAAACCGTCCCCAGCACACGCTGGAGAGTCACCGTTATTACCAGCCCCGCCCTACGTGAACCGGGGTCCAGAGTTTGGGTCGCCGTGTCGCCTCGCCTGCACTCCACCGCAGTCTTAAAAAAAAAAAAAAAAAAAAAAAAAAAAGTTCAAATGGCTCTGAGCACTATGGCACTTAACTTCTAAGGTCATCAGTCCCCTAGAACTTACAACTACTTAAACCTAACTAACCTAAGGACATCACACACATCCATGCCCGAGGCAGGATTCCAACCTGCGACCGTGGCGGTCGCGCGGTTCCAGACTGTAGCGCATAGAACCGCTCGTCCACCGAGGGCGGCCCGCAGTCTTCGCCTACACGTCGCCGGCTCTGGTAAGCACAGTGGCTACGGATTGCAAGACTGCAGCCTATACGTAATCTGTTTAAATAAGAATCAGTTGCGGCATGCATAAAGGGTCATCAGAACAGCTCGACCGATTTGGCTGACTTTTCTTCTTTTTTTTCGTTATTGTCAAGACAAGGTTCAGATCAAAGAAAACTTTTGGAAAGACCACCGGAAAAGACAAAAATTTGGGTAGTACTTTTGTAAGTAGATCTCAATGAAAGAAACATGACTTCAGTTTGACGGTTCTGCTGTGCGTGTTTCCATAGCAACTACAAATTCCGCATTGAATATTGATATTTTGCGGAGAAGAATACAAATGAAAGCGATATTTCAATGTGTTGTCGGTGGTGATCATGTTTTTGGTGGGTTGGAAAGATTGAACCAATATCAGTTCGTGGTAATTTGGTGTGTTGCAAACATTCAGTTGACTTCAGTTTCTGGTTTATTTCTACGGAAAAAATGCCACCAGGGCGTCGTCTAAATGGTCTGCGTACGTGGAGCGTTGACCGCCACCTGATCGTGGAGTCAATGACAGGGGCGAAGAGCGTAGAAATTATTTATTTTTAATTTTTTAAGTAACACAAACTCAAGGAAAGATCCGATTGACTGAATCCTTTTTCCGACCGACTAATTGACTGACTGACTGACTGACTGACTGACAGACAAGGCAATACACAGCTAAAGTTATTGGACAAGTAGACATGTTATACAATAAACACTTTCTGTAAAACTGACTTCGAGGAAGAATATGCTAAGCAGTGCCGTGAAAATGTGCATTTTGTTTTCATTTATGCTCTCATTTTTAACATAAGAGAGGAACATTTACAGCTGACTTTAGAACCTACCTCTTCGTATGTTAAAACCACCTCACAGGCCAAACACCTGGAAAGTTACCTCTCATACCCCGCGTACCAATGATCGCAACCGATTTACCCATTCATTTTAATTCCTATTCCCAATAGAGGTTCCGTTAGCAGTATCAATAAATAAGGTCAGACAGAGACGAGGGTAGGAGGAGCTGGGCAGAGAAGGAGGTTCGGAAAGTATGTAAAGAAGGAGAAGGAGGATATGGACAGAGAGATGAGCGAGGAGGACTTGGATAGAGAATGTGGTATATGAGATGTTCAGCGAATGGGGGAAAGGCGATGGACAGAGATACGGGAGAGGAGGATGAGATGGACGAAGGGAAGGGAGAGGAGAAGAGGCATAGAGAGAAGCGGGAGAAAGGGAATGTATATCCAATTCCCATACGTGCATAGCAATTGCAAAGCGTTGCCGCTTTCTCTAGTAGACAAGCAATTCTTTGTAGAAGTTACTTTTAGGCCTTCTCATATTTGTCACCTAATTTAAATGGCTGGCTGGTTCAAATGGCTCTGAGCACTATGGGACTCAACTGCTGAGGTCATAAGTCCCCTAGAACTTAGAACTACTTAAACCTAACTAACCTAAGGACATCACAGACATCCATGCCCGAGGCAGGATTCGAACCTGCGACCGTAGCGGTCGCTCGGTTCCAGACTGTAGCGCCCAGAACCGCTCGGCCACTCCGGCCGGCACCTAATTTAAATCCCATGCACCTTAATTTATACTGACAATAACTTGAAAGGGTTAAATTAAAACCACTTTGTTTCATTACGTACTTATTCAGAGCAAAATATTATCTATTTCCGATTACTTTGTCTTTCGACATTGCTTTCATTCTTGTTGTATTTGTGTGAACTATACGCTTATCTGCAAAGATACAGTTTTGCTCGCTGTAAGTTTTCTTCATCTTTTACAATATACAAACGTGTATTTGCAGTGTTTGCTAGACTAATTCTTTTTATTTAGCCACATCGCCTGCATAATTACACATTGTTTAATACAGTGCGCTACTACTCATAAAACACGCGCATCGTGTACTGTCCGCCCTTATACCAATTGTCTAGGAGCAGTCAGGTAACAGTAGGTGAGTGTTCGTTGGTGCAGCACGTAGACAACGTGAAAACAACACACTAAAATATTCCAGCACCAGTGTGGGACCTCGCTTACCTGTTTGATATAAGTAATTGTTTCAGTCCAAGTGAGTGTGATAGTCAGTGAGTTCTGGGAACAGTCAAAATCACATGTTACGAAACATACTCATTTCATTAGACATGCAACGGGTTACCATCATTTGTAATGTGCTTTTTCGGTCAAATTATACATCACGCTCAAAGATAAATTAATTTCATTATCAGAAACACGGTTGCTGATAACAGTAATATTACGGAGGCTCCTTTTCGTTACACGTTCAGTATTCGTTGTCTTATTAACTTTACGCTGTGGTACTGTAGTAGCATGTGAAGCGGCTATTCAAGAGTCTCCATTGGAAGCTCTTATTACAGTAGAAACAGTAACAGTATTTGTGCATGATAGCACTTAGCAACTTGCAACAAGGTTTGCACATAATTTCGAACCTTTAAGAAATTTTTTTCTCACTGACAAACCCTACACAAATGATAAAAGTAGAAATTTTATCGCTTACTGCTTTTCCTTTGTTCGTGCAGTAGAAGTATGACGTAAGGCATGGCGTTATAAGCTATTACTCCTTTACTATTAATTGTATTTGGGACACATTTCCCTGAAAGTAAGCGCTTATACCACAAATATATAAGTGCTAAATTACACCGAAGCACCAAAGAAACCGGTATAGGCATGCATATTCAAATACAGAGATATGTAAAAAGAATATGGCGCTGCGGTCGGCAACGCCTTTATTAGACAACAAGTGTCTGGCGCACTAGTGCATCGGTTGCCGCTGCTACAATCGCAGGTTACCAAGATTTAAGTGAGTATGAACGGGGTGTCATAGTCGGCGCACGAGCGATGGGACACAGCATCTCCGAGGTAACGATGAAGTAGGCATTTTCCATACGATCATTTCGCGAATGTACCATGAATATCAGAAATTCGGTAAAACATCAGATCTCCGACATCGCTGCGGTCGGAAAAACATCCTGCAAGAACGGGCCCAACAACGCCTGAAGGGAATCGTCCAACGTGACAGAAGTGCAATCCTTCCGCAGATATCTGCATATTTCAATGCTGGGCCATCAACAAGTGTCAGAGTGCGAACCATTCAATCATCAATATGGGCTATCGGAGCTGATGGTCCGCTCGTGTGTCCTTAATGACTGTACGACAAAAAGCTTTACGCCTCGCCTGGGCCCGTCAACACCGTCATTGGACTGTTCATGACTGGAAACATGTTGCCTGGTCCGACGAGTCTCTTTTCAAATTGTATAGGATGGATGGACGTACGGGTATGGAAACAATCTAATGAATCCATGGACCCTGCATATCAGCAGGGGCTGTTCAAGCTGGTGGGGGCTCTGTAATGGTATGGGGCGTTTGCAGTTGGAGTGATATGGCACCCCTGATAAGTCTAGATACGACTCTAACAGGTGAGACATATGTAAGCATCCTGTCTGATCACCTGCAACCATTCATGTCCACTGAGCATTCGACGGACTTGGGCAATTCCAGCAGGAGACTGTGACACCCAACACGTCCAGAATTACTGCAGAGTGGCTCCAGTAACACTATTCCGAGTTTAAACATTTCCGCTGGCCACCAAACTCCCTAAGCATGAACATTATTGAGGATATCAGGGATGCCAAGGATGTTGTTCAGAAGAGATCTCCACCCCTCATACTCTTACGTGTTTGTGGATAGTTCTGCAGGATTCATGGTGCCAATTCCTTCCAGCACTACTTCAAACATAGGCCAAGTCCATGCCACGTCGCGTTGCGGCACTTCTGCATGCTCGCAGGGGCCTTAAACGATATTAGGCAGGTGTACCAGTTTCTTTGGCTCTTCAGCGTATGTCATTGTACAATGCACAGTTCAGGAAAAATTACATCATAAACAATGACATGTCATCTCACACAATCGGGTGTACTGGCGGAGGTCTGTGTCTTTCGCCGTCGTAGCTAGGCTTCATCAGGGGTTTCCTGCGACTGATCGACGAGCTGCCTGTGTCCCACATTTATCTCTGGGCGGTGTCTGGAGTTCCCAAAGTCGTCAGCGCCCGCTGCGGCCATTTCTGGCGGTGTTATTCGTCTCTATGCTTTCCGTCTTCCCTCTCGGCCCGTTTCGCTCTTTTTCCCGACGGCGGCCGCGCCAGGTTATTCCGTACTAGGGCCACACGCTGCGGCCGCGTTCCTAGCACTATGGACATGTTGCAGACATTCATGATGCTGTTGCTACCATTCCGGCTTTCTTTCGTGCCCCTGTCACTCTCCTGGCGTTGTGGGGTCAGTACGCGCCTACAAGGTGCGCTTCCTGCCCAATCAAGCTGATGATTTGAGTTGTATATTTTGTCCGTGCACGCTGCAGCAGTCTCTCGTGGCGGTGGCCGCCGTCTGAAGTTCTGTCTCTGCTCCCAGATTGTGTGGTGCCTGAAGTTCCTGGTGATTGATATTGTTCCCTCTCTTGTCCGCTACAGTTGTCTCCGCTTGGTGCTCCATAAGAGGCTTCAAATACCTCCTCAGAAGACACCTGTAGCGAAAAAAGAGGGAACAACATAGAGATGCGCGAAAAACTTTCACATCTTCATGATGTTTAAATTTATTACTTCTTTGCAAGAAATTCTGCAGAAAGGATCCACATATGCCGCTGCATCTACTTCTCAAATTGTATCGTTTTACGACATATAGTTCAGGACATGTGACGCCATGGGGCGTCCAGACGAAGTGTGATGTGGACGCAGACGCACAGCTATAAATAAATACCTGGGCAACGCCGGGTTTCTCCGCTAGTGATTTATAAAACTGAAAGAATACATTCGTGTGAGAGGATAAATAGCTTTTGTATTTGATCTCGAATACAGTCCCTTTAAATTATTAGCGTTTTGTTACATATTATTCATTAACTATCTGTCCGCCCCGGTAGCTGAGTGGTCGGCGCGACAGACCCACACCCCTAAGGGCCTGGGTTCGATTCTCGGTTGGGTCGGAGATTTTGTCCGCTCAGGGACTAGGTGCTGTCCTAATCATCATCATTTCCTCCCCATCGACGCGCAAGTCGCCGAAGTGGCGTCAACTCGAAAGACTTGCACCCTGCGAGCGGTCTACCCCACGGGAGGCCCTCATCACAAGACATTATTATTATTATTAACTATCTTAAATTACAATGTAGTTAATAGATGCCTGGCGAAAATGTTGTCATAAGCACAATGTAGCTAACTCTGGATTTACCCATAAACCAACGATTTTCAAGCTTAGTTGTCGATTTTAATTGTGTCATAGTTTTATAGTTGAAACATCGTTTGATGTTTTTGGTATTACTTCATTCTGTTATTTTATCTCTTCTTTGCTCATGAGTGACGGCGCCAGAACAGGAAATAAAAATGTTTTCATATAAATGCGTAATTTTAACACTTTGCCGTCCGCACGTCTCTTACAAATTTATTCGCTTGGAGCCGGCAGCGCTAAGTCGGATTACTTGGCTTCTCGCCGGCCGCTTGTCACCTTTCCGTTGATGACAAGCTTCAAACACATTGACTTTTGCGCGCTTAATTTTTCGGAAATCCTCTATTTTGCCATATCGTTCCACAAACTCGTATTTTCTTTTCAAGTAACTTCTCTGCAAGTTCTACACTGTTATAATAATTATCCGTGCAGAGGTGACGCCACTTTCCATCAGAAGGTATCAATAGTTCCGTCACTGTTTTTGCTAAAGGCTTTCCAAGGCCGGAATATATCTTGAATGAGGAAATCACACAGCATCCGAATGAGTATGCCGTATTTCGTAGTTTTCGACGGATTGTGAACTTTAAAATTTAACCGTCCACGCCACCGTATCGTTCCGTCATCAATTTTGGAAGAATAGTCAACTACGAACTGCACTTTGACGAGCCGGTTGGCACTATCCAGTTTATTGTTGATGTCAGAAAAATGTAAAAATCATAATATTTGTCTGAATCGGTTGCGGGACATCGTGTTGCGAAATATCGGTGTGTCTATCAACGTATTCGTTGACCAATAATGATTGATCCTTGCTTTTCTTACAATTCTCATAAGGATAGCATGCCCAAACCATTTTCTAAGTTTGGGTCCGTAACGTCGACAAATTTGGCATTTTTTTAAGTACAGTTTCCTTCTATTGCAAATTTGACTGTAGTACGTTTTGGTTTCGTTGCTACTATATTCAAATACATCGTACACAATATGTAACTGTACGATATCCGCGACGCTGTGTGTATCTTTGGAAAATATGTTTGGACCCAGGGATCCTTCAAATTTATTATTGGTCCTCGGTAAATCAAAGTCTGGCCACTATGCACTGTCTTCTCCGTCTGATTCAGCCGAATCAGTTGGCAATCGGAGCGTTCGGCGAATTCTTCTTGGACGTATATCACTGTCTTCCTATGATTTTGCTTCATTTTTATTTTTTTAATATCCAATGTCTTCTGAGAGGTGGCATGAGCCCCCTCTCATACTTCTATCTTACGATATTCGTCTCTAATTGTATGCGGTGAAAAGTTGCTATTCCTTCACACGCCGACTTCCCACGCAGCGTCTCTCGTCACCTGGGTGGTCCGGTGACAGGCGTGCTCCTCTGATCTGGAAAGGGTTAAGCCGACGGGTGTGAGGAAGTCGAGTGAATGCTTTGCAGACGCCGACATTGTCAAAAGACACGCCCGGAGGGGTCTGAAGTAGCGGCTGGGCTAGAGGTTCTGTTACTTCGCAGAATCTTAGCGAAAACACTTTCTGGCGGGCTACCAGCGAGGCGTGGAAATGACTTGTGTACCCAGGCAGTTGTGGCGGGAAAATTCCCGCGCTTTCTGCAAAATAGTAACTGTGATTGGCTTGCTCAGGGCATAGCTCCGTGACGTAGCAAAATCAGCGCAGAAATTGGCGCCAAGAATCTCCATTGGTGGAATGGTAGTGCTCCGGCAATAGAGTGGAATTTTCCGCCGGTTTTCGAGTTGCTGATTGGAGCGTTTAACCACGGCCACTGTCGTGGGGGCGGGAATGTTGTGTGTTTGGCCTGTACGGGTGCTCTAGGTAGTCGGCTCTCGCCTTTCGGTCGAGGACGTCGAAGCAACCAGCCATCGCCTCCGGTACGCCAGATCGTGTTCTGGCAGTTAAGAAGACAGTTTGGTAATGTATGTCCGCAGCACCGGCAGATAGGGATTTTCCTAGGTGATAATCAGAGCTCAGCAGAGCGCGCCTGTTTGTCTTTTTCTAACTTTGTTCTGTCTTGAGTAGCAGCAATTAATGTTGGGTTAGCTGTGTGTCTCTCTTAAGATTTGAGTGGGAAGGAATTGGCTCCACATACCACTTCGTCATAATCCTCACAATCTAGTTTAGGGACAACTTCACATTCACAGCGTTTGTTTGAGTATCCAATTTGAGCCAATTTGATGTATTGTAAATGTTTCATGTGTTTTTGTTTATTATTTTGTGTTTAGTGTTAATAAATCATATTGTTATTTTGGACAGAACTTTCATTCTGTTAATCGGTAGAGCAACCCTATCATTCCTCACTATGTTAATGAAACCTTAGTTTATTTAACTTATTTATCAAATTAAATTATCGCAGGTGCCAAACTCTCTTCTACTCCACTGGCAGGGTTAATTAGAGTCAGTTCGCGTATTTTTTTTAATCCGTGTGCAACAGCAAAAGTCGGAGTTAGAATAGGGGGGGCTTAGAGCATCATTTACATATGTAGATTCTAGAAGAATTTAGTGATAAATACACTGCTAGCCCCGGCACCTCGCACTTCTTCCCAATCGGCCAAGTTGTCCAGAATGTCAGACAAGACGTCTGCGCATTCATCGTAAATAATCCTATAGTCTCTTTCGTCCACCATGATGAAAGGGCACAATTACTTATTAAGAAAATGAAAATAAAAAATAAAAAAACACTTGTTGACGTGTGTAACTTATTGTTACCTAAACAAAACACCAACAGAATGCAAAAGATACTAACGTGCTGTCGCCGGCCATTCCGCGATACTATGCAGACGACACCACTGTATGTCGCCGGCCGTTGACCTCTATTTCGCGCACGACACGACTGTGGTGTCGCCGGACGGCATAGTGTTAATATCCCACAAAGAATAAACAGTCATGAGGAACAGCATATATTGGAACACTTCTTGGGATTAAAGTGAGTTAGGGCCAACAGGTGACTTCAAGCTAATACAGGGAAGAGCATCGCAAACTGTCACGTACTTAATTTGTAGAAAACCTGACATTAGTAGCTTGCAGGTACCTGATATTATTCGGAAACAGGCACAGAACATTCAAAGAAGCAGTTTACGAAAGTGGAATCTTGGGATATTTGCCCGATCTAGTTTCCTTCCCTGCACCCAAAGTGAAGGTAAAGTTAAAGAAATAATGTTGAAGAAATCTTATTAACGAATGGAAGAGGGAGGAAGCTTGATTAACACCATCCTCTGCTACACCCGTCACGGTGACACAAAGAGTTTTGAATGCAAGCGCAAATGGGGATTACGTAACTTCTGGACAAGAGCAAGTAACCACTCTTTGGTGAATGCAACCAAGACCTTCAACATGATTAAATGAGTAGGTGTCCTCATCCGGGTTCTGATCACTTCATCCTTAAATCTTAAGTCAGCAAGATGGTAAGTGTGACGAGCATCTGCCTGCCTGTGAGTATCCCGAAACGGGGAGCATTCTTGCCCTCCCGCCCCTTTGCCTCCCTCTTCCCTGCTCCACTCCCACTGGGGCCGACACCCATGATCGGCTGCCGATGCAAGGGCGCCCCTACAATTTTCAACGCACTTAACTTCTCCTCCACGGCTCAGCCGTCGGCATTCTTCAGAAAACTTGGCTCGCGCCGAATTATCTCAAGTTAATTAAAGGGGAGGGGTTTTGGTAGCGCGAGGGGGCCACCGCTCGCACAGAGGGTCTGCAATTAACTGCCTGTTTACTAATAACGCGCTCTTCCCGCCACCGCCACACGCGGCTCCAACTTTCGTTAATGAATTATTCATAAAAGAAGCTTCAGCTCCTCTAACAAGTTCGCTAAATTTAGAATGCAGATTCCATCTGTGCGGGCCAAGTTATTCCGAGGACAGCACGTCGCCCCGCGTCGAGTCGCGCGGCGTCGCGGAGCCGATGAGTCCGAAAAGTGTCTGCGAGGACCGGCCCGCCGTGCGGCTGACAGCTGCCTGGAGAGAGACGGAGAGAGACCAGGGGCCCGCAGATGATTTCTGCTGCCCCTGCTCCAAACTCGCATTTTAATAATTTGCCAGACATGAGAAGCGGCTCTCGATTTGAATTTTGCAAGACTTGTTAGCACCTTACCTCGCTGGCCCCTTTGGAAAATTCCTGCAACTGCACAGATATTCTCCAACGGAATTTTCCCAAGGGCTCTGATACGTTGGGGGCTCTACTGGAGTCAACATAACATCCAAGGTCGTCGCGTTCAAATGTATCAGCTTCAGCTGGCTGTTATCATTGTGACATTTTACGGTCCATTAAAAATTAATACGTGAACGAGCCTTCACAGTTAAAAACCAAAAGCGAATGAAAATCACTAATTGAAAACAGATGCCAGAAAGATATCTCACACACTCCTGCATTCTACAAACGTCAAAGTTTGTCGCCTGGGCTCTAACTAATGTTTTTACTGACAATAACGATTTCACCATTCGCCAGTGCCACCTGCGACATCTTTGGTGAGTGCATTCGTAAACACCAAGTTTGGCACAATTTTCTAGTTTTAGGGAAGTATTACGGTCTTTTATAAAGATTACAAATAATTCTTTCATATTTTGCATATGACATAAACCGAGTGAACCAAAACACCGCCACAAACTTTCAGAGGTTTCTGAGAATTTTTGTGTAAGGGAGAAGTCTCCAAAGGCTAATTAGAGAGTTAATGCACTTCGTTTGTTTCTTGCCCACAATTAGCTTTGTATCTCTGTTGCACTGAAAATAGTACACACAAGCGCAAATATCGATAGCATGCGCTATGTGTCTTGCTCCCGTTCGATCAGGGTACTTGCTGCTGATAACAGTAATGCTCTCGTTACATCGTTGCCCTCAAGTTTGCATCTGTCTAGGATTTTGTTTGCTGGCAGTGCTAATCGTGCGCTAACGGTGATACACAGCACCACTGTGGATAGGTTTACTGATGAAGGGTTGGCTGATATGCCAATATCGTGTCCACTGAATGCAATGGAAGAGCGACACAACTAAACTATGCTGAGTTGTACCCGCACCGACGTTAACCACGTCACAGAACTTCCACGTCTTTAACAAGGTGCCTTCGCAAAACTGAATCCTTCCGTATCAGAACGAAAGCTTGGCTCTGTGAACCCATATCACCCACAGAAAGTGCAGTCATTCACAAGCTGCGACAACGTCGCGAAAAATCAAAAAAATGGTTCAAATAGCTCTGAGCAGTATGGGACTCAACTTCTGAGGTCATTAGTCCCCTAGGACTTAGAACTAGTGAAACCTATCTAACCTAAGGACATCACACACATCAATGCCCGAGGCAGGATTCGAACCTGCGACCGTAGCAGTCGCGCGGTTCCGGACTGAGCGCCGCGAAAAAACACAGTGACCCGTATATGTAATAAGTTTCCTTTAATTTACGTCTATGGTCAGAAACGTTTTGTCAACAGATTACCAGTTTCGGTCTTTATAAGCTTATTACAGACTTCAACTATTGTATCCCCCTTTATTTTCGCTGTTTCAATTAATTATTGAAAACTAGTGTTTGCCGACATTAGCGACATCTGGTGAACTTACAACACAAACATCTTGTGGCTATTGTAAGGCAGCTTGTTTTAAACAGTAGTACTACTGACAACATGACTCGTGCATGTGATGGTATTTATATGTATTTGACGATGCTGCTGCTGATTCCGCATTTAACATTCGACGATGCCATTATGGCTGCAGTACATTAGGACTTTGTTTTCATGAAACAGGTATCTAAATTTTGTCAGTACTGGTTTTCATTATGGTCTGTGTATAGTTCTTAAGCTGTATACAGGGTGTTACAAAAAGGTACGACCAAACTTTCAGGAAACATTCCTCATACACAAAGAAAGAAAATATGTTATGTGGACATGTGTCCGGAAACGCTTACTTTCCATGTTAGAGTTCTTTTTATTACTTCTCTTCAAATCACATTAATAATGGAATGGAAACACACTGCAACAAACGTACGAGCGTTGCTTCAAACACTTTGTTACAGGAAATGTTCAAAATGTCCTCCGTTAGCGAGGATACATGCATCCACCCTCCGTCGCATGGAATCCCTGATGCGCTGATGCAGCCCTGGAAAATGGCGTATTTTATCACAGCCGTCCACAATACAAGCACGAAGAGTCTCTACATTTGGTACCGGTGTTGCGTAGACAAGAGCTTTTAAATGCCCCCATAAATGAAAGTCAAGAGGGTTGAGATCAGGAGAGGGTGGAGGCCACGGAATTGGTCCGCCTTTACCAATCCATTACTCACCGAATCTGTTGTTGAGAAGCGCACGAACACTTCGACTGAAATGTGCAGGAGCTCCATCGTGCATGAACCACATGTTGTGTCGTACTTGTAAGGCACATGTTCTAGCAGCACAGGTAGAGTATCCCGTATGAAATCATGATAACGTGCTCCATTGAGCGTAGGTGGACGAAACTAAAATGAGCTCTAACATGGAAATTAAGCGTTTCCGGACACATGTCCACATAACATATTTTCTTTATTTGTGTGTGAGGAATGTTTCCTGAAAGTTTGGGCGTACCTTTTTGTAACACCCTGTATAGTTGGCGAGTGTATTTACGTTTTTCCCATTTTTGCTGCAGATCTGATGATGGTCATTAAAGACTGAAACTGGTAATCTGTTAACAAAAAGTTTGTGACCATAGACGTAAATTAAAGGAAACTTGGTGCAATCATTGCCGCCAGTGAACATCCCACTTCGAGTTCCGTTGGCAGATTGGTTCCTATAGTAGCGCCCTACCTTTGTGTGTTATGTGTATATTTTCTTCTCGTTTACTCGTTTCAGTACACTTTTCAAGTACAATTGGTTTCATTTCGAAATCTGCCCATCGTTCCGCCTATTTAACTTCGTGCCAGAGTGATACTTAAGCCAATGTATACTCTGAACTGTCAAAACTAACTTTAGTATAATATCTCCAGTGTCTAGATGGCTGTATGGACAACTTCCGAAATCCAACAATTTTTTTAAAAAAATACAACAGTGTACAGAAAATCCCAATTTTCCTGCTTTAAAGACGATGCCCCGTTTACAAGAGAGGGCTTGTTCAAAAAAAATGGTTCAAATGGCTCTGAGCACTATGGGACTCAACGGCTGAGGTCATAAGTCCCCTAGAACTTAGAACTACTTAAACCTAACTAACCTAAGGACAACACACACATCCATGCCCGAGGCAGGATTCGAACCTGCGACCGTAGCGGTCGCGCGGTTCCAGACTGTAGCGCCAGAACCGCTCAGCCACCAGCGGCCGGCAGGGCTTGTTCAACAGGAGGATTAGCCATGCGCGAGATGACAAAAGTTCACACGCACTGCTGTGTCGATCCGGTCAGTAGAAGTTTTCTGTTACTGTATGGGCTGGCATTGCCAGCTGTTTTGTGATTGGACCTTATCTATTTCCTGAGACATTGAATGGTGTCGTATACAAAACGTTCCTTCAACATGTTCCTCCATAGTTCCCAGAAGTTTTGCCGCTGAAAATTCGTCAGCTTATGCTGTTTCACCATGATGGTGTGCTCGCACACTTTGCAATAGATGTTAGAAACCACACTGAAGTAGAGTTTAGACGGCAGTGGATTCATCAAATGGCTCCTGTTACGTGGCCAGCTCGAGCTACAGACGTCACCTCAAGGTTCTTCTTCTGGGGCCAAGTGAAGAGTCTAGTTTAGAGGACTCGCCTCGATACTCCTACGGACTTGTTTGCCCAGATTATCGCAGCAGCGGAAATAGGAAGCCAAACTCGTGGAATTCTTGGGCGTGTAAGACAGTCGATCGAGCTTCGTCCTGCTCTCTGCCGTGATCGTCGTGGTCAAAATTTTGAAGAGTATCTCAATTTTTTTGCATGCCGTGCTGTACACTGACTGAACACACTGTGATAAAAGCGGGGCCGACGTGTTTAGTCTGAACGTTGGCGCGTTTCTCTGTGTTGTGAATTATACGTTTCGGATATTGCCTATTAGAGGCTTCTTCGTTGTGGCGAAAGTATTGGACCGTTATACCGATGTACTCAGAACGTATTCTTGAACAGTCTCTGAAAGTTTTTCAGTGAATTTCTGGTTCATTCTGTATACACACGTCTAAGAAAAGGATAATAACCGTTAAGGAATGGAACACTTCATAGGGTGGAAAGAAGTGTTATGAATAAGTTTAGAAAATTTAATTTCATGTTAACGTTTTTTTGCCACCCGTCGATATTTCTAAGGTGGAATTGCTCTTTAAGCAATTCCTGTTTCTGCGGCTGACATTTGGGCATGGCACAGTAATCGAAATCCCAATCGTGAATAAAACATATTCACTGATGGCCATTAGAAAAATATTGTCATTTCTAAGACAGTGCAGTATTTTGGACGCATTTAAACAGAAGATAAATTCCCCATTTCTTACAATTATGTTAGCGATTACGATTAAGCAATGCCAAATGTTTCATCAGAAGACGCCCAACAAATCGCCGTCGAAAGTACCATACTATAATTCTAAAAAATACTCATAAAAGTAACAACACCGTTAAACCTCCTGCCAGATAAAACTGTACTGAAACTCGAATTTGGAATTTTGACTTTGCTGACAATACTCTCACTGAACTATTTTCTGCCTATTGCACAAGCGTGTCAACGTTCGCTGTGCACTCTTTCTCACTAAAGAGCCAGTTTTTCTCATTTCGTGTGCGATACCGCTTGGCGAATAAGACCAGCTCTTCTCCAGAATTAAAATCCTCTTGAAAACTATATCCGTCATACAGTGCAACACTATGAATGAGCAACTAAATATTTTTACTCTGTCCATTCAATGAGTTTTTCATATTTTATTTAAAATAAAACAATTCCCACAGCCGGCCGCTGTGGTCGAGCGGTTCTAGGCGCTTTTGTCCGGAACCGAGCTGCTGCTACGGTCGCAGGTTCGAATCCTGCTTCTGGCATGGATGTGTGTGATGTCCTTAGGTTAGTTAGGTTTAAATAGTTCTACGTCTATGGGACTGATGACTTCACATGTTAATTCCCATAGTGCTTAGAGCCATTTGAACCTTTCTCATATCTTAAAAAGTCAAATGTTTAAGGAACCAAAGAAGTATATCTTGGCCATTGCCCGTCGACTGAACTGAGAGGTAATTTAACATGTTACATAAGGACTTTCTTAGTTTAATTTGTGTTGCTGAGTGTTTAAGAAATAAGAAAGGTGCTCAATCATAGATGTTACGTGGAAATATCTCCTTCTTCGACACATCGCCGTGCTCAAGACGAATGGTCTCGTTTCCTTTATTCGTCGAAATGGGTGATGGATAAGTAGTTCTGAAATTTTTTATAACATTTATGGGTGAATCTCTTTCTGATTTCACAGTGTCGATTGTACCAGTGAAATGTAAAAGCCGGCATCATGAGATTAATACTGTCAAGAACAACAGCATATGAAATCTTTAATTATGCAAAAACTACATCTGTTTCAGCAGTACAAAAGAGTCACGAATCTGACTGGAGAATCAACACTATACCGACAACTTGTGTCGGCTTGTGTTACAAATGACGAACTATATTCTTGCCATGTTCCAAACTTTGATTTTTATGAATTAGTTGATACTTTGATCGACCTACAGTCCGACCTTGAAAAAGTAGGTGCCACCCCTTCAGTTGATAATTGTTTTAATTGGAACAGCGCTGTGTCACTGGTCCGGGTCACAAATGATGGTCAAGGACCGCAGACAGAGCAAACCCGGATGGCTGCCGGTTGTTGACTGGGCAAACACCGGGAGCTGCAGCCACTCCGCAACCTGCAGCGTGCAGCGTCAGACGGAGGGCGGACAGGGGGAGAGCAGCTGCGGTCACGGAGACAGCGGATTGGAAGGACGGATGGAATTACAATGCCGTCTATGACCTATGTCAACGATGCTGTGTTCTAACGTTGTCCGGATGCAAGATCCTGCCGTAGATAGCTGCGATTACTTCACGATATCTTTACATTAGAATAAATCCATCTATGAAACGGAAGCTCTCAGAAGATTGATTGGATCCAATTCCCAAGGTTAGACTATCCTGCACGAACCTTATCGTCTGTGAGTAATCACTGCATCTCACAGCCTTTAAGTCTGCTTTAAGTAACCATGCCTTGGTCTCACTC
Source organism: Schistocerca nitens (assembly GCF_023898315.1). Classification (NCBI taxonomy): domain Eukaryota; kingdom Metazoa; phylum Arthropoda; class Insecta; order Orthoptera; family Acrididae; genus Schistocerca; species Schistocerca nitens. Next base: position 313,105,493 of record NC_064621.1, on the reverse strand, counting down.
CATATTTTGTGCACACCACAATTCCCTTCTTTACCAAACTGACGATTGCTCGGTGCCTCAGGATGTGTCCTACCAATCGATCACCTCTTTTAGTAAATGTGTCTCTTCAGTTCTGTTTAGTATTTGGCTGAACTGCTTTCCTTCCATATTTCCTGGTATACAAGGCTATAGTCGACTCTAATACCTTAAGAAAGCACTTCTTAACTCTTAAATTTAGATCAAATGTTAACTTCGATTTTTCAAAGTGCTTTTTTTTTCCTACTGCCAGTCTGAATTTTATATCCTCTCTACTTCCGCCATCATCAGTAAGTTTGCTACCTAAACAGCAATACTCATCTACTACTTTAACTTATAATATGAGTAAATAGTCTCGGAAACATGGTTGCTGACAAATAAATCATGTAAAGCAGAATCAGTATACAATCCCAATCGTCAAGATAATGGTATTGGATTGGTCAAGGGAAATATCAGTAACGTGATGACCAGCATCATCACTGCACTCCATAGTAGAGATTCTTCTGAGATCCAAACAAAATACACCACTGGCCATTAAAATTGCTACACCAAGAAGACATGAAGACGATTAACGGGTATTCATTGGAGAAATATATTATACAAGAACTGACATGTGATTACATGTTCACGCAATTTGGGTGCGTAGATCCTGAGAAATCAGTACCCAGAACAACCACCTCTGGCCGTAATAACGGCCTTGATACGCCTGGGCATTGAGTCAAATAGAGCTTGCTTGGCGTGTACAGGTACAGCTGCCCATGCGGCTTCAACACGCTACCACAGTTCACCTAGAGTAGTGACTGGCGTATTCTGATGAGCCACTTGCTCGGCCGCCATTGACCAGACATTTTCAGTTGGTGAGAGATCTTGAGAATGTGCTGGCTAGGGCAGCAGTTGAACATTTACTCTATCCAGAAAGGCCCGTACAGGACCTGCAACATGCGGTCGTGTATTATCCTGCTGAAATGTAGGGTTTCACAGGAATCGAATGAAGGGTAGAGCCACGGGTCGTAACACATCTGAAATGTAACGTCCACTGTTCAAAGTGCCGTCAATGCGAACAAGAGGTGGCCGAGACGTGTAACCAATGGCACCCTATACCATCAAGCCGGCTGATATGCCAGTATGGCGATGACGAATACACGCTTCCAATGTGCGTTCACCGCGATGTCGCCAAACACGGATGCAACCATCATGATGCTGTAAACAGAACCTGGATTCATCGGAATAAATGGCGTTTTGCCATTCGTGCACCCAGGTTCGTCGTTGAGTGCACCATCGCAGGCGCTCCTGAGTGTAATGCAGCGTCAAGGTTAACCGCAGCCATGGTCTCTGAGCTGATAGACCTTGCTGCTGCAAACGTCGTCGAACTGTTCGTGCAGATGGTTGTTGTCTTGCAAACGTCCTTCCCGGGTTCGATTCCCGGCGGGGTCAGGGATTTTCTCTGCCTCGTGATGACTGGGTGTTGTGTGATGTCCTTAGGTTAGTTAGGTGTAACTAGTTCTAAGTTCTAGGGGACTGATGACTATAGATGTTAAGTCCCATAGCGCTCAGAGCCATTTGAACCATTTTGCAAACGTCTCCATCTGTTGACTCAGGGATCGAGACATAGCTGCACGATCTGTTACAGCCATGCGGATAAGATGCCTCTCATCTCGACTGATAGTGATTCGAGGCCGTTGGGATCCAGCACGGCAGTCCGTATTACCCTCCTGAACCCTCCGATTCTACATTCTGCTAACAGTCATTGGATCTCGACCAACGCGAGCAGCAGTGTCGCAATACGATAAAGCGCAATCGCGATAGGCTACAATGCGACCTTTATCAAAGTCGGAAACGTGATGGTACGCATCTCCTCCTCACATAAGGCATCACAACAACGTTTTACCAGGCAAGGCAGGTCAACTGCCGTTTGTGTATGAGAAATCATTTTTAAACTTTCCTCATGTCAGCACGTTGTAGGTGTCGCCTCCGGCGCAAGCCTTGTGTGAATGCTCTGAAAAGCTAATCATTTGCATATCACAGCATCTTCTTCCTGTCGGTTGAATTTCGCATCTGTAACAAGTAATCTTCGTGGTGTAGCAGTCTTAATGGCCAGTAGTGTATTTAGTCACTAATGTTGAAGTATGAATACCAGTGGTAAATTGCTCCAATATCATGAACAGAGGTAGGAGCCAGCCGTTGTGGCCGAGCGGTTCTAGGTGCTTCAGTCCGGAACCGCGCTGCTGCTACGGCCGCAGGTTGAAATCTGCCTGGGCATGGATGTGTGTGAAGCCCTTAGGTTAGTTAGGTTTAAGTAGTTCTAAGTCTAGGGGACTGATGACCTAAGATGTTAAGTCCCATAGTGCTTAGAGACATTTGAACCATTTGAACAGCGGTAGGAGACTGGATAATGGAAGGTACAAGAAAGTAGCAAAGGTAAGGTAGTGGAACATGACCATTTCTACCTATGTCAACATCGAGTAATCTATCTGATCAGAAAAATTTCATTATCTTAATGAAATTACAGACTGGATGAAGCAACAATGCTTTACATCAAAGTGAATAGGCAAAAGTGGAAGTGAACCCAGAATAAGACATCAGTAAGTGTGGTACCAGGCTGCCAATTAGACACAGAATAACCAAACATTACAGGGAATATCACATGTTCACAAAATTACACTGTGGTTCTCAGTGGCCTTGTATCTGCAATATTGAGACATAATTACTTAAGAAAACCTGACAAGTAAAATCAAGAATTAAACTGCACCAGCTGGACTTGTACTCAGTATGCATGTAAATCTTAATAACTAAAACAATTGTAGAGAAAGTATCTATCAGAAGCTCCAGGCGGACTTTCTACATACATAAATGCTTTTATTAGTAGCTATAAAACGAATGGAGCTAGAAGTGGCCTAGTTTTACGTGAAGTAATCACTGACCTTAATAACTAAAAAATGACAAAATCTTCATTGAGGCTCACAGTGGCCTGTTTTTACATGAAATAAATGCTGATCTTAATAGCAAATATCTGGCTCACGGTAACCTAGTTTTACGTAGCATAAACATCAAAACTGAGAAAGTATCCTGAAATATCATTTACCTATAACTTTATATGGCACTCAGAAACCTATGCAAAATTCATAATGAGAATACGTATCTCGACATGGCTTTTACAAGAACAAAGTGCATAATTAGCAGTATTATATAAAAGTACGGCTCCATATGCCCTGTATGAGTACATATTAGACAAATAAAATCATAGAATGAAGGTATGGTATCATGTTGGTAAAGACACAATATTTATAGGTTGCGTAGCACCGTCGGGACTTCTTACAACTATTAAATGATCTATTCCTCTAACAATGTTGTAAGTAGGCTGTTTAGGTTTTTTTATTGGTAACGCCACCTCTGTATGAAAATCACTGGCTGTGCTGTGTGCAGTCTGTGGCTGCTTTGCATTGTTGTAATACTCGCCATTGTAGTGTTAGGCAGCTGGCTGTGAACAGCGCGTAGCGTTGCGCAGTTGGAGGTGAGCCGCCAGCAGTGGTGGATGTAAGGAGAGAGATGGCGGAGTTTTGTAATTTGTCATGAACTGCTATATATATTATGACTATTAAGGTAAATACATTGTTTGTTCTCTATTAATATCTTTCATTTTCTAACTATCCCTATCAGTAGTTAGTGCCTTCCATAGTTTGAATCTTTTATTTAGCTGGCAGTAGTGGCGCTCGCTGTCTTGCAGTAGTGCGAGTAACCAAGATTTTTGTGAGGTAAGTGATTTGTGAAAGGTATAGTTTAATGTTAGTCAGGGCCATTCTTTTGTAGGGATTTTTTTGAAAGTCAGATTGCGTTGCGCTAAAAATACTGTGTGGCAGGTTAAGCTCAGTCTTATGTACAATTGTTCAAAAAGGGGACGTTTCATATGTCGACCCTTAGCCGAGGATACCTCACTGAAATCTTCTGATTTTTTTTCTTGTAGTTTGTATAATTAGTGTAGCTATTGTTTATTGCTAGCGCGTAATTGTAGAGAGAATCTCCTTTGTAGCTGCAGTCTTTCATTGTTGTACAGTAAAACAGTTGTGGCATGCATGTAGATTTGCAGCAAGTATTTCGCAGCTGCGCTTGCAATTAACTAGATATTATTTTCAGTGCTATGTTAATGTGTTACCCTATTTTTGCTCTTCAAATTGTGTTTTTCTGTGTTGTCGTGTGAAATACTGTGACAATAATGGCGTGTGAAAAACGTAATACTAGGCTCCAAAGTAAACTGAGAAATGACAGTGAAAACGAAAGCAGTGTGTTAGCGCCACCGAGTAATGAATTAACTGATGTTCAAAGTAGTAATTTGGTAATTGTGCATAGGGAAATGGAGCGGGCGGCAAACAATGGCGTGGACAGTGAAACAATTAGTGAAGAGGGAAGCATTATCGATCGATCGGTCAGCAACAGCTCGCCTCAGGAATCGCGAATGACAGGACACAATTTTGCAAATATTGTAGACTCAGGTTTTGGGTTCTCACCGTTTTCTCAAATGAGTCAAGACACATTTTCCGCTTGTCAAAATGTGAATGTTGCCGGTGCAAATTCACTGCCGAAAAGCACTGAGGAACATGTTTCAGACACCAGTGCATTGTTATTACAATTAATGCAACAAATGGGACAAAAACTTGAAAAATTAGACACAATGGAACAAAATCAGAGACAAACACAGCAAAAGCTTCAAAAGTTAGACACAGTGGAGCAAAATCTTAAAAAGTTAGACACAATGGAACAACACCAGAGACAAACACAGCAACAATTAGACGCAATGGAACAAAAGCTTCAAAAGTTAGACTCAGTGGAAAATAAGCTTGATCAAACACGTGAAGATTTAACTACTGAGTTACATAACATCGAATCGAAATGTCAAAAAGTCTGTAATGACGTAAAAACACAAATTTGTGAGCATTTTCAACCTATTTTTTCGCGGCATGAAAATGCATTACAGAATCACGAAGCAGACATAAAAGAACTGCAAAACATTGTTCATGAAAATCACGACACCTTGCAAGCTAAAACTGACTCAGTTGCATCTACCGATTCGGTTACGCAACTTGCAAAAACTCAGGAAAATTTAAAGGACACAGTAAATACTCTGAAAATTGGTTCAGAAAAACACACTGAGGAAATAAGTACACTATCGGAGAAAGTAGCCGAACTTTCGGATCAGTTCACTAACTTATCTACTAAGGTAGATGATGATCTCAATGACACAAGACCGGTAGTCTTTAATGACACAGAAGAGTGCGAACAAATTAGGAAATTCAAACAAAATCAGAATCAAATAAATACGCAACACCAAAAAGAAATCCGGGAAGTACAAGATCAGCTGACACAGGTAATACAAGAGTTACGTATTTCAGAGGACAGTCGCGCCCCAATACGCGAAGAGGGACATAGAAATACGGAAAAGCCACAAAATAATAACACAGGGCATTTCGGAAACTATGAAAGAAATTGGCAAGGTGCGCCGAATTTTGAAATGGAACCGCCGAAACGACGTAACAATGACCGATATGCTATTCGCCGACACGATGATTTTGACTATAAGCTGTTCATTAGTACACGTAAATTCAAAACGTTTAAGAATTCTGCCAACGACATTCATCCACAAGCGTGGCTCCATCAATTCTCTCATTGTTTTCCTCCCAACTGGTCATTAGAGCACAGATTAGAATTTATGTGTGGCTATTTAGAGAATGAACCAGCTGTAAGAATGCGATCAGCCATTCACGATTGCCACAGCGAAGGAGAATTTTATCATGCTTTCCTCTCAGCATATTGGTCTCAAGCTACACAAGACCGAGTAAAACATAGCATCATAATGATGAAACATTTCGAACAATCCGAATTTTCCAGTCTTGTGAAATATTTTGAAGACATGTTGCACAAGAATCAGTACCTGTCAAACCCATACAGCCCCTCAGAACTCATCCGCATTTGCTTAATCAAATTACCTGAACATTTACGACACATTAATTTGGCAGGACTTTGCAAAGACGACATTGAAGCATTTCAAGGACTCTTACAAGAATTAGAAATTGACACTAACAATCGCGGAACGCGAAAACAGGAACACAACAATTACAGGTCACATCCGTCGCAATTCCGCGATGAAAGAAATAATAACTGGACACGACAAGGCTATTCTCACAACACAAATCGTGACCAAAACAGACACCATGCGTATGACAACCGTTGGCAGAATAATAGTAACAGAGAAAGATCGCTTTTCCATAGTAATGAATGTGACAGAGACAACCATAGAAACAGACAATATGGGAACCAAAATAATTATTATCAAGAGAGACAGAATAACTTTAGACGCAACAGTCCAGCGCGCAGTTACGTTTCAGGGAGAAATTCTCCACCTCGTGACCGACAAGAAAGAAACTATGGAATCTACCGACATGACGACAGACGATATGATCGTAACAACAGACCTGAAATGCATCAGAACTGGCGGGATTTAAACAGGGCAGGGCCTTCTCGGCAAGGTGAATTTGTAGAAGTTAGGTCTCCTAATCCCAATAACGACGCACGCCAACAAAGGGACAGACAATGACCCGCACTGCAGGCAGCCGCATGCGCCGGCTGGCTCAGAGAAAAATAACATAGACGCTAACCTTGAGAAAAATTCCAGTATTCTTTACCGACATATACTGCATGATAATTGCGTTCAAGTTGAAAATCTGAGTACTATGAAGAGTAAAAGATTGCACCTCATTTCACATATAAAACCGCTTATTGAGAGATAATCTGCTTTTTAACTTAGTCTTTACCAAAACTTTTCACTTCACATTTCTAGTATGCTTTGTCAGACTTAAGAAACTGTTACAGAAATTACGAATGCATTGTTATAGTGAACAGACGACACAGTGTTATTGTGTGTGTACATTCTTGCTTGTTAGTTGCATGATTATGTAACGACTACAAGGCTTACATACTTAGAACATTTACCAGTACTGCTAATGAGATTTTAATGCAACATTTTGGTTTACTTGAAAATACATTCTGGAGTTTGTGTGACAGCTACACGACTATATCACGACGCTACTAATGTGTGACACAATTTACCTTGTTGCTTTTGCGGTGTATCTGTTTTATATCTGCACAGTTTTTCTGAATTCTTCTGGAAAGTAAAACATATTTTAGTAGTAACTTTTGTAGTATAGCTACAATGAGACAGGGTTTTCCGTAGCACAACAATACGTTACAGTACAGTACTTTCTTCATCACAACAATAAGCGTAATAACTACGATATCTATACACAAAGCATTTCACTTTTGTTTATCATGAGGTAAGTACATTGACTTCTGCAGAACTTAGCTTTCGGAGGACGATAAATACGAGACTTCCACAGAGATTATCTTACAACATGATGCACAGTTTAGCGCTACAGTACACGTATTTGAGTGATTAATTTCGCACTTAAAACATTTATTTTTTTAAAGATATTTGAAGTGCAATGATACAAGGGTTTTCCGTGATACATTTCATTCCATTGCTGTAATCTGTAACACCTGAGGGTATAATTACATTAATCCTCAGGGGGGTACACGCCTACTTTGTGTACCATGTGTTTGGCAAGCACAAGGAGCCCTAGCTATTTGCTTATACAACTTTACACTTCGGTACCATATTTCTCTAACACATAAATTACACAGCTATCTGATCATTTCACTGAGAGAGACAAACATTTTTTTTTACTACATCAGAGACTCATGCTTACGCAATTACACAGTTGGATAACTTCACACTTATGAAATTGTATTTTGTCTGTACTTTGTGAACTGTTCGTAATTTTTCGGAACCGTTGTGATGCTATGAGAGCTTTGAATGATGTATTTGGTATGGGATCATGATTTTTAAAGTACGTTTGAGGTAGATGACACTATTGAAATGAGCAGAGAATTTTTTAGGTTTTGAAATTATTGTAGAAAGCTACGACGTTTTTGAGATTTGACTGAGGTGTTATGAAGTTATTATTACGACGACGATGTGTATTATGCTGCTGAGGTATGTTTATGATTAATAAGCTGATGCTATATGAGTTATTTGATTATGCTACGTATGTTATGATGAAATATTGAAGAAGTGTCGACGAATAAGGTAAGAAATAATGAGTAGTGGTTAGGGACGCTGATTTGTGAAAAAGGTTGTTGGTAACCAAGAATCGTACTTTAAGAGTTATGAAATGTGTGTAAATGCATGAATGTATCACAATGCCAACAAAAACGTTTTGAACACTGTTATATTCATAGGATTTTGTATCTACACATTTGCAACGAAATTTCTCGACCTCTGAAATTTTTTATATGGAACTGCCACTGTAGCAGAAACTGCTGTCGTAAATATTTCCGCAAGAAAGTTAAGTGACCACCTGCTTGTAATGCGTTGTGGGCACCCAGATGCGCGACAGTCGCCTGGAAAGAAGTCATTAGTGTGTGCCAGAGGCGCAGGTGGAGAAGAAAAAAAAAGGGAGGCCATTATCCTCGCTATTGACGTTCCCTTGTAGAGAGCATCGCAAAAACGACACGGCCGAACTTGAAAACATATGATTACACTGTGCAGCCTTTAATTTATGATATTTACTAAAATGCCTAATGAAATGATGAGAAACATTTTACGGCTATTGTCTTGCTAATTGCGAGAAATGCCATATGGCTTGCTTTATGTATTTATTAACTCATTTTGTTTAATATCTAGTTTCTAGCTGCACTGCAGCATTGGTAAAAATAAAATTTTATAGATGTATTAATATAAATATTTTCTGTCAACCGATCGAGTAAATAATAATTTTTTTCAGAAAAATGAGGGAGCACAAAAAGACATTTACCTTCACAGGAACTGCATTCATAATTTTCTTTTCATGTACTTGGTAATTTCTTTTCTAGAATAAATTGTGATGCATCACTCTAGTGTTAAGATGTGACATAGGTATTAGACATGGCCAATTTTAGTGTAATATTTTTTTCTGCTTGAGGTCTAGGCATAGTGTTACTGAATTTAACTTTGTATTATTCTTTTAAGCCAGTTTTACTACTGATTTATTTTTCTTGTTTGCTGCTCATTGCGTTATATTAGTTGTAATATTGCTGCTTGCTTTGCGAATTTGAATATTTTGTCATTGCTGTTTGTGTTAATTGTTTTGTGCTGCTGCATTGCCTCGTCCCTTAGTTTAGCATCTGAGCTCAGTAGATTTAAGTTAGCTTAAGACGGGGTAGCCTATAAGAGAATGAGTTGCGATGAATTTGAAGAAATGCACTGAGAGGCTATACGAGAAAAGTACAGAAAGCAGGTATAGATAGGACTTTTGGAAATAATGAAGAACGAAGGGAGATCTCCGAGCAGTAAGAAAGTTTTGTTTGCAAAATACTGCAGTACAACAAACCCTGTCTTTTCCTTGTGTTATCCCACTATATGTTTGTGTACCCTTGTGTATTTGTTTTCTTCCTGTCTCTTTGTAGTTTCATAGAATTTTTTCTTCTTCTAATACTAAGCTACATTCACTATGATGAGGAATACTGTTATCCTCAAATATAATATGTGATTTACTTTGTAAATATGTTTAGACAATATTTATTCTGTTTTTTTTAATGCTCATGTGTGAAATTAATGTTTCGAAACTATTCTCATTATTTTATGTATTTACTTATTTCATAATTCCTGTAACACTGATGTATATGTTTATTTCGATTCTTTTGTAAAGCCTGTACTACAAATGTTATCTGTATTGTTATGTTCTTTAATGATGTATTTTGTACCTTTGTAATTCTATTCTTATGTTATAAAATTGTAATTGACACCAGTTCATCATATTATTAACTTGTAAGTTACATTTCACTGCACACGTTTCTGTTGGTCATAGTATATGGACAATATGTGAGAAGGAGGGACTGTTAGTGTTTGTATGTGTGTTAATAATTCAGCAAGGGACCGGATAACAGCATTGCTGGTTCTAAGGACAATTCCAAAAACTTTGTGAGTGCACAAGTGGTGGTTATGGACTTGCTATATTATCTGCAAGACTCTTCAATGGTGATTGTGCACCTGCACAGTCACAACAGATGGCTGCTGGCCATCTCTACAAGGACTGCAGTGGGTCTGCACCTCTGGTGGCCCACCAATACGGTAATCTCTACCAGGACTACAGTGGGTCTGCTCTGTGATGACCTACCCTCTAATACTCTTCAAAACTTCGAGTGACTCGGCTGTGGGTTTGCTCTGTTGTGGCCCATGACCTGTCTGCATGTCGAGAGTCAGCACTGTCTTTCCGTTGGAAGGACAACACTACTTCTTCAAGACTGCATGGAAATCCACTACTTCTGTGTGCAATTTCTTTTACTAATGAGACTTTGTGAAAAAAAACTGTAATTACTATTATGATGAATGATCAGGACTATCTTTATGGACTGTGAGAAAATTTTAGCTTTTGACCAACATTGTATCAATAAGTGTGTGCATTTGATTTCTTTGTTATTGTAATTACGATTATGAAAAATTTTAACAAATATGTATTGCCCAGTGCCCAAAACAATTTGTAAAATTTTTTGTGGGGAGCATGGGGGCTATGTAAGTAGGCTGTTTAGGTTTTATTATTGGTAACGCCACCTCTGTATGAAAATCACTGGCTGTGCTGTGGGCAGTCTGTGGCTGCTTTGCATTGTTGTAATACTCGCCATTGTAGTGTTAGGCAGCTGGCTGTGAACAGCGCGTAGCGTTGCACAGTTGGAGGTGAGCCGCCAGCAGTGGTGGATGTGGGGAGAGAGATGGCGGAGTTTTGTAATTTGTCATGAACTGCTATATATATTATGACTATTAAGGTAAATACATTGTTTGTTCTCTATTAATATCTTTCATTTGCTAACTATCCCTATCAGTAGTTAGTGCCTTCCATAGTTTGAATCTTTTATTTAGCTGGTAGTAGTGGCGCTAGCTGTCTTGCAGTAGTGTGAGTAACCAAGATTTTTGTGAGGTAAGTGATTTGTGAAAGGTGTAGTTTAATGTTAGCCAGGGCCATTCTTTTGTAGGGATTTTTTTGAAAGTCAGATTGCGTTGCGCTAAAAATACTGTGTATCAGGTTAAGCACAGTCTTATGTACAATTGTTCAAAAAGGGGACGTTTCAATGTGAAGATCTACTGGGAGGGATATGGGAATGATTGATAAGAGCAGTTCACACTATATGTGAAGAAAATGATTAAGCCAATCGTCATTCATCTTGAGTCAAGAGCTGCTATGGCCAAAGCATAGAAAAACGTGATAAGAGTACATGCAAGCATAAAGACAGGAGTACTAAGTGCAATACTGGCTCAATAAATGTAACATATCACAGTAAACCATGAGATAAATATTCAAAGATGCCAACGAATTGCAGAAATAGTGGAACCTGGAAATGAGATTATGAACCTGGAAAAAAAAAACGGTCATACATGCTAACATAAGAAGGCAGTATCATATGCAACCTCATAAGGAATCGTGAAAAAAAATGTTTTAGTTGCAAAGCTTCTTTTATAATCTTCCACAAACACCTTTATTTATGTGGCACAAGGTAAGACAGATTATCCTAGAAAGGACACAACATGCACAAAATACATATTAACATCATACAATGTCATTATAGAAATATCATCAATATGTCTATATAATCCTCATTATTGGAGTGCAGTTCAGGCCATGAACAGTCATTGAACACCAATATTCCATAATTATTCCATAAAATTTGTGCAGCTCAAGGCATGAACACTCATCTAACAATAGTCCTATACCTAACATAAAATGCAGAGAAAAAATATCCTTAATCTGAGTCTTAATAGGCAATCTGCCTAATTTATCTAGTACACCAATAGATAAATGATTATAAAAACCTGCCAGGAAAGAGTGTGAGTAGTGTCAATGGTTTTTAGTATTGCATGTAAGATGCTTACGTCATATTTTCTATGTAATGCATTTCTTGGACATCTTTATGGGTGGCACACTTCACACTTCCATGTGCTTCTGTTTATGAGCATAATGTCTCATTTGGGTAAAATGAGACTTCGGTATATTGGTTCTGCAAAATATATATAAATTGGTTGAGTATATGCAATGAACATGAGTTACATGGTACCTTGATTTCTGATATCTACGTATGTCACAGCAAGTAAACTAGTGACATCATCAAGTGCAAGAGACATATAGCAATATAACACAAGACTAGGCATAAATGAAACATGGCAACATTATAGATTACAAAGACTGATTAATCTAACGAAAAACGTAGTAATAATTCACGAGACAATAACATAAATGTCAGTAGTAATATTATTGTGCATAAGGTGTGCAATAATGGCAAAGTGGAGTAGCATAGTATCATAAAAAAATTACACATTACATGGCATCAGTAAAGAGAAAATAGCATCAGAAATAAATAAACATAAGTTATAGAGGCAATACAAAAGGACACAAATTCTTATTATGAAAAAAAAATGTTTGCAACAGTCTGACCACTCACGGGATGTGATCTGCCGGACACACGTCAAAAAAAAAAAATGGTATCTCTTTCGGTTGCTGTTTTCACACATACACGTATGAAAACATAAAAATTTGCAAGACCTAAACTTATATTAGAGAACCGGCCAGCAAGATTCTCCCTACTTGGCACGTCGTCACCTAATAAAATGGTGAATAATCAAGGAATCGTGAAGACAAGGTACCAATAGAATTAGTATAAGCATGGAAAATGTGTCAAGTAAATAGAATATGTGTTGTGTCAAATTAATATATACCCTCATGAAAATCAGAGTAAGCATATATGGAAGCTAGCCATATAACTACAGGCTTCTGTAAAAAATTTGGTAAGTATCATAGTTGCTGCAAAGTATTAAAAAATTGATGTATCCGGCTGAAAGGCACAAAATAAGTAGTTGTGGTGTGTGATCATCAAAATTCTGTCTAGCTACGTGAAATAAACCAAAGCAAAGTCTGACGGGATATTGATAATTTTTACTTATGGACCGTCTGACGGCAACTGAATAAAACACAATTTTAGTGCCATACGCGTTTCGCCTTTATTTTCTGCAAGCATCATCAGTGGTCTGGAATATGTACATATGATAGCTATTTTATTTACATTTTTGTCACTGTGCCTATAGGTTATGAACAGTTCTGGTCGTTGCTATTTCCTATTAAGTAGTAATGTTTTGAAATGTACTTACAGGTTACGTGGACAATTTCTTACTTAGTACGCTCCTGTTACATTTTCGATGTTGTTCTTCTTCTTATGAACGCCAATTTGCGGTTTTTTTCCACATTCCACAGCACTATGCATTGAACGCTTGTTTTAATGCAATGTTTTGGTTTCTGTTGCCGACTGTCAAATGTTTTTGCCAAAGATCGAAACTTATGAGTGTAATTATTGAAGTATCTGTGGTCTGTTCGTGTATGCATTTGTGTGTGCGTTTGTGTATGTGTTTGTTTGTTTGTGTGTGTGTGTGTGTGTGTGTGTGTGTGTGATATTAATTTAATTTTATGTTTTTTTGTGCTGTGTATGTGTGTGTGTGTGTGTGTATGTTTTTTGGTGTGATATATATTTTTAATGCTGTGTGTATGTGTGTGTGTGTGTGTGTGTGTGTGTGTGTGTGTGTCTGAATTTTTTTCTTTTTTTTTTTCTTTTTTTCTTTTTTTGTATGTGTGTGTGTGTGTGTGTGTGTGTGTGTGTGTGTGTGTGTGTGTGTGTGTGTCCAGATGGTGTGGGGAAGAGTTTTTTTTTGTTATAATTTCCTTTAGTAAGTGTAGTAGGGAGCCTGTGCTGATGTGTGTTTGTTCATTTATCACATGTTTGTTTTCTGCTATGGCTTTCTGGATGTGGAAGTTTTCTTGTGTTTGTGTAAGGTGTTTGTCATGGTTGCTTATTCTTATTATTTTCATTTCTTGTTCCATGTTTGTTGGATGATGGTTGTAGTGTTTTAAATGTTCTGCAAATGTGGAATGGTTTATTCATACTTCCAACATCTCATACTTTCATTGTATCTTGTTTCAAAAATCCTGCATGTCATGCCTATGTATACTGCATCACAACTTTGACATTCAAGTTTATATATTCCTGATTCTTGGAATTTGTCCCTCTTGATAGCTGGCTGGCTTAGGTATGATTGAAGGGTTTGCCCAGGCTTATATGCTATTTTGAAGCCCTGTCTCTTTAGGATGTTTGCAACTCTGTGTGTTAGTTTATGTGTGTAGGTCATGGTGTACCATCTGGTTCTTTTCTGTGTGGTGTTGTTATTGTGTGTGTTTGTTGAGTGTGTTTGTAAGTTTTCAGCTTGTGAGTTCTTTTGTATTCTGGAAATGTTGAGTTGGTTTTATATTTGTGTTTTTATTTTTTGATTGAGCCTGTGTACCACAAGTGTGTCATACCCATTGTTCCTAGCTATTTGTATGATTGTACTCATTTCTTGTTCATATTCCTCTTGCTGAGTGGGATGCTGATTAATCTATGTAACATGTGTCTTAGTGCTGCAAGTTTCTGGCTGTGGAGGTGGTTGGATGTGGAATGTATTATTGTGTCTGTGGCTGTTGGTTTTCTAAAGACGTTAAATGTATGTTTGCCGTTTTCTTTTTATAATTGTAATGTCAAGAAAAGGTATTTGATTTTCTTTTTCAAGTGTGAATTTTATGTTCTGATGAGCTTTGTTTATTTCTGAATGGAGTTGATCTATTTTTTCACTTGGCTCATCTACCAGACAAATAATGTCATCTATGTATCTGTACCAATATATGATTTTGAAACTTTGATTTGTGGTTATCTTTTCAAATATCTGATTTTCTAGGTGACTGATGAAAATGTTTGCAAGTGTTCCTGATATTGGGGATCCCATGGCAGTCCATCAGTTTGTAGATAATATTCTTTCTCAAACTGAAAGTAGTTTTTTTCAGTTGTCAGTCGGAGCATATCTGCTATTTCTTTTATTGCGTCTGTGGTGAGGGTGCTGTGGGATGAGAGATTTTGTTCTATGATTTCTATTGTTTCTGTGATAGGGATGGAGGTATACATATTTTCTGTATCGAATGAAATCAGTGATGCTGTGTGTGGTACCTATATGTTCTGTATGTTTTCTATTAGGTTTCCTGTGTTTATCACTGTTCTGTTGTTTTCTACTTTATAGTGTTTTGTAACTAACTTTTGGAGGTGTTTGGCTATTCGGTATGTTGGGGCTTTCTTGAAGTTGATAACAGCTCTCATTGGCATTCCGTCTTTATGTACTTTCGGTTGACTGTGGAGTGTTGGTGCTTGTGGGTTTTTCTGTGTTAAGTAGTATTTCTGTTTGTCTGTGAGTGTGTTTCAATGGTTTTCAGTGTTCGTTTCACATTTGCCTGGAATCATGTAGTTGGATCTGACCTCAGTTTTTGTATGGCATTGGTGTTTATGTAATCCTTGCTTTTTCTGATGTATTGCTCTTTATCCATGAGTACTGTTACATTTCCCTTGTCTGCTCTTGTTATTAATTCGTTATTGTTTGTTAACTTTTGTTTTATCCTTTTCATAGTGGCTGCCTCTGTTTGGTTGTTCTTATTGCGTGTCCGCTGTGTTTGTTTTATTATGCCTTTTATTTCTTCTTTTACTAGTTTCCTTGTCAGTCCTATGTTTATTTCACAATTATTTTGTTGTTCTTCACGTGTAAGGATGTGTTCAGTTTCTACTATGAGATTTTCTATGTACTGATTGTTCACTTTTCTATTGGTGCAGTGTTTCAAACCTTTTTCCAAGAGCATTTTTTTCATTTTCGTATAGTGCTGTCTCTGTTAGGTTAACTAAGCGTGGAGGGAATGTGTGTTGGTGTTCATGTGGTTTCACATTTAAAATGTAAATGTATTTTTGCGTCTTTTTTATTGTTTGTTTCATGTCTTCCGTTTATGTTTGTTTTGTGAATGTTTCATTGCTGTGTATGTGTTGTGTTCAGTTTTTCCTACTAGTGCCATGAAAACTGCGGCGTTTCCTACGTTGTTTACCAATTCTAGATAAGATCATAGAGCATCATGTTTAGGTGTTGTTTTTTCGAATAGAGTATCATAATTTCATGTAGTAACCAATATCGTTCTGCAAATGATTTCGACTTTTGTGCCACTGTAGAACTGTTTTTAACCTTTACATTAATGTAACTTGGAATTAAATCGTTCTTTTTGCATGTTTTGTTGAATTTTATGTGCCGTATCGTCTTATGGAGTCTCAGATGTATTTTCTTGAACCTGTTGTAGACGTTGACAGGGAATGCTTGACATAGCTGTATTGACATCTTCAACTTTTGTAGTCCTGTCTTTCTCAGTTGCGTGTAATATTACGGTATATTGATGATTTTTACTTATGAACCGTCTGACAGCAACTGAATAAAACACAATTTTAGTGCCATACGCGTTTCGCCTTTATTTTCTGCAAGGCATCATCAGTGGCCTGGAATATGTACATATGATAGCTATTTTATTTACATTTTTGTCACTGTGCCTATAGGTTATAAACAGTTCTGGTCGTTGCTATTTCCTATTAAGTAGTAATGTTTTGAACTGTACTTACAGGTTGCGTGGACAATTTCTTACATATTACGCTCCTGTTACATTTTTGGTGTAGTTCTTCTTCGTATGAACGCCAATTTGCGGTTTTTTCCACATTTCACAGCACTATGCACTGAACACTTGTTTTAATGCAATGTTTTGGTTTCTGTTGCCGACTGTCAAATGTTTTTGCCAAAGATCGAAACTTATGAGCGTAATTATTGAAGTATCTGTGGTTTGTTCGTGTATGCATTTGTGTGTGCGTTTGTGTATGTGTTTGTGTGTTTGTGTGTGTGTGTCTGTGTGATATTAATTTAATTTTATTTTTTTTGTGCTGTGTGTGTGTGTGTGTGTGTGTGTGTGTGTGTGTGTGTGTATGTGTTTTGGTGTGATATATATTTTTTCATGCTGAGTGTGTGTCTGAATTTTGGTGTGGTATAATTTTTTAATTTTTTATTTTTTTCTCTTTTTTCTTTTTTTTGTATGTGTGTGTGTTTGTGTGTGTGTGTGTGTGTGTGTGTGTGTGTGTCCAGATGGTGTGGGGAAGAGTTTTTTTGTTTTATGTTATCATTTCCTTTATTAAGTGTAGTAGGGAGCCTGTGCTGATGTGTGTTTGTTCATTTATCACATGTTTGTTTTCTGCTATGGCTTTCTGGATGTGGAAGTTTTCTTGTGTTTGTATAAGATGTTTGTCATGGTTGCTTATTCTCATTATTTTCATTTCTTGTTCCATGTTTGTAGGATGATGGTTGTAGTGTTTTAAATGTTCTGCAAATGTGGAATGGTTTTTTCATACTTCCAACATCTCATATTTTCTTTGTATCTTGTTTCAAACTTCCTGCATGTCATGCCTATGTATACTGCATTAAACTTTGACATTCAAGTTTATATATTCCTGATTCTTGGAATTTGTCCCTCTTGGTAGGTAGCTGGCTTAGGTGTGATAGAAGGGTTTGCCCAGGCTTATATGCTATTTTGAAGTCCTGTCTCTTTAGGATGTTTGCGACTCTATGTGTTAGGTTTGACGGTCCATAAGGAAAAATTATCAATATACCGTAATATTACACGCAACTGAGGAAGACAGGACTACAAAAGTTGAAAAAGCAAAAGCTATTTTGTAAAGCGCTTGACGTTGCAAATATGATGATTGACTCGCGATTTTCTCGTTCATAAAATTTCAATCTGAGCCGCATTGGTACGGGGAAGTTTACTTTCAAATGGTTCAAGTGGCTCTGAGCACTATGGGACTTAACTTCTAAGGTCATCAGTTCCGTAGAACTTAAAACTAACTAACCTAACGACATCAGACACATCCATGCCCGAGGCAGGATTCGAACCTGCGACCGTCGCGGTCGCGCGGTTCCAGACTGTAACGCCTAGAACCGCTCGGCCACTCCGGCCGGCGAAGATTACGTATCTTAAAAGATCCAGAATATAGAAGTTCAAATTTACAGCAACGACTTTTCTCTCTCTTGGATAGGTAGCAAGTGTGTACCATCACTTTTTGTCCTATGCGAAACTCCTGGAGGCTACTCACCTGTTTTTCTTGAAGTTTGCGGCGCTGTGCTGCACGCTTTATATTGTTAAGTGCGATCTCTATAATTTCATGGTGGCGTAATCTTATTGTTGCAGGAAAAGAAACAATTTCACGAATTTTGTGAGGTTGATTTATAGTTGTCAACACAAGATAGGGCGAAAGCATGGTGGAGTCGTTTGGTATTGAATTGATGACGTCCTGAAAAAGTGAAATGTGCTTATCCCAACCAATATGTTTTTGTGGCAGTAGATACAACAATGTTTTCCAATTTCTTTCAAGATGCGCCCTGATAGATTGGATGAAGCATGGTATCTGGAAATAAAAATGTGTATAATATTTCTAGCTTGCAGTGTGCGTTTCCATACTACTAATCGAAATTGCGGTCCATTGTCGGAGATTACCTTCTGAACATGTCCAACATGAGGCAAAAAATGTTCAGCAAAAGCATTATAAACAGCTCTGACAGTGGCTTTTCGCAACGGAGTGAAAGGTATAAGTTTAGAAGTTATTTCTACAGTAACTAAAATGTGACAGAAACCTTGATTAGTTCTTGGAATGGATCCAAATAGATCAACAGCTGCCATATTTCTTAATTTCATGGATTCAATCGGGTATAGAGAAGCAATGTGAGATACTGCAGAAGATTCAGCTTTGTGACAAATTTTGCAAAGCGCCAAGAATCGTCCAATAAACTTTTCCCTATTTCTAAACTAACAGTTCTGTAGTAGTATCAAAAAGCATTTGGAGCACCATGAAGGGGGTAACTGAAGTATATATACCTGATTAATTTATTGACAATTTCTTCAGGTATACAGAGTGTCCCATTATCGCTGTCAGGGCGAGCGCGGCGAAACAGATTATTATTGGGCACGGTGTAGTAAGTTCTGATGGTTGTCTGGCTCGTGTCACGTCACACAAGTTTGATATCTTTACAGAAGTCGTCTTTGTTCGGCTCTCCGGATACGTCTTTTAATGATTCGGAAATAAAATTTAAAGTTGATAACATCGTCATGTTCGACAAGGAAATCCATGCCAAGTATGACGTCGGTTGTTAAGAGAGGAACGATCCAGAAATTAGCATGAAATGTGTGATCAGCAAGTATAAAAGATAAATGGGTTTGCAGTTTCACATCTACTCCCTTGTGAGAGACTACGCTTCGAACTTTCGGTTTACCAAGTGGAAAAGTAGAACAGGTATTGTCGGCGTTACATTTTTGAAGTGCTGTTTTATTTATCACCGTTACATGTGAACTAGAGTCGATCACTGCATAAAATAAATACAAGCCATTTTTAATTTCAACTATGGGATGAGAAATGTTCTTTCGAGTATGGTGTCTCTCTTGTTATAGTGTGACCCCAATGTCGTCGAAAGTTATGACGTTTTGCTAAACGGTATCATGAGCAGCAGAATGACAATGTGCGTTTTCCGATTGAACATCGTCGGTAGTTTCTAGTGATGCATTACTAGTGTCCTGATTGGTGGCACAAGATTGCTGTGATAGTCCAATTATATGTACACTCTTTGACATAAAACTTGACCGGCGGCCGGCCGCTTCAGAGGCTAAGTCCGCGCCGATCGCGACATGGGACAAAAAAACTGGCCAACTCGCTAATTCTCTAAGTCCGGTTATCTGCACAATCTGGCAACACTGTAGACTGCGGCACTTCCTGGAGGAAAACTTGTCCCATGATAGAGGAACTCTAGGCTGATTACGCCTGTGGTCTAGCGGTAGCGTGCGTTGTTTCTGTTCATAATGGCAGTGGATCGAGAGCAGCTGGCATAAAATATTTTTATAGCCTCTTCTGTCTGAATGCTGAAGACGTGAATGTAATGGTAGCGCAGATTTAATCTATTTCGCTTTGTGACACACCGATATCAAAATTTTATCCAGTAACGATTTTGCGGCAGATTTCCTGCAGACTGTCCTCCTCTGGACGCCGTATGCGGCAAAGCTCCGGGATCCATTTGCTGGCTACTGGCAGCGGCCGTGGCGACAGCAGCGGCGCTGCACTCCCCCGTTCTTTATCGAAAGCGCCTGCTACCGCTCATCGCTTTTGATGATTTAAAACGCTTTATTATTAAATGTTGCTCCACAGAAAATTTCTACAATTTCCATTCACGCTCAAAAGCAACGGAGACAGACGCCCTGATTAGTAGGCGGGTATTATATTACATTAATCGGCAAGAGCTGAGTATGGCCCGAAATTAATTTTATAGACTGGGACGAAATTAAACCACCTCACTACATTCGATGAATTTATAAATGCTTCATACCTCGTTTCTTTTCCTTTCAAACTCAATTTTTTGTGCAACTTTTGGTCAATGTTTGGATGTTTTCGTCAAGCCAGAGTGAGCGTCTGTGGTGTAAAGTGTATTACAGTTCTTGTTTCATTCCTTATGGTAAGTCTATGCGATAAACTGTGTGAATACCTTGCAATGCATGCTCTGTAGCAGTGCAGGAACACTGCACATTTGGAGTTCCATGTATGGGTTCATGAAGTATTTATTGTTGATCGGAAGTGATAGTTAAGGTCATCAGATTTAAACCAGAAAAATTTGTCGTTTTGAAGGTTTCAGAGAACGGAAAGGAATTGCTAACGCCGGTGTTAGAAAACGTCTACAGTTAAATGCTATTGCAAAAATTTAGAAGAAGGGAACTATATTAATGAACATGTGCACTTCATAAACAACCTTCTGACATGTTAGACCTATATGACGAACAAAGCTCAAATTTATATCGTTGACAGTCGGTTTGAATCTTTTCAGGGTCTATTTTACAGTGAAGCACCTTGGAATTTGCAAAGCAGAAATCCATGATATTAACTTAATTTACTAAGTCGAAATCGGACGAAGATTGATGTTTAAAGGCATTCTTCAGATTTCGCATAAGAAATTTTTACTAGCACTTTGCAACTCCATTAATTAAAATGGAAAATAAAAGGTTGTAGTCAGCGGCTTCTACCGTGATTCGAACTGCTATGTCTTATAGTACAAGCACTGCAACGCACAAGGGAACCTCTGAGCTAACGACACACTGGCGGCCAGAGGCGGAATATAGTCACTGCGATTTTGCCTGAGCCTCAAAACGCAACCTTAAACACACGAACAGAGGAGGTGAAGATTACTGTTTTAACGTCCCGTCGACAACGATGTCATTAGAGACGGAGCACAAGCTCGGATTAGGGAAGGATGGGGAAGGAAATCGGCCGTGCCCTTCCTAAGGAACCATCCCGGCATTTGCCTGAAGCGATTTAGGGAAATCATTGAAAACCTAAATCAGGATGGCCGGGCGCGGGATTGCACCGTCGTCCTCCCGAATGCACACACAAACAGGTGTTACTTATGTGAAGAACGCCGTTCTTGGAGTCCAGAAATTAAATATACTTTCTAATTGTGTCATCTTGCAGTGGATTATATCGTACGAGTTTTCGATGTGGAAAACGAATGTCAAGTGAATTTAGCGAGGTAACGCCGACCTACACCCGGAAGTAAATGCACTATCAGAGTGTTGACAAATACTTGCTACGACGCTGCCATTTCTAGGCTCTCTGACGAGGCAGCTCTTCAGCGAAATGCTTGCCGTGATTCTCCGATACGGTTCTTCAGAGTGGAGACGCGCGCGCACGTTTGGTTTTTATGCGGCGTTCTCCCCTGATGGTTTCTGACGTCGCCTTGTGGGCTATGTATACATATGAGACATTCAATTATCATTAATCCAGAATGATACAAGTTTCAGCTTCCGGCGTGGAAGAAGGCTGTTGACGCCGACATTATATCATTTCAACGTAGGGAAAGCAAAACGGATCATTCAATGTTTCTCATTCAACATAAAGCATGTGAGATAATTTTCCGTAACGTTCATAATCATCTGAAAATACAAACGAAGTAAAAATACACCGGAAGCTTATTCGAATTGAATATAACGCTTTGCACCTCGATGTCGAATTTGTCCACTTGCAATCTTTTGCAGCACACACATAGAATGTCATGATTACCACGAGAATGAAGAAATATGTTGGTAAGGATGGAAGCAAGAAGAGACGCAGTCAACAAATATTCTATTCCTCATTGCATTCATTTCATTTGACACGTAAGAAGAGGTAAAGCGGGAATTTACTTTCGTTAACACGAAAGATATGCCGCACATATTGATAACGAGGAAGTCTGCGTCTTCATACGTTTCCTCCTTGAAACCTGTATGCTCTATTATATACTAAGTAGTCCAATCATTGTTTCAGTAATGTTACCCTCTTGTTTGACCCCGTAACGATGAACAGATTCCAAATGCATGTCTCCCTTCCTGGGTTGTTTGTTGTGTTTTATTGCTTGGAATTCCTGAAGCAGACCACTGTGCCTTCCCCCCTCGTGGGTTAGGTCTCAAAACTAAACCGCTTTGTATCCAATGGCATAATTTATTCAGACAGCATCAGCATAAGACTATCAAACAAAGCCTTCCATTTACAGTTGCAGCACTCTAACCAGCACTGACCAAAGTGTAATCCACGGTCATGGTCCTAAATTACCAGCTGTCTGCTACTGTGGCAAAGTCCGTACTACACTTTCGATTCCGCAGCACCATTTTATCTGGTAACACTGTGTAGTTGCACAGTTGTGCTACCAGGTCTGTCCTCACACTGTCAACTTTATGTATCTCACTTCTCCTGTAGCGTAGATCACGAGGAGCCGAAGTAAATGAGTGTATTCTGCATGACGTAACATTCAGTATTCCTTTCTTTCATAGCCACTCTTCATGTGCATCGATACCAAATAGGAATGCGAAAACTATTGCGAGTGAGAGAATGACAATAACAATCGTAACAAGAACAAGCAAATAATGAATGATGTTTATTCCAACGCAGAACGAGAATGGCTTTAAATATAAAAATCTGTATCTATATCTATATCCATATCTATTGATCTTTGAGTTGGCACAATGCAAATATATTCTTAGCATTTAGTTACTGAATTTAGTTCTGGATGTTTGCAGAGAAAAGGAAAAGTCGGTACTTCTCGCTAGTGTAATGTAATGTGAACCAGCAACTACCCTTTCCTTAGAACACGACTCAAGCAGGTCCTCAAGTAGGTAGCAAGGCACTGCTGCATTCTGTTCCCTGACATTGCTCTGATGACGGTTAATGCAGATAGTTCCGATTATGAAATACAAAACGTATTGCAGGTTAGTTCCTAGGATAGTAACATTAAATTTGCGTTGTAGACGGCACATGAACGTGACGACTATCCATATTACTCATCAATATAAAAAGACAATATTTTGGGAATTTAGCAGGATTACTCAAAATGAATTCTGAAATTGGGTGACTGACTGCACAGGTGCTAAACGTCGTCAAGAGTATACGATGTCCTAATCGCATTAGGAATATGAAGATCGTCTTCGACAGCTCGCAACTTTCACATTGCTATCTACACCCTACTCCAGACAGCCCTCGGTGGAGTTGCACTACGTTGACGATGTTATGGAAGGCCTTCAAACCGACAACAGATCACATATTGAAAAATACAAGCGAATTCTCTTGCAGCGTAAGCTTATTGTAACTAATCTAAAAATTATTGGAGAGGAACATTGTCCTATTCAAAAAAAGTAAAATGTTATACACTGTTGACGTCAAACGGACATTTTCTATGTCCTGTCTTGTGTCCTACTCATCTATAATATCAAGTGTACTATAAAAGTGATTATATATAATGGATGATAGGGTAATGCATTGATACCAGATGGTGGGGGCCGGCCGGTGTGGCCGTGCGGTTCTAGGCGCTTCAGTCTGGAACCGCGTGACCGCTACGGTCGCAGGTTCGAATCCTGCCTCGGGCATGGATGTGAGTGATGTCCTTAGGTTAGTTAGGTTTAAGTAGTTCTAAGTTCTAGGGGACTGATGACCTTAGAAGTTAAGTCCCATAGTGCTCAGAGCCATTTGAACCATTTGAACTATTTAACACAAAATGACATTAAACATTAAAGTTATTCACGAGCAGCTATTTGAGAATATGTATGAACATTAAATGACACGACGAACTGAAATAATATGACGAAGAGTTCAGCGCTCACTGGGAATAGAGCCCCACACATATCGTTGTTGACTACACACAAAGAGACGTCAGCTACCGAATTTTATTCCACCAGCTGCTCAGAATAGCATCTTGAACTTACAGTCATCTCGCAAATAGTTCTGTGTCTCACTGGGAGTTAAAAACGTCAGATATCGTTAGTGTTGACAACGAATGAAAATACATTAAAAATCAAAATTATTATCCACCAGCAGATAGATGTTCTCATGATAGAGCTTGATAATACATAATTAAATCTTTAGTGCCGGGCCAGGATTCGATCCCATTCACGCGTAATATGTGAAGGTGTTGAGGAATCTGCAGTTTTGAACAAACAACAAATTGTAGCCGAGCTGTATTGCCACGAAGGGATCAAATTCCGCGTTAAGGGCGGTCTGAGTTGCATTCCCAGTTTAGAACCAATTTTATCGACATACAGAAGCTCAAATAAAAGATGGAATAAGTGTCCTGTGACCATACATAGCGTTTGTGTCGTCACTTGAAATAAATAACTAGTATAAGAAAGGTTACTGGTGATAGAGTTTCTACATGTCGCCACTCCAGACTTTATTGTGGTTCAACCTACCGTCTACTTGGTAAAGAAGGAATATCATCTTTAATGTGAATTTTCAGACCACGCAGCCATTATATCTCCTTCACTTGGTGTAGCCAGGAGAGAATGGAATCTGTCTCTCCCTATCTAAAATCATTGACGGAAGTGGGAATCGAACCCACACCATAGGTATAACAACCTACCATCCGTCCAACAGACCACGAAATCCTCTTCTCTGCGAGTCATTTTTCAATCGTAACGCAGTTGCGCCACACTGGATGAGAATTCTGACACACAGGCTCCCTGTAGTAATTTGCAGCATGTTCAGTAAATTCATTTACTTGGTTGACCGAATCACCATGAACTAGCTGCCTCGGCTACCCAGTGCATACATTCGACTATTTTGTAATCACAGAAATAAAATCACGTAACTGCCACCTACACACAACTGCCAACAGTGTAGGATGCAGAAGTTTAAATAGGAAGTGTTCCTTTCCACTTGAGCTATTCTATTGCGCTATCTGTTACTAGAAAACGTCGTTCAGTCCAAAAGAAAAGCTGTAACTGTTTGTCTCTCAGAAGTCAAGACCTGGCCATATGCATAATCTCACAGTGCTGTGGAATCCAAAAGTTCTGGAGGAATAGTTGCCGAGCTCTGGAGCTGCTGTAGCTACGTGTCAGCTTGTAGCATAGATAAGATGTCGCGAGTTCGAATACATTCAGTGATACATTTTTTAAAACGCAATTCTGCTCTCTGCTGAAGGTATCAATCTAATGGAACTTTGAACATAATTCCCTTCACTTCTCAACCCAAAGTAGTCGCATGTGGAAAAAGGGCTAACTACTGTGACATTTTGTTCTATTCAGGTTTAATAGACAGCAGGCAGCAGATGCATCTCGAAGATGTGCAGGGAGAGCGCATCGTGCCATAATATGTCAGAAAAGTATTTTCTACATTAGCCGTCGTGTGGTAGTGATATTTTATTCTTCTTCAAACTTTGTTTGACAGCTTTAACTCAGAACAAGTTTTCTACATGCATGTAATCAATAAACTGCATGTGCATTGTCAGGCTGTCATAGGTAACATCAGAGAATTCGCATATATCGTTGATGATTAATTTCCCTCTCATGTTTACTATTGTTTTAACAACACTAAAGGAAACCTTACGAAAATTGTGCTCTGTATTATAAGAAATGAAATAAAACTAACCATGATAACCTTACGACGAAAGTATCTGTACACAAGCATGCCTCTATCGACACGAATTAGTAAATTACTACTCACTTAGATTTTGATTGGGTCTGTGTTTAATTGGTATGCTGTGTCATACTCAAGAGGTATGCAAATGTGGCATTTCATAAATATAGTTACGTATTCCTAGAAACCCAAAATTCGCTTGTCAGCAGCGGAAAGAGGCCTTACCTGTTGTGCAGCATTGTAAGTTTTTCAACATTGCACTATGAGCTGAAAGCATTTTCTTGCGATTTCCTTATTGATGTTTGATCTGACTGCTTGTAGCTCTTTCACAGAAGGGATAAAAACGTTACAGTCAGTGAGACTGGAACTGCGAACCGTAACAGACGCTTTTTCACACGTCAGCACGTTACCACAGAGCTGGCGAGGAGGTATGGGTCTTAGCTTCCTATTACGAGGCCAATAGTAACTAGAACTCGTAAACCGCTATTTGAAGGTCGAGATTAGTTGCGGTTTCCACCTGCAACGACTTTCATGGGCTGAAAATCGTAAATTTTCAATCTTTTGTTACCCTTCAAGCGATAATAACTCAGATTATTCAATGGAAATGACAGGTAAAATCAAGTGAACTTTGAGGCTTAATTCCGTGCACACCAGGAAGTAACTCGTCGATCACAGAGTTGCCAAACATACGTTGCCTTGTTGCCAAATCTCAGTTACAGTACCAGCAGGAAGAAGACGAACCGATGTGATCCTACAGCGGTCTGGGAAGTGACCATAGCTGGTGTCTCCAAGTCGCGGCTGCTACGGCCTGGAATACGTAATGCGTCTGATTCGCTTTCTGTAACTAGGTTTAGGGACTGGAGCGTAGTTACTAATAATACTCAGAACTGACTGCAAACTGAGCATCATAAATCAGTAACTCTCATTGTTGTTTTTATATTTCTTTCGTAAGTGTACTCAAAACTAAGAAAGTCATTCACAGGCGTTTTCGTGCCTCGCCGATAGTCGAGCACAACATACAAATAAAAATAAAAAAGAATGTGTGTGTCTGTGTGTGTGTGTGAGAGAGAGAGAGAGAGAGAGAAAGAGAGAGAGAGAGAGAGAGATAAATAAAAAGCAATGAGAGAGAGTGTAAAAATTGTTGTAAAGAAATTGAATCATGGTATTTAAAGAAATCTTTCATTAAAATGACACGTTCCACATCATTACGAAATGTCGTATTCATGATCTATGGAACAAGAGTTAATCTAATGTAATCTAATCTAATCTAATCACATCATATTGATGATTAGCCATGAAGAGTCATGAATTACCGAAATTTTGGCCAATACCAGTAACCACATCTAAACTTGAAAATAAAAGACGACAATTTTTATAATAAACCGTGACTCCTATCAAGACCCTTTCGTCCCTGTTATCTAACCACGAAAGATGTCTGATATACCTCCATTCTGAAGTAACAAAGTGTGCATGCATTTAAAGATGAAGTGCATGATGTGAAGTTCTGTGACGGAGATACGAACCCAACACGTAATCCGATTGTTAACTAAGAAAAATCAAATGTTACGTATCGGTTTTTCTTACGAGCCGCTAGGTGTCTGAATCTAAAATAAGGATACAAACTTTTGTGCCTAAGCGACAATCGAACTGCACACCTACCGTGCATCCACGAATATAGCTTAAGTATCAGTTGCTTACTCATGAACAGTAAGATGTGTGCGTGCTTGACCAGAAATAACGACACCTGTTGCGATTGTTGGAAACACATGAACAGACATTGAAATTGCGCGTTAATTTTCACTAGCAGGTGGGTGTGCACTTGATAAAGCTAGAAATGAAATTATGAATATTTTTGTACTGGATCAGGTTTCAGACCCACATACTTACCTTTGGAGGAGACCTAGAGAAGATTGCAGTCTTGGGAAAAGGAACGAAATGACTGAACTATACTGTTCCGAGAGATTCAGATCCTCGAAAGAGGAGATACGAATTCGAATCACAGTCCAGCACCAAATTTTTAAACGTCTCTAGTTCAATCAAGTACAAGTAAAATAAGAGCCCTGTCCCTTTAGATGGCTATCGGTTCATCAAATAAAATAAAATTTTCTAATGTAAGTAAGCTTACTGGCGACTGTATTTCTGTTTACCATGACTTCCGCTGTGTCATTTCCCAACGTAAACCGGCTCTGCCCAGTTGGTAATGAAGGAACGTGATGTTTAATGCGGATTCTGGATTATAACGTCTTTCTCTTGAGGTTACCAGAGGTAAAATAAATCTGTTTGTGCCTCTTAAAAGTAAATGCCTGAACCCACGCATTGCACCCGTGATAGCTCGTTCCACCATACCATTGTGGCCACATTACCCAGCCCCAAGAGTGTGCTGTAACGGATGATGTGCTTAGCTTACAAAATTAGTCACGGTGGAAAAAATGCGAGTCTATTAAATGGTCAAGTAGAAGCAAGCTTCTGACGCAGAGATTATGCTATTCTCATGTCAGCAGGATGTAAAGACTCTTCTAGGCATCATAGGCTGGATGTGAAGCCATTTTGATTTTTCACAAATTCAGCAAATTTCTTAAGTCGAGAAAATCCACTGTGAAGTGTGAAGTTACCGGATAATTCGATTATTACTGTTATTATTAATATCATTTTATTCATACCGCTGCTTTAACACAAGTGCTTGAACATCATTTAATGCCTTTTGGTCACTATAGACGTAGTTTCCCAAGAACAGGTTCTTTCCCTGTCTACGGAATCCTTTTCATGTTAATATCAAACACCAGCAATTACTCGTAGATTACTTTAAAACTAAAGTAATTGACGAAGACGTTACTTGGTAACAAAAACGTACTGCCTTTCTTCATTTACTTTCGCCTAGAAATGGCTATGGAGTACTGACAAACCAAAAGGCAAGAGATCTTACTGCCTTCCGATATACGTTGCTGTTAGTTCTTCCACATGATTTGGTCGACATGACCTGTTTCAAGTTGTGTATGACAGACAGTGTTTTAGAAAATCTATTGTTTCCCTTTGAAATAAACAGAAGTATTTTCATTCTAAGCTGTCCAAGTACAAAATTTTCGCAATATTAGTTCAAATTTAATATTCGCTTCTATAATGTAGGAAAGTATTTCACAGTCGCAAAACTCGCATCCGAAACGTTGACCTTACACTTAGTCGCTGACCATAAATTCTAGCTCAGAGTGACACCAGTTTAAATAACCTAATGTAGCGAAGACTGTTTGCCAGTGCTCTCTCTCACCGGAAAATACGCAATTCACTCATTTGGCCCCATAAGTACACTGTAACAGTAATTTCTGTGTGAAATTTGTCTGTAAGCTTTTGCCTTCCAACCGGCAAAATACGGCAGAGTACGGCCGGTAAACAATTCACAAACCACGATCTAGTGCCAATAAGACGATTTCTTTAAACATTGTCGAAGTTGAGGGAATTTAGTTTCTGCTTAAATCGTCTTAAGCAGCAACGTTCACAGATATCTCAAATAGGAAAAAGCTGAATATCCAGGTACAAAGGTTGTAAAACAAACTTCCCACAGTTTGTGTCAGGTTGATCTTTTCGTCTGATAAAACTGCTTAACTATTTTGTCTAAGAGGTATCACAAGTAGTATCCCTGTAGCTGTGGGAATCATTGGTTGAAAACGAGTTTAACACCAATGGGTACAGTGCTGCTAAATTTTCACAATTATTATCAACCTAAGTCTGAGTTCATCCACAAACTGAGGCGTATTTATAATATTGGAGCTAGACTGTGTATCCTTGTCTTTCTTGAGTGGTCATTGGAAGGCGTTTACACACACCTATACAATACTATGAATACTTCGAACGCTATGGTTAACGTTGCTCTCATAAACTACTTTTTTTTAAATTCTTCTGGGTCTTCAGCATGCAATATGTGTTGTAAATACAGTCTCAGACCAAAAAATTGACCGCCGAGTCGTTCACGTAAGGTGGACAATACAGTCGTGCTCTTCGCAGAATTCTATGTCTGGCAATATGCTCGATCTAGCAACATCTGGACTGCGGCACTTCCCAGAGGAAGTCTTGACTCCAGTCTTAGTACATTACTCTTGACTACGACCGTAGTCTTGAGGTAAAACGCGAGACAAGCTAATATGATATTATAGATTCGCTTGAATTACACTCATAGCTTCAGCACCGAGAGGAAAGGGGCGATAAAAATTTTGTCGATAAGTGCTTTCGGTCGCCAGACGTCATATTAGCTGGTCTCGTGGTTTACCTGAAGACTACGGTCGTGTTCCAGCAGCGGTATGAATAAAATGATACTAATAATAACAGTAATAATCTAATTATCCGGTAACTTCACACTTCACAGTGGATTTTCTCGACTTAAGAAATTTGCTGAATTTGTGAAAAATCAAAATGGCTTCACATCCAGCCTATGATGCCTAGAAGAGTCTTTACATCCTGCTGACATGAGAATAGCATAATCTCTGCGTCAGAAGCTTGCTTCTACTTGACCATTTAATAGACTCGCATTTTTTCCACCGTGACTAATTTTGTAAGCTAAGCACATCATCCGTTACAGCACACTCTTGGGGCTGGGTAATGTGGCCACAATGGTATGGTGGAACGAGCTATCACGGGTGCAATGCGTGGGTTCAGGCATTTACTTTTAAGAGGCACAAACAGATTTATTTTACCTCTGGTAACCTCAAGAGAAAGACGTTATAATCCAGAATCCGCATTAAACATCACGTTCCTTCATTACCAACTGGGCAGAGCCGGTTTACGTTGGGAAATGACACAGCGGAAGTCATGGTAAACAGAAATACAGTCGCCAGTAAGCTTACTTACATTAGAAAATTTTATTTTATTTGATGAACCGATAGCCATCTAAAGGGACAGGGCTCTTATTTTACTTGTACTTGATTGAACTAGAGACGTTTAAAAATTTGGTGCTGGACTGTGATTCGAATTCGTATCTCCTCTTTCGAGGATCTGAATCTCTCGGAACAGTATAGTTCAGTCATTTCGTTCCTTTTCCCAAGTCTGCAATCTTCTCTAGGTCTCCTCCAAAGGTAAGTATGTGGGTCTGAAACCTGATCCAGTACAAAAATATTCATAATTTCATTTCTAGCTTTATCAAGTGCACACCCACCTGCTAGTGAAAATTAACGCGCAATTTCAATGTCTGTTCATGTGTTTCCAACAATCGCAACAGGTGTCGTTATTTCTGGTCAAGCACGCACACATCTTACTGTTCATGAGTAAGCAACTGATACTTAAGCTATATTCGTGGATGCACGGTAGGTGTGCAGTTCGATTGTCGCTTAGGCACAAAAGTTTGTATCCTTATTTTAGATTCAGACACCTAGCGGCTCGTAAGAAAAACCGATACGTAACATTTGATTTTTCTTAGTTAACAATCGGATTACGTGTTGGGTTCGTATCTCCGTCACAGAACTTCACATCATGCACTTCATCTTTAAATGCATGCACACTTTGTTACTTCAGAATGGAGGTATATCAGACATCTTTCGTGGTTAGATAACAGGGACGAAAGGGTCTTGATAGGAGTCACGGTTTATTATAAAAATTGTCGTCTTTTATTTTCAAGTTTAGATGTGGTTACTGGTATTGGCCAAAATTTCGGTAATTCATGACTCTTCATGGCTAATCATCAATATGATGTGATTAGATTAGATTAGATTACATTAGATTAACTCTTGTTCCATAGATCATGAATACGACATTTCGTAATGATGTGGAACGTGTCATTTTAATGAAAGATTTCTTTAAATACCATGATTCAATTTCTTTACAACAATTTTTACACTCTCTCTCATTGCTTTTTATTTATCTCTCTCTCTCTCTCTCTCTTTCTCTCTCTCTCTCTCTCTCTCACACACACACACAGACACACACATTCTTTTTTATTTTTATTTGTATGTTGTGCTCGACTATCGGCGAGGCACGAAAACGCCTGTGAATGACTTTCTTAGTTTTGAGTACACTTACGAAAGAAATATAAAAACAACAATGAGAGTTACTGATTTATGATGCTCAGTTTGCAGTCAGTTCTGAGTATTATTAGTAACTACGCTCCAGTCCCTAAACCTAGTTACAGAAAGCGAATCAGACGCATTACGTATTCCAGGCCGTAGCAGCCGCGACTTGGAGACACCAGCTATGGTCACTTCCCAGACCGCTGTAGGATCACATCGGTTCGTCTTCTTCCTGCTGGTACTGTAACTGAGATTTGGCAACAAGGCAACGTATGTTTGGCAACTCTGTGATCGACGAGTTACTTCCTGGTGTGCACGGAATTAAGCCTCAAAGTTCACTTGATTTTACCTGTCATTTCCATTGAATAATCTGAGTTATTATCGCTTGAAGGGTAACAAAAGATTGAAAATTTACGATTTTCAGCCCATGAAAGTCGTTGCAGGTGGAAACCGCAACTAATCTCGACCTTCAAATAGCGGTTTACGAGTTCTAGTTACTATTGGCCTCGTAATAGGAAGCTAAGACCCATACCTCCTCGCCAGCTCTGTGGTAACGTGCTGACGTGTGAAAAAGCGTCTGTTACGGTTCGCAGTTCCAGTCTCACTGACTGTAACGTTTTTATCCCTTCTGTGAAAGAGCTACAAGCAGTCAGATCAAACATCAATAAGGAAATCGCAAGAAAATGCTTTCAGCTCATAGTGCAATGTTGAAAAACTTACAATGCTGCACAACAGGTAAGGCCTCTTTCCGCTGCTGACAAGCGAATTTTGGGTTTCTAGGAATACGTAACTATATTTATGAAATGCCACATTTGCATACCTCTTGAGTATGACACAGCATACCAATTAAACACAGACCCAATCAAAATCTAAGTGAGTAGTAATTTACTAATTCGTGTCGATAGAGGCATGCTTGTGTACAGATACTTTCGTCGTAAGGTTATCATGGTTAGTTTTATTTCATTTCTTATAATACAGAGCACAATTTTCGTAAGGTTTCCTTTAGTGTTGTTAAAACAATAGTAAACATGAGAGGGAAATTAATCATCAACGATATATGCGAATTCTCTGATGTTACCTATGACAGCCTGACAATGCACATGCAGTTTATTGATTACATGCATGTAGAAAACTTGTTCTGAGTTAAAGCTGTCAAACAAAGTTTGAAGAAGAATAAAATATCACTACCACACGACGGCTAATGTAGAAAATACTTTTCTGACATATTATGGCACGATGCGCTCTCCCTGCACATCTTCGAGATGCATCTGCTGCCTGCTGTCTATTAAACCTGAATAGAACAAAATGTCACAGTAGTTAGCCCTTTTTCCACATGCGACTACTTTGGGTTGAGAAGTGAAGGGAATTATGTTCAAAGTTCCATTAGATTGATACCTTCAGCAGAGAGCAGAATTGCGTTTTAAAAAATGTATCACTGAATGTATTCGAACTCGCGACATCTTATCTATGCTACAAGCTGACACGTAGCTACAGCAGCTCCAGAGCTCGGCAACTATTCCTCCAGAACTTTTGGATTCCACAGCACTGTGAGATTATGCATATGGCCAGGTCTTGACTTCTGAGAGACAAACAGTTACAGCTTTTCTTTTGGACTGAACGACGTTTTCTAGTAACAGATAGCGCAATAGAATAGCTCAAGTGGAAAGGAACACTTCCTATTTAAACTTCTGCATCCTACACTGTTGGCAGTTGTGTGTAGGTGGCAGTTACGTGATTTTATTTCTGTGATTACAAAATAGTCGAATGTATGCACTGGGTAGCCGAGGCAGCTAGTTCATGGTGATTCGGTCAACCAAGTAAATGAATTTACTGAACATGCTGCAAATTACTACAGGGAGCCTGTGTGTCAGAATTCTCATCCAGTGTGGCGCAACTGCGTTACGATTGAAAAATGACTCGCAGAGAAGAGGATTTCGTGGTCTGTTGGACGGATGGTAGGTTGTTATACCTATGGTGTGGGTTCGATTCCCACTTCCGTCAATGATTTTAGATAGGGAGAGACAGATTCCATTCTCTCCTGGCTACACCAAGTGAAGGAGATATAATGGCTGCGTGGTCTGAAAATTCACATTAAAGATGATATTCCTTCTTTACCAAGTAGACGGTAGGTTGAACCACAATAAAGTCTGGAGTGGCGACATGTAGAAACTCTATCACCAGTAACCTTTCTTATACTAGTTATTTATTTCAAGTGACGACACAAACGCTATGTATGGTCACAGGACACTTATTCCATCTTTTATTTGAGCTTCTGTATGTCGATAAAATTGGTTCTAAACTGGGAATGCAACTCAGACCGCCCTTAACGCGGAATTTGATCCCTTCGTGGCAATACAGCTCGGCTACAATTTGTTGTTTGTTCAAAACTGCAGATTCCTCAACACCTTCACATATTACGCGTGAATGGGATCGAATCCTGGCCCGGCACTAAAGATTTAATTATGTATTATCAAGCTCTATCATGAGAACATCTATCTGCTGGTGGATAATAATTTTGATTTTTAATGTATTTTCATTCGTTGTCAACACTAACGATATCTGACGTTTTTAACTCCCAGTGAGACACAGAACTATTTGCGAGATGACTGTAAGTTCAAGATGCTATTCTGAGCAGCTGGTGGAATAAAATTCGGTAGCTGACGTCTCTTTGTGTGTAGTCAACAACGATATGTGTGGGGCTCTATTCCCAGTGAGCGCTGAACTCTTCGTCATATTATTTCAGTTCGTCGTGTCATTTAATGTTCATACATATTCTCAAATAGCTGCTCGTGAATAACTTTAATGTTTAATGTCATTTTGTGTTAAATAGTTCAAATGGTTCAAATGGCTCTGAGCACTATGGGACTTAACTTCTAA
The DNA here is from genome assembly GCF_023898315.1 of Schistocerca nitens. Lineage (NCBI taxonomy): Eukaryota > Metazoa > Arthropoda > Insecta > Orthoptera > Acrididae > Schistocerca > Schistocerca nitens. Next base: position 313,070,715 of record NC_064621.1, on the reverse strand, counting down.
GGTCATCAGTCCCCTAGAACTTAGAACTACTTAAACCTAACTAACCTAAGGACATCACTCACATCCATGCCCGAGGCAGGATTCGAACCTGCGACCGTAGCGGTCACGCGGTTCCAGACTGAAGCGCCTAGAACCGCACGGCCACACCGGCCGGCCCCCACCATCTGGTATCAATGCATTACCCTATCATCCATTATATATAATCACTTTTATAGTACACTTGATATTATAGATGAGTAGGACACAAGACAGGACATAGAAAATGTCCGTTTGACGTCAACAGTGTATAACATTTTACTTTTTTTGAATAGGACAATGTTCCTCTCCAATAATTTTTAGATTAGTTACAATAAGCTTACGCTGCAAGAGAATTCGCTTGTATTTTTCAATATGTGATCTGTTGTCGGTTTGAAGGCCTTCCATAACATCGTCAACGTAGTGCAACTCCACCGAGGGCTGTCTGGAGTAGGGTGTAGATAGCAATGTGAAAGTTGCGAGCTGTCGAAGACGATCTTCATATTCCTAATGCGATTAGGACATCGTATACTCTTGACGACGTTTAGCACCTGTGCAGTCAGTCACCCAATTTCAGAATTCATTTTGAGTAATCCTGCTAAATTCCCAAAATATTGTCTTTTTATATTGATGAGTAATATGGATAGTCGTCACGTTCATGTGCCGTCTACAACGCAAATTTAATGTTACTATCCTAGGAACTAACCTGCAATACGTTTTGTATTTCATAATCGGAACTATCTGCATTAACCGTCATCAGAGCAATGTCAGGGAACAGAATGCAGCAGTGCCTTGCTACCTACTTGAGGACCTGCTTGAGTCGTGTTCTAAGGAAAGGGTAGTTGCTGGTTCACATTACATTACACTAGCGAGAAGTACCGACTTTTCCTTTTCTCTGCAAACATCCAGAACTAAATTCAGTAACTAAATGCTAAGAATATATTTGCATTGTGCCAACTCAAAGATCAATAGATATGGATATAGATATAGATACAGATTTTTATATTTAAAGCCATTCTCGTTCTGCGTTGGAATAAACATCATTCATTATTTGCTTGTTCTTGTTACGATTGTTATTGTCATTCTCTCACTCGCAATAGTTTTCGCATTCCTATTTGGTATCGATGCACATGAAGAGTGGCTATGAAAGAAAGGAATACTGAATGTTACGTCATGCAGAATACACTCATTTACTTCGGCTCCTCGTGATCTACGCTACAGGAGAAGTGAGATACATAAAGTTGACAGTGTGAGGACAGACCTGGTAGCACAACTGTGCAACTACACAGTGTTACCAGATAAAATGGTGCTGCGGAATCGAAAGTGTAGTACGGACTTTGCCACAGTAGCAGACAGCTGGTAATTTAGGACCATGACCGTGGATTACACTTTGGTCAGTGCTGGTTAGAGTGCTGCAACTGTAAATGGAAGGCTTTGTTTGATAGTCTTATGCTGATGCTGTCTGAATAAATTATGCCATTGGATACAAAGCGGTTTAGTTTTGAGACCTAACCCACGAGGGGGGAAGGCACAGTGGTCTGCTTCAGGAATTCCAAGCAATAAAACACAACAAACAACCCAGGAAGGGAGACATGCATTTGGAATCTGTTCATCGTTACGGGGTCAAACAAGAGGGTAACATTACTGAAACAATGATTGGACTACTTAGTATATAATAGAGCATACAGGTTTCAAGGAGGAAACGTATGAAGACGCAGACTTCCTCGTTATCAATATGTGCGGCATATCTTTCGTGTTAACGAAAGTAAATTCCCGCTTTACCTCTTCTTACGTGTCAAATGAAATGAATGCAATGAGGAATAGAATATTTGTTGACTGCGTCTCTTCTTGCTTCCATCCTTACCAACATATTTCTTCATTCTCGTGGTAATCATGACATTCTATGTGTGTGCTGCAAAAGATTGCAAGTGGACAAATTCGACATCGAGGTGCAAAGCGTTATATTCAATTCGAATAAGCTTCCGGTGTATTTTTACTTCGTTTGTATTTTCAGATGATTATGAACGTTACGGAAAATTATCTCACATGCTTTATGTTGAATGAGAAACATTGAATGATCCGTTTTGCTTTCCCTACGTTGAAATGATATAATGTCGGCGTCAACAGCCTTCTTCCACGCCGGAAGCTGAAACTTGTATCATTCTGGATTAATGATAATTGAATGTCTCATATGTATACATAGCCCACAAGGCGACGTCAGAAACCATCAGGGGAGAACGCCGCATAAAAACCAAACGTGCGCGCGCGTCTCCACTCTGAAGAACCGTATCGGAGAATCACGGCAAGCATTTCGCTGAAGAGCTGCCTCGTCAGAGAGCCTAGAAATGGCAGCGTCGTAGCAAGTATTTGTCAACACTCTGATAGTGCATTTACTTCCGGGTGTAGGTCGGCGTTACCTCGCTAAATTCACTTGACATTCGTTTTCCACATCGAAAACTCGTACGATATAATCCACTGCAAGATGACACAATTAGAAAGTATATTTAATTTCTGGACTCCAAGAACGGCGTTCTTCACATAAGTAACACCTGTTTGTGTGTGCATTCGGGAGGACGACGGTGCAATCCCGCGCCCGGCCATCCTGATTTAGGTTTTCAATGATTTCCCTAAATCGCTTCAGGCAAATGCCGGGATGGTTCCTTAGGAAGGGCACGGCCGATTTCCTTCCCCATCCTTCCCTAATCCGAGCTTGTGCTCCGTCTCTAATGACATCGTTGTCGACGGGACGTTAAAACAGTAATCTTCACCTCCTCTGTTCGTGTGTTTAAGGTTGCGTTTTGAGGCTCAGGCAAAATCGCAGTGACTATATTCCGCCTCTGGCCGCCAGTGTGTCGTTAGCTCAGAGGTTCCCTTGTGCGTTGCAGTGCTTGTACTATAAGACATAGCAGTTCGAATCACGGTAGAAGCCGCTGACTACAACCTTTTATTTTCCATTTTAATTAATGGAGTTGCAAAGTGCTAGTAAAAATTTCTTATGCGAAATCTGAAGAATGCCTTTAAACATCAATCTTCGTCCGATTTCGACTTAGTAAATTAAGTTAATATCATGGATTTCTGCTTTGCAAATTCCAAGGTGCTTCACTGTAAAATAGACCCTGAAAAGATTCAAACCGACTGTCAACGATATAAATTTGAGCTTTGTTCGTCATATAGGTCTAACATGTCAGAAGGTTGTTTATGAAGTGCACATGTTCATTAATATAGTTCCCTTCTTCTAAATTTTTGCAATAGCATTTAACTGTAGACGTTTTCTAACACCGGCGTTAGCAATTCCTTTCCGTTCTCTGAAACCTTCAAAACGACAAATTTTTCTGGTTTAAATCTGATGACCTTAACTATCACTTCCGATCAACAATAAATACTTCATGAACCCATACATGGAACTCCAAATGTGCAGTGTTCCTGCACTGCTACAGAGCATGCATTGCAAGGTATTCACACAGTTTATCGCATAGACTTACCATAAGGAATGAAACAAGAACTGTAATACACTTTACACCACAGACGCTCACTCTGGCTTGACGAAAACATCCAAACATTGACCAAAAGTTGCACAAAAAATTGAGTTTGAAAGGAAAAGAAACGAGGTATGAAGCATTTATAAATTCATCGAATGTAGTGAGGTGGTTTAATTTCGTCCCAGTCTATAAAATTAATTTCGGGCCATACTCAGCTCTTGCCGATTAATGTAATATAATACCCGCCTACTAATCAGGGCGTCTGTCTCCGTTGCTTTTGAGCGTGAATGGAAATTGTAGAAATTTTCTGTGGAGCAACATTTAATAATAAAGCGTTTTAAATCATCAAAAGCGATGAGCGGTAGCAGGCGCTTTCGATAAAGAACGGGGGAGTGCAGCGCCGCTGCTGTCGCCACGGCCGCTGCCAGTAGCCAGCAAATGGATCCCGGAGCTTTGCCGCATACGGCGTCCAGAGGAGGACAGTCTGCAGGAAATCTGCCGCAAAATCGTTACTGGATAAAATTTTGATATCGGTGTGTCACAAAGCGAAATAGATTAAATCTGCGCTACCATTACATTCACGTCTTCAGCATTCAGACAGAAGAGGCTATAAAAATATTTTATGCCAGCTGCTCTCGATCCACTGCCATTATGAACAGAAACAACGCACGCTACCGCTAGACCACAGGCGTAATCAGCCTAGAGTTCCTCTATCATGGGACAAGTTTTCCTCCAGGAAGTGCCGCAGTCTACAGTGTTGCCAGATTGTGCAGATAACCGGACTTAGAGAATTAGCGAGTTGGCCAGTTTTTTTGTCCCATGTCGCGATCGGCGCGGACTTAGCCTCTGAAGCGGCCGGCCGCCGGTCAAGTTTTATGTCAAAGAGTGTACTTTACGGTAGTTTTGGTCTGCAGAATGCCGCAGTGGATGGAAACGAATATTAGGTTCATTAACAATAAATTGAGAGTGCTGAGGCTGATTGTGATGAAAGTTTCTGTTGCCAAAATTACGCTTAAATTATTGATTACTCCTCTCATGCATGTGGTGAAAGTTTCGTTGCTGTTGATCGTTTCGATGTGACTGCGACCATCAGTTTTTACGGGAGAAGTTATTCCCTTGCGGTTGCGTAAAATTAGTAGACTGGGCTGTATTGGCAAAGCAGGGCGGTGGCACATTGACCTTCGGTTGGGCTTGTAGACCGTATTGTAGTTTAACGTTTCCGGACTGCTGCGGCTGCGGCAAGAATTGCGGCTGGAAATTGTGATTGTTGGCGTCGAAATTCTGGTTGTGTGGCTACTGCTGAATACACTGGTTGTCAACATGTTGTCTCTTATTAGCATGTCCATGAAGATCTTTTTCGGAATTAAATCTTTTATTTCTCTTGTTATGGAATTGACGGACTTGCTCGTTGTAACCGAATGAATTATTTCCTTGATTGACATTATTAAAGTTCTTATTAACAAGTGAGTAGTCCGACTGCTGAATTTATAATAAATATAATAAGAACCTGAATGCTGAAATACTTTCCTTTTGCTGACCAGTGAGAAGGGAAACTCGTAACCAACGTGGAAGTTCTGAGATACATAATTGTATGAGCGCAGATTGGCTATAGGGCTCGGTGAGGTACTGGATTGGTTGGACCATATACTCAAAAAATTGTCTGGTGGTTCGAAAACTGGAGTGTTCAAAATTAGGTAAACTAATTAGCTGGTCTTTAAAGCCTCGCTGAGTCGCTCCCGACCAATACGCAGATAGAAAAGCATTTTGAAACTCTTCGACGGAGTGACATTCCCTTGCTATGGGTCTCGTACACATCGAAGATTCTCCCTCTAAAAGGCTACAGATAAATTCGAGCTTGTGTGTCACTGGCCAGTTTGGTGGCAGCGAAAATGAAAATTGCTGCACCCAATCAAGGGGTGCAGGTCTGTGCGGTTATTTCTAAATACCTGGAATTTCTTTACAGGCAGGAAATGTTGATAGTCGAATCCATCGTGTTGTAGATTTTGAGAAGGTTAAAATGAATGATTGTGTGACGACCGGTTTGTATTAAGGTCATGCGCTCTTTGCAGTCTGCTCATATTATTGTGGGGTTGAAAAGTAGGTGACTGTTGCTGTTGTATGTAAGGAATGTTAGTTTGAAACTGATTACATAGAGACAACTTTCTGATATTGGTTACTTGCTGATTTAAACTATTAAGTTTCCTATGTAGCGAACTATTATGTTCACCAAGCTGATTTAATGTTTTCTGCGTGGACTGATATTCCTGAGATTCAGTAAACAGGATGGGAGCTGAGTCGTCTGATTTATTTTCGGTTTTGTTTTCTGGTGTAGCTAATCTTGCCGATAGCTCGTCACAACTTTCCGTGAGCGTAAGACTGTGTGTGGATTTGTTTGAATCTAAAGCGTCGACCTGCTTCTGTAGTTTTGTTAGTCTTTTTCAATTCTCCTTTAATTGTGTCAGGTCTAATTGCTTAAGACGGCAGTTTCAAATGGTTCAAATAGCTCGGAGCACTATGGGACTTAACATTTGAGGTAATCAGTCCCCTAGAACTTAGAACGACTTAAACCTAACTAACTTAAGGACATCACACACATCCATGTCCGAGGCAGGATTCGAACCTGCGACCGTAGCCGTCGCGCGGTTCCAGACCGAAGCGCCTAGAACCGCTCGGCCACACCGGCCTGCCAAGATGGAAGTTTAACGACGCAATGCCACCTGTGCACTTTTCTTCAACTTTCTGGATTCGTGTGTCAACAGTGGTTTTGAAATGTGTTACGTCTGCCTGTATCTGATTCTGTTCAAACGGGTCTGAGCACTATGGTACTTAACTTCTGAGGTCATCAGTCCCCTAGAACTTAGAACTACTTAAACCTAACTAACCTAAGGACATCACACACACCCATGCTCGAGGCAGCGGTCGCGCGGTTCCAGACTGTAGCGCCTAGAACCACTAGGCCGCCGGCCGAAGTGGCCGTGCGGTTAAAGGCGCTGCAGTCTGGAACCACAAGGCCTGCTACGGTCGCAGGTTCGAATCCTGCCTCGGGCATGGATGTTTGTGATGTCCTTAGGTTAGTTAGGTTTAACTGGTTCTAAGTCCTAGGGGACTAATGACCTCAGCAGTTGAGTCCCATAGTGCTCAGAACCATTTTTTGAACCACTAGGCCACTCCGACAGGCATTTGGTTCTGTGATTGCTTTATTGTGTTAACCTCGTCTGTAACGGGAGTTGTACTAGTGTCAACAGGGGGTTGAAAGACTAGTGAGCAACTTCTGTTCTACTTCCTGTGTTTGTATTGTCAATGACTGTAAAAACTGATTGTATTCCTTTGTGTGTTTACGGAGAAAGTCATGTATCGCTTTTCTGAGGTCTCAGTGTGAACGTGTTTCTAACCGACTGTGTTTTTGATCTAATCTTTAATTAACTGATTGGGTTTCATCTGTAAGCTTTTTACAGGTTTCACTACATTGATGTCATAAAGCATTAATGTCATCCCTTAGAAGTTCGGTACTGTCTACGCATTACCTGGCTATGGCTTCAGTTTTATCGGAAAGACGTTTTTGACTGGTCTTAATATCTATGATACCTGTTTAAAACGGTTATCAGTCGTTTCTGTGTACGATTTAAGCTAGTCACGTATGCTGGAAAATTGTTTATTGATCTGAGTGATAGTGTCAACTTGTTTTTCTCGTATGATGGAAAACTGTTCATCGTGTTTATTAAATCGTTCATTGAACTGAGTGGTATCATCACCTTGGTTCTATCGTATTTCTCGTAACTGTGTATTCTGTTTAATCATCATCTGCATGACATTTTGAAGCATCGCTTCCGTATTCTTTTCAACTGACCCATCGGGCGTTACCTGTGTAGTGCTTTGTGGTGTGGAGACATCATCTAGTATCATGGACGTCTCGTTTGTTACGTTATCTACATAATTACCACTACCGCAATCTGACGGGTGTTTAAGAGTAGACTGAGTACTATGCACTGTTGTTTCCTCTGACATACTATTGACAATCCGTTTAACTGTGTGAAAAGTATGTCAATCGCTGATCTCATTCGGTAAACAATCAAGCTTTTTTAATTGTGCATCTCAGCCATGTGCAGATCAGCGGCGTCCCCAATACCGGAATGTGCCGTCTGATTACTACTCAAATTAGAAGATGAAATTACAGTGCAAGGGTACATTACATTACTTTTGGAAACGGAACTCAGGTTTTCTATGGTGCTTTGCAACTGTTGCACCGCAGAGTGGTCACTATCATACTCATCATTGTTGTCAAAAATCGGGGAATCATCCATTTCGGTATCTTTAAATGTGTGCGTACGCGCGGGAACCACTTTCGCGTGGTATCGTAAATCACATTTACGGTGCAAATCCAAAGACAAAAAATACTGAGAAATGAAGACACTGGAAAAAAAGGCGGAACATAATAAAGCCCATGAACTGTGGAGAAATTTTGTACAAGTAAGTAAGCTCCCTTGCGTCAAAAATCTAACTACTAGTATTGCTACAACGTTATTGAGAGAAAGGAATATATATAACTGACTATTTTAATATCAAAGATTTCACAAAGCGAACGACTTACAGATATGTCGCCAGTTGTAGCGTTCTTTTAAAAATGAAAGAATCTTACACTTACGTTGAATGAATGTCTGAACTGTGGAATGGATACATAATTCGAATAACGGTGTAGCATGTTGCAACTGCAAGTAGTGTGATTACTCTGTGTTATTGTTGGCAAAATGTATACGAATCGATGGGGCAGCGCAAATTCCAATACCAATAAAGAAATACAGACACTGCAAAATACATCAGCACCTTAGACACTGAATCCTATGGCCCTGTTCAAAACTAGTAACTTTGGTTCTTGTGCACATAACAAATAAAGTAAATTGTAATACCTGTGGAGCAGCCCCCCCCCCCCCCCCCCCCTCTACCCACCATGAACCATCGACCTTGCCATTGGTACGTGTGGTTACTGAAGAGGGGCAGCAGCCTTTCAAGTAGTTGCAGGGGCAACAGTCTGGATGATTTACTGATCTGGCCTTGTAACACTAATCAAAAAGGCCTTTCTGTGTTGATACTGCAAACGGCTGAAAGTAAGGGGAAATTCCAGCCGTAATTTTTTTCGAGGGCATGAAGCTTTACTGTATGGTTAAATGATGATGGCGTCCTCTTGGATAAAATATTCCGGAAGCAAAATAGTCCCCCAGTAGGATCTCCGGGCGGCAACTACTGAGGTGGACCTTTATCAGGAGAAGGAAAACTGGCGTTCTACGGATCGGGGTGTGGAATGTCAGATCCCTTAATCGGACAGGTAGGTTAGAAAATTTAAAAATGGAAATGGATAGGTTAAAGCTAGATATAGTGGGAATTAGTGAAGTTCCGTGGCAGGAGGAATAGACTTCTGGTCAGGTGAATACAGAGTTATAAATACAAAATCAAAAAGGGGTAATGCAGGAGTAGGTTTAATAATGAATAACAAAATTGGAGTGCGCGTAAGCTACTACAAATAGCATAATTGCGCATTATTGTGGCCTAGATAGATACAAAGCCCATGTAGTACATGTTTGTATGCCAACTAGGTCCGCAGATGACGAAGAGAATGATGAAATACATGATGAGATAAAAAAATTAATCAGATAGTGAAGGGAGACAAATTTAAATCATGGGTGACTGGAATTCGATAGCAGGAAAAGGAAGAGAAGGAAACGTAGTAGGTGAGTATGGAATGGGAGTAAGAAATGAGAGGGAGCCGCATGGTAGAATTTTGCACAGAGGGTAACTTAATCATAGATAACACTTGATTCAAGAATCATAAAACAAAGATTGTATACATGGAAGAGCCCTGGAGATACTAAAAGGTATCAGATAGATTATATAATGGTAAGACAGAGATGTAGGAACTAGGTTTTAAATTGTAAGACATTTCCAGGGGAAGATGTGGACTCTGACCACAATCTATTGGTTATGAACTGTAGATTAAAAATGAAGAAACTCCAAAAATGTGGGAATTTAAGGAGATGGGACCTGGATAAACTGAAAGAACCAGAGGTTGTAGAGAGTTTCAGGGAGAGCGTTAGGGAATTATTGACAGGAATGGCGGAAAGAAATACAGTAGAAGAAGAGTGGGTAGCTTTGAGGGATGAAATAGTGAAGGCAGCAGAGTATCAAGTAGGTAAAAACATGAGGACTAGTAGAAATCCTTGGGTAACAGAAGATATATTGAATTTAATTGATGAAAGGAGAAAATATAAAAATTCAGTAAACGAAGCAGGCAAAAAGGAATACAAACATCTCAAAAATGAGATCGACTGGAATTGTAAAATGGCTAATCAGGGATGGCTAGGTAAATGCTGCCTACAGGAAAATTAACGAGACTCTTTTGGAGGAAAGAGAACCACCTGTATGAATGTCAAGAGCTCAGATCGACACCCATTTCTAAGCAAAGAAGAGAAACCAGAACGGTGGACGGAGTATATAGTCGGTCTATACAAGTGCGATGTACTTGAGGACAATATTATGGAAATGGAAGAGGATGAAGATGAAGAATAAATGAGAGATATGATACTGCGTGAAGAGTTTGACAGAGCACTGAAAGACCTAAGTCGAAACAAGGCCCCGGGAGTAGACAACATTCCATTAGAACTACTGATAGCCTTGGGAGAGCCAGCGCGGACAAAACTCTACCGCTGGTGAGCAAGATGTATGAGACAGGCGAAATACTCTCAGACTTCAAGAAGAATATAATAATTTCAATCCCAAAGAATGCAGGTGTTGACAGATGTGAAAATTACCTAACTATCATTTTAATAAGCCACGGCTGCAAAATACTAACACCTCAGGAAAGATCAACTTCGATTCAGTAGAAATGTTGAAACACGTGAGGCAATACTGACCCTACGATTTATCTTAGAAAATATATTACGGAAAGGCAAACCTACGTTTCTAGCATTTGTCGCCTTAGAGAAAGTTTTTGACAATATTGTCTGGAATACTGTCTTTCAAATTCTGAAGGTGTCAGGGGTAAAATACAGGGAGTGAAAGGCTATAAAGGCTATTTACAATTTGTACAGAAACCAGATGGCAGTTGTAAAAGTCGAGGAGCATGAAAGGGAAGCAGGGTTGAGAAGAGAGTTAGACAGGGTTGTAGCCTCTCCCCGATGTTATTCATTCTGTATATTGAGCAAGCAGTAAAGAAAACAAAAGAAAAATTTGGAGTAGGAATTAAAATCAATGGAGAAGGATAAATACTTTGAGGTTCCCAGATGACAATGTAATTCTGTCAGAGACAGCAAAGGACCTGTAAGAGCAGCTGAACGGAATGGACAGTGTCTTGAAAGCAGGATATAAGGTGAACATCAACAAAAGCAAAACGAGGATAATGGAATGTAGTCTAATTAAATCGGGTGATGCTGCGGGAATTAGATTAGGAAATGAGACACTTAAAGTAGTAAATGGGTTTTGCTATTTAGGAAGCAAAATAACTGATGATGGTAGGAGTAGAGACGATATAAAATGTAGACTGACAATGGCAAGGAAAGCGTTTCTGAAGAAGAGAAATTTGTTAACAACGAGTATAGATTTAAGTGTCAGGAAGTCGTTTCTGAAAGAATATTGTATGGAGTGTGGCCATGTATGGAAGTGAAACGTGGACGATAAATAGTTTGGACTAGAAGAGAATAGAAGCTTTCGAAATGTGGTGCTACAGAAGAATGCTGAAGATTAGATGGGTAGATCACATAACTAATGAGGAGATATTAAATAGAATTGGGGAGAAGAGGAGATTGTGGCACAACTTGACTAGAAGAAGGGATCGGTTGGTAGTACATGTTCTGAGGCGTCAAGGCATCATCAGTTTAGTATTGGAGGGCAGCGTGGAGGGTAAAAATCTTAGAGGGAGACCAAGAGATGAATACACTAAGCAGATTCAGAAGGATGTAGGTTGCAGCAGGTACTGGGAGATGAAGAAGCTTGCAAAGGATAGAGGAGCATGGAGAGCTGCATCAAACCAGTCTCAGGATTGAAGACCACAACAGCAACAACAATTTTCCTATTATCTTTAGACCCGTAATATTCCTGCGTGTTATTGACAGAACATTGGAAATTCACTAAAACGACTACGCTTTTCCTTCTTATGTCAGAGTACTGCTGTGCTGTGTAGGATTCTTACCACATAACACTGACGGAGCACATCGAAGAAGGTCAAAGAAAGGCAGCGTGTTTTGTATTATCGCTAAAGAGATGAGAGAGTGCAACGGATATGATACGCGAATTGGTGTGGAAATTATTAAAACCATGACATGTTTCGTAGCGACGGCACATTTTTTCAAAATTTCAATGTCCAACTTTTTCTCTGAGTGAGAAAATATTTTGTTGACGTTCACGTACATAGCGTGAAACAATCATCGTATCAAAAAAAAGTTGTTTACTGCTCGCATGGAAATACTTAAGAGTTGGCTTTTCGAGAGCAAAACGGTAGAGAAATACGGGGATATTCAAAAGGAAGGAACAGATTTCTAACATCTATTGCTTCCAGACTACAAAAGATAGATACACAATTTCAACGTTCCTGGAAAGAGAAAAGATAAAATTTTTATGAATTGAGTGTGAGCTCTAAGTGTTACACGACAAATATCGTAATTGTGGCTCCTTTCTTTTTGCCACACACGAAGAGGACGGTCTCTCGCCTTTGAATTCACAGCAAACTTTCAAGATTGTCAGCCATAGGGGGGATAAAAACTCTGTCCTTGACGTAACCCACAGATAAAGGTATCAGGGTGTGAGGTCTGGACACCTGGGAGGCACCGGCGATGAAGTTCATCTTCTGCTCCTTTTATTCCAATTTTCGTTACACGATATATCACACACCCACATGAACCATGGACCTTGCCGATGGCGGGGAGGCTTGCGTGCCTCAGCGATACAGATGGCCGTACCATAGCTGCAACCATAACGGAGGGGTATATGTTGGGAGGCCAGACAAACATGTGGTTCCTGAAGAGGGGCAGCAGCCTTTTCAGTAGTTGCAGGGGCAACAGTCTGGATGATTGACTGATCTGGCCTTGTAACATTAACCAAAACGGCCTTGCTGTGCTGGTTACTGCGAACGGCTGAAAGCAAGGGGAAACTAAGCCGTAATTTTTCCCGAGGACATGCAGCTTTACTGTAAGATTAAATGATGATGGCGTCCTCTTGGGTAAAATATTCCGGAGTTAAATAGTCCCCCATTCGGATCTCCGGGCGGGGACTACTCAAGAGGACGTCGTTATCAGGAGAAAGAAAACTGGCGTTCTACGGATCGGGACGTGGAATGTCAGATCCCTTAATCGGGCAGGTAGGTTAGAAAATTTAAAAAGGGAAATGGATAGGTTAAAGTTAGATACACTGCGAATTAGTGAAGTTCGGTGGCAGGAGGAACAAGACTTTTGGTCAGGTGATTACAGGGTTGTAAATACAAAATCAAATAGGGGTAATGCGGGAGTAGGTTTAATAATGAATAAAAGAATAGGAGTGCGGGTTAGCTACTACAAACAGCATAGAGAACGCATTATTGTGGCCAAGATAGACACAAAGCCCATGCCTACTACAGTAATACAAGTTTATATGCCAACTAGCTCTGCAGATGATGAAGAAATTGATGAAATGTATGACGAGATAAAAGAAATTATCCAGGTAGTGAAGGGAGACGAAAATTTAATAGTCATGGGTGACTGGAATTCGATAGTAGGAAAAGGGAGAGAAGGAAACATAGTAGGTGAATATGGATTGGGGGGAAGAAATGAAAGAGGAAGCCGCCTTGTAGAATTTTGCACAGAGCATAACCTAATCATAGCTAACACTTGGTTCAAGAATCATAAAAGAAGGTTGTATACCTGGAAGAATCCTGGAGATACTAAAAGGTATCAGATAGATTATATAATGGTAAGACAGAGATTTAGGAACCAGGTTTTAAATTGTAAGACATTTCCAGGGGCAGATGTGGACTCTGACCACAATCTATTGGTTATGACCTGTAGATTAAAACTGAAGAAACTGCAAAAAGGTGGGAATTTAAGGAGACGGGACCTGGATAAACTAAAAGAACCAGAGGTTGTAGAGAGTTTCAGGGAGAGCATAAGGGAACAATTGACAGGAATGGGGGAAAGAAATACAGTAGAAGAAGAATGGGCAGCTCTGAGGGATGAAGTAGTGAAGGCAGCAGAGGATCAAGTAGGTAAGACGAGGGCTAATAGAAATCCTTGGGTAACAGAAGAAATATTGAATTTCATTGATGAAAGGAGAAAATATAAAAATGCAGTAAATGAAGCAGGCAAAAAGGAATACAAACGTCTCAAAAATGAAATCGACAGGAACTGCAAAATTGCTAAGCAGGGATGGCTAGAGGACAAATGTAAGGATGTAGAGGCTTGTCTCACTAGGGGTAAGATAGATACTGCCTACAGGAAAATTAAAGAGACGCTTGGAGAGAAGAGAACCACTTGTATGAATATCAAGAGCTCAGATGGCAACCCAGTTCTAAGCAAAGAAGGGAAGGCAGAAAGGTGGAAGGAGTATATAGAGGGTTTATACAAGGGCAAAGTACTTGAGGACAATATTATGGAAATGGAAGAGGATGTAGATGAAGACGAAATGGGAGGTAAGTTACTGCGTGTAGAGTTTGACAAAGCACTGAAAGACCTGAGTCGAAGCAAGGCCCCGGGAGTAGACAACATTCCATTAGAACTACCGATGGCCTTGGGAAAGCCAGTCATGACAAAACTCTACCATCTGGTGAGCAAGATGTATGAGTCAGGCGAAATACCTTCAGACTTCAAGAAGAATATAATAATTCCAATCCCAAAGAAAGCAGGTGTGGACAGATGTGAAAATTACCGAACAATCAGTTTAATAAGTCACAGCTGCAAAATACTAATGCGAATTCTTTACAGACGAATGGAAAAACTTGTAGAAGCGGACCTCGGGGAAGATCAGTTTGGATTCCGTAGATGTGTGGGAACACGTGAGGCAATACTTACCTTGCGACTTATCTTAGAAGAAAGATAGAAAGATTAAGAAAAGGCAAACCTACGTTTCTAGCATTTGTAGACTTAGAGAAAGCTTTTGTCAATGTTAACTGGAATACTCTCTTTCAAATTCTAAATTTGGCAGAGGTAAAATACAGGGAGCGACAGGCTATATACAATTTGTACCGAATCCAGATGGGAGTTATAAGAGTCGAGGGGTATGAAAGGGAAGCAGTGGTTGGGAATGGAGTGAGACAAGGTTGTAGCCTCTCCCCGATGTTGTTCAATCTGTATATTGAGCAAGCAGTAAAGGAAACGAAAGAAAAATTCGGAGTAGGCATTAAAATTCATGGAGAAGAAGTTAAAACTTTGAGGTTTGACATTGTAATTCTGTCAAAGACAGCAAAAGACTTGGAAGAGTAGTTGAACGGAATGGATAGTGTCTTGAAAGGAGGATATAAGATGAACCTCAACAAAAGCAAAATGAGGATAATGGAATGTAGTCAAATTAAATCGGGTTTTGCTGGGGAATTAGATTAGGAAATGAGACACTTAAAGTAGTAAAGGAGTTTTGCTATTTAGGGAGTAAAGTAACTGATGATGGTCGAAGTAGAGAGGATATAAAATGTAGACTGGCAATGGCAAGGAAAGCGTTTCTGAAGAAGAGAAATTTGTTAACATCGAGTATAGATTTAAGTGTCAGGAAGTTGTTTCTGAAAGTATTTGTATGGAGTGTAGCCATGTATGGAAGTGAAACATGGACGATAACTAGTGTGGACAAGAAGAGAAAAGAAGCTGTCGAAATGTGGTGCTACAGAAGAATGCTAAAGATAAGGTGGGTAGATCACGCTACTAATGAGGAGGTATTGAATAGGATTTGGGAGAAGAGAAGTTTGTGGCACAACTTGACTAGAAGAAGGGATCGGTTGGTAGGACATGTTTTGAGGCATCAAGGGATCACAAATTTAGCATTGGAGGGCTGCGTGGAGGGTAAGAATCGTAGAGAGAGACCAAGAGATGAATACACTAAGCAGATTCAGAAGGATGTAGGTTGCAGTAGATACTGGGAGATGAAGAAGCTTGCACAGGATAGAGTAGGATGGGCAGCTGCATCAAACCAGTCTCAGGACTGAAGACCACAACAACAACAACAAATATATCACAAAATTTAAAGGTGATCAACTCAACTAAATACGTAGGGTTTACATTTATGAACAAATGAAATTGCAAAGACCAAATATAAAATATCGTCCGAATGCAAACTAAAGATTGCAATTTACTGGAAGAACCTTTACAAGTTGCTACAGGTCAACTACATAGATTCCTTACTCTATACTTGTCTGTTAGCCTTCATGACAGCTCCCAATCTCGAAGGCATACATTCAATCAGGTGCTGGAAAGTTTCTTGGGGAATGCCTGCCCATTCTTCACGGAGTGCTGCACTGAGGAGAGGTATAGATTTCGGGTGTTGAGGCCTGGCACGAAGTCGGCGTTCAAAAACATTCCAAAGATGTTCTGTAAGATTCAGATCAGGGCTCAGAGCACGCCAGTCTATTACAGGGATGTTATCGTCGTGTAACAATTCCACCACAGGAAGTACGTTATGAACAGGTGCTCGATAGTGTTGAAAGATCCCCGAACAGATCTTCAACAGTGGGAAGCTAGAAGGTGCTTGTAATATCTATGTATTCGTGTGCTGTGATGGTGCCAGGCAAGACAACATGAGCTGCAAGCCCCCTCAATGAGAAGCGCGACCCCACAATAGCAACACCGCTTCCAAATTTTACTGTTCGCAATACACACGCTGGCAGATGACATTCACCAGGTATTCGCCAGACCCGCTCCCTGCCATCGGATCGCCGCATTGTGTACCGTGATTCGTCACTCCACAACACGTTTTTCCACTGTTCAATCGTTCCATGTTTATGCTCCTTAAACCAAACGACGCGTCGTTTGGCATTTACCGGCGTGACGTGTGGCTTATGAGCTGCCGCTCGACCACGAAATCCAAGTTTTCTCGCCACCTGCCTAACTGTCATAGTACTTTCAGTGGGTCGTGGTGCAGTTTTCAATTCCTGCGTGATGGTCTGGACAGATGTCTACCTATTACACATTACGACCCTCTTCAACTGCGGCTTCTGTAAGTCAACAAAGACAGGTTGGCCTGTACTCTTTTGTGTTGTACATACCCCTACACGTTTCCACTTCACTATCACTTCGGAAACAGTGGCCCTATGGATGTTCAGGAATGTGGAAATCTTGCGTACAGACGTAGGACACAACTGACATCCAATCACCTGCCCATGTTCGATGTCCGTGATTTCCACGGTGCACCACATTCTGCTCTCTCACGATATCTAATGACTACTGAGGTCGCTGATATGGAGTACCTGGCAGTAGGTGGCAGCACAATGCATCTAATATGAGAAACGTATGTTTTGCGTATGTCCGGATATGTTTGATCGCATAGTGTGTATACTGAGTGACAAAAGTCACGAATAATACTGACGGCGGTAGTATCTGGTACACGAGGCATAAAGGGGCTGTGCATTGGCACAGCACTCATTTGTACTCAGAAGATCCATGTGAAAACTTTTAGTGACCTGATTAATGCGCACTACGGGAATTACAAGACTTTGAGGGCGGAGTGGTTGTTGGAGATTGAAGCATGGGCCATATCATTTCGGAAACCGATAGGGAATTCAAAATTACGAGATCCACATTGTCAATAGTGTGCACGACCTCTCACATGGACAACGCAATGGCCGACGGTCTTCTTAACTACCCACAGCAGCGGCGTTTGCTTAGTGCTTACAGACAAGCAACACTGGGTGAGATAACAACAAGTATCATTGTGGGACGTACGCTGAACACCTCCGTTAGGGCAGTGCGGCGAAATTTGGCCTACGGTAGGAGACGACCGACGCAAGCGCGTTTGCTAACAGCACGACATCGCCTGCAGAGCCTGTCCTGGGCCCGTGATCATATCATTTAGCTCCTAGAGGACAGTAAAAGCGTGGTATGTTCAAAGGAGTGCCGATTCCAATTAGTAGGAGCTGATAGTAAGGTTCGAATGGGGCGCAGAGCCCACAAAGCCATGAGCACAACTTGTTAACAAGGCACAGTGCAATGGATCCGTAACGGTTTGGGCGGTTCTTACATGGAACGGCAAGGGTTCTCTGGCCCAACTGAAACGATCATGAACTGGAAATGGTTATTCTGCCTTTCATGAACTTCCTGTTCCTATGACAGTGCTCCATGTCTGCGGCCCACAGTTGTTCGCATCTGGTTTGAAGAATATTCTAACGTTTTGAGCAAGTGTTCAAGCACCCAGATAGCCCTATATGAATTCGATCGGAGTTTTATAGGACATATTCGAGAGGTCACTTCTAGCACAAACTTATACAGTGGCAACACTTTCGCAATTATGAACCGCTATAGAGACAGCATGGCTCATTATTTCTGCGGCGGGTTTTCATCGACTTGAGTCCATGCCATGTCGAGTTGCTCCATATTTAAACTGCTGTAAGTTCAGGTACCTTTCAGCAGAAATACCTGCAGTTGTTTCTACTAGTGACTCAATGACGAGTTTCTTCATTTCGTAACTTTAGTCTGATTAAGAAAGGATGGTGTGCCGAACACCATTACACTTTTATTTACATCATTTAGCCAGTCCGGTTAGCCTAGCAGTCGCTTTCCAGAGCGGGAAGGAGTGCCTGGTCCCAGGCACGAACCTGCCTGGCGCACTTGTGTCGAGGTCCGGTGAGCTGGCCAGTCTGTTGATGGTTTTTAGGTGGTTTTCCATCTGCCTCGGCGAATGAGAGCTGGTTCCCTTATTCCTCCACAGCTACACTATGTCGGCGATTGCTGCGAAAAATGTTCTCCACGTACACCACTATTACTCTACCACGCAAACATAGAGGTTACACTTGTCTGGTGTGAGCTGTTCCCTGGGGGGTCCACCGGGGGCCAAACCGCACAATAACACTGGGTTCGTTGTGGGGCGGCGGAGGGGTGAAGTGGACTGCGGTAGTCGTCGTGGAGTTGTGGACCTCTGAAGCTGCTGCGGGGATAGAGCCCCTCCGTCGTTTCTAGGTCCTCAGTTATCATACAACATACATCATTTAGCTGCGTGAAGATAAGTGAGCTTGGAATATAGCCCAACATAAAGTAATCCAAAACACAACTGAAGATGTGTATGTTGTTGTTGTGGTCTTCAGTCCTAAGACTGGTTTGATGCAGCTCTCCATGCTGCCCTATCCTGTGCAAGCTTCTTCATCTCCCAGTACTTACTGCAACCTACATCCTTCTGAATCTGCTTATTGTATTCATCTCTTGGTCTCCCTCTACGATTTTTGCCCTCCATGCTGCCCTCGAATGCTAAATTTGTGATCCCTTGATGCCTCACAACATGTCCTACTAACCGGTCCCTTCTTTTTGTCAAGTTGTGTCACAGACTCCTCTTCTCCCCAATTCTATTCAATACTTCATGATTAGTTACGTGATCTACCCATCTAATCTTCAGCATTCTTCTGTTGCACCACATTTCGAAAGCTTCTATTCTCTTTTTGTCCAAACTATTTATCGTCCATGTTTCACATCCATACATGTCCACACTCCATAGAAATACTTTCAGGAACGACTTCTTGACACTTAAATCTATACTCGATGTTTACAAATTTCTCTTCTTCAGAAACGCTTTCCTTGCCATTGCCAGTCTACATTTTATATCCTCTCTACTTCGACCATCATCAGTTATTTTGCTTCCCAAATAGCAAAACCCATTTACTACTTTAAGCGTCTCATTTCCTAATCTAATTCCCGCAGCATCACCCGACTTAATTCGACTACATTCCATTATCCTCGTTTTGCTTTTGTTGATGTTCACATTATATCCTCCTTTCAAGACACTGTCCATTCCGTTCAGCTACTCTTCCAGGTCCTTTGCTGACTGACAGAATTACAATGTCATCGGCGAACCTCAAAGTTTTTAATATCTACTCCGAATTTTTCGTTTCCTTTACTGCTTGCTCAATATACAGATTGAACAACATCGGGGAGAGGCTACAACCTTGTCTCACTCCATTCCCAACCACTGCTTCCCTTTCATACCCCTCGACTCTTATAACTGACATCTGGTTTCGGTACAAATTGTATATAGCCTGTCGCTCCCTGTATTTTACCCCTGCCAAATTTAGAATTTGAAAGAGAGTATTCCTGTCAACATTGTCAAAAGCTTTCTCTAAGTCTACAAATGCTAGAAACGTAGGTTTGCCTTTCCTTAATCTTTCTTCTAAGATAAGTCGTAAGGTCAGTATTGCCTCACGTGTTCCAATATTTCTACGGAATTCAAACTGATCTTCCCCGAGGTCGGCTTCTACCGGGTTTTCCATTCAAGAATTCGTGTTAGTATTTTGCAGTTGTGACTTATTAAATTGATAGTTCGTTAATTTTCACACCTGTCAACACCTGCTTTCTCTGGGATTGGAATTGTATGGTACCTGCAACTGTTTTCACTGATGGAGAAGGAACCAGCCATCGACATTTTATCCTGGCTGGAAATTATATTCATTGTCCTACAAGGCGATGCACCACACTAGACCAAAAATTTCCTAGACGTGTTAGTGTGTCAGAATGCAGACAGCAGATAGAGCCCTCACTAAAGAACTTCCAGAAATAAAGTATTCACTCGAGATTGCTCTTATTTCTTATTCTGTTGCATCCCTTGTTGTCTTCCCAGAGGCCGGGGAAAGACCGCTCTGTGCTCAGAGAAATGGTACTTACATTTGCAACTTCACACTGGGTGCTTCTGCTAGCGGAGACGCTAGCGTTTCGGGTTATGTACGCGGGCACGAAATGCGAGTAATTTCAAGCGCTGTGTTGCGTTAATAACTGCGATTCTGTGCCCGAGGTGGCTGCTTGACCCCGGCCTAAATTACGCCAGGGTGCGCCCGGTTAATCAGCGCGCGCAACCACCGGTAATTGCTCGCAATTAGTGCTGCAGCGCTGTGTGATTTGCTCGGATAAGGCTTCAACACCTGCCATTAGCTGCGGCCCACACGTGAGCACTCTGGTTCCGCCTGCGCTGTTTAGCAAACAAGGCACGCCCTCCTCTCCTCCTCCTACATAAAGCAAACTGCTGGCCCCGTCTCACGTAGCGCTACCGGGAAACCCGTTACGATGCTGCGGGTTTCCCAGCGGGCTCGCTGTGTTGCCTGTCCACACACTGTTTACATCATGTAGGTCGCACGTGTGCGAGAGCGCTTCACCTTCTCACGTTAACTAAAAACTCACTCATTTTTGTAGTTACTGAATAACTACTAATTAGGGCGTTAGGCAGTTCTCTGAAGCTGAGCGCCCTTGGAATAGACAGTACTCCTAAGGAGCGCTCAGAAGACATTGCAGAAAATGGGATGTACTGTTTCGAGCGGCGTATTTCATAATTATGTTTGTTAAAACGAAGAAAAATAAAATTATTTCCATAAGTCCTTACAGTTGTAGAATTTAGTTGGTGTAGCATGAAATCTTTTTATTACGTATGGTATATTTCCTCCCCCCATGAACCATGGACCTTGCCGTGGGTGGGGATGCTTGCGTGCCTCATCGATACAGATAGCCGTACCGTAGGTGCAACCACAACGGAGGGGTATCTGTTGAGAGGCCAGACAAACGTGTGGTTCCTGAAGAGGGGCAGCAGCCTTTTCAGTAGTTGCAGGGGCAACAGTCTGGATGATTGACTAATCTGGCCTTGTAACAGTAACCAAAACGGCCTTGCTGTGCTGGTACTGCGAACGGCTGAAAGCAAGGGGAAACTACGGCCGTAATTTTTCCCGAGGGCATGCAGCTTTACTGTATGATTAAATGATGATGGCGTCCTCTTGGGTAAAATATTCCGGAGGTAAAATAGTCCCCCATTCAGATCTCCGGGCGGGGACTACTCAAGAGGATGTCATCATCAGGAGAAAGAAAACTGGCGTTCTACGGATCGGAGCGTGGAATGTCAGATCACTTAATCGGGCAGGTAGGTTAGAAAATTTAAAAAGGGAAATGGGTAGGTTAAAGTTAGATATAGTGGGAATTAGTGAAGTTCGGTGGCAGGAGGAACAAGACGTCTGGTCAGGTGACTACAGGGTTATAAACACAAAATCAAATAGGGGTAATGCAGGAGTAGGTTTAATAATGAATAGGAAAATAGGAATGCGGGTAAGCTACTAGAAACAGCATAGTGAACTACAGTAGTACAAGTTTATATACCAACTAGCTCTGCAGATGACGAAGAAATTGAAGAAATGTATGATGAAATAAAAGAAAATATTCAGATAGTGAAGGGTGACGAAAATTTAATAGTCATGGGTGACTGGAATTCGATAGTAGGAAAAGGGAGAGAAGGAAACGTAGTAGGTGAATATGGATTGGGGCTAAGAAAAGAAAGAGGATGCCGCCTGGTAGAAATTTGCACAGAGCACAACTTAATCATAGCTAACACTTGGTTTAAGAATCATGAAAGAAGGTTGTATACATGGGAGAACCATGGAGATACTAAAATGTATCAGATAGATTATATAATGGTAAGACAGAGATTTAGGAACCAGGTTTTAAATTGTAAGACATTTCCAGGGGCAGGCTACGGCCGTCAGGGTTAAGTTCAACGGGGCCAACACCACACTGGTATCACTATACAACCCTCCTAAAAACATAGTAACGCGTGATATCAGCACAGTACTCAACATAGCACCGCGAGTAATAGCCGCTGGAGACCTCAACGCCAAACACCCTGATTGGAACTCACGAATACGAACCTCCAACGGCAAGAAACTGTACGAACACGCACTAGGCCGAAACTACATTATACTTGGGCCGGACGTTCCCACGTTCGTGCCTACACAGGCTCGACATAGGCCAGACGTGTTAGACATAGCCCTCGTAAAGGGCATCACATGCACACTCAACCTAACGGTTGAAAACGATCTGGATTCGGACCACATGCCTGTAATACTGCACATGGTATAGGCACTGCAGGACATCGAACCACGCAGGATGCTTAACTACAAGCGTGCGAATTGGACACTGTTCAAGGAAACGCTTGATAGTCGCATTCCTGACACTCACGAAATTAACAACACACAGCAAATCGATGAGGCTGTGGAGGCTCTCACAACTGCCGTCCAAGACGCAATGACTGACGCCATTCCATTTACAACACCAAGACAACACTCGACGGACCTGACCCAGGAAATCCTGGGCCTTATCTCAATGAGGAACCGCCTCAGGAGATACTGGCAGCGTACCAGGCGCCCGTTCTATAAACTGCACGTCAACAGACTCCAGGGCATAATACGGAATAAAATACAAACATTCAGAAACGAGCAATGGGGACAGAAACTCGCTGGGCTGGATACCACACATCCTGGCGTGTGGCAGCTGGCCAGACACTTCACCAGGGAGAAACATTACATTCCCACGTTACAAGGACCAGACGGCCCGGCCTGCTCCGCGACAGAAAAGGCAGAGCTTATGGCCACAACACTTGCAGCGTCCTTCATGCCGAATCTGGTTCCTTCAGACCCAGCATTCACACTTGAAACGGACCAGGAGGTTACACGAATTGTAGCCCAGCCCTCGCGCAACGAAATAAGACGTACTAGCACAAATGAAATCACATGGGCTATCAAGCACACTAACGCTAGAAAAGCCCCTGGGCCTGATTGCATTCAAAACCGTGTCCTCCAGGAGTTCACGGATAAAGCCGTAGAATACTTCACACACTTAACGAATGCCATCCTGACACATCAACACTTCCCTGACTTTTGGAAGGCGGCCAAGGGCTTGATGTTCAGGAAGCCAGGGAAAGACCACTCCCTCCCACAAAATTACCGACCCATCAGTCTGCTGTGTTCGCTCAGCAAGATTGTTGAGAAGGTAATACTGAAACGTATCACTAGGCATTGCATCGCCAACGACACCCTAAGACCGGAGCAATTCGGCTTTAGGAATCACCACTCGACAACACAACAACTCCTCCGCGTAGTCGAACATATAACACACGGCTACAACATGAACAAAGCCACAGGGGCCGTGTTCCTAGACGTCGAAAAGGCTTTCGATCGTCTCTGGCACAACGGACTCATACGCAAACTAAGCAAAGCTGGTTTCCCAGACGGACTCGTACGTCTCATACACTCATATCTCACGAACAGATGTTTCAACACTAACGTGCAGGATAAACAATCAACACAACACGGTATCCTAGCTGGAGTACCCCAAGGGAGCATCCTAGGGCCCATCTTGTTTAACCTGTACATTAATGACTTCCCAGCGACAAAAAACACGACGTTAGCCGTCTACGCGGATGACACAGCCATCCTCGCGCAAGACTGGAAACCGTCGAACATCAATTCACGAATACAGACAGCACTCAGAACAGCTGAGCCTTGGTTGGAGCGATGGCGTATTAAAGTAAACGTCGACAAGTGCGAAGCAGTTCTGTTCACACGCAGACCGAAACTACTGCGCAAACACCAACAATGTAGACCAATAACACTACATACACGCCCAATACGTTTCCGAGAGAAAGTCAGGTACCTTGGTGTCTGGCTGGACCGGAAACTTACATGGGGGGACCACATCGAATACGTTGCCAACCGAGCGCACACGAGGCTCAAACAGCTCTACCCAATGCTCAACAGGGAAAGCACACTGAATAGGAGGGTGTCGAGGTCCTTATACATGACACTGATTAGACCTCTGATGACGTACGCAGCTCCCGTCTGGGGATATGCAGCTCCCACACGACTGCGCCGCCTGCAGATCATACAGAACAAGGTGCTACGAATCATTAGCAATGCTCCGCGCTACACACGCACCGTGGATCTTCACCATGAATACCGCCTTGATACCCTCAAGGAAGTATTCAAAAAACACGCCACACGACTATAGAGGAACTCGAGACACTCGAACAATCCTTTCATCCTCTCTCTGGGAAACTATGATCACAACCACAGGTGGAAACACAAGCGGCCAAAGACACTGCTAGCTAGGGCATAGCCACCTATGGTTAACTAACATACGCAAACAGCGACAAACGTCGGGAAGCCCCTGCATATCAGCAACACTGACTGGCAACTACCAGCTGCTATTAGTGCCGACCAACAGGCCACAGCACGGACACCGACGAGCTCGCCCACAGACGCACAAACAATCTGCCAACATTCCCTCACACTGTGCCTCCGGTATATGACCTATCGGACACAAGATCGATAACAAACCTAACTGTTGCAGGTTGCTGACGCTGAACGAGGACTCTGTACCAGCGCCCAGCGCCAGCCGCCGAGCAGCACAAACGCACAACGTCAAGGTATCGGCATGCATGATACCCACTACTAACAAAGCCTATCCTTACACAACCTATCGCAGGCAGCAAGACAACCGCTACTGCTCTTGCCGCCCGACCTAACTTTCGCAGAGGTTTTTTTCCCTTGGCCCTTGCCTTGGCACTTTTTTTCATCTGCCCTTCAAACCGCTACCTTCGTCAGATTTCGACCAATCTATCTCCAGATGAGCGCGTATTAATGGTTAATCCTAACCAGACGTACGCAAACATCGCAGTACCCACATCCTGCGACACCTCACTTTAGTGAATACTAACCCTTATGCAGAGATGGCAGTAGACCTTTTGTGTTGGTCATCATGCCGGTGTGGGCGTGGAGGGGCTACACCTCTTTTTAAAAACCTCTTTTTTTTTAAGAAAAGGGGCAGATGTGGACTCTGGCCACAATCTATTGGTTATGACCTGTAGATTAAAACTGAAGAAACTGCGAAAAGGTGGGAATTTAAGGAGATGGGACCTGGATAAACTAAAAGAACCGGAGGTTGTACAGAGTTTCAGGGACAGCATAAGGCAGCAATTGACAGGAATGGGGGAAAGAAATACAGTAGAAGAAGAATGGGTAGCGTTGAGGGATGAAGTAGTGAAGGTACCAGGGGATCAAGTAGGTAAAAAGACGAGGGCTAGTAGAAATCCTTGGGTAACAGAAGAAATATTGAATTTAATTGATGAAAGGAGAAAATATAAAAATGCAGTAAATGAAGCAGGCAAAAAGGAATACAAACGTCTCAAAAATGAGATCGACAGGAAGTGCAAAATGGCTAAGCAGGAATGGCTAGAGGACAAATGTAAGGATGTAGAGGCGTATCTCACTAGGGGTAAGATAGATACTGCTTACAGGAAAATTAAAGAGACCTTTGGAGATCAGAGAACTACTTGTATGAACATCAAGAGCTCAGATGGAAACCCAGTTCTAAGCAAAGAAGGGAAAGCAGAAAGGTGGAAGGAGTATATGGATGGTCTATACAAGGGCGATGTACTTGAGGACAATATTATGGAAATGGAAGAGGATGCAGATGAAGATGGAATGGGAGATACGATACTGCGTGAAGCGTTTGACAGAGCACTGAAAGACCTTAGTCGAAACAAGGCCCCCGGAGTAGTCAACATTCCATTGGAACTACTGACAGCTTTGAGAGAGCCAGTCCTGACTAAACTCTACCATCTGTTGAGCAAGATGTATGAAACAGGCGAAATACCCTCAGACTTCAAGAAGAATATAATAATTCCAATCCCAAAGAAAGCAGGTGTTGACACTTGTGAAAATTACCGAACAATCAGTTTAATAAGCCACAGCTGGAAAATACTAACACGAATTCTTTACAGACGAATGAAAAAACTAGTAGAAGCCGACCTCGGGGAAGATCAGTTTGGATTCCGTAGAAATACTGGAACACGTGAGGCAATACTGACCTTACGACTTATCTTAGAAGAAAGATTAAGGAAAGGCAAACCTACGTTTCTGGCATTTTTAGACTTAGAGAAAGCTTTTGGCAATGTTGACTGGAATAATCTCTTTCAAATTCTAAAGGTGGCAGTGGTAAAATACAGGGAGCGAAAGGCTATTTACAATTTGTACAGAAACCAGATGGCAGTTATAAGAGTCGAGGGACATGAAAGGGAAGCAGTGGTTGGGAAGGGAGTGAGACAGGGTTGTAGCCTCTCCCCGATGTTATTCAATCTCTGTATTGAGCAAGCAGTAAAGGAAACATAAGAAAAATTCGGAGTAGGTATTAAAATCCATGGAGAAGAAACAACAACTTTGAGGTTCGCCGATGACGTTGTAATTCTGTCAGAGACAACAAAAGACTTTGAAGAGCAGTTGAATGGAATGGACAGTGTCTTGAAAGGAGGGTATAACATGAACATCAACAAAAGCAAAACAAGGATAATAGAATGTAGTCGAATTAAGTCGGGTGATGCTGAGGGAATTAGATTAGGAAATGAGACACTTAATGTAGTAAAGGAGTTTTTCTATTTGGGGAGCAAACTAACTGATCATGGTCGAAGTAGAGAGGATATAAAATGTAGACTGGCAATGGCAAGGAAAGCGTTTCTGAAGAAGAGAAATTTGTAAACATCGAGTATAGATTTAAGTTTCAGGAAGTCATTTCTGAAAGTATTTGTATGGAGTGTAGCCATGTATGGATGTGAAACATGGACGATAAATAGAGAGAGAATATAAGCTTTGGAAATGTGGTGCTATAGAAGAATGCTGAAGATTAAATGGGTAGATCACATAACTAATGAGGAGGTATTGAATAGGATTGGAGAGAAGAGAAGTTTGTGGCACAACTTGACCAGAAGAAGGGATCGGTTGGTAGGAAAGGTTGTGAGGCATCAAGGGATAACCAATTTAGTATTGGAGGGCACCGTGGAGGGTAAAAATCATAGAGGGAGACTAAGAGATGAATACACTAAGCAGATTCAGAATGATGTAGGTTGCAGTAGGTACTGGGAGATGAAGAAGCTTGCACAGGATGGAGTAGCATGGAGAGCTGCATCAAACCAGTCTCAGGACTGAAGACCACAACAACAACATTGTATATTTAGGTGAAGAGTAAGTTTAGAACAAAGGAATTCATGCAAGGTTTCGAAACGATAACCTCTCATCAACGTGGCTAATGGATATCACTATAGGAATAATAAATCAGATTGATGGCATGAAGGCCTGTTTTGTGTACAGATATCCAACCAGGATAAAATTTTGTATTCGTCGTTTTCCCATCTCACTTATGTTTAATTTCGTTGGTGATCCGTCCATTGTATGGGGAGATTAAGCTCGGCGTTCCATTGGTGCTTTTCGAGGCAGTCAGGTAAACGCAATATTTCTTGATTTCCGAAAAGCATTTGACTCAGTACCCCATCTACACTTGTAATCAAAAGTGTGATCGTATGGGGTATCAGGCGAAATTTGTGAATTGTTTCAGGATTTTTATAGAGTGGGTGCAGCAAGTTATCTTGGATAAAATGTTATCGACAGATGTAGAATTAACCTCCATTGTGTACCAGGGAAGTGTGTTGGGAACCTTGCTGTTCAGGTTGTATATTAATAGCAACTCCAGAACTTTTAAAGATGATGCAGTAATGCCTGAAAGAAGGGCATTAGTATTCAATCAGCTCTTGATAAAATTGGAAAGTGCTAAAATGATTGGCAAATTGCATTAAATGTTCATAAATGTAAAATTTTGCACTTCACAAAAACCATAGTACCCTATGACTATAAAATCGGTCATTTCATATCATATCCCCACCAGATATGGAACGTAAATACTTTATAATTCAGTATAAATCAGTGTTTTATTACTGTACTTGCTGGGGATATCATGCAGTTAAACAACGATGGTCCATCAGACGGCTTTACAAAGGCTTAAGAGGACAGCTGTAAAACATCGACTTCAGCTATCTGTATTAGTTGGTCTCAGAAGAAAAGAAAAACAAAATGCAATACGGTGCAATACATAATAGCATAACAGACTACACTAGGTATCAGAAACTGTCCTATTTATATCCAGACACACTAAGAAGGCTAGAGAAATTTTTATCTTACTACAGTAAACACTACATAGTAATTCATTCCTTTAACATGAGTCACATAAATGTAGTCTCATTGAAGGTATACATACCAACGTTACAGTACCATCACCTCCAGTCACAAGCACCATGGACCCAGTTCCCATTGCTTGTTACCCAATGTTTAGGTACTGTAATGTTGGCATGTGTAGTTTCAGTGCAGTTACACTTACACAATTCATTTTAAAGGAGTTAACTACATGATGCTTACTATTGTAGGATAAAAGATTTTCTAACCTGCTTCATGTGTCTGACTATATAGTAGCCCACTACGTAATTACACTCTGCTGCTGAAATGTAGAAACTGTGCGTTGCATATATGGTAACTGAAAATTTCCTTAATTCTCTTTATGTGGTAGACAGTATGAGATTCAGAATAGGGAAAATGTACAAAGCAACTATTGTTCTGCACTGTGATTTATCTTCTATCATTTTTAAGCAATAAATGAAAAATATGTAGTTATTAACTAAGATTGCTGCAGATTTGGAATCATTGACAAATATATTTAAGTTGTTTGTACCTTTTGAAGATAATTGGATAGCTAACTGTATTCTCCTTGGCATGGGTCTATGATGCTCGTCACACATACTCTAGATACTGGAATGCTGGTTTGTGAAATGTAGTAAAATTATGGTTACGCAACTCATTCCAATGGAAATGTCTGCTATTTAATGGTGGCTGTAGGGGACTAATGTTTTCTAACGTGCTTAATCGGCCTTGTTATTCATAACCGAAAATTCGGAATCATGCAGACCTTCACCTGTAAGTGTGCAGGATTTCGTTAACCTATTCTTAAGCCCAGAATATTCGTTTTAAAAATAACAAGTTAGCACAGTGAGGCTACCCTGTATTAGGTTTGTAGCCATGTATTCTTAGAGATATGATGAACGTTAACCTTATAGGTAATGTAACACTAGTTTTATTGACAGACAAAGAGCGAGGCACAGTAGAACACTACGATGACAAAAGTCATCGGATAGCGATATAACATACAGTGATGTAGGTAATTCGCGTACACAAAAAAGAGGGTAGTGCATTGGTGGCGTTGTCGTTTGTATTCATGTGATTCATGTAAAACGATTTCCGACGTGATTATGGCTGCACGATGGAAATTAGCAGGCTTTGAATGCGGAATGGGACTTGGAGCTAGATGTGTGAAATATTCCATTTCAGAAATCGTTATGGAATTCATTATTCCAAGATCCACAATCTCGAGAGTATGCCGAATATCTGATACGAAGAATTAACTCTGACCACGGACATCGCAGTGGCCAACGACCTTCACTTAACGACCGAGAGCAGCGGCGTTTGCGTAGTGTTGTCAGTGCTAAGAGACAAGCAGAAAACAATGTGGGACGTACAACGAACGTATCTGTTAGGACAGTGCGTTGAAATTTGACATTGACGGGCTGTGACAACAGACGACCGATGCGAGTGTCTTTGCTAACAGCACGACATCGCCTGCAGCGCCTCTTCTAGGCTCGTGATCATATCGGTTGGACACTAGACGACTGGAAGACGTGGCCTAGTGAGATGAGTCCCGTTTCAGTTGGTAAGAGCTGATTGTAGCGTTCGAATGTAGTACAGGTCCCACGAAGTCACGAACCAACCATCCAGACATCGGTGCCATAAGAGGGGGGAGGATGGGGAAGGAAATCGACCGTGCCCTTCCAAAGAACCCATCTCGACATTTGCCTGAAGCTATTTAGGGAAATCAGGATGACCGGAACGGGTTTGAGCCGTCGTCCTCCAGAATGCGAGTCGACTGTGCTAACCAGTGAAACACTTCGCTCGGTGGACCCAGTTGTCAATTAAGCACTATGCAAGCTGGTTGTGGTTCCATAAAGGTGGGACCTATGTGTACACGAAGTAGACTGAGTCCTATGGTGGAATTGAACTTATCATTGACTGGAAATGTTATGTATGTCTACTTGGAGACCATTTTTAGCCATTCCGGACTTCATTTTCCCAAACAAGGATGGAATTGTGAGTAAGCCATAATTGTTCAAGACTGGCTGAAGAACACAGTGGACAGTTCGAGTGAATTATTTGGCCACCCAGGTCGGCCAACATGAACTCCAACAAACATTTATGAGACATAAATGTCACCACTTCCGCAATTATAGACGGCTGTAGATGGCTAGATATTTCCGCATTGTAGCTCCAGTTTGTTGAGTCCTGCCATACCACATCGAGCTGCTGCACTATGCCGGACAAAAGGGGCTCCGACAGTATATTAGGAGTTATGTCATGACTTTTGTAATGTTAGTCTATCTCATTTTCGACCAGCTGATCAAATAGTCAGATGGTTCAAATGGCTCTGAGCACTATGGGACTTAACATCGGAGGTCATCAGTCACCTATAACTACTTAAACCTAACCTAAGGACATCACACACATCCAAACCCGAAGCAGGATTCGAACCTGCGACCGTAACGGTCGCGCGGTTCCAGACTGAAGCTCCTGGAACCGCTCGGCCACTCCGGCCAGCGATCAAATAATACCCGATGTATTACCTATCTGAAATATTGGATACTCTTAAACTACTTCCTTCTGTCTGTAGTTTGAACTGTATTAATAGTCTATTAGTGGTCTAAAAAGAGACCATTTTAGGTAAGGAGGATTTTAGGTAGAAATTTTTTGTTAATTTATTCACTTATTTTAGATGGACAAATTGCAATATTAATACACTCTGCAATCACTGTTCGCGAATGTTTTCTTTAACCGCATGTGTATGTACTGATTATTAACGACATATATATGCCATATTTGTTGACATGGAGTAGCAAACCACACAGTCTATTGTAGTTCTTGACCACACTCCTTTGACCTTAATGGTCATATGCCTTATTCAGTTCTGTTTAGATTGCCCATGATATAAGACGTAACCTCAAGATTATCATATTTCCAGTTTGTGAGTGATCGTCTGACGTAAGCTACTATAATCCAAGAATTAGGAAAGTTCTTAGCGTGGTGCCACTGTACTTATATGTGTGTATAAATCACCATGTCCAGCTTTGTAAATACCCGTACAACTACAAGTTCTTAGAACATATATCTATAATTCTATGTGTATGCTGTATTGTGTTTAATGCATTGTTGAGCCCTTCAATGACGATGGCTGTATGGACCGTAAAGGGTAGAGGAATATAGCTGCGTTCGTACAGCTGCATTTCAAGTACGTGACAGCACGTAGATTGTTGGTTCAAGAAAATTACAGAGATTTTTGCGGGATTCAAACAAGGCATTAGGTAAATATTGACTGAAAAAGTGAACATAACAGAAGGCTAGTGGGTAGTCCTCAACAATGAAATAGTGAAAGCAGCAGAGGATTCAATAAGCAAAGATACAAGTCCCAGTGTAAGTACCTTGTAGTATTTTTGATCGTAATAATGAACTATGGCAAAGGTAATTTTTACGCAAGCTACCTACTACATTCTTCTTGTCGCTGCTATTTCTCTACTGATCGGCATTGTTATATAGGTTGCAGCAGTGATAGTGACCATTTGTGGCCGGATGCCTTTTCTGACGCCACAACGTCCACCAGAGTGTAATATGTTTACTCCATCTCTTATTCACATTACAGTGGTATGTTCTGCAATATTTGATGTTATTTACATA
The DNA here is from genome assembly GCF_023898315.1 of Schistocerca nitens. Lineage (NCBI taxonomy): Eukaryota > Metazoa > Arthropoda > Insecta > Orthoptera > Acrididae > Schistocerca > Schistocerca nitens. The sequence goes on along the minus strand of NC_064621.1, from coordinate 313,038,633 downwards.
ATAGAGCGTGCTCACTCATTGATGAGTTTCTTCCGTTTCGTGACTTCATTCTGAGTAAGATAGGAAAGATGAAATTGCAGCGATTGAAACAACCAGCAACGTCTTTTATATTCCTTTTTGTCTTTGATCGTTTTTTTTTCTGAATATGTCGTGATCTCCGAGGATGCGGTTAGGCATAAATCTAAGAAGCAGCTGAAATGACATTTACATTCTTCCCTGTAACAAATATTTGTTTATTTCCTAACATGTCACGTTTACCTTTGATGTGGATAGGTCGGAGCCTAAGAGCACAGATGATGTTTTTGCGACTGCTGTCACAAATATTTAGCTGCGATACAACCCTTGTCCACTGCTCGTGGTCTTGTTGTAGCCTTCTCGCTTGCCGAGCACGGAGTCCTGGGTTCGATTCCCGGCGGGGTCAGGGATTTTCCCTGCCTCGAGATGACTGAGTGTTATTGTCTTGTCTTCGTCATCATCATTTATCCCCATTACGGTCGGAGAAAGGCAATGGCAAACCACCTCTCCTACGACCTTGCCTAGTAGGCGGAGCGGGTCTCCCGCATCGTTCCCTACGCTCCTCGGAGTATGGGACCGCATCATCAACATCATCAAACCCTTTAACAACTCTTTCGTACATTTGCCGTTCAAGATAAAAATCACATCACTTAGCGATCGAGGGGCCTCACGTAACCGATTCCCGAGTTCAGACAAACGGTGTGACGCCACGTGACCGCTTTCCGATTTCAGCTACTGGTTGTTCTTATATCAGGCCGAGCTGTCCTTAACGATAGGCAGCTGGCGAGAGGCACATAGTGCCTCTGTGGGCAGTTTCCCCTCCTTGCCTTTCCAGGCGCGATCACTAGTCGCCACCCATTTGTACGGCACTCATTCGGCTGAACAACTGGAGGACAGACGTGTTTTGGTAGACACTCTGTCATAGTATAGCCATAGGTATGGAAATGTTTTACAAGTAGCTACGATTGCGTTTAATTGTTTTGTTTCGGCATTCAGATATTAGTGGGGCGATTTCTGTGGGAAGTACGAGGACTATCCGGAAAGTAAGGAACGATCGGTAACTAAATTGGAAACACAGTGAAAAATCTGAAGAACCATTCTACACAGGTGTTGGGAAGTGTCTTTAGTATGCCCGTAGATAGCGTCAAGTATCTCGTGTCAGCTCTGAGCGTACAGTGAGGCGTCAAGGTGCCTGGAAAAAAGTATCTCCTACCAAATATGGGTGCCAGCCGAGAGATTTCGTCTAATTTCATGCAGCCCCACATGAAGCAACATTTGTGCAGTTCTTTCTTCATGGCAGTTCTCGGCCGCACACTGTATGGGCAATGAGGGAGCTCGTGCAACATTTTCGATAGAAAGGATTTTATAAACCACCGTACAGCCCGGATGTGGCTCTTCTGACTTTAATATCTGCTCAAATGAACCGCTGACTATAAAGACAACATTTTGGCTCAGACAACGAGTTGTAACCGTGCGTAGAGAATTGTCGGAAAGCACAGGCGGCTGCCTTCTACGACGAGGGTATTGGAAAGTTGGTACGTGGCTACGACAGATCTCTAAGTCGGGGCGGGGCTGTGTAGAGAAACAGCTGGAAGGTGTAGCTAACTGTTGTAAATAAAACAGTTTTCATTTCCTCTGTGATTTCCATTTCGCAGCCGATCGTTCCCTACTTTCTGAATAGCCCTTGCACTTTACGTTTAGATCGAATTGCTACCCGTGTAATGAAACTATGTCTTTGCTTAACGTTATACAGAGTAAAGTCACCGCCAACGTATGAAATAAATTCAGGGTATATATTTACGCATAATTCCCTATCACCTCTATTATGTACATCGAAATCTATTATTAACAGCGAAATATCCTGATTTCGTGAAGAATATAACAATTGCAATTCCAAAGACAAGTTCTTACAGATGAGAATATAGCAGGAAAATGAGGTTAATGAGTCATTGTTGTAAATTATTTACAGAAGAACGGAACGAACCTGACTTTGGGGAGGATTGATTTCTTTTCCGAGAAATTTAATGAAGTCGAGGCAATATTTGTTTTGCTCCTTAGAGTAGAAAACAGACTGGAGACAGCAAAACCTAAATATATATATATCATTTTCAGATTTAGAGAAAAAGTATAGTATTGTTGATTGGAATTTATTGTTTGAAAATCTGAAGGTATCAGGTGGAAAATAGGAGTGACAAGTTGATCGAAGACTAGTACAGGAACCAAACAGCAGTTATAAAACGTCGACGGACATGAAATGGAAGCAGAAACTCAGAAGGACGTGAAACCTTAGTATTATTCAGTCCAAACGCAGAGCAAGCTTAAACCAAACGAAGGAAAATTTAGAAGAATTAAAGTTCAGGGAGGAAAGATAAAGATTTTATAATTGCTTATGACATTGTAAGTATGCCACAGACGCAAAAGGATCTCAGAGGTCAATTGAATGGAAAGGGTAGTATCTTGAAAGCAGTTTATCTAATGAAAAGGAAAGAAAAGTAACACAACATTAATGGAATGTATTGGAATTAAATACGGTTAAGTGAAGGTAATCGAATTATGAAATGAACGCTACTAAACGAGTATGTTCATTTTGGTGGGAAAATTATCGGTGACAGCCAAGTAGAATTCGTTAACAGTAAGTGTATATTTAAGTGTTACAAAGTATCTCCTGAAAATATTGGTAATGAGTGTAAGATTATACTGAAGTGATACGGGGTTGGGCTGTGTTGTGGTGGGAGAGGAGACCAGACCGCGAGGCCATCGGTCTCATAGGATTGCGGAAGGAAGTCGACCGTGCCCTTTCAAAGGAACCATCCCGGCATTTGCCTGGAGCGATTTTAGGGAAATAACGGAAAACCTAAATCAGGATGGACGGACGCGGAACTGAACCGTCGTCCTCACGAATGCGAGTCCAGTGTGCTAACCACTGAGCCACCTCGCTCGGTGAAGTGATACGCGGACGATAAATAAATTAGACGATAAGAGAACAGAATCTTTGGAAATGTAGTTGTACAGAAGAATGCTGAAGATTAAATGGGTAAATTAAATAACTAATGAAGAGGTACCGAATGTAACTGAAAGAAAAAGAAATTTGTGGCCCCCTGGGATAAAAATAGTATCGGTAGATTGGAGCCAGCTTGAAGTATCAAAGACTTGACATTCTTATGACGGCGGGGATTATGTGGGGTAAAAATTGTAAAGAGGGACGCAGGATGTAGAAAGTACAGGTTGTTAATGAGTAACGAGGCTTGCATAAGATTGATTTGCATCGAAAGGTGCAGTGAACCAGTCTTCTGATTGAAACAAGAACTATTATTCCATCTATCTAAGTGACGTCTTCATAATACACGGCCCAGTCGTAATAATGTAGCTGGTGCTCTTCGAACCATGCACGTACGCTATGAGCCGTATGACCCATTGCTTTGTCTTGCTAGTAGACGTCATCGTGCTGAGGAAAAACAAAGTGCATGTTCGGATGGACACGGTCTCCATGGATAGATGCACACTTCTGTTGATTCGTTGCGCTTTCCGTAACGATGAGATCGCCCCGGAAATCTCAGGGAAACATTAAAAATGTTACTGAGACCACAACGATCCACCCTATGACCTGGAGCCTTGGTTTTCAGACGTTTTACGCCATGGCGGTATCTCTGATGGAGAGTAGAACGTGTCGGATGTAAAAGTTTGCCTGCTTCCCCTCAGTAGATGTCCTTGTGGAGACACTGTTGGTAGCCTTTTGCTCTACAGTTGCTCGTCTGTTCGCCCGGACGCATCTCCGCAACCAACGTTCACCCCTGTCATCTACTGTCCGCAGGGCATCACAGTTTTGGATAGCGCCTTATAGCCACGCGCGGTTTATTTTAACCGTGGTGGCACACAAACAGTTAACAGACTTAGTCGTTTTGCATATGCTTCTATCCTTGACCTGAAAACCAACGATAAAGGCTTTTAAACCATCAGATAAATCACTACTTTTCCGCATTACGTCAACGACTGCACCGATGTCCGTGTCACCCCGTAACACTTTACACTACACTGCTAGTGCTGCCACCTGCCGTGTGTGAGTGGTTATTGTAAGTTGACGACGAACATAGACTGTGGTCACATTAATGTGGCTGGACCGTGTAGCTTCTCTGTAATAGGATCTGACACGTACATAATGGGACGAGAGAAGTTATTGTGCTTTTAAAAGACCCATCTTTCTTCAACTGCATATCCATCTCAGTTCAATTTAATTTCCATTACAATGACAATTACGTCTTCCACTTCAGTCTGCTTTCCATCCATTTGATCGCTTCCTTGTCTCTCCTACTACTTTTCCGTTGACGAGCAGACAGGATTTTTTGACCTGGAAAAAGCGTTTGATGCTGCAAACGTTCTAAATTCTGAGAAAAATAGAATAAGCTACTGGGAAGACTTGTAATGTACAAGACGTACAAGAGCCAGGAGGGAACAATGAATGTGAGACACCTAGAACGAAGAGCTCGGATTGAAAAGGGCGTAAGATAGCGATTTAGTTTTTCCACTGTACTATTTAATCTGTGGAGGAAAGAAGCCGTAACGGAAATAAAAGAAAGGTTCAGGAGTGTAATTAAAATTGAAGGTCTCTTAAGACATCACGGAATAGCTTCCAAGGCAGCAGAGGGAGCGGTAGAGGGTAAGAATTATCGAGGAAAACAGAGGCGTAGTTTGCAAGTGCTATCAGTGACAGATTCACTGATGACAATGCTAGGCTCAGCGAAAGTGAAGCAAAATTACAGGATTAGTTTAGTGGAATGAACAGCCTAATGAGTGCAGAATAAGGATTGAGAGTAAATCAAAGAAATGCGAAAGAAATGAAAAGCAGCAGAAATGTGACAAAGAGAAACTCAAGATCAGGATTGTTGACCAAGAAGTAGATGATGCTAAGACATTTTGCTACCTAGGCAGGAAAATAACCTAGAGCAAGGAGGACATCAAAAGCAGACTAGTACGGGCAAATAGGGTATTCCTGGCCAAAAGAATACTACTATCAAACATACGTCTTAATTTCAGGAAGAGGTTTCTAGAGTGAACGTTTGCAGCACAGCTTTGTGTGATAGTGAAAAAGTGACTGTGAGAAAACCGGGTAAAAGAGTATCGAAGCAAATGGGATGTTGTGCTACGGACGTATGTCGAAAATTAGGTTGACTGATAAGGTAAGGAATGACGAGGTTCTCCTCAGAATCGACGATGAAAGGAAGACAGGGAAAGCACTGACAAGAAGAAGGGACAGGATGGTGGTACATCTCTTAAGACATCACGGAATAGCTTCCAAGGCAGCAGAGGGAGCGGTAGAGGGTAAGAATTATCGAGGAAAACAGAGGCGTAGTTTGCAAGTGCTACTCTGAGGTGGAGATGTAGTCACGGGAGAGGAATTCGCGGTACGCCTCACCAAACCATTCAGAAGACCGATGACTCAAAAATAAATAAATAAAAAACCTTTCGAATTCTAGGTCAGTCTCTGATTCTCATAAACGAAGCATCGGAATGAAACCCAATTGCCAACTCTCCTTTCCAGATACGTCGTAATGAAAGTCCTGGAAACGCAATTACATTTACCAAAAACCCTCTAGGACATTAACTTTATCCCGTTTACTTTTTTAGCTATCTATCCAGTCGGTGTCTTCGTTTCTGTAAAAACTGTATGTATACCAATCGACTGATTACATTACTTCAATGTTAAATCCTTTTATTTCAGTTTCGATTTGTCACCATATGTACGGATGTCTATGGAACGCAACGTACTACTGGTCGAAGGCAAAGAAACAACCCCAGTGTAGTTACGGTGCTACTGTGGAGTGTGAGATTACGTGACTTTTATTTCTGTTAAAAGCGGTTGCAGTTGAATCCGCTGCTTAACAATGTAGAGGTCACCTGTAGAGATCATTTTAGAGGTTATCTGCTTCTGAAGTTCCCCAGGGTCGACAACGTCCTCTCCTTCGGCCAGTAGCGCCTACGTTTCGGAACGCTCCCTTTATACGGTAAACAATGCTGTGAGCAATACCATACTGCTGAGCTACGGGCGTCACACTTCGTCCTCCTTCCGATTCGCCGATAATTCATTCCCGTGTAAAGTCATCCAGCTCCTATCTCAGGCATTTTTGTAATGAAGAAAACCATCACAGTGCACCATAACTGTTCGCTGATTGACACATGCTGCCTTTTCCGTTTCCTTCAACTGCATCGTGCTGCGAGGCCAGCACGATTTGGAGTTATAGTCACGCTGATCCCACTACATGTGACGTTTAGTTTCCTGTTTACGACTAGAAGACCTCTGGCCACATGCTTCCGCAGTTTCATTCATTTCCACAAAGTTGTTATTATTTTATGTTACTGTCTGGTGTTTACGGGTCCATTCTCCACAGTTACCCTATAAAATAAGCGATTTGTACCTTTTCTTCTTTTTGGAAAAACCTAATGAAGGAACCAACGTAAATGTTTTTGCACATTAATTGTTGATTTGTGTACTTGTTATGATTTTATAAAGAAATTCAGTCGTCGTTAACTCTCCCATCCACGGAGTTAAATTTTCTGTGTCCAAGAATGCGATGTGTCTGTAAATATTATCTGTAATCAAAAAACAAACAGATAACTTAATCTACAGGATACTGTGCACGGTTTTTGTGAATTAGAAAAACCAATAAAATGTCTAACGTTTGAAACTAAGATTTTTTTGGTCACGTCTCTTTCCCCAGTAACTAATGAATAAATTAAAATTAAACGTAAGCCTATTACTCCTCGCATCCTTACAGATACGTCTGAGGGATAGTTCAGCTAAACGTCTGAAATATATCTTTATTAATGCAGCCGCAATCCGATCCGTCAGCCTGAGGTACGTTATCAAACGTCAGACAGAAACTTCAAGCATCATTTAATACATTTTGATTGTGACCCCGTACTTCACAGTTGTCTGGATTCGCTTAGGAATTGAGTCGATAAAAACCGAATTTCTATGGGGTTCAAACTAGGTGATTTTGCAGACTAGTCGATACATAATAGATGGGAAAGTATTCAGAAGAACTTTGCTTCGTCGTCTTTCTGTGTCTGTGTGAGAAATGGCCTCTTGCGAGAAGACCGATTCCCAATGTTCACTGCAAGGAGTTCTCTTCGCAATGTTCTCTCGCTAACAGGTTGGTATGGACCATCATTCACTGCCTGCAGCAATTCCTGTGCGGCCTGGAAGCGATTTTGGAACGCGTCGCGCTCCCTCACAGAAACACCAATGAATACAGCAAATTCACACACGGAAGTGTCATGTGCACGACCAAAGATGACTGTCCCTTTTTGCCACTCTGTCACGCACTTACATTTATCCATGTTTAAGAACACTGCCCGCTTGAAACATAACTATCTCACTGATCACTGCTGCCTTGTACTCCTGTAAAAACAGTGAGCAGGGGTTTGAGCACATGGCTTGATTACAGCACCATCTGCAAAGGTTAACGATTCATCTATGTGTGCACAGTGGGTTGACCTATTTTATGTAGGGTCAGCTTATAAGACACACAGATGATACCTCTCTCCTGGTGGTCACTCCTCATACCTACGATTACATTTTCCGCTAAATGTAACAATTGTATTCCCTAATGACGAACTAGGATCACCTAACAGCTTCAGTTAGTCTTTATTCATTTACGGTCGCCCTTTCCCAGTCCTCCTCCATTTTGTACCCATTTTGCCTTTTCTTTTTTTATTTATTTACTTGACGGCCAAAGACGGTTTGTCATGGAAAGAATGAGTTTATAATTCACAAAATGCAAATCAGAAAATGTATTAATCCTCTTCGAGACAAGTTTGAGCAAGAACTAACTGTCCGGAATTCTCACCAGAGCAACTCCGGTAGATCACGGTCATCCGCCGGCCCCAGAATAGAAAGAGAAGTTATCCATAGGTTTCAGCAATCTCCTAGAATGCCTGTGCGACAAGTGGCTCGTGAGACAGCTTCCAAAAACGAGCGTCCATCTCATTTTGAAGCGTGTACAATGTAAGAACTTCACTCACAGATTACCTCACGCTCAAAATGAGGATGATCATGACCGGAGAATTTAATTTTGTAAGTGGTATTGAGCAAGATGCGCACAGGTCAGGTAATCCCCACACAAGGCCACTGTTACGTTAAATGGTGCAATTAATTATCACAGTCGTATCTACTGGGCTGCTAAGAATCCTCACGTGACAGTGGAACACAATGGTAACCTACAAGGCATTTGAGTGTGGAGTGGTTTATCAGCATTTGGTTTTATTGTATCTCTAATTTTTGAGCATACAGTGACTGGTGAAATTCACTAAACCCACTAGGGGAATACGCCATTCCATCAATAGATGTTTCGAGATGGAAAAAGTTATATCCCGCAGGGTGGTACACCTCCCCACTTTTATTGCGACGTAAGAGCCTACCTTGACGAACACTTACACGACGAATAGGCACTACCGAATACCGTTAGTCCTCACCACATTTGACCCCTATGAATTTCTTCTTATGGGAGCATGTGAAGCACAGTGTTTGTAGCACAATATCAGTTACAATCAATGAATTGAAAGCAGTCATTGAAAAATAATGTGCCCAAGTGTAAATTACGACAATTAGGAACGTGTTGGATTCCATCGATCAGAGTTATCAGGTGTGTCTGGATCACAATGGCCAACAATTTGAACATTTTCGATTAATGCTTAGTTTCTACATTTGTTCACATAATTTAGAATTTTGAAATCAGTCGTAAAAATACTCTATATATTTTTGGGGTACCCAGTATCTCATGAGAACCATTTCACTTGAGAAGTGTGGAAGTTATATCAGCATACTTGCTGAGGAATTTTATTTTCACCCATATATGTTTCACCAATTTTCGTGCTATCTTCAACATACCAGCATACCTATCTTGCTATGTGAGTGTTTATTGTGTGTCTTTGTTTTCTGAGATGCTGTGTACGCCGGAGTATCTCCTCATTAGGGGTCTATTGCAACAGTAAATCTAGTTAAATCTAATCTAATATAGATAAATGTGAGGAGTAAGGCTGTGTTCTGTATGATCCATTTTTAATTATTATTCGAAGGCACTGTTCAGGCAAGCTATATCAGACATAGAACCAGGTATAAAAGTCAGTGGAGGAATGATTAATAACATACACTGTACTGGCGACACACTAGAAGTGGCAGAAAATGTAACACAGCTACAGACCGTATATCAAGATATTAAAAGATCTGGAACGATTTTGCCCTAAAAATGAATTTCAGCAAAACGAAATAAACCATTAACAATACTGCAGTGAAATATTTCCAAAATATAAATGTCTCGATACTTGTATCAATGATAAACTCGGTCAGACCCGAAAAATCAGTAACAGAATTAAGCAGTCTTGGGCTGCCCTTTTTAAGATGAGATCGTTTTTTACCAGCAGTAATTCAAACTTGAAACTAAGACTCCAAGTTTTAAATGTTATATAATCCCAGAACTCGTTTATAGAATGGAGGTGGAGAGTTAACAAGGCAGCAATGTAAAAGAAATGGAAATTCGAAATGAGACTATATATCGATGAGTGTTAAAAATTAACTGGACGCAAAAATTACCAATGAAGGCGTCTCTGAAGCGAATCATTATGGATAAGGAATTTGCAAACATACTTAAACCGGAAAACTAGAAAATTTAGGCGATTTCATGATAGGACGAAGATACAAAATTGTAAGGCTGATAGCGGAAGGAAAAGCTGTAGGGAACAGATCTGGTGGAAAAAGATGAATATCGTGTCTACAGAATCTGAAGGAATCGTTCGGATACACTTATCTTCAACCGTTTACATACGAAAAGCAAGATCAGCTAGAGTGATACAAAACTTCCGAAGAGAGATGTCACCTTAAAAAGACTAAGAATGCCAATTATTATTATTTGTTAGTGTTTTTACTTATGTGGACATTTACGATTACTGAGATGCACATAATTTAACCCTAAGTATGCACAGACATTGAGAAGGTTTTCTAATATTTTTTTATGTGCTTTGCCCCTCATTCAGTATCAAATAGTGCCCTGTTTGATCAGTTTCAGCAAACAAAGTTTCCTTTCTAAATTATTTTCGTTTGAATTTGAACTCGTACGGGCTTGATTAGTTGGTTTTAACTATGCTGTAGTTTAGCTTTGGGTGACTTTTGTGCATATTAACTGCGACAGAAGCCAACGTATCCAAACTGATTAAATACTGAACTTTACTATTAATCTCTGTAATTGTGCTTTCATGACATGTCAAACGATTTTGTTCATGAAATGGTGCCTGTGCGTTGATAATTTTCGCATCAAACTGATCCTGAACGTAAATATCGTAGCTCGTAATGTAATCGTTTCGCAACGCAGTACTTGCTGCTCTCTGTTCTCCGACTGCAAACTTCTACCTATAGTTGCTGAGATCTTTGTGCAATGCTCCAGACTAAAGGTAAACTATTTTATACACGTCATAGAGTGTGACACTATTTAAATAAAAATGATTTCGATCAAGGATGTGGACAATGCTCTTTGAGGAAATATTTCTTTAGGAAATTATTTTTTTATTTATCTGATATACACTCCTGGAAATGGAAAAAAGAACACATTGACACCGGTGTGTCAGACCCACCATACTTGCTCCGGACACTGCGAGAGGGCTGTACAAGCAATGATCACACGCATGGCACAGCGGACACACCAGGAACCGCGGTGTTGGCCGTCGAATGGCGCTAGCTGCGCAGCATTTGTGCACTGCCGCCGTCAGTGTCAGCCAGTTTGCCGTGGCATACGGAGCTCCATCGCAGTCTTTAACACTGGTAGCATGCCGCGACAGCGTGGACGTGAACCGTATGTGCAGTTGACGGACTTTGAGCGAGGGCGTATAGTGGGCATGCGGGAGGCCGGGTGGACGTACCGCCGAATTGCTCAACACGTGGGGCGTGAGGTCTCCACAGTACATCGATGTTGTCGCCAGTGGTCGGCGGAAGGTGCACGTGCCCGTCGGCCTGGGACCGGACCGCAGCGACGCACGGATGCACGCCAAGACCGTAGGATCCTACGCAGTGCCGTAGGGGACCGCACCGCCACTTCCCAGAAAATTAGGGACACTGTTGCTCCTGGGGTATCGGCGAGGACCATTCGCAACCGTCTCCATGAAGCTGGGGCTACGGTCCCGCACACCGTTAGGCCGTCTTCCGCTGACGCCCCAACATCGTGCAGCCCGCCTCCAGTGGTGTCGCGACAGGCGTGAATGGAGGGACGAATGGAGACGTGTCGTCTTCAGCGATGAGAGTCACTTCTGCCTTGGTGCCAATGATGGTCGTATGCGTGTTTGGCGCCGTGCAGGTGAGCGCCACAATCAGGACTGCATACGACCGAGGCACACAGGGCCAACACCCGGCATCATGGTGTGGGGAGCGATCTCCTACACTGGCCGTACACCACTGGTGATCGTCGAGGGGACACTGAATAGTGCACGGTACATCCAAACTGTCATCGAACCCATCGTTCTACCATTCCTAGACCGGCAAGGGAACTTGCTGTTCCAACAGGACAATGCACGTCCGCATGTATCCCGTGCCACCCAACGTGCTCTAGAAGGTGTAAGTCAACTACCCTGGCCAGCAAGATCTCCGGATCTGTCCCCCATTGAGCATGTTTGGGACTGGATGAAGCGTCGTCTCACGCGGTCTGCACGTCCAGCACGAACGCTGGTCCAACTGAGGCTCCAGGTGGAAATGGCATGGCAAGCCGTTCCACAGGACTACATCCAGCATCTCTATGATCGTCTCCATGGGAGAATAGCAGCCTGCATTGCTGCGAAAGGTGGATATACACTGTACTACTGCCGACATTGTGCATGCTCTGTCGCCTGTGTCTATGTGCCTGTGGTTCTGTCAGTGTGATCATGTGATGTATCTGACCCCAGGAATGTGTCAATAAAGTTTCCCCTTCCTGGGACAATGAATTCACGGTGTTCTTATTTCAATTTCCAGGAGTGTATTATTAGGTGTATTACATTCATATTATAACACTCATTAACATTGAAATGAAGTGCAACATTGATACCAAACACTTCGTGTCACAAATATTGGACAAAAAATTAATAAACATGAAAAACATCTTACAGTGAAAATTGCACAGTCTGTAACGACAAATCAACAGTTCCTTGATATGGATGTCTCATTCAACAGTGTTTCTGAAATACGCGCGACTTCAATGCAACAAAATAAAAGATATTACCTTCATTCCTCTTCATATGCTTTTCTAATGTCATTACATCTCATTTCATTCTAAATAACTAATCTAAGCCTTCTCCTCTGTTTCACTATATTAGAACACAAGTCATTTTACTTAACTTTAAGTGTACACTACCACGAGTCCTGTGCTCGGCGACTGTCCCACTAGTTCTCTAACGGTAAAACTCCCGCGCTCCTAGCTGCCAAGCTAGTGATGACAAAACAAGCACACCTTCCAGCGACGCAGCCGCTCTGACCAAAGACTGCGCGCAAATAATTTGCAATTCAAAATCGTCGCTTAACGTTTGCGACATTCGAAGTATGTATAAATCCCAGAAATGCAAATTACAAACTCCCAATAGGTCTGTTTCAGTACATGAATAAATGACATGTATAGTAGACGACTTTTCATCAACTGTTATTCTGCACCTTGATTCCATTACTTCATTATTCCAACGCCTTTTAGTTCATTGATTGTTGTTAGTGTGCTCTTCAATCCGAAGGCTGGTTTGATACAGCTCTCCATACTAGTTTATCCTCTACATGTCATGCACCCAACAAGACGCTGAAAGTCGCCTCCAGAAATAGTGAGCTAAGCTGCTTCTATAGCCGTTCATAGTTGCGGAAGTGTTAGCGGTGCACGATTTGTGCACGGGCTGATGTCTCAATTATGTCCCATAAATGTTCGATAGAATTCATGTTAGGCGATCTGGGTGTCTAAATCGTTCGCTCGAATTGTCCAAAATGTTGTCCAAACCAACCACAAACAGTTGCGGCTTGATGACATGGTGCATTGTCATCCAAAAATGAATTCCATCTTTGTCAGGGGCGATTTTACAAGTCGGTCAAGAGGGGGGAGGCGCAAATTTGGGGAGGGGGGCGGTTGGGGGAATAGAATATCGCTTAATAAAAGGAGATTTAGGGTCCTCCATCCACAAATTAGTAAAATTCGATGTTGCTTAAAGTTCAGGGGAAAAAAATCTTATTTTAACAATAAGGTTTTATAAATTACATAAACCATAAGAAAGGTCAACTTCCAACCAATAAGTTTTTATTAATTTTGTAGATAAAGAAGATGACATGAATGTAAAAACTTGAACTTGACATGAATATAAAAAAAAATTATGTAACAAAATTCACTGGATTATTCCGTCTTCTGCCCAATTTATCATGCTCATTCGTCTGTCTCTTTTTAATGTATACATCAATGATATTTTCATAGTCCATATCTCTTCGTTTATGGATATTTGCAAGAGCATATTTAGCTCTCTTGATTATTGTAAGTGGTACATTAATATACATACAATGTATATTATTAATTAATAATACACTCATTTTAAGATAAATGTTATTTATTGGTTTAGATAATAAGCTATTTGCCGCTTTCATTCTTTTGTTAAAATGTGTTTGAAATACAGTGCAACCTATACATAATTATAAAAAAAATTATAAAAAATGAATTCGCTGATTTCTGTAGTCATTCTATCCAGTGTAATATGATACTTCATTTGGGGGGGGGGGGTCATAACCTCCATAAAGCCTCCCCCCCTTGCTACCGGTCCTTGCCATGGTCCTCGTTTGGGAACATGCAGTACATCAGAAATCTCCAAGTAGACGAACATAACCATTTTCGGCAATGATCGATTCAGCTGGAACTACATCTCTCCAGAATCCAAATTGAGCTCCCCAAGGTCACCTTCCAGTTTTTCCATTGTTCTGTAAATAATTAATGTGAACGATGAATCGTTAAACTGATAGTGTGGTAATATTCACACGTGTCAACATTTGTTTTCTATGAAAATGGGAGTATTTTATTATAGCCTGAGGGTATTTCGCCCGTCCCAAACCCTTCATATAGCAGGAGGAATAGATTTGTTATGTCCGGCTCTCCGAGGGAACCCAATAACTATGGGAGAACGTCGTCTACTCCAGGAGCCATGTTTTCACTTACGTCTGTCAAATTATTCCTGCAATGTCATCCTTATATTGTCCATAAGTTTGTTCCTCCTATGGAGACCCTCTGTATATTCCTTCCACTTTTCAACTTTCCATTCTTTGCTCAGCTCTTGATGTTCATCAGTCGCTTCTCTCTCTCCAAAGGTCTATTTGAACTTAATCCGCTAACTGCCTTTGTCATAGTTATACACGCTTCTACAGCCTGCATTTCTTCTATTACCAGTCCTGCTCAGCCGTTCTGCATTTTCTGCCAATCTCACTTTTAGACCTCTGTATTCTCTTTCTCCTTCTTCATTTCTTGATTTTTTTTAAATATTTAATCAGAAATAAATTCACTGAAAACGAATAACTAGGCATCAACTTATCGCTGTTAGTGACACACGAAAATCTGTGCCAGGCCGGGATTCGAACCCGGAATTACCGATTATCTCTAGCGGTCACCTTAACCACTTCGGCTATCTGTGCACGCCTCTCAGATCGACCCATAGATCCACATTTCACACTGTCGCCATCCCTGTACCACAGTCCTCACAGTCATTACTTAATGCTCACAGCTTTACTCTGTATTCCCGCACCAGGACGAAATAGACTATGTCGAATCGAGCCCCATGATATTATGGTCTTTTGTCCACCTCATCATTCAAATCCAACAACGGCTCATAGCGTTCACGTTCCATGTGACTGCGTGCACTTGCCCACGGATGTCCATCCTCAGATGCGCGGGATAGCCGCTTGGTCTCAGGCACCTTGCCACGGGTCGCGCGGCTGACCCCCCCCCCCCCCCCCTCCCCCGCGGCTAGCGTTTCCGACATGGGTGTGCGTGTTGCCCTTACCGTAAGATAGTTTGAATTATATTACGTAGTGTGTAGGCCTATGGACCTATGATCACAGCAGTTTGGTCCCACAGGAACTTATCATCACCTCCATTTTCCAGCTGTCGGTGGTAAACGACAGAGAGCGAGTTGACGGTAACCGGCGATAAGTCAGTGCGGCAGAGCGGAGAGCAAGCGGATGCCCTCTGGAGAGACAAGAAGCAGGCCATTGCTTCGCAACAGGCCAAGAAGCTGAATCGCGCTTTCGATTACATATCGACACAGTTCATGGGTCAGAAAGTAAATGAGTATAGAAGAGATACGAGGATATTATCGAGGTTTACATGTCTTGTATGAATGACTAAGAAAACAATTGCACCAGGTAATGGATCTCGCACACCACGCATTACAGCGTCACACCCCCAAACTGACGGTCTTGGAACAAGATATATTAAGTAACACTTGAGCAATACGGGAACTGACAACAGAACTAACATAGTATGTACAAACTACCATAGGCACAGTCAGTCAGGATTTAAACATGGTACAAACCCCATTGAATTTAATGGCTCTAAGAATAACAGTAGCGGGACTTTTACAATCACTAGCGGGTAGCATATTAGATGCTAGAGTAGATGTGACAGCTTTAGATGGAGGAATGCACCGTGCAGTGCATGGGCAGTTTTATACTCGAGTACAGTACCTAGCTGGCCTATTGGAGGTCCAGGAAAAACTAAATGTTGAATTGTGGCGTATAGTGGGATACAGAACAGAGTTTGTCGCTGTGCTGTGATATGGCAGCAGTAGACCACACGACAATAGAGCCCATATACTAGTTCTGTTTCTAGAAGAAGCATTAATACTCATTATGAGTATTTTACACTACAACACTATGAGATGTGATGGGAAGCTCTGAGCAAATATGTACAACTAATCATGCAAGAAGTAATGTTGGTAACCAAGGAGACGAAAGTTACGCGTTAAGTCGACCGATCACATCCATCAGTTCCAAAGGGAAAGAGTTGCTTTATGCCCAACTGAGATGGTCCAGACCGGCACAAAAGCGTGAGAGAGACAGTTATTTTTATTTAAAATAAATGCAGAAGTATGCCAACGGGGTGCTTTGGCGCTGCACCTTTACTTCCAGATGGTCAGTATGTATAGGTTGACTCAGTATTCAGACCAGAAGTGCACTACTGGCCATTAGAATTGCCACACCAAGAAGAAATGCAGATGATAAACGGGTATTCATTGGACAAATATATTATACTAGAACTGACATGTGACTACATTTTCACGCAATTTGGGTGCATAGAGCCTGAGAAATCAGCACCCAGAACAACCACCTCTGGCAGTAATAACGGCCTTGATACGCCTGGGCATTGAGTCAAACAGAGCTTGGATGGCTTGTACAAGTAGAGCTGCCCATGCATCTTCAACACGATACCACAGTTCATCAAGATTAGTGACTGGCGTATTGTGACGAGCCAGTTGCTCGGCCACCATTGACCAGACGTTTTAATTGGTGAGAAATCTGGAGAATGTGCTGGTCAGGGCAGCAGTCGAACATTTTCTGTATCCAGAAAGACCCGTACAGGACCTGCAACATGCGGTCGTGCATTATCCTGCTGAAATGTAGGGTTTGGCATGGATCGAATGAAGGGTAGAGCCACGGGTCGTAACACATCAGAAATGTAACTTCCACTGTTCATAGTGACGTCAGTGCAAACAAGACGTGACCGACACGTATAAACCAATGGCACCCGATACCATCACGCCGGGTGATACGCCAGTATGGCGATGACGAATACACGCTTCCAATGTGCATTCACCGCGATGTCGCCAAACACGGATTCGACCATTAAGATGCTGTAAACAGAACTAGGATTCATCCGAATAAATGACGTTTAGCCATTCGTGCACCCACGTTCGTCTTTGAGTGCACCATCGCAGGCTCTCCTGTCTGTGATACAACGTCGAGGGTAACCGCAGCCATGGTCTACGAGCTGATAGTCCATGCAGCTGTAAACGTCGTCGATCTGTTCGTGCAGATGGTTGTTGTCTTGCAAACGTCCCCATCTGTTGACCCAGGGATCGAGACGTCGCTATACGATCCGTTACACCCATGCGGATAAGATGCATGTCGTCTCGACTGCTAGTGATACGAGGCCGTTGGGATCCAGCACGGCGTTCCGTATTACCCTATTGAACCCACAGAATCCATATTCTGCTAACAGTCATTGGATCTCGACTAACCTGCTGTTTGTGTATGAGAAGTCGGTTGGAAACTTTCCTCATGTGAACACGTTGTAGGTGTCGCCACCGGCGCCAACCTTGTGTGAATGCTCTGAAAAGCTAATCATTTGCATATCACAGCATCTTCTTCCTTTCGGTTAATTTCGCGTCTGTAGCACGTCATCTTCGTGGTGTAGCAATTTTAATGGCCAGTAGTGTAGTAACTGTGAATTATTACGAAATGGGTCTATTGTCCAAGAGTGTTTCCGCGGACTTAGCTGTCACCTTCTGGTCTCCAAATATTTTTGCTACAAACGTGTTCTTTATGAGACAGAACCTCATGCCACACTTGTCATATTAGAGTATAAAAGTGGCACATTACACAAAGGTCTGCCAAATATGAAATATTTACGGACAGTATTTACGACGGGCATATCCGAATATGTCGCCCTCACAAATTATCGTTTAGTTAAAAACAACATCATACAGTGAAGTGTACATTTTCACATCTGCTTACGTTAGCTTGATATGTTCCATTCAATGGTGATTCATCTTAGACGGCGTATATCGTAGAACTGTTTTACCATATACGCCATCTAAGGTGGATCATCAATGAATGGAAGATATTAAACTAGCGTAAACAGATGTACTAATGTACATTATACTTTATATTGTGATCTTTAAGACTTAACAATAATCTAAAAGTGCTAGATATAAGGACATGGCCATATGTGCAAGATTATTTTTATTTAGAATGTTTTATTTCTGACCAGCCTTTGTACAATGTGCTACTTTTTATTCAGTAATTATGACAACTTGGCATGAGCTTCCATCTCATAATCAACATTTTGTAACCATAAATTTGGAGATCAGGAGATGACAGCGAAGACCTTTCAAATCGGTTGCTGACAATAAAGAAATATTTATACGATTTGGCCATAGAATTTTTTTATTTTTTTATTTTTTTTTTTTTTTTTTGCGAAGTAAAACAGATCGTTTCTTCTCCTTTCCCAACAACAGAAATTTAGGTAATAAGTAAAGATTACGTTTTAATAAACTAATGGCCAATAAAATTGCTACACCAAGAAGAAATGCAGATGATAAACGGGTATTCATTGGACAAATATATTATACTAGAACTGACATGTGACTACATTTTCACGCAATTTAAGTGCATAGATCCTGAGAAGTCAGTACCCAGAACAACCACCTCTGGCCGTAATAACGGCCTTGATACGCCTGGGCATTGAGTCAAACACAGCTTGGATGGCGTGTAAAGGTTCAGCTGCCCATGCAGCTACAACACGATACCACAGTTCATCAAGAGTAGTGACTGGCGTATTGTGACAAGCCAGTTGCTCGGCCACCATTGACCAGACGTTTTAATTGGTGAGAGATCTGGAGAATGTACTGGCCAGGGCAGCAGTCGAACATTTTCTGTATCCAGAAAGACCCGTACAGCACCTGAAACATGCGGTCGTGCATTATCCTCCTGAAATGTAGGGTTTCGCAGGGATCGAATGAAGGATACAGCCACGGGTCGTAACATATCTTAAATGTAACGTCCACTGTTCATAGTGACGTCAGTGCGAACAAGAGGTGACCGACACTTGTAACCAATGGCACCCCATAACATCACGCCGGGTGATACGCCAGTATGGCGATGACGAATGCACGCTGATAGTCCATGCTGCTGCAAACGTCGTCGAACTATTCGTGCAGATGGTTGCTGTCTTGCAAACGTGCCCATCTGTTTACTTAGGGATCGAGACGTGGTTGCACGATCCGTTACAGGCATGCGGATAAGATGCCTGTCATCTCGACTGCTAGTGATACGAGGCCGTTGGGATTCAGCACGGCGTTCCGTGTTACCCTCCTGAACCCACCTATTCCATATTCTGCTAACAGTCATTGGATCTCGACCAACGCGAGCAGCAATGTTGCGATGGGATAAACCGCAATCGCGATAGGCCACAATCCGACCTTTATCAAAGTCGCAAACATGATGGTACGCATTTCTCCTCCTTACATGAGGCATCACGACAACGTTTCACCAGGCAACACCGGTCAACCGCTGTTTGTGTATGAGAAAGCAGTTGGAAACTTTCCTCATGTGAGTACTTGTAGATGTCGCCACCGGCGCCAACCCTGTGTGAATGCTCTGCAAAGCTAATCATTTGCATATCACAGCATCTTCTTTCCGTAGGTTAAATTTCGCGTCTGTTGCACGTCATCTTCGTAGTGTAGCAATTTTAATGGCCAGTAGTGTATCATGCCGACAACGATGTAACTAGAGACGGAGAACTAGCTTCAATTGGGAAAAGAAGCGTAGGTAATATGTCGTGCCCTTTCCAAAGATTTGGGAAAGGCAAAAATAAATTTATTTGTAATTTCCTTACAGCAATTTGAGCCACCAACATTCCGAATATTAATTCAGTGTCTTGTTATACGTGACGGTGATTTTCTCCGCCACAGACTAACACAGCGTAAAGATGATTTAATGTATTTTATCATTAATTATTTTGCTAACATAAATGTAAACGAATTCAGTGTATTGTGTTAATATATTGCTACGTTCTATGTAACTTTGGCGTAAGTAAGTTTCATGTGAAATGGACTGCCTTGTGGGATACGAGAAATATATATCAGTGCCAATTTTTATCAAGATGTAAGCGAGAAATGTAGATGGACGGTTGATAATGGGATGCGCTGCAGTGAAGATGGACCGAAGGGAAATGTCAGTTTGCTGGTGGGAAACAAGTTTTAATTTATGGCTTTCTCATCGAATCTCGATGATGAAATTATCTCGATGATGAAATTGTCTCGGGTTAGCACCCGAGTCAAGGCGTCGCTCTTCGGCAACGTTTCGACAAGTTTCCTACTCGTCATCCGCAGGCGAAGCCCTTGCGTTTCCTACTCGTCATCTTCACTCGAAGTCTTGTTGGGATGTGGTAGGGTAACGGCGGACGGAAGGTGAAACTTATTTGTTTAATAACTGAAGTAAATGGGAAGATGAAACTTTTACGTTATTTAATTCTGAAACTGCTGAGTGAAATTGAATGCAAGTATCACTTTGCTATATTTTTCATCATTTCATTTCTGATCTACAGAATTTTCCCTGACAAACACAACTCAAACTTCTCCTATTCATTACTTACCCACAATATTCAAGGATAACACGATCTGATGGCTTTAAAATTAACTCAAAAGAATGGCCCTGAATTAGAAGAAATCCTAACAATAACCCATACATTTCTTAAATCACTTACCTCGCAGAAAATCTTCACTTCACGAACTACAGCAATACAGTAAGCACCAATACAGCCAGCTAAATAACAAGATTCCAACTACTGTAGCTCTAACTACTAAAAGGCAGGTGGTTAGCAAAGGAAAGAGTTTGTTGCAGAGCAAACAATGCATTTAGCAGATTTTTTACCTTAATCATGTAACATCCAGTTCAAAAACTTATACAATTGTCCGTGACATCCAGTTCCAAAAGTATATGATCGTCTACAATATTACATCTCCATGACTAACGCTTCAGACCTCTAACCTCCATCACTGCTAACTATAAAAATCCGACCTCCATCACTGCCGGCTAATCACTTCTAACTGCGAGTCCGACCAGCCACACAGAGTCTCTTACAGAGGGCGCACAGAGGTGTCGGTGATATTAATGCAGACTAAAGCGCTTCAACGTACAAACTCGTTAACAGGCTACTTACAAAAGGACGTTAGGGAAAAGAGCGACATTTTTTTGAGAATGAGGTAGTTTTATTTGTGGTAACAGCGTGGAAGTGTAACGTGAAGAAGAGAATATTAGTATTGAAACAGTCGAAGTAATATGAGAGAGGAAAGATATGAGACAACAAAGACGAGCAATAGAAAGAAATTGTTAGCAGATGATCACAGCGGGTTTGTTGCCATGAATTACCGATATTCTTAAGAATGGATTCAAATTTTAGAAATTCACAGTGGAAAAGATAGCAAGAGAGAAGACTGCAAGAAAGGAGACTGATGAAGTGTGACTCATTATTAGAGATTGATTAACAAGAAAGAAACACAAGACGGATGCTTGTGAAGCTGAGGAAACAAGACTTATAAAGTATTAAAAGTTGCCAGTCTTGTGCAAAAAGGCGAATGATTCAACAAGGACTGCATGTGAGGCAGAAAATGACACATTTTGACGGAGGAATGACTGTAGACTGCAGCTGTGTTGCGAACATTGTCAAAGAAAGGGATTGTCTACCGAGGTTTCGTCTTGAGAAGGAGGACTGGGAACTAATCAGGTGTTTGAGGTTTGGAAGAATTTTGCTGGTCAAAATTCTGTTTATTTAAAACACAGCTGGTTTCGCGCCCTAATGCCCCGTCTATTTACTACGCAGGTAGCACCTGATGGTGCCAATTTAGGCCGCTCAACCGGTTGTGTTCCCATCAAACAAAAATATCACCAGTTGTTACAGAAATTCATCCTAACGTAATGTCTTCCAACAGCTTCGGATGCTCAGATATTAAAACAGTTTACTAATTAACTGTTATTAGTAGTGTTAACTGCGAGAACCAAACCAGAAGTTAAATCTGATAGTCAACTATCAATAAACGGAGGAATTCTCATCAAATAAAGCTCTACATAGTCGTCCATTGTTGTGTTAAACAATTGTGCTCGTATATCGGAACAGAAGATCCCCATTTCAATATCCTTTCTATAGAGTATTAAGAGGTGGACCAAAGAAGCAGTTGCAGTAACTCAAACTTTGTAATTAATTTGATCGTTTATGAAATGATTGCGGTCTTTGCATCTTGCTGCAGCATCGAAAACAACTGCCGGTCTGAGAGAACTAGAGATCAGCCACAGGTGTGACTGAAAGAAATCCCACTGACACATCTGTGTTAGTGCCTACCAACACAGATGTGTCAGTAGGATTTCTTTCAGCACTTTATTATCTGCTTACATCGTAACTACATGTTAAACCAGAGATCTCATATATATAACTATTAAAGAACGTTGTGACAAAATTGTTCATTTCAGAATATTAACAATACTAAAAACGTAAAGGTATTATATTCTATGTACAAACACTATCACTCGCAGTCAGACACTGTAAGTAGGCTGTTTAGGTTTTTTTATTGGTAACGCCACCTCTGTATAAAAATCACTGGCTGTGCTGTGTGCAGTCTGTGGCTGCTTTGCATTGTTGTAATACTCGCCATTGTAGTGTTAGGCAGCTGGCTGCGAACAGCGCGTAGCGTTGCGCAGTTGGAGGTGAGCCGCCAGCAGTGGTGGATGTGGGGAGAGAGATGGCGGAGTTTTGTAATTTGTCACGAACTGCTATATATATGATGATATCAAGGTAAATACATTCTTTGTTCTCTATTAATATCTTTCATTTGCTAACTATCCCTATCAGTAGTTAGTGCCTTCCATAGTTTGAATCTTTTATTTAGCTGGCAGTAGTGGCGCTCGCTGTATTGCAGTAGCTTGAGCAGCGAAGATTTTTGTGAGGTAAGTGATTTGTGAAAGGTATAGTTTAATGTTAGTCAGGGCCATTCTTTTGTAGGGAATTTTGAAAGTCAGATTGCGTTGCGCTATAAATATTGTGTGTCAGTTTAAGCACAGTCGTGTATAAATTGTTCAAAAGGGGACGTTTCATATGTCGACCCTTAGCCTAGGATACCTCACTGGAATCTTCTGATTTTTTCTTGTAGTTTGTGTAATTAGTGTAGATTTTGTTTATTGCTAGCGCGTAATTGTAGAGAGAATCTCCTTTGTAGTTGCAGTCTTTCATTGTTGTACAGTAAAACATTAGTGGCATGCATGTAGATTTGCACCAAGTATTTCGCAGCTGCGCTTGCAATTAACTACATATTACTTTCAGTGCTATGTTAATGTGTTCTCTTATTTTTGATCTTCAAATTGTGTTTTTCTGTGTTGTCGTGTGAAATACTGTGACAATAATGGCGTGTGAAAAACGCAATACTAGGCTCCAAAGTAAACTGAGAAATGACAGTGAAAATGAAAGCAGTGTGTTAGCGCCACCGTGTAATAAATTAACTAATATTCAAAGTAGTAATTTGGTAACTGTGCATAGGGAAATGGAGCGGGTGGCAAACAATGGCGTGGACAGTGAAACAATTAGTGAAGAGGGAAGCATTATCGATCGATCGGTCGGCAATAGCTCGCCTCAGGAAGCCGAAATGACACGACACGATTTCGCAAATACTGTAGATTCAGGTTCTGGGTCATCACCGTTTTCTCAAATGAGTCAAGACACATTTTCTGCTTGTCAAAATGTGAATGTTGCCGGTGAAAATGCACTGCCAAAAAGCATAGAGAAACAGATTCCAGACACTAATACATTATTATTGCAATTAATGCAACAAATGGAACAAAATCAGAGACAAATGGAACAAAATCAGAGACAAACACAGCAACAGTTAGACACAGTGGAACAAAATCTCAAAAAGTTAGACACAGTGGAACAAAATCTCAAAAAGTTAGACACAGTGGAACAAAATCTCAAAAAGTTAGACGCAATGGAACAAAATCTTCAAAAGTTAGACTCATTGGAGCAAACTCTTGAACAAACACGTGAGGATTTAACTACTGAGTTACATCACATTGAATCGAAATGTCAAAAAGTCTGTAATGACGTAAAAAATCAAATTTGTGAGCATTTTCAACCTATTTTTTCGCGGCATGAAAACGCATTACAGAATCACGAAGCAGCCATAAAAGAACTGCAAACTATTGTTCATGAAAATCATGAGACCTTGCAAGCTAAATTTGACTCAGTTGCATCTACCGATTCGGTTACGCAACTTGCAAAAACCCAGGAAAACTTAAAAGACACAGTAGAAAGACACATGGAGGAAATTAGTACATTATCAGAGAAAGTAGTTGAACTTTCGGATCAGCTAAATAATTTATCTACGAAGGTAGATGATAATCTGAATGACACAAAACCGGTAGTCTTTAATGACACAGAAGAGTGCGAACAAATTAGGAAATTCAAACAAAATCAGAATCAAATTAATACGCAACACCAAAGAGAAATCCGCGAAGTACAAGATCAGCTGACACAGGTAGTACAAGAATTACGTATTTCAGAGGACACTCGCGCCCCAATACGGGAAGAGGGACATAGAAATACGGAACAACCACAAAATAATAACACAAGACACTTCGGAAATTATGAAAGAAATTGGCAAGGCACACCGAATTTTGAGATGGAACCGCCGAAACGACGTAACAATGACCGCTATGCGACTCGCCGACATGATGATTTTGACTATAAGCTGTTCATCACTACACGTAAATTCAAAACATTTAAGAATTCTGCCAACGACATTCATCCACAAGCGTGGCTTCATCAATTCTCTCATTGTTTTCCTGCCAACTGGTCATTAGAGCACAGATTAGAACTTATGTGCGGCTACTTGGAGAATGAACCAGCTGTAATAATGCGATCGGTCATTCACGATTGTTACAGTGAAGGAGATTTTTATCATGCCTTCCTCTCAGCATATTGGTCTCAAGCCACACAAGACCGAGTAAAACATAGCATCATAATGATGAAACATTTCGAACAATCTGAATTTTCCAGTCTTGTGAAATATTTTGAAGACATGTTACACAAGAATCAGTATCTTTCAAACCCATACAGCCCCTCAGAACTCATCCGCATTTGCTTAATCAAACTGCCTGAACATTTACGACATATTATTTTGGCAGGACGTTGCAAAGACGACATTGAAGCATTTCAAGGACTCTTACAAGAACTGGAAATTGACACTGACAATCGCGGAACGCACGAGCACAACCATTACAGATCACATCCGTCGCAATTCCGCGATGAAAGAAATAATAACTGGACGCGACAAGGCTATTCTCACAACACAAATCGTGACCGAAACAGACACCACCCGTATGACAACCGTTGGCAGAGTAGTAATAATTACAGGGAAAGATCACCTCTCCGCGGTAATGACTATCACAGAGACAATCAGAGGAACAGACAATATGGAAACCAAAACAGTTATTATTACGGGAGACAGAATAACTTTAGACGCAACGGTCCACCGTGCAGTGATGATTCAGGGAGAAATTCTCCACCATTTAACCGACAAGGAAGAAACTACGGAACTTACCGACATGACGACAGACGATATATTCGTAACGACAGACCTGAAGAGCATCAGAACTGGCGGGATTTAAACAGAGCTGGGCCCTCTCGGCAAGGCGAATTTGTAGAAGTTAGGTCTCCTAATCCCAATAACGACGCACGCCAACAAAGAGAAAGACAACGACTCGCACAGCAGGCAGCCGCGTGCGCCAACTGGCTCAGGGAAAAATAACATAGACGCTAACCTTGAGAAAAATTCCAGTATTCTTTACCGACGTATACCACATGATAATTGCGTTGAAGTTGAAACTCTGCGTACTAGGAAGAGTAAAGGTTTACACCACATTTCACATGTAAAACCGTTTATTGAAAGATAATCTGCTTTTTTTAATGCAACATTTTGGTTTACTTGCAAATACATTATGGATTCAAGGTGCTTTCTGAGAGATACCAGGTGACACAGTGGTTAGTTTATTTGACAGCTACACGACTATATCACGACGCTACTAATGTGTGACACAATTCACCTTGTTGCTTTTGCGGTGTATCTGTTTTAGATCTGCACAGTTTTTCTGAATTCTTCTGGAAAGTAAAACATGTTTTAGTAGTAACTTTTGTGGTATAGCAACAATGAGGCAGCCTTTTCCGTAGCACAACAATACGTTACAGTACAGTACTTTCTTCATCACAACAATAAGCGTAATAACTACGATATCTATACGCAAAACATTTCACTTTTGTTTATCATGAGGTAAGTACATTGACTTCTGCAGAACTTAGCTTTCGGAGGACGATAATTACGACACTTCCACAGAATTATCTTACAGCAAGACACACAGTTTAGCGCTACAGTACACGTATTTGAGTGATTAATTTTGTACTTAAAACATTTATTTTTAAAGATTTTTGAATTACAAAGAAAGTTTTCCGTGATACATTTCATTCCATTGCTGTAATCTGTAACACCTGAGGGTATAATTACATTAATCCTCAGGGGGGTACACGCTTACTTTGTGTACCATGTGTGTGGCAACAACAAGGAACCCTAGCTAATATGGTATTTACTTATACAACTTTACACATCGGTACCATATTTCTCTAACACAAATTACACAGCTATCTGATCATGTAACTGAGAGATAAACATTTTTTTTACTACATCAGTGACAGATGTTTACGTAATTACCCAGTTGGATAACTTCACACTTATGAAATTGTATTTTGTCTGTACTTTGTGAACTGTTCATATTTTTTTGGAACCATTGTGATACTATGAGATCTTTGAATGATGTATTTGGTATGAGATCATGATTTTTAAGGTACGTTTGAGGTAGATGACACTATTGAAATGAGCAGAGAATATTTTTTAGGGTTTTGAAATTATTCCAGGAAGCTACGACGATTTTGAGATTTGGCTGAGGTTTTATGATGCTATGATGACGATGTGTATTATGCTGCTGAGGTATGTTTATGGTCAAGAAGCTGATGCTATATGAGGAATTTGATTATGCTACGTATTTCATATGATGAATTATTAAAGAAGCGTCGACGAATATATATATGTGTAATAAGGTAAGGAGTAATGAGTAGCGGTTAGGAACTCCGCCTTGTGAAGACGTATGTTGGAAACCGAGAATCGTACTTTTAGAATTATGAAATGTGTGTAAATGCGTGAATGTATCACAATGCCGACGAAAATTTTTTTGGACACTGTTATATCAATAAGATTTTGTTTCTACAGATTTGCAACGCTAATTCTTGACCTATGAAATGTTTATATGAGACTGTCGCTGTAGCGAAAACTGCTGTCGTAAATATTTCGTTAAGAAAGGTAAGTGACCTTGATGTAATGCGTTGTGGCGCGCAGCTGGGCCAGCCGCCCGGAGAAAAAGCCATTAGGTGGAGAAAAAAAAAGGGGAGGCCATTATCCTCGCTATTGACGTTCCTTTGTAGAAAGCATCGCAAATGCGACACACTCATTACTTGGAAACATATCGTACTTTCTGATATTTACTGAAATGCCTAATGAAATGACAAGAAATAGTTTGTCTACACACCTGATTATGACTACTGTCTTTCTAGATGAGATATTTTTTTACTACTTATGAAATGCCACATGGCTATTGAACGATGTTTTTATGCTTTACTTTGTACATAGTTGCTTATTTCATTTGATATCTGGTTTCCAGCGTTCTTGTATCATTGGTTTCATAAAATAAAATTAAATGCATTTGCTAATGTGAACACTTTCTGTCAACAGATCTATTAAATAATAATTTTGTGATCCACATTTTTCAAAAAAGGAGCACTTGGAAAGGAAAGAACAATAAGGAGGGACTAGTAACAGTAAATGCATACATAATATTCTTTTCAAGTACATGGTAATATTTTTTTTACAATAAGTTGTTGTGGTGCACCACTTTAATTACTTAGACATTAAGATGTGATTATACATTTCACTTATCTGCATTGTTATCTTTAGTGTACTATTTTTTTCTGCTTAAGCTATGTCATGTTTAGGTATAAGCTGCTGCTGTTTGCCAAGCATAGTGTTATTGAATTTGACTTTGTATTATTCTGTTAAGCCAGTTTTACTAATGATTTATTTTTATTGTTTGCTACACATTGCCTTAGATTAGTTGTAATATTACAATTGCTTTGCTAATTTCTTAATGCAGCTTGCTTCGCAAATCTGCGTCTTTTTTCATTGCTGTTTATATTAATTGTTTTATGTGATGCTGCATTGCCTCGTCCATTGGTATATATATCTGAGCTCAGTAGATTTAAGTTAGCTTAAGAGGGGGTAGACTATATAAGAAACTAGCTATGATGGATTGGAAGAAATGCTTTGAGAAGCTATAAGAAAATGGTTTGGCCAAAATAGTGTTTTGAAAGAGGATATGAACCAAAAAAGTAGGGTTTAGGGACAACAGGTTTAGGTAGGATTTTCTTGGAAATAAATGATGAGGTAAGATAATGGTAAATAAATAATGAGGTAAGAAATATGTGAACAGAATATAGAAAGCATGCATGGATAGGATTTCTTTGCAGGTGCAAATGTCGAAATAAGAGGAACGATCTATGGAATGAAGTTTTAGGTTGGACTGCAGTACCAAATGTTACACTGAAAACGAACCCTGTCCTTTCCATTGTGTTATCCCCCTATGTGTTTGTGTACCCTTGTGTATTTGTTTTCTTCCTGTCTCTGTGTAGTTTCATAGAATTTTTTTCTCTTCTAATACTAAGCTACATTCACTATGATGAGGAATACTGTTATCCTCAAATATAATTGGCATTAATAATATGTTATTTACCTTGTAAATATGCTTAGACATTATTTATTTTGTTTTATTTTAATGCTCATGTGTGAAGTTGATGTTTTGAAAGTTATTCTGAACTTTTATGTATCTACTTATCTCATAATTCCTGTAACATTGATGTATATGTTATTTTGATTCTTTTGTAAAGCCTGTACTACAAATGTTATCTGTATTGTTATGTTCTTTAATGATGTATTTTGTACCTTTGTAATTGTACTCTCATGTTATAAAATTGTAATTGACAGCAGTTCATCAAATTAAGTAACTTGTAAGTTCCATTTCACTGCACACGTTTCTGTTGGTCATACTATATGGACAATATGTGACACGTAGGGACTGTTAGTGTTTGCACGTGTGTTAATAATTCAGCAAGGGACTGGATAACAGCATTGCTGGTTCTAAGGACAGTTCCAAAAACTTTGTGAGTGCACAAGTGGTGGTTATGGACTTGCTATTTTATCCGCAAGACTCTTCAATGGTGATTGTGCACCTGCACAGTCACAACGGATAGCTGCTGGCCATCTCTACAAGTACTAAAGTGGGTCTGCATCTTTGATGATCCATCAATACCATTATTTCTACAAGTACTGTAGTGGGTCTGCACCTCTGGTGGCCCAGCAATACCGTAATCTCTACCAGGACTAAAGTGGGTCTGCTCTGTGATGACCTACCCACCAATACTCTTCAAAACTTCGACTGACTCCGCTGTGGGTTTGCTCTGTTGTGGCCCATGACCTGTCTGCATGTCGAGAGTCAGCACTGTCTTTCCGTTGGAAGGACAACGATACTTCTTCAAGACTGCATGGAAATCCACTACTTCCGTGTGCATTTTCTTTTACTGCTCAGACTTTGAGAAAAACACTGCAATTTTACTGTGATGAATGATCAGGACTGTCTTTATGGACTGTGAGAAAATTTTAGCTTTTGACCAACATTGTATCAATAAGTGTGTGTGCATTTGATTTCTTTGTTATTGTAATTACGATTATGAAAAATTTTAACAAATATGTATTGGCCAGTGCCCAAAAAAATTTGTAAAATTTTTTGTGGGGAGCATGGGGGCTATGTAAGTAGGCTGTTTAGGTTTTTTTATTGGTAACGCCACCTCTGTATAAAAATCACTGGCTGTGCTGTGTGCAGTCTGTGGCTGCTTTGCATTGTTGTAATACTCGCCATTGTAGTGTTAGGCAGCTGGCTGCGAACAGCGCGTAGCGTTGCGCAGTTGGAGGTGAGCCGCCAGCAGTGGTGGATGTGGGGAGAGAGATGGCGGAGTTTTGTAATTTGTCACGAACTGCTATATATATGATGATATCAAGGTAAATACATTCTTTGTTCTCTATTAATATCTTTCATTTGCTAACTATCCCTATCAGTAGTTAGTGCCTTCCATAGTTTGAATCTTTTATTTAGCTGGCAGTAGTGGCGCTCGCTGTATTGCAGTAGCTTGAGCAGCGAAGATTTTTGTGAGGTAAATGATTTGTGAAAGGTATAGTTTAATGTTAGTCAGGGCCATTCTTTTGTAGGGAATTTTGAAAGTCAGATTGCGTTGCGCTATAAATATTGTGTGTCAGTTTAAGCACAGTCGTGTATAAATTGTTCAAAAGGGGACGTTTCAACACTTGGCAACAATATTTAAGTCAAGAAAAGGAACCTTGCTGCGTTGCTGACAGAGTACTCCATACTTTCCCAAGTAGTTGTCATCAATGTGTTATTCAACTTTCCTTTTGCGACCACCATTCAGTTGTTTTCTAATTCGCTGTTATTGCCTTGTTATAACTTCCTTGAGAGCAGCTGTTCAATTATTTTCTAATTTGTTGTCATCGCCTTGTTAGTTAACTTTGTTTTGGGGATCTGCTTCATTTGTTTCCTAATTCGTTGTCATCATCTTGTTATTTTACTTTGTTTCGGGTTGGTTGGTTTTAGGGTGGGAGACCAGACAGCGAGGTCATCGGTCTCATCGGATTAGGGAAGGACGGGGAAGGAAGTCGGCCGTGCCCTTTGAAAGGAACCATCCCGGCATTTGCCTGGAGCGATTTAGGGAAATCACGGAAAACCTAAATCAGGATGACCGGACGCGGGATTGAACCGTCGTCCTCCCGAATGCGAGTCCAGTGTCTAACCACTGCGCCACCTCGCTCGGTTTTGTTTCGGGGACCAGCTATATATTAAGGAGGGAAGCTGTTCAAGTACTCTCTATTTCGTTGTTCTTAAAATGTTCAAATATGTGTGAATTCCTAAGGGACCAAACTGGTGAGGTCATCGGTCCCTAGACTTACACACTACGTTAACTACCTTAAACTAACCTATGCTAAGAACACCAAACACAGCCATGCCTGAGGGAGAACTCGAACCTCTGGCGGTAGGGACCACACACTCAGTGAAATAGCGCCTTTAACCACGCGGCTGTTTCGTTGTCGTCACCTTGTTATTGTCAAATTGTTTTCTAATTCGTTGTCATCACTTGTTATTTGACTTTGTTTTGGGCTCCAGCTGTATATTAATGAGAGAAGCTGTTCAATTATTTTCTCTTTCGTTGTCTTCACCTTTCTAGTGGGCAATTGTTTTCTAATTCATTGTCATCGCCTAGTTATTCAACTTTGTGGTGGAGTCCAGCTTGACAGTTACAATCACGTCAGTGCCTACTATACCAATAAGCAACATTAGAATGATTTGGATTCATATACAGCAGTAGTAATCATACTACAGTCTTTTCATGTTACAGTATTTGTCTGCTCATCAATTTGTGCATCGAGATTACTCAACAGTTTCAGTAAAATTATAACAGTTTAAACATTCAGAATATTTCTGAGAAAAACCCACTGTAGCTACATTGATGCACGACCATGCAGTCAAAAGTGAGAAATAATATCGATCTCAGTAGTCGTATAAATTTTGTTGAAATTTTATATTTAGACCTATTTTTATAAATGTGATGGTGTTATACGTGTGTGGAATTAAGTCACCTGTCATAGATGAAAGCGGAAGTAAGGCTATGCGCTTATAGAGTTGGCAGAATCATTGATCGAGGACTGAGTTACTTTAACACTGCAGTAGCAGGTTTGGTGGTAATACTCAGAGTGTTAGTTATTCACGAAGACGGTTTGCACTCCATCAGGAAATCTTTCGTATTTGTACTGATGATAGAAAGATATTCAAGCATACTGCAATAATTTAAGCGGATTGCAGTGATGCTCCAGTGTCGTTTAAGCAGGCAGTACCACTTTAACCATTTTAAACTATCCCACTTGTTTCAGTCTAAATACGTACATCATACCACTACACTCGGTACCTTCCGCGTATAAAGCGTGATGAAACTATTACAGTTATTGTAAATTCGTACGAGTTGCCACTGTTCTTAATCTTATATGAAGTTCTACACATTAATCGTAATATCGTTGCCAAAGCAAACAAATTCATAGTGGTACCAACTAAATGTAAATTCACACTTACTTTTGGAAAACCTTAAACAATAAATCTACGGATCTCTCTCTTCAGACTTCTTAATGCAGTTATGTCCACTGACTTCAGCGCTTCTCAGTCTCTCAGAAGGATATACAAATCTAACTTAAGTGGACAAAGTATTATCACGTGATCTACCTGTCACTAAATTCGGTACGTTGATTTATTGTTTCCGTATACTATCTTGCTATATTGGCTCACGAATACTATTCACTGAGGACGCACTTGAAAATCTCACTTTGTCCACTAAAATAGTTCTCTCCAATGGAAAATCAATTTAAAACAACAGTAGGGCTTGTAATCTGAAATATTTACATGAACTAAACTGATTCAGTTGCAGTTTTTCCTGATATCACAAAACACACTATGAACTATTGTCGGTTCAGTACATTGGTTCCAGTCACGCTGCCGCTAGTTCATAAACAATGTGGAAAAAATTCACTCCTCGCATGCGCTATTCTGAGTGACCAGGAACCAGTCTCACTACATGATTTCTTTTTTCGGCAGCCTTCTGACTGTTTCGAAACGGCACCCCACGAATTGCTGCTCTGTGTCAACCTCTTCATGTCACTGTAGCAGTTGCTTTCAGTTCCTCAATTACATTTTGGATTAATTCCATTCTCTGTCTTTCTCTACAATTTTTCACCCGCTTCAGCTGTCGCTTGTATCACTGCGTTTGCTCCCTGATGTCGTAAAACATACTTTATCGTACTTCCTTTCTCATACGTTAATCTCCCAGTCGATTCTGCAGACACCCTCCTCATCTCTCATCAGTCCACCTGGTTATTTCGGCATATTTCTCTTGCACCACATCTCAAACGCCTCGATTCTTTCCTTTTCCGTTTTCCCATAGTCACTTTCGTACAGTGAAAAGCAACAAATACACTCCTGGAAATTGAAATAAGAACACCCTGAATTCATTGTCCCAGGAAGGGGAAACTTTATTGACACATTCCTGGGGTCAGATACATCACATGATCACACTGACAGAACCACAGGCACATAGACACAGGCAACAGAGCATGCACAATGTCGGCAGTAGTACAGTGTATATCACATGATCACACTGACAGAACCACAGGCACATAGACACAGGCAACAGAGCATGCACAATGTCGGCAGTAGTACAGTGTATATCCACCTTTCGCAGCAATGCAGGCTGCTATTCTCCCATGGAGACGATCGTAGAGATGCTGGATGTAGTCCTGTGGAACGGCTTGCCATGCCATTTCCACCTGGCGCCTCAGTTGGACCAGCGTTCGTGCTGGACGTGCAGACCGCGTGAGACGACGCTTCATCCAGTCCCAAACATGCTCAATGGGGGACAGATCCGGAGATCTTGCTGGCCAGGCTAGTTGACTTACACCTTCTAGAGCACGTTGGGTGGCACGGGATACATGCGGACGTGCATTGTCCTGTTGGAACAGCAAGTTCCCTTGCCGGTCTAGGAATGGTAGAACGATGGGTTCGATGACGGTTTGGATGTACCGTGCACTATTCAGTGTCCCAACGACGATCACAAGTGGTGTACAGCCAGTGTAGGAGATCGCTCCCCTCACCATGATGCCGGGTGTTGGCCCTGTGTGCCTCGGTCGTATGCAGTCCTGATTGTGGCGCTCACCTGCACGGCGCCAAACACGCATACGACCATCATTGGCACCAAGGCAGAAGCGACTCTCATCGCTGAAGACGACACGTCTCCATTCGTCCCTCCATTCACGCCTGTCGCGACACCACTGGAGGCGGGCTGCACGATGTTGGGGCGTGAGCGGAAGACGGCCTAACGGTGTGCGGGACCGTAGCCCAGCTTCATGGAGACGGTTGCGAATGGTCCTCGCCGATACCCCAGGAGCTGGGAAGTGGCGGTGCGGTCCCCTACGGCACTGCGTAGGATCCTACGATCTTGGCGTGCATCCGTGCGTCGCTGCGGTCCGGTCCCATGTCGACGGGCACGTGCACCTTCCGCCGACCACTGGCGACAACATCGATGTACTGTGGAGACCTCACGCCCCACGTGTTGAGCAATTCGGCGGTACGTCCACCCGGCCTCCCGCATGCCCACTATACGCCCTCGCTCAAAGTCCGTCAACTGCACATACTGTTCACGTCCACGCTGTCGCGGCATGCTACCAGTGTTAAAGACTGCGATGGAGCTCCGTATGCCACGGCAAACTGGCTGACACTGACGGCGGCGGTGCACAAATGCTGCGCAGCTAGCGCCATTCGACGGCCAACACCGCGGTTCCTGGTGTGTCCGCTGTGCCGTGCGTGTGTTCATTGCTTGTACAGCCCTCTCGCAGTGTCCGGAGCAAGTATGGTGGGTCTGACACACCGGTGTCAATGTGTTCTTTTTTCCATTTCCAGGAGTGTATATACTGTCAAAATTTCTTCCTCACGTTAAGGCAAAGGTCGATACTACTCGCGCAACGGCGTTGCCGCAGTGGAAACACCGGTTCCCGTCAGATCACCGAAGTTAAGTGCTGTCGAGCGTGGCAGTCACTTGGATGGGGGACCGTCCAGGCCGCCATGCGCCTTGCCAGTTTTCGGGATGCACTCAGCCTCGTGATGCCAATTGAGGAGCTACTCGACCGAATACTAGGGGCTCCGGTCAAAGAAAACCATTATAACTACCGGGAGAGCGGTGTGCTGACCACACTACACGCTCCTCCTATCCGTATCGTCATCTGAGAATGACACGGCGGTCGGATGGTCCCGACGGGCCACTTGTGGCCTGAAGGCGGAGTGCTTTTCGATACTATTTGACTTTCTTTGGTCGAGAATGCACTATTTGTCTATGCCAGTAGTATTTCTTTATACTTTTCACTTCGTGAATCCTTTTTTTTCTTAAATTTCGTGGTGCCAAATTATTGAGTTGTGTTCTTTATTAATCACGTTATTGCTACTCCTCATTAATTTCGTCTTTCTTCGGTTTACTCTCAATCCACAGTACGTGTCCGTTAGACAGTTCTCGTACGAAGAATTCTAGGCAGTCGTTTTTCGCTGGCTGTATTTGCGAGTGGAATAGGAAAGGAAATGAGTAACAGTGGCAAAGGCTACCTTCCGTCAGCGCCATCTGGTAGTTTATAGAGTACGTATGTAGATGTGAATATATATCTAGATTGTCCACTCAGTTCTAATAGGCTCTGGCACTACGGGACTTAACATGTGGGGACATCAGTCCCCTGGAACTTAGAACTACTTAAACCTAACTAATCTAAGGACATCACACACATCCATGCCCGAGGCAGGATTCGAACTTGCGACCGCTGTCTCGCGGTTCCAGACTGAAGCGCCTCGAACCGCTCGACCAAACCGGCCGGCTCAACTCAATTCACAATGGTCGGCAATTCTTCCAACAATTCCCTGAGGGTAGAAATGTCATCAGCGAACCTTGTCTTTGGTGATCTTTTCACCCATAATTTCAGCCTCGCTCCTGAATCATGCTTTTACTTCCATCATTCTTCCTCCGATGTATAGATTAAACAGTGGGGACGCAAGACGACATCCCTGTTTTATACCCTTTCCAGCCAGCTGACTTCATTCCTGGCCCTCCGCTCTTATTTTTCCCTCACGTTTTTCGACGTATCGTATATTACCCGCCTTTCCCAAGAGCTTACTCCTATATTCCTGAGAATATCAAACATTTTGCGTCCTCATGTCGAACGTGTTTTTCCTAGTCGACGAAGCCTATGGAACGTACATGGTACATTCTGAAAGAATTTCCGCCACACTTACAAGTATTTACCGAGTACAGCCCTAAAAAATCAAGACATGTTCACAGGATTTGTCAACCTGAAAAAAGCATTCGACAATGAGAAGCGGTGGAAGATGTTCGAAATCCTGAGAACAATAAGAGTAAACTACAGGGAATGACGGATTATATACAATATGTATAACAACTAAGACGGAACAATAAGAGTGGACGACCAAAAAAGAAGTTGTCGGATTAAAAAGGGTGAAGACGACGATGAAATCTCTCGCCCCTATTGTTCAATCTATAGGTCGAAGAAGGAATGACTGAGATAAAAGAAAGGTTCAAGAGTGGAATTAAAATTCAAGGTGAAAGGCTATCGACCACATGATTCGCTGATGCCCTGGTTATCTTCAATGAAAGTGGAGAAGAACTACAGGATCTGTGGAATGGAATGAACAGCCTGATGAGAACAGAATATGGACTGAGAATAAATCGAAGAAAGACAAAAAGCATAATAAGAATCAGAAATGAGAACAGCGAGAAACTTGACGTGAGGACTGGTGATCACGAAGTAGATGAAATTAAGAAGTTCTCGTACCTAGGCAGCGAAATAACGCATGACGGACGGACCAAAGAGGACGTCAAAAGTACACTAACAATGGCAGAAAGGGCAATACTGACTGGGAGAAGTCTAATAGTATCAAACGTAGGCCTTAATTTGAGGAAGGAATTTCTGAAAATGTACGTTTGGAGCACAGCGCTGAACGCTATTGAAACATGGACTCTGGGAAAACCACAACAGAAGGGAACTGAAGCATTTGAAACGTGATGCTACAGAAAAGATGTTAAGTGGACTGATTAAGTTAGGATTGAGGAGGTTCTCCGCAGAATCGGATCGTGAAGGAAAGGAATATATGGGGTACACTGAAAAGAAGGACGGCCAGCATGTTAAGGCATCTGCTGAGACATGACAGAATAACTTCCATGGTACCAAAGGAGCAGTAGAGGGTAAAAGCAGTAGAGGAAGACAGATATTGGAATACATCCAGCAAATAATTGAGGACGTAGGCGGCAGTTGCTACTCTGAGAGGAAAAGGTAGTCCCAGGAGAGGAATTCGTTGCGGATCACTTCAAGCCAGTGAGAAGACTGATGACCCCCGATAAAGAGGACAGCACGTTAACTGCAACACAAAGTAAACTCTCGCGCATTGCCATCCTACCTGTCGGCGAGTTCCCACCGGGCGCCCGGCGCGGCGCGCCGCCGCCAGCGCGGTAACAGGAGCTTTGCATAATGCGGGCAAGTGGCGGCGGGTCGGCTTCGGGGCCAGGGGTCGGTGATCCTGGCGGCCCCTCCCGTGTCTCGCTCGGCGCCCCACACCCCTGCCCGGTAAACATTTAATTAGCCCCCGGGGTCTTGTTCGCACGCGCCTTTCCTCCCTCCGTTTAATCGATTCTCGGGAGAAATAGTTGGGGCCAACTTATTTAATAGCTCCTAAGTGATATCATCTGGCCGCAGGCTGGGGCTCTGCCCGGCGCGGCACCCCGTCAGCCCGGGGGCGGCGGGGGCGGCTCGATGAGGGCGGTTTATCACTTACCCCTAACTCCGGCAGCCTGTCTGCGCCGAGCCGCCCTCCTCCGCCGAATTATTTGTGAGCGCCAACTAGCTGCACTCATTTATCCTAGCTCGATCCGAGATTTATGACGCCGCTAAAGATAACTCTGATGGTTTTAGAGACAAATCTGTTGACAAGAAGGAGGAACGTTATGAAGCTTCATTTTTTCTGTAAGGTGGAGAGCATTTCTTCTCTCCGACGTGCTTCACAGGGAGCTTGGTCCTGCAAGAAAACAGAGGAGTCGCGGGGAATATCACAAAGTCCTGAAGAGCGCGTTCGAACGTTTCTGATATCGGATTTAATACATATCATACTATTACGGACCTCTAGATGAAAACTGACTTTTTAAATACAAAATGTCTGTGTAACTAGCACGTATTTCATTTATCCTTCTTTTCTAGTTTTCTTTTCGTTACAACTAGTGATCACATACAAACTTTTATTAATTCTCCCCATTTGATGTTATTTAAGGAGTAACATTAACACAATTTATTTACATTTGAGCATTACCTATTTCTAATTATTTTATGAATCAATCCTCAGATGCTTCTTACAAACTTCCGTTTTGAGGCTTGGCTCTGTCTTCTGAAACTTTTTCATTCTCTAAGACAATTTAAAATTTTTTGGAATAATCCAGCTAAAAACATGTAATGTAGCGAATCCTTAGGGGTGTGTGTGTTAATGTGGGACACGTTCGTGTCATATTATATTGATCTGTTCTAAATTTCTCTGCGTTGAGCTTGCACTGTGTAAGTACCACACAGGTACTAAATATTATGGTGTTATTATTGGAAAGTTGTACAGCACATAAACAGGGCGCACGTAACACAGTGAAAT
The DNA here is from genome assembly GCF_023898315.1 of Schistocerca nitens. Classification (NCBI taxonomy): domain Eukaryota; kingdom Metazoa; phylum Arthropoda; class Insecta; order Orthoptera; family Acrididae; genus Schistocerca; species Schistocerca nitens. The sequence continues at coordinate 313,000,340 of NC_064621.1, read as the reverse complement.
TTTGGAGGGGTTGTATCTTGTCTTTGGTTCAAACTCTGAGAGGATAATAGAACGACTGCTTTAAAATGCTTGATTAAAATTCACCTTTTTCTCTGACAGTATGACCATAAAAGTACTATTCCAGCACAAAAGTTCTATACTAACGCCTTCCGACTTCTTTATTAAGAACTACTTAATACAACTCTCACTTAATTCGCGCCGAAATGAATTTGGGTTTAAAAACGTTTGAATTCACTTGAATTATCGAGTTTCCTTTTAACAGTATTGTTATTTGACAGAAGAAATGTTTCATGTCTTCCAATTTACAGGCATGTAAACGGGGAGTGCTTGGCGCATAGATGCAATGTAAACGCTTTTCTACAAAGAAATGTAAAACACTTAGTAATACGAGAGCATGCTAAGTAGTGAACCCTCCGAATTTCGTATGGAAAGTTACTGAAGCTTTTTAAATGAAACAACTGTTAACCATCTACGTCTACATAAATTTTTTCGACAGAGACACCCTGGTGAAGAACATATTTCTCCCGATGAGAGACCCATTTTTTGATACTGCCACTACAGAATGTTTGACTGTACTGACGGAACCACAATCTAACTTCTGCTTGTAGTGCTTCATCGCTAACAAAGTGAAGTCTTCGGATGTGTCCTGTAAGTGTTGGAAATGGATGACAATTGGATGGGTCCAAGTCGGGACTATAAGGAGGTTGATCGACGACAGTGAAGCATAGGAATCGGAATGTTGCAGATTTCCTACCGCTCGTGTGTGGTCTTGCATTGTCTTGCTGAAGGAAGGGAGCTCCACTTGTGGTCGAAATCTTCGAATTCAAAACTCGATTACAGCTTGCTGTTTGTCACACACACTGACGTAGTTACTTTACACAACGCCATGTTACAAGCTACAATTCGGAGCACGCTGGTGTCAGCGGGTAGCAAATGCGTAGAGACGAAGAATAAAGGTGATGGATTTTAAACGCATTTCTTTTATTTTAAAAGCTTTAAGAGTTTTCACATAAAAAGTCGGAGACATTACTTTACAGCATGCATCCGCAGAAAAATGCTTTATCGTTCATTATTACTTAGTTGCCGCTAAGATCTCGAAGAGAACTCATCTTCTGGAACACACAAGAATCGTACATGAAATACGGTTTCACACTGAATAAATGCGTGCAGCACATGGAAAACAATTGTCACCGAACGAACATTTTGCTGAAAACTAATGACCCCAATTCAATTCCCAGTGCTAATTAATTTTTAAGTCCACGACCACACGACATCTTGAAAGAAAGCGCTATATAAATGTTCTAAATTAAATAATGAAAGGGTGAGTGAATAAATATAGACAGCTTTTGCATCAACATTTAATTTGACTATGTCGCATTTTAAAACCTTCGGTACGATGTCTCATGTCAATAAAATGATATTTAAAGTACTGTTCTTTCTGATTTCGAATATGATGTACCAAGTCAGATTTTTGAACAAATCACGACTGAAATTTTACCTGAAATATTATTTGCAACAATACATATTTTCAATTGCATTAAAAATAAATAATTTCTTTTGTAACCGTGTAGACAATTACTTCACATTGCATTAGGGGAGAGAAAGGTATATGTTCACTGAAAAACGCTTACAGTCGTTAGAAAAACACAACGCAAGTATTACAGTTTAGTTTTTCTTGGCTAATTTCACTAAATCGAGTTCTAGCTGACATGAGGATATATATTTCTTCATTATTTGTCTCCCTTCGCCAGCACCATCTCCCTTTAGGATGAAACAGCAGCTTTCCATCATATTTGCATTCCATCTTCCCTGTTACCTCTTTTCTATCTTCTTGGTGCCGTGGTGGATCTTTTCTTCTTGTTCTACATTGGTATCTGCAAGGTCTGCAGGGAAAAAATCAAAATCTGAATGTAGAAATTGAAGCTCCACACTCATGTTGCATCTTAATTTCATGAAAACGCACAGTTTTAACCATGGTTTTATAATTTTGATCATTGTTGCTGGCCGAAACGGTGATCACTACTTTTGTAAATGAAACGCAAACATTTGAATTCACTGTGCTCTCAAACAAATTGCGTTTCATTAAATTTCTGATCTGATGCCTTACAAAGATACTTTCTTTAAGTTTCTCTTAGGATACATTTGGAAATTTTGTTACCAAGTACAGCAAGCAGTCTGTAGCTATTCGAAGTGGTTTACTAAAGTGATTCATCAATCTGAGCGTGATGTGCATGGTTGAAGAATTGGTTCATTTACTATGTTGTGCGGACTGGGTTGGAGCGTTTTTCTTTTGGGCCAGTTAGTTAACTTGCAATGCTTGTTTTTGCTCGGTTGTCCCAACACAAATGAAACGTTGCATTTTCGTGTTAGACAGTTAGTTACATAATTACATCTTCCACGGATGATTCGAAAGGTTCTTTTATCAGAATGTTGTGGAATGAGTCCGTTTGCAAGATATGTAATAACTGGATATGTTATTATCAATGAACACATTATTTTAATGTATTTAATGTAATCATACTTAAAAAGCAAGTTGTCTCTTTTCATTTTAAGTATAAATACCTTAATGGAATTGGGGGCTGTCCAAAAGAAATGTTTTTTTATTAGTTTGTGATCTCGTTTTGCTATCTAATGGACATTTTATGCCATTTGACAAATGATTGAAAATTATTGTAGCTGCATAATAAAGAACTTTTGAGTCACTGACATCCTTAACAGTGGATAATAAAGGCCACTTTGTTCCCGTAATATTATAGGTATGGGATTACTGTTCTTTCCAAATTTGATGGATTACCTATGACAAATTTTATTAGCAAATACACGTATTGCGATAGTGTGGTTAAACTCGCTAACTCGTTGAAGAGGTACCTACACGACGATCATGGGTGAACACTACATATTCTTACTGCTCGTTTATATGAAATCAGTATTTTCTTTGTAAGTGGTGAATTATCATACAAAATTATTCCATAAAATATTATTAACTGTAAGTATGCTAACTGTGTTGGAAGGCTAATTCGCTTGTTTCCGAGACTACATATTATGCGAAAAAAATATAGCAGAAATTAATTGTCTGTGGAGCTCAGCAATAAGTTTTTTCCAGTCCATGTTTTCATCGACATGTACACCCAAAAATTTGGAGCATACTACCCTATTTACTGTGTCCTGCTCATATATTACATCAGTCGTTGGTGCGCCTCTATGTGCTGTTCAGAACTGTATATAGTGTGTTCCATTTAAAATTATAGGTGAGTTAATTTTCAGAGAACCACCTAATAATTCTTCGTTACACAACATTAATAATGTCTTCCATGGTTTTCCCTCCAAACGGAATTATTATAAGACTAGTATCATCTGCAGAAAGTAGCAATTATGCTTATTGAGTGTTAAGTGAAAGGTCACTCACGTTAAGAGGAGTAGAAATTCACAAAAAATTGAACCCTGTGGGTCTTCCTTCGTGATTTCTCCCCAAGAAATTAAGTTTTACACTCTTCTAACATGGTTTGAGATATTCAGCACACCGTTTCGCATTCTATTTGTTTATTATGAGTATAACCAGCTGTGTGTAAAGCCATCAGTTCCATAAGAACAGTTTTTCTAACCGTGTAACATGGCATAGACAATCAAACGCTTCTGGAATATCACAGAAAAGATCAACAGATGATTGTTAGCTGAGGCTTGTGATATTTATACATGGCCTACTTGTTTCTTTCAATGAATTTTCTGGATAACAATTAAGAAGGCTGTAGCCAGACTGATGGGTAAGTAATGTGACAACTACTTTCAAATCCCTACATATTGTCCAAGAATGTTTTTCTTAGTTCATGTTTTTGAACGCAAGTTTCAGGTTTTGATACGTCTTCTTTTGGTGTACTGAATGGGCAACAGATACTGAGCAAACAATCTTGCATCGCGTAAAAGTACACATTTTGGGCTACGTTTCGACGGAGATGTAAATAACCTCCACTAACTTGGTTCATAAGTGATGTTAGGGAAGTCCCATAAACCTTGAACATCAGCACTAAAAACGATAGTCTTCTTCTTTAACGAATTTTATTAATGCATTTTCTCCGTTCCTCTACCAAGAGAATGGTACTCCGCACAGTAGAAGATGTTTTGCTTTGTCTTGACCGAAGTCATTTGGCGGCACCTTTTTTTGCGTTCAAGTCACGAGTTAAACCATTTATTTCATTTTGACTAAATAATTCTGATACAGAATCTATTTCCGCCTTCTAATCGTCATTACCACCGCATTCATTTTCAGAGCTGCTCTCCTGCTGGAAATCTTCAAGAATGGTAGCTGGAAAAGGGACAGGGAGAGATTCACTAAGCATAACTGCTCGTAATGCCGAAGAAATGGTAGGGTACTTTATATTCTCCTTACGTTTTACGTTATGACCTTCTACTTAACGATATGAAAATAACAATAATTGTAAGTAGGCTGTTTAGGTTTTTATATTGGTAACGCCACATAGCGCTCTGTATGAAAATCACTCGCTGTGGTGTGTGCAGCCTGTGGCTGGTTTGCATTGTTGGAATTTGCTATTGTAGTATTGGGCAGTTGGCTGTTAACAGCGGAAAGCGTTGCGCAGTTGGAGGTGAGCCTCCAGCAGTGGTGGATGTGGGGAGAGAAATGGCGGAGTTTTGAGAGCGGATGATCTGGACGTGTGCCCATCAGAGACAGTAAATTTGTAAGACTGGATGTCATGAACTTGCTATATATATTATGACCTTTGAACACTATTAAGGTAAATACATTGTTTGTTCTCTACAAAATCTTTCATTTGCTAACTATGTCTATCAGTAGTTAGTGCCTTCAGTGGTTTGAATCTTTTATTTAGCTGGCAGTAGTGGCGCTCACTGTATTGCAGTAGTTCGAGTAACGAAGATTTTTGCGAGGTGAGTGATTTATGAATGGCATAGGTTATTGTTAGTCAGGGCCATTCTTTTGTAGGGATTATTAAAAGTCAGGTTGCGTTGCGCTAAAAATATTGTGTGTCAGTTTAGTGATGATCAGAATAAGTATAGATCGAGTATAGATTTAAGTGTCAGGAAGTCGTTTCTGAAAGTATTTGTATGGAGTGTAGCCATGTATGGAAGTGAAACATGGACGATAAATAGTTTGGACAAGAAGAGAATAGAAGCTTTCGAAATGTGGTGCTACAGAAGAATGCTGAAGATTAGATGGGTAGATCACATAACTAATGAGGAGGTACTGAACAGGATTGGGGAGAAGAGGAGTTTGTGGCACAACTTGACCAGAAGAAGGGATCGGTTGGTAGGACATGTTCTGAGGCATCAAGGGATCACCAATTTAGTATTGGAGGGCAGCGTGGAGGGTAAAAATCGTAGGGGGAGACCAAGAGATGCATACACTAAGCAGATTCAGAAGGATGTAGGTTGCAGTAGGTACTGGGAGATGAAGAAGCTTGCACAGGATAGAGTAGCATGGAGAGCTGCATCAAACCAGTCTCAGGACTGAAGACCACAACAACAACAACAGAATAAGTAAAGAGAGAAATGTCTGAGTACGTTCAGTTCTGCTCAGCTGTTTGAAAATCAAATAACGTAAGAGGTTTATCAGTCAAAATGGTTCAGCACAGACGTGAGTACCTTGCACCAGTATGGGACGCCAAGTAGCACATTACGGCATATATAGCCACATTCTCGCTTATTAGAATAGAATGTAAACAGCAATTCTCGTTATAAGATTTGACATACAAGCTGAAGCTGTAACACCATTCAATTTCTTTCTCTCTTGATATACTTGAGAGCAGCCACACTTCCACCTTGCAACGAAAACACCAAAGAACTAAGGTGCTGCTCTCATCTTTTACTTTGCCCTCTTTGGGGAAGTGTGAGGGAGAGTTTGTAGCCTTTCGGCTTTTACTCCCCTGTGTACGTGTGTGTGTGATTATTTCTGTAGTTTTTTTGGTGTCTGTGAAATGTGATGACTGTTCTGTTTGAGTCTGGTACTTGCCTGAGGTTGGCGAGATGTTTGGTGTTATATGGGAAGGAGCAGGATTAGGGATTGGGTATAGGACTTTTCTCTTCGACGTAATCGTCGAAGATCGTCATGGGGCGCTTGTGCTTGTCGCGGGGCATGTCATACCGACCTAGGGAGTGGATGAGGGCGTTTCCTGATCTGGAAGAACCCTCATAGAAGGTCCTTGCCAGGTCTTGGAAACGCTCCCTCAGGAGTGAGATTTGAGCTGCGGCGTGCAGATCATCTATGGGGAATCCGAGAGGTAAATGCAATGCCCTCCTGAGGGCGCGGTTCCTGCAACCTCTAAGGTTTGACTGGGCAGGGAAGGGAGCTGGTTGAGTTCAGGATAGGGTATAGGATGGACATTTTGGCGCAGACCTTCATGTGGACCTCGTCTATGTGGGGTTTCCATGTAAGACGAGAGTCCAAGGTTACAATAAGATACTTGGCGGTTCTGCGCCAGGGGAGTTGGGTTCCATTTAGGTGTAGATGGAGTTGGGGGCGTTGAGGAGGTTCGCGCCTTCGAGCCTGCGGGTAATCAGCACAGCCTGCGTCTTTTCAGAGTTGATGGTGATACGCCAGCGACGGGCCCAAGTTTCTGTGTCATCTAAAACCCTTTGTAGCCTACGGATGAACAGGTCCTTTTTCGCATTTCTCGTATAGAAGGCTGTGCCGTCTGTGTACTGTGCGGTGTGCACCAGGGGGGCTGTTGGTGTGTCCGCAGTGTACAGACGGTACAAAACGGGCCACAGGACCGATCCCTGTGGCACCCCAGCACGAATACGTCTTTTGGTGGAGGTGGCAGTTTCTACTTTGACGGAGAAAGTTCTATTCGTGAGGTAGCTTTTGAACAGCGTAACTATGCTCCCGATCCAAAGAACTAAACAGAACGGAGTCTTTTGTTCCTCATTAATCAAAGACAACGCTGCCCCTGGGCTGGCCAAATTGAATTCCTATTGGCCGAGCCTTAATGCTAACCAGAGAATATAGTTAAGACAAACAACGACAACTGAGTTGCCATTGCAACACAGACATCGATTAGTAGGTGCACATTGTCATAGAAAAACGGCTCGTGATATAGCACACACATAAAGCATGAAAAATTGGACGCTGACAAATATCACAGGCAAATTTCACCGTCAAAAATATTCCGCAAATACGGCAGCCATGAACATATATCAAATACACCACGTAAGTTACTCCAAAATGATATATTAATCGACATAGAGTCGTTTCCAGTATGATTCTCCTAATTATAAATCTGTTCCATGTATTTATTGAATTTCAAATATTTTGGTTATGTTCAGTGTACCAAGCAGTTAACGAGCGCATAACGAGACCTTCGCGTGATTGTAAGTAGGACTGCTGATACTTTTAAAAAAAGGGAGTCCCGTATATTGATATTTAAGACTATATCATTCTTCGCCCTCTACATATCGACAGTAGCTAAAGATATATCGAAGGAAGAAATGTCGACATAATGATCCATAACAATATCAGGTGTACATTGTAAATATGCAGCCGGTTTTACAGTTGGATGTTAGCGCACTGATTTATTATTAGATTTTCCGTATATTAACAAGCTAGCATAATGCCTGTCCACCTTAAGCAGGAAATGAATCAGAAGCAAATAATTTTTTAAAATTTGTAATAGGACTTCGTGCAGATGACAAGCATATACAGTATTTCAGTACTTGTTTGGCCCACTGCTTTGGTGTTAATTAACAACAGCGTACATGGTGTATTGTCAGGCAATATTTCATTCCAGTTAACCTCTTACACCAACACTGTGTGATCAAAAGTACCCGGACGCCTGATGTACATTGTCAGGCAATATTTCATTCCAGTTAACCTCTTACACCAACACTGTGTGATCAAAAGTACCCGGACGCCTGGTGGAAATGACTAACAAGTTCGTGGCGCCCTCCATCGGTAGCGCTGGAATTCAATATGGTGTTGGCCTACCCTTAGCCATGACGACAGCATCCACTCTCGTGGGCATACGTTCAATCTACATCTAAACATATACTCCGCTAGCCACTAAGCGGTGTGTGGTGGAGGACGCAATTCGCGCCAATTCCCCCCTCCCCCCATGTTCCACTCGTGGATCGCGCCAGGGAAAAACGACTGTCTGAACTCCTCAGTACGAACTCTTATTCCCCTTATCTTTGAATCATGATCATTGCGCGATTTAAAAGTTGGTGGTAATAACATGTGCTCTACATCGTCGGTGAAGATCGGATTTCGGAATTTAGTGTTCAGACCCTTCTGTTCAGCGCGCCGTCTATCTGCAAGTGCGTCCCACTTCAAACTTTCTATGAGATTTGTAACTTTCTCGCGATGGTTAAGTGTACCAGTCACGATACTGTAACCTCCCCACAAAAATATTATAAAAATAAAAATCAACCAAGTGTAACCTCCCCTCGGAAATAAGATTTAAATGAATTTTAAATATTGTAACCTCTGAACAAAATTGGTTCGCATTTATAATCTCCGTGCAGAAATGCATTCACATTTAATGTACCCACAAAATTCTTTTCTCATTTAATGTTAAGTTCGAGACAGAAAAATTCCTAAACACCAAAATAATAAAAAAATTCAGTAACCTGGTAAATTTTATGACGACAGCAGCGTTGCGCCACGGCCCTGTATTCTGAATTTAAAAAAGCAAAAAAAATTCCTACCTCAATAAAAGCTGCGAATGTATCTGCTCTTACCTAAAAAATTTTCGGCACAGCTTCGTGCAATGCTGGCCTATGTTTTTTGTGATTTTTTGAAAGGAATGATCATGCATTGGATATATTCTTTAAATTGAAATGAATGCTTTTTTTAAAAAAAATTACTTTATATTATAAAAATTATTATTGGGGCATTTTTTAAAAGAAATTGGATGACAGTTAACATACATTACTAGATATGCGCAAGGCTGCTTCCTTACCTTCTACAATAATGCTCATCCTCCAGAGTCCCGAGCAGGGCAGACTGCAAACAAGCGCAGACACGCGCCGACTACTGCCGACTACCGCAGACTAACGCAGACTACTGAAGACTAATGCAGACTACTGCCGACTAGCAACAACTAACTACATACTGCTGTCTGGTCAAGAGACTCTCCTAAGTCTTGCCTGTTGCAGGCAGCGCATACATCGCATTTACAATCACAGAATATATACATATATATAAGTGCAGAACATGAAATAAAATATAGTGCACATGCACTTAGTACAGAACATATCAAGCAATGACAAAATGTATACGCAATGAGTACAAATCATATTACAAATGACATAAAGTGCACACGTACTGTAGTTCAGAATATATCAGCAAATCACAAAATGTATACGCAATGGATACAAATCATATTAACAAATGACATAACTGCACACGCACTGTAGTGCAGAATATCAGGAAATCACAAAAAGTATACGCAATGAGTACAAATCATATTAACAAATGACATAAAGTGCACACGCACTGTAGTTTTTTTTTACAATTTTACAAGAACTAGGATAGGAAAGGGAAGGATTGCATCATGGTTGTAGCACATTAGGTTGCACGCAGCTGCACTGAAAGTCCATATCTTTCTACAGAAGTACAAACCAAGATCTTTTCCCTGAAGTATAAATCAGTGTAGCCAAGACACTGAAATGTCGTATTAATATTCCATGTTATCATTTTGGTAGTACATTAGGTACACCAAACAGTGGGACCATAATAACATCTCCATCGCTCAAGGTGGTGGACAGCATGTCGTGTCAACACCACGTTCTTGTAAGGTACACCAACGTAGAATTAGTGCAAAAACCATATATAGTGCTCCATGAGCATGAGGATAGACAGGACAAACGGATATTACAGTAATTTCTGGTAATTAGATCAGAAGGTGAAGGACATTAAGTCTTACACCAGTCATCATTGATAATTACTAGTGTATCAACTGATTTGATTAATTAAAGGCACTCATCGCCCAGTTACTGAACATTTCTGTACCATGTATGAAGTATTACAGAATAATGTTCATAAGTTATCTATTTACAGAGAACATTGGCACTCATTGACCAGTTACAAACCATCAAAAGTCATCATTAAAAACAGGAGCTAATGAGTGTAGCATCAAGCTACTAGTATTCATACATATAGCATAAAAATGACATAATACAAATTTAAAATATAAGAAACAATGGCATTCGTTGGCCAGCAAGTATTGAGTATTACAAAACATTTTTCATCATTCAAGTGACATATGACATATTTAAAAATAATTATTGGCACTCAGTGGCCAGTTACAAATCATCAGAAGTCATCAGTCAAACCAGGAGTTAATGAGTGTAGCATCAAGCTACTGGTATTCATATATATAGTATGAAAGTGACATAATATAAATTTAAAATATAAGAAACAGTGGCATTCATTGGTCAGCAATTATTGAATATTACAAAACATTTTTCATCATTCAAGTAACATATGACATATTTAATAATAATTATTGGCACTCAGTGGCCAGTTACAAATCATCAGAAGTCATCAGTCAAAACAGGAGTCAAAGAGTGTAGAGCATGCATGCGTTATAACAAAATATTATTCACTATTACTCAGAACTCATCATTCAAGTGACATAAGACATAATTAAAATGTAACACTCTGTAACTATTACTCAAAGTTTGTGATTAGAAAACATCATTCAGTATTACTCATAACTCTTTTAAATTGGTAGCATTATTTGGGATTGGTAATACATTTTTATTTTTTGTGCTAGCAAAGCATTGCGTTGGGATCGATAATTAATTGCTGGGGCATAATAATATTTGCATTTGACTTATTGCTGCAAATGAGGATGTGTAACGTCATTCGTCATGAGTCAGCTGTAGCAAGGTTATGAAACAAATAGAGTATATGCGATCACATTCATGAATGACACAGGTTTAATGACCAATTGCCTATAGCACATTAATTTCATGAATAATTTCTCCTGCAAAAAATACAAAAATGGATTATTAAGCTGAAAGAAGAAACGCATATTATGCTGAAAAGTAGTGAACTTCGAATTAACAGGTAATGAAATGTGTATAAAATATATATGTTCTCTAGCTGTCCTTTCCAAAACCTTCAGTCATCATACCATGCGACATACGACATACGGTCAAGGTGAACTGCAACAAATACTTAAATAACTACATAGCATAAATACATAAACTTCAACATTATCCTCATCTGTAAAGAAAAACTTCATTATCCATATCACTATAATTCCATTATTATCATCACCTGTAAAGAAAAACTTCATTATCCATATTAGCATATTCTACACCACTATTCATCTGCAAAAAAAGTCACTTCATTATCCAACTATTCATAGTATAGAGTTCCTTATTTCTAGCATATTTCATCACTAAAACTAAGATGTGTAGTTCTGTCTGACAGTCTGCATCAATCGCCTCGTATTTTGAAAGAAAAAATTAGTTAAGACTGTATCATACGATGTGTGTAGTTTATTCTTGTTAATGCTTGTTAATTCTGATCCATTTACTCTTCGTCACGAGGTATTGTATGTTCTTCCGTTCATTGCGAAGGTGAAATTCCCATAATTTATTTCTTTTACAAGTTATTTCTTTCTGAAAATGATGAACAATGATTAATGTCTTGCATTTAAATCATATACCCATTAAATAAAAACTGGTTTATAGTGATATGACTGACCATACAACATAGCATGACAGAAAACGTAACATGTCAAAAACATAGACAGTGTACAGGTGCAAAAATGTACACAGAGTATCACAATGTAGAAGCAAAAAAAAAAATGTAAAATAGTCACGATGTTGAGATATCATAAGGCAAAATGTCAAAGTCAACTAGTGTTTGTTACATCTTAAATATTTCATAGTGCCTGCAAATAAAACAGTAAAACAATCATACATACATGAAAAATGGAAAATGTACACGGTCTGATGTGTAACAACAAGGAATGCCTCTCTTTGTTCAGCTTGTATGTTGTGTAGTTGATAGAGGCTAGAGTTGAAGACTTTAATGGAGAAAGAATTTGATAAAATTAATATGTCACTAGATAGAATCGCATAATTGGTCATAAAAGGTGTAAGTTTATCTGGAAAAAAGTGCACGGTCTGACGTGTGACGACAAGACAAGCGACCTGCTAACCTTACCTTGCCGGGCACTTGCCAAGAATAAATACGATAATCATAAGTAAGTGTTCATGTGAATATAATTGCATAAGTGGTCATAAAAAAACGGGAAATGGCATTACAGTGTGATAAATCATAAAGTATGTTCATTCAATAAAGGGTTTGATGTTGGAGATATGGTGATTCCCTTTGGATTTTTTGGTTCTCAGAGTTTCGACGTGTACTACATTGGAGTGAGGAATGCTGCGAATTCGATATGGACCTGCATATAGAAGCTCAAATTTACTACATCTACTTTTTCCTCTATTAGATAAATAATGTGTGCGTATTAATATCTTCTGTCCAATGTGAAAGTCACGGCGTGAACAAACCTGTTTTTGCTGTCTTCTCTGGCGCTCTGCGGCACGTTTGATGTTGTTCAGCGCAATGTCAATTATTTCATGGTGTCGTAGTCGACGAGATGTAGGAAAGGTTACTAATTCTTTAATTTTGTTAGGTGGTTCAACATTTTTCCGTATAACAGACGGAGATAGCATAGTAGATTCATTTGGTATGGAATTAATTACATCCTGGAATGAGAGTATGTGTGTGTCCCAATCAATATGTTTTTTATGGCGGTATATTCTACATAGTTTACCAATTTCTTTCATTAGTCGTTCACAAGGGTTCAAAGAAGCATGGTACCTGGATATATAGATCGGAGAAATGTTTCTAGCTCGTAACATACGTGTCCATATAGCAGATCGAAACTGTGGTCCATTGTCGGAAATTACTTTCAATACATGCCCTACATGAAATAGAAAATGTTTTACAAATGCTTTCGAAACAGTTTTAGCAGTAGCTTTGCGTAACGGAGTGAAGGTAACAAATTTTGAAGTGAGTTCAACAGCGACAAAAATGTAGTTAAAACCTCTATTAGTTCTGGGAATCGGACTAAAAATGTCTACAGCGACCATGTGTCTCAATTTAACAGGTACAATGGGATGTAATGGAGGAATATGTGAAGTCGTATCTGACTTAGCTTTCTGGCAGATTTTACATGACGCTAAAACTCGTCGAATACGTTTCACCATGTTGGTAAAATAACAGTTCTGTCTCAGTATAAGAAAACATTTTCTGGCTCCGTAATGTGCGTAACTTAAATGAGTATACCAGATTAATTTGTTAACAACTTCGTCGGGAATGCATAATAACCAATTGTTGCTGTCAGGGTGAGAGCGGCGAAACAGAATGTTATTGCGTACAGTGTAATGGTTTCTAATGGTAACATTATTCCTATCTTGCCAAAGGTGTTTAATTTCTTTGCATATGTTGTCTTTACTCTGCTCTTCTGCTATGTCTTGCAATGACGACGAAATGAAATTCTCAAATGCAACTTGTTGAATATACATGACGCTGAAATTTGCTTTGCAGAAGTTGGTTGCGATGTCTTGCTGATTGTTGCTGAGAGAACGGGATAGTGCGTCTGCTACAATATTTTGTGTACGGGGAATGTGAACAATTGTAAAATTAAATTCCTGCAAATAAAGTTTCCATCTACTCAATCTGTCGTGTGTAAATTTAGCGGAAAGTAAAAACTGTATCGCTGTATGATCTGTGTAAACGGTAGTGTGTCTTCCATAAAGAAAATGCCGAAATCACGTAAATGCCCATACAACACATAGTGTTTCAAGTTCTGTAACAGAATAATTGCGTGCAGCAGGTGACAGAATGCGACTCGCAAAGGCTATGTTTTTAATTACTGTAGTGCCATCTTCTTCAATTTCTTGAAAAATGTGTACGCCTAAAGCGGTGTTAGAACTGTCGGTGGCAATGGAAAAATTTCTAGTAAGATCTGGATGTGATAAAAGTGGTGCATTCAACAAAGCTTGTTTCAGGTTCACAAATTCAGAATGTGCTTGCCTACCCCAGGACCAAATAGTGCTTTTACCTGTCAATTGACACAATCTAGGGGTGTCTAAAGGAGAGTAATGAATAAATTTACCAAAAAAGTTAATTAAACCAAAAAAGCTGCGTAGTTGTTTCTTCGTCGTAGGAACAGTAATGTCACGTAAAGCTTGAAGTTTTTCCGGGTTAGGCGCAATGCCTTCTGCTGAAATTACATGTCCAAGAAATTTTATAGAAGTTTTGCCAAAGTGCGATTTACTGAGATTAACTGTGAGTCCTTTTGCACGAAAAGTTCGTAACAGTTGTTCAAGAATCAAATTGTAATCAGACCAGTTAGCTTCAGCAATAAGAATGTCGTCTACATACGTTGTGATTCTGTCTTTAAGTTCTGTCGGAAGTATTGTATTCAAACCGCGAATAAATGCTGCTGAAGAAATAGTTAAACCGAATGGTAATTTACAAAATTGATAACAGTCACCAAAACAGAGAAAAGCCGTGTACTTTCTGCAGTCCGGATGGAGTTGAATTTACCAAAATCCCGATTTCAAATCTAATGTGGAATAAATAGCAGTACCATGAAATTTCTGTAGAAGTTCTTCTAGTGTCTGTGGGCGATATGTTTCATTAATAATTATGTCGTTGATGTGACGCGAATCAAGTACGAGGCGAAGTGAACCATCCTTTTTCTTAACAATATGGAGCGGGTTTATGTACGAACTAACTGCCGGTTCAATAATTCCTTGGTCAAGCATAGCTTGCAATTCTTTCTTAACTTGTTCTCTGTGAATATATGGAATGGGATAATGTTTGGCTTTAAATGTGTCGTGCTGTTTAACTTGAAATTCATACATAAAACCGGACATGGTACCAGGCACGTTGTCAAAAACTGGAGCTTCCTGTAAAAGAATTTTGCGTAGTTGCGTGCGTTCGTCGTCTGTATTTGCACTGCTCTGTTTAACTTTATCAGAAATCATCCGTATAACGTCATAGTCGGCTTCGTCTGGAGTATTATAGTTGTGTACGTACGTATCTGTGAACAATGTGGAATGACAGTCTATGTTACGTGATGCGGAAATGACCTCTGTACGATTAATTGTTTGTTCTGCAGATAAAGAGTGCTGAAATTCTAAAGCCAGTTGTACATTTTCATCCTTTAACATTAAATAGGAGTTTTGAAAGTCTATACTTACGTCGTGTTGTACCAGAAAATTCGTACCTAAAATAACGTCTGTCGTCAATAAGGGATCAATCCAAAAATTTTAGTGAAATGTATGACCTGCAATACAAAATGATAAATGTGTCTGTAATTTAACATCTACTCCTTTACCAGATGCTGCTCCTTTTACCTTCGTTTTGCCTAATGGTAACGTAGGATAGGTATTCTCTTTGTTACATTCGTTGAAAGTTTTCTCATTTATAACTGACATAGGAGACACAGAATCAATTACTGCTGAAAATTTGGATGATCCAATTTTTACTTCGATGACAGGGTGTGAAATGGTTTTTTGAACAACTGGTCTTTCCTGCACAAGAGTGTCTCGGATGTCGGCAAAAGTAATAACATTTTCGTGAACATGATTCTCTGTGTCAAAAGTATCGCTTACGTTGCTGGAAGATGCAACCTGTACTGTATTTAGTCAAATTCTATCTGATATGCTATTATTTTCGGGAGGATGCTGTGGCATTTCAACTATTTGTACTGTTCTGTTATTTCTTCCTCACGTATTACGTTCGGGATGATGTCTATGTCTGGTTGATTCATGATAATATGTTGTTGCGGATGATTTTGCTGCTGATAACACCGACTGTTATTAAATGTACGCTGAAAAATTATGCTCATAATTTTTACGTCTGTCATGATAGTCATTTCCATACGGTGCACTGCGATAGGAATTGAAATTGTGTGTTTTCTGTACGTAGTTATTTCCTTGTTGCTGTGCATTACTATTTGTTGGAGCTGACGCTATACGTGTAGGAGGCGAAACATTAAAGCTTGGTTGACCTTGTACATTACATTGTTGGTTAGGTATGTTAACCGGTTGGTTTTGTTGCTGTTGCGGAGAAAAGCGTTTATTGTTACCAAAATGTGGTACCTGTTGCTGATAATTTTGACGATACTGATAATTAAATTTTTATCTGGTATTAAAGTTCTCGTGATTGTCATTTCTGGAGCGTCTAATGAGAACTGTCACTTTCGGTAAAACTTGTCTATCGGGTTTTCTTTACTCATTTTTAATCCTAGATAGATCAGTAGTTGAAGAGCTGTTCTGATAGATATAAAGGATAGTAGAAGAGAAGGCAGCAGTGCAGAAAACTAAAGATGAAACAGCACTACTACGGCTCGGGGCACTGTGCACTCTACGGCACATATTCATTGAAGCGTAATGAATCCCCTGAGGTCAATTACGCGCTACAAATAAATTTTAGCTTCTGCGTTACAGGCAATGCCGGTGAAAATTCAAAAGCAAGTTGTATCAAGTCCAAAGCTAGTTTCTGCATTACACGCAATGGCGGTGAAAGCACAAAAATAAATCGACGTATCCAGTTCAAAGCGTGTACCTGTGCTCTGTTATTATTAAACACCTTAGATTTTCTTACGGATAAAAATTGATCGTAATCAACGTTATCGTCTCTGAATTTGTGAACAGGTTCAGGTTTGTGTGAGAATCTGTTTGTCTGTGACACTTTGTATTCTAAGTTGCGTAGTCTCTGTAAATTACCTAAGTTACACTGGCTGTGTGAGTGTGTCAAATGTTCGGAATGTGGCGTATGCTGCGACGTGTTATTGACTGAAACATTTTTCATCTCTGTCACTTCTTGCTGTAAAGTTGACAATTTTCTACGTAATGTATTATTGGACGATTCTATCTCACTGATCTTCTGCTGTAAATTTTGGAATCCAGGTGTTTGATTAAACGAAATCGGTGAAGTATCGTCTGATTTGCTGTCATTATTACTTTCGATAACATCAATACGACTGGCCAATTCATCATTTTTCAGTCAGTATTTTTACCTGATCATCGTTTATAGTGTCACAAGCATTAATTTGTTTTTGTATTTTACGTGTGGTTTCGTTCAATTTTTTAACGTCTGCTTTGATGACATCGGAATCCTGTATTAGTTCTAATTGATCAAGTCTGTCTGTCACTGAAAGTCTACTGTGTGTGTGTCTATTTTTGCTTTAAGATCGGAAATCTCATCACGCAATTCGGTGTTCAATTGTTTGATAGTATTAAATTCGTCTGATACTGTAGCAATATTGTTGTCTAGGTATGTTTTTGTTTTCGTAAAAAATTTACGTTTATCCTCCTGTCTCTGTGCGGTAATTGTTTCCATGACTTGTCGCTTTACTTTATACTGTTCCTGTATGAATTTACGGTAACGCGTTTCACTGTTTTGTAGGTGGTGATTAAAACGTTCGTCAATTTGACTGTTCTGTTGGTCGAATTTCGCGTCTATTTTTGCATCCAGTGTGCGCGAAAGTTCTGCTGACATTAATTTAAACTCGTCGCGTAACTGTGTTGCGTTTTCAGAGCGTTGTTTACCGACTGCACTAATTTCGTCTCTAAGTGATTCTGTTGTAGCTGCTTGCATATTCCTATATTCTTGAGCAACAGATCTAATTTCTTCACTACTTTTCCTAGCACAAGCCTTAATTTCCTCACGTACTTGTTCTTTAGTATCATGACATTGCGCGGCAACGGCTGTAATCTGTTCACTAAGCTGTCTGGAATTGTTGTCTTGTCTATCATTAGACTGTTTAAGACTTTCATGAATTTGTTTGTTCAATTCATTGAGTCGTTTGTAATTGTCGTCTTCTTTTTCATTATGTTCATTAATTTGTAGCAACAATGCCATCATTTGATCCAAGCTAAAATTAGCAACTCTATTCTCTGTGCTGTGTGTTGGTGTATCTGCTTTTGTCGCGTTTTGTGTAACCAGTTGGTCATTCTCTGATTCTTGAAAAGCTTCGCCACTTGAATGTGCACTGTTAGTCACTACCTTGGAATCAAATAAATCTGTCGTACTTTGAATACACCGTTCACTTTCGTTGGAAAAATTTATCTGATTTAAATTTTGTAAATCGGGTGTGCTAAACTGGGCAGCGTTCATTGTAACAGAACGTCCCGCGTCTTCAATTGTCGTTAAATTAACTGAGGACACAATTGGATTTGTTTGCTCATCATTAGCATTAAAATCATTACTACTGGTCGGTACGCACTGATTGTCTGTAAATGAAGGATTGTCATCATTACACTGAGTGTCGCAAATATTATCGATCAAATTATTCGAGTCGGCTATTTCAATCATTGCACATCGCCATGTACTGTTAACAGTTTTTCTCGGCATTTTTCACAAATCAGAATTAAGCACAAATGAAACAAGGACAATGCAAAATACAACAAACACAATTACAACAAAGAGCAACAAATTGCCGATGATCTGTGAAAGAAAGAGTGACAAATTAGTAAATGCGTTGCGCCAGATGCAAACTACATTTAAGTAAATAAGAGCAGATATATGACTATTTATCAGAAGATTCACAAAGAAATACGATCCTCGCCGGATGTCGCCAAGTGTAACCTCCCCACAAAAAAATATTAATTAATTGTAAAAGAACCATGTGTAACCTCCCCTCGGAAATAAGAATTAAATGAATTTTAAATATGGAACCTCTGAACAAAATTGGTTCCCATTTATAATCTCCGTGCAGAAATGCATTCACATTTAATGTACCCACAAAATTCTTTTCTCATTTAATGTTAAGTTCGAACAGAAAAATTCCTAAACACCAAAATAATAAAAAAATTCAGTAACTTGGTAAATTTTATGACGACAGCAGCGCTGCGCCACGGCCCTGTATTCTGAATTTAAAAAAAAGCAAAACAAATCCCTACCTCAATAAAAACTGCGAATATATCTGCTCTTACCTAAAAATTTTTCGGCACAGCTTCGTGCAATGCTGGCCTATGTTTTTCGTGATTTTTTGAAAGGAATGATCATGCATTTGATATATTCTTTAAATTGAAATGAATGCTTTTTTTAAAAAAAATTACTTTATATTATAAAAATTATTATTGGGGCATTTTTTAAAAGAAATTGGATGACAGTTAACATACATTACTAGATATGCGCAAGGCTGCTTCTTTACCTTCTGCAATAATACTCATCCTCCAGAGTCCCGAACAGGGCAGACTGCAGACAAGCGCAGACACGTGCCGACAATGCCGACTACCGCAGACTCACGCAGACTACTGAAGACTAACGCAGACTACTGCCGACTAGCAACAACTAACTTCATACTGCTCTCTGGTCAAGAGACTCTCCTAAGTCTTGCCTGTTGCAGGCAGCGCATACATCGCATACCTCTTACAAATCTTGCCACTTTTCTTAGGACCTTATCAGTCTCTTGAATCAGACCCAACTGGTAAGGGTCCCATACAGAAGAACATTACTCTAAGACTGCACGAAATGACGTATTGTAAGCTATTTCCTTCGTTGAAGGACGGCATCGCTTCAGGATTCTACCTATAAAGCGCAATCTAGAGTTCGCCTTACCCGTTACTTGTGTAATCTGATAATTCCGTTTGAGATCATTTCGAATAGTCACACCCAGATACTTGACGGATGTTATCACTTCCAAAGACTGGGCATTTATTTTGTACTCGTACATTAATGGGGATTTTCGCCTTGTTATACGCGGTAGGTTACACTTCCTAATATTGAGAGCTAACTGCCAGTCATTACACCATGCATTTATTTTCTGCAAATCGTCATTTATTTGTTCACACTTTCGTGTGATACTACTTTCCTGTAGACTACAGCATCATCGGCAAACAGTCTAAGGTCATCAACCAGATCGTTTATGTAAAGCAGAGGACCTATTACGCTGCCCTGGGGCACACCTGAACTTGCGCTTGTTTCTGTTGATGTCACCCCGTTCAGGACGACATACTGCTCCCTGTCTGTTAGAAAACTTTATATCCAACCGCATATGTCATCGGATAGACCGTAAGCGCACACTTTTTGTAGCAAGCGACAGTGCGGAAATGAGTCGAACGCCATTCGAAAGTCGAGAAATATGGCATCAACCTGGTAGCCGGTATCTAGAGCCTGTTGTATATCATGCACAAAGAGGCCCAGCTGTGTCTCGCATGACCGCTGTTTCCTAAAACCGTGCCGGTTTCTGGAGATGAGCTTCTCAGGGTCTAGAAAGGTCATTACGTCTGAACACAAAATATTTTCCATGCTTCTATAACAAATCGATGTCAGTGAAATTGGCCGATAATTATGTGCATCTGATTTTCTACCCTTTATATAGATTTCTATGACAAGGGCCTTCATCCATTCCCGTGGAACTTTCCGCCGTTCCAGTGATCTCTGATAGATGACGGATAAGAATGGTGCTATATTCGTAGCATAGTCAACGTAAAATCTTACAGGGATACCGTCTGGGCCAGATGCCTTCCTGTCGTCTAAGGATCTTAACGGTTTTACAGTCCCAGTTACCCTAAACAGTATGTCAGCCATCTATTCGTTCGTTCGAAAATTGAAAGGGGGAATGGTGCTGCAGTCCTCTATCGTAAACGAGTTTTTGAAAGCTAGGTTTAGAATTTCGGCCTTCTGTTTATCATCATCAGTTACATTACTCGTACTTTCAGCAAGAGAATGTATTGAATTATTCGTAGCGTTCATAGATTTTAGTACGACCAAAATTTTTGGGTGTTATTTTAGAATCTGCAGATAAAATATTGCTTTCAAATTCTTTAAAAGGATCTCTCATTGTCCTTCTGACAGCTGCTTTCATTTCGCATAATTTCTGTTTGTCAGCAGGGCAGTGACTACTTTTATGAAGACTGTGCAAAATTCTCTGCTTTCTCAGCAACTTCCTAATATGTTTGTTGTACCAAGGTGGGTCCTTTCCCTCCCCTATACTTTTGCTAGGCACATACTTCTCTAGCACATGGTGGACAATACCTTTAAATTTCAACCAAAGATGCTCATTATCTTTGTGTCCCGCAGTGAATGCTTGGAGCTGACTATGAAGATATTCATTAATGACACTTTTATTTGCTTTCCCAAACAAGAGACCTCTACGCTGTTTCTGTGTTTTTTTTTTTTTCAACTTCAACTGATATAGAAGCCACAACGTCATTATGGTCGCTAATAAACTCTTCTAGATTAACTTCCTCGAAAAGATGTCTGTTTGTCGCCAAGATATCTAATATGTTCCCCTCTCGAGTTGGTTTTCTAACCAATTGCTCAAGGTTGTATGTTGAGAGCGCTCGTAGAATAACTTCACACGAATCTTTGCTTCTGCCCCCTGTGATAAACATGTAATTTTCCCAGTCAATGGATGCTAGATTAAAGTCTCCACCTATAACTAATGGATAATTTGGATATTTACTTCCTATGTACTCAAGATTTTCCCTCAAACGTTCTGCGACGTTTGTTGCGGATGCTGGTGGTCTATTAAAACATCCTAATACAATGGTCAATCCTTCTCTGATCGGCATCTTTATCCAGACTATTTCACAGTCCGACCCAGTATCGGTCTCAACTGCGTTTAAACAGCTTTTTAACTGCAATGAACACACCACCTCCCACAGCATCAGTCCTATCCTTCCTAAACATTGTCCAGTCCGAGTTCAAAATTTCACTGCTTTTAATGTCTGGTTTCAACCAACTTTCGCTACCTAATACCATATTGGCATTGCTATTGTTTAATTCGGAGATTAACTCGGGGATCTTGCTACAGACGCTTCGAAAATTTACTAACATGAGATTAAGCATATTTAAATCTTTTGGAATGACCTATTTAGGCGAAATAAATATTTTTGCAGTTGGCACACCCACATCAGTGTCATGAACTGGAAATTTTTCAGGCCAATCAGGTGCTGGAAGGTTTCTTCACGGAGTGCTGAACTGAGGAAAGGTATCGACGACGGTCGGTGAGGCCTGGCACGAAGTCGGTGTTCCACAACATCGCATAGGTGTTCTGTGGGATTCAGGACAGGTCTCTGTGAAGACCAGCCCATTACAGGGATGTTATTGTCGTGTAACCACTCCGCCACAGGCCGTGTATTATGAACAGGTGCTCGATCGTGTTGAAAGATGCAATCGGCATCCCCGAATCGCTCTTCAACAGTGGGAAGCGAGAAGGTGCTTAAAACATCAATATAGGTCTGTGCTGTGATAGTTACATGCAAAACAACTAGGGGTGCAAGCCACCTCCATGAAAAATACGACCACACCATAACACCACGGCCTCCGAATTTTACTGTTGCACTACACACGCTAGCAGATGACGTTCACCCGGCATTCGGCGTCGGGATGCCCCGCCATCGGATCGCCACATTGTTTACAGTGATTTGCCAGTCCACACAACGTTTTTCCACTGTTCAGTCGTCCAACGTTTACGCTCCTTACACCAAGCGAGGCATCGTTCGGAATTTATCGGCGTGTTGTGTGGCTTATGAGCAACCGCTCGACCATGAAATCCAAGATTTCTCACTTCCTGCCTAACTGTCATAGTACTTGCAGCGAATCCTCCTGTTAGAGGTTGGAATTCCTGTGTCATGGTCTGGTTAGATGGCTGCCTTTTACACGTTACGACTCTCTTCAACTGTCGGCGGTCTCCGTCAGTCAACAGACGAGTTCAGCCTGTAGACTTTTGTGCTGTACGTGTCCCTTCACGTGTCCACTTCACTATGACGTCAGAAACGGTGGTCCTATGGATGTCTGGAAGTGTGGAAATTTCGCGTAAAGACGTGTGACACATTTTAGAACCAAGCACCTGACCACGTTGGAAGTCCGTGAGTTCCGCGGAGCGCCTAATTCTGCTCTTTCACGATGTCTAATGACTACTGAGGTCGCTAATATGCAGTACCTGGCAGTAGGTGGCAGCGCATTGCACCTAATATGAAAAAGATGTGGGGTGTCCGGATACTTTTGATCACATAGTGTATCTCAATTTGTCATTAGCTACATGTCGAAATAAACCTTTTTTCACACTGGTGTAGGAACATTGCGCGTTTAAGTTAAACATTGCAGTTTCTGTTGGTAGCGCCGGATGCCGATTGCATAAGAATATCCCTCACTGGTTTCCACATGCCGCAATGACCTATGTTGTCATTTACATTTTTGTTCATAACTTTCAGCAACTGTTTTTGAAGATTGTAGATATGAAGAAATAGCACATTAGTTATGTTAAAAATCGTTTTGTAACGCAACTGGTGTACTATTTCTTCACATCATAAGTCTTGTTATTTCGTTCAACAGCCCCCCACCGCCACCCAGTGCAGACTGACTTCCATATTTGGACCACCTATACTTGCTTCAAACAGTCAAAGAGAAAGACTGGACGTGATGAAAGCTCAAAAGGTAGTAAGACTCCTTGACATAGTGAAACTGATATTATGTTCAACTACAATTTCAACAGAACAGTTTCAAATATTTACCGATAAATGCGAAAAAAATTATATAAAATAAATATATCTGACCTCGAAATTGTCATTCTGATACTGACATATCAATGTATCGAGGAGATAATATCGCCGATATATCTCTGGCGGATATATCGATATATCGATATTTTATCAACAGGCCTAACTGTAACAGCCTTCTAACTGCGGACTTCTAGAAATCTGAAGTAGTTAATGGTTAAATGTAGGTAAAATTCATATACTTCAATTGTAGCTGTTCCCTACATACAAGCTGTAATTATAGAAAAATAACAAATGTGAAGCAATTGATGGACATTTTGAATGTTGTCCTTCCTTAGCCGCAAATAAAAAGGAAAGAAATAGCTTCGAAATAAAAATAAGTTTACTCTAAATCTCTGTCGTGCAGAAGTTTGCGTTTGCTGTTTTAATTTCTCAAATACTATTATTACGTTTTCACCATTGTTTTTCCTTCTTCCTTCCTCAGAAGGGTTCATACTAACTCTCTGTCCTCATCTACCTTGAAATCCTAATTTCAACATTCATTTTCTAAAAATATCTTTCTACTGCTCCTTCGTATACGTTACGCACGTATAAACCTTTTGTAACTTCATCGATCACGTTTCATTATCATTTTTCCGCCCAGAGATAGTTGGAGATCTGTCTTCTTAGCATAATTTGGCTCGTTGTTTATGAAAAAATCGCAGTGTTTACAATACCATTTCTGTTTCTTTTCCAACGTGTGTAAACGTCACTGCAATGTAACATTTTAAACAATACATTTAAAATCTGTGACATATGCTGTTGGAATACTTCATTCCTGAATAAGGAAGGAAACTGGAGTATGATTTCGAGTAAGTATGTTTTACACAATAATATATAAAATATGATTTTGTTTTTTAGTATGGTTATGCTTTATACACTCAAATATATATCATTTGAAAGCTATTGCTTGTTGACGAGTTAGGCCGTTTGAACGTCAGTGTTACCAAACGGCAACGTTATGTGCTTTTAGTCGGGAAAATGACGAATTTTCGCTTTCTAAGGCGCTAGAGATCCTTTATAATAATGATTTTGACAGTGATGTGTTTGTTGAGCCACCACATCCGAATGTACAGAGAGATGAAGATACAAGAAATAAAGATGTTGGCGGATAAGTGTGTTTCCACCGGTTTGTTTTGAATCGTCTGTTTACGGATTAGTAGACGTACTGTCGTTAGTTACGAGCTACTGTTGGAAATAAGGCTGCCGAATAACGAAAGGATCTGTGTTGATTAGGAGAGCTATGACCCGCCGGGACAATTAATGAATTCTGCACAAGGTCCAGTTGCACCCGAACCAGTTGCACCGTGTCCAAGTGTACCAGAGACACCTGTGTCCAAAGTAATATCTACTCTATTATCGGACAGTACTGTGAACTGGTTTCCTGATGGAGATATATGTGGACTGCGGTTGAAGAAAGGAGCCGACATTGAGATTCGAAATCCCTCTATATTTGCAAGGCCTGATTGAGATATGAAAACCTGTCGATCATTGATACATTTTAATTTTTTAATGACCAAGAATTTATTGATTGTTTGGTGGAAGTAACAAACCGTTATGCATTATTTCTCAGTTGTCAGAGCCCAAAAATTACAGCAGACAAGATACGGTGTTTCATCTCCATTTCCCATGTTAGTGGCTACAATAAGCTACATTCTAAAAGGAACCATGAAGGCTCAAAAGATGACATAAAAACTTGGCTATGTCTCGGTCTGTTAGAAGAGACAGATTTCTACAAGTATGTAGATTTCTCCATTGTGCAGATAACACTACGATCGATCAAAACGTCAAGGTATGGTACATCTGCCCAGTTAGGGAGATGTTGAAGAAGCACTGCATTGAGAATTTCATATCTGAGGAATACCAGTCATATGATGAATGTATGTTGAAGTAATTAGGCTGCAAGGTTGGTAAGCCTATTAGATTCAACTGTAAGACCATCACACTCATAGTTCCTGGTCATGCTGCCGTACAATAATTGTAAGGATTAACTCGTTTCTCAATGTTGCAGGTTTGAAATAGACTATTTGAAATGCACTCGTACTTTCCTGTATTTTTTCACACAATGGCAGAAGGCTATTCACGATATAAAAATGAAAGATAATTTGTGATACATTATTTAAAAATAAGGTAACGTAATTCCTCAATATCTTTAATTAGATCTGCTGTACTCCTTCTTTGTTGACTTGTGTCTCATTTACCTTTTATGTGACATTTCCTGTTTTAGCATTAATCAGTTCGTCTTAAAATTGTACTGTAATTGTATGCAGCAACAAATACATGTAATCCATAGGAAAAGATGTGCGTGAGATGAGATCGCACTGACCATGGGACAGAACCGCCCCCTCGAACAATGAGATATCGAATTGGCTAGGGGCACCGCCTTGTTGCAACCTTTTCATCTAGAGGCAGTAAGGTGCTGAGTATGCATCGAACCTGGCAGTACGTTTTGAGTGAATAAGACGTAAATGTAATTTCTCATACGCTAGTAGTAAGGACGACAAGTTCCTTCTAGCACCGTGACGTGCTGAGAAGCCATTCTCCGTGGATCAGTTCAGCTTTCCGGTCACCACAAACGGAATACATTTCTTTAAGTTCCATCGCCGATTAATTCCCTATCTTGGACAGGCAGTCATGAACAGCAAACACATCGTTCTCCAAGATAGGACTACAAATGTAAATGCGTCTGGAATTCGTTTCCTATGGATGATAAGCAGCCAGCAAACTCATGTCTCATATGTGTTTCTCATTCAAGGGTTCATACTACCCACAATAAGCAGTTCTGAGCATAGATCCTTATATAAGGTAGTTTGTCAAGTATTTACATGCTCTATACATCTTTTGAACGATTCGTTTATCGAAATGATGTGAAACGAGTCAGTTTACAAGATATGTACACATGATTAATGTTAATTTACACATTGCTATTTTAGTCATACACATGCAACACATAATTTCATATCTACAACAGGAACTTGAAGCAGCTCGACCCTGACCCCCTTAACGTTACATTGTGCACTTTCAGCTCTTTAAGTGCGGCTAATGTGCAACTTTAAGTAACAGCGATGGATGCTGCTACCCTTTCGTACAATGAATAGTAACAAATGAGGTAGCATTTAGAGTTCAGTCATCGAAAGAAGATTTTCCTCATTTAATTTTAAATTAGTGAACATTTTGCATCTTCCTTGAAGGATATCACATTCTTAAAAGTACAATTGTCGTATTAAATTTTCCAATTTTCTCTAATTGCAATGACGTGACAGTATTTGCATGTACTGAGTAATAAAATGGAGTTTTCTAAGGCATATACGTTCCCAATTAGTGGTAGTTTTCTAACCTGATGTTGTCATTGTAATGTTGCTTAATCAAAACTGTGATTATAAGAGTGAATGGGAGTGAGGAACATAATGTTCTCTTGTAGTTGATGTAGAACCATACACAATAAATGCAGAAAAAGTACGAAAGCAGCGGAAATCTCAGTCAGCTGAATATTACAAGCAATGTGCAACGACCTGACAATAACTCACCTGAGAGATCTGGATATCATGATAGGGTGAAATTTCGAGGCCGTATCAGCATTATTAGGAAAGAAGACACAATTTAGTATTCTGGCCTCGAGCAGAATTCAAACAACACAGCAGACCATCCAGCGTTGCAAGTGATAGATTGTGTGAACCACAGTATCAAAATACGCTTAAAGCCACCAGGAACGACGAACAACAGTCAATATCAACTTGTACATTTGTCACGATGCTTCAGTAGAACCGTTACGTCACTACACTCAGCACGTACCCTTTTATGTATTTTCGTCAACTGGTATCCGCTTCAAAGACCAAAAGAGCTTGTAAGGCCATCTACCAGCAGCTACTTTCATCTGGTCCCTACGCCAAGCTAACAGTAGAAATGTTTGAGGACGTTGCAGTGTTTTATAGGAAGGTCACACACATTTTAAGGGGCCCTTTTAAGCCAGATCTCTTTGTAAAACGGTTTTTCTTTTTCAGTGGTTAGATTCCACACATGCAAAATTCTTCAGAGACTCCTACTAAATTCACATCTTTCTTTAGGTCTGGTATATTACTGGTGGAAACGAGAAGTGAGCGCATTAGATTTAACAATAAAGTTTACCGCAGTAATATACTGGCATAAAATATACTATGACTAAAGCATTTTCCGTAGCCTGTAAAGCTCTGTAAAGCTTGGAAGGTAGGAGACGAGATACTGGCAGAAGTAAAGCTGTGAGGACCGCCCGTGAGTCGTGCTTCGGTAGCTCAGATGGTAGAGCACTTGCCCGCGAAAGGCAAAGGTCCCGAGTTCGAGTCTCGGTCGGGCACACAGTTTTAATCTGCCAGTAAGTTTCATATCAGCGCACACTCCGCTGCAGAGTGAAAATCTCATTCTGGAGTAATTATAGCTATTACGAGTAGGAAGGTTTTTTTTGGTTAGTACCCCCGAGAATGTATGGCAAAAGCAATCCGTTATTGATTATTTTCCCCTGAGCAGCGTGTCATGTATTGAAGTGTGGATGAGTGGACGCGAAAGAATATTCTATACTGACAGGCATTAGTCTACTTCGAGGTGTAGTTACAATTGTACAGAAAACAATAGGTATTAGATTAGGTGATGCAAGTGCAGGAACACTGTTAGACACAGAGAAAGAACAAATTATACACTGAAGTGAGTACATATTAAGGTATCAATTATCACAATATTTGTACCTCTCCCCCATTACTTTCTTACGAATCATCAGCCTCGTGACTGGTTTGATGGAGCTCTCCATGATTTCCTCTCATGTCAAATTTTTTTAATCTCAGATTAGCAATTGTAACTTACGTCATCAATATTTGCTGAATGAATTCCAATGTCTCTCTTCCTCTACAATTTTTACTCCTTGCACTCTGTACACTGATCAGCCAGAACCTAATAGCCGGTGTGTCCATCTTTAGCACGGATGACAGATGCGAAATATCGTGGCATGGAAGCAGTGAAGCCTTGGTAGGTCGCTGGAAATAGTTGACATCACGTCTGCACACGAATCACTTAACTCCTATAATTGCTGGGGAGGGGGGCGATGAGCTCTCACGCCATGTTCAGTCACATCCTATATGTGTTCGATGGGGCCCAGATTTGGCAGTCAGAGCTGGCGGATTGGAGACGGGGGGGATGGGGGGAGGGGGCAGCACATCAATGGTAACTCGCCCCTGTGTTCCTCAAACAACCCCATCTCACTACTGGTCTTGTGACCTGACGCATTATCTTATGGAATTCTGTCACTGAAGTCGGGAAACATGATCGTCATGAAGGGGTGTACGCAGTCTGCAACCAGCATACGATACTCCTTAGCCGTCATGGTGCCTTGCCCGAGCTCCACTGCACCCATGGATGTCCATATGAATGTTATTCAGTACATAAAGAGGCCGCTTGTCTCTGGCATGCGGTACAGGTATCAAGGAGTTGTTTCTTTGGAAGATGACCGATTCGCGACGTCGCATCGGTATGATGAAAAAGATATTAGGATTCAACAGTCGATGCAACGTTCTTCCACTGAGCCAACGTCAAGTGTTGATGGTCATGTGCCCATTTCTGTCGTAGCTGCCGATGTCGTGGTGTTAACATTAGCACGTGGATG
Organism: Schistocerca nitens; assembly: GCF_023898315.1. Lineage (NCBI taxonomy): Eukaryota > Metazoa > Arthropoda > Insecta > Orthoptera > Acrididae > Schistocerca > Schistocerca nitens. The sequence continues at coordinate 312,971,215 of NC_064621.1, read as the reverse complement.
GGCAGTCGGCTGCAGAGACCCACCGTTAGGAGTGTTCGGTACACTGAGTGTTCAGACACATTTGGACTCTGCCCAGCATTAAAGTGTGATGTTAGTTACTCCACAGTTCGCAACACATCTTCTTTAACCAGTCTGCAAAGGCTATGATGTCTTGACATCTGCAACTAGTAGCACAGCCTACTTTGTTAGTGCAGGATGCCTACATCAGGAGCAGGTATGTTCAAAGGTGTGTGAAATCTTATGGGACTTAACTGCTAAGGTCATCAGTCCCTAAGCTTACACACTACTTAACCTAAATTACCCTAAGATCAAACGCACACACCAACGCCCGAGGGAGGACTCGAACTTCTGCCGGGACCAGCTGCACAGTCCCTGACTACAGCGCCTTAGACTGCTTAGCTAATCTCGTGCGGAGGGAAGGTATGCAATGAGGGTCAAAACTATTGTTCCCCTTTGATTGACAGATACTTAACCTATTGTTCTCCTTTGATTGAGAGGTACATAACCTGTTGTTCTCCTTTGATTGACAGGTACATAACCTATTGTTCTCCGACGATTGACATGTACTTAACCCATTGTTCTGCTACAAGGATCATTCCTTTTGATTGACAGGTAGTTAACCTATTGTTCTTCCACCCCTTCCCCTCCCCCCCCCCCCCCCCCGCTGCTTCACACAGATACAACTATAATTTCAGGCCTGAGTTATTGAAATAGCCCCTCTCACTCTTATCAGTTTCACTGACTTCTTAATGAAATTGATCAGTTAATTAACCTCTCCCCCTCTGATTAACCCCAGTCCCCTCCCACCCTCCCTCCCAGAAATTGACAGGATAAACTCAGCTGATTGATCATTTGGATGGAATTCGATTGTAGTGCATGGAATATTGGTTAAACAATTTAGACACTGTGTGGAATATTGTTTGTTTAAACAATTTAGTTGATTCAAGGCGGTGAACGGAATATATCGAAATTGGTGGAGAGGAAGGGTCTCATAACAGAAAATCCAAAGGTATATTGTTTATTTTTAAAAAATTCGGTTTGTCGGTCGGATTTCTCTTTCGTGTCTTTCTCTGCTCTTTGGAAACTTGTAGGTCCTGTACGAAGCAATTACATGGGGCAAACATGTTACATAATGTAATGTTTGGCACTGCACTCTGTGTGTCTAACCTAATGTTTGGGCAATTGTCAGCACGTAACCTATTGTTCTGTTCAGTGTCTTTCCATGTCACCCCCATTTCCTTAAATTATTGTAGCGCTTTTTATACCAAATTAAGTAATTGGTTACGTCCTGCCACCATTTTCTGAAACACATTCCGAAATTCACACGCTTTTGAACGTCTTTTCTGGTGCATTCTTCTTTGTCACCCACCCCCTTAAATTATTGTACTGCATTTTACATAAAGTTATTCAAATTAACCTAGTGTTCTGCAGTTAACCTGCTGTACTGCTCCATGTCACCCCCTCACAAAAACCTTCCTCTTAACTATTGTACAGCTAACACCATGCTGCTAAAAAAAATTCATGCAAATTAATTAATTCGATATTCTTAACATGTATGGGGCAGTTTTTCTTAATTTGCTCCACCCTATTCGTCAGTTAAATTGATAGGGTATAGTTTTAACAAAAGATCGCTAGTAAAAACACACACGCTGATGCCGGAGTCTGGGTGGATCGGTGGGCCCCGCGAACTTGCGACGTGTCAGTCAGCTGCCTAGCAATGCACAGGTGCCCGTTCAGGTAGCTCAAGCATGTGGCCACGGCATCCCTTTCATACTTGACACCTGAAAAATTCCTCACCAAATACGCGATCACCTAGGCGCTGCTCCTGACGCGACTGGACGGGAGTGAAGACCCATTTGCAGAGCACAGATCCTCCAAGGGTGCGCGAGCGTCGTCGCCACCACGAGACACTGCCGGATGCAGGCCACCACATGCCATCGCTTTCACGCCACTGATGCCTAAGGCGAGCAGGTGAAAGTTGAGTCTATTTCCGTGTATACAGTTAAGAGTTCTTTGAGTGTTATACCAATGTCACAGAACTCCACAGTGAGCTCACGCCGGTCTCATATGCGAATCGCCTATGGATACCTGCAGATACTGACATCACAGGATAGTCCAGGGTGCATTATTCCTAGCGATTCTGATGGGACACGTGAGCTGCATATGGCCATGCACACGTTCCCAGTGTGGTTGACGCATCATGTGAAATGTTCATTCTGATATCAATATAGTCTACGAAACGTTAAATGTTCTCACCACTAGGAAGCTGTGCACATTTGTGAAAACACCATTAATCATAAAAGCATTCCTGTTGTTTGGAAAGAGAGCACTCTCTAAGCACAGACAGGGGGAAAATCAGAACAATTACGCGCGCAGAATTAAATCACTGCCTTACATAAGAGAAAAAAATGGCCAGAATTTTCGATATCCTACAGCTACAGGTCTGAAGATGTCCTAATGCCTCAGTGGTGGATGAGAACGGCATCCCCGCCAGAGATGGATGGTCTGCTTCAACTGGTCTTTGAACAATTGCTTTCTCAGAACATTCCATACATACCTTGCCTCCATCTTGTTCGAATCAGTTTGTAGACGCTCCTATATCCCACCACAAACATGTCTTGTGAATGAATAGAGCATTATGATTGTATTTTGTACAGATCACCATGTTGCAGTGACAATTACACCTTCCAAAGCGCCCTACAGGACGTCGAACACAGAAAGACCCTTACTCAATTACTCTGCTCTCCCACTGAGGACAGGAGTCTGAGTATTAGAGCATGAAACAGATCTCCAACCGAGCAATATATCATGGCATAGCATGTCATTGTAGTAAACATACAATTCGTATCCTGTGCCATACAAAATCAGCCATTTTACATCATTCATACATATACCGCTAAGACAGATAGCACCGTATACACTCACCGCAGCACTAGATATTTCCCTGCGAGGTCTGCACCTATCCATCCCCAAGCGCCCTCAGAGGACTGGAGTATCAGAACTATTCAAAAATTTGCGTTCGTTCTCCCTTGTCACAAAAGCGATACTGTTTCTGGTGCAAATCTGCTTACTTGCTTTCCTTTTCTACACCCATCTCCAGACTCAGGGAATACAAGAACACATGTATTTCCGCATGGTTTGCTAGAATATTATACCGTTTTCGTGGTGCTTCCCGATATCAAGTACACAGCAGTGTCCTACCGATCGCTCCCACAACTTAATTCCGAACATATAGACCGAAAGTTATTTCTCTACAGACCGGAAGCTGTACCTAGGTGGGCGTGCAGTAGACCACTGACTTACTAGAAACTTGTCACGTCTACAAAGACATTTACGCAGAAGGGAAAATTGATATTTCCACTCTTGAATACTGATGTGAGCGATGTAACAGATTCCAAATCATCCCTATAATTTACAAGGTCAAATAACGTGTTTCTCTAGGGCAACAGCAAATGTGTCTTCCACCTGATAGATGCACACACCACATTTGTTGTTCTCTCAACTAAATAAAGACGTTAAATGTGCAGAAGCCATCAACTGAACAATATGTATGGGAGGGAATAACGGTCCAGCGCAAACACACTTCCACGATATTTCATCGGTTCTGTCCTCCTGTAAATATCATTTCTATGCCGACGACCTCCAGCTCTACCTAAGCGTCAGACCTGAAGATGTAAACACTGCAATCGCTCAGATGAACGATGATCTGTCTTCAGTAGTGACATGGGCGAAAAACCTGGGGCTTAAACTAAATGCAAAAAAGACGCAAGTAATCTTAATAGCCCATCAGAAATTAATAAGTTCAGATTTCCGCGAACGGCTACCTCCTATTCTGCTCGACGGTACTCCAATACCATATCAGAAAACAGTGAAGAACTTGGGTGTAACTTTGGATGAGCATCTCAACTGGGCGGAGAATACAGTCGCAGTGTGCCGAAAGACGTCTGCTTGTCTCTATGCTCTCAAAAAGTTTCGGAACATATTTCCACAGGACTTGAAACGCCAGCTCATGCAAGCACTCGTTCTACCGAACCTCCACTATTGTGATATGATTCAACAAGGCATGAGCAGTGAAAACAAAAGACGGCTAGAGCTAACCATGAATGCCTGTGTGCGTTACACCTGCAACATTCGCCGATACGATCATGTTAGTGCTTCATACTCCCAGCTAGGGTGGCTGCGGCCGGACAAATTGCGCGACTACCACACTCTATGTCTACTCCACCGACTCCTCGAGGCGCAAACACCCCAGTACCTTGCTTCAGAGATTAAAAACCTGTCATGTCATCACAATCGAAACACGAGGTCACTCTTATTTGGTATCCTAACTGTGCCCACTCACAAAACAAAAACTTTTGCAAACTCCTTCTCAGTTGCCGCTGTCCGCCTCTGGAACAAACTGCCCCTTACCTTGCGCAAAATTCAATCTCCTGCTGCTTTTAAGAAGAAGTTGAAGCATTTCCTACTATCATCCTCATAAAGTTCTCCACAAAATTACTGTACAAGGACAATCCCCTCATATGTCAAATAGCAAAGCTAGCGTCTCCTATGTTGCTCCTGAGATGCCTTCCTCTTCATCTATCTCTATTAGCCACGCAATATTCTTTTCCTTTATATTTCCTTAATTATGTTTCATCATGTCTCTCTATTCTTCTCCTCCCTTCACCATGAGTCTCCCTCATACTCCCTGCTGCCAGCACTCCTATCTCAAATCTGTCTGTTCAATAATGTCTAATTATAACAGTACTTGTGATCTAAGAATATAAACTCTATATGTATGTATTTTTCCAGGTGTACCTTTCAAATTGTTTATTTCACTTTTTGTACTAGATGTAGTTTAACATGCCTACTAAAACATATGAATGTAAAATAAGTAGAATGCCTGGTTAGATGTAAGAGAGGGCCTGATGGCCCTAATCTTGCCAGGTTAAATAAATCAATAAATAAATAAATAAAAATATTCAAGTTTCTCAAATTTTCATGTGATCATGAAAGCTGTCCAACACATAACAAGTATTAGTTGGCTATTCGGTCGTCTAGAGGACAACACGGTTACCCCACATACATTATTACACTCCTACAGGCCTTTCCATTTGGACAGCTTGTACCATTAAGGGGAAACGTTAGTCATTCCCGCCACCAGCGCTGCACTCCAAGGATGCAGAAGTAGATTCATCATCATAGGAAATCATTATCACTGTATTTACAACTAAATGTAATGATCATAGCCTCAGTTGAACAACATTCGACACTGAGTGAAGTATCGTAAACACACCCTTTTGACGGCAGTGGCTCTGGAAATAGAAATATCAGTACCATTCTTCCCCTTGCTATCACAGTACTCGATGTCAAATTCATACCTTCGTACGAATGGATATAATCATTTCCTTTGCACATATCGGAAAACAAACACATACTTTATAAGCCTGATGTTGAAGGCGAGCCTATCATGCAACCCCTACTACTAAGTATAATACATCATCAGTAACTTATCACTGGCAATACAAAATAATACTGTCCAAAAATCAACCATTGTTGGGCATGTCTCATAAGTTTTTCTAGCAAGTGGTACCCTGTGTCTTAGAAAGAGAGGTTTTATCATGTTACAAACCGCCAGATGTTAATAAACCAGATCCTAAAAGGTACTGTATGTTACTGTCACAAGTGATCGTAGTTCTACGTGAGCGCACAAGTATCCATGTTAAAAGCTGTATCGGCTTTATAAATCCACGTATGGCATTACCAACAAATCAAGTGGTTTTTCCAGCCAAATACCGAGATGGTGATCGCTGGAGTGTATATTATAAGACCAGCAGTCCGGTTACAAGTAACCGATGGTGCAACATGTTAATAAAATCGCTGAAATTTGAAACTGATTCGGCTAAGAAACATAACACACCATACACACTGGATGATTTTAAATAAAAGACAGTTACAACATAAGGAACCTGGAAGAAAATGGCTCTGAGCACTATGCGACTTAACTTCTGAGGTCATCAGTCGCCTAGAACTTAGAACTAATTAAACCTGACTGACCTAAGGACATCACACACATCCATGCCCGAGGCAGGATTCGAACCTGCAACCGTAGCGGTCGCTCGGCTCCAGACTGTAGCGCCTAGAACCGCACGGCCACTCCGGCTATTTGGAAACTGGAAGAGCTTCGTAGTGTTGTGGAGAGTTTCCAAACTGCTGTCCGGAAGTGACTGATGATCTCTAGATTTAAACTCATCTGTGACAGTGATGGAATAGCTAATGGAGCTGCATTTCGTTTCGACTGATTCCTTATACTGCAGTCATGTACATGATCACTGTTTTGGTGACAGCCTCCCCAGAAGGTGTTGTCCCTCCACCAAAACATCCTCCAATTCAAACAAGCGACGTCAGTCAATCATTATGTGGTAAACAAGAGCGAACCAGTGGATGGATGGATGGAAAAGACGCCCCAGATGTACTGAAAGCATAAGCATTACAATTGATTGTGTGAATAATTTTAACAGTGATGTGACAGCATGTTTCCCAATTTCAGTATCATAGCTAAACCAACCCCTCCCAACTTTGGAAGTATCATTGTTAATGTGGATAGATGACTATGCAGTATGCCAAGGCATTGTTATTTCCTGAACACATCCATAATCAAAGTATATCAGACAGTGCACTACATATTTCTAATACTTCAAACATAGTACTTAATTTGCGATCTATCTCCATGCTGATGGGAGTCACAGAGCATTTTCACAGGCTTAGAGTAAAATTAGAGACTTAAAGACCCCCTCACACTGCCATTGACCAACCCGCCCTGCAACACCATCACGGATTTAATCTGCAGGGGACCAGAAGTAGACCGCTACATTGCATGTCTCGTGAATGATTGGAGCTCACTGAGTCCTCGCCCATCCAAAGTGTGTTATAGTAGCCGGAGTAACAAGATGATTTACACCGTGCGACGTCTAGTTTCCTGTGAGAGGAAATGGATCAGGACATCGAAGTCACGGCGGAAATACAAAATCTATGGAAGTGTACCAAGTGTGTTACTGCTCAAAAAACAATAACGCAGGGTCACAGGAAGCGTCTTTTGCGACTTACAGTATGGTCTATGGGATATGGTCTTCCTCCTACAGCACAGGTGATGAAATTTTAAACTGGTCTGTGCAGTGGATCAATACTTGTATATTTAATACGATCATCACATGTGCTCGATGCCAGCATGCATGAGGCATGTGGTATTTGTTTTCGATATGTGTGGGGGAGGGAGCTACAGCTAAAATCTTATCGAGTACTATATCGGTTGAAGTTAGTGGAGCTTTTATAGTTCGTAATTTTTCTCTGGTGGATGCAATAGACTATGATAGCTTTTTGGAGTATAGACGTGAATGCGCTCTGATGGATGTGGGTCCATAATACCTGCTTGTAGTTTGGAGAAGCACCACAATGCAGTAGCAAAATCCACGTCCTTCTATCAGTTACTGTGTCCGTCAAATAGTCAAAACACAGTTGTGTCACAGTAATTCAGCTTCACCTGTTTGTACACAGGTTGCAGAAGGTGGTAGATAAAGTTTCGTACAACTTCTACTCAGTTCCGACTTACATTGGACGATCACTTTCGCAAAGCTGCAGGGATGGTAGCACAGTCTGAGAGGGCTATTGCATGATGCATAGGGGCTACCTAAAACGATTCGGAAATTTTACTGTGACTCGTTTCAGGATATGAGAGTGCCAGAAATATGATACACTTGTGGCTGTAGTCATTAAAAGACTTCTGATTAGGCTCCGAAGTAGGTATGTGGTTGAATGGAAAGGCTTCATTGCAAGTTGTAGACATCATTTCTAGAGGATAGCATAGCACTAGAGATCTAAAAAGCTAGTGTAACTTCTTACGACCTTAATCAGGACACCATCTACTACTATTTGTAATGCTTCTCAATCAGTCGTACCCTATAGTTCAGTTGACGTATCCCAGAACCTCTGACATGGTATCGAGACAGAATACGTTACAAGTACTACAGTTACATCTATAAGCAGCGGCGTGAGGGGGTTATAAATGGTGGCTTTACCACGTTACGTAGTCGAATCACTTTTAAATTTCAGCGATTTTAAACGAGGATGTACCATGGGTTACGTGTAACTGGACTTCTGGTCTGATAATATACAAACCGACGAACATCATCTCGGTATTTGTCTGGAAAAACCTCCGAATTCGTAAGTAATGCCATACGTCGATTAATAAAGCCAATATAGCTTTTAACTTGGATACTTGTGTGCTCATATAGAACCAAGCCGGCTTGTGACAGTAACATACAGTAGTTGTTTCGATCAGGTATTTAACATCTGCCTGTTTGTAAGACGATTAAATCTCTCTTTCTAAGACACAGTGGTGCCACTTGCAAGAAAAAATTATGAGACATGTCCACCAATAGCTGATTTTCAGTCAGTACTATTTCGTATTGTCAGCGATTAGTTACTGATGATCTATTATACTTAGTAGTAGGTGGTGCATGATAGGTTTGCCTTGAAAATCAGGCTTATAAAGTATGTGTTTGTGTTCTGACATGTGCAAAGGAAATGACTATATCCATTCGTACAGAAGATATGGATTTGATGTCGAGTACTGTAATAGCAAAGGGAAGAGTATGTCAGGTCATAAGAATGGTACTGATTTTCAGAGCCACAGCCGTCAACACGGAGTGTTCTGATACTTCGATCATTGTCGAATGTCTTTCAACTGAGACTACAATCCTAACATTTTGTTGTAAGTACAATGATAAAATATACAGGGTGAGTCACCTAACATTACCGCTGGATATATTTCGTAAACCACATCAAATACTGACGAATCGATTCCACAGACCGAACGTGAGGAGAGGGGCTAGTGTAATTGGTTAATACAAACCATAAAAAAATGCACGGAAGTACCACGAACACGGTATAATATTCTTGCAAACCATGCGAAAACACATGTGTTCTTGTAATCCCTGAGTCTCGAGATGGGTGTAGAAACGGAAAGCAAGCAAGCTGGTCTGGACCAGAAACAGTGATTCACTTGTGCCGAGGGGAAACGAGCCTGAATTTGTAGAATAATTCTGAGAGCGACTTCAGTCCTCTGAGGGCGCTCAGGGATGGATGAGCGCCGACCTCACAGAGAAATATCTACTGCTGTGATAAGTGTATACGGTGCTGTCTGTCTTAGCGGTATATGTACAAATAACGTAAAAGGGCTGATTTTGTATGGCACAGGATACGAATTGTATAATTACTACATCGACACACTATGCCGTGATATATTTCTGGGTTGGAGATCTGTTTCATGCTCTAATACTCAAGCTCCTGTCCTCAGTAGGAGAGCAGAGTTATTGAGTAGGGGTCTTTCTGTGTTTGACGATCTGTAGGACACTTTGAAAGGTATAGTTATCAGTGCAACATGGTGATCTGTACAAAATACATTCATAATGCTCTATTCATTCACAAGACATTTTTGTGGTGGGATGTAGGGGGGTAATGACAGTGGCACGTAAAGTGCCCTCCACCACACACCGTTGGGTGGCTTGCGGAGTATAAATGTGGAAGTAGATGTAGGAGCGTCTACAAACTGATTCGGACAAGATGGAGGCAAGGTATGTATGGAATGCTCTGAGAAAGCAAGTGTTCAAAGACCAATTGAAGCAGACAATCTATCTCTGGCGAGGATGCCGTTACTCATCCGCCACTGTGTCATTAGGACATCTTCAGACCTGTAGCTGTAGGATACCGAAAATTCTGGCCATTTGTTTCTCTTATGTAAGACGGGGCTTCGAATTCTGTATGTGTGTAAGTGTTCTGAATTCCTACCCTACCCCCCCCCCCATCCCTCCCATCTGTGCTTTGAGAGTGCTGTCTTCCCAAACAACAAGAATTCTTTTATGATTAATGGGGTTTTCGTGAGTGTATGCAGGCTCTTACTGGTGAGAACATTTTACGTTTCTGAGACATATATTGGTAAGCAGGACGTATATTTCGCATAATGCGTCGGCCACGCTGGGTACGAATGCACGGCTAGATGCAGCTCGCATGTCCCGTTAGCATCACTAGGGATAATGCATTCTGGGCTATTCTGTGATGTCCGTATCTGCAGGAATCACATCAGGAATGGTAAACACACATGCTGTCTAAAGGAGTCTCACATATGAGACCGGTGTGAGCGTGCCTTGGAGTTCTGTGACGTCATTATATCACTCAAAGAGCTCTAACTGTGCACCTGAAAATAGACCCAAATTTCATCTGCATGCTTTAGGCAGCAGTGGCATGAGAGTGATGGTTTGCAGTGGCCTGCGTCTGGCGATGTCTCGTGGTGGCGTCGACGTTCGCGCGTACTCGGAGCATTTCTGCTCTGCAAATAGGTCTTCGCTCGCGTCTGGACCCATCAGCAATGGTGTCTAGGTGATCACGTATTTTGAGAGGAATTTTTCAGGTGGCCTCATAATTGAGGTTGGCCTCATAATTGAGGAATCTGAATGGGTACCTGTGCATTGCTAGAAAGTTGACAGCCTCGTCGCAAATTCGCAGGGCCCATCGATGCGCCTGGACTCTGACGTCGGCGTCAGTTCGTCGGGTGACTGGATGTGTTTTTTACCAGCAATCTTTTGTTTAAACGATGTTCCATTGAGTTCAGCGATTAATACAATGCTGCGAATTAAAAGAAACTCTCCCATACATGTGAAGAATACCGATTCAATTAATTTGCATGCATTTTCTTAGCAGAATGGTGTTAGTTGTACAATAGTTAATAGGAGGGTGTGCGTGAGTAGGTGACATGGAGCAGAGCAGCAGGTTAAGTGCGAAACTCTAGGTTAATCTGCATAATTTTTGTGTAAAATGCAGTACAATAATTTAAGGGGGTGTGTGACAAAGAAGAATACGGCAGTAAAGGCGTTCAAAAAGCATGTGAAATTTGAAAAGTGTTCCACAAAATGGTGGCAAGACATAACTAATTACTTAATTTGGTATCAAAGGCGTGAAAGTAGTTTAAGGAAATGGGGGTGACATGGAAAAACATGAAAACAGAACAATAGGGTAAGTGCTGACAATGGCCCAGACTTTAGGTTAAGACACACAGAGTGCAGTGCCAAACATTATGTTATGCAACATGTTTGCCCCATGTAATTGCTTCTTACAGGACCTACAAGCTTCTAAACAGCAGAGAATGATAAGCAAGAGAAATCCAACCTTATAAACTGAATATTTTAGAAATAAACAATATACCCCTGGATTTCCTGTTATGAGATCCTTCCTCTCCACCAATTTCCATATATTCTATACACTGCCTTGAATCCCCTATACTGTTTAAATAAACAATATTCCACATAATGTCTAAATTGTTTAAACAACATTCCATACACTTCAATAGAAATTCCTTCCAAATGATCAATCAACTGAGTCTTTATCCCATCATTTTCTGGGAGGGAGGGTGGGAGGGGTGAGGGTTAATCAGAGGGGGATAGGTTGATTAATTGATCTATTTAATTAAGTATTCAATCAAATTGGTAAGAGTGAGAGGGAATATTCCAATAAATGAGACCTGAAAGTGTAGCTGTATCAGTGTAGAGGGAGAGGGGAGGGGGTGGGAGAACAATAGGTTAAGTACCTGTCAATCAAAGGAGAACAATAGGTTATGTACCTGTCAGTCAAAAGAGATCAATAGTTTTGCCCCTGAGTGCATACCTGCCCCTGATGTAGGCATACTGCACTAACAAAATAGGCTGTCGTCTTTGTTGCCCTACTACTTCTGTAATGAGGGGTGTCCGCCTAACCCCACGACGTCTGTGCATGGTATTACCTTGGTTTCGCCACATGTTGAAGACACTCACCACTGCACTCCTCGAAAACCCGAGAATTCGTGCAATTTCCGAAATGCTTGTGTCGAGCCTTAGGGCAATCACAATCTGACCTTGGTTAAACTGAGATGGATCACGGGTCTTCCCCATGGTAAACACGAACAGCATGCTCACTGGTATTATATGCACCGTGCGTGTGTCTGACTAGCAGTCATTCTTCGCCAGTTGACCCACCTGTCGCCCGGACGGGTTTATATCGACATTATATCTGTTATCATAATCAGTGTATACAGAGAAGCAATGCTTGTAGTGTCCTGGCACCTGCCTAGTAGTAAATGGAGACTTGGAAGGTCGAAGGTCTTCACCATGTAAGGAAATGGCGACTAAAGTCTACAATGTTATTGTGTCTCCTGCCAATTGTGAGATACATTCTGTCATTCGTTTCCTGCAAGCAAGAGTAGCTGTTGACGAAACTGCGCATACGGGACGTTCCTTTATAATATCCAGACTTTCTACAGGTTTGTCTCAGATTTCAATGAGTACCTTTTCACAGAGACGTAAGAGTATCACACGTTATACACATGGTTGGTACCAAATATTCGAGCTGGTGTTCACAGATCTCAAGCAGTGGGTTCGGCCTTCAATTTTCTTCAGCGCTCCTTGAAGAGTGCGAGGAATTTCTGAACAGCCCGCAGACAAAATTTTGAAACAGTACGTGAAATCCGAAACTGACGAAGTTTATCTTTACAATACTCCCGAAAACGTCAGGTAGTCGCTGTGAATATACAAAACGATCAAACCCTGAAGGCCAATCCAAAGAAAAACGGGGTGGTATGATTACCGAAGGAATTATTTTCCTTCAAGACAATGCGTCGGTGAATTGAGCGAAGGGAAAAATAATAGACATTTTGGTAGGTGAATTTCCAACATCTCCATAGACGTGACTTGGTAGCAAGCAACTTTTATTTCCTCCCCAAGATGAAAGTGTGGCTGGTTACTTAGCGCTCCACGGCCGGCGATGAGCATAAAGCTACTGTCAACAACTGGCTGAACCACCAGACGGCATCATTCTTCCCTGATGCGATAAAGAAAATGGTATCATGGTACGCAAAATTAATGAATTTGTGTGGCGTCTATGTAGATAAATAATGTCAAAAATTAACTATTGATTGTAAAACAGAAGTAAAAAGTTATTTATTTATCTTTAATAGACAATCAGAGGTTAATTTAAAAACAGCGCTCGTATAATTGTGAGGCGTGAAATTCTTTACTATGGGCACCTTTTATGTGCTCACAATGCATAGGTCAACTCCCACTGAGGTTAAAAAGTTCTAACGTAAAGCACTTTTTGACGGTAATTATTCCAGATTATCCACTTCAAAGACGTAGAAACGATACGACTACATAAAAGAGCAGTATAAACAAATCTATTGAGCAAATAAACTTGACACAGGGCATCATTACGTGACGTCTGCCGACATAAAAAAAAACATTATTTGTATCAACGCCACCTTTGGGTTAAGATGAGAAATTTTCGTATTGGCCCAGTAACGTACGGTTCCACACATGCAAAACGACAGATTCGCTTCAGGCGTAGTAATGATGATGTTGTAGTTGTTGTTGATGATGATGATGATGGTGTGTAACTCAGGGTCTGGTGCAAGTGAACTAGCTGGATGCCACTTTGGCAACTTGTCCCTGAGGCAACGGCACTCGTCGCAGCCAGATGGTCACAAAGTCACCCATCCAAGAACTAAGTGGGCTTAACTTCAGTTTTAGGCCGTTGGCTTACGGTGTAGCGAGGATCATCATTACTAGGCTATGCCACTACTGCGTCATATGTATCACATATTTCTCCCTTCGATTAGCAGTTGTGTTAAAAGATTTGTTAGCTGAATGGACTAAATAAGAATCGTAGTAATAATACCAAGGAAAACGCTAACGAGTGGGCGAATGCTTTCATTCGCAAAAAGTCACAAAGGTGTGTGACTTGTAGGTGCACAAGTTGATCACTTGCCGTATTTATGGTAAATCTTCCATATATATCTTCTCCATGTATTTATTGGGAATCTCCAGCCTTGTTCTAGAACCTGCCTTTCACCTTTATTTCACTCTTGCCTACAACTCTGTGACGTATGGAACATTCAGATTGTGCTTTAAATTAACTTTTTGGATATTACTGTAGCACACATCGAAAGAAAGGCAGAAAGTTTAGTGTTAGCTGATCTAGATACTTCGCCACATAATATAGAGAGCGTTACGCTAAGGACTTTTCTTTCCTGTAAGTCTAAAACTGACGCAATCATTATGAATAAAATTAAAATATCCTGAAACTTTAAAAGTATTCGTCGTTATTTTATGGTATCCTCATTCGTGACCGGTGTTTCATTACATACCTGTTTGAACTCTGAATTAATTGTGACCTTACCTTAACGAGCCAGTGAGAAATGAAAAGAAATACATTTTGACGTAGCATTTTATTGCTTTAACCCGAGGGGTCGTTTTTAACATTATCCACCTTTAATTACGAACGTGCAGCCTCTGGCATTATTCTTAAATTAATTGCAGTAATTTATAACGCTGGATTAAATCCAAAGAGAGATAGACTGTCACTTGAATTTCAGCATTAGTTTCACAGTATAAAACTTTTAGACAAGCTCAAAAAATTTATGTTCAAAAAAATGGTTCAAATGGCTCTGAGCACTATGGGACTTAACATCTATGGTCATCAGTCCCCTAGAACTTAGAACTACTTAAACCTAACTAACCTAAGGACATCACACAACACCCAGTCATCACCAGGCAGAGAAAATTCCTGACCCCGCCGGGAATCGAACCCCGGAACCCGGGCGTGGGAAGCGAGAACGCTACCGCACGACCACGAGATGCGGGCAATTTATGTTAAACAAAGTTAAATGTATAACAAAATTTTTCGATTTCGTGGTCAAGGTAGATAAACATCATGGGCTATAGCTTGTCCCAAGACATTCAACGGCGTTTTCAGAATCGACAGTCTGCATCTACACCGTGTACACCTACCTTTATACTCAGCAAGTGACCTACCTTTGTATATTGAAGCCGGCCGGGGTGGCCGAGCGGTTCTGGGCACTACAGTCTGAAACCGACCGACCGCTACGGTCGCAGGTTCGAGCCCTGCCTCGGGCATGGATGTGTGTGATGTCCTTACGTTACTTAGGTGTAAGTAGTTCTACGTTCTAGGGGACTGATGACGTCAGAAGTTAAGTCCCATAGTGCTCAGAGCCATTTGAACCATATTTTTGTATATCGAAGAGTACTTGTAGTACCATTCCCCTTCCTCTCCCCTCCACCTCCCCCCCCCCTCCTCACCGCCTCACCAACTTGTTCCAGTCACCAGTTGCGCGTTCGATGACTAACTGTCAGCTGACCTCCGTATGAACTCTTACTTCTTTGTCCCGTCAATATGCACCGTGTAGATTGACGCCTCTACTCGGAGAAACACAGTCTTCCTTCGTTTTCTCCCTGCGTTCATTGACCGCTATACGCAGCAGATTCGACATACCTGTGTAAATATTTTATTATACTGCCCTTCCCTTCAAACTGTTTTGTTGTTTTGTACCTACATATATTTTTAGTAAACATCATCACCGACACCAATTTGTATTTCGGTGTTAGCAAAATTATAAATTGTTGACACATGAGATCATATATACTTTATTTTAAGATGTCACACGTCGGAGAAATTGCATTTGTCTTAGAAGATTACTCACGTTGTGCAAAGGAACATGATTAGATAGATTTTCATCTGCATTTTCACACTTTCATTATGTTCATGTGATTGAGCGTTCTTTCTGTTCTATGACTATTTCACGTGTCAGTTACTGTGGTGTCACCGCTAGACACCACACTTGCTAGGTGGTAGCTTAAATCGGCCGCGGTCCATTAGTACATGTCGGACCCGCGTGTCGCCACTGTCAGGATCGCAGACAAGCGCCACCACAAGGCAGGTCTCGAGAGACGTACCAGCACTCGCCCCAGTTGTACGACGACATTGCTAGCGACTAAACGTACGAAGCCTTTCTCTCATTTGCCGAGAGACAGTTAGAATAGCCTTCAGCTAAGTTAATGGCTACGACCTAGCAAGGCGCCATTTGTACCATTGCATGTATCTCCAGATAGTCTCACTTGTATCATCAAGAATGCTGTATACCAGAGGACGATATAAAAGTTAAGTGTTCTAGTAGCTACGTTCTTTTCTTTATCACATTCATTACGAATCCTGTTCCAGACTTCGCGCCAGTCGGCGTGTATGTACGTGTGCCCTTTCGGCTACCCGTCACTGTGGACTGGCTGCCTTAACAGTCCACTACATTGGCGACGAGTCTCAAAAGGGACTTTAGCGTTCTATTGTATTAATTGGCTTGTGTCATGGCTTCGCCACATTCTCCAGATGTACTGTCCGAATTTTATCGCTTTCAGAATCAGCAGACGCAGGCGTTAGTGGATGCCCTGGGACAGCTCGTCCAGGGTCAACGTGCGCTGCAAAACGGTGCGGCCACCGCCGCTTCATCGCTACCACAGCCACAACACGCCGTTGCACCGTCCTTCCGTAGTTTTGATGCAGCCAACGAATCTTGGACAGAATGGTCCCGACAATTTGGATTTCATCTCGCCGCCTACAGAATTCAAGGTAATGAGCGGCAGCCGTTTTTGCTTTCGTGTGTCGGTGTGTCCACCTACCGTGTGATAGTGAAATTGTTTCCCCAACGCGACGTAGCAACTCTGTCATACGAAGAAATTTTGTCTGCATTAGATGCCTATTTCAAAGAAACAGTTAATGTAGTTGCACAACGGTATACGTTCTTCCGAACAAAACGTACGGCCGGTCAGAATAATAGGGAGTGGGTTGCAACTTTGCAAGGACTTACTAGGGAGTGTGCATTTGAGTGTGAATGTGGACTCCCTTATTCAGATACTATGGTGCGTGATGCAATTGCACAGAACGTTTCTGATGTTCGCATACGGGAACAGATTTTGAAACTAGTTAATCCCTCCCTTCAACAAGTGATAGACATATTGGATAGGCAAGACACACTTGACTTTGCTCGGGAATCATTTGAAACTCCGCCAGCAGTGTGTCACATTAACCGGCCCGCCGGGCGCGCAGCACAGGACGCTAACCGGCCCTCGCGCACGTCCGCGCAGCTGCAGCCTAGCTCGCAAACACGTGTGCCGCGTAAGCAAGCAAATGCAGTGAAATCATGCCCGCGGTGTGCAACTAGACATTCGCGTGACAATTGCCCGTCACGCCAAGCTATTTGCTTTTTCTGTAATAAGACAGGGCATGTTCAAAGTGTTTGCCAGGAAAAGCTCAGATCAGACACTCACAACCATTCCAGGCCCTTTGCTTCGCGCCGGAATCGAATCAAGGACACACAGGCTCGGGAACCTTCGCCCATGGACATTCATGTAGTTAGTGCCACTCCGCCCAGTGTTCCTCTCGCTAACAGTGACTGTGTTCGTCCCACATAAAGTGTGCGTCGACGTCGACGCAAATCCCGTCACGTCGCACGTGATTCTGTACCAGTGTCTGTTCACGTTGCACAAAACAGTCGCTCTTGTCGTCAGCAGGACAATAAACTTTTTGTAGATTTGGACTTTGCCGGACAAGTGATACCATTCCAGCTCGATACCGGAGCTGCAGTTTCATTGCTCAATCACGCCACGTACAAACAACTGGGCGCACCTCCGTTGCGTGCCGAAAATGTTCAGCTCACGAGTTATTCCGGACAAGCTATCCCAGTATTAGGACAGTGCACTCTTCTTGCAACATACAAGGGACAAACAAAACTTGTGTCATTTTACGTTCTTAGTTCTTCTTCTGCTGTGAACTTGTTTGGGTTAGATTTATTTCAGTTGTTTAACATGTCTATCGTAAATCAGGTCCTATCAGTGGTCGAGACTGTGCCTTCAGCCAGTGTTTCTAGTCTATGTGAAGAATTTGCAGACATTTTTGCACCGGGCCTTGGTTGCGCTAAGAACTATGAAGCACATTTGGAACTAAAAGTGAATGCGCAACCGAAATTTTTCAGAGCGCGCAATGTTCCCCACGCATTGCGTGATGAGGTCGCCAGTACATTAAACGATTTAGAATCACGAGGTGTCATTGAACGTGTGCTGGCTTGTCTCTGGGCCTCACCCTTAGTTATTTTGAAAAAAACCTTCCGGAAAATTGAGACTTTGCGTGGACTTCAAGGCAACTGTGAATCCACAACTTGTGACTGCTACTTTTCCTTTGCCCTGCCCGGCAGATCTTTTTGACAAACTGTGCCCGGGAACATATTTTTCAAAGTTGGACCTAGCAGATGCGTACTTGCAAATGCCTGTGGACGAAGAATCCCAGCGCGTCTTGGTGGTTAACACGCATCTTGGGTTGTATCGCTTCAAAAGACTGCCATTCGGGTGCGCATCCGCCCCTGCATTGTTTCAGCAATATTTACAAACTGTTTGTGCGTCGGTCCCTACTGCTGCGAACTATCTGGACGATATTGTGATCTCCGGAAAGACAGCAGCCGAACATTTAGCCAACCTACGCACATTATTTCAGGTCTTGCGACAAAATGGTCTTCGCTTGCGGAAGGACAAATGTGTGTTTTTTGCTCGTGACTTACCATATTTGGGACATGTCATCAATGCCCAAGGCATACATCCGAGTCCAGAGCACCTCCGTGCCATACAGGAGTTGCCTTCGCCACAGAATGTGAAGCAGCTACAGAGTGTGTTGGGAAAAATTAATTACTACCATAAATATGTTCCCCATGCCTCTTCCATTTCAGCTCCGCTTCATCGCTTACGCCGTAAAGGTGTTCCGTTCGTCTGGACGACGGAATGCGAACGCGCCTTTCGCCAGTTGCAATCGGCGTTGCTTTCTAATACTTGCCTTACGCCATTCGATTCCCGGAAACCCCTTTTGTTGATGGTAGATGCGTCGGATTTCGGGATCGGTGCTGTGCTTGTGCACAAAGATGGATCGCATGATCGCCCTATTGCCTTTGCGTCCAAATTGCTTTCGTCTGCGCAAAGGAATTATTCACAGATCGAGAAAGAAGCTTTAGCTCTCGTGTTTGGTGTTACGAAGTTTCACGATTTCTTGTATGGTCGTCACTTTACCATCATCACAGACCACAAACCTTTGACTTCGCTTTTTCATCCGAACAAGCCTTTACCTCCACGTACAGAGCAGAAATTCATTCGCTGGTCGATTTTCCTCTCGCAGTACCGCTACGATATCTTGTATCGGTCCACTGCTAAGCACGGAAACACCGATGCGTTGTCCCGTTTGCCTGTTGCTGAGGATCGAGCTTTCGATTCTTCCGAACTTGCTTGCATGTTCATTGATTCGGAAACCGATGACGTGGTCGAATCGTTTCCGATTGATTTTCGTCGTGTAGCTACAGCCACAGCTGCTGACCCTGTCCTTGCTACTGTTTTGCGTTTTGTTGCTATGCAATGGCCCTTGTCGACGTCACGGATCGAGGATCCGCTGGTTCGCCGAATTTTTGCTCACAAGGAGAGACTTTTTGTACGACGTGGTGTTTTGTTGTTGCGTACTGATAATGATCAGTCCCGAGTCGTGGTCCCACGTTCGTTACAGTCATCTGTCTTACGGCTCCTTCACCAAGGACATTGGGGTATAGTGCGCACGAAACAACTTGCTCGTCAGCACTGTATTTGGTTCGGACTCGATGCTGCGATTACGAATATGTGCTCTTCTTGCATGGCGTGTGCAGAACGACAATCCGCACCGCCGCGGCAATTCTTTGCATGGCCGACAGCCACTTCCCCTTGGCAACGCTTGCACATAGATTTTACCGGTCCATTCTGGAATGCTCAACGGTTGGTTGTGGTCGATGCTTTCAGTAACTTTCCTTTTGTTGTCAGGATGTCTTCCACGACGTCATCTGCCAGCATTTAAGCGTAATCCGCTATTTTTTGCATTGAAGGTCTTCCGCAGACTATTGTTTCCGACATTGGCCCACAATTCCTGTCCGCAGAATTTAAGTCATTCTGCAGGGCCAATGGCATTCAACATCTGACATCCGCGCCGTTTTCGCCTCAGTCAAACGGTGCCGCTGAACGATTGGTCCGGACTTTCAAGTCACAGATGTTGAAGTTGAAAGCGTCACATTCTCGTGAGGACGCGTTATTGCTCTTTTTGTCCTCGTATCGATCTCAGCCCCGCGATGGTCGCTCGCCAGCTGAGTTGCTCCACGGTCGTCCTCATCGAACCTTGATGTCTTTGCTGCATCCGCCGCATCTGGTTCCTGTGCAGCGGCAGCCACCTGCTTTTGCTCCTGGCGACGTTGTCTTTTATCGCAACTATCGAGGTTCACGGCGTTGGCTCGCAGGGCGCATTCTTTGCTGCCTCGGCCGCGCGATGTATTTGGTTTTGGAGGCCTCTGGTGAGGTGCGTCGGCATCTCAATCAGCTGTGCCTCTGTCGTCACCCGGGTTCTGCCGCTCCCCGTCTGCTTTCAGCGACGGTGCCGTCCGGTCAGCGCCCTGGGGACCCATCTACTGGCTCGCCTCATCCCCAGGTGTTCCCGACGATGCCTTCCATTTTGCCCCATGGCGTCGCGCCGCCGCCGCCGCCGGCGCCGCCCGCAGTGGACGCTTCGCTGCAGCCGCCAAGTGCCTCCCTGGGTCACGCGCCGCCGCTCGCTTCCCGTGACCAGCTGTCCTCCGCCATGGAACTCTTGCCCGCTCCGGCCTAGATGTCGTCATCGCGCGTCGGATCCCCCGACGCAATGGAGGTCGACCCTTTGGCCCCTCCTGTCTCATTACGGGCGCATACACCGCATGTTGACGTGCACCCTGGACTAGGTTTTCAGGCGTTTCCTAGCTCCCCTCGGACCGAATGGCAGGGTGCGGGTGGCACAGCCTCGCCTGTTGTTAGGCTCCCCACCTCTTCGCATACGTCAACATGGGGTCCTCCCCACGGTGGGCGGAAGCCTTATAACACGACCGTTCGCCGATTTGCGGGGGAGGAATGTGGTGTCACCGCTAGACACCACACTTGCTAGGTGGTAGCTTAAATCGGCCGCGGTCCATTAGTACATGTCGGACCCGCGTGTCGCCACTGTCAGGATCGCAGACAAGTGCCACCACAAGGCAGGTCTCGAGAGACGTACTAGCACTCGCCCCAGTTGTACGACGACATTGCTAGCGACTAAACGTACAAAGCCTTTCTCTCATTTGCCGAGAGACAGTTAGAATAGCCTTCAGCTAAGTTAATGGCTACGACCTAGCAAGGCGCCATTTGTACCATTGCATGTATCTCCAGATAGTCTCACTTGTATCATCAAGAATGCTGTATACCAAAGGACGATATAAAAGTTAAGTGTTCTAGTAGCTACGTTCTTTTCTTTATCACATTCATTACGAATCCTGTTCCAGACTTCGCGCCAGTCGGCGTGTGTGTACGTGTGCCCTTTCGGCTACCCGCCACTGTGGACTGGCTGCCTTAACAGTTCACTACAGTTACATTTTCCATTCTTTCTTTGAAAATATTCAAATTTGCGTCTGTTTGTATTAACTGAAAGGCTGTGTTCGACGCAATAAGAACCCGAGAAATTTTACCCAGTGTACGTGTATTATGAAAGTGCACCCGATCCAAATCATCCGTTGTAATGTTTCAAGTAGCAACAACTCAACAGATTCAGGAGAGAGATTAAAATCTAGGATGAAAGAAAATCAAAGATGAGATGACCCTATTGCCCTCAGTGAAAGTGAGGAAAGATGAAAGGACCTTTTGAACGGAAGGAAAAGTCTAATTAATACTCCGGAATGGATTGAGAGTAACACCTAAGAAAGACGAAAGTGATGAGGAGTATCAGAAATTAGTATAGCAATCAACACAATTATTGAGCACCGGGAAATAGACGAAGAGTTCATGGACGCCAAATATTGAGGGACCAAGTGAGGATGGAATGAAAAGTTGACTAGCTTTTAATATCCAACATCGGCCTTGAGGAAGATATTTTTGAGAATGTAAGTTCGGATAATCACACTGTGTTTACGTGAACCATGGACAGCGTAAAACCAGGAAAAGAAGAAGAGTTTAAGCATTTGTGGTGTGGAGTTAGAGGCGGATGTTAAAATTTTGGAGGTTGACAAGAAATGGGAAGATTATTCGAAGAATTGGTAAGGATATGAACGTGTGGAAAACATTATCATGAAAAAGAGACAGGATGATAGAATATGTGGTGAAACATCAAGGCATAACATGAATGATAACTGAGGCATCTATGGAGGATCGAAACTGTAGGGGTAGACATGTGTTGGAGTAAATCCAACAAATAACTGGAAGAGTTGGGTGCTAGTGCTTCTCTTAAATCAAAATGCTGACACACGAGAGGAATTCGTGGCGATCTGTGTAAAACCAATCACAAGACCGGTTAAAAAAAAATTATATATGTTTGGCCTACAACGCATAGAGAAGGTTCGTCAGACTTGTTGAAGGCAGGTTCTCTAGAGGAAGAACACTTGAAATCACAGTTCCCTGTCCTCCAGGAATGAAAGTTTAGCTAGAGCGTAACTGCCTGTTTAACTGTCCTTGTCAAAACGCTTTTTGAGTAGAATTATCGTTTTCGTCAGTATAGTCGAAAAACGCAATCAAGATAATTTAACAGAAAATTATGTACATAACACCATTGCTCTCGGACACGTCTTTTTACATCAAGTTCTATTTAGTTTAGCTTCAGGCCAGTAACCCAAGGTAGTAAAAAAAATTAATCACTTACAAGTTTTAGCAAATAAATAGTCAAACGGATAAATACTGTGTATACCGTAGAATGAAAAGGCATAGGAAGAAAGGATATATAACACGGGACAGCTTCAAGATAGCAGCTACGAATGTTACAGAACTTATCAACAAAGAATCTCATTTAGATGAAGAAATCAAAGACAGGAAACCAGGTATACACGCTGCAACGGAAACGAAGGAAAAATTAAGAGGATCAAATATGATTAATGATATGGCGATGTTATAAAATGCACTCCCACAAGACACCATAGCTCAAGGAGTAGTGGCCTTAATTATGGACAAAAATGGATATTCAACCAACTCGTATACTTTTATTAAAGAACATACATTGAGTGTAAGATTAAAGTAGAACACAGGCCAGAAGGCAGCAGCAGCAATATATGCACCAGAAGAAGAAGGGAAGATAAAATAAAATAATTTTATTCTATTTTGTAAATTTAAATAGATAATCAAAATAAAAATGACTAAATGACTAAACGACATTACTTGGAGATTTTAACGCAACAGTAGGGAGGTAAAGTTTAACTAACGTGTTTGGCGCGACAACGACGATTTCTTAAGAACTTAAAAATTACTCACTCTTAAAAAGAAAAAAAAGTAGATATTCTGAACGAGGAAGTAGGCAGGCGATCGTCAACCCTCCAGCGCGGGGCGCGTGTTTCCGTCCCCGCTCTGACTACGCAGTGCCGGGTCGACGCCCGCGCGAGCCAGCTAACCACGCGGAATGAGAACGGGGTTTTTCTGCTGGCCTGAGTTCACCTGCTCGCGCTAATAACTTCATACTCACACCACCGTCCGTCCTGGCCAATAAAACACTTTATAAAATGTTGTCAGTATGGGATCCTCTGGAATTACTTTTCTGGGGACAGAAGGAAATCCACGTTTGCCAAAAGGATGTAGCGGTGATTGGCATTATTCGCAAATGTTCGTATTTTGTATCCATTCGTGGAACCAGCACGACCCAGATTAAGACACCATTCTTCCGTCGAAGCGCATCTCTTCGGACGATGCCGTGGAACGAGACACAGCAATAAAATCTGTAGCAGATACTATCTTTCGTTGGCATGTATGAGAACAGTAATGATGGCATTTTTTAATATATTGATCAGGTTAATCATTTTTTAATATATTGATCAGGTTAATCAACTACTGCGGATGCGCTACATGTTACGGATTGACATGCTGTTATAGGATAATTATGCTGAGTAATTCAGCATTTAAAAACTGGTGCAGAAGGTAAGGGAAGTTGATCAAGGAAACTGCAGCCTTCTGAATAGAGCACAACGGATACAGCGATGAAGTTCCATCCCTTCATGGGAAATCTGATGAGGATGTTCACGCGTTCTTTAATATACTGGATCCGGCCGGTGTGGCCGTGCGGTTCTAGGCGCTTCAGTCTGGAACCGCGTGACCGCTACGGTCGCAGGTTCGAATCCTGCCTCGGGCATGGATGTGTGTGATGTCCTTAGGTTAGTTTGGTTTAAGTAATTCTAAGTCCTAGGGTACTGATGACCTCAGAAGTTAAGTCCCATAGTGCTCAGAGCCATTTGAACCATTTTTTTTAATATACTGGAAAATACAGCAACTTTAGGT
The DNA here is from genome assembly GCF_023898315.1 of Schistocerca nitens. Lineage (NCBI taxonomy): Eukaryota > Metazoa > Arthropoda > Insecta > Orthoptera > Acrididae > Schistocerca > Schistocerca nitens. The sequence goes on along the minus strand of NC_064621.1, from coordinate 312,947,012 downwards.
TCCTGGAGTGATTCGGATAAAGTAATCGTGGCAAAATTGCTTATTCAAGATGACGCACTCGATTTTGTTACGTTTGATACCACGTGCAATCGAGCAGCTATCTACGGCTTTTCAAGCAAACACTGATTGCAGTGGTACAGGAGGAAGAACACGGCAAAATTCTACAGGGAACAACCCCACAACATACTCACAGTGGATGGAGAATCTAGGGAGTATTTTCCATGAGCTCAGTGACGATGATTCGCACAATGAGGGACAATTATTTGAAACAGAACAAAGGGCATTAGATAGTTTCTGAACGGGCTACACGTGATGTCGATCATGTAGTCAGATTTTCACGTTGTGAGACTTGCGAAGAAGTCATACAAACGGCAGTTCAATTTGTGGAAGAGCTACGGACACCTCAAATGGACGGCAAACTAAATCGTTGTGTTTCCAAGATGGAATTTTATCTCTACGTCGGAGTGTGCGCTGATATGAAACTTCTTGGCAGATTAAATCTTTCTACCAGACCGAGACTCTATCACCTGAGCTAACCAAGCACGACTCGCGACTCGTCCTCACAGCTTTAAATCTTGCCAGTACTTCGTCACCTACATCCCAAACTTCACAAACTTCGTGTGTTCCAGGCTTGCTCAGGATCTAGTTATCGTGGAAACTGGCACAGGCTACAAATACTCGCAGGAAGGAGATTCCATGTTTCTTTTGTGGAAGAAAGTGCTACATCGCGCGAAATTGTAGAGAAAAGAATGCAAGGATTACGTTAAACGCCAGAGGGGGCGGAAGGGCCACCAGTACTTCCGCCCCCAAGAAGCAGTAGTTACCTACTGCAATCTCGACGAATGACTGTTCGGAAGATCTGTTTATTAACGCAATATACCGTGGACAAAATGTCCGTTTTCTAGTAGATACAGGGGCACAAATTTCTCTGATGGGATGATACGTAGTTAAGGATAGAATCTGTACCTTTAAAGGGTTAAATGGCAACCTAGTGCACCTAACGAAGAAGTTGTAATTAGCTTAGTGACAGCCTAAAATCAATACGAGGCCGAAACGCAGGTGGTACGGAGCAGAGAGGTACGCTGCGAAAGTATATTAGGGATGGATTTCCTGTCAGCTAACCATACTCAGATCGATGTAGCATGAAGAGAAATTCGATTCGATCATAATGATTATGGCTGCAGTGGGAACTCTATGGGTCAGAAGAATCAGACGAATGTCAGTGCCGCCGAGGTTATGCGCAAACCAAATAGCGACGGTAGTATACCGTTAAGAGTCGACGTAAATTTGACTAAAAATGAGCGTATCCCCCGAGGGAAAGAAACAAATTTCTATATCGACGTGAAGATACGGAAGTGCCAGGGAAGTAATTTGTTATTAACAGAGCCATCAGTAAACATTGACTTGCTACACCAGAGGCGTTGGTAAGTACCAAGAACTTTCAGTGTCATTAAGGATGAGCTATGTGGAAAACTACGTGTCACAGTAAGCATTGGTAACACAAGAGCTGTTGTGGCAATGGTATCGAACATAGATCTACAAGATGTGATAGAAGTACCTATCAAGAAGAAAGACGTACAGGTAGTAAGGTATCGTCCCCAGAAATGTCAGTATGGAAAAGGCAGCTGACAGAGGACACAGATCATTTGAACAAGAGCTGGTAACTAAGTTAATCCACTTATTGCCAGCTGATCGGGGAATAACTCCACCATTGCTACCTAGCAACTCTGATCTTTCCCGGGAGCGGGATAATCACCGAGAAATTCCGTTAGTTCAACAAAGGACACTTACAGGAGGACCAGCACCCATTGCTCAATGACCATGCAGAATTCTGATAGCCGATATGCCTTAGTCGACGGAGACGAGTAAAAAACAACTAGAAGCTGAGTCTACTGAACCTAGAGAACAATCAGATCTACCCTGGTCAACATCCATCGTAATCGTGAAGAAGAAGTCGCCTACGGGGAACCAAAAGTATCGATTTTGTGTCGATTACTGGAAGCTGAATGCTGTATCATTACCGGATATTAATCCATAACCTGATCTTGTATACTCATTGGATTATCTTGGTTCTTACAAAATCTCGTCTGCTTGTGACCTAACCAGTGGGTACCTAAGGATGTGTACAAGTATAACCGTCTTCCTTTCGTTTTTCTAACTGCGCGAGCAATATTCCAGTGTCTAATGAATTCTGTTTGCAGAGGACTGACACCCCCGCTCAGTATCTGGTTTCCCTTGTAGATATTGGCATTTTCAGTTGAGAAATGCAAGGACATGCTGTAGGATTGCAAGCTTTATTTGTGCGATTTTGCAGAAAATATCTTCCCTTGTCCTTGCGAAAATGTCATTTTGCTGTACTTGCAGCAGATTATTTTTGGTACAGGATAACCGCAGGTGGAGTCAAAATCGTTGGAAGCTGTGAAGAACTACCCAGAACGAACGAATGTGAAATAGCTACAGTGTCCTTTAGGTACCGCGAATTTCTACCGACGATACGGTCAGGGGTACGTCGACATAGCACACCCAACGAAACAGTTACTGAAAAAGCGAACAGTTTTGAGCTCCCGTTTTGGTTTATACTGAGTTTTTGAAACTCTTCATGCTACCAACTGACGTTTGCAGTTTAGCTGTCGGCGCTGTTCTTCGGCAGCAAATTAACGGAGAAGAGCATCAAATTTCATTTGCTTCTCCTCTTTTGAACAAGGCCGAGTGTAACTATTCGGCAATAGAAAAGGGATTATGTGCACTTGTCTATGGCATAAACTACAATTCATTCTCTTTTGTACCCCGAGAATTCACTATAGTGACGGATCACACCACAGTGACGTTGCTACTCAACCAAAGGACCCCAGTAGTAGAGTAACTAGATGTACTTTCTACATCTACACGTCTACATCAACATGGTTACTCTGCAATTCACACTTAAGTGCCTGGCAGAGGGTTCATCGAACCATTGTCATACTACTTCTCTACTATTCCACTCTCGAATGGCGCGTGGGAAAAAGGAATACCTAAATCTTTCCGTTCGAGCTCTGATTTCTCTTATTTTATTATGGTGATCATTTCTCCCTACGTAGGTGGGTGTCAATAAAATATTTTCGCATTCGGAAGAGAACGTTGGTGATTGAAATTTCGTAAATAGATCTCGCCGCATAGACGACCGCCTTTTTTTCAGTGACTGCCACCCCAACTCGCGTATCATATCAGTGACACTCTCACCCCTATTGCGCGATAACACGAAACGAGCTCCCCTTCTTTGCAGCTTTTCGATGACCTCCGTCAATCCTTCCTTAAGGATCGCACACCGCGCAGCAATATTCCAGCAGTGGACGGACAAGTGTAATGTAGGCTATCTCTTTAGTGGGTTTGTCGCATCTTCTAAGTGTTCAGCCAACAGAGGGCAGTCTTTGTTTCGCCTTCCCTACAATATTATGTATGTGGTCTTTCCAATTGAAGTTGCTTGTAATTGTAATTCCTAGGTATTTAGTCGAATTGACTGCCCTTAGATTTGAAGGATTTATCGTATGCCCAAACTTTATCGTATTTCTTTGTTTAGTGCTAATTGCCACATTTCGCACCATTTAGAAATTTTCTCTAGGTCATTTTGTAATTGGAATTGATCGTCTGATGATTTTAGTAGACGGGAAATTACAACATTTCAAACAATCTAAGGGGGCTGCTCAGATTATCATCTAGATCATTTATGTTAATCACGAACAGCAGAGGGCCTATGAAACTACCTTGCGTAACGCCAGATATCACTTCTGCTCTACTCGATGGTTTACCGTCTGTCACTACGAACTGTGAGCTCCTTGATAGGAAATCACGAATCCAGTCACACAACTGAGACGATACTCCATACCTTTGCGGCTAAAGGTATCGATTGACCTGAGAAGTTGCACAGCTATGTAGGTGGACTAAGTAGTGAGGTCAATACATGTTTCTCCATTGGCCGGGAAGTGGAATTAATAAATGCACAAGAGGCTGACGTGTCTTGTCAGTCTTGGAAACAGTATCCTAAATTAGAAGTCGTTGATGAGGTGCTGTACAAGATTACTATTAAAGGAAACTCGCTTTGCCGTACCTGAAGTACTACGGGAACGAAGGTTAAAAGAATGTCATGACAGCCCATTGGCGGGAAGTAATGGCAGAAAGGCCATTAACCTATCAATAGCGCCGGCCGGGGTGGCTTAGCGGTTCTAGGCGCTACAGTCTGGAAACGTGCGACCGCTATGGTCGCAGGTTCGAATCCTGCCTCGGACATGGATGTATGTGATGTCGTTAGGTTAGTTAGGTATAAGTAGTTCTAAGTTCTAGGGGACTGATGACCTCAGATGTTAAGTCCCATTGTGCTCACAGCCATTTTCTATCAATAGCACAACTCTATTGGTGACCAAACCGGAATTTGGTTACGTTTCACGTTGTGACTCATGCAATAAACGGAATGATGAGGACAAAACCAAAGCATCTCTGCAAGGGCTCCCAGAAACAAGCAATCCTTTTCAACGAATAAGACTTGACATAGGACCCCTATCGAAAACAAAAGACGGAAATCGATATATTTTGAGTGATTTGGAACATGTTTAGAGACATATATTAATAAGACTAATCCCTGACCAAAGTGCTGAGACTGTGGCATGAGTATTTGTTAAAGAGTGAATTTCGAAATAAGTATCACCTCCTTCTATAATAATGAACTTTCGAATTTCACTTGCATTTTACTATAGCAAGTGTGCAAGTTATTGAAGACTGACAAGCTAAGGACAACACCAGCTCATCCATAGAGGAATAATCCAGTAAAACAGTTTCATCAAACTCTTGTGAAAATGACAAGTTACTATGTGGACAGCAAGTTCGATTCGTGGGACCCCTTTATTCCGCATGTGCTCAACGCTTACAACACAAAGGAGCACACTAGCACGCAATTCAGCCCATGCGAAATCGTCCCTGGCAGACAAATAACCTCGCCGTTCGACCACGCAAATTCTGCAAGAAGCAGCAGCAACGAACATGTCAGGGACTTAGGCAGCAAACTGCAGGGAGTATGGACATATGGACACCTATAAAAGTTCAGAACCATGAGTCGTTTCTCCAGCAGGCCACTGAACTGTCATACCGCGTACTGCGCTGGAGACTTAGTCTATTTAAGGAACTCCGTGCTCAAGAAGTACAACGTTAAGAAGTTCCAATTTCTCTGAAAAGTATAAAGTCCTAGAAATCATCTCCCCGCTCACATTAAAAGTCCAATTGCAGCTTCGCACTATCATAGTTCATGGAAGTGGCGTAAAGCGGTATTTGAGCAAACCAGTCCCGGAACCAGCCAAGAACCACCGCGAGACAGACCACGAAGGCAGATGAGAGACCCGCAGGACACCCCCCGACCTTAACCAGCCAGTGTGCCGTCGACATCGAGATCTACAGGTCGACGCTGACGGACCAGGTCGCCGCCGAACGAGCCCGGGTGTGACCGCGAGCTCTGCCTCGTCACAGTATCTACTACGACCGAGGCAACGCTAAGTGTGTACTAAGTGCATACACATCGCTTACAATGGTGCACAAGTGTCTAACTGGACATATGCGGAAGAGAAACTGTGTTACTTCTTGTGACAACCAACTGAGTCAACGCTAACATTGTCCTTATGGCAGAAAGCCAATCGCTGGACTTCAATACCAATTCTTGTTTTGGCTTTGATAACTTGTCTTTATTTTAAGCCTTGTTCATCTATTGCAATCCTCCCACAACAATCTGGCGTTCTTTTCAAGCCAGAAACAAGTATGGTTGTAGCTAGTCGTAATTTTAAGCTTATTTTGAAGCACAACCTAAATGAGGTAGAAGAGAAATTTCAGAAAATACACTGATCAGCCACAGCATTATCGCCACCTACTTAACAGCCCGTACGTCCACATTTGGCACGGGTAATAGCGGCGAAGTGTCCTGGCAGGAAGCAAAGAGGCCTTGGTACGTCGCTAGGGGAAGTTGGCACCACATCTTATTTCACTCGCCAGTCCTCTGTGAAACTTTATGTATATTAAACAAGCAAAAATTGTAATTATTTTGCACAACTTGAATCTGAATTTATTAATAAAACTTGATTTTTAGCTATTTTTCAATGTACTGGTATACACATTTACGAAATTGCTTTAAATTAGACAAGAATATGCAGTGTGAATGGGAAAGTAGGGCAGAGAGTGAATTACTGTGAAGAGTTCAATGAAAAAGTTGTTCTTATCAGAATTGAAGGAAACCAACACCGGCAATAATAGTTCAGGCGTACATGCCGACATCGTAAGCCGAAGAGGAAGAAAGAGAGAATGTATATGACGATATTGAACGGGTAATTCAGCATGTAAAGAGAGATAAAAATGTAACAGTAATGGGGGATTCGAATTAGGTTGTAGGAGAAGTAGTAGAAGAGAGACATGTGCTTGGTAGTAATAATGAGAGAGGGGAAAGACTTACTGAGTTCTACAAAAACTTTCACCTAGTAACAGCGAATACTCTATGGAAGAACCACAAGAGGAGGAGATATAATTGGAAACTGCCGGGAGATACGGGGACATTTCAGTTACATTACATCATGGTCAGGCAAGGATTCCGAGATGAGATAATGGATTGTAAGTTGTTCAAACGAGCAGATATAGAATCAGATCCTAACTTACTAGTGATGTAACGTAGGCTGAAGTTTAAGAGATTGGTCAGGAAGAATCATTGTAGTAAGAAGTGAGGTACGTAAGTATTAAGGAATGAAAAGTTAAAAATAAAGTTATCTGAAACTATAGATACTGTGATAATGAATTGCTCAGTAGCCAGTTCAGTCGAAAAGGAGTGGACATCTCTAAAATGGACAATCGCTTAAGATGGAATGAAAAACGTAAGTACAAAGAAGGCAACTGCGCAGAATCCATGGGTAACAGAAGAAATACTTCAATTGATCAATTAAAGAATTAAGCACGCAAATGTTCAGGACATTTCAGGTATACAGAAATAAAAGTCGCTGATGAATGAAACAAATAGAAAGTCCAAGGAAGCTAAGACAAAATGGTTGCATGAAAAACGTGAAGAAATCGAAAAAGGAATGAGTATCGGAAGGAGGGACTCCGTATATAGAAAATTCAAAAACATCTTCCGTGATGTTAAAGCTGTGTGTGGTAACAGTAAGAGTGCAACGGAAAATCCATTGTTAAATGCCGAGGAGAGAGCGAATAAGTGGAAAGAGTACATTGAACTACTCTACGAGGAAAGACTTGTCTGATGGCGTAATAGAAGAAGAAACAGGAGTCGACAGGGAAGTGATATGGGATCCAGTATAAAAATCAGAATTTGAAAGAACTTTGGAAGACTTAAGTCGAACAAAGCAGAAGGAATACATAAATTCCATAGGAGTTTCTGAAGTAATTGGAAAGCGGGGGAGGGAGGGGGCATAGGGGCATGGGGGCAAGTTGTAACAAAAAGACTAATCGCGTTTTTATGTACAATGTATGAGTTGGGCGATGTAACATCTGACTGTCGGAGAAACATCATCCACACAATTCCGAAGATTGCAAGATCCGGCAAGTACGACAAAAATCGCACACTCTGCTTAACAACTCATACATGCAAGGTGCTGAGGAAAAGGACATACATAAGAATTGAAAAGAAAATTTAGAATGTGCTATATGACGATCAGTCTGGCTTTACAAAAGGTGAAGGCACCAGGACGCACTTCTGACGTTTCGGCTGATAATGAAAGCAAGACTAGAGAAAATTCACATCACGTTCAAAGGATTTGTCGACGTGGATAAAGGGTTTGACAGTGTCAGATGGTGCAAGATGGTCAAAATTCTACCAAAAATATGAGTAAAATATAGGGAAAGACGGATAATGTACAACATGAACAAGAGTCAAGAGGGCACAATAAGATGGAGGAGCAAAACTGAAGCCCTCGGATTAAAAAGGGTGTAAGATAGTGATGTAGTTTTCGACCCTACTGTTGAATCTATACATTGAAGAAGCAATGACTGAAATAAAAGAAAGGGCCAAAGTGGAAGTAAAATTCAAGATGAAATTGTGTCATTGACATTAATATTGCCAGATAAAGTGAAGAAGAACTACGGGATCTGTTGAATGGAATGAACAGTCAGATGCATACAGAATTTGGATTGAGAGGAAACTGAAAAAAAGAGGACAGCGATGAGAAGTAGCAGATATGAGAACTACCAGAAACTTAACATCAGGATTGGTGATCACGAAGTAGATGAAGTTAAAAAATGCTCCTGCCTTGGCTGCGAAATGACCTATGACGGCCAGGAGCAATGACGACATGAGACTAGCACTGGCAAAAAGGGCATTCCTGAACAAGAGATGCCTGCTGTTATCCAACCTAGGCTACAATTTGAGGAATAAATCGCTGAGAATATACATTTGTAGCAGAGCACTGTGTAGTACCGAAACACGGACTGTTGGAAAACCGTAATAGAAGTGAATGTTGCAAGTTAGGCGGACTGATGACAGATCCCCAGAATCGACGGGGAAAGAAATACATGGAAAAAACTGACAAGCAAAAGGAACAGGATGCTATGACATCTGTTAAGACATCACGGAATAACTTCCACGACAGTAGAGGGAACTGTAAATGGTAAAACCTGTAGAGGAAAACAGAGATTGGGATTCATCCAGCTAATAAAAGACGACGTAGATAGGAAGTGGTACTCTGAGAAGAAGAGACATAAAAAGAAGCGCATTATGTACCACAACTACAAGCGATTATAATTAACCCTTTAATGAATTTCGTTCATCCTTACTCTGAATTTTATCGATGCACTACTTGACCCTAACACTTCTAGTGCATGTGCTAATAACCCAAGTCTTTCCTACGGCGGTGTGCAAAACAACTGCGCAACGGTCGACATAACTTCTGTTTTCTTCTTCATAAAGCTTTAATACTGGTCAGCTATCTTCGCATTTAAAATAATGAAATTCTGATGAAATATTTCTGGGAATGCTCTATAGCTGTCAATGTCAAGCACAGCCGTCGAGATTGCCCAATAAAGCAGTGAGGAATGTGCTATAAATTTTTACTCGCAAAATATTTTCTGGAACGTGCAACATCAGCAGAGCGGCTTCACGACGCTAAATGAAAAAAAAAAAAAAAAAATTTTAAATTCTGCGACATCATGCAACTACTGTTCTATCGAAAGATATACAAAATTCAAGCGGAAGCGGAAGTGTGGTTTTACATTCTGAAAATGAGGTTGCTTTACACAAATTCTTTGAAGTAGAAGACATTCTTTTTTTTCAAAAAAGTATTAGAAAACACAAAAATTTGTGTTACATTAATTCACGTATCTAATGACATTATTTCTGTTACTCTCTTCACGAAAAAACAACAAAAGTAATAATGTAACCTAATTTTCGTATTGATATTCGGTTATCTGTGTAAGTTTTTTTGTGAAGGTGTTTTCTACTCTTTCCACGCACAGTATAGAATGCTCCTTTCCTCTTAGCCGTTTCACTGAACAGCCACTTAATGGCCTAAGTATCCTAAAAGTGAGCTTAAACTTCTCTAAAATGTTCAGTCTTCTTTCCTTACACATATGCAACAACATAATACGAAGTAAAGAGATGAAAGTTACAAAGAATTGGATGAACCGTTTTGTAAGATTATGTTTGAGAAAGTGAAAAATAGATGATTTGTTTAGAGTCATAAAGAAGAAAAAAAGATACTAAGTATAAGAGGTTAATTCGGAGGTTGCGGAAATCCAACATGTGGAAATACATTTGCAGATCTGAAAAGAAACATAAATCACATTAAAATGATATGAAGTATTACTTTACAACGTATATCGTGACCGATAGTGTGTAAGTACGCCAGAGAAACTGCAGAGCGTTCATTTGGTATGTCATACCGAAACATAGACTAGTCTGGTGTTTTAATTTCACTTTCAGCAGAAACCGATGTTGCCCGTCGGAACTGCACATCTGTCAAGATAAAGCGGGAAAGCGTATTATCCGTCGAACACAGATGCTGCTAATGGGAAGAAATAATTCATGATCCCCACGTGAAACCGGAGTCCCCGCAGAGAGCTCAACTTTCGGCGGTGCATTAGCGTCCCAAGCACTGCCTATCGTGTTCCAAAATACATCATCGACTCTCGCAGCGCGCTCGCAGGCTCTCTGTCCACCGCACTCCACTCGACAAGAAGTGACAATTCAGATCGGTCTCCGCAGGCAGACGTTTTGTTTAGCAGCCTTCCTAGTAAACAGAAAGTAGGGCTGTTGGCGAAAACTGTGTTCGATAGGGTTTCAAAGGTCTACTTTGCACTACTGACAGTATGATAACACAATCGAAATTCTAACATACTAGCGGTTGAACTGTGTGAGAGGGGTAGAATTTGTCTGAATTAAGTTCGCGAATTTTCTCGTAAGCGGTAGAGGGGCGGATATTTCTGCAACCTCGTCTGTAAGTTAGCAGATATGTGTACATCTAATTATATTATAATTTTAATAATAATAAATTTGAAGAAGAATAGTACAAGCAGCTGCTTTTTATATGTAGATGATATTATACGTACGTTCAAGTATTTGTTCTGTTCCTTTTTGTGCTATTTTTTTCACATTTCTTACACGGCACGTGGCGGATGGAGCTCGACAGCTAAAACTGCTGCTTCCCAACTGATGCCTCATGGAGCTGCCAACGCCTTATGGGATGCCAAAGAGGAGAAACTCAGTGTAGTGTGCATACTGTAAGACCTTCGGTACACACACCATCAGATTATTTGACTCGTCGCTCTAACGAAGTAGGCGATTGTCAGCAATATGTCTCGTGGTCTTATCGTGGCGTGTTTATCTTCTGTCGTTAGGTCAGACGATAGAAATGCCACTTACACGCTTAGAGTAGCAGACTGACGGTGAACAACTTTAAACCGAACTTGATTAATTTTCACACACATTTATTAAAATAATAAAAAGCATACACATTACGTAACTTGATTCTGGATGATGTTTACAATTGACAATCGGAAGTTCCTTTGGTCTTGGTACGTTAATCTTATTCTCACATATCTCTGATACTTGACAAAGCGTCCATTCATTTATCTTCATGGCTATGTACAGGAATATAGTAATCTTATTAGGTGCAGACTGAAACTTGACTGGTACAGACCGGTGCAGACTGATGCAGACTAATGCAAACTGACTAATCGGAGGTCTGTACACTCGTTATAATACCTCGCGCGTTCAGGTATCACTGCGCGAGTGTGATCCGCGAGGAGAAAAGGTTCTACGTTAGGAGCAATCTCATTGGCTGCGTTACATATTAATACGCGGATCGGCGAAGCAGAATTTGGTCCGTCTCTAAGGCAGCCCCATGTCATAGTGCGGAGACGGCGAGCGCTGCGCCTGCGCTGTTGTGCTTAGCGGGGCGCGCTCTAGTGGGAAAGTTGTGTACGCGCTGACTACGCGGAACTATGTACACAACACTCAGACAACTCTATTCCTATGTAAAACCATGGATGAGCAAGATTACAATGTTAACGAAGAGAAAAGAAGTCACATAAAACTTTTAGTTTATGAGCTTAGATACTGCTTAAACAAAATGTTCATACCAACATGTATCGCAATAAAAGTTCATCGATAGTCAGAAGTACTGTAGAAGAGAACTATTATTCAGAATATCTCATCAGGAGATGAAACGCTAAATTACGATTAAAGGAGAATATTACCATCGAAAATGTTGGGAAGCGAAGCTGCAGCAATCGGAGAAACTAAGAAAAGAAGAATTTCTAATTTGACGGATATTACAAGGTTGCTGGTTCTCAAAATTCATAATGAAGAAGTGACACATTGGAATGCAAATATTCGTTACTTTAGTTTCGATAGCGACGCTCAGAATTGCCTTTCAACTGCTTCATATTTGGCGCTGTGTGTTCCCCCACAGTGGGAACATCTCCTTTCGTCAAAGCTCCATTCAGGTTAGGTTATGAGCAGTGTGATTAATTTTCCTGTTATTTTTAAGTTGTCCAGAGAAGTTTTGCCACTACACAGACATCAGCATCACCTGTTTTCAATGAATATTCTTACAACATACTAAAATGCTGAAACCTACCCCATTATCAGCCGTTTATATTTCACACAATAAGAAAATGTTTGCTTTTGTGGGCTTACCTTGGAACAATGACAATATAGGAATAGCTGTTCTCGAAGTCAGTATTCCTTAAATCGAGCACTTCGTATATTAACGCATATGAGTTCACAAGAGTTAAGGAAAAAAATTGTATTTCACACGTTGTAAAATCTGTGTCTGATTTACTTTGCAAAATAGATTATGTGATGTGAGGTCTTCTGTTATCATTGGTTAACATTCCACTCACATTACACTCATAAATAGTTTATACAGCAAATGACAGGTAAAATGTTTCTTCAAAATGTCTCTTTGTGGTCGGACATATATGACTCACTCACAGCTGCAGCTGCTATTAAAGGCGCAGTTAGGTGACGCCTATTCATACACTCTGTAATAGCAAGTTATAGTAACTGCAATTTTTTTTATATCTTTGAACTTTTATTTAACCAGTGAGTAGAGGTCATATTTAGTGTCAATATAGGTTTCAGTTAAATCTTGTAAAGACTGCCAATAAGCGAGAATTATTATTTAATGTTTTATTTGCTGATGGGAGAAAATAGAATCTACCAGTGACGTGCTGATTTGACATGTACAGGAACTAAAGCTAAATGATAAGAATTGAGGTTAAATGATATACAACCCCAAAATATGTCCGGCGGTCACCACTTAAAGCAGTAGCTGTGAGTTTAAGTTATTCATCTAAGGAATCGAAGGTATGAGACGCTCATGAAATGTTATATTCTCGGGGTGCAAGAACATTACTTGTAGAGAGTGAAAAATGGCAGTAAAAATATTGGAATTATGTCACACGGTAGGGTGTCATTGAAAACGTTACAGAAAATGGAAACGAAGATTACTTACCAGACATAATGTCGAGCCAGTTCAGCTACAATTACAGACGGGTATGTTCCATAACTGGAACTATTGTATCTAGTGAAATGGTGTGCAGTCCCAGTAGGTCACCAGACACTTGAGCACAGATCCATGAGTTATACAAATTTCTGTGTGTTAATACCGAAACAGCGCAATTTTTCTGAAACAGAAAAAAACCTAGTTTCAGAACTCAGACGCAGAAGGTATCGATGATCAATCGCAGAGGTAAATCAGGTTGCCCACATTTTGACAGGCTCAGCAGCAATTACCATGAATTTGAGATAAAAGTAAAAGTTCTGCTTCTGTGTTATTCAAATCTCTGTAAGTCGCAAGTAATTTTCGTCTATGATTGCGACATTCAGTTTTCGGCTAACTATGGTATAAGAAGGTAAAAGCCGGTTTTAATCAACAAAAGATTTCATGTTCAAAATCCACGTTCGACACTTTCATAAGTACCTTTAATGCGCTATCATCTTGTACATGAGCAGTAAAATGAGATATCTTCTCTTGCGCCTGATAATATTTGTATGTTACGATACAAGAAAATTGATGATTACATCTTATAATCGGTGGAAATGACAAGCTGACAGAAATTGTAGTATTGCTACATGTTCTGCCTAAAACCTGTGGAAAAATCAGTTAACGTTACATTCTGATATCCCATCTATAGCATAGTCACTGCACATTGAGCAGTAACTCAAATTCTATAAAAGTAGCAAAATAAGTTCACCGTTTCGAATTGATGAACTCTCCTGTTATTCAGATACACATTGCTTCTCCCTGTAATATTCCAGGGTAATAGCTCTCAGGTAATAGGTTTTGTTCTGTAGCTGCATACACAAAACGTATTCTACAATTTTTGTCAGTTCGTCATTTCCATCAATGGTACGACGTGATCATTAGTTTTTTATTATCGTGACACCAAATATTATCAACTGCATGTGAAGATAGCTCATTTCCCTACTCATTTAGAGATGATGGCATTTAAAAAGATGCTTGTGAAAGCGTCGAATGCGGATGTGCGAGAGAAGGCTTTGACCGAAGATATGTAGCTATCGCTTACCGCGCTAGAAGCGATTTTCCACTAACTTTGGTTTTATTAGGCGATTCCAAAAGCGGGACTGTTTTATGAGTTCGGTACCACTGTGAAAGCGAATTGAATGGAACGGGAATTAGGGAGTGAAGTGTAATGAACCGAAACTGTCGGGATCAGTGAGGAGGAAACGTAGTTTATAGCAGATTCGCGACTGAGTTTAAGAGCTCCTGCAATTGGCAGCTCCGCCGGTCAAAGTTCTTCGTCTCGAAAGCGCTCACCGCCTCTGTAACTGTAGCCCTGGCTTACGTCGAACTTTTTAGGGCAGGCATTACTTCGAGCCGACTCCGCACTCTCCTCACTACCTGACTTTATCTTTCCTCGGCTACAGACATAACCGGAATACTTCCGTAACATTACTCGTGAATGTCACTGAGAAACACCACTTCCTGATTACACAGCTTTTATTTACCAAATAAATTGGTACAACACAATTATGGACTAAGCCACCATTTTAAAGTTGATCATTAAAGTTACTAAATTATTTAGTGTGAATTTCCAAAGGAAGACTGGTAAACTTTCACTGACTGTGCACAAACATACGATTAGGTTTATTTATTCACAGTGTTCTGCTTGTTCATACAACGTTTCTTTTACTCCAGTTCCGTTAACTTTGCCAATACACATTATCTTCCTAATAATTTTTTCATGATTTGCCATGATTTATTCTCATAACTCCAGCATGCTGGGTATAGTGGGACAGTAACTAATTTTTAGATTGTGATGCAAAAAGAGACAGCTATAGTTGCAACTAAAATGGATCTTTATTTAGTAAGTGACCAATTTTGGGCTAATTCCATTCCCAAGCCAACCAGTGTTTGTCAAATAAAATGTTTGTCGTTAACGAATGTTAGGTGGGACCATATACATATGTACGCACTTTCTTTACTGCTATTTTGGCAAACTCTGGTTGACTTCAGAATGGGCATAGCCTGAAACTGGTCACCTATTAAATAAAGATCAATTTTAGTTACAACTCTAACTGTCTCACTGTCTCTTTCTCCATCATATGTTTATTTTATATTATATTAAAAACGTAAGCTATAGGGGTTTAGGGTTAGTGGATATGAAAGAGAAGTTAAATAAAATGAAATGCGAGGTAGTAGTGTTATCATAAGCGCGATGAAAACAGGAAAGCAAGAAATAATTAAAATTAGCAGACAGTTTTCCTAGAGGAAAGCATTGGGGAGGAATATCAGGTGTAGGTTTTCTTCTAAACAAGAATCCTTTCTGTCTTTGGTGTTTAAATCTGAGATTAGTTCGCAACAGTACGCCATTCCTCTCTTCTCTCTGCCTTCTTCTTCATTTCCATGTATGCACTGAATCCCACAACATACATAATCTGCCGCAAGTATGAGATCCTTTGTCGTCCCTGACGTTTCTTTCCCTCAGTAGCATCGTCTGCTATTTTGTCAGTGATACTATTGTATCTTAAAATGTCTTCTACTAGTTCGACATCAAGAAAAGCCACTTCGTGATTACATAACTTTTATTTACCAAATAAATTGGTGCAACGCAGTCCTGAACTAAGGCACCGTTTCCAAGTTGATCGCTAAAATTACTAAGTTATGTAGTGTGAATCATCCTTACAAATCTGGTTTCCTGTACTTTACTCAGCACTTCTTTTGTAAATCTGCACATATATATTGCATAGAGTCCTCATTTCCTTTACGTCCTTTCATTTGGTGGGTAACAATACTTTACTACTCATTTTCATATTCAGTGCAAGAAAAGGACATGGGTTATGATTCAGGCTGTTGGATTTAAACACAATGTTGATCTCTCTCTCTCTCTCTCTCTCTCTCTCTCTCTCTCTCTCTATATATATATATATATATATATATATATATATATATATATATATATATATATATATATATATATATATATATATAAGTCATGTACAAAAGGTACCATTTCCAACATTTTTGTAGCATGAATCAATCTTACAAAAAATTTTACAAAACGCTTACAGAATCAAAACTTGTACATACAAATCCTAACTCTGAACATTATCTAACAAAAACCATTTTGAAATCTTTTTATAGCTTTTTCTCCCATTAACGTGCTGAAGTTTGCTCAGTGTACAACCTGAAAACTGCGCAGCGTGAATCCTACCTTGAAGCTGTCACCACATGTCTGCTTCCTCTTGGCACCTAGCTGCTAGACCGAGTTTTTTACTGCGCGCCCCCGGTCTTAACCATCAAAGATCTTCCTACTCAAAGATATTATACTCATTCCACCTTGCGGTTGGCAACTATCGACTTTATTTTCTGGATCTACCCTGATTAGACCTATGCACATACCTTTCAACATTTCAAAAATAGCTCCGCAACGCACCCAGTCACCCAGGAAGGTCACAGTACCGGAACCTCCTTTTTTTACAAATCAGGCAGCCTTGTCCCTTACAATGCTCATTGAATATCGTGTATAGAAATATAGTATGTCTGTCAAGAACTTTTGGAGATGTTATGTAATAAATTTTACCTTTTAAATATTTAGGTATTATATATTTATTTATATATTGCATTAATTTTAAAAACTGGTATATAATACACGTGTGTTCGAATAAAACATTGTGTCCAAATATACAAGCGATCGGCTAAGAATTTTTGGAGATTGAAGATTCTGAACAAACGAACATGAGATTCGTATATATATATATATATATAACGTTGCATACTAGTGTGTCCTTGTTTTTATGCACCTACTGTGGAATCATATATTTCTAAAGGTGTTACGTTTTTAGCAAAATTGACATGTTCGTTTGCTCAAAATGTTGAATCTCAGAAAGTTCTTAACTGATTCCTTTGACATTTTGACACAACGTTACATTCGAATACGTGCATGTGTTTATGCAGTAGTTATATAAACACTCGCAAATTCGAGTTTTGGAGATTATGAACAGAATATTTACATACTTATTTATATCGATTAACTTTATAGGAGTACAACATTCATGTTTCATGCCTGACACAAGGTAACGATGAATAACTGGAGTAGGTTTTACAAGTTAAACTGAAACCTTGATATGAGAAATAGATGACAACAATCGAAATACGAGGTAAATGAAATAGAACTTTTTATTTCATTCTACCTACAGAACTTTACATCTGTGATTGTTGTTGCACCAAAGTTTATTACGATTGGGCGATATTCCTGTTAGGGGCACCACTGTACGTTGTTGTTTGCTCACTGCTGTGCGTATATTTTGTCTTGCTGGAAGTAAATAAAGTAATTTTTGTGTAATTTTACTTGATAAAGCTCAAAGGTGTAAAATTAGCGAATCATAAATGAGATAAAATAAAGTTTTTACTTCAAATAAAAATAACTTTTCGTAAGGAAAGTACTTCTTTCGACAAATGTGTAGCAGCTGTGGGCCTAAGTATATACAAAGGGCTTGAAGGCTGCTATTTTAATTGTACATCTACTTCTGGAAAAAAAAATTCGTGTAATTTAGAATTTTCTTCGGCTTGATGCTTGTTTTACCTTTCGTCATGCAGAGATGGCGGATGAGCTCCGATCAACGCCATATTTTCCTCCGGGTCCACGAATGGCTGTAAAAACTGATATAAACTCAGTTTGCGCTGTCATTTGTGTGATCCGTTTGATGTAAAGGTCCACTCATCAGTGAGGGACCTGACGGCTGTGCGGCCTCTTTCTGGTGGAGCAGGGAACATGTACTCCTCTCTGTTCCGCAGCACGATAAATGATTCAAACCTCGTGGCGGATCACGGCGCAGGCAGGGCGCTTTTCACGTGAAGCGGGGCCGGCCTTACAACTCTTCTGGGCTGTGCGGGTATTCGTGTCATATATTCGTTTGATCTCCGCTTCAGAGCTGCAGAATCTGTTTTCCAGCCAGATGGCAGACACGTTCTAGTACAAGTTCTCACAACAAGAGTAATACGTTTCAGTTGTTGGTTGCACATATGAGTAACTGAAAACATTTCATCCATCTCGTACTTACGAACTGTCTACAAACGGTTCTTGTAGAACACCTTCCGCCGAATTGCCATGAGGAATTGGCAATCCGGAGAGAAAAATCAACGTCCAAACCCCGGATTCCGCATCCACGCCTACAGTCTGTGAACCACTGTGGAGTGCGTGGTAGAGAGTCCTTCTCACTAAACCACTTATTAACGTAGTTTCCCGTTTCATTTGCAAATGAAGTGCGGATGAATGATTGCTTGAATCTGAAGAAGGACATAGTTCCTTCAGAAAATATTTCTAATTATTTTAGTCCGCTCTACCGGTTTAGGGCACAGCCCATTCTCAAGTGCATCTAACAAAACAACAACATATCATACTGAAGCAATACAGCCACATCTTTCCCCACACTCCATACACTGTACGTTACGTTATAAACGCAAAGTGGTTACGTACAGCCCGCATCTCGTGGTCGCGCGGTAGCGTTCTCGCTTCCCACGCCCGAGTTCCCGGGTTCGATTCCCGGCGGGGTCAGGGATTTTCTCTGCCTCGTGATGGCTGGGTGTTGTGTGCTGTCCTTAGGTTAGTTAGGTTTAAGTAGTTCTAAGTTCTAGGGGACTGATGACCATAGATGTTAAGTCCCATAGTGCTCAGAGCCATTTGAACCATTTTTGGTTACCTACAGGCAGAGTTGTGGATGCGTACCCCCATGTCACAAAAAAAGAATAAAAAGCACTTGCCACGAGTATTTGAGCGTAACATGGTCGTCAACCTTTTTTCTTTCCTTTCTTGTTATTTCACCCCCGCCTTTACACTAAAAGGGCTCAGAGGGGGGTGACCTGTCAGAGGTACAACCACTCCATTCTTCAGCCAGTTTGACAAGTGTAACTTATTTGAGTGAGGATACGTTAACATAAATGTGAAATATTTTCAAGTATTTAAAACAGGGGTGAAATTAATCCATAAGAAACAAGCCGTTTCTCATGTTTAAATTAAAATAGTAATAATAAAAACGTAGAACGAAACAATTAGGGTATATTTAAAAGGTGTAAGATAAGTGATCTTCAAAACAAGCACTTCACTGTCGCTGAAATTGGATGAAATTGCTCAGTGATTAATATCAAATGATGAAGGAAAATGTTCAGGTGTGGAGGAAGATAGGAATGTGACGGTGTGAGGATGGACTAGTGCGTGGTATCGATAGGACAGAATAAATTGTTGGGAAACGAAAGGGGTGGGAACAGATTGGCGTATCACTAAGGTGAAAATCTGAAGGGAAAAAGGGGGTATGTGAAGACAGCAGGAAGGGGATAGGGAAAGAATGGGGAAGGGTCAAAGGGCGTTGGGAAATATGAGGAGGGGATGGAGAGAGACGCCCGATGGGGTGGAGTAGGAGATGCAGGAACTGGTCATCAGAAAACAAGGTGGCAGTTAAACTCGTAAACTACGCTGGTTAATGGACAGGAAGTGGTTTCAGCTCAATTGCTTACGAATGCGCAGAAAGAGGATGTATTCGAAGACCCTGCTAAAAACTGAAGTGAAGCAGAGGTAGAACGTAGGTGGACGTGCAGTTTGAAGAAAAGTAAGGTTTAGGAGGTTTCCCACAGTTCAGGATAGTAACCTGTGGAGAAAATACTGGTATAAAGTGTTGCAAGGGCGACTGGAAAGGAGACAGTGCATTCTTTAAGGTGTTGAAAAATAATGCGATCGAGACCAGGGTATGTGTAGCGTTTTCTGTGAAGTACTTGTTTTATGTCATGTGTTGTGATTCTGTTGCTTAATTCTGTTTCTGGTATGTGGCCCATGTACTGGGAGGCAGGTGTAGGACAGCCGTGTTTGTGCTTTATTGGGGGGTAGGGATGGTGGGGAGGAGTGGGTCATCAGGGATGGAGAGGATCTCGGAGAGATAGGATGCAAGGTGGTGCAGGAAATCAGAGTGGTTACAAGGACAGTTTTATTACCAAATTATTAATATGCCACATATAACTGGAACTACCAGGAACACAGACCTTTAAAAGAAACGTCGAAAACTATTGCTACAAATCGCTCTAACATATACGATACTGGTTCGTAGAACTGACATATGTATATGACTGCGTGGGAAAGTGTGACTGTCTGCCCAAAAGTAAAATACAAGGACGTTACAGTAATATATAGATACAGTTTCTGGGTCATCTCTGTCTTGTAAGGACGTGTATATGGAAGACATGGTTACTTATCACATCAATGTTTATTAATAGGTGCCATACATAAGCAGCGGTACAAGGAATTTTTGACATAGTACTATGTATTTCTTGAACTGAACACGAATGTTTATACCTTTTGTATTCTTTACAATTTTAGTAAGTGCGATTTATAGCTAAGCATTTCAAGATTTGTCTTACTGGTACTTTCGGTTATATGTGGCGTTTCAGTAGCGCAATTATAGTACTGCTTTCGTAACGACTATGATATCGCGCTCTTTACGTTTTAGACGGTGAACGTTTACGACAGAGCTATGTACAAAGAGTCATTTCACGTCATTTTGTTCTGACGAGATTACAACCATGTATCCTCGTGTGTTGGTACGTGTAGTAACGACGTATGTGTAACTCTACACCAGTAGTAACTGTGTGGTATATAATGTTGTAGCCCTCTTCATTCATTATTTATGGTGTGTAACTATGTTCTTAGATACCCGTGAAGATGGGCAGCGCCGGAAACCGATTGTGCAAAACAAGGTCATTTGAAATACACCCTGATGGAAGAATTTCATTCTTCAGATTTATTGATTGTGTGGTGGCAAACCAGAAGCAAATGATTGCTTAAATGCTTGTAAAAGCTCTGCAGTTAGTCTAATCTAGTCTCCCCAGTCCCTAGGATAGCAGAATGTAGGGGTTGTAGTGTATTGCTAGATTCCTCACTGCACTTGGTTCTTAAAGCTTCGTAAGTAGGCTTCCGTGGGATAGTTGACGTGTATCCCCAGGTGCCTGCCAGGATCGCTTTCCAGCATCACATTGGCGCTCTTGCGTTGGTCTAACTAACCTGCGACATTCGTGCAGTCCTTCTTTGTGTTCGTCCAGTATCACATGTTAGACGTATTTGGCTTGTGTCCCACACACATCAGCAATGTTCTAGCAACTGTCACGTGTGTGTTTCGTAAGGAGTCCGGTTTTTAGACTTACTGAATTATCCCAGTACGCTGCTAATGAACAGAAATCTCCCACTCACTTTATCTACGACAGATCCTATGTGATCATTCCATTTCGTATCCATAAAGATTTTTGTACCCAGTTACATGTATAATGTAAACGATTCAAGTTGTGGCTTATTCATTGGAAGAATCCTTAGAAAAAATAGTCCATTAACAAAGGAAGTAGCTTAAAAAACTCTCATTCGACCAGTAGTCGAACACTGTCCGCCAGTACGGCATCTGTATTTGATATGATTGATAGAGGTAATAAAGAAGATCTAAAGAAGAGCAGCACGTTTCGTTACAGGTCCATTTAGTAAGCTCGAAAGCGTCAATGAGATGGTCAACCGACTCCAGGGGCAGACATTGAAAGAGAGGCGTTCTGCGTCGCTGTATGGTCTACTGATAAAGTTCCGAGAGCGGACGTTCCTAGAAGAGTCAAATGCTGTATTGGTTTCTCAAATGCATCTCTCGTGAAAAGATCATCAAGAAAAAATTACAGACATTCAAACCCATACAGAGGCTTGCCTGCAGTCTCTCCAGCCACTCATTATATGCAATTTGAACAGAAAAAGTGGGAAATCACACTGTTACACATAGTACATTCCGCCTCAGATCACAAGGTGGTTTCCTGTCTATAGATGTAAATGTTGATGTCGACCGATATTGTTGTTAGCTGTTACTTCGTTTTTGCTTTTTCAACGCAATTTTACACACCTGAACATTTACAGGAAGTGTCCAATCTTTGTACCACTTTCAAATCGCGTTAAGATCTGACAGAATATTTGTGGATGTATTCCATGAAATTTTTCATTCTAGACAACTGCATCATATGCAAAAACTATGGTATTAGTATAAAAAATGTCTACCAAATAACTGTTACACAACATGAAAACCAAATGTCCCAACATACACTACTGTCCATTAAAATTGCTACACCACGAAGATGACGTGCTACAGACGCGAAATTTAATTGACAGGAAGAAGATCCTGTGATATGCAAATGATTAGCTTTTCATAGCATTCAAACAACGTTGGCACCGGTGGCGACAGCTACAACGTGCTGACATGAGGAAAGTTTCCAACCGATTTCTCATACACAAACAGCAGTTGACCGGCATTGCCTGGTGAAACGTTGTTGTGATGCCTCGTGTAATGAGAAATGCGTACCATCACGTTTACGACTTTGATAAAGGTCGGATTATAGCCTAACGCGATTGCGGTTTATCGTATCGTGACATTTCTGCTCGCGTTGCTCTAAATCCAGTGACTGTTAGCAGAATATGGATTCGGTGGGTTCAGGAGGGTAATACAGAACTCCGTGCTGGATCCCAACGGCCCCGTGTCACTAGCAGCCCAGATGACAGCCATCTTATCCGCATGGCTGTAACGGATCGTGCAGCCACGTCTCGATTCCTGCAAGACAACAACCGTCTGCACGAACAGTTCGACGACGTTTGCAGCAGCATGGACTATCAGCTCGGAGACCACGGCTGCGGTTACCCTTGACGCTGCATCACAGACAGGAGCGCCTTCGATGGTGTACTCGACGACCAACCTGGGTGCACGAATGGCAAAACGTCATTTTTTCGGATGAATCCAGGTTCTATTTACAGCAACATGATGGTCGCATCCGTGTTTGGCGACATCTCGGTGAACGCACATTGGAAGCGTGTGTTCGTCATCGCCATACTGGCGTATCACTTGTCGTGATGGTATGGGGTGCCATTGGTTACACGACTCGGTCACCTCTTGTTCGCATTGACAGCCCTTTGAACAGTGGACATTACATTTCAGATGTGTTACGACCCGTGGCTCTACCCTTCATTTGATCACTGCGAAACCCTACATTTCAGCAGGATAATGCACGACCGCATGTTGCAGGTCCTGTACGGGCCTTTCTGGATACAGAAAATGTTCGACTGCTGCCCTGGGCAGCACATTCTCCAGATCTCTCATCGATTGAAAACGTCTGGTCAATGGTGTCCGAGCAACTGGCTCGTCACAATTCGCCAATGACTACTCTTAAGCCGGCCGGAGTGGCTGTGCGGTTCTAGGCGCTACAGTCTGGAGCCGAGCGACCGCTACGGTCGCAGTTTCGAATCCTGCCTCGGTCATGGATGTGTGTGGTGTCCTTAGGTTAGTTAGGTTTAATTAGTTCTAAGTTCTAAGCGACTGATGACCTCAGAAGTTAAGTCAGTGCTCAGAGCCTTTTGAACTACTTGAACTACTCTTGATGAACTGTAGTATCGTGTTGAAGTTCCATGGGCAGCTCTGTTTGACTCAATGCCCAGGCGTATCAAGGCCGTTATTACGTCCAGAGGTGGTTGTTCTGGGTACTGATTTCTCAGGATCTATGCACCCAAATTGCTTAAAAATGTAATCACATACCAGTTCTAGTATAATATATTTGTCCAATGAATACCCGTTTATCATTTTCGTTTCTTCTTCGTGTAGCAATTTTGATGGCCAGTACTTTACTTTTCTGGGGCACGTGCTGAACATACACTATGTGATCAAAAATATCCGAACACTCTCAAATACATACGTTTTTCATATTAGGTGCATTGTGCTGCCACCTACTGCCAGGTACTCCATATCAGCGACCACAGTAGTCATTAGACAACGTGAGAGAGCAGAATCGGGCGCTCCGCGGAACTCACAGACTTCGAACGTGGTCAGGTGACTGTGTGTCATATGTGTCATACGTCTGCACGCGAGATTTTCACACTCCTAAACATCCCTAGGTCCACTGCTTCTGTTGTGATAGTGAAACGAAAACGTGAAGGGACATGTACAGCACAAAAGCGCACAGGCCGACCTCGTCTGATGACCGCCGACAGTTGAAGAGTGTCGTAATGTGTAATAGGAAGACATCTATCTAGACCACCACACAGGAATTCCAAACAGCATCAGGATCCACTGCAAGTACTACGACAGTTAGGCAGAAGGTGAGAAAACTTGCAGTTCATGTTCGATCGGCTGCTCTTAAGCCACACATCACGCCGGTAAATGCCAAACGACACCTCGCTTGGTGTCAGAAGCGTAAACATTGGACGATTGAACAGTGGAAAACGTTGTGTGGAGTGACGAATCATGGTACACAATGTGGCGATCCGATGGCAGGGTGAGGGTATGGCGAATGCCCGGTGAACGTCATCTGTCAGCGTGTGTAGTGACAACAGTAAAATTTGGAGGCGGTGGTGTCATGGTGTCGTCTTTTTCATGGAGGGGGCTTGCACCCCTTGTTGTTTTGCGTGGCACTATCACAGCACAGGCCTACGTTGATGTTTGAAGCGCCTTCTTGCTTCCCATTGTTGAAGAGCGATTCGGGGATTGCGATTGCATTTTTCAACACGATCGAACACTTGTTCGTAATGCACGACCTGTGGCGGAGTGGTTACAAGACAACAACATCCCCGTAATGAGCTGGCCTGCACAGAGTCCTGACCTGAATCTCATAAAACGCCTTTGGGATGTTTTGGAACGCCGACTTCGTGCCAGGCCTCACCGACCTCCATCGATAAGTCTCCTCAGTGCAGCACTCCGTGAAGAATGGGCTTCTATTCCTCAAGAAACCTTCCAGCATCTTATTGAACATATGTCTGCGAGAGTGGAACCTGTCATCAAGGCTGAGGGTGGGCCAACATCATTTTGAGTTTCATCATTACCGATGGAGGGTTCCACGAACTTGTAAGTCATTTTCAGTCGGTATCCGGACACTTCTGATCACATAGTGTATATCAATGACTCCCCATCCACGAAATCACGCTGAGTGTTCCCTCTCAAAAAATCCTCAGTCCATACACACCTTACTTTCTATACCTGATATGATTGTTCATTCGCTAATAGAAGTTAGTGTGATAGTGGGTAAAATGCTTTTCGAAAGTCAAGAAATACTGCAACCTGCTGACTGCCTTCATCCATTACTCTCAGAACATCTTGTGAGAAAAGCACGAGTTAAGTTCCCAATAACCGGTTGGCTGAATTTATGCAGTTTAGCATGAAGAAAGAAGTTTTGAAATACCTCGTGACATTTGCGCTCAGAATTTGTTGTATGATTTAACAGCAGACGAATGTCAGCAATAATAGGAGGTAGTTCACTTTTAGTTTCTGCCTCGATGTAAGATTGTAACGATTTTATCTCCAGGCGGTGCTAAGTTTGGAAAATAAAATAAACTTATTGCCACTACTATGGTAGTACCAATATTGATAATGGAGAGCGCTGAGTACATTAGGCTTAGCGGCAACTGTTCACTACTGAACTGAAGAGAGTAACTTTTACATTGCTTTCTTCCATTTGTTATACTTACCGTACTCTACCTTCGAATTCTTAATCCGGTCCTTATCTACCCAGTTGTGTGGAAGATGTGAGCGATAACTATCTCTCGCTGTCTGAAAATGCATATACTGCTACTCTCTTTAGTTCCCTTCACCCTTTCCTTTCCTGATTGTCCCTGTCCTTTCTTACTTTTGGCCTTACCTTCTACAGTAAATTTAGCTGGTTGTATTTCAACGTCTATTACGCATGTCCAAACGATTTCTGTTACTGATCTTGATTAGAATCCCTCAGAAGCTTTGAATTTAAACTTTTCCGAATTGTTGTATCTGAGACCTCGTCTTTCCTAGGCCTGTTTCACATTTTTTGGAGATATCTCACTTTTGGTGCTGGAAGTGACTTTTGTCCACAGCCATAGGTAAACACTGGGATGTACACATGGTGAATCACTAACTATTGCCACCTAAAATAACTCTGAAAGTATGACAAGAGATAAAAAGTTCGTAGGACAAAAGTTGCATGGGACAACGGGGGCCATAATATAACGTCGGTTTATTGTTGCTAGGTGGGGTCGCTTCAAGTATATGAAGGTCAACTTTTTTTTTAATGGGATGCTGTAGTTTGGTACTTATTTTCTGATAGCGGCTATCGAGGCGAATCCAATTATGTGTAAGAGTAAGGTCTTTAAAAATCAAAGATGGTCACCAAGGTGGCATGAACGTCCATTTACAGAAAGTGTTCGAAGTGTGAACCATTGGTATCAATGCTGTGCTGCATTCTTCTTATCATGGACTGAATGGTATGCCTTATCACAACGGCACTTATCGAAGCACATGCTCTGACAGTTCTCTCTCGCATATCCCCAGGTGTAGTTGGTACATTTTTAAACAATGTCTTTTACGAATCCCCACAAGACAAAATTCAGGGACGTCAAGTCTGGCTAACGAACCGGCCAGGACATATCTCCTCCGGGTACAATCCAACGGTTTGGGAATTGTCTCTGCAACACAATTCTAGCCATCAGCGAAAAATTTACCGGACACCTATCGTGTTGATACCACATTCTGTTCCTTGTTCCTGAAGGTATTTCTTCCAATAACATACCTAATGTTTCTTGCATGAACGTGGTGTACTTCGTACCATTTCATCTTTCGATGAAATAGGGGCCTATAATTCTGTCCTCCAGAATCCCACACGTCGCATTCATCGACCACGCGTTTTGGTGTGCAACTTAGCACAGCCAACATGGATTTTCGTTTGCCCAGTAATACATGTTATGCAAATTAACATTTCCACGGTTCATGAATGTAGTCTCGTCAGTAAATAAAATCAGATTAATAAATGTATTATCCCTCTATATCTGAAATTAAGCTAATCAGCAGAATTCAATGCGACGCATACAATCCGTACCAGTTAATTCTTGGTGGAGACTAATATGGTAACGATTTATATTTATGGTGATGCAGAGCACGAACAACACCACTCTGGCTCATGCTAGAGTCCCTTGCGATTTGACGCGATCCAAGACAAGGATCTCGAAACACAGCGGCAAGAGTACCAATTTACGTTTCCTTGTTAGTAACCTTCCTTTGCCGGATATATTTCCGATACGTTAAAGACCTAGTTGTTCTCAGTTTATCATACACACAGTTAAATGAACGACGTAAAGTAAGTCACGGAACGTATATCCTACAGAGAGACAGGGACTGTTCATTGCAACTGACAAAACAGTGACTCTATCGAGGTCGAAGATGAGTGTGACAATGAAGTTATGTGGTCGCTTATAACAGGGTAGGTGAAACCAAGTTAATCGTTGGATGTTTTTACAGGCCACCCGATAACGTTGTGACAGTTCTATAGTCATTCAAAGAATGTCTATGGTCATTAGCGGGTAAATACCCATATCACACAATATTAGTTGGAGGCGACTTTGACCTATCGAGTAAACACTGGGATGTCTATGGGTTCACTACGGTTGGTACAGACAGACAGTCATGCAAAATGCCTTTGAATACGTTTTCTGAAAACTGTCTTGAGCAGGTTGCTCGGCAGCCTACACCCAGTGGAAATATCTTAAACACTGTAGCTACAAATAGGCCAGATCTTATCGACAATGTCAGTACAGTGTATTAGCGATTATGGTGACGAAAGTTAATAATTCAGTCAAGTAGGCTGGAAGAGTATTTCTGCCAGATAGAGCAGATAAGCTGTTGTTAGTGTCTCACTTAGACGGTGAACTGACGTCACTTAGTTCCAGTAAGACGGGCAAAGGCTAAGCAAATTTTAAACCGTGGTCTGGAGAGTTATGTACCTAGTTAAGTGGGTAAAAGATGGAAAAGACCTACCAGGTTTAATAACGAAACTCAGAAGATGCTGAGGAAGCAGAGACTGTTGACTCTCGGTTCAAAAGGGAACCCATAAATGACTACAAGGAAAGGTGAGTAGAGACTCGTGCCTGTCTGAAAATATCTATTCGCGGATCATACAACTACCACCGTGGCAACTTAGCAAAATATCTGACAGAGAACCCGAGAAAATTCTGGTCCTATGTAAGATCGCTAAGCGGGTCTAAAGCTTCCATTCAGTCTCTTATTGACAAGTCTGGCGTGGCAGCAGTAGAGAGCAAAACGAAAGCCAAAGATTCAAATTTCACATTCAAGAAATCGTTCACACAGGAGAATCGTATAAACGTGCCGTCATTTGATCACCGGACAGATTCTCGTACGGTCAACGCCGTAATAAGCATCCCTGGCGTAGAGAAACAACTAAAATATTTGAAATCAATTAAATCACTATGTCTGAATGGAATCTCAATTCCCTGTTACGAGGAGTACTCTACGACATTGACCCCTTACCTAGCCTGCGTTTATCGCGAATCTCTTGCCCAGCACAAAGTCACAGGCGACTGGAAAAAAGCAGACTCCAGTACACAAGAAGTATGAAAGAACGGACCAGGAAAATAGCAGACCAATATCCATAACTTCGGTTTCCTGCACAATCCTTGAACATATTCTCAGTTCGAATATAATAAACTTTCCTGAGATTGAGTGGTCTATGCCCACTAATCAGCATGGTTTTAGAAAGCATCACTCGTGCGAAACTCAGCTTGCCCTTTTCTCACACGATATACCGAAAACTATGGATGAAGGGCAACAAGTAGATTGCTAGATTTCCGGACGGCGCGCTCCATTGGACGCTGTTAAGGAAGATACGAGCATATGGATATGGAATAAGTTCACAGACACGTGAGTGGCTTGAAAACTTAATTAGTAGAGCCCAGTATGTTGTCTTCGATGGTGAGTGTTCGTCAGAGGCAAGGGTATCGTCAGGAGTGCCTCAGGGAAGGTTGATAAGACCGCTATTGTTCTCTGCATACACAAAATATTTGGCGGACAGGGTGGCCAGTAGTCTGTGGTTGTTGGCTAACGATGCTGTGGTGTACGATAAGGTGTCGAAGTTGAGTGACTGTAGGAAGATACAAGATTACATTAAATCTCTAGTTGATGTGATAAACGGCAACTATCTCTAAATGTGGAAAAATGTAAGTTCAGATACAGTATTTCAAGTGTCCAGCTTGACACAGTCAAGCCAATATCTGGGCATAACGTTGCAAAGTGATATAAAATGGAACGAAACTGCAATAACTGCAGTAGGGAAGATGAATAGCTGACTTCGGTCCATAAAGGAGACCGCATACTGGACAATGGTGAGAAATGTTCTTGTGTACTGCTCGAGTGTTTGGGATACGTACTAGGTCAGACTGAAGGAAGACATTGAAACAATTCCGAGGCGAGCTGCTATATTTGTCACTGGTAGGTTCAAACAGTATGTGTTACGGAAGTGCTTTGGAAACTCAAATGGGAATCCCTGGAGGGATGGCGACGTTATTTTCGAGAAACGCTATTGAGGAAATTTAGAGAACCATCATTTGAGGCTGACTGCCGAACGAGTTTTCTGCCACCAACATACACAGCGCGTAATAACTAGGAAGATTCGAGGAATTAGTGCTCATAAGAGACATTGAATTCCCCCCTCTGTTCATTGATTGGATAGCCACTGAATTGCTATTTATTTATTTAATGGGATAATAATAATTATTAAAAGGTGGCAATTTTATTTAAGCAGCGTTTTTTCTCTTTCGATTTTTGCGAGTCAGCGATAGTGCGATGCTGCTCGCTTTGGAGAATACACATTTTATAAGAATTATTTGGTCCCGGAAACACTTTTGCGATCACGGTTGCGATTTAGACGGTATTCGCGTAATTGTACTGATTAAAAGTTATCGTTTCCGAAAGACGCAGGTTCGATTAAAGCTGTGTGCACTTTTGCGCATATAATGAAAATATTCATAACACGTCGCGCTACAAAAAGAAACATGCGAATCACAACCGTGGTCAAACGAAGAAAATATATGATAACATAAATGTTCTTCGCTGTTATTCAGGACAGCCTCAGATTAGACCTTGAAATTTTTTTAGTTATAGGAAATGACAAGACGTTACACTTGGGAGATATTTGTTATGAATAAATTGTATTTACCTTCTCTCTCTCTCCTTTTTACAGCCTTTATACCTTCACATCGATTAAGAAACTTTTCCTTCTCTACCGACCAGTACGAGAACAAAATTCAGACTCAACAAAATGTCTTACATCGAATTATTACATGCTTAACCCTTAACAATCATATATAGTTTCGTAGTACAAACAATGCTAATTATTCCGTGCACTAGAAAGTCTTTGATACACTGAGCACAAAAATTAAAATAGTAAAATTATAATTACATTTTTAATATTATGAATACTTCTTTAAATCATGGAAATAAGGTTTGACATCGTCGTAATATTAATTTTCATCGTTGTAGCACTACAACATATAGCCAACACTTTTTCCCTCGCTCTGTTTACTAGTGGAATAGGAAAGGAAGTGACTAGTAGTAGTACAGTGCATCCTCCGCCATGCACATAACGGTGGTTTGCGGAGTATCTACGAAGATGTAGATGTAGAAAATTATAACATTCAAAAGTCAGTATTTCACGGAAAGAAAGTACTTAACGAATACTTATCACTGTGCAATAAATCCCTGTTTGAAACAACAGAAGAACTCGATAAAGAACACTACCATACCTAGACTGTATATTGTCACTCTGTGAAAATAAATTCACTCTACCTCCCTTTCCATAACTCCTACCTTCACTCCCTCTCCCTCCCTCCCACTACCTCACCCAGTTTCTCTCTGTCTTTATCTTGGATATGCACACACACACACACACACACACACACACACACACACACACACACACGCGCGCGCGCGCGCGCGCGCACGCTGACAAACACACACACACACACACAGAAGTTAAGAATGACAAACGTCAACAACACTTCAAATCCGCGAGCCACATCCCACATACGAGATGAACCCCACATAGCTATAACAACATATAATGGTGAAAGAACCTCTTTGTTTGGCGAACAGATCTTACAAAATGCATGTATATTGGCAAGCGCGAATTAAATAAGTATGTTAGCTCGACTCAAACAAGGGGGTGGGAGGGGCAGGGGAGGAAAATCACAAAATTAAAAACTATAAATAATCTGGTGTATAGTGATTCTCAGTCTGTAATGAACGGTAGAAAATAAAGTTTTGTTTTTACAGATGACAAGCCGTAGACTATGGTGTGGATTTAAAGCTACCAGCATATGCAGCCAAGATCCTCAAACGAGGTATGTACACAACTTTACACATCTACACTCCTGGAAATTGAAATACGAACACCGTGAATTCATTGTCCCAGGAAGGGGAAACTTTATTGACACATTCCTGGGGTCAGATACATCCCATGATCACACTGACAGAACCACAGGCACATAGACACAGGCAACAGAGCATGCACAATGTCGGCACTAGTACAGTGTATATCCACCTTTCGCAGCAATGCAGGCTGCTATTCTCCCATGGAGACGATCGTAGAGATGCTGGATGTAGTCCTGTGGAACGGCTTGCCATGCCATTTCCACCTGGCGCCTCAGTTGGACCAGCGTTCGTGCTGGACGTGCAGACCGCGTGAGACGACGCTTCATCCAGTCCCAAACATGCTCAATGGGGGACAGATCCGGAGATCTTGCTGGCCAGTGTAGTTGACTTACACCTTCTAGAGCACGTTGGGTGGCACGGGATACATGCGGACGTGCATTGTCCTGTTGGAACAGCAAGTTCCCTTGCCGGTCTAGGAATGGTAGAACGATGGGTTCGATGACGGTTTGGATGTACCGTGCACTATTCAGTGTCCCCTCGACGATCACCAGTGGTGTACGGCCAGTGTAGGAGATCGCCCCCCACACCATGATGCCGGGTGTTGGCCCTGTGTGCCTCGGTCGTATGCAGTCCTGATTGTGGCGCTCACCTGCACGGCGCCAAACACGCATACGACCATCATTGGCACCAAGGCAGAAGCGACTCTCATCGCTGAAGACGACACGTCTCCATTCGTCCCTCCATTCACGCCTGTCGCGACACCACTGGAGGCGGGCTGCACGATGTTGGGGCGTGAGCGGAAGACGGCATAACGGTGTGCGGGACCGTAGCCCAGCTTCATGGAGACGGTTGCGAATGGTCCTCGCCGATACCCCAGGAGCAACAGTGTCCCTAATTTGCTGGGAAGTGGCGGTGCGGTCCCCTACGGCACTGCGTAGGATCCTACGGTCTTAGCGTGCATCCGTGCGTCGCTGCGGTCCGGTCCCAGGTCGACGGGCACGTGCACCTTCCGCCGACCACTGGCGACAACATCGATGTACTGTGGAGACCTCACGCCCCACGTGTTGAACAATTCGGCTGTACGTCCACCCGGCCTCCCGCATGCCCACTATACGCCCTCGCTCAAAGTCCGTCAACTGCACATACAGTTCACGTCCACGCTGTCGTGGCATGCTACCAGTGTTAAAGACTGCGATGGAGCTCCGTATGCCACGGCAAACTGGCTGACACTGACGGCGGCGGTGCACAAATGCTGCGCAGCTAGCGCCATTCGACGGCCAACACCGCGGTTCCTGGTGTGTCCGCTGTGCCGTGCGTGTGATCATTGCTTGTACAGCCCTCTCGCAGTGTCCGGAGCAAGTATGGTGGGTTTGACACACCGGTGTCAATGTGTCCTTTTTTCCATTTCCAGGAGTGTACTTTATTTCCAGATCGGATATAGATCTAAAACATTTAGACGTATCATAAATCAGCAACACAGAATGCATAAACTCAGTGATATATGTCTCAGCACTTTACTGCAAGCAAACTAATGTAAAATATTTGATAATGGCTCCTTTTTTGAAATGTAAACTTTTTGATCCAAAAATTCATGTAAACCATAAAAAGAGGTTAATACTCCTATATATTAACCATTTTAGAGAAGGAAAATAAGCAAATAATGTTATTGAAGATAGCACAAAAAGTGCTGAAACATGCGTTTGTGAAAACAAAACTACTCACAGTGTCTTCCATACGGCGCCATTCCTCTCCAGTAGTATTTGTATTTGACAGTAATAGCTATTGCCTTTTCAATGATAAACCGTCAACATAAAGTCCTGGTAAATCTAGTATGAGCATTATTCACATAGTATCAAAAATGTTAGGAACAGTGCTCATCATGGAAGAAAATGGCTCTGAGCACTATGGGACTCAACTGCTGTGGTCATAAGTCCCCTAGAACTTAGAACTACTTAAACCTAACTAACCTAAGGACAGCACACAACACCCAGCCATCACGAGGCAGAGAAAATCCCTGACCCCGCCGGGAATCGAACCCGGGAACCCGGGCGTGGGAAGCGAGAACGCTACCGCACGACCACGAGATGCGGGCATCATGGAAGAGCATTCATACAGAATTAAGTAAATGTACAGTATCTTCAAAACAAGTTACATAAAAAATTCACATAATACAAATCTTAAAAACCAACGCATTCATTAAGCAAGATCAAACCATTCGAACCACTCAAATCTGTTCCCCTCTTTCACCCCAGTCCTCTAAAACGTCAGAAATTTAAACTTTAAGACTAAAGATGTAATTCCGACCCACGATCACAGGAACAAATTATAGATGAAAGACACTTGATAAAATGAATAGCGCACTCTTCTCAAGCCTCTCAGAACCAATAACTAACACTAAAAAACAAAACTGACTGCAGAATTCATAGAAACGCAGTGTTCTGAAACGTTCTTCTTTTGGTTGAACAGTGGCTGTCCCAAGTGGCAAGTTGTACGCCAGTCTTCCCTTGGATGCGTCCCATGACCCAACGATTCCTTCGCCCGATGTAAGACTGCGCACTTTGCCTCTTGTCCACATGCTCACGTGGGCCCCAATGCCAATGCCGCGTATTCGGCCACGCACTGCTCGAAAGGCTCCACTGGCACACTTGTTGCCAGCCTGATGCTTCCTTCTTAACTGCCAGAAAAAGTGAGACTCGCGTTGAACGCGGTATGCCTGTAAGAACCAAAAGACACTCCCTAAATGGTACCACGCATGAAGCCATTGCTTGGTAACAGTTAAAGAGTACAACCATGTGCAATTAAACAGCCGACATGAATCCATTATTTCTTTCTTTCATTTTGTTTATAACAATGGTTTCTGATTTTCCAACCTTTGCCTCCTTTCACTAATTCCTATTGTGGCTTTGTGACAAGTGTGTTCCATTAAAGTAATGCACAGTTTTAAGCGTTGGGAAATATGTCATCTCTGACTGGTCCTTCTGTCTAGAAGGAAACATTAGGAACTTGGCAACAAATATTGCTGGCAAATAAACCTACCAAAGAGATACACTTCTCTTTTGATTGTCGTTGATTATGTTGTAATGTCGCTTTGTGACAAGTGTGTTCCATTAAAGTAATGCACAGTTTTAAGCGTTGGGAAATATGTCATCTCTGACTGGTCCTTCTGTCTAGAAGGAAACATTAGGAACTTGGCAACAAATATTGCTGGCAAATAAACCTACCCAAGAGATACACTTCTCTTTTGATTGTCGTTGATTATGTTGTAATGTAGGGCCAAGAAAGAAAGACATGCATTTTTATACATGCCTATACGGCCGTTAAATACGTAAAACAGCTCTTTGAAAAAAGAATGAGTTTAATATTACTGAATGAATACCGTTGAAACAGTAATAGATATTAAGAAAAACTTCAATTAAAATTTAAACTTTTCTAATGTACAACGGTGCACCCTGATTTGCATGAAAAAGTCATTTTTTCTATATCTTCTCCCCCACTATAGACTTTTTCATTTCTACAGTTAACTAATTGGAAACGTGTAGCGTCTTTAGTACCATATTCAATCATATACCATGAAATGGTATTCCACTGACGTATTTGTCGAAAATAAGTTAAAAAGTCTCCATATCCCTGTATGTGTACCCAATATGCGTCCACTTCATTTCCAATTGTCACGTTGCGTTGTTTAATAAGTCTAAATGCATATTCTACATGCGTTATTCTATGTGTAGTATTTGTGTTTCCCTTTTACATTATGTAATATTTGAAACTGATTCTAAAGTATTGTTTTAATATTATTGTAAATGTGTTTGGATGAGGAAACCACCACGCACATCGAACAAGTACAATATCACTTGACCATACGTATTTGAATTTGGTATTGTTGATACTGTACGTTTTGCTATTAGTCAAATGTCGAAATGAAAAACAAAATAGTGGGAGGGAGGAGGTTTCCGTAAAAATTACTTTGTTTACAAATCTGTGTGCACCATGGTAACATATATTAAAAACCACATAACGTTTATTAGAAGTTTTTTCATACCTTTTACCGTTCCAGCCCCATTCGTTCAGAAATATTAAAATTTTATTTTTTTCACGGTATTGTTTCATCACCTTGACGGCCGTATGGGGACTTGTTGAAAAGTATGTGTCTCTTACTTTTCTCTACACCATAACATATTCAAAATCCTTCAAAATTGAAGTGTATGTCATGGCGAGGTTTACCTGGCAATATGGACTCTATTACACGCTATTATCACAAGGAACTCTTAAAAGTCAAATCAGTTAACCAGAGAAGTTTTATCTAGAAATTCAGAGGATGTCAGTTTTCTATCCCGCTACATACCTACATTATCCGGTCTAGTTATACCACAACATCGTTCCTTAAAAGAATAGGTCAAACAGTCTAAAACATTATATTGTGATCATACAAGCCTTGTATTATAAACTGAAGCGCCAGAGAAACTGTTATAGGCATGCCATTCAAATACAGAGATATTTGAATAGGTAGAATATGGTGCTGCGGTTGCCAACTCATACATAATACAAGTGTCTGGCGCGGTTGCTTAGATCGGTTACTGCTGCTACAATGACAGGTTATCAAGATTTTAGTGAGTTTGAACCCTGTGTTGCGGTCGGCGCACGAACAATGAGACACAGCATCTCCGAGGTAGCGATGAAGTAGGAATTTTCCTGTATGACCTTTTCACGTGTGTATAGTCAACATCAGGAATTTGGTAAAACATCAAATCTCCGACATCGCTGCGGCCGGAAAAAGATCCTGCAAGAACGGGACCAACGACGACTGAAGAGAATCGTTCAACGTGAAAGAAGTGCAACCCTTCCTCAAATTGCTGCAGATTTCAGTGCTGGGCCATCGACAAATGTCAGCGTGCGAACCTTTCAACGAAACATCATGGATGTGGATTTTTAGGAACCGAAGGCCCACTCTGGTACCATTGATGACGACACGACACAAAATCGACACCGATATTGGACTGTTGATGACTGGAAAAATATTGCCTGTTCGGACGAGTCTCGTTTCAAATTATAACAAGCGCACGGACATGTACGGGTATGGAGACAACTTCATGAATCCATGGACCTGCATGTCAGCAGGGGATTGTTCAAGCTGGTGCAGGCTCTGTAATGGTGCAGGGTGTGCGCAGTTGGAGTGATATGGGACCCCTGATACGTCTAGATACGACTCTGACAGGTGACACCTACATAAGCGTCCTGTCTGATCACCAGTAACCATTCATGTCCACTGTGCATTTCGACTTACTTGGGCAATTCCAGCAGGACAACGCGACACCCACACGTGCAGAATTGCTACGGAGTGTCTCCAAGAACACTCTTCTGATTTTAAACACTTTCGCTGGCCACCAAACTCCCAAGACATGAAGATTATTGGGCATACCTCCACCCCCTCGTACTCTTACGGATTTATGGACAGCGCTGCACGATTCATTTTGTCAATTCCCTCCAACATTACTTCAATTTCGAGTGTATGCCACTTCGTATTGCAGCACCTCTGCGTGCTCGCAGGGGCCCTACGCGATATTAGGCAGGTGTAGCAGTTTCTTTGGCTCTTCAGTGTAAAAGTATCTCATAGAACGAATTCTTTAAAATGTTCGTTATGTAATTTTTAACGTAATACGTGTGTTTTCATGCATCCTCGGCAAACGGTTGTGACTTATGTATTTCAACGGATTCCCATAGGCAATGACTTTTGGGACAGTTGAGTGCCTCGAGCTTTTTCAGATGAAGATCAGATAGAGGCATTTGTAATACGCTGTTTTAACTACCTAGACTTGCCACAGGCTACAAACGATTAAACTATATTACGAACTATCTCCTTTGACGTTGATAACAGCAGCATCACGTTGTAGCGATAATATTGAGGAGTCATCTTGATTGATTTCCCCTCAACACCTGCACAAAACCGGCGGAGAGAAGTGGGAACTGGATCGAAACTTTGCAAATACAACACGATGGCGTCATAAATGTGCTCAGTACGATATCATGTGTTCTGAGGACCCGCAGAGGATCTAAGCAGAGGAATTCAGTGATATAGTATAGGGTTTCTGTCTCACAGTATGTAATCTAATAGGCGTACAGTCGAAGGACATTCCTTGAGACTTACACATTTCCTGTGTACATCGGCAGGCAAACACACAAATTTTCCTCTCTCAATCAGATTACATTCTTCTTACACAACACCCGTTGCTTGGATGTAAGCGAATCAGAAAGCTTCAAAGCCAACATACCCATATACTTAGATCTCCGAATCCGAAACCGTTATTTTATCAACATTCGCTTAGTGCATGCACGATTAATCTTATAAGCCTAAGTGCCACAAAGTTACTTCTTTGTCTCAGACACACAAATACATTGTTCCTCATAACCTCCAAGACAGGTTATAGAGAAAAGAATTGCAGATGAAAAGCTTGTTGCACTCTAAAGTCTCAGGAATAATAAAATCTTAGGTAAGGTTCCAGGCAGCTGAAGGGTCTTTCTCTGAATGGGGTCGAAAATTTGATCTTTGCATAAAAAGTGAAGCACTACTTTAAAGACGCAAGAACTGTGTGTATTATTTATAAAAGTATGAGGAGATTTGTTCTGTAACAGTACAGAACTCACGTGACTGCCGCAGTCATCTGGCTTCCTGGCAGGCTGGATTAGTCACTTCTGTGTCTGCTGTCGAGGCACGTGGCCCAGCTGCTGCTCATGCGCTCCAAAGTGTTTGTTTAGCGTGGGTGCGATCCCTCAGGACTGACTAACCCCTCTGCCACACATTAATGTTTACATATTTATCATTTGGTGGCACCTGAAAATGAATCTTTATGCTTCGACACTGGTCGTGTAATGAATACGAAGTAACTCAAAACTGAAGTGAATATTTCTCATTTGCGGATGTTCACCTTGTCAAATGTTTTCTACTTTCAACATAGATATAAAATGGGGCACATTATTCTTTCAATCACCGCCGGCCGCGGTGGTCTCGCGGTTCTAGGCGCGCAGTCCGGAACCGTGCGATTGCTACGGTCGCAGGTTCGAATCCTGCCTCGGGCATGGATGTGTGTGATGTCCTTAGGTTAGTTAGGTTTAAGTAGTTCTAAGTTCTAGGGGACTGATAACCACAGCAGTTGAGTCCCATAGTGCTCAGAGCCATTTTTTCTTTCAATCACCAACTTTCCGATATTGTTAGAAACAAAGATTACTACATTTTCACTCACAAGGCGTCATTTCAGAATCACTAAAACTGAAGGAATAAATACATATAATGATAATTTGTTTACAAAAGTCGCACGCTTACTGATATATTTCAAATCTCAGCAAGTAGGTGCAGATGCGGACATAAAAGAAAAATGTCTGAGGTATTTATTCATTTAGTTACACTTTGATATATATGTGTGACAAAATGTGTAAAATTGTGATAATTACTGCTCATTGTGACAAACACCCATTGAGAACATTAATTGCTAACATAAGGATATGAATGTTTATTACAAGTTCTGAAGTGTGAAGTGAGTTTAAAGGCATTGAACTCTGTCATTAAAATTACCGTTAAAAGAGATCATTGACCGTATATTTCAAATCTCAGCAAGTAGGTGCAGATGCGGACATAAAAGAAAAATGTCTGAGGTATTTATTCATTTAGTTACACTTTGATATATATGTGTGACAAAATGTGTAAAATTGTGATAATTACTGCTCATTGTGACAAACACCCATTGAGAACATTAATTGCTAACATAAGGATATGAATGTTTATTACAAGTTCTGAAGTGTGAAGTGAGTTTAAAGGCATTGAACTCTGTCATTAAAATTACCGTTAAAAGAGATCGTTGACCGTAGAATGCTCATGTTTTCATGAATGTTGCTTTGTCAGAAGGTCCTGAGATATCTCAAACAAAGTGCACCTGAGGAATTATTAATTTTACTGCTGGAAGACTAGGGTTTCAGCAATGGTAATAGAAAGGAGGAATTTGAGCAGAATCTACTGCTGCTTGTTTGTTGCTCAAGTGGATTAAATCAATTAATATATCTCTAAATTACTTTTTACAGGTTGTAAGAATTTTGCTGAAGAGTGTCACAATTTAAATGCAGTTGATTTAAATCTTTTCTCAAAATCCAGAACTTCCACAGATTATCTTCAATCTTTCATATTGACGAATTTATATTTTAGTATCAATACAACTTGTGGCTATGCAACAACGGAAACAGAGTTAAGTACACACCAAAAATGAATGAACTAGAGTTGTGAAGCGTGAAGCCTTCTCAGTGGAATGCGGCATCTGTGCTGTCTATAGACAAATCTGTGCAGCTGTGGCCTTCGTTTGTGTAAGATCTGTTATTTTGTGTGGCCGGAAAAGTGGTAAGAGCAATAATAGAGCAACGAGCAATCGCTAAGTTCCACAGGGAACACAGGAAAACGGCTTCAAAAACTTATCTTTCAGTAAAATAAGGGTATGTCTAAGACTCTTTAGCACGTACGCGAGTTTTTTAGTGGATCAAGCGGTTCCAGGACGGCCGAGAAGATTCTGAAGATGACAGCCTTCAACAACAAAAGCACATTAAAACGTATAAAAATTAGATAATCCGATTCGATATGACTGTCAATTGAATATTGAATCGATTCCTGAAACTGTGGGAATTGGGAAAGAATGCGAAAGGCCATTTTTTACATAAAGTGCGAAAAAGTCTCACGATCGAACATAATGAAGCTCTTGAAAATGTTTCTACAGAGAATTTAAAAACTTGAATGTCTTTTCACTTTGCAGTGGAGTGTGCACTGGTATGAAACTGCCTTCTAGACAGAGGGTCGAACTCGGGACCTTTGCCTTTCGTTGGGACGTGCTCTATCAACTGAGCTACAGAAACACGACTCACGACACATCCTTGCAGCCTTACTTCCGCCGGTACGTCACCCACTGCCGTCACAATCTTCGCAGAAGCTTCGTAGCATACGGAAAACTCGCATGGAGCGTTGTAGGGATAGAGGAGGAGAAAATGTTGAGGGTGAAAATACTTCATATGTATGATTTTTGAAACGAAGTATTTTACACCGCTATAGTCCCGTTATTTTGTAGCCACATCTTGTATTGTTATGACCATTAGAACGTGAATGCTAACTGTACAATTGATGATCTATCGCCTATTAAACTGAATTGTACAGGTTCTAAAAGGAAGATTCCAATTAAAATAAGTGAAAAATATTTATAGATAGCTCTCAGTTTCACACAGTAAAATTAACTTGAATCCCAAATTTTTTACGTTGCAGTAATCCCTTATAATGTTATTAATTGTATCTTGCAGTGCAACACGTCTGCCGTTTTCTGTGACACAGTGTAAACTACATGACATTTCTTTTTTAAACAACTTACTGAACAGCAGTTTTAACAGCTGAATTTAGTACACATTCATGGTAACCATTAATGAATAGCTTCTTAACAGAATTATTCCTTTTGCTCTCTATATTACACATCGTGATTTAGTCTCTAGTGCATACACTTTTGTTCTCACTCTAATAAATTCAACTATAGATTCTCCATTTCATTCATCTTTCAATAACACTATTTTTATTTACGCATGAAATATTATATTTGTGAGCTGAAGACATAAAGTCTGAAAAAGAGACCATGATCATGTTGTGTCACTTTACTTTGGAGGTCCGTCTTGATCACACAGACTTTTACACTTCAGTATTACCGGTTTCCGCTACTGCCACCTTCAGACCTGATACAAATAAAAACAGCAGTGTAACCAGCTAAGTTCAGTTATCAAAATCTATAACAGGCCTGGTGATACACGAGAAAAGTAAAATCTTTACGTGATTAACAGCCATGTTCAAATGGTTCAAATGGCTCTGAGCACTATGGGACTCAACTGCTGAGGTCATTAGTCCCCTAGAACTTAGAACTAGTTAAACCTAACTAACCTAAGGACATCACAAACATCCATGCCCGAGGCAGGATTCGAACCTGCGACCGTAGCGGTCTTGCGGTTCCAGACTGCAGCGCCTTTAACCGCACGGCCACTTCGGCCGGCCAACAGCCATGTATATCTACCATACATATCATACAATATTCTGATGTAGGCATCAAAGTCAGATTATACGTGTATGTACATAGTAAGTGCTGCTGACTACCTGGACGTTACTGGTATATATACAAATAACTGAGGCCAACAGAGGGCAATATACACTCCTGGAAATTGAAATAAGAACACCGTGAATTCATTGTCCCAGGAAGGGGAAACTTTATTGACACATTCCTGGGGTCAGATACATCACATGATCACACTGACAGAACCACAGGCACATAGACACAGGCAACAGAGCATGCACAATGTCGGCACTAGTACAGTGTATATCCACCTTTCGCAGCAATGCAGGCTGCTATTCTCCCATGGAGACGATCGTAGAGATGCTGGATGTAGTCCTGTGGAACGGCTTGCCATGCCATTTCCACCTGGCGCCTCAGTTGGACCAGCGTTCGTGCTGGACGTGCAGACCGCGTGAGACGACGCTTCATCCAGTCCCAAACATGCTCAATGGGGGACAGATCCGGAGATCTTGCTGGCCAGGGTAGTTGACTTACACCTTCTAGAGCACGTTGGGTGGCACGGGATACACGCGGACGTGCATTGTCCTGTTGGAACAGCAAGTTCCCTTGCCGGTCTAGGAATGGTAGAACGATGGGTTCGATGACGGTTTGGATGTACCGTGCACTATTCAGTGTCCCCTCGACGATCACCAGTGGTGTACGGCCAGTGTAGGAGATCGCTCCCCACACCATGTGCCGGGTGTTGGCCCTGTGTGCCTCGGTCGTATGCAGTCCTGATTGTGGCGCTCACCTGCACGGCGCCAAACACGCAAACGACCATCATTGGCACCAAGGCAGAAGCGACTCTCATCGCTGAAGACGACACGTCTCCATTCGTCCCTCCAGTCACGCCTGTCGCGACACCACTGGAGGCGGGCTGCACGATGTTGGGGCGTGAGCGGAAGACGGCCTAACGGTGTGCGGGACCGTAGCCCAGCTTCATGGAGACGGTTGCGAATGGTCCTCGCCGATACCCCAGGAGCAACAGTGTCCCTAATTTGCTGGGAAGTGGCGGTGCGGTCCCCTACGGCACTGCGTAGGATCCTACGGTCTTGGCGTGCATCCGTGCGTCGCTGCGGTCCGGTC
This sequence comes from Schistocerca nitens, assembly GCF_023898315.1. Classification (NCBI taxonomy): domain Eukaryota; kingdom Metazoa; phylum Arthropoda; class Insecta; order Orthoptera; family Acrididae; genus Schistocerca; species Schistocerca nitens. The sequence goes on along the minus strand of NC_064621.1, from coordinate 312,904,622 downwards.
CCAGGTCGACGGGCACGTGCACCTTCCGCCGACCACTGGCGACAACATCGATGTACTGTGGAGACCTCACGCCCCACGTGTTGAGCAATTCGGCGGTACGTCCACCCGGCCTCCCGCATGCCCACTATACGCCCTCGCTCAAAGTCCGTCAACTGCACATACGGTTCACGTCCACGCTGTCGCGGCATGCTACTAGTGTTAAAGACTGCGATGGAGCTCCGTATGCCACGGCAAACTGGCTGACACTGACGGCGGCGGTGCACAAATGCTGCGCAGCTAGCGCCATTCGACGGCCAACACCGCGGTTCCTGGTGTGTCCGCTGTGCCGTGCGTGTGATCATTGCTTGTACAGCCCTCTCGCAGTGTACGGAGCAAGTATGGTGGGTCTGACACACCGGTGTCAATGTGTTCCTTTTTCCATTTCCAGGAGTGTAAATAGCTCTGAGCACTATGGGACTTAACAGCTGAGGTCATCAGTCCCCTACAACTTAGAACTACTTGAACGTAACTAACCTAAGGACAGCACACACATCCACGTTCGAGGCAGGATTCGAACATGCGACCGTAGCGGTCACGCGCTTCCAGACTGTAGCGCCTAGAACCGCTCGGCCACTCCGGCCGGTAACAGAGGTCAATATAGCTAGGGTACATGAGTAGCCAGGATCGCGCATTTTAATGATTAAAATGCAGTATGCATAGTCATTAACTAAGATTACTTCATATGGAAAAATGAGCGTCTTACAATAAAACATGAACTGACCTACAGTATGTGCAAATAGATCCATACTTAAAATCCAGATAAAAGGTGCAAATAGTAATAATGGAAAGCTCCTAGCCTGGCAAAGTAAAACACACAACTCAGAAGAAGACAATATGAAAATGAAATACATGAGGCAGCAGAAAGAATGGGAGGAATGCACGAAAATATTAAGTTCACAGTGGAATTGGAAGAAGGAAAAAGTATAAGTTTCTTGGATCTTAGGTTCACTAAAAGAGATGGAAGGCATAATATTATCATATGCAGGAAAACTAGGGCTACTGACACGATTAGAAGTGGAAAAATCCTGTCACCCTAATAAGCAAAAATCGGCATATCTCAGAGCCATGATCCACAGTATGCTAAAACTACCACTCACCAAAAATGGTTCTAATGGCTCTGAGCACTATTTGACTCAACTGCTGAGGTCATAAGTCCCCTAGAACGTAGAACTACTTAAACCTAACCAACCTAAGGACAACACACACATCCATGCCCGACGCAGGATTCGAACCTGCGACCGTAGCGGTCGCGCAGTTCCAGACTGTAGCGCCAGAACCGCTCGGCCACCAACGGCCGGCCACTCACCCCTAACTACGAAATGAAAGAATTAAATATGATTACACAGGTAGCCAAGGCACATTGGTAGAAGGACCGTATTGTAATGATACTTTATAATAAACTAAAGTCAAAAACACGTGACAAAAGGTAGACGTAAGGTCCAGAGGGCAAGAACTGTTCTACTACGTCTTTGAATTGTGCATTTTCCTACAGAATTGCACAAGCTATCAAAAATACGAAAGTAAAATTGGTAAAATTGGTTCCCGGCAACATCACAAAGTTGGCAACAACAGTAACAGATATTTTTAAACTGATATATATAAGCAAAATATCCACGGGTGTACTGCCGGTCTATAGTGTCCAACGGGCAAACCATCTCTGCAGGTTCCGTGCAAGACTGTCATCAATTTGAGTGACATGGTGTTCAGTGATGATGCGGTCTCTGTTTTGCAGAAAGGTCTCAACTTCGCTCCCACCCCCAAGTTCACTCCGGTCGCAGAAATTGTTAGTGCTGTTGAACAGGTTGCAGCTCGACTTCCGCCTGAATCAGCTGAGGAAATACGTCATGAAACTTGTCGTGCGTTGACGAAATCCAAGCCGATGAAGTCAAATATCACTAGTAAAGAAAGGGCGGCCAATCGTTATCTGAGGGAGCGCTCTGATATTGTTGTCTTACCGGCTGACAAAGGCAATGCTACAGTTGTTGTCTCCCATAAGGACTACACTGATAAGATGCAGAGCCTGCTAAATGACGATTCCTACCGGAAGATCAGCGTTGACCCTACAAAGAAGGTGGAGAACGAGGTCGCTTCTCAAGAACGCAGATTTCCCGGAGGGTGACGCTAGAAATTGCTACCCCAAGGTCCGGCACCGCCTAGACTATATGGACTCCCGAAGGTTCACCAAGAGGGAGTACCATTACGCCCCATTGTCAGCAACGTCAGGGCACCTACATATTTGTTGGCCAAATACCTGACGGGAATATTAAGTCCTTATGTGATTAAATGCCCTCATCACATCCGTAATTCCGTGGATTTTGTTAAACGCCTTGATAGCTTCAGGTTGGATGAGTCAGATATCATGGTGAGTTTTGACGTCGTTTCCTTGTTTACGAGGGTACCCCTGCGAAAGTCACTAGAATCGATTAGTCAGAAGTTTGACGAGAAGACCACTGAACTTTTTAGGCATGTGTTGACTTCCACGTATTTTCTTTTTAATGGAGAATACTACGAATAAACGGAGGGAGTCGCCATGGGTAGCCCACTCTCACCGGTGGTAGCGAATTTGTACATGGAGAACTTCGAGGAGGAAGCCCTGTCGTCATCCGAATGGAAACCTATTTGCTTTTTTCCGTTACGTGGACGACACGTTCGTCATCTGGCCACATGGTATGGATAAACTCCTTGGCTTCCTTACACATCTAAATTCCATACACCCCAACATCAAATTCACTATGGAGACTGAAACGGAGGGTAAATTACCTTTGCTTGATGTCTTGGGCAAGAAAAGGGATGGCGGCACCCTAGGTCATGGGGTGTATCGGAAGACAATGCACTCAGACGGCTGCCACGACCATTCACACAGGAATGGGGTCCTTAAAACTCTTAGTACATAGGGCGCGCACTATCTCTGACGCAGAGAGTCTACCCCAGGAATTGGAACATCTGAGAAATGTTTTTCGAAAAAATGGGTACTCAGAGTGGCAGATTCAACGTGCTCTCATCCCAACCACTACAGCACAACCTGTGAAGATGGATGAAATCACGAGGTAGGAGGTAGGCACTGCGTCTATTCCATATACAGGAGCACTCTTGGGGAAAATCGCCCGCATTTAGAAGAAACACCGGGTCGGAACTGTGTTTTGTCCTCAGAATAAAACTCGTGCACTGGTGGGGAACGCCAAAGATGACCTCGGTTTGAGGAAGGCCGGCGTGTACCAGATTCCATGTCAATGTGGCAAGTCGTATATTGGTCAGACGATGCGTACCGTCGAGGATCGATGCCGTGAACACCAGAGGCACACTCGACTGATGTATCCGAGCAAGTCGGCGGTCGCTGAACATTGTTTGTCGGAAAATCACGCTATGGAGTATGAACGCACGAGGATTCTGGTACAGACGTCGAGATACTGGGACAGCGTTGCTAGAGAGGCCACCGAAACTCGCACCAATGGCGACCTCATAAACCGTGACTGTGGCTATAATCTTAGCAAGGCTTGGGAACCAGCGATTGGGTTAATCAAGAGTAAATCGAGCAAACGTATAGTTGTGACGACCACGGCGGACAGAGCCATCACTCCGACGTCATCTCAGACGCCGTCGCAATCTGTTCCACCGTGCGACCGTGGCGCGGGGCGCGGACAGCGGAGGGAGCGCGCCGCGGGCGGAGGGTATTTAAATCGGCCGCCGCCGCGACCGAACCCAGTTCCTTCTGAGCAGCCATAGCGTATGGATCTCCGTGCCGGCACGTTCACAGGAGCTCAGACCGTCAGTTCACCTGATGATCGCGACATGTATGATCGCCGAAATATTGTGCCCGTTGGACACTATAGACTGGCAGTACACCCGTGGATATTTTGAATTATCAAATAACGCCGGGAGAAACTCAAGAATCTGATGTATATAAGATCAACTGCCAAGACTGTGACAAATTTCACATCGCTCAAACTGGAAGAAATTTCAAGACTCGTTTTGGAGAGCATACATAAAACCAAAATAAGAGTGCTTTCGATAGATATTTGGATGAAGAAAAACATGCAGCAGGAAACACAAAGGATAATATGAAAGTGTTGCTTAGGGCACCGAAGGGGCAATTACTGAAAATACTCGAGAAAATTTATGTACACAGAAAACGGCAACCGGAATTACTGCTGAATGAACAGAATGAGTATAACCTGAATACTTGTTTTGATGTATTCAGAAATCTGCTAGTTTAAGCAGCGTTGAGCGCCTCAACAGGTCAACATGCCGTCGTATGCGCCGGCCAGCAGCGGCGAGGTGACTTGTTCGGCCACAGGAAAACGAGGACTTCATACAGAGAAGCCACGAGGCGGCGCATTGAGATCCCACTTCGGAAGTATTATGGACTACCGACTTCTTAAGTAATAGTCACCATCTCATTAATTACCTGACACTAACGGTTATGGTTTAACTCTATTGTCATGCTGGAATGGTTCTATTTATAGAAGTGATTTTATATTTAAATTTTTATAGTGGCCTTTACACAGTTGTGTGCTTTACTTTGCCAGGCTAGAAGCTTCCCTTATTACTACCTGCAACTTTTATCTGGATGTTAAGTAAAAATAAAATTCCACAAACTGCTTGTCAGTATATGTTTCGTTGTCAGACGCTCATTTTTCCATGTGAAGTAATTTTAATTAATGACTATGCATACTGTTTTTAACTATTAAATTCGCAACGTTGGTTACTCATGTACCCTAGCTATAGTGCCCCCTGTTAGCTTCAGTTATTTATATAAATACCAGACACATCCATGTTATCACCAGCTCTCACTAGGTACAAACACATATAATGTGATGTTGATACATCAGAATATGGTATGGTATGTGAAGCTGGTATGCATGGCTGTTAATCATGTAAATGTTTTATTTTCCTTATGTATCACCATGCCTGCTATAGATGTTGCTAACTGAACTTGTTAGAAAGAGGTTTGAAGGTGGCAGTAGCTGAAATCGGCAGTAGTGAAGTGTAAAAGTTTTCTGATCAAAGCGGACCACTAAAATAAAATGTTATATTTGTTTTTTATCTTGAAAAATTATATCACACCAGAAATTTATGGCATTCCCAATGTTTTCGTAAATATTTGAGGTCTAATATATAGCCGCCGCTGTGGCCGAGCAGTTCTAGGCGCTTCAGTCTGGAACCGCGCGACCGCTAAGGTTGCAGGTTCGAATCCAGCCTCGGGCATGGATGTTTGTGATGTCCTTAGGTTAGTTAGGTTTCAGTAGTTCTATGTTCTAGGGGATTGATAATCTCTGATGTTAAGTCCCATAGTGCTCAGAGCCATTTGAACCATTTTTTTCTAATATATATTAAACTCTCAGTATCAATATGAAATAGCTTAATATGGTTTGTGGGAAATGTCATTAACATGTTGATCTACTAACAGTCCATAAGATTAGTCTTTGAAAGGTCTAAAATTGCCACTCTTAATGCTACTGGCTTATCAAACAAGATATTACATATATTTATTTTAATAACAATAATGTTTTCATTAAATACAACACTCTTTTTAAAGTTTGGTTTAGCAACTGATGCAGTAACACCATACTGTATCGTTCCATAACGTTACAAGTTTAACTTTTAGAATTTTTCGTACATTCTGCATAGTTGCTGCCTAGCGTGCTGTTATTCATAAATCTGAAATATATTCTAAAAGTCGCTATTAGCATTAATACCTTTCTATGCATTAATCTCAATGTATTGTTTCATCCATGAGCATATATAAACAATGAAATGTCTTAGTACCAATGTATGACGCAAACACGTAGATTTCTGCAGTGAGTAACATAAAGTACAAATTAATTTGTTTTCACGCCAAATTTGAGACTGTCAGACGGTGATACTATTTTGCAGGATATAGAGGCAAATTACAATGACAGATATGAATACTCTCAGGTTGCTCTAGATTAACATCTAAAATGTATCCTGTGTCACAATCATCTAATACTCTTTTCGCATCAAATAGTTCTACACTTTCTGAAAAAATCCATAGAAAATTCCAGACTGCCCAGCTCTAAAGGCTATTAACAACAACGTACATAATATAGGACCTGTCACTGTTATTATCATAAATAGCCATGAGCATCTAGTTTGCAATATTATGGTTACATGAACCATGAACAATACTATCGTTAATGCCTCTTTCAATATACGTACTGAAGTGTTTCAGTGACTGTAATAAATATTGTAATTCTGTCTGTTAGTTACCATTTGATCAACCCATGACGGTCAGTCTAGTGAGATGTAGGAACATCGTGGGAATACAGTCGTCAAAATAAATGTTGCTGTTGGTTTATCGTCAAACTTTCACTGTCTACACTGGACGTAATACTGTAGATAACGAGACTGGTTTCATTCTACCAAATATCGTCACAAGAAATCGAAATAATGAAGATAAATACATTTTCGCTTCATAAACACAAAAAGACCTTACAAAACATTCCACTGCAGACTACATTTCCTTCTCTGTTACCTTTTTTTCATGACACATTCCCTTATTAACCAAGTTTCCCTTCTTTTAACTGGAGACACCTTTGAATGCAGTTAGGTATACTCCTTACCATACTGCCTAGATAAGCCTGTGTGACTATGGGATATTCTCCATTCGTCCACAGCAGCCACAATGTGGTATCAGGTGGGACAGAACGGCTGCTAACCGCTCGTCGTAGCATGGCCCGTGAATTTTCAATGCAGTTGAGGTCTGAAGAATATGAGGACCATAATATCCGACTGTTTGTATGCTCCATTAGGAAGGTTTTGATAAGAATGTGTATTGTCGTAAATCAGAGTGAATCCCGCTCCAATATGTTCACCAAAGGGAGCCTCAATGTGTGAAATGGTGTTGTCCGTATACTTCATACCATCGATCTTCCCATGTCTTCGGACAAGGGGTGTTGTGCAGCTATACATGACTCCTCTCCAAAACAAAATTTAACTGCCTTGATAAGGATGACAGTCTACGATACAGTTGGGTTATAAACGTTTTCCTCGTTTCCTCCACGCACAAACTTCAGAATAGTCAGGGTGGAGACATATCGGTGCCATCAGAAAAGAGCTTTGCTGCCTAGCCTCCTAAGAGTTGTTTCGTGCCCATACGAGAAGGGTCTCTCTCGGAACCCAGTAGAGGAGGAGCCATGAAAGGTCTTCTGGCACATAATCCCTACACATGAAGCCCACTTAACGTCATTTGTGTTGACATCTGCACTCTTGTAGATGTTTGGAATTATCTCCATAGGGGTCGGATTGTGTTTAGGGCCTTACTTACTCTTGTACATAGATATATATCCTGCTCGTCCGCTCTCTTTCTTCTGCGGCCACTATTGTAGCGATCCTCAACTGGTCCTATCGCTAAGAACTTGTTCCCGATCCTAGAGACGTTATGTTGACTCACAGCGGCATTCACAGCGATTTCTGCATCTCTCGTTCATTGTACTATTGGAAAGACTACACTGAGTCTCTGATACATTATTGTTATCCATGCCATCCTGAGCAACACAGTTCTCGTAACGATACACAGCAAAAGTATTGCCATGTTTACAGGTGACGCGGCTGCCATACACTACATGTACCACTCCCCCACCCTAGAATAACAACAAACCAATGTATTGATATCGTAACTTTTTTCTGGATCAGTAATTTCAGTTGCAATGTTTCTACAAGATGTAGCATTTATTTGAGCACTGTAGTTCAGGATAGCTGGCATTAGATTAGCTGGGATGACAGGCAACCATTCCCATACGACTGGATCGTAGGTATTCTTATAGAATGCCCGGTCTGTTGAATGGAATTCTTCTTCTTCGAGGTTTCTACGGTTTCCAGCAGTGCTAGATGTTCCCTCCATTCAGAAGCAATATCATTAGTGCAGCAATAACGGAGGTTTCAGCCAAGGCTGCTCTGTTCGGCCAAAGAATCCCTTGAAATGCAGTCGGCGTCTTTGTGCTTGCATCCATTTTTTGTGCTACTGTGACATCACATTCATCAAGCAACTGAACCCATCTCATCAGTAGAATAATGGATACTTCAGGATATTCATCTAGAACAGAGAATGGTGGCTGTCACAATGGTCAATGGTTTGACAAATAAATACGGAAAGACAACCGTATGTTTCACAGTTGTATAGCAGCTCATCTCAGATTTTAAGATTACTTTGGAAGCATAAGCTATTACCTTTCCAGCACGTTCCTGAATTTGCAGTAGACCTGCATCCATACGATAACTGACCGTAACTGACAGTGTCAAAGAGAGGTTCTGTTTCAGCTTTCTCGTCATTCAATGTTAGATCTTTAGATGTTACTGCCTACAGAAAGACAGGGAGAGATCTCTCTTGCACCTCGATTCAGGAACATCTGGCGTCTCCATGCATTAGTTCTGACAACGGACATGCCTTGGTACAGATGTCCATTAGAATCGCCAACAGCAGAAGCATGTACCGAAAAAACTTCATACATCATCAATGTGCCAAGAAGTCAGAAAATCTATGACTTCTCTTATTTTCTTTGGATCTGGACGGACTTCATTTCCATTTACTAGAAGCACCAACATTTTTATATCCTGGGTGGTGAAGATGAAACTTTTTGGGCTCAGGTCGTCGCCTGCTGCCTAAACGCACTTCAGTGCAGTTGTTAGCAGCTTAGCTGCTCTTCATATGTTTTGAAAAAACGACAGTGGCAACAGATAGCGAAAATACATCGCCCGTTTAGAACGCTGAAGCTGATTGTCTTTCATTATCTTGGAAGCGGCTGGAGCATTAAACACTCGAAACGACATTACTTTCAACTCAAAGAGACCTCTGGAGTTATGAATGCAGTTTCTTTTTTTTTAAGTCAGCGTCGTCAGTCTCGATTTAACATTAGCCTGCCTGCATACCTTTAATTCAGATATTCTGTGCTCCTTTGAAGTAGTCTATGATGTCGTCAGTGGGTGACAATGGATCTTTGTTATTTTGTTCTGTCGTCGGTAGTAGTATCAGAAACGTTGTGTGCCGTCCTTCTTCAACGCTATGACCATATGGGAAGATCAAGGACTCTCTGAAGGTTCAGTGATGTCACCTTACAGCATCTTCTCTACTTACCATCGGAACATTCGTTGTTCGGCAAGTCACACCCTGTACGCCTGCTGACTAATTTGTGGATAGTCCCCACCGTTGATACGATGTTTACCATTGACCGCTTGGCCCGATTCTCTTCTTTGGATCTGAAAGCATTCAGAAACTTGTGTAGTGCGGCTGACACTTGCTGACACGATATAGTTCCTTGGTGAGGCCAGAACTTACTGGAAATTTCGTAGTAGATTTCCCCGCCAACCCCCCCTCCCCCCACACACACCTTCTAGAGTGCCAATCCCTGTTTTTTTGCGTGTGGTGGTAAACTCTGACCATTTGATTGTATACACGCTGCGGTTATTATATTGGTGTTTTTGTGTCGTCATGGGTTTATGCTTTAATGTGTGTGCAATGCGAGCTTCCTTCCGATATTCTATGGCTACATTGGCTGGAAAAAAAATGTGGCATTTCTTCCTGATACTAACCCTTTGCAAGACAAAGTGAAAAATTTCTTATTAACTTTTACTTTCTTACTTCCATTTCTCTCAGTAATTTTGTTTCTTACTTTTTAAAACATAGATGTAACATCTTTGTCTTACATTCGTTTACTGTTGCTATGTCCTGCAGCCTACCAAAATCATAATAACCTTTGCTATCTCTGATATGCGACGACGAACTTTCTCTGAGGACATTACGACTAACTTATCAAGCGAATCCTCTTTGATCCCAAGGGAGGATTTCTCTAACTTTAAAAAGTCCCATGCGCACACTACACGTACTCCACTGCCCTAGTAGCCACTTCCTGCGTGTAGTGCACGCCTGACCTATTAGGTGAACGCTACAATAATGTAGCCGATACGGCAGGTCGAGAAATTCGCAATTGATACCGTCGCACGGTCGTCTGAGGCCTCGATTTAGACCTTCCACTCTGCTCGAAAACAGAAGACTGCGTTAAGCTCTGGGTACGATGCTACAAATAGCTTAGACTGCACCCTGCGTGGAATGCTAGTTGCCTTCACCAAAGCCATCTGCGGAAAGAAGCCGAGGACGCCCTCAGAACCCAAGCAGCAGACTTCATTCGCGCCATGTGCCACTAGACGCAGCCGGTGGCAACCAGTACTCTCGATAACTGCCGGCACGACCTCTTCCACATCACGGAAGAGACCCCCGGCAAACATAGGGAGCGCGCACTGGTATTCTTTCACGACTTGCCCTGAAAGTCTCCATCACCCGCCTAACATTGGAGCTCCCAAAGTCAAGCATATCCACCCTACCCACTTGTCCGGACTGGCAGGAAAATCGGCGGCTGGCCGAACAGGAGAGGCTTCCCCGTGCAGGCTCAGAGTTGTCATCAACACTGGATAGCACTTCGTACCTGTTACTAAGGTGTAGGGAGCCAGCATCGTGACCTGCACCCTTTTTCACCTTCAGTTCCGTGACACGCGACCCCACCATTGTCTGCTACCGACTCTCGAGTGGGGCCAGACTGGTCAGATGTTGCGTATCAGAAGATGCAGCGACACTGAGGTCACCAAGGGATTCCAAGTCTCGTTCCCAGCTCCACGATGTCGCCGCAGATTTGAACTTTAGTTGGTAGCATGTCGACGGTAAGCAACGCTGCTTCCAGCTGTTTACGGACAACAGCGAATTCTCCTTGTGCCCACTCACAACAAGCACAGTCCCTAGTCATGTCGTAGTGTGTAAAGGTAGAATGTAAGATCTCAAATGGCACCACTGAGTTTGGAATACATGCAAAATATAACGAGGAGAATGCAAAAACAATAATAACAGCTCTGTAGTTTTCTCACTAAACACTGAGACGGCAACTTCTTAAACAGAAAAAAATTGATGTATCCACAGTTACCTGTTACTAGAAACACTGCTTAACCGAAAGCTACTGCACGAGATAAGAATGCAAGCTAGAATGCACTGATCTACACTATATCTTGTATATCAGCACAAGAATTAAACTCAGTGGTGTGACGTGGTATTCTGGCAGCAGGAAAATTACCCAAGGAAGCCACCTTACACAAGGATATGCATCAAGATTTACGAAAAAACAAAAACTTACAGTAATTTGCTAACCACTATCATACACAGCAAAATACGCAGGTATAGTTCATTTATGGCGGAAGCACTTGGGGAAAAAAGCTTAACTAAATTACTGTTTACCAGACAACTGCTTCTCTGCTACCGCTGCTTGTGCGTCTGCTCGGATAGACGTCTGCAGGTACTCTGATTGTGGGAAACCTGTAGTCAACGATCACCCGTTTCAAACTGAGTCACGTAATGGGTGACGTTATGGTCTGATGGCGGGAAAATTACACTAGGAAGCTGCCTTACACAAGCATATTCACCAAGATTTACCCAAAAATGAAAACTTGCACTAATTTGCTGACCACTATTCTAAACAGTGAAATACGCATGTGAAGTTCTCTTCCTTGCAGAAGCACGTGAAAAATAAAGACACTAAACTAAAGTTATCCTACATACCTTCCATTGTATGTATAACATGTTAGTTTGTAGATTCCTGATCTCTGATAGAAAGTTGGTTTCCTTCTACTGCTTTTAAGAAATATATTTGACTGTATTGTTGATTTGGTGAGCTGGATTCGTAGCTTGTTTTCTAAAAGTATTAGATGTTTTCTGTGTTTATCTGTAGTTGTTTGAGTAACCATCTCTTCTGTCCGTATCACTCTGTGTTGTTTCTGTCATTGTGCCTTGTTTTATTGGTAATAGCTGTGTGTTAATTGCGGTGATATTGGGTAATTCAATGTCTAATGCATTATTGTACCTCTTGTGGCTTTTCGGGGTGTGTCGAATATGTGTTAGTTGTTCCAAGTGTTTATAATAATTTATGAACTTCCAGCATTCTGGAATAGTTGTGGGTCATCAACATCCAGATAGAGTGAAATAAATAAATACACTAGATGCTTCACAAATAATAACTGCAGGTACCAATATTCAAATATATTCTGTCCAGAAATTAACTAATCTGAGGTCTCCCTATAAAAAATTTAAGCTGAAACTAAATAACGATATAATTAATATGTATTTTCTTTTAACGCTGGTTTTTGTGGTTGTTATTTTGCACTGTAGTGACAGACGTGTAAAGAAAAGTTTCAAAACGACGGAATACCTCTGAAAAGTAGACCTTTTCAATGCACACCACCTGTTGGTAACTGAAGCGATCGACTTCCTGAGAAATTATTTCAAAGTGCCTGTCATCCTGATTTTCCCATGTTCGTTTTCTCGAAGGCGCCCTTCGGTGAAAATTATTGATAATTCCGTTATTGTTATTTGCGTAAATAATGGTTGTAAATTTGTATAAAGTATTAGTTGTTTCTACGGTTACACGATTTTCCTAAGAGTTGTATTGATTATGTTTCCGTTTCCCGGCTCATAATAGTATCAACATCGTGGAACTTATTAGACATGGATTATGCCTTGGTATTATAGCAACTTTATATCACCGGCGCCTGGTCCGTAACCCTTTACCTTCGAGTGTAATAATCATAAGGACTGATGCTGCAGCTAACAAAAGCACTTCCAATCATAAAAAAATAGAACGCTTCTACTGGTTCCACAAAACTACAAGTTGTTATTAATAAAGTTTTCTGTTGACATTCATGACGTGTGCTCTGAAACTCACGTATTACATACGTGCTAATCAATTCGTATTCGGTCATTTCTACTTGATTATACTCTGATGTTAATGTTTGACCTTGTAAAGCAAAGACTATACAGAAAGGAGTACTATTCGTTATGGGTCACACATTTCCTGGGCGGAATGAGAGCGAAGGTCCTTGCTTCCACTTAGTTCGCTGTTAGAATCCTCGTGATTTATCACCGCTGCTCATCTGCAGGAAATTAGGTACGTTAAGTACACCAGAGCTGCAGCTGCGGAACGAAGGGAAAATCAAATTTTCAGCAGATTTACTGAGTAAAGAAAAACGCTGTTCATGTAGTTTTATATGTGCTGGATTAAAACTGCCGTGATAATAAATGAAAAGGATATGAAAGCATTGTGCGAAAAAGGGCAATTAAAATGTTCTGGTCGTGCATGTTGATAAGAACATTAATCAAACTTTATAGGCGCTCTTAGCTGCAGAAGTAATTTTTACATTCTACGTGGTTCATAATTTTGTGATAAAAATATCTTAAACTATGCGTACGTTCTATACATCCATCCTTTGGCATTACGCAGAACTATTTCTGACTAATTCTACAGTAAAGCACAAACTGTATGAGCTATGTATACCTGGCGCTCTTACAAAGGGGAAAGTTTTTTCTGAACAACTCCTTTTGCTTCATAGACCAGTTTTTGAGTCAATAATACAATGGTGGCAATTAAATATGCAATACTACAAAGGATTTAGGCAACAAACGTCAAACTGACATGAAGGAATTACATGTCTGGAACTGTAATGGTTTCGTCTTTTAGAATATTTAAACTATCAAATTCTGACGGTAATTTTACGTAAACATATAACTCACAACCGTCCGAAAACAACATTTACCAATTTTAAAGCGGTCAGAGAGTATACGAAAGTTACTGTAAAAGTCGTGTTCACACTTATTAAACAAAAGCCAAAAAGAATATAAAATATAGACAGAATGAATATTTTTGTAAAAGTAAGCCAAACAAACACTAAAGTTAGTCAAATATAATTACATAACCAAGTGATTTACCTGCAACTTCGGGAGTGCTACAGTATGACGTGTTAAATAACGTAAACATAAATTACACATATTGAACAGCTGTCAGATCTAAAATTCCCTCTGTATTTATAACTAGCACCAATGAGAAATAGGCTACTTTATTATAATTAGTCGGACCCTGAAACGTAAGGACGGACTACATGGAAGTACGTAAAATTATCCAACAACTCAGCACAGACATTGTTCGAAGCACGTCCTCTGAAAGACATATAAGTCTAAGTATAATGGCAAACAGAATAAAGAGGTACAGTTTGCAAACAGGAGAATTGAAATAGTCCGGCAAATAATGATAACTGGGTTTTTTTACATCCAGTTACTACAGAAGCATTTTCCTTTAAAGAAAAGAATAGTTAGTAAAGATAATTACAAAATCATATTACATTAAAAATAATTTGAACTCTTTTGCTTTTCTTTACAGAGTGAGAGCTTTATGCTATAGATAGGGGGAAGTTGAATAAAACGTATTTGGCCGTCAGTTGGACTAGTGACGCCTGCAACGTCTGCTGTAGCAGAATATTATCAAAAGATCTTTCACAAAACCTAAGGGAATTCTGGTCATATGTGAAAGCTATTGGCGGTACCAGAATTAGGGTCCAGACGCTCATGGATGAAAGTGGAATTTAAACTGAGGACAGCAAAGCAAAATCTCATGTGCTAAACTCCGTTTTCAAATGTTATTTTACAAAAGAAAATTGAGAGGGGTTGCCCATTTTAATCCTCGCGCCACTGCAAAAATGAGTGATAAAGATATTAGTTTGATTGGAGTTGAGAACCAACTGAAACTGCTAATGTTGTACAAAGCTATAGGGCTCGATGCGATCCCTAACAGATTTTATATCAAATTCACGGCTAAATTAGCTCCCCTTTTAAACAAAATCTATTATATAACGTACATTAATGTGGGACGAATGTGTTTTTCCGATATTGCAGTAAGGCACTTTAAAAATTTTACCTTTTACATGGAATTCCGACTGAAAACGGAACTCGGTTGATTGTGGGCAGGTCTCAGTGGTCGGCCCACATGAGCTAGAATATCCAAGCATTGTATGTTCATTGACGGCACTCTAGAAAATAACCCTCCCCCTCCCACTTTCCTCAGTCAGTAAAAAGTCAGTTTGGTTCTTTGACATTAATATTTTATCCTCTAAATATCAATTTCGGTAGTAACTAATTAGCTCCCATTAACATCTGCTTATTCAGGAAATGGAATGATACCCTAATAAAGCAAGTTATTAAGAATTCTGGTGCCTGTGAGCCTTTTTTCAGTATTTCCCTTGCTTTTTCTGAAACCACCTTCTTGCGTAAGCTCATGATTCCTTCCCCATTTTAACTGAACCATCGCTCACAAATGTCTTGCACATTCCCGAGCGCCATGATTATTACTACATACAGGGTGACAATTATTGGACTATATGACAAAAATATAAATTATTTACAAACTACAGCCTGCACAAACTTCGTTCAACATGTAAAGGTCGCTACATATATTCGGATTTAGATTATGACCTGTTCGATATGCCTGTCATTATTGGCGAAGATGCGGCACAGACGAATGGCGAAATTCTGCATGACCCGCTGAAGTGTCGGAAGATCGATGCTGTCGATGACCTCCTAAATGGCTGTTTTCAGCTCAGAAATGGTTTTCAGGCTATTTCTGTACACCTCATCTTCAATGTAGCCACACAAAAAGGTGTTACATGTGTTCAGATCCGGAAAATAAGGTGGCCAATCCATATCTATCCCAATGACCTCTGGGTACCCCAGAGCCAGAATGCGGTCCCCAAAGTGCTCCTCCGCGAAATCAAACTCTGTCTTACTTCGATGAGCCGAGCTCCGTCTTGCATGAAACTCAACTTCCCGAAATCAGGGTCACTTTGGATAATAGGGACGAAATCATTTTCCAAAACATTGACGTACAGTTAGTCACCCTGCCATGAAGGAATATCGCACCGATTATTCCTTGACTGGACACTGCACACCATACAGTCACCCGTTGAGGGTGAAGAGACTTCTCGATCGCGAAATTCTGATTAACAGTCCCTCAAATACGCAGTCCCTCAAATACGCAAATTTTGCTTCTTAACTAACCCATCCAAATGAAAGTCGGCTTCGTCGCTAAACCAAACCGTGCATGCGCTTACTAATTCCCGTCATGCTTCACGGCCAACCGAGCAGTTAGCACATACTAACACAAACCTTTCAGAAGTTGTGATGATTTTATTTCATATAGTTCAATTTCTTTCACCCTGTATTAAGTGCTTTTTCGGCATTTTTAGGTAAGTATTCGTGCTGAAGACAAATGGTAAATGCAGCAAGGTAATCAACACAGACTACAATTCAGCTGTCACAGAAGGTTCAGGGAGGTCCACTTTCTTGTGTTCACAGACTAGTGTCATTGTATTTAAATAAGCTACAGAGTAGTCTCAGATTACAACATCTGCATGGACATATGCGTTGACCAGATGACCCTCTATAAGACGACGTCCATTACACTAAGAGTCCGTTATCTTTAATCTCCCATAATTTCACTTAATACTCTTGTAATACCATATACAGGAGCCCCAGTGGTTCCTGGTCGGGATGGATAAGGAAGTGGGAGAGTGAAACATCGAAATGAAATAGGAGGTTTGGGAGATAAAAATGGGTCTACATTCTGCAGTTAGGAGTACAGCTGGGATGTGCATTATCAAGGATGTCGGCGTCCGAAACATATTGAAATGAAAAAGTATGCGTGCGCTGGAGTCGGTCATTCAGGAAGGCTACGGTTGACAGTCTGGAAACTATTAGGACAGGGAGGGAACGGGAAAGATATTCTACCGAGCCAGTGGTCGAAATTAGAGAGAACGCCTCTCGATCTACTCGCTGAACGCGCCAATACATCCGTCTTCCCTCACCCCATTGGTTGCTCAAATACGGCGCAGCAGAAACTCACATTAAGCAGATTATCCTGAAAGACATTACTGGTTTGCGGAGGTATTGCCCCAATCTGGCACGTAGTCTGAGAGAGCAAGTAACGAAATACAACAAGGTTTTTATTTTTTACTTTTAGTAAAATATCCATCCCCCTTAGACTGGTGATGGATATCACTACTCAGTAATCGTTCTCCTCTGAGACCCATAAGTCTGTTTTTCGTTGCCCTTCCGAGGGTTAACTGTTGTTGTTGTTGTTGTTGTGGTCTTCAGTCCTGAGACTGGTTTGATGCAGCTCTCCATGCTACTCTATCCTGTGCAAGATTCTTCATCTCCCAGTACCTACTGCAACCTACATCCTTCTGAATCTGCTTAGTGTATTGATCTCTTGGTCTCCCTCTACGATTTTTACCCTCCACGCTGCCCTCCAATGCTAAATTTGTGATCCCTTGATGCCTCAAAACATGTTAACTGTTTAACTGTTATCGCCACATATAGTCAGATGCGTTGTCGCTAAGGCTCGCTGCAAGTAGTCCGAAGTTTTCCTAAGAGTAGGTAGAACAGTGAAGATGACTTAGCATTTCAATTGGGAGGCTTCTGCCAGGATCTCTTTCTCATTTGGTTTACATTAACATGGTTATCTTTAGATTAGCATTGTCAGCATTAACTTCCAAATAGCTTTCACATTCGGGGCCTGCTTAACATAAGTATTGTCTTTCTTCATCACTTATTTGTTATTCCTTCTTATCTTGAGAAGAGTAACTCTTACCGCTGAGAAGAGTAATCGGCATTTTGTGTGTTATTTATGTATCAAACACGAAATGTTTTGTGGGGCTTAAAATTTCATATGTGTGACTTCCTTTTAGGTCCTGTAATTTTATAGAATGCTACCGCAGTATGCTTCACAATTTAGCCATTTCTTTTTCTACTAGTGGAACTTCAGGTGCTTCTCTTCCATGTTGCATTAGTGGTAAGGACATTTTTCTCCTTTCGAATTGGAAAACTGTATACATTTTGGAAAAGTAGGATTTACTGGATTTGTGGGGGTGCAGTTAGTTTCATCTATATTTGTCCTATGTGGTGTCATTGTGTAACAAACTCGAAACTACAGGACGGATCTAGGACGGATCTAAGGCAAAGACGGTGATTGTTGGGTTACCAGTATTCTGTAGTGTGCTTTTATTTACTTTTTATCAGTAATGAATTTTCGTGACTGTGAGCACAATGAGTGCATTTAGACCCTGGATTTTCTTGTTTTCTTGCCGTTATCAATTTGTGGAAGTAGACCTTTGTAAGTAACTTTTCTCTGCTGAGTTTTTTGAAAGTAGTGTGTAATTTCATTTCTCAATGAAAACTGACTTTCAATAGTGTAAGATATTCTGTAAGAATTCTTGAGATAATTAGCCATATAGACAGCAGAGCTTTACTTTGTTAATTATAACACAGATATATGGTGAGAAAATAATGGTACTGAAATTTTGTGATCTCTCTAATCTTTCCTCTAGGATGTCTCAAGCTTTACTTTGTGGAACATTTCACTGTAAATGCTTCTACCGATCCCTTGAGTCATTACCTGCTAGGTGGATTTTCCTTGCGGTACTGCAGCGGAGTCAGTGACTGGTTGACTAGAAATATCTTGTCAATTGTCATTTCCTTGCGTTCTGTCAGTGGTATTGCCACATAACGTACACAGAACCTCTGGTAGACTTAGATAAGTTTTGAGAAAGAAAACTCTTCCTTTTCCAAGTCAGTTGTGACTTTTCGCCACATTGAAGTGTGTAATCGATTTCCGTTGTTTTGTAGTTGCTTAAGACATTTTGCTAGCGACATTTAATAATTCTGGCTTACTTTGAAGAACTTTGAGAGATTGTGGACTTTGATAAAAACTATGATGATCAGTTTTAGGGATGGTATTCGTTGGTCCTGAGCATTAACTCTCCCGATTTGTTTCCATCTTACATTGTGTAATACATGCTGTTTATGAATGTGATAGTGAGCTTAGTGTAATTTACTATCGTAATATACATTGTGTTAGGATTTAACTGATTGAAATTCTATTCTTTTATAACGATACCATTGTTCGCTTGGTCCGAAATGTTTTTATTATGTCAGTTAACGTTGTAAAAGAACGGTGAATCTTTTCGTTGTTTTATCGTTTAGGTAATACATATTTACTGGAAAATCAACAATATAAGGATAAGATAGACTGCTACTCACTGTAAAGATGACACTTTGAGTTGCAGATAGGCGCAACGAACTGACACTTACATACTAGCTTTCGGCCAAAGTCTACGTCAGAAAAGGAAACACACACATTCATTCACGCCAGCTAGCTCATCCCACACATCTCCAGCAGGTCGAATTGGAAGCCTTGTGTCTGTACACCAGTAAAGTCATATGGTGACATGTATTGTTGGGAGTTTCTTGGATTGTAACTCATTCAAATGCACTGACGATGGATGTTTAAAGTTGAACTCTGGATATACAAGAATAATCAGTTGGATTGCGACAGATTTCTATATTCCTATCCTTCCTTGCGGTACCACGTTTCAGCCAGTCTGTCTGCAAGTCGACCGATCTTACTATACTGACCAAACAGGCCAGCGCGCACACACACACACACACACACACACACACACACACACACACATCATCGCCTTCACGTACGTCATCAGTGGAGGGTCACATCAGCGTCTGGTACGGGTGCGTGCGCACGCGTGGACGGTGGCGCCGCCGCCCCTGTGGCCTCAGCAAAATTGCCTCTGCGTACGAGGGGGACCCCCGTGATGATAGCAACGCACCACTCTGTCGTTACAGTGTCCATTAAGGGGTTGGCGTTCATTCGTTCGCAGTTAGCAGCCATTAGCCGGTGGAAGGTCCTTACGCTACAACCACTAATCTCACTGTTCCTCTCAGGAAAGGCGCGGACGGTGTAGAAACAAGGGAGGCACTACGCACAACAACTGAAGTGCTACTGTACAACTCTGTAAGTTCTTAGGTAATCAATGGAGTAATGCGAGGTGACTCAGCGGTTTCCCATGTAACTCATGGTGGGAAAAGTTCCCTAAATCTTCTTCGTCACCATCATCTTCGTTTTTCTTCCAGTCTTCTGTTCATTGTTCTCTTGCGTACAATCCGTGGTCAATCTTGCAACAACTTCTTGTCAACGAGTAGTCGTAATAGTTATTGGAATACGTCTCTCAATGTCCCCCCCCCCCCCCCAACAGTGTTTACGTAAGTAGTGTGAAACATTCAATATTTTAAAATGCCTCTTCCAAGTAATACTGAGATTATTTTCTCGTGAGCGGAATTAATACAAATGGAATATAGAAATTAACGTTGGCCGATGCTAGAGTTATTATAAGGTTCGTTTGAGTAAAATGCAGTAGATGAGGTTGCTAATGATTTTGTTTTTTCAAGAAACAGTTAACAGGTTCTCTGAAAATTGACTCTCCCTCAATAATGAGATAAATTACTGCATCCAGTTCTGAACAAAAAAATCGAGAGTCACATCAATTGTTTATGTAGCATATGAACAGGAGTCAGCAAACAGGATAGAATGCTGCAATTTTTTGGTGTACGTATTGATGAAAAGTTGAATTGGAAGAAGCGTATTACTGAACTTCTCAGAGAATTAGATTCAGCTACTTCTTCCTCATATAAATGCCAGTCTTAGAAAACAAAAGAATCAACCTGACATATTGTATGCTGCGTATTTCCAGTCAGTAATGTCGTATGGTACAATTTAAAGCCCTAACTCACCAATTAGAAGGAAGTATTGTCTGAAAAAACAAAAACGATTAGCAAGAAGAGCATGTGATGGTGACCAGAGATCGTCATGTATGTACCCACTCAAGGAGCTAGGCTTTATCACTGCACCACCACAATACATTTACTAGCCGAATAAATTTGTTATAAATAAATAATTCATCACAATTTGAGAAGTGTGATGTCAGTACCTACTACACTAGTGGAAACCATTAAGCTATCATGACTCATAAATTTTTATCATTTGTCTAACAGAAGAATTTATCGTAAGTAACAAAGCAAGTTTTATGTATGTATAAAGTGTAGTTGCATGACTAAAAACTAGTGTTCATTAATGTTATCACTAGCTATGTACACATATCCTGTAAACTGACTCGTTCCCCATCATTTCGATGGAAATATATTTCAAATGATATATCGAATATGTATTTTTTTTCTCTCGATTAGGCATTAAACCTAAAATTCATCAATAAAACGAACAAGATTTTAGTGTGCTGTTCAGTCAATATAGAGTTCCTGCGTTGTATATACACAAGATGTGACGTAAATTGTGTTCCAGATTCTCATGGCCAGACCGATACCTCAAGGTGAAGAACTAATAATCTACAACTTACGTTTAATTTCTTATAGGTATTAGAAACATATACCTGATAGCAACAATCTAAACTCACTGTATCTATTCGAAATGAGGGCCATCAATGTCAATGCATACGTTACTTCATATCAATGGGTGGTAGACACAATACAAAGCTTCGTGTGAAATTATTATGGTCCTTTGGTTCACACATTGTTTACGAAATTTGTATATTTGCTGTTTCACCACTGATCTGGTTGTTCTGATCTTAGGACTGTCTGTTTCACAAGAAAGTAGATATCGTTCACTACTGAATCTTTTACCACAGTACAGTATCATCTTTTACTCTACCGTAACAGTAACCTTAGGAAGCTATCTTAATTTGAGCAAGAACATTCTGCCGGCCGTTGTGTCTGACCGGTTCTATGCACTTCAGTCCGGAACCACGCGGCTGCAACGGTCGCAGGTTCGAATCCTGCCTCGGGCATCGATGTGTGTGATGTACTTAGTTTAGTTAGGTTTAAGTAGTTCTAAGTCTAGTGGACTGATGACCTCAGATGTTAAGTCCCGCCCGCATCTCGTGGTCGTGCGGTAGCGTTCTCGCTTCCCACGCCCGGGTTCCCGGGTTCGATTCCCGGCGGGGTCAGGGATTTTCTCTGCCTCGTGATGGCTGGGTGTTGTGTGCTGTCCTTAGGTTAGTTAGGTTTAAGTAGTTCTAAGTTCTAGGGGACTTATGACCACAGCAGTTGAGTCCCATAGTGCTCAGAGCCATTTTTTTGTTAAGTCCCATAGTGCTTAAAGCCATTTGAACCATTTGAAGAAATTTCTGTGCTTGGAGCACAGCATTGTATGGTAGTGAAACATGGACTGTGTTAAAACCGGAAAGGAAGAGAATCGAATTATTTGAGACGTGGTGCTGCAGAAGAATGTTGAAAATTAGGTGGACTGATAAGGTAAGGAATGAGGTGGTTCTTCACAGAATTGGCGACGAAAGGAATACGTGGACAACACTGACGAGAAGAAGGGACAACATGATAGGAGATGTGTTGAACGTCAGGGAATAACTCCTATGGCACTATAAGGAGCTTTAGAGGCTGAAAACTGTACAGTAAGACAGAGATTGGAATGCATGTAGCAAATAATTGAGGGCGTATGCTGCAGGTGCTGTTCTTAGATGGAAAGGTTGGCATGGTTGAGGAATTTTTGGCGAGCCGCATCCAACCAGTCAGAAAACTAAAAGAAATGGCTTGCATCTTCGTTCTAAGTATATCGGACCTCTTTCACCACCCTGGAAACATCGGCACGAGTGAAAGTGATTTGTTACTGTTTTTTTTTTTTACATACAATTCCTCCATCCCACAGTGGATTATTGCAGGGCTCATCCCATTCACCTGCAATAAACGGTTTACAGCACGATACTCTACTTTAGCAATAGGCAGAACCAGTTTGTTTTGCATCTTCTAACGGCATAGTAAGGTACTGTTGTGTTTTGATTTTATGTGTACGAGGAAGGCAGACATATATCAGCAGAGAAACAAAAAATTAATTGCATATTTTTTCCGAGCTGATAACTGAAGCTTCGTAACCATCCCTCTTCCAGAAAACCTACGAGTAATAACAGATACCTACACGCCACCACCCATCATGACACAAAACAAAATGTTTCACCCTGCACATGGTAACTAAGACGGCATACCGAGTTAGTAATGCTATACACTTGCAGTAGAAACTGCAGAAACAGCGATCGACGTTCAGAGCCATTGGCTTTGCAAAAAAACAGTACATAACGTAAAGGTAACACTAAATAAAGCTACACGGGAGAATATGTCAGACCAAAAGCACTTTGCCCACGATATTATGAGCAAAATGTTCTCTGGGGAGTGAGGATCATGCAGGTCTAACGAAGCAGAAATAAAAAGTCATGATGTGCTAGGCACCACGAAAGATGTTATGGACACATTTTGCAGTCAGTTTTCATACACACCACTGAATGTACCTGCGAAATTATATCATTGTATGACACATACACTGCTGGCCACCGTAAATGCAACACCCTGAAGGAAGCATCCGAATCAAGTGAAATTCATACCATTGGTTTGCAGCGATGAGATATGCAACTGATTAGAATTTCAGCGCAGACGCACATCACGTGCGCCTGTGGCGCCACCTCATAGCGCCATTTAAGGCTTGGCGATTTCGACGAGTGTACGTTGTTTCACAAGACGATCAGTTATGCCTCGTAGACAACAGCGAACGTCGTTTGATCAAGTATCCGAGTTCGACAGAGGAAGGATAGTGGCTTACAGAGATTGTGGATTATCATACAGAGAAATCTCTAGTCGTGTTGGACGAAAACCAAACAACTGTAATGCGGATATGTGACCGTTGGATGCAGGAGGGTACGACGGACCGACGTGGTCGATCGCATTCACCTCGGTGCACCACTGCACGTGCTGATAGGCAAATTGTGCGCATGGCAGTGACGAATCGCTCAGTGACATCCCGATCCATAGCACAGCACATTGCGTCTGTAACGCATCATCCAGTGTCTGCGCGTACCATTCGACGCCGTTTACAGCAGAGTGGTCTGTCCGCAAGACGTCCATTGCTTCGTCTACCATTGACACAGAACCACAGACGTCTCCATCGCCAATGGTGTGATGACAGACGGATGTGGACGGCAGAATTGAATGACGTTGTCTTTACTGACGAGGCACGCTTCTGTCTGCAGCACCATGATGGTCGGATTCGAGTGTGGAGATACCGTGGATAGAGGATGCTGGACAGCTGCATTATGCACCGCCACACTGGTGTTGCACCGGGTATTATGGTATGGGGCGGTATTGGATATTACTCTCGCACGCCTCTAGTACGCATTGCCGGTACTTTAAATAGCCGGCGCTACATATCCGAGGTGCTGAAGCCAGTTGTCCTTCCTTACCTTCAGGGCTCGGCCACAGCCATATTTCAACAGGATAATGCGCGACCACACGTGGCACGCATTGTCCAAAGTGCTTCCCTGGCCGGCTCACTCTCCGGATCTTTCGCCGATAGAAAACATGTGGTCCGTGGTTGCTCAACGAGTGACCCAGATTACATCCCCAGCTGCCACACCAGATGATCTTTGGCAACGTGTGGAAGCTGCTTGGGCTTCTGTACCCCAGGAACACATCCAACGTCTCTTTGACTCAATGCCGAGACGTGTGGCAGCGGTGATCTCCAACAATGGCGGCTACTCTGGCTACTGATTCTGGCAGGAACCACATGTCACAGACGTCTGTAAACCTAATCATTTGATACTTGGTCAACATGTTATCTACAAAATAAATTTTGTTTTGCTACCTCTTGTCTTTCTTGGTGTTGCATTTACGGTGGCCAGCAGTATAGTTAAGGAAATGCCACATCGAAAACACCGAGATGCATAACAAACTGCCGTATCATGCATGATTTTTTAAATTTATTACGTATTTGCTGCTAATTCTATTCACAGCACGTTCGCAGACATCCGCTGAATGTAGCACACATAGTTCAGGATATATGTCACAAAAATGGAACTGCGTGAAAATGAAGCTGCAGGGCGAAGTTCTCTAGAATAGCTCTGAGCACTATGCGACTTAACTTCTGAGGTCATCAGTCGCCTAGAACTAATTAAACCTAACTAACCTAAGGACAACACACACATCCATGCCCGAGGCAGGATTCAAACCTGCGACCGTAGCGGTCGCTCGGCTCCACACTGTAGCGCCTAGAACCGCACGAAGTTCTCTAGAAACATAGATGAATTGTGTGTTCTAAATGTGTGATATATTTTAAATATGGATGAAATACAGGATGGAGCAAATAAAAGTGACGAGTACGGGTGGATACGATTGAAGGAGGAAAGTATCTACAATTACTTCCAACAGGATGGAGCTACTACCCACAAAGACGGCCGACACTTGGAGCACTTTTATACTCTCCCCACGCCTGGCATAGTTGTTAGCAGAGATCAGTCTGGTCGCCGCCCTGGTTGGACACTCAGCTTACCTGATCTTTCAGTATAGGATTACTTTGTGCGGGGAGCCCCCAAGTGTAAGGTTTATCGCAACAGCCCTCATAGTGTTCAAGAAATGCAGCAGAACTTTATGGTGAGACTGTAGCAATTCCAGCAATCCAGCTTCGATCCATCTGCAGCAAGTTGTTGAAAAGGATCCACAAGTGCCAAGATATGAATGGTGGTCACTTTCAACATCTGCTATAGTCAGGTTAGTTACTGCCTTTCCTCCGCTGTGTCACGTTGTACCCTGGAACTTTGTCCTCTGGGCCACTTTTATTTGCCCCACCCTGTATACGTCACACGTGCAAAGGCCGGCAAAGTTGCGGGTACCAACCTTATGCTAATTATCTGGATCGATTTCGACCAAACTTCGTAGGCATGTTACTTACCATCTAGAAAGAAATACCGTAGGGATGTCCAGTTTGCTTGAGAATGATAAAGCGGTGATGGAAAGACAAGGGAGGGGACGAGATGGACGGACAGAGAGGTGGTGGAGCAGATGGACAGAGAGAAGGAGCAGGTGGTCAGGGAAGGGGGAGGAAGAAATGGACAGGAAAAGGGGGACTGCTTGAAGATTGAAATAAGCAGTGCCCGGGTATTCAGCTAGTATTATACACTGGTGAGACGTGGCGTCCTAACAATACACGCCTACTGGAACGCAAAAGACACTTGAAGCTCGGACAACAAAGAGGTCAGCTGTGGCCGAAGACCGTAATTAGGAGTCAAAACTACAAAATTTCATAAAAACCTTCGCTCTCACTGACACCCGTTTACATTTAAGGAGAAGGTACGACAGGCGGTTAAAACTGTGTAGTAGAATGCCAAAACGGACTGAGGTGATGGACACAGTCTTCCACTCAGCCAACAGTAGCTGGCCTGCGCGATGACATCGTTCACAGAAGTGCCCCGTCAGGCACAATTAGTAAAAATAGAGGCCAAAAACATGTAACGGACTGAGTGAATTGTCTCGGGTTAAACCCGGCACAGCCGGAGTAAAATACTACGGACTACCTCGCTGGTATGTTATCACGCTTTATAACAGTGTCTTCACTTCCTGTTACGCTTTGATCAAGTGAAGCGAAAACAGCAGCAGAACATGCATGTATCTCATTGTAATCTGACAAACAGTACTTTTCTGGACTTTCGCGGTTAAGTTATACGGGCCCTGACTCCAAGGCTAATGCAGACAGCAATTTACATATAAAAAAGTAATGAAACATGTATAGATAAAAAGTGAGTTTACATCTGTGGAAGCAATGACAGCCATAGCGAAGGGCCCATGTGTTTGCCACCCACGTACTCCCAGGCTTCTTCCATTTACCTCTCTATACGCCTCCCGTGACCAACTCGAGGTTTTTACGACCTCACATGTTTTGAGGCCTGAGAGTATCTTTCAGTTTATCTTTATTATCTCCAGCGTCAGACGCAGCGGAGTAGATGTACTTCCAAACGGTTTCGAGGTCGGAGGAGGGAAATTGTAGCATCACTTCCCAGAGAGGTGGCTACCAGCATCATCTGACCCTTAGTTAGCGTATGAATTCGGCTGGGCAACCATCTGCCTGTGTCGGAAGAACGGGATACTATAGCAATATTTCTCCCTAGGAACTCATTGTACGGCTGTCTTTGTAAAAGAATCTAGGGGCCAAAGGCCCCTTCAATCAGATCTCCAGGAGGGGATTAAAGGTAATCAGAAAGAAGAAAATCAAATGGCTTCGATATTGGACGAGAAGAGATTGTTTAACTAATGGATACTACGGATTGAACAGTGAACAGAAGAAGAAGAAAAAGAAGACGTAGAAGATACCAGATGGGAGTATAAGGATAGAGAAAAAGTATGAGAAGCGAAGAGCGTAGCAAATGACTGGACTGCATAAAGAGCTACATGGGAAAACCTTCCCTAACGCCAAACACTGATTATAGCGATGATGACATCTGAGATATCTGGGGGTATGGTCGCCTTACACAGCTTACATGTTTCAAATTTCTTTCTAAATGAACATTCATTATGAATATCTCTGATAACACAGTTTCTGAAGAAAAATAGAAATAATAAGCTCTGAACGTGAGAAACGGCGCGACATGGTAAAATAATTAGAATATTTAACCATATAACACTGGAAAGGAAATATGTAACAGCTGAATACTGAATACACTGCCCTAACCAAACTGACCTACATAAATAATTCGTGCCCTAAACAATGAAAACACAAAACAGAAATATTTACTTCAAAGAGACTACATGTCTTATTTGTATGATGAATGTGTTTAAATCTCATGGTCATCGCCTTCTTTAATAAGTCCAATAGATACTGACAAGTCTCTTATAATACATTATTGGGCATTATAATTCCTGCACTAAGAAGAAATGCAGATGATGAACGCGTTTTCATTGGACAAATATATTATACTAGAACTGACATGCGATTACATTTCCATGCAATTTGGATGCATAGATCCTGAGAAATCAGTACCCAGAATACCAACCTCTAGCCGTAATAACGGCCTTGATACGCCTGGGCATTGGGTCAAACAGAGGTCGGATGGCGTGTACAGGTACAGCTGCCCATGCAGCTTCAACACGATACCACAGTTCATCAAGAGTAGTGTCTGGCGTATTGTGACGAGCCAGTTGCTCGGCCACCATTGACAAGACGTTTTCAGTTGGTGAGAGATCTGGAGAATGAGCTGGCCAGGGCAGCAGTCAAACATTTTCTGTATCCAGAAAGGCCCGTACAGGACCTGCAACATGCGGTCGTGCATTATCCTGCTGAAATGTAGGGTTTCGCAGGGATTGAAAGAAGGGTAGAGCCACGGGTTGTAACACATCTGAAATGTAACGTCCACTGTTCAAAGAAAGTGCAGTCAATGCGAACAAGAGGTGACCGAGACGTGTAACCAATGGCACCCCATACCATCACGCCGGGTGGTACGCCAGTATGGCGATGACGAATGCACGCTTCCAATGTGCGTTCACCGCGATGTCGCCAAACACGGATGCGACCATCATGATGCTATAAACAGAACCTGGATTCATTCGAAAAAATGACGCTTTGCCATTCGTGCACCCAGGTTCGTCGTTGAGTACACCATCGCAGGCGCTCCTGTCTGTGACGCAGCGTCAAGGGTAACCGCAGCCATGGTCTTTGAGCTGATAGTCCATGCTTCTGCAAACGTCGTCGAACTGTTCGTGCAGATGGTTGTTGTCTTGCAAACGTCCCCATCTTTTGACTCAGGGATCGAGACGTGGCTGTACGGTCCGTTACAGCCATGCGGATAAGATGCCTGTCATCTCGACTGCTACCGATACGAGGCCGTTGGGATCCAGCCACGGCGTTCCGTACTACCCTCCTGAACTCACCGATTCCATATTCTGCTAACAGTCATTGGATCTCGACCAACGCGAGCAGCAATATCACGATACGATAAACCGCAATCGCGATAGGCTACAATCCGACCTTTATCAAAGTCGTAAACGTGATGGTACGCATTTCTCCTCCTTACACGAGGCATCACAACAACGTTTCACCAGGCAACGCCGGTCAACTGCTGTTTGTGTATGAGAAATCGGTTGGAAACGTTCCTCATGTCAGCACGTTGTAGGTGTCACACCCGGCGCCAATCTTGTGTGAGTGCTCTGAAGAGCTACTCATTTGTACATCACAGCATCTTCTTCCGGTCGGTTAAATTTTGCGGCTGTAGCACGTCATGTTCGTGGTGTAGCAATTTTAATGGCCAGTACTGTAATTTATGAAATAGCATGACATCAAATATGTTGTACTTTCCTTGCCTCTTCCTGGTATCTAGTGTTTCCAGGCTGTAATAATCGGATGGGAAATGTTTCCTCGTAAAGAAACTGCATTTAATTTTCAGTTTATTAGAAACATAGTGGCTTCTCACAAAGTGTTTTGTGCCACAAAGTATGTCTTCTGAGTCATATTCTTCTCTTGTCCTCCTGTTTGGTTCTGATACTTTCTCTGCGTTTCTGATGACTATATCAATCATGTCATGTTCCTCGAGGCCATTACAGGGGACATTTTAGTGTCCATCTAATTTGTCACTAGTTTCCGTGTGAATACTTGACTTAATGCTGTCGGCCAGTCTAGCGCGTTATTTAACAATTCCTGAAAAGCACGGATGGTCCCGGCGAAGGTTCGAGTCCTCCCTCGGGCTTGGGTGTGTATGTTTGTCCTTAGGATAATTTTGGTTAAGTAGTGTGTACGCTTAGGGACTGATGACCTTAGCAGTTAAGTCCCATAAGATTTCACACGCATTTGAACATTTCTTTTTCTGAAAAGCATCAAGTAAGTCTGGAAACCGTAGCGACATGGCATTGATAGCAATACAGGAGACCAACTTTTTCCCAATCCGCTCATGTTTAGCAACGACTTTAAAAGATGAATTGTCCTCCAAATAGTAGTACTGAAAATCGCTAATAAGTTTACCTCTGCGCCACGTGTGCCGCGCTTGCTGTGTTGGATGCGGTCGCGTAGCTTCCTCAGACAGAAGCTTCCTGTGGTTTCCGCTGCTAATTATGTTCGCTGGCACTAACACTCGCGGCATACGGCTGGCTGCTCGTCGCCCTTTAACTGTGTTAAGCGGGTTTAATTTCGTTGGAGGCGAAAAGGACCAAATTAAAACTGGCTTTGCTCCGCAAATTGGTAATTAACACTCCCTGTTACTGTCTCTATTGTTGTGCCAGCCTCCAGCCCCATATTAAACTAAAAATTCACATCAGACTCTCAGCATTCTGTATTTGTGTAATCTGTAAGCTGTACAAAAATTAAATACATACAATATGCGGACACATCCGGTATTCATGTGGGTGGGAGATTATTTTAGAACTAGGAATTCTGTACACACTCCATATGATGATGATTTTGAAAATTAATCGTAAAAATTGAGTGAGAGTAGAATTTTCATGATCGTTAGCAGCATTATCCACTGACGGATCAAAGCCTTCTCCAAACTTTTCCATGAACTTTTCCATGAAACTTGGTCTTCAGCTATACCAATCCCATGTTCCTTTTGCGCGTTTTGCTTCATATGACCACTTTGCTTCAGGCAATAATTCTGGTGTTTCCTTTTATTTCAGAATCCAGCAAGAAACTCTACTGGTTCATCTACCACTCACTTCTCCATTTCTCCAATCTCTATGCGATGCAAGTTACGCTATTCACTCCAGTCTGAATCCTGATCGCTCAGTCTCTTCTCCGTCTGTCCTCGTAATGCTTAACAAGCGCCTCACCATTTCTCGCTGGGTGAGCCATAGTTGATGGATACCTGTCATCTTAAAAGTCCAGTCGAAACTGGTACTTGCATTGACCGCAACAATCCCCTCCCAAACACGACCGAATCTTAATTTAGAAAACCCTACTTAATTTCCTAAAAAAATGTTTTCTTTACTTTTCTCTATATATAATATCTACCGTTTTTGTAACTTTTACTTTCGCGTGAGTAAAATTCAAATGATATGACTTTATTTCTCATCGAATAGTACATGAAATCGTTGCCTGACGGTAGGTATTAAAGTTTCTATAGTGGCTAACACTCTTACTACCCTCTTTCATTAAATGCTTGCTGTTGATAATAATTAGGGACAGCTCGAATATCTATTGAATCAATTAATTACTCAAATCCTGAATTGATCAACTTAGCACAATGTATAATGCAATGGGAGGGTGCAAACAACCACAGGAGGTATATGAATGAAAGTATTTGCACCATTGTCTGACGCAGTTACTAACCGTAGGGCCTTATGATCTAATTGATGACTGATTCTAGATTATTTAAGGGGAAGAAATAATCAGGACTGCGTTATCAGGTAGAGACAGTTTATTGAAATAATGAACGTGAACAATGATGTTGATTCTCATTAAAGACGCAGTTTTTGTGGGACTTCGAGCAAATGTCAGTGTAGAATAAAGCATATATAATATATTTCACGCTCAACTGGAGCTGAACATCTAGACCTAAGCGTTCTCGTACGTCATTATGCACGAGGTTGGGAGGGAGGTTATGTTGCTTCTGGAACGAAGGTAGTTTTCACTCATAACTTCCATACTTATGCCATCCATACACTTGTTACTGGCTATTGTCTCTGAAAGTGAGCCAAACAACACGGCTGCTGGGACAGTGGATAGATTTGGAGGGAATAACCAATGCGTAACTTCAAGACATCATAAATAGTGTGCAATAAGATGTCAGGAAGACAAAAATATGAATAATAAAATACTTACAAATTATCGGTACATCCTAGCAAGTCGTTGACGTTTTGCCGACTTGAAATTCTATAAGACCGATCATTGTGCAACGACTGTTCAGTCAACACCTTTTGGGTGACTGGAAGTCAATGCCAGAAATATATACTCACCAGATCGAATCGATCTTCAATTTATACCGAAATTTGACATGCAACACATACTAAGCCTTTTATTAAATTATACAAGAACGTCCTCTATTCGTTGACTATTTAGCCAGCGCCTTTATGGGTGATTCGACGTCAACGGCACAAATATGTTCTCATCGTGTTGAGTCGTTCCTGGATTAATAGGAAATTTCCACATCCATCAGAGGCAAATCCTATCGTTACTATCTTAGCAGATAGTTCTTTCTCAGCAGTTATGCTCACGTAGGAGTGAGAAACAGACCGACAGAGAAAAATAAATAAAATCAAAAAATTAATCAGCACCCACGAATACTTAAATATTTGACACCGTTCACGCGATTTAATCCTAACTTGAAATCAATACGTGAAATTACCTACTCCGTGTGACCAAATAGCTGACTGATACATAATGGGTGAGGCCTACATAACAAAGAAAAGACGTTAAATGTTCTTCAAAAATGTTAGCGAAACTAAATAAACGCACGTGGAGTGAAAAATAAATGCAACATACATGAAAAACCTGTATACTGAAGGCACCCCGGGATTAACTTTACGCTACTGGATCTGAAATGTCCAAAAGTTCGTTAGAAACCTGAACATAACTGAATTCACTTGAAAAATAAGTAAAAAAGGTGGTTGCAACATAACCTTGTTATGATGGTGCTGAAACATAAAGGATTAGTTATTTTAATTACAATATACCTCATATTCTTACCTATACCAAACTGCCTGATGGGGGATTTGCACAGAGTCTGTCTGTCGTGCCCGGCCCATTCGTCTAACATAGGGTGCCTAAGAAGCTGTTTTCTCGGATAGTTAGACAAGAAGTCAAGCAAATCTTATTAATGGAGTTTATTACACTAAATTAAAATGACAATA
The DNA here is from genome assembly GCF_023898315.1 of Schistocerca nitens. Classification (NCBI taxonomy): domain Eukaryota; kingdom Metazoa; phylum Arthropoda; class Insecta; order Orthoptera; family Acrididae; genus Schistocerca; species Schistocerca nitens. The sequence continues at coordinate 312,872,248 of NC_064621.1, read as the reverse complement.
CTAAACTTTGCGTTTGCACAAATATGGGTCGCAAGGAATTGGTGACACGCAAATAATCAATGTCTTTCGATGTATACAATTCTCATGCAAGCAAATAACGGTTCACAAGTGACGGTCAAAGCGTTTATATCACGGCTCGTCTTCCACTGTGTGGCCGTGGCTAGCTAGCTGGAGCAGCGCTTATATTCTCTACTCATTGGGATCGCTCCTGTCTTGGTGTCGTCCTAGTCAGCGTGCTGTTTGCTGACGTCATCTTACAGTCTCTTCTGCTGTAACGTTTCAGGCGCTTGATGGTACGCCGGAACATCCCCCCCCCCCCCCCACAAAAAAAAAAAGCGGACCGTCGTAGTGTAGGGAGCACGACAACGGCGGTGGAGGCCGGAGGGTGGACGTTGCGCTGGACCGGAAGCTGTGGCTGTAGGAGACGTGAGGCTTCCGGTCGTACCCTGCCATCTGGCCTTCGCTCTGGCGGAAACGTCCTCCGGAAAACGGCCAGAAGGGTAGGCGTCCACCTCTGGAGGCCAACAACCAGATGTGTAAGGCGTCGGCTGCTGCGGTGTGGGCGGGTCCAGCTCTATCGATAGGACGAGAGGAGACGGAGGGGGCGAAGAGTCCGTCTCCATGGGGTCGTCCCACAGTGTCGTGATGACACCCTCTGGCGGCTGCTGTGGCCGCGCTGCCCTCGGAATCCGTGAATCTGGGGGAAGAGACACAGAACGATCACCATGCAAGTGACAGTGGCGAAGTTGATTGTGATGTCGGCGCTGCAAGCGGTCTGGACCTGACAGGAGACACATGCAAGCGCCAAGTCGACCGACGATCTCACCTCGCGCCCACCATCTGCTGCTGCTAAAAGCCCTGTAAAAGACAATATCATGCGGCACGAAGCGAAACTTGCCGCCTCCCTTCGGCGCAAAATACTGAGGAGGGTGGAGCAGGTGGAGCAGTGTCTGAAGCAATTCTGCCGGCAATGGTCCATCTCGTGGGTGCGAACGATAGGAGGCGAGAAACAGTTGCAATGCTTCAAAGCTGATGGGTGCGGGGGAGAAGTTTGACCATCTGCTTCCGCCATTTGGCTGTGGATGGAACGGTGCACTAGTTAGATGCTGTATATCATTGCACTCACAGAATGTTTCAGATTCATTTGATGTGAACTGAGTGCCGTTGTCGGACACTATATAACTTCAGGTAAACCTTCGAGGCAAAAAATAGAGGACAACATCTGAATTTTGCTACGCGATGTTGTCGAGTTCATTGGCGCAGTAAAAGGAAACTTGCTATACAGTCAACCACAATCAACCAACGAGTGTTCCAAAAGGGTCCCGCAAAGTCAATGTGCACACGTTGCCATGGTGATTGGCACTTAACGCCAAGCAGAGAAGTTTTGTGACGGAGAGGACTGACGTTCAGCACATGCGTAACATTGTGACGTCATCTGTTCCATTTGGGTGTCCACACCCAGCCAAGTACAGTTTCGGCGCGCTAACTGTTTCGAAAGAACAATCCGCAAGTGTCCTTGGTGAAATAACTGCAACACTTCTTTTTGCAAAGCTTTAGGGATCAACACACGTGACTGTCCGCTGTCATTTTGAACAATAATCACGCCTTTCTGTATAGCGAGGCTATGCCGACGTGCAAAGTATCGGCACACTACAGAGTTCTCTATGCTATGAAAGGAACGAGGCCAAGATGTGCGAATGTATGTTAGCAAGATGGTCTCATCTGAATCAGCTTTCGTGGCCTGTATAATTGTCCTACAGTTCAGCGGAAGAGATTGAAACATTTCAGAATCCTGAGCATCGATGTGACAACAAGATGCAGCGGAAGCGTTGAAGTCTGTATCAAGGCCCATCGGAAGACGTGAAAGGGCGTCTACATTACCATGTTGAGCTGTCGGGCGATCCACAATCTCCTACTGGTATTGAGACAACAACAAAGACCCTCTTTGTAATTTTGGGCAGTTCGTACAGGAACCGGTTTCGTCGCATGAAACAAGCTCTACAGAGGCTTGTGATCCGTTACTAAATAGAATTTTCTGCCACACAAATAGTGTTGGAATTTCGTGACACCATACACAATAGCCAAAGGCTCTTTCTCAATTTGTGAATAGTTACACTCAACTTTGAACAACACTTTTAATGCGAAAGCAATAGGCCTATCTTTATCACCAATTCTGCGCGAAAGCACTGCACCGATTCCGTAAGAGGAAGCGTCAACTTGCAGTGCAACTGGTTTGTCAGGATCAAAGTGAACTAAGCATCGATCAATGGGCAAACCATCATAAAGTTTTTGAAAAGCTACTTGGCACTCATCTGTTCAAACAAAGTGGACATTCTCGCGATGCAAGCGATGCAACGGAGCTGCGATTTCTGCAGCATTCAATATGAACCGAATATAATCGTTCATTTACCCTAAAACTGTCTGCAATTCTGTAACATTGCAAGGAACTGGCAGATCTCGAATAAAAAATGCCACTGAAGAGGATGTACACCTTGACTGTTTATTACATTACTAAGATACTGCAAGTCGGGTTTAAAGACATCACACTTTTCCAGTCTATACTTTAGTCCTGTATCAGATAACACACGAAACAATGAACACAAATTTGCAATATCTTCTTCAGGTGTACGATCCGCTACGACAATACCGTCCAAATAGTTTGAACAGTTTGGCACTTGGGCAGTTAGCTGTTCCAAATACCTATGGGATATGGCAGGTGCGGAAGCACTGCTAAAAGGCAAACTCAAATATTTACCTAGCCCAAATGAGTATTTACTACACACACTTTTTGATATTCTTCATCGAGCGGTATTTGAAGATAAGCCTCGCGCCAATCAATTTTTTGAAAAGTAGCGAGCAGCGCCTAATATGTACGTGAGATCCTCTGGGCGTGGCAATGGATAAGTATCAATCACACTTTGTGGGTTGACCGTAGACTTAAAGTGAACACAGAGGCGAGTGCGATCTCAAGATTTGGGGAGCAAAACCAGTGGACTTGCATACTGAATAGCTTGTATGGGCGCAATAGCTCCGCTATTTTGCAATTCCTAGTTCAGGAGCGAATTGGTCCCGTAATGCAATGGGAACCCTTCTGACCGGGCAAAATTTCGGCTGAGCATTGTCTTTCAAAGTAACATGTGCAACAAAATTGTTATCCATGCCTAAACCTTCAGAAAAGAGGTCCGGAAATTCTTTTAGCAAGCTAGTTACACTGTCTGTTGCATGGAATGCATACACTGACAATACATTGTCCTGAACGTTAAAGCCAAACAAATCAAATGAGTCAAGACCAAATATGTTCGCGCAGCCGCGTGATTGTAGCAACGTAAAAGTCACTGTTCGAGTATGCGAGAATACATGGCAGGAAAGTACATTTTCCGAGAACGGGAATGTCTTGTCCATTATAAGCCGTCAGTTGCATGCTAGTTTTAGACAGGCGTAAGGAGCCTAACAGTTAATATGTGTGACGATTTAGCAATGTAACAGAGGCAACCGTGTCCAACTAAAACTTTATACAACAATTAAACAATTTTTTCAGCCTTCAGTTGCAAGGTAATTTTATTCGTTTACCTAGGTTTCGATTCCAGTAATGGAATCTTCTTCAGAACCTATAAATTAAACCACATACAGACATATGTTACTACTACAATGCATTATCAGTCTAATGTTGAATATTAAAGAAATTGGGATACTTACAAAAATTAAATTATTTTGTGAGCCAAACTCTGGCCATGTCACAGATTAAAATTAACATTAACGACGCATAATCATAAGATTATGCGTCGTTAATGTTAATTTTAATCTGTGACATGGCCAGAGTTTGGCTCACAAAATAATTTAATTTTTGTAAGTATCCCAATTTCTTTAATATTCAACATTAGACTGATAATGCATTGTAGTAGTAACATATGTCTGTATGTGGTTTAATTTATAGGTTCTGAAGAAGATTCCATTACTGGAATCGAAACCTAGGTAAACGAATAAAATTACCTTGCAACTGAAGGCTGAAAAAATTGTTTAATTGTTGTACATTTCACAGTTGCTGACACGCTGCAATATGTTAAAGATTTGTAAAAAACTTTATACGTTTTCCGCAAAGAAACAATTGAACAAAAAGTTTGTTGGACTGGCGTATCACTGAAGAAACTGCATACTTGCTAGTTTTGCGAATGCCTTTTGCAGACTTTGAATATACTGCATTAATGACAAGGGCCTTGTGACTAGACTTTTGTGAGTGGGCCGAATTCTTATGTTTGTCGGAACACCGTCGATCCTCTGGGCCATTCGAGAACCGAGGGACAAAAATGTCGATGTAAGAATTAACGGTCTCCCAGCTCATCGCTGAGGTTGAGAGGAGGAGGCCACAACCGCTGTTGAACTTAAGGAATTGCAAAATAGCGGAGCTATTGCACCCATACAATCTAGTCAATGGGCCAGTTCACTGGTGCATCTCTGACTGTTCACCCCAAGAATTAGGATGGCACGAGCGGTTTTAGGCGATTCAGTCTGGAACCGCTACGGTCGCAGATTCGAATCCTGCTTCGGCCATGGATGTGTGTGATGTCCTTAGGTTAGTTAGGTTTAGGTTATTTCTAAGTTCTAGTGGACTGATGACCTCAGATGTTAAGTCCCATAGTGCTCAGAGCCATTTGAACCATTTAGGATGGCACCCTAGCTTAGTTAAAGTATGAATTTTTTGCACTGTAGCTGCTCAGTTTACGAAACCAGAAGACTAACTCGGTCCATAACAGAGAGCAACATAAAAGGAATCGTAAAATAATGCACGACACAGAGTAAATAAATAGAGGCTCTCGGTACTTGGACAAAAGTAAAGATAACTAAAATGTCATTCATAATAAAGATTTGATGGTAACTTGAGGCAAAATAATGTGATGTAACAACAGTTCCTGCCCCATATTTCTTTTCCTGTAGATCTGATCATTGTTTTCAAATGGTTAGATACAACAATTTATTCGCAGGATCTACAAAGTCATTGTTAATTTTCTTTTCGGTACATTAGTAATTGTAGTTGTTGCTGCTGCTGCTGTTGTGTTTTTGTGACCTTTAATCTGAGTATTACATGCAATTCACCATGTTAGTCTCTCCTGTGCCGCTGTCTTCTACCCTGCAACATTACCACAACCTAAATATATTATATCTCATGATTCAGGAGGTACAGGATGGGCTGTGGTGACTCCTCCACCTGGTAGACAAGCCCCCACAACGTATTGTGACGATGTTGAGACTATTGCTTTCACCGAAAGTGTCCCGACCTTGTTAGTTCGGATACAGCGATGGGAAGCGGTGTAGCCTCTTTGGTCAAGAAGTGTTCTCCTGGTTGAGCGAAGTCCACTACATTAAACATTTGTGGTCGAGCACTGTGATCTGTCAGATGGAAACCCACATGCTCCAAGCCACGAGATGAAACGTTGTCAGGTAATGCATCTAATGAGCCACCGAGCCTACAGAGCAGCTTCTGGTAACCAATGATACACAGTCTGTGGTGAAACGCGTGACCAATAAGATGCCGTGAAGCTAGTTAGTTCAGAAGTTGTACCGGAGCTGGGTGTATGAGGCTAGGTAGCTAACCTAGTTTGTAACAGATAGCAGCTCTAGCTAAGGACCCAGTCACACCCCATGTAAATCAGATGTGTTTGCTTTGTTATCCGGAATTAACTACGATCCTAATCACGCAAAACGCATAGAACACACAGTAGAGCCTCTGTATTTATAACATTAGCAAACATATACTGCTGCTATAAGCAGTCTTCTACGGGTCACGTATTTCCATGTTTTCTCGTCACAGTTTGGTATAATTTCACAGTTACGTATCGAAGCATTATATTTCACTGGATCTCAGAGATCAGGTCACTTTGTGAAATGCGTGTATGAGGCGTAATTCAGAAAAGAATGGAACTCACGTAATAGCCGTGAATAGCGTATAAAGCATGCTTACAAAGGGACTCATTTTTTTGTTCTTTTACATCTGCGCGCGACACAATATTTTACAATATTCAGGAAATCTCTGTATCCCCTATATGCAGAAGCTTAGAAGCTTATTTGTGTCGAAAATCACACATAAACTAGTACAAGTTATCTGTAGTTGTTTTGAGAGTGTGCTATTTGCATGTGGTGCACCAAGTTCTAATCTGTGGGACCGACTAGTGAACTGATTGCTAAGTGCTGCCTTTCTTTAAGTCACGTTAGACTGCACTCACAATTTAAACATGAATCTAATTACAACGAGACCTGTGCTCCCTAAACACTTAGTTCAATAATGACACTAAATTCATATACAGATGTGACTCAAAAATATTTTTTCTTCTTGTTCCTCATTGAACTCCGTACTCGTAGACGTTTATTAAGTTAGTCATGTGTGAAACTGCGGAGCAGTGAACCCACTGGAGAGCTGAACTTGAAATGAACTGTATCTGGTATTCAACACAGTGGATTGTGACTATCGTGAAATGGAAGTCACGCGCAGTGGCATGTTTCTACACTCCTGGAAATTGAAATAAGAACACCGTGAATTCATTGTCCCAGGAAGGGGAAACTTTATTGACACATTCCTGGGGTCAGATACATCACATGATCACACTGACAGAACCACAGGCACATAGACACAGGCAACAGAGCATGCACAATGTCGGCACTAGTACAGTGTATATCCACCTTTCGCAGCAATGCAGGCTGCTATTCTCCCATGGAGACGATCGTAGAGATGCTGGATGTAGTCCTGTGGAACGGCTTGCCATGCCATTTCCACCTGGCGCCTCAGTTGGACCAGCGTTCGTGCTGGACGTGCAGACCGCGTGAGACGACGCTTCATCCAGTCCCAAACATGCTCAATGGGGGACAGATCCGGAGATCTTGCTGGCCAGGGTAGTTGACTTACACCTTCTAGAGCACGTTGGGTGGCACGGGATACATGCGGACGTGCATTGTCCTGTTGGAACAGCAAGTTCCCTTGCCGGTCTAGGAATGGTAGAACGATGGGTTCGATGACGGTTTGGATGTACCGTGCACTATTCAGTGTCCCCTCGACGATCACCAGTGGTGTACGGCCAGTGTAGGAGATCGCTCCCCACACCATGATGCCGGGTGTTGGCCCTGTGTGCCTCGGTCGTATGCAGTCCTGATTGTGGCGCTCACCTGCACGGCGCCAAACACGCATACGACCATCATTGGCACCAAGGCAGAAGCGACTCTCATCGCTGAAGACGACACGTCTCCATGCGACCCTCCATTCACGCCTGTCGCGACACCAATGGAGGCGGGCTGCACGATGTTGGGGCGTGAGCGGAAGACGGCCTAACGGTGTGCGGGACCGTAGCCCAGCTTCATGGAGACGGTTGCGAATGGTCCTCGCCGATACCCCAGGAGCAACAGTGTCCCTAATTTGCTGGGAAGTGGCGGTGCGGTCCCCTACGGCACTGCGTAGGATCCTACGGTCTTGGCGTGCATCCGTGCGTCGCTGCGGTCCGGTCCAAGGTCGACGGGCACGTGCACCTTCCGCCGACCACTGGCGACAACATCGATGTACTGTGGAGACCTCACGCCCCACGTGTTGAGCAATTCGGCGGTACGTCCACCCGGCCTCCCGCATGCCCACTATACGCCCGTCTGTCCGTCAACTGCACATACGGTTCACGTCCACGCTGTCGCGGCATGCTACCAGTGTTAAAGACTGCGATGGAGCTCCGTATGCCACGGCAAACTGGCTGACTCTGACGGCGGCGGTGCACAAATGCTGCGCAGCTAGCGCCATTCGACGGCCAACACCGCGGTTCCTGGTGTGTCCGCTGTGCCGTGCGTGTGATCATTGCTTGTACAGCCCTCTCGCAGTGTCCGGAGCAAGTATGGTGGGTCTGACACACCGGTGTCAATGTGTTCTTTTTTCCATTTCCAGGAGTGTATTTACGAATGATCGTTAGTAGATTTGAGCAAGAACCGTGAAAATTCGGCACGACATTCCACTAATGGATATGAGCTATAGCTTTAATCCTGGCTTCACTACTTTTGAAGCAAGATATTCTGAAAATGGAACATAAGAAAACCAATTCGGCAATCATTCTTGAAGTGAAATAACATAGGTAAAGTTACGTAAGTCTCTCCTCTGTAACTGAGACAGTAAATACTTGCAGCTACTGTACAATAATGAAACTGCACCTACTCGATCGATACAGATTACCATTATGCAGGTATCACGCTTGTTAGCCTAATTACCTACTCGCTCCGTCTGCTTCATTCAGCGGACAGTAGAAATGTGTTTTCTTATTTCTCACTGCACTGAACGGTGCGAAAGAAAGCGGACGAGTGAAACTGCTTCTACGTCATGTAACTCGCAAACTTTAATGCATTTTGGCCAAGTGGTGCAAACGGCAGTAGCGAGATTCTCCAGCGCTCTAAAGGAAATCTCTTACACGAAAAGAAACTCTGTCAGGGAGAGAGAGAGTGAAAGAAAGAGAGAGAGAGAGAGAGAGAGAGAAACATAAAGTGCTCGATATCAATGCTGCTCGCTGCCAAGTTTGTTGTCTGCTATATGGCAGACGTCAAAATTGTACATCTGTTGCGACGAAAGTTTCAGAAACAGACACTACTTTTCATTCCAACCGAAAACGCGAGAGACGGATAGAGCAAGTCAAAACTGCATGTGAAAGATATCAGTTGTTTTCCATGTCAGTTAGGTTGTATGCGACTAGATAGGATCTGTATTCTTCCTCGATTCCTTAGACACTGTAACCTCAGTGCCCCCTAAGTCAAATACTTATCATGATGCCATAACTGTAAAAGTCGATCTATTACGTCAAGCTTCAAGGCTCTACCTTTGAACAACACTTAATACTCTCCATCTAATTTCCCATTTCATTCATACAACTCTGTAAGAAATTAGCACTAATATCTCATTCAAAACAGGATTAGAGCTTTACACTTTATAATCGACGTAGTTTCTCTCTCTCGTCATATGCCAGTTGGCTTTCAGCTGTTCAACAGCGAAGCGGTATTGGTGGCTTACTGTTAACGCTATTCGAGCTTTCCTCATACCTACCTATTTTTGTTTTCTATTTCCACCAGTTGTTTCTTGCTCTGCTCCTAACAACTTCTTTTCCATATGTGATACCTCTTCTACTATAATCATAGTTCCTGTACGAGGAAATTACCTAAGATTAAAAGACGGACGTTTCTGAAATATCATATGTTCTTTACTACATCTTTGTTATTATATCATTATTATAATTAATATTACTTTAATATTACGTATTATTCATGTTTTACATGTACAGTAATATACAGCTTCCTATGGATGTCTGATAGCTCATTGGCCGATAATGGTAATATCTTAGTCTTAAGATTTGAATCATATTAGTCAGTCCGCACGCTTCAGAGGGAAAACGGCGGCGGAGGAGAAAAAAAAATAATAAAAAATTGAGTTTTATGAGGGCAATAGTTGAAAAGTACAGTACAACAGAAATTGTGATCACTGCATCTCTGTATCGCCGTGATGAATACATGGAATTTGGCATATTAACATTTAACGACAGCCGGAAGACAGTCACTGGCCAACTGAATCTGAGATATGTACCCTGGATCTCATTTTAAGCAATTACACAGGCTTTATATACTCTGAGTTGACACAAGTCTTGGGATAGCCATATGCACAAATATAGATGGCGGTAGCATGGCGTACGCAACGTAAAAAAGGGAAGTGCATTGGTGGAACTGTCATTTGTACTCAGGTAAATCATGTGAAAATGTTTCGGACATGATTATGGTGACACGACGGGAGCTAATACACATTGAACGCGGAGCAGTAGTTGGCGCTAGAAACATGGGACATTTCATTTCGGAAATCTTTAGGAAATTCAGTATTCCGAGATCCACAGCGCCTAGAGTGTGGCGAGAATACCAAATTTCAGGCATTACCTCTCACTGCGGACAATGTTAGTGGCCGATGGCCTTTACTTAACGACCGAAAGCAACAGGCTTGCCTAGAGGTGTCAGTGCTAGTTCGAATCTGCCGCAGATCCCACAGAGCCACGTACCGAGGTTCACAACAAGGCACTCTGCAAGATGGTAAGGGCCCCGTAATAATGTGGACTGTGTTTACATGGAACTGACTGGGTCCTCGGTTCAGTTGAACCGATCAGTGACTGGAACGATTTCCTCCGCTACTTGGGCACCATTTGTAACCATTTAAATTTGGAATTTTTGTAGACGATAGTGCACCATGTCACGGGCAACAGTAGTTCGTGATTGGTTGTGGTCAGTTCGAGCGAATGGTTTGGCCACCCAGATCGTCCTACATGAATCCCATCGAAGATTTATGGGAGGTAATCGAGAGGTAAGTTCGTGCACAAAATCCTGCACCGGCAACACTTTCGCAATTATGGACGGCTATAGAGGCAGCGTGGATCAATATTCCCGCAGGGGATTTCCAACGACTTTTTGAGTCCATGCCACGTCGAGTTGCTGCACTACGCCGGGAAAAAGGAGATCCGACACGATATCAGGAGGTATCCCATGACTTTTGACACCTCAGTGTAATGCAAAGGAAATGTGACGAGGAGCACATGACACTGTGTTGGAGTTACTCTAAAAATGTGTCAGGGAAAATTAGTCTACAGTTTATTTGATACAGAAATTACAGTTGCGACTACATGCAGTTCAGAGAAGCAAATATGTCGGCGGAACTGAATAGCTTTCCTAGCCATCGACCAGGCAGGCCATTGATGTTAGCCCTGTATAATGCATTGGGATGTAGCATTCAGTTCTGTAACGGCCCACGCGTGAATAGCCATCGCTATAGCCATATCTGAGGAACGTTGGTCACCAAGATGAGGTGTCGACCCTAGGAACGTCAGAGCCCCTACTGGCTAGCTCATAGTTGCCAGAGGAGTTACTGCATTAGGAATACCCTGCCCAAAGGCACGCGTGCCGCAAGCAACGGCAATGGAAGCTCCTGAAGCCGTCCGAACAGACAATGGCTAAAGATGGAGCTCCAAGCATCACATGTATGTTGACGAGGTTGCATGGGGGCTTAATTAAAAATATTAATGAATAAATGCTATAATTTTAGTAGCTGTGTGACCGGTTACGAAGTCTCGTAACCGGTTGGCCCTGAATAGTATTAGCACGCAATCTGACTGCATAAAATAAAAATAAAGAATGACAAGGAATTTCCATTAACACAATTGATGAATTAAGTCCCCTGCAACTATAAAAGCTACGAAACAACAAAGCACAAGTGTAACTGTTCTGTGTGTGGTAGTGTGACTCAACGTACATATACCTGGCTCGGTTCTTTCTCAATACGACAAAATATTTTAAACACCATTTACAATGAAATAATTGAAAAACCAGGAATACTATAATTGCACATAGAAACCAGAATTACAAGTCTAATAAATGAACACGAGTCAGATGCCTTGTTGACTGTACCTGTGAGCAAGAGGCATTGTCATTAAAGAAAACTGTAATACCTTTTTACCTCATTATATATTGACGAAAATTTTCCATTACACCAGCATCATAAAACAAAAGCGCATCTCCTTTTTAAAATACACTCTGACAATTGCAACTTCTTCCATCTATACATTACACCAACCGAACAGCATCTACTCTCTCGCCCAACATAAAAACAACTGCCCTCGACATCCTCTGAACTACTACTGCACCAGTGGAGGTGGCGGAATAATAATCTTTGCCGCAGTCTGTGGCGCTGTGACTCAGTGTAGCTACCTTTCATATGCCCCTCCTACAAGGGCTAGAATTTGGTGGTATTTTTGTCAGCTTTGGTGGTGAAAATACGACCAAATTCGTCCAAAAAACACAGACAAAATTAAAAGATGATATTAATAAGTAAATATCACATAACTAAATAAATTTTGGCTTTGCACTTACCCTTCATTAACCTAATATATAAAAATACAGTAAGGAATACAAACGATTGCAAACATGTGATTTTACATAACAGTTTACGCAAGTATCATTTCTCAGAGTAGTTAAACATTTCAATCAATGGCACCAGCAATGACGAATAGGTGCAGATAAGAGTCTCATAACATTTCATAAACAGTAAATACACAATAAATCAGTTTACACAAATATTCACAGAAAATCTTTTCAGTAGTTCAATAAACAAGTAGCTCTCCTGAAAGTAGTTGACAGTTCCAACAGTAGCACCCAGCAATGGTCAACAGGTGCAAATAGCAGTCCCATAACATTTCATGAGCAGTATTTGAACAGCTCCAACAGTGGCACCCAGAAATGGCGAGCTGGTGCAGACATCAACTAGTGACATCTCATCAGTAATTGAGCAGTTCCAACAGTGGCACCCAGCAATGGTGAACAGGTGCAGACAGCAACAAGTGACATCATTTAAGTAGCAGCAGTTCCAACAGTGGCACCCAGTACTGGCGAGCAGGTGCGGACAGCAACAGTTACATCATCTCAGTAGCTGCAGTTTCAACACTGGCACCCAGCAATGGCGAGCAGGTGCAGACAGGAATGAGTGTCATCACATCAATAGTAGCAGTTCCAAAAGTGGCATCCAGAAATGTTGGAGAAGTGCAGGTAACAATCCATAATATTCACCACCAATAATTAAACAGTTCATCAGATTTTTCATCATAAATTAAACATTTCCAAGTGGCACCCATCAATGATAATAGGTGTAAGCACGAACAACAGTTTGAATGCACACACAAGTGCTTTTACAAAATTATTATCAATTCTCTTACACTAAACGTACAAATTATAATAAACACAGAAATGATATCAGATAATTGTCATATTAACTATTACAAATACACAAATATCAGTAAACCTATAATATTTGTGGGTATCAGTGCAAGCCACAACAAACAAGTAAAATAATATTTAGGAGGTAGGTCGGTACCAATTATTTGCGGTTAGGAAAGGAAAACACCCAAAACACACTCACTCATCTTTCATCCACATATTAAGTATTATTGTGTAATTGAATAGTGTAAACTGTGTAAATGCAATTCTGTCACAATTTGATGTTCAACATGTGTATCAAATAGTAGTGGCAGCAGTGCATAATAGTCAACAATAGTTAGTCAATGTCATAGTCATCATGTCAAGACTAATGTTTGCCAAGCCAAATCAAAATGTACGGTTGCTGAACAACTGTCAGTTTGCCAAGATATGCAAATACTTCCTCTCTCCAAAAAAAAGTATATACTGCTTATTGATTTAACAATGTGTGTGTAGACAATCTTCCTTCCACTGGAGTGTTCTAGTCTGTCATCTTCATCCTTCTTGTTCCATATAAACCAACAAAAAACAAAATATGCTCCTCACTTACCTTACCTCTTATCCACCAAAACCCCATTAATCATCAGCATCACATAATCTCAATACTTTAATAATACCTCTTACGTCGATACATATAAACCTTATCATCAATACCGTTTCACTTCCATAACAACTCTTTCCCCTAGTCAGTCTCCTCGAACAAGTACAGATAAAATCCTAGTGCAAACTTCAATTCATCATCCCATACAATCCGAATACACAGTGTCCACACAAAACCTCTGCGTAATCCACCTAAGCCAAATCTTCTACTCAATATGAATTATGAAACACATTTTGGTTACCTTGTCCATCATAAAACACAAGAAATGCATACATTACCCCTAACAGCCTTCAGTTTGAATAATTTTCAGTAAGTAGGTGCGAGAAGGCAGTTTGAATGATCACATAAGACTTTGAATGAATAAATCATAATATTTCACATTGTGTGCACCACTTCAAGAATCATGGCAAAACAGAAGCAAACATGAGGAGCATTTCTTTGTGTCAAGTGCCACTTGCTATTTCAGTTGCTCACGAAGAATGCAGTTTAATAACTGTCAATGGTCTAAAGCGAGTGTTAGTATTTCATGTCGTCAGCTTCCTTTCTATTAGAATGAATTTATACAGCTTCCATGAAACCTCCCGGTCATGTGACATCAATGAAGTTTCTTGTACCCATGTATAGCAGTTCATTTTCTTATCTTAAAATGTAAAGCACTGACCGTAAGCAAAACATGCAATAGCGAGTAAATATACCAGTAGAGCCCAGAATGTCAACAAGTGGATGCAGCACAATCCTTACAACGAGGCTCTGCCAAGCGAACAATCTATAATTAATACCATAGTGTAATCTAAACTCTATGTTCGTACACAGTATGTAAGTATTTCTCTATACTAAATTAAACAGTAGTTATGACAACAAAACAGAAATGTGTCAATATGCAATTCATACGCAAGCAGCAAGTATATATCTTACATAATAAACAGGTCATTAGCATCATATCAGCATAAGCAAATAAATGTTCATATGTAATCTTAATAAGTAAGCATGAAGGTGCAAGCAAAAAATGGTTCAAATGGATCTGAGCACTATGGGACTTAACATCTATGGTCATCAGTCCCCTAGAACGTAGAACTACTTAAACCTAACCAACCTAAGGACATCACACAACACCCAGCCATCACGAGGCAGAGAAAATCCCTGACCCAGCCGGGAATCGAACCCGGGAACCCGGGCGTGGGGCCCGCATCTCGTGGTCGTGCGGTAGCGTTCTCGCTTCCCACGCCCGGGTTCCCGGGTTCGATTCCCGGCGGGGTCAGGGATTTTCTCTGCCTCGTGATGGCTGGGTGTTGTGTGCTGTCCTTAGGTTAGTTAGGTTTAAGTAGTTCTAGGGGACTTATGACCACAGCAGTTGAGTCCCATAGTGCTCAGAGCCATTTGAGCCGGGCGTGGGAAGCGAGAACGCTACCGCACGACCACGAGATGCGGGCGAAGGTGCAAGCAGATAAATCACAAAGTATAACTTACATACATAACCATATCAGCACAACTAATCAGGTGACAAATATAATTTAAGTAAATAGGCACAGCAGGCACATAATAAAATATATGACATAAGCGAAAAAGCATAGCAGCCAAGCGGTGCATAATATATACAAGTAACAACCCTGTTCATTAATAAAACATTGTCAAAATCAGTTAACACAAAGTATAAATCACGTAATCGCGAGCAGCAAATTACATATAAAGTACATACCTAAGTAGAAATATGTTATCTGAAAAATAAACTCAAATAATAGTTACCTTTTTAGTTTGTTACTTTCTTTCTCGAAATTACATTCTTCCTGAAATTTTCTCGATAGCAAGTCCTCTTAACGCCGGACACACACAGAATTTACCTGAAGTTCTTAAATATTTTATACAGCTGTATCCTGGAAAAAAACTGAGCGTTAATAACATAAGTTATCAGGTTACTATAGCTTTATACTGAATTTAATCGGAGAAATTAGACAGTGTATTTGTCTACGGCTGTCAGTGCATTCGCTCTGAGAGCTCGATCAGCTGTAGGTAAGCGTAACGTAGGAAGTAATTGTTTGCGGTCCACGGCTACCTTGTGCGGCGCGAGAACTGACTGTCGCTTTGTGTATGTGCTGCCGCTAGAACACGGCGCGGTATCCCTGTATTCTCTGCTTGTTCGCGTGTAACTGTTAATTTCTCAAAAGTATGACATTCCACAAAAATTTTAACGTTCGATATATGATGTAGTCCCTTAGAGCGCCGTGATTTAAGAGTTTCTACTTCAACAGTGTTATCATGAATAATTTTTCGAACTCTATATGGACCGTTATAAAGCAGAAAAAATTTGCGACACAAGCCTTTTCCTTTGTGAGACAAACGATGAGACTTAATTGACACCTTTTGACCAACTGACAAAGTTTTTAAACGACCAGGACGTTTAGCTGATTTCTCTCTTCTAGCAGCCGCAGATGCAATATTTTGTAGAGCCAGGTTGACAACTTCAGAATACCGCAGTTTCCGTGTAGGCGGAAAAGGAACGATTTCAGAAATACGATTTGTCGGTGCTTTATTTTTTAATATCAATATAGGCGATAAAGAAGTTGAATCATTAGGGAGTTCATTCAGAATGTTTTGAAAAATATGAAGATACTGAACCCACGTTCTGTGATTCTTATGACAATAAAGACAACACAATTTATTGATTTCCTTCATCCATCTGTCTGAAGCGTTAGATTGAGGGTGAAAAAGTGAAATGAAATTGGTTTAATCTTACGACACCGTAGAGTATGAAGCCAAATTTTAGAGCGAAACTGTGATCCATTATCTGATATAACTTTATCAACATGACCCACTTCTTTACGAAAATGTTTGATGAAAGCATTAGATACTGAACGAGCTGTTGCTTTGCGTAAAGGTGTACAACACACATATTTTGATGTCAATTCCACTGCTACCAAAATGTAAGCAAAACCATTAGTAGAACGAACCACTGGACCGAACAAGTCGACTGCAGCCATCTGCTTTCATTTTGCTGGAATGATAGAAAACAAAGGTGCTCTGTGAGAAATAGTTGGCGGCTTAGCCTTTTGACATAACTTGCATTTGGCATGAACAAATCGAATACGCTTTTCCATATTACTGAAGTAGCAATTTTCTCGTAATTTATGAAAGCACTTTCTGGGACTAAAGTGTGCATAACTGAAACGTGTATACCAACTCAATTTATTAACCCACTCCTCAGGAATGCAAACTAACGAAACAAAGTTGTCAACCGAATTTCGTTTAAAATGAATATAATTGCGAACTAAATAATAGTGTCTAATCGCTACACATTCCTCAGAAATAGCTCCTCCACTTCTCCTTAATCTCCTTCCAAGCGTACATAGTGTAAAGTCGTAGTGTCATTACTTTCTGAACCGTCTGTGTTGCTGCCAGAAGCCGAAACTATGAGTCATTGTCGATTGTTTGCGTCGCGTCTTTGATTATTCGCGTCATTTCGCGGATCAATTTCTACGATTTGTACTTGTCTCTCTGAATTTCTGTCACGTGGAGGATGCCATTTAGGTCCCTCCTGTCTGTTACATGTAAATTCTTTGTTGTGTCTGTTATTAAAATTTCTATTTTCCTGGCTATCTGCATGACTACCTCTTCTGTAATTTCGACTGTCACTTGTGAAATTATTGTTAGATCTACTACCCTGGATATTTCTGTAGTAAGAAATCTTGATGATACCGATTACTTTTTCCGTATGATTGATCATTCCGGTAAGAATTTCTGTTGTTATACTTGTCTGTGTAATTTCTGTTAGAACGTCTGTTATTGTCATCAGGCTGGTATCTATTGTCCTGTATGTTTCGTCTGTCATTTTCAAAATTACCGCTATAAGTCCGTTCCGATCATTATCCCTTTCCTCTGAAAATCTATTGTGATTACCGTTACTGAAAAAATTACGATAAGTTCCAACGTCGTTGTCATACTCAAGTTCTTGTAGCAAAGTCTTAAAAGTTTTAATGTTGTGTTGACATCTTCCCGCTAAAGCAATGTGTCTTGTCGAATGTGGCAGCTTAGTTAAACAAATGCGAATTAATTCAGCCGGGCTATAAGGGATGGAAAGGAATTGATTCTTTCGAATCATATCTTCAAAGTATTCTGCCGGCGTGCGGAACTCAGACTGTTTCAAATTTCGCTGCATAATAAGACTATGTTTGACTCTGTCTTGCGTGTTTTCGGACCAATATGCCAGTATAAATGCATGATAAAAATCATTTAAATTATTACAATCTCTAATAAGTGCGTGCATGCGCGTCGCCGGTTCGTTTTCTAAATATCCACACATAAATTCCAGTTTGTGACTTAGTGGCCAATTTGGCGGAAGTGCGTACATAAATTGATCTAACCACGTACATGGATGTATGTCATTATTAGAATTGCGAAAGATCTTAAATTTCCGAACTTTTAAAAAGTGTTTATAGTCAAAGTTTTCGCCTCGTGGCGACAAAGACCTACGGCGTCTGTCCCAGTCCGAATATCGATTATTGTCAAGTTCGCGCGTCTGGCGCTCTCTTGTTGCATCTCGTAAATGAAATAAATTATTTTCTTCAAAACCCGGTGCTATCGGTGATTCTAAATTTCTTCTACTGTCTTTTCCTACGATTTCGCTTTCAATTTGTTTAACTTGCTTTCGTAACGCCTCAAATTCCCTTTTAACGCGTTAATTAAATTTTCCCTGATTTTCAACATGTTTATTTATACTCTGGTACTCTTGTGTTTCTGCAAATGGCAATGGAGCTGTATCATCTAAATCTCTGTCCACATTTAAACTACGACTTGTCAATTTATTTGAAATCTCCTCAACTGTTTCCGATAAGTCACCTATTTGTTCTTTCTGTTTATTTACGTCTTCCGTAAGTGTCGCGACTTGGGTTTCAGTATTGACATATTTAGTAGTTAACTGTTCATATTGTTGTGTTAGGTTATTTATTCTGTCATTTGGTACGGATTCCTCGATTCTTTCAAATATTTCTTCCTTATCGTGTGCACATTGTAAATTTAACTCTGAAAATGTTTGTACTATCACGCGATCTCTTTCTTCCTGTTCTCTATCCTGTTTCTTTTGTCTAATTTCTATTGAAATTAATCTATTATTGTGAGCATTCAAAATCGGTTGTACTTCTATAATTTCTTTCTTTAATTCATCTTTCATGTTTTCAAGACATGTCCCTATTCGTGAGTCTAACCGTGTTTCCATTGTTCCCATATCAGTTTTAATTGTTCCTATTTGTGAGTCTATCCGTGTTGCCAATGTTCCCATATCAGTTTCTAACCGTGTTGCCAATGTCCCCACCTCTGTTTTTAATTCAGATCCTAACTGTGATCCCAAATTTAATATTGCACTCATCAACTGCTCCATATTAACTCGTTTGAAATTCTTTTCGCCCCTAACATTTCCCGTAAAACTGACTTCCTTCGTCATAGCTGTAAAGCTATCTGTGTTCGAAATTATTCCAGAATCGTCTGTCGTTAATGTAGTAATCTGAAAATTTTTTGATAGTGAAAAACTTTGAACTGGTTCCGGACTATTTTCCCGGCTTATTAAATTGATTTCTACTTAATTATTCATCATACTGTTCTCCTGTGTTGGCGAGTTCGCCACGCTAACAATTTCGTCGTTCTGACTGTGCATCATTTTTGCCTTTTTCATCGATCGCATAATCATTTACAAAACATACAAAACTTGTCACTATACGAAAATTACATACAATATAACACTTTATCACCAACAATACCATCCACACGAAATGCTTTCCGACAAACACTATTAACGAACAATTAAAACCTTCACAATTGCACAAAATTGTGAAACCCGTATACGACTCATCAAAAATTAAATTCTGCAAAAATACCATCAGAAGAATGACAACTACAAATGTTCAATTACAAAATCTATACGTGCAATATAGACTACAATTACTAAACTACAAATTACTACAACAATACTACTGTCTGCTATTTTTACTATCAAAAGAATTCCAAGGGACGATCCGAAGCAGCGTTCGCCACGTGCATGGGGACTTAATTAAAAAATATAAGATGCAATAATTTTAGTGGCTGTGTGACCGGTTACGAAGTCTCGTAACCGGTTGGCCCTGAGTAGTATTAGAATGCAATCTGACTGCATTAAATAAAAATAAAGAATGACAAGGAATTTCCATTAACACAATTGATTAATTAAGCTACGAAACAACAAATCACAAGTGTAACTGTTCTGTGTGTGGTAGTGTGACTCAACATACATGTATCTGGCTCGGTTCTCCCTCAATACGACAAGATATTTTAAACACCATTTACAATGAAATAATTGAAAAACCAGAAATACTATAATTGCACATAGAAACCAGAATTACAAGTCTAATACAAGAACACGAGCCAGATGCGTTGTTGACTGTACCTGTGACCAAGAGGCATTGTCATTAAAGAAATCTGTAATACTTTTTTTTTACCTCGATGTATATTGACGAAAAATACACTGTGATAATTGCAACACCTTCCATCTATACATTACACCAACCGAACAGCATCTACTCTCTCGCCCAACACAGCAACAACTGCACTCGACATCCTCTGAACTACTACTGCCCTCGACATCCTCTGAACTACTACTGCACCAGTGGAGGCGGCGGAATAAGAATCTTTGGCGCAATCTCTGGCGCTGTGACTCAGTGTAGCCACCTTTCACAGTGTCTGCTATTGTAATAGTTTAAGAGATAATCTCTAATGAAAATATGAAATTTAACTCCGGCGACATAGCGTCACAGTTAATGTACGGTACCATGGATTTTCACTGTTACCCTATTCAACTTTGCTTGATGCAAGCTTATGGTCCGTCTATACTGATGACGAAGTCCACGGGTTCTTACTCGTTTATTCTTACTGGTAGTAATTTATGAGACAAAACTATTGCTCGATGATGCTAAACGGAGAGCTACGATCGGCTTCCAGAGTTTAGTCGTGGGTGAATTTACAGAAATTATGAACGAAGTGGTAACGTACTTTGCTGCTGCCAGTCACAAATTTCTCTCTTGTGCCAACCTGCCAGTCTATTCATCTCAGAGTATCACCTGAGCCCTAAGTCCTAATTATGTTTTAAACATATTCCAGTCTCTGTTTTCCTGTACGGTTTTTACCCTCTACATCTCATCAATTACTATGGAAATTATTCCGTGATGACTTAACACATGTATCATCCTGCCCCTTGTCCTTATCCACATTTTCCACCTGTTCCTCTTCTCGCCGATTCTGCGAGGAACTTCCACATTTATTATCAATCCACCTAACTTTCAACGTCCTTCTACGTCACCCATCTCCAATGCTTCCTTTTAATTTCCTTTTCTACCACAATCCAATATTCACTTACATACAATGCCGTGCTCCTACGTACATTCTCCCTTAGATAAAAGCCGATGTTTGATACTATCGGACCTCTTTTGGTCAGAGATTTCCTCTTTGCCTATGCTAGTCTGCTTTTTACGTCCTACTTGCTTCCTCTGTCATCTGTTCTTTTGCTTCCGGGATTACAGAACTTTTTAACTAAGTGCAATTAGTGGTAACCAGTTTTTCACCCCGAATCATAGATTAACCAAAAACGAACGTAATCGTCTTACGTGGCTTCAAACCAATGTCGCGATCATTGTAGGGATATCCTAATCTCATTGTTCCCCAATGCGACCTCCTTGACATGAGAGGAAGTAAAAGGGTTCATGTGAATAATGTATGATGCGGCTGCGTCGTACTTCAGTGACATTCTTCGAATGCGCCAAGTGATGTGCATTATGTTTGGATAGGTAGAGGAAGATTTCCGTAGCATTAGCATTTCGAAAAAGTCTGTCATTCCGATTATTATTATCTGAGCGTCAACCTAGAAGTATTAACTTATGCTGCAAATATTCGTAATTCAGAGATGCACAGAAGTCATTGGAACCATTCAGCTGCGTCTGGGTGTGACTGAAAGAGTTCAACAGATCATGATTGGGCGAACGCTTGAGTGGGTATAAGGAGAAGACATTCACAGGATAAGATTCAAGTATATGACTCGGTAAGGTTGGAAAATTTTAGAGCTGTAATTGCAAAAAGAAATAGTTTATGGACAGTTGCTGATGTGAAGTTTCTTGCTTTAATGTAAGTAAGTCGTCGCTAAAGTTATAAAACTGTTTCTGACACATCCTTGATGCAGAATGTAGCCCGGCTGCACCAACAAAATTCTGGAGGATGTTCAGGTATATTTTCCGATTATTTACGTATAAGGTACCCGCGGTCTTGGTGGCTCATTACAGAGTAATTGGGTTTTTTTGATTCCTTACCCACGCAAACCGACCGTCCTAAGCTGTAAAATAATCACGACGGTTTGTGTTCGCGTTCTAAGTTGGTGGTAAGTTTTATCGGATTCCGGATCAGTGAACAACACTGACGTCAAAGTGTGGCTGTAGAGTTGTAGGTGTTGCTGATCCAACGCTCTGCTTCTTCGCTAATAGGAGCCAAAGCTGTTTGTAGTAGGTTTCATGTGGCAAGAGATGATTTAATACATGAACTGTAGTACATTTTTCAGTGATTGATAAATAATGTAATTATTTGAATAAAAGAGGATTTCAGTCAAAACAAAGTTTTAAGTAATATATTGAAGGCAGTGAGGAAATTTAGTTGAAAACTGAATATTATAAGTTTTAATGCTCTTGATCACGATATAATGTAGTGACAGGTAGATGATAACTGCTTTCGTTTGACATTCAACCAGACCATGCTTACACTAGAAATGGTACATAAGCCCAGTGGAAACTGCTTTCGTTCGACATTCACCCAGACCATAATTACACTATAAATGGTACCTAAGCACAGTGGAAACAAGAAAAACATCGTAACTAAGCGTAACTTGTCAATGTTAAAAGGCTGCTCAAAGCATGACTCTTAGCGGATAAAAGCATTAGAAAACTGAATACAGTATTTCCAGAAATAACACAAAAGGAAATATGATAGCATTACATAACATTATTAAAAAGTAGTTGGTTTCCGCCTTAAGTTAAACAGTTAAAATCTTAGTTCACTGCATTTGCCCGCATCTCGTGGTCGTGCGGTAGCGTTCTCGCTTCCCACGCCCGGGTTCCCGGGTTCGATTCCCGGCGGGGTCAGGGATTTTCTCTGCCTCGTGATGGCTGGGTGTTGTGTGCTGTCCTTAGGTTAGTTAGGTTTAAGTAGTTCTAAGTTCTAGGGGACTTATGACCACAGCAGGTGAGTCCCATAGTGCTCAGAGCCATTTGAACCAATCACTGCATTTAAGATTGTATGAAATAGTGAAGAAAATTTGGCTGAAACCCCAATCAATTCAGTATCTTTGAAAGCAACGCAAAGCTCAGCTCCAGAAGGAACGTTACTGTAAACGTTCATGGGTGATGCTATGTCACTGTCAGTTTAAGTTCACCTTAAAATGATTTAACTCCCTTACCCCGCTAGAGATCTCAAGCTACGAAGGTATATATTAATTGAAAACAGTGTGAAACCATCTAAGTCCCCACGCATAGCTGAAACTCTATTAGCATTGACACGGTGCGGCTTGATTTCCGCCCAGAAAGCAAGGCAAGCTCCTCCCGAAGTCTGCCCAGACTCATCAACCACTGCCCTAGTGAACAGACTGACTACCCGCAACGAAAACTATTATAGTTGAAAACTAAAACAGACTACAACCAGAAGACCACGAGAGGCAGCTGCACCGCATATTTACGGAATTGGTTCTGTTACTTCGTAACCACAGACATTTAATGATTATTTTATTTTACCAGAAATAAATACCTCTCACTTATGGCAAGAGAACAAGCCTACGGCTTTCACTACACAAGCAGCAAGCTTCTGTAATGCTAATGCAATGGCAGAAAATAAAAGTTTATCCAAACTTAGTTATAGACTTTTTCGATGAGTCTAGGAATGTACTAGTTTCGAAATGAGATCTGATTTTTGCTGGCAGCCTGAATAGGCAGCCTGAATTGGCTCACAGATACCATGCGTTGTAATTAAAATGGTGGACTCGAGTAGAAAATGGTCAGTGCAGAGACTTTCAAATAAATGTATCCCAAGACGGATCATTTGATTACTCTGTTGTAGTTAGTAGTGGGAACGTGGACACATGAAATTAAAATTAAACCTCTCGTCATTTTGTAGCGTCGTTCTCTAATACGCCAGGTCTGAGATTGATTTTTGTAAGTTTGTTGAACACGACAGTGCACTCAGGTCGCAGCTGTAGGTGGGCTGTTTATTTCTGACAAAATAAATATTAAATGTTAGTGGTTAAGAAGCAAAAGAAACAATAATACTCATTCTAGCATAGTCAGACTACAAAATGCAGCAATGTTAAAAAAGTCCCCAGGGAAAATTAGGAAACGCAAATTTTTATGATGTCTTCACCTATACATATTATTAAATTAAAGCCTCCGCCGCCTTTTTCTCTTTGTATGTCAAAGATAAACTCGGGAACTAGTGTATAAATTTTGCTAGTATTTTCAGTAGTAGATTAACAGATACGTGAGGAACTTTTATATATAAAATTTATACTAACGAAGAGCGTGTACTATATGTACTGTTACCAGTTCTATATTTAATCAGTGTTTACTGTGATATATCGTGGCAATGATGAGAGGTACAAGCTGATCCGCTACAGACGAGGCTCTATCTGGTTACATCAGAAAGAGTTGTCAGGTAGTTGGTTTCACGTTCCGTGGAACATTTGCCCGATAAATCGTAATGATGTGGAACTTTTTTTTTTTTTTTACATATGTCAGTTAGTATTCCCACTTATCAACTTTTTCACATTCCAGTAACAGATACTCTTCTACAGAGTGGTCAAGGAGGAACTTTTTAAGCTTCGTTTTCCAATTTTACTTTGCTACCTTTCTGAAATTTTATATTACTGGGTAAGTTATCAAACATTTTTTGTTATAGCATTGTACACCTATCCATAGATACAGGGTGAATATTATTGGCCTATATGAAATAAAATCATCATAACTTCTGAATGATTTGTGTCAGGACGTTCAGACTGCCGTGGGGCATTATGGGATTCAGTATGCTCATGTATATGGTTTGGTTTAGTGACGAAGCCCACTTTCATTTGGATGAGTTTGTCAATAAGCACAGTAGGCGGGTTTGGGGGACAGAGAATCCGCATTTCGCGACCGAGATTTCTCTTCACCCTTAACGAGTGATTGGGTGGTGTGCAATTTTCAGTCATGGAATAATCGGTGCGATAGTCCATGATGGCATGGTGACTACCGAACGATACGTGGAGGTTTTGGAAGAGGATTTCATCGCTATTATCCGATGTGTCCCTGATTTCGACAAGATGTGGTTCATACAAGACGCATCTCGACCCCATCGAAGCAGGAGTGTGTTTGGTGTCGTGGAGGAGCACTTTGGGGACCGCATTTTGGCTCTGAGATACCAAGAGGCCACTGACATGGGCCTCGACTGCCGGCCATAGTCTCCGGATCTCAACACATGCGACTTCTTGTGGCGGGACTGTATTAAAAACAACCTGTACAGCAATAACCCAAAACTATTAGTGAGCTGAAAACGACCATTCGGTAGGTCATTGACAGCAACGATGTTCCGACACTTCAGCTGGTCATGCTGAATCTCGCTATTCGGCTGCCCATCATCGCCGACGATGGCAGGCATATCGAACATGTCATAAACTCAATTCGAATACCTGTAATGATGTTTACATGTTTATTGAAGTGTGTGCATGCCTTAGTTTGTAACTAATTTAGTTTTTTTATATAAATCAATAATTGTCACCTTCTATTTAGTGCCACCGATACGAAGCCGGGCAAGGTCGCTAGATGTGAAAGTAAAAAAGCATTCAAATAAACTAATTTATTTCCCTATGAAATTATTTTAGTTGCTCTCATTTCATCCAGTAAGGACGGTAATACGTACTGCGGTGTAGTGTGGGAAAAATAAACTATGACACAAAGAAATACCGGTACAAAATCAATTCTTTTCTATTATGTCCTGTTTATAAAAAATACAACTGAAACTAGCCGACGGAGTCCAAATGGACCCGGTAAGAAAATTATCAGACAATATCGCCGAACAACCTTCTAAATTTTGGCCGTAGATTTCGTGTTCACCCCGTACCAATAGCACCATTAGCTCAGAACGGGTAGAGGCAACGTAAATTAGGGCATGGCGGCTCATCCGCGGAGGAGAAATGACGAGAAGTGAAATGAAGGCCATCATGTTATTACGTTGAGGAATTACGTGGAAAATAATCTCCTCCTAAGACCTAATTATGTACCCTACATTGAATGCCGTCAATGTTGGTATCTTTTGCAAAAGTCAGTTATAACGTTCCAATTTCCAAGAATTTTAGGTTACGTATATTTGACTCCCTGTAACACGGAGTAGCTATATTAAGTCATCAGCTTTTGAATGTGTTACTGGCGTCCGTTTGTTCCTGTTTTCTTCATTCTGTCTTCCGTTGTTAAGGACGGAAGATCCAAGTGGAATGATCCACTATCACTAAATCGGTATACGTGTAGGGCGTTTGTCGAAGCAGGAAGCAGTGCATAGTGTTGCCTTAACGCCGTACCTACAGTTGCGGAAACAGGACCAGTACTGTCCAGTTATTTCTAATTTGCCCTGCACCTTCGATAAGGGTGTTGCACCTATTCTGGGGAAGCCTATAAACTACAGTAATACACAGCGTGCCCACCTGCGGCGTTCTGGGCTCCATCCTTTGCCGCGGCGGGCCGTTTATTACGCGACTCTTTTGTCAGACGCCCAGATATTGAATAATACGCTGCTCCAGAGCACTGCTCTGGCCCGGCGCCAGCAGCTTTCCGGCCCTCGCGCGTTGTTTTACATGGCCAGGTCCGCAGGTTAATGAGGCGATTAATTCTGTATTGGTGTCACACGACTAACGCTGTACCGTTGCCAAGCGCTGCTCTGCGGCCTGCTTACGCGTAATCAGCTTCTGAGCCCGTGCAACCAGCAGCGTCCATTCGCCGCCAGTTTACAGAGGCTGTAGTCTAGGACACCCGAAAGGGTTTGTAAAAAAACTCTCAGTGTCGGACAATTTTTGTCTGTCAAATAGCTAAGAAAGCAGGCTAAAAATTCATCCACACATGCTTTTAGAAAACGAACAAAAAGAATTAAGAACGGCGGCCAAAATGTACACTCCAACACAAAAACAGAAGCACCACGAAGGAATTATTCGAATGGATCGGAATTCGGTGGACGTGATGTACATGTACAGACAAACATGTGATTACCATTTCAGAAAAATTGGATGATTTATTCAACAAAAAGAGCTTTCCAGATTGCACAAGTCAGTACGGCGTTGCTCCACCTGTGGCATCTAAACAAGCAGTTATTCTGCTCGACGTTCATTGACAGAGTTATTGGATGTCCTCTTGAGGAATTTCGTGCCAAATTCTGTTCATTGGCCTATTAGATAGTCAAAACCCAGTTGATTGGAGGGTCCTGCCAATAATGCTCCAAACGTTCTAAACTGGGGCGGCATTACTGGCCAAGGCAGGGTTTCGCAAATACGAAGACAGGTAATAGAATCTCTCGCGACGAGCGAGCTAGCGTTCTGAAATATAATCTCAGGATGTTTTGCCTTAAATTGCAACAAAACGTACCACCGCGCTGTAAGAGCGCCGCGGATGACAACCAAAGGAGTCTTGCTATGAAATAAAATGACGTCCCAGACTATCATTCCTTGTTGCCGGGTCATATGGCGAGCGACAGTAAAGTTGGTATCCAGTCGCTGTCCAGGGCGTCTCCAGATGCGTCTTCGGGGCTTAGTTCGAAGCGGGGCTCACCACTGAGGACAATTCTGCTCCAGTCAGCGAGATTCCAGGCCGAAGACGTAACTGGACATGTCCCGGAGAGCGATGGGACACCGACACGACTACGGTCCACCTTACGGCCCGACAACCAGAAGTCATGGTCCGGGGTGCCATTTCATTACATAGCAAAATCCTTTTCGTTCTCGTCGACGGCGTAGCTACAGCACAGCGATACGTCGACGATGTTCTACGCTCCGTTTGGCTTCCCTTCAGTTAACCAATCCTGGGCTTGTATCTGAGCAAGATAATGCCCGCTCACGACGGACAAGAATTTCTACTGCTTGTCTTCATGCTTCCAAAATCCTACCTTGTCCAGCAAGGTGGCCGGATCTCTCCGCAAAAGGGAACATCTGGAGCATTATCGCTAAAAACCTCATACCATCTCTGGATTCTGACGACGTAATGAGCTAACTGGAGAGATTTTGGACACTATTCCTCCTTACGACATCTAAAATTTCTATCAAACACAAGTCTATTAACTGCTTGCATATGCAACAGACGTTAACCAAAGCGTTACTGAATTGCTCAAATTGTGAAGCTCTATCTCTTGAACAAATGAACGATATTTTATGACATTGTAAAATTCATCTATCTGTACATGACTTCAAATTTCCGTCCCATTAAGATAATTCCCCTCCCCCCATGAACCATGGACCTTGCCGTTGGTGGGGAGGCTTGCGTGCCTCAACCATACAGATAGCCGTACCGTAGGTGCAACCACAACAGAGGGATATCTGTTGAGAGGCCAGACAAACGTGTGGTTCCTGAAGAGGGGCAGCAGCCTTTTCAGTAGTTGCAGGGGCAACAGTCTGGATGATACTGATCTGGCCTTGTAACACTAACCAAAACGGCCTTGCTGTGCTGGTACTGCGAACGGCTGAAAGCAAGGGGAAACTACAGCCGTAATTTTTCCCGAGGGCATGCAGCTTTACTGTATGGTTAAATGATGATGGCGTCCTCTTGGGTACAATATTGCGGAGGTAAAATAGTTCCCCATTCGGATCTCAGGGCGGGGACTACTCAGGAGGACATCGTTATCAGGAGAAAGAAAACTGGCATTCTGTGGATCGGAGCGTGGAATGTCAGATCCCTTAATCGGGCAGGTAGGTTATAAAATAAAAAAAATGGATATAGTTGGATATAGTGGGAATTAGTGAAGTTCGGTGGAAGGAGGAACAAGACTTTTGGTCAGGTGAATGCAGGGTTATAAATACAAAATCAAATAGGGGTAATGCAGGAGTAGGTTTAATAATGAACAAAAAAATAGTAGTGCGGGTAAGCTACTACAAACAGCACAGTGAACGTATTATAGTGGCCAAGATAGACACGAAGCCCATGCCTACTACAGTAGTACAAGTTTATATGCCGACTAGCTCTGCAGTTGACGAAGAAATTGAAGAAATGTATGATGAGATAAAAGAAATTATTCAGGTAGTGAAGGGAGACGAAAATTTAATAGTCATGGGTGACTGGAATTCGTCAGTAGGAAAAGGGAGAGAAGGAAACATAGTAGGTGAATATGGATTCGGGGGAAGAAATGAAAGAGGAAGCCGTCTGGTAGAATTTTGCACAGAGCATAACTTAATCATAGCTAACAGTTGGTTCAAGAATCATAAAAGAAGGTTGTATACATGGAAGAATCCTGGAGATACTAAAAGGTATCAGATAGATTATATAATGGTAAGACAGAGACTCAGGAACCAGGTTTTAAATTGTAGGACATTTCCTGGGGCAGATGTGGACTCTGACCACAATCTGGTTATGAACTGTAGATTAAAACTGAAGAAATTGCAAAAAGGTGGGAATTTAAGGAGATGGCACCTGGATAAACTGACTAAACCAGAGGTTGTACAGAGTTTCAGGGACAGCATAAGGGAACAATTGACAGGAATGGGGGAAGGAAATACAGTAGAAGACGAATGGGTAGCTCTGAGGGATGAAGTAGCGAAGGCAGCAGAGGATCAAGTAGGTAAAAAGACGAGGGCTAGTAGAAATCCTTGGGCAACAGAAGAAATATTGAATTTAATTGATGAAAGGAGAAAATACAAAAATGCAGTAAATGAAGCAGTCAAAAAGGAATACAAACGTCTCAAAAATGAGACCGACAGGAAGTGCAAAATGGCTAAGCAGGCATGGCTAGAGGACAAATGTAAGGATATAGAGGCATATCTCACTAGGGGTAAGATAGATACTGCCTACAGGAAAATTAAAGAGACCTTTGGAGAAAAGAGAGCCACTTGTATGAATATCAAGAGCTCAGATGGAAACCCAGTTCTTAGCAAAGAGGGGAAAGCAGAAAGGTGGAAGGAATATATAGAGGATCTATACAAGGGAGATGAACTTGAGGACAATATTATGGAAATGGAAGAGGATGTAGATGAAGATGAAATGGGAGATACGATACTGCGTGAAGCGTTTGACAGAGCACTGAAAGACCTGAGTCGAAAGAAGGCCCCGGGAGTAGACAACATTCCATTAGAACTACTGACGGCCTTGGGAGAGCCAGTCCTGACAAAACTCTTCCATCTGGTGAGCAAGATGTACGAGACAGGCGAAATACCCTCAGACTTCAAGAATGATATAATAATTCCAATCCCAAAGAAAGCAAGTGTTGACGGATGTGAAAATTACCGAAGTATTAGTTTAATAAGCCACAGCTGCAAAATACTAACGCGAATTATTTACAGACGAATGGAAAAACTGGTAGAAGCTGACCTCGGGGAAGATCAGTTTGGATTCCGTAGAAATGTTGGAACACGTGAGGCAATACTGACCTTACGACTTATCTTAGAAGAAAGATTAAGTAAAGGAAAACCTATGTTTCTAGCATTTGTAGACTTAGAGAAATCTTTTGACAACATTGACTGGAATACTCTCTTTCAAAGTCTATAGGTGGCAGGGGTAAAATACAGGGAGCGAAAGGCTATTTACAATTTGTACAGAAACCAGATGGCAGTTATAAGAGTGAGGGACATGAAAGGGAAGCAGTGGTTAGGAAGGGAGTGAGACAAGGTTGTA
Organism: Schistocerca nitens; assembly: GCF_023898315.1. Taxonomy (NCBI): domain Eukaryota; kingdom Metazoa; phylum Arthropoda; class Insecta; order Orthoptera; family Acrididae; genus Schistocerca; species Schistocerca nitens. The sequence goes on along the minus strand of NC_064621.1, from coordinate 312,841,996 downwards.
GCCTCTCCCCGATGTTATTCAATCTGTATATTGAGCAAGCACTAAAGGAAACAAAAGAAAAATTTGGCGTAGGTATTAAAATCCAGGGAGAAGAAATAAAAACTTTGAGGTTCGCCGATGACATTGTAATTCTGTCAGAGACGGCGAAGGACTTGGAAGAGCAGTTGTACGGAATGGACAGTGTCTTGAAAGGAGGATATAAGATGAACATCAACAAAACGATGATAATGGCATGTAGCCGAATTAAGTCGGGTGATGCTGAGGGAATTAGATTAGGAAATGAGACACTTAAAGTAGTAAAGGAGTTTTGCTATTTGGGGAGCAAAATAACTGATGATGGTCGAAGTAGAAAGGATATAAAATGTAGACTGGCAATGGCAAGGAAAGCGTTTCTGAAGAAAAGAAATTTGTTAACATCGAGTATAGATTTAAGTGTCAGGAAGTCGTTACTGAAAGTATTTGTATGGAGCGTAGCCATGTATGGAAGTGAAACATGGACAATAAATAGTTTGGACAAGAAGAGAATAGAAGCTTTCGAAATGTGATGCTACAGAAGAATGTTGAAGATTAGGTGGGTAGATCACGTAACTAATGAGGAGGTATTGAATAGGATTGGGGAGAAGAGAAGTTTGTGGGCCAACTTGACTAGAAGAAGGGAACGGTTGGTAGGACATGTCCTGAGGCATCAAGGGATCACAAATTTAGCATTGGAGGGCAGCGTGGAGGGTAAAAATCGTAGAGGGAGACCAAGAGATGAATACACTAAGCAGATTCAGAAGTATGTAGGTTGCAGTAGGTACTGGGAGATGAAAGAGCTTGCACAGGATGGATTAGCATGGAGAACTGCATCAAACCAGTCTCAGGACTGAAGGCCACAACAACAACAACAAGATAATTGCTTCGCGTTACATCTTTTCCCCTTAGAGTATGAAATAAATTCCCTTGTTTCCAAAATATGGGCACAAAACTAGTATTTACAAATACATTGTTGTTGTTGTGGTCTTCAGTCCTGAGACAGGTTTGATGCAGCTCTCCATGCTACTCTATCCTGTGCAAGCTTCTTCATCTCCCAGTACCTACTGCAACCTACATCCTTCTGAATCTGCTTAGTGTATTGATCTCTTGGTCTCCCTCTACGATTTTTACCCTCCACGCTGCCCTCCAATGCTAAATTTGTGATCCCTTGATGCCTCAAAACATGTCCTACCAACCGATCCCTTCTTCTAGTCAAGTTGTGCCACAAACTTCTCTTCTCCCCAATCCTATTCAATACCTCCTCATTAGTTACGTGATCTACCCACCTTATCTTCAGCATTCTTCTGTAGCACCACATTTCGAAAGCTTCTATTCTCTTCTTGTCCAAACTAGTTATCGTCCATGTCTCACTTCCATACATGGCTACACTCCATACAAACACTTTCAGAAACGACTTCCTGACACCTAAATCTATACTCGATGTTAATAAATTTCTCTTCTTCAGAAACGATTTCCTTGCCATTGCCAGTCTACATTTTATATCCTCTCTACTTCGACCATCATCGGTTATTTTACTCCCTAAATAGCAAAACTCCTTTACTACTTTAAGTGTCTCATTTCCTAATCTAATTCCCTCAGCATCACCCGACTTAATTCGACCACATTCCATTATCCTTGTTTTGCTTTTGTTGATGTTCATCTTATATCCTCCTTTCAAGACAATGTCCATTCCGTTCAACTGCTCTTCCAAGTCCTTTGCGGTCTCTGACAGAATTACAATGTCATCGGCGAACCTCAAAGTTTTTATTTCTTCTCCATGCATTTTAATACCTACTCCGAATTTTTCTTTTGTTTCCTTTACTGCTTGCTCAATATACAGATTGAATAACATCGGGGAGAGGCTACAACCCTGTCTCACTCCTTTCCCAACCACTGCTTCCCTTTCATGCCCCTCGACTCTTATAACTGCTATCTGGTTTCTGTACAAATTGTAAATAGCCTTTCGCTCCCTGTATTTTACCACTGCCACCTTCAGAATTTGAAAGAGAGTATTCCAGTCAACATTGTCAAAAGCTTTCTCTAAGTCTACAAATGCTAGAAACGTAGGTTTGCCTTTTCTTAATCTTTCTTCCAAGATAAGTCGTAAGGTCAGTATTGCCTCACGTGTTCCAACATTTCTACGGAATCCAAACTGATCTTCCCCTAGGTCGGCTTCTACCAGTTTTTCCATTCGTCTGTAAAGAATTCGCGTTAGTATTTTGCAGCTGTGACTTATTAAACTGATAGTTCAGGAATTTTCACATCTGTCAACACCTGCTTTCTTTGGGATTGGAATTATTATATTCTTCTTGAAGTCTGAGGGTATTTCGCCTGTCTCATACATCGTGCTCACCAGATGGTAGAGTTTTGTCATGACTGGCTCTCCCGAGGCTGTCAGTAGTTCTAATGGAATGTTGTCTACTCCCCGGGCCTTGTTTCGACTCAGGTCTTTCAGTGCTCTGTCAAACTCTTCACGCAGTATCTTATCTCCCATTTCGTCTTCATCTACATCCTCTTCCATTTCCATAATATTGTCCTCAAGTACATCGCCCTTGTATAAACCCTCTATATACTCCTTCCACCTTTCTGCCTTCCTTTCTTTGCTTAGAACTGGGTTGCCATCTGAGCTCTTGATAATCATACAAGTGGTTCTCTTCTCTCCAAAGGTCTCTTTAATTTTCCTGTAGGCAGTATCTATCTTACCCCGAGTGAGACAAGCCTCTACATCCTTACATTTGTCCTCTAGCCATCCCTGCTTAGCCATTTTGCACTTCCTGTCGATTTCATTTTTGAGACGTTTGTATTCCTTTTTGCCTGCTTCATTTACTGCATTTTTATATTTTCTCCTTTCATCAATTAAATTATTTCTTCTGTTACCCAAGGATTTCTATCAGCCCTCGTCTTTTTACCTACTTGATCGTCTGCTGCCTTCACCACTTCATCCCTCAGAGCTATACATTCTTCTTCTACTGTATTTCTTTCCCCCATTCCTGTCAATTGTTCCCTTATGCTCTCCCTGAAACTCTCTACAACCTCTGGTTCTTTCAGTTTATCCAGGTCCCATCTCCTTAAATTCCCACCTTTTTGCAGTTTCTTCAGTTTCAATCTGCAGTTCATAACCAATAAATTGTGGTCAGAATCCACATCTGCCCCAGGAAATGTCTTACAATTTAAAACCTGGTTCCTAAATCTCTGTCTTACCATTATATAATCTATCTGAAACCTGTCAGTATCTCCAGTCTTCTTCCATGTATACAGCCTCCTTTCATGATTCTTGAACCAAGTGTTAGCTATGATTAAGCTATGCTCTGTGCAAAATTCTACAAGGCGGCTTCCTCTTTCATTCCTTCCCCCCAATCCATATTCACCTACTATGTTTCCTTCTCTCCCTTTTCCTACTGATGAATTCCAGTCACCCATGACTATTAAATTTTCATCTCCCTTCACTACCTGAATAATTTCTTTTCTCTCGTCATACATTTCATCAATTTCTTCATCATCTGCAGAGCTAGTTGGCATATAAACTTGTACTACTGTAGTAGGCATGGGCTTTGTGTCTATCTTGGCCACAATAATGCGTTCACTATGCTGTTTGTAGTAGCTAACCCGCACTCCTATTTTTTTATTCATTATTAAACCTACTCCTGCATTACCCCTATTTGATTTTGTATTTATAACCCTGTAATCACCTGACCAAAAGTCTTGTTCCTCCTGCCACCGAACTTCACTAATTCCCACCATATCTAACTTTAACCTATCCATTTCCCTTTTCAAATTTTCTAACCTACCTGCCCGATTAAGTGATCTGACATTCCACGCTCAGATCCGTAGAACGCCAGTTTTCTTTCTCCTGATAACGACGTCCTCTTGAGTAGTCCCCGCCCGGAGATCCGAATGGGGGACTATTTTACCTCCGGAATATTTTACCCAAGAGGACGCCATCATCATTTAATCATACAGTAGAGCTGCATGTCCTCGGGAAAAATTACGGCTGTAGTTTCCCCTTGCTTTCAGCCGTTCGCAGTACCAGCACAGCAAGGCCGTTTTGGTTAATGTTACAAGGCCAGATCAGTCAATCATCCAGACTGTTGCCCCTGCAACTACTGAAAAGGCTGCTGCCTCTCTTCAGGAACCACATGTTTGTCTGGCCTCTCAACAGATACCCCTTCGTTGTGGTTGCACCTACGGTACGGCCATCTGTATCGCTGAGGCACGCAAGCCTCCCCACCAACGGCAAGGTCCATGGTTTATGGGGGAATACATATAATGCTTATTAGTCAAAGCTTTTACGTAAATTGTGATAGAGTTCAGCCATTTTTCCAAGCACGGAACATTAACACTACTTTCAAGGCACAAATACAGATAATTATTGCAGCTTCTAGCTGCTGGTGACATAATCAGTGAGGTCATAAACAAAATGCTTCGAAGAGTCCTGCGCGTAGGACGCTAGTGTTATCAGGATTAAATACACTACTGGCCATTAAAATTGCTACACCAAGAAGAAATGCAGACGATAAACAGGTATTCACTGGACACATATGTTATACTAGAACTGACATGTGATTACATTTTCACGCAATTTGGGTACATGTATCCTGGAAAATCAGTACCCAGAACAACCACCTCTGGCCGTAATAACGGCCTTGATACGCCTGGGCATTGTGTCAAACAGAGGTTGGATAGCGTGTACAGGTACAGCTGCCCATGCATCTGCAACACGATACCACAGTTCATCAAGAATTGTGACGAACCAGTTGCTCGGCCACCATTGACCAGAAGTTTTCAATTGGTGAGAGGTCTGGAGAATGTGCTGGCCAAGTCAGCAGTCGAACATTTTCTGTATCCCGAAAGGCCTGTACAAGACCTGCAACATGCGGTCGTGCATTATCCTGCTGAAATGTTGGGTTTCGCCGGTATCGACTGAAGGGTAGAGCCACGGCTCGTAACACATCTGAAATGTAACGTCCACTGTTCAAAGTGCCGTCAATGCGAACAACAGGTGACCGAGACGTGTACCCAATGGCACCCCATACCATCAAGACGGGTGATACGCCAATATGGCACTGACGAATACACTCTTCCAATGTGCGTTTACCGCGATATCGCCAAACGCGGATGCGACCATCATCATGCTGTAAACAGAACCTCGATTCATCCGAAAAAATTACGTTTTGCCATTCGTGCACCCAGGTACGTCGTTGGGCACACCATAGCAGGAGTTCCTGTCTGTGATGCAGCGTCACGGGTAACCGAAGCCATGGTCTTCGGGCTGATAGTCCATGCTGCTGCAAACGTCGTCGAACTGTTCGTGCAGATTGTTGTTGTCTTGCAAACGTCCCCATCTGTTGACTCAGGAATCGAGACGTGGCTGCACGATCCGTTACAGCCATGCGGATAAGATGCCTGTCATCTCGACTGCTAGTGATACGAGGCCGTTGGGATCTAGCACGGCGTTTCGTATTACCCTCCTGGACCCACCGATTCCATATTCTGCTAACAGTCATTGGATCTCGACCAACGCGAGCAGCAATGTCGCGATACGATAAACCGCAATCGCGATAGGCTACAATCAGACCTTTATCAATGTCGTAAACGTGATGGTACGCATTTCTCCTCCTTACACGAGGCATCACAACAACGTTTCACCAGGCAATGCCGGTCAACTGCTGTTTGTGTATGAGAAATCGGTTGGAAACTTTCCTAATGCCAGCACGTTGTAGGTGTCGCCACCGGCGCCAACCTTGTGTGAATGCTCTGAAAAGCTAATCTTTTGCATATCACACCATCTTCTTCCTGTCGGTTAAATTTCGCGTCTGTAGCACTTCATCTTCGTGTTGTAGCAATTTTAATGGCCAGTAGTGTATGTTAACATGAGTGTCAAGTATTTTGACCGGACATTTGGCTTGGCAAGTTAGAAACCGTTGAGAGGTTTATGAAGTGTGCAAATGCGTAATGGGTGACCACAGACGTAAAAATTAATATTATGGTGAACTGTGCGTCGAAATATTGTTAAAATGGTGTTGCATTTTTTTACAGGCTATTAAGTCATCTCTGAAATTCTGAAGCCGGGAATGAAAGAATCTCTGCGCGTCGGATTCTATGAAATTTTGTGAGGCTTAGAGGCAGTGGAACAATGGTTTTGGAAAGCGACATGCTGGTCGACGTCAAAATATTTTGTCACAGATTTGAAGAAGCTGTGTAGTATTATTCGCCACCACTGTTTCGATGACACAACTACGACAAAGCAATACTTCCGTATTTTTTATTGGGCATAGAACTGTAACGGTGTGGCAGTCATAGTGCAAGTATTAAATTGAACACAGTTTGAATATCGTGGATCATTATTCATTTCCTGTCGACCTTGATTCCTGTATCTTCTACTGCAACTTGTAACTTGTGTTATAATTAAAATCTTAATAATCGTATTTGCATAATTGGAATCCGCAAATTCTATGTATGATGACCTTCTCCTGCAGTTCATTTAAACTGGACTGAATGAATATTCTGTGCGTTGGCCGGCTTTGTTTTTTGTATTTTCTGACATAAATTTTGCTGAACGAAATTTGACAATCTAATTAACAGTTTACAGGAATTGCTAAAGTGACAGTTTAAAAGGTGGCTGCCAGAGCTTGCCATGACAACCTTTCATCCTAAACTTTTGAATACAAATCATATTAATAAAACTCATTATTAACACAAAGTAAATTTTAGAATCAATAAAATAAATTGATTCTTCAGAGTTTGACGATAGTAAAATAAAGTTATACTATTTATTTCAGACGGTTACGTAAGGTGAGTCACGTCTCTTCTGCCTGTGCCTGCAAAAAAAAAAAAAAAAAAAAAAAAACGTTTGTTATTATTAACGGATATATTCTCCACGACAGGATGTCATCAACGGTAGGCAGTGTTAGATTTAAGACACTACATTTATCATAGTGGATGAATATGTGATCGGGCCCTTATATTCACCAGTTACATTGGTGTCAAAAAACGACCGCATTTTCTAACAACAATCCTGTTAGAGCACACACGGTTCAGAGTAGACAAACAGTGACGCTAAATATGGTAAAGCCTTTACATTGGCTGAAAACTGTGACGAAAGCAAAAGTTACGATCCGTTTCAAAATGGAAGTCACGCGCCACGATCACGCAGCTTCCGTTTCTGTATATAATCGCCAAAAACGCGCAACAGTGCCTTTCGTAACTCACTATAAACGTTTTGGTCACGTTTGACATATTCACACGATATTTGATAGACGAGAGTAAGATAAAAGACCAACTGGAACGTAAGAAACTTGATGCAACTGGACGCAGTTTTCAAATAGCTTCCGGGAATTCAGCCAGGTAACACTTTCAGCGACCGCCGATATTTCGGCGGTCGCTGAAAGTGTTACCAATTCCTGGAAGTTATTTGACAGTTGTATACGCCAGGAGAAACTCAGGTGGACTCAGTTTGTCGGAAGATAAAAATACAGACCGAAATAATGCAGATTCGGGAGAACTCGGTCACAAGTTGTTAGTAGGGAAATAATAAATTAAAAGGCTATGTTTGGTGCTGCAGTTCTACTTCATGGATAGGAAAAATGTTGTAAGCGATAAATATTTCTCCTTTTATCACTTTCTAGAAGGGGGGGGGAGGGAAATCGAACGAAAAAGGTTTCGCAAAGGTCCTATATTATATATTGTTGTAAGTCACTAAGTGCACTGATTTTCAAATGCTAAATGAATAAAATCATAGCATTTGTACGCCGTCAATTATTCTACTCCAATACAAACACACAATCGCTAACTGCAATACTTGTGTTAATGCGTTAAACTTGTAACGTAAAAGTGTACCTTTTAATGAGCTGCGTATGACAGCAAATTAAATTTTATAATTCGATCAATAATCACGTGAAATACTCAAACTGAAATAGCTGTTGTCTAGGGAACCCGGTACATAGGCTACTTGCAATCGAGGAATTTCGAGATAATCGTTTTCAAGGGACCATACGTACTTCCCCTCACCGATTTGATTCGCACTGATACGGTGTTTAGGGTACACTAGGACTACGGCAAATGCAAATATGGAAAGGCAGTTGTCAACCGTTTTCAAGGAAATCGAGTCTGTAAATGTTATACGTTTTCATGAACATCGTAAGACTGCTCGTACTCAAGGATTAGGCAGCCGCCTAACTAGGCACTTCGGTTTTTTTTTATATTTTTTTAAGCGGGAGGTCTCTGGATCTATTATAGCTACCTGCACTTTTTTCATTTCCCCGTAATTCTAAAAACAAAAATACGCCGTAAGCCACTTATTTTTGTGATAAAAAGAGCCCTTTGTGAACATAAGTCCATTTTTATGCAATAGACGCCCTGGAAAAACGACGCAGGTGCAAAAATTATGCCTTCATTACATGTACTACACGACTGTAGCAATAATAACTGTTTTCGATGTTTCTACCATCAGTATCGTCCTGGTTCGTGCACTTCTTCACAGCATACTTGTCGCAAATGCAGATACAGTAACATAAATAAAATGACTATACAGATTTGAAAGATCTTGTGTATCATGTTTTACTTCCAATCTCGTCCATTCCTTCGGGATTAGGTTATTAAAATAATAAATATATTATTATGAATTGATAACTTGCACTGTCACAATAAACCTGTCATTGGAATTACGTGGTAATGAAAAGAAAGTACCGGCGGCGGGATTCGATCCAGAGACCTCGTGCTTATTAAACTAAGCTCTTACTCTCTCAGGTGTGGACTCCTTGTGTAGTACCCACCACAAGAAGTATACAAGCACACTTAAAAATTTTTAAAGTCGATTTTCTTGAAAATAGTTGGGTGTTGCATTTACATATGTTTATGTACTACTCGTACCTTACAAACACTGTCAAAATGAATCACACTGGTGATTGGAGATTCGTGCGGTCCTGCAAATAATAATATAAATAAACCTATTATAGCGCTGAATCATTAACCGATTTGCAATTTTCTATCTTTTTTGGACATATATTAGGCGGAAATTAGAAAGAAAATAGCAGTATGTAGTAGTACGATTATTTTGATTCGCCACAAACCAGATCGACGTGTGACATTGGGGCAAAGTTACACACTTATAGATCTCTTCATCAACATCTACATCATACTCCGCAAGCCACCTAATGGTGTGTGGCGGAGGGTAGTTTCGGTAACACTATCTGATCCTTCCAACCCTGTTCCACTGGCGAATAGTGCTTAGGAAGAATGACTGTCGGTAAGCCTCTGTATTGGCTCTAATTTCTCGAATTTTCTCCTCGTGGTCAATATGCGAGATGTATGTGGGGGGAAGTAATATGTTGGCTGACTCCTCCTGAATAGTAAGTCTCTCCGTGATGCACAACGCCTCTCTTGTAACGTCTGCCAGTGGAGTTTGTTTAGCATTTCCGTAACGTTCTCTCGCCAGCTAAACGATCCCGTGACGAAACGCGCCGCTCTTCGTTAGATCTTCTCTATCTCCTCTATCAGTCCTATCTGATAGGGATCCCAGGTAGATGAACAATACTTAAGAAACGGGAGAACGAGCACCTTATAAGACACTTCTTTCGTGATGAGTTACATTTCCTTAAGATTCTTCCGATGAATCTGAGTCTGGTGTATGTTTCCCACTATTTGTGTTATATAGTTATTCCACTTAAGGCCGCTCTGGATAGTTACGCCTAGATATTTTACGGCAGACGCTGTCTCCAGCTATTTGTCAACAGTGTAGCTGTACAGTAGTTGATTTCTTTTCCTATTTATGCGCAACATGTTACATTTATTTACCTTCAGGGTTAACTGCCAGAGTCTGCACCATTCATCACTTCTCTGCAGGTCGCTCTGCAAATTTTTACTATCTTCTGGCGTTGCTACTTTGGTATAAACAACTGCATAATCCGACGCTTTCTACTAGATCATTTACACATATAGTGAACAGCAACGGTCCTACCACATTTCCCTGTGGTACTCCGGATATTACCTTTACATCTGTTGATTTAGTTATCTTAAGAGCGACGTGTCGAGTTCTATCTGCAAGAAAGTCTTGAATCCAACCGCAGGTCTACTCCAATACTTCGTAAACTCGTATTTTTTTCATTAAACGGCAGTGCGGGACGATGTCAAATGCCTTACCGCAATCAAGGCACAATGCAAGCGCCGTTGTCCTCTACGATAAGAATCTCATGGAGGAACAGAGCGAGCTGGGTTTCGCAGGATCTCTTTTTGCGGAGTCCATGTTGGTTTTTATAGAGGAGATGTTCATTTTCCGATAACGTCATACTTCTTGAGCATAAAACATGTTCCGTAGTTCTACAACAGAGTGACGTCAACGATACAGGTCTGTAATTGTGTGAATCTGTTTTACGGTCTTTGTTAAAAACGGGAATGACGTAAGCTTTTTTCCCGTCGTTAGGTACCTTTTGTTGCTCAATCGATCTACGATAAATTACTGCTATAAGTGCAGCAAGTTCCTTCGCATAATCTTTATAAAACCTTCTAGGTATCTCATCTGGTCCTGAAGCCTTTCCCACTACTATCCCATTATAGCTGCTTTAAAGGAGGGACAGTGTTACGATCTTCCGCAGTGAAACAAATTCGGAAGACCGAATTCAGTATTCCGGCCTTCTCTCTGTTATCTTCCGTTTCGGTGCCGATGTAGTCGCTGAGAGAATGAATAGATGATTTTACATACGACCAAAATCTCTTAAGGTTTTTACTCAGGTCAGTTGACAACGCTTTACTTTCGAAATCACTGAACGCTTCTCTCATTGCTTTCCTTAAGCTCATTTTCGCTTCGTTCAGCTTTTGTTTGTCAGCTAGGTTTTTACTTCTCTTGAATCTGAGATGAAGCGCTCTTTTGTTTTTACGTAGCGCCTTTCGAACACGGCTATTTAGCCATGGTGGATCTTCCCCAGCCCTTAAAACCTTACTCGTAACATACTTTTCTAGGGCATATTGAACGAAGCCTCTGAATTTTTTTCATTTGTTCTGCATATCTTCGTCCTCATTACCGGATATTTGATGCTGACGTTCTGAAATTTGCTTCCTATCACCCTTGCTGAGCAAATATATCTTCCTACCTTTCTTAAAATTCCTTGTACGACCCGTCGTCATAGATGCTGTCGCAGCATTATGATCACTGTTACTTTCCTCTACGTTAACTGATTCGATAAGCTCAGGTCTGTTTGTTGCCAGGAGTTCTAAGACGTTACCATCACTAGTTGGTTCTCTAAGTATATGCTCAAGGTAATTTTCGGACAAGACATCCAGAACAATGCTACATGATTCCCTTTCTCTGTCACCAGTTTTGACGGCTTAGCATTACCAATCTACACCTGGTAAATTGAAGTCATCCCTTGCTACAACGGCATGAGCAGGAAAATTGCTAATGATATTCTGCAAGTTCTGTCTGAAGCGCTCTACAAGTACACATCCTGATCCAGGACAAAAGCATCCGATCACCATTTTTGACCGTTCTTTGATACTCAGTTTCACCCAGATTAATTCACATTCGTAATCCGTGATATCCTCGCTAGATTTTATCGTATTTTTACTGCAATAAACACGCCGCCACCATTGGTGACTAACCTATCCTTATGATAAACATTCCAGTCTGAAGCTAGGATTTCGTTGCCATTGACGTCTGGCTTCAACCATCTTTCTGTTCCTAATACTATCTGCGCATTATAACCTTCAGTAAGCGCTACTAATTCTGGGACCTTTCCTTGGCTGCTCCTGCAGTTTACTGAAATCATATTAATCTTTTCTATCTCTTATCTGCGAGGACCAAGATTCTCTGAGGTCACTGTGGCTGATTTAACAGGAAAATTGTATTTGCTCCCAAGGGAGGGGTCCTGTAACTTAAAAAAAGTCCCTTGTGGACGCCACACGTACTCCGCTATCCTAGTAGCCGCTTCCTGCATGTAGTGCACGCCTGACCTATTAAGGGGAACCCTATAATTCTGCACCCGATAGCGGAGGTCGAGAAATTCGCATCCAGTACCGTCGCAGAGCCGTCTGAGCCTCTGCTGGTTTAGACCTTCCACTCTGCCCCAAACCAGAAGACCGTCATCAACCCTGGGTACGATGCTAGAAATCGACAGCTTAGCCTGCACCCCCGGTGCATTGTTAGTTGCCTTTACTAAATCAGCCAGCTGATGGAAGCCGCCGAGGATGGCCTCAGAACCCAAGCGGCAGGCGTCATTCGTGCCGTCATATGCCACTAAATGCAGCCAGCCGGTTCAACCCAGTGCGCTTGATAGCTGCCCCCGGACCTCCTCCACATCACGGGTGAGACCAGCCGGTAAACATACAGAATGCACACAGGAATTCTTTCCCACATTGCGTTCTATCTCTCTGTGGGGTTCCATCACCCTCCTAACATTGGAGCTCCCAATGACTAGCATAATCACCCTCTGTATTTGTCCAGTCTGGACAGGCAAATCGACCGCTGGCCTAACGGGAGAAGCATCATCACGTGCTGGCTCAGAGTTATCATCAACACTGGGAAACACCTCGTACATGTTGCTAAGACGTAGTGAGCCAGCCGCACCGCCTGCTCCGTCTTTCGCCTTCTGTCCAGTGACACGCGAACCCACCACTGTCTGCCACCCACTCTGGAGTGACGACGGATCGGTCAAATGTTGCGTATCGGAAGCCGCAGCGACGTCCGGGTCACCAGGGGATTCCAGAGGCAACAAAAGTGTCGAGGTTTCTTGTTCTGGCGACCCGACGTCACCGCAACTTAGAGCATTAGCTAGAAGCTTGTCGACAGTAGCCAACGCAGCTTCCAGCTGTTTGTAAGGGGTCTGTAGGCCCTTACTATAAAGTTGCACTCGGCACAGGTCGATAGGGCGAGCAATCGATTGTGTCGTGTTGCGAGAGCGAGTGTGGAGTTGAGCGAGTGCCATGTTGCGGGTAGAGGTGTGTGGAGCCAGTTGTTGTAATGCAAGGCTTTAACGGAGAAGGGAGTCGCCATCGCCGTGGTTAGACCCCTTTGTACTAGAATAATACCGTGAAAGTGAAGAAGTATTATTACGAAAGTGATCAGTGACATTTCTAGGGCCGATATTTGCTTTCGCGTCTACCGCGCCGGCATCACCTTGGATTGCAGTGTTGGATTGCAGTGTTGGATGCAGTGATGGATTAGCGTGTGATGATAATGGAAAATGAAGAAGCCTGTGCTGAGATTAGCCGTATTTAGATATGTATGACGAAGGCAGTGGCTGTCTCCTCCTTTTTGTGTTTTTGAGACGAATACAGGTTCGTAATTAGTGAAACTGTGTTGGTGTTTTTCTTGTTACCAGACATTTCATTATTACAGTATTGAGTAGGACGAACTGGAAAGTAACAACTTCCGTAGCAGTCAATTCCGATTGCCAGCCCCATTAGGTACACGGTCACATTAATAATAATTATTGAGCTGCTATTCGATCAGATCAGGTCGGGATAAATAAACGGAGGTGTTACATGTTTGCGGACAGCAGCCAACTCTCCTTGTGTCCGCCAACAACAAACACACTCCCTAGCTATATCGTTCTGTGTATAAAATACATATAAGGTATCAGATGGCGCTACTGAGTTTGCAAATATACCAAAGGCGAATGAAGCAACACTAAAAGTTGCAGTGCAGATTTCTCACTGTACTCTGACATAGCAAGCTACTAAACAGAAATAAATTTCTCTATGCGGAAAATTTACACTAGGAAGCCGCCCTATATTCACAAGACTTAAGCAACAAAAAACTACAATTAATTTCCTAACGAATAGTCTACACGGTAAAATACACACGTACAGTCCACTTCTTTGCAGAAGCACGTAAACAACAAACAAGGTCTAAATTAAGTTACAGTTCATCACACAAGCGCTGCTGCTGCTGCTTCGCTGGGAGTCGTCTCGGACGCGTATATATACTTTATGAACCAGACAATAAAGTGAATGGGAGAGACCAAGAGACAGGCACAGTGTGCGTCGTTTGGCTGCTGCCAGAACTGCATTGGCGGAACTGACACTCAGAAGTGAAATGCAATCAAGCCCATCGCCAAAATGCCCGCTTAGAGGTCCCAAAGTGAAGTCTGTACCATAGAACTTAGTCCCCCATACCCCGACGATCTCCAAGTCTCCCTCCTAATGTAGAGGTCACTGTTAGTGTGGCCATGCAGCCGACTGGGCAACTCACATAGTCTTTCTGGACAATCAAATTAATTTTGTAACAACGTTCTTAACTGTTGCGATGAGTATGAACCACTCATAACTGCCTATAGAGTAGTTCCGAGAGAGCGTTTCCTCACTTGGCAAGTTGCAAACTATCTATCTGGTACGTGTTAGGTGCTGTTCACACTGATACGACACTACAGGATTAAAAAAAAAGTACGCATCAAAAGAAGAAAAACAAGTACAATAAAAATAGGTCCGGAAACGCATACTTTCCGAGACAGACACGTGTTATACAGGAAGGGCTGTGCGACACTTGGTTACGGATGCCAGCACATTCGTTGCATTGGCCCGCCGCCAAATGTATTGGTATGGTATTATGTCTTACTCACAGTACTTTACCTACCATTAGGTGGCCTGCAGTCAGTTGTGTGATTAGAGTCGCGGTGTATGCTACGTCAGTTTTCGCCATGATTGTGTGCCTTCTCGTACACTACTGTCAACCATAGGTACGTATCAGGATGTTTTACCTTCTTCCAAACGCGGATTCACTTACGTTTGTAGTGTTATTGCGCTTTTTGTACGTAAAAGTGGTATAGGCAGGTTTCACAAGAGATGGTGTTGTGAATTTCCATAATCAGCATGTATGGCAGATGTAAATCCACAAGCAATTTAGGGAAGAGGTCATCAACACCGATTCTCGGTCAACGTGTGAGCGGGAGCACTTGATGGTAGATTAATAGGGCTACCATAAAGTTAACTAGGGCGCATTATGTGGATATTCTCACAAATGTGTTGCCTACCTTGCTGGAGGCCGTGCCACTACAGCAACGAATACAAATGTGGGTCATGCTTGATGGTGCTCAAACACACTTTCATCACAATGTATGCAAACATCTGACGCAGACAATTCAGGACCGCTGGATTGGTCGCAGGGCCCCACCTTTACCTGCTCGTTCCCCAGACGTCAATCCCCTAGCCTTTTAGTTGTGGGGACACTTGAAGAAATCGGTCTACGCCACGTCAGTCAACATTTGGGACACTAAAGGGTCGTGTCTTCAATGCTTGCCAGCAGGTAGGACAACAACTGAGTGTACCTCAAACAGCGCGTCATTCATTATGCCGGAGGGCAGAGGGATGCATTGTCATGAATGGACACCACGTTGAACACTTTCTATAACATACGTATTTATTGAAGTACTTATGCATTTCCGCACTCATGTTTCTTGGACCTATCTCAGAAAGTATGCATTTTCGTACCCATGTTTACTGCATTTATTCTTCTTGTTTCGCACTTGTTTTAAATACCTTGGAAATGTAATACGACACATTGCAATAAAGGTCACACGACACAACGCTTATCGCTGCAACATTCGTCTTTTCACTGAGATGAAGCGATATGCGACACGATATGGGATGCGACGGGCCATACAACAGCCATCAAGACAGCACGAGTGACTTTTCTGTATCACTGTCAATTGCAGTCGTGAGTTCTGTAGATAAAGAAGTTATTGTGGCTTTTCATTAGTTGAAGTCCAAAAAACTTAAAAAGCAACGAAATACTGGGTGCGCCTGTACAATGAAATAAATCTGAGAGATACAGGGTGTCCCACTAAAACCTCCCTGATTTCAAAGACCCAGGGGAAAGAAACAGTAGATACTACAATGAAAAATGCACCACATTGTAGAGCATCTCAAAGAATTTATTTATTTATCATCAATACACCTCTACATGTTAGCCATTTGTAGCACGAAGAATATCGAGTCTATATAAAATTTCTTGCCAAGTTCATTCTAACATTTCCTATGTTATTGTTGCGATCGGATTAGTGATAGTATGTCGCAAAGTAGGAATATCTTCCACTTTTGTGGCATACACGCGGACGTTCACGAATCCCCACAAGAATAAATCAAGCGGCGTAATGTAGGGTGAACGCGGTAGCTAGACAATGAGTCCTCCGCGTCCGATCAACGATTGGAAAATTTCCCATCCAGGAACTTGCGAACAGCCATTGACCATCTTGTTGAAAAATAATGTTGGGTTGCAAGTCTTGTATCTGAGGGTACACAAACTGCTCCAACAAGTCCATATACACTGACCCACTCACTGTTTGTTCCGCAAAGAAGAACAGTCCATCAATCCAGTCGTGCATTAGCCCGCACCAGACGTATAGTCTGTATAGTAACGTGCTCAATGACAAAGTGCGGGTTTTGCGAACCCCAAATCCGAACATTGTGCATATTAACCCATCCTGATAGAAGAAAGGTTGCCTCATCTGAGAATAAACAACTTTCCAGGAAGCTGGCATCCATATCAATATGCTGCAGTATATCTACAGCAAATTGTTGTTGGCGTAGTTTGTCGTTTGGCGTCAGATGTTGCAGAGCTGGGGTTGGGTTTTTTGGGGAGGAGACATAAGGTTGAAACGTCGTCCTCCTGAATGCTAGTCCAGTGTGCTAACCACTGCGCCACCTCGCACTTTGTAAGTACACATACGAAGTCGCTGATGAACTACACGATGAAATGTTGATGTGGTACATCAAGTTGTTTAGATGCTTGACGAATTGACTCATGTGAGCTACTGAGGAACGTTTGTCTGATGTCCTCCACTGTCTCTTCTGAAACTCCATCACGTGCACAGCCAGAATGTTTCAGAACACGTCCTGTTGCCAGGATCTTCCTATACCATTTCTTAATTGTTCCCACATTAGGTGGATCACATTCATACACAAGACGATAATTTCTTTGCACAGTATTGGGCGATCTTTTTTCTGCAAACCACACAACGGCTTGCGCGCACTGCTGTGGAGTCGCCATTTTCACTTCAAGCGACCATGCTGCACTCTGGTGACGATACTTGGCACTTCTGCCGCGGGAATATAAATTCTTTGAGATATTCTACAACGTGGTGCATTTTTCACTGTCGTATCTACTGTGGTTTTTTTCTTCCTGGGTCCTAGAAATCAGGGAGATTTGAGCGGGACACCCTTTACTTCGAGTGTGATTTTCCGCTAGGTCACTCAGCACGAAAAATTACACGAATTTTACAAAATGAGTACAGGCAGTTTCCTCTTTACGGAGCAACTAGTATCAGCTACTGTGACAAAGCAGGACACAAATTTTTTACATGCTATTTCTGCTGCTGAGAAGTCACTCATTACAGTGGGGTAAGTTGATGAAAGTGTGTGAATGACGTTCAAAATGACTCCAACAAAACTTCATTTTTTTAAAAACCAGCTAGTATGGTCCTTTTTCAAAATTAATACAACTAGAAATTTCTACAACAATACAAATTCGCAAAGTAGTATTTGATTCAGTGTGAGGAGTGTGAAGACGAAACATTGTTGGATTGGAAGCGAGCTGAGACACCATCGATCGTGAAGCAGTGGATAGTGAACTCTGATTAGGAGTAGCAAGGTGTTTGAAAAAGTGAAAGTAGCCCATTTGCATCCGTGGTCTTCGCTCCAGGGTTCGAATACCGCCGCTGCCTAAGTTTCGGTTAATAAGCGGCATTGACCGCCGAAGACTTCCTGCATAAGAAGTCACCCTCATTCTGCCAATGGCCTCGTCAGAGGGGGCGGAGGAGAGGACTGAGTTTCAGGGCACTCTCTTGTCCTAGGGGCGGGAAACTGCTTCTATAGTCAGAAGAATCAGCAATGATCAACGGCATGAGGATAAAGAAGGCAATAGAAACCGCTGCTTTAAAGACACGTTACGTGTGTCCACAGAACACGAGGCCTGTAAATGAAGAAGTGTCACGAAGATCTCTCCATTGACGAAAGGTTCCGGAATTGTCCCCCATTCTGATCTCCGGGAGAGGACTGCCAAAGGGACGTTACCACGAGAAAAAGATTCAATAATCAACGTAAGGATAACGTTCTCCGAGTCGGGGTGTAAAATGTCACAAGCTTGAACGTGGTAGGGAAACAAGAAAATGTGAAAAGGGAAACGCAAAGGCTCTATATAGATATATTAGGGGCCAGTGAAGTGAAGTGGAAAGAAGACAAAAATTTCTGGTCAGATGAGTATAGGGTAATATCAAGAGCAGCAGAAATTGTATAACAGAAGTAGGATTCGTTATGAATAGGAAGGTAGGGCAGTTAGTGCGTTTCTGTGAACAGTTTAGTGACAGGATCGTTCTTATCAGAATCGACAGCAAACCAACACCGACAACGATAATTCAGGTATATATGCCGACATCGCAAGCTGAAGATGAAGAGATAGAGAAGGTCTATGAGGATACTGAAAGAGTAATACTGTATGTAAAGGGGAATGAAAATCTAATAGTCATGGGAGACTGGAATTCATTTGCAGGGGAAGGACTAGGCGGAAGGGTTACAGGAGAATATGGGCTTGGGACAAGGAATGAGAGTGGAGAAAGACTAATTTTCTGTAACAAGTTTCAGCTAGTAATAGCGAATACCCTGTTCAAGAATCACAAGAGGAGGAGGTATACTTGGAAAAGGCGGGTGATACGGGAAGCTTCCAGTTAGATTACATCATGCTCGGGCAGCGATACCGAAATCAGATGCTGGATTGTAAGGCGTACCCAGGAGAAAATATAGATTCAGATCACAATTTAGTAGTGATGAAGAGAAGGCTGAAGTTTAAGACATTAGTTAGGAAGAATCAATAAGCAAAGAAGTTAGATACGGAAGTACTAAGTAATGACGAGATACGCTTGAAGTTCTCTAAGGCTATAGATACGGCAATAAGGAATGGATCCGTGGGTAGCACAGTTGAAGAGCAATGGACATCTCTAAAAAGGACCATCACAGAAGTTGGGAAGGAAAACATAGGTACAAAGAAGGTACCTGCGAAGAAACCATGCGTAACAGAAGAAATACTTCAGTTGATTGATGAAAGGGGGAAGTACAAAAACGTTCCTGGAAACTTAGGAATACAGAAATACAAGTTGCTGAGGACCTAAATGAAGAATTACGATGCGGGGAAGCTAAGACGAAATGGCTGCAGGAAAAATGTGACGACATTGAAAAAGAAATGATTGTCGGAAAGACAGACTCAGCATACAGGAAAATCAAAAGAAACTTCGGTGACATTAAAAGCAAGGGAGGTAACAATAAAAGTGCAATGTGAGTTCCAGTGTTAAATGTAGAAGAGACAGCGGATAGGTGGAAAGAATACATTGGAAGCCTCTATGAGAGAAGGGATTTGTCTGATATGATAGAAGAAGAAACAGGAGTCGATTTAGAAGATGTAGGGGATCCAGTATTAGAATCAGAACTTAGAAGAGGTTTGGAGGACTTAAGGTCAAATAAGGCAGAAGGGATAGATAACATTCCATCAGAATTTTTAAAACATGCGGGGAAGTAGCAACAATACGACTATTCACGTTGGTGTGTGGATTGTATGAGTGTGGCGACATACCATCTGACTTCCGGAAAAGCATCATCGACACATTTCCGAAGACGGCAAGAGCTGACAAGTGCGAGAATTATCGCACAATCAGCTTAACAGCTCATTCACCCAAGTTGCTTCCAAGAATAATATACAGAAGAATGGAAAAGAAAATTGAGGATGCGCTAGATGACGATCAGTCTGGCTTTAGGGAAAGAAAAGGCACGAGAGAGGCAATTCTGACGTTGCGGTAAATAGTGGAAGCAAGACTAAAGAAAAATCAAGACACGTTCATGGGATATGTCGACCTGGAAACAGTTTTCGACAATGCAACATGATGCAATATTCAGAAAAAAATAGGTGTAAGCTATATGGAGAGACGGGTCTTATACAATATGTACAACAGCCCAGAGGGAATAATAAGAGTGGACGATCAAGAACGAAGTGCTCGTATTAAAAAGGGCGTAAGACAAGGATGTAGCCTTTCGTCCCTACTGTTCCATCTGTACATCGAGGAAGCAATAATGGAAATGAAAGAAATATTCAGGAGTGGGATTAAAATTCAAGGTGAAAGCGTATCAATGATACGATCGCTAATGACATTGCCATCCTGAGTGAAAGTGGGGGAGAACTCCATGATCTGCTGAACGGAATGAACACTCTAATGAATACAGAGTATGGATTGAGAGTAAATGGAAGAAAGACGAAGGTAATGAGAAGTAGTAGAAATGAGAACAGCGAGAAACTTAACATCAGGATTGATGGTCACGAAGTAGATGAAGTTAAGGAATTCTGCTACCTAGGCAGTAAAATAACCAATGATGGACGGAGCAAGGATAACCTCAAAAGCAGACTACCTAAGGCAAAGAAGGCATTCCTGGCTAAAGAGAAGTAAACTAATATCAAATATCGGCCTTAATTTGAGGAAGAAATTTCTGAGAATGTACGCCTGGAGTACAGCATTGTACGGTAGTGAAACATGGACTATGCGAAAACGGGAACAGAAGAGAATCGAAGCACTTGAGATGTGGTGCTACAGACAAATGTTGAAAATTAGGTGCACTGATAAGCTAAGGAATGAGGAGGTTCTATGCAGAATGGGAGAGGAAAGGAATATGTGGAAAACGCTGAGAAGAAGATGGGACAGGATGGTTGGTCATCTGTTAAGACATGAGGGAATGACTTCCATGGTACTAGAGGGAGCTGTAGAGAGCTAAAACTGTAGAGGAAGACAGAGATTGGAATACATCCAGCAAACAATTAAGGACGTATGTTGCAAGTGCTACTCTGAGATGAAGAGATTAACACTGGAGTGGAAATCGTTGCGGGCCGCGTCAAACCAGTCAGATTACTGATGTCCAAAAAGAAAACATAAGGAAAGAAAATTGAAGCCTATGATGATAACGAAAATCGTGACGTCTCCTCCTCAGCTTGGTCTACCTGCTCACTCAGAAGTAACAGGAATTTAGCTTTCAGATGTCTTTTAAATTGTCACAAAGTTTCCTGAAATCAGGGAGCGTAGACAAAAACCCTTCCAGGCAGCATCGTCAGCTGATGAATCCCAGTGCTTTTCATTTCACTGAGTTTTTTATATCCAGCTTCAGCCTTTATCAGCGTCAAACGAAAAACGTGGAACACAAAGCAGTTTAGCACTCCATATAGCATGCGGTAATAGCCTCATATGTGGTGTGTAGCCGCCAACCTGGTGACAGCCCACCTCCAGCATATCACAGGTATTTTTTCGAGAACGGAAAGAGGTGTCGCTCTTCTTCTCCCGTTAAAAACAGTTTCGATATTTTAGCTACATCTCTTATGCAGCAATGTGTGACTTTAAACCCAACAAACGTAAACTGGATACGAAAACAGTCTTCATGCGGCCGGCCGAAGTGGCCGTGCGGTTAAAGGCGCTGCAGTCTGGAACCGCAAGACCGCTACGGTCGCAGGTTCGAATCCTGCCTCGGGCATGGATGTTTGTGATGTCCTTAGGTTAGTTAGGTTTAACTAGTTCTAAGTTCTAGGGGACTAATGACCTCAGCAGTTGAGTCCCATAGTGCTCAGAGCCATTTTTTGAAGTCTTCACGCAAACTTTTCAAACTACGCCCAGTGTTTTACTTATTTGTTAAGGATCACAAAAACTATATCGAACAGCATAAAGAAAAGTTATCAGGCTGTGATGTAGGCTTGTGGGATGTGAAAAAATTTAACGCTATAATTACCTTAGAATCTAATGAGGAAGCCTGCATATAGAAGAAAATGTGGATCTGAAAACCGTGGTCTTTAATTGTTTATCCAAAGAGTAAAGCTTTACTGGAAAACTACCATTTTTTACGTACATCCGATGACAGTAAATTTGTTTCACAGGACGCAGTTACGAGGACCAACCGATACTTGTTGTTACGATAGAGACAAGTGTCAGAGTTGTTTCGCTGTCGTCCCAGTGTGAACCAGCTAAGTCGTCTCAACTTCTTTTCTATGCTCTCCACCAACGTCGGTTGTTTCTGGGTCTTATCACGAGACGCACCGTATGTTGTATTGCCTCGCATCTTAGGGTCCTGATTCATGCGAACTTATCGTTTTGCCATCTTTGTTGTACACAAAATGCGCGTTTATATCTGCAAGTGTATGCTTTCATTTCACTCTAACAATATGTCTGATGTCCATGTCCGGTCGGCATCTCTGGGGGCAAATAAGGGAGGAGGGTGGGAGGCGGCAAACAACGGCGTCCCTGGACGTGCTAGTACAGGAGCTTTCAGGTCTGGTGGGAAGTGTCCATTTCTTCCGGGTAGATATTACGTGCGTTTATTGATACTGGCCTCAATTCAGATAGGAAGAGAGATATCACAAGTTTCTTGAGGTGTCCCATATTCATTTGTGGCCGCTCATTGACGATAAGATTCTGCAGAACAACCTAACTGCAGAGTTGTTGCCTGTAATGTGTCACCCACTATCCAATTAGTGTAAGAAATTTTGTAAGGAAATAAGATCCAGTGGCTTAGTGGGTCATGGAGGGTTAATAGTGAGCTTCTTCATTGTTCGTCAAACACGGAGCGTATTCGTAAAGCTGTGTGAAAACAGTTTGAGACAGGAGTATCCACAGCATATTCATCTCAGATGTAACAGAAAGGGCAATTGTGGTCATAGAGAAGGTTGACATAAATATGAACCCAAATCGTGAGAACACGACATACAGATCTATCTGCGGACTGAACTGTCTCTAGCGAAGACTCTCGGGAAACGACTCAATATACTCTCGGCTATTTCTTTCTTTTCTTGTTTTCCTCGTCAGTTTTCTGGATGGTTTGATGCCCAACCCATAAATGTAGGATCTGAAACATATCGTCACTGACAAACCATGACATGCGTCTGCAGTCCCTTTCAGTTTCGATATTTTTACGACCACTGTTCTTACATCTTGCGTGATTGCAAGTGGTTCAGCATTTCTTTAGAGACTTTGGGCAGGTTGCATTGATATACCAACAAATCAAGCAGCTTCAGTTCCTGATCTGGTAATGGTCACGTCTATTGAATCAGGTAACCACGTTGATCCATTTTCCTGAGCTGATTTCATAGAACTGATTAGCACCTTCACACAAATTCACTGTCACGACTGTCGTCTCGTCAGTGGTGCAAAGTTGCATGAGTGCCTGAAGTTCCACGTTATCTACAGTAATAATTTGGGGAGAGGATCTAAAATTTTGTTCTATCACCTCAGGGAATATAGGCCTTTTTTCAAATCAGCTCACTCAAGAAGACAGCTTCGGAACAAGATCGAAAAGCAGAATCGACCCATCAAACGAAAAAGGTATATGCATTTTGGTACATGGAACTTTTAGGGAATAGCGACAAAGGCCATAGAAGTTTTCAGAGAAATCCACTGGAACAAAGTCGGCTTAACAGCCATAACAGAAACTAGATAAAGAAGGAAATATATGATTATGTCCATATATACAATGGAGTGAACAAAGAGTGTTGGGGAACAAGGGGACATCTGTTGCGATAGATAAAAATTGAAAACACTGCATTAAGACATTGAACTGTATGATAGAATGTCTTATACGTATGGATATGAAGCTGAAAGGACGTAGAGACCATTGCAGCATATTCACCCACAGATAATGCAACCCACATCAAGATGAATTACTTCTTTAATGTTTTGGTTGTGGTAAGTTCAAAAAAATGGCTCTGAGCACTATGGGACTCAACTGCTGTGGTCATAAGTCCCCTAGAACTTAGAACTACTTAAACCTAACTAACCTAAGGACATCACACACATCCATGCCCGAGGCAGGATTCGAACCTGCGACCGTAGCGGTCGTGCGGTTCCAGACTGTAGCGCCTTTAACCGCTCGGCCACTCCGGCCGGCTGTGGTAAGTTCCTATGGGACCAAACTGCTGAGATCATCGGTCCCTAGCTTACACACTACTTAATCTAACTTAAACTAACTTACGCTAAGGACAACACACACACACACACACACACACACACACCCATGCCCGAGGGGGGACTGCATCTCCGACGTGGGGAGCCGAGCGAACCGTGGCAATGCGCCTTAGACCAAGAGGCTACCACGCACTGCTTTAATGTTTTGACTAGCTTCCTACGTGGCATCAGCAATAGGAAAGGGATATATGTTTCGGCTGTATGTTTTAGAAGATTATAATGGATCTGTTTGGCTTCAGGAAAAGTAAGGGCACCAGAGAGGCAGTTCTGAAGTTTCAGTTGATACTGGTAGCAAGACTGAAGAAAATAGAAGGCATGGCCATGGGATTTGTCATTCTGGAAAGAATGTTCGACAGTGTAACATGGAACCAGATGTTCGAAATTCTGAGAAAAATAGGGATAATAAATTAGGGAAAACAGATAATATACAATGTATACAAGAACCAAGAGGGAACAATAAGACTGGAAGACCAAGAACGAAATGCTCGGAGTAAATTGCGTCTAAGATAGGGATACAGTTTTTCACTCCTATTGTTCAATCTATACATAGAAGAAGCAATGACGGAAATTAATGGTCAAGAGAGAGATCAAATTTTCGGGTGAAATGATACTGTATCAATGATAAGATTTGCTGATGACATTGCTATCCCCAGTGAAAGTGAGGATGTGTTGAATGAAATGAACCGTATAATAAGTACAGAGTATAGTTTGTGGGTAAATCGAAGATAGACGAAACTAATCATAAGTAGTAGAAATGAAAACAGCAATTGGTGATAATGAAGTAGGTAAAGCTGCCAAATTTTGCTACCTAGGCAGCAGATGGACGGAGGAAAGACGACATGGAAAGCAGACCAGCACCGGCAGGAATGGCATTCCTGGCCGAGAGAAGTCTACTAGTTTAAAAGACAGGCCTAATTTGGAGGAAGAAATTTCTGTGCATATACGTTTGGAGCACAACGGGCTGTGGGGAAACGGGAACAGAAGAACATCGAAGAAGTTGAGACGTGGTGCTACATAAGAATGTTAAAAATTACGTACCTTATTACGAAATGAGGAAGTCTCCGCAGAATCTGCGAGGAAGGGAATATATGGAAAGCACTGACAAGAAGAACAGACAGAATGATACGGCACCTGTAAGATGTGAGGGCTTAACTCCGATGGCACTAGAGGGAGCTGTAGAGGGTAGAAACTGTAGAGGAAGGCAGAGGCTGGAATACATTCAGCATATAATCGTGGATGTAGGTTGCAAGTGCTACCCTTAGATAAACAGTTTGGTGCAGGAAAGGAATTTGTGGCGGGCCACAACAAACTAGTGAGAAGACTAATGACTAAAAAAAAGTGAATTGTTGGTTAACCAGGATGCGATCAGGATTGTAAGGAAATGTATGGAGTTTATTTTAAATCATAATCGTTAGAGGCGTGTAAATGTGTGTGAATAGCAAAGTTTTAAATTTGGAGTGGCGTTTTTCAAGACAATGAGATTTATAAATATAAATGATTACAGCCTGCAAGGAAATTACACTCTTTAATTGAATAGGCTAAGGAAAATAGGTAGTCATGCGCAGGTGGAGGACTGCAGAGTCTACCGGGGAGTAGAATGTTAGTCTGACAATTTCCTGCTTCGGTGTGCACTTCGGTTTCCCTTTCATAAAAAAAAATTGGAAATGAGAATGGATACAAAAAGGGCCAGCCATATAATAAGTTACGGGTACTGCAGGATAGGTCAGTTGCCTTCTCATACGAGCTCAGATTAAGTGCAAGGATACATCAGAAATTATACGATAGTGGAAGTAGTGCGTCAGGCAACTGTGAGCGTTATTCATGAAGCGACTTCTGAAAGTTTCGGAGTAGTTGAGAACCCATCTGGCATATTTAAAAGTAATTGTTGGAATGATGATATTGCAAATAAGTGAAGAAGAAGAAGGCCTACAACAGATGTTTTATGAGCAATAAAACTGATGATGGAAGCAGGTATGTAACACTGAGGGGAGAGGCTGTAATTAGTGCCAAACATGCTATGTGCGACCTTACATGTGAGAATTTCATGACTGCGTAGGGAATTCAAAGTCTAAAGAAGCGTGAAGGTAGTAAAACAAATGACACAATAGTATAAACTTGCAGCTCACAAGGCTAGATAAACGGAAGACATATTATGAAGAACTAGTACAAGAAGATCTATCAGAATTTGAAGTCACGTGCTCCTTTATGGGGAACGATGAAAAGCATAGCTACAAAACAGGCTTAAATGATTCGTTTGTACAATGAAAACACGGGTGGAGTAGATACGATGTTTGATCTATTGTTAACGCCAATTTACTTTGAAAAGTCTTAGATGTCACACTGTGTTTGTCACAAATAACACAATTATTATAGTATGTGATAAACTTACTACTTATATGACTCTCATACTACTTACAAGACATATTGATAATTACATAATAATTAGCCGTAAGCATGAAACCGGTTTTGACTGAATCTATATTGCCTATGTAAGAAATTTCTGTAAGATATAACCAGATATCTACCAAATTTTAATTGAGTATTATCGGGATATCTTTAGATCATTATTTAAACACTTGGGGTACTGCAGTCATTTACAGTTATGAAAATAACTTCAAGCCTTATTGTCTTTGCAGAGTAATACAGATACAAAATGCTTCGTTTTATGAGTTATAAATATATTTACATTTGCAACACAGATATACTGATATTAGTAGATCTACAACTGCATCGAAAATGATAAAATTTATTATTTAATTTCTTTAGTACAGTTGTTCCGCTGTAAACTCTACTCGAAACACATTTTGCATACAGTAACCACATACACATACACAAAAGTGAAGGGATAGCGAAATGCACATATGCAGATGACGGTGTCATCACGTGCACAAGGTATTAAAGGACGGGCATTGGCCGACCGGATTCATGTGAAAAGATTGCCTTACGTGGTTATGGTTGCACCACGGGGATTAACAAACACTGAACGCGGCATGGTAGCTGGAGGTGGACGCATGGGACATTCCATTTCCGAAATCGTTAGGGAATTCAATATACCGAGATCCACAGTTTCAAATTGTGAAGATAATATCAAATTTCACGCATTTCGTCTCACGGTTGACATCACGCTGGTTTATGGCAATCACCTGAGCATCGATAATGCCGGTGTCTGCGCGGAGTTATCAGTGCCAACAGACAAGCAACAGTCCGTGAAGTAATCGCAGAGATCAATGTAGCACGTACGACGAACGGAGCTGTTAGCCGTTAGGACATTGCGACGAAATGTGGCGTTCATGGGATATGGCAGCAGACGACCGACGTAAGTGACTTTGATAACAGCACGACATGGCTTTCAGCGTCTCTCCTTAGCTCGTGACCGTATTGGAAAACAATGGCCTGGTCAGATGAGTCCAGATTTCACTTGGTAACAGCTGATGGTAATGTTAGGGTATGGTGCAGACCCTGCAAAGCCATGGACCCAAGTTGTCAACGAGGCATTGTGCAAGCTGGTGGCCGGCCGAAGTGGCCGTGCGGTTCTAGGCGCTACAGTCTGGAACCGAGCGACCGCTACGGTCGCAGGTTCGAATCCTGCCTCGGGCATGGATGTGTGTGATGTCCTTAGGTTAGTTAGGTTTAATTAGTTCTAAGTTCTAGGCGAGTGATGACCTCAGAAGTTAAGTCGCATAGTGCTCAGAGCCATTTGAATTTTTTTTTTTTTTTTTTTTTTTTTTTTTTTTCAAGCCGGTGATGGGATCACAATGGTATGGGCTGTGTTTGCATATAATGGACTGCACCCACTGGTCCAGTGGAACAGATAGCTGGCAGAATAGGGTTGTGTTTGGCTACTTGGAGACCATTTTCTATCATTCGTAGACTTCATGTTCCCAAATAACGATGGCATTCTCACAGATGACAGTGTGCCATGTCATCCGGCCATAGTTGTTTGCGATTGGTTTGAAGAAGATTTTGGATAATTTGAGTGAATGATTTAGCCACCCACATCGCCTGACATGAATCCCATCGAACATTTATGGGACCTAATAGAGAGGTCAGTTCGTGCACAAAATCCTGCACTTTCGCAATTATGGATGACTGTAGAGGCAGCATGCAGGGGACTTACAACAACTTGTTTAGTCCATGGCACGTCGAGATGCCGCAGAGGTCCGACACGATATTAGGAGGTACCCCATGACTTTGGTCACCTCAGTATACGAGTATATCACTGAACGAACATGCAGAGTTATTTTATCTTACGGCACATAAACAAGGAAATAAGAGATCGTAAATGCTGAGCTGGGCGAATAACTAATTTTTGCTTAAAATTAAAGGGAAATTAACCAGACTGTATTCATCCAGCGTTTAGTAATGAGAATACTTGGTGAATTTTCACAAACTTTAAGCGTACTTACTATACTTTTCCAAACTTTTCGTCGTATACATACTTAACGTCAAATATTTGACACGTTAACTCATTTGTAAAGTAATCGGACATCTGAACCTTTTAAATACATGCGAGTTACACTCTTTAAAGAATCAGGGGTTTGCTGGTGTGAACTAATCCGTTAACGCACGGTTCGGGGGAACGTGTGTCGGGGAAAAACGGCCCTCGCCACCGGGCGAGCACAGTGCATTGCGCGGCGCCTCGCGGTAGCCCAGCCGCGCCACTCCAGCTGTCTGCGGCGAGCGGCCGCGTTAATTAGCGGCTTGAGGAATTAGCGCGGGCGGTGGGCCATGTGATTGGACAGGTGGACGCCTAATCCATGGCGCCAGGGGCGGCGCTGCGCCTCATTACGGCGCGGCCGGACTCACCTCGGGGTACCCACCAACGGCGAAGGGCCTCGTGTTTTACAGGGCACCCTGTAAACGGCCGTGTCAATCGCGGCTCCGCTTCTGACACACTGACACTTAGCACTCTAATCGGTGATCCGTATCTGTGGAATGAACGCTCCCATTTGCAGGTGGCCGGCGAAGTGTGTGTGACGTACCTGTATCGCGATTTTCGTCATTAAACAAAAATCAGTGGTAAATTTAACCTTGGAAAGCGTCATGCCCGTCCCGAACTGACACTGTCCATTTTTAATACTCAAATCTGTCGTCAAATGGGTTATAATGTGCCTAGGTTGGTGCCAATGTGCTAGTGAGGGATTTGACTCTTGCGTGCCACATAGCGGTTTTTCTGTGAACTTTTGGCGTTCCGTCTGGTCGCTAAAGTTCGCTAGTGTCGTCAACGGTCACGTTGGACACGTTGCCTTGTTTATTTCGCCTCATCACTGCTATCACTATTTAGTGACATCGCTGACTGCTTCATCAGTTTTCTAGTGTAGTCGCCGGCCGTTGTGGCCGAGCGGTTCTAGGAGCTACAGTCTGGAACCGCGCGAGCGCTACGGTCGCAGGTTCGAATCCTGCCTCGGGCATGGATGTGTGTGATGTCCTTAGGTTAGTTAGGTTTAAGTAGTTCTAAGTTCTACCGGACTGATGACCTCAGAAGTTCAGCCCCATTGTTCTCAGAGCCATTTGAACCATTTTTTTTAACCTAGTGTAGTGTTTGTTCACTGTAGTGTAATTTAAACCACAGGAAGGTAAGTTTGTACATCAGTGCTATAACTACTGTAAAAGATAACTTTGTAGGGACGTATCTATAAATTGAATGGTTTCTGTACAACACAGGATTCTCCATGACATCTACCCTTCCTTCCAACTGTAACCTGGCCTTGTTCCCTCCCTTCCCCAGGATCCCACCCCCCTTTCCTTCTCTCCTCCTCCCAGAGCGGATTTTCCTCCTTTACCCCCCTGCGTCTCTGCACCCCCTCCTCACGTGTATCCCTCCCCCATTTTTCCCTCCCCAGCCCTCTTCGATCCGCCCCCATCCGTCTCCCCCCTCTACCCCACCACCCTCCCTTCTACCCTTCTCCCTCATCTCCGTGCCCCTGGCAGATCCTGTGTTTTGCTCATAGTCATCAGTGTGCTACATCAGTGTTGTGCCTGGTGCTGTTTTCCTGTGCATCAAGAGCTATGGTTTTAATTGTGTGCTCGACCTGTTTATTGCCCATGACTGTTCCGTGCTACACCGTCCATCACGTGGCTGTTTTATTTCGTTTTATGACTTTTCTGCTCCGGCCGTACTTTGCCTGGTGCCTTTTAATCAAGTGTGTGTTTTTTTGTGTGAAATATTTTTATTTATATTTTTATCTCCGATTTACAGTCACCACTTTGAATGTTTTCTTTTCTTCTGTTCCGCCTTATTTCTCTCTATATACCGTCATGTTTTCTCCTGTATATTGTTTTAATTGTCTTCCTGTCTATTTTTGTCTCTCAGCTGAAGAGCACCACTTATGCTGCTGCCAGTCCGCCCCTGATGATGAATGGAAATAACAATAAATGAAAATAATACAACACACGAAGTTCTGAGAAGTTGGCGCTTATGAGGGTGAGTGTGTTTCATTAATGTTTCCATTGGTATTTACAGGTATGGGTGGTACATATACGAAAAAGTTCGGAAGACGGTGGTGTCGCAATTGGACAGATGAAAAGTTATGCCTAGCACTGGGGGGGAATAAAGAATAGAAACATTTCCGACAGTGCAGCTGCTAAAGAGAGTTAAGACGACACTGCAGTTTAATTTTTTCATTGGAGCCCTTATAATTTTTGAAACATGCTCGTAGGTAGCTAGACACCAGAGTTATATGGTACCTACTTTATTCAATGATAGGTAATATTAGGTATGTTCCACATTCATCTTAACTTTGCTAGCAGATACCAATTGACACTGACAGAAATGGTTGTTGCTGGAATGCCATACACAGCAACAACCTTGACATCAAAGTGAAATATGGTTATCATGAAATATATGTGATTTTCGTTCCTGAAATTAAGTTGAAAAAATTTTTTCTTCGCCCAAAACTGCCAATTTCTACCAGTTGTTCTAGTGGAAAATGTTTTCTTGTGCGTCAGTGAATGTGCCAGAGATACGTTTCCGTTCGTTTCGGTCGTTTCAGGTCAAATGAATAGTGCCAAGTCTCACCCCAAATACCACAAAACTGTATTCTCCTGTTCCTCTTACCAGATAAAAAGTTCGTTAACCCACATTATGCAAGAGGGTAAGCATAGCAACGAAGTAACAAAATGTGAAAGCCATACAATCATTTGCTTCGAATCTGTGTAAGAAAAGCCAGAAAATCTGCCACATTCTCACCTCATTAGACAGCAGTTACTCATTCATAGGGGTACCGAGGGGAGACACTCCTACATTAACAGAAAGTGTTTTCGACCTACAGATCGTCTTTTGTATCTAAAAAGAACATGATTAGCAGCTTAACATTTAACTGGTTTAGATTAAAAGTTATGTGACTTCTTGTCATCCTCGACTGACACCTCATGCCAGTAACACAGTGAAATTCCACTGACTCCTGTTTCGGCTCGGCTAGTGTGCCTGCAAGGCCACTACACCAGCACTTTAGCTGAAGTTTGCTGTCTGGCAGTCCGCAGGTGAAGGGACAGATGAGTATATGCCCTATGATATGTCAGAGAGCCCTCAATCTTGCTCTGCCAGATGACGACCATCTGTGATGACCCAACAGGGTGTATCACACTGTCAGAAGTCGTGCAGTCTGTCGATGCTCGCCCCACCACACAAATGGGCACTTGGCACCTGAAGTACCTGCAGTGAAGATCAGCAGCGGAGGCAATTGGCTGGCCTTCTTACCCAGCAGTGACAATAATGTCATTGTAATGAGCACCACGAGATGTACTGGTGTAGGAAGACCTCAGTCTACCCCTCAACACTGTGGTAGGTATCAGCCAATCGAAACTCCCATGAGCCACAGGTCATGTGTACTTCAACGTTGTCGTCTCGGGAACGGCAACTAATATGTTCATGAAAAGTGTGGAATATCTAACTCTTTCATATCACTACTCAGTAATAATCACTGAACTGAGTGCTTCAGTACGAATGTCATCGATCGTAATAAAGAGAAGCTCTGTTCGTTATACCTATATGTGGCCAACTCCTTCACTAAAGGCAAGCAGTCCCCTTACCACTACATTCGTTTAACTGTTGGTCACATGCTTTTAACCGCACTGTCAAGTATCTGAAAGGTGTTATTGCGTCCAAGGTAAGGCTTGTACCTTCATGTAACAAGAGCTAATGAACATATCTCTCTCTGTCTCTCTCTCTCTCTCTTTCTTTCTCTCTCTCTCTCTCTCTCTCAGTAGACATTTTTCTCAAACTTGTGCCTAGTGACTGATGGCGACCTAGCAGTTTATATGACTGATGCAGTGGTTCAGGAGGAGATGTGAAACATAAATACATACATAAACTTTTATAACATTTACAGATTCGAGTTAAGAGATGAGCAGCAGTTATTTTAGGGGTTAAGTTCTGTATAATCATCTTCTCTTCATTATATTGTGGTTCCTGTGCATTCCTTCTCTATGCTGCATAGCTATTACACTACCTCTGAATGGTTTCAGCTTGGCTACACTGCTGTGAACATAAGAAAAAGTCATATTTTTTCTTCGTACATCCATAATTAAATTGAATGATGGTGGGACATCAACTGGTATAATTGTAAGACGTCGTGGTCTCCTGACATTCATTGCTTACATATTCCGCCCTCACAATCACATTCCGCACATCAAGACGCTTCATTCGAAACCAAACTCGATAAGATAAAGTCAATGTTGTATGAATTCATGTAAACGATATGCAAATAACAAGTATGCGCACCGTGGTTGGAATACTCGAGGCTGGCATACACACATACATTCCAGACACGACGGTCACAGGAAGTTTTAGTTCGAGAGAGGCAGACCGCATGCTGGGAGGCCGGTCCCTTTGGAGAATGAGTCAACCTCGAATGCCCGTGGAGCGGACAGCATTTGCCTGAGTGAAAGGAAGAATGACCCCGTGTTAGGCTTAAAAGCAAATTCCGCTACATTGTGTGGGAGCACCCAGCCTACGCACTCTTTACAAATATAGCACGCAGTTTCAGAGATTTTCACAGGGAGACAGCAAACGCCAAACGTCAATGCTAAAGATTTCCGGATTGGTCGCCTTAAACAAAACGTCATTCTCCAGTTTTAGAAGAGCAATGCTGATTGGCAGACGATATTTCTGACGCCTTAAGCTGAAGGAGTAATGGAAGAGACTGAAAGATATACCCCTTCGGATCTGGCATGGAGAGGGGCCGTTCCGTTGTCGCTCTTGGAGCGAGAACACGTGACGAGAGCGTGCGCGCTCGTACATGTTCTCAAAGAGCAAGGAACAAGTCTGTCCTCAGTACTGCACTGGGAGAGCACTTCTGTCGAGAGCGAATCAGAGTGCAACTCTATATTGAGTCCTTGCGATTAAGCGTTGTTCACTGTGTTGGCTGCCACACTTATTGTGCGGCATGAACAGACAGAGTTATAGTTGAACACCTGTGAGCGAATTTTTGAGTGGCATCGCGGTGGACTGGTTATCTGACCGGTGTACCATGCCAATAGATAGACTAGGGGTGAATAGCAGTCATTGACTTCATCAAGGCATAGGGAGACTTTGATTGGCGAAGGTCAATCCAGATAAACGAGAGTTATCTTATTTGTCAACAGCGAGCGGCGCAGACAGCAGTCATTGCAGCTTACGGTATAGTGCGCTACAGCTCTTGTGAGCCCCATATTTCCTCCACAACAGTACACTTCACTGCATTTCACACACAACAGCCCCAACAGTACCTAGCAACATTCTAATGGATAATTATTCAAGTTGAGTAGGCACGGCTCTCAGCCATTCTGCCAAGTTAATAGCAATCTTAAACTTTGTACAGAAATTTCATTAGCCAATCCTATCCTTAAGAGGTAACTTCACATTCCAAAAAGTACCCGGAAATAACTTATTCAGTTCATAACTAAAAGTGCCATCGCGATTTCTCAGAATTTTTGCAGAATAAATAATAATTTTCGTTAGTTTCATGTTTTTCTTACACTAACTAGCACTACTTCATTACCCAAGTATCCCACTAGTTACGTAAGAAATTTTGTGAATTTTTGTGTCATTCCCTTAGAGCCGACAACTCCAGAAGAACTGCTGAAATTTTTTCAGGCATTTCTCTTTAGAACATTAGGAGCGTCTGTCTGACTTCTGTAGTAATGTGGGGGCGGAAATCGCATCTTGCAGGAGCCACAGGGTAAAGGGTACATCTCAGATTAATCCATTGCACAGAATGACAGAATAGCACCCACACGCTCATATAATTTTTATTAAAAATAAACCTCCTCCAGCTATACTTCAGATTTCATATTTATTTGGCTACTAGTTCCAATATTGCATCAACACCATCTTCAGGTCCATACACTTTGATGATATCAATTGTGTGTGGCTCAGTACTAGAAGTCCACGGTGAGACCAATACGTGCTCCACACGGATGGAGGGCAGTAAATATGAAATCTTAAGTACAGCTGGAGGAGTTTCATTTTTAATGAATAATAATAATAATAATAACTAATAGCGCAATCAACTCATTTTTAGCTGTCTGTGTATTTGGTGTTGCCCACCTTTCATCAACCCAGTCCCTCCTTAGCCCACCTCTCTCTCCCTCGCTCCCCCCCCCCCCTTATCTGTCCATCTCCACCATCACCTCTCTTAGTCCACCTCCTCCTCCACTTCCACTCATCATCCAACTTCTCCTGCCCCTGTCTCTGCAAATCTCCCCCCTCTCTCTCACTCCAGCTCCTCCTCCCTGCTCTGTCCACCTGTTTCTCTCCCCCTCAATCAATCTACTCCTTCCCCTTCAGTCCATCTTATCGTTTGCCCTCTATTTCCATTTCCTTCAGCCCTCTCTTTGTCCATCCGCTCATCCCATCTCTTCATTCATCTCCTACTCCCCCCCTCTCTCAAACTCCTCCTCATCTGCTGTCTGTATATGTCCTCTTCACCCTCTCTTTGTCGAACTTCTGCTCTTTCCTTTCTCTGTCCATCTCCTCCGCCCATTCTCTATCGATTTCCTCCTCTTCCTTTTCTCTGTCCATTTCCTCGTTCCTCCTATCTTTTTCCATCTCCTCCCTCTTTCTGTCTGTTCACCCCCTCTCTCTGTTCATTTGCTCCCCTATCCTTTTCTTATCCTTTCCATATCTCCCTTCTTTCAATCCAATATCCTCGTCTTTCCTTTCTATCCATTCCACCCCAACCACTACCCCATTGGGAGGTAGGTGGTTCTTACTCACACAGTGGTTCTTTCCAAACAGTAAGTGATACGTGTACCAAGTTTTCTTGAATCTGATATCATGGTTTAGGAGGCGATGTCAAATATAAATACATACACACACTTGTACAGATTCAAGTTATGCAATTAACATTAGTTAAAGTAAGGATCATGCTATGTTTTAATCTTCTTCTCTACATTCTAATGTGGTTTCGGTGCAAGTAAACGCTTGTTTGCTGAGGCTTTGTAAATGCAGCAGTTAAGCCACCCATTCAAAGCCCAAATGGGTGACTACCATAGTGCTGCACGGGTTGCTTGCCATCAGTCTATATGTGGACACACTATGACTGCATAATGGACCATCCCTGCCAGCAGTGATGGGCTGTAGGATGGCAGGCAGTGGTAAGGGGTAGCAGGTAGAGATCACCATCGAATCCACAGATGCAGAGCAGAACCACTCAGCAGGTGGAGGTCAGCTGACTGTGTATGCGAGCTGAGATGCCCCACTGTGTTAAGGCTCCCATACACAGACCAAGAAGTTATACAAACCTGCTGCCAAGCAGGTCTGCCACAGCCCATTCCTCTTTGTGTGGGCGATTTTATAACAGTTGGGTCCGTGGTCCAAATATGTCACTTCACTGGTGAACCTCTACCTGCCTGCACAAGCCGCAACCTGCCATCCCACATTCTGTCAGTAGATGCACTCACAGTGTGCCCACATGCAGTCAGACTGGTTGGCGACCCCCACATTGGAGGGAGAAGGGCGTTGGTCGACCAGTCAGACCATGAATGGGCAGCTTTACTCTGGTTGGCGACCCACTCAGTAGGTGGAGAGTGGTGTTGGTTGAAAAGTACGACTGTAATGAGCAGATTTATTCTGTAAGGACCAATGATGCATTGTGAAGAACACACTGATCAAAGGGTTCAAGTGTTGACCATAACCAGACGTGGCAGGACACTGCCAGCCCATATTGTTTTGGACTGGCATCACTCTGGTGCCAATACCAAACTTCTTCCTTGTGCTTTAGGAAAACAATGCACTACGCAGGGGTCCAGAAGAATGCTGAAAACAGTGACCTGTGTAGACGCACGGCATCATATAAATGGCCGTTTTATAGCTAAACCCTTCTGTCAAAGTATTCTCTGCTGAGTGAATTGAACCTTTCTTGGTGGGTTCTCAGAAGGCATGTGGAAGGGGGTCGAATTTGCCTAAGATCGATATCTACCTGCCTTTCCCGAAAACAGCCAAACTATTATGATTCTTTTTCCGTATTCTTCATCACTTGTTGAGAGTGGATTATGACAAACAAACACCAAGATCTAGTGGGATAGGAGTATTTTTCTTCCCATTCATGAGAAAGGAAGGCATTCAGTGTGTTTCAATAGACTGGAGTGTGTTTCGAACCCTGATTTCCCGCCTGTCACGAGCAGTCGCCTCAATGGGAAGTGGCCAAAGGACGATGAAGCCACTAGTAGGCGACAATATGTTGACTTATTACAGTACAGGGAGGTCAGAGGCTTGTCTGCTCAGCATAGTAGGATAGGCAATGATGTCTTGAAGATGTTACGACACAGTACAATACTTTATCAGGAACAAGTGTTTCGGAGTAACAACTGTGAGGGCACGAAGTATAAGCTTTTAGCGACACTTTCTGCTGACGATTTCATATTAGAGTAGCACTAGTAACCTATGTCCTCAATTATCTATTGGCTGTGTTCCTGTCTCTTACTTCCCCTACAGTTTCTGCCAACTAGACCTCCAACTGGTACCATGGAAGTTATTCAGTTATGTCTTAACACGTATCCTGTCATCCTGTCGCTTCTTCTTATCAGTGTTTTCCATAAGTCCGTTTCATCGCCAGTTCTGCGGAGAACGATTTCTTATTAGTCCATGTAATGTGCAACTTCCTTCTATAACACCATATCACAGACTCATTTATTGTTTTCGTTATCGGTTTTCCTACAGTCCACAGCTCACTGCCGTGATACACTGTGCTCCGAATTTACCTTCACAATTTTTCTTTATGTTAAGGCCAGTGTTTGATACCAGTAGAAATCTTGTGCCAAGGAATTCTCTCATTGTTTGTTCTAGTCTGCTTCTTATGTCCTCCTTGCTTCGTTCATCATTTGTTATTCTGCTTCCACGCAGCAGAATTCCTAAACTTCTTCTGCATGGAGTCAATAATCTCATTTATGCCACTCCTCCTCTTTAATTTCGCCTTTCTTCAGATCCTCTCGGTTCATAGTGTGTGCTCATTAAAAGGTTCGTTCCATTGATTACGTCCTAAAATTCTTCCTCAGTTCATCCAAGATAGCGATGCCATCAACTAGTTTTATTATTGTTGCCATTTCCTCATGTATTTTGATAACACTCTTCGAACATTCTTTTATTTACGGGTGCATCCCTTTCTTACACACATCTTAATACGAGCTATTCATTCTTGGTCTTCCATTCATATTTTCCCCCTTTTTCTCGCACTACTGTGTATTTCTCGTCTTTCCCTATAAATTACTCCTCTCTTTCTCTGAAATTCGAACATCTTCCACCACATAACATTGTCGAATGTTTTTTCTAGGTCAACAAATGCTATGAACGTGTCTAGATTTTTCTTGAGTCTTGTTTACATTTTCAAGAGCAACGTCAGAGCTGTCTCTCTCGCGTCTTTACCTTTCCCAATGCAAACTGGCTGTGAAACAGATTCTGAATTTTCTTTTCCATTCATGTCTATATTACTTTTGTCAGCAACTTGCATGGATGAGCTCTTAATTTGATTCTGCGGTAGTTCGCACACATATATTTCCTTGCTATCTTCGGGATTTTGTGGATGATATTTTCCAGAAATGTTAATGTTTGTCTCCAGACAAACAGATTCTACCTATCAACTTGCCTAATAGTCTGGTTGCCACTTCCCCCAATTATTTCAAAAATTCTGAGTGAATGTTGTCTATGTCTTCCTATTTATTTGACATCAAGTCGTATAAAACTCCTTTGAACTCTGATTCTGGATCCCCTATATTTTCAATGTCGAATCCCATTTACTCTTCTAACATATCTTCAGACAGTTCATAGAGGTCTTCAGTATACTCTTTCTATCTATCCGATCTGTCCTCTGCGTTTGAATGTGGGATTCCTCTTGTAATCTTAATGTCGACGCCTTTGCTTTAAATTTCACCAAACGTTTTTTTGCCTTTCCTATGTGCTGAATCGCCTCATTCCACAATGATACCTTTTTAGATTTGTTCTCATTTTACCTGGAACCATTTCGCTTTTGTCTTCAAATACTTATTCATTTCATTCCTAAGTAACATACTGGTGAGGTCTCGTCTAATCCTGCTGATTTTGTACTTCCTTCTTCGACGTTCAGTTTCTGTGATTGCCGTTTTTAGAGACGTCCATTGCTCTTCAGCTGAACTGCCAATTCTCGTATTCATTATCGCAGAGACTTATAAGACTTCAAAAGCAAATTATCATTATACGGTAAACCAATATCGTATTTCATAATACCTTTATTCTTCCGCACGATTCTCTAAGTGATCGGTCCACTTTTCATCACTAAACTGAGTTAGGTACAAAAATTTCACTGGAAAAGGAACGCAACTATTAGACGAATCACTTAAAAACTTTGTTTTCACTGATAACTAGCGGCTACTGTGGTACACGCTGAAAGCAGAATATAAGCAAGTCGAAAACCCTATGTGTCGATGGATATTGTTTGGCAACAGGCGGCTATTGAGGCAGGAAACGAAGATAACCTTGTTTGGAAGGAAGAGCGGGTGGGGGGGTGGGGGGAGGACAGGCAGGAAATGCAGATAACCTAGTTTGGGGGGACGGCAGCGGAAGGGATGAATACGTCGAATGATAATACTGGAATTCTGATACACGTGCTATTGTGCCTCAGTGATAAACAATACAGGAATCCCACTCTCCGGTCAGGTTTAAATTTGTTCTCTAATAACACTTTTCAGACGATCTTTACCTTCGAGAGTGAACTACACTAACCCGCTTGTCCAAGAATTTTATCAGAACTGTTAGAGAAATATTCCATTAACGTGGGAGTAGTCGTATGTCTCCCAAGTCAAATAATCATAGTTGTATTTTGCATGAATTTGTTTTACGTTGTTGTAATGTTCTTCAGACATGCATGCCTGTTCTGTTGGAAATATCTTGCTACCACCAGCCGAGAGCCGCACGGGATTAGCCGCGCGGTATAAGGCGCTGCAGTCATGGGCTGTGCGGCTGGTCCCTGCGGAGGTTCGAGTCCTCCCTCGGGCATGGGTGTGTGTGTTTGTCCTAAGGATAATTTAGGTTAAGTAGTGTGTAAGCTTAGGGA
Source organism: Schistocerca nitens (assembly GCF_023898315.1). Classification (NCBI taxonomy): domain Eukaryota; kingdom Metazoa; phylum Arthropoda; class Insecta; order Orthoptera; family Acrididae; genus Schistocerca; species Schistocerca nitens. Next base: position 312,802,518 of record NC_064621.1, on the reverse strand, counting down.
CTGATGACCTTAGCAGTTAAGCCCCATAAGATTTCATACACATTTGAATTTTTAACCAGCCGAGATATTTCCTCTTTAGACCCTGGAATCGATCCCACGATGTGTCAAATCCGCCGTCAGGATGGAGGGTATGCTAGACATGCTAGGAAGTTAGGAGAGTAAGTTTGTCATTGTTTTTCACACGGAAATTTTATTGCTGAAAACAAATACATCATGGCATCAGGCACTATACACTGTGCATGATATTTCGTCATAGTAGCTACCGACATTGAGACGTATGGCGTAGCGGACAATCATTTTGAAGAAATCACGCTCGTGAAACGCGGTGTTCTGCGAGGCATTCGTGAATGTGTAGAGACGCCCACTTCGCCCTTCATCCTTCACAGTCCGCTTTCTTTCTCTGAAAACCCAACTCCAGCGACCAACGATTTGTCATAACCTGCTCATCATACACGGTCTGTAGGCGTTCATAAATGACGGACACACTAGTCTCACGTACCCATTCTTACCTAGTAACAGCACCCAGTCCCATTGGTGACCACGTTGTCAGTACACATCTGTTGGCCATCGCGATGTGTACTCGTACAACTGCGGGAACGCCGATCTGTCACTGCTCTCTCTTCTTCGACGCTCTGCGCATGCGTCATTACTCCCTCGCGGACACTCCTTCCGTCGTCGAACGCGCAACGGTGTCTGTATGTGCGATCTGCTGTAACATTTCCCCTTTCAAAAACACTGACAATGCTTGCTTTCGTAACGCCCCTCTTTTATAGGTTTCTTTAATTCAATATCGCCCCCTTCAAAGTAGTTTCCTTCGCTAGGTACAACAGTGAAGTCGTTCTTCTCAGTCTAGGAAGCAGCGCTGAAAAACTTCAACTGCTGGGGCCTCTAAAATGTCGGTCACATCTCTTTGAATGTTTTCCAGATTCACAAAATGACATCATTTTAAGACTTTTTCAATTCCGGGAAAAGAAAAGAGTCACAAGGACACAGTTCAGGTGAATAGGGGAGCTGTGACACAACATAACGCCTTTTAAGGTAAGAAATTCTGTGATGGAAGTGGCCGTGTGGCACGGGGCGTTTTCATGATGCAGCATCAACTTGTCTGGAATGTCCGATCTTACTGTATTCACCCTTTTCCTGAGCCTTTCGAGGACATCTTTTTAAAACATTTGGTTGACAGTTTATCGTAGAGCAAAAAATTCTTTCTGCATGATCACCCTACTTCCAAGAAATCAAATTGGCATTGTTTTGACTTATGATTTGCTCATTCGAGCTCTTGTCTTCCAAGAAGATGTCTCAGTGCGCCATTTCTCACTTTGCCGCTTAGTCTGACGATCGTACTCAAAAATCCAGAATTCATCACCTGTGATCACACGACCATTCGGGTCACTGACAATCCTCTCAAGGTCAACGCACACGTTTCTTCGATTGTACTTCTGCTCAGTTGTGAGGTTTGCCGGGCACCATTTTGGCACAAACCATTCGCACGTGTACAATTCAGTCAAAATTTGAGTGTGGTATGTTTCGGTTTAGCAGGTCACCCAAAGTCCTTACTACTAAACGTCGGTCAGATCTCAGAAGAGCACGAACACATTTTCATCAGTTTTAGAAGTTGAAGGCTTCCATGAACGAGGTTCATCTTCAGAGTGTCCCGGCCTTCCAAAATTGATTTTTGCCAGCGAAAAGCTTGTGCTCTAGATAAGGAATGTTCCCCAAAGCCGTATTTCAATTTTTCAAAAGTCACACTCACGCATTCCCTAAGTTTAACACAAAAATTGATGGTATGACGTTGCTGTAAATTCCGTTGTGCCAAAACAGACACACAACTTCACTGACGGCGCGTGATGGATGCACGGAGCTAAAACTCAGGCTGAGTGTCTAGAAGGGATGACAGGCTCTGAGCACTACGGGACTTAACTTCTGAGGTCATCAGTCCCCTAGAACGTAGAACTACTTAAACCTAACGAACCTAAGGACATCACACACACCCATGCCCGAGGCAGAATTCGAACCTGCGACCGTAGCGGTCACGCTGTTCCAAACTGAAGCGCCTAGAACCGCTCGGCCACTCGGGCCGGCTAGAAGGGATGACACACACGGGTCTACTCAAGTAGAACATCACAGCATTACCAGGTCTACCCTCCTCCTGTTGTCAGTCTCACTATCTTCCTCACACACCTCGCATGTCCGTTTCAACCAAGTAACTACTATCGTGACAGATCACTTAGTAGTGAACTCAGTCCTCTATAATGCCCTCCTGTGTCTGTCACTCTTCACAAACGAGTGGTTTATGCTGTGGTGATAACGTTACTAGACTAAAACCTTATAACTCATTGTTGTGAAATGTGGAAGGTGATGAGTTGCAACAAAATGAGAAATACTCTGTGCTAAAGTTCAGGTGGGACGAGCCCTCACTGAGGCTAGCGCCTCCATTACGGCTCGGTGTCAGCGCGCGCGGCTCTGAGGACCTCGTTTTCTAGCTACAGTGGTGAGCCGAGAGCCGTTTACGTAGGGACGAGCACGGGGCCAGGGGGCCCAGCCGCGTGTAGTCACCGGGCGACCGCCTCATTAAGCCCGGTCGCATGCGACCCGACGCTCTTCATTAAGCTAACAGGTCGCCGTTCTCAGCTGGCCCAGACATTTACGATCTCTAAAAGATAATACCAGTCTGCAGCCAACAATATTGCGTCGAAGCGCCCGCGGCCTTGCCCCGGAGAGGTTTTATCAGGCTTTACTCGTGGCTGGACTCCAGGTCCCCTTTGATGAAATTGCCTCTAGCGCTACACCCCACCAGTCCATAAAAAAGTGGCTGCGCTTCTTATCCCAGAGACGTCATGTAACTGCGGCGAAAATCATTCTCTGTTCATAAAGCTCGTTTGTTTCTCTCTGTCTTCCCCTTCTCCTTTCGTTCTATCGCTGTGTGTGTGTGTGTGTGTGTGTGTGTGTGCGTGTGTGTGTATATCACGATTCCCAGGTCTACCGTATTTTAAGATGATACGTATTTTATCCACATTGCCTCCTGTCCCCCCGTATTTTCTGGGTTTCCCGTATTTTACCCATATCACCTACTATCACCTATCTGCTTTCGAAATCTCTAGGTCCAGGATGTTAATTCATCTACATCTACATCTACATGATTACTCTGCAATTCACATTTAAGTGCTTGGCAGAGGGTTCATCAAGCACAATCATACTCTCTCTCTACCATTCCACTCCCGAACAGCGCTCGGGAAAAACGAACACCTAAACCTTTCTGTTCAAGCTCTGATTCCTCTTATTTCATTTTGATGATCATTCCTACCTTTGTAGGCTGGGCTCAACAAAATATTTTTGCATTCGGAAGAGAACGTTGGTGACTGAAATTTCGTAAATAGATCTCGCCGCGACGAAAAACGTCTTTGCTTTAATGACTTCCATCCCAACTCGCGTATCATATCTGCCACACTCTCTCCCCTAATACGTGATAATACAAAACGAGCTGCCCTTTGTTGCACCCTATCGATGTCCTCCGTCAATCCCATCTGCTAAGGATCCCACACCGCGCAGCAATATTCTAACAGAGGCCGAATAATTCTATTATCTTTTCCATTTTCTGTAATGAATTTTAAATTTGGATTGGTACATTAAACAAACTGTAGATTTCGTTGACTACTTGTTATGCCTCGTGTTCAATAAAAGTTTTACTTATTTATGTGTACTAACACTTTCATTCATTCAAGTATTATCGTGTCCAAATCAACGATCGAAATTTCCTGTTTCTCGTCTTTGGATTCCCTCTTTTTTATGTCTGCAAGCCTGAAGTTTCCCTCAGGAAACTTTCGTCTTATGCTTCAGTAGCGCGTAGATGTGTAGCTCGATCTAAATTCAGTGTGTAGTTTGTCTTGTATTTAGAACATCTACCGATTTCAGTGTATTTATTTCATTGTTAAAGTTTATACCAAACAAGTGGGTTCTTAGCAACCTGTCAGTCATGCTATGGAAGTATGCATGCTTATAACTTATGAGGTGGCAAGGTGTTGCATGAATAATGATGTCTGAAATAGTTCGCTTCCTGTATATTTGAAGTCTAGATTTTTATCTGCTTTCGAAATCTCTAGGTCCAGGATGTTCATTCTAATATCTTTTTCATTTTCTGTAGTGAATTTTAAATTTGGATTGGTATTATTAAACAAACTGTAGATTTCGTTGACTACTTGGTTTGCCTCGTGTTTCATAAAAGATTTATTTATTCATGTGTACTAACACTTCCATTCATTCAAGTATTATCGTGTCCAAATCAACAATCGAAATTTCCTGTTTCTCATCTTTGGATTCCCCCTTTTTTATGTTTGCAAGCCTGAAGTTTCCGTTAGGAAACTTTCGTCTTATGTTTCAGTAGCGCGCAGATGTGCAGCTCGATCTAAATTCAGTGTGTAGTTTGTCTTGTATTTAGAACATCTACCGATTTCAGTGTATTTATTTCATTGTTAAAGTTAACATGTGAGTTCTTAGCAACTTGTCAGTCATGCTATGCAAGTATGCATGCTTATATCTTATGAGGTGGCAAGATGTTGCATGAATAATGATGTCTGAAGTAGTTCGCTTCGTGTATATTTGAAGTCTAGATTGTTATCTGCTTTCGAAATCTGTAGGTCCAGGATGTTAATTGTAATATCTTTTTCATTTTCTATAGTGAATTTTAAATTTGGGTCGGTATTATTAAACAAACTGTAGATTTTGTTGACTTCTTGCTCATTGCCATTGACTAGTACAATGGTGTCATATACACATTTTTTGTAGATAATAATCTTATCTGGGGAATCTGATTCGTATGTCAATTTTAACCAAGAAACTACTATCGTGACAGTGACGCATTTAATAGCGAAATCATTCCTCTTTAATGTCCTCCTGTGTGTATCACTTCAAGACAGAAAAGAATCTCCACAAATGAGAAGTTTATTCTATGGTGATAATGTTACTACACTAAAACCTTATGACTCATCGTTGTGAAATGTGGAAGGTGATCAGTTGCAACAAAATGAGAAATATTCTGTGCTAAAGTTTACCTAAAAATACATGTCACAAGTTTCATCTAGGATTTCAATGTCAACACCTGATGTTAATGACACTTTCATTGCACACAGTTTTCTTGTACCCCTCTTAGGTTTTTCATTACACAAATGTAGTAGAGATATATTCTACTATGGTTTGTTATCCGCATCCTATGTATTACCATGGTTCAGTATAAACATTTATTAGATGTTTGTAACATGTCTCCTGTTGTTTTACACTGATTATGCTAAACACTCAGTAATTGTATTTTTAACTTTTATTATATTTGACATAGACTTCTGGTCAATATTTGTATATACGAGGATTGGAACTGTAATTTTTAACTATTTATTTACAGCTCGTAAAAAGTAGATACGTGTTTCAAAGTTTTACTGACCTTCAAAGTAGTCACCAGCATTGTGTATAACTCGTTGCCAGCGATGTGGAAGTCGTAGGATACTCTTAGCAGTGCCAGTTGTGTTGACAGTTCGAGCGGCGCTCTCTATTGCCCAACGAATCTGTGGCAATTCTGAAGCGAATGCCGAGAAGTGCTTCCTTCAGTTTAGAAATCGAGTTGAACACAACAGGGCTCAAGTCAAGGGAGTGCAGTAGGTGGTATAGCACTTAGCAGTCCAATCAGTCAAACAAAGCAGTAATCGCTTGCACTGTAATTGCTTGAGCATTGTTCTGCAAACGGATGATCAGGTCCTGCAGAATGTGTCATCACGTCTGTCCCTAAGATGGTCGTAGGCTGTGTTCCAAAAATAAACAGAATAGAGACAGAAGTGATGACACTTTCCGCAGGACCTGACCATCATTTTGCAGGAAAATACTCAAGCACATACAGTGCAAGCTGTTACTGATTTGTTTTACTGATGGGGCTGTACCACCTACTGCACTCCCCTGATTTAAGCCTTCGTAAGTTCAATTTGTTTTCTAAACTGAAGGAAACACTTCCCAGCATTCGCTTCAGAACTGCTACAAATTCGTCGAGCAATACACCGCACAGCTCGAACTGTCAACACAACTGGTACTGATAAGAGTATACTACGAATTCGACATCAGTGGCAAGTGATTGTACACAATGATGGTGACTATTCTGAAGATCAGTAAAACCTTGAAACACGTATCTATGTATTTTATACGAGCTGTAAATAAATAGTGCCGCTATTAAAGTTCCAACCCTTGTATTAGTGGTAGTGATGAGTAACATTCTTTGAACAATGTAAAACTTAAGCTAAAGGCATGAAAGGCTCAGCCATTGTGCATACATTCTGAGCCATACAGAAAAAATTTTTTACATACTCAAGGCACGTGATTGAGAAACAAACTTGCATATGTACAGACTTAAACACATGAAACGAAATGTAGACATCGGGCTGACGTGATTTATCTAGTATGTCAGACGTTATGTACATAACAGTTTTAAGTATAAAGAGAAATATATGTAATAAACTTATAAACAGCCGACCAGTTGCAATGGATAAAGAATTCTTTACCTAGCTTTCAACAAATTTAAATTTGTCTTCTTCAGAAGGTGGCCTAAGGACAATGAACATCATAGCTTACATTATAAAGGTATGAAACTTAAGTCAAGAATAGATTTTAACACAAATTAGAGAGCTCTTGTATTACAAAAATATGAGAACGACGACTGGTACTTACAATTTTACATTAGTATGGACTGATGTATCATCGCCGTTTTTACAAATGTCGGCATAAATCCATTTGTCAAAATTAAAATATAGCCCTAGAAATAGGGTTTGTCACGTAAATACAAATTAGTACATGGATGTTGCAGAGCTCACAACCGACTGAGTGTAATCGGTCAGCGTAGTTACTCTGCGGCCAGGGCAGGTGGCGCTCATGGCGCAAACCATGTGCCGATTGGCGTACAAAAGCAACGTGTAAATTATCAGTATTAATAACGTCCTTAGATAAAGTAACAATAAAAAGTAGGAATGCGTTTAACACTCCCGTTATAACAGTATGGGAGCCTTGGTACAATTAATGTAGTTATACATCAAAAAGGTAGGTGGCGCTTACGCCGAGAGAGTTACGCACAGTGGCATATACAGCCAGAATAGAAAAATTACATTACTATATTAGTGAAGCCCACACTCGGTATATATGTCAGAACTTTAAAATTGACAATAATGGCTCTTAAGACAGAATTACGAACCCTGGTCCACAATCCAGTTAATACACATTCGCAGGGAACCAACGTTTTAGAGCCAGACAAAATCACATAAGGGCCGATGTAGTGGCAGCCATACATCGTTAGGAAACCACATTACATAAAAGGTAGTGAGCTTAAAGATTTGAAAGCGCATCATAGCTTCCTAAGAAAATAGACCACTGAGGTTACCAGCATTATTGTTATACCATAAACAGTACAGATTTAAAGCCTTCGAAAAATTGTCTACAAGCATGGTTCAACTGGTCGTTCAGTATATTACCGTCTTTGAGCTCTAGATGTTTAAAAATTTGTAACTCTTCCCACAGATCTAGTCTACGCCCTTTGACTTGTCTGTGTAGGATAACCGTGTCTTCTAACTGTTTAGGCGTATGGCCGGCTATCAAGAGGTGTTCAGCAAAAGTAGAGCTGTGTATATTCGCTCCTTTTTTACCTAATAGGTGTTCTTTATATCTTGTTTTCACAGCTCTGCCTGTTTGACCAATATAATATGAAGGGCAGTTATTACAGGTTAGTTTGTAAACACGTGAATTGGAAAACCAATCGCTGGCAATCTCTACTGAATGTACAAGATTTCTTTTTAAACTGTTATCTGTAGAGAATGAGACGTTACAGTTATATTTTTTCTTTAGAAGACGTTTCATCCTATACGATATATTACCCAAGAAAGGAATGGAAATAAAATTTTTAGCTTCTTTGCTATCAGTGGGGAGGTTGTTGCTCAAAGTCGAACAGTTTTGGGAAATTTTCTTATTGAACAAGTAATCGATCATATTCTGATTGTATCCATTACTAGCCGCAATCGCTTTGATGACATTCAATTCCTTTTGCTGATCAGCAGGTGATAAATGAGTACTTACCATTCGGTGAATGGCAGAATGAATAAAGGCCAGTTTATGAGCTTTTGGATGAGTTGAGTCAGCAGGGATGACATTATCTGAATACGTTTCCTTACGGAAGATATTGAAATTTAAGGAACTATCCTGTATAGAAATTGTTAAATCGAGGAAGTTAAGTTCACCTTTTTCATTCTGAAGTTGTTTTGCGAAGGAAATCTTTTCATGTAAACCATTGAAAGTATTGAAGAGAAGCTCTAACTCATGATCAGTACCATCAAAAGCAATGATAATGTCGTCAACATAACGTGCATAATAGCGGATTTTGTGGCGTAATTCTGAACTTGAATTGAAGAAAGTTATTTCCAGGGCGTTGATAAAAACATCTGCTAAAATACCGGCGAGGGGGCTACCCATTGCTAGACCATCTGGTTGCACATACATTTTCCCATTAAACGTGAAATAATTGTATTTTAAAACGACCTTAAGCAAACCAATCAATTCCGCAATCTGAATTTCACTTAGTTTTTTATGTCTGAGAAGATTATTTTTTACAAGGGCTATGGTTTCATCAACCGGGACATTTGTATAAAGACTGACGAGTCAAAGGACACCAGTCTAGTGTCAGGTGTACATCTTACAGTTTGAATATTGTTAATTAATTCCTTACTATTTTTGACACAAAAATTATTTTCAAATGTGAAAGCATCTTTAAGTTTAAAATGGAGGCGCCTAGCAAGTGTGTGATGTGGACTACCTATTCCATTCACTATAGGGCGAATCGGGTGATTTTGTTTGTGCAGTTTAAACTGACTTCTAAGCACGGGTGGTTTCGGGTTCATATTTATAAGCCCTTTCTTTTGGAAGTTATTGAACAGGCTGACAGAACTAGCTAAAGTACGCCGGATTTCATTTTGCAATTCCGCGGTTGGATCTACGGTAACCTCAGTGATGTCATTTTCCTCAAAAAACTTTACAGTCTTTTCTATATATTCATTTTTATAAGCCACGACAGCGGTGTTCCCTTTGTCACTCTTACAAGGGGAGGCCGCCAATTGCGAAATTCAGATTCGATTCATACTGCGCATAATAAAAGCTCATGGCCAGAGGTGTAATGTGGCAAAGCACCAAGATGCACTTCTCAGCCGTTGTCAAGAAAATCGACAGTTAAAAGAAACCGTTGAAGTGAAATACTCTCTACGATTAATAATTCTCTACAGCGTCGTGGCGCAGCGGTAAGCGCTCTGGTTCGTAATCCGAAGGTCACCGGATCGAATCTCGCGCTATGCAATTTTTTTTAGTATTTGTTTTTTATAATTCAAATATATATATATATATATATATATATATATATATATATATATATATATATATATATAATTCCCGGCAATCAGTTGCAACAATTATGCATATAATAAGTTGTTGAAAGTCGTTTGTCGTAGAAAAACTGGCGACTTCGAACATCATTATGTTTTCCGCAAACAAAGTTGTATTTCACAAATGTTATTAATTGTCTTCATAATTTTAACCACGCATAGTTAACGGAAGACGTAGAAACGATATTCCGAAACGAATACGTATAGCGTAAGTCAAACGTTCGAATTAGAATAGAGACCCCACGAACACAAATTTGCTGTGGCGGGTATGAAATATAAACTCCGTTACCCGCTCGTTACACTTGAAGGACAGATGTTGAATGGGCCGAAACGAGCAGCCGCATAACAGCGTAGTTGCCTGCTAACTTCGAAAGAAGGTAGATGCGGTCCCTAGCGCAACTTATAACATCGTCGAAAATCAGTGCGGACGGGAGAGCTTTGGTACACCCTGTTAAAAAAAAAACGGAAAAATGGAGGCGGTACAATTGGAGAGCGATCCGCCTTCACCAACATGCATAAGCAATTCATTAATATATATATATATATATATATATATATGTATATATATATATATATATATATACATATATATATATATATATATGAATTACAAAAAAACTAATAAAAAAAAATTTCATGGCGCGAGATTCCATCCGGCGACCTTTGGATTACGAACGCGAGCGTTTACCGCTGCACCACGACGCTGTAGAAAGTTATCAATCGTCGAGAGTACTTCACCGCAACGGTTTCTTTTAACTGTCGATTTTCTCGACAACGGCTGAGAAGTGCATCTTGGTGCTTTGCCACATTACACCTTTGGCCATGAGCTTTTATTATGCGCAGTATGAATCGAATCTGAATTTCACAATTGGCGGCCTCCCCTTGTTAGTGACTAAGGCGTCGTGTTCTCTAAGCTTACGATTAATGCTTTTTACTATACTATATTCGCCCAACTGCCCATTAGGAAATAATTTAATTTCTTTTTCTATTACGTTTTTACATTCATAGGCACATTTGACTTGCTCGGTTTTCTCTAATTTCAGGGATTCTAAACCGATTTTAATATCTACAATAAGATTGCAGATAACTGGATATTTATCGAGTTGAGCAGGCAAATTATATTTAAGGCCTTTACATAACAAGTTATTCTCAGCCTGCGTAAAAGTAATATTGGTTTTATTCAGTATTCTTTTGTAAAATTGATGTTTGACACTATTGCCTGCTGTATTAACATTTTTGCTTGTGGTCCTATTACTAAACTTCAACAGCTTTCTTTCATGTCTGGCCTTGATTTCTTCTTTACGATTAAAGAGCCATTCATTAATACTATTCCACACGTGGTCAATTTGGAAATTACAAAGATCTTTAAAGGCTTTGGTTAAAAATAGGTGTATACAGTAGGCTTCACTATTAAGAACATATTTTTTCTTGTACAAATTCACTGTGCTATCCGAAATGACTGAACACACTAATTTCTTTTTAACAGAAGGCACTTTGTTACACTGTTTAAAGTTTAAGTAAGCCTTCACATAATCAGGGGTAATGTCTTTATCTAGGCACTGTTGATTAAAGTCGATAGCCATAACTGCTTTCACAATTTTTAATTTGATGTCCATGTACCTGGTTGCAGCTTCTGATACCTCGGCGGGCAGGAATTTCAGTATTTTAAACATAGCTGCACAACAGCAACGGTTCCACGTAATAAAATTATAAACAGCCGACCAGTTGCAATGGATAAAGAATTCTTTACCTAGGTTTCAACAAATTTAAATTTGTCTTCTTCAGAAGGTGGCCTAAGGACAATGAACATCATAGCTTACATTAGAAAGGTATGAAACTTAAGAATAGATTTTAACACAAATTAGAGAGCTCTTGCATTACAAAAATATGAGAACGACGACTGGTACTTACAATTTTACATTAGTATGGACTGATGTATCATCGCCGTTTTCATTGTCCTTAGGCCACCTTCTGAAGAAGACAAATTTAAATATGTTGAAACCTAGGTAAAGAATTCTTTATCCATTGCAACTGGTCGGCTGTTTATAATTTTATTACGTGGAACCGTTGCTGTTGTGCGGCTATGTTTAAAATACAGGAATATATGTCCTCTTGTTCACTAAATGCGATCTACATCTTGGGAGTAGGAACATACTTTAACCAAAGTCAATTTATTGTCTACATTTCTTAAAGCAAAATTTGATTACATGGTTGGTTATGCTGTTATTATTCCCGTCCCCTTTTATATGATACTAGCATTCACTGATATACTAAGCTTCCAATTAAGCACTGTAATGAAACTTTATTTATATACGAAATTTAACTTTAAATATAGTCGATATGCTACAGTAATTGTTCACTGTTATAACTTAGATGAATATTATCACTGAGTGACATTTCAACCCCTTTCCTAAGCAATGTGTTTCACCCTTTTTTAATGTTACAGATGTGATTTCCACTACGTTTACGATATAACTGACGTTTGTTCATAGACATTGCATCAAGTATATGCAGTGAAAATGATACTGTGTAACATTAGTATTTTGTAATGTTTTCTATCTTGTATTGTAACATCTATGTATCTTAAGCTTTGAGACTGCAACTATGTTTTCTGTTTACACATGACACTCACTGTATCAAAGATGTTCACTAAAGATAGTCTAGTCCTCTTCATTACCAAGTAACTTGTCATCGAGATATTTTTATACCATATGATGAAAATATTGTTCCAAAAACATTTGACCAAATTCTCAATACTTTCTAAAGGTAATACTTACTGTCCTGATCTTCTCTTCAATACTGCTCCGTATGCATTTAGTATTCGTATGTTTGGTTTTAAAGTCCTGTGTGCTATATTTACATTAATAACATGTACTACACATTTGAAGTAATGACTAATGCAATATGTTGGCTTAAACCATTTTAACACTTGTAAGTATTCGTGTTATTTTGTACTTCTTTGTAAAGAACTGTTAACATTTCCTGCATAACAGAAATAATCATTGGAATCCTTGAGTAGAATCCGTGAAGATGGTCGAAGACCGAAACTGGTAGATGTTTTGGTTGTAAAATCAAAACAGCTGATAATTCAAATATGCATTTTATATATTACTTTTGTGTACACTTCTGTGTACAGTTGTATATAACGGCCTCCTTAAGGTAAAACACTTCAATAATGCCACGATGTGACTATTTGGGCCATAATTTTCAAAATATCGTATCCCTAGGTGTGTGTATGTGTGCGTGCGAGTAGTTTTACGTTTGGTTGTGAAAAGAAAACAATTCTTACTGTACATATATCCAGATTGTTCTTGTTCTTTATGATTATCAGTGTTTTCACATTTATGCTACAACTATTTACGTCACCAGATGACATTCACCTTTAAGTTATGAAGATGTTTTCTTTCTTAAGAACTTTAAGAATGTATTCAGACGATGCGGTGAAACGCTTAATGTGATTCAGCTATGCTCTTCAATTTCGTTCTGAGCCTTTAATATACCGACATCCGGTCGTCAACCGAATGAGTTCTGGAAAATTCTTCATTAAATGGCGTATAGTCTACTTATATAGCTACAATAATCACTGAGACATCGGCGCTTTCATTATTTTTCGAACTGAAACTGAAATAGCAGATGGCGTGGGAGTGGCAGGTACTGGTCGTTTTAATAGACAGATTCCTATTTGTTGTCAAGCAGAATAACTACGCGTTCTACATATAACTGATGTAGTGAGAAGTGCTGTTAAACTGTTAAGAATACTCGTAAGACGCTACAAATCCGATGCCTGGTGACCTACAGAGAAGGGAAGTTCCCCAAATAATTATGCAAATTTATGAAAGAAAACAATGTCCCACTACGGAAACCTTTTACTGACGGACAACTAATAGGGGTATCACGCCACACATGGAGAAGCTCATCTTTCTGCAAAGGTCCTTTATGCAAACTGGTTTATTATCATAGACTATCAAGATATGAATTAATCACTGAGGAATATGCATGAAATTTAATAGATGCACAAGGGACTGTAGTTGTGAAATCTAGCCTATGCTGAGATGGTGAACATAATAAAAGCATAATCAAGAAGGTAAATAGCTAACGTGCCAAATGTCTTCGAGAATGGTTACTGGACGAAAGTGAGAAGCCAGAAAATTGAGAACTCACGCCAGTGGAAGCTAATAGCTGGCTGCGAACGTTGAAACTGTACAGTTAAACCCTGTTGAAAGTTAATTAGCCTTGCACCCCGCTCATTTCAGAATCTGCATCACTGTCTCACTCTTACCGCTCTTATACGGAGTGAGTTTGGAAGACGCTGGCAGTAGCTTCTGGAAATTCTGGGTCCATCTCGGCCTCTGCATTCAGTTCTAATATTGAGACACCCGTCTGTACGACAGCATATCACCTCTCATCGATCGACTGGCAGCAAGTCTTTACTCTTCCATCTCCCAGCAGCAAGCGTTTTCTATTCGATCGTCTATCCACTCTGAAATGAGACTATCAAGTTGCTGCGCAAACAGATTAAAGTAGCCCCCCAGATACCATTATTATCTGTCGTTTTCATAGCGTAGAAAACACCGCAAAATACTACGCAGCCTGTGGTTCGGGTTCGATCGTTGTTAAGGTCCCATGTCCAATTCGGTATCGCTCTGTTGTTCGGATTTAGGAAACCAAACGGACGGAATTTCTGGTAGGACTATCCAATCTCTGGGTAGGTGTAGAGCAGTCGTTGCAACAATTTTTTTTCTTTTAACAGAAGAAAGACGGTAATTTCTAGAGACACGATGACAATACTAAACCATTATAATCCACTAAACGTATACCATAGTGCATCAGCAACACGTATATCGGAAAAAATTTAGCAGGGAAACGTTGAACACCTTTTAGCGAAAATATAAGAAACATACGACTGGTTAAGGAGAGGATGGCTGGGTTTATTTGAGTGACATGGTTGTGGAGAAACCTCAAATTTCATAAGAACAGTAGAACATACATCGGATCTTCTGGGGCATATTCTTCCTGGCAGCGATTGTGTAGCTGCACCATATGAAGTCAGCTGTGATGGGCTCTTGTGTAAGGACCAGCAGTGTATTTTGAGACAAAGATCCGTATAAGTCTCGGGCCCTTAACTGGCGGCAGCAACAACACTTCATTTTCTGCTCGCTGCCGTAGAAGATAGGAGGCAGGTTAAAGTCATCTGCCAGAGACACTGTGATTTACAAACTATCGATTATTTGGTAACAAGCCTCCCTTCAGCTTAAAACTATTACATTTCTGAAAATTCAGAATTCCAAACCAATTGAGATCTCTAAAAGTTTGCTGATTTAAAATAAATTGCAATTTTAAAAATGTACCGATAATTTAAAAATGAACTTCATGGCTTGAAGGCATATAATAACAAGATCTCCAATATATATATATATATATATATATATATATATATATATATATATATATATATATAGGGTGAGTCACCTAACATTACCGCTGGATATATTTCGTAAACCACATCAAATACTGACGAATCGATTCCACAGACCGAACGTGAGGAGAGGGGCTAGTGTAATTGGTTAATACAAACCATAAGAAAATGCACGGAAGTATGTTTTTAACACAAACCAACGTTTTTTGAAAAGGAACCCCGTTTTGTTAGCACATCTGAACATATAAACAAAATTTTAATCAGTGACGTTTGTTGCATTGTAAAATGTTAATTACATCCGGAGATATTGCAACCTAAAGTTGACGCTTGAGAACCACTCTTACGCTGTTCGATCGTGTGTATCGGAGAGCACCGAATTACGTAGGGATCCAAAGGGAACGGTGATGGACCTTAGGTACAGAAGAGACTGGAACAGCACATTACGTCCACATGCTAACACCTTTTTATTGGTCTTTTTCACTGACGCACATGTACATTACCATGAGGGGTGAGGTACACGTACTCACGTGGTATCCGTTTTCAATTACGGAGTGGGATAGAGTGTGTCCCGACATGTCAGGCCAATAGATGTTCAATGTGGTGGCCATCATTTGCTGCACACAATTACAATCTCTGGCGTAATGAATGTCGTACACGCCGCAGTACATCTGGTGTAATGTCGCCGCAGGCTGCCACAATACGTTGTTTCATATCCTCTTGGGTTGTAGGCACATCACGGTACACATTCTCCTTTAACGTACCCCACAGAAAGAAGTCCAGAGGTGTAAGATCAGGAGAACGGGCTAGCCAATTTATGCGTCCTCCACGTCCTATGAAACGCCCGTCGAACATCCTGTCAAGGGTCAGCCTAGTGTTAATTGCGGAATGTGCAGGTGCACCATCATGCTGATGGTGGTCGCCAATGATTCCGCACCATACATTTACAGTCCACCGTCGCTGTCGCTCTACCTGTCTGAGCCAGCGAGGATTGTCCACGGACCAGTAATGCATGTTCCGTAGATTCACTGCCCCGTGGTTTGTGAAACCCGCTTCATCGGTAAACAGGTAGAACTGCAACGCATTCTCTGTTAATGCCCATTGACAGAATTGCACTCATCACCATGTAATTGCTGATGTAGCGACACATGAAACGGGTGAAAGCGGTGATGATGCAGCATGCGCATGACACTACTTTGACTCAGTCCACCGGCACTCGCAATGTCCCGTGTACTCATGTGTGGGTTCATGGCAACAGCAGCCAACACACCAACTGCACCCGCTTCTCCTGTGACGGGCCTGTCACAGACCCGTTTGCATGCTACGACCATACCTGTTGCATACAGTTGGCGGTAGATGTTTTGCAATGTGCGGCACGTTGGATGCTCTCTGTCCCGGTACCGTCCTACATACACCCTGCAGGCTTCAGCTGCATTTCGTCGACACTCGCCATAGATGAGTGTCATCTCCGCCTTTTCAGAGTTCGAATACACCATGGTCACAGTTCCTACAACACTACACTATCACAGACGTCTGGTAACACGGTGTACTACAGTTGGTCTGCGAGCGGAGACGAATGCAGAATAACAATAGCAGCAAGCGCTACATGCGGACACTGCGACAGCTAGACCAAACCACAACAGTGCACTACAGCCACACTCGTAAAGACGGTCGTCATCGTAAACATGTCCCTGCAGATGCCGCCCGCCGACCGTGGCCCGTGTTTGTTACAACACGCAACTGAACGTCGGAGGTTTCAAGCGTCAACTTTAGGTTACAATATCTCCGGATGTAATTAACATTTTACAGTGCAACATACGGCACTGATTTCGTATTTGTTTGTATGTTCAGATGTGCTAGCAAAACTAACGTGGTTCCATTTAAAAAACGTAGCTTTGTGTTAAAAAACATACTTCCGTGCCTTTTTTGTATGGTTTGTATTAAACAATTACACTAGCCCCTCTCCTCACGTTCGGTCTGTGGAATCGGTTCGTCAGTATTTGATGTCGTTTACGAAATATATCCAGCGGTAACGTTAGATGACTCACCCTGTATCTATATACGCTGAGGTTGAGCTATGTGAATCATTACAAATTTTTGGGACACAAAGGTTTAATCAATATATCACTACGTGTATTAAATTGAATTGGTGAATAGAATACAGAATAGATCACACATATAAGTTTTGTGTAATAAAAGTACCGGGTGATCAAAAAGTCAGTATAAATTTTAAAACTTAATAAACTACGGAATAATGTAGATAGAGAGGTAAAAATCGACACACATGCTTGGAATGACATGGGGGTTTTACTAGAACCACCTCATATTGCTAGACGCGTGAAAAATCTCTTGCGCGCGTCGTGTGCTCCGCCGCCACTTTCGTCACACTTGGCCTCCCAGGTTCCCAGACCTCGGTCCGTGCGATTATTGGCTTTGGGGTTACCTGAAGCCGCAAGTGTATCGTGATCGACCGACATCTCTAGGGATGCTGAAAGACAACATCCCACGCCAATGCCTCACCATAACTCCGGACATGCTTTACAGTGCTGTTCACAACATTATTCCTCGACTACAGCTATCGTTGAGGAATGATGGTGGACATATTGAGCATTTCCTGTAAAGAACATCATCTTTGCTTTCTCTTACTTTGTTATGCTAATTATTGCTATCCTGACCAGAAGAAGTGCCATCTGTCGGACATTTCTTGAACTTTTGTATTTTTTTGGTTATAATAAAACCCCATGTCATTCCAAGCATGTGTGTCAATTTGTACCTCTCTAGCTACATTATTCCGTGATTTATTCAGTTTTCAAATTTATACTGACTTTTTGATCACCCGGTACATTGCTTCCGAATCTATTCTTCTTCACTGTAAACAGAAAAAATTGAAATGTTGAAACAAGGAAAAATTTAAAATTTGTCGATCTATTCGAGTGTTAAATGGGGCTCCGTGAACCAATGTAAACTGTCAGACAATTAAACATAACATGGAACGTAACATTTTTGAATTGTTTCAGTAGTTGTTACATGCATTTCACACAGCGAAACTACTTATGGCCAGCAACCCCCATAGAAATTTCGTCGAACCACATCTTGTACAATATTTATCACACATGATCCATTCCCCTTTCTCCACAGATGTAGGGTCGTAATAGTTGATGTTGCAGAAACACAAGGTAAGTTTCTCGTTTTTCCGCTCAGCTCCTGGTGATGTTAAAAAACAATCCTCTCCTAGATTTGAAGGTTTCTCTTGAACATCTAACTCTCTGACAGACACGTGTCTAAATGAGTAGTTTCATAAATTCTTACAAGTTACTGAGAGGCCAGTTGTTATAGCGTGTTAACATAGTTGCAACTGATTCTAATAATGAAAGTACAAGAATTCCTTCAATGACACTATGTGGATATTTGTTGTTGCCTGTACTCTGAATTAATTTGGTAATACCAATCACAGCAGTAACGACAGAATACATTTTCTCGTTAAATTTTAGTAAATTGTTCTTCAAGTTGATCATAGTTTTTAGGTAAATAATTTTTAACTCATTTCACTAAATGTGTCGTAGGCCATAAATGCTGTGCTGACACATCAGTGTTGAAGAGCCAAGAGGGAATAATAAGAGTGGACAACTAAGAACGAAGTGCTTGGATTAAAAAGTGTATAAGACAGCGATATAGTCTTTCTCCCCTACTCTTCAATCGATACTTCGAAGAAGCAATGATTCAAATAAAATAAAAGTTTAGGAGAGGAATCAAAACTCAAAGTGAAAAGATACCAATGATACGATTCGCTGATGACATTGCTATTCTGAGTGAAACTGAAGAAGAATTACAGGACCTGCTGAATGGAATGAACAGTCTAATGAATACAGAATATTGATTGAGAGTAAATCAAATAAAGACGAACGTAATGATAAGTAGCAGAAATGAGGACAGCAAGAAAATTACTATTAGGATTGATCATCATGAAGTAGATGAAGTTAAGGAATTCTGCTACCTAGACAGCAAACTAACGAATGAGGGACGGAGGAAGGACATCAAAACCAAACTAGCAATGGCAAAATGCTTTAGAGGCGTTTAGCATGTCTGGGAGGCTTGTTGTTGCAGTGGTCAGAGGGAAATTGCTGCGGGCAGTACATTGCTTCCTCTCACATATCTCCATCGTCCTTCGACACAAAGGCAAAGAGGAGACTGGAAATTACATTGTAACATACTCCGAACAGAATTGGTAAATTTGCTAGTCGTGTGTTAAAAAAAATGGTTCAAATGGCTCTGAGCACTATGGGACTCAACCGCTGAGGTCATTAGTCCCCTAGAACTTAGAACTAGTTAAACCTAACTAACCTAAGGACATCACAAACATCCATGCCCGAGGCAGGATTCGAACCTGCGACCGTAGCGGTCTTGCGGTTCCAGACTGCAGCGCCTTTAACCGCACGGCCACTTCGGCCGGCAGTCGTGTGTTAACCCAAAATGTTTCTTTCGTGACGTAATTGATAGGTGGAAGGACTTCATGAAACTTAATGTAATGATGATGGCGAACGAATCGTCGCCAGTGTGAATGACTGGTGGCCAATGTTAATAGAAACATACAAATCCATTCTTTGCATATACAGCTGGTTTATCAGTGGAGTCCATAACGCGCTGGATGCATGGTCTGGGTCTACAATGATTAAAATAATTAGAAGTCGTTGGTAAAAAATAATGTATTGTACTTAACTGGTGGTACAGGAGTCTTCATAGGAGGAATATAATTACGAACAGAGAGCTATAGAGGCATAACATAGGTCATACTTTAACTAAACGCCTTGTTAGAGGTTGCTTCCTATCAGCTGAAGGATATACTACTTAGCTACTTGTCCCGAGCAAGAGTGGCCGAGCGCACGCTAGAGACTTGTTGCAAGCCGCGGAGCGGCGCTAGCGGCGATAGTCTCGACTCGCGGGTCCAGCGATGCCAGTAAGGACCGTGGTCGATAATTGCAACCCCTGACAGGTGTGCTATCGATCGCTGGTACCACTCTTAGCATCTATCAAAAGATGTGATAACTGGATTAAAAACGTCGAATATTAGTACATTGTAACTCGTAATCAGTAATCATAGATAGACAGTGTGGAAGATAGAGAAGTGATGGAGACAAATACTAAGCTTGATTGGGAATCGAAGCAGACACCTTTCGATCCACAGCACAGTTGTCTGCACTGCTGTGGATCTGTCAAGTCTGTATACCACGGCAGCAGAACTAATGTTGACCTGCCCTAAACTTTTTGGGGAACGGCAGTCATAGTACTGGAATGTGATTACTGTAGGCGTTTCTCTTCATCCGTTAACATGTGTTTTGAGATGAGAGTCAAGCGTAAACCACACTCTTTACTAACCTAGTACTGACTGGAGGTTGTAGTTGGATGTACAGAGCAGAGAAAAGAAAACAGCCGATTCTGCTACCTCACAACACCTCCATAACATAACAATTACAATTCTTTACGTAGACCAACATGTCAGAACGGTTTTCCACCTTGTTAACATGGTACTGCAGTTCAGAGTTTCTTATGTTTTATATGGGGATTCACTTAAGATTGTAATGCTGAATTTCTTTATTGTTGTAGGTTAGTCCGTGACTATGACCTTTCTTCAAGTCGTGACTGTTGAAAATTAGAACAATTACCGACACTGCTGATTAAACAGTAGTAAGATACTGGTTGGTTCATGTTGCAGACTTCATCCATATGTCTGAACTCTTACTACACTAACGATACGTACACAACATTGGAGAAAGAGGGAAGGAAATATAGAGGGAGGTCTTGATGTTCCATACGAGGTGCATTCAAGTTCAAAGGCGTCCGATTTTTTTTCTCCGGACTGGAAAGAGATAGAAACATGCGCATTGTTTTAAAATGAGGCCGCGTTCATTGTCAATACGTCCCAGAGATGGCAGCACCGTACGGCAGATGGAATTTTACCGCCAGCGGCGAGAATGAGAACTGTTTTAAATACTTAAAATGGCGACGTTTTTCTTACTTGAACAGCGCGCAATCATTCGTTTTCTGAATTTGCGTGGTGTGAAACCAATTGAAATTCATCGATAGTTGAAGGAGACATGTGGTGATGGAGTTATGGATGTGTGGAAAGTGCGTCCGTGGGTGCGACAGTTTAATGAAGGCAGAACATCGTGTGACAACAAACCGAAACAACCTCGGGCTCGCACAAGCCGGTCTGACGACATGATCGAGAAAGTGGAGAGAATTGTTTTGGGGGATCGCCGAATGACTGTTGAACAGATCGCCTCCAGAGTTGGCATTTCTGTGGGTTCTGTGCACACAATTCTGCATGACGACCTGAAAATGTGAAAAGTGTCATCCAGGTGGGTGCCACGAATGCTGACGGACGACCACATGGCTGCCCGTGTGGCATGCTGCCAAGCAATGTTGACGCACAACGACAGCATGAATGGGACTTTCTTTTCGTCGGTTCTAACAATGGATGAGACGTGGATGCCATTTTTCAATCCAGAAACAAACCGCCAGTCAGCTCAATGGAAGCACACAGATTCACCGCCACCAAAAAACTTCGGGTAACCGCCAGTGCTGAAAAAATGATGGTGTCCATGTTCTGGGACACCGAGGGCGTAATCCTTACCCATTGCGTTCCAAAGGGCACTACGGTAGCAGATGCATCCTACGAAAATGTTTTGAAGAACAAATTCCTTCCTTCACTGCAACAAAAACGTCCGGGAAGGGCTGCGTGTGTGGTGTTTCACCAAGACAACGCACCCGCACATCGAGCTAACGTTACGCAACAGTTTCCTCGTGATAACAACTTTGAAGTGATTCCTCATGCTCCCTACTCACCTGACCTGGCTCCTAGTGACTTTTGGCTTTTTCCAACAATTAAAGACACTCTCCGTGGCCGCAAATTCACCAGCCGTGCTGCTATTGCCTCAGCGATTTTCCAGTGGTCAAAACAGACTCCTAAAGAAGCCTTCGCCGCTGCCGTGGAATCATGGCGTCAGCGTTGTGAAAAATGTGTACGTCTGCAAGGCGAGAAGTAACGCCAGTTTCATCGATTTCGGGTGAGTAGTTAATTAGAAAAAAAATCGGAGGCCTTAGAACTTGAATGCACCTTGTACATTAAAGCAGATGATTTATTGCTTAAGTGGAAAGCCGAGGAATGTAAAAACGAGCATGATTACGTATCATTGGCTCACACGATGTCACAAATTACTTGCTTTACGTAAACACATAGCAGTATGCAATACGTAAAATTGCACTTTCAAGTCATTATGTCTATAATGGGGTGACAATAACAGTTTCATATTTATTTCAACCCTCGTTTGTAGCTAACAGGACTGGACAGTACATTATGCAACTAACTTGTAGACATGTCTTACAGAATGACGTCTGACACAATGATAATAGTTGGTAAATGTACACTAAAAAAAATGCATACTTAAGAATCCCATCATGATGGTCAGGCCGTCACGTAACACCACTAATATTGGACGAGAGAGCTTCCAGCTCACAGCCAGGAAGATGTGGCATGTTTTAACATTAGCGTTATGTAGGAAATAACAAGTAAAATTAAATTCCCTGAATGCTCTCTGTTAGAAAAAGAATTCCAGGGAGGAACAGAGATAATGTTAATTGTATTTTACAGGAAAACTTAGTTACAAGTTGGAAGTAAAGAACGAACCTTCTTTGTTCTTGTTAGATTACTGGCTGGAGAAAGAGTTAGACGATTCTAGCGTTAATTTAAAGTACAAGTTAAAAACTAAAGATGATATTATTATAGCTACACCAAACAAAACAAACACATGTCAAAATGTATGTGCATAAATTAATAAAGTTCTTTTGTGCGATCATATTCGTTTTTCTTATTCGTTAGCTTTCGATAAATCCTAAGAAGTTCCCTATTTACGACGATCTACATGTATGTCTTTGTATGGGGGGAGGAATGTGTATTTGGGTTACGACATAAACGCCAAGATATTAATGTATGTAGACCTCTAAGTGTTTCCATCTTCCACCCCGACAGTCATAAGGAATACTGAAGGCTGCATAGGAGTAGCACAGTATAATCATTGCCTACAGACAGATGGCAACAACTATGTCTTGATCCTTACAAACCACAATGTATGTATTAGGGAAGATTTATAAGGAAAAGATGACTAAGACAGGAATCAGAAACATTCAGAAGAGAACCTCTTGTCAGATTAGACACAAATACATACACAGAAGCACAGAAGAATTATTTAGCAGAACCATCAACTCACAGATGTGTTCCACAGAAAACACGATTTACTCCCCATAGAATCAAATCAATAAAAATTAAAAACTGACAGTTCATCCACACTGCTAGCAGTATGGTACAACTAACACACCTATACACCAAACAATAGGTTCTCACAAAACTAAATGTCTGTGAAGATGGATATAGTTTAAATCAGTGAGTGTAAACGAAAATACCAGGAAATTAATGTATTTGGATATCAAAGAGTTTTCAGCCTCCAGTACAAAATCACTTAGGTGGTTTATACATATGTGGTAAGTAAGGAGAGAGAATTTATAGGTTCTTTGCTATATGTGGAAATCAGAGGAAAACAGGCAAGGAATATGAAAATGATGTAATAATTCTAATAATCACTCATTAATGGAAATATTCTTGCCATTTAGAGAGATTTGTGATAAAAAAATTTTAGAAACTTTTTAAGACTGCATGCATAGTGCGTCCACTGCTGTCTGCTTCCGCTGGCTGCGGTCCACTGTATTTGGGCATCATTGGCATGCTTCAGTGAGCATGCAGAGAGTGAGCAGGGCATGGAGTGGAGGAACTTGGCACTTTCTCTTCAGCCACTAGCCACAGCAATACAGAGTAAAAATACATCTCGTACGTCAGCAGAATGGCCCTCCTACCCTCTACCATTTGCATTTCATGCACAGACATCGACTGCTTATGATTGCTGTTAGTAGAGTAGATTCTTGTCGGCAGCGTATCCTAAGCCAGCCACCTGATACGACACATATGGATGGTTATGTGCTGGACTCTACCTCGCAAATTTAGTCTGATTGTTAATGAAGTATCCTGACCTCATCACATGCTTGTGACTGGATATTCTTTACAGTGTCCTTAGCGATGTGATGTGAGTGTATATACTCAGATTTTTCATCATTATTTCCGAGCATACTAAATGTGATAATGTCAATGCCTCTAAGGTGTTCTTATAGTGTCCTCACACACTATTAATGCAGGGACAGGAGTCGCTACAAATTTATCACAGTGTGCTAATTGTTTAGTCCCGTATTAGTGTGTTCATCTTTGGAACACTGAGGGAGAATAGATAAAATTGTAAATAGCAACAGAGAAATGTGATAGTGCTTCAGTGTGCTTGCAGACGGTACACGCAGGAGTGCATTTTTTGTTGAATAAAGCTCTGCAGAAATTGTACAGACAGGAGTGCATTTTTTGTTGAATAAGGCTCTGCAGAAATTGTTTAATGCAGAATATCAGTGTAACTTCTGAAAATAATGAGTTGCAGTAATGGTTTGAATCATGTTTACGTATATCTTTGAATTGAAATATGGGTATTTGTGGGGTAATCGCTCGCAAAATGTAAGTAACAATGTAAGCCACTGTTTTTAATAAACTATTATATTAAGCACTAGCAATGCAAGAATGTTTTTCCTCATAACAATAGTTTATTTGTTGCCCAGTCTCATACGTAAAGTGAGTATTTGAATGGAAGGTGAACTGCTTACAAAACAGCACAATAGTTTGTTGCTTATTGTATTAATTAAGAAACGAAACAGGAAAATGACTACTTTGGACCATTAATTATGATAATACTGACAACCATTTTTAAGTAAGGTGACATCCTGTAAGACAGTTTCGACTAGAGGTATGAATGGACTAATATTTTCCACCATTTTGCAAAATATCCGAAGGATGCTGTAGATTTGGTAGGTAGCAAAGGTTTATTTGTTTAAATATCATGCTTTGGTTCTTGTTTAACATTTAAAGCCTCTGCAAGAGTATATTTGTTGTTAAATAACGCTGTTTGGAAATTCTTTAACTCTGGATATTGACATAATCTGTTGTATACTGCGATGTTGTAATGGATAACATCATATGTAAATATATCTTAGGAAAGAGATTAGGATATTTACATAACCAGTAAAACTGGAATAAATTATGTAATAGTTCGAAAAGGCAATTAATTATGAGGAGGAATTTACTGTACTTACTTGTAATCGTATTTTGCTATTCTGCTTAAGGGTGTGGGTGGCTGGTCTCTGCTGGAACTTTACAGTTATCCTTCCACTACAGTGCACAAACCAAAAACCACGCGGGCAGTGCAGTATCTGATTGCTACTGGTGCCGGTGCATTGTCAATGAATGGGTCCATCGGGGGGGAAGGGGGGAGGGAGACGGTGTGTGGATGATGACCTTAAACATAAAGCGTCCAGTTGTATCAAGGGTAACGTAATACCCTGTTATCTTATCACTGCTGTATGTCTTGAGTCGTCTTGAGATACCGAGCGAGGTGGCGCAGTGGTTAGACACTGGACTCGCATTCGGGAGGACGACGGTTCAATCCCGCGTCCGGCCATCCTGATTTAGGTTTTCCGTGATTTCCCTAAATCGCTCCAGGCAAATGCCGGGATGGTTCCTTTGAAAGGGCACGGTCGACTTCCTTCCCCATCCTTCCCTAATCCGATGAGACCGATGACCTCGCTGTCTGGTCTCCTTCCCCAAACAACCCAACCCCCGTCTTGAGATAAGTATCCCTTTAGATTTAGAATACTCATTGGTCGTCTAATCACAAACTGAGGGAGTGTGGTATATTTTTGTTTGTGATCAATCTGTTGGAGGACATATAAAGCTTGATGGGCCTCTTGGTGTTGTACGGAAAGAGTTGTTGTTGTCGATTTTGTGGTCTTCAGTCCAGAGACTGGTTTGATGCAGTTCTCCATGTTACACTATCCTGTTCAAGCTTCTTCATCTCCCAGTACCTACTGCAACATACATCCTTCTGAATCTGTTTAGTGTATTCATCTCTTGGTCTCCCTCTGCGATTTTTACCCTCAACGCTGGCCTCCAATACTAAATTGGTGATCCCTTGATGCCTCAGAACTTGTCCTACCAACTTATCACTTCTTCTAGTGAAGTTGAGCCACAAATTTCTCTTCTCCCCAGTTCTATTCAGTACCTCCTCATTAGGTACGTTGGGTTGTTTGGGGGAAGAGACCAAACAGCGAGGTCATCGGTCTCATCGGATTAGGGGAGGATGGGGAATGAAGTCGGCAATGCCCTTTCAAAGGAACCATCCCAGAATTTGCCTGCACCGATTTAGGGAAATCACGGAAAACCTAAATCAAGATGACCGAACGCGGGATTGAACCGTCGTCCTCCCGAATGCGAGTCCAGTGTGCTACCACTGCGCCACCTCGCTCGGTCATTAGGTACGTGATCTACCCATCTCATCTCCAGCATTCCTCTGTAGCACCACATTTCGAAATCTTCTATTCTCTTCTTGTCCAAACTATTTGTCGTCCATGTTTCACTTCCATACATGGCTGCACTACATACAAATACTTTCAGAAACGACTTCCTGACACTTAAATCTATACTCGATGTTAACAAATTTCTCTTCGTCAGAAACGCTTTCCTTTCCATTGCCAGTCTACATTTGATATCCTCTCTACTTCGACCATCATCAATTATTTTGCTCCCCAAATAGCAAAACTCCTTTACTACTTTAAGTGTCTCATTTCCTAATCTAATTCCCTCAGCATCACCCGAATTAGTTCGACTACATTCCATTATCCTCGTTTTATTTTTGCTGATGTTCATCTTATACCCTCCTTTCAAGACACTGTCTATTCCGTTCAACTCCTCTTCCAAGTCCTTTGCTGTCTCTGAGAGAATTACAATGTCATCGGCGAACCTCAAAGTTTTTATTTCTTCCCCATGGATTTTAATACCTATTCCGAATTTTTCTTTTGTTTCCTTTACCGCTTGCTCAATATACAGATTGAATAACATCGGGGATAGGCTACAACCCTCTCTCACTCCCTTCCTAACCACTGCCCCTCAAATCTTATAACTGACATCTGGTTTCTCTACGAATTGTAAATAGCGTTTCGCTCCCTGCATTTTACCCCTGCCATCCTCAGATTTTGAAACAGAGTATTACAGTCAACATTGTCAAAAGCTTTCTCTAAGTATACAAATGCTAGAAACGTAGGTTTCCTCGAAGAGAGGGTGCCGTTAAAAATGTAACTAACATTCAAAGACAGTAATTCACGGTGATATACATGAACTGAAATAAAACATTGATCGTGCTCATTTGCCAATGACAAATGAAGATACTGACAGGCAACAACAATATCTCCTCTACGTCTAAATTAATTGTAACCGATATCTGATTTCGCCTTCTTCCTTCTCTTATTATCATCAATAACAAAAACATGACCCTTACGACAGTTGACTTGGAAAGCACCCAAGCTACCACGTATGAACACAAAGTAACGGGAATTTTTGTTTTTGTTAAGAAATCTTTATTTATTCATCATGAACTATTTTCCCTTTCAAAATAATCCCCCTCACATATAATACACATGTGACAACGCTTTTTCCAATCCTGGAAGCACTTGGAAACTCATTCCTCGTTATGCAGTTCAGCTGCTTCACCGAGTCTCTTTCTATGTCATCAATGGTGGAAAATAATGTCTTTTCATATTTATCTTCAGTCTCGAGAACAGAAATCGCAGGGGGGTATGTCTGGCGAATACAGTGGCCGAGCAAAGTAACAGTTTGGTTTTTTGTCAAAAAGTCAAGAACCGGCATCGGGTTGTGAGGGGAAGCAACATAGCGATGCAATTTCCACGAGTGGTTTTTCCACAATTATGGTTGTCTTCTTACGATTGTTTCACGCAAAAGGCCCATAATTTCCAGGTAATATTCCTTACTAGCCATATGACCATAAGGCAGGAACTCATGATGCACTACCCATTGTAAACGAAGCAAATTGTGAGAAGAACCTTCACGTATGATCTAACTTGTCGAACTTTTGTTCGTCCTTGATCCTCTGGTAGTTTCCATTGCGACAACATCATACGGTATACCCATGTATTGTCACCTGTTATAACGTTTCTTCGAGGTTCATGAATCGTTATCAGTTTCATTCAGCAATTTCTGAGCCATGTCTAGTCAACGTCGTTTCTGCTCGAAATTCAATTATTTCGGAGCAGACTTTGCTGCTACACGTTTCATGCCCAAGATATCCGAAAAAAATACATTGCATCAGGCAGGGGATATACCGACATCATCAGCAACGTTCCTGATGGTGATTCGGCAATTTTCCAGAATCATTTTCTTTATTTCTTCCACATAGTCGTTAGCAATCGCTCTGCTGGAGTGTACTGTGCGGTCGTCGTCTTCAACTTCTTCTCAACCGTCTTTGAGATTTTTGTACCACCCGTAAATTCTTCCCTAACTCATAGTAGATTCGCCAAAAGCGATAATCAATATTTAGAGCGCGGTGCTGAACTTGATTCCACTTTTAAAGCAAAATTTAATCCCAATTCTTTGATCCACCTTTTTCAAAAAGTAAAAATTCACCGAACACTCGAAAACACATATAACCTTTTCGACTGTCATCAGTAAACTTAATATTCAGAACAGCTGAAAATGGAAATGTACATCAGTAACATGCTTATCAACAAGATAAAAAATTGAAAATGAGGTTTATAAGCAATGGAAATTAAAAACATTCCTGTTACGTTTTTATCACACTCCGCACGTCGGTTACAACAGGTACGTCGTGAACTACACGAGTCTCACGATGAAAACTGTGTGTCACTAAAATAAATATCTGTCGACTAAGAGGATGTCTGCAGGACCTAAGAAATATTAAATTAACTTTAGTAATTAAGAACTGAAATTATACACCCGTACGAAACGCTAGTAATTTGCCCGATGAGAGTCGAGAGTTCATGGCTGTAGGAAAGAATGCATGAATGACGCCTTAAGACGTAGCTGCATGATACATCCCACACAGATGGAGCAAACGCTTATGGTCCAGCTGAGATCTTCAGAGGGCACGAGTGTTGCACAGATGCGTTCCCATGTTTATGCGAGTCGTAAAGGAGGCGGGCATAAAACGCCTTACATCCCAGGCCGGATGTAGCGCTGAAGACGACCACATATTCTGAGCAAGAAGCTTGTCTTGCTCTCCCAGAGGTAAGCAGCCACAATTTACATCTAGAAAAAATTGAATCTGCGCAGCAGAAAAAACATGTCAGAATTATATTATGTCAGGAGTGATAGGTGTTGCAGAACCTCTAATCGAACACCTTTCACCCGTTAATTTCCAAAATGTTATTTCATTTGGTTACCAGTTTGAGTGATTTACTACGCTATATTGAGGCAACCTGGCCGACGTGTAGGAAGCTTCCAACCTCGGCTCCGGTCAAAACAGGGGGCAGACTGGTATCTGTAGATTTCTGCTTGATACAGTATCAATGTATCATGCAGAAATCTACAGATATAACCCTGTTTTGACCGGAACCGAGGTTGGAACCTACCTAAAAGTTAGTCAGAATGTCTGTGTCTGAAGATTTCGTAGTAAATTGACGAAACTAGTAGCCAAATAAAACAAGAGTTCGGAAATTAGACTGCTGAAAGGTGTTCGATTTGACATTCCGTACTGAACAGCCGAGTCCAGCAACCATCTCTGAAAAGATAGACATAGACAAACTTTATAAGTGTTATTTCACTAAGCATGACGAAATTTTACTGTCTAAATGAAGACAGATGGCTGGGCTACAAAGTTACTGGGGCTACAAAGCTATTTTCCCGTGGGAGAAAAATCTTGTCGTTTGGTGGTAGGTCTCTTCTGATATTGTCATTACAACCTCCTCTTCATTTATTACACCACATGTCATAACTACAGCCGTATTCCATGAACTGGCTGAGAGGAGTTTCTGGGATGCGGAAAAATGTCGAAGACCTAAATTTTATTTGACATCAATATAATGAAAAGATGAAATGTGGCGCAATCACGCTGAAGCATAAAGCGAACCAATGTGTAAAATCTGTGGTTGTGTAATCAGTCTTTGAACGCAGCTTCTCCGTTTATTTTATGATCATATCCAATCTATGAGATCATTATAGGATGCGTGTACTTTGCCAAACCAGTAAGCAAATCATTAAACTTTGCAGCCAAGTAGCCAAGATACACACCATCGGAAGAAGTTAAAAACATAACGAAAATGTGGTAAAACGCAAATTATCCGTAAAATAGGCTCACGGTTGGTGTGTTTTGTTTGCTAGTTTAAGGACACAGTTGCCTCTAACGATGATTTAATAGATCTAACCCGGTACTAAAATAACGGCAAAATATTTTGCGATCAAATACTGTTTTGAGTTCAACAAATAATGAAATGACTTAACATAACTAAATATTATTGCAATTCACTGTTAATATTTTAACGTCACTGCCGGTTAATTGGGATTTAATTATTTTACTTGCAATTAATATGGAAATCGATTCTGGGTAGGGGACTATTTTTATATTAAAATGAAAAGCAATGGCTTTATTTCGTTAAATGTTTAATTTAATTCTGAACTTTTACGAAATTTATTCCAATTTCTTCTGCAAATAGCAAACGTCTACAGTTTTTGATTGTAGAGTAAATCTTTTGGTAAAATTTGTTACTGACCATGAATTTAAATATGTTTCCTTGCGGAAATTAGTACTTAACTGATTATTGGACTTCATAATTTCAAGATTTTAAACATGACTGAAGGACTTCATAATATTAAAATGATTGCGGGTTCTATCGTACTTCACAAACAAAAGACTACGGCGCATGAAATGACGCACTCAGACAATAATAACCAAAAGAAATAGTTCCGTACTTAAGAAAATGCACAAAATCGTGAGTCTGTAAACGAAGGACAGGTTTATAAATGAACTGTTGTTAGACTTTAACACTCCATTTTAAGGAAGTAAAAGTCAACTTACTCTATTCCGAGCAGAACTTATTTTATGCCTAAAATTTAAAACAAAAGATCCTCCACATGAAACGCGCGATATTCAAATGCACGCACTTGAGATTGTGATTTCTAATAACAGTTCCTGTTGCAAATAATTAAGTAACAGTACAAGAAAGATCTCCTATGACCTTTCATCTAATCCCCAGAATTAATTGCGTAACATGAATCAAGCTAACCGAGAGACGCAAGCAAAATGGGGAAAAGAAAAGAGCAAAAGAGCAGAGCAACAAAGCAGAGAGAGCGGTTCACTGCTATTCATACTAATTGCAAGTTGTGTTCTTTGTATAGTTATCGATATATTATCCAGAATTGTCTGGCAAAGTTACATTACTTTGGGTAAATTTGTGTAAATTTGGGGACGTTATAAAATGACCCAATGACCCCTAAATGGGATCACACAGTTTTGACTGTTGGAGACCAAAATTTTACTAACATCACTTCAGTTGTTGTTTTCATAGTTTATGGGCATACGTTCACAGTTTTACTTGTGACGTGGACCTCTTTTTTTCATTTCAGAAAACTGGCTATTATTTGAGTACATTTACATTCACACTTTCCAGTTGCCCTTGTTATTTGACTGAGATCTGTGTTCTAACTTGTACATCGACTGTAACTACACGTCCACCCACTCAAGGTGCGGTCCCAAGACAAACGGGAAAAAAATCAGGGGATGGACGTACAGTCTTCAGTCTATCTGTTCATTGAAAATTATTTGAATATTTGTATAGGAAAGTACAATAATATTTTACATGTTACAAGACAGTACAAATATTTCAGAAATTCATAGACTTTTGTCATGTCGTTCTGAAAACGCATTAAATTCTAAAAGCCACAAAATATTTATGATAACACATTTAAAAGAGGATTGTTACGTAAAACGTTTAGTTTTTAAGCAATTCTGTCGTGTAAAAGTATGTTATCATATACTTTTCTTCATTTAAGGATCTTATTAAGTGAGTTTGTCATAAAAGTTCTTTCTCACAAGTAAAACTCTTAAGTCTTTACAAAATTGAGTTTGATTAAGAATTTTTTACAGTTTTACAACGTCGAATACAATGATTTGTAGATTCGATGATGATTTTCCGACGGACTGCCGGAACTACGGTTCTTGCTGGTAGATGGTAGTTGATGCAATGACCATCAGATGCGGACAGGAACATGGGAAGACGTGCCAGGATTTGCAGCTGGTTACTGGATATAGGGGCTAGGTCTCACTCTTCCGCAGGGCAGGTGACTCGGGTATGGAGTACGTAGAATACAATCGATTAAGCACTAATGCACAAACATGCAATTACGCGACTTGGCTGAAAGAAGTTGTATTACTACATATATTCTCCTGTGGATGCATATAATGACCGTATATTCTATTCTTGGTGATAAGTTACAGTTCATTATGCCCATTTATTTCTTTTGCTTGCGTTTTGTTGGCCGCAGTGAATTTTTGCTATCTATTGTCCACATTGTCGTTTCTTTCCAATTGCATCTTGATTGTAATTTGTTTGCAATGAGAACTGCAGTTCATTTATTGGCATATTACGCTATCACTGTTTGCACTAAAAGAGCGTTCACAGCTTAGCGGTGACACGTCTCTATGTTTTGAAATGATGTGAGTGCTTGGCGATCACGTGACTCACATTCCACCGCGACAATGCACAGCTTCGCGCGGAACATTGTAGAGTTGCGCGGTTTACGTTCCAGGCTGTGTACACTCGGTTCGGAGCAGTGCGAGTTCCCTATAACGGCTACTCGTGCTCTGCCTAAGAGATTTTACGCGAGATGGTGCATCTGCACACGACTGAACACTTAATTGTAGATGTCAATGTTATTATGCACTTTGCAACACTAGTATATTTACTGTTCTCACAGATTAGTTCCGTTGCACAGTTTTGTTTATTTGTACACAAAGTTCACGTACTAAGGTTTTCTCTGAAAGTCTTTAATAGCACTGACCTTGGCATTCTTTTTGTATCTCATTTGCAATTACATACAGTCTTTCGAGTCAAATTACGCAGATATTGAAGCTATGCATTTCATCTAAAGTCCAAATGAACTTGTTTGTTCACTGTGTGGAGAATCGTTGGAAACGGCATCACTTTACACAACTTGTTTAATTTTTACATTTGAACATGGGTATACATGAACATGCGAATTGAGTTTGGTCACTATTTTACGTGTTGTGCGACGGTTCTTTATATCTATGTGTTTCGTTCGTATATGGCGCACAGATTCTTTCTTTATTCCAAGGAAAACTGAGTTCCAGGGCCATTCCCAGTCTTGTACCATTACGACAAGAAGGCACGCATAAAAATAAACTTAAAATGGAAAACAAGTGTCGGAGGACATCATTAAGTGCCAAAATAAGCACATAGTTTAATTGCAAGGTAGATGACCTGAGCACCTTGCCCGCTGCCTAAATTACTGACACAGGACATCATCCCATAGAAAATATGTCGTTTAGTATTTATGTACATGAGTACATATATTATTATTCAAAACTTCAATTTTGAACTTGTGGGACATGGTTAAATAATGGTTCAAAGGGCTCTGAGCACTATGGTACTTAACTTCAGAGGTCATTAGTCCCCTAGAACTTAGAACTACTTAAATCTAACTAACCTAAAAACATCACACACGTCAATGCCCGAATCAGGATTCGAACCAGCGACTGTAGCGGTCGCGCGGTTCCAGACTGTAGCGCCTAGAACCACTCGACCACTCCGGCAGGCTGTGGGACATGTGCTTCTGACATGAATAGTGGACAGTTAATTACAACTAATCACTTATTTTGGAGCCAAAGTAGAAATAAACAATCTTATAATTAAGACACTATCTACAAATTTTGTATAGAAAACTATACTACTATTTACAATTTATTACATGGGACACCCTTATGAGACAGTTTTTGGCATTACATGTAAAAAAGGAGTTCTAGTAGTCCTTTTTTATTGTCCTTTAAATGCTTTTCAGCTTCTCTTCACAATATCCATATAATTCTTTTTGAGACTTTTCTTCTCACAGCCAACTGTACTATGAAGATGAAAGAAGGAATGAAATCTTTACACACAAATATACAATACAAATGTTTTGCGGAACAAATTTCTTGAGATTTTTATTTGCGTACAACTCCTAATTTTATTTGAGAGAATGTTTCTGCTGTTCCCCAATATAGCGTTTTCTTGATTTCTTTCTGTACA
The DNA here is from genome assembly GCF_023898315.1 of Schistocerca nitens. Taxonomy (NCBI): domain Eukaryota; kingdom Metazoa; phylum Arthropoda; class Insecta; order Orthoptera; family Acrididae; genus Schistocerca; species Schistocerca nitens. The sequence goes on along the minus strand of NC_064621.1, from coordinate 312,768,417 downwards.
GCCTCTCTCTTGGTCCATGGAATCATATAGGTTGCGTGACAACTTCAATGTGATATACGTTTCATTTTATTATACTTGGTTTCTCTGTAAAGTGTTGTAGATACCTGTGCAAGAGATTGTATAGCTCATTTCTCTGCTGCTCGCTTGAGTAATCTCATTCTAAAATCTTGTCCGGTAATATTACCTTGAGATTTTGCTTGTTGCTGTCAACATTAGCACACTTCGTTACAGTAGCTAGAGCAGCCCATCTGCCAGTGGAGGATCAATATCTACCAATTTGATTTTCACTGGCTGGCAGAATTTATGATGGCGAGCTTTTCTTTTGAGCAAATCCAGAATTACATTTTTTTCCAGCAGCTGCCGAGAGGTCGATTTTTTACGTCATTCTCTTACAGAAATCCTACACCAACAATACAGTTGACTGACCAGTTCTCAACCACAAGGGACGTGCAGTAAAATTATTTTCTGTCAATATTTCCAACTGAGTCTGCCAACTAATATTCTTCGACCTGGTGCTTATAGCACAAATACGAGGCCTGTTCAGAAAGTGAGCTCCGATTGATTCCCAAATTGAAACCACAGTGAACATCAGAAATGTTTTACTTGTAACAATTAGCTACACCTTTCAGCTACTTCTCTACGTAGTCGCCGTTCTGACTTAGACTTTTGTCATAGCGTTGTACCAACTTTTCAATAGCCTCATCATAGAAGGCAGCCGCCAGTGCTTTCCTCCAATTCTCCACGCTGGCCTACACCTCGTTGTCTGTGGCAAAATGTTGTCTTCAAAGACAGCGGTTCATGTGACCAGAGATGAAACTCAGGGGGAGACAATTGCGGACTGTATTGTGGGTAATCTCACATTTCCATTTGAAAACGATGCAGGAGCATCTTCATTGCCCCTGCAAAATGCGGCTGAGAATTGTCTTGAAGAAGAAACAGCACGACAGTTATGTAATGTTAGCTGCATAGCTTCAGGCGAAATTTCGCACCAGGCCCTCGTACTTGGCGGCAGACACTATTTTCTAGACATCTTTACGCACTCACTGCGAGCTCAGAAATGAGAAGAGCGACGTGATGCTAACTGGGGTTATACTAGAGACACTACCCAACACATCTGTGCAAAGCTTTATCGGATTTTCATAGTCGTTTCCATTTCGCGACCGATCGGAGCTTACTTTCTGAACGCCCCTCGTAATTCTACAACTCTGGACTCGTAATGTGGGAGGTTTACCCTTCGTACATATTTGTTTCAACAGATTATAATAAATAACCTTCGCCTATGCACCGGTGTCAATTATTAATACAGTAGGTACTTTACCTACTTCAGCTTCAAATGCAGGCTGTACCACAGTATTGTTTTCCTTTCTGCAGGAATATTCCTCAGACACAGTTCATCAATTATATCAACACCGTTATTACAACGGATTAGATTGATCTATAATCAAAATATCCACAGGTGTACTGCCGGTCTACAGTGTCCAACGGGCACAATATTTCGGCGATCAAACATGTCGCCATCATCAGGTGAACTGACGGACTGAGCTCCTGTGAACGTGCCGGCACGGAGATCCGTACATTATGGCTGCTCAGGGGGAACTGGGTTCGGTCGCGGCGGCGGCCGATTTAAATACCCTCCGCCCGCGGCGCGCTCACTCCGCCGTCCGCGCCCCGCGCCACGGTCGCGCGGTGGAACAGATTGCAACGGCGTCTGAGATGATGTCAGTGTGATGGCTCTGTCCGCCGTGGTCGTCACAACTATACATTTGCTCGATTTACTCTTGATTAACCCAATCGCTGGTTCCCAAGCCTTGCTAAGATTGTAGCCACAGTCACGGTTTATGAGGTCGTCATTGGTGCGAATTTCGATGGCCTCTCTAACAACGCTGTCCCAATATCTTGACGTCTGTACCAGAATCCTCGTGCGTTCATACTCCATAGCGTGATTTTCCGACAAACAATGTTCAGCGACCGCCGACTTGCTCGGATACATCAGTCGAGTGTGCCTCTGGTGTTCACGGCATCGATCCTCGACGGTACGCATCGTCTGACCAATATACGACTTACCACATTGACATGGAATCTGGTACACGCCGGCCTTCCTCAAACCGAGGTCATCTTTGGCGCTCCCCACCAGTGCACGAGTTTTATTCGGAGCACAAAACACAGTTCCGACCCGGTGTTTCTTCTAAATGCGGGCGATTTTCCCCGAGAATGTGCCTGTATATGGGATAAACGCAGTGCCTACCTCCTCCCTCGTGATTTCATCCATCTCCACAGGTTGTGCTGTAGTGGGTGGGCGGAGAGCACGTTGAACCTGCCACTCTGAGTACCCATTTTTCCGAAATACAGTTCTCAGATGTTCCAATTCCTGGGGTAGACTCTCTGCGTCAGATATAGTGCGCGCCCTATGTACTAGAGTTTTAAGCACCCCTTTCCTCTGTGAAGGGTGATGGCAGCTGTCTGCGTGCAAATACAGATCAGTGTGCGTTGTCTTCCGATACACCCCATGGCCTAGGGTGCCGTCAGGCCTTCTCTTGACCAAGACATCAAGGAAAGGTAGTTTACCCTCCGTTTCAGTCTCCATAGTGAATTTGATGTTGGGGTGTATGGAGTTTAGATGTGTAAGGAAGTCAAGGAGTTCATCCATACCGTGTGGCCAGATGACGAACGTGTCGTCCACGTAACGGAAAAAGCAAGTAGGTTTCCATTCGGATGACGACAGGGCTTCCTCCTCGAAGTTCTCCATGTACAAATTCGCTACCACCTGTGAGAGTGGGCTACCCATGGCGACTCCCTCCGTTTGTTCGTAGTATTCTCCATTAAAAAGAAAATACGTGGAAGTCAAGACATGCCTAAAAAGTTCAGTGGTCTTCTCGTCAAACTTCTGACTAATCAATTCTAGTGACTCTCGCAGGGGTACCCTCGTAAACAAGGAAACGACGTCAAAACTCACCATGATATCTGACTCATCCAACCTGAAGCTATCAAGGCGTTTAACAAAATCCACGGAATTACGGATGTGATGAGTGCATTTACCCACATAAGGACTTAATATTCCCGTCAGGTATTTGGCCAACAAATATGTAGGTGCCCTGATGTTGCTGACAATGGGGCGTAATGGTACCCCCTCTTTGTGAACCTTCGGGAGTCCATATAGTCTAGGCGGTACCGGACCTTGGGGTAACAATTTCTTAGCGTCACACTCCGGTAAATCTGCGTCCTTGAGAAGCGACCTCGTCTCTTTGTCCACCTTCTTTGTAGGGTCAACGCTGATCTTCCGGTAGGAATCGTCATTTAGCAGGCTCTGCATCTTATCAGTGTAGTCCTTATGGGAGACAACAACTGTAGCATTGCCTTTGTCAGCCGGTAAGACAACAATTTCAGAGCGCTCCCTCAGATCACGAATGGCCGCCCTCTCTTTACTAGTGATATTTGACTTCATCGGCTTGGATTTCGTCAACGCACGACAAGTTTCACGACGTATTTCCTCAGCTGATTCAGGCGGGAGTCGAGCTGCAACCTGTTCAACAGCACTAACAATTTCTGCGACCGGAGTGAACCTGGGGGTGGGAGCGAAGTTGAGACCTTTCTGCAAAACCGAGACCGCATCATCACTTAACACCATGCCACTCAAATTGATGACAGTCTTGCCCGGAACCTGCAGAGATGGTTTGTCAAGGAGACGTGAGAACTTAGCTGTTTGACATCCCGTTGCCTTCTTTTGGGCGGAATCAGCTGCAACCCAGGTGACACCATCAATGCAATCCCAAGAAAAAGAAGTGAAATTACTAGCCAGTTGCAAATGTAGTTTTAGTAGTTCCTGTGAGATAAAGGCTCCGGCGGGTGAATTGCACTCTCTCACGTACCAATTCGAGGCTGGATCGTTTCTTGATTCTCTTAGCTGCTGCAGAATCGATGTGATGCATAACCTTAGCAAAATTTGGAACAACATTCTCGGAACGACATCTCTTTAGAAAGGCAAGAGTACTTAGCAAACGACATCTACGGTGGCGCAACTTTTCAAATTTCTTCATGCTGCGGTACATCTCCTCCCCGTAAAGGTATATGATGTGATTCTTGAGTTTCTCCCGGCGTATTTGATAATCAAGTGAGCGCGCCGCGGGCGGAGGGTATTTAAATCGGCCGCCGCCGCGACCGAACCCAGTTCCCCCTGAGCAGCCATAGTGTACGGATCTCCGTGCCGGCACGTTCACAGGAGCTCAGTCCGTCAGTTCACCTGATGATGGCGACATGTATGATCGCCGAAATATTGTGCCCGTTGGACACTGTAGACCGGCAGTACACCCGTGGATATTTTGATTATCAAATACGCCGGGAGAAACTCAAGAATCACAGATTGATCTATTTTTGCGTATTGCCCCCTACACTATTTCCGACCACTATCCAGCGGAGTTAGTTTGTTGGTCGGCTATTTGAAGATTGATTACTTTTAATCCCTTCATTTAGCCTCACAGGTGGTTTTGTAGCCGCCAGTTCACGTATTATGATAACTTTGGTTTCTGTTGTTATTCTAAATCTAATGCTGTGTTGTCATTCCGATAATCTGGATTACACTTATCATACCTTCTTTTTTTCCGAAGTGCTGTCGGTTGTTACCATCCTGTGCGTGGTTACTTCTGTTGCCTTGCTGGGATGTATTTCGGTTATTTCCATTCCAATTACAGATGCCAGTACTGTTTTGGTTTCGGTTCTGGTTCTCATTACCACTGTTCTTGTGGTATACATTGTTCTTACTATTAGCCTGCCCGTTGTCTTGAGTCCACTGCTTTGTGTGCTCGTGTAACAAGTCTATCGAGTCATCAACAGACGTGAGCTGCTCAGTGTCATTTTCAGGAGCATGCAGTAGCTTTTCCCTTAAATTAAATTAAATTAATGCCTTGAAAATTCGAACAACATCTTTTACTTAGTTTAGGTTGCAATACTGACATAAAGACGCATCCTACGCTTTTTTAACGGAGTGCATTCTGTACACTTACAAAGTATGTTGGAGGTATATTACTATTATTTAATTCATATTATGACCCTACCTAATTTGCATTTTATCTGCAACTCTTTAAAACCTCGTAATATTTCCTACGTCACACAATGATATTTCATTATTTATTTCTGTAACCCACAGACGTCTATCAGACGCTCTTTTCTGGTGCAGTAATAAATCATTAAAAGTGCGTATCTTACGATACCCCTAAAGCTGCCTGTCGCCTGTCGACTAGACTGTTTTCGCTGCAGCTGTGTCAAGTTTACCTTTCGTGGTAGAAAGTACAATTTTTGCTGGTACTTTCTGTGGATATCTACGTTCTTTTTTATTCACTGTAACTCAATGTACCGTTCGTACCGTGTCGTATCCTAAGGCATTAGCAGCTGTTCCCTTACTGAGTCTGTTCGCCACAGGGGTGAGAAATGGCTGTCTGCAGGCACCCTTTCCACTCTTATCTTGTCGTTATAGCCCCTTACCCGAAATATACGGCGAGGGGGCAGAAGCTTTTTACAGTCTATCTCGGGCATCTGGTCCTTTAAATTTACGTAACGATTCCCTCCTTTCAGCGACTTCCTCCTAACCTTGTCAAGAAATTCGGTGACGCTCTTGCATTGACTGTCCTGGCTTAAAAGAACTTCGCCTCTGCGGAACTTTACCTCTGAGTCCATTTGACCGATTCGCTCATTAGGATTTGTTGGAGATCCCACATACTCAAATGCTAACAACAAATCCAAGTTTTCCAACACTTGATATCCGTGATTCAATTAGACGAAACATTCCTGAAGGTTCACTACAACCATAAGTCTTGGATTTCGTGTGGATGTAGCTCTTTTGAAAAAGCATAACAAGTACAAGACAGTCAAAGAGAAACACGTAATTAATCTTTTTTGCCTTACTGTGGACTGCAGCTTTCAGCAGATTCTCCCTTACAAGCAAAGTTTTCAATGATTCGGTCAATAAAGTTACAACTGCGTCAGTTTACTGAATATTTTACACTAGCAACTTGCAAATGAAAAGCATGTCTACAAAGGTTGTAGTGCCTGCAGGTCCTAATGGAACATATATACAATTCTACATAGAGAATGCGAAAGGATTTTTTGCTGTCCCAGCCGAGCAGTGAAGTGTTCCTAATGATTCTCCAGTATGTAGGTCATTCTCATTTTCGAAAATGGTCGTCTAACTGTAGGACCTTACCACTGACGTCAATCGATTCTATAATTTTATAACACATTTCACGTTCATGTATTATGACCTTTTTGTGGCGCGGGAAATCTTTGCTACAGGAATCCACACGAGAGCAATAATACAGTACCCTTGTTGAAGCTGTGTTCGTTGACTTCTAGAAAGTGTTCCATACAGCTCCGCACAGTCCACTATCGAACAGAATACGAATGTCAGACCGTCTTTGTGATCCGATTGATAAGTTCCTTGCATACAGAACACAGTGTGTCATTCTTAACGGAGACAAATCTTCAGAAACGAAAGTAATTTCTGTCGTACTTCCAGGGAGGGTTAGCTGACCATTACTATTAGTAATGAATATAAAACGACCTAGTAGATACCGTCAGAAGCTCCATGAGGCTGCTCACGGCTAGAAAATTGCAGCTAAAATGCAAGGAGACTTGCAGAGGATCGTCGTTTGGAGAAGGGATTGTCAGTTGACCGAAAAGTGACATATTGCACTCAAGTAAACAGAAAGACACATTATTTTATGATTTCACGATTCTCAAACAATCACTGGTAGTAGTCGTATCCGTAAAACATCTGGGAGTATGTGTACTGAACTATTTGAACGACCACATAAAACAAATCGTCGTAAAGAAAATGCTAGCTTGAGGTTCACGGGAATTATCACAAGAAGTGTAGTTCACCCATAAAGAAATTAGCTTATAAAACCCTCGTTTGACTGATACTTGAATACTGCCAGTAAATCTTGGACATTACCAGGGTAGACCCATAAAAGAAACAGAAATAATCCCATGAAAATAAAAAAAAGAGTATTTCTTCTCGGGCTCATTTAGAAAGTGCGAAAAGTTCATGGACATGATCGCGTAACTGCAGTAGCTGCAAGAGAGGCTTTTTACATCAACGCGTGGTTTACTGTTAAAGCTTTGAGAGCTTACTTTCCAAGGAAATCAACTAATACATTGCTTCTCCTAAGTTTATCTCGCAAAGACCATGAAGTGAATTTCAACCGTTTTGAACATACTTGGAGGATTAACAACAATCCTTCTTCCCACGAACCATTTGCGACAGCAAAAGGGAACGGAAAAAGCTACAGTGGTGCAAAAAGTACTATCAGACATATACGAGAAGGTGATTTGTGAAGTTCAGACGTGTATGTAATAGTCCAGTAACTCCGTCATGAAAGGGGGTTTGGGTTAAGTTGTACCAAGTAGTGGTGGCAGGTTTCGTTTCTTGTTTCTTGTATGGAGCGTGGCTTAAATCCAAAATCAAAGTTGTTGACGTAGGCAACCACCCGTATTACGTTTCAATGTCGAAAAACTGCTAAATTTTCCAACTTTTTCGAGTTTCTTCGATTTTACCCCCTGAACGACCACGATTCCGACAAATAACACGCTATACATTGTTATACTAGATTGAGACCAAAATGGGCTTGAATGACTTAATAGTTTCTGAGGTACAGATTTTCGAAGTTTAGCAAATTTTCAAAACTTTAAACTCTTAAACTATTTTTCATGTTTCACCCTATGCAATTGTCTTTATATCTTCAATAACCTGCTTGCAACGATGCAGTGAAGTAAGTAATTATTCAGTTTAATATTTTGAAGGGAGAGTACACAGAGATATGAGAATGACGATACATAAGGAGAGACAGGAACCTATTGATGATTTCTGTCGGTCCAATATTACAAGTGAGTTGATAAAAAAAAAGTAGACGTAAACATGAATTATTCGATGTAAAGCTGACACAAAAAAGCTGTGTGACTCGTTTTTGATGTTCCCTCCATTTAGTAAAACTTATGAGATAATGTCCTTAAGCAGCGGAGTTGTAGGAGAGAAACGGGTCAACTGTCATATGACAATATATATTGGAAAGAAGGCGATGTTTGAAGGCTGTAGGGGAAAACTTCCAAGACGACAAATTTGAGCGTAAAACCAAAGTTTTCTCTCATTCCTCTGCTGTTCGTACTGTTACTGTTGGCAACAAACGAGTGATTATCGACCCTCTTTCACAGTATAGGTCCTAAGCGTATTGAAAAAGTCGGATGAAGGGCAGAAGAACTTCTTCACATATGAGCTTTCACCACCCTCGACCTCTCTACTCACTCAACAGTGAATGAGGAAAGCCAAGAAACTTCTTTTCATGCAGAATTCCACCCTGTCAATATTGCTGAGTCACAAGGACAAATTAAACTGGTTGTTGCAGGTGGTGGTTATGTCCTTCACAAAGTGGTGTAGCCCAAGCACTCCTCGTTTGAGTTGGTAGCTGTCCGACGTGTTCAGTATCTCGAACACGATACGGTCAGAACATAGCTATAGTATTTGAGGGTAACCCAAGGGGGACAGACAAAAATAGTACAAAGAGCTCTGAACGTAATCAAAAATCTCAGGCACATTGTCCTCCTGAATTGATATTTGAGGGAACAACCACTTCTAATGTTTCCCAAAATAATTTTTTATCCAGTGATAAAAACAAAATTAAGATTCATCCAACTGCTAAAGGTGAAATTTTGAAGCCAGGTTTCTCAAATTGAAGAAGACGCTGACTTGCTGATCGTCACTGCAGCTATCACAAAGGCCCCTGTTTTAGAGGTCGTGATTATTGCAGGAGAGGACATAGACTTGCTCTCACTGGCCTGAGAGGTCTCACATAAGGTGCCGTACACCTTGAGAAGGGCAGAAGGAGCAAAACGCCAGATGTCTTCTACTCAACATTCGCAGTCATCTCGTCACATTCTCAGGTCTTCAGTGACTGTGATCCCATCTCGTGCCTTCTCGGCCAGGAGAAACTGAGATTGCTTCAGATACTACAGAAACAGACCTTAAAGAGACAGATGCAGTTTTTTTCTAATCCAGATGTAACACCTGCCGAAGTAGTTGAAGCCGGCGAGGAAATTCTCATTGAGCTGTACAGTGGGGAAAGATACAGTCAAACCCTCAATGACCTAGCTATCAGCTCTTCACAAGAACTGCAGCCATGACCAGTTTTAACTTGACCAAACTTCCTCCCATACAAGATACTGTAAAGCTACATTCATTTCGCATATACCAGCAGGTGCAGCAGCAGCTGGGTTACAAAAGGAATTTGGTGGGGATGGGTTGTTATACGCCCAAGGCCTTTTCCCAAAAATGATGTCAATGGAAGTAGCCCCCCCCCCCCAAACACTCTAAACATGATTTCATGCAGTTGCAAGAAGGGATTAAGAAATGCCTGTAGCAGCAGGAAAGCGGGTTTGAAATGTTGGTTCTCTGCGAAAGCCACAATGGCCATTCCTGCGAAAACCTGACTGAAATTACGGTGGATATCGATCTCAATAGCCACGATTTTGACGAGATGGACGACGATGACGAGATGGGTAGGCTGCTCGAACAAGTCGAGGAACAACATCGGGTGTAACGTTGAACGTTAACATTTTGTCTCTTAATGAATACTTATCCACATGTTACTGATATCATTATTTGTATCAGTCAGTACTTACCAACAAATATGTTTGATATTACGGTATATTGATAATTTTTGCTTGTGGACCGTCTGACAGCAACTGAATAATACACAATTTTAGTGCCATACGCGTTTCGACTTTATTTTCTGCAAGGCATCATCAGTCGCAGGCAAAAGTTGAAGACGTATGTTTGACTTGATCTAGGACTTTTTGACTAGGTTTTACTAGGGGAAATCAACGAATAAATATTTAACCAACAAATAAATATTTATGTTCTTGTTCAGGATGTCCAGGATGATGAAAATGGCACTGAAGAAGGGGGGTTGGCGGATTTTCACGGCCCTGGTCCTTCGAAGACGAGGAAACTCCTTTCATTCGTATTTCGTGTACACTATCATTCACTCTGTATACAGTTTTGTAAGCACCCGGCGTAAATGTCTGTTAAATAAATTTTTGTATGCTCGTTTTTCCTAAATTTCAGTAAGCTTTTTGTATATAATGAGCGAGCTCCTGCGAAACATACCCCACCCCCCTGCTCTTCAAAATCTTAAATTGAATAAATTTTTCAAATTTGTTGTGGAGGTATAAAGGTAACTGCCTATGACGAAACATGAAAATTAGCTCAATATTTCCAAGTTTGAAAAGTTTGCCAAACTTTGAATTGTTGTATCTCCGAAACCATTAGGTCTTCCGAGCCCGTTTGGGGAGGGGTGAGCTTCCGATGTTAAAAACTTGGATTTTACATCTCAGTTGCATTCCGTACAAGAAAGTAAAAAGAAACCTACCACCAGAATTTGATGCAACTTACGATGAACGAGGTTTCTAGCTTATAAACGTAGATACAAGCGTGGTTGTAACTGAAATTCCACTGACTTAGGGTACCACCTCGTGTTTTACCATCTGTAGGGCTGAGTGATGTTAGTTGGTGATAGTCAGGCACTGTCAACCAAAGTGGCCAATGATTCAGTCATTCTTGCAGATTACAACCTTTCACTTTATATCCACCTACTCCCTGTAGTTCCTTTTCTATGAGCCATGACACAAGGTTCCATATTTTATGCTGCCAACCATAGGGCTGAATGGTGTTAGTTGGTGTAGATCAGTCACTGACAGCTGAACTGGTCCATAGCTGACTGGCTCTGTCAGCCTGAAATTCTTTGGGTTTTCACTCCCACTCCCCAAGTTCGTCACTTGTTAGCAACCGCTGCACGTAGTTTTAGCTGGTGATAATGGATACCATATACCAGACAGACCGATAACTGAATCTGGAAGATTGGCACCGTTTATCACACTCCCCAAGTTCCCGTTTCATGAGCCATGAGGCAGGGTACAATAATTCATGCTACTGACAATAGGTCTGGCAAGTGTTAGCTGGTGATATTTTCATCCCATCGAGTGACCTGGCCGGTAGATGACTGAGTCTGTTACATTGCAAAACCTCACATGTTACCAATCAAAGGGCTGGGTGATGTTAGTTGGTGATAGTCGGGAGATATCAACAGAATCGCCTTGTAACTGAATCTCTGGCAAACTAGAATACTTTGGGATTGCGCCCTTCCCTCTCCCTCTTCCTCTGACAAAATTCCTATTGTCTGAGTCAAGACTTAGGTTACCATCTCACGTTTGATTAACAACTGGCTAATAATTGACTCTGCCAGACTGGAAATTTTGGGTTCGCCCAGTCTACCTAGGTTCCCATTCCATGAGCCATAACCAATGGTATTATCTCCTAGGTTACCAACCACACGAATGATGGCATCCAGGCACTGCCTATGGAACAGGCTGATTCCTGAGTGGGCCCCTTCCCCAAATTCCTCTTCCTTGACATATGAGTTAGGCACTATGTTGCATGTTATGAATCGTGGAGTTGGAAGCAGCTATTTAGCTATGATCGGGAAATGTCAGCCAACGTGGCCAATGACTGACTGACTCTGGAGGACTAGAATTCTATTGGTTTACCCCCTCCCAAACCCAATTTCATCTACCATTAAATTTAGTATTTTATCCATCCTCAAGAACTCTAGTCGTAAATAGTGAAATAATATCCAACCAGCTGCATAAAAGAAATTCAATTTCCTCATCAGTTCTTATAGCTTCTTCTTATAGCTATCTAAGAGTCTTCTTATACCTATCGTAGTGTCAACAATGAGATGCATGGAGAAAAATTCCATGGGCATGTGGTTCGTAGTGTCGGTACAAATCAGTGTAAATAAGCGAAACAACAAGTGCAGAAATCATGCCAAAACAGGAGATAATCATTTAATCGTTAGCGGACATGGCATTTTGCTGTAAGCATCTTATTGTTGATGCTGAATAAGAGAAGAAGGGCACTTAGAACCTGAAACAGACAAAGAAATCAAATTTCTTTTATGCAACTGGTTGCTTAATATTTCGTTATATCTACCATTAATAGGAGTTAGGTTTCCATCTCGCTTGCTACCAACCATATCTTGGCTATGTTAGTTGGTGATATTCATGTACCATCGAGCAAACTGGCCAATAAATGATCGAATCGGGCATTGGTTTTGCCCCAACCCCTCCATAGTTCCTCTTCCATTAGCTAAGACTGAGGATACCACTTCATGCATTAGTGTCTGTATATCTGTGCTGTGTTAGTTGGACAAAACTGGCTGATAATTGACTGACTCTGGCTGGAATTATTTGTGTTTGCTGGCTTCTGCCCTATACCCACTCCCTAACCAATCTGTTTTCCACAAGCTGTCACTTAGTATACCATCCTGTATGTTAAAAACTGTAGGGGCGGGTGATGTTAGTTGGTGATAGTTGGGTACCATCGACTAAACTACTCGATAAATGACTTACTCTGGCAGAATGGGATTCTTTGGATCATTTGAGTCACACTTGATTGACATAGGTTTTTGAACAGAGCAGCTGTAGACATGCTTATAGTTATTTATGCTCTCGCTATCAAACTAGTTATCTGTCTAGATGACCTTCCTTAAGAATTTTAGGTGGAAAATTCATAAGCATTATGTATTCACTAATTTAGAAAAATAAACACATAATAAGTTGATAGTATTTCTTCAATCCAGTACTTTACACTACTTTAATATGATGTGAAAATTATTTTAGTATTTGTCGAGTAAACACAATAAAGCATTTCTCAATTTTACTTTTATTTACTTAAAATATTTGGTTACACTTAACTGATCATATTTCTCAGTTGCCTAGAATAGTAGCCAACTTTATTCGTCAGTCCGTGCAAATGTTCCTACACAATGCAGTATTGACATGAACTGAAATTCTTTCTTTATTCGTTAGTAGACCAAGAAGGAATGGCACAAGACATCCAGCAGCGTGTGACAACATAATCAGTAAGTCTTACAAATGTATTGTTGATTGAAAAGGAGACTGAATCTATATCATATTGCTGGCTGATGCAGCAAGGCAGCTGATCAGGTAAGGGAAACTAGGTAGCGAGCAGGCCAAAGGATGGGTCATGCCAGCTGGTGGATAGTACCCTGTCTGGAAATCCCTAAGCCCTTAAATTTCTGGTATGTGCGTCTGCTCACAAACAATGTCAGCACGATGAGAGACTGTCTGTGTTGATATGTCCGTACTCCAATATTACCAAAAAAGAATAAAATTAATTACATGTTACTTTAAGTAATTCTCAATACGCTATCGAACTCGTTATTCAAAAACTGTTTGTAGTAAAACTATTCACATTACACACAATTTCATAATCAAACGATATGTCATCTAGAAGAGAATGAAGACAGATATAAATTGAGTCCATGTGACTTTCTATTAAATTAAAGAGAAATTTGTTATGATTAAAACACCATATTACTTATATGGAATGTCACAAAAGAAACTCCCCACAGTTACACTAAAAGGTTAGCCTGTGAATGAACTATTGATACTATTGTAATTTATTATTTATGAGCATAAATAGGAAAATTTAGAATTATTTCGTAGTAGCCAGGCAAGGTCAGTTCTGGCTCACATTTCTAGAGATGCTTATATCAACATCAGTACTTCCTTATCTTCAATGTCATAACATCTGATTCGAAGGCAACTGTGCTTGTTCCATTTTACAGCATCACCATTTTCTTGTCACCAAGAAGCCCAATAACCCTCAAAACTTGCACCCCTGTGCTCCCATTTCCCACACTCCTTTCTTAGCACTCAGGTATTTGTTATAACAAATCAATTTATTATTGCCCAGATATATCCCAATGACCTAACAATGCCACACATTCCTCATACAACTGTGTCACATTGATGAAATGCAGGCATCTCACATGCAATACACAAAGAACTAACCCCCCCCCCCCCCCCCACACACACACACACCAGCAAAATGTCATGTCAATGTTCATAACTGCTCAGTGCTCAGATATTTGCTATAACAAAGTAACATCTTTTGGACAAAAATACTCAAATGATCTAACATTATCACACATGTGCTACACACGTTTGCCACATTAGTGTGACATCATGGCAATATCCATAATTAATTTACTGCTGAAAACTACGTCATTATTATCATTCATGTGTTGTTGCTCTCAATTCAAGGTCTCTACTCTGTGAATGGATCAGGTACATTAGTGTGAAGCAGAATTCACACTGTAAAATAATGTCATAACATAGTCTGAAAAATCTTAGTTGAGTGGCACCAAGTCTGGTAAATAACGGTATTGGCAGTACAGTAGAATGTCAAACCTAGAGGTCAGTAAACTGGTTGGGAATTGGTAATACGAATCAAATATGTGACTTGTGAATCCCAACTTCAGCCTTGTTCTAAAGAGATGTTGTAAGACGTGTATATTTCTATTGTTTATAGTCAAATCACAATTTTTGAAAGATGTTTATATTTTATTAATAGGATTAAGTAGGAATAATTAATATTTGTCATGTTGGAAATAATTGTAGTAGCAGGGAATGTCTGCACCAAAGTATTGTTGACAAGAGAGACTGCAATTGATACAATTTTTAAAAGGGCGGAAGAGACCGCGTATGGATACATTTTAAGAAAAGAGAGGGAAAGACCGCGCATTGATACATTTTGTAATGGTACAGGGATTGTCTGCACCAGGAAGCATTGTTGGCAGGAGCGACCGCACTTTAGCGTTCGTAGGAAGTCAGTAGTAAGCGAGAAGTGAGGCGAGTCGGTAGCAGGTCTGAAGCGAGAGGTTGAGAGGAGCGGTGTGCCTGCCAGCCAATAGCTATGATTTACAAGAAATTATAAACGGATGTACAGAGTCATCAGCTAACTATTATAATAAGAGGAACTAATATTATTGAATAAATTTTTTGAGAAACTCAAGACTACTGAAGGTATGTTTGCGCATTGCTAGTTTAAGATTCCTGTAAAAAGTATGTCCCATTTGAAAGTTTGTAAAATCATTTCATTCAGAATACGATTAACTTTCGCCAGCAATATTGTATTTCTAATTATCCCAAAAACCATCAACGTAAAACTTTGCAAAATTTTACAGTTGTCAAGAAAAAGTTTAACTATGAATTACGTAACTTCAGTCAAATTAATTATAGAATAACGTCAGCTTTGCTATTAAAGAATAACGTCAGCTTTGGTAATAAATACAGCCACTTATTATGAAAGCCCACCAGCAGCTAATAGAGTATAGTAAAACAGAGTAAGTATATTCATGTCGCAGTTCGATGTAGCAGTCAGATGGCGATCCAGTAACAGTAAAAAAGGTAAGGAACAGTTTTGGGTTATTGCAGATAACGACTGAGGGCCACGACGACGACACATTCTATGTTTCGTCGAAATAATCAGATAATCACTTTTAATAAGCAGCAGTTAAATTTGTATGCGAAGGTAGAGAAAGAGAACAAATTTCAAAGGGAAGATTTCATTTGTTATTATTAAGCAATATATAGAAATCCTAAGGGAAGGTTACATAGATTATTGTAAAAGGGAAGGTTACCATTAACAAAACAGGTATAGAGGAGACCGGAAGGTTTCAATTTTCACTCTCTACACGTACACTGCAAATACCTTGTACATACATTTACTTCTACAATATACACTCCTGGAAATTGAAATAAGAACACCGTGAATTCATTGTCCCAGTAAGGGGAAACTTTATTGACACATTCCTGGGGTCAGATACATCACATGATCACACTGACAGAACCACAGGCACATAGACACAGGCAACAGAGCATGCACAATGTCGGCACTAGTACAGTGTATATCCACCTTTCGCAGCAATGCAGGCTGCTATTCTCCCATGGAGACGATCGTAGAGATGCTGGATGTAGTCCTGTGGAACGGCTTGCCATGCCATTTCCACCTGGCGCCTCAGTTGGACCAGCGTTCGTGCTGGACGTGCAGACCGCGTGAGACGACGCTTCATCCAGTCCCAAACATGCTCAATGGGGGACAGATCCGGAGATCTTGCTGGCCAGGGTAGTTGACTTACACCTTGTAGAGCACGTTGGGTGGCACGGGATACAT
The DNA here is from genome assembly GCF_023898315.1 of Schistocerca nitens. Lineage (NCBI taxonomy): Eukaryota > Metazoa > Arthropoda > Insecta > Orthoptera > Acrididae > Schistocerca > Schistocerca nitens. Next base: position 312,752,336 of record NC_064621.1, on the reverse strand, counting down.
GCGGACGTGCATTGTCCTGTTGGAACAGCAAGTTCCCTTGCCGGTCTAGGAATGGTAGAACGATGGGTTCGATGACGGTTTGGATGTACCGTGCACTATTCAGTGTCCCCTCGACGATCACCAGTGGTGTACGGCCAGTGTAGGAGATCGCTCCCCACACCATGATGCCAGGTGTTGGCCCTGTGTGCCTCGGTCGTATGCAGTCCTGATTGTGGCGCTCACCTGCACGGCGCCAAACACGCATACAACCATCATTGGCACCAAGGCAGAAGCGACTCTCATCGCTGAAGACGACACGTCTCCATTCGTCCCTCCATTCACGCCTGTCGCGACACCACTGGAGGCGGGCTGCACGATGTTGGGGCGTGAGCGGAAGACGGCCTAACGGTGTGCGGGACCGTAGCCCAGCTTCATGGAGACGGTTGCGAATGGTCGTCGCCGATACCCCAGGAGCAACAGTGTCCCTAATTTGCTGCGAAGTGGCGGTGCGGTCCCCTACGGCACTGCGTAGGATCCTACGGTCTTGGCGTGCATCCGTGCGTCGCTGCGGTCCGGTCCCAGGTCGACGGGCACGTGCACCTTCCGCCGACCACTGGCGACAACATCGATGTACTGTGGAGACCTCACGCCCCACGTGTTGAGCAATTCGGCGGTACGTCCACCCGGCCTCCCGCATGCCCACTATACGCCCTCGCTCAAAGTCCGTCAAGTGCACATACGGTTCACGTCCACGCTGTCGCGGCATGCTACCAGTGTTAAAGACTGCGATGGAGCTCCGTATGCCACGGCAAACTGGCTGACACTGACGGCGGCGGTGCACAAATGCTGCGCAGCTAGCGCCATTCGACGGCCAACACCGCGGTTCCTGGTGTGTCCGCTGTGCCGTGCGTGTGATCATTGCTTGTACAGCCCTCTCGCAGTGTCCGGAGCAAGTATGGTGGGTCTGACACACCGGTGTCAATGTGTTCTTTTTTCCATTTCCAGGAGTGTAGAAAAGAAAGGCATCATTGCAGGGTCTGTACAAGATGTTAGTCCAGTGGCACCAAAAAATAAAAAATAGCGAAACTGGCAATTTCATAGGTTTACAAATGCTAAATTGGTAAAATTGCTAGAAAAAGACCAAAAAAATTCAGGTGCGCCAGGCAAAAAAATTGAGACTTAAAGATCTGTATTATTGTTGTTGTGGTCTTCAGTCCTGAGACTGGTCTGACGCAGCTCTCCATGCTACTCTATCCTGTGCAAGCTTCTTCATCTCCCAGTACCTACTGCAACCTACATCCTTCTGAATCTGCTTAGTGTATTCATCTCTTGGTCTCCCTCTACGATTTTTACCCTCCACGCTGCCCTCCAATACTAAATTGGTGATCCCTTGATGCCTCAGAACATGTCCTACCAACCGATCCCTTCTTCTAGTCAAGTTGTGTCACAAATTTCTCTTCTCCCCAATCCTATTCAATATCTCCTCATTAGTTATATGATCTACCCATCTAATCTTCAGCATTCTTCTGTAGCACCACATTTCGAAAGCTTCTATTCTCTTTTTGTCCACACTAGTTATCGTCCATGTTTCACTTCCATACATGGCTACACTCCATACAAATACTTTCAGAAACGACTTCCTGACACTTAAATCTACACTCGATGTTCTTCAGAAACGCTTTCCTTCCCATTGCCAGTCTACATTTGATATCCTCTCTACTTCGACCATCATCAATTATTTTGCTCCCCAAATAGCAAAACTCCTTTACTACTTTAAGTGTCTCATTTCCTAATCTAGTTCCTTCAGCATCACCCGACTTAATTCGACTACATTCCATTATCCTCGTTTGGCTTTTGTTGATGTTCATCTTATACCCTCCTTTCATTCACCTTATACCCTCCTTTCACGACACTGTCCAGTCCGTTCAACTGCCCTTCCGGGTCCTTTGCTGTCTCTGACAGAATTACAATGTCATCGGCGAATCTCAAAGTTTTTTGGATATACTTGGAAGGAGAGACAGCATTGGTCGTATATTTTTGTTTTACTACCGCAAAATCGATTTTCGGTCACTTAGTGACCATCTTCAGTGCTGTAATATATAATTTAAATTGGTAGGCATTCTTAATTAGGTTTAATGTAGTTCGGTCTGGCAAAATAAATTACTACGCTCTGCCAGTGAATGAACTGTGCCAAATCCCCATTGCTCTACCCTTTTCTCGTTTTTCTTTTTCGCCAAATTAAGAGCCCATATTTTCACATTTCACATGACGACGTTCTTGAGTGTTTACATAACACGAGCAGTGTAGCTAAACCTGACACAAACTGAACTAAGTAATAATTTTTATTGATATGAAGATTGCTCATCAATGAGTTGAGACCAGTAATCAACAAAGTCATGTAGTTAATCTTGATGTAGGATTTTTTATCCACGCAATTTAAACGATATATGCCTGGCCATTAGTACGACATCACATCACGTGACGTATATAACGACTGTCATTGCAGTAGGATAGTTATTGTGTGTTTCTGCTATCGATTAGCTTCATCTACATTTGTGCTGCCAACTTAGCTGAAACTGTAATCCAAGACGAACAAGAGGAAGTATGAAAGCTATCTGAAACACTGTTCTACTCCATACTTGATCAGATCAAACTCCAGTGCGTGCTCCCATTAATTTCTTGAGACGTTTGCCAAGTTTAATAAAATAGCCGTTACAGACTTATACTGCTTTTCACCTGTTCATATCAATTTCGGTAAAATCTCGTTTTGTGTCCTAACTAGAAAAAAATTGCCGATCCACGTAGATAGTAGAGATCAATATCATGGCCGGAATAGTAAAAACCAAAGTATAACTTCAAGTCATGTGTGCGTTTTTTTTTTTATTTGCCTTTATGAGTCGTCTGACTGACTTCATATCAGAGTAGCATTGCACTCTAAGGACTCAGTTATTTGCTGCATGTTATTCTCTACAGTATTTACCCTCTAGGCCTCCATCAAGTGCTATGGAAGTCATTCCCTCATGTCTTAACAGATGTCCTATCATCTCGTCCATTCTTCTTGTCAGTGTTCTCCAAATATTCCTCTCCTCGCCAATTAACCGGATATCCTCTTCATTCCTTACCTTATAAGTAATTTTCAACATTCTTCTGCAGCACCACATCTCAAATTCGTCCATCCTCTTCTGCTCCGGTTTTCCCACAGTCCGTGTTTCACTGCCACAAAATTCTGTGCCCCAAACGCACCTTCTCAGATATTTCTTCCTAAAATTAAGGCTTGTTTAACACTAGTAGATTTCTCTTGATCAGGAAAGCCCTTTCTTGCCAGTGCCAGGCTGCGTTTGATATCCTGCTTGCCCCGTTCATCATGTATTTTTTTGCTACCTAGTTAGCACAATTTCTCAACTACATCTACTCCGTCATCCCCAATCCTGGTGTCTAATTTCTCGCGGTTCTCATTTCTGCTACTTCTCATTACTTCCGTCTTCCTTAGATTTACTCTCAGTCCCTATTTTGTCCTCATAAACCATTTCATACAGCAGATCCTGTAATCCTTCTTCACTTTCATTCTAGATAGCAATGTCATCAGCGAATATTATCATTGGTATCCTTTCTTCTTGAATTTTAATTCCACTCTTGAACCTTTCTTTTATTCCCGTCATTGTTTCTTCGATGCCTAGATTGAACAATGGGGGCTATAGCCTACATCCTTGTCTTACACTCTTTGTAATCCGAGCACTTCATTCTTGGTCTTCCATTCTCACTGTTCCCTCTTCGTTGTTTTACATATTGTGTGCTGCCCATCCATCTCTATTGTTTGCATCTATTTTTCTCAGAATTGCGAACATCTTGTACAATTTGACATTGTCGACCACTTTTCCCAGGTCGACAAATACTATGAAAGTGCATTGTCTTTCCTTTAGACTTGCTTCCATTATCAACCATAATGTCAGAATTGCCTCTCTAGTGCCTTCTTTACCTTTTCTAGAGCCACACTGATCGTCATCTAATACATCCTCAGTTTTCTTTTCCATTCTTCTGTTTATTATTCTTGTCAACCATTTATGACCTTTTAAGTTGATTGTGGAGTAATTCTCTCAGTTATCGGCTCTTGTATCGATGATTTTCCGAAAGGTTGATGGTATATCGTCAGGCTTACACGTTTTACAGAACGAAGATTATAGTCGTTTTGTTACCAATTCCCCCAATGATTTTAAAAATTCTGATGAATCGTTATCTATCCCTTCTGCATTATATATCTTAAGTCGTCCAAAGCTCTTTTAAATTATTATTCTAATACTGAATCCCCTTCATCTTCTATATGTCTTTATATATTTCTCTATATTTCTTTCTCTTTTTGTATCACTTCATCAAACATGTCTTCCCCTCACAGAGGCCTTCAATGTACTCTTTCCACCTACCTGCTCTCCTGTATTTAAAAATGAAATTCCCACTGCACCTTTAATGTTACGAATGTTACTTTCTATTTCCCTTAGCTTGTTTTGACTTTTCTATGTGCTGAGTCCGTCGTTCCGACAATAATTCCTTTTCGATTTCTCCACATTTATGATGCAGACTTTTCGTCTTAGATTTTCTTTACTTTCTACTTATTTCAGTTTTAAGAACTTGTATTTCTGTATTCCAGAATTTCCGTGAACATTTTTGAACTTCCTTCTTTCATCGATCAACTGAAGTATTTCTTCTGTTACCCATGGTTTCTTCGCAGTTACCTTCCTTGCATCTATGTTTTTCTTTCCTTCTGTGACTGCCCTTTAGAGATGCCCATTCCTCTTCAACTGAACTACATACTGAGATATTCCTTATCGCAATCTCTATAGCTTCAGAGAACTTGAAGCGTATCTCTTCATTTCGTAGTACTTCTATATTCAACTTCTTTGTGCACCGATTCTTCTCGATTACACTTTTAAAAGCCGACCGGGGTGGCCGAGCTTTTAGGCGCTTCTGTCTGGAACCGCGCAACCGCTACGGTCGCAGGTTCGAATCCTGCCTAGGGCATGGATGTGTGTGATGTCATTAGGTTAGGTTCACGTAGTTCTACGTTCTAGGGGACTGATGATCTCAGAAGTTAAGTTCCATAGTGCTCAGAGCCATTTGAACCATTTTTAGACTTTTAAACTCCAGCCTACCATTTATCTTTACCAAATTGTGATCTGAGGTTGTATCTGCTCCCGCACCTTACAATCTAGAATATGAATTCGTGAAGTCTGCCTATGATGTGATCTAACTGAAATCTTTCCCTGTCAGCCGGCCTGTTCCAAGTATACCTCCTCCTATTGTGATTCTAGAACAGAGTATTCCCTATTAATAGCTGAAATTTATGGCAGATCGCGATTAGCCTTTCTCATTCCTAGTACCAATCCCATAATCTCCCCTAACCTTTTCCTCCTTCACCCAAAATCACATTTCAGTCCCCTTGACTATTATATTTTTATCTCAACGTACTGAATTACCCTTTCCATATCCTCGCATATTTTCTCTATCTCTCCATCTTCGTCTGTAGACGTCTGTATGTGTACCTGAACTGTTGTCGGTGTTAATTTGCCGTCGATTCTGGTGAGAAAAACCCCATCACCGAACTGTTCACTGTACCTCACTCTCTGTGCTACCTTCCTATTCATAACGAGTCCTACTCCTGTTACACCATTTTCTACTATTGATAGTGTTAACTTACACTAATCCAACGAGAAATTCTTGTTTTCTTTCCGTTCCATTTTACTGACTTCCAGATTCAGCCTTAACATTCTCCTTTCCAGATTTTCTAGCCTTCCTAACACATTCAAACTTCTGACATTCTACACCTCGAGTCGTAGAACCTTACCCTTTCGTTGGTTGTTCAGTTTCTTTCTTATGATCACCTCCTGCTTCGCAGTCCCTTTCCGTCGGTCGGGCTGGTGGACTAGCCGAGAACCTTTTGCCAATGGAGAGATCATCATGACACTTTTTCAGTTACAGGCCACATGTCCTGTGGATACACATTATTTTTCTTTAATGCAGCGGGTAAAATGGCAAGCGTAGTTGTATGCGTGTGTGGAATCTCTTTAGCAAATTCCCTACACTTTAATCTGTGATATGGTGGCACTGTGACGTATGACATGCCAGTTTACATAATACTTCCTGACCTGCTAGAGATAAGGCACCTCATAAAAAAAAATATTCTCGTACACATGACCCTAGCTAAATGGTATGGTATTAAAATATCTTAAGTCACATCTATTCCCAGGGAAGCATAATAATATTATACATGATGAAACTAAACTCATTTTGCAAACTGATCTATCGAGGGGGAAGGGAATCATTATTTTAGTTTCAAAATGTAGAATTGACATGCAGAACCTCCATCCATTAAAATATGGAGTCTTCCATGATCAAAATGGCCTACAAGGTATCTCTCCTTCCACAATTTGGAGGTAGATGAAGTGTGATTCTAGCAGTTCTCTCTTCCTTGTAGCTTTCTAGTAAAGTATCCAGAGATCTACAGACTCTCTGATCTAGTGTTTATGTCATAAAAATTTTTAACTACTTCCCAAGCATAAATACAGACAACGATTATGACAATAATGTATGGTGATTGTACAAAATTTTTGACATTCTCCTAAATTTTCCCTTTTTTAAATATTTTTCTATATTTTCATATGTTTCCATATTCCAGATGTAAAGTTACAAATGTAAATATCGTCTTATTGCTTACATAACCAGATGCAGCTAGCAATTTTCTTACCATCCCTCCTAAATACATAGCCCTAATCCAACAAACTATACTTATTTTTCAAAGTGCAAAGTGAAATATTTTGGCTACTTCCTAGACATAAATACAGACACCCTGTATGGCATTATTGTTTGTGGACTGTACTGAATATTTTACTTTTTCCTAACTTTTCCCTTTTTTAGATATTTTGCCTTTTTTCTTATGTTTCCATATTCCGCACTTAAATTTAGAAATGTAAATATCGTGTTATTGCTTTCATAAGCAAGTGTGGCTTGCTGTTTTCTTACCATTCAACTTAGATACATAGTTCCAATCCAGCAAACTATACTTATCTCTCAAAGATCAACACTAAGTGTTAAAGCAAATGCTAAACCACATAAGCATGTTCTGTATTGCTGTGGGGATGGAGTGTTGACGTTATTCTGTTGTAAGTACACATACCACAATTATGATATTCCGTGTGTTGACTTCCCTCAGCGTTGTTGGAGGTGACAGTTACGGTGGCAGTGGCGTCGGCAGTTTCCAGGACGTCGGTTTGGAGTAGAATCTCATAGGTGGATCAGACTGCATTAAGTGCAGGAGATTTTGCTAATGCTGGATCCACACTGCACCGCATCTAAGCATTTATTAGGTGTAGATTCAACACGTGCTGTGAGCAGGGACATTATTTTGGTGAGATCCAAATGCACCAAGTCTGTGATACCAGTTAGGGTGGATCCATTGGCACAATAAATCCTGGACAATCTTTGGTATGAGTCCACCCATGTGTGATTCTGTGCACCATTCGAAAGTTGATCCATCAGCACTACTTCCAGGATGCCCTAGATCATGGATATTAACCAGGGTGAATTAACCTATCCAATGTTCAGGGTAATGGTTAGGGTTGATCCATCTGTGCAAAAAATTTCCATAATGATAGCTGGTATGCATCTAACCACCTATGAACTGAGGCATCACAGGGAAGGTGAATCCACAAATGATACATCCAGAAACGTTCAAGTTGGAGTCCACAAGCAACTCATCAAGGAATATTGCTTGGAGTGGACTGGATCCATCTCCACAATAATTCCCAGATAATGTTTTACGTAACCAGCAACACATGATCCGTGGGGTAACCCCTGATAAGTGGAATCTCCTACATTAGGTATGAAGCTGATGACGCCAATTCCACTGCCACTACCTTCAGTGCATCTGGTGACCCCTCCAGCGTAGGTGGATACATGAAATAGCGTAACTGTTTTGTATATGTTTCCAACGAAATAATGTCATTACTCTTGCCTGCATAAATCCATGCACGTTTTTATGCACTTAAACTTGAGAAGCAGCCGAAACATTTTTCGCTGTACACAATAGCTCAAAGTGCCTGGAGGTGACAACGCGTTATTTTCCTTGAAAGCTATTAGGAAGACAGGACTATTAGAATAACAGCACCATCTACCTCCAAATCGACAGACATCTCTGCTAAAGGTGGAGAGATAGAGTTTGTAAACTCCTTAAAAATATATGTATTTTGTTACTTATACAGAGGAAGGTAGAGATATGATGTAACGCACATGCACTCAGAAACAAACAAAAAATCTTAACACACATGCCGTAATCGGTAGAGAGGGGCTGTGACGACTAAGTTTAAGGGAGAGTATGACCTCACATATTCTTTAGTAGTAGAAAGGCGCTACATTCAAGAGAGACATGGTGATAGGGTGAAACTGTCATACTCCTACTAGTTCTATGTGTGCACGAGGAAACGGCATGCCATGATATTCTCCACCCCAATAATTGTCACTTGCAAGCCATGTGTATTTGGAATCCTAAAATTATTTGAATACAGTGTAAAGCGGTTTGACCGAGAAAAGCAAAACACATTAATTATGTATTGACATTAATAGAGATGAACTCACGAGAAGTATGCTGACAGCAGATAAAAGGGACTCTGTGGACAACAAGGATAACATTTTTTTTACATGACTTAGATTAACATGTTTAAGTTTTGTTTAATTTTTAAAGCCATTTTTCCTAGTTTATCGATCATTCTCACCAGTACTATTAGTTGTGGAAAATTTACTCCTTTTGAGACATAATCAAGTGTTTAGGGAAGTCAAGTCACATTGACGATTTATGTTCGAAGATGGCATCACCATAAATACTGCTTCGTATCTCAGATCACCCCATTGTGGTAGATTCGATAGTTCTGTCACCTTGCACTCTCTGTCTCCATACACTTTTTAAACACTTTTGCCCTCAAATATTATTATTATTATTTTGTTATTATTATTTAAATAAGTAGTTACTTCTAGCAATAAAGTGCCTTGGGTGTCTCTAAAGTTAGTTTCCTCCGTCGTTAGTGTGCAAATTGGGTAACATTGCGCATACAGAAAGCAAATCATGTCCACCTTACCCATGACCTTAGTATATCCACACCACAGCACACACATCAAAACAGTGTAATTACAGCCACATTTAGAAGATATGACCAAAGGTGCTGCCATCATCGTTGTAGATTACTTGTTGCTACTACACCCCATCCTATCCCATGGCCCTAGGGGTAATCGCTTCACAGCACACAGAGACACAAAATACTGGAATTGGATTGCAAGTCAAGTCACAGAAGATATGCCCAGAAAACCACTTGACCGGCAATGTTGCCATCAAGACTTGTTACCCAATGACTGAGTAACCATCATTAGTAAAAGGAATTTGCTGTTGGTGATTATATTGTCATGCTAAGATGCATTCCAGTGTTTGTCCTACACATTGATGGATACTAAGATAGGCTGATGTGGTGTCTAAACCAGTGTCTACCAGAGAATTAAAATAAATCCTGTTGACTCACAGGACAGTGGATACACTTCAGGTTATGAGGACTGATAATTGGTTATAAACCTATGCTCTGTATGTCTATAATATTAATTATTTAACCTGGAATTTGATTATGCACACTTGTGCTGATTTTGTGTTTATAATATAACAAAAATGAATTCTGGGGCGTTTACTGCTACTTCGTAGAGTGTATAAGTGGAAGGACTGACGATGTAAGTTTAGATGATGCACGTTACTTTATCGAAGTACATGTCTTGGTTCAACTTAATGATCTCAGAATTATCCACTATTATGATGACCTTCTATACTTGGATAACATTTTCATGATCTTCCATGTGGTTGTCAGGCTTTGGAGCTGCACCTCAAATTTTTGTTCATAAAAACTGCAGTTGATACACCGCTAAGTATGCGTTCTTGCTGGGCAGAGCAGCACTACATGTGCTGCTTGCCATTACTGGAACCCACTGGTAGCTCTGCATATCCATGTCATGGCACAAACAGTTCAATTTAATTGGATTGCAAGTTAAATCACACTAAGAGGGTACGAACAAAATACACTCCTGGAAATGGAAAAAAGAACACATTGACACCGGTGTGTCAGACCAACCATACTTGCTCCGGACACTGTGAGAGGGCTGTACAAGCAATGATCACATGCACGGCACAGCGGACACACCAGGAACCGCAGTGTTGGCCGTCGAATGGCGCTAGCTGCGCAGCATTTGTGCACCGCCGCCGTCAGTGTCAGCCAGTTTGCCGTGGCATACGGAGCTCCATCGCAGTCTTTAACACTGGTAGCATGCCGCGACAGCGTGGACGTGAACCGTATGTGCAGTTGACGGACTTTGAGCGAGGGCGTATAGTGGGCATGCGGGAGGCCGGGTGGACGTACCGCCGAATTGCTCAACACGTGGGGCGTGAGGTCTCCACAGTACATCGATGTTGTCGCCAGTGGTCGGCGGAAGGTGCACGTGCCCGTCGACCTGGGACCGGACCGCAGCGACGCACGGATGCACGCCAAGACCGTAGGATCCTACGCAGTGCCGTAGGGGACCGCACCGCCACTTCGCAGCAAATTAGGGACACTGTTGCTCCTGGGGTATCGGCGAGGACCATTCGCAACCGTCTCCATGAAGCTGGGCTACGGTCCCGCACACCGTTAGGCCGTCTTCCGCTCACGCCCCAACATCGTGCAGCAGTGGTGTCGCGACAGGCGTGAATGGAGGGACGAATGGAGACGTGTCGTCTTCAGCGATGAGAGTCGCTTCTGCCTTGGTGCCAATGATGGTCGTATGCGTGTTTGGCGCCGTGCAGGTGAGCGCCACAATCAGGACTGCATACGTCCGAGGCACACAGGGCCAACACCCGGCATCATGGTGTGGGGAGCGATCTCCTACACTGGCCGTACACCACTGGTGATCGTCGAGGGGACACTGAATAGTGCACGGTACATCCAAACCGTCATCGAACCCATCGTTCTACCATTCCTAGACCGGCAAGGGAACTTGCTGTTCCAACAGGACAATGCACGTCCGCATGTATCCCGTGCCACCCAACGTGCTCTACAAGGTGTAAGTCAACTACCCTGGCCAGCAAGATCTCCGGATCTGTCCCCCATTGAGCATGTTTGGGACTGGATGAAGCGTCGTCTCACGCGGTCTGCACGTCCAGCACGAACGCTGGTCCAACTGAGGCGCCAGGTGGAAATGGCATGGCAAGCCGTTCCACAGGACTACATCCAGCATCTCTACGATCGTCTCCGTGGGAGAATAGCAGCCTGCATTGCTGCGAAAGGTGGATATACAGTGTACTTGTGCCGACATTGTGCATGCTCTGTTGCCTGTGTCTATGTGCCTGTGGTTCTGTCAGTGTGATCATGTGATGTATCTGACCCCAGGAATGTGTCAATAAAGTTTCCCCTTCCTGGGACAATGAATTCACGGTGTTCTTATTTCAATTTCCAGGAGTGTATCATGTGACTGAAAGTGTTGGCCTCATGATCTTCACCTAATAGGTTTTCGTTACAACTGTGAATAATGATCATTAGTAAAAAGGATTTTCTCGTAATGGTCATACTGCCTTGCAAAGACGCATTCTAGTGTTTGTCCTATATATTTATAATTACTAAAACAGATGTGGTTTATGCGATACAGAACTTTCCAAAGATTCTTTACTAGCGTCCAGAATACGGAAAATTTTAGTGACAGATGAGGAACTACATATACTAGTGATTCTGAGTGACTTGCTGGAAAAGGCATAGAATAAATTATACTTTGTTATATGTAAAGGATTTAATGTGTGTTAAGCAGATATTGGCCATTGTCCCTTAAAGTTTACATTCGTGCTTAGTCCAAAGATCATTCTGCGATTTTGTCTTCTGGGATATAATTTTGGCTTTGATGTTTATGATCATGATGTCCTTCTAGTTCTGACGCCTTAAATTAGAATAAATAGCAGGATGCCGTACCGTACTTTAATTCTGTACTTATAGTCAGGACCTATAATGAGTTATAAAACCATGTACTGTATGCTTATAATTTAAACTGGAAATGTAACATATAAACAGTGATACTGACAGTTGTGTTTGCGGTATAACTCTTGGTAGATGACTGTCAATTCATTGCAAGCAAATCTATGTCTGATGCATATACAGTACATTACAAGAGTGTTTCAGCAATGTAGCACATACTAATGGCAGAAGAATGTGGTTGTATATTCATCTAATCATTTTGAAAACCAAGTTAGTGGTACTGGGTATGTGTGGCACGATCAATACTGGGAAAGATATTAGTTATTTGTGGTTACTGACCTCTTAGGGTGTTTTTAAAATTTTAATATATGTGGTCCTAATGGCACTCTGCAATTTGCCTACTGGGTATTTAGCTTTATGTGTACTTGTCGTGGAAGGTTGCAGTTTTAATAATTATTCAGTAATGATGGAATGTAGTCCCAGAACACGATTCTCAACTTAGAAAAGAGAATAACGACTTAAGATGAGCTATAAAACTATTCATTGTTTGACTGTTGTTTCAAGATGGATGTCAATTATCAACATACATACACACCAACTCATCCACTCACCCACTCACCCACATACACGCACATACGCACACACACACACACACACACACACACACACACACACACACACAGAGAGAGAGAGAGAGAGAGAGAGAGAGAGAGAGAGCGAGAAAGACGATTCTTTTGCAGAGGAGTCTTCTACTTACTAAGGGGTACGTTACAGAATTTCCGCAAGTAATAAAAGATTTACTGCTACGAAGAGTGGCCATCAACCTAATGAAACTACACTGCAGGATTTACAACTCAGGCTGACTTCCATATCAAATTAGATCATTAGATGTGGATTACAGTTATTATGCATGCTATGCCCAATGTAATAAGTTACCCAACTGAGTCCTTAAAGAGAAAAACATCACGTACAAGGATTACTACCATTTTCGAAACAAGTTATTACTTTTACCGCCGTGCAACAGAACGAAAAATGAGTTTTAGTAATAACCTATCCATAATCTTCTCCCCTACGCGGCATCAGGGTCTGAACTTAGCTCTGATATTCGCTGATTTTAGCTGCATCGTCAATGACAATGTCGTAGACGCGGTGTTACTGAACCACAATGATATATGAGAAACAGGAGAGAGCTGGATTCTTGGTAAAATCTTAACGTACAGCACATTCCGCCTAATGAGATTATTGTATCGAGTGCATGTATGTGTGTTCTTGCAATTAAATAACTCATTTTTTTAAAAATAAGACTGTATCAATAAACCAACACGCATGAGCTGTGTAATTAAAAGAAGTTTTAGAACGTTCCTGAAGGTCGCCTTTAGAACGCATTCAGTGACCCAGCATGCGTCTCTGTCTAAGTATGTGACCTGCTTTACCTGGCGCTTTCCTTAATAGTCAGTATGAGTTGTCTGGCGAAAGCTTCTGCTCTTGTTGCGAGCTGTTGAAAGGAATTCTGAGGCGCCACTCAGGTCAGTTAGATCCCTTCTCCCCCCATCCCCCACCCCCCACCGCACAGTTTGCTAGTTTGCGTAGGATGAGGTGATGGACGGTCGCAGACTGGCCAGAAGGCTGCAGGCTCACATTATCGATGTCGTCACTCGTGGCCCCTGTGTAGTAAATATTATACCTATAGGTCACATATTCTAATAATATTGCTGCGTTTATTTTTTAAGTATCATAATAATAATTACATGTGTTTACTCCGCCTGGGAATGCTCTCTGGCTTGAAATTAGGTAAACCACTCACAATCGCAAGTTTTAAAAGCATTATGGTTCGGGAAAGATGGGGATATTGTATCTTATCGATCCTATGAGAAAGGGGGGGGGGGGGGGGGGAGGACGACAGTGCTCGGCACTTAAGTGGTCCAAAAGTATGTTCTCGGATATCTCTTTCTCCAATTGAGGCTTATTTTTGATACTATTAGACTTTCCTAGCCCAGGGATACTCTTTTTGCCAGTGCTAGCCTGCTTTCTACGTTCATAACGGGTTATTTTGTTCCCTAGATAGAATGATTCCTTAGCTTCATTTACTTTGTTATCACTAGTTTTAATGTTAAATTTATCGGTACTCTAAATTCTGCTACTTCTTATTACTTTTGTCTTTCTTCTATTTACTCTCAGCCGATATTCTGTAATCTTTAGACTGTTCATTCCATTCACATCCTGTAATTCTCCTTCACTTATGCTGAGGATAGCAGCATTCTTGAACCTTTATTTTATTTCCGACGTTGCTTGTTCGATGTACAGAGTGAACAGTAGGGATGGAGGACTACATCCCTGTCATACAGTCTTTTTCATCTAAGCACTTGATTCTTCATCTTGCAGTCTTATTAATTCCTCCTTTCCCTTGTACGTATTATACATCACCCGTCTTTCACTATTGCTTATCCGTGTTTTTCCTAGAATTAGAACACCTTGCACCATTTTACAATGTCGGACACTTTTTTTCAGAACGACAAATCCTAGCACAGAGGATCTGAAAATATTATCACTCACTTTCGAGGGTTCGTAGGATCAGCTAGTCAGGCCAGAATTCCAAATAAATTTTTACATCACTTTTTCACTGTTACAGTGCTAGAAATTATGGTGAAGTACACTAGCCAGTACATGATGGAGACCATCAAGGAGAGTGTTGCTGGGGAGAGGGACGTTACGCCGATAAATATGACTGAAGTTCAGGTGTTTAATGGTTTACAGTATGGTTTGAGGAGAGTATAAAGGAAGTCGTGAAAGTTTGGAAGATGTCTGGGGTCGTGAAAACGACTAAATTGAAAATTTTTGCAGGGTATGATCGAAAAACGTTTTAAAACTTCGATCAAGAGCCTTTTCTTCGACGATCGCAGTTCGAAAGGGCAAAGGAGTAGGTATTAAAGGCTCCGTCCGATTCGTAAAATCTTCGAACTATTTGTGGAGACTTGTCAAAAGAACTATTATGTTGGAGAGAACGTCAAATCGACGAAATGCACCCAGGTTTCAAAGGAAGGAGTCCTTACTACACTCCTGGAAATGGAAAAAAGAACACATTGACACCGGTGTGTCAGACCCACCATACTTGCTCCGGACACTGCGAGAGGGCTGTACAAGCAATGATCACACGCACGGCACAGCGGACACACCAGGAACCGCAGTGTTGGCCGTCGAATGGCGCTAGCTGCGCAGCATTTGTGCACCGCCGCCGTCAGTATCAGCCAGTTTGCCGTGGCATACGGGGCTCCATCGCAGTCTTTAACACTGGTAGCATGCCGCGACAGCGTGGACGTGAACCGTATGTGCAGTTGACGGACTTTGAGCGAGGGCGTATAGTGGGCATGCGGGAGGCCGGGTGGACGTACCGCCGAATTGCTCAACACGTGGGGCGTGAGGTCTCCACAGTACATCGATGTTGTCGCCAGTGGTCGGCGGAAGGTGCACGTGCCCGTCGACCTGGGACCGGACCGCAGCGACGCACGGATGCACGCCAAGACCGTAGGATCCTACGCAGTGCCGTAGGGGACCGCACCGCCACTTCCCAGCAAATTAGGGACACTGTTGCTCCTGGGGTATCGGCGAGGACCATTCGCAACCGTCTCCATGAAGCTGGGCTACGGTCCCGCACACCGTTAGGCCGTCTTCCGCTCACGCCCCAACATCGTGCAGCCCGCCTCCAGTGGTGTCGCGACAGGCGTGAATGGAGGGACGAATGGAGACGTGTCGTCTTCATCGATGAGAGTCGCTTCTGCCTTGGTGCCAATGATGGTCGTATGCGTGTTTGGCGCCGTGCAGGTGAGCGACACAATCAGGACTGCATACGACCGAGGCACACAGGGCCAACACCCGGCATCATGGTGTGGGGAGCGATCTCCTACACTGGCCGTACACCACTGGTGATCGTCGAGGGGACACTGAATAGTGTACGGTACATCCAAACCGTCATCGAACCCATCGTTCTACCATTCCTAGACCGGCAAGGGAACTTGCTGTTCCAACAGGACAATGCACGTCCGCATGTATTCCGTGCCACCCAACGTGCTCTAGAAGGTGTAAGTCAACTACCCTGGCCAGCAAGGTCTCCGAATCTGTCCCCCATTGAGCATGTTTGGGACTGGATGAAGCGTCGTCTCACGCGGTCTGCACGTCCAGCACGAACGCTGGTCCAACTGAGGCGCCAGGTGGAAATGGCATGGCAAGCCGTTCCACAGGACTACATCCAGCATCTCTACGATCGTCTCCATGGGAGAATAGCAGCCTGCATTGCTGCGAAAGGTGGATATACACTGTACTAGTGCCGACATTGTGCATGCTCTGTTGCCTGTGTCTATGTGCCTGTGGTTCTGTCAGTGTGATCATGTGATGTATCTGACCCCAGGAATGTGTCAATAAAGTTTCCCCTTCCTGGGACAATGAATTCACGGTGTTCGTATTTCAATTTCCAAGAGTGTATATTCCCTCAAAACCAAAGAAGTTTGGAGTCAAATTGTTCGCAGTTTTGGATGCAAAGATGACCTACTAATGCAACTTGGAAGTGTATGCTGACAATTAGCCAGGACGTCCTTTCAGAGTGAGGGAAAGAATGCTTAAGCCCTTATTGGGATGTGGACGGCATATCACGTCAGACAGCTTTGTACTTGTTAATGAGACCAAAAAGTATAAGCTCACCTACGTTGGCACCGTGTACGTCAAACGAAATCGGTCGAAATCTTTAAGAAAATAGACATCACACACAGCAGTAAAATTGCATGGAATCAGATCAGAAAGCTCAATGGAGACCCAAACGAAAGCAAAGAAATAGCTAGAATAAACCCTAATCAATCTGCACACCAATTAATACTGAACGGCAAGTCCAATAAAGATTGTGAGGAAAGAAAATTACAACATAATGAGAGAGCTTTGAAGGACAGAAAGGCGGCGTGTATTTATGACGTGTGCGTAGAACAGGTGAAACATTCGGGACTGAAGTCCAGAAAGTGGATGTTTATCCTATTTAACCACTGCCGAGATATCTTTAAAATTCTTATGTTAAGGAGGAAGTCTGGGGTAACAACACTCACAAAATCAGGAAAAGAGAATGACTCACCAAGCAACTATCAGGCCATGTGCCTTCTGTGCGACCTCTTCAGACAGTGTGAATGGCTGATCCTTAATCGAATCAGTAACATCATTGTCTTAGAGTTAATCCGCAGCAAGCTGGCTTCGTGAGGATAAATCTTGTACTGGCCAGATATTCCCACCTCGCAGAGCATATAGCGGACAGATATGAAAATAAATGAATAAATGGCTTGGCTCTCGTCGACCCATGTGTCGCCTACGGTACAGTAAACCAGCGAAAACTATTCCTCAGCATCTATGATATTACTGCGGTCTATCAACTAGTAATAATTAAAGAAGCCTTTCTGCAGAACCGACAACTCTACGTCGCTTTAGAAAGCAAAAAATGCCTATGGAGGAAACAGAAAAACGGCTTTCGTCAAGAAAGTTTTCTATCTCCCATCCTGTTCAATGTACATACCAACGATCATTCTATACCCAAAGATATAAGAATTTCCTCTACGCTAAAGATTGTTTATCACAGCATAAAGAAGAACCTTTGAGGAAGTGGAGGTAAAGTTGGACAACGCCGTAGAAGCTATGTCAACACATTACGATGACAACTCTCTCAAAACAAATTCAACTGAAACAAAAGTTTGCGCTTTTCATCTGCACACGCCTAGTAAACAGCAAGCTACACGTTAACTGGAATGGGTCTACCTTTCAGCCCACAAATCACCAAACATGCCTTGAAGTGACGCTTGACAGATCTCTCATATACAAATATCGCTGCGAAGAAACTCAAAATAAGGTAGTGCAAGAAACAATACAGTTACAAAGCTAACTGACAGTAAGCAGGGCGCCAAATCTGCAGTCTTTTCAACCACCTCTTAAGTACTTCGCTTTTCCGCAGCTGAGTATGTGTGCCAGGTACGGTATAAATCGGCGCATTCAAAGAAAATCGACATAAGCCTCAATGAAACGTCTAGGATAGTCACAGGATGCATGAAGCCCACTCCACCGGAATAAGTATACCAAGCTTCAGGTTCCACCAGTCCCAAATCTTGTAGGGTAATTCATAAACATAACGAGCAGTTCAAAAAGACATCTGATGAGCGTCACTCACTACACGGTAACCTTCACGGATTGAAAAGTCTTAAGAAACAGGTTCCTCAATTTCACTTTCGACGAACCCTCTGTCGGCTACCCTATTTCAGAACATCCAACAAAAGTGTGTCGAATTACACTACAAGCCATGAAAAATGCTAAACCGTATCAGAACTGGTGTAGACCCCGTAAAACTAAATTTGATGAAATGGGATCTATTAGAAGCTGATGACAATGGGGAAATACAAAACATGGAACATCTTCTAACATTCCGAAATTGTCCTGCACGTTGTTCCCTAGACTACCTCTGGCTAAGCAAGCATGAAGCTCTCGTTTTAGACCAGTGTTGGGCCGGAAAATCTACAGCTCCAGACACTAAAAAGTAAAGTCAGTAAGAAAGGTACGATAACGAAAGATAAGAGACAGTTGCCTCCAGCCTCTGTGAATGTGAAAGGAAGGAAGCATTACAACAGTATGTTAGGGTTCAACGATAGGAAACTTCTGGTATTGCACATTCTAAGAAAGCAAAAAAAAAAAAAAAAAAAAATATGTGATCTTCGTTTCTTTCTTTCATGATGACGGTGCTACTGATCCTTCAGCTGGACAGGTAAAGAAGGCAAAGATCTTAACATCCTATAATTCCGCCTGCTACACAACCGGCAGGCCGGTGAGAAAAACAGGAATACTTCCGTGAAGTCCTCTTACATCCCTCCAGCCATTAAACGTCTGAGTCTCCCTCTGTGAAGCGGAAAGGTTCCAAGAAATCAAACGCCTATG
Source organism: Schistocerca nitens (assembly GCF_023898315.1). NCBI lineage: Eukaryota > Metazoa > Arthropoda > Insecta > Orthoptera > Acrididae > Schistocerca > Schistocerca nitens. Next base: position 312,733,401 of record NC_064621.1, on the reverse strand, counting down.
GTCTTCCCCTTCGCCAACTCGGAGATGAACTTTACCCCATTTCACTTAATCCTATTTTTCTTAACAATGGAGCACCCTAGTTCTTTTCTTCCCATATGCTATCCGTTTGCTGACTCCTACCCCACCTACATGCACACCCGAATTGCAGTTTTCTATGTCTGACTGCAGGCTTTACTCCTTGCTGGCGACTTTCGACGAACAACATTTCCCCAGTCGTCGTGACCGGGTGGGGTATCTTCCACTTTACTGCGCCTTATGCCGGTCCCTTGGTGCACTGTGGCGTGCAGCGGAGGAATTCACAATTGGTGATGTGCCCTCCGCGTTTTTATCCGTCATCCTACGATGGCAAACTACAATCGTTATAAACAGTTGCGTGCGCAGTGTCGTCGCGTTCTTCACGATAGCAAAAAAGATCTGAAGCGAGTAAAGGAGGCTTGGGCGATACCTTTCTCTTATCAGAATCGAGTTCTACAATGCTGCTTTTAATGTGAGGCAGCTGTATGATGCTCTGAGTTCATACCGATTCTCCGCCCCAGGGCCAAACGAAGTTCACGTTCAGACGTTGCAGAATCTTTTTCTTGTGGGCAGGCACTTTGTCCTTCACACGTACAATCGCATCAGGGCAGAGGGCACGATCCCCAGCCGCAGGCGTGAGACCACTGCCACACCCATACCTTCCTTCTATCGCCCCTTTCCTCACATCAGCTGTATTTGCAAGATGACTGAACGTATGGTTCCTGCCCAGCTGGTACGGTTGCTCGGGTCTCGCCATTTACTAACCACTGTGTGGATTTCGAGCGCGCCGTTCTGCAGCTGACCGTATCGTCACATTGTCAACCCAAGTCATGGCCCTCTCACCGTGACTATATCATTTTAGCTAGTTGCGTATTGGCCGCTGTCGTTTCAGCCATCGCCATTTCTTAAGTGTTGCTTCCCCACTTCTTTGTGCTCATTGCCCCCAACCTTCGACAGTTCGACATTGCCTGCCGGATTGCCCTTTTTCTAACCACTTACGTTCTCATTTACGTTTGCCGTCTGAGTTATAGGCCCATGTGTGTGATGTCTATTTCCGTCGTAGCAGTAAGATGGAGGACACTTAATCTTTAGTTCAGGACCTCCGTTTCTTTATGCCGTATTTTATGGACCTTTCTCCAAGTCCCTATTTTTAGGTTTCTTTCCTTCCATCGATTGGGCTTGACTTGTAGCGTTTGTAACTCTTATTTTTGTCTTCGTGTTCTACATTTCTGACATGAGTGCGTATGACTCTAGGTTTTTTTTTTTTTGCGCCGTAAAACAAAACAAACCAAAAAAGCAATCATTCTTCCCTTTGTCTTTTCCTTCTCTTTTCTTGAGTCATCAGTCAGTCATCTGTCAGGTCTGATGAGGCACGCCAGTAATTGTTGTCTTGTGGCCAACTTTTCACCTGAGAGTAGACTTTAAACCTACATTCTCCATTATTAGTTTGATGTATTACAAACTTTTACTTCCTCTACAGTTTGTATCATCCCCAGCTCCCTCTACCACCATTGAGGCTTCTCCCTCACCTCTTAACAGATTTCCTATAATGCTGTCCCTTCCTCTTGTCAGTGGTTCCCATGTTTTCCTTTCCTCGACAGTTCTGCAGAGAACATGCTCATTCCTCATCTTATCCATCCACCTAATTTTTAACAATCTTCTGTAACACCAAATCTCAAACGCTTTGATTCTCTGCTGGTCTGCTTTTCCCACAGTCCAAATTTCACGACCATACAATGCTGTGCACCAAATGTACATTCTCAGAATTTTCTTTCTCGGATTAGGCCTAAGTTAGATAACAGTAGATTTCTCTTGTCTACGAATGCTCCTTTTGCAATGCTGCTTTTTATGTCATCTTGGCGGCCGGGCTGGCAGAGCGGTTCTAGGCGCTACAGTCTTGAACCGCGCAGCCGTTACGGTCGCAGGTTCGAATCCTGCCTCGGGCATGGATGTGTGTGATGTCCTTAGGTTAGTTAGGTTTTAATAGTTCTAAGTTCTATGGGACTGATGTCCTCAGATGTTAAGTCCCAAAGTGCTCAGAGTCATTTGAACCATTTTTATGTCATCTTTTCTTTGTCCGTCATGGATTATTTTGCTGCCTAGGTAGTTGAACTCCTCAATTTCATTTACTTTATCACCAGTTCTGATGTTAAGTTTATCGATAATCTCGATTCTGCTACTTCTCATTACTTTCGTCTTTCTTATATTTATTCTCAATCCATATTGTATAGACATTAGACTGTTCATTCCGTTCAACACATTCTGCAATATTCCTTCACTTACACTGAGGGTAATTATGTAAAATCTGTGTATGTACGTATGTGCACCATACCACTGAATTCTTTCACCTTAAATTTTATTCTCAACCTTATCCTTTATATTATTTCCATCATTGCTTCTTGGATGTACAGATTGAACAGTATAGATGAAAGACTGTCATCCTGTCTTACATCCTTCTTAATCCCTCTATTTATTATTCCCTCGCGGTTCTTGTAAATACTTTTTATTAATCGTCTTTTCCTATAGCTTAACCCTATTCTCCTCAGAATTTCGGACATAGTGCACCATTTTACACTGTCGAACGCTCTTTTCAGGTCGACAGATCATATAAACGTATTCTGATTTTTCTTCAGACATACTTCCATTATCAGCTGCAACGTCAAAACTGCCTCTCTTTTATCTCTACCTTATCTAAAGCTAAACTGATAGTTATGTAACAGATCCTCAATTTTCTTTTCCATTTTTTGTACATTTTTCTTTTCAGTACCATAAATGGATGAGCTGTTAATTTTATTCTGCGATAATTCTCGCACGCGTCAGCTCTTGTTGTTTTTGGAATTGTGTGGATGGTGTATTTGTGAATTTCTGATGGAATATAGACAGTCTCTCACATTCTATGAACCAACATGAATAATCGTTTTGTTGCCATTACCCCCTTGAGTTTAGAAATTCCGATAGAGTGTTATGTATTCCTTCTGCCTTCTGCCTTACCAAGATTAATGGAGATGTAAACCTTGTGCGCAATTTCTGGTTAAGCCACCTCACAAGGACAATTATAAATTTAAAAATTACAGGATCGCCACCAGCCCAAGCCCTTCTTAACAATTAAGAAAAGACCGAACTGGAAATTATCAGTTTAATTACATTAAGAATTTAATTATAAAGATAATTTTTTTAAAGAAACTAACAAGTTGAACAGCTTTGTATGTCGTATATCAATGAGCTTAATTAAATGTGATAATTTCTTAATTTTGACACAGTACACCGTTCACTTTGATTTTTTTTCCCATTTTTGTTCATCACAAGCAAGCAGCGAAACATTAAAAAAATCAGGGAACAGAGAATTAATTTGAAAACTGGCATCAATGATAAAGATAAAGGACGCAGAGTTTATCTTTTAGGGTTGTTTGGGGGAGGAGACCAGACAGCGAAGTCATTGGTCTCATCGGATTAGGGAAGGACGGGGAAGGAAGTCCGCCGTGCCGTTTCAAAGGAACCATCCCGGCATTTTCCTGGAGCGATTTAGGGAAATCACGGAAAAACTAAACCAGGATGGCCGGGCACGGGATTGAACCGTCGTCCTCCCAAATGCGAGTCCAATGTGCTAGCCACTGCGCCACTTTATCTTTTACGTAGCACATTTATTTCATTACTGAGTTTGATGCACGTCCTATGAATACACATGACTGGTGCCTGAATGAAAAATGTAACTAAATAATTCGCCAAAAATTGTATATTAGCGCAATTAGAAAAGGAAAAACACACAAAAGGGAAGGGGATCACAATAATGCAATCATTCCATCTACATACCCACGACAGAAATAGTCAGAGACATACCTATCACCATTATGCTCATGCACTAGCTTGGAAAGAGGTTTATCCGATTCGCAAGGTTTGTATAGTAGATATACGACATGGAATATGCGCCTGCCGCTTACGAACGGCCGAACTTCAGCACGTGGTAAACTTGATTACGAGTTAACTGTTCAGAAATTAGACATTAAACCAGGCACAAATGTAAGAAATTTTAATGGTGCAATAGTACAATGATCTTTCCGTCACGAAATAAAATTAACTCGACAAGGCAGAAACCCTATCTAGGAGCTATGAACTGTACTCACCAACCGCTAGCTGCAGAGTGTCCTTTCTCCACCGAGCTTCGCGTAACCACCGGTGCAACGGAAGCTACCAGAGGGATAGGCTTCCGTCAGCAACCTGACAGAAAAACCAACAGCAGACTAAAAGGGGTAAACCTATCTGTCCAGGTACTGGGATCCTAAGCTGGTCATCCTGTGCTACCCTCCAAACGAGAAGCAAACATCGCCTGCTCCTAGAAGACAACTAACTCAGCGTCCTCCACAAAAGAAACACGAAACCACACGTAAAATCACTCATTCAGTCACATTCACGCACACATACGGTGAAGGGAAAAACTTAATAAATACAGGTCATGATTTTCTATGGAACACAAAAAAAAAACATAACATTATTTAATAAGTCTTAGTTTGATTTCTTAGTCTTTCTTGGAGAGTTAATAAATTAAACCGCAATCAGGTGGTGACAGAATATGACGCACAGAATCCAGTGAGACAAGAGTCTTGTGAAACGACTCCACTGAGACGTTTCAAGGTATGCAGAGTATATATACACTGCCCGGTCACTTAGTGTGATCAAAAGCCTGAATAACCGTCTTTCGCAGAGTGGACCCCAACAATACGTGAAGGAACAGAGTCAGTAAGGTTAATGACGTGGATTTGGAGCCTTTCCGACCCCAGTGTCGTGGCCAGCTGTTCTGCATTTCCTGGTTAAGGATCTGTGGCGCGAGCAGCACATTGAGGTACTCACACAAATTCTCGATTGGGTTTAAATTTGGAGAGTTTGGTGGCTGACAGACTCCGTGCCGAGAAAAACAAACCGCATGTAGGAGAGGACGATTCCTGCGAGCTGTCTGCATTCAATGTTTCACTCCGTACAAGCCAACGATCATTGGTCCGACGCGATATAAAACGTGGTTCATCTGAAAAGACCACCTCTGGCTTAGTGGACATCCAGTTGCGATAGAGTGCAAATTCCACTGTTCGTAGGAGCTGAACAGCAATCAGCAGGAGTGCATTTACCAGTCGCGTCCTGTGGAGAACCGAACGCAAAAAAGTTCGCTAACGGTCCTTAAGGAGGCACTGTTGGTAGCCCCTTGGTTCATCTGGGCGATCCGTTCCTCGACAGCTGCACGTCTGTTCGCCGGTACTCATACCTGCAGCTGTAGTTGTCGTTCACCGCTGCGAACTACGGACCTCGGCGCCGGTTTCGAATAGAGCCATTTTCCTGTCCGCGGCACACTTTAACGAATAGTTACAAACTTTAACGTTACGGAAATCCTTCCAGACTTGGCCTGAATTCCAATGATCATCCCCTTTTTGACGTGAGATAATTATCCGCGTCCCTCCGATACGCTTTATACAGCGTGTTGGGAAATTCCCGTTACAGACTTCTATGACGTGTACAGGGAGTAAGTAGTCAGCACTTTATATTGGAGCAAACCTCCAGAAACGTACCGTTTCTGTGCTGCAAACATCTTGAAACTTCAAGACACAAAAGAATTAGACATTGGTTGCGAGTGAGCATCGATTTAAATTAATGGACAAAGTTCAAAATTTATGCCGGATCGGGATTCGAAGCCAGATCTCTTGCTAACTACGCAAATGCTCTCATCAGTAAGTTTTCCAAACACAGGTGTTATCACAACTGCACGGACTATCCCAGCAGGCATCCCGTCTGACCCAAGTTCTAAACTTATCCACACACTAAGTACCGTAGTGTACCTTGCTTGATATCCTCATCATTCTCGGCATTTCGCCGAATTCCGCAACAGTTCGAGCCTCTCATTGGCCGTCTTCGCATTAATTACATATGTAATATATATTATATATTACACATTTCCAAAAGAACAGACATGACATATACATTTGAAAACATGTTGATAACGCGACCACTTTTACAAGTAATTGATTATACGTGACCCTGTATCTCACTTCTTTTACTGTTCCACTCATTAACAACCAAAGAAATTGCTCGTGTACTCGACTGGTTCTCTTCAAAGCGATACAGTACAACTGCTTCCAGTTCGGGTGTGCAGCGTCTCCCTGCAGCACCACAGTCGCACCTGCTGACCTTGAAGGTACCATTTCTCGAAGCCGTTTCGTGATTATGGCGAAAATGGTATGCGATGTAGTCGGACGTTGTGGAGAACGGTCTTGATAATCGCGACGAGTAGCTCTTCCATTAGCGTGAGCTTCACCATCAGAACGATCACGTCCGGTAATTCAGCAAAAGTGTACTCAACCACGTTGCTCTAACAGTCGCAGACACGTGAATGAGTTTCGAATCAGGAGAGAGAGAGAGAGAGAGAGAGAGAGAGAGAGAGAGAGAGAGAGAGAGTGAGAGAGAGAGGGAGAAACAGGATGGATGTCAAATGACGTCAGTCGATCCGCTGTAATCACCCACCACCATGACTACTTTGTTGCATACCTACCTACCAAACATGCTTTCAAACTGCTGCAGTTCGGAAATGGTATGTTTTCCGGACATGGGTTTCTATTCAAAACTTTATGTACACACTACCCTCTAAAAGTCCAGATCTTTGTAAAGGGAATTTCCGAACACTCAGATACCTTTCAGTGCCAGTGCTTCCACCTGACGTCTGCTAGTGGTTATTGCACCTTGACATCGAACATAGGCAGTGGCCACATTAATGTGACTGCATCGTGTAATATTGATTTACACTGAAAATCAAAAGAAACTGCCACAGGCATGCGTATTCAACTACAGAGTTATGTAAACAGGCAGAATAAGGCGCTGCGGTCGGCAAAGGTTATATAAGACAGCAAATGTCTGGCTCATTTGTTATGTCGGTTACTGCTGCTACAAAGGCAGGTTGTCAAGATTTAAGTGAGTTTGAACATGGTGTTTTAGCCCTGCGCACGAGCGAAGAGACACAGCACCTCCGAGGTATCGATGAATTGGGGATTTTTCCCGTACGACAATTTCAAGAGTGTACCGTCAATATATGGACTCCAGTAAAACATCAAATCTCTACGACCGGAAAAAGATACTGCACGCATGGGACCCATGACGACTGAAAGGATTAATTCAACATGACAGAATTGCAGCCCTTGGCAAATTGCTGCAGATTTCAATGCTGGGCCTTCAACAAGTGTCAGCGTGCTAACCATTCAACGAAACAGCAACGATACGCGTTTTCGGAGCCCGTTGATGACGGCACGACACAAAGCTTTACCTCTCGCCTGGGCCCATCAACACCGACATTAGACTGTTGACGACTGGAGAAACGTTGCCTGGTTGGCCGTGTCTTGTTTCAAATTGTATCGAGCGAAAGGTGTGTACGGGTATGGAGAGAACCTCATGAATCCGTGGACCCTGCATGTCAGCAGAGAACTGTTCAGCCTGCTGAAGTCTCTGTAGTGGTTTGGGGCCTGTGCAGTTGGAGTGATATGGGCCCTTTGTACGTCTAGATACGACTCTGATGTACGGAAGTATCCATTCATGTCCATTGTGCATTCAGACGAAATTGGGCAATTCGAGCAGGACACTGCGACAGCCCACACGTTCAGAATTGCTACAGAGTGGCTCCAGAAACACTCTTCTGATGTTAAACGCTTCTGCTGGCCACCAAACTCCCCAGACATGAACTTTATTAAGAATACCAGGGATGCCTTGCAACGTGCTGTTCAGAGGAGATCTCCACCCCCTCGTACTCTTACGCAATTATGATCAGCCGCGTAGGTGTCATGGTGTGTATTCCTTCTAGCGTTACTTCAGACATTAGTCGAGTCCATGCCACGTCCTGTGGCAGCACTTGTGCGTGCTCGCGGACGTCCTACACAATATTAGGCAGGTGTACCAGTTTCATTGTCTTTTCAGTGTAGATACAGCTACTTCTTTTATTATGAGCTCTCGTCAGTCATTTACATTGTACCTTTTCGATACACGCGTTCGTATGGCATATACAATTTAAAAACGGATGCATGAATGACTGGACCCGCAATAATTCATGAGTTCACCGTCCCCGGGACCTGGCGAACCCGTCGGTAGTGACTGATCCTCTGCCATTGGCGTCGTTGGATGTGGTGCACAGGGGCTTGGTGCCAGCACACCGCTCTCCCGGACGTTGTGAGCTTTCGTGAGCAGCGGCCGCTACTACTCGATCAAGCAAGTCCTTAGTTGGCATAACCCCGTTCCAGTCCTCTCATCCATGAAACATCCCTCGCAGCACTGCGGATCGAACCCAGGTTCCAAGCCATAGCAGTCAGCCGCAGGTGGTTTAGAAATACATGACAGGGGTCTCAAATACAGAAAGCTATTTATTAAAACAATATTAGCCAGTAGTGATGGGACGATTAAGTAATAACATAGAATTTACACTGAAGCGTCAAAGAAACAGATATAGACATGCATATGCAAATTCAGAGATATGCAGACAGGCAGAATACGGCGCTGCGGTCGGCAACGATTGTACGAAACAACAAGTATCTGGCGCGGTTGTTAGATCGATTACTGCTGCTATAATGGCAGATTGTCGATATTTAAGTGTGTGTGAACCTGGTGTTGTAGTCGGCGCACGAGCGATGGGACACAGCATCTCCGAGGTAGCGATGAAGTGGGGATTTTCCCGAGCTACCACTTCACGAGTGTACCGTGAATGTGAGGAATCCGGTAAAACATCAAATCTCCGGCATTGCAGTGGCTGGAGAAAGATGCTGCAAGAACGGAACCAACGATGACTGAAAAGAATCGTTCATCGTCACAGAAGTGCAACCCTCCCGCAAATTGCTGCAGATTTCGGTGCTGGGCCATCAACAAGTGTCATCGTGCGGATTATTCAACGGAACGTCATCGTATGAGCTTTCGGAGTCGAAGGCCCACTCGTGTACCCTTGGTGACTACACGACACAAAGCTTCACCCTTCGCCTGGGCCCGCCAACACTGTTGACTGGAAACATGTTGACTGGTCGGACGAACCTCATTTAAAATTGTAACGAGCAAATGGACGTGTACGGGTATGGCGACAACCTCACGAATCCATGGGCCCTGCTTGCCAGCAGAGGACGGTTCAAGCTGATCGAGGCTCTGTAATGGTGTGGAGTGTGTTTATTTGGAGTGATATGGGACCCGTGATACGTCTACATATAACTCTGACGTATATAAGCATCCTGTGTGATCACTTGCATCCATTCATGTCCACTGTGCATTCCGACATCCTTGGACTCCAGGAAAACTCTTCTGAGTTTACACACTTCCACTGGCCAACTGACTCCCCAGACTTGAACATTATTGAGCATATCTGGGATTACTTGCAACGTGTTGTTCAAAAGGTATCTCTACCCCCTCTTACTCTTACGGATTTATGGACACCCCAGCAGGATTAATAAAAGTCAATTCCCTCCAGCACTACTTCAGATATTAGTCGAGTCCATGCCCCGTTGTGTGGCAGACGTTCTGCGTGCTCACAGGGCCCTATGCAATATTAGCAGTTGTACCAGTTTCTTTGGCTCTACAGTGAACTATGTTATTGTAACCTATATATTGGTACATCAAATATATCATCATAAATTCCGCTATATTTTGCTGATATTAAAAAAGTAGGTTTTCACCAGAAATTCTGCTGATTAAAAATATACATTTTACAAATTATTGTACTATGTCCTCTCAAATACTTAGTTTGTTACATGTTTGACAACTTTTTATGTTTAATCCTTGTACTCACATGGAACATCTTCTTTTTGGTGATCTTCGATTTAGTGTAATCTTCAACTGTTTTTCGGTTGTTCTACAACATGCCGTATCTTGTAGAAGATTCTTTTTGAGTCGTGGGTTATTGATTCTGCATATGCAGACGTATCGTTTCTCGTCCTAAATGGGCAACATTCTTCTTTTATTAGGTATGTCTTCGTGATAACTTGGATAATGCTATGAAAATAGAGTATTTATTGGTTCTACATCCATTACATTTGTCCATAAGTCGAAAGGCTATCTCGACTGTCTCTTGCATTTGTACCTAAGTACATTTTGGTCAAAAGAATCGACAAGTAATTTAGTTTCATTATTTATTAAAACTCTCTTTAGCTTCTTTTTATATCATTCGTATACTGTGGCACTGTGGTGCAGAGAACTGAGTAGTACGCCACATTTACTGTTTTCGGCACATAATCTATAACTAGTGTAAGTTGTCTTCAGGATCATATAATGATAAAACTTCTCTCGACTTGGAAGCCTTCCCATAGCTGTAATCTTTTCCTAACGTACTCCTTCCTATAATGGAACACTTGTGAAGAAAATACTTCATTTTAATGTTTGTTGAGGTTCCTCTCGCTGTCGTTCTTGTGTATTTACTGTAGTAGGAGCAACACTGGTTTATTTTCTATGATCAGGGTTTAAAGAACGAATTCACCAATTTTTTCTTAATTTATCAATCCATCTTCCTTCTAAGATAGTACAATCCACGATCTGTTCGAATATTCTTATCTTTCTGAGAGTACCAGTTACACCAGATGTTTCCAGAATGAGATTTTCACTCTGCGGCGAAATGTGCTCTGATATGAAACTTCCTGGCAGATTAAAACTGTGTGTCCGAACGAGACTCGAACTCGGGACCATTGCCTTTCGCGGGCAAGTGCTCTACCATCTGAGCTACCGAAGCACGACTCACGCCCGGTCCTCACAGCCAGTAAAGCTGTGAGGACCGAGCGTGAGTCGTGCTTCGGTAGCTCAGATGGTAGAGCACTTTCCCGCGAAACGCAATGGTCCCGAGTTTGAGTCTCGGTCGGGCACACAGTTTTAATCTGCCAGGAAGTTTCATATCAGCGCACACTCCGCTGCAGAGTGAAAATCTCATTCTGGAAACATCCCCCAGGCTGTGGCTAAGCCATGTCTCCACATTATCGTTTCTTTCAGGAGTGCTAGTTCTGCAAGAATCGCAGGAGAGCTTCTGTGAAGTTTGGAAGGTAGGAGACGAGATACTGGCAGAAGTAAAGCTGTGAGGTCCGGGCATGAGTCGTGCTTCGGTAGCTGAGATGGTAGAGCACTTGCCCGCGAAAGGCAATGTCCCGAGTTCGAGTCTCGATCGGGCACACAGTTTTAATCTTCCAGGAAGTTTTTTACACCAGATGTTGCTGGTTGAAATGGAATTTTCATTACACTGAGTACTCGAATTCTGCCGCATGGTTGTTGTGTTTTACTCCACTGAGTTCCGTCAAGATCAATAAAGACATAAGCACTTCAGTAGTCCTTCTACACTTGCAACACCAGAAGACACGGATACATAATCTTGGAGACCATCAGCGTCCTGATCAGTCATCTTTCTGATCAAAAAAAAACTTCAAGTCCTTAAGAAATTGTTGAATAGAAATTCTGATTACGTTTACTGAATTCTGGAGGTGTTCTTCTTCTCCTAGCAGATAATGTGAAGTGTATGGTGTAAGCAAATCACAATAGTATCTTGCATAATTATTCCATTCATGAACAAATGTCATACTCACCTGAAATAATTTACACTTATCTTCCAAAGAATGTTCACTTGTAGCTTCGCTGCACTTCCAGTTTTTCAGCACTTCTAGCTGTCAGTAATCTTGCCAACATAACGTGCCATTCCGACCGAAGGTAAATAGACTATTCGACAGATGGCTTGTTTGTCATGGGGCTGCCTCTGCTCCTTCCGAGCTTCACTTATGGACGATTACAAAAATAATAATGAAAAGTAATTAATTTGATCTGCACCAAAAAATGTTCTCCGAAAGAAATTTAATTTTATTTGGAAGGATAACACAGAACGTAAATTAAATCGAATAACTTTTAATGCTGTTTATTGATAAAATGGAAGGTTACCAGGCTCAAAAGGCCCCTGTTATCCCCCAAGGGTTAAAGCTGGTTTCGCCGGCCGGTGTGGCCGAGCAGTTCTAGGCCCTACGGTCTGGAGCCACGGGACCGCTACGGTCGCAGGTTCGAATCCTGCCTCGGACATGGATGTGTATGATGTCCTTAGGTAAGTTAGGTTTAAGTAGTTGTAGGTTCTAGGGGACTGATGACCTCAGCAGTTAAGTCCCATAGTGCTCAGAGCCATTTGAACTATTTTGAAAGCCGCTTTCCTTTCTTCGATGTTCTTTTTTATGGTTTAACTGTGTCTGTCGGTCTATCGTTTGTTGTTTTCCTTACAGAGATGGAGGGGAGGGGTCTTCCTTCAGAAAATGTAGTTTGTTTCTTCATACAAAAACTACACTTACTGTATTCTCGGATATCCGCTGGAGATCATACATGGCCGGTGAAGATTAATTTTTCTCAGATAAACACAATATACTTGGACTTCGAGCACGATTCCTCACACACTCGCAATACAAAATTTTCTGTCGCAAAATTTCGTCCTGTCCATATTTTGGACAGGAAATGGACGTCAAATATTGGCAATCTGCAACATTTTAATCACGTGTATGGTACTAACTCGTTAGAGTGTAACGGTAGTTCAAAAATGGTTCAAATGGCTCTGAGCACTATGGGACTCACCTGCTGAGGTCATCAGTCCCCTAGAACTTAGAACTACTTAAACCTAACCAACCTAAGGTCATCGCACTCACCCATGCCCGAGGCAGGATTCGAACCTGCGATCGTAGCAGTCTCGCTGTTCCAGACTGTAGCGCCTAGAACCGCTCGGCCACTCCGGCCGGCTGTAACGGTAGTGCTGTGCAGTTGGTGGAATGGATACCCGTTTGCGTTAGCATGCTGGAAGTTGAGGGTTCAATTTTGGGTAGAAGCTTTTTTGTTTTTTTGCAAAACGTTGTCTGCATGGTATGGTATCTGGCATGTTAATCTCCATACGGCGATTACGGTGGGTCTTCTACAGAACATATGCTGTTACGTATTGCATAGAAATGGAAGTACAATCGTGTACATTGGTCAACTTTTAAAGAAACTTTTCGCACTTCGTGGACCCGAATTATTTCACGCCACTGCTTCTACTAGATTCCAGACCTGTTTCCTGTGTAACCTCTTCCAATGGTCCCATCGAAGTCATTTGCAAATCATGTTCTCGGCACTACTGGTGATGTAAGGCCCCAACTAAATGTAATGGGCCTCAACGTGGCAAAAATAATAGGTGGTATTAATTGAAGGGATCATGTGGGGGGGGGGGGGGGGTTAAACTCAAAAGGAGTTGGAATCTAGTAGATGCAGTGGTTCGAGACAATTCGTATCAATGACGCATGAATGACTTCTTTAAAAGGTACAAAATGAAAACGATTGTATTTCGATTTCTGTGTTCGTAGTACACAACTGCAAATATTTTGTAAATGATACAGTGTAATCGCTGTATGACGATTAAGACGCCGATACCGTACTAAGCAGACTACTTAGCAAATGAAAACAAATCAGCCGCGATCCAGAATCTAACCCTCGACCTCGTCCATGCTAACCCAAAATGTTATCATTGCACCAACTTCACAACACTAACGTTGCCTCTTGACAGAGGTAGCTACCGTACACTTGATTACAATGTTGCCAGATTGCCAATATTTAACGTCCACCTACTGCCCAAAATATGCGCCGGACGAAATTTTGTATTGCTAGTATGTGAGGAATAGCGCTGCGAATTCACAGAGCGCGACTTTTTCTTCACACTGCATACTTGTGGCGAGCATTTCAAAACGCAGCATGGACTTTTGTGTTACTCTCCCGGCAGCACGCATTCTGCTCTTGACGTGTAGCATTGCGCCGTTTGCTTCCTCTCTTCGTTCTTCCCCTTCTTCTTTACTCCGATCTTCGTATCGCATCCATTCGTAGAACGGCGCGGTCGTTTCACTCGTTCCCATCCAGCTGGTCGGGCAGCTGCCTTCACTTTAGCTTCCTCGCGTTCGAGAAAAGTAATAGGAAACTTGTTCCCACTTCATCACAATCAGAAGTTAATTTCAGAACAAGAAATATACTCTGTCACTGATGTCTGGCTCCCCGTCCCATTCCCCCGACTCGACGGCCGCATTCAACATTTCCTGTCCTCGTGTGCCTGTTTGTTCCCTCCCGCTCTCCTATCTCTGCTCCTCTTCTCATTTCTCTCCTCCTTTCCTTCCATCTCCTGTCTGCCGCGACCGCCAGCCCGCTGCGAGACTCAAGTTGGCAGTGCGGGGCTGTCACGAATTTTGTCATCCGCCGTGCGTTATTAGCTACGGCTTTGTGCAGAAAATGAAAAATATCTCGCGACAAGTTTCCATCCCTTGACGTACGTTTTCAGCAGCTCAAAATACGAAGAGTACTTTTTTTTCCCACTCCTCTCCCCGGTGCTTATCAGGACAGTTCGAAAAACAAACGAGTCTCTACGTTACCTTTCTTTCCCATTATAACTTTCTACTAAGGTTACATTTACATTCTTTTGTGATAGCTATTGACTAGTTTGCACTGATCGTTTCCTCTTTTAACCATCATCTGCAACAGCGCATATTTACAGTCCTCAACTCCGATATCTGCAAAATATCGTCTATAACTCAATAATGACTTTCTTCGAATTCAAAGAGATCCTTAAATTTCTATCATCTTAGACTTTCTTTGCCTTATTTTCTGTATTTCGTTTTACATTTGGCATTGTACAATGGTAAAAAACAGGCGAGGAAGTGAAACGGGTGATTTTGAAGCCTCTGCCGGCGATACAAGTTCAGTCACAGCGATATAAAACAAAGAAAACACGAATATACAATGCTTGCAATTTTAAATGCCTATCTTGTAGGTGGCCGCCATTTTCCTTCAGACACATTTCAGGTCATTTACGGAAGATAGACGTAAAAACCCTCAGACTTCAAAAAGAATCTAACAATTCCAATCCTAAAGAAAGCAGGTGTTGACAGATGTGAAAATTACCGAACTATCAGTTTAATAAGCCATGGCTGCAAAATACTAACACGAATTCATTACAGACGAATGCAAATACTGGTAGAAGCCGACCTTGGGGAAGGTCAGTTTGGATTCCGTAGAAATGTTGGAACACGTGAGGCAATACTGACCCTACGACTTATCTTAGAAGAAAGATTAAGGAAAGGCAAACCTACATTTCTAGCATTTGTAGACTTAGAGAAAGCTTTTGACAACGTTAACTGGAATACTCTCTTTCATATTCTGAAGGTGGCTGGGGTAAAATACAGGGAGCGAAAGGCTATTTACAATTTGTACAGAAACCAGATGGCAGTTATAAGAGTCGAGGGGCATGAAATGGAAGAAGTGGTTGGGAAGAGAGTGAGACAGGTTTGTAGCCTATCCCCGATCTTATTCAATCTGTATATCGAGCATGCAGTAAACAAAAGAAAAATTCAGAGTGGGAATTAAAATCCATGGAGAAGAAATAAAAACTTTGAGGTTCGCCGATGACACTGTAATTCTGTCAGAGACAGCAAAGGACCTGGAAGAGCAGCTGAACGGAATGGACAGTGTCTTGAAAGGAGGGTATAAGATGAACATCAACAAAAGCAAAACGAGGATAATGGAATGTATTCGAATTAACTCAGGTGATCCTGAGGGCATTAGATTAGGGACCGAGACACTTAAAGTTGTAAAAGAGTTTTGCTATTTGAGGAGCAACATAACTGATGACAGGATATAAAATGTAGACTGACAATGGTGAGGAAAGCGTTTCTCAAGAAGAGAAATTTGTTAACATCGAGTATAGATTTGTCAGGAAGTCGTTTCTGAAAGAAATTTGGGTGGAATGTAGCATGTATGGAAGTGAAACGTGGACGATAAATAGTTTAGACAAGAAGAGAATAGAAGCTTTCGAAATGGGGTGCCACAGAAGAATTCTGAAGATTAGGTGGGTAGATCACATAACTAATGAGGCGGTATTGGCTCTGAGGACTATGGGACTTAACAGCTATGGTCATCAGTCCCCTAGAACTTAGAACTACTTAAACCTAACTAACCTAAGGACATCACACTACACCCAGTCATCACGAGGCCGAGAAAATCCCTGACCCCGCCGGGAATCGAACTCGGAATCCCGGGCGCGGGAGGCGAGAACGCTACCGCACGACCACGAGCTGCGGACAAAGAGGCGGTATTGAATAGAATTGGGTAGAAGAGAAATTTGTGGCACAACTTGACTAGAAGAAGGGATCGCTTGGTAGGGCATATTCTGAGGCCTCAAGGGATCACCAATTTAGTATTGGAGGGTAGCGTGTAGGGTAAAAATTGTAGAGGGAGACCAAGAGATGAATACACTAACCAGATTCAGAAGGATGTAGGTTAGAGTAGGTACTGGGAGATGAAGAAGCTTGCACAGGGTAGAATAGTATGGAGAGTTGCATCAACCCAGTCTCTGGACTGAAGACCACAACAACACCAACAGACGTAACGTCTTGCAGGACTGGCGCTGGAATTCGATTAACTTCTAACACATTTGATCCATCATTTCCTAGATAATGTGATGGGCCACACCGAAGAATCTGAGATTTCAAATGACCGCAAAGGAAGAAATCACAATCTGAGAGATCAGGGGGTATTGGAGGCCAGGCAATGTTCCGTTGATGGAGGTGAGGTAACCAGGAAAGTTGTTCTGCAGCGTGTTAATGGAATGCCGTAAGGTACGGCATGTATCACCGCCTTGATGGAAAAACGTGTTTGCTGTTGCAGGAAGAACAGTGTGTTTTTGCAGCAGGTAACGGTTCAACACGTAGACATAACGTTCTTTATTTACAGTAAAAACTCTATGTCTCCAAACTATGGTACGCCACACCACACTACCAACTTTTTGACTCGAAAATGGCGTTACATGAAGCATTTAGGAATTTTCACTTTATCATCATCGAAAGATTTGTTTGTTAAAGAAGCCTGACACACTAAAATTGGCCTCAACTTTCATCATCAGACTATCGCACAAGTCTGAGTTCTAAAATTCCCGCCAAAACCGTAACGCTCTCGGGATGTAGTCCGCGTTCAGTTTTTGCACTATCGGAATTTTTATGAGTGTCACTGTAGTTCCTTGTGCAATATTCTCTGTATTCTGTAGTCCTATATGTCAAGTTGCGGCGCAGGCTTGCCTGCAGAAAGTCCGCGACCCAGGCTGAAGGCTACTTCCACTCTTGCAAATTTCTCTGGCGTGCACTTGCACGCCTCTCCCGCACCGTGTCACCCGTTTCCTCAAAGTTCTGTACCCACACTTTGACAGCATGTAATGACGGGTCTGGGGCATAAAGAGCGAGATTTTAATGAGCACGAAATGCACGCTGCGCGCACACGTACCTTTGGTTACTTTTGTAAAAGGCCTCCACGGCAACAGCGTGTTGCTCACCAGTCCACGACGCCATCTCGAATGAATATCGATCTCACGGTCAATGGCAAAGGTTTGTGGTCCAGACGGCACAACTCTGATTCCTAACGTAACGTGCTATTTCCAGATCGCCCCTTTAGCTGCCGCACATGAGATCTGTCTTTCAGTAAAATGTACAGACATGAGTATACAAAAAATAGCTGGTTTTATTTAATATGTTATTTGGAACGGTATAGTTTTCTGAGAAAGGTCGAGTACTGTGTCTCAAATACTGACGCTGCAGAAGAAGATGTGTACTGTGCTGTACAAAGTGTCTTGTCTCCCACTGTTTCTGAAACTGCAAATTCTAACTGTCCCTCCCTATGCATTTCCGAAATTATGACCTGCTTACACAGCAGAAAAGAACTGTTGTCGAGGATAATCATTCTAGCCACACATACGACACGTGAAACGCCAATTGAAATTACTGGCTCAAATTTCGGAGTACATGGGGAAGAAAATACTTTCTTGAAATATCTTATGTTTGTAATGTATATTCTCGAATATTCGACGTTTGTATAAACACCAACGTTCTGGAATATTCAGTGTTTGTATAAATACATACACTCTTCGTGCAAGAGGTCAGTTCTGCTCTGGCTGTACGATGGTGTCAGTAATAAACTTTCTTTTGGGACAAGTGGTGTATTTCATTGACGTCCCTGCCTTCGGATTCGGACTCGGTTGTGGTTTCAGTGTGACACCATAACTAACCAGTAGGCAAAAAAAATTAAATACGATGCCATAGTCTCTAAAATTAAGACTGCAGCAGATATCATGGGAGAGCTGACGCTGTTCCGTAGAAGAATTCACGGAAGATGAATTTTAAATTTGAACTAGGTGTAACTTATTAGTAGATTTTGTCCTAAAACAAAACTGTATTACTATTAGGATACTTTCATTAGCATCAGTTGTAAGTTTCTGGTAAAGTTTTACTGTAAATTTTTGACGTATTTCCTATATCTGTATCAAATGACATGGATTACGTACGTTGCTAGACTAATAAATTACAATTTACAATTCATGTCCGCTTGTGAATTGTTCCCCCGACAAAGAATTTTCTACCGCCACTGTCCAGCCATCAACAGAATTTGTACTCAGACAGCGCCTGTGCTCCAACAGCATAGCGAGGAAATCTGTAATGGCTGACTTCACCAATTTTTTACACAGATTACGATTTTCGGTTGCTAAATAGTTGCCGTACATTCAGGCACCATAAGTAGATTATCTATACACCCAATCCATTCAATGATAGGTCTTGGCCTGTGTTTTATACTCAAATACGAAATCATGTGACTCTAGGATCCAAAACATCAGAGATTTTGGTATTCTATGGATCACCACATTACACAAGATAATGTTACTATAACAATAACTATTCTTGTTATTCATGTGCTGGACTGATTTGGTGGAAGAGACCAAACAGCTAGGTCATCAGTCTCATTGAATTAGGGAAGAATGGGGAAGGAAGTCGGCCGTGCCCTTTCAAAGGAACCATCCCAGCATTTGTCTGAAGCGATTTATGGAAATCACGGAAAACTTAAATCAGGATGGCCGGACGCGGGATTGAACCGTCGTCCTCCCGAATGCGAGTCCAGTGTGCTAACCACTGCGCCACCTCGCTCGGTTTGTTATTCATGCATTTAGATTATTTTCCATTAATTGATGACTAGATAAATTTGAATAAAATAACAATTTACCAAATAATAATTGAGACAAAGGATATTTAAGGTTAAAAGATTTCATTTATCTTTCTATGTGACCATGCTTTAATACCTTTTTTGAGAAAAAGAGGAGAAAAAGTAGTTCATCGATGTTTGCTATTCCTATTCGGGCCATCTGTGCATTTGATGAAAACCTTCTCAACCTACGTCTCTGTCGAACCTGTTCCTCAGCCTTCTGTTGAGGTGATAACTTCAAATAAAAATGTTTTCTAGTTTCTAATGAATTCACTTGCTGCATTTTCATGAGGAATTTAATCATGAACAATGTCCACTATTTCGCAAAAATTATTAAAAATGTCAGAACGTGACCCACTTTTGCTCGCCTCATCCTAAGCGAAATAGTGGAAACTTGATTCAATCAGTAAAGTCCACGATCGCTGGCTTCCCGCAGCCACTGCCCTGAACTGTCGTCCACCGCACATTCGATCTGCTCCGAAGGAGTTCCTCTGGTTTCCCGCAGGGAGGCAGTTGTAATCCGGGTGCTGTTAGCAGCGCCGTGTTTGACCTGTGTCGGGGGCCCACTTCTGCCGCCGCCACCGCACGGAAGAGCGCACCGGACAGGTATTAAAGGCTGCCGTTGTCTCGTAAATTGCCACTCCCCCACGCAGTGCGGCCAACTGCTGGCCGACCGCGCACACACGGCCGACAACGCTGCAATCGCGCCGGTCTCATCGCGATTCAGTCCGCCTCTAATCACGGCGTGTCGCAGCGAACGCTACCAACACTTTGCCTTGAGGCATTAACACGTTAGTGACGCCGCAACATGCCAACGAATCTTCGTGTAAGGGTGGAGCTGCGAAAATGAGTATTTGGAATTACTTGAGTTCATTTACCAGTGCAGACATAAATATTGACACAATGTAGTGCTTCAGCCGATGCTTAGCAGAGCACTGCATTTCTTCCAGCTGGACTAAAACAAACAGAAAACGATATTCACAATTCACAGTAGCTTGAAATAGCGATGCTGTGCATTTAGTTTTGTTACCACGTAAGCAAAAAACTGTCAATATTAACTACACTACTGGCCATTAAAATTTCTACACCAAGAAGAAATGCAGATGATAAACGGCTCTTCATCGGACATATATGTTATACTAGAACTGACATGTGATTACATTTTCCCGCAATTTGGGTGCATAGATCCTGAGAAATCAGTACCTAGAACAACCACCTCTGACCGTAATAACGACCTTGATACGCCTGGGCATTGTGCAACCAGAGCTTGGATGACGTGTACAGGTACAGCTGCCCATGCAGCTTCAACACGATACAACAGTTCATCAAGAGTCGTGACTGGTGTAGTGTGACGAGCCAGTTGCTAGGCCACCATTGACAAGACGTTTTCAATTGGTGTGAGATCTGCAGAATGTGCTGGCCCAGGCATCAGTCGAACATTTTCTGTATCCAGAAAGGCCCGTACAGGACCTGCAACATGCGGTCGTTCATTATCCTGCTGAAGTGTAGGGTTTCGCAGGGATCGAATGAAGGGTAGAGCCACGGGTCGTAACAATCTGAAATGAAACGTCCACTGTTCAAAGTGCCGTCAATGCGAACAAGAGGTGACCGAGACGTGTAACCAATGGCACCCCATTCCATCACGCCGGGTGATACGCAAGTATGGCGATGACGAATACACGCTTCCAATGTGCGTTGACCGCGATGTCGCCAAACACGGATGCGACCATTATGATGCTGTAAACAGAACCTGGATTCATTCGAAAAAAAATTACGTTTTGCCATTCGTGCACCCAGGTTCGTCGTTGAGCACACCATCGCAGGCGCTCCTGTCTGTGATGCAGCGTCAAGGGTAACCGCAACCATGGTCTTCGAGCTGATAGTCCATGCTGCTGCAAACGTCGTCGAACTGTTCGTGCAGATGGTTGTTGTCTTGCAAACGTCCCCAACTGTTGACTCAGGGATCGAGATGTGGCTGCACTATCCGTTACAGCCATGCGGATAAGATGCCTGTCATCTCGACTGCTAGTGATACGAGGCCGCTGGGATCCAGCACGGAGTTCCGTATTACGCTCCTGAACCCACCGATTCCATATTCTGCTAACAGTCATTGGATCTCGACCAACGCGAACAGCAATGTCAAATGGTTCAAATGGCTCTGAGCACTATGGGACTTCACATCTTAGGTCATCAGTCCCCTAGAACTTACAACTACTTAAAGCTAACTAAGCTAAGGAGATCACACACATCCATGCCCGAGGCAGGATTCGAACCTGCGACCGTAGCAGTCCCGCGGTTCCGGACTGCAGCGCCTAGAACCGCTCGGCCACCACGGCCGGCGAACAGCAATGTCGCGATACGATAAACCACAATCGCGATAGGCTACAATCCGATCTTTATCAAAGTCGGAAACGTGATGGTACGCATTTCTCCTCCTTAAACGAGGCATCACAACAACATTTCATCAGGCAACGCCGGTCAACTGCTTTTTGTGTATGAGAAATCGGTTGGAAACTTTTCTCATGTCAGCACGTTGTAGGTGTTGCCACCGGCGCCAACCTTGTGTGAATGGTCTGAAAAGCTAATCATTTGCATATCACAGCATCTTCTTCCTGTCGGTTAAATTTCTCGTCTGTAGCATGTCATCTTCGTGGTGTAGCTATTTTAATGGCCAGTAGTGTATATTCACTAGTGGCAAGGGAGTGGTCCAATCCGCCATGTCGAAACAAAATCTGAAATTTATCCGGCAGGAAGAGAACACCGAAAGTAATAACCTCTCAAAATTTTAGCACCTAAGGCGCACTGCAAGCATTTTTTAAAAAATATTTAAGCTACACATATTTGCCGTACGAAGAATTACTTCTAACAGCTATTTTTATAGCCATAGGGCGCGAATCGGCGATTAATCAGACGTAGCCGTGACAGGAGTACGTAACGCCACTTAACGCGACGTCCGAAGCGAACACGAGAATTTTAAGCTCTTAAATCATACCAGACTGTTCAGATAATTAATTTTTTTTAATAACATGCAGTTCGTATTGACAGGTGCATGTAACTGTTAGACAACTAAATAGCAGAGGAAAGAAAATCAACACAGTGTATAGTGATACATTACGGATGACTTCTCTGAGACACGACTGTAGTTTTGTGACATTAAATATTTTATAAATAACAGTTCCTGTAGTACAGTTCTTATGATAATTTTTGAGTAACGTATATTTTGATAACAATGAAACAGTTCATGTTTATTCCCTGACGTCACAAAACTGCGAAGTTACTATTGGACGAGGAAAACAGCATTCTGCTTAGATCAGGTCCATCTGATAAAAGAAAAATTAATGCATTCAGGTATTTCACCGGAATTACTATTTTTCATTTGACAGAACTGGAATGGGGTAAGGAATAGTCGTAACCGTTATTCTGCGTATTGTGGAGCGTGCCAGACATGTTTGATTAAGTTCGTAAAGTATGTTGATGCGAACAGAAAATGCAGAAATGACTGAAGTTCAGCAGTACTGTTCCGCTGATAAACATGAAATGAGAAAGAGCTATTGTAAATATATTGCCCGACAACTTTCTGAAAAAATGCTTTACGCTGTATACCTTTTTGAATGAGAGGCTGAATCATATTATCAGTTACAGGTGGAATCAAATGGTTCAAATGGCTCTGAGCACTATGGGACTTAACATCTATGGTCATCAGTCCCCTAGAACTTAGAACTACTTAAACCTAACTAACCTAAGGACATCACACACATCCATGCCCGAGGCCGGATTCGAACCTGCGACCGCAGCAGTCGCGCGGCTCCGGACTGAGTGCCTAGAACCGCTAGATCACCGCAGCCGGCACAGGTGGAATCCAAATTATGTTAAGTCTTTTCGTAGTCCTCCTAGAGACAGAAGTCTCGTTATACCCAGGCCAGGAGTCAATCAAAAGTAATAAATTATCTTCTGTGAATTGTAAGAAGACGTTCCGGATGTAACACTGAAAATTATCCTGTCTCGTTTTTCCAAATTTTGCTATATCGATTGTAAGACTTCTGCAAATAAACAGTTCTTTTTTATATTTTTTGGTTCTTATTTGCCTTGACGTTCTTGAAGACAGAGATAAAGCTGGCTTTGTTGTATACGACTGTGTCATAGCATTCATCGAGTGTACAATTGACTCTGCGTTTTCTTCGCTTGAAATGGTAAAGTGTGATTTGCACGAAATCTGACTGACTGCTTTATACGATAAGAAGTTTTTTCTTCACGTCAGTTACGAATTTCTATATAGTATTACCTATAAATCACATCTACTTTACACGTTTACTTCCCAGTTTTCCATGTAATTTCCTAAATCTCTTTATCCAGGTCGATGACTGGAAGTCTGTAATACTCATCTCACTCACAGTTCAAGGGCCTAGTCTGACTGGGCTCCCTCGCTGACGGTGCAGTGACTCCCGTCAGCTGTTCTAAATCGTTCCAACAGTTCTTCTTTCACGCTTCTGCGAGTTTCAGGTTAGCGCATATTTCGCTCTTCGTGCAAACCTTTCTTCCATTTATACAATACAATTCATGTTCAGATTTTACGGAATGAAACAGACTTTGGAGACTGCTTACACTTAAGCGTTTTCTCCCTGCTTCGCTTAAGCAAAAACATTACAGGCTTTTTGTCACTGAAAGTTATTTCTTTGGGCATGGAAGATGTTCTGTTTTTCTTGTGAACTTAGAAGAGGGCCATCAGAAGTGTAAACAACGGGTTTCTATGGGTATCGGATAGGTCGTAGAGGGACATGCTCTGAGGCTATCCTCTTTGTTTAGCGACAGGCCTTGGTTTTCGAGAAAATTGAAGTACACTGCACCCTGTAATACGCATGACGTTACCCTTGTTCCAACGAAGTGAGCGTGGCGCAGCGGATTAAGATCTATGGCGGAACGGGAGCTCAAAGTGTTCGGTCAGAGGGCTGGTTGCCTTCTGTAATAAAAAAAAAATAAAAAAAATAAACTGATTAAATGCTTCAACGATCAACTTGAATGGATGTCACGTGACGTCCGCCCAGACCAAGAACAACCAACAATACCGAATAAACTGAAAAAAACGTCTTGCAGGACGCAATTACGTATTTAAATTTGAAGCTTAACTAAACTACTCTTTTCTGAACATTAGGGCCAAATTTTCCCGACGGTTCCTGCATACATAAAAAAAGGTACGGTATCACCTTTCCTGACGCACGTAGAGTGTGCTGTGCTGCGTAAGAATGACTTACTTATCTTGTTTAAATCTTTTCTCTGCACGAAAACGCTTCTCGCCCCTTTCTCCGAGAGGGATCTATTGTACGTTTATTGATACTGACAGCCCTTTTGATCAGTGTTTATTACATAGTCGAGGTCAAAATTACCAAGAAGTATTGTCGTTTGTGTGTAGAATTCTTCCACAGCTACTAATATTTCTTCCATCGTTACACATTCTTTGGAACTGATGGACTACGTAATCTTCCTTTGCCTGATTTTATGCTTTTATTTAAATCGTATGACCCAAGCCGAAAAAATGGTTCAAATGGCTCTCAGCACTATGTGACTTAACTTCTGAGGTCACCAGTCCCCTACAACTTAGAACTACTTAAACCCAACTACCCTAAGGACACACACACATCTATGCCCAAGGTAGGATTCGAACCTGCGGCGGTAGCGGTCGTGCTGTTCCAGACGGTAGCGCCTAGAACCGCTCGGCCACTCCGGCCACCAAGGCTGAGCTGGCCACGAAACTAAAGGTATCCGATACAAGTGGAACAGCAGCGTTCACCGCCCATTGCTGTAAGGGACCCATCAAGACACGTTATTTACACGTCTGATGGTCCCCTTGTTAGATTAGCACAACAATCATCGTTCGAACCGCTATTCACGGAATAGTATGCGTTACTGCCTGTTTCTTCTAACGTTTATACAATTTCTAAAGAAATATCTATATTATTGGAACGAATGTCCAAGAAATTAGCTACTAAATAACACTTATGCAGGCCTTCAGCAGAAGTAGGTCTTTCGACTGCATATCACGTAAGTCGTACTTGATCTTCACAAGGTTGAAAATATTAATTCGACTCCACATTACTATGAAACCCTGAAACTTGCACAAAGACAGCTACTTCTAGCAAGTATATATCAAGAAATCACAAAGAAAATTGATTCAGTTTTATGTCCATTGTTTACACTTAGGGAGCTGCTAATTCTTACAGATATTAAATGAGTTTCAAATAAGAGCGAATAGTAACAACAATTGTCAGAGAAATTATCAACGGAAACTGAAATTTGCTTCACAAATTACTATCATGTGTTATCTGTTTACCGATGTGCTGTCAGCCGAGAACATGCCCTCCCTGTTGCACATGCGATGTCAGTTACAGCTGCGGCAGGGTTGAACATTTTATTAGTCGCCTGATGAGCCACGAATTTAGCAAATTTCAACATTTTTTTTAAATATTTGCATTGTGTCTTAGCTGCTAAAATTTTGACGTTGTGTTCCTTTCGGTGTATTGTTCGTTCATTAAAGAATTTCAGAGCAGATTTCGACATGACGAGCTGGAGAACACACTTGTGAGTTGAACATCGAAGTGGCCTGACGCAGACTGGAATATGCCTATACAGCCGAACAAACTACATCAGAAAGGAAAACTACACTCAGTCTTTTCTTCGTCCATTCCACTGGAGCAAAATCTCACCTGGAAAAGAATGGTAAACGAGGAACCGATTGTGACATTTTTCTAAACCCCACGTTTTCTCTGTGGTCACATGCAGGAATCATCGAAATTATACAGTTGAATGACTGGACAGTAATTTTTAAGCTCATGCTTCCGAGGAAATGGTCCTATGTCTAACTCGAAGAAATTAACTAAGAATAAGTTTTACCTTCCCGGGGACATTGAGGTCATTAGAGATGGAGCACACGCTCTGAATGTTTCAGGGATTGTAAAGGAGATCAGTCGTGCCCTTTCAGATAAACCATCCGGAATATTCATGGAGCGGTTTAAGCAAGTCGCGGTAAACCTAAATATGGATGGCCGGACTCGGGTTTGCGCCGTCGTCTTGCGAAAGCTTCCTGGAGACAAAAGCAAGTTTTTCTCCAGGTACTGTCACCCCAGGCAACTGGAGCATTATTGTGTGTGACCAGAAACCCTGCTTGGAAAGCTGTGACTCAGTTGTAGTAGTACAGTGGAAGCACCAGGAAAGAGGACTTGACAAGACGACTTAGTAGGACACAGACTTTTCAAATTTCGTTAAACCAGTCTTTATTCAGAGATGGAATATTTTTAGAAAGGAACACTTTTTAACTTGAGAAAGGAGAGCATACACAACGGCAACAAAATTTATTAGCTAATAATTTTGCTGGCGAGGTGAAGAATCCTAGGCGACCGATCAAAAGTAAGGAATGCTCAGAGACTTATCCAGTACTGGCGAAGATTTTTCCGTTACATATGAAGAGGCTCTTTTTAAAGGTAATTTGAAACGTTAATTGGATACGATATTCGACCATATTCGTCTCGCCTAATTTATCGGTTAGTACACGAAGGAAATGGCGCAGCACCACTCGAATTTGCTGTGCCTGTTCGACGAGGAATGTTGCAAGTCAAACTTCCCTAACTCGGCCACCAGCGAATGGACCCCTGACTTCGGTGCATGTTGGGAAATGTTTAACGTTAAGGAGGGCGCGAACGTAAAACGACAGTGCCCTTGGCCATAATCCAGGACAAGGACGGTCATACTAACAAAATCAAAACCCAGAAGGAGATCGGCATTCAGACATTTGACGAACATGACCTGAAGATGCCAAGAAAATAGCCTATTCCGCAACAAAAGGGCATTCAACCATCTGACAACCGGTAACAGTGGTTTATAGCTGCCCAAAGTAACACACAACATGAAGTCTGAGGTACCATTCCTAGCTCAATGAAGACACCAACCTACCACAATCAAGGAGACCACATACACACAGTTGGTGACTAATACTCGTGCAAGCATAAGAGATTGGATCGGCGTCTGTTTGTCGTCTGGTGTGAGCTGCTTCGTGCCTATCTAGATTTTTGTTGACATTAACTGGTAAAATGCCCCGGCTTCCACCCTATAAACATCATCTCTTAATGCGAGTAACATTATTAGTAACTATAGCCCTTTCACCCGGATGACGTCTGGCTTCCCTAACATGCTCACGTCTAGCATCCGCTGGAGCAATACTAATTATCCCAGCAGAGGGTTCTAAACGTCAATTATTTTAGAGGAAATATGACACGGCCTAACAACCCAAAAGATTTTAACTTTAATCGTAATGACGTCAGAAGCTAAACGGTCTGATTCTTGATATGTGGAACGCCTTTCCGACAGCAAAACCAGGGAACTATCCTCTTGATTGACGCCCTGAACCTAGGTAGCCAATACCTCTGCCTCCGAAAGTTGCACATGGAGCGCAAGGGCGGCAGTACGCACTTCCCACTTGCAATCAGCAAGAGATTCCCCAACCTGATGTACGCAAAACACATGTTGCCTAATTATCTCGTTCCTGATCCGAGTAGAAAATGTTTGCTGAAGGATCTTTCAGCGTAGCTCACAAAACTCACCCTTTTGGGCCGCGAAATTGCATACCGTTTCTGCTAATGAGTCCTTACATAGTGCATAAATGATCTGAAATACAAATCCCAAGTAACGTGAAATATAGTGCCTCGCTTCTCTACGTTTACAGAGAACCACAAAAACCTCACCATCTAATTAATGCTGTGTACAGCAAGATCATCTATTCCCATAATCACACAAAGGAAAGGATTCAGAAGTTTGACAAAACAGGCTGCCTTACTAGACATCCCTGGTCCAATACTAAGGCACTTTGCACCGTAGTTACTGTGACCAGTAATTCATTCACTGTAACCTTAGAGGAAACATCACAAAAAACGGATCCCAAGTCCTAAACTCGGTTGGACAAATGCGAGATATGAGCTCGCAGACTATAAATCTGTGCGCGAGAGGGACTAGTGACTGCCAAGAATCCCACATTCTTGTCTAAATCTAGCAAGGAAGCGGAGCAACTCACAAGCGTGGCACTAACGCGGCCTACACACTCCGCCATGGGGTCCGTGGAAAACGTGATCGTTACTCGAAGACGTGCATATAACTAACTGACATCACCGTCTCTACTTTTGTCGTGTCTCGAGAGGGTAATAAGGGTCTCAGCTGAATGGAAGATGGCTTGGGCTGTCTACAGATCTCGAGCTACTGCTGGCCTGCAAGCTGAAAATGGTACGGAGTACAGGACTCGGAGAGGATGATTACGGAATGAGAGCAGAAATCACTAAAAGTCCCTTCTACTGTACAATTTCAGAAGGCTCCTCTAGCACTAATTGCTATCGGCAGCTGTAGGAGGACATCTCGGCAGCGACGGCTGGCACCGAGGCTAGTCGCAAGTAAATAAGTCCAGCTTCAGGCGCCCTGCGACATCCGACGGTATCTACTAGTGGCTGAGGTGCCCTCCTCTTCTTTGGGTATTGACGAGCCCCTATTTATTTCGTTTCAGATCCACTGGTTACGTACACAGTGCTCTTCCATTACCATATCTGGTTAGATCTTGCATCTCTGTCCTACTGCAGGCCTTGGCCTTCGGTAATCGAGTATTCAAGAGTGTACTCTCCCCCGTCGTCGCCAGGCCCAGCGAGGCCGTCTTGCGTTGCTATCTCGTTCAAACACTGTGGTAGTGTCTCTGGGCTCCCTTGGCTGGCCACAGGGAAACAATTCGTAACATTTTTAGTAAAGCATATTGCCCGCGGAAATGCTGTTTGCAACTCTTTGACCTCGTACTCGCTGTTCATACTTAAGCTCATCCTTCTTCAATGTTCCCACCCTGATCAGGCACGAGCTTCCATGTTGAATAGGGTACCTGAAACAACAATCAAATGTGAGCAGTTCCCGAGCAATACAAATGTTACACAGAAAAAAATAAAACATGTTACAAGAAACATTGTTCAGTACAAGGAGGGTTAGACTGATGTGTAACCATGCTGTGCAATCAGAATGGAACTGGGAACAAAGGCGTGTACCTAATTAGAAGACACAAACACTCAGGTCCTAGAGGAAAGACTGAGAAAGCCATTGAATGTCATTTTTTATTATCTCCCCCAAAAATTTAATAACTAGCAAGAAATTATTTTCCAAACTAATAACAAGGTAAAAGCACCAAAGTTTTCTCTTTTATTTTTACCAGATGTATTTCGATCCCAGTTTCCCTTTAGAGTTTTTACCTTCTGTATCTCCCTGCAATACAATGGAAGATATTCTGTGATGCCTTAGCATATGTCATATCAATCTGTCTCTTACTTTTGTAGGTATCTTCCATATATTCCTTCGCTCACCGATTTCCTGGAGAACATCCTCCTTCCTTATCATTCCACCTAATTTTCAACGTCCTGTAACACACGTATCAAATGCTTCGAGTTTCTTCTTTTCTGGTTTTCCCAACCATTTTTCACCATCACACAACGCTGTGCTCCAAGCGTATATTTTCAGAAATTTATTCCTCAAATTAAGGTCTATATTTGATGCTAGTAGACTTTTCTTGGTCAGGAATGCCCTTCTTGCCAGAACTAGTTTACTTTTGATACCCTCCGGCCATCTACTTCGTGATCACCAATTCTGATGTTACGTTTCTCGCTGTTCGCATTTCTGCTATTTCTCATTAATTTCGTCTTTCTTCGATTTACATTAGGTCCTTATTCCGTATTCATTAGACGGTTCATTATGTTCAGAAGTTCCTGTAATTCTTCTTCGCTGTCACTGAGGATACCAATGTCATCAAACAATCCCATAATTTGTACCCTTTCACCTTGTATTTTAATTCCACTCCTGAATCTTTCTTTTATTTCCGTAAAAGCTTTTTCGATGTGTTGATTGAACGCTAGAGGCGGAAGATTAGATTCCTCTCTTACTCTCTTTTTAATCCGAACGCTTCGTTCTACGACATTCGCTCTTATTGTTCCCTCTTGTACGTATTGTATACTAGCTATGGATACCCGGCTTTGTGCTGGGAGTTCATACGAGATTGTGTGGAAGTTGGAATAAAACGATAAACTTTAAAATGTAAGAGGTAAAAATATTTCATTGAAAACTTATTCTAACTATTTACAATACTTGTTTATAAAAAACATGTTTCATTTTGTTACCCGGGGTATCAACGTGTTTAGTGCTCTTCGTCTGTTTCGCTTTTTCACTGTTCTTTGTGTTTTCGTCGTTTTGCTTCAGAACTGGCAAGACCTCCTCCTCCTTTACGTTTGGGCGTTGTCTAAAACCTAAATCAAATCAACTTTTTAGTATCATATACTCTAAGTACACTTCACACACATTTCACACTTTATTTTCGGCGTCAATTCGGTCACTGTATCACTTCGACTACTCATACTTCACTGTTTATTTCTATTCACCCAACGCACTACATTTTCTGTTCCTCCCTTCGTCAGTGATAACAAACTGACGTTCGAACCCAAGATGGGTCCTGCCTTATATACCCCTGCCAATGGGTAGCCCCACCAGTGGCGAATTTCGAGACATACCAAAAAGGATTCCAATGGCACACAATGTTCCAGAACAGTTCACAACATTCGAGTGTGTTCTGGAATGTTCCTCAACGACCTGGGATGTCCTGGGATGTTCCCCAACATTCTGGGATCTTCCTGAATGTTACAGACTATTCTCGAACGTTCCGGCACATCCCAGATCATTGTGTACCATTCTGGGACATTCGGTAATCTTTTGGAATGCTCTCTAATGTTCTGGAATATTCTCAAATACTCTGAGACTTTCCAACTCTTATATGTTCAAAAGAACGCCCTTCAGGTAAAACCGAGAACCTTCTTAAAGGATGGCCTCACCATAAGCCTCCCTTGGTCGTACCAGGACTTGTTTGTAGGTTTTAGGGGTACGTACACTTACTTTTATAATATATATTGATTACCTGTGTCTCCATAGCTTACCCCTATTTTTCTCAGAATTTCGAACATCTTGTTCCATTTTACTTCATCGAACGCTTTTTCCAGGTCGACAAATCCTATGAACGGGTCTTCATTTTTCCTTAGTCGTGTTTCCATTATCAACGGCAGTGTTATCATTGCCTCTCTGGTGCCTTTCCCTTTCCTAAGGCCAAACTGATCCTCATCTAACTCATCCTCAATTTTCTATTCCATTCTTATGTATATTGTTCTCGTTAGAAAATCGAATGCATAGGCTGTTAATCTGTTTCTCGCACTTTCCGGTTCTTGCAATCTTCGGAATTACGTCGTTGATGTTTTTCAGAAAATCAGATGGTATATCGCCAGACTCACACACAACAGAACGAATACTAATTTTGTTGCCACTTCCCCCAGTGTTTTTAGAGATTCTGATGGAATGTTATCTATCGCTTCTGTCTTAATCGATCGCAGGTCTTTCAAAGGTCTACTAAATTTTGATTCTAATACTGTAGCCCCTAACGCCTCCGTATCGTCTTCCGTTTCTTCTATCACGTCAACAGATAATTCTTCCTCGCATAGAGGCATTCTGTGTTCCTTCCAACAATCTGCTCTCTCTTCTGCATTTAACGGTGGGATTCCTATTGGACTCTTCATGTTACCACTCCTTCTTTTAATTTCGCCGAAGACTGTTTTGGCTTTCCTATTCTGAGTCAGTCCTTCCGACAAGCATTTCTTTTTCAACTTCTTCACATTTCTCCTGCTGCCACTTCTCCTTAGCTTCCCTGCACTTCCTATTTCTTTCATTCCTTAGTGACTTATACCTCTGTGTTCCTGAATTTTCCTGAACATTTTTTTACTTCTTCTTTCATCGATCAACTAAAGTATTTCTTCTGTTGCCCATGGATTCTTCGCAGTTACCTTCTTTGTACCTATGTGTTTCTGTACAACTTCTGTAATAGCCCTTTTTAGAGATGTCCATTCCATTTCAATTGAACTGCCTACTGAGCTATTTTTTATAGCAGTATTTACAGTCTCAAGGAAGCGTATATCCTCATTCCTTAGTTTTTCTGTATACGACGTTTTTGCTCATTGATTTTTCCTGAGCAGTCTTTTAACGTCAGCATAGTTTTCATCAGTACTAAACTGTGATCTGAGTCTGTATCTGCTCCTGTGTACGCCTTAGGATCCATTATCTAATTTCGGAATCTCTGCCTAACCATAAAGTAATCTAACAGGAATCATTTCGTATCTTCCGGTCTTTCACGTGTGTACTTCCTTCTCTTGCGATTCTTGAACATAGTATTCGATATTACTAGCTGCAATTTATTGGGGTACTCAATTAGCCTTTTTCCTCTGTCATTCCTAGTACCAAACCATACTCTCCCGTAACCCTTTCTTCTACACCTTCGCTTACAACCGCACTGCAATCCCCCATGACTATCAGATTTTCACCTCCCTTTACGTACTGAATTAATTGCTCAGTATCGTCATATACTTAGTGTATGTCTTCGTCTTCTGCTTGCGATGACAGCGTGTTTACCTGAACTGTTGTTGTCATTGTTGGTTTGCTATCGATTCTGATGAGAACAACCCTATCACTGAACTGGAGAGGTGTTTATGTGGCCACACCCAAAATGCGAATGAAAGTTTTAATTCAACTATTTGGCGATTAGCTCCTAAACACTTGGGCTAAATGTCGTTGAATTGGCAGCGGGCTTATTGAATGAAGGAAATTCATCGATTCTCATGGTCATGAACGAGGCAGGAATTGCAGTAGGCACGTAAAGCTTCAATTGTGTCGAACAAAGGGTTAACCAGCGCGTGAGCACGCAGAGTCGACGTAGTTCATTGGAATCGAAGGAAGGTCGAAAGGCTCCGAAAGCACTGCTGCAAGCACAAAACCAAGACTATGAGGAAGTAGGGGGATTACTATCTGATGCTGGAACGCAGATTAATCGTTAAGCATTTTACATTATTGTTAACTTCCTTGAATTCTAGTTTCAGAGATTTTATTTTTCAAACGCGTATATCTCGAAATGATTTTTCCACATTTGCGTGCAGTCCAACTCAAAAAGTATAGAACATCATTATGAAAATTGATAGCGTGATTCTTTATAAAATTACGAATTATTTGAACTTCTGAGACGATATCATGATTTTAATGGTATTTTTCTTTGCATAATTAGAGAAAAAAATAGTGAAAAGCGAAGTAAACTGTTCCAACGCCTACAAAATTTTTAATTTTCATTATTTCCACCTCAATGAGGTTCATATTCTTGGCAAATAATTTATTAATGTAAAATCAAAACCCTTTTGATTTCAGATGTAAATCGGAATGGCTACACTGCCCGCAATTGGAGAATTATACTCAGAACCTTCAGCGGACATCACAGCGTAACTTTGTTACTTATGGCTGAAATTATTCATAAAAATTCAGAAAAACTGTTCGAAATATGAATGAAATGGTGTCAAAATTAATGATGGTAAAACTAATTCTTACCACCTAAAAAAAATCGCACAAATCAGTGTCAAAAAAATATTCCACTTATTCCTCTAAAGATTAAGAAACGAGATGTACTGCTGGCTGCAATCGTAACAGATCTCCTTTCTTAAGTTCAACACAGTGGCGAGATGAAATTCAAGCTTAATACTCAGCACAGGCTGCAAGGTCCAAAAATCAAAACCACAATAAGATAACAGTTGGAACATCTATTTAAAATCGAACGAAACAGTTTTTTTTTTAAAAAAAACCAGCCTCTAATGAGATAAATTACTTTTCCATGAGGCAGGGAGTTGAGGACATGTTAGCGGTCCCTTCAAATAATAACCATTTAAATGCAAAATGGTGGAACGCAATACAATTGAAGATGAAAATCAAGTGGAAGACAAGTGCAAAACTGCTTCACACTAATTGCAAGCAGCTTGGACAAGATTCTGGTGACCATTAGAAATGAGGCGCACCCATAAACGGGAGCATATATTTGCAACGACTATTTTTCTTGCACACGACCAGGGCGATAAATTTATGTCAATGTTTCATCATTGACATCCACAACTTGCTTATAACACTTATCGGGCATTCTGAAGATGATCTGGATTAGGCAAAACGCACATCATTGATGAATAAATGAACAGTAATTTCAACACAGCAGCCAAGAGTATTTTCTCCTCCTCACTGCCACGCGGGGTAGCCAAGCGGTCTTGGGCGCCTTGCCACGGTTCACGTGGCTCTGTCAGTCGGAGGTTCGAGACCTCCCTCGGGCATGGGTGTGTGTGTTGTCCTTAGTATAAGTTATTTTAAGTTACATTAAGTAGTGTGCAAGCCTAGGGAGCGATGACCTCAGCAGCTTGGTCCCGTAGGAACTTACCACAAATATCCAAAAATTTTCTCCTCATTGTTTATACTGGTTGTGTATCACCACTCCATGGGGTGGTAAACCTTTAACGATAGTCTTTGTCAAAGTTTCTCTGAAAAACGTGAAGTCGTGGTTTGTGTAATAAAAGCTCTCAAGATGTTTCAGAGCTCGTATTTCCTTGCATTGTTTATAATATTACATGAATTTAATTGTAGTATCCAGTGTTGTATACTGATAACTCATTTATCCAAATCATAAGTGGTATTAACTCAGCTTTAGCATTATGCTTGCGTTATCCGTCAGCACTGTCACATCTTCCTCCTTTAATTGCTAGCGTTGCTGCCTCTGGATCACGAGGTCCCGGGTTCGATTCCCGGTCGGGTTGGGGATTTTCTCTGCCTGGGGACTGAAAAACTGGACTGTATAAAAATTGGAACTTTGTACAGGCGCTGATGACCGCGCAGTTGAGTGCCCTACAAACCAGACATCACCAACATCTTCCTCCTTACCATCAATAAATTTGTTCATGTTAATCACCACGGCTGTCCGCGAAGGCATCTTCCTAGGTATGTTTATTTTGTGACGGCGTTCGTAGCAACAAACACCGTCACACTTTTAGTAGCGGGCCGACCGGTCCGCTGGAACAGTGAACAAAAATATGAAAACACAAACACTCGGATTGAATGAAAGTCGGTACTTATCTTTAATACGAAGATACAGAAACACAGTGGTGAACATTGTCTCTACAGAAATCTGTCTAGTTCGAATCGGGGCAGCTAGGTCAGCGTCGGCTGACGACAAATAACACTCTGCTGCGATGTATCCACACTGACTAGCAAGTACACACTGCGGTGGCGAGTCTACAACTGAGCGGCAGAATCCAGAACTGTCCTAGCGCTCGCGAATCCAGCGCTTAAGAAGCCAGAAGCCAGCGGTGGCGCGCGCAGACTTGCGGCGATTTCCTGTAACGCTGGCGCTGCTCATGCGGACGGCGTCCGTACTTTGATGCTGCCAACCTTTTGGCAGCGGGCTCGGGTGGCATGACTGGCTAGGATATAACAGTTTATCTGTTTCCTTTGCAACATTTCTAGTACTATGAACAATTTGATTAACTGAATTTCATTTACCTCATTCATATTTAGTGTATAACCATAGTATATTTTTCTGATTTTGTGTCTGATGAGTCCACTAGTTTCAGGTATGGCAATTTCAGCCTGTATCTTACATCGCTAACATCATTCTAAATTACGTAATACATAAAGACCAGACATGAAATAGCACTTTTTATGCTTCGGAAGAATTCTGCTAAATCGATTTTTCATTCTGTTCGTTGCTTTTTGTTTGAGAATGTGCAAAGGACATACATCAACTGCCTTTCCTCAAATTCTACTTATGTACGAAATAACATCTTTCATCTGTGGTTTCCTATCTGAAGTAGCCACTGAAGAATCACTTTTGTTCTACTTTCGATTTAAAAATCAAACATGATCCTCTTAGTGAGATTTACTGTAGGCCTACTTCTTCAACGCCTGCAATTCATCGTAAAGGACTATCCCACATTTATCAGAGTTTTAGGACGCTAGTGTACACACTTAATTCGTCATCACAATGCACTTTGGCGTTTAACAAATAAATAGAATGTAGTGTACGACAGTTTTATAGATATGGTCTTCCCCAGGGAAGCGTCCTGGGACCTCTGCTGTTCCTGATCTATATAAATGACCTGGGTGACAATCTGAGCAGTTCTCTTAGGTTGTTCGCAGATGATGCTGTAATTTACCGACTAGTAAGGTCATCCGAAGACCAGTATCGGTTGCAAAGAGATTTAGAAAAGATTACTGTATGGTGTGGCAGGTGGCAGTTAACGCTAAATAACGAAAAGTGTGAGGTGATCCACATGAGTTCCAAAAGAAATCCGTTGGAATTCGATTACTCGATAAATAGTACAATTCTCAAGGCTGTCAATTCAACTAAGTACCTGGGTGATAAAATTACGAACAACTTCAGTTGGAAAGACCACATAGATAATATTGTGGGAAAGGCGAGCCAAAGGTTGCGTTTCATTGGCAGGACACTTAGAAGATGCAATAAGTCCACTAAAGAGACAGCTTACACTACACTCGTTCGTCCTCTGTTAGAATATTTCTGCGCGGTGTGGGATCCTTACCAGGTGGGATTTACGGAGGACATCGAAAGGGTGCAAAAAAGGGCAGATCGTTTTGTATTACCACATAATAGGGGAGAGAGTGTGGCAGATATGATACGCGAGTTGGGATGGAAGTCATTAAATCAAAGACGTTTTTCGTCGTGGCGAGATCTATTTACGAAATTTCAGTCACCAACTTTCTCTTCCGAATGCGAAAATATTTTGTTGAGCCCAAACTACATAGGTAGGAATGATCATCAAAATAAAATAAGAGAAATCAGAGCTCGAACAGAAAGGTTTAGGTGATCGTTTTTCCCGCGCGCTGTGCGGGAGTGGAATGGTAGAGAGATAGTGTGATTGTGGTTCGATGAACCCTCTGCCAAGCACTTAAATGTGAATTGCAGAGTAATCATGTAGATGTAGGTATAAAAGTAGAATTCGCAGATTCTCCCACCAGAAAAAGAATATTGTGTACTTCCTCGGAACTGGGCGGCTTCTACAAATGGTACGACATAAACCGACCGTAGATAACGCAAATAGTATAGCTATTTGCAAAGAACCAGCTTACATGTACTCCTTCAAATTATAGCAGTAAGAAACAGCACTTTGTTCAGTCTTTTTCTGAATCTGTCATCTTACATCACCACAATATAATTCACTTACAACCAGGAAATTATAACAATAACAGAATTTCTGACAAATTTCACAGCAGCCTCTAAAGTTTTTATTCCTATCATCCTGTTTAAAATCTAATTTCGGCATACACGGTGCTTGAGCGTTTCCAATTAGTAATCTGCCCCAGGGTAAATACCTTTATCTGGAAGCTATTTCGGAAGCGGCACGCCTATTCGAATGGAGATGAAATTTTCGGCCAAATGGATGGCATGTGCGCACGCACACACAACTTTGGTAGCCAGATGGTATCCATTATCACAGGAATGCGAAACACAGGAGCCGGCCGCGCTAGGCAGCGGGACGGCGCGCAGTCGCACTCGCACTCGCCAGATTAAAGGTGCTTTAATCAACGCCGCGAAACGATTTCCTCAGATGGCGCAACGCGACAAAGCTGGAATCGAGTTTTTGTCGTTATTCTTTTCCAATTTACTTGTTTACTTTTAAGCCTCTACATCCGTCTACAAACAATAAAAATGTAACTCACTTCTGTTTTCGTTTCCATTATGCTACGGCAGATGAAATAATAACTTACCTAGTTAGCGTTCGTGGCGGCAAAATAACCAACCTTGCGCTCAAATTAATTTGTAACAAGCGGGACAGCCAACGCAGCTGTGCATCCAAACTTCGTTGAGTGCTTCTCGTTCGGACACAGAACACTTGTATCACCTAGAGGCTGCGCATTGGGGATAACACCAAATGTTTTCATTACAGTAATTCTACCATTTTGTGAGGTCTTCGTCCCAACAGCCTTAGAAAAAAGCCCGATTTTGTTCGCCAAAGTCGCCTTGTTTGGTATTTCCTTTCCCTGTCAAATAACCTTCGTCTCTCTTGTACATATTTTTCAAAGAAAATAATTCTTCCAGATTTGTAGTTTTCTGTACCTCAACCGGTAAAATAGGAACCGTTATAGAATCACTTTGTAGACCGTGCCCATGTCTGGCTATCCGTCCGTCCGACTGCTAAAACCCCTTGTTCTCAAGAAGGGGTAGAGACGTATCGAGTTGACATTAATGTCGCATACTAAGGTCTATTGTTCCGTTGCGCAGCAAAAAATTTAAGGTTTTAAGTGATTGGAATTAAAAGGTATGGTCATTTATATAACATCTTTCAAAGCTCGCAAACGCACTCATTAAAACCTTTAGGGTAATTCCTTTTACACTGAAATCACGCAATTTGTCAGGAAGCAAGGTTTAGCAGTACACGCAAAGGAGTAAATCCCAAAAGAGTTACCTTATAATTACAGCACATGAATTTGTGTGTACTTCTCTCTCTCTCTCTCTCTCTCTGTATGTGTGTGTGTGTGTGTGTGTGTGTGTGTGTGTGTGTACGTGTGTGTGTGTACGTGTGCGTGTGTGTGTCCGCTCGTGCGCGCGTGCACAATCATTTCTTATCCAACTGTTTGCCCGTAAGTCTGTTAAGACCTTGTTTTCTCAGGAGCCATTAGACCCACCAAGTTGTAACTTACGTCGCATACTAAGATTATAGTCCCTTGGTGATGTAATAAATGGAAGCTTCTAAGTCAATGCATTCAAAAGATACGGCCCTTTATGTCACATGTTTTGATAAAAACTCGCTCATTAAAAGCTATAGGGCGGTTACCGTTGACTTAGAATCATGAAATTTGGCTATAAGCAAGTTTTGATAGCGCAAGTAAAGGAAACATCAGAAAATTGTTAATTTGTAATTATATCACACGAAAAGCGTGTTTCTTTTTTTCATTTGCCATCCGACTTCAAACTTGAAAGTCTTGGAATTCCTGGGGCTGATTATGCCTAGGGTTTGACCTCTAATTTGACACAGGAAGTAAAGCCGCCTCCTCCGCTGAGATGTGAGCTGAGAGCAGTTGTGATGACTTAAAGCGAGTGGGCGACCACTAGTAAGACACCCCTGTATGAATTACGGCTTTATTCAAGTTAGGTATAGAGATGTGTCGACACTGGAGAGGACGTCTTCGATACTGGGATGATGTGGTGCGCTGCAGGGCTTAGTGAGGCATCGCCTACAAGTATGCCCGGCCGAAGGTGTGCATAACTGCTCCCACTCTCTGGAGTTAACAGGACGGCTGTAGCTGGCACAGTATGCACGCAGCAGCCCCATCCAGGCTAGCCGCTAGGACGATCAACATCTAATGTATGTTCCCTCCTTGCGCGATGATCGCCTTCGATGGCAGCCTTCTGAAACCTGTTCACAGTGCCAGGAGACTAGATTACCACCATCTCAGGCTTGAACAGGCCTAACAGGAAGTGGTGACTTAGAGGGAGAGGCAGACCAAGCAGTGTATAGGCACTAAGTTGTCTGCATATGGTCTCCATTAAAGGCTGTTGCCTGCTGCAGCTAGAGAAGAAGTCCTTGGTAGATGACTGGATACTTCATTTGATACTACAATAGTCCACACTTCCAAGTCATCTTACATCCCTCGATATGGTTCTGTACAGAAAAGTTTACCCAGCATCTGAGAATGACTTAGTACATCTAAAAGTGAAGCTGTGACTTGGAATGATATTTATCAGATTCTGCTAGCCAATACTTCTCCAGCAGTAGCAAACCCACCGCAGAAGAGACAACAGGCCATAGAAGCCAGGAGTCGCATTTGAAATGCAATGTATTCATTCGCTCTGCTCCTGTTATTTAGTGAGGAGCCCAGCCAGAGCTGTAGTATTGTCACGAGGGGTGCTGGCTAGCTTGTTCCACTTTGTCAGTTTCATGAATAAGCGCTCTTGTATTTTCAATGTGTCTTCCTACTTCCTAGTGAGTCGTCACTACAATTAAAGAATCTCTCTCCGTATGACGTCGTTTTGCTGCATTTGCAGCATCAGTTTAATGCTCCAGACTAAGGCACGGTGCAACACTCCTTCCTTTTCTGAAGAAATGGTCTCTGGATCTGTAACTGTATATGTATCTAGACAAAAATATATGAACGCAAGTTTGACAATTTGATGTAATAATACACAATGAGTACAAGCTTCCTTCTGTCCCCGACATTAATACGAGTGTAGTATATACCACCCCGTTCGTTGACTATGCCTTAAACTATAGAAAGTAAATTCATTCAGTTGTACCTCATGTTTGGTGTCCCTCCTTGTTTATCAAGCGAATTCTTATTTACTTATTTTTTAATTACTCATTATTTGTTGTTGGTAGCTCAGTACACTGGTACCTGATGAACTAGCAATACACTGAGGATAGGCGGGTTTCCGCGGGCTTTAGATTCAAGTTGCACACAGCAAAATCAGAACCAGTACCGTGCCAGAGACTGAGATACTGACTATTGTAGTATTGCTGTACTGTCTATCGTGATACAGCCGTACGTGGTGAAACATTTTCTTAGTGGTGATTCACCCTATCTGCGAAGCTGGCATCTCATTCAATGAGCGTAGGAGCCCTGGTTTCAAGGTGCCCTTTAAATAGGTCATTTTCTGGGTCAGCAACTCGTCAAATGGTATTTCGTGGCTAGACAGCTTCATTACGATTGCACTAGTAATGGTAGCTGAGAGACAGAATGTCGTATCACATCTGTCATATGTTGTACTATTAACTAATATCCCACTTCTTCTGAATTCTCACCTCGTCATTCCGTTTGGTCTCCCTGTTTGTAACAGTCTGCTACCGTTCTCTCTGGAATAAATTCAGAGGAAACTACATGGAAGCCAACTCTCTGAAAGTACGAGCATGGGGTCTGCACTTTCCTCTGGCGCCCTGCTCCTTCTACTTTACCCAAGAATAAGTGCATTTCACGCGCTCGTGTGTCAGTCTAGACCATCCTGGTTGGGCATATCATGATTCTCTCTCTCTCTCTCTCTCTCTCTCTCTCTCTCTCTCTCTCTATCTATCTATCTCTCTCTCTCTCTCTATATATATATATATCTCTCTTTCTCTCTCTCTGTCTCTGACACACACACACACACACACACACACACACACACACACACACACACACACACACACACACACACACACTCTGGCACAAGTGTAACTCACTTGTTGACATCAATGAATTGTTTCCTTTCTCCTTGGAAACTAGCAACACTTTCTGATTCTGCACTTGTACAAATTTACGCATGTTTTCCCATTTCACTGGGTATGACTGGCTTGTGAAGCACTCGTAATGCTGCGCTAACTTCTTCATCTCAGGCTATCACTTGCACCCTACAGTTGGAGGACAAGGAGAAGGTCCAAAAGCTGCTCACATTAGCGTTCGAATTCCAGGAATCGGTGACAACAGCGTCAGCATTCGCGGAATTCCCTCCCTCGTTTCCTCCAACTCCCACCGTGGCCGATTCGCCTCGTGAATGTAGCCGACATCTTCGTTTTCTCAGCGAATAGCGTTAAGGCCTTGGGTCACTGACATTTCAGCCAATGACGTGCATGTTCAGTCACCGCCCCCAACTCTCGACCAATTTTAATTTTTGCCATTCAACTGCATGGGCACGATCATTTGCGCTCAATTGACGATACGCGTGCATTGAGCAAATAAGACTTTAACAAATCTATTGGTTATAAACAGTTATCAGAAAAATGTTCTCATAGCTTTCAACAACAAGAATGGAAATGCATGATAACAAAGAAGGGTATGACTTCATACAAGATAAATATTGTTCAACGAATAATGGCAACGCAAGTGAATGCAAAGAAGATGCATTACATCAATGGGTCCGCCGAAAAATCATGTTTCATTTGCTGTAATGTTGTATACCCTTTCTAAAATATCTCTCAAATCCGCCACCACACAAGAAGAGATTGTGAACCGTAACGGAAATGCCTATCAGTGGGAATTTCGTTCACTTCTAAATATTATTACTACTGTTATTATGTGTGTATGTCATTATACTTAAGATTTTGTATACTTACAGTGTTTGCCTGAACCATCACAACCGCTGCAATAGTTCATAGCGCAAGAGGCGACACAAAACTGTTCAAAGAAACAGCCTCCTTTAATGTGGGGCAAATAAAAGTGACCCATAGAACAGAGTTCCAGGGTACAAGCAAACACAGCGGAGGAAAGGAAACACAGTACTAACCCGACTATAAAATATGTTGTAAGGGCCCATCGTTCTACTCTTGGCACTTTTGGACTCTGGTCAGCAAATTTGATATAGGCTCATCGAAGCTGGGTTGCTGTAATTGCAGTAGTATCCGAAACGCTCTTCTGCAGTTAGTGAAGATTGTGATGATTGTTACGATACACCTGACACTGAAAAGTCAGGTGACCTGGGTAGCCAGTTAGGGGCGAGACCGGACTGATCT
The DNA here is from genome assembly GCF_023898315.1 of Schistocerca nitens. NCBI lineage: Eukaryota > Metazoa > Arthropoda > Insecta > Orthoptera > Acrididae > Schistocerca > Schistocerca nitens. The sequence continues at coordinate 312,690,988 of NC_064621.1, read as the reverse complement.
CTGCTAATAACTATGTCAGACGTGAATATTGTGTAAACATGCTCCAAGATGCAGCCGGCTGTATGGGTAATTGCTCCATCCTGCTGGAAGTAATTGTAGGTCTTCTCGTCCTCTGTTAATGCTGCCACAAATGGTTTCAAAATGTTAGCAATGTAACGCTCCAAAATCAGAGTCTGATGAAAGAAGATGGGACCAATAACGCGGCGTGCAGACACTGTATACCAAACCCCAACCTTCTGTGTCGGGGAAGTTATGTGGATTCTCCGCAGCCCAGAACCTCTGATTATGTGAAACCTGGTTCATCAGACATGAAGAAAACATCCGCGTGCAAGCCATTCATTGTTATCTCAGTGAGCAGTCACTCACAAAACTGGAGGCGACGAGAAGCATCTACTGGTTTTAATACACGAACTACGGACTGCAGATATGCAGGTTCAGGTGGAGTACTGGTCGATGCGGCATCATAGACATGATATGCCGGTCCCTCGCAACAGATGTCAGGTTGATTTGATGGGATTATGAAGCATTTTCTGGTGAACTGCAGCCACAGTTTCTTATGTGTGCTCACGGTTCAGAATGCTTTTTGTCTTGTCCAAAACAGATCCGTCTGTTGCCATTTTGGGACTAAGCGTTGCATGGCACTCTTTGCTGGTGCTTTAACACCATTAAAATTCTCAGCATAGAACTGACCACTCCGTTTCCACGACTTTGTTGTCAAGTATCTCTCCACAACGAACATCCGCTGTTCCACAGTGAGTAATCGTCCCCTTTTGACTCACACTTACACAGCCCACACTACGCTCTGAACCGGTGTGGATCGTTTGACGAGCGTGCAAGTGGTGTGCACGTCACAGGCTGTGGTTATATGTATACATTCCAGTCGCATTCAGCCGTCTGCAGCACTTTTACTTGCCTCGTTCAGTACACCAGATTCTTTTGGACTGCTAGGCAATCTGAGAGAATATAGCATGACAAAGGTTGGCCATTAATGTAATTGACATTTGTAAATTCTTCTCCCATGAACCATGGACCTTGCCGTTGGTGGGGAGGCTTGCGTGCCTCAGCGATACAGATAGCCATACCGTAGGTACAACCACAACGGAGGGGTATCTGTTGAGAGGCCAGACAAACGTGTGGTTCCTGAAGAGGGGCAGCAGCCTTTTCAGTAGTTGCAAGGGCAACAGTCTGGATGATTGACTGATCTGGCCTTGTAACAATAACCAAAACGGCCTTGCTGTGCTGGTACTGCGAACGGCTGAAAGCAAGGGGAAACTACGGCCGTAATTTTTCCCGAGGGCATGCAGCTTTACTGTATGATTAAATGATGATGGCGTCCTCTTGGGTAAAATATTCCGGAGGTAAAATAGTCCCCCATTCGGATCTCCGGGCGGGGACTACTCAAGAGGATGTCGTTATCAGGAGAAAGAAAACTGGCGTTCTACGGATCGGAGCGTGGAATGTCAGGTCCCTTAATCGGGCAGGTAGGTTAGAAAATTTGAAAAGAGAAATGGATAGGTTACAGTTAGATATAGTGGGAATTAGTGAAGTTCGGTGGCAGGAGGAACAAGACTTCTGGTCAGGTGACTACAGGGTTATAAACACAAAGTCAAATAGGGGTAATGCAGGAGTAGGTTTAATAATGAATAGGAAAATAGGAACGCGGGTAAGCTACTACAAACAGCTTAGTGAACGCATTATTGTGGCCAAGATAGATACGAAGCCCACACCTACTACAGTAGTACAAGTTTATATGCCAACTAGCTCTGCAGATGACGAAGAAATTGAAGAAATGTATGATGAAATAAAAGAAATTATTCAGATAGTGAAGGGAGACGAAAATTTAATAGTCATGGGTGACTGGAATTCGAGTGTAGGGAAAGGGAGAGAAGGAAACGTAGTAGGTGAATATGGATTGGGGCTAAGAAATGAAAGAGGAAGCCGCCTGGTAGAATTTTGCACAGAGCATAACTTAATCATAGCTAATACTTGGTTTAAGAATCATGATAGAAGGTTGTATACATGGAAGAACCCTGGAGATACTAAAAGGTATCAGATAGATTATATAATGGTAAGACAGAGATTTAGGAACCAGGTTTTAAATTGTAAGACATTTCCAGGGGCAGATGTGGACTCTGACCACAATCTATTGGTTATGAACTGCAGATTGAAACTGAAGAAACTGCAAAAAGGTGGGAATTTAAGGAGATGGGACCTGGATAAACTGAAAGAACCAGAGGTTGTACAGAGTTTCAGGGAGAGCATAAGGGAACAATTGACGGGAATGGGGGAAAGAAATACAGTAGAAGAAGAATGGGTAGCTTTGAGGGATAAAGTAGTGAAGGCAGCAGAGGATCAAGTAGGTAAAAAGACGAGGGCTAGTAGAAATCCTTGGGTAACAGAAGAAATATTGAATTTAATTGATGAAAGGAGAAAATATAAAAATGCAGTAAATGAAGCAGGCAAAAAGGAATACAAACGTCTCAAAAATGAGATTGACAGGAAGTGCAAAATGGCTAAGCAGGGATGGCTAGAGGACAAATGTAAGGATGTAGAGGCTTATCTCACTAGGGGTAAGATAGATACTGCCTACAGGAAAATTAAAGAGACCTTTGGAGAGAAGAGAACCACTTGTATGAACATCAAGAGCTCAGATGGAAACCCAGTTCTAAGCAAAGAAGGGAAAGCAGAAAGGTGGAAGGAGTATATAGAGGGTCTATACAAGGGCGATGTACTTGAGGACAATATTATGGAAATGGAAGAGGATGTAGATGAAGATGAAATGGGAGATACGATACTGCGCGAAGAATTTGACAGAGCACTGAAAGACCTGAGTCGAAACAAGGCCCCCGGAGTAGACAACATTCCATTGGAACTACTGACGGCTTTGGGAGAGCAAGCCCTGACGAAACTCTACCATCTGGTAAGCAAGATGTATGAAACAGGCGAAATACCCTCAGACTTCAAGAAGAATATAATAATTCCAATTCCAAAGAAAGCAGGTGTTGACAGATGTGAGAATTACCGGACAATCAGTTTAATAAGCCACAGCTGCAAAATACTAACACGAATTCTTTACAGACGAATGGAAAAACTAGTAGAAGCCGACCTCGGGGAAGATCAGTTTGGATTCCGTAGAAATACTGGAACACGTGAGGCAATACTGACCTTACGACTTATCTTAGAAGAAAGATTAAGGAAAGGCAAACCTACGTTTCTAGCATTTGTAGACTTAGAGAAAGCTTTTGACAATGTTGACTGGAATACTCTCTTTCAAATTCTAAAGGTGGCAGGGGTAAAATACAGGGAGCGAAAGGCTATTTACAATTTGTACAGAAACCAGATGGCAGTTATAAGAGTCGAGGGGCATGAAAGGGAAGCAGTGGTTGGGAAGGGAGTAAGACAGGGTTGTAGCCTCTCCCCGATGTTATTCAATCTGTATATTGAGCAAGCAGTAAAGGAAACAAAAGAAAAATTCGGAGTAGGTATTAAAATCCATGGAGAAGAAATAAAAACTTTGAGGTTCGCCGATGACATTGTAATTCTGTCAGAGACAGCAAAGGACTTGGAAGAGCAGTTGAACGGAATGGACAGTGTCTTGAAAGGAGGGTATAAGATGAACATCAACAAAAGCAAAACGAGGATAATGGAATGTAGTCGAATTAAGTCAGGCGATGCTGAGGGAATTAGATTAGGAAATGAGACACTTAAAGTAGTAAAGGAGTTTTGCTATTTGGGGAGCAAAATAACTGATGATGGTCGAAGTAGAGAGGATATAAAATGTAGACTGGCAATGGCAAGGAAAGCGTTTCTGAAGAAGAGAAATTTGTTAACATCGAGTATAGATTTAAGTGTCAGGAAGTCTTTTCTGAAAGTATTTGTATGGAGTGTAGCCATGTATGGAAGTGAAACATGGACGATAAATAGTTTGGACAAGAAGAGAATAGAAGCTTTCGAAATGTGGTGCTACAGAAGAATGCTGAAGATTAGATGGGTAGATCACATAACTAATGAGGAGGTACTGAATAGGATTGGGGAGAAGAGGAGTTTGTGGCACAACTTGACCAGAAGAAGGGATCGGTTGGTAGGACATGTTCTGAGGCATCAAGGGATCACCAATTTAGTATTGGAGGGCAGCGTGGAGGGTAAAAATCGTAGGGGGAGACCAAGAGATGCATACACTAAGCAGATTCAGAAGGATGTAGGTTGCAGTAGGTACTGGGAGATGAAGAAGCTTGCACAGGATAGAGTAGCATGGAGAGCTGCATCAAACCAGTCTCAGGACTGAAGACCACAACAACAACATTTGTAAATTGATTGTACGAGCTGCTACTTGTGACTGTCGGCTGTATCACGATTTTGAATTCGAATGTAACTGTCAGTACTCGTTATACAATTGAAAATTTGTAAAATGACAGTAGAATGAATTAGTAAAACATCAAATCTGGAAATTGATACAACTGCCAGTAAAACTGGTTATTTGGCTGGACTCCAACTCTTGTAACTGGTACAACTGGCTATAAAACCTGTAATTTGGTATGATTCCAAACCTGCGAAATGGTAACATTGGTAGGATAATCCAAACGGGCAGGTGTACGTTTATCTTCCTTTTGCGTAAATGTGTCTATTCCTCCAGATGTGCATTTACATTAGATCATTCAAGTGCTGTGGGTTAATTATTGCGACAGAAAGACTCAACTGCAGGCATCAATTTGCACTATAGTGAGAGGCAGAGATAAAAAAATGGCGAGTTAAGACACTTTGTAACTGCAGTGGATATGATGTCATAGCATATCCCGGGAAATGCTATCGTATCTTACACGCTGTAGTGTTAAAATATCTCAACTCCCAGTTATTAACTCTGCCTCTCACTACGGAACATATAGAAACCAGCAGTTCAGTCCATCTGTAGCAATCGTTAACGCACAGCTCACGAATATTTTAATGTAAATGCACATATGCAAGGCTAGACGTGTCTACACAGCAGGTAGATACGTATTCATCTGTTTTTTGACTGAAACCTCTATGTTTTGGATTATCCCACCAATTTACTATTTTCCAGGTTTGGCATTGTATCAACTTATACCACCCTCACACGCCGACTGAAAATACGGAAGTACCTTAGAGCTGGTATACTAGGCCACAAGGTCAAGCAGTGAAAGCCATACTGAAAAATTAACAAACTTAAGGCAAAACCTTTTTTCTTTTTTTTAACATCAGCTAAGAACTACGGGAACTACCCCACTGCAGCAATTACTCTTTGTAAACACAACATACACTGTACATTGAAAATTTTACAATACAAAAAATACTAAAATATTAAGACTTTCTTCAATATGGAATTTACAGGCAATAGCCCACAGCAGCAATTACTCTTTCTTGAAAAAAATGTTTTGAAATTTCAACGACCTTCTACCCAGCAGTGGAACAGTCGGATTCAGAAAATGAACCGGTTATATGCCCTGCCCGACCATTAACAATGTACAACATACTTTGACAAGAAGCAGAATTCAGCTACGTTTACAAACGGAGCAGCCTGTGACAGTTAATGTCAAAGTAGTAACAATTTTATACCGCCATTTTCATTATTTGAAAAGGGCGTGACAACTACTACCAAACAGAAATGGTTTTTGCTAGCCCTTCCGGTGAACTTCTCCGACATCAACGCACTGAGACATTTATATTTTAACTTGAAACAAATGTTCATATGCATTGGCGTGCGCTAACACTGTGGCAGATAGTGTCAGACAAGACAGTGTCAGACCAGACACAGTTTTATACTGGCTATACAAATTAAATTTTCGGCCACTAACACAATGTGACATGCATTCTTTTACTTGCAAGAAAAATATTTACATGCACTAAAACTGTGGCAGTTGCCCACAAGCTGTTACAGTTTTGTACTGGCTGTTCAAATAAAATTTTAGACACTAAACTCTGTGACATTTAATAAACTACAATCAAGGAGACAAACCAACAAACAACCATGGAAAGCCCTCTGAACCTTGTAACCAGTCTTCTACTGGACAGTGAATGTTGTCCCAGGGTCCAACCGCATCAAATAAACTGCACTTCCCGACTGTGTCGACCACCGCCGCTTCCTCTCTGTCGCTTCACACACCAGGCACCAATCGACAGCGTGTTGTACTTCAAACGGGCGGGTCCTCCCGCTCGTCTCTCGCACACGCGACAGCTTCCACTGCCCGTCCCCAGCTAACAACCGCTCGCGCCACTGGCGAATATCTTCACCACTGCCGTTTCCTAGCAGGCGGGGGCAAACCTAGCTGATGAGCGTCGATATTTTCGACATATCGAATACCAGTTTCATAGCCAGATTTACCATTTTCCATTCCACAAAATTTCCAATGTTACCAATTACAAGATTTTGCATTCGACGAGTTTACCAATTACAGAACAAATTTGCCAGGTTCTGCATTTTGTATCCTATCAAACTGCCAATAGTGCAACCAATACTCTTAATTTTCCACCAATTTAAAAACTTGATACTGCCAACAGTTACTAGACTCTACTGCCGCAAGACGAACTATTTACACTTTGCAAACTGCAAGGCTGTGTGGTGTTATTGGTTGATGACGTTTAAAATAAATGAAAACTATTTTCTGGGACATGTTTTCATATGCATATATAGGCCCTACATTACTGGCCATTAAAATTGCAACACCAAGAAGAAATGCAGATGATAAACGGCTCTTCATTGGACAAATATATTATAATCGAACTGACATGTGATTACATTTTCACACAATTTGGGTGCATAGATCCTCAGAAATCAGTACCCAGAACAACCACCTCTGGCCGTAATAACGGCCTTGATACGCCTGGGCATTGAGTCAACCAGAGCTTGGATGACGTGTAAAGGTACAACTGCCCATGCAGCTTCAACACGATACCACAGTTCATCAAGAGTCGTGACTGGTGTAGTGTGACGAGCCAGTTGCTAGGCCACCATTGACAAGACGTTTCCAATTGGTGTGAGATCTGCAGAATGTGATGGCCCAGGCAGCACTCGAACATTTTCTGTATCCATAAAGACACGTACAGGACCTGCAACATGCGCTCGTGCATTATCCTGCTGAAATGTAGGGTTTCGCAGGGATCGAATGAAGGGTAGAGCCACGGGTCGTAACACATCTGAAAGGTAACGTCCACTGTTCAAAGTGCCGTCAATGCGAACAACAGGTGACCGAGACGTGTAACCAATGGCACCCCATTCCATCATGCCGGGTGATACGCAAGTATGGCGATGACGAATACACGCTTCCAATGTGCGTTGACCGCGATGCCGCCAAACTCGGATGCGACCATCATGATGCTGTAAACAGAACCTGGATTCACCCGACAAAAAAAAATGACGTTTTGCCATTCGTGCACCCAGGTTCGTCGTTGAGTACACCATCGCAGGCGCTCCTGTCTGCGATGCAGCGTCAAGGGTAACCGCAGCCATGGTCTTCGAGCTGATAGTCCATGCTGCTGCAAACATCGTCGAACTGTTCGTGCAGATGGTTGTTGTCTTGCAAACGTCCCCAACTGTTGACTCAGTGATCGAGACGTGGCTGCACGATCCGTTACAGCCATGCGGATAAGATGCCTGTCTTCTCAACTGCTAGTGATACGAGGCCGCTGGGATCCAGCACGGCGTTCCGTATTACGCTCCTGAACCCACCGATTCCATATTCTGCTAACAGTCATTGGATCTCGACCAACGCGAACAGCAATGTCGCGATACGATAAACCGCAATCGCGATAGGCTACAATCCGACCTTTATTACAGTCGGAAACGTGATGGTACGCATTTCTCCTCCATAAACGAGGTATCACAACAACATTTCATCAGGCAACGCCGGTCAACTGCTGTTTGTGTATGAGAAATCGGTTGGAATCTTTCCTCATGTCAGCACGTTGTAGGTGTCACCACCGGCGCCAACCTAGTGTGAATGCTCTGAAAAGCAAATCATTTGCATATCACAGCATCTTCTTACTGTCGGTTAAATCTCGAGTCTGTATCACGTCATCGTCGTGGTGTAGCAATTTTAATGGGGAGTAGTATATGTATATAGACACACACTCACACACAAACACACACACACACACGCACACACACACACACACACACACACACACACACACACACATATGCACACCTATTTTACTTACAGGGTGAGTCACATAAGACGTAACACCCCTTTTTTTCGTGAACGATTACACATATCGAAACGCGGTTTTCGGCAAATGTTAGAGCGTCGAGACACGTATTTTTTTGTTTGGAAAGACACAATGATATAGCGTTTGTTAATGTTACAACTTATCTTAGAAGAAATATTAAGGAAAGGCAAACCTACGTTTCTAGCATTTGTAGACTTAGAGAAAACTTTTGACAATGTTGACTGGAATACTCTTTTCCAAATTCTGAAGGTGGCAGGGGTAAAATACAGGGAGCGAAGGCTATTTACAATTTGTACAGAAACCAGATGGCAGTTATAAGTGTCGAGGGACATGAAAGGGAAGCAGTGGTTGGGAAGGGAGTGAGACAGGGTTGTAGCCTCTCCCCAAAGTTATTCAATCTGTATATTGAGCAAGCAGTAAAGAAAACAAAAGAAAAATTCGTAGTAGGTATTAAAATCCATGGAGAAGAAATAAAAACTTTGAGGTTCGCCGATGACATTGTAATTCTGTCAGAGACAGCAAAGGACTTGGAAGAGCAGTTGAACGGAATGGACAGTGTCTTCACAGGAGGATATGAGATGAACATCAACAAAAGCAAAACGGGATAATGGAATGTAGTCGAATTAAGTCGGGTGATGCTGAGGGAATTAGATTAGGAAATGAGACGCTTAAAGTAGTAAAGGAGTTTTGCTATTTGGGAGCAAAATAACTGATGGTGGTCGAATTAGAGAGGATATAAAATGTAGGCTGGCAATGGCAAGGAAAGCGTTTCTGAAGAAGAGAAATTTATTAACATCGAGTATAGATTTAAGTGTCAGGAAGTCGTTTCTGAAAGTATTTGTATGGAGTGTAGCCATGTATGGAAGTGAAACAAGGACGATAAATAGTTTGGACAGGAAGAGAATAGAAGCTTTCGAAATGTGGTGCTACAAAAGAATGCTGAAGATTAGATGGGTAGATCACATAACTAATGAGGAGGTATTGAATAGGATTGGCGAGAAGAGGAGTTTGTGGCACAACTTGACGAGAAGAAGGGACCGGTTGGTACGACATGTTCTGAGGCATCAAGGGATGACAAATTTAGCATTGGAGGGCAGTGTGAAGGGTAAAAATAGGGTAGCATGGAGAGCTGCATCAAACCAGTCTCAGGACTGAAGACCACAACAACAACAATGTTGATTTTGGAACCTGTCGTAAAACATTCGAGAAATGTTCTAGTATTTGAGAGCATGCTGGCCGGAATCGGCTTTAGCTATGGAAACACCGCCAACGAGTGCTCTCGTACTACGCTACGTCAGAATGTCAACACACATGCGTGTCTACTTGTCTTCACTGCAGGCCGCTCATTTCTGCTTCAGCATTAGTTACCAGCGTATGTGTATGCCGAATGAGGAGAAGTTGTATATACTACTTTCATATGGTGAATGTGAAAGAAAAGCTGTCAGCGGCGTAGGGCTATCTATCTGAATCGCCAATATCCGACGCGCCAGGCAATTGCACGAATTATCAAGACGCTAATGCGGACAGTCTGTTGGAATGTCAAAAAGAGGACAAGAAAGAAAACTGCAACTGATAGACAACACAAAGAATCTGTTCTGGCTACGACGCTAATGAATCTGCACAGTGCGGTGAGACATATTTCCAAGGAATTTTGAATCAGCAGACGAATGTCATTCGCACCCTGCACCGACAGAATTTCTATGTGTATTATCTGTCTCTACATCAGACACTCGACGACCGTGATTTAGAGCGTCGTACAGAATTTTGTTGGTTTTCCCTTAAGCAACTGAGAGATGACCCTTCGCTCTTTCCAACGAGTGCTTTTCAGCGATTAAGCGACGTTTACTAACCACGCTAGAGTAAGTTTGCATAACATGCAACCGAGCGAGGTGGTGCAGCGGTTAGCACAGTGGCTGTGTGCATTGATGAGGAAGAAAAGTCTTCTTCATTGGGATAATCTGAATGTCTGAAACAGGCAATGTTTGGAACACTTCTTTCCTCGCACCCAAAGTTAAATAAAGTTTTTTGTTTAAGATCAGTTAGATTTAAGAAGGGTCTTGGTATTTAGCTCTTCCAAGAATTTCATGTAGATGGAGTAAAAAGCGTCATACCATTACTTTTGCATGCAGGGTAGTCACTGAAAGTGATTGCAACCTTTCAGTCATTGAACTTGAAGCTGTAGCTGTTGTATGGGACTTCATGTAGTCAAGTTGTTATTTTTGTTTTTTGTTTTTTGTTTTTATGACAAAGATGTATGCCTCGAATTTTTGAGGAGTGTTAAGTTCACTTATGGTCGTTTAGGCAGGGGGCGTTGTATCTGCTAGTTCCAAACTTGCGTTTATTCCTCAAAAATATAACTTCATTGAGAATACTCTTTCAAGATCTCCTTTAGGGTTGAATCATGGGACTGAGGTTTATCTCGAAGGGAACAATTACAACGGCCTGAACATACAGAATGTTGCTTTTGATCATTTCCGTATGGCTGCAGTCGAAAGTATTGCTAAGGAACAAAATGAAGGTCCAGTATGGAAAGATTTTAAGGAAAAGTAGGCAGTTTTATTTGTGAAAAAATTGTATATCGTTAAAGAAAAGAGTGAAGATAATTTTTTTTCCTGATCAATTATTCTAAAAATTACCTTGGTACACATATTTATGCATGCTTTTGGGTAGAGAAAAGTTTTCACAAACTTTATAATCCTTGTTACCCAGTATGAGGGAACATATTCACAACGTTTTGTCCTCATTTAGCCCCTGTCAAAAGACAAACGCGCCAATACTGTCACGTCATGTATCGAGTTATAATCTCAAGACTGAGGGAACCTCTTCAAATAATTAATCACAGTTATTCCCTTTTTTTCTAGTAACTTGACTACTTTGTACCAGTCACAACTGCAACGAAAGCCACAAGTAGATCTGTTTGCCTGAGTGTTTCAGCATAATTTTCTACGCTGAGTTGGTCACTTTGTCAAAGTGTTACCAAACCATGTTCCACAATACGGAGCAGCCGTTTGGTAGCGTGCTTTGTGTGGTAGAGTGATTCAGAGAATGTTATCAGTGAGAATCTAATCCCTCTGGTCAAGTGATGAAGGGATTTGGCAAACTGCGTATTTTATATTAGCAACAGTGCTATAGATCATGGGATTCATATTTACATTTGTTTGAGGAAATGATCGGTGAGTTGCCAAATGATTCAACATCCTTACATCCTTTGCTACACACCTTACGATTAGATAAGTTAAAACGTACTGTTTCCAGATACCACTAGGTTGATGCGTCGCTATATAGCGGTTTGGCGTTCCAGTATATTGCGAAGGCTGCAGAGAGGTGCAAGAAATTGAGAGAGGCGTAACATCAGCGGAATTGTTTATAGACAGGCAGAAAGTTCTAATGATATTGCGCAAACTGTACCACAAACGACACGAGTTGACATTTAAGTTTTTCCCGTTTACGTCAGTCCTTTCGAGGTGCAACGTATGACATACTCAAGTAAAATAGAAGGCAAAATATTAACCAGAAGCGCAAAAGGAGTGCGTCATGTTCCATGAATACCTGCAATCGTATTAAGATGTGTAGAGGCGATTCACCCTCTTATCTAAAAAGTTCCAAGTATTATGAATACTTACGATTTGTTTGATGAAGGATTAAAATATCGTAAGTTTCACGATGTAAGCAGTTCCTGTTGCAGTTTTTTTGTCTTGTACGTGTCTGACGAGTGATAACCTAAGGAGAGAAGCCTCACAGGGAGATGCCAGAATAAAACTTCTTGATAATACAAAACTATCGAGATTCTACATCTACATGTACATACATACTCCGCAATCCACCATACGGTGCGTGGCGGAGGGTACCTCGTACCACAACTAGCATCTTCTCTCCTTGTTCCACTCCCAAACAGTACCAGGGAAAAATGAATGCCTATATGCCTCTGTACGAGCCTTAATCTCTCTTATCTTATCTTTGTAATCTTTCCGCGAAATACAAGCTGGTGGCAGTAAAATTTTACAGCAGTCAGCCTCAAATGCTGAAGCATTTCCGTGACACTCGCGTGATGATCAAACCTACCAGTAACAAATCTAGCAGCCAACAACTGAATTGCTTCTATGTCGTCCCTCAGTCCGATCTGATAGAGATCCCAAAAGCTCGAGCAGTACTCAAGAATAGGGTGTATTAGTGTTTTATAAGCGGTATCCTTTACAGATGAACCACATCTTCCCAAAATTCTACCAATGAACCGAAGACGACTATCCACCTTCCCCACAACTGCCATTACATGCTTGTCCCACTTGATATCACTCTGCAATGTTACGCCCAAATATTTAATCGACGTGACTGTGTCAAGCGCTACACTACTAATGGAGTATTCAAACATTACGGGATTCTTTTTCCTACTCATCTGCATTAATTTACATTTATCTATATTTAGAGTTAGCTGCCATTCTTTACACCAATCACAAATCCAATTAGTCAGACATGGGCTAGGAAACCGGGAGAGCGGCATGCTGACACTACGCTCCTCGATATCACATCCCAATCACTCCACTAGCAGAGGACGACGCGATGGCCGGTCGGTACTGAATGCCCCAAGAAGCCCATTCGACGGAGCAAAGAAGGTTACTTTCTGTATAGCCTCACAAATTCTTGTAAGCATTTAGATTGCTTGAGACATATCAAATATAGTTTGTAACATCTCTCGATGCATCGTGCATGACGCCACGTAGTGGCGCATCCATCATTGTTATTATAACGTTTGCTGAAATCTCGCCTCTATTTATATTTTTGTGACATTGCTCTTCGCCCCTGTGGATGCCGGCAATCATAACGCTGTAAAAGCGAACACGCCGTGCTACAGCTGGCCACAGTCACGTACGAAGGGCGCAGAGAAAGTTTTAAAACTGCCCTCGCTGTTCCCCGTTTTCCGGCTCGGCGGTCGCAAAATAATTGCCGCGTATTAAAACAGCACAGCGATGGAGAATCACTTTTAAATGCCGGAAGCTGGATGTCGAGGGTTGTGGGACCAACGTCCCAGCAGCTGCACAGGCAAACTCCTTTCGAAAACCAAAACAAATACTAATTCGCGGCTACAAATAAATTCCCTGCGGACAAAGTTTCGAGTAGCGCAATGCGCATTTAGATTACGGTTGGAATTGCTGGGCGGCGCCGAAACTGAGATCCTAGTGCCCGGTGCCGAACAAATGCGAATCTCGCCCGGAGCGAAACAAGCGAATGGCTCGCGGCTCGGCTGCGCGCAGACCAAGTTGGTGGCCGCTGTTTGCGGCAGTAATTCGGCCGTTTGAGCGCCGCGCCGTGTGGCCCAAGTCTCGCCGTCTGCCTTAGACGACGCGGCCGGTAATTGCTGGCTGGCTGCGCTGAATGCAAAAACTTCTCTAGCGGCGCAAAACCACTACAGAGGAAAAAAGGCGCTACCACTCAGTTTTCACCGACACTCATCCCAGTCCGCCGCTATTACCAGTCTCTAACCTTTGAGCTAAAACTTGATTCGCTGCTCATATTACGTGGAAGACCGACGGAAGTGCCCGAATTAAAAAGGGTGTAGGGCTGGCACGCAGTCTTTCTTCACTACTGTTGAACCTGTACATCGAAGAGGCATTGATGGAACTAAATTGAAGGTTCAAGTTTCTGATTAAAGTTGAGACTGAAAGGATATGGTGGTGAGATTCTCTGATGTCGCTACCGTCAATGACTAGCAGACGCAGAAAATTGAATGAAATAGGCTAATGTGCACAGGGCTTAAGCAGAAAACGTTGTTGTTGTTGTTGTGGTCTTCAGTCCTCAGACTGGTTTGATGCAGCTCTCCATGCTACTCTATCCTGTGCAAGCTTCTTCATCTCTGAGTAACTACTGCAAACTACATCCTTATGAATCTGCTTAGTGCATTCTTCTCTTGGTCTCCCTCTACGGTTTTTACCCTCCACGCTGCCCTCCAATACTAAATTGGTGAACCCTTGATGCCTCAGAATATGTCCTACCAACCGATCCCTTCTTCTGGTCAAGTTGTGCCACAAACTCCTCTTCTCCCCAATTTTATTCAATACTTCCTCATTAGTTATGTGATCTACCCATCTAATCTTCAGCATTCTTCTTTAGCACCACATTTCAAAAGCTTCTATTCTCTTCTTGTCCAAACTAGATATTGTCCATGTTTCACTTCCATACATGGCTACACTCCATACATACACTTTCAGAAACGACTTCCTGACATTTAAATCTATACTCGATGTTAACAAATTTCTCTTCTTCAGAAAAGCTTTCCTTGCCATTGCCAGTCTACATTTTATATCCTCTCTACTTCGACCGTTATCAGTTATTTTGCTCCACAAATAGCAAAAATCCTTCACTACCTTAAGCGTCACATTTCCTAATCTAATTCCCTCAGCATCACCCGACTTAATTCGACTACATTCCATTATCCCCGTTTTGCTTTTGTTGATGTTCATCTCATATCCTCCTGTGAAGACACTGTCCATTCCGTTCAACTTCTCTTCCAAGTCCTTTGCTGTCTCTCACAGAATTACAATGTCATCGGCGAACCTCAATGTTTTGATTTCTTATCCATGGATTTTAATACCTACTCCGAATTTTTCTTTTGTTTCCTCGACTGCTTGCTCGATATACAGATTGAATAACATTGGGGAGAGGCTACAACCCTGTCTCACTCCCTTATCAACCACTGCTTACCTTTCGTGCCCCTCGACTATTATAACTGCCATCTGGTTTCTGTACAAATTTTAAATAGCCTTTCGCTCCCTGTATTTTACCCCTGCCAACTTTAGAATTTGAAAGAGAGTATTCCAGTCAAAAGCAGAGAATAAACAACAGAAAAACGAATGAAATTAAGAGCGCCAGGAATAATTGGTTGCTAATTAAGTTCATAACTGATGACCACGTAGTAGCTGAGGGAGTTTTGCTGCCTTAGAAGCAAAATAACGCAGAACTTATGAAGCAAGGAGAATTTAAGGAGCAGGATAGCACAGCGGAAAAAGGCATTCTTCGCTAACAGAAGTCAACTAATAGCAAACGTAAGTCGCAAACTGAGGAAGAAATTTGTAAGCACGGTTTTGGAGAAGAGCATCACCTGAAAATGAGTCATAGACTGTGGAAAAATCATGAAAGAAGAGAATCAAAGTGTTTGAGATGCGATGCTGGAGAAAGATGTGGAAAATGAAACGGACTCCACGAGTAAAAGAACGAGGAAGTCACCACAGAAACGGTGAGTAGAGGTGTATAGATAACACTGGCCAGAATAAGGGAGGGGATGCATGGACATTTCTTAAGACTCAAACAGCGCAAAAACTACGGGGAAAGATCGAGATTAGAATATATCCAACAGTCCAACAGGTAATTTTGGATGTTGCGCCTAAGTGCTATTCTGATATGAATGGTTTGGCAGAGGCTGGAAAGATATGATGGGTGACGTGAAGGCAGTCAGAACACTGATACCTGAGAAACGTTTGCAACTAGAGAAGTGTTCCGGAAGACACAGCCCATCAACATCGTTAACCTTCCTTAGGCGATCTTGGTGAGTATACAAGCTTCATTCTTTACTCTCTACCCTCAACCCCACCACACTCCACTCACTCAGCCCCCTCCCCTGGTGTCTCAAACAGATAACATGGACTAGGCCTTCATATTATTTGCGACTTATCGTCCCAGAGTTACTCTGCGCAACTAATTTACAGGATTACATTTTCGAAAGCCCATAATTGTCTGCCAATGCGAGGCATAAGTTTGAAATTTGGCTCAAAGGTGCCCACAAACTTCCTCTGTGATGATGCAAAAGAGTGGCGTCCTGCTACGTCACCTTCGCGCTCAGTGATGTTTCAGACAGCAATGTGTCAGTAAATGCGAAAGAAAGGCTACAACTCAGAAGTTCGTGTAAGCTTTAAGTTGAGTTAGAGATGTCACATTGGTACCAAATTTCACCACAATCCTGTCCATCGCCACTGTGGACATGTCACCAAACTCTTGCCCACATTTCACTCCTTATTTTGTCGCCTCTGCGATGGAGATCAGAACCGAGACATCCATCTTTGAAATCACGCACTCGGTTTTTTTATGGGTCGTCGGGGGAAACATTTCAGACAAACCATCGCTCTGAATACACACGAAAAGTCCTTAGGGATTAGCACAGACAGCGTCAATGCAACCATCCCTTTCCTTGAGGCACTGATTCCCAGACATTTCGGAGTCAAAAACTACGGTTCGCTGTGCGATGAGCATGTGGACTACGTCCTTGACAACATACGACACTACTGCCACCCCCTGGGCTTTTCAGCACTATTCTAAGGACAACGTGGTGCTGAGACCTTACTGAACGTAATCTGACCCCTTTGGAGTGTAATACGACATCAAATTTTGATCTGGCTTGCAGGGTGGGACCACTGGGGGCCATTTGAAACCATTCGACGAAACCTAAACGTGATTCGAAGAAGCACAGGGCATTATGGTTTTTCAGTGCTTCTCGATGGTGAATGTTCATCGGAGGTGGGGGTGTCATCTGGAGTGCCCCAGGGAAGTGTGGTAGGTCCACTGTTGTTTTCTATCTACATAAATGATCTTTTCGATAGGGTGGATAGCAATGTGCGGCTGTTTGCTGATGATGCTGTGGTGTACGGGGAGGTGTCGTCGTTGAGTGACTGTAGGAGGATACAAGATGACTTGGACAGGATTTGTGATTGGTGTAAAGAATGGCAGCTAACTCTAAATATAGATAAATGTAAATTAATGCAGATGAATAGGAAAAAGAATCCCGTAATTTTTGAATACTCCATTAGTAGTGTAGCGCTTGACGCAGTCACGTCGGTTAAATATTTGGGCGTAACATTGCAGAGCGATATGAAGTGGGACAAGCATGTAATGGCTGTTGTGGGGAAGGCGGGTAGTCGTCTTCGGTTCATTGGTAGAATTTTGGGAAGGTGTGGTTCATCTGTAAAGGAGACCGCTTATAAAACACTAATACGCCCTATTCTTGAGTACTGCTCGTGCGTTTGGGATCTCTATCAGGTCGGCTTGAGGGAGGACATAGAAGCAATTCAGAGGCGGGCTGCTAAATTTTTTACTGGTAGGTTTGATCATCACGCGAGTGTTACGGAAATGCTTCAGGAACTCGGGTGGGAGTCTCTAGAGGAAAAGAGGCGTTCTTTTCGTGAATCGCTACTGAGGAAATTTAGAGAACCAGCATTTGAGGCCGACCGCAGTACAATTTTACTGCCGCCAACTTACATTTTGCGGAAAGACCACAAAGATAAGATAAGAGAGATTAGGGCTCCTACAGAGGCATATAAGCAGTCATATTTCCCTCTTTCTGTTTGGGAGTGGAACAGGGAGAGAAGATGCTAGTTGTGGTACGAGGTACCCTCCGCCACGCACCGTATGGTAGATTGCGGAGTATGTATGTAGATGTAGATGTAGATATAGATGCTTCGCGCTCTCCTGCGGCGTGGCGATTGTCTTTTGATTGAAGTTTCTGCTATATCTTCAATAGATTCCTTGTTTCATAAGTGATTTTTATTTTTCTCCTCCTTGCCTACCACATTTTTATTCTTTGAATAGATAAATTCGTTAAATAACTGAAACTTTTGTATATATCTTATTGAACTTCATTTTCTAATGAGATAGATTTATTGTGTTCTTTAATCTAATGAGCTTCTCTATTCTTAAATAAATTCTTGTGACTTAGTTATAAGACTTCCAGCTGAATTACTTATAGTTTGTTTAGTTTAGTTTACTCTGCTTCTTAGGAGCCCATAACAACTTTCAAATTAAAGGCAGTTCGGAACAGTCACATCCTGTGCAATCCCATTATGGTTAAATACAGCTATCCTCATGTCAAAGTTTCAACACCACTCTACTATACTAGCCATGTTCATGTTGGAGGTGCTATGCATTTGCCTGCTTCTGGCTAAGTAACTGATTGAGGAGAGCTCTAGTTTAAAGTGGATTTCGAACCGAGGTGAAAGTTGGTGCTTTTCGCGTTGGTGCGGCTGGTCGCGGCGGAGGTTCGAGTCCTCCATCGGGCATGGGTGTGTGTGAGTGTGTGTGAGTGTGTGTGTGTCCTTACGATAATTTAGGGTAAAGTAGTGTGTAAGCTTAGGGACTGATGACCTTAGCAGTTAAGCCCCATAAGATTTCACACACTTTTTTTCGCGTTGAAGACATGATAACAGATAGAAAAAAAATCCTGGAGATGTCAGATGTCCTGCGAAGGTCGCGGGAATGGGATGGGAATGCAAATGAGACTGCTTGCTGGCTTGCATCGTATAACTCGGGGATGATCTCCTACCCTTTCCACTGCCAGACACGTGCTCTCAACATCTGTTAAACTGCGTAAACGTCCGTCCCCAGCAGCTGAGTGCTCAGGGTTACAGAATGTCAATCTTAAGGGACCGCGTTCGATTCCCGCCTGGGTGTTGTGTTGTTCTAATCGTCATACTTTCATCCCCATCGACGCGCAAGTCGCCGATGTGGCGTCAAACCGAAACACTTGCACCCGGCGAACGGTCTACCCGACGGGAGACCTTAGTCACACATTTACATTTACGAAATACTTTCGATACTGCTGACCGACAACTGCAAATGTTAATCAGGCTACAGTACAGGAGGCTGATGTCAAATGAAGTATCGAATGCGTATATGTTAAGTTCCTTAAACTCACAAGTTTTTATTCATAACTAAAAACAGTTCACTGGTATTATCTTTCAAACAGTTACGTGCCGTTTTAGTTGTGACTGGAGCCCCCAATAGCTACACCGAACACGCTATAAATTTTAACAAAAATATTAGTGCCTCGGCTGATTCGTCTCAAACTCTTTTTACATTTTCCACATCGTATTGTGTTGTAATAATTTGCTGCTGTGTGTAATTAACACAAAAGTGGTTAGCATTGTCTTAAAGCAGAGCGCTGGAACGGGGTAAACCCTCGCGATGTCTCGTAACCGCCAGCCTCTTTAACTGACCGCCCGCTCGCTGCCGTTTTCCCCTGCCGGCCTCACCGGCCGCCGTGCACGTCCCTTTAAGCGTGACGCGCGAACAAACCTCTCTCTCCATATGACAACAAATGACTGTCGTGTCTCAGTCTGGAACCATACTGCGCTGTATTGGTTGTCTAAAATCCCCTTGGCCACTGGCATAGTTACTATAATGTTTTATAAAACATAGTAGTTTCGTTATTAGTTCCGTATGGTCATTGCCTAGCCTAACTGTGGGATTGTGTGGGTCGACATCGATGAAAACATTTTCATCGTTATCCTCAAACCGGGTAGGCCAATTAATTCGTCACCGTCGGTGAAGTTCTATTGTAAAAATTTCACAAAAAGTAGCTTAATAAAAAAATTTCTTCCTTTATTTTAAATATGTAGGGTGTTTGAAAATGGACAGGCCTATACACCTTTTAAGGCTTTGTATCATTTATTACGTTCGACTTACAGTTACAAATACACTACTGGCCATTAAATTTGCTACACCAAGAAGAAATGCAGATGATAAACGGCTCTTCATTGGACAAATATATTATAATCGAACTGACATGTGGTTACATTTTCACGCAATTTGGGCGCATAGATCCTGAGAAATCAGTACCTAGAACAACCACCTCTGGCCATAATAACGGCCTTGATACGCCTGGGCATTCAGTCAACCGGAGCTTGGATGACGTGGATGACGTGTACAGATACAGCTGCCCATGTAGCTTCAACACGATACCACAGTTCATCAAAAGTCGTGACTGGTGAAGTGTGACGAGCCAGTTGCTAGGCCACCATTGACAAGACGTTTTCAATTGGTGTGAGATCTGCAGAATGTGCTGGCCCAGGCAGCACTCGAACGTTTTCTGTATCCATAAAGACCCGTACAGGACCTGCAACATGCGGTCGTGCATTATCCTGCTGAAATTTAGGGTTCCGCAGGGATCGAATGAAGGGTAGATCCACTGGTCGTAACACATCTGAAATGTAACGTCCACTGTTCAAAGTGCCGTCAATGCGAACAAGAGGTGACCGAGACGTGTAACCAATGGCACCCCATACCATCACGCCGTGTGATACGCCCGTATGGCGATGACGAATACATGCTTCCAATTTGCGTTCACCGCGATGTTGCCAAACGCGGATGCGACCATCATGATGCTGTAAACAGAATCTGGATTCATCCGAAAAAAAATGACTTTTTGCCATTCGTGCACCCAGGTTCGTCGTTGAGTACACCATCGCAGGCGCTCCTGTCTGTGGCTCTCCGAACTGATAGTCCATGCTGTTGCAAACGTCGTCGAACTGTACGTGCAAATGGTTGTTGTCTTGTAAACGTCCCCATTTGTTGACTCAGGGATCGAGACGTGGTTGCACGATCTGTTACAGCCATGCAGATAAGATGCCTGTCATCTCGACTGCTAGTGATACGAGGCCGTTGGGATCCAGCACGGCGTTCCGTATTACCGTCTTGAACCCACCGATTCCATATTCTGCTAACAGTCATTGGATGTCGACTACCGCGAGCAGCAATGTCGCCATATGATAAACTGCAATCGAGATATGCTACAATCCAACCTTTATCAAAGTCGGAAACGTGATGGTACGCATTTCTCCTCCTCGCACGAGACATCACAGCAACGTTTGACCAGGCAAACGCCGGTCAACTGCTGTTTGTGTATGAGAAATCGGTTGGAAACTTTCCTCATGTCAGCACGTTTTAGGTGTCGCCACCTGCGGCAACCTTGTGTGAATGCTCTGAAAAGCTAATCATTTGCACATCACATCATCTTCTTCCTGTCGGTTAAATTCCGCGTCTGTAGCACGTCATCTTCCTGGTGTAGCAATTTTAATGCCCTGTAGTTAACACACCAAAAAAAAGAGCAACTGAAACAGTTTTGTTTGTGTGCCCGTGCGCGAAGGGACGGGTATGTAGCGATCAAGAGTGACTGAAGAACATGCTGAACGAGTGAGAGTCTTTTACACCTAGCCTCAAGTAATCGTTTCAGAAGGCTAGTCGTGAGTTAGCAATGCCCGTGACGTCCGTATTGTGACTTTCAAGGAGGCGCTTACAACTGCGTCCCTATCGTTTGCAGTTGTTACAAGCTCTAAAGACAACAGACTACGGTTTGGACGCCAACTTTGCAACGAAATGTTGGTGCATGACGATAAATGTTTTCCACATCGTGTCAGTTCACTGATCATCATCATCATCATCATCATCACCATCATCATCAGTGTTCTGTCTAAAGGCAGGTTTTCACATGGTAGTTCTCCAGGCTGTCCGGTCTTCTGCCATTCTCTTCAGGTCTGCATAATTTCCTTTTCCCTTTATGTTGTCTATAACCTTGTATCTCCTTCTTCCTCACAGTCTTCTCCCACAAACCAATCCTTTCAATGCATCTACTAGCAAGCACTCCCTTGTCAATGAATGTCCCAAGCAGTTCTTTTTCCTTTCTCTTACAACCTTCAGCAGACATCTTCTCTCACCAACCCTTTCCAGTAGCCTTTCAATACTCACTCTTTCCATCCAGCTTATTCTCTCCAATCTCCTCCACATTCACATCTCCAATGCTTCTAACCTTTCTTCATCCTCTCGTCTCAGTGTCCATGTTTCTGCCCCATATAGTGCCACACTCCAGACAAAACATTTGCCGAGCCTTTTCCTTAGTCCTTTATCTAATTTGGCACATAAGAGTCTCCTCTTACTGTTGAATGCCTCCTTCGCTATGGCAATTCAAGTTTTTACCTTTTCACCTCCTGGTGACATCTCAAGTCTTCAGTTATTGTGCTTCCGAGATATTTAAATTCACTTACTTGGCTAATGGTAGATTGTCCTATTTTGATATTGGACAGTCTGCGTCTTGTACTGATGACCATACTCTGTTTTTGCTGTGTTTATTTGCATCCCGTATTCCACACTAGCTTCATTCAGATCTTTGAGCATGTTATTCACTGTCCACTCACTTTCTGCCACTAATACCATGTCATCAGCAAATCTTATACATTCTATTCTCTTTCCACCAATAAATATTCCTCTTTTCCCATCTAAGATTTTCGCAATAATCTCTTCAAAGTATACGTTAAACAACAGTGGGGAAAGGCAACAACCTTGTCTAACACCTTCTCCAATGCTGCTTCCTTCTGACATTTTATTTCCAATCCTTATCCCTACTTTCTGGTGTAAATATAGATTCTGTATCAGTCATCTCTCTTTCCAATCTACTCCTTTCCTCTTCAAGATTTCCATCAGCTTGTCCCACTGAACTCCGTCAAAAGCCTTTTCTAAATCCATAAAAACAGCAAAGATTTCTCTACTCTTTTCCATATATCCTTCCCCTATAGTTCTTAGCAGGCCAATATTATCTCTTGTTCCTTTTCCTCTTCTAAATCCGAACTGCTCCTATGCAATCCCTCTATACAGCTTGCCATATAACCTTCTATTCAACATTCTCAGCAGTTCACTGATGAATCTACATTTAACCTAAGTGGAAATGTGAACACACAATTTGCTATACTGAGGGGCAGATCCCCAGGAGACCGTATAGTTGAAACGCGACTCCTCTCAATTGTATGTTTTTTGTCATATACCGGCGGAAAATAATGGTTCAAATGGCTCTGAGCACTATGGGACTTCTGAGGTCATGTCCCCTAGAACTTAGAATTACTTAAACCTAACTAACCTAAGTACATCACACACATCCATGCCCGAGGCAGGATTGGAACGCGCGGTTCCAGACCGTAGCGCCTAGAACCGCTTAGCCACTTCGGCCCGGCGGAAAGTTTATGGGCCTTGTTTTTACCAGTGAAGCAACTGAAACTAGTGTTTCTTATCTTGACAGACTATAACTATGGCTCTTTTCTCAATTGGAAGACGCTGAACCACAGTATGCGACAGCAAGACGGCACACCGCGTCAATGGCACGAGTCAGTACGCGATTGGTTAAACGGCCGCTGGATTGGCCGCAAGGGGCCGGATAACGGAGATGCTTTTGCATAACCTCCACGTTCACACGCGATTTAGCGCTATGCATTTTCTATCTTTGGGGGTTCGTAAAGTACCTTGTGTGGGTCTCCACTGTCAGCTGCTCTATCCGACTTTAGAAACAGCATTGTTGCAACAATTACTCCATACACACTTATCAAGGTTTGAAAAGAACTCACCTATCGACTTGGCGTGTGATGAATGGTACTCACATTGTACACGTATAAGAAATACTGTTTGAGGTGCTCTTTCATTTCCTGTGTATTTTATAACACTGAATGAAGCAAAAGCTATAAAGCCTTAAACACGTATTTTTATTTCGAAACACCATGTATTTTCATCCAGTTGTGTAACGTAGCTCAATACATTTTTCCCTCTCTTCACATCTCACATGGCACAACATTGTTAACATATTGTTTCCTGTTACTTTATACAACTTATCTTCAAAAAGTTACACAGTATTATGGCACGCCAGATAACTTTTTTAGGTAGCTGCACTACACTCCAAAGTGACACAGATAAGTGACACTGTTTTTTAACAAAATCACCAAGACTCTGTGAAAAATTGTCAGAACGTCCTACTAATTGTTCAGTTCCACGATAGAAATCCGATTCTTGAACATGGAGCCATTCTAGAACCTTGTAACCTTCCAGTATAAAATATAAATGATAATTTTTTTGTTAATATCTTAACTCATGAAAACTGATAAATTTTGACGTAAGCAGCGCTACGCCATGGCCCTGTGAAATCAATCTGAATTTGTCCGTGAGAAATAAATTAAAAAATTCCTATCTCATGATGGTGTCGCTGACTATATATCTGCTCGTAAATGGCACAGCTTAGTGTAATGCTGGCCTATCTACTAATACTGGACAACATTTGTCTGAGATCTGAATTATTAGAAAAACTGACTTTGCTTACTGACACAGCTGCACAGCTGGTCGACTGATTACTAAAGAACACATGACTATGATCTGAGAAAATTTCTGAAATATTTAAATTTAAATAAATGACTGTATCGGGACTGACAATGACTCGAAGCAAAATTATTCCTTTCTTTTTTTTGTTGACTGGTGACAATTATATTCTGAAAATCTTTTACATTGTTGATAAAGATCTGCAATCCATTATATTAAAAATTGAATATTACAGATCTGTGTCAACTGGTCCTCATGAATCACAAAAAAAGATTGAAACAAAATCATATTAACATCTCAGACAAGTAACTTAACTACGCGCATGCCAATAAAAATAATAAAATTTACCTGCCAATACGTGGCTGTGAACTGCACTGTACCAGCGACAGACTACAACTGCTCTGTAGCAGCGAGCGACTGCAACTGCTGCCGAGACTGCTCTGTCCTGTGATTCTATTGCAGCAAAGATATTTTCTGTCGCAGGCAGCGCGTGAGCAACAGATCGAAATTATATTTGCTCTAGCAGGGTGGTGAACCCCTTACAACCTCTGTGTCGCCGTTATCGCTGGAAAATCTGCTACTGTGTCAGACCAGTTCCTCGATTGCCGGACATTATCACGTCGATGCCCCTGCTTTCTGATCGGCATCACTCAGTCGCCAGTGGTCTTGGTTAAATTGTTGACATTTCATTGTGACTGGGCGCAACACTGCACTCGCTACACATACAGCCAGAAGTTCGCGGCGAATCTGTGTGCAATCTAGACGTTTCAGCCAAAAGAATACTGTATCGCGTGCTTCAACTTTGGAGTACGTTTCCAATCGCGGCGCAGTTTCAGTACAGATGGAGCGACGAACGATGGTGGTCGAGTTTAGGCTCGTCCTGCGCACCTACGTCACGCATTCTCCGAAAGCCAGTGAGCATTCAGTAGCATTGCGAGCGTTCTGCTGTTAATGCCGTAGCTAATATTAGCACTAAACGTGATTGTAGCGAGTTGTTTAGTGAATTGCTATTCTGTTTGTTACGAGTTGTCATCGCTTATAGTGGAGGTAAGTGATAAATTCTGCAGAAGTAGGGCAGAGACATATTTGCAGGATACACGCTTCTTCAAGAGGAAAGCTAGCGCATGCGCGACGTAGCGAAACTGTCGTTTGGAATCGTCAATAATGCAGTCCCCGTCTGTGCCTCGACATGCACCAACCTCTATCGTTCGTGGATCGGCCTATAGTACACTGTGACTGACCTTAACCGTACCGCAGCAGGACTGTGGCTGCGGCAAACCCAGATCGTATACTCTCTTCCGACAATGCGTCTCTTGCGCAGTTGTCTCAGCGTGGGGACGACAGTGTAGTTTACTCTCTGAAGTCAGTCCGTATCATTGTGATGAGCAACTTTTATCACTGTTTATTTTCGCTAAGTTGACATTATTTTCAGGAGATGTTTAGTTAAAGCCTTTAAATACTTTTCTAAAATCATGATTTGGTACAAATGGTTCAAATGGCTCTAAGAACTATGGGACTTAATTTCTGAGGTCATTAGTCGCCTAGACTTAGAACTACATAAACCTAACTAACCTAAGGACAACAGACACATCCATACCTGAGGCAGGATTCGAACCTGCGAACGTAGTCATGGTTTGGCATCATAACGGTACGTCATTTCTTTATTTAAATACTGCCAGTTTTTTGAGCGAAACTTGTTACGTTTCAGTAAGTGCAGTTTAGATGCGTACCATCAAATCAGTGCCCACTGCTCTTATCGCTACCGTAGTCCCTGTGACAGCGTGAGTGATTCTAAAGGTAGGATCTTACGATTATAAATTAGTGAGTTTTGAGATGTGAGTGCGACAGGACGTACAGTATCAACGGACTATGTTCGCTCTGGTAGAAATGTATGAGCGGTACTACAGGGTGTCGCTCCTAAGAGTCATCAGGCGAATTTTCTTTGGTGCTTCGGCAGATAATTGCAGTTTCGTTTTTGCGATCTTTACCGCAGACAAATACTGCTCCTTACATATTCCATGCAACGCTCAGTGGCAGTTTGTTTCCAACTACCAACAAATTGATTTTTAAAACGGGATTTTACGTTCACATTGCTTAGAGCAAACCCAAATTAGACTAGTGTGAATTTTGTTGCAACGATATGTACTAACAGGAAGAGCAAAACACGAAGAATAGCCAGTACTCCAACAGCGACTGAGCAGCGCTTGTGCAAGCTGATAGCAGTCTGTGCATGCCAGGGTGGTGCTCAGTCGCTGCTAGAGTGCTCGTTATTCTTCGTGCTGTACTATTCCTGTTAATACTTATCGGTAAAACAAGTATCACACTAATCTGGGACCCATCTGTCCAACGAGCACGTAAAATTATTCTTTCCCTTCTGCCTTTGTCCTGCATTGGCGCAGGATCGACATGGTTAGCTTAATGGATGGCTGGATGCCATTCTACTCGCCATCACTTTACCAAACCCCTCCCCGCCCCACCACCTTGTAGCAACAAGTATATCCCACCTGCCTGTCTGGAGTGTTATTCCTACAAGAGCAAGCAGAAGTTTTCTAAATATTTGCAAATTGTGTAACTGAGATGGGACTTGCATACTTGTCTGGTATCCGCGTAGTTAGATATGGGAAACCGTATAAAAACCACGTCCAGTCTTGCCAGCACTCCAACCCTTTCCTGCCGGCGAAATCGATTTGGTGCCCGTGGACCACCCCATCCCAGCACGAACGGCTATCCGGGCGGGTGAAAGGGCGCGAAAAAATCCGTTA
Source organism: Schistocerca nitens (assembly GCF_023898315.1). Classification (NCBI taxonomy): domain Eukaryota; kingdom Metazoa; phylum Arthropoda; class Insecta; order Orthoptera; family Acrididae; genus Schistocerca; species Schistocerca nitens. The sequence goes on along the minus strand of NC_064621.1, from coordinate 312,664,163 downwards.
AAATTTTAAAAATATTGAAAAAGTCATTTCTTTCGTAATGGAAAGGAAACCGACGTTTACCGTAGACACTGGGCAGCGCATGAAGGACATGATGAGCACTGTTTGTTTGGGGAGACTCCACTCCAAGGCGGTTCTAGGCGCTACAGTCTGGAGCCGCGCGACCGCTACGGTCGCAGTTTCGAATCCTGCTTCGGGCATGGATGTGTGTGATGTCCTTAGGTTAGTTAGGTTTAGGTAGTGCTAAGTTCTAGGGGACTGATGACCTCAGAAGTTAAGTCCCATAGTGCTCAGAGCCATTTGAACCATTTTTTGAACTCCACGACAGCTACACATCACAAAATGAGAGCAACAAATATCTACTTCAGCATCGGAGAAGATGCGCCTGACGACTCTAAGGAGAATCACCCGCTGTAAATACGAGGGTGAGTCAAATGGAATATTAAATATTTTTTTAAATATTATTTATGGTGCAGAAGTAATAGAAAGCTGTATCACTTTTCAACATAATCACCCCCACGCTCAATGCAAGTCCTCCAGCTCTTACAAATTGTATAAATTCCTTTAGAAAAAATTCTTTTGGTAGTCCGCGCAACCACTCATGCACCACGTGGCGTACCACTTCATCAGAACCGAACTTCTTTCCTCCCATTGCGTCTTTGAGTGGTCCAGATATATGGTAATCACTTGGGGCAAGGTCTGGTGAGTGTGGTGGATGAGGAAGACACTCAAAATGCAGGTCTGTGATTGTTGCAACTCTTGTACGGGCAGTTTGGGGCCTTGCATTGTCATGTTGCAAAAGGACACCTACTGACAACAACGTCGCTTTGATTTGATTGCAGGCCGCAGATGATTTTTTAGGACATCTGCGTATGATGCACTGATGACAGTGGTCCCTCTAGGCATGTAATGCTGCAAAATGACGCCTTTTTCGTCCCAAAAGAGAGTCAGCATAACCTTCCCTGCTGATGGTTCTGTTCGAAACTTCTTTGGTTTTGGTGATGAGGAATGGCGTCATTCCTTGCTCGCTCTCTTCGTTTCCGGTTGGTGGAAGTGAACACAGGTTTCGTCCCCAGTAACGATTCTTGCAAGGAAGCCATCACCTTCTCGTTCAAAGCGCCGAAGAAGATCTTCACAAGCATCAACACGTCGTTCTCTCATTTCAGGAGTCAGCTGCCATGGCACCCATCTTGCAGACACTTTGTGAAACTGGAGCACATCATGCACAATGTGGTGTGGTGACCCACGACTAATCTGTAAAAATTCTGCAATGTCATTCAGTGTCACTTGGCGGTTTTCCTTCACTATGGCTTCAACTGCTGCAATGCTCTGTGGAGTCACAACTCGTTGTGCCTGACCTGCACGAGCAGCATCTTCCACTGAAGTCACACCATTTGCGAACTTCCTACTTCATTCGTAGACTTGCTGCTTTCACAAACATGCAATCATCGTACTGAACCTTCATTCGTCGAAGAATTTCAATAGGTTTCACACCTTCACTACGCAAAAACCGAATAACAGAAACCTGTTCTTCCCTGGTGCAGGCCGCAAGTGGGGCGGCTATCTTTATACTGATACTGCGACGGTATGTGTGCATCTGCACTACGCTGCCACTTAGAGGCCATTCTGCACGCTGTTTGTGACACGCTGACCAACTTACAGGATAACGGCGCGAAATTTCGATTTGTTATTACAAATTTATGGTTTTCATTTGACTCACCCTCGTATTATTGACCTTCGAATATGTGTGTCGTGTAGATTATCACACTAGAATGGTTTCAGTGGAAGAGGAAGTGTGTCTTAAATGAGAATATTTCAGCACTGGCTGAACATTTGCATCGTTATCGTGTCGTAAAGACTACATCGACCCGCGTTACGACCGTTAAGAGCGCATTCGTCAGCAAGAACTGTGTGTTCACAATCATTGTGAACTATCATATCAGGATGAATAACACTTAATGTTTGCAAAAATAAATCTGTTAGTAAATAAGGTTAAAAAACGAGAAGTTAGGGACAGTGAGCAGGGCAGCTCACAGTTACGACTCCTTTTCCGGTCTGAACAGGATCGCAATTGTACCACAGTTTCATATGAATGCTTTCGAAGTGTATTCTTTCGGAGGTCTTGAAGACATTAATGAACTATAGGAAAGAATGTTGTTGATGGCACCACACTGCAGAGCGTGTTACAGCGGATCAGGCACGTGGACATTACACGCGGCCGGCCGGTGTCGCCGTGCTGTTCTAGGCGCTACAGTCTGGAACCGCGTGACGGCTACGGTCGCAGGTTCGAATCCTGCCTCGGGCATGGATGTGTGTGATTTCCTTAGGTTAGTTAGGTTTAAGTAGTTCTAAGTTCTATGGGACTGATGACCTCAGATGTTAAGTCCCATAGTGCTCAGGGCCATATGAACCATTTTGAACATTACAGGCACGGGCCGACAGCGATCGACATCATAGCTTGTGTTCGGATTTAGGCACAAGAGGATCATGTGGCTGAGCGTGTCGTAGATGGTCAACCACATGTACGTAACTGGTACCGGTCAGCAACGAGCATTAGAGTAGTTTATGTTCGGGTGTAACCGCACATTTTTCTGCCGGAACACTTACTGGATTGTGCCGTTGAATCTTCTTCTTCCTCAAACTCTGTCCGTCAATGCAGCGGGATTCCCCCCTTATGGCTCTGTGGCTCCAATTGGCGCGATCTTGTGCTTCATCGAGTTGTAGACCAGTCTACTGACTGGTTTGATGCGGCCCGCCACGAATTCCTTTCCTGTGCTAACCTCTTCATCTCAGAGTGGCACTTGCAACCTACGTCCTCAATTATTTGCTTGACGTAATCCAATCTCTGTCTTCCTCTACAGTTTTTGCCCTCTACAGCTCCATCTAGTACCATGGAAGTCATTCCCTCATGTCTTAGCTGATGTCCTATCATCATGTCCCTTCTCCTTATCAGTGTTTTCCACATATTCCTTTCCTCTCCGATTCTGCGTAGAACCTCCTCATTCCTTACCTTATTAGTCCACCTAATTTTCAACATTCGTCTATAGCACCACATCTCAAATGCTTCGATTCTCTTCTGTTCCGGTTTTCCCACAGTCCATGTTTCACTACCATACAATGCTGTACTCCAGACGTACATCCTCAGAAATTTCTTCCTCAAATTAAGGCCGGTATTTGATATTAGTAGACTTCTCTTGGCCAGAAATGCCTTTTTTGCCATAGCGAGTCTGCTTTTGATGTCCTCCTTTCTCCGACCGTCATTGGTTATTTTACTGCCTAGGTAGCAGAATTCCTTAACTTGACTTCGTGACCATCATCCTGAAGTTAAGTTTCTCGCTGTTCTCATTTCTACTACTTCTCATTACCTTCGTCTTTCTCCGATTTACTCTCAAACTATACTGTGTACTCATTAGACTGTTCATTCCGTTCAGCAGATCATTTAATTCTTCTTCACTTTCACTCAGGGTAGCAATGTCATCAGTGAATCGTATCATTGATATCCTTTCACCTTGTGTTTTAATTCCACTCCTGAACCTTTCTTTTATTTCCATCATTGCTTCCTCGATGTACAGATTGAAGAGTAGGCGCGAAAGGCTACAGCCTTGTCTTACACCCTTCTTAATACGAGCACTTCGTTCTTGATCGTCCACTCTTATTTTTTCGGAATCTCGAACAGCTTGCACCATTTTATATTGTCGAACGCTTTTTCCAGGTCGACAAATCCTATGAGAGTGTCTTGATTTTTCTTTAGCCTTGCTTCCATTATTAGCCGTAACGTCAGAATTGCCTCTCTCGTCCCTTTACTTTTCCTAAAGCCAAACTGATCGTCACCTAGCGCATTCTCAATTTTCTTTTCCATTCTTCTGTATATTATTCTTGTAAGCAGCTTCGATGCATGAGCTGTTAAGCTGATTGTGCGATAATTCTCGCACTTGTCGGCTCTTGCCGTCTTCGGAAATGTGTGGATGATGCTTTTCCGAAAGTCAGATGGTATGTCGCCAGACTCATATATTCTACACACTAACGTGAATAGTCGTTTTGTTGCCACTTCCCCCAATTATTTTAGAAATTCTGATGGAATGTTATCTATCCCTTCTGCCTTATTTGACCGTAAGTCCTCCAATGCTCTTTTAAATTCCGATTCTAATACTGGATCCCCTACCTCTTCTAAATCGACTCCTGTTTCTTCTTCTATCACATCAGACAAATCTTCACCCTCATAGAGGCTTTCAATGTATTCTTTCCACCTATCTGCTCTCTCCTCTGCATTTAACAGTGGAATTCCCGTTGCACTCTTAATGTTACCACCGTTGCTTTTAATGTCACCAAAGGTTGTTTTGACTTTCCTGTATGCTGAGTCTGTCCTTCCGACAATCATATCTTTTTCGATGTCTTCACAATTTTCCTGCAGCCATTTCGTCTTAGCTTCGCTGCACTTCCTATTTATTTCATTCCTCAGCGACTTGTATTTCTGTATTCCTGATTTTCCCGGAACATGTTTGTACTTCCTCCTTTCATCAATCAAGTGAAGTATTTCTTCTGTTACCCATGGTTTCTTAGCAGCTACCTTCTTTGTACCTATGTTTTCCTTCCCAACTTCTGTGATGGCCCTTTTTAGAGATGACCATTCCTCTTCAACTGTACTGCCTACTGCGCTATTCCTTATTGCTGTATATATAGCGTTAGAGAACTTCAAACGTATCTCGTCATTCCTTAGTACTTCCGTATCCCATTTCTTTGCGTATTGATTCGTCCTGACTAATGTCTTGAACTTTAGCCTACTCTTCATCACTACTATATTGTGATCTGAGTCTATATCTGCTCCTGGGTACGCCTTACAATCCAGTATCTGATTTCGGAATCTCTGTCTGACCATGGTGTAATCTAATTGAAATCTTCCCGTATCTTCCGGCCTTTTCCAAGTATACCTCCTCCTCTTGTGATTCTTGAACAGGGCATTCGCTATTACTAGTTGAAACTTGTTACAGAACTGAATTAGTCTTTCTCCTCTTTCATTCCTCGTCCCAAGCCCATATTCTCCTGTAACCTTTTCTTCTACTCCTTCCCCTACAACTACATTCCAGTTGCCCATGACTATTAGATTTTCGTCCCCCTTTACATACTGCATTACCCTTTCAATATCCTCATACACTTTCTCTATCTGTTCATCTTCAGCTTGTGACGTCGGCATGTATACCTGAACTATCGTTGTCGGTGTTGGTCTGCTGTCGATTCTGATTAGAACAAGCCGGTCACTGAACTGTTCACAGTAACACATCCTCTGCCCCACCTTCCTATTCATAACGAATCCTACACCTGTTATACCAGTTTCTGCTGCTGTTGATATTACCCGATACTCATCTGACCAAAAATCCTTGTCTTCCTTCCACTTCACTTCACTGAACCCTACTATATCTAGATTGAGCCTTTGCATTTCCCTTTTCAGATTTTCTAGTTTCCCTACCACGTTCAAGCTTCTGACATTCCACGCCCCGACTTGTAGAACGTTATCCTTTCGTTGATTATTCAATCTTTTTCTCATGGTAACCTCCCTCATGGCAGTCCCCTCCCGGAGAACCGAATGGGGGACTATTCCGGAATGTTTTGCCAATGGAGAGATCATCATGACACTTCTTCAATTACAGGCCACATGTCCTGTGGATACACGTTACGTGTCTTTAATGCAGTGGTTTCCATTGCCTTCTGCATCCTCATGTCGGTGATCATTGCTGATTCTTCCGCCTTTAGGGGCAATTTCCCACCCCTAGGACAAGAGAGTGCCCTGAACCTCTATCCGCTCCTCCGCCCTCTTTGACAAGGCCGTTGGCAGAATGAGGCTGACTTCTTATGCCGGAAAGCTTCGGCCGTCAATGCTTATTATTTATCAAAATTTAGGCAGTGGCGGGGATCGAACCCGGGACCGAAGACGTTTTGGTTATAGATCAGAGACGCTAGCCATAGACCGCGGGGGGCATAGAGGCAACAATGTTTTCACAATACGTCATTTACCATGAATTTTCAACAAAAATCGGTAATTTGATACTGTTTGACTACACGAAGCACCTATCTGTAACGGCTTTTCGTCTAGTTATTAACGAAGGGTGCCATTCCTTACTGCTGCGAATTTCTTCGTTGTTCTCAACGTAACAATGTATCAAGCCAGAAGTGCACCGATGCACTTTGGTTTTCATTACAGTCGCACAAGGCAAATGGACGGATTGCACAGCGGTATATTTTCATCTTGAGTCGTTTTGGTATCTTCTTACCAGTCAATTTCTGTCATTTAAGCCCTCCTTTCTTCAGGAATTTTTTAATTTCTGGAACAAGTCAGCTGTCGGCAGCTATTTTTGAGCGAAGGTAATTGAGGGTATTTATCTCTGGTACAACTACACTCTTTTTGGATATCCAAATTCTGGCTAGTTTAGTGTGTCTCTGTAGTGGACTGACAAGGCAGCCAGTCCACAGAGACGGGTATCCGAAAGGGCACACGTACACACACGCCGACTGGCGCGAAGTCTGGAACAGGATTCGTAATGAATGTGATAAAGAAAAGAACGTAGCTACTAGAACACTTAACTTTTATATCGTCCTTTGGTATACAGCATTCTTGATGATACAAGTGAGACTATCTTGAGATACATGCAATGGTACAAATGGTGCCTTGCTAGGTCGTAGCCATTAACTTAGCTGAAGGCTATTCTGTCTCTCGGCAAATGAGAGAAAGGCTTCGTCAGTGTAGTCGCTAGCAACGTCGTCGTACAACTGGGGCGAGTGCTAGTAAGTCTCTCGAGACCTGCCTTGTGGTGGCGCTCGGTCTGCGATCCTGACAGTGGCGACACGCAGGTCCGATATGTACTAATGGACCGCGGCCGATTTAAGCTACCACCTAGCAAGTGTGGTGTCTAGCGGTGACACCACAGTCTCACCAGGAGCTCCTATCCTGTTCTCCACCTCAGAATAGCTCTTGCAATCTACGTCCTCAATTATCCGTTGTATGTGGTCCAGCCTCTGTCTTCCGCTATTGTTTTTCCTTGCAGCTCCTTGTAGTACCATGGAAGCTATTCCCTATTGTCGTAACAGATGTCCCATCGTCCTGTCGCTTTCTCTTGTCAGTGTTTTCCAAATGTTCCTTTCCTCACTTATTCTGCAGAGAACCTCCTCTTTCTTTACCTTATCGGTCAATCTTATTTTCAACGTTCTTCTGTAGCAACACATCTCAAAGGCTTCATTTCGCTTCTGTTCCGGTTTTTCCACATTCCATGCCTCATTAGCATAAAATTCTATGGTCCAAACTTACATTCTCAGAAATTTCTTCCTCAAATTAAGTAGCAGATTTCTCTTGGCCAAGAACGGCCTTTTTGCCACTGCTAGTCTGCTTCTTATGTCCTCGTTCCGTCCGTCATGGGTTTTCTTGCTGCCTAGGTAGCAGCTACCTTTAACTTCGTGGTCCCCAATTCTGAAGTTAACTTTCTCGCTTTTCTCATTTCTGCCATTTCTTATTACTTTCGTCTTCCTTCGATTTACTCTTAACCCCTATTGTGTACTCATTACTCTTTCGATTCTATTCACCAGGTACTGTAATTCTTTTCCCTATGAGGAAAGCGATTTAATCAGCGAATCTTATCATTGACATCCTTTCATCTTTAATTTTAATCCCACTCTTGAACCTTTGTTTTATTTCCGCAATTGCTCCTTCGATGTATAGCAGTAGCGAAAGGCTATATTCCTTCCTTAACCCTTTTTAATCCGAGCACTTCCTTCTTGGTCTCACAATCTTACTGTTCCGTCTTGATTCTTCTACATATTGTATATAAGCCATCTTTCTCTGTAGCTTACCCCTATTTTTCTGCCGGCCGGAGTGGCCGTGCGGTTCTAGGCGCTACAGTCTGGAGCCGAGCGACCGCTACGGTCGCAGGTTCGAATCCTGCCTCGGGCATGGATGTGTGTGATGTCCTTAGGTTAGTTAGGTTTAATTAGTTCTAAGTTCTAGGCGACTGATGATCTCAGAAGTTAAGTCGCATAGTGCTCAAGCCATTTTGAGCCTATTTTTCTCAGAATTTCGAACATCTTACATCATTTTACATTTTAGAACATGTCTCAATTTTTCTTCCATTATCAACCACAACGTCCGAATTGCCTCACCGTTTCCAGAGCTAAACTGATCGTTGTCTAACACATCCTCAATATTCTTTTCCCTTGTTCTGAATATTATTCTTGTCATCAGCTTGGATACATGACACAAAATTTTGAAAAACACAGCCCTCAGTCGCGAATACAATTTGTGACTTAGGTTTCGGTGTCACAAGGGGCACCTTCTTCGAACAAAATTAAAACTAAATGTTACAGCATAACGTACCAAAAAATACAACAGCTACGGTCATACCTGACAGCGTCAGATAGGCAAAATTAAAATAAAATGCAACAGAAGTGCAAGCCACTAGGGGCTGCCATGTGTCCTCTGCTAAGCACACCTTCAACCACCTACAGTTCATGCGCAAAGTATTACCGCAGTGAATCTGTATTCCTTTACGGGGAGACCATCTAAATAGGTGGAAGAAATTGTGTCTATATTAAAAATTGTTTTATTCTTTAATTTTTTTTTAATTCGGGGATTATTTGTATTCACAAAAAGAAGGCTTAGTCTAGTGCTCTCCACTAGCCTACCTGCCTCGAGATGACTGGGTATCCGTGTTGACCTCACCATTTCATCATCATTCATAAAAGTGGCGAGTTTTGACTAAACATCATCATCGTCATCGTCATCATCATCATCACCCACCAGCCTATTACATAGCAAGTATTTTTATGATAAAATTTGAGCAAGAAATTATGACAAAATTCCCTCAGCATGTTAGAAGATTAATTTCATGGAATTGACGATGTTTTCATATTACATGATAGAATTAATGTTGAAAGACTCAGTTTCCCCGGGATCTAACTAATTTGAGCCAAAAGATACAGTTATTGGGCAGTGCGCTGAGAATGACTCACCGTTTTCGGAACTCCATGTGACAGTAAAAAATGGAAATACAGGCTACGATATTTTCCGAAAGCCAACCATGACACGTCTCGTTACACATAGGCAGTTATGAAACGCAATGAACTAAAAATCCGCGGCTTTCCCAGCCGTGTTAAACAGTACGTATGAAGTGAACCTTACTAGTGAAGCTCAAACTGCTGAATATGTAATTGTACAGTGTACAGCGTCAAAACGTTTACGATCCAGAATTTGCTAACACTAATAATAGAAATACGTTGAAAAATGAAACATCTTCCTTCCCATAGCGAATCAGACACAGAGATTTTAGTTCTTAGACCAGTCGAGCAGACAGAGGAACGCTCTATTTTTTGTAAAATACCATTATCTGGGGGCAGTATCCGAAAAATTTGGCAGATGGATGAGACCTAAAAACATTAGTCCAGAGTATTCACACCGAGAAGTCGACGATATTCGATGCCCCGGTTTGTTGCCCTTCAGGGCATGCCATCCTAGACTTACGTTTCAGCAAGATAATGTCAGCCCACACACGGTGAGAGTTTCTATTATTTGTCTTCGTGCTTGTCAAACTCTAACTTGGCCAGCAAGGTCGCCGGATCGCTCCCCAATAGAGAATGTCTCGAGCATTACGGGCAGTGTCCTCCACCATCTCGGGACATTGACGACGTTACGAGCAAACCAACAGAATTAGGCACCATATCCCTGAGGAGGGCATCCAACAACACTGTCAATCAATGCTAAGATGAATAACTGCTTGCATGAGAGCCAGATACGTTACTGACTTGTTCAATTAGTGAAGCTCTTTCTCTTGAGTAAATCATGTAATTTTTCTGGAACTGTAATTACTTGTTTGTCTATACATGCACTTTCCGTCTACCGATTTCTGTTCCATTCGGATAATTCCTTCAGTTTATTATTATTATTATTATTATTATCATTATTCTCTTCACGTGTATTTTTCATCACCCCCATCTCCAGTTTCTCAATTCCCGTAGTAGTTCCTACTACTTCCTGTACGCCCTTTCCTATTTCTACGTTTATCCCCCTACGAAGAACGGTCTGCGCCTCCCCTATACTCACCACGACATCATTACTCAGTCTCACCTTCTGCTGGCGCAGAGAAATCTTCGTACCACAAAAGAAAAACTTCCACCTGTCAGCCACGAGGTCTTCAATACGCTATAACTGCTCCATTTTCTACAAATGGATGTACACTCCTGGAAATGGAAAAAAGAACACATTGACACCGGTGTGTCACACCCACCATACTTGCTCCGGACACTGCGAGAGGGCTGTACAAGCAATGATCACACGCACGGCACAGCGGACACACCAGGAACCGCGGTGTTGGCCGTCGAATGGCGCTAGCTGCGCAGCATTTGTGCACCGCCGCCGTCAGTGGCAGCCAGTTTGCCGTGGCATACGGAGCTCCATCGCAGTCTTGAACACTGGTAGCATGCCGCGACAGCGTGGACGTGAACCGTATGTGCAGTTGACGGACTTTGAGCGAGGGCGTATAGTGGGCATGCGGGAGGCCGGGTGGACGTACCGCCGAATTGCTCAACACGTGGGGCGTGAGGTCTCCACAGTACATCGATGTTGTCGCCAGTGGTCGGCGGAAGGTGCACGTGCCCGTCGACCTGGGACCGGACCGCAGCGACGCACGGATGCACGCCAAGACCGTAGGATCCTACGCAGTGCCGTAGGGGACCGCACCGCCACTTCCCAGCAAATTAGGGACACTGTTGCTCCTGGGGTATCGGCGAGGACCATTCGCAACTGTCTCCATGAAGCTGGGCTACGGTCCCGCACACCGTTAGGCCGTCTTCCGCTCACGCCCCAACATCGTGCAGCCCGCCTCCAGTGGTGTTGCGACAGGCGTGAATGGAGGGACGAATGGAGACGTGTCGTCTTCAGCGATGAGAGTCGCTTCTGCCTTGGTGCCAATGATGGCCGTATGCGTGTTTGGCGCCGTGCAGGTGAGCGCCACAATCAGGACTGCATACGACCGAGGCACACAGGGCCAACACCCGGCATCATGGTGTGGGGAGCGATCTCCTACACTGGCCGTACACCACTAGTGATCGTCGAGGGGACACTGAATAGTGCACGGTACATCCAAACCGTCATAGAACCCATCGTTCTACCATTCCTAGATCGGCAAGGGAACTTGCTGTTCCAACAGGACAATGCACGTCCACATGTATCCCGTGCCACCCAACGTGCTCTAGAAGGTGTAAGTCAACTACCGTGGCCAGCAAGATCTCCGGATCTGTCCCCCATTGAGCATGTTTGGGACTGGATGAAGCGTCGTCTCACGCGGTCTGCACGTCCAGCACGAACGCTGGTCCAACTGAGGCGCCAGGTGGAAATGGCATGGCAAGCCGTTCCACAGGACTACATCCAGCATCTCTACGATCGTCTCCATGGGAGAATAGCAGCCTGCATTGCTGCGAAAGGTGGATATAGACTGTACTAGTGCCGAAATTGTGCATGCTCTGTTGCCTGTGTCTATGTGCCTGTGGTTCTGTCAGTGTGATCATGTGATGTATCTGACCCCAGGAATGTGTCAATAATGTTTCCCCTTCCTGGGACAATGAATTCACGGTGTTCTTATTTCAATTTCCAGGAGTGTATATTGTTCCATAACTTGCCAGTCTTATCTTGGGCTTTATCAGTCATATCAAAATATCACATACCTAATTGCACAACGGCTTCATACCGTCCCACCAACGTTTTTAGACCATATTCACACATTTAAAGTCTTTTCATGTTATACAATTGTTTTTATTTTAAATTACTACGTACTGAAAAACAGACATACTGTCTGTCTGCGACAGGCCGTTGTGGCCGAGCAGTTCTAGGCGCTTCATATCGGAACCGCGCTGCTGCTACGGCCGCAGGTTCGAATCCTGCCTCGGGCATGGATATGTGTGATGTCCTTAGGTTAGTTAGGTTTAATTAGTTCTAACTATAGGGGACTGATGACCTCAGATGTTATGTCCCATAGTGCTTAAAGCCATTTGAACCATTTTGTCTGTCAGCCTGTCTCAGTGATGTTAATACATCCTTATTCATTTCCAACCGAATATCCACAAAATGTGGTGTTGATGTGCAACTTTCGCTATTAGCTTACAGCTAGCTGAACAGAATTTTTTGTGTGTGTCTTCGCCTCGTACTGGGATGTAGCTAGCAGTGAGTAGGGTCATCTGACAAAGGTCGCTTGTAACAGTAGCCTAAACAGAGGTATTTTTAATAATTACGAAGCGGTCACCCACCCAGAAAAATTGCACTCATATGGGTTTCCACCGCGAGAGCTAACGATCATACAGTGAGGTGACAGGAGTCATTGGATAGCGATATGCACATATACAGATGACGATACTATCACGTACGCAAGGTATGAAGGGACAGTGCTTTCGCGGAATTGTCATTTGCACTCAAGTGATCCGTGCGAAAGTGTTTCCGATGTGATTACAGCCGCACGGTGGAAATTAACAGACTTTGAACACGGAAAGGGAGTTGAAGCTAGGGGCATGCAACATTCCATTGCGGAAGTCGTTAGGGAATTCAATATAAGCAAGAGCCACAGTGTCATGGGTATGCCGATAATACCACACTTGAAACATCACCTCTCACACGGGCATCGCAGTGGCCATACGGCCTTCTCTTAACAACCGAGAGCTGCGGTGTTGAGCAGAGCTGTCAGCGCTAACAGGCAAGCAAGACTAGGTCAAATAACTGCAGAAATCAATGTGGAACATACGACAAACCTATCTGTTAGGACAGTGCGGCGAATTTTGGCGTTAGAGGAGAATGGCATAAGAAGCCCGACGTGAGTGTCTTTGTTGACAACACGACATCTCCTGCAGCGCCTCTCCTGGGCTCATTAACACATCGGTAGGAACTTAGACGACTGAAAAATTGTGGTTTCATCAGGTGAGTCGTGATTTCAGTTGCTAAGAGGTGAAGAAGATAGGGTTCAAGTGTGGCAAACACCGCACGAAGCTATGGACCCACGTTCTGGACAAGGCACTGTGCAAACTGGTGGCGGCTGTAATAGAGTGGTCTGGGTCCCCTGCTCAGACTGAACCGATCATTGACTGGAAATCATTTACAGACATTCATAGGCTTCATGTTTCCAAACTACGATGGAATTCCTGTGGATGACAGTGCGTCATGTCGCTGGGGCACAATTGTTCAGCCGGCCGTTGTGGCCGAGCGGTTCTAGACGCTAGAATCTGGAACCGCGCGACCGCTACGGCCGCAGGTTCGAATCCTGCCTCGGGCATGGATGTGTGTGATGTCCTTATGTCAGTTAGGTTTAAGTAGTTCTAAGTTCTAGGGGACTGATGACCTCAGACGTTAAGTCCCATAGTGCTCAGAGCCATTTGGACCACAATTGTTCACGATTCGTTTGAAGAACATTCTGGACAGTTTGAGGGAGAGATCTGGCCACCCAGATCGCCCGACATGGTTCCCATCAAACATTTATGGGACGTAATCGAGAGGCCGGTGCACAAAATCCTGCACCGGCAAAACTTTCTCAACAACGGATGGCTGTAGAGGCAACGTGGCTCAGTATTTCTGCAGGGGTCTTAACACTTTCGCAATTACGGATGGCTGTAGAGGCAACGTAGCTTAGTATTTCTCCGGGGGTATTCTGCAGAATTTTTGAATGCATGTCGAGTTGCTGCCCTACGTTGGGCAAGAGGTGATCCGACACAGTATTAGGAGATACCCCATTCTTTTGTCACCTCAGTGCAAAATTCCACTCTCTCATTATCTTTTAGTGTTACTTATGTTCTCATACCTCCTGGTAACTGAACATTGAAACTGAAGAAAGACGTTAACATATCTGTCGGCACGTTTAAAAAGTTTTGATTTGAAATACGTATAAATTGTGGATCACTGGATACAATAAATCTTAACAAGTAAAACTGTTATAAAAACGAGCTCCTCGTCCATGCCATGAAGGCCCAAGGGGTGTTTACCGATCTCCGTGTCATACTCTGCCTTGAGGCGTCACGCATGTAGTCAGCACACAGCTCTCACGGCCGTTCTGCAGGCTTTCCAGACTGTGAAGCCGCTGCTGTTTGATCAAGTTGCTCTACAACTGATGTCCCGAGGCTGAGTGGAGCCTTACCAGTCCTCCCACCAAGAAAAATCCATGACAGTACCGGGAATCGATCCTGGTTCCTCCTCTTGGCGACCGTCTACGCTGACCTTTTTTTTTTTTTTCATGTCATTTTGTTCTTAACTGTTCGTTGTATTTGTTCGGGGTGGACTCCCTATGATACTTATTCAAGTTCATCGTTGATCCATTAACTAAGTTTTTTTTATTACAGATGGCAGCTAACCCTCTGACCGAACACGCTGAGCTAACGTGCCAGGAAACCTCTCACAGCTACGAAGACGGATGAAACTGTTATGCTTCACAGAAATATTACTCGAATGCCGCTGTCTTTTTGGGAAGACATCCTGTCGGAAAAATCAAAGAATGTATACAATTTAAGTATTAACTATAACTATGTTAACGGCATCTCACTAACCAGAAGAGTGGTAGGATTTTCTGGTGTGTCATTAAATACGGACGATTTTGACAGGACGCAGAAGTACATCCACGTACTCGTACTTTTTATAGTAGATTTGCTTTTAAGAAACGACATCGTGTTCTTTTTAGATCCGGTTGCCAAACTGTTACACCTGTTTCATTTTATGATTATTAAAATGAACTAAATGAAAACAAATTGCCAAATCAGTACCTCGTTTTGTTATTTCAAATAATTAATATCTGCTCGTTCTGTTATTATTTCTCACAATTTAATAAACTTCACATTAATTAGTGTTCGGCATATTTTATCAACAACACATTTTATAAAACAGGTAACGTTATTTACACGCTTATTTGACTTAGTTTTAATTTTGGAATTGTAAGCAATTTCTATATAAAAATTTGAATAAAAATGCAGCAAATTAATAAATGAACGAATGGCGAATTTAATTGCCATCCTGAACCTGTCTATGCTGTAGGAACGTTTGCGATATTCGTTGCATTATGGAATGAAGCAAATGTAAAGGAAGTACTCTGCATTATCTGAGACTCAACCCGATTCCCTCCTACGCCGAAGTTGCTAAGGTTCGCCGACTTCTTTTATATCATCACCCTGCATGAATTTAGTGTCTAAATCGTAGCGAAAAGCTGTGTAATCTGTAAACCTTGAGATATGCACATTTACGGTAATCTTAATACATATCCTTTATGTACCAACAAAGATTAGCAGAAAAACTTGACGCTGTTGAAGAAACTTCTGCAGACAAGGTGTATGAATCAGTTAAAAAAGTCATCCATAAGGTAGCTTACAAATCACTGGAAGAAAAAGAAATCCAAAAGAGTAAAATAGAAAATTTGATGTATGGTGCTACGACACAGTGCAAAAGAATGTATTAAGTAGCAAGAAAGTTATATAAATGTTAAACTGAAAATCACACAATGATTGGCGGGAATAAAGAGACAAAAAAAAAGGATACTCTGAGAACAGTGTTTAAGGCTGAAAACAGATATTGGTAGAAAATTGGCAAAGAGATAGAAAAAATCATGCAGAATACACGAGATGTAGCCTGTAAAGTAATTTATTAAAGCAGCATCGTCGAAAATTTTTGAGATACTGCCAACGATTTTCCACAAATGCTTTAGAGGCGACGAAGCTTTAAAGAGGTGGAAGGAGACGACGATTACGTCAGAATTTAGGAAGAGAAACAGGACAGATTGGGCAAATTATTTGCCTGTTAGTATAATGCCATCCATGGGAAGAATCTACGGTCGAGGACAGGAGGAAGAATAATTGGATCTGAAAAGCAAAATGGATTCATGTCTGGTCGCTTCTTCATTGATGGAATATTTATCTTCAAAAACCTAGTTCAGGAAAGGACAGCAAGTGGTCACCATGTCTTTATTGTCCCCCAAAACGCTTATAGTACAGTTCCGGAAAGAAGTTCTGGACCAATATAATCGAGAAAGGTGTATTGTCCGTCTCGGTCAATGCTGTCAGATTTTTCTAAAAGATTTTATGGGAATGGAAAAATGAGAAACCTCATATCACAGGAGTCTTAGGTGACAAATAATCTACAATAGGGATGCACACTCATATTTACATTGTTTAAGATCTACTTAGATGAGGAGTTGACATCCTGGAAAAGAAAATATGTGGTTCAAATGGCTCTGAGCACTTTCGGACTTAACTGCTGAGGTCATCAGTCCCCTAGACCTTATAACTACTTAAACCTAACTAACCTAAGGAAGTCACACACATCCACGCCCGACGCAGGATTCGAACCTGCGACCGTAGCGGTCGCGTGGTTCCAGACTGTAGCCCTTAGAACCCCTCGGCGACCCCGGCCGCCAAGAAAATATACGTAGCTATCTTGTTCACCTTATTTTTTGTTGATGACCAAATGATTCCCGCAGAGAACGATGAAGATGCTAATTATATGCTTCACAAATTACAAGAAGTATACGAAAAATTGGGGACTTGCTATAAACACATCTAAAACATATTACCTGAAAGTGGGTTAAAATACTGTTTATGACAGAGAAGTGGGCCCTTATATTGTTAAAGGGATTCGTAACTTTAAATTCTTAGGAGTGGCTCTGACGTCAAATGGCAGAAGTAAGGATGATGTAAACAATACTCGTAAAACTGGCCAGGACAACTGAACTATAAAACTACAGAATGTGTCCTATGGAACAACAACGGGCAGAACAAAACACATCATGCATTCCATTGTTGCAAGCACCACGATCTATGGCGTAGAGTTTTGGAAATTAACTCAATGGAAAGAGGACCGCCTGTTGGCTATCAAGATGGATTTTGGAGACGGAGTTGAGGGTTTTCCATGCTTCATCGTGTTAGAAATGACAAAACCAAAGACATCATGAACGGCGGAAGGACAATTAGACTGTATAGCAAAGAAGCACATACTCTGGTGTGTTCGCTTACAAGGTGTTCCAGAAACATGGCGGCCAAAACAGATAGGGGAATGAACTCCGGATCGAAGATGAAAGCGTATCAGACCTTCGAGATGCTAGGAAGATAGCGTCACAGAAGCAAAGAGGCAGAGGGACTTTAATCAAGGAGGCTGGAACGAGTATAAACGGAGGAATCTGGGACAAGAAGAGCGTTGGCAGCCGTAAAAAACTCTCTGATACGTAAGGGCGGTTATAGTTAAATTTTAGCTACTTGAGCCAGCGTAGAGGGAAAACTAGTTATCTCACGGGTAGCCAGATATACAGGAATGTCAGACTGTGCGCTGCAGGATTTGTGTCACCAGTGTTTGCGTAATGTCTTGCCGTTAGGTACAGGTTCGAAGCCGTGGGTTTGAAACACATGCGTCGGTGAGCACGACAGCTGCATGCAGTCAATGTGGGTCTGGACAAGGTTTGCGGGGTTTTATTCATAAGGCTGTTCTTTCAAAACAACAACAGTGCTTCGCGAGTATCGACGCATTGAGGGAATACTTCCTTTTCCACACTGGGACTGTAAAACATGATTCTGAAGGTGAAATTAGTTCCAACTGGCGTTTTGGAAATCGCTCTTGCAAGAGGCCGACGACCAACTCTGCGACAAATTCTGAAGAAGTTACTCTTACCGCGGCTGAGAATGCTGCACGCTATGTGCGATCTCAAAACAGTGTGCGAGCTATGTGAGGACAGCTGAACATTCCATGGTCTATTCTAAAAGTTCTGCGAACAATCTTTAATGAGGTTCCACACTGTCGTGAATGCAGATCGTCGTCGCACTGAGCAACGTTTGTAACCTGGAACGCAAACACCGTAATCAGTTAACAAAAGTTCAGTGGTTTATTCATTACTTCTCTTCCGCATGCCCTTACAAATGTTTTCATAACGTTCATTGTTCTACAGTCACTCGTTTTTCGTGGGGGCCCTCTCAAATAGCAAAAGTTTTATTATAACCAACACGTATATATTAATGGGTGTTGCTGGAAGTTGCAATTGTGGCTGAAACTTGAAACTAGGCAACGATGTTATTTCAACAAGAAATTATTTACAATTTACACGAATGTAAAGCTAGATAGTTACAAAAAGAATCTCAAATACTACCTTATCTTACAAAACGAAGTACATAACAAATGATGACGTAGAAGGAATAAAATCTTCGTCTGAACCAGGCATGGACAACCTTTGGTGACCCACGGATGCCAACATGCCATACCTATCGTACAAACTATGCCTCAAAACACGCGGTTTTGAGATTACATTCTTTTTATTCTCACATGGAAAGAGTAAAATTGATATCACCGAGAAGAAATCGAAAAACTGTGAAATACGGCGGCATCGAGTAAACGTGATATGGTGGATGCTATGAATTTTGCAAAGAGCCAATAGGAGTGACTTGTAAGCGGTGCCCCTACCGAGCGGAAATGAAAAAGCTGTTTTACGGCATTCGTACTTTTCATCTAAAATCAAAAAACTTCCCAGCCAATATTGGCTACCGTACACCTTATCTGTAGCATAGTCCAGGTAATCAGCACTAGATTCGGAGATTTTTTGTTTTCAATCAAAAATTACGATTGCCGTAAAACTGTGTCCTCATATCTGCATTTGGGGGCAGTACCACGAAAGCAACGTCCCTTAAGCACAAGTTCAAGTAACCGTTTCAGTGACAGTGTTCATGGATAATATATTTTGACTCAGTGCTAAGCTTTCCTACATGCCATCGGAATAAATTATACCTCAATCCTTTCCAAGAGAACATGAGATTTATCATACAAAGAAAGTCTCAAAACTGCACACAAGAACATAGAATGGCAAAATATGTGATATGTACCATGCTCTTCGCTTTCTCTCCCACGAATTTCTTCCACAGACTAGACTGAAACTAAACGCGAGTCGAATAGTTGCCCATACATGTTTCAGACAGTATTTTTCACATGTTTATTTTCTAGCTGATTGCACGGATAACCTATTTTCTTATCACCACTATCAGTTTGTTTCATTTCCTGGATCCGTCTGTAGTACTGTATCTCAAACGCTTCGATTTTCTTCTTCTGGTCTTTCCACAGTCTATGGCACATTTCTATATAATTCTATGAACCAAAGGCACATTCTCAGAAATCTCCATCTTATATTACGGACTATGTTTGATAGTGACAGAACTTTTTTAATAAGAAATGCCCTCTTTGTAAGTGTATGACTGCGGTTTCCTAGTCTGTTTTGCTTTGTCAGTCATACTTTTGCTTTCGAGGTAGTAGAATTCCTTCATTTCGTCTCCTACATGATCCCCAATTTCGCTACATTTATCGCTAACCTGATCTGTCTCTCCCTCACTACCTTCATCTTTCTTTGCTTGACACTCAGTCCATAATCTGTCCTCACCATACTGCATATTTCATTCGATAACTACTGCTACTCTGCCATGCTTTAATGAGGATAGCAGTGTAAACAGCGAGTCTTCTAATTGGTAACATTTACGGCTGAATTTTATTTCGCATTCTCATACTTACTTTTGCTGCAGTCTTTATTTCTTCGATGTACATGTTGAGCAGTATTTGAAGAAGCCTGCTTCCCTGCATTATACTCGTTTTAATCCGAGCACCGATCTCTTGTTCTTCTATTCCTAATCTTCCATCTTAGTTCTTGTATCTACTCTATACCACCAATTTCCTCTATAGCTTACGACCATTTCTCTGAAAATTAGAAACATCTTCCACTGTTTAACGATGCAGAAGGCTTTTTGGGTGGAGGGTATACTGTTATTCCTCACTCCGGCGTCCATTATCAAGTACATTGCCAGATTTCCTCTTGTTGCCTTTACTTTTTCAACTTCCAGACCCTTAATTTTTTTATTCTTCTGTATACTGTTCTTTTCGGCAACTTCGACGAATGAGCTGAAAAGCTGCGCCAATCATCAATAGAAAGCGCAGCCAAGTTGCTAATGACTTATTGAGCAGCACCATGAAAAATACTCCACAAATTCTGTAGGAATTTCATGTAGCAGTTCCCTAAACCTTCTCAACAATGTTTCACGAAAAGGACGCCTTCTTCTCTCCAAAGATTCCCATCTGAGTTCATGAATCGTTTTCGTCATATTCACATGTTAATCAAAGCTAATGGTGTCATAGCTAGGTCTCTGAGTTGCTTCTATGTCTTCCTTTAATCCGATTCGGTAGGGTTCGCAAACAATCCATAATTGATCGCCGAGGTGTTCAGTATGTGGTATCCTGAATAGAACAGCTACACTTTCCCAGATATCTCTCAATAAATTGGACTATTCGCCTTCCTTACAAGCGACCTTAAGTTCTCGTTCCGTTTCAGGTTGCTTTGCCATGTTACACCTAGATAATTAGTGTAAGCGACAGCGACAAACAGCTCACTATTAATTCTGTATTCGAAAGTTACTGGATTGCTTTTTACTACCTATCTGCATTAACTTTCTTTTTTTTTCTCATTTAGAGCAAACTGCGATTCGCCACACCAAATAGAAATACTGTCCGTATCATCTTGCATCCTTCTACAGTCACCCAATAACGACATTTTTCTGTACACTACAGAGTTATCAGGAAACACTCATCCAACCAGTCAAGTGGTTAATGTACGATGTCGGATCAAAAGTATCCGGGCACCTCTTAATGGATATTAATACGGGCTACAACCTTCGCCTTTATGACGACTTTAACTCTGCTAGGGACATTTTAAATGAGCTGTCTGAATTTTTTTAGTGAAATGGCAGGTCATTCTTCCTAAAGAACTGAAACTAGTGAAGGTATCGATGGACACTGTAGCGAAGTCCCCTTTGTAACTCATCTAAAGTATGTTCCACTGGAATCCATTTAGGGAATGTTACTTACATTATGTGATCAAAAGTATCCGAACACCTGGCTGAAAATGACTTACAAGTTCGTGGCTGCCTCCATCGGTAATGCTGGAATTCAACATGGTGTTGGCCCACCCTTAGCCTTGATAACAGCTTCTACTCCCGCACGCATACGTTCAATCAGGCGCTGGAAGTTTTCTTGGGGAATGGCAGCCCATTATTCAGGAAGTGCTGCACTGAGGAGAGTTATCGATGTCGGTCGGTGAGGCTTGGCACGAAGTCGGCGTTCCAAACCATTCCAAAGGTGTTCTACGGGATTCAGGTCAGGACTCTGTTCCGGCCAGTCCCTTACAGGGATTTTATTGTCGTGTAACCACTTCGCCACAGGCCGTGCATTATGAACAGGTGCTCGATCGTGTTGAAAGAAGCAATCGCCATCCCCGAATGCTGTTCAACGGTGGGAAGCAAGAAGGTGCTTCAGACATCATTGTAGACCTGTGCTGTGATAGTGCCACGCAAAACAACAAAGGGTGCAAGCCCCGTCCATGAAAACACGACCACACCATAACACCACCGCCTCCGAATTTTACTGTTGGCACTACACAAGCAGGCAGATGTCCATCGGGCATTCGCCGTACCCACACCCTGCCATCGAATCGCCACATTGTGTGCTGTGATTCGTCACTCCACACAACTTTTTTTCACTTTTCATTCGTCCAATGTTTACGCTCCTTACGCCAAGCGAGGAGTCGTTTGGCATTTACCGGCCGCTCGATAATGAAATCCGCGTTTTCTCACCTCCCGCCTAACTGTCATAGTACTTGTAGTGGATCCTGATACAGTTCGGAATTCTTGTCTGATTTTCTGGATAGATGTCTGCCTACTATACATTACGACTCTCGAACGCCGGCGGTCTCTGTCAGTCAACAGACGAGGTCGGCCTGTATGCTTTTGTGCTGTCCTGGTGGTGGCTTCTTTATGCTATGAGGAACATTCACGTTGGCACTAATGGGTCCAGTGTAACTTTCGAACGAGGCCATGGCGACCAAGGACAGTCGTACACTGGTTACAGACCACATACATCCCTTCATGAAGATCGTGATTCCTGACGGCAGTGGCATTTTTCAGCAAGATATTGCGCCGTGTCACAAGGCCACTAGTGTGATGGAGTGGTTCGGGTAACACAGTGGTGAGTCACCCCCCACCCCCCTTGTCCAAAGATCTGAACCCGATCGAACACATCTGGATGTAACTGAACCTGACGTCACAGCTCATCTCTCCCTCCCCGTAATTTACTGGAATTAGATGGTTTGTGTATGCAGATGTGATGCCAGTTCCCTCCTGCGACCTACCAAGACCCCATTGCTTTCATGCCACGATGCGTCGTCGATGTCACGCGTGCTAAAGGTTTCCATACCTGCTATTAGGTAGATGGTCATAATGTTCTGGATAGTCAGTGAATACGTATGCTCGGAGTTCGTCCTGTGCCAACGTGTATGTGCGGTAGTCAAATGATGGTATCTTTGTATGCCAAAATTTAAAACTTCAGGGTAGTCTATCTCGACACCAGAGAGGACTGCAACTGACTAAACAGACGTCTATGACCTACTTAGCGATTTTATGTAGCTTCAAATATTTTTCATATTCTCGTAAGATCTTTCGCTAAGATGTAACAGTAGAAATTTCATGCTACCCGCGTTGATTTACTTTCTCATTCAGGAATTTCTACTAATTTTTTCCTGTCGACATTTCTTTTTTGAGCCAAGTAGTCCCAGAATCTCTGTCCTTTCTGCGATTTCGAAACATTTTTTTTAAGAAACCAAAGTGGATATTTTTCGTCCTTAATCCACTTAGCCGGCTCATACTGCTACCGATAGAGATTTGTAATCAGCTTAAACTTTGCCCTTAACTCATCCTCGTGCAATATATTGAAACTTAAATATGTCCATCCATTGTGAAAGCGCTATTAAAAGGTGAACAGTAAACAATGTCTTTCAAATTATTATTTTTTTAAACAAGTCATATGCCGCTGGCGAGGAGCAAAGATAGTCAGTGCTCGGGTTCTCGTACGCTAGAGAGCGCTAGACTCTTTGGCTCCCAATTGGAAGTATGTTTGTATGCTTCACTTTGGAAGTATAGCTGACAGACCAATCAGGTTTCAGTGCGCGGGAGTTAAGAGGAAGCGTGCAAATGTAGAATGAAGGGAAAAGACATTCTGTTTGCTGCGCGGGATTAGCCGAGCCGTCTGGGGCGCTGCAGTCATGGACTGTGCGCTGATCCCGTCGGAGGTTCGAGTCTTCGGTCGGGCATGGGTGTATGTGTTTGTCCTTAGGATAATTTAGGTTAACTAGTGTGTAAACTTTAGGGACTGATGACCTTAGCAGTTAAGTCCCATTAGATTTCACACACATTTCAAAAAAATGTCTGTCCATAAGCTTACACACTACTTAACCTAAATTATCCTAAGAACAAACACACACACCCATGCCCGAGGGAGGACTCGAACCTCCGCCGGCACACACATTTGAAATTTTTGTCATTTTTTGTTTTTGACTTTCTGTTTTCTGTATTCTCTTCTTCTGTAAGTGACTCTGAGCTGTCTCGTTTTGCAGTCGTTGGAACTGCATGCATCACGAGGACGCTGCGTTTGCATTCTTGTGTTAACATCTGCCTGCCTTCTGATAGTTATCAGTTAATCTGGATTAATTACAGTTCTTTGAATAATTCCTTGATAACATCAGTTTGAGATTTGTTTTTAAAAATAGCGTATTTCTGTCGTTTTCAACCACTTCGTGTCTGCTGATGTCTAAAAATTATGTTCAACGAAAACTTGTGTGTTGTTTACATTATCGTGGCTTTTTACGCCCGCCTGCAGCCTAGACGTTAGCTGCACAACTCATCGAAATAAAATACTTTACTAATTATTGGTTCAAATGGCTCTGAGCACTATGGGACTTAACATCTGAGGTCATCAGTCCCCTAGAACTTAGAACTACTTAAACCTAAATAACCTAATGACAGCACACACATCCATGCCCTAGGCAGGATTCGAACCTGCGGCCGTAGCGGTCGCGCGGTTCCAGACTGCAGCGCCTAGAGCCACTCGGCCACATCGGCCGGCTACTAATTATTGCTTTATTGCAGTTTAAGTGTGCAGTAGTCATCTTTTGTTTACTTTAAATGTAGCATCATGTGTGAAAAATGTCGCTATTGTAGTTGGTCAGTTAGTAGGAGAGAAACAAGTTAGTACAGTACGTTGATGTTTCCCCTGGGTTGCCATAGTGTGTAAGCCAATAAGCATCAGATGAGGCTCTTCCACGGAACTTTAGATTACGTAGTGAGGGCAAGGAAGTCGTGGACAATGGAACAAAGACTTGTGCCCTTCAGGTACAATAAGGGATGGTCAAATGAAAACGAAACAATTGGAACAGTTTTTATTGCATCAAAAGTAATCGCCATAACTGATAACACAGGTACCCATCAGTGATGCAATACGATGAATGCCTTCATGGAAAAATGTCTGTATTTGTCTAAAGAACCACGATTGCACTCAGGAATATATTTCCTCATCTGATCAACAGCCACGAATCTCTTTTTTTTTTTTTTTTTCAAACGAGTTATATTATCACAATTACCCATGAATAAATTCAAATACAAAATCTTTGCATCAATAGTGGCCAATCTGATTGCGAAACTTTTGTGATAAAATGCAATACTGTAGAATTAGAGAAAAAATTCGCCAATAATAAAATTTCTGACATACTCATAAAAGAATTAGACATTGTGAAGACGGAATATTTCGTAGAAATTTAATAGAAGTATAGTTTGGTACTCGCCAATAAGAGCTTCAAGTCGATCAACAAGTAAAACTTTTAAAACTGTGATTTTAACAGAGGGTAGCTTTAGAGTATTACAAGTGGGATCGCCTGAAAGCTTACACTAAAAACGAGACAAATAGGATAACATGGCCAATCGACAGCACAAGTACCAACTTAACCAAAATGGATAAAGTAAAGCAAACACTAACGAAATCGTAATAAGACTTTTACTCATTTGGTCAGTTATAAAAATCTATGAACAATCAATACCTAACGACCCAGTGCCTTCAAGCACATAAAAAGAGCTTGTGAACACAAATAGGCCCAGACGGGATACGATAACATTTATGTACAATCTACTTATGATAATGTTTCTAAGTTCTGCTTCCATCATAATAAACTTCATTAGTACACTTTCCGCTCGTATAAGCTTGCTTATCGTGTAATTTAAAGAGCCTATAGATATGGGTCAAAAACCACATGAAGCAGATTTTATTAGTAACATTTTAGTAACATTTTGTAACATTTAGTGACATTTTAGTAACATTTTGTAATATTTAGTGACATTCCGATAGAGAGTCGGGTAACAGACAGTATTGAAATAAATTACTGCGTAACGCACACTAATCTATGAAACAATTTCCAGAAAAATTAAATTAATTTGTTTAATCATAACTTTAAGGGGTTTAAAAACGAAGTAGATGAGTTTCGTGGATACCTAGAAGATGTGGAATTCTCTGAGGTGATAGATGTTCCGTGGGTCTTTAAATACCACGTACCAACATGGATCGAAAAGTTAATATCAAGCATTACACACCTGCTGCATTTTCTTAGAGTTAACACAGTGAAAAGATTTTCCGACATTTCCAAAAGTTGTACACATCCAAAAATATTGATACATTTAGATGCTGTGTTGATCAGAAGCTAGAAACTGTAACAGTATATGGACCCCCCCCCCCCCCCCAGGACACCTTCCACTATTTGTGAGAAATCTAGATACGTTATTGAGCTACCAGTCAGACAAGAAGAAACATTGATTTATGGAGATTTCTGTAATTGCAGTAATTAATTCTCCAACTCGTGAACAGGAAAACAGGGCACATTACCAACATACTGAAAAATTATTGTAATATTTTAAGGAAGTTTGCCAAAACGTCTGGACAGGAATTAATACCAAGTAGATGGCGCAGTGGTTATCACAACGGACTCACATTCGGGAGGACGACGAATCAAATCAGCGTCTGCACATCCTGATTTAGGTTTTCCGTGATTTCCCTACATCGTTTCAGGCAAATACGGGGATGGTTCTTTTGAAAGGTCACGGCCGACGTCCTTGCCCATCCTTCCCTAATCCGATGGGACTCATGACCTCGCTGTATGGTCCCCTCCCCCAAATCAACAAACCAACCAGAAATTAATAATGTCGATATTAAGATTAAAACTAAACGGGACATTGTCAAATGGGAGTTCAGTGTACAAGATACAATAACAATTAAATTAAACTGTAACCTCCCCACAAAATTTAATAAATAATAAGAATATGATTCTAATTTAGTGTAACCTCCCCACAAAAATTTTTATTCACATTTAACCTCCCCACAAAATTCATTCACATTTAATGTAACCTCAAAACAGAAAAATTCCTAAACCTCTCAACAGTAATAATTATAATTATGTCATTCACATTCATGTGTAACGTCCCAACAAAAAAATAAATTCACTAACCTGGTAATAATACAATGAAATTAACCTCTCAATTAAATTGTCGCTCACTTATGACTTTTCAATAATTGACTATGAATTAAACCTGGTAAATTTTGGACGTCAGCAGTGCTGCGTCATGGCCCTGAAAGATCATTCTGAATAAAAAAGAGAAAAATTCTTACCTTAATGAAGTCGCCGGATAACGCATATATATCTGCTCTTACAATAAATTTTTCTAGCACAGCCCTGTGCAATGCTGGCCGATAGATATGTCATTTATGAAAGGGAAACAACTGATTTTTCTTTTGCATTAATCGGGATGATCATGGATTGGAGAAAATAGTAAATGCTTTAAATTGAAATGAATGGTTGTTAAAAAATTACTTTATATGAGAAAGATTATTATTAGGACATTTTTAAAACACTTACATGGGACTTCAGATAACATTACTACATATGCGCGAGGCTGCTTTTTACCTTATACAATAATACTCAGGCTCCGACATCGCTGCACCACGACCGGGCTAGCCAACACGATACACCAGACCAGACCAGAGCAGACTGCAGACTAGCAACAACTTACTGCTACAGCTACACAATTCCTACTGCAATCAACACTGCTCTCTGGTCAGAGATTCTCTTATGCCTTGCATATCGCAGATTCAGATTGCTCGGAGCACTATGGGACTTAACATCTGAGGTCATCAGTCCCCTAGAACTTAGAACTACTTAAACCTAACTAACCTAAGGACATCAGACACATCCATGCCCGAGGCAGGATTCGAACCTGCGACCGTAGCGCTCGCGCGGTTCCGGACTGAGGCGCCTAGAACCGCTCGGCCACCGCGGCCGGTGCATATCGCAGGCAGCGCATGAGCAATACATCGAAATTACTTCTGCTCGGACCTCTTACAAAATGACAGTGTTGAGTCTATCATCCACTATTTGAAAGTAGTTTTAACAATCACTTTCCAAACATAGTGGCATAAATAGGATTAAATGGTTCAGGTATATAAGCAAGACAATATATATAAAATGGCATTACACAAAACTTTAAGCATCTAGAAGTCGCGCAACACCCTTCACTGACATTAATATAATTATAAAAATTCTAAAAAGCAAAATAGCATATAGTGTTGATGGAATTTCAAACAGAATCCTGAAAAGTTGGTCCAATTTAATAAGTAATATTCGTAGTGATTTGTGCATTGCACCACTATTACAGGGAATTTTTCCAGGCAGGTTAAAATACGCAGTTGTTAAATCTCTTCATAAAAAATGAGACTGACTTAAACAGTAATCGCCAGTTTCCTTGTTGACAAGGAAAGCTGTAAATTCATGGTCCTGATGACGAATGTTTTATCAATTTACTGTTAAAATATTTGTAACCGTAGTGTCTCTGCTTTGTGTGCGATCTGATTTCGATCTCTAGATTTTGGATGGCTAGAGTTTTTCGAAGGACATCTATCAGTTAGTCTACTAAAACATGTGCATTTCATGTGTACTTCGCTATTCGAGTAGCTACTTCCTCTGTGTAATGCACCCCTGACACATCTAAGAGAATCCTACAATTCTCCATCCCGTAACGCATGTCCTGAAAACAGGAGACGCGACAATCCTAGAATCACCGGACCCTTTCGGTAAGACCCTCCACTCGGCCCGAAACCAAAGGTCCATAGTTAACTACGGGTACGGCACTACAAATAACCTTTGCAACCCGCGATGAGGCTAGCAGTCTTCACCACTTTCGCCAGCCACCTGTAGGATCTGAAGATCGCCTTAGAACCCAAGTGAGAGATCATTGGTGCCGACGTGTACCACAACTTAAAGGCGACTGCCCTCTGCATCTTTGACAACTGTGCTTCCTCTTCAAATGGTTCAAATGGCTCTGAGCACTATGGGACTCAACATCTTAGGTCATAAGTCCCCTAAAACTTAGAACTACTTAAACCTAACTAACCTAAGGACATCACACACACCCATGCCCGAGGCAGGATTCGAACCTGCGACCGTAGCAGTCCCGCGGTTCCGGACTGCAGCGCCAGAACCGCAAGACCACCGCGGCCGGCGCTTCCTCTTCATACCGGATGACTGCACTGGCAGACATACGGGAACACACTTAGTTCTTCCCAGTCCTAGGCGTTAATTCGCCAAGGGCTCTACAACGTACCAAGCATTGGAGCTCCTGATACCTAAAAGCTGAATTGATGACCAATGGCGATGGCATCGATAAGGTTCAACTTCTCCTTCTCAAGAAAAGTTTTGTTCGATATAGTCATTCCATTTAATGGTCATAATGTATCTAAGCTTCTGTTGGTTGAAGCTTCCTAGTTCGCTAACATTAAGGCGATAGAGCTTCCAGGTTTCGCAACGATAAAGCAGGGCAGAAACAACGACTCGATATTCAACAAGTACAGTCCATGTTGTCAAGACTTTTTTCAGGAAGATCCATGTGGCAGATGTCGAAAACCTAAGTGGACAACACGTATTCTATTCTCCACATGTTTTCCCGATGGGTAATTAGTTGATAGTATATTTCCTAGATAGAGGAAGCGATCTACTTGTTCCAAGCGTGCGCTGGAGACAGAGATACTGGAAGGGCAGTTCCACGAGCTGACTGTGCGACTACCTTTGTGTTTGAGTTTGGGATGTTGATACTCAAGCTAACCCTTTCATATGCACTAATAAAACTATTTACGAGTACTAACAGTTGCGGGTGAATGATGTGGAGAAGTGCTGATGCCTGCGTACTGTAACTTTTTTTACCTGGCTGAGACTTATGAACCTCCCTAAAAATGAAGCCTGGAGTGACTCAATAGTCCTCCGTTAAATCTGTATTTAAGTTCAATACCTGCTTCGTTTACAGACGATGTCTCATAAAATAAGACTGCGAGATGCAGAGTGGACAACGTTGGCGCCAGGACACATTCTTGTTTGACCCTATTAGTAACAGGGAAGTCATCAGATGTCTCATTATGATACAGCACATGCCCAGACCTACCATCATGGGAAGCCTGAATCTGCCGAAGAAAGAACTCAGGGAAGCGGTAAATCTTAGACCTCGCACATAGCTTCTCTGGACAGACAACCTAAGGGCTTTTCTAGGTCATAGCAAAGGCTTATTTTGTTCCCTGCAGTCCACCTGATTTTGTCACGCCGCAGAAGATCATATCATCTAGAGGATGGTGGGAGGGAGGGGGGGAGGAGGGTCGTTCGAAATTCGACCTGACATTCTGGAAGTACAGTCTGAGAAAAGAGTCTGGAGGCGATTAAACAAAATTCGAGAAAACATTTTACCAGTCATGGACAGCAAGGACGTTTCATGGTAATTACCACAGATGTTTTGGGCATAGTTTTTAAACAGGATGTCAGTTGTGAAGTTTTTCATGTCAGTTGATGCCTTATGGGTTTCCCACATTAGCGGAAACATACAAAAAATATTTTTTTCTAGAGGCGAGCCACCAATTTGAATGATTCCAGTGGCTTTGTGCTATCTATAACCTTGCTAAATCCATGAAATGCCTGTGGGACTGCCATCCAAGATTGTACTGGATGTTGTGTGAGATGTCAGAGGATGTCGTCAGCAGCTGTAGAATTGAGGTTTAAGAGCGAACGGAAATGCTCTTTCAAGCGATTCAAGATGTCTTGTCGACGGCTTTCAAGGTTTATGAAGAGGAACAAACAGGTTCGTGTCTTTTACTCTAGCATAAAAACTCCTCAACTTCCTAGCATGTTACAGAATTTGTAGTTCCTCGGCTTTCAGTTGTCAGCATTTGTTCTCGAATGTTCTTATTACAGTTTCATATTTCTGCTTGAGGTCATAAAAAGGTGTTTCCTGTGCCGTGTAGGATGGATCTTAAATAGGAGAAAGGTTGCAAGCTTGCTACTCTCTTTTAGAATCTGGACTTTAATAAAAATGACAAGGTACTGTTAATCAGAACACAGGGAGAAGTTGTGATCTAAATGACAATAGATTTATTCATCCTTAACATCACAAGACAACAAAAATGACTAAACAAACGTCACAAAAATATTTTTATTTGACAAACGCTTTCACTAACATGGAGTCTATGGTGTACCAAGTGATCATCTGGGGATCGACACATAACACTAACCGGTTCAAACTGGTTCAAATGGCTCTGAGCACTATGGGACAACTTCTACGGTCATCAGTCCCCTTGAACTTAGAACTACTTAAACCTAACCAACCTAAGGACATCACACACATCCATGCCCGAGGCAGGATTCGAACCTGCGACCGTAGCGGTCAAGCGGTGACATACTGTAGCGCTTTTAACCGCTTGGCCACCCCGGCCGGCTACACTAACCGGAACACTGATCACTTTATCTGACTTCATACACGTGAATTCGGGTTGTGGCACAAAAACTACACAACCATCAAACGTCTATACTCAAATATTCCAACAACAAAAAAAGGTTCGAAAGAACAGGTTGCTGAGAAACATGTATTGGAGCCCTACGCCATAGCAGCAAATACTTTACCCTCCTGCTGATCAGGACAGCACACCATGATGCGTTCAGCGACTGAAGTCATGGACGGTAGCAATCTGTTATTAATGGCACGCACCCGAAAAATGCAAGTATGCGCTCTCGCGTTCGGGTAATTCGGAATGCAGGCACTTCCCTATGAGCCTCTGAAACCCCAGTGCATTCCAGTCAGCAGGTGGACCCGTTTGCTGGTCATCCAAACCGATTTGACTCTCTCCAACGACTATGCGTGACAGAATATGTCAAATGTGTAGACGGCCGACTCAAGACAAATAAGTACACTCACGTATCACTTGTTGTGTGCGTGATGCTAGAAGTAGTACCTCTGACAGTCGAGAAGGTGACTGGCACAGGCTCTAAGTGGCACACAAGCAAAGGACACAAGTCTCACTGGTTAGGTAGAGACGTGCATTTCTTTGCTACTGAAAGGCCAGTACAAGAGAGATCTTTTCTTTCTGTCCACTTTCCTCCTCAGCTGGGCAGCAAAAGCTCATTTACATCTTAGAGGTCCCCCACTCTAGCACAAGCCAATCACGAGCTGTATCACATCATTTGAAGCTCGAAGAGCGCCCCTTGCTCTGCATACACCTATTTGGCCAATCAGAGACTTTAAAGTGAATTGGGAGAAAAAGAAAAGTGATTCAGCTTCTGTGGCTTCTTTCCCACTTATTAACGCAGTGTCTTTTGCTAACAACATGACCAGGATGGAACCACACCCCTCCATGAAAAGCTTGTTATCCCTCTTGTTGTGTCCATTTCGAAATTTTCAAATAACGGCCATAAAGTCGCTAAAAGCCTCGTGCTTTCACAAATACGTTTTGTAACACAGTCTGGATGTCTGGGCGCCAGTGGCCTGTCCCACGTAAATTCGCAGAACGCTCACAGTTGTCTCGTCGACTTCCTGCCTAACAAGGGCCCATCCTCTGCTTTATTGCCGGTCTACAATGCGCTGACCATTGCAGTGGCGACTTCTCGGCGCGGCGCTAGTCAGTCTACCTGGATGCGGATGCCGACCAACCAGCGCCAACCAACGTGTCTGCACAATGAGACCGCAGAACTCAGCCGTCCGGAAATGTTTCCACCCAGTTTCTGCAGAAAAAAACGCACTTCCCTCAGCCCACAGTCGCCGTGCGCTTTTACTGCAGTAATTTAAACTGGCACCCAATTCCTTTCACTGCAGGTGAAGCTTACTGTTATTTCTTCCCTAGAGCATGCAAGCAAGAGCATTAACTACTGCTCACCATTTCATCATGATGTATGAAATCAAACCGTAATAAAGATCATCTTCCCTAAGAACATTAAACAACATAACACCGAATCAGAAGTGAGAGATGAGTTTCTTAATAACTTCATTATTGTCATCAAACCAATCTTCTTTTTATCTAAACCAGTGTCCTCATTTTCAGAGTTTTTGGTTGTGTATTTTAAAGCAGTCTATGCGTGTTCAGTGTCTCTTGAGTTAGCTGACATTTGGCTAGTCGACCTAAAAGTGTATCTAGCAAGAGGGAGCGAAACGTTTCCTTTTTCTGCAGGCTGTTGATATTGAATTTGCTCCTGCAAGGGTTTTAGAAGGAGAAACGTGATTTACTATGTACGAGAATTCTTAGGTGGGTGATCAGCAGTTTGTGAGCAGTCCATCAATCATTCATATTTTCAGCTGTTTTTATGATTAGGAAGTCTTTGATGTTGCACTGTGGGGTGATGACACTGTCCATCAAAAGCTAGTGCTTGGAGTCTAGCGCCCAATTATAACGATAATGTCAGTACAGTTGCGTTTTGGTGATAAAATGTTCACAGAGACCCTTTAAATTACAGTTTCCAACACCTTGATTATCCATTACGTTTCTCCAAAAACCATTGTCTGTTCCCACTCTAGCAATATAGTCACCAATTATCAGAATGTATCTTTAGTAGCTGTCTTAAAGAGAATGTTGTTTAGTTGATGAAAGACCTGATTCTCTGTGTGACAGGTTTCCAGCGAGAGGAATTTGAAGCGTCATAAGTCTTTCATAGACAGCAGTGTAGGTTAGTAGTTATTCTTTCAATATTTTTGATTTCACTGCATATCCCACACGATCTCTTGGTTCTCCTGCATCCTTTTCTTTCCCGAATGTAGTGTGTCATGAACTATCCCAACTGATGTCTTGCTCACCTAATAGTCCGGATTTTCATGCAGCCAGCTCATAGTTGACGAGAGCTGTTCTTCTTTCTGGTCTGTTACCATTCAAATGCAGAAGATTCCTGCCATTACAAGTTCCAATAGTCGTAATCATGTTGCTGTTTCTTAGATTTCTTCCACAGTCTAGGAGTGGTTTTATGAGAGCGGATCCACAGAGAGCTGCAAGTGTGGCTATCGACATTTATCCCACAATTTAGAGGGACCGCCCCATTCAGGAAGGCAGCCATCCCAATTGCAGTTGCATTACTGCATCCCTGAGTAGCCACAGTTCTCAGGAAGGCGACCATCACACATCTGCTGTCGATGTGCAGACCAGAAAAAAAAGTAGTACCTCCCTCACACAGGGCTGCAATCACCATCCTTACCCATCGACACTGAACTTTCAGGAAAATGACAGGAGAAACTGCCATTTACGTCACTTTTTCTTTTTCATTTTTATTTATTTATCTTTTAAATGTAGACCTCACATTTCGTGGATGTGTGCCACTCACTCTGATTATGAAACCATTCACCACTGCACAACAAAATGAGACATGCAACTTCAGACACCAGAATTGCAATGAACTGGCAATAGCTCTGTACAGCAGCACTTTCATTGTCAGTTCGTCTTGCATGACCTTGTGTACGCGATCGTTGGATATCACGGAATTCTATCCGTCATTTTAACTTATTCTTAACGCCTGAAGAAAAAAACATTGGTGACGATCTTGCAGCTATACCAAATTTATGAAATTCTTTGGCAGTTGAGGACTGTTTCTGACATAAGCTGCAATAGATAAAAACAGGTTATTAACTATTGGTGCCGGCCGCGGTGGTCTCGCGGTTCTAGGCGCGCAGTCCGGAACCGTGCGACTGCTACGGTCGCAGGTTCGAATCCTGCCTCGGGCATGGATGTTTGTGATGTCCTTAGGTTAGTTAGGTTTAAGTAGTTCTAAGTTCTAGGGGACTAATGACCACAGCAGTTGAGTCCCATAGTGCTCAGAGCCATTTGAACCATTTTTTGAACTATTGGTGACAAAATTTACACCGTATTGGGACTCCAACCCAAATTTCCCGTTATTCGTGAGTGGTCGCCTTAATCTCTTCAGCTATCCAGACATACGTGCAGAGCCAACCTAAACTTCCATATGCCATACTGCCTACATTCCATCCCCAGACAAACTGACGACTGTAGTACTTATGTTCAATACGTTTGTCTCTTTGAAGCCCTGTGGCAGGAATCCTGTTAAAGTTGCGAGCGATGGGGTTGTAGACAGTATAACATATCGAACTTTGGGTCAGTCCTCGAAGCGTGCTCAGATAACCGAAGTTATTAAAGCGATCGGACGTAACAAGCGGCAAATCCGGGTTCGAGGCCCAGTCCAACACAAATTTTCATGTGTCACAAACAGAAAATGTCAATGGATATTCGTAGAACGCTAAAATATTTCGTAAAAAAGGCACCAAGCCTAAGGAAATTTTGAGGAGGCTCCGTGCACGCATTTTAGGGAGAATCCCTTTTGAAGACCAAAGTGTATGAATGGCAGAACGAGTAGTTGCAGAAAACGTACCACAGCAAAGCCGACCACAGACAAGCAAGACATCACATCAGACTGCATTCGTGCCGTACATTACCTTACTGCAGCATAACGGCGCATGAAACTTTCTGAAAGTTTTGCGGCAGTAGGAATAAGCTACGGAAGTGCTCAAGCCCTTATCAGTGTTGGCCGGCTGGAGTGGCCGAGCGGTTCTAGGCGCTTCAGTCTGGAACCGCGCGACCGCTACGGTCGCAGGTTCGAATCCTGCCTAGGGCATGGATGTGTGTGATGTCCTTAGGTTAGTTAGGTTAAAGTAGTTCTGAGTTCTAGGGGACTGATGACCTCAGAAGTTATGTCCCATAGTGCTCAGAGCCATTTGAACCATTTGAACCTTATCAGTGTTGATTCTTCTGTACGACTATGCAAGGCCGCACTCTGCTGCGTTAACGAGGGAAATATTGGAGGTATTATATTGGGAAACTGTGGAACATCTGCCTTACAGTCCATCCCGTGACTGTCACAAGGTTGTATCGCCTGAAGAACAACTTGGAAGACACTGGTTTGATGACAACGCAGCTGTAGGATAGTTAGCGCGCAGGTGTCTGCTCCCAACATCCCTCTTCGTTCTTTGACGATTGCATAAAAAGGTCCCAGTTTGATGGGAGAAATATCTGCTAGAGACAGAGGACTATGTAAAAAATGAGGTAGGTGTATTTATGTTTAGGCTGATGAAAAAAAGCTTACGAAAACAATTCTGGTTCATACTCGTAATCGATCCACCCTCGTATGCTGGCCAAGTGATTCGTTGTACTTGTTTCAATTTCGTTGTTTGAGATCTGTTGACGTTCTCTCGTTTATGTTCCAAGTTAGAATGTCTCAAAGATAAGAACTTATTTACAACACTCATTTGTTTAATTAATTTATGACAGGCAACTCCAGTTGCTGATATGTACATTACTTTGAGGCCACGACCGGATTCGTTCTTCACATCCAGGACATTTTCAAGTATATCTGAAACCGCCATTGCTAATATATAATGTGAAGGATATATGAATATATAACGTAATAGGAAATGAGAAACTAAGCTGAAACATGTACAGTGTAAGTGCTGAAAGAATATACATCTTACATTGTACTGTTTTGAGGTGGTCGTTGTCGTTGACTGATACTCGTACGAGAGTTTTATTTTTTTTTCAGCATTTCCATTATTGCATCGCAGGTTAGGTATGGCGATGCCAATGATGGCTTAGCAGACCAATCCTCGTATGAAACATACGGCAACATACATTACATATAATAGAAGGTGGAAGGCATAGCTAGGACAGGCGAAGTTTGCAACTCTGACGTTTTTAATTTTCATGTCTCCGACGTTCCTCCTCTAAAGTAATACAGCAGCCATAACAGTTATGCACCAGCTATTATGGTCTTCTGCTGCGGCCCACCAATTACCCCGGTCAATGTTTAGTCTCTTTGGGTTCTTATTGAACTGATCCTTGTAGCCTTCAGATGAGCATCACGGGGCTTTCCACCTGTGCTCACTTCAATGCACATAATTTTTGGAGGAAGGCTGTTCTTTCCGAACTGGTGGACATGCCCAATCTATATGGCTCTGGTGAACAATAACAGTGGCTTCTATACTACATGTCTCTGCCTTCTCGAATACATTAGTCGCTCATGCGAAGCCATCCCATTTTATGCTCATAATGTCTCTAACCTTCTTTCGGTTGAAGAGTTTCTTATGATCACGGATATAGCATTCAGACTTCGCAACCATAGAGCAGGGTAGAAACAATAACGTAAGAAGATAACGTCAAATAGAAAGAAAACAAACATCTGATGGATTTAAAAGTTATGTGCCTAATGACGTCCTGGGACAAATGGGTGTGTCATGTACAATTCGATACATTATAAGTACTAGCAGGCCTTAGCTCTGAAACGACCTATATTCCGACATGTTTGAAATTTCAAATTGCATGCTTTACCAATCAAAAGATGAAAGTAATTTTTAGATTTAATAAAAATCGGAAACAGTTGTAGCAGACGGTGCCTCCAGTTCAAGTGTTACGTTACGTCCTCCAGCGTGAGGGGAACTGTAAAGAATGCTAGCGTATCTCGAACGCAACGTAGACTGCTTACTTACAAGAACACATTTAATAATGTCTAGATGCAGCTATAAACTTGCGGAGCATCTTTTTAGGAATTTCATTCATTTGTTAATTTTTAGCCTGTTAACAGAGATTTCTTTCTCAAAGGCCAGCATCATTTCCGTCTTTTCGAAATACATTTTTAGTCGCACTTTTATTTCCACGTTTTCTAGTTAACCAACTCGGAGGTAAGTCTTTTGCACATTAATTGCTATCAGGATGTTAAGTCGACCTTTCTTTTTTGATTCTGACGTGACACTCCAATGCGTAATTTAACAATATCGGTTAGAGTCCATTCTCCCGTCGAAGTCCTGTTCGGTTTGTAAACGGTTCCGGCAAAAATTAACTCTTGATTTACAAAGGACAGCGTTCAAAAATCAATGCAACGCCATTTTTTCTTGGCCAATTTCGGTTGAAAAAATACACAATTTACTGTGGAACATCAGGGAATATTCCATCTTCAGCCCCTATGGTTTCATGAAGCTTCGATAGGTAGCTGCGCTGTACGTAGCCTTCAAGATGGCCTCTTCAGCGGTGGTAAACTCCAAGCAGAGAGCTGTCTTTGAGTATCTTTCTGCGGAAATCGAGAGCATCGCAGGTACTCATAGGCGCTTGCAGAATATCTACGGAGATCTGGCATTGGGCAAAAGCACGGTGAGTCGTTGGGTGAGGAGTCCGTCACCATCACAACAACGTCGAGCAGAGTGGTCTATCTCCCTCGTGTCGGCCGGCTGCACATAGTTGTTAGTCCTGCTTTGGAACGTGAGGGCACTCGCATTCGAGATGATTGACGACCGCAATCAAACACTTCGCTGCACAACTAGACGTCTCTGTTGGTAGTGCTGACACATTGATCCACCAGGCGGGTACCCAAAGGTGTGAGCCGCTGTGTTTCTCGCAGCCTAACGAGCATAAAGAGCAACGAAGGACCGTCTGTGAGGAATTGTTTGCTTATTACCAGGCTGTCGTAAAAATTTATATCGAGCATCATCGCGGGGACGATGAAACATGGGTTCATCACTTCGAAACGGAAATAAAACGGCAATCCGTGGAGTGTCGCCACATCACCTCTCCTCTGAAGTTCAGAACAGCACCCTCAGCTGGAATAGTCATGGCGACGGTCTTCTGGGATTCTGAAGGCGTTATTCTGCAACGATCAGTTCTAAAGTGTACCGTGCTGCCATCAGGAAAGTGAAGAAAAGGTTTCAACGTATTCGTTGGCACAAAAATGTAACGAATTTCTCCTTGTCCCTCACCCTAAAGAGCGGACCTACAGCCTTCTGACTTCAATCTGTTTGGCCCAATGAAGGATACACTCCGAGTGAAGCAGGGAAGTAGTATGTGGATGTTGAAGGGAGGGGTGGGGGGGGTGGATGTTGATGATGCAGCAGGAAGACGTTGGATCTGACGTCGACCAGTAAAGTGGTATCATGTGGGCGTATAGGCCCTGCCAGTATGGTGGCTAAGGCCGTCCCATTGAAAGAAAGATATGTAAGAAAAATAGCGATTTGTAATCTTAAGAGAAGGGAACGATATGGAATCGTGAATAAAACCAACCTGCTTTCAGGAAAAAAAAAAAATGTTGCATTCCGTATTGAGTGTTCATGAGCATGATTCTAACAGACCTAAGAGAGTTTTGCTGTACTCAAGTTTCCTAACTGTTTTCAGTAATGACTTCAAATGGATACTGTCATGAACCTTTTTTGAGACCACTGGATGAAATGATTAGGCTATTTGACGTTTCATGTTCTATATAAGGCTGATTATTTGATTAGGGAAACTTTTGAACGGTCGAAATCTTCCTCGATACTCTCCAAGTTACTGGTCAAGTTGTGAATTATTGTGTGAATACTTTTGGATAAAAATCTTTTGTCACATCAAGTAGTAATATCCCTTCGTAATTATTCAGATCCTACACATCATATTTTTTGAACAGCAGTTGAATTACCGTTGACTTCTGCTCCTCACACTTTTCCAGTTCCCCAAAGGACAACAATGCATTCGTGTAGGTTTCTAAGTGCTTGATTATTGGTATACATCAATAATTCTATAGCTAGCTGATTCTCTCCTACTGTATTC
This sequence comes from Schistocerca nitens, assembly GCF_023898315.1. Classification (NCBI taxonomy): domain Eukaryota; kingdom Metazoa; phylum Arthropoda; class Insecta; order Orthoptera; family Acrididae; genus Schistocerca; species Schistocerca nitens. Next base: position 312,625,384 of record NC_064621.1, on the reverse strand, counting down.
TACTTCTTGGGTGAGCTGTTCTCTAAACTTTGTTGTTAACTTTGTGGTCTAATTTATCCTAATGGTGTTTTGGTTTCTTACATTAAGCTCAAAGTCCAGAGATTCTGTTAAGACTTCGCAGTGAAGAACTTTTTTCTCTCAGTATCCTACCAAGATTTTGAATTTTTGTGTGCTTACAGTACTATAATAATTGTATTACGACGAAACATTAGATATTTCTTTACCTCACAATTATTTGTGACTGAATAAAGGATATCCAGGAAGACTGGTAATTATTCAGGGATGTGACAGGATCAAACATCCGAAGCAAATAAGTCTAGTAAATATTGACTCTAAAATGCATACCTTAAGAGCACTTCCCATCTTCCATACTGTGAAATAAATCTCTTCTACTTTAAGCTCTTTGCTTTCCATATTTTGGGAGTCTCACAAATAAATTAAAGACATTAACTGCCAGCGGGAACTGATTTAAATGAATAGGGTGAAGTGAGGTCCCATATTCCGAGGAGCGTAGGGAACGATGCGGAAGACCCACACCGCCGACTAGGCAAGGTCGTAGCGGAGGTGGTTTGCCACTGTCTTCCACCGACGGTAATGGGGATTAATGACGAAGATGGAAGACAACACAACAACACCTAGTCATCTCGAGGCATGGAAAATCTCTGACCCCCCGCGGGGAATCGAACCCGAGACCCTGTGCTCAGGAAGCGAGAACGCTACGGTAAAATCACGAGCTGCGGACAATAGGGAAAGTTGAAAATTTGTGCCAGACTGGGATTTGAAAGCGGATTTCCTGGTTACTAAGCGGATGTGCTAACCACTATTCAGTCCGAACACAACAGTCATCACAACTGCATGGTCTTTCCTAATACGCTTCCATTCAGACCCGAATTATCATCTTATCAATACAGCACTAATGCAGTGCCGTTTGTCCATTACCCACGTTACGCGCGACATTTCGCCGATTCCCGTAAGAGTTGGGCGTTGGTGAGGATCTGCACTGCGGGGATCATTGGCAACCCTCACCTTATTTAAAAATTAATTAACAGTTAATAAAACCGACACACTGCAGGGACGGTTTCCTTCTGGAAACGGAGGTAAAGAATTCCGATGAACATGTGTCCGGAAACGCATCGTTGTCAAGGGTAGACGGCGCTGGCGAACGAAAGTTCCTCTGATCACGTACCGTTTCTGTAGCCCACAGATGACGATTAAACAGACTGATGACGCCAGTTCTGGTAAAGGTTACTTCGTCACTAAAGGGAACGGATGACAAAAATTCTATAACTGTGATGCTCTGGTGCAAAAACCATCGATAAAATCATTCCCGTAGCGGAAGATCCACTGCTGCTAATGCTTGCAATCGTTGCAGGGGTAGTATCGGTTGTCATCAAAGAGACACGTAACCGTACTTCGGCTTACAACATGTTCGTGGTCCATTTCCCTGGAGCTTGTACTAGGTTTCGTCTCAATATCCTGTAGAACCGGGTCCTCCAAATCTGGTGTACGGACAAATGGCTCTGAGCACTATGGGACTTAACTTCTGAGGTCATCAGTCTCCTAGAACTTAGAACTACTTAAACCTAACTAACCTAAGGACATCACACATATCCATACCCGAGGCAGGATTCGAACCTGCGACCGTAGCGGTCACGCGGTTCCAGACTGTAGCGCCTAGAACCGCTCGGTCACACCGGCCGGCCGGTGTACGGACAGTCTGCCGCCTCCCTCCATGATCGTCTGTGTGTAAGGGCTCATGATCACGTAAACGCTCAAAAAGGGCTTGAAATGTTGTGTGATATGGTTGGTGTCTGTGAGGGTACTTGTTTTGGTACAGCCGTGCTACCACTTGACCGTTTCCATCTGCTTGACCGTACACAAACACCATCTCGGCTTCGTCCCGACACGAATACCGGAGTATTCTGCTACATATAGTATGCTGCGTCCGTCACACAGCCTACAGTACGCAGAGAGAGCACACAGCACGTTGTCAGAGGAACTTTCATACGTCACCGTCGTCTGCCGTGCCAACGATGCATTTCCAGAAAGATGCTTATGCGACCAATTTTCCTCCATTTATAGTCAGGAATCCATCCCTGGAGTTCGTCGGTTTCATTAACGTCCACCCTATATGTGTCGGGTCTGTTCTTTCGGACATCTCCGAAGGAGCAAACACCACATTGAAAGGTGGCTACACTGAGTCACAGCACCAAAGATTGCGCCAAAGATTATTATTCCGCCGCCTCCACTGGGGCAGTAGTAGTTCAGAGGTTGCCGTGGGCAGTACTTGTTGAGAGAATGTCGAGAGCAGTACTAGTTCAGAGGATGTCGAGTGCAGTTGTTCTGTTGGGCGAGAGAATAGATGCTGTTCGGTTAGTGTAATGTATAGATGGAAGATTTTGCAATGATCATAGTGTATTTTTCGTCAATATATATGGTGGTAACAAAAAAAATAAATTATTTCACATTTCCTTAATGACAATGCCTCTTGGTCACAGGTTCAGTCAACAAAGCATCTGGCTCGTGTTCATGTATTAGACTTGTAATTCTGGTTTCTATATGCAGTTATAGTATTTCTGTTTTTTTTTCAATTAGTTCATTGTAAATGGTGTTTAAAATATCTTGTCGTATTGAGGAAGAACCGTGCCAGATACATGTACGTTGAATAACACTACCACACACAGAACAGTTACACTTGTGCTTTGTTGTTTCGTAGCTTTTATAGTTGCAGGGGACTTAATTAATCAATTGTGTTAACGGAAATTTCCTTTAATTCTTTATTGTTATTTTATGCAGTCAGATTGCGTACTCATCCTAATCAGGGCCAAGCGGTTACGAGACTTCGTAACCGGACACACAGCTACTAAAATTATTGCATTTTAACTAAGCCCCCATGCACGTGGCGACCGCTGCTTCGGATCGTCCCTTGGAATCTTCTGATAGTAAAAATAGCAGACAGTAGTATTGTTATAGTAACTTGTAGTTTAGTAATTGTAGTCCATATTTCATGTGTAGATTTGGTAATTGAACATTTGTAGTTGTCTTGTCATTCTTCTAATGATATTTTTGCAGGATTTAATTTTTGATGTCTCGTATACGGATTTGGCAGTTTTGTGCAATTATGAAGGTTTTAATTGTTCGTTAATAATGTTTGTCGGGAAGCATTTCGTGTGAATGGTATTGTTGGTGATAAAGTGCTACATTGTGTGTAATTTTCTTATAGTGACGAGTTTTGTATGTTTTGGAAATGATTACGCGATCGATGAAAAAGGCAAAAATAATGGACAGTCAGAAAAACGAAATTGTTAATATGATGAACTCGCTAACACAGGAGAACAGTATGATGAATAATGAAGTAGAAAACAATTTAATAAGCCGGGAAAATAGTCCGGAACCAGTTCAAAATCTTTCACAATCAAAAAATTCATAGAATACGAGATTAACGACAGACGATTCTGGAATAGTATCGAACTCAGATAGCTTTACAGCTACGACGAAGGAAGTTAGTTTTATGGGAAATGTTAGGGGCCAAAAGAATTTCGAACCAGTTAATATGGAGCAGTTGATGAGTGCAACATTAAATTTGGGATCGCAGTTAGGATCTCAATTAAAAACAGAGATGAAAACAATGGAAACACGGTTAGACTCACGAATAGGGACATGATTTAAAAACATGAAAGATGAATTAAAGAAAGAACTTAGAGAAGAAGTACAACCGATTTTGAATGCTCGCAATATTAGATAAATTTCAATAGAAATTAGACAAAAGGAACAGGATAGAGAACAGGAAGAAAGAGATCGCGTGACAGTACAAAAATTTTCAGTTTTATATCTTCAACGTGCACACGATTAGGAAGAAATATTTGAAAGAATCGAGGAATCCGTACCAAATGACAGAATAAATAACCTAACACAACAATATGAATAGTTAACTACTAAAAGTGCAATACTGAAACCTGAGTCGCGACACTTACGGAAGACGTAAATAAACAGAAAGAACAAATAGGTGACTTATCGGAAAGAGTTGAGGAGATTTCAGATAAATTGACAAATCTTAGTTTAAATGGAGACAGAGATTCATATGATACAGCTCCATTGCTATTTGTAGAAACAGAAGAGTACCAGAATATAAATAAACATGTTAAAAATCAGGGAAAATTTAATGAACGCGTTAAAAGGGAATTTGAGGCGGTCCGAAAGCAAGTTAAACAAATTGAAAGCGAAATCGTAGGAAAAGACAGTAGAAGAAATTTGGAATCACAGATAGCAGTGGGTTTTGAAAAAAATAATTTATTTCATTTACGAGATGCAACAAGAGAGCGCCAGGCGCGCGAACTTGACAATAATCGACATTCGGACTGGGACAGACGCGGTAGATCTTTGTCGCCACGAGGCGAAAACTTTGACTATAAACACTTTTTATCTGTTCGAAAATTTAAGATCTTTCGTAATTCTAATAATGACATACATCCATGTTCATGGCTAGATCAATTTATGTACGCACTTCCAACAAATTGGCCACTAAGTCACAAACTGGAATTTATGTGTGGCTCTTTAGGTCCTCAGGGAATTCACTACACTAAGTGAATACGTGCCGTAGCGTGCACAGGGCCCCGAGCTGTAGTGGTGCTATTTCTCTTTTAGTTTTCTGCACTGCTGCCTACTCTTTTACTATTCTTTGTATGTATCAAAACAACTCTTCAACTATCAATCTATCTAGAAAAGGAGTCAGTAAAGAATAACCGGATATGACTGTTTTACCCAAAAGTGACAGTTTTCAGGATATTGATGGAAAACGAACCGGCGACGCGCATGCGCGCACTTATTAGAGATTGTAATAATTTAAATGATTTTTATCATGAATTTCTATCGGCATACTGGTCCGAAAACACGCAAGACAGAGTCAAACATAGTCTTATTATGCAGCGTAATTTTAAACAGTCTGAGTTCCGCACGCCAGCAGAATACTTTGAAGGTATGATTCGGAAGAATCAATTCCTTTCCAACCCTTATAGCCCGACTGAATTAATTCGCATTTGTTTAACTAAGCTGCCACAATCGATAAGACACATTGCTTTAGCCGGAAGGTGTAAAGAGGACATTGAAACTTTTAAGACTTTGCTACAAGAACTTGAATATGACAACGACGACGGAAATTCTTGTAATTTTTTCATTAACGGTAATCACAACAGATTTTCAGAGAAAAGGGATAATGATCGGAATGGACGTTATAGCGGTAATTTTGAAAATGACAGACGAAACAGACAGGATAATAGATACTAGCCTGATGACAAAGAAAAGTGTAGCGATTAGACAGTATTATTTAGTTCGCAATGATATTCTTTTTAAACGAAAATCGGTTGACAACTCTGTTTGGTTAGTTTGCATTCCTGATGAGTGGGTTGATAAATTTATTTGGTATACACATTTCAGTTATGTGCACTTTGGTCCCAGAAAATGCTTTCATATATTAAGAGAAAATTGCTACTTCAGTAATATGGAAAAACGTATTCGATTTGTTCTTGCCAATTGCAAATTATGTCAAAAGACTAAGCCGCCAACTATTTCTCACAGAGCACCGTTGTTTCCTATCATTCCAGCGAAATTAAAGGAGATGGCTGCAGTCGATTTGTTCGGTCCAGTGATTCGTTCTCCTAATGGTTTTGCGTACATTTTGGTAGCAGTGGAATTGACATCAAAATATGTGTGTTTTACACCTTTACGCAAAGCAACATTTTCTTAAAGTGAGTCATGTTGATAAAGTTATATCAGATAATGGATCACAGTTTCGCTCTAAAATTTGGCTTCGTACTCTACGGCGTCGTAAGATTAAACCAATTTTCATCTCACTTTTTCACCCTCAAGCTAACGCATCAGTGAGATGGATGATGGAAATCAATAAACTGTGTCGTCTTTATTGTCATCAGAATCACAGAACGTGGGATCAGTATCTTCATATTTTTCAAAACGTTCTGAATGAACTCCCTAATGATTCAACTTCTTTACCGCCTATATTGATATTAAAAAATAAAGCACCGACAAATCGCGTTTCTGAAATCGTTCCTTTTCCGCCTACATGGAAACTGCGGCATTCTGAAGTTGTCAACTTGGTTCTACAAAATATTGCATCTGCGGCTGCTAGAAGAGAGAAACCTTGTCAGTTAGTCAAAAGGTGTTAATTAAGTCTCATCGTTTGTCTCACAAAGGAAAAGGCTTGTGCCGCAATTTTTTTCTGCTTTATAACGGTCCATATAGAGTTCGAAAAATTATTCATGATAACACTGACGAAGTATAAACTCTTAAATCACGGCGCTCTAAGAGAATACATCATATATTGAACGTAAAAATTTTTGTGGAATGACATACTTTTGAGAAACTAACATTTACACGTAAACATGCAGAGAATACATGTTTTGGCGGCGGCACATACTCCAAGCGACAATCAGTCTGCGCGTTGCGCAAGGCAGTCGTTGACCGCAAACAATACTTCCTACGTTACGCTTACTTGATCGAGCTCTCAGTGCGATCGAGCTGATCGAGCTCTCAGTGCGAATGCACTGACAGCCGTAAACAAATACACCGTCTAATTTCTCCGATTAAATTCAGTATAAAGCCATACTGACTACATAAATTATGTTATTAACGCTCAGTTTTTTTTCAGGATCCAGTTGTATAAACTATTTAAGAACTTCGGGTAAATTCTGTGTGTGTCCGACGTTAAGAGGACTTGCTATCGAGAAAATTTCAGGAAGAATGTAATTTCGAAGAAGAAAGTAATAAGCTGAAAAGGTAACTATTAATTGAGTTTCTTTTTCAGGTAACATATTTCTACTTAGGTATGTACACTGCTGGCCACCGTAAATGCAACACCAAGAAAGACAAGAGGTAGCACAACAAGATTTATTTTGTAGATAACATGTTGACCAAGTATCAAATGATTACGTTTACAGACGTCTGTGACATGTGGTTCCCGCCAGAATCAGTAGCCAGAGTAGCCGCCATTGTTGGAGATCACCGCTGCCACACGTCTCGCCATTGAGTCAAAGAGACGTTGGATGTGTTCCTGGGGTACAGCAGCCCAAGCAGCTTCCACACGTTGCCAAAGATCATCTGGTGTGGCAGCTGGGGATGTAATCTGGGTCACTCGTTGAGCAACCATGGACCACATGTTTTCTATCGGTGAAAGATCAGGAGAGCGAGCCGGCCAGGGAAGCAATTCAATCTGGTTATTGACGAAGAACCTTTGGACAATGCGTGCCACGTGTGGTCGCGCATTATCCTGTTGAAATATGGCTGTGGCCGAGCCCTGAAGGTAAGGAAGTACAACTGGCTCCAGCACCACGGATATGTAGCGCCGGCTATTTAAAGTACCGGCAATGCGTACTAGAGGCGTGCGAGAGTAATATCCAATACCGCCCCATACCATAATACCCGGTGCAAGACCAGTGTGGCGGGGATAATGCAGCTGTCCAGCCTCCTCTCTCCACGGTGTCTCCACACTCGAATCCGACCATCGTGGTGCTGCAGACAGAAGCGTGCCTCGTCAGTAAAGACAACGTCATTCCATTCTGCCGTCCACATCCGTCTGTCATCACACCATTGGCGACGGAGACGTCTGTGGTTCTGCGTCAATGGTAGACGAAGCAATGGACGTCTTGCGGACAGACCACTCTGCTGTAAACGGCGTCGAATGGTACGCGCAGACACTGGATGATGCGTTACAGACGCAATGTGCTGTGCTATGGTTCGGGATGTCACTGAGCGATCCGTCACTGCCATGCGCACAATTTGCCTATCAGCACGTGCAGTGGTGCACCGAGGTGAATGCGATCGACCACGTCGGTCCGTGGTACCCTCCTGCATCCAACGGTCACGTATCCGCATTACAGTTGTTTGGTTTCGTCCAACACGACTAGCGATTTCTCTGTATGATAATCCACAATCTCGGTAAGCCACTATCCTTCATCTGTCGAACTCGGATACTTGATCAAAAGATGTTCGCTGTTGTCTACGAGGCATAACTGATCGTCTTGTGAAACAACCACAAGGTAAACACACGTGCCGAACGTACACTCGTCGAAATCGCCAAGCCTTAAATGGCGCTGTGAGGTGGCGCCACAGGCGCGCGTGATGTACGTCTGCGCTGAAATTCTAATCAGTTGCATATCTCATCGCTGCAAACCCATGGTGTAAATTTCACTTGATTCGGATGCTTCCTTCAGGGTGTTGCATTTACGGTGGCCAGCAGTGTACTTTGTACGTAATTTGCTGCTCGCGATTATGTGGTTTGACAATGATTGATTAATGAACAAGGTTGTTATTTATGTATATTATGCATCGCTTGGATGCTCTGCTTTTTCACTGATGTCATATTTTTTATTATGTGCCTGCTGTGCGTATTTATTCAAATTATAATTGTCACCTGATTAGTTGTGCTGATATGTATGTAAGTCATACTTTGTGATTTATCTGCTCGTGCCTTCATGTTTACTTATTAAGATTACATATGAACATTTATTTGCTTATGCTGATATGATGCTAATGACCTGGTTATTATGTAAGATATATACTTGCTGCTTTGCGTATTGATTGCATACTTACACATTTCTGTTTTGTTGTCATAACTACTCTTTAATTTGGTATATAGAAATGCTGATATACTGTGTACGAACATGGAGCTTAGGTCACACTATGGTATTAATTGTAGATTGTTCGCTTGGCAGAGCCTCGTTGTAGGGATTGTGCTACATCCACTTGTTGACATTCTGTTCTCTACTGGTATATTTACTCGCTATTGCATGTTTTGCTTACGCTCAGGGCTTTATATTTTAAGATAAGGAAATGAACTGCTATAATTCTACGAACGACACTGGTACAAGAAACTTCACTGAAGTCACATGAGCTGGAGGTTTTATGGACGCTGTATAAATTTATGCTAATAGAAAGGAAGCTAACGACATGAAATACCAACACTAGGTTTAGACCATTGACAGTTATTACACTGCATTCTTCGTGAGCAATTGAAATAGCAAGTGACACTTGACACAAAAAAAAAAATACTCCACATGTTTGCTTCTGTTTTGCCATGATTCTTAAAGTGGAGTACACACTGTGAAATATTACGATTTATTCATTCAAAGTCTTATGTAATCATTCATACTCCGTACTCGTACTTACTTACTGAACGTTATTCAAACTGAATGCTGTTAGAGGTCATGTATGTATTTCTTTTATTTAATGATGGACAAGGTAACCAAAATGTATTTTATAATTCATAATGAGTAGAAGATTTTGGTCAGGTGGATTACACAGAGGTTGTGTGTGGACATTGTGTCTTCGGATTATGTTGGATGATGAATTGAAGTTTGCACTAGGATTTTATCTGTACTTGTTCGAGGAGACTGATTAGAGGAAAGAGTTGTTATGGAAGTGAAATGATATTGGTCATAAGGTTTATATGTATCGACGCAAGAGGTATTATTGAAGTATTAAGATTATGTGATGCTGATGATTAATGGAGTTTTGGTGGACAAGAGGTAAAGTAAGTGAGGAGCATTTTTTTTTTTTTTTTTTTTTTGCTTTATATGGAACAAGGATGATGAAGACGGCAGACTAGAACACTCAAGTAGAAGGAAGATTGTCTACACACACACTTTGTTAAATCAATAAGCAGTATATACTTTCACACTGACAGTTGTTTAGCGACCGTACATTTTGATTTGGCTTGGCAAACATTGGTCTTGATATGATAAATATGATGTTGACTAACTATTATTGACTGTTATACACTGTTGCCACTACTATTTGATACACATGTTGAACATCAAATTTTGACAGAATTGCATTTACACAGTTAACACTATTCAATTACAAACATGAGTGAGTGTGTAATGTGTGTTTTCCTTTCCTAATCCCAAATAATTGGTACCGACCCAGCTTCTAAATATTATTTTACTTGTTTGTTGTGGCTTGCACTGACACCCATAAATATTATAGGTTTACTGATATTTGTGTATTTGTAATAGTTAATATGACAATTATCTGATATCATTTGTGTGTTTATTATTCAAACTGTTGTTCGTGCAAGCACCTATTAACATTGATGGGTGCCACTTGGAAATGTTTAATTACTGCTGATGAACTCTGATGAACTGTTTAATTATTTATAGTGAATATTATGGACTGTTACCTGCACTTGTTCAACATTGATGGGTGCCAATTGGAAATGTTTAATTTCTGCTGATGAACTCTGATGAACTGTTTAATTATTGATAGTGAATATTATGGACTGTTACCTGCACTTATTCAACATTGCTGGGTGCCACTGTTGGAACTGCTCAACCAATGATGAGATGTCACTTGTTGGTGTCTGCACCTGTTCAATATTGCTGGGTGCCACGGTTGGAACTGCTTCTACTGAAATGATGTCACTTGTTGCTATCTGCACCTGTTCAACATCGCTAGGTGCCACTGATGGAACTGCTTCTACTAAAATTATGTCACTTGTTGGTGTCTGCACCCGTTCACCATTACTGGGTGCCACTGATGGAACTGCTTCTACTGAGGTAATGTCACTTGTTGGTGTCTGCGCCTGTTCACCATTGCCGGGTGCCACTGTTGGAGCTGTTTAAATACTGCTGATGAAATGTAATGCGACTGCTATTTGCACCTGTTGACCATTTCTGGGTTCTACTGTTGGATCTGTCAACTACTCTGAGGAGTGCTACTTGTTTATTGAACTATTGAAAAGATTTTATGTGAATATTTGTATAAACTGATTTTTAGTGTATTTACTGTTTATAAAATGTTATGAGACTTTTACCTGCACCTATTCGTCATCGCTGCTGCCGTTGATTGAATTGTTTATCCACTCTGACAAATGATACTTGTGTAAACTATTATGTAAAATCACATGTATGCAAGCATTTGTATTCCTTACTGTATTTTATATATTAGGTTACTGAAGGGTCAGTGCAAAGCCAAAATTTATTTAGTTATGTGATATTTACTTATTAATATCATCTTTTATTTTTGTCTGTACTTTTGGACGAATTTGGTGGTATTTTCACCACCAATGCTGGCAAAAATACCATCAAATTCTAGCCCGTGGAGGAGGGGCATATGAAAGGTGGCTACATTGAGTCACAGCACCAAAGATTGCGCCAAAGGTTATCATTCCGCCGCCTCCACTGGGGCAGTAGCAGTTCAGAGGTTGCCGTGGGCAGTACTTGTTGAGAGGATGTCGAGAGCAGTACTAGTTCAGAGGATGTCGTGTGCAGTTGTTGTTCTGTTGGGCGAGAGAGTAGATGCTGTTCGGTTGGTGTAGTGTATAGATGGAAGATGTTGCAATGATGTATTTTTCGTCAATATATATGGAGGTAACAAAAAAAATTATTTCACATTTCCTTAATGAAAATGCCTCTTGGTCACAGGTTCAGTCAACAAAGCATCTGGCTCGTGTTCATGTATTAAACTTGTAATTCTGGTTTCTATGTGTAATTACAGTATTTCTGTTTTTTTTCCAATTAGTTCATTGTAAATGGTGTTTAAAATATCTTGTCGTATTGAGGATGAACCGTGCCAGATACATGTACGTTGAATAACACTACCACACACAGAACAGTTACACTTGTGCTTTGTTGTTTCGTAGCTTTTATAGTTGCAGGGGACTTAATTAATCAATTGTGTTAACGGAAATTTCCTTTCATTCTTTATTGTTATTTTATGCAGTCAGATTGCGTACTCATCCTAGTCATGACCAAGCGGTTACGAGACTTCGTAACCGGACACACAGCTACTAAAATTGTTGCATTTTAATTAAGCCTCCATGCAACATATGTAATTTTGGGAGAAGGTAGTGTCAACCAAAACAAGGCTGGCAGCCGACATATTCATGGAAGCCTGTGAAGCAACGGCCCTTGGTTCAGCTCCTTTACGCCCACGTTGCTGGTTCAGATACGCGGATGACACGTTCGCTATATGGCCTCATGGTGAAACGGAGCTACACCAGTTTCACGAATATTTGAACGATATGCACGGGAAGATACAGTTCACGCTCGAAGTAGAGAAAAATGGAGCAATTCCATTTCTAGACGTCGAAGCATACAGGACAAGGGAGGGCACACTGGGGCACAGAGTACATCGCAAGCCTACACATACAGGCACGTATCTGCACGCCCAATCCTACCATCACCCAGCGCAGAAGAACTCGGTCATCCGCTCTTTGGCAATCCGTGTGCGGCACCTGAGCTTAAAATACTACGCACAATGTTTCTAGCCAATGGCTACAGCCATACGTTGATCCACAAAGCCTTGTCGACGAACACAAGCAAGAAAGATAAGCAAGAAATAGACAAACTGCAGCCAAATGTTACTGAGCGAATAGGCAAACACCTTCACCGTGTTGGGGTATTTTTTTCTATAGTGGTCGCAGGATCTACGACGTACTCGGCTCCACTGAGAACAAGGTGGATGCATTACATACTGCAGGCGTGTACAACGTGGAATGCGAATGTGGAGAGGCATACATCGGTGAGACTGGCAGGTCAATAGCAACAGGAATTCGGGAACACGAGCGCTATATTCTTCTAGGGCAACAAGATAAATATGAAGCGGCAGAACATCAGCAAGACAGCGGAAAAGAAATAAAATTCAACGAAGCCTGTGTGTTGGTCAAGTAGCCGATTTTGACGAAACGCAAAATCAGAGAGGCCATCGAAATACTTAAACAACCTAATAACATGAATAGGAAGGACGGATTCAGGCTTACCCCATCTTGGTAGTCAGCAATCAGAGCCCAACAGAACGCACTGTCAACGCGAGGCACGAGCACTACCTGCGAGTACCTGCTGCCGACGTCCAGCGTTTGGTAAACAGCAGCCAACTCCTCATTCGACGGTGACCACCAATCATGGCACATAACACAAGAACCAATAAACAACAGAGGTCACGTTCTCCCTCCACCGCAATAATCTATTAAAATAAAGTGCTCTCTTCTTCTTCCCTAAGTGTCAAATGAAACGAACTTTCTTCTTAAAATTATGACGTAATGACATGCGCAGTTAACAGTAACAAAAAAACATAAGAGACACTGCATAGCCTGAACGCACCAGTAGACCCAGAAGAATGCCGCTGCAACCGTGGCCGAAACGTTGGTTTTTCTCCAGTAGCAGTAGTTTCTTACATTATGACGCGATACCACACCCAGAAATCTTTTATGTCGACTGACTCTGGCCGCGGAAGCCTACCCATTTATACAAGAAAAAGTTGTCTAGAAAACGTAGCCTCTAAAATTCATATCTTGAGAGGTATGTGTTTTACTGTGACAAAGAAGACCAAGTACTCATAACTCTTATGGTATGCAATTCGTAGCCCAAGCTTTCCAATCGTTTATGCTTGTTTTTCCCCATACTACTGTGTCTCGAAATATGGAAAGCAAAGGGCTTTCAGTAGAAGAGACTTGTTTCACAGCGTAGAGGTTGGAGAAGTGCTCTTAGTTCTTAAGGAAGTATTTTAGGACTCGCCTTTACTAGACTTGTTTGCTTCGAAAGATCGTTCCTATCACATCCCTTTATTGACCATCCCTCCTGTGAAACCCTATAAATGTTATAAGCATTTGATAGAGTTTCATGATTCTGAAATTTCTCTAAGTGACGACACCGAATAGTTTGCATCTAGCCTCCTTTCGTTGCAGATATTAACGCCCCAGATCCTAAAACATTATTCCAGTGATTATATCTCTTTGCAGTTCACAGTTTCACATAACCTTACCGATTAAGTAAAACACTGAGGATTACCATTTCGGAGACTGGTAGCTCCAGTATGGTTAGCTTTTTTTTAAAAAAAATACAGTCAGAATAAAGTATCGTTGCTATGAATTCAGTGTTCATAATTGCTGTTAAAATGTTGTGTGACTTAAATAATATATAATTCATGCGTTAGGTAATTGTTTTAAAAGCAAAATTAACGGAAGCTATTAATAAATAATTAAATGCAAAATTAATTAATTTGACTCTTGTGTAGAATTAGCTCAGAGGGAACGCTGGAAATGATTTGTAGTTAAACGCTTCTGGTGCTAGCAAACTTTGTCAGCCGCATCACCTGCTCATTAAGTCGCGTTTATATTGGACAGTATTTATAACAAAACAGGGAACTGCCGGCTTCGTATTCATTTTTTTCTAGCTCACTCGCTCTTGATGTATTTTTGAGCTCTCATTTGTGTACTGGCTTTACTTTTAAATTGCACGTCCGCAGCTCGTGCTCGTGCGGTAGCGTTCTCGCTTCCCACGCCCGGGTTCCCGGGTTCGATTCCCGGCGGGGTCAGGGATTCTCTCTGCCTGTCGTGTGATGTCCTTAGGTTAGTTAGCTTTAAGTATTTCTACGTTCTAGGGGACTGATGACCATAGATGTTAAGTCCCATAGTGCTCAGAGCCATTTGAACCATTTAAATTGCACGGAGTACATATTTCAACTTACATTCTAGTTCTCGAGTGACCTAACAGCTGTCGCTACTTCGTTGTAACATGCTAGTCTACCCTTTTCTAATAGAGTGTGTAGTTTCTATACGTCGCCCTCTGCTGCATCTCGAACTCAACATGGTGAAATTTCGGAGGCGAAAATAAATGGACGTCTGGTATGGTAAAGTTGCCAACATTCAGTAGTTTCCGAGAAAATGAGCTCCAACTTTCGGTGGGACTTCAACAGTCCAGTCACGCATCGTAAAACCAAGTTAGCTGGTTGGTAAGTGGCTAAAGGCACATTTCAGAAATTTCGCGCCCTGTCTTATGTTTTGCTTTTCTTTTGTTCTTACATTAGTACGTCACAGCAATATTTTTTGTGACAGCATATAATTCAATGGAGTTACTGACAAAAGAAATAAGCATTTTAAATCTTATTCAAACAGATAGTACCATCAGAAGTACTACATAATCTTATGTAATTAGCGGTAATTGAAAATTAAAAACATAAAATTTCTAGAATTCCAATTTTTTACTTGTATTTTACTTTTATGCTTCAATAGAGCCACATAAACATTCAAAGCATAAAAATTCCGAGAGCAAAAAGGAACGTGCGAAGGCACCAAATTTTTCTTGGAAATATCATGAGAAAAAATAGCTCACGATACGGTGAGCAAATCGGTGTAAAGTACCCATGTGAAGCATTTTCTGAAATGCTGGAGCCAGCTTTTGATTATGGCTCAAGGTGTGTGTTTTAATCGCATCGCTTCTACTTGTAATTTTCCTTTGCTGTGTGATGAGAGTAGGGCACTTCTGTAATCGGTGAACGTAATTTTCACCTGTCAGTAAACTGATACTTCACTGGTTTACATAACGGAATTACTTTCAGTGAACATGTTGGTATTCCGATTTCACCGAGAAACAACCTATCGTACAGAGAGGGATCGTTTTGCCCTTGAAAGGTATTGTGTGTTATTAGGATTTCGACTATATCAGACAAAGATGTAAGGCGGATTCCCCTTGTGAGACTCAAAACTTCCGAATACGCTTACAGTCGCTGAACCAGCAGTTACCTGCCTCTCACTTTTAGTGGTATTGGAACTCACATCTTGGGAACTATCATGTTATAAGGAAGCAATCAAATTTACGTAATACCCGTCACCACTAAAGTGGTGTGAAATTACAATGAAATCCAGATCTTTAGCTGCTTACAGGCGTTGATAAATATCAACAGGGACAGTTGGAAATGTGTGCCCCGAGTGGGACTCGAACCCGGGATCTCCTGCTTGCATCGCAGACGTTCTATCCTTTTTTACTTTTTTTAATGACTTCGCCCACGAACAAAAATTAAATATTCCTTGGAACACTTTATTAAAACAAAAAGAAAAGTATAAAGGAAGGGGTACAATACTTTATTATATTTTTTATTTGTTGTTCATTTTGTTCCTATGTTTTTATTTGTAATTATTTTTTGTCCTGTCTCTTTTTTCTCCTTTTTTCGGGGGTGTCCTCAGCAGTCAGACGGTGGGATGTCCTGGTCGTCTTATCGTTCAGCGAGGGTGAAACACCCCATAATTACCGATGATGTCTCCCATCAGTCCGTCGTGTGCAATATCTCAGTCTCTTCTCACACCTAGTACACCCCAATGGTCTGGAGGGCGCGTAAACAACGACCAAAAGAATTTGGCAAAGAGCGAACCATACGACGCTTTGCGCAGCAAAATCGTGTACTTACTCGTTAAATAATGCCGGAAATCTAACAACCCTGCAACGCTCTCATTAAAAAACTATGACAATGTCATACCCTTAACCCACACCATTGCGTTATGATGAGTAGCAGGGAAGTAAGTGACGTCTTGTCTCGGTGGGCTCTACGGACTGAGGCGTCCGTAGCAGTAACAATGCCAACATGCGCCTTGTGAGGATCCAGCAGTCGGTAGCCGTACCACAAATAAAACGGTGCATGTCGGTGTCGACAGCGGCGCATCTTGGGCAGACAGGATCCTCGGTAAGATGTATCATGTGTAAACGTTGTCGGGTGGGGAATTTTTCAGCCGTTATCATATATCATTGCGCCCTGACCGTGGTGGGAAGGATAGGCGAGTGTATGTTATTCCACACCCGTCTCCAGCCACCTGCCGGATGTCGGCGTCCAACCACATTAGCAGGCAGCGTCCGTTGGAAGTAGCGGTAGAAGTCCTTGGTTCTAGGATCCCATGTGGTCGGCAAAACATCCAACAGGTAACTCATGTCGACCAGATAGGTGAGAATGTGACACACTGCTGGAGTGATGTATCCAACAGGAATCGGCGGACGGAGGGATTGGGCACCACCTCCTGAATCAGTGTACCAGGGATGGTGTCCTTGTCCGAAGTACGTATGCGATGCATCGTCCACAGGATGAGAGCGCGCGCCCTGTTGTGCACGTTTATCATGCCAATGCCGCCTGCATGTGTGGGCAACGTTAGCATCTCGTAACGGTTCTTGAACACTCTACCTTCGCTGACGAAATGATCAAAGGCCGCTTGGTACTTGGCAGCTACCGTAGCGGCCATCAGAAGGATGTGTATGCAATATTAAGTTTCGTGGCGAGGTAGACGTTGACTAAATGTTATGGAGTTCAAAAGTTATGGAGATGAACTTGGGTGCGGATTACATTAAGTAGTCTGCGATACGTATCTGCTGTTGTACGCTGCACGTTCCCGTAGAAGGTCACTCCCAAACTCTTCATCGCCGGGACTTTGGTAATGGGCACTGGCGTACTCATATGCAGTCTTCTGCCCACGTCCATGTAGTGCGACTTTCGCAGGTTGATACGTCACCTGGTCACCTCTCTGTATTGCTGAAGCCACGCAATCGCCTTACATATATCTTCTGCCGACGATGCCAAGAATACTACATCGTCCGCATAGGCACACTACTTCAAATGCACATCGCGGAGGCGAATGCCCTCCAAACGCTGTCGTAGACCGTTAAGTGCAGGCTCGAGGGTGACGATGAAGAGAAAGGCTGACAGGGGACATCCTTGTCGCACTGAGTGCTCAGTAGTGAACAGTGGCGAGCGGTAGCCATTGACCAGAACTGTGGAAGGGGCTCCGTGGATGAGACGGAGAACCACACCTGCCGATATTGGGGACAGTCTCATCTTCTCTAGGACAGCCTGCAAGAAATGGTGCTCAACTCGTTCATATGCGTGGTATAGGTCAACTGCCACGAGGGTACCTTCTAAGAGGCATGCCTACATGAGCGCCACCACATCCCTATAAGTGCTTAACGCCTTGTGTGTATTACTACCACCTCCCAGACATCTTTGGCCGGCATTTAATGGCATCTTTGACAATAGCGAGGAGGCGAGCACGAAGAATGCGGGCGAACAGCTTGTAATCCGATCCAGATCCGGATCCAGGAGTTCGCAGCACATCATGTCAGAAAAGGTGCTATAAAATGCAAGCGGAAGACCATCAGGTCCAGGTGATTCGTTTCTCGTGCCCCGCGAGAGGGCCATCCGCATTTCTTCCCACGTGACGGCCTCCAAGAATGTGGCGTCGCCTTGCGCCCTACCCGAAGGTAGCAGGACGTGCAGAACGTCCTCAGTGTCATTGTCATGCCATTTATCTGCTAGGTAGAGAGCGCGGTAATAATCTGTGAGGGCGCGGGATATGGTTTTGCGTGTATCTGCGCGTTGCCCGTCCGCAGAAATAACTGCCGTGATGAGTCGTCCCTTACGGTGTCTCCATTCTCTAACGATGTGATAAAGAGAGGCACGTGTCTCTGGGATGGAATCTTACAGTCTCGATCGAACCCACCTGCCGTCCAATCTGCTGGCCGTGATCTGCAGAAGCCGTGCCTGTGTCCGGTGGACGGCCATTTGGCGCTCTGGCGAAGGTTGTTGCGATCCGTCTGAGACACCGAGGACTCAGACTGCAGGGACTTATCTCTGGCACGCTCCTCGTGAGACACACATTCACAACTTACTGTCCACACACTACACCTTTAGTGCCCCTGCCCACTATACTCATTACTCGCGGTAGTCAAACTACCGAATCCCGTAATAGTTCGGGAAATGTGAGTGTATGCGCAATGAAGAAGATCATTGGCCGGTAAGCCCTGTCTATATGAAGATGATATCTGTTCTTTCGGACATGCCTGAAAGAACAGATACCATCTTCATGTACTAAAGTGGTGTGTCGGATGTGTTGGGTGACCAAACGCTTCATGGCGTCCCAGTCTTTTCTAGAAACAAATCAAAACTACTCTACAGAAAATAGTACGCCCTACGGTATGTGGTCTAGTGGATCCTGCATGCTAGCTCAACGTGTCTGAGTGAAGTAGTCAACGATAAACTTGAACCAGTGTCATGTGACCTCCGAGAACAATAACAATAAAAAAGAAAAAAGAAAAGAAAGACCAAGGAAAAAAAGGGTGGTTAGCGCCTTTGCTAGTAATCAAAAAGGGTTCGAAACTCGCCATTGTTTAAAAAATGGCTAAAAATTATCAGCATTGACGGCCGATGACTTCCGGCATAAAAAGTCACCCTCGTTTTTCCAACGGCCACGTCAAAGAAGGGCGGAGTAGTTTCGTATTTTAATGTGTTGTATGGTAGAGCACTGACAGAGGCCGCGTTAGGGTAGTAGCGCTCTTTCCATTTTACATATAGACCTCATATCTGGGACAGATGTGTCCGTACCTAATATGATTGGCCAAACTTTTAGTATGGCCGCCACCACGTGCAGCTTTGCCGCAGGAACGTTTGGAATATATCGTGCTACATACCTATCAGTCCCTCCTTTGATGTGGCTTGATTGTGCCCGTAGGGGCCAAAGTCGCTGATTGGTACATTATGAATTAAAGTGTTTATTTCAAAGTAAACCAAAGGCCTACTTAGGAAAACGACTTCTTTCAAGGAGCTGTGTATTGAACGTAAATAGACACCGAAAGCCAGGCAGACCACAAGCAAATCAGGGTCGTTGTAGGCTGGACGATAAGATGATACACTTAAAACTTGATGCAGCACGAAACAAGAACCATTGTTGTCTGCGGGCTGACTAATATCCGCGATAGCGGCGACACCCATAAGACGCACTGGTCCCCCTCTTGCTGCCAGGCGTGGCGACTTTCCTACTGGCAACTTCCAGGATTTCTGCGTCGCCGTTGCAATACACGTTGTATCCAAGTAGACTAACGTAAGTCTTTTTTATGAGAGTTTGATTTCCAGAAGCTGCTTTTATTCGGAATGCATATACGTCTCCAATTATCTCATCGACGAAGGGCCTCAAAGCCCGAAGCCTTCAATTTTCGTATTGCAAAGGTTGGAATCAGAGTTGTCTATCTCCTGAAACTTTACCCTGCCTTTGATCTCTGCAAGCGGTTCTAAGCCACACGCAAGAGATCTAGTGTTTTCCACCGCTCGCTCCGAGCCACCAGTGCGCTCCGCTGAGGTTAACTGTTGGTACACATTTGTCCGAGTCGTGATTCACGATCAGTCAGACATTCGCTCAGTCATCGGGGAGTTACGCGGACTCCGAGGAGGTCCAGGGGTGGGACGCCCCCACGCCGGACGCGGCGCATCAAACGGCTGTCCGGCCCGCTGGAGACTTGCTCGGCCGATGACCGCCGCTATTATTGGATTCGGAGCGGCGGCAGTCCCGGGGGAAATCTGCAGCCGAGGGGTCGCCGTAGCGTGGTGCGCCGCCCTGTCTCTGTGACGGGCGCTGGACTGCGCAAACATAGGAGCTGGCCGCGGGCCGCCGTCAGAAAGTGCTCCCAGGCACCCGATTGCTTGTAGCGCCGCTAACTGTGGTCGCAGCCCGAGCGCCGACACACACACACACACACACAACTGTCGGTGCCAGGAGTCGGCGGTCGCGTCATTCAGCTTCATGTGTTCACAACTGCTTCGGGCCCAGAGGAGAGCTGATTCCAATTCGGTTTTACAGAAAGTACTCTACTGCATTGGCTCCTTACTTAGCTTGCACTTATCGCGAATCTCTTGCCCAACGTAAAGTCCGGAGCGACTGGAAAAAAGCGCAGGTGACGCCTGTATATAAGAAGGGTTGAAGGACGGATCCTCAAAATGACAGACCAATATCCTTAACATCGGTTTGTTGCAGGATTCTCGAATATATTCTCAGTTCGAATATAATGAATTTCCTTGAGACAGAGAAGTTTATGTCCATGCATCAGCACGGCTTTAGAAAGCATCGCTCATGCGAAACGCAACTCGCTCTTTTTTCACATGATATCTTGCGAACCATGGACGAAGGGTGCCATAGTCCTTGACTTTCGGAAAGCGTTTGACTCGGTGCCCCACTGCAGACTCCCAAATATGTTAGTGGCTCGAAGGCTTCTTAAGTAATACAACCCAGTACGTTTTCGTCGACGGTGAGTGTTCATCGGAGGTTAGGGTATAATCTAGAGTGCCCGAGGGAAGTGTGGTAGGTCCGCTGTTGTTTTCCATCTACATATATGATCTTTTGGATAGGGTGGATAGCAATGCGCGGCTGTTTGCGGATGATTCTGTGGTGAACGGGAAGATGTCGTCGTTGAGTGACTGTAGGAGGATACAAGATGACTGGGACAGGATTTGTGATTGGTGTAAAGAATGGCAGCTAACTCTAAATATAGATAAAAGTAAATTAATGTCGATGGATACGAAAAGGAATCCCGTAATGTTTGAATATTCCATTAGTAGTGTAGCGCTTGACACAGTCACGTCGATTAAGTATTTGAGCGTAACGTTGCAGAGCGATATGAAGTGGCACAAGCACGTAATGGCAGTTGTGGGGAAGGCGGATAGTCGTCTTCGGTTCATTGGTAGTGTTTTGGGAAGATGTGGTTCATCTGTAAAGGAGACCGCTTATAAAACACTAATACGACCTATTCTTGAGTACTGCTCGAGTGTTTGGGATCCCTATCAGGTCGCATTGAGGGAGGACATAGAATCAATTCAGAGGCGGGCTGCTAGATTTGTTACTGGTAGGTTTGAACATCATGCCAGTCTTACGGAAATGCTTCAGGAACTCCGGTGGGAGTGTCTGGAGGAAAGGAGGCGTTCTTTTCACTAATCGCTACTGAGGAAATTTAGAGAACCAGCATTTGAGGTTGACTGGAGTACAATTTTACTACCACCAACTTATATTTAGCGGAAAGACCACAAAGGTAAGATAAGAGAGATTAGGGCTCGTACAGAGACATATAGGCAGTCATTTTTCCCTCTTCCTGTTTGGGAGTGGAACAGGGAGAGAAGATGCTAGTTGTATTACGAGGTACCCTCCGCCACGCACCGTATGGTGGATTGCGGAGTATGCATGTAGATGTAGATGTAGAGCTACGCTTCGTATCAACACGAGTCCCACATTTCCAGAATGCCTAGTACTTACTTCCTCGTGCAGGGAAAAATATAATCCATCATCGTCATCATCATCATAATCAACTTATACAGTTACCAGCCGCTGGCAGGGTCGGCGTGTAACACACTCCTATCCACCACACTGGTGAACCCATCACTTATCTATCCATACACTGACCAAGTTCCTCCACCGTGTTCCAAATTCTTTCTTCCGCTTCTATTATCAAATGGTTCAAATGGCTCTGAGCACTATGGGACTCAACTGCTGAGGTCATTAGTCCCCTAGAACTTAGAACTAGTTAAACCTAACTAACCTAAGGACATCACAAACATCCATGCCCGAGGCAGGATTCGAACCTGCGACCGTAGCGGTCTTGCGGTTCCAGACTGCAGCGCCTTTAACCGCACGGCCACTTCGGCCGGCCTTCTATTATCCACTTACGCCATAATCTCTTGCCCTCTATCTTCATCAGGTGCATCTTGCTTGGTATCCTACCCACATACCCATATAATTTTAATCTTCTTTTCCTTCATCTTCTGCAGCAGAAGTCCTCATGCGTTATCTGCCTTGTAATTTTTTTTTCATCTTTGAGAGTTGGCAATACTCTCTTAGGATTTAAAGGTTGGCTACAGCGCGCGTACAAAAGCTCTGGAATCTAAGATATTGTTGTCGCGCTTCGCAGCGCACGGATTAACTAGTGGCAGTTTTGAAGCCAGTGTACGAGCCCGCCTGCTGTGGTGCGCACGTATGTTGGGCGAGGAGTAGTCGCCGAGCTGCCGTACTGCCGTGTCCGCCAGCAGCGACACAGGATTTGGTATTTAGCTGATATTTTTATAATTTTCAGCATGCTTATTAATTTAAAGAAAAGGGTTTGTGAATGTGCGTAGCAGCAGACAGTAATTTTGATAATGATAGGAGTTTAATTCTTAAGGAGAAACCATTGTTAGATTAAGTATTGATTTTTGTTATTGATTTCTTTTGTAATTGTCAGGGAATTGTTTCACTATGTATTCAATTGAGATGTATTTCACTCTGTCCCAAGAGTTTGATTAATTTGTAATATTGCTTTAATGCCACTGGAGGCAGATTTACAAACGATGCGATTGTTGATATAGCTTCTAGCGTTTTGTTAATTGAAAGAGAAAGAATCGCTTTCAGAATATAGTTTTTTGTTTGGGTTATCATTTATCGAGTTTAGATTTGACCAAACCGTTTCTTTTGAATTATATGTAGTTGTAGTAAGCAGCAGCAGCCGCAGTAACAGCAGGAGCCGCCATACAGAACATGCATTGCCCACTCAGCATGAATAATAGGTCTTTTTATGTTTTGTTAAATAATGGAATGCAGCAGATCAAGCAGTGGCAGCAGAAAGACCAAGTAAGTTATTTGTTGCGCACAGGACCAATAAAAAAAGAATGAAGTTTTGGTGATCTCTGTAATAGTAAAGTTAACAAGAGTACAAGCACGAGATTTTCAGTAGAAAACACGAGATAAGAAGATAGAGTTCGCAAATTTCATCTTTTCCATTTCATACACTTAAATAATTTCTCAACAAATTCGTTTTCAATTTCCATTTTCCCTTTCTTTCGTGACCAAAGTTTCTGTATCACGCAACGTAATTGGTATCATATAACGTGTTTGCTGTATCACGTCTCACTTTTCTGAGCGACTTCTCTGTTCCAAAACATTCTACATCTACATCCATACTCCGCAAGCCACCTGACGGTATGTGGCCGAGGGTACTCTGAGTACCTCTATCGGTTCTCCCCTCTATTCCAGTCTCGTATTGTTCGTGGAAAGAAGGATTGTCGGTATGCTTCTGTGTGGGCTCTAATCTCTCTGATTTTATCCTCATGGTCTCTACGCGAGATATACGTAGGAGGGAGCAATATACTGCTTTACTCCTCGGGGAAGGTATGTTCTCGAAACTTCAACAAAAGCCCGTACCGAGCTACTGAGCGTCTCTCCTGCAGAGTCTTCCACTGGAGTTTATCTATCATCTCCGTAACGCTTTCGCGATTACTAAATGATCCTGTAACGAAGCGCACTACTCTCCGTTGGATCTTCTCTATCTCTTCTATCAACCCTATCTGGTACGAATCCCGCACTGCTGAGCAGTATTCAAGCAGTGGGCGAACAAGCGTACTCTAACCTACTTCCTTTGTTTTCGGATTGCATTTCCTTAGGATTCTTCCAATGAATCTCAGTCTGGCATCTGCTTTACCAACGATCAACTTTATATGATCATTCCATTTTAAATCACTCCTAATGCGTACTGCCAGATAATTTATGGAATTAACTGCTTCCAGATGCTGACCTGCTATTTTGTAGCTAAATGATAAGGGATCTATCTTTCTATGTATTCGCAGCACATTACACTTGTCTACCTTGAGATTCAGTTGCCATTTCCTGAACCATGCTTCAATTCGCTGCAGAATCTCCTGAATTTCAGAACAATTTTCCATTGTTACAACCTCTCGATATACCACAGCATCATCCGCAAAAAGCCTCAGTGAACTTCCGATATCATCCACAAGGTCGTTTATGTATATTCTGAATAGCAACGGTCATACGACACTCCCCTGTGGCACACCTGAAATCACTCTTACTTCGGAAGACTTCTCTCCATTGAGAATGACTTGCTGCGTTCTCTTATCTAGGAACTCTTCAATCCAATCACACAATTGGTCTGATAGTCCATATGCTCTTACTTTGTTCATTAAACGGCTGTGGGTAACTGTAGCGAACGCCTTGCGGAAGTCAAGAAACACAGCATCTACCTGAGAACCTGTGTCTATGGCCCTCTGAGTGTCGTGGACGAATACCGTGAGCTGGGTTTCACACGATCGTCTTTTTCTAAACCCATGCTGATTCCTACAGAGTAGATTTCTAGTCATTATACTCGAACATAATACGTGTTCCAAAATTCTACAACTGATCGACGTTAGAGATATAGGTCTATAGTACTGCACATCTGTTCGACGTCCCTTCTTGAAAACGGGGATGACCTGTGCCCTTTTCCAATCCTTTGGAACGCTACGCTCTTCTAGAGACCTACGGTACACCGCTGCAAGAAGGGGGGCAAGTGCCTTCGCGTACTCGGTGTAAAATCGAACTGGTATCCCATCAGGTCCAGTGCCTTTCCTCTTTTGAGCGATTTTAATTGTTTCTCTATCCCTCTGTCGTCTATTTCGATATCTACCATTTTGTCATCTGTGCGACAATCTAGAGAAGGAACTACAGTGCAGTCTTCCTCTGTGAAAGAAGCTTTGGAAAAAGACATTTAGTATTTCGGCCTTTAGTCTGTCATCCTCTGTTTCAGTACCATTTTGGTCACACAGTGTCTGGACATTAAGTTTTGATCCACCTACCGCTTTGACTTAAGACCAAAATTTCTTAGGATTTTCTGCCAAGTCAGTACATAGAACTTTACTTTCGAATTCATTGAACGCCTCTCGCATAGCCCTCCTCACACTCTGGCCCGTCTCATAAATCTGTCACTTGCCACGAACATTCATAGATCTGTTTGTCATTTCTTTCATTGTCCTGTGTTACACTCACGAGGTATTCGAAACTATTCATCATGTTCAGCTGTACTTATTGTGTTATATGTTCCACAGCTCACTTAAACGTTTCTTCTTTCGAAATGATTTAGAAGGGATCAGTGTGCTGGATATGTATACGCGATTAGTGTTAATATTAATGAACATATTATTTTTAAGTCCTATTCTTGCAACTGCTTCTGGGGTTCCTGAAATCCCTGAATCCTTTAGTTTTGAAATATTTCTCGAGTTAACCGCCAGATGTAGTTGACGCTTTTCATAATCTTGGTATGTATTGTCATTTAACCGGTGTACAAAACAGTGTACTTTAATGGTGCTCAGTGATGAAAAACAATTTTTTATTGTTTCGATCCCACCGGATGTATATAAAAGATTTTTTTCTGTTCTTAGATAAGCTGTGGTCTCAAGAGTTAACTATATTTTGCCGACTAGGTTATATAAAAAGTTGATTCGTTATTAATCACACTACATAATTTAACTAAAGGTCATGTTTACTTTTTCAGCATAATGATCTCGCGAAAACTGTCTAGCAGGCTCCTAAGAGAATCTGAAATAAAGGCAATTATGTACACTACTGGCCATTACAATTGCTACACCAAGAAGAAATGCAGATGATAAACGGGTATTCATTGGACAAACATATACTAGAATTGACATGTGATTACGTTTTCACGCAATTTGGGTGCACAGATCCTGAGAAATCAGTACCCAGAACAACCCCCTCTGGCCGTAATAACGCCTGGGCATTGAGTCAAACAGAGCTTGGATGGCGTGGGCAGGTACAGCAGCCCATGCAGCTTCAACACGATACCACAGTTCGTCAAGAGTAGTGACTGGCCTATTGTGACGAGCCACTTGCTCGGCCACCATTGACCAGACGTTTTCAGTTGGTGAGGGATCTGGAGAATGTGCTGGCCAGGGCAGCAGTCAAACATTTTCTCTACCCAGAAAGGCCCATACAGGACCTGCAACATGCGGTCGTGCATTATCCTGCTGAAATGTAGGGTCTCACAGGGATCGAATGAAGGGTAGGGCCATCTGAAATGTAACGTACACTGTTCAAAGTGCCGTCAGTGCGAACAAAAGGTGACCAAGACGTGTAACCAATGGCACCCCATACCATCACGCCGGGTGACAAGCCAGTATGGCGATGACGAATACTCGCTTCCAATGTGCGTCCACCGCGATGTCGCCAAACACGAATGCGACCATCATGATGCTGTAAACAGAACCTGGATTCATCCGAAAAAATGACGTTTTGCCATTCGTCCACCCAGGTTCGTCGTTGAGTACACCATCCCAGGTGCTCCTGGCTCAAATGGCTCTGAGCACTAGGGAACTTAACTTCTGAGGTCATTAGCCCCCTAGAACTTAGAACTACTTAAACCTAACTAAGGACATCACACACATCCATGGACGAAGCAGGATTCTAACCTACGACCGTAGCGGTCGCGTGGGTCCAGACTATAGCGCCTACAACGGCTCGGCCACCCCGGCCAGCGCAGGCGCTCCTGTCTGTGATGCAACGTCAAGGGTAACCGCAGCCATGGTCACCGAGCTCATAGTCCATGCTGCTGCAAACGTCGTCGAATTGTTCGTGCAGATGGTTGTTGTGTTGCAAACATTCCCATCTGTTGACTCAGCGATCGAGACGTGGCTGCACGATCCGTTATAGCCATGCGGATAAGATGCCTGTCATCTCGACTGCTAGTGATACGATGCCGTTGGGATCTAGCACGGTGTTCCGTATTACCCTCCTGAACCCAAATATTCCATATTCTGCTAACAGTCATTGGATCTCGACCAACGCGAGCCGCAATGTCGCGATACGATAAACCGCAATCGCGATAGGCTACAATCCGACCTTTATCAAAGTCGGAAACGTGATGGTACGCATTTCTCCTCCTTACACGAGGCATCACAACAACGTTTCACCAGGCAACGCCGGTCAACTGCTGTTTGTGTGTGAGAAATCGGTTGGAAACTTTCCTCATGTCAGCACGTTGAAGGCGTCACCACCGGCGCCAACCTTGTGTGAATGCTCTGAAAAGCTAATCATTTGCATATCACAGTATCTTCTTCCTGTCAGTTAAATTTCGCGTCTGTAGCACGTCATCTTCGTGGTGTAGCAATTTTAATGGACAGTAGTGTATGATCCATACTTCTACAATTTAGATGATGGAACTAATGCTGGAGGAAATAAATTTATCGTCAGTGCACTTGATTCTGGACCTGAAGCGTCCTCAGATGAATTTACTGAAGACGACAAAGATGAAAACACCAATGCAAGAAACCATACAGTGGTAAAAACCCTATTATAAGTGGTCTAAAAATGACGTACCGGAACACGAGCTGAAAATGTTATTGTCCAGTTGAAAGGCTGAAAGGTGTATAAAGGAATATTGGGCCTAGAAATGCGTTTCTTATTCGTTTCTGATGTCATGCTGAATATTATTTCATTATAGACAGATGACAACTGAATGAAAACAAAGTTCAAAAAACCGCACCCGTCATACACAAATGACAGATTTGATTGAACTATAGGCTTTTGTAGGGTTGTTATATTTATCATAATGTACGCATTCAGGACTTGAAGAAGATAATGTGGCATTATTTGTATCGGGTGTGACACTGTTTTTGTTTATTCTATCCTGTCTCTAATTTTATGATCATTCCATCAGGGCAGAAAGGAAACATAACGATAAGCTAGTAGCCGCGAGTAAAATATTGAATCCTTTTGTCTCTAACTGCAAGTCTTACTGTGCACCATCTGAAAACGTTACTATTGATGAAATGTTCGTTCCGTTTTGTGGACGATGCAGTTACAAATGTCCAAATGTGTATGCCTAAAATAAAGAGGACAATACAGCAGAATAACAATGTGTTTGTGTGACTCCTGTACTCATTTCTTGTGTAATGCTTTTGTATACAAAGGCAAGTAACAATGAAAAGATGCACTATCTGTCCCCACCAATGACGTACTGATTTTTATTGCTCCAATCCAAGACTCCGATCGGAATGTTGTAGGTGATGATTTTTGTCAGCGGGATCATCTTAAGAGCTGACAGAAAAAGGTCTCAGTTTGTTAGGTACTCTTAAAAATGAGTGAGCTACAGCTGCCCCAGAATTTACACCTAAATGTAAATGTAAAATATGTAATGTACTTTTTAGTCATAATGATAACATGACAGTTTGTTCGTATGTTCTTAAAAAGAATAGGGCACTTACTTTACTGATTACTATGCTATCAAGAAATTAGAAAAGAAAGTGGGAAGTCAGACATGATAAACGACAACAACAACGCCAAAGTGGAGTTGATAGCCTTCATCAGTTCTACGCTCACTACTCAGTGTCTAGAGGAACCAGATACGGAAAATATTCATATTTTGTGCCATATTTAACATTGCTGCTGTAATCTGTTGTAACCTCCCCCTCACTTATCGACCTTAATGACAGTGAAAACTTAAACCGCGTGCACCTAATGGAAATTTGGGAAAAAGCAATCGTCACCGAAGTTAATTTGTCGGTAAAGAGGGAGGAAAGGGTTACATGTAAATGAAAGGAAAATTCAAATGAAATTGGTGAAAATTAATTTTGAAAAAGGGGTAAAGTTAATAAAGAAAGTAAATCTGCTCTCGTTACGTTAACAATTAATTGGCGTTAATTAGATATTTGAGATTTGGGGAAAATTATGGTCGCCAGTCCCATGGACAACTACTGTAATAACTGAAAATGAAAGATTAATGGACATATATTTAGCACTAAAAGCATGGCAACTGAAGATTGACACGTGTTGTGTGAAAACTGAATGTTTGCCAGAAGTAATAAATTTCGCTACACTCTGACTTAATTTAACAAAAGAATTAATAAAACCAGAAAATTGAAAGTTATTTTAGTGACTGAAATTAATAGTGAGCTTTGTTTCTGAAACACTACGAAATTCAATAAAATAAGGTTCGTCTTGGGCTACCTCAACTATCATTTGAAAAGCTACTTGAATCTACGCAATTTAGAAATAAGAGATCTAACTTTGAACTTGAATTAAATGATTCTGAACAATTAACAATAGTAAAATTTAGTACGTACCAAGCTGAGCTGCAGTCACAGGTAAGCTAAAATATGGTAACAAAACTCGCACTCTTAATTTGTGCTTGTGTAATCTAAATATTGCAGCCAGCTATGAATACTTTAACTGAACTTGGAAATTAAAGCAGTGAAATGGAATGATATTACTTTAATGCTGGCGTTTGAATTTCAACGACACTCGGGTTCATTCCGGAAAAGGAAGGGACCCTGCTTGGTAATGCAATTGGGACAATGAGCAACAAAAGTTCACGCTACGTTGCTGTAATTCAGTGAGAAAAATTGAACAGTTTGAAAAGCTGAGGTCTGCCATACAGTTCTAAAACTTTAAGTGCTTCCAGTCTACCTTGATGGTTGATTGAAGGTTTGAAGTCGTCGATCGAGGAGGTAAGGCAGTCACTCATTGTCGGCCGTCGCTGTTGCAGAAGCTGGATGTTGGCGCTCCTTCTTCTCAACACGGTCACCAAGCGAAACGGGCTCTTGATGGGCGCCAGCTAATGCTTCCCGTCCGCGACACCGTGTCAGACACTATCATAGCAAGTTGAGCGCAATTACATGCTGCCAAACCCCAAAAGCGCGGCAACTCCCGGAGCGTCACACAAATTTTCAGGTAACAAAATAATGAAAAAAATTTATAGTACAATAGATGGAAATAGGAAGATATGCATTTCCGGCGTCACACGTGCCCCACATTGTCTGAGGATGTTCGTGTAACCTAAACAGACTCAGAAAATGTCCCAAAAAGGGAAAAAAGGCAGCGGAAATGCATATGTTCAAAACATAAAGAAAATTTAGCATTAGGCTAATTAACCATAAACCAGTTTTTAGACCATAATAATTAGTGGAGACGCTCCTAACCTTATTCCACTCTGTCATCTTACACAAAAGAAAACAGGTTCACAATATATTAAAATTCAGAGAAAACATAGAAAATGGTTTAGCTATTCTAAAATCAGCAAAATTCCTAACAGTATCAAGAAATGGAATACTATTTACAAAATTAATCAGAGTACATAGTCACAAAAACAGGTAGATCAAAATACGCAAATTAATAATTAATTACATAGAACACACGTTTTTATATAACCTTTTCATAATTAATATTCTTGTCATGAGAGTCCACTTAACGCTAAACAGCAGATCGAAAGAAACATAAATATTGACAGCAGAATTCTTTCACATCAGCTGTCCGAGAAGAGAAACAACTCCGCCTTCCGTACCCGCAAGTACAAAGAACGCCGGCAGCGGCGCAAAAGGCGACAGCGGCTCCGCCTCGCCAGTATTGCTGCGCCCGCCTGTGCGGCAGGCTTGATATCACTCGCCTGTGTAACGGCATTTCCATAACGTCCGTTTCACTGAATTCTTTCGGAAAAACTCACTCCCGAGTAATCTCAAGAAGTCCATTAATACTACCTCAGTGGATAACTCAACACTGTCCATCATCACACGCATGTACTAGCCTGAAACTTAAAACAGCGTCTAAGTACATTGGCAATGGCTAGTAAAACACACATTCATGAAATCTTACAGCTAGTTACAAAATCATATTTACATTCCTTAATCTACTGTGACTCAGCTGAAAACTTAAACTAGCAGCTTGAATTTTTCAATTGATTAATAATCAGTTACTCTTAAATTATTTAATCAAAATTAATTACTTTTTAATTACAACTTCTTTAATGACCTCTTGGTCTGGCAAATGCATGGCAACCTAGTAAATCCTTAAATCTTACACTCTATTACATCCTGTACAAGTTACCCATGCTGTGGTCTTAATCAATTCTTGGTTGGTACAATTTCATGTCTACAATGTTCCGTATACTTAATAGTTCTCCAGAGCTTGGATACTCTAAGCAATAACCATTTGTGTGAGGTATACCATTGACTTTATATGGTCCATTATAAACAAACTTAAATTTAGAGATTTCATTGTCTATCTCGCTCGATTTCTCATGAGCTTTTACAAGTACTAAGTCTCCGATTGCAAACTTAGCAAAACCCGCTTTAGCGTCATGACGACGTATGCGAGCATCGGCTTTTAGCTTCATTATTTCTCGCAAACGCACACCAATACTAATGTCAATCCGTGGAATTTGATTATCTTTTCCACTAGACTTTTACTTCTGTCCTTTAACAGGATTTCCTCTATAGAAAATCCCGTAGACTCGTGTCTCAAGGCGTTCATAATTCTCTCAAATTGTGCAACATATTTGCCCCATGCCCTATGGTTTTGGTGGCAATAGGCACGGCAAAGTCGGCCTAGCTCGCGCATATACCTCTCAGCGGGATTTCCAGCCGGACAGTAAGCTGAAATATGGATCACTTCGACCCCAGTACTTGCCATGCCTTCATTCCACAACTTAGAAATAAATTTTGCCCCATTGTCTGATAGAATCGCCTTGGGCTTACCAATATGAACAAAATAATCGTTCCCAAGCTTGCTGTAGACCGCTTTGGCTGTAGCTTTTCTAATCGGGTATAGTTTGACGAACTTGGAAAAAGCTTCTAGCACTACTAAAATATAGGCAAAGTTTCCTGATGGCTTGGGCAAGTCCACGCACAGTAATTCAAAGGTGTCGTTAGGCCTTATACTTTGCATAGGACCACGACTCGTACAGTTGGTAACCTTCACCTTCTGACATAAATCGCAAGTTTTCCCTCTGTAAGTAACGCGTTTTAACATGTTGTTAAAATGCACTACTTCATTCAGCTTTTCCGTACATTTCTTTGGTCCATGACGTATTTGGTGGGCCAGCATACCCGCCAAATATTACTATCTTCACCCTTACGTATGTACAAGATATGATCGTATATCTTGTAATACTTCCTTAATTTCTCTCCTTCTGGACTCCTTTCATCATATCGGGTTTTCACCATATTTAAACAACCGTCCTCGTTCTGATGACGACGTAGATTCTTACAGATGTTCACTATTAATTTACGTCCCTCACTTTCTTTAAAATAGTATAATTTGACCACTCCATCCGACTCATCTTTCAATACATCTTGATTAGACTCGGGCAACCGCGACAGCGCATCCGCTACGTAATTGTCGGTCCCTTTTATGTAACAGATGTCATGGTTGAGTTGCTGTAAATACAGCGACCACCTAGTCAGCCTTTCGTGAAGTAGTTTATAATCCTTCAGATAAGTGAGCGCCTTATGGTCCGTATCAATAATCACCTTACGGTCCCATAGGTAACCCTTGAACTTCTCGAATCCCCACACGATAGCGAGACACTCCTTCTCCGAAATCGTGTAGTTTCGCTCACTTATTCGACTCGCGAACGCTATGGTCCGGTGTTCCTTATCCTCTCCTTTACCAACTTCTTGGAACAGTTCTACCCCCACCCCGTAATTCGACGAATCCGTTCCCAGATGGAAGGGTAGCTATAAATCAGGATGAAATAGTATGTTAGATCTTAACAACTCGTCTTTTAATCTCGAAAGCGGCCTGACATCCGTCAGTCCACAGAAACGGAACACTTTTGCGTAAGAGGTTATTCAAATTTTCATCATTATTGTCCTTTTACAAATTTACGGTAAAATCCTGTGAGCCCTAGAAAACTTTTTAACTGTTTCCTAGACTTGGGTGGAGGACAATTCCTTATTGCCTCTAGTTTCTCTGGGTCTTTCGTAATACCAGCAGTGGTAATTACATGCCCTAAAAATTTCAGTTCCTGCTTCACAAATTCGCACTTCTTTAGCTTTAGAGTCATTCCGCCACGGCGCAATGCTCTAAAAACTTCATCTAACAGGTCACAATGGTCATGCCAAGTGGCACTGGCCAACAATAGGTCGTCAACATACACAGTTAATCTTGAACTCAAAGCCGGCCCTAGCACTTTATCTAGGGCCCCGATGAATACGGACACAGATATATTAAGTCTAAACGTCAGTACTCTATACTGATAACAGCTGCCCGCAAACAAGAAAGCGGTGTATGGCCTAGATTCTTCTTCAAGTTCTATTTGCCAGTAACTAGCCGACAGATCGAGGCTACTCATGAACTTAACGTCATGAGAACGTTGCAAAATCTCCTCCATACTCTCTGGTCTGTCTGTCTCGCGTTGAACGACCCTATTCAACGTGCGTGCGTCAATCACAATACGCACACTACCATCCCGTTTTGCTACAATGACCAAACCGTTATTGTATGGACTCGTACTTCTTTCAATCACTCCCCATTCGATCATCTTATCTATCTCCCGTTGCACTGTTTCCATTTTGAACAGCGGTATAGCATACGGTCTCACGAAGAATGGTTCGTGAGGAATTACATGCAACTTGCATTTATATCCTTCCACAAGTCCCGGTTTGTCTGAAAACACACTCTTATTCCTCATTTTTACTTCATACAGGCCTCGTCTTTGTTCGTGTGTTACGTTTGACACACCGTCTACAATACTTTCCAATTCACTTTCTACACTATTGTCAATGCCTAGATTCCTCACGTTACAGTAGTTCAAATTCATACCTACGTCAATGGCATCCGGCCAGTTAACAATGTGTATAGGCTGGTATTGCCTATGCACACCATCTCCTGCCTCGTCAAAACTAACTACTATTGTTTTATCTTGTGACGTACATGTCGAAGTTTTGCTTTCGCAATTAATCACTGCACGGTACTTTAATAGCCAATTTAACCCGATAATTACTTCCGCAGTTAAGTCTGGCACGACGACAAACTCTTGTTCAAATCGTGCCCCACATATCTCGAAGTTGACAAAAATCTGTTTTGTGACCGGTTTACTGGCCTTCCCAGTAGCACCGATAATTTTCACTCCTGTTACTGGCATAACTACGATACCAGGTCTGTCTTTCAGTAACTGAAATATTTTCCCAGATACAGCACTCAATTCTGCACCAGTGTCAATCAACACGTTTAGTTGTAGGCCGTGCATATTAACACACAGTACTATCTGTCTACACTTATCCTCGACTGTTTCTTTATTTTCCCACAATAAATCCTCGTCTATATCCAGGTCATTCCAGAAAAAACCATCCGGCTTTGATCCTAATTTGGGCTTACCTGGCGACTTTTTCAGCCTCTGTTCACATACAGTTTTAATTTCAACACGTTTGTCCTGAGGCTTAGTCTGTAGCTTCGCCTTCAATACCGAAACTTTTTTCCTGTAACTCGTCAACTAGTGAGTGCTGCTTTGCTATCAATTCACGAATTGTCACCTTCGTTGATTCCTCTTTGATCAGATTGATCTCATCTGCCAATCCACCTTGAGGAATGTGCCCAGTAGTCTCTGCAATTACTTCCTCTGGATCTGCGCAACCCACACTGCTATCGTCCGACCGTATGACGTCAGCTCCAACCTCATACACGCTGTAATCTGCGTGCTTCTCTACCAATCGTGTCCGGCTATCACTAAAATTCTCGTAATCTTTCTCCTTAATACTTTTGTAATGTTTAAACTGGAGTTTTGCGTCGGATGGGTCGGCCACTATAACTTTCGGTAAAGCCTGCCGGTCAGGGCGAGAACTTTCCGTTACTACTTTCACATCTAACTCCTGCGGGACGAAACACGACGAATCTTGCTTGTGCTCCCCATTAACATCAACTATTTCTGGTAAAGTCCGCCGGTTAGGGCCAGAATTTTCTATCACTTCACAAACACTATCTTCCTGCGGCACGAGACGCGGCAAATCCTGCCCGCGCTCCCCATAAACACTTCTCCCGTACAGGCCCCTATAATCTCTTAGTTCGTCGTATAAGCGACCGAACTGCCTTAACCAGACCTCATCCCTCTCTGCATCCCCTCTCTCGATGACGAACGTGTTATCCGACATCTGATCTTCTCTCAGCAATTCCTAATTATTCTTAAACTCAATCGTCAGTTCCGCTGTGGGTGTTACAGCTGCCACTTTATAACCGATTTCCGGAACACTACTTAAATTGTTCTCACTGACAGTGAATGTATTTTCTACTGCCGTGTATACAGCTGATCTACTACTTGTGGGCGCACTCCTTTCTCCTAACACTGGCACACTCTCCCGCCGTTGATTATTCCACACGGAATTTTCATAACGACGACACCTCGGTTTTCTCCTGTTATTGGGCCGCCAAAATTTCTCCACGCCCGGTCGGCCCCTCACCGGCGCGCCTAATGGTTTCCCTGTCTCGTCCCAGCAGATCTGCTCCCCGGATGCCCCTGAGGCGGCTTAGCACACAAAAATGGTTCAAATGGCTCTGAGCACTATGGGACTTAACATCTACGGCCATGAGTCCCCTAGAACTGAGAACTACTTAAACCTAACTATCCTAAGGACATCACACAACACCCAGTCATCACGAGGCAGAGAAAATCCCTGACCCCGCCGGGAATCGAACCCGGGAACCCGGGCGTGGGAAGCGAGAACGCTACCGCACGACCACGAGCTGCGGACTGCTTAGCACACCCTCTGGCGTTATTACTATTCGGTAAAGTCCGTATCACGTTAGTATGATACTGGTTTCCGTCATACCTGTTATTATTTGCACTGTACCGATTGTCATTACGGTCCGAACCATTATTGTTATTGCTGCCATGGTTGCGCTATGCATTATTCCCATGGTTATCGTTGTTGTGGTTGTTGTGGTACCCGTTGTTGTTACCATGGCCTCTACCACTGTCGCGATTATTGCGCCAATTGTCCTTGCCCTCAACTCTTTCCAGGAAATCATTGATTGCCCTGTAATTGCTTCCTACGTAGCGTTTTGTATCATCTGGAAGCTTCCTGTAGAGTTCCCAGACTATTTCGGATTCCGTACGGCGATCACGCAAATATTCCAACTTGCGGATCCAGCCCTCACAAAACTCCTTCATCGAGCCACGCGAATTCGCATCGAAAGGCCTCGATACGACAAATTCGCGCTAGACACTTCGTTGTTTTTGCTCTGAGCAGTATTCAGCCGGAAACAAATTTTTAAACTCGTCGAAAGTCAGGTTAGTGATGTTGAAGTTTAAGCCCCAACGCTTGGCATCACCAGCCAACACGTCAATAACCGCATTAATTTTTCCCTCATTAGCCCATGATCTGGGCAAAACTCTCACAGTTTTTAATGAAATCCGTCGCGTGTATACCGCCTTTTTTCAAGGGGTCGAACCGCTCCTCTTTCGTCAACAATTCCGAACTATGTGCACAGATTGGCACATAGATTTGTTTTTCGTCAAGTTCCTTTTCTAATTCTGACACTCTCGTAATTACTTGGCAAGTGGTTGTCGCAAGCGTTTCCACTTCCCTCTTTTTCTCTTCGCAGGTATTAGCCTGCTTCCTCACTTTAGTATCTACTTCGGACACTAAAGCCTTTAAAGTTTCCACCTTCTGTTGATCCTATTTTTTCACTAATTTAATTTGTTCCGTCGCCTTGTTCTCGATGATTGGAGCAACTGCTTCTAGTACAAATTTCTCGATTCTGCTAATTTCGCAATCAAAACGAGTATTTACGCTCGCAATTTCCGCATGAACGCCTATCATTTCCTGTTTAAGATTACCGATTTCGGTATTAATTACAACAATATCTACTTTGATTTTATCCTTTTGTGTCGACAACTCCAACATTGTTGTCAACAACATTAATAGCTTTGTTCTGATTGTCTAGCTTCCTGTCAATTTTTTCAGTCTGACCTTCTTGCTTGGCAGACTGAGCTTTAATTCTGCCGATTGACTCTTGATTTCGTTAATCAAAACATTCAATAAATCAGTTAAATTCCCGGAAACTACTGGTTTTACTTCCGTAGCGGATTCCTCTTTCATTGTACCCCCGTATTCCTCATCAATTGGTTCAGATTTGATTTTCATTTCCGATTCCGAAAAGTTTGGAATTCCATTTCTGCTCTTTGTTCCGTTTCGGCGGTCGCGTCTTTCATGCTAGCCGCTTGCCCCTGGACAATGGGTTCCACGGTGCGCGTTACCCACTGTTCGACCGATTGTTCCGTAACCAAGTCTACCAAATTCTCGTAATTGCTGCCTTCACTCATTTTACCAGTTTTCAATATAAATGCCAAATCTCAAATCTAATTAGGATTCCTCCCACTACTTATTTTCGCTGACGTATCGACCTGTTCGTAACCAGTACTTTGTTATGAGATTTGCACAATGCAAAATTCGTGTCCAGAACAACCTCAAATCCGAAGATTATCCTGTCACGGTCGCTACGTGTAACCTCCCCCTCACTTATCGACCTTAATGACAGTGAAAAATTAAACCGCGTGCACCTAATGGAAATTTGGGAAAAAGCAATCGTCACCGAAATTAATTGGTCGGTAAAGAGGGAGGAAAGGGTTACATGTAAATGAAAGGAAAATGCAAATGAAATTGGTGGAAATTAATTTTGAAAAAGGGGTAAAGTTAATAAAGAAAGTAAATGTGCGCTCGTTACGTTAAAAATGGCGTTAATTAGATATGTGAGATTTGGGGAAAATTGCGGTCGCCAGTCCCATGGACAACTGCTATAATAACTGAAAATGAAAGATTAATGCACATATATTTAACACTAAAGGCGTGGCAACTGAAGATTGACAAGTATTGTGTGAAAACTGAATGTTTGTCAGAAGTAATAAATTTCGCTACACTCTGACTTAATTTAGCGAAATAATTAATAAAACCAAAAAATTGAAAGTTAATTTAGTGATTGCAATTAATAGTGAGCTTTGTTTCTGAAGCACTACGAAATTCAATAAAATAAGGTTCATCTTGGGCTACCTCAACTATCATTTCAAAAGCTACTTGAATCTACACAATTTAGAAATAAGAGATCTAACTTTGAACTTGAATTAAATGATTCTGAACAATTAACAATAGTAAAATTTAGTACATACCAAGCTGAGCTGCAGTCACAGGTAAGCTAAAATATGGTAACAAAACTCGCACTCTTAATTTGTGCTTGTGTAATGTAAATATTGCAGCCAGCAGCTCCCAGGAGCGTCACACAACACACCTGCTCCACCGCCCTACTCCAGCCAAACTCTCTCTGCCCACGCTCCATGCGGCAGAGTTAACACTACCAAAGATCCTAAACACTTTGGTTCTCCACACGACCTATTGATGTAGTCGTTCGATAGCATAGTTTTCCCTAGGCCAGACCCAGCGTAAACATACAAATAATATTTACAAAACGAACCAATTATACATCGACATAAATGCATTT
Source organism: Schistocerca nitens (assembly GCF_023898315.1). Lineage (NCBI taxonomy): Eukaryota > Metazoa > Arthropoda > Insecta > Orthoptera > Acrididae > Schistocerca > Schistocerca nitens. The sequence continues at coordinate 312,586,791 of NC_064621.1, read as the reverse complement.
GTATATATATATATATATATATATATATATATATATATATATATATATATATATACAAATAGTAGAACAATTACAACACATAAAGACACAGAAATGTCATATCTTTGGGTAACAAAATAAGGAAAAAAATTTATAGTACAACAGATGGAAATAGGAGGATATGCATTTCCGGCGTTACACTGTGATAATGTTTTAAAATCTCTCGAAAATTCGAAGAAGAAAGCCTTAGAGGACTAATGCAGCTCGAGAAAGTTCTAATCAAATGGCTCTAAGTACTATGGGACTTTACAGCTGAGGTCATGTCCCCTAGACTTAGAACTACTTAAACCTAACTAACCTAAGGATATCACACACATCCATGCCCGAGGCAGGATTCGAATCTGCGACCGTAGCAGCCGCGTGGTTCCGGACTGAAGCGCCTGCATATGCAACGGAGGGTTTTGAAGCATATTCCTCAAGCTCTGCTAACAATCATACTTAAACACTTAGGGGTGCATACTTCTCGCAGCATGCTCAGTGAAGAATCACTAAGACAAACCAGATGTGAGGTATGTCGAAGACAGGCTGAAACAAAAACTAAAGTTGGTGTGAAAAGTGTGGTAAGTTCATTTATGGGCAGTATATCAATTTTCTATATGGTAATCGATAATAACTTCGTCCCACTAGTTACCATATTGTCTTTTTTGTAATATTACGGCTTAGAAAGCAAAAGTTGTTGTATTTGACCACAATCAGAGATCAACTGAAAATTGCTGCACAATGAGTGTTATTTCTAATATGTGAAAATCGGTATTACCTTTGTCTCAACAGGAACTTAGTTGTATTTGTTCATAATATTATAGTTTGTAAATAACTTTTGCTGTATTTTACAATTTTATTGCATTTTTACTCGGGGTATGAAGGCCCCACGAGCATATCAACACAATCTGAAAACAACAGCATTGTTCAGGGTTAACAAAATTCTTTTTTCCCTTTTCAGGCTACCAGTTTTGAAATAAAAACTTGTCTGTGGGATGGAAGGAGTTATCAAGGTGAAACGGTTTTATGTTAGATTTAAAACTTGCTTCTTGATACATGTCAGGCTTTTAATGTTATCGCACAAATCACAAACAGAAAAGGTTGCTGAGCTCTTTTCTGGGCCCTAGACAGTTTTAATAATGGGTAATAAGACAGCTATAATAATGGATAATAATGATCATTTTTCCCAGTAGACTCGAATATCACACTTCTTCTCAAATTGTGATTGATTATTTATGACGAATTTCAATATTAAGTAGACGTGTTTTGATGGCGAAGTTGACATACTAACTCCTTGGAGAAGTACCTACAAGTCAACCCTTGGTTACACCGCGTAATATTGTTACTGCTCCCTTCTGTGTTATCACTACTTCCATTCGAAATGCTTAATTAGCGCATAAAATTGTTCCAGAAGACATTATTGAGTGTAAAAGTTCAAAATATGCCAGGAACCATCATATTTATAGTAGTTGTCATTTTTTTCTTATTATGACTACCAGCTAACACTTCTTTGCGTCAGATTTTAGGCTCTATTCATGTATAACTTCATCTCTAGGAGCCACCACAGTTGAAGGAAGGTACAGTGACTGACACTTGACGTCATAATGCAGGGTGAGGTACTTCAATTGCACCTGGCGTGAGAAATTGCGTCGGAGGGATGTACCTCGCGTTAGCGTGGCAAAACCCACATTTCCATTCCTTAATTATTAATAAAGCTGGTCAGGGATTTTCCCTGCCTCGAGATGAACAGTATGGACGAAAGCCTACATCCTTGTCTTACACCCTGGTTCATACAAGCACTTCGTTCTTGGTCGTCCACTCTTATTATTCCCTCTTGGTTGTTGAACATACTGTATATGACCCGTCTCTCCCTATAGATTATCCCCACTTTTTTCTGAATTTCGAACATCTTGCACCATTTTACGCTATCGAACGCCGTTCCCAGGTCGACAAATCCTATGAACGTGTCTTGATTTTTCTTTAGACTTCCTTCCATTATTATCCGCAACGTCAGATTTGCCTCTCTCGTGCCTTTACTTTTCCTAAAGCCAAACAGATCGTCATCTAGCGCAACCTCAATTTTCTTTTCCATTCTTCTATATATTATCCTTGTAAGAGACTTGGATGCATGAGCTATTAAGGTAATTGTGCGATAATTCTCGCACTTGTCAGCTCTTGCCGTCTTCGGAACTGTGTGGATGATGCTTTTCCGGAAGTCAGATGGTATGTCGCCATTCTCATACACTCTACACACCAATGTGAATAGTCGTTTTCTTGCCACTTCCCCCAATGATTTTAGAAATTCTGATGGAATGTTATCTATCCCTTCTGCCTTATTTGACCTTAAGTCCTCCAAAGCTCTTTTAAATTCTGATTCTAATACTGGATTCCATATATTTTCTAAATCGACTCCTGTATCTTCTTCTATCACATCAGAAAAATGTCTCCCCTCGTAGAGGCTTTCAATGTATTCTTTCCACCTATCCGCTCTCTCCTCTGCATTTAACAGTGGAATTCCCGTTGCACTCTTAATGTTGCCACCCTTGCTTTTAATGTCACCGAAGGTTGTTTTAACTTCCCTGTATGCTGAGTCTGTCCTTCCCACGATCATTTCTTTTTCGATGTCTTCACATTTTTCCTGCAGCCATTTTGTCTTAGCTTCCCTGCATTCTAACTTATTTCGTTCCTCAGCGACTTTTATTTCTGTATTCCTAAGTTTCCCGGAACATTTTTGTACTTCTTCATTTCATTAATCAACTGAAGTATTTCTTCTGTTATCCATGGTTTCTGCACAGTTACCTTCTTCGCATCTGTGTTTTCCTTCCCAACTTCTGTGATGCCCTTTTTAGAGATGTCCATTCCTCTTCAACTGTACTGCCTACTGAGCTATTCGTTATTGCTGTGTTTATAACCTTAGAGAACTTCAAGCGGATCTCGTCATTCCTTAGTACTTCCGTATCCCACTTCTTTGCGTATTGATTGTTCCTGACTAATGACGTAAACCTACTCTTCATCACTGCTGTATTGTGATCTGAGTCTGTATCTGCTCCTGGGTACGCCTTACAATCCTGAATCTGATTTCGGAATCTCTGTCTGCTCACGTTGTAACCTAACCGAAATCTTCCTGTATCTCCTGGCCTTTCCCAAGCATACCTCATCGTCTTGTGATTCTTCAACAGGGGATTCGCGATTACTAGCTGAAACTTGTTACAGAACTCAGTTAGTCTTTCTCCTCTCTCATTCCTTGCCCGAATCCCATATTCCCCTGTAACCTGTTCTTCTACTCCTTCCCCTATAACTGCACTCCAGTCCCCAATGACTATTAAATTTTCATCCCCCTTTACATACTGTATTACCCTTTCAATATCCACATACTCTTTCTCTATCTCTTCATATTCAGCTTGCCACGTTGGCATGTATACCTAAACTATCGTTGTCGGTGTTTTGCTGTCGATTCTGATAAGAACATCAATGTCACTGAACTGTTCACAGTAACACACTCTCTGCCCTACCATCCTATTAGTAACGAATCCTACTCCTCTTATACGATTTTCTGTTGCTGTTGATATTGTCCTATACTCATCTGATCAGAAATCCTTGTCTTCTTTCCACTTCACTTCACTGACCCTTACTACATCCACTGTAGAACGAGAGTTTGCATTTCGTTTTTCAGATTTTCTGGTTTCCCTACCATGTTCAAGCTTCTGACATTCCACACCCCGACTCGTAGAACATCATCCTTCCGTTAATTATTCAATCCTTTCCTCATGTTAACCTCTCCCTTGGCAGTCCCCTCCAAGAGATCAGAATGTGTGACTATTCTGGAATTTTTTTCCAATGGAGAGATCATCATGACTCTTCTTCAGTCACAAGGCTCATGTTCTGTGGATACACGTTACGTGTCTTTAATGCAGTGATTTCCATTGACTTCTGCATTCTCATTCCGTTTATCAATGCTGATTCTTCCCACTCCTAAGACAACAGAGTGTCCTGAACCTCTGTCTGCTCCTCCGTCCTCTTTGACTAGGGCGTTGGCAGAATGAGGGCGACTTCTTACGTCGGAAGTCTTCGACCACCAGTGCTGATTATTTATCAAAATTTAAGCAGCAGCGAGATTCGAACCCGGGACCGCAAACGTTTTGCTTATGGATCAGAGATGCTACCCCTAGACCAAGGGTTGCACAAAGTAATATGTTTCCCATTTCCGACTGTCTTATGGAGCAGTTCTCCTAGTTATATGGAGCAGCATGTGATCCTAGCATTCACAAAATCTTGCCTCTGAACAGTCTCACTGTGACTTGACGATAGTAATAGCGAGCTTCTCGATGGTCAGTAACCACCCTGGCACTAGGTTATAACATAGAAGTCCCTGTATGTCCAAGTCAAGAGGCAGGGCATTCTGCACAAGGAACGCACTCTTCACTTAGCATAAATAGCTCCGTTGTATGTGTAATGTGACACGTTTTCCAATAAAGCGAATGTTGTAACTTTAAATTACAAGCATCTGAGGAGACTCTCGTTCTTCAGAGAAAATGAATTAATCGCAACAACCTAGCAATTGATGTAGAGGATCTGAATGGCTGTGAACATATCCAATAGTAGAATAGACAGTTCAGTTTTCAAGATCAAAACTTCTGAGGGCAATAATGAAGACATGTTGTGGAATAATGTACATATCCCACCAGTTTCAAGTTTTTGGTTTGTGTTCCAGTGGCTGTTATCACCTTCTCTGTGCTGTAGTTGATTCGCTTTCAGCAAAATCTGGTTCTGTTTCCTATGGAGAGACAACAAGGTTCTAGATTTCTTTGATTTATAAATCAGTTAACCTTGAATATCTTGCATGGAATCGCTGGAAAAACAGGTCCCAAAGTCTCATATGAAAAGACAGAACACATGGAATACAGACACAAATGAGAGGTAAAATACGGAAAGATTAGGACAGATAAGTTCAAGTACTTAGGAGAGTAGTTCGAGCCCAGAGGACTGCATAAAGAGACAGTCAAAGAAAGAGGCAGAAAATTAGACCTTGCTTGCAAATTAACATAGAATAGGTACAAGAAAAGAGTGATATCCTATAAGGCCAAATCAGGCACTATAACTCAGTTATAAAAACAGAATGACGCTACGCTTCACAGTGTCTTATTCTAAATAAAGAGGAACAGGAATGAATATCGAATATTGAATATTTATTCTTAGTTAAAGTGGTGTGAACACACATAGGTACTTGCAGAATGTCATCAGCATGTTATGCCCTTAGAATCATTGTCATCAGTGTGTAATGTGCAGTGTCTTTTAGTTACATACTATTTATATGTACACTCAACTATTAGCTGTGGCATTCTTTTTTGGGGAACGAATGCACAAAATATGAACACAATTTTCAAAATACAGAAAAGAGCCATAAGAATCATAACCAAAAATGACAGTCGAGCTCATTGCAAAGATGTGTTCAAAACACTGTGGATTTTAAGTGCTCCATGAGAATACATTTACCAGTCAGTTGTACACATCAAAAATAACATTGGTAAATACTGCACAAGCAGCTCTGTCCATGACAGTGGAAGAAGAGATAGACTCAACTTACATTTGCCACGAAAAAATAAACATAAAACTCAAAACAGCATTTTCTACCAAAGAATAAAAGTGTACAATAAATTACTAAAACAGATAAAAGAAATTGCAAAAATACACTTATTTAAAAAGGCAGCTGAAATGTACCTGTTACGCAATACATTTTATACATTGAAGGATTACTTAGATAAAACACAGTGGTAAAAAAAGTTATGCAAATAAATAATAATAATGACTATAAAACATCCACCATTCCACAGAACACCTTCACGTTATGTTTTTTTTCCTTCTGTTTTCCTTTTCTAGAAAAACTTACCCCTAAGTTATGTATTGCACAATACTAACACCTCTTCCTCTTTCTGAGCTCAACATCTCACTCATTGTAGAGGGCGAGCAGTGACTGATAGTGAGATATGAGTGAACAGTGTGGCATTACACTGCTTAATAAGTTATTGGTAAAAAAGTATTGTATACCAGGAGTAAATCTAATAATTGTCTGTAACTCGAAATCTGTAATTGTATGTGTGTACGAATTAGCTTATTTTAAATTGGTCCAAACTTGCAAGTACTTTGACATGTCCTGTAACCTTGTAAAACAAGATCTACGGATGAATAAAGCTACTACTACTACTACTACTAGCTGGAATGACTTGAAAAGAAGGAATGGAAGCTTCTGAGGAAAATTCTGGGACCTCAGAAGACTATTGATGGAACTATGAAACACGAGGAGCTCTGAAAGTATAACACAAAGTTGACGCAGACAACTCGGAAAGAAATTTTGTGGATACATAACAAGAATGGACGAATAAGACTGTGCAGGAAGGTCATCAGATATATTACATCGATAAAATACGCCTCTAAGTGGGTAGAAGAGGTCAAAAGAGAAGCACAGGAAACTAGTATTACACTATAGACGATCCAAAACACAGAAGAATTCAGAAGCAGAATAAACAACGTAAAATCATTATAAGAGAAACCGTTAATGAGGACGTTCAACATTACATGTCCGAGAACGAGAGAAAGACAAAAATTTGAAAGAACGAAGAGATTCTGGGTAGAGAGTAACAGAAACGCCATAAATCCTTAAGTTCTACGTGGTCCCTACTTGGCCAATTTCGGAAAGAGAAAAATCAGTTAAGGGCAGTACAATTCCATCTAAAAGTACAAGGTCGACTTCTTTCCCCATTTTTGCCAAATCTAATCGCATGCTCAATTGCTTATGACCACATTATTAACTGAATACTGTACAGTAAGCATTTTACCTTCCGCCGTCTTCTATTCATATTGTGCTGCCAACATGGGGCGAAAAATTGATGCGAACTGTGAGTACACTACTGGCCATTAAAATTGCTACACCACGAAGATGACGTGCTACGGACGCGACATTTAACCGACAGAAAAAGATGCTGCGATATGCAAATGATTAGCTTTTCAGAGCATTCACACAAGTCAACACCTACAACATGCTGACATGAAGAAAGTTTCCAACCGATTTCTCATACACAAACAGCAGTTGACCGGCGTTGCCTGGTGAAGTGTTGTTTTGATGCCTCGTGTAAGGAGGAGAAATGCGTACCATCACGTTTCCGACTTTGATAAAGGTGGATTGTAGCCTATCGCGATTGCGGTTTATCGTATCGCGAGATTGTTGCTCGCGTTGGTCGAGATCCAATGACTGTTAGGAGAATTGGAATCGGTGGGTTCAGGAGGGTAATACGAATCGCCGTGCTGGATCCCAACGGCCTCTTATCAATAGCAGTCGAGATGACAGGCATCTTATCCGCATGGCTGTAACGGATGGTGCAGCCACGTCTCGATCCCTGAGTCAACAGATGGGGACGTTTGCAAGACAACAGTTCGACGACGTTTGCAGCAGCTTGGTCTATCAGCTCGGAGACCATGGCTGCTGTTAGCGTTGATGCTGCATCACAGACAGGAGCGCCTGCAGTGGTGCACTCAACGACGAACCTGGGTGTACGAATGGCAAAACGTCATTTTTTCGGATGAATCCAGGTTCTGTTTACAGCATCATGATGGTCGCATCCCTGTTTGGCGACATCGCGGTGAACGCACACAGGAAGCGTCTATTCGTCATCGCCATACTGACGTATCACCCGACGTGATGGTATGAGGTGCCATTCGTTACAGGTCTCGGTCACCTCTTGTTCGTATTGACGGCTCTTTGAACAGTGGACGCTACGTTTCAGATGTGTTACGACCCGTAGCTGTACCCTCCATTCGATCCCTGCGAAACTCTACATTTCAGCAGGATAATGCACGACCGCTTGTTGCAGGTCCTGTACAGGCCTTTCTGGATACATAAAATGTTCGACTGCTGCCCTGGCCAGCACATTCTCCACATCTCCCACCAATTGTAAACGTCAATGGTGGCCGAGCAACTGGCTCGTCACAATACGGCAGTCACTACTCTTGATGAACTGTAGTATCGTGTTTAAGCTGCATGGGCTGCTGTACCTGTACACGCCATCCAAGCTCTGTTTGACTAAATGCCCAGGTGTATCAAGGACGTTATTACGCCAGAGGTGGTTGTTCTGGGTACTGATTTCTCGGGATCTATGCACCCAAATTGCGTGAAAATGTAATCACGTGTCAGTTCTAGTATAATATATTTGCCCAATGAATACCCGTTGATCGTCTGCATTTCTTCTTGGTGAAGCAATTTTAATGGCCAGTAGTGTAATGTGCAATAGAATGCTGTATAGTCACTTCCTTGTTTAATTTCTGGCTGTAAATCTTAGAGAAAAGCTCACATGGCGCTCACAGCTAGTTGATTTCGTCAACAATGCGATTTATATATAGATATACTCACATAAATCAGTAATACGCACAGATTGGCATATTTTCAGCGTAACTGTTCTTTACATCACCTAAACCTGTTAGTGATGGAGCAAGCAGATTCAGAGATGAAGAGTAGAGAGGTACATCTAAACTGTCTTTTGTGTGCAGACACAGTCGCAATTTGTATATGGCTTGCACATTCATCATTCATATCCAAGTGTCATTCACCTGAAAATTGTAACTAGGGTAAAAATCGTTGATTAAAATGTACTGACTTTCGCCTGGTTACTACAAAACAAAGTGGCAGTGATTTATTAATTAGTATATACATTTAAAAATATCAGAGTCTCAGCTTCGTGTGTGCGGTTCTCCAAAAGCTCGGCTTACACTCAGTTCTGCTTGAAGCTGTGTAATGGATGTCAACTAGCCTTCGATTACATTAATGATGGAGATCAATTTGCTTTCGCAGCAACTATCTAACACGGCTATTGAACAGTAGTGGATCATCCTCTTCTTTCATAACTTTGTTCAGTACATACTGATCCAAGAAACATTTCATAGTAATTTTGAGTTTTAACAATTTGCACTTCTCATCTTCGCCTTCAGAGCTGATATTTGATGTTGTCTGCTCAGATATTCCACGATTTGTTTCCTGTCATTCCTGCACCATTAGATAGGAAGGCTGTACACCTTTGAGTCACATTTAAAACCTCTGCTTCCCAATGGGAGACAATTACACCCATTCAAAAGCTGACCCTTTAATTGTGTTACGTGATGTGTATAAAGAATATGAAGAATCCTCTTTCCCTACTTGCCTTAAAATTCCTTGTAACATCCATAATCACTGATGCTATCATAACTATTTATTCATTAATGTCCTCCCGTATATCGTTGAGTGAATTCATCAGCGATATATGTTTTACTTTTTATTTTAAATGGTTACATATTTTGGCGTTAGTGGCGCTGATGGAAAAGGTGGTGACAGATCTTTAATAAGGTAGTCCTTTAAATGTTAGAATGCTTAATCAAAAGGCGGCAGCATGAGACAACCCGAGCTTTTCTTTACATCTAGCTGCAGACTCACGTTATTGTTCTGTCACATCTACGTAAAAGTCATAAGTGTCCATTTTCAGTGTTTCCCCCTGTATTGGTGATTTCCAGAACATCTCTACGATGCTGCAGTCGCTTTTCTGTTTGTGGATGTTGCAGGCATTTCACTGGTGGGACTATTAATGATCACGATTTAAAAAAACTGCACAGAGGATATGACAAGATGAAGTCGACTCTTATTTTATTTCAAAGTATGGTCTAGTATCGCCGACGACCGCATAATCGCCTCCGTTTGCTGAAAGCCACCGGCACAGCAGTACTCTACCCATCAGGCCGTAACATGCTGTACGGCCATTGTTCGGCAACTAGCGGTGTTATCGAAACCCAGCACGTCAGCTTTGTGACAGGACGACTACGTTGCATTTGGGGCGTCAACACGACGGCAACCTGGCTCCCAGCGTGCGTAAATAGGCAGCCGTCCAGCCACCGAAGGGCATCGAGTCAGCCACCGTGTAGACGTATGATGCGCCATGGGGCCTAGAGAAGCATCTACATATATACACCTACTCCTCAAGCCTCCGTGAAAAGCATAGTAGTAATTTTTTTACTGTTCCTATTCCACAGTCCGTGTGGATCGAACCTATGAGTAATACATCCGACAGCCCGACTCTGAACAGCTTAGATGTCCTCCCAGAACTCAAGAATAGATTGTGATCCAGTCATGGGAGGGCGCGAAACAGGAGGGCCGTAAAACCATAAGCACCTTTATGCCCCCCCCCCCCCCCCAAAGGCCTTTGCGTGTCAATTCTGAGTGGAGGTGTATCTGTAATGTTTTCCTCGGTCAGCCACAAGAAAACCGCTGGTTGTCACAGCTCTGACCTCCATCACGTGTGGTAAGAGGGCTATGACGTCCTTTCTATCATGTCCACGGTGGCACTCGGCAGAGGTGTGGTGAAATTTGGTGCCAATGTGACGTCTTTAACACAACCTAAACCTCTCACCAACTTCTGATCTCTAATCATTTTTCTGCATGTGTCGACACCTTATTGTCTGAAGCGTCTTCCCGACAATGACGTCACGGCCGGCCGGAGTGGCCGTGCGGTTCTAGGCGGTGCAGTCTGGAACCGAGCGACTGCTACGGTCGCAGGTTCGAATCCTGCCTCGGGCATGGATGTGTGTGATGTCCTTAGGTTAGTTAGGTCTAATTAGTTCTAAGTTCTAGGCGACTGATGACCTCAGAAGTTAAATCGCATAGTGCTCAGAGCCATTTGAACCATTTTGATGTCACGGGACGCCACTCTTTCGCACTTTACAGATGAAAATTTTAAGTACCTTTGAGTCAAATTCCAAATTTCTGCGACTCAAGGGGAGACAATTACGTCGTTTCGAAGAAGTGAGCCTTCAATTGGGTTGCGCAGTGTATATAGAGAATAGGAGCAGGCCAACAGCAAGCACATCCCTGGGTCACTGCTTACGATACTGAACATCGTCCCTCAACCACCATCCGATGGTGCAGCCGCAGGCATCAGTGTTACTCTGCATCATTCAGTGTGAGCTTTCGTCATACGGTTCTGCTTCTAGCACCTATGAGTCTGAGGGCCGACTGGTGACCCATAACTGCCCCCAACTGCTGAAGCCGCTGCTTCGGCATTATCCAACCATCGGGTCCCACAACTTCGGTACGACCATTCTTCAGCAACCAGCGGTCAGCAACCAGTGGTGTCAACAGAATTCGGGACCTACTTCAGCATTTTGACAGATGGACTGTGAGACAACTGCGGCGTCAACGTGCAATCCCGGGTCTGGAAGCATGTAAATAGCGCCAACACTGTTAGAAAATGCTATCTGGTCAGCGACCACTGTTGAGCAGGCAATCACCAAGCGGCCCAGAGCTGCAAAATCGCTCAGCCTTCATCGTAAGGCAGCATCATAAAGCGGAAATGTTTTCTGCACGGTCCTGCACGTAGCAACGATGGGTAGGATGTTATATCCGACTATCTGCTGTCTGCTTAGCGACTACCGTCACAGGACGCAGTCAGTCAGACTTTGGCATCTGGAATTTTCCTTGGATAATAGCACCTCCACTGCTAGCCATTGTCAGCCATCACCGGCCATGAAGAATGCAGCTTCGCCAGTACTGACACAGCGGTCAGCTGATGACACGATGCCTGCCCAGCAGGAACCCTCCACTCCAGCCATGGTTGGGATTCTGAAAGTTTCCACTGCCAAGGACCGTGAGTTTGACGTCCATACTGCGCGCTGGGTGGGAATCCGGAGCTTCACAGTACCTTAACCATGTTTAGTGAATGAATGTGGTTGGCTGGCAGCAGTGGTCGAGCGGTTCTAGGCGCTTCAGTCCGGGACCATGGCACTGCTACGGTCGTAGGTTCGAATCCTACCTTGGACATGGATGTGTGTGATGTCCTTAGGTTAGTTAGGTTTAATTAGTTCTAAGTCTATGGTACTGATGACCTCCGATGTTAATTCGCATAGTGCTTAGAGCCATTTGAACCATGAATGTGGTTGTTTCATGAACATTTCTAAATTTGATACGGTTCCCCATTGTGCAGCCCATGTTGATGGTGGCGAGGTTCCCATGGCCAGTCTGACAAGCCACCCACCAATGCTGCCGATTGCGTTACACTATTATCTTGGTGTCCTGGTTCCCTGCTTTTGATCTCTATGAGCCTGTAACATTTCAAACCACTAGAATTTTGTGTCGAATCGGCTACAGGCTTAACAATTAAACAATACTCTGTGCCGTAGCACAACAGTATCCAAATTTAATGCCGTGTTTTGAAAGGTGCCTAATCAAAATTTCGTAAAATATAGAAATAATAAATACTAATCAAAGGACAGAATTTAATCTTGTGCGTGCAGGGAAGAATTAATCCTTCTAGCAATAAAGTAAAATGATCAATCAAACCACATTCTTCCATTAATATACATATCTGTAAATACACTACTGGCCATTAAAATTGTTACACCAAATGGCTCTGAGCTCTATGGGACTTACCTTCTGAGGTCATCAGTCCCCTAGAACTTAGAATTACTTAAACCTAACTAACCTAAGGACCTCACACACATCCATGCCCGAGGCAGGATTCGAACCTGCGACCGTAGCGGTCGCGTGGTTCCAGACTGTAGCTCCTAGAACCGCTCGGCCACAACGGCCGGCGCTACACCACGAAGATGACATGCTACAGACGCGAAATTTAACCGACAGGAAGAAGATGCTGTCATATGCAAATGATTAGCTTTTCAGAGCATTCACACAAGGTTGGCGCCGGTGGTGACACCTACAACGAGCTGAGATGAGGAAAGTTTCCAGCCGATTTCTCATACACAAACAGCAGTTGACTGGCGTTGCCTGGTGGAACGTTGTTGTGATGCCTCGTGTAAGGAGGAGAAATGCGTACCATCACGTTTCCGACTTCGATAAAGGGCGGATTGTAGCCTATCGCGATTGCAGTTTATCGTATCGCGACATTGCTGCTAACGTTGGTCGAGATCCAAATGACTGTTAGCAGAATATGGAATCGTTGGGTTTAGGAGGGTAATACGGAACGCCGTGCTGGATCCCAACGGCCTCGTATCACTAGCAGTCTAGATGACAGGCATCTTATCCGCATGGCTGTAACGGATCGTGCAACCACGTCTCGATCCCTGAGTCAACAGATGGGGACGACAACAACCATCTGCACGAACAGTTCGACGACGTTTGCAGCAGCATGGACTATAAGCTCGGAGACCATGGTTGCGGTTGCCGTTGACGCTGCATCACAGGCAGGAGCGCCTGCGATGGTGTACTGAACGACGAACCTGGGTGCACGAATGGCAAAACGTCATTTTTTCGGATGAATCCAGGTTCTGTTTACAGCATCATGATGGTCGCATCCGAGTTTGGCGACATCGCGGTCAACGCACATTGGAAGCGTGTATTCGTCATCACCATACTGGCGTGATGGTATGGGGTGCCATTGGTTACACGTCTCGGTCACCTCTTGTTCGCATTGACGGCACTTTGAACAGTGGACGTTACATTTCAGATGTGTTACAACCCGTGGCTCTATCCTTCATTCGATCCCTAAGAAACCCTACATTTCAGCAGGATAATGCACGACCGCATGTTGTAGGTCCTGTACGGGCCTTTCTTGATACAGAAAATGTTCGACTGCTGCCCTAGCCAGCACATTCTCAAGATCTCTCACCAATTGAAAATGTCTGGTCAATCGCGGCCGAGCAAGTGGCTCATCACAATACGCCAGTGACTACTCTTCATGAACTGTGGTATCGTGTTGAAGCTATATGGGTAGCTGTACCTGTACACGCCATCCAAGCTCTGTTTGACTAAATGCCCAGGCGTATCAAGGTCGTTATTACGGCCAGAGGTGGTTGTTCTGGATACTGGCTTCTCAGGATCTATACACCCAAATTGCGTGAAAATGTAAGCACATTTCAGTTCTAGTATAACATATTTGTCTAATGAATACCCGTTTATCATCTGCATTTCTTCTTGGTGTAGCAATTTTAATTTCCAGTAGTGGAATTTTGATATCCTTTATGCAGGTACAGTCCAACTCATAATAACTGAATCCCTCTATTATTTGTTCTAGGAGTGCGATTTTGGAAGATAGTTCCACAGTGTGTCTTGTGTTTGCCTAAAATTAGCCCATCGGCATAATGTTCACGTTTTAGTTCGATTGTCCGTTATGATTACACTAACTGTCTGAGATGTTACAGTACTGGAAACGCAGATTCGCACATGTATCACTAAAATTTCGCAATAACACATAAGCACAGCTGGCTAATTCACGGACTGAATGAGCTATACGGTGGACATCGGCCTATTACAGCTTACTGTAAACTACTGAGTTTAAAGCGTCTTTTTTCACTTTCATTTTGAATAGAGAATACCTTCTAATTTCATATATAGAAATCAAAATTTCAGGTTTATATATGTAGCATCAGTGAACTGTTGTTACAAGACAAATAACTCGTCATTCTGAATATAGAATGACAGTAACTTCTCCGTAACAAAATAAAAAATACCCTACATAATGCTAAAAAAAATTGCATGAAAAGTATATTAGCTTATTCCAATTAGGACACAGGTCATCAGATCAACATCACTTTTTTCAGTTGAGCGATTACGTAGTAAAAAAATTCAAAAGTTACAGAATTGGTGTCTAAAAACAAAAAATGTTTAATAATTGTAACTAAGTCACTGTGTTACAGTAGGACAAGCTGCACTTCATTAATTCTTAGTACTCTCGATCTAAAAAGAAATCGTTGCCAGATTTCCGTCGTAGATTGTGCGCTCACTGTTCGTAATACGTTTCTTGTTACTTAAGGTTGTACTGGTAAAATATGTACTCCCCAATGAATTTTGACATTAACAGCAATCAAACTCTGAAAACAATCATAGCACTCAAGAGTATTACACCAGGAAACAGACTTTCCGTAACTATTTACAACTTCTAACTGGCACAGTAATGAAGAAACTATACCGTCGCGAAAGTTTTCAAACCAGTCCCAGGGGAATTAAAGGAGCTCATTCGCAACAACAGCAATCTGGAAAGAAATTTAAAACCACAGTTTTGTGTATGTGTGGGGTGCGCACATATCCCAGTCAGTATCGAAAGGGAAGATCATGCAGAAGATCCGTGGTAAGTAAATTTCAAGCGCTGGATACATCAGTGAGTCGGAACCTAAATCGGGTGTAACAACAGTCAGTAAAACGACGCATGTACTATAATCTGGTGGTAGGTGAGAAGTATCAACAAAACACGTTTCAAAAACCTAAAAAGAGAAATATCCTCTCTTTGGTTAAGTATTAACTTACATTTGTAGGCACTGTGAATATTACATGGCACAGTAGAACAACACACATAAATCACACATCTTATTTCTAACACGTGTTCAATGAATTAGCTGCAATTGTCTCGCAGTGATCACGTAAACTGACTTCTGTACAATGATATCGTACCGCTACAGCGAGAGGTCCTGTTGTCTTGGAATCAGTTCATTCCTTCAGTACGACAGAATCTCTGCAGCTTCAGTTAGATTCCTCTAATTGTGAACGGCGCATGGCTGTCATGTTTACAAGCTACGGTCTCTACGACTTATTCCATCAACTATCTGTTGTGTGGGATAGACAACAGAAAAAGTCCATGTTCACGCAACAGAACTATCAATAAATCGTCCAAGATTATATAAATAAACTACTTGTAGTTTTATAAAGGTACTATAAATCTTTTCTAATAACTTTTGGATGTATATTATGGTACTTCAATCAATAAATTCATCTTAAAGTACTTCTAATTTGTTGATAATATTTTACCATTTTATAGTAATAAAATATTCCAAAAAGTTGTCTGAGGATTGAAGTGTTTCATAAACAGTAATAATTGTTTCTGAAACTGGACTATTTCTTTACATGACGATATTTCTTGTTCCACAGCATCATGCATGCATGCATACATGCATGCATGCACTGACAAAATGTTTTCGTTTATTATAACATTTCAGACCTTTCATATCCTAGCAAGAGGACATATTTAACTAAAAATAAAACAAATTAACTTCATCAGTATTTAAAACAATTTTTAAATACGGTTTGGAATTTCTTTTATTTTGCGTACAGACACAGCTACATATCCTTATGCGGCCCTTTAACTGTTCAATTTTGCCATCAGGGTAATTCAAATCATTTATTATTTTTGCAACAGACGAAATTTCTTGCTTTCTTCTTTCTAGAGTTTCAGTAAGTTTACTGGAGTAATTAAAAACCTTATCGACCTGTCGGCATAGGCAACTGTTTTCTTTGGGCAGACCTATAGCCAAACAAACCACCGTCAAGTTTAGACGTTACACGGCTCATTAGCAATTGTCAACACTGTTACAAGAAGCAACCACTTGTTTTTGGTTGACGACGCAGCCACATAAACAATTCTTGTGCGCTGCGCTGCCATATCTGTTGGACTTGACAACGCACGGCACTCTAATCGCCGCTGCGCGAACACCGCCCCCAGCTGCCATTTCTATTTACGAAAGCGGTTACGCGCTACCTCGAACAGGGGCACTCAGGCTAAGAAGCTCGTTACGGGGCTCTTCTGCGAGTGGTATAAGGAATGAAGGATGGAGCGGAGTGTCGGGTAGCTTTCAGACTGATTGACCACTGGAAGACAGACGACGTAAAACAAGACGAAAACGGAAATTGGTTTAGTGCTCCACCTTACAAGAAAACACTCTCCACGCCCTTACAGCGTACACTGTGCGGAGATTTTCCGTTAACTCACATAGCGCGTAACGAATCGAATTAAATTCATATATAGTCTGTCATTTTTGTGTTGCGATGAAACAAATGCTTCTTCAGTACTTGTAGGGTGCATTTAAAAAGGCAAAAAGAAACCTATCTGATGTACCATCATGTGATGCAACAATGTCCACACCTTCTGAAGAAGATACTTTAGAAATATGGAAACCTTTATTTTGAAATTGGTTGGCTGGTTTCTTTGAACCTCTTCAAGGAAAAAACTTTCACATACATTTTTTTCCACCTCAGTGCCGAATCCAACATTGTAACTTCTATAACACAATATAAAACGTGAATACTAGTCTACTTTGTACAGGTCAAAATCGATAAAGTACATTGTATCTGAGTTTTGTAGAGATAAATCAGAAGCTGCATAGCCTACTTTTGGAGGAATGAAGAAGGTATGAATAAAACAGCTGATCTTCTTCTTCTCATTGGCTGATGGAGTGAAACTCACAGATAAGGACATACGGCACTGGTAATTACAAAATTTGTTGGGTGCTTCTGGTACAGTCTGGTAAACACTGCTCCCATACTTACTCGATATATAGGTATTGTAAGAAAACACAAAATTACAAACGACGTCGTTGATCTGGGTTATTTTGTGTCGAGCAAGGAAACCTGGAATGTCAGACTGTTTGGAGGATGGACAAAAAGCCGGCCGTGGTGGCCAAGGCGCTACAGTCAGGAACCGCGCGACCGCTACGGTCGCAGGTTCGAATCCTGCCTCGGGCATGGATGTGTGTGATGTCCTTAGGTTAGTTAGGTTCAAGTAGCTCTAAGTTCTAGGGGACTGATGACCTTAGAAGTTAAGTCCCATAGTGCGCAGAGCCATTTGAACCATTTTTTGATGGACAAAACAGATTCAACCGTCTGAGACAGTAAGATGAACATTATTGTAAGGGAACTCTGAAACGTTATGAAACTACACACGTAATCTGTTGGAAAGATCTAAGAAACTAAACTAAACACCGTCCGAACAGGCCTTGGATGACCCAATGGTTCCGACCGGCCGCCATGTCAGCCTCAGCCCACAGGCGCCACTGGATGCGGATATGGAGGGGCATTTGGTCAGCACACCGCTCTTCTAGCCGTATGTCAGTTTCCGAGACCGGATTCGCTAATTCTCAGTCAATTAGCTCCTCAGTTTGCCTCACAAGGGCTGAGTGCACCGCGCTTGCCAACAGCGCTAGGCAGACCGGATGGTCACCAATTCAATTGCTAGCCTAGCCTGACAGGCTTAACTTCGATGATCTGACGTGAACAGGTGCTACCAGGTGCTAACAGGTGGCGTTAGAAAGATCACCTAGTATAAAACCTGTACACACTGATGCTCACTTTGGTCCCAATTAGTTTAGCCAGATTGCCATAGATCGCATTCACTTAACCGCTTTGATTTGGAACGTCCTGAAATCTTATACGGCTACACGCTAGTAATTCTGAGGTTTATGATGGACTATTTACTAATGTTCATTAATTCCTCTACGGCAAAGAGCCACCTCTCAAGGAAAAAAAAATTGTATATGCTTTTGCGAACACTATTGTCGACTGCCAGACGCTTAATTTCTGTTTGTAAGATGTCGATTAGTTTTACAGCTGTGTACTTTCTGTGCCAAATTTGGATTCACCAGTTCAGGTTTCCTACTTTTGGTATTGCCTCTGTGAATATATCGAGTACTCTCTAATGTTTTTTTTTTTTTTAAAAAATATCGTTAGCGATTAAACAGAAGTTGAGGTTGTGAATATTTCCAACTGCTTAAACATTATCCCATAGGAGGCATGTAACTGAACCCAAAACAAGTCTTTATTTTCTGCAGTTTGGTGGCTACTTTTTATCAGTGTAGGGAATTACGCTAGATATCAGTGGATTATACTGTGTGCTATCAATAACGAATATATACAAAATAGGTTCGTCATTGCCATGTTACCAAATGTACCAGTAATTCGTATGGGAAAAATAACTGGACCTAAACGTTTCGTCAGGCCTCTTCGAAAGTACTACCGGTTTTGCCAGTTTTTAATCGGTTACAGGTCTATAAACTTCAGTTTATCAGGCTTATACGTTTAGTTTCTGCTAGGTTAAGAATTGTATTTTTGATAAATGGCGCATATAGTTTTATACTGAAAAACATATTCTTTTTCGCTAAAGCAAATAATAACTATCACAAAATCATTCACTATTTTCATATGTTGGTTCACCTTTATTTCTCTTGACGATAGGTATACCCTTTGCAATAGGAACTACTTCCATATCCAAATAAAATGTTTCATCATTAACATTCGGGCGCTGATGGCCGCGCAGTTAAGCACACTACAAACCAAACATTATCATCATTAACATAGAGAATGAACAGTATTGGAGAAATGATTGAACACTGGGAAACGTGCTTTATAATTTCTCTGTATGCAGATCTACTGTACATCTGTATCTGCGTAACTACTCTGCGGTTCACAATTAAGTGCCTCGCAAAGGACTCATCGGACCATCTTCAAGCTATTTCTCTAACGTTCCACACCAAAGCTGAGCGCGGGAGAAACGAACACTTTCTGTGCGAGCTATGATTTCTCTAGCTTTATTATTATCATCATTCCTCCGTATGTAGGTGGACGCCAACAGAATATTTTCTCTCTCTGAGGAGAAAGTTGGTGACTGAAATTTAATGAGAAGGTCCTGCTGCAAGAAAACCCTTTGTTTTAATTATTGCCGCCCAATTCATTTATCATATCCGTGGCGCTCTGTTCCCTGTTTCGCGATAGTGCAAATCGAGCTCCGCCTCTTTGAACTTCTTCGATGTCCACCGTTGATCTTAACTGACGAGGATTCCACATCGCACATCAGTACCCCGAAAAGGACGTACAAGCGTAGTGTAGGCAGCCTCTTTAATAGACCTGTTGCATTTTGTCAATGTTCTATGTTCTACTGATAAATCATAGTGTTTAGTTTGCTTTACCCACAATATTATCTATGGTATCATTCCAATTTAAGTTATTCGTAATTATAATCCCTAAGTATTTAGTTGAATTTACAGCCTTTAGATTTCTGTGATTTATCTTCTAACCGAAATTTAGCCGGTTCCTTTGGGTACTAATATGGGCGACTTCACACTTTACATCACTGAGTCAATTGCCACTATTCACACCACACAGGTGTCTTGTCCGTTTTTCAATTTGTTTTGATCATCTGCTGATTCTATAAGATGGTAAATGACAGCATCATCTGCAAATAATCTAACAGTGCTACTCAGATTGTCTCCTAAATAGTTTATGTATAACAGGAACAGCAGAAGACCTACAACTCTGCCTTGGGGAACTGTTACTTCTGTTTTACTCGATGATTTTTCCTCAGTTACTACGTGCTTTGACCATTCCGACAGGAAATCACGAATTCAGTCGCACAACTGAGATGAGTCTATAGGAACGCAGTCTGATTAGAAGTCGAGTGTGACGTACGGTGTCAAAACCCTTCTGGATACCTGAAAATGTGGAATTAATGTGACGTCCCCTCTCAACAGCTCTCATTACTTCATCATAATAAAGAACTAGTTGTGTTTCGCATGAAAGATATTTTGTGAATCCGTGTTGGTTTTTTGTCAATAAATCGTTTTCTTAAAAGGTAACTCATGATGTTGGAACACAAATGTGTATCAAAATCCTACTGAAAATCGATGTTTTGAAGTACCCTGCGTCTCCAACCAGCAACAGAGCGTCGAAAACACACTCAAGTCCAAATTCGGAAGCTGGGTCATCAGTGAAGAACAACACGTAGCACTGAAAGTACGTTTATTACTGATAATAACGCACAACCAGATCAGAACTGACCTCCTAGATGAGGAGTGCCACTGTTAATATGAGAAGTGAATGTTCTAGAATGCTGGTATATATGCAGGCATGGAATGTTGCAGTATATACTAACATTATAAGCGTGAGATTTTGCAAGAACCTTCCAGAGAGGATAAATACTAAATACATAATTAGTGGAATTATCGTTCGAATTGGCGACCCGCAGCACACCAGCAGACGACGCTATCTGAACTGCGATGACAGTAAACATGATTGGATCTGGCACTCTACGATTCGGAGACTGCCAAACGTACAAACGTTTTGCAGCGTAAGCATTTCCATCCGCCGCCCCGTAAACATACCGAATGTCTGCTCTTTCCTCCCAAGAATAGCGCTCCACTTCCTGTCCGCTCCACACAGTAACAAACACAAGATGGTTCCCGTTTGATGACAAACTTACCCGGGGCGAATCAGACTCCACAGTGTGCACAGCTGCTGCCTTCTATGCAACACCTATCAAACTGGCATTTGCACAGCCGAAACGAAAGTGTTTACGTCCCAGTACGAGATAGGAAACCCGTAGTGGTGTCCCGCCTGGAAAATCCGCCATGTCGACTACAGTGTCTGCAAAAACATTTTATTTTCTACCTTCATTCAGATACACCCTGTGTAAGCAATGACACCACTATGTAGTACACAATATTTACTCGAGTGTGAAGATGCTCATCATCGATCGAAATTAATTACCTGATTAATTAAAATTTGTGATCCGTGACTGGATTTATAATAAAGTGTATTGTTAATATGTCGCAAGTCCTGAATTCAGGGTGATAATGGTCGACAAGGACGTATACCGAGATAAAGTACATCAACAGTCAAGTCCTACGGGAAGAACTGGGAATATTATTGAACTTTGGTTGTTACTTAGTAATCATCATAACCAATCTATTGAACATCAAAACTCTTTACTGGCATGTTACAAGGTCCAAGCATGAAAGTGTTCTTGCTTTAGAACAATTACAAGATTTTAAAGAACCCAAAGCATAAATGTCTCTTTTATTTAGAACAATATAAACTTTGGTTCTTCAGAACCAACAAACATTAAGGAATATAATTTTACTCGAGCCTCACATTAATCTATAATAATGTTTAAATATTTCCCTGTCACAAGAAGGAAGTATATCAAACATGAATGAATTACATTGGGTCAGACCTACGTCGGATCGTGGCGCAAGCCCGCAGGCGGCACAACATACTCAGAGGCAGACCTCAGGCACCTGTCCCCCGCCCCAACGAGTAAGGCAAAGATGTGTAGCTACAACATACATAGCAGATTCTCTTAGACTATGTTAGGACGGAACAATAAACCTTTCGGCCTTCCCCAGGATACCACACTCAAGGCAAATACAAACGTGGGAGGAGCAAAATTAAAAAAAAAAAATCAAGCATTAAACGTAGACATACCGACAATCATTTTTTCCGCGCACTGTTCGCGAGTGGAACAGGGTTCGAGGGCTCAGATAGTAGTACCGAAAGTAGCCTCCACCACACACCATTAAGTGGCTTGCGGAGTATGATGTAGATGAAAGTACTAAAATCACCTTAACAAGTGCAAAAATATGCCTCATAAAATAATTCCCTCAAGTTGCAAAGACACAAACATGAGCCTGTGGCCCCTCTCTGTGGTACCACACCGAAGGCAAATACAAATGCGAGAGCAGCAAAATTCCAAAATTATTAAAGCATTACACATACCGTAGAAAATATTAAAGGCACCTAACCATATATTAAAGGAGCCTTCGGAGAATAACCTCCACCGGCCACTAAGCATCTCAACCGTTACTATATTAATCGGTTCTAGGTTAACCAGATAGTCTGTACAAAACTAGGCAGTTCAGTTATCTTTAGAAAACAGCTGTTGTAACAATTCGACCAGAAACGTAGCAGACTTTAAAACCTTCGGAACAAAAAACAAAATCTACTACTGACTGTTTTGCAAGATGGCTGTGGCACCTTAAAACACAGTTTACGCTACTAACAAGGGAACCTCCCCATCGCACCCCCCTCAGATTTAGTTATAAGTTGGTACAGTGGATAGGCCTTGAAAAACTGAACACAGATCAATCGAGAAAACAGGAAGAAGTTATGTGCAACTATGAAAAAAGGGAAAATATAGAAACTGAATAGCCCATGTGCAAGATAGGCAACATTAAGGAGCCGTGAGCACAGAAGCGCCGTGGTCCCGTGGTTAGCGTGAACAGTTACGAAACGAGAGGTCCTTGGTTCAAGTCTTTCCTCGTGTGAAAATTTTAATTTTTTATTTTCAGACAATTACTATCCGTCCCTCCGATGCGAAGTAACTGCGCCGTAGTATGGGGACGCTACACCTAAACAAGAAAACCTAAATCGGGCAAGGTAGAAGAATCTTTTTACCCATTCGCCAAGTTAGGTGGGTCGACAACATATTCCTGTCATGTGACACACATGCCGTCACCAGTCTCGTATATATTATATCAGACATGTTTTCCTTTGGAGGAATCAGTTGACCTATGACCTTGCGATCAAATGTTTTCGGTTGCCATTTGAGAGGCACGTCCTTTCGTCTACTAATCGCACGGTTTTGCGGTGCGGTCGCAAAACACATACACTAAACTTCTTACAGTGAACAGAGACGTCAATGAACGAACGGACAGATCATAACTTTGCGAAAATAGAGAAAGTAAAATTCTCATGCGAGGGGAGACTTGAACCAAGGACCTCTCGTTCCGCAGCTGCTCACGCTAACCACGGGACCAGGGTGCTCCTGAGCTCACGGTTCCTTAATGTTGTCTATCTTACGCATGGACTACTCAGTTTGTATATTTTGCCTTTTTTTTCATAGTTGCACATAACTTCTTCCTGTTTTCTCGATTGATCTGCGTTCAGTTTTTCAAGGCCTATCCACTGTGCTAACTTATAACTAAATCTGAGGGGGGTGCGATGGGGAGGTTCCCTTGTAAGTAGAATATGGTGGCTGCTACAAGGCAGCGCGGACATCTCTTCTTGATCCAACACAGCTGTAAGACAAGATCCCACTTACAGCAGTGTCCAGCCCGCTCGGTCTTACAATTCACAGTCATTAAATCTCAAAGCAGGACGCCCACAGTTCTCCTAAGAGCAACGAACTCTAATAGGCATACCAATTCTACGGGAGCGAGGTAAGCCGATGTTGGCGCTTCGTTTAGCAAACAATCAAACTATCACCGGGCAGCCGTATTACTACTAACTTGAAACCACGCAGGGAGGCAGGCACCAAAACTGCTGCAACGCAGAATTCGCATAAACGATACGCACCGTGGAGTGGGCGGCGGCAGTCTCGGGGCTCCGTTCCCGAGCAGTGAACCCTACGAAGACGCAGGTCTGATGCTGGCCTCGACGTCGTTTACCGTCAGCTGCATCAGCTGTGGGAGGGAGTCAAAGAAGAAACACCCGTTCCTCGCCATCTGTTCAAAATGTTCAAATGTGTGTGAATTCCTAAGGGACTTAACTGCTGGGGTCATCGGTCCCTTGACTTACACACTACTTACACTAACTTATACAAAGAACAACACACACACCTATGCCCAGGGAAGGACTCGAACCTCCGCCTGGAC
Source organism: Schistocerca nitens (assembly GCF_023898315.1). NCBI lineage: Eukaryota > Metazoa > Arthropoda > Insecta > Orthoptera > Acrididae > Schistocerca > Schistocerca nitens. The sequence continues at coordinate 312,562,623 of NC_064621.1, read as the reverse complement.
GGGGCCGCGCCATCTCTTTCCCACTGCGCTGAGGACGGGGTTTGACGCCGCCATGCAGACGGACACTCCCATGGGGTCTGTGGAGTTGCAGGAAACTATACACTTGATTCCTGAAGAAGAAGAAAGGCCTGCGCCAGCCGTCCCCTTCTTAGAGGGGTCAACGGCCACGAAGCAGGCCGCTCCCGATGCCGTCCGTGCTCAGGGGTCAGAGACGCCACTGAAGACCACTCCAGCACGAGCATCAGCGCCGACGCCGGACTGTGACCCTCTCCCAGAAGGGAACAGCGTGGTGGTGGTGCTGCAGTAGATTTCTGCGTCCCTCTGGGACAAAGCCTATCCTCACTTCCATAATCCCTATCCCTCCTGACAAACATAAACCTCCCCTCCCCCCCCCCCTCATACATGCCATATCTTCACCCAGGACTATGTAGCGGTGTTGCCTGACGTCCTTCGTTAGGATGAACTAGGGACATCAACGCCGTCAGAAGATTCACTCCCGAGAACTGGTACCACATTGCCGGTTCTCCAGCGAAGTCTTTGCTCAATCGGAATAGAAAGAAGAAGAAGAAGTGCAGGACCAGATAGTGTACAATAATGCCCAGACAGGTCCCCCACGATGAAATTACTAACCGCTAGCTTGCCAGCATACATGTACATTTTCTTGGTTCACGGAACCAACGGCAGCCTATCCAACGAGAGAGGTAACAAGACAACCTACCCGATAGGATTAGGAAGGAATAGTACAGCAGTTCTTAGCTTGCAACATCGCAGGTCTAGGCATAGCCTATCATTCCTGTGATCAGGAGGTTAAAATCGTGGATACCACTGAACAACGTATTTCCGGTATTGCAACATCAGAGGTTAGAACACAGTCCTAAGGCAATCAGGTGCCAGTTTTTAAAAACTATTTAATGGATAAAATCTTCTCGGTTTGCAAGCCGCTTCAGTTCCAACAAAATTGGAGACTTTTATTGGAACTGACCCAGCTTGAAAAACGATATGATTTTATCCAGTCAAACCACCGCGAAAGGATCCGAGGACACAACACCATGTAAGGTTTCAAAAGGACCCGCCGAGAAAACCACTCGCAACCTGTTCGCCAAGTTACAACGGAATCTAACGGGGAATGTTGGCTCCAGGCAAACTGTAGTTGCTTCTGAAAACCGCCACCGTTTCTGGAATTATTAAGAAAAATCCAAGGAAGTCAGTCCGAAGAACTGCAGCAGAGACTCCTTTGAAGCTTTCCAGCACGGAGTGTACCGGCAGACTCCAAGCCGTGCGGAAGCGCCAAATGACGCACACTGTGGCAGCCTCTTGGTCTCTCTCATTCACTTTATTGTCTGGTTCAGAAAGTATATATACACGTCCGAGACGACACGCAGCAAAGCAGCACTTGTGCCATAAACTGTAGATTAATTTAGTCTTTTTTTTTTTTTTTTCACGTGCTTCTGCAAAGGAGTGAACTGACCTGCGAATTTTATTTCCTAGACTATTGGTTATCAATCAAGTTAAACTCCACAGGAGGCCGCCTAAAATTTCTCACACTTGAAAACACACATTGTTGCTCGCGGGAATGTCCCAAAAACCCACAACGAATTCAAACGACACAATGTGTACAGTTGAGGCTGGCTGGTAGATTAAGTGAAGACTCAACTTTCGTGTCCGGGATCGGTGAGCCATGGACCTCGTAGCAATGGGAACAGCCCCTCACACTCCGACCGCGCGTGGACGCCTTCAGAGGCCCTGGCCAGACACGCCACACAGACTTCCTCGCTGCTCCATGCCAACCGACCAACAACCCGCACACGGCACAGCCGGAATCTATAAGCGCGAGGCCAAACATAGTACAAGGGTGCGAATATCGCTACACGCTGCTGCTGCGAAGCCGGCCGGAGTGGCAGAGCGGTTCTAGGCGCTACAGTCTGGAACCGGGTGACCGCTGCGGTCGCAGGTTCGAATCCTACCTCGGGCATGGATATGTGTGATGTCCTTAGGTTAGTTAGGTTTAAGTAGTTCTAAGTTCTAGGGGACTGATGACCTCAGAAGTTAAGTCCCATAGTGCTCAGAGCCATTTGAACCATTTTTGCTGCTGCGACTCACGGATAGAGAGGATAACAGCATAATCGCGATAACGGCGGGAGACTAACCACAGAATAGCAACAAACGTTTAATGCAAAGCATAACACGAGCCAGCCACAGCTCAATATCCTTGTGTAAGGCGGCTTCCTAGTGTAGCTTTCCTGCCGTCGAATCGCCAGGTGAGGACATTAAGTTTAAATCTCGTGCTGGTACACAGCATATAGTTTAGAACAGCGCATTCTAGTTTTCGCAGCTATCTTCTGCAGTAGCTTTCGTGTAATCAGAGTTTCTAGTAACAGGTAACTGCAGATACGTCCACTTCATAAGAGAAATTTATTTCTGTTTAAGAATCTGCAGTCTCAGGGTATAGTGAGAAATCTGCAGCGCAGTTTTTATTGTTTCTTTATTCTAATCCTTGTATTTTGCGTACATTACGAACCCAGTAGCTCCATTTGAGATCGCATATCTATTTTTACACAAGACGGTATAGCTAGGAACTGTTCAAAAAGGTTCAAATGGCTCCGAGTGCTATGGGACTTAACTGCTGAGGTCATCAGTCCCCTAGAACTTAGAACTACTTAAACCTAACTAACCTAAGGACATCACACACATCCATGCCCGAGGCAGGGTTCGAACCTGCGACCGTAGCGGTCGCGCGGCTCCAGACTATAGCGCCTAGAACCGCTCGGCCACTCCGACCGGCGCTGGGAAGTGTGCGTGTTGTGAGCAAAACAAGGAGAATTGGCTGCTGTCCGTAAACAGCTGGAAGCAGCGTTGGCTACCGTCGACTTGCTACTGGCGAATGTTCAAAGTTGCGGGGGCATTGGAGCGCCGATGACGAGACCTTCTACACCTCTGGAATCGTCTGGTAACCCGGATGTCGCTGCATCTTCGATTCGTAACATCTGACCGGTCCGTCCTCACTCGAGAGTGGGTGGCAGACGATGATGAGTTCGCGTGTCAGTGGACGGATGGCGAAAGAGGGAGCACGTCTCGTGGCTGTCGCCCTACGCCCTTGAAACAGGTACGAGATGCCATCTAGTGTTGATGATCTAAGCCAGCATGAGATGTCTCACCTGTTGAGCCAGCGGCCAATTTTCTTGCCCAGTCCAGACAAGTGCAGAGGGTGGGTATGCTAGTCATTGCTTAGCTCCAATATCAGGCGGGTGATGGAGCCCGTCAGGGAAACAGCAGGGAAGGTGGGTAAGAATGCCAGCGTGCACTCGGTATGTTTGCCGGGGTTCTCGCCCGTGATGTGGAAGATGGTTCAAATGGCTCTGAGCACTATGGGACTCAACATCTATGGTCATCAGTCCCCTAGAACGTAGAACTACTTAAAACTAATTAACCTAAGGACAGCACACAACACCCAGTCATCACGAGGCAGAGAAAATCCCTGACCTCGCCGGGAATCGAACCCGGGAACCCGGGCGCGGGAAGCGAGAACGCTACCGCACGACCACGAGCTGCGGACTGATGTGGAAGAGGCCCTGCCGGCAGCTATCGAGCGCACTGCGCGTAGTGGTACAGGTTGGCACGAGTGACGCCTGCCACTTGGGTTCTGAGGGCATTCGGCGAATGGCTGATTCGATGAAGGCCACTAGCATCGCACGCGGGTACAGTATAGGCCGTCTTTTTGAAGCATCATTTCTAGGGTTGATCGCGGTCGTCTGGTTTGGAGCTGAGTGGAAGATCTAAACCAGAGGCTCAGACGACTCTGCAACGCTACTGGATGTGAATTTCTCGGCCACCACCATCAGGTACAGAATTACAGGGTTCTCCTTAATAGGTCAGGCGTGCACTATACGCAGGAGGCGGCTACTAGGGTAGCGGAATACGCGTGGTTTGCACATGGGGCTTTTTTAGGTCAGAGAAACTCTCTCTTGGATCAGAGACCATTTTCCCGATAAATTAGCCTCAAAGTCAGAGAATGTTCGTCGCGGCAGCCCAGAGATAGAAAAGGTTAATGTGGTTTCAGTAAACTGCAGGAGCATCCAAGGAAAGTTTCCAGAACTAATATCGCTTACTGAAAGTTATAATACAGATAGTATTAGGAGCAGAGAGTTGGTTGAATCCGGACGTTAAGGACATCGAAATCCTAAGTGCAATTTCGAATATTAATCATAAGGATAGGTTAGTCATCAACTGCCGCGGCGTGTTTATTGCAGTAAAGAATTCGATATAATATAGCGGAGTTATCACGCATTCCGATCGTAAGTTAATTTGGGTGAAGTTATCAAAGATCTGCCAAAAACGGTAATCGGATGCTTTTATATACCGCCTGAGTCATCAGACAGAACTTGCAGATTATCGTTAGCTATTTGTCCTGATCATTCCTTTGTAATAGGAGGCGACTTCCAATTGTCAGGTATTGATTGGGAGTCTCAGGCTATCAAAACTGGTGTCAGAGACAGGGATTCATGTGACATTCTTCTGAATGTCTCTTCCGAAAATTACTTTGAGCAGATAGTTAGAGAACCAACTCGTGAGGGTAACGTCTTAGACTTCCTGCCAACAAACAGACCTGGCCTTATCGAATCAGTTAACTTAGAGGTCGGTATCAGTGACCATAAGGCTGTGATAACATCTATGACAAGGGGTCCGGCAAAGAATTTTAAGAAAGTTAGAAATATATTTTTGCTTAGCAAAAGTGACAGCATGCAAATTTCAGAATATCTCGGCAGTCAGCATCAAATATTAAGTGACGAGATCGAGGATGTGAAGAACAAATGGAAAAAACTGAAAAGAATCGTGCAAATGCCCTAGACAGATAAATTCCGAGTAAGGTCTTAAGGAATGGGAGAGACCCACCATGGTATAATAGTCGTGTTAGAAAAATGCTGCGTAAACGAAGAAAATTTCGCCTCAGAGGTAAAAACTTAGTTGACAAGAAGAGCTGAAAGAAGCAAAAATCAGCGTGAGAAGAGCAATGAGGGAAGCGTTTTGTGACTTAGAAAGTAAAACTTAGTCAACCGATCTGAATAAAAACCCTAAGAGGTGTTAGTCGTATATAAAATCAGTAAGGGGGTCAAAATCATCCTTTCATTCACTTACTAACCATACTGCCCCCGAAACGTAAGATAACAGACAGAAATGGTTCAAATGGCTCTGAGCACTATGGGACTTAACATCTGAGGTCATCAGTCCCCTATAACTTAGAACTACTTAAACCTAACTAACCTAAGGACATCACACACATCCATGCCCGAGGCAGGATTCGAACCTGCGACCGTAGCAGTCACGCGGTTCCGGACTGAAGCGCCTAGAACCGCACGGCCACCACGGCCGGCTAACAGACAGAAGTCGGAAACAATGAATTCGGTCTTCCGAAAGATAGTAAAACGGCCCTTCCTTTCAATCGTCATACTAACGTCGAAGTGGTAGATATTGAGATAATAGGTCACGGAATAGAAAAACAATCGCTTAGTAGTGGAAAGTCGTCAGGACATTCGAAAGAACTTGCTCCCATTCTAGCAGTAATTTATCGTAGATCACTTGAGCAATGAAGGGTACCTAGCGATTGGAAGACAGCAGAGGTCATTCCCGTTTTTTTAAGACGGGCCGTAGAACAGATGCACACAATTACAGATCTGCATCGTCGACGCGAATCTGTTGTAGAATTATCGAACGTGTTTTATGCTCAAGAGTTATGACGTTCTTGAAGAAGGAAAATCTCCTCAATAAAAGTCAAGATGGATTCCGCAAAAAGAGCTCCTGCGAAACTCACCTCACTCCGTTCCTCCATGAGGTCCACGGTGTAGACGACGGCGCTGAGGTTGTTCCTTGACTTCAGGAAGGCATTTGACACCGTCCCGCACTTCCGTTTAGTGAAAAATACGAGCTTATCGAATATCGGAGCGGACTTGTGGCTGGATTCAAGACTTACTTACAGACAGAACTCAAGATGTCGCTCTTAACGGAACAAGATCGACAGATGTGAAGGTAATTTCCGGTGCACCCGAAGGAAGTGTGACAGGACCGTTGCTGTTTACAATTTATATAAATGATATAGCAGAAAGTGTCGGATGCTCTGTAAGGCTGCTCTCTGATGATGCGATTGTCTATAACAAAGTAGCAACACCAGAAGATAGAAATGATTTGCAGAATGACCTCCAGATAATTGATGAATGGTGCAGGATCTGCCCATTGACGCTGAACGTAAATAAATGTAAGATATTTCGCATACATAGGAAAGGAAATCCACTACTGTATAGCTCCACTACTGATGACAACCCGTTGGGAACAGTATTTGCCGTAAAATATCCATGAGTAACTATCCGGAAGCCACCTTAAGTGGAATGACCATATAAAACAAATAGTGGGAAAATCAGGTACTAGACTCAGATTCATAGGAAGAACCTTAAGGAAATGTAACTCATCCGCGAAGGAAGTGGCTTATAAGACGTTACAAGAGAGGCGTTGTGCATTTACTATTGAAATTTCGAGAGATCACTTTCCGGGAAGAGTCGAAAAACATATTATTTCTTCCTACATACGACTCCCGTAATTACCATAAGGAGAAAATTCGTGAAATTATAGCCAATACAGAGGCTTACCGACAATCATTCTTCCCACGCGATATTCGCGAGTGGAACAGAGTTGGAGGGTTCATTTAGTGGTACAATAAGTACCCTCCACCACACACCATTAGGTGGCTTTCGGAGTGGATGTAGATGTAAAGATTGACATGCAAACTACACATATTTTCATTAAAAATCCAAAGCAAGCAGGCCAAATCAGTACCAACTGTGCGACAGAAGGCTGACTTTACGAAACAGGTTCTACAATGACATAATAGATTTGATGCTGGCTGTTTGTGGTTCAGTGACGAAGCCCACATCCACCTGAATGGAGACGTGAATAAACAAAACTGGCGATTGGGGTTCCAAAAATCCTCATTTATGTGAAGCGAAACCACTTTATTCTCCCAAAGCCGTGTTTGACCTGTTGTATACGAGTAAAGTAGATGCATTATTAACCCTCTTTTCATGTGAGAAGCGATCGTAAACGAACGTTACACTGCAGATTTGGAAAAAATTTGTCGCCACGTTGCTAACGTTGGAGGATCCACCAGGCACCAAGTGGTTCGTGCAAGATGGGGCCAGACCATATCGATTTCTTGATGCATATTTCATGCAGAGAGTCATTGCGTTGGATTATTATATATTTATTGGCTCAGGGAAGGATTGGCATCCAAAATCGCCCTGTCTGACTCCTTGTGACTACTTTTTATGAGGCACTTTGAAAGACATTGTCCACTGGAACCATTCCACCACGCTGGACGGGCTTGAATCGGCGATCTGTCTGGCATCTGAATCCTTTTCCGTTGAGACTCTATATAGGATGTCCTCTGAAATTTCACTGATCGTTTGCGCCACATACGTTCTGCGAGAGGTGAACATTTCAAAAATATTGTGATGTGACTGCAAATACTGATTACAGAGGATGAGTCAAATTATGCACGTTAGTAGTATACCAGCTGAAAAGCGTACAGTGCCATCTGTTAACATCTTTTCGAACTGTTTCGAAATTTCTATGGAATTTCTGTATAAAATTCTTACAGTTTTCACAATAAACATATCTTTCGTTGCACCCTTCTATCGGTCTTAGTTTTTAGTATACTTAATTTTTAAATCAGGGATTCCTTCCGTGGACACCCTGTGCAACAAAGTGTACATAATATTGTATATGATGCAATCACGTCAGGAAAAGAACTATAACCACAGAAAGGTATTTACATGCAATCAGAAACTTCCACGTATTTTCAAGCTTTTCACTGAAATAGTTTTGATTTTCGTCATCTGCTACGATAGACTGCCAAAAGTGGTAAATACTATTTATGCCTTATTAACTGATATTATTTATACAAGATGACGGAAGTTTATCCCTCCCAAACACATAGTGGAAGAAAATAATTTATGACCGAGAACAGTAAATTATACTTTCAATCGATATTTCAGAACAATCACAGCAAAGGTTAACCCGATATTTTCGTATATAAAATCGTATCGCAGTTCATTATATGTAGAAAGCATCTGCAAGAAGTGGAAATTTTTTGTTGGTGTTAGTGGGAGTTTCCAAGTAAAATAATAGTAGTTAATATGGGAGAGGCCACATTCTCGATGCAGCAGTGGGAAACGACACGTTTGTCGGGGCTAAGTGGCGACATAAATTCTTGTAGAGTTTTGTAGAGTGAAATTTGTGACTCAGGTCAGATCAAGTGTTACATTTTGCGGGCCATTGGCAGTTCTCCTTAGTTATACGAAGAGTTTCAGCTGTCCCTACGTATAGGTTTTATGCAAATCACAATGTCTTCAAAATCCACTACTGAGCTTTTCATACTCTCTCTCCCTCCCAATGAGTAAACTATTAGTCCTAGAGAAAAAATGAATAGGACACTTTGGAATAAACCTAATGTATTTCAATTTTCTGTTGAGATACCTTTTCGCTGGAGGAGACAGTTTCAAGTTACTCAAGAAAAACGTACAAAAGTGACCTTCAAACGCGTTTTTATTGAATAACTCGAAAACTGTGGCTTCCAGCGAAAATGTATTCCAATACAAAATTTAACTGCATTGAATTTCTTACAAAAAGGTCCTGTTAATTTGTTCTATATGAACAACATTTTACACCTGGAGAGCGAGAGAATACGAAAATCTCGCATAAAACGCTTAGGTAGGGGCAGCTGAATCACCCTGTGTAGCGGGCACATATTCTCATTTCGTCTCCAGTCTCATAACCTGACATACCTAACTGCTCAGGAAATAGCCGTACAGCGGACGAAAGCTCGGTATTTAAGAAGCACAGAGACGGTAAAGATGTACGTCGTGTCTGAGCTGTAGAATACCTTAACGGCCATTTCCTGCGCGTTCTCTTCATCCCACATTCCCGACGACTAGCGGTAATGTGTCAGGCAGCCTCGGTATCGAATTTGTCACGAAATAATAAGCCGTTTGAATTCCGGCGCCCGCCACGGGGGCGGCGATCCGGCGAGGGCGATCATCGCTTTCTTCGGGCCGGCGCGTGACCGGCGTGCGCACGCCCTCATAGCCGCATTATTGTGTAATAACTCGCCCGTCACCCGGCCGCCCCCACCCTCCACCACCTTCCTCAACGTCGCAGATCAACTGGCCGAACGCCGCCTCCAGAGAACGCCCTTGTCCTGTCCTATCCTCCGGCTGCCACTGCGTCTGCGTCCGCTGTCCTTTCCGAGCTTTCAGTGTCTTGGAAGAAGATAATATACTGTCAACGGAAAAGCTCGTGGTCCATACAATGATTTAACAGTTTTATTGCCAGACAGATTCGCTCTTCTATAAATTTGCAGGATTCCATGGCCGTTGTCATCGAAGGTAAAATCTACTGGATGAGTAGTTAGCGTCACATTCCTCTTCTGACCTCTTCAACTCTCCTGAGAACATTACATGTCTCCTGAAGAAACTCCCAACTGAGAGATCGAAATGTCGCACTTGTTCCAAAATGAATGGCCTATGTGAATTTCATAACTACTCAATAAGAGGTTTCTTTTTTTTATTTTATTTTACTTTATCAAGCATTTATTAGGTCCCTTTTTTGTCCGTCTGTTTATTCGGTACACGTTTTGTAATTGATTTCAAACCAAATTCTCGATGAGCTAGAGAAAAGAAATTTTAAACGTAGTTCAGAACTGGATGACAATGCAATGTTAACAAGCCTTTTTAGCGGTCTGTGCGGTTGGTGTAGGGGCGGGAGTGAACATGGTTGGTAATACCTGTTATCTCGGTTGCCCTGCAAGACATGCGTGTTGTGGGGATGCATCTACACCCACATACATACCTAGGAAGTCACGGTGTGACGCATGGCGGATTGTAGCTTCTACCAGTACAAAACATTTCCTTTTCTTTTCCACTCGCAAATTACTGTCTATACGCTTCCGTACGAGCCCTAATTTTTATCTTCTCTCCGTGGACCTTACGCGAAATATACGTCGGCAACAGTAGAATCGTTCTACATTTAGCTTTAAATGCCAGTTCCCTAAATTTTCTCACTAGCGTTTCGTGAAAAGAATGTCGTTTTCCGTCCAGTGGTTCCCGTTTAAGTTCACCAAGCATCTCCATAATCCTTACATGCTGCTCAAAATTACCATTAAAAAATCTAGCAACACGCCTCTGAACTGCGTTGAAGACTTTCTTTAATCCGACCTGTTGCGGATCCTAAACACTTGAGCAATATTCATGAATGTTTCGCACTAGCTGTCTACATCCAGTCTGTTTTATAGATGAGCTACGAGGCCTGTTCAGAAAGTAAGCTCCGATTGATTGCCAAATTGAAACCACAGTGAACATCAGAAATGTTTTACTTGTAACAATTAGCTACACCTTTCAGCTACTTCTCTACGTAGTCGCCGTTCTGACTTAGACTTTTGTCATAGCGTTGTACCAACTTTTCAATAGTCTCATCATAGAAGGCAGCCGCCAGTGCTTTCCGCCAATTCTCCACGCTGGCCTACACCTCGTTGTCTGTGTCAAAATGTTGTCATCAAAGACAGCGGTTCATGTGACCAGAGATGAAACTCAGAGGGAGACAATTGCGGACTGTATTGTGGGTAATCTCACATTTCCATTTGAAAACGATGCAGGAGCATCTTCATTGCCCCTGCAGAATGCGGCTGAGAATTGTCTTGAAGAAGAAACAGCACGACAGTTATGTAATGTTAGCTGCATAGCTTCAGGCGAAATTTCTCACCAGGCCCTCGTACTTGGCGGCAGACACTATTTTCTAGACATCTTTACGCACTCACTGCGAGCTCAGAAATGAGAAGAGCGACGTGATGCTAACTGGGGTTATACTAGAGACACTACCCAACACATCTGTGCAAAGCTTTATCGGATTTTCATAGTCGTTTCCATTTCGCGACCGATCGGAGCTTACTTTCTGAACGCCCCTCGTACATTTTCCTAAAATTCTCCCAGTAAAAATACGTGCATGTTCCATTTCATACTAAGTGTTTACACATGCATCCAATAACAAAATATCACATAGAATTGGAAACATCTAGAAAAAGCAGGGGATCCCAATAAGATTCAGAACAAACAACACAGTTCAGAGAAGGCTAAGACCAGTCAGAAAAACCTCACACAAATTCAGCAACGCTGAAATATATCAACACACATGCAACTCCTGTCAGGCCCAATACATAGTACAAACAAGCTGAAGATTCTGAACGAGATATACAGAGCACATGAGAGCTCTAAAGAGTGACAGCACACATTCAACTTTCGCAGAACATCTAATGAACAATAACCATAACCCGACTAATATCGAAAACGATTCACACATTCTGAAAAACAGCAACAATCTATACCGACAACTAACAACAGAGGAAAATTACTACACACAAAAGGCTACAGCGGAAGGGGAAAATGTGATAAACGAAAACACAACACTTTGCAACAACACATTCTTTACCGCTCTGAGGGAACTGAGCAAGGACACAGTACAGAAAGCACACACACGAAGAAGAACCACTTCCCCATCACACACAGAGATATAAATAAGGAACAGAAATTGTCGTAATTCCCGCTACTGTTTTCATAGTCTTCTTGCAACATGCGATACACCTCTCGCGACACACGCGAACAGTAAGATGGAGTAATGTTCTTGATCATAAACAAAGTGCGAGATAGAAACTTAAACCTTCAACGTACCTGAGGACTGGAGGGAAATGGAATATCAATTCGCTTTCCTGTCTGGAGTTTTATGGGGGAGTGGGGGGGGGGGGGTTGATACTTTTGTGTACTATTTACATTGTCCTCTTATCCTGCTCCAGTCGCGAAGGTTCACAGTAAGAACGATTGTAGCTAACCCTCGGCTTAAGCTCGAAGATCTCGTATTTACATCCACGGTTTTTTCACGAAATGCTTACAGGAGGAAGCAATATGTTGAGTATGGTGAAAAGACGCTAATATAAACTTGGAACTTGCCACATTTCTCTGTGGCAATCTCACAAAAACGTTTGCAATTGACTGAAAAATTTAATACACACAAGACTAAAATGCTGAAAATGATTATTTTAACGAAAATGAACTTTTAATATACTCCGTTCTAAATACGACTAACAAGTATAAAATAACTTCTCCTAACCTCATTCAGATTCCTAGCCCCATACATATATCGAAAATTTGTTACTGGGAAGTGTCGATAGCTATGAAAGTAGCCTAATTGCAAGATCTAAAACTAAAAACATAGGGAACACATAATACATAGCTTATGCATGAATAGTACACCTCCTTACTATTAAACTGCTTAATTGGTGCATGAATAGTTCACCCTCTTACTATTATCTATTGTACGCAAAGCACGTTGTTCGTTTTAAATCTTATCTTCAAAGCTATAACAAATATACAATCATAAATTTTCAGGATTATCTGTATGGGTTTAGAAACCTGTATGGGGCTAAGAGAAATTGTTTTATACTTCTCAGTCTGATGTAACAAAGTGGAATATTAAAAATTTATTTCTGTTTTAAGAAATTGTTTATTATTTATGAGTTACGATGGGACCATGCGAGCCAAAGCTGCTTAATCATGGAACAAGTCTGTACACAATTTACAGACCACTGATTAGAAAATTTTCAAACAGAAGACACTAACGAATTACTAGAACACCGCTACGATTCTGGATGGGCCGGGCGTTGTTGCCAGCAGAATAGGTCACAGTGCAGGACGGCAGGGTTCGCAGGCAGGTACAAAGAACCAGTTCCTCAGTCATCATGGTACCACAAATACAGTGGCAGCAACATTATTTACTCCGCAGAATTTCATACAGCCGACGAAGACAGCGCTGTGATGTGCAGTGAGCCCGGGTGGTCGCACTGAAGACACCAAAACAAAGCAGCAACCGTAGGAGCGTCCCTCAGCGAGGCACAGCAGTGTGGTGCCCTCATGTGGTAACCATGTCCCAGCAAAGCAACATCAGATGCCGATGCTGCCCAGGCGGCCCATCACTTGTCGTGCTACGAACGGCGTCAAGCACTGATGGGTGCAGCCTGTGGAAGAAGGTGGCAGCGTGGAGCAAAGGCGCACTGCGTCCGGAACCCGAGATCCCAGCGAAGAATGCAGCATTAGCGGCCCTTGGAAAGGAGTCTGTGGCAACAGGGCATATATATGCAGGGAGGTAGCGGTTCGGCAGCGAGCCAGGTGTTGTTGGCACCTGAGTGCAGACTGCAAAACTGGCACGCCGTCAGGACACACTGCAATCATCCAGCAGTAGGCCCCAGCTAGAAAGCAGCAGTTCAGATCCAGGCAGCATCAGGAGAAGGCATGGCTTATAGATTAGTAGCTGGAGGAGGCAGAGGAGTCATCAGATAGCTATAACGGAGACTGGAAGACTAACATTGTGTCGAGGGAAGCATGCAATGATTCTAGTTGCAGTCGGCGGCAAACAACAAATACTGTTGGGTCTTGATGGCCAGCATTTATACTGGCTCCTCTTAGGCTTACTATGAATAGGCGGCGCTTTGCGCCATGAAAGGGCCCTGGCAGCAAGTGTCAAGAGGTAACCATGCTCAATTTAGCGCCTTACTGGCGGCTTTCGACGTGCCTCCGGCGCGGAATGTTGTGGACAGCCCACTGGGTAGCCTAATACAGCTTGCAGAGTCGACTTAGGAAGGTGGTGGCGTAACAACGAGAAAGAATTACGAGAGAATGCGCGATTAACCACCATATTACAGTAAAATGTCGTCAACTACTGGGAGGACCTCATGTACACAACAGACTTAAAGTGCCACAGGGAAATGTTTGAATGTAGATTTCAAGATCTAGATTTTACCATTACTTATTTTCAGTTCTGCTGGCAGACTGTTGAAAATGAAACTTGCTGAACATCGTGCGCCTTTCTGCAGTATGTTTAAGAAAGTCTTATCAAATGGTTCAAATGGCTCTGAGCACTATGGGACTCAACTGCTGTGGTCATGAGTCCCCTAGAACTTAGAACTACTTAAACCTAACTAACCTAAGGACATCACACACATCCATGGCCGAGGCAGGATTCGAACCTGCGACCGTAGCAGTCGCGCGGTTCCGGACTGCGCGCCTAGAGCCGCGAGACCACCGCGGCCGGCAAAGTCTTATCCAAGTGCTGATCGTTTCTCCGTACATTGTTCACTCAATAAATGTTGCAGTTACTTCTGAATAACACTGTCAAGAACAAATTCTACGGCTGAGTACTGGGATGGAAAAGCTAAAAAGCACAGGCAACTGAACAATGCCACAAACAAAGTACCCGCATAGATACCACAGATCTGTCTGATAGCCCTTTTCTGGACCAAGCGTATTCTTTGAGACTGCACAAAGTTGCGACGAAACACTGTAGCATAGAGAGGAAGCAAACAAAGTAAATAATTAAAATTAAGAAGCCCACCACAGCCGTCATTTTAGGTGCATTTATTAAGTTACAAACGGTTTCATTACATACGAACATCCTCAGGCAGCAAAATGGCAGAAATGTGCATAACGTAAGCAATGCTATTTCAAAGTAAACAAGCGTTCACGTTTCAGTACCAGAGAGTGAAGATTTTTCGTATAATGAAGACAATAGCATTCCACCACTCTATAAGGTCTCGAACGTAACAGTTCCAAGACAGTATCTGCCCTCACTCCTAAGAGATTAAAACAGACAACCTCAATTCCTGTTTGACGATATTGCACAATTAATTTTCTCTTTTACAAGAGTTACGTGTTAGAAATTGATGTAATTGCATATTGAAACTTGTCAAGTATCAGTGTTCCTGAAATGAAGAGTAAAGTCTTTCTCACTTTCCTGTTATTCATATCATTTCATAGGGCGTTGATTATGAAAGCGATTGTTTTCGTTTTGTAATTTATACATTCTTCTTCTTTATCTCATGATAAAGGGGAACGGGTCCTTTAGCGATTCCCCTTCTAATAAGTCGGTTTTTTCCGAATTAGCAACGGTTTTTCCAACTATGCCTTAACCCTGGAGTAAATTTTCAATAACCATTATGGTTGTCATTTATATCCTGTATAACTACTCGTAAATGCAGTAAGTCACCATGTTAATGGTAGTCCCCTGGTTATTACAAAATGCGGGACATTTTTCTGCATCTACATCTACATGCATACACTGCAAATCACATTCAAGTTATGAAACGTCCTCTTACAAAAATTATACATGACTGTGCTTAAACTGACACACAATATTTTTAGCGCAACGCAATCTGACTTTCAAAAATCCCTAAAAAAGAATGGCCCTGACTAACATTAACCTATACGTTTCACAAATCACTTACCTCACAAAAATCTTCGTTACTCGAACTACTGCAATACAGTGAGCGCCACTACTACCAGCTAAATAAAAGATTGGAACTACTGAAGGCACTAACTACTGATAGGCACAGTTAGCAAAGAAAGATTTTGATAGAGGACAAACAATGTATTTACCTTAATATTGTTCAAAAGTCTTATTATATATATATCAGTTCATGACATCCAGTCTTACAAATGTACTGTATCCAGTCTTACAAATGTACTGTCTCTGATGGACACACGTCCAGATCATCCGCTCTCAAAAATCCGCCATCTCACTTCCCCACATCCACCACCGCTGGCGGCTCACCTCCAACTGCGCAACGCTATGCGCTGTTAACAGACAACTGCCCAACACTACAATGGCGAATTTCACTCCAACAATGCAAACCAACCGCAGCCTTCACGCAGCACAGTCAGTGATTTTCATATAGAGCGCTACATGGCGTTACCAATAAAAAAAACCTAAACAGCCTACTTACAAAGTGCCTGGCAGAAGGTTCATCGAACCACCTTCACAATACTCTATTATTCCAATCTCGTACAGCGCGCGGAAAGAATGAACACCTATATCTTTCCGTACGAGCTCTGATTTCCCTTATTTTTATCTTGGTGATCGTTCCTTCCTATGTAAGTCGGTGTCTACAAAATATTTTCGCATTCGGAGGAAAAAGTTGGTGATTAGAATTTCGTGAGAAGATTCCGTCGCAACGAAAAACGCCTTTCTTTTAATGATGTCCATCCCAAATCCTGTATCCTTTCTGTGACACTCTCTCCCATATTTCGCGATAATACAAAACGTGCTGCCTTTCTTCGAACTTTTTCGATGTACTCCGTCAGTCCTATGTGGTAAGGATCCCACTCCGCGCAGCGGTATTCTGAAAGAGGACGGACAAGCATAGTGTAGGCAATCTCCTCAGTAGGGCTGTTACATTTTCTAAGTGTCCTGCCAATAAAACGCAGTCTTTGGTTA
Source organism: Schistocerca nitens (assembly GCF_023898315.1). Lineage (NCBI taxonomy): Eukaryota > Metazoa > Arthropoda > Insecta > Orthoptera > Acrididae > Schistocerca > Schistocerca nitens. Next base: position 312,546,270 of record NC_064621.1, on the reverse strand, counting down.
GGCTTCCCCACAACATTTTCTATGTGTTCCTTCCAATTTAAGTTGTTAGTAATTGTAATACCTAGGTATTTAGTTGAATTTACGGCTTTTAGATTAGACTGATTTATCGTGTAACCGAAGTTTAACGTCATAAAAGTTATCTGGGTATGGTAGCGCGTTATAATGTAAAAAAACTACTGCAGCTGGAGAAACGAGTTCCTTTTAGCACTCAATTGGATGACCTCACACTTTCCGTTATTTAAGGTCAACTACCACTTTTCGCACCATTCCGATATTTCTTATAAATCGTTTTGCAGTTTGTTTTGATCTTCGGATGACTATTAGTCGATAAACGACAGCGTCATCTGAAAACAACCGAAGACGGCTGCTCAGATTGTCTCCAACATCGTTTATATAGATAAGGAACAGCAAATGACCTATAAAACTACCTTGGGGAACTCTAGAAATCACTTCTGTTTTACTCGATGACTTTCCGTGAATTACTACGAACTGTGACCTCTCTGACAGGAAATCACAGATCCAGTCGCATAACTGAGACGGTATTCCATGAGCATGCAATTTCACTACGAGCCGATTGTGTGGTACTGTGTCAGAAATACGGAATTGATCTGAAATCCCTTGTCTATACCACTCAACCCTTCATGCGAATAAAGAGCTAGTTGTGTTTCACAAGAACGATGTTTTCTACAGCCATGTTGACTGTGTGTCAAAAGAATGGTTCAAATGGCTCTGAGCACTATGGGACTCAACTGCTGTAGTCATAAGTCCCCTAGAACTTAGAACTACTTAAACCTAACTAACCTAAGGACAGCACATAACACCCAGCCATCACGAGGCAGAGAAAATCCCTGACCTCGCCGAACTGTGTGTCAATAGCCCGTTTTCCTCAAGGTAATTCATTATGTTCGAACACAATATATGTTCTAAAATCCTGCTGCATATCGACGTTAACGATATGGGCCTGTAATTTCTCCTACTACCTTTCTTGCATATTGGTGTGACCTGTGCAACTTTCCAGTCTTTGAGTACGGATCTTTCGTCGAGTGAACGTTTGTATATGATTGGTAAGTATGCAGCTAATATATCAGCATACTCCGAAAGGAACCTAACTGATATACAGTCTGGACCAGAAGACTTCCTTTTATTAAGTAATTTAAGTTGCTTCACTACTCCGAGGATATTTACTTGTACGTTACTCATGTTGGCAGCTGTTCTCGATTTGAATTCTGGAATATTTACCTCGTCTTCTTTTGTGAAGGCATTTCGGAAAGCTTTGTTTAGTAACTCTGCTTTGAAAGCACTGTCTTCGATAGTATCTCCATTGCTATCGCGCAGAGAAGGCATTGATTGTTTCTTGCCGCTAACATACTTCACATACGACCAGATTCTCTTTGGATTTTCTGCCAGGTTTAGAGACAAGGTTTTGTTGTGGAAACTGTTATAGGCATCTCGCATTGAAGTCAGCGCTAAATTTAGAGCTTCTGTAAAAGATCGACGATCTTGGGGATTTTGGGCCTGTTTAAATTTGGCATGTTTGTTTCGTTGTTTCTGCATCAGTGTTCTAACACGTTTTGTGTACCGAGGAGGATCAGCTCCGTCGTTTGTTAATTTATTTGGTATTAATCTCTCAATTGCAGCCCATACTATTTCTTTGAATTCAAGCCACATCTGCAATCAGTGGAGGTTGTCTCTCAGGAAGGCGCCAAGTGAATTTTTATCTGCTTTTTTGAATAGGTATATTTTTCGTTTATTTTTCGAGGATTTGCGGATTACAATATTCAATCTCGCTACGACAAACCTGTATTCTTAGTAGAGTGTGTGAGGACCAGTACGGCAGTACATAACCTGCAACGTTCTCCCACGCTGACCACAAGGATGGTATGGAGTCCTTCTGGTGGGATTACAGTGGGGGGAACGAGCAGGCCATTCCAAACGCCGAATATTCTCTCGTTCCAAGAACTTTCCGCCTGCAGTGTTCGGTATAGCCGCCCATGGCATCCAATAAAGTCAGGGGCGAATGCACCCCTGAAAATACGCAGGATCACAGTGACACAATAACGTTAACAGGTGAATGCACCGTGTTCAGACACTTGCAGGTCAGTACAACCATGCAAGATTATGCCTCCCCACACTATAACACATGGACCACTAAAGTAAACATATTCGACAATGATCCTAGGTACATTGCGAGTTCCCGTCTCTCACCATATCAGGATACGTCTATCATTGGTCATTCTCGTTGTCCAGGTGCTATGGTGTTGGGAGGCGCAATGTTGCATGGGCGTACTGACCTCCAAATCCTTGAACACAACACACCAACCCCACTCCTACCCCACATGCGTATTTTCAGAGGTGCACTCATTTCCATGGACGACATGCGCGACCGCCTCGACCAACGCAGGTGGAAGAACTCTTGGAACGAGAGATATTCCGCGAATGGACTGGACTGCCAGTTGCTCCGACCTAAATCCTTCCGAGCGCATGTGGGATGCCTTAGAGAGACGCAAGGCAGCACGTTCACATGCTCCAGGAACAATCCAGCAGTTGCCACGAGTTCGGGTGGAGGAATGTAACGCACTACCTTAAGAATTGTTACCTTTGACGCGCCAGCATGGGAGCACTTTGCAGAGAAAACACACATTCGTGTCCCGCAGACTGCAATGTGCAGGGGACCGATATATATCGTACTGACGTGAGAGTAAAATGTAACCATGTGTTTGAAATGCCTCCGCTGGTAGCGACTTTTCGCCAACTCACAACGCCTGCGGCTCAGAACGAGGGGAAAGCCGGACCCCACAGAGGGAACGCGAGGGAAGTGATCTGCAAACATGCAGGGATTAGCCCGTGGACGCCGTCTCCTCTGTTAAGAATGGGCACCTAGTGAAGAGCTTGGAGGACAATACGAAACGTGCGGATAACTGAGGGACCCCTGCGGGGATTATGAAAAACCGTAGGCACAAAAGCATCTAGAATCGACACGTGGAGGCGTGTGAATCTTCTGACTGGCAGCAGCCTGTTTCACCTGCCTTAGAAAAACGAGAACTTGTCGAGAATTCAAGTACCTCCATAGGTACTGGGATGGAGCGTAGGCTCAAAGCACCAAAAATTCACAGAGGGAGACGTGTGAAACTTCCTGGCAGATTAAAACTGTGTGCCGGACTGGGACTTGAACTCGAGACCTTTGCCTTTCGCGGACAAGTGCTCTACCAACTGAGCTACCCAAGCACGAATGGCGCCCCGTCCTCACAGCTTTACTTCTGTCAGTACCTCGCCTCCTACCTTCCACACTTTACAGAAGTTCTCCTGCGAACCTTGCAGAACTCGCACTCCTGAAAGAAAGGATATTGCGGAGACATGGCTTAGCCACAGCCTGGGGGATGTTTCCAGATTGAGATTTTCACACTGCAACGGAGAGTGTGCTGATATGAAACATCCTGGCAGATTAAAACTGTGTGCCGGGCCGAGACTCGAACTCGGGACCTTTGCCTTTCGCGGGCAAGTGCTCATTCTGGAAACATCTCCCAGGCTGTGGCTAAGCCATGTCTCCGCAATAGCCTTTCTTTCAGGAGTGCTAGTTCTGCAAGGTTCGTAGGAGAGCTTCTGTAAAGTTTGAAAGCAGTGTGCGATTTGCATGGGGGGATGGGGGGATTCCCCCCCCCCCCCCACTGCATCAGACCATCCCCTCCTCTGGTTTTAGTTTATGCGTCCCAACCTGGAATGTTTATTTCCCAAGCACTAGATTAAAACTTTACATATAATTTAAATTTGTGGAGCCGAACACAGAAAGTTTTTAATAAGTCTTACTATTAACACTATTAATATGTTTCAGTTTTCTATCATCAGAATAAGTACAGCTTTTCACAAATGTGCCTCTACTTTTTGAATTCCTCTCGTATACCTGTATGTAGAGGATTTTGTAAATAAGCTTTACCTATAATGTACTTTTAAAGATATAACAAGGGATGGCTTTTCTGATAGTGCATACGCGTGAATAGTGAGTTTCGGCATTAACATCTATTTATAAATAGCTGTTTAAACATGCGTAACGCCACGGTCCAAGCTAGTAACATATGTAATTCTAATAACCCCGAAGACATCCCCCCCACTGGTAAAAGCACAAATCGCACTCTGTTTGGAAGGTAGGACGTACTGGCAGAAGTAAAGCTGTGAGGACGGGGCGCGAGTCGTGCTTGGGTAGCTTAGTTTGTAGAGCACTCCCCGCGAAAGGCAAAGGTCCCGAGTTCGAGTCTTGATCCGGCACACAGTTTTAATCTGCCAGGAAGTTTCATATCAGCGCACACTCCGCTGCAGCGTAAACATCTCATTCCCGGAGACGTGTGAAACTAAAAAACTGCAGACGAGATCAATCTGCCTAGTAAAACAAAAGTTTTCTGGACAGTAAGAAATTTGCTTATAAATCATTAACCCCAGCAGATTGTTAGCCAAATAACAAACGTGATGCTTTTCAGGGCACACGTAGAGGTATCCATTGAAAAGAAGCGATATGTGGTTGCTTTCACAGGACCTAAGGAATGCAGAAAAACATCGGAGCAATGGACTATGAAGTCTGGGGAGAGCTTTGACTCCGAAAAAGTGATAAAGATACCAACCTTCTAGCTACACTCCAGCCCACCAAGACAAAACATTTTCACACTGCACTGTAAGGCGTGGTCACTAAATGGCGATGATTGCTAGGGAGGTATTGCAAATTTATTCCGCCAGTGACAATGCCGAGAGGAGAAAAATTTGGAGGAATCGTTGAGTTTCGCAGAATGTGGTGAGGAGAAGAGACAGTAGATGAGAGAGCGAGGAAGCACGAGGACATGGGGGCTCCTCCATGCGTCGTCTATATCTGCCTCCCGACACCGTGATATCGCAGCATCTGCAACGCAACCCACAACAATCTATCAAAGTGGAGACCAGTCTAAGCACTCGCTGCACAGCCGCGGGATGTCGGGGAGAGCGGCGTCTTGTGCTGCCCTGCTCCAAGGCGATGTGCCGTAATGACTCATCGTCTGCCGCCGTCGTCACCACAAGACAAATACACACATACATTAATTCTTGTTCCGTAGATCATGAATACGACATTTCGTAATGATGTGCAACGTGTCACTTTAAAATAAGCTTTCTTTACAGAAAATATTTTTTCTATACAGTTACTACTTCATACCAAAGAATTCATCTATTGAGTAGAAGGAGTTGTCATTCAGAAATGCTTTTCATTTGCTTTTAGGTACTATTTGCATTTAATACTATTTGGCAAATCACCAAAGATTTTTGTGGTAACATAATTCACCCCTTTCTGTGCCAAAGTGAGATTTAGTCCAGAATATTGAAGGTCATCCATTCTTCTAGTGTTGTAGCTACGCACTTTGCCATTCCGTCGGCATGATGAAGAAGGTATCTGGTTTCATCAGACGATGCAACGTTCCACAACTGCGCCAACGTCCAGTCCCGATGGTCATGAGCCCATTTCAGTTGTAGTTGCCAATGTCGTGGTGTTAACATTGGCACAAGCATGGGTAGTCGGCCCTGAAGGTCCATCGTTATGAATGTTCGGTGCACTTGTGCTCTGCGCAACGTTGAAGTCTGATGGTAGTTCCGCCGCAGTTCACTGCCTGTCTTGTTTTACCAGTCTGCCCAGCGTACGACGTGTGACGTTGATAATTAAGGGTGATCTCCCAACACCACTACGTACAGACATGGTTGAACGTTTGGACGCGGTTTGACCTTGGTTGAAGAGACTCACCACCGCACTCCTCGAGCACCCGACAAATCGCGCAGCTTCCGAAATGCTAGTGCCGAGTCTCCCGGATATCACAATCTACCCTCTGTCAAACTCAAGATAGATCGCGCCCCTCCGCCATTCTATGCACGGACAGCACGCTTTCTGATACCTCATTCACCGTGCGTGTGTCTGACTGGCGGTCATTCCTCGCCAGCTGACGCTGTTATCTCCTGCACGGGTTTATGTCGGTAGTAGGTCGGTGGTCATAACGTTTTGGCTGATCAGTAGAAACCATGGTAAAAGGGTTTGACTAAGCCTTCCAGTTTGCAAATGATTGTCTGCTTACTATTTCTACAAGAAGCTATAATAAATGAATGGGAAGTAAGTCCTTCCTGAGACGTGTCTGAAAGTTTAGAAGTTCTCATAGTAGTAAAAGCGTGTGAATGAAATACAATTGAGCCACAAACTGGGCGCCAAAAATGTTTTAAATCGAAACTTCTTTTGATCTCTTGCATAAAATGTAATGCAGGTTCCTAATTACACTGTCCCACCATGGGCGCCGTAAATACTGTTTATTCTTCAAAACATTCTGTAATATGGCATAGTATTCAAATTGCTAATGAGATCGCCCCACGTTGGGAGCCAAGAACTAATTGACATCAGTGAATAAGTGAAATCAAAGCACGAAAGGCAACTAGATCAGGGAATTGATAAGCGAACGGAACAGGTTGTTTAGATGATTAGAACATGAAGTATTAGCTTTAACTGCAGTACTTTTTGTACATAAATTTACAAATCTCGTGCCTGATTTCACTTGGCTGGATTTGACTCGGTTATTTAGGAGAAGGAGGGGACGGGAGGCGGTCTCACCATTCTTCGTGGTCATCCTGAACATCATATAGTCACAAATATGGAAATGGAAATGTAGTTGGATATAAGCTATCGGCATATGTAAGTAGAGACACTATGGAGAGAGGACGAGTTGCCATATCTGTTAAAATCTGTCATAGCGTGAAGAATTTGGAAACTAAAAAATTTTGCGTATAGAAACATATCGAAATATGTGCATGTAAGCTTAAACTAAATAATGGCACTTTTATAATTGTAGCCACGTATAGGCCCCCATTGGGAAATTTTCAACTATTTTTGAAAAACTTGGATTCTTTGTTGTGCTATCTGTCAGACAGAGGAAAGCAAATTATTGTTTGTGGGGATTTCAACGTAAATTTTCTGAAAAAGTCCGATAGAAAACTTGACCTTGAAGTATTACTTGGTTCTTTTAATTTGATATCAGTTATTGATTTTCCTACTCGGGTATTACAGGAAAACAGCACAATGATAGATAATGTTCTCATACACCAAGATAAATTTAATCAAACAAAAACTTTTTCTGTTAAGAATAGTCTGTGTCATCATGATACACAGTTAGTTACAGTACATGATATAGCTTCATACAGTAATGCAAAACAATCCTCCAAAATAGTGCGTTCAGTTAACGATTTAACCATTCAAAATTTTAGGGAAAGCTAGCAGCAGTTAAACTGGGATGAGGTGTACAGAGAACATGATGCTAATTTAAAATTTAGCCTATTTCATGATACCTTTGTGAGTATATTTGAAAACAGTTTTCCTAAGAAAACAGTGAAATATAATTGTAAGAAACTATGTAAAAATCCATGCCTTCTAAAGGGATAAAAATATCTTGTAAACAGAAAAGGAAAACGTATCGTATAGTTAGGAGGAGTAATAATCCCGGAACAGTGAAACATTGTAAAAACTACTGTTATTTATTAATAAAAGTTATTAAAAAGACCAGAAGTATGTGCATTATGTCGGAATTAGCAAATCTGATAACAAAATTAAAACAATTTGGAATATTGTGAAAAGGAAAACAGGGCAACATATAGTGCAGGAAGAGTGTATTTCCATCAAACACAATGAAAAATTTTTTAACAAGAAGCCATGATGCTAATTTAAAATTTAGCCTATTTCATGATACCCTTGTGAGTATATTTGAAAACAGTTTTCCTAAGAAAACATTTATTGCTTTATGCTGCCACATGGCCAAAGTGGTCGGATGAGCGCAGCCAAGCTCTTTCGGGAAGAATGAAATCGTATTGGAAGAACTCAAAGAAAAATTGATCGAGTTGAAACTTCCTGGCAGATTAAAACTGTGTGCCCGACCGAGACTCGAACTCGGGACCTTTGCCTTTCGCGGGCAAGTGCTCTACCAACTCAGCTACCGAAGCACGACTCAGGCTCGGTACCCACAGCTTTACTTCTGCCAGTACCTCGTCTCCTACCTTCCAAACTTTACAGAAGCTCTCCTGCGAACCTTGCAGAACTAGCACTCCTGAAAGAAAGGATATTGCGGAGACATGGCTTAGCCACAGCCTGGGGGATGTTTCCAGAATGATTCTGGATTGATCGAGTTATTTGCTTAACGTCATCCATTTCTCGGGAGAATTCGCCAATAATAATTATGATAATACGGTTGGCCACGGAATATATTCGGTTGTTTTCGCATGTAAGACCACACAAAACTTCTAGAAGTGCTATCACTGAAATCCTAGAACTAACGTTATTTGGGGATTATTCAAAAATAGTTTCCTGTGATTTTTTTTTAAATCTCATATTCTTATACGTGACATGCCACAATTTCTGCGTAACAAAATCACGGCTTTGCTTGCAAAGACACCTGTGATCTTTTATTCATCTATCAGCCATCCAAACAGATTCGGCAAAACTGTTTTCCTTTCTTTTTCATTTATTTGTATCTCCTTAAACTAAAATTCTGTAAAAATAAAAATCTTCTTTAAAATTAATAATATTCGTGGAAACCAAAAGGCTTTATGAGACTAAAAATTTTCTTGATACTGAAATCTTTCTTCAGATTAAAGATTTATATGGAATCAAACATCTCCGTTAAACTAAAAGCTTGTTTTGGCCTCACGTATGCTGATGAGTTCTGATTATGCTGAAGACCGTGCAGTCTTATAGAAAATCTGAAACCTTTTCCCATGGTAATGCTCGTACTTATTTTACATTGGCCGGTGTTGTTGAAGCATGTGGTAGAGACGGTATGTAATGTTAGAGTTCTTTGTGAACGGGCCTTAGGTTACAAAATGCGTAACTGTTCTTCTTCCCTATGGGAGATAATTTCCAGTTAAATAGCAACGAGCCGTCTATCTATAGTATACTGTGCGCCTTGGTCGTACTGAGTGCCAACTGTTTTCGTATACAATACCAGATTCGACTACTGTTTTCTACGCATGTTAGTAAATGTGCCATTGATGCGATTACTTGTCATCTGTAGCCGTATGCAGACATGACCAAACGCAATTTAAAACTTCTCTGTTTCGTAATTACCGTTTCAGTTAATAGGTCATACTAATCATATTTCGTAATATGTACTACCACCTCTTGACCATGCATTCGATTATCTGGAGGTGTGAAGGCACAGCTGTTGCTCACTCAGGGAAAATACTTGAAATGAATGACGGAGATGCTTCCTCTCCAATATACACTACTGGCCACTAAAATTGCTACACAACGAAGATGATGTGGTACAGACGCGAAATTTAACCAACAGGAAGAAGATGTTGTGATATGCAAATGATTAGCTTTTCACAGCATTCACACAAGGTTGGCGACGGTGGCGACACCTACAACGTGCTGACATAAGGAAAGTTTCCAATCGATTTCTCATACACAAACATCAGTTGACCGGCGTTGCCTGGTCAAACGTTGTTGTGATGCCTCGTGTAAGGAGGAGAAATGCGTACCATCACGTTTCCGACTTGGATAAAGGTCGGATAGTAGCCTATCGCGATTGCGGTTTATCGTATCGCGACATTACTGCTCGCGTTGATGGAGATCCAATGACTGTTAGCAGAATATGGAATCCGTGGGTTCAGGAGGGTAATATGGAACGCCGTGCTGGATCCCAACGGCCTCGTATCATTAGCAGTAGAGATGACAGGCATCTTATCCGCATGGCTGTAACGGATCGTGCAGCCACGTCTCGATCCTTGAGTCAACAGATGGGGACGTTTGTAAAGACAACAACCATCTGCACGAACAGTTCGACGACGTTTGCAGCAGCATGGACTATCAGCTCGGAGACCATGGCTGCGGTCACCCTTAACGCTGCATCACAGACAGGAGCGCCTATGATGGTGTAATCGACGGCGAACCTGGATGCACGAATGGCAAAACGTCATTTTCTCGGATGAATCCAGACACATGATGGTCGCATCCGTGTTTGGCGACATCGCGGTGAACGCACATTGGAAGCGTGTATTCGTCATCGCCATACCGGCGTATCACCCGGCGTGATGGTATGGGGTGCCATTGGTTACCCGTGTCGGTCACCTCTTGTTCGCCTTGACGGCACTTTGAACAGTGGACGTCTCAATTCAGATGTGTTACGACCCTTGGCTCTACCCTTCATTCGATCCCTGAGAAACTCTACATTTCAGCAGGATAATGCACGACCGCATGTTGCAGGTCCTGTACGGGCCTTTCTGGATACAGAAAATGTTCGACTGCTGCCCTGGCCAGCACATTCTCCAGATCTCTCACCAATTGTAAACGTCAATGGTGGCCGAGCAACTGGCTCGTCACAATACGGCAGTCACTACTCTTGATGAACTGTGGTATCGTGTTGAAGCTGCATGGGCAGCTGTACCTGTACACGCCGTCCAAGCTCTGTTTGACTCATTGCCCAAATGTATGAAGGCCGTTATTACGGCCAGAGGTGGTTGTTTTGGGTACTGCTTTCTCAGGATCTATGCACCCAAATTGCATGAAAATGTAATCACATGTCAGTTCTAGTATAATATATTTGTCCAATGAATACCCGTTTATCATCTGCATTTCTTCTGTGTGTAGTAATTTTAATGGGCAGTAGTGTGCACTGATAGAATAACAATCACAGCACCACGAAGGAGTTGTGCGGCATAAACGAAAGTTGACAGGCGTGTTTCTACATCCGAAAAATTGTGTCTCTTCAGATTTCTCGCCAGTCGCATAAGAGTTACGCTGGTAGCGATACTAGACGATGCAAATCAGGTTCGCATTAAGAACACGCTGTAAAGGTCGTGAATGTAAGTTACTTTTAAGATTGGATGTAGTGGGTTCATGTTAGTAAGAATGCCTTGAAGGCGACAAAGACGCCATTATCAACGCCTCATAGTGTGTGAACGAGGTCGTGTAATAGGGCTTCGGGAAGCTGGATGTTCCTTCTGCGATACTGCAGAAAAACGTGGCAGAAATGTAGCCACTGTAATTGACTGCTGTGAGAGATGGTCATGGAAATTTACGCTCACGAGAAGACCTGGCTCTGGACGGCCACGTGGCACTACTGAAAGGAAAGGCATCCTATTCGTCATATGTCTCTGGCACATCGTACTGCAGCAGTAATCTGAGCACCACAGTGCACAACGAAGTGTTTAAAATGGGTTACTTCAAGCGTACCTCGGAGCCAGACGCCCTGTAGCGTGCATTCCACTGGCCCCAAAGAAAACCACCATTTCTGACTTCAGTGGTGTCAAGCCAGAGCTCATTTGAGGATTTGGTGGAGGTCTCTTGTGTTTTCTGATGAAAGCTGTTTCTGCCTCGGCGCCACTGATGGATATGTGTTGGTTAGTAGGAGGCCAGTTGAGGGCCTGCAGGCACCAGTCTACTTGCTAGACACACTAGATCTACACCGGAGTTATGGTCTGGGGTGCCATTTCGTGTAATAACAGAAGCACTCTCCCGATTGTCTCACGTGCCATGACTGCAAATTTGTACGTCAGTCTGGTGATCCTTGTTGACATTTATGAACAGCATTCCATAGGGTATTTTTCAACAGAATAACGCTCGACCACATACCGCTGTTATAATCCAACGTGCTCTACAGAGTGTTGGCATGTTGCCTTGGCCTGCTCGGTCACCAGATCTGTCTTCGAGCGAAACCATATCGGACATCATCAGACCACAACTGCAGCGCCACCATCCATGTATTGACTGAACAAGTACAATGGGCTGGAACTCCATCCCACAAACTTACATCCGGAACCTGTACAACACAATGCATGCACGTTTGCACGTTTGCTTTCAACATTTTCGCGATTACACTGGTTATTAATGTACCAGCGTTTCACGTTTGCAATTTCTTATCCTGTTAATCATTTGATTGTATTACCTAGACAAATGTATTTCTGAAATTTCATTTCTCTACATTATTTTTTTTTTTTTGTGTTGCGATTATTTTTCCGTCAATGTAGTTCCGCTACAAATAAAACCTAGTGGCGTAATTAAACTCAGGTAATTGCTGTGATGTGCAATGTTGCAGTGTGAATGAGCCTTTCGTTTCCATGAGAATTTTGATTTGTATGTTCATAGCAGGAAGAGTGATGTGCAGTAATCTTCTTGTAGGCCCCCTATGTAAATTGGCATTGCGATTATTTCTAATGATACCTCAACCCTGGAGCGCTACAGGGCTCGAAACGTTACATTGCTACTACGCCATCGTAAATTTTACTACACAATATTTTATTCACTAGTTAATTACAATTATTAGATCTCCAGTGGTATATTACATACAACATAATTACTAAATGTCGGGTTTTATATCCTAAAATGACAATTTTATTGGTATTATGTTATGCATTGGTTACGAATTATTATAACACCAAGAATATTTTACACCCAGAACGAGTAGAGGACTCTGCATGAGACGCTGTTATTACAGTCCAAGCAACACCTAGCTCGGTGTTTGTTCCACGGTCACACAGGGATTCCTCTTCCGATTCCTCAATTTCCTTATTTGCTGCTTCAAAAACTGTGACTACACACACAACGTTATATTCTTCAAAGAAATTTTCGTCTTCACTAATTTCTCCATTGTATCTTAGTTTCAAACTCATATTGATGGTGCTAATTTCAGTAGAAAACTCGATTATCGCGCTGAAGAGGGCCAGCGTGATATAAATTGACACTATTCTATGACAGCTTGCTATTTTACCTAAGGTGTTATACTACGATAAATTCTAAGCGACGAAACAAATATGCCGACTATTATAAAACAGGCAAACCATTCCTAAACATTCGTAATATTTACGGCAAGGGCCCCTTCGTCACCAAATAGTTTGCGTCAGGCAAGCCACAAATTCCCCTCTTGTGCCAACGTCTTCATCTCATTGTAGCACTTAAAACCTACGTTCTTATTATTTGCTGGATACCTAGTGCGATGGTAAATTTTACGATAGATAGTGGTCTAGGGTTAAAAAAGACACAGTCCACTCAGTTATGCCAAATCAATTATGCAAGCGTACTTGGTTCTATTTTGTTTGTTTGACGGTTCACGTTTAATAAGTGAAGAATATCTTCTGTACCTTTCCCATTGGCATTGCTTTGTTTCTATGATGACTGCTCGTTCCAATTGGTTAACTACGTAGTCTGATTTTTAGACTCAAGTGTTTCCAATTAGTTATCCAAGACCACGCCTGGGTCGGATATTACTGAAATGGGGCAGCTAGAAAAGAGCTGGAAGTGGTTTTGGGCTAGATGATCAACTTAACGTTTGTACCAGAAAAGATTTTTTGAATGGCGAAATTCCTAATTTTATTACACTACTGCCCATTAAAATTGCTACACACAGAAGAAATGCAGATGATAAACGGGTATTCAGTGGAGAAATATATTATACTGGAACTGACATGTGATTACGTTTACACACAGTTTGGGTGCATAATTCCTGAGAAATCAGTACCCAGAACAACCACCTCTGGCCGTAATAACGGCCTTCATACATTTGGGCAATGAGTCAAACAGAGCTTGGACGGCGTGTACAGGTACAGCTGCCCATGCAGCTTCAACACGATACCACAGTTCATCACGAGTAGCGACTGCCGTATTGTGACGAGCCAGTTGCTCGGCCACAATTGGTGAGAGATCTGGAGAATGTGCTGGCCAGGGCAGCAGTCGAATATTTTCTGTATCCAGAAAGGCCCGTACAGGACCTGCAACATGCGGACGTGTATTATCCAGCTGAAATGTAGAGTTTCGCAGTGATCGAATGAAGGGTAGAGCCACGGGTCATAACACATCTGAAATGTAACGTCCACTGTTCAAAGTGCCGTCAATGCGAACAAAAGGTGACCGAGACGTGTAACCAATGGCACCCCATACCATCACGCCGGGTGATACGCCAGTATTGCGATGACGAATACACACTTCCAATGTGCATTCACCGCGATGTCGCCAAACACGGATGCGACCATCATGTGTCTGGATTCATCCGAGAAAATGACGTTTTGCCATTCGTGCATCCAGATTAGTCGTCGAGTGCACCATCATAGGCGCTCCTGTCTGTGATACAGCGTCAAGGGTGACCGCAGCCATGGTCTCCGAGCTGATAGTCCATGCTGCTGCAAACGTCGTCGAACTGTTCGTGCAGATGGTTGTTTTCTTTACAAACGTCCCCATCTGTTGACTCAGGGATCGAGACGTGGCTGCACGATCCGTTACAGCCATGCGGATAAGATGCCTGTCATCTCTACTGCTAATGATACGAAGCCGTTGGGATCCAGCACGGCGTTCCATATTACCCTCCTGAACCCACGGATTCCATATTCTGCTAACAGTCATTGGATCTCGACCAACGCGAGCAGAAATGTCACGATACGATAAACCGCAATCGCGATAGGCTACTATCCGACCTTTATCCAAGTCGGAAACGTGATGGTACGCATTTCTCCTTCTTACACGAGGCATCACAACAACGTTTTACCAGGCAACGCCGGTCAACTGATGTTTGTGTATGAGAAATCGGTTGGAAAATTTCCTTATGTCAGCACGTTGTAGGTGTCGCCACCGGCGCCAACCTTGTGTGAATGCTGTGAAAAGCTAATCATTTCCGTATCACAACATCTTCTTCCTGGTGGTTAAATTTCGCGTCTGTAGCACGTCATCTTCGTGGTGTAGCAATTTTAATGGCCAGTAGTGTGTTATCAATGCCTTCAATAATTATAAGAATTTCAGTGATACTAATTTACAGCAAGTTGAAAAGATACCTTACATTCTGAAATCTCTGAATTATATAAACACCTAAGAACTGTAACAGAATATATAAACCCAAAAGATATATTTCACTCAGAACCCTTTGAATTATTCAAACACATAAGAACTAAAGCAGAAGGAAAAGGATCATTAACGAATTCCCAATTGCACAACTAATGTAAGTGGAAACCTAAAAGTTAGTTCAGATAATTATGGATAATGAGAACAACGTCCCATTGGGCTCACTTAATACAGTTAAAGGAATCCGTTCTTGCCCCGAGAAGACATTACACTCTCAATCATTAATAATCGTGATTTATGTATAACACACGGGGCTCACATCCACCGCACGAATGCAGCCACCAAAAAGCCGCCTTATCAAAGTGGATTTGCACCGCGAGTTACAATCAGCTCCGCAGCACCGAATGCGATGCTCACCAGATAATTCCTCGTGTTTGTAGCACTCTACGCTGTCGGCGTTGCTGCGGGTAACCGACAGTACAAGCAAGGAAAACCGCCCCGAGGTACTACCGACGTCTTTGTCGGCCGAGCTCCGCGAGCCGGACTTGCACTCTGGGCGCGATCCCCTCCCGGATGGCGCTAGTGGCTCGCGGCCACACCTCCCCATCATGCCACTGCTCTTCAACTAACTGTCTTCTACCAGATGTAAGCACCAACTCGCTCTCAACCAACCCAGAGAAACATGAGGTCAGCTGGGTAGTGGACACGCCCGCCACGGCGCGCCACAGTTCGCGGGGCCAGCGCCAAATAAGTTACCTAGTACTTCGATGTATCGAAGGTGCACACGGTTCAATTACGATTTTTGCCTATCACTACTACCACAGGTATTTCATATTTAGTTTCAGCCCACTAGCTACGATTACCTCCTGAATGTATTCTAACTCTCGCGTGTTGTTAATTGTAACGATCTCGTTGCCTTGGACGTCTGTCACAATTCCTTGAAAAAAGAGCGCCGTTTAAGTGAAGCGGCTTTTCCTTAGTAAAGCGTGCAAGATGGCTCACAGGGTGCATCCCTGCCGCAGTACTCTCTGAATGGCAATTTGTTGCGCGAGGTTGTTGTTTACATTCACCAAGGCATACGTTCCGAGGATACTTCTGTTTAAAGACCACGAAAAAGACCCTCGCAAAAAGCTGTTGCTTCTATTGCGACATCTTTGTGTTCATTCTGAGACAGACACTGTCGTACCACAGAAAAGTGCAACCTTTAATTCCCAAGTCATCCGAGCAAGGTCTCCATAAACTAGAAGTTGTCTAATACATTCCACTTGACATCTATTGAATAACACGTCTGTATTAACTTTAAATGCAAACATTTTAGTTAGTTTTTGCCGTGACTGCTTGGAAATATCACTTGAAAGTGCAAGTTACTGTCAAAAGACACTTTCTTTCACTATGTGTTTCGGAGGATTAAAACTCCATCATCATATGGATATTTACCAACTCATAAGAGGTATAGCTATTGAATGTACGACTTTTAAGTGGCCTGTGGTCCTTTCTGGCGTCAAAAGATGCACTGAAACACTTAATAACATCGAGCCGTTCACAACACAAAAAACACATAGAAAATGATGTCTTCGACATAGACCCGTTTCTGGTTAATATTTATAAATTTACATTATCCTTGTAAAACATCCTTTACCAGTCCAAATCCTTAGCGATAACATTGGCTTAGAAACGTATCATCTCTTTTAACAGCACCCTGAATTGTTAATTCTGCACACACACACACACACACACACACACACACACACACACACACACACACACACACACACACATTAAACCAGACACAAAATGCCTTCCCCCTTCATATTCGCCTTAGTATTACTGAGTTATTTAGTTGTATGTTTCCATTACAGTTTCTAATAAACAGTTTTTTGACATATGTCATAAAATTAAAGTGATTCATCCAACATTAATTTTAAATGTAAGCAAACGGACGTGAATGGTGCGAGGGAAGTTCCCCATCGATACATATTACTCACGCCCAGCAGAAAATAGTTCAGGCGAGCAAACAAAACGCTATCAACCGCATAGTAAAGTACGTGCAAAGGTTCAGCAAGAAGTTCACTACCATAAAATACCATGTCTCTCGGCCGGCACATGAATCACAGTCAGCCTTACAAGGCCACACGTATCTGAAAGAGACCCCACCGAGGTTAGATGTTACCAGAAATTTGGAAGGCAGTAGGAGAAAGCAGATGCTAAGTGACAAGACAGCCTGTCAACCTGAAACTTCTCTGTCCAGTCACATTAATGTGAACACTTGTCAGAAACCTGCAAGCGGACCGCTGAGAGACGTGAAGGAAGAGTGTCAATATGGTTGTGGAAGATACCAATGAGTATGTGTATCCATGTCCACTCCAGCGCCATGACCAGCTATGTTAGGTTATTCGGATAAGGATCCATGGCGCGTACAGCTCAAGCGATTGGGTTTTAATCTGGACAGTTTTGTGGCCAGGGGAGTACGGTAAACTGATGCTGCCGCTCTTGTAAACACGCATGTGCACTGCGAGCTGTGTGACACGTTGCACTCTCCTGCTGGTAAATGCCATCGTGCAGAGCAAAACAACTGCATACAAGGGTGAACATGTTCCCCAAGAACAGATGCATACGTGTGGTGGCCGGCCGGAGTGGCCGTGCGGTTCTAGGTGCTACAGTCTGGAACCGAGTGACCGCAACGGGCGCAGGTTCGAATCCTGCCTGAGGCATGGATGTGTGTAATGTCCTTAGGTTAGTTAGGTTTAATTAGTTCTAAGTTCTAGGCGACTGATGACCTCAGAAGTTAAGTCGCATAGTGCTCAGAGCCATTTGAACCATCTGAATTTGTGGTGACCCATTATGATTCCAGAATGACTAGATCAGACATAGAATGGCACGAAAACATTCCTCACACCATAACACTCCCTCCTCCGACTGGGATCTTCCGACGATTGCTTCAAGGTGTTTACATTCAGGCGTTTCAAGGCGTTACACCAACAGCCATATGTCCGATGGAGCATAAAACGTGATTCATCTCAAAAGGCCACCTGTAGCTACTCAGTGGACTTCCAGTTACGGTATTGGGGTACATATTCCAGCATTCGTCACCGATGACCAGCAGTCAGCCGTCGTTCACCCTTGTCGTCTATGACACTATATGCACCACATCTGATACGGCACCAGTTTCGAATAGTGCCATCTTGTCGTGCATGGTGTACTTTACCATGGTAAAACGCAAGCTGTTTTGAAATTTAGCCGTATCGGAAATGCTTCCACCATTGGCCTGAAGACCACATCAGATAAATTGCTTCATTTCTGTTTCCTCGACACGCTTTATATACTCTCCACCGCTAGTGCTACCACCTGCCATCTGTAAGTGGTTCCAACATAGGTAGTGGTCAAATTATCGTGACTGAACCGTGTAAAATACGTTGGTGTGGCAGTTAGCCCTAAATGGGGCTGTCTGAAGTAACATTTGTCATTATCAAAAAGGGAAGAATTTTAACATCCACCAGCCTTAAGAGGATGCACACTGATACTGTGGCACAAGGGTTCAAAATGGTTCAAATGGCTCTGAGCACTATGGGACTCAACTGCTGTGGTCATCAGTCCCCTAGAACTTAGAACTACTTAAACCTAACTAACCTAAGGACAACACACACATCCATGCCCGAGGCAGGATTCGAACCTGCGACCGTAGCAGCACAAGGGTTACCAGACGCTAATTTACTCTGATCCTCGTGCACATACTGACGAAGTGCCCAATTTCTCATAAATACAATTGCTACAGAAATTGTGTGATAACCGCTCAAAAATATATGAACTGGGAAAGGAAGCTATGATCGTGAACAAAGAAGACGATGTGCGAAGATCTAATAAATAGATTTATTTGAGTAAGGACAAATTTAAAATTTGGATCTTGAAAAAGAGTGTTAGAGTGGCAGGTTACATAAAAATCACGAACATGAGCAACAACTGCTGCTGATATGCTAACAACCTGTATTCTATATTCCTAGTTTGACTACAGCAAACATTCTGTTGAATCTACTGTGAGTGGAGGACCGTTAGCACAACGTAGAATCTGCATAACTCAAAGCAGTGATTGACGACACATAGAAAACACGTAGTGTTGGTAATGTAGCTCAGATTCCCCGTCTGTCGGTGCTGTGACACTTTACAAAACCACAGACGTATGACTTGAAGCCAACAGTTCCATGGTGACGATGTCAAAGCTGCACGAGTCGTTGGCCACCCAGCATCCAAAATGGAGCGCGATTAATTGCAGCCACGTGAAAAGCTAATTTTCGAACAGGCGTCCAGACAAACGCAACTCAGCGCGAACTTCTCCACGGAGATAGAAGAGATAAAGTGATTTTACTCTACGACCGTCCAGAAGCGACCCTTAATTTTCCGTCTTTTGCACCATCACAAGGACACCAATGCCATTGCTCTCGAAAACTCATAATCCTGATTTTGCAAAACAGGTGCTCTCTGCTGTCACTACAAAAACAGAAAAACCCATTGCGTCAGTTTTAATGCGCAACGCGGAACGCAAAAGACGACTCTGAATGCGCGCAGACGTCATAATCCACCCAGCAATCAAGGCCCCGTCAAGTCCACACGGTACAACTCAAGCTTAGGGGGCAAGTAAATTTGCTGGTCTACCTGGAATATCTCTCCGGAGGGCGTCCCGCAAAACTAGTAGACAACTTCTGCGAATTCTACAACACTAAGCAGTGCGTCCATCGCAGCCCAGCACTGCCGTATAGCAACAAAACAAAGCTTCTGTCAGCACAGAGAGCGAAATGAGAAACGATTTGGCGGCCGCCGAGCCGGGGCTACCCAGTGGCTGCTTAAAAGATGGACTATGAATGTGAGGCCTATCGCCGCTTTCTCGTATTGTCCATGCTTTATTCCGGGAAGTTCCTCGACTCGCCACATTCATGGGACGCCTGGCCACCTTGCCACAGCCGAATACAGGCGCCGCTTAAAGCTGGTCAAATGAAGTATTAAGAAAAGAAATCTGTCCCTCATCAATGAAATTCCCCAGACCTGTAGGTGGTGTGAACTCAGTCACCGATCCGTGTTTCGTAGTCCATAACTGAAATAAAATGACAACATGTAAGTAATACCCTATTTGCACGCTGAATTACCAAAACCTCTCAGCCAAGTAAATTGTACGACCCATATTCCTGGAGGTACTAGAAGGTAATGAGGGGGTGTGAGTATTGTTAACGCACAGGTCACTAATAAAGAATGATTCATCCACAGGGAAATCCGAACATGATCACACATGTTCTCTCATAGTTACTCGAAAACTGGACATTGGGCTGAAGGCCATGCTTGGTTTTCCCACTATAGTGTTCTGGACTACATGGTCTGGGAAACATCCATTTTCGAATAGTGAACAATGTAAACCTAAGACACACCTGGCGCAAAAACATTCACTCACTGAGTAAACAGGGTAATTCCTTACAAAGAAAGTTCCTCATAGAGTGAGTACTGAACACAAGTGTACAGGTTTCCTGAGCAAAGAGGAAAAAACAGCATTTTGTAAATAACACATGTGTGGTATTCCAGCAAATAACAATAATTCAGATACTGGTCTACCACAGATACATGTCATATGTTGTTGTTGTTGTGGTCTTCAGTCCTGAGACTGGTTTGATGCAGCTCTCCATGCTAACATGTCATATATGCAGTGTAATGTATATACAGAAACTACACATTTGTGGCGGCACCACCATTAAGATAGGAAAAAGATTTGGTGCAATATTTCTGAGTGCAGAAGTTGCAGCCAGGCACGGGCCTGTCGACAGTAAGTTATGCTTACCAGCGGTTGCGAAATAGAATGGAGGCCACAGGGCGGTAGAACCGCTGGAAAGAGTAAACGCAGCAGTTTGCATGGCTCAAGTTACAGACAGAAGGGGCCCACTAGTCTACCTACGTGTTATGAGTACATGACTCAGAGCAGCACGTTAACAAAACAGAGGCACACAGCCGCGTATAAGTAGGTGCCAATTCACTAACAAGGCATTCAAGTGTGACAGCTCTCCTGGACGGCGGGGCGTGTCACATAGCGGCTACACGCAGCGTCAGATGGGGCACCAGCGTTCCAGTCCACAGCAGGTCGTTGTTTCGACCCTCTGAGGTCAACGCGGGGTCCGCAGCCAGTCAGCGGCGGGCCACAACAAGGCTCGCTACTGTGAACAGTCTTGTCGGCCCCCAGCACACGCCGGAGGCATCCTGAGGCGAGCGCCGCAGATTCGGATGTCGGATAACGGGCCCTTGTGGCCGCCGTGATCTTAGCCACACCAGTGAGGAAGCACGCTGTGGGCCACCTTGCAGCTCCCAGTGGGCGGTGCTGAGGCGGCAGGGACGGAGACCGCTGAGTCGACTGCCGGCGCATCCTGACGTCGTCACAATTGCGCAGTCATACAAGGCCGACACACAGCAGTGCGCTGCACGGGTTGCTGAGGCAGCCGTTCTGTACCAACCAGTTTCGCAGGCAGTGAAGTGGTGTCCTCAGCATTGCGTTTCCCAGTGATGGAGACCGAGAGGCATGGGGGCACTGTAGCTGTAAATAATAGATCACTTGGGAAACTCGGACGAGTTTTAATACAGCTCATCCTGACAGCCCATCCTCGTCCAGCTCTCCTACACGTTAGTATGCAGGCCAGTTTTTATGGCTTTTAAAGCAAGTAAGTTCATGGGAAACAGTGTGGTAGCGGCTGACGGTCGCTAACCATTTTTGTTTACTCATACAAAGTACAAAAGCTAGCATAACAAAAGGTGTGTAGACAAGTATAATATTACGTGTTGTACAAGTATGTCGAGATGTTAACTCAAAAGAATCTCTTGTCCCATCGTAATAAAAACACTAAAATCTTGAAAGACAAGTGATTAACAAATAAATGAAGTGCTCCAGTGTGAATTTATGAATATAATTAGAAGAAAACATCTGCATTGATCAACTCTATTATCAGCAGTTGAAAACTCAAATGACGCTACAAGTCACATAATTATGAAAATTGTTTTCTGTAAACCTGACTGGCATTTTGATGAAGGCTCCAGAACAAGTGTCCATTTGACTCATGAGATCGATGTAACACATCCAGAGAAAGTGAGATGAGCAACTGCGATTACCAAGGAACAATGTGGTACAAATAATAAGATACAGATCTGACAATTACATATGAATAATATGTGGATCGCCAAAGTATGTGGCTGGGCTCAGGAGCATTGATTCTTCGCTCGCAACACAGACACACTACACACACATAATCTCCCCTTTCTCGACGTGTTCAAGGGCTGTGCAAGCGTGGAGCTGGGATTTGTTGTCATGGGGTGCACTTGCTCGCTCAGGCCATCCTCTCTTGTGGGCTCAAAGTCATCCCAGTTGATAACCCAGTTACAAGTTGCCAGATATCTTCACACAAGGCTGGCACACCCACAGTTGGACCAGGTGGCTCATATCGTAGTTTTGTATGACAACGATGGTTGGTGCAGACTGTGATTGGTCACTGATACCACACTCACATATGAACTAAGTGGATGGGTTGCATCTGTGGGCAGGGGTGCATGACACCTAATATCCTTTCAGTAGACTGGTTTACCTACAAACGGACGAGGTAGCACTTCTCATTGCTTGCTGTTGACATCTCAGGATGGACCCAGGACTCTTGCACCATGCCAACTGCGGTGTAGTGAAACTTGTGATAGTGGCACGTATGTGACATCAACGTCTGCCTTTTTGATAGGCCTGTGATTGTCAACCGACATCCAGCTGACAAGCGACGCCCCTCACCTCCCCCCCCCCCTCATCACCCCACCTCTCAGTGGAGAGAGTTGACCTGCTCCCATGGGAATTCCAGAGGCAGGACTGCAAGGCAGTAAACAGCTCAGGAATGTGATAGGATCACCACGTCTCCCAGTTGGTAGAGGAACAACAGCAACCCCTTCTCCAGCATGGAGTCCTGAGCATCTCAGGAATGGGTTTCTGGTTCCTGCTTCTGGCTCCACAAACAGCACATGTACAGTCCTTATACCCAATCGGTTGATGGGTAGCCCACGATTTTGACAAAGTGCAAAACATATTGACAGGGAAGAGGTCTGTTATTGAGTAATAAAATGTAAGAGTTAGAAAAAGTAGAAATTTTCATTTGTAGCCAGATTTGTATAGTGACATGCTTTATAATTTATTTGGTTCAATTATTATGTAAAGGTGTTACGGATTTAAGATTACATGAAGAAAAAAAGACCACAACACCTAAGACGAACAATTACATTTAATTCTCCTAATGTTTTAACCTAGGCAGTGGTACCCTTACACAACTTATATCTATTGGCATAGCCTTGTACTATACGTGTCCATAGAATTACCCTCCATCAGCCATTTCTTAAAGTTATTCCTGTATCCTAACAAGCAAAGAACTAATGTAATAAAAGAAAATGTTATTAAACCTAGCATGAAACTTACGACGCTAATCAATGAAAACAAGACCAACATCCAAAGTGAATGTAGTAAAAGGAACAAAATAGTGACGTATACTCAATTACTTAATCACATTACGATCTAAAAATCCTCAAGAAAGAAAAGGAAAAAAGAAAAACACTTCTATTACCTGTTGAGCTGCCAATTGTCGTTCCATCGTTCCATCACCTGGTGCACCAGGCCTGAGTCACTGATCAATGCAGATTTCTTCTAATATCCACAGACTGAAGAAACAATGAAAATGTATTGTCAATGGAAAAATTTATGCTGCACGCATACCATATGTGTGACACTTAATACTCCTGTATCAACACTCTTCCTGATCTCGTAAATTAAATTAAATGATCGTATAAAGGCAACTGGAAGGCAGTGTGGAGAACTACTGCAGTAGAGAACTAGAAAATAATTGTGCCACATTGATTTGACTCGGACCCACGTCATCGTTTTGTTGTGGGGTGCTGCTTACTACTCCTCATCAGCTAAGTTCCATGCTGAGATCGTACTCCCGCGCGTGCGATGAGTGGCACCAACCTTTCATAACACCTTTTATCATCCAGTATCCAGCGGCAAGGGCTGACATGAATACAACTTTAACTTCATCCGCAACAAATAACAGCGCACGCACTTGGGCATAGCTATACTAACTCGAAAGTTCCAGAAGGGGAATGGCACAATGCTCAAGGGCGCGCCCATACGTACCTAAAACAAGACGGCAGGCTGGGCTGACCCAACATCGGCACGTCTACCTCTTGTAATACTTTCCTAGGACTACAGTAGGCACGCCACAACTCTTGCGAACACACAAGCTTGTGCCAGCTCATGTGCACAACGAAAAAGATTACTTCCCTAGGGAAGGAAGGCAGCCTCACACCCATGACAGTCTGAACGTCGGAAATTCTAAACGCAAGTGTGGCCTATGTAGTATGAACCACTATATTAATTGTCACCGCACGCAATAAACATGTAAGAAACAAAGAAAAAAGTAACCACGAGGGTGATATAACACAAGAAAACAAATATCCCAACTATTATGACATACCAAAATAGAGACAGGTGAGGAAATACAAGAAAGATAAGTTTTAATTTTAAAATCTGACATGGCAGCATGAACAAATTATTCCAGGAAAGGTTTCGCATGGCAAACGTGGTTCTGAGTGATTATAGCTCCACAGATTTCACGTGTGCATACGCGGAAAGGCCCATTGTATATGGGCAATAATTTATGGCACTGTTGCCTTATTTAGCTGAAAGGACGGACGGACCTGACGAGAACCATGTGCCACATGAGGAAGTTGGGAATGCATACCTTCTTGTCTGTTCTAGTCTTCCTGCTTCGTGCAGCAACATGGACTCTACAGAGGGCTAGCTTCCCAACTTTATTTTGCTGCTCTCACGACTGTGGTGGGAAATCCATAGTTTTTCTGATCATGTCCTGCGATTGCCGATTCCACGGTTGCAAACTGCCTCACTCTGTAGGGTACTTCATTTATCGCCTACCGAAAATCGTGCAGGAATATATCCGACCTCATGCACTGTTTGTTACAGTAGATTCTGCAGAGTTTATCCAACTCCTTCATTATCCTTTCGGTGGTATGCGAACCTGACTGATGGGAGGAGATGAATACAGTCTCGATTTCATTTTTATGCTGTGTGTCTTTGCACCTCACCGAGGGGAACCGGGGTCCATTGTTAGATAGTATTTTCTCAACGTGGTTCACTTGTGGAAGGAAATCGTTCCGTAGTGCACGTGTCACTATTAATCCCGTCGCCCTCTTAAACGCGGTGAGAGTGGCCTTCGGGGCAGAGGCTCCAAGAGGTCGTTCGCAGCTAGCTGTTTGAGTATCTTAGGCTCAGTGTGGGAGAGCGGCGCCTGCGTACTCACTGTGGTGTGTTTTGCCTGCTGGCATGTTTTACAGACCCACACGATGCAGCGGATCCGTCTCTCCACAGTGTTGAAATGTGCGAGTGTTCGCAGTTTCAGGTAATATTTTCGTACTCCAAAGTGCGTATAACTGTAATGCGTGTGCCAGATAACTTTGTGTATCTATTGCTCCGGTACACACACACGCCACAGGATTCTTCCCCGTTTCCACAGCGGAACAATATCCCCTTCCTGAAAAGGTAAAACTGCCGGATTGCTGCCTCACACTAGTTCTTCCAATTAGTCTCAGCATTACAAAACTGGAGTCTTTATCTTGTTCCCCTCTGATACCCTGCATGTTAGTTGACACATTCTCTACAAATGCAACTTTATGCATGAAGTATAAGCTGAAATGGTCTCCCACCAGTTCTCCGTCATTGCAGTCTACAAAACCAATGGGGGACCAGGAGGTGTCCAGGTGTAACAATATCGTATTTATAGCACACCTGAAAGGTGACAGGTCCTTCTGGCCATCCGCTCTCGCTGTACTGCCCATTAGGTCCTTACCCATTCATTTGTATTTGTTTTCTTTTAGTAATTCAGCATGCTATTAGGTCATAATTTACATGTTGCCATTTTATTCACGTTGTGGAAAACGATGCATAAATTGGCGATTGAGCTCACAGCACCTTTATGTCTGGAGAATTTCATTGCTGAGCAGATTTTTTTTATGTGTCTTCGTTCTCACTGTAGGCTTGTACCAAGGTAAGCAAGGAGATGTTGTTGGCTGGGGGCCAGTATCCTATTTCTATAACACAAACTGCACACATACATTAACTGGGTTCTTTATTCGTAAGAATAGAAAATTGCTTAACTCTAGATAGTCGTCGTGGTACAAGCTCTTCCATTCTAGTGCACGTTAGCCTCCCTACTGGTGAAGTACGAAGTCCACTACGTACACTTTACTGCTAGCTATGTGCTGCCTGATTCCGAGCTGGAGGCTGTGACTGATGACTCTGACTTGGTGCAACAGACTGTGACGGACTTGTCCTCCAGTCCTCGGTGGTGATCTAAATACTGGCGGTCGAGAGGGCGTTGACGACTCGTTTCCTGCAAGCCGGTTCTTGGCCTCTGTCGACCTCCTTGCAACCTCTTTGCCTCATGGTGTGCTGGCGCCAGCTTATGCCAGCACAGATTTCTTTTCTTAATACTTCATTTAACCCACGGTAAGCAGTGACTGCATTTAGCTGAGGAAGGGTGGCCAAGGGTCACGTGAATGTTGCGAGTCAGGGACCTCCTGGAAGCAAGCAGTCGAGGTCCGCACACTCACAGTCCACGTTTTAAGCAGCTCTCCCGTTGGCCCAGCTGGGATCCGAAAAAATCGCTCTACAGCTCGATCTCTGTGTTGTTAGAAGCCCTGTTTTGGTGCCACGTGGCGAAGTGCTGGCATGAAGTGCCCGCATTGCTTAGTGTGTTAGGATTTGGAGAAATTTGCCCCCTGGCTATCGGGACTCCCACTAGACTGGCACCGCATGAAAAGCAGCAGATTCACGTGTTCGGCCATTGGACCCCACACTTGAGTTGTCCAGCCCGTCGACTTGGCGACACTTGTGATTGTTGGTCAGACTATAACGATTTCCCATGTTGAAAGTCGCCTTTTGCGTTTGGTGGGACGCCTTGTGTGTAGCACAGCGAGCTGTTCTATTTTTGAAGTGAGAGCAGAAAGCGTCTTCTTCATGGTTATGATTGGTGCCGGTTGTTGCTGCGCCAGGACCGGCAGTTTTTGAGGGCAATGGGGTGGGTGACTGTGTGGTGGTGCGAAAAATAGAAAATCTAGACCTACTTCTGAATGGTCGTAGCGTAAACTCGCTTTAGCTCTTTCGTACACAGGGAGATATTCGTGCTGAGTTGTGTTCGTCCATACGCGCAGTCGAAAATTAACTTTTCACAAGACCGCAATTAATCGTGCTCCGCCCCAGAGTACAGCAGACGGGACGCTAGGCAGCTGACGACTCGTGCAGCTTCGACATCGTCACCATGCACCCGTCGGCTTCATGTCGTACGTTTGTGATCTTGGTGCAATGCCGCAACATCGTTAGATAGGTAGCTCCAATTGCTACCTTGTTGCCATGTGCAGTAGCCACAGTCAGTGACTCTCTCTTTGCATGCAAAGCCACTTGCTTTCTATGTGTAGTCAACCATCGTTTTGAGTTAGGCAAATTCTACGTTATTACTAGCGGCCCTCCACTCACAGTAGAGTCAACAGCACGTTTGCTGTAGTCAAACTAGGAATACAGGTGTGTATTGTTAGCATAACAGCCTCAATTCTGCTCATGATCGTGATTTTTGTATGACATACCACTCTAATATTCGGTCTCAAGATATAAGTTTCAATATTGTCCTTACGCAAATAAATCTATTTGTTAGAGCTTAGCACAGTGTCTTCTTGGTTTACGATCATAACTTCCTTTCCCAGCTCAATATTTCGGTGGTATTTTCACATAATTTCTGTGGCAGAAACTATCCACCTCATTAGTGTATGCACGAGGGCTAAAGTAAACCAGCTTTCAGTAACCCTTGCACCAGAGCATCAACGTGCATCCTCCTGAGGACGGTGGATATAAAAATTCTTCGCTGATCTCTAAACAGGATGCACCACACGCTAACTTCTGCAATTGCTGACCTTTGTCCTACAGTACAATTCCCCTCAGTATCTTCTCGTAGCTGTTAGTCAGGTTTCCCAACAGGGATTTTATCTTTTCTTTTAATTTCATGGCAGTATCTTGGCGTTTTTCCTCTATCTTATCCATGTACTTTCATACCACTCTCCCATATTATTAATCTGTGTCGATGTGTTGTGGGTTCTGATCCACATCCATGAATTTGCACATCAGCGTTGTTACTGTTCTCGGTATCGATTGTTTTGGAGGGGTGTAACTGAGTGTCAATGCCTAGTGCGTGTAGTGGGGAATCCGTATAGGGATTGTTGTGATGTTTCTTGCTAATTACTTGTCTGGTTTTTCATGATTTTTTTTGTTATCTTATTGTGACATGCATGAATGCTAACAAGAGGTAGAGCAAGGTTGCTGCAAAGACTAGGCCAAGCAGTTTCTTGCAGCAATATGGGGCACATAAATGACATGGAAGGGGACTTTCTGGGGATAAATCGGCATGCTTCCCCACGGGTTGGTCATGTAGTAGAGATAGACCTTGAGTACCAGTCGGTGATAACAAGCGGGAACTGGCACTCTGCAGTAGTGAGGAGACAGACAACGATACGAGGCATAGTTAAGCCATTGTTATAAGAATGAAATTTTCAAATGGTTCAAATGGCTCTGAGCACTATGGGACTTAACTTCTGAGGTCATCAGTCCCCTAGAACTTAGAATTACTTAAACCTAACTAACCTAAGGACATCACACACATCCATGACCGAGGCAGGATTCGAACCTGCGACCGTAGCGGTCGCGCGGTTCCAGACTGTAGCGCCTAGAACCGCTTGACCACTCCGGCCGGCTGAAATTTTCACTCTGCTGGTATGAAACGCTTGCCGGTGTGGCCGTGCTCAGAGTCATTTGAACCATTTGGTATGAAACTTCCTGGCAGATTAAAATTGCGTGCCGGACCAAGACTCGAACTCGAGACCTCTGCCTTTCGTGGGCAAGTGCTCTACCATCTGAGCTACCCAAGCACGATTCACGAACCGTCCTCACAGCTTTAATTCCGCCAGTACCTCGTCCCCTGCCTTCCAAACTTCACAGAAGCTCGCCTGCAGAGAGCCATTGTTACAATTAGAAATCCAGGAAAAGACAGAAGGTAGACCGATTATGCAACGCCAGCGTCCCAGCGCTTGCGAATCGTGGGTCGCATCACCAATTGCAAGCACACATTATTAACCATAGCCCGATCCAGTGGTCGCTCTCCTTGGTCAGCTAAAGACAATAGTCGAGGAAGCAGAAGAGAACACGAAAACGGGAGTCAGAAGAATCAGAAGAGACACGAAAACGAGAGGCAGAAAAATCAGAAAAGAAACGGTAGCATGAGACGAAATAATTCATAAAAGAAATCACCAAACCCATGAACGAGTTCAGTGACAAACTCATAGAAGAGCGCATAACTAGTGCAGAGACAATGAAGTACTCACATGTCGCCCAAATAGAGGCAGCAGGTGCTAAAAGAATCGCTCTTGTGGCAGACAGTCGTACAAAGCTGGT
Organism: Schistocerca nitens; assembly: GCF_023898315.1. NCBI lineage: Eukaryota > Metazoa > Arthropoda > Insecta > Orthoptera > Acrididae > Schistocerca > Schistocerca nitens. Next base: position 312,516,922 of record NC_064621.1, on the reverse strand, counting down.
TGGGTCAGGGCAAACAAGTGTTTCAAACGAAACATCTCCAAAATGGACGATAGTTTAGCTCATGTTTGCAGGCCTTGGAGATAGTAACACCCAGAGCAGATGTTACTACTCAAATACACGCAGCCGTCGGAGTCCACACACGGAAGCTGCACATAGACCACCTGTCAAGGTGCGCTAGGTATTCCTCGGCCGATATCGCCGCATCAAGATGGAGAAGCACACCGGATAATTTCGCGATAAGCTAAGTGAATTCGACGGACACATGTCACGCAATGTGGAACGAATAGACATGTCGGATTCAGTAAGAAGTGCAAGTCCGAGGGACGAACAAACGTTCTACCAAAAACATTTTCGCTCTTTCTTCCGTTTCAAAACTTTACAGAGAATAGCAACACGCTCGATCCTAAAATTTTGGATAGGGCAGTTCAGTCGGTTGTACCTCCTCCATGGTCTCTTAACACAAAGCTTGAATTTATCTTTGAGCACTTAGAAGAGTCGGCTGCAGAAAAGATGAGGGACGTTACAGCTTATTGTAGAATTTTCGAAGAATTTATAGAAGCATTTCTCAGCCTACCCATTGACCACGAGAAATGCTAGGTAGTATTGAACAAGATATTTTGATACGGCGAGATATCAAAGCATCTGGTTGCAAGGGACCAGCTAAGATGTTTGAGGCACTCATCAAAAAGAATCAATTCCTGCACACGCCACATAGCCTATCCGAGATAATCCGTCTACCAGCTCCATCTGGTGTACTGGGAGGCGTTCGTTGGAAAGTATGGACACAGTATGGAGTCTCAATGAGTTAGAATTTGACGTGTGAGAAACAGGGGATGAAGGGTAAGAGAAAAAAATAACGAGAGCAACAATAACCAATCCCATGAGAATAATGATAGAAGAAACGACCGAAATGACTGACATGGCAAGAAAGAGGAGAGACCACCTCAGCCCAACAGTGGAAGTTCCGGTTACCAGGGTTAATGAGTGACAATGCATGGCGGTATGACCGCAAGAGGCGTGAGTCAAGATACAGCACGCGGCTGGTGGTTCCGTGCGGGGCGGATGGAAATCAACAGGGAATCATTGCACTCCGTCCACCGAATCCATCTCAAGGCCAACGTAATCGCAGTCCTGCCCGGATTTGCCACCAGGCGGAATCCGGAGACGTTCGAATTTCGGAAAGAGCCACATACAGTTGATGGGACACGAGGACTTAATGGAGATCTTAATAGAAGAGAAAGAAAAATACTGCAAGGGTGGATTTGCACCCGGTCATATCTGTGCAGATAGGAGATCAACATTTAAAGGCATTTTAGACAGCGGAAGCCACATAACAGTCATTTTGGAACTGGCGTTCCTGTGTTGGGCAGCGCAAGGAACGTGGCCTCTTGCCACTAATAAGACAAAGATTAGGAGGCCATACAGGGTAAAGAAACAGAGGTCAGCCCGCAGACTGTGAATGAATTTGTGTGTCACAAACACCGGATAGAGATCAATTTCATTGTGGTCGCAAACCTGGCCATCGACCTTATTACCGAAATGATTTTCCTGAGAGAGTACCACGTGGCGTTCGACCTAGGAAGGGGTGAGCTTACATTGAATAAAGGAGCTGAAATTCGCATCTGGTTCGACGAACATTGATATGTAATTTCTGGCCGGTTGCATCAAACTTTGCTACACAGGTAAAGGAAACAAAGAATCTCGCCTATCGACAGACAATAACGCCAACGTGTGGGAACGAAAATAGAAAGAGGTGAGACGAGAAATGAAGGACGTGATGAAAGACAAGGTCGACTCTGTCCAAAACATTGAACCAAGGGAGGGGGAGGATCTAAGGAACTTTTTACGGAGACCACAGACGTATTTCTTCTGTAACCAGGCACAGCTAAGAACTTTAAATACCACTTTCATGTGAAGGAGTACACTAAAAGTTTTGTGGCGTTCTATGCAGTACTTCATAAGTATCACAATCGGGCTACCGCAGAGATTACGAGACTCTTCGAAGACGGTGTTGTAGAACCTACCGGGTCCACGTACAATAACTCAATCAAAGTCGTCGAGAAAAGAGCTGCAGCAATCCGGCTCCTCCTTTACTCGCGTTGCATAAACGCTATAATTGATCCCGAGACAGGGAGGCCAGAGAGGCTTGAAGACCTGTTCCAACACTTCCTTGCGTCTCAGTATTTTATTCGATAGATTTGCACCGTAGATTTCGGCAAATCGAACTCCACCAAAAATGTCGAAAATACGTTGCATTTCTCCCATTTGGAAGGTCTTACCAGTTTCGAAAACTGCCATTCAAACGGAACATGTCGTCCACGGTATTCATAAAGGGAATACATGCCATCATGAGTGAGTTCTTGCATGAACGTGTCACCATGTGTGTGAACGACCTTCTTATAACAGAAAAGCCGAGGCAGAATCACAATCTAGTACTGCAACAAATTTTGAAAACTTTCAAGGAACTCATGGTGACTGACGATACTGCGAAATCATGTTTTGGGACCACCAATGTGAAATTCTTGGGACATGTAACTACGATGGACGAAATTGCTTCCAACCCTGATAGGACTGAAACCATACTGCCAGTTTCTGGCACGGGAGTCAGCTACGGTTCAGGCACCAATACTTTCACATTCTATATTGGCCTAGAGCTTCTGTATGATAATCAATGGTGCATATACAGGTTTGTGATTTGTGATTTTTCATAGGTACATGGAGGGAAGCCACGTGCTGTGGAAGACTGCCACATCTGGTAGGCGTGTACTGACAAAAGGTGAGCAGAACCACTCGGTCGCAGAACTGGAGGCACTCACTACGGTCTGTGCATTCAAAAAATTTCAGTACTTCTTGTAAACAAACCACAAAGCATTAGTGTTCTTACTTACTGCCAAGTAGCCACTCAACCAGTGGGTACTCTTGCTCCAGGAGTATGACTTCCGAACCATACATATGTATTCAGTATCATTGCTGATCGTGTAGAAATGCAACGTAGGAATGGTTACTTCAGTATGAATGTGAAACCGCGTTAACTGTTAACAGAAGACCTGATGAGCTTAGACAATGTTATGTAACTGTGTTACTTGATAAAGGGACAATAAAACGAAGTAACGTGACTTGTGCTGTTATTTTTTCAAGTAGTATTTTCCATTTTCAACTGAGCAACTTAAATATTTGAAAAGTATAATATACCCGTGTCCATATTAGGCATATGGTCGGGTTTATTTCGTAATGAAGCGTGTTCTCTCGCTCCGTAAAGCTGCCAAACTAGAGTCCGATAGCCACGCGAAAACATACGATAGCAGACTAAAGAGACTGGGTCTGACCAATCACAAGCGCTATCCAATTACTAACAGGCGGCTGAACATCCTTCTTGAGGGTCTCTGAACCAACCATCCCACACGAATTTACCTTGTCTTATCTTTAAGTAAACAGAACTAGCTCTTGACCAGTGCTCGTCTCTGGCGCTTAGAGTAGCTTCTTAGATTAATCCGAATACTTCGCTACAACTGTCTCTTGAAGGAGCTAGCCCAGAGAGTCATTAGAGTACAGCCACAGCATGACAACTCTCCCAGTAAGGTAAACATGTAAAATATACGGCTTAACAGATTAAACAACATCTGTTTGAAATCGAGAATACGTCATAGCACGTCAACCGTTCTCTTTGTTCCCCTCACCTGTCCTAAGACGCTTAAGAGTGTTTCCTCTAATTTCTTTCCACGTTGCACACAAGCCAGCCCGCAATTCATTGTCGTTCAAGACATTCCCGCAGCTATGGGGCCAAGCCAACTGATACACCACCAGCTTCCACCCCCTACCAGCTTAAGAAAATAACTATCTATTTATTTTATTGATGAACATTTTCCGTCTGTTGGCTCATATATATGTACACTCGACAGCAAAGAAAATGGGTCACGCCTGAATTTCAACGTGTAGGCTGCACCTGAATGTTTGCAACCAACATAGCAAATCTGTGCTGCCCGTCGTCGCAACCCTCCACAGTACAGTCGTTGTAACATACACAATGGGTACCGCTAGAGACTGCTATAGAACACCGCTCTTTATGACAGTCCGTCCAGATGTAAAGTAACACCACGATAGTACAGAAGAGATCAGACAGTCCTTAACGTTTGTAAACTAAACTTAATTACAATAAGTGACATTTCAAACGTTTTGGGACAACTAATTTTGTCACATAAATCGTTCAGTAATCCTTAGGCTCAATTAAATATTTGGAACAGTATATGGAGTTATAAAGTTGTATGGCAATTGGAAACAAGTTCTTTGCTGTCTAAAAGGTTTACCCAGCACATGCTGAACGTCGTTCAACGTTCAACGTGGAGTGGTTTCGCGTCAACTTTATATAATACTAAGCAGTTAAAAGAAAACGTGATTAACAGCGACAAGCACTCTACGGAAATCCCAACATTAACAGCGAATCACAAGTAATATCATTGTTCACATTACTCATCAACAGTTACTTGTACAAAAACTTGTACTTTAAATGACATGACCTACGTCCTCGTTTTGGATCTGGATGCAAACCCAGAACGTAAAGCCATTATTAACCAAGCAAAGCTTTGTGCCTTATCGAGACTCGATCACTAGGCAGCAAGAGATGCCAAATATTGACGTTTGCACCAGTATCAGTTATCAGTTCTCAACTTCAACGTAAATGACGGTAATGTTTGTACGAAACCACGAACCCTAACATGACAATTACCTTCTTGGTAATTAATCTCGAAAGACGTTGTATATTGTTGCATTTTCAAGGAACAAAGGATGCACATGTTTAAAATTGAAATGCCATCATGTAATGCTGGTGAGAAGGATGTGAAGCCAGCACCTAATCGGATTGTTGAATAAGTACTAAAATCAGAATGTAGATATCACAGTTTGTCACCAGTAGCGAGATTGGAACCTTAAATGACGACTGAAGTTGTAGTGCCTGACCGGGATTCGAACCCGGCGCCTACCGCCGTCGTTGTCTAACCAGGAACAGACGAGAAATGTCCAATGTTGGTCCACCAGTAACGAGATGTGCACGTGTATAACTAGAAATAAGGCGACGAAAACGTCTATGCTGAGTGAGAGTCGAACGCCGCCCACATGGTTATGAAGCCACATTAATAATCAAACTCTTATTCAGTAGTAGCTAGGAGTAGCATGTTTAGTTGCAAACCTTAAGGCCTTTCTCATCCCTAGTAACGTGTTGCCTAATATCTGCGATAACATGGTGTTAATTTACAAGTGGATTGACTGACGTAAAGAGCAATGTTCTCTAGTAGTCGTGTATCATTGGGATGTAAATGAAGTGCCTCAGCAGAAAGTAATTTCCGTCGTGCAGCACATACTGTTTCAGAGACACTGAGTAAATGTTATAAGTGCACAAAACCTGTATTATATACTACATATATACTATTATTTGGAGAAGCTGCCGCCAAACCTTTTTACTTTTACATTCCGCTTAGTTGTCGTGGTTGAATACAAGTTTTCTTAAGGCTACATCTAATGCAGAGCGCTTACAAGAAAGAATAGTTTCCTGCGTCATGCTGTTGCTAGCTAGGTGAAATATTTTGTGGTAGCTTTGTTTAAAATGAATGTATTTTTGAACGTATTGTTCGTCAAATATTTGAATGAATCGTCAACTGTAGGTGTGTCTGCACATGTTATAGCATAATAGCTTTAGCTGCGTTAGTTTATACTACAAACTTGGGAGGGTTAGGTGTATCTTTTGATCCTTCAAGGGGTGATCGTGGCCTGGCGGTCCGGGTCTGTACTAGCCGCGGCTCGCGAGCTATGGGCCAGCCAGGCTGGCTGAGGCGAGACGGAAGTGAACGAGCTGGCGGTGGCGTTGGTGGGCCAACAGCCCGGGACGAGCCAGCATAGCTGCGCCACATGCCTCTGCCTCTGCCGCTCCGTTTGACGTAAATATGTTTACCTCCTTTCCTGGCATCAGTATAAGAGCGGCAATCGGAACTACACATCAGGTTTCCCAAGGTGGCTTCCATCAACTCCCCCTCCCGTATGATGCCCTCTCTCCCTCCATCTATCCCTCCTATCAACTCTGATCCTCACTCCCCCTCCTTTCCTCTCTCCTTTTCCCGGGCTCCCTCCCCCCCCATCCTCTTTTTTCTCCACCTCCCCTCTCTCTGCCCCGATCTCTCCCCCGAGTCCTTTTGCATTTCCCTCCTCTGCCTCTTCTCATTCCCTCTCGCGTCTGCCCTGCCCCTCTCCCCCCTTATGAGGCCTCTCCCTCCTTGGTTGCCCCCCTTTCGTTTTTTCCTCTCCTCCCTCCTTGTTTTTCCCCCTCCTCCAGGTTCCCCCCCCACCCATCTGCCTTTGGCTTGGGAGTGTCATCTTTGTGCCGCCATTTTCGTGCAGTGTTTTACAGTGAGTGGTTTACTGTGAGTGTTCTGTGTTGCGTCTTTTGGGAAGTGTTGCGAATGGCCATCATACTGTCGCTGGGTGTGATTTTTTTATCTTTTGCGAACAGAAACCAGACTGTCGCCATGTTTTTTAATTGTGTGTCTCATTCCTGTGTATTTTATTAACATTGCCAACCCCTTTGCTTTCTGTTTTAACTTTCCGCATTTTTCCGCCATTTTACACTTTAAGTCACGGTTTTATCGCCTGTTTTTCTTGTTTCTTTTCTTCTTCCGTTTTTAAAAAAGTCTGTAGGCTGTAGAGCAGCGCACTAAGCTGCTGCCAGCCTGCCCGTTTAGGGGGAATTAAAAATCAATAAAGAAAAAAAAAGAAAAAATACACATCAGGCTGTCTGCCGTAATGGCTCACTGGGAGACATCTATTCGAGATAGAGTCGTCGCTCTCATTGAAGAAGGAGGATGTTCCATCGGAGAAGCTGGCAGACGGTGTGGCGTACCACATACCACTGCAACGAGATGGTGGAGGATCTGCCTTGAAAGAGGCACCACCAACAGGCTCCTGGCTCAGGCAGAAAGAGAGTGAGCTCACAGCAGGAAGACAGGGACCTAGTGTCTAGGAGCAGAGAAAATCCCTTTCTGAACGCGAAGCAGTTGCTGCTGGAGACCAACTTCCCCATCTCCAGTGACATGATTCGCCGAAGGCTGACGGACGCTGGACTGCATGCACGACGATCCCCCATGAACCAAGAGCTCAGCGAAGACAACGTTTTGTACCGGCTAGCATTTGCGGAGCTCCATCTGAGGGCGTCGTGGGACAAAGTTATTGAAGGTGTTTTCCACCAGTAACGACGGTCTGCGAATCGTTTACAGGCCGCAAGGTTCTCGCCATCGACTCGAATATGTAACCACGACGAGAAGAAGTGGCCAGCTATCTGTTACCTTCTGGTGTTGGATTTCTGCGAGAGGGGCGGGAATTCTTCACAGGAAAGAAGGAACTCTGGACAGTGTGCAGTCTGCCCACATATTGGAAAATGTGATGCTTCCGTCAGTGCGAATGCTGTATGCAGAAGGGGGCGTCACATTGCAAAAGGGCCATTCTCCCATTCACATGTCTGCATTTGTTCAGCAGTGGCTCTCCACGATTGGCGTCAACGTCATGGACTGGCCGCCACGGGCAGCTGATATGAACCCCATAGAAAACATGTGGGCTGAGGTCGCCAGAACATTAACAGAGAACTGGCCACGAAACCAACCAACTACTGCAGAAGCTCTTTGGGACTGCGTCCTGGAAGCCTGGGAGGAAGTTGCTTCTTCAGGCTTATACATTCTATGCCAAGACGCATGATAGAAGTACAAAATAATGAAGGATTCTGGATAAAATATTAGAGTCCTTAAAGTGTTTTGTTATGTCTTCTTTTTCGTCATTATTCCTTATTGGGAGCTAGTGGAAGATCGCGTGGCAACAGAAACGATACAATATTGGATAGTTTTTCTTTGAGTGGCCTTTGTAATTCAAGTGGGTTTCTTTTGAATATACAGTTTGTTAAATATTCTATTGTGATTTCATTTATACCCTGTCTAGATACTTACAAACTAATCAGCGTGGATGGACTCTGTCACAGTAGTTTTTGTTATTTCAAATACATCTCTCTTCCCCTCGATCCATCTGTCGTCCACATAATATGCAAACGATTTCATATTATGTTTACTCGTTGTTAATATCTCCTCTGTTCTCTCTCTCTCTCTCTCTCTCTCTCTCTCTCTCTCTGACACTATCGCCGCAAGAGCCCTTCTATTCCATTCCCCCAAAACTTTATAAACAAATCTAGTGGTTTCCATTGACGCTACATTTTCTCTTTTAACTGCTGCTGTCTTTACTCTCTATCATTCCTCTCAACACCTAGGAAATCCTATGCTTTGACCTCCCCTTCCCTATAACCCATTCTTCGTTCTAAAAACAGTCCTTCCTTATCTCTCGGTCCTAAGATAAAACGAACTGTGGCACACATCTAAGTAAGCAATAAACTTTGCAAGCTTTTCACGCTTATATTTTGCACTTCTGCACTTCCATCCATTCCCAGATCCCGCCCTCCTTCCTGTTACGCGTCCCTTGACATCTGCATCTACGTCTAAATGAATACTCTGGAATTCATAATTATGTGCTTGGCAGGGGGTTCTGTGGTCTGGTGTATTAATCTTGTATTGATATGTAAAACATGTAGGTTCACATCTCACATCAGGTGTAGATTTTTAACACACACAAGTAACTCTCCTTCACCCATAGTAACGCCAAGTGCAGAACGCCAGTAGGCTCCGTAGTTCAATATCCACAGTAAAGATAACATCCCTTCGCTGCCTACTGGGGCAGAGCGGCATTCGTTTGAGCTGTGATGAATGGAGAATCCCCGGGAGGCAGAGACTTTGTCACCAGCAAGCCGTCGTAAACTAGAAAACGTATCTCATTTAATGAACCAATGGCCATGTAAGTTCACAAGGCTCTTACTTTATTTGAAACTGAGATGTTGAAAATTGTGGTGCTGAACTGGGATTCGAATTCGATTTCACTGTGTTCCCCAAGATTGCAAACTCTTCTAGGCCTCCTCGAAAGGCACTTATCTGGTTTCGAATCCTGATCGGCACAAAATACTCATTATTTCACATCAAGCCCTAGCATGTGCACGCCGAACTACTAGTGAAAAATAGTTGCATTTTCAACGTCTCTTCGTGCGTTGTCAGCTGTAACGTGTTCGTTTCAACTCACAGCTACATGATGAGCTTTTTATCACAACATTACAAGATCAAACGTTTCCCTACATTTTTCAAGTTCAAACATTCCTCTCCATCCTACTGGCGAAAACGGATTTGGGTTTCACGTTGTGTTCGTTTTGATCACCAACGACGATATGTTGTGGATTCAACTTCTAGCCAGCAGAGTATTTTCCATCACATCATTGAAAGTACAAACATTCCACTCCTAGCTATTACTGGAAAAGAATTTGATAGTTAAAGTGTCTTCATGACCACGTGTGCGGGGTTTGAATTCCATTCAGCACAAAACTTTTCGTCGCCTCATATCTAGCTAAACATGCGCACATCTCGCTACTGGTGAACCAACAATAGCTATTTATCGTCTGTTCCTGGCTAGAAAACGACGGCGCTAGATGCTGGGTTCGAATCCCAGTCAGGCGTAAACAATTCTATCGTCATTTAAGGTTCCAACATCTCGCTATTGGTGAAAACATTTGATATTTGACTTCTGATTTTACATACTTCGTTAACAATCCGAATAGGTGCTGGGTTCGCATCCCTGTCTCAAGCTTTACATGATGGCATTTCAATTTTAAACGTGCGCATACCTTGTTCGTTGTGAATGACACCATATTAAACGTCGTTGGGGGTAGTTTCCAGGAAGGTAGCTGTTATGACAGGATTCCCAGTTCAGTACAAACATTTTCGTCATTTATTTTCAGGATGTGTGGAGAGCTGCATCAAACCAGTCTCAGGACTGAAGACCACAACAACAACAACAATTTTCAGGATCTGAATTGATAACTGATACTGGTGCAAACGTCTATACTTCATGTCTCTTTATGTATAGGGATCGGGTCTCAATAAGGCACAAACAAAGCTTAGCTTAGTTAGCAATGGCTATAGGTGCTGGGTTTGAATCCAGGTCCAGAACGACGACGTTGGTCATTTAAAGTTCAAATTTGTGTACACATAGCTGTTGTGTTATGAGAACAATGATATTACTGGTGGTTCGCTGTTAATGTTGAGATTTCTGTAGAGTGCTTGTTGCTGTTAATCGCGTTTTTTTACTGGTTCGTCCAATATCCAGTTTCCAGAGCCACTCGCCGTTAAGCGATGTTCAGCACGTGGATGGTAAACCTTTTCGTGAGCGAAAAACTTTTTTTCCAATTGCTGTACAGCTTTGTAACTCCATATATTATCTCAAATATTTAGTTTTGACTAAGGATTACTGTACGATATATGTAAAATAATCCGTTTTCTCAGAACTTTTGTAATGTCACTTGTTGTAATTAAGGTTAGTTTATGAGTGTTATGGGGTGTCTCATCGCTGAGAATGTGTTTTCTGATATGTTTTGTATGACGATATTAGTTGATGCTTAGACTGACTGCCATAAAGACTTTTAGTCTCTAGTAGTCTCTTGCAGTACCCATTGTGTGTAGTCAAACGACTGTACCCCACGGGGTTTTGGTGTTTAGAGGACCTGCAACACAGCTACGTTATGCTGGTTGTATTCGGCAGTGACCCACTTTTTTTGCTGTGAAGTGTACATTCTGTGAAGGGAGTCTCTGCTATGAGCCGACAGGCACATTTTGTCTTGTGTTTCTACAGATATTTGCAAATTCTTTTTTGCGGTGTGTAACTGAAGTTAGTCTAAACCAATACTGCTCAACAAGTCTTTCGTGCAACACCTAGTGTCGACAGAATGCGACTCTTCGTTTCCTGTAACGACAGAATGATCTTTAAAGGTGAATTTTACTTTCCCATTCGATAGACCGGTCCAAATTGGTCTATATAAATGAACAGAGACAGTGAAATACGAAAACTTACCAGTAGCTTTGCAGCAATGGCAACGCCCTGGACCGGGCTGCTGTTCACTCGCTACTGGAGTACTGGTTATTGGTTTCGTTTTATTGTCCCCATTAATTCATACCGGCAAAACTAATATCACACTAGATTAATCTAGGGCCGTTCTGTGGAATGGGAACATAAATACCTGATTTAAAATCAGGTTGTTGGTTACAACAACAGCTGTTGTTATGGGAGAATATGGTTCAAATGGCTCTGAGCACTATGGGACTCAACTGCTGTGGTCATTAGTCCCCTAGAACTTAGAACTACTTAAACCTAACTAACCTAAGGACATCACACACATCCATGCCCGAGGCAGGATTCGAACCTGCGACCGTAGCAGTCGCACGGTTCCAGACTGCGCGCCTAGAACCGCGAGACCACCGCGGCCGGCAGGAGAATATGGACTTGATAGTAGGAATAAGAGAGGAGAAGGGCTAATTGAGTTCAGTAATAATTTTCAGATAGTAATAGCGAATATTCTGTTCAACAGAGTGTTCGCTATCACCTCACAAGAATACGAGGCATATTTGAAAAAGGCCTGGAGGTAAAGGAAGATTTCATTTAGATTGCATCATGGACAGAAGGAGATTCCGAAATCAAATATTGGGCTGTAAGGTGTAGTCAACAGTAGATATAGACTCAGATTACAGTTTAGTAGTTACGAAGAGCAGGATGAAGTTTAATAGACTACCCAGGAAGAATCATTGCGCAAAGAAGTGGGATACGGAAATACTAAGGAATTAAAATTTACGCTTCAAGTTCTCTGAGGCCATAGATTCTACGACAAAGAAAAGCTCAGTGGGCAGTTCATTCTAAGAGAACTGGACATATCTAGAAACAGCAATCACGGGAGTGCGAATGAAAAATATGGGTACAAAGATGTTATCTGCAATGAACTATGAGTCACAGAAGAAAAGTACAAAACTGTTCAAAGAAATTCAGAAATACAGAAATACATGTTAATTAGGAATGAAATAAATAGGACGTACAGGGAACCGAAAGGGAAATGTGTGCATGAGAAATGTGAAGGAATCGAAAAAGAAATAATTTTCTGACGATTGTGTTTAACGTCCCGTCGACATCGAGGAAATAATTTTCAGATGGACTGACTCACCATATAGTGAAGTCGAAACAACATTCCATGAAATTAAAAGCAAAGGCTGTAACATTTATACTGCAATGCGAACTCCACCGTTAAATGCAGAAGAGAGGGAGGCTAGGTAGAAAGAGTACACTGAGGGCCTCTACGAGGGGGAGGACTTATCTGACAACGTGACAAACGAATATACAGGACTCAATAGGGAAAAAAGAGACGATCCAGTAATAGAATTAGAATTCAGAAAAGCTTAGGAAGACTTAAAATCAAATATGGCAGAAGGGATAGATAACATACCACTGGAATTTTTACAATCATTCTAGGAAGTGGCGAGAAAATGATTATTCATGGAGGTGTGCAGAATGCATGAGACTGGCGATGTACCATCAGACTTTCGGGTAAACATCAACCATGCAATTCCGAAGATTCCAATGGGTGACAAGCGTTATAATTATCTCACAATAAGTTTAACAGCTCAAGCATCTAATTTGCTGACAAGAACGATATACACAGGAACGGAAAAGAAAATGGAGGATCTGTTAGATTACGATCAATTTGGCTTCGGGAAAGATAAGGGCACCAGAGAGGCAGTTCTGACGTTGCGGTTGATAGTGCAAGCAAGACTGATGAAAAACTGACACATTCATAGGATTAGTCGACTTGAAAAATCTTTCGATATTGAGAAATGGTGCATGATGTTCGAAATTCTGAGAAAAATAGGCATAAGCTATAGGAAACTACGGGTAATAAACAATATGTACAAAAACCAAGAAGGAACAACAGGAGTGAAACATCAAGAACTTGGATTAAAAAGTGTGTAACATAAGTATCTAGTCGTTCGCTCCTACAGTTCTATGTATACATCGATGAAACAGTGACAGAAACAAGAAAAACGTTCAAGAGTGGTATTAAAATTGAGGGTGAAAGGTTATCAGTGATACGATTTGCTGATGAAACTGCTATCCTCAGTGACAGTGAAGAAGAACTGCAGGATTTGTTGAATGGAATGAACAGTCTAATGAGTACAGAATATGGATTTAAAATAAATCGAAGAAAGACGAAAGTAATGAGAAGAATAAGATATTAGAACAGCGAGAAACTTAACATCAGATCTGGGAATCACTAATTAGGCGAAGTTAAATTCTACTAGCTAGACAACAAAATAACACAGGATGGACCGCGCAAGGAGGACATGAAAAGCAGACTAGCACTGGAAAAATGGGCGTTCCTGGCCAACAGAAATCTACCAGTTCCAAACATGTGCCTCAGCATGAGGAAGAGATTTCTGAGAATGTACAGTGGGAGCACAGTACTGCATTATAGTGAAACATGAACTGGTAAAAACTTGAACCGAAGAGACGTGGTGCTACAGATAAATGTTGAAAATTGTAGCTTAACTGGTAAGGTAAATAAAGAGGAGGTTCTCCCAAACACTGACAAGAAGGGGGTGGGATAATATGACATTTGTTAATACATTATGGAATAACTTCCATGGTATTAGAGGAGATGTAGAGGGCAAAATTTGTAGAGGAAGTCAGAAGTGGCATGGATTCGTGAAGTCCTTGGCCGATTTTCAAACGATAGTGGCATCAAAACCTCCGCACAGTTAACTTGCTCCCCATACAGGCCGGTTGCTTGTGAACGCTGAGATGGTGCCCAGCAGAGTCCCAGATGCGTTTCATTGCGTTTAGATCAGGCGAATTTGGTGTGCAAGATATTAACCTTAGTTCATTGGCATGATCCTAATAGCACTGTAGCACAATTTTCGTCTTGTGATAAGGACAGTTGTCCTGGTGGAAAACATATACAACTTCGTGGGAGACGTCAAGCATCAATGGATACAGGCGTCTTGCAATAATATCCACGTAGTCCACAGCTGTCATAGAGGCTTCAGTTATTCCCGCAGATCGCGTGGAACCCCAGGTTACTGATCCCCACAGTTAATACTACACTCACCAGCCTGCGTCTGTGCTGCGATATATGTTTCGAGTAGCCACCTGGACGACAGCACATCCGGACACTAGCATTAAACTGGTTCAACAAAAAACGTGATTCGTCCGACGAATTGACATGTTACCATTGGTACAAGAACAATCTCGATTATCCCCTGCCCCCTGTAGTCGTAATTAACTATATCGTTTGGTTAACATTGGAAGATATAGGGGCAACCTACTGTGAGTTCAGTAACGTGTGTTGAACAGTGACCTTCAAACCTCATGCATACATGACAATTAATATTATTTCGTTTCCATATTACACTGTTATGCAAAGTAGGTAATCGGATGCTGTGAACCAGCACGTACATGAACAGGAGTTAGATGAGTACATATCACAATTCTGTTCCTTTCGCACTGGAGATGAGCTGCAACGCCTTGGCCAGGCCAGCCACTCACAATGGCAGCCAACGGCCAGGAGGCGGGGCTGGAAAGTCCGGTCAAAGAAATCGCCAACTAAGCCCCGACCCGCCCATGGCTGGTGGCTTTCTCTTTAGATGTCGTATCTCAGGGGCCACAGAGATGGACGCTCTCTACTTTTACAATGGCTGAGTTCTCGTGAAGACTCATGTTTTGGACATGAACGCACCAGCTCGGCACCTTTGCTGTGCTATTGTTTGGGATGTTTTGGGGAGATAGTCGCCAAGATCCATGGGATACCTAACAGAATGGCGCCACACATAACGCCCCAATTATCATACACCACAATTTCGGTAATATATGCAGCTCCGGCCTGTAGGGATTCGTTTGATTTTTCAGCTGATCGAAATTCGATTTCAGGTCTCTCAGCGGTGCCATTCGTAGAACCACTTTGCCTCCTTAGGTGGTATCATGCTACTGCAGCCGATTACCCACTTGTTTATCGAATTTATACATTCCAATTGTTCCCATTGCTCCCGCTTCTTGTAATATAGAAGCACACTAGGTTCCTTGCAAGCTGTTCTCCACTAGGTTCTAGCCGTCACCTCTATCAAGTGTTGACTGTTTCCATGTTTGGCTTACGTTAATGTACATGGTTGTTCCTTGTAAAAATTCATGATCAATTCTGTGTACCAATTAAAGAAAACATATGTAATCGTAAGTTTATGGGACGGCATTTATCTGTTAAACTGTCACACCACAATCCTTCCCCGTCATCAGTTTTGGAGGGGAACTTGGATGAATTAATTTAACGAGTAAATTGTATGAGAAGCTAGCCACCCCAAGTAGGATATATATCAGGGCCATTATAAGATTGCATTACACACCGTGTGCAGAGTCAATACAAGCCACTAGGGTGTGATTTGCGTTATATCATAATTCTGCCCCATGACTTGAATGTCAATTAAGGGTCCCATGGTAGCAAACGCACGGCTGGTTTCCACGTGCACCAGCATTACGTTGTCATAAGA
This sequence comes from Schistocerca nitens, assembly GCF_023898315.1. Lineage (NCBI taxonomy): Eukaryota > Metazoa > Arthropoda > Insecta > Orthoptera > Acrididae > Schistocerca > Schistocerca nitens. Next base: position 312,501,452 of record NC_064621.1, on the reverse strand, counting down.
CCGCCACCTAGCTACCTTACAGAGTGGGCAGGCCTCCGATCTCCACATGCTGTAATGAGATGTGAACATCAAATACCTCGTCATCTGCTCGTGGTTTCACTGTCCTTCAATGTAAATTTGCCACTGTTGGCAATATTATTATTTTTTATAAGTTCTACACAGATTTAAGCTCCTAATGCTTCTTTTTTTACTAAAAAGGGCATTATGCTGTCGTCGAGACATCACATTGATCAGTATATTCAATTTATCTGAATAAAATTGTTTATATCAGAAATTACTTATTTTTCATGATTGGCTTCAGCCAGTAAAGGCCTTATGAGATCAGAAAACTAAAAAATATAAAATTAGCTGTATGCTACATACAACAAATATTTTGGTCAGCAAAATAAGTGAAATAGACCGAAAATTATTTAATTTGGTTATCTAAATCCTGTCACAGCATCAACTGCGCGTCAGCAGCTCAACTGTTTGTAGTACCTGAATGATTATCTGAGTGAGATAATGCCACAGTGCTGTACCCGAATCGCGGAGAACGTGTAGTATTCTAAACTCTGTCTATATTCAAATGTATATCTTTGTCCCAGACATATAAGTAAAAGCAAGTTATGAGACTTGAGACGATATGTAGCGTAGATTAGGATCTAAAATTTATTAAAATTATAATTAACTTAGCTGACCTAAAGCCCCAAAGTCATTTGATAAAACAAAAGAAAAATAATGAAACATTGCAGAAAGTAATGACAAAATTATCGTTGTATCAGTTGTGTGTTTGTACGTTATATGACTTTGTGGGTGTTGGAGAAAACAATTCCTTTACTCTCACATACATTTAGCAATAACTGAACACTACACACATGAATGAATTGTGTAGCGATGAGCAGCACGGAATAACTAACTAAAGCTAAGTCAAGGAATAACTATATCACTGCACGCAAATTAACACTTCACGGAATGTTTATGAAGCACTGTACACTTGTAGGGATCGATTGTCAGAAATAGGTCACTACAACTTCCAAGAGATCTACCCTACTCTATTCTAATTCTATTGTTGGATAATAGCAGAGACTTGCACAGTTTTGGTTCTTTCGGCAACGTGGACACATCAACATCCGTCCATGTCATCCACATACATAATACGGCAAGTGGTACACACCAACATCACAGCAAACTACATTTGATAAATGTACATATTTAATAAGTGCCTGAATGCAGCCATAACTGCCGTATTTAGTAATAATATCTTTGCAGATGTTGAAACAAGTGTTATGATTAAACGGATGCTGATCGTTAGGCGTTAGTGCTGATTTTTTTTTCTTCCTGTTACCAGAGTTCCTGTCCAGTAGGTTTCAGAGGCTGACCTTAGGACAACGTCGGTTATTACACAAACTGAAGAATCTCAAACAATATACAAGGAGCATGGCACTGTACCAACCTTATGACAGGACTATGTCTTACAAAAAATTAAATACCTTGGAGAATCCTACAAAATGGTCCCTGGATTAAGGGACATAAAACGATGCAGCTTCAAGAAATACATCGACATTCAAGGAAAAGGATAGAACAGACAGGCAAAAACGTTATTGAAATTAAAATGCTACATGAGCTACAAGCGTCAAATTGTTGCGGAGAGGATGGGGTTCTGTATTTTAAAGGGCCGTAGAAACCATTCACAGACATTGGAGACTGTACATGTGCGGCATACTCCGACAGCGGCCAAGAATCATGATGTACGAGGTTTGCTGGTCAAGCAATTTGGAAGGAACTGGACAAGGAATGCTCGTTTCCTGTCGTACAAGAACCTGCTTAATGACAGTGAAATCCACGAAGAAGATGCACATGAAGAAACAGTACACACAGATGAGCAGCGTGATTGCTTGGAAGATGAACTGTCATTGATAATATAATAAGTATATTGCATTATGTAATTATAAAACGTGTTTGTTGCTAATAATACCTGCCTTATGGTCGCAATAACGTATTCCTTGCGGGAATACTCCAGGACGGTCGGATCAAAGTCCGATAATTCCGAGCGGTTGGATCAAAACCAGACATCTCCATGTGTTCACTGAAGGCCCTGCGTGTTGCATAAACGTTTATTGATCGGCTGTAATGTTCTACATCGTACTTTCTGCTCCTGTACTTTGGTATTATACTACAAGAAATAATTGTGCAACCGCAGAGTTAAGCGTTGTTTTCCGAGCGCCAAATAAGTGCTTCCCTTGAGTTACCGGATTTTGATTCAGTTGCGTTTTTCAGATGACAATATAAACACTTGATGTCGCGTTGCGCTGAAAATTATTTTGTGGCAGCATATATTACTCCCGTATCTCCCCCCTGCAGCTCAAACAAGCGAATACAGCAAAAGTGGATTTATCGGGTTTTTTCCGGCGCTCCTCCACTGTCCTGTAGGAAGTTATCGAACGTACAAAAACTATTTCAACAATAATGATCTCATTATTTTCTGCGTAATGTGCTACATTTTTAATTTCTGTATTGTTTGTCTTCTATTCTCTTCTCCGTTTATTTTATTAACTGTCTTTTTTAAACTTTCGTGCAATTAAGCTTTTAATAATTTTGATGTCGTAGTCTATGCTCCACCTTAAGTGCAAGAATTTTAACTAGTTGTAATTATATACAACCTTCCAATATTTTGAATCATATTTATTTTCCATATTGTAATACGAGTATCTGGGACAAAAAAGTACATTTCAATGCAGATATAGCTTCTGATTCACTTTTTCAGTTACTACTAATAGTTCAAATGAAGACGCACAAGACCTGCTGCAACGAATTTTCAGGTAAGAAAATACCTTCACTGATATCTTATTGCATTTACTTTGTTGACTGGTGTATATCTTGTGTTTTCCGTTTACCTGATTTTAATTTTTTTATAATTTGTAGGCTGAAGAAGGCCTGTACTTACTGAACAGGTCATCGAAAGTAAATTAAATTTTTGATCTAGACTGTATTTATCAGTCGCAGGTTTTGCTTAGTCAGAGCACATAAAGTGTATAGGATTTTGTATGTGATGTAGACGTGACTGGAAGTGGAGACTTTGACCACAGAATGGTGTCTACAAATATATTGCTGTTTACGCAGGCAGGCTCTACATAATTTTGAGACTTGTACTAAATGCTTTGTTCTTCTTTTCTGCTGCCAGATAGTGCCATAATCGTATATATATAACATACATGCCTTGTTATTCGACATATATCCACCTGATGACGCATGTTCAATCCTCCGATACGCATAGTGGGTACAAAGATAATTTGTCATTTCTTGGTTGCTTGCTTCTGGGGAGGGGACCAAACAGCGAGGTTCGAATGTTCAAATGTGTGTGAATTCCTAAGGGACCAAACTCCTTAGGTCATCGGTCCCTAGACCTACACACTACTTAAACTAACTTTGCTAAGAACAACACACACACCCATGCACTAGGGAGTAATCCAATCTCCGGCGGGAGGGGCCGTGTAGTCCGTGACATGACGCCTCAAACCGCGCGGCCACTCCGTTCGGCAAACAACGAGGTCATCGGTCCCATCGGATTAGGAAAGGAAGTCGACCGTGCCCCTACAAAGCAATCATCCCGGCATTTACCTGAAACGATTTAGGAAAATCACAGAAAACCTGAATCAGGATGGTCGGACGCGGGTTTGAACCACTCTGCCACCTTGATCGGTCCATCTTACCGCGCTGATTGCATACAAGCGAGCATCAGAAACATTGCTCTTTACGGCCATTACCTAAAAAATATTCGTGAATCTTACTGTTAAGGACGTATCGTAGTTTAAGGCTGAGCATAAAAACACTGATTATAAGAGTACTACAGCATAATAAATAGGCCCTTAAATACTGTACCTACTAAAAACTGCTTCCTGTAATAGACTGTTATGTAACTAAACTATGAGATCCTTTTGTACAATACAAATGTTGCTATCACGGCACGTGCAGATATCGTTCGCTCACCAGCGCAACGGTTAAAGCAGCGACGAAAATACCGTCCTGAATTTATGTCTCACTGATCCGCCCCCTTCTTACATTATCCTCTGCGTACAGCATGCAATTTATTTTACTGGCTTTGTGAGAAAAGATGCTCCAAACACCCTTTCTCAATACGGAATTGTCATTTATATTCTCTTCACGAAACCACGTCGAACATTTCCCGAAACGATCGTATAGCATTCTAGGGCAATCTTACTCCACGTATTTCAAGGGATAAGCGTAGTGTGAATACATTTGGATCGTAGAAGTTTGTTTTGAGCATGGGCTGTATCTATCCTTTCCGTACCTTAAAAAACATCGTAACTGAGAAGCTTTTGTACAGTGTGTAGCGGAACCTAGAGTACGAGAATGAAATACAGAAAATTAACGGGTAGCAATTTGTAAATCGCTTAGAAGTTACTCAACTCAGAAATACGTCACCCTGTCATCTGAGGCACTTACAGTTTCTCAGAAACGGATTTTTATTCTGTGCATTGAAATATAACTTACCTGCAGCGAGAAAATTGAATATACAGATTTCAGGGCTTTGTAGCAAGTTTTCATTCAAATTATACATAATTGCAAATAATATATAAAATAAAAGAGCAACTCATTTTTTCTTAGAAGTGTTCAATTTGAACAACATTCGTCACACATCAACTCGATAGGCGAGTTCTTCCCAAACCTTCATCAGTGTGTCTGGAGTAATTTGCAATAATGCTGTTCCGAAGTTGGGTAGGTCATCGGCTTGCGGAGGCGCGTAGACATGATCCTCTGTGAACACCCAAATATAAAAATCGCATGACCTCAGATCGTATCTGAACGTGGAGGTCATACGAAAGCTCTGTCATCCGCCCACATGCGGCCAATCAACTGGTGGGGTACAGCGTACTGAGTTATGGCTGTGAGGTGGGGCACTATCTTGCTGTCACATAATGTTCTGTGGTTCAACTTCTTCCATTTGAGGAAAGACCCATAGTTCTAGCCCATCAGGATAACAAACACCAGTTACAATTTCTTCACCGTAAAAGAAAGGCCCATAAACTTTCCGTCAGGATGTGGCACAAAATTCAATGTAAGTGAGTCTCGTTGGAACCGTAAAGGCTGGTCCAGATTTGCTGCCCCCCAGATGTGCACATTATATGTGTTTACATTTCCCCATGGGTGAAAGGAAGACGACACGATCCGGAAAAGCTTCATCGCCATGCAGAAACATTTCGTTCGCGAAGTTAGTACTTAAACTGTAGCCTATAGACTTTAGAGCTAAGGACGTAAAGGTAAGCGTCTCCTTAAAAGTCTCCACACAGACATCACTGGAACTGCTAAACCACAAACAGCCAGACGAACTGATTCCTTGGGGCTACGGATGAAAGACTCTTCCCGTTCAACACGTTCTTCAGTCACTCTTGGTCGCTCCATACTCTTCCTTTTGCGCACAGGTATACAAACAAAACTGTTTGAGTTGCTGTGTTACTTACTGTATTATTTGTAATTGTAAGTTGAATGTAGTAAACACTACAAAGCCTTGAAATCCGCATATTCATTTTGAAACAACTTGTATTTGGTCGAAACCTGTCATTGCACTATTGTAGAACACTCTATGTCTTCCCTGACACACATTAAATTTGGGATGCTACGAGACAGGGACTTCTATCTGTGCTCTTCCGTAGCTCTGTAATATCGAACCTGTTCGCGAAACTGGTTAAATCCAAAGACCATGACAAGATACTAACGTAACTGTAAACTATTTTGTCAAAATTAGAAATTTATCAACATCCTCTTAAAAATTTGAGGCTATTATCAAGTAGTACTCGCGCGAGCAGGCATGTCAACAACATTTAGACGGGTAAACTGACAACGTTTTCATTTCGTCATCTATAAGATGCATCAACATGCACTTCAGCGCACAGGAATGACGTGAAACACTATCTGTGTCATTTAGTTCATTTGTGAATTCGTTTATAAGACAAATGTTAACAATGTTATAGTCTGACAAATGTAGATATTACTTCTTGGTGCACATTTTCACCAATATAGTCTACTAAACTGCATGCAAGCAGTAAATTGATTACCAAGAATCTCAGGTTTTTCCATGGAAACTACTAAACATTACTGTTACTATTACACGACCGTTTTTCCGAAAACAATCCCCTAACCTATAAAAATTCATAATCAAAGACCTATTTGAATGGTATATTTAATCCTCAATGAGGAACAGTAGTAATAGTGATTGTCAGTATCTGACTATGCAGCATTACTTTTCTCTTACTCTTGATTCGGATTTGCATGCTTTCTAGTAGTGAGAGAACATTGCAAGCATTCTGAATTATGAAAAAAGCACGCGGATTTCCAGGGACAGTGGAGTGAAATTGAAAGAAGAAAAGGATTTTTAGTGAGGTGACTTCAGAATAACGTCAACAGCATGAAAGGTCTTTGTTGGATTCCTTTCATGTTAATTTCTTAAATCTGTTGTCATTTACGGCATAAATTCCACTTCTAAATTTACTGTGGTGTTTCTGACTGTCTGGGAGGAGACTGAGCAGTGAAACGTGTTACTTTTACACATAAACAAGAACGATCTGTCACACTACTACACTTTAAAATACAGTTTATATGTAATTCGTGTCACACAGTCTCATGGAACCTACATCCGCTTTCTTTTATATACTGTATATCATAAGATATTGTCATCCCCCTTCCCTTCTGTGTGAAAGAATGAATGAGCAAATGTATTTCTAGTTGCATGCTGGATGGTAGCAGACAAGCCTGTCTGCTAGAGAACAGTAGGACCAACGTCGGAACAGGTAGCTATGCTTTCTAAAAGCAAAGTGGTTTCTATCCTTAGTATGGTCCTGTCCGTCCCTTGTCATGTTGGTATAGGAAGCTGCCTCTCTGGTCACTTCCGTTTTGTGTACGGAAGCACCCTTGGTAGGAGCCCAGGTCAGTCTGTCCGCGGCGAGCGTCTGAAGTGGTAAGATCTCCGGCTAAGCGCGTATCTGCTAAGTCCGTAGAACAATGGATTTCTTAAGTTCAGCCTAACTGAAAATTTAATCACCTTTATTTCAGGTTTAGCTATAAAATATCTAATGTTATCTTAAATTGCAACGCAGTGTGATTCGAGTGTACAGTTCAGAATATTCCAGAAGTTGCTTTGTCACTACTTTGTGAGTAAAGTGGAACCACGTGTTGATCAGTAACTCTAACTAAGATCATCAATCTTAAATGCGAATGTGCGTAAGATTATAACGTCTCGTCTTGACAATATTTTTCAATATAGCAACTTTTCTTTATGTTCAACCCACGTGGGGTGTACTTTGTGAGAACAGTACCACGTGCTTATACAATTGTTTGACCTATCAGGTTAATAGTAAGACTATAGTAACCAGTTCGAGGTTTTTCTTTTGTAAATTGCTTTTCGATCTAATTTATTTCAATTATCAAAATTATTGTGGAGTTACACTCTTTGTGTAAACCAAGTTGACCACGTGAAGCATGTGCTGTAATCATCAAAGTAGCCCTCAGCTATTCTTTTCGGGAAGATTTCACAGAGAGTTAGTATGAATTTAGTATACCAGTGTGTGGTAATTACATGACGGACAGGATTGTGCTACGAACGTAACTTCATTCGGTGAAAATTGAATTGGTTGGTTGTGGTTAATTTCCTCTTGCATATATATATATATATATATATATATATATATATATATATATATATATATATATATATATATATATCACCAGTTATCGTATGACTATTAAAAGATTATAATTAATGTTAGTCTGGTTGGGAATTTGGTAAGTTAGACTGGATACCTGGTGAAACAGTTGCGCAGTAATGCAAGGTTAACTTTCCCAGACAGCTCACAGCTTTTAACCCACTTTTATGGTCTTGAATATCAGCACCGCTTTCAGAAGAAATTAAAGCACAACATTACACATGGCGACCCTGTTCTGTGATTCCGTGTAGACTCTGAAATCTCTGAAACGTTAGATTGCGAGCGTTGTATAATCTTAATTTTTTTCCCCCTGCAGCACTGAAACAACTTTTGCGTTGTTTATGAGCAGACTTTCAAATGATTCATGGCGTTGTTGAGCGGCGTTGTGTTGTCTGTCTTGTTGTTTTGTTTTCTATATTTGTGTGTTTTATATGTGTGGTTTTTTTTCTCGCTTGTAAATTGCACTGTTTCGACCAAAGATAAAAATTTGTTTTGCGTGCGAAAAAGTGCGTACTAGGTTGGGTACCTTTCGTGTAACTGTCGTAATTTTTGGGGGATACATTTATTGTGATTAGTGTGTTGCGTACCGGGTATAAATTGAACTAATGCAGACACGTAACCAAGCTAAAAGTAGGCGGTCCAACAACTTAAGCAACATGGTCCAAGGGGATAATTTGATTTCGAATATTAACGCGTCGGACGGTTGCGAAAATGCAATGGGGAATACTTCAGACGAAATGCAAAACAGGACGAACGGGCTCACAGCAGAGCATGAAATTAATTTGCCTCCTACTACCCAAATGGATTTGGCAGAACTCATAAAAGCCTTATTGCAACAAAATAAAGAAAACGCAGAGAAATCAGAAAAATCGTTCTGAGAACAAAAAGAATCATCTGATAAATCGATCCACGAGCTAGGTGAACAAATAGACGAAAAACTAATCCAGCAGACAAATAAAGTCGACAAGTCGATGCAGAGAGTGTCCGATGATATCTCACAATCAATAAACAATCTGGCAAGTGAAATAAAAATTGATATTATGAAAGAATTAGTCCGTACATTTGAACAAATCGATGACCGTCTGCAAGCCTTAGAGCAGGGCAAGCGGAGTCGCGATGCGGAATCGAAAGAGAGAAAGGAACAGCTACTTAGGAATTTCCAAGCGCTGAGAGAAGAATGCCAAAGGGAACGCCAGCAGGTACTCTCGAGGGTCCAGGAGGCGGAAACGCATTTTCCCATGTCCGTTAGCAACACAGTAGCGGACAACAGTCAAGCGATTCACGCACTCGAACAGCAAGTGGAACAATTGAAGCAGACTGGGGCGGAGGACAACAGACAAATACATGATAAGATTGCGGCATTAGCGGACATCATAGGCACGATGAAGGTGATGGAGAGCGATAACAATACTATACAGGTAGCGGTCGCAGAGACCGAAGAAGTGCGTTCGCTTCGTAGATTTCAGAAGCGACAGTTCGAAGTGAACAGGCGGCACAAAGCTGTAACAGGCGAATTACAAGAACGCGTGGCGCACCTGGAAAGCCGCATTGGGTGTGATTTCGAACTCGCCAATAGCACTAAAAATAGCCGTACGAACAGTGCAGAGAGGTACTCCGGCCACGAGGGAGATTTTGACGACAGGTAAGAATGTATTTTGAGGGGCAGACATGAGAAAAATAGAAACATTCAAGGGCCTCGCCGGGAGGAAATGCGAGGATTTGATTTCAAACTTTTCCTTACGGTGAGAAAGTTTGAGATATTTCGAAATTCGAAAAAAGGAATACATCCACGCGCATGGCTCGAGCTATTTGAATTCTGTCTTCCCCCCGACTGGGCAAGATCACATAAGATAGAATATATGTGTGGCTATTTGGAAGGCGAACCGGCGATTCGCATGAGGTCGGCAGCGCCTCACTGCAACTCCACTCGGGAGTTTCGACAAGCCTTTCTGTCCGCCTATTGGTCGGAAGAGGCACAAGATAGGGTCAAGTATGGCATAATTATGCTGCCAAATTTGAACCAGTCTGGTTTCGGCAGCCAAGAACGCCTATTCGACCACATGCTGCAGGCAAATCAATTTTTATACGACCCATACGGGCCTGCGGAACTAATTAGGATATGCATCACCAAATTGCCGATGCACTTGCGCCACGTCATTCTTGCGGGACGATGCAAAGAGGACGTGGGAACGTTTAAGACACTTCTCCAAGAGTTGGAATATAATACAGCAGAATGCCCGCCTAATCAGGCACAAAGTTATTACGGGGCATAGCAGCGCGATCGCAGTCGTGGCTGTAGTACTAATCAACGGCGTGACTGGTCGTCGCGACGCGAACGGAACAATAATCGGGACCGGCCGTATAGAAACTGGGGTAACAGTCGCGAACACAGGTGGAACAGCGGAAATGATCGAGGACGTGGACAGGATAGTGAACGCAACAGTTACGATAACCAGAATCGATACTACGGTGAACACGGTGGGAATCGGACTGTAGGCGGAACACCTCATGATGTTGAAATTCGGCCAGCTAACCCTAGACATAATCCAGCAAATGGAAATGAACAAAACCGGCAATGACAAACGATCAGCGCAGAAGGCGCCCAATCGGAACAAATGAGCGACATGGCAAATGAGTGCATAGGGTATATAGAGAGGGAAGATATTAGAGAGGATTGGTTGCAAGAAACTACGAGTGCTAAAATTTCGGGGATAAATCCAGTCGTATGTTTTAAGTGTGTCATTGACACTGGAAGCCCTTTCTCGATAGTGAGCGAGGCAGCATTTCAAAAATGCGAAGGGACTGGGACTTGTCCCGTTTTTCAAGTGCGAGGAATAAAGGTGAAGGGCGCAATCTACGGTAAGAGCCTAGAAATCCGAAGGCAGACTCGGCTTAATTTTACATGCCAGGGAAGAGAGTTTGAGTACAACTTCTTTGTGCTCCCAATGCTGAATGTGGCAATGATTTTAGGAAATGACTTCATGAATGCCCACCATACAGTAATTGACATGGGTGGAGGAGTAATGACGGTTCAAGTTGGGGATCAGCCAATTAATTTAGTATTTGATGAATGCATATTACGTGCCGAGTCAGAAATTAGTTGCCTAAAATTTCAAGCTCAAACCGAGTCGCAACCCAGACTGGAGCTACTCGTGAACTATGTAAGTGAGTCGTGCTCTACGTCTGGTGAGCAGGGGAAAGATGTTGATTTTGCTGAGGCACTGAGAAAGAGCATCGCGGGTGTCAGAACCACGGACAGGGAAAAGGAGAAATTGTACTGCCTACTTAGGAATCATGAACGGGTATTTTCTGAGACTCCGGGGGCGATTAAGGGTTTTACTTACCAATTCAGAGTACGTGACCATCAGAAGTTTTCTGTTAGACCATACCCTATTCCCGTGGCATATAAAGCCCAGGTGGAGAAGGAAATAAACAAGATGTTAGAACAAGGAATAATTGAGAGGGCAGTAAGCTCGTACAACTCACCCTTGCTTGTCGTACCAAAGCGCGACAACTCGGTTCGTTTGGTACTAGACTCGAGACAGATAAACACAATTATTATGTCGGAAACGGACAGGCCTGACAGCCTTGAGGAACTCTTACAACGTTTCCATGGGGTAAAGGTACTGTCGACCTCCGTTCGAGTTTTTGGCAAATCGTGCTACATCCATCTTGCAGATTATATACTGCGTTCCTGTGTTATGGAAATTGTTTCCAATTCCAGCGTCTCCCGTTCGGACTAAACGTCTCATCAGCTGCTTTTATAAGGGGATTAAATACCATTTTGCCTGATGATTTGAAACAGCGAGTGACAATTTACGTGGATGATATATTAATTGCGGAAAAGTCGTGGGAGGATCATAATGACGTTCTGAACAGACTACTGGATGTTTTTGAGAAGGCAGGTGTAACAGTCAACTTAGATAAGTCACAGTTCGGACGAGAGAACATAAAATTCTTAGGCCATATTGTCTCAGCAAATGGAATACAACCTGTCCCGGAGAAAATTGTGGCGATAGCGGAGTGTACAATGCCGACAAATAAAAAACAGTTGCGAGCTTTCTAAGGCCTGCGTAATTTTTATAAGCGATTTATAAATTTTAGTGTACTTGGTACACCCCGTCTATGTTGACTAACAGGGAAGAACGCTTTGTGGGTCGGGATCAAGAGGCACAGGATGAATTTTATAAAATGAAAAAGGCATTGGTAGAGGCTCCTATCCTCGTGCATCCCGACCTGACACAAGAATTCTGTTTAATGACGGACAGTTCCTTGTCAGGATTAGGTGCGGTACTGTTTCAAACGGAAGGAAAGGATGATATTACAACTTGGAAAACAATCTCGTTTTGGAGCAGGGTGCTCTCTCGATGTGAAAAAAATCATTCCGTGACAGAACTCGAAGCACTCGCGATAGTTTGGGCATTCTCAAAATTTAGGTATTTCTTATTTGGGAGGACCACCAGGGTGTACACTGACCATCGTGCACTCCAATTTCTTATCAGCACAAAAATCACGCATGGGAGAGTAGGACGCTGGGCACTATACCTACAGGAATATAATTTCACTGTAGAATACATTCCTGGACAGAAAAAAGTAATTTCTGACGCTTTATCGCGCATTCCTATAGGACTGGTTCACACAGAAGAAGGGGAACTCGGTGAAAATAATTTTAGCATCCTATACTTACAGAATGTAGCGTTCGAGAACTTTGTTACCACCTCTTTAGGGAGTATAGCGGACGAACAGGATAAGAACGCAGTACTGAAAGATATAAAGAAGAAGTGGGAGGACAAGGAGAATGTAGGAATACGCCAGTACTACTTAGTGCGCAATAGAATACTATTCAAGAAACGAGCCCCGGACGACTCCAGATGGGTGTTGGTGATTCCGGAGGAACTCGTAAACAAAATTATATGGTACATACATTTGAGTTATGGTCACTTCGGAGCACAGAAATGTTGTGAAAAACTGGAAGAGACATGCTATTTTAATAACATGCTACAGCGTATTCGTTGTGTACTTAGAGTATTTTAAGATGGGAGAACTCTGAGAAAGGAATGAGGAAGTTTAGAATCTTGAAAACAGGATGCGATAATACGATTGTTTAACCATTGGCTTCCCAATATGCGATGATATGTTAATATTGATGATATATGTCTTTTTTGTTCTTTATAGCTGTGTATGTAAAGTGCTGTCTGTGGATTTCGTCAGTATATTGATTCCCTTCAAGGTGAAAGAAGAATTGTGGTTTGTGTAATTTACGTGGCCCTGAAATATTATTGTGGTAGTCAAATACGAGCAGTTTTTCAGCAAATGGAGAATGGAACAGAAATATGGATCCTTTCTGTAGTCTTGATTGATGTTGAGCCAAAGCCTAAAAAATTATTCTGCGTTAATACTTGTCCTAGAAAAGCGACGTTTATGTGTTTTGCTGGTGCTGTGAGCATTACAGTTTACTGTTTTCGCTGGTGCGGGATGCACTGCAGCCTATATTATTTGTACTGAGGAAATTTCCCTCTTGAAGGTAGAGGAAGATTAAATAATTTTGATTATGGGACCGAAGGAAAGCTTGGTTTAATGTAATAAGGATGGAGCAAAACATTTGTCATTTAAACTACAGGAGGATTCGGCTCTTTTGTGTCTGTTGGCGGTTCTAGGCGCTTCAGTCTGGAACCGCGTGACCGCTACGGTCGCAGGTTCGAATCTTGCCTCGGGCATGGATGTGTCTGATGTCCTTAGGTTAGTTAGGGTTAAGTAGTTCTAAGTCCTAGGGGACTGATGACCACAGATGTTAAGTCCCATAGTGCTCAGAGCCATTTTTTGTCTGTTGTAAGTTCAATATGTTAAGATGAAACTGTTTTACAGAATAGAGGAGACCACAATTTTGCCATTCGTGAGAAATGAATCCAGAATAACCACCATAGGCGAAATAACTGATTTGGAAGCGAAAGGTAACTTAAAGAAGGAACGAAATGGGTAAGAAAATGTAGTGTAACCTGTATAATGAAAATATTTTTACCCTTCTCAGAGTCATCTGTGTGATTAATTCTTGTGATAACGTAATTTTAGATGAAATTTTCTTACTGTTTTATGTGTGAATATATGAGTATGATAAATGTATAATTGTGAGTCTCTTATCAGGTGTGTCAACTGGTATAAATGTTTTGGCGTGTAAATAACCATGGTTCTTTTTACTGTGTATGTTTAAGGAAAGTTTCTCCATATTTATCATGTGACAAGACATATGCGGCGAGCGTCAGGAAGAGGACGAATTAGAACAATGTTGTAGTGGTGTAAACATTTTGTTGAAGTAGCATTGAAGTAGCTTGTTGGATTAACTAGTAGTGGATAGAAGTAGAATTTTGAGTAATACATGTTTATGGGTAGTTAGTTTGTAGTATAGACAACAGGTGTGCATTTGTGTGTGTGTGTGTGTGTGTAAATAACATGTGAACCCTATGCTGCCCTAACCTATACTTGCACAAGGCGTAATCCTATTCATTTTAGTGAATAAATAAGTAGCATTTGATTTATTAAAACGGAAGTGAACCACATTAGTGATGTGGATTTAGATATTATATTGTCAGTTCATTTAATTTTTATTTTTATACTGTCAAGTCATTTCACTTTTATTTTTTTATATTGTCAAGTCATTTAAATTTTATTTTTATATTGTCGATTCATCTAACTTTTTTTATTTAAAAAAAATTAAGTCTCACTTTTGTTCTTAAAAATTGTGAAAGACAATACTAAGTGGTATTATGTATGACATTTTGTAATTACATAACTATGATGAACAATTTCTGTGAATGCAGTTGAGAACATGAAAGCGAAGCGGCTAAACTCTTACGTAACAGCGGGAGCGTCCAGGAGGAGGGCTAGTTGTAAACTGGCGGGTTTCCCAGCAGGGCACACTGTCAACTGGGCCACTTTGGGAGCGCGGTCGACCACAAAAGAAGGGTACGCGGCAAACACTTTCCCTTGCACCCGGAGCTAATGCCCGGCCGCACCAGTGCGACCCTTCGTGGATTCGATGACCTGGGATGGACGAGCGGTCCACCGCGCGGAAATCTATCTGCTGGAAACGCACCAAACACACGCGACCGTGATGACGGCTGCGGTGAAACGACAGAAGACAGGGGATAAAGGGGTGTGGAGCCGTTTGACACGTACTGTCCAGAGAAAATGGCGGACTTCAATGACGCCTATCAACATTTCCTGACGGATGCCCACTGTCAAGCGACAGTAAATCATGGTTCGATGTTCTCTGGTCGATAAGGGTGGCACAAAGAAGAGCCATTAAGTGTCATCCTTGCCCAGGAATATCAAATCGGCGAGCCAATTGAGGATAACTCAAGAATGTAAGAACACAAGGGGCGTGGAGCCTTTTGACACATACTGTCCAGAGAAACTGGCAGACTTCAACGACGCCTATCAACATTTCCTGGCAGATGTCCACTGTCAACCGACAGTAAATCATACACTCCTGGAAATTGAAATAAGAACACCGTTAATTCATTGTCCCAGGAAGGGGAAACTTTATTGACACATTCCTGGGGTCAGATACATCACATGATCACACTGACAGAACCACAGGCACATAGACACAGGCAACAGAGCATGCACAATGTCGGCACTAGTACAGTGTATATCCACCTTTCGCAGCAATGCAGGCTACTATTCTCCAATGGAGACGATCGTAGAGATGCTGGATGTAGTCCTGTGGAACGGCTTGCCATGCCATTTCCACCTGGCGCCTCAGTTGGACCAGCGTTCGTGCTGGACGTGCAGACCGCGTGAGACGACGCTTCATCCAGTCCCAAACATGCTCAATGGGGGACAGATCCGGAGATCTTGCTGGCCAGGGTAGTTGACTTACACCTTCTAGAGCACGTTGGGTGGCCCAGGATACATGCGGACGTGCATTGTCCTGTTGGAACAGCACGTTCCCTTGCCAGTCTAGGAATGATAGAACGATGGGTTCGATGACGGTTTGGATGTACCGTGCACTATTCAGTGTCCCCTCGACGATCACCAGTGGTGTACGGCCAGTGTAGGAGATCGCTCCCCACACCATGATGCCGGGTGTTGGCCCTGTGTGCCTCGGTCGTATGCAGTCCTGATTGTGGCGCTCACCTGCACGGCGCCAAACACGCATACGACCATCATTGGCACCAAGGCAGAAGCGCCTCTCATCGCTGAAGACGACACGTCTCCATTCGTCCCTCCATTCACGCCTGTCGCGACACCACTGGAGGCGGGCTGCACGATGTTGGGGCGTGAGCGGAAGACGGCCTAACGGTGTGCGGGACCGTAGCCCAGCTTCATGGAGACAGTTGCGAATGGTCCTCGCCGATACCCCAGGAGCAACAGTGTCCCTAATTTGCTGGGAAGTGGCGGTGCGGTCCCCTGCGGCACTGCGTAGGATCCTATGTTCTTGGCGTGCATCCGTGCGTCGCTGCGGTCCGGTCCCAGGTCGACAGGCACGTGCACCTTCCGCCGACCACTGGCGACAACATCGATGTACTGTGGAGACCTCACGCCCCACGTGTTGAGCAATTCGGCGGTACGTCCACCCGGCCTCCCGCATGCCCACTATACGCCCTCGCTCAAAGTCCGTCAACTGCACATACGGTTCACGTCCACGCTGTCGCGGCATGCTACCAGTGTTAAAGACTGCGATGGAGCTCCGTATGCCACGGCAAACTGGCTGACACTGACGGCGGCGGTGCACAAATGCTGCGCAGCTAGCGCCATTCGACGGCCAACACCGCGGTTCGTGGTGTGTCCGCTGTGCCGTGCGTGTGATCATTGCTTGTACAGCCCTCTCGCAGTGTCCGGAGCAAGTATGGTGGGTCTGACACACCGGTGTCAATGTGTTCTTTTTTCCATTTCCAGGAGTGTAGTTCGATGACCTCTGGTAGCTAAGGGTGGCACAAAGAAGAGCCATTAAGTGTCATCCTTGCCCAGGAATATCAACCTGGCGTGTCAAACGAGGATATCGTATGAATTTAACAACACAAACATGGAAGCAAATCGAGATGTGCGAGACACGGGCCACCAAGAGAATTTTCATGAGAGGGCAGAGACGGCGGGATTGCACGCAACAGATGGACGAAAATCCCTACTGACAGCTGCGGCGACGAAACCCCCCCTCCTCCCCTTATATTGTGCCTCGGAACAGTGGAACTACTGAGTGAGTCAGTGAACAGTGATTCTACGGTTCTTAGTTCAATGCATATACGTGTGTTTCTGTCAGAGAAACTTTTTGCTGGGGTTCGATTTATTGGTGTTTATTAGACTGACTCTTGTATTTTGCAGGTGTTCTAGTTATTGTTTTTTTTTTAGACTTTGACTCTTGTATTTTGCAGGTGTTTTATTTATTGGTGTTTTTTTTAGACTTTAACTATTGTACTTTCAGAGCTGTTTTATTGATCAATGTTTGTTTTTGTGTGATGTATTAGATTTATGATATTTTGTTTCGTAAATTCATTCCTGTGGCATTGCTTCGTTTATCAGTCAGATAGCTATTCATGCTCATTGGACTGTGATCGATTAGCCTTTGCATGTGGCATATTTATAGTGAGGAACCCCATAAGGGTAACAATCACATAATTAATTGTAGTTTCAGTATAATGACACAGTGCTCATTGTTTGCTAACTAACTGAAATATAGTAGAGTGATTAAATTAGTGCCACAAAGTTATTTTAATTCTACAAATTATTAGTTTTATAAGATATAGAATTTTACTGCGATAACCACTTTGTAAAACATGTTTTAAAAATCATATTACTGATCTTTGTTTTACATGTAAATATTTGTCACATTTCTTTGTATCACATTTATGCTCAATAGTAATGTGTAGAGGATTGGATTACATCATAGAACGAAGCATCTTGTTACAGTAATTAAGGGCATCCAAATAAGAAATCATACGTGGGCTAGCCAGTATACTAGAATAAGTGAATCGCCTCATCGCTAATCTCGCTGTCTCACAGATCAAGGTATTACTTATTGACTAATTTTGTCAGCAACAGCCTTTCACTTTTCAGTGAAGTGTGCACAGATTTGTAACTTCCTGGTACATTAAAACTATGTGCTTGCCTGCAGCTCGAACACAGAATCTTGTCACTAGAGGACGGCACTCTTACCGCCTGAGCTATCCAGACGAAGCCCACACACTGCCCCCACAGCTTTATCTCTACAATACCTCTCTCCCACATTCGCAGAAGTTCTGCATAGACTACGGTACTAGCACTCGTGGAAGAAAGAATTACGTGGAGGACTGGTTTACCACAACCTAGGGAATGTTTCACATTGTGGGGCAGTGTGTGCTGTTCTGGGTTCGAGTCCCAGTCCAGCACACAAATTTAGTTTTCCAGGAAGCCTTCAAAATCAGAGTCCCCCTTCATTCGTATGGCCTGCTCTGAAAAGTTATCAGTAGAGAAATATAAGTGAAAATATAGTTCCTTTGACGTCATGAAGACTTTTAGGACCAAAGGCCAAATGATGCAACATCGAAACGTTTGTGCCAGTTCTCTTGTTGGATGATGGAATGTTAGCGTGCAGTACAGGCAGAGCCTGAGATATCAGAGTATCAGAGTGAACCAAAACCAGCCACAAAATAGAGGAGCAAAGTCGCTGCAGACACGTTCCCGGCTAGCGGTGGAGACGCGAGTGACGGCGTCGCCGCAGGGTGTGCAAAGAGTTGGGAGTGTAGGGGTGCGACCCACCACGGTGCACTGGCGCCGGAAGTTGAGCAGCGCCAGAAGGCAGAGATGCAGGGAGAGGACTGCCCGCAGCGACGTGCGGAAATTACGGCGCCACTGCTGGCAGCACTGACGCGGCCGCTGGCGCCCAGCGCGGTGAAGTCCCGGTCGCCCAACGACAGCCGAGCACGCAGCCGCAGGCCACACTCGACTCAAGATGCAGCAGGGTCTGCGTGAAAACCCTACACGTCGCTAGCGGCTGCTGGTGCCCTGCTGTCGTATTGCAGTGTTAGTGTGAGTACTCCCGGTGCTCATTTTGTTAGTTCGTAGTCACTACTTACTTATTCACACTGTCACTACAGAGAATCAAATCATTTTAAGGGGACCACGCCCTGCCTATCTAACCCACATTTCTGAAAAAACTATTTGATGCAGGACCTTAATATTTTTACTGTATGTTACATGATGCTAGTAGAGTCAACTGTACTAAAATATACTCTATCCATTTTATAGTTTTTAAGAAATACTTTTTTTTAAATCCATTAACAAAATATACTATGTCTTTTCTGCAGAAAATATTTTTTGTGAACTTCCTAACGGGGGAATATTAATTAATGGAGTACCAGAGGTGGCTTTTTATGTTATGCAGAGTCTCTGAAAATTTCATTCGTTTTTCTATGATAGTTTCTGATATAATGGGGCATATGTACTGAAAATTTTAGTTTGTGGGAAATTGACTTTAAAGAAAAAACGTTGGAAATTTGTTACTTACAGTTAATTAAAACTTTCCAGCTGCATATGATGGCCCTTCTTTGGCCTCTATCAGGTCTTCCAGCTTCTTTTTCACCTTCCTGGATGTTTGCCTTGCTTTCCCAGCCGTATTAGATGCAGACCTATCTGCATCGGCTACCCTAATTTTATCGCAATGTTGCAGCCTAGTGATCATATTTTCACCAGGATTAATTCCCAGCTTTTTCGGTACCCATGACTTTTCAATATTACCACAATTGAATGTAATAACAGAATCATTGTATACATGCCTCCAAATACACTATTAGGAAGGCGATTCCAAATTATGCTGTTGAAACATTCATTTGAGTTCTGTGTCTGCCCATGCAGACATTTCGTTAGAAGGTCAGGATGAGCCAAGTCTTTGAAAATAGGTTTAATTGCTATAACAGCAGCAGGAAGAGAATGCTGGTGAGAATAAGATTTTCCAGTTGCCTGAGCCCTATTGTATTTGCACTTGGAATTTTCTCCTGATGGACACAATCCATGACATGGCTTATCATCCATAGAGGACTCATGGAAGAATATGGTCCAAACATATCTCTTTATTGCCTCCAGATTTTCTTTATTTCTCCTAATTGCCTGCCCATAGTACACTTCAAAGTTTTCTATTTCAGTTTTAGTTAACTGACCATGTCCAGTCAACAATTTTCCATATTCTAATGTTTTTCCTCTCATATAAACAGTTTTCTCAGCCTTGTTCCAAAACATTTTTCAACATTGCCTACACAGTCTATTTTGCTAATAAAGGCATCTCCATATGGCATAGAGTTGACAGTGGGTGGGTTGACAGTGGGTGACAGAAAAGTGGGCGTGGCACATAAACACACGCAGTAGGAAAATGCTCTTTAAATGCTCAAAAACAGATTTTTTTCCAGTTAAATCCTTTTCATAGTACTTCAATAAAACCGTAATCTATCGAAATATGACGAAAACTGAATATCGATTTTTTCGATCTGAACTACGGTGTGGTCCCCTTAATGCCTGTGTAAAATTAAAATTATTAATTCTTAGCTAACTATGGTGTACAAATGTATGTGTGAAACCCTGGTCTGATGTAAGAGATGACCTGATGTCCCTAATTACATCAGGTTAAATAATTAAATAAATCAGTACGCAACGGATTTAAATTTCACAAATCCTGCTTGACGTCAGTTGTTGGCGAAATGTGAAAAGTGTATGCCGGGCCGGATTTCCCGTTTATGACGAGCGGTCGCCTTAACCTTCCGCTATCCGATAATGTCCGCAGCACTGATCCAAACACCCATATGTCACAGAGTCCACGACACTTACGCAAGCACATTGCATAATTCCTGCACAGAAAGAGACAATTATTTTATCGTAGCCTGTCGAGGCATGGTTACGTCATGCGGGTTTAAGATGTCTGTGTCTACAAAGTGTCTTTATTTTCACGTTACATTGTCCTTCAGATACGCACGCATGCATGTCTGAAGAAACAGACACTGTTCTGATGATTACAACTATGGTAAAAATTACAACTGGCTAAAAGGACGATAAAATATTTCTCTATCCTTGTGCAGGAATCACGAAAAGTGCGAGCATAATGGTTGTGAACTCTGTGACATATGGGCATACTGATCGGTCCTGGGAGCATGCTCGGATGACCTAAGTGGTTAAGGCTACTGCTAGTGACAAGCGGGATATTTGGGTTCGAGTCTGGGTCCAGCAAACAGCTGATGCGAATCCATTAGGTAATACCTATCACAGCTGTAATACCCAGACGTGCTTGCTTGTCTGAAGGAAACTTTAATGTGAAATTATGGACACTGTATAAACACTGACATTGTAACTATCCATAATGTAGAGTTAAACCTCTTCCAGTTTCATGCTGAAGTTTGCCACTGCTGTATTGCTTTCCCAAATGCAACTGATAAAAGCTTACAATCGCTTGTTCCAGTAATAACATAGCCCGCCGAAAAAAGCTACTGCCAAACAACGTCGATACTGATTTATCCACGGATTTCGCGTGTTATTACACGCAACCTACGAAAATAAAGTAATTAATCACTCATTGTTGTCCTACCACTCGACAGAAAACTCCACACTCAAATTTTATTAACATGTTCACACTGCCCACGTTTTTGATGCGACTCGACTGCATAATACCGTTCCAAGGGAAAACTAGTCTTCCTTAAAGGCGCGCTAATGGTAGAGCTTAAGCGTTGTTGAACGAAACAGCATTACCACGCCTCCTGCCGAAAAGGCACGCTCAGCTACGAAAGTTTCCGAGAACCAACGATCTATAAGCGGGGCGACCACTACGTCGTACTGCTATTGATACTAATACCCCCACAACTTTCGATATTGTCATGTCGTATAATACTGCCTCTAGGTTTGATAATGCAATAAGTTTGGCACTTCCCGGCTAATTCCGGGGATTTTGATTTTTAAGTTTCATCTGTTGTTCCAAATAATCGCAGATATTTTCTGTGGATGGTAACTGGTGATTTAGCGGGTCTGTCGTAGTGCGGTAGCGTACACGAGTGTTCATCAAACCAGCAAAATATGTATACACCCATATTGCCACAGTAGAAGACGAAAGTGTTCGAAGAATACTCATTATGAAGATGTACAAGAAGTGACAACACATGATCATCCAGAATGTTGCAATATAATTTCTGATTCATGTCCATGGTAACACTGTCACATGGCGTGACAAATATCCCCAAAAGTTCATAGAACTATCTCCGGCATATTGATGAAATTGTGAACTGAGTTTATATCTGCCCCAGTATCTGATTTTGGAACCTAAGTGACCATGATGTAATTCAGCAGGAATCATCTGTAATCTTCCCAGGTTTCTCGGTCTTTTCCGAGTATGCCTCCTCCTTTCGTAATTTTTTAACTGTTTATTCGTCATTACCAGTTAAAATTTATTACAGAACTCAACTAGTCTTTCGCCTCTCTCATTCCTACTACCATATCCTCCCATTACACTTTCTCTGTATTCCTTCTCGTACTATTGCATTCAAATCCCTCATGATATTAGATTTTAATTTCCCTTCACATACTGAATTGTCCACTCAGTGTCCTCATATACTTTCTCTACCTCTTCATCTTTTACTTGAAATGCCAATGTGTATACACGAACTATTGCTCTTGTTCGTTTGTTCTCGATTCTCATTGGAACAACCCTGTCACTGAACTGTTCAAAGTAACACACTGTCTGCCTCCCCTTCCTATTCATAACGTATACTAGTCAATTTATTCCCTTTCTGCTGCCACTGATATTTCACTATAGATCTATTGAACAATTCCCTTAGTGTGGAACTGTGGCCACCATTGTAATTCTGACTGTGTTTGCACGTCTCAACAAAGGGAGGTGTTCAGTAGATCTTTGCACTGAAATAAAATTATTTATCATGTTTATAAAGACTTTGAATAAAACACATATATAGTAATATGCAAGTATAATTACAGATCTTTGACTGTGAACGAGAATTTGTTTCTTTGTATCAAAATAAGGCTGACCGTGTTATTTATCAAAACACGTAAAGGTTTTGAATGCAAAGCACATGTGTGTGACACTGCTTTCAAAACCCAGTTGTCCTGTACAGCAACATTAGAGAAATACACATCGCTCCCATAATAGCACTACCTATCTAACTTACAGGTTAGGCAGCACCTAATGAAGGGCTTTGATTATTTTTCTATCACACTTTAAAGAAACCATAAGTTGTTTGCAGTATTGTCAAAATATAAAATCGTATGTTCTATAGCATTAACAAAACATCACTGTCCTAATGCTGAGATTGTCGACGAAAATACTGATCTTTCTCACCACCCCTTACAAAAACCAAAAATTTTCAGTATTATTTATCAATAGTAGCACCTCCTTTCTGACTAATAGATTAAAGTGCACTTGTTGAAGACTGACTATGGCTGCAGTTATAGTGGAGCAATGCTGAAGAAAAATAGCATCACTACGCTCTGAGCTGAGCAGTGCTGATGAAACAAACCAGTGCTATTCAATGCACATGATTATAGAGGCACTGCAAGCTGGGCAGCAAAGAGGAGAGCAGTACAGAGCGGTGGTAAAGGAGTCAAGCGTGTCTGGTTATCAGAGCGGCGACCACAGCGTTGGAATGATTGACTGCATTCGGGCCATGCTGGAAGTATTCAGCTGTTGCTTTGGCTTGTGTTTCTTTTGTTATACTGTCGAAAAAATGGCATCAGCGCATGCCTTGACAGCAGCTTTTTTTAATTATCGTCCTTCATGGAAGCCGTGAGGAAACAGTCACCAAAACTGATACCTTTGGGCAAGTTGTGTCTGGAAGTGGCAGCAGAATTACAGACTGCAAGTGTAGAATACATGTCCTTCATCTCTTGTTTCTTTCATTGTCTTAAAACGAGAGGTGATAGTAAAAGTGAAAGTAACAATGCTGACAAGTATATGAAAATCAGTTTTTATTGTGTGAAACATGGTTTGCAAAACGAATCACATCTGAACAGTTTTATTTGAAGCTTTGTTAAAGTTTCATTTTGTTTAAAAATTGCCTTATATACAAAGCTTAATTTTTGAAGTATATACATGATAGATACTCAGCAATCCTTCTACATTAATGTCAGTGATGTACGAAACACACCTAAATTTCACAGTATCTTCAGCAAAGTATGGTGAAGTTTCTGTAGACATCCAACACTCATTATTCCAAAAGCACATTCAAGTATTAGTCATACTCTGGAAAACGTTCATTGAAATACTTTTTTTTTTTTGGTCCTAAAGGTTTCATAAAATTCCACAACAATGGATCCACCTCATCTCCATTCAGTACAAGAAGGCAGTACATTTGATGTGTTTGACAGTGGAGACTCTAGCAGTATTTTACACTCTAATTCTTGGTTTTGTTGAGAGTGAAAGAACGAAATGTACCAACATGACTTCACTTCCCATATGATCCAACACCGATTATAATGAGTTTCTAGTGAGGACGTGTAAATGCCTGAAGTATGATTGAATAAAAATGTTTGTAATTTTGAAACATTGCATTAGAATTTTCTGGGGATTTCAGATAAATATGTTTTCCATCATCAGCACCGTTTTAATTTGGTAAGTTCCATACATTATAGAAATCATTTCAGTCTTCAGAAATTCACCTTCAACGGACACTCTCATGTGGTATGGGTGGAGGAGCCCCATAATGCATAGGTAGTTGACTCCAAAATTTTTAAAACAGTTATCAACCCTAATCTCAATACCAGAGCAATTTCCCGAAAACTTCTTCCAGTTGCTAGGAACCTAAAAGTGATAATACTGAATATTGGTAATTATATAAATGTTTTAGTCATAGTCTTCAACAGTAATAATTAGTTTATGTAAGGAAAAGCTGTATGAATGAAATGGAAACACCCAAGAGCAAATTTCGTTGTGAAATTTAGAAAAAACTTCAAATTACATCTGGTAATGAAATACATATCAAAGTCTCAGACAAACAAGGACGTCATCATTTATATGTAAGAAACAGCTTAGGCAGCATTAAATGTTTGACCAATCAGTTTATACCATGCAAAAACACAGACAACTTACGATAAATATCTTCGCTCCTGCCATAATGATAACATATGAAAACATGTTCGAGAGAATGCCCAGATTCAGTGTAAATTTATCTCCGATTAGTGACCCATCTCTTGAGTGCAGAAGTCGTAACTGGAAAGCAGCACAAAATTAACATTCCCATTTATGTTCAAAATATATTGACTGAAATCTAGGAGAAAAAATTTAAACCCCTGGCTGAATGCAAATACAGGTGAGACAAAGTTTCAGTATTTTTGACACTATTTCATGTGTGTTGTGATGTTTATACAGTACATTACATTCTTTGACGCTACTGTAACTATGCAACAAAAATTTAGAAAAAAGTCATATTAAGTGAAAAATTGTTTCTTGCAGTATCCTTTGAAAGCAAATTCGCAAAAATGGTAAAAATTTAAAAATAAAAAATAAATACCTGGACATGAAGCAGCACTGCAGTAACTGGTAAACGTGCAGCTCTGCTCTATTGCACTGCTTCACTATAATCTTGGGCTTATGCTAGCTGCAGTGTAATTGCATGATACTTTAATCAAATAGCAAGGAGAATAGTAATGCACTGCTAGGTTTTCAACTACTTTTCCGAGTTATGCAAACCTTATTGTGACTCCATGATAGGGTCTTAACTTTATCTTGCAGGACAAAACCTTTGTCACCTACTGTTGATAATGTTATCTCATGTTGAACAGTGGAGTCTAAATGACCCATCTTAAAAACATTTCTCCAGGTGTCGACATAAGCATAACAAATTACCACATCCATCGGCACATTATAAAAGAACTAAAGCAGATTACTCTATACACTGACCTGTTACTACAAAATGTAGTAAAATGCTCCGTACCTAGCTATGTAGCAGCAAAATTACAACATACTGCCCCACACATAGAACTGTTCAGAAAATTTATAGCCAATTCGCTGATATGTCACTATGTTACAGTAAGATTGTAGCAGTCTAGCTCTATACATTACCATTGTTACACAGAACTCTAACAAACTACCCAACACATCATGAACATGTAGCTGATACAACTGGGTCAGTGATGGTCAGTTGGCACAGTGATTCCATTGCCCTGAATGTATGGTGGATTACTAGTATGGGGCAATTATCATCAGATGACATATGGCAAATGCCATTACCCACTATACTATTGGGACAATGATTGTAAGTTTATGTGGTAACTACCATTATCCCGGATAATATTGTGGGACAATAACAGTCAGCTGAGATACTATTTTGGTAAGCAATAATGGTCACCTGACATGGAAACTGCCTTAATGAAACACATGCATTTATTTTAAATTGGTAATATATTGCCTGGTTGGAGTTTGAATCAATGCACATTCGCTGATGTTAGTAAGTCTCATCATGATATCACTTCTGCCTAAGCCTCCTAAAATTAGAATAAATCCTCACTTGAGAGCAGAGCACACAGTGTGTGAAACCGACCACATAGTAAATTTTGCCGACACAGAAATTCTCGCTGTACAGAAGAGCCACCAAACCTTAAGGATGAAATGACGATGTCTTCACGTATTTCGCTAAATACTGCAGACCATTTAGATATGGAAAAAGTATCGTAGCAATTAATTTAATAGTCCACAGCCATATTTTAGTCATCAAGTGTAAATTACTTATTAATTGCATTCATCCATTGCCTTGCAGTAATAGAACAGTAACTTAGGTGTCCTATTTGTTTGTGACAACCATCCTGGTTGCCTGCTTGGCATAGTATTTTAGTCAACATGTGATTTGTACAGTTACATGCTGAATATTAAAAGACAGACCTAGGCAGCACAATTCTCTCTATCGGCTCAAAAACTACGTACTTCGCCTGCGTAGGTCATCACCAGCTTATCTCGTATGATTCGGGTCATCATTCATAGCAGCGTAGAGTAAGATCACGCACATATACTGTAAATATGGCCCCAGAACAAAGGGCAGGTCGCCGATCAGCACACAGTGAATACACAATACGGTAAGTCGTGCCTCAAAGATATTTTCTGTTCAGCTCTATTCAGTTCATCTTCATTAGTTATCCAATTAATATTCATCACTCTCTGTAACACCACATTTGGAAACTGCTGTTGTCGTCAGTGTTGTTTAATGTCAATGTTTCACTACACTCCAGGCAAATACTTTCACAGAAGACTTCACAACGCTAAAATTTATTTTCGATCTTAACATACTTGTCAATTCTTGACTTTGACTATGTGCATTTTATATCTGCACTACTTTTGCATTGTCAGTGTTTTACTACTCAAATAGAAAAACTCGTCAGCTACTTTAAGTGTCTCATCTGCTAATCCGACTCCCTCGGCGTCGCCTGATACAATTAGACTTTTCCACCTTTATTTTCTTGACATTTATCTTACAATCTCCTTCCAAGACACAATCTGTTCAGTTTAGTTATCAACTAAGTCCCTTACCGTCTTTCAGAGAAGTGCAATGTAAACGGCAAATTTTGACTTTCTTCATATTTAAACTGAACTCATTTTTGTCCTTTTTTTAAAGAAATATGTTTTAGAAAAAAGTATAGTATCAGCAGGAGTCACAGATTCTTTTTCTTTTTTTTTTTCATATTGAGCCAAACATTTTAGAGTGACGTTCCGCTATCGTCATCACCAATGCATGTCAACACGTTACATCGGAAACAGTTCTCAGTTCTGCATCTACGTCTGTATCTACAGACATACACCGCAAGCCAAGGAGCGGTGCTTGATGGAGGGTACCCTGGACTACTACTACTACTACTAGTAGTATCCTTTCCTGGTCCATTCCCAGATAGAGCGATTGAAAAACGACAGCCTATATGCCTCTTCATGGGCCCTAATTCCTCTTGTGTGTCAAATCATTCCATGTGCAGATAAATACGTGCATCAAAGTGATCAGTGAGTAACTAATTCCAAGCATGCTGCTGGTGAGAGGTGAGAGAACACACCTCAAACGAGAATCCCGCTGGTGAGACATATGAGGGACATCTCAAACAAGCGCTTTTCACAATTACTGAACTCATTTGGATTTCTTTTTTCTTGATCCAACGCATTTTTTTGGACATGATATTGTCTTGGAACTTAATTATGTTATAGGTCTATTGCAGCGCCATCTATCGCGTAACTACACAAAAGTTACGGATTTTTTCCCATAGATTCGATTCCACAATAAAAATGGGATGTTCCTATTTAAGATTTCGAAGTTGCCCCCCATGCCAGACTCTAGGGCTGGGGCGGGGGTTTCACGTTGGTATGGTTCGATAGCATTTTTTAAAAAATTGAACGCGTATTTTCCGTTTTTTTAAGCCATGTGTTGTCTATGATACATTTCGTTCTCTCAAGATGGAAAAAACACGCTGTACACTAAGAATATATATTTTTTAACTCTATTTACACCGGCAACGTAACGAACACTTGCCATTTCACGGTGTCTGAAATCGTAAATTAGTTCTGCAAAGTAGGTGACGTAATTTGTGTGTGTGTGTGTGTGTGTGTGTGTGTGTGTGTGTGTAAGTGTGTGTTTGTGTGTGTGTGTGTGTGTGTGTGTGTGTGTGTGTGGTGCATAATATCCAGCGATGAAGCTAATCTATCTTGGCAAAATATAACCTGACAAAGTCTCAAGGACTATTTTATGGCGTTTGTACTTGAGCTGAAATACGTCCATCCTGCACTGTCGGATATCTGTGTCCCTCCCTCTCTTTCTCTCTGTCTGTCTCTCACTCTGCACTGTCAGTTGTTTTACAGTTCAGCCTCCGTCGCAAGTACTAGCGGCACATTTAAATCTGTTTGGTTAAATTGAAGATAATCCTCTCACCACCTGCATATGCGTTGCGTCGTATCACTCCGATCTCATAGCTCGGAGATTTCGCGAGCGTGCTGGGAGACCGTTTTATCATTCATACGCGAGGCCCACCCGAATCCCGAAACCCGGCCATAAAGGGGACAGCCGTAACGAGCTTTACGGCTGATTGTTTCCCGGCGGAGCGCGGTCCCTTCCGTCTGAGAAGTGCGCCACCTGGTCACACCGCCATTGCGTAAGTCCCCACCCCCATCCCACGCGCAGCGGACCTCCTTTTATTGTGTGTAAATATTTCCAGATAATATCGCAACTGTGTACTGGCCGCTCCGTTTTATGACGGCCGGCCCGAATTCCTAGCAGCGGTCATATTCAATACCACGCCGCGGCGCGGTCATTTCCAACTTGAGTATCAGCGTAAAAGTTTTTATGGTGGCGGATTTGTGGAGTAGGTAAACTCCTGCGACAATAAACCAGAGTTTTTTGTGGATTATTGAGCCAGGATTCGAGCGGGTCGCTTCCTATACCCGGCATTCAGACAGGGCCATTATTTCTGGAATCGGACGATCTTTTTTTTCCGTGGGCGATGTACAAAAACTTCGGATTTAAAACGAAGTGAAGTGGAAATTACTGGACTGGCCACCAAAAGCCTTACCCATTCGTGACATAGCACTAGGCGTTTCTGATCCTTTACGTAACTTCCCGGCATAGAACTTTGAAATTTACTGAACATCAGCGCTCGACCCTCCTCGTACATAAAGCTGAGGAAATGTAGTTCGTAAAGAAATAACAGGATTTCACCACATTCAAGCAAGAATGGTCACTGAACTCCAGAATCCTACACTCTGACAGTAATAAATCTTTCATGTAACGAGAGTTTCAACACTAATCTACCTACACAAGTACAGTGAATATCATACACGAGAACTCAGAAAACTACTATTATGCAAATAAAGTTCATTTATAAAGAGTCTCTCTTGAGTCTGTGCTGATGTACTTTAACTTCAGTGTCGTGGTTAGTCTAAAAATCAAAAACTCTCTTGAAAAACGTCATGTTATTTTCCATTCCAGTTGCGTAATTCCAAAACTATTGCCTGAATTTTACAGGAGTAAAAGGAAAGAGCAATCCTTACAGTATTTTTTCAAAAATTTTATTGGTCTTAAACTAACTTAACCAGACATCTAACCGATTCTGGATGGTGTAATTAGTCCATGACACAGTTCTTCAAGTGATATTTAATGGAAAAGTACTAACATGGAGATCTTGTAGCATGATCATTGGTGGACTCTGAAAGAGTAGAGTTTTCTGACTTAGATAGTTATGCTGCAAATTATCCGTAGAAGTGTGTCTCCCAATTGTCATCTTGAAATATGCAGAAAAGAACAATATAACCGAAAAATGTGCAAAGAGATGGATTTCATTAATTCTGCTTCTATACTACACCACATTGTAGCTCATTATACATAGAGATGAAAGGTAAATTTGGTACTATTTAGGGTTAGTCTTGATGTAAAGACCTGTTTCAGTAAAATCTTACAATTAATGGGAGGAGGTGTTGCTCGCCCGTGTGCAGCTTTGCACTTGTAACCAGTGAAGTGTTGTAAGAGTCAAATGGCGAACATGTCATGCACCTCTGTTAAATGGCATCGGAATTCATGTACTCAGGGACCCTAAAGCTGTGTGTGTAATAACTCTGCAAATACTCATTTATTGTGTAACTTATCGATGCTTCAAAATTCAATTTCGGAACGGTGACAAAAGGTTGTCCGCTTTTAAAAATGGAGACTGGATTAGATATTTTTTTCTTCTTCATCCGATGAGTTTTATGGTGTCCTACATGTCTTCTTAGTTTATCACAATCACTTCCTCTCCATACCAACTCACATGCGATAATCCTTATTTCATGTACTGGTCTTCGTCTTCCTGTGCAATTCACCCCTTTCCTGCCGTTAGCATTGCCAAGCTAAATCCCAGTTCCTGAGAGTCTTACAACTTGTTCTGGTGAGCTGCACTCTCTTCTCACAATACTGTTTATACATCTTTTCTCCTTAGTGTTTTTCATACCTCTTCGCCTCGTACTTTTCCGATCCACTTAATTTAACGTCTTTCTGAAACATAGCTTCTTTGCCAGACTTCCCGAGGCCACATATCGTCTCAAAACAACACTCCACATTTAAGAACCTTCATGCTCAATTTTAAGTCGATATTTGAAATTAGGGAAACTCAAAGCCTGCATTCTTCTATCGTTTATATAGTATACTTCACAGGTAAGAAAATTATTTGAGTCTGTAGGTAATATTTACATGAGACATGAAGTTAACAGTGTTCCGGACCCCTTAATGTTGTTCACAATGTGGTGACCTTTCCCCTTCTCAGAACTCAGCATGACTTCCAATCGACGAAGCCGCATGGAATTCACATACCAACTACACCGTAAATAAGGTTCCTGAACTGTAGCACGCCATGCCGACAGCAGAGGAGACGTCAGTAATTTGGAAAACTGTTGATCTATTCGTATTATAATTTTAACTTCACTCTTTGGTTTGTAAATGCGCTGTAACACCGCTGCCTAGCAATATACTAGTATTACTGTCATGAGAGAACGGACACTGTGCTTTTTAATGTGATTGGCAGCATAGCGGTTATACAGTGGCACTTGTTGCATGTGAACTCGTGTGGGCATAAAACGTACACCTATCATTACGAATGGCTTATAACTAAAATTTGAGATTAACGGTTCGGATCCCTTTACAAGCCATATGGTAAGACAGGTACACTGATCAGAAGTATCCGGCCCCCTTGTGTAATGTAAGATTAGCCTCTAGGTGTCACAAGAGCCGGACCCAGCAAGTGCAAAAAAGG
The DNA here is from genome assembly GCF_023898315.1 of Schistocerca nitens. Lineage (NCBI taxonomy): Eukaryota > Metazoa > Arthropoda > Insecta > Orthoptera > Acrididae > Schistocerca > Schistocerca nitens. Next base: position 312,470,055 of record NC_064621.1, on the reverse strand, counting down.
GGAGGGAAATGTGAGCTTTCTGAGATATTTCTCATTTATTGTTCCGTCTCATTTTCAAATGTTTAATTACATGTTTCGATCATTCTGGGTCATCTTCATAACTATGTAATTGTGTCAGCAATCCGTCTTGTCTACGGAGAACCATATACCAGAGTACTTTGATTTGTGGTTCTGAGTAGATCAGACGGGTTGCTGATGCAACTAAAATCTGAAGATGACGCAGAGTGATCGAAATATGTAACCTAATTAAAACCGTGCAACTGATTCGGAGCAATAAATGAGAATTGTCTTAAATAATACAGTTGCTGGAGTTCTGAAGATTATTATGTCGACTGTGTTGAGAGTGTCTTTTTTTTTAATTTTTTCATTCGTTTCGATGCGACTTGTCCTGAATTCCTCTGCTGTGTACTACTTGCGCCCTACGTCCTGAATTATTTGTTGTGAGCAGAGAAATAGTTAGAGCAGAATATGTTGGTCAGGAAAACTCACTTGCTTCAAACATGAGCTAGCCAATGGATACGACCTAAGGGGCATTTCACACATCAGGGACATTTCAACCACCATACAGCAGCCCAAGTGAACTGTTGGTGATGTAACTTTAACGACACAGATATCATTAAAACGCTAAACACTGCCTTTATTAATAGAATTACTAAATGTCGATCAGCTAAATTTGTCTTCCTTATACAACGTAACTTTGTAAAGTAACTGTTCGCACCTCTGAAGCAATGGTCCGCTGGCACTGAAAGTGGCTCTGTATGAGACACGCCTAAAGCAGATGCTCATTCCATCTAGCAGCTGCAATGACGCAGTCTGGTTGTAAAAACGGGTGGTTATGAATCACCGTAACGTGCTGCCTCCTCGTCGCAAAGTGGCAAACAACCTAAGTTACACATTTACTAAACTATGTTACGAAATAATTAAATATGTTATGTTCTGCTTGTTTTGTTAAAAAGCCTAGAATGTTAAGACGACTGTAAAATTATGTATTGTATATTATAAACAGTCATGACTTGAGAAATAAGTAATAACTGTTAAGGTAATTTCTGCATATTAATCTGAGGGGCGGTATCCCGCCCTTTTTGAGAAGAGATTCCTCTCGAACAATGGAAGTAGCCAGTGGTAGTGTGAGCACTGTGCACGTGTATGTTGTTTGTGTGGTGAAAATCGAGCATTGGTAAAATTAGCGTCGGTTGACTGCTCAATGATTCTACTATTTTATAAAAAGTGCAGCTAAAATGTGTGTTACAGAAGACGAGGTTTGCTCTGACTTATTGTGGAGTAAAAGGTCAGTTGTATTATCAGTCATGGGGCTCTGCAAGCTTCAAGAGACGTATTGCTGGCTATACGTACGATTGAAGATACTGCAGCATTCAGAGGCACAAACAGTAAGCTGCCACTTCACATTTCAGCAGCATTCGTTGAAGAAGCTTGGACATAGCTCTTCATCACGAGAAACGCAACAGGTTTATTTCGTCTGTGTTACAATATGTGACAGTCTTGTCTGTGCTACAACGCAAAGTGGACTTCGAGTTGGGAGGTCACATTAGCAAAACGTGCTAAAGCCATGACAGAACTGTAACTGTAACTTGAGCATATACTCGTTATTTATGAAGCAAACTCTTCTCTCATGTGTTTATTTATGTATTCAAAAATCGATATCGTTATAGTTTCAATGTTTTAAACCAAGGATTTGACGCTTATAGAAGCTGATATTTTATTTGAATATAAAACCGTGCGCTGACTTACACAGAGATTTCATACGTAAGTTATAAACCAGCCAGATTTTGTAATAGATGCTCTGTGTCACTGTTACAGTTCAGAAGAAGGCACCACAAGGTAAAGCTTCTTTCCTTCAGAAATCTGTGGTGCCTTATGTACTTTGCAAATAGAAGTCAGTGGCTTGTGACGAAATCTGAGCTTGTGTTAATTAAAGACAGCTATAGGTACTAACTGAGACCTACGTGATTTCTGATTACATACTGCAAAGTGACTTACAGTTTTTCGCACTTTGTCTTTCTGATTACATACTGCTAAGTGTTTTAAACTTTTTCATTCTTTATCTGAAATATTTCTGTAATATTAGCGTTAAATGTCTTACTACCACAGTAGACAAGTATCTTCAGTGCTTATCAGGTTACTCTTTACAAGTTTATTAAGTTATTTTTGATGAAAATTCTGTGCTATTTAAAATAATTACATATGTGGGAATATAGACACATTTATGTTGGAAGTTCTGTGAATTTAAGTGCTCCATGTTGAACTAACATTCTGTACGATCGTCACTTCAGATGCAGTTAGTATTAAAATTAGTGGGTTTCCTCTACGATCGTTTGCTGTTAACATCTGTTTACTATCACTTAAACTAATTCGTGCGGTTGAGTGCAAAATCTCACAAACAAAAGAGAGTCATCAGCCACCATACAACAAAGAATCTACTGCACTTGAGTCTGATGGCCACACACGTTTAATAAAGCAGCTATTATATCTTAATTAGTATAAAATATATTCGGACGAGCGGGGACAGCCCACACTGTAAAGTGGAAACTCGAAGGAGCAACCACAGATAAACTAAGACCAGGTACCACACGTGTATTCATGGAGAGGATCCGTCGAGTGTTGCTGAGGATGGTTGTAGAAAATGGTATAAAATCAACAAAAGAAATCACTCGTGAGTTCCAAAGTGCAACTGGCATACAGGCCAGCACAAAGACCGTACGTAGGTAGTTAAAAATAGTGAGTCACTATGGTTGAACAGCTCCTCATCAGTCACACACTTCTGTAGTGCATCGTAAGAGACGCTTGAGGTGTAGACAGTGACGCCACTGGAAACGATTGATTTGGAGTGATGTACCACTTTACGCACTGGTAATCCGATGGTAAGGTTTGGCTGCGGCGAATGACTGGCGTACATAATATGCCAAAATGTTTACTGTCAGCAGTAAGGCACGGAGAAGATGATGATAAAGTATGGGGCTGTTTTACGTGGGTACCGTAAGATCACGTTATTATGCTTAAGGAAATGTTAAATGCAGAAGGATACAAACACATGTTGCAGCATTGTATACTGCGTACAGTAGACGAACGGTTCTGAGACATGGTTGTTTTTGTCATCATGACAATACGACCTGTCATAAAGCAGGACCTGTGACGAAATGGGTTGTGAACTACATTCCTGAAATGGATTCCCCTGCGCAGACTCCCTACGTGAACCCAATGGGGCATCCCTGGAATGAGCTATAAAGTCGATTTCGCTGCACACTCAATCGTATAACATCAATAACTTCCCCTGTGGTTCTTGAAGCAGACTGGCCGTCCCATTTCTCCACAGGCATTCGGGAATCTCATTGACACAGTCCCCAGGAGAGTTCAAGCCGTCGTACAGGCAAATGGTCTTCTAATAGGTGTCTAGATGCTTCTGATCACACAGAAAATTAATAATCTGCAACCATTCTAACTAATTACCACCTTGCCGAAGGTTTCAGAAAAGACAATGTGCGCAAGAACCATAACACAGCTCTCCCAAAATAAAATACTTAACCAGTCTCAATTCAGATTTCAAAAGGGCCACTCCACTGAACATGTAAATTACACTTGATGAATCAGTTTATCAAATATTTAAATAAAAATATTCACAATTGGCATTTTCTGAGACTATGAAAAGCATTAGATTGTGCTGTTCATAGTACATTCCTCGAGAAGTTAAAATGTTGTCGTATCAGAGATCTTATTGGTAAACGGTCGTCATTCTAACTAGAGGGATAAAAAGTGTTGCATTAAGTAAGCCAGAGAGTGAACGCCACGAAACATCATCTTCAGCAAAGGTGTACCACATTTATCGATATTGGTTGTCATGTTGTTTTCATTGTATAAATCCTTTAAGTAAAAATGAGAAATATTTTTTTTTTACTTACAATGGAGTCAAGCCTAATGGGGACACTTCATCACATGAAAATGTAAATAAGATTTGCTTGAAAATTAATTACTTTTTCTGTGCAAGTCGACTGTAATTGAAAGCAATTTAGTAATACAGTAGACCGACCACACCGTTAAGAATAATTCACAGGGATAATTCAATATATGAAACAAAATATGCTAAACTCTTAGGTGTTTTCGTTGATAAGAATCGCATCTGCAAGTCACAACTTGAGCTTTTAAACTTTCAAGTTATACAACACTTGAGTTACAGATAATATATTTTCCAAATAAAAATGTCATAAGTTGATTGATATTTCCTATTTTCACTTGCTAACGTCTTACGGCTTCGTATTTTGGGGTAACTCGTCACCAAGGAAAAGTGTTTGTTACACAGAAGCGTCTAGAAAGTATATATTTTCGTTTTATAACGTCTTATGGCTTCATATTTTTAGGTAACTCTTCAATAACGAAAAGTGTTTGTCATACAGAAGTGTTTAGAAAGTATAGTATAGGGTATCCCAGGAGAAATGATCTATCTTCAGGATGCGAGCTATGATTACTTGAACCTGAGATAACTCGCATTTTCATGGTACTCTTTAAAAAGGATGACTCGATGATGTCCTAGAGTCGACCTGCACATGTCTGCTTTCACGTCCTGCTGCTAAACTCTCTGCAAATGTGATATGTACCTGTAATCCTGCAGTTAAATAGTGTATCTATTGGCTAGAGTTGTTAATTGATAAAATAATCAGAAATATTAAATAAAAGATGGGCGAATAATTAATAGAACTCCTCTGTTCTAGCACTGAAAATTGATAACATTATCAGAAACATTAAATAAACAAATTATTAACAAAAGTGTTCAGTTCTCACGTCTGAAATTGTGTAGGCGACACCAGAAAATTCTGTTGAATTATGTATTTTGAAGAAAATAATCTCGAACAAACGAAAGATGGTCCTATGACTACCAATTACGATACAAACAAAAATAACCTTATATCTGTACTGTTTATTAAAATGCAATGAAGTTTGGTTAAGTGCAGAACAAGAATGATAGCAGAATCGACGAGCTAAATAGTTATCCAAGACGTGCAAAAATAAAGTCCATTTCATCATCACACTTCACGAAATATTTGTCAGTTCAGAATAATTCAGAGTTCAGCATGACTATTTATACACCAGCACACGAGTGATAACGAGCATGAACTTTTACGCTGTCTGTTCTTAAAAATGTAATTCATGTGGAAAAATTAAAGTTCAGGACTGAGCACATTCATACCTCACGAAATTTGAAGTCCCTTCAAAAGTTAACTGCCCAGAATCTACCACTTGTACGACTTAATATCACACTTTTGCTCAGGCAGGTCTGTCTTCTTCCGTAACTCGACGTAAAGTACCCTGAGTCGGTCACTTGAGCACACCAGTCAAATGTCTCTGTCTTCGTTTGACTCAGCATCGTTCTGCCTCCATCTAATTCGCATTGGCTGAAGGCCATCCCCACCAAAAGTACATTTTACTTATATCCCAAAGATTTCATATGACTCAAATTTACCACTTTCTGTATGAAACTAATACTCATATATTATAACAATAATTAATAAAAAGAACGTCATAAATATTCAGTCACTCTCAGACCACTTATGAGCCAGCATTCCTGGAGATGTGTGCCCATGTTAAATGACAAGAAGTGATGTTAGATTTGCCAACACTGCTACTTAACTCAGCATGATAGACGGCGTCTTTTGGCACTCTTCTCGATGGAGATGTCAGCTGACACAAGCGACTCACTACCTTTAACTACATTGATTTTCTAATACTGACTGTAATCATTATTTAAATAAAGTTACTGGCAAAATTAGTATAATTTTCATTAAATAACTACGCTAGTGTGACAAGACGTATGGTATTCATGCTGTATTCAGTTTTCCTACGTTACTGTAGAGGATATGATATTCTAACAAACACTAACATAATGAAAAAGATATAAAAACGTAATAAATCGACAAATAAAATAAATACAGAAGTGTAGCTCTTCGGAATGATTGCTAAAATGCGATGCTAACATCTGAGACGTCGTTTGATGAAATTACAGTAAGTGTTTAAAAATTTGTAATTCTAAAGTTCATTGTGGAAGTATTTAGTCACTGTAAATTATTAACTTTGTATTTTTTGATATTGAAACTATTGCTGCTTCACTGAATGTGCCTCACTTTCCTGAGATTGCCCATGTATTCATATTTTCTTTATTACAGAACTGTGATTTAATACTAAATTTCTTATAGTTTTAAGTAGCCATATTTCAGACTGCCTTATATACTGCAATTTCTGGTACATCTTCTGCACCCTAGTCAAGCGAACAATGGCCTTCCACATGCACCCTGCTATGGAATTTGCTCACATCCGGCCACAATCTGGAAACATCTTGCCTGGTCGGACGAGTCTCGTTTCAAATTGTATCGAGCGGATGGACGTGAACGGGCAAGGAGGTAACCTCATGAAGCCATGGATCCTGTGTGTCAGCAGGGGACAGTTCAAGCTGGTGGAAGCCCTGTAACGGTGTGGGTCATGTGCAGTTCGAGTGATATGGGAACCCTGATACTTCTAGAAACGACTCTGACAAGTGACATGTACGTAAGCATCCTGTCTGACCACCTGCATCCATTCATGTCCAATGTGCATTCCGACGAACTTTTGCAGCTCCAGTAGGACAATGCGACACCCCACACGTCCAGAATAGCTACAGAGTGGCTCCAGGAACACTCTTCTGAGTTTAAACACTTCCTCTATCCACCAAACTCCCCAGACATGAACATTATTGAGCATATCTGGGATGCCTTGCAACGTGCTGTTCAGAAGAGATCTCCACTCCCTCGTACTCTTGAGGATTTATGGACAGCCCTGCAGGATTCATGATGTCAGTTCCCTCCAGCACTACTTCAGACATTAGTCGAGTCCATGCCACGTCGTGTTGCGGCACTTCTGCGTTCACGCGGGGTCCCCTACACTATATTACGCAGGTTTACCATTTTCTTTGGATCTTCAGTACCTGAAAAAAAAAGAGTGCCCCTATTTCAAAAAGTAGTTACAAACAAACAAGCAAAGATATGGAGAAAATTCTTTTACTTGTGAACTGCAAATATTGTGCCGTTTTAAATTAGTTTTTTTTTTTAATTATGCCTGGTATGGCGCCCTCCATTGTTGACACATTGACTGAACCTCTTCTGAAAGTTGTGCGTAGTTCTTCATGTCATTTCTGGTGGAATGGCAGCCACTTCCTGGGTGATTGCCTTATTAAGTGCCTGCAGGTTTGTGGGGCGATATCTGTACACTTGAGCTTCTAAGTGTCACCAAATAAAATAATCAGAAGGAGATCAAGATAACCTTGGTGGCCCAGTGACGTCTCTACGTAAAGAGAGAAGATGTCCAGGAATCGAACTCTCTCCAAATTTCTCGAGAACGCCAAGAAATGTGGCTCCATTCTGCTGTAACCAGACTTGTTCCTCTGCATGACCCCTAATAAACAGGTTTAACTTAACTTGGAGCTTGGAGGGGTGTCTCTATCATGTGACAGTAGTGACCTGAGTTTATCATTACCATTACGCCAATTTTCTCCAAAAACGACGGACCCTGCACACCAAATTCAGCATGGCTCACCAAATTGCATCACAATAGCTAGAAGTGGACAATGGCGAACTTCCTGAGTGTTGTCTGGTGCCCAGTAGCGGAAAGTTTGTTTATTTACAGAAAAGTGGAAGGGACCTCATCAGAAGAAATCAAAACAACGCCAGGAGGAATGTCCTGAAGAACTTCCTCGCACACAGCTCTGCGTATTTCAAAATTTTTTCTTGCTTAATTCTTGAGTAACCATCAATTTGTATGGATGCATCTGAAGATCCATGAGCAGGATTTTTCCTACACTCCATTCAGGCAATCCAAGGGTAGTTGCATATTTAAGTGCTAGTGCTGAACACATTGAAGATTGTTGGAAGGATACTTTCACACGTCATATTTTCCGGCATTTTTACAATCCAAAAAATCGATAATCAGATTTTCTTCTCGTTGCAGAACCTGATACTGAGTCTGACACCCAAACATAGCTAGTTCTTCTATCGAGAACAGAAGCACGTCAGCCAAGTTTGCATGGAAAGCTCCCAGAGCAGTAATCAAAAAACCTCCATTACAAAAGTAGTCCTCCACAACACTGTATATCAGGGTGTACTGAAAGCTAATGCCTCCGAATTGCTTATGTAAAAACTCATAAACTTTTTTAGTAAAACAAACATTATTAACGTTTTACATCTTTATTCCTCATTTCGATTCCCGGCCGGGTTGGAGATTTTCTCTGCCTGGGGACTGGTGTTTGTGTTGTCTGCATCATCATAATCATCAACATCATCACCTGTGACAGTGGCTCGATTGGATTGTGAAAAAAACTGGACTGTGTAACAACTGGGACTTTGTACGGTCGCTGATGACCGCGATGTTGAGCGCCCCACAAACCAAACATCGTCATCATCATCATCGTCATCATTCGACATTTATACATATTTGCAGACTTCTGCCACTAGAGAACTCGGAATTGTGGCTCTATGTAACATAACTATGAGGGCGTGACAAAGAATACTGTAATCTAATTTCGAATTCGACGAGTTGGAAGCACACATGGAACATCTTCTCCTGTAGCATGGCAATGTCGTACCACATATGATTGCTGCGACATCTGTAAGAATCCTTGGGTTCATTGTCGTCGATCATCCTCCATACATTTGTTTCCAGATCTTCACTTTCGTAGCGTTCAAGCGGTAAAAGCAGAGGTGAGGTTGAGACTCCGTCAACAGAGTCAGATGTTCTACAGTGACGGTATCAGCGAACAGCTCTCGCTAGGAGAAATGTGTTCGTCGCCAGGGTGAGTTTGTTGAGAAATAAGTATGTCGGCATGAAGAACACAAATATAGAATGTGGATAATGTTTTTTTATTAAGATTTTTCACATAAAAAATCGGAGACGCAGACGTTCGGTTTCCAATGAATGGAAAGGTTGTCAGGGACTCGTATTTCTTAGCCAGTCATGAGATTATAATAATAGTTAGGAAATTTATCTTTTAGATAAATACACTTTTTTCAAATTGAGAGAAATAAAAACGTTGAGGATCGCCGATGACATTGTAATTCTGTCAGAGACAGCAAAGGACCCGGCAGAGCAGCTGAACGAAATGGACAGGGTCTTGAAAGAAGGATATAAGATGAACATCAGCAAAAGCAAAACGAGAATAATGGAATGTAGTCGAATTAAATCGGATGATTCTGAGGGAATTAGATTAGGAAATGAGACGTTTAAAGTAGTAAATGAGTATTGCTATTTGGGGAGCAAAGTAACTGATGATGGTCGAAGTAGAGAGGATATCAAATGTAGACTGACAATGGCAAGGAAAGCGTTTCTGAAGAAGAGAAATTTGTTAACATCGAGTATAGATTTAAGTGTCAGGAAGTCGTTGCTGAAAGTATTTGTATGGAGTGTAGCCTTGTATGGAAGTGAAACATGGACGACAAATAGTTTAGACAAGAAAAGAATAGAAGCTTTCGAAATGTAGTGCTACAGAAGAATGCTGAAGATTAGAAGGGTAGATCACATAACTAATGAGGAGGTATTGAATAGAATTGGAGAGATGAGACATTTGTGGCACAACTTGGCTAGAAGAAGGGATCGGTTGGTGGGGCATATTCTGAGGCATCAAGGGATCACCAATTTAGTATTTGAGGGCAGCGTGGAGGGTAAAAATCGCATAGGGAGACCAAGAGATGAATACACTAAACAGATTCAGAAGGGTGTAGGTTGCAGTTGGTACTGTGAGATGAAGCTTGCACAGGATAGAGTAGCACGTAGAGCTGCATCAAACCAGTCTCTGGACTGAAGACCACAACAACTGATATTAAGAAACTAAAAGTAGGGTGAATTAGAATGTCAGTGGTGTTTGTCGCAGGATTCTAATACGAGTTCCTTACAAGACATAGTATTTTGGAAAGTTCCCTCAGTTGAAACGTGTACACTACCTGTGGTAACACATTCTGAAGGATAAAACGAGTGCATGCACTAGTTATGCGGATTCTTCCATGGAAGATGGTCTGTTAGGAGGCCGTTATACTTCTGCACGTTCAGTATTCCGTCTATGAAAAATGGGCCTATTAGCTGGTGGTTCACCATCGCACAGCACACGTTTACTCTCCATGGACGGTGACACTCCACCTGAAGAAGCCAACGGGGATTGTCAACTGACCAACGGTGCAAGCTTAGGCTGTTTACCGGGCTATAATCGGTAAATGTTGCTTCATCACTAAAGAAGATACGTGATACATCTAGAATATCCTGCCTTAATGTCCACGTACGGACACGATTTTCATAATCGTTCCCATGCTGCTCTTGATGGAGAGAGATGTGATACGGATGGAACATATTTCGATGGAGAATGTGCAGGATACGTGCCTGACTCAGCTGCAACGTACATTGCTCTGTTAAAACAGAGCCTGGATTTAGAGCGTCTTTGTTCTTGATTCATGCTTACATCAGATCTGGGCACACCAAATTCCTTCACTTTCATGCTAACTCCATGTTGCACAATTTTGTCTGATAAATTTCACACTGCTTTCATATTGTGTTGTTTTCGAACTCATGGTATGCTGCTGTTATTCGCAAGAACGAAAAACTCACTAAATGCATGCATAACACACTAACAAAAGGAAACACGCTAATAAATCACGCCACATGCAGTCAGCAAGCAAGGAGAATAAAGAAATGGGACATATCTGGCGCACTTGGTATATTTCACACGCTATTTCCTCCTCCAGTCATCCGTGAAACTCTCGATAGGTGGTAATATTTCTGTTACCGTACTCTAGAGCCCTCTGGCGAGGCATTTGCAAACTTATTACAACGGTGGCTAGAACAGCCAGTGGCAGGAACAAAACGACTTTCTAAAACACGATCAAAACAATAATACTGCACGTCGATTAAGGAAACACCAAAGCATTATAGAGACATACACAGGCAGGAATTCGATAGCGAAGTTTTAGCAACTATGTTCATTCTCTTTTGATGTAAGCAGTGGAATGTGAAAATTGTTTGGAGGTTGGCAGGACACACTTAGGTTGAAACACCAGAGCCTTTGGGACGCCCTTAAGAGCTGTAGCCCGAGGACGGCACTCCCCCAAACATAGCGCTATTTGTATTTCAAGGCGCAGCGTATCAACAGTTCCAAAAACGTTGACCAGCATTATTAAATTTGTGTTGAGATATATGCGAAATCCGTTCTGATAACTTAAATTCTGTAACGTGTTAAGGGTAAACTTATCCAGTTAGAACTTACATGTCATAATATCTTGAACATGATAACTATAATGTATAACCGATGCCTCCACATGCATAGTCTGTCTTCTAGACGGTTGTGGCAGTTCTAAGAAGACCAAAACATAGTCTACCTCAGAGACACTAATGGTATTAACTGCCATACTCACCTCGCCAACCTGCAACACTGGTTGACAAGTCAAATGCTGAGCTCAGATTGCGTATCAGTTTTTATGTACAGGGTGTAATTGGTATAAGTGCAGGTATTACTATTGGAGACTGAAGACAGTGTACTGAACAACATTACGTCACTTACTTGCGTCATTTGCAGACTAATACCTATAGCCATTACAAGTTATACGTTTTTGCGTTGGTTAGTAACTCCAAGTGCATGTGGCAAATGCAGCCATTAATGTTTATTTTTCCGTGGCAGCAGGTCAGATATTGAGGTATGGATAATTGGAAACAGGCAGTCTACACCAGCAGTCATAGTCCACTTAGTGGTACAGTGCAACCATGCAGAGAAGAAACAACAAACAAACTAATGTGTGTACATATTAAGATACCACATATAAAAATATCTGAACTTGTTCCCGTTACCCCCTGTATAAATATATACACACCATCCTAACATAAAGGAAACTTGTTTGAAAATGATTTAAAGACCAATATTTCAGTTCACGTAACATGCGGCACCAACTGCTCTCTAAATGCTTTGACACAATCGTTATATGTACCCATCTCTAATAAAACTATGTACTAGATTAAATAGTACACTAAAATATATACAACGTCAACATACATGTTGTTGTCTTCAGTCCTGAGACTGGTTTGATGCAGCTCTCCATGCTACTCTATCCTGTGCAAGCTTCTTCATCTCCCAGTACTTACTGCAACCTACATCCTTCTGAATCTGCTTAGTGTATTCATCTCTTGGTCTCCCTCTACGATTTTTACCCTCCACGCTGCCCTCCAATGTTAAATTTGTGATCCCTTGATGCCTCAGAACATGTCCCACCAACCGATCCCTTCTTCTTGTCAAGTTGTGCCACAAACTCTACTTCTCCCCAATTCTGTTCAATACCTCCTCATTAGTTATGTGATCTAGCCATCTAATCTTCAACATTCTTCTGTAGCACCACATTTCTAAAGCTTCTATTCTCTTCTTGTCCAAACTATTTATCGTCCATGTTTCACTTCCATACATGGCTACACTCCATACAAATACTTTCAGCAACGACTTCCTGACACTTAAATCTATACTCGATGTTAACAAATTTCTCTTCTTCAGAAACGCTTTCCTTGCCATTGTCAGTCTACATTTTATATCCTCTCTACTTCGACCGTCATCAGTTATTTTGCTCCCCAAATAGCAAAACTCCTTTACTACTTTAAGTGTCTCATTTCCTAATCTAATTCCCTCAGCATCACCCAACTTAATTCGACTACATTCCATTATACTTGTTTTGCTTTTGTTGATGTTCATGTTATACCCTCCTTTCAAGACACTGTCCATTCCGTTCAACTGCTCTTCCAAGTCCTTTGCTATCTCTGACAGAATTACAAGGTCATCGGCGAACCTCAACGTTTTTATTTCTTCTCCATGGATTTTAATACCTACTCCGAATTTTTCTTTGGTTCAAATGGCTCTGAGCACTATGGGACTTAACATCTGTGGACATCAGTCCCCCCAAACTTAGAACTACTTAAACCTAACTAACCTAAGGACATCACACACATCCATGCCCGAGGCAGGATTCGAACCTGCGACCGTAGCAGAATTTTTCTTTTGTTTCCGTCACTGCTTGCTCAATATACAGATTGAATAACATCGCGGACAGGCTACAACCCTGTCTCACTCCCTTCCCAACTGCTGCTTCCCTTTCATGCCCCTCGACTCTTATAACTGCCATCTGGTTTCCGTACAAATTGTAAATAGTCTTTCGCTCCTTGTATTTTACCCCTGCCACCTTCAGAATTTGAAAGAGAGTATTCAAGTCAATATTGTCGAAAGCTTTCTCTAAGTCTACAAATGCTAGAAACGTAGGTTTGCTTTCCTTAATCTATTTTCTAAGATAAGTCGTAGGGTCAGTATTGCCTAACGTGTTCCAACATTTCTGCGGAATCCAAACTGATCTTCCCCGAGGTCGGCTTCTGCCAGTTTTTCCATCCGTCTGTAAAGAATTCGCGTTAGTATTTTGCAGCTGTGACTTATTAAACTGATTGTTCGGTAATTTTCACATCTGTCAACACCTGCTTTCTTTGGGATTGGAATTATTATATTCTTCTTGAAGTCTGAGGGTATTTCGCCTGTCTCATACATCTTGCTCATCAGATGGTAGAGTTTTGTCAGGACTGGCTCTCCCAAGGCCGTCAGTAGTTCTAATGGAATGTTGTCTACTCCCGGGGCCTTGTTTCGACTCAGGTCTTTCAGTGCTCTGTCAAACTCTTCACGCAGTATCTTATCTCCCATTTCGTCTTCATCTATATCCTCTTCCATTTCCATAATATTGTCCTCAAGCACATCGCCCTTGTATAAACCCTCTATATACTCCTTCCACCTTTCTACCTTCCCTTCTTTGCTTAGAACTGGGTTTCCATCTGAGTTCTTGATATTCATACAAGTGGTTCTCTTTTCTCCAAAGGTCTCTTTAATTTTCCTGTAGGCAGTATCTATCTTACCCCTAGTGAGATAAGCCTCTGCATCCTTACATTTGTCCTCTATCCATCCCTGCTTAGCCATTTTGCACTTCCTATCGATCTCATTTTTGAGACGTTTGTATTCCTTTTTGACTGCTTCATTTACTGCATTTTTTTAGTTTCTCCTTTCATCAGTTAAATTCAGCCGGCCGCGGTGGTCTCGCGGTTCTAGGCGCGCAGTCCGGAACCATGCGACTGCTACGGTCGCAGGTTCGAATCCTGCCTCGGGCATGGATGTGTGTGATGTCCTTAGGTTCATTAGGTTTAAGTAGTTCTAAGTTCTAGGGGACTGATGACCACAGCAGTTGAGTCCCATAGTGTTAAGAGCCATTTGAACCATTTTTTTTAATTAAATTCAATATTTCTCCTGTTACCCAAGGATTTCTAATAGCCCTTGTCTTTTTACCTACTTGATCCTCTGCTGCCTTCACTACTTCAACCCTCAGAGCTACCCATTCTTCTTCTACTGTATTTCTTTCCCCCATTCCCTTTAATTGTTCCCTTATGCTCTCCCTGAAACTCTGTACAACCTCTGGTTCTTTCAGTTTTTCCATGTCCCATCTCCTTAAATTCCCACCTTTTTGCAGTTTCTTCAGTTTTAATCTACAGATCATAACCAATAGATTGTGGTCAGAGTCCACATCTGCCCCTGGAAATGTCTTACAATTTAAAACCTGGTTCCTAAATCTCTGTCTTACCATTATATAATCTATCTGATACCATCTAGTATCTCCAAGATTCTTCCATGTATACAACCTTCTTTAATGATTCTTGAACCAAGTGTTAGCTATGATCAAGTTATGCTCTCTGCAAAATTCTGCCAGACGGTTTCCTCTTTCATTTCTCTCCCCCAATCCATATTCGCCCACTATGTTTCCTTCTCTCCCTTTTCCTACTCTCGTATTCCAGTCACCCATGACTATTAAATTTTCGTCTCCCTTCACTACCTGAATAATTTCTTTTATCTCATCATACATTTCATCAATTTCTTCATCATCTGCAGAGCCAGTTGGCATATAAACTTGAACTACCGTAATACCCTTGGGCTTCGTGTCTATCTTGGCCACAATAATGCGTTCACTATGCTGTTTGTATTAGCTTACCCGCACTCCTATTTTTTATTCATTATTAAACCTACTCCTGCATTACCCCTATTTGATTTTGTATTTATAACCCTGTATTCACCTGACCAAAAGTCTTGTTCCTCCTGCCACCGAACTTCACTAATTCCCACTATATCTAACTTTAACCTGTCCATTTCCCTTTTTAAATTTTCTAACCTACCTGCCCGATTAAGGGATCTGACATTCCACGCTCCGATCCGTAGAACGCCAGTTTTCTTTCTCCTGATAACGACGTCCTCTTGAGTAGTCCCCGCCCGGAGATCCGAATGCCTCCGGAATACTTTACCCAAGAAGACGCCATCATCATTTAACCATACAGTAAAGCTGCATGCCCTCGGGAAAAATTACGGCTGTAGTTTCCCCTTGCATTCAGCCGTTCGCAGTGCCAGCACAGCAAGGCCGTTTTCGTTAATGTTACAAGGCCAGATCAGTCAATCATCCAGACTGTTGCCCCTGCAACTTCTGAAAAGTCTGCTGCCCCTCTTCAGGAACCACACATTTGTCTGGCCTCTCAACAGATACCCCTCCATTGTGGTTGCACCTACGGTACGGCCATCTATATCGCTGAGGCACGCAAGCCTCCCCACCAACGGCAAGGTCCATGGTTCATGGAGGTAGGGTCAACATACATAACCAATTAAATAAAAGTCCTAATGGTCAGTTGCCGAGAACCAGAGCAGAACAAATCCTGTTAGTCTTACACAGTTAAAACGTCATTCAAGTTGTACTAGACAGAAATGCAATGGGTCAAATGGCTCTAAGCACTATGGGACATAACATCTGAGGTCATCAGTCCACTAGACTTGGAACTACTTAAACCTGACTAACCTAAGGACATCACACACATCCATGCCCGACGCATGATTCGAACCTGCGACTGAAGCGCCAAGAACCGCTCGGCCACAGCAGCCGGCAGAAATGCAACGATCAAAACAGGAACGAACACAATATTCTATTCTAGGACACAACCTACTAACGTATGTATCAGTAAGGAACAAGGGTGGAAACTGCAGCTGACAAACTCAACGTTATGACCAGTCCAAAATATCTGCAAGACAACGTCGTTCAAACACCGGCGTGCAAACATTCCGTCAACACACTCCTCTGTCCACCAAAGTAAAAAGAAACCATCTTAAGTGGCCTTAACCGAGATTTAGTGTCCGCAGAGCCGATAACTCGCAAGAAGTTCACATCGGCCTCTACTAGCGGCTAGTCCTTTCAACTTGCTGCCACTTCAGCCAGCCAGTAGTGGTCACTTTCAAACGCAGCATTTCTGAAAGTGACCGACGTAGCTCACGCCAATGCGGCGTCCTCCATACACAGCCCTGCTGGAGAGAGAGTGAGAGAGAGAGAGCGATGGACAGAGAGGGGGGAGCTGCTGCTGTATAGTTTCGTCTGAACAGGCCTCCGAAGACCCAACGCCACCGACCGACCATCGTGTCATCCCCATCTGTATGTCTGTGACAAGACAGTTACCTGTCTTCTCTCTCCGCACTGTTGCTTCTTTGTTGGGCCTCCGCTGACTACTCACTCTATCACGGTGTGCACTCTTCATTTAGCCGAGGATGAGAGAGCCTCCTCGGCCATTCCGGAGGTAGCAGCAAGACTTCCCTGGGATCGACAGCAGTAACTCTCAATTAGGGCTTCTGCGATGATAATGGTCCTGCTGCCGTAGAAGAATATTGTCTGTACTATCCGACACGTCAAATTTACCAGAGTTTTCGGCACTTTGTATGAAACAGGTGGTATTCTTCCTCGTTCCACATTTTCCTGAAGGTGTAGTTGAACAATCTGTGCATTTTGTTGAAACGCTGCAGCGTAGTCGTGCTACCCGTGCAGGTCAATTTTCTGTGCGTATCGCTCTCTCACAAACACGAGTTTAGTGAAAATTGCATGCCGAATACTCGTACCCACTTCACATATGGCGACTCCATAGTCCTCACATTGGCGAAAATTCCAAGGGACTTGAATTTTTTCACTGGCTGAATGACAGTCGTCATTTGCTTCCATTAATAATATTCACTGGCGAAGCCACGTTTAAACGTAATGGAGTCAACAAAACATCATCGATGGCCGCAGGAAAATCCACACGCTGTAGTGGAAACCAATTTCCTAGTTAGTTTTATGATTAATGTTTAGGGCAGCATGATTGGTATGTTGTTACAGACGCATTCTATTTTGAAGGGTGAATAACGAGACAGAATAACTTGCATTTTTTGGAAAATTCATTTGTTTCCGACACCTTGAGGACATTCTTTTAGCCAACGGACTACAATGTACTTCCAGAGTGATGGAGCCCCTGCACACTTCATCAGAATTGTGAGGGGACATCTCAATCGCACTTACCCTAAACGTTGAGTTGGTCGTGATAGTTCAATTAACTTGCCACCAACATCGCCAGACCTTACGCCATTAAATTTTTGTTTGTGTGGTTAGATGAAGTTTGAGGTGTACAAACGAACGGTGAACACGCGAGATGAACAGCTTTGTCGCGTCACGGGCGCTGCTGCCTTCATTTGGCAACGCGCAGAGGCACTCACACAAGTAACACTTACTTCCTCCAAGAGTGCACAAATGCGTTGTAGTTGACGGTGGAATATTCGAACACGTGTTGTGAACTGTACAATAGCTGTTATACGTCACGCACGACAATGCTTGGAGGTGAATGTGTTAAAAGTACGTTTTTTCAACTGATATCTTGTAAAACGCATGTTGTAGTGCAAACAAACTTTCGTGCATACGTATATGTGTAAACCTTACAATGTACTGAATAATACAGGTAGTAAATAATAATGTAGATGACATGTTTTATATCTCGGAAACCATTCGGAGCGGGGCATACGTGGACATGAAGTTTCTTGCTTCAAATGATCATTCGTGTAATATCGCTGAATATTGACCGATGCTCCTGGGACAGCCTGTTTATGGAGTCCACTCTCTAACAGTGTGTGTGAGAGAGGAGACAGAGAGAGAAGAGAGAGGGAAAGAGTGAGAGGGAGAGGGAGCGACCACAGTTAGGTATAAGTCATTCTACATATAAAACAAAAACAGCGTCTTGAAGTCAATTCAGTGGTTAGCAAGTTGCCATATTTTTTCACTGAAAATCTGTAATACATTTGTAGAACTTTTCTGTTTCTGGTTCAGCCATGTGAGATGATTTAGACTATGAACAGTACAAAAGAGAAGTGTACATTGCTTTATAGAACATATGTATGGTATTTAACAGACTTTATGACCACAAACTACGAGTGCACCCAACCCTGGAGCGAATGGCCAATTACAGGTCCTGCACTGTAATGGACTATGGATTTTCGTGAATTGGATGCAATGGTGGAAGAGGATGTTATCCAATTACATCAAGTGCAGGCTACAGAAGCACAGAATAAAGGAGCACATTAATAACTTCCATTACCACAATATATTGTTGAGGTATCGGCCACATTTATCTCTGCAGACAGGAAGGCCTATGATACGAACAATAAGAGGCAAGAGGTAGTAATAATTCCCCACCCTTGTAAGGTTCGAGTGTTTGTAGGGCAGGTCGCGCGTATAAAGAAAGAACTAGAACACAAAGACGAAATGCAAGGGGTGATAAGAATCTGGAAAGACATTCCCTTCGGGGCGAAGAGACAGCCATTCGGGCATGAAAAGTGCCGTGTTCACAGTGCACCAAATTTCAACAACGATGTTATAACTGGCTAGAAAATATGATGGGCGCTAGAAGTAATGAACTAAGAGATCAGTGAAGGAGCAATATATTTTTAGTACGCAAACCAGTGAGCGTCAAATTGGAAAAACAGTCAGCTTCATAAAGACTTCTACATCGAAAGAGTAATATTTCGTGACAGGAATTTTTCGTCCATCTCACGGCTCTCCTCAACGATTACCTGCAGCTCCTAATGGGGACACTTTATCATGAAGTAGAGATCAAACTGTCTGGGACGAAACTGAGGAAGCCGTTCACGAAAATGGTATCAAACGCACATAACCCCTTATTTACAGTAACTGCAGAGGTGGCTACTGAGCGTGCAGACAAGCGTGTACAGTTCACTTTGTTGTAAGTATGGTGTACGTACGCTCACTGAAATATCGAGCCTAACGCTATAGGTTGATATAAACAAATAATATATCGCTCAACTTCAGCTGGGCCTGTTTTTCACCTATTTGTTCAGTCTCAAAGCAGGGACTACTGTCTGAAACCATTTATATTTAAATGAACTTATTGGTTCGTCTCGCATGAGCAAATTTCTTCTAAGAAAATGCAAATATCGAATTGGTGGCAAAATGTAGGAATGGAAAGATTAACTTAGCTCACCAGTTAACACCGTTTTGCCGGGGAATGTGTGCAACACAATGTTACACACGCACACACAGACACAAGATCTATGAAAATTGTTCAAGAGTTGTTTTTATTCACACCGAGGTGACGAAAGTAATGGGATACCTCCTAATATTGTGTCACACCTTTTTCCCGACTTCCCGACATGGTTCAGTAACCCGACGTGGCATGGACTCATCAAGCCCATAGAGTTCCTCTGCATAAACAATGTGCCGTCGTGCCTCTAGAGGCGTACATAACTGCGAAAGTATTGCCGGTGCAGGATTTTGTGCATGAACTGAGCTCTCGATTGTGTCCCATAAATAATTGATGGGATTCATGTCATTCGATCTGAATCGCCAAATTATTCACTCGAATTTTCCATAAAGTTCTTCAAACCAATTGCGAGCAATTGTGTCCAGTTGAAATGTTGCATTGTCATCCATAAAAATTTCATCGTTGTTAGGGAACATGTAGTCCATGAATGGTTGCAAATGGTCTGCAAGTAGCGGATGGACCAGGGGAACCAGTCCATTCTGCGTAAACACGGCCCACATCGTCATGGAGACACCACCAGCTTGCTTAGTGCCTTGTTCACAATTTGGGTCCATGTCTTTGTGGGGTCTGCGCCACACACGTACCCCAGCATCAGTTCGTATCAACTGAAATCGAAGCTCTTCTGATCAGACCACAGTTTCCCATTCATGTAAGGTCAAATCGATATGGTCACGAGTCCAGAGTCCAGGAGAGGTGCTGCAGGCGATGACGGCTGTTAGCTAAGGCTCTCGCGTCGGATGTCTTCTGTAATAGCTCATTAATGTCAAATTTCGCTGCGTTGTTCTAACGAGTATGTTCACTGTAGGTACCACATTGATTTCTGCGATTATTTTACGCGGTGTTGTTGGTCTATTAGCATTGACAACTCTACAAAACGCCACAGCTCCTGGTCGTTAAGTGAAGGCAGTCAGCCACCGTGCCACTCGTGGTGAGAGATAAAGCCTCGGCACACTCTTGACACTATGGATAGCGGAACATTGAATTCTCTAATGATCCCCTAAATGGAATCTCCCATGCGTTTAGCTCCAACTACTATTCGTCGTTCAAAGTCTGTTGATTCCCGTCATGCGGCCATGATCTCATCAGAAACCTTTTCATACGAATCACTTGTATGCAAATGACAGCTGCGCCAATGCACTGCCCTTTTATACTTTGTGCACGTGATACTACCGCCACCTGTATATGAGCATATCGTTATCCCATGACTTCGTCACCTCTGTGTGTGTACAGTGTTTAACAGAATATCTGATCACAAACTACAAATGCACCCAAACCTTTAGTGCATAGCTAATGACAAGTATTGTATTGTAGTGCAGTATGGATTTCAGTGATTTGGATGCAGTGATGGAAGAGGTTTTTGCTCAGTTACGCCAACCGCGGGCGAGAGATGTAAAGAATGAAGACGCAGGTTAGTAACATCTATTATTACAATATTACTGTAAAGAGGCTGGACACCTATATCTTTGCAGACAGGCAGGCCTATGATACGAACAATGAGCAGTAACATTTTGCCACCCACGTAAAGTTCGGGTCATTGTAGAGTAGGTCGAGCATATACGGAAGGAACGTCAGTCGCAATGAAATACAGCATGCTGCGGAACTCCCAGGAAAATCTCAATTTCTATTCGGGAAACGACTCCGGTAGATCTGCATCAGAAGCCATCTCACGATATGCGACTGATGCAGTATTATATACTGAAATTTGTACGGATTTAAAGAATTGAATTATTATTGGTGGGCATCGCATGCCTAATTCAGTTCTTTGTGCACGGTTTACGTCTAAGAATTACGTCCGAATGCACCAGTCTCGATTAAGACTTAACTACGGTAAAGCCGGCATTTAACCCTGTTCAATTCAAAATTCTGAAGCACCGATCTCTAACAGAGTTAAGCGAGGGAGTTGACTGCCGATAAATTTACCATAGCTCACGCCTAGCTTTGTTGAGATGACCAGGTTTTTGTAAAAGTACGGTACCAAAATGGTTGCGCTCCCCAATGTACTGACTGTGAGACGGACTCGAGACATCATCTACCTCACCTTATACTTGAGATGAAACAAGAAAATTTATTAATTTGTGAAACAAACTTACAAGGAGCAGAATTAAATTTTGTCTCCACATGTGACCACATTGCCTGTTTTCCTCTAACAAGACAATCATACTACAATCGTAATTTTGTAATTTTTCAAAAAATGGTTCAAATGGCTCTAAGCACTATGGGATTTATCATCGGAGGTCATCAATCCCCTAGACGTAGAACTACTTAAACCTAACTAACTTTGAAACGTCCCCTTTGGAAAATTACAAATTACTGTGCTGGTAGACTTCTGCGTTATTTGATACAAACAGCCGAGCAAAACTGAACGCACTCAGGCATTTCTCTCTTTACTTATGCTGATCATCACTAAGCTGACACACAGTATTTTTAGCGCAACGCAATCTGACTTTCAATAATCCCCACAAAAGAATGGCCCTGACTAACAATACTATACCTTTCATGAATCACTTACCTGACAAAAATCTTCGTTACTCCAGCTACTGGAATACAGCGAGCGCCACTACTGCCAGCTAAATAAAAGACTCTAACTAATGAAGTCACTAACTACTGATAGGCATACTTAGCCAATGAAAGATTTTGATAAAGAACAAACAATGTATTTACCTTAATAGTGTTCAAAAGTCATTATATATATATTGTTGTTGTGGTCTTCAGTCCAGAGACTGGTTTGATGCAGCTCTCCATGCTACTCTATCCTGTGCAAGCTTCTTCATCTCCCAGTACCTACTGCAACCTACATCCTTCTGAATCTGCTTAGTGTATTCATCTCTTGGTCTCCCTCTACGATTTTTACCCTCCACGCTGCCCTCAAATACTAAATTGGTGATACCTTGATGTCTCAGAATATGTCCTACCAATCGATCCCTTCTTCTAGTCAAGTTGTGCCACAAACTACTCTTCTCCCCAATCATATTGAACACCTCCTCATTAGTTGTGTGATCTACCCATCTAATCTTCAGCGTTCTTCTGTAGCACCACATTTCGAAAGCTTCTATTCTCTTCTTATCCACAATATTTATCGTCCATGTTTCACTTCCATACATGGCTACGCTCCATACAAATACTTTCAGAAACGACTTCCTGACACTTAAATCTATACTCGATGTTAACAAATTTCTCTTCTTCACAAACGCTTTCCTTGCCATTGCCAGTCTACATTTGATATTCTCTCTACTTCGACCATCAT
Organism: Schistocerca nitens; assembly: GCF_023898315.1. Taxonomy (NCBI): domain Eukaryota; kingdom Metazoa; phylum Arthropoda; class Insecta; order Orthoptera; family Acrididae; genus Schistocerca; species Schistocerca nitens. Next base: position 312,447,356 of record NC_064621.1, on the reverse strand, counting down.
CAGTTATTTTGCTCCCCAATTACAAAACTCCTTTACTACTTTAAGTGCCTCATTTCCTAATCTAATTCCCTCAGCATCACCCGACTTAATTCGACTACATTCCATTATCCTCGTTTTGCTTTTGTTGATGTTCATCTTATACCCTCCTTTCAAGACACTGTCCATTCCGTTCAACTGCTCTTCCAAGTCCTTTGCCTTCTCTGACAGAATTAGAATTACAATGTCATCGGCGAACCTCAAAGTTTTTATTTCTTCTCCGTGGATTTTAACACCTACTCCCAATTTTTCTTTTGTTTCCTTCACTGCTTGCTCAATATACAGATTGAATAACGTCGGGGATAGGCTACAACCCTGTCTCACTCCATTCCCAACCACTGCTTCTCTTTCATGCCCCTCGACTCTTATAGCTGCCATCTGGTTTCTGTACAAATTGTAAATAGCCTTTCGCTCCCTGTATTTTACCCCTTTCATCAATTAAATTCAATACTTCTTCTGTTAGCCAAGGATTACTACTAGGCCTCGTCTTTTTACCTACAAGGTCCTCTGCTGCCTTCACTACTTCATCTCTCAAACCTCTCATTCTTCTTCTACTGTGTTTCTTTCCCCCATTCCTGTCAATTGTTCCCTTATGCTCTCCCTGAAACTCTGTACGACCTCTGGTTTAGTCAGTTTATCCAGGTCCCATCTCCTTAAATTCCCAACTTTTTGCAGTTTCTTCACTTTCAATCTACAGTTCATAACCAATAGATTGTGGTCAGAGTTCACATCTGCCCGTGGAAATGTCTTACAATTTAAAACCTGGTTCCTAAATCTCTGTCTTACCATTATGTAATCCATCTGAAACCTGTGAGTATCTCCAGGCTTCTTCCATGTATACAACCTTCTTTTATGATTCTTGAACCAATTGTTAACTATGATCAAGTTGTGCGCTGTGCAAAATTCTATCAGGCGGCTATCTCTTTCATTTCTTAGCCACAGTTCATATTCACCTACTACGTTTCCTTCTCTCCCTTTTCCTACTACCGAATTCCAGTCACCCATGACTATTAAATTTTCGTCTCCCTTCACTATCTGAATAATTTCTTTTATTTCATCATACATTTCTTCACTTTCTTCGTCATGTGCATAGCTAGTTGGCATATAAACTTGTACTACTGTAGTTGGCGTGGGCTTCGTGTCTATCGTGGCCACAATAATGCGTTCACTATGCTGTTTGTACTAACTTACCCACACTCCTATTTTTTATGCATTATTAAACTTACTCCTGCATTACCCCTATTTGATTTTGTATTTATAACCCTGTATTCACTTGACCGAAAGTCTTGTTCCTCCTGCCAGCGAACTTCACTAATTCCTACTATATCTAACTTTAACATATCCATTTTCCTTTTTCGCAAATTTTCTAACCTACCTCCCCGATTAAGGGATCTAACATTCCACGCTCCGATCCGTAGAACGCCAGTTTTCTTTCTCCTGATGACGTCCTCTTGAGTAGTCCCCGCCCGGAGATCCGAATGGGGGACTATTTTACCTCCGGAATACTTTACCCAAGAAGACGCTATCGTCATTTAACCATACAGTAAAGCTGCATGCCCTCGGGATAAAATACGGCCGTAGTTTCCCCTTGCTTTCAGCCGTTCACAGTACCATCACAGCAAGGCCGTTTTGGTTAGTGTTACAAGGCCAGATCAGTCAATCATGCAGACTGCTGCCGCTGCAACTACTGAAAAGGCTGCTGCCCCTCTTCAGGAACCACACATTTGTCTGGCCCCTCAACAGATACCCCTCTGTTGTGGTTGCACCTACGATACGGCTATCTGTATCGCTGAGGCACACAAGCCTCCCCACCAACGGCAAGGTCCATGGTTCTTGGGGGAATATATATATGTTCATGACATACAGTCTTACAAATTTCCTTTTTCTGGCGGACACACGTCCAGATCGTCCGCATCTGGCATCTCTCTCTCTCTCCGCATCAACCACTGCCGGCCGCTCACCTCCAACTGCCCAACGCTACACTAGCGAATATTCCAACAATGCCAGCCAGCCACAGACTGCATACACTACAGTCAGTGATTTTCATACAGAGCGCTACGCGGCGTTACCAACATAAAAACCTAAACAGCCCACTTACACAGCCCCCATGCTCCCCACAAAAAAATTTTACAAATTGTTTTGGGCAGCGCCCAATACCGATTTGAAATTTTTTTTCATAATTACAATAACAAAGATTTCAAATGCACACACTTATTTATATAATGTTAGTCAAAAACTAAAATTTTCTCACAGTCCATAAAGACAGTCCTGATCATTCATCACAGTAGTAATTGCAGGTTTTTTTTCTTCTCAAAGTCTGACCAGTAAAAGAAAATGCACACGGAAGTAGTGGATTTCCATGCAGTGCTGAAGAAGTATTGTTGTTCTTCCAACGGAAAGACAGTGCTGACTCTTGACATGCAGACAGGTAACGGGCCACAACAGACCAAACCCACAGCAGAGTCAGTCGAAGTTTCGAAGAATATTGGTAGTTAGGTCATCACAGAGCAAGCCCGTAGTATTTCTTGTGGAGATAATGGTATTGGTGGGCCACCCCAGGTGCAGACCCACTGTAGTCCTTGTAAAGATGGCTAGCAGCCATCTGTTGCGACTGTGCGGGTGCACAATCACCATACTTGTAGCATGAAATACAACAAGATAGAAAATAATAATTGTAGTTTTTTCTTAAACTATGCAATCTTGATCAACAATGTTTTAAATAGATAGGAAACTAATAATTTTTGTTTGCAACTAAAACCAAATGTTTGTACTCAGTACATAGTTAAAAATAAGCAGACGTGTCTTTTTCATAAAAATTAAAGTTATAAGTGTTAATTAGTGTATATTTGATGAATTTTACATGTCGATGACGTAGTTATTCGAAGTGAACGAAAAACCCGAAAACAACAATGGCCGAAACGAGTCTCTACTTTTCTTAGTTTATAATACAGCCGTGAATTCTTTAATTTTCAAGAACTGGTACACCGACCAATTCGACCAAGTATACACCAAAAATGGCTCTGAGCACTATGGGACTCAACTGCTGAGGTCATTAGTCCCCTAGAACTTAGAACTAGTTAAACCTAACTAACCTAAGGACATCACAATCATCCATGCCCGAGGCAGGATTCGAACCTGCGACCGTAGCGGTCTTGCGGTTCCAGACTGCAGCGCCTTTAACCGCACGGCCACAAGTATTCACCCTCGTACTTCCCAAAATTCGGTCTTCTCCTTTTGTTTTCCACTTCGCATGACATAAACTAATGAACTTTTTGCAGCGAAGTATAAACACTTGGTTTTGTTGACGGAAGTAAGAGTATATGACGATGAGGTCACTCGCCAGCGATTGTCTACAAGACCTATTATGTAGGCGGCCACGTGCAATTCATATCTCTATAAACATCTTTGCATCTTTAGATCGCCTTCCATTGCAATGCACGGAGTTAACCGTGGTGGAATGAAAGGTTGGCTGATGACGCTTTTCTAACCGGTTACTAACGTTGGTGCACCGCAGAGGCATTTCAAACAGGTTTTACTTATAACTGTGATCCCGGTACCTTGGTTATCTTGCTTTTTCTTTTTACCAAGAATGGTTAACTCGGCCATTAGTCTCGGTCGCGTTGCTTTGTGTAAGGCAAGCACAGGAAAACTTTTTACGAACACAGCTACTGATTTGAGCCAAATGAAGTAAATGAAACTGAACCACAACACGTAAATGTGCTTAACGCTAAATTCGAGTTTTCCTCCGCCGTAGCATTCGTTCTCTTTTCAAGATCGATGTGTTCGAACGTCGACTAGACAGATTGACAACCGATTCCGATCCAGCGCATCCAAATATACTGCTGCCGCGTTCTCGCCGACCAATCACCGAGTCGTAAACAAAGTGTGGGTGCCAAGGCTTTCAGTATCGGGAGACAAAAGAGAAAGAGAAAAGTGGTGCTGTCGGCTGCAGGCGAAAGAGAGGAGTAACTCTGGGGTGGAGTGGGAGGAAGAACGTCACCACCACCACACCACCTCAACAGCGCACACACATACACACACACACACACACACACACACCAGCGGTTCCGTCGTCTGAAGTGGAACTGCAGAGGAATGTAATACACATGAAATGAATTCTAAGCGGGTGTTCCGTAAGCTATGCGCGAAGACATATTGGAATTCGAAGGTAGGGCTGGCGGCAGCCGGGCTGGAATCCGAGCAATAAGACCGCACGCGGCACTTGGCCCGGCCTCAGCCGAGGAGAGAGCGCCGTCTTCACTTGGCACAGTCCGCTCGCCGACGCTGACCTCCCGGGCTGCGCTTCGCCAGCTGAACAATAGACAGCTGTCACGAGTAGCACTCTGTCTGTCGTCCACGAGCACACTGCAGAGGAATCGGAGAGACGAATACTAGACGGAAGACTGGCAGCGACACGCGACACTGTGTGATGATACAGTGATCGGTGGACTGTACCGTCAATCATTCTCCCCCTCTCGAAGCATGGACTGTAAAACTGGAAAGCTTCGAATTTTTTTATTGTGATACAGAGGGGTCCAAACAAATGTATCCACTGTTTAAAAGTCCATAACTGGGAAACCAATTGACGGAGTTGTCTCATGTTTGGTGAAAGTGTAGCTAGTCCAACTTAAAGATATCACTGTAGGTGTTCGAAATGGTCACCATTAACATCCACACACAAACGATGGCGCCGACCTGCAGCACGAACTACTGACTGCAACATGTACAGGAATGTACGATGTATTCTCGAAGTTCATCCAATGTTCGTGGCTTTTGTCGATAAACGACGTCCTTTAGTGTTCCCCACAGGTAAAAGTCCAGAGGAGTTAGGTCTGGGGAACGTGGTGGACACTCCACAGCACCTTTACGGCCTATCCATTTCCACAGGCACAGTTTCCGGTGAGGTGTACCTTCAGAACCTTCAGACATCCATTTTACCTGTCATCCGAGACTTGTATGGAGATGGAAGAGTTAACTTTCAACAAGATGGTGCCCCAGCCCACTACCAAAATCGTGTTACGGCGTATCTCGACGAAAATCTACCAGGAAGATGGATAAGCGGTAGAGGTGCTGTGGAGTATCCACCACGTTCCCTCCTCTGGACTTTTACCTTTGGGGGAACACTAAAGGACGTCGTTTATCGAGAAAAGCCACGAACATTGGACGAACTTCGAGAATCCATCGTACATTTATGTGCAAATATCCAACTGAACATATGGCAGTCGGTATTTCGTGCTGCAGTTCGGCGGCATCGTTTGTGTGTGGATGTTAGTAGTGACCACCTATAGTGATATCTTTAAGTTGGACTTTGAGCTACACTTTCACCAAAAATGAGACAACTCCGTCGATTAGTTTGTAAGTTATGGACTTTTTTGGACCCCTCTGTATTATACAGGGTGTATCAAAAAGAATCAGCCGATTTAATAAAAAAAAATCATAACTGTTATGTTATTTGGGATATGTGCGTGAACAAGGCACTGTTGGAAAGAGCAAACTCTTGAGTTTTGCACGGTTCGCGCTAGGTAACTGCAGTCCACGACCACTTCGGTTCTATTAAAAATGGTGTGGAGACAACAGAAAGCGTTTTGCAGTCAACGTTTTGCGCCGTGTTGGTCAGCATGAACTGTTCAGCGTGACTTTCGTACAAGGTATGGTGGGTATCCTCCTAGAGCACAGAGCGTTAGACAATGGCATGAACAATTCCCAGAAACAGGTTGTTTGCGTAAAGGCTAATCGCTAGGCCGGCCCCGGGAGTCTCACTCAGACGTCGAACGCATTCGCCGTAGTTTCACAAGGAGTCCGCAGACATCCGTTAGCAGTGTAGCTCGACAGCTCAGCATGCCACCGATATCCGTCTGGCGTTTGTTACGGCTACGTTTGCACTTGAAACCGTACAGAATTCAGGTACTGAAGCTCTTCGTGAAAGTGACAAACAACAACGTGTGGAGTTGTGTAATTTTGTGATTGGCAAGATGGAGGATGACAGTTATCTTCCACGTTTAGTGTTCAGTGACAAGGCAATAAATAGTCCATTTAAATGGAAAGGTGAACCGGCGTAATGCGAGAAGATGGTGTTCGGAACAACCACAGTGCTCGGAACAACCACATGAAGTTGAACAACATGAGAGGGACTCTCCAAAATTTGATGTGTTTTGTGCAGTTTCGCAGGAAAAGATGTACGGTCCATTTTTCTTTGCCGAGAACACTGTTACAGGAAACACATATCTCGATATGCTTGAGAACTTCCTTTCCCCACAGTTGGAGACTGGTTCGAAAGACTTCATTTACCAACAGGTTGGGGCACCGCTCCACTGGCATCTGGGAATGTGGGGATTTTTAAATCAAAGGATTTCTGAACGATTGATCGGTCGCAATGGACCAAATGAAAAAATGGAAATGAAGGTACGGCATTGTGGGCCGGGAGTTCCCCATTTGGGTAAGTTCGACCGCCCAGGGCAAGGACTTATTGCATTCGACGCCACATTGCGTGTAGGAGATGTGGATGAAATGATTATAAGGACAACACAACACCCTGTCCCTGAGCGGAGAAAATCTCCTGCCCCAACCTGGAATCGAATCCGGGCCATTTGGCGTGGCATTCCGCCGCGCTGACCACTCAGCTAACGGCCTAACTGGCCTGCAAGGTCTCCGGACCCGACTGTACGTGATTATTTCTTGCGGGGGTTTATAAAAGACTCTGTTTATGTGTCTTACTTACCAAAAACAATGAATGACCAGAGACGTTGCATAACAGCAGCTGTGGAAGCTGTAACTCAAGGCATGCCCGCTGTAGTGTGGGAACAATTTGAATACCGCATTGACGTATGCCGTGCATCTCAAGGGGACACATTGAACACTTATGAAAACGTGTCAAAAAAAAAAAAAACTTATTGAGTGTCCCATTCACCAAAAAACAAAATTCATTGTACATGTTTATTAGTTTCGGAAACATGGACGTGCCATATAGAATGATTCTTTTTGATACACCTTTTACTGTAAGAAATGTACGTTTTTTCTTCTGTTTCATGGGGTCTCGACTTCCTTTGCAGGTTATGCGGTTCTTTAGTGGACACAGGAGCAAGGAACAGATGCTATTCATGAATAGACAATTCGATATTAATTTAATCTACATACAATTTCAGCTAATAAAATAATACATAGTTCTGTTGTTGGAGATGCTGCGTCAGTTGTTAACAGCAGATCTGAATGTAGAAATATATACAGGTATAAAAGATGTATAACTTTGTCACCCTTCAATACAATGTCTATTCGGAATATGTCGAGCCCTGGTTACTATGAAAGTCCATAAGTGTTAATCAACTGCCAAACACACACAATGCGCTTAGTGAATGTCAGGCCATAAGTACAACCGCCGCTGGAGCTCCAGAAACGGGTTGCTTCCACCTCACTGCCAGCGGCGTAATCGTTCGTGGCAGCGCCCTCATGTAGAGGTGGCGGCTGTAGGAAAAGCAGGGTCGAAACTGGCGGTGCGCGTATTTGAAAGTGCGGCCGATCCAATAGCGGCCGACACGACACATGGTACGAGCGTGGGCCGTGGAAGTAGCGGAAGCACCAGTCTTCCATCGTCACGCTGCCATCCTTGTTAGTCTACATTGGCGTAAAAGCGACAGCCGTTGTCAAAGAAGACCTCCCACAGCAACTCGTCCGACTCTTCATTAATAATGAAGACAAATGAAATCTCTAATTTTGAACTTTAGCTAGTAAAATATGTATTCAGTTGTAGATAGACATATAGATATTCGGCGATCACAGGCCCTGCAGACCACGCGCTGCTTTCACAAACTGCCTCCATTCCTTCCTGTTTTGTGCTCGGTTCCTCCAGTTGTCTTCAATTCCCAGGGCTGCTAGGTCCTTCGCCAGGTCGTCCATCCAGCGCTGCCTTGGTCGTTCAATGGGGCTTTTGGTGTTTGGTTTCCCCGCTAGTGCCATATTCGCCGCCGGCCGGAGTGGCCGAGCGGTTCTAGGTGCGTCAGTCTGGAACCGCGCCACCGCTGCGGTCGCAGGTTCGAATCCTGCCTCGGGCATGGATGTGTGTGATGTCCTTAGGTTAGTTAGGTTTAAGTAGTTCTTAAGTTCTAGGGGACTGATGACCTGAGAAGTTAAGTCCCATAGTGCTCAGAGCCATTTGAACCATTTGAACCATCTTCGCCTGTCTTCCATCAGGCATACGGGCTACACGGCCCACCCATTGTATTCGTTTGCTCTTTATCTTCTGTAGGATAGTTGGTTGACGCATCAGAAGGTAGATTCCTCGTTTTCCCTCCTCCTCCATTATCCGTTATCTAAAACTGGTCCCCATATCTTCCTCATTACTCTTCTTTCAAACATTAATAGTTTTTCTCTTTCTCGCTTAGTCATGCTCCATGTTTCTGAACCGTACATTACTGCTGGGCGTATCACTGTGTTGTAGATTTTCAACTTAGTGTTCACTGAGATCGATTTAGAGCCAAGCGTCTCTCTGAGGGAATGCATGCATTTCGTTCCCACTGCTATTCTTTCCTTGATGTCCATTTTTATGTTGTTGTCCGTGGTAAACCAAGATCCCAAGTATTTGAACTGGTCTGCTCTCTTGTATGTATTCAGTTATGTATGTATGTATTCAGTTATGTTCAGATTTGACCAAAATCGGTTGGAATCTGTTAATTGTGTTATTAATATTTGAGACGTGATTCTGTTACAGATGGCTATAATATTGCTCCAATAAAGTTGTCTAAAGTGAACGTAAAGAGTTTCGAAGATTTTTTTAAATTCCCTTTAAGCAAAATTTTAACAATGATTGATCTGAACGGAAGTTCTATTTTAGGCAAGTGAAGTTTTCTTGGCGTTTACGTGTCATTTATCCGATATTGTAAAAAAGTGTTACGGGACAACAAGATCTCTGGATTGCTGAGATTACGCTGCTGAGATTTTGTGAACTTTATTTAATGACAGTTTGAATGAAAGTGGTTTGTTGTAAACCTTTCCTATGCCAAACGGACTTCTTTCCAGAAGCGATACTTCTGGAAAGAAGAAATATAAAGTTGACTGTGAAATACGTTTTGCAGTGACAGTTCACAATAATCAGAGCTATTCTTCGTGACTGAAGCGAAACTTATACTAGCGACAATACTAGCATCGCTGGATGCTATAAATTACTCTAAATACATTATTAATGGGGAAGGTCATAACGTTCATGAAAGAACTCTGACTGATAACAAACCAACGCTAAAGCATTCATTAAGACTAATACTACAGATTCATTGAATTCATGCTCTGTGGATTAATTACAGAGTGTTTCGAAACTGGATATGAATGGACCAGAGATGATTTATGGCACCGATTTCGCCATAAACTGGTACCTATGAGTTACTATATCAACGAAATAAACAAGACTGTCATAATGCGATTCTTAAACCTCAACTGTTATTGATGAAAAAGTGCTTAAGCCCCTGGCGATCGACCATCGAGATAGAATCGACAACCTGATTAAATGTTGCCTTAGGAACTATAATGTGGTGCGTGCCTGTGGTACGAATGAAGCATTACCACAGTAGCAACTCTTATTTGACATGGATCACATTAGTACCGGTATAAGAAGAACCACTCTGCAGCTGACAAAGATTATCCATCAAAAACGGAGCAGAGCCCTTCTCAACAAACAGAGATACAAATTCACTCTCCAGGTAGCTTTTCTTTATTTCGACGTGAACGGTTTCGGGCTAGTTGCCCATCTATTACAAAAACTTTAAATAACATTTAATTCAAATTAGAAATGACTTAACGTTTATGTTTAGAAAGCTTCAAAATCAGTCCACTTTCTAGAGACAGAGGGCGGTTTTCAGAGGTGAAAGTGTTGCACCAATCTGGTTTCTTAGCAGTCTAGTTTATGGCTACTTATGACAGTGAACTTTCAGTTCCATATTTGACAGGTTACTCTATAGCAGTATGTTGCTCAACTACCGTATTGTAAATAATTTCTTTAGAATTTTGGAGCTTTCTGAAAATAAATCTTAAACCATTCGCAGTCGTAATTTAAATAGATATGAAAATGAGAGGTGAACCGGAGCCGGTCATTTAGAAATAAAGAAAAGGGATCTGGAAAGTGATTTTAAACAGCTTTTTATAAATAAAGATTGCGAACCATCCCTGAAGACGCATGCAGGCTTCGAAGCTATACCTGTGAATCAACAGGTAGCAGTACCCCGCTGCAATAAGTTTCCGGATTATAATAAGGCAAAGAACTGCAACAGCGTAGAAATCATTTGTCCTCACTATGGGCAAGACGAGCATAAGAAAGTAGACTGTGGAAAGCACAAACAGAACCAACTTGTATACCGTTTCTGAGAAGAGGATGGTTGTGTAAATCAAATCAAAATGATTATCGAGAATTTAAGATGTTCCTAGACAGACTTATCCCACACATCTGTTATTGGTAAAAGACTAATAGCACCAGATAACTGATCACTAAGAGCTAATAAGGTACCTTGCCGAAAACATAAGAGACAGAAATATCCGTCCAAGAGAATGCGAGATGATGAGACAAAAAATTTTGCAACTTTGGGGTAAGATCTTACGGGACCAGACTGCTGAGGTCATCGGTCGTTAAACTTACACACTACTTAATCTAACTTAAGCTAACGTACACTAAGGACAACACCCACACCCATGCCCGAGGGAGGACTCGAACCTACGACGGGGGCAGCCGTACGAACCGTGACGAAGCGCCCCAGACCGCACTGCTACCCCTCACGGCGATGATGAGACAGTACTGAAGTCCTACCAGGAAATAACAAATAGAGATGTAGCTACTCAGAACCAAGGCATAAAAACTACTGGAATCTGTGGAACATTTACCAAGGGTGCACTTTGAGAAAAGGCACATTAACGCTCCAACAAAAGAACGCAGCAAAACTCTGTACTGTGAGGTGTCGAGCACAACTAGTACAGACGAAAAATATCGCAATCTCAACACAACCAAGTACTTGTAAAGGTACAGAACCCCATACAGACAGAAGAGATGCCTACACACCTTGAAGTGACAAGCAGGCAAAATCAAAAGTTCGTAACACAAACATTGTGACAGGTTGGACAGCGATGTACAACTTGAACTGACAGTAAAACGGGCATAAGCCCGCGGCTAATCTATGGAAGATGTGAAGACGCACTCCGCCTTGCTAGAGTGGAAGAACCTTCAAACTGCTAGAACACTGAGACATACAATAAGAGCCATATGCCGCAAAGGAAAATCTGTAACTGTTCTTCTGCGTCATGCTGTAAATTGTGTTCAACTGAGATCTAGGAACCTACCTACTGACCCACAGCTTCCGGAAATCTTACTGCGTAAAGTTTTTCATAGAAGAAATATTGCATACGACACTAAGGATCTGTATAATCAGTTCGTTACATCGCATGGTAAAATAGTATCTGACCCTCAGAAACGGTGGCCGTACTGCTACTTTGACATATGCTCTCCACAGATGGGATACAAGGGGTTTAATAATTACCCAGCTAAATTGTGTGAGAAATCGGGACGTCATGCATGAAATTCGCAAAATTGCTTAGGAAATAAAGTTGAACATTCTATGTTTACAGTAGCAATGCACAAAAGGTGCAAAAATCCCTGGAATTCCAGTAGCAGCTCAGGTCATCACACACAGTCAAATACCGATGGCAGTCGTTGTCATTTTTAACAAGCAAATCTCAGATACAGAAGTAGCACAGTACTGTAAAAACCACGTGACTTGCGTTGGGGTTCTGACAGCCACAGGAAGATTTATATTTTTTCCAGTTCCGTGACGCCTTGATGAATATGAAGATCAGTTACGGACGTCAGTCACCTTGACAAAGGAAGCCGTTAATGTATACTAAAGAAGCGAACGCTAAGTCACCATTGTGCTTTAGTTCAGTGCAGGAAGAAAGAAGCATTACATTACATTGAGCCACATTGGAATTAAATATGGAAGTGGCAAACCGAAGTGGAAATCCATCCACATACGAAGAGAGGGCTGGTGCAGAAGCCAATGCAGACGTCACAATAGTTAACGAACATGTGACTAGGAAGATCAGAATCTAAAAATCTGAAAAAGGTCTTACCATGAGAGACGACAGTGCTATAATATTTACATTTCACTCCTGTAAAAATGGTCTAAAAGATGGTGATGCATCAAATACGTTAAAGCAAAATACAACATAAGGAAAGCCGATTGCGACAATATGAGGAACTTTTCTGCTATCCGAATCCGCTGGAAGTAGTAGACAAAGTGGACACAAAAGTTCAAGAACTGTTCACCGCCATACAAGAGGCCACGAAAACTGCACTGCCAATCGTAAGACTAACGGACTGGAGTTCACAAGTAGCGTGGAACGATAATCTTCAGACAATAAGGAAAGAATTGAGAAGGCAAGAAGATTCCATCGCAAAGGCTGCACTGTAGATGGCAGAGTTCGCAGACTGGACAAAGACCTTACGCAGCAATTTAAAGAAAGCCTGCGACTGGTGAGAATAGAGAGGTGGAGCCGATTCTTAGCACAGAAACTACATCTTGACCCATGGCGTTCACCGTATAAAATCGTCTGTCAAAAGATTAAAACTCCAACAGTGTTATCAACTCTAAAACGAGCAGACGGTTGCATGACAGAAAACTAGCGGCACAGTGTACAATTTACTGGTGGACACAGCCTTTACAGACAACCCTGTAGAAGAAGAGTTTGATGAACACTGAGGATTGTGGAAAAAAGTAGAGAAGCATATTGTGCAGACGGGATGGTTTGTTCTTTGTATCGTATAAAGTCTTGATTTCCTTCAGGAGGAGGTCGAGCGGATACTACAAGAAATAGAAAATATTAGTAGGTTGAGGAAAACACCGTAATCTGCAATATTTAAATGGGATGCATTCCAGGTCCACTTGAATGACAATATGTATTTATTACTGTCAAAGAGCGCCAGAATGCTGTTTATAGTGGAACAGTACTGAAGTAGAGTCACAGATCAATGTCCATTTTACTTTCAACTCTGGTACACTGTCCTGACTGATTCCACACGCTCTGCCGGATCTGCGCTACGTTGACGCTGCTGTCCGCTGCACTCTGACGTAGATAGCTGCCAGCAGCGGTGACGTACGGAATATTTTGAGGGAATGTCTTCGCCGACGACTCTCACTTGTGGCTGTGTCTTGCAACGACTGTCTTTAGCTTGTGGTGCCGTTGTCAGAGCTAACTGTGACTTGTGACTTCACTCTTCCAGTGATACCACATATTGTTAATTTTCAGAAGCGGAGATCAGGAAAGATATCCTGAAATATACGTACTGACTTCTCAGCAGCAGCAACGGCCCTCCCTCGGACATGGGGCGTGGCCCCTGCAAACAGAGAGCGAAAAGATACTGGAAGATTCATATGCAACCACAGCAACCTCCGCAACTTTCAAGGAACCGACAGGGTATACCAGTGGAACCTGGGGCGATGGACTGTGGAACGTGGTAGACAAGAACTGACGTTATTATAATAGTTGTAGACACAGTTAAACTTTGTAGTAGGTGTCAGTTTTTTTTCATAGTTGTTTTAGTTATTGCAATGGGAAGAAGTTTTGTGTTACAAATAATAACGTATAGTGTATAACTGGTTGCCAATCTATAGAAAAAAATGCTGTTGATAGTAATAACTTTTTTAAGAATTAACACAGCTAGTTTTTTGAATGTTGGGTAGCAAGAGCTAATATAGTAAATAAATGAAGAAATAAAAATCTTCATCACAAATAGTGTATGCCTTTTCAAAAAAAAAAATGGTTCAAATGGCTCTGAGCACTATGGGACTAAACATCTATGGTCATCAGTCCCCTAGAACTTAGAACTACTTAAACCTAACTAACCTAAGGACAGCACACAACACCCAGCCATCACGAGGCAGAGAAAATCCCGGACCCCGCCGGGAATCGAACCCGGGAACCCGGGCGTGGGAAGCGAGATATGCGTTTTCAGGTAACCTACACATTCACTTCGATAAAGGAAAATAAATGACCCAAATATGTAAGAGGAAAAAAATATACGTGTCGAATGTGACAATAAGCAGAGTGCCGAACACATGGCACGCAATACTGTGGAAAAATGTTCCAGACAACGAAATTGTGTTAGAATGTGTTTGAAATGTACGAACTCAATGTGTAACTTTCGAATACCAAACCAAACTTCGACACGGTGTGTGAATACTCTAAGCAGCAAAACAGCACAATAGTTCATGTCTTTTTCTATTTTACTAGACGTAGCTAAAGTGCAGTTTATGATCACTGGAACTGTCTGTGACACAGAGATCAGTGCGCAAATAGGTGGTTGATGAGGTCGATTATGGCAGGAGTTTTCGAAGTGAACGGCTAGCCAGAAACCAAGTTCAGAACATAGAGGAAGAGGTTGTAAGCATGCGCGAAACTCCAGGAAGAGATCGAAATCGGAAAAACTGAAGCAAAGACAATGACTCCACGCACTACCAGTGGCCGTCATTGAATGCATCAGAAAACAGCGTGAACTGCCGGACAAACGGTGTAGCGGAATTACAGGCAGTGTTGCGTCAGTAAGCTGGTTCGTGCAGCAACTTCGGGAACAAGGAAAAGTTTGGTGGCCTCACGTCCGGGCTGTAGGGTAGGTGCAGCAACACTTCCCATCCGTACTCGCGCAGTTTTTTAACTACAACATTGCCGGTTGCGGGCGAGCTTGGTCATGAGTGGCCCAGTCTTGAGCAGTGTCGGAATCATCATTTGCTTGAATTTTGATTGAGCACGTCGAAAGTTTTTCGGGTGTGGAGAATCTGAAGCTCTCCACTCATTGGACTGTGATTTCAACTCAATTTCAAAGTCTCTATCCCACGTTTAAGCAATAGCGACAGTTCTACACAAGAATACTTGACTTCGATATCAAATCGTTATTTTGACAACGTTGCAATGTCCAGGCGTTCTACTTCTCTTCAGCAGTCAAGCAGTGTAGGACCCATATCGCAGCAAATTTTCTCTTCTTCAAATCATTTTTTGGAATACGGGATATTGATGTTGGGGGAATTCCCGTGGCGTCCGGGAGCTCCTCACAAGTCACACTGCGATCTTCTTCAAGAGCATCAGCCACAAGTTCCATACTTCGTTCATGTGTTGGCGTTTCTGGACTTGCGGGTCTTGAATGCTCATACGACCACCACGAAATCGATTAACCCAACGTGAAACTGTACTACGGCGCACTGTTAACTGAACACAAACTCCACTCAACGCACTGTGGACTTCTGTGACGTTTTCTCCGCGTTAAGTTTCGATCTTTATTTGCGCCCTCTCGTCTTCAGTAGTCACAGTACCCGACACCCCTGCAGGATTCATTTCTAACTCTCGCCAATTTTATGTTGGAGTACTCAAAGAGAAAATGGTTCGCATGGCTCTAAGCACGATGGGACTTAACATCTGAGGTCATCAGTCACCTAGACTTCTAACAACGTAAACCTAACTAACCTAAGGACATCACACACATCCATGCCCGAGGCAGGATTCGAACCTGAGACCGTAGCAGCCCCTAAAACCGCTCGACAACAGCGGCCGTCTCAAAGAGAAAACAAAAGCACTTGCTTCTTCCTCAAGCTCCCAAGTACATCTCACGTATTTTTCATTGTTGTTATATCAAACAATCTACAGTAAGGCCAACCTGTGCATTATCTATAAAATGCCACATAGGGATTAAGTTAATAGGGAGTGCATGGACGCAAAATGTCACACACAAGTGGAGTGACACTATAATCAATACACGTAACTTTTTCAAATACATGTCTCATTACAATAACTGAGGCACAACATAGGACATAAAAAACTAATCGCTACAAGACGTCCAGTTATTCCTGTGTGACAGAGAAAGACTTACTTTAAAAATTTCCTGATGTCCGTTGACAGGCAAAGAAATATATTATTTCCTTTACGAGCTTTGCATGCTATGAACACGCTGACATAATTAAATATATTCTTGGTATCCTTCTTCCGCAAAGGGGATAAGAAGAATAAAAAGTGATGTCGACGCTACATAATATCTTCCAAGTTCCACACAGTAGACGGCAGGTAACAGATGAACATGTATATTTATAATGTTATAGTGTAACATATATTAATTGTTTGCCATCGTGAAATAATAAGGTGTATCCTTCCTTAACTTAATGTGTTAAGTACGACCTTAGTGGGTGAAGTCAGTACATTGCTCTACAGTGCTATGTTTGTCGGCAACATAATTCTGCTGAAAGCATAATAGAAGTACTTGCAGCCCTACAAGCAGTTGTGATTATCGCTGTAACAAAGGACACATTGAACTGTAGACTGTAATGATAATTAGCACGACAGACACATGGCAGATTTCACCATTCTGGGTCAAAAAGCAAGATAAACAGGGTCCTGTAATCGCTGTTGAAGAAAACCACGTTTGAAATGTCTCTGCAGTGCACCGACGTTAATCGCGGGTGAGCAAGCCGTCGTCAGCCGCCTGTGCATTTGACTACAGTTAACTCCGTGTGTTGCAATGGAAGGCGTCCTAGAGATGTAGCCGGCCGCGGTGGTCTCGCGGTTCTAGGCGCGCAGTCCGGAACCGTGCGACTGCTACGGTCGCAGGTTCGAATCCTGCCTCGGGCATGGATGTGTGTGATGTCCTTAGGTTAGTTAGGTTTAAGTAGTTCTACGTTCTAGGGGACTAATGACCACAGCAGTTGAGTCCCATAGTGCTCAGAGCCATTTGAACCATTTGAACCTAGAGATGTAAAGATATTAACAGAGACGTGAATTTGCGCACCGCCACCTACACAGGGTGAATATTAAGAAAGCCAACGAACTGCAACGATGGCTTCTTTATTCGAAGTGGAGGAAATAGGTCCTATAAACATGTGTCCGAAAATGCATCGTTGCCACGGTAGACGGTGCTGACGAATGATATCTCCTCTGACCATGTGCCGCGCGCCCATTGTGTGTTGCAGGCAGTGTGATTAACGTAGCGTACGGAACGAGGACTAATGACAGAAATCCGATAATTGTGACGGTTTGATGAAAACCCATCGAGAAAATTATTTCGGTAGAGGGAAATGAGCTGTTGATAATTCTTACATTCGTTGCAGGTGATAACGATAATAGCGGTTGGCATGCAGGATACACATAATCGTACTTTGGCTTATACCATGTTCACGGACCACTTGCCTGGAGTTTGTGCTAGGGTTCGTCTCAATATCCTGTAGAAACTGGTTCTCCAAATGTGGTGTACACGCAATTCGCCGCCTCCCAGCACGTTCGTCTGAAAGAACTTATGATCACACAAACGCCAAAAAAGGGCCCTGAAGTGTTGTGTGTTGCGGTTGGTGTCTATATGGGAACTTGTTTTGTATAACCGTTTTGCCTCTCGACAGTTTCCATCTGCTTGGCCTTACATGAACACCATATCGGTGTGTTCCCGATATATATATCAGATAACGCTCGTGCTTACAGCACGCTACGTCAGTGACACAGCCTGCTACCCACAAGAAACACACGGCACGTGCTCAGAGGAACTGTCACTCATCAGCACCATCTATCGTGGTTACGATGCATTTCCAGACACATGTTCATAGGACCTTTTCTCCTCCATTTCCAGTCAGAAATCCGTTTTCGTCGACAAGCAGAATTGTGTTTATGCCTAGCTACTACTCCGTTCGTTCATGTTTGCCAAATGGAAAACAAAAGAATACCAAATTTTTCGAAATTCCAGGTGGATGTAGTACTCGAATTGATAGGTGGGAATGCATCAGTTCTTGAAAACAAAAGAATTGACGACTGCAGTATAAAAGAAGAAAAGTACAGTGTCTCGCTTCGGTCATTATTTTTGTTTTTCTGTTTTTTCATTCAGTTCGAATACCTACTGTATGTCATTTAAATATAAAATTCATCAAATATACGCTAATTAACATGTGTCATTTTTATGAAAACTGTGCATATTTTTTATTTATAACTGCATACGTCACAGTAAAATCCAGTTTTCATTGTAAACAAAAATTCTTAATTATCTTTATTTTATAAAAGATTGTTAATCAAGACTGTGTAATTTAAAAACCTTCAAATTAATTTTTTCTCTCGTTCTGTATTTTAAGCTTCATGTACATCTGCGGAAGATGTGTCTTTGTTTGAAAATTTGCATCCTCCTGGCATCGAACCTAGAACACCCCCATGCAGTGAGTAAGCACGTTACCACAGTGCCACATTGCTTGTCGAAAATTGGACTCCCTTACATTAGCAAGATCACTCGGTCGGAAAACTCAGAAGCCGATTTTCTCGTGAATTTTTTAGATTTGCGTGGAACCGCTTTGGAAGAGGTATACCCATATTTGAATTTTTAACTTCACAAAGCACAAATAAAAAATTAAAAAACCCGTGTGGTTCCCTTGTTAGAGAAAAAACAGACAGTATGGTCACGTATGAAGCAACAATTTCATTCTACTCCTGATTAGTTTGATGCACAAACTAATAAACTTTCGGGGTTTGCCTTAAGTATATGGCATGGTATATGAAGCCTTGAATCTGTCTCAGTACGTCGAAACGCGCCGCCATTATCATAACGCGTGCATAAAAAACCCTGGTCATCTCGAGAAAACCGGGTGTGAACCACTGTCAAATTTAACTGTGGTCAGTTCCGTCGTTTAACTTCGATTGATGTCGGTGCACCAGAATTTTGCGTTGAACAGCGTTAAATGCTGACTTTACCGCAGTTAACTTTTAATCTTGGTTGGTACACTTGACCGACTAACTAACAAAGGATAATATTTGTTTAAAAACAAATTATGAATTAGATCACAGTTCCTCTGCTAGTGGAACCGACTGCACATTGTGAAGCGAAACTGATTCGAGAAGAACATCGCTTACGCAACAAAATATAAACATTGGTTGCAGTTGTTTTTATTGTGGTCTTCAGTCTGAAGACTGGTTTGATGCAGCTCTCCACGCTTCTCTGTCTTGTGCGAGCCTCTTCATCACCGAATACCTATTGAAACTTGTATCCTTTGGAAACTGTTTATTTATTCTCCCTCTACAATTTTAGCCACCCCCACCACTTACTCCAATACTAATTTGATGATCTCCATGTTTCACTTCCACACAAGGCTACACTCCGTAAAAATACTTTCAGAAGAGACTTATTAACATTTTTATCTACATTCGATATTAACAAACTTATTTTCTTCAGGAACGCTTTTCTTGTCGTAGCCAGTCTTCATTTTATATTCTATATATACTGATGGAAAATGATTGCAACCTACACCAAAAAATAACTAAAGCAGAGTAATGAAATTTCTGGACCACATTTGTCTAGGTAACATATTTAAGTGAATAAGATTGCAAGGTCACAATTTAATGGAAGAACAAGATAAGCCATTGCAAATGTGAAATTTTGGTACAGTCATAATTGGTGTAACCGCCAAGATTTTGAATTCAAGAATGCAGATGTTCATGGATTGCGTGATACAGTTGCTGGATGTTAGTTTGTGGTTTGGAGTTCCATGCCTGTTGCACTTTTTTCGTCAATACGGGGACGGTTAATGCTGTTTGTGGATGATGCTGGAGTTATCCGATGATGTCCCTTTTGTGCTCGATTGGAGACGAATCTGGTGATCGAGCAGGTTACTACAAGATGTCGACACTCTGTAGAGCATAATGGGTTACAACAGCGGTATGCGGACTAGCGTTATGCTGTTGGAAAACAACCTTTAGGATGCTATTCATGAATGTCATCACAACTCGTCAAATCACCAGCCTGACGTACAAATTTGCAGTCAGGGCGCTTGAGATAACCACGAGAGTGCTCCTACCGTTATTTTAAATAGCACTGAGTACCATTACTCCAGGTGTAGGTCTATTGTGTCTAGCAAACAGGTTGGTTGCAGGCATTCAACTGGTCTCCTTCCAACCAACACACGGCAATCATTGGCACCGAGTCAGAACCAGCTTCCATCAGAAAACACAACAGACCCACAACCTGTCCTCCAGTGAGCCCTGGCTTGGCACCACTGACGTCGCAAATGGTGGTAGTTTATCGTCAGTGGAATACACGCTACAGAACATCTGGTTCGCAGCTGTCCGTGAAGTAAGCGATTTGAAACAGTTCGTTGTTTCACTGTGGTGTCAACAGCTGCTCAGATTGCTGCCTCAGATGCAGTATAATGCGCCAGAGTACTATGCCCAACACGATGGTCTTACCTCTTGGTAATGTGGTAGTGTCACGTCCCCGTCCGGACCCTGGTCTTGTTGCGACCGCACATTCCCGCGCCTACCGCTGCCAACAATCGTGACAGTGGCTGCATTCCCCCCAAGTCTTTCTGCAACACCGCAGAAGGAATGTCCAGCTTCTCGCAACCATATTACTCAACCTTGTTCGCCGGCCGCGGTGGTCTCGCGGTTCTAGGCACGCAGTCCGGAACCGTGCGACTGCTACGGTCGCAGGTTCGAATCCTGCCTCGGACATGGATGTGTGTGATGTCCTTAGGTTGGTTAGGTTTAAGTAGTTCTAAGTTCTAGGGGACTGATGACCACAGCAGTTGAGTCCCATAGTGCTCAGAGCCATTTTGAACCAACCTTGTTCAAACTCGCTGAGGCGCTGATAATGGCATCTTTGTCGCCTTAAAGGCAGTCTTGACTAGCAACAACTCACCACGTCCAGTTTGAAAGGTAACTAACACTCACTATCTTTACAGCGTGTATCGTCATAGTGGTGCTACGAGCGCGACTCTTAGACGACTGGCGCGAAATCTGAATAGATGTCATCTTTCAGATGTAGAAACATGCCCACCAACTTATCGCACAACTCCTTTTTGGGGTTGAGATTCTTTCCGTCAGTGTACTTCGGTCAACATTTCTTATTTGTTTCCCAAATAACAAAATTCATCTACTACTTCGTATCGTTTGCTAATATCTAATTCCCTCAGCATCACCTGACTTGATTCGACTACATTTCATATGCTTCTTCTGCTTTTGTAGATGCTCATCTTATATCCTCCTTTCAAGACAGTGCCCATTCCGTTCAACTGCTCTTCAGTGTCCTTTGCTGCCTCTGGCAGAATTACAGAGCCCTCAGCAAACCTTAAACGTTTTCTTTCTTCTTCCTGGACCTTAGTTCCTACTCCAAATTTTTCGTTGGTTTCCTTTACTGCTGTCCGCCCCTGGTAGCTGAGTGGCCAGCGCGACGGAATGTCATACCTAACGGCCCGGTTTCGATTCCCGGCTGGGTCGGAAATTTTCTCCACTCAGGGACTCTGTGTTGTGTTGTCCTTATCACCATCATTTCGTCCCCATCGACACGGAAGTCGCCGAAGTGGCGTCATCTTGAAAGACTACCACCAGGCGACGGGAGGCCCTAGCTACACGGCAGTTACATTTTACTGCTTGATCTATGCGGCTGCAGGATCGTTACCATAATAAGAGTTAAGCTGACACATAAGAATAATTTAATTCTTTCCACATTATTAAAAATGTGTTCCGGTTCGTGAGTGCAAACGCGAAATCATCTATTTGAAACTGAGGGCACACGTTGTGTATAATGCCTGGATAGGTCAGTCGGCAAAAGCCTTGCCCAAAGAAGCCTTGCCCGAAGTAGGCAGGCCGGCCGTAGTGGCCGAGCGGTTCTAGGCGCTACAGTCTGGAACCGCGCGACCGCTACGGTCGCAGGTTCGAATCCTGCCTCGGGCATGGATGTGTGTGATGTCCTTAGGTTAGTTAGGTTTAAGTAGTTCTAAGTTCTAGGGAAGTAAAGTCCCATAGTGCTCAGAGCCATTTGAACCGAAGTAGGCAGGATTCCACGTTCGAGTTCTGCTTCAGCCCACTGTTATAACCTACCAGTCCACGTCCAAAAATCAAACCCTCGCTGCAGAGGGAAATATTCATTCTGTAAAATTAATTTCAAATTATAGTGATTTTAATTACTGAGCGTGCATGTTATTTAATAATGAGCAAGGAACAAGTAAACAGTATGTTTTGATGATGACTGGACCACAGCATTCGTGAAAATTTTTAATGAACTCTTTCCGCCTTAGGCTGTTAATATATTATTTATTGCGACTGCAATTTCCGCACATGGTCATTGTCAAGCTTTCTGAAAGCAGTAACCAAATAAAATACAAGTAATTACAGAACTGGCGATTGTTGTAACCCACTCAATAACATAAAGCTGTGACGTGCTGGGACATAGTTCCCAGCAGTGTAAAAGCAGAAGTGTTGGTGGTGTAGATTTATCTGCTGTTGCATACACTGTACAAGCACACGTTAGAAAGCAGGTGAAATAACAGCTATTATGATAAACACGTCAAAATCTCGTCTAGCAGGTGCACTAAACTGTTCACTATAGCCGCAAAGATGTAAACATACAAAGAGCAGTTATGTTAGTATAAAGAGCTTACAACATGTGGTTCGTGAAGTGTATGCGACAACATACGTTAGATAACATCGAAAACTCTTTAGAAATCGTCCGTATCATCGGAAAAGGACAGCTTGGTTATTTAGAACAAACCGAAATTTGTATGGCATTTAGACAGCAGCCAGAATACAATTTAAATTAAAAGTACGACCTTAAAAATAGGAGATTCCTAGACTGCTTCAGAAACGTCCTGTAGTCTGGTATTTTTGATATGGTTGGCTTTAGCAGTGTTAATTCTGCAAATATTCTAGAGCAACCGTCCTCAAAGTGGGGGTCCCCTGGGGGCAGGCAGGCCATAGACAGTAATAGAGATATTCATATTCATACTATGTAAGGAAAAGTTTTCCGGTGAACAAATATTGCTAACGCCAGATTGTCCTTTCCATGAGTCAAACTGGGATACTTCGCTATTGCTAATCTGCTGTCTTATTTCAAAAAAATTGACACGTAGATCCCGTCAACAGGCATGTTCAGAAACGACGCGGGTAATATTTCATCACGCAGTCCCTCTCACCAATCACCCCATCGTTAGCTAATTATGAAATCACTAATACGAATGGGCCGTCTGACAACTGACCACCATTTCTTTGCAACACTGACTGCAGGAATAGATTGTTAAACACAGCCACTGTTACCGTCAACCCAATTTCAGCCAGGCTTCTGGAGTCAGTTCACAGATAATGAGTTCACTAAAAGTTAAATTCTAGTAGTTTTCAGTGGAAGTAATTAACCGGGTTGGAAATAAAGTAATATAAGTTCCGTCATCCCCTGTATAAGTGGCTGGTTCGCAGTGCTAAGAAGGAATCTCATGGAAGTGATTCACGAGAGTCCCTTCTCTTTCGACAGTTCGCATTTATAATAAATAAAATGATTCGAATTTAACCAAAGTACGTTCTTCTTTCACATCTTCCTCTGTTCCTATCAGCAACGTAAGTTCTTAAGGCAAAACCAAAGTGCGTAAATCTGAAATTAGGCTCTGCCAACTTTCTCTTGAATAACAAGGTACGACCAGAATCTCTTCTTCGCTTGGCGATTTTAGGCAACGATAGGTTGAAGCCTATAAAATTATAGATACCTGGAGACAAAACATCCAGACTATGTTAGTTAACCAACGAATTTTTTAACCGTCATGAGTGACAACTAATAGGAAATGTCAGATTCCACAAAAAGGCCGAAGAGCATACCTCGAAATATCCTACTTCATTGCTAAATCCAAATCACCACACTTTATTGGTGAGATTGACATTATTTGTTCCTGGAGCCATCAAAATGTGTGAAATACTGCATGGTGAAAGGTTTGACGAGAGTCTAAAGTGATACCACACTCAGATGATACCGTGGCACGTCGTTTTGATACAATAGCTACGTATACGAAAAATCAATTGTTACCACGTCTTTATGATAGCCCAAAAT
Source organism: Schistocerca nitens (assembly GCF_023898315.1). NCBI lineage: Eukaryota > Metazoa > Arthropoda > Insecta > Orthoptera > Acrididae > Schistocerca > Schistocerca nitens. Next base: position 312,423,490 of record NC_064621.1, on the reverse strand, counting down.
TCGCCTGCTGCTTGATGACATTGCTGATATCGGAAATCTTTCCGAGCTCCTTTTTTTTGTACGCTACTGTTTCCTCTGGACGGGAGGATTACAGGTGAAGATATTTTATTTCTTGTGAAATTCTTTTTTGTTGACAATAATCGTCAAGGATATATTGTGTTGGTACATGTACAGATGGGGCGGCACAATTTACCGGAACTGAATAGAAGCTTATGGCAAGAATGTATGCTGTTCCTCCTTCTGTAAAATTCACATGTTGCATGGCCCACAGAGTTGCATGGTCTTCTAAAGTAATACAACCGGAAATCAATAAAGTGCTCAATGACGCAGTCAGCGTTGTAAATTTTATGAAAGCTTGAGCTTTAAATACACACATCAAATAAAGGTTTCATCACCCCGGTTCCCAGAACTCCTGAAGATAGACGCTGACTCTGTTAATTAAATTATCCGTCAAACTAATTTCAGTTGCTTCTTTGTAGACACTGTTCCAAAAACCTGAAGCGTTGGCAACTATCACAGTTTTCTCAAATTTCATACCGTGAACTTTATTTAAGCAGTGTCTGGTACTGCCGATTTTTCCGGCTGTTGTAGCGTCGTATGACGGCGATGTTCCCCACGCCTGTCATGAACTGTGCGAATCGAATGGCCGATGTAAGCCTTCCCACATTGACACGGAATTTTGTGTACATCGGGTTTCCTAAGTCCAAAATCATCTGTCACAGAGCCGAGTAGTGCCCTAATCTTAGAAGGTGGACGAGACACACTATTAATGTCAAAATTTCGTTAAAATTATTCCTATCTTAAACGATACGTCCCCAGCATAAGGGATAAAGGCCATCGATCTCTGTTCCTCTTCATGCACCTCCAATGGGTTCCCTCTTAGCAGGACGTGGAATCTTGTACTATCCCGCATCAAAACAGAACGTTCTTCGGTGCGACCAGTCCGAGTATTCGAATATCGTCCCTGAGTGCAATATATCGTTGCCGCCAGTGTTCCAATAAGAGCAGCGCCACCTGCCCAGTCTTGGAGGACAGCAACAGTGATGGGCGGCGCATGCGTCGTGCACTGAACGGCGGCCTATATAGGACGTCGATTTGCAGCCTGGCGTCAGTTCTCAGCGGGACTCATCAGCAGAAGCAGCATTCTCCTAAAGATGGCGAGCAGCTGGATAGCCGAAATATCGAATAGAGTTGATTTTACGAACCGGCAGCAAACCCGAAGAGACTTTCAATGTATAGTAGACTATTTTTCATTCTTTAAGAGGAGATGGGTTCTACAAATGATTCGTTTCTATTGCACGCGGTGGTACGTTGCGTTGTGGAGCTGAAGGATGAACCACGTATTTTCCAACTGAAGAGCAATTCTACACTCGCGGCTTTGCTTCTGGATGAAAAATGCCTTGTAATATGTGCTGCTTGGCTGACGTTTCGAGAAACTGAATGATCTTAACATATCATTTCAAGGCTGAAAGAGTAATTTCATCCTTCTAAGCGAGACGTTACCTGCATTTGAGAGACAAATTGGACATGGGGAAACCCTGATGGAGAAGAGTAACAGCAGCACCTTTTTTTTTTTTTTGTCTCAATGATTTCGTGAAAGAAGATGAGATGGGTCTGGTTGAAATTAGTAGAATTGGCGTAGAAATTCTCGAAGCACTTACTCAACAATTCGTGGATAAATTTCTAGTATCTGAATATAACTGTATTCACAACCCCTTAGATATTGTCATAACAGACCACTAATCAGCCTCCTGTCAACAGTAGAACAAGAGGAGGTAATACATCCATCAAGTGGTAGAAGACATCGAAATGAATTTAAATCCATCTTCAAAATATTTGAGTTCACAGGGCAGTGGACGTGCTATTACTCTTCACATCAACTTTCTTGTGCGAGTCAAAATTTTCCGTAATTGCATTAATAAAGACAAAACATCGGTCTCGACTGCAGCTGGAAGAGGATCTGTGAGTTGCTGTTTCAAAGATCCAACCAAGACTGGATTTGCTTTCTTCACGTATTCAAGTACACACACACATCACACTAATGTGCAAATGTCGGGGTATTTCCGAATTTTGAACCATGTTCATTTTCGCTCCTGTTCCTTTCCTTGTCGGATCAGTTTGAATATAATAGTCACTAACTGAGCATTTAAATGTTGACTACTGTTTTATCGTATTTGAACTTCTTTATCTTTAAAACATTCTAAATGAACTAAAGGCAATGTAGATGGAAACAAATACACTTTAAATAAATAGCCAATTTGTGAACGAAATTGTAAAAATAATCTAGTGAAATAGACCCATCTGCTGAGTTTCAGTTACTTCACATGCAGTCATTGTAATTTATAGGAACTGATAATTTTCGCTATCTTTGACTAATCCAAATTTATAATTTTAAAAAATGATTAACTGTGATATGCTAGGAGAACTCTCTTTAAGTATTATTATTATTATCCAAGAGACAAGATGGCTAGGAGAAGGAACTCACAAAGAGGATGGATACAAACTATTCTAGGGCGGATGTGTAGATAAACACGACTTTGGCACTGATTTTGTAGTACACGATAAAGCAGCAAATTCGTTGAAGGAATTCAAAGCTGTTAACAAGAGAATATCCTACATAGTACTTGGAAACCAAGTGTCAGGCATAGCATTCATCAATGTGCATGCCCCAACTGAGGACAAAACAGATGAGAAGAAGGAAGAGTTCTATGACCAACTAGAACAAACAATTGAGAGCACGCCAATTAGAAATGTCAGGATAGTGCTGGGAGATTTTAATGGAAAAGCAGGAAAAGAAGAGTTCCACATACCAACTATAGGAAGGCACAGTTGGCATAATGAAACCAATGAGAATAGTCAGAGGATGATCAACTTAACTATCTCAAAGAACCTGAGAGTAAGTTCGACTTACTTCGAGCACAAGAGAACATGATGTTCATCGGATGGAAGAACCACCAATCAGATAGAGCACATATTGGTTGACCAGCGCTATAGCCGTAGAGTAATGGACGCCAGGTCGTATAGAGGAGCCGACTGTGCGTCAGACCACTTCCTCATTGTGTGCAAGCTTAAGCTCCTGTTCACCTACATGCATAAGAAGAAGGGGACACTAGAACCTGCTTTGAACGTTGAGAAACTACGAGAAAGTGTCATTAAAGAACAACATGCTATAGAAATCAAAAACCGTTTTGAGGTCCTAGAGACCCTAGAACCAAGAGAGAACGTGGAGGAAAGGTGGAAAGAAGTACAGTCCACACTACTAAGTGTAGCGGATAATATATTGGGAAGTAAGAAGATAATGAGGAAATGGTTCAACGGGACAAGCCAGAAGGATACAGAAAATAGAAGGAAGATGAGGGAGAAGTGGCTAGCTAACAAGGAGAATGAGCAGAAAAGGGAACATTTTATCAACATCAGAAAGGAGACAAAGCGAATCCTAAGAGCAGAGAAGAGAATACATCTAACCAGTTTGCTAGAACAAGTTGAGGCAGAGAGCCAAAACAAGAACTCAAGACAATTCTTCCAATACATAAAAAAATCGGAAACGTGAATTTCAGAGCCCAACTTTTTTCATTAGAGACAAGGACGGCAACTTGATAAATGACAAGGAAAGAATTGTAGAAAGGTGGAAAGAATACTTCTCGAACTGTTGAATCGCCCAAACCAAGGTGAGATATTACCTGCAAACACTAGAGATGAAAGTAAAGATGAAGAAGAATGGGAATTTAGTGAAGAAGACGTGAGAATCGCAATCAAAGGACTCAGAAACAACAAAGCCCCAGGGGAGGACGAAATAACATCAGAATTAATCAAGGAGGGAGGTGAGAGCTTACACTTAGAGATATACAAACTGATCCAGTTGATATGGGAGAAGGAGACACTGCCAGAAGAATGGAAATGGCCTATAATATGCTCAATATACAAGAAGGGAAGCAAAATGGAATGCAGTAACTACAGAGGAATCAGTTTGTTGAATGTAACGTTTAAGGTGCTGTCCATCATTATCCTCAGAAAATTGCAACCATTCAAAAGGAACAACATACAGGAGTACGAAGCTGGCTTTCGACCCAACCGATCGACAATAGACCACATTTTCACACTACGACAATTGTTTGAAAAACATTGGGAATATGATAAAGATATCTACAGCATGTTCGTCGACTTTCAACGTGCGTGTGACAGCATCCACAGGAATAGCGTATACAATGCAATGCGGGACTTAAAATCCCTGAGAAGCTAGTGAGAACGGTGTAAGCTAGTATGGAAGGGTCAAAGGCAGCAGTACGTTTCCGAGGAGCCACATCAGAAACATTCGAGGTTGAGACAGGCCTCAGACAAGGGGATGCTCTCTCATGTGTTCTGTTCAGTGTCATCTTAGAGAAAGTAATAAAAGAGTGTAGGCAACAGGAGTGGGCTGGAGTAGAGATGGACGGTAACTTTAATTGTGTCGCATATGCAGATGACATAGTATTGTTAAGTGAATCAAAGCACGAGTTGAAAGAAATGTACCAGAAAATGGGCAATTATACACAGAAGGTACGACTCAAAGTGAATCGAGACATAACATAATTCATGCAATTAGGAAGAAAACAAAAGCAGATAGAATTTATTGAGATAGATGGCAAGAGGTTCAAGAGAGTAGACCAGTTCAAATACTTGGGATCGTGGTTTACCACGGACAACAACATAAAAATGGACATCAAGGAAAGAATAGCAGTGGGAACTAAATACATGCATACCCTCAGAGAGACGCTTGGCTCTAAATTGATCTCAGTGAACACGAAGATGAAAATCTACAACACAGTGATATGCCCAGCAGTAATGTACGGTTCAGAAACTTGCAGCATGACTACGCGAGAAAGGGAAAAACTATTAATACTTGAAAGACGAGTAATGAGGAAAATATGGGGACCAGTTTTAGATAATGGAGAATGGAGGAGGAGGAAAAACGAGGAAATCTACTTTCTGATGCGACAACCAACTATCCTACAGAAGATAAAGAATACAATGGGTGGGTCATGTAGTCCGTATGCCAGATGGAAGACAGGCGAAGATGGCACTAGCGGGGAAACCAAAAACCAGACGCTCCATTAGACGACCAAGGCGGCGCTGGATGGACGATCTGGCAAAGGACCTAGCAGCCCTGGGAATTGAAGACACCTGGTGGAACGAGGCACAAAATAGGAAGGAATGGAGGCAGTTTGTGGAAGCAGCGTGTGGTGTGCAGGGCCTGTGATTGCTGAATATCTATTATTATTATTATTATTATTACTGTTGTAGCTGATAGCTGCAGTAGCTAGACATAAGTAAATATCAAGATCCATTCTTGTGCTGGATGGACGATCTGGCAAAGGACCTAGCAGCCCTGGGAATTGAAGACACCTGGTGGAACGAGGCACAAAACAGGAAGGAATGGAGGCAGTTTGTGGAAGCAGCGTGTGGTGTGCAGGGCCTGTGATTGCTGAATATCTATTATTATTATTATTATTATTATTACTGTTGTAGCTGATAGCTGCAGTAGCTAGACATAAGTAAATATCAAGATCCATTCTTGTGCTGGATGGACGATCTGGCAAAGGACCTAGCAGCCCTGGGAATTGAAGACACCTGGTGGAACGAGGCACAAAACAGGAAGGAATGGAGGCAGTTTGTGGAAGCAGCGTGTGGTGTGCAGGGCCTGTGATTGCTGAATATCTATTATTATTATTATTATTATTATTACTGTTGTAGCTGATAGCTGCAGTAGCTAGACATAAGTAAATATCAAGATCCATTCTTGTTTCAAGTATGCGGTGTGTTGAAGACGCAGAAAAAAGGAGGAGGGGCAATAATTCACGTCGCAGAAGAGGGATGCTAAGGAAAAAGTATGAGAACCCCTGATCAAGAGCATGCTACATTTCCTGCTAGCTAACACCTTTTTCTTCCCTCCGTTTATGTATTACCTGAATTATCATACACCTATTTCTTGCGTTCGCTTTGTGTATGTGGGCACTTGGTTTGTTTAGGCCTCAGATTTTATACCCTCCTCTGTACTCGTATTTTGTGGGTATTGTTCCATTGTGACTCGATAGTCACTTCACCTTTTTACCTACTTTTTATTTATATTCTTCGTATCATTTGTTCACACCTTTTTTATTTAAGATATTTCTGTCATATTCCTCTTCACTGCATATACATTTTGCAAACCAAATTTCACTAACTCTACATACTATCACCTTTGCACTCTACAGCTCATGCTCTTCTAGCGTTTGCATCTTTTCTGCCATTGTGAACCATCTACCACTCCTGCTAGGCGAGATTCTGACTCAAGTGTTTATCATAGATAGTGTTATTTCACTAGCTTTCGAATATGTGCTCGCATAGTTAATAGAACAGCGGATAAATTTATAGTACCACATGCATTTGCTTCTACCATAGTGGGAACTACGCCTCAGCATGTCACAGCATTATGTTACTGAGCGGGTTACATCTCATGTAAGAAGGTTTGAAATTTTCAGTTTCAGCGTTTGTCATTTTTATAATTACATGTACTTTATTTGGTGACTGGCTGTTTTCAGAATGCTTGACAATGACCATGTGTCGAAATGGCGATCGCTATAAACAATATTTTTACAGGCTTACGTGGGATGACTTTATTTAAAAATTTCAAGAATGAAGTGCAAGCATTGCTCATCAAAATTCAGAATTCATTGCCCGGCGAGGTAATGACAAATCTGTCGACATAAGGGTGTTTATGAGAAAAATTGGCCAAAATTATAGACAGTTTCTGCTTCAACAAACAGTGTCTAAAATCAAAAGTGATTCCCAAGTATGTTCATGTTAAAATGGGCTCTAAATAACTTGTTGCTAGACTTGTCAAAAAGTATAATAAGAGCCTTTGGATTAAATGTGAAGTATGTCAGAAATTCGGACAGAACTTTGGGCTAAATAAGAGATTACACTTCAGCCATATGGCATTAGCAAGAAGAGCTACTCCTTACCAGTTCGACTCAGTGTTTACGTTCATCCAAGATTATGTACACTCAATAAGCAAAGAAATACGGATAAGACGTTCTAAGAAATTTAGTAAACTGAAGAGGCAATGAGACAATCCATCACAATACACGAATAATGAACCAATGGCGGCCGCTGTGGCCGAGTGGTTCTAGGTGTTTCAGTCTGGAACAGCGCAACCGCTACGGTCGCAGGTTCGAATCCTAACTCGGGCATGGATGTGTGTGATGTCCTTAGTTAGGTTTAAGTAGTTCTAAGCTCTAGGAGACTGATGACCTCAGATGTTAAGTCCCATAATGCTCAGAGCCATGTGAACCATTTTTTTAAGAACTAATTTTGAATTTTTTGACAGATCTGCTATTTTCGCTAGAATTTTTTACGTCAATAGTGAGACGTAAATTGTAAATAAGGGTCTAATATATAATGTATCTCCCATTATGAATGGTAGCATAGTTAGGAATATAACTGCTAACGGTAAAATTGCCTTAGAGAGGGCCCCGTTACAGTTCTTGTAACATAACAGAATGACAGCTAAAACAGCGAAGATTATCGCTAGTGGCACAAACTGACATAGAGAGAACAAATGGAAAACAGGCAAGGAAAGCCATACAGTTCACGAATTTAACAAGAACGCCATAAAGACAGATAATAGGACTACTTCCGTCGTTATCGCTCAAGACGATTACCTTAACAAAGTACACGATGTCTTTTCTGTCACTTGTATTGTAAAGCTTAATAACAATCCATCCAACAAATTTAACACCTTACCTAGAAAAGCAGTAAATGAGTGTAACTTCATATTTTGTGGGAAAAATGTAAATTAAAAATCTTGGTTATGAACCCACGCACACCTACCGTATAACGCAAGCGTAACATCCATAACTGTGGTATTCAAATTCGTCCCATTGTTAATTATATAACAAACGGCCTATAAAGCCAGCAAATAATTTGATTCAATACTTAAGCGATATTACGTTTTTGAAGAAAATTATCATTGAACTGACAGCCTAATTAATGTCGTCTCCATTCCTGCTGTTGGTAAATTTGTATCTTTTGACATAGTTAATTTATTTACTACTACTTCCATTCAAGAAACTATTATGCACTATGTGATCAAAAGTATCCGGACACCCCAAAAACATACATTTTGCATATTAGGTGCATTTGCTGCCACCTACTGCCAGGTACTCCATATTAGCAACCTCAGTAGTCATTAGACATCGTGAGAGAGCATAATTGGCCCTCAGCGGTACTCACGGACTTCGAACGTGATCAGGTGATTGGGTGTCATTTGTGTCATACATCTCTACGCGAGATTTCCACAATCCTAAGCATCCCTATGTCCACTGTTTCCGATTTTATAGTAAAGTGGACATGTGAAGGGACGCGTATAGCACAAAAGCGTACAGGACGATCTCGCCTGTTGACTGACAGAAACCGCCGACGGTTGAATCTGGTCGTAATATGTAGTAGGCAGACATCTATCCAGACCACACACATGAATTCCAAACTGCATTAGGATCCACTGAAAGTACTGTGACAGTGAGGTGGGAGGTGAGAAAACTTGGATTTCATGGTCAAGCGGCAGCTCATAAGCCATATACCACGCCGGTAAGTGCCAAACGACGTGTTACTTGGTGTAAGGAGCGTAAATATTGGATGATTGACAGTGAAAAACGTTGTGTAGAGTGACGAATCACGGTACAAAATGCGGCGATCCGATGACAGGGTGGTGGGTATGGCGAATGGCTGGTGAACATCATCTGCCAGCTTCTGTAGTGCCAACGGTGAAATTCGGAGGCGGTGGTATTAGGGTCTGGTCGTGTTTTTCATGGAGCGGTCTTGCACCCCGTGTTGTTTTGCGTGGCACTATCACAGCACAGGCCAACATTGATGTTTTAAGCCCCGTCTTGCTTCCCACTGTTGAAGAGCAATTCGGGGATGGCGATTGCATATTTCAACACGATCGAGCACGTGTTCATAATTCACGACACGTGGCGTAGTGGTTACAAGACAATATCATCCCTGTAATTGACTGGCCTCCACAGAGTCCTGACCTGCATCCTATAGAACACATTTGGGATGTTTTGGAAGGCCTACTTCGTGCCAGGCCTCACCGACGGACATCGATACCTCTCCTCAGTACAGCATTCCGTGAAGAATGGGTGCCATTCCCCAAGAAATTATTCAGCATCATCTTGAACGTATGGCTGTGAGAGTGGAAGCTGTCATCAAGGCTAAGGGTGGGCCAACACCATATTGAATTACAACATTACCGATGGAGGGAGCCACGAACTTTTCAGCCAGGTGTCCGGATACTTTTCATCAAATAGTGTACCATTGAAGAGAATCTTTCCCAACATAACAATGCCAGTGTACAAGAAATTAATGACATTGTAAACTTATTAAACCTGATACTCTCCTATAACTATGTAAAGTTGAACGACAGCACTTTTCACAACTAGAGGGCACTTCAAGGGTAGTAACCGGGGAAATACACTCACTGACATTTTTGTTAACCATCTATAATCAGTTCTTTAGTAAATTCCTCACTTAGGTTAAACATTATAGTAGATACATCGAAGACATCTTAGTAATATTTAGAGGATCACTCAGTGACATTGATATTATCTTAGCACAACCTAAAAAACAAGAATGTTATTGCAGTATGGCAATGTATTATCTACATTAGCTATGGGCTGCGTAATTTGAACAGTAATAACGAAGAATTCTGAGGATTTTTTTACTGTATATCAGTAATGATTGAAGATAGGCTTGTGTTTGAGAGTGAGAATTGGTTGCGGGATGAAGTCATGAATGTTGATAGGCAACGTATTAAGTAATTAGTGAACTGAAGAAGGAATATGGAGAATAATAGTTAATGATGAAATGCATATAGTACGGTGAGAAATGATGATGTGAAGATTACGAGATAAAGTGAAATGGACGAAAATACGATAAAATGTGAGGAAAAGTAGAGAATATTATAAGTAGAAGTTATTAGAAACCTTCCCATTATGTAGTCAAGATGAACTGCTGGAATTCAGTAAAGGAAAAATTGGAAGTACAGTGGCTTTATGTTTTGGAGGATCAGCAAATTTATTACAGAATAATAAGCAGAGTGGAAAGTAAGAAACTGTAATGGTCTCCTCGGGCATGGATGTGTGTGATGTCCTTAGGTTAGTTAGGTTTAAGTAGTTCTAAGTTCTAGGGGACTGATGACCTCAGAAGTTAAGTCCCATAGTGCTCAGAGCCATTTGAACCATTTTGTAATGGTCTGCATAATAAAAAAGTGACAAATGATCAGTTAAAATAAAATGTGGAAAAGATACACAGCAATAATAAATTTCAATAGGCTAACAACTGGTGACCCCAAATAAGACATGATTTTTGTAAATCTGTCTGTAAAGAATTGTACTAGCCCACAAAAGAATTTATATACACACAAAAGTAAAGGACTGCAGTACATCATAGTATTATCAGGATTTGCTGAATAGTTTGTGAACGTCTTTTCATTTTGTATATTTGTACATTTGTATCCAATTACATGTTTTTAATGTTCATTGCTAAATCTATTCTCAGACGTACACGCACATTGTATTGCAATAGAGAGAGCATGGTGTTTTGTAGAGAGTACATGCTATATATTGAAATGTATTTTTATATGTTTAAGGGACTTTAACTACAAAGAGAATTACAATGAAAAATTTATTTTGTGGAACGCTATGCAGAAAAATTGAACCTACTTGGTGGAAGTAAGTGATAAAAAATGATTTTTTGAGATTTAAATAAGGGAACAAAAACAATGAAAATACAGCAGCTAGTTACCTTTTTTCTTGTAACACAAGCAATACCTTAGATTGTTTTCCTTGAAAATTAATTTTTCTGACATGGCATGGTTTAAATTTCAATGTTATAAAATAACTGTACACATACACGTTTGCTTGTTACAATCTTTTCAGCATTTTGACAGCAATAATATTGAATGAAAATGAAATATAGGAATGTAATGGATTTACATGAAATGTACTCACACTTATGAATATGGGCAATTGTCAGGTTTATAATGGATAATGAGAATGGAAATTTGTGCCATATTGGGACTCGAATTGGGACTCGAACCCAGATTTCCTGCAGTTGGACATACATGCTCGTCTGGAGGATCTTTGCATTGTGCTTCGGAACACTTCCATTGCAATATCTTGTAATGGATTTGGGTAAGCTATAGTGTGTGCCAACATGATACTCTAATCCTGGAGAAAGATCAGACAGGAGTAAGAATTTTCATTTTTTAATGAGTGCGATAGAGAAATTTAACATCTGATGCATTTTTCTGTATTATGAAGTTAGTGGTTATGGAGAAGACAGAGGAAATCTGTAAATGTTGAGAATTGGATGGTATGTATTTAGGTTTCTTTGTGATTTGTGATGTTGGCCGTTTTGAAAAAGCAATGAATGGTATAGAGGTAAATGAATACTGTGGTCAAATTTTTTTTTTATTCCAGTCTTTGATCACAATATACTTTCTTCGACGACGACCGGTTTCAGTTAGTAATGACCATATTCAGACCTACAATATAAAAAATGTACACCTAGTGGGCAGTCTATCTTTCAAAGCAATACAGCATTTCATATCACGATATACTTTCATACAAACTGGGCAATGTACAGATAAAATAAGGTAAAACGTACCTGTTCTACACCATGTCCTAATGTGGTAAAGCCGTAATGGCATCGTCAAAATGTATAAATACACTCAGCCGAGCATCGTCACGTAGAACTGAAATATGGTGTAAAATAGGCCACATCGTCCACACAGCCATTTTGCAACTGGCGTTATTGTACAAAACTCACTGAAGTACAATAGCTACCAGAAATCTGTTTGCCTACATGCTTCATATTTCGCTACTGTGGGATTAAATGTATTCTTCATTTACGTAAGAACCATAATCTGATACAACACTTTAGGTAAAACACATGTAGCAGACTTTTAAATTTTGGTAACTACACTCCTGGAAATGGAAAAAAGAACACATTGACACCGGTGTGTCAGACCCACCATACTTGCTCCGGACACTGCGAGAGGGCTGTACAAGCAATGATCACACGCACGGCACAGCGGACATACCAGGAACCGCGGTGTTGGCCGTCGAATGGCGCTAGCTGCGCAGCATTTGTGCACCGCCGCCGTCAGTGTCAGCCAGTTTGCCGTGGCATACGGAGCTCCATCGCAGTCTTTAACACTGGTAGCATGCCGCGACAGCGTGGACGTGAACCGTATGTGCAGTTGACGGACTTTGAGCGAGGGCGTATAGTGGGCATGCGGGAGGCCGGGTGGACGTACCGCCGAATTGCTCAACACGTGGGGCGTGAGGTCTCCACAGTACATCGATGTTGTCGCCAGTGGTCGGCGGAAGGTGCACGTGCCCGTCGACCTGGGACCGGACCGCAGCGACGCACGGATGCACGCCAAGACCGTAGGATCCTACGCAGTGCCGTAGGGGACCGCACCGCCACTTCCCAGCAAATTAGGGACACTGTTGCTCCTGGGGTATCGGCGAGGACCATTCGCAACCGTCTCCATGAAGCTGGGCTACGGCCCCGCACACCGTTAGGCCGTCTTCCGCTCACGCCCCAACATCGTGCAGCCCGCCTCCAGTGGTGTCGCGACAGGCGTGAATGGAGGGACGAATGGAGACGTGTCGTCTTCAGCGATGAGAGTCGCTTCTGCCTTGGTGCCAATGATGGTCGTATGCGTGTTTGGCGCCGTGCAGGTGAGCGCCACAATCAGGACTGCATACGACCGAGGCACACAGGGCCAACACCCGGCATCATGGTGTGGGGAGCGATCTCCTACACTGGCCGTACACCACTGGTGATCGTCGAGGGGACACTGAATAGTGCACGGTACATCCAAACCGTCATCGAACCCATCGTTCTACCATTCCTAGACCGGCAAGGGAACTTGCTGTTCCAACAGGACAATGCACGTCCGCATGTATCCCGTGCCACCCAACGTGCTCTAGAAGGTGTAAGTCAACTACCCTGGCCAGCAAGATCTCCGGATCTGTCCCCCATTGAGCATGTTTGGGACTGGATGAAGCGTCGTCTCACGCGGTCTGCACGTCCAGCACGAACGCTGGTCCAACTGAGGCGCCAGGTGGAAATGCATGGCAAGCCGTTCCACAGGACTACATCCAGCATCTCTACGATCGTCTCCATGGGAGAATAGCAGCCTGCATTGCTGCGAAAGGTGGATATACACTGTACTAGTGCCGACATTGTGCATGCTCTGTTGCCTGTGTCTATGTGCCTGTGGTTCTGTCAGTGTGATCATGTGATGTATCTGACCCCAGGAATGTGTCAATAAAGTTTCCCCTTCCTGGGACAATGAATTCACGGTGTTCTTATTTCAATTTCCAGGAGTGTATTATAGAAACCAATTGTAATAAAATAAAAGACGAACAGTTCACCATAAAAAATTATTAAAAGGAAATACATAAAGATAATACGTCTGACACTTTTATTGTAGATTTACGGTCAAAAATAAAATATGCGTAATACATTGCCTATAGAAAACTAAAAAAAGTTTTAATTTGTTTGGCAAGATTTTTCTAACAGAGTAAGGATTAATGTTGAAAGAATAGAAAAGAGGCATAACAAAAAGTTAGGCATACTGCGTAACCGTCAGAGGGTCAATGTAAAAAGTAGGGTTGGAATTGGGCAACATCGCTTTTATGATAGGGTAGCTAAATTGCCATACATCGAATAGAATAAGGATGAAAATACTTTGCTGAATAAAGGTTTACAACATAATGTCACTCCAAATCCTAATAATCGAACCGTTGCAAGACTCATAGCTGATACTAAAATTACGTGCAAAGCAGATAAGATGACGAAACTAGAAATTGCGAACACAGCCGCTTAAGCTAATAATTCTTTATCCACTCATTGTAACTCCTCTACTGCAGTCAATCACGAGTATCGTATCTTTAAAAATTTTAATACAAAGTTAGAAAAAGAGGAGGTCATTCGCGCAGATAACGGTAATACAGCGGTCCTTATACATGAAGATGACTACATTAATAAAACCGAGAAATTCTTTTCTGAAAATGAGATAATAGTTCACAAACACCCAACGCAGAAGTTCTAGATAGATCTACGGAAAAAGATAGACAGTTCAAAATTTCTGCTTAACGATTACGGAAAGCAATCGCTGAAAATGGTGAATCCTAAGCTCCCACAGCTGCGGTTAAGATACATAAGAAGAGAAATCCAGTACGTCCAATTGTTAACAATTTGTTATCGCCATGTTGTAAAATAAATAAGTTTCTTAACAACACACTTAAAGCAGTCTATATGTTCACTTCCAATTTTAGGGTGAAAAACAGTTCTGACCTTGCTAATGCGATTAAGGATAAGCATATTCCTAATAATGCAACACTAGCTTCTCTATATATTAGAAACCTCTACAGTAGTGTCCCTATAAAGGAAACTATTCAGATCATTAAACGTAATCTGCTGACTCATAACAAGATTGGCACTGCAGAATACAAATAATTAATAGAACTTTAGAATTTGTGTTAACTTATCACTTTTTTACCTTCAATGGCAAAATTTATCAACAAAAAGATGGTCTATTGATGGGTAACAGTTTGGCTGATACGTTAGCAGACATTTTTATGACCAACTTAGAATCTAAGTTCTTTCCTAAGTTTCCACAACTAAAAGATAAGATTATATATCATAAAGGTTATGTCGATGACATCTTGCTACTGTTAGAGGGTGACGAGAACGAGGTTACCGCATTTGCTCAGGTCGTAGGCAGAATGCACGGAAAAATAGCTTTCACTACAGAAATGTAAGAAGCGGGCTCCATTAACTATTTAGACCTTACCATTAAGAAGGCTAATAACAGACATAAATTTCCAATTTTCAGAAAGCCTACATGTACAGATACTGTTATAGGTGCCAGTTCATGCCATCCACCACGATATAAAAGGACCTTTTTCACCTCTATCATCCATCGTCTCACGATTACCATTGACAGACAATGAAATACGCCAAGCACCTCATATATTAAAGCAAATTGCACTAGCCAACGGTTTTTCTGCAAATGATGTTATGCATCCATACAATAGGATAAAAAAACAGAAAGTAAATAGTAGGCAGATTCACTATCACCCTGAAAAAAGAAGTAGTAAAAAAAACTGAAAACTATTCCAATGAAATTTTACGCAAAAATGTCCCAACAAACAGGAAAGTGTTTTAGTAAATCTAAGGTTAGATGTGGTTTTCAAGTTAACAACAATCTGAAATTCCGTGTAAAACACAATTTGAGTAATAATTCTGGTAAATTTGATGGTTCTGGGGTATACAAGAGCGTTTGTAGCACATGTGACAAATTTTATATCGGTCAAACCAGCCGTTCTCTTAAAATAAAATTCAGGGAGCATTTGCAGGCACATAACAGAACTGCATTAGGAATGCATTTAGCAGAAACTGGCCGCACTATAGCGAATATTGAGAGTTGTATGCATATTCCACACAGGGCGGAGAAGGGTCGCGCTGTCGACTTGTTGTTGATGTTGGAGATTTACAACGCTAAAAAGCATGAACCCACAAGGGTATTCAATGGACAAAGCGGTTTTGTGTCCAACGCCTACTTTGCTTTGTTTGATAACATACTACGATAACCACGTAATGCGACGCATATTTATATCTAGCCTTCTTGTTGATTTTGTGTCGAGAACAGTATGCATTTGCCTTATTTCCATACATTCGTCGCTCTAATCCTGTAACTGATTATATCCTACCTGTTCATGGATTGTATTGCCAGACTATATAATTTTATTTGTTGACTGTTAGTATGTTGTATAAATGTTCTCTGTGGGAGACATATTACGATGTATGAAAAGCCCTCTAGTGGTTAAGTTCTTACGATCGCTGCGCGTCTATGTTACATCCTGGTGACCGAGCCAACAGCGGGCGCTGATCATTGATCTGTCTTGCCTTCATTTATTTTGTCATATAGACATTTTATCTGTCATATGAAATTTATACGTTTCTGCAGGCAGGGTATTACGTATATTTTATTTCTGACCGCAAATTCACCATAAAAGTGTCAGACCTATTACCTTCATATATTTCCTTTTATAGTTTTATATGGCTAACTGCATTCGTCTTTTATTTTATCACAATTGGTTTCTATAATAGTTATCAAAATTTAAAAGTCTGCTGCATGTATTTTGCCTAATGTGTTTTATCACATTACGGCTATTACGTAACTGAAGAATACATCTAATCCCACAGTAGCGACATTTGTGAAACACATAGGCAAACAGATTTCTGGTACTACTGCACTTCAGCAGGTTTTGTAAGGTAACGCCAGTTGCAAAACAACTGTGTGGACGATGTGGCCTTTTTTATACCATATTTTTGTTTTACGTGACGATGCTTCGTCTTATTTGGTGAACGAGTTATGGAATATCGTGTTAAATAACTCTGCTTTGATGGCACTGTCATCTGTGACTTCACCGTTCTTATCGCGCAGTGAAGGTACTGATTGCGTCTTGCCACTGGTGTGCTTTATATATGACCAGAATCTCTTTGGGTTTTCTGCCAGATTTCGAGACAGAATTTCGCTGTAGAAATTATGAAACGCATCTAGCATTGAAGCGCGTGCTATACTTCGAACTACTGCAAAATTTTGCCAATCTTCGGGATTCTGCATTCTTTCAAATTTGGCTTGCTTTTTTCGTTGTTTCTGCAGCAGCGATCTGACCCGTTTTGTGTACCCTGGGCGATCAGTACCATCACTTATTAATTTACGTGGTATATATCTCTCAATTGCCGTCGATACTATCTCTTTGAACCCATTCCACATATGTGGCACTATCTCCCCTATTTCGCGATAGTAGAAAACACATCGGAAGGAGTGGAGACTGTCTCTTAAAAATGCGTTAAGAGTTTTTTATCAGCCTTTTTTAAATAGATGTACTTTGCGTTTCTTTTTGATGGTTGTGCGTGTTATGGTATTTAGCCTAGCAGCAACTGCCTTGTGGTCGCTAATCCCTGTATTCGTCACGATACTCCCGATTTGTCCAGGATTATTTGTTGCTTAGAGGTCAAGAATGCTTTCGCAACCATTTACGCTTCGAGTAGGCTCGTGAACTAATTGTTCAAAATAATTTTCTGAGAAAGCATTCAGTATAATTTTGGATGACGCTTTATGCCTGCCGCCAGCTTTAAACTACAATTTTTCCAGCATATCAAGGGTAGATTTAAGTCGTCATGAGACCCAAGTTTTCTTTGAACTATTCAGTAACTGTATCTTCTGAGTCGGGGGGTCGGTAAAACGATCCCATTAATGGTTTAGTCCGATTGTCAAGTATAACCTCTCGCCATACTACGTCGCAGGAACTCTCTACTTCAATGTCTACATCTACATACATACTCCGCAATCCACCATACGGTGCGTGGCGGAGGGTACATCGTACCACAACTAGCATCTTCCACTCCCAAACAGAACGATGGAAAAATAACTGCCTATATGCCTCTGCACGAGCCCTAATCTCTCTCATCTTATCTTTGTGGTCTTTCCGCGAAATGTAAGTTAGCGGCAGTAAAATTGTACTGCAGTCAGCCTCAAATGCTGGTTCTCTAAATTTCCTCAATAGCGATTCACGAAAAGAACTCCTCCTTTCCTCTAGAGACTCCCACCCGAGTTCCTGAAGCATTTCCGTAACACTCGCTTGATGATCAAACCTACCAGTAACAAATGTAGCAGCCCGCCTCTGAATTGCTTCTATGTCCTCCCTCAATCCGACCTGATAGGGATACCAAACGCTCGAGCAGTACTCAAGAATAGGTCGTATTAGTGTTTTATAGGCGGTCTCCTTTACAGATGAACCACATCTTCCCAAAATTCTACCACGAACCGAAGACGACTATCCGCCTTCCCCACAACTGTCATTACATGCTTGTCCCTCTTCATATCGCTCTGCAATGTTACGCCCAAATATTTAATCGACGTGACTGTGTCAAGCGCTACACTACTAATGGAGTATTCTTTTTTCTATTCATCTGCATCAATTTACATTTATCTATATTTAGAGTTAGCTGCCATTCTTTACGCCAACCAGAAATCCTGTCCAAGTCATCTAGTATCGTCCTACAGTCACTCAACGATGATACCTTCCCGTACACCACAGCATCATCAGCAAACAGTCGCACATTGCTATCCACCCTATCCAAAAGATCATTTGTGTAGATAGAAAACAACAGCGGACCTACCAGACTTCCCTGGGGCACTCCAGATGATACCCTCACCTCCGATGAACACTCACCATCGAGGACAACGTACTGGGTTCTATTACTTAAGAAGTCTTTGAGTTACTCTCATACTTGGGAAGCAATCCCGTATGTTCGTACCTTAGTTAAGAGTCTGCAGTGGGGCACCGAGTCAAACGCTTTCCGGAAGTCAAGGAATATGGCATCCGTCTGATACCCTTCATCCATGGTTCGCAAGATATCATGTGAAAAAAGGGCGAATTGCGTTTCGGAGAAGCGATGCTTTCTAAAGCCGTGCTGATGCATGGACAGCAGCTTCTCTGTCTCAAGGAAATTCGAACTGAGAATATATTCGAGAATCCTGCAACAAACCGATGTTAAGGATATTGGTCTGTAATTTTGAGGATCCGTCCTTCTACCCTTCTTGTATACAGGCGTCACCTGCGCTTTTTTCTAGTCGCTCGGGACTTTACGTTGGGCAAGAGATTCGCGATAAATGCAAGCTAAGTAAGGAACCAATGCAGTAGAGTACTCTCAGTAAATCCCATCAGGACCTGGCGATTTATTTATGTTCAACCCATTCAGCTGCTTCACAACCCCAGGGGTGTCTATCACTATGTCCTCCATACGGGAATCTGAACCAGTCTTAAACGGCGGTATGTTTGTACGATCCTCCTGCGTGAAAGATTTCTCAAATGCTAAATTTAAAATTTCAGCTTTCGTTTTGCTGTCTTCCGTTGCCAGGCCAGACTGATCAGTGAGTGACTGGATGGAAGCCTTCGACCCGCTTACCGATTTTACCTAAGACCAGAATTTCCTTGGGTTTTCAGCAAGATCTTTTGCTAAGGTATGACGGTGGTAGTGGTTGAATGCTTCGAGCATCCCTCTTTTTACAGCAGCACGAATCTCTACTACCTTTGCCTGTCCTCATTCTCCCGATCTTTCTTGTACCGCGAGTGCAACTGCCTTTGCTTCCTGAGTATTCTCCGAATTGCGCTGTTAAACCACGGTGGGTCTTCTCCGTCCGTAACCCACTTTTTCGGCACATACTTGTCCAATACGTTATTTACAATGTATTTAAAATTTGCCCATAATTCTTCCACGTCCATCGTACAGGAAGCAAATGAAGTCGATTCATTTACTAAGTGGGATGCTAACAACTGCTTATCTGCTCTTTCTAGTAAGAATACTTTCCTAGCCTTCTTGACCGACTTTTTAACTTTCGTAAGCATAGTCGTAATGACAACGTCATGATCACTAATCCCTGCCTCAACACTGACACCGTCGATTAGGTCTGGTCTGTTCGTGGCTACCAGATCTAAAATATTTCCATTACGCGTTGGCTGTCGATTTAGCTGCTCAAGACAGTTTTCGTATAATGTGTTCAAAAGTAATTCACACGACGGCTTGTCTGTACCACCTGTAATGAATCCATAGACATCCCATTCTATACTAGGGGGGTTGAAGTCGCCTCTGACTAATATGGCATGATCCGGGTACTTCTGCGATACAGAATTTAGACTGCCTTTGATTCTAGAACTGTCAGGGTAACCTGGTGGCCGGTAATAACACCCAACAATTAACTTTATTTCCCCTAGCCCTGTTAAACGTGTCCAGATAATTTCACAATCACCCTCTACCTCGACCTCAGTAGACACAATATTTTTGTCAACTGCTATGAAGACACCACCTCCTACGGTGTCTAATCTGTCTTTCCGATACACGTTCCAGCCCTCACTAAATATTTCAGAACTCCCTATCTCAAGGTTCAGCCAGGTCTCAGTCGCGAGAATAATTTGCGCGCCACCTGCTTCCTGGAAGGCAGTAAATTCAGGAACTTTATTCCGAACACTCTGAAAATTTACTGCTAATATCTTGATAGCTGAAGTGTCTTTACACTGAGCGCGTCCTGATTTCCCTGCCTGCACGTCGACTAGTGAGTGTTCATCGGGACACCTCGCACTACTGCCTAACCTAAAAAAAAAAAACCATGTGCACAAGTACTCTGCTACCCGAGTAGCCGCTTCCTTTGTGTAGTGCAAAGGCTAACTATTACTGACAGCAGTAAATAATCCAATACCAACTGTATTTAATCTATCCTTTCTGAACACTGTTAGATTGTTTAAAAAAGTTTCATCTGAACTTATTTCCGGCTTTTGCCAGCTTTCTGTACCTATAACTATTTGAGCTTCAATGTTTTCTATTAGGGCTTGGAGCTCTGGTTCTTTCCCAGCACAGCTACGACAATTTACAACTACAATACCGATCGTTTCTACAACTACCTTACTGTGTTCTACATGTACCCTTTTAGATGGACGCCCTTTCTGTGGTTTCCTGAGACCCGCTAATATAAAAAAGGTGCCCAGTCCCTTTCACACAGCCCCGCTACCCATGTAGCCGCTTCCTGTGTGTAGTGGACTCCTGACCTATAAAGCAGAACACGGGATCCTACAACCCGATGGCGCAAGTCAAGGAATCTGCAACCTACAGGGTCACAGAACCGCCTGTGCTTCTGATTCAGGCCCTCCACTCGGCTCTGCACCAAAGGACCACAGTCGGTTCTGTCGACGATGCTGCAGATGGTGAGCTCCGCCTTAATCTCGGAAGCAAGACTGGCAGTCTTTACAATTTCCTCTAGCCGCCCGAAACCAAAGAGAACCTGCTCCGATCCAAAGCGACACACGTCATTAGTCCGCAGCTCGTGGTCGTGCCGTAGCGTTCTCGCTTCCCGCGCCCGGGTTCCCGGGTTCGATTCCCGGCGGGGTCAGGGATTTTCTCTGCCTCGTGATGACTGGGTGTTGTGTGATGTCCTTAGGTTAGTTAGGTTTAAGTAGTTTTAAGTTCTAGGGGACTGATGACCATAGATGTTAAGTCCCATAGTGCTCAGAGCCATTTGAACCATTTGAACACGTCATTAGTACCGTCATGGGCCAAGGTATATGGAATTACAATAGAAATCTTATGGAGGTTTCGGAAAGAGCTGAAACAGAGACTTCATGGAACCATTGTATTTGAAGGCCTAACCAAAGTTGGTGATGACAACAGTATGGAATTTTACGCGTTGTGCACAATCCGCTCAGAAACCGACTGCATAGTTATATGAAAGCATTCTTTGATGTGATAAAATTGCTTTTAAGGTGAATGACAGAATTAAGAAACACATCTTTATCTACTGGGCTTCTAAAAATCACCATATGGCGATGGAGACAGAGTTAAACTCTTCTGGCATGAGTGTACAGGCAGGGATTTTCAGCGATGGGCTAATTGATCCTTATTTTTTTAATGGTACTGTCAGTTCTATAAATTACCTATATTTGCTTGAAGAAGCGGTGTTAGAACTGGAAATCAGTCCACTTTTTGAGTATCTGCAGACGGCAACAAGTTGGGCCACCCCTGCGTTAAGGAGTTATTATAGAGACTTCCTAACTGAAAACTTCGATGAATGGGTTGAAAAACGGGCTACTATTGAATGGACCACCATGGATCTGAGGTATCACATCCATGGATGTTTTCAATCTGGCATATATAAAAATATGAAGTCTTTACTGTCAAAATTCGTGGTGCTGAGATTTTAGAGACGAATCCAATCAGTATTTAAAGGCCGCAGTCCCAGAAGATTTGCAACAAAATCCGTAAATCAGGGACTGAAAGATACAATGTTTGATCAGAACATCATAACATCTTTGAACATCTTTCGTAGGTTCACTGACTCCGTATGTATTTCTGTGTCGAGATAAATTTGTGTTCTCAATTGTTTAATATTATTGCATCAAACATTTTTTGACATCTGTCTTGTGGCCTACCCTGTATTTCTTTACTTTGATTGTTAGTTTCCTTTGTTTAAATAACATTTGTATGTGGTTTTCTATTTAGATGCGGTTGTTACCGTCTCAATATTCTTACTACACCAGGTGAGTGCTGATGGTGGGAAGGTCTTTGGAATGGTAGGGTTTTAGAAGGCGGGGCACATGCGTGTGAGAGGAGAAAGGATACGAAGAGGACAATTGCTGAGGTGAGAATGTCGCTTACTACAAATCTCTCTGGTACCGCTGGGCGTGACCAGTGAGTCACGGCTAGTAAACGGGCGTTTACGGCAGTCTGACGTATGTAGTAAGGTGGAAGCGTGCGGCAGGGTGAGTGTCAGATCTGGGTTCCGTCTTGACGATATGAGCAGTAGTTATGTACAAAATTTTCATCGGGGTTGTCCTCTCTCCAGTCGTTTCCTGCACTTGATTGCTGCCGCACAGTTAATTGCCGAAGAACGAACTTCAGTACCCCGTGGTGAGCTGCTTGAATTTGAGTCTTATCTTGGAACAATTTCGTTGGGGAATTGACTTTAACCAAATCACTATCCAGTCTCAAAACGTTAGATTTAGTCACACTGATCAGCTTGTACCAAACGTTACTGATAAAGCTTAATAATAGTACAAACCAAGCAAATCTCTTGCCTTCCTGGTTGACATCTCATTTAAATAGTTTAGACAAAGGTGTCTTTCATATCTCAGTGGGCCTTTTTCAGTATTTTACCGTCTTGTGGATTCGCCCAGTTTTGCTGCTTATTTCGTTTATTGTCACTGTAGATTTAGTCTGATATACTTCTAAGCAGCCGCCTGGTGTGTTCTGTTTGGTTACGCACAGCGATGTGACTAGGGCTCCGCAAGTGGGCAGTTACGGGCGACAGTGATCCTGGTTGCTGGGGTGAAACACTACCGCGGCTGGGAATTGCATGTTACCTTTCAACAGGTTTCTGTTGAAAAACTGTTTTCTTGTTAGTTAAAAGGGTATGGGCGTTGGTTGTATACCTACATTGAAGAGCCAAAGAAACTGATAAACCTGTCTAATATCGCGTAGGGCCCCCGCGAGCACGCAGAACTGCCGCAGCACGACATGGCGTGGACTCGAGCAATGTCTGGAGTAGTGCTGGAGGGAACTGACACCATGAATGCTGCAGGGCTGTCCATAAATCCGTAACAGTACGAAGGGGCGGAGATCTCTTCTGAACAGCACGTTGCAAGGCGTCTCAGATATGCTCAATAATATTCTTCTATGGGGAGTTTAGTGGGCAACGGAAGTGTTTAAGTTCAGAAGAGTATTACTGGAGCCACACTGTAGGAATTCTGAACGTGTGGGATGTCACATTGTCTGCTGGAATTGTCGAAGTGCGTCGGAATGCACAATGGACATGAATGGATACTGGTAATCAGACAGTATGCATACGTACATGCCACCTGTCAGAGTCGTGTCTACTAGTATCAGGGATTCCATATCACTCCAACTGTACACGTCCCACACCATTACAGAGCGTGCGTCAGCTTGAACAATCCCCTGCTGACATGCAGGGTCGATGAATTCATGAGGTTGTCTCCATACGCGTACACCTCCATTCGCTCTATACAGTTTGAAACGAGACTCGTCCGACGAGCCACAAGTTTCCAGTTGACAACAGTCTAATGTCGGTGTTGACGGGCCCAGGCCAGCCGTAAGGCATTTTATCGTGCAGTCATCAAGGATACAGGGCTGCGAAAGGCCGTATGGATGATGTTTCGTTGAACGATTCGCACGCTGACATTTATTGATCACCCAGCATTGAAATCTGCAGCAATTTGAGGAAGGGTTACACTTCTGTCACGTTGGACGATTCTCTTCAGTCGTCGCTAGTCCGCTTCTTGCAGATCATTTTCCGGCCACAGCCATGTCGGAGATTTGATGATTTACAGGATTTCTGATATTCACAATACACTCGTGAAATGGTCGTACGGGAAAATTCCTACTTTATCGCTACCTCGGAGATGATGTGTTCCATTGCTAGTGCACCGACTGTAACACCACACTGAAACTCACTTAAATCTTGATGACCTGTCATTGTAGCAGCAGTAATCGATCTAACAACTGCACAAGACACTTCTTGTTTTATATAGGCGTTGCCGACCGCTGCGCCGTATTCTGCCTGTTTACATATCTCTTTGTTTGAACGGCATACCTATACCAGAGTCTTTGGCACTTCAGTGTATTTATTTTGGAAAATTTATACACGCTGTGTGTTTAATGATGTACATCGATTGTGTCACAGTTTTATTGTTTGTTGAATGGGTGTGAGCGTTGGTTGTATACATTTATTTTGGAAAATTTGTTCACAATGTGTGAGTAACGATGTGCACCGGTAGTTTAGCATAGTGCTGTTACTAGAATCTTACAGCATTAAAGTGTGATAGTTATTCAATACAACTCAAGTTAGTGGCGTACACTACAAGTTTTAAACGCGTAATTTTGTCAGTTGAATGCTCGTTGGTTCAACTTTGTTGTAAATAATTAAAAAAGACCGAAACAACTTTTAATCAGTTTTTATAATTTCTGCGTTACTGTTGTGTCTCTTTTACTCGTTAGCAGTAAAGTTTTCATCCAGTTCTATCTTATTTTAAATATGGTTCCAATTGTTCGTGAAAGAATCGGTTGTCTGTTGCTAGTAGAGTGCATCGTTAAGTATTTGAAACAAAATCTCATGAGCGCAGTGGTTTCCATTTAAAGAAACCCCATGTCCCGCTGTCCCACTTCAGACCTGACTAATTCGTCAAGAGAAAAACTTTGGGCATTACGTTCCTGTTGAACAGCGTCCAGACAGTGGCAAAGTTCCAAATCGCCCTCATTGGTATTCCCATAACTCTCTGTACGTCGTGAGAGAAACGTCCTCTGACAGTAAGCCTGCATTTTTAAAGAAACGGGATGCCAGTCCTCGAAGCAGGACTACTCGACAGCAGTGGCGCCAGCCGGCCGGGGGCGGCGGGCGAAGTTTTTAATTAGGTCCTTCCCGTCTCGTGCCGTTCGGGCGCGGACCGGGCGGGCCTGAGCCCGTGGCGCGAGCGGCGCGGGCCGCGCAGTAATCGCCGCGGGCGCCCGCCCACTCTCCTGGTCCTCGAGGGCACAGTCAATATTTAACGGCCCGCTTAGTGCGCTCTCCTCCTGCCCTGCCCCGGAAGAAGTCGGCGAGAGGGGCTTTCCTAGCCACTTCCCCCTCCTTGGCGAACGCTGCCGAATCGAAGGCCGTCGCAGAAGCCGTCGATCAAATGGCAAACTGGTGAGCCATAAAACTGCTGGGGGCATCATTGTCTTCTTTGTTCCAGTTACAGATATAAAAATCCGTACAAATTTCTTGATATATTGGATTTACAAACTCTCGAGCAAATATCCAGTCGGTCCATCAACTGTAACTTCCTCTGTGTCTACACCAACAGAGGGCAAACTTTTTTGCTCAAACACCAAAACGGACATAGTGGGACGGCACCTCGGGCCATATACACTCAAGAGCCAAAGAAATTGGTATAGGCATGGATATTCAAATACAGGGATATGTAAACAGGCAGAATACGGCTCTGCGATCGGCAACGCCTACGTAAGACAACGAGTGTCTGGCTCTGTTAGATCGGTTACTGCTGCTACAATGGCAGGTTTTTTTTTTAATCTTTATTCGATCATTATTATGATACAATTTAACCTACTACCTAAATACATTAGTAGGTCCTATTTTTAACTATTGCAATATTCAATCTGCAGCTATTGTTATTTTTAACACTACAGGTTTCTACTGTGATCCTTCACCACTATGGGGGTTATTCTACTATAATGTACTATGCTATTGTTTTAGTGTTACCTTGATTTTAGCTACTGTTAATTGGGATACTACTTGTAATTGGTTACTATGACTACTCTACCTACAGCGTTACAGGTATGCCAGAATAAGATACAAACCTAATTGTTGGCCTTTCCCACAGAGCTAATCCCAGTGGGAGTGCCCCTGGCACTGGGCTGGCCGGTGACATGGTCGCTGCAGTTCTATACTATTTCTATTATCCTAATTTGAACCTATAACTAGCCTTATATCTAATGTCGTAATTGGTGCGTTGTCAAGTCCGGTGGTGATGTACTGCCCCCCTCCCCCCCCCCCCAACCTATTCCGAAGACCTGGCGGGTTCCAGCCGTGAGGCGGCTTTCCAAGTCCAAGTCCCGGCGGAACAGGAAGGGTGTACGTGTCAAGTCTGGTATTTATTTATTGCTTATTTCTTAGATATTCTTTGAGGACTTTGCCTGAGATTGCGTCTGCTAGGTGATTCAAGACGTTAAAAGTGTTTTCGTGTCTGAGCAAGTGGTGCATATCGTTATTCGGCAGTTGTTCCCTAAGTTGTGCAACATCGTCGAAGAGGGGACACTCGTACACCACGTGGTCTGGAGTGCCCTGCACTGCTCCACAGTCACACGCTGATGTTGCCCTTTTCCAAAACCGACACAGATATGTCGGGTAGGGTCCGTGCCCAGTAAGAAAGTGCAGCAAGCCTCTAGTGGGTTTGATGTAAGTGAGTTTTAGGCGTTCCTGTATGTTTGGAAGTAGCTCGTGTGTTCTTCGACCTGTCTCATCATTATCCCAAAGTTCCTGCCATAATTCAATTCCCCTTCTTTTAATACTTTGTTTATCCCCTACATATACCCCCATGATTTCTTCAATTTTTTCTCTTCTATTCTTCTTTATCTAATACCATGTGGCCTGTTCCCTAATTTTTATGTCCAGTGGACATAACCCCATCAGTACTAAAAGTGCCCCTCCTGGATTTGTTCTATATGTGCCTACTGAACGTAGGAGCATATTTCGCTGCACTCTTCTTACGGCCACGGCAGTCATGACCCTCGTGTGCCCAGACCGCTGACCCGTAGCCTACCATGGATGTAAGGATCCTGTTATGATACAATTTGATTAGATCAGGTGGGAGATGGAATCTTTTGTGTCCTATTCCGATTAAGTTGTTTAGTACTGTTAGTGATCTTTGTGTTACCGTGTCAATGTGTGATGCATAGTTCCACCTCTCGTCGACGATGACACCAAGATACCGGGCTTCTCGGCGCCTGAGGACCGGTAGGCCATTTATTCTGACTGTGGGGTTTCTTATAAGTTGACCTTTGAGCAACAGGTAAGTTGACTTGTTAGGTGCGATGGTCATTTTTGTTTTGTGACACCATGTGGTCAATATTGTAATGGCTCTTTCTACTTTCGGTTCTAAATCTTCGCGGCTACGACTGCCGACCAGCAGGAGGAGGTCGTCTGCGTAGGCTATGACCTCTAGCTCATCTTCACTGCCCATTAGTTCTTCTAAGAGTGGTTCCATGTTTATGTCCCAAAAGAGTGGCCCCAGGACGGGTCCCTGAGGACACCCCTTGGTGATTTTCTTGCTGACTTTGCCGCTAGGGGCCGATAGCCAGACCTCCCTTTCTTCACAATAGCTCCTGAGACAGCCATACAGTGGCCCTGGGCATTCTTTCTCCCGCAAGCAGGAGAAGAGCGAAGGCCACCACAGATGATCAAAGGCGCCACTGATGTCCACCATGATGCCGAATATGTACCTGTGCGGGGCAGAGTCACAGACATCCGCAGCCAGGGCGATTGCGTCAGACGCCGATCGTCCTGTCCGAAAACCGAATTGTCTGTCACTCATGCCGCACAGGACTCGGTGTGCAGCCAGCCTGTCTGCCAGCAACCTCTCAAAAAGCTTGCCCAACAAGTCCAGTAGACATACAGGTCTGTAAGACTTGGCTTCTTTGGGGTCTTTGTCTGGGCCTTTGTTGATTATAACTACATTCGCCTTCTTCCATATTGAGAGGAACGTCTGAAGCCGTAAACACTCATTGTACAGCTGAGTGAGAGGTGCCACCAGCTGGGGGGCGAGGTATTGTATCACTTCCGCAGTAATGCCGTCTGGGCCAGGAGCTTTGCCTTTTTTAAGAGCTTTTATTTGGGAGCTTACCTCTTCTTCAGAGAAGGGGTAAACCACTCGGTTGTTTTCGTAGACCCGTTGGTTCTCTCTTCTTATTCTCTGTTGTTCATCAGAGTCATCATCCTCTCTATCGTCAGGTAGCAGGGCACGGAGTAGGACACCCGCAGTTTCCTGCCAGGTCTCCGTCATCCGGTCCCCATCCCTGACGTAGATAGCACCATAGGTGATTTGATTTGTTCCCGTACTATTTTGCATGGTAGTCCCCAGGGGTCTGTAGCCAAATGGCTTTGTACATACTTCTCCCAGCTCCTCATCCTGACAGCCTTGAGTTCCTGTTGGAACTGTTCTCTGGCTTCTCTGTATACCTGCAGCCAGCGCTGCTTTTTCATGCCAGACGACACACCGCTGGTAATACCTCCTCGCCCTCCTTACTGCCTGGCGCATTTGCCCCAGTTTGGCTGACCATGGTGAGGGGGAGGCCGCGACGGCCCTCCTCCAGGTTGGTACAGCTGCCTTCACTGCCCTAGTTATCGCACTTGTTAGATCTCTGGCATACTCTTCTACGTTGACATCACCCTCCAGCAATGCAGGAATGTCACATTCCCTCGCCAGGCGGTCCCAGTCGGTTTTATTGTAGTTGAGCTGTGTTTCCCACTCCATGTCCCAGTGCCACTCGCTGTCTCCAATTGTGAATGTTATTACGTTATGGTTACTAGTGGTGATTTGGTCCCATACTGTCCAGTGCGATATTTTTGCTGCGAGGTTTGGCGTTACCAGAGTAACGTCAATGTTTGTGCCCTGTCCTCCACCACCAGTGTAGGTGGGAGGGTTTCCCTGTTTGTTAGCGACCAATAATTGTAGTGCCATGATTGTGTCGACTGCTTTTTCTCCTCGGTCGTCCTGAGTACCACTGAACCACAGGGGGGATTTTGCGTTAATGTCTGCTGTCACGAGAATTTTTCGTCCCCACAACGCCGTGGCTATTTGGACGAGCTTGTCCAGCAATTCGTCTATTTGTCTTCCGTACTGGAAGTACATGTTAACCACATATAGTACTCCCGTTGGTGAATGAAGCTCCACGGCGTTGCAGTGGTCATCTGAAAATTGTGCTAATACTGTGACTCTCAGTGCTTTGTTTGTGATTATGACCGCGGCTCTTGGTTCCGCTCCGCTTTAGATCTGTTGCCAGTTGACTGCGGTGAACGGGATCCGTCCAGCCAGGGAGTATGGCTCCTGCATACAGAGTACATCTAGACTCTTCTCCTCCACCACTTTCCGGAGTTCCTGCTCAAGCATCCTGTAGGTAGGGCAATTTCTGCCTGTGGTGTTGCATGACTTTTTGCCTCTCTTCATGCAGGGTATGCAGATTCCAGCTTTGCTGCAGTCCTTTCTCGTATGATCCTCTGCCCCGCACCTGGAGCAGGCCGGCTTCCTCTCACAATGCTTGTGTACGTGATCTAAGTCGCCACAGTTGTGGCATCTGGGAACCACTAGGTAATCTCTTATATTTATCGCATGGAAACCTATGTAGACTCTCCCCATAGTGGTGATTTTGCGCCACATCTTTCCAGAGACCTCGGCAACGTGATATACAACGTCACGCTCCCGGGGCCCTGTTCTGAAACGTAATTTAAAATCGGTTTTGAATGTTTCCCATTCCACGTCCTCAAAATTTTGATTGTATAGGGTTTCGTATATGTCTACTTCAGTTAGTGCTGCCAGTACATCGTAAAGGATCACCAGCGGATTCCGCTTTTTTGGTGGTTCACATTTGGCTGCTGTGTTAAGTTTGGTGTTGTTTAAAATCTTGTCTCTGTCCTCCTCAGTTGCCACATCAACTACTACTACGTTTTTGGTTGCCTTAACTTTGTTTATTTTTATTTTGTCTTTAGCGGGGTCAATGGTAGTGGTGAATATTTCTTGCACTTTTTTGACTGTCTGTCTGGGCAGGGGTCTCAAGAAGACCGCCGTGTCCCGCCTTTTTGAGACCTTTGCGATTGTTTCATTTGTGGTTTGAGATTTTGTGACTGCTTGCGCAGCCACTGCAGCCCAGGTTTTGGTTGGTTGCTGCCTTAAGCTATTGTTCTCTTTCTCTAATTCTTCGAGTCGCCCCTCAAGCTTTGCACTGGCAATAGCCCAGGCTGCGAGCTCGTTTTTGATTGCCAGGACTGCAGCCTGGCAGATTTTTCCATTTTTCACACTTGAGTCCAAAATTTGATTTATTTTAGTGTGTCTTTCAAGAGTGTTTTGCTCATTCTGATCCGCTTCCTCCTGTGAGGGAGGAACAGTCGCTATCGACGCCCTCGAGGTCGCACTAGAGTCACTCGTCTCTAAGTCAGCCATGTTTGTAGACGAGTGAAAAAGGATGGGAGCCCGTCTCTTGCCCCGGACCGGCTCCTCTGGCATGGGGGGGGGGGGGGGGGGGAGGACTTCTGCAGCTCGCCCACCGACCGACCTCGCCCCTAGGTCAAGGGCACTCCAGAGCTGCCGGGTTCAGCGCGCCGTCGCCAGCGCACTGGTCCCTATCGATGGCCTCGTCGTCGACGATTTCACACGACGCTCCTCGGCAAGTACACCCCGCACTTCGGAGAGGCGGATGCACCCCTCGCCCTTCGCCGCCTACTTGCCCGAGCTTCCACCTGAAGGCCAAGGACCCACTCCTACTCAGGTGGTGGGTCGGTCCCCCAGTCGTTCGGCGGTCTGGGCCCATCTAACCTAGCCCAGGCGATGTCACCACCTCCTGGGTTTGGCAGAACACGCCCCGGTTACCCAGGGGCGCGGCGAAGCACCCTTGCCGACTCGCGCCGAGGTCCCACGCCGACAAACGAGGTCGCCGGCATGCAGAGCACCTGCTGGTCTGTGCCCTGCGAACAGAAAGGAACTGATGTTCGGTCCCTCGACACAGCTCCCCCTGTGCCACGCACCCTTCGCTTTCGCATCGGGTTGGGTCGCAGCTCTCCCTTTTGTCGCAAGGCAGAATTCAGAGCTTAATCTGGCACCACGGGAAGGCGGAGAGAGCCACTTGGGAAGGAGAGGCTTTAAGAGACGCATCACTCCCCCTGTGAGGACTGCCGCGGCACGCCCGACTGGAAGCGATACGCCCCAGTGCGAGCCTCCGTGCCTTACGGCGCGCCGGCAACGGGTAGGGCCGCGCCGAACGCGCCGTCAAGCGACCGACCTCACGCCAGACCACACACAATGGCAGGTTGTCAAGACTGAATTGAGTCTGAATGCGGTGTTATAGTCGGCGCACGAGCGATAGGACACAGCATCTCTGAGGCAGTAATGAAGTGGCGATTTCCCCGTACTACCATTTCACGAATGTACCGTGAATGTAAGGAATACGGTAAAACCAAATCTCCGCAATCGCTGTGACCGGAAAAAGATCTGCAAGAAAGGGACCAACGACTGTTCAAAAGAATCTTTCAACTTGACAGAGGTGCAATCCTGTAGCAAATTGCTGCAGATCTCAGTATCGGGCCATCAACAAGTGTCAGCGTGCGAGCCAGTCAACGAAACATCATCGATACGGACTTTCAAAGCAAAGGTCCCACTCGTGTACCCTTGATGACTGCACGACACAAAGCTTTACGCCTCGCCTAAGCCCTTCAACACCGACATTGGGCTGTTCATGACTGGAAACTTGTTGCCTGGTCGGACGAGTCTCGTTTCTAATTCTATCTACCGGATGGACGTGTACGAGTATGGAGACAACCTCATGAATCCATGGACCCTGCATGTCAGCTGGGTACTTTTCAAGCTGGTGGAGGGTCTGTAATGGGGGCGTGAAGTTGGAATATGGGAGCCCTCATACCTCTAGATGCGACTCTGACAGGTGACACGTACGTGAGTATCCTGTCTCATCACTGGTATCCATTCGTCTCCATTATCCATTCCCAAGTACATCCAATTCCAACAGGACAATGCAACACCCCACACGTCCCGAATTGCTACAGAGTGGCTTCAGGAACACTCTTCTGAGTTTAAACACTTTCGCTAGCCACCAAACTCCCTAGACATGAACATTCTTGAGCACATCTGGGATGCTTTGCATCGTGCTGTTCAAAAGAGATCTCCATCATACTAAAATGTAGACTTTCACGGCCGGAAATATCATGTCCATTATAATTATCCGGGCTGTTATGCCGTGGTCGGTTGATGAATTCTGTTTCAATTCCCAACGTTTCGTCTCCGACTGCGGGAGACATCTTCAAGGGGGTCCGTAGCTCGATGGAAGGTCCAACACACCCACTGGATCGCTACTGACTGCCGCTAAATTCCGTGTCCGTGCGCTCCCGCGCCGCGGCGTGACGTCATGTGTTTTGGAAACGTCAGTGCAATTGGCCGCTGTCCGTCGCCGTCGATCGCAAACGTTTAGAAACAGTTCTTTTAGTGGTACCCACATAAACATCTCCACAGCTGAATGGGACCCTATACACTCCAGCTTTTTCCAATGGTTTGCGAGCGTCCTTGGCAGGCTTCAGGTATTCCTGTATCTTCCTGGTGGGCTTGTAAATTACGGTAATATCCCGCTTCTAAACGTTTGGAAGAGCACAAGGGAAGAGGAGAAACAGAACGATCAGCTGTTGCGGAGCATGCTTTCCAGCCAGGGAACCACAATATTCGTTTCGAGAAGACGCAAGTACTAGCGGCCATAAGCGGATTTTACGAAAGGCTCTACAGGGAGGCAATCGAAATCGCTAAAAACCCAAATAATTTCAACCGAAAGGAGGAGGGCGTGAAATTAAACGGTATATGGATGCCGGTGTTAATGAAGATGTGTACCACCCGTCCACTACTGGGTGATGGCAACGGCGATCGACGGCGACGGACAGCGGCCAATTGCACTGACGTTTTCAAAACACGTGACGTCACGCTGCGGCGCGGGAGCGCGCGGACACGGAATTTAGCGGCAGTCAGCCGCGAGCCAGTGGGTGTGTTGGACCTTCCATCGAGCTACGGACCCCCTTGTCTCCCGCAGTCGGAGACAAAACGTTGGGAATCACCACAGAATTCATCAACCGACCACGGCATAACAGCCCGGATAATTATAATGGACATGATCTCCATCATCTCGTATTCTTACCGATTTATGGACAGTCCTGCGGGATTCGTGGTGTCAGTTCCCTCCAGCACAATTTCAGACATTAGTCGAGTCCTTGCCACGCTGTGTTGCGGCCCATGTGCGTTCTATCGGCGGTTCTACACGATATTAAGCAGGTGTACCAGTTTCTTTGACTCTCAGTGTATGTACCGAGCTTATTATTAATTAGAAACCTACATCAATTAGTAAGTTATGCGCCCCCAACAGACTAGCTATGTTAATGGTACGATGAGTTGGCCGCCGGCCGCAAGTACTGATCGTTAAAATCGGCAGGAACACCTCATGCGAGTGTTTTCTGTAGGAGAGTGCTGCCATCTTTTTTCATTATTTACAGGAAAGTTGAACCAACGAGCATTTAACTGACAAAATTACGCGTTTAAAACTTGCAGTCGCGCGACTAATTTGAATTTTATTGAACAACTATCACTCTTTAAGTGAGTAAACCACCATTTCACTGTGTGTTATTACATTTATCATTTGTACTGTACAGATTTCGGCTTAACAGTGGTCTAACAAGTTTTGGCATTATACTTGATAACGGCATAAAAGCCGAAATCTGGATAGTACAAAAGATAAATGTAATAATACTCAGATCGATGGCCATTTACTCGTTTAAAAAGTATTGCAGGGCTGTGGCTCAACGCCATTGAAATATTTTTCTTTGTAATGTTGAATGTCAGCGGATGATTAATGGTTAATAACAGTAATTGTACTTATATTCAGATGCATTACGCAACATGTAACACGATCGCGTATCATATATGCCTGACACTGACAAGATAGGGAGCAATTTAAATTAACGCAGGAACAGAAGCATAACTTCAAACAGCGAGGAACGCTGTTGTACATCCTTTATTGTCACGACCAGTTTCAGCAAACTAGGTTGTCGTCATCAGTTCTTCTGCATTGCGTTTCACTGAATCTTGACCAAATGTATCTTATATCGTATCATATAACATATGGTTGACACTGTGAAGCTAGGGGGGCGATTTAGATTAAAGCAGAATGAGAAGTACAGTTTCAAGCAGCCACGATCGCTAATATACATGCTTTATTGAGATGACCGGTTTCAGCAAACGACGTCGCCGCCGGCCGCGGTGGTCTCGCGGTTCTAGGCGCTCAGTCCGGAACCGCGCGACTGCTACGGTCGCAGGTTCGAATCCTGCCTCGGGCATGGATGTGTGTGATGTCCTTAGGTTAGTTAGGTTTAAGTAGTTCTAAGTTCTAGGGGACTGATGACCACGGATATTAAGTCCCATAGTGCTCAGAGCCATTTGAATTTGAACTACGTCGCCATGATGTGATACGATATAAGATGCATTTCGTCTGGTTACAATGAAATGTAGTGCAGAAGATCTCATGATGGCAACGTAGCTTGTTGAAACCAGTCGTCACAAGAAAGGCATGACAATAGCGGTCTTGGCTGTTTGAAGTTGTACTTCTGTTGGTGCACGATCAGATATGGAATTTTTTGAAGGTCTTATGGGACCAAGCTACTTAGGCCATCGGTCCCTAAGCCTACACACTACTTAATCTAACTTAAACTAATTCACGCTACGGACAACACACACACTCATCCCCGAGGGAGGACTCCAACCTCCGACGGGAGGAGCCGCACGGACCGTTACAAGGCGCCCAAGAGCGCGCGGCTACCCCGCAAATGTTTGGAATGTTATTTTTATTCTACTCACTCTGTTGTATTGCAGCATTGAATTAATTTCATATTCCTTTCCACAAAAATGTACCGCATTTCAAGATGACCGTCTCTATAATGCGCAGTTACTAATCCACGTTATACCGTTTCAAAACCTACCATAGCAACTGATCGGTACTAGTTCTGCAGACCCTTCAATTTTCCGTACTAAAAGACAAACAGTAAAATGTTCCCCCTATCACATCCTCTAATCCCACAGCGGCTGCGCTACTTACATCTTTGTCGCTGTGGTAAGCCGTCAGCTTTACTCAGCTCACGAACGAATTCAACAACGTCAATTAGAATTAAGCATACTTTAAAACATTATTATCTCTGCAAGTACAAGGGGCGATGAAAAAGTTTCGGTTCGAAACCCGTACAGTCCAGAAACGGTGAGGCAATCAGAAAAAATTACCGTGACCACCGATACAGTCATCTACCGACGCAACAAGTGAAGAAACCCGTTTGGTCCTGCTGCTTGAAAAAAATCTGTAATTGCTAGTCCGACAGGAATCGTCGACCCTCTAAGACTCTGTTTTTAAGGGATCGAAGGCGTGATGAAATGAAATGTCGTGTGACGAGGGCCTCCCGTCAGGTAGACTACTCGCCTGTTGCAAGTCTTTCGATTTGACGCCACTTCGGTGACTTGCGCGTCGATGGGTATGAAATGATGATGATTAGGACAACACAACACCCAGTCTCTGAGCGGGGAAAATCTCCGACCCAGCCGGGAATCGAACCTGGGCCCTTAGGATTGACAGTCTGTCGCGCTGACCACTCAGCTACCGGGGGCGGACGAAGGCGTGATAATCGCATGGGAAAAAATCAGGACTGTGAGGCTGGTGGTCCAGTGTCTTCCACTTGATTTGCCGTAACCTGTTCGTTCGTTACGACTTTTGGATTATGTAAACTTGCCTTATCCTGAAGCACCAGCATCACCTGTCGCACTATTCCAAACGGTTCAAATGGCTCTGAGCACTATGGGACTTAACATCTGAGGTCATCAGTGACCTAGACTTGGAACTACTTAAACCTAACTAACCTAAGGACATCACACACTTCCATGCCCGAGGCAGGATTCGAACTAGCAGCACGGTTCCCGACTGAAGCGCCTAGAACCGCTCGGCCGCAAAGGCCTCACATCATTTTCGATAGATGTACTGCCCCTTACACATTTTTCATTTTCCGATGGATGTCTACCAGTGTCCTTCGACAGCCAAGGAAAGAATAACAGCACATTGGTCATGTTTGTACGCATTTGGTAATCACGTCACCGTGGTTCACGTTTCCACATTTACTGCACGTGCTTCGGAAAGGTGCAAATGCAACACTAATCTCTTGCCTACATGTCGGTGCTTTTATACCAGTGTCGGAATAGCGCTACGTCGCATATTGCTGCGGCAGATCCCTCAAGCGGTAAGTTTGTGACCGCTCACAGATTTAGTGGTAAATGGATAGTCATTCAAACACTGAGCACAGATCAAGCACGAAAACAGGAAGAAAGTGTACTTTAC
The DNA here is from genome assembly GCF_023898315.1 of Schistocerca nitens. Taxonomy (NCBI): domain Eukaryota; kingdom Metazoa; phylum Arthropoda; class Insecta; order Orthoptera; family Acrididae; genus Schistocerca; species Schistocerca nitens. Next base: position 312,387,139 of record NC_064621.1, on the reverse strand, counting down.
TGTGAAAAAAGAAATAACACTGAAACAGTGAACGGTCCAAGCTTAAGAAGTGCGACATCCAGCGAGCTTGAAGAACCATGGCTTCTTGATCATGTGGTCCCGGTATTGAACTGCACAGGGGGAGCTCCGTGTTCAAATCTCCATCGTGTTCCATTCTTTTTTTTTTTTTTAATTGTGAACCTTCCGTCCGGTAATTGAAGTGTCTGTTAGCTGTATTCAAACTTTTGTCTGTGCCTGGTGTAAAGTCCATTTGCAACAGCATGGTGGAAGGACGGGACCTCCAGACGTGCCGGCCAGTGTGGCCGAGCGGTTCTAGGCGCTTCAGTCTGGAACCCAGCGACCCCTACGGTCGCACGTTCGAATCCTGCCTCGGGCATGGATGTGTGTGTTGTCCTTAGGTTAGTTAGGTTTAAGTAGTTCTAAGTTCTAGGGGACTGATGACCTCAGATGTTAAGTCCCATAGTGCTCAGAGCCATTTGAGCCTCCAGACGTACGTCATATTTGTTCTACACAACTACCACATGTTATGACTCTTGCATCCCGTTTTTTTAAGTTTAGCCTCATGAAATCCTTTATTGTAAGATAGTTCACACCCGTTTATTTGTTGTTTTCATTCCTATGAGAGATCTATGCGGCATCACATGCACTTGTCACAGTAATACATTCTTACCGCCTGACTCATACTCTTAAAACAATGTATAGCATGATAATTTCCAAGACTATAGACGAAGAACGCACACGTCAGTAACCGTACGGAAAGTTCATAATTTTGTGCAATATATCACGACGAAGATTTGAACACGGGTCTCCCACTTTGCAGTCCAGCACTGTGACCACGTGACCACAACGCCATGGTTGTTCAAGTTTGCTTGACGTCGCACATCTTGTGCTTCAACGGTTCACTGTTTCTATTTTGCTTATCTTGTCGCAGTTCGGTACACCTTTTTCCTGTTTTCATGCTTGATCTGTGTTCAGTTTCTGACACGCTGTCCATTGCACCATTTTACCACTAAATCTGAGAGGGGTGCGATGGGGAGTTTCCGTTGTGAGAAGGACACTACAGTGTTCAGAAGCTCTTCATCTTAATTGACGTTTTTGAATTCGTTTGTTGGTTACTAGATGTATAGAGTTATAAAATAGAGCTAAGAATCGCGGACAGCACTAATTCTTTATTTGTGAGGATTAGTGTGTTTCCAGTCGCGAAGTAGCAGCACAATGGTTCGATGGGGTGGAATTCAGTGATTTCTGACGTGGACCTATTATTGCATGTCACGTGAGTGTCAAATCCTTCAGGAGCATTCCGATCCTTCTAAAGCTGCTAAATCGATTGTTCGTCATTTGAAGTGGAATCCCAAAGGAACACCTACAACCAGACCAAGAACAGACATGTTTCCTGTAATGACGGACAGAGACTGTCTAGCATCGCAGAAGGTGGTTGTATAAAACCTCATTAAATGAGCGGAAGCAATCATTCGTGAGTTCCAAGTGTTACCAGAAGTTCAACGGCAGAATGATTGTGAGTAGGGAGTCAAAACGAATGGCATACCATGGTCGACCAGCTTCTCACGAACGACACATTTCTGTAGGTAATGCTAAGTGACACTTGTGTTGTAAAGAGTGACGCCACTGCACAATGGATGAAACGCTGTGCCCTGTGGCACTTCGATGAAAGGGTTTGCATTTGAGAATACCTGGAGAACGTCACTTGTCAGCATATGTATTATGATCGGTGAAATGCGGAGATGTGGTGTCACGATGTGGCGGGCATTTTTCGTGTTAAGCGAGTGGTCCCCTGATAGTGCTTAAGAAAACACTAAGTTTAGAAGGATGTGAATCCATTTTACAGCACTGTGTACTGCATACGGTAGAAGGACAATTCGAATACGATTATATCAACATGACAGTGCACCCTGTCATGAAGCACCGTCTTATACACAACAAAATACTTAGAGTCCGACATGAACCCAATGGAACATCTTTGGAGTTAGTTATGTCTTTGACTTTGCTCCTGTGCTTATCGAACTACCTAACTACCTTCGGTGGTATTGGCTCTTGTGGAAGGATGGGCTGCCACACATCCGAAGTCATTCTGCCACATGAATGGAAGTGAACTCAAGCCGTCATAAAGGTGCAAGTTCGAGATACCTCATATTAATGTCCACTGATAGGTGTCCGGTCACATTTGACATAGTCAGCAAACAACCTTGCGACGTTGGTGTAGGATACGTCTTCTACCACAATCTGTCACTGTGCACTCACAGTTTCCGACGCAGTCATTAAAATATTTCCAACAATTTGTTCCGTTTGTTGTTTCACAATTTCTAAAGATATACAGATAATTAATCCTTTAAATTTAGAATATAAAACTGGTCGAATCACATCTCTTCCACTGATATTTCGGAGCCCTATCTTCCTACCATCCTCGGAGTGAACTAGGAGACTGACAGTAGAGTGCCAAGAGCGGCATGCATTACACGCATCTCAGTGACATCACTTCGCATGAGAGTAGGAGCCTCAGATCTTAATCTGAGAGAAAGAGTTATGCGTTGAGGACACGCGCCACTAGGTAGAGAGCGCTAACATATCCTACTCGCCGTGCGGGGTAGCCGCGCGGTCTTGGCCTCCTGTCACGGTTCGCTCGGCTCCCCCCCCCCCCCCCTCCCCGTCGGAGCTTCGAGTCCTCCCTCGGGCATGGATGTGTGTGTTGTCCTTAGCATAAGTCAGTTTCAGTTAGATTAAATGGCGTGTAAGCTTGGGGACCGATGACCTCAGCAGTTTGGTCCCTAAGATCTTACTACAAATTTCCAGTTTCCAAATATCCTAGTCCTTACTCGATGCGTCATCGGTGGTGACAACATCGTTTGCAAAACAGTTGCCTTTCCCTTACAAACTAGACCACACTGTGTCCCAGACAAGGAATACTTAAAGGATGATACCTGAAGAGCACATTCGAAGCGAATGAATATACCCAACAACAGATTCGTGTGAAGAAACGAAGAAAGACAGAAAGACTGGGATTTAACGACACGTCATGCACGAGGTCACTAGAGGCGTAGCACAAGCTGAGATTGGGAAGGGGAGGGAAAGGATATCGGACATGACCTTTTCCAGACAGCTAGAGAAAAGAGAATGGCATAGAGAAAGCATTGCTAATTTTTTTCAAGTGATTTTTTACAACTACAGCAAATCGAATTCAGGGCAACAGTTGAGCACTAACAATCTCTGTTAACTTCTTCTACGCTGATGATATCCAGCTGTTTGTAACTTCCAGTTCCAAGAATATCCCTTCTACCGTCTCAGACTCATCCGAGAAAATTCATAGTCAATAGAAGTTGGTCAAATAACGCTAAAATGACAAGGAGCTAGGGAGTGAGGGAGGGGGGGGGGTGAGGCGAGTTGGGCGTTGGGTTTTTGCGGCTAAGGGTCAGTTGGGCTCACAAACTTCTTTTTTTAATTTTTCTATTCTTTTTTCTTTTTCCTCGAAATTCATCAATGAGTCCGCAGATGCGAGGCCAACCAGGAGCGCCTGACTTCCTTAGAGTGAACCATGTGTCAGGCTCAGTACCTTTCCCACTTGGACTAATGCGGCGTCGGCGCGCACCCCTTGACTCTTATTCTAAAACAGAGATCTGAGAATGCAACTTGTTCATTTTTCGCACAACACCTCCACTAGTTGACGACATTCAGTTGAGCATTGCCCTACTACTTAATTAGAAATGGACTGAATAAAACTTCTGGCCTCTATAAATATTATACGTCAAATCAACATATACAATAGATAGGAAACACGGATTCACAATGAAGCAGTTACATAACATTTTTCCATGTACCCAATTAGAAATAAAGGTTGCTAGATATTAGAAGACCGAGTAGCGGCCACTCTAAGCTACAACCAAAGCTACTTAAGCTATTCACAATGTGTTAACTTTAATGACCTTGACGTTACTCATGTCAGTATGCCCTTATTATAAACTACGACTCAGCTAATCGGGACTTGTTGTAGCTTAAACTAGGTTTTCTGTCTAAAGCGGGAGCTAACCCCTTATAACTGGACAGACACTAGCTTGACTTAAAGTAAAGCCCAGTATACATCGCTAATCCTAACAGTGACCAGTGCCATAAGCTAATCTATGACTAAAGAAAAACTCCTCGGTGTAGCGCTTAGCAGATGGAAGATTAAGACCGCCCTTGAGGAAAGAAGAGCACCTCCACAACGAACGCACGTCCGTTGTTCCTTACGAAACACAAAGGCTAAACTTAATCGTTATGGACATGTCCGTAAAGTAAAAAACGCAGACAAGTATACGCAATGTCCCCCGAACAAGCAACAATGATCTCGCTCCATAGAACCAGCCAAATCACACAAAAGCAATTCATGGCCCACATGCTAATCAACAGACAAGTAACATCAAAACGACGAAGGGAGCGCTCAATAGAAATAAAATTAATGAAACCAGGCAGTTTATTTTAATACTCTGTAGGATATTTTAATACTCTGTAGGACACGGCTCTCGAAAAACCAAATGTCTTGGAACAACACTGTGTGACCATCTAACGCACAGTGATGCCTCCAGTTTTAATTTAGTTCCTCAAGATTCGGCACAGAAAACACTAGAGACTTTCCAGTCATTCCTCTCAAATGACATGCGAAACTTACTTCCTCGTCAATAAACTCACTACCTGCGAGATGCGGAATCAGTTTTCAAATAGATGCCACAAAAATCTCAAAACAGCAGACAGACAAACTATATATAACTTATCTTTCACGTAGTTGGAGTATCAAAAATACATGCGACACATGTGTGCCTAATGACCGATCACACGTCATAGCGGAACCACACATCATGGAGAAAAAATCAATTGCCAAATACGTGATACATGATAGACCAGGAACACATGCGCCTAGCAAACTCACTACAAACCCACTCTGACAGCAGCTTATCGATATTTGCCGCAGGAACAAATCATAACCTGCTGCTGAGAGCACATGATCGAAGCCAACTGAAACTTCCTCACTTCATACTCAAGTAAGTAAGCCATGTGACTTCGGAGAAGACAATTCAGAAACATGAATACAAAATTGCAGCGCCTGTATTATTGATAAGGACGAAGCAATGTTATTCACATGCATGCATGTCCGAAAGAACGTTACATCTTACTTTTTAATAACACAGGTACTGCAGTTTCGTATTTATCTGCCGATACGAGGCCCTAGACTATAAACAGTCCTTCCTGGACAGGAATATACGTAACGTAGGAATGTAGGTTGTGATACATGGACGGCGGCAAATTGTAAGTTTGGGTCTGGGCGTGGGGTTAAGGTGACAAATCACGAGAAGCGGGAAACACGGGTTCGAGCCCCGGCCTGGCACAAATTTTCATTGACGTCCGATGGTGGTTCATTACTTGCTGTAATTCAAAAACACTTCAACTTCCAGAGGTACACAACATGGTATCGAATGAACTTACTACGGGACTGTTTCAGAAATCAAATACAGGATTTCAATCAGACTGCCCAACTCAGATCTCAAAATACAGTGTACAGTACCAAGCATCGGGAACAAACTTTCTAGGACCAAACTTCCAAACGTTTCACAATCATGGCAAACGTAAATAACCCATCAGGAACGGCACGTCACGCTGGTAACCACGTAAATCGATCCAAAATAATTTCTCTAGACGTGGTGCCTAAGACTGACGACAACATACACGCTCACAGGTGCAAAACATGAGACCGACTAATATTAATAACTATTCCTGCAAGCATTTCGCACACCAATCAAACACAACATGTATTTCCATCCACTAACCACACGTCGTTTGCTAAAGCACTCACAATGGAGCCAACGTTTTTCAGAACAGGTGATGCCGGTTTCTTAGGAATACAAACACCCACAAAACTCACCGTGAAACCACGGAGACGTTAGCTCGCCGGTCACTACAAGAAACAGCAACTACTACAGCTCGCAGAAAGTAAGAATTATATCTGGTGCTTCCAATAATCGACAAACAAGTAATCAGGATGGAACGCCTGGGCAAAGTACTTGAAGCACTTCAGCTACTCGGAAGAATACTACACTCATGGCTCTGAGCACTATGGGACTCAACTGCTGTGGTCATAAGTCCCCTAGAACTTAGAACGACTTAAACCTAACTAACCTAAGGACAGCACACAACACCCAGTCATCACGAGGCAGAGAAAAATCCCTGACCCCGCCGGGAATCGAACCCGGGAACCCGGGCGTGGGAAGCGAGAACGCTACCGCACGACCACGAGATGCGGGCACTACACTCATGATCATAAAGTAACGATATGCTGATACATGGTGAAACAACGCTCTGGTGGGAGGTTTGTGGGTTTAAATCACCTCAGGGTATGACCATGCGGTGCATTTGACGTGCGTCGTCGCACGGTGGCGCTGGCAGCAGTCCACATACGCAGAGGTGTGTTGGTTCATGTCAGAGTATGGTGCTGCGAGTAAGTATGCAGACGTTTCCAGACGTGCTAATGGTGACTGTGTGTTAAAAATGACTCAAAGAACACATATTGACTACGTTATGAAGGGTAGAATACTAGGGCGACTGGAGGCTGGTCAAACACAGCAGGTCGTACCACGGGCCCTCCGTATGACACAAAGTGTGATAAGATTATGGCAACGATTCCAGCTGACAGGAAACGTGACCAGGCGCTACAGTACGGAACATCCATAGTGTACAACACCACAAGAAGGACGATATCTAACCATCAGTGTCCGCAGTAGCACATGCGTTTTGAGACGGATTTCTCAACTTATCACCAATACCGTGGACTATCAGAACTGTGTCGTGTGTGTTCCCTAAGTGCCTATGCTATTAGCACCAGTTTTGTGTAGTGCCACGTTGTGTGGCACCACATTCTGCAATTATCCTTAATTTATGAGCATGAATGTAAATAGTACTTATCTCCTCTGTACTGCCCATGACAGTGCAATGGAAAAACTGTCACATCAGTATCTAAATTCACGACCTCACAAAAAACAAGCACCGTCCAAACAAGCCTTGAGGGCTCAACAGTACCGACCGGCAGCCGGCAGCCGTGTCAACCTCAGCCCTTATGTGTCACCGGATGCGGTTACGGAGGGTAAGTGATCAGCACACTGCTCTCCCAGCATTGTCAGTTTTCCTGACCGGCGTCGTTACTTCCCAATCAGGCAGCAACTCAATTGGGCTCACAAGGGCTGTGCTCACCCCGCGTACCAATAGCACTCGGCCGACCTGGACGGTGACTCATCCAAGTGCTACCGATTCCCAACAATGCTTAACTTCGGAGATCTGACGGGAAGCGGGGTTAGCACTGACGCTGACGCTGAAAAGACGAGCCTATCCTTGACTCGAGGTGGTACAGTTTAGATAAAATTTGCATTTCTGAGGTTCCTGTAAAAGAGAGAAAGATATATTACCACTCTTGTTGATTGGTCCTAGCTGGTGTAACCTGAAAAGAGAAAGACACACTCTGTTGAGGGATTAGTAAAACCTAATCCCTCAGTAGGTCAAGCCAACGCGTGGTTGGCCTGTGATGAGGTTGTTGGCCCAGTCCACGGATGAGCCGGTTGCAGGAGCGTCCCGTCTTCTCGTAGAACTTCCTGGCAATGGCGCGAAACCTATCTCGGCGAGGCAGGATCCCGGTGTCCTCGTGGAGTTGGCGCGTCGAGAAGCGCCTCGGAAGATACATAGCAGTCTTCAGGGCGTGGTTCTGTATCCGCTGCAGAGTCACAATGCGAGCATCTGCGACTTTCCCCCAGACCACGGTCGCATACTCTAACAGTGGTCGAACCAATGTTAGGTAAAGCGTGATGCCGTGTTGCGGTGGCAATGACGACTGCGGCTTTAGCAGCGGATACAGGGCGCGAAGGCGTCCTATTGCTCTCCCTTTCACATCACGGATGTGATGCTTCCAGGTGAGCCTGCGGTCTAGGGTAACCCCTAGGCATTTCGCCGTCCCACTCCATGGGATAGGTTCTCCCAGGATTTCGACAGACGTAAGCCCTGGCGGCAGAAGTCTTCGGGTGAAGACGACTGCCTGGCTCTTTGGGACGTTTAATTTCAGCCGCCACTTTGTTGCCCATGAGCCCAAGGCGTCGCACCCGCGTTGGAGGCGGTTTCTCAGCTTTTGGGCGTTCATGCTGCGAGTGAAAAGGGCTGTATCATCAGCGTACAGCGCCAGTTCGACTCGTGCCACTTTCGGGGTTATCACTGCGACGAGACCGTTGGCTCGTGACCTCACACTTCGCCGATAAGACGAAGAAAACCTGTTACCATCAGAGATCAGGAAAGGAGAGAGTACGAGTTTAACGTTCTGGTTGCATATCTTAAAACTCAAGGCGCCGTTCTTCCATCAGCGCTAACGGGCTTCCTTTATTCCCGCTGCTGTTCCACGTCTTATGACGAGTCTGGGAACTGTGGCGCTACAGCCGCTTCATACTCGTCGATTCGTTCTCTCTTACTGAAGCATGCAGGAATGCAAGGCTAGTCGTGAAGATGAGTGTATGATCTCGCTGCTGTAAAATAGCACTGCAAGGTGAAATTACCGACTGTCGGGATAAAATGTCTGTGTTCTGTGAGACTGTGGAGGGTGTAAGGTGAAAATTAATTGATGCAAAGTACACAATTGCAAATGTATTACATTAGAAGAGACGTAATATCCGGAAAAAGTTTCACCATATAGTCCACACTTCAGACGAAAAAGATGAAAATTTCGTCCAGTGCAAACAAAATGAGTGTTTTCTAGTTTATATCTTCACCAAGAGAAGCGTAATACGTGCTGCGCCAAACGAAAACTAGGCACAGAGCGACGTCACTGTTGTATTCCTGATACAAAAATGTACGATATTTCTGTGTTCGTTTGGTCATAGCAATTTGCGTTTATGGACTAGGAGCGAGTCATTCATTTCTGTAATTTAATTTAATAAATATCATTTATAGACTGCACTTCATCGTCATATCATGTGCCCTGGTACTGTCATTACATGGTAACGCCTCGAAAATACGTATGTCAACGTAATTGTTAGACATTCTCAGAATAGGTATTAAATATTTCAGTAAATGTATAACAGTCTTCGAAAAAGTTTTATCTACTTAAGTATATGTATGAACAGAACAATATTAATTGCTGAATGATGCGTCGTTTTATTGGTAAAAAACTTGCTTCTTTTATTTTGGCAATTTGGATATTTTGTGACATTTTAAATTGCACCTGAGATTGGCTACAAAGCCAAAATCATGACTGTGTGAAATAAATTAAATGTAATTTATAGATTAATGGCGAAAATTTTCTTCAAACAGTTGCATTCATTGCGGAAATGCTGCGAGTCCGCGGTTATACTTGCGATCTCGTGTATTCACTCTCCTTTCAGAGTGACTCCAGTCAACTTGTACCAGACAACAGTGGGCAGTGGCGGAGACTTACGAGTCCAGTCAACGTGCTCACAGAGTTGATGGATTCAGAGATGACATCACAAGACTCTCTGGCGAGTTTAAAAAGAGTAAACGGAGATCGCTGCTGATTCCTAATCACTACGACTGCCAGAGGTTGGCCATACTGCTAGCGAGGTCCGCACTACTCCATGTCACAAGAGAAAAGACCACCACCATGGCTGCCTGCAAGCGCAAGGTCGCTATAACAGACGCCAGGGAGCTGCACCTTAACTGCGAATGCTGTGTACGGATGCAGGCTGAATCGGCATCCCTTCGCTTCCAGCTTCAGGCAGTGTTGGCTTCGGCCACACAGCTTGATGCTGTTGCCAATGGGCATCACTGTGGGGGTCCGGATGGGGGTTTGTCAGGGACAGCCAGCTCGTCCCATACTTCCCCCGATCGGACTACGGCTGTGGCTGTCCGGGATACTGCCCACATTGAGGCTGACCCCACGGCCATGGTAGAGTGGGAGGTCGTCTCGATGTGTGGCAGGGGGCGAAATACATTTCGGAGGGCTGAACGGAAGGCCTCTCCAGTTTGTCTGACGAACCGGTTTCAGGCTCTGTCTCCGACTGATACTGATCTTCAGCCACACATGGCTGCTTGTCCTGTTCCAGAGTTGCCCCTCAGTCTGCAAGATCTGGGTGGTCGCAGAGGGTGGGTTTACTGGTAGTTGGGAGCTACAATGTCAGGCGCGTAATGGGGCCCCTTAGGGATATGGCTGCAAGGAAGGGGAAGAAAACCAATGTGCGCTCCGAGTGCAAGCCAGGGGGAGTCATTCCAGATTTGGAAAGGGTCATTCCGGATGCCATGAAGTGTACAGGGTGCACCCATCCGTAGGTGGTCGCACATATCGGCACCAATGACGTGTGTCGCTATGGATCGGAGGAATCCTCTCTGTCTTCCAGCGACTATCTGATTTGGTGAAGATTGCCAGTCTCGGTAGCGGGATGAAAGCAGAGCTCACCATCTGCAGCATTGTCGACAGGACTGACTGCGGACCTTTGGTACAGAGCAGAGTGGAGGGTCTGAACCAGAGGCTGAGACGGTTCTGCGACCGTGTCGGCTGCAGATTCCTCGACTTGCACCATAGGGTGGTGGGGTTTCGGGTTCTGCTGGATAGGTCAGGAGTCCACTACACACAGCAGGCGGCTACACGGGTGGCAGGGGTTGTGTGGCGTGGACCGGGCGGTTTTTTTAGGTTAGATGGCCTCAGGCAAGTACAGAAAGGGCAACAGCCTCAAAGGGTGTGGGGCAAAGTCAGTACAAGTGGGGACCAAGCAGCAGTCGGTATTGTAATTGTAAACTGTCGAAGCTGCGTTGGTGAAGTACCGGAACTTCAAGCGCTGATAGAAAGCACCGAAGCTGAAATCGTTATAGGTGCGGAAAGGTGGCTGAAGCCAGAGATAAATTCTGCCGAAATTTTTACAAAGGCACAGACGGTGTTTAGAAAGGATAAATTGCATGCAACCGGTGATGGCGTGTTTGTCGCTGTTAGTAGTAGTTTATCCTGTAATGAAATAGAAGTGGATAGTTCCTGTGAATTACTACGGGCGGAGGTTATACTCAACAACCGATCTAAGTTAATACTTTGCTCCTTTTACCGACCTCCCGACTCAGCAGCATTAGTGGCAGAACAACTGAGAGAGAATCTGGAATACACTTCACACAAATTTCCTCAGCATGTTATAGTCTTAGATGGAGATTTCAATTTACCAGATGTAGACTGGGACACTCAGATGTTTAGGACGGGTGGTGGGGACAGAGCATCGAGTGACATACTGAGTGCACTATCCGAAAATTACCTCGAGCAATTAAACAGAGAACCGACTCGTGGAGATAACATCTTGGACCTACTGATAACAAACAGACCCGAACGTTTCGACTCTGTAAGCGCAGAACAGGGAATTAGTGATCATAAGGCCGTTGCAGCATCCCTGAATATGGAAGTATATAGGGATATAAAAAAAGGGAGGAAGGTTAATCTGTTTAGCAAGAGTAATAGGAGGCAGATTTCAGACTACCTAACAAATCAAAACGAAAATTTCTGTTCCGACACTGACAATGTTGAGTGTTTATGGAAAATTTTCAAGGCAATCGTAAAATGCGTTTTAGACAGGTACGTGCCGAGTAAAACTGTGAGGGACGGGAAAAACCTACCTTGGTTCAACAACAAAGTTAGGAAACTACTGCGAAAGCAAATTTAAACGCAGACAAAACCTATCAGACAAACAGAAGCTAAACGATGCCAAAGTTTGCGGAAGGAGGGCTATGCCTGAAGCGTTCAGTGAATTCGAAAGTAAAATTCTATGTACCGACTTGAGAGAAAATCCTAGGAAGTTCTAGTCTTACGTTAAATCAGTAAGGGGATCGAAACAGCATATCCAGACACTCTGGGATGATAATGGCACTGAAACAGAGGATGACATGGATAAAGCTGAAATACTTAACACCGTTATCCAAAGCTGTTTCACAGAGGAAGACCGCACTGCAGTTCCTTCTCTAAATCCTCGCACGAACGAAAAAAATGGCTGACATCGAAATAAGTGTCCGAGGAATAGAAAAGCAACTGAAATCACTGAACAGAGGAAAGTCCACTGGACCTGACGGGATACCAGTTCGATTCTACACAGAGTACACGAAAGAACTTGCCTCCTTCTAACAGCCGCTAACAGCCGTGTACCGCAAGTCTCTAGAGGAACGGAAGGTTCCAAATGATTGGAAAAGAGCACAGGTAGTTCCAGTTTTAAAGAAGGGTCGGCGAGCAGATGCGCAAAACTGTAGACCTATATCTCTGACATCTGGAAACCCAGAATCTACTCTGTAGGAATCAACATGGATTCCGGAAACAGCTATCGTGTGAGACCCAACTCGCTTTATTTGTTCCTGAGACCCAGATAATATTAAATACAGGCTCCCAGGTAGATGCCATTTTCCTTGACTTCCAGACGGCGGTCGATACAGTTCCGCACTGCCGCCTGATAAACAAAATAAAAGCCTACGGAATATCAGACCAGCTGTGAAGCTGGATTGTTTTTAGCAAACAGAACACAGCATGTTATTCTCAATGGAGAGACGACTACAGACGTTAAAGTAACCTCTGGCGTGCCACAGGGTAATGATATGGGACCATTGCTTTTCACAATACATATAAATGGCCTAGTACATAGTGTCGGAAGTTCCATGAGGCTTTTTGCGGATGATGCTGTAGTATACAGAGAAGTTACACCATTAGAAAATTGCAGCGAAATGCAGGAAGATCTGCAGCGGATAGGCACTTGGTGCAGGGAGTGGCAACTGACCCTCAACATAGACAAATGTAATGTATTGAGAGTACATAGAAAGAAGGATCCTTCATTGTATGATTACATGATAGCGGAACAAACACTGGTAGCAGTTACTTCTGTAAAATATCTGGGAGTATGCGTACGGAACGATTTGAAGTGGAATGATCATATAAAATTAATTGTTAGTAAGGCGGGTGCCAGATTGAGATTCATTGGGAGAGTCCTTAGAAAGTGTAGTCCATCAACAAAGGAGGTGGCTTACAAAACACTCGTTCGACCTATACTTGAGTATTGCTCATCAGTGTGGGATCCGTACCAGGTCGGGTTGACAGAGGAGATAGAGAAGATCCAAAGAAGAGCGGCGTGTTTCGTCAGAGGGTTATTTGGTATGCTTGATACCGTTACGGAGATGTTTAGCAAACTCAAGTGGCAGACTCTGCAAGAGAGGCGCTCTGCATCGCGGTGTAGCTTGCCGTCCAGGTTTCTAGAGGGTGCGTTTCTGGATGAGGTATTGAATATATTGCTTCCCCCTACTTATACCGCCCGTGGAGATCACGAATATGAAATTAGAGAGATTCGAGTGCGCACGGAAGCTTTCCGGCAGTCTTTCTTCCCGCGAACCTTACGCGTCTGGAACAGGAAAGGGAGGTAATAACATTGGCACGTAAAGTGCCCTCTGCCACACACCGTTGGGTGGCTTGCGTAGTATAAACGTAGATGTAAATGTAGACTGTGCCGTAGACAGTAGGTAACGAGATTTGTAAAATCTGTGCAAGGCAAGACTGCATGGGACAAACATTTTCCCCACTGTAATTCCAATCCCAAAGAAAGCAGGCGTTTATAGACGTGAAATTTACCGAACTATCAGTTTACTAAGTCACGGACGAATGGAAAAACTGGTAAAAGCCGACCTCAGGGAAGATCAGTTTGGATTCCGTAGAAATGTTGGAACATGTGAGGCAATACTGACGCTACGACTCACCTCAGAAGATAGGTTAAGGAAAGGAAAACCTACGTTTCTAGCATCTGTAGACTTAGATAAAGATTTTGACAATGTTGACTGGAATACTCTGTTTTAGATTCTCAAGGTGGCAGGGATAAAATACAGGGAGCGAAAGGCTACTTACAATTTGTACAGAAACCAGATAGCAGTTATAAGAGTCGAGGGGCATGAAAGGGGAGCAGTGGTTGGGAAGGGAGTGAGACAGGGTTACAGCCTACACCCGATGTTATTCAATCTGTATATTGAGCAAGCAGTAAAGGAAACAAAAGAAAAATTCGGAGTAGCAATTAAAAACCATGGAGAAGAAATAAAAACTTTGAGGTTCGTCGATGATATTGTAATTCTCTCAGAGACAGCAAAGGACCTGGAAGAGCAGTTGAATAGAATAGACATAGGAAAACGAGGATAATGGAATATAATATAATCGAATGAGATCGGGTGATGCTGAGGGAATTAGATTAGTAAATGAGACACTTAAAGTAGTAAATGAGTTTTGCTATTTGGGGAGCAACATAACTGATGGTAGGAGTAGAGAGGATATAAAATGTAGGCTGGCAATGTCCAGGAAAGTGTTTCTGAAGAAGAGAAATTTGTTAACATCGAGTATAGATTTAAGTGTCAGGAAGCCGTTTCTGAAAGTATTTTTATGGAGTTTAGCCATGTATGGAAGTGAAACGTGGACGATAAATAGTTTTGACAAGAAGAGAATAGAAGCTTTCGAAATGTGGTGCTACAGAAGATTGCTGAAGATTAGATGGGTAGATCACATAACTAACGAGGAGGTATTGAACAGATTTGGGGAGAAGAGGAGTTTGTGGCACAACTTGACAAGAAGAAGGTACCGGTTGGTTGGACATGTTCTGAGGCATCAAGGGATCACAAAATTAGCATTGGAGGGCAGTGTGGAGGGTAAAAATCATAGAGAGAGACCAACAGAAGAATACACTAAGCAGATTCAGAAGGATGCCGGTTGCAGTAAGTACTGAGAGATGAAGAAGCTTGCACAGGATAGAGTAGCATGGAGAGCTGCATCAAACCAGTCTCAGGACTGAAGATCACAACAAGAACAATATGGTCAGTTGCGAAAGACGTATCTAGTCAGCAGCACAAGGTCGACGATGTAAAGTCAGTTCGCAGTAAAAATATTTATGTTACTGATAAATCAGATGTGTGTACAGTATTTAACAACCATTTTCTGAGCATTGCTGGTGAATTAAAAAAAAATTAGTTCCTACAGGAAATCATATAACTCTCTTGGCAAATGCCTTTCCGAGATTGGTGTCTGAAATACTCCTCTGTGATACAGACAAGGGCGAAATTGAGTCAATAATTAAATCATAGAAGACTAAGGACTCTCATGGAATGATGGAGTGCCTAGCAGAACATTTAGAAAGGGATAATGTAGACAATTTTAGAACTATCTCTATGCCATCATTGTTTGCTACAGGTATTGAAAAGGCTGTGTATGTAAAGATAATTGATCAGTTTATATCACACGATTTGCTATAAAATTTAGAAGTCGATTAACAACTGAAAATGCTATATTGTATTTTATCTGTGAGGTACTGGATGGGTTAAACAAAGGGTTTTCGAACGTTAGACAAACTTTTTAATTTAACTAAGGCGTTTGATTGTGTTGGTCACAAAATATTGCTCCAGAAGTTGGACCATTATGGAATACAGGGAGTAGTTCACAATTGGTTCACCTTTTACTTTAATAACAGTCAGCAAAAGGTCATTATTCACAGTGTTGAGAATTTCTGTGATGTGGGGTCTAAGTGGGGTACCGCTAAATGGGGGGTGCCACAGAGATCAGTGTTGGGGCCACTCCTGTTCCTTATTTATGTGAATGATACTCAAAAAATGGCTCTGAGCACTATGGGACTCAACTGCTGTGGTTATCAGTCCCCTAGAACTTAGAACTACTTAAACCTAACTAACCTAAGGACATCACACACATCCATGCCCGAGGCAGGATTTGAACCTGCGACCGTGGTAGTCGCACGGTTCCGGACTGCGCGCCTAGAACCGCGAGACCACCGCGGCCGGCGAATCATATTCCCTCTAGTATTACGGGTAACTCTAAAATACTTCTGTCTGCTGATGACACTAGCTTGGTAGTAAATGATGTTGTGTTCAAATAGTGCAGTTCATGACATAAGTTAATGACTTGTAGAAAATAAACTAATGCTGAATCACAGTAACACTCAATTTTTACAGTTTCTAACACACAATTCAACAAAACGTGACGGTATAATTTCACAGAATGGGCATACGATTAGTGAAGCTAAACAGTTCAAATTTCTAGGTGTTCAGATGGATAGTAAACTGTCGTGTAAAGCTCACGTTCAGGATCTTGTTCAAAGACTTAATGCTGCCATTTTTACTATTCGAACGCTATCTGAAGTGAGTGACCGTTCAGCCGGCCGTGGTGGCCAAGCGGTTAAAGGCGCTACAGTCTGGAACCGCGCGGCCGCTACGGTCGCAGGTTCGAATCCTGCCTCGGGCATGGATGTGTGTGATGTCCTTAGGTTAGTTAGGTTTAAGTAGTTCTAAGTTCTAGGGGACTGATGACCTTAGAAGTTGAGTCCCATAGTGCTCAGAGCCATTTTTGAGTGACCGTTCAACACGAAAATTAGTCTACTTTTCTTATTTTCATTCGCTTATGTCGTATGGTATTATATTTTGGGGTAACTCTTCCCATTGTAAAAGGACATTTTCGGCTCAGAAACGGGCGGTTCGGGCAGTAAGTGGTGTAAGTTCACGAACCTCTTGTCGACCCCTGTTCACTAGTCTGAGTATTTTGACATTAGTCTCTCAATATACGTATTCTTCACTGTCGTTTCTTGTTAACAATATCAGCTTATTCCCAAGAACAAGCAGCTTTCACTCAGTTAATACTCGGTAAAAATCAAACCGGCATTTGGGTCGGACTTCCTTAACTCTTGTGCAGAAAGGTGTGCAGTATACTGCTGCATCCATTTTCATAAGCTACCACTAGAACTCACAAATTTTAGCAGTAATCCAAGCGCTTTCAAATCGGAACTAAGGAGTTTCCTCATGGATCACTCATTCCATTCTGTCGAAGAGTTCCTTGAAAAATTAAGCTCATTCTTGTTGTATAGTTGATCGCGTTTACTTAAACTTATGGCTTGACTTTTTTCGGGTTTGTAAACACTTTATTTTTATCTGTTATTAATTTTATGTTGTAATTTCATATACTGACACGTTCCATGACCTTGGAGATTTGCTCCTAAATTTGGTCCCACAGAACTTGACGTTTAAATAACAAATAAATAAAACTACGCCGGTTTTCCGACTGGTGTTTCCGACCGTGTTGCAAATTCCTCTGTTACCAGGGACTTCCGACCAGCATATTTTGCAGCAAGGGTTTTCCGACCAAATCTGATTTACGCCTGTCGTCCGCCAGCAGTGGATGCGTTATCACCATCAGTCACGTAACGCCTTCGCCGACAGCTCTCATTTCTGTATAGTTTCGTAGGCCTAAGTTATCTTAGTTCTATGTACTGTGAGTAACGGAAATAAATATAACAGCGAAATGTTAGCTGCGTCTTCTCAAGATTGGCCATTGTTAAATAGTGCACAGAAACTGAGACACGTATAAAAACTAGTTGTGTCTACATTCCCTACTGAGTAAGTGTCCATACCTTTAAAGACTGCAAATAGCAGAATCCCAGCTGAGCAGTAACATTCTTGCCCACCTGAAGCAAAATACACTCCTGGAAATGGAAAAAAGAACACCATACTTGCTCCGGACACTGCGAGAGGGCTGTACAAGCAATGATCACACGCACGGCACAGCGGACACACCAGGAACCGCGGTGTTGGCCGTCGAATGGCGCTAGCTGCGCAGCATTTGTGCACCGCCGCCGTCAGTGTCAGCCAGTTTGCCGTGGCATACGGAGCTCCATCGCAGTCTTTAACACTGGTAGCATGCCGCGACAGCGTGGACGTGAACCGTATGTGCAGTTGAGGGACTTTGAGCGAGGGCGTATAGTGGGCATGCGGGAGGCCGGGTGGACGTACCGCCGAATTGCTCAACACGTGGGGCGTGAGGTCTCCACAGTACATCGATGTTGTCGCCAGTGGTCGGCGGAAGGTGCACGTGCCCGTCGACCTGGGACCGGACCGCAGCGACGCACGGATGCACGCCAAGACTGTAGGATCCTACGCAGTGCCGTAGGGGACCGCACCGCCACTTCCCAGCAAATTAGGGACACTGTTGCTCCTGGGGTATCGGCGAGGACCATTCGCAACCGTCTCCATGAAGCTGGGCTACGGTCCCGCACACCGTTAGGCCGTCTTCCGCTCACGCCCCAACATCGTGCAGCCCGCCTCCAGTGGTGTCGCGACAGGCGTGAATGGAGGGACGAATGGAGACGTGTCGTCTTCAGCGATGAGAGTCGCTTCTGCCTTGTTGCCAATGATGGTCGTATGCGTGTTTGGCGCCGTGCAGGTGAGCGCCACAATCAGGACTGCATACGACCGAGGCACACAGGGCCAACACCCGGCATCATGGTGTGGGGAGCGATCTCCTACACTGGCCGTACACCACTGGTGATCGTCGAGGGGACACTGAATAGTGCACGGTACATCCAAACCGTCATCGAACCCATCGTTCTACCATTCCTAGACCGGCAAGGAACTTGCTGTTCCAACAGGACAATGCACGTCCGCATGTATCCCGTGCCACCCAACGTGCTCTAGAAGGTGTAAGTCAACTACCCTGGCCAGCAAGATTTCCGGATCTGTCCCCCATTGAGCATGTTTGGGACTGGATGAAGCGTCGTCTCACGCGGTCTGCACGTCCAGCACGAACGCTGGTCCAACTGAGGCGCCAGGTGGAAATGGCATGGCAAGCCGTTCCACAGGACTACATCCAGCATCTCTACGATCGTCTCCATGGGAGAATAGCAGCCTGCATTGCTGCGAAAGGTGGATATACACTGTACTAGTGCCGACATTGTGCATGCTCTGTTGCCTGTGTCTATGTGCCTGTGGTTCTGTCAGTGTGATCATGTGATGTATCTGACCCCAGGAATGTGTCAATAAAGTTTCCCCTTCCTGGGACAATGAATTCACGGTGTTCTTATTTCAATTTCCAGGAGTGTATGTGCGGATTAAGAAATGAATGCATAACTGCAGGAGAAGAGTCCACGAAGAAAAGGCAGTGTCTGTTTTGCGAATTTGTCGAGGATAATTTCAAGAGTTGAAAAATTTTCGTCTCAAATTTGCCAAATTATTAGAACTCCAAGACTGCATTGTCTAAACGAAAACGGAAGCTACTGGGACGACCCAGAGTCCTGGCACTAATTCGGATAGTCGTCTGAGGGAAGACATTTTGAAATTAACGGAAGGTAGAAGTCTTTAGAAAATTGACGATTTGTCTGCTCTTGACAAAAAAAAAAGAAAAAAAACACTGCTGTTCAGTTGTGAAGAAGTGGACAAAATCCTGTGCAAAAATGAAACACTTTTTATGTACAGGACATTTTACACTTGTTCAGAACAGTTCAAACAGCTATACAACATACACTTTGGTATCAGAAGCAAAGAAGAAGAGACTTATACTTCAGAAGCAAAGAAGAGAAGACTAAGATATTTCTTGTTTTATTTGCTTTGGTCCCAGACAAAAATCAAAATACATAAGACATTTTTCTTTGGACTGAAATGTAAGATTTCTGGGTGGTCACCGAAAAGGGCAATACCAAGCTTTGAAATGGCTGCAATTAAAACTATGAGAAACCTGTTCCCCAGAAAATTCCTTTGCGGTTGCAAGTTTCACTTCAAATAATGTTTGTGGAAGAAAATACCAGAACTGGGATTAAGCGAGGAGCACAGGAATAAAGAAGAAGCCTAATGGTTTTGTCGTGTGTGTGCTGCAGTGGTGTATCTTTCACTAAATAGTGTTGAGGAGCCATGCGTGGTAACAATGGAGGAAATGCCTACTAGAGAAAAGGTCATGAAATTCGCACACTATATAGTCAATTAATGGATGGAAAATCGTAGTGTGCTAGCTGAAATATTTAATGCTTTTAACCAGCGGTACAGGAGGATGCATGTTGTCGAAGCTTGGCGTAGTATACTAAAAATACATCCGAGCATACACTTCCTGATGAATAAGCTGAAGAATGAAGCAATAAATGATACATTTGAAATTAAAAAAGATTCCATTGACCTGCCCCTTCGAAAAAGAAGAAAAAGTTACGTAGATCTTGACAAAATGTTAAACGGGATTATAAGAACACGTGAAGACTCGGCTGATTTAAGGCGATGTTTAAAATCCCTAGTATTCTTACAAAAAACTGAATGAGAAATTAAATTCCATAAAATAAGAAAAAACTTCAATCAATTGCTGTAGTAATACTGTAAAAAGATGAAAGGAAAAATAAAACATAGGAAGGCAAAAATAAACAAAATGAAAAATGCTTTGCGCTTAGCAAGTCCTCAGCCTGAGTAAAACATGAACGGGTGTTCTTATTGGAAAATGGTGTGTAGAGCCTCCTCCACTGCTGCGGCTTCATTTGACGTTCGGAAAACCGACGGCTAGAACATTTGTGGTCGGAAACACACTGACGTCGCGGGTCGAAAAGCTCAGTGTACGGCAGCCGACGACACCGTAGGCAGATGCTGTCCGTGATAGATCTCCGCTGGGTTGACAATTAAAACCTTCTGAGTGAAGTTTATTCAAAGCTCACATGGCCCTTAGCCACTAGTCATTTCCAGTGTTACCTTTCTCGTTTATTTCATAAATACTTTGTCGTGGTGTTTTTATGTGTTTCCATACATGTAATGTTTCGTCAAATTAACATGCCAGACGTTCCTTGGAGTTTTCTTGCCATGTTCATTTGTATCAGTTCGCTTGCTGTTATTGTGATCCCTTCTCGCCCATATATTTTGTAATTATTTGGGAATTTGCTACGACGGAATATGTGTGTGCTAGTAATTTCCTGGAGAGGTAAACTGAAGATTTTGCATGACAAGTGGTGGTTACTGAGCCCAAACTCTTTTGTCTGTTCAGGTAGTGATTAATGACACCAGAATCTGTGCGCCTTGCTCGAGATAAGAATGCAATATGATATTGGAAGTTTCAGTCAATTTACAGGTGTTTTCATTTTATTAACTGTAGGAAACAGAAACCTACGTGGCGATTATTTGTAGCGTTTGGCGGTGACTGAAGGGTACATTACGTTTGATATAATTTCTGTGGTACATTGGATTTTTGGATAAAGAATCTAAATAAAAGTATACTTAGTTATATTCTTTGTCTTAGCTTGAATAATATGCAAGTTGTGATGAACATACGTTCCTTTCGTTTAAAGTATTTCGACATTATATTTTGCTCTGTGTAAATAATTCACTAGTATTATCCTTTTCTGTTTTATTAATCTGCTTTGTAGGTCTGTTTCATACCAGTTCATCACTCGCTGCGTAAGTCCGCAGCTTCGCTTGTAACCACGAGATCAGAACCGAGTTAGTCCATTGCTCGATTGCTGGTTCCAAGTCATAGTACACCATCGCTTTCTTTCAGCCTTCTGTTCCGCTATGAACCACGTTGTGATCAAGATCACAGTTACGTGCTACTTGTGCACTAACACAACAGCGCTGATTGAATATTTAAAGCGTTGTTATATACAATACAATAGGGCAGATTGTAGAGTGGTCTTATACCGTCAGAAACGTTATCTGCGTGTTGATTTTTGTTTACATAGCATTAAATTGATTCCCATGCTTTTAACTATTCATTATAGTCAAAGGGCTGTTCATTATAGTCAGAGCCATATTCATTATCAATCCGTTGCATTTGTATATTAAACATTAGTCACATGTGCTTCCGTAATAAAAGTAAGGTGTAATTTTGTAGGCAGTATCACTTAAATGTGCTTCTATAACCACTCATTAGTCAGGTGCCTGCTCACACGCATTCTTAATCAGTTACAAATGCACTGCAATAAATTGCACCTTTCTAGATGTTAGATTAATTTTTCACTGCTGGCACTAAAGATCAGTATGTTCTCGTCTTATACGTACCTAATATTTTAGTGATCATCTATGTTAGGGAGTAATGTTCTTCTCACCAGTGTGACTGCTGTTAGCAACAGCCCTTTTGATTAAAAACAACAAAAGTCCATCTCGTGACTACCAATCAGTTGATATTTTTGATGCCGCTTGTCGGCACAGGCAAATTTTCTTTGAACGGACAAAAAACTTATTTCGCCTATATGTTCTGCAGCCTTAGCCTCTACGGCTGGATTTTTGTCTTGTTTTGTTCTTCGGTAGTGATATCTGACATCTTTTTTGCTTTGGCTCCGTCCAGAATTTTCTGGATACCATTAAATTCAGGGAGTTTATCAATTTTACTTATACTTCTTCTGGACAGTATCATGGACGAGTAACTCATACAGTGAAACACTACAGACAAATATCCGTGACGAAATGAGGAAATGAGAGTCAGAGTGTACGGCTAATCAGTGCTTCATAATAGTGTAGTAATCCGGAAAAGAAGCATTTCTGTTATCTTAATAACCATCAGTATTAGAATAATGATGCCTAACATCAGATTCATAGTCTCCCAAAATAAAAACCAGTAACATCTTTCAGCGTGGAAATGAATCATGTGATATCAAACGTTTCAGAGAAACCTAAGAAGACGCAGTGCAGAGAACTTCCGAACATGGTTAAGGAAAATAGTTACCTCCTTATCGACAACAAC
This sequence comes from Schistocerca nitens, assembly GCF_023898315.1. Taxonomy (NCBI): domain Eukaryota; kingdom Metazoa; phylum Arthropoda; class Insecta; order Orthoptera; family Acrididae; genus Schistocerca; species Schistocerca nitens. Next base: position 312,364,665 of record NC_064621.1, on the reverse strand, counting down.
ATAATGAAACATCGATTTGTGTTAGCTCTCACAGGAAGCCATCGCTGTTTTCACCACTTTTCACTTTTTTTTTCGTCGGACTCATATTGCACATCCGCATTAATAATTCAAGGTAATACTTGCGTCGGCTAACACAGCAATCTCCCAAATGGACATGGAATTTAATGAGGAATGATGTGAACAAATATACGCCTTGCATTTGCCAGAACGCATATGCAGAGGCAAGCACACAGGAAGTAGTTCTCTCCTGTTCCTTCATTATCTGCGTTATTCTTCTCTGTTTCTCTCTCTCTCTCTCTCTCTCTCTCTCCCTCCCCCCCCCCTCTCTTTCTCTCTCTCTCTCTATCTCTCTCTCTCTCTCTCTTTCTCATTCACGCACACATACACCACACTCACCCCCACACACACAGACACACACACACACACACACACACACACATAAATGGTCCATTGACCGTGACCGAGCCAAATATCTCACGAAATAAGCGTCAAACGAAAAAACTACAAAGAACGAAACTTGTCTATCTTGAAAGTGGGAGCCAGATGGCGCTATGGTTGCCCCGCTAGATGGCGCTGCCATAAGTCAAACGGATATCAATTACTTTTTTTTTAATAGGAACCGCCATTTTTTATTACATATTCGTGTAGTACGTAAAGAAATATGATTGTTTTAGTTGGACCACTTTTTTCGCTTTGTGGTAGATGGCGCTGTAATAGTCACAAACATATGGCTCACAATTTTAGACGAACAGCTGGTAACAGGTAGGTTTTTTAAATTAAAATACAGAACGTAGGTACGTTTGAACATTTTATTTTGGTTGTTCCAATGTGATACATGTACCTTTGTGAACTTATCATTTCTGAGAACGCATATTGTTACAGCGTGAGCACCTGTAAATACCACATTAATGCAATAAATGCTCAAAATGATGTCCGTCAACCTAAATACCACATTAATGCAATAAATGCTCAAAATGATGTCCGTCAACCTCAATGCACTTGACAATACGTGTAACGACATTCCTATCATTAGCGAGTAGTTCGCCTTCTGTAATGCGCTGACGCAAGTTGTCAGGCGTTGTCGGTGGATCACGATAGCAAATATCCTTTAACTTTCCCCACAGAAGGAAATCGGGGGACGTCAGGACCGGTGAATGTGCGGGCCATTTTATGGTGCTTTGACGACCAATCCACCTGTCATGAAATATGCTATTCAACACCGCTTCAACCGCACGCGAGCTATGTGCCGGACATCCATCATGTTGGAAGTACATCGCCATTCTGTCATGCAGTGAAACATCTTATAGTAATATCGGTAGAAAATTACGTAGGAAATAAGCATACCGTGCACCATTTAGATTGCCATCGATAAAATGGGGGCCAATTACCCTTCCTTCAATAATGCCGCACCATACATTAACCCGTCAAGGTCGCTGATGTTCCACTTGTCGCATCCATCGTGGATTTTCCGTTGCCCAGTAGTGCATATTATGCCGGTTTACGTTTCTGCTGTTGGTGAATGACGCTTCGTCGCTAAATAGAACGCGTGCAAAAAATCTGTCATCGTCCCGTAATTTCTCTTGTGTCCAGTGGCAGAACTGTACACGACGTTCAAAGTCGTCGCCATGCAGTTCCTGGTGCATAGAAATATGGTACGGATGCAATCGATGTTGATGTAGCATTCTCAACACCGACGTTTTTGAGATTCCCGATTCTCGCACAATTTGTCTGCTACTGACGTGCGGATTAGCTGCAACAGCAGCTAAAACACTTACTTGGGCATCATCATTTGTTGCAGGTCGTGGTTGACGTTTCACATGTGGCTGAACACTTCCTGTTTCCTTAAATAATGTTAACTGTCCGGCGAACGGTCCGGACACATGGATGAAGTTGTCCATAATACTGAGCAGCATACATAACACAGGCCCGTTGTGCATTTTGATCACAATAGCCATACATCAACACGGTATCGACCTTTTCCGCAATTGGTAAACGGTCCATTTTAACACGGGTAACGTATCACGAAGCAAATACCGTCCGCACTGGCGGAATGTTACAAGATACCACGCACTTATACGTTTGTGATTATTACAGCGCCATCTATCACAAAGCGAAAAAAATTGTCCAACTAAAACATTCACATTTCTTTACGCACTACAGGAATATGTAACAAAAAATGGGTCCGCAGCTCGTGGTCGTGCGGTAGCGTTCTCGCTTCCCGCGCCCGGGTTTCCGGGTTGGTTGGTTGGTTGGTTTGGGGAAGGAGACCAGACAGCGTGGTCATCGGTCTCGTCGGATTAGGTAAGGACGGGGAAGGAAGTCGGCCGTGCCCTTTCATAGGAACCATCCCGGCATTTGCCTGGAGTGATTTAGGGAAATCACGGAAAACCTAAATCAGGATGGCCGGACGCGGGATTGAACCGTCGTCCTCCCGAATGCGAGTCCAGTGTCTAACCACTGCGCCACCTCGCTCGGTGGTTTCCGGGTTCGATTCCCGGCGGGGTCAGGGATTTTCTCTGCCTCGTGATGACTGGGTGTTGTGTGATGTCCTTAGGTTAGTTAGGTTTAAGTAGTTATAAGTTCTAGGGGACTGATGACCATAGATGTTAAGTCCCATAGTGCTCAGAGCCATTTGAACCAATAAAAAATGTGGGTTCCTTTTTCAAAAACCCAGGTGATATCCGTTTGACCTATGGCAGCGCCATGTAGCGGGCCAACCATAGCGCCATCTTGTTTCCCCCTTCAAGCTAGACGAGTTTCGTTCTTTGTAGTTTTTTAATTTGATGCTTATTTCGTGAGATATTTGGCCCGGTCACTATCAATGAACCACCCTGTATATACACATCCTAAATCGATATCTTACTCTTATCAATGCACGAAAAATATCGTATGTCCTGGAATTTAGTCAAATTGTAGAAAGCATGACACAACATAAATGAAGCATTAAATAATGGCAGGCTACGAAATTGTGCTCGGCCTTGCATCACATCTGAAATTTATAAAACGAAAGTGTCAGTTGCTGTAATACCAACTGTGTCAAAACTAAGTGTGACTGATGGCTATGAGCTATACAGGGTGGTCCCGAATTCATGGTACAAACTTTAATGGTAGGTGCAGGACATTGTAACAAGGATATATTGTATAGGAATGTATAGTCCCAGGTGACGCGGTGAGGCGTAAACAGGGGAAATAACGGCCGAAAGGAAAACGAAAGATTTTATTGAAATCGTTGTTGACAAGTGTCATGTTTACAGTAAGTGTTCAAAATTGCGTCCACCATGAGCGATACATGCTTGACAGCGTCGGTGCAGCGATTGGCGTACACGTTCAAAGATGCCTGGTATTTCACGCACACCTGCAGCAGCTACAGATATGCGAGCAACGAGATCCTCATAAACAAGGCTCTTAAGATGTCCCCATAAAAAGTAATCGAGGCAAGAGAAATCAGGAGATCGGGGTGGCCAAGGGACTGGTCCACCACGCCCAATCCATCTAGCACCAAACGTGGCATTCAGGTAATTCCGTACAGCAGTGCTGAAGTGTGCTGGCGCTCCATCGTGCTGAAACCACATGCGGTTACGAATGGCGAGCGGAACATCTTGCAGCAGTTCTGGTAACACTTCTTGCAGAAAAATAAGATAGCTTTCGCCACAGAGTCGCGTGGGTAGTAAGTATGGCCCAATCAAAAAGTCGTTCACAATACCAGCCCACACATTAATACCGAAACGTTGTTGATACGCATGTGGACGCGTTGCATGTGGATTATCTGTTGCCCACACATGGGAATTGTGCGCATTAAAGACACCCTCGCGTGAAAATGTCGCTTCATCTGTAAATAGCACATGACCTACGAAATCCGGCTGCAACGCACATTGCTGCAACAACCACTGGCAGAAGTTCACGCGAAGAGGATAATCTGCCGGATTCAATGCTTGTACTTTTTGAAAATGGAAGGGGTGTAAGCGATTTTCATTTAACACTCTGCATACAGTCTGATGACTCACATGTACGTCACGCGCAACAGTTCTTGTGCTTGACTCGGGTCTATCAGCCACTATGTTCAAGATGCGTTCTTCCAGTCTTGGAGTGCGTACAGCTCTTAATCGACCAGCGTCATGTCTGTTGACGTCGAACGTACCTGTTTCACAAAGTTGACGATGTAACCGATGAAAAATTCTATGATCCGGCATTCGTCGATTAGGATACTCCGCGCGATACATTCGTAACGCAGCTCTGGCGTTACCATTTGCACGGCCGTACATGTAATGCATGTCTGCTTTTTCTGCATACGTAAAGTCACCCATCGTCTACGGCAGCACAATTGTGAATGGCGCTTGTCCCTACTGCGATACATCATGTTCATCTACTGCCCTCTACCGGCAGTGACACCAACCGATCACTCCATTTCTCTTTCCCCTGTTTACGCCTCACCGCGTCACCTGCGACTATACATTCCTATACAATAAATCCTTGTTACAATGTCCTGTACCTACCATTAAAGTTTGTACCATGAATTCGGGACCACCCTGTATAGGAAGTGGATGTTATTCTGTTTTCAAACATGTCTTTAGTGCAGTAAGGATCACTGGGGAAGGCTGTGAACAATACACACTTTCCAGGCGGATTCTCAAACAAGCTTCACGTGTAGGTAAAATCTTCTGGGAAATTGTGGCATCAATTTCAAAACTCGACGTTTCGATTTCTCTGCTTCTATCTTCTTCAGGACTCCACTGTCACTGTCACTGTCACTGAATACCAGGACACCCTTAAATTTTCCTGATGAAGATCGCTGTAAGTGGTCGAAAGATAACGGTTCTGAAGCTTGAAGAGGAATATGAAACAACATGTTATCTCTGAAGATTTTGCAATAAAGCAAGCAGACTTCTACGTTTTAAGCGATTTAGCTTGGGAGATCGTGTAGAGTTTCATAACTGTATATAAAAATTACAAAGATTGAGAGAAAATGGACAGTGCTACAATGTCTAGAGCTCTACATTTCAGTTAATATTACTGAAAGAAATGAATGACGCGAAACAAATCCCACTTTTGATTATCTTTAAATTTAGACGAAATTTACGGTGTAGAGGCATGGGATGGGTGACCTGTAAAAAGGCAGGGTTGAGCTGATGCGTTGAGTTCTTGTCAGGATGATGACGGATGGCTGCTCATAGAAGACAGTGAGGTGGAGGCGCTGATGCAAGCATGTGGCCAGTAGCCTGCTTTGATGCCCACTGAGAGAGGAATGCTGACGTATGAAATATGCAGCAGGGTGTGTGTACCGTCTGAGCAGTGCTCTGCAACTTACCTACAGTGGTTCTTGTAGAGCAAGACAGCCCTCAGCTGTAATGTCCTCCCTTAAGAGCAGAGGTGTACAGTAACAGTTTGCCTGCTGAGGTGTGGGAGGCTGAGCGGCTGCACCACCACTCCCTGGGTCTCTGCTCCACTGGATCAGCATCTGGACCGCACACCAGCGCCAGCCTCATGTGACCATGTGTTTATGGCGCACTGCTGCTCGTCAGTGACTGCCCATGAGCTCCCGGCCTTGTGTGACCGAGTTGTTGCTGATACTCCTTGATCCTCGCTACTTTGATGTTCAATTCAATTTGTCTCATAGAGCATCCGTGAGGCTTCATCAAGGATCAACATTTCAGTTGTTACCAAATGGTGTGGACATCTGTCTCATAAGATGGAGTTATTTTTGTTCATGTTAATAAACAAACAGTTTGCTATTGCTTAGCGTGTATTTCAATACTGTCAGCTAAGGCCATAGCCGATATAAGGCTAAGATTGATCGATGCAGTGTGCTAATGTCCTTGTTTCTGCACAGCCACAGTGGGTCGTTGACTCCATGCAATTTGACCCATTCTTCCACGCACATCCATCTTCCGGTTATTGCATTCCACAGAACTAAAAGAAGGGATAAGCTCTTTGTCAACAACAGGTAAAATTTTTTTTCCGGAACTCATTAATAAAATGATTTTTTCCCCATTTGTCCCCCTTGTCTCATCACTCAGCAACAATTAGAAAGTATTATTTTCCCAACTTACGTTTGAAATTGATGTTTTAGGGGGTAATTTTCAAATGCTGTAAATGAATCGTTATTAGACTATTCAACATCATTAATTCAAAGGACGTAAAAACCTGCCAGTTAGAAGAAACTAGGCATAAACACACTGATGAAAGCGTAACAAATCGTCCACCACTTGGAATCTACTACTTCGAACACCAGTAGCCTTAAAGTAGATTCTCGGAGAAGCTAAAAAAGAATGATAAAGAGTGGTGGAGGTATGGGATAAAAATCATAGTGAATTCAGGAAGATATTTTTGATAGATAACGAGACAGAAACCATCAAGCCAACCAACTTCCAAACTTAAACTACTTCTTCAATGGGCAAGACGAGGAATGGAAGAAAATAATTGACGTAATTAAACTGCACTAGACATGTATTGTGCTTCAAGAAACATGTTTATTGGTATCTACTATGAAATTCTTTCCTAAAATTGTTAAATCTGTATTTGCACTATTATCTTTCTCTACTCTTGTATCACCCTTTAGTGTAACAGCCTTTTTTTATGAGAAACGCCTCAGCCTCTCTCCTCAAAGTAGTTACCTTTGTTGAGCAACGTAAGCGATTGTAACTGGGAACAGTCACAGAAAAAAAGAGCAGAGGCAACAGGAAATCGGCACGCGTCGCCTACCCCTCCGCAGAACCTCCTTGATTTCTTGGAAATCCAGCAGCCGTCTCTCAAAGACACCCTCACCGTGCAAACAGGGAGGTATTTGAGTTCCCCCTGCATTTCAGGGCCAGTTCCGGATATTAGTTTTCCTTTATTGGAAGGCCGCTGCTCTCAGACTCAAACGTTTGTTTGATAATCCTGTTGGCAGTTGCCTGGGGCGGAGTTAGGGCCCGAGCGATTCCGCGTTCTCCAGTTTCACTTCGTTTCTGTTGTTGAAATGACGAACACTTTGTAGCAGATCCACCTTCGGAATCAAAAAAATTCTTTTTAGGTGTATAAATAACATAAGCGAAAACCGTACAACATGCATCGGCATTCCTAACGTGGATCAGATTGCGTTAATTTCATATTGCTGACTCACTGCCAAGATGTTATAACCTAGCACATCTCAAGGCTACGTAACACTGTGGTTTACGCCTGATGTAATGAAATTCCAAACTGAATTAAAGAGAAATTTAGGGCAAATTCGTTTGACGTATGTTTAGACAATAGGTGCTAAACATCAAGGGGCAATTCTTCACTGACACAAAGGACTGTTGTAGATGAGTACCACACAGATCTGTCACCCAGTACAGGAAAGTTCAAGGCCACATCGACAAAAATGTTTCTAGTCAGTTCATGAGAGGAGGAGTTTTCTAACACAGGAGGCGAAGGGAAATTTGGATTCTGGGACAAATTTGGCCTTTTCAATGGTGTTGTCAACCCCAGGGGCAAGGGCAATGACAATACAAACAAGGCCCTCTCCTGTCATTCTTATCAGTGACAAGTACGCCCCATTTCCCTCCCCTCACCTTATCACCAACTAATCACAATGGAGTATTAAAACTGTGGCCGCCAGTCAAAAATCCAACATGGGCGAACTAGCTCAGTTGTACTTAATGCCCACGCCAGCCTCCTCTTTTCCCACCAATCGTAACACATTTCTAAAACAAAGCAACTAATTAACATTCAAGATGGACGAACTAGTTCAAGATGTGTAAAACTGGACCAAGTAGCATTATTTCCATTTTATTTACATAACATTGTATATTAACACACTGCGTATTGTACAACCTTCCTCCCCTATCCTCCAGTCAGACCCTAGCATTTAAGCTGCTAATAAAATGAAAGAGCCAATCTCAATTAGCCCTATCTGGGCTGTGCTGAAAAGTATCCACATGATCTGATAATTTATCAAAAAATACGTCATGTACTTAGAAAAGTATATTAATTTCCTAAGATGGCGAAAATGTTTACGGCTTCAAAATATCAAATATGGAAAACGTCACCAGTTGCATCAGTAAATTTCAGTAGAAGCTAGATATCTTTCGATATGGAGTATTGAAAGAAGTATATACCATACCCTCTACAAATATTAAAAAATATGTTTGTTTATAAAATGCAATTAACGAATTAGTAATATAAAATGTGTCCAAATGGCGAAGTGCTCACTGCATCGGCCTGGTTAGCAGGAGACCTGTACTCGAACCCTGGTCTAGCACACGTTTTTCACTCACCCCATTGACATTAATCATTGCCCACTGGCAGCTAATGTCTTTAACTCCTTGTATCTTCAAGCAAAGTTGGTGGAAGTGAGTTTTACATACTACTCTGCAAACCCTGAAAACGCAAAATAAAATCAACTGCTGATTTATGCCCCAGTTGATTACAGTCACCGGATCTCACTGGTAAAAACATCCGAAGTTCGATAGATACACCATAGTTTAACACACAGCACAGCCTCAAATTAATTAGTTCCCGCATTTACGAGGCTTGTCCAAAGTCACAGTATTTTAAAATCTCTGCAAAATACATCAGCAACACAAAAAGTGGGATGTTTATTTCATTTATCACAACGTTACATCAAGTATCACTATGTATCACTATTTTGTATCACTATCATATATCATACTATCACTATGTATCATTATTTTTCACAAATATCTGTCCCATTGGTAGCTATAAAACATGATTGTGAACTGTAAAGTATCTGCCATGGGAGGGCGGGGAGGGGAGAGGGGGGGGGGGGGGAGAGGTTAGACAGTGTATCATTAGAAAAACACGAATCAATAAAAACTATTGCAAACGTTTGGAAACTAGCTGATGTTGAGTGTAAGACGTTGTATCGTAGTGTAATGTTGTTGTTGTTGTGGTCTTCAGTCCTGAGACTGGTTTGATGCAGCTCTCCAGGCTAATCTATCCTGTGCAAGCTCCTTCATCTTCCAGTACCTACTGCAACCTACATCCTTCTGAATCTGCTTAGTTTATTCATCTCTTGGTCTCCCTCTACGATTTTTACCCTCCACGCTGCCCTTAAATGCTAAATTTGTGATCCCTTGATGCCTCAGGACATGTTCTACCAACCGATCCCTTCTTCTAGTCAAGTTGTGCCACAAACTTCTCTTCTCCCCAATGCTATTCAATACCTCCTCATTAGTGACGTGATCTACCCACCTAATCTTCAACATTCTTCTGTAGCACCACATTTCGAAAGCTTCTATTCTCTTCTTGTCCAAACTATTTATCGTCCATGTTTCACTTCCATACATGGCTACACTCCATACAAATACTTTCAGAAACGACTTCCTGACACTTAAATCTATACTCGATTTTAACAAGCTTCTCTTCTACAGAAACGCTTTTCTTGCCATTGCCAGTCCACATTTTATATCCTCTCTACTTCGACCATCATCAGTTATTTTGCTCCCCAAATAGCAAAACTCCTTTACTACTTTAAGTGTTTCATTTCCTAATCTAATTCCCTCAGCATCACCCGACTTAATTCGACTACATTTCAATATCCTTGTTTTGCTTTTGTTGATGTTCATCTTATACCCTCCTTTCAAAACACTGTCCATTCCGTTCAACTTCTCTTCCAAGTTCTTTGCTGTCTCTGACAGAATTACAATGTCATCAGCGTACCTCAATGTTTTTATTTCTTCTCCCTGGATTTTAACACATACTCCAAATTTTTCTTTTGCTTCCTTTACTGCTTGCTCAATATACAGATTGAACAACATCGGGGAGAGGGAACAACTCTGTCTCACTCCCATCCCAACCACTGCTTCCCTTTCATGCCCCTCGACTCTTATAACTGCCATCTGGTTTCTGTACAAATTGTAAATAGCCTTTCGCTCCCTGTATTTTAGCCCTGCCACCTTTAGAATTTGAAAGAGAGTATTCCAGTCAACATTGTCAAAAGCTTTCTCTACGTCTACAAATGCTAGAAACTTAGGCTTGCCTTTCCTTAATCTTTCTTCTAAGGTAAGTCGTAGGGTCAGTATTGCCTCACGTGTTCCAACATTTCTACGGAATCCAAACTGATCTTCCCCGAGGACGGCTTCTACCCGTTTTTCCATACGCCTGTAAATAATTCGCGTTAGTATTTTGCAGCTGTGACTTATTAAACTGATAGTTCCGTAATTTTCACATCTGTCAACACCTGCTTTCTTTGGGATTGGAATTATTATATTTTTCTTGAAGTCTGAGGGTATTTCGCCTGTCTCGTACATCTTGCTCACCTGATGGTAAAGTTTTGTCAGGACTGGCTCTCCCAAGGCCGTCAGTAGTTCTAATGGAATGTTGTCTATTCCTGGGGCCTTGTTTCGACTCAGGTCGTTCAGTGCACTGTCAAACTCTTCACGCAGTATCGTATCTCCCATTTCATCTTCATCTACATCCTCTTCCATTTCCAAAATATTGTCCTCAACTACATCGCCCTTGTATAGACGCTCTATATACTACTTCCACATTTCTGCTTTCCCCTCTTTGCTTAGAACTGGGTTTCCATTTGATCTCTTGATATTCATACAAGTGGCTCACTTTCTCCAAAGGTCTCTTTAATTTTCCTGTAGGCTGTATCTATCTTACCCCTAGTGAGATAAGCCTCTACATCCTTACATTTGTCCTCTAGCCATCCCTGCTTAGCCATTTTGCACTTCCTGTCGATCTCGTTTTTGAGACGTTTGTATTCCTTTTTGCCTGCTTCATTTACTGCATTTTTATATTTTCTCCTTTCATCAATTAAATTCAATATTTCTTCTGTTACTCAAGGAATTCTACTAGCCCTCGTCTTTTTACCTACTTGATCCTCTGCTTCCTTCACTACTTCATCCCTCAGAGCTACCCATTCTTCTTCTACTGTAATTTTTTTCCCTCCATTCCTGTCAATTGTTCCCTTATGCTCTCCCTGAAACTCTGTACAACCTCTGGTTTAGTCAGTTTATCCAGGTCCCATCTCCTTAAATTCCCACCTTTTTGCAGTTTCTTCAGTTTTAATCTACAGATCATAACCAATAGACTGCGGTCAGAGTCCACATCTGCTCCTGGAAGTGTCTTACAATTTAAAACCTGGTTCCTAAATCTCTGTCTTACCATTATATAATCTATCTGATACATTTTAGTATCTCCAGGATTCTTCCATGTATACAACCTTCTTTTATGATTCTTAAACCAAGTGTTAGCTATGATTAAGTTATGCTCTGCGCAAAATTCTACCAGACGGCTTCGTCTTTCATTTCTTAGCCCCAGTCCATATTCAGCTACTATGTTTCCTTCTCTCCCTTTTCTTACTGTCGAATTCCAGTCACCCATGACTATTAAATTTTCGTCTCCCTTCACTACCTGAATAATTTATTTTATCTCATCATACATTTCTTCAATTTCTTCGTCATCTACAGAGCTAATTGGCATATAAACTTGTACTACTGTAGTAGGCATAGGCTTAGTGTCTATCTTGGCCACTATAATAGTTCACTATGCTGTTGGTAGTAGCTTACCCACACTCCTATATTTTTTATTCATTATTAAACCTACTCCTGCATTGCCCCTATTTGATTTTGTATTTGTAACCCTGTACTCACCTGACCAGTAGTCTTGTTCCTCCTGCCACCGAACTTCATTTCCCTTTTTAAATTTTCTAACCTACCTGCCCGATTAAGGGATCTGACATTCCACGCTCCGATCCGTAGAATGCCAGTTTTCTTTCTCCTGATAACGACGTCTTCTCTAGTAGTCCCCGCCCGGAGATCCGAATGGGGGACTATTTTACCTCCGGAATATTTTACCCAAGAAGACGCCATCATCATTTAACCATACAGTAAAGCTGCATGACCTCGGGAAAAATTACAGGCCGGCCGGAGTGGCCGTGCGGTTCTGGGCGCTACAGTCTGGAACCGAGCGACCGCTACGGTCGCAGGTTCGAATCCTGCCTCGGGCATGGATGTGTGTGCTGTCCTTAGGTTAGTTAGGTTTAATTAGTTCTAAGTTCTAGGCGACTAATGACCTCAGAAGTTGAGTCGCATAGTGCTCAGAGCCATTTGAGCCAAAAATTACGGCCGTAGTTTCCCCTTGCTTTCAGCCGTTCGCAGTACCACAACAGCAAGGCCCTTTTGGTTAGTGTTACAAGGCCAGATCAGTCAATCATCCAGACTGTTGCCCCTGCAACTACTGAAAAGGCTGCTGCCCCTCTTCAGGAACCACACGTTTGTCTCGCCTCTCAACAGATATCCCTCCGTTGTGGTTGCACCTACGGTACGGCTATCTGTATCGCTGAGGCACGCAAGCCTTCCCACCAACGGCAAGGTCCATGGTTCATGGGGAGAGGCACAGTGTAATGCACAAAAGTATTTAAGTTACTTTATCTATGACGCTTGTCAAATGTCACTATATTCTAAACTGTCCGCAAAAATGTGTCAGCAATGCAAGAAAGTGTAATGTTTAAGTGACAACAGTATACAAATATGTAATGTGTATTCAATCTTATGATGTGTATTGTAATGACCTAACGCTTTTCTTTACTAATTCAGGAGGGACCAAAAATAATGCTTCACTGAATGTAATCGATGGTAAGTACTGCAAATGAATGAACAAACGGCTACAATCACAACTAGGACTCTGTAAAGCAGTAATCAACTACAACAACTATAACGTAGCAATGGAGTGGTGCTGCTGGAGCTTACAGGCATTACAATGAACAAAGTTCCATCCTTTTATTACACGCAAGTATTTAAACAGAAAATTCATTCAAGAGGTAAACCCCCAGTTAGACATACAAGAGAATCAATCAAACAATTTTTGTATCATAGTATTCTTAACGTTGAAAAAATAAAGACTTCTTTAAATAAAACTTTCAAGATCAATGAACAGCGAAACTTTCAGTTTAAACTTCCATTCCCCTTTTATCATCAAGAAACACCTAATATTAACACAACAGCTAATGAACAAGCATGACAGAAGCTTACTTGGAATCAACCAAAACATTTTTCAAATTATGTACTAGGTTCACCTTCCTGCATTTAGAATAAAAAATTTCAAAACACCCACAGGTAATCTTTACATAAAAAACGAATCCCATCTACTAAATGTCAGTCAGAAATTGAACATATCTCAGTAGCATTTAACAAGAAAAGATTTAAACTTACGCACTGAGTCAGTAGTCCTGTTTTTCAGAATAAATAATATTAAAATGGCCACAGATAATCCTTACACAGCAGACAAGTCCATTACTGCATTGAATTTATAGCTCACACGACAACTTTACGAATATACAGCCCTCCTACCATAATGTGAGCTACACCTTTTTCAACAATATTCAAATGAATAACGAGATGCACAGTACTCAAATGAATAGCACATAAAGTAATAAATACACTAGTATCCAAAATTAAAGCAACAAACGGAAATTTTGCAAGGCTGAGTTTGTTTTGCCACAAAACTACATAAACAGATGATAGAAAAGTAGAAACAATTTAAAGACTACAGAAAGTAAACATCTGCAACATGTATAACAGCAAACAAAAATATTCTTGACCTTTTTTCTAACTTAACGTATTTGTACACACATTCTGACAACTGGTCAATGTTTTCAGTACGAGGTGTGACCCCTGTGGTAGCAGTACATACCTAACGACGACGAGGCATGCTGTGGGGACGATGTCATTAATTTCATTTTTTGAAGGACATCATCTTTACGTCTGTGACTTATAAGATTTTATTACACTATTGCAATTTCGGCCTTAGGCCATTATCAAGTGATATTATGGCTTTAAGCCACGTCAACGCAATGTAAGCTGACACATTTGTGTTGAGGCAATAACGCACATTCTTCCCGCAGAGCTGCTCACAAGTCTTGGAGAGTGGTTGGTGAATGCTGACGTGATGCAGCCCGTTTCCCTGGTGCATCCCAGACATCCTCTATGGGATTCAAATTGAGAGGACGAGCAGGCCACGCCCTGAGTGCAATATCTTCCTAGAAAATGTCAACCACCTGTGCTCTATTGGGTCGAGCATTATCGTCATTCACGAGGAAGTCTGAGCACACAGCAACTCGCAGCAACCGCACATGAGGTCCCAAGATCTCGTCACGATACCTGACAGTAGTTAAACCTTGCCGATTCACCCGTACAATTTCATGAAGAGGTTGTTCGAGTAGTCAACATAATCCCTTTCCATATCATCAGGGATCCTCTTCGATATCGGTCTTTTTTCACATAGTTTGGATCCCGAAATCATGTTCCACATTCCCTACAGAAGCGAATCCGTCGAGAATTGCTCTCCATACCAAATTGGGTCTCATCTGTGAAAAGAACATTGACCCACTGTTATACACCAGATGGCACGTTGACAACTCCATTCCAGCCGTTCCCTTCCGTATAGACGTCACAAAGGTAGGCATACAGCAAGTCTTCTACAATAAAGGCCACTCTGTCGTCGCTTGCCGTACTCCGTTTGCCTCTGTAAAAACTTCCAGTGGATGTTGCGACGTCAGATGCCAGTTTCCATGAGGTACTGAGGTGGTGCTGCCGTGCCCTTACAGCCAAATAACGGTCCTCTCTTTCTGATGTCAAACGTGGTGGCCGCTGCCGTGGTCTTCGGGACACAGTTTCAGTCTCTATAAACTGTCGCCACATCCGAGAACAACAGAACGATTCACATTAAGACATCAGGCAACATTAGTTTGCGCCTGTCCTGCAAGATCGATTGCCCATCTCCACTAAGAGTCTATAACCTGGTTTCGTTTGGAGTTTCTACAAGCTGAAATCGATCGGTGACCTAACGCCGAGCATAAAACACAAATTGAACTAAAGAAACTAATGCGTCCCGTCTAGGCACTTTTTCCTCCGCAGACATATACACAGAAGAGCTAAAGAAAATGGCACATCTGCCTAATGTCATATATGGCGCCCGCGAGCACGCAGAAGTGCCGAAACATGACATGGCATCGACACGGCTAATGTCTGAAGTTTTTTTTTCAGTGTCAATAAAATTCAGAAACAGCCGTATATTTTAAGATAATTTATTTTATTCTGAAAGCAACCAGTTTCGGCATTTCATTTTGCCATCTTCAGGCTCCTTGCGCCTTCTATACAAAAAAACGAACTTGTAGTATAGCGCCATAAATCTCTGGATATCGTCAATTCCAATCATTATACAATTGCTTCATACGAAGACGTGACGACAGTTGTTGTAGTGTATTCGCATGAAGCAACTGTATAATGATTGGAATTGACGATATCCAGTGATATATGGCGCTATACGACAAGTTCGTTTATTCGGACAGATGTGTATGGTGCCTAAAGATGGCAAAATGAAATGCCGAAACTGGTTGCTTTCAGAATATAATATCTTAAAGTATACAGCTGTCGGTGGGCTTTATTAACATTGAAAATTACTTACCAGCCGATGTCCCCTGGTCATGATGGCCCAACAGAGAGTGCCTGAATTGTGCTGGAGGGAACTGCCACCACGAATCCTGCAGGACTGTCCATAAAACCGTAAGAGTACTAGGGGGTAGAGATCTCTTCTGAACAGCACGTTATTAGGCATCCCAGGTATGCTCAATAATGTTCATGTCTATAGTACCTGATAGCCAGAGGAAGTGTTTAAACTCAGAAGAGTGTTCCTGGAGCCACTCTGTAGCATTCTGGACGGGAGGGGTGTGGGTGGCATTGTCCTGCTGGAATTGCCCAAGTCCGTCGGAATGCACAATGGACATGAATGGATGCAGCTGATCAGACAGGATGCTTATGTACGTGTCACCTGTCAAAGTCACAGCTAGAGGTATTAGCGGTCCCATATGACTCCATCTTCACACGCCCCACATCATTGCACATCCTCCATCAGCTTGAACAGTACCCAGCTGACATGCAGGGTCCATGGCTTCATGACGTTGTCTCCATACTCGTACACATCCATCCCGTTGATACAATTTGAAACGAGACTCGTCCGATCAGGCAACATGTTTCCAATCATCAACAGTCCAATGTCGGTGTTACGGTCCCAGGCGAGGCTTTGTATTGTGCGGCCGTGATGTGTACACGAGAGGCTCCGAAAGCCCATATCGATGATGTTTCGTTTGAATGCATCACACGCTGACATTTGTTGAAGAACCAGCATTGAAATCTGCAACAATTTGCCGAAGGGCTACACTTCTGTCACGAAGGGTTGTACCTCTGTCGTCAGCCGTCATTGGTTCCGTTCTTGCGGGATCTTTCTCGAGCCGCAGCGATATCGGAGATTTGATGTTTTACCGGGCTCCTAATATTCACGGAACACTCGTCAAATGGTCGTACGGGAAAATTCCCGCTTCATCACTACCTCGGAGATGCTGTGTCCCATTGTTCGTGCACCGACTATAACACCAATTTCATACTCACTTAAATCTTGATAACCTGCCATTGTAGCAGCAGTAACTGATCTAACAACTGCGCTAGACACTTGTTGCCTTATATAGGCGTTGTCGACCGCAGCCCCGTATTCTGGCTGTTTACATATCTCTGTATTTAAATACGCATGCCTATACCAGTTTCTTTGGCGCTTCAGTGTATAACATATAATTTTATTTCGAGCCATTTTTTCCGTGAATTCCATATCTCTGATTGTAAGTTACTTTCCAGATAAGCTTGTGCGCGTAGTTTAGACATCTCTGTAATCACTTTCATTCTATTAACTGCCTTTTTTTTCTTTTTTTTTTTTTTTTTTGTCATCAGTCTACTGACTGGTTTGATGCGGCCCGCCACGAATTCCTTTCCTGTGCTAACCTCTTCATCTCAGAGTAGCACTTGCAACCTACGTCCTCAATTATTTGCTTGACGTAATCCAATCTCTGTCTTCCTCTACAGTTTTTGCCCTCTACAGCTCCCTCTAGTACCATGGAAGTCATTCCCTCATGTCTTAGCAGATGTCCTATCATCCTGTCCCTTCTCCTTATCAGTGTTTTCCACATATTCCTTTCCTCTCCGATTCTGCATAGAACCTCCTCATTCCTTACCTTATCAGTCCACCTAATTTTCAACATTCGTCTATAGCACCACATCTCAAATGCTTCGATTCTCTTCTGTTCCGGTTTTCCCACAGTCCATGTTTCACTACCATAGAATGCTGTACTCCAGACGTACATCCTCCGAAATTTCTTCCTCAAATTAAGGCCGGTATTTGATATTAGTAGACTTCTCTTGGCCAGAAATGCCTTTTTTGCCATAGCGAGTCTGCTTTTGATGTCCTCCTTGCTCCGTCCGTCATTGGTTATTTTACTGCCTAGGTAGCAGAATTCCTTAACTTCATTGACTTCGTGACCGTCAATCCTGATGTTAAGTTTCTCGCTGTTCTCATTTCTACTACTTCTCATTGCCTTCGTCTTTCTCCGATTTACTCTCAAACCATACTGTGTACTCATTAGACTGTTCATTCCGTTCAGCAGATCATTTAATTCTTCTTCACTTTCACTCAGGATAGCAATGTCATCAGCGAATCGTATCATTGATATCCTTTCATATTGTATTTTAATTCCACTCCTGAACCTTTCTTTTATTTCCATCATTGCTTCCTCGATGTACAGATTGAAGAGTAGGGGCGAAAGGCTACTGCCTTGTCTTACACCCTTCTTAATACGAGCACTTCGTTCTTGATCGTCCACTCATTATTCCCTCTTGGTTGTTGTACATATTGTATATGACCCATCTCTCCCTATATCTTACCCCTACTTTTTTCAGAATCTCGAACAGCTTGCACCATTTTATATTGTCGAACGCTTTTTCCAGGTCAACAAATCTTATGAAAGTGTCTTGATTTTTCTTTAACCTTGCTTCCATAATTAGCCGTAACGTCAGAATTGCCTGTCTCGTCCCTTTACTTTTCCTAAAGCCAAACTGATCGTCACCTAGCGCATTCTCAATCTTCTTTTCCATTCTTCTGTATATTATTCTTTTAAGCAGCTTCGATGCATGAGCTGTTAAGCTGATTGTGCGATAATTCTCGCACTTGTCAGCTCTTGCCGTCTTCGGAATTGTGTGGATGATGCTTTTCCGAAAGTCAGATGGTATGTCGCCAGACTCATATATTATACACACCAACGTTAATAGTCGTTTTGTTGCCACTTCCCCCAACGATTTTAGAAATTCTGATGGAATGTTATCTATCCCTTCCGCCTTATTTGACCGTAAGTCCTCCAAAGCTCTTTTAAATTCCGATTCTAATACTGGATCCCCTATCTCTTCTAAATGGACACCTGTTTCTTCTTCTATCACATCAGGCAAATCTTCACCCTCATAGAGGCTTTCAATGTATTCTTTCCACCTATCTGCTCTCTCCTCTGCATTTAACAATGGAATTCCCGTTGCACTCTTAATGTTACCACCGTTGCTTTTAATGTCACCAAAGGTTGTTTTGACTTTCCTGTATGCTGAGTCTGTCCTTCCGACAATCATATCTTTTTCGATGTCTTCACATTTTTCCTGTAGCCATTTCGTCTTAGTTTCCCTGCACTACCTATTTATTTCATTCCTCAGCGACTTGTATTTCTGTATTCCTCATTTTACCGGAACATGTTTGTACTTCCTCCTTTCATCAATCAACTGAAGTATTTCTTCTGTTACCCATGGTTTCTCCGCAGCTACCTTCTTTGTACCTATGTTTTCCTTCCCAACTTCTGTGATGGCCCTTTCTAGAGATGTCCATTCCTCTTCAACTGTACTGCCTACTGCGCTATTCCTTATTGCTGTATCTATAGCGTTAGAGAACTTCAAACGTATCTCGTCATTCCTTAGTACTTCCGTATCCCACTTCTTTGCGTATTGATTCTTCCTGACTAATGTCTTGAACTTCAGCCTACTCTTCATCACTACTATATTGTGATCTGAGTCTACATCTGCTCCTGGGTACGCCTTACAGTCCAGTATCTGATTTCGGAATCTCTGTCTGACCATGATGTAATCTAATTGAAATCTTCCCGTATCTCCCGGCCTTTTCCAAGTATACCTCCTCCTCTTGTGATTCTTCAACAGGGTATTCGCTATTACTAGCTGAAACCTGTTACAGAACTCAATTAGTCTTTCTCCTCTTTCATTCCTTGTCCCAAGCCCATATTCTCCCGTAACCTTTTCTTCTACTCCTTCCCCTACAACTGCATTCCAGTCGCCCATAACTATTAGATTTTCGTCCCCCTTTACATATTGCATTATCCTTTCAATATCCTCATACACTTTATCTGTTCATCTTCAGCTTGCGACGTCGGCATGTATACCTGAACTATCGTTGTCGGTGTTGGTCTGCTGTCGATTCTGATTAGAACAACCCTGTCACTGAACTGTTCACAGTAACACACCCTCTGCCCTACCTTCCTATTCATAACGAATCCTACACCTGTCATACCATTTTCTGCTGCTGTTGATATTACCTGATACTCATCTGACCAGAAATCATTGTCTTTCTTCCACTTCACTTCACTGACCCCTTACTATATCTAGATTGTGCCTTTGTATTTCCCTTTTCAGATTTTCTAGTTTCCCTACCACGTTAAAGCTTCTGACATTCCACGCCCCGACCCGTAGAACGTTATCCTTTCGTTGATTATTCAATCTTTTTCTCATGGTAGCCTCCACCTTGGCAGTCCCCTCCCGGAGATCCGAATGGGGGACTATTCCGGAATCTTTTGCCAATGGAGAGATCATCATGACACTTCTTCAATTACAGGCCACATGTCCTGACTATTAGAAACTATAAAAGACGTGTCATTTTAAGACCCTTACTTCTAAAACATTTTACTTCGGCCTTACTTCAGTATTAGAGCTTACTGAGTTGATATTTAAAAATAGATCTTGAAAAATATTTCATGGTGCAAATTTCATTTATCACTGTGAATGTAGCTATGTAGATTTCATTTTCAGGTTAGGTAATTTTCCAGTGAATAAAAGAAAAACAATTACAATCCAAACTCTGTTTAACTTAAAAATATAAAGTCCAGTTTTTCGTAATCTTATCCGGTAGCCTAGATATTATGAGTTGATATAAAAACCATTTCATTTTCTTGCTCAGTGAACTTAATGCTCGTGTCTATTTTAAAGATTCAGATTATTTCGTTAAAAGCCGACAAGGCATCGATCACTAAGTAAAGCATCTTTCAGCTTCTTAAAAGCAGGCTGATGCTCTTGTGACCAAACAAAAGGAACACTCTTTATGCGCAAGTGACGCAAGGGAGCCTCGATTTGAGAATCGTTAGGGTAAAATCGGATGTAGTGCGTGGGTTTCCCTAAGACGGACTGCAATTCTGTTACATTCCAGATCGTCTGCAAACAACACTTGAAACAGAGTGCGATGACTGTTAATGTGTTCTTCAGGACTGTGACCTGAGACGATAGTGGCATCTAAATGATTAGAGCAAAAAGGAAATTCTGCAGTCAGATATTCCAGAAAGCGCTGAAATGTGGCTGGTGCGGAAGCACTACCAAACGACAGTCTCAAAAATTTGAAAAAACTCAAATGAGTATCAATGACAAAGAATTCTTGCGACTGCTCATCCAGTGGGATCTGCAAATAAGCGTTGCGCAAAAATCAATTTCAGAAAAGTAGCTGCCAGCACCTAAATTATCCATTAGATCCTCCGGGCGCAGCAAGGAATAACTGTCAATGCTCGTATTTGAGAATTTATTTTCTTACAATCGGCGATAAACCGGAGCCTGCCCATTGACTTCTTTAGAATACAAGACAGTACACCCACTTGTGACGTTCGCCTGCTTTATTTCTTCGTTGATAGTCCTCTGTGTTGACGTACTGCATTGTTATACCGGCTGAAATATGGGGAGTGGAAGTTCAACACTGACTACTGTAAATGATATAACCGACAGTTGCACAGTTGCATTTCACATTTCTTTAATCACAATCCCCGATGTTACATAGTTATATGGCCAGTTCACTATTGGTTAACTTTTGATAAGCCTCATCAATAGTTTGCAGGCAAACTCAGCATACTGCTTCAATAGTTTGCTGTTGGACATCTATTAGCAGTAAATACCTGACCACACAGTTAACTATTTCTCAAATAAATTGAACAGACACTGTCATTGTTTTAACACAAGGCCTATTTATGTTACACTGTTTCCACTGTTCAGTTGACGCATTACTAAAACTGATGCAGACTTCCTGCCTGAAAATCGACCATAGACTGTCTGTCTCGGGAGCAAAAATCGGGCCTTTATATGTCCTCACAATAATAGGTACTGAAACTATACACTCTCCGATGTTTAATTTACAGAAATTACAATTATAACATAGCTAACAGACTAGATCGAAAAATTCCTTCTTTTTAACAGTTTTTTGTACCACAAAGGTTAGGCCGAATTATTAGTTTCAATAATGAAACTGACAGATATAGTTATACAAACAATACTTTTGACAAACCTGGTAATTGTTTTGGAATTAATTAAGGGCTGGCTGTGCTAATATGTTTTCGAATGGATCCAGACAAATACTTTAAGAATCCTAATAGTTCTTCTTGCTAATGTTTATAATTAGGAATGGAGCCAAATACATACTTTAAGAATACTAATAGTTCTTCTTCCTAATGTTTATAATTATTACAGAATTTGTATTTGTTTATAAGTGATCAATGGAATTAAGTCACGAAACAATTACTGATTTTACACTTTACAAAAAATATTAGCAAGGAATGGTCAAAATGAATTAGGAAATTATGTACATACACAAAACTAAGCACGCACAAAGTTAGGTCTGGTAGTACTTCCTTAAGACTGAGTGCCAAGCTTTCTCTTTTATGAAAATGCAGACTATTCTAATGTATGTTAATGGTAATTACGCAAAAATGAAAATAAAATGAATTCGAGGAGGCAGATGGCAAAACAAGAAAGGAAGTAAAATGATCCCAGCTTGCTTCGTCACACACTGACTGGCAGAACGGGTGCTACGACTCCACTGTTTTGCAAAGCGGTAAGTTCCTGAGCCACCTGGTCTCGATGAGGGGGACGAAAAGGACAATTGTCCTTCATTGTGACATGAGCAACAAAATTATTGGCTTTGCCTAAGCCCTCAGAAAACAAATCCTGAAATTCTGCATATAACTTAGCAACACTGTCCCTAGGATCAAAGGAAGAAACGTACAGTACATTATCCCGAATGCTTAACGCAAACAAATCAAGAGTCGAGACCAAAAACATTAGCACTGTCTTGGTAGGAAAGCACTGTGAATGTCACAGTGTTCATCAAATTTCATAAAACCTCAAGACTGTTACAAGTGCCTAAGACAGTAATGTCTTGGACGTTACAGGCTGTCAGCGTATAGCGCGACTTGCACAACTTAGGTTTGCCAAGCAGCTGGTAAGTGCTACGATTGAGCAGAGTCACTGAAGCTCCTGTGTTACGCTGCAAAGAGACTGATTGTTCGGCAATAGTAAAAGTCAAAAAACCTTTTTTGTCTTCTGGTAGTACTGAAAGTGATTTGGGAGCCTTTCCTGGACGACCATTGCACTGTTCTTTCGCAACAACGACACTGTGGGATTCGGAAAACACACTATACACTATTTTTGACTTACGAGGAACCAATTAGCTAAAATAGAAAATATTTTAGTTGCTAATGACTCACCATGTGCATCAAGAGAGCGACAGAAAATGAGTGCCCAGGAGATGCAGAGATCAACATTCTGTGGGCTGTATGTATAACACTCCACAAAATGGATATTCTTGACATTAAAGAAATGTTTAAAGCAAATTATTAACTTCCACCATGAACACGGAATAAAGAAGGTCGCGCCACAGTCATCACAAAGGTTCTCACCGACAAGATCCTTTGGAGTTACAAATTGCGCAGGATGTTGAGCTAGGTATCCACTCTTAAAGAAGAGAATATTGGTATAAGAGAATATTGGTGTAACAGGGAGAAACTAGTTACTTTTTAAGGCGTAGCTGCAGAAAGTGCGATAATATGTTTTCTATGCATGTAAAAAAAAAAATCCTGAGGCTGAATTTGCACCGTGATTCCAGGTGGTATGAATTGGAAGATCACACAGCTATGATGGCAGATAGTTTACTCTAAAGAAGCATGATTTTTATACGCAGACCTGTAATCGCGCAAAAGCAACTTATTTTGAGCGGATATTGGCCAAAGGCAGTGTCTGTTAGACCGTCACCGAGAGCGAATCGCTAGTTCCTGCTACTACTAAGGCGAGTACACCGTTCGCTTTTTACATATTTTTACGAGCTTCAAACAGGAGCGACTTATTTTCAGTTATCTGTGTAGTTACTAGTTTATTTTTGTAATTTCTTGCGTGTTCGAGTGCTTGCTAGGAACAACCTTTTATTTCAATAACAGTGTAGTGTATAGTAACGCCGTTCCTATCGACCGTTGTATCGACTCTCGTATCGTGTAGGCTTTTGTTTGTTTGGTTAGAACAGCTCAGTGTCAGATAGACCGTCAGCGAGAGCGCACCGCTAGTTCCTGCTACTACTAAGGCGAGTACACAGTTCGCTTGTTACATATTTTTACGAGCTTCAAACAGGAGGAGTGCAGTAATGGATAGGAACTGTGTTTGTTGTGTACAGTTGCGAGCTGAGCTGGCGACCCTTCGCTCACAGCTTCAGGCTGCGTTGGCTTCAGTCACACAGCTTGAGGCTGCTGCCAATGGGCGTCACTGTGGGGGATCGGACGCTGGGATGCGAGGGACGTCGATCACGTCCCACGTGTCCTCCGATCGGTCCACTGCTGTGACCTTCCCGGGTACTGCCTGTCCTGAGCTTGATCCCTCACCCGTGATCGAGTGGGAGATCATTCCAAAGTCTGGCAGGCAGCGATAAAGCTTTCCGTGGGGCCGATCGTAAGGCCTCCGCAGTTCGTTTGACGAACAGGTTTCGGGCGTTATCTGTGGCTGGCGATGTCTCTGAGCCGGATGCAGTCGTCCACCCTGTCACCCCGTTCCAGAGGAAGCTTCTCGGCCAGCAAGGTCTGGGCATTAACAGAGGGTGGGTTTGCTGGTAGTTGGGAGCTCCAACGTTAGGCGCGTAATGGGGCCCCTTAGGAACATGGCTGCCAAGGAGGCGAAGGAAGCCAGTGTTCACTCTGTGTGCATTCCGGGGGGAGTCATTCCGGATGTGGAAAGGGCGCTTCCGGATGCCATGAAGAGTACAGGGTGCAACCAACTGCAAGTGGTGGCTCATGTCGGTAACAATGACGTGTGTCGCTCGGAGCAGATTCTGTCTGGTTTCGGGCGGCTAGCGGAAATGGTAAAGACTGCCAGTCTTGCTTCCGAGATTAAGGCGGAGCTCACAATCCGCAGCATCTTCGATAGAAACGACTGTGGTCCTTTGGTGCAGAACCGAGTGGAGAGTCTGAATCAGAGGCTCAGGCGGTTCTGTGACCGTGTAGGCTGCAGATTCCCTGACTTGCGCAATCGGGTGGTGGGTTTCCGGGTTCTGCTTAATAGGCCAGAAGTCCAGAACACACAGGAAGCTACTACACGGGTAGCGGGGCTGTGTGAAAGGGACTGGGCGCCTTTTTTAGGGCGGAGGGTTTCAGGGAATCACAGAAGGGGCTTCCGTCTAAAAGTGGGCAGATAAAACACAGTAGTTGTAGAAACGATTGGTACTGTAGTTGTAAATTGTCATAGCTGTGTTGGGAATGAACCACAGCTCCAAGCCCTAGAAGAAAGCACTGAAGCTCAAATAGTTATAGGTACAGAAATCTAGCTAAAATGGGAAATAAGTTCAGCCGAAAGTTTTTCAAAAGATCTAACAGTGTTCAGAAAGGATAGATTCAATACAGTTGGTGGTGCAGTATTTATTGCTGTCAGAGGTAGTTTGCCTTGTAGCGAAATTGAAGTAGATAGTTCATGTGAAATAGTATGGGTAGAGGTTATACCTGACAATCGGACTAAACTATTAATTGGATAGTTTTACAGACCCCGACTCAGAAGACATAGTTGCTGAAGAGTTCAAAGAAAACTTGAGTCTCATTTCAAATAAGTACCCCGCTCATACAATTATAGTCGGTGGTGACTTCAATCTACCCGCGATATGCTGGAAAAATTATACCTTTAAAGCCGGCGGCAGGCATAAAACATCATCCGAAATTGTACTGAATGCTTTCTCAGAAAATTATTTTGAACAATTAGTGCATGAGCCCACTCGAAGCGTAAATAGTTGTGAAAGCATACTTGACCTTTTAGCAACAAATAATCCTGGACAAATAGTGACTGTTGTGACGAATACTGGGATTAGCGAGCACAAGGCAGTTGCTGATTGGCTGAATACCGTACCACCTACAACCATCAAAAAGAAACGCAAAGTATATCTATTTAAAAAAAACTGATAAAAATGCTCTTAACGCCTTTTCTAGAGACAGTCTTCACTCCTTCCGATCTGATCGTGTAAGTGTAAAAAAGTTGTGGAATGTTTTCAAAGTGATAGTAACAACAGCAGTTGAGAGATATATACCACATAAATGGTACTAGTCCCCAATGGTACACAAAACGGGTCAAATTGTAGTTGCAGTAGCAACGAAAAAAGCATGCCAAATTTAAAAGAACGCAAAATTCCCAAGATTGACAAAGTTTTACAAAAGTTCGAAACGTGGTGCGTACTTCAGTGGGATATCCTTTTAATAATTTCCACAACGAAATTCTGTCTCGAAATCTGGCAGAAAACCCAAAGAGATTCTGGTCATACATAAAGCACACCAGTGGGAAGACACAATCAATACCTCCACTGCGCGATAAAAACGGCGAAGTCACTGATGACAGTGCCACTAAAGGAGAGTTATTAAACACGGTTTTCCGAAATTCCTTCACCAAAGAAGACGAAGTAAATATTCCTGAATTCCAATCAAGAACAACTGCCACGATGAGAAACATAGAAGTAGATATCCTCGGTGTAACAAAGCAGCCTAAATCATTTAATAAAGGCAAGGCCTCCGGTACAGATTGTATACCAGTCAGGTTCCTCTCAGAGTATGCTGATAAAATAGCTCCATATTTAGCAGTTATATACAACCACTCACACACAGAAAGAAAGCCGGCCGAAGTGGCCGTGCAGTTAAAGGCGCTGCAGTCTGGAACCGCAAGACCGCTACGGTCGCAGGTTCGAATCCTGCCTCGGGCATGGATGTTTGTGATGTCCTTAGGTTAGTTAGGTTTAACTAGTTCTAAGTTCTAGGGGACTAATGACCTCAGCAGTTGAGTCCATAGTGCTCAGAGCCATTTGAACCATTTTTGAACACAGAAAGAAACGTACCTAAAGACTGTAAAATTGCTCAAGTCACACCAATACCCAAAAAGAGAAGGAGGAGTAATCAACTCGTTTACAGGCCTATATACTAACGTCGATTTGCAGTAGAGTTTTAGAACATATACTGTATTCGAACATTATGAAGAACCTCGAAGAAAATGATTTATTGACATATTGTCAGCACGGATTCAGAAAATATCGTTCTTGTAAAAAACACAACTAGCTCTTTATACTCATGAAGTAATAAGTGCTATCGACAGGGGATGTCAAATTGAATCCATATTTTTAGGTTTCCAGAAGGCTTTCGACACCGTTCCTCACAAGCGTCTTCTAATCAAACTGCGTCCCTATGGAGTATCGCCTCAGTCGTGCGACTGAATTCGTGATTTCCTATCAGAAAGGTCACAGTTCGTAGTAATAGAAGGAAAGTCATCGAGTAAAACAGAAGTAATATCCGGCGTTCTCCTAGGAAGTGTCATAGGCCCTCTATTGTTCCTGATCTATATTAACGACATAGGAGACAATCTGAGTAGCCGTCTTAGATTGTTTCCAGATGATGCTGTCATTTACCGTCTTGTAAAGTCATCAGATGATCAAAACGACTTGCAAAATGATTTAGATATCTGTATGGTGCGGAAAGTGGCAATTGACCCTGAATAAAGAAAAGTGCGAAGTTATTCACATGAGTACTAAAAGAAACCAGCTAAATTTCGATTACGCGATAAGTCACACAAATCTGAGGGCTGTAAATTCAAGTAAATACTTAGGGGTTACAATTACAAATAACCTAAATTGGAACGATCACATAGATAATATTGTGGGTAGAGTAAACCAAAGACTGCGATTCATTGGCAGAACACTTAGAAGGTGCTGCAGGTCTACCAAAGAAACTGCTTACACTACGCTTGTCCGCTCTATTCTGGAGTACTGCTGTGCGGTGTGGGATCCGCATCAGGTGGGACTGACGGATGACATCGAAAAAGTACAAAGAAGGGCAACTCGTTTCGTATTATCGCGAAATAGCGGAGATAGTGTCACAGACATGATACGTGAATTGGAGTGGTAATCATTAAAACAAAGGCGTTTTTCGTTGCGACGGGATCTTCTCATCCAATTTCAATTACCAGTTTTCTCCTCCGATTGCGAAAACATTCTGTTGGCACCCACTTACATAAGGAGAAATGATCATCACGATAAAATAAGAGGAATCAGGACCCGCACGGAAAAATTTAAGTGCTCGTTTTTCCCGCGTGCCGTTCGAAAGTGGAACGGTAGAGAGAGTTCATCGGTCTCTAGACTTACACACTACTTAAACTAACTTATGCTAAGAACAACAAACATACACGCCCGTACCCGAGGCAGAACTCGATCCCTCGGCGGGACGAACCGCGCAATCCGTGACATGGCGCCTTAAACCGTTCGGCCATTCCGCGCTTCGAAGTCACTATATATCTATGCCCCCCCGCAATTTAATATGCATAACATAGTAGGTGAGTATCACGCACATCCTGTAAATTGATTCGAGCATTCCTGACACGCGAAAACGCTGGTTTTTGTTACAAATGCATCTTGTCCTCCCTTTAATATCCGTAGTTTTTGTTATGCGCTACAGGGTCTATTTCTGCAGACTTATTCGAAATCTGTTCATTATCATTTTTTTCACTATGGTGCGAGATTATTTTCCATATACGTGATAATGTTTAGTACTCGCTCCTTGGACAACGATTGTCCTTTACTACATTTCACTGGAGAAGGGATTAGTGGCTCCCTGTCCGACAAGGATGATGAACGACATGGCTCGATAACTGTTTCAATATAAAAAAAATGGTTCAAATGGCTCTGAGCACTATGGGACTCAACTGCTGTGGTCAGAAGTCCCCTAGAACTTAGAACTACTTAAACCTAACTAACCTAAGGACAGCACACAACACCCAGCCATCACGAGGCAGAGAAAATCCCTGACCCCGCCGGGAATCGAACCCGGGAACCCGGGCGTGGGAAGCGAGAACGCTACCGCACGACCACGAGATGCGGGCTGGTTCAATATCACTTTCATTTGTTAAGTACATATTGTCATCCATGTATTCCTCATGTACGTTGTCCGCACAGTCGAGCGTACATGACACTACACATTCCACTGATTCAAATGGTTCAAATGGCTCTGAGCGCCATGGGACTCAACTGCTGAGGTCATTAGTCCCCTAGAACTTAGAACTAGTTAAACCTA
Source organism: Schistocerca nitens (assembly GCF_023898315.1). Lineage (NCBI taxonomy): Eukaryota > Metazoa > Arthropoda > Insecta > Orthoptera > Acrididae > Schistocerca > Schistocerca nitens. The sequence continues at coordinate 312,336,218 of NC_064621.1, read as the reverse complement.
ACTAATCTAAGGACATCACAAACATCCATGCCCGAGGCAGGATTCGAACCTGCGACCGTAGCGGTCTTGCGGTTCCAGACTGCAGCGCCTTTAACCGCATGGCCACTTCGGCCGGCCCACTGACTCACTTTGCAGGAAATGTGATATTTCATCTGCCACTTCTTTCTCACTCTGCGAAATTCCTTGCGTTTGTTTACGATAAAATTTCAACACCGGCAACTGTTGTTGTAGGCAGAATGCAGTGTTTGGTTTGTTTATCGTTGGGTATACAGTTTTCATTCATATACATTATTACTATGAAAGTCTCTTCGGGTTTGCTGCCGGATCCTAAAGTCAACTTGCCTCGATATTTCGGCAATCCAATTGGTCGCCATCTTCAGGAAAATGCTGTTTCTGCTAATGAGTCCCGCTGAGAACTGACGCCAGGTTGCAAATCGACGTCCTATATAGGCCACCGTTCAGTACCCGGCGCATGCGCCGCCCATCACTGTTTCTGCCTTCCAAAACACGGAGGTGGCGCCGCCCTTTGTAAAACACTGCTGGCAACAATATATCGCAATCAAGGCCGCACCGAAGAACGTTCAGTTTTGATGCGAGATAATACAGGATTCCACGTTTTGCTAAGAGGAAACCCATTGTCTCTGTTGATTAAATTATCAACCATCGTAATTTCAATCGCCACTTTATAGACACTGTTCCAAAAACCGGAAATGTTGGCAACTACAAAAGTTTCCTCAAATTTCATTTTGTGTCCCTCATTTAGGCAGTGTTCTGCTACCGCCGATTTTTCCGGCTGTTCTAGCCTCGTATGACGGCGATGTTCCACACACCTGTCATGCACTGTGCGAATAGAACGGCCAACGTAAGCTTTCCCACATTGACACGGAATTTTGTACACCCCGGGTTTCCTAAGCCCCAAATCATCCTTCACAGAGCCGAGCAGAGCCCTAATCTTAGAAGGTGGACGGAACACACTCTTAATGTTAAAATTCCTTAAAATTCTTCCAATCTTAAACGATAAGCCTCCAGCATAAGGAAGAAAGGCCACAGATCTATGTTCCTCTTCGTACACCTCCGGAGATGGTCAAAACTCCATAGCCCGACGAATCTGCTTCTAGGTGTATCCATTTTCCTTAAAAACAGTCATCAAATGCTCAAGTTCTTGGGTTAAGCCGTCTGCGTCGGAAATGGCATATGCTGTCCGTACCAAAGTCCTAAGGACGCCACTACGTTGGTGTGGTGGATGACAACTCTTAGGGTGCAGATACCAATCTGTGTGTGTCGGCTTTCGGTGAACACTGTGTCCCAAAAGTCCATCTGGTTTTTTATAAACCATTACGTCTAAAAATGGAAGCATCCCATCATTTTCAACCTCCATAGTAAATTTGATACGGGGATGAAGACAGTTGAAGTGGTCCAAAAATCTGTTAAGAGCATCACGTCCTTGCGGCCAGATGAAGAAGGTATCGTCCACGTATCTCCAGAAGCACGTTGGTTGCAAAGCTGAGATCCTCAGTGCCATGTCCTCGAAGTCCTCCTTGACTGCGATATATCGTTGCCAGCAGTGTTTCACCAAGGGCGGCGCCACCTCCCTGTTTTTGAAGGCAGAAACCGTGATGGGCGGCGCATGCGCCGTGTACTGAACGATGACCTATATAGGACGTCGATTTGCAACCTGGCGTCAGTTCCCAGCGGGACTCATCAGCAGAAGCCGCATTTTCCTGAAGATGGCGACCAGTTGGATCGCCGAAATATCGAGTCACGTTGATTTTAGGATCCGGCAGCAAACCCGAAGACACTTTCATGACTTATTACGCCGGGAAAGCCTACGTAATCACACATTATTACTATGTTCAGCAAAAATATTTCCATTTTTTTAACGAGATGTTAGTTCGTTCGATCGCTATGTCTAAGTTTCGCAGATTTTCAGCCGAAATGTCTCTTTTATATGACGTGCACTGTAACATTTCAGATTTTTGTTGTACAGCGTGGGTCGAGATTCTGCCAAAGAAATTAATTCCTTGCTATTAGGATTTTCTATTTTTAGAAACTATCACACTGTGTAATCGGCCGAGCAAAAACAATGAAACAAATCCGCGTCGTAGCATGCAATTACAATGTATGCGTTATTCCCTTGGCCGATGTGGATCGACCGACAATTTCACGTCTCACTACAGATTTTTTTGTTGTTTCTCTATCGAACATTCGCCTGCTTTCACACAGCGTCCCTGTCGTTGCAAAACGATACTATGATGCGCGCCTAGCCTTAGATGTTGATCGACGAAGGAAGCTGAACTACAGGGCTATCGACATCGATCCTGCTAGATGTATAGAACTGTACTGCAGTTCTGGTTTGCGACTCTACGTGATCCGAGCGATTTATTCATTTTTGGGACCAATGTCAGGATATATAGAGTATTTGAGATAAGATATTTTTCTCTGCAAATTACAAAATAGTAAGTGAATGAAATATTTATTTGCATACGGAGCTATTAACATAGTTTATTTAGTTACTTTCCAAGGAGTTACAGCAAACAGTAACATTTTTTTTATATACAACTTTTTTTCTGTCTTGTAGCTGATGAACTTAAACTGACTGTGCAATCAGGTTAAACCAAATTTGTACCAATTTTCAACTTTTGTGTGCTGTCTTCCGCAGTTGCATGTAATATTACATTTTATTGATAATTTGTACTTTTTGGACCGTCTAACTCACACAAACCAAAACATTGTATCAAAACAAATATTCAATTCCAAGTGCCGTGAAACGTGGAAAACAAAAACCTCAAGTGACAATTATAAGGAGAGTAACAGTTCCAAAAATTGGAACAGAGACATAATATGCAGAAAATCGTCCACGTAACCTGCCACTGAAGATGCCTTGCAGAGAACGAAGGCGAAACGCGTTTGGCTAGATAATTGTGTTTCATTCAGCTGCAGTTACACGGCCCACAAAGTAAACATTATCAATATACCGTAAAATACCAATTTTAGTTAGTGACGTGTACAAATTCTTTAAAGAACCGAGGTCTCGTTTACAAAACACCTCCAAATTAAATTACTTTACAAGTGAGTTAATGTATTGAATATTTGACGTTAGGCATGTAAGCGAGATAAGTTTACAAAATGTTCGAAATTTTGTTTTAAGTCTGCCGGAAGTCGTTAACTGCTGTAATTACCTTAGTTAGTTTCAAGTGCACTGTATCATTTGAACGGTAAAGCTTAATGATGTGGAAAGAGTCATTTTACATGCACATCGCAAATTAATTTGTAGCTATGGCTACATGCTGAACATTTAAAAGTTTTTTAATTATGCAGATGTAGTCAGTAATTCCTACTTACTCTCTTTTACACATTACAATAAAGGAAATTCTTCTAGGGAGTAGAAGGAGTTGGCAAGCAGAATCTTTTTCAGTTTGTTTTAAAATTTTACTTTGGTGTCAGAAATTTTATGACACTGGGTAAGTTATTAAAAATTTTAGTTCCAGTACTCCGCACTCGTTTCTTCTGAAAGACAGTGTTAAAGTGGAGTAATGAATGTCATTTTGCTTTCTGGTATTGGAATTATGTACGTCGTTGTTCCTTTTGAAGTGCATCGGATAATTTACAACAAACTTTATGAGGGAATAAATAATTTGCAAAGCAGTAGTCAGAACGTTCAATTTCTGAAACACTTGTCTACAAGATGATTGTGGTTGAGCACCATATATTATTCTTACAGCAAGTTTTTGAGCAATGAAGAGTTCCTTTCTTAAATACGAGTTACCCCAGATCACTATTTCATATGACTTTACTGAATGCAAATACGCAGAACTCATCATCTTTCTGATTTGTGTCTCCACAACATCTGCAAAGATTTTAAGTCCAACACTGGATAAGTATTGTCTGCGTAATTTGCGATACGTTTTAAGCAAATGCTAGTCTTTCTTGCATCTCATTGTTTATGACGTCATTCCTCCTTAACCATGTTCTTACAATGATATAGTTTTGCAAATTTTGCAAGCACGTTCATTGTTTCATGTGAACATTTTTTGCAAAGATTGTTTGTCAAAAAACACAGTAATAAACAAGAAATGAATTAAAACATAATGCGTGATGCGAGCGTTTTACTCTATGAACAGTGAAAATGTAGTAAGCCACAAAATTCTTTCCTTTCACCATTTTGTGAGAGGATTAGCGAGAAGATTTTTTTCAAAGATTGAAATTACTGCTAAGTTTGTTGCAAGTGTCTAAGTGTTCTCTTTCTCAAATATCGGATGAATGCAATCTGACTCTTTATGCGCTGTGACTTACACTGCCTCAAGCCACGTACACAGCTTGTAACTGTACTGCTCGTCCTACTATGTTGACCTTTCAACGTAAGATTATACCTCTCAACATTTTTAAATACAATCGCGGTTTATATGAAAGATCGAAAATCTAATTTTTGGGGTAGCCGTTAGAAGGCAAACAGCAATGGGGCCGGGTCGTTATTAATAGATGTTGTATCTCCAACCACACAACAGGTGTCAGAGACGTATTAACTATTTCACACGTTCCACATGTGACATAAAATACAGTGAAGTCAGCGAAATGATCCGCATTATTGCATCAATGTTTTGTGTTTTATGGGGTTAAGCATATCATTTTGAAATTGGGTTTACTGAAGATTCTTCTGAAGATTTTCCTTGCTTAAGTAATTGTTCGTTTATCTCGAACTGAAAAACTTCTTGCTGGATGCCTTCTCTCCAGGCGTTACTTCAGAACAGTCACAGTCGTTTTTAAAGATAAAGTTAGCATCAAATATCCCACTGTTCACTTTCGTGACGTCTGTTTCTTATAGAGAAATATCTCCGAAAAGACTAGACTTTCGTACTCCATTCATTGACAACCACGCAAAACTACAAACAAATCTGACTGCAAAATTACTACAGTTCACGTTACTACAGTATACTGAAACGCCAAAGAAACTGGTATTGGCATGCGTATTCAAATACAGAGACACGTTCCCGGCGGGGTCAGGGATTTTCTCTGCCTCGTCATGACTGGGTGTTGTGTGCTGTCCTTAGGTTAGTTAGGTTTAAGTAGTTCTAAGTTCTAGGGGACTGATGACCATAGATGTTAAGTCCCATAGTGCTCAGAGCCATTTGAACCATTTGAACCAGAGACACGTAAACAGACATAATGGGGGGCTGTGGCCGGCAACGCCATACAGGACAGCAAGTGTTTGTCGCAGTTGTTGGATCGGTTACAGCAGCTACAATGGTAGGTTATCAAGATTTAAGTGAGTTTGAACGTGGTGTTATAGTCGGCGCACGAGCGATGACACAGCATCTCCGAGGTAGCGATGTAGTGGGGCTTTTCCTGTACGACAATTTCACGAGTGTACCATGAATATCAGGAATCTGGTAAAACATCAAATCTCTCACATAGCTGCGGCCGTAAAAAGATTCTGCAAGGACCAATGACGGCTGAAGAGAATCGTTCAACGTGACAGAAGTTCAACCCTTCCGTAAATTGCTGCAAATTTCAGTGCTGGGCCATCTACAAGTGTCAGCGTGCGAAACATTCAATGAAACATCATCGATATGGACTTTCGTAACGGAAGGCCCACTCGTGTACCCTTGATGACCGCACGACACAAAGCTTTACGACTCGCCTGGGGCCCATCAACACTGACACATACTGTTGATGACTGGAAACATATTGCCTGGTCGGACGAGACTCGTTTCAAATTGTATGGAGCAGATGGGCGTGTACGGATATGGAGACAACCTCAAGAATCCACCTATCCTGCATGTCAGCAGGGGCCTTTTCAAGCTGGTGGAGGTTCTGTAATAGTGTGGAGTTTGTGCAGTCCGAGTTATATGGGAGCCCTGATACGTCCAGATACGACTCTGACAGGTAACACGTACTTAAGCATCCTGTGTGATCACCTGCATCCATTCTTGTCCATTGTGCATTGCGACGGACTTAGGCAATTCCAGCAGGACAATGAGACACCCCACCTGTCCAGAATTGCTGCAGACTGGCTCCAGGAGCACTCTTCTAAGTTTAAACACTTCCGCTGGTCACCAACTTCCCAGACATAAATATTATTGAGCACATCCGGGATGCCTAATAACGTGCTGTTCAGAAGAGATCTCCACCTCATCATACTCTTACGGATTGATGGACAGCCCTGCAGCATTCGTGGCGTCAATTCTCTCCAGCACTACTCCAGACATTAGGCGACCCCATGCATGCCACGTAGTGTTGCGCACTTCTGCGTGCTCGCGGGGGCCCTGCATGATATTAGGAAGGTGTAACAATTTCTTTAGCTCTTCAATGTGTATCACGTTTGCGTAATACGTGCGTACAGGACTACCCATCAGAGTGTATAAAAATCTCGGGGCTACAAACGCGTGACGGCTTCTACGAAGGCAGTGCCAAGCCCCTTTTAACTGTTGCCGAAGAAAGAAATACGTTCTAGGCGCTAGTGGCTGCCGCCTACGCGGAACTTCCGGCTCACGGCTACAAGCGGAACAGCTGCGATAGTATAGATTAACTGCCGCAGAAAGAACGAACACGATGCAGGTGCAAGAGTGCACGGAGCATAACAGGTTGCAAGACGGGACTCTGAGACTGGGTATTACAGTGAAAAGGCAGGATTGGTTTTATTTTAAATTTCATAAATTTTATGTATCTTCGTGTTTTCGCGGCACAATGACTGCTCCATTAAATTTCCCCATAAATGCAGCTTATTCTTCTAATATTTCGTCTGTGTATCTCTCAGGCATGATCAGAGCGGGACAGAAGACTGACACTCCAGCTGCGTCCTTTCAAACAAGCGGACGGCACCAATGGGAATGTGGCCACATAGCGGGTGATCAAAAAGTCAGTATAAATTTGAAAACTTAAGGGGATACGGAATCGGATTTTGGGTTAAAAAATCGAATTTTTTTTATTGGCGTATTATATTCTGCCATGTTTCCTCTTTAAAATGACGTATCATACATAGCTCTACTACAATTATAACTATTTTATTTTTATATATTTGTGAGATCGGGTATTGCGCTTTAGTTATACACGTCTCTCGTGGCTGACCATGAACTTTTTGGCAGTACCTTTAAAGTGACATGAATTCAAATATCCCGGTTTCCAGCGACTATTTATACACTAGTTGCCCGAAAATGTTTCTCTCTGGTTTCCTCAAGTTACTCTTTGACTTTGTGGCGGGACTGTTTTGTAAACAGTGTGATATAAGAAACTAGTTGTTGTTGAGTTATTTCGTATTTAGTGCTTCATTTTTCGCAGTGAAAATGCCTAGAGCTAAAGCAAAAGTATTTAAAAAGCGTGTGAACTGGCAAAAGAAAAGAAATAATGATTCATTAGCAAAGCAAAGCAGTTCATCATCATCACTGTTGGAAAATGTGAATCCACTTATTACTGATTTGCCGAACGAACTTACACCAAATGAAAACAGTGCTTCTCATAAAAAACTAAGAGATTTGGAAGAGAAATATAATTTACTTGATAGAGGGAATGAAGTTTTTGAACTCATTGATACGAATATATTGTGTGAAGCTCTTGAAAACAGTTTGTGCTGCAAAAAATGTCATGGAAACGTTTCTCTGAAAGTAGAATCCCATGTTGGCCTGGCTGCCCAGTTTAATTTAATATGCAGTGTTTGTAAATACAGCTGTAAGTTTCCAAGTTCGGTTTCAGTAACTGTAAATAATGGATACAAGAAAACTGAACTTTATAGTGTAAATATTAGGTTAGTTTATGGATTGCGAGCAATTGGTAAGGGCAAAGCAGCTGGTGATATGCTATGTGGTGTTCTAAATCTTCCAAGTGCACCTTCAAAGTTTGAAGCTTACAATTATGTACTAGGATCTGCAGTTGAAGATGTAGCACAGAAGTCAATGCAGGTTGCTGTGGAAGAAGCAGTGGAAGAAAATGACGGCAGTCGTGACCTCACAGTGGCGTTTGATGGCACGTGGCAGAAAAGGGGCCACACCTCCAACAATGGTGTTGTAACAGCAACTAGTGTTGATACTGGCAAGGTTATTGATGTTGCAATAATGTCTAAATACTGTAGGTGCACAGGCAGGCTGAAAAATGAACACAGTGATGACTGTATTGCTAATTATTATGGTAGTAGTGGTGGCATGGAGGTTGCTGGGGTGAAGAAAATTTTTCATCGCTCTTCACAGTGGTATAATGTTCGCTATGTCAAATATCTGGGAGATGGTGACTCTAAAGCATTCAAAGAAGTTTTGGAAAGCAAACCATATGGGAACAGTGTAAATATAAGCAAACTTGAATGTATAGGACATGTGCAGAAGAGAATGGGTGCCAGGCTGAGAAGGTTAAAATCAGTTATGAAAGGGAAAAAACTAGATGATGGGAAAACCTTGGATGGCAGAGGAAGATTGACTGATTCCATAATAGACCACATTCAGAACTGCTATGGCCTTGCAATCAGGCAAAATACAGGCAATCTTGAAGAAATGAGGAGAGCTATATGGGCTTTATATTTCCACACCGCATCCACGGATGAGCATCCACAACATGGTTTGTGCCCCAAAGGTGAAAACAGCTGGTGTAAATACAATAGGGGACTAACAACAGGAGAGAAATACATTCACCACCACAGTCTACCATCAGCCATCATGGCAGAAATAAAGCCCATTTTCAGAGATCTGGCTGACAAAAGTCTTCTGATGAAATGTCTTCACGGAAAAACGCAGAACCCCAACGAGTGCTTGAATAGTGTGATATGGCATCGTCTCCCAAAAACAGTGTTTGTCGGAATTAATACACTACATTTTGGTGTGTATGATGCTGTGGCAACCTTCAATCTTGGAAATATAACTAAATGCCAGGTCCTTCAAAAGTTGGGTATGTGTGTTGGTTCCCGTACGGTACGTGCTATGTTCTTTTTAGATCAGCACAGACTAAGGCATGCTGATAATATAATCAAGACATTAGTGAAAAAAGCAAGACAGGTGCAGAGGGGTGCCAAAAGAAGACTTGAAGATGATTATGAAGACTGTGAAGGGGGTATTAGCTACGGATCAGGAATGTTTTAATCTTCTTTCTCCGTTTCCCGTAAGTTTACTTTTTACTTCATCTAGGAACATTATCTCAGGTACTGGTCAACCTAGAAGTCTGAAATTTTTATGACGTAGTGACATAGGTCCCTATTACATACTGAAACAACGATTTTTTAATTACTTGATCTACAAAAGACTTAGGGGTGATAGTCTAGTAAAAAGCGATGGAAAAAATTTACTTAAAAATAAATGTACAATATCTCTGTAAGAAAATACTTTGACAATAAACTGTTGTTTCAGTATTGTTGTAACATATGAATGCACATACAGTAAAATTTTTACCTCTCTGTCTCCAGTAGTTTGTGAGAAAATGTTCCCTATAGTAGGCATATATTAACATTGCGGGGATAGGTGATTCCGTATCCCCTTAATAAACCACGGAATAATGTAGATAGAGAGGTAAAAATTGACACACATGATTGGAATGACAAGGGGTTTTATTAGAACCAAAAAAAGTTCACAAAATGTCCGGCAGATGGCGCTGGAGAGCAAAACGTCAGTGACTGCGCATGACAATCGTGTATAAAATGACCTGTAATGAGAGAGAGAATCAGATGCGCCAGCAGTCGCAGCATGTTAACGTTACCTGAAAAGGCGTTTTTAGTGAAGCTGTATTATCAGAATGGGGAATGTGATAGTTCAGCGTTACGATCCTATCACCATAGGAAGGGGATTCGAACGGGTAAAGGTCCGTTGACAAATGCAGCTGTGGCGAGAATGATTTGGAAGTTCGAAACCACGGGTTGTTTAGACGATAGACCCCCTAGTAGCCGACCGAGCACAAGGCCTAGTGCTGCTGAGACAGTCCAGGAAGAAATGGAGACTGTAGCGGGTTCGTCTATGCACGGGGAAGTCAGCACTCGTGCAGTCGCACGTCGCACCGGCATTTCATACATTACTGTTTGGTTGGCACTTAGGCGTACCCTCCGATGCTATCCGTAAAAAATCCATCGGCATCATGAACTGTTACCTGGCGATTTAGTGATGCGGAGGGCATTTGCGGTGTGGGCGTTTCAAAAGATGGCCGAAGATGACGATTGGTTGAGTAACGTGTTGTGGACCGACGAAGCTCATTTCACGTTCCGAGGGTCTGCCAACGCCCACAAATGCAGAATTTGGGCTACCGAAAATCCTAGAACTGTCGTGGAAACTCCATTGCACGACGAGAAAGTGACGGTATGGGTTGGATTAACCACATCTACCGTTATCGGGCCTTTTTTCTTCGAGGAAATGCGTGATTCTGGTTTTGTAACTGCTACCGTGACGGATGAGAGGTACGCCGATATGTTACAGAATCGCATCATCCCCAGCCTGGCTGATAAACACCTGCTGGAACGTACGATGTTAATACAGGATGGCGCTCCACCCCATATTGCTAGACGCGTGAAAAATCTCTTGCGTGCGTCGTTTGGTGATGATGGTGTGCTCAGCCACCACTTTCGTCATGCTTGGCCTCCCGGGTCCCAAGACCTCAGTCCGTGCGATTATTGGCTTTGGGGTTACCTGTAGTCGCAAGTGTATCGTGATCGACCGACATCTCTAGGGATGCTGAAAGACAACATCCGACGCCAATGCCTCACCATAACTCCGGACAAGCTTTACAGTGCTGTTCACAACATTATTCCTCGACTACAGCTATTGCTGAGGAATGATGGTGGACATATTGAGCGTTTCCTGTAAAGAACATCATCTTTGCTTTGTCTTACTTTGTTATGCTAATTATTGATATTCTAATCAGATGAAGCGCCATCTGTCGGACATTTTTTGAACTTTTGTATTTTTTTTTTTTTTGTTCTAATAAAACCCCATGTCATTCCAAGCATGTGTGTCAATTTGTACCTCTCTATCTACATTATTTCATGATTTGTTCAGTTTTCAAATTTATACTGACTTTTTGATAACCCGGTATATATAAGTACCAGAAAGATCCATCTGTGGAAAAGAACTAAAATGTGCATGAATTATATCTGTAGCTGCGCAGTCGATCCACGATGGGACGCCTTTGTAAGCTGCACTGTCGCGACGTCTTTATAAGTTTATTAGAGAAAGCGCCGTTTTCGAAGACTTATCGAAGCAGAAGCTACTGTCTCTACTAATTAAATTCGTCGCCAAGTCCACTGTAACAAGGTGATAACTTCAGGCACCTACAATGCAAAATTATCAGTCACATGATAATTATGTAATCAAGAAAGAGAAAATACGCATCGTCACGTCCGTCTATGTTCTATAATCTTTGACACTCACAAAGGAAAACAAATAAAACTATAAACTTTGACAGCCTTTTCGTCAAGATGGCACACTCGAAAAGCGTCACATTGACCTTATTGAAGGCCTGATCCCGTTTGGACTGCATTGGACTGCACCCCATACCGTCATAAGGACAACGCGCAGTGTTTCTAGAGCCTTGACTAGGGGCATTTACCTGCTGGTATATTTTATAACGGTATCTCATGTATTCATCATTAACAAATATCAGACATCACTTAACACTTCCGGGCTGAGATGCAGTGGTCCATACATAAGAGTCTTATGTATGGACCAAGGCATCTCAGCCCGGAAGTGTTAAGTGATGACAACACCTGCCGTGAAAGCCTTCATTCAAATATCAGACAATCCGAGGATCTCTAAAAAAAATGTGAAACTCATCATTGGAATATACTAGTAAAGAGAACTAACACTGCAAGCAAGACTGCTTACTTCTTCAAATCCCTATATGGTCACAAACACCTGTGTTTACAGTTATTTAACATGTTGACAGTACAGGCATATGGCGTGACAATTAGTTCAGGGAAACATGACACGTAGTTGGTTTAGGCAGAACAAATTTTATGCAGTGGTAGAATATAAAATATGGTTGTACTGAATACTAAAGCAAATTAATTTATGCTGTTCGTCTGTATGTAATGTTTGTTTTTGAAGAAACTGTATTGTGATATAATATCCTAATATATCTCACTGTATCTTCATCATAATGTATACATTTTTGTGTGTGTGTGTGTGTGTGTGTGTGTGTGTGTGTGTAAACAAAGTGGTGTATGTAAACAATGTAACGACGTCAATTTCTTTTACATACTTCAAGACTGATACTAAATAACAATAAATAACAACAAGCACAGCTATTGCAAGGGAAATGCTTTACAGAAGGAGGAGAATCTTTCTGCTGTCCATCCGATAAACAGTTAAGTAAAGGAGTAGTGTAGTATTTTGTATGGAGTACTGCCCTGTATGGTGACGAAATAGGGACACTGCGAGGGAGAGAGGAGAAATGCTCAGAGGCTTTTGAAATGGAAATCTGGAGAACAATGAATATTGTGAAATGAATAAATAAAATAAGAAACGTAGTTTTTTTACAAAGGCTAAAGAACGAAAGACAAATACGCGAAGTAATAAAGAGGAGAGAGAGAAACTGGCTGCGACTCTGTATGAAAAGAGACTGCATAATAAAGGAAGCACTGGAAGGAATACTGACTGGAAAGTGGGCCAGAGGTAGAAGAAAATATCAGTTGTCGACTTCAAGGTAGATGCATCACGCGCAAGATCTGCCTAATGAGCACAACACATCATCGTTATCATCACTGAAAATTTAAGGGCAAGAAGAAATGCATTGTAATAAAAGCTTAATATTCCTTATGTCAATTGAGAAATAACATGAGTGGTGAAGCCGGCCGCGGTGGCCGTGCGGTTCTAGGCGCTCCAGTCCGGAGCCGCGCTGCTGCTACGGTCGCAGGTTCGAATCCTGCCTCTGGCATGGGTGTGTGTGATGTCCTTAGGTTAGTTAGGTTTAAGTAGTTCTAAGTTCTAGGGGACTGATGACCACAGCAGTTGAGTCCCATAGTGCTCAGAGCCATTTGAACCATTTTGAGTGGTGAAAATTCGCCTGTATTGGACAAAACACAGGAAGTGTCACTTTTAGGACATTGTCGTTACTATTTTTCTACTGCTGAGGCACGCCAGGATCATTAACATTAACTTAGTGAGACCCTGAATTTGTAGAACTATTTCAGTAAATAGAATTCTCACAAGTAATTCAGGCCGGCCGCAGTGGCCGAGCGATCCTAGACGCTTCAGTGCGGAACAGCGCTGCTGCTACGGTCGCAGGTTCGAATCCTGCCAGGTTAGTTAGGTTTAAGTAGTTCTAAGTCTAGGGGACTGATAACCTCAGATGTTAAGTCCAATAGTGCTCAGAGTAATTCGCCACCTCAGGCTTCGAAAATAGGCAAGTCACTATTATTTTGTCAAGAGAAGTCGTATGAGTAAAAAAAAAAAACGCCGGGAGTTGATTGTTGTCAACGTGCAGTGGACGGTAATTTTAATAAACCTTTCCTACTTCAGTATCGTTCCTAACCGCTCGAAAGTTAATCACTGCATCCAGAACACTCATTGAACCACAGAGTGTAGGGTGACATGATCAGAGATGTGTACTCGCTGTAAGGAATACACTTCCAACGCCCAACTGCAAAATGTATGATAAAAAGAAATAGTGATGTGTTACACTGTACCGACCTAACCTCCAACCGTTGATAATATTAGACTTGCTCGCGGGATACATGTCACAGGAAGGAGAAGATTACAAACTAAAACTCTGAGTACAGTTCAGCTTAGAAGTAAAACGTGCGGCATTTAAGGCAAATACGTTTCTTAAGATATGCTGCAAGGAATTACTAGATCGTGAACTGTAAATGACCCTCTTCTTACATTTGGACAGATATATCTCGTGACGTTCAACTTCGTGACCATTATGCGTGCGCCACAGCATATTTATTTTCCAGCTGAAAGTTTGCCAGAACTCGGTGCCAACTACAACAAAGAGGCTCGCGGCGGTGATATATTTCCTCGCCTTCGATGCGTGTTGTAGTTACCATTGTGGATACAGTTCGAAACACTCCATCTCTCCCTGCCCCGCGAATCGTTTCTGTTGGCACGAATCTCACACTGGGGAAACACAGCCGGCAATTCCCCAGCCGTTTAGTGCTAAGTGAGATCCTTCAGAGGGAAATATATGTACGTGTTTTTGCAGAAGCTACAGGCAATCTTTTATCAGCACAGTGTGCTACTTTCATCTGTATGCTGTTTTTAAGATGATTTAAAACAGGAAACAGAAAATAGTGAAGCTTTATACTATAAAATTAAAAAGAAGTGAACGTAATGGTACTCATGAAATCATCTACATTTGTACCAACCTGTAAGGCAACACAGACGTAGTAAGTACTTTGATCTTTCAGTCTTTTACAGGATGACTGCTACTACACAAATTTCCAAATTTTTCGGATTTGCTCCTTCTTTTTATTTCGTGTAGAATTATTCAACATTTTTCGAGATTTACTGTGTTGAATTATGATATAATAAAGGTTTGAACTTGCACATCATTGTCACTGTTGGACTTCATTCCAGGAGATATTAAATTAGGCTTCAATAAAGTTGTAACCTGGAACTTATTTTTAGTCTCGTCACGAGCAATAAGATGTTCTGCACATTTAAACAGTGCAGCACTATCTTAGATGTTGGTGAAAGATTACTTACTACAATTATTTTTATTTTCTTCAAAGACTGAAATAGAGGTCCATAAGTCACCTAATGTTGGATGCAGTTAACTGTTCTAACTTTCCCCTCTCATATAGTACTGTAAGCATCCAATTACATTATTCAAAAACTTTTTGTCTAAAGAGAACTTCTACATTTTCAGCAAGCTACTTTTTCTGGTAATCATACAATTCCTGTTTCATTAGGAAATTAATGCTCGGAGTTTTTTTCATACACATTGATAGAATAGTGGCATCAAGTTACAATACGTTGCGATGGGTTGTAGTTGTTAAGTGATCGTCGTTTCAAAATCAGTCCCGTAACGTATGTAAAATCATAATTCGAAGGGCCATTATATCGGAATGATTAATCAAAATGGTTCAAATGGCTCTAAGCACTATGGGACTTAACATCTGAGGTTATCAGTCCCCTAGACTTAGAACTACTTAAACCTAACTAACCTAAGGACATCACACACATCCATACCCGATGCAGGATTCGAACCTGCGACCGTAGCAGCAACGCTGTTCCGGATTGAAGCGCCTAGAGCCGCTCGGCCACAGTGGCCGGCAATGGTTAATCGACACCGAGAAATGTGATACATAACAGTACTAGTGATAGTCGGTACCTGACTAATGAAATTCGGTCTTCATTTACTCTTTTATTCGAGTTTGCATGTCTTATACGAAGTGGTGCAGGGCTGACTGACATAATTCGGCCTTGAACATTGCGCATGTGCAGTTGATTATATTGGCTGCTAGAGAGGCGAAGAGCTAAAGAAGAGAATACCATTTCATGTGCACTAGGAATGGAGCGGTGGAGTTCTTCTTTATTGCGAAACCAAGTCTGTGACAGAAGTGCGAAGTTCTTTTAGACCACAATTTAATGTTCGTCGACATGGCCAGGTATCGTTTTGGAATACCTTATTGGCTTACATGAAGAAGTTTGAAAACAATGATAGTGTGTTCGATGTGAACCATGGAGCTCCGAGAACAGTGCGCACACCCGAAGACTTGCAGAGTGCTGGAAGCTGTTAAACAGCTTGGAGAGCTAGCAGTATCGATTTTTACGGGTGAGTCGAAGTAGTTAATACTAAATGCTTAAGGAGATCAAATTTCATCCTACAAACTTCAAATTGCTGAGAAATGTAGCCCCGTAGACAAGGAAGTACAAGTTACTTTCTGCACTTCCATGATCGATTGACTAATTTGTACCTATCCGACAAATTCCATGTCCATTTTTTGAGTTTTATCAATAAGCAGAACACGTAGTATTGCTCTTCAGTGAATCCTAAATAGCTGCATGAAAGTCCGTTGCACTCTACCAAAGTGAGACTTTGGTGAGGATTCGTCGTTTTTGGGGTTGTAGGCTCACTTTCTTTTCAGAATGAGGATAAAGCCACAGTGATTATTATTTCTGAACGTTCTGTCACTATATTGCAAATCTTTGTTCAGATTTTCTTTCGGCAGCTTGTTGTTTTTACTTTCAGCAATATGACACACCAGCGCACACCATGCAAAACAGCTTGGTCATTGTTCGTGCAATGTTCAGAAGTGTTATCTCGCTCATTTTGAAGATACTGCTTGTCTCTTCGGTCGTCCGATCCTCTTGTCCAGAATTTTTGCTGCGGGAATTCTTGAAAGGCCGTTTGTTCTGGAGACATGAAGTGAACATTCAACAACTCGAACAAGAAATTGCTGACTAAGTTGAGGCTACTGACGGCGACCTACAGGGGCATGTGTATGACCACCTCTGGAGAAGTTACAACAGTGCACTGACTTAAGTGGGGCCCACCTCTCTGACATAATTTACAAGTATTAAGCTCTTAAGCTTTAGATAATAAATGGGATATTTCGGAGAATTTATAGACTATTTCACTTTAATTTTCTTGTTTTCATTTCATAATCTATGAACACCTGAAATGTGTCAGATGTCTATGCACCAGCCTGTATAAATAAGAGAACTTTAAAAATAGATTGGGTCGAGGGTACGAAACTGTGAAGTCATGTAGGCCACCACCCATGGAACGGTTATCGGAAGTGAGTGAGAGGGGGCTTGCAAGCCACCGGACAGCCTCTAGTAGAGCTGCCGTTGGACGCCCGAATTACGGCAAACAAACACAGCAAAGATCTCCTGTGCCATAAAACCTCCTGCCACGACTGCTAACGCAACCCATGAGAGGACTGAAGCAAAGTCTGACAAGGTGCTATTGTGAGCACAGGGTAGAAATTCTTGTTTTTTCCAGAAATCCTGGGATACCATAGACGCTATGTTGAAAATGGAATAGAAACTCGCTGTTTTGGAAGGCTTTGAAGGCGTGAGATGCCACTGCACGTTGACTTAACAAACATTACTCATCATAAGAGCTGCCTGGATTGGCTAATATGAATAAACTAGAGGTTAAACAGAGAAACTCGACTATAACGATGAGGCCATAGAGGTAGATGGACAGAGAGTGAGATGCTTTTTTCCTTTTTAAATGGTAGGATATGGGTTACTGGTTAACTACCATACGAATAACCTAAATGTTCTAAATAATGTTTTCACTGCTCGCCGTTCAGAAGATCCATAGCCTAGCCAATCCGCATAGAATGAAGAGGGAAAACGTAGAAATGTGTCATCAGTTCTGTTAACACTCGGTACAAAATTACTTCTTCTTACGTCTTCTTCAGAGAATCTTGATCGTCGGGGTCCACCGCCAGAGTAGATGTATCAAGGGACTTAGAGAAATTTGGGCTGATCTCCATTTAGGCGTTGGCGAGGGTCGTTGGTGTATCACCAGTGACTGATTCTGCAGCTAATTCAGCCCCCATCTACAATTTCCTATGGCCATATCGGGCTGCAACAGCGAGACGATGTGCAGGGACACTAAAATAACTCTATAGAATTTCATAACTTCAAGCGTAATTTTGAAGACTTGCAATTAGATTCAATTACCAGTTTGCTTTCAGCCCTGGTCACAGTTGCAGTGCAGTTTCTTCTTTAGTACAACTTGTCTTTTATAGTAACATTACGACAATCACAGTGCCATCTCGCAGTCACAATTATTAGGATCTTACATCTACCCTGTTATGAGATGTGCCAAGCTTTCACCAAAACAACATCAGCATTGCTTGTCAAATGTTTTCTTTAATGTAGTTAATTGTGATTCTTGTTTCATTTAGTAATCATTTATTCCTAATACATTACTGCAAAGGCTAATTAATTAACATGTATCAAATACAAGGACCAATTTCCACATATTCGACATTGAATCAAGACTGTAAACTAGCATAGTCTTAGTGATTGATTTTTCAGTCATTGGTGTTCAAATAGTGCCAAGGTGGACTGTCTGTGCCCCCTCTGTTTTGACTCTGCAGGTATTAAAGATGGTGAGTTTAGAGGTGAACAATGTTTGCAAAGTTCATTCTAGGGTTCAACCAGCGAGTTCATGCTCCTGTTGAACAGCTTCGAGCGTTTGCATGGGGTCACACTGTGGGCGTGCAGGAAGCTGGATGTACATATCGACGGATTTCTGCATGTGTGGGGCGCAGTGTATCGATAGTGTGTCGCTACCTTCAACAGTGGTCTGTGGAACAATCCCACGCTTCTGTTGTACAGATGCACGTCACGATCGACGCTTTGTGGGAGCAGTGGTGGCTCAGTCAACGTCATCCAGGTTTGAAAGCTGGGCACATGTTAATCATGCTGTGTCGCCTGGGAGCATGAGAACCGCCTGCTTGCAGTGGGACTGAGATCACTTGTTTCTCTGCCACTGACACCACGACACCGCAGAGCACGGCTACTCTGGTATTGTGAAAGTGTTGACTGGAGAGTGGAATGGCATTCTCTTGTGTTCTTTGATGAGAGTAAGTTCTTTCTGTATGCGAGTAACTGGCGTTCTATTAGTAAAAGGTGAATGGCCTTTCAGGCCGTTACACACAAATTTTAACATTACAAGGTTTTTGTACTCAAACAGATGTCATATGTATTTACAAACTATGTAGAACAGCTAACCCAGCGTCAATAGAAAGTTTTTAAACCCCTTAAGGAACAAGAGTGGCAGGATGTTTATAGTATTGATAACATGGATGAAAAATGTAATGCTTTCATTAACACATTTCTCATGCTTTCCATTAGAACGTTCTAAACAGGGTGCTAGCAGTAAAAGGCAGACTGGGTGGCCAACTAGTTTGATAACGATATCATGTAAAAGAAAGTGGTAATTATATCAAAATTTTAGAAGTAGTCACAATAAAGCTGCAAAACTCATTACAAACAGTATTGTAAGGTGCTTAAAAATGATATTAGGACGGCAAAGAGTAAGTGGTGCGCAAATAGAACAGCTAATTCACGGGATAAACTTACAACCATGTGGTCAGTCGCACAAGGTCTTGGATATAAAGTCAGTATGTAGTAAAAATATTTCTGTTAAATAAGTGAGACGCATGTACGGTATTTAATAGCCACTTTCTGAACATTGCTGGTGAATTAAATAAGAACTTAGTTTCTACAGGGAATCATATAACTCTCTTCAAAAACGCCTTCCCGAGACTGGTATCTGAAGTACTCCTCTGTCACACTGGCAAGGGGAAGATTGGGTCAATAATTAACTCACTGAAGACTCAAGACTCTCATGGATATGACGCACTATCTAGCAGAATATTGAATTATCTGCCGCACATGTTAGCCCTGTACTTAGCCATATTTGTATTTTTTCCTTTAGGAATGGTCAGCTTTCTGAACGATTAAAGAATTCAGTAGTAAAGCCGCTTTATAAAAAAGGAGGAAAAAACAATGAAGACAATTTTAGACTTATTTCTGTGCCATCAGTAGTCGTTAAAGTTGATGAAAAAGCTGTGTACCTTCACATAATTTTGCTGTCAAATTTACATTTTGGTATTATAAGTAATTTAACAACTAAATATGCTATATTCTCTTTGCTCTGTGAGGTGCTGGATGGATTAAACTAAAGGTTTTGAACACTAGGCATCTTTTTTTTAATTTTTTAACTAAGAAGCTTGATTGCGTTACAGTTTATACCACACAATTCAACAAAACCTGAATTTTTAATTACATAAAATGGAAAACGATTAGTGAGACTGAACAGTTCAAATTTTTGTGTGTTCAGATATATAGAAAACAGTCGTGGGAAGATCATATTCAAGATCTTGTTTTAAGACTTAATGCTACCATTTTTACTATTAGAACAGTCACAAGTAAGTGATAGTTCGACACAAAAAGTAGTCTATTTTGCTTATTTTCATTCGCTTATGACGTATGGAATTATATTTTGGGGTACCTCTTCCTATTCTCAAAGGGTATTTTTGGCTCACAAACTGTCAGTTCGGACATTAAGTGGTGTAAGTTCGCTAACATTTTGGTGACCCCTGTTCGTCAGTCTGGCTGTTCTGAGATTGGGCTCTTAACATATGTATTCTTTTCTGTAGTTCCTTATTAACAATATCATCTTATTGCCAATAATTAGCAGCTTTATCTCAGTTAATACTACTAAATTCTGTTCTTACGGAGATAGTATTACTAGCGAAGGCGGTAAGATGTACATACATAATATTTATATCTGATACTTCAGTTGACCTACATAAGCCAACTGAATAATAGGATACTACCGCTAACGAAAACGAGGAAATCGACGTACGTAACCTTGGTAACCTGTACCTCACTTGAACTACGCGAAGGCGGAAGAAGACGACACATAAAATTTGTATCCCGTACTTCAGTTGATCTATATAGGTCGACTGAAAGTTATTATAGTCTTGCTAGCGACGACAAGAAAACCAAGAGCAGTGAAATTTGTATCCCTTTCTTCAGTTGAACTATATAGGTCAACTGAAGAGTAGGACACTAGTACTAGCAAATGGGAAATAACGACATTTATAACATGCGTATCCTGTACTTCAATTGGCCTATACAGGTCAATTTAAGAATAGGATACTAGTGCTAGCGAAGGCCAAAAATAGCGACATACCTAACATTTTTGTCCTATTCTTCATTTGATCTATATAGGTAAATCACATCAGTGTTACATATGTCGCTTTATTTCGTCTAGCTAACACCAGTATCCCGTACTTCAGTTGACCTGTTGACGTATACAGGTCAACTGAATTACGGGAAAAAAATTTTACGTATGTCGGTCTTTTCGCCTTCAGTGATGCTAGTATAGACTCGAAAAAATCATAGTAAAAATAGTACGAGGAAAGGGAGAAAGAGTAACAGCTGCGAAATTTGTATTCCGTACTGAAGCTAACGAACGCGTACTTAACACAGAACAGTGTAATACGACAAAAAATAAATCAAAATAGACAAATTCAGTACAACATAAAAATAAAAAAGTAAATTTACCACACGATAACTCTTCGAAAGAAAACCTCGGCTTGAAAGACATCAACAAAAATCGCATACGTGTCGGTGGTGTCTAACGCAGGTAAATACACACACACAAATAAGAACTTAAAACTCCTTTATTATAAAATTTTACAAAACTTGAATCGACGTGTTGCTTAGCAACGATACATTTTACAGCTCTCAAAAACGATACAATCTTCTTTTGTATCTTGTGATTTCACAGAACATATGGCTCAGAAACAAACCTTATCGATGTCAAAACACTCAATAACACACCAAAACACTATATGGAAGAGCAACCTGCTCCCACATACGCACAAACACAAGAAACACAACATCACGAAAAAAAAACACATACACACACACATACATGGAAGAAGCCTGGAGATACTGACAGGTTTCAGACAGATTATATAATGGTAAGACAGAGATTTAGGAACCAGATTTTAAATTGTAAGACATTTCCAGGGGCAGATGTGGACTCTGATCACAATCTATTGGCTATTAACTGTAGATTAAAACTGAAGAAACTGCAAAAAGGTGCGAATTTAAAGAGTTGAGACCTGTATAAACTGAAAGAACCAGAGGTTGTACAGAGTTTCAGGGAGAGCATAAGGGAACAGTTGACAGGAATGGGGGAAAGAAATGCAGTAGAAGAAGTATGGGTAGCTTTGAGAGATAAAGCAGTGAAGGCAGCAGAGGACCTAGTAGGTAAAAAGACGAGGGCTAGTAGAAATCCTTGGGTAACAGAAGAAATACTGAATTTAATTGATGAAAGGAGAAAATATAGAAATGCAGTAAATGAAGCAGGCAAAAAGGAAAATAAACGTCTCAAAAACGAGATCGACAGGAAGTGCAAAATGGCTAAGCAGGGGTAAGATAGATACTGCCTACAGGAAAATTAAAGAGACCTTTGGAGAAAAGAGAACCACTTGTATGAATATCAAGAGCTCAGATGGAAACCCAGTTCTAAGCAAAGAAAGGAAAGCAGAAAGGTGGAGGGAGTGTATAGAGGGCCTATACAAGGGCAATGTACTTGAGGACAATATTATGGAAATGGAAGAGGATGTAGTTGAAGATGAAATGGGAGATACGATACTGCGTGAAGAGTTTGACAGAGCACTGAAAGACCTGAGTCGAAACTAGGTCCCGGGAATAGACAACATTCCATTAGAATTACTGACGGCCTTGGGAGAGCCAGTCCTGACAAAACTCTACCATCTGGTGAGCAAGATGTATGAGACAGGCGAAATATCCTCAGACTTCAAGAAGAATATAATAATTCCGATCCCAAAGAAAGCAGGTGCTGACAGATGTGAAAATTACCGAACTATCAGTTTAATAAGTCACGGATGCAAAATGCTAACGCGTATTCTCTACAGACAAATGGAAAAACTGGTAGAAGCTGACCTCGGGGAAGATCAGTTTGGATTCCGTAGAAATATTGGAACACATGAGGCAATACTGACCCTACGACTTATCTTAGAAGCTAGATTAATGAAAGGCAAACCTATGTTTCTAGCATTTGTAGACTTAGAGAAAGCTTTTGACAATGTTGACTGGAATACTCTCTTTCAAATTCTGAATGTGGCAGGGGTAAAATACAGGGACCGAAAGGCTATTTACAATTTGTACAGAAACCAGATGGCAGTTATAAGAGTCAAGGGGCACGAAAGGGAAGCAATGGTTGGGAAGGGAGTGAGACAGGGTTGTAGCCTATTCCCGATGTTATTCAATCTGTATATTGAGCAAGCAGTGAAGGAAACAAAAGAAAAATTCGGAGTAGGTATTAAAATCCATGGAGAAGAAATAAAAAATTTGAGATTCGCCAATGACATTGTAATTCTGTCAGAGACAGCAAAGGACTTGGAAGAGCAGTTGAACGGAATGGATAGTGTCTTGAAAGGAGCATATAACATGAACATCAACAAAAGCAAAACGAGGATAATGGAATGTAGTCGAATTAAGTCGGGTGATGCTGAGGGAATTAGATTAGGAAATGAGAAACTTAAAGTAGTAAAGTAGTTTTGCTATTTGGGGAGCAAAATAACTGATGATGGTCGAAGTAGAGAGGATATCAAATATAGACTGTCAATGGCAAGGAAAGCGTTTCTGAAGAAGAGAAATTTGTTAGCATCGAGTATAGATTTAAGTGTCAGGAAGTCGTTTTTGAAAGTAATTGTATGGAGTGTAGCCATGTATGGAAGTGAAACATGGACAATAACTAGTTTGGACAAGAAGAGAATAGAAGCTTTCGAAATGTGGTGCTACAGAAGAATGCTGAAGATTAGATGGGTAGATCATATAAGTAATGAGGAGGTATTGAATAGGATTGGGGAGAAGAGAAGTTTGTGGCACAACATAACTAGAAGAATGGATAGGTTGGTAGGACGTGTTCTGAGGGCAGCGTGGAGGGTAAAAATCGTACAGGGAGACCACGAGATGAATACGCCAAGCAGATTCAGAAGGATGTAGGTTGCAGTAGGTACTGGGAGATGAAGAAGCTTGCACAGGATAGAGTAGCATGGAGAGCTGCATCAAACCTGTCTCAGGCCCGAAGACCACAACAACAATAACAACACACATACATACAAATACATAAACCCAGAAGTTCATACCACCGAACTGAAGTAAAATAAATAAATAAGAAAAACACAGAAGAAAATTAGGTAATTTCCAAGAATGATTGCCTATCGAAGTCGCAAATCACGTAACAAAAGAAAATGAAGAATGACGGATCAACCTCAAAAAATCTAAATCAATATTTTTACCATCTGGACCAAACCCACCCTTCTCCTTAATTATGAGTTAGTTACCCCCACCTGCAATCCCAATCTCAAATTCACTAACAAATTTTGGACGATACATTTGCCCAACACGTTTAAGGGAACACCTCAATGGGCATTATATATCGGGTAGACTACGCCTCCATGAATATTTATTGAAATGGCTCTGTAGTGTCGAAATCCGTCGTTTCCCCCTCCCTACAACAGATTTTATGGCTGACCAATAACATTCTATATTATTTGTACAAGCCCCAGTTGATGAAGTTCTGAATTCAATAACATTATTGACAACAGGATGCTGAAAACCTCTATCCCCAAATCCCTATATGAAGAATTAATCCATCGGAAATAAATACAGAACCCTTTGCATATTCAATTAATTTCACCAAAACTTGGTTTGTTTGATTAAGAACTACTTGAAAAACCACATCGTCACATTCCGGATGTGAAATTACAGCCCCAAAAAACACATAATCCTACCGCAGGTTCCCCCCTGTTGTACTTGGTATTGACAAAATGAGACTCATCGATTTCGACTATAATACGTCCCAAATGCCCCTTATAGTTTATATGTCCCCCACAAACTTCCCTACTAAAAGAATACTAATCTAAGACGGGACGCTCACTCACACTACATTCATGCACATGCTGCCACACAGGATACCTCAAGACACCAACAGTAGGTAATTTTTATTATATCCCTCAAGGCCAGCTTCGATGTCTCAAACAATATTCCTCGTCTAATTGAGTGCCATAGTCGATCCTTGTTACACCTCCATACGAATAAATCGTGAGTACGACGACCAGACACTGTTATCAGGTGCATTTGTTCGCCGCACTCACGACATCGGACGTAATCAGCAAGAAGACCAGACATTTGCAAAAATCGAATGGTTGCCATCATGTCTACGAACAAAGCCTCCTGTAGGTCTTCCATATTCATGGTAATAGATAAATCCATACCTACAAACGAAAAAGAAAAACTAAAATTTCTTCTAAATGAAAAACTATAATGTTCCAAATTATATCAAACTCACTAAGAATGAAATTAAGTACCGAATGAATTGGAAATAACCAATTATTTAAATCAATGCAAACGAAAAAAATCTTACGCAATGTCTAGCGCTGTCTTTTAAAACTACATTCATTTTTTAAATTACAATGATGGCGTTTATCCATGACAGACAACCGATTTATTATCTATGGCTCGAAAGTAAACACATAATATCTATGGGTAACCTATGACGACATCGGTCAAATCCGATGGGTTGTATCCCGTTTTTCAGTGGACCCGCAAGTCCATGGCTCAGGGAAGTGGGGTGGTCTTTCTCTCAGTTCCAAGCAAGTTAACTAGGTGACAATAATCATTCATCGCTACGCAATGCAGTCTTACCTCAGACTTCATCTCTTCAAAAATAATGACGTTAGTCAAAATTTATATTCCTTCCATTTTGCTATATACCCATCATACCTATCCTTGCTGCTCTTTCTTCATCTAACAGATACCATCACAAATCCACACAGCACTACTAAATAGTTCC
Organism: Schistocerca nitens; assembly: GCF_023898315.1. Classification (NCBI taxonomy): domain Eukaryota; kingdom Metazoa; phylum Arthropoda; class Insecta; order Orthoptera; family Acrididae; genus Schistocerca; species Schistocerca nitens. Next base: position 312,310,946 of record NC_064621.1, on the reverse strand, counting down.
ATACTTCCATCGTCTACCATACTTTAACTAAGAATGTATCGGACTGCGCAGAGGCAAAGACTGTGCCACAACAAGACCAAAGATTGTTTAACAGTACGTAACTTGCTCTCTCTCTGACGTACACATCGATGATATACAAAAATCAAAATTACATGACCACCTTAATATATATATATATATATATATATATATATATATATATATATATATATATATATATATGAGAGAGAGAGAGAGAGAGAAAGAGCCAAAACGCTGCCATATTCATTCATTATCAAGCTATCTGCAAACGGATGGAGTGGTAATGAGTATGTCTGTCTGTTTGTGACTAATAACAATTTTGTATAGTCTATGTCTATTTGTGACTAATGACAATTTTGTATCTATCTGTCGTACTGCTTACTTCCACAACACATCATTAACACTGTCGCTGTCTAATACCTTGTACTGCTCTGTATCGTAGGTGTAGTGCAGAGAAAATTGTTATTCTCTAGATATTTAATGTCTCAGTAGGGGAATTTGCTGCTGAACAGTATTCGCTAAAGCCTATTTAATATTTTCCATCAGGTTGACAGCTTCAGTTGACAGCTGGTCAACAATGTTATACAGTTACATATTTGGCTTATTCATCAATACAGTTGTTTGTATTAGTAGCAATGTGTTAATGTTCGCTGATGTCGTCTTTGCCTCTAAATTCGTTGTTCCATTATCGTGTACTATAATTTCAATGAAGGTGTCAATATAATTTTTATGTTTTAAATCTGTTTGTTCGTTAAGAGTTTTATCTGGATATTTGAGAGTGTGTATGTAGATTTCTTCCAAAAAGTTCATTTTTGGACTACTTGGTGTTATGCGCAGAATTTGATTCGCAGTTTCGATCTAGTTTACATTGTGATTTATTGTCTGCATGTGTTTGAAATTTGTGAATAGGTTTGTGACTGTTTCTGGTATGTTCTCGGTATCTGATTTTTATATTTCCTTCCGTTTGGCCTGTAGAGAGCTCTTCGCAGTCAGTACAATTAATTTTATATACGCACGGGTATGTGTGTACTAGTAGGGTATGTATAAGTAAGCACTACGACAGACGTACAAAATTGTTGTCAGTTACCAATAAAAGCACACCCTCATATGTATACAAAACAACTCCACATCTTTGCAAAGAGCTTGATTATGACCATGGATCCGAAATAAGATTACAGCACCACAAAATAACACCCTAACAAAAAGTCTTTGAATATAGCACGTTTCGGCTTTCTACACATATAACGTTTATGATCCTTTGCATGCAAGAGTACATGCCTGCGTTACTGCCAGAGGGGACTGCACCGTGTATTTATGCGACTGTTTGGGCATCTTTTACTGTGACATATGTATTTGGTCTGAATTTGGTATCACATACTCCTACAACGATGAACTGCCTGTCACCTCAGAATGATCAGTCCCTGAGGATCTTGCATTTTTTTCAGGTAGCGTAATTTATTAAGGATGAAACTTACTGGCAAATCGCACTGGTTGCTTCAGGCCCCTTCTCGTTGTTAGGAAAACCCAGTCATAGACCATTATGCTAAGGGGTTCGGAAATGCACAGCTGGTTCCCTCTCTTTTTTCAAGATGCTCTGCATCCCGCCACTAACGGCCATTATAAGTTGCCCCCGGTGCTTGCTGGGCGCAGACTGCAGCGCTAGGTTCACGAACGAAGGACCGTATCCTTAGCGATTCCTCACCATTTTCTAAAGTTCCTCGGAAATAAACTACTAAACCAATCTTTAACGCTGAGAGTCCTACATGACCTCTCCTACACAACAGCCTGTTGTCGAGACTTCACTCCGACAATCATGCATGATAGTACACTGAAGGAGATGCAAATCGATTGCGTATCTACTATGGGAAATCTGTCGTTGCAAGAATGCTAAAGATCTAAGCTCTTAAAGGTCGTCAGTTCCTACGAATGAAAGTTATTTATGATGGCTGTCTGTAGACGAATAATGTCCGTTAGCCGCGGCCAAGATGATCTACACACACGTTGTTCTGCACGAGAAAGCTGTGATTCCAGCAAGAATCAACGTCACATTAAGAAATGTGGACATGCAACTGATCCATTCTAAAATAATGTTAAGTTATACAACACAAAAATAAAGTTCCCGTCACGGCGACACTGTATATTAGTGGAAAATTATCAATTATTTTAGTAGCTAGGGAGTAAGTAAATGAAGTTGGCACTTCCTCTGAAAATTGAGGCTGCTTGTAGCCTACGAAAAATTGGTGACGAGTTCTGTTATACGGCAACGAGATGGAACAGCAGATTACTTGTATACGGGAAAGTAGTTTTGTAAAAGGCTGAAATGTTTTAAACTCCTCCAGACTGCAACGAACTGTGAAGATATTAAAGAATTCGTTTAGAAGCTTTGCAAACTGGTAATCTTACGAAACGTTTTCGAAGTTCAAACTTAAGATTCTAGAACGTGCCTTAGTTTTTTTGATAAGTTCAGTATCTAGAAAAGTGTCAAGTTTGGAGGCGTTTTATAGTAAGAAATAAAATCTCTTCAGAGAGACAGCACCCACAATTTGTATATTCGAAAATATCTTCGTCTAAAACTATTGCAAAATAACTACGTTCATCTGCGAGTAGGCGCAAGGAAGTTTATTGGATTTTACATTTTTTATACACTCAAAGGAAACTGAACTGTGTTCCATGCATGTCTCTATTATGAAAAGATCACGCACAAAATCGCGTTTTCAGGGAGGTGGGGAGGGGGAAGGAGAGGTCTTGGTGCTCGGTTCCTCTTTGAGCTAGGACCATGGGGTAAAATGTTTCTTATTTATTGCGAACCAGCGGATATTTGTATAGCAGTTCGGACAACTGTCTTACCATAGCAATGTTACAGTGTATTAAGCAAGTTTTTCACGACTAACCGGAACTGGTGCCCAGGCAAATTACGTGAATCGATTAATTCCTTTTGTAAAAGATTTTAATTGGATTGAAATTAATGCTCGTGTAATTGCACCGTTTTTATGTTCACCGTTCAGATTTAACGTGTAAAAACAGTCATCCTTAAATAACTCCGGACTGGGGCGAGACTGATAGTTTAAATTTAGCCCACCGGTGTATCGGGCTTTAGTCTAAGAAAATTTTTAACCAATTGAAAAAATGTTGCTTAGTTTGGATTCTACGTGCAAAAAACACATTTTTTCTGGAAGTTTATGAGGGGTGCCGCTGCTGTACTTAAAACTAATAAAGTAATAAATGAATATAGTTAAACGGATTTTTATCCAATAAACTTAGTCGAGATACAATGGTTTAAATGCAGCACGTAAAATTCCTTCTAACGTGAACTGAATGCCCAGGAATGGTTTAAAGTGAATCACATATTAAAAAAAACGTTCTTAAGATACAATTGAATATTCGCTTTCAAAAATCTAGTTTATTTCGGATTTTACGTGCAAGAAACACATGTAATTAATGGTCGTCCTGTTGTTTAGTGAAAACTTAATCCGTTGCCACGATATAGCGATCTAAAGCTGAACATCAAACGCAAGTAAAATCGGTTTACGCGACTCACAGGAGGTGAGACGCTTTAATGTGACACTGATGATAATAAAAAATTTATTCTTAAGCTAACTGCACTAGTCAACAGCCTTTGCATCTGGGATGTGATACATCAACTAGTACGTATTTTGGTGAGTAGAATCCGAATATACCTTTCAAAATGTTCTAGCACATACCACTTTTGAGTGTTTATAGGTTTTTTATTTTTCGTATTCAGTATTTCACTTTTTGCTGTTCTTCTGTTTCGATGTTTAATTGTTTTTTATTTGCAGAGAAGAGCTAGAAGATCTACAGATCGTCAGTAAATGGTTGGTGTGGGGATCCAATGATGTGAAAGAGATCCTCCGTGAGTGTTCTGCACCCCAACATCTTTTGTTATGTGTGTGGGAAATTCACTTCAAATTCCCAAAGCTTTGCTGATCTTCAATGTCAGCTTTTATGTGATTCAAAAGTTGTTGCACTTATTACAGGTTTACAGGCTGGATTCACGAAATACTGCTGCTTTTTGTGCCTGTGGGACAGCCGTGACACCAAGAACCACTACACAGTCAAGTAATTCATATGTTCCTGGTAATGCAAATGTGAACAATACCCATTCACTGAGCCCGATGAAATTATTTTGTCTCCCCTTCATATCAAGTTTGGGCCTTATCAAGAACTTTGTAAAGGCTCTGGATAAAGAAGGAGAGGCCTTCAATCACTAAAAAAAAGTTTCCCAAATTAAGTGAGGCAAAGCTGAAAGAGGGCATATTTATTGGACCACAAATAAGAAAATTGCTGAAAGATCCAACCTTTGATACCAAACTTACTGATAGCCAATTAGCTGCTTGGTCTTCTTTTAAAGCAATTGTGGAGGGCAAAAACTATGTAACCATTGTGAATGATCTGCTGGATCACTATAAGAACATGGGGTGCAGAATGTCGCTTAAAATTCACTTTTTACATTCTCACCTTGAGTTGTACCCGGAAAATTTGGGAGCCATAAGCGATGAACATGGTGAACGCTTTAACGAAGACATTCTTACCATGGAACACCTTTATCAATGCTATTGGAACCTACTGCTGTGGTCTTGTTACAAAGAGTGACGAAACGGCAAACAAAAGAAGAGCTCCGTCGTCGCATTTTTCAAAAACCACAGACGATTAAAGGTGCAAAAATCTTCTGAACTAATTTGGACCTTTTATTGGCATCATGCCTATATATAGTACTGATTTAAAATGTTATGAATGTGTATTTTTGTTTGAGATAATTGTGTCAATTTTCGCTATTACCAGTTTTTATTCAGCTGTGTATCTAGGAAATTTTACGTCATAGAGAAAAACTGAATTTAACAGTGTATTCAGCACCCAAAAATTAGGTAAATCCACCCATTTACAAACCATCCGCAGTAAAAAAGTTTAAATTTGTTAACTATTATAAGAAGCGTTTACAAAAATCTTTCATGCTTTGGGTTTTAAGTGCGACAAATCGCGCCCTTGCATATGACACTGTGTTTCATAGAAATGCGTTGAATTTTACTCGCTGCAGTTGGATATAATTTTAAAAAACTGATCATTACAGTCGATTATCGTTTCCCTGTTCATACGTTAAAGAGTTTATTCATCAATAGCTTAAAATCGTCGCAAAATCTTTGGACCTGCAAATCAATGAGTGTGCCAAACCAGAATTATGCCCAGCTCTGCGCAAAATGATCCTAATGATCCCCTATTTCATCAGCCATTTAAAGTTTTATTGATGACCCCCAGAAAATTAAACTAACACGGAAGTTCCTATATTATTATCAGAAAAAGTCACCTTGTTTCTAATGGATAGAAAATGTTTTACTGCATTTTCTTCTAAAACTACTATAGTACCTTCTAGAAAAATTTTTTACGTACAAAAAAGTTTACGATCAGTTTTCGTACAGGATCGTTAAGCTGATACTTTTGTCCTGCATACATTGCTTTTCAGTTCCTCTTCTTATTTTAGCCAATCACACTCATAATAAATTCAGACTGGATGTTGCAACATTTCGTGCCAAATTTATTCATGTGGTTTTCTTTCTAGTGGCCGGTTGTAGTTTTCAATTTTTATTATTGCATACTTTAAATAAACATTGGCAAGAATTTTAAGATAAGAGATAAAGCAAAATATAAACTTTTCAGTAGTTTATTATTTATTGCGCTAATTGTTCAGCGTTCGTGTAGTGCATGATTTATTACACAGCCACTTTTTTTCCTGTTTTTTCTTTTGTTTTTTCATATGCAACATTTCATTTATAACATCATTCCGGAAATTTTCAGTTATTTTGAAACGATATGTTCTGTCAGCTGACATGTAAGTTAGATTTAACCACAGATCGGTAGGCATTCTTTGGTCCATCACTTAATTGGTTCTAGGCCCTTCAGTCCGGAACCGCGCTGCTGCTGCTGCGCTCACAGGTTCGAATCCTGACTCGGGCATGGATGTGTGTGATGTCTTTAGGTAAGTTAGGTTTAATTAGTTCTAAGTTCTAGGCGACCGATGACCTCAGATGTTAAGTATCATAGTGCTTAGAGCCATTTGAATAATCTGAACTTAATTGGTCAACGTGTTAAATACTCAACCAGTTAAATGGTCAACTGTGTTGTCTATTAGTCAAACTAATTAAATTGTAGGTGGTTCTTTTTATGTCCTAGGATGCTTCTTCCTCCTGGTCGTCAAATTATTGTATGTCGAATAGCCAACTTACCGTAGCGTATTTTCTTGCTCAGACTTCGTGATTCATTATAAAGATGCTTCTACACTTTATAATGGCCAACTGCAACTTGGTCTGTGTATTACTTCGTGCTGCTTCATCGCATGATTGACCACATAGTTCTTGTGGGTTACTTTGCAACTACTTTTATGAAGCACAGCAATGTACAGTCTCATTCAGATCTTAAATCAGGCAAAAGCCGTTTGCTGTCCAGACTCAATTTGGAAAGTAGCCTTTCCTCACAGTGTATACGGAGAAATTCACACAATTCACGTTTCACATGAACCACGTGACATAGTCTTTCTTTGTACAACCATTCCACATTTTTACTCGAATCGCAACTGTATCTGCGAGGGCTGTTGGGAACGTAAGGCCCAATCGATCGCGAAATGGAAACCACTGTGAAGAACAAAACTGTTTTATTTCCAACAGTTACGTATGCCTTTCAACTTTTTCACTACAATGTCGCCGCTCTCTCTTAGACATTTGTCCTAGCGTTGAATTAACTTTCCACTACCTTCGTCATAGAAGGCAGCTATCGGAGCTTTCCTCCAATTCCTGTGGTGGTCTGCAGCTAATTTTCTGTACCAAAATAAGGTATTCCTAGCCAACGGTTCATGTGAATAGAGACGAAACTCAAGAACAGCCAATTACGAATTGTATTGTGAGTGATCAAACGCGTCCCATCTCGAACGTTGCAGGAGCATCTTCATTGCTCCTGCAGAATGCCGCTGAGATTTGTCATGAAGAAAGAAAAGCATGACAGTTATGTTAAGTCGTCAGGTTGACATCAGGTGAAATCTATCAACAGGCCCTCATACTTGGCGGGAGCCATTATTTTCCAGGCGTCTTTACGTTCCCAGAACTGAAACGAGTGCAGTGACGCGATCGACGGGCATACTAGAGACACTGCCCAACACATCTGTGCAAAGCTTCAACAGATTTTCATTGTGGTTTCCATTTTGCACCCGATCGGACCTTACTTTCCAAGTATTCCTCGTGTGCAGAAAGGTCGTATCGTAAGTTTGTCTCGATAATATAAACTACTTACGTACATTATTATCATAAATCTCACACAGTATTTAATATTTGTTTCCGTATCGTATCTATATTCGCTGTTATTTTGTGCACGGTATTATTTATTTGTGATTATTTTTCATATCTTTGCATACACAGTCACATACTTAAGTAAATAAAATATATGTGGCTATAAAACAAAAAAATAACAAAAAATTAAACCATTTTTAAAAACATAAAACAAAAAAGAACAAAATAATAAAAATAATACATATGAAAAATCAAAAACTAAAACGAAAACCTCAGGTGGGCATACCTTGACGTAGTAGTGGAGTTTGTGTGCTCTGAGGACTCAGTAGGCTATCTTGGACAGGTTCAACCATACCAGGCAGGTAACCACAGAGGAGCCAAACTAACGATGCCCGACTCAAGCAACGCAGTTCTAACGGCAATTTAAAAAAAAAAAAAAAACTATATCTGACCAGTTGTCACCCGAGTCAACAAAAACCTACATTGGTTGCCAAACTTTGTTAGTCCACTGACAGAATTATGGTACACTTAAAGTTGGGAACCAGAATGCTGTTGCACAAAAAAGGGAAATATGTCCTGAGCAGAGTTAGGGATGCAAAAAAAAAAATGAAACCAGGTTTTCGATTTATCTGGCACCTTCAACGACATTTAAATCAAAACACCTCGACATATTCGCGCTTTCTCACGAGTTAACCCAACTGCCTTAGCGCAGTGAGCACTCTTAGCTGCAACGTGCTGGCACACCTGCATCTTGCACTTTATAGGTTGCAGTCTCTGATGCTGTGCCTAAAATCCAGAAGAATCACAAGCCATAGTGAACAACATATAGAATCATATTGCTGAAAAGTGTAGCGTAAACTTGCCTAACTTCTTGATGTTAAGGACTATAAATGAAAAAGCAAAATAAATATTCAATCGAGAAATTGATTATCTTACCTGTAAGAGACCAATATGGTGTCTTAGTAACCAATGATAAAGAACATTTAAGAAATGAAAAACTGTAGAAGTGACAAAATATAATAAACAAACTAGGCATGCTACTTAATTCCGCTATAACAGAGCTAGTTCTGCAACATTATAAACTTAACTTCGCGATAATGTGCTTAATTCTGTGATAATTTCCTTTTGGAAATTCACTTAACGCACTTTTCATTCATTTTCAGCATCGGTGTCACTGTCACTAACATTTGCACAAATACTACCCCTAAATACGGTAGCATCAGGTGAAGCGATAGACTGACAATTTTTATCCAATCATCGCAGACAAAAAAAAAAAGACTGAATCCAAGATCTCTTATTCTTTCCATGGCTCTACCTCTCTTTACACGGGGCGCAGATGTTATCATTCGTTTGCTCTTTTACTCCTGTTTTCCCACAGACACTCATTTCACTGTGCTACAATGGTTAGTGAATTATTTGTTTAACGTTTACGCCGTACTCTATTTCCTGCATTTGCCTTTTGAGTTAACTTCCTGTTCACTTATAAGAGCAAACGGTCTATCTACACTCCTGGAAATGGAAAAAAGAACACATTGACACCGGTGTGTCAGACCCTCCATACTTGCTCCGGACACTGCGAGAGGGCTGTACAAGCAATGATCACACGCACGGCACAGCGGACACACCAGGAACCGCGGTGTTGGCCATCGAATGGCGCTAGCTGCGCAGCATTTGTGCACCGCCGCCGTCAGTGTCAGCCAGTTTGCCGTGGCATACGGAGCTCCATCGCAGTCTTTAACACTGGTAGCATGCCGCGTCAGCGTGGACGTGAACCGTACGTGCAGTTGACGGACTTTGAGCGAGGGCGTATAGTGGGCATGCGGGAGGCCAGGTGGACGTACCGCCGAATTGCTCAACACGTGGGGCGTGAGGTCTCCACAGTACATCGATGTTGTCGCCAGTGGTCGGCGGAAGGTGCACGTGCCCGTCGACCTGGGACCGGACCGCAGCGACGCACGGATGCACGCCAAGACCGTAGGATCCTACGCAGTGCCGTAGGGGACCGCACCGCCACTTCCCAGCAAAGTAGGGACACTGTTGCTCCTGGGGTATCGGCGAGGACCATTCGCAACCGTCTCCATGAAGCTGGGCTACGGTCCCGCACACCGTTAGGCCGTCTTCCGCTCACGCCCCAACATCGTGCAGCCCGCCTCCAGTGGTGTCGCGACAGGCGTGAATGGAGGGACGAATGGAGACGTGTCGTCTTCAGCGATGAGAGTCGCTTCTGCCTTGGTGCCAATGATGGTCGTACGCGTGTTTGGCGCCGTGCAGGTGAGCGCCACAATCAGGACTGCATACGACCGAGGCACACAGGGCCAACACCCGGCATCATGGTGTGGGGAGCGATCTCCTACACTGGCCGTACACCACTGGTGATCGTCGAGGGGACACTGAATAGTGCACGGTACATCCAAACCGTCATCGAACCCATCGTTCTACCATTCCTAGACCGGCAAGGGAACTTGCTGTTCCAACAGGACAATGCACGTCCGCATGTATCCCGTGCCACCCAACGTGCTCTAGAAGGTGTAAGTCAACTACCCTGGCCAGCAAGATCTCCGGATCTGTCCCCCATTGAGCATGTTTGGGACTGGATGAAGCGTCGTCTCACGCGGTCTGCACGTCCAGCACGAACGCTGGTCCAACTGAGGCGCCAGGTGGAAATGGCATGGCAAGCCGTTCCACAGGACTACATTCAGCATCTCTACGATCGTCTCCATGGAAGAATAGCAGCCTGCATTGCTGCGAAAGGTGGATATACACTGTACTAGTGCCGACATTGTGCATGCTCTGTTGCCTGTGTCTATGTGCCTGTGGTTCTGTCAGTGTGATCATGTGATGTATCTGACCCCAGGAATGTGTCAATAAAGTTTCCCCTTCCTGGGACAATGAATTCACGGTGTTCTTATTTCAATTTCCAGGAGTGTATTATTGCCGATGTTCACATTGTGTTTGTCACTATCGATGGGATCTGCAAAGTCTTCTAAAGTAGTCCGTGGAACGGAGAAACGTTTATCAGCTTTTTATATCGACTGCCTTTCTTAGAAAACCTTCTGAAGTGCGCCACGAAGATCATCCGGTGAACAGGATTATGCTCTATTTCTCACTTAATCCATTTCTGGCTTTTCCTTCCCCACTAATTTGCTTAGAAGTGCTTAGAAGTAGAGTCATTGTTCCTGAAATGGACACAAACCTTCAAAGGTGTTGCCGTTCTCCTAATCATTCAGATTCAACTACGATGACTAAGTTTATAACATGTTCCACTGGCAATGTGTGGAGACATTCCTGCCATTTTTTGAGGACAGTTGGAACTGTATGTAGGAGGCCTACCTTGCCCAAGGACAAAGAATATGTCTGCCATAACCAAATGAAATATGTCACTGAGCTAGGTATGTTTCCCCACATGTGACAACTAAAAATGTTTTTCTGAGGGAATAAAATTTCTAGGGGTGTATTGTTCTTGGGGGGAAGCTAAAACAAATTTTTCCCTGTTACATGTATGGCGAGGCTTGTAAAGTGTGCGACGCATCTACAGTACGAAGTATCCGAGAGTGGGGATGCATTTGTAATAGGATGTATCCTAGGGTAATAATGTCATGCTATACGACGTGACATCATGTGTAATGTTACTTTACTTGACTCGATGCATTATATTACATGACATGATTACTAATACCAACAAGTAAAAAGTGCGAATATGTCAAGAAGCTGTGCTTTAAATGTCTTTTTTATCTCATTTTGTTTGTTTCCGTTCGTTGTATCTACTCGGGGCAGACGTCGCAAGACACCCGTTTCAGTTCGTCGTTGATCCATTAGCTCAGTTTTTCTATTACAGAGAGCAGCTAACCCTCTGACCGAACACGCTGAGTTACCGTGTCTTCGAAAGGTGCCAATTAAGTCGAAAAGATAGTTCCCTTCTTTTACCTCTCTAATTCTGCCTGAGACACATTCGCCTATCTTTGTGCTCTGATAGGAGCACTTTTCATTCGTATAATATAAATAAGTGGCTTTCAAGTTAGTAGAAGCTAGGAAACGACTAATGTAATATGGGGAGATGCAAATATCTGTAGAAAGGTAGAGCTAAAATATTGGAAGTGAACAAGATACACATGTTGCCAGTTTTAAGAAAGTGAACATACAACTCGAGCAGATTCACATAGACCAGAATCGTTGCTATTTTCTGTGCATAAAATGATGGAACACATGATTAAACGAAGTTAGGAATCTTGAACTACCAAAATTTCAACAAGTTTTCCGGTGTGGCTAGGACTCGACAGACATGTAATCGTATCTGATAATAGAGATCCAGTTGTGTTACCCCACGAGTAAATATTTAACAGCATTTTATACTGTCTTAAATAATGTAATGTTACCTCTTGCAACTAAATACGGAGAAATTTATAACTACCTCATACCTTTGTGTGCAGCCTAAGAGGAAAGGAACCAAGGGATTAAAGGTTTTACAATGGTCAGTATGGGATTAGCACAATAAACGGCCTTATCTGCCTTGTAGTTTAATATTTAAACAAGTCATCTTGAGAGAAATAACTAAAATATTGTAATTTGCCGATGAGTGTATTTATGCTACTGATGAATCATTTGATGATTTAGAAACAAATGAAACAGTCTACGACTTACGATACTGACTACAATTGAATGACCGAGCGAGGTGGCGCAGTGGTTAGCACACTGGACTCGCATTCGGGAGGACGACGGTTCAGTCCCGTCTCCGGCCATCCTGATTTAGGTTTTCCGTGATGTCCCTACATCGTTTCAGGCAAATGCCGGGATGGTTCCTTTGAAAGGGCACGGCCGATTTCCTTCCCAATCCTGTCCTAACCCGAGCTTGCGCTCCGTCTCTAATGACCTCGTTGTCGACGGGACGTTAAACACTAACCACCACCACCACTACAATGGAATGGTTTTGACATTAACACCAGGGAAGCATATAATGCGCACTAGAGTTCCGCGAATTTTACAGGTTTTTTTTCAGGGAAACGTGGTGCGCAAGCCATAAAACCTAGACTATGAAGCAATGGTAGAAAGTAATTTGGTTCGGACGAATCTTCTTCACGCTGTGTCCAAATTCTGGCCGAATTTACGTTAAGAGTGAAACATGGCGGGGGTCACTGATGATTTCGACTGTCATATCGTGATATTCTATGGGCCCTATGGTTACTTTCAGGATCACAGTTCTACCAAGGATTATGTGACCATTTTGGTTGATCAGTTACATCCCGTGGCATAGTGTGTGTTCGCAATAGTGATGCTGTGTTCATAGACGTCAGGGCCTCTGTTTCATATTTTAGTTCGACTTATGTATGTCGTTTGTTAAAATGTCGAGTGAAATTTTCACAATTTTTTTCTAAATACATAGTTGGAAATATTATGCTGTTTCTCTGCTGAAGACATAAACATTAGTGACAGGGCTCGGCGAGATACCGCATCACTGCACTCAAGTCATTACAGTTATATGTGGATTATATTGTTTTTTGTGTTTGTGCAGTGTTTGAAGAACATGAGTACTAAAATACCTACTCAATAAACTGAAAATAACTCCACTACATAAACACAAGTTAAGTGGAGAAATTTTGTGTACTCACATTAGATAACTCGACATTAAATGATAGGGAGGTAGAGTCAGTTTGTAAACTGAAAAGGTGGGGGAAATTGCCTTTCCAAAAAGAACGCAACAACTTTCATATAGGACGATTAAGAATTATTTGCCCTCTAGTATAGTAGAACAGTGAGCAGAGATTTACCTAGATTCCGTCCAAATGCTTTTCTTGCATTAGAAATATTAGAAATTCATAGACTATCTGTATTCCGTGTAGTGATAAAGCACTCTGTGGAAACAAACGCCCCCAGATATGTCTGCACACAGCATCCCCAGTATTTTAGAAGGCGAGCTGCGAAAGGGTCGGTATAACTTCGTGAAACATGCTGTAGCTCCTTTTTATGACGTAATGCTGTAGAGAGAGTGGCGATTAACCTACTTGTTATCAATTTTGCAGATGTGAAGGAGAGAACTGCATGATTTTAATCCTGCGACCTAACTTCCCACGCTTCTAACCTCCACCACCTTGCTACCCGGTTACACACTTGGAACACATTTTATACCTCAGTCGGCTCTACTGCACTCAGATGGAGTACAAACATTTAATATTTGTTCTTAACCCATGTTATTTAACAATATACATTAATTTTATACCATTAAAACAATGCTTTTAATAGACAACGATTTTGCTTCCACTGTTACACAGTAACTACGAATACACTGTCCAATCACATTATGTGATCAACTGTCAGAAACTTTTGCACGCGGATGGCTGGGAGATGGGCAGGAAGAGAAGGAATGAGTTCTGGAAAGTACGGAGAGGGATGTGGAGTAACAATAACTTCAGTGCCGTAGCCAGCTGCACTTGGTTTGTCAGTTGAGGATCCATGAAGCGAACAATGCCGTCGAGGTAGGCCCACAAATTTCGGTTGGGTTTAAACCCGATGATTTTCATGACAGTGCAGTAAACCCATATTTGTCCTCTTCGAACCACGCTTGTACACTGCGACCCGCAAGAAACGTTGCATTATCCTGCTGGTAGATGCCATTGTGCCTGCATGGAGGGCTGGACATGGTCCCCAAGGTTAGATGCATGCTTGTGTTGATCCATTATGCCTTCCAGAATGACGAGATCACCAAAAGAATACCCACTGGCCTGGACTCTTCCCATGACTATTGCTAGGTGTTTCTTTCCAGACGTTTCACGTTGCGCATGGGAGCATAAAACGTGATTCACTACAAAGGCCTCCTGTTGTCATTCAGTGGACATCCGCTGCTGTACTGGCGTACAAATTCCAGCCTTAATGGCCGATGAACAGCAGTCAGCACGTAGGGCATGAACCAGGTGCCTTCTGCGCAGACCCATACCCAACAACGATGGCTGAGCGTTCGTCGAGGAGACACTGCTGGTAGACCCTTGATTCAGTTGCTCAATAGTTGTGCGTCTGTTCGCCAGTATACATCTCCGCAGCCTTGTTCACCCCTGTCATCTGTGGCCTGTGGTGCACCACAGTTGCCTAAGCGCCGAGTTTGGATAGCGCCGTTTTGCCAGGCACAGTATACTTTAACCACGGCGGGAAGCGAACAGTTCAAGCCGTTTCGGAAATGCTCCCACTCTTGGCCAAAAAGCTAATAACCATGCACTTTTGGACGTCAGATATATCGTTATAACGACTGCACTGTCATCCGCGTTCCACCACAAACTTTGTACAGCCTCCAGTGCTAAAGCTACCGCCTGCCGTCTGAGACAGTTACTGCACGTTGACGTTGAACATTAATGTGTAATAGTTCCGGAACAAAATGAATAGGACCTGTTCTTTGCAGAAAATTTAATTTAGTTTAATTTTTTACTGGGAAATTCTTTTGTTGTAAGCCACGGTTTTCAAGATTGTCAAGAGGAACACTAAAAAAACGACCTTTAACACTAGGAGGACCGCCATTAGCGAACTACCTGGAAGGACTGGTACCGGTCATTTTGACTGGTAATGTTTAACTTCCTGTTTCTCAGTTTTACTTTTTAGATTAATTCAGTAGAGTGTCTTTCACTGTGACTAGTGTATTATGCTTGCCCTACCAATATGTTATGGTTCATTTTTTCTACAGAAACTGTATTTGATTAAAGAAAAACGAAACTAAGGAAAAATGCATCATAAATACAATATTCATTCAAAATAAATTTACAAATGCAAATAAGTATGTAATTATAAAATAATACTGTTTTTCTCTATGACTTATTTTCAATTAAAGCCACCATCATTATCAAAACACTTTGTGCACAAATATTGAGCAGTTCTACGACATGGGTCACATACGAATCTCTTGTACTGCACACACAGATTTTTATTTTCTCTCGAACTTCTACATCCACCTATGTAGCAGGTCTTCTTAAAATTCCTCCCTTCATTGTGAGGGAAACATTTCCATTACCACTGACGCTGAGTGAGAAAAATACACAGTTTCTCTCGTTCTGACTAGAGTTGGTCAGTGGTAATAGTGAATTCTCAATCATACCAATGGAACAGATTAATAGTTTGGGTCTCCACCATTCGCGTGTCCGCAACTCGTGGTCGTGCGGAAGCGTTCTCGCTTCCCACGCCCGGGTTCCCGGGTTCGATTCCCAGCGGGGTCAGGGATTTTCTCTGCCTCGTGATGACTGGGTGTTGTGTGATGTCCTTAGGTTAGTTAGGCTTAAGTAGTTCTAAGTTCTTGGGAACTGATGACCATAGCTGTTAAGTCCCATAGTGCTCAGAGCCATTTGAACCATTTGAACCATCCACCATTCGCAAGTACGAAGATGAGTGGAAACGAGAAAATTTCAATCGCAGTTAATGAAAGTTCGCATAATAACTTAGCTGCTCCATGTGATGAGACACTCAGCTTTGATATCATTCAGGGTTGTTGCTTCATTAACTCCTTGTATTCTGCATCGCTGTTATACTAATTTTTAATTAAAATACAGAGCATAACACTTTTCTTATTATATATTGTGAATGATTATCAAGTACATAGGTGGCATACACACTGGCCGTCCAGCACACTCTAAAAGACAATAATGCTGACTCATGCACCACTCCCTTTTATGTAAAAGTAAAGAATCGAATACATCATTGAATGTAAGAATTACAAAATAACAATTAAAAGTCATGCTATGATTGTAGTTGCTTGCAACAAAAAATGGGACACATTTTACCCTACATGTCCTGCTATTCAATTTGGATAAGTTTACTTAACTTCATACATAATTTCAATGAATTTTACAGAACAACAATTTAAATTAGATTTTAGTTAATTGCAAACAAAATACTTCGAATAAAATGTTATTGCCAGTAGTTCAGTTCGCTCTCAAGCAGAACTCTCATTTTAAATGATCAACTGAATAAACATTGTAGCTTTTCAGAAATAGAGGAGAGGTAAATGTACAAGAATATGTGGTGCAACATGACTGTACAGTTCTCAACATGAAGTTTGGAAGTTGAATTATTTACAAACGGCTTATTCCCTTTATTTACTAATATAAACTGGGTAGCATATTAATGTGAAATCTAATCGCAGGTAATAAATTCATTTGTACTAATTATTAAAAGGCTGTTTGCTACTGGAACTTGGTACAGACATAACAGTGTAAAGTCCAGAAAGTTAAAAATCTGAGCTAAAATGACCTCGTCAGAGTCATGAGGAGAGAATTTCAGATCGGGGTGGGAAGGTAGCGCCATTTCAGTATCCCTGAAGAGATTTTACTAACCAGAGATTAGTGACAAGCTCTTCCACAATGCTGAATGTGAAATTCAGACAATTTGGAAAAGAATTACAAGCCAGTACCCAAAGGTATACTATCAAATATAGTTGTAAATACCAAAAATAGTGAGATACATGTGGTGTGAAGCACCAAAAACATTAAACCATTAACCTATACACCAGAAATCATGGGTAATGTGTATAATGCCCTAAACATGTGAAACTATAAAGTTATATCACTAATACTGTGTAACACTTTAGAAACAAACTATTTGAAATATAAAAATTTACAGTGGTTTGAGGTATCAATTACAACAAAACATGCTAAAACTATTTATATGATACTCCCAAGATGTGAATCAAAACAAATTTCAAAAACAAGTAACACAGGATTCCTATCTCAGTAACACAAGACATATTTTTTACATTTATTTTGAAAATTCATTTTCCTATTTAAGTTTGTTCTTCTGTTGGTATCTCCAGCCTCTACAGTCCAATGTGACATTTCAGATAACACTGTATTTACTGTATCTTAAACTACACACTATATGCAGTTTCATCATAATGGATGACATCACATAAAATAAACAAAAGTTTCGGTCATTTATGTACATTCATGATAGCTGTTTTCTATGTGACTCATTTTTCACTTAAAAATGTAGTTTTTGAAATAGGCCATTTCATCATGAAACTAGACAAAATAGTAATAGGATTAAGATACTGACTTAAATTAACATATCAGTATTATACATCACATTAATATTCTAACATTGGACAGTTTTCCTACTGCCGTAAGTACATAATTTCAAAGACAACAGACAAGTCTAGTATGAAAGCAAATAAGTAGATCAGCTTTGACATCTTAACAGTCCAAACAGGAAATACATCTGAGACAAAGCACTTGCTCGCCCTGAAACCTATGTAATATCTCAAGCGTGACTCTAAACCAAAATATATGTAAGATAAATAATCATATGTAATGACTGAGTATAAAGTGTTTAGATCAGAATTATCATCTTTGTGTTATATGAGTACAGCATCAATGTATGTATAATCATCTTCAGTCTGCATCACAGCATACACAGCACCACAGTGTCAACTTGAAATTTCTTGCAAAATATATATTTTAGAAGAAAAGCTGAATGTCATTGCAGTAAAGTTAACTTAAAACTTAAAATTTTCTATATAATACATAGGATGCAGTAAGTTCATATATATATTATGGTAGAAAAGTGTAAGTTACTTGACCTAATCTTGGTCAAGTATGTTATGCAAATAGCATGTAACTAATTAGTTAACAGTTAAACAAGAATAATCATCAAAGAAACCTGAAGTGCTAGCACTTAGTCTAAATGGGTCATGAAAAATCAGATAAATATATGTAATTCAAAGGTAATCAGGTTGCAGATGTGCTTCCTGGACCATTCCTGAAATCTCAGGTTGAAGTCAACATATGACACAGATAATGAGAAGGTTTCCAGTGATAGAAACGTATGCATATGGAAAAGAGGTAAACCAGTTTGGCAGTTGTTGCATGAACGACATAGTATAATAGACAGAAAAAACCTCACACTATTTTATGAACTCAGAAAAACAGTAGACAGATTGTCCATGTATTTCCCTGAATACCATCACAATGTCTATGAAGGTTATTCCCAGATGTATACAGAACAATCAGTTGCAGATATCATCATCAATTCATTTCATGAATGTCACATCAAACATCAACTCGAAATGCCATCTCCCTCAATCACATTTCTGCTCTACAAGAACTTCCTGTGCCAAAGCCAGAAATAAGGAGAAATTGAAGCAAGACAAGAGTACCATCAAAAGTGAGAAATTCTCCAGTCCAGTAGAGTTAAACGTCATGCATGTGTAATTAAGAAAGTTCACAAATATTGATAAAGAATGTCAGTAAAGAATGAAATGTAATGTAGTTAGGTATATTATCTGCACACAAGGATAAAACAGAAGGATGCAATTTAGGTAAATTATCTGTAGTCACACTAGGATAAAACAGAAAGCTGCACTATGTAAAGGTCAAGTCAGAGAACAAGTAGGTAAATTTTCGCCATGCTAGGACAATGCGGAAAATAATTATGCAAATTTTTCTGTTGTCACACTAGGACAATGCAGAAAACAGTTAAACAGATTTCTTTGTAGTTACTCTAGGACAAAACAGAAGGATGCAAAGTATGAAGAAAACTGAGAGAACACACTACTGAACGCTCAGCAGAGTGTTGGAGTGAATTATAGAAACTAAACCATTAATATCATATCCTCATTATAACACTTCAGTAGAACGAGAGAACCCATTAAATACTTCACAGGATAAGACCACAAAGCACAATTGCATCAAAATCTACAGAGTAATAAAATGGTGCATTATCTCCTTCTCAAAGGAACTTGTAAGACATTCTGTATGAATGTGTAACGACTGTCAATACAAGCATCATAATAGTCATTCAAAAACATTGTAGTCATGCATGTGAAAAGCATAAAGGTACATTAATGAGAAAGCATAATAAGCATGTATCAGTCATAAGCTTTATCAAAACATAAGTACTGTAAGTATTTCCCAGGAGCATTAGGTTCATGTACATTGTTATATTCCCAAAGTTTGTGTAACAAGTATAAGGTTAGTTTATTTATCCTATTCTCCACAGTTCTATTGACAATCCATAATATCAACCATCATAAGGAAAGATTTGTGAAATCCCATGCAAAAAGTCTGTGGTATTGATGTATAAAACTGTAGAAGAAAATATCACACTGGCTGGGGACTATGAATTTGCAAAATGCATGATGCACAAAGAGTATACCTCCCCCTGAGATTGCAAGTTAATGATGAAATTTCACAGTCCCTGCATGAAAAATTAAGCAATCAACTCAAAGTCGTTCTTCCCGCGAACCATACGCGACTGGAACAGGGAAGGGAGGTAATGACAGTGGCACGTAAAGTGCCCTCCGCCACACACCGTTGGGTGGCTTGCGGAGTATAAATGTAGATGTAGATGTAGATGAAATATCACATCACTGTTCTTCAATTAACAAATTTCAATCTTTCAATGCAAATATCACTGAGACTGGTAAGGTAAATGCGTAGATTTTTGTGAGAAAAATATGGAACTAACGTGTAAAACTGTAGAATCAAATACCACAGTAGCAAGTACCTGGTGTTTACCAAATGCCTGATGCACAGAGAGTGTGCATTCCCCTGAGCGTGTACCAGTTAATGATGAATGTAAGGTTTCAACTGAACAATATTTCTCAAACGAAATTTTCTTGATCCTGGTTAAATAACTTGGGCTGTGGTATCTCATAAATCTCAAAAGATCTTATGTATGTACCAAAAATTTCTTAATTTCTTTGTTTATTGCTTTACATTTTTAGTAGCTTTTGGTTAATACTAGACCATCAATTTTGTACTGTGTTACTTTCAAATCTTTATCATACATTAACGTTTCCTTATCATAAAAGGCTTCTTATTATAAAAGGCTTCCATATTTTTCCTCACAATATCCTCCCTCTCATTAGATGGAAGTTCAGAGCATAGAGGGAACTTAGCTCATTCATACAACAGGTTTGCAGGTTTCGTATTGTAATGAATTTCATATGGAGAAAACCCAGTAGTGATGTGTTGTAAAGGGTTGAGGATATCCTCAAACTGTTTTAAGCAAGACGAGCGATCATTGACCAAAAAAGGCAATATCTTGGAACAAAAGATACATTTTTGACACCTCTGCACAGTCAATATAAATAAATTACTTAGCCTTTTGTTTTTTAAGAAATAGATCAGTATTTTCAAATATTTAAATATTATAATAGATGTTGTCGTTTTTGTGGTCTTCAGTTCTGAGACTGGTTTGATGCAGCTCTCCATGCTACTCTTTCCTGTGCAAGCTTCTTCATCTCCCAGTACCACTGCAACCTACATCCTTCTGAATCTGCTTCGTATATTCATCTCTTGGTTTCCCTCTACGATTTTTACCCTCCACGCTGTCCTCCAATACTAAATTGGTGATCCCTTGATGCCTCAGAACATGTCCTACCAACCGATCCCTTCTTCTAGTTAAGTTGTGCCACAAACTCCTCTTCTCCCTAATTCTATTCAGTACCTCCTCATTAGTTGTGTGATCTACCCACCTAATCTTCCACATTCTTCTGTAGCACCACATTTCGAAAGGTTCTATTCTCTTCTTGTCTAAACTATTTATCGTCCATGTTTCACTTCCATACATGGCTACACGCCATACAAATACTTACAGCAACGACTTCCTGACGCTTAAATCTATACTCGATGTTAACAAAATTTCTTCTTTATAAACGCTTTCCTTGCCATCGCCATTCAACACTTTATATCCTCGCTACTTCGACGAGCATCAGTTATTTTTCTCTCCAAATAGCTATACTCATCTACTGATATAAGTGTCTCATTTCCTAATCTAATTCCCTCGGAATCGGCCAATTTAATTCGAATACATCCCATTAACTTTGTTTTAATTTTGTTGATGTTAATCTTATGTTCCCCTTTAAAGACACTGCCCATTCCATTCACCTGCTCTTCCAGGTCTTTTGCTGTCTCTGACAAAATTACAATGTCATCGGCAAACCTAGTCCTAATTTTTCTTTGTTTAATTTACTGCTTGCTCAATATACAGATTGAATAACATCAGGGATGGGCTAGAAGCCTTTCTCATTCCCTTCCCACACACAGCTTCCCTTTCATACCCATCGACTCTTAAAACTGCCATCTGGATTCTGTACAAATTGTAATTAGCCTTTCGCTCCCTGTTTTTTACCCCTGCCACCTTCAGAATTTGAAAGAGAGTATTCCAGTCAACATTGTCAAAAGCTTTCTCTAAGTCTACAAATGCTAAATACGTAGGTTTAACTTTCCTTAATCTAAGATAAATCGTAGGGTCAATATTGCCTCACCTGTTGCGACATTTCTACGGAATCCAAAGTGATCTTTCCCGAGGTCGGCTTCTACCAGTTTTTCCATTCGTCTGTAAAGAATTGGTGTTAGCATTTTGCAGCCGTGACTTATTAAACTGATAGTTCGGTAATTTTCACATCTATCAACACCTGCTTTCTTTCGGATTGGAATTATTGTATTCATCTTGAAGTCTGAGGGTATTTCGCCTGTCTCCCAAGGCTCTCAGTAGTTTTAATGGTGTTGTCTACTCCCGGGTCCTTGTCTCGACTTACGTCTTTCAGTGCTCTGTCAAACTCTTCATGCAGTATCATATCTCCCATTTTATCTTCATCTACATCTTCTTCCATTTCCATAGTATTGTCCTTAAGTACATCGCCCTTGTATAGACCTTCTATACACTCATTCCACCTTCCCGCTTTCCCTTCTTTGCTTAGAACTGGGTTTCCATCTGAGCTCTTGATATTCATACAAGTGGTTCTCTTTTCACCAAAGGTCTCTTTAATTTTCCTGTAGGCAGTATCTATCTTACCCCTCTACGTTCTTACATTTGTCCTCAGCCATTTTGCACTTCCTGCCTATCTCGTTTTTGAGACATTTGTATTTCTTTTTTGCCTGATTCATTTGCTGTATTTTTATATTTTCTCCTTTCATTAATTAAATTCAATATTTCTTCAGTTACCCAAGGATTTCTACAAACCTTCGTCTTTTTACCTATTTGATCCTCTGCTGCCTTCACTACTTCATACCTCAAAGCTATACGTTCTTCTTCTACTGTATTTCTTACACCGGTCTCGTCAGTCGTTCCCTAATGCTCTCTCTGAAACTCTCTACAACCTCCGATTCTTTCAGTTTATCCAGGTCCCATCTCCTTAAATTCCCACCTTTTTGCAATTTCTTCAGTTTTAATCTACTGTTCATAAACAATAGATTGTGGTCAGAGGCCACATCTGCCACTGGAAATGTCTTACAATTTAAAACCTGGTTCCTAAATATCTGTCTTACCATTATATAACCTATGTGAAACGTTCCAGTGTCTCCAGGCCTCCTCCATGTATACAACCTTCTTCTATGATTCTTGAACCAAGCGTTAGCTATGATCAAATTATGCTCTGTGCAGAATTCTACCAGGCGGCTTCCTCTTTTATTCCTTACCCCATTCCATATTCACCTACTACTTTTCCTTCTCTTCCTTTCCCTACTATCGAATTCCAGTCCCCCATGACTATTAAATTTTCGTCTCCCTTCAGTATCTAAATAATTTCTTTTATCTTTTCGTCATCTGCGGAACTAGTTGGCATATAAACTTGTACTAATGTGGTGGGTGTGGGCTTCGTGTCTATCTTTGCTACAATAATGCGTTCACTATGCTGTTTTTAGTAGCTTACCCGTGCTCCTATTTTTTTATTAATTATTAAACCTACTCCTGCATTATGCTGTTTGTAGTAGCTTACCCGTGTTCCTATTTTGTATTCATTATTAAACCTATTCCCGCGTTACCCCTATTTGATTTTGTATTTATAAGCCTGTATTCACCTGACCAGAAGTCTGCCGGCCGGGGTGGCCGAGCGGTTCTAGGCGCTACAGTCTGGAACCGCGCGACCGCTACGGTCGCAGGTTCGAATCCTGCCTCGGGCGTGGATGTGTGTGACGCCCTTAGGTTAGTTATGTTTAAGTAGTTCTAAGTTCTATGAGACTGATGACCTCAGAAGTTAAGTCCCATAATGCTCAGAGCCATTTGAACGAGTAGTGTTGTTGCTCCTGCCACAGAACTTCAGTAATCCCCACTATATCTAGCTTTAACCTATCCATTTCCTCTTTTAAATTTTCTAACCTATCTGCCCCATTAATGGATTTGACATTCCACGCTCCGATCTGTACAACACCAGTCTTTGTTCTCCTGATAATGATATTATGCCTCATACACCATACAGGGACGAATTAACTGCATTCATCCTACACTCTCCATACAGCATGAGCATGTCGGCGTTCACTGCATTAGTAAATCTCATGGGCCACTCACGTCCTTCTGCTTGGTCTGTCGCACACTAACTGGCTAGCAAGTCGCAGTGCACTCAAGGAACCCATAGACACACTGCAACTAAACATAACAACTTCGCACCTGGCAGCTACGCAGGTTGAATGGCACAAACAAGTGCCGGTACGGAAACTTTTTCAAAATATGATGTCTTTAAACGACTCGCACTAGTATCTTGTAACAAACACCACTGGCTGACCCATGGTGACTTTAATTTTGGCGGGCATAGCTCTCCGCTGGCGCCACTAACTAGTGGGGCTGCCGATATAGATCCTGATCGTATGTCGGGGGCTAAGGTCTTTGGTCGCGGAGTGTGTTGTTGGTTTTAGGCGGGCCGTGTTACTGGGAGGTAGCTTGAGGGTACGTCGCTGGCAGGTTGTTGACTTTGGGGGACTCCTGCTGTCCAGTTCCGGCCTCGAGAAGCCGCTAGTAGTTAGATCGGACGGAGACATGCTTTACTGGCTGGATTAAGGATTGATAATGGCGAGTTACGAGGAGATCATCGGACGGCGCGTAAAACCTGGTCAGCAAGTTTCCGACCAGCTCTGCAAGTTCAAATTTTACGGCACCTGTAAGATCACCTGTGAGGATTGGAGGCAATAATACCCCTATTTGAAATCCTGGAAGTCACGGCTCCTTCACACCTCAGTGGAGTTAAGTGTTGTTTTTAAAGGTACTTGTCGCATGGTCACATCTGCGTTAATGCGGAATTAGACCTGTCGTATTAACGCGCCTACGAGTGATTGCTTGGGTGGTCATCTATCAGTGTAGCTGCTAATAATCTGTTGTTCCAGGCCATAGTCTTTGCAAGTGTACAAGAATTCTCTGTTGTAAACTGAATTGATGAAATTGAAATTGTAATTCAGTCTGTGTCGAATGCTAGGCACCTTTTATAGATGAATATGCCCCAGTGCTTGGATTTTCAGGAGCTGCTATTTCACCTTGTTAATTTTAAAGTAATTTTAAGGAGTGCTGAGCTTTTGACTTGTATGTGAAGTCACTTCTGGAATAAGTTAGTATTACCTGCAGCCGAGACATTCTCGTTTGTAGCCTTATTTGGACAGATTACTGCTCCCTTTTGATGTGTGTTTCGAGGGTAGTTTTGGCAGCAGACGGCGCGTTCCTGTTTGCTGGGCCCAGAGCAGAGACGTGTTTTATTTCTGCTGCAGCGACACTTCCATCATCGCACGACGTCTAGGTTGCCCTACAATCTGGCGCCTCTACCAACCACCTCGTTTTGGTTCAAGTTAAATCAATTTGATCGTTTGATACTTGCCACAGCAGAGTGTCACCAGTTAATTCTGGAACTCTTGGTCCACTGTGAATTCATCAGGCACATAAGCTTCAAAGCCTGTTCTGCAAGTTCAAAGTTCCTTATCCCTATACTTGCTCTTTAACCACTTGATTAAACATTGCACCCTTATTGCTAGTTCTGGAGCGTGTTGAGTATTAAAGCTCTTTACTTATAAGTATGGACTGATTAAGTTTTCCGCTTTATCCACAGTCATTAGCTAACTGCATTCATTGTGAAACTTGCCTGTTTGTTGCCTGTTGGCTATGATAGCCGCCTGCTGTAATTTGCTCACTTTTCTTGTATTTTTGGGAATTTTATATTTATTTAAGGGCTGTTATTGATGTTTATGCTGGTGTGTACCAGCTTGGAGTCACATTTAAATTGTATGCCTTTTCAACTTTCTTGTATTTTGGGGTATTGTGTATCACATTGCTTAAGGGATTTTATTAAATCTTATAAATTCTGCAAGGCTTTCCGACAGCCACAATCAGTGGCATGACTTATCCTTTCTATACTTTAGGCGTGCATTGTCTATTTGTTTATTGTTTTATCCATGGTTGAGAATTGTAATATCTTTAATGGTAGTCATTTGTAATTCATTTTATCGGTAAAACTCAGTTTGTTTAACCAGCTCACAGTCACATGTATTTGATGTGACTTTTTACTTGAATTTTTGGACTTTTGTATATTTCAGGTTTTAAACCCCGTACGTAAAGGTATAAAATGTTAAAGGTTGTTTTATTAATGAATTGATCCTGTACAAGTTGTTTAAATTATTGTGAGCATTCTTATTCATTTTTGACAAGGTTTTCATTTTGTAATCATAACAACTGTTATTAAGGAATAGACTGTATCCCATGAAACGAAATAAAATGTATCCCATGAAACGACAAATGACGAAATATGTCAGTTTTTCCTTAAATTATACCAACTCATATTGTGAGTTATCACTGACTCTAATTTATCCCAATTTTAGTTTGTTAACGTCAATAGTCAATATTTCTTTTGAAAGAAGTGTATCTCTGCACAGACACACACTTTCTAAGTATTACACACCAAAAAAAGTTTTTCATCACCTCGGATACAGGAGTTCCGGAACCTGTGCAGAAAATTGGAATAGAGATCAACATAAACATCATTTCTGCCCTCTTTATTGCTCATGAAAACCACACCTTCCATGTTGTACCACCATATAGCGAGACCTTCAGAGGAGGTGGTCCAGATTGCTGCACACACCGGTACCTCTGATACCCAGCACCACGTCCTCTTCAATTAATACATGGCTGTATTCGTCGTGGCATACTATCCACAAGTTCATCAAGGCACTGTTGGTCCAGATTGTTCCACTTCTCAACGGCGATTCCGGGAAGATTCCTCGGAGTGGTTGGTGGGTCACATCGTCCATAAACAAATCTTTTCAATCTACCCCTGGCATGTTCGATAGGGTTCATGTCTGGAGAGCATGCTGGCCACTCTATTCGAGCGATGCCGTCTTCCTGGAGGAAGTCATTCACATTGTGTGCATTATGGGGGCGCGAATTGTCGTCCATGAAGACGAATGCCTCGCCAATATGCTACCGATATGGTTGCACGATCGGTCGTAGGATGGCATTCATGTATCGTACAGCCATTACGGCGCTTTCCATGACCACCAGCGACATATGTTGGCCCCAGATAATGCCACACCAAAACAACAGAGAACCTCCACCTTGCTAAACCCTCTGGGCAGTGTGTCTAAGGCGTTCAGCCTGATCGGGTTGCCTCCAAACACGTCTCCGGCGATTGTCATGTTGAAGCCGTATGTGACACTCATCGGTGAAGAGAAATTGATGCCAATCCTGAACTGTCCATTCAGCATGTTGTTGGGCCCATTTGTACCGCGCTGCATGGAGTCGTGGTTGCAAAGATGGACATCGCCATGGATGTCGGGAGTGAAGTTGCGCATCATGCAGCCCATCGCGCACAGTTTGAGTCGTAACACGACGTCCTGTGGCTGCACGAGAAGCATTATTCAACATTATGGCGTTGTTGTCATGGTTCCTCCGAGCCATAATCCGTAGGATGTGGTCATCCACTGCAGTAGTAGCCCTTGGGTGGCCTGAGCAAGGCATGTCATCGACAGTTCCTGTCTCTCTGTATCTCCTCCATGTCCGAGAAATATCGCTTTGGTTCACGCCGAGACGCCTGGACACTTTCCTCGTTGAGAGCCCTTCCTGGGGCAAAGCAACAAAGCGGCCGCGATCGAACCGCGGTGTCGACTGTCTAGGTATGGTTGAACTACAGACAACATGAGCCGTGTACCTCCTTCCTGATGTAATAACTGGAACTGATCGGCTGTCGGAGCCCGTCCGTCTAATAGGTGCTGCTAATGCATGGTTGTTTCCATCTTTGCGAGAGGGGGGGGGGGGGGATTTAGTGACATCTCCGAACAGTCAAAGAGACTGTGTCTGTGATACAATATCCACAGTCAACATTTATCTTCCGGGGTTCTGGGAACCGGGGCGATGCAAAACTTTTTTTGATGTGTGTATTACTATCCATCTACTGACTAACAATATGAGTCCCTGACGATCAATCCATTCCGTGAAAGCCACGCTTCTATAGCAATTTCCATTTCCACAATATTTTAGGTACACGTATCAGGTGAATCGCCCTGTAAAAGAGTCTTTAACGTTGGAGTTGAAAATTTTTGCAAAGGTATCTGAGAATTGTTCAAAAAACCACTCAGGATGGTATCTGCTGTGAGGTAATAGAAATACTGATTAAGTTATGTCAGTTATTGGTTTTTAAATACACTACTGGCCATGAAAGTTGCTACACCACGAAGATGACCTGCTACAGACGCGAAATTTAACCGATAGGAAGAAGATGCTGTGATATGCAAATGATTAGCTTTTCAGAGCATTCACACAATGTTGGCGCCCGTGGCGACACCTACAACGTGCTGACATGAAGAAAGTTTCCAACCGATTTCTCATACACAAACAGCAGTTGACCGGCGTTGCCTGGTGGAACGTTGTTGTGATGCCTCGTGTATGGAGGAGAAATGCGTACCATCACGTTTCCGGCTTTGATAAACGTCAGATTGTAGCCTATCGCGACTGCGGTTTATCCTATCGCGACATTGCTGCTCGCGTTGGTCGAGATCAAATTACTGTTAGCAGAATATGGAATCGGTGGGTTCAGCAGGGTAATACGGAACGCCGTGCTGGATCCCAACGGCCTCGTATCACTAGAAGTCGAGATGACAGGCATCTAATCCGCATGGCTGTAATGGACCGTGCAGCCACGTCTCGATCCCTGAGTCAACAGATGGGGACGTTTCCGAGACAACAACCATCTGCACGAACAGTTCGACGACGTTTGCAGCAGTATGGGCTATCAGCTCGGAGACCATGGCTGCGGTTACCATTGATGCTGCATCACAGACAGGAGCAACTGCGATGGTGTACTCAACGACGAACCTGGGTGCACGAATGGCAAAACGTCATTTTCTCGGATGAATCCATATTCTATTTACGGCATCATGATGGTCGCATCCGTGTTTGGCGACATGGCGGTGAACGCACATTCGAAGCGTGTATTCGTCATCGCCATACTGGCGTATCACCCGGCGTGATGATATGGGGTGCCATCGGTTACACGTCTCGGACATCTTTTGTTCACATTGACGGCACTTTGAACAGTGGACGTTACATTTCAGATGTGTTACGACACGTGACTCTACCCTTCATTCGATCCCAGCGAATCTCTACATTTCAGCAGGATAATGCACGACACCATGTTCCAGGTCCTGCACGAGCCTTTCTGGATACAGAAAATGTTCGACTGCTGCCCTGGCCAGCACATTCTCCAGATCTCTCACCAATTGAAAACGTCTGGTCAATGGTGGCCGAGCAACTGGCTCGTCACAATACGCCAGTCACTATTCTTGATGAACTGTGATATCGTGTTGAAGCTGCATGGGCAGCTGTACCTGTACACGCCATTCAAGCTCTGTTTGACTCAATGCCCAGCCGTATCGAGGCCGTTATTACGGCCAGAGGTGGTTGTTTTGGGTACTGATTTCTCAGGATCTATGCACCCAAATTGCGTGAAAATATAATCACATGTCACTTCTAGTACAATATATTTGTCCAATGAATACCCGTTTATTATCTGCATTTCTTCTTGGTGTAGCAACTTTAATGGCCAGTAGTGTACATAACGCTTTCGTTTTACGACTTTCGTTCTACTTGACTGGTTATGAACGATGTAAAGTTATTTTACCTATATGTTCTGTATTGACGTTAAATTTCAAAAACGATTTTAAAGATGTATTGTGCCGTTATAGCAATTACACTAATCAAGAACTTTTTTATGATCTAGAGATAGCTCGTGAGTAGCTGAAACTACAATACTGAAAATAAAAAATCATTTGCGATATTGACTTCGACGATTTTCAGTCCTCCACATAAAATTTAGAGAGTTCCAAGCCCACTCGGCGGCTTGCCAACGATCGTTCTTCCCACAAACCTTACGCAATGGGATAAGGAAAAGAGGGAAGTAACATTGGTATAGAAAGTACTCACTTCCACTCACCGTAAGGTGGCTTGCGGAGTATAGATGTAGATGTAAACACTGTCCTCTGAATCCCTGGACGTACTTGTGCGCATATAACGCATGAATACGTAATTATGAACTGCCTGAAAAAAATTGCTTTTCAGAGTTTGAATTTTTATGTGTCCTTACAAAAGCTACCATCCTTTTATACATGTGGTGTCTGTTATTTCAGACATGTCGGAAACAACACACACACACTTTTGATCCCACAGGCATTAAGAGTCAAGTTACAGGGGAATTAATGACATTAGCTGCCAGTGAGCTTTGATTTAAATCAAAGCAGAAAGTTGAAAATTTATACCGGACCGTGATTCGAACCCAGGTCTCCTGCTTATTATGAAAAGGTGCTAAATACTGCGCCATCTGGACACCGTGATCATCGCAACTGCACGGGCTACCGTAGCATGCCTCCCAACAGACCCAAATTCTCAACTTATCCACACGTTACTGATGTAGTGCCCCTTGCCCATTATCCTCATTACTCGCAGCATTCCTCTGATTCCATAAGAATTCGAGCGTGGTGTGCATGCACTGAAGTCGTCCTTATTCTTACGGGAATCGGTGAAATGCTGCGAGCAATGAAGTTGTTAATGGGCTAGGGGCACTACATCAATTGTGAGTGGATAAGTTGAGAATTTGGATCTGACTGGCAGAAAGCTCGGGTAGACCATGCAGCTGTAATGACCACTTCATCCGGATGGCGCAGTGGTCCACACATCTGCTAGTAAGCAGTCGGCTTTGAGCTGTGACATGATGCAGGCGGGCTCAGCACACAGGACAGTGCTTTGCAAGCATGTTTGTTTATCCATAAGCTCATTTTGCTCCATCATTGTAATGAGTTGTAGTCAGTAGCTGCCATGCAGTTGTTATCTGTGATGGGTAATGGAGGAGATTCTCAGGCTGCCATCAGGAGGGCCATGTTCGATGTGTCTACAACGACCCCTTGTAAGGGCGCCCAATCCTGAATTTCCCCAGTGACCCACAGTGACCTTTCTCCCATTAACTTATGTAGAGGTTACAGGCCATGATATCCTGTTTGATTAAAACCTGACACAACCTCGAACTAGTACAAGTTCTGTTGGAGACCCAGCATCATGGCAAAGTCGCTGTCCTCGCAGTCGCACAGTCAGAAGTTGTATCAGTCTCTGTACATCGCAGCACCAGGTTCACCCAGCTGCTGTGATTTTCAGGATCAGAAATAGGGATTCCCGATGATTGTGCCGAACCTTGTCCTCTAGTGGATGTTGAGTCACAGACCTGCAAGCAAGCATTACCCAAACAGCACAAGAAGAGAAGACGATCAACCAATCAGCTGAACAAGCTCGATGGAGTAGGGATATCACGTTGGAGGAAGACACAATCGCAGCATCTTCAACTGCAGTGACTTCCAATAGCCTCATTCAACAGCAGTCACCATACGAGTTGGAACACTTGCCCCTCCTTGCGGTCTTGAAAACGAGACACATCGAACTGACCCCCAGAATATGAATGCGGCCAGTCACCACTGATCTCCCAGTTCTGCCTTGGCGATTGGACAGGTGACATGGAGGCGGATGATGCACAGCACACGCTGAGCTCCTCTGACATCCATGACCAGCGTTGAGTCTGGATGACACTCCTCCTCTGGATACCACACAGTAATGCAGATGCATAGTGCCCAACCATGTATTGCCTCACCACCTGAGATATCTCAACCCTACTGCATGCAAACAATCAGTCTTAATAATATTCACTCAACTGTTGCTCAACTGATAAGAGAGGCAGACGTAAACATTTCCCCTGTCCAGGTGATCCATCCAAACCTGCTGTGAGAACTGTATGGCTACAACACCTGCAGCTTAGCATCTGGCGGCAGAGTATGCAGAACGGCCTTCCTTCTCCATGACAGCATAGAAATGACCTACATGATGTACTTGCCAAATGCGAGAGGCGTAGCACTCATGGTTGGCTCAATCCACTTCGTTAATATGTATGCACCGTCCACTACATCATATCACAGTGATAGGCATGTCTTCTATTCAAAGGAGGTGGTACCACTTTCGCAGTGAAACATGGACCATTATGTAGTAGGCAGCGATTTCAATAGTGTCCTGCAGCCCAGAGACCAGATAGCACATCATGTCCCATGCCTTGTACGGCAAGCTCTGGCGCAAGACCTGGGGTTCCACGACACAGGGCCCTTACAACATGGAACCAGCATGGATATACACTGATCAGCCAGAACATTATGACCACCGACCTACTATCGATATAAATCCGACCAGACGATAGCAGCGTCACCTGGTGAGGAATGACTTTTAGTCAAAAACATATATATATATATATATATATATATATATATATATATATATATATGGTGAATATAGTAACAGTGAGTGTGCTGTCTGTATGTAGAATAGGGAAAACGCACAATCTATCTGAGTTTGAATAAGGAGAGATTGTGATGGCCTCTAGGCTCAGCACGACCATTTCAGAAACTACACAACTTGTCGGGCGTTCGAGGAGTGCGTGGTAAGCGTCTTCAACACGTGGTGAAACAAATGTGAAACTACGTCCAGACATCGTGGGGTTGGGCGACCACCCATCATTACAGATTTCAAACGACTTAGACTGGGTAGACTTGTAGAAATGACAGGCAGCGAACTGAGGTGGAACTAACATCAGACTTTAATGCTAGGCAGAGTACAAGTGTGTCTGAACACACACTTCACTTAACACTCCTAACAATCGGTCTCCGCCGCTGCTGTGCCAATATTAACACCACGACATTGGCATCTACGACTGAAACAGGCACGTGACCATTGGCACTGGACGTCTCACAGTGGCAGAGCGTTTCATGGTCTGATGAATCCCGGCACTTCGTCATCATGCCGATGGAAGGGCGCAAATCCGTAGTCTTCCAGGGGAACAACTCCTTTACATCTGTACTGCAGGACGGAGACAAGCAATTGGCAACTCCATTACACTCTTTGGAACATTCACATGGGCATCCATGGGTCCATTGGAGCTCGTGCAAGGCACCATGACAGCCAAGGAGTATCGTAGCGTGGTTGCAGACTATGTAGACCCCTTCAAGATGACGGTAGTGGTGGTAGTGGCATTTTTCAACAAGATAATGCGCCATATCACAAGGCAGGAGTGTGATGGAGTGGGTCGAGGAACACAGTGGCGAGTTCTTATTGATGTTCTGGCCCCCTACTCACCATATGTGAACCTCATCGAACACATCTGCGATGTGATTGAATGTGGCTTCAGAGACTATCGCCCATCTCCCATAATTTACGGGAATCAAGTGACTTGTGTGTGCAGACTTGGTGCCAACTCGCTCCAGCGACCTACCAAGGCCTCACTGCTTCCATGCCACTATGCGTCGCCCCTTTTATCTGAGCCAAAGGTGGACACACCGGCTAATAGGCAGGTGGTCGTAACATTCTGGCTGAACAGTGTACGCACCCTACCAGCCGGTTTGCCTGTCGACTGAATCGGCTATATGAATCGTGCAGCCTCTGCACAAAGACTAGTGATGCTGGAATGCAGCCGACGGTCTTCACAGATGATGTCGTGTGTATCTTTACCCATCAACTCACCCAACACAGCAAGAGTCCCATGGACGCTAAACATCAACCTCCTCCTTGAGGAAGCATGTTGGCGAGCAGCAGCTGATACGTGGCGCTGTTGTCTCAGGCGCCTCCCAAGTAACCTTCCATATTACAGTGATGGCTAGGATGTGTCAAACCTGCACTCTGAAAGATCCTGGTGGCACACGGATGTGATAGATCGAGCTGTAAAGCGTTACGCTTACTCGCAACGCAACCGCCGTCATCCGAATATCAATCGGCTGTGCAACGCATCTTAGACCATCTACCCCGCATTACGGTGGAGGGACTAGAAGGAGTCCGCGTCCGTTCGAGAGATCAAGGAGACATCCCCAACGACATGGCGTCAGTCTATCATATTGTGTGCGAGAAGTGCCAACGCAAGCGTTAGCTGATCACCGCGGTCTAGGCGGAGGGGGGAGGGGGGAAGTGGGGGGGGGGGCAGACCTGACGGACGTAGCATACACGTACATGCGGTATTATGGGACTTTTCACACGAAAGATCTGCGGGACGTTCATGATTACGAAGAGGTGCAACACGATTTGCCCGCCCCTAGAGACTTGGCACCCGTTGGTACCCTGCTGTTGCCCGTCACATTAGAGGAGTTGACACTGACTTTAGTAAGAGGGGCAACAAACCAGACGCCATGACCGGACGGCTTACCTCTGAAATTTTACCGCGCTTTTTACGACCTTATGTGCGACAAGTGGCTCCAGATGTTTCAAGAACTGATATGCCCTGATTCCACTCTCCCCACGGAATTCATGAACGGCATCCTGATCCCGGTGCCGAAACCGAGTAGTAGGGGCAGGACTTTCGCCCATTCAAGCTCCGCAAGATATTAGCCCTCATCCTCCGCATGCGTCTCCACGCAACAATCCATACCCATCAGACGTGCTTCGGTGGTGTTAACAACACTCATGCGGTGTCAGGAACATATTGCGACGTAATAGAATTGACGGCGGCCTACAAATGCAGTGCGCCCTTGTCGCCATCAATTTTGACGACATGCTCGACCATCACGGATTTCTATGCGCGTTTTTGGAACGGATGGAGCTCTGTCCTGTGCCAGCAGGGGTGCTACTTCGAATGATCCAAGGGACGCGCTATCGCGTGTTGGTGAACGGTTACTCGTCTGGTCACATTTTTATTGGATGTCAGTTGTCGGGTTTATTATATGCAGCAACACTCGAACCAGCCTTGCAGCAATTACAAGGCATCTGCACACGGGATGCGACTTTTTATTGCGGTGCATTCTCTGATGAAGTAGTGTTCCTGGCCACATCAGGGGATCAAACACACACGGCGCTTCAGTGACTGCGGGGCTGTCACTGGGAGCGTCACAACGTGAAGAAGACAAAGAATATTAATGTCAGAGGGGGGACTCCCCTAAACAACTGCAGTGCCCTTTGACAAGGTGCATGCCCTTGAATGTTTGGGAGTGCTGTTCTCTAGCAATATTCGCCGCAAGGTGACAGCTACGTACGCGCCGTCGACACAGTATCTCCGAGGTAGCGATGAAGTGGGGATTTTCCTGTACGGCCATTTCACGAGTGTACCGTGAATATCAGTAATCCTGTAAAACATCAAATCTCCGAAATCGCTACGGAAGGAAAAAGATCCTGCAAGAACGGGACCAACGACGACTGAGGAGAATCGTGCAATGTGACAGAAGCGCAACCAGGAAATTGCTGCAGATTTAATTGCTGGGCCATCAACATGTGTCAGCGTGCGAATCGCTCAACGGAACATCATCGATCTGATGGCCCACTCGTGTACCCTTGATGACTGCCCGACACAACGCTTTAGGCCTCACCTGGGCCTGCCACCACCGACATTGGACTATTGATCACTGGAAACATGTTGCCTGGTTGGATGAGTCTCGTATCAAACTGTATCGAGCGGATGGACGTGTACGGGTATGGAGAAAACCTCATGAATCCATGGACGCTGCATGTCAGTAGGGGATTGTTCAAACTGGTGGAGCCTTTGTAATGGTGTGGGGCGTGTGCAATTGGAGTGATATGCGACCCATGACACGTCTAGATACCACTCTGAAAAGTGACACATACGTAAGCATCCTGTCTGATCACCTGCATCCATTCATGTTCATTGTGCATCCCGAAAGACTTGGGCAATTCCAGCAGGACAATGCAACAGCCCGCACGTCTAGAATTCTATAGAGTGGCCCAGAAACACTCTTCTGAGTTTAAGCACTTCCGCTGGCCACCAAACTCCCCAGACATGAACATTATTAAGCATATCTGGGATGCCTTGCAACACGCTGTTTAGAAGACATGTCCACCTCTTCGTACTCTTACAGATTTATGGACAGCCCTGCAGAATTCATGGTGTCATTTCGCTCCAGCACTATTTGACATTTGTTGAATCCATGCCACGTAGTGTGCTGCGACACTTCTGCGTGCTCTCGAAGACCATACATGATATTAGGCGGGTGTACCAGCTTCTTTGGCTCTTCAGTGTATAACCCGTTTCGTGGACGTGGCGATGGGATGGCGAGGCCTTGGGTTCGACTCCTGCCCTCCTCGCCGACCTGGTCCCACAGTGGTTCCCTACATTAAAGTAAAAAACAAAAAGGAAAAAAAAGTAAGCAAGAGACCCGAGTTTGAATTAGTGAATGTCACTGATTGTTTTGCGTCGGTCGTATTATTGCTGGTGAAAAGAAGCTTGGTGTACACCCCGTGGTGAAGTTAAACATAATTATCTGGTAGCCGCTTCGCAGTGAAGACAGAGGGAACGACTGTCGTGTTAAATGAGGTGTAAGGCTCGTAGCTGCGCAGCGGGGCTCTCTGGGGACTCGCGGGCAGATGGACGCTGGCGTGGGCCCGTGGCAGCGGCCGTAACCGCCGTCGTGGCGCTCCCAGTCCAGAGAAAGACGACACGACGCTACGCGAGGCCAGGAGGCTGCGCCTGCCGCGTCCGCAACCGGCGGCACAAATTTGCGAGGCGGGGCTGTGCTGGGAGGCCAGTTCGCCGCGGCTAACGCCCGACAGCGGCCATCTGTGCCGGAGCGCCCAATCCCGGCCTGGCTGACCGTCGCCCGGCTGGCGGCTCTAATCGTAAAGCGTGTCCAGGCTCTTGCGGGATTAGCGCGGCAGCGGCGGCTACTACTGCTGAAAACAAGGACGGTAACTGCCGCAGCGGCGACAGTGTAAGACCAGCGTGTTCCTGCACGTGGGCGAGACACTAATGCACGGCACCCACACCGAGACTCTCCGCAGGATTTTACGGTGCTACATTAAGAGAAAATTGGAAACGGAATTATAGTCCAGCTACCTGATTCCGCCTTAACAGTTGCCGAATCATTCAACGAAAGTTACGCTCACGAGGAGAACACGGCAAGTGCAATCACTCGATTTCCCAGAAACGTAAAGTGGAAGAGGGGTCTGAATAAGCGAACACATGCCTCGGCTTATACATAGATACTCGACCGTTTCTGAAAAAACGACTGTCAAAGTTTTCGAGATATTTTCAGGTGCTTTATGTGCGTTTAACTGCTCGGTGTCCTCAGACGAAATGGTGACACAGTAATCAGCGTCACTGCTTTTTAACTGTGCGCTTATGTTCGAAACCCGATTATTACTTTTATTTTTGCTTGTCATTTATATACCCATGATTGTGGAAGACTACTACACGAACGTTTTCCAGCGTATATTGATTTAACGGTTTCCTTATTTATCTCCTAATTAAACGACAGATGAATGAATTAAAAAATGAGAAAATTATTTGAAATTGTTCTCGGTGAAATACCTGTAGTGAATCTTGATACACAAGTTTCTGTCCCGTACGAAGAAATGTCACTGTGGCATACCTGCATTCGCGTGATGCTCGTGGTCTTCAGAATATCTGTGTTTCGAAAATGTGTACGATCGGTATCATCCAAGAGATGCACCAAATCTTCCCGAACAATAAACGCATAAACAAAATATAAGAATTAATATAAGAATCGATATGAAAATGAAATATCAGAATATGAGAATTTAAAAAGATTGTAACCCCTCAACAGCCTATATACATATACATTGCATAACCAAATAAACTAGTACACCTGCTTAATATCATGTAAGGCTCCCGCGAGCACGCATAAATGCCACAACACGGCGTGGCATGGACTCAGCTGATGTCTGTAGTAGTGCTGGAGGGAATTGACACAATGAATCCTGCGCGGCTATCCATGAATCCTTAAGAGTACGAGGTGGTGGAGATCTTTTCTAAACAGCACGTTGCAAGACATCCCAAATATGCTCAATAATGTTCATGTCTGGATAGTTTGGTGGCCAGCTGAAATGTTTAAACTCAGGAGAGCGTTCCTGGAGCCACTCTGTAGCAGTTCTGGACGTGTGGAGTCTCGCATAGTCCTGCTGTAGTGCCCAAGTCCGTCGTAATGCACAATGGACATGAACGGATGCAGGTGACCGGACAGGATGCTTGTGTACGTGTCACTTGTCAGGGACGTATCTTGACATATCAGGCGTCCCATGTCACTCCAACTGCACATGCTTCGCACCAATGCAGAGCATGCACCAGCTTGAACATTTCCCTGCTGACATCAAGGGTCCATGGAGTCATGAGGTTGTCTCCATACCTGTACACGTCCATCCGCTATGTACAATTTGAAACGAGACTTGCCCGACCAGGCAACATGTTTCCAGTTGTCAACAGTCCAATGTCGGTGTTTAATGGCCCAGGCGAGGCGTAAAGCTCCAGTCATCAAGAGCACACGAGTGGGCCTTCGGCTCCGAAAGCCCATATCGATGATGTTTCGTTGAATGGTGCGCAAGCTGTCACTTGTTGATGGTCCAGCATTGTTATCTGCAGCAGTTTGCGGAAGGGTTGCACTTCTGTCACATTGAACGATTCTCTTCAGTCATCGTTCTTGCAGGATCTTTTTCCGGCCGCAGCGATTTCGGAGATTTGATGTTTACCCGGATTCCTGATATTCACGGTACACTCGTGAAATGGTAGTACCGGAAAATCTCCATCGCTACTTCGGAGATGCTGTGTCCCATTTCTCGGGCGCCGACTGTAACACCATGTTCAAACTCACTCAAATCTTGATAACCTGCCACTGTAGCAGCAGTAGCCGATCTACCAACTGCACCAGACACTTGTTGTCTTACATAGGCGTTGCCGATCGCAGCGCTATATTCTGCCTGTTCACATATTACTGTATGTTAATACGCGTGCCTATATCAGTTCCATTGACACTTCAATATACATTCTTTAATAAATATGTGACTCTCATTGCGAAATCCAGTTGTAATTTTATAGTTAATGTAATGCCCGTCTATTCCATAATTTGATAAGAAACATGAGCGTAGTAACCATATACGGACATGGGTAGATAAATGAAAATAATGAAAATAAATAAATAAAAAATAATCGGTTTTCCAACACGGAGGGTGGTGTGGGGGTTGGGAGTAATTAATGAAACAAGACGCTAGTCACTGAGCCACCATTTCACCAGAGGATATCACTTGAGGATATACATAAAGCATCTCGAAAATTTTTATTGTCGTCTTTCCAGAATCGGTGGAGAATCTACACATAAGCAGCGATACCTATCCGCGTAGTTTTACTCTCTCGCGCTGAGTGATGTTCCAGGTTCAAAATGGCTCTGAGCACTATGAGACTGAACTTCTAAGGTCATCAATCCCCTAGAACTTAGAACTAATTAAACCTAACTAACCTAAGGACATCACACACATCCATGCCCGAGGCAGGATTAGAACCTGCGACCGTAGCGGTCGCGCGGTTCCAGACTGTAGCGCCTAGAACCGCTCTGCCACCCGGGCCGGCGATGTTCCAGGGAAATCGGGTAATGGCCTGCTGTGTTCTCCTCGTCAGTACTGGAGAAATGTCCAGACCACCCAGTACTAAAAGGCGTCTTCATCCCCTAAGCACACTGTAGCTTTGATAAGTTGGTAGGATTCTTAGATAAATTCTACATCTGGGACCTTCCACACCTTTCAATCAACGCTTCCTGCCTGTAACAATGAGTGAATTCCCCACTTTCACGTACTGTCTTTTTTAATCGACGTGTGTCTTCTGCACATGTGATAACGTAACCACGTTAATCACTGACAGATTGGAAAATTCAGTGACATGGCATCCACTAGAACATTGTGGAAATGAATATGACATAAATAAAGAGCCTGAAAACAAAAATGAGAACATTTCAGTGAGTGATCATAATACAGGTAAGAGTAGGAGGTAGATAATGATGAAAATGTGGCAGCTATGTTTCAAAGAAGCCGTAAAGGAAAGGATGGCTCTCTGTGGAATAAACCTGCACCACCAAGAAACACTTGCACTCGCTTATCAAATCTGCTTTCAGATCCATTACTGGCAGGAAGAGCCAAGACAGAAAAAAGCTAGATTGTCTACTGGCTGTATCCCCAGAAAAAATACCAGCAAACCAAAACTTGCTGTAGATTAACATGGAAGGAACATTAACGTTCATTTCGCAAAAAATGTGTCGACAATGATTTTGAACTGATATAAACGACAGACTCTCCAGAATACACTGTGTTTGTAAGATTTAATTTTTCTCAACAAGAGAAGTGAGTGTTTACATCTTAAAAGTCATTGAATACATATTTAAAATACTCTGGTGCTGAGATTTATACACGTGGTTTCCAATATCCAGAATGTTCCACGAGATAATTTTTTTCTAATTACGGTAAAAATACCCTACGCATGTAGTAACGTCATAAAAACACATGCGTGTGCGTATGGGTTGATCTACAGAGTTCATAGTGGGACGTCTAAAAATACTTTTGAACACGTTTTCCAAAAACTACCTTGAAGCAGAATCTATGGAAATATTTTAGGTTTTGTAGTTAAAGCAGGCCTGACGTTATCGCCAGTTTCAGTATACAGACAGCGATTAGTGATCATGATGTCATCATAGCGACGATGGTTATTAGAGTTAACAAATCAATCAAGAAAGCTAGGAAAGTATTTATACTAGAAAAAGCAGATAAGCAGTTGTTTTCATACAATTTCGACACTGTGTGGTCGTCACTTAGTTCGAATACTAAGGACCCAGAGGAATTATTGGCAAAATTTAAACTAACTGTTAATCGCGCTGTGGAGATGTAAGTGCCAAGTAAGGGTTTTAAAGATGAAAATGACCTTCTGTAATTTAATAATTAAAATCGGAAAATGCCGAGGAAACTGAGATCGTTGCACTCTCGGTTCAAAAAAGAACGCCAAATGTCCACAGCCAAAAATTGGTAGAAATTCGTGAGTCCGTGATAAGATCAAAGCACGAAGCATGTAACAATTTCCACCATTATTCTTTAACTAAAACTAAATTCCTCCCGAACAGGCCATGAAGGCCCAAAGGTACCGACCGGCCGCCGTGTCATCCTCAACCCACAGGCGCCATCAGATACGGATATGGAGGGGCATGCGGTCAGCACACCCCTCTACCGGCCGTATGTCAGTTTCCGACACCAGAGCCGATACTTCTCAATCAAGTAGCAAGTAGCTTCTCAGTTTGCCTCACAAGTGCTAAGTGCAACCCGCTTGCCAACAGCGCTCACCAGATCGGATGGTCACCCATCCAAGTGCTAGCCCAGCCCGACAAACGCTTTACTTCGGTTGTCTGACGGGAACCGGTGTTACCGCTGTGGCAAGGCCGTTGGCACGGTCATTCGTTAGCGAAAGATTTTGTTGAGAATCCGAGAAAATTCTCGTCGTACTGAAAATCACTAAGCAAACGGAAAGCTGAAGTTTTAAATTTCGTCTTTAAGAAATCATTTATGCAACAAAGTAGTACAAACATGCTGTCGTCTGGCTGCCGCACAAACTCCCCTATGGAGGACATAGTAACAAGTATCCGTGGCATAGAGAAGCAACTGAAAGGGCAACATGGAATCCCAATTCAGTTTTACAGAGAGTACTTTGTGGCACTGGCCCCTTACTCACCTTGTATTTATTGCAAGTCTCTCACCCAGGAAAAAGTCCCAAGCGACTGGAAATAAATGTAGGTGACACTTTTATATAAGAAAGGTAAAAGAACTGGCCCGCTTAATTACAGGCAACATTCTTAACATCTGTATGCTGCAGAATTCTTTACCTCATTCTGAGCTCAAGTACAGTAAATTTCCTTTACGCAGAAAAGCTTCCGTCCACAAAACAGTACGTTCAGAAAGAATCGCTCGTGCGAAATTGACCTTGCTCTTTTATCACATGATATCCTAAAAACCATGGATAGAGAGCATCAGGTAGATTCCATATTCCTAGAATTACCTTAAAGTGTCTGATATGGTGCCTCACTGCAGACTGTTGACGAAGATGTGACCATAGGGAATAGGTTCCTAAATATGTGAGTGGCTCGAACATTTTTTAAGTAATAGAACTCAGCATTTTTCCTCGACGGTGAGTGCTCATCAGAGACAAGGGTATCGTCTAGAGTGCACCAGGGATGTGTGATGGGACCTCTCTTATTCTCTATGTACATAAATGATTCAGCAGACATGGTGAAAAGTAATTTATGGTTGTACGCTGATGGCGCTGTGGTGTATGGAAAGATGTCGTCCTTGAGTGACTGTATTTGGTATGGTGAATGGTAGCTTCTCTAAATGTGGAGAAAAGGAAGTTATTGTTGATGAGTAGGACAAGCAACCCTATATCGTTCGTGTACTGTTCGTACTGTGCTACTTGACACAGTCACATTGACTAAGCGTCCAGCGTTGTAAAGCGACGTGAAATGCAATGAGCACGTCAGGTTGACATTTAGAAAGGAGAATGTTTGAGCTCATCTATAAAGGAGATGGCGTATAGAACGCTAGGGTGACTCATACTTGAGTACTGCTCGAGTGTTTGGTATCCCCAACAGGTTGTATTAAAGAAAGATATCGAAGCAGTTCAGAGACGTGCTGCTAGATTTGTTACCGGTATGTTCGATCAGCACGCAAGTGTTACGGTTATAAATCTTGAACTCAAATGGGAATACCTGGAGGGCAGACGACACTCTCTTCGAGAGGCACTATTGTGGAAATTTAGAGAACAGGCATTTGAGGCCGATTGTAGATCGACTCTGCTACCGTCAAGGTAGATTTTGCGTAAGGACTACGAAGATAAGATGAGAGAAATTAGAACTCGTACAGGGATTTATGGACAATCGTTTTTCCCTCGCTCTATTTGCGAGTGGAACAGGAAAGAAAATTACTAGTAGTATTATGTAATACCCTCTGCCATGCACTGGAAGGCGGCTTGCGGAATATATTTGTAGACGTAGAAGAAATAATTCTGTTATATTTGCCGATTACATTGTTATTCTGTCAAAGATGACAAAGGAATTGGAAGATAGGTTAAACGGGATTTTCTCTGCCTCGTGATGACTGGGTGTTGTGTGCTGTCCTTAGGTTAGCTAGGTTTAAGTAGTTCTAAGTTCTAGGGGACTGATGACCATGGATGGTAAGTCCCATAGTGCTCAGAGCCATTTGAACCATTTTGAACCATAGGTTAAACGAAATGGAGAGTATCTTCAAAGACATTAAAAGGTGGACAATAACAGAAGCAAATCTAGAGTTGTGAAATGTAATGAAATTATATCAAGCTATGTTGAGGGAAATACACAGCCTCACAATAATAGGGAGGCACCCAAAGAAAGAGGAGGAAACGGAATTAAACGTCGCGTGTTGAGTGGATATGTGATGCTACTGCACTGGTTACAAAACCGAGTTAAATTTATAAAGAAAAACAAGTGTCACAACTCAGACGTCGTATTTTTGTTTATTTGTGCTTACATAATGCATGGTCATCGCTATGTATCAGGTTTCCCACTACATTCAGTTTCACTGCCAAGGCTCTATTCTAGTAAATTACGCTTCCACGTCATTACAAAATGGGTTCACACTAATCCAGTATTAAAACTGCTCTAAATGTCTATACATTCAATGTACTGACTGACAGCATCCTCCTACGCTACGAAGTTTATCTCTCAATTGTCTCGTAAATACGTAATCATATAATTACAAGAAATGGCACAATGATACTACGCCTTCGTTGAGCGGTGTCAAAATAATTCTGAACGTGTAAAATGCCTCTTAATAGTATGGTAACTGTAATAAAACATTTGTGGTACTTTCCTAGGAAAAGAAATTATTACCACTTGTATCTCTGTATGCATAGCAGTTACATCAATTCAGTTTGCAAATAAAAACAGAAAAACACGCAAAAACACTGAAAATACGTGTCATACTTAACTGCGTGCAGTGTAAACAAACAGCATTATGCCAAATTCAAGTTAAAATCCAAGCTTGATGTTCAATACGTGCAGAGTAGCTATACTCACTCTAGAGACAGTTCTACTCTAAGCTTGTAAACGAAAATATCTTTTGTGGATCACGTGTCTGACACTGTGACTATTGTCGTAACCCGACGTGGGTCTATACATACTTACTTCGAAACTCACACTCAGATCAGAGGTGATGCGGAATTTTTGTTCATCCATTTCGTGGTGCACGAGCAGTTGCATACAGAAGAGAAACGGCGTCGGGATTAAGCTAAGGTTTTTCAGGTCTCTGTGATTGGACATAGTAGAGAATAACTTGGATTTTAGGTCAAGGAAGTAGATATTTTGATGCTAGTGGAATGAGACTCTGGGTTTGGTTACAGGTCTACTTTTATTGCTTCTTCACGTGTTTTGAATAACATGCAGTAGAGCACAGACTCTCGTTTGTAATCGCTGTTAAGTGTAAACCATCGATGACGTTTACTAGATTCTCCAACAAAAAAAAAAAAAAAATGGTCACCATGGCCTATAACTTTGTCAATGTTCAGGTATGCACAGTAACATATGATACTGCAGAGTACGGACCGTGGAAATGCCAGAATCGGTAGCTCTGAT
The DNA here is from genome assembly GCF_023898315.1 of Schistocerca nitens. Lineage (NCBI taxonomy): Eukaryota > Metazoa > Arthropoda > Insecta > Orthoptera > Acrididae > Schistocerca > Schistocerca nitens. The sequence continues at coordinate 312,266,992 of NC_064621.1, read as the reverse complement.
CATACCCTCAGGTTAAAGTACTCGCCACAATGAGACATACAGTCGTATTTACATGCCGACACAAGGGCGATGGGAGTCAGTAACCCCAGTCTAGAGGTACCTACAGGTAAGCTTCCCAAGTCCTTCATGGTGTACAAGCTCAGCTCAAGATAATGCTCTCACTTGAGAACTACTGCAGGCTGAAACTCTTCTGATCGTTGTACTCTTGCGCTGACGAACTCTGCCTTGCTTGGTGTCTGAGGGCCTCTATATGCAGCATTTGGCTCTGTTTGCTTGCAGCTGGGACGTGACTACGTCGCTTTTACTTCCAATTCCTAATCAGTAGTGTGAAATTTCTCAATGTGTATGACCTCTTGGTGGACTGACGACTGCGGTCTGCATTGTATGTCTCCACCTCAGTTAGAAGGATTACAGCTAATATTTACCCTTAGATGATTTTTCTGTTTTTCTTTTTTTGTTTTTTGTTTTTTTTCTGGCAACGTTTCACGATTCTGTTATTACACTGTTGTGACAACACAGGAACATCAAATTCGACTGAAGATAGTACTATAATTGCCTCAATGCCAAATTCGACTGGAGACAGTAGCTGCAATTGCCTCACTGTCTATTAGATGCTGTTGAAGAGTCGGTTTTCGTCAACACGATTAATTCGTTCAAAATCTAAAGAGCATGAGCTAATTTTTCGCAGTGGCTCATTCAAAAGCATGATGTGAAGAGGCACAAGTGTCATAGCGACCTCCAAAAGTCTGTCCCCGCCTCCTTCAGGTAGATCATTTTCATTAATAGCAAAATAGCATTAACAGCATTTTATGGTGTAACTGTATAAACAGGTTGCAGCGATGGGAAAATCTGCTGCTGAAAGGCACTGTCCCACGAGATAAGCTAAAGGAAAAGTCTTAGGAAATACCGTGAGCCAAGAGCTCCGCTGTCTAATTCTCAGTTATATTGAATCGTTTCCAACTAAGCTCAGACTTTATCATTTCCGGCAGATAAAGAACTTATATGCTGGCCTGGATGGGAAAAAATTATTCGAAGTCCTTTTGCTTGTATCCGGCGTCAAGTCGGAACTATGAGTTTTATCTCCATTATTTTAATGTAAACTTTAAAGTGTGGCTCGGTCTGACTCAAGTTGATACCTGCACGAATGGTGAAGGAGGTCTTTGCCAAAAAGCCAGTCAGTGTGAGAAAGGCAGCTGAAGGAGAAACACATATTCACAAATGGAGTGTAAAAAAGTTTTAGAGGAACTATAAGTAAATAAGCGAAATATATTTAGAACGTCGTTCTCACTTTTAACTTAACTTAGACTCTTCCGCTACCGAATACTGCCGTTCAAGGCATGTTCTGTTGATTCAGTTATGGGTCCACTGCTTCAGTATCAACAGCTGAAAGAGCAAAACGTCAGAGTTGTTTTGCATCACAAAGGGGAAACAAAGTTATGGTTCAATGAAATTCGTGACATGTTAAAGCGTATAAATGAGTCGTTGCCTTCTGTTGTAAAAACCCTGTGCCTCTATTATGTTGTAACAACTGAGAACATCCGGTTTTGTATTTTACAATGAATAATTCCAGGTAAGGTGATAATAATTTAATTAGCAATGTTTCTTCTGTTCCACATGATTGTTTCGTCTATAGCGCCATTTTTGAGTAAACCTGTAGAAGTTACAACTGGTGAGTCTACTTACGATTACGAAAGTTGTTCATAAAGGTCAGTTTACATATATACTTACATTCGAAGAGACGCCCATGCGGTATGAGTGAGTAAACTGTCGACTGTCTATTTTTGCTAGATTGTTATAATCACGTAAATTCTGTTTGTAAAATATATTTTCGTGAAATACTTTTGACAGCTAGTTTGATAGTTTGTTCTCGTTGATGGTTTACGATTACAGTGTTTGATAGTCAGTGATAGTTGTTTGATTGTTGGATCTTCATAATTTGTTATGATTTGTATCTAAGAAAGAACAGATACCATCTTAGTATATATACAATTGTCCTTAACCGAATGCGACAAAAACTTGACGCTGCATTTTCAGAAGACATTTTCGGCTTCTTCAAACAGGAAACAAGGGCTAGAGAAAGAATTTTAACTTATAGATTATTTATAGCGAAAGGGGTGAAAATAAATTAACAGCACAAACAGCTTCTGTAGATAAACAGAAATCGTTTCATAATGTAATGTGGAATAAAATGCTGATGGAAATAGGAAGAGCCTGCAAAAACCGACAACTGGTATGGGAACTTTATAAAAGCGAGATGGCTGCTATTGGTGGACAAACGACACAAGAAGAGGCACAGATTCGTAAGGAGTCCGGAAAGGATGTGCACTATTGCCAATTACTTTAATCTATACAAGGTGAAGGCTCTTTAAAAATCAAATAGTAGACAAAGATAGATACAATAAGAAATGGCAAAACAATGGACCACTGATATATGCTGATGAAATAACTGTTTTAGCTAAGTTGGCCGACGTATTTTTTTAAGAATCATGATTACTAGAGGTGACAGTTAGAAGCGTAAATGCCGATATAAACAAGCCTGCACTATAAAGAAGAAGATATTAGCCTCAAAATACAGACTGAAGGACGTTTTGAATTTTATCTACTGCAATGATGAAGTATCTACTTTGTCTGATTGTCTGAATAAGACGGTTATGTATTCCTTCTCTGAGAGTGTTATTCATTTATTGTTAAGACAACGTAAGTTCTTTTGAATTTTTGTTTTGGAAAAAAGTCATTGAAACCTAGTTAAGAAGTTAATCACGCCAATGTGTTTTTCTCGTATCTTTCTTTTCCCTAACATTTACCCATGTAGTAATGGGTCCGCTTTTTCAAGATCTTGCACATTTCATTTTATTTTCTGTCTCTATTGCCAGATGCCGTTCCTGACTACACAGTCAACAAGCTCACCCAAGAGAGGCTAGTAGTGTCCTCCATATTTCTGTGAACTGTGTAAACTTTGTTCCGTGTGTTACCTATGTCAACTGTTTGTGTATGGAATTCTCTCAAGAACTTGGGAACTGCCCAGTATTTGCCTAAACAAGCATGAAGGGAAACCGCCTAAAAACCACATTCAAGCTGACCAGTGCACCAGCGCATGGACACTAATCCGCTGCATGGATCCGACGTGGTTCAGGCCCACTTACCTGTCTCGCAAGGCAGCGCGCCGCGATTTACACCATGCGAGCTTGTCATTGTGTTGCTATATATAAGCATGTGGGTATACTTAAAAGAAAAGGGGTGGATTTTGTTCTCGATTTCGCTCTCCTGTAAAGCATATAAGAAACAGACTTCCGGCATTTCCGCATTCATGTACTCAATTATCGGTCTGATGCCTTCGAAACATCTTCAGTTTCAAATATCAGGAATAGAAAATCTCCGTGCTGCATGTAGTATCTGCAAGGCTTGACGGCGCTGGGGACTGTGTGGCACTGTGGTGCCATCTGGTGACTACTGCTAGCAATATTAAAGAGAGAAACGGCCGCGCGGAGCGCTGCTGTCGCCGTCCAGCAGTAAATAGCTCTCGCAAACAACATTTGCACGGTATCAATCGCCTATGATGCTTGTGTCTTAACCACTCCCTTATTTCCTAGTTTTTTTGATAACGAATCCAATCACTGAATATGAAGCATAGCTGAAGACGCTACATTAACTAAGACTAACATGTCAGACTATACTATTTATTTTCTTGTTTGAGCAGAACGGAAATGCGGCTTCCTAGATATTACACAGTGGAGTTTTGCTCAAACTTTCATAGCTAAAAGAAGAATAGGAAATAGACAAACGAAATAGCACATTGATCAGCGTGAGGTCTAGTCGTGCAAACACAAAAATTTAATTACTTAGTAGTATTATGGGTGATTAAGAAAAATTAGTTATTTGTGGTAAAATTACACAATGGATTATTGTCTGGAGTTTCTTAGACGTAGAAAGACAGAGGAACGGAGAAATAGCGTATTAAATTGATCCGAGTGAGGTCTGGTTTTGTAAAATTGGTTTAATTGCTTGAAAGTAATCAAGGAAATTAAGAAAAAAATAATTAGATATTTAAGGAAAAACTATTGTCAGAATTTTCATACTCAAACGAAGAGTGGGAAATGGAAAATTACGTTTACAGCTAGTAGATTACAATTTCATTTTCATCTATTTTACCGCTAAATCAGTTTTAAATCGCCTCCTATTGCGCACACAGCTACATGTGAAATAAAATGAACATTTGGAATTATTGACTAGACGACACCATCTAGGGCTGTTCGGCCGCATCAGTAATGTCTTCTCTACAGTGACCTTACATTACAGTGCTCACCTTATCATCGAATTTGAAACATTAATTTACACTCCTTTATTTCGGAAACTGTGTATGGCATGGAGCAAATTATATACTGAACAATCGATTTATCAGAATGATTTAACACACATTCTCGCTAACCATCAGCGCTCAGTTTGTTAGCTGAAAGTGTTTCACACCTTTTACTCTACACGTTTCTGAATCGAGAGCGTTTTTGCTCTCAGTCCTATGCATTTTGTAAAATGTCCCCTGATACTCTTTGATTAAACTCACTTTCTCTTTATTAATGCACGGTATATTGTAGCTGTCATTACCTGATAATCCGGTGTTAGATCACTTAAGCATGTCAGTTTTAATAACATATTAAATATTTGAATCAGTTACATGATGTATTCAGCCATCTGTATCTCTGTAATATATTTGCCTTCTCTTGGGTAGGAATGCCCCTTTTGCCATTGGTAGTATGCTTTTTATGTCCTCCTTGTTCCTTCCGTCATTGGTAGCAGAATTCTTTAGCTTCACCTACAGTCTTCTGAACTGTGTGGACGATATTTTTCCGAAAGTCAGATGATATGTCGCCGGACTCATATATTCTACATACCGAAGCGAATAGTCGTTTTGTTGCCACTTCCCATAATGATTTTAGAAACTGCGATGGAATGTTATCTATCCCTTGAGCCTTATTTGATCTTAAACCCTCCAAAGCTCCCTTCAATTCTGATTCTAATACTGGATCCCTTATCTCTTTTAAATCGACTCCTGCTCCTTCTTCTATCACATCAGACAAATCTTCCCCCTCATACAGGCTTTCAATATATTCTTTCCACCTATACGCTCTCTCCTCTGCATTTAACAGTGGAATTCCGGTTGCATTCTTAAAGTTACCACCCGTGCTTTTAATGTCACCGAAGGCTGTTTTGACTTTCCTATATGCTCAGTCTGTCCTTCCGACAATTTTTTTTTTTTTCAATTTCATCAAATTTTTCATGGAGATATTTCGTTTTAGCTTTCCTGCGCTTCCTATTTATTTCATTCATCAGCGACTTGTATTTCTGTATTCCCATCCTCCTTTCATCGATCAATATATGTGTTTCTTCTGTTACCCATGGTTTCTCCACAGTTGTCCATTCCTCTTCACTGCCTACTGAGCTATTCCTTATTGCTATATCTATAGCCTTAGAGAACTTCAAGCGTATGTCGTCATTCCTTAGTACTTCCTATCCCAATTCTTTGCATACTGATTGTTCCTGACTAATGTCTTTAACTTCAGTCTACTCTTCATCACTACTATATTGTGATCTGAGTCTATATACGCTCTTGCGTGCACATACAATCCCGTGTCTGATTTCAGAATCTGTCTGACCTTGGTGTAATTTAATTGAAATCTTCCTGTATCATCTGGCCGTTTCCAGATATACCCCCTTCTCTTGTGATTCTTGAACAGAATATTCGCTATTACTAGCTGAAATTTAGTACAGAACTCAATTAGTCTTTCTCCTCTCTCATTCCTTGTCCCAAGCCCATATTATCCTGTAACCTTTTCTTCTACTCCTTCCCCTACAACTGCATTCCAGTCCCCAACGACTAATAGATTTTCATCTCCCTTTACGCTGTATTACCCTTTCAATATCTTCATATACTTTCTCTACCTCTTCATATTCAGCTTGCGACGTCGGCATGTATACCTGAACTACCGTGGTTGCTGTTGGTTTGCTGTGGATTCTGATAAGAACAACCCCGTCACTGAGCTGCTCACAGTAACACACTTCTGGCCTACCTTCCTATTCGTAACGAATCCTGTTCTCGTTATACCATTTTCTGCTGCTGTTGATATTACCCTGTACTCATATGCCTACTTTCCATTTCACTTCACTGACCCCTACTGTATCCAGATTCAGGCTTTTCCTTTCCCTTCTCAGATTTTCCAGTTTCTCTGCCTTGTTCATGCTTCTGACATTCCGTGCCCCAACTCATAGGACGTTATCCTTTCGTTGATTATTGAATCTTTCTCTCATACTCACCTCTCCTTTGGCAGTTCCCTCCCAAAGATCCGAAGGGGGACTATTCCGGAATCTTTTGCCAATGGAGAGATTATCGTGACACTTTTTTCAATTACAGGCCGCATGTCCTGTGGATGCACGTTACATGTCTTTAATGCAGTGGTTTCCCTTGCCTTCTGCATCTTCATGCCGTTGATCATTGCTGATTCTTCCGCCTTTAGGGGCAGTTTCCCACCGCTAGGACAAGATAGTGCCCTGAACCTTAATCACACTTCCGCCCTCTTTGACAAAGCCGTTGGTAGAATGAGAGTGACTTCTTATGCCGGAAGTCATCGGCCGTCAATGCTGATTATTAATCAAAATTTAAACGGAGGCAGGATTCGAACCCGGGATCGAAAATATTTTGATAATCAATCAAAGACGCTACACCTTTTCTTTTCTTGTTTTTCATTTTGTTCGTTATTGGTCGTTGTGTTTAGTCGCTGCGGACGTCACAAGACATCCTGTTCAAGTTCGGTGGTTGATCCTTCCACACAGTTTTTTTTTTTTTTTTTTTTTTTTTTTTTTTTTTTTTTTTTTTTTTTTACAGAGGCCAACCGGCTCTCTGACCGAACATGCTGAGCTACCGTGCCGGCGACCCCTAATCCACGGGTGTATTTCTGTTAGAACAACCGTCCGCGGGTTCCCACTACCACCTGTTCCTCAGAGCGAGGGTTCAGTAGTCTACCAGCAAACTGTTAAGATATATAGTAACTGGAATAGTAAATAGCGCACTTACATTCATGAATCAAGCCTAGTGTGTGCTGTGAGTATGTCTACGGTACTTCATCAAACCTGAGGTAATTTTATTTCCATAACAAAGCGATTTTCAAGTCATACAATCCTTAATCATGAATATACAGCGTAGGTCTAAAGTCTCTGTAGATTTATCAATATTTGTGTTCCAAATTTGTGGTTTGTGACAAATGAAATAAAAATCACCAAATCTGTGTGCATTAAAATTGTCGTCGTGAAATGGTGCAGTGTGTGTTCCATGGTATCACGAGACAATATGGAAGAGAAACACCGTTCTGAGGCTTGGTACATGAAGTTCAAGCAGACCGGCAGTACGTCGGATCTTCGGTCAGTGAAGAAAGTGTCAGAACTGTGTAACAAGTGTCCTTCCAAATCTACTCAACCTACAGTGCCACAGCGTGAACAATTCTACTTGTAAGGTCCTGATGATGGAACGTGTCGAGCTGGGGTATTGAAAGGGTACCAGCAATGAGTATCCTTAACTACTTTGCTTTTTTAGGTGAGCCTACATTCTGTAACTTGTCATATAATTCAGCTAACCTGGTGGCAACTATGTTAATCTGTTGCAAGTTGTTTTCGTCGAACAAGAGTATCTCTCATCTATTGGAGAACGTAAACCCGATCATGTAAAATGTAATATATGATCCAAACATTAATATGACCTCTGTCGACAGAAAAGCGTTTCTCGGACATTCGAATATTTAATTAAACGCATGGAGGACCACATGTGAGTAGATAGGGATCACCTATATGAGGTCTTTCAATCATCCGTTCTATTTCTAGCAATGAGACATTTTATTTTGCGATATAGGTGTTACCCAATCACCGAAAGTGACGATGATGATTCGAATTCGACGGGATTTTCCTCATTTAAATTCCATAATGCAAATAATATCAGAGATTTATATTACAACAGCCATACATATGACTGTTTTGATATTCCATGGAAGAAACTTAAAGTAATCCGATTTTTAAAAAAAATCAAAACTGTTATGTTATTTGAGATATGTGCGTGAACAACATACAGCAAACTCTCGTGTTTTACATGGTTCCTGCTAGGTAGCAGGAGTGTGCACCACTTCAGTTCTAGTAAAAATGGTGTCGGGACAACAGCAAGCGGTTTGTGTTCCATGTTTAGGGCAGTGCGGGTCAGTAATAACAGTTCAGCGTGACTTTCGTACTACGGATGGTAATGATCCTCCTACAGTACAGAACATTAGACGATGGCATGAACAATTAAGAGAAACAGGTGTTTGTGTAAAGGAAAATCGTAGGGCTATCCCCCAATGTCTGACACAGACGTCGAACCCATCAACCTTAATTTCACTAGGAGAAATCCGTTCGCCATGCAGCTCGACAGCTCAACATGCCCCTGATGTCCGTCAGGCGTGTGTTGCGTCGACGTTTACACATGAAACCACACAAAATTCAGCTACTGCAAGCTCTTAGTGAAGGTGACAACAACGTGTGGAGTTCTCTAATTTGGTTATTGGAAAGATGGAGCAAGACAGTTTTCTTCCACTCTTAGTATTTAATGGCGAGGCAGCATTTCATTTAAATGGAAAGGTGAACCGTCATAATGTTAGAATATGGAGTACGGAACAACGACATGAAGTTGTACAACGTGAGAGGAACTCTCCAAAATTTAATGTGTTTTGTGCAATTTCAGGGGAGAAGGTGTGTCGTCCATTTTTCTTTGGCGAGAACACTGTTGCAGGACTCATATATCTTGATAAGCTTGAGAACTTTCTTTTCCCACAGTTGCAGATTTTTTCGGACTTCATTTACCAACAGGATGGAGTACCGCCACACTGGCATCTGGAAGTGAGGGAATTTTTAAATCAAAGGATTAGTGAACGATGGATCGGTCGCACTGGAGCAAATGATTGAACCTTACATTACTGGCCTACAAGGTCACTGGACCTGATTGTATGTGATTATTTCTTGTGGAAGTTTATTAAAGACTCTGTTTATGTGCCTCCGTTACCAACGACAATGAATGAACTGAGACATCGCATAACAGCAGCTATGAAAGCTGTAACTCAAGATGTGCTCGCTGCTGTGTGGGACCAATTTGAATACCGCACTGACATATGCCGTGCATCTCAAAGGGGGCATATTGAACTCCTATGAAAAGGTATGAAAAAAACTTTTTGGTTTCTCATTCATCAGAAAACAAAATTCATTTCATATGTTTGTTAGGTTCATAAATATAGACGTGCCAAATCGGATGATTCTTCTTGATGCATCCTGTATTATTAATTTAACGTGGAAAATAATATTTGGCAAAAACTGCTGTTTGGCAGGTGGTTTTGACGTAGGAGAAATGGTATGTATGAAAGTATGTGTATATGAGATGAAGTTGCAGTAAATCAATACTTTTCTTCCACCACATTTTCTTATCGTGTTTAATTCCCCTATACATTTAATAGTCACAATGCATGAATAATTTCCTTTGGTAAACTAGAACATGGTTTCAGCTGCGATTTATACCTGTGGAATGGATTGTCAAAGTATGAGAATGCATGCGGGATGAACCTGTAATAAATCAATATTAGTAGGGCTCCGAGCCTCACTCTGTATAAACAGAAACCTCATAGGATCGCTTTGTTAGCCGTCTGTCTGTCTGGAACGAGTGGACGTATCAAGTTAAAATTTATGCCACGTGTCAACGTGGTGTGAAGCTCTTAAGCTTCTGTATCAGTTCAGTCAAAAGATACGGCCATTTATGTAACATATTTTAGTACTCCACAATTCACTCATCCAAACCTGTACCGCACTTCCCCAACATTACAAAATTTCGTAAAAAGCAAGGTTTCACAGCACAAGAAAATGAAAAAAATCCGATAACTGTTTGCTTGCAGTATATCATGTAGAAATATTTTTTGTCATTTTTTATCCGTCTGTCTGTTTGTCTGTTGGTCTGTTAAGTCTCTTTTCTCTCCAGTAGTTTTCCGTATCAAGCTCAAATTTATGTCATATACTAAGGTCTATGGTTCTTTGCCAATATAAATAATTGTAAGATTCTAAGACAATCCAATAAAAAGATACGCCTATTAACGTCACATAGTTTGATACTCGAAGACACATCGAAACCTATAAGGTGCTTCCCGTTGACTTAGAACCACGAAATTTGGCAAGAATCAAGGTTTCACAGTACAAGTAAAGGAAAAAATTCGAGAATTGTTAGTCTGTGAACAGATAACACGAAAAAATATTTTTGTCATTTTTTATACGTCTGCCTGTTTTTCTGTCCGAGACCTTTCTTTTCTCTGGAGCAGTTTGGCGTATCAAGTTCAAATTTATCTCACATGCTAAAGTCGACGGTCTCTTGGCAGTGTAAAAGTTTTTAAGCTTCTAAGTCAATGTTGTAAAAGAACACTGACATTTTTGTATTTATTTTGTTACTTGAAAACTCACTCATCAAAACCTACATGGTACTTACCGTTGACATATAATCATGGAATTTGGCAAGAAACGAGGCTTCACAGTACAATTAAAGCGGAACATCCAAATTGTTAATTTGTAATGCAACAACGAAAAAAAATATTTTTTTGTCGTATGTTATCCGACATCAAATTCGAAATTAAATCATTCCCGAAAGTCTTGGAGTCCCTGAGACCGAAACTTGGCAGTATCAATATCGATAACAGGCAAAAATCATCAATATCCTCGATTCCCGGAACAGACAAGCTGTCTACACACACAATTCAGTGTGTGTGGTACCCTCAGTGCGCAAGTCCTACTCACACCTGTCAAATTTTTTTCTGCAATTGGTAATGTTTTTAATTCCATCAAAAGTATTATAATATTTTGTTTCTCTTGGAATAGATATATTTTGTTTCCCACAATACGTGTAGCAATTCCTACAATAAAAGCTCTCACTGTAGCTGAAACAGATGTCTGGTGCACATAACGCACTGAGCCACACAACGGCGCTGATTCAGGAGATGAGTGTGGAGGTCACAGATATCAAGTACGTTATTGTACACTCTAAATATCCATGAGAATGGCACAACTAGTCACGTGATCATTATTATGTCGTATGAGCTTGTAGATGCATGTAATCCGATTGTATTGTGCAATGGTACAGGGAGATTATTATTACTGTGTATCAGCACGCAGTTTATTAGAGTTTTTTATCTATCAAAGAAACTTATCAAGTCTGTCTATCCTCCGAGCTTTCTTTATATTTTTTTAAGATATGAGTGAACCTAAATTAGTTGACAGTAATACAGTTTATAATCAACTAGAGAAAAATCTATGAAAGACATTATCTATGACCGTGCCGCCATTCTGCTGTTTCCCTGAACTTTAGTCGGAATATACACTACTTGAAGTGCGTTGTAAGATTCAAATAAATCTGATATCTTTCTTTGATCTCTGGAGGACTGTTCAGAAAGATTATATTGAAATTACTTCTATCATTCACACGGTAAAATAGAATTTTTTTACTCACTTAAGTCGGAACGGATTAAACACCTCCTAGCCATGAGATAAGCAGTAGTGAACTTCTTGAGAAACACTACAGATGAGTATATAAAATTGGAATTACATACTCTGACACTAATAAACGACACACCGCGGTGGAATTACCAGTATGAGACGGAAATCAGTAGATGTAATGTATATGCACAGACAAACAAATGATCACAGTTTCAGAAAACTTGTATGAATATGCGGCTGCATTATCGTGATGCAACAGCCATGAATTGTCTAACCAAATTTTAGTCCGTTTCTTTCTCACATTTTCTCGCAGGCGACGCAGGACGTCCCTATAGCACCACCGATTAATAGTTTGTCCCTGAGGCACAAATTCATGATGAATTAATCTTTCAAAGTCAAAGAAAACTATCAGAATAGCTTTTTTTCCATTGGTAAGACTGAACCTCGGTCTCAACATCATAACCGTAGACCCGCATCTCATCACCAGATTCTCTTAAGGAACATCTCGTTCTCATTTTCGCGATCAAAAAACTCTTTGCAGTTGCGAGTCGAAGGTCTTTCTGGTCTTGACTCATGAGCCGTGGGACGAACTTGGCGGCAACGCGGTGCATTGCAAGATGCTGTGTCAGGATTTCATGACAGTCAGTCTTCGATTGACATGCCCAATTTCGTTGACGTTCCTGACTTGAGTGTTGTAGGCAGACGTGGGAGGACGTCCTGAACGAGGGTCATATTTAATTTCCGTCCTGCTATTTTTAAACTGAGTAAAACTTTCGTAGCACCGAGTACGCCTTAAACACTCGTCACCATAGGCTGCCTACATCATTTGGTGTGTCTCTATAAAGGTTTCCTTGAATTTCTCGCGAAATTTATTGCACACATGATGCTTCTCTGCAATCACGAAATTCGTGAACTGTAAGCCGCAGCGTTCTACTCAATACAGCACTGAACAATAACTAACGGACATACTATATGAAACTTCTGGCAGTTACAGACAAAACACATGCGTGTGCGAGGATGCCAACCGCATTTCGCCCCAACTCACCATTGCCGCAAAATTAAGAATGTTCCGGAATTTTTTGAACAGACCTCGTATTACAGATATAGGAAAAAAGAAAGTACAATGCCCTTTTCTAATTTCTCTTCCCTCCACATACAGCTGTATATTCAGTAGAGGATATAACCAGCGTAGACGTCCACACCGAATCTGACGTACACGTATAGAGATTTTTTTTCTGCAAACATATGGTCATGCAATGGCTCTCTGAAACGCCACCGTGTCATGTGAGCACTCGCTGGAATGACGTCTGACAGCGGGCAGCGTCGTATCATGCATTTTCTGACCAAGCGGCTAGTTGAAAAAAAAATCATCCCATGTGGAGGATTTATGCGACGTCTGTAGTACTTCTGAACATGGATGACAACTAAAAAAATATAGAATACTTCCAGTGATGCCTTTCTCCATCGTAGAACATCACATACAAACTGATAAGTGCAAAGAACATATGGAAAACAGTTATACGTAAACAGCATTTCAGGCTTACATCTGTTACACATTGTAAGTCCTGATTATTGAACTAGGCGAGTCAAGCCCCCCCCCCCCCTCCTCCACCCCCCTCCACCCCCCTCCATGGGTGGTAATGAATATGTGCAGACAAACAAATGATCACAGTTTCAGAGAACTTGTATGAATATGCGGCTGCATTGTCGTGATGCATGGTATATATGGTATATGTTCTACCTAATAAAGGTTAAAAAATAATGTATGGATAGATATAAATATATAAACTGCCCATGCATTAATTACTTTAATTACAAATATATTATGAGAAAAGGAAGTATCATACTGTGATACCACACATAAGCTCAGGTACAAATATAAAAGAAGTTGATGTGAGAGCTAGCTGCACTACATACTTTTTCACATTTATCATGGCTGACGCATTATCGGTATGTAGTGATAATGCGATTAGAATGGAGAGATGTCAACATTCATCCCATCAGTCAGTACCGCAGTGTAGTGACGTGCAACATATGTAGTGCACCCTAAGTATGATATATGATGCTAGGTTGTCATCTTTTGATGGTTGGCCGTTAGTTATTAAGTAACGCCCTTGAAAAGTAAGTCAGAGTGGTTCTTCTGCTTGATCTCCAACAGAGATCAAGCTCCATGCTTCCACTGTGGAGTAGGATTAAGATGTTGTAAAGAAACATACGATCTGTATGTTGAACAGGTTGTATGGTTTTCCATGTGCCTGTTCGTTATTGCTCCAAAGGATATAGGTTTTGTGCATAATAATTGTCGGAACAGAGATGCGAAAGTTACCGCAAGTAATGAGGCTAATATTAAACTTTATCTGTTCGTAAATGCTGCAAAGAGTATAGATTTTGTAGGTAACAGTTGTCAGAAAAGAGATGCGAACATTAACACAAGAGGCTAATATCAAACATCCATCATATCCTTCATATCCTCTAAAGCAGCATCAGAATTTCATGTGACCACTAGAAAATGGTTCAAATGGCTCTGAGCACTGTGGGACTTAACATCTATGGTCATCAGTCCCCTAGAACTTAGAACTACTTAAACCTAACTAACCTAAGGACATCAAACAACACCCAGCCATCACGAGGCAGAGAAAATCCCTGACCCCGCCGGGAATCGAACCCGGGAACCCGGGCGTGGGAAGCGAGAACGCTACCGCACGACCACGAGATGCGGGCTGTGACCACTAGAGCCTTCAGCACTATTCACCTGCGCAAAATATGCTTCCAGGAAGAAGCGGAAACAATGTTCATTCCGTGCAGGAATATCATTGCTTGTGTTATACGTGGACTTCCGCTTTCGTCGTGTGCTATTTTCCAGAGACCTGTTTCAGCTACAATAACAGCATGTTTGAAGGAATTACTGTTATTTTATTACATGTATTACGAAGAAACCTTCATCTATTCCCACGGAAACATAGTAATAAACATATCAATCTTAGACAATAAGCTCACACTGACGCGCCGCAAACCACGTTCGGTCAAATATAGCAATCTTGTAAGCAGCGGCGCGATAACGACTAGTTGGTTTTATATGTATGCACGTAACCTCTTTCTCCATGAATGTTTTTTTATATCAAACTAAATAAAAACAATTAGTATGAATGTGATCCAACGTTATTACTAAAATGTGTGTATGTGTGTGGTCCTCCCCAACGTTAATTAAATATTTGAATGTCTCAAGTGAAGCTTTCTGTTCAAAAACAGCTTCTCTTAATTGATATGACGTTGCTAGGGAACTAGTACATCATCTCTTTTTGTGTTAAGTGTTAATATTTAATGCGTTGTCACAAGTTCACACTCCTGTCGTTAATCGAATGCGTACTTTTCTTCTAGCATTCAAATCAGTTAGTCGTAAGACACTGTGTACTAACGTAGCACAACTACAAAAATCTGTAGTTAGAAGACTCTAAAGTTTTTTACTTCAAGACAACTGTGTATCACATCTTAATTTAATTATCATGCATAGATCGATTGCCACAACAACAATAACAACATCAACAGTAACAATGAAGCACGGATTTTTTTTTCTATCCGTTTTACCTCAGAAGGTTATTGAGGGATCGAAACAAACTCTCACGTCTAGCTGTGCGTGGAATATACAGGGTGAAGCGAAATTCGCGCACTCGGGCTTCGCTACGCGACTCCTCACATGCCAGAGATAAAAAAATAATCTCTCACAAAATTTCGTCTTGCGAGTACATATGACAGAAAAAGCCCGTTAAAGAGTGGAACTCTGGCAATACTGTAACCACTTGTATGGTAAGTACCTCTTTTAGAAACCAGCAGTTGTGCTGTGCATTCCGTGCCGTGCAAGGAGTTTTGAGTTAGCATGCAGGAGGTCGAGGGTTCGATCCTGGCTTAAGGCGCATTTTTTTTTTTATTTGGTAATTTCATTCTTACATTTCAGACTGTAATTGATACCGTTTCTTAGGTCACATGTATCGTATATTTACAACATTTTGTAACGCTGAACATAGCAAATACGTAGTTAGGCAAATAAGTAATAGACCTGTCATAGGACAGAACAACTACAAAAATAGTATCAGTTTCGACATGCTTAAGATTATAACACCGTAAAATAACACATCTACTTCTCATTTATACTACGTGTAAAATGAGCGCTTAGATGTCTCATATTAGCAACCAGTGACAAGAATAATGTCCATATTAATGACCGAATGATCTTCACAACAGAATACGTTGTCCTCAGAACAACAGCGCAATCCGCTCTTGATCCTACGCAGCAAAGCTGCGTCCATAGTAACAAGAGCAGCGTGGACACGCGCTACCAATTCTTCCACATTTGTCGGCAGAGTAGAGTAGACGTGCTCCTTCAGGTGTCCCAACAGGCAGAAATCCAGAGGATTTAGGTCAGGTGAACGCGGTGGCCACACAACTGGGCCTCAACATCCGAGCCATTTCCCTGGAAATTTTCTGTCCAAATACTGTCGCGCATTAATTCCAGAGCGTGGAGGTGCACCATTCTGTTGGAACCATATCCTCTGACGAACATGCAGTGGAACATCTTCCCACGCAGATAGTTTGAGAGTAATGCATGATACCTTCGTGCAGTCAAGCGGTCAGGCAACATGTAGGGGCCCAAACACGTCTCGCCCAATATTCCGGCCGAGACGTTGATACAAAAGCGAACTTGACATCCATGCTCGCTGGTGACGTTCGGGTCAACCTCACACCAATAGTGGGCACTGAGCATGTTGAAGACACCATCACGAATGAATGTTGCTTCATCCGACCATATTACGGTGTTCACGAAGTCATCGTTTGCTTCTTGTTGTTGTTGAAACCAATCACAGAATTGCATCCGCTGATGGCGGTCTGCAGGATGCAGGTGTTGCGTGAAATCATAATGATAGGGGTGCTGCCCATGCTCGTGCAGCACGTTAACAACCGTGCCTTCCGAGACACGTAGCTGCCTTGCTACGCTACGTGTAATTCGCTGAAGTTCTTGGCATATGACTTCTGGAATAGCTTCCTCAGTAGCTGGAGTATGGCGAGCCCGTGGACGACCTCTGTCACGCGATGGTGGAAGAACAGAACCTGACTCCCGAAGGCGCAGCTCCAGACGACGGAACACATTTTTATCTGGATGGCATCGACGAGGATATGTAGCAGCATATTCACGAGCGGCAGCACCAGCCCGGTTATCAGATCCACCAAGGACCAGAAGCATATCCATATATTCATCGTTTAATGTATGCCAAACGTCTGCCACACTGGTTTAGAGATTTACAATGAGAAAATTCGATATTTGTACGCATGTACACTGGAGTCTATCACGTGCGCGTGACTCCGCTCGCAACTAGTTCTTGCCGGCTGGAGTGGCCGAGCGGTTCTAGGCGCTACAGTCTGGAACCGCGCGACCGCTGCGGTCACAGGTTCGAATCCTGCCTCGGGCATGGATGTATGTAATGTCTTTAGGTTAGTTTTAAATAGCTCTAAGTTCTAGAGGACTGATGACCACAGAAATTACGTCCCATAGTGCTCAGAGTCATTTGAATTTTTTAAAACTAGTTCCTGTCTGTTGGATAGGGCATACGGTATAAACACGCCGTCAGTCCTGCGCGCTGTTCCATCTGACGCACATTACCTTTCTGACAGATATTGGTCTGCATGACTCATCCCGACACCGCTAATTGTGAAATGTTCAGTTTCCCTAACGGTAACACATTCCCATCCATGGAATAATAATAATAATGCATTGAGATACATACTAAACAGCATGCAATTACCAGACTCAATGTTGAAAGGCATAATTAGTGGGACCATGCTGATGACACATACAAATAGTAACAGAATTTGGACATTATTCACAAAGCACGTTGCTAGTCCTACTGGTAATGTAAGGCCCTAATGAAATGTAATGGACCTGAACGAGGCAAGAATAATAGTACTAATCTATGGGACCACTGGAGGAGGGTACAAAGAAAACAGGTTTCGCATCTAGTAGATGAAGTGGTGCGAATAAATTCACGCACACGACGTTGAAACGGCTTCTTTCAAAGCTGTCCAATCTTCCATTTCTACGATTGTAGTATGTAAGTGCAAATGTTTTCTATAGGACCAGCTGCAATCGCTGTTGACGATTAAGATGCCAGATACCGTACCACCTGGACTACCTTTATCATATAACAAAACATATGCCTCTACCTGAGATCGAACCATCGATCTCCTACATGCTAACCCAAAACTCTATCCACTGCACCAACTGTGCAGCACTTCTAATACGTACTGATAGATGTAGTTACCACACATTTGGTTACAGTGTTGCCAGAAAGCCTCTCTTTAACGTCCTTTTCCTGCCGGATGTACTCGCCGGACAAAACTTTGTTAAAGATATTTTTTTTTTTTTTTCTGGCATGAGAGGAGTCTCGCTGCGATGTCCGAGTGCGCGAATTTCGCTTCATCCTGTATAATAACAACAATAATGAGAGAGATGAGCGGATATTTTACCAAAAGGTATTGCAACACATTAACTTTGAGGACTGACTCCCCATCTAGACTCGTGTGGCTCATACATGTAAAACCATCGTTAATAAAGCATTAGTTATTATACCTCACCCGCAGAGGTATTGTCTACAGGATAAGGTTGAGTGGAATAGGTCACTTGCATAAGAAACTATTATTTGTTATTACTATTTTTTATACATCGGTAAAGCCATACATCAGGCGCAGTAATTCATCATCCTTACAAAAAAGGCAGTGATGGTAGGAACAGTCGTTGTGAACGTCGTAAGTCCACTGTGGGTAGGAGCAGTTGTCAGGGCTGCATCCCCACAAACATACTTCTGCCGATTGCGAAGTAATCCAACTAAAGTATCACTCTCATGCCTTTCCGTTCTCTATGTGCTTACTACTCCATCTTGCATGGCGGGAGAGGAAAACTGGGTAGCGTTTTCAAAAGAGCTGTGCAATTCCAGCAAACGCAGTCTCTTCACTCGGGAACCTAACTGGTAATGCGTCTTCATACCTTGCTGCAGCATTGCGGTTATTTGCTGAACAAGATTCCTGTGTATCCGTATCATGATAGTCATACGTTCGTCCGTTATCATGTCTTTCAAGTCTTGATGACGACGGCTGTGTGTATATTCTTCTAATGGATGCTTGCGTAAAATACACTTGTTAAAATCTTCCCTACTCGAGATAAGTTCTTCATCAATGGAACGCATGAGATTTTGATATGTGTACAAACAATGAACGGATGACGAACTTATTTTCATTGTTGTTTATATAAACCCTCTTTCTATAATCAAAAACTATGTACAGACACTATGCGATCAAAAGTATCCGGACACCTGGCTGAAAATGACTTACAAGTTCCTGGCGCCCTCCATAGGTAATGCTAGAATTTAATGTGGTGTTGGCCCACCCTTAGCCTTCCACTCTCGCTGTCATACATTCAATCAGGTGCTGGAAGGTTTCTTGGTGAATGCCAGCCCATTCTTCACGGAGTGCTGCTCTGAGGAGAGGTATTGATGTCGGTCGGTGCGGCCTGGCACGAAGTCGGCGTTCCAGAATATTCCAAAGGTCTCCTATAGGATTCAGGTCAGGACTCTGTGCAGACAAGTCCATTACAGGGATGTTACCGTCGTGTAACGACTCCGCCACGAATCGTGCATTATGAGCAGCCGCTCGAGCGTGAAATCCAACTTTTCTCACCTCCCGCCTAACTGTTATAGTACTTGCAGTGGATCCTGATGCAGGTTGGAGTTCCTGTGTGATGGTCTGGATAGATGTCTGCCCATTACACATTACGACTCTCTTCAACTGTCGTCGGGCTCTGTCAGTCAACAACATTTTTGTGCTGTACGTGTCCCTTCACGTTTCCACTTCACTATCACATCGGAAACAGTGGACCTAGGGATGTTTAGGAGTGTGGAAATCTCGCGTACAGACGTATGACACAAGTGACACCCAGTCACCTGACCACGTTCTAAGTCAGTGAGTTCCGCGGAGCGCCCAATTCTGCTCTCTCACGTTGTCTATTGGCTACTGAGGTCGTTATCATGAATTACCTGGCAGAAGGTGGCAGCACAATGCACCTAATATGAATAACGTATGTTTTTCGGGGTGTCCTGATATTTTTGATCACATAGTGTACCTGGAATCTGAGGAAACTTTCGAATGCCAAGATCGGTAGTAAAGCAATTATTAGATTTATATAACCGGTTTTGGCTAGGCTATGTTGCCACCTTCGGATCTTATGCTTTATAACGTTATATCGTCTTTTTGATCAGTGTTGTAGGTGCTGTCACACCACATATGCATATTTCCGTGTAATGAAATTCATTAGAAATTGGCACTACTTACAGCACTCATGAAAATAATAATGTAACGTTATAACGCATAAGATCCGAAGATGACTACGAAGCCTTGCCGAAACCAGATATCCCAATCTAACAAATGCTTTACCAGTGATCTTGGTGTTTGAAAGATTCTTCAGAGTAGACGCTATTGCAGATCACCCCCACGACAATACAAAGTCAGGAACGTACGTATACATATATCTTTCAACTGCATAAATAAAGAAAAATTATTGTCAAGGAAAAACAATTAGTTTCATCCCTGTTATTATTTACAAAAGAACGTAGTAATTGTAATCATTCACAGTATGTGTTTTACGACTGTACATCGCCGCCAGTAGAGCGCAAGGAGTGGTGAAGGGGGCTCCTTACCTGTCAGCCCAACTGATAGCTATTCTCCCCCTCTGTGAGTTATTTGTCCACCTCCCAATCGCTCAGTGCAGGTTGCCGTTTCATATGCGTTTGAATCATAGGGTGGAGAACACAAGCAATTTATTTCCGTCTTATTCTTTCTTTATTCTCATACACACACAGACAATCATTCAGATTTTTTTCTTTCTTTTGTTTTTAATATTGCCCAAATCCTTTCAGGATTCATGACACGTCTGAGGAATCATGGACCCATGCTCTCTGCTTACCTGGAGAGTCGCTAATTGCATCATTTATTCCTAGAAAAGGAATGTTCCGTCTACTTGATGTTACACATCTAATCTGACCAGTTAACCATTAAACTGAGGACCACAGTTCACCAAAAGTGCTATAAATACAGCAGACTGCAATGCTTGATATGCAGGGGAGAGATTACCAAGGTAAGTACTCACACCGCAGTTAACCAGTTCTGTTAGTTACGTTTGTCAGTTGTCCCTAAGTTTCGTTCCCCTTGCACACCATAGTAGCTTTCTTTTTCCTCCCGTCACCATGGCGCTATAAAGAAGCACTGGTAGCGTCTACCTGGCTGTTTCCTCCCAGTTCTTTGGGACTCTTAATGGTGTTCGATGCCTCGGATACGAGTAGGAAGAATTTCACTGGTGATGTAATGAAGCACCGACTGGATGTTACCTCCCAGTGCTATGGGACTTTTACGTTCGATGCCTCAGTCAGAAATAGCAAGAGTATTTATCGGTAAGCTCAGTCGTGGTGCAATATTTTATGAGTTGAAATCTCTACTCCTCACCAGCCACTGAAACACAAATGTGGCCCTGTGCTCCATAGTCAGATCGATGTTTGTCTCCCTTCTGTTATGTTTAATTTATTTATTTGTTATTGTCTTCAATAGAAATTTATACTTATACCAATTTGGATTTCCCCAGATTGTCTGATAATGCCCAGAACAGGCGAAACGCATTACATGTGAAGATAAGATAAACCTATCTTGTGCAACCAAGACTGTTTTTTCTGTATCTAAAGATCTATTACTGTTGCTCTACCAGTGCCACCGTGGTAGATGAGGAGTGGAGTGATTTTATTTATGTGTAGCGTATTGTAGTCCTTTCCAGATTCATGGCACGTTTGAGGAATTGTGGACCCTTGCCTTCTGATTACCTGACGAATCGCTGATTGCGTCACTTAATCATAGACAAAGAATGTCCAGTTCCATCTATGCCGCAAGGTGGATGTCATGATTAACATATTTAACCTCAGATGTGGCTTCTAAGCCCTGAAATCATTTGTTACATAAATTATTCACAAGATCAACGATGCGATTATTATTCAAGAGTTATACTGAACACTTGAGTATCCCCATCCAGCACTTCCTCTGGTGCGTCCTCAAATGCAGGAATAAAATCATAATGAAATGTAAGTATGAACGAATATATGTATAAATGTTTAATAAGAATTTTACTATCAACTGATGAGAATAAAATATCTACTTCGAACCCTCTGCTGATTTTTGGCTGATCTCAGCTGATAGTGCTTCATGATGATCCTTTCGCCATCATGTGCAGACAGATCCCTACTAGTCGAAAGCGAAGTGGGCAAGGGTGGCGAGGTGGGGGAAGGGAGGGGGTGACCTTACTACATGCCGACAGTGACCTTCAATAAGACTTGCAAAGCTGTAATATGTCAACAGCCAAAAAGTGATACTAACGATTTGTGCCTGTCCTCTCCTTGACTGTCTGCTGCTGAGTATGGCATTGAATTCTTTGTTGTAAAAGGAGGAAAATTTAATGGGGACGGAGTTGGGAGGGGGAGGGGGGGGGGCACGAGTTCCTAATCTTCGTCAAATAAACACTAGTTATATGTTCTTTAAAATTTTGCTTCATCACGCTCTCCTGATATAATTTTTACAGCCTCCAAAAATCATTGTCGGATCATACCAAGATGATTATCAGTTCATTCACTTCCCCTTGCCTAATCCCAGCTTGGTTCACATCTGCAATAACCTCGACGTCGACAGGACTTAACATTTTTTTTCCTTTCTTTTTTCAATCGACACCAAGTCACCTTGATGTCCATTTTCTGTTGAGTCCCTCATTAACTTCAGGTGAACTCCTGGACAGCACTTTAAATAGGGCGAGATGGAGAGGTTTCCCATTTATTAAAACGATGACTTTTCAAAAGTATACAAACTGTGACGCGTACACTGAATACAAAACAGACGATACAAAGAAGTCAGGCCATGACTTTCGGTTACAACGTAGGACACTCCATTCGCCAATTATCAATCATTTTTGAGTAATTCGTTAACGAACAAAGAGAAACCTGATGCCTTACAAACGTTTAAGGTACTAATAAAATCAAACGGCTTCTAAGCCCTGAAATCATTTGTTACATAAATTATTCTCAAGATCAACCATGCGATTATTATTCAAGAGTTATATTGAACACTTGAGTATCCCCATCCAGCATTAGTGTGTTTTTCAACGTTTCTGTATACTTGCTAAACGTAACACTGAAACTATCAATTTCTCCATTGTGGCTATAGAAACTGTACACACCGCAAAAGAAATAATAATAAAAACAAAAAATGGAAAACCCTCAACGACTGTTTTGAATGGCACCAAGCTATAATAAGTGTGTAGTGAGTCATTCCAGTCAGATGACGCTCAGAAGTCCTGTTTCTATTCACTCTATTTTGACTTGCAAGCAGTATCTGTGTCAAGTTTAGAGGTGAACAGCGACTGCAAAATTCCGCATTTTCAGACCAGGTTCCACGTAGTACAGACGCACGTCAAAATCAATGCATTGTGCAAGCAGCGGTAGCCGACCGAACGTCATCCAGGGAAGAAATCCGGGAACACGTTGCGCCTCCTGAGCTAGCTACCAAGGACCATTGGGGACCATCCGCTTGCAACAGGATTAAGATCTCGTATACCTTTGGCCAGGCTGATAGTAACACCAAAACAATGCTCCGGTGTCGTGAAAGTGTCGACTGGAGAGTGGGATGGCACTCTGTTGTCTTCAGCGTTGAGAGTAGGTTCTGTCTGTATGCTAGCGATGAACATATACATGTGTTGAGTAGTCCGGAGTGTATTCGCCCACGACACACAGACCCTAACCCAGGCTACACAGTGTGGGGGTGGGTGGGGGGGGGGATAGAGTTACACTGTTTGTGCACATTGTGCAACTCAGGGTCACATTTAGTGTTTCTGCAGGTCAAAGCATCCAATAGGACAGCACACACCCACATACTGCAGCTGTGATGCATGCTCTTCATGCTCTAGCCAGAAAGAGAACTAGATATCTCGTCGACTTAACACTTGTGAGACGTCATGAATGGGGAACTCAATCGTTCTCAGGAGCGTGCAAGATCCATTGCCGTCGCAACAAAAAGTGCAAGGTGCTTGGGACAATCCATAGCAGGATGAAATTCAGCACATATACTATCACTGCCGTAGAGAGAGTTACACTGTTTGTGCACATTGTGCTGTGACATGTGTGTTTCACGTGGCCTGATTTTGTTCTCATAAACTCTTTCAGTAATGAACTACCTATCACATCACTTGTCAATAAAATGACTTGTTCTTGAGGGTGTTGCCTTTCTTTCGGGCTGTGTAATAGATGACGGAATAAAATCCTACATGTTGTGTTCTTTTCTAACTTTTTATATTAAGGATGATATTTGTCGTTATTACCTCAAAATATTTTTGCACCTGATCAGAGCCATGGTGGTCTAGTGGGTGATCACTACAGTCTGGCTCTGGATGTCCTGGTTCAATCCCGGATATGAGTGGGGACTCTGCCTCGTTGCAGTTCCTCCAGAACGGCTGCAGGTCCACTCAGCCTGTTATCCGGCGAGACTGGTGATTTATGTATGTCTTTGTAGAAAGCTGAGTAGATTTCAAGGTAATATGATGTTAATGTAATATCAACAGACTGGGGATCTCTCCCAGGGGCAACTGACATGCTGGGCTCTGTAATCTCCACTTACTAATACCGTTGTGAAGAGAGTTTGTACTTTGCCTGCAAGCAGGCCAATAGCCAAGTCACATGCTTTTGCCGAGACTTTATCTCTTTTATGTTAAATGTTTGTAGAGAACTGTTCATTTGCTTTTCACCCTTAAATGTGAAACTGCTATATCAAAAAGTGACAGAATAACCCGATAATATGGTTACTTTATTTATTTGCAGTTCGAAATCCCGTTTACAGTTGACATTGCACTACACATACACTACGTGTACACACAGTAATAGTTTTAATAATTAACATAATTACCGCAATATTGTCACTCTTACTAATATTGTAATAAGTGTATTCCTCACACCATAATGTTGTACTTCCAAAATAATCACACACTGAAGAGCCAAAGAAACTGGGACACCTGCCTAAAATAGTGTAACCCCCCCCCCCCCCCCCCCAGGCACGCAGGAGTGCCGCAACACAATGTGGTGTAGACTCGACTAATGACTAAAGTAACGCTTCAGGGAATTTACTTCATGAATCCTGCATGGCTGTCCATAAATCCATTAGAGTACGAGTGATGGAGATCACTTCTGAACAACAAGTTGCAAGGCATCCGAGATATATTCAGTAATGTTCATGTCTGTGGAGTTTGGTGGCCAGCAGCAGTATTTACACTCAGAAGACTGTTCCTGGAGTCGCTCTTCAGCAATTCTGGACGTGTGGGGTGTCGCAATTGGTCAGACAGGATGCTTAAGTACGTGTCACCTGTCAGAATCGTATCTAGACGTATCAGGGGTTCCATGTCACTCCAACTGCACACACCCCACACCATTACAGAGCCTCCAACAGCTTGAATAGTACCCTGTTGACATGCAGGGTCCATGGATTCATGAGGATGTCTTCTTACCCCTACATATCCATCCGTTCGATACAATTTGAAACGCGATTCGGCCGACCAGGCAACATGTTTCAAGTCTTCAAAAGTCCAATGTCGGTGTTGCGGGCCCAGGCGAGGCGTAAAGCTTTGTGTCGTCCAGTCATCAAGGGTACACGAGTGGGCCTTCGACTCCGAAAGCCCATATCGCTGATGTTTCGTTGAATGGTTCGCACGCTGATTCTAGTTGATGACCCAGCATTGAAATCTGCAGCAAGTTGCTGAAGGATTGCTCTTCTGTCACACTGAACGATTCTCTTCAGTCGTCATTGGTCTCGTTCTTGCAGGAACTTTTTTCTGGCAGTAGCGATGTCGGAGATTTGATGTTTTATCGGACACCATGAGCTTCTCTGTCTCATCTAACATAAGGGTACCTATGGTCGCATTTACGCCTCCAATTCATAACCTCAATACGAGTAGGTGTGTCCTGTCACACACTAACCAAATAACGGCCAGCTCCAACCTTATAAATACTTCAGGGACGTGTCCTTCACGTCTCAACCACAAACACTACTCAATTCTATTATACTGCCATTCCTTGCTACACAAGGTGAGTTCATTCTTACAAATTATCTGCATATTTGTCATAACACTAAGCAATCTCTTTTACTATTAATTAGTTAGCTCTACAGCATACAATAGGTTTCACTGCCACTTCAGATCCTGCTTGTACACGAATTCGTATATCTTTTTAAATTACTGTTGGTGGACCATTTCAAATAAAACAACACTTCGTACTTACAATATTACCAGGGTTCTATACATACTTGTTACTCAAATACATTTGTATCTTAATTACGTCATACTTCTCTATTGTTTATGTCACTGTTAGATTTGTCACATTAGGTATTTTCTTCACTAATCGGTGGACAGAATGATTACAGAAGTCATGGCTTGATAGCCATGACCGAAAATTTTTGTATTGCAAAGAAGGAGTCGAAACCTTACTGGATAGGAAAGATTAAGAGAGTAAGACCTGAAAAGGAAAACATATCTCACACAGCTGGGACTGCACAGCTGCCACACTGTGTAGAGGTTACAGAACAACCTCCTCCCTACAGAATTCATTGGTTTCAGAAAATTTTCATATTGGAAAGAAGGGGTCCATTTTTTTTTTTTTTTTTTTTTTTTTTTTTTTTTTTTTTTTTTTTTTTTGTAGATAGGAAAGATGAAGGATGAGTGAGACCTGAAATGGAAAGAAGATCTCACACAGCTGGGACTGCACAGCTGCCACAGTGTAGAGGTTACAGAACAACCTCCTCCTTACAGAATTCATTCACTACCTATGAACTTCTTTAGGTCGATCACGTTCCTGAGACCTAATAGCTTTTTACTTTTAGGGTACTCTAGCCTATATGCATTGGCATGTGGTTTTCCTATGATCCTGAAAGGTCCTTAGTATACAAACATGAATTTCTTTGTTTCTGCATTTATTTTCTTTGATTTTTCCTTGGTTTTGACAAGGACTAACTGACCTATTCCAAAACTAGTGGGTACAGCTTTTGCGTCATGACGCTTCTTCCTTTCTTTCTCTGTGTTTAGCTTACTTTTACTAAGATTAACACCTTCGTCCAAATATCTCCTATTTTTCAGAACTCGTATAGGCAGCTCCCAAGTTTCATCATTAGTTACTACATGTTTATCACTAAAAGGTACTGTAATTACTCCGGTTATCGGCAAGACCATTTTTAACTGGCTTCTTTCAAAGTCAACAACACACTGATATTTCGACAAGAAATCTATGCCAATTAAAACCTCAATACTGAGATTGTTTACAATTAAGCGTGGATGATCAATTAAATTACCATTAAAGTTAAAGGGCAGTAAAGCTTCTTGCTTTACCGTTTTTGACACCTTGCCAGTAGCACCAATTATTCTTAGTCCTGATAACCTCATTACCGTAAGCTTGTCTTTACCAGGTAACGCATCAAAGAAGGACTGAGATATCGCACTCACCTCACTTCCACTGTCTAAGAGACAACGTACATTGATACCAAACATATTCACTATTATTATAGGGTGGCTTATTCTAGTTTGTACAGGTGGTTCCTCAAACTCATCCAATAGTTCCTTTTGGATTTGTCTCCAACTAAAGTGATCTACATCTGTCTTCATTACATTTAGGTCAAAGTGTGTAGGGGTTTCCTGAATTACATTTTCAGCTGCCTTTTCCAGTCGGTCTATTAATTTCAAATCGAAACACCGCACGACTTCATTATATTTAGTTTGCTGAACATGACCCAAATTACTGTAGTCTAAGTGATTCTGCGCCTCCAGACCGGGCATAACACTAGTTACAGCTAAACCACTTTCACTATTATCGTCGGGTTCCTTCTCAAGTGACAACTGGTCACAGCTACTGGGTTCATCGACCAGGCTATCCTCTACATTCTCACTTACCTCCTGTCCTAAATCTATTAGTACAGTATCAACATTTTGCACAGGCACTTTAGATAAGAGCACATCATCCTCATCGTAAATGTAAGCATGAATTTCTTCTGCTTCTTCACCTGAAAATTCAGTATTTTGTAGCTCTT
This sequence comes from Schistocerca nitens, assembly GCF_023898315.1. Taxonomy (NCBI): domain Eukaryota; kingdom Metazoa; phylum Arthropoda; class Insecta; order Orthoptera; family Acrididae; genus Schistocerca; species Schistocerca nitens. The sequence goes on along the minus strand of NC_064621.1, from coordinate 312,239,284 downwards.
CCCTACCGTTACACTGCTGCGCCTTCTCTTTCTCTTCCCACTTAGAAAGCGTCTCTAACACGGTATCTATCAAATACTGTGAGTGATCTAATATTTCTGCTGTATCCTTAGATGCTACCGACCCTTCATCCACATGTTCAGTTTGAGTATTCTGATCTGTCTTACCAATTACTGTAATTACTGGCTTGAGAAAAGTAACCGCCTGGTGAGCGCCAGTGTCCTCATAGGCCGGCCGCGGTGGTCTAGCGGTTCTAGGCGCTCAGTCCGGAACCGCGTGACTGCTACGGTCGCAGGTTCGAATCCTGCCTCGGGCATGGATGTGTGTGATGTCCTTAGGTTAGTTAGGTTTAAGTAGTTCTAAGTTATAGGCGACTGATGACCTCAGAAGTTAAGTCGCATAGTGCTCAGAGCCATTTGAACCATTTGTCCTCTTAGACGGGAACTAGTTTTCCTGCCTCTGCCTACTACTGTTTCCTTTATTTCCATTATAGTTAACTGGCACAGCATTGCTTTCCGCACTGTTGTTTACCTGCATAATTTTGTTCGGAACAAAATTACTATCATTTGGATGCCATTGTTGGTTTGATAATTATTTCTCCATTTCCTACCTCTCTTAGGATGACGAACACCTACTGTTCTGATGTTTACATTGCCATTCTGCTCGTTCTTAAAATTACTACTAGTGTTATTAGCATTTCTGTTATTACGTGCTTGCTCCTCATTGGCAGCCACACGCTCCACACGTTCCAAATATTCAATGAAACGATCAAGATTGTGTCTAGGGGCAGATATAATTCTAGTTTGCCAATACCATGACAGTTTGGCTTCAAGACCTAGTATTATCATTTCAGGTTTTAGCTTTTCGGCCAAATGTGACAAACGTGAGATCCATGACCTGGCAAACTCTTTAATAGATTCCTTGCCTACATTGAAGCGTTTTCCACTCCAAAATTCTCTCAACACTTCATTTTTCTTATTGCTAGACCAATACTCATTAATGAAAGCTGTTTTAAATTCCGCTAATGTTTTACACTTTAACATAACATCAGCTGACCAACGCATGGCGTCACCTGCTAAATGGCTTCTAATAAATGAGATTTTCTCTCGTTCAGACCATGTTGGTGGAATCTCATCTTCAAAATCGTTCCAGAAATCTAGCGGGTGAATATTTTTATCTGGATCGAACCGCAAGAACTGCCGACACCCTATAAAAGCGGCGTTTGCAGCTACAACTTGTTGCATATTACCATTACCAGGAGTTACTGAAGCTACTTTACTCTCAATGTTAGCAATGTTAGTACTACTATTTTCTACTCTCATTTCAACATTATCTGCTCTTTGCACAATATGAGTAGTAGCAGTTTTGATTGCGTCTACTTCTGCCTGACATATGTTTACTTTTTATATTAACATCTTTAAACCTATCTGAGCACAGTTCAGATTCCGCCTCGATCTTTTCTGTTAACTTGTTCTCCAGCTTCCCATCTTCCATTTGGAAGTCTCTGCGAACCTCAGCAACTTCGGATTTCACTGTTTTATACATCTCAGAAAATTGTTGAGCAACCTTTTTCTTAATATCCTCATGGTTGTAATCAATTTTATAATTTAAACTGTCCAGATCCACTTTCAACTTATTGCAGCCAGTCTTGAAGGAGGTTTCTAATTCAGCTTTATAGGATTCTAATTTATTGTCCATTTCCTCAAACCGTTTATTAAAATTGGTTTGGCTGGCCACAATCTCATACTTTAATTCAGCATTACTGGCTGACAATTTAGCATTACTGGCAGCTATTGCTTGTAATATGACATTTAAATCAATAGCCCCAGTATCTTTAGGTTGCTCACTAGCTGGTTTTTTATCACACTCAGGTGACGAAAAACTAGCTCCAACACCAGAATCATCAAAACTAAATGAAACTTCTGATCGATCAGTCATATCTAACTTATCCTTTTTAAACTCTACCATCTCTGATGACTGTTTCGTTTTTAACTCATCAGATAAACTATCATCCAATAAACTAACAATTTCTGCTTTCTGCTTTGCTACAGGGGTCTCTATTATTGAATCATTGCCCCTTCTCACACTACTGTCAGGAGACAATACTTCACATTTCGCTTTAACATTACTATTTTCATGCATTTTTACACTTGAATCGTTGTCTGGATTTACAGTCCCCTCAACAGACATAGGTTCTGATTTAAGTTTAACCTCAGTTTCTTCGGGCGGTTTCATCGCCGACAGTCTTTTAGTGCAGGTTAGTAAAATTTTTAACAGCTTTTCCTTCTGCACGACGTATGACGTTGCCGGAGTGGCGTACCAGGATTACAGATGCGACGCAGTGCGTTGAACTGCAGACGGCACTCTAACAGCTGCTATGTGTTTGCGTGGCCCGCAGCTGCAGGCGCGGCTCCGGTTGCTCCGGCGGACAACTGCTGTGAGGCGAAACTGGCTTCTCACGATGCCGGCAGCGCCGCTAGACTCAGTGCCAGCTCCGTCAATCCAGATGCGTTGTTAATCCAACTGCGTCGTCCACATGCACACGTAACACTATCACTGTTCTATTACTCAGTTGCGTGTCGCATTTCACTCCCGAATCCGATTATTTAAAAATCACTTTCACTTTTACTCAGTCAGTGTTTCCTGGCTGATGCACCATATGTGGGGTGGCGGGTGGATTTCATGTTGTTATAAAAATGATTTGTAGAATGTAATGTAGAAAAGATGCATTTCCCGGCCGATGCACCAATTGTGGGGCGGCTGGTGGAATAATATGTTGTTATTTAAAATGTAGAATGTTTTGTAGATGCATTTCCCAGCCGATTGCACCATATGTGGGGCGGCAGATGGAATTATTTGTTTATATATATATTGTTATTTATTTAATGCTGTTGTTTGCCGTTCTCAACAGTGTCTCTCTAACTACAATATTGGCAACCAGAAAGTGATTAGCAAAACGTGAAGCCTGTAATTAGAATTCCTAGTGCCCACTTCATCTGAGAAATACATTTATAGCTACAGCTTATAGCTCTGAGGAATTAGGAGATTGTCTGGGATTCATAATCAAAAACGATTCTCTAAAAATGTTCACTATATTCTGAAAGTCACAGACCAAAAAAGAATCCATACAATCCAACTACCAGAGCAGTTCAGAGTCTAATGCACTGATGCAACTATAACTGTTCAAATTAAATGTTTAAGTGAATTCTCGCCATAATTTGATGATAATGTTCATCAAACGCCACGCTAAATAATGGTAGAATGTTTGTCCCGCGACGGCACGTGAAAATACGACATACGCAAACTGAAGATAGATCATTAAAGTCATCCCAGAATTAACACTTCACTTGAAAACGATTTCATGGTTACGCGTATCCCGAGTAACTTATTACAGCATCCGAGGCTGTTTATAGCAATGATACCGACGCGACGCGACTTCCGACACAGGTGGTGCGCTAATCAACGTGTGGAGATAACTGGGGCCTTTTTTCCTTGCGCAGCGTTCTTATATATAAAGCCGCGGTGCGGACGGCTAAGGGAACGCCTGATCAATTCCGTTCTCCCGACTAGCCGCTGGGCTAGTAACGCACCACTTCAAGTTATTGAATAAATCATTGCTTCCTTTGCTGATGGCCGATGAAGCTCTCAATTTAAATGTGCAATCAGCACACAGGTAAGTAATCATAATAAAAGTCTGACGTGGCTAAGTCAAATATTTTGGGCGAGAGAATTAATTTAATTACACTACACGCAGTAGACGAGCTCTGGACTTGCTCTTTGGAGATACGCTATCGCTATAGTTTTATAGTTATTCAGTTGAAACTTCTCACATCTTTATGATTATAGCGGATCTCCCTTCTACTTATTCCTTCTAGCCTTATTTATTCGCCTACTTAATCTATCTTTCTTCCTTAATTTCTGAGACAAAAACCAGAAAATCATGAATTTCAACTAAAATTTTAATTTGTGAGATCCAGAAGAATTATTATGAAAAAGGAATCTAAATATAAATTTTTAAGTTTATAGTTCTTTTCTGTTGCGCCAATGATTTTTACAGAAACACATCCAAATTTCGAAAATGGTTGAAGTTATTGAACTGATATTTAACACATATTGATTTAGTATTATTCCTGACATGCTAGAAACGTTTAAGGTTATTTACTTGATTTTTAAAGTATTGTGCAACATTTATGACGTCAGAGCTAGTTACAGCGGACTAGGCTGGCACACAATGGAAAGACTGATGAGAATTTTATAAGGCGTGAGTAGGCTGCTTCCCTACAAGTAGTGCGACATTGTCACGTCTTCATACTTCCAAAAGAGATGCTTCACAGCTGCTCGAGCACAATCAGTAGCCATGGACACAAATAAATGAGGCGCGAATCGTTAATAAATTCTAGGAAACCCTTTACAGAAGTCAATAATTAATCTTTGCAAAAATACTTTGACTTATTATGTGCCACACAGAAGTGATAGTATAAGAGACTTTCATATTTTTCTTAGTATATAGGAGACGAGTGCGTAATATGCAAGCTCTTAGAAAAGAAAGTTAAGTATGTTAAGAAAACTGGAAGTAAACCAGAAACTAATTGTTGGTGAATACAGAACCATGCAGGCTGATCCAAATCTCAAAAGTTCAATTTGGTCAGCGTTGAAGCCTATAGCAGATGATGATGGCAACAGTGTTAATGAACGTTACTTGTATGCTTAACGGTCACCTGCCACATCGCAAGCAAGTGACATTTGTTGACCAAAAGCGCCTTCCTCAAATATGCTCAGGGCAGGGTTACTGACAAATGCGTGGATATATGTGCACGAGATTTTAGATCTTATGAAACTGTTCGAGGTGAAGGATGTTTGGATCTGGCTCAGATATTAGTCGTCCCTGTAGCGGCTTAAGGAAAAGTATCCGCAAAACCTATTTTTTCTCGCCCCACAAGTGCGTCGCTAAACATCACAGAAAAAGCGAAAAACCTTATAAAGGAAATTATGCCTGCAGTAATTTATTACGTGAATGCTCGGCGGCACAGATACGTATGGTATATACGAAGCGCAAAACGGTTCAGTATCTGACCCGTACAGATCCTTATTTTGTTAACTGGGACCTCAAATCAAGATTCTTGTTTACGACCCAGTTTCCAGGCGATTGTAAAACAAATGAAAACATTAGATAGTAATTTTTGGACGTTTTACCTCAAAGATGTACCTTTTACTACTGACCAAGGTGCCAACACTATCGCTGCTCTTCGTGGATATTCTAGACTGAACTGTTCCTGTCACATGCTGAACACGCTGCTGAGAAATGCGTTTAATGTGCGGTATATGTCATCCAAGTTCCTGCAACTTTATTTTGTTCCGACTGCAGTGAAGGAACTAGTGACACTTTCAGAGCAAAGTGGCCTTGTTCATAGCCTAGAGAGAACACCGGAGCAGTCGAACGATACTCGCTGTAATACTCGATTGACCTTGCTTTAATCAGTCAAACGGCATTACTCGGTATTGTGTATAAATCTCTCTGAGAAATTAGAAACAGAGAGAGTAGAAGGATTGAAACCACGTTGATGGACGAACTGATTTCTATTCTGACGATATGTATACTGTTGTGTTTTTACGAGGGCTTTTCGGAAAGTAAGGAACGATAGCTCGCGAAATGGAAACCGCAGTGAAAATCAAAACTGTTTTATTTGCAACAGTTAGCTACAACTTCCAGCTACTTATCTCCATAGTCGCCGATCCAAATTCGACGTTTGTCGTAGCACCGTTGTACCAGCTTTCCAATACCTTCCTTATAGAAGGCACCCGCCAGTGCTTTCCACCAATTCTCTACACTAGCCTACAGCTCGTTGTCTGTGCCAAAATGTTGTCTTCATAGCCAGCGGTTCATGTGAGCAAGGATGAAACTCAGAGGTAGACAATTACGGGCTGTATTTTGAGTAATCAAACATTTCCAATTGAAAACGATGCAGGAGCATCTTCATTGCCCCTGCAGAATGCGGCTGACAATTGTCTTGAAGAAGAAAACGCAAGACAGTTATGTCATGTTGGCTGCATAGGTTCAGGCGAAATTTCTCACCAGGCCCTCGTACTTTGCGGGAAACACTATTGTTCTAGGTAGGTATCTTTATGTGCTCCCTGTGTGCTCAGAACTAAACGAAAGACCTGACGCTGTCGACGGGCATACTAGAGACACTGCCCAACACACCTGTGCAAAACTTCGTCGGATTTTCATTGTGATTTCCATTTCGTGACCGATCGTTCCTTACTTTCCGAATAACCCTCGTATATTAAAATGGTATTTACTAGCACGTAAATTATTTGAGGAACTGTAAAATGGGGATTTCTCTTACATCCCTTCAAGGAGACTTCAAAAGAGCTGGAAACGAAAAAATCCCCTACACTGCACCTCATGTTGCCAAGAAAGAGGACGCTCCTGAAGCAGTTAAGTGAACAACCTCAGGACGGGGAATCCTCTGAAATAAATATTGCGAATGTGACTTCAGAAATTCTTCCTCCAGTAATTTTCGAATTTGCAGCCGGATCCCATCAACATTCTGCCACGATATTTCGGACCAGAGACGTCCGGCTATCCTCAGGTGAGTAGATGAAGTACTGAGGAGACCTTATGCAGTCATGTTATTTCTACCGAATACGGCGCATGCGAATCGTACTGGTGGTTTACGGCGCATGCGTTAGGAGGTGACATGCGTGAGACAGCCAAGTTGTGTGTGCTGCCCTCAGTGGTGACGTAAGAACAAACTAATCGCTGAGCATTTCGATTCCGTTGTGACAGCATAACTTTAATAATTGGGCTACAATTTTTATCCAGCTGAAAGCCATTCTTAAATTCTCAGAAACACGTATTTCCACTGTTTCTTTAATTACAGAGTCCAAGATGCTGGAAACCGGTGTTAAAATTTTGGTATTATTGTATTCCATTGAATGTCCCATGGAAATATAGTGTTCTGCCACTGCTGATTTTAAAGGTTGCCACAGACGGATGAGTCTTTCATGTTCTATACAGAGTTCCTGGACCGTTCGTGTGGTCTGACCTATATATACAGAGCCACAGCCACAGGGAATTTTATTTATAAACACCCAACTTCCTCAATAGTAAATCGTCTTCAACGGATCCGACTAAGGCCCTGCTCTTTGTTCGTGGACGGAATATGACGTTAATATTATTCTGAATGGAACAGCCCTGTCACTAAACTGTTCAAAGCAGCACACTGTCTGCCTCCCCTTCCTGTTCATAACGTATACTAGTCCATTTTTTCCCTTTCTGCCAATTTTAGGAGACACGTTCCAGGCACATGGAAGGAACGCAGTTGATTTATAGTCGTCATCAGTCTCCTCAAAGCATTGCTTCTTGTTATTGTAGTTGTGTATGGCCTTCCGTATTTACAGCGAAGCATAGCCATTTTCTTTAAAAACCGTCTCCAGATGCACTTATTCTTTATGAAGTCTATCAGCAACCGATATTAGATGCGCACGATGAATTAAAGTACTGAGAACACCGGCAGTTTGTGCAGGGTGATGGCAACTGGACGCCTGAAGATATAGATCAGTTTGTGTGGGTTTTCTGTACATTTCGCAAAGACCCATCATTCTTACGGCGTACTAACACATCTAGAAAGGGTAAATTCTCATTTCTCTGAGTCTCCATAGTAAACTTGATGTTCTCATGTAAAGAATTTAAATGGCAAACCAATTTTTCCAGTTCTTGTCTGCCGTGAGGCCATACAACGAAAGTATCATCTATGTACCGCCAGAAAACCGTAGGCTTTAAGACGGCAGACTCAAGAGCTTTCTCCTCAAAGTCTTCCATAAAAGGATTGGCCACCACAGGGGTCAATGGACTTCCCATGGCGACATCGTCAGTTTGTTCAAAAAATTCGTTATTAAATAAAAATAAGTTGAGGAGAGTGTATCTTCAAACAAAGCCTCAAATCATCACTGAAGAAGTTGCGTATAAGATGTAGCGAGTCAAATAAAGGCATTCTGATAAAAAGTGAAACCACATCGAAGCTAAGTAGTAAATCCGAACTGCTCAGCTTCACAGTCTTCAAACGAATCCTTGGAATTACGTATGTGGTGGCAGCAATTACCCACATACTGCTTGAGTAAGGAGGCCAGACGTTTTGCACTCGAATAAGTAGAAGCACCAATATTTACTTACTATCAATCGTAGTGGAACGCCATCCTTGTGAATCTTGTGGACCACCTACAATCTTGGTAGGAAAGCATTGTGTGGTCTCAGCCTCTTGATAACTTGTTCAGGTAAAGAACTATCATTCAAAAGAGCTGCAGTTTTGCTGGATGTACGGCTCGTTGGCTCCTTATCGATTTTGCCGTACATGGAATCAATTAGTTCACTATATATCTTCTCGATGTAGGCTTCCCTTGTCAAAAGGACCCTAGCATGACTCTTATCAGCAGGGATTACGACAGTACCAATATCTTCACGGAGATTGCGCACAGCAGCTCTTTCCGCTGGAGAGATGTTACTCCGTTGCAGCGCAAAGAGCAGGGCCTTAGTCGGATCCATTATAGACGATTTACAATTGAGGAAGGCGGGTGCTTATAAAATTCCCTGTGAGTGTGGCTCTCTATATATAGGTCAGATGACACGAACGGTCCAGGAACGCTGTATAGAGCACGAAAGACAAATCCGTCTGCGGCAACCTTTAAAATCAGCAGTGGCAGAACATTGCATTTCCATGGGACATTCAATGGAATACAACAATACCAAAATTTTATCACCGATTTCCAGCTTCTGGGACTCTGTAGCTAAAGAATCCGTGGAAATAGGCCTTTCTGACAGTTTAATGAAAACGGATTTCAGCTGGATAAAAATTGGAATACAATTATTAAAATTATGCGGCCACAACGGAATCAACATGCTCAGTCAATACTCAGCGATTAGTTCGTTCTTATTTCACCACTGAGGGCAGCACACACAACTTTGCTGCCTCACGCATGTCGCCTCCTAACGCATGATCCGTAAACCACCAGTACGATTCGCAAGCGCAAAAACCGCTATAAATACCATGGCTGAAGCAGGTCTCTTCAGTACTTCATCTACTCACCTGAGGATGGTCGGAACTCTCTGGGCCGAAATATCGTGGCAGAATGTTGATGGGATCCGGCTGCCAACTACTCGAAGAATATTGTGAATCCCCCTGAAAAATTATGTAGAGGAAAAGGCACCTCGAGCTAACTACTCTCCCGTGGGCACCATTTCCCCATCTGGAAATGATATCTGGATCTCAGAGGCGTGAAGTTATGGGAGAGATAATGCATACAGTTCAGTAACTATTACATCAGTGATTTCGAGTGACGATTCACAACCGGACGCTCTCTCGTGAAGCGCCGTCTACCAAATAAAACTAAATTCGGCCGCAGAAAAGACGATCATTTAAGGTACATTCTCACCTAAATAGTACCCAAATATACTGTACGTGAACTGTTTCTCACACTGTCCAGTTAGAATCTTAGAGCAACTTTGACGAAGTCCTCAAATGCTGTAAAATAATTCAAATATTTTTAAGAACTGAATATTTGTCTTTTTTTCAATAGCACTTTTAACTTCTGATGATTTGCCAAACGGCTTATTAAAAGTCTTTGTTTTACCACCATGAACAGAAGCACAGAAGTTTTCTTTGTGGGCAGGTATTGACGACAATCCGAATCCCACAGGTGAGTTAGATAGGTACTTAAACCAAAATTGTAAACTGGTCGGAAATGTAGTTTATGATTGCAGTGAAAACGGACAATTTTTTTTCCGATTCTCCAGAAGATAGCTAGAAAAACTTTGTGTGTACGGTCATTCAGCTTTGCATCAGAGAGAAATTTCAGTTATGCAAGTTTCATTCTAAGCGCACGACAATGTTGATGCTCTTCTCTTTCCTCATAGCACCTGCAATATCAGAGAAAATGAATGAAGGAATATGTTATAAACGTCTTTCGCACCATGTTTTGTTTTATGTTATCTGTAAATCTATTGTTGATTATTGCATCTGTTCGTCTTGTGGCTTGCAAACTGTTTTCAAATTAGTGTCGATTTATTGCAGCGAAATAAACGAATCCTTTGTTTGTGAATCATTATCGCACTGTAGACGTTATGTAGGCAGTTGTATCACACCCCAATTCATCATGGTTTGATGTTGATGCAGTGACAATCGCTTAACATGAAAATGCTTAATTTAAATAATCCGTTGACATGAAATAGTATAGTGGACCCGGCGTAATGATATACTCAATTTTCCTTTATCACGGAACGAAATGGTTTGACATGACAATATCCCACTTGTTAGTAAAATTAGATACACTACTGGCCATCAAATTGCTACACCAAGAATAAATGCAGATAATAAACGGGTATTCATTGGACAAATATATTATACTAGAACTGACATGTGATCGCATTTTCACGCAATTTGGGTGCATAGATCCTGAGAAATCAGTACTCAGAACAACAACCTCTGGCCGTAATAACGGCCTTAATACGCCTGGGCATTGAGTCAAACAGAGCTTGGATGGCGTGTACAGGTACAACTGCCCATGCAGCTTCAACACGACACCACAGTTCATCAAGAGTAGTGAATGGCGTACTGTGACGAACCAGTTGCTCGGCCACCATTGACAGGACGTTTTCAATTGGTGAGAGATCTGAAGAATGTGCTGGCCAGGGCAGCAGTCGAACATTTTCTGTATCCAGAAAGGCCCGTACAGGACCTACAACATGCGGTCGTGCATTATCCTGCTGAAATGTAGGGTTTCGCATGGATCGAATGAAGGGTAGAGCCACGGGACGTAACACATCTGAAATGTAACGTCCACTGTTCAATGTGCCGTCAATGCCAGTAGTGTATTTAGTACATACCTTACGCAGTCGCACCAACACTCAGAAGTTTCGTTCTTATTTCTGTTTATTTTTTACACCGAACAGAATAAACAACGCTGCTGTTGTACAGGTTCAGGTACTGCCAGTGTCAGAACGTGTCATTATTCTAGTCAGTCAGTTTTCTGATTCAGTTTTGGGTGTGTAGTGTCTAATGGCCGAGAAATCTATGCGAATACAACCCATCATTTTGCTTAAAATGAAGATATTTGAAGAATAAACAAATGTATCTAACCAGATGTAATAGCAGCTGCATGTGTACATTTTAGCAGCGAATAGCATTCCCAAAAATTGTTTCTAATGTATTGTAGAGCGTTTATTTCTCTTAACAAAGAAAAATATTTTCGCCCCATCAGTTTCGTGTTAAACGCTTTTCATGGTATATAGGGGAAACCCTCACTGAGAGGTGGTAACAGCACGCCTAGAGCGTTAGAGCTTGGTACGCAGTGCGAGATGTGTATTGATAGGGCGGCCGGGGTGGCCGAGCGGTTCTAGGCGCTACAGTCTGGAACCGCGCGACCACTACGATCGCAGGTTCGAATCCTGCGTCGGGCATGGATGTGTGTGATGTCCTTAGGTTAGTTAGGTTTAAGTAGTTCTAAGTTCTAGGGGACTGATGACCTCAGAAGTTAAGTCCCATAGTGCTCAGAGCCATTTGAACCTTTTTTTTTTTGCGTTGATAGGCGGCCCAACCCGTCCAGTGCGATGGGCTGCGGCGGGCTGAGCAGCTGTGCTGCGGGCCAGCAGTGCTGCCGCGTCAGTTAAAATCAGCCCGCGGACTGAGCCGGGCAAGCCCGTGGGCTGGCAGTGCTGTACGACGGTCCGCCGTGCAGAACTTTGACCCGCAGTATGGTTTGCTTACGCCTACATTGCCTGCAACCCACGTTACATCCGAGTTACGCGGGCAGCCGGCATATTTACAGACGACACACGAGGGCTGCAACGCTGCATTCGGTCAGCAGACGGCGACGAAAGCGCCAGCAGAGGCCACTGGCCTCAGACATCTTTCCTACTGTGGCCGCGTGACATGGAGAAAGACCGACTGTATACTGGCTCCGAGGGCTGTGCTTAGCCCAGTGCACGGGCCCTGAGTACGCAGATCACTCTGAGTGGATTTCTTGTCCGAGGTACCGATTGCTTATGCATTTCTTCTAACAGCTAACTCCGGAACCTCGCTGATCTGTCGCCGCCGACTAGCCTGCCTTCTCTTCCCTGCAACATGGCCATCCGAAACATGTGGCCACGACGTACTGATCGAGCATCAGACTTGTAATATTTCAGTGATGCTTTTAATTCTGTTTCGAAGCACTCAGAATTATTTCTCAGTATGAACTTTGACTCAAAGCAGTCCCTTCTTCAGTTTGTTTCCGCACTGTGCTATGATTTTATTTCAGAACTTTTGTTTTCTCCATTACCAGGCCTTCTGCCTGAAGCACTATTCTGTTTTCAAACCAGATGACTATCTGTTTTGTTCATGAGTCATTCAAGACTTGTTTCTCTTAATTCAAATAATTTTGGTCTTTATTGCGTACCTGGGTCTTTACTTTTTGTCGGCCTGTGGTAAATACCTTAACTGGCAACGAAGTGTTTGCTGTTTCTCGAATCGGTGTTTGCTTGCGGCCCGCGTAGACAGACAGTGTTTGCCCATGTCTCCGTGTTTGTTCGCTTTTGATATATTGCTTACAATATGTCGTCTCCTATGGCTGCTTCTACCTAAGTGTTAGTCTCGCTCCAGCAAATGTAATGCACCCACGAACTTCTCATCGAGTGGCTTGCGACTATCTCCATGTCACTACCAGGTCTCTCCACTCGCTTCTCACGAATTGACATCACGGACAAGGGGTACCAGACGGCGCCTCCGCCGTTCCCGCCATACTACAAGAAGATCGAGTCACGACCGAATTACGTCACTTCCTGTCATATGGAACTTTAGGAGGTAATTCCATCGAATTCCATTCAAGGTTTCGTTCGCCAGATTTGCAACATGTGCTTTGGTATTGTCATAAGCAGAATGACTTAGTCGTGTCTCTGAGCACTTGTGGACGTTTAAGTGAACGATTCAGATTTACTACACTAGTGGCCATTAAAATTGCTACACCACGAAGATGACATGCTACAGACGCGAAATTTAACCGACAGGAAGAAGATGCTGTGATATGCAAATAATTAGCTTTCCAGAGCATTCACACAAGGTTGGCGCCGGTGGCGACACCTACAACGTGCTGACATCAGGACAGTTTCCAACCGATTTCTTATACACAAACAGCTGTTGACCGGCGTTACCATGTGAAACGTTGTTGTGATGACTCGTGTAAGGAGCATAAATGCGTACCATCACGTTTCCGGCTTTGATAAAGGTCGGATTGTAGCCTATCGCGATTGCGGTTTATCGTATTGCGACATTGCTGCTCGCGTTGGTCGAGAGCCAATGACTGTTAGCAGAATATGGAATCGTTGGGTTCAGGAAGGTAATACGGATCGCCGTGCTATATCCCAACGGCCTCTATCACTAGCAGTCGAAGTGACAGGCATCTTATCCGCATAGCTGTAACGGATCGTGCAGCCACGTCTCGATCCCTGAGACAATAGGTGGGGACGTTTGCAAGACAACAACTATCTGCACGAACAGTTCGACGACGTTTGCATGAGGATGGACTAGCAGCTCGGAGACAATGACTGCGGTTACCCTTGACACTGCATCACAGACAAGAGCGCCTGCGATGGTGTACTCAACGACGAACCTGGGTGCACGAATGGCAAAACGTCATTTTTTCGGATGAATCCAGATTCTGTTTACAGCATCATGATGGTCACATCCGTGTTTGGCGTCATCACGGTGAACGCACATTGGAAGCGTGCCATTGTAAGGGTGCCATTGGTTGCAAGTCTCGGTCACCTCTTGTTCACACACGCCCGGGTTCCCGGGTTCGATTCCCGGCGGGGTCAGGGATTTTCTCTGCCTCGTGATGGCTGGGTGTTGTGTGCTGTCCTTAGGTTAGTTAGGTTTAAGTAGTTCTAAGTTCTATGGGACTTATGACCACAGCAGTTGAGTCCCATAGTGCTCAGAGCCATTTGAACCATTTCTTGTTCACACTGACGGCACTGTGAACAGTGGACGTTACATTTCAGACGTGTTACGACCCGTGGCTCTACCCTTCATTCGATCCATGCGAAACCCTACATTTCAGCACGATAATGCACGACCGCATGTCGCAGGTCCTGTACTGACCTTTCTGGATACAGAAAATGTTCGACTGCTGCCCTGGCCAGCACATTCTTCAGATCTCTCACCAATTGAAAACGTCTGGTCAATGGTGGCCGAGCAACTGGTTCGTCACAATATGCCAGCCACTACACTTGATGAACTGTGGTATCGTGTTGAAGCTGCATGGGCAGCTGTACCTGTACACGCCATCCAAGCTCTGTTTGACTCAATGCCCAGGCGTATTAAGGCCGTTATTACGGCCAGAGGTTGATGTTCTGGGTACTGATATCTCAAGATCTATGCATCAAAATTGCGTGAAAATGTAATCACATGTCAGTTCTAGTATAATACATTTGTCCAATGAATACCCGTTTAGCACCTGCATTTGTTCTTGGTGTGGCAATTTTAATGGCCAGTAGTGTAATTGTGCTGTGTAGCGTTCAGTATTCAACCTCCGATCCGGACACAGCAGCTCATGGTGTGCAATATCAAGCATTACGCATTTTGTCAATCACCTCAAAATCGTTGTCTTTCAATCGCCGAAACCAATCTCTGCACTTACTCGTAGTTTCCGGCAGAGCAATGTTCTCCATATGCTTCCACTAGCAAACGTTGACTTTCCCCAGCAGATTTCTGGAGTCGAAAGCAGAAGAGTAACACTTCCCACTGATAGACACAAAACCAAACATGCTGAAGACACTAAATAGATATGTTCTTTCCACTCCCCTAGAAAGAGTCACACAGAGATCTGAAAATCTAATGTTTCTAATGTTGACTAAGTTTAGTGTAGCTATCCGCTATGCTACACTAGTCAACATTCAGGCTCACAGTACCTATGTACATTGAGCAATTTAAACAATTACCAAAAAAAGGAAACGGATAGGCACAGGTTAAGGCAGTTATCGTCTGCGCAGACATAATCATGAGGAAGTATTATCTCATGACAATTCTACACATGGGGCTTCGACTGTAGTGACCAAAGCCTTATGTATACTCTCTTCAGAAGCGCTGAACGGTGTATGTGCTTGGTAAATACGAAATCATTTCGATGTAATAACGAATTTCGATTCTAGCTAGTTACATTATTTTGGAACATCAGTGGCTGCTAAAAAGTACTATAGATGTCAGGATGGTATCAGAAGCTCAGGTGGGCATCCGGGTTGTTTTCTCCACACACAGATTGAGATAGGGTTCAAAGAAAAATGGGTTTTATTCCCGAGAACTACCACTAAGGGGTACGTTATTCGCAAAATCTGGCTACGACAGAGGAGTGAACCGTACATGGTACGGAAAGAGCATTTCGCCCTCAAAAGGGGTAAGAAAGCTAGCAGGCAAGAAAGCGATCCACTGTTGCGGCCGCTGCCTCGCCCATGCTCTTGCGTACATCACGTGGCAGCACCCAGTCCTTCCATTGGCTGGTTTGTGCCAGAGAGTTGTCTCTCACTGAGCGATAGTGTAGTGGCGCCCCCCCCCCCCCCCCCCCCTCAGCGTAATAGCATGGGAGTCGGCCGCAAGTACTGCGGAGTAGTTTACGAAACTGCTCACGCCACCGCCTGAGGCTAAGTCAAAGTGATGGAAGTAGAATACAATAAAAGTTACCGTGTAGTGTAGTGTATAAAACGTTAGAAATGAACCAGACACGTAGAAATGTAACTAACGGAAAGTACAAATGGCAAAACAAGAAAGGCTGGGGGAGGAATGCAGGAACGTAGAAGCAAATAGGACTATGGCGTAGATGGCGTCACCTATAGGAACATTAAAGAGACCTTTGCAGAAAAGTGAAGCAGCTGTATGAATATTAGGAACGTAGGTGACAACCCCGTATTAAGCAAAGAGCTATAGGCTGAAAGGAGCTAGAAATACACCGAACAGCTACACAAGGGAATTGGAGGTAGACAATATTATGACAAGGGACGACGAGGAAGATCAGAATGATATGGGGGATACGATACTGCATGAAGAAATTGACAGAAAGACCTAAGACAAAACAAGGCATTCTTTCAGAATTACTGATACCATTGAGAGAGCCAGCTATGACAAAACTACTTCACTTGTTGTCCAAGATATATGAGACGGCGAAGTACCATTAGACGTCAGGAAAATGTAATAATTCCTATTCCACAGAAGGCAAGTACTGACAGGAGTGAATAATACCGAACTCTAAGTGTAATAGTCCGCGTGCTAAGCTGACTGGTAACGTGTTTACCGATCCTGAGAAGGGCCGGGTTCGATTTTCGACCGCGTTGAAGATTTTCTCGGCACGTGGACTGGGTGTTGCGTTGTCCTCATTATCATCTCTTGTCCTCATTACCATCTCATCAAGTCGCCCATTGTGGCGTCACTTACAATAAGATTTGCGACTCGGCAGCCGAACTTCCCCGAATGGGGTCTCTCGGTCAACAATGCCACGCGATCATTCCATTTCATAAGTTTCATAAGTTGTGATCACAAAATATTGACACAAATAAATTTATGGAAGAATTGGAGGACTAGTTGAAGTCGATCTAAGAAAAGATCAGTTTGTAATGAGAAATGTAAGACCATGAGTGGCAAAACTGATCCTACAATTTGCCTTCGAAGATAGGCTGAAAAATAGGGAATCCGACATTTATAGCATCTGTAGATTTAAGTATGTCTTTTGCCAAAGTTGACTGGAATACACTCTTCGAAATTCTGAAGGTAAAAGCCGTGAAACCTACAGAGCTAAAAGTTATCTGTAACTTATACAGAAATCAGACTGCAGTTATAAGGGTCGAAGGTCGTGAAAGATAGGCGATAGTTGAGATGGTAGTGATGGAGGGTTGTAGACTATTCATGACATGAACCTGTACATTGTGCAAGCAGTAAATAAAACCTAGGGAAAATGCTGCAAGGAGATTAAACTTTAAGGTGAAGAAATAGACAGCAAGGGATCTGCAAGAGCAGTTGAACGGAATGGTTTATACTCTGGTAAGAAGTTATGAAGATCACCAAAAATAAAACAAGCATAAAGCAATACTGTCATTTTAAATCATATAGTACAGGGGGAATTAGATTAGGAAATGAGGCCCTAAAATTAGTAGATGAGTTTTACTTTTGGGCAACAAAATAGTTGACGATAAGCAAAGTAGACGATGTAAAATGCACAGTGGCAGACACAAGAGAAGTGTTTCTTGAAATTAAGAAATTTTCTGACTATATTATTTAAGTGTTACGAAGTAGCTTCTGAAGATATTCGCTCAAGTTCAGATGGGCAGGAGGAGTTGTAAACAAATTTAATGCACTGTTTGATTAAAAGAAGTGATTGCTTCATATATCACATCCTGAAACATCAAAAAATCTCCAATCTAATTACGGGGAGAAGTGTGGGAGTGAAGAGAAGGGAGAAAATTGTAGAGGGAAAGTAAGTATTGACACAGTCAGTAGATTCAAACAAATGTAGGTCGCAGTAGTTATACAGAGTTAAAGGGGCTTTCCCAGGACAGATTAACATGAAGAGCTACATCAAGCCACTCTTCGGACAACAAAAAGATGACCTGGTGTCTAATACTGTTCTAACCGGGAATCATATCAGATTCTTCCTTATATAACTTCAATTCTGGACGAGTTGAGGAAGAAGCCATCACCTACACAGCGTCCCGATGCCACCAGAGCTGCCGACTAGTACGAGATAACACCTTATTTCTTTGTTTAATGGCAGTGTGGAAGAGTCTGCTGCCGGCCGGGGTAGCCGAGCGGTTCTAGGCGCTACAGTCTGGAACCGCGCGACCGCTACGGTCGCAGGTTCGAATCCTGCCTCGGGCATGAATGTGTGTGATGTCCTTAGCTTAGTTAGGTTTAAGTAGTTCTAAGTTCTAAGGGACTGATGACCACAGCAGTTAAGTCCCATAGTGCTCAGAGCCATTTGAACCAGTTGAAGAGTCTGCTTTCCGAGATTAGTAGACTCCAAGAGCATAGACCGGGTGAAGTAGAGGCCTTTTTTGTTCGATGACTTCGCGCTATTTTTTTAACAAAAATCACCATGAGATCCCTTCTCACAACTGTCGTTTTGAGCGTGCCCTGACAGGTCCAAGAAGTACAAAATTTTTGTAAGCAGTGGCTCAACGTTTTGGTAAATTCTTAAATAATTGAATGTGATGTGTTAACTTGGCATAAACAGGAAGACAGTTCTCCAGTTCCTCAGTATATAACGATATGACTAGGCAAGTTGTAATCCTTTCAGCTGACCCCACACTTAGCCTACCAATTTATATGAATTCACAATTCAACACGTAACCAAAATTTAAATACAACTGATCTGTTCTGTATTCATTCCCTCATCAATGTTATTTGCCATTCCTGTTTCTTTGTCCACACTAAATGTAGCTTCAAACCTGACTAGTCCAAAATCTAACGTGTAAGAGAACTTGGACTCTTTTGGTCACCTATTATAAACTTGGTGACAAAATATACTGTCTGACAAAAATGTAAAGCAGCCAGCAGGGAAGGAGGAAACGAATCAACGAGTTGAGAGGGTATGCGATTTTATTTCAGTGATTACAAATTACTTGGCAGTGTGAGAGCACTTTTCTGCATGACATTGAACCTCCTCTAGCCGCAGTACAGTCACTAATTCGGTTGGGAAGAACGTAAGCCAGGCTCCTGACGCAATTTGGCCCATTACTATTTTCAATGGTTCTTGATATCGTGGATACTGTGGCACTGGGAAACGTTGATGTCAGAGTTGTTTCCATAGAGTGGGGACATATCTGTGGATCTCGCAGGCCACAGGAGTATCCCAGTGTCATACAAGCCGTTCGTAGAGGCACGTGTCGTGTGTGGACGAGCATTGTCGTGTTGGAAAGTGGCACCACAGTACTGTCGCGTGAGAGGAACTCATGAGGACGCAGGACGTCCTTGATCTATCGTTGTGTCATTAGATGTTCCTCAGTCAATACAAACAGAGAACTCATACACCAGGATTAATACTTCTGCGCCTCTCCAAACGACTGGAAGAGTGTACCCTGTCTTCAGGCTGACGAATCTGGTTTAGCGCAAAATTGCGATTCATCGTTGAACATAATGTCACTCCTTTCATCAGCAGTCGATGCTTCCTGGTCACAGCATTACTCCAAACGCAGCCCTTTTATGTTGCAATGTTAAGGCACTACGCATGTGACAGTAGTTTCGTAGCCCGACTGCTGCTAGTCTCTCAACAGGGGTGCGTGATAACAGTGGTTTTTTTTTTTTTTTTCAAGAAATCAATTGCTTCATCTTGGAAGGCAGGTACACATATGAAGGGGTTACGGAGTGCTTGGTGCACAGTAATCGATCGATCAGAACCTTGATAACGAGTATGCTCGCCCTCACGTTCCCATGCACTCCGTCACAGAGCCGCTATCACATCCAAATGCAGAACAGTTCAGGATATTGCACGATTTGACCAGGCAGTCAAATAGAGTCCCACAACGAGTTTACCTTCTAATTGGGACAGATGCTGATAACGCTGTCTCAAAGGAGTACGTGCCATCTCTTTCACAGCGTTCACTCAACATCTGACGCAGTTCACATTCCTTTCACAGGGTGTTTCAAAAATACCTCTGCAAATTTTGGGGACGGGGTTTTTACACCGAAACAAGAAAACCAACTTCATATAAATAGATGTCTGAAAATGCTTTGTTGTGGAGTTATTAATGGAAGTTTACAATTTCGGTGACTGGAGCTCATCATTCGATGAAGAGCTTTTTCATTCAGGTGGTCTATCGCGTAGACTAATTGTTTAAGGTACCCACAGAGATAATAATCCAGTGGACTGAGTTTGCCCGCATCTCGTGGTTGTGCGGTAGCGTTCTCGCTTCCCACGCCCGGGTTCCCGGGTTCGATTCCCGGCGGGGTCAGGGATTTTCTCTGCCTCGTGATGGCTGGGTGTTGTGTGCTGTCCTTAGGTTAGTTAGGTTTAAGTAGTTCTAAGTTCTAGGGGACTTATGACCACAGCAGTTGAGTCCCATAGTGCTCAGAGCCATTTGAACCATTTTTTTTTTTTGACTGAGTTCAGAGGGTGGAAGTGGTTCTCCTCTATCTATCCATTTGTCGTGGTAGATACCAGGTAGGTCATCTCTAAGACGAGACTGAAACATGCTGGAGCTGTATCATGCATTAACCACGTGTTTCTTTTAATTTGCAGGGACACAGCTTCTAGTAGGTCTTGGAGGATATTCTCAATAAAGTGCCTCTAATCATCACCTGTAAGACGTGCTGGTTGAATGTATGACCGTACCAGACAGTCACAGTATTCCACCTCACACATTAATCTTAAACTGTCACTAATGTATAGCCTGCACTCTAGCATGAGAATAGCGATCGGCCCATCTGTGATGGTTGTGGTAATTTGTTATTTCATTTCTTCCAAACGTTGCCTCGTATGTAAACAAGACTTAACAGACAAAAAAACGGAAAAACGGATGTGCTGTTTGTGCAACAAATCATTGGCAAAAGTTCTCCCCTGGTGGATGATCGACAGGCGTAAGATGCTGCACACGTTTAATATGATACAGACACATGAGTTGCTTGTGAAGTATCCTCCATGCTGAAATTGAAGATACATCTCATGCCAGCGCTACTTGTCTTGCATTGATACCTGACTCTTCTTCGGCAGCCTGTAGACTGTGCTCTTCTTGGTCAGGCGTACGAGGATACGTGGTCTTCCTCAGTCAGTAGTCTGTGGTGCTACGGATTCTGTCTCGACAAGGCGACGATACATAGCCCCAATGGTTGGATGTCTCGGCTGTCTTCGGTCAGGAAACGCCGTCTGATACAACCGTGCACTGTCGTGTCCATTACCATTCCCTCGGCTATACATAAAAGTCATGTCTGCCTGCTCACGAAGTGCGTATCCTGCCTTTGATTTAATTCACATGTACGTAATGTACACGTCGAAGACGACGAATTATGCATGTAAACAACACTCCCTTGTAACCCAAAGCAATCTAGAACACAACGAATCAAACGGATGCATATACGAGCGAAGTTGTTTGCCTGAAAGCCGCTGAACGCCAATTGTCAGTAATAAATCGATCATGAAGGATTTTGAGACATATGTTCATATGAACTTGTTTCCTTGTTTTGGTGTGTGAAAGAATGCCTAACAAAGTTAATTTACAATTGTAACCAAAGATTCGAGTTGCCTACAAAATTTAGAATTCATTAATAATAATCTAAGACTGGACGGATCTTTAATTAACAAGTGATGAAACTAAATCGATGATTTTGTGGATTTAGATTAGTTTTTCCCAGCCAAAGACAACAAAACAGATTGCTTATGTGTATGGTGTCCGTTCTTTCGGACATGTCCTCATCACACTGAAATAGTCGTGGTGCATAGGTTATTAGTATGTATTCCAGACGGTATGGATCTCATACTTTTTGTGTTGTTTGTAATAAACAAGTGATTTAACGTTACCCTACAATATAAACAGGTAATTAAATACTGGGGAAGCTGTGGTTACGTCAGCCTCCTTTTTTGCACGTCACAGGTGATCGTCGTCTTGGCCGTGGTGGCCGCCTGCCTGGCTGCCCCCGGCCCCAAGCCGGCCCCCGGCCTGCTGGCCAGCTACGTGGCCGCCGCCCCGGTCGCCTACACCGCCCCCGCCGTCGCCGCCCCCGCAGTCGCCACCCCCGTCGCCTACACCGCAGCAGCGGCTCCTCTGGCTTACGCTGCACCATACACTGCTGCCTACAGCTACGGATCTGTCGTCCTTGGATAAGCACCAAACGGCTCTGAAATGCTACAATGACTGTTACATCCGACTGAAAAACTGCCAATAAACCTTCATTAATTAATACGATATGTTTAGTGTATTCTAGAATGTGAACATGATATCATCCCTTTCCTCACAATTATATCCGTTTCCGTTTTTTTTTTCATTAATTTTTCCCAAGCGCTTATATTTCACAAGTTTTATCAACGATAGATCAATATCCCTATCATGTACATTTTAATCAACCAATTAACGCAGTAGTCAGCTATTTGCAGGTGACATGTGTTTTACGCCACTGCAGGGTTTGCAAATGACTGCTTCGTGCGGCACTGCTATGGTAAAAATATTTACAATGTTCACCACAACAGAAAGGAGACTGTTCACGTTATCTCAACTTCCATGTATTATCCTAGTGGTTGCTAACATATCTCGACAATTACCCTTGAAAAAAATCAGAATACAGCTAGTAGTCTTTTCTGACTTACCATCTACACTCCTGGAAATGGAAAAAAGAACACATTGACACCGGTGTGTCAGACCCACCATACTTGCTCCGGACACTGCGAGAGGGCTGTACAAGCAATGATCACACGCACGGCACAGCGGACACACCAGGAACCGCGGTGTTGGTCGTCGAATGGCGCTAGCTGCGCAGCATTTGTGCACCGCCGCCGTCAGTGTCAGCCAGTTTGCCGTGGCATACGGAGCTCCATCGCAGTCTTTAACACTGGTAGCATGCCGCGACAGCGTGGACGTGAACCGTATGTGCAGTTGACGGACTTTGAGCGAGGGCGTATAGTGGGCATGCGGGAGGCCGGGTGGACGTACCGCCGAATTGCTCAACACGTGGGGCGTGAGGTCTCCACAGTACATCGATGTTGTCGCCAGTGGTCGGCGGAAGGTGCACGTGCCCGTCGACCTGGGACCGGACCGCAGCGACGCACGGATGCACGCCAAGACCGTAGGATCCTACGCAGTGCCGTAGGGGACCGCACCGCCACTTCCCAGCAAATTAGGGACACTGTTGCTCCTGGGGTATCGGCGAGGACCATTCGCAACCGTCTCCATGAAGCTGGGCTACGGTCCCGCACACCGTTAGGCCGTCTTCCGCTCACGCCCCAACATCGTGCAGCCCGCCTCCAGTGGTGTCGCGACTGAAGTGAATGGAGGGACGAATGGAGACGTGTCGTCTTCAGCGATGAGAGTCGCTTCTGCCTTGGTGCCAATGATGGTCGTATGCGTGTTTGGCGCCGTGCAGGTGAGCGCCACAATCAGGACTGCATACGACCGAGGCACACAGGGCCAACACCCGGCATCATGGTGTGGGGAGCGATCTCCTACACTGGCCGTACACCACTGGTGATCGTCGAGGGGACACTGAATAGTGCACGGTACATCCAAACCGTCATCGAACCCATCGTTCTACCATTCCTAGACCGGCAAGGGAACTTGCTGTTCCAACAGGACAATGCACGTCCGCATGTATCCCGTGCCACCCAACGTGCTCTATAAGGTGTAAGTCAACTACCCTGGCCAGCAAGATCTCCGTATCTGTCCCCCATTGAGCATGTTTGGGACTGGATGAAGCGTCGTCTCACGCGGTCTGCACGTCCAGCACGAACGCTGGTCCAACTGAGGCGCCAGGTGGAAATGGCATGGCAAGCCGTTCCACAGGACTACATCCAGCATCTCTACGATCGCCTCCATGGGAGAATAGCAGCCTGCATTGCTGTGAAAGGTGGATATACACTGTACTAGTGCCGACATTGTGCATGCCCTGTTGCCTGTGTCTATGTGCCTGTGGTTCTGTCAGTGTGATCATGTGATGTATCTGACCCCAGGAATGTGTCAATAAAGTTTCTCCTTCCTGGGACAATGAATTCACGGTGTTCTTATTTCAATTTCCAGGAGTGTAGTTTGCATGTAGCAAGCAAGTGAATATAAAAACAGTTTTTGAAGGCATTGCAGTTTTCATAAATCCCATAAGTAGGGGCAGCTGGATCACCCTTTACATGCAAATTATTTTTACTGCTTATCATGTTCTGCAAGTTTCCCACTGTCTCTTTATCTTTAAATAAAACTATCACTTAGGTAATGAAACAGCTGCTAAGATAAGAAGTCTGACACCTTTGTGGTTCAGGGACCACAGACTAGAAGAGAGGTCTAACTTCCTGTCTGAGAGAAGCGATAGGCAGAACAACTGCGTACTGCATCAGTCACCCAGCTCAAACAAAAGACCAGCACTTACGCTATTAAAGATCCTAAATACCTACAACACTAATGCACTCCAGTGGCCATTATAACCATCACAGAGAATCACAGCTCTTATCATTTACATACCCACCAATGGTGTCTACCTGTATGCAGTGGCATTGATATCCAACTATGTGTTCCAGGTACTTCATTTTTTTGTCTGACTTTATACATTTGTTACCGTATACTTCAGCAGGTGTCGCATATGATGGTCGAACCATCTACCGTATCTCTATTGAGCACTGAACTGTCCAGTTACATTAAAGTGAACACTCATCAAGAGCCTGAATAACCACGTTTTGCAGAGCGATCGCTGCGAGATGTGCCGGAAGAGAGTCAGTGAGGATCTGCAAGATCTGTGGAGCCACGTCAACTACAGTGTCATAGTCACGTGTGTTAGGTTTCTCGGTTTAGAATTCACGGCCCTTAAAATCAGATCTAGGTGGTCGTAAGGATTCTTCGTTGGATTTAAATCCGAGCAGCTTTGTGGCCAGGGGAATAGGGTAAACTCGTCCTTGTGCTCTTTGAACCACACATGTACCATGAGAGCTGCGTGACGCATTGTATTTCCCTGGTGGTAGATGCCATCGTGCCGAGGAAAACAGACTGCATCTAGGAGTATACGTGGTATAGATGCATACTTGTGTTGATCCATTGTGCCTTCCAGAATGACGAGATCAATCAGGGAATGGCAGGAAAACATTTCCCCAGACCATAAAGCGCTAGCCTTCGGCCTGGATTCTTCTGACGATTGTTGGAGAATATTTGCTTTCAGACGTTTCACGCCATATACGTCAATGGCTACACTACTGGCCATTAAAATTGTTACACCACGAAGATGACGTGCTACAGACGCGAAATTTAACCGACAGGAAGAAGATGCTCTGATACGCAAACGATTAGCTTTTCAGAGCATACAAGCTAGGGCGACACCTACAACGTGCTGACATGAGGAAAGTTTCCAACACACAAGCAGCAGTTGACCGGTGTTACCTGGTGAAACGTTGTTGAAATGCCTCATGCAAGGAGGAGAAATGCGTACTATCACGTTTCAGACTTTGATAAAGGTCGGATTTTAGCCAATCACGATTCCGGTTTATCGTATCGCGACATTGCTGCTCGCTTTGGTCGAGATCGAATGACTGTTAGCAGAATATGGAATCGGTGGGTTCAGGAGGGTAATACGTCACGCCGTTCTGGATCCCAACGGCTTCGTATCACTAGCAGTCGAGATGACAGGCATCTTATCCGCATGGCTGTAACGGATCGTGCAGCCACGTCTCGATCCCTGAGTCGACAGATGGGGACGTTTGCAAGACAAAAACCATCTGCACGAACAGTTCGACGACGTTTGCAGCAGCATGGACTATCAACTCGGAGACCGTGACTGCGGTTACCCTTGACGATGCATCACAGACAGGAGCGCCTGCGGTGGTGTACTCAGCGATGAACCTGGGTGCACGAATGGCTGAACGTCATTCTTCCAGATTAATCCAGGTTCTGTTTACAGCATGATGATGGTCGCATCCGTGTTGGGCGACATCGCTGTGAACGCACATTGGAAGCGTGTATTCGTCATCGCCATACTGGCGTATCACCCGGCATGATGATATGGGGTGCCATGGGTTACACGTCTCGGTCACCTCTTGTTTGCATTGACAGCACTTTGAACAGTGGACGCTACATTTCATATGTGTTACAACCCGTGGCTCTACGCTTCATTCGATCCCTGCGAAACCCTACATTTCAGCAGGATAATGCATGACCGCATGTTGCAGGTCCTGTACGGGCCTTTCTGGATACAGAAAATGCTCGACTGCTGTCTTGGACAGCACATTCTCCAGAACTTTCACCAATTGAAAACGTCTGCTCAATGGTGGCCGAGCAACTAGCTCGTCACAATACGCCAGTCACTTCTCTTGATGAATTGTGGTGTGGTACTGAAGCTGCATGGGCAGCTGTACCTGTACACGCCATCCAAGCTATGTTTGACTCAATGCCCAGGCGTATCAAGGCCGTTATTACGGCCATAGGTGGTTGTTCTGGATACTGATTTCTCAGGACCTATGCACCCAATTTGCCTGAAAATGTAATCACATGTCAGTTCTAATATAATTTATTGGTCCAATGAATACCCGTTTATCATCTACATTTCTCCTTGGTGTAGCAATTTTAATGGCCAATAGTTTATCTGTCCGAAGGTGCATTAAACGTGAGTCATCTGATAAGGTTACCTGAGCCATCTAGCGGACGCGCTGTTGTGGTACTACCGTGCAAATTGCAGCCTTCGTCGCCGATGAGCAGTATTCAGCATTGGTGCACGAAACAGGCGTTTGCTGCGGAGGCCTTTACACAGCAACGTTTGATGAACGGACGTTGAGGACACTTTTGGTAGTCCCCTGGTTCACCTGGGCAGTTGGGTGCTCCACAGTTGCAAGTCTATTCGCCCATACACATCTCTGCAGCTGTCATTCACCCTCATCATCTACGGTCCTTGATGCACCACAGTTCTCTCGGCACTGGGTTTGGATAGCGCCATATTGCCATGTACGATATTAAGCATAGCGACACGCCAACTGTTTGGTAAATGCTTGTACCTCTGGCCCGAAAGCCAATGCTCATGCCCTTTATAACGTTAGATAAATCGTTCCGTTTCGGCGTTACGACAATGACTGCACTGTTTTCTGACCCCCCACCCCGATACCCTTTATGGATCTCCACTGCTACTGTGGTTACTGCACGGTGACGTCGAACGTAGGCGGTGGTCACATCAATGCGACTGGGCCGTGTAGTAAAACGTGAAGGGAGTGGCGTAGCCCCTTCAGCCGCAGCACCATAAGAGCGTTACGCAGGCTCGCTGTCTGGCAGAGGAGAAATGCTGACAAATCGCGGCCGGCTCAGGTCGACTCGCTGCCCGCACGGCTGCCTTTAAAATTCGCGGCGGGTGCGCGCTGCACTTAATATGCGGCACGAGCCAGCGGCGGCGGCTGTCTGGCGCGGCGTTTAGCACGTCTTCCCCACACCCGCCCTATCCCGCACCAAACGTCCACTGGAATTCCTTCCCCCTCCCCCTCCCCCCCCTCCCCCCCTCCCTCCACCCTTCTCCCAGGCAATTTCCTGCGCCGTTCACCGTCTGGCGAGTACCGCCAAACTGGTTAACACTTCGCGCCGTACCTGCCGCGTGAGCACTTACTGTCTCCCGCGAGCGCAATTGGCTCTCAGAATTTCTTCCTGTTCTCCTTGTCCTCATTTTCCACTTATTCTTTGCTCTGTCTTCCCTCTGCCAGTTGTAAAATCGCTCTAGCAACGTCGCACCCGAATACTGAGAAGATCAAAATCGTAGTCTACTCGTGCTGGAGAAGACTGCCGATCGTTTCATATTTCCCTGCGACTCGTAAGTATTTTGTCGTCTGTTCTCCAACTTTCCATAAAAATCGGCCTTCTAGCTCCCTTAATGGGGCAAGAACGTTTCGTTGCGTTCTTGGAATACGGCGAAATAGTCAGTGCTCTGTATCAAATTTCACTATGCATAGTGTCAATCACTATGATGAGTGCTTGTGCAATTTAATGTTATCTGTCTGTAGTTGGGGAATAGCATGGGGTGAAACAAACTGAGCAGGTGATGCAAATGCTAGAACATTTGTGAGACTACCCAACATCTGTGATCGACATAGTGTAACTTCTGCTAGGTTTGTCGTATTTCTGAGATACCAGCCAACAAATACGCGTGTGATTGGTGTTTCGCTTCTGCTCACACCACAAAGAGATTACCTATTTCGGCGTTAGACAGATGGAATTGCTATATTTTATTCGTATTTGACTACTACTGGGCTAGCGCCCAAATTAGTGCTTCTCTAGTAATTTGCAATTCAATTTCACAACCTTAAATTATCAGAATATATTGCGGATTTTTCTTTCATATGGGACCTTTCTTTCTGCTAATGAAAGGCCGTCTGACTGCAGTCTACAGTACAGTGATCTGATAACTCAGAGGTATTTGCTTAGGAAACGTCCTTTAATTGCCTGATGCATTTTCTTTAAAATTTGAACCCTCTCCAACAGGTGAGATTTGGTGGGGCCCCTCTCACCCTCACGCGAGATTTAACGCGTAGTCGGTTAAAAAATTAATTCTTTTTTTATTTGTTTAATAAAACCATGTTTCATTTATAAAGTGTATTAAACAGTGTTTTTAACTATACTTTATTTTAAACATCCCAATCTCGAGTAGTATTGGGACAGACAGACACACAGAGACAAACGTATGAAAAGGCTTCATGTAAATAATATCAAGCTTTTTGATGGATCCCTAAAAAAATGATCTTTCATTCGTAAATTATACAGGTCTGGAAATTGCATACTTTATGCAATAAACACGTGCTTACAGGAAGTGTTCAACATGTCATCCATTCATGACAATCCACCCTCTTCCCACCGGTGTAAGGAATGACGCACCCTTAGAAGTAAATCCATTAGTTGTTGTACCTGCTGGTACGCATTGAAGACGTGACCCTGTAGTGTCGGCACATCGTTGATTGGTGTGGCGTAGACCAATTCCTTCAAGCGTCCCCATAACCAAAAGTCTAGGTGTGTGGGGAACGATCAGGCCACGGTGTGCCCCCTCTCCCCCTCCAGCCTCCCCCCGGAACAATTCAGCGGTCCTGGAATGTCTGCATCACATGTTCGCGCACAGTATGACGAAATTGTGCTGGTGCACCACCATGCACGAGCCACATTTGCATTAATTGCTGCAATTGCACAGCCTCCGGCAACGTAGGAAATACATTGATAAGAAAGTCCACTTTGTGGTAGCACTTTGTGGTAGCACATATGGCCCTATTAATGTGCTACCATCTGCCCATACCTTGCCTGAGGACCGGAGTTGATGCTCTCTTTCCTGAGTTGCTTGAGGAATTACATCTGCCCATAATGGAAATTCACACCATGTCTTGTGAACCCTGCTTCATCAGTAAATAAAATCTTGGATGTGAATAGTGGATCTGCAACATACTTCTGCAACGGCTGTTGACAGAACCGCGATCTGCCATGATGATCCTGTGTCCTTAGGACCTGAACGCGCTGTAGTTGGTATGGGTACAGGCATGGTTCATGAAGTCCCCCCCACCCCCACTACCAGATAAGAGTGAGACACGCCTTCTACTATGCTAATTGTCACCTACTGGTGCCAAGCGTTTCTTCCTCCGAACGTTCTGCTCGCTCCTCCATGTCAGGCGTGCGAACAAGTGGCTCTGAGCACTATGGGACTTAACATCTGAGGTCATCAGTCCCCTAGAACTTAGAACCACTTAAACCTAACTAACCTAAGGACATCACACACATCCATGCCCGAGGTAGGATTCGAACCTGCGACCGTAGCAGACTGAAGCACCTAGAACCGCTAGGCCACCGCGGCCGGCGCGTGCGAACAGCGCGGGGCCTTCCACTGACAATCTTCCGAGGTGCAAGGGTATCTGTGTTCCTCAGACGCTAGAAAGTCTACTGAACAGTTTATCAGAGGGCATTCTGCGCTGTGGATATTTTCAGCGTAGTGGCCACGGGTCCGCGGGCTATGTCCATTTGCTAAAACAGAGCAGAATATCATATCAGCCATTTAATTTGTCGAGTAGCAGGCTAAGAGTTTTTAGTTTCAGACAAAAACAATAAACGGATCAAAATCATCTATACGGTTAATCAGGAATGGCATCGATAGCGGATGATGACACAGAAAAGATTTAGAAATCATACTCTACAGAAGGTCGTAATATATCATCTCCTTTCAGTCATAGCACGAGTTACAGACAATGAATAACATCATCGTGAAACAGAAGGTGAACTAAAATCGCTTAAGAAAGGAAAGGCAACTGGACGTTATGGGATATCCGTATTATTCTGAATATCTCACTCGAAAGAGTGTGATGTCATATTGACACTAGCTTATTAGAACTCGCTGGAGCAACGAAGCGATCCAAGCTACATGAAAAAGGTGCAGGTGTGGGCCATTCTTATTTTCAAGAAAGATTATCAGACAGATGCGCATAACTATATGCCGATATGGTTAGCTAAATAAAATACGTAACTATGGAACATCTATCACGACCGTCTGTTGTAACCTTGCTTAATAACGAAAAATCTTTTTTTTAGGAATCAGCGTAGATTTCAAATACAAACAGTCTTATGAGACGGCGGTCATTATGTTCGTCTTTCAGACACAGAGTTGAATGAAACGCTGTGCGTGCCACAATGAAGGGTAGAGTGCCCGTTAATATCAAAATACGCTGAATGATCTGGTGAGTAGCGTCGGAGTCTCTGTAATGTTGTTCATGTTTGATGTTATGGTATGTAGGAAGATCGAAACAACAGGAATATGTAACGAACTGCTACAACATTGATACTGGGTGTCGCGACTGGGAGTTGACCTCAAGGTATAAATATAGTTAGTGTATTGCATAGAATAGTCAGTAATAACCATTATTCTTCAATCACGTAATACTCAGGCTGTCATTGGAAAACAATTACAACCATAAAATGTCGAATAGTATACATTTGGAGCGTTTGTCGTCGAAGGAGGCCCAAGCAAAGTCCGAAGGAAACGTAGATCAGTCACGAAAGAGCTCGTTCGACTGAGCCTTAAATATTTTTCACCGGATTGGGATTCTAGCAGGTAGTATTAATAGAGATGACAGAGAAGATCGAAAGAAGAGGAGCACGCTTTCCATCGGTTCGTGTACTAAGCACTGGCACTTGATGAATATGCACAGTATATGCCAGTCACGTTCGCTACACGAGAGGCGATGTGCAACACTGGAAGATGTACTGTCGCATTACTGAGAGCGTATGTTTAGTGACGTGTCAGATCATATTAAAACTCACACATACACTTGCGAAATGACCGTAACAAGAAAAATCAGAGAAATTAGAGTCCATGTAAGTCCAATGCACAGTTGTTCTTGCCACACACAATTCGTGAAAAATTCGAGAAACATGCGCAATACCCGAGATACTTTTCCCGATACACCGTGAGATGTCTTGTGTAGTGTGGATGAGGAGGGAGAAGGTTTAATAGCCAGAATTAATCTGGCAAAGGGAACGACATATTGGAGTAGACTATTATTAGTGATGTTTTCATACGCCACTTTGGTACGAGTACTCACCCAGCAAACAATGCTAGCGCTACCGTTCGAAAAGATGTGATCTCCTAAATGAGTAACTGCAAAAAATGGAGTGTCATTAGTAGACGGCATTCGTCCCATCATTGCAGAATTTCTAACATGTTTACAATCTTACTTAAAATCTGTTAACTAGTGCTTGCCGTAAAACAGTTGCTTATAGACACACATCGAAAGACTAAACAGAAGGACTAATTGTTATTTCTAAAGTAGAGAAGTAGACCTCCACTGAATTAGTGCGGTGCTATCTAATAGTAATTACAATTCTGGGCCCCTTCAATTGGTCATCTTGCGGGACTTGGGTCGGTTCCTTTCTTGTGCAGAAATGTCGGGTGGCCAATGGGCCGGTGTTTCCTCTGCATGGTTGGGTGGGTCTGAGCCAGTGTCTCCGGGTCGTCGTGTGTCCGAGTAGCGAACGGACATCAAGGGAGTCGGGGACGGAGCAGCAGTGAGGTCCGGACAGCAATGGCACGGCTAACCGTTGCCGACACACATGACTTGAGTGGGGACGACCTTGGTTGGTGTTCGGTCGGTCGTCTCATCCGACGAGGTGCATTTGGTCGCCGACCGCTTCTGGGTTCTCTGTGTGTGTCGACTTGTTATTTGTCTGCAGGATAATTCTATGTAAGAATCCATGAAATGCTTCTCGCTTTGTTACCTTGTCTGTCATTTTGGCTTGGTGTTACTTTAGTTTTTCGACAACACTTTGCATCTGTTTCAATCTGTGACGAACCTATTTACGCATTCAAGCAACTCCCTACCTTGGCTATAGATCAGGGAGAGTCTTTTCCATTCCCTGTAAGCTCTCTCAGCAAATACATGTATAAGTCGCATTTTACAATCCCCTTGTACACTGATAATTTACAATTTTGTCTCCAGAGATGAATGGATAAATGTGTGACCTTTGACTGGCTAACAACAAATAAATGCACCATACTGTGCGTGAAAAAGGTAGTAGAGTAGCTTAGACAGCGACCGGCTTCAGGCGTTTACATGCTATCATCATGTGTTATACTGAAGATAAACAAGAGACAGAAGCTAATAATAATTTTTGCACGCAGTAGTGCACGTGAGAAAACAGGAAGGAAGAACCATAAAACAGCGGTCAAGCTAGGTTCGCTAAAACATACATACAGAATGGAATGAACACCAGGGCACTTACACTTTATACCGCGAGTCTGAGTGCCGCAATATACGAATTAGACGAATATATACGAATTAGACGAATATAGGCTGCGGTGTACCACCAGCGAGCGTAGAGCACGAAGTAGCGCACACGAAGGAAGAGGCAAACTGATAAACTAGATTGGCTAAAGCGCTGCCATCTGTTACGTGGAAGAATAAAGCGGGACCAACCAGCCTGGCCGTTCACAATGTGAGTTAGTAATTTACATGCAAAAGGAAAAAAACACTGAGAAAAGTTACACGAAAAGCGTTAAGGGTACAGTATGATAATGAAACAGGGGCAGTATAGAACTGTACTAGAACTCCTAACTGGAAATCGGCGACTTAAAGCTTATGAAAAAACCGTAAAACACAATAAGTTTTACGTAAGATAAGATGTGAGACAATTTCCAATGTGTCCCTTTACTGCTATTGCTGCTAGCTTTAAATAGTAGAAAGGTTTTTGACAGTGGGGACTTCAAGGTTTAGCTACCTTCCATCTTGTTTAGTAGCAAGATGTCTTTTAATAGAAGTGGCACATGGCAGATGCCAGACAGATCGATTACAAGAAACCTCAGGAAGTGTAGTCCACTCGCGAAGATATCTCGCAACTCAGTCTTTCGACTAATACTTCAGCGTTCCTCCTCAATAAAGGATCCTTAACAGGTATGTCTGACAGTAAGGTGGATCTTATGAAGAGCATGGCTTCTTTAAGTAAGCGCGAGTGTGTAGGGGAAATACCCTCCAACTTCGATAGTAGATGCTAAGGAGACGTGTGCATCGGGATGTAATTTACTGTTAAAATTTCCGTAGCATTCCTAGCAGAGTTCACGAGTCTACCAATATGTATATACATAATTTTACATGTTCGTGATTGTGTGCCAAAACCTCTCGCTAGCAGTGTGGAAGCAAGTACTTTTACATTTCGATTACAGTATCGCCCACATATTTCGATCTAGAATAGCCTTTTCCACGCTATTTTTGAATACGAACGCTGAAGAATAGTCTTTGCTACTCTATTTTGGAATACGAACATTGTGTAAATTCCTTTCTATGTGCGTAATACCAATTAATCTAAACTGAAACTATTTGTAAATAAAATTAAATATAAAGAATGATATTCAATAATACGCACAAATGAAGTTAAAATTAGAATTATTTGCGTTATTACGGTGGCGAATCAACAGTTTTACTTCACGTGCACTGTTCATAAAGGTGGAAGTACCCTCCGTTACACACAGGTAGGTGGGTTCCGGATTATAGAGGGAGGTGTAGAAGATAATCCGTAGTCAGGTCGGCCTTGGAAGCAGAATTATTTTCATACTTCCCTTAACATCTGTTCCAACACCACTAGCCACTGATGAAAGTTTCCTTTTCAATTTCTCCACATTTCAATGAGAAGAAACTGGAAATAAATTGGTCGTCAGAAGGACATAGTCAGCATATCGAGAAAACAAACTAGCTTTAACTGAAATTAAAAATACAACCATCAAGTTTAGTAGCGCAAAATCAATTCGACTGTTAGATGGAGAAGAAAGAGAGTACAGACATAAGTAGAAAGAGTC
Organism: Schistocerca nitens; assembly: GCF_023898315.1. Taxonomy (NCBI): domain Eukaryota; kingdom Metazoa; phylum Arthropoda; class Insecta; order Orthoptera; family Acrididae; genus Schistocerca; species Schistocerca nitens. The sequence goes on along the minus strand of NC_064621.1, from coordinate 312,205,321 downwards.
CATTGAGGATCTGGATGAGCGAGAGGAACTGTTTTTTGACGTGATGGTAAAAAGTAGAGATCCATTTAGAAGACAAAGGAAGTACGGCACTATAGGCAGAGTTTGACAGAACTTTGGAAGTCAATGATCATATAAGGCAAAAGGCATAGATAACATTTCTTTGTAACTTCTAAAATCATTTTAAGAAGTATGAACGAAATTACTACACATGTTTGTTTGTAGCATTCATGACTCTGGAGATATATCAGCAAACTTTCAGCTGACAGTGGAGCAGAAATACTCCAGGTGCATCATAAAGAACTTCAAGTGGTGACACATCCGGTGCTATTGGTGATAAAAGATTTATGTACAGTTTTAGTATTAACTTTTTATGTTAAGCGAACTTCGCAGACAAGTCGATCCTCGTACTGTTGCTTGAAAGTGGTACTGAACAGTCATTCTAGATATTTTAGAAATACATTGTAGTGAGTCTGGTTGATGATGGTACTGATGATGGCATCGGTCATAATCTATTTGACCGGAGCTTTTGAAAACTTTTGGTAACCCTCTCGCTTCTTGCAGTTAAAGTGCGCGTCATTTATGTTGGCGGCCGAGTTTAGGTTCGTTCTGTGCATCTGACGTCAAAAAATACAGTCAGCCAATGAACAGAGAACGACGTTGCCAGATCTCGACTGCAGAGCAGAGAACGGACGAGTGTCTTCAGTTTTAGAAACGTTCAGTCATAAATAAAGTAATAGAACAAAAGAAATGTCTTGATAGCAGACTTTGTTTTTTGAAAGTTTGGAAAAACCATTCTTTATACCAATTGCTTCATTTTCTATTAATTAATTAAACCAAACAAGCAATAAGACTCTTAATTCAGGCGATAGCAAGGAAAGGTGTTTGTATCAATTTCACGAACCTCTTTTTCGCAATAAAGAACAGCGGTAATTGTTTATTTCCTATTGTACTTCGACGAAATGCGAGTAATTCATAGGCATACCAACAGTGTTTGTCAGAATTTTGCGTGAGCTGTTATAGTCCTTATGGAAAGATGTTACACGACGAGCTGCGCTAGTGTAACGGTTAAGGCGTTGTGTTCGTGAGCGAAAGGTAAAGAGTTCAACCCTTGTGCGATACAAAATATTTTCTTTATTTAAAAACAATATCGAAGTGTCTTACTTCACGAATTTTATTCGTTTGAATGCAATTTTTTTGAAATTTCTAGTGCTTTGTCTGTTCATTAACCCTTTCGCTGCTGCAGTCACGTGCCCCCCCCCCCCCCCCCCCCCACCGCATTTCGCGCTTTGCGCGATTTTGTCATCACTGCACTGCTCGCCTGTGCAGACACATGGTGTTCCGACTGCTTTGACACATCATTCGATTTCACAAAAACTATTTGGCCCAAAAATTAGATTTTTACACATCTTCTTGACTGATACCTTCCCCCCATAAATGACTTAATTTTGTTTCGATGTTCAACCCAGTTATTGTGCAGCATTAAATGTAGTAAACCATTGCACGAAATTTTGAAGTGTTTGCAGAGGTAAAATTCCATAGCGTATACTTTCTGTATGGTCGGATTCAGTTGCCACAATGTTGAGAATGAAATGTGGACAAGGTACCTAAATTCATATAAAATTTACTGCTTAAAAATATCTCATTTAATTTAAGTACCACATAGGTGTCGTATGTAATATTGAGAAATATTCCGTCTTTCGCGACTGTAATAAAAGTTTTATTTACACTGGGCGCGTTTGGCTTTATTTTAAAGAACTTCAATCAGTCAATGGAAGTGGGGGGAAGGTATCAGTTAAGATGTGTAAAAATCTAATTTTTGGGCCAAATAGTTTTTGTGGAATCGAATGATAAGTGTGTCAAAGCAGTCGGAAACACCATGTGTCAGCACAGGCGAGCAGTGCAATGACAAAATCGCGCACAGCGCGGAATGCGGGGAGCACGTCTCTGTAGCAGCGAAAGGGTTAATGCGGCCGTTGTGGCTTTACTTCATAAACTGCGCGCTCCCCCCTAAACGTAAGCTTGCGAACTATACTATACTATGGCGCTGCTTCTCTTGGCGCGTGCGTCGTGTGCAACTGGCAACGCAGCAATCTCCCGTGTCTGGGCGGTCATGCGCGAGCCGCCAAGATAAAAGAATTCAACTATAGTAGATATCTACTGCCATTCGACGTTGTACGGTTGTTCGGTGAATTTGTGCAAACAAGACGTCAGAATGTCGTCTTCTGGCGCCGCTACCACAGTTCTCTCCGTAAACGTGTTGCAGACCTGCAGCAAGAAGCAGGCATACTAAGAGCGGTAGTTTGTGAATGACCTTTCATTCGAGCAAAGTAATGCAAGAACTTGAGGAAAGAGCCATTGTGGCTGTTTAGTGTCTTACTCAGTGTTGTTACTGAAGGATACTAGTGATTAGATTGGTAGAACAGATAACTAATGAAGAGGGTCCCAGACTAATGAAGAGGGTCCCAGTGGGCAGAAATGACCTGTGTGACACAACTTCACTAATAGGTGGGCTGGTTGATAAAGTGTACCCTGAAGCATCAGTGAATAGTTAATTTCGTAATCGAGGGAGCTGTCTGAGAAAATAACACAGATAACTGAATACAGTAAGTAGGTTAAAGGTGATGTAGATTGCAGTAACTAAACAGAGATGAAAAGACTTATAAACGAAGCTTATTACCGTACCTTGGTTCAAATGCCTCTAAGCACTATGGGACGTACCATCTGAGGTCATCAATCCCCCAGAACTTAAAACTACGTAAACCTAACTAAACTAAGGACATCACACACATTCATGCCGGTGGCAGAATTCGAACCTGCGACCTCAGCAGCAGCGCGGTTCCGGACTGAAGCGCCTAGAACCGCTCGGCCACAGCGGCCGGCCCTTTTTACCGTACCACAAACAGTGTAGAAAAAGCACATGGTCATTAAAATACCTTCAAGTCGTGTCGGAATGGATAAATTCGAGCCGTGTATAGTTTTCAAGGGAATGTATACCATTCTTCCTGCAAAATAGTGGCAAGTTCAGATAACCATGAGGTAGACAGCGATCCCGCATTTTTCTAAGTAGATCGCGTAATCTCAGTAATATTATCTGGTGACTGATGGCCACCGGAGATGCGACAATTCATCCTCGTGTTCACAAAACCAGTCCTTGACGATGCAAGATGTGTGAACAGGGATTCTGTCGCCCAGAAACACAGCATGACCACTGGGGATGAAATACTGTGCCATGTGACGGACCTGATCAGCCAAAATTGTCACACAATACTTGGCAGCCTTGAGATTTTGTACAATATTCGTGGACCGTATGGAATACCACTTTATGTCTGTCGAAATCACTACCGAAAGCCTGACATGTTTCAATGTTGACAGCAAGCAGTCCGCGTCGTAACCTTGGGACTGCGTAGGTCAGACGTAAACCCGGGCAGAATTTGGAAATGATGTAGAACAAGACTCACCCGACCGAATGACTTTCTTCCATTGCTCCATAGTCTAGGTTTTACCGCTCTGGGACCACATTTTCCTGTTACGAACATTTACATCACTGTGGTTTTGGATTGCAACTTTCCCTGCAATTCCCAGCTTATGGAGATTCCTTCGTGCTGTTTTGGTGCTGACAAGGTTCGCGAGTGCTACATTCAGTTCCATTGTGGCTCTTCAGTGTCCGAATGTCACTATTACTCAGCACGCACTTCCGCACATGTTGTGACTTAGGGGATGATTCTTTTCCGCTTTCCCTGTATGCGATTATAATCTTCGGTACGGTGCCTCGTGAAACACCAAGCACTTCTGCTCACTTGGGTATGGAAGGACCCACCTTGCAAGCACCAACAATTTGCCCACGTTCGACTTCACTTGTCTCCGTTTCTACACAGAACACTGTTCTGACCGCAACAGACACTAGCAACGTGTGCATGTTATTGCACAGCTGCCTTTCGTGGTCTGACACTACAAAGCCACCTGCAGGCTTGGCCAACATCTGCATTTATGATCAAGTGTGCATTTCTCGCAATGATTCGACAGTTTTGGCCAACCCCTGTACATAGGAGAGACTGTAGTAGACAGCTACCGTCATCTTTTTTTTACTCAAATACAATGTTTCACAATGCCTCCTGTAACGCCTTTCCCCCATCACAAAGACATACTGCTGTGACTATTATTATGAATAACTTTCCGAGGAAGTGTGAAAATAAGCTGTAGGAAAAAAAATCGCAACCCCAAGAAAGAGTTGTGAGACGTAAACGAATGTTGGTAGACGTGTTCCTACATTGAAACGATGCTGTCTTTTGAAATTTCGCACCATCCGAATAATAGTGGCACCAGCAGCGTCACTGCGAGGATGAATATTAGCTTTGCTTTAAATACATTCTGCAACGGTCGTGAGAACTAGTTACTTTTGAGATAGGACATGGTGAGCTGATCTTAGTTAAGAATGCTTTTAAGACGATAACGTGTCCATTATCAACACCTCACTGAGTATGAACGAGACAATGCAATAGAGCTACGAGAAGCTGGATGTTGCCCCCGCAATATTGCAGGAAGACTTGACAGAAATATAGCCATAGTACATGTTTGCTGGCAGCATTAGTCACGGGAGTATACGATTGGAGGATGGCCGGAGTCTGGACGGCTAGGTGACGTTACAAAGAGGGATGACTGTCGTGTTCAGTGTATGGCTGTGGCGCATCGTACGGCGTTAGCAGAAGGAATTAGAGCAGCAGTTGGCACCACAATGACACAATGAACTGTTACAAATCGGTTTCTTCAAGGATAACTACGAATCAGACGCCATTTGCGACATCGGTGGTGTCAAGCGAGAGCTCCCCGAGAACAGAGTAGAGGTCTCTTGTGTTTTTTGATGAAAGGCGGTTCTGGCTCGGTGCCAATGATGGCTGTGTGCTGGCTAGAAAGAGGCCACTTGAGGAGTGGTAACCAAACTGAGTGCTGGACACACTGGTCGACGTACATCTGAAGTTATGGCCTGGGGTGCGATGTCATATGACAGCAGGATCACTCTCATGGTCATCCCATACACCCGGACTGTAGTACGTCAGTCTGGTATTCGAACTGTTATGCTCACATTCATGAACAGGATTTCAGAGGGTGTTTCCCAACAACACAGCACTCGCCTACGTCTCGTTTTTGTAACTCAACATGCTCTACAGCGTGTCGACATGTTGGCTGGGCCTGTTCGATCACCAGATCTGTATCCAATCGAGCACATGCGGGACATCAAAAAAAGACAACTCCAGAGTCATCCACGACCAACATTAACCGTTCCTATATTGATTGACCAAGTGCAACAGGCATGGAACTTCATCTCACAAACTGACGTCTGGCAACTGTACATCACAATGCATGCACGTTTGTATGCTTGCATTCAACGTTCTGCCGGTTACATCGGTTATTACTGTACCAGCATTTCACATTTACAATGGTTTCTCTCACAGTTACATTAACCTGTGATATTGCAATGTTAATCACTTAAATATGTTACCTAGATAAATGTGTCCCGGAAATTTCGTCACTCTACATTTCTTACTTTCGCCGTTGCGATTTTTTTTTCCGTCATCTATATTTAGTATCATATGAACTTCCCTACTACTAAACGACGGTGTTAATGTACGAGTACTCTATTACTTCATCCTTGATATCAGTGGTCTCGAGGTAGCGTCTTTGATTAGTAATCAAAACGTCCTCAGTACTGGGTTCGAAAAGTGTCGCCGCCTAAATATTGATTCTGTCATCAGTATTGACGGCGGAAGACGTCCGGCATAAAAGTCACACTCATTCCACCAACGGCCTCGTCAAAGAGGCCGTATGAAGATTCTAGGCACTCTCTTGTCCTTGGGACTGTCCCTAAAAGCGGAAGAATCTGCAATAATCAACGGCATGGTGATGTAGAAGGCAAAGAAGACCACTGCATTAAAGACACATAACGCCCATCCATAGGATTTGTGTCCTGAAATTGAAGAGGTGTCATGATAATCTCTCCATTCGCATAAGATTCCGGGATAGTCCCCCATTCGGGTCTCCGGGACGGGACTGCCAAGTGGGAAGTGACCATGAAAAACAGATTCAGTAACCAACGAAAGGATAGGTTTCTACGAGTCGGGGCGTGGAACGACAGAAGCTAGAAAATCTGAAAGGGAAATGCGATAGCTCAATCTAGATTTAGTAGGCGTCAGTGAAGTGAAATGGAAAGAAGACAAAGATTTATGTTCAGATAAGTATAGGGTAATATCAGCAGCAGCAGAATATGGTGTAACGGGAGTAGGATTCGTTATGAATAGGAAAGTAGAGCAGAGAGTGTGCTACTGTGAACAGTTCAGTGATAGGATTGTTCCTATCAGAATCGACAGCAAACCAGCGCCGACAACGATAGTTCAAGTACCCATATCGACGTCGCATGCGAGATGAATACAAAAAGTATATGAGGATATTGAACGGGTAAAATTTTACGTAATGGGAGAGGAAAATCCAATAGTCATGGGGGCATAGAATTCAATTGTACGGGAAGGAGTAGAAAAACAAGTAACGGGACAGGAAAAAGACCAATTGAGTTCTGTAACTAATTTCAGCTAGTAATAGCGAATACTCTGTTCAAGAATCACATACTTGGTTAAGGCTGGGTGATACCTGAAGATTCCAGTTAGATTACATTGTGGTCAGCCAGAGATTCCTAAATCAGGTACTGAATTGTAACACTACCCAGGAGCAGATACAGACTCAGATCACAAAGCAATAGTGATGAAGAGTAGGCTGAGGAAGAATCAAAATGCAAATAAGTGGGTTACGGAACTGCTAAGAAATGACAAGGTACGATTGCAGTTCTCTAAGCCTATCACTACAGCAATAAGAAATAGCTCAGTAGATAGTACAGTTGAAGAGATATGGGCATCTCTAATAAGGGAATTCACATAAGTTGGAAAGGAAAACATAGGGACAAAGAACGTAAATGGGAAGAAACCATGGATAACAGAAGAAATACTTCAGTTGATCGATGAACGGAAGAAGTACAAAAATGTTCAGGGAAATTCAGGAATACAGAAACACAGTTCGCTGAGGAAAGAAACAAATAGGAAGTGCAGGGAAGCTAAAACGAAATGGCTGGATGAAAAATGTGAAGAAATCGAAAATGAAGTGATTGTCGGAAGGATTGACTCAGCATATAAGAAATTCAAAACAACTTTCTGTGAAATCAAAAGCAAGGGCGGTGACATTAATGGTGTTACTGGAATTCCACTGTTAAATGCAGAGGAGAGAAAGTAGAAAAAGGCAGAAAAAGTACACTAAAACTCTATATGAGGGGGGAGATTTGTCTGATGTGATAGAAGAAGAAACAGGAGTTCATTTAGAAGAGATAGCCTATCCAGTATTAGAATCAGAATTTAAGAGAGCTTTGGAGAACTTAAGATCAAATAAGGCAGAACGGATAGATAACATTCCATCAGAATTTCTGAAATCATTGGGGAAAGTGGCAACCAAACGACTATTCACTTTGGTGTGTAAAATGTATGTGTCTAGTACATACCATCTGATTCTCGGAAAAATATCATCTGCACAACTTCGAAGACTGCAAGAATTATCGCACGACCAGCTTAACAATTCACGCATCCAAGGTGCTCACAAGAATAATATACAGAGAATGGAGTAGAAAATTAAGCATGTGTTAGATGACTATCAGTTTAGCTTCAGGGATAGGAAAGGCATCAGAGAGGCAATTCTGACATTGCGGTTAATAATGGAAACAAGACTAAACAAAAAAATAAAAAAACACGTTCATAGGATTTGTTGATCTGTAAAAGCGTTCAGCAACGTAAAATCGTGCAAGATTTTCGAAATTCTGAGAATAATAGGGATAATCCATAGGAAGAGACAGGTACGCCGGGGACTATGCAATACGTATAAGAGCCAGGAAGGAATAATATGAGTGGACGACCAGGAACAAACTGCTCGGATTAAAAAGGGTGTGAAACAGGTATGTAGTCTTTCGCCCCTACTGTTCAATCTGTACATCGAAGAAGCAGTGATGGAAATGAAAGCAAGCTTTAGGAGTGGAATTAATATTCAAGATGAAAGGATATCAATGACACAATTCGCTGATGACATTGCTATCCTGAGCGAAATTGAAAAAGAATTACATGATCTGCTGAATGGAATGAACAGTTTAACGGATACAGAATATTGAATGAGAGTAAATCGAAGGACGAAAGTAACGAGAAGTAGCAGAAATGTGAACAGAAAGAAACTTAACATCAGGATTGATGGTCACGAAGTAGACGAAGTTAGGGAATTCTGCTACGTAGGTAGTAAAATAACCAACGACGGACGGAGCAAGGAGGACATCAGAACCAGACTAGCACTAGCAAAAAGAACATTCCTGGCCAATAGAAGTCTACTAGTATGAAAAATGGACCTTAATTTTAGGAAGGAATTTCAGAGAATATACGTTTGGAGCACAGCACCGTATGGTAGTGAAACATGGATTGTCTACATCTACATCTACATTCATACTCCGCAAGCCACCCAACGGTGTGTGGCGGAGGGCACCTTACGTGCCACTGTCATTACCTCCCTTTCCTGTTCCAGTCGCGTATGGTTCGCGGGAAGAACGACTGTCTGAAAGCCTCCGTGCGCGCTCTAATCTCTCTAATTTTACATTCGTGATCTCCTCGGGAGGTATAAGTAGGGGGAAGCAATATACTCGATACCTCATCCAGAAACGCACCCTCTCGAAACCTGGCGAGCAAGCTACACCGCGATGCAGAGCGCCTCTCTTGCAGAGTCTGCCACTTGAGTTTATTAAACATCTCCGTAACGCTATCACGGTTACCAAATAACCCTGTGACGAAACGCGCCGCTCTTCTTTGGATCTTCTCTATCTCCTCCGTCAACCCGATCTGGTACGGATCCCACACTGATGAGCAATACTCAAGTATAGGTCGAACGAGTGTTTTGTAAGCCACCTCCTTTGTTGCTGGACTACATTTTCTAAGCACTCTCCCAATGAATCTCAACCTGGTACCCGCCTTACCAACAATTAATTTTATATGATCATTCCACTTCAAATCGTTCCGCACGCATACTCCCAGATATTTTACAGAAGTAACTGCTACCAGTGTTTGTTCCGCTATCATATAATCATACAATAAAGGATCCTTCTTTCTATGTATTCGCAATACATTACATTTGTCTATGTTAAGGGACAGTTGCCACTCCCTGCACCAAGTGCCTATCCGCTGCAGATCTTCCTGCATTTCGCTACAATTTTCTAATGCTGCAACTTCTCTGTATACTACAGCATCATCCGCGAAAAGCCGCATGGAACTTCCGACACTATCTACTAGGTCATTTATATATATTGTGAAAAGCAATGGTCCCATAACACTCCCCTGTGGCACGCCTGAGGTTACCTTAACGTCTGTAGACGTCTCTCCATTGATAACAACATGCTGTGTTCTGTTTGCTAAAAACTCTTCAATCCAGCCACACAGCTGGTCTGATAATCCGTAGGCTCTTACTTTGTTTATCAGGCGACAGTGCGGAACTGTATCGAACGCCTTCCGGAAGTCAAGAAAAATAGCATCTACCTGGGAGCCTGTATCTAATATTTTCTGGGTCTCATGAACAAATAACGCGAGTTGGGTCTCACACGATCGCTGTTTCCGGAATCCATGTTGATTCCTACATAGTAGATTCTGGGTTTCCAAAAACGACATGATACTCGAGCAAAAAACATGTTCTAAAATTCTACAACAGATGGACGTCTGAGATATAGGTCTATAGTTTTGCGCATCTGCTCGACGACCCTTCTTGAAGACTGGGACTACCTGTGCTCTTTTCCAATCATTTGGAACCCTCCGTTCCTCTAGAGACTTGCGGCACACGGCTGTTAGAAGGGGGGCAAGTTCTTTCGCGTACTCTGTGTAGAATCGAATTGGTATCCCGTCAGGTCCAGTGGACTTTCCTCTGTTGAGTGATTCCAGTTGCTTTTCTATTCCTTGGACACTTATTTCGATGTCAGCCATTTTTTCGTTTGTGCGAGGATTTAGAGAAGGAACTGCAGTGCGGTCTTCCTCTGTGAAACAGCTTTGGAAAAAGGTGTTTAGTATTTCAGCTTTACGCGTGTCATCCTCTGTTTCAATGCCATATGCTGTTTCGAGCCACTTACTGATTTAACGTAAGACCAGAACTTCCTAGGATTTTCTGTCAAGTCTGTACATAGAATTTTACTTTCGAATTCACTGAACGCTTCTCGTATAGCCGTCCTTACGCTAACTTTGACATCGCTTAGTTTCTGTTTGTCTGAGAGGTTTTGGCTGCGTTTAAACTTGGAGTGAAGCTCTCTTTGCTTTCGCAGTAGTTTCCTAACTTTGTTGTTGTACCACGGTGGGTTTTTCCCGTCCCTCACAGTTTTACTCGGCACGTACCTTTCTAAAACGCATTTTACGATTGCCTTGAACTTTTTCCATAAACACTCAACATTGTCAGTGTCGGAACAGAAATTTTCGTTTTGATCTGTTAGGTAGTCTGAAATCTGCCTTCTATTACTCTTGCTAAACAGATAAACCTTCCTCCCTTTTTTTATATTCCTATTAACTTCCATATTCAGGGATGCTACAACGGCCTTATGATCACTGATTCCCTGTTCTGCACTTACAGAGTCGAAAAGTTCGGGTCTGTTTGTTATCAGTAGGTCCAAGATGTTATCTCCACGAGTCGGTTCTCTGTTTAATTGCTCGAGGTAATTTTCGGATAGTGCACTCAGTATAATGTCACTCGATGCTCTGTCCCTACCACCCGTCCTAAACATCTGAGTGTCCCAGTCTATATCTGGTAAATTGAAATCTCCACCTAAGACTATAACATGCTGAGGAAATTTATGTGAAATGTATTCCAAATTTTCTCTCAGTTGTTCTGCCACTAACGCTGCTGAGTCGGGAGGTCGGTAAAAGGAGCCAATTATTAACCCAGCTCGGTTGTTGAGTGTAACCTCCACCCATAATAATTCACAGGAACTATCCGCTTCTACTTCACTACAGGATAAACTACTACTAACAGCGACGAACACCCCACCACCGGTTGCATGCAATCTATCCTTCCTAAACACCGTCTGTACCTTTGTAAAAATTTCGGCAGAATTTATCTCTGGCTTAAGCCAGCTCTCTGTACCTATAACGATTTCAGCTTCGGTGCTTTCTATCAGCGCTTGAAGTTCCGGTACTTTACCAACGCAGCTTCGACAGTTTACAATTACAATACCGATTGCTGCTTGGTCCCCGCATGTCCTGACTTTGCTCCGCACCCTTTGAGGCTGTTGCCCTTTCTGTACTTGCCCGAGGCCATCTAACCTAAAAAACCGCCCAGTCCACGCCACACAACCCCTGCTACCCGTGTAGCCGCTTGCTGCGTGTAGTGGACTCCTGACCTATCCAGCGGAACCCGAAACCCCACCACCCTATGGCGCAAGTCGAGGAATCTGCAGCCCACATGGTCGCAGAACCGTCTCAGCCTCTGATTCAGACCCTCCACTCGGCTCTGTACCAAAGGTCCGCAGTCAGTCCTGTCGACGATGCTGCAGATGGTGAGCTCTGCTTTCATCCCGCTAGCGAGACTGGCAGTCTTCACCAAATCAGATAGCCGCCGGAAGCCAGAGAGGATTTCCTCCGATCCATAGCGACACACATCATTGGTGCCGACATGAGCGACCACCTGCAGATGGGTGCACCCTGTACCCTTCATGGCATCCGGAAGGACCCTTTCCACATCTGGAATGACTCCCCCCGGTATGCACACGGAGTGCACATTGGTTTTCTTCCCCTCTCTTGCTGCCATTTCCCTAAGGGGCCCCATTACCGCCTAGGAAAATCGGAAAAGAAGAGAAGCATTTGAGATGTGATGCTATAGTCGAATATTGGAAAATTAGGTGGACTGATACGGTAGGTAATGAGAAGGTTCTGGGCAGCATCGGAGAGGAAAAGAATATGTGGAAGACACAGACAAAGAGAAGGGATCGGATGAGAGGACATCCGTTAAGACATCAGAGAATGACTTCGATGATAAAAGGAGCCGTAGAGGACAAAAATGTAGAGGAGGACAGAGATTGAAATACATCCAGCATATAATTGAGGATGTTGGTTCCCAGTGCTACTCTGAGATGAAAAGGCTGGGAGAGGAGAGGAATTCGTGAATTCGAGGCGGGCCGCATCAAACCAGTTAGAATACCGATGATTCTAAAATAAATAAATAAATAAATAAATAAATCTACATCTACATGAATACTCTGCAAATCACATTCAAGTGCCTGGCAAAGGGTTCATCTAACCACCTTCACAATTCTCTATTATTCCAATCTCGTATAGCTCGCGGAAAGAACGAACACCTATATCTTAACGTACGATCTCTCCATTCCCTTATTTTATCGTGGTGATCGTTTCTCCCTGTGTAGGTCGGTGTCAACAAAATATTTTCGCATTCGGATGAGATAGTTGGTGATTGGAATTTCGTGAGGAGATTCTATCGCAACGAAAAACGCCTTTCCTTTAATGATTTCCAGCCCAAATCCGGTATCGTTTCAGGGTCACTCTCTCCCATATTTCGCGATAATACAAAGCGTGCTGCCCGTCTTTGAACTTTTTCGATGTACTCCGGGTCAGTCCTATCTGGTAAGGATCCACACCGCTCGGCAGTATTCTAAAAGAGGACGGACAAGCGTAGTGTAGGAAGTCTCCTTAGTCGATCTGTTACATTTTCTATGTGTCCTGCCAACAAAACGCAGTATTTGGTTAGCCTTCCTCATAACATTTCCCATGTGTTTCTTCCAATTTAATTTCTTCTTAATTGTAATTCCGAGGTATTTAGTTGAATGTACCGCCTTTAGATTTGACTGATTTATCGTGTAACCCAAGTTTAACGAATTCCTTTTAGCACTCACGTGGATGACTTCACACTTTTCGTTATTTAAGGTCAACTGCCACTTTTCGCACTATTTAGATATCTTTTCTAAATTATTTTGCAATTTGTTTTGATCTTCTGATGACTGTATTAGTCAATAAACGACAGCGCCATCTGCAAACAACCTAAGGCGGCTGCTCAGATTCTTTCCCAAATCGCTTATTAGACAAGGAGCAGCAAAGAGCCTATAACACTACCTTGGGGAATGCCATAAATCACTTCTCTTTTACTCGATGACTTTCCTTCAGTTACTACGAACTGTGTCCTCTCTGACAGGAAATCACAAATCCAGTCACATAACTGAGATTATATTCCACAAGCACGTTATTTCACTACAAGCCACTTGTGTGGTATAGTGTCAAAAACTTTCCGGAAATCGAGAAATACGGAATAGATCTGAAATCCGTGTATCCGTGTATTTGCTTATATGAGAAATAAATAAGAATCAACGCAGTATACTTCGTTCATGGCCACCTCTAACACAGGCAGCCATGGGCTGCTCTGTCGACTTCTCAATTTTGATTGTCACTCCAGTAAAATATTGACGGTCGAGAATTTAGCTACTACGTTTGTGTGCTGACCTCGTGCTCCATAATATTTGTTTACATGCTGTTGTTTCATATTTTTGTGTAGTGTTGCTATTTAACATTGTTTCGTCAGTGTTTGCAGTGTGTTTGTTTTTTAAAAAATGAGTCCAACTTAGACGGCAAAATTCATGAGCTATTGGAAAATATAAGTAATAGTTTTAAACATGTAGCAACAGCCACGAAGTTACAACGATATTCGTGCTGATATTTTAAATGAGTCAAGGTTTTCTTAAGCACAAACGTTATGTAACACGGAAGTACATACTTGGAACAGTCTCTAATGTTGTCTCCAGATATGTTTATCATCTTTATAAAAAGTAATAGTAATTATATTTCTCTTATGTCATTTTAATCAGAATTTTATGTAGATTTTATGGACAGTAGTGATCTTCCTTAAAATTATATATAATGTTATGTAAAGAGAAAAAATCCAATTCATATTTTTTTAAATAAGTTTCTACTTGATATGACATAAACAATTTAAAGTGAAAAAGTGTAAAGCTCTGCATAGACTATATAATAAACTACATACTTTTGTGCGTAAGTTGTATTTTTTCAGATTTTTTAACTGCGTAGAGCCTGATATACAGGGTGTTCGGAAATTCCCTTTACAGAATTCCAGGGCTTGTAAAGGGGAGTGAGTATATAATATTTGCAACAAGGACCCACTTCCGGAAACGTACCGTTTCTGTTCTACTACGGTTTAAATGCAGATGTTTATCATTTTCACGTCTGATGAGGGAAGCAGAAAAGTCTCAGAGGTGCTTGCCCGGTATACAGTAGGGTAGACAGGATGGCGGTCACCAGACGCCGCTTAACATCTGCCTTGCAAAGTTTAATTTACGGGACTTCTGTAGACATAGAGGAAGACCTGCTTTCACGAGTTGTGGCAGCTGCACTAACAATTGAACAGACACCAGGTGAGATGGTACCAGGACATGCATCAGCACTGTTGTGTACGTACTGTATACTGGCTTCTTTTTTGTTTTGAAGTAACGTAAACATGTAATGTTTTAGGTGTGCTTAAGTGGTTACTGGAACTTTCGTTTTGTTTCCTTTTGAATTTTTACCTAATAATTGTACTGCATTACGCCATATTCAGTTCCTCAAGCAGAAGTGGATGAGCTGAACATCTGAACTGAAATGTCGTAGAACGGAGACGGGACCTTTCCAGACATGGTTTCCTATTCTAAATGTTTTGTACTCACTCCCCTCTACAAGTCCTAGAAGTTTGTGACGGGAATTTCCGAATACGTTGTACAGCATTTTAAAGAGAATGATGCGTAACGGTATAAAAATGCGTGACTTTTTCGCACTCCCCATTAGAAAAAGAGAGACAGTAAGAGGGTTAAGAAAATACAGCTTTTCACTCAAGAAAATTTTTATGCTGTTCTATGATACACTGTTTTTATGACTTAACCCCCTCTCTCCTCCAGGCCAAAATCCTGGATTCGCCCCTGCCTTTTATTGCTGCTCAGCCCTTGGTTACCACTAAGCACGCATCTAGTCCTGCCATCATTATACTGTTACAACCTGATGCAGCACAGTAACATAAGCATTATTGGAGAAAGAACCTCAATTTCTACAGGCCAGCTCGGTGGCCCAATCATCCATCTCTACTGAAATCTAGTTAATAGCTTTCAAAGCATAAATTGAATCATGGACGTTTGGCTCCAGGTGAATTCATTAGGACAGGCGCAGTAAAGCAGGTGGGGCGAAAGCGTTTCCTTGCTCGGACGTAAAGAGGGTTGGAGCCTCAGAGTCCACTAGACGAGGGAGCCAGCCTGTCACAGCAAATGGGATTACCGCCGCGGGCTCCTTCGCCCACCTCCACCCCCCCCCCCTCCCTGTCTCTTTCCCCTGCACCCTTGCAGCCAGATTTGCTAACGAGCGCCAGCTAGCCTGCGGCGCCGGCAAACGTCCCTTTGCTCATAACTAGGGTACTCAAAGAGCGGCCTTCTGCCGTGGAACCATCACTCGGTCCTCCCACTGCGAGGTCACTCATCGGCGCTGTGTTACGGGCGCTCCGTTCTCTGCCGGAAACACCCTGTTTGCATGTACCGAGCGTTTGTCTCCGAATAAACACATTCATTGTTCGTACTGTATCATATGCTACATGTGACTGGTCTTTAATGGGTACTAATATTTCTGACATTGATTCTAATTATTTTTTGTTCACTATAGTCCAGTTTTGCTTGTTACGTCATTTTGAAGCGGTACTTGCAACGAACAGACTATAACGACGTAGAACGGTGGCAAAAAACTGATAAAAATACAAGTTTACCGATACACTGAAAAGTAAAAAGCTTCTCTGATGAGCCAGCCTATCGATATAAACCCGTCCTGGCAATAGCAGCGTCACCTGGAGAGGAATGACTGCTAGTCAGACTCACTCACGGTGCATGTAGCGTGCTGTCCGTGTGTGGAATGGGGAAGACGAGCGATCTATCTGAGCTTGACCAAGGGCAGTTTGTGATGGCCCGGAGGCTCGGCACGAGCATTTCAGAAACTGCACGACTTGTCGGGTGTTTGAGGAGTGGTGAGTGTCTTCAACACGTGGCGAAACCTTGATAAAACCATGTCCAGACGTCGTGGGGCTGGACGGCCACCAATCGTTACAGAAGTCAGACGTCGTAGGCTGGACAGACTGGTAAAACAGGACAGGTGGTGAACTGTGACGTAACTAACAGCACATTTTAATGCAGAGTACAAGTGTGTCTCAACACACAGAGCCGCGAACACTACTAACGATGGGGCTCCACAGCTGACGACCCATGCGTGTGCCAATGTTAACACCACGACACCGGCAACTACGACTGAATTAGGCACATGACCACTGGGCGTTGGCGCAGTGTTGGAGCTTTGCGTGGTCTGATGAATCCCGATACCTTCTTCATCACGCCAATGGGAGGGCGCGAATCTGTCTACTAACAGGGAACAGGTCTTTTACACCTGTACTGTGGGACGGAGACAAGCTGGCGGCGGCTCAATTATGGTCATTCACGTGGGTATCCATGGATCCAGTGGAACTCGTTCAAGGCAAGAAGACAGTCAAGGAGTATTAATCATGGTGGCAGTCCACGTACACCCCTTCATGACGCTCATGTTCCCCGACGACAGTGACATTTTTCAACAAGATAATGAGACATGTCATAAGGCCAGGAGTGTGATGGAGTGGTCCTACAAACAAAATGGCTTGTTTCAATCGAGTTGCTGACCCTCAAAGTCACCATATCTGAACCCAATCGAACACTTCTGGGACGTAATTTCTCGTGGCGTCAGATCTCATCGTCCCCCTTCCCCTGATTTTGCCGGAAGAACGTGTTCGTGCAGATGTGGAGTCAGCTCCCTCCAGTGACCTACCAGGCCCTCATTGCTTCCATGCAAAGACGCGTTGCTGCTGTTATCCATGCCATAGGTGGACATGCTGGCTGTTAGGTAGGTGATGAAATGTTCTGGCTGGTCAGTATATTTTACTCGCTTGAGGAGAAGTCGTCGACCGGTGCGGAAGCAAACAGGTGCTGAAAGGCCTATGATGCACAGATTTTTCCTCGGCACACGGCCAAGGTCGAGACAACAGAGCGTACCGCTTGACATTTTTAGACAATAGGGCGTACCAGTTTTTGCTTCGTGCCAACCGAAAAATGTGAAACGCGCGAGTAATAATTTTTCGTGGAAGTCTTGAGGTTATGGACATATTGAGGTTGAGGACCCCCATAAAAACAAGAAAAATTTAAATTGTTTCACGATATTTTTAGAGTCGCAGGAAGCAATAGAGACTCACCACCTGTGTGACTGTTCCTTCTTTTGCAGTTCTAAAACTAGCCTTCGTAAAGTTAGTATCAGTGTTAACAAAATTTGTCATGTATTTCGATTCCTTTTTATAAAACGCACGTGCAACTGCTACGGTCACAGGTTCGAATCCTGCCTCGGGCATGGATGTGTGTGATGTCCTTAGGTTAGTTAGGTTTAAGTAGTTCTAAGTTCTAGGGGACTTATGACCACAGCAGTTGAGTCCCATAGTGCCCAGAGCCATTTGAACCATTTGATATAAAACGCAGATTTCTTTTGAGAAAAGTCAGTAGGCTTACCAACATATTTATTTCAGTACGTGTTTTCTTCACTTGTACGCCTACCACCTGAAATGTCCATGTGTACCACCAGTGGTACGGATACCACTGTCTCGGGACCCCTGGCCCACCTTATGCCTTGAGCCGCTAAACGTTTCAATATTGTTTCAATGGAATGAAAACATGGCCCAGATAGGCTATATTCTTTTTATTATCTGTACGATTGATCAGTTTCAACCGAGGGTCATTTTCAAGCACATATCTTAAGCTTCCACATTCGTTTTACATTGTAATTCACCGCTGGTACATGTGGACAGGAATACATACGCCACATACGCACAGAAAGAAGATGTATTCTTGTCCACATGAAATAGTGATATATTATAATGCGAAATGAAGTTGGAAGCTTAAGATACCAGCTTGAAAATGGCCCACTGTTGAAATTGGCCGATTGCACAAATAATGAAAAGAATACATGTCTCGAATGAAAAACATCCCATAGTTGCACTAAATTCTGTTTATTTTAAACCTTTACCATTGTTTCTGCTTAATAATATAGCCTTCTTCAGAAGGCTGAAAAGAATACAGCCTACTTGAACCAATTTTTCGTTCTCAGAACACGTTAGGGCTATGGATTGCCACAAAAACTAGAAAAATTGAAATTGTTTCAAGATTTGGTCACATTATTTAAGATTATGAGGTTAAATGTTGTGAATTATGATTCAGTAATTAGTTACTTGAAAAATCTACCTTTTGTAAAATTTTTAAGAGCCGTGTAACATGTTCTGCTTTTGGAATTAGATGCAGTTTACCATCAAAAAATCGCAGTGGAAGATTTCAGGAAGATACCTCATTTACTTTGTGAATTATTGGGTAAAAACCAATTTTTGTATCCAAAATTTATAGATACGAATTAGTTTAACCTACCTTATTACGTAAGATACAAAGCTAGAATGACAGAGCTATATTTGATATAAGTAATAATGAAATGTAGCACGTTTCAAGATAATACTATCGCTTTACAAAAGTAGGGAAATTGAAACAGTCAGTTCAGAGGCCACTGTCTCTCCTCGGTTCCGCGTGGAAAATTCTAAAAATTATAGTTTAAAATTTATCGGGCTGAGAATCTTATACAATATAAACCGAGCATATATTTACTTAGAGGAAACTTAAAATCGATGTAGGTCTTCAACGACGAACGATGTAAATAATTTTGCAGGGCGTTGCTCCCAAAGCTGTAAGTGATTTTGGAGCGAGTGCTTGGCTCGCCATCCACACCGACTACACAGGGTGTAAATTTTAAGATGACAAACCAGAACAACTCGAAAAATAAGCTTCACACGAAGAAATGTATACAATCCAGAGTTGATAAATTTCGAGGGGGGCATCTTCTGGTGCTAAAATTAGCCCAGCACTACAGCCCCCTGTGGTGGGGTAGGAGGTAACTTTAAAATTTCAAATGGGAACCCCCATTTTTTATTGCAGAATCAGATTCTACATATAAAAAACTTCGTACATTTTGTCTTAAACATTTGTTTTGATTCTTGGTAGTTGGCGCTGTAAGTCAAGAAAATCCATGTTCTCATTTTTGCGTTAAAATGGTTACGGATTGTGGTGTCACCGCCAGACACCACACTTGCTAGGTGGTAGCCTTTAAATCGGCCGCGGTCCATTAGTATACGTCGGACCCGCGTGTCGCCACTATCAGTGATTGCAGACCGAGCGCCGCCACACGGCAGGTCTAGAGAGACTTCCTAGCACTCGCCCCCAGTTGTACAACCGACTTTGCTAGCGATGGTTCACTGACAAAATACGCTCTCATTTGCCGAGACGATAGTTAGCATAGCCTTCAACTACGTCATTTGCTACGACCTAGCAAGGCGCCATTATCAGTTGCTATTGATATTGTGAAGAATGTACAGACAAGAACTACGTTCAACATTGATGGATGAAAGTTAATTATTCCACCATCTGCGTCCGTTTTTCTGGGTTTTGATTTCCTTGTGCTGTTCCAGACCTCACGCCAGCCTGCGTGAGCTTAAACGCGTGCCTTTCGGCTTCCTCTACCATTAGTGGGTTGGCTCTCATGCCAATCCACAACACGGATAAATAGAAAATACTTATTTACTTCGTAAATTTTGATTCACAAAAACTAATACTCTCCCTTTCTCCCCATAGGGTGGGGTTTGAGAGGGAGGCATTAGAGTTTTACAAATGTTGACCCAAATATTAATTTTTTCAGCAGATTCGGCAA
Source organism: Schistocerca nitens (assembly GCF_023898315.1). Classification (NCBI taxonomy): domain Eukaryota; kingdom Metazoa; phylum Arthropoda; class Insecta; order Orthoptera; family Acrididae; genus Schistocerca; species Schistocerca nitens. Next base: position 312,185,453 of record NC_064621.1, on the reverse strand, counting down.
AGTTTTATTTGTTTCGTGGTCAAAATTTGTAAAACTCTTAATTCCTCTCTCTCAAACCCAACCCTGTGGGGAGAGAGGGAGAGTTTTAGTTTTAGCGAATCAAAATTTACGAAGTAAAAAAGTATTTTTTATCCATCCGTAACCATTTTCACGCAAAAATGAGAACATGGATTTTCTTAAATTACAGCGCCAACTACCAAGAATCAAAACAAATGTTTAAGACAAAATATATGTAGTTTTTTAATGTAGAATCTGATTCTGCAATAGGAAATGGGGGTTCCCATTTGAAATTTTTAAGTTGCCTCCAGCCCCACCGCAGGGGGCTGGGGTGAAGGGCTAATTTTAGCACCAGGAGATGTCCCCCTTGAAAATAATCAACTTTGGATTCTACACTTCTTTTTCGTGTGAAGCCTTTTTTTCGAGTTATTCTGGTTTGTCAATCTAAAATGTACACTCTGTACATAAAGAACGAGGTGTTCACCCCTGGGAATACGATCGCTGTCAGTCGTACAGGTAGGTGCTACACCAATAACAGAATTCGCTGTGATTTTGTACGTTTAAGCCTCGGATAGCTTTTATGATGACTCATATAAGTGTGTTTCGATCGAATGGTGTATTGCTTATAGCCTGTGAAATAGTGTAATTGTGAACTTACTTGGATTAATAATTTATTGCTTTCCAAAACTAGTACTTGTGCATGTGAAATTTTTGACATATAACGCTGATTAGTTAAATGAGAGTAGAATTTTATGTATCGCCGTGATTCCTGACTCCTTTGCGTTATTCACAGACCGCTAGGACATTTTACTTCAGTTTCGGCGAGCTGAGTAGTGCACTTGTGGACTGAAGACAATCAACAGCACGTTCTCCATTTTTTTCTGATTGATAGCACAAGTAGCTTTTACGCTGTTGTAAAAGGCCATGGTATCCAAAACTCGCATAAGACTATCAAACATTTCAACTTATAAACTAAATAGCAAAGTACATAATTATACCCGCTGCACACAAATCCACCGGCATACAGCGGGCATATGTAAAATTTATTGTGCAAATAACACGGGAATGCAGCTGGGTGTTGTCTTCGCCAACAGCGGATATTTCGATAGGTGCATATCCTGTAAATGTAAAGGAACAGATGTCGCAAGAAAGTGCTGTGAAACGGAATTTAAACCCTCAGTATGCAGAGCAGGCTGACAGTTTTCACCATCCGGTTCAGCCAGGAAGAACACTTCGTACTTTGGTTTACAGGGTCTACAACATTCTGGAAGGTTGTCAGCTGGGTTAGCCCATCTCCAAGTCACCTTTTGTCAGAATGATTGTAGGGGAAGGCAGATCAGATGTATGTTGCACTATCGACCAACCGTGCATTGGATGGTTGATGATAACAGAGGCAGCACGGAAGTCTACGGCAGGGCTGGTCAAGACTTCGGCTTGCTGGCCACGCCCAGGCGCGAGTGCCAAAGCGCTAGCCTTGCATCACATTTCCCCCACCTCCACTGCACGCTGTCTGAGCATGAGGAAGGGGAAGGAGGCAAAACTGCAAATGCGATGCATTTTATATTTCACATTTCTCAATAACACAGATCACAAACGAAACAAGTTTACAATATTAATTAATTATATCAGGACAATTAAAAACCGATTTTTCCCATCCGATGTGATATGACCTTGCCGTGGTGGATGGGCTTACGTAACTAACAGTATCACACCTGTACACCCACGCACACTGCGTAGTAGAGTTTGTTTAACGTCAAACGTACACCACAGGCATTGTATGATTCATTTGTCATTTGTAGTCGACCAATATTAAATTATAATGCTTACAGCGCCATCTATTGCTACATTTTCTAACTATTTATTTTTCTTCTGCCAAACGTTTTCCCCCTTCTCCAAGAATATTCCGTTGCAATTTGACGTCATTCTGACCAGTGGTGTTATTTATACAGCGGTTTTAAAGTTTAACGTTAATTATAATTACCCTGTATATTCACAGTGGCTTCTCTTACTGCTAAAAGTAATCTTTTCATATTGCTTTCAATGTTTGTCACTGAATGGTTTGCTTCTGCATTGTGGGCTGCAAATGTAGATTTATTAAAGTTTCCGGTCCTTAAGGCATCGAGCTGATCTCTGTACCTAATGTCAATAGTTCTGCCTCTCTGACCAGTGTAGAATTTTTTGCATGAATCACATTGGAGCTGGTATATTCCTGATTTACTGTACAGGGACCTTAGAAAGATTTACATTGTGGATCACCTTTTGCTGTAATGTATTGTTAGTAGAGAAACTGATATTAATATTCTTCTTTTTAAATAAGTTTGCATTTTGGTACGAGATTGGGCCTCTTTATGGGATAACAGTATATTTAGGTAATAGTCAGTATTATTTATGGCACTATCATCATCGATGTTCAAATAGCACATATGGATTTCATACACTTCTTGTCACACCTGTATCTCTGTCGTTGTATAAAATAAGGTTGTAGTGCTATACTTCACAAAATCCCGTGTATTTATCGTTTCTGTCTGTATTTAATGCTCAACATTTAATTTAAAACACCATTTCAATCCTACATAACGGTAATTTACGTTTCCTTCACCTCCCCCCCCCCCCGCCCACAAAAAATGCCACATCTTTGTATAATTATATTGTAGACACTTAGCACTCATGTACTTTGCAAACCATGTATTTGTTTTCGTATGCTATATAACCAAACATGTGGTGCACATTGAAAATACCATTTTTGACAGATCGAAAGTGGTTTACAATGCAGTGCAACGTTTGTGACTGTGAAAATACAAACAACCTGGAAAATGTATTTCATTGCAAGAAAACTGCTAATACAAATGCTCCAGATAGACATTTCACGTGCGTGTGTGTGTGTGTGTGTGTGTGTGTGTGTGTGTGTGTGTGTTAAGCTCTTTTGCACAATACTTTTTTGCTGCATTTGTGTGTTCAACCCTAGATTACTTGACGCTCATAAAATTTACGGTTGTAGTCGGTACGAATTCGCGTTTCCAGCTAATTTGGTATTGTCAGTACAGGGTGCAAAACAGGACATTTTTTATGTGATATACCGCTGGAGATCTTATAATTGAAATTAACTAGCGCATAAACTATAAATTACGACTTCCATTGAATAAATACGGAGCAGTAAAATTTACGATGGTTTGTAGTGTGTTTAAAATTAGTTGCGACTTTTGATAGTTCAGTACACAGTGATTGGTAGGTAGCGTAGTTGCTAGCGTGTGCTGAAAGCGGAACCTATCAAGCTCGCTTGTCTTCCTGAACAACAAGCCGTGCAAGCCGGCCTATTTGCGATTTTCCTCATATGATTTTAAAGAAGCTATTCGGGAATAAACTGTCATTCTTGCGCATCTTATAGCTTTATTCGTCAGCTTCATGATGGACTGCCTATCATTTCGTTAATGATCGTAGTTAATGCGATATTTGGGTATGAGGGAAACTACTGCGCGAAATTCTTAGAGATTGTAGTAAAAATAGGTAGCGATGAATTTGCGTTTGGTGCGTGTTAGATCATATACAACTGCGTATGAAATTTAGATAATATATTGAATTAATCTTTAAACTACGAAGGATATCGCTACCTGTCTCCAGTGTCGAGAAAATAGAATTTATGTAAAGGGCTGTGTCACGAACACACGCGCCACTGAAAAAGCCAGAATAAAATATTAATAAATCCCTTATGTCTCGTAAAGGGTCTGAGATACCTAAAAAGGTTTTTGGCAAATGATACAACGCAAAGAGGAGAGTATTTTGCCGTATGATTGATACGCGGAACTTCCATATCTAACGCGATATTCGATATTCAAGCAACTACAGTTCTTTAGATGAAATACTGTAACATTTAAGAACCATCAATAGCTAGTGAAACGAGATTTGCTGTGGGCTTTGCCACAATACAAGTGAAGTAATTAGAAGTTTATTTTATTACTGAGAATGGGCTTTGTCCTAACTATTGACCTGTCTTGTCGTCAGTAGTTAGTTTACTAACACACTGTTTTAGGATTCAGTCAGAATTTCAACTGCATCATAATCCTTCATGAAAAAATGTCACCTGAGCCACATTACTTTTCAACTAGGCTCATATTTTCTCAGTCGGATTTAAATGAGCAAGATATGGAGGAATCCTTATTAAACTATACCCTTTGGCGTCAGCCAGTTCGTCGACCTGGCAGCGTAGAGTTTTTGGCTTGTACTAAAGTTCCTTTAACTCCGCTTTACACAAGTTACGTTCATCGAGCGGAACATTTCTTTGTACCCAGAGCAAAATATTCGCTTTCCTCCACGCATTGTTGAAGCTTTATCCATCACATCGGAGTGGTATGGCGCATTGTCCATTACTATTGTCGAATTCGGAGGAATATTATTCAGCACAACATTATCTTCACACCCGGTGAACGTGTTCTTGGACGACCACTTTCATTGCGAATATCGTGATCTGATGTCCTGCACTGTTTTTGTTAATGCGACACCAACACAAAACACTAGTTCAATACGGTACAGCAGAACACTTCACCACCAGAAAATATCACTTTGCAACGAGAGCTAATGCACACAGGTGCACCTAATGCACGGCACTACGTAGTAGTGTTCATCCACGCTTTACTAACCAACTTCTGGCGGCGTGGTAGGGAAAGCCGGCTCGCCATTGGTATTACCTGGGCAACCAAGTCATTTGCCCTCCGGTGTGGAAAACGTCAAAAGTCGCAACTAATTTTAAACGCACTATAGTAACTTTTTCCTACTGTTGCATTCTACTGTTAAAGTGACGGTGTTGGCCCATCGAAATAACGGCTGTTGTTGAAGATGGTCACGCGGCTGCACTCCCGTAAGTTATTCGAATATTTTATATGCCGGAAGAAATTCAAGCCCCACATGAAACTTAGTCGTCCACTGCAGCATGTCTTTGGCTTTGCAGCTTGGTGGCTTGTCCTCAAGCGCATTAAGTAATTTTTTATTTATTCACTGTACTGGTAAACCCTCAACTCTTATAATTTTGTCATCTTTTGTCAACGCTGTATGTAACTACTGTCCGTTTGCTACAGCCACCGCTTCAGCATGGCGTAACAAGAGCAACTGAACTACAGTATGAAACAAACAATAATAAAAAATGTTAACATTACGTATTCTTTTAGGACTCTGCTACATTCCAGAAAGAATGTAAATAACGAGATGATTTTTTTCGATACGCGACAGGCCAGACTGAAAATGCCTCATCACGACTATAGACCTCAAGCTTTGTTTTAAAAATATTATAATTAAGCCTACAGACAATAATATCAAATAATTGAGTAAAATTAAAGAACTTTACATATCCAATTTAAATTAAGGTATGTTAATTAATTTAGATACGGTTAAACTTTGTAGCTGAATTTAACCTATTTATTCTCTTTCAATTGAGCAAGCACGACTGCCAATAACACCCCCAGGTACAGGAGTCGGTGCACCCAAAGTTTCGGATCGCGCCGTTGGTCGTTCATTAATTAATTAATATCCGCTAGATATACGCAAGTTGGAGACTAATTAGAAACAACCGTTCACAGTTTAAACACGGATGCATCGTTGAACTTCTCTCCCCCAATCACAAGGTGTGTCCACAGGAGGCGGCTACAACGGTTCCGCGGGTTTAACTGGAGGGATGGCCGCCGTCGACGTTGCAGCATTGCTAACGTGTAGACTTTGGCAGTCTCTCGCTTTTTTATAGAGCGGACTTACCAAACTGCGAGTCCACCTAGCCTCGTGCTCATTCAAGGCAGACCGTGGTGGAGGCGAGACGTCGTGGGCCAGCAGTGGAGTAACCTTCAGCTCAGGACGTCGACCTTCGTCTGTTTGGTGATACAGACAGGTGCGCAGGTGTAGCAAGTGTTTACCACCACAGAAAATCGTGCAATTTTCTGCACGTTTGGCCACTAATTTCGGAACTTCAACTGTAACAAACGTGCCGCTGAAGCCACCGCAGCTGGACGGATAGTAACATCTGCATTCTGGACATTGAGGCCAATCCAGATAATGACCTGATAACAGGAGTTCTGTCTTCGTGCAAATTCTCTTCCTTGTTACGTTCACCCCTGCTCTTTTCACAACTTCGAAGATTTTCCGCTTTTGTGAAAGCAGAATCCATTATATCCAAGTTTCTTCCTCCTTTTTTAGGTTGTCAATGATAAAAAATGATAATTCTAGAACTGGTTATATTGCTTGCTGTACGGACAAATTCTAATGTGTTTCGGGAGTATTTTATTTTTAGTTAGTGGTCCGCAGGCACCAGTAGACTGGAAAACCTTTTTGCTTAGTGATCTGTCTGTAATGTTTCCTTTACATATTTTCGAATGCTTGTTACTGAAGAACGTACCAGTATGTATACCATATGTCTCGCTAATTATTACGCTGGTTTGTAAAACCTCCTAACCATGTGCTCCCTTTTTTCCTCCGGAAATTTTTCGCCAGCCATGGTAAAATTTTTTGGGAAGGAAAACCCCATGCCTGCTAATACGTAAATATATTGCCAATTACAAGCATTTTGGTTTCTGTTCCCGAGTTTCAGTCGGTGAGAAGAAACGAATCTGTAGAGAGAAAGTACTACGCCAAGCTGTGACAATAAAAGAGGCTACCTGCTTGTATTTAATACGTCCAGCCCCGGTGGATGTGGAGATAAGGTCTATTCACATCACCACCCTACCATGCCAGACATACACGTTCACAGAGTATCCATTTTCACAAGGCGTTTCTAAGAAGGCTTCCTCTCTGTTATTCTACATTACCTGGGTTTATGCAAGACGGTAAATAACTTGGTTAGAATTATCGTTGCGAGATACATAGCTTTGTCTGTGTCATTAACAGATAGTAGACTATACTAATTCGATAAGTCATAATAATAATCGTAAGTCGAAAAACATAATAGTAGGATAACCAAGTGTTCTCTAGATATCATGATTTTAAAAACGATTCTGATTCCTATCTTTCGAAAGCATAGTTTTTTATCTGATCTTATTCTGGAGGTAGCAGTCATGCATTGCCTGATTACATTATTTCTATGATCGGCTTGTGGATAAGTGTCAGATTATATATCCAAAGTTCAGGGGTTCTGTCAGTCATCAATTCTTTCACATCCAGCAATGATTTGTATAATTACATCTGTATTTGTACTCCATCAACAACTGTGACGTGTATGGCAGAAGGTATCTCCCGTTTTACCACTTGTTAGGGTTTTTTCCCATTCCACCCGTGTGTGGAGTGCGGGAAAAATAAATGTTCAAATACCTCAGTGCGTGCTGTATTTAGTCTAACCTTGCCTTCGGCATCACTATGGGAACAATACGCAGAGGGTTGCAGTATAATCATAAATTCATCATTTACAGTTGATTCTTGAAACTATGCTAAGTAGAGTTTATTTTCAAGGATCTGCCAGTTCAGTTTCTTCAGCTTCTTCGTGGCACTCTATCATGGGTTTTTTTTGAAACCTGTGACCTTCGTGTTGCCCTTAGTAGGATGCTAATGACAACTCAGGACACAAAATAACCTTGAATGCGATCACTGACCTTGAAGGTGGTCTTGCGATCATCATCTGAACACCTATGACATCATAAGGCTTGCTCCTTCTTAGCAGTGATGTCATCACTTTTATCACAGATGTCATCATCCTTATCAGTGAAGTCATCAGGGTTCGCCCCCTTTTCCCCTCCCTTTTTCCAATCATTCACAGTGTAGTACTGAAAACGAATCAGCCAATCAAAATCCAAGATGGTGGAATTAACTAAACTGCACTTTATACCCCACCCGCACCTCAACCCTTATCTACATCTATATCTACATCTACATCCATACTCCGCAAGCCGCCTGACGGTGTGTGGCGGAGGGTACCCTGAGTACCTCTATCGGTTCTCCCTTCTATTCCAGTCTCGTATTGTTCGTGGAAAGAAGGATTGTCTGTATGCTTCTGTGTGGGCTCTAATCTCTCTGATTTTCTCCTCATGGTCTCTTCGCGAGATATACGTAGGAGGGAGCAATATACTGCTGGACTTTTCGGTGAAGGTATGTTCTCGAAACTTTAACGAAAGCCCGTACCGAGCTACGGAGCGTCTCTCCTGCAGAGTCTTCCACTGGAGTTTATCTATCATCTCCTTAACGCTTTCGCGATTACTAAATGATCCTGTAACGAAGCGCGCTGCTCTCCGTTGGATCTTCTCTATCTCTTCTATCAACCCTATCTGGTACGGATCCCAAGCCGCTGAGCAGTATTCAAGCAGTGGGCGAACAAGCGTACTGTAACTTACTTCCTTTGTTTTCGGATTGCATTTCCTTAAGATTCTTCCAATGAATCTCAGTCTGGCATCTGCTTTACCGACGATCAACTTTATATGATCATTCCATTTTAAATCACTCCTAATGCGTACTCCCAGATAATTTATGGAATTAACTGCTTCCAGTTGCTGACCTGCTATATTGTAGCTAAATGATAAGGGATCTATCTTTCTATGTATTCGCAGCACACTTGTCTACATTGAGATTCAATTGCCATTCCCTGCACCATGCGTCAATTCGCTGCAGATCCTCCTGCATTTCAGTACAATTTACCATTGTTACAACCTCTCGATACACCACAGCATCATCTGCAAAAAGCCTTATCCAGCCAATCACAATGAATCACTAAAGCGATGTATAAAAACGGCGTCAAGCTGTATTATTTCCGTGAATTTACGTAAAATTGTCTTTACGTAAAATTTAAATGATGTGTAAAAATGACTTCAAAGTCAAAAAACTGTGTCATGTCTTTGATATTTACGTCAAATTGCGTACTCATATACACCTCTGGCTTAATATGAAAATGATGCGAAAACTGGCGGCACAGTGATATGTATTATTTACACTAGTGTACTCACACACACACACACACACACACACACACACACATATATATATATATATATATATATATATATATATATATATATATATATTGCACTCCTTACAGAAAATACCACCTCTCTCTCTCTCTCTCTCTCTCTCTCTCTCTCTCTCTCTCTCTCTCTCCCTCTCTCCACATCTGTCTCATCCTTATAACATATAACGGAGAGAAAAATGGAAAAAAAAATAAGAAAGTATTATAAAATATTTTTTTACTGAACTTTGGCAATTTATACTGCCACACACTGTGAGAAATATGAATGTAATGTTCATTGTATAAATAATGTATCCTTAAAGTAACAGTCAAACATTTTGTTATACTAATACAGAAACAGTTCAGCGCATAAATACAATCATACCTATCGTAAACTTCAAAAACAGCAAAGTGTTCAGAATCAATAAAGCACTCTCTCTGAAGCAAGTGTATGATTTTCTCATTCACTACTCAGAATGCTTTTAGATCGCCAATTACTTTGTATGTGAGGACTAACTAAACACCCTTGCGAATTAGACAAGGAGCCACATCAGATGTCTTTTAGTGATCTAATATTAATATGTTTCATGGATCCACTCCGTTATAGTTTGTGAAAGAAACTAGCATTTTTCACAAAAAAAAATCACGTATCAATAATTTCGAAATCAGCTGCGCCCATATTATTCACTCTTCAGCGATACATCACGCACCAACTACCACTATTGAGAAAGTCAAGTTAAGCGGGGCTGGACTGGACAAGCAGACAGTTCACGACCATTTGGTTGTAAAAAGTAGAGAAAATAACAATAGCATAGCTTATAAAAGCTGCATTACTGTTTTCTTTTATGCAAATAATTGGAGCACTATATAGTGTGACCCACGATGCAAAACATTGATAGATTATTTTACGTGACACCGTTGAACAAAGTAAACAAAACAACGAAGAATTTAGTTGTCTGAATTTATACGTAGGCGTGAAATGTGTAGACAAAGCTTAGTTAACAGTGAATCGTAGTACCGGTTTTCTTAAGTATTACTCCAAAACTTTGAACGTATATCTGTTGAGGCATCTCACTACAATTCAGAGTTAGATCTTACACTCTGGTTCGGTTCGTTTACGTAATTTTCAAGGATTTTATGGTAAAGGAAGATAATGTCGACAAAATGCAATGTGAAATATACATACTACATGTCACATAGGCAAATTGGAAAAAATCTATTGTATAGTTTATTTATCACAAAAAAAAACTCAGGCGAATAATTACATCTGGGATGAACATAAGAACGTTCAAGTAGAAAAGATAGCATATGGAAGTATTCTGTATTGCTAGCGACGTGAAAGTACTCTCGAGTTATCGACCCTGCATTTCGAGATCGAATATATACTGGTGTAATAGAAAACAAACTTGGGTTTGAGGAGCCTAGAGATTTATTGAGTCCCTATTTTCGCATTTTCGGGAACCGAATTCGTGCAATCAAGCAACTTCTTACAACCAGTTCTTTGCCAATATGCAAGTTTCCCTTGTCGCAGTAAGGCAAGGTAAAACACATGTACCTCAATAAAAACAGTTCGAATTTAATGCTGCCTGAAATTAGTGATTAGTACTCGACTAATGTCACACACTGGCTGTTCAGATACAGGAAAATTTCCCAATTTCGCAACTTCAGGAGGTCTTCTAAAGAAACCACGACACTTTGCATTAAGGCTAGTTTAAATAAAGGACGGGACACACAGAAAATTACCAAAACTGACTGAAGAAAAACAGCTGTCATAAATGTTGATTCACACAACGATGACTGTTGCTTCAAATGGTCAATTAGAGCTGATTTGTAACCATCAAACAACAGTCTGAGCCACATCTCTAAATATTTTCTTATTGAGATGCATTAAACTTCGCAAATGTATAATCCCTAACTGAAATGAAGTATGTAACAATGTTTGAGAAAAAGATTCTAAATTTTTCTGTTAATGTGTGTACGTTCACAGAAGTTCTGTGAAGTTTGGAAGGTAGGAAATGAGGTACTGGTGGAATTAAAGCTGCGAGGAAGGATCCTGAAGGGAACTCAGTCGGTAGAACACTTCCCGCAAAAGTCAAAAGTTCGCGGTTCGAGTCCCAGTGTGGAACACAGTTTTAATTTGCCAGAGAGTTCCATATTAGCACACATTCGCCGCAGAGCGGAAAATTCATTTCTGAAACATACCCCACGCTGTGGCTAAGCCATGTCTCGGCAATGCCCATTATTCTGTGACTGTTAGTCCTGTAAGTTTCGCGGGAGAAGCTCTGTGAAATCTGGAAGGCAGAAAATGAAGTTCTGGCGGAATTACTGCTCTGAGGGCAGATCGTAAGTCGTTCTTGGGTAGCTCAGTCGGTAGAGCACTTGCCTACAAAAGGCACTCATCTTTAGTCTGCCAGTAAGTTTCATTTCAGCTGTGTCTGCCGTGATAAAATGGAAATGACAATGAATTGCATTTCTTGGGCAAACAGTATACAATATGAATTGTAGGAGGGCTATTCATTCATTAAGGTTAGACTGGTCGAGAAATGGAAACGACAGTGAAAATCAGAAACGTGTTATTTGCAACAGTTAGCTACACCTTCCAGCTACTTTCTTCATAGTCACCACTCCGACATAGAAATTTGTCGTAGTGTTGTACCAACTTTCCAACATCCTCCTCACAGAAGGAATCCGCCTGTACTTTCCGACGATTCTCCATGTTGGTCTGCAGTACGCTGTCTGTGTTAAAATGTTGTCTTCATAGCCAGAGAATCATGTGAACAGAGATGAAAAGCAGAGGCGGACGAGTCGGTGTGTATGATGGGTGATCAAACATTTCCCACCGGAAACGCTAGAGGAGCGTCTTCATAGCTCCTGCAGTGATTAGCCGGGAATTATGAAGAAGGAGATATATGACAGTTACTGCATGAAATCAGGCGACATCTCTTAAGAGACACTCATAGCTGATGAGAGACATTATTTTCTAGGTAACTTTATGTTCTTACTGTGTGTTCAGAACTGAAAAAAGCGAAGTTAATGTGCATCGGATTTACACTGTGGTTTCTACTTCGTGACTGATCTGACCTCAGTTAACGAATATCCTTCATATTTCCTTAATGTGAGTACGGAACAGTTTGTTGTCCTGAAGCAGACACAGGGCGAAATCTCCAGAGAAGTGGAACTGAAGAAGGGAGTGGGACACGGTGACAATATCTCCTCACTGCTATTCAACCTCTGCATAGAAAAAGTCATAAGTCAGATAGAGATAAATAGAGGAGCAACAATTTTAAATCGTTCACAGCAGTACCTAGCCTACGCAGATGAGGTGGCAGTACTCGCACGAAACACTGCTGTGCTGGCTGATGCCTATCAACAGCTGGAGGGAGGTGCAAGGGGACTTGGCCTGGTAGTCAATGTCGAAAAGACCAAATATATGGCAATGACCAACCAGCGAAACCTACCAAATCTCAAGATAACCGACAAGGAGCTTGAAAGGGTGAGAGACTTCAAGTACCTCGGATCAACTATCACAGAGGCAAATGACGTCAGCAGCGAGATGAAAGCTAGAATAGCAGCAGGCAGCAGATGCTACTTTGCCACACTACCCATACTTCAGAGCTCACTTCTATCACGAAAATCTAAAATCCTCATTTACAAAACAATTATAAGACCAGTTGTTATGTATGGTGCCGAGACATGGACCATGATTGCAAATGAGGAAAGGATCCTTAGCGTTTGGTAGAGAAAGGTTCTGCGTAAAGTATACTGCCCAGAATACGGTCATGAAGGTTGGCGCGTCCGTACGAATGCAGAATTAGAACAAATTTTTGAAGAAATTGACATTGTAACTACCATTAAAATAAGAATACTGCGATAGACAGGACACGTGGTCAGAATGGAGGAAGATAGAACATGTAAGAAGACTTTTTGATGGCAAGGCTGGAGGCAGACGACGGAAGGGACGTCCAAGAAAGAGGTGTGTGGACGGAACTGAAGAAGACATGAAAAAGCTGGGTGTCAGAGGACGGACACGGAAAGCCATGGACCGGATAGAATGGCAGATAGAAGGGCTGTAGAGCCGAATAGCAGTAGTATAGTAGTAGTAGTAGTAGTAGTAGAAGGAGACACAGTTCAGTGTAATAAGTATATTTATATTCATCATAAATTTGAAAGGCAACCAAAATTTCAGAATCTGTAAAGTGCACTTTCTTGTGTAACAATATTATTTTCACATATACTTCTGAAAAGGCCTTTAGATCATGACTTTGTACGTGAGAACTAAACTCTCTTGCGAATTAACAGAACCACTACAGTCGTACTTCATAGGGTAACATTTTCTCCTAATGTACCAGTGTTGGATACGCTATAACAATAATTGACTTTTATATCATTATAATGTGCTATAGCATGTTCACAGTTATCATTAGACACATGTACGAAAAGAAAATGTGACAATTGATATGACTATTCTCGATATTATTTGTGCCATGCTATTTATTATATCGAGATAAATCAAACTGCCGCTGTTGGAAAAGTCTTCCTCATCACTGACAGATGAGAATTTTTATGGAGGACAAATTTTATAGTTCTTCCAATAAATCAGCACTGCCTCTCCAAATTTCGTATTGTGTCTTGCACTGAAATTCAGTTGGTTTCTTACCTTTTGTACAGCTGGCAGTCTGTTGGTGCACCTTTCGTTGCCTCCACCGCCCATATGCTTAAAAACGTGCAACGTGGAAGCAGAAGAATCCCTATTTTCTTGAATTACAAAAAATAATAGATAGGTAAAGTACAAAATTTTATTGGTAATTGTAGTATGTAGTACATATTATACTCACATTTTTTCTAATTCAGAGGCACATGTGCAGAGGACAGCAGCAGCAGCGACTTACTTCTGCTAGCAACTGTCTCGCTTTTATAACTATTTTACATGCTGAGTCAGAAATTCAGTACTTTTGCAATCTCCTATCATGTCATACTTCACAGACTCGAAAGAAATACATGGGTGGAATTGTATGGGCTACTGTGGGAGTCAGTGCAGACACAAACAAGGAAGGAGAGAAGTTGCGATGGAAGGTAGCAGGAATCCCAAATGATCTGTACATAACACTTTAAGATTAATTGTACACATCTGAAAAGTAAAGGAACATAACTTATTGTGCCTTATACGTTCAATTATTTTTCTCTACTATTACTACTCGCAGAACGCAGGCTAAGTAACGTCTTACTATTACTCAGTACTGATGCTCTCGAAGTTTGCGACGGAAATGGGGCCGACGAGCGGTGGGCGGCTGGTTAAGTCAGCATTGACAGGGGCGCTGAACTCTAATGCCATTTCGCGGCGCTGCGCTGGTCGGTGTGCAGTCGATGCTTTAGGACTAAGCAGTTGGTATCGCGTACAAGTCAGGACTAGAACATGACCATTTACGTGTTTTACGTTACGCTTTTGAATTACTTCATTGTGTCTATTACTGCTTCTTCTTCTTCTTCTTCTTCTTCTTCTCCCTACTTCTGTAATACTTACGAAGGCGAGTGCAGCAGAGTAGCATTCCAAATTTAAAGGGCACAATGTGGTCATCTTGATAGTTTTTGTTTAGATGCTTGTTTTCATTGTAAACAAAGCCGTAATACATTTTTAAATCACTAAAATGTTTGCATCTAACACTGTACTGCCTCGTGAGTAAATTTTGTCTCTCACAATATTTTATGTTTATTACTTGCAATGCTGTAAGGCAGAGAACCTTTAAGTGCGTATAGCTCATGAAAATCAAGAGCTCACACGTGTTACTACCTACGGTAAACTGATTTTTTTTTTTTTACGGGTCACGATTTCAGTAACACAAAATATTAAAAGTAATAACAAAATTCTGCAAGGCACTGCTGATTTTCTGCTAGAAAGACCTTAAGAACGAGAATTCCATTGTGTTTATGGCCTTATAACTTGCTCCATATGGGGGATGGTGCAAGGAATGGACGTATTTCTGCAGACCAGGAGATGTTGTGGTAACGCGGGTCATCAAACTCTCAGGACTTATCTTCGTCATGAAGCCCCTCTCCCTGAGATTTCCCTTGCATTGTGACACTCCTGTCCTCAGTCGGCTTAGTGCGTTCCATGTCACGTAAGACAGAAGGCAGCCCGCTACAGGTTCCTCTCTGATTTTCTCTCCACCTCTTTCGGTTTATAAATCTTGCCACAACTCTCTTTGGCGCGTTCGAGGTTCTCATGGATTTGCTGATGTTGTGGCCTGGAGCTCCTCCTTGTCCTCAACCTAGCTTTTTGTGTTTCATATTCAAACAGTGGGTGTATTAGATAAACTTCTTGTTTCTTCTTCTCCATTTCTGCGAATGTTCTTCTCCAGACATCAGGTGGCGCTAAACATTTTTACGTCGTTGGTCTGTGAAGTGATACATTAAATCAAAAATGTATCTGTGTAAAGATATTGATAATACTGCACTATTTCCGTGTCTAAAACACATGTCGCCGGCTGCGGTAGCCGAGCGGTTCTAGGCGCATCAGTCCGGAACCGCGCGACAGCTACGGTCGCAGGTTCGAATCTTGCCTCGGGCATGGATGTGTGTGATGTTCTTAGATTAGTTAGGTTTAAGTAGTTCTAAGTTCTGGGGGACTGATGACCTCAGATGTTAAGTCCCATAGTGATGAGAGCCATTTTGAACACATATGTAGAGATATTGACAATAGTGTATTTCTGTGTGTCTATTACACACGACTGTTTAACATGACTGGTTTACAGTAAAGATTTATATACCATGAGTGGATCGATATTATGAGATGGCCTCGAGGATTTTTTTTTTCTCTCTCAATATGTCGACAGCACACATGCCCTATGTGAAAAACTGTAGAAGATACACGTCCCAACTGTTGCAAATGGAGCCAACAGGGCCAATTCAAATGATGTGCACCCTGAGGTGAGTTAAAGACTCAGAAGGCGACCACCGTAGGGAAGCCTACAAGGAGTAACTCAGCCTAAATCAAAAACTGTACAAAACCGCACTACTTATGATGCAGGTTATGCAAGTCACGATGCTTGATGAACTGTAATTAAATCAAATCATTAAACAGTTTTGATAGACGTTTCCAAGTGGAACATTTTCGTCTGACAATGATGATCATTGCAGTTCGATGTTTTAATAACGCCATATTATGCATCATAATTAATAATTATACTGCTCACATTATGGTTGTAGGTTATGTGTATCACTAATGTTTGATGAACAGCAGTTACATTCAGCTGAGAATCAAATAATGTTTATAAACATAGTGGAACATTTCGGCAGTCAGTTATTATATTTTAAGAACGCTAAGTTATTTATCATAATCAACAATAATACTACAAACAGTATGTTGTGGATGTAGCTTAGTGATGTGACTCATGCTTGATGAAATAATGCTTGATCTTTTTTGTTACAGAGTAGTTGATACAGAAGTCACACACCTCCCCAGTGGAATTGAGTTGTCTCAGTGAAATATAACACTTTCCTGGCAGACATCACAAGTCTCAACTTAGTGACTCAGCATTTCTCTTGTTGGTACAGATCTTGCCTTGTTGGCATTGGCAAGTCTGCACTCGCCTACTAATCTCTTTTTGATTGCTGGAAAAAGTCGCAACTTGCCAGAACAAGTCCTGGCTGTCAGAGATACGTGTTTGGAGATTTCATCACTGACCAGGAAAAATAGATAATAAAAGCGAGATAGTCGCTTCGTGTACCATGTTAACGATGATGTGCCATCACTGTCATCATTATTCAATGATTTCTTCATACACACGCACACAACACTCCAAAAATGTAAGTCTGGCTTATGTTATTGGTAATAATTTTGTGTCTTTCGCCTCCTGGTAGCTTGCTGTAACTCGGAGATGTTTGTCATTCACTGTTGCAGAATCATAAGCAGTTCCAGGAAAAAACTGCTGATTGTAACGAAATTCAAAGCAGCTGTTGAAGAACTGCAAAAGGCCAAAGACCAACTAGAGTTTTTCTGAAATCTGAACAAGACTCGGAAGGCTGAACAACGTGAACATCGTAGATCTTAAGGTAAAGATAGCAACATATATTGTTGCATCCCAGAATGATATTCCTGATTAATGTGAAAAATATTTAAAGTTCTCCCTGACTGGCACCAGCGCTGAAGCCAGGACAAGGTAGCACAGAATATCTAGATTAGTATGCCAACGATGGGCACACCACCGAATTAATACCACACACCATCTGAGCTGAATGACCAAGTTGTCAATGCAGTAAAGTCACTTGTGGAGAAGGGAGCATAATTTCATTCTGTTCATCAATCATAGTAAAGTAACAATGAGTAAGTCGTACGCTAAAGTGGCGTTACAGCATCCAGATGCTGCAGGCAGGAATAATCAAACAGAAAGGGGAGTGTTGTGACATCATGCTGCAATGCAGAGCACTGACTGGTTCTGAAAACTAAGTCTGTCATTCTAGCCGTAGGATAACATCATTGGCATAGACCAAATACTCAGATTTTGAAAGCCTAGTTCTGAGTCTGCAGCTAACTAGTTGCAGGGTGCGGCCTGTGATGATACCTCTACAGCTTGACTAGGAGGATTCAGTCTATGATGTAACAGCCAGCGAAGCTGAAGGACCTCAACGCTATGGGCTGCTGCCACCTCCTCTTCACCTCCACTAACGAGAACATTTGGGTCCTCCTACCACTAGGCCCCCTGGAGGCAAAACTGATGATAACTGGTGATCTGCCGAACTATCCCCCCAGAAGGGCTGCCGCGACCTGACCTGCGTCTACAATACTCATCGGCGTCACTCGCCATTCTCTCGCCGAGAGGCCACGATGTAACTCTCCACGACTACAGCCACATCATGCAAAGCTGTTGGGTCCCTTTATGGGGCGCCGTCTACGATATCAATGAAAGCGCCCTAACACCTTGCTAGCTGCAGTGCTGGCCCGTGGAACAAGTGGGCAACATCCACAGCGCGTCAAGCAAGCAATGTTCTGTGACTCAACTGCCTGATGCATGTGCAGCCTCATCACTGTGGAGGCTGTAACTGTGAGACACGTAAACATCAGCACATACCAGCCTCGCACGAGCTCTACCTGTGTACCCATGAATAATAAATGTGTGTTCCGTTAACAATGTCTTACGAGCGCCTGAAGGGATCCAACAGATCCTCACCGCCACACTCAACTCCACGCCCTCCTTGCAGTTGTAGTGGCCACAGCTCCACAGTTTAGGCTCTTCGTCTTTCGTGTCAGAAGTCTAAATTTGGTAGCTGGGGTGGCCGCCATCTGTAGAGACATTTACACCTGGCACCATACACGCACATCTGCAACACCAGCAGCCAGTGTCGCCTCTCCTGCTTCTCCTCAAACTCGCCTGCTACAGTTTGCTGTTGCCCACTATGTGTCGCGGCGAGCATTTTTTGTCTTTTTTCTTTCTCTTTTGCTTGTTGCCATGATGGATCATAGGGACACTCATAGGAATTTGATAGTTACATTTGCTAATCTGCAGGAGCTTGCGGATCTGGCAATAGTGGCAATTCTAGAGAAGTCTACCAGTGAGGCGTCACTTTTGTAATTTATGGGGGTACATCTTGCCACGTACTAAGGCAGCAGCAGCTACGTGTGATACTTGAAGAAGGTTTGGCCTTGAGGCACAGTAGTGCACGGAATCTCATTGGGCCATGATGCACTGCAACCATTAATATATGAGTTTGTTACTTAATGCGAGTTTTGGGTACAGCTTCCTGAATTTTAGGGTTCCGTACCTCAACCTGTAAAAAAATTACCCTTACGCTGCTGGCCATCGACACCCGCGGGCAACATCCGCAGTGCATCTGGTCAGCAACCTAATGTAATGTAACTGCCCACTACGCGTGCAGCCAGCCACTGCAGCAGCCAAGACTGCGAGGTGCGTAGATGGCAGTGAATTCTGGCATTACGTGAGCTATACCTGCTCCCTCGGCTATTGGCAGCCGTGAAAGAAGGCTACTGTGTATCCATGAATAATAAATGAATATTTTGTTAACAATGTGTTACTAGCATTTCCGGGCATTCAACAGATGGTCATCGCCACAATCTGCTCCATGCCATACTGGCAATCGCAGAGGCCACACATTCAGTCCTCTATAGTAAACGGCTCAGAACTTTACTAGTAGAATGTCTTTCAAAAACAGTGAAATGGCACAGAATTTGTATTATTGTTATCTCTTGCAAAAGTACTTGGGGAATATTTTAAGAGTAAATTTAATAGTTCTGCCTGTACTCTACATTTTGCTACTTCTTAGAGGTAATGGGCAAGAAACGATCTCCAAAGAGCAATAGGAATTGATTTCTGCTGAATATGCCTTTAAAAGTAGAATATGTATAGAGGTGATTACTAATCAGGCGTTTAAGAACCCTAGACACTTCTTGAATGCCTGTGTTTATATAATTTAGAAAATAGTGCGTCACACTAACTTACACTCAAACTCAATTTTTCACTACCCTGCTACTTTCAGTTTTCAAAGTCAGGGGAAGTAAAAGAAATGAATTTAAATATAATGAATATAAGTTTAATGCCATCAGAAATTAGTAATGAGTCGTACTCTACTAATGTTAGTGATAAGCTGTTAATGAAACTTAAAACCTACAGGAAATAGTTAGAGGAAATATTTCAACTGCGCATTAATATTATAAAAAATAAAGGGTTTTATACAGAGGACTATGCACAAAAGTACCAAGGCGACACCAGAGTAACTGCAGCAAAAAACGTTCTTTCATAGGACAATGCCTGTCTCAGCTAGTCAAATCT
The DNA here is from genome assembly GCF_023898315.1 of Schistocerca nitens. Lineage (NCBI taxonomy): Eukaryota > Metazoa > Arthropoda > Insecta > Orthoptera > Acrididae > Schistocerca > Schistocerca nitens. The sequence continues at coordinate 312,165,776 of NC_064621.1, read as the reverse complement.
AGCTTGTTTTTATCCAGTAAATCAGAATGTTCAACATTTGTCTGCATATTGGCAATATGAAAACAAATTAAACTTTGCCCACATACGGTTTCCTACTGAGCTGAAACATGTTCTCATTTAGACTGTTAACGTCTGTAGCATCCAATATTTTGATTATGAGTGGATGGCGATGGAAGACAAGGAGGGTCAGAAAGAGTTTCGAGCAATATGCCAAAAAGCACCATCGAGAGAAATATGTAAATCTATTAATTTTACAACTTCCTGATACAGATAATAACCATTTCTATTGCAGAGAAAACTTTCCAAGACTAGCGCGTACCAACAGTCGCTTGATTATGTGAAAACCGTTTGTATTATTTTATATTTCAAAGAAAAATTTGTTGTTCGCTTAGCTGACTGTGCACATTTTAAGCCACTCAACCTGCCTAGTGTCAGGAATAAGTATATAAAATTTACGAAATTTAGCAACATGCTAAAGTTGCCCTTTATAATTTATACTGCAATGCATTGGTTGCTAGAAACAGTTACTACTTGCAGTCATAGTAGCAGCTGTGGTTCATATTCTGATCAACAACATTCACATACACCATTCATAATAGTCTATTAAATACACTGAAGCTGTGACAAAGGATTTGCAATGTACAGAGGCAGCAATTTCATGAAATGGTTCACTGAAAATTTGCATGTAATTGCTGAGAGTATGAATGAGTTTTTATTGCAAAATGAAGAGATTGACACAAAATTTCGAAGAAAAATTAGCTTTTCACTCAGCAGAGGTATGTCATATTCGCTGAGAAACATTGAAGGTAAACGGTGTTAAACGTAGAGATCACTGACATTTTACTGGTACATATCAGGGTGCTGCATAGACTTGATGCTGCATAGACTTGATGCAAGTTGAAATACATGCCTCACATTAGAGTCTGAGTTGTAGAATTTACTATGGCCTTGTCTTGATCACAAACACTGTAAACAGTTGATGCAGATGATGATGAAATTAAAATTAATCTGATCACCTTTCTCTGTTACCTTCGACTGTGGAGTAATATAAATCATTTACGAAGAATATTGCGGTAATGAAGTGCGAGAGGAGATGCAACATAAATTGTCGGTTTATAGGGTCGCTTAATGTTTTGAGATATCCCCTCGAAAAGTTTGCATTATACTTGAAATCACGCAAACTCAAGATAATGAGCAACCATTTTGCTGATGACTGTGAATTTAATTTACTAAGTCGTAAGGGTATGTTTCGGTATGAGGATGTCAGTAATGAATCGCTTTTAATAGAAGGTCATTTGCCACCAACTGAGAAATTTAGAAGGTTATTAAGAGATGAAACTATAGCTGAAGGTGAGTCCCAAAGAATTTGCAGCATATGGAATTTATTCAAGTGTAAAGCAGTAAGTAGCAGAATATTCTGATCTATATTTGAAAATTGACATGCTAATGCTTTCAGATGTTGCCTGTGAACAAAGAACTTGGTACTATTCGTTACATTACTTCACGTGGCTTGACATGTGATGCTCTACTCAAAATTACTAGAACAGAATTGCAGCTTACTACTGACATTGAACAACTTCAGTTTAGTGAAAGAGCTATTAATGGCAATATTGTTTATTGTTCATGCAGACATGCCATTGCAAACAATAGAGTCATGGCTAAAACCGAAAATCTTAGATTATAATGTCTTGCTACGAATAGCCTTGCAGCTGTGCAATAATACAATAGCGTCCAGTGTCATGCTCTGTATGGCTCTCTCCAGAGACCGTTGGAACTTTTGATGTGAGAAATATATCAGATGATTCTGACATACTAATGATTAATGAAGGCTACCTCAGATTGTATTACGATCAATTTAGTTTCTTAGAACATCTTTAGGTTGTCGAGTTGTGCTGAAGTCAACACATAAGTTGTCTGGTTGCCATACGTTAAAGACAATAGAAAAGAACACTGACTGCAAACATTCTGCCAACCCCTTGGCTGAAGTATGGCAAATAGATGTTTGTGATCAGTTTTCTTGGGCACTGTCTTTAACATTACATACACAAAAAGACCATTTACATCTTGACTTCAGGACAACATGGTAATCTGAAATGTTCAAAGAAACGAAACCAGTCGTATCGCAATAAATGTGTAATAATACAGCTGAGGTCATTTTCACTAATCATTAACATTAATGTCAGCTGTGGGCTCGATATGCTCAAGATTCTGACACAGGGTACATTTCAGGAATAGATCAAGAATATCCTGAGACTATTCACTGTTTTCATCAAGTTTTTTCGTTACGTCCTCAGAAACCGTTATCTTATAAAACAAACTAAAGAAACTAATTTCGAATTTGGATGATATGGAAAGCAACGTTTACTCACTACAAAAACCTAAAACTATTTTATCATAATTTGGTACTAAAAATATTAAGAGAATTTTATGACTTAACCAAGCTAACTGAAGCCATACATTGAGCTAATGCACAGAAATGCACGAATGCAAGGAATAACTTTGAAAAAAAAATTTCAAAATTATGATTCATAAAGTGTCTGAGGAAAAACTGTGATAAATGAGCAAAAGATAAAAACCAGCTACATTTTGGGAATGTATATACAGAGTAGCTGCATTCATTATATGACTTAATTTTCAAAGGAACGTTATTTCTAACGAGAATTTCGTTGCTGTTGTATTAAACAAACCTAATGCAATGTTTGACAATCCAGTAGCGGTGGAAATGTCTGTTTTAGATATTTCACATGCCCATCTTGCAGAGTGGAATTATGTATATACAGGTACATTAAACAAGTGTTCAGAAAAACACGAAAAACTGTGTTACACAAATACTGGTAGCTTAATTTATCATGTTACAACTTCAAATACTTATGAGGATATAAGGAATGATATATATACAAAAGGTCTGATAGATCAGCTTTCCTTGTAAATGACAGGTAGACCCTTCTACCTGAAAATAAAAGGTAGGTTGGATTAATGAATTTAAATCCTGAACCTGTTACTGCATTTATCAGTCTGAAACCTAAAATAAATGCACTTGATACTGGATCAGGACGCATAATGTGAAGAGTAAAGGGTGTGAAACAGTCTTCTATTGAAGAGTTAACCATTGATTATTATCAGCAACGTGTGTTGAATTCTAAAGCTAAAACAACTGTACAATATGTCATTTACTCAAAGTGCCAAGTAGTTTCTACTTTTAAACAGCACAAACTAGGATTGTCAGCACAAGATGGTAAACACTTTATATTTCCAGGTATACTGTATACTTTACCACGAGATCAATGCTGCCTGAAGAATGATGATGGTGACCGATTTAATTCTGTGGATCTGGAAATGTAAAACATGATTTGCAGATGATTTTAGTGTATCTGTGAAAAATGGTGGTGGTGGCGATGATGATGGTCATCACCACCAAGGTGAATTTTATTGTGAATGTATAAAACTGTAAAAAGAAAATTAAAGGTGATTTGTAACTGTATCACTACCGCTTGAGAGATGTCTGAGTATATTGTGTACATGTGAAAATGTAAGACGTAGATTAAATGTGATTTAAAAATTATTTTAATGTATGTGCGAAAATATGAAGTGTGATTTGTATCTTATTTTAGTGTATGTCTGAAAAAGTAAAAACATTGAATGTGATTTGTAACTGTTTTACTGTGTGAAAATAAAGTTCCATAGTACATTATTTTATTATACCATTTTAAAGCTCCTTCTGCTTAAGAGGATGTAGGCCATTAATCTGGCACTTTATAACGTTTTTAACACTTGAACTGAGCTCTATGAAAATATATTATATGCATTTAACGGTTATTTTTCTTGTGGAATTATCTGTAAGGCTGTCAATGTCTGTTTCTTGTACATGAAACTGTAAGTGTGTGGTTCCATTTTCATAAATTAAACTATTCATTACAGAGACAGATAAAATTTACTTATAAGGCAGTATAGTATTTGACATAAACATTTTTAGTGTAAAACAAGAGATATGTTATTTATTGACGACACAGTACTGTATTTATGCAATTTAAATATTTTGTTCATGTAGGACCACCATACCCTCTTATTTCATGAAGATTTTATTACAAATCTTTCGCAGTTGCAGTACGTATATTTTGGCGACTAGTTTCAAACCTCGTATTTCATTCTCAAGCTTAGTGTAGTGTGGCTGAAGTGAAATTGCTGATTTTGATAACAACCATCTGAAATTGGCAACTCATGCAAGGTATAGTAACAGTAGATAAATGTCACAATACGCACATGCTCTCTATACAAGTCAGAATGAAATTATTCTGACTTGTGTAATGGAAACGTATATTGTTACATTTATCTACCGTCACTATGTGAGGCATGTATTGCCAATTTCAGATCGTTGTCATTAAGATCAGCCACTTTCAACGTAGCCTCAGTTGGTTAGTTTGAGAATGGTCGGTTCGAAACTAATCACCAAAATATATCTACTGCAACTGTAACATTGTAAGTAGGCCGTTTATGTTTTCTTATTGGCAACGTTACGTAGCGCTCAGTATGAAAATCACTGGCTGTGCTGTGTGCAGTCTGTGGCTAGTTTGCATTGTTGTCTGCCATTGTAGTGTTGGGCAGCGGCAGCTGGATGTGAACAGCGCGTAGCGTTGCGCAGTTGGAGGTGAGCCGCCAGCAGTGGTGGATGTGGGGAGAGAAATGGCGGAGTTTTGAAATTTGTAAGACTGGATGTCATGAACTGCTATGTATATTATGATTTTTCAACACTATTAAGGTAAATACATTGTTTGTTCTCTATTAAAATCTTTCATTTTCTAACTATGCCTATCAGTAGTTAGTGCCTTCCGTAGTTTGAATCTTTTATTTAGCTGGCAGTAGTGGCGCTCGCTGTATTGCAGTAGTTCGAGTAACGAAGATTTTTGTAAATGATTTGTGAAAGGTATAGGTTAATGTTAGTCAGGGCCATTCTTTTGTAGGGATTGTTGAAAGTCAGATTGCGTTGCGCTAAAAATATTGTGTGTCAGTTTAAGGACAGTCTTGTACAATTTTTCTAAGGGGACGTTTCAACATATTTCTAATAAACTCTGCATGAAACTTCATTATTTGAAATAAACATTTTGTAGTTCCCCTAGAACTTAGAACTACTTAAACCTAACTAACCTAAGGGCAGCACACAACACCCAGTCATCACGAGGCAGAGAAAATCCCTGACCTCGCCGGGAATCGAACCCGGGAACCCGGGCGTGGGAAGCGAGAATGCTACCGCACGACCACGAGCTGCGGACGAGAGAGAGAGAGAGAGAGAGAGAGAGAGAGAGAGAGACTAAATTTACTGACGAGGCAGAATTTTAGATGGTTATGCATTCTAGATGACTAACAGAGATAAGGAAATCCTATAAGTTACACCCATTAGGTATTTTATGGGGCTGTGTGCACATTTATAAGAAGCATTTGTTGGTGAGACAGTACATTATTGGCCATGAGCATAAAATATAGAGAGAGGGTGAGGTGAAATTTACTGACAGAGCAAAGCAGCACCTGACATTAACGATGGGGGAGGCAGGAGTGTATGATGCTTTATGCCGACATTTTAGATGAAATTTACTGATGTGAACAGAATTGTTGCTGATGGTGAGTCTGAATTTTCTTATGAAACAGTGAATCAGGTTGTTGCAGACACAGCATCTCACCCATACATCTAGCCTACCTGCACGTGTAATTTCATGTGTACAGTTCAGAGGTGTGTGCTTATGTTTGTGTGTGTGTACTGACTGCCACCATGGTCATAGCGATTCTACTCACCTCCAATACAAATGTGTCTACCAAAACATCATAGTGCTCAAGTCATCCTCCAGGACAACCTTGAGGACAACATTACTTTGTTTTTAATCAGTATTTTTAGATGTTGCTTTGTGGAGAGTTTATGTGGCGACCATATTTATTGTGTCACGTAATGTCATATGTGTGCAAACGGAGATAACACAAATCAATGTCATTATTTATTTTGTTTTGCAAGGTATTTCAGAAGGAAAGTAAGTTATTAGAAGATGGTAGTGTAGACTAACAGACTAGTTCGAATAAAGTATTGCATATAACAAGTGTCCAATTTTTACTGTTTACAGATGGTTGTTAGTATGTAACCCAAAGTGTTCAATAAAGGCAAATGATTAAGTTCTAGGTTTATTCATAAATTCCACCTCCGCCTTCATGTCTCTTGATACCGCTATGTCTAGCTCATCTGTGCTCATCTCAGTGTTCTTGTATGAGGGCAGCACTATCCGTAATCCGAAGGATGAATTAGTCACTTTTGTTTTGTGGTATCACATATCAATACCACCCCAAAGGCGTTCCACAGTTGGTATCAGAATGACAAGCTTCTGTCCAACACTGATAGCGGCCATGGGGGATGCAGCAGACCCAATGGAACACACCCACTGAGACACACCTCCAGCAGCTTTGTACTACTCTGCCACAGCAATATCGGATGGGCAATGGCAGCCACTCAGCCTACTCGTGCTTTGAGCCTCCTCCTTACAACACTAAGATAGCTGGACTCTGTTTTTTGCAGCATTATTTGTAACGAGACTTGGAGAAATATACGTCAAGTAAATCTTCTGTTTGTTGTTTTAACTTGTTCGTTTAGCATTTCTGCTCCTGCGCAGCTTTCCTACGACGGTTGCCACACCTCTCTGTAGCTCACCTCTCCTTACCATTGCGTAGAACGTGAAACCTTCCCTTAGAAAAATTTATGAATTACTGTGCTGGTAAACCCCTTACGTTATTTGATTTTCAAACAACTGAGCAAATCTGAACGTACTCAGACATTTCTCTCTTTACTTATTCTGATCATCACTAAACTGACACACAATATTTTTAGCGCAACGCAGTCTGACTTTCAATAATCCCTACAAATAGTGGCCGTGACTAACAATAACCTATACCTTTCATGAATCACTTACCTACTATATCTGTACTAAAAATGAAACTGTAAACTCTCGTGTCTGACGACGCTTCTCGAAAACTACGCGCGAATTTTCATGGGGTTTTCGCAGGTAACTTGAGCGTAGGTTGGGCTCCGTAAAGGATTTATTTCACCAAATCGGAGAAAACGATAAACGTGCACGTTATACAAATATATGTATGTATGTTCCACGTCTCCTACGAAACCACTGGACCGATTTCAACGAAACTGGGTACACATATCACGCACTGTGCGGAAAGAATCGCTGTGGGGGTAAGAACTATCTACCTATGAAAGGAGTGGCTGCGGTGGTGAGAAAGAAGTGTAGCCCACGACGCGTGAATACTCAAATTTAACTCATCCAGTATTTGAGAATGAGAAGACGTAGTGATTTGTAACAAAGTTACAGTAATTTCAAACCTTTGCGAAACTTTTTCTCACACTTGAAAGGAGAAAAGTTTATAGCTTACTACATTTTCATTGTTCGTGCTGTAAAACTGTCGCATCAGGCATGACTTTTTAATTTATTACTTCTTCACTACTAATTTTATTCGCTACACATTTTGCAGACAGTGTTCACATACAGCACTGAACGTAAGTGCAAAATGATGTCCTTGTTCGGCGCATAGTTCAGGTGGTAATACGTGGTAAATATTGAGCTTCGTGAAAAAGAACCTGCAGGGGGAAATTCGCTAGAGATACAGGTGAAATATGTGTACTAATATCTATTCCGATTAAATTTGGTATAGAGATAGCTTGAAACCTGAGGAAGAACAAGATACTTACTAATTTGGAGAATATTATGCAAATTAGAGAAAAATATTTACTCTATGGATACGCTATTTACTCTTTGACTTTCGAACTTAACAATATTTGTGAAAATGCTTTTATTGAGTGATATATGCTATGTGAAACGATTCAAAATAATGAATGCAATGCTTATACGATCTTCGATGTGTTTAATCCAACCTTTCACGCTATTTGTTGCATTATGTGTAAGTTGTATAATGTATCAGAAGGATGTAGGCTGCAGTAGGTACTGGGAGATGAAGAAGCTTGCACAGGATAGAGTAGCACGGAGAGCTGCATCAAACCAGTCTCAGGACTGAAGACCACAACAACAACAACTTCGACAGCAAGATGCTTACATGCGCACTCCTGCCCATGCCCCTCTGTACGCACTACATGACAGCGACGCTGGACACGCCGATGCACCATACATTAGGACATATTGAGAGGGGGAGGATGCGCACGTCACCAGCTATGCTTATCCAAATAGGCAGACACAAGAGATGAGTTGATGTTACTGCACGTACAGCAGCTGACTTACCATCACTCATCGTAATAAAGCTACTGCCGCAAGTGCAGATGCGTGTAACAGCTAGTTTTGTGAATAAAGCCATCTGTATCACTATCAAAATTTTTTCATTTATTGCGCTATCCCGGCTACTGCCATCATCAGATATCAAAAAACCTAGAACTTACTGAGCAAGGTTCAGTGTCAGTATTAAAACCTACATCTAATCGGGTTGTCAACTAACAGAGCCAGCCGTAGTGGCCGTGCGGTTCTAGGCGCAACAGTCTGTTGCGGCTACGGTCGCAGGTTCGAATCCTGCCTCGGGCATGGATGTGTGTGATGTCCTTAGGTTAGTTATGTTTAATTAGTTCTAAGTTCTAGGCGAGTGATGACCTCAGAAGTTAAGTCGCATAGTGCTCAGAGCCTTTTGAACCATTTTGAACTAACAGATTGCTGTAGGTAACTGTTAGTTGGCACTCCAGTTACTCGCAGGATTTAATATTTAATGCTGAAACTGAACCTTGTTCTTCATTTTCAAAGTTTTTTTATACCTGATGATGGCAGTAGCCGAAAAGGAGTAATATTATGTTGGTGCATAGGTTCGTGACGTTTTGTGTTGAATATCAGTATTTCGGCTCCAATGGATTTATTTATCGATTATCATTTTCTTTATTTGTAGTTCACTGTTGCTATTTCAGTTTACATATTGTCATTTTGTCATGGTGTCTTTATGCTAACATAAGGAAAAGAAAGGAATGGTTGAGCCCAAACAAAGCAGCAACCCCCCCGTGCAAAGACCTGCGCGCGTACGCAGAATGTAATGTTATGCATCCGGTGGTACAGCGAAGGTGTCGTGTACTACGAGTTGTTTCCCCGACAATTATCGCCAACAACTGAGACGTCTCGCTGGTGCAGTCCAAGAACAACGACCAGGAAGAGTGTGTGAAGTTGTGCTACTCCACGGCAACACACGTCTACATTCTGGTAGACTGTGTAAATTAGCGTGTGCAGAAAGGACACCTTCTCAACTGACAAACAACACTGTACAGAAATTGTGGTGGGAAGTCAATCCGCACCCAACTGGTCTTGCGCCCTCAGATTTTCACCTTTTCCGCTCTCTGTCAAACAACCTTGTGAGGAACTTCCTTTCCGGATAAAAATGCACTCCGAACATGGTTCGACGAGTTCTTCTCCTCAAAACCACGTGATTTCTACAGTCGTGGAATCGAAAAATTGCCCCAGCGTTGCCGGACTGTTGCAATCAGTGAAGGGGAATATATTATTGATGACTGAAGTCTCTGTTTTGTGATGGAGAAACGATACGAACTTATGCACCAACCCAATAATTAAAGAACATTGTAATACCGATGTAGACGGTATTACTCACAAAATACTTTGGTAATTCCATGATTTAATGCAGACGAATGGTGTCGATAGCCATTACGCAGGGAGTATCTTAATTAAAGGTGTAAAAGAGTGCAGTTGAAAGTGCACGATGCTAGAAACGAAAAAGTCTCAGTAATCATCGGCCTTAAAAACGAGTATCTTAAGAGCTATGAGCACTTGTTCAGGAGAAGAGATATGTTTCACAGTATCTGAGATGAAGAAGTGCTAATAGTTGTTAAAGTATGCACTTTAGAGGCTACGTGTACTGGACGTTATTTCCTTTTGTATCCCTACTGGTTCCTTCCACTTTATGGGGAGCGAAGAGTTTGCGGTAGAAGAGATTTGCTTCGGAGTATCGGCGATGAACAAGTGCTCATGCGTTTTAGAGTCCGTGTTTGCGAATACTTTTCTGCTTGTAGTATCATGTGCCTTCAACGGTATCCGTTTACGCCATTATGATACACACGGTATTTGGATTACTAAATAAACACCTTGCTTCACCATTCATTTATTTGTTCCACTTTTTTGCTTCTGTTAGCAGCCCAGGGCCCAGACGAAGACCGGAACTGTATTTCTGCCCTCTGAAGGCTTCCGGCGCACGTAGCAGAACAAGGCGACCAGTTGACGGCTGGCCCTGCAGCCGAAAGACACAGACGGTCCGAGCGAGCCTGCAGCGGCGGCAGCGCCTCCTCGGCGCTCGCCGTCTTCGTGTTCATTAGCAGGCGACGTGCCGCCGACCGGGTTACTCGGATCCCGCTGCCAACTTCGCTAAGCCCTCCAATTTGTAGCGAGTGCCGCTTTCTTGAGCGAACTTGTGTTTGGCTTCGGCCTCCGTAAGCCCCGCCGAAACGCCGACAGCTTACCAACTGTAATGCTCTTATGAATATGAAACGGGCGCGCAGGTAGCCGCGATCTGCGCACCCAGCACCCGGCGCGACTCCGCGGGCTCACACGGCCGCGGAATTACAGCGAAGCGAGGCGATAAATAAGCCGGGGGCGTCGCGCAGACCAGCCAGTCACGTAACAGTCTACTCCGCACGTAGCGATGGATCTGCAGACAAGCTGTCCCTGTTCAGATTTTCTGGCTCCCCTTCAACTAGGGTTATTCACATATTGTGAGCATGATATGTTTGCTAGCAGCAGCTACGGTTCATGTGAATGGCAACGTGTGATAATCATGCGCACAGACGCACCGACTTGCAAGGATTTTGGGAAGCGCTATATCTGCATTTATGTCTACATTTGTACTCCGCAATAGCAGATGTGACCCGAAGTCACTTAAGAGGTACGCGCCCATTTTTATGTATTCGAAGATTGTTCAGTGCTGTCATGGATCCTGTAAAAATACAGGGAAGTCAGAGATTGTATGGTGACTATTTTCTTTACTTATGCGTTTCGGTTAATACATCATTATCAGATTAACCTGAAAAAATCCGTATAGAATCTCAATAAGAAATGGTGCATAATAGCAGTTACTGAACACTAAAAGTGAACAGGAAATACACTGGTATAGGCATACGTATTCAAATACAGAGATATGTAAACAGGCAGAAAACGGCGCTGCGGTCGGCAACGCCTACATAAGACAAGTGTCTGGCGCAGTTTTTAGAGCAGTTACTGCTGCTACAATGGCAGATTACCAAGATTTGGCCGGCCAGTGTGGCCGAGCGGTTCTAGGCGCTACAGTTTGGAACCGCGCGACCGCTGCGGTCGCAGGTTCGAATCCTGCCTCGGGCATGGATGTGTGTGATGTCCTTAGGTTAGTTAGGTTTAAGTAATTCTAATTTCTAGGGGACTGATCACCTCAGCAGTTAAGTCCCATAGTGCTCAGAGCCATTTTTGAACCAAGATTTGAGTGAGTGTGAACGTGGTTGGTTCAAATGGCTCTGAGCACTATGGGACTCAACTGCTGAGGTTATTAGTCCCCTAGAACTTAGAACTAGATAAACCTAACTAACCTAAGGACATCACAAACATCCATGCCCGAGGCAGGATTCGAACCTGCGACCGTAGCGGTCTTGCGGTTCCAGACTGCAGCGCCTTTAACCGCACGGCCACTTCGACCGGCGTGAACGTGGTGCTATAGTCGGTGCACGAGCGATGGGACACAGCATCTCCGAGGTAGCGGTAAAGTGGAGATTTTTCCCGTACTACTATTTCACGAGTGAATATCAGGAATCCCGTAAAACATCAAATCTCTGACATCGCTTCGGCCGGAAAAAGATCCTGTAAGAACGGGATCAACGGCGGCTGAAGAGAATCGTTCAACGTGACAGAACTGGAACCCTTCCGCAAATTGCTGCAGATTTCAATGCTGGGCCATGAACAAGTGTCAGCATGCGAACCTTTCAACGAAATATCATCGATATGGGCATTGGAGCCGAAGGCCCACTCATGTACCCTTGATTACTGCACGACACATAGCTTGGCGCCTCGCCTGGGCCCGTCAACGCCGACATTGGGCAGTTGATGACTGGAAACATGTTGCCTGATCGGACGAGTCTCGTTTCACATTGTATCGAGCGGATGGTGGTGTACGGGTATGGAGACAACCACACTAATCCGTTGTCCCTGCTTGTCAGCAAGGGACTGTTCAAGCTGGTGGAGGCGCTGTAATGGTGTGGGGTGTGTGCATTTGGAGTAGTAAGTGATCCCTGATACATCTAGATACGATTCTCACAGTTGCACGTACGTAAGCGTTCTGTCTGATGACCTGGTTCCATTCATGTCCATTATGCATTCCGGCGGACTTGGGCAATTCCAGCAGGACAATGCGACGCTCCAGGAACACTCTTCTGAATTCAAACACTTCCACTTGCCACCAAATTTCCCAGACATGAACATTAGTCAGCATATCTGGGATGCCTTGCAAGCCGCTGTTCAGAAGAGAGCTCCACCCCTTCGTACCGTTACCCATTTATGGACAGCCGTGCAGGATTCATGGTCTCAGTTCCCTCTAACGCTACTTCAGACATTGCTCGAGTTCATGCCACGTCTTTGTTGTGGCACTTCTCCGAGCTCGCGGGGGCCTTAAACGAAATTAGGCAGGTGTACCTGTTTCTTTGGCTCTTCGGTGTATATAGCAATCCGATGTGAAAATATAAGAAGGTTTGGGTGATAGCGTTATACGTAGGTATGAAATCATCTATAAGAGAATGTGAACGTGAATCATTACGGTGGTTGCATCGTTCAGGATGATTATTAGGCCACCAGGTGGCAGTACTGTTAAACATTAATACTTAGTACTTAAATACACTTATTATAATCCCATGAAAGTAACTAAGATATGTCCTGGAGGTCATGTGTAATTACAAAACAGATATACATCACATCAGAAACCATAAAATGACGGCTGTATTAGACACAAAATCAAATCTCATGTAGGTGAGAGGAGCCAATAATGGAGAGCCAGGTAAATGTGGAAGGTACCAACCCATGTTTCGGCAGGACGAACACATATTTTGTTATTATTATTATCATTATTTATTCGTCCCGCCGACCCATCGATTGGTTCTTTCTGGTTTTACCTGGCGATCCCCTGCTACCTTCCCTCACTTACAACATAATCTTTGATTTTGTGTCTAATATAGTGATCATTTTGTGGGGTTTGATATGACGTATACTTGTTTTGTAATTATGCCCGACCTCCAGGTCGTGTCTTCATTACTTTCATGGGATTACGATGATTGTATTTATGTCTTAAGTATTAATGCTCACCAGTGCTGCCACCTCGTGGCCTAATTGCTTTGCTGAACGCCCCAACTGCCGTAATGATTCATTTTCACATTGTCTTATGGAATACACAGATGATTCTATAATTATGTGTCACGTGTTCACCCAAACATTGGTATGTTTTACATTATATTCTTATGTATCTTCTATTTGCTTTTAATGCCCGGTAACTACTATTATGCACTTGAGATTCCTTACATATTTTTTCAGGTTAATCTAATGATGAAGTATAGATCGAAACGCGTAAATAAGGACTTCCATGTATTTTGTACAGCGTCCACAACAGCACTGATGACAACCTTCAAATATATTCCACAAGCCACGATACTGTGTCTGGCACTATGCAATAGCGTAGCCAACACAAAGCAGACGGGCCGCGTGACCTAAACGATGTTTCCTTGCGGGTGTAGTTTGATCTTTTTTCCTAGGTTAGTGGAGGGTACACGTCATCTTACTGGTTTGATGCAGGCCTCAGTGACTTCCTCTCCTGTGCAAACCCCTTCATCTACGAATAGCACTTGCAACCAACGTCCTTAATTTTTTTTATTGGATGGATTCCAATTTCGGTCTTCCGCTACAGGTCTTAGCCCATGCAGTTCCATCTAGTACCATGGAAGCTATTTCCTGATGTTTAAACATGTGTCTTATCATCCTATCCATTTTTCTTGAAAATATTTTCCGCACATTTCTGTCCTCGCCGTTTCGACAGACAACCTCCTCATTTCTCATCTTACCAGCCCACCTAATTTTCAGCACCTCCTGTAGCACCACATCTCATGCCCGGCTGGTACGGTGGCTCGAGTCTCGCAATTTACTAACCACTGCACAGTGTCGATTTCGAGCACGCCGTTCTGCAGTTGACCATCTCGTCACATTGTCCACCCATGTCATGAATGTTTATCTGTGGAAATCCCAGACTGTGGTCGAGTTTTTCGATTTGAAGAAAGCCTACGACAACTGTTGGAGGATTGGTATCGGCTGTACTGTCTCTCTAAGTGGGGCTTCCGTGGCCGCTTGCCCCGTTCCCTTGAGCAATTCTTAAAAGACCGGGTTTTCAAGGTACGTGCGAGTTCTGCCTTGTCTCGACACCTTTATCCAGGAAAACGGTGTGCCTCAGGATTCCGTCCTGGGCGTCGTCTTCTTTGCTATCGCAAAGGGCATCTCCTGCTCCCTTTTTGTAGGCGATTTTGCCATCTATTGCAGTTTGAGCCTTGTACGGCTCGCGTTTATCCCATTTATTGTCTGTCATCTTCTATTACGGTACTGCCGCCTCGTTTTCTTATTCCATTTACTGGCGTCACTATCTTCCTGCCTTACTTGCCCGTGAGCGGCAGCAGCTGCGCGTATCGATAAGTGCACTGTCGTACCATCTCTGGAGCGACCGATAGTATTTCCGGGTCATCGTTTGTCTGGCAGTCAGTTCGGGACGGACCAACAGTGCAGTCGGGACGCAGCAGTAGTGAAGTCGGGGACGGAGCGCTGGTGAGGCGCCGACAGCCAATGCTGAGCGACCGCTGGCGACACACGTGAACTGTCCGACGGAGGGAGACTGGAGAGGGACGACCGTTGGTTGGTCGTTCGGTTGGTCGTTCTCATCGGCCGACGTATATTTGGTCCTTTCACCATTTGCGGGCCAGCAGTTGGTCGGTTGGCGTGGAGCAGCAAGGAAGTCTCCGTAGCGCGAGTCTGGCCGGGCCCGCTGCCGGCGTCCACGAGTAGTCGCAGTGTGAGGAGCTGTTCCCATTGCTACGAGGCCCGTGACTCACCGATCCCGGACACGAAAGTTAAGTCTTTATTTAATCTACCAGCCAGTCCCATCTGTTCACATTGTGTCGTTTGAATTTCGTTGTCGGCTGTTGGGACATCCTGTCGCTTGGTCCGTTGAATGTCGGTCGGCTGGGTTGTCGTCGTATCGTGGATGGTTGGCCGACTGCCTGTCTCACCTATAAGCGATCGTTAGTGTTTTAATTCCAGGCCGACCATCGAACATCAGAGCGTCCTTGGGTGTATTGCTTTTTTTAAATTTGTTCTTGTTGTTTGTACTTGTATGGTTTCTAGCCGACTTTTTTTTTTAATTAAGGTTGTTTTCCCCTTAAGGTGTAAGATTCTTTAGGCCTTCAGCCTAATTTAAAGAACTGTTTCACGCAAGGCCTTCGGCATTTTAAAAATTTTAATGTTGTTGAATTTTAAGTGTTGGGCCTTCAGCCGATTTTGAGTTTGAGTTGTTGTGCTCTTTAGGCCTTCAGCCGATTTGAATTTAACTTGTTTGCTCTTGAAGTGTCTGACTCTTTGGGCCTTCAGCCTAACTAAAGAATTGTTTTAAGATAAGGCTTTGCCTTTTAAATTTCTGTTTTGGTTGAGTTTGCCTAATTAAGAACTGTTTTCAGCCGATTTTGAATTCAAATTGTTTTCAATGAAAATCTCAAATTCTTTGGGCCTTCAGCCTAAATAAAAAACTGTTGTGAGATAAGACTTGCCTTTTAAATTTCTGATTATGCTTGCGTTTTAAGTTATTGGCCTTCAGCAGTTTTTAAATTAAAGTGGCTTTCAGCCGGTAATTAAGCCCGAAGATTAAAGCTGTATGTTTTAAGAAAATTTTTTGGCTCTTGTAATGTTTGATCAAGTAATAAAGTTGTATGTTCGAGTGTAACTGACAGCCCCTTATTTTTGCCCATTTCTACAATTTAAACTACTTGTCCTGTCCTGCGGGTTTAGCATGGAGTCTCACAGTTCTCCATGGACCTGTCCCTCTGAGCGGCGCCTTGAACGATATCTCGAACGTCTTTATTCATGGAGCATCGATAATGACTTTCGTTCTTCCACTGACAGTACCGTTTGTATGAATTTCTGGCGGGGCAGTTGGTTTCTGCCACACCTTTACGGCTTGGGCCTGTTGCTCTTCCGTTCGTTGAAACTACGAAATTCCTGGGGCTCCTGCTCGGTGGGAAAGTCTCTTGGTCTTCCAACGTGCCTTACCCAGCAGCCCGCTGTACACGGTCCCGCATTGTCCTATGTGTCCTCAGTGATACTTCCTGTAAACTATGGGTGTTTCGTTTACGCATCTGCACATCCGTCCCTCTTATGCTGACTCAATACTATCCACCGACGTGGTATCCGTTTGGCCACTGGCACCTTTTAAACTAACCTAGTCGAGAGTCTGAATGCAGAAGCTGCCGAACTAACTCTGTCCTACCGCCGTGACTTTCTCCTCAGCAGATATGCATTCCGTGTGTCTGTCATGCGTGGCCACTCATTTATGCCTGCTTCTTCGATGACTCCTTTGATCGCCAGTATGGAGCTCGCTCCTCATGGAGTTCGCTTTCGGCTCTTGCTCCGGCAGATTAACTTCCCGCTCCCTGCAACTTTCCCGGTGGGTGTGAACCGTTCACCAGTTTGGCTTCGCGCGTCGACCCGTGTTCACCTTGGTCTTTGTTCGATTCCTAAGGACACTACTCCAGCCTCGCTCTATCACCTTCAGTTTCGGGACCTTAGAATGGAACTTCGCGTTAGTACCTTTGCGTACAGGATGGTTCTCGGATTGTCCGTCGTGTCGGGTGTGCCTTCGTCATTGTCGCCGCCGTCTTTAGGCATAGGCTTCGGACACACTGCTCAGTATTTACAGCAGAGCTCTTCTCCCAGTACCAGGCCAAGAAATACGTCTGGCTGCACAGGCTTTTCAATTGTCTCATCTACTCAGACTCTTTCAGCACCCTTCAAAGCCTCTGTTCGGTGTACACCATCCATCCCTTAGCTCAAAGGATCCAGTAAAACTGTCACTTGCTCACTCTTGATGGAGCCACTGTGATGTTTATATGGATTCCTGGTCATGTCGGTCTGACAGTAAACGAGGCTGCTGACGCTGCTCCCAAGGCTGCAATGCTCGTACCATTAGTTCTTACATTCCCTCCGATGATCTCTGTGTTGCCGTCTGTCAAGAGGGGGCGTGGCTTTGGTATCGCCAATGGACCTTCCTTCATGGGAATAAGCTCCAGGTTATTAAGCCTCTCCCACCGGCCTGGACGACCTCCCCTCCGCCCTCCCGCCGCGAGGAGTTCATGTTAACTAGGTTGCGTATTGGGCACTGCCTTTTCAGCCATCGCCATTTGTTAAGTGGTGCTCCCCCTCCACTTTGCGCACATTGCGCCCAACTTTTAACCGTCTGCCATTTCCTAACGGAATGCCCCTTTTTTAACCATCTACGTCCTCGCTTGGGTTTGCCGTCTGAGTTATCGGCCGTTTCAGCGAACGACACGTGGCTGTCAACCACGTTTTACTTTTTATCCGTCGTAGCAATAAGGCGAAGGCCATTTAATTTTTAGTTCTGGACCTGGCGTATTTTATATAGATCTTTCTCTGCGTACCTGTCTTTAGCTGTGTTATCTTCCATCGATTGGAATTGACATATAGCCGTTTTTAACTTCTCCCTTTGTCTTCAAGTTTCACAGTTTTGACATGGCCGCGTATGACCCTAGTTGTTTTTGCGCCCTAAAACAAAACAAACAACATCTCAAATGCTTCGATTCTCTTCTTTTAAGCTTCCCCCACAGTCCGTCATTCACTTCAACACAATGCTGTGCTCCAGACGCACATTCGCAAAAAATTTTCCTCATATTAAAGCCAATGTTTGATATTAACAGTCAACAGCCTTGCCGCAGTGATCACACCGGTTCCCGTCATATCACCGAAGTTAAGCACTGTCGGGATTGGCTAGCACTTGGATGGTTCACCAGTTCACCACCTGGCCCTGCCGAGTGCTGTTGGCAAGCGGGGTGCTCTCAGCCTTTCAGAGGTCAATTGAGGAGCTGCTTGATTGTGAAGTAGCGATACCGGTCACGGAATCTGACAACGACCGGGAGAGCGGTGCACTGAACACTTGTCCTCTATATCCGCATCCAGTGACATCTCTGGGTTGAGGATGACACGGTGGCGGGTAGGTACCGTTGTCCCTTCAAAGCCTGTTCGGACGGTCTTTCTTTGTGTGATATTAGCAGCCTTCTAATGGCCGTGAATGTCCTCTTTGCCTTTGTTAGTCTGTTTGTTATGTTGTTCCTTCTTCTTTCTTCATATGCTAGTTTGCTTTCAAGGTAGCAGAAGTCCTTCATATCATCTACTTCGTGGTCCCCAATTTTTATGTTAGTTATATAACTATCTCATTTCTACTACTTCTTATTACTTCCCTAATTCTTTCATTAACTCTGAGTCCAAGTTCTGTTCTCAATAGATGGTTCAACTTGTTCATTATATTCTGTAGCTCTTTCTTGCTCTCGCTGAGGATAACAGTGTCGCCATCAAAGCTTATCGTTGACATTTTTTCATCTTGATTTTAATCCCACTCTTGAACCTCCCTTTAATTTTGGTCAGTGGTTGTTAGTAGAAGAGCAACCTACTTCCTGAAGCAAATCACTGTGCCTAGTTCCCGAAGAGCTAAGAATCACCATCTGATGTCACAGTCCAAGATGGCGGAAGTAGTACAGTTGTCCTAAATTTAAAATGGCGGAAAATTAACAAACGCTTCTGATAGGGGAACGGAAGTTTACCAGCCATTAAAACAAAACAGCCAGTCAGTGTATACCCCATAAAACTCTTCCAGGGTCTACTGTCGGATCATGAATTCATCTTGACACAGTATTTCCGCGATCTACCTGGCCGCCATCTTCAGGTGAGTCAACTGGTGCACCAGTTCACCGGCGACAGCCTACTCACCTGAAGATGGCGGCCAGATGGACCACGGAAATACTGTGTCAGTATGACTTCATGATCAGACTGTAGACCCGGGAAGAATATTATCAGTTATTACATCGGCAAAGTCTATGTAGTCAGGATACGCCCATTTTTAAACTCTATCTTAAGCCACACTAATTGAACAATCGGAGAATTTCTAAGTCAACACACTTATTTAGATCTAGCAAGTATAGATCAGTTTCATGAGCCATTGAAACACAAAAATCAATCGGCATATAGCCCTAGAACAACCATCTTGGTAATGTTCAAAATTACCCAAATGGCCTCTATTACATAAACAAAACAGCCAATCAGTTCCTCATCCCAGAGCCAAAAGTATCAGAACGACCTGATTGCATAAATGAAACAACCAACCATTATATAGCCTCAGAGAAGCCATCCTGGACATGGACAAATCATAACGACCTGAACTGTGTAAACAAAACAGCCAATTAGTACACACCTCATTATCAAAAGCTAACTGTGGCAAGTGAAGACAAGGAGAGCAGTGGCATGGTTTGTCTACAGAAGGACAGCTTTGTCGAGTCTCGACTTGTCTGACTTTGCAGCAACCTCACAAAGCTTCGCCAGCAGAACATCAGTTTCCCAAGTCTCGGTTTGCCTGAACTAATAGGACACACACACACACACACACACACACACACACACACTCACTCGCACACATTTACGAGGGTTGGAACTTTAGTGGCACTATTTATTTACAACTCGTATAAAATAGATACGTGTTTCAAAGTTTTACTGACCTTCAGAGTAGTCACCAGCATTGTGTATAACCCGTTGCCAGCGATGTGGAAGTCGTAGGATACTCTTAGCAGTGCCAGTTGTGTTGACAGTTCGAGCAGCGCGGTCTATTGCATAACGAATTTTAGCAGTTCTGAAGCGAATGCCGTGAAGTGTTTCCTTCAGTTTGGAAATCAAGTTGAACTCACGAGGACTTAAGTCAGGAGAGTGCAGTAGGTGGTATGTCACTTACCAGCCCCATCAGTCAAACAAATCAGTAACAGCTTGCACTGTACGTGAGCCGTGTGGCTCGATCAGCGATATTCCCGCCGACGGTAAGGGTCATCTTTCCGGTGGTGTGCGCAGAGCGCGCGGCGGCGCCACCTACCTGGCCGATCGGGGAGCAAGGGGAAGCTCTAGCAAGCAGCGAGGATTTTCCTTGGGGACGCCTAGCAGTAACGTCGTCTGGTAAGTCTGGCGGACAGTACAGGCGCCGTGCGAGGCAGCAGGAAGAGCACATCTGAAAGGGGATGTTTACCCGGGTAACGGGGCCGTGGCAAATATCACCGGCGTGGAAGCAGTCACGTGACTGGGAAGCCGTTGGTGTATTTCGCTTCCTGCATGTCTCCTGGCACCGGGATCTGCGGCGGCTGGTTTCGTCGAACAAGCGAGAGGGTAAGGGGCCTTGCTTGTGCTGCAAATGGTGGCCGGAATCGACTACTGGGTTCAGTGCTGTTGACTTCATTTTCTTGGCCGGCCGTTGCTACTCATACTGAATCTGTCCTCGAATGTGTTAATTTCAACTCGCTTAGTACGCAAGATTCTAGTGAGAGCTGTATGTGATGTGATGATTAACATTCACTAGAACCTGGAGTGCTGATACATTCTGTTGTAGATTGCTACTGTCAGTGTTAGGCGCCACTGAAAACAGTTTGGCTGGTCTTTGTCTAAGTGCCGCCTGGTTATTGTATTTATATCACACGACGGAGTTAAGCTGGCGGTTGCTATATATACATCGATAAAGTTTTCACTAAATATATTTTGCTGCGAACTGCAATAACACTACGTTTCTACATGAAATTTTGTATTTTATATCCTACATTGTCGGGTGCTTACCATTCAAGTAACGTGGTTGTGTGCCATGGTATCTGATTTGTTGTTGCCTGTACTCTGAATTACCTTGGTAATACCAATCACTGCAGTAACCAAAGACTACATTTTCTCGTTAAATTTTAGTAAATTGTTCTTCAGGTTGTTCATAGTTTTTGAGTAAATAATTTTTAGCTCATTTCACTAAATGTGTAATAGGCCATAAGTGCTGTGGTTTATGAATGTTTAAATTTTGAGGTAAGTTGCTCTCATCTAAATGGTAAATTTAAAGATGTGTGGTAATTTTAAAAATGTGTTGGTGGTTTTATTTGTTATTTGTCTTGTTTAAATATGCCAAATAAATGTTCAGTGCAACTGTCGATGGTGATTGCATGATGTGTCACTTGGTCCAGTCCTACCACCCCACAGCCTATTGTGCTGAGTCGTGTCGTTGTGTAACAGGTTGAATTCCATGCTGTACTGACGCATCAGTACGTGCTTGAGCATTGTCCTGCAAAATGATGGTCAGGTCCTGCAGAAAGTGTAATCACTTCTGTCTCTAGGCTTGTCGTAGGTTGTGTTCCAAAAATGAACAGCATGGAGACGGAAGTGATGACACTTTCTGCAGGACCTGACCATCATTTTGCAGGACAATGCTCAAGCACGTACAGTTCAAGCTCTTACTGATTTGTTTGACTGATTGGGCTGCTAAGTGCTATACCACCTACTGCACTCCCCTGACTGAAGCCTTCGTGAGTTCAACTCGATTTCTAAACTGAAGGAAAAACTTCACGGCATTCGCTTCAGAACTGCTACAAATTCGTCGGGCAACAGTCAGCGCCTCTCGAACTGTCAAGACAACTGTCACTGCTAAGAGTATCCTAGGACTTCCACATCTATGGCAATGCTGGTGACTGCTTTGAAAGACAGTAAACTTTGAAACACGTATCTATTTTCTATGAGCTGAAATAAATAGTTGCCACTATTAACGTTCGAACCCTCGTACATCTTCCATTCATAGCTCAGCACTTTATCAGGCATTAAAACGAAACAGACAGTCAAAGCTCAGCATTTTATCAGTCATCAAAACAAGTTGATAATGGACCCGTAGTCTAGGGGTAGCGTCTTTGGCTAGTAATCGAAGTATCCTACGGCCTGGTTCTGAATCTAGCCTCTACTTAAAATTTGAGTAAAAATCATCTGCAGTGGCGGCCAAAGACTTACGTCCTAAGAGATCATCATCGCTCCGCCAACAGCTTTGTCAAAGAAGATGGAGGAGCTGACAGAGGTTCAGGACACGCTTTTTCTCTTGGTGTGGTAAACTATACCCAAAAAGCGAATGAATCAGCAATTATCAAAGGTCTGAGGATGCAGAAACCAATGAAAACTACTTCATTAAAAACACGTGGCGCAGGAGATGTTGTTTGTCGTTGAACATGTGTCATGATCTCTCCCTCGGCAAATATGCGGATTAGTTCCCCATTCGGACCTCTGGGCCCAAGGGATAGGTGACCATGAGAAAAACATGCAATAAACGAAAGAAGAATATTCTAAAAGTCGTGACGTGGACTGTCAGAAGAGTGAACGTGATAGAGACGTTAATCCGAAAAGGCATATACTAAGGCTAAATCTAGATACAGTGGGGGTAACTGAAGTGAAATGGAAAGAATAGGATTTCTGGTCAGACAAATATAGGTTAATACCAACAGCAGTAGGAAATAGTATAACGGGAGTATGATTCGATATAAATAGGAATGCAGGGCAGAGAGTCAGTTACTGTGAACAGTTCAGTGATAGGGATGTTCTCATCAGAATCGATAGCAGATCAACGCCGACAGTAACAGTTCGGATGTACATGGCGACATCGCAAGCAGAAGAATAGATAGGGAAAGCATATGAGGATATTTAAGAGGTAATTAAGTACGGAGAGGGAGATGAAAATCTAATAATCATGGGGATTAGGAATGTGATTGCAGGGGAAGGTGTGGAAGAAGGGTTACGGGAGAATATGGACTTGGTAATAGGAATGGGAGAGGAGAAAGGTAACTCAGTTCCGCAATAAATTTCAGCTAGTAATAGCGAATACTCAGTTCAAAACGTGGAAAAGACCCGGAGACACTTATGGTTCCAGCTGGATTACATCGTGATCAGACAAAGACACCGAAATCAGGTATGTTATTGTCGGGCGTCCTCGGGGGAAGATCTAGACTCAGTCATAGTTTAGTAATGACGAAGAGTAGTATGAAATCTAAGAGAATCGTACGGAATAATCGGTGTGGAAGGAAGTGGGATACGGAAGTACTGAGGGAGGACGTGATGTGTTTGAAGTTTGCTTCAGTTAAAGAGCAATGGGCATGTCGAAAAAAGAGCAATCACAGTTGCTCGAGAGTCAGACATACGTACAAGCAAGATAACTATGAAGATATCTTAAAGAAGAGAGGAAATACTTCAACTGAACGACGAAACAAGCAAGTGCAAAAATCTTCAGGGAAAGAAGCGAATGCGGTAACAGAAATCTCTTAGGAATGAAATAAATAGGAAGTGCAGGGTAGACAAGGCGAAATTACTGCAGGAAACATGTGAAGAAATCGAAAGAAAATTATCGTCGAAAGGACTGATTCAGAATGCAGAAAAGTCATAACTACCTCTAGTGAAAGTAAAAGGCAGGGCGGTAATATTATGAGTGCAGTGGGAATCCCACTAGTAAATGAAGAGGAGAGAGAGCTTATAAGTGGAAAGAGTAATCTGAAGGCTTCTGTGAGGGAGAGGACTTGGCTGATGACAAGATGGAAGAAGAAACACGAGTCTACAGCGAATAATATTAGAATCAGGATGTAAAAGAGCTTTCGAAGACTTAAGATCAAATAAGACCACTGGGGCAAGTTTCAACAAAACCACTTTCGGCTTTGGTGTGTAGAATGTATGATACTGGCGACAAACCAACAGTCTCTCGGAAAAAACGTCATCGATTCAAATAAGAGATTGGAAGAGCCGATAAGTACGACGATTATCGCACAATTAACTTAACAGCTCATGAATCCAAGTTGTGGCAAAACTAATATGCAGAATAATGGAATAAAATGGAGTAATTGTTAGATAACTATCAGTTTGGCTTCAGGCAAGGTAAACGCGTGAGAGAGGCAGTTCAGACATTCCGTGATAATGGAAGCAGGACTGAATAAAAACCAAAATACACTTGTACGATTTGTCAGCCTAAAAAGCTTTCAACAATGTAAGATGGTGCAAGATATTCGAAATTCCTAGGTTAATAAGATTAAGCGGTAGGGAAGGATTGGTGACACACAATACACACAAGAACGAAGAGGGAAAAATAAGAACGAAGTGCATGGATTAAAAAAGTTGAAAGATAAAGCTGATGATTTTTTCTCTCCTGTTGAATCTACACATCGAAGCGGCAATGACGAAAATAAAGAGGTTCAAGAGTGGGATTAAAACTCAGGTTTAGTGGACATCAGTGATATCAATGATAATATTTGTTGATGACACTGATAATCTCACTGAAGGTCATGAAGAATTACATGATCTGCTGAATGGAATGAACAGTTTAATGATTATGTTATGCGGACTGAGAGTAAACCGAAGATAGACGAAAGCAATTAGAAACAGCAGAAATCAGAACAGCGAGAAACATAACATAAAAACTGGTGGTCACGAAGCAGATTAAGTTGAGTAATTCTGCAACATTGTAGGGAAAATTGCCCAGGACGGACTCAGCAAGGAGGACATAAAAAGCAGGGTAGCAGAGGCTAAAAGGGCTAAGAGAAGTCTACTAGATTCAAACCTAGGCCTTAATTTAAGGAAGGAATTTCTGAGACTGTACGTTTGGAGCACAGCATCTTTTGTTGGTAACTCTTGGATTGTGGGAAAACCGGCCGGCTTTTTTGGACGAGCGGCTCTGGGCGCTTCAGTCTGGAACCGCGCGACTGCTACGATCGCAGGTTCGAATCTTGCCTCGGGCATGGATGTGTGTGATGTCCTTAGGTTAGTTAGGTTTAAGTAGTTATAAGTTCCAGGGGACTGATGACCTGAAAAGTTAAGTCCCATAGTGTTCATTCATTTGAACCATTATTTTGGGAAAACCGGAACAGAAGAGAATCGAAGCATTTGAAATGTGGTGCTACAGAAGAATGCCGAAAATTAGGCGGACTTACAAGGTAAGGAATGAGGGAGCTCCGCGGAGAATCGGCGAGGAAAGGAACATATGGATAACACTGACAAGAAGAAGGCACAGGATGGTGGGACGTATTAAGACATCACAGAGTAACTTCTACGGTACTAGAGGGAGCTATAGAGAATAAAACCGTAGAGGAAGACAGAGATTGGAACACGTACAACAAATAGGTGAGGACGTAGGTTGCAAGTGCTATTCTGAGATGAAGAGCCACAGGAAAGGAGTTCCTGGCGACATAACCATGGTTATCTCAAGTGTCACAATGTTATTTCAGCGTCTAAAATGTCTGTCAAAAATACTGGTGTAACTTAATAGCGTTTTTTGTCAATCTAGAGAGTGTGGTCTGGCGTTACCGTGGAGTAGCATCATTTCACGCAGTCTTCCTGGTCGTTGTTCGTGGACTTGGTCAGCGAGACCTCTCAGCTGTTGACGACAAACGTCAGCAGTGACGGTTACACAGCGCGCAAGCAATTCCTAGTACACCACACCGCCGCTGTTCCACCAGATGCATAACATGTCTTCCGTGGATGCACTTAGGTCTTTCTACGGGGAGTTTTAGCTTTGTTTGGGCTCAACTATGCTTTTCTTTTCTTTATGTTGGCATAAAGACACCATTTCTTCTCACCAGTAACGGTACAGAATAGGAATGGTCGGTGTTGTTCACGAGCCAATTGATGACGAACAAACATGGCCACCCGGTGACCTTTGGGATTTCGGCTTAGAGCGTGCGGTACCCATACGTCTGATTTCTGAACCTTTCGCTTTCCATGAAAATGTCGCACGATCGTGGAATGATCACAGTTTATTACATTTGCCAGTTCTCGCGTACACTGACATGGAGGGTCTAGTGAAGCAGAGGATGCAACCCGTCGGCTTTGATCAATGACGTCATACCTTAGTCATAGATAGTAATGTCTTCACTTCGAGGCATAGATAATAAAACAGTTCTGTGTTCCAATAAGCGCTATCATTAAAATAATTGAATGAGAATCTAAAAGCGATAGTTTGGTATTCGTTAAATTCTTCATCGTGTGATTTAATTAAGTTAATTGTTTGTTTCTTATTCAAACGGTACTTAATATTTTTCGTAATGATGTTGAGGTAATTTGGAGTAGTAGTTTTTTTATTGTAGAACAATTTTTAGTGTCTTATTTTCGTTTATAGGAATGGATTTGTCTATCCCAATGAATCTTGACGATTTAAGAGAAGCCATGGGCGAAGACATGTTGACCACCATTTGCTTCTTGCAAATGTGTGGTCTCACTGCTGAATACGTCCGATGTCGTGAGTGCGGCGAACATATGCGCCTCACCAGTGTATCAAGTTGCCGTACTCATGACTTATTTGTATGGAGGTGCAACAGAGAACGGTTACGGCCATCTATTAGGAGGGGAACGTGGTTCGAGAGATCTAAGCTCGCCCTGAGAGACATAATGAAAATCACATACTGTTGGTGTTTAAGATACCCTGTGTGGCTCTGTGTGCATGAATGTCGTGAGAGTAAGCGTACGGTAGTAGACTGGTACTCGTTTTGTAGGGAAGTTTGTGGGGAATATATAAAATATAGGGGGACGTTGGGTGGGGGGGGGGGGTGTTACGGT
This sequence comes from Schistocerca nitens, assembly GCF_023898315.1. Classification (NCBI taxonomy): domain Eukaryota; kingdom Metazoa; phylum Arthropoda; class Insecta; order Orthoptera; family Acrididae; genus Schistocerca; species Schistocerca nitens. Next base: position 312,139,074 of record NC_064621.1, on the reverse strand, counting down.
CGAAATTGACGAATCGCATTTTGAGAAAAGGAAGTACAATAGGGGGGAACCTCCGGTGGGATTATGGGTGTGGGGGGCAGTAGTTTCAGGTCAGCATTGTGACGATGCAGTGTTCAGAGTAGTACCAAATAGAAGTAAGGAAGTTTTGGTTAGGTTAATTGAAGATCAGGTTGCAGAGGGTTCTATTGTTATTTCAGACGGGTTTTCTTTATATAGGGATTTAGGGGATAGGGGTTATCAACATCTAGTAGTAAACCACAACATTGAATTTAGATCTCATATTTCATTGTTTTATTCCACCAATATGTGTATTTTCGTGTTGTGAAGTACGTAACAGAAATTTGACAGCTGTCGATCTTGTTTCGTTTTCCAGCTCTATGAATGTGCGCTTGCGAAACCCCCGACACAACTAAAATTTGTATCCCGTGTTTCATTTAGGATTTACTGAAGCGGAGGATACATCTTCCAAGTGAAGAACACAACTGTAATGCTAGTGAAAACGAAGAAATCGACTTACGACACACTCGTATTCCGTACTGTACTTAGGCAACACACTTCGTATTCGCTTTTAATTTGTATCGGGTGTTTCAGTTACGGTTTTTGTGAAACAGGCGATACATAGTTCAAGTGAACAACAGGACAGCAATGCTACTTAAAACTAAGAAATCGACGTACGCTAAACTTGTATCCCGTACTGCACTTAAGCAATATAGTTCGAAAGAGTTTCGAGATACAACTGACATACATGTAACGTGATGTATTCTTTGCTAGTAATATATTTCATTCATTTCTTTCCATTGTATTTTGCGAAGAAATACTAAGATATAAATACCAGATATCGTTAACGTGAAAATACTACTGGCCCTATATGTGAAGTACAGTTTTTCTCTCTCGCATTCCTTTGTTTCTGAACATTCTTCTCAGCTCTTTCATCTTTGTAATACATGCTCTCTGACGAATTCTGACGTCATTGGTCAAAGCCGACGGGTTGTATCCCTTGCTAAACTAGACCCGACATGGATCATTGTTCATTAATATGTTCAAACAATCGTCATCCTGAACGTAGAGAGTCACTAATGTCAAAAACCATTTTCTTGTCGTGCTCTGTCCAATGGCATATCCCATACACCGCTCAAATGTTCTTGGCTGCCTCCTCTGCTTTCAACCCTCTATTGAACTCAGACAGAATTATATGGTGGAAATGTTCCGAATTCTCCACCTGGCACTCGATTTTCTAGCGTCCACTGCTCCGCTCACTGTCTCCAAATGACAAAATGACAATATGTAAACCCAAATAGCAACAGTATACTACAAATAAAAAATGGCAATCGTTAAATAAAGCCATAGTAACCGGAATACCAACGAACGAAACAAGAACGCTGCGATCTTATGCCCCAACCTAATGCTTTCTCTATCTCTTCTTCTTTTGCCTGTGGTGCTGGCAGGTATACTTGAACTGTTAATTTGTTTGTAGCGGCTTTTCATTGAACGGTAATGAATCAATGAAATTCGAATCGTGTTATTATTATAAGCAATCTGGCTCTGAACTGTGTGTTGTTTCAAGTTTTGAATTGACGTCTGTAACTTTTATTTCATTGTCAGTTTGTGTTGATTTCAATGTACGAATGAACAGGTGAGCCAGCGACAAGGATTAAACAAAAACCTGGGAGGTATCGGCGGAAGGGAGGAGGAAGCAACGTCACAGTTTGCCCTGAGTGGCCGTTGCCGTAGTTACACCACCGTGGCATTCACAGATGGTACGCAGATTGAATGGCTGTATAAGAGTTCCTGTTGCTCTCATTTTACGGTCAAGTTCATTTCTTGAGAAGTACGTTGCAGGAAGCAAGCTATTATGTTTACTTACGCTGCCTGCATCTTCTGTTCTGGTAACATTCCCTGTACACGTCTTGGTGACGCAGAATGCTTTTTACGCAGCTTCTGCTACTGCATCTCACGACTCGGAAAAGATAATTAAATGAAGAGAGTGTATGATTGAATACAATATTTTGACGTGACTTTGAACAAAATGAAATAATTTGCTCCGAGTATGACAACACTGATCTTTTTATTTACGTTGCCGCTTAGCACCGTCTCCTGTGAACATGCAACTGAGGGAGAGTAGCATAGACAGGAAGACGCCATTTTCTTCACCTTGTGTTCTATTCTCAGCACTACGTTCACCGTTTGTCAGCGTGTGAGATGCCCCATCCCGATACCAGCTCTGATGCCGTCTTCCACCGGTTGCATACTCTCTTGCTTGATATAACATGGATAATTTAATGCCTCTCTCGTCTTCAGTAACCCACAGAGTCCAACCGGTGTGTTCTGCATAAAGACGTTGTAGTCTCTCTTCAACTGTATTAAAAAGTAATTAATATTCTTCAAAGACGACTTTCGTTAATATAAATGACCCTGTTAATCGGAGATACCAAGCCTCATACGGAAATTTCTTCATAATTAATTTATATCTCCCTTAACCGGAAATGGAGTCCAATTTCTGTTATTTGTTACGCTTTAAAATTCCTATATCTATTTTCCTCTCAAGATACCTCTAATCTGAAACTGTTAGTAAGTACAGGATCAAATTTACACTTAATAAATAAAATGAAACTAATTAGCTGTATTGCTCAAAGTTTGTCACTTTAAAAGAAATTAAGTTTTTCTTTTCTCTAATCTTCCAAAACTTTAATTCTGATGCTTCACAAATCGATTCGACTTTAAATATAGATTCCGCTGTACATCATATTTTAAAATTTTCTTGCTCACTAACAATTTCGGAATAGTGTTCATTCTGGGCTAAAGAATAAAATATAAGATCCATTCTTTCATCAATGCATGAGTTCTTGACTTCTAAACATTATCTCAAAGTAGGTTCAGTTTTAATCATTTCTTGTATAGATCGTTGGTACAATTACTACGCTACTTAGTTAACACACATTCATATAAAACTTTGTTTTTATTTACAAGATGTTGACATGACGTACAGTGGTCATACAGGCTCGAGATATTCTTGTGAACTGATAAATTTTCATAAATTCACTTTAAGAATCAACTTTACAGTAATACACAGAGCGGATGCTGACAATGATGACCCATTGCTCCCCCGTTGCGGACCGTCAGCGCTCTTATGTTCAGTGACCTGCACTGCCGATTTGCTGCTTCGATGGAACACCGATAAATCACCTGCTAGAACCTCCTCCGTGCGATATGAAACAGACAGAAAAACAACCACTTTTTATTAAACACATCACATTAAAAAAGTACAATATTAAACCATACAGTTTTGTGGCCTACCTGAAGTGCTCAAGTGTAATGTAAGGATAGTGCTGCTCACTGAAATCGGGAGCAGCATGCATGCGTTCAATAACCTTCTAAGTATGCTTGCACTGTCTTTTATGCTGCAGTAACAATATGTTGAATTATACTTTTTTTTTAAATGGCAGCTAATGAGATGGAGCTTTACTGAGAGGCGTCTATATTAATGACTCGATAAACGAAAACTGATTTTTGGCAACATCCAAACCTCCGCAGAGAGGAAAAGAACTGAAACTCCAGAGAGTAAAAAAGATATAGCGCTGTCTTGTTACAGTTTGCAGATGACAACTTTTTAATTTACTTCATTAGGAAATGAATTTTCTATATTGGAGACGCAAAAAATGAGAGAGAGATGCCCCCTAAGTAAGTCGAAATTATACCATACAGTCAGGACAGTACAATACACTAGATAATCAGTATATCCGTAGCGTCGCTAACTGCTGTTGTTAGAAATAACTTACAATGTTTTTCAACGTGTGTTTCTGGATACACTAGTACAATCTTATTTTTTAAGGTACGAAGCGGTACCTACGGTTACTGCTGCCGACTTGCTCTTCTAAACAGCATCCTATACGACCAAACCATTTGTGTGTTCACCTACTCTTTCTGATACATTAGACGCTTGGAATGTGCACGGCACTGTTGAAAAAGAATTCTTCGCTCGAATCATGGGGTCGAGCCAAGAACTTTCAGGTCCCGCAGCTAATTTGCTGCAAATAATAACCTGTAGCTGTGATCCTGTAGTCAAATAGTCTATGCCTTGGCAAGAACTGCGAGTTAATAAAATACACGGAAATACAAAATAAAAGTTAAATGAATAATTTAATGACAAGGGCTCTAATCTAACGTCTGGAATTGATGTAGAGATCAAAAAAATTCGTTAAATAATGTTTCACAAAGAAAGGGCAATTCAAATGAAATGGAAAGTGATACTACGATATTCATTTAAAATACAGAAAGAAAATGCCGCTATCAAATGCAGTAAAGTTACGTTGAGAGCGTTATGAGAAAGGTAGAAAAATTCCAAAGCTAAATATTCATCAAAGATACACGAAAACTTAGTCCATTCCGTAATCACAATACGCGAAGTATTCACCAGCACAAAACAGTTCAGAGTTCAACATGATGATTTACAAATTAACACACACGATACAAAGAATAGTAACTCATATTCTGTCTACCCTTAACTCCGTAATAAAAGCGGAAAAATTAGAATCCTACTTTGGAGCATGTTCAGACCTCTCGAAATATAAAGTACCTCCAAAAGCTAGAGTATTCTAGCGGTCGTTCACCGCCCAGAGTCTATCACTGACATACTGAATATCAAACGTTGTCACAGGCGTGTCTGCCTTTTCCCAAAGCAGGCCGGAGTGACCGTGCGGTTCTAGGCGCTACAGTCTGAAACCGCGAGACCGCTACGGTCGCAGGTTCGAATCCTGGCTCGGGCATGGATGTGTGTGATGTCCTTAGGTTAGTTAGGTTTAAGTATTTCTAAGTTCTAGGGGACTGATGACCTCAGAAGTTGAGTCCCATAGTGCTCAGAGCCATTTGAACCATTGACACCTTTTCACAAAACAAACATCCAAGTGTCCTTCTTCGAGATGTAACGTAAAAGTTAACGTCTCGTAGTGGCCGTTCACGCATAAAATCTATCAGCATCGTGACCGAATAAAGCGCTATCTCACAAGCAGATCTGCCTTCTTTGAGAACACACGTAGAAGTGCCCAGGATCCCTCCCTTGAGATCTTCACTCGAAATAGTTCCAGTGTACATTTCACTCCCATATTTTTCTGCTACTGTCAGCTTTTCCATTGGTTGAAGGCTGTCAATACCAACAAAATACGTCGTTCTTTAGCTCTAAAAGACATTACTTGACTTAACTTGAGCACTTCCTGACCAAACAATTATATTACAACAATATTTAAATAAAGAAATGTTATAAGCATTCAGTCACATTCCGACAATTCACAACAAATGTGAATATAGCTTTGTCCATAAATAAATAGGCCAGTATTCTTGAGCATGTGCACTCACGGTAATTGACAACAGATTGTTGTTAAATACTGTTTAAGCAACTATTTAGGCCTGCTGGTCAGAGGTGCTTTTTCACACACTTTTACAAAGGCGGTGTCAGCTAATACTTGCGACTGACCACTTCTTAAATTGCCATGATTTTGTATTATCAGATGTGATTAATATTTAAAAAAAGTTACTGGCAAAATAGTAAAGTGTTAATTAAAAAGCTACACAATTACATTAAGATACGAGGCATCCACGCTGTATTCATTCACTGTGTAACTGTGCAGAATGCGATGTTCTGACAAACAGTTCTGACACTCCACTCCTTTTCTCTTTCGTCAGACATCAGCAGAAACGCCTGTGAGAGCGTAAGCGTCTATAGAATAAATGACTGGGGTAAGGAGTGGACCCTTGCTCTATGACAGAGCACAACGCTGTTTAAGCTGTACATAAATTAGTTTCAATCCAGAATTATTGCCAAGGAAATACACGAATTTACGTAGGATGTAATGTGAGAATGTTAGTACAGTTGTTAAGATAACGCATTTCGACCTTTGTAATCGAAGTAACTCTAAACACAACAATATCAAATTTCTTAACAGACGTTTCTTTACAAAATTATTCTTACTACTACATCGTGAAGTTGGTCAACATTACGACAAATGATCCAATTCTGGTTCTAAGTTCGGTACTGTTTAGGATGACAATCAAGTCTATGGAGGATGGTTAGTTTTTTGTGACAAGCTGAGCAAAAGATTACTCAAGGTTGCTCGAGTTCACAGTGGACACAAGCTGGAGAACTAACAAGTTTACATCTCTGCTCGCAGTATTTACCTTACTGCAATGAGCTATTGGCTGCATGTCTGCTCTCGTCCTCTGAAATTCCTATGAAAACTAATCGAAACCTTTGCTGATTTTATCAGCAGAAACTCTCCTATGTTTCTCCTTAGGCCAGAAAAAAGGCACTCATCCCTAGTCTTGAAATATAGCGATACGCACGTGCATGGCTGCAGCAGCATGCATATTACAATGCCTTCTGAGTTATTGCAACAGCAATTAACTATGTGGCTGGTTTGTTTCTCTGCTGTTGGAGCTCAATGATGCTACAGCTAATATCTAGCTGAGTGTCAGCTGCAGCGAACACAGTGTTCACACAAAATTCCTCCTCTGTGTCATATAGAGCGTTATGCACCCTGTTCTGCACTTGACGCCAGTTCGGAGGAGAGTCCCTGAAATTATCGGTCTCGTTTCTCTTGTAGCAAAACTCTCCCCTACCTGGGTGCTTTCGTGCTCCACGTCACAGCTTTTTTCTCACCAATAGGAGCATTCCCCTTCTTTTGTGGAAACTCTTTCTGCCAATCGCAAAGGGCCCACATTAAACTGCATCGAAATTTCGGCACTTCACTCCTTCCTAGTTTGTGTCAGCCAGTCGGACATTTTGTGCCTGCTCCAGATGTCTAAAAGTTACTTGCCTACATCACAAGCGTACCATGCACGGTTCACGTGATTGACTGCATCACTGGTTTGTTCATATCCATCTGGAAATTCCCCAACACAGTTTTATAAAGCTTCTTTCCGTACCACTTCAGTGGCCCACTACTTGCCCTTCTGGAAGAGTCACCTGGCCCATTCGTTGTCTCTCGCCGCAGGTCGCTTTTAATAGCTTTCCGTTGTACTCCGCCCGTGACGCACTCAGGACGTCACCTCTCAAATTTGCTTCGCAAACGAAATGTTTCCTCCAGCAGCTTGTTTCACCTGTTGCTCATTGCTAAGCAGGATATAGGTTCGGTGTGTTAATACTGTTGATCTCTTTGCATTGCATACTGTACATTTGTATAGGAAAATCTGCTCACTTTCGCCGAACTATGTCAGGTGACATACTCACCTTCCAGTTACAATGTATAAAAACTCTCATGCAAGGTGCGAAATTGATCTTCATTTAATCTGCCACCTTACAAGTTGTGTAATAAAATAGATATAAAAGACATCTTAAATCAATAAATCAAACAGATACAGATGAATGGCTTTCAGGGATGATAGCTATTGTGCAATGCTATCATACGATATATCGGATGTTGAAATTGTGTGAAGCATTTAATTCAGACGTTCATTGTGAAAATGTTTATTCTCGGTCACATATTAAGTTTGGTAATTTCAAAGATACTGAAATATTATGTGTCTATGGATGTGTGTCGTTTTTGTGAGACCGCAAATATATTCAGACTGCCTTTAATACTTGACTGTCAATTAATACGGATTCTTGACGAACTCAAGAAGCCATCTGCCAGATTGTCTGACAATCCGCCACTTCTGGTGCATCTCCTGCAGAAAAGCCATGCTAGTAACAGCCACCCAAATTCCCAGCTTTGGGATTTACCCATTTCTGGCGACTCTGCTCGTATTTGTACCTTGACCCACCGATGTCGGTCACTTAGCTGAAACTGCTGCAGAACGTCCTTAGGCCTTGGTCCACTAGTGTCCAGCCATACAACAAAATACATGTTACCACGTTCCAATACTGAGCGGCCGATTATTTCACCTAAATAGGCGTGACATTACCGGTAGCATAGTGTTTCTTAGTAATAAAATTTTCAAAATGACACACAGAATAATATACATGTTACATGAGAGTATAGATATATTGGCATTGGAATGGATGCTCGTTTGGAGAGGCATTCAGCTACTACTTTTTTATGTTTTCTTGGTACAAATTTAGCTTTACATTGTTATCACTTACAGATGCTTTTGTTTTGCACTACAGGAATATCAATCAATGTGTTTGTTTTGACAATAGCTTTTTTCTCTACACCATGTACATTTCGGCTCAAGTAACTTTTTGTGGAGGGACAGGATGTTCTTTGCCCTGGTATTAGCCCTGGCAGTTGTGGGAAAACTAACCTCGAAAACCCACAAAAAAGCAGGTTCTGGCATCGTAATATCATCTGGATACATGGTTTGCCATATACAGTTTGACATTTCGAAGGCCACTTAGGTCACCAACGGCAATGTGGAGTGGCAGGAAGCGTTGCCGGTAGCAAAATGAGTCTTCTTTAACAGATTGGTCTCACTGTGATGCACGTGCAAAAGATCGTACAGTAAAACATTACCCATTACATCATAATAAATACATTAGAACACTTTATGGAAGTTTATGGAACACATCTGCTTGTCTGCTATATTTACATAGAAAACAATGGCACAAAGGATAGCGGTACAAATAAAATTATAACGGCATAAAAACATGACTAGCCTAAAGGTGCAGTTCATACTTTTAACTTCGGAGTAACATGGATAAGTATCGACAAGGCTTATCTAGTTCATTATTAAATGAGTCTATTCCATACTGCTAACAGGCTGATATTATACAGAGATTTGACTGTCGCCAGTAACGCACACAGTTCAAGGCATCTCAATGACAGTTTCTTTTTACAGCATGGGACGTGAATCAACAGTTCAATTCTCGAATCATTATCTGCTTAATTTCGACAATGACTGGGCAGTCACAGCGTAGCCAGTTCGCCGAAACAGCGAACACTCAGCGCTTTTATTTACATCGTTAGAGTTTAAGCGCCTCTGCGGAAGCTGTAAAGACTCGCAGAAATTACGTAGCAACTGCTTAAAAAAGTCTCATTTGAGAGCGTTCGCAATTTCACAGCCAAGTATGTTTTCAATCCACAAACTTTACACGGCAAACCAATTCGAACAAAGTAAGCTTCATTCACTTTAAACTGGTAGTGCAGTTAAATATGTACGTTTGTAACGTGAGACACAATGAGTGAGTAATTCAGAGTAAACGCTACGACCCACAGACACACATCTATCTATAGAAAGGTTCTGCTCGTAATAACTATCCTGTTACATGTTTGCAAGGTGGGCCCAGACAACCATGGCTTTCTCAGTATTAATGCTGTCAGTCCTTCACAGGCAAACTCTGAGTTCATTCTCAATAATTCGAGAAGAAACACAGGGGACAAGCACGTCCGATCAGGGCAAGATAACGTACCATTGAGAAATAGACTATAGTTTTTGGTTTGATTTGTTTGGGGAAGGAGACCAGACAGCGAGGACATCGGTCTCATCGGATTAGGGAAGGACGGGGAAGGAAGTCGGCCGTGCCCTTTGAAAGGAACCATCCCGGCATTTGCCTGGAGCGATTTAGGGAAATCACGGAAAACCTAAATCGGGATGGCCGGATGCGGGATTGAACCGTCGTCCCCCCGAATGCGAGTCCAGTGTCTAACCACTGCGCCACCTCGCTCGGTAAAATAGACTATAACTGCATCAGAACGCACAGCACGCACATAAAACGTACAAATTATGAAAATATCTTGTCCCCCAGCATCCTAATTTTACAAGACAGGTTACCTACGGAATATACAGTACAGCTAAATAATACATCCATGAAACGGTTCTCATGCTATCAAGAAGAAAAATAAAAAAAATCTTACTTGCTAACACGCATATGAACTGTAAGGCTAAACCATACAACAAATCACTCAATTTCATCTTGGAAAAACTATATACAAATGACACAACTACTGTCCTATGTGTTTGTTTATTTATAAAACAGTTTTAGACCCTGATACAGACATAAATCTCATATTCTTCCTGCAGCAGTAACGCTCAGTAGATATGACCCAGGATAATGTATTCCTAATAATCTCGATGATCCTATCACTAAAAATTCCCATTCTTTATCATTTTTGCGATAAGAAACCTGGACTAGGTCATCAACATTATCGTCATAAACTTGCCAGTATTGAATTTCCTCTGGTTCACTCTAACGGATAAGTTTATTAAATTTTGTTGGACTTCATCTGCACGAGATTGTCTACTCCTCACTATCTTAGAAATCGGTTTACACCGTTCATCATTCTCTGAGTAGTCAAACAATAACTCGAGGGATGTGCAGCCCACAGTCGAGTTAGGAAAATCACTCACTATCCACTCGCAGCGCTCCAGTTAATCTATGCATTATGCATTTAGGTTTTATGGGTTGTTGCACCATGTAGGTGTGCATGAACTGTGACAGCTCACGTAAACATAGTTCCGTGGCATTTCCTTCGGGTTGGTACCTCGAAATAAGTATCTCTCTAACTCCATTGTCCTGGAGAAATTCTCTCCACTTTTTAGTTTTAAAAATTATGCTATTATTAGAGAATACTGTCTCAAGCTTGGCAGCTCCCACAAAGCAGTCAGTCTGTGTGCTTCGATTAACTGACGTGCTAGTTGCTTTCCGAACAACATACAGCCAAAAATATTCATTGAAGGTGTCGTACGTCACTACCATGTAGCGTACAACGGCTTTTGGACGTGGAATAAATCTGTAAACGTTGATGGCGATGAGTTGCGCAAGGTGGTCCGGAACAATAGGTTTGTCAAGTGAACAATTTATTCCCCAAAATAATATCTGGTGCAACTTTTTGGAGACGCAGGCCGTTTTTCCCAGGGGATGGAATAATACAACAGATTAAGCTGTTTGTGAGGTATGATACCAAATCTACACTCATAAGAATAGACTACGCTAGGCTTTTCTTTAAAAATGTCGCTGTACTCACTCAAAACACTTTGTAGATCTGCTCGCTAATGATCGTCAATTTGGTTTGACTCAGCTACGTTTCCCTCGAGGGTTCTTTTTGCATCATCAGACCTGCAAAGTTTTAAAGCATCGTGGTGAGCGGGTCTGGTGGTGGTACGCATGATCTGCATGCATACTTGTCAACAGAGCCGGTCCTAACCTTCAGCTGAAGCTAACAAATTAACGACACGTAAAACAAAAGTTCCGGCAGAGAAGTCTATGATAGCGTTCCTTTTCACAAGGAAACTAACGCCCGTGATACAGTCATGAGGCTATCGACAATGAGGAACGTGTGAAATACTACCTGTTCCTCCAGTTTCACTCCATGGTGGGCTTGCAGCTTAAAAACTTTACTACATGTGCCAGTGGCACTTAGGATTTGGCATGCGTTAACTGCCAACATTGGCACCTACTTGTGATCACAGAATGGTCTGAACAATGTAGTTAATATTAGTATCATCTCGGCATCCAAATCAATAATGTCTACAGTATCAATTGTATCTCTTTTCTGTGTGCTCGACTCTAGGCCAGGTTTCATGGATAGCTTGCAAGCCATCTTGTATCAACTCCATCGCTATAACGCAACACGCTGATAGCAATATCTGCGACCCTCACATCCTCCTCAGCCGGAATATTGGGGCCAATTTGTCTGGTCAGAATTAGTTTTCCGGCGGTTGACGAAGAGAGCGTTCATTCGGTCCTTAATTCTGATCGCGATTCCCGTTGTAGTTAATATAGCCAGGGTGGTAACGCTCATTGCGTTTATTGTTTCACCAACTCCCATTGTTTTGTGTACTGGAGTTCTGTTCATGTTTATGGCCATCTCGGCGCTCACCGCTCGAGTTTTCTGGCGGCGGTAGTGTTTATCGAACCCCAAATTATCATGCGAGCGTCCATCATTGTGCCTGTCATGCGCCCATGATTTGTACTGTGTGACTAACAATTTTTGCTTTTGGCTTTGCACTGATCATCTTCCAGCAAACTGATTATGTCGATAACTGACAGATTTTCGTGAATTCGTGATTAGGAATGCTCACTATCTTTTTCCTGTTTCGAACGGTAGTTTGCCCTTCAGAATTTTTGAGACTTTGGTGGGTTCAATTTCCTGTTCCCAATATTTGATCTTATTTTGGTAATTTTCAAAATAAACACGAAGAATGTCTCGCTTACTTTGATAAGTGGCAGAATTAGTTCTTTCTTAATCGTCCTTGAAGGCCCTTGAACCATCATTTGGTCAAGAAGTCATCAGAGGTTAAATACTTTTTCAATGCTTCAGTTGCCCATAAAGCAGATCTCCATGCATAAATACTACAATGAATTTGAATTTTTGCGTTTCATTCTCTAAATTGTGAATACAGCTAGATGTGTATCACGACTTACTACTGAAAATGTTGATTGTGTCGGAGTACGTTTTCCTCCATAACATAACATGAAAACGGGTTTATCAGACTTGAGTGTGTTCAGTACCAGAGCAGGTACTGACGTTGTTATTATGTGTAACGTGGCTACCTATGCAAAGGTCGTCACCTATATCAAACATGGACCCGTCAGCTTCCAGTGTTTTAAGTACTCTTTGTTTGCTTTGGTGAGCGGTCCAATTGAAGATCTGTTTCTGCGTTAAAGGAACTTGCCACCCAAGCTTCCCTTTGATACGTTGGTCGACCCAAAAACCATTTCAGTGAGCTGAAGCTTTAACAGTTTCGTTGATTTTGATCTGTTGCTTAGTTAAGTGGTTCTTATCAGCTATGAGTTGATAATTCTTTTGTTTTCATCTTCGAGTCTTATCATGTTCACCTTTACAGCGATAGACTCTATTGAAGGAATCTTCGTAATAAAGTGAGTCTGTTCTTATGCAACAGAATCTATTGGATTGACTTTCTCCGTTACTTTCAGTGGCAGAATCTACTGCGTTTACTTTTTCCGTAATGCAGGCTTCTTCTTGACTCTTACGAGTTACAACACCTACAATAGAGTTTAATTTTACTGTGATATCGGTCATCTTTTATTCAGTAACTTCTATAGTTGCGCTTTCTGGTGCAGCTTCAGGTCCGGAAGCCGGTGCACCCACATCATACTACCTAGGCCCAGAGCTACTACGTAAATCCATGACAAAAATTGATATATTTTTTAATCAATAATTATTTTCGGTTAAATCAAGCACTTAATGAGCCTAAATGCAGCAAGACTAGTTCTCAACTCTATCTGCATTTAACAATGGATAATCAGTTCAAATAAACAATGTCACAGCGCCCCTGTCAACACTGCAGTAAATACGCTGCGTGCTCTGAATAGCCTGCCTAAGGTTACAAAAAGATGAAAGTTACTACCGATGCTAAAATACTGCACGCTGCAGCTGTTTCTGTATGTTAACATACTTACAGGAAAATTTCTATTGTTAGTACTCAAATACGTTTTGCTACCGTAAAGTTTATGACAGAGGTAAAAATTCTGTCAACTTTCATGTCTAATTGTGAATTTGGTTATTTCACTTTAGATTTTTGTATCCTAAGTCCTCATTCGGACCCTCGTCGCACATGTAACAAAATTCACAAAACAGGTTAGTTATTTCCTGCACTATAAAATATATGATACGCCCTGCTAAACCCACAGGACAGGACAGGCAGTTTAAGTTGTGGAAAGGGGCCAAAATAAGCGGCTGTCAGTTACACTCGAACATACAACCTTTTATTTTATCAAGAGCCAAGAAAAGTTTTTTTTTAAAAACTAACGGCTGAATGCGCCGTACAATCTCATGCCTTAAGGGCAAGATCACTTTAATTTTAAAAAGGCTGAAAGCAAATAACTTAAAGCTCAACCAAAATCAGAAATTTAAAAGGTAAAGCCTTATCTTAAAACAGTTTCTTAATTAGGCTGAAGACCCAAAGAATCTGACACTTTAAGAGTAAAACAACTTAAATTCAAAATCGGCTGAAGGCCCAACACTTAAGACTCAATAACATTAATTTTAAAAATGCCAGAGGCTTTATGTAAAACAGTTCTTTAAGAACTGAAGGCCCTAACCATCTGACGCCTTAAGGGCAAAACAACCTTAATCTAAAAATCGGCTAGAAGCCATACAAGTACAGACAACGAGAACAAACAAGAAAAGGCAGTACACCCAAGGGCGCTCAGAAGTTCTGAGGGTCGGCCTGAAATTCAAACACTGACGCTCGCTTAGGTGAGACAAGCAGTCGGTCCAACCATTGTCGATCCGACGACAACCCAACCGACAGACAGTCAATGGACCCACCGACAAGATAACCTCCACTTCACCCGACCAGCACACAGCAGGGAGGTCAATGGAAAAACGTAGAAGATATTGGCGCCAACAACCAATTATACATTGAGCTGTCAAACTACACACCATGCTGGACAGCGACAACACAATGAGGAAAATTCACTTCCTGAATTTACGTCAACGGTCAGGGCAGGTAACCGGAACGTTAACGGCCACAAGGCAAAAGATTCGCTAGTGCACTTCAACTCAAATAACCAAGTACAGTTAAACTCCAATGGAAGGTGGCTAAAATTTACCATCTTTAAAACACACGTTGTTGCTCGCGGGAATATCCCAACAGCCAACAACGAACTCCAAAACGACACAATGTCAACAGTAGTGTCTTGCTGGTAGATTAAGTCAAAACTCAACTTTCATGTCCAGGATCGGTGACCCACGAACCTCGTAGCAATGGGAACAGCACCACACACTCCGACGCCGCATAGAGGCTGCCAGTGGACCCGGCCAAACTACGCGCTGTGGAGATTTCCTCGCTGTTCCAAGCCAACCAACCAACTGCTGGGCCCGGAAACAGTGAAAGGACCAAGCATACGTCGGCCGATGAGACGACCAACCGAACGACCAACCAACCGTCGTCCCGCTCCAATCTCCCTCTGTTGGACAGTTCGTGTGTGTGTCGCCAGCGGTCGGCGAGCACTGGCTGTCCGCGCCTCACCGGCGCTCCGTCCCCCACTTCACTGCTGCTGCGCCCCGACTGCACTGCTGGTCCGTCTCCAACTGACTGGCAGACAAATTTTTTTTTTTACTTTATTGTTATTTTAACACCCGAAAAATCAAGTAGGCTGGCAGCGGCATGCTACGCCGCTCTTCAGCCATAGAGTTGACAATCACAGTACAATAATGGAGAATGAAAATGAACATAGTGACGGGCAAAAAAATAGTAGTCACAGACACACAAAAAACACGGAGCCGTTCACACTCGACGAGAAAGACACTGAAAACACGTTGGCACGGCGCACATAACACTGATGAATCCGATGGCACAAGTGAACGTAGAAGCGTGACGGCGGACACTAGAAACACAAACGACGTCACACACACGAGACACAGATGGCGATGGCAGACAAACGACGACCCGGAAATACTATCGGTCGCTCCAGAGATGGTACGACAGTGCACTTACCGATATGCGCTGCTGCTGCCGCTCACGGGCAAGTAAGGCAAGTAGTTAGTTACGCCAGTAAATGGAATAATAAAACGAGGCGGCAGTACCGTAATGGAAGATGGCAAACAATAAATGGGATAAACGGCTCAATATACGTAATGAACATAACTAAATTTTAAAATAACGTTTTAATTTTAGATTCTGGGCCCTTTGGAAACGGTGTTCCAGTGTCCTTTGCATGACGTCCCACTTCTTAAGACTCAGAGAAGGTTAATTAAATAAGGGGGGCGTATGAATGTATATTATTTTTGCATCTGATTTAATAAAATTAAATATTGTTTCCGAGCGTGATAGCTTCGATCTATTTTAACTTCCGTTGCTGCATAGCAGTGTCTTCTGTGAACACACAGCTGAGGGAGACTGGCTGGACAGATAAGAATAAATGATTTTTACCTTGTGTTTTATTCTGATTACTGCATTTATCGTTCGTCCAGCATGCACTCAAACAAAATTCTGGATTTGTTTTGTAAACCTTCACTGCCAATTTTGTAAAGGCTTCGTCGCTACTGCTGTGGAGGCCGAGTCGCCAATGTTGTTACGATAGGCCGAGTTTGTGAGTTCGTGAAACGGCTTCTGGTACAGTACACCGCTAAGACAATTGCTCTCTCCACTATTACACAGCTATGCCTCAGAGTCAGGTAACAGGAAAGGAGAGCGAAGGTTCTAAACAATCCAACAAATTAGTAAAGAAGTCACACAAATGATTCAAAAGGTTTACTTATCTTTGTGACTAGTTGAATATTGAAGTCTGCAACACTGCTTGTAATATAACACAAAAAAGGCCGTCAATGGCTATGTGCAAATAATCGTAGGCAAACTTCACAGTATATAGCAAATACAATTACAAAAACTGTTCACTTCTAAGAGTTCACTAAACGACGTTCCCTGTCTAAGTCAGCCGTGGACGATTATCTACTGTATAACCAAGTGAGCTAAAGTTGCTCTTCTGTCTTCCGAGTACGCTTCTGAGCGTTGTCGTCCGGTCATTGGTGGATTGTACTCTTCCGGCAGTTGGTCAAGGCGAAGTCGATATCTTCATCCTCAGCGCCGCCCGTGGCGCTGCTAGAACTCGAGCAAGTAGCCAGTCTCTATGGCACTGTCACCAGCTCACATCTTTGGGCCTCTGGTGCTTTTGTCTGGCTGTGTCTTGTTCGGACGACGCAGCAATAGGTTTTCATTTTCTTTTACCAGCAGTAATAATACATTAAAAGACGCTTCTTCAAAATGCCGGCTAAATACGTGAGACGGAGCTTCAATGAGAAGCATGCTGATTAATGACTCGATGAACCAAAACTGATCTTGGGTTATGTCCCCATAGGGAAGAAAACAACTAAAAGTCCAGAGAGTAAAGCAATGTACGGTATATCGCTATCATTCTATAAATTTTTCTATACTGTACTAGCAAAAAATAAAACCGAGATATCACATGGAACTTTTACTGTTACTCCTGGGTGGACATGAATGTGAAATGTATAGATTACATGTTTTTACGATAAGTATGGTATGAGTAACTTGCGAGTTCTACCAAGGAACAATATATTATGCTACAGTGTATGCCTATTCCATGGAATTGAGATCCTGTGTTTGAGCTCTGACCTCTTTCGTCATTACTATTCTTTTTCTTGCTTTATGATCTGGACGCGAACAGTAAGGAGCGTTTAACGGAGGTTCATCTTGCTGTATCAGCCAATGTAAGTTATTAACGAAACTGAAAATAGAGTTGTTTGTGACTTAAAAATTGTGTCCGTGTTGAAATCATATGTAACCTAAATCTTGCTTGTTTACAGTAGACATGGGCCTTAGGAGAAATTCTTCATTGTTAGGCGCCATCTTAAAAAAATTATTAAGAACTTTCTTTTAGCTCATCGTCGAGACGTGCCGCCGGTTAGAAAACTAAACCTTTCTTTCAGATTCTACGAGCCTGGCGGTCGCTGCAAATAATTTAATAAGATTCACTTTCAGATTTTCACAAAGTTGCGAGAAACATCCCAAGCAGGAAGGCCTTGTCACAGGAATCTATTTCTGGTATAAGATTTTATTTGCAAAAGCTACGCTTGTTATATTGGAAATCGAGACGAAACCACGATTTTGAGTTGCGGAATTTATTGTTGTACAGTGAACGGACTGGTGAAATATTCTCTGGTCCTAGAAGCACACGACTTTTAACTTGACGTCGACTAGACATATATTGAGGAATATCCGTGATGTTATAATAGCTAAACAAATGAGTATTTATAATTCCGTAGCCCCTGAGAACTGAGCTAGTTTACTGAGTGCTTTACACGTCGGGCTAAATCAAATAATATATTACACCGTTAATAATATTCCTACATTAGTTATTTATCTTTCATGCTTAGCCATTGCATTAATGTGTGTTTCTTTTTTATATAAGTCACGGTTGATATTCATTCTATTACGTTACACTGATAGTAAAGTAAAAGAGTCACAACTACTTTTATTTTATTACATTACAATTTGGGTGAGCGACACCTTGATAATTTCATGCTAATGTGTGACAAAACGTCCCACCCTCATTTGGGTATTCTCTATTAACCCTCCTCGGTAAGGATACTTGAACGACGATCAGTACTCAGTAATTGGTTGAACGAGGGCCTTAGTCACGTGAAACTAAACTTCAAAGAGAAAAACAAAAAATTAATTAACTCCGCCATAGCCGGTCCCAAGCCCGGTTGAAAAAGGAGGAGGGGGAGGAGTAACACCTCATAAAAAAACCTTGGTTCACCTGGCCCGGGTGATAGTACCTCGTGAGGGCCCCTTGCCAGGGCACGGTGAAGACCTCAACGGCAGCGTAGGCGGAGATGAAGATCATCAGTACGGCGGAACTGGCAGAAGAGGCAACCTTGCTTTTTGGAATACTATAAAAGCTATCGTCCAAGGTTATTTGGACAAAGGGCACGACGGTTCCACAGGTTAGTGGCGGTAACCCTACAGCGTCTGTTCCACATGTTAGTGGCGGCTGATCTATAAAACTCAGAAGTCGAACTCTGAGCTTAGCCAGACTGAAATCTCAATTTCAGTCACAAACCCAGTCCAATTAAATCAACATGGGTACAGCAGTGGGTCAAATCCCACGGTTGAAAAACCGCATGTGGTCTATTCGGATTCTGGGGAGACCACAGAAGTGTGCATGGAGGTAAATCGGAGTACCTCAAAACCCCGCAATAACAAAATCAAACCAAAATCTAGAATTTGGCTAATGACATTTAATGTAAATTCTCTCTTAAAAATGGGAAAACTAAAAAACATCCTGGACAAATCCAGAGAACGTAAAATCAAAATTATTGCATTTCAGGAATCACGATATACAGATGAAAATCCTTTTGATTCGGAAGGATACAGGATATACAAAGGAAAACCTGGAAAACGAGCCATGGCAAATTGTCCACAATTTGGAACTGGATTTATAGTAGATACATCAATACTTGATTCAGTCGCAACTTTCAAATCTTACTCGGGTCGGCTCTCCACGATGTCAATAAAATCAGCTAATAAGATATACACCCTAATCAACGGACATGCACCAACTAACATCACTAACAAAAACAAAATTGAAGAAGTAGAAGAATTCTGGAACCAACTAGATAATATTCTCCAAAAAATCCCAAATAACCATGTCAATATCCTTATGGGCGATTTCAATGCACAAAACGGTAAAGAAAAGAAATATCGATATTGGGTAGGTAAATGGTCAGGGCATACACAGACCAACCGGAATGGTATGCGACTCATTGAAATCTGCAAAAACCATGACCTATTTTTCAAATCAACATTTTTCGAGAAAAGAGCTTCGAAAACGAAAACTTGGATCTCACCTAATCCATTACTAGGTGAATATCAGTTGGATCATGTAATGATCTCCCGCGTAAATACAGTAGAAATCATGAAACTTAAAGTCCTTAATGGACTAGACCTAGATTCCGACCATTACCCAACAAAATTCTCCCTAGATGTCATTCCAGAAAAAAGAAAATTCACTAAGAAATCTCCACACCGTAAATATGATGTACAAAAGATAAATGGCAATGAACAATTTACAAAAGAAACGCAAATTTTAAAACCACTAAATTGGCAACAACTGCAAGCAGGACTTTTAAATGCAGCTGAAACTGTAGCACCGCAAACAAGAACACGGAAACACCCATGGTGGACAGATGAGTGTGACCAACTGATAAATCTCAGACAACAGGCGTGGCAAAATTGGTTGTGCAACAAAAATCAAAAGACCCTGGAAGATCTCAAAGGTACCAGGAAAACAGTCACAAAAGCAATACGAACAGTCCGTAAAGAACACGAAGACAAAAAATTGCAAGACATAGAAAATGATTTCAAGAAAAACAAATACGGAATTTCTACAGAGTATTCAAACAAAAATTAACAAAGTACTCTCCTCCATCACCCCAGTTCAAAAATGACCATGGGGAAATTGCTCATACCAACACCGAAAACTGTGAAATTCTTGCAAAATACTTTTCTAAATTACTGAATTGTGAAAAGCCTGCAGAAAAATTTGAGTTCCATCGTACACAACGAAACCCAGACTCAAAGCCACCAAGTTTACAAGAGATTAAAGAGATAATTCAGTCACTGAAAAATACCAAAGCATCAGGAGAAGACCAAATCATCGCAGAATTATGGAAAAATGCAGGAGAAAATCTTATTGCAAAACTCAAAGAAATTATACATGAAATTTGGAAAACTGAAAAAATCCCCACAGATTGGAAGACTGCAATCATACATCCTCTGTACAAAAAAGGAAGTAAAACAGACCCCAACAACTATCGTGGAATCTCTTTATTGTCAATAACATACAAAATTCTGTCTAAAGTCCTACTAAACCGCGCAGAACCTCAGCTGGATTCAAAACTAGGCGAATACCAAGGTGGGTTCAAAAAAGGTCGATCATGCGTAGAATAAATCCTTAACTTGAAAAACTCAATGAAATGTTTACATAGTACTTCAAACAAAAGTTATGTCATCACGTTTGTCGACTTTAAAAAAGCATATGACAGTATAGACCGAGAATCCCTTTTTGAAGTATTAGCAGAATTTGGACTAGATCAAAAGACAACAAACATCATAAAAGAAACACTCACGGAGACCAAATCCAAAGTAAAATTTATGGGAGAATTGAGCACAGAATTTGAAATAGACACAGGAGTACGACAAGGGGATGTACTGTCCCCAGTGCTCTTCATTTGTGCTCTTGAAAACGTTGTTAGAGACTGGAAAAAAGCAGGTGCACCAGCACACAGACTGGGACCAAGACATAAGGGCATAGAATTAGACTGTTTAGCATTTGATGATGACACGGCACTGATCGCACAAGACATTACCGATGCACAGAAACAGCTAGAATTATTACAAGAACAGGCAGCTAAAATAGGATTAAAAATTTCATTTAAAAATCAAAATTTATGACTGACATCAAAGATGCACCTTCTGATCTCAAAATTGGTAATAACTACATCTCTCGAGTAAAAGAATTGAAATATTTAGGTGAATGGATTGCAGAAAATTGTAATGAAAAGAAATCTGTCAGATCAAGAGTCCAGAAAATGGAGACGGCGTTTCAGTTAACAAAAAACATTTACAACAAAAAGAGTCTCTCGTGGAACTGCAAAATACAACACTATACAACAGTAATTAGACCTGAAGCTCTCTACGCATCTGAGACACTAAACCTTCAACACAGAACACTAAAAGAGGAATTAGAAGTGAAAGAACGTAAGATAATGAGGAAAATCCTAGGACCAAGAACTAAAGGTGGGGTACATTATCCAAAACCCAATGCAGAAATACACAAAAATATCTCCAAAATAACAGACACAATGCGCATGAGAAGAATCCAATTCATGGGGCACTTGGAAAGAATGGACTCAAACAGGTTAACGTACAAAAACCATACATTTTTAAAGAACAAAACTACAATACCGAACTGGTACAAACAGACGGAAAAAGACCTGAGAGAATTAGGGTCTCCAAATCTACATGATAGAAATGAAATCAGAAAAATCACAAACACACGGGGTTTTGAGGAAGAAGAGAGAAAAACTAACCGACATACATGGTCTACGCAACGAAAGCTAGCCCATTCGTTGTTCATGAAGGAATACTGGGCGAAAAGGAAGGCCAACAAATGTTGATTACGCGTGGTCCTAAGTGATCCATCCGCGAAGAACAAGACAACAATGTATTAAATATTTACTTCAGAAAATCATCGCTGGGAATAACAATGTCATCCTCACAATTTGGTTCTGTCTTTATCGTATAGATGGAAACAAAACTTTAAAACTTATCCATTTTTGCAGATAGCGCAGCCTCCCCTAAACTGTGTTTCTGAATATTAACAAAAAAGAATTTTAGCAACCAAGTTAGTTTCCTTTAGCGTAACTTCCTGCTTCAGCATGCGCAAAGTTGAACTGGAAAATGCGTTGTGTGGCTCGGCCTTTGAGCTACGATTGGCGGACAGTAACACAACAATATTTCCCTTCCTCCTGCCTGGACGCTTTAATGCCCTTCCATCGAAGCTGATAATCGTCGCAAACTATGGAAGAACACGGAGCCGATAGGGGATTATCAAACAAACAGCGACGTCATTGTCTTTGTGGGTCTGTGCAAAGTCCTGTAATACTCCCCATCCCCCAATTGTCCCCGCGCTGTTAATCGTATTTTCTATTGAATTCAGTTTTTCATTATTCCTGCTCTGATCATGTCATTTCGAGAGACAACGGTCGTTCACGATATCAGATTTTAATTTTTGCGAATGAGATTTGCTTTAAATATTTCAGCGGATTAGTATCCCGTTTTTTACTGGCAAAAGAACTGCGAGTTATCATCTGGACAACACTCCTGTGTTTCTTTTTTTCACTCTTTATTTAGTGCGTGGTATTCCAAATTTCAGGCAGTTATTTGTGAAGCCTATTCATCGCCATTTATGGCAGAAAAAATTATAGTATTTCCAGATTGTGAGTGATTAAGCGAACTGAGCTTCCCAATAGCACATTCTTTAGACCATAGAAAAATTCTGTAATGCAACTGACAGGATGAACTATCATACTGATCGGCTTAAAAATAATGACCACCCATGTTACTATAAGCAATTCCAGGTCATACGATAACACGCGCTCCACTGGAAGAGTGTTATTACCGACGTCTGTAGCTACATCTACACCTAGAAACATATAAATATACTCCGCAAGCCACCATTCAGTGCGTGGCGGAGGGAGTTCGTAGCTACATTGTCGATTTTCTGTCCGACTGCATTCGCGCGTAACCGAGCGAAAAATGATTATCTACGTTCATGTGTACGCAAACATTGCTTTTCGCTGTTCTTTTGAGTGACACACTGGTACAGCACATTTTAGTACACGATCTGATAATGTAATACTACAAATCTGACTGGATGGTGACACTGCTCTAATGGATAACGAAATCCGGAACTGATTTAAGAACCGTTTTAGTTGTTATATTATCATGAACCAACTGGCCTCATAATCAGGTTCTAGCTGCACTGATCTGAGCACAACTTCCGTCCTAAATAGGCACTCATTGAGTCTCTTGTCCGTATGAAAATAGAATATTAATTACGGGTTAGACAGAAGTTATGATTTAAAGTACCACAGCAAATGGCCTGAAAGGTACAGGGTGCGGCAGCGTTCATAGTAGGATATTAAAAACACACCCTCAGGCAGTAGCTGTAATTTATTTATTGCCTCTTGTGTCAATTAATAGTTAAAGGTATGCCATTTACTAATGTGTAAGTCGTTGTCCATTGCGTGGATTACTTTTTGAATATGACTCCTGTCAAATGATGCCCCCTGTGCACTACATATTAATCTAAGCGGCTTTGGAAGCTTTCCATAACTCGGCGTAACGTATTCCCTGGGACATTGCCGACGGCAGTTATGATGCGATCCTTCAACTCAGGAATGGTGGCACAAAGTGTTCGGAACACTTCTTGCTTCAGGTAGCCCCAAAGGAAAACTGCACATGAAAGGTCAAGTGAGCTGGGCGGCCAGAAAATGTCACCAAAACGGGAAATTACTCTACCTGGAAATGTCTGTCGCAAGAAATCCATGCAAATTCTGGCTGTATGCGAGATCGCTCTGTCTTGTTAAAACCATAATTGTTCCACAGCCACATCGACGATACCTAATTGGGGAAGAACGAAGTCTTGCAGCATCTTTAGGTAGCGTTCACTGGTGACAGTTACAGCCACACCGCTGTCATCCTCAAAGAAGTAAGGGCCAATAATCCCAAAAGAATCATCTCCACACTACACTGTGGCACGAGAACTGCTCAAGGGCTTTATGTGCAGTTCATGCGGGTTTGCATCACTCCAATAACGCAGATTCTGTTTATTCATTGAACCACAAACTCGAAATGAGCCTCATCTGACATCAGGATGGCGTGCAACCTTTGTGGGTTTAGGTGAAGGAGACCACGCATGGTTACGCACAATGTTTCGCGTGAAACCCACTCGCGAGGCCTAATTTCCTGAACAATTTGCAGCTTATATGGGTGAAAATGGAGATCTTCGTGCAATATTCTCCTGAATGAGCGATCGGACATAAATATAGTTTGCACATGACGACGAGCAGATCTTTTTGGGCTACGCAGTAGTGCAGCGCTAACGTTTCCCACGGCTTCAGGTGTCCCCACAGTTCTTTCACTTCTTCCCGTTTTGCCATTGCAAACAGAACCTGTTCTTCAAAGTAAACGTATCCACTTCACAATGGTCCGTCCATCTGGAACTTTCCCACGATGTCCCTAGTTGAAATGTTGCCGAAATAGATGCTGGGTAGCAATAACAGAGTCGTTATTCTTGAAATAACTTTCAACAGCAAAGGCACGATGCTGTGCACTCCACCGCTCCATATCACTGTCACACTCGAAGTTGCAGCACATTAGTTGACGAATGCGGAACGAGCTGGCGCCCATTCCTGCAATACGTCATTCTCAAATTACACTATGAACGCTGCCGCACCCTGTATATGCAAGTGAAAGCAGCAGTTTGCGGAGAGATGGTGCAATATTACCTAATTCCACAGTGATCTCCAGAAACCAGCTCTCATCAACTCCACGGGAGCGAGACGAGTGCCCCTCCATGCCACTCTTCGTAACGGAAATTGGGCCTCGCGATTGGGTTTCACGAAAGCGGATTGAACGAATACCATTCCACGAAAATTTCGGTTCAAATGGTTCTGAGCACTATGGGACTTAACATCTGAGGTCATCAGTCCCCTAGAACTTAGAACTAATTAAACCTAACTAACCTAAGGACATCACACACATCCATGCCCGAGGCAGGATTCGAACCTGCGACCGTGGCAGTCGCGCGGTTCCGGACTGAGCGCCTAGAACAGCTCTGCCACCGCGGCCGGCGAAAATTTCGGCCCAAAGGCGAACTTGCTGAGGGTGGCAACTAAAGAGATGGTTACGTCGCTGGCCTCAGTTCACCGGATGTGGGAACATTGATTATATCGCTGATCATAGCGCACCACCGCCATCTTGTTGAAATATAGCGGTCTGGCGTGCGAAATTAAAATACTGAGTTAATAGGGCAAACCAATCTCAATACATTCCAGTAAAATACGGTGAGACGTCCCCTTCGGACGCCTCTCAGTCATTTCGCGAGGTATATTGTGGTATTAGCGGCACCTCTCACAGCCTCCCTATAGCTCCGGTTTTGTTTCACAACAACGACGTCTTCTATCTTCCAGTGATTCCCATGTAAGTTCCTTGCGCATTTATGTTACATTTCTGTATGGGCTATACCGAGCTATAACGATACCCGTAGTAAGACTGAATTCGCTCGATTTCTACCATCAAACTCACATGGAAGGAACTCCAAACGATGGTTCAGTGCTCCAAAATTGATGGTATAGGTACTAGTGCCTTGTATGTGAGTACTTTTACGGACGCACTGCATTGTCCACAAACCATTCTAACATATCTATGTCTTGCATTTGCCTTTCCTACTTGTGTGTTGTAACCTTTCATGCCGCTTCTTCTCATAAAAGGATTAGTACACCTGAAAGACGATGTCGATTTTGATCCGATGAGGGCATACGCCGCCTGGGGGATAGTAGATCTACTGGTAATGGTTTCAACGTCGTTCGCCAACAGATACAGCAGCGGTATAGCTACCAGAGCGCTATCTGCCTCTGCCCTTTAATAGGGGCTGCTCACTGCCACGAGTCTCAATGTCGTGCAAAAGTATGAAACAAGTAGGCAACCACGCCACAGGGACGCACTCGTGCTTCGTACAGCCAACTGAACGAGTTTGAAAGGGATCAGACTGAGGTCTTCCGAATGACGGAATGGTCCTTTCGGAGAAATACCACACATGCAGGAAGAGCTGCGTCAGTTGTGCAGCGATGCTGGTAACTGTGGTCACGTGAACATTCTCACACCCGTCGACGAGGTCCTGGACGTCCACATAGCACAGAGCCCGCCAGGATCGCAGTATTGTAAGGGCAGCAGCGGCAGATCGTACAGCCTCCTCAGCGCAGACGAGAGAGCTTGTGAGCCCAGACGTGTCATCATGAACTGTTACAAACCGGTTATTAGCACTGGAACTCCGGGCACACACACTCTTAGCCCGTCTTCCACTCATGCTACAGTATCGACGTGCACGGCTATACTGGTGTCAGCAGAGGACCACTTCGAAGATGGAATGATGCGCTGTAATCTTCAGCGATGAAAGCAGATTCAGCCTGCGCGCAAGTGACGGTCGTGTACGCGTACGACGCAGACCTGGTAAGTGGTGTCTCGTAGAGTGCATTTGCCGAAGACGCAGTGGCCCCACTCATTTCTAATGGTCTGGGGTGCGATACACTACAACTCTCGTTCACCTTTGGTGTTTCTGAGGGGGGGCACTAACCAGTGATCGGTACATGCAGAATGTTGTTAGACCTGTTCTTTTTAAATGTGTTCTTCCAACAGGATAATGCTCAGCCGCACACTGCTTGTGAAGTTCAACGTGCTGAGCAAGACGTGCAGCAACTTCCCTGCTCAGCAATTGTCTCCAATCTAGCACTTGTGGAACATATGCGACTCTTAAAGAACTACGTGAACACGTCGAGGAGGCCTGGTATAACGTATCCCAGGACAATATTCGCCATCTGTACGATCAGCTGTATGCCGGAGTCAGCGCTTGCATTGCTGCCCATGGAGGCTTCATAGCGTACTGGTATGGTTGTTTCAGCCCTGGTCGGTACAGGGCACCTCAGAACCGCTTATACTATTGATCTGTAAATGTAATCATTTCATGTACTCCATACGCTCTGTTGAAACACTCAATCTTGAACGATTTTTAAATCTCTAAAAGCGTGTATTAATCTTTTTCCGGCTGTGTACCTATATCTATTGGGCATTCAAAAACTTTCCTTTTGAATGCGTTGCTCCAGCCTATATGCAACCCAGTGCGACACCGTCCTAATATCGTGTAGGGTCCCCGCGAGCACGCAGAAGTCCCGCAACACAACGTGGCATGGACTCGACTAATGTCTGAAGTAGTGCTGGAGGGAACTCGCACCATCAACCCTGCAGGGCTGTCCATATATCCGTAGGAGTACGAAGGGGTGGAGATCTCTTCTGAACAGAACCTTGCAAGGCATCCCAGATATGCTCAGTAATGTTCATGTCTGGGGAGTTTGGTGGCCAACGGAAGCGTTTAATCTGAGAAGAGTGTACCTGAAGCCACTCTGTAGCAATTATGGACATCTCGAGTGTCGCATTGTCCTGCTGGAATTGCCCAAATCCGTCGGAATGTGGAATGGACATGAGTGTATGCAGGTGATCGGACGGGATGCTTACGTATATGTTACTGCTCAGAGTCGTATCTAGACGTATCAGGGGTCCCTTATCACTCCAACTGCACATACCCCACATCATTATATAGCCTCCGCCAGCTTGAACACTCCCTTGCTGACGTGAAGGGTCCACGGATTCACGAGGTTGTCTCCGTACATCCGCTCGATACAATTTGAAACGATACTTGTGCGACCAGGCAACATATTACCAGTCATCAACCGTTCAATGTCGGTGTTGGCGGGTCCAGGCGAGGCATAAAACTTTGTGTTGTGCAGACGTCAAGGGTACACGAGTGGGCCTTGGGCTCCGAAAGCCCATATCGATAATGCTTCGTTGAATGGTTCGCAAGCTGACGCTTGTTGATGGCCCAGCACTGAAATCTGCAACAGTTTGCGGAAGGGTTGCACTTCTGTCACGCTGAACGATTCTCTTCAATCGCTGCTGGTCCCGTTCTTGCAGGATCTACTTCCAGCCGCAGCGATGTCGGAGATTTGATGTTTTACCGGATTCCTGATATTCACGGTACACTCGTTAAATGGTCGTACGGGGAAATCTCCACTTCATCGCTACCTTGGAGATGCTGTGTCCCATCGCTCGTGGTCCGACTATAGGGTCTCGTTCAAACTCACTTAGATCTTGATAACCTGCCATTGTAGTAGCAGTAACGGATCTAACAATTGCGACAGACGCTTGTTGTGTTATATAGGCGTTGCCGACCGCAGCACCGCATTCAGCCTCTTTACACATCTCTGTATTTGAATACGCATGTCTATACAAGTTTCTTTGTCGCTTCAGTGTACATAGGCAAGAGGCCTTCGCAAGGAAAATTTTTGATCGCCTCTTGTATTTATATTTCATACACATTTAAAAAGAACTGCCATTCTTTACACGAATTAGAAAGTATATTCAAGCGTTTCTGCATTTTTATGACACTTAAAATCTTCCTTTTTGTCACTCAATTGCCAGCTACGTGGGTTGTTCAATAAGTAATGCCCCACTTTCTTTTTAAAGCCATTAACACACATAGAGCAACGTCCTTGTTGGTGCTTCACATTTGATGTTTTTTCTGTGCGCCGGTGAAGTTTCGAAACGTTCTGACAGATGGCAGAGCCGTAGTAAAGAGTCAAAATGGCGTCTACATGAGACTCACGTTACAAGCATCGTGCTGTTATTGCATTCTTATGTGCAGAAAAAGAAACCATGGTGAACATTCATAAACGTTTGTGTGCAGTGTACGGCGATGTTGCAGCTGATAGGAATACAGATGGGCGATGGGCAAAAAAGTTACAGCCTCAGGACATGCAGAAACAGAGCTCCACGATCAGTCACGCTCGGGACGTCCTGTCACAGCCACTGCTCCAACCACATGCTGAATCGTGCGGGTGCCATTATTCGTGACGACCGGCGCATCACAACCTGACAATTGGCTCTACAGTTGTCGGTCAGCATTGAAAGTGCGTCTGCAATGATCGAGACTCTCGGATATTCAAAGAGGTGCTCACGATGGGTTCCACGAATTCCCACAGCGGACCACAAGGTTCCAAGAAATGCCATTTCATCTGAATTGTTGGAGTGGTTTGAGATCGACGGAGAGGCCTTTGTGTCATGAAACGTTACGATGGACAAACGCTGGGTGCACCACTTAGCACCGGAAACATGGCTACGCCTACAGGACAAGAGCTTTTAGCAGCAGTAGAATGTGATGGAGACTACGTAGAAAAATAGGACGTGGACAAGACATGTTGATGTATGTTGTCACCAAATTCTGACTCTTAACAGTAAATATGTTCTGAGAAAGAAAAACGAGGGGCATTACTTACTGAACGAACCTCGTAGTATAACGTGATGAAATGTGTTATTCGTCACCGTTGAGCTCTTACAAACCACAAAGGACACACACACACACACAAACTTCTCTTATTCAGACATTCTTCTACGCAATCGCACATACCATAAGAAACTACATACGATATTATCTTGTTTACAAATGTGTCGAACACATTTCGTAAATCTAGGAAGATGGGATCAACTTGCTCACTTGCATCCAGCCATTTGTAAGATATCGTGAGTAAATAAAGCAAGCTGTATTTTTACAAAAATGGCTTTCCCTAAATCCGCGGTGATTCTGGTGCGGGTGACAGTTTCCAATTTGTTTTATTTTGTGGATTTCGATTTTAATTAATCCTCATACACCAGCCTTCAACGGGATGCAGTGTGTCGAAGTTTACATGATTTCCTGGATAAAATATGCAGAAACCCCAGCACGTTAAAAGACACTGGCTGAATTTATGCCTAAAGGAAGAGCTGTTAATAGTAATGGAAGATAAGCTGCTACTTAGACCAGCTACGGACTATCAAGAATACAGGCCTTTCGATGAAACCATATCTGAGGCTAATAACCTCTTGATGCCGTTATCTCTGACACTAACTTACCTGACAAAGTAGATTTGTTCATGGGTATTTGTAGCAACAACGCTTCTGCTTGCAAAATAGAATTTACGTACAGGAGATTAAAGAAGAGGCATTCGTGAAAGAGCACCAAGGGCACAATGAATCTGCTTAAAAACTAACGCCTTTCACAATTATTCAATAGACGTTCCTAATATTTAGCCGCTAGTAACGCGACATGAATATAATAGACAAACTGTGCATGTGTGTGTGCGTGTGTGTGTGTGTGTGTGTGTGTGTGTGTGTGTTTTTGCGAACGCACTAAGCGGATTTGTATATATTAAACAATTAATATCTGACGAAGATCAGCGACGGATCCCGTATGGTACAAACTGAGGACAGATATAATAAATAATATCAGGTGTTGTGAGTGCAGTAAATGTTATGTTACTCGGATTTAACTTTTATCATTCAGTAACGTCAGAGCAGTAAAACAGATATTTGGTCGCTGGGCGAAGGGCAGCTTTGTTGACGCAATGCTATTTGGTCATTGACCGAAGGCAGCTTTGTTGACGCAATGCAATTATTAAAGTCCTCTGTTGGTTTAGAGCTTCACTACGTAAGTCTCAGAGCATTTTTACGTATTTTCGTAGATCTAGCACTCACTCACAGGATCATTCCGTATTTTCAGTCGTAAACTGGCAGTAGCAAGATGAGAGAGACCAGGTCACCACAAACAGTTTCAATGAGATAAATTGCATAGGGCATTTTGTCGCCTCGCTGGTGGCTGATGACTGTTGCAACGAAATAAAAAATAGTATTCACTTTCACTGTAGGTAACAATTCCAATATAATCCATAACAAACTTTTCGTCAAGAGCGTACAAACCAGATCAGCAAAGACAGAATGAGGTGGCGCAGCAGTAAGACACTGGACCCATATTCGGCATTACGGTGGTCCAAATCCTCGCCCAGTCATCTATATTTAGGATTTCCGTAATTTTTCTAAATCATGAAAGCCGGGATGGTTTTCTGCCATATCCTCCACCAGTTTAAATGAAATGTAATGATGTTCATTTTTGTACTAATTTTTTTTAATTATGGACATCGTTATCTGTACTGAGCGCCAGTGGCATCGTAGAGTACTATTTAATGAGAGTATGTATGTGATGCTGACAAAGTACTTAACAATTTAGTCAGATATCTACGAGATGAATGAACATCATACAGTCGACAATTTAGTGGCTCACCATGAAAATTTTTTTAATAATGACTTACCCAAAATATCACACAGTAAGGCATTACTGGATGAATGTACATCAACTGATTAATTTCTCTATAATTATAGCAATGAAATGAATTTCATAACTGGCTAAACTGACTTGAAAATTATTGTTGTTGTTACATTCTCTGCTTTGGTGATTTTAATATACTGTGTTGTTTGCAACTAGTAAAGCCACAAAGTTTTTTTATTTTCTGCAGATAATCTCCAGTTGTTGATAGTGATAAAAAATTCAATTTCTTCTCAAAAATGGTTACTGGTAATGAACTTCAAGTGGCACACCCTGTCTAATAACAGCCATCAACAACTGATACACAGAGAAATGTGATCTTTCAAAGCAGAGCAGGTATGTATAGCTCAAGGACAGGGTACTCGGTGTAGCCGGGATAAGAAGCAACTCTTCGATATATTTTTTTATTCTTACAAATACATTCGTAGCACACGCATTTGTATTTTACACTGGGAACCAAATATGTACTACTATATGCCTGCAGGCATGTGTTATGAACTCTTAAAAATGTTTTTTCGACCACAGAAAAATTAAATACATTTATAAATATTACAAAATATGTTACATTTTTTGGACAGATCTACAGATCGTTCACTAAAAGAAATAATAACAAGATTAACCATATCAGTAATACAATTCATCTGTGGAGGAAATTATGTAGCTTTCATAGACTTTAACTTGGTTCTTCATATACTGTATCAAAAACTTAAAACACAACACGCTGCCAACCACAAAAAATATTGAGACAGCATGGCAAACTGAGTGTAAACCATATTAATACATTTTGATAACCCTGAGAAATGAGACATGGAAATAACTATCATTATCGGTTAATAGAACAGTTATGCAAAAGAAGATTGAATCCACAAAAGAAATAAATTACGATACAAGATTCTCAGTCTCAGCTTATCCGTAAAAGAAGCATACTGACAAAACGATCGATTCGATTACATTACGTTTATGTCAAAAAGGAGTATTTATATCGATTTTCATACGTTTCTTCCTATGTTGTCGAAAATATTTTTTGACCGTGAGAAACGTGGACGTAGAAAACAATTTACAAAATTTCCGAATTTACAGATCATGTCGCGGTATTTATAAAACTGTCCAGCATGTAGAACAGTTCTATAACACGTCTTATTATAAGTCCATTTTAAATTCCATGTAGTAATACACAAAATACAATTTGTATTCCTATCCCAGTTCTCGAGGAAAATGTTCCATTGTAAATATTCCTTTATACTGAAAACGTAATTTCCTCTTATGGCACATTAATTGCATCAAATACCACACTGCTGGCATTAAGTTGAATATGGGGCATATTCATAGAACTCAAACTTTCATAGTAACAGATAAATACAGAAAGACATTGGACTTCTCCTCTATTAATAGCAGTTCTTACAGAAGAGAACGTAATATAATGTTATTGATATAGCCAGTTTATTTCCTTCATTTTTATCATAAATAGTTGCTACTATTAACGTTATTCACGAAAATCTTGTATTTTGTACCATAGGTTCCTGACAAATAACACGATCCTTGAAGATCGAATCGGTTGCCAAGAATATTCGGTGTATGTGATCTTTTCTTATTGATGTCGATGTCAGCACATCAGGGAATTTACAAATGTAATTGCACATCTGAAGCAGAAATATATTCATCTCACGTTCACGTACTTTTCCGGTTGATTATCATTACTGAGTATTACGTCTGCCAATAAGCTGAAGATAAAATTCGTGTTTCTGGAAAAGCCATTTGACTCAAATATTCGTTCCCAAGACATGTGTCTTGTCGCTGTTTCATTGGATTTACACATTTTATAGAGGAACTATGTTCTAGCTTGGGAACTTAATTTCTGAGATACCCGGTTAGACTGGCTGAGAGGGATGGAAAAGTGTTTGGGGTCCCAAAAAACGAAGACTCTGATTCTGCTGAATAAATTTTATTCAGATACTCCCTCGGATGAAGCTCACGCTGCTGCTAGTACTCACACTGCTAAGAACACGTCATATGCCCTTTGATCACTAACAGTTGTAACACAGAGAGAGTACTTATTAAAGTTTTTTGGAGTTTAGCGTCGTAGTACTGTTGCACACTCAATCTTCATACGCTACTGTAACTTCTGGGTCCTCCTTGCAAGCTAACAAAGTTTTGGTGTCGCTGTAGAAGAGGAGAATACTGAAATGCCTACAATCGTGGGAAACTAGCATTAGCATAAGCAAGTTGCGGTAATATCGAATAGGACTACGACAAATAAGCAACCTGTTACCAAAACTTTTAGCTTGGATGCAGCGCGCATTGTCCATCCTTCCAATAAGGTTAAAGGTACAGTAATAATTATCGGAACACGAAGGTAGAATGAGGAGTCGTATGAAAATCACAGCTTCGAAATTTTTGCTGAAATCAAACATACCTCTACCAATAAAGACGCACGAGTATCGTCATGCACTGTCAGCTATGAGTCAGAGAATCTATGTCCATCCGCCTCGTTGAATGGATGTTTTGTTTTGCTCATACTGGCACCTTCCTCACACGGTCTATGAGAACTGTATCTGAGGCTTTGTTATACATTACTGTGTTGAGTTTTCATTCACACCAAACACTTGCGCATGACTTACGTGGACCATTCGGCGCCCATGAGGCATAAGGAAATTGTACATTTACTAAAAGCACGCCATCCGTACTAGCGGACCCAATTGTTTTCTTCAACAGACCAAGAAGTCGGTTTTGTAAATCAATATTAGCATATGGCAATGGCCATAGTCTTGGGAGTCATTTGTCACCAAACCTCTGAACATCATGTTAATAATTCTGTATTTGGATGTTGCAGAGCCTGATATGTCATTGATTAAACTGAACCAGTACTGAATACAGCTTGCTATGTAGCACTTCTTATGGAGTAATAAGCGAGGGAATTTGCTGTGATGTTTCCAGGTCTTCAGACAGCGACTGAAGAATTTAGTCGAATGTCTCGATCAAAGATCAGTCATTGCGAAGTACATTGTCACCCTAGATGATAGAATATGTTTCTGGATGTATCTACGCATCCATACAACTTCTCGGGTCGAGGAGGAGCGAAAGGAAAGAGGTGGGGAGGAGGGTGATGAATGCTACTGCTCCTCTTTTGGAGGAAGGATAGCAAAGAGCGAGATGAGGAGGAGGGCGGGAAGGGGGTGGGGGAGTGGAACTCCTGTAAAGTGACACTGCGAAGTGGAGTATTTAAGGGCAGAACAGAGCCATCAGAGTGGTAAATCCTTCAGATTGTAATCTTGAATAATCGAGAAGCTTGAATGTTACGTACCACCATATTTCACAACATAGTTTACAAATAATGATATTTATTGTTGTTATTGACATTCAGATTACTTGCTATATGTGAGATGAATGGGAAGTTGTACGAAGTAGTTCAGCATCCAACAATGGGTTAGCAGAAGCAGTGGGACTAACGTGGCTAATTGTTTAATTAATGTTGCACTAAATGTCTATGAATGACTCTCAGACATTACTTTGTGAATCCAGTGAAGAGCCACAACGCGATTACGGCGGAAAACCTTGGACGAGTTGTGCAGTGATCAACAGAGGCCTGCAGTTGACGGCTTGCAGATGGCAAAAACAGCATCTTTGTCCTACGATTCATGGACTTCTCTATACTATAGATGGAGTCATGTAGAGTAGAATATTCTAATGTGATCATTGCTCATAAAACTCCAAGCAAACACTATCCATGCCCAAAACCCTCCATCTGCAGCACCAATGCTGTTTCGGGCTGCTGAGGAAGGAAGGAAGGATGATTAGAGTTTAACGTCCCATTGACAGTGTGGTTACTAGAGACAGTGGCTGCCTCGGAGACATCTGTTGACTAGATCCCATATGTCATAGATATTATGAATGTATGTGGAGTGAGGAATGTTCCAAGTATATTTGACAATTTTCCACAACTTTAGGCACTTCAGTGTACACTGAAACACTAAATCAGAATTAGCAATGATGTGAAATGCTGACATACTTGCTGGTGGTTGTAGCGTAAAGCATATGAAATAAAACTGAGATAGTAATTGCGAGCAATTAGTGTGGGAACTGAAAAACACACACTCAGGTATTTCAGTCTTTCAGCAGGTCTTCCTGTTAAATAGCTAGTCGAAGCACATCGAGGGAAAGCTGTTCCAGACTCAAAAATCTGTTGAAATCTGGTGATGGTTGGCGCCACTGGAACGTACCGAAGCCCAGTGTAGACGAGTACAGCTGGAAGCACTGCCAGCGAGGATGGAGGCAGGCTTGGCGCAGATGGGCAGCCCCGCTACCTGCGGGTGCGCTACCTGCTCTTGCGGGCGGACAGGGGAGGCACATCCTTGCCGTAACGGGCCAGCACCTCGCGCTTGAACGCCTCGAACTGGCGGCCGTTGTGCGAGTTTTGTCTCTCGCGCCACGAGGGACGCCCCTTCTTGGTTTGCAGGCCCCAGTGGATCGTGAACACCGGCGACAGCACCTTGAACTGGTAGCCGGCCACGTACATCTCGTAGACCTGTTGAGCAGAGAGGTTGGTCTAAGTCAAAGAGCACTTGGTTATTTTCTGTGTACATATACGAAGGAAGCTCGCGGGACAAAGAATTAGCCATTTCCTCAAAAGAGCACGCTGGTCTGGTCTCTCTGGAGCAAGGCAGGTAATGTAGAACTGACCCTCTACTGCAGACCGGCGTTATGACAGTCAAGTGATGAGCATGTTGCAGTCGGCTGTATGTAAGAAGGGTCGATGTGGAGAGGTGACAGAATGAAAGACAGGAGCTATCGTGTTTGGATATATCCTGACCATACTACGAATGAAGTTGACCAGTTTGTTAGTGTACCAACGCCTAATGTCTCTACAAGAAAAGGTGTACCGTATGTACCCGTGTAGAACCATGTAAGAAGAGTGCTCATACAAATATCATAACTGAAGCCGACTGCAGACGAGTGGCACATCTTGTCAGTGACAACTGGTTTCAAACCCGATAGCAGCTGATGCTGTCAGAGAATACAACTCCATCTCAAGCAGCTAACCAGCGAACATTACAAGGGGAACCGCTTGCAGTAGGCGTTTGAAGCCGTGTACGTCGCACGTAGTAGGCATAAAGCTGCACCAAGTAGCCTGTTAAATCTCCCGATCTTTATCCCACAGAAAATGAGTGAGACTATTCGAAACAGTGGGTCAAACGTAGCACTCAAATTCCTTGCAGTTTTGTATCTCTGTGGTATCTAATCATCAATGTTTGGCTTCAGTTGGGTATGGAATACCTGACGGAACTTGTCTCACTACCTCGCCGAAATGGTTCCGTTATCAGGGCTGAGGCTGCGTTACACGTCATTACTGGGATCTCTCCTGGGAGTGATTAATTTTTAGCGACATGTGCTTGTTTGGAAATTAAATTCATCTTAGCTTTTTATTATTAATTATTTATCAAACTTTAAACCTTCATTTCCTGTATTGCAAATCCATTCACCTGACAGAAAAATGCGCAGAACTGTTACAGTAGTACACTGGTGAAACTCCTGCAAGTAGGCTGTTTATGTTTTCTTATTGGCAACGTTACGTAGCGCTCTGTATGAAAATCACTGGCTGTGCTGTGTGCAGTCTGTGGCTAGTATGCATTGTTGTCTGCCATTGTAGTGTTGGGCAGCGGCAGCTGGATGTTAACAGCGCGTAGCGTTGCGCAGTTGGAGGTGAGCCGCCAGCAGTGATGGATGTGGGGAGAGAGATGGCGGAGTTTTGAAATTTGTAAGACTGTCATGAACTGCTATATATAATATGACTATTAAGGTAAATACAGTGTTTGTTCTCTATTAAAATCTTTCATTTGCTAACTATGCCTATCAGTAGTTAGTGCCTTCCTTAGTTTGAATCTTTTATTTAGCTGGCAGTAGTCGCGCTCGCTGTATTGCGGTAGTTCGAGTAACCAAGATTTTTGTGAGGTAAGTGATTTGTGAAACGTATAGGTTAATATTAGACAGGGCCATTCTTTTGTAGGGATTATTGAAAGTCAGATTGCGTTGCGCTAAAAAATATTGTGTGTCAGTTAAAGCACAGTCATGTATAATTGTTCAAAGGGGAACGTTACACTCCCTTGCAGATGGTGTGTCCGTCCAATCAGTTGTATCCAGAAGTGATTAGTGTCAGTTTCGAATTACGTAACTCAGCTATTCCGAATATATAATTTAGATGTGTGTAGCTGGAGCCCGCCTCCCCATCCCCTTTGGTCTGGCATGGCAGTTCCGCAGGGTAACATGAAATTGCACATCAAGACAACGAGCGAGGTGGCACAGTTGTTAGGACACTGGACATGCATTCTGCAGGACGATGGTTCAATCCCGCGACCGGCCATCCTGATTCAGGCAAATGCTGGGATGGTTCCTTTTAAAGGTCACGGCCGATTTCCTACCCCATCCTTCCCCAATCCGATGGGACCGATGACCTAGTTGTTTGGTTCCCTATCCCAAATCACTCACTCACATTAAGACAGCAATCGGTTTGATTTTCAGAACACACGAGTCATAACTCTAAATATTGTATTTTATCCGCATTTTTAGAATTTCGAATAGAAAACATGGTTGAATTCACCTCTTTGAGACCTTTTATATTCAGAGCAGAAATCGCTCGTTTTATTAGAAAAAGCAATATTGATATAATTACAGTTTATAGTCATGACGGGAGGTTACACATCCTTTTGTGAGAACGTTCCTTCAGCTCATTAACGTAGACACAATATTACGGTATATATATATATATATATATATATATATATATATATATATATATATATATGTGTGTGTGTGTGTGTGTGTGTGTGTGTGTGTGTGTGTGTGTGTGTGTGTGTGTGCGCGCGCTCGTACGCGAGCGCTTATATATACTGATAAGCCAAGATATTACGGGCACCTGATTAATATTTTATTAGTCCACCTTTGGAGAGCAACACAACGGCAGTTCTGGGTGGCATGAAATCTGCAAGTTCTCCTGGAGTTATATAGCGCCAGAAGATTACGCACAGGCCATCCAATTAATTATAAGTTGGTGGTTTGCGGCTGCGGAGCTGGCGCCCGACATCATTCGAGGTACGTTCCCTCGGGTTCACATAAGGCGAATTCGGGACCGCGTCATTTACGTGAATTCACTATCCGTTCCTCAAACCACTGCACCATGGTTATGGCCTTCTGAAACGAATTGTCATGCTGCTTAAAGAAACAATCGTTTTTACGGAAGACATCAGTCATGAAGGGATGCAGGTGACCCACAAAAATATTCACATTGTCCACAGCTGTCATGATGACTTCAGTTATTACCGCATGTCCCATGGAATCCCAGGTGAATATCCTCTACAAGCACAACTTTGCACCCACCGGCCTGCGTTCGCACATTCGTTCTTTGCAGCGGGATACCGCAGGGTTGCTTGAGTTTCTTCCCCTTGCGCAACGTTCTGGAAGATGCTACATGCACGTTTCGCTACTGATACAAGACCTCCAAAGAACCGCTGACTGCATTCCCCTGGATTTTTCTGTCTATGGTCTTTTCGAAGATGAAATGCACAACACGTTCGTCAATAAAATTGAAGAACTGGAGTAGCTCACTCTACAGTTCTGTCAATATTTACGAAATGATCCGGTTGTGTATGAAACAATTCGTAACGTACCACAGAGACGAGGGCAGTATTACCTCTAAAGGCGACAACGACACGCAAAACACCTCCTTTAACAGGTATGAGGGTATAGTGAATTGTAACATGTAATGCGCCGAAATAATATTGTAAAATATTACACCAGTGTCACGTGTATTTTCATTCATTACGTATAAAATATTGTATCAAGAACCGACGGAGCAGTCGATCAATCCTGAAGTAATATTTTATTTCATGTAAAAATACATCATGGGTGAAATTAAGCCCAATTACATGGGGACTGTATCGAAACATTTACATTTCAGATACATTCGTACTAACTAGAACAGTTAATCGCACTGAAGTCAGTGACGGCACGTAACCACTTTAATATCACTGTCTAACATTACAGTCGCGACACTTCGCCTCGTTTTTGTTTCCCTCTGTGACAGTAGTGCGCCAACCGGCCAGCAAGTTACACTTCCGAATACGATATCGGATGAGTGTGAACTCTGTTGTTTATTTTGATTTTTAACATTGTTTTTACAATAGAGAGCATACGTGATGCCCTAAAGTATCGACAATAACTTAAAAATTACACCAAAATATATTTCTTTGATTTCCTAAGCACCTTTGGGGTATGAAACTGAAAGTTACAGTTTATATACGATTATCTTGTAACCTCCAGATATTTCTTTTAAGAAGAAAAAGTTGGCTACTAAACAGCATAAGACCTGACCTTTCGCAGATAGATGTGTATCTATTTAACAACGTAAAGGTTTGTTCACTACACGTCCAGTGAAATCGCTGAACATGCAACGCAGTAAAGTTCTGTAGAATACAATATCTACATCGTTTAACGTGCTGAATTACCAAATAAGCCACTACAACTGTATCTGAATGTGAAACCAATCAGACACGACAGTAAAATGTTAAAAGCAATAAAACTGCTTCATAGCTCAGAAGAAACTAATTAAACAATTATTGCTCCAACTGAGCCACAAACGGCAAGAATCTTCAATACATTCGGGTTTGAAGGCAAAAGTAATTACATTTGCAAAAATATTCTTGTGTTAGAAAGTCGAATGAAGTGTAAGAATAGGAGAATCAGACTCCATTGTAAATTTTTTAGTTCCAAGAACAGTGATTATCATAACAAGGTTGGTTCAAATGGCTCTGAGCACTATGGGACTCAACTGCTGAGGTCATTAGTCCCCTAGAACTTAGAACTAGTTAAACCTAACTAACCTAAGGACATCACAAACATCCATGCCCGAGGCAGGATTCGAACCTGCGACCGTAGCGGTCTTGCGGTTCCAGACTGCAGCGCCTTTAACCGCACGGCCACTTCGGCCGGCTTATCATAACAAGGGCAGACAACAGAAATACATGCTTCTCACGCATGAAATATGTGTTTATATTCTCTTGCTTTCAGCGGAGTAAGCTGCAATTATAGAAAAATTCGAAAGTATTTCTTCCTGAATGAGGTGTAGTTTATGTCACTGAATCAGCGAGATTCGGCTGTTTGTATATTTATTTCACAATGTCTCATGTCTCTTGGTAATTTATTAATGCATGTAACGGCAAAAATAATAACTATTTCGTTAATAAACTAGAAAAATAATTAAAAATAAACATTATCCTGACGAGACATCTGACTGCTTTCTCACCGCTTGGAGTGCTAGTCTCCCTCCAGCTGTCAAACGACAATAACCTTCGCAGCAGGTACTGGAACCACTTTGTATATTAGACTACGTTACTATCGTGTAAGTAGAAGTTCGTGTTCTTCGACAGTAGTAATCTCTGCTCTCGGTAACAAAAGAATCCAGAGGTGCTTTCTCGCACTTCTTTTTTCGTCTGCTACATTATGGCAATTACATAATCTTACGCGACCATTTTACAAGTCCCATTCTACTGTTTTCTGTACAAAGAAAAACTTGTAGAGGTGCTTGTACTTTGGTACAATACTAGACCACAAATAATTACTGTGCATGTTAGAGCTAAAAATCGTGTTCTCATTTCAAAGTCCCGAGTCAATTAATGAAATACTCAGTTTTTTTCCTTGCTTCAAAGACTACACAGAATTACTGTAATGTGTAATGTATTTGCTTGTCTATTTTACGCTGCAACTCATTGAGATTACTAATTTATCGCTCGTTTTCTTTTTGGTATATTCTCCAACCGGCGTCTTCGCAAAATCCTTCCAAAGACATTTTTTTATGGCTTACACTTAAATTGACATGCCTTAATGCTACAGGTCGTCAGGTAGTATGAAGAAATAATTAAATCTCTTTACATTACACATTACACCACACATTCGCAACTACGTGGTATGGTCACATTAACGTGACCACCTGTCAGAAGCCTGAATAACCACAGTTTCCAGGGTGGACCACTTTGAGGCGTGCTGGAAGAGAACCAATGACATTCTGGAAGGTACCGACAGGAACGTGGAGCCCGGCCGACACCAGTGCCGTGCCAGCTGTACTAGGTTCCTCGGTTGAGGATCGACGGCACCAACAGCGTGATCAAATGGTCCCACAGATTCTCGATTGAGTTTCCTTCCGATTTGGTGACCAGAAGAGTACGGTAAACTCATCCTGGTGCTATTAACCACCCACATACACTGCCACCTGCGTGACATGTTCCTTCATCCTGCTGGGAAATACCATCATGCCGCGGAAAAACAAACATCGTGTATGGTGGACATTGTGCCTTCCACACTGATGACCGAGTGAGGTGGCGCAGTGGCTAGCGCACTGGACTCGCATTCGGGAGGACGAAGATTCAATCCCGCGTCCGACCATCCTGATTTATGTTTTCCGTGATTTCCCTGAATCGCTCCAGGCAAATGTCGGGATGGTTCCTTTGAAAGGGCACAGCCGATTTCCTTCCCCGTCCTTCCCTGATCCGATGAGACCGATGACCTCGCTGTCTGGTCTCCTTCCTCAAAGAACCCAACCCAGAATGATGACATCACCCAGTGAGTGCCACGTAAACATTCTGCGGACCATAGCGACCCGTCCTCTGGCCGGACCCCTTCCAAAGATTGATTGTTAAAGTGTGTTTCCTTTTAGACGTTTCACGCCGATGGACATAAAACGTAATTCGTCTAATAACGCCACCTGTCGCCACTCAATGGTCGCTCAGTTGAGGTAATGGCGCGCCATTTCCCGCATTCGTCGCCTACGAACAGCAGTCAGCATGCGAGTATGACCAGGCGCCTGCTGCGGAGGCTCATAAAGCAGCAACATTCGCTGATCGGTCGTTGAGGAGACACTGTCGGTAGCCTCTCGGTTCATTTGGGCAGGCAGTTACTCAATAGTTGCACGTCTATGCGCTCGTACACATCTCCACAGCCATCATTCATCGCCGTCGTCTAAGGCCCGTGGTACACCCCGTTGCCTTGGAACCAGGTTTGGATAGCGCCACTTTGCCATTCACGGTCGGTACACCATAACCACGTCGGCATGCGAAAAGTTAACATAGCAGTTTCGGAAATGCGTGCATCCTTGGTGCGAAAGTCAATGATCAAGTCCTTTTGGACGTCAGATAAATCGCTCCGTTCCCGCACTCCGACAACGCTGCACTGTTTTCCGCATACCTCCGACCACTTTACATACCCTCCACTACTAGTGTTTCCATCCGCCGTCAGTGAACCGTTACTGCACGATGACGTCGAACACATGTGGTGGTCACGTTAATGTAACAGGACAGTGTATCTTTTGAACTGCTCCTTTGCGAGTCAGTGTTTATTGCTTGCAGTACGTTTTCGCCTCTGTAACCGAATACCCAGTCCATAAATGGCTCTAAGCACTATGGGACTTAACATCTGATGTCAAACAGTCCCCTAAACTTAAAACTACTTAAACCTAACTTAACCTAAGGACATCACACACGTCCATGCCCCAGGCAGGATTCAAACGTGCGACCGTAGCAGCAGCGCGGTTCCGGACTGAGGTGCCTAGAGCTCGGCCACATCGGCCGGCTATACCCAGTCTCGAGTCAGTTTTCGCTGTCACTTTTGTTTTATACATTTCCTGGACAGTACGTGCCTGTTCAGTGTCCCGATGTTCTGTCGTCGCTTTTCAAACACAGTTTTAATGATGATGCGCCCTTATTGCTATGAGATACCTATCAAGGTCTCGAACTGCTTCGCTGTCGAACGACATTACAGATGTGGTCTAACGGACTATAAATCCGCTGATGGGGTGAGCGGAAGCGGCCGTGAATCAATGCCTGCTGATCAGCGATATCGGATGACAGCGCGGTGTGGCGTGGAAACGCGTGGCCGCAGGCGGAACCA
Organism: Schistocerca nitens; assembly: GCF_023898315.1. Taxonomy (NCBI): domain Eukaryota; kingdom Metazoa; phylum Arthropoda; class Insecta; order Orthoptera; family Acrididae; genus Schistocerca; species Schistocerca nitens. Next base: position 312,096,254 of record NC_064621.1, on the reverse strand, counting down.
CACAAAGGGCGCGCCCGGCCGTGAAATACGCACAGCTGGCGATTAGCCGCGCCGCTGGCCGCAGGCTGGCCGCGCGTCCTGCCGCTGGGGGGAATCCATTGTCGCGGTAGACAATATCACACACACTCTGTCGTTGTTTCAGCCAGAAGCTGATGTGGGCAAAAAAATAGTTCAAATGACTTTGAGCACTATGCGACTTAACTTCTGAGGTCATCAGTCGCCTAGAACTTAGAACTAATTAAACTTAACTAACCTAAGGACATCACACACATCCATGCCCGAGGCAGGATTCGAACCTGCGACCGTAGCGGTCGCTCGGTTCCAGACTGTAGCGTCTAGAACCGCACTGCCACTCCGGCCGTCTGATGTGGGCAGACACCAACTTCTTCAGTCCTGCTGGCAGACAGCGTAGCAACTAACAGGATAGAGAAAACTGTACAAGCATTCCAATTTTTTTTATGGTTCTGTAGTTCACAATTTCACTTAGAAACGTGAATAGTTAATCATTAAAATAATGTGACAAGCGAAGTGACAAAAGCATCGATGCTAAGACGAAAAGGGACGTGCCAGGAGATAATGGTGCCTTAGTGGAAAATATTAAAGCCAAATTAATAGCAAAACATCTGGAAAAAATGTTCACAGTGTGTCTGCGGAGGACGTTTATTATGTAAAACGTGAGACAATGATGTGGTTATTCAAGTTCGCTACCAACTGCCTTGCCACATTGGTAACACCGGTTCCCGTCAGATCACCGAAGTTAAGCACTGCCGGGCTGGGCTAGCATTTGGATGGGTGGCCATCCGGTCTGCCGAGCGCTGTTGGCGAGTGGCGTGCACTCAGCCCTTGTGAGGCAAACTCAGGAGCTACTTCAGAATGAGATTTTCACTCTGCAGCGGAGTGTGCGCTGATATGAAACTTCCTGGCAGATTAAAACTGTGTGCCGGACCGAGACTCGAACTCGGGACCTACTTGATGAGAACCTACTTGATTGAGAATGAAACTGACATATGGCCAGGAGAGCGGTGTGCTCACCACATGCCCCTCCATCTCCGCATCCAGTGACACCTGTGGGGTGAGGATGACATGGCGGCCGGTCGGTACAGTTGGGCATTCATGGCCTGTTCGGGAGGAGTTTAGTTTAGTTTAGTTTTTTATTCAACTTCGCTATAGAGGAGGCAAACTGTAAATACATCAGGTCTATATTGATTAATACACTGTCCATTCACATTAATGTGACCTCCTGTCAAAATCCTGAATAACCACATTCTGCAGCACGAACCGCTGTGAGATGTACAGGAAGAGAGTCAATGAGGTACCGACATGGACATGGCGTCATGCCGACTCCAGTGCTGTGGGTAGCTGCGCTATGTTCTCGGCTGAGGATCCATGGAGCGAACAGTCCGATCGAGACTGTCCTCGTATTCTCCATTGGGTTTAAATCCGGACAGTTTCGTGGCCAGGGAAGTGCGATAAACTCATGCTGGTACTCTTAGAACCACGTACATACACTCCGAGCTGTGTGACATGCATTGTCCCGCTGGTAGCTGCCTTCACACCGAGGAGAAAACACTGCATATAGGGGTAGACATGGTCCCCAAGGATAGATACACATACTTCTGTTTATCCATTGAGCCTTCCAGAATGACAAGATCACTCGGTGATTGCCACTAAAACATTCCCCCCACACCACAGTGCCCTCTCCTCCCACCTGGATCCTCCCGAAGACTGTTGCAAGGTATTTGCTTTCAGTCCGATGGAGCATAAAACGTGATTCATCTGAAAAGGTCACGTGTCGCCACTCAGTTGATGTCCAGTTGCGATACTGGCATGCGAATTCCAGTCTTCACTACCGATGAACAGCAGTCAAGGGTGCATGAACCAGGTGCCTGCTGTGAAGGCCCATACGTAACAACATTGGGGGAACGATCGTTGAGCAGACACTGTTGATAGTCCCTTGGTTCATCTGTGTGGTAAATTGCTCAATAGCTGCGTGTCTATTTGCCAGTACCTACCTGCGCAGTTGTCGTTCAGCCCTGTCAGCTATGGACCATGGTGCACCACAGTTGCCATGGTGCCGCATTTGAATAGCACAGTTTAGCCATGCACGGCATACATCACTAACACCTGCACGAGAACAGTTTACAATCTTATCCGTTTCGGAAATGCTTCCACTTTGAGCCCGAAAGGTATGCTGTTTTAAATGTCAGATAAATTTCGCCGTTTCCGCAGTACGACGACAACTGCACTGTTTCCTGCGTCTTGCCGCCCCCTCCCCCGCCCCCTACATGCTTTATTAACTATTAACTTTCCAGTGCAAGTGATGCCACCTGCCGTCTGTGAGTGGTATTTCGCGTTTAATGGGCGATCAAAAAGTTTCCGTTCGAAGGCCTTACAATCCAGAAACAGTATGCCAATACAATCAGGTAAAATCACCGTGTCCACTGAGACAATCATCCCATCGACGTACCAGGTTGCAGACATCCGTTTTGTAAAACACCATGTCCTAACGTGCGCAGAAATCCGTAACTGCCTGCTGCACATTCTCGTCAGACAAGAATCATCGACCCTTCAATGCCCTTTTTAAGGGGCCAAAGGCGTGGTAACCGCTTGGGGAGAGATCAGTACTATAGTTTTCGGAAGACTTTATGTCTCACACATTCTTCATTCGCTGATGAATATCTACCATTATATGCCCTTCGACAGCCAAGAAAAGAAGAAAAGAAGGTTGGTCCTATTTGGACGCATTTGGTAATAACGTCGCCATAGTCCACGTATCCGCTTTTATCACATGCGCATTGGGAAGATACGAATGCCACACTTATCATTTGGCTACATGTCGGTACTTATATACCCACATCGTAGTCGCACTACGTTGTATATACGCTGCAGTAACGCCCTTAGAAGGAAACTTTTTGATCGACCCTTTTAAATAAAGATATGAATCAATCAAATGAACAATCTGCCTTAAGGAAAGAATATAGGAGAACAGATTACACCGGGCAGCAATGAAAAAACCTCCCAAGTTCTATTTATTGCTTTTGTAAAATTACAATGTACTGATTTCGATGCTGAAGCTGGTTTTGGTCGAACAGGTAAACTTTCTGAGTTATCGAATTTTTGTGTGTAGGAAATACCTGACTTAAATTATTCCACAATTAACATTCTTTCAGATGAAAACTTGTTTTTTTTTTATGAGCAAATATAATGGCTTCAGCTAGAAGACGGTGCAAAAATAATGGCGATATACTCTGCTACTTATACGGTATGAGAGAGGCTGGTGTGGAATCATGATGGCTGATTACAGATGGACTTTGATGAGAGACATCTGCCAAACGTTCTAGATGTTCCAGGGAATGTAAAACCAAGTCTTGAATTTTAAACAATGATGGCTTCACAAGCAATTGATGTGTATCAACTTTTGCTAAACAGTGTAACTGTTTTTCATAAACAGTATTTATAAAAAGATTTTTTCCTCTGAATAAGCGAATTTGGACAAGAGATGTTAAAAAATACACAGGTTATGTCACAAAAATGTAATACATTTCATTCAAACCTTACAACTTTTTAAAATCTAATTAGCCCAAGAACATGACCTGAGGAAGAAAAGTGGATGTCATTTTTGGAATCAAGGGTGTAAAAATATTAAGAATATGGCTGAAAAATGTAAACAATTTCTATAATTTTTTATACTTCTGTGTTATCTATATACTTGACTGGAGTAATAGTACAGACCAACAGTTATGATTACAGCTTTGCCCAAAATTTATTTCATTAAGTTTCAACAAAATTTTTATCAGTATATCTCAGGAAACAACGGTTTGACTTGATCTATTATAACATAACATAGATTATGTACATCAATGCTACAGGTACTGATAAACTTCATCAGAATAATAAGTAATTCAAAATCTAAAAACAAAACAAGAATGGAAATTTTTCACTACTGAAAGTAGAAAAAGCTTTCATATCAATAAACTCAGAAAACAAAGAAAGAATACAATTAAAATGAACATATAAGAATTACATTCATATTCCTGAAGACTTTTTACTGCTTTCCTCTAGATCAGTTAAACATTAACTTTGAGAGAAAGAAATTAACTGAGCAAGTTTGCAAGTAACATTGAAAATAAGTTAGGGCAAAACAATGATTTTATTGATAGCTCTTAGTTTCTCAGAAATTTTTGTATTTCAGAATAAAATTCAATTGCACAATTAGGAAATTTGTTACACTTTCATCATTTCAATAGATTCATTTGCTATGTTGAGAAGACTACAAAATTTGGGATATTATAAATCATTAGAACTTGTGCATACATGTATGTGCAGTATAAGAAGTGTATTATAAACCTTTGTTTGCAGATGTCAGTATCTTCTTCACAGAAGCATAGTGCTAAGACATGTCGAAAAATGTATATATTATATGTGATAATTATAAGAGCAGGTTGATAATTTACATGAAGTGAACTATATTTATGTATATAGTTAAGTTGTATTAGCAACAAGGAAGGTATATAAAAGAATATAAAAATCATAACTTGGATATATAAAGGAAGTTATATTAGAATACATCTGAAAAACATGGCACATGGTTCCAAATAAGCTAGTGCTGACACTAATTTCTAAATCAAATGTGTTAATTTTCACAATTTTATATAATAGATGCTATGCTATCAACATAGTATCTATTTTTCAATGCAGTCTGATCATTCAACAAATCTTTGGAATATATATAGGAATATATCAATATTCTGAACTCTTCTAACATGTTCTTTTCGTAGCCCTTGAAAACAATGTGGAAAATTTCCATAATAAGCAAAAATATAGAAGTAAAAGCGTGTTTCTCGATATCATATAGAGAATTTGTTTAAAAAAATATGACGTTAGCGTATCTTTTACTACGAATATCGGCATCAAGCTGTTTTTATACATAACAAGAAGCCTACAGCTGAAAAACTTCTCAAATCCAGTATATGTAAAATTCAATGTAATATATGCACTAGTTTTTTTGTAGAACAGATTTAGAGGGCGTTTGATATTTGTTTTCATGAGCACATGCTCAACAAAGATGGTAAAAAATCATATATGTCATATTCTACACTCCTGGAAATGGAAAAAAGAACACATTGACACCGGTGTGTCAGACCCACCATACTTGCTCCGGACACTGCGAGAGGGCTGTACAAGCAATGATCACACGCACGGCACAGCGGACACACCAGGAACCGCGGTGTTGGCCGTCGATTGGCGCTAGCTGCGCAGCATTTGTGCACCGCCGCCGTCAGTGTCAGCCAGTTTGCCGTGGCATACGGAGCTCCATCGCAGTCTTTAACACTGGTAGCATGCCGCGACAGCGTGGACGTGAACCGTATGTGCAGTTGACGGACTTTGAGCGAGGGCGTATAGTGGGCATGCGGGAGGCCGGGTGGACGTACCGCCGAATTGCTCAACACGTGGGGCGTGAGGTCTCCACAGTACATCGATGTTGTCGCCAGTGGTCGGCGGAAGGTGCACGTGCCCGTCGACCTGGGACCGGACCGCAAGCGACGCACGGATGCACGCCAAGACCGTAGGATCCTACGCAGTGCCGTAGGGGACCGCACCGCCACTTCCCAGCAAATTAGGGACACTGTTGCTCCTGGGGTATCGGCGAGGACCATTCGCAACCGTCTCCATGAAGCTGGGCTACGGTCCCGCACACCGTTAGGCCGTCTTCCGCTCACGCCCCAACATCGTGCAGCCCGCCTCCAGTGGTGTCGCGACAGGCGTGAATGGAGGGACGAATGGAGACGTGTCGTCTTCAGCGATGAGAGTCGCTTCTGCCTTGGTGCCAATGATGGTCGTATGCGTGTTTGGCGCCGTGCAGGTGAGCGCCACAATCAGGACTGCATACGACCGAGGCACAGAGGGCCAACACCCGGCATCATGGTGTGGCGAGCGATCTCCTACACTGGCCGTACACCACTGGTGATCGTCGAGGGGACACTGAATAGTGCACGGTACATCCAAACCGTCATCGAACCCATCGTTCTACCATTCCTAGACCGGCAAGGGAACTTGCTGTTCCAACAGGACAATGCACGTCCGCATGTATCACGTGCCACCCAACGTGCTCTAGAAGGTGTAAGTCAACTACCCTGGCCAGCAAGATCTCCGGATCTGTCCCCCATTGAGCATGTTTGGGACTGGATGAAGCGTCGTCTCACGCGGTCTGCACGTCCAGCACGAACGCTGGTCCAACTGAGGCGCCAGGTGGAAATGGCATGGCAAGCCGTTCCACAGGACTACATCCAGCATCTCTACGATCGTCTTCATGGGAGAATAGCAGCCTGCATTGCTGCGAAAGGTGGATATACACTGTACTAGTGCCGACATTGTGCATGCTCTGTTGCCTGTGTCTATGTGCCTGTGGTTCTGTCAGTGTGATCATGTGATGTATCTGACCCCAGGAATGTGTCAATAAAGTTTCCCCTTCCTGGGACAATGAATTCACGGTGTTCTTATTTCAATTTCCAGGAGTGTATATAAAAACTCAAATCTGGTAAACACACTCTTCCTCACCCATCTTTGCTTAATTTGGAAATTTTGCATATAGTTGACAAGGGCTACGAAATAAACCTCTTAGATGAGATTGAGATGTACACATATTCCAAAGATTTATTGAATGATCGGCTTGCACTGAAAAATAGACACTAGTTTCATTGTTTAAGAATACCTGTAAAATGGTTAAACTTAGCTCATTTCCTTTGAGTCTTAACAGCATTAAGAGCTTATATGGATCTATGGAGCATGTTTTTCATAAGTAATATATTTTCACTCCCTTTATATACCTTAGTAAGCTTGTTCTATGTTTTGTATCTGTTTCTTGCTGCGTACAACAACTTGACTATGTAATAAATGTAATTAATTTACTGTAAATTATCTGTTATAATTCTCATGCGCAATATGTACATTTTTCGACATTTCGGTGCATTAAGCATATGTGAAGAAGTTTTCGACATTTGCTAAACAAATGTCAAAAAAGTTTTGTAATGCACTTCTTATTCTTTACATACATGTATGGCCAAATTTTAATGATTCTGTAAGCTTCTGAAGACGACAGATTAGTCTGAAGAAACTGAAAAAGCGGAATAAATTTCCTAATTATACAACTAAAGACTGAATTTTATACTGAAAAATGTCTTAGTCATATCGGAAAAATAGTGAAAATTAACAATGTAGTCATATAACCAGTTAATGTCAGTTTATATTTTTGGTAGTTGAAGACAGCAGTAGGTGGACAACTATAAAAATAAACAGCGGAGTTCAAATGGCTTGGTGTGCTTGTGATAAACTAAATAGAGTTTACAAAGCTAGTAATGTGACCAAAAAGAAAATATTACAGTAAGGGTGTATTACTAAATGAGACATTTTAATGTGAAGAATTTTCCAACAACCACAGATTATCAGAGTATAATGGAAAGATTATTGAGGGCAATTACAAGAAGAGATTTTAATTTAAAAAACTGGATTGCAGAGCAGACTCGATTGGAAGACATATTTATGTCCATAATGTAAAGAGAAAGAAGTGGGAGATGCAACAAAATGAATAGACAGTAGACACACAAAAGAAGTCGAATCAGGCTACCAATATGCATTGACTTGTTTTGTAAGTGAGTAAGTGCCCTGCTCGGCAGTCTTTCTACCATGCTACACAGATTCGCTTGTTGCCACATTACCTCTATGTAATGATGCATTATGTGTGTCATGGAGTATTTGTGAGCAACTGTCAGAGGCTTGGTGTAAATTTCAAATAGAGAGAATGTGGTCTGCTGGAAGGGATACCACAAAGGGGTAAGATTAGGTATCATATGGACGCTGGTCTATCATTTTGTCATTGTGTTGCACCTATTTCAATGAGACGACTACATGCACTTGGTGAAAATCAAGTTTTCTGTGACGCTTTCACTTGTGTTTCTTGCAGGACATATTTCTCAACTATGTTTCTCACAGAGTAATTTCTCGCATTGTGTATTCAGTTATGTTGTAATGGAAAACAGAATTCCTTTGTGTGAGGTTCAAAAACATAATCCCATAGATAAGGATAGCCAACATCTGTGAATCCTCGTGCAAATCAGTTCCTGAGTCTCAAAACTATTAGTAATAAGGTTATGTTGATCTTGTTTTTCAATGGTTCTGAAGTAAAATTGGGAATTTTAGGGCTTTTTTGTAACATCTGAGGTGGTTTGCAGCAGTCCATTTACGATTACCTATCATGTAACTAAAGTATTTGAATATCACATCACATTCACAAAAAATATCGGCATTTATCTTTTTATTACATTGAAAAACTCTTCATGTGAGAACGAAACTACATGTCTTTGCTTATTCACAAGCATACTGGCTTTCTCACAACTCTTTGTCTCATTTAAGGGATATTTTGCTGCTAATAATAATGCAATTCCACAGGTAGTCACTAGTCAGATCAGTCCTGTATGTAGCTTTATCTATAATGTTAGGAATTAAAAAATTCATGTTCTTGGATACTTATATTCAGGTCGTGCAAATTGTAAAGCCATCTGCACTCCACGAGTCTTTGTCTGTAAAATAGAAATCATTCACAAAGCCTTCATTAGCCTTGCAGAATTTCATGCTAAGACTAATCAACCAATGACCTTCAGGAATACATATATCAAACCTACATTGCACCTCTGAAAGTTTAACCATTTGTTGATAATCTCTGCTATCAAATAGCATTATGACAGGGTTATGCCTAAAAAATGACCATAAATCAGTTTAAAAGTTGCTTCAAAACTCCTACTGGGCATTTCAGAAAAGTTATAAGATGGCAATTACCTTTCAAAGGTCTTATTTTTTATTACTTTAAAAAAATTTCTCTCTAATGTAGTGCTACACCTACTCTGGATCAAAAATCAAAAACAGTCTACTCTTCTTTGTACATAACATCATCGCCCTTCTCGATGTCAACAACATCACATTACAAGCCATGACCTCCACTACCCTCCTCCTCCCCCTCTCCTTTCCAGCCCATCTCAGCCTTGTAGTTTAGCAGCCACTAAAATGAAGCAGCCAATCACAAAATGCTATTTTAACAGATATCTTAATGTTGCTGTGAAATTATGTAAGCTTCATTTGAAATGTGTAAGCTGTGTTCAAAAAAAAATGTAAGCTTCTCTTGCAGTGAATAAAACTGGCACCATGTTCGAAAAAAATTACATGAACTTCACTTGAATTGCATAAAAATGATTTCATGTTCCCCCCCACATGCACACACACACACACACACCACATATTCCACCTCTATATTTCATATGTTTCATCTTTCTATTTACATAAAATACAGTACCAATACAGTACCAGCTTATCATTGAATCTCATCTCGCATGTATGCATATAAAATCGTAAATTACATACTACATTTAAACACTTACCTCATCATGTCAAATACTATACTGTGTCAGTAAATTTACTCTCTCTCTCTCTCTCTTTCTCTCTCTCGCTCTTCCCGTCTATCTCCCTGCCGTAATACTTCAACAAGGCAACGTGCAATACACTACATAGGGAAATGAAAGGAAAACAAATCCTGAAGAAATGTAATATAACTAAATATTATATTATTATTTTACATTTTAATACAACATTTGCATTTCACACAGATTCTAAAATCACAGTTAACTTCCACTTGCAACACAAATCGTTTGTCAATTTACACTTCAGATACCTGCATCAGCTAACCAGGTTTTGACAGCTGTATATGCCTTAACAAAATCGAAAAGATCCTGAATTGCATTCTTGGACCAATTGAATACAATTGAGTAATATATACTTAATGTAATACTCAACCAGTTTGCTGTATTGAAACAGAAACATTTGAGTGTAATAAATACAACCATATTTATCATACACTTGAAAAAGCAACTAAATGTTCAGAATCTGTAAAGCATTCCTTCCTGAATGATTGCATTATTTTCACATTCACTTCTAAAGCACTATTAGATAGTAACCAGAACCTATGGTTTTATATGTAAGAACTTCACACACTTGCAAACTGAACACAAAACTACAACAGTACTCCTTTAGACAGTGAACATCGTTTCCCCTTATAGTTCCATTGCATAATACTTTGTGAATAAGAACTGACCTTTTTTATGAACACTTTCTCTACTATATGCATAAGAAATTTATGTTCGCTTGTACCACTATTTTCGAAGTCAACTGTGTCCATGTTGTTCACTCTTCCATGATATATTATGCACATAGTAATGCTGTTGAGAAAGTCAAGTTCACCACCACTGATGGCCAAGAATCGTACTATAGAATATTTTGCAATTCTTCAAATAAACCAGCACTGCAGCTGTAAATACGGTGTTGATGCATATTGCACTCGATATCGGACGCTGCTCTCCCATCTCCAATGCTATAGTTTTTCAGCAAGATATTGTGCTCCCACCCTTGCCCAGATGCTTCAACATGCAAGCAGAAATCCTGTTTTCTTGAATTACAAATAACTGATCAGTAAAATACACATTTCATTAGTAGAAGTCGTATGCAGTGCATGCCAGACTTAGCTTGAACGATGCAGGACCAGCAAGAATGATGGGCTAATCACAGTGGGTCTTCTGCTTTTGCAACACAGCATCATGCTGAGTGATCAAGTTCAAATCAGTTCCATCAAGCAGAAAATGCGAATAGTCGGCGTTAATGAGAAAATGCTGTCTTCTTGACACACATGTATAGTGCATCGTATTTCGTTTTCCTCATTTCAAGGAAGATAAGCTTGAAGGTACATGTGCTTCAAAATACACACATCAAGGAAACTGCATCTCAATTGTACAGTTATATTTCCTTATTTCATGCTACAGGACACAGATATGTACATTCAAGAGAATCCAAGCACAGGTGTTGCTACACCATACCTCTGCAGTGCATTGTTAAACTGTCTGATTTTTAGTAATAATTATAATTTTGCGGTCAAGTTAACTCTGCTGTCTGACTCTTACGAGCACACTATGATGTGTAAATCTTGCAAGCTCTGGTTGTTACCAGCTGCTCATCAGTCTGCTACCACCAGTTGACGTCCTCCACTGCCCACCAGATCAAGCAATTGTTGCTATGTGTCTTTTCCACAGATACAGTCTTTCATGACCTTATTACCACTACTACTGTATAAATTATTTATGTACTTTTAACTTTGTTGTAGGTATTGACCATTCAAACTAAATCGGTCTCTGTGTTTGATAACTGAATATGGTGTTCATCAGTAGCGTCACATGTTTTGTGAGTGTGCTGTAGACAGAATACTTGATGTGTATGTTGTTTCTGAATGTTGCCAAGCTGTTATCAGATTACTTAAATCTACATTAAAACGCTTGTAACTATTAATCAAAACTTTAAAGTCATTTGCAGAGGTTTAAAACTAAGGAAAGTGTACAACTTCCAAAGGCAAATATTTTGGGAAAGAATGAAATAGAAAATGCTGTGCAACTGCTTTGTAAAACTGTTACAGTTTAGACAATATATCCAACACAACACTTCAGAATATTTCTCACTCTCGAATAGCATGTAGGAAATCATCCCATGTGAGCATAGATTTTTCTGGTCATTTCCATTATGTAGTTGGGAGAAAGTCGATGGTTGAAATTTTGTGAAAAGGTCCAAAAATGTCTTTGTTTTAATGATTGCCACTCCCAATCACTTGCCATATCTGTGACTCTCTCCCTCCCCCTCCCTCTCTCTCTCTCTCTCTCTCTCTCTCTCTCTCTCTCTCTCTCTCTCGCAAGATTTACATATCACAGTGGGCTCGTAAGAGTCAGACAGCAGAGTTAATTTGACTGCAAAATTATAATTATTGCTAAAAATTAGACAGTGTAACAATACACAACAGAGGTATGGTGTAGCAACACCTGTGCTTGGATTCTCTTGAATTTGCATATCTGTATCCTGTAGCAAGACATAAGGGAATATAATATAGCATCGTCTGCTACATCAAACAATAATCAGTGCTGCATAGAGCTCCTATGCAATAGATATTATTTTATTACAGTGTGAACTATTACCCAACAGTTTCAGAGCTAGTAAGAAAACTAATCGCTCCCCATTTCATTCAGTTTATTTCAGTGGCAAAAATTAAGCGCATTTTTGTTCTCTCCCGTACTGATATGAATGCATTTACATTAAAGTGTAAATGTCTGTCGATCACTAGTCATTATGTGTTGTTTTGGATTCATTTCAGTGCTTTACATAATTTCCTGATAGCATCTATTTAATACTGTTGTTAGATAAGACCGCGCTTTTTAGTTTTCGTTCATTTCGAGACTTTTGCTACCCAAACATTACGTTGAGCGAATATCTGTGTGTTCTTTACACTTTCGTGTTTTGAAGTCCACTTACTGCCTAGACGTTAGCTGCGCAACTCGCCAAAAGATACAATTTTTCTGATTATTACTTCATTAGAGTCTAAGTGTTTTACAGTACTTTTTAGTTTAACGTAAAAGTAGCATCATTTGTGACAAATGTTGATGTTGCTGTAGTTTAGTTAACATGGAAGAATCATTTTAGGACTGTGGGCTTATTTTCTGCTTGGGTGGTTGTAGTGGGACGACATCAAAGTGTCAATAAGGCTCTCCCATGTTTTTGTTGTGGTCTTCAGTCCTGAGACTGGTTTGATGCAGGTCTCCATGCTACTCTATCCTGTGCAAGCTGATTCATCTCCCAGCACCTACCACAACCTACATCCTTCTGAATCCGCTTGGTATTCATCTCTTGGTCTCCCTCTATGATTTTTACCCTCCACACTGCCCGAAATTGGTGATTCCTTGATGCCTCAGAACACGTCCTACCAACTGATTCCTACTTCTAGTCAAGTTGTGCCACAAACTTCTCTTCTCCCCAATCCTATTCAACACTTCCTCATTAGTTATGTGATCTACCTATCTAATCTTCAGCATTCTTCTGTAGCACCACATTTCGAAAGCTTCTATTATCTTCTTGTCTAAACTATTTATCGTCCATGTTTCACTTCCATACATGGCTACACTCCATACAAATAATTTTGAAAACGTCTTCCTGACATTTAAATCTATACTCGATGTTAGCAAATTTCTCTTCTTCAGAAACGCTTTCCTTGCCATTGCCAGTTTACATTTTATATCCTCTCTGCTACGACTATCATCAGTTATTTTGCACCCCAAATAGCAAAACTCCTTTACTATTTTAAGTGTCTCATTTCCTAATCTAATACCCTCTACATCACCCTCCTTAATTCGACTACATTCCATTATCCTCGTTTTGCTTTTGTTGATGTTCATCTTATATCCTCCCTTCAAGACACTATCCATTCCGTACAACTGCTCTTCCAAGTCCTTTGCTGTCTCTGACAGAATTACAATGTCATCGGTGAACCTCAAAGTTTTTATTTCTTCTCTATGGATTTTAATACCTACTCCGAATTTTTCTTTTGTTTCCTTCACTGCTTGCTCGATATACAGATTGAATAACATCGGGGAGAGGCTACAACCCTGCCTCACTCCCTTTCCAACCACAGCTTCCCTTTCATGCCCCTCAACTCTTATAACTGCCATTTGGTTTCTACACAAATTGCAAATAGCCTTTCGCTCCCTATATTTTCCCTCTGCCAACTTCAGGATTTGAAAGAGAGTATTCCAGTCAACATTGTCAAAAGCTTTATCTAAGTCTACAAATGTTAGAAACGTAGGTTTGCCTTTCCTTAATATAGCTTCTAAGACAAGCTGTAGGGTCAGTATTGCCTCACGTGTTCCAATATTTCTACGGTATCCAAACTGATCTTCCCCAAGGTCGGCTTCTACTAGTTTTTCCATTCATCTGTAAAGAATTCGTGTTAGTATTTTGCAGCCGTGGCTTATTAAACTGATTGTTCGGTAATTTTCACATCTGTCAACACCTGCTTTCTTTGGGATTGGAATTATTATATTCTTCTTGAAGTCTGAGGGTATTTCGCCTGTCTCATACATCTTGCTCACCAGATGGTAGAGTTTTGTCATGACTGGCTCTCCCAAGGCCGTCAGTAGTTCTAATGGAATGTTGTCTACTCCCGGGGGGTTGTTTCGACTCAGGTCTTTCAGTGCTCTGTCAAACTCTTCACGCAGTATCATATCTCCCATTTCATCTTCATCTACATCCTCTTCCATTTCCATAATATTGTCCTCAAGTACATCGCCCTTGTATAGACCCTCTATATACTCCTTCCACCTTTCTGCTTTCCCTTCTTTGCTTAGAACTGGGTTTCCATCTGAGCTCTTTATATTCATACAAGTGGTTCTCTTCTCTCCAAAGGTCTCTTTAATTTTCCTGTAGGCAGTATCTATCTTACCACTAGTGAGATAAGCCTCTACATCCTTACATTTGTCCTCTAGCCATCCCTGCTTAGCCATTTTGCACTTCCTGTCGATCTCATTTTTGAGACGTTTGTATTCCTTTTTGCCTGCTTCATTTTTGCATTTTTATATTTTCTCCTTTCATCAATTAAATTCAATATTTCTTCTGGTACCCAAGGATTTCTACTAGCCCTCGTCTTTTTACTTACTTGATCCTCTGCTGCCTTCACTACTTCATCCCTCAAAGCTACCCATTCTTCTTCTACTGTATTTCTTTCCCCCATTCCTGCCATTTGTTCCTTTACGCTCTCCTTGGAACTCTGTACAACCTCTGGTTTAGTCAGTTTATCCAGGTCCCATCTCCTTAAATTCCCACCTTTTTGCAGTTTCTTCAGTTTTAATCTACAGTTCATAACCAATAGATGGGGTTGCAGATATGCATTCGAGACAAGGAAATCGTAGAGCAGGGAAGAAAAATTCGCGCCCTTCAGGCAGAATTAGGAATCGCTTATCTGGAATTAGACAGGCTGAAGAGGGTAAGAGAAATTGGGAGATGGGAAAAGGTGACACGTAATAGGCAAAAACCTAAGAAATCTGATTTAAAACTGCAGTTACCAATCAGTTTGACTTGTCAGCTGAAATAGGAAAAGACCTTTAGTCAGTGTTTTAGCAAATCAGATTGTAGCTTTCCCGTAAGAAGCGCTGTAAGACTAGGTTGGTAGAAAAGTCAGGTAGAAATAAAAGAGTCCTGCTGCTAGGTAAAAGTCACTGGAGAGGTGTATGCCAAATGGTACTGGAAAAGCTAAGTGTAGCATACCAGGTCAAAAGTATCATGACACCCAGTATCAAGCTTAGTCAAGTGACTGGGAACAAAGGGGCCTTGTACAGATATTTTGTTGGAGAGAATCAGGTACTTATAACAGGAGAAGCAGGAAACGCCTCACTAGCAACTTAGAGTATAGTATTGGAAGCGAGATGGAGGAAAAGGAGCAGCAACAGCACATACTTGTGTGGGTTTTGTGGAAGTTTTACCGTGACCAGCCTTGGGTTAACATGGCTGTTAGTCATGTAAACAAAGAGCTGAGTGGACTGCTTTTGCCTAAGATAGAGCCTCATACCTGTGCCATGGCTGTTGCTGCAGTTAGGAGACAGGGATGCGCCTGAATAGGAGGGGGAAGGAATTATTAACTGAGCAAATGACAGAAAGTCTAAGGGGGGTCACAACTGCCCAGGACAAAATACCTACGTTTACTGGAGTCGTAGGGGCACGTTTCATAGGCTAGAGTCAAGTTACAAACAGTATTGATAGAAATTACGGCAAAATAGGACATTAATATACGTAATAATTACGCAAAAATAAAAATAATTTGTATCTCTGGACACTTTGTAACCAAAGAGATAAAGAAGGTAAATTTCGGGGATTATAGACTAGCATCATTTTCGGGCAGAGTTAACATCGAAAACAGAAGAGTTGCAATGTACGCAAGATCTGGGCACAAAATCAAATAGCTTTCTGGATAAACACTCGAACTTCGCTCTGCTTATACATTCTGCTTCTGCTGGTAAATTGAAACTGAAGATTCCTTCTTACGAACTGACATTATTCGGAGGGACGCTTTGGATATATTTCCTCCACTGACTCTGATCAAGAGGCTGTTTAAGACAGTTCAGTCTCATCTTAATAGCTTAGTACCACCAAGGGAACATGTGCATGGTAACACAGAGGTAATATGTGAGGGAAGATGTGAAGCATTGCCGCAGCAATGACGTTGAAAGTCGTCCCCTGAATATGACTGTGGCAAAGAGCAGTAAGCAGCACATCACAGAACATGTGAATATTCACTCAAAGCATTCAAATGGTCAGTGGAAGACCTCCACAACTTGCCTGTAAAAGCTTCGGACTGGACTTCAAGTCTGGACTTAGAACTATGATCCATTACTAACTTGAATTGTAAGTAATTATCTAGTATTTCTCCTATCATATAATAATATTAAAACAAGTAGTTTTTGTTTGTATCAGACCCATGAAGCAACTACTTGTGAGTTGTTAATGCTGAACACTTATCTAGTAGTAGTAGTCTGCACATTCCCTCTAGGAAATTTTCAGCTATTTATGGCAAATTTGGATGTATTATTGAGCTACCTGTCAGAGAAGAGGAAGGAGTTAGTAGTCTGTGGAGATTTCAGTGTAGATTTATTAAAAGATACTGGCAGGAAAAATGAACTGCAATTGTTGTTTCAGAATCAGTTTTTTAATTTGTGTGCAGCAAGATAGCAGAACACTGCCTGATACATTTTTATGCACAGTGCTAAGTGTGAAATAATTAATGTGTACCCTATTGGTTACTGACTATCTGATCACAATCCACGTTTCATGAAAATAAACAGTACAGAATAACACAACCCTGAAACATGTTCACACAAAGCATGGAGGGTTATTAATGAGAACAGGATACAGTGTTTTAAGATTAAGTTAAAAGACATGGTTTAGGATGAAGTCTATATAGAAAGAGATACTGTGTCAGATTCAGTTTATTCCATCGGAGATTTGTGTCAATATTTGAAAATTTCTTCCACAGAATGGTATCCACAAAAACCACTAAAACACAAGTAAGCCATGGATAACTAAGGGAATTAAAATCTCTTCCAAGAGGAAGATGGAAATATATAAAGAGGCCAAAATAAGATCCAATATCATGTACTTGCATAATATAAAAATAATGTAATTTTTTATGGAAACTCATTAACATGTCAAGAAGCATGTGTGCCCAACATAAATTAAAATACAGATAATAATATTAAAACTAAATTGGATGGTGTCAAATGGGAGACACGACAGCCAATCAGTGAACAATATACAATGTTGGGACTGACAATTCACAAGCTGCTTCTAAGGAATCAGCTAAAATAGGACTAAGCAGTTTGGTTGAAGTAGCAAGAAAATATGTTAAAAATGTCACTCAACAAAACTTGAAGCAGTTAGATGTAGCACCAACATCTTTCACTGAAATTAGTAGAATTATAAAAACTCTACACAACAAAAGATCATATGTTGTTGATGCAGTTACAAACAGAATTTTGAAAATTTCTTCAACTTAACTTAGTGATACACATAATGTTTCACTGGCACAGGGAATTTTTTCAGACAGCTTAAAACATGCAACTGTTAAACCCCTTTATACGAAAGGTGACAGAAAATATTTAATTAAGTATTGTCCAGTTTCCTTATTGACATCTTTCTCCAAAATATTTTACAAATTAGTGTACTCAAGAGTAGTCTCACATTTAAAAAGAAATAATTTACTTAGTGCATCACAGTTTTGATTCCAGAAGCGTTTCTTGACTGAGAATCCTATTTTACTGTCACTCATCAAACATTACAAACCTTAAATAATAAAATATCACCAGCTTGTATTTCATTGTGTAGATCATGTTACACTCTCAAGAAAATTCAAGTTTTATGGAATTGTTGACCTTACACACAGCTGGTCTTCATCTAGCTTAACATATATTATGCAAGGAGTTGTACTGATAATTCAAACAATACTGGAAGGGTAGAAAATTTTTGTGAATGAGGAGAAATTACAAAGGGAGTCCCATAACGTTCAATGTTGGGTTCACTTCTATTCTTTATATATTATGTGAGTGTGCTTCCATTTAACATTCAACAAGCAAAATTTGTGTTTTTTATTGTTGATACAAGTTTTATAATAAATCGTATTAGAAAGAAAGTCACAGAAAATGTTTTTTAATCATGTTTTTTTTTTCAAAGAATAACTAAGTGGTCCTCCAAAAAGGCCCCTCACTCTTAATTTTGGAAATAATACACTATTTTCAGTTGTGCAGAAGAAATAGAGTCATACTAGCAATTCTCATACCATATGAACAGACGTCAGTGAATAAGGAAGAATGCTTTAATTTTTGAGTCCACATACCAATGAAAAGCTGGGCTGGAAGAAACATATTACTGAGCTCCTTGAACAATTAATTTCGCCTACTTTTGCCCTTCATCTAATTGTTAGTCCTGAAAACAAACGAATGTCTTATGTAATGATTTTTTGGGGAAACTCACCATATAGAAAGAAAGTATTTTGCACAGGGTCGAGAAGTAAGAATATGTGGTGTTCATCTGCTGTCACCATGTAAATAGTTCTCTAAGGAGTTAAAAATCTTAACTCCACTGTTTCAACTCGTAAATAATCCACCACAATTTGATAGTGAGTTATGAGCTTACCTAGTGTACTAGAGGAAAGAACAACCTTTATTGTCCACTGTTAAAGCTGTCAGTGGCTAAGAAATGTGTCTAATATAGAGTAACAAAAAAGTTTGATCATTTCGCCTTAAAATGCCTTGCAGGTAGCAAAGCAAGTTTTAAATCTAGCCTAAAATAATTTCTCCTTGACAAATAGCTCTACTACAAACGCAAAATTTTGTTTATGATCAAGTAGATAGTAAATAGAAACTCAAAAATTCCTTTATATAAGTGTAGTTGCATGGGTCTCACTGAAAAATAAAATGTTCATTAATTTTAGCACTCATCATGTACAATTAGCTCATAAAATGATTCGTTCTACATCATTTCAATAAAATAATCATCCAGATTAATTATCTATGGAACATATAACTGACTGTATCATTTCTCAATAATGATACACCACTTTTTTAATGAGGTTTGATGATTTGTGTATATTTGTACCTTGTACTTCAATTTGGTGATCTGTAGAAGAGGTAGCTTTTCATATCAGCGTTGGTAGCCCTGAGAACTTTCTTTCATAGCCCTTCTTTCACACAATCATATTTGTCAAATTTTTATTATTTTACTTCTCCTTTGCCCTTTGCTGTATATTTGTCTTTGTCATCTTCATGGCCTTTCTTTCACATTTTCTCCTCTGATAAAATATTGCAGATGTTTTGCACCCAGAATTAGACACAGCTGGATTAGGGTCCGGTATCCAGAAAAATTAAACTCTCATTAACAGTCTATTTCACTTCAGGAGTGTTACTGTTCACAACCATTGCATCACATATGCTGCTTTATGACAGGCTGCATTGTCATCATCTTAGAACTGTTCCTTTAGTGTACTCAGTACACAGAGCTGTAGAATATGTTTATATCTTTTCACATATAGCCTTTTCTTAAGTGCAATACATGGACACCAACGTAAACCACATTGTAACACCATCTCCACCATACATCACTGTTTGCGCTACACATGATGCCCCTATAATGCAGTTCAATATCAGTTCAATTTTACTATGGCAGAGACAACCTGTAGGTGCTTTGGTACATGCTGGAGATGTTTCACATGATTACTTGAGTTGTAATGACCTATTGTTTGTAATAGACGATATTGTAAAAAGTGTTCAAGATAAATATGAATTCGTACAGATATTCATGTGTTTCCAGTATGAGTAAACGAATTATGCCACAGGACAAAGTGAAATTTTATTTTAAAATGATTGTAAAGAAATTGCGATTTGATGGACGTCAGATTGTATACAACATTCATATTATGTGATATTATTAACAACATAAATGTATGAATCTGTTCTGCTAAGAATGGAATTGAAGGAGGTGGTCACCAATAAATCCTTTAGACGCTTCTCGAACTGAACTTTATTGTTACTAAAACTTTTTATGGCTACTGGCATGTTTTGAAAATGTATTGCTGAACAGCGAACATCTTTCTGAACTAAAGTAAGTGACTTTAAATATTTGTGAAAGCTATTCTTATTTCCTGTATTGATTCCATGAACTGATTCTTGCTTTGAAAAAAGATATGTCTTTAATGACAAATTTCGTTAAGGAATAATTATATTGGGTAGAAGTAGTTAGTATCCCCAGTTCCTTAAAAAGCCCTCTGCAGGACATTCTTGAGGTCACACAACAAATAATTCGTGCTGCACTTCTTCAGCTTGGAAAACTATAGCTTGGCTTTATGACTTACTAAAGAAAAAATCCCGTACAACATTATGGAAAAATTAAGCCTAGTATGCTAGCTTCCACATTTTTATATCACCTATGTCTGCCAACATCCACATAGTAAATAGAGATTTGTTTAGGCACTTCAGCAGTCCAGTGGTATGCTCCTCTCAATTAAATTTATAATCAAGCTGCAATGCCAAGAATTTAACATTGTCTACTTCTTCTATCTGCCTGTCGTCATATTTAAGGTATTTGCCGGCAGGAAACCTTCCACATGTTCTGAACTACATATAATACGTTTTATCAAAGTTTAGTGACCGATAACTGGCTAGGAAACATTTATTAACAGGCGCGGCTCGTAATTAAAGGCTCTGAGGCGGAGCCGCCCCAAAATATATGTTAAAGTAAATTTCGCAAGAACGTATTACATAATTTAAATGATCAGGACGAATTTCGCATATTTCCCATTCCGATTAAAATAACGACGGTCAACGTTTTTGGAACTGTTTGTATCGATGAATGTTTTCCGAACGGTTAGTAGTGTTTAGGCTGCGCCTTGGAAAGTCCGTAAGCTGCATGTAGTAGCGGTTTGGGGGCGTGGCTTCTACATAGCACTGCTCGTTATGGGCGATCCGAAGGCTCAGAGCTTGCAGCCTAAGGGTGTCATACCAACCATCACACGTTTTTCACGTTCCACCATCTATGTAATAAAGGAATGTAGAGTGGCCGAAACTTCGCTATCCAATCTCTGTCTCTGCACATCTCTACTACGCCTTGATGCGTCATTAATCGACGTTTAGTATTATTGTTTTGATAATGTTTTACATAGTAGTTTTGTTTGTGCCATTAGCTATTGTATCCACATTTAGAGTAAGTTTGCAAATATCCCGCCAGAGTGCACTAGACTACAGTAACATAACAGTACTGCCATCTAGCGAGAGTTTCGTAAGTGATTAGAGGACAAAGCGCGCGAAATTTGTCCCGTTACTTTATTTTCCTTGCTTGCTGATGCTGACTGCTTTTGTTGATACCGTGTGATATTAGCAAGTTTCTATTTCGGAGTGTATTTTGCAAGATTTTAGTGAGTTTTACTTCCTTGTGAATATCTGCGACATACGGCGAGTGTGAAACCAGCGCAATATGAATTCAGTGTGCAATTTAATAGGTAAAAGCTTGGAACACGGCCACAGGATGAAAGTGAAAGAACTTGGTGCACCCAGACCCGATCTAACGATCAATCAAGAACAGAAACAGTGCAAATCTAGGCAAGGATACCAACGCAGTTTTAATAGAGCAATGTACGATGCAGCTGAGTGGTTGTGTGGTTGTGAAGTGAAAAATGAATTTTTCTGTTTCACCTGTTTTCTTACAAATAGTACCGATAGTGCCTGGACTGAAACTGGTATCGCTGACTTAAAGAATTTTCACGCAAAGGTGAAAAAACATAATTCCAGCGAAAAACATTTAAATGGGTTCATTGAGTTTTCAATGCTATGGAAAGTGGACATTATGTGCCAATTAGACAGTGCTTACCGCCGTAATATAAAGACATACAATGAAAATGTATCAAAAAATCGGTATATTCTGGGTAAACTGATAGACTGTATTAAATTTTGCGGCAAATTCGAGCTTGCCTTAAGGGGCCACGACGAAACAGAAGATTCCAAAAATCCAGGAATTTTTCGAGGATTAGTCAGTCTTATGGCAGAACTGGACTGCGTCTTGAAGCAGCACATTGAGAGATCAGAAAACCGTGTTTTCTTAGGCCTATCGAAGACAATTCAAAATGAACTCCTGGAATCAATTTATGAGGTATGCCTCAGTCTTATCAGGAGTGAACTGTCGAAGGCAAACTTTCTCGCAATAGAAGTTGATGAAACTAGTGACTGTGCAAATTTGTCACAATTGGTTCTAATAATTCGCTATGAGCTACTGGGACAAATAAATGAAAGATTTATTTCCTTTGTACGCCCAAAAAGTCACAGTGCAGACGATGTAACTGTAGCTGTTCTCTGCGAGCTAGAGAAAATGAATGTACATGAAACACCTGAAAAACTGATAGCTCAGTGTTACGACGGTGCTCCTGTTATGAGTGGCCATAAAAGTGGAGTTCAAACTAGAGTTAGAGAAGTGTACAGGAATGCTCACTTTATTCACTGTTACGCCCATCAGTTAAATTTAATTGTTGAACGTTGTGTGACGGGCAATAAACAAGTTCAGATCTTCTTTAGCAACTTGGAAGGAATTTCCACCTTTTTTTCCCGGTCTTCTACCCGTACAGCCATTCTTGACGAAGTAGTGAAGAAGCGTATTCCTACCTGTCCTCAGTCCATCAGATGGAATTTTAAATCACGGAGCGTAACCACTGTGTACAAATACCAAAAGGAAATTGTTGAGTGCCTAGAAAGAATTATTGATGATGATGCCAGTGATTACAAGACAATAAACAAGGCCACGGGACTGAAGTGTTTCCTGCAAGACGAAGATTTCCTCTTCTGGTTAAATTTTTTTAATACAGTCATGCCACACTGTGACATTCTCTTTAATCAACTGCAGCAGAGGAATATTGATGCAGTGAAAACGGTTGAATATGTTTCGCACTTTGCAGATTCTGTCCAGCAAATTAGGGCCTCACTTGAAACCGACGATCACTGGGAACAGGTAGAACCAACTGCAAAACGGGGACGTTTCACAGAATCAAGAATAGTGTGTGCACGAAACGTTTGCGACCTCGTCACAACTCAGATCAGAGAACGATTCAGTTTCAATGATCACTTATCGATTGCACAGCTGTTTGATCCATCGTTGTTTGCAAAACATCAAACTATTTTTCCGGAAAAAGAGTTTAAAATAGCTGTTAATTTGTTCAATTTACAGTCTTCTGATCTACGTCATGAGCTGAACGTGTTGTACAGCCGAAAAGATTTTATGAAGGCGTCAGGTGCTTTGACCTTGTTGAACTTTCTTTACGATAACAATCTGGCTAAAGCTTTTCCTGAAAGTGTAAAACTTCTGCAAATAATAGTAACCTTCCCTATGACGACCGGCGAGGCAGAACGCTGCTTCTCGACGTTAAAGCGAGTGAAAACATTCATGCGCAACACTATGAATGAGGACAGACTTTGTGCGCTTGCAATGTGTTCCGTAGAAAAAGAATTATTGAATCGGCCAAATTTCAATGAAATGGTCATAGACCATTTTGCTGCGCAGAAGGGAAGACGAGCTGACTTCGTCTATAAACAAATGAATTGAGGTAAGCGAAAGTGTATTCATAATTGAAAAGAGTTAATTTCTTTATATTAAGTCCTACTTAGCCTATTAAGTGAAGTGAGTAAAAAAGTGTAGTGTCATGTTTAGCCAGTCATAAACGTGATGACATTTTCCGAAACGAATCACTTTTGGTACCGGTACAGTGTGTTGCGCTACAGTGTCACATTTTGTGTACTTTAGCACAACAAACCGTACTAAAAATGACGTATTTTGGAGAGATCTTTAGTGCGCTATTTCATATAAATGCATATTTTCATAATACACAATAAATACGAACTGTTCGCTTCTCAAACATGTGAATTAATATGGCAGTTGCACGGATTGCTCATGCCACCCAATCACAGCACAAGACTTGTGACGTCACGAAAACATCACAGTATCGTCATGCGAACTCGTAAACTTCGAGCTTTGGAGGTTAACCACAATAAACGCCTTAAGTTTAGTACTGAAGACACCAAAAATATTAAGCAACCGCAAAGTTAACATTCATCGCATTAAAGATCTCTCCAAAACGCGTCTTTTCATATGATTTGCTGCAAAGTGTCAGAATATGTAATGATGACGTACAAAAACACTAACCAAAGATTTTAATTCGAAGTTAGCTTTTAATCATATTTAATACCTGATTATAGAAGATGCAGTACGTAAAATTATGGGTAGAGAGTGATCTGCCACCCCCCTCCCCCTGAATTTTTAGTTGTTTATGTCAGGACTAATCTGTAGTGTAACCCGAGGTCTATGTTGCCTCCGATCGATAAATGCCGCAGCCTTCCCCAGTATAGAAACCACGAGCCGCGCCTGTTTATTAATGTCATGAAAATTTCACTAGCCGACCTTTCTGAGGCTATACTAGGTTTAGTAATTCCTGGAATGTTTGTTTGATCTGCTAACAAATCAAACTTGGCATCTGGTGATGTTACTGGTGAAAGATCATTCATGTATACAACGAAAAGTAAAGCCCCTCTGATGGAACTTTGGGGGGCACCAGATGTTATTGGATCTTAGTTGGATGTTACCTGATAGCTTAATAAATGTCTCTTTCTTATTGATACCCTTTGTTTTTTGTCAGAGGTATAGGATTTGAACCATTTTGCACCATTTCCTCCTTCATCTCCTCTCTCATACAAAGTCTTAATTTCAGCACATTTCAACTATTCTAGAATTGTTCCACTGGTAAAAGACTCGTTACACAAATAACTTAAAATGTCACTCAATGCAGAGGCACACTATTTAATCAACTTGCTTGATACATTTTCGTAGCCACTAGAATTTTTTGATTTTAAGGAATTTATGGAGGAAACTAGTTCTTACTGATGTTGTGACTGTCATATTCATATTACTGTAGTTATTTGCAGTGACTGGTCTGAGATATTCCATGGCTGCATCTACTGAACCTGACAACCCCATCTTTTCAATGATAGTCATGAAGTGCTTACTGAAAAGTTTAGCAATACTGTACACATTGGTACATGTGTATCATTTACTTTTAATGTTATGTATTCCTCATCATCTCTGGTTCTACCCATCTCTTCCTTCACAGTATCCCATATTGTCTTTGTTTTGTTATCTAATATGATTATTCTTTTCTGATAATGCGCTTGCTTCGATGTCTGTATTATTGGCTTAAAATTTTGCAACTAATTTCTGTAATGTTCTGTAGCATTTACATCAGAGCTGCTTTTGACTGACAGATATAGTTTCATTTTGTCTTACAGGATACCTTTATTTGTTGAGTAATCGACGGCTTTTTTTTTTTTTTTTTTTTTGTAGACTTTGGTCTAATCTGGGTTACTTTTGAGGGGCAACAGTTTTCAACTGTTGATGACTCCACTCTAGATGTTGACTTCCGTGAAGACGCGTCAGAGGTACACATACAACAGGTCTCTGACAATTAAGGCCACTCTGCCGAAGCCTTCTGCATACCTTTTGCCTCGATACAACACGTCCAGCGGACGCTGTGAGCTCACAAGCCAATTGCTGTTCAATACTAAGGCGGTACCGTCGTGCCCTTGCAGCCAAATAACGGTCCTCTCTTCTAAAGTCAAAAGTGGTCGGCCCTCCCCTGGTCTCTATAAACCGTCGCTACATCCGAGAAACAACAGATAGATTCACATTAACCCGTTGGGCCACATCAGTTTGCAACTGTCCTGCTTCCTTTCTTTCTATGGCTCTCCACCTCAGAGAGTTTTGTACGCATCTTCTCTGCACGTTAGTGCACCGTCCGTGACTGTGTACACAGCGTCTGTGAACGTGGGGTTACGTGGCAGACACTATCTCGTTTCATTGGAGCCCTGACGTCATCGTTGGTATGGTTGTTCGTTGACCACAATGCTATCTTTCGTGCAGAACACGATCGCACTGATATCTGGTTGACAGTTTGTATGATTACATCGTGAATGAACACAGGACGGGGAAACAGCGGTTTGTTGCTTTAATTTAGGACACTAACGTAGTTCTGTTGCACATGCTTCCATATGCCGCTCTAAGGAAAATTTGTTAATCTCTATGTCACTAAATTTATGGCAATTCCTGATGAATATGGCAATTCCCCCCTCCTCCATTTACACCCTACAAAACTGAGAAGCGAACGTAAATCCTACAACACTTAACGCATATGTACCAGTGGATACATAATGTTCAGAGAGGCACATTATGTCACTGGGTTGGATTACTCTAATTCATCGATGCAGATAAGTAGTTCGTTAATTTTACTTATTAGATGTCGAATATTTTGATGCACTAAAGGCATCTGATTGGCATTTAATATTGACTGAGATAAAATTGGGTGGAAATAAAATTTCTGCTGATCTGTGAAACTTTTTAACCAATAGATGCGTTTGCTGATCACATGAGCCAGAATTATGGTGTTTGGTTTCTTTCTCAAACTGAAGGTATGTTTCAGTCCCGACCTCCCTTAGAACTTGAGCTCTTTCTGTTCCACCTATCCTAAAACAAGTGCTGCTCCAATACTTGCAACTGCCGGTATTTTTACCATACATGGCAGTGCCTCCTCCCCTTATATGTCCTCTGTCAGCCCAGACAGTTTACCCTTCCCTTTCCTGTTGAGGTGTAGGTCATGCCTGATGTAATACCACGTACTGAGAGAACCAGCTGAAATCACACCAATATATGACTCATCGCCTGATCAAAGCAGAAGTTCCAACTCCAAATTAACTCTCCTCACAGAAGAGTTCAAATGAGGTCAGTCATGGCGTCTCAGGACAGACACAAGCTCTACACTAGTATGTTTCGATGCTGATGCAATCTTTACCACCTCACACTCGGTTTGCCCGGCCCACCCACAATAACCATTATGTCTTCCTTGGTAAAGTCTTTACAGAGTGAACCTAAATTCTCCATCACTTGATCCAATCCAGCACTAAGTTTAAAGCAACTGGTGACGTGCTATTCTGATCCTAATTCATCCTCCAAAACTTGGCCTACACCTCTGGCATGAGAATTATCTAATAACAAAACTTTCTTTCTCTTTGCTGAGTTCCCTACATTCTTACTCAGTTTTTTACTGAACGTTTGTTGTGCCCTGTCTACACCTGTCTCTGCCTGAGGCTCATCAGGTTATAACTGAAGCAATAGATCAAACTTGTTTTTATATTCGCCAAAAAGATGTCAAACGAAGTTCCAAGCCTGTACCTCCGGTTACCTGTTGCCACTTCCCACTTCTCTTTATCCTGCTGTCTCCTTAACCTGCCCAGAATTTTCTAGCCTGATGTAAATCAGCCAGAAGAGCAGCAGTTTTCCCCTCCTGTCCCACTACCTTCCTATCTTTACTAAATATCCTCCTACAGTCTGATTCACTTCCCCAATTCCCACGCCTGCACAGTTACCCAGTGAAAAAACTACTGCATCATCACACGAAAACCAGGAACTAACAATCCTTCGGTAAGTCAGGCACTTTTCACTCACGGTGAAAATTATACATTACGGAGAATAAGTCTATTTAATTACCGAAAAGCAAGAAAACATGGTTAAGAAAATTAGGCTACTGCTCGCTACCATATGTAAACAAAACTATTATGCACGAAGTTTCTAGATCCAGCAAAATAAAATTATGCTGCATTTTGCAAAAAAGAATTAAAACGCTGAAAAGACTGCTGTATCTAACTTGCTGGAAAGAAAAAAGAACAGTTAATGAGATTCTTGAAGTTTCTTCTCCAAACCGCAAACAAAAACGCGGCTCTAATCCTACTTTATGATAGTTTCGCGTTTTCTAGAATAATACGCAAAGAAAAGTGAAACATTTAAAGGTAAGCTTAAAAAACACACTAATATACGTATTTAACTAACTATCAGTATTAAACTAAGTGTTATTTCAGTCTAACTCACTCATCTGTACACAGCACAAAACTCGCGTCTCTCGACTGACGGCGTGTGTGTGCATAGGGGTGATGGTGCCTATTTACCAATTCGTATGAGACTTACGTCATTTTTTGGAAATGCTACGTCCATAGTACAATTCTCACGTGTGTGTGTGTGTGTTTGTGTGTGTGTGTGTGTGTGTGTGTGAACATGACGCCATTTTTATACAATTCAAATGAACCTTGCTTAATTTTTTTAACATAACGCCTTTTCCACATTGTTCAAATATTCCATAGCTACATTGTGATTAACTACCTTATTTAAATACCCATTAAAATTCTATGCTGTGACTGGCTACTCCATTTTAATGGCCGCTTAATGCTACACTGAGATTGGCTGGATATGGGAGCAGAGGGAACATGATGATGATAATGATGACACTAATAAATATGATGAAATCGTCGACAAACAGGCTGGTATCATGTACAAAGAAGCCCAGTAAACACTACACAATCACTGTTTTTCGTCCTGAGTCACCATACCATTCCGACTTAAGTTCTTGGCGTTATTGCCATAGAAGCAAAATATAGGTAAAAATAAAACTTCACAGCCAAAATAGCATCGTACAATATGAGTTAGATGAGTATGTGCCAAGCAAGATCGTAAGAGATGGAAAAGAGCCACCGTGGTACAACAACCGAGTTAGAAAACTGCTGCAAAAGCAAAGGGAACTTCACAGCAGAAATAAACATAGACAACTCCTTGCAGACAAACAAAAATTACGCGAAGCGAAATGTAATGTGAGGAGGGCCATGCGAGAGGCGTTCAATGAATTCGAAAGTAAAGTTCTATGTACTGACTTGGCAGAAAATCCTAAGAAATTTTGGTCTTATGTCAAAGCGGTACGTGGATCAAAACAAAATGTCCAGACACTCTTTGACCAAAATGGTACTGAAACAGAGGATAACAGACTAAAGGCCGAAATACTAAGTGTCTTTTTCCAAAGCTGTTTCACAAAGCAAGACTGCACTGTAGTTCCTTCTCTAGATTGTCGCACAGATGACAAAATGGTAGATATCGAAATAGACGACTGAGGTATAGAGAAACAATTAAAATCGTTTAAATGAGGAAAGGCCGCTGGACCTGATGGGCTACCAGTTCGATTTTACACAGAGTACGCAAAGGAACTTGCCCCCCTTGTTGCAGCGGTTTACCATAGGTCTCTAGAAGAGCGTAGCGTTCCAAAAGATTGGAAAAGGGCACAGGTCATCCCCGTTTTCGAGAAGGGACGTCGAACAGATGTGCAGAACTATAGAACTAAATCTCTAACGTCGATCAGTTGTATTATGTTCGAGTATAATGACTTATCTGTCGACTAGAAATCTACTCTGTAGGAATCAGCATAGGTTTAGAAAAAGATGATTGCGTGAAACCCAGCTCGCGCTATTCGTCCACGAGACTCAGAGGGCCATAGACACGGGTTCGCAGGTAGATGCCGTGTTTCTTGACTTCCGCAAGGCGTTCGATACAGTTCCCCACAGTCGTTTAATGAACAAAGTAAGAGCATATGGACTATCAGACCAATTGTGTGACTGGATTCAAGAGTTCCTAGATAACAGAACACAGCATGTCATTCTCAATGGAGAGAAGTCTTCCGAAGTAAGAGTGATTTCAGGTGTGCCGCAGGGGAGTGTCGTAGGACCGTTGCTATTCACAATATACATAAATGACCTTGTGGATGACATCGGAAGTTCACTGAGGCTTTTTGCGGATGATGCTGTGGTATATCGAGAGGTTGTAACAATGGAAAATTGTACTGAAATGCAGGAGTTTCTGCAGCGAATTGACGCATGGTGCAGGGAATAGCTATTGAATCTCAATGTAGATACTTTAATGTGCTGCGAATACATAGAAAGAAAGATCCTTTAACATTTACCTGCAGTATAGTAGGTCAGCAACTGGAAGCAGTTAATTCCATAGATTATCTGGGAGTAGGCATTAGGAGTGACTTAAAATGGAATGATCATATAAAGTTGATCGTCGGTAAAGCAGCTGCCAGACTGAGATTCATTGGAATAATCCTAAGGAAATGCAATCCGAGAACAAGGGAAGTAGGTTACAGTACGCTTGTTCGCCCACTGCTTGAATACTGCTCAGCAGTGTGGGAGCCGTACCAGATAGGGTTGATAGAAGAGACAGAGAAGATACAACGGAGAGCAGCGCACTTCGTTACAGGATCATTTAGTAATCGGGAAAGCGTTACGGAGATGATAGATAAACTCCAGTGGAAGACTCTGCAGGAGAGACGCTCAGTAGCTCGGTACGGGCTTTTGTTGAAGTTTCGAGAACATACCTTCACCGAGGAGTCAAGCAGTATATTGCTCCCTCCTATGTATATCTCGCGAAGAGACCATGAGGAGAAAATCAGAGAGATTAGAGCCCACACATAGGCATTCCAACAAGCCTTCTTTCCACGAACAATACGAGACTGGAATAGAAGGGAGAACAGATAGAGGTACTCAAGGTACCCTCCGCCACACACAGGTGGCTTGCGGAGTATGGATGTAGATGTAGATGCAGATATAGATATACATGGACATATTTTGAAACAGGAACAGAAGTAACCAGGTTTTTCTTACTGAATCTATAATTTCAATTTTGACAGAAGGTAGATCTGTTAGTCATTATTATTTGTAAATATGAAAAAAAGTTATATTAAATGAATAATAAAAGACTATCTAATTCTCAAGTTCCAAGAGGATTAAATAAGACATTTCAGCAGAATTTTCCAAACCACATTATAAATGGCAGATGGATGCTGGAAAACCAGATATACCAATCAATATTTTCTGAACTTTTTATATTGAAATACACACAACTAAAAACAGAAGACAGATAAGAAAATAATTAACATGGCAAGAACTTTACTAGTTCAAAAATATATTCAAGAACACTTAAACATAGTAACTGTTCAGAAAAATAACAGTTACAAATCATCCCTAAAACAAAAAATTACTATGTCTACAATGTTAGACAGATAAATATGGTTATTGTTATTAAACTAGTAATCATAAACAGTCATAAGAACAACGCTGTATACAAAAACGTTTGGAAAATTTTGTGTATCATTACATAATCAGTAATAGCTGTAGGTTTGATGCTGCTGAGCTCTGGAAAAATAGAGTGTCAAGTCTTAACAATAAAATAACAAACAAATTTCCCATAATGCAAATATAGGTATTTGCAGGAAAATATGAATATTTCTTTAGAATAGATCTCCACACAAGTTAATGAACCAAATGAATTATTGTCAGCTCAAAAAAATGAATAAACGAATGTAATAGATGGTGTAAAATAATTAAGAAAAGCTGCTTGTAACTACAGGACCATTTCCAGCTACTTGTGATTCCTTTGGAACCAAAATCAGAAACCAAATGTTGTGAATACATAACATTTTTATAGGAAATGATAGCATTGACTCGACATATTATTATACACACAACAGGGTATCAGAACTATACAAACAAAACCAACAAAGGCATAGTACCTCTTTTCTATTTTATTATGATTTCATGTAGCTTAAACGAAGAGCTTACTGGAAACTATCAATCATTTAATTTCAGTAAAAGATCAATGTCAAAGTACACAATAGGTAAATGAATTTTAGAATGACTTAATTACATGTCCCATGACCATATTCATCAAATCCATTTTGCTGAGCAGCATGTCATTTGAATAAATACTGATCTAGTAAGAATTGCTGAGAAAAACAAAACTTAACAATTCAAAACACTTTTAGTGACAGACATGTCATTTCTGTGAGTAAATTGTCAAAGAGTTTCGTATGTTTCTATTTTCACTCCTTCCAGTGCCAGTGGACTCATTTGAGGGGTTTCCATCTAGTATTGTATTTGCTGATTATTGTTATTGATCCCAACCTCGAATATGCTGTTTGTAACAAATGTCATCAATTAGTAAATGTGATTAATATTTTGAACTGCTCAAGATTTAATATGCACATGGGTGAACACCATACACACTACTTTTTTTAAATTAAAATTTTTTATAGCTCTCCAACATCAGATCTCATAAATGGTATCATCATCAGTTTTGAATGCTTAGAAAGACATCATCACCTGATTTAAATACTTTGGGCAGTATCTTAGGACACACATAGCTATGGTATTCCACTTCAAGAAGAATACTTTTACCGAATTCCTGTAAGTGTCCATGTAAATAGTGTCATCTACATTTCCTTTCCCTGCATCTCTTTTACCAACACCTAAGATGATTTTGTTCACTGTATGAGCTGTCAGTTTCAGACACGGTGAATACCTCTTGTTGTTTTCGCTATTTTTTCTTCTTGTGTAAAATTAATTGTCTGGAATACAACTGTACTTCCAGTTTATAACTTATTCTGGGTTATTTGTAAACATCCCTTTTCGTTCTTAAGACATTATGATTACTGAGTTGAAGCATAGTTTCTTTGAATACTTCGAAGTATTGCACCCAGTACCGTTTTTTGGAGAATATTTTCAATACTGGGTGTTATCTTATTAACAAATGTCCTCTATTTTAAGCAAGAATTTTCAACAATGTAAACTTCATCTCAGGCCATACTTTTACACTTTTCTTGTTGTTACTGATACAAACATATCTTAGATTTGAAAAGTGTTTTGTAGAGACTAGAATGAGTTTGTCATAAAACTGACAAATATTTTGAAATTTAACCCCTGCAGTCCATTACTGACCAGTTTATTTTTTCCTGCAGTGTGAGTTTAGGATTTGATTACTACCCGGGTCACGTGTGAAACAAGATTTAATTCCAAAAGTAATCACTGGAAATAACTATGATGTATTACAGCTCGGAGGATGAGGCATCCAATAGTCGAACTGCCGATCAGTTGAAGAAATTTGAACGGTCTTTGAAACACTGGGTCATGTTTATATCATCAGTACTGCTGCACTGAGTCATTTCCACCAGTGATACACAGTACAGTGGTAGAAAGCATGCATCATATACGACAACTACTGACAACTGTTTTCAAAAGCCGGGAAGCTAACATAACTTTGAAAGAGTATAAAATGAAACTGACGTCTGTAAACGTTGCGAATGAGTTTATTGATACAGAACAATATGATTATGTACTTAATACATCCTATTTACATTGAATAGGCATCTTAGTAATGTTAGAAGCTCCAGTTTCCCTTTTTCCGTGTTTAAGAATTAAATTTTGTTGTTAGTTACCTCCTCCTCCTAAAGAACATATTTTTTCATTTTTCTTATTTTCTACTCTCAAATTTTTCGACAAATTTAACAATCCTGAAAAAATGTCGTCTGCTCCACGTGCCTTTTTTCGACTTGCGTATTTCAGATTCTTCTCGCAGTATCGTATCACCCGTCCCATCTTCATCCACTTCCTCTCCATTTTACATAATTTTCTCTACAACTTGCTTTTCTGTATATAGTACCTATCTACAATTCTTGCATTTCTTTATCTTTTGCTTCTTCGTTGAGTGTCGATTTGCAGACTGATTTCTTGGTGATCATATAGCAGTCCATACAACGATGTCCAACTAATTATTTATGATAAATTGTCACTTAAGAGTGCAAGTAATTTACTTCGTAGGTGCTCAAAAATTGTTTGAGCAGTTGCAAATTTAGGAACATGTGTTTGCTTAAATTCAAGGGGAGAAAGGAACCAAAATATAAATCTAATGAAAGTAAAAACATAATTTCACTGTGAAATAAAAACAGTATGAAGAAAATTTTAAGATTAGAATTAAAACATTCAAGATCGCAATAGAACGTTTGTTAAAAATAGCAACCGGTTTCGATCAAATAGCGACCATATGCATTGAAATAGATTTGTAGGGAAATCTAATAATAACAGTTAATGTAAGATACCTAAAATGTTAAAATAAGTCATATATATGATGGGTATAATCTTATATGTAATTTTAGTTTCACGACTATTAATGACACTGTTCATATTATTAACATTTGATGTGTTATTTTATACATTTTTTTGTTTCCTTGATACTTTTACGGCAATCTATCGATCGACATTGCTAACTTTTGGGTAATATACCACTCTACTCCTAAAATTACGTACGCTTCTGTCACCATTCATCGTGGCACTGCTGATCTCTGTGTGACATACAGTTTTATACTTACTTATCGTACCGGCCGCCGTGGTGGTTAATTCGCAACGTTCTTTAGCGATTTTCATGCACGTCAACTGCTTTTCTTGCCTGCACGCTTGCACAGTGTAGCGGAGAGTTCACGTTGCATTTTTGACATCTTTCTCCACCGGCCCTTGATGGTGCACGCCATGTCCATGGAAACCAAGGCCGTCATATAGCTCTGTCTGTGTTACGATTACGCTCTACGAGATTACTTCAAATGCCCTTAGTGGGCATTCTGTGTCCTGGCAGCCGATTTCAGTTGACTAATCTCGAGGATATTCTCCTGCATTTATTTAAATGTGATTTGACAAACTGCTCTGTATAAAGTATATTTTTATGTGTTTTATGTAATATTTTTTATTAATCTTTGTACAATTATTTTATCTGTACATTATTTGGGAAACACGTCAGGTTGGGAGAAGAGTTTGCAGGCATGAGACCGACCTAATGGTTCCGTGGTGCTCTCGCCAGTCCGCTTCGCGTCCCTCGTGACACCTTCCAGCCCTTCTTTTCGCTGGTCGAAGGGCACTTTGCGCGTCCCTCAGTAAGCAACGCCTTCGGAATAGCATCCTCTGTCAGCAGCACTCGCTGCTGGAACGCAAGCCACGTGATCTGAGAATGGGTAACCGTTTATCTGCCGCCCAGGCTCAGCCGTAACTCTACCACGAGATGCGGCTCTGGATGATTAAACTGTAATAAAGTGATACTGGAAAAAAATTATCACTTAGTCCTCTCATTAATCCCTCTGTCTAACTACGCACCACGCACGCATGCATTCACATTACCTCCTCCGTTCACCGGCACCACCTACCATCATGAGTATAATTTAATTTTGCTAATATTTTACTTATCTTTCTTTAAATGTTATAATTAGATTTCCCACCAAATGTGTTTCATAGATGGTCGCTATGTGACTGAAATCGGTTGTCATTTTTGATAAATACTCTATTACGATCAAGACTGATTAAATTGTAATTTTAAAATATTCAATTGCAATATCTGTTTTATTCTTCATAAAAGTTCTTTCAATAATAAAGTGAGACTTCCGAAAGTGTACATCTTTGCACGACTGTCAGTTCCAAATCTGTTGCTGTGTAATATTCAGTCCCCACTTATTCCACCTCATGCTTTGTTACAGGCCTCCATCCTACACGTCATGTTGCCTACAGCGTGGTTGAGACGTTGCTGTTCAAGCCCCTCCCGACTGTTCTATGACTGCCCCCCTGCTCTCATCCAGTGTACGAGGACGGTTCTTTTGACGACGCTCCGCGAATTTCAACTAACCCCAAGCTATCTCAAATCGCGTTTTAGTCAGCAGATTTCTCAGAACTTTTCATTCAGTCGAGTCTGCGTGTTGGAGAAAGGTATTTACGAATTGGTTTCAATATGCTTCTGTATTATCCTCTTGAAACATGATAAGCCACCAAAATCTTGGCTACAGGGCTGGGCAATAATTTGGAGGATCCTGCCCCAACACTGTAGAGCACTGCAATAACCCTTGATAATGAGGAGAGGTATCCAACATCCTCATACGACACCGCACCAAAACATGACTGTTCTACCACTGCAGGGTTCTTTGTGATTTTGTAATCAATGAAATAACATCACATAGCCTCTTAATGTCGGAAGTTACATTTCGTTTCCTTCTCCCGTTTTGCGCATCACCTGTAGTAATGCCGTGTATTATTTTATATGAATATTGAAAAAGTTATTAGGAAATTACAGTAAAGCAGTATTCTTCTTCATTAAAATGTATGTACACTGAAACCTGTCGGGGTTAAGAAATGTAAAAGAAAAATTGTTGGGAGAAGATGGTCTCCTAAAGTTCTGTGGAAAGAGAACTAAAGGGCTGCAGCAGATCTACTTCAACACCCTTCTGTTGTAAATTTACAAAAAATGAGCTATAGATACGTAGAAATCGCTGCAGCATGAGGTGTGAGAGCGTAATTTCCAATCGGACAGTATTTACTATTGCGTGCCGTGCCAGGTGCTGCCTGACAAAAATACAAGTACTGTTCGCCCCATCCGTCATGTGAATCAATAACACCGTAAAACAGTAGAAAAGGCCCTACAAATGCAAGGAAAACTGGTCACACTGTTACGCGTGCAAAGGAAACGCATCGATGCCACGGTAGCTAGCGCTGACGAATGAATGTTCCTCTGGCCGCGTGCCGTGTGTTCCTCGTGCGTTGCAGCTTGAGTGGCCGACGCAGCATACTGTATGCATGAGAATGGTCCGCTATTCCTGATCGGGAACAAGCAGAGATAGTGTTTGAGTACGGGCAAGCAGATAGAAACAGCGGATAGGCAGCACTACTATGCCAAAACAAGTACTCTCACAGACACCAACCACATCACACAACTTTTCAAGCTCTATTTTGGGCGTCTGTGTGATCATGGGTCCTTTCAGACAGAGGAACGTACAGGGAGGAGGCGGACTGTACGTACACCAGATTTGCAGGGCCGGGTTCTACAGGGTACTCAGAAGACCCGTAGTAAAAGATCCAGGCAAGTGGCCCGCCAATATGGTATTCGAGAAAGTACGATTTTTTTTTTCTTCATTGGGTTTCGATTCCCGTCGGAGGGGGCAGGCTGGCAGCAGCTTAGTACGCCGCTCTTCAGCCAACAGAAATCTAAAAAAAGTTACAGGAAGATAATAAGCAATAAAAACAGGAGATAAAAACGGTGACTTTTTGAATGGTAAAATGGCGGAAATTAGTGGGAGTTCAAATATAAAAACAAGGGGTTGGTGATGCTAATTAAGACACAAAATAAGCAGACAGGTACAGTAGTAGACAGACAATTAAAAAAAAAAAACTTGGCGACAGTCTGGTTTCTATTCGCAAGGGATAAAAAATCACACCTAGCGACAGTGTGGTTTCTGTTCGCAACACTTCAAAAAAGACGCAAAACACTGAACACTCACTTAAACACTGCATTAAAGAGTAGACACTGAGATGACACACCACAGCCTAAGGCAGATGAGGGGGGAGGGGGACCTGAACAGATGAGGGGAAAAAGGGGGGGAGGAGACTGTACGATTACGTGTACCCTGCATACAACCCCTACTATCCTTATCACTTGCAACGAGTGCAAGGATTATCAACAGCGGATTTCCCTGTACGGGTAGGATTTTGTCGAGGGTTTTTATATCAGACCATCACAATTATGAGATTTGTGTCTTTGGTCCTCTTTACCGACAGAGCAACCTTTACCATAACAGCATCATCAATGTACATAATCGTCTGTAGGCTTCAGAAACGGCACGTGGTCAGAAGAACTTTCATTCCTCAGCGCCATCAAATGGTTCAAATGGCTCTGAGCACTATGGGACTTGACATCTGAGGTCATCAGACCCATAGTAGAACTATTAAGCCGAACTAGCCTAAGGACATCACACACATCCATGCCCGAGGCAGGATTCGGACCCGCGACTGTAGCGGTCGCGCGGTTCCAGACTGTAGCGCCTAGAACCGCTCGGCCACCGCGCCGGCAGCACCATCAACTGTGGCAACATTGTACTGGACACATGTTCGTAGGATCTTTTTTCCTCCATTACAAATCAGGACTCCGTTCCTGCAGTTTGTCGGTTTTATTAATTTCACCCCGTACAAAACCCAGCGCCAGTACAGCGTGAGATTTGACCTCCACCGTGTGACGTAACATCAAGACAAGAAATAAACAAATGAAACTTCCTGGCAGATTAAAACTGTTTGACGGACCGAGACTCGAACTCGGGACCTTTGCCTTTCGCGGGCAAGTGCTCTACCATCTGAGCTTCCCAAGCACGACTCACGCCCCGTCCTCACAGCTTTACTTCTCCCAGTATCTCGTCTCCTACCTTCCAAACTTGCTGTGAGGACGGGGCGTGAGTCGAGCTTGGGTAGCTCAGATGGTAGAGCACTTGCCGCGAAAGGCAAAGGTTCCGAGTTCGAGTCTCGGTCCGGTACACAGTTTTAATCTGCCAGGAAGTTTCATATCAGCGCACACTCCACTGCAGAGTGAAAATCTCATTCTGAAGAAATAAACAACATTTAGAATTCTAAATCTGAGTGCACCTAAATCACTTTCTGACCTTTCACCTTATTAGACCACCATGGTGTGCTCTGGTCCATCGTCGCTTAAAAAATTTACAGGAAGAATCAACTGTAGCGGAGCAACGAAAACAACTTAAGTTCATGCCAACCTCGTTTTTTATTATTATTATTAACAGTCTGAATTACGCCCGTCCATCTTCAACAACTTTTATTTCAGATAACTTCTTCAATATTAATATTCGTAAAGACTTTCACTTTGATATATTTATTTTTTCGACAATTGGTATCCCCAACAAGGCGGTTGCACCGCATTAATTGTTTCTGAGCAGTTACCAACAAAATTTCTATATGTAACAATGTTCCGATTGTCAGCGAATGAATGTAGGACCCGCCCCAACAAGGCAGCTGCACCGCATATTGAAAAATTGTTTCTGAGCAGTTACTATCAAAATATCTATATGTAACAATGTTCCAATTGTCAGCGAATGAATGTAAGACCTGGATTCAAGTTCTCCGTGAATAAACGCGAGCATGAGTCGCAGTTTTCAAGGCGGCTGTGAAATGGAGAAGATCGCTCAGTACGCCTTTTTTTTTTTTTTTTTTTTTTTTTTGGACATCAGTCTACTGACTGGATTGAAGCGGCCCGCCACCATGAATTCCTTTCCTGTGCTAACCTCTTCATCTCAGAGTAGCACTTGCAACCTACGTCCTCAATTATTTGCTTGACGTATTCCAATCTCTGTCTTCCTCTACAGTTTTTGCCCTCTACAGCTCCCTCTAGTACCATGGAAGTCATTCCCTCATGTCTTAGCAGATGTCCTATCTTCCTGTCCCTTCTCCTAATCAGTGTTTTCCACATATTCCTTTTCTCTCCGATTCTGCGTAGAACCTCCTCATTCCTTACCTTATCAGTCCACCTAATTTTCAACATTCGTCTATAGCACCACATCTCAAATGTTTCGATTCTCTTCTGTTCCGGTTTTCCCACAGTCCATGTTTCACTACCATACAATGCTGTACTCCAGACGTACATCCTCAGAAATATCTTCCTCAAATTAAGGCCGGTATTTGATATTAGTAGACATCTCTTGGCCAGAAATGTCTTTTTTGCCATAGCGAGTCTGCTTTTGATGTCCTCCTTGCTCCGTCCGTCATTGGTTATTTTACTGCCTAGGTAGCAGCATTCCTTAACTTCATTGACTTCGTGACCATCAATCCTGATGTTAAGTTTCTCGCTGTTCTCATTTCTACTAATTCTCATTACCTTCGTCTTTCTCCGATTTACTCTCAAACCATACTGTGTACTCATTAGACTGTTCATTCCGTACAGCAGATCATTTAATTCTTCTTCACTTTCACTCAGGATAGCAATGTCATCAGCGAATCGTATCATTGATATCCTTTCACCTTGTATTTTAATTCCACTCCTGAACTTTTCTTTTATTTCCAGCATTGCTTCCTCGATGTACAAATTGAAGAGTAGGGGTGAAAGGCTACAGCCTTGTCTTACACCCTTCTTAATACGAGCACTTCGTTCTTGATCGTCCACTCTTATTATTCCCTCTTGGTTGTTGTACATATTGTATATGACCCGTCTCTCCCTATAGCTTATCCCTACTTTTTTCAGAATCTCGAAGAGCTTGCACCATTTTATATTGTCGAACGCGTTTTCCAGGTCAACAAATCTTATGAAAGTGTCTTGATTTTTCTTTAACCTTGCTTCCACAATTAGCCGTAACGTCAGAATTGCCTGTCTCGTCCCTTTACTTTTCCTAAAGCCAAACTGATCGTCACCTAGCGCATTCTCAATTTTCTTTTCCATTCTTCTGTATATTATTCTTGTAAGCAGCTTCGATGCGTGAGCTGTTAAGCTGATTGTGCGATAATTCTCGCACTTGTCAGCTCTTGCCGTCTTCGCAATTGTGTGGATGATGCTTTTCCGAAAGTCAGATGGTATGTCGCCAGACTCATATATTCTACACAACAACGTGAATAGTCGGTTTGTTGCCACTTGCCCCAATGATTTTAGAAATTCTGATGGAATGTTATCTATCCTTTCTGCCTTATTTGACCATAAGTCCTCCAAAGCTCTTTCAAATTCCGATTCTAATACTGGATCACCTATCTCTTCTAAATCGACTCCTGTTTCTTCTTCTATCACATCAGACAAATTTTCACCCTCATAGAGGCTTTCAATGTATTCTTTCCACCTATCTGCTCTCTCCTCTGCATTTAACAGTGGAATTCCCGTTGCACTCTTAATGTTACCACCGTTGCTTTTAATGTCACCAAAGGTTGTTTTGACTGTCCTGTATGCTGAGTCTGTCCTTCCGACAATCATATCTTTTTCGATGTCTTCACAATTTTTCTGCAGCCATTTCGTCTTAGCTTCCCTGCACTTCCTATTTATTTCATTCCTCAGCGACTTGTATTTCTGTATTCCTGATTTTCCCGGAACATGTTTGTACTTCCTCCTTTTATCAATCAACTGAAGTATTTCTTCTGTTACCCATGGTTTCTTCGCAGCTACCTTCTTTGTACCTATGTTTTCCTTCCCAACTTCTGTGATGGCCCTTTTTAGAGATGTTCATTCCTCTTCAACTGTACTGCCTACTGCGCTATTCCTTATTGCTGTATCTATAGCGTTATAGAGCTTCAAACGTATCTCGTCATTCCTTAGTACTTCCGTATCCCACTTCTTTGCGTATTGATTCTTCCTGACTAATGTCTTGAACTTCAGCCTACTCTTCATCACTACTATATTGTGATCTAAGTCTATATCTGCTCTTGGGTACGCCTTACAATCCAGTATCCGATTTCGGAATCTCTGTCTGACCATGATGTAATCTAATTGAAATCTTCCCATACCTCCCGGCCTTTTCCAAGTATACCTCCTCTTGTGATTCTTGAACAGGGTATTCGCTATTACTAACTGAAACTTGTTACAGAACTCAATTAGTCTTTCTCCTCTTTCATTCCTTGTCCCAAGCCCATATTCTCCTGCAATCTTTTCTTCTACTCCTTCCCCTACAACTGCATTCCAGTCGCCCATGACTATTAGATTTTCGTCCCCCTTTACATACTGCATTGCCCTTTCGATATCCTCATACACTTTCTCTATCTGTTCATCTTCAGCTTGCAACGTCGGCATGTATACCTCAACTATCGTTGTCGGTGTTAGTCTGCTGTCGATTCTGATTAGAACAACCCAGTCACTGAACTGTTCACAGTAACACACCCTCTGCCCTACCTTCCTATTCATAACGAATCCTACACCTGTTATACCATTTTCTGCTGCTGTTGATATTACGCTAAACTCATCTGACCAGAAATCCTTGTCTTCCTTCCACTTCACTTCACTGACCCCTACTATATCTAGATTGAGCCTTTGCATTTCCCTTTTCAGATTTTCTAGTTTCCCTACCACGTTCAAGCTTCTGACATTCCACGCCCCGACTCGTAGAATGTTATCCTTTCGTTTATTATTCAATCTTTTTCTCATGGTAACCTCCCCTCCCGGAGATCCGAATGGGGGACTATTCCGGAATCTTTTTCCAATGGAGAGATCATCATGACACTTCTTCAATTACAGGCCACATGTCCTGTGGATACACGTTACGTGGTTTCCATTGCCTTCTGCATCCTCATGTCGTTGATCATTGCTGATTCTTCCGCCTTTAGGGGCAATTTCCCACCCCTAGGACAAGAGAGTGCCCTGAACCTCTATCCGCTCCTCCGCCCTCTTTGACAAGGCCGTTGGCAGAATGAGGCTGACTTCTTATGCCGGAAGTCTTCGGCCGCCAATGCTGATTATTTATCAAAATTTAGGCAGTGGCGTGGATCGAACCCGGGACCGAAGACGTTTTGATTATGAATCAAAGACGCTACCCCTAGACCTACCGGACGTTTAAGTACCTGAGTGTTCCGCGTGTAGCCGTAGCCCATGAAGCGCTCGTCGTGCGGGGGCGCCGTGGCGGGCGCCACGTAGAAGGGCTCGTACAGGAACTCGAAGTTGGTGACGTTGTGGCTGACGTGCACCTCCTGGGGTTCCCCCACGCCGCCGCTCTCCTGCCACCTGTTGGAGAGAGCAGGCGAGGTCAGCACGCGGTCTGGGCTCCGCACTGCCGTGCTGGGAACATCAAGCAGCAACGAAAAACAAATAGCGCGTTGGTTGCTAATGCGGTGCCTTAAGTTCACAGGAATGCGGTTACAATTCAGGGTAAAAGACTACTGCAGACGGGGCGCTAAGACGCAGATGGAAGACGTGTACCACTACACACAAGACAGATCTGGGGGAATGGCCGCAAGTACGTGTCTGGAATGGAAAAGAAAATGTTGAGGATCTCTTGGATGACATTGTTTGGCTTTATGAAAGGTAAAGGTATCAGAGAGGCAGTTATAACGTTGCAATTGATAATGGAAGCAAGACTGGAGATAAAGCAAGACGACATCGCTAACATTTATCGACCCGAAGAAAGCGTTCGAAAATGTAGAATGGTGCAACATGTTCGAAAACTGAGAAAACTAGAAGTAAGGTATTGGGAACGGCAGGTAATACGCAAAATTTTAAACAACCAGATGGGAACAATGATAGAGGGCTGTAGATAATTTCATAGGCATTTCTCTACTATTTGGATGTCATGAACGCCTAAGCTCCTACATACTGTTTGGAATTAGAAGGGCGCAATGTCATTAGAGATGCTGTGTCGCGTGGAGGCTTGCTTGCACCATCTCTTGTTTGCAAGGTGCGCGGGAGATGATGCGCACTGTTAATCGTGAGAGGAGGAGACACAAAAATGGTTCAAATGGCTCTGAGCACTGTGGGACTTAACATCTGAGGTCATCAGTCCCCTAGAACTTAGAACTACTTAAACCTAACTAACCTAAGAACATCACACACAACCATGCCCGAAGCAGGATTCGAACCTGCGACCGTAGCGGTCGCGCGGCTCCAGACTGAAGCGCCTAGAACCGATCGGCCACACCTGCCGGCGGAGAAGACACAGTAGTTGGCAGTGGTGAGTCATGAGTTGTAGTACGGTGTAGGCCCAGTGATATGGTTGCAGTTGTATTCTGAGGAAGTGGAACATATTAATTATTTGAGACGAGGAAAGAGACTGAAGCTTTTTGGGAAGTATATTTCATTATGATTATTTTGATGAGTAATAGAAGAGGATTTAGTTTAAGATTAAATTTCACACATTATGCATCATTCCATTTATTTTTAGAGATGTCACCAGCAGAACAAAATTAAGTAAAATTGGTTATGAAGCAAATGATGAACATATAAAAACAATTGTTTCACAGGCACGAGAACAAGATCAAATATTTCTTACAGCGAGACAGTTTATACAGTGGAATTTACAAGTAAAGGTAAATGGGGTTGGACGCTTGTGAAGTTCAGGTAACATTTCTTTGAAGGAGTTGTTAGAATGTTGGTAGAATACGTTATTTTCAGCAAGGACTACTGAATCGAATTATGGCAAAGGTAGAATTTAAGAGCACGTGTCTGCCCCCGTTAGTTGAGAGGACAGCGCGGTGGAATGCCACGCCAAGGGGCCCGGGTTCGATTCGCGGATGGGGCAGGAGATTTTTCTCCGCTCAGGGACTGGGTTTTGTGTTGTCCTCATTATCATTTCATCACCATCTCCGACCCACAAGTTGCCCAATGTGGTGTCGAATGCCCTCGACGGCCGAACTTCCCCGAATGGAGGACTCCCAACCTTTTTTTCCATTTCTCATTTCTGAGCAGGTACATTTATATCGATTTGAAGCTGAATGATGACGTATTGGAGGAATTTACGTTCATTTATATTGATCTGAAGATGAATCAAGACTTATTGGAGGCTTTTAGTAGTGGATATGACATGATGTTGTGGATATTTTACTATAATACAGCTAAGTGGCCTTCTGTGATATATTTTCAAGCAATGTATTGATGGCATATAGTAAGATGTCAATATGGTTAGGGAACTTGTGATTTACTTACCATGCACACTTTGTAATTTTTCAGATTTAGTAATCTTTTTGACTGAAAAAGAGATTTTATATGCACAGAGAAAGGAGGAGGTTGTTGATAAGGTTGTGGAGACGATGCTACATTTGATTTGTCATGATGTTCCAAAAGATTTTCTGCCTGTAAATAACTGTTCATTCTGGATATGAGAGATTCCAACTGTGTTCATGTTTCTAATTTTACAGTTGTTTTTTTTTCTCAACAGCTCAACACCACTTTGTTTCACATGACTTCTGTTTATTCCATGATCCTTACCAGTAATCTTTGTACACCAATTCTTTATTGTTTCCTCTCTATCTGACATATATCTGGAGTACATTAAGCAGATACCTCTTAGATGAGATTTCTTACTCAGTACATACGTACATTAGATACCCTTGTGCCACAAATTTTACTTGTGTATGTTTGACGGACGGACGTTTGACTCCGTAATAACATATTTCTTTCAGCAGGAACAAATAGAATGCTGTTCACAACAAAATGAATTCTTTTTCTCTTTTTTTCGTGTACCGTCATTACCAGTAGTTATACGAGCTCGTAAAATTTTGCAAGAAGTGGCATTTCTTAGATACAATTATTATAGATGTGTTTCACAGTATGTAAGATAGTTTTAAGCAGAAAAAACATTAATTCATGATTTTATTAGGCAGATGCATTCTTTTGTAGCTGAGATTTGTCACATGGTTTTTCACTGATGTTGTCATTGTATTGCAATGCTTATTCACTGAAATTATTTTGTTTTACTGATAAGGGATGAACTTACTCACATTTTTATTGTGTACTGCGTACAGGATTATGTCAGTTGTTTAGCATTAGGATTTGCAAAATTCTGACTAAACACTGTT
Source organism: Schistocerca nitens (assembly GCF_023898315.1). Lineage (NCBI taxonomy): Eukaryota > Metazoa > Arthropoda > Insecta > Orthoptera > Acrididae > Schistocerca > Schistocerca nitens. Next base: position 312,051,303 of record NC_064621.1, on the reverse strand, counting down.
GACTGATTCTGTAACTTCTATGATTGTCCACATATGTAATACGTTAAAAAGTTTATCTCTATGTAATTCTTTGATTTCGTATATGATTAAGATTTATGCTTGGGCACCTGCACTGTGGTAGGACTAAGCAAAAAAATGTAAGATTTCACAACAGAGACAGCATAGTTCTTTGTAGTTGCACCGAAAAAATACTTTAGTGTCAAATATGGACTTTTACGCTCAGCAGCGTGGTTGTGAGATATCTTTGGTTTTGAGTTGTCAGAGTTTCCTCTAAGTCGACTCCTGGCCTACTCACACATGAACTAATCTGCTTGTGTTACTGTTGTCGATGTCAGTGGGATGAAAACAATTTATATCTTACACTGAGTCTTCGACAGCGATCACTTCAAAAAATGTGGTGCTGCAGTGTGTGCAGTCATGTTATTGTCGAAATGTATTGCACATATTTCACCGACGGCAGTACTCTTTACTCAAGACACTACAAAAGCTACTGCAGTGCAAATCTAACATTTGTGACGAAAATAATTTTTGAGAAGAAATTCACAGACTATGTGAAATGTGTTTTTCTTGCAGCAACTAATGTTATGAAAACAGACTAGCAAGAACATATATCAAGAAAAGCTAAAACACTAACTCTGGAATTTCTGTGTCATAAAGACTTCCGCATTTGTTAGCATGTATCTCATAGACACCTACTCTTACGAGTATGTTAGTACGCCTAAGCACAACGATTTATTCCTTTTATAATCACAATTGTTAATGCATTATTTGGACCTGTGTACTTTTTTATCGAGCTGTAGTACTTACGTTACAAAATTTTACCTCGTTAATGAATTTCGCAGATTAACATTTGTCAATTACAAACCTCACTCCGCAAAATTCTGACCTGTGAGACTGAGGGATTGTGACAGGAGGCTGAAAATTATTTCATGGCAATTTCTCTACTCTTTGGATTTCACGGCTGTGTAAGCGCCATTGTACTGTTTGAAATTATATGCGGGCAGTGTCATCAGAGATGCTATGTCACCTGGAGACTTGCTTGGACCATCTCTGCTTTGCAAGATATGCGAGAAATTATGCACTCTGTTAATCGTTGTTTGAGGAGACGCAGGAGTCGGTATTGGTGTGTCTGAGTAGTGGTACGGCACAGGGTGAGTGGTACGGTTGCAGTTACATTCTGAGGATGTGGAACACATTGATTTACTGATTAATTATCTGAGATGAGGAAAGAGAGTGAAGCATTTTGAGAAGAATATTTTATTATGATTATCTTAATGAGAAATATAAAACTATTTAATTCAAGGCAATTGATTTCAGAGTTTGTACTTTATTGTGGCATCTTGTAGTTACACATTCGTGGTACAGAGGCTTGAGTATAGGGATTATTGGTTCAGAGACTTGAGTATATGGAAAGATAAACAACCATGCATAATTTTCAATTTGAATTTGCGGGTAGGAAAATGTTCAATGTTTAATATCATTTTTACGGCTTGCTTTTTGAAAAGATCTCGTTTTATGTTAAATACTGTTTACTGTAATTTTTTGTTCATTAATGTTTGTAAAGCAAAAAGAAAGATAAATTTTCAATACAGAACTTTTCTAATCAGAAAAATAATTACATCTGATGTTATAATTTATCCCAACTCATTATCCACATCCAAAGCTCATGGCAAAATATTCACATTTGTGCTTTGCCTGTTTTTAAAAAAAAGAGAGCGCATTGCACCAGGCGCATCTCAGTTAGTTGTAGCTCAGCAAATGTGACGCGCTTTCAAGGCAAGAGCAGTGCAAGGCGTTTTCATTGTACAATAGGTAGCCAATATTAAATAATTAAAAAAAGGAAACATTGAGTTTTTCCAGGGCAGATCCATCACATCAGTTTAACAGTTTATTGATTCACTGTGTTGAATTCAGACAGTATTCTTGTCATTACGAAAGTTTAAACAGACAGCGAACCAGAGAGCACTTTCAAGTTACTTTCTCCCTGTCAGGTTTTGTAAAACACTCTCGCAATCGAATTCTTACGTTCGAAGTTCAGTGACACTTATGAAGTGTCCGAATTAGTAAAATATAATGGAAATGTAGTCTTCTGCCACTACTACTCAATCTGTAAATCGAAGAATCAATAACGGAAATAAAAGGTAAGTTCGAGAACGTCATTAAAATTCAAGTTGAAAGGTTATCAGTGATATAATTCGGTGATGGCGTTTATCCTCAGCGAAGGCGAAGAAGAATTACAAGATATGCTGACTGGAATGAACAGTTTGATGAGTTATAGATCATATATTGAGAGTAGACCGAAGAAAGACGAAAGGGGTAAGATTAGCAGAAATGAGAATAGCGAGACACTTAACATCAAAATTGGTGGTCACGAAGTAGATGAATTTAAGTTACAGCTTACCCACGTTTCTGTCTTCTGCCATGTTGGAGATATAGTCGGGTGAAATCGGATGAATATTTTTGAAACAGCCTGCGTGATTGCACCAGACAAAAAATTAATCACCCCACAGGAGACATCACATCAGTACTATGTAGCACCGCTTCTGTACTTGATAACGCCTCGGTTCAGTGAGGAAGAGAATGCGCAAGTTGCTTTGGGTACGCCATATTCAGCTGAGGACACTGATTGACGATTAGACCCCGTAGAGCAACGAAACTGCAGGGACGTTGATTGCTACTTTTTACCCGTTCTTCAGGTAGACCCAATCACTTTTTGTAGAACTAAGATCGCGTGATTTAGCTGGCAAGTCGAGATGCAATATGGTGCCTGAGTGCTCTGAACACTACTGTTGTCATCTTGCAACACACGAGTGCCCACAGCACACACATCGTGAGGATGTGGAAGGAAGTGGAACGGTTAGTCACGGAGAATGTTGAAATAAACATTCATGTACAAGGGAATCTGAATAAGTATGGTATGAAATCGGCCTCAACTACACTCGCCACACTTGGCAGGTTAAACGTCTTACTTCGCCATCGGTGCACTCGACGCCTTTTATTATTTGAAAAGAGAAAAATTTGCATTGAGTCAAACCACAATAATCGCCTCCCGGCCACTGTTGTCCTGTCTCTGTGGCGACTGGCCCGTTGGCAAGTGTCGTTGTGGCCAATGGCCTTTCCGTGGTACCTGACTTCAAAATTAGGGATGAGTGATGATGGTAAATAACTGATGATCCCTCGATTATATCATCAACGTATAGACATCGATGATCAATAATAATCGCCCATAAAACATCAATGTTTTTAGCATGAAAGGTAAACGTTCAATTTATAGAATGATGTAAAAAACAACACAGAATAAAATCTAATATCACATTTTTTAATCTACAAATACACCAATAATTAACATTATGTATCTGACAACATTTTATCTACAGACAGTAGAAATAACTATTTTGAGAGTAGTTACCCCTTCATGAAATCGACGGAAGGGATCGTTCGTGAGTTACAAAGTCCTACCAGCAGTCTAGGTTGCGCAGCGACTGTGCGTAGTGAGTTAAAAAGAATAGGTAACCATGATCTAGAAACTCCTCATAAGCTACATATTTCTGTACTCAGTGCTAAGCGACATTTGAAGTGGTGTAAAGAGTGACGCTGCTGGACAATGGATGACTGGAAATGGGTGATCGGGACTGATCTGTCACACTACATCCTGTGGCAATCCTATGGAAGGGACTGGGTTTGGCGAACGCCTGGGGAGCGCTACAGTCCATCATGTAGAGAGATAACAGTGAAAAAAGGTTCAAATGGCCCTGAGCACTATGGGACATAACATCTGAGGTCGTCAGTCCCCTAGAACTTAGAACTACTTAAACCTAACTAACCTAAGGACATCACACACATCCGTGCCCAATGCAGGATTCGAACATGCGACCGTAGCAGTCGCGCAGTTCCCGACTGAAGCGCCTAGAACCGCTCGGCCACAGCGGCCGGCCACCAACAGTGAAGTACAGTTAGTCTGTGGTCTTCTTATTGTGATTAAGGAAACTTTAACTGAAGTAAGATATGAACACATTTTACAGCAAGGTGGACTATGTACCATAGAGGAACAGTTCGAAGACGATGATCGTATCATTAAGGCAATGCACCCTGTCATAAAGCAGCATCTGCGATCGTTTCTGGACAATAACACTCTTGAAATGTGCCTGTCCGCACAGAGTCGCCACCTGAACCCAATGGAACGCTTTTTGGGTGGGTTACAACGTAAACTTCACTCCAGACCCCAGAGATCAACATCACCACCTTCTCTGGTTTCGCCACGACACATTCAGTCATCTCATTGAAAATGCCCCCAGCAGAGGTCAACCCGAGACATAAAAGCGAAGGTTGGACACAACCCATAGCAGCGTCCACTAACAGGTGTTCGGTTAGTTCGCTCAGATAGTATACTGTGACATCTATTGGCTGCTTCCGCGCCGAATTTTGTCTGGCCTTGTCGGAGTAACGTCACCTGGAGAAGTTGGTGGCGAACTGGTTGAAGACGAAGACCTTCTGGTGGAAGGGCCGGGCGAGGCCCTTCCGCGCGAGCCGCACCAGCTCCGACTTGTTGGGCGGGAAGCGCACGCGCTCGTCGAGCTCGTACGTGGGCACCACGAAGGCGCACAGCCGGCCGCCCTGGCAGTCGGGCGGCCGCGGCCGGCGCAGGAAGGCAGCCACGCCCTCCGCCAGCCCCGAGCTGGGCACGATGTCCACGTCCGTGAGGAAGACGTGCGACGCCTGGCAGTTGGCGCGCGCCACGTTGCGCATGTGGTTCTGCGGGTAGGGCGCGCGCGTCCGCCACCTGCGCAAACCAGCAGCGTACCAGCTTCAGCTGTTTTATACCACAGAACAAAATTAAGGGATCACTTTTTCGAACTTCCATAATTGTCTCCCACAGAGACGCAGCACGTTTGAAATCTACACTACTGGCCATTAAAATTGCTACACCAAGAAGAAATGCAGATGATAAACGGGTATTCATTGGACAAATATATTATACTAGACCTGACATGTGATTACATTTTCGCGCAATATGGGTGCATAGATCCTGAGTAATCAGTACCCAGAACAATCACCTCTGGCCGTAATAACGGCCTTGATACGTGAGTTCACCGCGATGTCGCCAAACACGGATGCGACCATCATGATGCTGTAAACAGAACGTGGATTCATCCGAAAAAATGACGTTTTGCCATTCGTGCACCCAGGTTCGTCGTTGAGTACACCATCGCAGGCGCTCCTGTCTGTGATGCAGCGTCAAGGGTAATAGCAGCGGTGGTCTCCGAGCTGATAGTCCATGCTGCTGCAAACGTCGTCGAACTGTTCGTGCAGGTGGTTGTTGTCCTGCAAACGTCCCCATCTGTTGACTCAGGGATCGAGACGTGGCTGCACGATCCGTTACAGCCATGCGCATAAGATGCCTGTCATCTCGACTGCTAGTGATACGAGGTCGTTGGGATCCAGCACGGCGTTCCGTATTACCCTCCTGAACCCAACGATTCCATATTCTGCTAACAGTCATTGGATCTCGACCAACGCGAGCAGTAATGTCGCGATACGCTAAACCGCAATCTCGATAGGCTACAACCCGACCTTTATCAGAGTCGGAAACGTTATGGTACGCATTTCTCCTCCTTACACGAGGCTTCACAACAACGTTTCACCAGGCAACGCCGGTCAACTGCTGTTTGTGTATGAGAAACCTTTCCTCATGTCAGCACGTTGTAGGTGTCGCCACAGGTGCCAACCTTGTGTGAATGCTCTGAAAAGCTAATCATTTGCATATCACAGCATCTTCTTTTTGTCGGTTAAATTTCTCGTCTGTAGCACGTCATCTTCGTGGTGTAGCAATTTTAATGGCCAGTAGTGTAGTTCAAAAGTGCCAGCAAGCCTCCCCCTGTAATTGTGCCAAAGCGCATCACCCGCGACCTCACCCTCGAGCTCGACGGCGCTTCAAACAGCAATGAGTTGACACATGCGAGAAGGAAGCTAATGTAACTCTAAGTTGGGCTAATAATGTCATATTGGCACCAAATCTCACGACAATTCTGCCAAGCGCCACACGATAGAATGGTTACCTCACAGTCCCGCTTAACCATATTTCATCCCTTATTTTGACGTCTCTCTGATGGAGGTCAGAACCGCGATGCCCAGCTTTGAAATCACGCGGTTTCCTTTTCGGTGGTGAAGGAAACTATTTCAGACTCACCATCTCTCAGAATTGACACGAAGAGGCCTCAGGGAGTGGCATAAAGGTCCTCAATGAAACCATCCCTTTCCCTAAGGCGTTCATTTCCACACGCTTCGCTGTCCATTAGTTGATAGTGCAACAGGAAGACGTTCTTGCTGATACCCTCGCACGTTAAAACCTTTCCCTAAGGAAATTTTGGTGCTGCATCCCCATTAAACGTGATCACACCCCTTTGGAGTGCAGCGGGGCGGAAATTTTTGCCCTCGTGTACATGTTGGAATCACTAGTGACCGTTCAAAACCATCTGACGGAATTTCAACGCGATCCGAAGCAACAACGGGTACTGTATGTTTTCTCACCCCTCCCGTTCGGCGCTCTACTGTGGCCTGAGCACAATGCCGTAATACATTGACACATGCGTCAATAGAACGACAAAATGTCCCTCTAAGCCCCCCCCCCTCCAGTTGGGCAATACCCTCGGTGTCACCCACACACCTTTCTTGAGCACGTTACAGATGTACATGTCAGACACTCCGACACTAACTGTGCCTCGCGGCTGTTCTAGCGCCTGGAGTTAGGTAAACCGCGTCTTAGGTATGTCGAAAGCGTTACCTAACCCTCAGGTGCTGTGGCTGAATTGCTGTAGTAATTTTTGACAGCTACATTTGTAACGTACCCAACGAAGATGCGCGAATGGCACCGAGGGGTTCCCGAACTGGAGGGGAGGAGTCTTAGAGGGATCCTTTGCCGTTTTATTCAAGCACATCTTAATGTTGCACTATACGGTGATCACGCCACAGGTGTGCGCAAAACGAGAGGGCTGAAAAAGCAAACAGTATCGTTTGTCTCTTCGTATCATGTTCAGATTTCTTCTAATGGTTTCGAACGGTCCCTATCGGTTACGTCCTGCACAGCAGCGCAAAAATTGAGGCCGCATCACACTCCAAAAGGGTGCGATACTTTCAATGGCGTTGTTGGCCTACCATGTCCTAAGAAACAGCTGAATCGTCCGAGGGGTCTCAACTGCGTCTAAGGAACAGTGAACCGTCGTCTTAGATCGCAAAATTTGTGGAAATAATCGCCCCACGGAAACGGGTAGTTTCGTTGACGCACTTTATGGTACATCTGAAACCTTTTCTGTCGATTCTGAGCGGCGGTGCGTCTGAAAAGTTATTCTCGGCCATCCAAGAGAAAACTGCGAGATTTCAACGCTGGGCATCGCTGTGCTGACCTCCATTGCAGAGAAAAGTTGTACGCACATTAAAAATGTCATACTTATGCGTCGCAATGGGACGCAATCATAGGGTTTCGAAAAAGTGACCCTTTAATCCTGTTGCTCAGTGTGCATTCCATTCTTCAGCAAAAAGTTTTAAAATTACTTAAGTGTCAAATAATTCTATTAAAAGTCTAAACATTAATCTACGTTTCAGAAATTTATAATTACATAGCCAGCCCAAAAATAAAAAGAATAAAAACCAACGGAGGAGAAAGCGAAAGGAGACTTCATGGGTTCGGAGGATATGTGATGTTACTTCAGTGATAACAACATCGAGTCAAACTCACAAAGAACTTGATAGTATGAGGTCACTCATCAGAATGACATTGCACCCCCATTGACCTGGATGCTAGCACTTATCTACATCTACATCCATACTCAGCAAGCCACCTGACGGTGTGTGGCGGAGGGTACCCTGAGTACCTCTATCGGTTCTCCCTTCTATTACAGTCTCGTATTGTTCGTGGAAAGAAGGATTGTCGGTATGCTTCTGTGTGCGCTCTAATCTCTCTGATTTTATCCTCATGGTCTCTTCGCGAGATATACGTAGGAGGTAGCAATATACTGCTTGACTCTTCGGTGAAGGTAAGTTCTCGAAACTTTAACAAAAGCCCGTACCGAGCTACTGAGCGTCTCTCCCGCAGAGTCTTCCGCTGGAGTTTATCTATCATCTCCGTAACGCTTTCGCGATTACTAAATGATCCTGTAACGAAGCGCGCTGCTCTCCGTTGGATCTTCTCTATCTCTTCTATCAACCCTATCTGGTACGGATCCCACACTGCTGAGCAGTATTCAAGCAGTGGGCGAACAAGCGTACTGTAACCTACTTCCTTTGTTTTCGGATTGCATTTCCTTAGGATTCTTCCAATGAATCTCAGTCTGGCATCTGCTTTACCGACGATCAACTTTATATGATCATTCCATTTTAAATCACTCCTAATGCGTACTCCCAGTTAATTTATGGAATTAACTGCTTCCAGTTGCTGACCTGCTATTTTGTAGCTAAGTGTTAAGGGATCTATCTTTCTATGTATTCGCAGCACATTACACTTGTCTACATTGAGATTCTGCTGGGAAAGTGATTGTAAAACCATTACACCCTTTTCTGAGACAGTATGGCCCACAACTGATTCAACTGGTTTTTGATATCCTACATACTGGAAATGGGTCATAATTGATGTTCGAGCTAGTCTCACATACACCTAATGAGCCACAACATTACGATCACTGACTTACTATCGATATGAAACCATCTAGGCAATAGCAGCATTACCTGGCGTGGAATGACGGCTGGTCAGTTGTACGGATGGTGCATGTAGTATCAGTGAGCATGCTGTCCGTGTGTAGGGTGGGGAAGGCGCGCGATCTATCTGAGTTTGACCAAGGGCATACGCTGATAGCCCAGAGGCTCAGCACGAGAATTTCGTAAATCGTTCGATTTGTCGGGTGTTCGAGTGGTGCTGTAATGAGTGTCTTCGAAACAGGTGAAATCAGGCCCAGATGTCGTGCGGATGGGCGTCACTCATCGTTACAGATGTGGGACGTCGTAGGCTGGGCAGGTTGGTAAAACAGTCAGGTGGCAAACTGTGGCGGAACTAATATCAGACTTTAATGCGAGGAAGAGCACAAGTGTGCCCGAACACACAGTGCACTAAACAGTACTAACGACGGGCCTCCACAGCCGACGACTCATGCATGTGTAAATGTTAACACCACGATATCGGCAACTACGACTGAAATGGCTGTGTGACCATCGACACTGGACGTTGGCGCAGTGGCAGAGCGTGGCATGGTCTCACGAATAGCAGGACCTTCTGCATCAAGCCGACGGGAGGGCGCGAATCCGTAACCTTCCAGGGGAACAGCTCCTTGACGCCTGTACTACGGGACTGGGGGCGGCTTCTTTGTGCTCTTTGGAACATACACGTGGGCCTCCGTGAGTCCAATGGAGCTCGTGTAAAGCACCATGACTGCCAAGGAGTATCGTATACTGGGTGCAGACCACGTACGCCCCTTCGTGAAGATCATGTTTTCCGACGACAGTGGCATTTTTCACTAAGATAGCGCCATGTTACAAAGCCAAGAATATGATGGAGTGGTTCGAGGAACACAGTGGCGACTCCCAGTTGATTTGCTGGCCACCTCAACTCACCACATCTGAACCTCATCGAGCACATCTGGGATATGATTCAACGTGCACTCAGAGCTCATCGCGCTGCTCCCCGGAGTTTACAGGAATTAGGTGATTGTGTGTGCAGATGTGGGGCCAATTTTCTTCAGCGATCTACCAAGGTCTCATTGTTTCCATGCCACGGCGCGTCGTTGCTTTTATCCGCTTCAATGGTGGACTTACCGGCTATTAGGTAGGTGAACATAATGTTGTGACTGATCAGTGTACATACGTTCTATCAGTGGACAGATCTGGAGCTCTTTCTGCTCTGTCGGGCAAAAGGAGGTCCGACACGAGTAATAACACAATTACGATTTATTCTGTTTTTACCGTAATTACCATTGTTTCTTGGAAATTTCGTTCACAATAGCCTTAGATATACGATCACCAAAATGTACGATAGCAAAACACAGAGGTATGCGACGACCCTCAGATGCAAAGGTACTATAATGTTGTTGTTGTTCCTTAATGAACAGTTCACCATGGCGTCGTTGTGCCTCTCTCCCAGTGCATTCAGTGAACACGAGAAGCATAGCGGCTAAACTACACTGTTGTGTATCACTGCTAACGTACAACTGACACTGACGGAAAAGAAAGCTCTAGACAGATCCGAGCAGTAATGAATGCAAGCTTTAGAGTGAAGAGTAAAGTGGGCATTCTGTTGTGAACAGAAAGTACGATGAGTGAATGGAGCAAGTTCGTTTACAAACAAGACACACTGCAAATACCGCCGACATTTACACGCTTGCGCAGATATTTACAGTGAAATACGAGTACAGGCACAAAGATAACTGAGTATCCTTGTTCTTGTTGTTGTGGTGGTGGTGGTTGTGGTGCTGGTGGTGGTGGTCTTCAGTCCGAAGACTGGTTTCATGCAGTTCTCCATGCTGCTCTACCCTGTGCAAGCCCCTTCATCTCAGAATAACTACTGCAACCTACGTCCTTCTGAATCTGCTTACTGTATTCATCTCTTGGTCTCCCTCCATGATTTTTACCCCCCCCCCCCCCCACGCATCCCTGCAGAGCTAAATGTGTGATCCCTTGATATCTCAGAATGTGTCCTATCGGTCTACCCCTTATTTTAGGCAGGTTGTGCCACAAATTTCTTTTCTGCTCAATTCTATTCAGTACCTCCTCATTAGTTATATGATCTACCCATCTAATCTTCAGCATTATTCTCTAGCGCCACATTTCAAAAGCATCTATTTTCTTCTTTTCTAAACTGTTTATCATCCGTGTTTCACTCCAGAATTGACTAAACTCCGTACAAATATTTTCGGAAAAGACTTCCTGACAAATCTGTATTCGATGGTAACAAGTTTCTCTTCCTCAGAAACGCTTTTCCTGCCATTGCTAGTTGACATTTTATATTATCTCTACTTGCCGTTAGTTATTTTGCTGCTCAAATAGCAAAACTCATCTAGTACTTTAAGTGTCTCGTTCTTTGATCTAATTTCTTCAGCATCACCTGATTCAGTTTGACTACATGCTTTTGTTGATGTTCATCTTATACCCTCCTTTCAAGACACTGTCCGTTCCTTTCAACTACCCTTCCCAGTTCTTTGCTGTCTGACAGAATAACAATGTCTTTGGCAAACCTGAAAGTTTTTATTTCTTCTCCCTGGACTTTAACTCCCACTCCATTTTTTTTGTTTCCTTTACTGCTTGCTCAGTTTACACATTTAAGAACATCCAAGATAAGCTAAAACACCGCCTCACTCCCCTCTTAACCACTGCTTCCATTTCAAGCCCTCGAATCTTATAACTGCCATCTGGTTTCTATACAAGCTGTAAATAGCCTTTCGCTCCCTGTCTTTTACCCCTGCTACCTTCAGAATTTCAATGGGAGTGTTCAAGTCAGCATTGTCAAAAGTTTTCTCTAAGTCTACAAATGCTAGAAACATAGATTTGCCTTTTCTTCCTTCTAAGAGATGTCGTAAGGTCAATATTGCCTCACGTGTTTCTAAATTTCTCCGGAATCCAAGCTGATCTTCTCTAAGGTACGCCCCTAACAGTTCTTCCATTCTTCTGCAAAGAATTCATATTAGTATTTTGCAACCATGACTTATTAAACTGACAACTCGGTAATATTCATACCTGTCAGGACCTGCTTTCCTTGGAATTGAAATTATTATATTCTTCACGAATTCTGAGGGTATCTCCCTTGTCTAATACATCGTGCACAGCAGATGGAAGAGTTTTGTCATGGCTGATATTCCCAAGACTATTAGTAGTTGTGACAGAATGTTATCTACTCCTGGGACCTTTTTTCGACTTATGTCTTTTAGTGCTCTGTTAAATTCTTGTGTCCTCGTAGTCTTTCGCGACGGCATACATGAATAAAACGTTCTCGGTTTTCCAGCCACGTCAATTCGAATAAAATCCTCGAACTTTCGATGGACATTTCCGCCATCGTCGTCAGGAGTTCACTGACTGCCGGGGCTCGCGTGTATCTTCACGGAGCTTGTCCTCTGATGTGTGATGGAGTTCGCAGCAGTTATTGCTTTGCATCCCATGCATGCTTATGTAATGCGTCCTCACTTGTTGATTGTCTTCATGGGTGTTTCCCAGCACAGTTCTGCATTGCTAGCTAGGCAACTAGCAGGTGTGGTCATCTGGTGGTCACGCTGCGCGGCAGTTTGCGGCCCAGCGTCCGGATTTGGTTGTTGTCTGTCCGGCCAGCACGTTCGTAAAAGGTGCGGGCGGTCGTCTTGAAGAGGTCACGGAGTAGCGATACTTCCGCGATGTCGTGAAGATGTGCGCTTGGGAAGTCGTAAGGCAGGTGTTAGGCCAGCCGAAGTATGCGATTCTGCAGTGTCTCCAGCTTCTTCAGTTTGGTTTCGGCGGTGTTCCCCCAGACGACGGCGGCGTATTGTAGTACAGGGCGGAGTAGCGCCTTGCACAGAGTGATGCGCAGCCGTGGTGGTAGTTGGTAACTGGGATTCAGCACCGGGTAAAGTTTGCGGAGCCTGTTCCGCACTTTGTTCTTCATTTCGTGGATGTGTGGACGCCACGTGAGTCGGCGGTCGATGGTGACGGCGAGGTAATGCGCCGCTGGACGCCACGGGACAGGGCTGCCACCGACGGTGAGCGGTTGCAGGCCCGCAGGAACGAGTCGTCTGGTGACGAGCAGGAACTGCGTCTTTGTCCCGTTGAATTGTAGACGACACTTGACGGCCCAGGCCGCCAGGATGTCAACGGTGAGCTGCAGTCGGCGGCGCATGACGGCGGCATTGAGGCTCCTCGTATACAGAGCCGTGTCATCCGCGTACAGGGCGAGCCGCACACGGTCGGTCTTCGGCGCATCAGAAGTGTACAGCGAGTACAGGAGTGGCCCCAAGACCGAGCCCTACGGCACTCCGGCGTTGATGCGTCGGACGGTGGACAATCCGTGCGCGGCTCGCACATGGAAGGTCCGATCTTCAAGATAGGAACGGATGAGACGGACGTGTGACGCCGGTACCCCAAGTTCTAAAAGTTTGAATAAGAGGCCACGGTGCCACACACTGTCTAAAGCACGCGACACGTCCAGGAACACCGCGCCGAAGAACTCGCGCTGCTCAAGGGCGACGAACGCATCTTCCACTAGCCGAAGGAGTTGGTAAACTGCTTATTGGCCCCTGCGAAATCTTCAGGTGGAGGCCTTCCTCGTCAACGTGGCGCTGCAGTCGCCTGATGTACATCCTTTAAAAGACCTTGGAGACGGCCGGCAGTAAACTACAGGCCTGTAGTTCGCGGCTTGGTGCAGATCTTTCCCCATCTTCGAAAGCGCCACGATCTCTGCATGCTTCCAGGACTGAGGAAAACTGCAGGACCGGAGGATTTCATTAAAGATGTTGGCGAGATGAGTAACAGCCATTGGCGGTAACTTCTTGAGAAGGGCGTTGGGAACTTCGTCTGGGCCCGCAGGACTGCCGGGGCTGCTACGGTTTCTCGCTTATATAGACATGATGACATCATCAGCAGCCAATCAGATCAATCCAATGTGGCGCGCGCGCTTAAGTCGACCCGGGCAACTAGCGGAGCTGTTGCCGTGGCAGCACTGGTGACGTCAGGTGGCGCCAGGGGCAGGCGCCACGTTTGAAACTGCCGCTCCCGCGTCGTGCATCTGTCTCTGCTTTCTTTCGATGTCCAACGCCCGTCCCCTGCCCTGCTAAGTGTGTATCCCTGGTCTCTGTTGAAATTGTTGTTGTTTAAACGAATCTAGGCCGCTTCCTTTGTAACGGAGTCCCAATATATAGACGCATGAGCCAACACTTTTGTATTTTCGAACTGTATTTTATGTCCTTTTTCTAGGGAATGCTCCGCTATGGCCGACTTGTCAAGCTCTCTTTGTTTTATATGGCGCTTGTGCTCAGTACAACGCTCCAGGCTAACCATTAGGTCGTTTGGCCTATCTTCATTCTCTTGAGTGTCTCAACAAATTTCTGCGGGTTGACAACATGGTGTTCGCAATGTCCCAGTTTTGGTGCTAATAATCCTGCCAGATGTTTAGCAAGTCTTCAGGTGGGCGAACGGATTGCACTAACAATGGGCCTCAGAGGAAAACCTTCCTTGTGTATCTTTGGTATTTCATAATGCCTGGGAAATCTGGCGGCACGAGGCGTTAATTTCTTCACCACTTCATCTGGTAAGGCAGAATCCTTCAATAAGTTCCCTGTGTTTCTGACAATGGCCTGTGTGGGACCACGACTAAGCTTGCGGTACGTGGGGTCTTCTAATAAATGCATCATCTTCAGGTGGTAGTCTGCAGGGTTCAGAACCACGGTCGCATTCCCTTTGTCGGCTGGCAAGACAACCAAGTCTTCATTCTCACGTAATAACCGTAAGCAACGTCGTTCCTCCTGTCTTATATTAGATTTTGGTGGCTTAGCTTTCGCCAGAATATGGCTGGTAGTTAGCCTGACGTCCTCAGCTGCATCGTGCGGAAGATTCCTTATGCACTGCTCTATTCCACTAATTATATCTAATATTGGCAGACGTCGTGGAGCTGGAGGAAAGTTGAGGCCTTTACTCAGCGCTGATATAGAGCCATCGTCCAGTCCTTTGTTGGAAAGATTAACAACCGTTCTAAGGGCCTTATCGTATTTCACAACAGTTCTTCCGTGGTCCAGCCGGTCGAACTTGGAACATTGCTTCGACGTTGCCTTGGATAAACTTGCATGTTGTTGCGCTGCCATGGCTACACCAGCAATTCCGAATCAAATGATGACAATGTTGATGACAAAGACAGATGACATTTAAGTAGGTTCCTAGCATTATAATCAAGCTCGTACCTTGTCTGTCGTATCCGCTATCTCACTACGGCGCGACTGGTCCTCTTCAAAATTCTGTCCACTGCAGCAGTTCGAATGCGGTGCTTGACTACTGCAAAGCGAGGAATTACCTCCTTGTCCCGGCAGCGTTGTAAAAATGCCAAAGAACTCAGCAGATGTGATCTCTTTTTCCGCAGTTTTTCTAACATCTCATACTGCGTATTGTGTCCTCACCGTAGAGGAAAGCTACGTGTCCTCTGAGTCTTTCGCGACGGCATACATGAATAAAACGTCAATTCGAATAAAATCCTCGAGCTTTCGATGGACATCTCCGCCATCGTCGTTAGGAGTTCACTGACTGCCGGGGCTGCTACGGTTTCTCGCTTATACAGGCATGATGACATGATCAGCAGCCAATCAGATAGACGCAATGTGGCGCGCGCGCGTAAGTCGACCCGGGCAGCTAGCGGAGCTGTTGCCCGTGGCAGCACCGGTGACGTCAGGTGGCGGCAGGGGGAGGCGGCACGTTTGAAACTGCCGCTCCCGCGTCGCGCATCTGTCTCTGCTTTCTTTCGATGTCCGAAGCCCATCCCGATGCCCGTCTGTTAAATTCTTCTCACAGCATCATGACACCCATCTCATCTTGATCTACATCCTCACTGTTTCTATAATTTTACCTGCAAATTCATCTCCTTTATGCTGATAGTCTATATACTCCTGCCACCTTCTAGCTTTCCCTTCTTTGCTTACGACTGGTTTTCCATCTGAGCTCTTCATATTCATACAGCTGCTTCTAACTTCTCCGTTTTAATTTTCCTATAGGCGGTATTTGCCTTTCCTCTAGTGAAATATGGTTCTGAATCCTTATATTTGTTTTTTTTTTTTCAAAACTCAAAAATCTAATAGTATGAAAGAATTGTGTTTAGCATATTGGATTTACCCACCGAATTCCTCATTTTATGAAACAAATTTTCAGTCCCCTGTGATTATTTTGCGATTCGGATTGAAATTTCATGGGTACTTCCCCTTCAAAAAAAAAAAAAAAAAAAAACTCGTGACGGAAACACAATCGAACTCTTCTGTTTTCGCCCCACAAGGGGTATTACCTCCAGGTTGGAAACCGCTGCGGTAGAGGCTGTAATAATGTCACCTCACCTGATGGTGTCGGCGGTGCGCATGCGCACGAGGTCGCCGAGCATGGCGCCCGGCGTGTGGCAGTCGTTGCCGAGCAGCGCGGCGCGGCGGGGCTCGTCGGCGGACGGCGGCCGCTCCCGGGGGAAGACCAGGTGGAAGGAGACGCGCTCGCGCACCGCCGCGTAGCAGCGGCGCAGGAAGCGCACGTAGCGCAGCACCAGCGGCAGCTCCTCGCCCGCCGCGAACAGCGACACCGACATCGGGCCCGTCCACTGGTGCGCCACCTCGACACGGGCACGCACCATACAGTGTCTACAACTGCCCTCTGCATCCCTACACGAGAAGTAGTCATACACAGCTGTCTTCACAGATCACTCGACAGAAAACATGCATTGCGCTTACGAGCCAAGACATTACGACCTCTTGCTTAATAGGGCGTTAGCCCGTCTTTGGAATGGAACACTGTACCGATTCTGTGCGGCAATAGCACAGCAGTTCTGTGTGGGAATGAATTTGAAAAGTCGTTGGTTTCCGGAGGTGCATATCACTAGCTGTCTACACGCAGGTCACACATTTTCCATAAATTACGGGCCGCTGGTTTATGGACACAACTTTGAATCCTATAGCGTACGAGATGGAGCTACCGGGTTCACATCGGACAAATGTGTTGCCAACAGAGCAAAGTAAGTTCGCTACCATACACTTCAAACCACTGTAATATATTTTTGGCGATGAGACACGGACAATCATGCTGATGGACGATGAGTCGCTTTCGGGGAAGACACCAAGCACGAATGGACACAGGTGTTCTGCAATATTGTTCACGTAGTCCACAGCTGTTATGGTGTCTTCGATTACTACCAAAGACTCCACGGAAGCCAAGATTAATGTCACCCATAGCATAATACTTACTGCCCACACCAGCTTATGTCAGTGACGTTGGCTTGGATTTTGGCGAATCCAGAAGCAACCGTCGACCTGGTGAAACAAGAAACGTGAGTGGTCCGACCTGACGGCGTATTTTTTCCGACGTTCCAGCCTCCATAATTCTATGCTCACTGCAGTTCCAATCGACGCTGTTGTTGGATCAAGAAGGGAACTCGTAAATGTTGTCTGCTGTGGAGCTCCATGTACGAGAATTTGCGCTGAACAGTTTGCTGCAAAACGCTTTCGCGTGCCCCATCAATGTTTTTTGTCGTCAGTTATGTCACAAGCCACGGCCTATCATGCTTTACAGAATGGACAAGCTTCCGACCTCCTGGTTCTGTGACGGAGCGTGTACATCCGACATCTTATCGCCTACTCCTGGTTTCACTGTCGTTCAACCATTTTCCGTCCATGCATAAGACAGCAGCACGCAAACAGCCAACCAGCTTCACTGGTTCCGAAACGCTCGTTTCAAGCTCTCGTGGAGTTGAGGTGGCAAGTAACACTCTCTGGGCCGGAGGTTGTGCTTGGAAATTGTTATTATTCATGAGTTAGTGATCCTTCGCTACTGAAAGCCTACACAGCATTCGAAAGTGAACTCCTGCACGCGTGCTAGTTCTGCTTAGGCAGTTTATTGTTTTTCACAACAATCTTCCCTTAGTCAGAGTCTGTCTAAGTCGATTTCACGATTTTTGGCCCCTATCGCCGATGGAATGATGTTCCATTCGTCACTCATCCGCCTGTAAATTTTCCTTACTGCGTGACGTGCCTGCAGTGTCACCAGGCGGCATTCAGCCTCGTGGTTGGCAGAGATCATAATGTTTTATTAGATCTCTCTGTGGTACCAGTCTTCAAACAAACGTACACCGAATTGAACGCTAAACTCTATATACTGGCCCTCTCTCCTATGAGTCGTCAGATGCATTTTCTCTGATGTTTCGATAGGTATTTGCGATTTAGTTTTTGCGATGTGCAGCTTGAGCCAGACCGAACAAATACTGCTCATCACGTCAGTAGTGGGTCACTGGCCACACGACACCAGCATCAGCACTATCTTATCACCCAGATCATTCCAGGAATACTACAACGCTCAGGCATGTATGCTTGTTATATTTCACTGAAATTGGCATTTCCTTATCACTCCAGGAATGCTACCATGCTCATCCAGTTGTGCTTATCAGATTTTGCTGACATCAGAATCATCGCATCCAGCCACATGACAAGGTCATGCTGGGGAAAGGAGGGCCGCTCCCACACCTCACATCCCCCCATGCTCGGCACGCTATGGCATACAGTTTGCCTCCATCTTGTCAGCATGAAGCGCTCTCATCCCTAAGTGCCCCCACTCGGCAGCCAATGGCGTACAGTTTGTATGTGTGTTGTCATATGCTGTCCAGCATGAAGCGCAGCACTGCTATAACTGCTGCGTTCATGCTTCTCATGGGAGGGACAGTCAGCTATAGTCCACACGTACATGTAATGCACATGCTAAAGTTGATGTGCCCGTGTGCTCATCTATATGTACTGCTACATGCATCATGTGCCTGCATGTGCACCTGCATGTACTGCAGAGTACGTAATCCAAGACACCTGCTGAGTATCCAGAACCCCATCCAAATGCACATCCCCGCACCCATGCTCAGTAGGGAATCTGTGACGTCACGATATTATAACTAATATGAATTAAAAAATTAATTATTGAGAACACAATATAATTATTTTTCGAAACATCTGTCAATGTCACATGCATAATGCCGTCTGTACATCACGTGTTCTATTGACGAGATGGCTGTGTTGAATAAAGAAGAATTTGAGGAGTCTATTTGTTGTAAAAATTTATCAGAGTAATGTACTGAGAGTCTGCTGCATCAAGAGCAGAGGGCCATATAACCGTAGCAGGAGGGAATATTGTCCAACAAATAGCAGGTATGTGTCAGAATGGCAGAAAGATAAATTACGTGATTGGTTTCTCCAACACACGTTCCTGCTTATATCGGAATTGCTTCTGCTTCTTGCGTGGTCGGAGACGGATGGGCATTTTAAGAAAACAATTCCAAAATAAGCAGCACAGAGTGTGTGTAAATCCAGCCATTTAATGTGTCTTCTTGCCATTCTTCTGCATAGCCATTATTTGTTGAACAGCCATATGGTCTTCTGTTATCAAGTTTCTCCACTCTTGATGCAGAAAGCTATGAATACATTTCCCTGATAGAGGTTTACAACAAATACAAAAAAAAAATGGTTCAAATGTCTCTGAGCACTATGGGACTTAACATCTGAAGTCATTAGTCCCCTGGAACTTAGAACTACTTAAACCTTACTAACCTAAGGACATCGCACACCTCCATCCCCGAAGCAGGATTCGAACCTGCGACCGTAGCAGTCGCGTGGTTCCGTACTGGAGCGCCTAGAACCGCTCGGCCACCGCGGCAGGCACAAAAAATACACTTGCCAATTCTTCTTTGCTCAGTGCAAGCGTTCATTAATAAAAGATACGACTGCAGACGGCGATATGCGTGTGACACCGTCGGATCGTTCGAAAAATAATTAATTTGTTCACACATATTGGTTATAATATCATGTCACCTCAGATTCTCTATGGAGCGTGGGCAAGAGGGAGTTCGGGCGCTTCGTGTTCCGGATACTCAGCGGGCGCGTTGGATTATGTATCCCGTAGTGCATGTAGACGGTAGAGAGACGCATCGTACTACGAGTACAAGTACGTGGTAGTGTTCCAGGCGAGCTCATGGGCGCGTTGGATTTCGAGTACACAATAGTACATGCGTTGAACGCACAAGTGAACTGCAGCTGATTCTCGCTCCCACGAAAAGGGAGAACGAAGCGTGCTGCACATCAACCATCTGGTCACCATATGACAACGTGCATGAAAATTCCATGCCTTTACCTGCCGAGCGAGGTGGGGTGGGGCGGCATGGATGTTGGCGTTGGGGGCGGTAGGCAGGGGACGGGAGTCGTGGGGGTGGGCTCTGCCCTCCCTATCCATGGCCTTGGCACGAGGCCTAATGCGCCCGATGCTGACGTCAGTGAAGTATAATAAACTCAACTGCATGAGCATGGTAGCATTCCCAGAAGGATAAAGAATTGATGATACTACGTCAGCGAAGTCTTACAAGTACACTCGTCTGAGCATCTTAGGATACCCGGAATGAGCTCGGTGATACGATAGTGCTGATACTGACGTCATCAAAAGTGATTCATCGCACATTGCTTAGTCTGGCTCGTGTCCCCAGTGACCCACTCACTAACTAAATACAGTATCAAAGGCGGTAGAGGCGGTACAGTGCAGGCACCATATTTTAAGTCGAAGTGTGTTTTTTGGTGGTTTTGTATTTTGATATTAAATTATTAAATAAAAAAGTATTTTTAGGAAAAATGCAACCAAGAGAATGAAGCTGTGGACTTTAATTTTTTTATTGCTTCCGTTGTTGTTACAATATACTAGATGGAAGACCCCAACAAATCCTAACTTCTCGACTTGAACCACAGGAGGAGGACTAATATTTTCTTTGATCTCCATTTTTTATAACAACATCTTCTTAAAACGTCTACATGTAAATTTAACTAATTACTGAGTCATTTGATGGGAAAAAGCTTCATTTAATTCCTATGTGTAATTTCATCTAACGAACTGTCACCTGTCTAGTTTGAAGCAGAAATTTTTGAGGAAACCGTATTTCTTTTGGGCTTTTCAGTGGTGTGGTTCGTGTAACTGTCGCTAGATTTTTTTGTAAGGAAGCTAATGGAAACTGAACATATAAGTTCTCCATATAGGCAAGAGCAGCAGAATCTGGAGTCACGCTCTCTTTCTTGGCGATGCGCGAAGTACGGTTTAGTGGATTTCATCGAAAACGTATATTACCGGAGCCGAATTAATTGTATACGCTGATACACTATAAAGTCAGACTAAATATGGGTCAACGGCCTCTATTTGACGCGCAGGACAAGGACATTCTCGAAGAGAACGATTTATTGACAAATACTCACCACGGATTCAGGAACTATTATTCTTGTGAAGACAAGTAGCTCTTTACTCACATGAAGTAACGACTGCTATCGACAGAGTATCTCAAATTGATTCCTATTTCCAGATGTCCAGAAGGCTTTCATAAGCGACTTCCAAACAAATTGCAGTCTACTTACTATCGTCCACAGTTTTTCGGCTGGAATCGCGATTTCCCGTCAGAAATTTCATAGTGCGTAGTAACTGATGGGAAGTCATTGAGTCAAACGGAAGTGATATCTGGCGATGTTGTGGGCACTCTGCTGTTCCTGGTCTACATAAACGGCTTGGGAGACAATCTGAGCAGTCCTCTTAGATTACTTGCAAGTGTTGCTCTCATTCACTGTCTCGTAAAGTCGTCAGATGATCAAAACCAATTGCAAAATGACTTAGAAAAGACAACTGTATGGCGCAAAAATTGGTTATTGACTCTCAACAATGCAAAGTGTGAAGTCATCCATATGAAACCAAAAAGAATCACCTAAATTTCGGTTACACGATATATCAGTTAGGGAATTTCACTAAATACTTAGGAATGACAGTTGCGAATTTCTTAGATTTAAATGATCACATAGATAGCTTTGTGGAGAAACCTAACCGTAGATTGTAATTTATCGACAGAATTTTTGGAAGATGCAACATGTCTACTAAAGAGACTTCCTTCGCTATGCTTGTCGTCCTCTTGTGGAGTACTGCTGAGCGGTGAGATTTCCACATTAGATAGGACTCACGGAGGATATCGAAAAATTTCAAAGAAGGGCTGCTTGTTGTGTATTACCACGAAGTAGGTGAGAGAGAGCCACGGATATGATACGTCGATTGGGGTGGCAGTCATTAAAACAAAGGAGTTTTTCTTTGCGGTAGGCTCTTTGGAGGGAATTTTAATCATCAGCTTTCTCCTCCGAAAGTGAAAATATTTTGTTGGTGCTCACCCACAAAGGGAAAAATGATGATTATAATAAAACAGGAGGAATGAGAGTTCGCATGGAAAGATTTAGGTGTTCGTTTTCCCAGCACACTGTTCGAAAGTGGAATGGTAGAGAAATAGCTTTATGATGGTTCGTTGAACCCTCTGTCAGGCACTTAATTGTGAATTGCAGAGTAGTCATGTAGATGTATATGTTAATACTTCACAACCAAAGTCAACAATTAGGAGTCATGCAGCTGTCTAACTACTTTTAGGAAAGATTCCGAAATTCGATCATTGGAATGAAACATGTTCACTGCAGATAGCTCGTACACCGACACCAACTGGCCCCTAACAACTCCCGTCGGTAATTTCTAAACAACAAATCAGCAATATAGTTCAAAGTTAATAAGAAAGGGTCACAACAAAATATCAGTCTCAGATTTCCAAAGAAACAAATGAATTTTAAACCCTAGACAAGTGCGTAATTTTTTTTCAACACCGCCTCCGACTAGCTAGTGGCTCCATGCCCTGCTCTGAGGACTCTTCGTACAGAACTAAGTCCACGCTCACTAGGCCGCAAGAGTCGCCGTGAAAATCAATAAGTTGCCTAAGCAGAACTAGCACGCGCGCAGGAACACACTTTCGCATGCTGCGTAGGTTTTCAATGGCGGAGAAGTAACCTCGTCGGAAGGACCACTAACTCCAGACTTCATAAATAATATCCACTTTAAGAAACAGCCTCCGGACCAGAGAGCGCACTACTTTCCACATCAACTCCAAGAAAGCTGAAACTCCACACTATTCCACGAAATTATTTAACATTTACGCCTTTCATCTGATCAGAATCAGGAACAGAGGACAAACATTTCATTGGCCGTTTCCTACTTCTACTTATAGCACTTCCGCAAGGTGATATCTTCTGACAGTACTTTAAGAACATTTTCTACAATAGATATAGGAAACGGCGGCCATCGTGGGAAAATTAGTTCCCATAAAATCAGCCTAGTCAGCTCCAATCTTCACCCATTTAGGACGGTTACGGAAAGACTGGCTCATTTTCTTCAGGCCGAACAATACCCACTTCCCTCTTCAGCTGGAAACTGGCTGAGGTGACTGCAATAGCGGACGGGGTATCTTCTATGGGTGGCCAGAAAACATGTTACATGCGTTGCTATACACTATCAGCACGCTTATTTGTCATCAAATAAGGTAAGCACTCATGTTCCACCAACTATTACGCGAAGTTACTTCCCCTCTGTCTCGTGCACCACAACAGAATGGACACCACACGGACCAGCTATGCAGACTGAAAGTTGCCTGTTCATTTGTAATTGAACTTTTTCCTCGCAGTATTTTTCCTTTGCTTCATTCGCAAAATTGTGTTTGCAACTCTATCTGCTTCGATCAATCGGAATAAGCTCTTTAAGCAATCTCTGTTATTTAGACTGTTAACTACATACACTCCTGGAAATGGAAAAAAGAACACATTGACACCGGTGTGTCAGACCCACCATACTTGCTCCGGACACTGCGAGAGGGCTGTACAAGCAATGATCACACGCACGGCACAGCGGACACACCAGGAACCGCGGTGTTGGCCGTCGAATGGCGCTAGCTGCGCAGCATTTGTGCACCGCCGCCGTCAGTGTCAGCCAGTTTGCCGTGGCATACGGAGCTCCATCGCAGTCTTTAACACTGGTAGCATGCCGCGACAGCGTGGACGTGAACCGTATGTGCAGTTGACGGACTTTGAGCGAGGGCGTATAGTGGGCATGCGGGAGGCCGGGTGGACGTACCGCCGAATTGCTCAACACGTGGGGCGTGAGGTCTCCACAGTACATCGATGTTGTCGCCAGTGGTCGGCGGAAGGTGCACGTGCCCGTCGACCTGGGACCGGACCGCAGCGACGCACGGATGCACGCCAAGACCGTAGGATCCTACGCAGTGCCGTAGGGGACCGCACCGCCACTTCCCAGCAAATTAGGGACACTGTTGCTCCTGGGGTATCGGCGAGGACCATTCGCAACCGTCTCCATGAAGCTGGGCTACGGTCCCGCACACCGTTAGGCCGTCTTCCGCTCACGCCCCAACATCGTGCAGCTCGCCTCCAGTGGTGTCGCGACAGGCGTGAATGGAGGGACGAATGGAGACGTGTCGTCTTCAGCGATGAGAGTCGCTTCTGCCTTGGTGCCAATGATGGTCGTATGCGTGTTTGGCGCCGTGCAGGTGAGCGCCACAATCAGGGCTGCATACGACCGAGGCACACAGGGCCAACACCCGGCATCATGGTGTGGGGAGCGATCTCCTACACTGGCCGTACACCACTGGTGATCGTCGAGGGGACACTGAATAGTGCACGGTACATCCAAACCGTCATCGAACCCATCGTTCTACCATTCCTAGACCGGCAAGGGAACTTGCTGTTCCAACAGGACAATGCACGTCCGCATGTATCCCGTGCCACCCAACCGTCTCACGCGGTCTGCACGTCCAGCACGAACGCTGGTCCAACTGAGGCGCCAGGTGGAAATGGCATGGCAAGCCGTTCCACAGAACTACATCCAGCATCTCTACGATCGTCTCCATGGGAGAATAGCAGCCTGCGTTGCTGCGAAAGGTGGATATACACTGTACTAGTGCCGACATTGTGCATGCTCTGTTGCCTGTGTCTATGTGCCTGTGGTTCTGTCAGTGTGATCATGTGATGTATCTGACCCCACGAATGTGTCAATAAAGTTTCCCCTTCCTGGGACAATGAATTCACGGTGTTCTTATTTCAATTTCCAGGAGTGTATGTTTCGGGTTACTGTCGATGCCATGTACAGAACGTGGTTCGCTGGGTTTGAAAGCTGTAGTCGTGATGTTCGGTATTCCATAAACAATAGCACATAGCAACGCCATTAACAGCCAAGTAGCACTAAACTGTCTACGCTACGAGATAGTATTAAATGGTGTAGTTATGTGCTACCGTTTATGACACAATAATAGTGACGAAGGCGATAACATGCGGCAGTCAACAGATTTAACAACGCCAAAACAACAGAATGTTTCCTCTCAGAACTGAACGCATCGAGGACCAGGTGACTCCAGTTGTCGCTCTAGTGGTTTAGAGGGGTGTCAGCAGTATTTCTTCGCGCATGTCAAATAGTAAAGATATTGCTTTTCAAAAGCTGTCAGATGAAAACTGGTTTGTGAGCATGGGTGTGATTTGTACGTAGATAGCCAGTAATGTATTTTTCTGCACAGTATACAATACCTGACAAAAGAAGTGAAGCATCCAGAAAGACCGGAGGGTACGAGAGGGAATCTGATATTTCGGTGATCGCAATATCGAGTGAAATTTGCAAAAAACTAGGCAGTAGGAGCCCACTTATAAGTACGACGTGCAAGATCCCCTCGCTCCTAAACTGATACTGTTATTACTCAGCTTAGCCGCGAGTCCGTAGAGGGTGGTATATGTGACGTACAGTATAACTGGTCAGCATTTCCACCTGGAACTTGCGAGTGTAAGTCGGACCTTCCTTGATCCGCCTTGGTGGGCCGTGTCGTCGGATTTCCTCCTACCTGTGCGCGGTGCAGCTCTCGTAAATGTCGTCCCGTGCAGATTCTTCATTGGCGCATTGGATGTCTCTGTCGGTGGAAGTTCATTATCTGAAATTGCTGTCGATCAACTTTGGGGTATCTGTTTACTCGAAATTAACATTCAGAATGCCGTAATATCACTTTTATTCCTATTACATCAATAATGAAACACTCATGTCACAAACTACTCGTAACCGAGAGCATGGCTACCATCGAACAAGACAGGAAGAGCTCTTTAACGCCGACTGCCGACTTTGGCGCGCAGTCCGTATCTCTAACCAGTTTCGTCACAGTTCGTGGATTTCCGATCAAGTTCGTACTTAGTAAGATATGCATTTGTTAATGAACGGATGTGAATTTTAACGAGGCAAAATTATGATAAATAGTTTTAAACGTCCAGAGGCTCCTCCTAGTATTCATGCAGTCATAAATGACTTTAATTATTAAATATAAATAAACAAAATCGGTGACTTTGGCGCCAAGATGGCGGTACTTCCTATCATGTGTATATTTCCCAGGCTGACGCTTGTTGCTACGGTCCAGCGCCGAGCCCCACCCCACTACGGGCGACATATGGTTGCTTCGTCACCTAGCCAGCCAGCGTGGGAAATGCTCTCTGACTCATGGCCGGCTACGTACTACAGCACTTTCTAACTATCGTGAATACATCAATAAGAGACAATAATTTATTAAAACTGGTAAAAATGTCTTCCTCACGTAAGAGGCACCTTACAGACGTTGCACCTCCACTGGCCTGGATAAATGCACTGAATCGTTTGAAGGCCTGTCGTATCCCGAGGCAAGCTCACACGCAAGTGTTCTACCCTGTCCCTGATAACCTGGATACTGGCTCTAGGACGAAGTTGACGTCCGAACTATCCTCACACATGTTCTGTTGGGTACAGATCTGAGTATCTTGCTGACCACATCAGTACCTCAGCACCACGCGAACATATAAATAGAGACATGTCCCATGTGTAGACAAACATTTTCCTGTCAAAGAATGGCAGAATGATACTATCACATGAGAGATAACACATGAGGGCCCAGGACGTCAGTGATGTATTACTGTGCCATCAAGTTCCCTCAGTTAACCAACCGTGACCTGAAGTCGCCAGGAGTAACAGATCTGTACCTCTCCAAGACATTGGAAGGATGAGAGCACTTCCCAAGTCGCCGCCATAGGCACCGACGATTTTAATCTGTGGTACTGCAGAACCGCGATTCATCGGTGAAAGCAATGCTACACCATTCAACCGCAATCCATGCTTCCTGGTTCCAGCAGCAGTTCAAATACAGCCGTATGTCGTAATATTTAAGAATCTCCAAAACCGTTTTTTACTAAAAAAAAAAGGTCTTACGAATTAATAGGTTGTTCGTGTTGTGGTATTAATAGCAGTCTTTACATTGGATGCCTGCTGGTAGTGTCCGACCAATGGTGCAGGAGGACACTGAATATTGCTCTCAGATGGCAGGTACCGACGTGAAAGACGTTAAGATGTGCTTAATGCACAATGCAGTGATCCTCAAATGGGTCAAATGGCTCTGAGCACTATGGGACTTAACATCTATGGTCATCAGTCCCCTAGAACTTAGAACTACTTAAACCTAACTAACCTAAGGACATCACACAACACCCAGTCATCACGAGGCAAGTGGTCCTCCTTTGTGATGGTCAGAAGGAGTCGATCGGAAGCTTGCCTCATGTTCCAATGCGATCCAACATCAAGCCGTTGTCGTATCAAAATGCCTTAAACTATGGATATCGCACGATTCAGCCGGCCAAATGCAGATCCACAACGAGGTCCATTTCAAAGTCTGTCAGGTGCTGGTAACACTGTCTCACAAGTACTCGGTATCTCTGTGTTTTACATCTCAAAACATCTGACGCTGCTCATGCCCCTTGTACATTCCACCAGGCCTCGTAACAACACTGAACACAAATAATAGTAATGCACTCTGGAGGCCGTTTTACACATCGTAGAGAATTCCAACCCTAATCATTTACATACGCCGGCCGCGGTGGTCTAGCGGTTCTGGCGCTGCAGTCCGGAACCGCGGGACACTACGGTCGCAGGTTCGAATCCGGCCACGGGCATGGATGTGTGTGATGTCCTTAGGTTAGTTAGGTTTAAGTAGTTCTAAGTTCTAGGGGACTTATGACCTAAGATGTTGAGTCCCATAGTGCTCAGAGCCATTCATTTACATACCCACCAATAATGTTTACATGTACGAAGTTACATAAACATCCAGTAGTGTCTTCTGGGTGCTTCAGGTTTTTGTCAGGCAGCGTGTTTACCTTCCACACAAATAAATATCAGACTAAACGTTTAAGGGCTAGATTCAAATGATTTTCAATTAGTTGACATCGTGTCATTATTTCCGTAAAAATAATGTAAACAGTTGCTAAAATCCGACGATGTTCCATTCTTCCTCAAGTGCCAGTAAGGGAACTTTAATATCAAATTTTGCGCCCTCAATGATACATCAGCTTAGTTATGTGTTAATTGAATTCGAAACAATTTAAACCACAGCAATATACACTCCTGGAAATTGAAATAAGAACACCGTGAATTCATTGTCCCAGGAAGGGGAAACTTTATTGACACATTCGTGGGGTCAGATACATCACATGATCACACTGACAGAACCACAGGCACATAGACACAGGCAACAGAGCATGCACAATGTCGGCACTAGTACAGTGTATATCCACCTTTCGCAGCAATGCAGGCTGCTATTCTCCCATGGAGACGATCGTAGAGATGCTGGATGTAGTCCTGTGGAACGGCTTGCCATGCCATTTCCACCTGGCGCCTCAGTTGGACCAGCGTTCGTGCTGGACGTGCAGACCGCGTGAGACGACGCTTCATCCAGTCCCAAACATGCTCAATGGGGGACAGATCCGGAGATCTTGCTGGCCAGGGTAGTTGACTTACACCTTCTAGAGCACGTTGGGTGGCACGGGATACATGCGGACGTGCATTGTCCTGTTGGAACAGCAAGTTCCCTTGCCGGTCTAGGAATGGTAGAACGATGGGTTCGATGACGGTTTGGATGTACCGTGCACTATTCAGTGTCCCCTCGACGATCACCAGTGGTGTACGGCCAGTGTAGGAGATCGCTCCCCACACCATGATGCCGGGTGTTGGCCCTGTGTGCCTCGGTCGTATGCAGTCCTGATTGTGGCGCTCACCTTCACGGCGCCAAACACGCATACGACCATCATTGGCACCAAGGCAGAAGCGACTCTCATCGCTGAAGACGACACGTCTCCATTCGTCCCTCCATTCACGCCTGTCGCGACACCACTGGAGGCGGGCTGCACGATGTTGGGGCGTGAGCGGAAGACGGCCTAACGGTGTGCGGGACCGTAGCCCAGCTTCATGGAGACGGTTGCGAATGGTCCTCGCCGATACCCCAGGAGCAACAGTGTCCCTAATTTGCTGGGAAGTGGCGGTGCGGTCCCCTACGGCACTGCGTAGGATCCTACGGTCTTGGCGTGCATCCGTGCGTCGCTGCGGTCCGGTCCCAGGTCGACGGGCACGTGCACCTTCCGCCGACCACTGGCGACAACATCGATGTACTGTGGAGACCTCACGCCCCACGTGTTGAGCAATTCGGCGGTACGTCCACCCGGCCTCCCGCATGCCCACTATACGCCCTCGCTCAAAGTCCGTCAACTGCACATACGGTTCACGTCCACGCTGTCGCGGCATGCTACCAGTGTTAAAGACTGCGATGGAGCTCCGTAGGCCACGGCAAACTGGCTGACACTGACGGCGGCGGTGCACAAATGCTGCGCAGCTAGCGCCATTCGACGGCCAACACCGCGGTTCCTGGTGTGTCCGCTGTGCCGTGCGTGTGATCATTGCTTGTACAGCCCTCTCGCAGTGTCCGGAGCAAGTATGGTGGGTCTGACACACCGGTGTCAATGTGTTCTTTTTTCCATTTCCAGGAGTGCATTAATCAGTTTTTAATTATGTAAAGAGCAATTAATGTATTAACTAACAATTAAATGAACATATATAATCGTTCCATAAAAACACGGGAGAACTGCCGGATATCAGTAACTTCCTGCCACGATATTTCGGCGCAGAGTCTTCTGGCCATCTTCAGGTGAATGCCACTGTAGTAGTACTGGCGAGTACGCGCTGGGCTCCGCTATTTAAAGCCTTCTGAGGTGACATTGCGCATGCGCTGCTCAGCGCGCGCGTTCATAACGGCTCCGTGCTCTGCGCCTCGCGCCCTCCACCGTGAAAGCCTGGCGTATCGGTGTCAGGTCGATTTCCATCTTTATGCAGATAACTACGTCGACTACGAAGTTTCTCTATAACAGGATTCCAAGCAGAGTTCAGCTGATAACCGCTGTCTCGAAAATGATGAGAGTCTCGTTGTCAGACAATCTTATTTCCACAGATTCATTCATAATCGAGCCCCAAAAGTTTGATGTATGGGCCAAAATTTTTGTGTCGTTGTAATTCATGGAATGGTCTGTGGAAATAAAATGTTCGGCGATTGCGGACTTGGTGGGTTGGAGAAGGCGAGTATGCCGTTGGTGTTCCACAACGCGTTCCTGCACAGTTCGTGTTGTTTGCCCTATATATGATTTGCCGCATTCACACGGAATTTTGTAAACACCTTGTTTACGCAGGCCCAGGTCGTCTTTAACGGATCCCACCAGTGATGAAATTTTGGAAGGAGGGCGAAAGATGACTCTCACTTGATACTTTCTCAATATTCTGCCTATCTGTGAAGAAATATTCCCAAAAAATGGTAGATAAACAGTCGATCTGAAGGCCTCTTCGTCTTCCTTGTTCCGTCGTTTGTAGGTCTTCATCACTCTGTTCACTTGCCTAGGTGAAAAGCCATTCTTCAAAAATACTTTTTGCAGGTGTTCCAGTTCCGCTTGAAGACTGTCGGCGTCAGAGATAGTATGGGCACGGTGGACCAAGGTTTTGAGAACGCCCATTGTTTGTGCTGGATGGTGGCAACTAGTAGCTTGTAGATACAAGTCTGTATGAGTGGGCTTTCTGTACACCGAGTGACCAAGTGTGCCGTCACTCTTCCGTCGCACCAAGACGTCTAAAAATGGCAGACAACCATCTCTCTCTATCTCCATGGTAAACTTTACGTTTTCATGTATGGAGTTCATGTGATGTAAAAATTCTTGGAGACGGTCCAGACCATGAGGTCACACTATAAAAGTGTCGTCAACGTACCGCCAAAATACTGTCGGTTTAAAAGTGGCAGAGTCGAGTGCTCTCTCCTCAAAATCCTCCTAGCAAAATTCTTGGCATCTTTGCTCAAACCAATGACAGGCAAGTGTGTACATCACATAAAGAATTCTGGTGATTTTATCAGTCCAGTCACTAAAACTGCAAAGTAGTGATTTATTGGTCAGTTTTGATGTGGTTTCACTGTTCACAAAGGTGCCTCTGGTGGACTCACTACACCTCATTGGCAATATGTTTGGTGCAGACATTACAGCGTTGTTTGAGCACACTCTCTCCTCTACATATTTTATATTTAACAACGAATTTTACGAACAATCTGATGGTGTCGCCATGGGGAGTCCTTTGTCTCCCCTGGTGGCCAATCTTTTTATGGAGGATTTTGAGGAGAGAGCACTCGACTCTGCCACTTTTAAACCGACAGTATTTTGGCGGTACGTTGACGACACTTTTATAGTATGACCTCATGGTCTGGACCGTCTCCAAGAATTTTTACATCACATGAACTCCATACATGAAAACGTAAAGTTTACCATGGAGATAGAGAGAGATGGTTGTCTGCCATTTTTAGACGTCTTGGTGCGACGGAAGAGTGACGGCACACTTGGTCACTCGGTGTACAGAAAGCCCACTCATACAGACCTGTATCTACAAGCTACTAGTTGCCACCATCCAGCACAAACAATGGGCGTTCTCAAAACCTTGGTCCACCGTGCCCATACTATCTCTGACGCCGACAGTCTTCAAGCGGAACTGGAACACCTGCAAAAAGTATTTTTGAAGAATGGCTTTTCACCTAGGCAAGTGAACAGAGTGATGAAGACCTACAAACGACGGAACAAGGAAGACGAAGAGGCCTTCAGATCGACTGTTTATCTACCATTTTTTGGGAATATTTCTTCACAGATAGGCAGAATATTGAGAAAGTATCAAGTGAGAGTCATCTTTCGCCCTCCTTCCAAAATTTCATCACTGGTGGGATCCGTTAAAGACGACCTGGGCCTGCGTAAACAAGGTGTTTACAAAATTCCGTGTGAATGCGGCAAATCATATATAGGGCAAACAACACGAACTGTGCAGGAACGCATTGTGGAACACCAACGGCATACTCGCCTTCCCCAACCCACCAAGTCCGCAATCGCCGAACATTGTATTTCCACAGACCATTCCATGAATTACAACGACACAAAAATTTTGGCCCATACATCAAACTTTTGGAGCTCGATTATGAATGAATCTGTGGAAATAAGATTGTCTGACAACGAGACTCTCATCAATCGAGATAGCGGTTATCAGCTGAACTCTGCTTGGAATCCTGTTATAGAGAAACTTCGTAGTCGACGTGGTTATCTGCATAAAGATGGAAATCGACCTGACACCGATACGCCAGGCTTTCACGGTGGAGGGCGCGAGGCGCAGAGCACGGAGCCGTTATGAACGCGCGCGCTGAGCAGCGCATGCGCAATGTCACCTCAGAAGGCTTTAAATAGCGGAGCCCAGCGCGTACTCGCCAGTACTACTACAGTGGCATTCACCTGAAGATGACCAGAAGACTCTGCGCCGAAATATCGTGGCAGGAAGTTACTGATATCCGGCAGTTCTCCCGTGTTTTTATGGAACAATCAGTACGCCGGGAAAGCTTTAAACATCACAACATATATAATCCTTATTTTAAATATGTTGTACCCACGAAATGTCCCTGCATACCCCCTGCGTTAAGGGTAACTTCTGGTGGTACACATATACCCCAGTTGTATATCAGTACAGTTATAGTTCAAACAGCCAACGGCCTTACCGCAGTGGTATCACCGGTTCCCGTCAGATCACCGAAGTTAAGGGCTGTTGGGCTGGGCTAGTACTTGGATGGGTGACCATCCGGACTGCCGAGCGCTGTTGGCAAGCGGTGTGCACTCAATCCTTGTGAGGCAAACTGAGGAGCTACTTGATTGAAAAGTAGCGGCTGCGGTCTCGTTAATTGACATACGGCCGGGAGAGCGGTGTGCTGACCGCATGCCCGTCCATATCTGCATCCAGTGACGCCTGTGAGTTGAGGATAATACGGCGGCCAGTCGGTACCGTTGGGCCTTCCAAGGCCTGTTTGGACGGAGCTTAGTGTAGTTAAGTATAGTTCAAACAATGAAAGTACTATAGACTGGTTTCGCTCAGATGAATGAATGGATAGCTCGTCAACTGAAGCATGAGAGAGTGTTTTCAGTTGAGAGATCTAATAAATGGTTCTGCTGACTTACTACAGATTGGTTCACCTGAAAAGAAAGGATGAATAATTCAGTCAATACGAAAAACTAAAACGGACTGTATCGACTGTTTTCAACCGATACGTAAAAGTAAATCTGAATGAGCCGATCATTTTCCAACAACCGACTGAGCCATCTGTTTACATTCAGTTATTCCCATCACTAAGTGCTGGACTTCGGTTTCAGTCCAGTGAGTTTGAAGCGCAGTGCTTCTATTTTGAAGTTGACTTTTGATGAATGTGCGTTTAATTAGAAGAGTTCAAACCACTGTGTTAATTTTAGGAAGATCACGGGGAAACTAAATCTGGATGGCTGGATGGAGATTTGAACTGTCATCTTTCCCTATCTCAGTCTAGTTTGTTGACCCCTGCACCATCTCGTTCGGTCTCTTTAGTCAAAGCCTGTTGTGAGTGAGGGTGGTGCTCGTGAAATTTTATCAATAAATTGCCAATGAGATTGTTATACTTTACCAGAAATATGGAACTGGGTTGAATGCGCTGAGGAAACAGACAAGATAGTGACAGGAAATTTACTTGGTTTGCTGTGACAGTATTCTTTCCATGTTCCTGAAATCTTTTCACAGTTAAGGGTTTTCACACCTTTTCAAGATCAAGGCGCAAAGAAATGTTTTTTATCAGACCGTAACCTATGCCACTGTTTTAGACACAGTGAGACTCAGAAAATGTTCTGAAACATGTGATCGAGCCTGCTGTCGGCTCATATAACAACCCATTTTGGTGGTTCTTGAGAGAGTAGATCGTAGTAGGTTGGTGTTGAATTCCGAACAAATCAAAAAGAAATTGATAGATCATCGACGTTAAATGAGCTTTTTCAAAAATTTCACGGTGTTAGAGTTGCATCCCTCATACCGAAAACTAGGAAACATTTGTGTGTTATGGCTTTTGTTATCTATTTCGCAAGTTGCCCTTTGGATCGAGTGTCAGATCAGTTCCATTCGATAGTATTCTTCCAGCAGATTTGAGAATGTGTTGATTGGCAAGCAGAGTTAGATAAAACACGCTGAGGTTTTAGACAGATTGTTGAGCGTCTTCAGAGAGTATGATGTCACTGTGAACCTAGAGTTTTGTAGGAGCTAGCTGAAATTTCGTGGACACATTGTGACTGCATCGGAGGTTCCACGTAATCCAGATCAAATTGAGGCGATTCACGATTCTCCTGCTCCAAAAACGAGAAAACAGATAAATGTAATCTTGGGATTAATTAACTTTTATAAAGTATTTATGAATTAGAACATTTTGGCTACACCATGCCTGTATGCACTGGTGGATAAAATGCTTCATGGGATTGCTATCGAAAAGCACAGGCAGTGTTTGACGATGTGAAAGAGATTCTTTTGAAGCCCCCTTACCTGTCACATTCTGTTTTGAATATAGATTTTTGTCTAAGATCAAACAGTTCTAAGATCAATCTTGATGCTGAGCTCTTCCAATAATATACAATAGATTGAGTTATGAAGTGCAATATTGTTGCTTTTACGAGTCAGCTGCTCATTAAGTGTGAACACAACTATTCAGTCTCTGAGCTTAAAGCTTTGGGTGTTGTGTGGGCATTTGTGAAGTTCAGGCGTTATTTATTTGGTCGAATACCAAGGTCTATACAGCTGACAATTTTTGATGAGTGCAAAGTTTACTTATGTTGTTTATCCAGGTGGCTCTATATTTACAAGAGTTCAACTTCTCAGTGATGTACACTTCTCGTGCAGATAATGTCATCACTGGTGCTCTCTCATGATCTCCTCTAGGGTTGAATAATAGGACCGAGGATGCTCATAAGGAAAACAACTTCAGTGTCATGTACTTACAAATGTAGCATTTGATTATTTCCGTGTCTGTTCACTTGAGCGTAATGCACAAAAAATCCAGATAAAGATCCATCACTGAGAGAGGTGAATGTGAAGTTGAGAGAACAAGATAATGTTACAATTAAACAGATTTATTTGGTTAGTGATAGAATTTTGTTTTGGACAGAAATGAAAATAATTTACACTGGGTTATTTGTACTCCTAACAAATTAATCAACAAATTGATTTGGCATATGCTTTTGACTTAGGCACACTTTAGGTTGAGGAAATGTATTCACAAAATTCATGAGACATGCTGGTTTCTGAATACGGACAACTGTATCCATAAAGGTTCAGCTTCATGCAGACCTTGTTAAGGAGTGAAACTGTCAACAATGCCTTTATTTCCTATCATTCCACCGAGATTCAGAGAGTTTGATGCCATAGATTTTTTTATTCTCTTCCAAGAAGAAGGCAACATCATTCTTATGTTTTTTTTTTTTTTTTTTTTTTTTTTGTTGCTGAGTTGATTTCTAAATGTGTGTCACTCAATCCATTGAGGAGAGTAAGTCTTTTTTACAAGTACTTCTGAATCGCTCTCTTTACAAAACTTGTCATGTTCAAAAAGTTATCTTAGACAATGGTCCACAATTCAGATCAGTATAAGAATAAAAAGAATTTTCATTTCATCATACCATGGAACATCTAATCCATCTGAGTGTGTACTGAACGAGCTTGGTAAATTATGTAGACCTTATTGCCAGAGGTGTCACAAATCTTGGGACTCATACATACACCCATTTCAAAAAATCATGATGAATTTCCAAACGAATCTACATCTTCAGCACCTGTATTAGTTCTGACAAATCAGTTTCCACCGGACGACATGTGGGAGGATGTACCACTACCAGCTTCTGACAGACGGAGATGTGGTGATGAAGCAAAATTAGGGTGTTGTAAGGGGCAAGACAAATGACAAAGGAAAGAGGCGTCCATGAAGTCGTTCAGAGTAGAGGAGACGGTGCTAAAAATGTCATGTCGCATATACGATACAGCAGATGGGTACTCACTTATACATACGTTCTTTCCAGTACACTTAGGACCACATATGGTGAAGCATGTGTTGCACCCAAGCTCAGTTGCAACCGAGATTCTTAGGCGTAAGAGATCTCACGGAAATCATCACAGCTGCAAGATCAGGAGATTCAGGGAGAAAAGCTGTACAGATCTACATCTTGCATTATTTGAGAGTTTTGGACTACATTTGGTGTGATATCAATTGTCTCTCATTTTTTTATATATTTGCATATTAATGAAACAAAGTCAACAAACTGACCTTATAAGTTGTTCACGTATGTTTACGACTGAAAAAGGAATTCTGGAGAGCCTTGTGGAAATGTAACGCATGAAAATGAGATGGAAAGACATGAAGATGAATGGATAAAGTTTTAAAATCACGAAAAAAAGCAGTATGAACAGAAAATTAAAGATGATATTCATGAGGAAACTAGTAGAATGAGTGAATGATATACAGGGTGTTAGGTATATAAGTGCAGATACTGTGACAATTAGTACCATAATATGTACCCACTTCAGTGTATTAGCTGTTTTTTCTCTGTGTCTAGTAGTCTTCTTCCAGACACATCACATATTTACTACCTGATGTTGTCTGCATGGTTGTATCTACACAACTAAGTAGACTATTAAGATTAAAATGAGAATCTCAATAAATCCTACCATATTTTATCTATGTTTGTGATTTTGTATACTTTATGTTTAAGTTATTCTACAGTTAAAGCTGAAATTGTAGAAGAGATGCCTAAAAAATTTAAGTAAAAGGGCTGTAGATCATGTCATTTAAAAGCTACAAATAATTAAATTTGGTATTTATGTCGAACTGAGCTAGGAGAACTTAGATTTTATGTGGCGCTAATAATCATGTGCAGTGGAGAGAAATATAACTAATGAGTTGCTGGATCCATGACTGTGTGCTTCTATCATGAACTTTATTTGTTGTTAGTAGAAATAGTAGGTCTTATGATCCACTTCGCACTTAAATGATCTTAAAAGTAAAAGAATTAGTGCACTCCATGGGCAATGATGCCATCACTGACCTTGAATACATAACATCATTAAATTGGCACATAGTGCGAAATTTAAAAATCCAAGATGGCGGTAAATTTAAAAATCAAAGATGGCACTAATGGGAAATCCAAATGCAAGATGCAAGGTAATTCAAAAATTTTTTCAAATATTCAAAAATATCCAATACAAGTTGTAACCTCTCCCTTCCACCTATCCTCCCCTCCTCTCTCTACCAATCAGAGCCTGGTTCTTTACAGGTCATTAAACTGACACAGCTAATCACATTGTAATCCCATAGCAGCCATCTTGGCCATGCTCAAAAGAACTGGCCATGCTCAGAAGTATCGAAACATTTTGAAATGTTCATAAGTATTTATCCAAAAAAATTCGTAAAAGGTGTAGATTGCTGTATTTTCACATATAAAAGTACTTTACATGTCAGTAAATAACGCAGCCAATCAGAACGTAGTCATCTTGGCAATGATCAAAATTACTGACCATGCTCAAAAGTATGGAGACACTGTACACTTTTTTGTGCCATGTCCATAAGTATTTATCAAAAAATGACGTAAAGT
This sequence comes from Schistocerca nitens, assembly GCF_023898315.1. NCBI lineage: Eukaryota > Metazoa > Arthropoda > Insecta > Orthoptera > Acrididae > Schistocerca > Schistocerca nitens. The sequence goes on along the minus strand of NC_064621.1, from coordinate 312,013,909 downwards.
GTAAGTTGCGGTATTTCCACATTTCAAAGTGCTTTACAGGTCATTAAAAGCACAACAGCCAACCGTTAAGTAGCCATGTTGGCCATGCTAAAAAGGATCTACACACTGATTTTTTTGCGCCATGTTCACAAGTAATTATCCAAAAATTACGTAAATGATGAACCTTGCAATATTTCCACATCTAAAAGTACATTACGGGCCATTAAAGTGAAACAGCCAATCCCAATACTGCCCTAGAGCAGGCATCTTGGCCATGTTCAAAAGCATCCGAGTTATCTGAACTTTTTTCCATCATATTTAAACACATATATTGAAAAAATTACGTATAACGTCACTTGAGTATGTGGTTAGTTCTATTTCTGTATCATAGATGCTGTAAGACACAAATGTGACTTAAATTAATTTATTCTCAAGTCTAAATTGATCTATGATGCTTGTTAAATGTCACAGTGTTCTTTGCAGGTCTAAAACATTGTTTACATCATGTATCACAATGATTTACACACATGCACACACACGCGCACTTCGTCAAAATTGATAGCTGAAACATGACTGTCTCTCAAATAAAGTACCACAATGCTATTACCTTGAACAGCTTAAACTACTACCTTTGAACAACAAACCATACAAAAGACGATATGCTTTATTGACAACAGTAATTTATGACATAACTTAAAATACAAATTTTCGTAATACCTAAGAGCAACTTTATAATCCATTAAATGCGAAATGCTTACTTTCAACACGAAAAGACCAAGAACGGTGGTGATACAACAAGACAGAGATGAAACATGGCCTAAGAAGATGATCAGTATCTCGAAAATATAATCTTTGACAACGAAATAATATTACAAAATATCACCACCTTGGGTGTTTTGAATTATTTATATTTTTTTAATTTTCTGCCACATTACGTTTTTTAGTTTCCTGCCTGTGTCATCTTTGAGATTTAAATTTCCAGCTGTCCACCATATTGGACTTTTTAATTTCCCACAACTTTCATACTGACGATATGTGTTCAAGGTCGTTAATGATGATGATGATGATGATGATGATGAAGATGTTGTCATTGCACCCAGCATTTAAGCAAACTGCACTAACTCTTTGACCTTTCAAGGATATTTAAGTTCAAAGTATATCTGATGCTCTATATGGTTCCTATTAGTTTATCTACGTAATATGATACCTCTGCGCCACGTAGTCATGGATACTGTTTAGTTTTATTTTGACTATGATGTGAGGTATATTTTATAATGCCACGCGATTAGGTTAGTATTTAAGGTTTCATATACCAAACCTTTTTTTTATTGTTATGAATTTAAAATGCTTGAAATCTGAAACAGAATGGAATAACTAATTGTGTCTATAAAGGCTATAATAGGTCAAACTTTGCGAGATGACATGCATTAATGAAGCACACATATACGTACGAAGCATCTCCAGAAAGTAAGTACCATTTTGGAAAAAAAGGAAGAAAACCTCACAAAAACATTTTTCACCGAAATTTACATTTACAGGAAAGGGCATTTCTTACATTATTTTTCTACATTGTTGCCACCATCCTCTAAGACAGTCACTGCTGAACACCATTTTTTGCGTCGTCACCGCTGTCAAAGTGCCTTCTTTTAAAATAACACTTCAGGAACGTGTGGTAGTCAGAAGGTACCAGATCGGGCTGTACGGCAGGCAGTCGAACTGCTCCCAAACGAATTGTTGAATAAAGTTTTGGGTGACACTAGCTGAATGAGGACGTGCGTTGTCATGAAGCAACAGAATGCCTTGACTGAGCACTCCACGCCTTTTGTTTTGTATTGTCCCCCTAAGTTTTCTCAGTGTTTCGCAGTAACGTACTGCATTGACTGTTTCACGTCTGGGTAGGAACTCAACAAGCAGACTGCCATATCTGTCCAAGAAAACAGTGCATACGTTCTTTTTTATGCTGACGAAGTTATTTTGAATTTTTAGAATGGGGGAAGGGGAGTGAGTGCCTCCATTTGAGTGTCTGTTGTTTCGATTCTGGATTGAAATGATAAACCAAAGTTTCATCACCGGTCACAGTTCTGTTTAAGAATTCGTCACCCTCATCACTGTATCAGGTAATAAACGTCAAATCACTGCCAAGTCCCTTAGTTTTGGCGGGTTCGTAAGCATTTTCAGAAACCAACAGGAGCACAATTTATGAAAATTTAAGCGATTTGTGTCAATCTCAAGCAAAACAGTTTTTGAAATTTTTGGAAACTCATCACAACCGTCTGTTTATACGAATTTTCTAATTCACTTTCTCAATCAAAAAATCACTGTCAGTAGAAGGCCACACACTCCGTGCTTCGTCACGAACATCATTTCACCCATCACTGAATTGTCTCACCTACTTTCTCACCATTCCATCCCCTCATCAGTCTCTACAAGTGGGCGATGTATTTCAGCTGGCCTAACATTTTTTGCATTCAAAAGTCATATTACAGAATGCGCTTTGCAGTTGGCGGAATCAGAGATTGGCTTAAACATTTTGGACGATCAGTAACAAATGTAAACATAACACAATCCAGTTATAATGGCGTCAGTGGAAAGATAATGAACCAGAGAGGTGAATGCGAATGCGTGTAACTGCGACACTGGTGCTACAATGGCAGCAGAATGAAATGGCACTAACTTTCTGTAAACGCCTTGTATGTTTTGACGTGTCATGAGAGGCCAGTCAATTAATTTTCCATGTAAATTTCCATGTAACAATCCATGGGGTAGACGGCATGATCAAGGCTGAGACTCTACTGCACCAAGCATTGGCTGGCTGATCAACTATTGGCTGTAGACACAAATGACCGACTTTCATCGAGTGCACAGAGGACATTGATGTTGCCGAGCAGAATGACACCCACCCCATACTAGTGATGGAAGCATTTTACTGTCCAGATGAGGTGCTAGCTGTATGATTGGCACAAACGGACGAGGTGAGGTCTTGGATCCCTCCAATAGACTCAGTAAGTTTGCTGTACCTGGAGCATGTCAAGATATGTCCATCAAACACCGACATGGGTAACCAGTACTGTGCATCAACCATGAACATCCCAAATGTTCCAAGTTCCACTCTGTACCATAGCGGCCAAATGAGATGTTGGGTTATGCGTTTCACATTAATTTTAGGGAAAACTCATACGTGTTTTGTAAAACTTAACTTGATATTCACAGAGTAAATATGAAATAATTATGGAAAATTAATCAAACCTTATTTATATGTACTATATTGTCACAAACTTCCAACAATGAAAGAAACAAAGTGATTTGATGTCGCTTGTAATAGTCTTCTAATAAAGTTATTGTCCTATTATTAATTTTATCATGTTTCCAGATGAATTTGGAAAAAAATTATTTCGTTCAAACGAAGTGTTTTCATTTGCTGGCTTTACCTTACGCCGCTGATGCTGTCAGATAGCTGTATTGTGTACACTTTTGGACGCTGACTGTGGCACATAAATTTTCTGAAATAGCGTAAACAGTTAACTGAATGAATTACGTTCTGCAGTTGCAAACCACTGCCAATAAATACTACTTTTTTGTATGAAATTAGGTTTCAAATGGGGGAGGGCATTTGGCTGCATTTCGGAAAATTGCTGCCCTCTGAGTTCGATGTGAAACGATCTCAGAGATAACGAAATATACTGTGGAATACATTATAGCAAGGGGCTTTCCAAATATCATATTAGTAGGGAAATCTGAACTTCTGTTCTAATTTTAATGGCTCAAGAAACTATTGATTTAAGTATTGTTTTCAAATCTGAAACCAATGCTTATACATCTGAGAAAAATCCTTAATTGTACTGCTTGGAGCTAAAAGCCGAAAGCAAACACGCTGTTCAGTTTTCTGGCAGTTTCTTGATGAATCATTACGGAATTATTTCACGTTTGAACAGTTAGCTACGCAAAATTCATTTCAATTTGCATTAGACTTTGTATTCATGAGTGTCAGCGACGATATCGTTAAACATTTGTGATGAGATTGCGTTTACAATTCGTTTACCTGGACATAAAAGGTATTATATATTACTGCGTAGCTTGAGAGGTTACATGCCCTCTTTTGCATGTCGCCTCTCATTTTCATAAATTTTCTTAATGTTCTATGTCATTGCACGGTAGTAACAGACCGAATAAGGTCATGGTAATTACAGTATTTGTACTGAGAGCTCAAAAAAAACTTTTCGCTTGATTCCTAAACATGTTGGGTTAGTTCACTGGATGGCCTGTGCGAGGCGAGCATAGGAGGACGCGGCACACTGCGTTTCCGGTTTGGGGCTGCAACTCCCTGAATTCTGAGGAGTTCGTACAATAGGCTTAAGCTCCTGGCGGAACGACTGACGTCGGTCGAGTTCCACCTATTGTATGCAGGGCGAAACGACCTGCGAGACGTCTGAGGGTCGCCACAGTTTATGTGTTTACCGTTCCGGCGGTCCGGAACGAAGATTCCTAGCACCGACTGACTGCATTGTCCTCTTGATTCTGAGAATACTTGTAGACTGTGCCCTGCTGGGGGCGACTGCCTGGCGCCGGATGGCCGGTGGCACAGACAAAGATATCCAGACAGGCAACTTCCGTAAGGACCTGTTGACGCGCGGGAAGGGGGGGGGGGCGGGGGGGGTGGGGGTTACAGCAGCTGTGTCAGATGACACGGGATGACGCTGGGGTGCGAAACTGCTCGGACAGCGGGCAGCAGGTAACTGCACACGAGGCCGTGGCAGTGGAAATCCCCACCACCACTTCCCCTCAAATGCCGGCACAGGGCACCATCCAGTTCTGAGACATTTAGTCGCTGCGGAAGGTTACGTTATCGCTACCGAGTATTTTCTGGAAGTGTTTTTGGGAATCTGTGGTGCGTCATGTCAGGAATAAATTGTGCGTATAAGGGGTGCGGATCCAACCGGAAAGGCACGACGATGAAATTCTTTCTTTCCCTGTGAAAGATGAGAAAAGGTACTTTTAAACAAATTGTATTACTTTAGCTGTTGTTGCTTTGAGAATGAGTATCTGTATTGTGCTAGAAGTCCCTGGCAGATTAAAACTGCGTGCCATACCAAGACTCTACACTGCTAGGAAGTTTCGTATCAGCTGCAGAGTGAGAATGCATTCTGTCTTACACTACTCCAACAGATACACAACATTTACAATCTTAATACTAAAGCGGTAGAAACGGAGCCGTTGTAGTCTCACTTTATCGTCTGTCCGACCCTTAAAACGCGTTTTCTTGAGAATCGGAAGAGATAATTATTGGAAATTTATGTCACATAATACGGTATAAGGTCACTTCGTTATGTACAAAAATTGAGCTTCTGCGTCAACGCAAGCAACAGATACGGCAATTTATGTAAAAGAAAGTTATACATCAAAGGTCACTCGTCAAAACTTATAGGGTACCTCCTGTTGACCCAGAATCATAAAATTTGGTATGAAGCAAGGTTTCATCGAACAAGCAAAAGAAAAAGTTTGAAAATTGTGAAATTATGTCACACGAAAAAAATATTTTTGTCATTTCTTGTCTGTCTGGCAGTCCTCAGTCTCCGGTTTCTAAAGATCGCGACAAGATACCGAGTCAAAATTTATGTACCGTGCAAAGGCGGTGCAAAATATTTGAACATCTAAGTCAACGCAATAAAAAGATACGGCTATTTATGTCACAAATTCTGTTACTCGCAAACTCACTCTTGAAAATCTATGGCATACTTCCAGTTGACCTAGAATCGTGAACTCTGACAACAAGCAATGTTCCACACTTCAAATAAAGGAATAAATAGAAGTAAAGTAAAGGAATAAGAAGGCCATAAGTACATCGTGTCTGCATAATGGCTCAAATTTTTGCGTGAGGTCGATTGCTGGCATTGTTTTTTTTTATTTTTTTGTTTTTTTCGTTTTTTCGCATGAAAATATGAGGTCGAGTTGATGAAGTTCCCTTGTAAGTGCGATCAAAAAAGTCATTTTCACTGATGAAGAGTCTGTGTGTTAAATAGTGCACGCCGTAGAGTTCTCAACACTGAAATTTTTACATGTTAAATGAGCTTTCTACACTGTCTGCAGATTAATGTCTTCACATCAGCGTTGAAAGTAATTATATGTCCAGTTATGGTTCTGCATTTTTCGAAGTAATCTAATTGTATTACTCCAAGGGAATTCTAAAAAACAGTGGCCATCACGTTATAAGGTGACAAAATGGTCTTTGCCTTCTTCCGAGCTCTTTCACTAGCATTTGTCCATTGGTTTGACTGCCGTTTTACTCTGGTGTGTTACGATGGATCCAGGTTTCACTGACAGTCACAAACCGCCGCACAAAAACTTACTGATCGTGATCAAACATCGTCAGACAACGTATTGAAGTGTTGCGCTGGATACGTTATTGGTAGATTGTGAGCAATCGTGGCACCACAGCTCCTTCATAGTCAAATCTTCGTGCAGAATATTATCCTGTCGCTCAGTGGAGATGCCGGCAGACTCATAAATCTTAAGAGTTTTTATTTGGTGGTTTTGCATTACCATATCCTGGATTTCCTTTGTGATAACCTCACTTGGACAGTCGCTGAACGCTTCGTCCTCGGTGCTTGCCGACCAAGTTTAAATTCATTAATCCAAAAGTAAAGAGTCTTCAATGATGGAACAGAGTTCACGTAAACTTAATCCAATTCATTTCTGATTTGAGCGGCAGTCCAATCCTTCAAATCAACATGTTTAATAACAGCACGAAACTCGGGTCTCCCCATCTGCAGTCGCAGTCGACAGACTGAACAAGTCAGATGGCTGTCAACATTTCAACGACGAACTGGATGCTTGACTTTGTTGAAATTGTTTATATGATACTTTGAATAATCAAGCTTACCAGCCATGGAGGCTCAACGAAAGTTTTCCATTCTTCATGAAATTTACCAGACTTACCAAACTATCCTCGTAATGTAATCGGAAGAAAATGGTTCGGATACTCACTCTAGCCTCGGTAAGATCTCTCTCAAATTTCAGTAAGGAATCTGAAAATCTCTTGTTGCCTCCATATCTTTCGCTTATGGATCATGAGGATATAATTACGTTACTTGCAATACATAGAATGCCATATAAACAGTCGTGATTCCCCCGCACTACTTCTTAATCGAACGAAAGGAGACCATAATGGTAGAAGCAAGAGTATCCTCTGCCATCAATTAAGTGATTTGTACAGTATTCAAGCAATTTTGTAGATAGAGTAATGTTTCATAAAAGTATTGACAATTCTTTGTTTTGCAGACAAGCTGCAGTCTTTTGCATGCTATCAACGAACCAATGCCTACCGTTATCAATAACCCCTACAAAACTTGCATAACTCTCTTTACTCATCCTGTAATTGTCGCTCCTAAGCATTATTTTGTATGTTACGTCTAATTCCAGGTCCAATTAGACACTGAACAGCGTTTATAAATTTAGCGAAACGTTTAGCATTTCATGCTTCCTCCTTTTTTTGCACATTCCTCGTGGGTGCTGTATGATAATGTGTCATTCGAGAGCCATGTATTTTTCATTTATCGTTCAACTTCATTTGTTTCCTCGTCCATTCACTAACATACTGTCCCGTTGTTTCTTCCTCAACAGTTTCTGCACTTACTACCCGAAGGGAACTCTACTTCAGTCCCCCCTTTCGAAAAGCGATGTTCTTTAAAACATAGGTGCATCTGCTGTTTCTCTTACAAAACATTAAAAAGTGAAATGTAGTTACAAAGGTGCTGATGAATAATCACATATCTAGACACCGTAATTTCCAAGCACTTTCATCTGTTAATGCCTCAGTCTCATTTAGTTAGCCACATGCGATTTCGCATTACTAATTCACCCTTACATTACAGGTCTCAAGAGTGGATTCTGCGCAGTGGAATCTTTTGTTGTTTGACTTGCAGCAGAGTCAGCTGCGTAATAAATTCCTTTGTGCTCTTCACTTCACTGACAATTCTTTTACGAATGAGTTGAAAACAAAACTAGTATTTAACGCTGTGCCAAATCCAGAACCTCTGGAAGAGCCTGCAGATGTAGAAAACGAAGACAACAGTAGACCACACAGCGATTACGAAATGCACCAACAAGGAAGCTGTTCGCCACCTGTCCGTGAGCCAGGCCACAGTTCGCCGGATACGTCGCTGCCAACAGATTTATCACCAAGAAAACGAAAGCTGACACAAAGAATTAATGAGCAGAAGTTAAAATTGGCAAAGCAGAGGAAAAAACTGTGGAGAATGCGACATCTTGCCACGAAGAAGCCTGATCTAAAAGCTGTGGCAACAGAGGCTGTTAAGCATATGTCTCCAAAATGTGGAACATTATTTGGTATGCAGCTTCTACACAAGTAAGTAACGTCCTCCGATGACGTCAAATACATTAACTAGCGTCAACTTTCTTAATAACTGAATTAAACGGTCGCATTTATTGTTTTCAGGCCTTTCACTCCTTGGACAGAAGCGGAGAGACGGCTGTCGTTGAGTTTATTTTATAAAAGTCCTGCTGCAAATGACCACTTAAGAAGAGAAGTTGGAATGAAACTACCTTCGAGAAAAATTATTCAGAAGTGGGTCAGTGAAATGGATATTATAGCGGGCACAGAAACAAAACTATTTGAACATCTTGTAGAAAAAGTGAAGACAATGGATGAAAGTTGCCGAGATTGTGCATTGGTGTTCGACGAAATGAGTGTGAGGAAGTGTCTCAGCTACTGCGCTAAGTATGATGTCGTTGAGGGCTATGAAGATTTTGGTAGCCTCGGACGTACGTCTAAGGTGGCAACACAGGCTCTCATGTTCCTTGTTCGTGGGCTGTGTCAAAAATGGAAATTACCTGTTGCCTATTTTACGTCTTGTAAACAGACCAAACCTGATGTAATGAAACAGTTGCTCTTCATTGTATTAGAGAAACTTTTTTCTGTTGGTTTAAAGGTTCGTTGCATTGTTTGTGACCAAGGGTCCAATAACCGTTCATTAGTGCGTGATCTCGGTGTTACAACTGAAAAACCTTTCTTTCATTATCGAAACAATGTTTTATACGCCATGTACGATGTGTGTCATCTCCTGAAAAGCATTCGAAACCGTTTGCTGGAGAGAGATATACAAACTGATTTGAATGATGTTGTGTCTTGGCAAGACATTGTCAAAATGAATCAACTAGATAGGAAGGGCGGCAAGGCAAGAATGTGCTGCTCTCTCAGTCACAAGCACATCAATACGAATGATTTTGAAAAAATGAGTGTTCTACTTGCAACACAAGTATTCAGTCATTCCGTCTCGGCCGCTATTCTATCAGCGTATTCCACGTCGGAGCTTCAGAGCAAAACAGCACTGAATACAGCTTCCTTTCTGGCAAGACTGCACAATTTGTTCGACGCAATGAATAGCAAGACTCTCTATGATTCGAAACCATTCGCCTGTGCTCTAAGCACTCAAAAAAGTTGGTTAGAGGATTATCTACAGGACTCCCTGGATTGGTTAAAAACGTGGAGGGCCGTTAACCCTCCCCAAAAAAACTGTGAGATTCCTCCACGTTTTACAGGCCTTCAGCACACAATTCGTGCTTTGTTAACGCTGTGGAATGACTTGAAAAGCGATGGCTATGAGTTCTTCTTAACATCGCGGGTGAACCAAGACCCCTTAGAACATGTATTTTCAGTAATCCGGCAACGGTCAGGTTTCAACAGGAATCCCAGCTGCCAGGAATTCCGCAGAAACTTGCAGCACACAGTGGTAGCAACATTAATGAAACCTGTTGATTCGGCGAACTGTGAACCCGATGAGGACCATTCTGTGCTGGAAGGGAACGATTGTGTGACCTCTTCGGCAATTAACGTTAGCATGAATGGAGACTGCGAAAGACATGTTCGAAAGAAGCTGCACATGAAGCATCTGAGCTTGTGCACAGTGCTGAATTAGAGTTACAGAGTCAGCCAGCGTCTGTGGAGGATTGTGCAGTGCGCTAGTTAGCAGGCTACCTGGCACATAAATGCATCAAAAAATTTAATTGTGACGTTTGTGTGTCGGAACTGCTTAAAGGCAACAAGACTCTGGAAGTGCGCATGAACTCTGTATATTTTATAAAGCTTATGAAACGTCCGCGGAAGACTTGGGCGAATCAAGAGCCCCTTCAGAAAATCTGACTGCCGTAGTTAGATCTAATTTAAAAGTGTTCAACGACGTGTTCAAAACTGTCCATTACGAATTTGGCGTAAACTGCAGCCTTGTGAATTCAGTGTTGAAGGACACTGAACGTTTGTATCCTCAATGGCTTCAGCTTGATCCATGCTCAATGCATCGAAAGTATATCCTAGAAATGCTCTGTAAAGTACGGCTGCAGAAGGAGCTACTTTGGATTTCAAATGAAATGTATCCAGCAAAAGACTCAAAAGCATCCAAACTTCCCGGGGTTGATAAATAAATTCAGACCATAACTTTGTTATTGCAAAGCTAAAGTTTAATTTTATCTTGTTATGTATTATATTTTACTGTGTTTATTTTCTATCTCCGGTTTGCTTATTTATGAACCGCTGTGTCTGTCCAACACGTCTGTTAACTTTCTTAATTTCCTTTACTTCATGAGAACAGTTATATTTTATACCATATGTATCATATGATTTTGTTTAGATCTGATGGGTTTTTCGTGGAAGCTCCGATTTTTCCTAACATGATGTTTTGGGCGCAAAAGAATTTAATATCTATGGATAACAGTTTCTATGTGATGTGATGAAATAGATCTTCCTCTTAATCACAATGTAACGTTTTTCTGATTTGCATGTCCATGTACCCATCTCTCCACAAGTAACTTACTATATTCAAATTTTCTTATTCTTCGAACAATCCGCCCTCAAAGGAAAAGAAAACGTTGTTTAATACTTGCCCCTGCTACCTCTTGTATGGCTTTTCTTTTAGGGGACATAGTTGCTTCGTAGAGACAATTTTACTAAACCATCCTGGCATTTTAGTCATAGTCGGTAAAAACTGGTCTGTCATCTCTATCTTTACTGTGTAGAAACGAGTAGTTAATTTAAACGGAAAACTTCTGTAATATTACCGTTAGGACTTATATTACAAAAAAGAACCTCGTTATGTCTTCCGTAATATAGGGGATAAACGCATTTTGTGACCTGACAGCACTATAAGGAAAAAGCAAATCAAGCTGTTATCAGCGTATTACTGTTGGCATTGTACAACAAAATTGGTATTCCATTCAACAATATTAATGTTCTCTTCATTGTAGTAGGTTGGAATTATTTCACAAACGATCGATCAAAACTGCACACTGTGTCTGTCAGAGGCTAGAAGAACATAAAAGCGAGCATTAGCCAATGTAGAAGACTCGGAAAACGAATTAGTTAAATGCCCTGACACCTAACTCAGTCATTAGCAACGATAAACACACTGTTCGTAACAAACAAACCGAACCTAAAATCATTCTATGAATCGGCATGAGCTGACTAAAGGAGCGATTATTTGTGTAATCGTATTCAAGCAGATTATTGATCCTTATGTGACTGGTCGACGTTTTTATTCATTTCCTATGTCCTATGAAATGAGGATAAAGTAGATATCATTAATTGCAACGCATGTTACTGCCGCCAGTTGCAGCTGTATGCAGAATTATGCAACAGAATTGTCTTGTGACACTATGTTGTAACGTCTGTCATAGAAGGCCAGTTTTCAGCATAAAACCTAGTTATGAATATTGGCTCATCACGGCTCCCTATTAGAGAATCAGCCAGCTGCTACAGTCAAAATTGCGCACAGCGGAGAAGCGCATAATTTTGTTGCGGCGCTCCTTTGTATTATTTATTAGAAGTATTTTCCAACATTGCTTATTTCAAAAGGTCTGTCTTCTCAACGTACTGTGAAGAACTTGTCTCAGGCTTTGCTGCCTCAGGTAGGGCCCATAGTGTCTGCGCAGAACTGCTCCGATCTGCGCAATAAGTCACCGACGAGAAGCTCGGCGCAGTTCGCGCGCACTGTTACGTGTTGAAACGATTAAGTTTCATCTTGTTGCTGTTTATTATTGTCTTCTTTCGAGTTTGTTCGTTATGTTTGACATTAATAATGCCGAATTGTCCTACGGCTGTGTGTGAAAACTGTAATCAGAAGACTAAAAGGCAGTAGTATTACTTGTCATAAGTTCCCTCGAATTCCTGAAACATTTGTTCGGTGGGTTCAGCTCTGTAGCAGTAGTGACAGCATTAACATTAAAAATGCTACTGCCTGTAGCAAAAACTTAGAGAGGACGTTTGTTTACAGTATCTACAAGCTGAATTAAAGAAACTTCAACCAAAATAGGTTTTAAAGCCGACTGCAAATTCTATAAGCTCGTGAAACTCGTAAACGTGCACTTAACATGCTAGAAAAAGTAGATCAAAGCATAGAATGAGAGAAAGGTCTTATCGAGGATGAAATGAAAAAAACTTACTGAAGAATTATCACCATTGAGAGAAAACAATTCAGCGTTTAATTTGCTTTTCGTTCTCAGTATATTTTTATCCGCTATTACTGTTTCACGCGTTAAGCAAACAGAGGAAGTAATGGAAAGCATTAAGTATCTACACAGTGCTGACGACTAAAGTACACAAAAGTTTTGCTAAAAGCACTTCACGAGTAAGCAAAAAACAAGCTTAAGTGAAGCAGAAAATTTGTGTGTTGAGCATTTGATGAAATGATTGGCATATGCTACGACCAAGAAAGTGACGCCATATACGGACCACATAGCCAGGTACAGGTTGTTATGCCATGTGGTTTATATGGAGCCTGGAAGCAGTCTGTATACTGCAGGTCACGAAAGAGACGCAAAAATACATCACTGGATGTATTTCTTCCAGATCCGACTCCATAGAGCAATCACTTGGACATCATAGTGACAAGATAATAGTAGTATCAAAAGATCCTATAAGCTCTGGGGCAACTGAGGAACTATCTCGTCCTCCCTTAATCGTCTCTTCAAACGCAGCTCTCTGTGTAAAGAAGCAGATGTGAATAAAAACCTGCCAAAACTTTTAATCGGAAGCTTCAAACTATTTCTCAAGAGATCTCCGCAATTTACACTAATATCATTACTGTACCTACATCCGGATAAGGCACCTCAACACGTCGGCAAAGACAATGAGGGCTAAACAGCTGCAGAAAGGAGCACACACATGGAGAGATTCCGCTGTTCATTCCAGATGGGATTAAGGTATTTAATTTGCTGTTGTTGAATTGTTGAAGTACGCCGATCAATACTGAAGCTTCAAAATCATCAAACGCAGAAATGACAAGTAAATGGAATTATAGCGTTTCCTTTCTACTTAATATCTGCACGAAAAAAATGTTATACACTATTGCTGATTGTGACGAAAAAACTGCGTTTAGAAACTGAAAGCTCTTATGATTGTTGCGTTTCCTGTACTATTAAAAATTTGTAATACTTAATAACGACTGAAGGATGCCAAGATATAGAAAATGTTGAACAATAGAATGTAAATGTCAAGGTGATCCAAAAAAATGGCTCTGAGCACTATGGGACTTAACATCTATGGTCATCAGTCCCCTAGAACTTAGAACTACTTAAACCTAACTAACCTAAGGACAGCACACAACACCCAGCCATCACGAGGCAGAGAAAATCCCTGACCCCGCCGGGAATCGAACCCGGGAACCCGTGCGTGGGAAGCGAGAACGCTACCGCACGACCACGAGATGCGGGCTCAAGGTGATCCATAATACGTAGTTATACATCTGTCATTACTAGAAAGACAATATGATAATTTCATTGCCGTAGGAAGCAGTAAGTCCCTGTGTAGGTAAGCTTCAATCGAACTCATATCTTATTACACCGCCCTTCAGTTTAGTAAATTAATGGTGGCTTAAGCGGAATACTGCCATGCGCGAAAGTGAAAAATCGTCTCAACAGTGACGTCACGCGGAAGCGCTCGCTGCCGAACGCTTTGGCCCAAATTTTCTATGTAATAACCTTGTTGCTGCCTACACAGATGCGGCTACGCTCTCTCGGTCTCTCCCCTCTGTCACCCCACCACGCTACCCTTGACGTCAGGGAGGCCTTTGCCGAAGCGCCTCTAGCGTGATCTCCCGAAACTAAGCAGGCGACACGCCTGACATCTACTGTCGTCTAACGGAACTACGAGCACACCCCCGGGACAGTGGATTAGGGCGGGCTTCCTTTCTTACTCTGTGCCGGTGGTCTAGACAGGTTGTTTTCGTAGCCGGCCAAACGGAAAGTTCAGTGCCCTCAGCTGAATAGCAGAGGCATGATTGGTCAACTTAAACTGAGGCTAGTTGACGTCATAAATCCCTGCTCGAAATAGGAGGGAACGGTCGCTATTGGCGCGAATGATGTTGTGAGACAGTGTGGGGGAATTTTGGAATCTGAACCGAATGCTGATTCACAGTTTTCGAGGAGAGTAGGGAGTAGAGCAATGTTGGCTTCGCTCTTGCGTTGCGCGGGCAGGGAATTGGGGATCTGATCTTCATCGGAGTCGGACGGTCTTACGACTTAGTCGCTCTTTTTCGGAAGCACTTCGAATTCTCGAACAGCCTTCGTGGCCAGGGGTTGACACAGAGTTGCTGCACGGCAGAAGACGGCGCCTACATCATCAGGACGCTGCCCACCGTCAACTTGCTGCAGATTTCAGTACTGGTACAGTACGGCATTGTAGGACCTTATCAATTTTATACTGAATCCCTCAGCAGCACGCGCGCTCGCTTTGCTACAAGTCCACCTTGCTTGTCTCTCCATGTGATCCCATTTGAGGTCTCACTACTAATTGTTATACTGCTAAATAGTCAGGAGATTAATATTTGATTCATTAGGACCTCCAGTCATTATCGTCAATCTATTGCATCACGGAGAGTAGGAGTCCCTTGTTCTCGAGACATCTCTTATTCTCATAATATTTCAGTATACCCTATCCTTTAACCCCCTGTTTGTGTCGATAGTCACGTACATTTATGTTCTGATGTATAATAAATCCCATTGTAATATTTAATCCGCATATCATTTCGTAGATAAATGCAGAATCCAATTTCCTGTTGTTTATTATGATAAAGTTCTCTTTTTCTGAGTAGATTACGAGTTTTATTAAATTATTGTGAGTGTGCACTCCTTATTTTACCAACCAGCAGGGTCCACCATCATTTTCTTCCGTTACCGTTGCGCACATAACCAATTAGGTGGTATGTAAGGAGGGGGCCGAGTGCATGTCCAGTTCTCATGCAAAATTCGTCTGAATTAAAAAGGTACAAACTCTTCTCCATCCCGGCACCTCGCAACCTTAATAGTTCAGGGCTTCATTTGACTGCTTAAGGTATTAGTTCTGTTTTCAACACACACACACACCTTACAACCTATAGTGCTCGTTTGTGCAATTCCTGATGGCAGAAGCAGAAACACTGAG
The DNA here is from genome assembly GCF_023898315.1 of Schistocerca nitens. Taxonomy (NCBI): domain Eukaryota; kingdom Metazoa; phylum Arthropoda; class Insecta; order Orthoptera; family Acrididae; genus Schistocerca; species Schistocerca nitens. Next base: position 311,998,506 of record NC_064621.1, on the reverse strand, counting down.
TAGATCAGTGTAGCTCAGAGTCCTGCCCTGAACCACAGTGCAGCTTGCCATTTTCTAAATACATATATATCATTTGCAGAGGTGAAAAGAACGATTTTGACAGAAAGAATGTCAGGACCTACTGAGGACAGAAGACTGGGCATTTAGGCTCGCAGTTTGACGCTTACCCACTCAGCCACCTAGCCTGACTGCTGTTGCCTTGTCGTTGTCGCTTCGCGACTTAATCCTGTCGGCTTGCTGCGGTCGCGGTCCAGTGATTACCTGCACGAGCGAGCTGAGCCTCTCGAGGGAGCTCTGCGTGGCGAGGCAGACGGGCCAGGTCGCGGACAGCTCGGCGAAGCGGTCCCCGGGCACCAGCGAGTCCACCACCTGGTAGAGGCGGCGCGCGTCCCAGCGGGCCAGCCGCAGGTCCCGGAACGGCGACGCCGCGGGCGTGGGCGGGCACGACGCCTCCGCCACCGCCGCCGCCTCCTCCGCCCCCCTGCGCGGTAAACAGCAGCGGTGCAGTTCTCCTGGACTGAGAATGTGCTCCGCAAGGCGCAGCGACCCTGGTCACCAATGTCCATAATACCTTCATATATCACACGATCTTACAGACTATTCTACGAACTGGATATTTCTGAAGGAAAACACCTTGCTCCCCAAGAATTCACCAAACAGCACTTGTCTGAAAAATGGTTCAAATGGCTCTGAGCACTATGGGACTCAACATCTGTGGTCATCAGTCCCCTAGAACTTAGAACTACTTAAACCTAACTAACCTAAGGACATCACACACATCCATGCCCGAGGCAGGATTCGAACCTACGACCGTAGCAGTCACGCGGTTCCTGACTGAGCGCCTAGAACCGCTAGACCACCGCGGCCGGCCACTTGTCTGAAATACCTCTGTTGCACAGAAGATAACGTGTACATCCACACAAATTATTGAGCCGTGGTAAAATTTGCTGTTTTGAAGAGCGCACCGCAGTGCGTAGTGTGAAGCACTCGCCCTCCGCTTCTGGCGGTGGCGCCGCTGTGACAATCGCAGCTTTGGTGTCTCCCTCTGGTGGGAAAGGGGAAAGGTAGCCTGTTCACGTGCATTTAAGTGGCACTATGAGCTCGCTAGGCGGCTAGTCTGGTTAGTTGGTCAGCCAAGTCAGTCTGGGTCTGTCTCTCGTCCGCATTGGTGACGCAGTTACTGTCTGTCTGTCGTCCGGAGTGCTAGTATGTGTTAGGCTGCCAGTCTGCTCGAGTTTGTTCAGGCGATGGTCATTGGCGGTTGGATCGATCGGTTGGTCGGTCACGCACCGAGACACAAGATGACTTGTCCGTCTTGAGCGTCGGCGTATGTGAGGTCGTCACGTGAGTCCAGTGGGCCGCGCCGTATAGCGAGGGGTAGTGGCTTCGCGGCCGACAAGAGAGCAACAGGAGTCAACCCACGACATCGGTCTGGCCGTGCGAGCTGCGACGCCGTGAGACGGGAGATCGGCGCGCCTTCCTGCGTCCGTTGAAGCGGCTGGCAGCGGACGGTTCGGGAGAGCGTTTTGGGGGTGCTGCGCCAGGTCTCCGCCAGACATCGCAGTTTGTTAGAAGTTAAGTGATTCGTGCTATGTGTTTCATTTACTTGTTAAATTTTACTTGTTAAATTTTACTTGCTTTCTTGGTCAGTCTCTCGTCCCCAGCTTGCTCGTCTGTCTCCCGTCCGCATTTGTTAGGCAGTTAGTGTCTGTCTGTCTTTCGGTCTGCCATACGTTAATAGCTGCCTCTGTCATGTTCGTCGGATTCGGTGTTAACGAATTTATTGCTTAAGGTGTAAAGGCCGAATTCCTGAAATATGTTTTTATCTTGCCTATCATCTTGAGAGGCGGTATATATGTAATGCAGAGCATGTTTGTACATTTTTGTAAGGCTGCATTTCATAGGTTTTTATTTAAATGGTCATTTTAGTATATAAAGTTGCCACCCTTCCACCGTTAGAGTTTTCTTTAAAAACAAGTTGCACTTTCGGTGGCTAGTATTTTATAATGTGAGTGTTCTGTACCATTTCTATCCCTCCTACTGGTTGCATAGTTTATGTGTTTGTGTGAGTTGTTAAAATTTTTAGTTTAAAGTAATCTGGTGTGTTGCAGATTTGCACCAGCGTAGTCTTTCAGAGGTTGTTGTGAGCGGTCGTGACTACGGCCGTGTTAAAAGGGAGCGGCAAGGTTCTCAGCCCGAAAGCTCATACTGTAAAAAAAAAAAAAAAAAAAAAAAAAAAAAAAAAAAAAAAAAAAAAAAATTATTTCTGCCTCTGAATAAATTGTAACTTGATATTTAGAGGGTGCTTTCTGATTGTAATTTTTAAATCTGTTTTTTTTTAAGAAAGGGTTTTAGGAATAAAATTTCCATTCGTTGAAATAAATTTGTTTTCATCAGTTACCCACTGGCAACTACTTCCACGCTCACATAGTGTAATTAAATGTGTTAATGTTGTTGGTGAAACGCTAGTAAATAAAGTAAATTCTTTAAGAAAAGATTTTGAAAGTAAATCCACGGTTCAATTATGAAAGTGGTTTTGCGTGTATATATAAGTACATATATTCCACATCTCCTCATAAACCACGAGACAGATTGCAACCACACTTGGTACACATATCACTCAAAGTCTGGAAAGAATCACTGTGGAGGTGAGAACCACCTAGCTATCAAAGAGGTGGGGCTGGGAGAAGAAAAGCAGTATAGTCCACAATGTCGAATGTCCATACTTTAATCATCTAGCATTCGAGAATGACAGCACTTACCGACTTGCAACAAACTTTACACATAATTTCAAACCTTTAAGAAAACTTTTTCTCTGTGATACCCCCCACATAATGATCAAAGGAAGAAAGTTAATCGCTTACTATATTTTAGCTGACCGTCCAGTAAAATTACCACGTGAAGCATGACGTTTTAATTTATCACTACTTTACTACTGACTGTATTCGCGAGATATTTTGCAGACAGTATAAATATATAAAACTGGATGTGCAAGAAAAATTGTATCATTGTACTACACATAGTACAGAAGATACGAAGTCATAAACACGGAGCAGACGATTGGAGAAAGGAAAGAGGAGGAAGTGGAGAGTGGGGAGGAGAGGATGGACAGAGAGAGGGATAGGCCGAATGAACAGGGTGTGTTGAGAGAAGGTGATGGACAAAGAGAGGGGGAAGAGGAGATGAAGTTAGAGGGGAAAGGAGTGCACAGACAGAAAGGGAAGAAGACGGATTGACAAAACGTAGGGGAAGGAGAAGGACAGAGAGAGGGGCAGGAGGAGATGTACAGAGAATGGGCGGTGGAGGAGGTGGATGGAGAGACGGAGTGGGGGAGATGGACAGAGAGGGGGTAAAGAAGAAGATGGACATCGAGAGGGGAAGGAGGAGATGGAATAATAGAAAACTGGAAAAAATACATACACTGGCGACATCGCATACTCAGCTAGTAGATAAAGGGAACAGGTACATTTTGTCTTCCTCAACTTCCAAAATTAGACAGTAATACAGACTACACCGTCAAATATGCAGCATCTTTGGTTGCATTATGATCACAATCAATTATTTCACTACCATATCTACGGATTGAATGACTGTGATCATAAAACAGCCAAAATGAATTGACTTTTAATAATACTATGATTCTTAAACAGCTCCAGATTTAGAAGAAATTATATGCTCATTTAAATACAACAACGCAGCCGGTGAGAATGGAATTAAGGCACAATTATTGGAAGCCCTAGACGAAGGTGGCATTCTTGAATTAAAAAATATAATACACAGACAAAAAAAAATCGCAACACCAAAAAATAACTAACGTAGAGTAACGAAATTTTAAGAATACATTAGTCCAGTTATCATATCTAGATGATTAACATTGCAAGAACAGAAGTTAATGTAAGTGCGAGATAAGCCATTGGAAATGTGAAATTCTGCTACATTAATGACCGGCGTAACCGCTAGAATGTTGGAACGCAAGCATGCAAACAAGCATGCATTGTGGTGTACAGGTGCCTGATGTTAGTTTGTGGGCTGGAGTTGCATGCCTATTGCACTTGGTCGGTTGGATGATGCTGGAATTGTCGCCCGACGAAGTCCCACATGTTCTCGATTGGAGACAGATTTGGTGAGCGAGCAGGCAAAGGCAACATGTCGATACTCTGTATAGCATTTTCGGTTACAACTGCGGTATACGAGCGAACCTTATCCTGTTGGAAAACACCTCTTGGATTGTTGTTCGTGAATGGTAGTGTAACAAGTCGAATCATCAGACTGGCGTAAAAATTTTCAGTCAGGCTGCGTGGGATAACCACGAAACTGTTCCTCCTGTCTTACGAAATTGCAGCCCAGACCATAACTCCAAGTGTAGGGCCAGTATCTCTAGGTTGAACTGTAGGCCCACAACTGGCCTCCTTCTAACCAACAAACGCCCATCACTGGCACCGAAGCAGAACCAGCTTTCAACAGAAAAAGGAGCACATCTCCACGTGCTCTTCTACCATAAGCTCTTTCTTGCAAATTGCGGTGGTTTGGGGTCAGTGGAATGCACGCTACGAAGCGCCTGGCCCTGAGCTGTGCTTAAAGTAACCGATTTGTAATGGTTCGTTGAGTCACTGTGGAGCCAACTGCCGCTGACATTGCTGCTGCAGATGCAGTGCGATGCGCCAAAGCCACGTGGCAGACCGGAGCCCGGGCTCCTTGCGACCGTACATTCTCGTGGTCACCACCGCTAGCACCGTGACCACCGCTGCTAGTACATTTACAGTGGATAGCAATATCGCAGAAGATACAGCCAGCGTCTCGTAGCCCTATTACACGACCTCGTTTAAACTCAGTGTTGATAATGTCGTCTTTGTCGCCTTAAAGGCATCCTTGACTGACATCATCTCACCACGTCCAACCTGAAAGATAACTAACGCTCACGACCGTTACAACGTGTATTTGAAGCAAACTCATTTGCATCCTCATAGAGGCCCTACTAGCGTCATTCTTATGTGACTTTTCAAAAAGTAAAAACACGCCTACCAACTCCTTCTTGGTGTTTCAACTTTTTCCATCAGTGTAGATAAAATCTGGGAGAAAGAAGAAATATAAGAAGACAGGAAAGCAGTCCATGTGTACCTCACCCACGTGTACGTATCAGACTAAGAAAAAACTCAATTGCAGTTCATTATTTCGCCAGTCACCCCTGTCGTCTAGGACCCATGGGGAACCACAGCTGCCTCGGTGCCGGTTTGGATAGCGTCATTTTGCCATGCGTGATATATTATAAACACTGCGGCATGCGAACGGTTTACAAACTTAGCCGTTTCGGAAATGCTTTCACCCTTAGCCCGGAAGCCAATAATCATGTCCATTTTGACGTCAGATAAATCGCTCCGTTTCCGCATTACGACGACTGCACTTTTTTCCTTAGCCCGAACAAAATTTATATACCCTCCGCTGCTAGTACTGCCATGTGCCACCTGTGTGTTGCTACTGCACGTTCACGACCTCATAGGTGGTGGTCTCGTTACTGTGTCTGGACAGTGTAACTATAGAGGCGTATTGTTTTTGCCAGTGATTTTATATATATATATATATATATATATATATATATATATATATATATATATATATATATATATATATATATATATATATATTTAAAGCACTGTTCAATCGCGCAAAATCCACCTAGAGTCACAATTAGGGGAATATCGAGGTTTATTTCGAAATAATAGATCATGCAGCTGACAGACATGGAATCTAAAAACTTTTCTGCAAATGAGGCAACCAAGGAACGAAGATACAACATTAAAATTTAAATTTCGTTTTCTGTAGTTGTAAATTGTCTTTGTACCGTACCATGGACGTTACAAATACTGCTGTACATTTCATTTAACCTTTGGCGCTGTCAATGTCATCATTTACTACTGTACTTAAACGTGTTTTAAACGTAAGTACTATAGTACAGCCAGTTTAATCTTTAGTGCTGTCAGCCAGCTTTAAACGTAAGTCACCATACTGCAAATAGAATATGTACTTGACGTAACGTTAATTTAAGTTTTCTGTCTTATCTCAGTTTTTATCCTTTATAGTGTACTTTCTGATAACACTCTTGTTCATGTAAAAAGTGAAACCGGTAAATAATAATTACTAAGTGTGGCTTGTGACTGTTCTCAAAAACTCAACTGCCTTTTATTGTTGTTAATGCCAAACTGGAAGTACCCAGCTTAATGTTGACAATATACAAAGAACGTTATCCTCACTCCAGAGATATTTCTAATCTATGGTCGTAAAAAGATACTGCCTGACAGGAACTAGAAACGAGTGTCGCGCTTTGTCAGTGACCAGGAACTGTTGCAGTCAGTAAACATAGCTCGACGTCAACCAGTTTCCGAGCAAACATCGTGAAGGTGAGACATTATAGCACAGTACATAATACCATAACACAGCACTTCTATTGAAATATTTGGTTCTATGACTTTTCACGAATGTAGAAACCACATTTTATGTATGATCAGTTTCACTATAGTCTAAGAACTATAAAATAAAGGTGGCAAATTGATATGTTATAAACGGAATACTGACTAAAATAGTTACAAAAATTTATAACATCTGTATAGTACACACACGAGCAATGTTTGGGGCTTTGTAATACATCGATCAATTGAAAATGTATGAGTGGCTATAAGAAATCTTTGAAGTGCAAACGCTGTCTGACAAAAGCATCAACAGTAATAAGAGGTGGAGTAGCTGTGGGTGAGGAAGGACGCAAGTGTTGTGGTTCTGGCGCAGCATATATATGTGCAGCAATTTCCTATGTTTGCGAGAGACTCTTCAAGTTCCAAGGATCGTAGTACACTGGTGACACAATGATGTTTTAAGAAGAATACTTGTCACATCAAGTATAATGAATATTTTAATCTGGAGACGAGACATTGTAATTGTAACTGCAGCCAACGATCTAATGCTTCGAGAGCGCAGAATCTCAAAATATAAGAATGAATCACTTTATACTTTTAGATCTGTAAATGGTTTCCCAATGTTTTGAGTGATTTTTGACAATATTACATGCATATGAACTTTAATTTTAATATCATAGTCGTCATTACCCCAGGTTATTATTACCTGGAACACGATCCATGTCCTACTATCCTGTGTTCCTAGTGTCACATTATCAATGAAAAATTTTATTAATGTTAAGGAGAATAACGTTGCCAAAATAATTAAAGTTCTTCTGGAGAAGAAAGTTCATATCATTGCTAATTAACTTCAGACACTAAATAACATTTTTAATATGCTATAATGACTTATATTATATTTTTTTACAGTTCACGGTGATCGCTGCTATGCTGAATATGTTCGCAAAGATTACCAACCCAGGCTTAGTCCATAATAGCAAATGTACAATGGAGACTGAAGTGCACGAATCATTTTGTGAACTTCCTTATCAAACATGACTGCCTAAGAAAGAAGAGGCACAAGAGGAACTAGACAATATAGAACACTGAGGAATCATTGAAATATGTAAAAGCTAATTCGATAAAACAGTAATTACTAGACAAAAATGAGGACAGATTTAGAATGGTGATAGACGCACACACTCTAAACAAAGTAGATTGTCTTGCATTTGCAAATGACATGGCATGTATTACAGAATCACTTGATAATGCACACAAACAAATCACAGTGCTATAACGTCAAGCAGCAAAAGTAGGTTTAAAAATATCAGTTGAAAAAACACAAGTTCATGACAAAGTAATACAGCTCAGAAGCTTAAAATGAATAACACTGTAATATCTAAAGTAAATAAAGAAATAACTTGGAGGACTGATATCAGATAATTTGAAGTAAAAGACAGCAACTGCGAACAGCAATAGCGATCAGAGCACATAAAATGTACAGGGTCTTTCAAATGACAAGAAACATCTACACTAGAAAATCTTTATCCTGGACCACAAAACTGGAACACTAAGGAATAGTGGAAAGATCAGAAAAACTCTATCTAGAAGAAACTCTTAAACTAGCTACAAAGGGAGAGCTTGAAAAATTAGAAAAAAATGAAAGAAGAACCCTAAGAAAAATAGTTGGACCCAAAATCAGCAGTGAATCAGAGTACAGATTACGACCTAATATATAGAACTATCTCTGGAAGTAGAAAACGTAACAGAGAAGTGGGAGATTAAAGTTCTATGGACACACGTGTAGGATGAATAATGATATAATAACCAAACAAATATTTGACTTAACTAAACAATTGCAAATCCCCAGAATCACGTGACTGAGAGGAGTAGGAAGAGATATCGAAAATGAAGGAGTCGACTTAGCTGCAATAAGAAAATTTACACTTTTTTTTAAAAGAAGCAGTAGATAAGGGAGTCTTTCAGGAAAGAAAAAATCAAGAATTGGAATATAGTGGACACAAGAAGAGGAGGAATAACTTAGTCAAAAAAAGAAAGAAGTGTAGGCCCAAAGGAAACTACAGACAAAAACAAAGAAGAAGAAAAAATGTTGATTTATCGTATCCTCCAGAACGGTTATTCAAAATTTTAAAAATGGCCATTCAGCTCACATTGATAAATGAGAAATAATATTCTTTCACGATAACGCTAGTATCATACTCAAGCCCGACAAAGAGTCTAAGAAGACACAGTCCTTTGAATTCTGTACAACGTAGGTTGCATCATAATCATCATCAACAACAAAAGGGTACTGGGGACAGAAAATACAAAAAAACTTATGTTCATAAATCGTGAGTGTGAGCAAAAGTAACGTCTACTATTCCGAACGTTACACTTGCACAAGAATAACTAAATTATGGAGCCAAAGGCTATTTAACCATGTCATTTAAATCATTTCAGTTTGACAACTCATTCTATTCTATACCGAATATTAAAATAGAAAATGTCAGGGTATTGTTGGGTCATATTTCTTTAAGTTCATTGTAGATCAATATTACAGTAAAAATACAATTTCTTGACTATCCAACTTCTCGCCATAATTTCACAGACAAAATGCATTCTGTCTGTAAACATACCTAGACATTTTACACGCTAGCGAGTTGCCGCAAATGTAATCCAAAAGCCTGTTGGTAAAATTTTGTTATTATAATCGTTTCATAGAGACATAATCTAAAGTCAATCGTACATTTGCAATATCTCATTAGTGATTCAGGCCTTTTTTGTGGCTGTGATTGAAGAGACGAAGAATCACAAGGTCTGAAAGTGGAGGGATGTATTGTGACACAGTTCGACTGATTTCCGACTGTTTTCGTAAATCAAAGATCATTTGCGAGCACTGTATCTATACCTAATCGATTGCTTCAGTGGGCCCTATGTTCATCATTAAATTTTAGCGTTATGAAAGTTGGTTATGGTGTAATGTAACAGATGCTTTGGGCTACAACATAAATTTGCTTGAAACTATTTGCATGTTTTCATATTTCCCACTTTACGTGTATATATTTTATAAGCTTTCTTCGCGAGATTTAAGTTTCACGTTTGGTTTTCCTTTCAGAAATTATCCCCAGCATTACTAATATCAATTGAAAGTTAGATTCACCTATTATTCGCAATGATATACGTCTGAGGTTTTCTGTGTCTTAACTTCCATGAAGTAACCATGCAAAAGCAGGTAACAGAGCACTGCTTCTTACCTTCTGACGTCGTCTTTGTAAGACATTCTGAAGTAATTGAGGCATCACAGTCGATACATTAGGTCGAAATACTTCTGCACAAATAATTTGTTTCAACTGAAAGACGATATTTTAGATAATATTTATTAATTAAAGCATCGGTATTGTAGTCTTTTAAACTGACTTGGCAAAATCTAAATCCATATTCTGACCATTTTGTAGTGATTTTCATTTTTGGAGACTTTAGTCCTTCAACTCCCTTGCCATCCTGGCTTAGCCAGTCTATACTATTATATAAAGAGGAAAGTTTTTAGCAAAACTCTCGAAAAGTTCTTGGCTTGTACCATATGCGCTAATAAATATTCGGATGGACACAAGCTATATATATATTTTAAACAACAATGTACACGTTTTGTGCGAAAAACAATGGCGAAGGTAATGGATAAATTGTGGGTAGGCTTACCTTCTACCTTTTTATACAGGCGGTACATGTGTCGCGTCTTCTTGGTAGGAAAGTTATCAGTCACTATATCTTTATTTCTGATCGCTTGTAAGTTGCTTAACCATGTTTTTTATGGCAATCGTGCAGAGAGAGTTTAATCTACCATTTGTCAGTGAATCACGAAGGCAATTTTTTATTCCTTTAAGTGTGCTCACACTTCTTTCAGAAGAGGATGTAGTGACAGCGAATGTAAGAATCGATTTGATGAGCTTCATTACTTCCTATAAATGCTTTAATGTTTTTATCATTGCCCATTCTGAATTTAAGAAGGTCTGCAGGTTGGAAAATATTTATCTTTGTCAATATAAATGTTTCGTAACTCATTTTCCAGACCTTCTTTGTTAAAGATTGGGTAAGCTGTGAGGAGGCCGCTCAGTTGCATTGTTGGGAAATTTGGTTTATAATTTCCGAACTGATTCGGACTGATTCTTATTAAATAAACGGTATAAACTAAATATTGGGGCCATTGCCAAAACACATTTCCATTTGCACCATCATGTTATCTAAGGTCTCATAAAACAACATCTTAAAGGACTAGAAGTCACGCTCACTGAAAAATCACTGTGAAATTTGTTGTTACAGCTTCCAATACATGAGATCACTGTTTTAGCTGATCTCATATCCATTAACAAACTAGTGGTCTTCTTGATTTCAGCATTGCGGGTACTAATATCACATGCGATTTTATGTTGAAGAAGTGCACAGATGAATCTTCGTGGCAGATTAAAACTGTGTGCTGGATCGAGACTCTAACTCGGGACCTTTGCCTTTCGCGGGCAAGTGTTCCATCAACTGAGCCACCCAAGCACGTCTCACGCCCCGTCCTCACAGCTTTACTCCTGCCAGTACCTCGTCTCCTACCTTCCAAACTTTACAGAAGAAGGCTGTGGCTAAGCCATGTCTCCGCAATATCCTTTCTTTCAGGAGTACTACTTCTGCAAGGTTCGCAGGAGAGCTTCTGTAAAGTTTGGAAGGTAGGAGACGAGGTACTGGAAGGAGTAAAGCTGTGAGGACGGGGCGTGAGTCATGCTTGGGTGGCTCAGTTGGCAGAGCACTTGCCCGCGAAAGGCAAAGGTCCCGAGTTCGAGTCTCGGTCCAGCACACAGTTTTAATCTGCCACGAAGATCCGTATCAGCGCACACTCCGCTGCAGAGTGAAACTCACATTCAAGTGCACAGATATTTGTCAATATACACAAATATTTCTTTGTAAAGGCAAAGCAGGACAAGGAGGTGAGTTTCATTAGGAATGCTAAGCAAGCCAGAAACGCTCTTGAACGACCCTTCGTCATCGGTAGTGATATCTTGAAAAAGTCTTTCAACTCATGGTATTTAAGATATGTCTGAACAGCATGTGGACTGCAATTCTAGCGTCTAGCATATGTTTGAGGCAATCTGAATACTTTACTTTCTAAGAATTGTGATATCTTTGAGGGACTGCTAAAAATGAATGAAATGATACAAGACTGTAAATGAAAAACCTTACTGCTTTCATATTTTTAGGACAATGTAAAAGCATCAGTCCAAGTTTATGAACATAACTGAGAAAGTATATAGGTCGTGGACATTTTTACTGACCAAAATGTTTGACATCTCCATGTTTACCTGCCATTACTAAGGTTCCAACATATGTTTGACTCACTATTTTGTCAATAACTAACAAAACACCACGTGTGTTGAATACAATTTCTGATCACTCCTGAGCAATTTTGTCAAAATTGCAAAAACCCATAACTCTTTCTATTGGAACGTACTTTGTACAAAACCTGAGAATAATTCTCATTTGTAACTTACACGAAATATCCAGGTTTACGTCCGCTTGCACTCCAACAAATTCACTTGACGGTAACTCTTCATTAGTGCAATCACTGACATCGGTGGCCAATTCAATTAATTTGTTTTGAATTGTGTTTGATGTTCCTTTCTGCAAGTGATCACAAATAAACTTTTCCTGGGAAGACAAGAGTACAAATAATTCAAGGTAATTCCCTTTGTTGGCGGAACATTCATCTTCAAAGTTTCCTCCGAATGCAAGCTCTTGCTCGCCAAAGACACAATCAACATCCACAAGTCTCTCATTTTCGAATATGTTTTGTTTCACAATTGCATCATATTTTATGGTTAGAAGCTTGGCTCCTTCAGAAACTGAATGTTCAATTCGTCCACGACCCAACAATTAAAAACTCTCTTGGGTCTGAAGGTACCATCTTGAATTTTGGTGTTCTCGCTTTTTCCGTAGAAATTTTTGTCACAAATACTTCACACACACTCCAAAAGAAGCTTATGTCCTTTTTCAACCCCAGATCCACCAAACAAAATAAATGTGTAATAATACAGTTTATTTCTTACAGGGCAACCTATAAGCCAATAATATTTTTTGTACTAAGAAAACTGAAATTTTCGGTTTATTTCCCATCACCTATTTTAATATCTAAGTGCGATGTGAATCGCTTGTCTTTATGCGTGCACTTCGTTTCATTTAAGTCGAACTTGAAAATCGTCTGTCATCTAATTCAAGAAATAAAGGCACAAGTGTTCCCTCTGCACAAGCCATATTACACTGAAGCGCCAAAGAAACTGGTATAGGCGTGAGTATTCAAACACAGAGGTATGTCAACAGGCGGAATACGGCGCTGCGATCGGCAACGCCCGTATAAGACAAGTGCCTGGCGCACTTGTTAGATCGGTTACTGCTGCTACAATGGCGGGTTATCAAAATTTAAGCGACTTTGAACGTGGTGTTATAATCGGCGCACGAGCGATGGGCACAGCATCTCCGAGGTAGCGATGAAGTGGGGATTTACCCGTACGACCATTTCACGAGTGTACCATGAATATCAGGAATCCGGTAAAACATCAAACCTCCGACATCGCTGCGGCCGGAAAATGATACTGCAAGAAAGGGACCAATGACGACAAGAAAATCGTTCAACGTGCCAGAAGTGTAACCTGGAAATTTCTGCAGATTTAATTGCTGGGCCATCAACAAGTGTCAGCGTGCGAACCATTCAACGGAACATCGTCGATATGCTCTTGATGATTGCACGACACAAAGCTTTACGCCTCGCCTGGGCCCGTCAACACCGACATTGGACTGTTGATGACTGGAAACATGTTGCCTGGTCGGATGAGTCTCGTTTCAAGTTGGTTCAAATGGCTCTAAGCACTATGGGACTTAACATCTGAGGTCATCAGTCCCCTAGACTTAGAACTACTTAAATCTAACTAACCTAAGCAAATCACACACATTCATGGCCAAGGCAGGACTCGAACCTGCGACCGTAGTCGTAGCACGGTTCCAGACTGACGCATCTAGAACCGCTTGGTCACAGCGGCCGGCGTTTCAAGTTGTATCGAGGGATGGATGTGTACGGGTATAGAGACAACATCAAGAATCCATGGACCCTGTAAGTGGAGGCTCTGTAATGGAGTGGGTGTGTGCAGTTGGAGTGATATTCGACCCCTGACAGGTGCTGTTCAGAAGAGGTCTCCATCCCATCGTGCTCCTATGGATTTATCGACAGCCCTGCAGGATTCATGGTGTCAGTTCCTTCCAGTACTACTTCTGACATTAGTCGAGTCTATGCCACGTCGTGTTGCGGTACTTCTGCGTGTTCGCGGGGGGCCTACACAATATTTGGTAGGTTTACGAGTTTCTTTGCCCCTTTAGAGTATAAACAGTTAATCACATGAACCCACGAATTACAAAGCTAAAGCAAGTTTTGTTAAACTAGGACACTGCCACACTCCTACGACACACCCGGCAGCCCGTCGCCCTGCCGGCTGTAGCGTGGCAACTAGAGGTTCTTTCTACAAGTCTCCAGTGAACTTTTAAACTGGCAGCGGGCATCATGCAGTAAACTCTCAACTCATGGACGGAGCGGATGAAACTGTAGTAACATACAAAACAAACTTAGACTGTTTTGGGACAGGAGGAGATTAGAGTTTAACGTCCCGTAGACAACGAGGTCATTTGAGACAGAGCATAGCCTCCGGTTAGGGACGGATGGAGAACGAAAGCAATCGTGCCCTTTCAAAGGAACCATCACGCCATTTGTCATAAGCGAATTAGGAAAATCACGGAAAACCTAAATCAGGTTTGCCGGATGCGGGTTTGAACCGCCGTCGTCCTGAATGCGAGTTGTCCAGTATCCAAATCACTCTCGGTTACGCTGTTTTCAATGGATCCTTATATTCTAACTCTAATTACAAGTTCTCTCCAAATTTTTGGATGGGCTAACACTCAAAAGCTCTGAAGAGCTTCGTTACTGTAAAAACCGACTGCAAGAAAAAAATTTCTTTGCTGTGTTGTGAAAATGTGCTGATCAGTTTACTTTCTCACAGGCAGTTCTAACTACGGTAGCTTAAACTGACTGGTAAATCGTGTGGGAACCTATGACTTTTCTTAGAAAATAAATTGAGGAAAGGCAAACCTGCGTTTCTAGCATTTGTAGACTTAGAGAAAGCTTTTGACAATGTTGACTGGAATACTCTCTTTCAAATTCTTAAGGTGTCAGGGGTAAAATACTGGGAGCGAAAGGTTATTTACAATTTGTACAGAAACCAGATGGCAGTAATAGGAGTCGAGGGGCATGAAAGGGAAGCAGTTGTTGGGAAGGGAGTGAGACAGGATTGTAGCCTATCCCCGATGTTATTCAATCTGTATATTGAGCAAGCAGTAAAGGAAACAAAAGAAAAATTCGGAGTAGGAATTCAAATCCGTGGAGAAGAAATAAAAACTTTTAGGTTGGTCGTTGACATTGTAATACTGTCAGAGACAGCAAAGGACCTGGAAGAGCAGCTGAACGGAATGGACAGTGTCTTGAAAGGAGGATATAAGATGAACATCAACAAAAGCAAAACGAGTATAATGGAATGTAGTCGAATTATATCGGGTGATGTTGCGGGAATTAGATTAGGAAATGAGACGCTTAAAGTAGTAAATGAGTTTTGCTATTTGGGGAGCAAAATAACTGATGATGGTCGAAGTAGGGGGGATATAAAATGCGGACTGGCAATGGCAAGGAAAGCGTTTCTGAAGAAGAGAAATTTGTTAACATCAAGTATAGATTTAAGTGTAAGGAAGTCGTTCCTGAAAGTATTTGTATGGAGTGTAGGCATATATGGAAGTGAAACATGGACAATAAATAGTTCGGACAAGAAGAGAATAGAAGCTTTCGAAATGTGGTGCTACAGAAGAATGCTGACGATTAAAAGGTGTAGGTCACATAACTAATGAGGAGGTATTGAATAGAATTGGAGAGAAGAGGAATTTGTGGCACAACTTGACAAGAAGAAGGGATCGGATGATAGGGCATATTCTGAGGCATCAAGGGATCACCAATTTAGCATTGGAGGGAAGCGTGGAGGGTAAAAATCGTATAGGGAGACCAAGAGATGAATACACTAAACAGATTCAGAGGGATGTAGGTTGCAGTAGGTACTGGGAGATGAAGAAGCTTGCACAGGATAGAGTAGCATGGAAAGCTGCATCAAACCAGTCTCTGGACTGAATACCACAGCGACAATTCGTATATGGAGTATGAGAGAGAGACGTCTCCAGCTTTTGTTGTAATGTCTTTATTTCGAATAATTTTAACCCGCGAACGTGTAGCATTACAAAGTTCGGACGATTCACATTGCGCAGTACTATTCTTATCATAATCCGATAACCGATATGTACAGTTTTCGCAATAAACAATTTTTTATTAAAACCGACTGTGAGGAAGAAAGCAAAACAGCACACCGTGGTGTACACAACTTTTGTTTAAAATTATGTAAACAGAGAAGTAGTGTGTCTATAGGAGAAACAAATTGTGTTATTGTGTCAATGTCCTGCTATTTTAGTAAAAACTAACTGCAAGAAGGAAATCGAAACCGAACATTTTCACAGCTACGCAAAGTACTTTCATTCTTGTAGTCCGTTTTTACAGAAAATGTGTACATCGTCCGAGTGTATAGTATAGTATAGAGTAAAAATTTGGAAGTAATTCTGTCAAGAACTTTTCCTCGTCATTTTATTCATTTTCCAAATGGTTTATTATAATTTCGGGTTCGATACTTTCGAAGTGGGCGAAGTCGCAACGAGGAACCGAAATTTGTCCCCTGACACAGTTCCGAGGGATTCCCCAGATCAGGACGTATATCCAATTCCCAACCACATTTAGCAAAAATTATCTCATTCTATGGCGGGGTGGTACAACAACCAGCTTTGAATGTATTTCAGAATAAAAACAGTCTTCGTTGGAAAATTATTTAACGTCAATGACGCGTTTCGCTCTTTTGAGGTTCAAATGGCTCTGAGCACTATGGGACTTAACATCTGAGGTCATCAGTCCCCTAGAACTTAGAACTGCTTAACCTAACTAACCTAAGGACATCACACACATCCATGCCCGAGGCAGGATTCGAACCTGCGACCGTAGCAGTCGCGCGGTTCCAGACTTAAGCGCCTAGAACCCCTCGGCCACTACGGCCGGCTCCCCTTTTGAGGCTTCATCACATTGTGTAAAAGCAGCTGGATGTGAAACCCATCTGTCATATAGCCACAATGTTCAAATGTGTGTGAATTCCTAAGGGATCAAACGGCTGATGTCATAGGTCCCTGGAGTTACAAACTACTTATGCTAAGAACAACACACATACCCGTGCCCGAGGGAGGACTCGAACCTCCGGCAGGAGCGGCCGCGCAATCCGTGGCATGGCGGATCTAACAGCGAGGCAACTCAACTCGGCCATGTAAGCCACATAAAATGGAAAATGGACGGAACAGCGATTGGATAGATCATATAATTTTCCGTTATAAATGGGTATATGACAGATGTGTTTCATGTCCAGCTACTTTTACACAATCTGATGATGCCACAAGAGGGCGAAACGAGCCATTGACGTTAAATAATTTCGCAACTCAGACTGTTTATATTCTGAAATACATATTTAGCAATTGCAAAGCATTGCTGGGTTCGTTAGTACATTATAAACCAGATTTGCATATAAACATATACGTGAGTCAAGCTGTGCAGCTACTTGAATGAATCGTACTGAAAACTGGCCTACAGTGCAACACAGCAAATTGTATAAATGATAGTTTACTTCATAATACACTTCGTAATTCTACCAAAGGAGTCACAGGCACCATAAGAACGATGTCAGGGGCCACCATGGAGAAACAAGCCGCCTGAGAGAAAAGTGGGCGGTTGTGGACAGTTCTGTTGAGTTTCAGTACTGTACTTACACCAGTTACTAGCAGAGTGATGGGAGTTTCAGGTGATTCGATCGTATTGAAGAGGAGATATATATTTTTATTTTATGTTGAATACGAACATCTCTAATTTTTTTTGTTTTGTTTATAATTTTTAATTCACTTCATACTTTGTGTGAAGCCCTGGGCAAGTCAATGAGCACAAGACAGTATATGCGAGGAAGTCGTGGATTTGAGAATCTACTGATGTATTTCAAAGCAGCGCTCACACATATGTCCGATACCGACCTTCGCGGGTGTGGGCCAGGACCGCCCTCGTCGTTGACGAGCTCGAGTACGGGCGGCGGCGGGGGCGGCGCGTCGCGGGGGCGGCAGTCTCCGCCGGCGAGCAGCCGCGCGGCGAGCAGCAGGTTGCAGCCGGCCAGGGCGGCCACACACAGCGCGCTCAGCGCCCACAGCCGCCGCGGGCGCGCCTGCCACCAGTGCCGCCAACACCGGCAAGCCGCCGCCTACAACATCGCACCGCACCACTGCTACCAACTGTGTGCCAGTTGTTGCATTTATCTCCACAAGCCTGGCAGTGAGCATTATGACGCAGCCGCCCCGGAGCGGCTACACGCAGCAAATCGGCACCAAAGAGGTTAGGAAGAGACAACGAGAGATCCCCAGCGGTGGTATCTTTTGAAACTATCGATAGTGTGACACAGGTTAAGATCCTATGTGTCACACCCTGCAGCCATTCACTCTGGTGGGCCGTCTTCTGCGAGTAAATGAGGAATTTTACTTGAGGCTCAACCACGTTAAAATCATATTATCATGTTGACTGGATGTATGGTGTAAAGGATGGCTGAGGCCTAAGGCCTAAGGCCATGCCTTTGAATCTCGTCAAATACTTCAATTTCTTTTATTTTTAAATTTTTATCGAGATGATTTGGTCATTATTTTCATTCAATTAATTTGTTTACATGTAAATTTTTATTCCGTTGTCACATTATTTTAATCAACATATCAAATTCTTCATTTGCTCTTATTTTTCTTCCTATCATTCTTTTTCCACTTGAAATGTTTATTCATATGATTTTAATGAATTTTGTATATTAATTTCGATTTAATTTGTCTCGTTTCAATATCGTATTTTTTCGTCCGTGATACCGTATTTATCGTTTCTATTCCTCCTGTGGCATAAATTTCGTTTTCCTTATAATCCCTTTTTTCGTTTAAATCTTCATGTGTGTTGCTTTGTCCATACTGCAATAGGAATTAAGGCTTTGTTTTAAATGTTAGTATAACGATCATTAACCAAAAAAAGCAATCTATTGCAACGAAAGATACATTTTTGACACCTCTGCACAGTCAATATACATAAATTACTTAGCCTTTGGTTTTTTAACCAATAGATCGGTATTTTCAAATATTTAAATATTGTAATAGATAAACATAAGTAAATTCACATTCACAAATGACGTAAAGACAAAATGAGAACAAATGGGAAAAAAATCATATGATGATTAAAATGATGTGACAAAGGAAAAGAAATAAAACATTACATTTAAACCAATTTAATGAATAAAAAATAATGATCAAAGTCACTTCCATAAGGATTTAAAAAGTTTTAAATATTTAAAGCTCCTGATGAGAAACCCTCGACTTTCTCCATGTGAAGGCCTTAACATCTAAATTTCACCATGGAATTATTTAACATGGTACTATTTTTAACGCTCTTGAGCGTTACATAAAATTCAGAGTTTTTTTCCTCGACTACTCGTAAACGAGGGCCCACCAAGGTCAACGGCTGCAGGGTGTGATACCTGATATCTTACCCTCCATCACTGAATAGCTAGTTTCGAAAAGTCGATCTCACCACTAGGGACCCCTCCTTGTGAGAATGGTCATTTACTGAAGCCAAAACAAGGGTTTCTCTATAAAAAGCCCCTGTGACAGTCGCCATCTTTCCTTAAGGGTCCATTATCCTCAGTCAGCCAATAAAACAAGTGATTTTTACGATTTTGTCGGAAAAACTAATGAATAGTAAACGTAAACATGGTCTGTAGTAGGCAGTAAAGCGATTTTCATTGAATCGTGCGATTAGCTAATTTTGACTACCTGTCGTTGTCAAGCACCTGTAAAGCCTTGGTCCTTAACAATGACAAGTAGTCGAAATTAGCTAATCGCTTGATTCAATAAAAATCGCATTACAGCCTACTAAGGTTCATGTTTACGTTTATTTAACATCTGCAGGCTGTGGATCCCCACAAATATAAAAAAAAATTTAAAAACTAATGAAATAATGAACATAAAAGTTTTGTTTGGTGTTTATTGATTCTTGGGCAATATTTTCTGACCTTTTTCAAGAAATTCACTCATTATTAAACTCACTATCCGATGAGTTAAAGTTGCTCTGTGTAAAATGAGAATTGTCTATGACGGAAGTCCCGCTGTTTGTAAATCTTATCTGAAATCAAAAATACATTGTATCTCAAATTGCAGGAGCAGCTTGCGATCACACTAATAAAGACACATTTCTCAAATTTCGCTGAATTACTCCTTGGGCATGTCTGCAAGAAGTAATAGGTTATTTCTCATTTTGATTTATTCATTAGCTATTGCAAAAAACTTGATCAAAACCACATGACAAAACAAAATCTCTGTTTCAGACGTCCGCCATTTTTGCGAGTTTCAAAGAACTGTGCTATTATTCCGTTGCGCAATATCCTATAGATTAAGAAAATTCTATGTTTGATTTTCAGTCTCGAACCGCGCTACCGCTACGGTCGCAGGTTCGGATCCTGCTTCAGGCACAGATGTGTGTGACATTCTTAGGTTAGTTAGGTTTAAGTAGTTCTAAGTTCTAGGGGACTGATGACCTCAGATGTTAAGTCACATAGTGCTCAGAGCCATTTGAACCATTTGTGTTTGATTCCAGATAAGATTTGCAGACTGTAGGACTATCGTCAAAGATATATCTGTTTTTGGACAGAGGAACTTTTAGGTCATTGGATGAGGGGAGGGGGGGCGCTTACTTGTAACTGAATTCCTTACAAAAAATCAGAAAATGTTGTCCAAGAATCAATAAGCATTATTCAAAAAGGTTTATGTTGATTGCTTTATTAGCTTTTCCAAAAAAATCATGAACATCGCTCACTTTATAGGCTGACTTGAGGAGAATGGACCCTTAAAGTCGTATCTGAATATGTGCTTAGATAAGACATACACAATTTCGTGGAGGAATATTCTTAATGAGACAGTTGGTAACTTAATTTCTTGGTGCAACATTTCATTCGCTACGCGTATACTACATCACCCGCATGGACAGACGTGCGCGTTAAAGTGCTATATCGGGGAAGAGATAGCTGGCGCCGGATCGCATTCGCCCGCATGAATAACAGCGAGGGTCGGTGTGCCGGCTAGTGTGGATATGGTTTTTAGGCGGTTTCCCAGATTTCACTAGGTGATTATCGGGCTGCTATCCAAGCCGCGGCCACATTTACACGATTGGCAAACATTTAGAAAACTTCCATTTCCACGTGAATAACACTATAAGCAGACAGTTGGTGTACATATATTCTGTCCCTGGGAGTAACAGGCTGGCTACATGTAGGACATCCAGCTATCCTTAAATTAATCATGCATAGTCCGTTAAAAAAAAACGCTGATCCTGTGAGGATGCAGGACAAAGACACAAGAAAAAGAATAAGCATGACCTGCATCATAGCAAAATAGCAGATCATTTTAATTTAAACCAAACTGATAACTGTAATAGTTGACAGTACAAACAGGACAAGAGCCTTACGATCATTTCACTGCCAAAATGTACGATTTTCAGAATGTAAACACTTAAAAGGCACTTTATACCACAGCTTCATATCAAAATTATTGTTTGACCTTAGGTGCAGATAAGCATTACCAACAACATGGAAAGCTTACACTTGATGTCAGTTAAAACTCATTCTAGTCTCTCTCAGTAATTTATTCTCTAGTTCGTTCAACACATTATTAATTCTGTGTGACAGTTTTGCACAATCACGAATATATATTTCAATCATGATTTCAACTTATCATTATGATCACTAGGACACATATATTCCGTTATCATGTTTGTAAAAAAGGAATTTCAACAAGAGATCGGTTATAAACTTAAATGATAATTTTATATACTGCAAAACAATACTCCACTGCTTTTTTGAATTTAAGTTTCATTTCACTTTCACAAATAAAACAAACTTTCAATTTATTAACCAGCATATTTTATCACATACCTATTAAATCTAAATATTCATAACTTCAGTATCATTATCGTCCAGTTGCATTAATTGTATTTTCTGCATACATATCACGTTCCCTCTCCTACAAACACAATTAGATTAATGCATTTGAACCTAGGTCCCTCTCCTACAAAGACAATTAGACTCTTGTATTTGCATTTTTTTAGTGTCTGTGAGAAAAGACTTTTAGCATTCTTACTGCCAGATCATACTAGACCTTAATACCAAGTGGTTATCAGGTGACCATCGGTTTCCCCATTGAGCACTCAAGTTCAGAAATGAATGGACTTGTGTGGACTTACCTATTGCATTACTTATTAAACCAGGAGCTACACTTTGCTGCTACTCATTTACTGTTCTAGAATGTGGCAAGCAAGTACCAACTATAACCTTGACATAATCATATGCTGTTGTAGAATAAAAGTTACGTCTTGATGCAAAGACCAAAAAGCTCAGCCACTTTTGTAAGAACGACAGAACATGTCTTGGCGAACTGATGTGACAGTCTTCATTTACACTGGACACACTGTTAAGCACAAAAATACTCTCTTCACCACTGGAATTCTTCATCTGCAAGGCCTTATCAAAAGAATCAAATTACTCATACGATGCTTGAGGCGATATTTTGAGGGAGCGATATTTTGAGGGAGCTTTATTTTCGTCCTGTATTGCACGTTTACTTCACACATTGTGTACTACTTTGTCTTGATACGAACGACATTGACATCAGTTTGAGCGCCTGGACTGAGGGGAATGTCGATACCGAAAATAACCAGAGGCATAAAATTAGCATTACATGTCAAAGTTGTAGACACACAACAATTATTATTACTTTGTGGAACAGCAGTTCCTAAAATAAGAAGAAATCTCCCAACATTACAATTAGTACAGAGCAAGATAACCACATATGCACAAAAAAAATTAATATGCTGAAAATTTTAAGTGAATAACTTGTTGCCTATTCTCAACAGTCACTTCCTTGTTTATCTCAAACGTAAACACTTAAGTAAAACATGCAATTCGTGGTCAACTGCTGTTACACCAGCTGCCAACAGCAAAGTAAAACGAGTTTAACATGAAATTGTCAAATTAATAGGTCTCATAAATTGAAACAGTATAATCATTTATAAAAAATCTAGCACAACTTACATTCCACATGTTTGAGAGAAACAAAGGAAAAAATGTAAGGATCCGTCTTCCCTGGTCATCAGGGCTCAGTTCGAATCGAGATTCATCCGTGAGAGACTTCTAATTCAGTCAACGAGATTCCAGGCCGAAGACGTCTGGAGACGGCTCGGACAATAGTAGGATACCTACCTGACTCTCGGCTGCCATAGGCCTGACAATCAGCAGTGATGGTCTGGTTTGTCATTTGTTTTCATAGCAGGGCGTCTTTTGGTTGTCATCCGCGGCACCCTTCCAGCACAGCGGTACGCCTACGATATTCCACGCCCCGTTTTGTTGCCCTTCATGACACGCCATGCTGGGCTTACTTTTCAGCAAGATAATGCCCGCCCACACACAACGAGAGTTTCTACAGCCTGTCTTCGTGCTTGCCAAATCCTACCTTGTCCAGGAAGGTCATCATATCTCATCCCCTTTATGGGCAGGGCCCTCCAACCAGCTCATGATTTTGACGATCTAACGCGGCAATAGGACAGAACTTGGCACGATATCCCTCATGAGGACATTCAACAAATCTGTCAATCAATGTCAAGCAGAATAACTGCCTGCATAAGGACCAGAGGTGGACCAGTGCATTACTGACTTATTCAATTTGTGAGGCTCTCTTTCTTGGATAAATTATCCATTTTTTCGGAAATTGTAATCGTACACATACGTCACATCCACCGATCGCCACCCCATTCGGATAATTTCTTTGTGGTGCGTCCAGTTTTTTGGCTCAGGATGTATTTCTAAGACTATTTTATTTACAAGCTTTTGTAATGTAATACTATTACTAATCTTATAAAATAATTTATTTATTCAGTACTGTTATTTTTTTCTCAATCTGGTTCATTTCTTGTGCTCATAAACCAGACCCGGAACTTGGAAACACAACTTGCAGCTGGGAATTATGGCTTACAGACTTAAAAATGATGAAAACGTATTTGACAAACCTTAGTAATTATTTTTGTAAATGTTTCAGACTCCTGTCTTCCTACTGCAAACGGAGGATATTTTCTTGTCTGCAGCTTTAATATTGCTTTTGCCTGCTACATCTTCTACAAAGACAAAGCGTCATACAAAGCGCAAAGCAGCTCGGAAGCACTGTCTGCAGTATCACTAAAAACATCAGCCAATAAAACTATACCAAAAACACAAGGGTAGTAAGCATTACTATTTATGTCTTTATTACCATAGGAGCACGCGTTCTTCTAACTTACCTTTTTCTTTTTCTAAATGGTTTTCATTTTGAAAACTGTTATCTGAACACACTTGTTCTTCGCGACTAAAGAATACTAATGAAGTTGTCTAAGCCTCTTCACTCTATCTTGCACCACCTCTACAAGAGAGTTCGAGTCACTACGGGCAACTTAATGTGTGACCAGCCTGTTTTCTACGAAGTGAATATATTCCACTATATTCAAAACACACGAACATAGCACGCTTTTTATCAGCCGATCAAGATGTTAGATATTCATACAACAATCAGGAACAAAATTAACCAACATATTTGTGCAGTGAAGCAAACCAAAAGAACGCTACATGATGAAACTACAGAAACTGTGGCACTGAAATAAACAATGTGACGGCACCAATGATAATGCAGTTACTATAAAGAGCTTTGGCACACACAACCAATGCTACATATGAACAAAATACGTAACAAGCAAACAGCCCAAGATACTTTAAGCTCTGTTCTATAAATATACAAGCAGATGTTATGGAGCGACCACCACATTCAATATAGGCATAACAAATGGTTCAAATGACTCTGAGCACTATGCGACTTAACATTTGAGGTCATCAGTCCCCTAGAATTTAGAACTACTTAAACCTAACTAACCTAAGGATATCACACACATCCATGCCCGAGGCAGGATTCGAACCTGCAACCGGAGCGGTCACTCGGCTCCAGACTGTAGAACCGCACGGTCACTCCGGCCGGCTAGGCATAACATTTTTGCATAAAATTCTAGCGCATTCTACCAATTACACCAGGTATCACATGAAGCTCAGCAGAAGCTGCAAGTGTCTTGGCGAGAAGGGTTTCTTCGACGGCAACTCGTCTCAAGTAACAAGGCTTTTCATATGACCCAAAAATGAAATCCGAAGGCTTCAGACCTGGGGAGCGAATTGGCAGTGGAACTGCACCTCCACTTCCTATCCAGTACCTGACATATATGGTATTCAGTACATCACTGTCTTGGACAGAAAAGTGTGCAGGTATCCGATCTAGTTGCATTCGACCATACGTACACAGAAACAATACCTTTGCTGAACTTAAGGCGCATTTGAATTGATTGTTCCTGATCTTCCAAAACTTTCACTAGCCCGAGATCACTTTGAAGACGACAAGGTCATATTCCAAAATTATACAGCGATTCCCCTATCTTCAATTTGTAAGCAACCTTTCGAATCAATCCGTTTGTGTGTGTGTGTATGTGTGTGTGTGTGTGTGTGTGTGTGTGTGTGTGTGTGCGTGTGTGCGCGCGCGCGTGTATGTTACAAGGATTTCTGAAACAGTTACTAACCGAATTAGTGCCGTGTGTGACACTCGCCATCGCATCCTCTTCAACGAGTCCAAATCCACGTTATCTCAAAGCTCCCCATACACGTCATAATAAACGGTCGCTTAACTAAGCTGCACGCCAGAAAGAGCTTATTTACTCGAATAAAAGCATTTACTGCGATGACGGGCAAAAACTTCAGTAGCTATATACATGAGACAGTGTTTCCGTTAACGAAGGTTAACTGTTGGGATCGCTACTTGACGTCAAATTTAAATGAAAGCATCCACAGCGTACCCGCTGGAGTGCAGAAGACCACTGCCCATTCCCTCGAACTCCACGCAACAAAATAACATCCAATCGTCGTACTACATGTCAACAACCAAAGCTCTTACGTCCAATACAACCGGTTTCAATCGCGTAAGATCATCATTCTAGTCACCAAAATATAAAGACATGTGTTAATACATAAAAAGGAACTCATCAAAATAGACTATGTAAATGTAAGCCAGTATTTACCATTACCACATTTTAGCATGTGTGCATTACCGTCATGACGTCCAAGCCTGAGGAAATATAATGAAGCCATTTTAAATACATGTTGTATATGAATAACCTAGCAGAATAATTTTACAAAACATCACGTAAGCTTAACAGGAATTTAAATATCTCGTCAACATCAGCTTGTCGTATTTGACAGACCGGATATTGAGAATGGCACAAATTGCTGCTAACTTCCAAAATAGAATTGATATACAATTTGAGTACATCATTACTCGTGAGTAGAATCCTAATGATGATGTTATGTGATTGAAACCGGCTGCAAATTGTATACTTGAAGTAGTAGTTTCGGCTAATAATACGATGTTCACAAAATATGTAAAGTCCAGGGGCACTCTAAAATAAATGTTAAATGTAACTTCACATTGGTTAGGGAATACGTAACTTTTTGTCACATATTTCGAGTGAACTGAAAGAAGTGTAATGTACCATAGATTGTGGAGATATTCAGGATGTCACCTGGAATAAAAACAGTAGAACAATATAAATAATAAAAAATAAATTAGTAAAGTTGCATAGCAGTATGGCTGGGAGATTCTGAGGCCACATGAAATGATATATTTGCTTGCTTCCTTTTCGCTCATTGACATCTTTCTTTCATTAAGTTTTTGTGGATGGGTCTTCAGTGAATTGTTAAACACGGTTGACTGATACAGATGTGTGCATGCAGAGTGCGTTCCTGTGTTATTGAAGGTGAGCGGGGTGGAAGAAGATGAAAAATAGAGTTGACACGGAATCTACTGAAATCGAATAGCCGGAAGGCGGCCCACTACTTGGACATACCTACCCAACGGATCACCGCCAATGGCGTTGTATGTCGTCAATCCATGAGACATTGCAAGATAGCTAAGAATTAAAATACGATATTGACGCATAATTTTCTGAGATGGATTTTTCTATCAATCGCCAGGCAATTATGATGATGAAAATTTCTTCCACGATCAGAATTCGAACTAATCACCCCCCCCCCCCCCACCGTCGACCGCCATCGCACAAGTCGAGCGACCTTTACTAAGGTGGTGGCACCACGGAAAAACTACTGGGTCCTAGCGTCACCCTGCTACTCAACATTCGAAGTGGCAGTAGCAGAAAATCCAAAGAAAACATATCACCGTTGTCTTCACGCTTGGTACTCACCTGCCGAGAATGACATTCTTTTGGCAGCTAGCCAACGACAACCGACCATGCTCAGCATTTACCACACACAACAACGGCACCGCTGATTGTAGCTAAAATATACGCTTGTATTCTTCAAGTAATATATTCTTCAATTAAAAGTTGCTAATTGAGTGGGTATCAGACCATAACACATATTTCACCCGAGAGAGTTCTGTATTCCATGGTGTGTACAATTGAATCACTTTCTACTGAACGCAGGATATCTGGAAACACGTCAATTTATACCTTACATTGATATCCCAATATGTTTGAATTTGTACTGAGTCGCCTAATATTACTAAACCATAGCTCCATACAAAATGCTTTACTCTTCTCACTGTCTTTAGCAAATGGGAAATAGCTAATATACACTCCTGGAAACTGAAATAAGAACACCGTGAATTCATTGTCCCAGGAAGGGTAAACTTTATTGACACATTCCTGGGGTCAGATACATCACAAGATCTCACTGACAGAACCACAGGCACATAGACACAGGCAACAGAGCATGCACAATGTCGGTACTAGTACAGTGTATATCCACCTTTCGCAGCAATGCAGGCTGCTATTCTCCCATGGAGACGATCGTAGAGATGCTGGATGTAGTCTTGTGGAACGGCTTGCCATGCCATTTCCACCTGGCGCCTCAGTTGGACCAGCGTTCGTGCTGGACGTGCAGACCGCGTGAGACGACGCTTCATCCAGTCCCAAACATGCTCAATGGGGGACAGATCCGGAGATCTTGCTGGCCAGGGTAATTGACTTACACATTCTAGAGCACGTTGGGTGGCACGGGATACATGCGGACGTGCATTGTCCTGTTGGAACAGCAAGTTCCCTTGCCGGTCTAGGAATGGTAGAAAGATGGGTTCGATGACGGTTTGGATGTACCGTGCACTATTCAGTGTCCCCTCGACGATCACCAGTGGTGTACGGCCAGTGTAGGAGATCGCTCCCCACACCATGATGCCGGGTGTTGGCCCTGTGCGCCTCGGTCGTATGCAGTCCTGATTGTGGCGCTCACCTGCACGGCGCCAAACACGCATACGACCATCATTGACACCAAGGCAGAAGCGACTCTCATCGCTGAAGACGACACGTCTCCATTCGTCCCTCCATTCACGCCTGTCGCGACACCACTGGAGGCGGGCTGCACGATGTTGGGGCGTGAGCGGAAGACGGCCTAACGGTGTGCGGGACCGTAGCCCAGCTTCATGGAGACGGTTGTGAATGGTCCTCGCCGATACCCCAGGAGCAACAGTGTCCCTAATTTGCTGGGAAGTGGCGGTGCGGTCCCCTACGGCACTGCGTAGGATCCTACGGTCTTGGCGTGCATCCGTGCGTCGCTGCGGTCCGGTCCCAGGTCGACGGGCACGTGCACCTTCCGCCGACCACTGGCGACAACATCGATGTACTGTGGATACCTCACGCCCCACGTGTTGAGCAATTCGGCGGTACGTCCACCCGGCCTCCCGCATGCCCACTATACGCCCTCGCTCAAAGTCCGTCAACTGCACATACGGTTCACGTCCACGCTGTCGCGGCATGCTACCAGTGTTAAAGACTGCGATGGAGCTCCGTATGCCACGGCAAACTGGCTGACACTGACGGCGGCGGTGCGCAAATGCTGCGCAGCTAGCGCCATTCGACGGCCAACACCGCGGTTCCTGGTGTGTCTGCTGTGCCGTGCGTGTGATCATTGCTTGTACAGCCCTCTCGCAGTGTCCGGAGCAAGTATGGTGGGTCTGACACACCGGTGTCAATGTGTTCTTTTTTCCATTTCCAGGAGTGTATGAATGCCGAATGAAATACGGAAGGATCAGTTTCACATTCCTTCACTTTTCGACTTGCACATCGTAGACTCCGATGACAACGTTCACATGCCATCCGGCTAATACTAAGAAGTTTTTTTTTATGACGGAGGGGACATTTCTTAGCATGAAATACGTGCCAGCAAAAGTAGTCCCAAAACTGAGAAATTTCGGCACAAAAGGGTGCGCCAGGGAAGTGTGGTAGAACCGCTATTATTATCTAAACACATAAATAATTTGGCGGACAGAATGGGCAACAATGTGCCTTTGTTTGCTGGTGATACTGTAGTGTACGGTAGGGTGTCGAAGTTTAGTGACTGTAGCAGGATACTTGGTGTGATGAATGGCAGCTTGGTTTAAATGTAGAGCAATGTGAGTTAATGTGGATGAGTGGGAAAACAAACCCATAACGTTAGAATACAGCATTATTAGTGTACTGCCTGAAGCTGTCATGTCGTTTACATGTCTGGGGGTAATGTTGCAAAGCGATATGAATTGAAAGCAGCATGTGAGGATTGTGATAAGGAAGGGGAATGGTCGAGTTCGATTTAAGGAGAATTTCTGGAAAGTGTCACTCATCTGTAAAGGAGACCGCATATATGACACTATTGCGGCCTTGAGTACTGCTCGAATGTTTGGGATCCGTAGCAGTTCGGATTGAAGGAACACATCGAAGCAGATCACAGTCGTGCTCCTAAATTTGTTAGCTTTAGGTTCGAACAACACGCAAGCATTACGGAAATGTTTCGGGCACTCCTATGAGATTCCATGGAGGGAAGGCGACGTTCTTTTAGAGGAGCACTACTGAGAAAAGTTAGAGAACCGGCATTTGAAGCAGACTACAGAACGATTCTCCTGCCGCTGACATAAATTTCGCTAAAGGATCACGAAGGAAAGATTAGCGATCATACCACCGCGTACAGACAGTCATTTTTCCCTCGCACTACTTGCGAGTGGAACAGGAAAGTGAATGAGTTTTAATGGTACAGGGTACCCTCCACCACGCACCACGCACCGTAAGTTGGATTCCGGAGAGTGTTTGTAGATGTGGATGCAGAATGAACTTCGTTCCCAAGTTTCTGAATTATCTACACAACGATCCAGAGGTAAATCGTTATGAAAAATCTGCGCCCAGAATTGTAGTGTCTTGGTGTTCGGTTCCTATTTGAGCTAGGAACTTGGGGTGAAAAGTTTTTGGTTTATACCGGACCAGCAGAAATTTGTATAGCCATCCGAACACCGGTCTTACTTTACCTCCACTACAGTATATCAAGGAAAGTTTGAACGACGAATTGGAGCTGGCGCCAATGCACAATGTTCGAATCGATTAATTCCATTTGCAAAAGATTTAAACTGGGTTGAAATTAAGTGGCATCATTTGTATGTGCACCCGTCGGATTTGATATGCAAGAACAGTCACGCTCGTCGTATTGACGTCCGAAAACATCCACTCTTAAATAACTCCAGACTGCAGTGAGATTTATGGTACAAATTTGGTCCGTCGGTATTTCGAACCTTTAAACGTTTTTAAAAAAAACTTTCTTCGCTTGTATTTTACGTGCAAAAAATTACGTTTTTCTGAGAAGTTTTTGAAGCGCGCCAATTCTATACTTTAAAGTTGTCTGAATCGGTTCAAACTTTGCACAGATGTGGATAAATGAATAATGTCAAAACGAAATGTTGTATCCGATAATCTTTATCCGTTGTCGAGAGACGTTGGTATAAAATCGAGCTAAGTATAGTACGTAACATTCGTTCTTATGCGAATTGAATGCGCGGAAACTACTGATTACGATGCAGGGCTCCTTTGAACATACGGATACCGGGCAAGCGACTTTCAAGTACAACGTCTGACCTGTAAGGAAATTACATAATGGATGTACGAGCACAGGTCGCAGACGCGTGGTTGACGACATATGTAGGATTCGGTCTGGCTGCATGTCCAAAGGAACTTTGCATCGTAATCAGAGTAACACAGGCACTGCAATATCATAACGTGCATAGTCGTTTTGTTGCCGCTTCCCCCACTGATTTTGGAAATTCTAATAAAGTTACCTATCCTTTCTGCCTTGTTTGATCTTAAGTCCTCCAAAGCTCTCTTAAATTATGGTTCAAATACTGGATCTGCTATCTCTTCTAAATCGACTCCCGTTTCTTCTTCTATCATATCAGACAAGTCTTTTCCCTCAGAGAGGCCTTCAATGTACTCTTTCCACCTATCTGCTCTCTCCTCAGCATTTAACAGTGGAATTCCCGTTTCATTCTTTACCACCCTTGCTTTCAGTTTCACCGAAGGTTGTTTTGACTCTCCTGTATGCTGAGTCAGTCCTACCGACAATCATTTCTTTCCAATTTCTTCATATTTTTCAAGTAGCCATTTCGTTTTAGCTTCGCTGCGCTTCATTTATTTCATTCTTCAGCGACTTGTATTTCTGTATTCCTGAATTTCTCTGAATGTTTTTATACTTTCTTCTTTCATCGGTCAGCTGTAGTATTTCTTCCGTTACCCACGGTTTCTTCGAAGTTCCCTTCTTTGTACCCGTGTTTTTGTTTCAACTTCTGTGATAATCCTTTATAGAGATGTCCATTTCTTTGCAACTAAACTGCCTACTGAGTTATTCCTTATTGCTATATCTGTATCCTTAGAGAACTTCAGGCGTATGTCGTCATTCCTTAGTACTTCCGTATCCCACTTCTTTGTATACTGATTATTCCTGACTAATCTTTTAAACTTCAGCCTACTCTTCATCGCTACTACATTGTGATCTGAATTTAAATCTGCTCCCGGGTAATCCTGACGATCCAGTATCGGAATCTCTGCCTGACCATGATGTAATCTAACTGAAATCTTCCTGTATCACTCGGTCTTTTCCAAGTATAGCTCCTCCTCTTGCGATTCTTGAACAGAGCATTCGCTATTACTAGCTGAAATTTGTTACAAAACTCCATTAGTCTTTCTCCTCTATCATTCCTTGTCCCAAGCCCATGTTGTCCTGTAACCATTTCTTCTGCTCCTTTCCCTACAATTCCATTCCAGTCCCCCATGACTATTAGGTTTTCATCTCCCTTTACATACTGTATTACCCTTTTAGTATCTTTATATACTTTCTCTATCTCTTCATCTTCTGCTTCCGACGCCGGCATGTATACCTGAACTAACGTTGTCAGCGTTAATTGCTGAACTGTTCACAGTAAGACTTTCTCTGTCCTACCTTCCTATTCATAACGAATCCTACTCCCGTTATACCGTTTTCTGCTGCTGTGCTATTACCCTATACTCATCTAACCAGAAATCCTTGTCTACTTTCCATTTCACTTCACTGATCCTCACTATATCTAGATTGAGGCTTAGCATTTCCCTTATCAGATTTTCTAGCTTCTCGACCACGACGTTCAAACTTCTTACTTTCCACACCCCGACTAGAAGAATGTTATCCTTTCGTTGGTTTTCCGTCTTTTTCTCATGGTCATCGCCCCCTTGGCAGTCTCCTCCCGGAGTTACGAATGGGCCTATTCCGGAGAGATCATCTTTTGTCAATGGAGAGATCATCATGACACTTTTTCAGTTACAGGCCACTTGTCCTGTGGATACACGGCAGGTGGTTTCCATTGCCTTCTATATCCTCAAGCCGTTGATCATTACTGAATCTTCCGCCTTTAGAGGCTGTTTACCACCCCAGGGACAAGAGATGACCCGCCCTCTTTGGCAGGGCCGTTGGCAGAAAGGGGTGACTTTTTATGCCAGAAGTCTTCGGCCGCCAATGCTCATTACTAATCAAAATTTAAGTGGTGGCGGGTTTCGAACCTGGGACCGAGGATGTTTCCGTTACTAATTCAAGAAGCTTTCCCTTGATCATAGAGTACAAAGTTTTCTCAGTGATGATGAATTATGGTACAGTAAACATTGGGAACCAGCATAAAAAAATGCTGCTCCCAGATCACAAAACAAGGAGAATCTCTCATCGGCGGAGTTATGGATGTAAAAGAAGGGAACTAGCTTTACAACTTATCTGGCAGCTTCAAAGATATTTAAATCAAAATATCTTGACATATTCGCGCTTTTTTATGAGTTAACACCACTTCCCCAGTGCAGCAAGCTTTGTTAGCCGCAAAGTGTTTGAACACCTGCATCTTGCAGTTTATTTACTTAAGTCCCCGATCCTGCACCAAAAATCCAGATGATTCGCCAGCCATAGTAAATGAGATGTAATAACGTATGGCTGAAGATCATACACGTAATAGCTAAAAATGTTTTATTTAAATGATTACAAAATCAGGTAAACGAACAGTCAGGTTGTCAGTATAAACACCTTACTGTTGTCAGTATAAGCACCTTACTGTTGTCAGTATGATGTTGCACTGCCCAGGGCCTGTAATGGTAAAGGGCCCGTTTGGGTCAGGCATATTGTATACAGAAGTGGAAGAGAGAGCACCACTAAATTCTAATCCGTATGCATTGCATACACAAAGAAATTACTGTTACAGTGTACTTATGGAGCCCAATGAGTGAATTGCGTATTTTCCGGTGAGAAAGAGCACTAGCAAACAGTCTCCGCACCATTAGGTTATTTAAACTGGTGTCACTCTGAGCTAGAATTTATGCTCAGCGACTAAGTGTAAGGTCAATGAGTCGGATGCGAGTTTTGCAACTGTGAAATACTTCCCTACATTATAGAAGCGAATATTAAATTTGAACTAATATTGCGAAAATTTTGTACTTGGATAGCTCAGAATGAAAATCTTTCTGTTTATTGAAAAGGGAAACAATTGATTTTCTAAAACACAACTTGAAACAGGTCATGTCGACCAAATCATATGGAAGAACTGACAGCGACGTATATCGGAAGGCAGTAAGATGTCTTGCCTTTTGGTTTGGCAGTACTCGATAGCCATTTCTAGGCGCAAGTAAATGAAGAAAGGCAGCGCGTTTTTGTTATCAAGTAACGTCTTCGTCAATTACTTTAGTTTTAATGTAATCTACGAGTAATTACTGATGTTTGATATTAACATGAAAAGGATTCCGTAGACAGGGAAAGAACATGTTCTTGGAAGACTACTTCTATAGTGACCAAAAGGCATCAAATGATCTTCAAGTACAGTGTTCCAGCAGCGGTATGAAGAAAATGATAGTAATAATGACGGTAATAATCGAATTATTCGGTAACTTCACACTTCCCAGTGGATTTTCTGGAACTAAGAAATTTGCTGAAATTGTGAAAATTTCAAAATGGCTTCACATCGAGCCTATGATGCATAGAAGAGCCTTTACATCCTGCTGACATGAGAATAGCATTATCTCCGCTTCAGAAGCTTGCTTCTACTTAACCATTTAATAGACTCGCGTTTTTTCCACCGTGACTAATTTTGTAAGCTAAGCACATCATCTGTTACAGCACACTCCTAGGGCTGGGAAATGTGGCCACAATGGTCTGGCAGAACGAACTATCACAGGTGCAATGCGTGGGTTCAGGCATTTACTTTTAAGAGGCACAAACAGATTTACTTTACCCCTGGTAACATCAAGAGAAAGACGTTATAATCCAGAATCCGTATTAAACATCACGTTCCTTCATTACCAACTGGGCAGAGCCGGTTTACGTTGGGAAATGACATAGCGGAAGTCATGGTAAACAGAAATACAGTCGCCAGTAAACTTACTTACATTAGAAAATTTTATTTTATTTGATGAACCGATAGCCATTTAAAGAACAGGGCTCTTACTTTACTTGTACTTGATTGAACTAGAGACGTTGAAAAATTTGTTGCTGCACTGTGATTCGAATTCGTATCTGCTCTTTCGAGGATCTGAATCTCTCGGAACAGTATAGTTCAATCATTTCGTTCCTCTTCTCAAGTCTGCAATCTTCTCTAGGTCTCCTAGTATGTGGGTCCGAATCCTTATCCACTACAAAAATATTCATAATTTCATTTCAAGCCGGCCGAAGTGGCCGTGCGGTTAAAGGCGCTGCAGTCTGGAACCGCAAGACCGCTACGGTCGCAGGTTCGAATCCTGCCTCGGGCATGGATGTTTGTGATGTCCTTAGGTTAGTTACGTTTAACTAGTTCTAAGTTCTAGAGGACTAATGACCTCAGCAGTTGAGTCCCATAGTGCTCAGAGCCATTTCATTTCAAGCCCTATCACGTGCACACCGACCTGTTAGTGAAAATTAACGTACATTTTTAATGTCTGTTCGTGTGTTGCCAACAATCGCAATAGGTGTCGTTATTTCTGGTCAAACACGCACACATCTTACTATTGGTGAGTAAGCAACTCATACTTAAGCTATATTCGTGGATGCGCGGTAGGTGTGCAGTTCGATTGTCGCTTAGGCACAAAAGTTTGTATCCTTATTTTAGATTCAAACACCTAGCAGCTAGAAAGAAAAACCGATACGAAACATTTGATTTTACTTAGTTAACAATCCGATTATGTGTTGGGTTCGTATCTCCGTCACAGAACTTCACATCATGCACTTCATCTTTAAATACATGCACGCTTTGTTACTTTAGAATAGAGGTATTTCAGACATCTTTCGTGGTTAGTTAACAGGGACGAAAGGGTCTTGATAGAAGTCCCGGTTTATTACAAAAACTGTCGTCTTTTATTTTCAAGTGTAGATTTGGTTACTGGTATTAGGAAAAATTTCGGTATTTCATGACTCTTCATGGCTAGACATCAATATGATATGATTAGATTAGACTACATTAGATTAATTCTTGTATCATAGATCATGAATACAATATTTCGTAATGATGTAGAAGGTGTCATTTTAATGAAAGATTTCTTTACATACCATGATTCAATTTCTTTACTATTTTTTACTCTCTCTCTCTCATTCTTTTTGATTTTTATCTCTCTCTCTCTTTGTCTCTGTCTCTGTCGCTGACACACACACACACACACACACACACACACACACACACACACACACACACACACACACATATTCTTTGCCGGCCGGAGTGGCCGAGCGGTTCTAGGCGCTACAGTCTGGAATCCTGCCTCAGGCATGGATGTGCGTGATGTCCTTAGGTTAGTTAGGTTTAAGTGGTTCTAAGTTCTAGGGGACTGATGACCTCAGAAGTTAAGTCCCATAGTGCTCAGAGCCATTTGAACCATTTTTGAACACATTCTTTTTTATTTTTATTTGTTTGTTGTTCTCGACTATCGGCGAGGCAGGAAAACATCTGTGAATGAATTTCTTAATTTTGAGTACACTTACGAAAGAAATATAAAAACAATTATGAAAGTTACTGATTTATGCTGCTTAGTTTGCAGTCAGTTCTGAGTATTATTAGTAACTACGATCCAGTCCCTAAACCTAGTTACAGAAATGCGAATCAGACGCATTACGTATTCCAAGCCGTTGCAGCCGCGACTTGGAGATACCACCTATGGTCACTTCCTAGCCCGCTGTAAGATCACATCGGTTCGTCTTCTTCCTGCTGATATTGTAACTCAGATTTGGCAACAAGGCAATGTATGTTTGGCAACTCTGTGACCGACGAGTTACTTCCTGGTGTGCACGGAATTAAGCCTCAAAGTTCACTTGATTTTACCTGTCATTTCCATTGAATAATCTGAGTTATTGTCGCTTGAGGTGTAACAAAAGATTGTAACTTTACGGTTTTCAGCCCAGGAAAGTCGTTGCACGTGGAAATCGCAACTAATCTCGTTTTTAAATAGCGATTTACTAGTTCTAGCCACTATTGGTCTCGTAAGAGGAAGGTAAGACACATACTTCTTTGCCATCTCTGTGGTAACGTGCTGACCTGTGAAAAAGGGTCTGTTATGGTTCGCAGTTCCAGTCCCACTGAGTGTAACGTTTTTATCCCTTCTGTGAAAGAGCTACAAACAGTCAGATCAAACATCGCTAAGGAAATCTCAAGAAAATACTTTCGGCTCATAGTGCAATGGTTAAAAACTTACAATGCTGCACAACATGTAACGCCTCTTTCCACTGCTGACAAGCAAATTTTGGGTTTCTAGGAATACATAACTTTATTTATGAAATGCCACATTTGCATCCCTCTTGAGTATGACACAGCATACCAATTAAATACAGAGCCAATCAAAATCTAAGTGAGTAGTATTTTACCAATACGTAACGATATAGGCACGCTTGTGTACAGATACTCAGTTTTATTAAAACAGGCTTTCGTCGTAAGGTTATTGTGGGTAGTTTTATTACATTTCTTATAATACAGCTCACAATTTTCGTAAGGTTTCCTTTAACGTTGTTAAAACAACAGTAATCATGAGAGAGAAACTAATCATCAACGATAGATACGAATTCTCTGATGTTATCTATAACAATCTGAAAATGCACATGCAGTTTATTGATTAGATGCAAGTAGAAAACATGTTCTGAGTTAAAGCTGTCAAACAAGGTTTGAAGAAGAATAAAATGCCACTACCAGACGACAGCTAATGTAGAAAATACTTTTCCAACGTATTTTGGCACGATGCGCTCTCCCCATACATAATACAAAAGTTTCGAGATGCGTCTGCTACCTGGTTGTCTATTAAACCTGAAAAGAATAAAATGTCGCAGAAGTTAGCCCTTTTCCCACATGCGACTATTTTGGGTTGAGAAGTGAAGAGAATTATGCTACAAGTTCCGTTACGTTGATAACTTAAACAGACCGTAGAATTGCGTTTTAAAAAATGTAGCAATGAGTGTACTAGAAATCGCGACATCCTTTCTAAGGGTCACGACACTTACCATTACGATACCAGCTGACACATAGGTTCAACAGCTCCACAACTAAAAACAATTCCTCCAGAATTTCTGCATTCCACAGCGCTGTGGGATAATGCATATTGCCAGGTCATTACTTATGAGAGACAAACAGTTATACCTTTTCTTTTGCACTGCACGACGTTTTCAACAAACATACGAAGCGCAATAGAGTAGCTCAAGTGGAAAGGAACATTTCCTATTTAAATTTCTGCATCCTACACTGTTGGCAGTTCTGTGTAGATGGCAGTTACGTGATTTTATTTCGGTGATTGCAAAATAAAGTTGAATGTATGCACTGGGTAGCCGAGGCAGCTAGTTCATGGTGATTCGGTCAACCAAGTAAATGAATTTACTGATCATACTGCAAATTACTACAGGGAACCTGTGTGTCAGAATTCTCATCAAGTGTGGCGCAACGCCGTTACGATAGAAAAATGAGTCACAGAGAGGAGGATTTGGTGGTCTGTTGGACTGATGATAGGTTCATACACCTATGGTGTGGGTTCGATTCCAACTTCTGTCAATAATTTTAGACAGGGAGAGACAGATTCCATTCTCTTCTTGCTACACCAAGTGAAGAAGATATAATGGCATTGTGGTCTGAAATTCACATTAAAGATGATATTCCTTCTCTACCAAGTAGACGTTAGGTTGAACCACAATAAAGTCTGGAGTGGCGACATGTAGAAACTCTATCTCCAGTAACCTTTCTTATACTAGTTATTTATTTCTCGTGACGAAAGAAACGCTATGTAGGATCACAGGACACTTATTCCATCTTTTATCTGAGATACTGTATGTCGATAAAATTGGTTCTGAACTGGGAATGCAACTCAGACCGCCCTTGACGCGGAATTTGATCCCTTCGTGACAATACAGCTCGGCTACAATTTGTTGTTTGTTCAAAACTGCAGATTCCTCAACGTCTCCACATATTGCGCGTGAATGGGTTCGAATCCTGGCCCGGCACTAAACATTACATTATGTATTATCAAGATCTATCATGAGAACACCTATCTGCTGGTGGATAATAATTTCGATTTTTAATGTATTTTCATTCGTTGTCAACACTAACGATATTTGACGTTTTTGACTACCAGTGAGACACAGAACTATTTGCGAGATCACTGTAAGTTCAAGATGTTATTCCGAGCTGCTGGTGGAGAAAAATTAGGTAGCTGACGTCTCTTTGTGTGTAGTCAACAACGATATGTGTGGAGCTCTATTCCCAGTCATCACTGAACTCTTCGTCATATTATTTCTAGTTCAAACAAGCTCACATGTCGCTGCTGGTGCAACAAACCCATATTTAGCGTTCGTTTTCTCTAGAATAAAACAGCGATAGGTGCTGGGTTGGAGTCCTAGGAAGGAAAAAATTAATGTTTCGTCTCGTCATTTCAGTTAAAACATCTAACTACTGCCGAGAAAATGCGATATCTCACAGCTGATTGTGCTTCGATATCTAAACGATTAGGTTCTGGGTTCGAATCCCTGTCCAACACAAAGCTTTACCTCACGGCATTTTAAGTAAGTTACTAGTTAAGAAGCAATATTTAACATCTCTCGTAGTTCGTTAACAGGGACAATAGGTGCTGGGTAGGAATTCGCGTCCGTTAAAAATGTTTGCGTTATGCAATTTAAAGTTGATATTTGCTAACTGATACTGTCTAAAATCGAGGTCTATCACTCTCTGTATGCCTAATCAGAAATGACTGTTAGTTTCCGTCAGTCACGAAATCTTTGCTTAGTCTGCATGACTTGGGTTTGAATCCATATGCAGAACGAGACAGTTCGTCGTCTCATTTGAAGTTCATACATATTGTCAACTAGCTGCTCGTGAATAACTTAAATTTTTAATGTCATTTTGTGTTAAATAATAAGTACGGTAGGTTACTTTGAAGAGGAAATCATGAATACGACGAACTTACTACGTGCATTACCTACCTGACACAATACTGAGAGTGGTAACATTTCAGGTATGTCATTTACTGTAATAAATGTGAGCTTACAAGCCTTAAGGACAATCTTACCTGTGATAAGGTGTTCCCTGATATTTGTAGTGTCGTAGTATTACTTTACATCTTGAGTTATTGCGATGCAGAGCAGTGTGTTCTTGTGGTGACTTGTTGGAACCATTTTCAATAGTCAAAGGACTGTACCAAGGAGCGATTAGAGGACCTGCTAGACAGCTGCGTGATGTGGGTTGCATGCGAATCAGGCGAAATGCAATTCAGGTCGTTCGGATACTTTTGAGCACGACTGTACATACTAACAAGTAAAAAAGCTCGAATATGTTTTGATTTAAATTCCTTTGAAGTTGCAAGGTAAGTCGGAAAGTTAGTTCCCGTCTTTTACTTCCCGAACTCTGTCGAGGACATATTCGTCTTTTTTGTGCTAACATAGGAGCATTTTTCTTTCTGGTGTAGGTATGGACGGTTCAAAAATGGAAAATGTGGCGCAGTATCAAACTAACAGAAGCATTCATTAAAACTCTGAACATGTGCTCTGGACTTAACTATAGATAAATACATGCATCTACATACATGGACCGCAAGCCGCCATACGGTGCATGGCAGAGAGTACCTTGTACACGGTTGGTCATTCCCTTTACTATTCCGGCGGCAAATGGAACAAGGGGAAAACAACAGTCTACATTTTTCGTTACAAGCCCTGATTTCTCTTATCTTGTCTTCATGGTTTTTACTCGAGACGTAAATTGCTGGCAATAGGGTCGTTCTGAAGTTTGTCTCAAATGCCGGTTCTCTAATCTTTCTCAACAGCGATTTGTGAAGAGAACATCTTCTT
This sequence comes from Schistocerca nitens, assembly GCF_023898315.1. NCBI lineage: Eukaryota > Metazoa > Arthropoda > Insecta > Orthoptera > Acrididae > Schistocerca > Schistocerca nitens. Next base: position 311,958,173 of record NC_064621.1, on the reverse strand, counting down.
TCCATCACAGATTCCGATTTGAGTTCACGGAGAATTTCACAAATAATCGTGTGTTGATCTAATAACACACCTGTGACTACCAAACACTCGAGGAGCAGCAGTCAAGAACGGGCCCCACAGGTGTTCTGTATGCAGTCTCCTTTATAAATGAACTGCACTTTCCTCAAAATCTCCCAATGAACCGAAGTCGATCATTCGCCTTACCTACAACCAACCACGAGTGGCTGTTACATTTTATGTCACTTTGCAACATTAAACGTAGACATTTAATAGACATGACTACGTCAAACACCACAGTAGTAATATTGTATTCGAATACTATAGGATTATTTTTTCTACTCATCTTCATTAAGTTACGTTTCATCACGTTTAGCGCAAGCTGCCATTCTTCAGGCCAAATATGTGCAAGAAACATCAAATTAGCATTAATTCTTGGATTTTCAAATTATTAGCAATTCAGCGAAGCCATGGAAAGTAGGTATTTCATATACAAAGGGAAGAGTACACAGTGAGTTTCTCATTCAGCTATCGCATTTGGATGTAGGTTATTTTTTAACAGCTGGCATTGTACCTCGTGTAAGAAGGAGAAACATCTACCAGGACTTCTCGGAATTAAACGACAGGTTTATTGTTCCACTATATTTCTGCTCGCGTTGCTAGGTTACCACGACTGCCATCTGAAATGGGGTCGTTGGGATAAGTAGAGTCGTAATGATTCCACTCAGGCCTCAACGGTCTCACATGAGTAGTGCTTGAGAGAACAGACATTATATTCGCTCTATGGTGCACTGTCGTAAAGCTACGTGTAGCGAGCACTTCTATGGATAATGCTACGACGATAGTAAATCAGACTCTTTACACATCGCTTGATTCTGGAACCCTCAGAGCAGAGCGCGCCTTCTCAGCGGGGACATTGTCCAGCTATTAACGTCAACAAAGCCCAAGCGCTAGTGGCCACAAGCAAGATTTTCAACCAAGTAGGCTCTGACACCTCTCTGGTAGTGAGGTGGAGCGGAACCTTGTTGTACATAAAATCATTCATTTACAAACACCTCACGGATGGCAGGTAAAATCGATATCTGTAGCATATGATGATACACCTCACAAGTTATGGTACATTCGAAGAAGAATGGGCCAATCGAACCGCGCGATGACAGACCACACCACTCATTGACACCCAGTAGAACAACATGTTTGTCCACGTGAACATGTCGATTTTCAGGAATCCACTACACACGGTTCTGGCGGTTTACAGTACCGTTCAAACTGAACTGCGCCTTGTCAGAACAGATAACTATCCCTGCAAACCGCTCCGTTAACCTGTAAATTACTACTCATTTATTTCACACAATCATGATTTCGACTTTATAGCCAATCTCAAGCGCAAGTTGACCCAAAATGCCTAAATGACTGAAGCAACCAATGGACATGACAATTATTATTGTGTATCAATGTTATGACTGATCAGTCAGCAGTGAATATTGTTCTGTTTATTGAAATATACACGCTTTCAAGGCGTTACCGAGTCTGTATCGACAGTATCAGAAAACGTTCGCGCGGTTTGAGGCGTCATGTCATGGACTGCGCGGTCCCTCCCGCCGGAGGTTCGAGACCTCCCTCGGGCATGGGTGTGTGTGTTGTTCTTAGCATAAGTTAGTTTATGTAGTGCGTAACTCTAGATTCAGATGACATCAGCAGTTTGGTCCCGTAGGAATTCACACACTTTTGAAAATTGTGCAAGGACAAAACAGTGATGTTGTTCTCTGTGCCTAGCTTCCGTTTCATGCAGCAAATATGCTTTCTCATACTGGAGGTAAAATAAACAAGAATGCAACATAGTGGAGGAAAAATAAAATAACAATACAACTGATTTTGCATTGGTCGAAATTTATGTTTTTCATCTGAGTGTACAGTATAGCCTGACACTTATTCCAGATATTCCTCCTCTAATGAAACGCATTTGCAATTGTGTGTTCTGCATGCATTAATTTTCGTCTTATACCCTACACACTCTCACAAAACACAGCTTTGTTACAGGCCATCTGGTCCTGACAATCGGTAATTTCTGCCTGTCGCTGCTACTTACGGCAGCAAGATCATGTACTTACCTTCCATGCTAACAACAAGTCACGACTAGCCTCACACCCTTACATGCTTCAGTAAGAGAGAAGAAGTCAACGAGTATGAAGCGGCTGCAGCGGCACAGTTTTCAGACTCAACATACTTGCGGAAGTACAGTGGGAACGCAGGAAGCCCGTTAGCACTTATGCAGAGGCCGTGCAGGATACGGTGGCCGATACGCAGTGACCAGGTTTCGTCCACAGCGCTGGACGAGTTCATTCGTTTGTTCGGTAAGGGGAGGATGACAGTGTTTGCCACCTTTTGGCCACTCGGCTAAGAATCGAGGCGCACGCCATGCAACTTTTTCTCAAACGATTTAACGGAAACTATTTGGTAAAAGAATTCATTTTTGCTTAACTTGTAGCTTAATGTATCAGGTTCATGATGATGAGGCCATTGTTTCGTTAATAGTCATAGTTATTGTGATATTTACGTGGAAGTAAGTCATTGCGTAACTTGTAAAAAGATTGCAATTAGAAATAGATATCTCTATGATTTTGTGTTTGGTACATGTTACATAATACGTTGCTGTGTATGAAATTTAGCTAACATATTGAATTTTTCTTTAGACTTGGGTGGACATCTCTATCAGACACCAGTCTCTGATGTAGCATATTCATTCGGGATCGCGCCGCGCCAGCAATAAATCCAGAGTGGAAAATCCAAAGCATTTCTTACATTTCATGAATAGTTTCAGATATCGAAATGATATTTTGACAAATGATAGCATACAAAGAGAAGAGTATTTTGCCATATCATTATTGTGCAAAACTTCATAATCTATCGTGTCATTGCACTAAAGAAGCAAACTGTAAAGAGCAACCGGAGAAATGTGTAGGTCTTACTCAAAATTCGCCACTCGTGACGCTCCTCTGAAAGAAACATATGGTTAACAAGCCAGGCGAAAATAAATCGCTGCGTTTTCAAAATGGTTCAAATGGCTCTGAGCACTATGGGACTTAACTTCTGGGGTCATCAGTCCACTAGAACTTAGAACTACTTAAACCTAACTAACCTAAGGACATCACACACATCCATGTCCGAGGCAGGATTCGAACCTGCGACCGTAGCAGTCGAGCGGCTCCGGACTGAAGCGCCTAGAACCGCTCGGCCACCGCAGCCGGCGCTGCATTTTCTGCAAATTCCTTTTAGATACTAAAAAAATCAGAGGTAACAGTAGATCTTTCGTGAGCATGGCCATCTTCCGCAGCAGCTGTTAAAATCAGTGATTATTGGTTATCTGGGTTGAGTTTATTTCAATTTAATTAAAGAGAATTATACTAGATGCGTTTCGCTTTCATTTATAAAGCTTCTTCCGTGGATATTCTGCAAATTTGATACATACGTTTGTACATTTTTGGTTGTTTTTAACCAAAAACAAACAAAAATGTACGAATGTGTGTATCCAATTTGCAGAATAACCACGGAAGATGCTTCTGGTCTCGCGGTTCTAGACGCGCAGTCCGGAACCGTGCGACTGCTACGGTCGCAGGTTTGAATCCTGCCTCGGGCATGGATGTGTGTGATGTCCTTAGGTTAGTTAGGTTTAAGTAGTTCTAAGTTCTAGGGGACTAATGACCACAGCAGTTGAGTCCCATAGTGCTCCGAACCATTTGAACCATTTTTTTTTTTTGGAGATGCTTCGTAAATAAAAGCGAAATACGTCTGGTGTAATTTTCTTTAATTAAACTGCAGTAAGCTCAAGATGGGTAACCAATAGGAACTGACAGTAGATCTTTTTGAACAGCCACCACATAAGTGTGGGCATGTAGGGGCGTCACGAAATATTTCCAAAAAATGTAAGCATAGGCTTCATTTTAGAATGGCACTTCCCCTCCAGCACTCTGCATTTCCCCTGTAGCATGTGCCCATAGCCCCCACCACTACCACTCTTCCCACGCATGCGCTGCCGTCGGCACATCTACCGGTCACAGTACTCACGTGAACTCATGCGGCACTCAAGAGCGGCACCTCGATTTGAGAAGTACGCAACCGCAACATTAGTCTGAAACTCGCTTCGTTTCCAGCCTCTGACCGAGCGAGGTGGCGCAGTGGTTAGCACACTGGACTCTCATTCAGGAGGACGATGGTTCTAACCCGTCTCCGGCCCTCCTGATTTAGGTTTTCCATGATTTCCCTAAATCGTTTCAGGCAAATGCCGGGATGGTTTCTTTGAAAGGGCACGGCTGGTATCCTTCCCCATCCTTCCCTAATCCAAGCTTGTGCTCCGTCTCTAATGACCTCGTTGTCTACGGGACGTTAAACACTAATTTCCTCCTCCAGTCTCTGTCGGCTTTGCGGTGTATGCGACCACTGATTCTCGGCGGCTTCTTAGTATCTGGACAATATTTTTTTTAGAGGAGCATCTACATATGATTGCCAGTGGTTTTTTTTAATAGGAAACGAACGAATTTACCTACATGCCAGTCTTCACTTAGTAAATTTTACCTAAGAGTTATAAAAAGTCTATTTATTTGTAATCGATAGACTTTCTCCAGACACAAAAGAGGTCCAGGTTTACCACAGACAGTTGTATAAAAATAATAGGACACCCCATAGACCCTAAAAACTAGTACAAGTACGACGAAACCTGGACGTATGGCAGCCATGCAGCTGGTGTGTCACCGTCTGTCAGCACTGCATCTATTGTTGCCGCTTTCATTGACACAGCAGCAGTAAGAGTGGCGTCAACAGTGATGCGCCAAACAACAACGAGGTCACTGGAGTGACTCAGAGTCATCTTTTCAAACGAGTTCTGTGTACAGCATCGCGGTGGACGTACCCTTTTGTGGATGCTCTGCTGGCGTTATGGAATGGGATGCCAATGGGTACACAAAACGATCATTCCTGGTTCCAACAGACGGTAATTTGGACAGTAGTTGTTAGATCTATGACATCTTAAAGCACTTGCTGCACTGAACCACCTTGATAAATCAAAGAGTGTTCGACTGTTGCCCTGGGCACCGTTTTCTCCAAATTACTCATCCACTGACGACATCTGGTCATGGGTGGCCGACAGACTGGCACACAAGCCCTCGCCAGCCGCTATCATTAACGAACTCTGGCACAGAGTTGAAGCAGCTTGGAATCATGTAGCAATTTCAACTTAGTTTATTTCGTCTCGATGCCCACTCGGGTTAGAACGGTTGTTACTCCCAGATATAGCATATGTACATTTCTAATCCTTGTATCCCCTCACGTCATCTACAAATTTAATCATGTGTTCTTTCTGTTGTACTGCATCAGCGATTGGTTTCAATCCAACCCACGGAAAAATTCATGGGAGAGAGAGAGAGAGAGAGAGAGAGAGAGAGAGAGAGAGAGAGAGAGAGACAGACAGAGAGAGAGATGAGCTGCAGAACGTTCCAGTGTAAGTTTGTAAGACAGATACGGTAAAACTTCGTAAACTAAGAAATGATGTTCATGACGCATGGATAAATGCGAGTATCTGAATGTGGGGTGAACGTGACTATGAACGTACTGTCAACAACACGGGTTTTGAGGCATAATTTGCTGGCTCGGCGTGTCGGTGCGCGTTAGCCCATAAACGATAACGTCACGAATGCTATATAGTTTTGTCTTCATGCGCTAAGAGCGCTGTTGCTGCGTCAACTGGCGAGACGGCCCGCGAGCTTAATTAAGTATCTGACTCAGGCCCGAAGGTCATCAAAGGCTGCCCATGCCTGCTGTAAAGCAGGCCTACAACAAGTAAAATTTCGTTATTTGCTATCCTTCCTGGTGTTGCAGTTTCGATGGCAAACAGTATAAGATTAAAAGTCCTGAATGACATTTTGAAAATTTGACAGGAGTATCGGTCTTGCTGAACTGTGCAATTTGTGGTCCTTTTAAACTGAGAATAAGAGGACACTGTTTGCATTCTGTGCGGTTAAATACGTGATTTGAAAAGCAATTTACATGAAAACGTCACGACTCGCAGTATGGTGGCGCCAAACGACCTTGATTTGCGCTCCGACTGAAACAACTCAACCGAATTCCTTGCTCTGGCAGGCTACAGAAAGGAAAATTCCTCTTTGTAAAGGTTCACAAACCTTAGAGTGATTCTAAACAACAATCCAAACATCAGCTGTTTCGTAAATTAAAAAGTGCATCGCATTTTTACCTTGTTTAACCCTCTACTGCCCACCGTGACTCTGAAGTCACGTCAAATTTTATCGTTATATTTCGCATTAGGATCGTTATTTCTTTCTTGACCAGTGTGACTTGAGTGTTACAATATGGCTGCTTTATACACAAACAATGTAACTGCCCACTGTGACCTCAGAGTCACAGAACTATTTTTAAAAAATAATTTTTTTCAAAAACAAAAATTCACCTGATATGTGTTAAATACATTATTCTCTAACATTCTGTGCATATAAATATTTTTTTCTACAGGAAATAATAATTTGGGCAATAGAGGGTTAACAACAATTATTTTTCAGTTAGACTAACTCCTCATTCTTCGCAAATTATCAACACAATTTTTCTGTAGATTACATGTTCCCGACATATTTTCTGGTGGAACAGCGACCAATACACTTTAGAAATAACGTAATTTAGTCTGTAGTCGCAATTTTATATTTTGTCTACTGGCTACCGGTTTCGGTAGAGAATACCGTCCTCAGGCCATGTACAGGTAACCCCTTATCCCTGGCACGCCATCGTCACACATGCTTACTTGTTGAAGCCAGTGTGATGACTGTGTACCATGAGTAAGGAGCTACTATTCATTTTAAGGGTGGCCTGAGGATGTTACTCTGTACCGAAACTGGCAGCCAGTAGGCAAAATAAACAATTGCGCTGTTGAATCTTCCTGGCAAATTAAAACTGTGTGCCAGACCGAGACTCGAACTCGGACCTTTGCCTTTCGCGGGTAAGTATTCTATCATCTGAGCTACCCAAGCACGACTCACGACCCGTCCTCACAGCTTCAATTCTGCCAGTACTTCGTCTCTTGCGCTGTTGATTAAAATACATATTTTTTCTGTGGATATTTACTGAAAATTACAAACTGGTTGTATTGTGAGGCCATCGCCTTGCTAGCCCCTTGAAAGCCAAGTTTCTTTCTCATCTGTGTGTCACTGAAGCTTTTGAATGTCCTGTCCTAGCCCGAATGTTCAAGTTATTTGTATTAATGGAGCTTATCCCCTAACCCTTAACGAAGAAAATTACCGGTTCACATATCCGTTATGTAATGAACGGAAGAATGTGTGCTGTGGCCAGAAACATCACAAACTATTAGTTGCTATCCAATCTATCATAGGATGTGGACGCTAAGCTCGGCCACTACCTTCGCGTTATTCGAGAAGAATTTAACGTCTGCTTACACTCTCATCTAAAACAACAACGCAAAGACGGCACCATTTATGCGCGCCAAAAGCACAGTTAGGCATCTAACACGAAATCAATGTAAAAGGCGTCCAATGGGAAACAGTCAACCAACGCATGTAAGTAAAGTAAATATGTAAAAATTTGGTACTCGGTTTCCCGTTGGACGGGAGTTTACCTGACTGTGTCGCAACCAAGGCGGAACTCTGTCGATATAATCTGGTGCTCTGAGGCTGTTTCTCATGGGTTGTGCAGCTATCATTATTTTTTATCGATCGAAAAACCCTATCTGTATCACTTTGGTGTAGCTCGCGTCCACGAAGCAAGGACCGCGACGTGGCCCCAAGAAATTCAGATGGATATACTCGACTATACTTCTCACTGTTGCATCCCGAACCGAATGGAACCGTTTTGGATGGAAGTAAATTCCTCTTACAGTGAATGAGATGTTAGCGGGAATTCTTCTCCCAGGATTTCAAGCTGCAGTTGTAGCGAACGACTTTCTTTGCGCGATTAGCAACCGTCACTGGCGTCTTTGTAACGGACAACACTGGACGTCCGGAATCCTTTATCAATATTACGCAGTTACAAGTGGCCGTAAAGAACTTAAGTGCTGATCGTAAAGACATTGTTTACGGAGCATCGATCAAAGCATGATTCCTACGCTGAGACAACGACGAGAAATTTTTTACTCGCGAGCTCTGACGCGTATCGTCGATAACACTAAACTTTTTATGCAGTCGTAAAACTGCTAGGTATAGCATCGCTTAATGAGTATTTCGTCGGTAAAAGTACATCAGCACGTATTCCGAGACGCAGAGCAACTGCGGAAATCAAAAGGCGCTGTAAAAGTACCGCAAACATTCAACATTATTACAGACCTCACTATTAAACATAATTAACGACATTTGCTGCCAATAAACAAAAGCACTCTACAAGAACTTGGATGTCTTTAATGACATCGGTTAGGTAGCGGAATATAGTTGCGATTTTCACTGGCTACATCTACATCTACATCTACATGGATACTCTGCGAATCACATTTAAGTGCCTGGCAGAGGGTTCATCGAACCACCTTCACAGTCCTCTATTATTCCAATCTCATATAGAGCGCGGAAAGAACGAACCCCTATATATTTCAGTACGAGCTCTGATTTCCCTTATTTCATCGTGATGATCGTTTCTCCCTATGTAGGTCGGTGTCAACAAAATATTTTTTCATTCGGAGGAGAAAGTTGGTGACTGGAATTTCGTGAGAAGATTCCGTCGCAACGAAAAACACCTTTCTTTTGATGATGTCCATCCCAAATCCTGTATCATTTCAGTGACACTCTCTCACATATTTCACGATAGTAACAAGCGTGCTGCCCTTCTTTGAACTTTTTCGATGTACTCCGTCAGTCCTACCTTGTAAGGATCCCACACCGCTCAGCAGTATTCTAAAAGAGGACGGACAAGCGTAGTATAGGCAGTCTCCTTAGTAGATCTGTTAGATTTTCTAAGTGTCCTGCCAATAAAACGCAGTCTTTGGTTAGCCTTCTCCACAACATTTTCTATGTGTTCCCTACAATTTAAGTTGTTCGTAATTCTAATACCTAGGTATTTACTTGAATTTACGGCCTTTAGATTAGACTGATTTTTCGTGTAATCGAAGTTTAACGAATTCCTTTTAGCACTCTTGTGAATGACCTCACACTTTTCGTTATTTAGGGCCAACTGCCACTTTTTGCACCATTCCAATATTTCTTCTAAATCGTTTAGCAGTTTGTTTTGATCTTCTGATGACTTGATTAGTCGATAAACGACAGCGTCATCTGCAAACAACCGAAGACGGCTGCTCAGAGAGCAGCAAATAGTTTATATAGATAACGAACAGCAAAGGGGCCTATAACACTACCTTTGGGAACGCCAGAAATCACTTCTGTTTTACTCGATGACTTTCCGTCAATTACTACGAACTGTGACCTCTCTGACAGGAAATCACAAATCCAGTCACATAATTGAGACGATATTCCATAAGCACGATATTTCACTACAAGCCGCTTGTATGGTACAGTGTCAAAAGCCTTCCAGAAATCCAGGAATACGGAATCGATCTGAAATCCATTGTCAATAGCACTCAACACTTCATGTGAATAAAGAGCTAGTCGTGTTTGACAGGAACAATGTTTTATAAACCCATGTTGATTGTGTGTCAATAGACAGTTTTCTTCGAGTTAATTCATAATGTTTGAGCCCAATATATCTTCCAAAATCCTGCTGCATATCGACGTTAACGATATGGGCCTGAATTTAGTGGATTACTCCTACTACCTTTCTTGAATATTGGTGTGGCTAAGTTCAAGCATAAAATTAGTCTAACGTGTGTGCAGCTCGCTTCGTGATACATATTTGCAAAAGCGTGAAAAATCCTGTCATTAACTTTCTTTATTGCAGCTCGCTTAAGTTTCGCCGCGAAACTACTTGACAGTTAAAGCTGTGTGTCGAACCAGGGCTAGAACCCATAACTGTGTGTTTCGTGGGCAATGCTCTCACTGACTGCGCAATCTTTTTTTGTTATTCTACAAGGGTTTCCATCCTCCCCTCATAGTCCACCATTAAATCTCCGTTATTTGTCTTCACTGCCACAGTCTCTTTGCTAGAAAGAAATTATTCTCACAACAAAGAACTACGTTTCCCGTTTAGCAAGCCGTGCTGGAACAAGGATCTTCATGCATCCGATTTCTGATGAAACTAAAATCGTCAGAGAGGCCTTATGAAAGGAAAAGATCTTCGAGACACTTCCAAAACGAAATGTGAATGAAGCTATACAGTCAACAAATATTTCTAAAATCCATACTGTATAATATGATCGCCAACGCAGACAAAGACATTGCGTGTTGCGTCCTGGAGTAATTTCCAATAGTTCTGTAAAACGTACTCCTATTTATGGGTTTCTTGATGGTATATAGTGATTTCCCCAATTCCAAATGACAATCGAATTCTGACATGGATATACGTAGTTGGAACTTAAATAGTGGCAACACTGCTATGGAGACACTATGCAATGGAATCTACTATTGTCGCTGATAGCATACGTTGTTTACATACCTGTCTTACCTCCGGGCAATTGGACTCGCCCGTCCCACGTCACCGGCATGCGCACAATCTAGGGAAGCAGTCACTTGTGAGCGAGCGGTCTAACGTAACGATGTGACTATGTTCTCGAAACAGGAACAACGGAGTCGGATCAAATGGTTCAAATGGCTCTGAGCACTATGGGACTCAACTGCTGAGGTCATTAGTCCCCTAGAACTTAGAACTAGTTAAACCTAACTAACCTAAGGACATCACAAACATCCATGCCCGAGGCAGGATTCGAACCTGCGACCGTAGCGGTCTTGCGGTTCCAGACTACAGCGCCTTTAACCGCACGGCCACTTCGGCCGGCCGGAGTCGGATCAAGATTGAATGTATCAGAAGACGTACATCATGACAGTGTCATCAAGGTCTTCAAGAGACGTGCGAGGAATCGGCATTGCCGTACAGAACAGTGGCACGTTGGGTAAAAGCCTTCAACGAAGGTCGGCAAACTGTGGCAGACATACACCGGGCAGGTCGTCGTAGCGTCTCTGAAGAAAAAGTGCATGCTGTTGCCGCGTTAGTGGGCAATGATCGACGCCATACGATTTGTGAGCTCGCCCACGAAACCGTATTAGCACATGCGACTGTGCTTCGCATCCTGAAGGAACGCATGACTTGACGGAAGTGCAGAAATGGATGCGTTACGACGCTGCTCAGGCGCACTTGGAGCGCTATGAGCGCGAGGGAGAGGCTTTATTACGCCATATCGTAACACTGGATGAGACATGGACCACATCTTAAGAGCCAAAACTGAAACTCCAGTCCAACGAATGGCGTTATTATGGATCGCCGCGATAGTCGAAAGTGCGTCAGAGCCCGAGTATGGTGAAAGTTATGGTGATTCTCGTGCAGACTGTGATGGTGTTATCCTAAAGCATTTCGTTCCTCCACTACAGACCGTCAATGCACAGCACTATTCTTCATTTTTGGAGCATCACCTGCGACCAGCTTTGCGAAAGAAGCGGCGACACTTTCTGCGCAACGCACCAATCATTTTGCATGACAATGCGCGGACGCATAGAGTGCAAGCTGTGGCTGCTCTGTTCGGTCGATGGGACTGGGACGTACTGTACCATCCACCATACTCCCCGGACTGAAGTCCTTGTGACTTTGATACTTTGATTTGATTCCGAAGATGAAGGAACCACTTCGTGGCATTCGCTTCAGAACTGTTCCAGAGATTCGACAGGCAGTACACCGCTCCATTCGCACCATCAACAGAACAGGCTCTGCTAACGGTATACTACGCCTTCCACATCGCTGGCAACGGGTTCTACACAACGCTAGTGACTACTTTGAAGGACAGTAACAGGTGCAAACATGTAACTCTTTTGTATCGGTTGTGAATAATTAGTTGCCACTATTTGATTTCCAACCCTCGTATATGTGCCACATTCTCATAAACATCACACCCTTTACGTATTGCGGTAAGGCTCAATTTAATTGTACATTAGGCCAAAAATATGAAAGGCATCTGAAATCTGAACAGCTGATCGAAAACGAGGTCATGAAACACAGAACATAAACTTGTACTGGGTAAGAATGAGGAGGAAAACGTACATCGGCTTTTCAAGAGTAGCTAGCCTGGAATTCACCTACCACTATAAACTTTAAATCCGGGTAATCATGCTGAGATTTGATCTTGGTAGTGCACAAGGCGTATCCAGCAAGTTAGCTATTGACCCATTTCAGTTGATAATGTAGTCAAAGTAGCTAAAGCTCATAAAATTAAAAAATTGCTGTGTAAATTGTGATGTATTCTCTTCCTTTATCACCCGAATTCTAACACCCGTTCACACGAAAATATGTTCTGCTTAGTACTAATATTAAAACCCTGCTGAAAAACAACAGAATGAAAGCTGAAACTATTTCAACAGGGAAATGTGGCTAGTTGACACGCGAGAAAAAGAAAGGATGAAGCAGCGTCCTGTAAACATGCTAGGAATTCCTTTCAATTGACCGAAGAGGAGTATGAAGTAACATAACTTTTGAAATCTATTGTCGCACTTGTCTCGATTGATGAAAAGCTCTCATGTTTCCGGTCAGAGTACTGCGCCGTTTCGAAGAGTGTCAAGCTCATCATCTTCTGACAAGGTGTCGAGATGTTGCTGATGCCATAATATTTATGCTAGCGGTGTGCCCTCTCCACGTGGCTAAGGGCATCTGGGTGTAGTCTAGCCTGCTAACGGGGAGGCTCCCGTGGTGGCGGTAAACGGGTGCGCGTTCTCACCTCTGTGTAGCCATTCCGGCCGCGCCTTGAGAGATGGACGGTGCTGACCGCCGCCTCCTCACATTACCACTAACGCGGCATTCCCTTCTGCGCTCAGCTGGTATCCTTCCTCCCTGTTGACCAGATTCTCCTGAATCTGTATTTCGATCGAGTCCTATATGATGCTGTTCCAATGGCCGGCCGCTCGGCATAGCATCTTGATGTTCTGAAAGTAAAAGCTGTGGTCTTCTTGATGCTATTCTCCGCTATCGCTGATTTCTCTGTAAGTCCCATGTATTGTTGGTCACATTCGCATGCGATGCAGTAAATACCAGGTAAGTTTACGTGGGTCTTTTGCAGAGCGAAGCCACTCTTTCGTCTACAGCAGTGGTCAGAAGACGATAGTTATGTTATTTCTCAATCAGCCCGGTATTTTATCTGAGAGCGGGGTCTTCTTGTTCCTACACCCGGTTTGCTGTATCTTTTCTGTTTTTGAATTACCTAATAATCTGTGCTTCACCATTTTTACCGAACACGTCCTTCAGGTGTTGTGGTTGGGCTGGGACGCTTCCTTTATCGCAGGTGACGCGCGCCATCTGTACCAGAGTAGTCAGCACTGTCTGCCGTGGAGCTGGGCGGTGACAGCTCGCTGCATGCAGATAAAGGTCTATGTGTGTCGTCTTCCTATACACTGAATGGCCCAGCGAACCATCTGCCTTGTACTTTATTAGTATGTCCAAGAAAGGAAAACAACCACTCTCCTTTTCTTCTCTATTTCCACAGAGAAAGAAATGTTTTCAAAGATGATGCTAAGGTCATCCAGAAAGTCATCCAGTGCTTGTCTTCCAGGCTCCCAAACAGTAAAAGTGTCGACGTAGCGGAAGAAGTGCTTGGCTTTCTGGCTCTCAATATTTCGTCAGAAGATGATGAGTATTAGACTCTTCGATGTTTGCGGTACTGCCCCCAGCTGCAAGTCTGAGAGTTTTTCATCACATCATACTCTGTGAGAGTCTACATTCACACATATAGCATCTCCATGGGGAAGAGATGCTGTGGAGTTTCAAACAACTGCAGAGGGAGTGCACCAGGGAAGCTAAACAGCCGGCCGGAGTGGCCGAGCGGTTCTAGGCGCTACAGTCTGGAACCGCGCGACCGCTACGGTCGCAGGTTCGAATCCTGCCTCTGGCATGGATGTATGTCATGTTCTTAGCTTAGTTACGTTTAAGTAGTTCTAAGTTCTAGCGGACTGATGACCTCAGAAATTAAGTCCCATAGTGCTCAGAGCCATTTGAACCATTTGAAGCTAAACATCTGTTATGCCACAGATTAGAAAATGGAAAGAAATAAAAATTTTTCTTAATGTTCACAGAAGCTCTGCCACAAACAACACCAGGCAATTGTGCTGACATAGCTATGCAATCAACACTGCAAGCCCGTCACTTAGACAAGCACACATTTCTACATTGGCACCAATCGCTTGGCCGAAGTTGCACATTCAGCAAAATTTCCACCAACAGACAGAAAGAGAATCAGAGATATATTCAGTAGCTCGTGTTACGTGAAGCAACAAGCTGTACCTTAGACGCAATAACACATTTCAGAGATGTGACAGCGCAGTTAAGAACCTGTAACGAATTGTTAAGGAAACACAGCAGAACAAGAACTGCTGACTACTAATAAAAAAGTGGCCACTTGCAGTCATAACGAACAGGGCCTCACGTCGTTATCCCCCACTCATCTCCATAAATGCCCCATTTCTTCAGCTCTGAATTCAGTTGGTCATTAGGATCAATGGCATTCATACCAAAGCACTTAATTAAATTATTATCATTGTGTAGTGACATCCATGTGTTCGATTTTCCATAACTTCTCATGAACATGCTGCCTTCTGTTTTCGAGATGAATACATCCAAGTAACCATGACATGCCACTCATGGGCCTCGCATTTGCCACCACCTACCACATCTCTGATGGGAAGACTGAGAGTCCTCCAACACCAGTACATCCTCCAGTGCTTATCATGCTAACATCAACGTCACTGCTGGGTGAAACAGTCATTCATGTCCCTGATCTCCACTGCATGCACTTCCAGGTGCCAAGGATTTATGTGTTTGGTAGATCTAGAGTCAGCCAGCCACACAACTTTCGACAGCACTGTACGTCCCAATGGAGGTGGGGTCGAGAACGCTCTAAAATAGTGTGGAGTACGCACTCAGGCTACGGCTTAACCTGCAGACTGCCAGACAGCAGCCCACAAGCCTTCAGCGGAATTGCTGGTGAAGCGGCCTTGACAACGAGCCAGTCAAGCTGACAATAGGCGTCAGCAGAATTCCACACCACTGGTGCAAGGTGCCAGCTAAGGCTGGCGAGATGACACAAAACTGGAAATCTGAATAAATAAGTGTCAACTTGCTAAACATGTTTTATTAACCCCAAAAGACGCTCTACAGGTTCCCCAACACCATTCTGACAACCTAGAGGTGTTTTTGCTCGGCACCCCTACACTTCTCTCAGTTAATAGTAATGTGACCAGCCCAATTTATTTTCTACATCTACTTAAACACGGATATTGCGAGAAGTAAGTGGCAAATAGTATTTCCCATTGGACAACATATTAAGATTTCTTCCTGTTCTTTGGTGTTTGAAGTGTAGGAAGACTGACAGCTAAATACCTCTGTGTGTGCTGCAACTTGTCTAATATTGTCATTGCACATAGCAGGCAGTTTTATATCCCTCATTTAGTGCAGCTCTAAAGACTTTTTAAGTATACTTTCACAGGATAATTGGCATCTATCTTCAAGTGTCTCTCAGTTCAGTTGATCCAACATTTCCGTGACACTCTCCTATGAGCCAAACATCACTGTATCTATTCCCACTGAACTTTCTTATATACGTTCAGTACCCCCTGCTAATCGTGTTTCGTACTGCACTTGATCAATATTCTTAGATGGGATGCGTAAGTAATTTGTATGCAGTCTCATTTGCAGACAAGCCGCATACCCCTGTGTCCTGTCAATGAACCGAGATGTGAAGTGTTACGATGCCCTGAAGCAAGTGCTGGCGTGTCTTCGGACAGTGTCTAGTTCCCGTAATTATGGTTGTTACACGCCTGGGCGTTATAACGTTATTTTTTAATTTTTTAGTTAAATCCCCAAATATAATAACACGAGATTTTATTTTGTCTCTGTGCTATGGCAAAAAGTATAATCAGAGACAATAAAAGACAGAGAGAGGTCTAAGAACAAAAATTTTATAATTAGTAAGAAGGTAAGAATATCTTTGTCTCTTTGGACAGATAAAAGATATAATGTGAGTTTCAACGTGTCTTACTGTTTTGTTGGGTGTCACCTAGATTAAAAGTGGGTTGTATGTACAATTCTCTTAAACGAACAGTAATACGTTTCAAGATTAACTGTGTCGGAAAAATCATTCAAAATTACCTTCCGTAGAACTGGAGGAGAGAAATAATCAGGTAATATTGAATGTGACACTTTTTAAAACGGAATCCATTCGTCTCATGTGATAACTTTGAGCGTCATTTGGCTCAAATTTGCTCACCACCATTTTAAAAACTGAACCTGGAGAATTAAAAGACAATGTTCGAATATTACGCTAAATGAGATTTTCATATAAAGAATACTGTTTAATAACGAAGCGGTCGCCCAATTATTAAGCAGATCGATTCTACAAACATTATGAGCCTAGCTGCTATTTTCTAATTCCATAAAAGCTGAATCAAAACCCCCTTGATATTTAATTTTTTTCGTTTAAAGAAGGGTTATCCGCTGCAGTCACTGCACTTAGACTCGTAGTGAAGGCAAAGATTAAGCTTATTTTTTTCTTTAATATGGTCTGTACCTTCCATTATAACTTTTAGTTAAGGAAGGGTTGGGTGTACTTCTTCGTTAGTAGCAGTAGGCCATATTAAAGCATCATAATTTCCTAATTTAGTTTTCTTTCTTTACTTTGTATTACAAACAAATTAACTTGTAACATAGTACAACAAATAGAGAAAGAAAAGAACTGCAGCCAAACAGGCTAACCCATAAGATTCATACATATCTGAAAAATAAGATTACTACAAGAACTAGTGCAAATAAAAAGACCTTAAGGAATTAGAATCACCATATTTACAGGAACGATATGTAGTCAAGAAAGTTATTCAAACATGGGTTTGTAGGAAGAGGGCAGAAGGACCAAACAATAGACATGGACAGCACAAAGGTAACACAGCTGGGGCTGGGCTAACAGGAAGACTAACAAGAGTTAATTTTGCTTTATCTTACGCAACCCATGAAAGAAGGAATAGAATGAAAGAAAAAGAATTATGAAGGCCTGATGTCGTGATGTAATATCTGTGATGTTTTACTTCCTCGCATTTTGTGTGCTCCAATCAACCTTTCTATTTTTATACTTCTGTTTGTGGCGAGTATTTTTATATAGTGTTTTATAAAGGGTTTATATATAATTTATATAGTTTTATACAGTGTTCATGCTTTTTCTATGACCTATTGGTATTTCAGATCTCACATGCACAATGATTAAAACATTACTTTTTATCACAAAATGAGATTATATAGCGAAATCTTATCTTTTCTCAAAACACGGCTTTAAAATAAAAGAATAAAAAACTTATCCAACCATTCTAAAGTACCAACGTATATTATTACCAAGTCGAGCCTGAGAGGCTATCCATCTTCTAAGTTATCTTGTTTTTAACCTAATGTTTTACCTTCAGTTTTTTTTTTTACTTCTCGCCTATTCTTTCTCAGTCGGATCGTTGCAGAGGAAACATAGGCCGTTCTTCAAAAGGGTGAAGCAGGCCAAACGATTTGAGATTTATTTTTGCTCTTTCGTTAACCATTCTGTTAATAGAGAAAGAATTTATCTTCGTCATTATCGAATATCACTGAAGAATGACGGCAGACAGCCGAAACATGTTGGTCTTTCTTAATACTTTTTTCTTCTTTCAGCGACAGGAACCATTAATGATATCTCTCATTATTTTCACATTACGATAGGTTGCTTATAAACGGCGTTAATGCCGATTATAGAGCACAACGAAAATTCCATCGCTATTGGAATGTACCTTCTTGTGGCGACAAAAATACAACGCTAAAATTTGTGTCATTCGTATTTCTTAATGTCGTTTACCTGGAGGATTGTTCCATTGTTGAATTTTCTCTATCGAGACGGCACATTTCGATATGTGCCTGAAATTATGTTGTACATAGGAGTAAGCACTAGTTCTAGTTATTATTTCCATTTGCGGAAATAAACGTCACGGCCAGTCCAAGAGATAGAGTGAGCAATTAAAACCAGACAAGTGGTGAACACGCACTGTTGTTGCCCAGCTTGCCTCAGACATGATAAACCTTAATTCTCCAGTGGACTGTGAGCTGTTTCGAAACTTTCTGACAGATTATGACATTTCACCACTCCATGTCTCAAAGCACAGAGCATTGCCTTTCGTGGACATTGTTCTTACCGACTTCTGTGTGCAAGCACGACTCACGTCCCACTCTACCGATTTTAATTCTCCAGAACTTCTCTTCTGATTTAAAAATTTCACAGAAGCTCTTCTCCAGACTTTGCTGGACTGGAACTCATGAAAAGTTTGCAAGCACGGGCAGAGCAGAGCACTGGCAGAAATGGAGCTGTGAGGGTGAGTCACATCTTGGTAATTCCGCTGGCAGTAACACTGCCTGCGAAGGAAAGCCTGCGAATCCGAATTCTGGTCCTGCACACAATTTAAATCAGTCAGTGAATTTTATGACAAACCCTCTACAGCTGTGACTACTTAATGAATTCTTTACTGACAAATGGCTTCGGAAACATCAGTCTAGCAGTTTGATTTGGATTCTGTATAATTTCCACGAGAACATACACTGTCTAGACACTTATTAGTGGACGTTAATACGGGGTGTGTCCACCTGCAGCATTATGACGGCTTAAACTGTGCTGGGGACACTTTCAGTGTGCTGTCTGAATGTCTGTGGAGGAATAACAGCCCATTATTCCTAAAATGGTTAAGCCAGAGAGGATGATGTTGGACCCTGGGGTCTGCAGTGAAATCAATATTCTAATTCATCCCAAATGTTTAGGTGACAGAGTTTTCAGAAGATTCAAATTGGCAATGTGGGCAGCCAGTCCATTTCAGGAATGTTACTGTTCACAAACCATTGCCCCACAGATGCCACTTTACGATGGTGTGCATTGTCATGCTGGTAAAAACAATTATTGTCTCAATACTGTTTCTCTACTGTATCCAGTACACAATACCGCAAAATGTGTTCATATCTTTCCGCCTTCAACGTTTTCTTAAGCGCAATAAGGGGATCACACACAACCACGAAGGACATCCCCACAATGTAACGTCTCAACCTCCATAGTTCACTGTTGGCACTAAACCTGCTAGCACGTAACGCTCTCCAGGCATTCACCAAACCCAAATCCTCCCATCGAATTACCACAGGATTCAGCGTCATTCATCGCTCCAAATCACTCGTTTCCAGTCATCCGACATCCAATGGTGCGGCTCTTTACGCCACCCAAAGTGTGACGTATGAGGAGCTGCCTGACCACTGCACGACACTCTTTTTAAATCACTAAGCACAGTAATTGTACTACCCGTCTGTAGATAACACTTTGGAACTCATGAATGATTCCTTCGCGGACTTTTAACAACCAACCACCGCATAACTCGACGGTCCCTGTTCGTCAGTACACGAGGCCTGCTTAGTCTTGGTATTGTTGTAGTTGTTCCTCCACGTTTGCACTCCACAATAACATCACCAACAGTCGACTTGGGAAACTTAAGAAGGGCTGAAATGTTCTTGATGGATTTTTTATTCAGGTGACATCTAATGATCACGTTCGAAGTCACTGACCTCTCTTGATCATTCCATTCTGCTGTTACTGCTTCCCACTTACAACACAATACTCTCCTTCTTTTATATTGGAGGATCCGTCTGTCGTGACACCTGGCGGTCAATTTACGTATTACATAGACGTGTCTGGACACATTTGACCTTATAATGTAAGCTACTCTTTCGTTCAGTCTCAGTTACTGCAATGCCTGTATCCCTAGCTACAGCGGATTTGCTAATAGCAACTCACTAAGAACTTACTATAAATGCTTAAAATATGAACTTCTCAGAATTACAGAAAAGCTCACACCAAACCTCCACATGGCAGATACGCAAATCGGTGCCAGATGCTATTACATCGACAGAGTATCAACCAAAACTCCGATGTAGTTAGTGCTATGTGCTGCCATTCAGGAAGGCATGCGTGAACGGTAATAAGTAACACCTGATCTTTGGAGCACAAAAAGAGCATAACTGTTGACATCAGTCTTGCGGAGCTCCCCTGGGAAGGCGGCAGAGCGTTAGTTTCTCGTACCAAGGGTTTCTCGTTGGAGCCCTTGTTATGTCAGTTTTTGTACTGTAGTATAGGTGCCAGCGTGTGCCGGACATGTAACAGAACTGTTTGCAGTTTATAGCAATGTCCTATTGGCAGGCTGCTTTCCTTCGTTTATTTACATTTGTAGTTTCACAGAATAAACATAAACAATCGGAACAGAAGAATAAAGAAGCAGTTACATCAAATGTGCGGAAGTATTAAAAGTAGTAATAAAAATGATAATAATAAGCAAAATAAAAATACTAATAATAAACAAAATAATATTAATAATAATAAGGACATTATGTGCAGAAATCAACAAAAACACCACCACGCACGCACAGGATCGTTCAGTCACGAACAAATGTTTCACAATAGTGCTTACGTACAAAGAAGTGTGTGAAGCAAATTACTGTCGTACACCAAGCACATTTTGATGGATTGCATATTTGCCCATCCAACATGTAGACTGCAGAATGGAAGCTAGTGTCTGAAACAAAACTGTGTCGAAGTTCCAATGGGTCTGAGTTCATCAACGAGTTTAGCCATTATCCAGCATGAGGGACTGCAACCTAAGAAAACTATTCCGTCGTTGCAGATGAATCTCTTCCGAAGAATTTCGAGCGGGATAGGAGATTTTACGAATCATTGTACTTTCTGAATAAATGAAGATGAACCGGTTGGCCGGCCGCGGTGGTCTCGCGGTTCTAGGCGCGCAGTCCGGAACCGTGGGACTGCTACGGTCGCAGGTTCGAATCCTGCCTCGGGCATGGATGTGTGTGATGTCCTTAGGTTAGTTAGGTTTAAGTAGTTCTAAGTTCTAGGGGACTGATAACCGCAGCAGTTGAGTCCCATAGTGCTCAGAGCCATTTGAACCATTTTGAACCGGTTGACAAATGGAGGTTTTATTTACTGGAATTATGTGTTTTGTAATTTTGTCTTCTAGTAGGTTCTTTTGCACGTGCAGGCCATGATGAACACAGGTGTCTTTGTGGGGTCTTGAAGAATCCAGTATAAGCAGAAATTTCACTTCACTGCTTTGTTCCACTACTGCTTCCTCTAGAAATGTCCTGAACAGTTCATTGGTCATTTTGCCTGAGGAGAGAGAGTGGACGGTTAAATCTGATGCTGCGAGGATGGCCTGAAGTATATGAGCACTGAAAGAATGAGAATTTTGAAGGTGTAAAAACAGCCTTGTAACAAATTTGTCTGTTCGTGAAAGCAACGGAATAATTGTGAATGTGTGGATTGTGGCGTGAACGGACTGTACATCTCTTACTATATCTATAGAGCCTCTAGTGTAGCCCATTGTCACCTCCTTGTTGATTCCACTTTCACCGGCGTGGTAGATATTTGCATTGTGTAGGCTGTCATGAGTGGGCGAGTTGCTTGGTGCCATTTCTCTACCGTTTTTTGGATGTCGTTTCGCTTCTGGTACGTTTCCATAGTACAAAATATTTGACTTTACGGCTTACAATATCGTTTTTAAACTTTCACCGCTAGACCCAACTGTCACTTGCATCAAAGCTTGGGAAATTTAAATGCCTTGATTTTATTTTTGCCCACAATTTGATGTCTGCATCGTGAACACACTGACCCTTCTGGCAACGCTGTTTGAAGGCCTCCACTGTAATACGAGGGCTGTCCAGAAAGTAAATTACGTTCGGTCGCGAACGGAAACGACTATGAAACTCCGATAAAGCTTTGCAAAGATGTGTTGGGCAGTGTCTCTAGTATGACTCTAGGTAGAATTATGTCGCTCTTTTCATTCCTGAGTTCTTAGTGAGCGCGTAAAGATGTTATAGAAAATAGTGTCTCCCGCCAAGTACGAGGGCCTGGTGAGAATTTTCGCCTGAAGCTATGCAACCGACATTACATAACTGTCGTGCGGTTTCTTCTTCAAGACAATTCTCAGTCTCATTCTGCAGGGGCAATGAAGATGCCCTTGCATCGTTTCAATTGGAAATGTTTGGTTACCCACAATACAACCCGTAATTGTCTCCCAATGAGTTTCATCTCTGCTCAAACGAACCGCTGGCTATGAAGACAACATTTTGGCACAGACAACGAGCTTTAGGCCAGCGTAGAGAATTGGCGGAAAGCACTGGCGGCTGCCTTCTATGATGAGGGTATTGAAAAGTTTGTACAACGCTACGACTAATGTCTGAGTCAGAACGGCGACTACGTAGAGAAGTAGCTGAAAGGTGTAACTAACTGTTACAAATGAAACATTTCTGATTTTCACTGTGATTTTCATTTCGCGATCAAGCGTAACTTACTTTCTGGACAGCCCTCGTATGTTTGTACTTATCTTTCACATACATTAACTCTGGACTTTTCCCACCGCCGTTTCCATTGATACAACATTCATCGTGCAGAACATTTAGTGTGAAATCTGCTTTCCACTGTGGACGTCGTGCGACTTGGAAAAGTTTCTAATGACTTCGACTGCGTATCGACGTTAACCCAATGTGTAATAGATTTTTGCAGAGGCTTTGCTAGTAATCTGAACGCTCATGAAATACGCTACCTGGCAAGGAAAGTCCGAAAGAACAGACATCACTTGCTCATATCCTTGACGTTTGTTTCAGTGCGGATGCGCTAATATCGTCCTTTGGAGGAATCAGGAATCAATGAGTAGGGGGTTAATGGACGAGTGACGCTGCTTTACAGCGTGAGATAAGTTGCAAATTTGAATCAGTCAGCGACCGTGCCTGGACGGCCGAAGCGGTTCCAGGTACTAGGAGGCACAATTGAAGACTACTCATGGAACATGATTGATCCTCCGAGGAAATGGTTTAGAGGGAGTCACCTCACCCCCCCCCACCCCCCACCCTCCATCAATTTGCGAGAAAACGACTCGGAAACTTCTGATGGCGGTAGTAGGATCCGGTGAAAGAAAAGAAAATAAAAAGAAGTAAATAAATTTGTTTAAGTAATACGCTATTGATCCTGTAACACTCCTTTCCTTTCTTGGCTCCTGAAGGGTGGGAAGGGGACATTGTGGGCAGACCTCGGAAGGCGACCCCAGCCCTCTTTGCCCACGATCCTCCTCTCGGCTTTTTATTCAAAAAAAAAAAAAAACGAAAAAAGTTAAGGTATTTGCTCATTAGAAGCGGTCCGAAACAATTTTAAACTTTCGTCATTGCATTACCACAATGCTGTGTGTGGCTGGAAGTCACGAATGCCCACGCATCCCTTCCCTTTCTTTCCCCACTCTTTATTACGCATAAAAGGATACACCAGCTATGTCATCACGAGCGGTGTCTGTTGTGTAGGACAGCACTCACACGCATGCACACACACACACACACACACACACACACACACACACACACATAGCCCACCGACCATTTGTATACGTATCGGAAGAACCATCCTACAGCACAGTGTCAAAATTTAAACATTACACACTTCCTCCAGCCCAGGCAAATAGAGCAAATTGCTTGGTTCCTTTGCATTTGGTGTGGTCTAGGGTGGACCTTAGGCTGCTTACGAAAGCAACATTTGCACATGGGCGGTTCCTGATGTAACCCCAAAAAATTATGACATTTGGGTACGAAAAGTATCAAGTTTGGGGATAGCCACTACCATAATTTATATTCATGGCAGATGGCCGAAATTTTTACCATATGTTCCTAAGATGATATTCTCGGGGAATGTGAAAACCTTTCTCGATATCACAATCTGTTATCGAGAGGTTATAAATTACCGTATTTGGCCCGGGTTCGATTCCCGGCTGGGTCGGAAATTTTCTCCGCTCAGGGACTGGGTGTTGTGTTGTCCTAATCATCATCATTTCATCCCCATCGACGCGCAGGTCGCCGAAGTGGCACCAGGCGAACGGTCTACCCGACGGGAGGCCCTAGCCACACGTCATTTCCATTTCCTATTTACCCCCTTAAAATATCCACGTAACATTGTCTGAGGCCCAAATCTAGTTTTAACTGAGAAGTGAGCACATGGCAAGGGTTCTAGGGTCGTCGCAAGCTGGAAATACTACAAAATTAGTAAAATTTTTCCAATAGCATTTTTACTCTTTTAAGATACAAATCATATTCGGGGCGTTTTCGATGAATGGCGATCGATGAGCAAAATATCCTGAGGTAAAGCAAACGATTTTCTGTTAAAATGTATCATGCATACCAACGGCCTTGCCGCAGTTGTAACACCGGTTCCCATCAGATCACTGAAGTTAAGCAATGTCGGGCTGGGCTAGCACTACGATGGGTGACCATCCGGACTGCCGAGAGCTGTTGGCAAGCGGGATGCACTCAGACGTTGTGGGGTAAACTGAGGAGCTACGTGACTGAGAAGTTGCGGCTCCGGTCTCGTAAACTGACATACGACCGGCAGAGCGGTGTGCTGACCACATGTCCTCCATATCCTCATCGAGTGACGCCTGTGAGCTGAGGATGAACAGCAGCCGTTCGGTACCGTTGGGCCTCCATGACGTTTTCGGGCGGAGTTTAGTTTAGTTTTACACATCATGTGTACTTAATTGTTGTATCAACGTATATAAATGTATCAAAGTATATAAATAAACTATCAAAATATTATAGACCTACAGAATTCGCGTTTTAAGACTATAAGTACAGCCTGCTGTAGCAGGGAAGAGAAAACACCATGCCGAAAAATGACCACAAAAGATGCTAATATATTCCTCTTTAAACGACTGACAGAAAAGTGGGGAACCAGATGCCTCAGTCCTCATTCCCCTTTCTCAGTAAAAGTTTTGGCATGTGAACATATTCTTAGTTTTTGTGCTGAAAGAGACAGTGGCGGTGGAAGAGAGAGAAGACAATGACAGTGGGGAGAAAAGAGAGAGGGGACAATAAGGGCAGGAGAGAGAAAGTGGCAGTGAAAGAGAAATGGATGAATACAATAGCAGTGGGAACCAAAGAGGGAGGAGATATTGATGATCAGTGAGAGATAGTGGCAGTAAAAGAGAAAAAGAGATGGATGGAGCTAGGAGCAATGGGAGCAAAAGAGAGAAAAGATAGTGGAAATGAAAGAGACAGATGAGTGGATAGCACAGGCTTGGGGGGGGGGGGGGGAAGGGGAGGGGTCTGGACTCTCCCAGACGTAGATATAGGGGATGGCGTATTTTAAAGGCTTGGGTATAGGAGAAAAAACACAGTAAGCAGGACACCCAGAATTTTTCATCTGCCAAGGTGTGGTGGAGACAGTGGCAATGGAAAAGAAGGACAAAGGGAGACAGTATAAGTGAGAGATCACGCAGTATCAGTGGAATATACTGTAGATCAATCAGAGAAAAAGAGGACAGTGACAGAGAGACATATATGGACAGTGGCAGTGAGACGAAGGTGTTGAGTACGAAGGCTTAACTACACAGTCTGAGTAAAAGGATTTAGAATGTTATGAGTTAAAATAGCACGAATACGTTCGCAAGCAAAAAGTTTTGGTGAGAAAGGTGGAATGAGGATTGGGGCAGCTGGTTCCCCTCTTTTCTGTCAGAGTCTTTTGAAGAGTAACATATCAGCCTTCTTAGTACTCCTGCAGGAGCATATTTCCGCTGGTACATAATATACCTGAAGGAAATATATCAAGGTGATACAAAAAACTACAGTATCTTGGTAATTAGTACAAGTCTTATAATGAACAAACTTCAAGATTAAAATCATTGTTTTGTGTTTCATGAATCTCTCATATTTTTCCTTTTGCATCGAGTAAGAAGATTAACGTCCCAAACAACAAAATGTATTTTGGTGATAACAGTACAGGCAATGATATTAGTAACAGAGGTTCAGACTACTAATGTTACATAGTAAATCTGTGGACAAGTCCTTCTGGCAAATGTATTCAAAGGATATGTGATTTAGATCTTTCTCTCCGACCCAGTAGCACAGAGGATATAGCGTGATTTGTTACGAGAGATGCCAACAGAATTCAGAAGCGCAGCTGAGCCCACGATTCCAATATATTGCCGGTGTTGTTGGTGTTACCTTATCGTAGTGTCTTTCCTTTGTCACTTGCGAGATTCTCCAGCGTTAGTCCCATTCTTTTCTGAAGTGTTGTTTTATCCTGTGAATGAAATCTTACGACGGTGCTAGTTTGTGTTCTTCTTTTCCATTGTGAACGCATTTCTTCGCAAGAGCATCAGCTGTTTTACCACTAAACCCATTCCCTTTTGTCTGGCACATAACACGCTGTTCTATATCGCAGTTTCCCTAATCAGCAGCCATTTTTGTTTATGACACATGAGGTCAGCCGAATGATTTCGCTGTGTCCGTTACAATTGTTATCATACGTTTCACACCATGTCACTTGTTATTCTTGTAACCCAATAAATCACAGTTCCGTGGTATAGGAGAGGGTCACATTGACTAATCTACAATACACAAACACATACAGACACATGCACAGGGAGGGACACATACATGTTTCTAGGTTTTGTGAACACATATTGTTGTATTATCCCAAGAGATTTCCGGATTGCAGTCGGAAGATGTTGACATTTTTCCTCGATATTTCAGTTGAAAGCCAGACAGCCGGCTTCAGATGAATTTACCCTTGCGCTTCGCTATGTTTCCACCAGTAATTGGCCCTATGGCGCAGGTGCGTAGGTCTTGGCTGCGTAACCGCGCCCTACCAAATTTCGCTCCCTCTACTGTGCTATAGCTGACATGGGCTGGGTATCACTTAAGGGTGTTACTGCACCCTCCGTTAACTTGCGCACCCGTGGACTTAAAACTCGATAGTCAAACCGATAAAATTAATTGTTACTGAACTTGGCGCTGGTAGTATAATTTTCTTTTTGAATAACGTATTGGTATTACCGCGTTCCACGCATTGTCCTAGCTAAAAGTCACCGTTCTGATTAAGAAGTTATCGCCCCAAATATATATCCACAGAGTCCTTAATAATAAAATACCAAAAGGATATTATTATACCCAAGATGTTCGAGACAGAAAACTCAACTTCATTTGTCGTGGGAATATAGTACTCGTCTATGACTGAGTTATTGTGCTGCAGAAGTGGAATGTGACGGTCTTTCTCAACGCACTTTCTATGTGTTTCACTTGTGATCTGGACAATGCAGGTCAGATGAGTGGTCGTGACAGACACGGAAGTAAAAATTGTTGTATTCGACTATAGAGCGAGCCGGCTACACAAGGAGATCAACAAAATGCTAGTTACTCAAATATCCCACCACTATTTCGTCGGCAGCGAAATAATAAAACCAAGAGGCATGAGTCTCAACCGCAGACAGCCAAATGTAATGTTCTTGAGATTGAATACTAAATCAATAGCGTTAAGCCTTTCCTGTAGGCGGTAAGTAACGAAGATGCAGTACAGAAGCTTGCATTTAGAAACGGCAGTCAGTTGTCATTTGACAATGGCCAAAGTGTACTCGGCCGAAAGCACTTGGGACAACTGTAAGCCTGAGAAGAGTCTATTAATACACACCTGTTTCCTATTTTGCACGGGAATAGAGTCTACGAATTAGTTATACTCACGACAATGAAGTCAATGCATCATTCGCTTTATGTACTTTGTAGGGTACCATAATTTCCTGATCTTTTTTCGAGGAGGTTTTGGAAAATGCGATCGCAGTCTACAATTAATATTTTAATGCAGTATATGTAGGTAAATTTTCCATACACGAAAAACTGTAGTGAAAAAATTAATGTTTCATTCCTTGGGCTAGGAAGAAGCCAAACGAAGTGAAAATAATGCACATTTTCGTTTTCCATTTAAACTCTACCACTATTGATCACTACAGAGGAAAACTATAGCAGTCTCCTCTAGCTGTGGGTGTCACAATCCTTTGAGGAGATAGTGATGACATTAACGATGGACGTGGGGGAATGTAGGCACACGCGAACCAGAGACGCAATATTAAGCGCCAGTTTAATTTTACTGCACCTGAGAAATCTGAAGTAATTGTGTCTTAAAGGCTGCCGGCCGCGGTGGTCTCGCGGTTCTAGGCGCGCAGTCCGGAACCGTGCGACTGCTACGGTCGCAGGTTCGAATCCTGCCTCGGGCATGGATGTGTGTGGTGTCCTTAGGTTAGTTAGGTTTAAGTAGTTCTAAGTTCTAGGGGACTGATAACCACAGCAGTTGAGTCCCATAGTGCTCAGAGCCATTTGAACCATTTTTTTGTGTCTTAAAGCTATGTGAGGATAGATGTAAAAATTTATCTTTGACTATTATCCATAAGGATTTTAGATATTAAATTCGCTCATCTCTTTGGTCAGATATTGAATACGTTAAGTTTGTGACTGTTTTTATTTATTCAATTGGATTTTATATACAATAAAATATTAATAGAAGTGATTTTTTGTAACTATATAAGTTCAGAAATGATTTCAGTTAGGGGGAGAGAATTTTCATAAGGAATGGTATTGTTACTACGATTATCGTCTCACACGTTTGTGAATACTCTCTAACACAAAAAAAAAAGACGCACCACAAAGAAATTATCTGAATGGGACTGAAATCGGTAGACGTGATGTACTTGTATAGACAAACAAACGATTACAGTTTCAGAAAAACTGGATGACTTATTCAAAGAGTTCACAAATTGAGCAAGTCAATAACGCGTTGATCCGCCTGTGGCTCTTATGCAGTCAGTTATTCTCCTTGACACTGACTGATAGATCTTCTGGTAAACCCTCCGGGATGTAAGGTCGTGGTCCATGAAACTCTTCAGCTCCTAACGTTTCGTCCAGAGCTGCGCTGGACATCTTCAGAGGGGTGTTTCTCCTCCGGTGAGTCTTACCGACTGACGGGTCTGACGTCTGAGAGCGACTTATATATCGTAGAAAGAGGGCGCGACCAGAGTTACACGTGATATGCAGAGATAATCTTTGTCAGAGATAAAACTTAACTATCGATCGTAATCTCGTCACGGATAAAACTGTCTAGCAATTCTGTAGTGCTACTGTCCAAATATCACTAAGTTTCATGGTCTCTTCTTTCCGATTAAAATTATCCCTATGTTTATATATTTCAATTGCTTCTCTACAAAGCCGTGGGTAATAGTTCGTCGTCGTAGATAAAATTTTTGTTTCGGAAAACCTCACTTGATGATTTCCTGACTGAAAAGCGTGTTCTGCTACAGCCGATTTATCTGTTTTTCATAATCGGCAAAGACTTCTGTGTTCTTTTAACCGTGTATTTACGCTTCTTTTTGTTGTTCCAATATAAACTTTACCACATGTACACGGAATTTTATATACGCCACTGGCTGATACAGGAGCGCGTTTATCTTTTACAGACCGGAGAACATGACAAATTTTCTTCGTTGGTCTAAAAACAGGTTTAATATCATGTTTACTTAAAATCTTTCCAATCTGATCCGTTACTTTCTTTATAAAAGGGAGAGAGACTGTATTCTTCCATCGTTTTTTGGGCTTGTCCTTAGGCTTTTTGTTGTTCGGGTGCAGAATTCTGCTTACTTCTTTCTTTGAGTAGCCATTTTTCTCAAAAGCGTGCTTCAGATGTTTTAATTCGACGTCTAGATACTCCGGCGTGCAAATCCGTCTGGCTCTGCCAACGAGACTTTTAATCACACCTCTCTTTTGTTGTGGATGGTGGTTAGAGTTTTTATGTAAGTATCTGTCTGCGTGCGTTATTTTTCTAAAAATCTGTTGTTTCAATCTTCCATCTGTCTGTCTCATAACTAAAACATCCAAAAACGGTATTTTGTTATCATTTTCTCTCTCCATGGTAAACTGGATTCTTGGATTTATATTATTAAGGTAATCAAAAAATTCGTCTAAAGCTTCTCTACCATGTGGCCAGACCACAAATGTATCGTCTACATACCGATACCAGCGAGATGGTCTCTTATCTGCTTTTTCCAAGGCTGACTGTTCGAATTTCTCCATGTAGAAATTAGCTACTGCAGGACCCAATGGGTTACCCATTGCTACGCCATTAAGTTGCTCATAAAATTCATTATTCCACTGGAACTGACTGGAAGTAAGACAATGTCTGAAAAGAGCAGTCAGATCTTCTGGAAAAATATCTGTTATAACATTCATAACTTCGTTAACTGGAATCATAGTAAATAAAGATACTGCATTAAACCTTCAATTTTCTCTATAAAATGACGTGAGTCCTTTATATATGAGTCAGTTTTTCCAATATATGGATGTAAACGAGTTGCTAGATATCTTGCTATTTCATACGTAGGAGAATTGATAGCACTAACAATCGGTCTCAGAGGAAGGTCCCTCTTATGTACCTTGGGTAGGCCATAGAGTCTAGGACACATAGCTTCAGTCTTCAATAAAGCTCTTTTTTCTTCTTTTTGAACAGAAGTGGCCGATTTTATCAGATTATTTGTTTTCCGTAGTACGCTGGCTGTAGGATCTTTCTTAAGTTTTTTGTATTGTCCTGACGTTAAAAGACTCAAAATTTTGCTTTGATAATCTTCTGTATTTAAAACGACAGTAGCATTCCCTTTATCAGCAGGAACAATCACTATGTCTTCATCTGCATTTCAATCTCTCAGAGCCTTTCTTTCGCCATTGGTTAAATTACTTTCCAGAGGTTTACTGCGGCATATTACTCTGGTGGTTTCGATCCGGATTGCATTTGCAGTTTCTTTGGGGAGAGTACGTATACCTGCTTCTACATTTGCAATAATATCCTCAACAGGAACTTTCGGAGGTGTTATAGCGTAGTTTCCTCCTTTTGCAAGAACTGAAATTTCGTCTTGAGATAAAACTCTGTCTGACTTGTTAATAACAGTTTCGGACATCACTGTATTATTTGTAGATTCTGCATAAGTTTGTAACTTTTCGAACTTCTTCTTATGCCTTGTAGTAGTCGTTTCCATCATGGTTTCCATAGATCGAAATGTAAGGCAATCTACACTCCTGGAAATTGAAATAAGAACACCGTGAATTCATTGTCCCAGGAAGGGGAAACTTTATTGACACATTCCTGGGCTCAGATACATCACATGATCACACTGACAGAACCACAGGCACATAGACACAGGCAACAGAGCATGCACAATGTCGGCACTAGTACAGTGTATATCCACCTTTCGCAGCAATGCAGGCTGCTATTCTCCCATGGAGACGATCGTAGAGATGCTGGATGTAGTCCTGTGGAACGGCTTGCCATGCCATTTCCACCTGGCGCCTCAGTTGGACCAGCGTTCGTGCTGGACCTGCAGACCGCGTGAGACGACGCTTCATCCAGTCCCAAACATGCTCAATGGGGGACAGATCCGGAGATCTTGCTGGCCAGGGTAGTTGACTTACACCTTCTAGAGCACGTTGGGTGGCACGGGATACATGCGGACGTGCATTGTCCTGTTGGAACAGCAAGTTCCCTTGCCGGTCTAGGAATGGTAGAACGATGGGTTCGACGACGGTTTGGATGTACCGTGCACTATTCAGTGTCCCCTCGACGATCACCAGTGGTGTACGGCCAGTGTAGGAGATCGCTCCCCACACCATGATGCCGGGTGTTGGCCCTGTGTGCCTCGGTCGTATGCAGTCCTGATTGTGGCGCTCACCTGCACGGCGCCAAACACGCATACGACCATCATTGGCACCAAGGCGGAAGCGACTCTCATCACTGAAGACGACACGTCTCCATTCGTCCCTCCATTCACGCCTGTCGCGACACCACTGGAGGCGGGCTGCACGATGTTGGGGCGTGAGCGGAAGACGGCCAAACGGTGTGCGGGACCGTAGCCCAGCTTCATGGAGACGGTTGCGAATGGTCCTCGCCGATACCCCAGGAGCAACAGTGTCCCTAATTTGCTGGGAAGTGGCGGTGCGGTCCCCTACGGCACTGCGTAGGATCCTACGGTCTTGGCGTGCATCCGTGCGTCGCTGCGGTCCGGTCCCAGGTCGACGGGCACGTGCACCTTCCGCCGACCACTGGCGACAACATCGATGTACTGTGGAGACCTCACGCCCCACGTGTTGAGCAATTCGGCGGTACGTCCACCCGGCCTCCCACATGCCCACTATACGCCCTCGCTCAAAGTCCGTCAACTGCATATACGGTTCATGTCCACGCTGTCGCGGCATGCTACCAGTGTTAAAGACTGCGATGGAGCTCCGTATGCCACGGCAAACTGGCTGACACTGACGGCGGCGGTGCACAAATGCTGCGCAGCTAGCGCCATTCGACGGCCAACACCGCGGTTCCTGGTGTGTCCGCTGTGCCGTGCGTGTGATCATTGCTTGCACAGCCCTCTCGCAGTGTCCGGAGCAAGTATGGTGGGTCTGACACACCGGTGTCAATGTGTTCTTTTTTCCATTTCCAGGAGTGTATTTTATTCCATAGGTCTATCTGTATCTTACTAGCAAGGAATAAATGTAGCTGCAGTAACTTACGGTCAACAGAATCCATCTCTCGTCTTGTATAATGTATCCTCTCTCGAAGTAGTGCTGCTTCTGTATAATCAAATATCCGATGAACACGGGCTGTCTGGAACATCCTCTTCAACTTTAGAAAATCCGGTATGGTAGACGAATCGCTACAACGCAACAATAAAGTTAAAGTACAAATTAAATGCGCTCTCTTCTTACGTAAAATTTCCAGGCGTCTGACTGATTTTGAGAATTGCTCCCCGTAGAGTCTTCTGATCATAGTATGAAGGCTTTCACGACCGGATGACATATCTTCTGGTAAACCTTCCGGGATGTAAGGTCGTGGTCCATGAAACTCTTCAGCTCCTAACGTTTCTTCCAGAGCTGCACTGGACATCTTCTGAGGGGTGTTTCTCCTAAGGCTAGTCTTGCCGAGACTCTAATGTACGTCATATCTACCCACTTCGATCCCATTCAGATATTTCCCTTCGTGGTGCGTCTACTTTTTTTTACTTTTTTCATTTTTTATTTTTTTTCTACAGTGTATTAATTTTTCTATAAACTTCTAATTCACTGGAAAGTGAGTGAACATTTTGTTATTAACTAAGGTGAAATGGTTGTCTGTACAATTTTGTGTTATAAAGAAAGAAATTTGGCATACACGTATATTCCACAAGGCATTTAATGTTATTTCATGCTATTAGTCTTTTACCATACTTTGTAAGCATGTGTAGAATTTTGTTTGACGTAATCTTTTCTGCAAAATGAATCTGGAAGAGAGCTGAAGCAAGGAGAGATGTACTATGGTAAGAAATAGTTTCTGGGCTGAAAACTGACTGTGGGAGTGCACTCACTCACGCACACACACACACACACACACACACACACACACACACACACACACCGTCCACGACTGCCATGGTGTCATCGATTACTATCTCAGCTCCCAGGAATCCCAGAGAACGTTGCCCATAGCGTAACATTGCAACTTCGACCTTCGTCCGTCATACGGCGCGCGTTTCGAGCAGCAGTTCGCCTACATGGTGGTGTATATAGACACAACTCTTTACCCAGTCTAACAAGAAATGCGATTCATCCGCTCCGGCGGCATGTTTTCGTTGAGCCTCCGTCCAGTCTCACTGATTCCACATTTATTCCAGTTGTAAATGACTACATTGCTGGGGTAACATGGGAAAACATACTGATCGTCTGCTGCAGAGCCCCATGTTCAACACCGTGCCCTGAATTGTGTCCTCTCAAACACATCTGCTTGCACCAGAACCGTATTTTTTCACTAGATCTGCGACAGTTCGCTGCCTATCATGCCTTACAGACCGGCACGTTCCGTGATGACGAGTGGGCGTCCAACACCTAGCCGCCTACTCGTGGTTTCTTCGTTCAAATGGCTCTGAGCACTATGGGACTCAACTGCTGAGGTCATTAGTCCCCTAGAACTTAGAACTAGTTAAACCTAACTAACCTAAGGACATCACAAACATCCATGCCCGAGGCAGGATTCGAACCTGCGACCGTAGCGGTCTCGCGGTTCCAGACTGCAGCGCCTTTAACCGCACGGCCACTTCGGCCGGCGGTTTCTTCGTCCTACAAACGTTTCCTATATATGCTCACGACAGCAGTACGCGAACAGCCGACCACTTTTCCAGTTTCCGAATTGCCAAGCGCCGGGCCATTACAATCTGCTCTCTGTCAAAGTCGCTTACTTCAGTGGATTGCCCATTATCATCGTTAAAATGAATCCCCATTCATCTCTGCTCCGCTTAAACAGCGTGTTAAAAACAGTATTCCGCTCTTTGAGAGGTGGTGGTATGGCCCTAAGCATGACAAAAATTTATTTATTTAATCGAGTCCGAGCTACATCTGTAATTAATTAATAGGCTATACATACTAGACTATAAATACAACTAAATAATAGTTATACATTCATATATACATTCATGATCTTCATATATCGTAAGCTGTCTATAGCAAGGCTCATATCTCTCTCCAGTGCAGCGTCGTTGGCCAACCACAGGTGTTGGAAAGGCTCTTCCAGACTTTCCATTCCAGTTGTGATCCAGCAGGAAGTTTTTCTTTTATGTACCAACTTTTCACGCTGCCTTTATCCGATTTCTGTTTCCACATTGATTCTCTGGTTGTAGATAGATTTTCGTTTAGTGGGGTTCAACTTTTATGAAATCTTTGATAGATTTAAGTCTTGTCACCGCTGGCTGATGTGCGTACAGGGGATGTCTTCTATATTCGCACTGCCTGCTTCGTTCGGCCATCGCCAACGTTTGGCGCCTGATCGGGGGGGGGGGGGGGGGGGCTATTCCAGAACACATATAAAGGAGATCACGGTTTATAGACTTCAGGCATCCAGTAATTAGTCGAGATGAGTCATTCGGTGCTGCATCTAGCTTCTGGCATCTGTCGATTTTCTCCGTACTGGCATGCATATTCAGCTGCAGCAAAACACAATGCCAGAGTTGATGCACACAGAATTTCAGGATTTGCTCCCCAGAGTGAGTTGGTAAGTTTGCGGATTGTACCGTGCCGTGTGTTGACTTTCGCTCTATTTTTTTCTACATGTTTCTTGTAAGACGGTGTTCGATCTAACGACGCCGCGCGCGGTAGACGAGCGGTCTTGGGCGCCTTGTCACGGTTCACGCGGCTTCCCCCGTCGGAAGTTCGAGTCCTCCATCGGGCATGGGTGTGTGTGTGTTGTCTTTGGCGTAAGTTAGTTTTAGATTAAGTAGTGTTTAAGCTTAGGGACCGATGACCTCAGCAGTTTGGTGCCATAAGACCTTACCACAAATTTCCCAATTTTCCGATCTAACGTGACTCCAAGATAAACTGGGTTTGGGCAGTGTTTAAGGTTAACTGAGTTCCATTCCGTCTGCAATTCCCTATTTGCTTCCTTATTGTTCAGATGAAATAAACTCGTCTACGTCTTTACTGGGTCCGATCGAAGCTGGGTCCCGTTGTCATACTCAGCTAGTACTTCTAAGGCATCTTTTAGGTTTCTCTCAATCTGTTTGATTGATCTGAATTGGCAGGCAATGGTTACATCATCATCATAGATAAAACTTCTTGTCATTGGTCCATCTGGTTGGTCATTTGTATATAGATAAAAAAGTAGAAGGGACAAAACACTACCTTGTGGGAAGCCCATTCTTCTGCTTCCTCCAGCGATTTCTTTGCTCGTGATATTCCGCATAGTATTTTCTGTTGGAGATCAGTGATCTCACAACTTCAGTAAGATTGGAGTTTCCCATCATTTTGAAAATTTTTCGCAGAAGGATTTTGTGGTTTATCGTGTAGTATGGTGCTAAGAAGTCGACAAACACCGTATCAGTTTTTCTCCCTTCTCAAAACTGTCCTCTATGTATTGTGTTAGGCACAGGACCAGTGCAAGACTTACTGGGTCTGAATCCTGCTTGTTGTGGAATGATTTGGCTTTCTAGTTGTGGTCCTATTTTATTCAAGATAAGACGTTCCTATAGTTTGAAAGGGCTTTGGGATAGCTACTAACTTGACCTTCGACCATAGCTTAGGTACCTTCTTGTTAGACCAGCAGAAATTATAGAGTTGTAAGAGCCATTCCTTACCTATGGGCCCCATCTTCTGTATAAATTCATTTTTGACGTCATCTGGACCCGCGGCCTTCCTGGATTTCAAGGAACTGATAGCATCTTCCAATTCTGTTGAAGTGAAATATGGCTCAGGTGGTATTTCAGCCACTTGTGGCCTCTTATACGAGGTGGCAAACTTGCTTTCCTGGTTGGTTACCATTCAAAAGGAGCTGATGTGCGATTTGATTAGCTGTCACGGAAACCTGATCCTTGGGGGCTGCCGGGTCGCTAGACAATCCAACCTATGTTTCCAGGACTCTTGTCAGTCTTTGCTTATAGTTTCAGTCAACTGATCCCCAAGTTTTATGATTTCTTCACTGAAGGGATCCTGGCTGTATTGCTCCAGGTATTCGTTATATATTTGTTTCATGTCGTTGGAAACTCCAGGAATGTAGAGCGTTCTGCAGCCTCTGGGTGTGCTGAATCTTGCTGATCTTTCAATAGCTTGGACGAACTTCCCATAGTTTTAAGTATTTGACGGTAAATTTACGATTTCCATATCTAATGTGTCCGCAGTTTTCTTCCAGTTAGCTCTTTCAAGTTAAAGCGTCTTTTAAAGGGTAGTTTTTGTGGCTCTATTACTGATCTAAATTTTAGCATGATTGTTCTGTGTTCAGTTTTTGGGATAGGGTTAAGAACGAATTTATTGCATGACCCAGACAAGGTTTTGGAAAAAAATATGAGGTCTGGGCTATACCCTCTCTTCCACCTTGCAGTGTTGAATGATACAGGCTATTTCTGATCACGGATGAGATTCAGCTCGTGTACTTCTCCCCAGCTTTCCACTAATTCTCCGTCTTCATTTGTGTCTTGGTAGCCCCATTTAATGTGACAGTTAAATTCTCCCATTATTAACTGTGGGTGACAGACATGTTGGCTGAAAGCAAGCCTTTCCCTTGGTGGTTTATATAGTGATGACACCGTAATGCTTCCGATAGTAATAGAAATGATCTCCGTGTTGTTAACGATGCTAACTTGTTTGTTGAATACTTTGATTCCAGGCCGAATAAATAGAGCACTTTCATATTGGTCGTGAGGGCACTCCTTCACCAAGGTCACTCCAGGAATATTTGGACTGCGTTCTGATGGCGCTCTCTGTATCTCCTGGAGGCACAGGACGTCGCAGAATGAAGGTTACATGTGTTGGATATAAGTCCTGGTTTACTAAACATAGGCTTTAATATGTATGCCTTAAGAGCTATGAGGACTTGTTCATCTTCGCTGTCGTCAAATACGTATGTTCTACTGCAAGCGCTTTCTGTTACGAACGACTTTCATAATGCAGCAAACAAAAGAGTACACATTCCTCTGTTACTGTCCATGGTTACAGCAAGCGGTAAGCATCCGTTAGTATTGTTACAGTAAACCACATTCACAGTTGTGGTTAAGTGCAAAGCATACATTAGTTCTAATGGGACCAGTTTGTGTACTGATAAGTTTGCGGCACGTTATTATATTGTTTCATCTTTGCACTTACTAGTATAATGGAAGCCTATTATTCAACGCGGCAATTGGCGGACACCGAGCGAGGTGGCGCAGTGGTTAGACACTGGACTCGCATTCGGGAGGACGATGGTTCAATCCCGCGTCCGGTCATCCTGATTTAGGTTTTCCGTGATTTCCCTAAATCACTCCAGGCGAATGCCGGGATGGTTCCTCTGAAAGGGCACGGCCGACTTCCTTCCCTATCCTTCCTTAATCCGATAAGACCGATGACCTCGCTGTCTGGTCTCCTTCCCCAAAACAACCCAACCCAACCCAATTGGCGGACAAAATACTTATTGGTCTGGCAGTTGGAAGCACCCGTCAAGCCTGTATGTTGTCCTGTAGGCTGAAAGGTTATATTAGCAGCTTAAAGTTTCACAGGAAGAGAATAATATGTCCTTATTTGTTTACTCATTTGTTTACTGCATTCTGTGCGTCGTTAATAACAGGAAAGAGCTTGGCGTAGTAGAGATGTATTACACAAAAGCGAAGTTGAACGAGTGTTCATAGCTCTTAAGTTATTACTTTAGGGCCCATGTTTACTGAACTTTTTGCCTTGTTTTGGTCCGTACTGCTACGTCTCAAAATATGGAATCATTTTTTTAACACTCACAATACATTCCTTATCGCACAAGCGCAGCCAGATGGCGTTCAGCCTCGCGGTGAGCAATGGTCATAAAGTTCTGGTTGATCAATTTGTGTGTGTATGAACAGTGTAAATTCCTATTAACACTTTGATGACTTGTAGTAGGCACCAAGATAGTTACGTATGGTATAGGAGCTCGTGTCCGAAAACCTACCGCTTTCCCGCTACAAGCAAAATACCACAACACTTGCTCGAATCTCCCGCCTTCTCGGCGCCACTGACTAGGGTATTACATTCGTCATTCAACGAGCACCTGATGTCCCAAGCCCACCACAAGTTTGTTTCCATGCCATTCAGTTGCGTCTGAGGTCTACCCAGAAAGATTTGTGCCTGCTGGTGTGCTTGTGGTCTTTGCTCTTACAATACTACTGTAGAGTAGTACAGAATGCAAGCTGCAGTAATTGTCATTTTTAGTGTGCTGCTGTTGACAGTGGTGTACTACTTGGTTGCGGATTACGTCGACGTGATGTTACAGCACGGCGAAACTCGGTGCAATGGGAGGATTGTTCGTCAGTTGTGAAGCGTTTTACACATCGCCAGATATCTTCGCACTCCCTCTTTGCTACTGTGTACCAGCTGGCCTCTAAGACGGGTACATTCACCACCACCAGGGCTGGCTACGTTGCTCCACGGCTGCGCCGCAATCCTGGTTTTAAAGAGGCTATACTCCATGCAGTGGGAGAGGACGCGATGATGAATACCAGAAAGATAGCAGGTAGACAGAATGTGGATTACCAAATTGTCGGGCGTGTTCTGCATGAGCTGCAGCTACAGTGTTCCACCCCCAAAGGATACAGGAAATGCAGCCACAGTATTTTGCGTCACGAACTTCTGTAGGTGGTCCTCGAACCGTTTTGTGGACGAACCCGACTTCCCATGGCGGTTCCTTTCCACAGATGAAGCCAAATTCACCAGGGAAGGTGTTCTCAGTTCCCGCAACAGTCATGTGTGGGGTGATGAAACCTCGCATGCTGCGTACCCCCATAGTTTGCAGGAACGCAACGGTCTGAATATTTTGGGCAGCGTCCTGCTTGAACCCGTGACTGCGCTGTGCCTTCTTTCACCACGTCTCACAGATGCCGCATACTTGCGAATCCTCGAATTTCATGGGCTCCTGTAAGGTGTGCCACTGCATGGGCGTCGGAACACGTGGCTCCAGCGCGAAGGCGTACCACTCATTTTCCACGTGCGTTCCGAGAGCGTCTGGACCAACGATTTTATCAACTGTGCACAGATTGTGGTGGTCCGACTTTTTGGCCGGTTCATTCTCCTGACTTGAACCCGCTAGACTAATGCCTGTGGGGTCACACAAAATCCTAGATCTAAGAGACCCCTGTAGCATCCAAGAAACAGCTACTAGCCAAGGTTATGGATATGGCGGATGCTGGTTGTATACCGGAATATCGTACGGAGATACCATGTCTGTGCTGACGTCGGCAGTTATCACATCGAGCCCTACTTGTAAGTGGATCCGCACGACATGCAACAGGAGTCAGAGAGAAACGGGTGTTGTGATATTTTGCGTTCGGCGGGAAAACGGTACGTTTCGGGACATCAGCTCCTATGCTAAACGTACACTACTGGCCATTAAAATTGTTACACCAAGAAGAAATGCAGATGATAAACGGGTATTCATTGGACAAATACATTATACTAGAACTGGCATGTGATTACATTTTCACGCAATTTGGGTGCATAGATCCTGAGAAATCAGTACCCAGAACAACCCCCTCTGGCCGTAATAACGGCCTTGGTACGCCTGGGCATTGAGTCAAATAGAGCTTGGATGGCGTGTACAGGTACAGCTGCCCATGCAGCTTCAACACGATACCACAGTTCATCAAGAGTAGTGACTGGCATATTGTGACGAGCTAGTTGCTCGGCCACCATTGACCAGACGTTTTCAGTTGGTGAGAGATCTGGAGAATGTGCTGACCAGGGCAGCAGTCGAAGACTTTCTGTATGCAGAAAGGCCCGTACAGGACCTGCAACATGCGGTCGTGCATTATCCTGCTGAAATATAGGGTTTCGCAGGGATCGAATGAAGGGTAGAGCCGCGGGCCGTAACACATCTGAAATGTAAAGTCCACTGTTCAGAGTGCCGTCAATGCGAACAAGAGGTGACCAAGACGTGTAACCAATGGCACCCCATACCATCACGCCGGGTGATACGCCAGTATGGCGATGACGAATACATGCTTCCAATGTGGCGTTCACCGCGATGTCGCCAAACACGGATGCGACCATCATGATGCTGTAAACAGAACCTGGAGTCATCCGAAAAAATGACGTTTTGCCATTCGTGCACCCAGGTTCGTCATTGAGTACACCATCGCAGGCGCTCCTGCCTGTGATGCAGCGTCAAGGGTAACCGCAGCCATGGTCTCCGAGCTGATAGTCCATGCTGCTGCAAACGTCGTCGAACTGTTCGTGCAGATGATTGTTGTCTTGCAAAGTCCCCATCTGACTCAAGGATCGAGACATGGCTGCATGATCCGTTACAGCCATGCAGATAAGATGCCTGTCGTCTCAACTGCTAGTGATACGAGGCTGAAGAAATCCAGCACGGCGTTCCGTATTACCCTCCTGAACGCACCGATTCCATATTCTGCTAACATTCATTGGATCTCGACCAACGTGAGCAGCAATATCGCGATACGATAAACCGCAATCGCGATAGACTACAATACGACCTTAATCACAGCCGGAAACGTGATGGTACGCATTTCTCCTCCTTACACGAGGCATCACAACAACGTTTCACCAGGCAACGCCGGTCAGCTGCTGTGTGTGTATGAGAAATCGGTTGGAAACTTTCCTCATGTCAGCACGTTGTAGATGTCGCCACCGGCGCCAACCTTGTGTGAATGGTTTGAAAAGCTAATCATTTGCATATCACAGCATCTTCTTCCTGTCGGTTAAATTTCGCGTCCGTAGCACGTCATCTTCGTAGTGTAGTAATTTTAATGGCCAGTAGTGTAACTATCTTCCCACTACAAGTTCTCAAAGTCTGTAAAGGGAATTTAATTTCACTCTGTATATAATTGTGTACAGCACACACACATTGCACTCGCGATACAACTGTTTTTATGGTTCAAATGGCTCTGAGCACTATGGGACTTAACATCTGTGGTCATCAGTCCCCTAGAACTTAGAACTACTTAAATCTAACTAACCTAAGGACATCACACACATCCATGCCCGAGGCAGGATTCGAACCTGCGACTGTAGCAGTCGCGCGGTTCCGGACTGAGCGCCTAGAACCTCGAGACCACCGCGGCCGGCAACTGTTTTTATGCTACGGGTTTTATAAGGATTGTGATTTTTTTTATTCTACCAGGTGTCGTAGAAGCAGAGCCGGTTTCAGGACATTTTTCCACACAAGCGACTTCTCGTTTGGCGCCCCCCCCCCCCTCCCTCGCCCCCGTCTCCCCCTCTCCTTTCCCGCGTACCCTTTTACTCGTGTCAGATTTCGCTGCTAAATGTGATACGCACTGTGCACAAATCTTGCACCTGGGCGTCACTGGTGCCACTTTCAGTTTAGCGCACCAAGCGACGGCCTGTGTCGCTTGGGCTTCAAACACAGTCTGAGTAGAAGTTACTGGGAAGAGTTTGTCTGATGAGTGTTTCCTGTCAAAACAGAACTTCTACCATAATCCCGGAATCTGAATTGAATGAAAGTAACTGCTTCGTGGCGGGTGATACTTGAGGTGCAACTCATTTGAACTTAAATTTCATTTGCGAAGTTTCGTGGTGGAAAAATTGTTTCTCTATTAAGTCACCACACTTGAACATTTGCAAATCTACGTCTAGGGAAATACGTACATGATGTTGTCTATCCGTTTGATTATTTTACTTGAGTATCTGCTTCACA
Source organism: Schistocerca nitens (assembly GCF_023898315.1). NCBI lineage: Eukaryota > Metazoa > Arthropoda > Insecta > Orthoptera > Acrididae > Schistocerca > Schistocerca nitens. The sequence continues at coordinate 311,916,040 of NC_064621.1, read as the reverse complement.
GATTTGTTTTCTGTTTGAGCTCCAGCAACAGAAACAGTTTATTTCGAATACAGGTCTATAGGCCACCAGTGTCCAGGCGATCGTATTGTTTATTTTTAATTTCTTTTGTTGTACTGAGTAGTACTTCGTTAGCTTCATGATAAAAGTCTAGTCACGTGCTATTAACCTCGTGATGCTACAAAATACATAACCCCACAACTTGCAGATCGCAGCTGCCACTTTTATGAACATCCAGAGGAATTCACACATTGTGCTCCAGAAGGAAACGGATTTTTCTAGGTACATCGAAGCACTTATTTGCACGTTGAGGCACAATATTCTCTAGACAATCCTAGTTTGTAAATAATTAGACAGAATGACTTTTTGAAGTGTGCATAAAATGAAGTGACGTACCGGGTGGCATTAATTAAAATGCAACTCCATACAAATTTTCCGTATGTAATCGATTAGGAACGGGACGTGGGTAGAAAAGGCCAAACAAGTGAGAAAGGCATAATGCTGATTTTATTATTAACTGCCACTTACTCAGAGAACAAAGGTGAGCATGGTAAACACGTTCTTTTAGATATCCCCTGAACCAAAAGTCACATGGACTCAGACCGTGTGAACGTACAGGCCATGCAGCTGGGAAACCTCTGGAGATAATACGTTCGTGTAAAGTTGCATTACGCAGATCTTTCAGTGGCCACTGACATCAGGTGTTGTCCTGTCTTGCATGAAAACTGTGGTTTACACACAGTAGCGCCCCCCAAGCCAAGAATCGTATGTTGCAAAAGAGGTTTCGATAATGTGCAGACGTCTACGCGTATGATCTTCAAAGAACAACTCACCGAGAATAAAGGTGCTAGTGAATACACACCTCACAGTCACACAGGGCAAGTGCAATGGCTCTTCGTGCACAACATCCGGTTTAACAGTGCCCCGAATTCGGTATTTCTGTGTCTTGACTGTAGTATAAAATGTGTGTAGTCACGTCACAGAAAATTGCTCGGTCACATGTCATCAACTTCGATCCGTGCCAGAAACCGCAGACAAATGCAGAACGTGGCTGCTGATCATGACATTTTAATTTTTGCGCCGTCTGGATCTTGTCCGAGTACCAGTATAAAAAGCCCAACTGGCTAGCCGCGCAGTCTAACGCTCTGATTCCCGAGCGGGAAGGCGTGCCGGTCCACAGCACGAATTCGCCCGGCGGATTAGTGTCGAGATCCGGTGTGCCGACCAGCCTGTGGATGGTTTTTAAGGTGGTTTTCTATCTACCTCGATGAATGCGGGCATTCCGCCTCAGTTACACTATGTCGGCGATTGCTGCGAAAACAGTATCTCCACATACGTGTACACCATAATTACTATGCCACGCAAACATTTGGGGTTACACTCGTCTGGTATGAGACGTTTCGTGGGGGAGGGGGGGGGGGGGCGGCCACTGGGGAACCGAACCGCACAATAACCCTGGGTTCGGTTCTGGGCGGCAGTAGGGTGGGTGCACTGCTGTAGCCTGTTTTGGGGTTGTGAACCACTGAGGGCTACGGCGGGACGGAGCCTGTGCGCCGTTTCTAGGTCCCAGGTTTAATACACAATACAACAGTATAAAACAGATCGTAAAACTTTCCTTACTACTGACCATGGAATGAACAATTTTTGTGACACTGCGCGAATGCTAGCACTACGTGGGGCATATGTTGCATGGTCAATTACACCAAAAGAATCCTCGTCAATAGCTTCCATCTGGATACGACGCCCTCCTCTCCCAGATGACATACCAAGCTCACACTTGTTTTCGAATTTCATTGTCGTCTTCCTAAAACCGTTTTATGACATTGGGCCTGTCTTCAGACCTTGTCGGCGAGATTCTCTCAATGAAACACTGTAACTGCTGCAGTTCAGATAAAACAGTTCCACTATCAGAGCATGGTCTCTCCGGGAGTAGACAACACACCATTAGAACTACTGATGGCCTTGGGAGAGCCAGTCCTGACAAAACTCTACCATCTGGTGAGCAAGATATATGAGACAGGCGAAATACCCTCAGACTTCAAGAAAAATATAATAATTCCAATCCCAAAGAAAGCAGGTGTTGACAGATGTGAAAATTACCGAACTATCAGTTTAATAAGTCACAGCTGCAAAATACTAACGCGAATTCTTTACAGACGAATGGAAAAACTAGTAGAAGCCGACCTCGGGGAAGATCAGTTTGGATTCCGCAGAAATATTGGAACACGTGAGGCAATCTGACCCTACGACTTATCTTAGAAGCTAGATTAAGGAAATGCAAACCTACGTTTCTAGCATTTGTACACTTAGAGAAAGCTTTTGACAATGTTGACAGGAATACTCACTTTCAAATTCTGAAGGTGGCAGGGGTAAAATACAGGGAGCGAAAGGCTATTTACAATTTGTACAGAAACCAGATGGCAGTTATAAGAGTCGAGGGACACGAAAGGGAAGCAGTGGTTGGGAAGGGAGTGAGACAGGGTTGTAGCCTCTCCCCGATGTTATTCAATATGTATATTGAGCAAGCAGTGAGGGAAACAAAAGAAAAATTCGGAGTAGGTATTAAAATCCAAGGAGAAGAAATAAAAACTTTGAGGTTTGCCGGCGACATTGTTATTCTGTCAGAGACAGCAAAGGACTTGGAAGAGCAGTTGAACGGAATGGATAGTGTCTAGAAAGGAGGATATAAGATGAACATCAACAAAAGCAAAACGAGGATAATGGAATGTAGTCGAATTAAGTCGGGTTATGCTGAGGGAATTAGATTAGGAAATGAGACACTTAAAGTAGTAAAGGAGTTTTGCTATTTAGGGAGCAAAATAACTGATGATGGTCGAAGTAGAGAGGATATAAAATGTAAACTGGCAATGGCAAGGAAAGCGTTTCTGAAGAAGAGAAATTTGTTAACATCGTGTATAGATTTAAGTGTCAGGAAGTAGTTTCTGAAAGTATTTGTATGGAGTGTAGCCATGTATGGAAGTGAAACATGGACGATAAATAGTTTGGAAAGGAAGAGAATAGAAGCTTTCGAAATGTGGTGCTACAGAAGAATGCTGAAGATTAGATGGGTAGATCACATAACTAATGAGGAAGTATTGAATAGGATTGGTGAGAAGAGAAGCTTGTGGCAGAACCTGACTACAAGAAGGGATCGGTTGGTAGGACATGTTCTGAGGCATCAAGGGATCACGAATTTAGTATTTGAGGGCAGCATGGGGGGTAAAAATCGTAGAGGGAGACCAAGAGATGAATACACTAAGCAGATTCAGAAGGATGTAGGTTGCAGTAGTTACTGGGAGATGAAGAAGCTCGCACAGGATAGAGTAGCATGGAGAGCTGCATCAAACCAGTCTCAGGACTGAAGACCACAACAACAACATCAGAGCATGGTCTTTTTTGTCGAAAGCCATACTGTTCGCTCACGTTATGGCTATGACAGCGTGGATACCACACCGTCATGCAAATAAAGACCTTGCATACAAACAGCGTACAGCGCCAAATTCGCACCTTGTGGTCACAGTTCCTTTCTAGCGTAAATCGGTTCCACATTAACCCATTAGCACGTATTCAAAGTTTCACTGCCATTCTATAAATACAACACACACTAGACTTCCGTGCGTAGCTTCAGTTTAATTATAACCACCGGTACAAATAATGTGGAAAGGAATGGAAATGTTATATACCAATTTTCATGCAAGGCAATTTTATGCCCTGTTATTACTTTTCTGTAGCTCACAACGTCAACCCGGAAAAGATAACTATTTCATAAGTAAAATTATTACGTTAGAAAGATTTCATGCTTCGTCTAAATGAAACATGTTGGTTGTAAACAGCATGAAGAGTTGCAATAATGAACCAAACGAAAGAGATTCATAACTCTGCTTTTTTCTCTTATGTTTTTTCTTGATAGTTATTTCCCACTGTGGTTTAGTTACATTTACCTCGTTATATGCTCATGAGCAATTGAATTACAGATAGCTGATGGTATGGAGAGAGAGTGCTTCTGTCATAACTGCAAACAGAATAGCCCCGCATAAGTCCCGACTGGGATTTCTTCGGTTGTACAATTCGCGTAATACCATATACGTGGCACAGGCGCTGGGTGATGCCATCCCTTTTATCCAAGCGGACTATCGCCTGCAGGCCTGCATAGTCACAGCGCTCACGTTATTTCTTTACTACGTAACATGGCACTGCAGTCTTTCGCACCATAGATACAAAGAAAGTTTGTAATCAGACATGCGTGAATGAATACAATGCCATTAAAGTTTTATCAGAAGAGGCAAGCGAGGAACCAAAGATATCACGAAAAACAATGATTGAGTGGGTTGTTCCAATAGATCAGTAAAGGAGGAAAGGGAAATGAGAGCTACTAGTACTTCCCAAGGCTTCTCCACTTCGGAAAGAAGCGGCAGAAGGATAGGGAAATTTTATGTTTAGGCAGTATTGCCGAACAGGCTACCGGGGCTATTTACTTTAGTTTACTTTTTGTTTGTTTATGCGACTATTTCTTTCTCGGTTCTCTACTGAGAAACTATTGACTTTGAACATCTGTATTTGTCGAATTATTGGTCGCCCAGACATAATCTGCCAATATGATCGTTAGCAGACTCCCTAGCTGTAGCTTCCAAGTTATAAGAACAGGCCTCAATTGTCGAATTTCACTTCCCCCCACCCCCTTATCGCACCGCATGGTGGCCGTTCATATCGGGACATCGACCATTAACATGGTCGCCTTCCCTTCCGCGCCATCCGTGCAGCTACGAGCGAAGTTGTGTTCACTCACCGTTAGTTTGACAGTCGAGAGCAGGATAAGCAAGCCGCAGAAACAGTTCAGTTGCTGTCGACCAAATCGTGGGTGTCTACAGGGGAAGCACTGAAGTTGTGACGACACCGGACTTGTCTCGTGCCACCATGTGACCAAGGTTTACATCACGTACATCATGAATCTGAAAAAGCTGCCACCGACGGAGTCAAAGTGCCCTTGGCAAAGACTGATTGACAGGTGTCCTCAGAATCTTTCATGGCGGCATGCCTGAATAAAATCTTCAGTTTTCAAGCCACGTCGTTTCGAAAAAGATCCTCGAGCTTTCGACGGCTATCTCCGCCATCGTTGTCACGAGTAAAAAGATATTGACTGCCAGGACTGGTTTTTTATTGTTTTTCATTTCCTGCCCCCCCCCCTCTCCGCATACCTCATATAGGCGTTTGGGGGGGGGGGGGGGAGGGGGCTGTCAGCAGTACAATTCTCCGCCTTTCGGCCAAGCGAATTTAAAAAAAAAAATGCAATGAGAAATACAAACAAAATTTGGAGCTGTTTTCTATTTTAAACTAAAAATCAAAGAAGGGCAGTTAAAAGCGGAAACGTATAACACCGAAGCACCGCAATTTTTTTTAAGGATCTGCAATGAGGTGTGAAGTATTGCCGGAGGAGGGATTATGCCCCATAGGGTTTAGGGGTGCGTGTAGAAAAAAAGAGATCTGTTAGACAAGAAAACTATGAAGATGAGAGGTAGCAGTTGACGTGGCTAATGGGAAATACAGTCGGTGGGAAAGGTACAGGATGAGTAGTGCGTCGTGTGGGTAGAGCAGTGCTTGCGAGAGGGATGAGGCCGGATGGAGACGGAAAGGAGAGAGGGAGCCCTGATATGGAGAGGGACAGGTGGGGAAGGGTTAAAATTTGTAGGAGGGATAAACATCGGGGCGCATCTCATTGCCTGGGCGATGGAGTCGCTTGACGTTGCATTGGTAGAGGATATGGAGTTTGTGTAGGAGCAGTGAAGTCGCGGCAGCATACCGGGATTCGTGATCAAAGAGAAGACAACAGGGTGACTGGACAGTTTAGGGGATGTGGAGGTGTTCGTTGTAGATGAGGAGTGGTGGGAATTTGATGAGAGCAGGTCTGTCACGGTTTTCTGATTACATGGGCACCAGTGTAGCATCTGGCACAAGTCGGTCGAAATGACGCATGGGTAGAAGGCGAGTTGAGCAGCTCGCAGAAGATCAAGTCCACCGCGGTATCAGTGACGTCACGTGGAACGATGGGCCGTCACCGCATCTGAAACTGCCCCTGCCGCCTCGCTACAACCGGTGAGCATCCGTTCTTGCTTTCTTTCGGTATCCAAAGCCCGCCCCAACGCCCTGCTACGTGTGTACGCCCAGTCTCTGTTAAAACTGTTGCTGTTTACTCTTATCTCAGCCACCTCCTTTACAACATAATATGTTGACACATGAACCTTCTCAGTGCTCAGCTATGGCCGACTTGTCAAGCCTCCTTCACTTAATATGTCGCATGTCCTCCATACAATTCTCCACAACTGTGCGAATTGTTTGACCCATAGATGCTGCCGCATTCGCAAGGGATACCATACACACCGGGCACACGAAGAGCTAAGTCGTCTTTAATAACATGGACTAAGACCAGCGTTCCGACCCACCCCCAGGATACGACATATACTGAGCCCTATTAAAGATGACATAGCTCTTCCTGTGCCCGGTGCGTATAATGTCCCTTGCGAAAGCATTTATATACTCGGAGGTCAATTCGCACAGCTGCGGAGCGTTTACGGCTCACAAGCGACATATGAATCAAATGGAGTTGGCAATCCCACCATAGCTGATCACTGCATGGAAAAAGGACATAAAATACAGTTTCAAAAGATGAGAGTCTTGGTTCATGCGTCAACATATTGGGATTCTAAAGATCTGATATAATAAAATTTTCCCCATGCCATTTGAGTCTCGTCTTTATTGGTGACGATCTAAGAAGGGGAAATAAACTGAAGATATGAACTGAAGTTTGTGTTAGGGAGGGCATAGGACTAGGCTTGTCCCGCGGCTAGAGTGCCGTGGTGGTGAAATGGCTGGCATACCTGTCTTGTAAGCAAACACAGGTGGGTTAAAGTCCCGCCCATAGTACACATTTTAATTCATTTCTTCAGCTTCCTTCATTATGTTGCTATTGGGGTTCCATTATAAGGGAGGCGGCCGGGAATAGAATAAACAGCAACAGTTTTAACAGGGAGCGGGGGTACACACTTAGCAGGGAGTGAGGGCGGGCTATGTATTTCGAAAGAAAACAAAGACGAACGCGTGACGTTTGTAAGGAGGCGGGAGTGGCAATTTCGGACGTGGTACCGGCCACTCGTGCCTCCTGACGTCACTGGTCTCACGGCCTAGATCTATGAGAAAGACAGACCGCGGCGCGTACGTCACTAAGGCAGGCCTGAACACGCTCGCTCGCTCATCTCAGCAGACAAACTGCGTTTCTACACCTGTTAATTCGTAACTAGGCGTGTACGTGCAAACGAGAATTGCATCTTCTACTGGAATCCGCTATTGTGGAGTCTTACTGTTAATTGTCCTACGACGATCCACATGCTTACTACCGAGCGAGGTGGCGCAGTGGTTAGCACACTGGACTCGCCTTCGGGAGGACGACGGTTCAACCCCGCGTCCGGCCAACCTGATTTAGGTTTTCCGTGATTTCTCTAAATCTCTCCACGCAAATTCTGGGATGGTTCCTTTGAAAGGGCACGGCCGAATTCCTTCCCCGTCCTTCCCTAATCCGATGAGACCGATGACCTCGTAGTTTGGTCTCTTCACACAAAACAACCCAACCCAACATGCCTACTTATAATTTGTTACTGCTGTACTGGGGTACAATAAAATTAAAATCATACCAAAATGATTATCATTTGCATAAGACACCACTTCCTGTGTGAAATGAGGATGTTAAGCAGAAGAGACTAAATGCTATAAACAAGTCGTTACACCATATATGTCGAGTACTGATCTTAAATTAAATTTTGTTGTAGTACTGTTAATCAGTAAGACTACATAATAGCAGAGTCCAGTAGAAAACGCAATTCTCGTTAGTACGTACAAGCCCAGCTGCGAGTTAACACGATTAGAAACGCATTTTGCCTGCTGAGATGAGCGAGCGAGCGAGTTCAGGCCTACATTCGTGACGTACGCGGCGCGGCCCGTCTTTCTCGTGAGCCTCGTCTCACGGCGGACTGGACCTGCTGCGAGTTGCAGAACTCGCCTTCCGCGATCACTTCGGCCCTCACTCATTGGTGGCAGATGCTGTCGTTGTGCCCATATAAACGGAAAACCGTCCCAGCCCTGTCAGGTAGTGGCTTTTTACTGCTACGACGATGGTGTAGATAGCCAACGAAAGCTCGAGTGTTTTATTCTAAATGACATGGCTTGAAAACCGAGACGATTTTATTCACGTATTGACAAAGGTTGCCTTCGAATAACGCGAGTTGTAGCAGCGGATAGAAGAGCCATAATGCAGCAAGTCGTTCGATAACATTCAACACTGGACACGAACAACCAGTGACCCGGCACACCCAGACCTGACCCTCTCCGTTGGGTTATTAGTGACGGTCCAGCGATCGTGAATCAGGATGGCACCCCATCGCTTTCGGCGGCCAGCGGAGGCCACACCAAGGCATTCCGTGGCCATCGTTGAGGCGAAAATGAGTACTGCACACTACCATATTCAATTGCTCACGACTACACGTCTTCCGGCAAAGGCATGATAAACTTCTTACCTGCTCGTGGTCAAATATGACTATGTGTTCCATGTCCAACGACCTCGCTGTCGATGGAGCCTCAAAGCCTAATAAAAAAAAGACAAAATACAGAAACAGCACAAAGGGAAAACACGGTTACATAGCATTCTCGAAAAAAAATAGTATGTAATAAAAATTAAATACTCTATTATCTTTAAAAGTAATGTTCCTCTAGTCATGTAAGATGTAGATACTTCAACGGTATAATGTTTTCTTAATTTTGAAGTAATGACAATGACCCATATGGAACAGCTTGCGTATGAGATTAATTTCCCAAATAATTTATAATTTGTTTAGTCTAAAATTAAATTCAATATCTCGTTTGTTATCCAAGGATTTTTCCTGGTCCTAGTGTTTTTGGCTAGTTTATCATCTGCAGCCTGTACCATTTAATCTCTCAAAGTCGCTCATTCTTTTCCAGTGTTTCAGTCAATTATTGTCAAATCTCCCTTTGAAACTCTCAACAACTATTGACTCATTTGGTTTATTCAGATTTTATCCCCTTAGTTTCCGACATTTCTCTAATTTCTTCCGTTTTACTCTGCAGTTCTTAAACATTAAATTATGATCAGGGTACCCGCCCGCCACCGGTTATGTTTAATATTTGGTTCTGAAATATCTGTGTTACTATTATAAAGGGTGAGTCAGTAACTGTTGCCACCTAGGATAACTCCGAAAGTATGATAGTAGCTGAAAAGTTTGTGGGACAAATGTTGCATGGGACAACGGGAGCCATTATATGACGTTGATTTTTTGTTGCTAGGTGGGGTCGCATCAGAGATATGAAGGTCAACTTGGTTTTTTAAATGGGATGCTATAGTTTGGTACTTATATGCTGATAGCGGCTATCGAGACGAATCCAATGATGTGTAACAGTAAGGTCTTTGAAAGTCAAAGAAGGTCTCAAAGGTGGCATGAACGTCCATTTACAGAAGGTGTTCGAAGTGATGACCATTGGTATCAATGCAGTGTTGCAATCTTCTTATCATGGATTGGGTGGTATTCCTTATCACTTCGGCACTTGGCACTTATCGAAGCACATGTTGTGACAATTCTCTCTCGTATAACGTGCAAATAGTAAATACTCGCCGAATATGGGGTACCAACTAACGTGCCATTGACATGTAACCACAATTCCACTGTTTCGCAATACAACACTAATAGGAACGGTAAAACTAGTATGGTCGAATCAAGTGAATGAGAATGATGTATTTCTTCAAAGAACAAGTCGATATGCTTCTCATTTTCGGAGAATGCCAACGAAATTCAGTGAGAGCTAGAGACTTAGACGCTGAAATATATCATCAACTTACTCACCCTACATGTCGTACATTTAAATATGTGTATGATAAATTGAGAACAACTGGATCTTTAACGCATCGGAAACATATCCGGCAAAGGAAAGTTACTAACGAGGAAACGGAAACTGGTACTCTTGCCACTGTGGTTCGAGATCCTGGTGTTAGTTCGCATTAAATCACGTTGCCATAAATATCATCCTTACCATATCAGTCTTCACCAAGAATTAACTGGTGCGGATTGTATGTGTCGCATTGAATTCGGCCGATGGGCTCAACTTCAGATTCAGAGGGATGACACATATATTAACTTTTTTTTTTTACTGACGAGGCTACATTCACGAACCATGGAAATGTTAATTTGCATAGTGTGCATTATTTGGCAACTGAAAATCCATCTTGGTTGCAGCAAGTTGCACACCAAAAACCGTAGTCCGTGAATGTAAGGTATGGGATTCTGGAGGACAGAACTATAGGCCCCTATTTCATCGAAGAAAACCTTAATGGTAGGAAGTGCACCATATTCCTGCTAGAAACATTAGTTCTGTTATTGGAAGAAATACCTTTAGAAACAAGGAACAGAATGTGGCATCAACAAGATGGGTGTCTGGCACATTTTTCGCTGATGGCTAAAAATGACTTGTGAGACAATTCCAAAATCGTCGGATTGGACGCGTAGGAGATGTGTCGTGGCCGTCTCGTTCGCCAGACTTGACGCCTCTCGATTTTTTCTTGTGGGGATTCGTAAAAGACATTGAAAGGTGGCTACACTGAGCCACAGCGCCAGAGATTGCGCCAAAGAGTATTATTCAGCCGCCTCCACTGGCAGTTCTTGTCGAGAAGTCGTGGTGGAGAGTGCTTGTTGAGATGTAGCAGTGGTGAGTCGTTGTTGAGAAGTTGCGGTAGTGAGTGCTTGTTCAGAACTTGTAGTATTGTTTTGATGGGCTAGACACCAGATGTTGTTGGATTGGGGATGCTGTAATGATCAGAGTGTGCTTTTCGTCAATATATATGAAGGTAAAAAAATTCCTTTTTTTATTATTTCAATGTCTTAAACAATAATGCCTCTTGGTCACAGGTTCAGTCAACAAAGCATCTGGCTCGTGTTCTTGTATTAGACTGTATTTCTGGTTTCTATGTGCAATTATAGTATTTCTGTTTTTTTTTTAATTACTTCAGTATAAATGGTGTTTAAAATATCTGGTCTTATTGAGGAAGAATCGTGCCAGATGTGTACGTTGAATCACACTTCCACACACAGAACAGCGACACTTGTGCCTTGTTGTTTCGCAGCTTTCATAGTTGCTGGGGACTTAATTAATTAATTGTGTTAACGGAAATTTCGTTTCATTCTTTATTGTTATTCTATGCAGTCAGATTGCGTACTAATACTAGTCAGGGCCAACCGTTTACGAGACTGCGTAACCGGACAGTTAGCTACTAAAAATTAAAAAATATTTGCATATATTTAATTAAGCCCCCATGCAACATTGTTTATAAAGACGTTCCAACTCAACCTGAAGATATGCGAGAGAGAATTGTTAGAGCATGTGCTTCGATAAGTGTCGATGTAATAAGGAATACCACTCAATCCATGATATGACCCCGGTTGCCCCATGAAACCTTTGTCCCAGAAACTTTTCAGCTCGTATCAAACTTTCGTAGTTATTCTTGGTGATAATAGTTAGTAACTCACCCTGTATATTCTATCTGAAACTTTCCAGTGCCACCAATTCTCTTCCACTTACACCTGCTTTCTTTATTCTTAAACCAAATGTTTTCAGTGATTAACTTACGCTGTCTGTGAAATTCTACTATGCAGCTTCGCCTTTAATTTCTTTCCTCCAGTCCATGTTCTCTTACGATTTTTTTTCGTTTTCTTTTCCTACCATCGAATTCCATTGTCTGATTAAAGTTCAATTTGCGTTAACGATCGGAATAATTTCTTTTATGGTTAGTGTTAATTCATGACAGACGCAGAATGGAGACAACCGATCTAAAAGTTTTACATAATGTTAAACAAAATTAATAAAACATTTTAAGAGTCAAAGTCGAAGGTTAATAACATTTAGTAATGATTGGTTTCAGGTGACTATACAGCCCTAATTCAGATCAATTGTAAAACCATGTGTAGCATCTGCTCATAAAATGAGGCTGAAGCACAAGGTCTTCATCATAGTGGACACTGATGTTAGAGCTGAATCTCAATAAAATACCATTGACACAAAATATTATGTTCTCAAGACCCATCTTACAAGTCTGCATTTATGTACAATATTTTGTACATAGGATCATAACACCAGCAATCTGTCAACCAAATCTCTCTAACTTCACGTAAATTTTCTTTTACCTCATGACACACTCTTTCAATTTCTTCATCATTTTCAGACCTAATAAACACATAAACTTATACTACTGTGCTGAGTATGTTGGCTTTGTGTCTATCTTGGGTATGATCAGGCTTTCACCATGGCTATCAACATGCAGCTCACCTCACCGTCATTTGTACTTCCTTATTCACTATCCTTTGATTTTGTGTCGATAGTCCAGTACTCACCTGACCAGAAGTCTTATTCTTCTTGCCACTGTAAGTCATTAGGTCTCATTGTATCTAACTTTTTAAATAAAAAAAATAGCGCTGAATACGAAGTGAAATACTAGGAAGTGTATTGTCTGAAGTGTAGACTTGTCGGGAAGTGAAATATGTACGATTAACAGTTCATACAAGAAAAGAACAGAACCATTTTAAATTTTATGCTAAAGAGGAATGTTGAATATTTGTTGAGTAGAACAGATAGCTATCGAAGAGGTACCAAATCTAATTGGAATAACAGAAAACTTCGATACAATTTTACTAAAAGAAGGGATCTGTAGACAGGACACCCCGTGGCATCAAGGAATTGTCAATTTGCTAATGGTTGCAAGAGATGGAGGTAAAAATTGTAGGATCTAAGGCTTGAACACAGTAAACAGTGTGTTCAAAATTGAAGTAGGATGAAGCAGTTATACAGAGATGAAGAAGCTTACACATGATAGACATAGCATGGAGATCTGCAGCAAACCAGTCACCAAACCGAAACTATAAAACTACATCAGTCTACAACAACGTGCAACTGAAAAGATAGACGTATGAAATTAACTGTCAAGAACAGTAGCTACCTTCACCACGCCTGGCAAGAGATTCATTGAACAAAGAGTATTCGAGGTATACTTCAGTTACAGTAACTCTGACATCGACATTTCAGCAAGTCAAGTGACAGATACCACCCGTAAGGCTATCGGAATTGCCATTTAGCCTCAGTGTGCTGTGTTGTTTTCTTTTCAGATGTAATGTGTTGCGTGAGAATAGACGTGGAAAGAATTTCTTCGGACCATAACAATGAAAGCTCTGCCGAACAGAAGTCACGACTTGGCTTCGTTAGCAGAAAAGGCAACAGGCATGAGGTGACGCACGACAGGAAACTGTGTAGCGAAATACTAACGAATTTTGTCTCATAATCAGTGGCTTCGTAAAAATATTTTACGTGAATATAGAAAACTCACATCTGTTACCTATGTAAGTTTTTAAGTTAGCTTTCTGCTTTTTTTAAAAATAAAACTGAATACCATTTAGTTGTAATGGTTTCTATGGTTCCGTAGCTCAATTGATAAAAACGCAACCTTTATAGTACCACTTTGTTGCCCGTCTATCTGTGTGTCTGTCTGCCTGTCCGTCTGTTAAGAATTCTTTTTCTCAGGAACAGGTAGATGTATAAAGCTACAGTTGGTTGCACCATGTGCTCTTCACTGCAGCCACAAGCAGTAGTTTCACATCTGAAATGACTCTTCCCAGTATGCACACAGAGTGCACACTGGATTTCTACAAATTACCAGTAATTCATCTACATCTACATCTAAATATATACTCCGAAAATCACATCTAACTGCCTGGCAGTGGGTTCATCGAACCACCTTCACAATAATTATTAATTATTTCAATCTCGTACAGCGTGTGGAAAAAACGAACACCTATATCATTCTGTGCGAGCTCTGATTTCCCTTATTTTATTATGATGATTGTTTCTCTCTATGTGAGTCGGTGGCAACGAAATATTTTCGCATTCGGAGAAGAAAGTTGGTGATTGAAATTTCGTGAGAAGATTCCGCCGCAACGAAAAACGCCTTTGTTTTAATTATGTCCACTCCATATCCTGTATCATTTCAATGACACTCCCTCACATATTTCGCGATAATACAAAACGTGCTGCCCTTCTTTGAACTTTCTCGATGTACTTCGTCAATCCCATCTGGCAAGGATCCCATACCGTGCAGCACACCCTCTGTGAATGCTGAGATCTTGCTAGTTACGATTACATTGCTTCTGTTCACACGCTTAATGTTTTCAGTTGTAATTTCTCGATTTTTGAGAGTAAAGCTTATAAGTCTGCCAAGTAACAATACACCCAAGGACTCAGCAGTGTTCCGTGCAGCATTATCAGCACTTCTCGGTCACCTCCCAATTTCATACCGAGAATTGCGCAGAATACATTAATAGCTGCCTCACTTCTATCAATTATTGTATGTATCTCCAGCCTATTTTAGTCTTCCGTCTCAGTGGGCTGAATTATTTAACAGTTCCCTTGACAAGAAATTCATATTTTCTTAATCTCGTATAGGGGAGAGCCGGGCAAAGGGACCACGGTAGGCAATATAAGGTGCTGATATTGCGGGGGAAATGTTTTAATTTATTCTCCACGGAGGCCCCATGAAGTCTAATCTGTCTGCTGTGCCTTGCCTCGGAGTTATGATATTTTATGTGAATTTTAGTTCCCTGATGTAAGGTTTGTGTACTTGTCGCGGAGAGGGATTGTGACTTACGTCCTGTTAATGAAATTGGATTGAAAGTGTCAAAGCCTTACTCCGTAATGCTACTTTTGTGTAAAAGCGTTAATAGGGGCAAAGTGGCCATCTCAGCAGTGGCTTCTAGCCACTTTGAGTAAGGGAAAAACGTAAAAGTAGCTGCTGAAAAGAAGGGCTCCGCGGCTATCCTTACAGAAAGTCTGCATAAGAGTAACCTAGAATAAAAAATAAAAGAAGAGAAGAAAAAAAGGAAAACGGAAAGCAGCCGAAGATAAGAAAGGCAGTAAAAAGAAAATTTCGAAGGACAGGAAACCCAGTCCTAGAAGAGCTTTTTTTTTAAGACAACGATGAAGACAGAGAGTGCATGTACTGCAAAGAAAAACTTGCAGATTCAATGCCAGAAGAGTAGTGGGTTAGTGTCAATTGTGCTTTTTCTGGCCCACGAAAAATGTAATTTGAATCATGTTTCATAATAGAATACATTTAGTTTTTGTTCTTTTTGAGCTTAAAACTACAGTGTCCACTTTGCCCACTCATGTCGGGCAAAGTGCCCATTTTGAGACTGTGTGAAAATACAGTTGTTTAAACTTGTTTCTAATGCAATTAAATTATTCGACATTGTATTTCAACAGCTGCAGATTATAATCACTCATTTCTATGCTTTCCCGTCTACTGCTACTCAGCTTAAAAAATGGAATATCTTAGCCTGGTCACTTTGCCTGGGTCTCCCCTATTCCCGCCGAGATAGCTAATGTCTTGACTCGATTTACACCTCTGGCACATAATACAAAGACTGCGCAGTGTTTTTCTTACTTTTACTGGCGAAAGCATGTAAATTTAGACTAACTCGCCTAAATTATGTTTAAGTGGGAAGGAAAGTCATACCTCTCTCCATCCTGGAGCAACATAGATTTTACACACTGAAGGTACGGCACGCTGGGCTGCTCTCGAAACTGTTGCAGCGCTTCATTCCGATTCCCCCCCCCTCCCCCCCCCCCCCGCCCACTTCCTCACTCTCTCATACCTTTCAAAAATCAAAGGTTAAACTCCATTAACAGTTGTTTTCATTTTCTTTGTGAGCCTGTTAGAGACATTTAACACCAAACCATCGCCATCTTTACCTACTCTTATGGCCATTAACGCTACAACACTATGCAAGTCGCATACAACAAAAGTGTACTACATGCTTCGATATGCGAATGATCAGCATTTCAGCGCATTTGCACAAGATACCAGGTGGTTATAGTTAAAATGCAGTTGATCAAAAATGTCCAATGTGAGGTGTAATTATCATATACGAGCGAAACTTGGTAGATATACTAATGCGTTATTGGAGAGCCAAATTGCGGGGGAAAAAATTAGTTTCAGTTTTGGCCATGAGGTGCAAATCTGGATCTGTAATATTTAAAATTTTCTCGGAAAATTAAATGTTCGAAGAGATAGAAATGTTTCCATAAGCAATGGATTAGGAACGGGACGAGGTCAGAAAAGGACAAACAAGTGATAAAGGCATAATGTTGATTTTATTATTAATGTGTTCAATATGAGCACTGGAGACGTCGACAAGGTGGTGTACAGCGCCGTATTAGCACCTGGTGACCAAAATTGGAACTAATTTTTTTCCAGCATAAATCAGTTACCCATTAACGCCTTAAGCATATATATCAAGTTTCTCTGCCATACGATAATTACAGCCCACGCTGGTCCACAGATAGTAGCTGCACTTCAATTACAACCACCTGATAGCTGGGAGTAGAGCAGTTTACATTCTCTACACTCGGAAATATTACACAGCGGATTTCTCAACAGAAGTTGCATTTGAATGCTGGTTATTTTTGCAGAAAATATCGTTGTGGCTCGTGTAAGGACAGACGTCTACTAGCACGAATTCGACATTGGCAGGATCGTGGTTATCGTGACTGAGATTTATCGTTCCACGATATTGGTGATCGTGGTTATCGTGACTGAGATTTATCGTTCCACGATATTGGTGATCACGTTCGTCAGGATATCAAGACTATCTTGCATACACTAAGGTGGCAAAAGCCATGGGATAGTAACAGGCACATATACAGATGGCGGCAGTATCGCACACACAAGGGCGGAGCTGTTATTAGTAACCAGGTGATTCATGTGAAAAGGTTTACGACGTGATTACGGCCGCATGGAGGGAATTAAGAGACAATCATCGCGGAGTTAGGCGGATGGGACATTCCATTTCGGAAATCGTCAGGTACTTCAATATTCCAAGATCCACAGTGTGAAGAGTGCGCCGAGAATACCTTTTCACCACGGAGACGCAGTGGCCGACGACCTTCACTTATCGACCGAGAGCAGCGCCGCTGCTGCGCGTGGTGGCCGTGTGGTCTAAGGCGCCCTGCCACGTTTGGCGCTGCTCCCCTCGTCGGAGGTTCGAGTCCTCCCTGGGGCACCCTAGGGACCGATGACTTTAGCAGTTTGGTCCCATAGGAACTTACCACAAATTTCCAAATTTTTGCAGCGCCGCTTACATAGAGTTGTCAATGCCAACAGAAAAGCAACACTTCGTGAAATAATCGCAGAAATCAATGAATGATGTACACGGACGTATCCGCTAGGATAGTGTGGCGAAATCTGGCGTTAATGGGCTACGGCAGCAGACAACCGAAGCGAATCCCATTGCCAAGAAGACGACATCGCCTACAGCGCTCCTCCTGGTTTCGTGGCCATATCGGTTGGACACTAGACGACTCGAAAACCATAGCCGGTCAGATGAGTCCCGCTTTCAGATGTTAAGAGCTGATAGTAGGGTTCGAGTGTAGCGCAGATCCCACGAAGCATGGACCCAAGTTGTCAACAAAGCACTGTGCAAATTGGTGACGGCTTCTTAATAGGATGAACTGTGTTTACATGGAATGGACGAGGTTCTCTGGTCCATCTGAACCGATCAGTGATTGCAAATAGTCATCTTCGGATACCTGACGACCATTTTGTGACTTCTTGCTCCCAAACAATGCTGGAATTTTTATGGATAACAATGCGCCATCTCACTGGGCCACAACTGTTCGCAATTGCTTTGAAGAAAATTAGTGCGAATGATCTGGCCATTCAGATTGCCCGACATAAATCCCGTCGAACATTTATGGAATATAGTCGAGAGACCAGTTCGTGCACAAAATATGCACTGGCAAAACGTTCGCAGTTAAGGACGGCTATAGAGCCAGCAAGGCTCAGTATTTCTGCAGGGTACTTGAGGACTTGTGGTGCTCCAACAAGCAAAAATAAAGCGATTGTTAAAGGAGATGGTAATAAGAACATTTAGGAAGGACCTGCTATTTTGGTAGGAAGTAAACTCTGTTTTAGTTTTGAAAATGATGAAACATTTAGTCATGGTCAAGGCTGGTTCATCGTTGCTGCTCTATGCCAGAGAAAAGGAGGTTCGACGTCATATCAGGAGGTATCCCATGACTTTTTCCACTCAGTCTATATATAAATGATGGGTTCAGGGGGGCCACACTCGTTTCCATGCAGGACCTCAACACATCTACGTGGATAGCGACCGAGATATAACAGGATCGTAATACGATTTCAGCAAATGGGTACATCTGTAACAAGACAAGTTATCCACACGACCAATGTGAGGACGTGTGGTGCAACGCGTCTTGTCGTCACGGTGCTCATTTGTTGCGGTTTTCCTTGAAGCGGATGCAGAAAGTATAGCGCAGATAATCGTGCACCCAAAGACGACATGAGTACGGGACTGGTACTACGTAGTCGTTTCAGATGAGTCCTGGTTATACATACGGCACCACGATGGACGTACCGTTGTGTGGGCTACGAAGAGAGCGAACGTTTCCAGACTGTATCTGTCATCGTCAGATCGACACAGCACCTGCCAGTGATTACACAACACAATCAAATCTTGTTCCAGTTGCCGGAAATTTGAACTAGCGGTATTTCTAGAGCTTTAAGCCTGTAGCAATCTGCTATCTTCGCGGGAAGGAAGGAAGGAAGATTAGGCATTTAACGTCAGGTCGGCATCGAGGTCATTAGAGACGGACCACTGCTTCGAAGTTCTACAAGACGTGACTTTCAACACGATTGTAGCCCTGGCCAACACGTTGTGCAGATCCTTCACCCACATAAAACACCTGGTCGTGGATGCCGACGGACTGTCATGCCACCACTCGCTGGCCACAATGATTGATCAACCCTGGCACAGAAATTAAGCACCATTTAATGCCGTACCTCAGTATCTGTCATTCTAGCTCAGTTTGGCTTGATGTAGAGCTGGGTTAGGCTCACCAATCCTACGAGAAATGATTGCACTGTCTTCCATGTTCTGCACACTGTATACCTCCGTGGCCTGGGGTTAGTGTCTTTGACTAGTCATCATGAGTTCAGAGGTCGCCACTGCTTGAATTTTAAGTTAAAATCATCGGCAATGTTAGCGGATGTCTTCTGGCATAAGGAGTCATCCTCGATCTGCCAACAGCCTTATCAAAGAGGGTGGAGGAGCGGACAGAGGTTCAAGGCACTCTCTTGCCCTTCGGGTGGGAAAGTGCCCCTAAAAGGTGGAAGAATTAGCAATGATCAAAGGCATGAGGATGCAAAAAGAAATGGGAACCACTGCGTCACAGAGACGTAATGTATATCCGTGGGACATGTGGACTGTAATTGAAAAGTGTCATGATGATCTCTCCACTGACAAAAGATTCCGGAATAGTCCCCCATTCGGATTTCCGGGAGGGAACTGCCAAGGGAGAGGTGCTCACGAGAATAAGCTTGAATAACCAATGAAAGGGTAACGTTCTACGTGTCAGGGCGTGGAATGTCAGAAGCTTCAACGTGTCAGAGAAGCTAGAAAATCTGAAAAGGGAAGTGCTAGTGCTCATAGAGGATAGAGTGGATATCAGTGAAGTGAAATGAAGACAAAGAGTTTTGATCAGAAAATTCCAGGGTAATATCAACAGCAGCAGAAAACGGTATATGGGAGTAGGATTCATTACGAATAGGAATCGGGGGCGGAGAGTGAGCTAGTGTGGACAGTTCAATGATAAGGTTGTTCTCATCAGAATCTACAGCAAACCGACACCCACAACAATAGTTCAGGTATACATGCGGACGCCACAATCAGAAAGAGAAAAAATATGAGGATACTGAAAGGGTAATACAGCAATAAAATGAGATAAAAATCTAATAGTCACGGGAGCTGGGAATTTTGTTGTAGTGGAAGGAGTAGACGAAATAGCTATGGGAGAATGTGGGCTTGGTAATAGGAATGAGAGAGAAGAAAGATTAACTGAGTTGTCTAATAAATCTGACCTAGTAATAACGAAGATACTGTTTAAGAATCACAAGAGGAGGAGGTATACCTGGAAAAGGCCAAGAGATACGGAAAGATTCCAGTTAGATTACACCGTGGTCAAGCAGAATTCGGAAATTAGGTACTGAATTTTAAGGCGTACCCAGGAGAAGATATAGACTCAGACCACAATTTAGTAATGATGAGGAGTTGGCTGAAGCTTAAGAGACTAGTCAGGAAGAATCAGTGCGAAAAGAAGTGAGATACGGAAATACTAATTAATGAGAGACACGCTTTTAGTTCTCGAATGTTATAGATACTGTGATAATGAATAGCCCTGTAGGCAGTTCAGTTGAACAAGAATAGACATCTCCAAAAAAGAGCTATCACGGAAGCTGGAAAAAGAAAACCTTAAGTACAATGAAGGTAGCTGTGAAGAAATAATTGGTTACAGAAGATACACATCAGTTGATTGACCAAAGAAAGAAATAGAAAAATTTTCAGGGAAATTCAGGAATACAGAAATACGAGTCATTTAGGAACGAAATAAACAAATAGTGCAGGGAAGCTAACGCAAAACGGCTACATGAAAATTGTGAAGAAATCGAAAAAGAAATTACTGTCGGAAGCAAAGTTTTAATCATGGCTGCTTGGTTCAGTGACCGTTTCTAAATTAAAATTGCATTTATTTTTAGTCTCATTGACTGAAAATAACAGTGACCGAGGGCTCATTTGTTTCAGTTTCGATTGTCGGAAAGACTGACTCAGCATATAGAAAAGTCAAACAACCCTCGATGAAATTAAAAGGAAGTGTGGAAACGTTAAGAGTGAGATGGTAATTCCACTGTTAAATTCAGAGGAGAGAGAGGATAGGTGCCGCGCGAGGTAGCCGCACAGGCGCCTTGTCACGGTTCGAGCCCTCCCTGTGGCATGAGTGTGTGTGTGTGTTGTCCTTAGCGTAAGATAGTTTAAGTTAGATTAAGTAGTGTGTAAGTCTAGGGACCGATGACCTCAGCAGTTTGGTCCCACAGGAACTTACCACAAATTCCCACATTCGAGGACAGGTGGAAAGACGACACTGGTCGCCTCCGTGAGGGGGAGAACTTGTCCGATGACTTTACGGAAGAAGAAACAGGTGTGGACAGGAACGAGTCAGGGGATCCAGTATTAAAGTCAAAATTTAAAAAAAGGTTTCGAAAACTTAAGATCGAATAAGGCAGAAGGGATAGATGCTGGTTTGTAGAATTTGTGAGACTGGCGACATACCAACATATTATCATAAAAGCATCAGTAACACAATTCCAAACATACAAGAGCCGACAAGAGCGAGAATGATGGCATAATCAGCTTGCAAGTTTCTGCATTCAAGTTGCTGACAAGAATAGTATAGAGAAGCATGGGAAAGAAAATACATGCTCTGTTACACGATGAACAGTTGGGCTTCAGGAAGGTAAAGGCACCAGAGAGGCAGTCCTGACGTTGAGCCTGAAGAAAAATCAGACACCTTCATACGGTTCGTCGATCAGGAAAAAGCATTCGACAATGTCAAATGGTGCAAGATGTTCGAAATTATGAGAAAAATAGGCGTAAGCTGTAGGGAAAGGCGAGTAATACACCATATGTGCAAGAACCAAGAGGGAACAATGAGAGTGGAAGACGAAGAACGAAGTGCTCGGATTAAAAAGCCTGTAAGACACTGGCGCAGTCTTTCGTCCCTAATGTTCAGTTAACACATGGAAGAAGCAACTACGGAAATACAAGGAAGGTTCAGGAGCGGGATTAATATTCAAGGCGAAAGGATATTAATGATAAGAATCGCTGATGACATTTCTATCCTCAGTGAAAGTGAAGAAGAATTACAGAAGCTGTCAAACGGAATAAACGGTATAGACTGAGAATAAATCGGAGAACGTGGAAAGTAATGAGAAGCGGCAGAAATGAGAATCCCGAGAAACATAACATCAACATTTAGGATCACCAAGTAGATGAAGTTAAGGAATTCTGCTATGTAGATAGCAAAATAATTACTGATGGACAGACCAAGGAGGATATAAAAAGCAGACTAGCACCGGAAAATAGGACATTAGTGGCCAAGAGCAGTCTACTGCTATCAAACGTAAGATTTAACTTGTGGAAGAAATTCCTGAGAATGTATGGTAGTGAAATATGGATGGTGGGGAAACCGGGTCAGAAAAAAAACGAAGCATTTGAGATGTGGTACTAAAGAAGAATGTTGAAAATTGAATGGACTGATAAGGTAAGAAATGAGAAGTTTCTCCGCGAGAATCGACGAGGAAAGGGCTATGTGGAAAACACTGACATGAAAAACGGGCAGGACGATAGGAATCTGTTAAGACATTAAAATAACCTCCATGGTACTAGAGGGAGCTGTAGAGGGTAAAAACGGTAGAGGAAGACAGTATTTGAATATATCCAGCACATAACTCAGGGTGTGGGTTGCAAGTGCTACTCTGAGATGAAAAGTTTGGCACAGGAGAGGAATTCGTTGCGGACCGATTTAAACCAGTCAGAAGACTGACGACTAAAAAAAACCTACAAATTTAATCACGTACAATTCCTGCTACACGATTCTGTCACATTAATGTGATCATCGCATATGTTCGACGTCAAAGTGCAATAACCAACCACAGACGACAGATTGCAGCACTAGCAGTGGAGGATATATAAAGCGTTTTGTGGGACGCGTGAAACACTTCAGCTGTTGTCATAACGCGGAAACGGAGCGATTTATCTGACATCCAAGAGGGCATGATCATTGGCTTTCGGGCCAACGGTGGAAGCATTTTAGAAACGGCTAAGTTTGTAAACTGTTCGCGTGCCGCCGTGATTAAGTAAACCGTGCATGGAAATTATTAGACGAATCACGTGTTATGCTCCATCGGACGTATGGCCGTTGGCGTGTACGCCGTGAAACGTCTGAAAATAATCACCCAGCAACGACCGTCGGAAGGAAGGAAGGAAGGAAAGGAAGGATGACTGCGTTTAAAGTTCCTTGGTCATCGAGGTCATGAGAGATGAAGCCCAAGCTCGGATTGTGTCAAGTATCGGGAATGAAATCAGCCGTGCCCTTTCAATGGAACCATCCCAGCTTTTGGGTGGAACGATTTAGGGAAATCACGGAAAAACTAAATGTGAATGGCAGGACGCGAATTTGAACCGTCGTCCTCCCGAATGCGAGTCCAGTATGCTAACCGCTGCACCACCTCTCTCGGCCGTCGGGAAGAACCAGGCCAGAGGAGGGAGCGTTATGGTCTGGGGAATGTGTTGGTGGCATTCCCTGGATGATCTCGTTATTCTGGAAAGCACAACAGAGCAACGCGAGTACGCATATATCCTTGCGGACCATGTCCACCCCTGAATGCAGTTTGTTTTCTCCTAGGCACGATATCATCTGCAATGTGTCACACACCTTGCTGTGTACGTGCGTGGTTGACGAAGAACACGAAGAGTTTACCGTATTCTTGTGGCCACCAAACTCCTCAGATATAAACCTAATCGAGAATCTGTGGGACCTCCTCGATAGAGCTGTTAGCACCGTGGATCCTCAACCGAGAAACCCATGTCAGTATCTTCCAGAACCCCAACGACTCTGTTCCGCACGTCCGCTCTGGAACAGGTGGGTTTGACAGGTGGTTACGTTAATGTAATTGGAACATGTATATTGTGTAGGCAAACTAAGTAAAACTTTGTTCTTGGTCATTCATCCTGTTGTTAAAATTTTAATGGTCAGCAGAGTACCGTATACACCAATCATTTCTCCTTGTCGCCTGCAGTGAGAAAGTTTTATTAATGGGATGAGATACATTTGGTGTTACTGTTAACAATGTGGAAACATACTGAATCTGATACATGTAGATTGCACCCATGGCTGGCGTAACGTAATTTCAGCTGTGACAAAAAGTTTCAGGGCAGTTCGGTAGAATTAACGTGTTGCCTCATGACATTAACTAGTGGGATCTGGACTATCATCCGATGGCTGTTATACCGTTTTAAACATTTAATCACGTTATCGACATCCACATTATAATCCATACTGGTGCCTCCGCCACTGTACTCCCTCTACCAACGAACACGACAGCAACAACATAATAAAGACACCTCTTTCGGGGTGCATGCACCACTGCTCACTCTATGGGCACGAGACACGCTGCATAATAACCAGCATTACCGTCCCCTGCCACTGCCCACTACAAATCACAGAGTTATTTTAATCGAGCTTATAAAATGCACAAGTTACGTAACCAAACATATGCTCAAGTCAGAAAGTATTTAAATATTATCGCACACAAGTACCTAATTGTATTCATGCATGTGCGTAAATACAGGAGATGAACAAATATATGCAGACGCCAGAAACAAATAGTACTGCAAAAAAGTTTATAGAATAAATTTCCTTTCCTAATGTAGTACGTAAAGTATTTTATACCACTGTATTTCTTGCCACAGTCTATTATATCGGCGTATTAATCAAAATCGCGCCTTCCAAAATAGTCCTTTTCCGAATCTTCGAAAGCTCAAAACTGTTTAGTGATAACAAAATAAAATAATACGAACAAAAAAAACCAATCACTTCATGGGAACAAAGTAATAGTTACCTCATAAATAACTGTAATGTGAATTCGCTATATGCAATAGCGTCGTCCGCAGAGTCTTCACCTTCGTATGTAATCCACTACTTCATTTGTACATCTTGTTAACAGTAACGGACCTGAACATTCTTTTGGAATAAACCCAAAGCAGTTTTCATATTTGGCAACTACTCCTCTGTAATGACGGCGGGCTGAGTTCTATTTTTTCTTGGATTGGCTGAATCCTGGTCCGATAGCGTGTAATCACTCTGGAAACAATTTCTCGTGCTGTGACTAAGCTAAGCCTCCGCAGTGACCTTTCTTCCCAGGAGGGCTAGTCCCGCAACATATTTAGCAGAATGTCTGCAAAATTTGGAAGGTCGGAGATGAGATACTGACGGAAGTAAAGCAATCTTGCATTTTGTTCACTAGGCGACAGTGCAGGATTACGTCGAACGACTCCAGTAAATCAAGGAAGACGGTATGACCCTCGCGCCGCTTGCAGCTGCCTTCCAGATCTCAAGGACTGAGAAAGCCAGCTAAATTTCATCACTTCTCTGTTTGCGAAATTTGCTTTGATTCCAGCAGGGACTTCTGAACCCCTAATAGGTGGAAGCACCTCCTCGTGAAAAATCTTGTAGGAATCGTGGGTCGACTGCTTCCCCAGGAGTCCATACAAATTATAAAAATGGATGTTCGTACGTATATATGTACGTTCCACATCTCCGACAAAATCACTAGACCGCTTACAAGCAAACTTAGTACACATATAGCTTACTCCCTGGAATCAATCGCTGTTGGGCTTAGAACCACCTACCAATCATAGGGATGGGGTTGGCTGTAAAAAAAGAAGTGTAGCCTACGGTGCCCAAATATGCATAGGTCATTCATCCATTATTTGAGAATGAGAGCGCTAAGTGACTCGCAACAAACTTTAGAGGTAATTTCAAACATTTACGAAACTTTTTCTTGCTGACACCCCCCCCTTCCCCCCAAGTGATGAAAGGTAAAACGTTTATCGCTTACTATATCTTCGCTGTTCATGCAGTAAAACTGCCGCATCAAGCATGACTTCTTAATTTATTACTTCTTTACTACTCACTGCATTGGCGAATCATTGTGCAGACAGTATTCACATATACCGCTGAATGCACCTGCATAATTATATCATTATACAACTCATGGTTCAGGAGGTATGACGTCGTAAACAATGAGGTGTGTGAAAACCTGCCACATCATGCACCATGTTTAAATTTGTCACTTTGCTACTAACTCTATTCGCAACGAACTTCGCAGACAGTGTCCAAATGTGCCGCTGAATATACGTAAAAATTATATCGCTGAACGACACATAGACCAAGAGATATGGCATCATAAACATTGAGCTGCATGTAAACGAAACTGCAGGGTGAAGTTCGCTAGACATACTGGTAAACTAGTGTTCAAATATGCGTGAAATGTGTTAACTACTTGTGAAATATGTGTGATATGTGAGTACGCTGGCAAAGCCATGGGTAAAGGTCTACGCCTAAACCCCTGGATCAAAAAAAAAACGGCTCTGAGCACTATGGGACTCAACTTCTGAGGTCATTAGTCCCCTAGAACTTAGAACTAGTTAAACCTAACCAACCTAAGGACATCACACACATCCATGCCCGGAAACCCCTGGATCGATTCTAGTCAAACTTGGTACATATAATACACATTATCTCGAAAGAAATACGATGGGAATAACGACCAGCAACTTCTTGTTAAGGTAAGGTGATAACGTGTGATAATGTTGGAGGAAATGGACAGACAAAGTGGGAGAATGAGGAAACGGAGACAGATTAGGGAGGAGGAGGAGATGGGCAGAGAGAGAGGGGGGGAGGGTGTTGGGGAATGGGCAGAATGGAAAGAGGAGGTGATGGACAAAGAGAAGGAGAGGAGGAAATGGGCAGAGAAAGGAGAGAATTTGGACAGGAAGAGGGGTGAGGAGGAAATGAAAGAGGATGGTCAGCGAGAGGGGGGGAAAGGAGAGGAACACAGAGAGGGGTGAGGATGACATAAAGGTATGGAAATTGACTTAGAGGATGGCTAGAAATGGGAAGCAGCAGAATGACGGAGATGGGGAGGATCAGGTGGACAGAGAGAGGCGAGAAATGGTGGATAGAGAGGGGTGAAGGAGGAGGTAGAGAGGGGGGGAGGGAGAGTATGGACTAATAGAAGAGTGATATAAATACATACCCAGACGATCCCAGAAACTCAGGCAGTAAATAACAATGGAAAGCCAGGAAAACCAAGAAAACAGGCTAGAAGGAAGAAAACGTCAACGTGAAGAGGAGCGAGTAGCAGCAGAACCGGAGGTAAGAAAGAAATAAGACGGTCTGAAGTTGGAGTATAGGTGATCAACACGAAAAGTAAGAAAAGGAAGATTAATATTTGACAAAAGAACCGGTTGCAGAGGTAACTTTTAATGCCTGGCATGGGGTATGGTCAAATCCATGTGGTAATTACGAGGGCTCTTCAATAAAGAATGATCATAATTATTTTTACAACATACCTTTACTCGTCCTCATAATTTTGATGATCCTTCTCAAAATAATCTCCCACGAATGCGATGCATTTGTTCCAATGTTTCTGCCAGTCTTCAAATACATGCTGGGAACCATTTTTTGAGAGGTCCTTCAAAATCGCCCCCGCAGCCTTCAGCACTCCTTCCGATGATTGATGATGACTCCCACGAAGGCGTTTCTTCATGTTAGGGAATAGAAAAGAGTCACATGGGGCTAAATCCGGACTATATGGAGGGTGAGGTATACACTTTCCGTAGATTTTTGCAAGATATTCAGTAACAACATTGGCAATATGCGGCCGTGCATTATCGTGGTGCCGCATCCAGCCTGCTTCACGGAAATGTGGCCTTTTGCGCCTGATATGAATTTGCAATGTTTTCAGGACATCCCTGTAGTATTGTCCAGTTACTCATGTGTGTGCAGGTACAACATGCTGATAAAACATTCCATGAATATCAAAGAATGAGATGACCATAACTTTCCCAGCAGAAGCAACCACTTTTGCTTTTTTGGGGATTGATGATGAAGGAGACTTCCACACTGAGTTTTGCTGTTTGCAGTCAGGATCAAAATGATGTAGCCAAGTTTCATCAGCAGTGATTACATGTGAAAGAACTCCGGATCTTCCTCTAATATCAACTTTAACTGCATGCAGACCTGCACGCCAATGTCTTTTGTTCGGAAATCAACAGTCTTGGAACCCATTGCACACAAACAAGTGTCATGTGTAATTTTTCTGTCACCAACGTGTGGATGGCACCCAATGATATGTTCAGTATTTCAGAAAGTGATCTTAAGGTAATTCGTCGATCCTCTGTCACAATGACAGCAGCAGTGTTGATGTTTTCTTCCGTAAGAGCAGTAACTGGAGCACCGGGTCCATCTTCCTTTGAAATTGATTGTCTCCCCTCTTTAAACATTTTAAACCGCCTTCAAACTCTGCTGTAGGGAAGAACAGACTCTCCATAGGCCTCCTGTAATATTGTGTAGGCCTCAGCTGAAGATTTGTTGAGACGAAAGCAGAATTTCAAAGCCTCATATTGTTCCTCTCGTGTTACCTTCATCGCAGCGGTAGGCGATACTGAACATGTCCGACCTTGCCTGCCTCTCACAGGCGGGAACCAGGCGCCCTAACAATGAAACTACTACGGCGTGTTTGTTGCACATTAAGCTAACAGAATATCGTAAGACTACATTTTAGCGCGAGAAATTATGACAAAAAAAATTATGATCATTCTTTACTGAACAGAACTCTTACTATGAACTGTAATTAAGATCGGAAAATTAACTAGGAAAGTAGGCATCGAAAAAACGAAAAGTGAAGTCAATATTTCTGTCAACACAACAGGTAAGAGTTGTTGTAGCATTACAGCAACCGTTGCCACAAAAGGCATGGAAGTTTACCGATTCAAACGACTTTCGTCAAATGTGTATATCTGCATAGCGAAGATTCCGGACTCTGCTCTCAGCCTGGGAAGTAGCCAGCTGGCCTGGAGGCATCGGCGCAGAATCCACTTATCTTCCCCCTCCGCAGCAGCTTGTCGATAAAGAGGCTCAAGAAGCGCAGTTCGTACCCTTGCTTCTTCTTTTCAGCACGGCGCAAATATTCTGGTATAAAAGTATTCTTTCGGTCGCCCTGGCTACAGTAACTCCCTTCATGAGGCATGACGACTGCCAACCAGCTTGCAAATATGTCTAAGCTGTCCGATAGGCCAGTTCCCAATTCTGATTGTGATTTGTCCAACATACGAATAATTTTGTTGGAAATGAAGACTACCACTATCAATAAAGATGAAAACGGTTCACCACATAAATGTTCAGCGACAAGGTTACGAGTGCTCTTGATAAAATAACTGGAGACGAATGTAGTTAAATAGTCCAAATATCGTTCTGTGACCATATAAAAACGAAGTTAGAATGTCATTTGCTCTCTCTCTCTCTCTCTCTCCCTCCTTTCCCCTCCCCCCCCTCTCTCTCTCTCTCTCTCTCTCTCCCTCCTTTCCCCTCCCCCCCTCTCTCTCTCTCTCTCTCTCTCTCTCTCCCTCCCTTCCCCCCCTCTCTCACTCTCTCTTTCTCTCTCTCATGAACATTCACATTCGACAGCACAGTCTAACTCAAGTACATAAATTCTGAAAATGTTATTCACTGACTCTTCTATTGGGGAGAAGCTGCGTTTGAATCCTCATCTAGCCATCCACATACAGGATTTTTGTGGTTTGCCTAAATTACGAGTGCCAGGACGGTTTCTCTGATAAATTAGCAAATTGCACTCTCTACCCTAGACCAGTATGGTAATTTGCACTAGTTCTAATGACATGTTAAATGCTAATCTTCTTTCCATTCTTCTTTCTCGGGCTATAAACGTAATTTCTGTTTGACTTATATACGTAGGTTGGAACTTAAATAGTGGCAACACTGCTGTGGAGACACTATGCAATGGAATCTACTTCAAATGGCTCTGAGCACTATGGGACTTAACATCTTAGGTCATCAGTCCCCCAGAACTTAGAACTAGTTAAACCTAACTAACCTAAGGACATCACACACATCCATGCCCGAGGCAGGATTCGAACCTGCGACCGTAGCAGTCCCGCGGTTCCGGACTGCGCGCCTGGAACCGCGAGACCACCGCGGCCGGCTGGAATCTACTATTGTCGCTGATAGCACACGTTGTTGACATACCTACCTTACCTCAGAGCAAACGGATTCGCCCGTCCCACGTCACCGGCCTGCGCACAATCGAGGGAAAAACAGTCACTTGTGAGCGAGCGGTCGAACGTAACGATGTCACTATGTTTTCGAAACAGGTACAGCGGAGTTGGATCGATACTGACTGTGCCAGAGGTCGTACAGCACGACAATGTCCTCAAGGTCTTCAAGAGAAGTGCGAGGAATTGCCATTGCCATGCAGAACAGCGGCATGTTGCGTAAAAGCCTTCAACGTAGGTCGGCAAACTGTGGCAGACATGCATCGGGCAGGTCGTCCTAGCGTCTCTGAAGAAGAAATGCATGCTGTTGCCGCGTTAGTGGGCAATGATCGACGCCATACGATTTGTGAGCTCTCCCTATTAGCGCATACATCTGTGCTTCGCATCCTGAAGGAACGCCTGGGCATGCGAAACATTGTTGCATCACAATGGATTCCGCGTGACTTGACGGAAATGCAGAAATGGATGTGTTTCGACGCTGCTCAGACGCACTTGGAGCGCTATGCGCGCGAAAGAGAGGCTTTCTGACGCCGTATTGTAACAATGGATGAAACATGCGCAACATCGTACGAGCCAAAACTGAAAAACCAATCCAACGAATGGCGACATTATGGGTCGCCGCGAAAGTCGAAAGTGCGTCAGAGCTCGAGTATGGTGAAAGTTATGGTGATTCTCGTGTACGGCTGTGATGGTGTTATCCTAACGCATTACGTTCCTCTACGGCAGACCGTCAATGCACAGTATTAATGTTCTTTTTTGGAGCATGACCTGCGACCAGCTTTGCGAAAGAAACTGCGACACTTTCTGCCCAACCCATCCATCATCTTGCACGAAAATGAGCGGGCGCATAAAGTGCAAGCTGTGGCTGCTCTGTTTGGTCGATGGGACTGGGAAGTACTGTACCATCCACCATACTCCCCGGACTTAAGTCCTTGTGAATTTGATTTGATTCCGACGATGAAGGAACCACTTCGTGGCATTCGCTTCAGAACTGTTCCAGAGATTCGACAGGCAGTAGACCGCTCCATTCGTACCATCAGCAGAACAGGCTCTAACGGTATACTACGCCTTCCACATCGCTGGCAACAGGTTCTACACAACGCTGATGACTACTTTGAAAGACAGTAACAGGTGCAAACATGTAACTCTTTTCTATCGGTTGTGAATAAATAGTTGACACTATTTAAGTTCCAACTCTCGTATTTAATAAATGGTAGGCTTTGTCGTCTGTAATGCCATTGGCGTTTTAGCCGTGACAAAATCTGTGTGGGATGAAAGTAAGTGCTATATGAAAAACATTTTATAGTGTATTGTGGTGTTACTTTTCTTAGTCTTACTTTGGGAAACTATTTTATATAGCCAACAGCTAATTGAATTGAAAAGGTGCCCACTAGAGGTCTTAACTTTGTTGTGTGCTGTCGAGAGCTTGGATGCATTTCAACGTGTGGTCGAGAATCAGTAAACTCGTCTGAAATACGAGGGTAATCCCAAAAGTAAGGTCTCCTATTTTTTGATAAGTACAGAACTCTGTTTGTGTGGCAGTTGGTCACACTGTTATGAAGAGTGCTTCATGCGATGTGTGTAAACATGCGCACGCCGCGCTGAGGCGCCTAGTCCTGGCTTGGCAGCTGTTGAGAAAGGAGCTCCCGTTGGATGTTGCGAATTGCGCGCTATTATTCGGTTTTTGAACGCAAAGGGCACTGCGCCGATTGAAATCCATCACCAGTTGACGGAAATGTATGGTGAGTCGTGCATGGATGTCAAAAATGTTCGTAAGTGGTGTAGAGAGTTTGCAGCTGGTCGGACCGAAATTCATGACGAACAAAGGAGCGGGAGACCATCAGTTTCTGAGGAGCCAGTGCTGAAGGTTGAGCAAAGCATGCGTGAAGATCGGAGGATCACCCTGGATGATCTCTGCAATTTGGTTCCTGAGATTTCCCGAAGCACCGCTCACAGAATTTTAACGGAAACTTTGAACTAACGGAAGGTGTGCGC
Organism: Schistocerca nitens; assembly: GCF_023898315.1. Lineage (NCBI taxonomy): Eukaryota > Metazoa > Arthropoda > Insecta > Orthoptera > Acrididae > Schistocerca > Schistocerca nitens. The sequence continues at coordinate 311,884,193 of NC_064621.1, read as the reverse complement.
AAGATGGGTGCCACGCATGCTGACTGGGGACCACATGCGGCAACGATTTGATGCTTCCTGCGCATTTCTTCACAGCCTTGCAGCCGAACAGGACAACTTTCTGGACTCAACTGTTAAGGGTGTCGAAACTTTACACCTGATACTAAGTAACAACCGCGCCAGTGGCGGCATCCTTCTACACCAAAGCCGCGGAACTTCAAACAAACACAGTCTGCCGGTAAAATCATGATAAACGTTTTCTGGCGTCGGAAAGGGGTATTGTTGGTCGACTTTATGCCCACTGGGACCACAATTGACGCTGACAGGTACTGTGAGACTCTGAAAAAACTCAAAAGGGCAATTCAGCACCGGAGAAGAGGAATGTTGAGCAAGGACGTACACATTCTCCACGACAACGCTCGCCCACACATCGCTCGGCAAACCGTTGCTCTCCTGCAACAGTTTCAGTGGAACATAATCACCCACCCACCCACCCTATAGTCCTGACTTGGCGCCCAGTGACTATCACCTGTTCCCTAGGTTAAAAGAACATTTGGACGGAAAGCGATTCAGTTCCGAAGACGAGGTGAAAGAAGAGGTTCATAACTTTCCAAACAGCATGACGACGAGACGGTATGACAAGGGCAAGCAAAAATTGCCACAGCGCCTATAAAAATGCATGGAAAGAATGGTGATTACGCCGAAAAATAGCTATATGAAGCTGTATACTGACGTAAACTATTGTAGAAATAAACAGGTCTATGTACTTATAAAAAATAGGATTACCCTCGCAGCTAGTTGATTCCCGCCGGAGACGGCTGCTGGCAGTCGTAGCACCGGCAGTGTCACGTCCTGTGACGCAGTCGCCGTCACCTGTCTTTCTCGTGGGTTCAGTTATAGTGGGTTAGTGCCTAAGTTCATGCTCGCAGCGTTTTTCCGTTTGTTTAATAAACACAGTAGATACACGTAGCCCGAAACTTCATTCATCAATAACATATTCTCCTTTACTATTTACAACAGTCTGCCAACACTGGGGTAATTTCTCAATTTCACGACTGTAAAAACCACGTCGTGTTTAGGCAGAGAACTCGTCGAACCATGCTCGGAGCGCATTTTCATCCAGAAAGAAAGTTGCTTGATGGTTGTTCGATAGCGAGCAATTAAGGTGAAAATCTGAGGTTGCAAGGCTAGGTGAATAAGGCGGGTACAGAATGACTTCCCAATCCAACCTCTGTGTAATGTTTCTTGTCAGTCTAGAAGAATGTGGGCTGGCATTATCGTGGGGTAGCATCACTACACGCAGTTTTCCTGGTCGTTGTTTTTGGACTACGTCTGCAACACAGCTCAGTTGTTGACAATAAATGTCAGTCGTGATTGTTACATCCCGGGGAAGAAATTCGTAGTACACTATATCGTCGCTCTTCCGTCATATGCATAACATATCATTTGTGGATGCATGCAGGTCCTTGTACTAGGAGATGTTGCTTTGTTTGGGCCCAACTATTTCCTTCTTTTCCTCATGTTGGTTTATAAGCACCGTTTCTCGTCACCAGCAAGGATACAGGACAGAAAAAGTCGGTGTTGTTCGCGAGTTAATAGATGACGAGCAAGCACAGATGAAAATATTACAATTAGATGATATTAGTGATTTTGGCTTAGAAAAAATTTCACATCTACGATTGGAAATTAATTATATGTGGTGTTCCTTAAGGTTCCATCTTCGGTCCGACACTTTTCCTTGTGTACATTAATGATCTCTCATCTGTTAAATTGCCAGATGCTAAGTTTGTTTTGATTCCAGATAATACAAAATTGCAATAAGTAGCAAGCCAAGTACGGATTTAGTAATGGCTGTTAACCAAATTTTCACTGATATTAGTAAATGGTTTAAAGCTAATTCACTAGCATTAAACTTTGAAAAGACACTCTATATGTCGTTCAGAACCTGTAAGAGATTTCCTTCTGACATGTGTATAACATTTGAAGACATGCAGAACGAAGAGGTTGACAGTGTTAAATTTCTAGGATTACAACACGATAATAAATTCAGTTGGTAAGGGCATACCACAGAACCGCTGAAGCGTCTAAATAAGTCTGTATTTGCAATGCGAACGATGTCAGACAGCAGATATAAATATAAAAAAATTGCATACACATAGGATCATATGGCCGGCCTGTGTGGCCGAGCGGTTCTAGGCGCGTCAGTCTGGAACTGCGCGACCGCTACGGTCGCAGGTTCGAATCCTGCCTCGGGCATGGATGTGTGTGATGTCCTTAGGTTAGTTAGGTTTAAGTAGTTCTAAGTCCTAGGGGACTGATGACCTCAGATGTTGAGTCCCATAGTGATCGGAGCCATTTGAACCATTTTTTTAGGATCATATTCTGGGATAGCTCGTCAAACCGAACAAGTTCAAAAAATGGTTCAAATGGCTCTGAGCACTATGGGACTTAACATCTGAGGTCATCAGTCCCCTAGAACTTAGAACTACTTAAACCTAACTAACCTAAGAACATCACAGACATTCATGCCCGAGGCAGGATTCGAACCTGCGACCGTAGCGGTCGCGCCGTTCCAGACTGAAACGACTAGAACCGCTCGGCCACACCGGCCGGCCAAACCGATCACGTGTGTAATGAGACCCATTTGTGGTGTAAATTCAAGAACATCACGCAAAAACCTGTTCAAGGAACTGCGTATTCTAATCACGACTTCTCAGTATCTTTATTCTTTAATGATTTGTTGCAAATGATATGTCTTTATTTCGAACCAATAGTTCAATACATAGTATCAGTACTAGGAATAAGAAGAATCTATATAAAGATCTAAAACCACTGACCTTCGTCCAAAAAGGGGTCCAACATTCAGGAACATACATTTTCAATAAATTTCCAGCAATCATTAAAAACTTGGTTTCAAATAAAGCACAGTTTAAACAGAGCTTGAAAGACTTTTTGATAGGCAACTCCTTTTATCTATTGATGAATATCTTTAGAGGGACTGTTAAACCAATTTAAGTAGAAACACCTGCTAGATTTCAGTTTTGACAGCACTTGGTCACAACAGTCAAGATTAGGTATTTTGTGTATGACAACCTTATTAAAAGTGCATAACTGTGTTTCATTCTGACAGTGTATTACTTCTGTAAATATTAGCAGTTCCAGTTTAGTTTAATGTATTTACATATTTCGACAATCTCCTGACAAATTATCAGGAAATTGAGTATTATATTCAAATGTTCTATGTTTCTTATGTTTACTTTCTGACATGTTCCACATCCACGAGACTCATCTCATTTTTGGGTCTATGCAACGAAAACTAAATCTAATCTAATCTAATCTAAAAACACGTAGTTCGTTTTTCAAACCGTGTTAATAAATAAAGAACATGTCTGAAAGAAGAAACTTTCCATTCATAAGAAGCTTTCTTCGCACAATGTTGCATACCGGCAGAATATGGTTGTTAATACTCAGTGAGTCATATTTTTCCCCATTTCAGTCAATATTTGCCCTAAATTTAGAAAGCCAGTTTACCGCTATATGGCCTCAAGTCCATAGAGCACACACTTGTCAGTTACTAAGGCTTTGTCATCTGTCAAGATATTCGTGGTATGAGGAACTGCGAGACACCTGCCGATTTATTTGAAGCTGCCTTTAAAACACAGGCCAACTTTTCCCTTGCTGTTTTGTGACTGGCATATATTCCCCAATTTTAATTTCCCTCGATTTCCTTTAAGTTTGCTTTGTTCATTTTGCTACTTCCACCATTATCATAAAAGAGTTACGGTACAGCTACCTACGTAAACTTATACCTGGCCAGTCACGTTGGACTGATAGCGTAACCTGTTGTCAGATGCACCAGGCTGAAGGGATCCCGTGAAGCTTGTCAGGCTTGCGGAAACCCAATATGTCCTGCTTTAACCACTGTGCTTCAGTACACAAGTACTCTCTGTGTCTCTATTGTGGCATGCCGAGCTGATTTAACGATTTAACGTTTACGGCGGAGGTAGGGGCAGGCAGGCTGGAAGGAGAATGTGTGCACCTCTGGCTGCTAGTGACAGTGACGAGTCACCAGCGCCGTCCGTAGCCAGTGTGGGAGGTTGCTGTATAGTACATACAGGATGTCGAGTACCACAGAATGTTGAGCACCGGTACACAATGCGAAACGGTCAAACAGAAAGGGTCCGCACCCATAGATACAATTGGGTAGTCGTTGGCTGCCGGACCGCTGATAAGAAGGATGTGTTGTTTGATGGAAGCAACAAGTATGTCACATCCTGCGTAGTGTCAGTAAAGCAGTCTGCCCTGTGCGATTACTGGAGTGTGAGAACTTGGAGTTACGAGGGTTATTCGGAAAGTAAAGAACGATCGGTCGCGAAATGGAAAATACAGTGAAAATCTGATGAAGATGCGTTGGGCACTGTGTCTAGTACGCCCGTCGATCGCATCATGTCGCTCTTTTCAGTTTTGAGCTCACAGTGAGAACGCAAAGATGGCTAGACATTTGCGCCTCCCGCCAAGTATGAGGGCCTGGCGAAAGATTTCGCCTGAAGCTATGCAATCCACATAATATGACTGCCATGCGGTTCGATCTACACGACAATTCTCGGCCGCACTCTGCAGCGGTAATGAAGATGCTCCTGCAGCGTTTTCGATAGGAAGTTTTTGATCACCCACAATACAGCCCGTAATTGGCTACCCCTGAGGTTCGTCTCTGCTCAAATGAACCGGTGGCTAGGAAGATAATATTTTGTCATAGACAACGAGCTGCAGTCCAGCTGGCGGCTGCCTTCTATAACGAGGGAACTTAAAAGATGGTACAACGCTACGACAGATGTCTAAGTCTGAGCGGCGACTGTATAGAGAAGTAGCTGGAATGTGTAGCTAACTGTTGCAAATAAAACAGTTTTGATTTTCACTGTGGTTTCCATTTCGCAACCTATAGTTCCTTACTTTCCGAATAGCCCTAGTATAAATGAGATTCTCGCGCACGTACGTGTTGTGTGTGTGTTTGTGTGTGTGTGTGTGTGTGTGTGTGTGTGTGTGTGTGTGTACCTGTAGCTCTCTTTAGGCTCTGGCACATGTTGTAAGACTGCCTGTGGCACGGGCCGTCTTTATTTACGAAGAAATCTTACAGTTAAATTAGAAAACATCTCTATCACCAGATAAGCAGCCACGCCACGCCTTGGAGTCAACTGGACGAAAAGCATAACTTCACACAACACATTCAGACAATCGTAAACAAAGCGAACAACATTATGTACAAAATTGCCTTTGCCTCTACAGCAAACTATAAGCTATCGCTGCAAGCAGTAAGAACCTATCATGATGCCATTTTCTTGTACATCAGAGGCTACGTAGCTACTGTTTGGGCGCACAGACTTCGGTGCGAACGGAACAGTCAAATCCTGCGACGTGCACAAAGGGATGTGCTCCTCAGATTCACAGGGGCATTTGGCACTACACCAACCGATACTTTACTGGTGATCCTCGGAAACAACCCTGTGTCTACGATGAGACATGAAACGTATTTTCAGTTGCGAATATGGACAACCATCAGCTGTATAATGGAATGACGACAATGAAAATTTGTGGCGGACCGGGACTCTTATCGCGATCGGTCGACTTATCATTAGGCTATCGGATCACGTCTCATGACCGGATCCAAACTTCCATACTTGTCAACCATCTGCCTACTACCTCCACTCGTGCATCCCTTATCCATATTCAAATACGGGGGAGGCATTTTGATCGAAAATCTCTTGCCGGTGTCGGCAGACAAATACGTTATTGCGATGCCTATGTCGTTCAAAAGTACGATGCACTGTTCCTGTGAACACGTATGCATGCCCGAAAGAACATTGCATCGTACTTCTGAACAACACAGGCACTGCAATATCGTATTACTAGTTACGCAAGGGAGACTTCACAAAGGCCAAGAAATCTTAGACCAAAGGGTAACAACCAAGGCCCATCTCCTGAGCTGGGAAGTGGGCACATGGCAGAATGGCTGGGACAACAGTGCAATAGGTCGAAGAGTTTACTAAAAATTCCCATGTATTCCAGGACGTCTTGCGCTTGGCCGTATGAACCCCAGTCAGGGCATGGTACGTTAGCTGCATAGATTTAACAGGAAAGAAAATGACTTCTGTCATTGTGGTCATATGAGGAACACCCCACCACATTATTTTTAACTGTGACGCCTATAATGGAATACAGACTAACCAATCACTATTCGAACTTTCAAGAAACAACGAATGGTGGCCTCTACAGTGAGGTGAAAAAAGTCGTGAGGTACCTACTAATGTCGTATCGGATCTCCTTTTGCACACGATTAGTGCAGCATGTCGACGTGGCATGTATTCAACAAGTCGTTGGAAGTCCCCTGCAGAAATACTGAACCTGCTGCCTCTATAGCCAATCACACTTGCGATGGTGTTACCGGTACAGGATTTTATGCAAAAACTGACCTCTCGATTATGTCCCATAAATATTCGATGAGATTCATGTCGGTAGATCTGGTGGCGAAATCATTCGCTCAAACTGTCCAGTGTGTTCTTTAAACCAATCGCGAACATTTGTGGCCTGGTGACATGTCGCATTGTCATCCATAAAAATTCCATTGTTCTTTGGGAACATAAAGTTCATGACCGGCTGCAAATTGTCTCCAAATAGCCGAACATAATCAGGATCCAGTCAATTTCATGAAAACGCAGCCTACACCATGATGGAAGCCCAGCAGCTTGCACAGTGCCTTATTGACAACATGGGTCCATCGCTTCGTGGGGTCCGCGTCACACTCGAACCTTACAATCATCTCTTACTAACTGAAATTGGGATTCATCTGACCAGATTACTGTTTTCCAGTCGTCTAGAGTCCAGCGAATATGGTCACGAGCCCAGGCGATGTGGTGCTGTAAGGCACTCGCGTCGGTCGTCTGCTGAAATAGCGGATTAACGCCAGATTTAGCCATTCTACCCTAATTAATGCGTGGAATGTCAGATCCCTTAATCGGGCAGGTAGGTTAGAAAATTTAAAAAGAGAAATGGATATGTTAAAGTTAGATATAGTGGGAATTAGTGAAGTTCGGTGGCAGGAGGAACAAGACTTTTGGTCAGGTGATTACAGGGTTATAAATACAAAATCAAATAGGGGTAATGCAGGAGTAGGTTTAATAATGAATAAAAAAATAGGAGTGCGGGTTAGCTACTACAAACAGCATAGTGAACGCATTATTGTGGCCAAGATAGACACAAAGCCATGCCTACTACAGTAGTACAAGTTTATATGCCAACTAGCTCTGCAGATGATGAAGAAATTGATGAAATGTATGACGAGATAAAAGAAATTATTCAGGTAGTGAAGGGAGACGAAAATTTAATAGTCATGGGTGACTGGAATTCGTCAGTAGGAAAAGGGAGAGAAGGAAACATAGTAGGTGAATATGGATTGGGGGGAAGAAATGAAAGAGGAAGCCGCCTTGTAGAATTTTGCGCAGAGCATAACATAATCATAGCTAACACTTGGTTCAAGAATCATAAAAGAAGGTTGTATACCTGGAAGAATCCTGGAGATACTAATAGGTAATATAATGGTAAGACAGAGATTTAGGAACCAGGTTTTAAATTGTAAGACATTTCCAGGGGCAGATGTGGATTCTGACCACAATCTATTGGTTATGAACTGCAGATTGAAACTGAAGAAACTGCAAAAAGGTGGGAATTTAAGGAGATGGGACCTGGATAAACTGAAAGAACCAGAGGTTGTAGAGAGTTTCAGGGAGAGCATAAGGGAACAATTGACAGGAATGGGGGAAAGAAATACAGTAGAAGAAGAATGGATGCTCTGAGGGATGAAGTAGTGAAGGCAGCAAAGCATCAAGTAGGTAAAAAGACGAGGCCTAATAGAAATCCTTGGGTAACAGAAGAAATATTGAATTTAATTGATGAAAGGAGAAAATATAAAAATGCAGTAAATGAAGCAGGCAAAAGGGAATACAAACGTCTCAAAAATGAGATCGACAGGAAGTGCAAAATGGCTAAGCAGGGATGGCTAGAGGACAAAGTAAGGATGTAGAGGCTTGTCTCACTAGGGGTAAGATAGATACTGCCTACAAGAAAATTAAAGAGACCTTTGGAGAGAAGAGAACCACTTGTATGAATATCAAGAGCTCAGATGGCAACCCAGTTCTAAGCAAAGAAGGGAAGGCAGAAAGGTGGAAGGAGTATATAGAGGGCTTATACAAGGGCGATGTACTTGAGGACAATATTATGGAAATGGAAGATGATGTAGATGAAGATGAAATGGGAGATAAGATACTGCCTGAAGAGTTTGACAGAGCACTGAAAGACCTGAGTCGAAACAAGGCCCCGGGAGTAGACAACATTCCATTAGAACTACTGATGGCCTTGGGAGAGCCAGTCATGACAAAACTCTACCATCTGGTGAGCAAGAGGTATGAGACAGGCGAAATACCCACAGACCTCAAGAAGAATATAATAATTCCAATACCAAAGAAAGCAGGTGTTGACAGATGTGAAAATTACCGAACTGTCTGTTTAATAAGTCACAGCTGCAAAATACTAACGCGAATTCTTTACAGACGAATGGAAAAACTGGTAGAAGCGGACCTCGGGGAAGATCAGTTTGGATTCCGTAGAAATGTTGGAACACGTGAGGCAATACTAACCTTACGACTTATCTTAGAAGAAAGATTAAGAAAAGGCAAACGTACGTTTCTAGCATTTGTAGACTTAGAGAAAGCTTTTGAAAACGTTAACTGGAATACTCTCTTTCAAATTCTGAAGGTGGCAGGGGTAAAATACAGGGAGCGAAAGGCTATTTACAATTTGTACAGAAACCAGATGGCAGTTATAAGAGTCGAGGGGTATGAAAGGGAAGCAGTGGTTGGGAAAGGAGTGAGACAGGGTTGTAGCCTCTCCCCGATGTTATTCAATCTGTATATTGAGCAAGCAGTAAAGGAAACAAAAGAAAAATTCGGAGTAGGTATTAAAATTCATGGAGAAGAAGTAAAAACTTTGAGGTTCGCCGATGACATTGTAATTCTGTCAGAGACAGCAAAGGACTTGGAAGAGCAGTTGAACGGAATGGACAGTGTCTTGAAAGGAGGATATAAGATGAACATCAACAAAAGTAAAACGAGGATAATGGAATGTAGTCGAATTAAGTCGGGTGATGCTGAGGGGATTAGATTAGGAAATGAGACACTTAAAGTAGTAAAAGGAGTTTTGCTATTTAGGGAGTAAAATAACTGATGATGGTCGAAGTAGAGAGGATATAAAATGTAGACTGGCAATGGCAAGGAAAGCGTTTCTGAAGAAGAGAAATTTGTTAACATCGAGTATAGATTTAAGTGTCAGGAAGTCGTTTCTGAAAGTATTTGTATGGAGTGTAGCCATGTATGGAAGTGAAACATGGACGATAACCAGTTTGGACAAGAAGAGAATAGAAGCTTTCGAAATGTGGTGCTACAGAAGAATGCTGAAGATAAGGTGGGTAGATCATATAACTAATGAGGAGGTATTGAATAGGATTGGGGAGAAGAGAAGTTTGTGGCACAACTTGACTAGAAGAAGGGATCGGTTGGTAGGACATGTTTTGAGGCATCAAGGGATCACAAATTTAGCATTGGAGGGCAGCGTGGAGGGTAAAAATCGTAGAGGGAGACCAAGAGATCAATACACTAAGCAGATTCAGAAGGATGTAGGTTGCAGTAGGTACTGGGAGATGAAGAAGCTTGCACAGGATAGAGTAGCATGGAGAGCTGCATCAAACCAGTCTCAGGACTGAAGACCATAACAACAACAACCCTAATTAATATGTTCGTCGTAAGTGCTACACTGTTTTCTGTTGTCAATTCAAGCATTGTTACTTTTCTTTTAGCACTGCCAACTCTACACAAAAGCTACTGCTCTCGGGCGTTAAGTGAAGGCCATCGGCCACTGCGATGTCTGTGAAGAGGCAACGTCTGGAATTTGCTATTCTCGGCACACTCTTGACACTGTGGATCTCTGAATGCTGAAATCCCTAAAAATTTCTGAAATGGACGACCCCATGCGTCTAGTTCTAACTACCATTCCGCATTCAAAATCTGTTAATTCCCGTTGTGCTACCATATAATCACGTTGAAACCTTTTCACTTGATTAACCTGTGTACGCGATACTGCTGCCATCTGAATATGACCATATCGCTATTCCCTATTGTTACGCCATCGCCAAGGTAGCCCCTGTGGGCCGTCAACACATCTAACACCACACAGGACCGAGGTTGTCTATGCCCAAGGCGTAAGCAATGGTAAACATCGGGTGTTTTGGAAACAGACATTCCATGTACTACTTCCTGCACAGGGAGTTCGAAATGGCCTGCAGGAAGTATTACTACACCAACATCTGATTGGCTGAACAATACTATTTAAAGGCTAGAACCAGCACCGTACGTCAGTTCACGCCGAATACCGACCCCAAGGACGTCTCCGCGGAAGACTACGTCTTCGCCATCGGAATAGGACTTGGAATTAACTGTATGTGTGTTACCACGGACTCTTTTGGGAAACTTAGAAGTTATCTTTTGTTGCCTCTAGTAGGAAATTCTTACTGGCTTTGTGATTGTGACTTCTAGTGGTTATTCAGTCATTTCCATGTAGACTCATGTAAATAAAAGTTGTGTTGTAAAAACTTTGATATTGTCAGTTACAACACCTGATTTTTGTCACGACACTGTAACAGAGAATGTTGCTAACACCAATTCGTGGCTTAAAAAAGACAGATTTACCAGGTTTTGGCAATTTCAGGAGCCCTCGCACCCTGCACGGCATCTACATAGGAGCGTCAGTGTGAATAAATAAATGCTAAAGAGTGCATCTAGTGTTGGGGAAGATAACAATGCGAGGGCCGTGTCACAGAATGTTCGTGTGCAGCCAAGAACACAGTGACACACGAGGCGAACCCACAGCACCCCATCAGTCCCACGTCGGAGCAGCTTCAGATCCACATCGCCGACAGAGACGAGAAGATGCACATCTAAGAGAGGTGCAGAACAGAAAGTTTAACAGTCCCCATGTTCTTCCGAGACTGTTTTCAAAGACACACAGAAAAAATAAAAAAATACACAAAATAAAGTAATATTAATAATTGTAAAAACTAAACTACGGCAGACATAAAATGGTAACCTGCTTGATCGCCATTCCACAGCATATTCAAATTTATGTACAGATGCACCAGTATTGGTAATGAACATTACATGCTCACGGATATGTAAGTATATATTTCCTTTTTTCTTAACTATTATTTACTGATTACTATTATCAATATTATCATTGTATTTGCTATTTTTATTATCGTATCATTATTATTACTACTAATATTATTATTCCAACTTTTACGCTGAGACATAACTTTGTAATCAATCAAAACATATAACAACTTCAAAAAAAAAATGTTAAAACACGACCTATTATACATACAAAGAGAGTAGGTCTGAAGGAAGCAATAAATAAATAACTTATTAATAACAGTGGACACATGCAATCGCTCCGTGTGAGTTGACTATAATAATTCACACTGGTGTTAAATGTTTATGGGATTGATTATAAACAGGAACTTTAAGTAGGCTTGTAGCTTTATGTGATAGTGAGTAGAGAATTAAATTAACTTTGTCTTGCTTTTGCCTACATATCCGGCAAGAAAAGCAACACAAGTAACGAAACGACTATTTTTACGAGGGGCGTTCAAAAAGTGATGGTACACAATTTTTTCTCAACTAACTTCGGTTTGAAAAAATGAGGAATTTGCTGTGGAATATCGCAGCAGTAGCGTCTGTATCGGAGTGCGTTTCAAGCAGAGAGCTGCCATTGAGTTCCTTTTGGCGGAAAACCAGAGCATTGCAGATATTCACAGCCACTTGCAGAATTTCTACGAAGTCCTGGCAGTGAACAAAAGCACGGCGAGTCGTTGGGCGAGGGGCCTGTCATCATCGCAACAACGTCGTGCAAACCTGTTCCATCTCATCTCCCGCGTGCCGGTCGGCCACACACATCTGTAACTCCTGCTATGTTCGAACGTGCGGACACTCTTATTCAAGGTTAGCTGCGGATCACAACCAAGTGCCTCGCTGCACAACTGGATTTCTCTGTTGGTAGTGTTGACACACTCGTCCACTCGTAACCTCACAGAAGACCATAAAGAGCAACGAAGGATCTTCTATGCGGAATGGCTTGCGCATTACGAGGCTAATCGTGTCACTTTTTTTTCACAGACGATGAAACGTGGGTTCATCTTTTCGAACCGGAAGCAAAACGGCAATCCATGGAGTGGCGGTGCACCACCTCTCCTCTGAATAAAAAAGTTAAAAGCCGCACCCTTCGCCGGTAAAGTCATGGCGATGGTCTTCGGTGACACTGAAGAGGTTGTTCTGTTTGATGTTCTCCTTCAGTGTCCAACGATCAACTCTGAAGTATGTTGTGCTAGCATCAGGAAACTGAAGATACGATTTCCGCGTGTTCGTCGCCACAAAAATGCAAAAGATCTTCTCCTACACGACAATGCAAGGCCTCACAGAAGTCTGTGCAGCAGAGAGCAGCTCACAAAACTTTAAAGGTCTGTTCTTGCTCATACACCCTACAGCCCGCATCTCGCACCTTCCGTCTTCCATCTGCTTCACCCACTGAAGGATGCACTTAACGAGAAGCAGTGCGTGAGTGATAGGGAGGTTATTGGTAAAGCATGCAAAAGATCTCCTTCTACACGACAACGCAAGGCCTCGTCTGTGCGGCAGAGAGCAGCTCACAAAACTTTAAAGGTCTGTTCTTCCTCATACACCCTATAGCCCGCATCTCGCACCTTCCGTCTTCCATCTGCTTCACCCACTGAAGGATGCACTTAACGAGAAGCAGTGCGTGAGTGATAGGGAGGTTATTGGTAAAGCAAGACGTTTTTCTGACGTCGACCTGTAAGGTGTCAGGCAAATCCAACACCTTCCATGAAAACCCTGACATGATAAGCAAATCCAGTAGTATGTCACATAGCTCCGAATAAATCGTGACACTAAATTAACCAAAGTAATACGAGTAACGAGTGAGCAAATGGAATACCACAGACTAACACAAGAATGCCTAAATGCATGTCATACCTTCCCACCGTGAGACAGACGCAGTTCCGAGGGGAGGGACGAGAACAGAAGCCGAGAACAGAACCGTGTTAAGCTGAAGGTCCTGCGATAAGGGACGGACACCCACGTCGCCAGCTAACTGCTAGGACCACCCCCCAGCCCACGTTAAAAGCTACAGCCCCCCAGAAGCACAGTATAGATCTTACGATAACACAAAGAGGGCCACCCCAACCGCAAGTTTTAGCGTGAGACTTTTTCGCGTCTCTGTTACGTCAGGACCACTCCCCAGCCCATGTTAAAAGATAGAGCCCTCCAGAAGAACAGTATAGATCTTACGATAACACTAAAAGGACCACACCAGCTGCAAGTTTTAGCGTGAGACTTTTTCGCGTCTCTGTTACATTGCAAACATTAAAAACATTGCCCCACCACGAAAAGTATAACGTTTCTCATTGGATAGACAGAATTTTTGTAGGCGGAGCTTAAGGTTAACATTGAGACCCTGCTTGGTCAGATGAAAACACAGCCAGATAGTTTTTTTAAACCAACTTCGGTAAATTGTAGTAAGAAGAAGTTAGGAGAGAGTTGCTTCCGAGACGGCGAGGTGAGCGGAGCTGTGCTGCCCGCCGCCCCCTGACGAACACCGACAAGGTAATGAACGCACGCGATGCCGCATAACAGCGCATAAAGCTTCACTCAGAACTGCAGAAGTCTCATCTGTTACACTAGTGTCATCTGTTATACTGGTGTCGATCGTCAATTAAAGCTCAAGGTGTTCACATTTGCCACTTGAAGTAAAAATCTGAAACGCGATGATTTTTCTGTTATATAGTTATTGAGAAGCCACATCAGCCACTGGAATTTACGACAAGTTAGATAAGTAATTAAAGATAATTGAGGGTCACTGTAGACCAATTTTGATAGTTTTCTCTTTTGTGAAACTTAATTTAAACCTAGATTATAGATGTGATGTGGCATAGGTCATCCTTCGATCCATTGTAGAACTTGGAAACCCATTCAGGGAATATTCATTCACATTTTTGTTGAACGTAGTTGGTTTTTACCATCCTGTATTAAAACATTTCCATTTATCAATAGTGCAATTTATAAACAATGTTTTGTGAGTAGAATAAAATTTCCAATGGTAAACTTAACTGCTTTTTCGACGTTATTTTACCAGCTAACTAAAAATAGGAAAGCCTTGAACCCCTTCCACTAAATTTAGTTAGTATTAAGATTCTTTTACAGGGAGTGCAGTGGAGCTGACGCTGAAATCATTAAGTATTTGGTTATATCATCGCTAGTCTCACTGAACTCTTCTGAACTCTACATGTCATGTGTGGTCTGGCGTCTCCTTACCAGCAACAGGTCCCAGGTTCAAACTAGTCAATTCCCTAAAAAACACTCTCAGAGCGTCGTTGCGCGAAAGTGGTAGGGAGACACGATATAGAACAAACTGACACCACGCAGAATGTTAGAGACCGTTAAAGTGATACCGTGCGGCCCTTCAAGTAAGGCAGCGTAAGGCCGTGGCATTATGCTGAAAAATAGGATTTGGAGCCAAAAGAGTGGGGAATAATACGGTGTATTGGAATCCTGTATAGAGCCAACCTGCTTTCAGAAAAAAATGGTCCATTACTTATTGAACGCATCTAGCAGTTTATGTCAGTGAAAAATATGTGTAATGTGCTCCAAGGTGCACGGAAAACGTCACATCTGTATCTCGCAATTTGCCCAGTTTAGGGCAGTTGTGTCAGTTTTGTTGTAGGCTATTTCATGATTCGCCACAGAAAGAAGAGTATCGCTTGAACGTTGCTACCGGAAAGTAAGAGCTGATGGTAGTGATCGAGTATGGTGCACACCCGAAGCCATGGACCCGAGCTGTCAACAAGGCAGTGTACAAGCTGGTGGTGGCTCCATAATGGTGTCGGCTGCGTTTGCGCGAAATACACTGGGAACTCTACTCCAACTTAGCCGATCATTAACTGAAAATGGTCATGTTCGGCTAATTGGTGGCCATCTGCAGCCGTTCATGGATTTCATGTTCTCAGACAACGATACGCCGTGTCACCAGGCCACAATCGTTTCTGATTGGTTTGAAGAACATTATGGACTATTCGAGCGAATGATTTGGCCACCCAGATTGCCCGACATGAATCTTATTGAACATTCATGGGATATAATGAGAGGTCAGCTCTGCACAAAATTCTGATTGGCAACACTTTCGCTATTATAGATGGCCATAGAGGCATCATGGCTTAATTTTCCTGCAGGAGACTTCCAACGACTTATTGAATTCATGCCACATCGAGCTGCTGAACTACCCCGGACAAAGGGAGGTCCAACACAATATTATGAGGTATCCCATGACTTTTGTCACCTCAGTGTAATCACGGTGATAAGTAAATACTGATAGTGGTGAGTGCAGACTTTGTGAGAGTTAGCTGTTTTTATACTTTTTAAATCAATTGCGTAACACATGTCTTGCTCAAGTTTTTCGAAGAAATCCTCTCAAATGAGTTTATTTAATTACTATGTCTTCAACCTTACGCTAATGCGATGTGCCAAATACTAACATAAACAAATTGTTATTAATATTGTTATTGTTATATTAAACCATTTAATATATTTTATTGCTATTATAATTAATATCATAGACATATGTTGTACGCTAAAAGTGAATGTGACGGGAAGTTGTATTTGACGACTAGTAGAGAGTAACAGACCCACGTTCCCCTTGCCAAGGGCCAAAAGAGTGGGGAATAATACGGTGTATTGGAATCCTGTATAGAGCCAACCTGCTTTCAGAAAAAAATGGTCCATTACTTATTGAACGCATCTAGCAGTTTATGTCAGTGAAAAATATGTGTAATGTGCTCCAAGGTGCACGGAAAACGTCACATCTGTATCTCGCAATTTGCCCAGTTTAGGGCAGTTGTGTCAGTTTTGTTGTAGGCTATTTCATGATTCGCCACAGAAAGAAGAGTATCGCTTGAACGTTGCTACCGGAAAGTGTGCAGGGGTCATTCAAGAAAAGCGGCACATTCGAGTTGTCATACTTTTCATGTATAAAGTAAGCTGTATGTAAGTTTTAATAACATTACAATGACCGTGTTCATACAGTGTCTCTATCTTACATTACAATGTCCTTCAGACAAGAGTGCGTTACAGCTGTTATAAATATTACGAAATATCGCGCGTCGCAGTGTACAAGAAGAAATGGAAATTTCTGCTCTGGCGTACGACTACACACAGTTCACAAATGGATTCGATTTCTTTAGGAAGGGTGGTCAAATCCCGTTCCAGGCATCTAGATTTAGGTTTTCCTTGATTTCTCAAAATCTCTTAATACGAATTCCGTGATGTACCCTTGAAGGGTACACCACATTTCTTTCCTCTTTCTTCCTCCTATTGTCCGCAGCTCGTGGTCGTGCGGTAGCGTTCTCGCTTCCCACGCCCGGGTTCCCGGGTTCGATTCCCGGCGGGGTCAGGGATTTTCTCTGCCTCGTGATGACTGGGTGTTGTGTGATGTCCTTAGGTTAGTTAGGTTTAAGTAGTTCTGAGTTCTAGGGGACTGATGACCATAGATATTAAGTCCCATAGTGCTCAGAGCCATTTCTTCCTCCTATTCCTCGGGCTTCTGCCGCGTCTATAATGAACTCGTGGTCGACGAGACATTAAATCGTAAACTGCCTTTTTGCTTTTCGTAGAGTTGTAAAATGTAGCAGTCATAAAGATGAAACGTGGCTTAAATACAGCATTTTTTTGTATACTTACTGCTCTGTAACTTCTAAGTATTTGTTAAAAAACATCTTGATGTACAGCATGAGCTACATGTATTGCTTTCACTTTTATTTCAGTCTATTTTGAAGCCGCAGCGCTCGATCTTCAGATGTGTATTAAAAGTTTCATGTATTGCTTTCACTTTTATTCCAGTCTATTTTGAAGCCGCAGCGCTCCATCTTCAGATGTGTATTAAAAGTTTATGCTGATGAGATGCCTCTTGTTCACAAGATGTACTTGCGGATATACTGAATATCAAATAGCGCGCCATGTGTCCTTAGGGCAGAACCTTCTGGTTTCGAAATCAATCGCAATTAAAACGCGAAGCTATAAATACTGTTACTTGGATACAGAAAAAAAACTGGAATACGCAGTATTTATTTTCGCCGTTTAAAGTTTACCAGCCGAGGTCCCCCATCTCCCATCACTATATAAGCTACGACATCAAATTTATTGTGATGGTTGCTTTGAATTTACCATTCTCATATACAACAATGCCAGCAACTGAGCTGTAACACGGTGGATTAACAGTAAATTCACAACTCGAGCAATGAAATATCACTGTACTAAAAGTAATATTTTCACTTTGTTTGCCCAAACAATCGCACTGTTTGTACGAAAAGACATTTTCACAAGGCGACAGTAGGGATACAAAAGCCATTTAAATTCAATAGGTTTCGGTTTGGCATACATTACTGCTCATCACGATCTTAAAGAAGTGTACAAGAATGATGGTGAAGATACATTATGTAATTCTTTCGGTGATTCTGTGTACACACTTGGGTTGCTATGCTGTCAAATTCCACGGCACATTGTAGTGTGCCGTAACATTGTGACGTGCGTGAAGGCGTTTCAAAATCACTTGGAAAATTTCTTGCATTGCGAAATTGATTAGAGAATAAATTTGGACTACTCTGGAGAAAACATGGTGATCCTAAACGTAATAATTTGTGGATACCATTAACTGGTGTTGTTGGAGATATTCTGGATGGAACGCCATCTGTAAAATTGTCTGGCGTCCAGATAAACAATTAATTGCTGTCAAACTTTCACGTTTCAGCTCAAGAAGCTTAGTCTAAACTGCTTAGTACTTGGAATACCCTTCGTAAAGATGGTAGCATGTCACACAGCGTTACTGACTGTTAATTTATTCGTCACAAATGAGCTGTCACAGCATTCAGTACTGGCAGTAATCGACGAGTCAAGTACACATATCTTCTGGAGTGTTGGGATTTATAAAGCGCGGAAACTGACGAACATTCAAATCCCTCGATTCACCTTTGACTAAATAATATATTAACAGTGCCCCATTCCATCAGGCTGACAAAGTGAAAACACACAACATATTACTAGAAACCAGAAAGCCCACTGCAAAGCTTTCAGACCTCTCAATGCTATTTCTGCAGATGAGACGGTTGAGTACCATCCAGCACTTGTAATTATACTATATCCATTACGATGTCACGTTATTTGGAAGACGGATATTCGTCGGACATTGTCGATTCGACCGTGCGAGTGTTTCGGTCTGAGCCCGTTCGATTTCTGTAGTCTATAGTGGCCAGCAGTCAGTAGGTACGTGCCGAGAGTCGAGTGCGGAAGCCTGTTGTGAGCGAAGATAGAGAGAATCTTGACTGAAACAAAGCTATATTGAATGTTGCGAACTAAAGAAATGTCGATGGTAGGTAAGAAGCGGTGGTGAGACAAAAAGAAGTGTATTAATTAAAGAAATCAGGGAAAGGTGAAGTAACAAGAAGTTAGATAGCAAGTTACGTCTGGTTCAAGTGGTTCAAGCGTTTATGATTAACAATCGTGCTCCGATGATGAGAAACAGTAATTGTCCTATACGGTACTTGATTTAAGATTAAGTCATTTTCATGGGGTCTGCTTCAGAGTGAAACTATCCAGAGGAAAAATAGTTTTGTAAGGCAGTGTCGAGTGTAAACTTATACTCAATTATTGTTAGGTTGAAGTTTTTGTTTAATGAGCAGTGACTGTGATTGCTAATGTAACCCAGGATATTATATTATCTATTAAACTACGATGAACCATGCTGCAACGTACATCTATAGTTCAAAGCAGAGGTCTTCCCTTGATCACTTCTTCACCCCGACGAAATAAGTTGCAATGGCCTTTGATTAAATTTGTGACTGCTAAATAACCATTCCAAATAAAGCGAGAAAGAAAGAAGTGATCCATACTATCCGTTGTAATGAAAGTATTCCCGACGGGACGAGCAAGTCCCTCAACTAATTTACGAAACTTCTGAAGTTCTCTATTTCATCTGAGAGGTCACGTGAGCGGCAGAGATGAAGGTGGCCGTTAAATTGACCCTCAGGCTGCAGTGGAACGATAAATAGTTCAGAATATGTGTGCAGTGTCTGAATTAGTGATACAGAATAGATTTAAATTATGTTTGCAAGAAACCCATGTTTGATACTCTAGCGCTAGTGTTTTGAAGAGTAAAATAATAGCACAAGAGAAAAACAGCTGAAAGAGGAATCATGTTGTTGAGCTGTCTAGTCAGAAGATAAGTTTGATGCAATTTACTACGCTAATCTATCCTGTACAAGTCTCGTCATCCCTGCGTAACTATTGGGACCTACAGCCACGTCAATCCGGTTACTGTGGTCAACCCTTTTTCTCCCTCTATTCCACCATTATCAACTTAAATCTACCTTCATACCTCAAATGCCTGTTTTCGATGTCCCCCTTCTGTTAGGCAAGTTGAGCCGTAAATTAGTTTTCTTCCCGATTTGATTATGTACGTAATCATTAGTTACACAATTACCTTCTAATCTTCAACATCCTCTTGTAACACTGCATTTCGTAAGCTAACATTCTCTGCTTGTCTGCATTGTTTATCGGCCATACTCCACTTCCACATAACGCTATGGTCTAGACAAATACTCTCTAACACCGAAATTTGTATTAAAATTTCTCTTGACCTGGGAAGCTTCCCTTACTATTGCCAGTGCGAATTTATGCAGAGGTGACAAAAGTCATGAGATACCTCCTAATGTCGTGTTGAAACTCCATTTGCCCAGCCTAATGGCGTGGACTCAACAATTTGTTGTCACTTGCAGAAATAATGAGTCATGTTGCTTCCTTAGTCTCCATAGCTGCGAAAGTGTTGTCAGTGCTGGATTTTGTGTATGAACTGACGTCTTGATTATGCCCACAAATGATTAATGGGATTCACATAGAGCGATCTGGGTGGCCAAATCATTCGCTCGAATTATACAGAATGTTCTTCAAACCAAATGCAAACAATTGTAACTGAGTGATGTGATGCATTATCATCCATAAAAATTCCTTCGTTGTCTGGGAACATGAAGTCCACTAATGGCGGCAAATGGCCTCTAATTAGCCGAACATGACCATTTCCACGCAATGGTCGGTCAAGTTGGAATAGACGACGCAATCCATTTCGTGTAAACACTGCCCACACCATTATGGAGCCACCACCAGCTTGCACATTGCCTTGCCGACAACTTGGGACCATGGCTTTGTGAGTTCTGCGCCCCACTCCAACCCTATCACCAGGTCTTACCAACTGAAATCGGGGCTCATCTGACCAAGCCACGGTTTCGCAGTCATCTAGGGTTCAACTGATATCGTCACGAGCCTACGAGGGGCGCTGCAGGCGATATCGTGACGTTAGCAACGGCACTGCCGTCGGTCGTCTCCTGCCACAGCCCATTAACGCCAGATTTCGCCGCTGAAGTGGTAACTTCTGACACCGAATATAACAGCAGCACCAAATGTAGTGGGAAGAGGTAGAAGGAACCATATTAAGACTCGTCCGAGCTTTCCAAGTGATTTATTGTTTCCAAGTGCAGTGCCGCGTTCCCCTGGGTCTGCGTCACCGGGTCCCACAATGCTGATGACACCACTCCCTTGTCTACAAAATGGGTCCGCAGCCCGTGGTCGTGCGGTGGCGTTCTCGCTTCCCACGCCCGGGTTCCCGGGTTCGATTCTCGGCGGGGTCAGGGATTTTCTCTGCCTCGTGATGACTGGGTGTTGTGTGATGTCCTTAGGTTAGTTAGGTTTAAGTAGTTCTAAGTTCTAGGGGACTGATGACCATAGATGTTAAGTCCCATAGTGCTCAGAGCCATTTGAACCAAATGGCTTGGCGTGGAATAGCTGCCTCAGCGACCCATGCAAGCACTGCTGCGTGTCGGTCTTGTACAGCCGCGATGTCAGGATGCGTCGGTAGCTGACTTAGCGGCCTTCGCCTCTGCCGCCTCAGCACCGCCCACTGCAAGGTGACCCGCAGCGCGCTCCCTCGCCAGTGTGGCTAATAACGTGGCGACAATGAGCGCCCACGATCCAGCAGCTGAATCTGCGGCCCTCGCCCTGGATGTCTCCAGTGTGTGTTGGGAGCCAAGACGACTGCCCGTGGTAGCAAGCCGTGAAGTGACCCGTCACTGGCTGGCTATGGACCTCACGTCGGCCTCAGATTGTCGAACCAGCGACCTGCCGTGGACTGGAATGCTGGGCCCCATCTGCTGCTGTGTGTAGCCGGTGGTGTGACCCACCCCGTCATCCAGGAGAGCTGCCACACTTGGATGCCCCTTGTTGGCCTCAGAGGGTCGAACAAGCGACCTGCCTGGGACTGGAACACTGTCGCCCCATCTGCTGCTATGTGTAGCCGGTTGTACGACATGCCCTGCTGTCCAGGAGAGCTGTCACACTTCAATCCCGTATTTTACTCAGAGGGTCGAACAAGCGTTGTGCCGTGGACTGGAACGCTGGCGCCGGCCGAAGTGGCCGTGCGGTTAAAGGCGCTGCAGTCTGGAACCGCAAGACCGCTACGGTCGCAGGTTCGAATCCTGCCTCGGGCATGGATGTTTGTGATGTCCTTAGGTTAGTTAGGTTTAACTAGTTCTAAGTTCTAGGGGACTAATGACCTCAGCAGTTGAGTCCCATAGTGCTCAGAGCCATTTGAACCATTTTTGAACGCTGGCGCCCCATTTGCTGCTGCGTGGAGCCAGTGGTGTGACACGCTCTGCTTTCCAGGAGAGCTGCCACACTTGAATGCCTTGTTAGAAAACCGGCATCTCTGTTTTGCTAATGCACTGCTGCGAGTCACATACTCACAACACCTAGGTTGCACCAGTAGGGCCCCTTCTGCCTGTAACTTACACTATGCAAACCACTGCATCTACTCTTTTCAGTTGTTCGATGGCCCTAGGGCCTCCATTCTACTTCGCAACCGCTGGTCAGCCTAACTTACTGTCAACAGGCCCTTGCCTGGCTGTAGCTTGTGCACTCAGAAATGTTGCACTGAATCTAACTTTCCTATCTTATACTGTGGTGCCACTAAACCGCACTGTGCTAATGGATACATACGTCGTATGTCCCACTTTCATTTCTGGGTTATTTCAGACAGTGTTGCTTGTCTGTTAGCACTGACAACTCTACGCAAACGCCAGACGTTGGCCACTGCACTGTCCGTGGTGAGAAGTATGCCTAAAATTAGGTATTCTTGGCAGACTGTTCACACTGTGAATCTCTGAATATTGAATTCCGTAACAGAATGGAATGTCCCATTCGTCCAGCTCCAACCACAATTCTGTGTTCAAGGTGTGTTAATTCCCGCCATGCGACTGTAATAACTTCGTAAACTTTTTCACGTGAACCACCTGAATACGAATGACAGCTCCGAAAATTCACTGCCCTTTTACAGCTTGTGTACGTGATATTACTGCCTTCTGTATACGTGCATATCGCTATCCCGCTGCTTTCGTCACATCACTATAGATCGTCTTTATCTCTGTCTCCAGATATTTTGCTGCCCAAAAAAAATTAAAACTCGTCTACTACATTTATAACCTCGCTTCCTAACATATTGTCCCCAACAAGACCCGATTTAAGTCGACGACACTCCACTATTTTGCTTTACTTCCGTT
Source organism: Schistocerca nitens (assembly GCF_023898315.1). Taxonomy (NCBI): domain Eukaryota; kingdom Metazoa; phylum Arthropoda; class Insecta; order Orthoptera; family Acrididae; genus Schistocerca; species Schistocerca nitens. The sequence goes on along the minus strand of NC_064621.1, from coordinate 311,861,395 downwards.
ATTGTTCATCTTACAACCGCTTTTCAAGACAGAGTGTATTATCTTCAGATAATCTTCCAATTCCTTTGATTGTCTAACATAATTACAGTGGCATAGGCGAACCGTAAAGTTCTTTCACTTCTTTTCCGTGAATTATAATTCTGTTTTCATGTTTCTCCTTGGTCTTCTTTATTACTACCTCCATGCGCAGATTGACTAGGCAGCAATCATGTGTCACTTTCTTCTCAGCTGCCGACCCTTAGAACTGCAGTCTAGTTTCTATTGAAATTACACATTATCTTCGCTCCCTGTATATTATCCCTGATATCTTCAGGAATTCAAAGGGTCTTTAAAGTCAATAAAGTCATAGTGTTTCAAATGACAAACATTTCTCACCAATCCGCCACAACAGACGTTGAAGGACGCCCTGTTAAAGCCCACGTTTCATAAAAATCGAAAACGGTGCCTTATTACACATTGCGAACTGAAAATTTCACATGTGTCTCTCTCCTTGACAATGCAGAGCAGGTTCCCAGATACTCTCTTAACTGCTAACTTTAACGTGTGAGCTAGTGGGGCATACTACCGTATCCTGTAGGTCCAGTTGCAGACAATTTCGTAATGTTTCTGTATCTACGTATCCTAAAGAAAGGATATAGTTTCCACTCCGCTGAACATTCAGCTGAGTGATGATCTCCACTCCACTGTTCACTTACACTCTGCATCTACTTCCGAGACAGAGTAGCAGACGAAAGAAGGTCGCAGGCAAAACTAAATCGTTGTATTTACAACTAGTTATATTTGAACGGTGAGACATTATTTAGGAATGGAAGGATCAGTTTCAAGTTATCGTCCACCGTGACAGTGATTCTTTCATCCAAATGCCTTCCGACACTTCAGAAGCCTTGCTGTTCGTTAATTTAACGGCAAATTTCGCTCCAAAAGGTGACGCGTGTGAATCTTCGATCGCATAAGTGCTGTTAGTTTCAGAGCATTATGGGAAACTTTCAGGTCTCGAGAGCTGTAGCCCATCGAACAACCAATGAGGGCGCAAAGAGATAGCTTCCATTGTTCGGAAGTGTATCAATTGTTCTGCGCATGAATTGTAAACCAGAATGCCAAGAACAAGTGTGCTGCAATTGCGTGTTTCCGTGCACCATCTGCAAATGCAGCGTGCGCACTGCCGGAGCATTTTCCACGCTACTGCTACGGCGAGTCCAAATACAATATGACGTAGCTACAATAGTGCTCGGTATTCCAATTACAGCAACAGTCTGGCATACAACTGTTACTTCTGCATGTCGGTGATAGAGTGTGCACTGTCTGAGGCTCACAATACTGCAATTTCTCATCCAACACAATACAAAATACTGCCAAACGTTGAGAATTAAATGTGGATAAAACAGACAGGTACTTTTAATGTAAAAATTACAGCTGTTAACAAAATTTATAAACTATCTATTCGTTAAAAGTACTAGCCTCAGAAATTTGGCTTTTCAGCTTGACTGGCGACAGAGTCGGATCTAACAAGAGGGTAGGGGGGAGAGACGGGGGTGGGGGGAGGGTGGGCTGGTTAGTGAGTAATGTCCCCTCCACACAAATAGAGTTTTAGTAGAAGCGTTTATATTTTTTGATAGATCAATTTCCAAATTTCACAGATAACTATCGCAGAATAAAGTAACATGAAAATCAAAGTGTCTCGATAATAGCAACGAATTGTGGAAATTAAACCTACGTTTAATAGAGGGTGTTTCTGAGATGTCTGATGAAGGGCATACCCGGGAGGATAAGCTTCCGGCTGACGGGTAATATTACAGTCATGTAAAAGTGCACATTCACAGGCTGACAGTATTTGCTCTCAAGTAATTCATACTCTGGAGACCTGTGTTCATACACTGAGGTAACAAAATTCGTGGGATCGCGATATGCACACACACAGATGATGGTAGTATCGCGTACCTAAGGTATAAAACGTCAATGCGCTGTGGGAGCTGTCATTCATACTCAGACGATTCATATGAAAAGGTTTACGACATTATGACAGACGCACTATTGGAATTATAATTAACAGACTTTCAACGCGGAATGGTAGCTGGAGCGAAAGGCATGGGACATTCCATTTCGTAAGTCGTTAGGGAATTCAATATTCCGAGATCCAAAGTGTTGAGAGTGCGCTGAGAATACCAAATTTCAGGTGCTGCCTCTCACCACTGAAAACACAGTGGCCGACAGCCTTCTCTTAAGGACCGAGAGCAGTGACCTTTGCGTAGAGTTGTCGGTGCTAACAGACAAGCAACACCGCAGGAAGTAGCCTCAGAAATCAATGTGGGGCGTACAACGAACGTGTCCGTTAGGACAGTGCGGCGAAATCTGGCGTTATCGGGCTAAGGCAGGAGACGACCGACGAGAGTGCCTTTGACAACAGCAGGCATCAGCTGCAGCACATCTCCTGGACATGTGACCATATCGGTTGGACCCTAGACGACTGGGAAACCGTGGCCTGGTCAGATGACCCACGAATTCATTTGGTAAGAGCTGATGGTAGTGATCGAGTATGGTGCACACCCGAAGCCATGGACCCGAGCTGTCAACAAGGCAGTGTACAAGCTGGTGGTGGCTCCATAATGGTGTCGGCTGCGTTTGCGCGAAATACACTGGGAACTCTACTCCAACTTAGCCGATCATTAACTGAAAATGGTCATGTTCGGCTAATTGGTGGCCATCTGCAGCCGTTCATGGATTTCATGTTCTCAGACAACGATACGCCGTGTCACCAGGCCACAATCGTTTCTGATTGGTTTGAAGAACATTATGGACTATTCGAGCGAATGATTTGGCCACCCAGATTGCCCGACATGAATCTTATTGAACATTCATGGGATATAATGAGAGGTCAGCTCTGCACAAAATTCTGATTGGCAACACTTTCGCTATTATAGATGGCCATAGAGGCATCATGGCTTAATTTTCCTGCAGGAGACTTCCAACGACTTATTGAATTCATGCCACATCGAGCTGCTGAACTACCCCGGACAAAGGGAGGTCCAACACAATATTATGAGGTATCCCATGACTTTTGTCACCTCAGTGTAATCACGGTGATAAGTAAATACTGATAGTGGTGAGTGCAGACTTTGTGAGAGTTAGCTGTTTTTATACTTTTTAAATCAATTGCGTAACACATGTCTTGCTCAAGTTTTTCGAAGAAATCCTCTCAAATGAGTTTATTTAATTACTATGTCTTCAACCTTACGCTAATGCGATGTGCCAAATACTAACATAAACAAATTGTTATTAATATTGTTATTGTTATATTAAACCATTTAATATATTTTATTGCTATTATAATTAATATCATAGACATATGTTGTACGCTAAAAGTGAATGTGACGGGAAGTTGTATTTGACGACTAGTAGAGAGTAACAGACCCACGTTCCCCTTGCCAAGGGCTGAATACAGAAACGCGCCTGAGTTCCAACTATAGCCAAAGACCTTTTTGTCTACTGTCATCACCTGACAATAATGGAAGCGACTTTCCGTTAGATAACAGTGTCAGCTGAATTTCTGGAATCACCTTTTGCATCCTGAATTCGTCACAGATTTATATATATATATATATATATATATATATATATATATATATATATATATATATATATATATAGCGGGATAGTGATGTTCGATCATGTCAATAGGAGATATAGAATGACGTCTCTGATTGTAATTCTCCACAATAAGCACATATCTGTCAATGGCTTAGGTTAAACAAATTCAAATCCTTTTGGGTATAGGCCTACTGACATTTCACGACTGTAAAATTAAATACTATCTCGGCAGAAAATGAACGATTACTAAGGAGTTGCTTGTCGTGGCGGATTAGCGTGAGGCCGTTTCTACCTTGAACTGTGCCCTTATGCTGCGTGAAGTTCCATCAAATTTGGTCAGCTCGATATAAGTGGATATTCATTTGACAGCAGATGTTTCCTTCCACTTGGCTCGAAAATGTCGTGAACGGGATCTTACGGAAAACAAACGATACTGATACTCCAACTTATGTCTTCAGGCAGTGACGACTTCCTTTAAAATAAGATCAGCTAGTTCTGGTATACTGATCTCCCAATGCTACTAAGCTAATGGAGAAAGATGGAATTTGTCACACTGTAAGGTAACCTTTCGTGGTCGAAAACCAGCCGTGTGTTAATTAGAGATCGAATATCTAAACATTGCCACAGGGTGTCAGAACAACTGATTCCTGGATGTCAAGCTGTTCTGATCGTCTGTAAAGGCTGCTAGTGACGTCAAACTTGGTGTACAGTCACTCGCGAATGAGACAGGAACTGAAGTTGAGGGTAGCAAATCAGAAGTTGAAATGCTTAACTTCGTTTCCAAATGTTCCTTTACAAAGGAAAACCCAGGAGAATTGTCCCAATTTCATCCTCGTACAACCAAAACGATGAGAGAAATAAGTGTTCGTGTCAATTGTGTTACGAAACATCTGAAGTCGTTAAAACTGAAGAAAGCTCCAGGTCCCAATGGAATCTCGATCAGATTCTATACTGAATTTGCGGCTCAGTTAGTCCTCCGTCAACTATAATTCATCGCAGATCCCTCAAATAAAAAACACAGATCACATCCGTTTAGGAGGAGGGTGGCAGAAGTGATCCACAAGACTACCATCCAATAACACTGACATTGATTTGTTGCAGAGTCTTAGAACACATTTTGAACTCAAATATAGTGAGATATCTCGAACGGAATGACCTCATCCATGGCAACCAGCACGGATTCTGAAAATATTGATCATGCGATGCCCAACGCGTACTTTTCTCACAGGAAGAACTGAAAGCTTTGGATCAAGACAGTCAGGTAAAAGCAGTATTTCTTGATTTCCGAAAAGCATTTAACTCACTAACACACCTATGCTACACAATTTATGTGTGGATTGAGGTTTTTGTTTGGCAGGGAGGACGCAGCATGTTATTTTGGCGAGAGACATCATCATATGTAGAAATAACTTCGCGTGTGCCCCAGGGAAGTGTATTGGTAAACTTTCTGTTGATTTTGTGTATTAATGACCTTGCAAACAATATTAATAGTGATCTATGACTTTTCGCAGATGATGCTGTTAACTGTAGTGCAGTACTGTCTGAAAGACGCTGAAAGAAGATCGTGATAAGATTTCACAGAGGTGAAAAGATAGGCAACTTACTTGTTCAGAAATATAAAACTGTGCACTTCACAAAAATAAAAAAAACATATTGTCCTATGACTGTAATACGAATGAGTCACAGATGGAATCGACAAACTCCCGCAAAAACTTGGATGTAACACTTTGTAAAGACATGAAACGGAATGATCACATAGGTTCAAATGGTTCAAATGGCTCTAAGCACTATGGGACTTAACATCTGAGGTCATCAGTCCCCTAGACTTAGGCTGCACGTGTGTGAACAAATTTTGTTGCTCGTTTCAGTTCCACAGGGTTGTTCTTAATTTCGTCTATACCATTCATAATGCGAGCAAGTAATGCCTCACATGCATTGACTTTGTCCTCATAGACTATGCCTTTCATTCATCCCTATACACAAAAATCTATTGGTGTTAAATCGGGCGATCTGCGTGGCCATAGACGTGAAGCGAAAATGTTCATTTCAACGTGTAGAAACGGCGTTGGTGAAATGTGGAGGCGCGCCGTCATGTTGAAAATACATTTGCAATCGCGTAGCAAGTGGAACATCTTCGAGTAAGCGGATCATTTCTCCTTGAAGGAATTTTAAGTACGTCTCGCCAGTTAGACGTCCTGGGAAAATGAACGGTCCAATAAAGTGAGTGTTGATTATACCACAACAAACATTTATGCTAAATCGCTGCTGCAAATTGAGTTGCACTGTCACATGTGGGTTTGCTTCAGACCATACGTGCTCGTTGTGTAAATTGTTTATACCATCTGGAGTAAACTGTCCCTCATCAGTAAATAAGACGTATTTATGTAACGGCCGATTAGTATTTAACGAGTTGCACAACTCCAAAGCGAAGGGCAGGATCTCCCGGATGTAAATGACACAGTTTTTGTTCATGGTAAGGATATAGATTACTGTACTTCAGTGGACACCATACCGTAGATTGTGAAATGCCTAATCGTTGAGGGATACCTCGTGTACTCGTACCCGGGCTACGTTGAACAGCATTTATAATATCCTCATCATCGTCCTCACGTATCGAGCACTCGTACTGATTATGCACGCTAGGTAGAGAACCTGTCTTCCGTAACATTCGAAATGCTCCGCTAATGGTTCGTGCATTCGGAATCCTCCGAGTTCGACAACGTACACGATATTCGTTAACTGCAGCCGTAGCATGTAAATTTCAAAGTCATCTCTATTTCATAACTAACCTACAAATTGCAGCAGCTACTATGTGGTTTCACTTAAATACACAATTGTTATTCTGTTCTTTCACTGAATAATACAGAAAACTAATTCGTTTAAAGGATAGGAAACGACTGAAACAACTCACTAACGGTTGCCAACAATGACACAAACGTTTCTACATTGCTAATGAGAAGTAAACAAATTTACTTGTATAATAATCTTTGCTTCTCTGTATGTTCTGGAAAACTACTGCAGATACACGTCTGGGACATGTTTTATTAGATTCGCCAGGTCAATAACAACAAAATAAATGGAAATCGTGCTTTACTTTAACTCGTACAGTTTTGCGATGGCTTCATATTAGCGAAGTTGCTAAATTTCAGGCAAAATCTTTTATTAGCCGTAACTCCGTAACTAAACATTTGCGGACCTATGTTTATACGAACTTTTTTCTGTAGTTTTATTTGTAGAATAACATATTAAAATGTTTGCATATCTTCGTGAATCACCCTGTAAATACATATGCACATAAGGAGTTTCGTTCTTCTGTTGTTTCCTAAATATATACCGGGTGATCAAAAAGTCAGTATAAATTTGAAAACTTAAGAAACCACGGAATAATGTAGATAGAGAGGTAAAAATTGACACACATGCTTGTAATGACATGGGGTTTTATTAGAACCACCCCATATTGCTAGACGCGTGAAAGATCTCTTGCGCGCTTCGTTTGGTGATGATCGTGTGCTGAGCCGCCACATTCGTCATGCATGGCTTCCCAGGTTGCCAGACCTCAGTCCGTGCGATTATTGGCTTTGGGGCTACCTGAAGTCGCAAGTGTGTCGTGATCGACCGACATCTCTAGGGATGCTGAAAGGCAACATGCGAAGCCAATGCCTCACCATAACTCCGGACATGCTTTACAGTGCTGTTCACAACATTATTCCTTGACTACAGCTATTGTTGAGGAATGATGGTGGACATATTGAGCATTTCCTGTAAAGAACATCATCTTTGCTTTGTCTTACTTTTTTATGCTAATTATTGCTATTCTGATGAGATGAAGCGCCATCTGTCGGACATTTTTTGAACTTTTGTATTTTTTTTTCTAATAAAACCTCATGTCATTCCAAGCATGTGTGTCAATTTTTACCTCTCTATCTACATTATTCCGTGATTTATTCAGTTTTCAAATTTATACTGACTTTTTGATCACCCTGTACATACATATTTAGCCTACATAAGATTTGCATGCATATATTCATAAGCAATATAAGAAAAAGAACTCTCAAGCTGTCAGTGGTGAAACATCTTTGGGGATTAAACAAAACGAAAATTGAGATTTTTTTAAGAAATCGACCCACGACAGTTAATTATTATTTAATTTGCTTCACTACCGAAATGAAGTCAGATAGTCAAAAAATTATTGGGACATCAATAAGACAGCTACTGTTTCGTGCATTATGGGGTCGCAATTTAATCATCACAAGCGTCAGCGAACGTTACAAAGTGTCTCAAGGCGCCTGGCTCAAGCATTTCAGCACGCCCAACATCATCTCGCCTGACACCTCTTTACTATCGACTATGTGGAACATGCCTGTATAGTGGAATCATCTTCAAACACTGCTTATACCCTACGAACTAAGTCCTCATCTAATTCCAAAGTGTTATGTAACCTCATAGAATGAAGTTTCTGGAAGTAGATTTCTTGCGTTAGTTTCTTTCTCTAGGTACCTTCTACTGTAACTGAGCTTGTGTCGTTTTTTAAACTAGAAGGCAATAAAAAAGTTAAGTGTTTGAACCTATTCAACAGACGTGACAAATCCATCTTTTGGGTTTCGTGAACAACATGATGAATTAAACAACCTGCAGTCCATCCCGCGAGCATGGTCCCAGTGTTCAACTGTGGTAGGTAAATGAATTCGTATTACGATATTTATTAACTAAACACAGTTTATAATCAGAGTTCACAATAACAACAGCCATCGTTTGCCAAACACTTTTGGAAGGCATTAAGAAAAATACAATCATTTTCTGTCACAGTGACCAATTTCAACGCTCATTCACCCTGAACTGCCTTATGACATTTCTTGAGAACCTATATATAGCCATACCTCTGCGCACCAATTTAAGGAATGTAAGGTCGCAAAAACAAAGACTTTCCACAGGCATACCAAAGTACCAGCTTGAAGCTCTTATATTGCCTTCAATCACAGCAATGATAGCGATTTTGCCCCTTGGTCAATAATGCGCAAATCATTCCGTTCTCGATACTCTTTTCATTTCTTATGGGCGGACCTCTCTGGATTATTCAAACGTTTGACTTCTGGTCGAATTGAACCGTCACTTTTCACCACCTTACGACATTAATCACCGCCCCATGTCGATCACATAACAATAGGCATTAAGAAGCTGAAGCATTCAGACATGGTGTACAGCTGAGATCTATTTTGGTTTCACTGTTGTTTCTCTTTCTTTTCTTGCAAATGATATAATTATAGCAATAAAATGAGATGCAAATCATCTTGCCGAAAAGGTATCTACTGACATATTTGAAAACATTAACTCAATTAGCTACTGCAGTGGCTCTTCATTAATTCAGTCTACAGTTGTGAAGGGAGAGTACACTATAAACGTGGAGGAGCTATTAATACGAAATCTCCTTCACTAGAATTAATAAAGCGCCTTAGTTCACCTTCAGTTGCAGTAAACATTTGAATTCAAACACAAAATTATTTCTCCCATGTTTCTGTGTCAATAAGTGGCAATTCAACTGAATTTCAAAAATCTAAAAATGTAATGTGTACTTTCAAATGCCTCTGTGTACACGGTTAAGGCGCACCTTACACTGTAAGAGTAAGTTGTCAAATATTTGTCACAAAAGACATTTTATCAAATCTTTGACGTTGTAGTACGGTACTTTTATCCTATCTTTTATAAATGTTGGAGCATGGTCGTAGCTTTTATAAAAGACTGGTCAATGATCTTTGACAGTGTAGTACAAGCCAAAGCCAGGAGGAAAGAAGTACTAGATGCATAAATTGTACATGTTATAGTTATGCATGTCTGCCGCTTAGAACTGGTGGGTTTGTGCCGCTTAGAACTGGTGGGTTCGTAGAGTGGCACTTACCCACTGCGTTACTGAGACACACTATGAAAGTTCTAGGAAAAATGTGTTATAACGAAATATCAGTACGGCTAAAATCAATGGGTCTTACATAAGGCGGACAGAAGTAGGATCCAGCTGGGTAAATTAGGTTTCTGAAGTCAGATCTGGGTGTCTAAAGAAGAGAGAGGAAGAGAAACATGGAGATACAGCGGCAGCTGAACATCTGGAAGTGAAACATAGAGGTTGTAGATTACAGAAACGTATTCTAGGGTACCTAAAGATATCAGTTTAGTGTCAAGTCATTGCGGAGGATAGCACGCTAAATTGCGTGTCTGCTGGAAGATAGACAAAGTTTCAAACATAAAATCGCTTTTACGAACTGTGTACGTGTACAGACAAAATTATAATAAAAGTTTTTGTTCCTTTTGCAATGTCTTCCCAAACTTAAACTATTAAATCAGAATAAACATACACTATCTGATCAAAGGTATCCGGATGCCTGTTGTTGGACATTACTAGGAATGCACCGAGCCTTCGGCTTTATGACGACTTGATCCCTGCTGGGGACACTTTCAATGTGCCTAAAGGCAGCCCATTCTTCCCCAACGGCCGATACCACAGAAGGTAGTGGTGTTGGATGCGGAGTTCTGAAGTAAGTCGACTTTCTAACTCATCCCGAAGGTGTTTCATTGTGCTCAGGTCGGGATTACTGGCAGGGCAGGCCATTTCATGAATGTTATTATCCATAAATCATTGCCTCTCAGAAACCAAATAAGGCAGAGATGTTGGACGCTGACTCTGGAGCGAATTCGCCGTTATAACTCACCCCACAGATGTTCTGTTGGTTTTAGGTCGGAATTTTGGGCAAACCAATACATCAGGAATGTTGTTGTCCACGTAACACTGCCTCTCAGAAACCAGAGAAAGTAGTAATGTTGGACTCTGGGGTCTGCAGAGAATTCGACGTTCTAACTCATCGAAAGGTGTTCCATTGGGTTCAGGTCGTAACTCTTAGCAAGCCAGTCTATTTCAGGAAGGTTATTTTCCACAAACCATTGCCTCTTAGATCTATTATCTATTTATTTATTCGTATGGCTCACATGCAATGTAAAAATACAGAGAGACAAAACTACATATAAAACTAACTAAATGTCAATATCTAAGTTCCTAATCCCTATAAGAGCTGTATCGTCAGCTTTCATGAGGTCACTCGAACTCCCGTGATAGGAACGCAAGGGCATTCGTCTCCAATGTGCTTGATTGTCTGGTTTGGAGCCTCACAGTCACAAAGCGGAAACGCTGTAGCCCCCCATTTGTAAACTGAATATGCGCATCGACCATGCTGAGTGCGAACTCCGTTCAGTGTCACCCAAGGCTTCCTGTCGAGCTCTGTGCCAGTAGTATCACAATTATACTTTCGGATCCACTCACGCCCTTCAGGATTTTCAATAAGTTGACATTTCTGATCCAGTCAGTCTCTCACCTCGATATTACTGACATCTAACTGTTCTCCTTGCCATAACGTTGGGCTTCTTAAATGTGGTCTGTCTCGTCGTAGACTTAGTTTGTCTTCCTGTTTGGGTAATTCCATGTTCTCCTGTAGCTTGTGGTATTCCCTAAGCAAGGTCTCGCTTCTACGGACTGCTGCTTTATGACAGGGTGCAGGTCCTGCTGATACCAACTATCATTTTCTCCAAACTATTTCTCTACTCTATGCAGCAGACGTTGCTGTAAAATATGTTCATATCCTTCCGCAATTAGCGTTTCCTTATGCGCAGTAAGGGATTACACCCTAACCAAGAAAAACACGTCCATAACGTAATACCACCTTCTCTATATTTCATTCTTAGCTCTACATTTGATCGCAGGTAACGTTCTCCAGGCATTCGCCAAATCCAAACCCTTCCATCGAGTGTCCACAGTCGTTTCCAGTCATCCATGGCCCAGTTGCGCTGCTCTTTACATAGCTCAAACGTCACTCGACGTTGATTAGAGATACGTGTGGCTTATGAGGAGATGTTCGACAATTTTATTCCATTCCTTTTAACTGCCCAAGCACAGACATTGTGTTAGCAGGACTGCTGGCTGTTTGGAACTCACAACCTATTCACGCTGCTGATTTCAGGCGATATTTTACAACTACTCTGCACAACGCTCGACGGTCCTTGTCCATAATTACAGGAGATCTTCCTGATTCTGGTTTAGCTGTGGTTGTTCCTTCATATTTCCACTTCAGATCATCAACAGTCGACTTGGGCAGCTGTAGAAGTTTTGAAACGTCCCTGATGGATTTGTTACTCAGGTGATGCCCACGTTCGAAGTCACTGAGCTCATCTGTGCGAGGCATTCTGCTAGTATTGCTGATCTATTGACAACACAATATTCTCCGTCTCCAGTTAACAATCGCAGGTCGGGCTCTCGTGACATCTAGTGTTCAGTTCCGCATTACAGAGGGGCGTTAGGATACTTTTGATCAGATAGTGCTTGTAGCATAGAGACCACTCTACTGGGAACTGGTGATTTATTATCGTATTTTAGTTGTCATTTAATATATACTCAGATGATTCTCAGTAATTGCAGTGATGCACAACTGCCTTCTGCTCGAGGTCTACACCTGTGTCCTCCAAGTGTGTGGCGGAGGGTACATAACTATACCAGATTCATTTTTCCCCAATCGTATCCCATTACAGAATGACATTCGACAAGAACGGCTGTGACACCGTTTTTTATTTTATTTTTATTTTTTTAGCCCAAATCAACTAATTTTACGTCTGAGTGAGTTGAAGCAGAGTAAGACACTGGTCTCGTTTTCCAAAGGATGGCGGTTCAAATCCTCGTCTGACAATCCTGATTTTGATTTTCCGATGTTCTACTAACTCTGTTTTCCTAATTCAATCTTACAGACAATACTCTTCGGCTTTCGTCCTTTACTCAGGCTGAATTTATCGTGAATGTATCACCCGGCACAAGGTCCCCAAAAAAAAAGGTGCAAATGAATCCCGTATGTAAGGAGGGTAACAGAACTGGTCTGCAGAATTACAGGATAATATCCCCAACATTCTACAATCCTCGATTTTCGGGAATTGTTTTATCCAGTTCCCCCGTCAGTCTGTTAACGAAGGTCCTAGCATACGGAATATGCTTCCAGATATGTGAGAGGCTAGAAGACTTCTTAAGTGGTAGAACCCAGTATGTTGGCCTCGTCGACGAACATTCATCAGAGACAAGGGTACCGTCAGGGAAGTATGATAAATCGCTCTTGTTCTCCATACAATACAATTCAGCTGTTCCTAACTATGGGTTTTATGCAACCCACAACGCCTCCAAAACTACGTTCCAGATTTTTCATATTCTCTCGCTCTCTACACGCAGACTATTATTCTACAGAAAAGATGAACAGGACTTTTTTCTATGAAATTTAATGTAGTTAAATTTTGTACTGGGATAGGTTTTCACGGGAGGCCACGGTTTTCGAGTTATTCAAGAAAAATGCATATTAAGGTCACTTTCGTACTTTTTTCTTGAATAATTTGAGTTCTAAGGCCCCTAGCAAAAACGTAATCTACAAAACGGTCCTGTTCATTTCTTCTGGTTCAAAAAATGGCTCTGAGAACTATGGGACAACATCTGAGGCCATCAGTCCCCTAGAACTTAGAACTACTTAAACCTAACTAACTTAAGGACATCACACACATCCATGCCCGAGGCAGGATTCGAACGTGGGACCGTAGCGGTCGCGCGGTTCCAGACTGAAGCGCCTAGAACCGCTCGGCCTCACCGGCCGGCATTTCTTCTGTATTACTAACAGTTTGTGCATAATGAGCAAGAGATTATGAAAATCTTACATGTGGTATTTGATGGGGTTGCATGAAATGTAAAGGTAGTAGCAGCTAAATCACCCTATATACACACGTGATATGATAGACAGGGTGACCGCCAATTTGTGAGTGTTTGCTGGTGACGCTGTTGTATACTGAAAAGTATCGTCGTCGAGTTGTTCTAAGAGGATACTGGTTGACTTAGACAGAAACTCTATTTGATGTGATGAATGGAAATTTGCTCTAAATGAAGAAAAGTATAAGTTAAAACAGATGAATAGGAAAACAATCATGCAGTGCTCGGATACATCATTAATTGTGCACTGCTTGACACATTTGCTTAGATTAAATATTTAGGGGTAACGTGGCGAAGTGAGATAAAACGGAATGATACTTAAGCCGGTAGTAGGGAAGCCTAATGGTCGACTCTGTTATTGGGGAAAACTGAAGGAAAGTGTAGCTCGTCTATAAAGGAGATCGTGCGTAGAAGACTGGTGTGACCCATTCTTGAGTACTGCTCGAGTGTTTGAAATTCCCACAAGGTAGGATTAAAAGAAGACATCAGAGAAATTCAAAGGCGCGCTGCTCGGTTTGTTACCGGAAGTACATGAATATCACCAGGAAAGAGAATAATTACTTGGATAAACCATCAACAGCAGGCTTCAGTTTTAAACATGCGCAGAAATTTGACCACCTGTGATCCAATATTAACAAGACAAATTCCGTGTCAACAGAAATAAAACTGCGTATTCTAAGCGGTAATAGATGCTTCCAAACTTTTAAGACATTATCGGCTTCCCAGTTATGAAACTGACAATTGAAATTTCAAATATTTAGGATCATGATTAGGTCAGTTGCAATCTACAGATGTGAAACATGGACATTAATGAACACAGATGAGCAGCAACTCAAGATATTTAAACCATGGGTTGTGGACAAGATTTATGGGGCAGTTCAGGATCGACATGTCCTTGAGATGGACGCTGAATAGCTCGAAAAGATGTTTTTGAATGGAGACCAACTAGAGGAAGACACAGAGGAAGGCCACGAAAGAAGTGGATAGACGATGTGCAAGAAAACGGCGGAGAACAGCGCTGGAGAGAGCAGAATGGAGGAAAGTTGTTGAAGAAGCTAAGACACACGCTGGTTTGTAATGCCATGACAAGAATTATTACGGACTTGCTTCGTGAACTCAAACCGGAGTCCCTGGAGGGAACATGACATCCTTTTCACACAACAGAAAATTTAGAGAACAATCATTTGCGGCTGACTGCCGTCAACATACGTTTCGCATAGGACTGAGAGAAGACAAAATATAAATATGGGCTCGCACAGAAGCATATAGACAGTCTACCCTTCGCTCCATTTAAGAGTGGAAGAGGAAAAGGAACGACCAGTTGTGGTACAAGGTATTCTCCACCATACACTATATGGCGGCTTGTGAAGTATGTACGAGGGGCGATCAGTAACTAATGAAACACTTTTTGTTTCTAAAAGCAGATGGGTTTATTCAGGATTCCAAATACACCATATTAATCCCCACTCTTTTAGCTACTTCTGGCGTGCCGCTTACAGTTCAGAATATTGTAGCTACGTGTGTCCTGTATACTGATATCAGGGCAGCCCTTGGTCTCGTGGGAGATCTGCCCACCGTCCTCGCAGATACCGATACCAGTATTAACAGAGTGATGAAATTTTGTGAAGTATCAGGCCTCGTCCCTAAACTGGTGGGCAAGGGCGGCAGACTTTTGTAAGTTACAAACTGCTCTGGATCTGGGGACAGCCTTCGTCCCCACCCATGAGATTTCGTGTTGGCTTTTCGTCAGGGCGCTGATGACCGTGATGTCGAGCGCCCCCTCAACGCAACTCATCATCATCATCTTCTGGCTACAAGAACCTATTTTTCAACAATATCTCCATTCAATGTGACGGCCTTACGCTACTTTACTGAGAGTGCCTATATGTCCGCATGGTTCCACAGTACAGGTCGATGTCGGAGCCAAGTCTTGTTGCATAAGCAACATGTCCATCAGCCGCGTACTACTTCCCACAGTGTGCATCCTTCATTGCGCCAGACTCTTGGAAGTCGGAAGGTACGAGATCCGGGTGTAGGATGGATGAGGAAGAAGAGACTAGTGAAGTTTTGTGAGCTCCTTTCGGGTCTGCAGACTTATGTGAGGCCTTGCTCTGTCATGGATAAGGAAAGGTTCGTTTGCATTTTCTGGCGACGAATGCGCTGAAGTTCTTTCTTCTATTTCCTGAGGAAGGCACACTACACTTCCGAGTTGATCGTTGCACCATGAGGGAGGACATCAAACAGGATAACCCCTTCAGAGTCCCTAGAAGATCGTTGCCATGACTTTGCTGGCTGAGAATGCGGCTTTGAACTTTTTCTTCGGAGGTGAGGTGGCGTGGCGCCAGTCCGTGGATTGCCATTTTGTTCCCGGTTCGAAGTGACGAACCCATGTTTCATCACCAAAAAATTGTCACTATCAGTCTCGCAACTCGCACGCAATTCCTCACAGATGGTCATTCGTTGTTCTTTGTAGTCTTGCGTCAGGCGGCGAGTTTGCGCGACCTTATTGCAAAGATGACAGACGCCTCGCCAAAGAGTCACCGTGCTTTTGTTCACTACCAGGTCTTGGTACACACTCTGCAAGCGCTACGAGTATCTGCGATGCTCTGGTTTTCCGCCAAAAGAAACTCAATGACAGCGCTTGGAACGCACGTCCGTTACAGACGCCATTTTGTAGGCTACGTATAGCATCGCAACCAATCACAACTACACGAAATCGTAGGGGCTGAAGCGCGAATATTCAATGACTTTCCAGGTCCCGCAGCAAATTCCGCATTTTTCAACCCAAATTGTCCGATAAAAAAAGTGTTGCATTATTTATTGAACGTTCCTCGTATGTAGATGTCGATATAAACACTCTCAAAGTGACTAAACGAACCAGACGAATTGCAAAGCTCTTCTTCGAACATTCTTTCGCTGTTCTGTTAAAACATCTTCTTAATTGACCCAGACCGTCGAACAGTACTCGTGAATCGTTCCGATGATAGTTTTGTAGGTAACGTCTGTCGTATGTGAATTAACTTCCATAGAATTTTTCCAATAAATCTGTGTATGGCATCTTGCTTCCCCAAGCTTGTTTATGTGGTCGTTCCATCTTTAATCTCTCGGGACAGATACCCATATATATTTGACAGCTAAGACTGGAGGAAGGAAGATTAGGGTTTAACATGCCATCGACAAGGAGGTCATTAGAGACGGAGTACAAAGTCGGACTGTTTTAAGGATAGGGAAAGAAGTTGGCCGCGCCTTTTCAAGGAAATAATACCGTCAACTGCCTGGAGCTACTTAGCCAAAACTTGGGAAACCTAAACTTGGATTACATGAAATGTATTCGCAGTTACGGATACGAACAACCAGTACGAACAACTATCAGCTGTGTAAGGGAATGACGACAGTGAAAATTTGTGACGGGCTGAGACTCGAACCCGGATTTCCCGCCTTACGCGAGTGGTCGCCTTAACCGCTTTGGCTGGGCGTGCGTGACTCGCGGCCAGACCCAAACTTCCATACGTCGTCGTTCCTGCGTCAAAACCTGTACTCGTACAAACGGTACTTAATTTGCATGGAGGGGAGGCATTATAATTGAAAGTCGCTAACTGGTACCGGCGGATGAATCCGATATCGCAGTGCCTTTGTTGTTAAGATGTAATGTTCCTTCGGACTTGCATGCATTCTAGGAGTCCTGCGAATCATGGACATTAAGGGGAGGTTTACTACCTTTGGCCCGAAAAAAGCATGTTCTTTAAGATTTTTTCTCGGGATGTGTTACAGATATCAATATCAAATTTGGTCAAATTGTTTATTTATCTTTCCTATACAAACTGGAATTTTTTGGACCGGAAATGTCCAAGAACAAAGGCGGAAGTGCCGTCGGAACGAAACAAAATTTCGATGTAGACCACGCGCGGTATGTCACAGGTCAATCGACTCGTCTGAAATCAAAATTGAGTTGACGTTAGCGAAGTATATAAGATTCTTTAGGAGTTGTATCCCGCTTAAGTTATTTGGACCATAGGAAACAAAATGGCGGCAATTTGAAAAAATAGGGTTTTTTCATCGTTTTTTCGACTTCGTCAGCCAAGTAAAACAAATGTGAAGTTGATGGATCGGAATAAAAGTGGTATAACTCCTGAACAATTTAGTTAGCTTCGTCGGAAACAAAGAATCATGCCAATCTGTTCAGTAGATTTGAAGTTAGCATAGCGCGCGATAAAAAAAAAAGTCATTTCGAGAAAAAAGCATTTGAAGTTTTGACTACATATAAATGCAATATTATGCAACGTACGTTCAATCTGCTATTCCGGGTCCATAAACTAGTCCTTCCTCTTCCTCATAGAGGGCGTTCTGCTCGATCTGGCCCATCCTGCGCTGCTCCAGAGCCGCTCGTATGGCCGGTGATTCCGGTGGTCGTCCGAATGCTTGGCGAAATGCGTCGAGTAGAGTCCCAGGGTGACGTCCATCGTTGTCATGGTCTTCAGAATTGCTGAATACCCTTCGCTGAAGCTGCTCACTGCCAGGAAAGTCGCAATCTCCACAGTCTTCGCGCCATAATGCAAATGCTTGAGGGCTAACTTTCAAACACTGGCGTTCAAACTTTCATTTGAGTTTTGTGTATTTCCTCCCAAGCACCGGTACAATAACTCGTCCTCCGGAAGAAAGAAACCGGTGCGTGAAAAAGGCCGATTTCAGGCAGGTGCATTTTTTTGTTCAACCGCGAATAATAAACATTTCCGTTACGTATTCGGAAACACCATTTCAGGGGTGGATTCTAAACACTTTTATGGATCCAAAAATGCAATTTTAAAAAAATCGATTTTTTGAACCAAAATATGGTAAACATCCCTTTAACGAGTGCTAATGAGCAGCAGCTTATCATATTTGAACGTTGGGTTGTGAATAAGATCTATGGGGCAGTTCAGGATAGATATGTTTATGTGGTCGTTCCATTTTTAATCTCTGGGAAGATACCCATTGATATTTGACAGCCGTGACTGAAGGAAGAAGGGCGCCTCCAATATCGTATTTACCCATGGATCCCAGGCAGCGACTTTCAAACAAAATGTCCTCCCCTGTATAGGAATTGCGTAATGTCTGTAAAAGTATAGTTTGCGGCGCAGGAACGACGACACGTTGAACTTTGGGTCCAGCCGTTAGTCGTGCACGGATAGACAAACGGTTAACGCGACCGCTCGCTTAAAGCGGGAACTGTGGGTTCGAGTCCCGGCCCGGCACAAATTTTCATTGTCGTTCTTCGGACAAGCGTGCATGACCGAAGAAACATTGCATCGTTCTTCTTAACAACATAGGCACTACAATACCGTACCTAAATATGGATAGTCGGACGCGGATTTGTGTTGTCGTTCTCCAGAATGCGAGTCCAGTGTATTAAAAACTGAGACACCTCGCTCGGTAGTTGCGACTGATTCCAGCAACTAACCACAAATCATGTAAGCAAATGACATCACATACAGGGTGGTTATAATTAAACTTTAGCTATTTGAGAAGGACATGCGGATGCGAAATAACGTATAAACCACTGAAAAAAAAAACATTTTAATTTCCACATGAGAGGGTAACACTTGTTAACTGCGTAGCATATTTACGTTACAGGTTACAAACGTTGCACAATATGACTACTACCTGCATCCAAGGCAGCCTGGATCGACACTCTACTGCTTCCCGGAACGAGAGTGGAGCATGGAATTTTCAGCTGTCGTGACACAGTTCGTGCACAGCTTGAAGATCGCACATTGCGTCCAGCGTTCTTAGCAACGGTAACAGTAACTTCTTTGGCAATTTTTGGCGCAATTGTCCGTCGGCCTTTCCCAGGAGCAGTTCCCAAATAGCCAGTTAATTCGAACTTACGAATGACGTTCTTCAACACCAGCGCTGAAAGGGGACCTCTCTGTATTCCTTCAGTGCGTCGATACCCGTGAAGAGCACCAGTGCAGTTGTTATTGTCTTGATAAAACAGCGTTACGAGTAAAGCACTGCTCATCTTGTCCAGACCCATTGTTTCAACCCAGCGTCGCCGTACCAGCACGGGAGCCTAACGGCAAGTCATGACACTAACACTGCTAACAACGTAAATCCTGCTGCACACAGTCTGGACAACCACATATATTATAAAAATGTATGTATGTGTGTATGTTCCACATTTCCTCCTAAACCACTCTATCGGTTTCAACCAAACTTGGTACACATATCCTTTACTGTCAGACAATAATCACAGTGGGAGTAAGAACCAGCTATCTATCATAGTTCGTGAGAGATGATGTCATAAACAACCTCTGGCGTGCCACAGGGGAGTATTAAGGGACCACTGCTTTTCACAATATACACTCCTGGAAATTGAAATAAGAACACCGTGAATTCATTGTCCCAGGAAGGGGAAACTTTATTGACACATTCCTGTGGTCAGATACATCACATGATCACACTGACAGAACCACAGGCACATAGACACAGGCAACAGAGCATGCACAATGTCGGCACTAGTACAGTGTATATCCACCTTTCGCAGCAATGCAGGCTGCTATTCTCCCATGGAGACGATCGTAGAGATGCTGGATGTAGTCCTGTGGAACGGCTTGCCATGCCATTTCCACCTGGCGCCTCAGTTGGACCAGCGTTCGTGCTGGACGTGCAGACCGCGTGAGACGACGCTTCATCCAGTCCCAAACATGCTCAATGGGGGACAGATCCGGAGATCTTGCTGGCCAGGGTAGTTGACTTACACCTTCTAGAGCACGTTGGGTGGCACGGGATACATGCGGACGTGCATTGTCCTGTTGGAACAGCAAGTTCCCTTGCCGGTCTAGGAATGGTAGAACGATGGGTTCGATGACGGTTTGGATGTACCGTGCACTATTCAGTGTCCCCTCGACGATCACCAGTGGTGTACGGCCAGTGTAGGAGATCGCTCCCCACACCATGATGCCGGGTGTTGGCCCTGTGTGCCTCGGTCGTATGCAGTCCTGATTGTGGCGCTCACCTGCACGGCGCCAAACACGCATACGACCATCATTGGCACCAAGGCAGAAGCGACTCTCATCGCTGAAGACGACACGTCTCCATTCGTCCCTCCATTCACGCCTGTCGCGACACCACTGGAGGCGGGCTGCACGATGTTGGGGCGTGAGCGGAAGACGGCCTAACGGTGTGCGGGACCGTAGCCCAGCTTCATGGAGACGGTTGCGAATGGTCCTCGCCGATACCCCAGGAGCAACAGTGTCCCTAATTTGCTGGGAAGTGGCGGTGCGGTCCCCTACGGCACTGCGTAGGATCCTACGGTCTTGGCGTGCATCCGTGCGTCGCTGCGGTCCGGTCCCAGGTCGACGGGCACGTGCACCTTCCGCCGACCACTGGCGACAACATCGATGTACTGTGGAGACCTCACGCCCCACGTGTTGAGCAATTCGGCGGTACGTCCACCCGGCCTCCCGCATGCCCACTATACGCCCTCGCTCAAAGTCCGTCAACTGCACATACGGTTCACGTCCACGCTGTCGCGGCATGCTACCAGTGTTAAAGACTGCGATGGAGCTCCGTATGCCACTGCAAACTGGCTGACACTGACGACGGCGGTGCACAAATGCTGCGCAGCTAGCGCCATTCGACGGCCAACACCGCGGTTCCTGGTGTGTCCGCTGTGCCGTGCGTGTGATCATTGCTTGTACAGCCCTCTCGCAGTGTCCGGAGCAAGTATGGTGGGTCTGACACACCGGTGTCAATGCGTTCTTTTTTCCATTTCCAGGAGTGTATTTAAACGACCTAGTAGATAGTGTCGGAAGTTCCATGCGGCTTTTCGCGGATGATGCTGTAGTACACAGAGAAGTTGCAGCATTAGAAAATTCCAGCGAAATACAGGAAGATCTGCAGTGGATTGGCACTTGGTGCAGGGAGTGGCAACTGACCCTTAACATAGACAAATGTAACGTATTGCGAATACATAGAAAGAAGGATCCTTTATTGTATTGTTATATGATAGCAGAACAAACACTGGTAGCAGTTACTTCTGTAAAATATCTGGGAGTATGCGTACGGAACGATTTGAAGTGGGATGATCATATAAAATTAATTGTTGGTATGGAGGGTGCCAGGTTGAGATTCATTGGGAGAGTCCTTAGAAAATGTAGTCCATCAACAAAGGAGGTGGCTTACAAAACACTCGTTCGACCTATACTTGAGTATTTCTCATCAGTGTGGGATCCGTACCAGATCGGGTTCACAGAGGAGATAGAGAAGATCCAAAGAAGAGCGGCGCGTTTCGTCACAGGATTATTTGATAAGCGTGATAGCGTTACGGAGATGTTTAACAAACTCAAGTGGCAGACTCTGCAAGAGAGGCGCTCTGCATCGCGGTGTAGCTTGCTGCCCAGGTTTCGAGAGGGTGCGTTTATGGGTGAGGTATCGAATATATTGCTTCCCCCTACTTATACCTCCCGAGGAGATCACGAATGTAAAATTAGAGAGATTCGAGCGCGCACGGAGGCTTTCCGGCAGTCGTTCTTCCCGCGAACCATACGCGACTGGAACAGAAAAGGCAGGTAATGACAGTGGCACGTAAAGTGCCCTCCGCCACACACCGTTAGGTGGCTTGCGGAGTATAAATCTAGATGTAGATGTAGATATGCGTGAAAGCCTGCCACATCATACATGACGTTTAAATTTATTACTTCTGTGCTACTATATTTTCGCAATAACTTTCACAGACAGCATCCACATGTGCTGCTAAATGCACCTACAAAATTATATCATGGTATCACACACAGTTCAGAAAATATGACGTCATAAACACCAAGACGCGTATACATTTATTGCTTCTTTGGTGCTAACTAACACATTTTGTAGACAATGTCCATAAATGCCGCTAAATATACAATGTGTGAGTCAATTATTATCTGCAAAGCAGTGATAAAGTTTTATTGTAATCAAATAGGAAACTTACAAGAAGTCCCAAGAAGTCCCATAGTCTCAAATGGCTCTGAGCACTATGGGACTTAACATCTGAGATCATCAGTCGCCCAGAACTCAGAGCTACTTAAACCTAACAAACCTAAGGACATCACACACATCCATGCCCGAGGCAGGATTCGAACCTGCTACCCTAGTAGTCGCGCGGTTCCGGACTAAAGCGCCTAGAACCGCTCGGCCACCGCGGCCGGCGATATAGTCTCCTTGCGTTTCAACGCACTTGGTCCATCGTTTTACAAGCTACCTGATGCCCTCATAAAAGAAGATTCTCTGTTGAGCTGCGAGCCAGGAATGCACCGCTTCTTTCACTGCTTCGTCCGAGGCAAATCGACGGCCCCGTAATGCCTGTTTGTGTGGATCAAACAAGTGATAGTCAGAAGGGGCAAGATCGGGACTTTATGGAGGATGATCCAGTACTTCAAATTTGTTTCTGGAGCGTTTCAGCAGTGTGGGCAGCAGTCGTGGGCATCGTCGTGCAACAACACAACACCTTTTGATAGCAATCCTCGGCGTTTGCTTCGAATTGCAGGCTTTAGCCTGGCAGTAAGCGTCTCCCTGTAACGTACACTGTTTGTTGCTGTGCCCCTTTCCCCATAATGTTCCAGTACTGGACATTGTGCGTCCTAAAAAACCGTAAGCATCAGTTTTGCTGCGAACGGTTGGGTCTTGAACGGCGAATGTCGATGTTTCCATTCAATACTCTGCCGTTTACTCTCCGGCTCGTAATGATGGATCCATGTTTAGTCACCAGTAATGATTGTGTCTAAGAAGTTGTCCCCTTCGTTACCATAGCGATCCAAATGTTCTTTGCAGATGTCCAAGCGCGTTTGTGTTTGCAACTGTGTGAGTTGTTTTGGGACCCATCTTGCACAAACTTTATGAAACCCAAGTCTGCTGTGGGTGATTTCGTAGGCAGAAACGTGACTAACTTGCAGACGATGTGCCACTTCGTCAATAGTTAATCGTCTGTCCAAGAGAATCATTTCACGTGCACGCTCAATAGTTTCTTCATTTGTGACGGTGATTAATAGCAAGGCAGCGATAACGAAACTAACCTAGCAGCTTGAAAATTGCGAAGATATAACAACAAATAAACAAAGCATGCGTCATCAACGTAAAACGACGGTACTGCCAAAATAAACAAAAATATAACTAAATTGCGGATGATAATTGACTTACCCTCCTATCATAGCTTAAGACATACGACGTCTTAAACACTGAGATGCGTAGAAAAATGCCGCATCAAGTTTTAAAACATTTATTCTTTACTACTAAGATCTACAGTCGAGCCGTCTACAGAGCTATGAAGAGGCAATGCCAAAGAGACGTCTACATAATCGCTTTGCAGATACGCAAAGCAGCTGCATCAGAGTACAGAAACCGTCCATTCCACGGATACCCTTTATTCCAACAGATTTCCCCTTTCGCTTCAAGAGATTGCTGTTGTCAATGAGACTTGTATTTGCCATTACAGTTAATAAGTCACAGGGGCAGTCTGTAAATACTGCGGAGTGGATTTGGCATCTACATGTCTTCCACATAGACAACTTTACGACGCTTGCTCAAGGGTGGGCTAACGCAAGAATTTATTCATCGTAGCTCCTGAATATGTAACTAGAAATATTGTTCATAATCATGTTCAGAGTTAAATCCAAAATACATTCCATTTATGTTTTGCATATTATGGTTCTTATATTGGATATTGTACTTATACATCTGTACATTATACATATTTTTCTGTACGACTGCTTCGTAATTTCAATGTTTTTTCACATACAAATGAACTTTTTCCGATATTACTGTACAAACATAGTACATCTTTTGTTTGTCTTTATAATAGAAAAACTGGCAAAATAAATACCCACACAACGCCAGGTTTGTCAACTAGTCATTCCAATGAGGTTGAGTACCCATACGATAAAGTTTGCCGTCTACAAATGGTTCAAATGGCTCTGAGCACTATGGGACTTAACATCTGAGGTCATCAGTGCCGTAGACCTAGAACTACTTAAACCTAACTAACCTATGGACAGCACACACATCCATGCCCGAGGTAGGATTCGAACCTGCGACCGTAGCAGCAGCGCGGTTCCGGACTGAAGCGCTTGCCGTCTACATTGGCTCAAATAGCAAAAGTTTAATTCTAACCACCCTGCATTTTGGTTGGTTTACGCGCCTTTCCTTATATTAATGTATCACGACCGTTGATTCCTACGCTTGGTAAAATAATTTCGTATTTACAAAAGAAAAGTCCAAATATGTAGATGTTCCACAATATTAATTTATTTACTTAACCAGTTTTTGGCTTACTAAGCTGACTGGGCATCCATTTACAGTCTGATGATATCCTTGAACCAGTTAACTAAATAAATTAATGAATTGGAACATTGAAACATTTTTCCTTCTTCTTATAAACATTTATTTATGTTGATGATTAGCTGCCGATCAACGAAGTCTTCTGTCAGAGCACAGTCAATTGGTCGTTCATAATATGTGTGTGTTGTTTACTGCTCGCTGGATTAGTGGAAAGTTAATGAATGACTCTTTTCCGACAAGTTACACTATAAAACAAATCGCAGAAATTCCCAGATTCTGTGCATGATTATGGCCTACATACCGAGAGACTACAAAATATATTGTTCATACTGAAACGTTTGTAAAATAATTTGATTACAGCACTAAAAAAGAGCCGGAGGCTGTAGCTGCCGTCTCTATGGACATCTTCAGCCGGAATTACACAAGATAATTTTTAACACTAGCGTGTCAGTAGAGGTCATGGCTCGACACGCAATTCTTCATCGACCTTCACGGCTCACAACAACAGCAACAGGTCATTTGGGTCAATAACTTCTCCACTTGTTGGATACAAGGTTTATTAGCCTTTGTTCTTCGCATAACTGCTTTATAATGCGAAATTCCCACTTTCACTCGTTTTGTTTCGGATACTGCCACTATGTCAGCACACATTAACTGCACTTGAAACACCTGCAACAGTGGTTTTACCTCTTCGCTTGATCATCCATTGGAAGACATGCTTGCTACTGTATTGATTCGCGATTTTACTTGTATATAACAGTACTTGTTTCCTTGTTCATCACATTTAGTAAGTGAGATAACCTGCAAATGACAAATTTTGGCCACTAGACTTGTTCACACACATTTGCCAACTAACTTGGAACAATATCAAAACGGACAGCCATTTCTGTAACACTTCCTGAATGACAATTAGCTGAAATTCTGCATCACTTACAGAGAAAAAATTTTATAGTTGTCTTTTTTTTTGTGGAGTACTATTCTTCGGAACCCAAGTCACATTGAATATCAAAAATAGTGCAACAGAACCGACATTTTAAAATGTCTCGTATTATTTTCGCAATTTTTTATTAATTGTATCGTTGAAGTACTGATTAACGTAGGAAGAGCTCTTCACAAGAGCTATCGGCTAGTTAAACACAGAATAGGCGAAGACTTGCAATAGCGTTTGTTTAAATGTAGGCCTAGTATATTGTTCTACGCAATGTGCTATTATGAAAGCTACGAACTAGGTAATATTCACACAGTAACAGCAACACAAATTCGTAATCACAGAAAAAAAAAACGAAAGCGTTTAGTACAAGGGTGAACTGACTAAATTAATTACTCACTACCGGCGCTTTTGAAATAGGAAATTGATAATATGACACCGACGTGCTAAGGAATTCACTTTAAATCTGAAAAAGTGATCGATTTGCCATGAAACAAAAAAAAAATCTCCCGATTGAAATATGTTTTCCACAATGTATTTTAAACAGAATGTGTGTATGAAACGCTTGGTATTACAGTGGACAAAAGTTCTCTAGTAGCAAATGTGTGATCGCGCAGACACAATTAATGTTGTACGCTCACGAGTTAGACAGAGACGTCAACCAGCGACTGCACTCACCTGGACCATCGAGGCCAGCGTTGGAGGGGGCTGCCTCAGCGCCGGGCAGCCATCTTGGCGGCGCGCGCCCACACCATCAGTGGTTCTGTCGTGGACCGCCGCGGTGCGCTTCCGTCGCCGCTCGATACCGCGATCTTCCTTAGTGTCTTGCGCACATGCGCGGTCTGACGTAGGCACGTCGCTCCTGGCTATTAACGTTTAGAGCTGTTGACGGCGCGATATTAAGGCCGTTAACGTACTGAGCCGCCCTACGTCGCCCGCCTGATTCTATTCGAGTTCACAACTGTCATCTACGAACTGGTATCTAAGAATTCCCTAAATACATTAACCCTTCCATACCTCTGTTTACAACTGTGTACATTAACTTTTACTGTGTCTTAGTTGATAGAGAAGCATTTTTTTCCCCAATGGAAACCTGAAGCACACAATTGGGAATCTTCATTCCTTTCATTATACGCAAGTACTTACAGCTGTTGGGCATCGCTATAAAAATATCAGCAAGACAGTGCAGAAGAGCGGAGCAGCTCGTGACCACTAGAATACACGGATGTGGCTGGTTCGCTATATTCCTCTGTATAACTGAATACTGTTATTGTTATTTTGCATGGTAATTATTGGATGATGATTTTACTATTTATTGGAATAGAAAATATTTCTTCATCAGATATTTTAGTTCATAAAATGAAGCCCAGGTTACAAAGTACGTTTTGAAAACGGGTATATATTTTTGTATAAGTCTTGTATGTAAAATCATTTTAAAAATCACGTAAGAGTATTACCACAGAAGAAAAATTTTCTGTCCAGAGAAAAATCATATCTGGAAGCTTTTATTTGAATGATTACGTCTTTCCTAGATGCTATACTACACCGTCACCTTCAAAGGATTCCCATTGGAAGGAAATACAGTGGTCCCAACTTTTTGCCACATTTGAAGAGCATTTCTGGAAGTCTTTGTTAAGGGGGCTACAGACAGGTTGAAATTTCGTTGATCATAATCTACGGAATTTTCTCCTTGCTATCATATATAAAATGTATATGTTATTGCCTTACTTGTGTTTTATTCATTCATTTAAACAGAATAGTGCGTTGGCGTGACCATGGGCATTTGATAGTTCTCAAACTGAAATTTGATTTTTTGAATCCCTAGCGACCAAGGGCAATTATTTAGGAGCTGGAAATTCAAAAGTTTCCAAAGCAGTTGAGGCTGACAAGCCATATGGAAAAACGTTTCTATCATTAAGCAGGAATTCATATGGCATGTGCGAAAGCAAATGGGTATGAGGCTGCAGTGACTGAAAACTGCATACCAGGGAAATAAATTGAAAGATGGAAGAGGATTCGATGGTAAGAACAGACTCACAGAATCTGTCATAGAAAGAACTTCAAATTGTTGTGGCATTGCCAACAAGCAAACTGTAAGTAGCGTACAAGACATGAGAAAAGCTGTATGGGTAGTATTGTTTCACCTCTCTTCAACACATGATAAACCCGTTCATGGCCCATCCCCTTCAGAAAGTGATTCATGGGGCAAATGCATCAGAGCACAACAAAATGGCAAGAAATGTATTCACAAACCAGCTATTCCTTGTGCCAAAGAGGAGGTATTGAAAGAAACTTTCAAAGATTTGTCAGATGTAAATCTACTGAATAAATGTCCTCCTGGCCGCACCCAAAATCCTAACGAGTCCACCAACAGAGTAATCAAGGCCAGAATTCCCAAGACAATGTTTTCGGCAATTAGTACACTGCATTTTGGTGCCCTTGGTGCACTGACAACATTCAGTGTAGGAAATACTGCAAAGTGTGAAGCCTGGAAAGACTACTACAACAAACTGTTGGTTATTTCACAGTGAAACAAATGTTGAATTTAGATAAAGAGGGACTTCTGTCATCAGAGAGAAAGTTGTCAGAGACCTTGAAACATGGACACGATAGCCCAGACAAGCAGGAATAAAGATATCGGAAAATGAGACAGAAGAGGATACAGACAATCCATAATATGAAGCTGTGATACACTGAAGACTTTCATGGCTGTTTCCCGTAAGATGGATTTTCTAAGAATAAAGTGTAGTTTTTCTCACCTACTACAGAATTCGATCAAAATTTACGGGGTATACTCCTTGGAGTATTGTGCATATTTCTTATCTTGTAAATATCAAAGAAAGAGCCTTACATACGTAGAAAAGTACGACAGTTTTTTTTATTTTAATGTCCACTTTCTATCAAATAATTATTACCTTAAAAGTAATCAGCACTTTTAGAAATTCCTCTATTAAAGTGATTACAAATGTGTAGCCTACAAGTCTTTTTTTTCAAATTTTTATTTTCAATAGTTTCAGAGAAAGCCTATATTTTATATGAATAAATTCAACATTGTTTAAGATAGGGCTTTTTCAACTGATCTGGACCCCCATTTAGGGTTTAGTATCCTCTTCAATTCCGCTAGGATCTTCTTCATTATATCAAATCTTCGTCCCTTCACCGTTATTTTCATCTTGGGTGAGAGGAATAAGTACACTAAGCTAACTCTGGTATGTACAGTGTGTAGAGAACAAATGTCATTTTATATTTGATCAAAAATTCCGGACTAATGTACGTCGTATGTGGTAGTGAGCCGGCCGAAGTGGCTGTGCGGTTAAAGGCGCTGCAGTCTGGAACCGCGAGACCGCGACGGTCGCAGGTTCGAATCCTGCCTCGGGCATGGATGTTTGTGATGTCCTTAGGTTAGTTAGGTTTAACTAGTTCTAAGTTCTAGGGGACTAATGACCTCAGCAGTTGAGTCCCATAGTGCTTAGAGCCATTTGAACCATTTTTTTGTGGTAGTGAGTTGCAATGATAGAGTTCCCAGTCGTTTAGATGCCACTTGTTGTGTACATAGTACCGCATAGTCAGCGCGTACACGACTTTCCCACTAGAGTGTGACCCGCTAAGCACAACAGTGCAGGCGCAGCGCTCGTCCGTCTCCGCACTACGAGATGGCGCTGCCTTAGATATGGACCAAATTCTGCTTCCGCAGATCCGCGTATTAATATGTAACGCAGCCAATGAGATTGCTGCTAACATAGAACCTTTTCTCCTCGCCGATCACACTTGCGCAGTGATACCTGAATGCACGAGGTATTATAACGAGTGTACAGACCTCCTATTAGCCAGTCTGCATTTGTCTGCACCAGTCTGCACCAGTCTGTACCAGTCTGCATTAGTCTGTACCAGTCTATAGTCAAGTTTCAGTCTGCGCCTAATACGATTACCATATTCCTGTACATAGGCATGAAGATAAATGTATATTCACTTTGTCAAGTATCAGAGATATGTGAGAATAAGATTAACGTACCAAGACCAAAGGAACTTCAGATTGTCAATTGTAAACAGCATCCAGAAACAAGTTACGTAATGTCTATGCTTTTTATTATTTTAATAAATGTGTGTGAAAATTAATCAAGTTCTGTTTAAAGTTGGTCACAGTCAATCTGCTACTCTAAGCGTGCAAATGGCATTTCTATCGTCTGACCTAACGGCGGAAGATAAACACGCCTCGATAAGACCACGAGACATATTGCTGACACTCGCCTACTTCGTTAGAGCGACAAGTCAAATAATCTGATGGTGTGTGTACCGAAGGTCTTACAGTACGCACACCACACCACTTCTGAGGAAATTTTCTCTTCAAACGTCTCAGAACATGGGAAAGAACTTTTTATTGGCCGTCCGGCCAGGAGAGACCTACCCTTCGTGAACAATCCCATCTAAAGTCTCCTCCTGACCAGGAGAGGCGAATTCTTTATGAACAATCTTCACAATTAAAAAAGAAGAAGGAAGAAAAATAAAAAACTCGATATTGAAATATTATTCTTGACCTGTCTTGCTGTTTTTGGCTATGCTGAAGGAATCTTCCATTGCGTCGATTGCCGCTTAGTTTCGGGGTCATAGCCATAAACTCGTCTTTCGTCATCAGTCACAGCCTTTGAAAGAAACTGTGGATCGCCTTGAAGCAGTCATTAAAGTACCCTGAAGACTTCCACGCGATATTGCTTCTGATCGGCTTCTACAGCTACATCTACATCTGTACTCCGCAAGTCACCTAACTTCTAATAGCGCTATCTGATGCCATTCGCGAATGGCATGAGATAGGAATGATTGTCGGTAAATCTATAACTTCTCGAAATTTCTTCTTGCGGTCAATTCGCTAGACGTATGAGGGAGGGCTGCGCAGAGTGGTCGCGCGGTTTGAGGCGCCATATCACGGATTGCGTAGCCCCT
Organism: Schistocerca nitens; assembly: GCF_023898315.1. Lineage (NCBI taxonomy): Eukaryota > Metazoa > Arthropoda > Insecta > Orthoptera > Acrididae > Schistocerca > Schistocerca nitens. The sequence continues at coordinate 311,830,886 of NC_064621.1, read as the reverse complement.
GCCGCCGGAGATTAGAATCCTCCTTCGGGCCTGGGTGTGTATGTTGTTCTTAGCATAAGCTAGTTTAAGTTCGTTTAAGTAGTATGTAAGTCTAGGGACCGATGACCTCAGCAGTTTGGTCCCTTAGGAATGCACACAAACACGCGTATATGGAAGGAAGTAATATGTCGTCCGACTCTTCTCGGAACGTATTCTCTCGGAATTTCAATAGTAAACCTCTCCGTGATGGACAAAGCGTCTTGTGGTGTCCGCCAATGAGTTTCTCCGCGCCGACTGAATGATTCCGTGACGAAATGCTGTACGTTGGACCTTGTCTATCTCCTCTATCAATCCAACCTCGTAAGGGTCCCAGACTGATGAACAATACTCAAGATCAGCCAAACGAATGTTTAGGAAGCCAGTTCTTTCGTAGATGAATGAAATTTCCTTAGGATTCTCCCTGCGGAGCTGTGGCGGCCCGCTTGGCGTCGATCTTCCACCGCAAGCAGAATCTTTGGTCGGCCACATGGCAGGTGGTGCTCGGGGAGCAAGGTGTGGTGACTCGCGAGAAGCAAGTCGGGCTGGGTCGGTGGGGTGGAGCCGGGCCCTGGCGACACAGGTTGGAGGCCCGTGCTGCGGCGTCCAGCTCAGCGGTTGCGGCCCGTCTTGTTCTGGGTCTGGCAGTGCATTGCTGTCGTCATCATCCTTAGCCTGGACCCGTGGACACGTCGCACGTCACCTGAAACACAAGATTTTATTATCTTCGGCCTTTCCTCTTTGCGTCTTGGGCCGAATTTTAAAGGAATGAAGATTATTATTTTGGGAGCTGGGGTATTACATTCCTGGTGACCGCCTTGTCCTGATCTTCCACTTCTTGGTGGTGTGAGAGGAAGATAGTCTCCCAATTACGACAGAAGCATTATTGCTTCGGCGCAATTGTAATATGTATAATATACTATTGTTATGAAGAACATATGTGAGCGGCTTTAATTTAACTTCTAGAGCGGTTTGCTTGCTTAAGTGCTTGATGTGAATTTTAGTACGTCTTACAGTTGTCCACAGAAACCACTAAGTATAAGGTGTGTCCCACGTCACAGTGTGTTGAGTCGGTCGATTCCGAGGAGTGTTATTTGCCTGTCCGCTTGTTTGCAGGAGAAATGCAAAGTGTAAGGTAGCAGAGGTTTTCACTTCTCCCGCTTTCTTAAATTTGCTGGATGCTAATCAATGGAAGACGCTCCTCAGGGCCCTGAATTGTTTATAATATTTCATTTAATGAAGTTGACTTAATATTTTTATTGAAATATAATACCCTTTGATTTTATTCATGCTTGTTGTGTCGCCTAGGGCGAAAATTGTTTTAATAGTCTGGTTGCTTTATATTTTTTAGTTGGTGCTTGGTACTAAGGTGCCTGAATTGGAGGCGCATTTGTGTTTCGGTCGATAATTTACGACTTTGTCAGTCTTAAGTGTAAATATTAAGCATGGAGACTTACTTAACGTTATTGTACCCAGGCTGTAGTTCAGTACCTTGTTCTTCCGCTCTGTGCGGGTCGTGTGAAGGTGTGGTATTTGTATCTTAACTAATAATGTTTTATGTATATCAGGTGCGCCTGTCATATTCATTATTTAAGTCGGCTGGTTCCTCCCAGCCATGGGAGCAAACTCGGGGTCCCTCCGGAGCGTACGATCGGTTACAAGGGCTCCCTGTTTTCCGCAAAGGCAACATCCACTTTGGAAATGCTACCCGGTGTTTGTAACGACGACAAGGGGTATCCAGTCCGTACATAGAGCCGATCTCTCTCAATCTGCGGATTCCATAGACAAGTTTACTGTCAAAAACTACTGTGTACATTTTTGGCTCCATGGCCTTGAGATTTCATCTAATAGTTGTATTTGCTATTTTCTCAGAGTCTGGTGTGCCTCCTGTTATGGTGTATCAGCGAAAGACGTTACTTAAATGCTCTATTTCTTGAAAAGTAATATTTTAATACTGAATATTTTTAAAAAAATTTCTTTTTGGCAATTTTGTACCAGTTTATTGTTCTTAGGCCCTCTTTGGATTTTCTCTAATTAATTACTTGTTTGTGATTCTTGAAGTTTTCCCAGCGTACTGAATATTCTGCGAAGTTTCGGGATTGCAGCCGGATCATGTTGACTTCTTGCCACAATACTTCGGCTGGCGACCGTCCAGCCATCTTCAGGTGACTGTCCGCCACTGAAGACTGCTATTTTTCTTTTTTTTTTTTTTGTGGTGGGTGTAGGTACAGCGTCACAGGGAGATCTCGGTCTTTTTGTCTTGATGTAAAGGTAAAATTGTTCTATCCTACAATGACATCATTGGGGTGCATGTTGAAGGTGTGGCAGTGGGACTTGTAGTCCTGGAAGTTCAAGGTAGCAGACAATAAGGAACACAACTACGTAGATACTGATATTGGTGGTCGTGTTATGGACGTCAGATATCGAGTGGTCGTATCAAGACTGACACTTTATTAGTGGATGTAACAAGTCTGAATCTGATTCCTCGAGGATAGTAAGAGGAACAGGGTGGCGGTGCCAGTGCCATAGAGTCATAGTGCCAATGTGGTGCAAGCCAGTGACCGTGTCACGCACAGCATCCACTTTGTCATAGAGACGCCATGCTTTCTCTCGGATGGACGTCTCTAGCGTTACCATGTTTGTTTCCTGGTGGAGGGTAACAACACTCGTGAAGGGAGGTGCATGCAGGCTCCACCGAAGCATCTTATTCTGCAGGCGCTAAAGGGTGGCCCATGCAGAGGATTCATAGGTGAGGGAAGGGTGGACAACCTTCCGTTACAGTTGGAGCTTGGTTTCTAAGTTCAGTTCCCTGCTGTTGAAGGGAGGGTACAACGCTTTTATCAGCTTCTGTCGCTTTTGGGAGATATATTCTGCATGGCGATGGAAGACCGGTTTTTATCCATTTGGTCACCTAGATATTTGGTATCTGGGGACGATGCGTCCTGGACGTCTGTAATAACGAAGTTGTGGAGGAGGATTGGGCGCCGTTTGGTGAAGTAGACTGCCGTGATTTTGGCGGAATTGAGTGCAATTTTGTTTGAATGACACCGTATGACTGTCGCGTCCACCTGCGTCTGGATACGAGCAATGAGCTGGTCCGTGTTGCAGCCGGTCATACAGAGAGTAGTATCATCGGTTTACTGCGCCAAGTGGCAGTGTGGGGTGACTGGCTTATCATTAAAATAAATGTTAAAGAGGACAGGAGGTTACACAGAGCTGCTAGGGGTACCCACCGATATGTGACATAGGCTCAAGTCTTTTCCTTTAACCAAGAAGGTTCTATCATGAAGAAAATTGTCCACGATGTTGACATAGGTCTGTGGGATGGTCGTCTGTGTCAGCATTTTATACACAAGGTTGTCTTGCCAAATCTTGTCGTACGCATTTTGCGGGTCCAGGAAAATCGCTGGCGTCGGCTTAGTGGAGTAAAAGCCCCTGCTGACATGTTCTGTGATCCTAAGAACTTGGAGTTCGGTCGACAGGTGAAAAGCAAATCCAAACTGTTCCAGATAGAGTTCCAACAGCCGCCACAGTCTGGGAAATGCGGTGGAGGATAAAAGATTCTAGGATCTTTGCCATGGTACTCAGAAGGCTGCCTGTTGTTAGAAGGGGCCATAGGTTCCTTCGAGGGCTTGGGGATGGTAATCAGTTTGGCCTGCTTCCATTGTAGAGGAAAAGGCCGGTTATGAGACAGAAGTTCAGGATGCTGGTAAATAAGACAAGTGGTTTGCATGGGAGCCGACGGAGATGTTCGTTTACGATGCCATCCAAACAAGGAGCTGAATGCCCAAACTTCCACCAGAGGATTTGCTTGACTTCCGCTGGGTATGTAAGGTGAGGGGTAGTAAGAGGTGGTCTTTGTCTGAAAGCGGTAACAACCGCCAGAATATTGCGTTCATTTGGAGTTCATCAGGTCCTGGACGAGTAATTGGTTCTGGGCCTCAAATGCATCTGCCAGAGTTTCTACCACACAGAGGCCATCATAAGTTAAGCCATCCACTGTGCGGATGGAAAGGTTGAGCCCTAGGGCTCAGACAAGTCCATTCTGTTTTATGTCGGAGGAGAAAGGCGGATATATTGTCCTCCCATCGTTGTGATTTCCAGTCGGTGAGGCAGTGTCAGAATTCACACTGGGGGTAACTCATGCGATACTTATCCTGGGGGTCACAAAACTGCTTCCACCGCATACTGGAGTGGTTCCTCTGGATTTTTAGCTTTTGCAATAGAGGAGGCAAGTCATCCAGCAGGGTTAAAGGCCTTTGGACAATGGAAATAGTGGCCTTCATTGCCTTCTGGATGTTCGTGTTTAGGTAATCAACAGCATTAACCAGACTGGCAGGTGTTGTCAGGTCAATGTTTTGCCGAATGGTGTTGTTGGGGATCCTGGAAAATTTGTCACAATCCATGATGGTCGAGGTAGAACGGAGGTCTACAGACAGAGCTACATTGGTAAGGTTCAGGAGCATGGGGTGAGAGACCAGTTCGTGGAGTGTTTCTAACGAAAACTGCACCGCAATGTTCTTGAAAATGGCCACATCCAGACTGTCCAGCTGGCAGGCGGAGCGAATTGGTATATGGGTGGGAGTCTGTGGGCCACAGACCGACAGTGCCAGAGGACCTTCCAGGTCAAGAAGGAGTCTGCCCTTGCTATTAGCAATGCAAGAATGCCAAGCCGGGTGCTTGACGTTGAGATCTGCCCCAACAATGAGTTTGTCAAATGATGTCAATGTATGGAGGGCCACTTCAAGAAGTGGTAGGTTAGGGCTCAAATACGCCACAGCAAAAGTAAAAGCGCGAAGGCGGGTAGAAACAGTTACTGCCATAGCCTCTTGATTGGGGAGCCCTCTGATTACGGACGAGTTTCTTATGTAGAAACACTGCCGCGCCCCCCACCTCGGCGATGGAGTCAGTCAGTGCGGTAGCAAACTACGTTGTGGAGACGAAAATCATCTGCGGCTTTCAGGTGGGTATCTGAGACAAGTAAAATGTCCACATGGTGGTGTTAGAAGAAAGTGTTCAGTTCAGTCTTCATACATTTAATGTCATTAGCATTAAAAATAGAGACAGCTAGATCCCGAGGGGACTGATGGTTACGCAGTGAGTGATTCGCCATTATAACAATATCTGGCTGAGCCCGTCAACAAGAGCGATGACCTGGAGACTGCTGATTCACGGTATCGGGTTTATAGCAGAAATCGGCGCGGAAACGCCTTCGCAGTGGCAGCTGTCACAGGTGTGTCCTCTGTCGAAATCCGCGCCATCTGCAAACACTGTTCCATCTGTGGCACGTAGTCGCATGCGTAAAGATGAAGCTATATGTCCGCCTTCTGTCGGAATGGGCGTTCGCGTCGATAAAAACAAAAGCCAGATGTCGCCATATGTGTCATCAGCGGGTTCCAAGCCTTGTCCAGTTGAAAGCCGCCGTCACTATTTATAAGATTTTGTGCTAGCCGTATTTCCTTAGAGTTTTTAATTACTGAATCCCAAAATGATCTCGCTGGAGCCAAGATTTTTTGCAGAATAATGCATAGAATGTCCTGTGGTAATACTATGTTCAGCTACGACCGACTTTCTATCTAGGCTGCAAAAGGCGAGTGTGGCGCTAATGTTCAATGCACCTTTCGCGTACTGTGCATGTCATCTAACCTATGTATGTTTTGCCACACTGTCAAGAAATTTTGTAAATCTTGGCCTTCCGCAGAGCCAGATCAACCTTTGCCGAACCCAGAAGGACATAAATCTTCGCCTGTGCCCGGTCGGGGCACACATTTTCAGCTGTCCCCATCGAGGTATATCAACAACACCTGTCGGCAGCTGAGTGTATCAATTAATTATCATTTATTCTAGAGAGGCTGTACGTTCATCAATGGTATCTGTTCTTTCGAGAACAGTTACTATCTTCATATATTTTAACTTGATGTTTCTTAGGATCCTGCCTACTTAATATGAAACGTTACTGACGTATGAAAGGATCGCACTGGGCCTGAACAGTTTCTTATCTTCTTGATGTTGTTGGTGGTCACGTTTCCTCCTCCTTAGCGCTGTACTAATCTGAAGTGGAGAGTACCATTATATTTGAACACCGACTGTAGATGTTCTAACTCCTTTGTAAGGCTGTCTCCATCAGACTTTCGTCCAAAGTAGGCAGGATCCTAAGGAAAATTCAAGTTAAAGCAATCTTCCGGCCACCGGCGAAGATTAGTGCCCTTCTCGGTTCGGTAAAGGACGATCTGGGTCTGCGGATAACCGAGATTCACAAAATTTATTGCCAGTGTGGTAAAGCGTACATAGGTCTGACGATACGCACAATACATGAAAGGTGCATTGAACATGAGCGTCACACTCGCCTTTCGCAGCCCAGTAAGCCGGCCGGAGTTGAGCATTGTATTTTTTTTTTTCGTTTATTGTAATTTCAACACCCCATCAGAGGCGGGCTGGCAGCATCATAGGCGCTGCTGTTCAGCCTAGACATTTTAAGAACATTGTATTACCACAGGGCACTCTATGGATTATTCTGCCACAAAAATCTTGGCCTCAGCGAGATCCTTTTGGGATTGGATGATGAAAGAGTCTAAGGAAATACGGCTGGCAAAAAATCTTATAAATCGTAACGGCAAAGCGGTCTGCGTGGCGCCACCCGGGTAAGGTGTGTTGCCTTCCGAAACTGGGTTAAAACCTCCAGGAGACCCTCTGATTCCCGGAAATCTTCAGACTGTCTGAAGTGCTCTGTGGCTCAGAGGAACCTGAGTGGGGCGGGGACCGTAATGTCCTATCCCGTGGCCTTGACGTGGCCCCGGCGCTCAGTAACCCCCTCAGATGGGGTGAAGCTAACATGGGAAGGGCCGTCCATGCATGACGTTAAACGGCTAGCCCTTAACTGGGTGCAATCCTCACTGAACCGCACTGGCCCACCGTGAATTATCAAAAGCGGTGGGTGAGACATGGTCGGCCATGATCCCCCAGTACGTGTGGAGGCCCTCCGGGGAACGTAACTCGGATTTGAGTGCCGCACCGTCTCGATGACGTCAAACTCCACAACATAAGACCCGGGCCATACCATCATCTTATCACATCATCGTTCTCATAACACCTCTGGGCTGTGGAACGGTGACGGTTGTCGTTGTGTCATGGAAGGACGTTAAAGTCCCGTCACGGTAGGACGTTAAACGCCCCCAACCCAAGGCGAAAGCGAAGGGTGCGTGGCACAGCGGGAGCTGTGTCTGAGGGACTAACCATCTGTCCCTCAACTCGCAGGGCACAAGAACAGCTGGTGCTCTGCATGCCGGCGACCTCGTTTGTCGGCGTGGGACCTCGGCGCGAGTCGGCAAGTGCACTTCGCCGCGCCCGTGGTTAACCGGGGCGTGTTCTGCCAAACCCAGGGGGTGGTGACATCGCCTGGGCCAGGTTAGCTGGGTCCAGACCGTCGAACGACTGGGTGGCCGGCCCGCCACCTGAGTAGGAGCGGGTCCTTGGCCTGAAGGTGGGAGCTCGGGCTAGTAGGCGGCGAAGGGCGAGAAGTGCATCCGATTCTCCGGAGTGCGGGGTGCACTTGCCGAGGAACACTGGGAGAAATCGTCGGTGATGGGGCCACTGAAGGGGACCAGGACACTGGCAACGGTGTGCTGAACTCGGCGGCTCAGGGATGCCCTTGACCTAGGGACGAGGTTGGTGGGCGAGCTGCATCTTAGTCCCCCCCCCCCCCCCATGCCAGAGGAGCCGGTCCGGGGTAAGAGACGGGCTTCCAACCCCTTTTTTCGCTTGTCTAATAATGATGGCCACTGAAGAGACAAGCGACTTAAGTGCGCCCATAAGGGCTTCGATGCTCGCTGATCCCTCGCCACAAGAAGGCCTGGATCAGAACACTGACGAAAGTAATCTTGAGAGACATATGAGGATTACGCAGCTCATAGATCAGAACATTAAAAATGGAAAAATTAGTCAGGCCGCAGTGCAGGCAATTAAGAATGAATTAGCGGCATGGGCGATAGCTAATGCAAAATTAGAAGGGAGAATTGAGGAGTTGGAAAAGGAAAACGAACGGCTCAGAAAACAACCAGAGAAGACATGGGCTGGTGTCGTAGCACAAGCTGCGCCAAAGGCCCAAACAACAAGAGAGACCATTGCAAAGGTCACCAAACGACCTGATTCGGCAGTTTTCCTAAGACCATTACCCGGCCAAGACATAAAAAAGGTGCAGGAAGTTTTTGCTACCACAGTCAATCCCGTTAGGGAAAAGATCAGGATAAATAAAGTAAAAGTAACAAAAAACGTAGTCATAGTAGATGTAGCTTCAGAGGAAGATAAAAATAAGCTTTTAGAAAACCAGAAATTATGTAAGTCAGTAAGATGTGAACCCCCCCGAAAACGAAACCCACTAGTCATTTTGTACGATGTCCCAAAATCAATGACGGACGAGGATCTCTGTGAGACCCTGTATCAACAAAACCTGGATAACTCAAATATAAGTATGGAAACCTTTCTAAAAGAGTTTAAACTTAGATTCAAGACAGGGCCCAGGGATAGGGACGTAGTTCACCATGTTGCCGAAGTTACAGGGGGACTATGGAGAACACTGACTGCTATGGGCAGGGTGTACATAGGTTTTCACGCCATAAACGTGAAAGATTACCTAATTGTACCCCGTTGTCATAATTGTGGGGACATTGACCATATTCATAAATATTGCACTAGGAAGCCGGCCTGCTCCAGATGCGGGGAGGAAAATCATGTGAGAAAAGATTGCAGGAAACCTGTTGTATGCATACCGTGTATACGAAGGGGCAAAAAGACATGTCGAACAACTGGAAGAAATTGCCCAACCTACAAACTACTCGAACAATGCCTAATCTCCAGAACGGATTATGGCTGATGACAATAAAATAACTAGATCAACCAATAAAAGGAAGTCTCCTAGTAAGAAGAGAAGGGACGCAGAAAGAGCAGAGAAATTCAAGGAATTTCTAAAATCTCTCCAGGAGACAAAGAAAAAGGTAATAAATGTGGTTTATACAAGCACCCAAACCGAATCAGAAACAGAAACAGAAAAAATAGAAGAAACGATTAACTCAGACACTTTAACAGAACCCACGACTCTGGGTCTTCTGAGTGTCAACTTGACACTCAACCCAGAATCAGAAAGCTTTTTCACCAATCACGAACAAACAAACTCAAAACAGACAAATATGATCGACCTATGCATACAGACAGAGCCAGAGGAGGAAATAGAAGACAAACTACAGCCAGTAGAAAGCAACAGCATTGTTCCGCTCCGGGGGGGACCTCTCCAAACCATTGTACAAGATAGTACAGTCACAAGTACAATGAACATGGAAGTATCTCTGAGAGCCCCAGATCCGGATCCTAGAAGGATCTATACGAACCTGGAGCTTGCAATGCAACTTTCACGCCTGGAGCAGCCGGCTGTCCTTACTACAGCACTCAGGCACGTCGTACGTATAGGGCATAAATACGGCAGAAAGGTCACCTTCTCGACAATGGAGGCTGTGGATAGAATACAGCTAAAGTCAATGAATCTTCCTACAGATTTCGGAGCTCTGCGTGACTTGCTCAGAAGGGTTTTTGAGAGAAGAGGTGAGGAATTAAATATGCAAGAAATCTATGTGCAATCTGTACTTGCGAACGGCCGAATTGCCTCAGATTACAACAAACCATGGCCTGATTGCTATTTTCACACCTACTTCCCATAACACCTGAAGTCACAATAGGACAGCTAAACACCCATAACAGTCGGCTGGTTATGCAGGAGCTCCGGAAGGTAGTGGAGGAGAGGAGACTGGATGTAGTCTGTCTGCAGGAGCCATACTCCAGGGCGGGGCAGATCTCCTTCATGTCTACCTCCTGGCAGACTATCTCTACTGGAGAAGAGCCAAAGGCAGTCGTAATAGTTACAAACAAGGCCCTAAGGGCCACTGTACTAACACAATTATCGAATAGTCACTGCAATGTAGTAGAGTTACAAACACCACTAGGATTAATATACCTCGTAAATATGTATTTTCAATACGGAGGAAATTTCGAAGATTTCTTAGACCATCTTGCAAGAATCATCACGACACTACGCGGGCGCAAAATTATTGTTACAGCAGATATTAATGCCAAGTCCCCTATGTGGTACAGCGGCACAAGGGATGCAAATGGTGAGAAGGCTGAAGAATTAATCATGGCTTCCCAACTTGTAGTGGCAAACAGACCTGGTAATCCCCCCACCTACAGTGGAGGTGGAGGACAGGGAACAAACATCGATGTTACCCTGGCAACTGCTAACGCCATCAGCATCATCGAAGGCTGGAAAGTCAGTGAACACGCCACTACAAGTGATCATAACCTCATTACCTTCTGTCTTAGAGAAGAAGGGTGCCGCTGGGACCAAGGATGGGAAATCCAGCTAAACTATAATAAAACCGATTGGGACTGCCTGGCTCGGGAGTGTGACATTCCGCCATTGCCGGAAGGTGACCTGGACATAGATACATATGCCGAAGAACTGGTAGAGTCGATAGTCAGCGCGGTCAAGGCCGCTGTGCCAACCAGGAGGAGAGCCGTGGCGGCTTCCCCATCGCCATGGTCTGCCGATCTTGAGCGCATGTGTCAGTCTGTAAGACGGGCGAGGAGGTACTACCAGCGAAGTGCCGTTTGGCAAGAAAAACAGTTCTGGCTGCAGCAATACAGGGAAGAAAAAGAACAATTCCAAAAAGAACTAAAACAAGTAAGAATGAAAAGTTGGGAGAGATATGTTTTGGGCCAGCTAGCCACAGATCCTTGGGGAATACCCTACAAACTGGTGAGGGAAAAAATCAGGTCCCCTGCGGTTCTTTCTACGATCAGAGATGGAGACAGAATGACAGAGTCGTGGCAGGAAACCGCTGAAGTTCTCCTGCGCACTCTGCTGCCAGATGACGAAGCAAATGAGGAGGACGACCTCCAAAAACAAATTCGCAGGGAGGATCTAAACGAATACACCAACAACACCATGGTGTACCCTTTCTCAGAGGAAGAAGTGGCTGCACAAATTAAATCACTAAAAAAGGGCAAAGCACCAGGGCCAGACGGCATAATCGCGGAGGTGGTGCAGTTCCTCGCCCCCCAGCTGGTGGCGTCTCTCACGGGACTGTACAATGAGTGTTTAAGAACAGGAAGCTTCCCCAAAATCTGGAAAAGGGCCAATGTAATAATCATCAAAAAAGGAAAGGACAAGGACCCCGTAGAACCCAAATCCTATAGGCCAATTTGTCTCCTCGTTAATCTAGGTAAACTGTTGGAGAAGCTACTAGCTGACAGACTCGCAGCGCACAGGATACTAAACGGGATGAGCGACAGGCAGTTCGGCTTTAGGCCGGGGCGATCGGCGTCTGACGCAATTGCCCTGGCAGCTGAGGTCTGCAGCTCAACCCCGCACAAGTATGTGGTAGGCATCATGGTGGACATCAGTGGCGCCTTCGACAACCTGTGGTGGCCCTCGCTCTTCTCTCGCTTGCGAGAGAAGGAGTGCCCAGGGCCCCTCTATGGCTGTCTGAGGAGCTATTGCACGGACAGGGAGGTATGGCTATCGTCGCCTAGCGGAAGAGCAAGTAAAACCATCACGAAGGGGTGTCCCAAGGGATCAGTTCTGGGGCCACTCTTTTGGGACATAAACATAGAGCCCCTTCTAGAGAAATTACAACTAAGTGAGGACGTGCTAGACGTCATAGCCTACGCTGACGACCTCCTCCTGTTGGTAGGCGGCCGCAGCCGAGAGGAACTAGAGCCCAAGGTAGAGCAAGCAATGACAGTACTTCAGAAATGGTGCCAAGAAGCAAAAATGAAAGTTGCACCACACAAATCAACATATCTATTAATGAAAGGCAGTCTCGTCAGAAATCCAACCGTCAGAATTGAGGGAACTCCAGTCCTTTGGCGTCGATAAGCTAGATATCTAGGAGTAACAATAGATGAAAAATGGAATTACAACACACATATAGAAAATATCACGCAGAGAGCATTAGAAATTTTAAACAATCTAATCAGTATAGGCCATAGAAGATTTCACCTACCTCCCAACCTGATCAAACTTTACCGTAATAGCATCCTAACATCCTTAGTAGGATATGCGAGCGGGGTTTGGGCACACAGGCTCACGAGGGTGGTGCCTGCAGTGACCGTGAGAAGGGTGCAGCGGAACATGCTGTTGCGATCAGTCGGGGCATACCGAACAACACCTGGGGGGGCCTTGCTGACAATAATAGGATTATGTCCTTTAGACATAAAAATTAGAGAACAAGGAGCATGGTACTGGGTGTCAAAAGGAAAGATAGAAAAGACTAGGGAAATCATGGGGGTACAAGTTGGGGATAGATATGCAATAAAAAGAAGGGGCGAAGAACTATGGCAACAGCAATGGGAAACTGAAGAAACGGGAAGAAGGGTATTCCGACTACTACCGAACATCAGAGAAAGGCTTCAAATGAGCCACTTTGAGCCGAGCAGAGGTTTGCTGCACTTTCTTACAGGTCACGGGCCATACACGACATATTTATGTCGATTTGGGAAACGGGCAACACCAGCGTGTGACTGTGGTGCTCCGGATGGAACACCCGAACATGTCGTCTACGACTGCACGTTGTATGACGATGTGGCGCTCGAACTTGGGAATCAACTGCCAAACAGAGACACATATAACCTACTGCGACGTGCCGAGACCTTCAATGTCCTCAACAATTTGGCAAATGAAATATCCCAGAAGATCTTGAGGGATTATATTAGTAATCAACACGGATAGACATCAAAAATAACCCGATGAAGACTCAGGTGCACTTGCAATTCCGCCGAGCGCGGTACTGGCCGGCTGTCCCACAGCCGGAATCCGCCGCGCCGCGGGATTAGGGGAGCAGGGGCACCATTCCCGGACTTGGCATGCACTAAGATCAAATAGGAAGTAGTTAATAGAACAACGTAAATTACAACGCTAACACCACTAACATAGGTAGGGACTGCAGCGATTCAAAAAAGTAGTAGGCCAGCCCAGTGCCAGGGGCAAGCTCACTGGGATTAGCTCAGTGAGCAGGCCGATTAGTAGGTTTGTATTTCTTCTGGCACACCTGTAACGCTGCAGAATAGCTAGATTTAGAATAACCAGAGTAGTTAAGTAGTTAGATTAACCCTGTCCATAGTAAGTGCCATAAATTAAGTAGTAAAAGCTGCTTGTTTTAGTATAATAATTGGACCCACTAATTAGAAAGGTGGTGGGTTAGTGCGTAGCATACAATGTTTGTTGTTTTGAACATTTTGTATCACAATATCTTCTCATTGATTGTTCATAATAGTGTTGGTTGTATCAATAAAGGAATTTTCTTTTAAAAAAAAAAAAATCGTAACGGTGGTTTTCAACTAGACGAGGCTTTGGACCCGGTGATCTCTTCAATTTATTCTGACAGAAAACGTTTTATTCGTAACGACACGTCTGGCGACATTTAACTTTTCCTTCTAGCGACGCAAGTGCTAATTCCGACAGAGGACGGACATGTAATTTCACCTTTACCCATGCGCCTGCACGCCACAAACGTATGCCCTTCAAATTTTGATGCAGTTACTTTGTTGTGTTTTGGTGCTTGCCGTGTATGTAACATTAGTGCTTTCAGTGTCATTGTCCCATACAGTGAAGGCTGTTTTTAATTGTGCTATTCGTGTTTATGTGCTAAAGTCTTCAACGAGTGAAACTTTAATTGTAAATGGATTTTATGTAAACTTGCCTCATTCAAGTACCCCTTTTGTCTATTTTAACTCTAATTGCTTCCCCCTTCTCATGTGTACATTTCATCTTTTATCTCCATATATTATCTTTCGGCTGAAGAGTGACAAATTATGCAGCTGCGGGCAGGGAAAAAAAACTAGTAGTTTCCACCCAGAAGAGTAGAATCCCTCCTTCCACATGGAAGAATTTGTCGACTGGGCTACTCTTAGTACTACTTCATCAGCTGGAAGCTCTCAGTGTACCTACTCTGCACCGTCTCGCTGCCCGCCGCCGCCACCACCACCGCCTTGTCTGCTGCCCGTCGCCGTCGCCGCTCGCCGCTCGCCGCTCGCCGCTCGTCACTTCGCGGTCTACTGCCGGTTGCCGGCTGCCAGCCGTCTTCGTTGCCATCGCCGACGCTGTCGCCAGTCTTCGACACCGCCTTCATTGTCGCCGTCTGCCGCCATACTCGGCGGCGCCGCCTTCACTGTCGCTGTCTGCCCGCTCATCGCTTTCGCTTCCTACCTCGGCGACACCCATCACCAGTAGGCTCATCTTTTTTTAAACATGGACACCCCAGCCACCTTCATTACCTACACATCCCCTTCCCCTGCCCCCCACCATCACTTCCTCCCCCAGCCACCAGTTCCTCCTCCGGCCCCTCTCCTTATGCCCAGACTCCCCTCATTACTGTTTCCTCCTCTTACATCTTCTTCCAAATATTGTATCCCCACATATATCAGTCCACTCCTGCTCCCACTCACGGTCCTGTCACCCTACAATCTCAGCACCACCTTCATCTGCCTGGGTCATAGCCTGGCACCTCCACACCCTACGCAAGGCCTGCCTCCCATCACCACCTGCTCCAGCCTATCCCCCACCCTTCATCCCAGGCTGCCCTCACCAAAGAAAAACCCTCAGCAACCTAGTGTTGACCCCACTCCTGCCCCTTCCACCAAAAATACACTGCCCACTATCACCCTTTCTGACCCCCACAGGGAAACTGCATCTATTCCAGCTTCCCAACCTCCCATCGCGCAGACCTTCAGCATATCTCTCGCCAATCCCAAGTTCCTTATGCCTGTGCCCTCACCTTAGAAATCCACAAATACTTCCCCAATGCACCCATTTCCCAACTCATTCCCCGCAAGGACTCCATCCTTATCAAATCCCCCAAACTCTCTCTCCACAGTGACCTCCTCAAAAAGATCTCTGGCATCACATTTGGCCACCATGCCACCCTTACACCCTTTCTTACAAACTCTTCTCTCCACTTGCCCCAACACCCTTGCCATCCTGCAACCCTCACCACTGTGATCACGAAGTTCAACCCTGTGGTCGTGAAGCTGGGGGTGTTGCCAGAACTCGAAAGCCGTTCTGCACACTGTATCTACAATGACTCTAGACCAACCTTCCTCATGTGTGCCTTTACAAAACCCCCTCCTCCATTGACCACCTACTCACCCAGGGAGTCATTATTTATAACTACCACCACCCTGTTGACAGTTTCCACTCGTCTCCCCAGTACTACTGGTGCCAAAAGTGCTGCTCTATAATGATCACCTCGCCTACACTTGTAAAAATTCTCCCACCCACCCCCACAACAAAGCCTTTTATTTCCTCAAACCATGTCCTGACATCGCCTCCCCTCCTTCCTGCAATACATGTAACGAAGCCCATCCCACCTATTCCTCTAAATCTAAGACAAAACTTCCTTCCACCAAACCAGAGCTCACCATCTCCATTTGCCCCAATGATCAGACCCTCCTTCTCAATAATTTCCTACCCCCAACCCCTACAACCGAAGACATCATATGATTTCTTAAATTAGTACTTCAAAACATCCACCCCTTCCAGTGCCCACACACCCTCCAGCACATCTCCCATGCACCCCTTCTACACTCTCTCTGTCCTGGCATGATGTCAGTGTCATTGCATTTATCAAAACTTCCACTCCTTCCCTGTCAACAAGCCTCTTTTCATCCATACCCTGTCTGAGCACCAGATTGATGCCTTCATCTTCAATGAAGATCAAACGTTCATTTCTGAGGAAGAGGATGTGGAACAAAAATGGAAAAAATTCAGAAACATCGTCCAGTACGCCTTAGATAAGTTCGTACCGACTAAGGTCCAAAGCGAGGGGAAAGATCCACCGTGGTATAACAATCATGTACGAAAGGTACTACGGAAACAAAGAAAGCTTCATCATAGGTTTAAGAGTAGTCGAATCATAGCTGATAAGGAAAAGCTGAACGAAGCGAAAAAGAGCGTAAAGAGAGCAATGAGAGAAGCATTCAACGAATTCGAACATAAAACATTGGCAAACAATCTAAACAAGAACCCTAAAATGTTTTGGTCATATGTAAAATCGGTAAGCGGATCTAAATCCCCTATTCAGTCACTCGTTGACCACGATGGCACCGAAACAGAGGACGACCGAAGAAAGGCAGAAATACTGAATTCAGTGTTCCGAAACTGTTTCACTGCGGAAAATCGTAACACGGTCCCTGACTTCAGCCGTCGCACGGACGCCAAAATGGAAAATATTGAAATAAACGATATCGGAATTGAAAAACAACTGCTATCACTTAGTAGTGGAAAAGCATCCGGACCAGACGAGATACCCGTAAGATTCTACAGTGATTATGCTAAAGAACTTGCCCCCTTTCTATCAGCAATTTATCGTAGATCTCTGGAAGAACGTAAAGTACCTAGCGACTGGAAGAAAGCGCAGGTCGTTCCCATTTTCAAGAAGGGTCATAAATCAGATGCGAATAATTATAGGCCTATTTCGCTTACGTCAATCTGTTGTAGAATAATGGAACATGTTTTATGTTCTCGTATTATGACGTTCTTAGATAATACAAATCTCCTTCATCATAACCAACATGGATTCCGCAAACAGAGATCATGTGAAACTCAGCTCGCCCTATTTGTCCAAGAAATTCACAGTGCCGTAGACACTGGCGAGCAGATTGATGCCGTATTCCTGGACTTCAGGAAGGCATTTGATACGGTTCCGCACTTACGTTTAGTGAAAAAAATACGAGCTTATGGAATATCGGACCAGGTTTGTGATTGGATTCAGGATTTCCTAGAAGAAAGAACACAACATGTCATTCTTAACGGTTCAAAATCTGCAGATGTAGAGGTAATTTCGGGAGTACCGCAAGGAAGCGTGATAGGACCTTTATTGTTTACAATATACATAAATGACTTAGTTGACAACATCGGTAGCTCCGTGAGGCTATTTGCAGATGACACGGTTGTCTACAAGGAAGTAGCAACATCAGAAGACTCGTACGTACTCCAGGAAGACCTGCAGAGGATTAATGAAGGGTGCGACAGCTGGCAGCTTTCCGTAAACGTAGATAAATGTAATATAATGCGCATACATAGGGGCAGAAATCCATTCCAGTACGATTATGCCATAGGTGGTAAATCATTGGAAGCGGTAACGACCGTAAAATACTTAGGAGTTACTATCCGGAGCGATCTGAAGTGGAATGATCACATAAAACAAATAGTGGGAAAAGCAGGCGCCAGGTTGAGATTCATAGGAAGAATTCTAAGAAAATGTGACTCATCGACGAAAGAAGTAGCTTACAAAACGCTTGTTCGTCCGATTCTTGAGTATTGCTCATCAGTATGGGACCCTTACCAGGTTGGATTAATAGAAGAGATAGACATGATCCAGCGAAAAGCAGCGCGATTCGTCATGGGGACATTTAGTCAGCGCGAGAGCGTTACGGAGATGCTGAACAAGCTCCAGTGGCGGACACTTCAAGAAAGGCGTTACGCAATACGGAGAGGTTTATTATCGAAATTACGAGAGAGCACATTCCGGGAAGAGATGGGCAACATATTACTACCGCCCACATATATCTCGCGTAATGATCACAACGAAAAGATCCGAGAAATTAGAGCAAATACGGAGACTTACAAGCAGTCGTTCTTCCCACGCACAATTCGTGAATGGAACAGGGAAGGGGGGATCAGATAGTGGTACAATAAGTACCCTCCGCCACACACCGTAAGGTGGCTCGCGGAGTATAGATGTAGATGTAGATGTAGAATGAAGCCTTCCTCCAGCCTCACCACATTGTCCACACCTCGCCATATTTTCTTCACCATACCGATAATCCCAGCCGATTAGTGCCAGGTGGGATTGCTGTTGGCAACATTAAGCACATTCCTGAGTAGCCACAACCCCTGATCAATGAGCCTGCTAAACACCTTACCCTCATCACTTTTTTCTGTACCCTCACTGTCACATGTGCCACCATTTATGTCCATCCTGCAGCTCTCATCCCCTATGACTTCCTCTCCCATATTGTCCACACCTTCTCCACCTACATGACTGCCACACACCCTAACATCCATAGCTGTGACCTTGCTACCCTCGATGGTAGCATCAGTTCCTTTCCACCTTCCAAGGTGATCCTGTCTTCTCCCTAGCATAGCCATCCTGAAAGTAACACCCCCGATGTCTTCCGTACTTTCTCCAACCTCCTTGGCCGTATACCATGGAAGTCCTAGATCCCTATGGCATGACCATCTCCCAATCCTTCTGTCTCCTTTGCCCCTCGCCCCTTCGCCCTTCCCTGGCTCGGCACCCTGTCACCCCTCTCAAGATTGTTTATGACTAACACCTTGCCGACTGGAATGCCTACCAGGAATCCAACAACACCCATGTTGAAAGCCACCCTCTCCCCTTCCACCATCCTAATCACATGGCTCACGCATCGTCCATCCTCCAGAAGGCCATCTCTAACACAGTGGAGGCCCATGTTCCCACCAGGCCTATCCACCCTCACCCTCCAAACATTACACTGCCCCTCATTACAAAAAAATGGTTCAAATGGCTCTGAGCACTATGGGACTCAACTGCTGAGGTCATTAGTCCCCTAGAACTTAGAACTAGTTAAACCTAACTAACCTAAGGACATCACAAACATCCATGCCCGAGGCAGGATTCGAACCTGCGACCGTAGCGGTCTTGCGGTTCCAGACTGCAGCGCCTTTAACCGCACGGCCACTTCGGCCGGCCCCCTCATTACAATTGCTTACTTACCGCCATCCCAAGAAATGCTGTCTCTCCTTCCTCGCCACCGTTGCCACCTTATAGAACACCATCCTCTTCATTGGATTTTAACCTGACCTGTGAAAGACCTCCTGTATCCTGTTGTTCCTTAAACCCAACAAACCACTTCTGCAACCTGCTCCTATCGCCCCTTATGCCTCACCTCTGTGTTCAGTGAGGCCTTCAAGTTCATTCTCTCCCACAGTATCCATCGCCACATAACTCAACACCACTTCCTGCCTCTTAACCAGTGTGGTTTCTGGCCTTCCTTCTCCACTAACGACCAGCTCCTTGACCTAATCCATCTCCTCTCCCTCCAGCTTAACTCCCATCACTCATCTCTACCTACAGAATGCCTATGACCATATATAGCACTTAGAGTTCCTTTTAGGCTGCAGACCTACGCACTTCCTATAAACTTCACCCATCGCATTGCCTCCTTTCTCTCCCACCATCCTTCCTGTGCCACCATCAATAATACATACTTCCTTACCTTCTACTCTACTGCAGGTAAGCTCCAGGGCTCCTTCCTTTCTCGTCTCCTTTATCTCCTGCACATCACTGATAAGCTCAAACCACCCCCTACTGTCAATCTCCTTCAATATGCTAATGACACTGCATTCCTTGCTATCTGTCCTACCCTTCAACGGTCCCAGCGCTCCCTCCAAACACACCTAGATCAGTTTACTGCTTGGTGCAACCAGTGGCTCCTTCGAATCAATCCTTCTGAAACCCAGGCAATCATAATAGGACATACCACACCCCCCCCTTTCCAAATCCATGATTTCCACCTCACATTTATGACCATTCCTATCCAACTTACTCCCACACTGAAATACCTTGGCCTCACCCTTGACTGTCACCTCACCTGGACTCACCATCTCCTTACTATCCAATGCAAAGCCCATAATAAACACTGCCTCTTGAAACACCTGTCTGGCCAGACATGGGGATTGTATCCTTCTACTGTCCTTCATACCTACAAATCGTTGATCTGTTCCATCTTCTGCTATGCTGGCGTCACCCAGATCTCCATCCCTCATAAATACCACAAAGCCCTCCAAATCCTTGAATGCCATGCCACCCTGCCACGCCTTTCGTATCCATCTCCTGTCGTCCACCAAAAGGCTTCTTTATGAACTCATTGCATTCACACATCTCCTCCTTTTCCCTGAAAACATCCGTATCCTCTGCATCTACCACCAAGGCGATCCCCCTCACCCCCTGGTGTCTCATTTCCTCTCCAATATCTCCACACCCTCCACTTCCTCTCCCAAAAAAACTACTAGCATATCCTCATCCCAGATGATGAGCTTCACCCCAATATTTATCCTTCCTCCCAACTCTGGCCTTCCCCTTCCCCTCCCCTCCTTCCTAGGGTACCCTTTTTCTTTCCTTTCCCACCCCCTCTGCTGTTTCCTCCCTCCTATTCCCTGGACATTCTCACTTTTCCTTTCCCAGTCCTTGCACTCCTTCCTGGGCTGCTCCCTCCCACGTCCCTGTCTCCTGCCCCTTGATGTGCTGCTACCGCCTCCCCCCTCCCACTCCTTCCTGCTCCCCTCCTCTGCTGACCACCCTTCTCTCTTCCCTCTGTCCTTCCTCTCTCCCCTCCCTTGGCAGGCGCTCCCCATTCTAATCCACTTTCTGTTCGGTATAGGTGCTTGCTGTGTATGTCATATAAGTGCAGTGCTTGTTCAGTGTCATCGTCCCATATGGCTTCTGTACTGTAAACACTGCTTGAATTGTGCTCTTTGTGCTATCAGTGTTTATGTGCTATGTCTTCAGCGAGTGCTATTATATGTGCTGTAATTATATGAGGATTTTATGGGAATGTGCCTCGTCTACCTACCCCTTTTTTGTATATTATAACTCTAATTGGTTCCCCCTCACGCATGTCTAAACTTCATTCTCCTCGTTTTATGTATGTACCATTCTCATGTGATATTTTATGTAGTCTCTTCGTTGAAGAGCAGCAAATTGAGCCACTGCCCAAAAGGAGCAGTGGTATGAAATGACAATATAGAAAAAAAAACTAACAGTTTCCATCCAGGAGGTTGGCTACTATCAGTACTTATTCGCCAGCTGCAAGCTCTCAGTGGTGCTACTCTACGTCATCTTTCTTGCTGACACTGCTACCACCAATGCTGTTGCCTTGTCTGTCGCCATCACCATCACCATTGCTGTCATCATCGCCTTCACTGTCGCCATGGCCATCGCCTTCATCATTGCCGTCGCCATCTCCACACTCATTGTTTTCGTTTCTTACCTTGGCAACACCCATTGCTGATAGTTTCATTTCTTTTTTAAACATGGACACCCCAACTAGCCCCATTACCCACATCTCTCATTCCCCTGCTCCCACCATAACTTCATGGAGTTCCTCCTCCAGGCCCCCTCCTTATGCTCACCCTCTCCTCATTACTGTTTCGTCCCCTTCAATCTTCTCCCCCATATTGTATCCCCCCATACAGCAATCCACTCCTGCTCCCACTCCCGCCCCTGCCACCCATCTTTAAGAGTGTGCCCTCTCCCTTCTCCCTAGTTGCCCTACAATCCTGACACATCCTTCATCTGCCTGGGTCATATCCCGCTGGGCCACAGAAGCCACCTCAGACAATTCAATGATACTACTTCATGTTGACACCTCCACACCCCAAGAAGAGCCTGCCTCATGTCGCCTTCCACTCTATTCCATTCCTCACTGTTCTTCCCTGACCACCTTCACCAAAAAAAAACTCTGAACTACCTGGTGTCGACCCTGACCCTGCCCTCTCCAAAAAATACCACTGCCCACCCCCACCCTTCTGACCCCCATACATACCACCTCTGTACCCACATTTCAACCTCTGCTATGCACATCTTCATGCTCTCCTGCCCCAACCCCAAGTTTCTAGATGCCCATACCCTCCTTAGAAATCCGCAAATACTTCCCCAATGCCCCCATTTCTCACCTCAGATCCCACAACGACTCTGTCCTCATCAAATCCCCCAATCCCTCCACACCAACCTGCTCAAAAAGATCTCCTGTGTCACCTTTGAACCGATGCCACCCTTTCTTACTTTATCCTCTCCCCACCAGCCCCAACCCCCTTGCCATCTGCCAACCCTCACCACTGTGATCATAAACACCAGCCCCATGGTTATGGAGGCAGAGGTGTTGGTGGAACTGAACACCCACCCTACTCTCAAAATCCATTACACCTGCCACATCTACAATGCCTCTGGACACACTTTTCTAGTGGAATCCCCCTCCTCCATCAACCACCTACTCATACAGGGAGCCCTTTTTTATAACTGCTGCCACCTTGTTGACCCTCCTGCTCCCCTGCTGAGTCCTACCTGTACCAAAAGTGTCCAGTCTGTAACGATGACCATACATCCACCTGTAAAATTCCTCCCACCTGCACCCAGTTCAAAGCCTCTCATTTCCTCAAACAGTGTCCCAACATTTCCTCCCCCCCCCCCCAAATGTAATGAAGCTCACCTGACCTATTCCTCTAAATCTAAGGCAAAACCCCCTCCCACCAAACCAGAGCTCACTATCGCCATTTGTCCCATTGATCAGATCCTCCTTTTCAACAATTCCCTCCCCCTACCCCCCACAACTGAAGCCATTATCTGGATCCGTACAGTTGTACTTCAAAACATCCACCCCTTTCAATGCCTGCACACCCTCCAGCACATCTTATGTGCCATTCCTTCCATTTTTCACCTGACCAGCTACACCACCTACTCACACAACCAAGCTCTGCTTGTCTTTACCCACCTCGACATCCTTGTCAAAGCCTCCCTCGATCCCCTCCTTCAACTTCCACTCTCTCCATCCTGATGTGATGTCAGTGTCACCTCATTTATTAAAACTTCCGCTCCTTCCCTGTGAACAAGCCTCTCTTCATCCATACCCTGTCCCAGTCGCTGATTAATACGTTCATCCTTAATGACATCTTCCTCCAGCCTCACCACATTGTCCACACCTTTTCCTATGTCCTTCACCATACCAATAATCCTGGCCCATTAGTGTGAGGTAGGTTTGCTATTGGCCTCATTAAGCACATCCCCATCTGGTCACAACTCCTACTCAATCGCCTTGCCAAATACCTCCTCCTCACCATCTTTTTCCACACCCTCACTGTCACATATGCCACCATTTACGTCCATCCTGCTGCTCCCATCTCTTATGTCTTCCTCTCCCATATTGTCCACGCCTTCTCCACCTGCAGGCTTAGACTGCATACCCAGTGACCCCCACATTTGATTATTTCCTCTTCCCCAACGTCCTTGAGTGCCCCAATACCACTGTTCTGCCACTTGCTCCCAGCTTCCAGAATTTTGACCAGTTACCACCCTCAGCACAGAACACTCCTATCAGAGCACACAACATTAAACTCAGCCTCCACTCCAAACACAACACCGCCCCTTGTCACAATCACTCAGTTATTGCCATCTTAAGGAATGCCCTCCCTCCTTCCTCACCACCCTTCCCACCCTGTACAACACCATCCTCTCCATTGGCTTTTACCCTGCCTCCATTCCCACACTGTACAACACCATCCTCTCCATTGGCTTATACACTGACTTGTGGAAGACTTGTGCAGCCTGTTGTTCCTTAAACCCAACAAAACCCCTTCTGACACCTCGTCCTATGGCCCCATATGCCTCATCACTGTGTTCAGTAAAGTCTTAGAGTCCATACTCTCCCACCACATCCATCACCAACTCAACACCACTTCCTTCCTCTTACCCAGTGTAGTTTCTGGCCCTCCTTCTCCACTGATGACCGGCCCCTCAATCCTACTGATTTCATCTCCCCCATCTTAATCCCAGTCACTCTGCTATTTTTGTTTCCCTCGACCTCCAGAATGCCTATGATGTGTATGTTATTCGGACTCCTTTTCAAGCTCTATACCTAAGGCTTCCTATCAACTTCATCCATCGCACTGCCCCCTTTCTCTCCCTCTGTCCTTTCTACGTCATCATCCATAATACCAATTCCCATACCTTCTACTCTACCACATGTGTACCTCAGGGCTCCATCCTTTCTCCTCTTCTTTATCTCCTGTGCACCACTGATATGCCCAAACCACTCCCACCCATCTGTCTCCTTCAATACGCTGATGACACTGCCCTCCTTGTTCTCCATCGTACCCTTCAACAGTCAAGCACTCCCTCCAAACCCAACTAGACCAGTACACCACTTGGTGCAATCAGTGGCTGCTTCAGATTAGTCCTTCAAAAACCCAGGCAATCATAGCAGGACATACCTCCCCCTCCTTTTAGTTCCATGGTTTCTACCTCACCATCTATGACTGTCCTATCTACCTTGAAATATCTTGGCCTTACCCTTGACTGTCACCTCATATGGACTCACCATCTCCTTATCACCCAATGCAAAGCCCACAAGAGACTCTGCCTCCTGAAACCAATGACATGGGAATTTCATCCTTCCATCATCCTTCATACCTACAAATCTTTGATCTGTGCCATCCTCTGCTATGCCAGTGTAACCTGAATCTCTGCCCCTCGTAAATTCTATAAAGCCCTCCAAATCCTTGAACACCATGTGCTCCATCTCACTTTCAGTATCCATCTCCCATCCCCCACAAAGATCCTCTATGACCTAACCCCTTTCCCACATCTCCTCCTTCTCCTTGAGCACACCTCTATCCTCAATACCAACCACTGCCTTGATCCCCCTCACCCTCTGGTGTCTTCTTTCCTCTCTACTCGCTGCCTGCTGCTGTGTCTCTACCAATGTGTCCCACCCTCTCTGCATCTCCACACCTTCCATCTCCTCTCCTGAAGAAACTTTCAGTGTCTCCCCATCCCAGATGATTTGCTTCGCCCAATACTTATCCTTCCCTCTAACGCTGACCCACCTCTTCCTTTCCCGTCCTCCCAAGGGCTGCCTTTCATTTCTCTCCACCTCTGCTGTTCCCCTCTCCTAAAACCCTGCCTTTCTCCATTCTCCTTTCCTATCCCTGTACTCCTTCCTGAGTTGCTCCCTTCACCACCCTCCATGTTTCCTGTCCATTGGTGTGCTACTGGCTCCACCTTCCTTCTATCCCTTCCTTCTCCCCATCCTCTACCGAGCCCACTTATCTCCCTCCTCTTTCCCTCCTCTTTGGCCCCCTCCTTTCAGCTTTAACCCAGTTACTCTCCATCATGTTTTGGTTCTCACCATGTATGTTATGCAAGTGTCGTCATCCCATATGGCTTTCATACTGCGAACGTCGTTTTATTTGTGCTCTCTGTGCCACCAGTGTTTATGTGCTATGTTCTTGTTGAGTATCATTTTATCTATACGTGGATTTTATATAAACGTGCCTTGTCAAACTACTCCTTTTTTATCTTTAACTCCCACTGTTACCCCTTCTCTTGCGCCAGTTTCGTCTTTTTCCCCTTATTTGATGTATTTAACGTTCCTCCTGTGATATTTCATACAGTCTCTTGGCTGAATAATACGAACTGTGCTGCTGTCAGTCCACCCCTGCCCACATGGGGCAAAGATATGAAATAACAATACAGAAAAAAAACTAGTAGTCTCCAATGACAGGCACTCACCTGAAGATGGCTGGACGGTTGCCAGAAGAAATATTGTAGCAAGAAGTCAACATGATTCGGCTGAAATCCCTAAACCTCATAGAATAGTTACTTGTTTGTTTTTGGAAGGGACACTTATTTCCAGAAGTAATACTGATTGCCTACGAAATTGTGGCAGTAAGTGCTTTTCATGTTAGTGTTCTGATTAAGCTAATAATTTCATGCTTCTCATACTATTTTCAGGTTTTAACCTTTCTGGAGATACGTTGTGCCGTAATTAGGAGCTTATTTGTCTTGGCTCTTGTTCGTTTTTGAAAGAATATTGTGTGGCTTTAAATTTTTTCCTTGTTGTTATGTCTGGATTAGTTAACAATTTTAGTAGGCCCTTTCTATTTTCTTATCAGAGTTGCTCTTGTTAATTGCTAGCATTTGTCATTTATGTACTAAAGACACATGTGTATTTTTATCAAACTGTGAATGTTGTTAGAGAGCAAACCCCTGGAGTCCAACCTTCCCTTTGTGTCTTTTCCCGGAAGTCCTAAGGGCACCTAGGCCCATATCATCTATTGTAAGGTTCTCATATGTTTTTCTGCTACTGTGAACAACTCAACTTCACTGTACTGGGGCAAAGATGAGTAAGTGCACGGCGTGAGTAGTGAATAAAATCCTTGACTCTGTCTTTCGTTTTATCTGTGGTTGAGGTAGTCAGTCAGTTGTGCAGTGGTTGGGCATTCTTATTTGAGGCTTAGTAGCGATCAATTGAGCTTTTTAGAGAATGAGGTCTGTTTTCTGTGCATCTTGGAGAACCTATCTGGAATACTTTATTATGGAACTGAAAACTCATTGATAATACTTTCTCATTCTTTATACTTATGGAGAAGATTTTGGAGGAATTTTAAAGTTAACAAAGTCATGTGGAAGAATGAAATGTTTGTCAGAACTGTTGATTTAAGGAAACCTTCGTACTTCAGATAACTAATTACTTTCATGATTAGTATTAATTTCACCTCTGTTTTCCATTGAATGTCAAACAACTCAATTGGTTGAAATGTTCGAATTTCTTCGTAATGAGGGAATTTTGTAATTGTTAGAGTCTTCTTATGTTGTGCACCTTTTTTGTCAATAAACAGAGGCTGATTTCTCAAAAACGGTTTTCTTTAAAGTAAAACCCACCTCCATGATTCATAGTAAAGTTATAATATTTTTTCATGTGTGCATTGCTCTTTACGCCATACGCAACAACAGACTGTTGCTGACAAGCAATAAGAAGGAAATTATTAGTGAGTAGTTCATTTTTCATTAGCTGCTACATCTACTGGTTTGCATTTGCTTTGAGAACGTCAATACATCAGACATAAAACAGCATGCTGAACAAAAGATAAGTCACTTTTATTTCAGGGTTGATCTCACATTGCATTTTTGAGCAATGTGTAGTTGGGACTGTCAGGGTTCGTGCTAGCAAGCAGGTCGATTTTCAGTGAACACTGTTGGTAATTTCCAGCAGTCATTTTCTCCCAAGTAGAGCAGTAATTTATTTTTGTGGGTATTCCACGTCAAACATTGCACTTCATATCACTCAACGTTCATAATGTATTTCAGTACTGAATTTTAGTTATATAGTTCCCAATCAGCATACAATTACTTTCCTTGGCATTTAATTACATACATTTTCTTTATTTCATATTTGCATTTTATGAAGTTTAATGTTTTGTTTGACGACACTGTTCACCAGGGCCAACCAACAGTCAATTTTATTCAGAAACTGAATTCGATACCTAAAGTACACGTTACATGAAGATAAAATTTTTTGAAATCTATGTATTCAGTTTTCTCATAAACAGACTTCTCTTTATACAAAGCTTACACTATGATCCTCAACCTGACATCTATTTTTAGAAGTTAGTGTTCAACATTCCGTCGACCACGAGGTTATTAGAGATGGGGCACAAGCTACAATTAGGGAAGGACAGAGAAAGAAAACGGTCGTGCCCTTTCAATGGAACCATCCCGAATTTGCCTTAAGCGATACTGGCAAGTCGCGGAAAATGTAAATCAGGATGGCCGGACGTGGATTTGAACTGTCGTCCTCCAGAATGCGAGTCCAGTGTGCTAGCCACTGCGCTACATCGCTCGGTGACTGTTTTTCCTACTGCTTGTTTTTATGTGATCATTCCACTTAACGTCGCTCCGCATGGTTACTGCCAGATATTTTGCGTTGGTTAACATTTCCAACAATGTGACATCAACTGTGTAATTCCACAGTAGTGGATTGTTCTCCTATGTATGCGCAATATGTTACAATTAGTTACGTTCATTGTCAAATGCTAGTCCCTACACCATTCATCAATTCTCTGCATCTCTTCCTACATTTCGCTACTACGTCCCTACAGACTACCGCATCATCTGCAAACAGCTTCATGGAGCTTCCGACGTTATCTGTTAGATCATTTATATAAATTGTAAATAGCAGCGGTCCTATCATACTCCCCTAGGGTACTCCTCAAATTGCTTTTACATCTATCGATTTATTTTGTTTCGTTAAGAGTGACGTGTTGTGATCTACCTGCAAACAAGTGTTGAATCCGTCATAAATCTATCTGAAACTCGGTAAGCTCCTATTTTTTTCAGTATACGACAGTGCAGAACTATATTAAATGCCTTCCTGAAGTCCAGGAACACGGCATCAACATGATTCCCGATTTTGACTGCGCTGTGGATCTCACGGAGGAAGGCAGTGAGCTGAGTTTCTCAAGATCTCTATTCGCGGAATCCGTGTCGACTTTTGTAGAGATTTTAATTACTGAAAGACGTCATAATATGTGGGCATAAAACATACTCAACTAACGTCACCGATATAAGCCTATAATGGAAATGACCTGTGCTTATTTCCAGTCGTTAGGTACCCTTCTTTCCTCCAGCGACCTACGATAAAATGCTGCTAGAGAGGAACCTTTTACGTAATCTCTCCAGGATTTTACAGGTATCTCATCTCGTCCAGATACCATTCTCCTATTAAACTACTGTAGTTGCCGTTCCACTCCGCATTCGCTTATCACAATATCTGCCATTTTGTCGTTCGTGTTATGGTTGAAAGGAGGAACACTATTTACAGTGTTATGCGATAAAAAGTGGCCGAATCCATTATTTCAGCCTCTTCTCAGTCATCTTCCGTTTCGGTGTCAGTATGGTCACTAAGTGACTGAACAGATGACTTGATCCGCTTATTGGTTTTACATAAGACCAACACTTCTTGAAACAATCATGGTACAAACTCCGTGCAATACTTCTCTTGTTGTATTATTCTGACAGGATACGTCAGCAGGTACCATATTTATTCCCAAGGTATTGCGAAGGTCTTAGATGGTCAGTTGCAAAATTAGACCTCTCACGTTGTGAACATTTTCTCGTGTGATGCCCTTTGACAGCCGACTAGAAGCGTCGTGGTCATCAGTTGATGTTCTCATGTTCGCCCGTCTTTGAAATGCTTGTATCGCTCGTAATCTGACCCAAAGCGTTGTCTCAACATCTCGCTTCGGCATTTGGTGCACTTCTGCAGAATTTTGCCACTTTTAAAGCAAAACATTGTACAGACAGGCTGCTCTTTCGAATCAGTCATTGCAAAAACCGCCGACTCACCGAAACACGACAATAGAAATATTCTCAGCAACAACTAATCAAGCTGCTCAGCTCGTAGCCTCTTGCCACACCGATTCCAGAAGACATTTTTTTATCTTGCTACCATCTCATGAGGACATGGCTGGCCACAGTAAGTCAAGTCCCTTCTCAGCCAGATTCAAGAAGAATGTATGGGGAGACACCTAGCGATATGTCCATGTACTCGTCACCATTCGCGCGCAAAACTGAAATTTAAGGATATTTTGGATGCCACTTCGCAAATGGAAAACTGAATACGAAACCATATCTCTTCAGCTGAACAGACAATTTTGTTCTTTATTGTTCTCTTTTACCCTGGTGTGCAAAACGAAAGTAATTCTCGCTTGATGTGTCACTGTCACTGGACCGTAAAAAGTAAGAACTGCTACAGTATAGTACTGATCCCTCTGTCCCTCCTCACCTTCCATTTTGCCCCCTCCTCTCTCCCACGTCTCCCACTTCCGTCCCCCTCCCCAGGCTTCCAACCCTCCTCTCTCCCCTCCCCCTCGCTCTCCCTTGTTTCTCCCACTGGCTCCACCCCCTCCTTCCCGCCCTCCTACCTCTCCCTTCCACCTGGAGGTAGCCCCGCCCCCTTCATCAGTGTGTTTGTGGGTGCTTCGCCGATGATCGTCACCAGTTTCCTTGCGTCAGTGTTTCTGCGTTGTGTGCTACAGTGTTTTCATCGATGTTCTCCTACATTCGCATCTCCAACTGGATGTCTTCATATGTTCTACTGTTTACACCCCTTGTGTTCCGTGCCTTCCGTCAAACAACTTCTAATATACCGTGTAATGTTCATCATGTATTACCATGCTTTTTATGTTTCTATGGCTATATGTTGTACCTATTGGCCAAAGAGTGGCTTATGTAGGCTGCTGATGGCCCGCCTCATCTGAGGCATGAAATAACAATAAAGGGAAAAAAAACAGTATAGTACAGACGGTTCTTTCTTTCTTTGTCTGAGCCTTGTCCCGCAATTACGCAGGGTCGACCATGGTTAATCGGATGTGGCATGGTAAGTTTAAGGGGTGGCGGGATGCCCTTCCTGCCACCACCCCATACCCCCCAGGAAAGCATAACTGTACTCCAGCTGTCTGTGTCTATTGTAAGCCATGGAATAGTGCAAATGTGTTGCAAATGTCTGTGAGTCATGTAACTGAGGCGGAACGTGGGGACCGCACGGTATTCACCTAGGGCGACTTGGAAAACAATCCATTCCTCCACTAACGCGCTTGTTAACTGCTGGATGGTCGTTGGCGCTTGTGGACGGATTCAATCCGGGGCTGGTGCGCCTACCTGAGTCCAGCAAGCAGCGCGTTAGTGCTCTTGGCTACCCTGGTGGGTAGTATAATACAGACAGTAACTGAAAGAAATACGCAATGCGACGAACAGGAATGACCCTTTTCTTCAAAGATAATAATGACACTGAAGTCACCACTATTTATAATGGTACCCTCGACATTATAAAAGGCGGAACACAGTTCTCAACAGGGTGTGTGACAGCAGGACACGCTCTGCAACATATTCCCTCGCATGCAATAATGTTGGTAATAGGTTCTTGTGGTAAATCAGTCCATTCCTCCACTAACGCGCTTGTTAACTGCTGGATGGTCGTTGGCGCTTGTGGACGTGCTGCAGCACACCTCCTCAATGCTTCCAACATGTACCCAATGACATCTAAGTCGGAGAATGGGCAGACCAGTACATCTGCCGAATATGCTCTCGTTGCAACAGCTCCTCCACATGCGCTGCTCTAAGCGGTTGCGATTGTCATCCACAAAAATGAAGTCAGGGGCGAATGCATCCCTGAAAAGACGCACATGAGGAAGGAGTACAGTGTCACAATTACGTTGACGGGTGAGTGTAACTTGTTCAAAGATTTGGAAGTCAGTACCCCCATGTAACATAACATACATACATATAACGTAAGACAACACATGGATCACGATCATGTTCGACAATGTTCCAGGGTGCAACACACATCTCCACCTCGCCATATGAGGATACGTGTAGAATCTCTACCTATGCCCAGAATCAGTAGCCACACCATGCACGCTGAATCTGCTCTCACGAGAAGAGAACATGTGACCTCACTCCTAGTTGGTCCACGCACTAAAGAGACCACCCCTATGCAGTTCTGTGGAGCGCGAGATTGCATCACTTTCAGTCCTGTTAAATTTGGTTGTAACTGCACTCGCTGCCTGTTCCGCAATATACCGGACGTCTGCTACTGTAGTTGACCAAGCACGTTTTCCATGCAAGGTAAAGAATGCTGTGAACAATACCAAACTCCTGGACTACACTTGTCACACTTCGTCCTTCTTCCAGTTTCCGAATAATTCTTCCCCTTGTGAAGTCATCCAAATGTCGTTTCGAGCCATGTTATAATGAAGACACACACTTGTCTTTTCCTTCAACTGCCTCGTCTTGCCGGATCTGGCGTTGTAGTCGTCAGCTGGCCTCGCGCCGTATGACGTCCACGTTTCTGTGCATGACTGCAGGACTGTGGCAACATGCTCTCTCACTTTCATCCACTTCCACCGTGCAGTTAATATGTTATGGTACTTCATCTATCTTGCACTTAAGGTTTGCTGCCCAGTGAATTTATGACAGTTTTCCGAGCAGTGCGATAGGTAATATTTTCCACAGAATGGCAGCAGCCGTTTGGATTTCTGAATGGTTGACTCTGACAGACATTTCATCGTTGACACTCTTTCCCACTAGGGCGTTCCAGACAGCTGAAAAAACAACATTTTAGGATCTCCCATTTTACAGTTACATTCTCTGAGCGACTTAAGTACGCATCGGTAAATGAACATGTATTACTGTAGAGAACTCGTAGATGATCTGTGTCATTTGCATGCACCAGTACATTATTATCCTAAACTTACACGATGAAATTTTTATTGATACAAAAATATACAACAAATTTACACCTGTTGAAATAAAATATAAATTGTGCTAATGTTTACCGATGTTGTTGTTGTTGTTGTGGTCTTCAGTCCTGAGACTGGCTTGATGCAGCTCTCCATGCTACTCTATCCTGTGCAAGCTTCTTCATCTCCCAGTACCTACTGCAACCTACATCATTCTGAATCTGCTTAGTGTATTCATCTCTTGGTCTCCCTCTACGATTTTTACCCTCCACGCTGCCCTCCAATGCTAAATTTGTGATCCCTTGATGCCTCAAAACATGTCCTACCAACCGATCCCTTCTTATAGTCAAGTTGTGCCACAAACTTCTCTTCTCCCCAATCCTATTCAATACCTCCTCATTAGTTACGTGATCTACCCACCTTATCTTCAGCATTCTTCTGTACTACCACATTTCGAAAGCTTCTATTCTCTTCTTGTCCAAACTATTTATCGTCCATGTTTCACTTCCATACATGGCTACACTCCATACAAATACTTTCAGAAACGACTTCCTGACACTTAAATCTATACTCGATGTTAACAAATTTCTCTTCTTCAGAAACGATTTCCTTGCCATTGCCAGTCTACATTTTATATTCTCTCTACTTCGACCATCATCAGTTATTTTACTCCCTAAATAGCAAAACTCCTTTACTACTTTAAGTGTCTCATTTCCTAATCTAATCCCCTCAGCATCACCCGATTTAATTTGACTACATTCCATTATTCTCGTTTTGCTTTTGTTGATGTTCATCTTATATCCTCCTTTCAAGACACTGTCCGTTCCGTTCAACTGCTCTTCCAAGTCCTTTGCTGTCTCTGACACAATTACAATGTCATCGGCGAACCTCAAAGTTTTTACTTCTCCATGAATTTTAATACCTACTCCGAATTTTTCTTTTGTTTCCTTTACTGCTTGCTCAATATACAGATTGAATAACATCGGGGAGAGGCTACAACCCTGTCTCACTCCCTTCCCAACCACTGCTTCCCTTTCATGCTACTCGACTCTTATAACTGCCATCTGGTTTCTGTACAAATTGTAAATAGCCTTTCACTCCTTGTATTTTACCCCTGCCTCCTTCAGAATTTGAAAGAGGGTATTCCAGTTAATGTTGTCAAAAGCTTTCTCTAAGTCTACAAATGCTAGTTACGTAGGTTTGCCTTTTCTTAATCTTTCTTCTAAGATAAGTCGTAAGGTTAGTATTGCCTCACGTGTTCCAACATTTCTACGGAATCCAAACTGATCTTCCCCGAGGTCCGCTTCTACCAGTTTTTCCATTCGTCTGTAAACAATTCGCGCTAGTATTTTGCAGCTGTGACTTATTAAACTGATAGTTCGGTAATTTTCACATCTGTCAACACCTGCTTTCTTTGATTTGGAATTATTATATTCTTCTTGAAGGCTGTGGGTATTTCGCCTGTCTCAAATATCTTGCTCACCAGATGGTAGAGTTTTGTCATGACTGGCTCTCCCAAGGCTGTCAGTAGTTGTAATGGAATGTTGTCTACTCCCGGGGCCTTGTTTCGACTCAGGTCTTTCAGTGCTCTGTCAAACTCTTCACGCAGTATCTTATCTCCCATTTCATCTTCATCTACATCCTCTTCCATTACCATAATATTGTTCTCAAGTGCATCGCCCTTGTATAAATCCTCTATATACTCCTTCCACCTTTCTGCTTTCCCTTCTTTGCTTAGAACTGGGTTGCCATCTGAGCTCTTGATATTCATACAAGTGGTTCTCTTCTCTCCAAAGGTCTCTTTAATTTTCCTGTAGGCAGTATCTATCTTACCCCTAGTGAGACAAGCCTCTACATCCTTACATTTGTCCTCTAGTCATCCCTGCTTAGCCATTTTGCACTTCCTGTCGATCTCATTTTTGAGATGTATGTATTCCATTTTGCCTGCTTCATTTACTGCATTTTTATATTTTCTCCTTTCATCAATTAAATTCAATATTTCTTCTGTTACCCAAAGATTTCTACTAGCCCTCGTCTTTTTACCTACTTGATCCTCTGCTGCCTTCACTACTTCGTCCCTCAGAGCTACCCATTCTTCTTGTACTATATTTCTTTCCCCCATTCCTGTCAATTGTTCCCTTATGCTCTCCCTGAAACTCTCTACAACCTCTGGTTCTTTCAGTTTATCCAGGTCCCATCTCCTTAAATTCCCACCTTTTTGCAGTTTCTTCAGTTTCAATCTGCAGTTCATAACCAAAAGATTGTGGTCAGAATCCACATCTGCCCCTGGAAATGTCTTACAATTTAAAACCTGGTTCCTAAATCTCTGTCTTACCATTATATAATCTATCTGATACCTTTTAGTATCTCCAGGATTCTTCCAGGTATACAACCTTCTTTTATGATTCTTGAACCAAGTGTTAGCTATGATTAAGTTATGCTCTGTGCAAAATTCTACAAGGCGGCTTCCTCTTTCATTTCTTCCCCCCAATCCATATTCACCTACTATGTTTCCTTCTCTCCCTTTTCCTACTGACGAATTCCAGTCACCCATGACTATTAAATTTTCGTCTCCCTTCACTACCTGAATAATTTCTTTTATCTCGTCATACATTTCATCAATTTCTTCATCATCTGCAGAGCTAGTTGGCATATAAACCTGTACTACTGTAGTAGGCATGGGCTTTGTGTCTATCTTGGCCACAATAATGCGTTCACTGTGCTGTTTGTAGTAGCTAACCCACACTCCTATATTTTTATTCATTATTAAACCTACTCCTGCATTACCCCTATTTGATTTTGTATTTATAACCCTGTAATCACCTGACCAAAAGTCTTGTTCCTCCTGCCACCGAACTTCACTAATTCCCACTATCTCTAACTTTAACCTATCCATTTCGCTTATTAAATTTTCTAACCTACCTGCCCGATTGAGGGATCTGACATTCCACGCTGCGATCCGTAGAATGCCAGGTTTCTTTCTCCTGATAACGACGTCCTCTTGAGTAGTCCCCGCCCGGAGATCCGAATGGGGGACTATTTTACCTCCGGAATATTTTACCCAAGAGGACGCCATCATCATTTAATCATACAGTAAAGCTGCATGCCCTTGGGAAAAATTACGGCTGTAGCTTCCCCTTGCTTTCAGCCGTTCGCAGTACCAGCACAGCAAGGCCGTTTTGGTTGATGTTACAAGGCCAGATCAGTCAATCATCCAGACTGTTGCCCCTGCAACTACTGAAAAGGCTGCTGCCCCTCTTCAGGAACCACATGTTTACCGATGTATAAGGCCTAAACTCTAAAAGTACAGTACCGGGTACACATATGTTTCCATTTACACCATTTTCTTTCCCTAAGTTTAAAATGCATCTACTTCATAACCACTGAGTCCTAACAAAGTTTTATATGTTTCCTCTGATTTGTATTTCCTGTTGTTCACGGTTTTTGTTTCGTGTTCCTGTTCTGTTCAGATTAAGTAGCACAAACGTGTATACAAGACTATTCCCAGTGGTCGTTTTTTCTCGTATATATATATATATATATATATATATATATATATATATATATATATATATATATATATATAGAGAGAGAGAGAGAGAGAGAGAGAGAGAGAGAGAGAGAGAGAGAGAGAGAGAGAACCTCTAATATTATCCACTGAACAACACAAAGATGAGAGCGTCAGCTCTCGAAACGCATGGTGAAAGAAGGTGAAAGTGACCGACACAAATAATTATTTCAATTAACGTTCTTTAGATTTGTTCGATTGATAACTGCATGAATGTTGAGCTTGGCGCTAGAGTTCAATGGACAGAGCGTTCCTGTGTGCCACAGTGTTGGTACCTAGTGTACCTCCACGCCTTGAGGTGCATCACGCACTAAATAATAAATAACTACGCAAAGCGACTTTTGGAAGTCTTCTGATGCAGTATCTACACTGATCTCTGGGTACCATGTTGCACATTGAGCACACTGTTTCGTCTTTTCTTTTTCTGTAGTATCAGACATTGCGTGCTATCTATCGGTAACCCCACATAATGGTGCCATCTGCTACATTAGTTTGTATCAAAGTACAATAAACTATTTTGAGTACAGGAATACGTTCACAAAGGCACTGAGCCAATATAGCATCACTAGTTTTACGTATCACGTTCTCAATATGATTACAACTAGGCAGTTTGGAATAACGGTTATTTCCAAGGAAACTAACACCACATGTATGTTTCTATAAGCGTGTTATGATCCCACATAATATTTACACTCCTGGAAATGGAAAAAAGAACACATTGACACCGGTGTGTCAGACCCACCATACTTGCTCCGGACACTGCGAGAGGGCTGTACAAGCAATGATCACACGCACGGCACAGCGGACACACCAGGAACCGCGGTGTTGGCCGTCGAATGGCGCTAGCTGCGCAGCATTTGTGCACCGCCGCCGTCAGTGTCAGCCAGTTTGCCGTGGCATACGGAGCTCCATCGCAGTCTTTAACACTGGTAGCATGCTGCGACAGCGTGGACGTGAACCGTATGTGCAGTTGACGGACTTTGAGCGAGGGCGTATAGTGGGCATGCGGGAGGCCGGGTGGACGTACCGCCGAATTGCTCAACACGTGGGGCGTGAGGTCTCCACAGTACATCGATGTTGTCGCCAGTGGTCGGCGGAAGGTGCACGTGCCCGTCGACCTGGGACCGGACCGCAGCGACGCACGGATGCACGCCAAGACCGTAGGATCCTACGCAGTGCCGTAGGGGACCGCACCGCCACTTCCCAGCAAATTAGGGACACTGTTGCTCCTGGGGTATCGGCGAGGACCATTCGCAACCGTCTCCATGAAGCTGGGCTACGGTCCCGCACACCGTTAGGCCGTCTTCCGCTCACGCCCCAACATCGTGCAGCCCGCCTCCAGTGGTGTCGCGACAGGCGTGAATGGAGGGACGAATGGAGACGTGTCGTCTTCAGCGATGAGAGTCGCTTCTGCCTTGGTGCCAATGATGGTCGTATGCGTGTTTGGCGCCGTGCAGGTGAGCGCCACAATCAGGACTGCATACGACCGAGGCACACAGGGCCAACACCCGGCATCATGGTGTGGGGAGCGATCTCCTACACTGGCCGTACACCACTGGTGATCGTCGAGGGGACACTGAATAGTGCACGGTACATCCAAACCGTCATCGAACCCATCGTTCTACCATTCCTAGACCGGCAAGGGAACGTGCTGTTCCAACAGGACAATGCACGTTCGCATGTATCCCGTGCCACCCAACGTGCTCTAGAAGGTGTAAGTCAACTACCCTGGCCAGCAAGATCTCCGGATCTGTCCCCCATTGAGCATGTTTGGGACTGGATGAAGCGTCGTCTCACGCGGTCTGCACGTCCAGCACGAACGCTGGTCCAACTGAGGCGCCAGGTGGAAATGGCATGGCAAGCCGTTCCACAGGACTACATCCAGCATCTCTACGATCGTCTCCATGGGAGAATAGCAGCCTGCATTGCTGCGAAAGGTGGATATACACTGTACTAGTGCCGACATTGTGCATGATCTGTTGCCTGTGTCTATGTGCCTGTGGTTCTGTCAGTGTGATCATGTGATGTATCTGACCCCAGGAATGTGTCAATAAAGTTTCCCCTTCCTGGGACAATGAATTCACGGTGTTCTTATTTCAATTTCCAGGAGTGTAGATCGACTTTTTTTGCCTTGTATAGTGCTAAGAAAGTTTGTATTCCACCTCACTTGAACTTTATTGATAGTCTGGCATGCTTCATATTTCGACATCTCTCCTATTTCCAGCTGTCGGGCGACAGCACACAGGAGGCCCATGTATGCCTTAGCCACACTGCCACTTCCTGTACTGCGCAAGGCGGGCAGCCACAATAAATTAGTTTGGAATTTCAGGCTGTTTGATAGGCCCCGAACAGCATCCCACTACACCCCAAGTTCACCGGCTACTACAATACTTAAGAATGAGAAAAAGATTTTCAGATGGCTTCCTTACTTTACATTTTAAAACACAACCGTTCAATGCTAAGGCTTCCCACCAACTGGAGCGGTAGAGAAGAGGCTACGGAACAAGCCAGTACCTGCCGCATACCAATGCTGCAAACTGTTGAAGAGTTACGAAGGTGGAGGCATTACTTCTCAGTCAACCCTTGTGGGTGCAGATACAAGAGTACTTTGTATAGCGAGGCTACAACACGTGTCAATAACTTCAACTGGGGAGAGGAAAATATGAACCAACAGTTATACATTGCTGATTTTTGTTTATGAAGAGGAGGAGCACCAGCGATTAGTCGTTCAATGGTAGACAGTATTGGCAGTGTTTAGAACAAGTGACAATGGTCAAACTCCACTTGGAATTAAAAAACAAGCAACATATTGCCTCTACTCCCAGAACTATCGGCTGAAAAAGTTTTAAAATTAAAAAAAATCTCAGAATATATACAGTTTACAATATTTTAGTAAGTCTTGGCGCATTTTCCGAAACAGTCATTTTGTTACAGATGACAGGCTATCATTCAGAAGGAATTGATATGCTAAAAAGCATATAAACTACTAACTGAAGGAAATAACTAACACTAGTGACAATAAAAATGTTTAAGCTAATTTTCCCATAGACATTGTTAGCGATCAAGCATTTAAAAATAATTTAGAAGTGTACTGAAAGGAAGAACTGCTGTTGAAAGCACATTTGTGCTTGCGTGTAGAAATCGAGGGAAAAAAGTTGAGATTATTAAAAGCGGTTTGGACCCATTCCCATAATTATCATGTTTGCAAACATATCTATTTTAAACCATTAATATGAAAGGGTCATCAATAAATGAAGATACTACTCCAATGCACAAGTACAGTATACATTTTTTAAAGAGGTGAGATTTTATTCTGAACACACAAAATTTTTGTCTGGATGCTAATTACTTCACTTTGCAATTTTCCTTATGACATGCTTCGAAATCACGATTATCAGATTAGTAACGACGCGATATAAAACTACTGGTACATCATATCTGGTAAAAACGCACAACGCAGTTGTTTTCCGAAAAGGACACCAAAGGATTTTAGATAGAATTTAGTAATGAGACAGTAAGAGACGAAGCAATTACTGAAATGGATTCAAATGTATGGTCATTTACGATCTCGTGTGAATTTTTGCCTTTCCTGTGACCAGTGTAACATAAATGAAACAGCTGACGAAATGCTACAAAATAGATCTAAAAGAGAGCAATTTTTGGCCTAATGTTTTCTAAACGGTAATTTATGTCCCATAAATATTATTAACAAATAGTAGCCCATGGAAAAAACAGAAATAATATCTACTCACCCAAGCGTAATTTTCTTAACTCAATTGAACTATTTGATTGCTGAAACAATTATATCAGAAACCACATGTCTCTGTAAAATACCCAAGTCATGTAATTTATAAATAAATTATTATTTTGGCGTAAGAGAAGTCACTCAGGACATTCAAAGTGAAAAGTTATTTCTGTACTATCCTATGCAACGCAAGACACTAGTAAAATCAATCAGTTTACTATCATAAAATAATCAAAGATGACTGTAGAAACCTTTATCCTGGTCAAAGAGAAATCCACATTAACGTCAAATAAGTCCATCTACAGAACGAAAGGGACTAGATCTGATCAAATTTCAAGGTCAAGATTATGATAGAGCTTACGTTAAGAGTGTACAATGTTGTTTAAGAAATTATCACCTTGTATCTCTTTCAAGCATTGTACAGGTCACAATTTAAATATAATCGTTAAATACATCATACAGGAAATCAAGAAACAGCCCTGTTCTGGAATAGTTGGAAACAGCTACAAGATTTTTAGCCACAACATTCTGTGGCGTAGGATTTAAAAATTTGCTCTATCAGTACTTCAGCAGTAAAGCTAAGACAGTTAAACAAAACACGTTGATGTGGGTGGCACGACGCCATCTGTGCACTTAAGGAAAGGTTAGCTGGCGCTTACAAGTAAGAAATATAATTAAGAAATTGTAGACATAGGTAAAAAAATAAAATTGAATACTATAGTTTCGTTACGTTCTTAGTGACTCACTGTGAAATTCTAGAAAAAATCATGACACCATCTACGTCAATATAATCTTACAGCATGGATGTTGAAGATGCAGACTGCTTGATGAAGTTTTCAGCATGTGTAAGATGTGGCATAAATTTCCAAACAAAGAAACAAAATAGGTAAAGAATCTTTTTGTTGAAGAGACTGTGATTATATTTGAAGTTACAGTTTTCAGTCCAATGATGACGTCATTAACTTGTAAGAAAATAGACGGTTTTGAGGAACGCATGGAGTTATAGACACATATAGAGCAATACAACCCTTATCCATACCTAATGCTTGTTACATACATCTTTAAAATGTAGCACTTACGTCTGTAATGACATTCCTTGACGACACTTCTCTTCTAACACACGTTATACTGATAAGTAGTTCATTCAAAGTACAGACATCGAAAATATCTGGTGTATAAAACTTAGCAGATTAAAACATAGGTCATTGGTTTCTACTAACACTGACATAAATGCAGCCATCCTGATGTAACTAACTGTAGATGTGCTTGTTGCAAAAGTCCAGCATTCTTTTTGCAAGCTAAAAATAAATTTAAAAAATTGCTCACTTCATACAATAACTCAAGAAGGTACATCTAGCTGTACTTGTTTCTTCAGTTAACTTTTTGATCATATTTTATGTTACAATTTCTGAACTGCTTTCTTTTTTTCTGTCGCTATTCTGCATGAAAAATGATAAATTTTTAGTATTTTTATTTTGAACATGAAAAGGTTACCTTACTAGGTAAATACAATTTTCATAAAAATTGTTTTTTCATGACATTAAAATTTTCATTAAGCAGAATGCAATAACTGTTACACGCAGTAATGTGGGAAGGAAAAGCTATTTCAAGAAACGCTAGATCAGACAAAATGTTGTTAATATTGTATTTCTCTTTACTAACTTACTAGCTCTTACTCAGTGTTGCCCAGGTAAGTATTTTTTTCCAATCTTCTATTAGTCCGTCTCCTTCTTTCCCCTCTCTCTGTCCATATCCACCTTCCCCCCTCTGTCCATATCACCATCCTCCACCTTCTCTCTGGCTATCCCCACCCCCAAACACTCTATCCATCTCCTCTTGACACCCTTTCTGTCCATCTCCTCCTTTGCCCTCTCTGCTCCTCCTCCTCTGTCCTTCTGCTCTTTCCCCCTCTGTCCATATTCTCCTTCCCACTCTGTCTAGCTCCTCCTTCCACTTTAATTCTATTTCCGCCTCTCCCCTCTCTTCATACTTTTCCTCCTCCTCCCTTTCTCTGTTTTTTCCTACCCTCTGTAGCCGTCCATCTCCTGCTCTTTCCTTTCTCTTTCCATCTCATCCTCTTTCTGCCCATCTCCTCCTCCTGCCTATCAGTGTCCATCTTCTCCTTCCCCATCTCTGTTTATCCATCTCATCCTCGCCCCTTCTCTTTTAGCATTATCATCACTACCCCAATAGCATGCTTGTGGTTCTTACCCCCACAGTATTTCTTTGCAGATTGTAACTAATGTGTACCAAATTTGACTGACGTCGTTCCAGAGATTTAGCATGAGCTTTCTATCTATGGTTTTCCCCATGCCCACACATGTCAAAAATATTTCATATATTTTTAAAATATTTCACACGTATTTGTACACATATTTCACTTGTATGTCTGGCGAATTTCGCCCTGCAGTTTCATTTTCATGCAGTTGTGTATTTAGGACATGTACCTCCTGGACTCTGTATTGTGCAATGGTATATTTTTGTAAGTACATTCGCCGGCATATATGGATATTGATCTGCTAAATGTGTTGCGAACAGAGTTAGCAGCAAAGAAGTAACAAATTAAAAGTCAGGAATGATGGGGAAGCTTTTCACACTTCCCAGTATTTGATGTCATATTTCCGGAACTATGTGTCATACAATGATATATTTTTGTAGGTACATTGGGCAAAATATGTGAATACTATCTGCAAAATTTGTTGTGAATAGAGTTGATATCAAAGAAGTAATAAATCTCAACGCCATTCATGATGCAGCAGCTTTTAACGCAGCTCTATATTTGATGTCATATCCCCTGTACTATGTATCGTACAGTGAGATATTTTTGCAGAAGCATTCGGCGGCATTTGTGGATACTGTTGTGCGAAATATGTTGCAAATAGAGTGAGCAGCAAAGAAGTAATAAATTTAAACGTTATACAAGGTATGGCAGATTTCCACGCACCTCAGTCTTT
Source organism: Schistocerca nitens (assembly GCF_023898315.1). Classification (NCBI taxonomy): domain Eukaryota; kingdom Metazoa; phylum Arthropoda; class Insecta; order Orthoptera; family Acrididae; genus Schistocerca; species Schistocerca nitens. The sequence goes on along the minus strand of NC_064621.1, from coordinate 311,788,725 downwards.
ATGACGTTTTATCTCCTGAATTATGTGTGGAACAGTGATATAATTGTTCTGACACATTCAATGGTATGTATGAATACTGTCTGTAAAATTTGTCGCGACTACTTTTCTTAGTAAAGAAGTAATAAGTTAAAACATCGTACTTCATGCGGCAGTTTTACTGCATGAGCAGCGGAAGTGTAGTAAGCGATAAACTCTTTTCCCTTCATCAATTTGTGGAGTTGCCATCGGAAAAATGTTTCATGAACGTTTGAAATTATGTATGATGGTCATTGCAAGTCACTAAGTGCTCTCATTCTTCAATACTGGACGAGTAAAGTATGGGTATTCACGCGTCATGGAGTGTACTGCTTACTCACCCTTACATCCACACCTTTCATATGTAGACGGTTGTTACTCCTGCAGACATCCTCTTCAGAGAGTAAGTGATACTTGTACCAAGTTCGGTTGAAATAGGTCCATACATACAGTTTTATAACACATATGTATTAAAGATAAAATACTATTTTTGAAATGTTTTCTTATTAATTTCACTTTTTGACAGAACTGGAGGGGAAACAGCCAAGGAGATAACTTAGTGTGTGTGCGTGGGGTGGGGTGTGATGGGAAGAGGTGGAGGGGGGAGGGGGTGCAGCTGGCTGAGAGAAACGAATGTGACGACATTTCCGTCAGTAGGGAAAGGGGGAGGAGGCAGGCATGGGAGATGGTGAGGGGCCCCATTTTATGTTCTTGCTCTGGAGCCGCCGTGACTGTACCTACGTCTCTGCCTGGAGATATTTACAAATGATCCTTTATATATGTGCAAGTACCTAGACTTTGAACCATTAACTTGAAACTTTTGCAAACCTGTTACTGAAATACGCTATCTGAAAAAAAAAGGAATGAAGCACCCAGAAGGGGAAGAGGAAGCGAAATGAAGCTACGCGGGTTGAGAAGATATGTAATGTTATTTCAATGATTACAAAATCAAGTCATATTTACAAAGAACTGGGCAGTATGACCACAGCTATCAGTATGACATTGCGCCCCATCTGGCCCGGATACAAGGACTGATTCGGCTAGGAAGGGTCTCGTAAAGCCGTTGGATCTTCTCCTGTGGCACCACGGCGCACTACTGTTGTAACTGGTCGTTGATATCCTGGGTACTAACTCTGGAATGGCGTTGACGCTGGATTGTTGCACACATTCTCACCTGGGACAGATCTTGCTTGCCGTAGGAATACCTCAACATCACACAGCTAGTTCATAGAAACATGTGTGGACGACCATTGCCCTATCGAAAAATGGCACCACGATATTTCTGCATGAGAGGTAAGACATGGGGATGCAGGATGTCCATGATGTACCATTGTGCCATCGGAGATCCCTCAGAAACTACCAACTATAACACGAAGTCACACTGTGACGTCAGGACTAATACCACTGTGCCTTTCCAAAGCTTTGGAAGAATGGGACTGAAATCCCTGGGCTAGCAGGACAGAGCGGATGAAGTTATATTTGTAGAAAGGGGCCAAAATAAGTTATTGTCAGTTGCACTCAACATATAAACTTTATTTGTTAAAAAACACCATCACACAAGCAAGAATCAAATACTCTCAAGGTTTTAACGAAAGACCTCTTTTGATTTAATTCAGATCGGGTGAAGGCCACATCGAAAATCCAAGGCACAAGGCCTAAGCAAGGAATTGAGGTACAGTAGTTCTTCTGAAGATTTTACTTCTTTAGAAAAAAAAATATCTTCAATATAAATAGGCTGAAAGCCTTAGCTTAAATTTTCCCATAGAATTCGGCTGAAGGCTACACATTAATCAGGAACAGTGTTACGGCTTAAGGATGAGACAAAGATTGTCAATGTTTAATCTCAATAGGTTGAAAACTCGGCTGAAGGCCGCAATTCAACAAAACAATTTAACAGCTTAAGGCCTAGAAAGAAGAGCTTTCGATATGAAAAGGCTAGAAGCCTTATCTTAAAATATTTCGTGTAAAACTCGGCTGAAGGCCTCATACTAAAGAATAACAGTCTTATGGCTTAAGCGCAAGACAAAGATTTTGAATCTTTAATTTAATAGAGATTAAAAACTCGGCTGAAGGCCATGTACCATGCAGAAGGGAAAGCTTTGCAATTTTAATAAGCTAAAACTCGGCTGAAGGCCACACAGAGTACTTCAAACTAAAAAGGAGCGGCGCTCAGAAGGTTCCAAGGGCCGACCTGGGAAGTAATACTAACGCACGTTTAGGTGAAACAGGCAGCCAGACTGACAACCTCTTAATCGGAAGGCAACCCAACCAAAAGCCAGTCGACGAACCAACCAACAAGATCAGTTCTGCTCCACCCGACCAGCAAAACGACAACAAGATGTCAATACCACAACGTTCTGGATACTGGTGCCCAATCCAACCAAGTCAGAATAAACGCCCAAAACTACCACCTCAGCTGTCGAACTACACGTCGTGCTGGACAGCATAAACACGATTAGGAAAATACACTGACGAAAACTAAGTCAACGCCCAGGGCAAGTAACCGTAACGTCAGTGGCCACAAGGCAGAAGATATCACTGGTACACTTCATTAATGAAGCAATGAATTAAATTAAGTTAAAGACCATACAGGAAGATGGCTGCAATTCTAGCCAACTTCAAGGCACACAGGTAGATGCTCGCGTGAATCTCCCAGAAAGCGACAACCAGCATCAAACGAAGAGACGTGATAGCAGTTGAGGCTTGATAGTAGATTAAATGAGCACTCAACTTTAGTGTCCAGGATCAGTGGGCGACAAACTTCGTAACCCTCGTAAGAAGCGCCTCATAACTCCAACGTGCACACCGCCAGAAGCTCTGGCCTGACTACAAGCCACAGAGACTTCCTCGCTGCTCTGCCCCAACCGACCGACTCCCCAACACCCGGAAACGGTCAAAAGATCAAATACACGTTGGGGATGAGATGACCGACCGAACGACCAACCAATGGTCATTGCCACTCCAGTCTTCCTCAGTGCGACAGTACATGTGTGTCGCCAGCAGTCGGCAAGTAGTGGCTGTCTGCACTTTACTGACGCTCCATGCCCGACGCTCCTTCATCCCCGACTGCTGCTCCGTGCACGACAGCACTGCTGGTCCGTCTCCAACTCACTTCCCGATACACGATGACCTGGAGACATGGGATCGGACCCAACCATGCAGAGGGAACACGCCCACTGGCTAACCGACATCCCTGCACCAGGTACGAACCGACCCAAGTCTCGCAAGATGACCAATCGAAGGGGCCGAGAAGTGCTCAGAAGACCAAATACACATCGCCCGATGAGGCGACCGACTGACTGCCACACACAGCTCACCCAGAAAATGTATCTGCCATAACAAAGATAGTACAGCAGTACTAGAATCGATACACACTGCTGCTGCCACTCACGGATATAAAACAGCAACGTTATGGCAGTAACCGAAGAAGAAATAAGACACCATTGGACTGCAACCATAATAGAAAACAACGCACGACGCGAGCAGCCATGGCTCAGGGACCTCTGCCCATGTCAACGTCATACCACCAATGACAGTCATTCAGCATAATGCAGAAACACAATTCATCACTCAACATAATGCAACGTCATACATTAGTAGTACATGCTTCTCAGACATGACACCATTTCAAATGCAGCCATTTGTGTTGTAGTACTAATGGTTGCCTACACTTAGGACAATAATACCCTAATTCAGCAGCAGTTAATCTCCAACCAATTGTGCAGGATGCCAAAGATTATCGCAGAGAGCTCATCACCTGTTCCTGCATGGCAGGCACAGATGTGAAGAGGTTATGATGTACATACATTCTCCAGTACGTGGCTGTGGCGACTACGGGACACTCATTCAAATAGTATTTGTTTGCTTCAGAAACCACCCCCCCCCCCCCATGACATTATGTTAAGTCATTGATGTTGAATGTATGACATCATCAGTGACCCTGACATGTGCAGGTGTGACATCACCAATGATCATAAATGCATGATGTCATCATGTTAAGAATTTCAATCATTAAAGATGGTCAGCTGCAGGGAATTTAAAAATTAGAGATACCAATGAGTGGCAAATTTAAACACACACAATAAACATTTGAAAAATGGAGGGGTTCTAAAAAATTGCACATTTTTTACAACCAATCACAGCATGCACGCACACACACACACACACACACACACACACACACAAACACCAGTTTGCGTCAAATACTGTAGCCTTACCAATAAATTTCATTCCATTTATGCTTCACCCATTTCCATACTTAAATACTATACTGTTGTAGTAGTAAATTTCATCTCTCTCTCTCTCTCTCTCTCTCTCTCTCTCTCTCTCTCTCTCTCTCTTTGTTTTCATATTACACAAATGTTTATCTCAAACACTGTACTATCTCATCATCAGTACCAAACAGAGGGAATGGGAAAGAAATAAAGACTGAAACAAGAAAATAATCTAGATAAAAAATTTATTATAAAAAGAAATAATAAAGAAAGTTGGATAATTGTGTATACTTACATACAACAAGTAATATTCAGAGTACAACTGTGTAATATTTTTGCACTACTTTCACCCTATAAAATTCACTATTATCAGTATAATCGATTAGTTATACTGAAAGAATCACTTTTTATGCTACCATACACAGTAGAAGGAAACAGATTTAATACCCGTTCTTATTCACCTTTGCCACTTTTTAGAATACCATCAATTGTAACCAGATGATTGTTATTGCATTTTGTGGGAAAGGTGAGTATACTGCAAAAATATCAACTGTTTTTTTGAAGTAGAACATTTATTTTAAGACCACAAAAGTATGACAACACCATGAGTGAATAAGCTACACCACTCAATACTCCAAATGAACCCCATAGCAAATATAATAACATTTGTCAGACAACTTTCAAACATTATTCATACATATATACAAGTGTATAACAACATTTAAAAGACTGATTCTTTCACATTCTCTCACAATGTACAATGTTTTATATATGTAATGAAGTAGATACTATTCCAACAAGTTCCCTCCTCATCTGTAACTTTGTAAATGACAATCCTTTTGTCAAAATGTCCGCTGCCTGTCTGTTGGCTGGTGTTAATCCATTTTAACCTTCTTCTCTTTAACTAGTTGTCAACTGTAACAATACCTTGTCTCTGTGTGTTTTGATTATTTATGAAATTGTTGTCTGTTAATAAAATTGATAACATTTTGGTTACTCATTTGAAAAATAGAAGAGAAGGACTCAACAGCTGCAATTTCTTTCAGAAGTTGATCTAACAGCAGAAGTAGTTTGAAAGCTTCACGTGCTGCCACATATTCTGCCTCCATTGAAGAAAGAGCAGCATACTATTGTAATTTACCTTTTTACTCAATTGGCTCTCTATGAGTAGGATGCCACTTATTGATCCTCTTGTGCTTCTGTCCCCACCACGATAAGCATAACTATATGCTTCAGGTTTACAGTTTCCATTCTCCTCAAACTTAGTTCCATCTGTAATTGCTGAGTTACCTGAATATTCCTTTGAACAATCCAGAATATGCCTGTTGTTGGTGAGTCTTGGACTCTCATTGCAATATTAAAAGCATATGATAAATCTGGTCTTGTAGCTTGTGTTACATATATCAGACTTCCAGCCATTTTGTGAAACGATTGAGTATTATCAAAAGGAGGTGACTCACTTGATATCAATGCTTATTCAATGGGTAAAGATTATAGTTTTACGTTCATCATACCGTATTTCTCCAAAATTCTCTTCACTTATGCAGACTGATTTCTTTGAATACAGTTTCAAACTTCTTGATTTGTAAGTCCAAGTAGCAGTCAACCTTTCCTACAGTGATCTGGAAACGTTTATCCAGCTGTACAATAAACTTATTTGTTGTGTTAGAGCCCATAGCCAATCCATCATCAACATAAAACAGCAGTAGCAGGTTTTCACCATAGAAAATACATGGATCTGAACAGCTCTCCCATAAATTACATTCAGTAATGAATTCAACAAGACATTCAGTCCAGCAATTTAAGGCTTGATTTAAACCAGGCAGACTCTTCAGTAACTTACATATGTGTCCTGCAACATTGTCATAGTCCTCTGGTTGATACATGTATATTTCCTCCTTCAAAACACCATTGACAAACGCTGCTCTTACATCGAATTGCCTTATACACCAGACATATTGAATTTCAACACTCAACAGGGCTCTCATCATCTCAAATCTTGCAACAGGGCTAAATCTGTCAACATAATCTATTCCAAAACGTTGAGTAAATCATTTTGCCGCCATTCAAGCATTATATCGAACCACTTTACTATTTGCCCTTAATTTTGTACCAAGACTCATTAATTTTCAATTACTTTCTTTGTTTCAGTTTTGTAAACTAGCTCCCATATCTTATTTTTTCCAGTGGATTCATCCCTTACTCCATTGCTTTCTTCCATTCTTCGGAATTTTCTGACTCCACTTCTTATTTGTGTGCCTCACAGGAAATCATTCTTGGTTGAGAATCAGAATCATCACAGTAACATGATGTTTTTTCTTAGATTTCGCGGTGCACGTAAAATTTGATTTTTTTTTCTTTTTTTTCTTGCTTCCAATTTGCTATGAGCTCGTCCCTCGTGTCATGCAAATGACTGTTAACCCTTTCGTCACTTATTGCTACATCATTGTTGACACAATCTCATTGACTACCCTCTTCGAAATCAGCATTTTCACATTTATTTTCTGTAGCATTTTTATTTTTATCCGCTATATCAATAACACTTTTAGATTCTTGAGTAAGTAGTTTCTCTAATTGCTTGCGTTGAATTTTAGGTCTATGCATAGATACATGCACATTTTTTTAGGAAAATAAATTCGGTATCCACAAACCATAACCAACAACTTAATCTTTTGAAGACTTGTTGTCAAACTTCTTCTGCTTTTGTGTAGGAATCCAAGCATAGCACTCTGTTCCATGTATCACCAAATTACCTAAACGTTATTCTTTCTCCAAAAATATTTCAATTGGAGCTTTACCTTTAATTTTCGTCAGACCAGTTCGATTTACAGTATATATTACAGCCAGAATAGCCTCACCCAACACTGCTTTTGTTAGTTTTTCAATCTGCTGTGTTTCGCCAGGCACTGTCTCATCTTTCGAATTTTTCTAACGAAGAATTATCCTCGAAACGGGCTACAACAGTCGCAAGAAAATATAATGGGATGCCAGAGATGGATTTCAAATAATATTAATATACAGGTATATAAAACGATGCTCAGGTATATATTTACTCCAATTCCATTAGCCCATCTCCTCCTTCCCCCTGTCATTGTCCATCTCCTCCACCCACTTCTCTGTCCATCTCCTTTTCCTTCTCTCTGACTACAGCCTGAATCCACCACTGCATATCTCCTTCCGTTCCTCTCTCTGTTCATCTGCTGCCCCCTTCTTTTTGCCCATCTGCTTCTCCCCACTCTTTCCATCCATCTTCTGCTGCCCCTATTGTCCATCTGCCTCTTACCTCTCAGTCATTTCCACCCCACCTCCACTCTCCCCCCCCTTCCACATACACACTGCAGCTCCTCCTGTGCCTTTATGTCCTCCTCCCACTCCATTTGTCCACCTCTTCTTCTCACTTTCGCTCTCTCCCTCCTCTCTTTGTACAACTCTAATTCCCTTTCTCTGTCATTTGCTTCTCTCACTCACTGTATCCATCTCCTCCTCTCTCACATCTATATCCATGTCCTCCTTCCCCCTCTCTGCCTGTCCATGTCCTTCTCCCCTTCTTTGCCTGCCCATCCATTCCTCTGCCTTCTCTGTCCACGTTAGCATCCGCTTCCCATAGTATTTCTTACCAGATAGTAACATGTGTACCATGTTTGGTTGAAATCGATCCAAGTATTTAGGAGGAGCTTTTCAACTTGTGGCTTTGCCAGAGTACACACATGTCCCATATATTTCACATTTCCTTAACATATTTATTCATACACATTTTTCCCCTGCATCTAATGTGAAATTCATCGTGCAGTTTCGACTTCATGCCAATCAATTTCTATGACGCCGTGTCTCCTTGACAATGAAACTACAATGACAATTCTGTAGGTACATTCAGTGGTATGTTTTTATACCACACATGAATTGTGTTGCCAATGGAATTAGTAGTCAAAACGTAATAAATTAAAAGGTCATGCATGATGCGGTATTTTTTCACGCATCTCAGTGTATATGAAGTCATATCTCCTGATCTAAATGTTTTACAAAGATATAATTTTGCAGCTACATTCAGTGGCATATGTGGAGAATGACTGTGAAATTTGTCATGAATAGAGCTACTAACAGAGAAGTAATAAATTTAAACGTCATGCGTGATGCGGCAGTTTTTCACGTATCTCAGTATTTTTGACGTCATATCTCCTGAACAATGTGACATACAATTATATCATTTTTCTGGCATATTCATTGGTATATATATGAGTACTACATGCAAAATTAATCGTGAAAAAATTAATAGCAAAGCGATTCTCTCCGGACAGTAAGTGATATGTGTACCAAGCTTGATTGCAACTGATCCATTAGTTTAGGAGGAGATATGGAACTAAGTACATACAACCATTTTTATCACATGTGTGTGGCTATTATTGCCAGCAGAATCAATTTCATTTTTCAACAGACGCGATATAGCATCACAAAATTTGTTTCGTCGTTATCAGCAGTTGTCCTCAGTGAAGAACCAGCCATTACTCCTTTTGCCACTTTGCTGTATGTTTCTTTTGATTCTGTGCTTCCATTTGCTCTCTTTTTTTTTTTTTAATTTTTCTTCAAAACGAAAATCTGGTTGTTATGCAACAAACTGTAGCAACTGAAATCATCATTTTTCACTCGTCAAATTGCATCAATGCCCGTGTGCAGCTGTCACTTAAGCTAATCATGACTAAGAAAGTTGAAGCTTGTATCGACAAGCTGCAACAAGCAAAAATGAGTTGAGAATTATAAAGTCAGGACTTGGAGAAAAGCTTATTCCCTCTGCAATACATATTATAATGTTGATGCCTCATAGTGTAAGCATTACAGGGAGATAGGGGAAATTTGCTGTGGTGTATAAATCAAATGAGTCGCTGACGAGGCAGACGTTGAAATATTGTACATAATATTATTTGACAGCTGAGTCAGCGAGTGGTTGGAGGGGAGGGGTTCTTCCTGGAATTTCTTGTCTGTTGTGTAAATTCCTGTAATTTGTTGCGGTGCAGTTGTAACATTGGTTAACTGTTACTGGTCTTACAGTACTACTGTAACATGACTATTGTTACAGTTGTTATAATGTACAATTGTTGATCATGGGTTAAATGTTACAATTATGTGATATATTTTTTGAAAAATAATTTAAGCCTTTCGGGTACTTTTAAGCGTAGCCCAGATGGGGCTAAACTGCGATTAGCTCTTTCATTTTAGAGGTGGCAAAATACTAGGCTGTTATTGGATTATTGGAGGAGATGGGAAGGAGTGGCAGAGGGGAGGGAGGGGGTGAAGTGAAACATCCAACAGATCGTTCGTTACGATGCAATCAGTTTCTGCAACTTCAGAACTCAGTTATCCTGAATGTAAAACGTTGTAGAGCTAACTGCAAGGATAACAAAAGAGAGTTTGGGGTGTGTCGTACTAGATTTTTGTATTCTCATCTGATTATGTCAACAGAGTTTGCAGTAGCGACATTTCAAAATGACATTCTGGTATATGAAAATGAAATGTAGGAATTTTATTTCAGCGATGAAATCTAGTTAACTAGCAATGAGCGAAAAATAAGTGCTCATTTGCATGTTATGCAGGAAGTGCAGTCTCCAGACAGCTGCGTTTTTAAACTGTCGTGCCAAGTGCCAGCGCTAGGCTATTAAAAGGTCAGCTACCAACAGATATCTCAAGTGACATGCTGCACGACAACACATACAATGCACAGACAGAGCAGTCGCAGCAGTGAAGTCTTGTAAAACCTTCTGTTTGTCGTATCTGTTCTGAGATGCTGTTCGGAAATTTTTTTCGATCAAATAAGCAATCGTCTGAACATCAAAGACAAGCCACATAGAATTTCGATCGAATAAACAAAGCAGACTGCGTGGAGACCAGAGAGAATAGCTGGCACTGGGTTGTTAAGCTGAGGAGAATTGCTAACCGTACGTGACATTATATGTAGCATATGTGGATATATAATAAGTCACGGTTGCAAAATACTAACGCGAATTCTTTACAGACGAATGGAAAAACTGGTAGAAGCCGACCTTGGGGAAGATCAGTTTGGATTCCGTTGAAATGTTGGAACACGTGAGGCAATACTGACCCTACGACTAATCTTACAAAATAGATTAAGGAAAGGCAAACCTACGTTTCTAGCATTTGTAGACTTGCAGGAAGCTTTTGACAATGTTGACTGGAATACTCTCTTTCAAATTCTGAAGGTGGCAGGGTTAAAATACAGGGGGCGAAAGACTATTTACAATTTGTTCAGAAACCAGACGGCAGTTACATGAGTCGAGGGGCATGAAAGGGAAGCAGTGGTTGGGAAGGGAGTGAGACAGGGTTGTAGCCTCTACCCAATGTTATTCAATCTGTATACAGAGCAAGCAGTAAAGGGAAAAAAAGGAAAATTCAGAATAGGTATTAAAATCCATGGAGAAGAAATAAAAACTTTGAGGTTCGCCGATGACATTGTAATTCTGTCAGAGACAGCAAAGGACTTGGAAGAGCAGTTGAACGGAATGGACAGTGTCTTGAAAGAAGGATATAAAATGAACTTTAACAAAAGCAAAACGAGGATAATGGAATGTAGTCGAATTAAATCAGGTGATGCTGAGGGAATTAGATTAGGAAATGAGACACTTAAAGTAGTAAAGGAGTTTTGCTATTTGGGGAGCAAAATAACTGATGATGGTCGAAGTAGAGAGGATATAAAATGTAGACTGGCAATGGCAAGGAAAGCGTTTCTGAAGAAGAGAAATTTGTTAACATCGAGTATAGACTTAGGTGTCAGGAAGTCGTTTCTGAAAGTATTTGTATGGAGTGTAGCCATGTATGGAAGTGAAACATGGACGATAAATAGTTTCGACAAGAAGAGAATAGAAGCTTTTGAAATGTGGTGCTACAGAAGAATGCTGAAGATTAGATGGGCACACAACTAATGAGGAGGTGTTGAACAGAACTGGGGAGGACTTTGTGGCACAACTTGACTAGAAGAAGGGATCGGTTGGTAGGACGTGTTCTGAGGCATCAAGGGATCACCAATTTAGTATTGGAGGGCAGCGTAGAGGATAAAAATCGTAGAGGGAGACCAAGAGATGAATACACTAAGCAGATTCAATTAACAAAACTTGCTTGTTGACAATGGAAAGCTGTCGATGTCTAAACATGCGTAGATTTTAAATGGTGGAGCACATACAGATTATCAGCGACGTAGAACTTGCTAGATTATAGCGTAAACAGAATGTACTAGATTATAGAACGCAGTTATTTGTTTATTCGCACGGTATTTCTCGATCCATTTCCCTGCTATTTATTGTTGACAGTTTCGCACAGCAGAAGAGAGTTTCTCAAGACGTCTTCAAATCTGTTAATTTAGGTTTGTAGTGCAGTTTCGTGAGGCGACAGAGCATGTGATTCTCACCTCAGGTGTTGCTAATACGACAGCAGGTACGTTGTACCAGGCTAATCTACTGTTTGTTCACGACGTTCTTGATAAGGGCGGCATCGGTTGGAGTCACCGTCAGCGGTGATCTTCTATATTTAAGAGCCAAAGTGTAAGCTATCCTGCCAGTTTTCGTTTGTATGTGAAGAGAATCAGAATGTCTGAAACCATCAGCTCACAATTAATTGTCTTCTGCTAACATACCCTGTACTACTGATTACACAACACGAAGGAAAATACTACATTGCATCACATAATTGTTGAACAAACAATGTGGTCATACTGTGAACTAATGTTACAAATTTTTGTGTTTCAAGTGGACGAAATTGAACTGCAGAAGAGTTGAAGATGGTGAAACAAGCTGTTAAAAAATTTTAAATACCCCGTTGTGCAGTGAAAATCAGATTAAAGAGTGAAAATGAATTGGACTCAGTGTGTTTGAAGATTCGATTGTCCATATAATACAATCCAGTGGCAGTTCGATTTTATTATGGTAGAAACAGCTGTTGAAACTCGCTTAGCTGTGCAGTAATTCAAATGTTGATGATATAATATCTATTGAAGAGGAAGTTCGAGTAGCATTAATAAGTATTGCTTATAACTGTCGAAAATATTAAAGTGGAAGACTTATATGCAGAATATGGTATTGTGTATGAGCACATTGCGACTGTTGAAAGAACTCCGAAAAAAAAAGGTGCATTTCACAGATTCGAAATATTTTGAAACAGTTCACGTAATTACTGCGTAGGATTTCACACATCAGCAAACGAGCTTTGGATCCTTGGAACAGCTGACGAGAGACCATATTTGATTTCAAAGGAGAATTTATAATACAGGCAACCCTACGGCTCCAGTATTGCGAACTTGTCAGCAGGGAAGATGAGAGCTTGTATGTGTAGGCGCCTGAAAGTTTATGATGTCTGTTGAAAATAAAGTGAACACTGGTATTAAAAGTGTAACATAAAATATGTAAATGCTCAACAACGGCAATCACACAGAGGTGATAGAGGTCATTTCATTTGACTCTCGACATACCAATTAGGTGTCAGAAATTCTCAGCTCCTCAGTTATACATTTTTGTGAACTTAAAATTGTTCTGAAAGAAGTACAAGTGCATTTTTCGAATCTGTGATATATAACACGCTTGGAGTTTGCGAAAGTATTGACTCGTTGACGAAATACTTCTGTTTATTGGAACCTGTCGACAATTTCTGATTCAGCACTGAAACATATAAATGCTGATATATTCTGTACATGCATCATCTAATTAGAAAAATGTAAGCCTAATAAGCAATTCTACTGCTACTAATAAAATTAAAAAAGACAGAAGATTGCCTGACATACGCGATCGACACAGTGTGTGGTCGAGATACAGGACGGCATTAGCAGCCAGCAAGGGCTCTTCAGCTTTATCCGGCAGATGAGAACGTGGCAACCAGCTCCGCTCGATGCTTTGCCACCGTCTGCGACGCATCCGCTGCCGTGTCGGAGACTTCATCCAGAATTCTAGCCTAAGTCAGCTCGTAACGCCTAGTCTGCATGTATTACATGGTGCTGACCTTGAAAGTAAATACGGCAGACATATGCTGCGCCACGTAAGGAAAGAGACCGCCATTATCTTGGTGAGACGAACCTTGTAACTTCAAAGACGTGGTGGAAGGACTTTTTATTGACTTATCTTAACGCTAAAGTAGTGGTTCAGAACTGTATTTACATGACCTACCATGTTTTCTGGGAATAAATCATTCACAGAGGAAATTTGAACCAATGATTTTTTATCTCTTTAAATCATTACTAAGTCTGCGCTTTACAATCTTTCTTCCAGAAAATTTATCGGGGAACGGATATCAGAGCAGATAGGGAGCTGCCTGACATCATCTCGCCGAAATCAATGCTGTTAAGGCATAGCAAGTGCGTGAACTTCCCAACCAGCTAGAAATGTGATCAGTGTAATTGCAAAAACAAGTGACCGAGCGGTTCTAGGCGCTACAGTCGGGAACCGCGCGACCGCTACGGTCGTAGGTTCGAATCTTGCCTCGGGCATGGATGTGTGTGATGTCCTTAGGTTAGTTAGGTTTAAGGAGTTCTAAGTTCTAGGGGACTGATGACCTCAGCAGTTAAGTCCCATAGTGCTCAGAGCCAGACTTAACTTCTTCGGGTACCTTTGGAATTGACTATTTCTATCAATATTGAGGCTTGGTGCCAGAACACAAAAAATGGCTCAAATGGTCCTGAGCACTATGGGACTTAACTTCAGAGGTCATCAGTCCCCTAGAACTTAGAACTACTTAAACCTAACTAACCTAAGGACATCACACACATCCCTGCCCGAGGCAGGATTCGAACCTGCGACCGTAGCGGTCGCGCGGTTCCAGACTGTAGCGCCTAGAGCCGCTCGGCCACTCCGGCCGGCGCCAGAACACAATTTGTTAATTTCTTCAGTAATATTTGAATAGTAAAATTAATAAGAAACGTTATTTTTTATCTCATTCATGTACACTATTGTCCAAAAGTTAAGCATAATCACGGAAAGAAGACGTATTGCCTTATCAAACCGTCTTAAGGGTTACTGAACAAGCTACAGCTTACCTAGACATTTGACATGCAAAACTACACGAAACAAAATATTAGAAAGTTTCTGATGGCTAAGATATATATTTGCAAGCAAATAACACAGCTGTCAAAGCTCTTCCACAACAAAATAAGGGGTATGGTTACCCCCAACAACCACACATGCTTCACAGCGGCATGGTATGCTCTCTACGAGATGGTTCAAGAGCTCCCTAGACAGTCGATCCCATTCCCCAGTATGAGGGGTGCGGAGGTCTGAACGTATTTTGGTGGAGGCTGACGGTACGCAGTTCACCTCCGTAGTGTGTCTTAGGCGTGGCCTGTAGTATTCGGACCTGGGGACCTCACTGGCCGGTCCATGCGATGGGCAGCTTCACCAGAGCCTTGCATCGCGCCACAGTTACCCGCCCGAGCTCGGCTGCAGCCGACCGCTCCGTCGTGTTGAGTCGAGCTCAACTGTACCGGCAACGGAGTGCGCGGGCCGCGATGCGCCGTCGAGACCCACGGAGGCCTACGGCTAGTTCGGGTAACCGGCCGAGCCCGGGTGTTAACAGGGCTGAATGCAACAGGGAAACAGGCAGCGCTGGGAAGGCGGGAATGACTAGCCAGCCACACATGCCCGAATTGCTTTCTGAATCGTCTCGCCGCGTGGTTTAAGGCGCCATGTCACGGATTGTGCGGCATCTCCCGCCGGAGGTTCGAGTCCTACCTCGGGCATGGGTGTCTGCGTGTGTTGTTCTTAGCATAAGTTAATTTAAGTAGTGTGTAAGTCTCGGGACCGATGACCCTAGCAGTTTGGTCCCTTAGGAATTGACACACATATGAAAATTTTTGAATCGTCTCCACTCCTTTGAGAATCGTGAAGGTTTCATATGCTAGGAACGGGACGTTCTTGATCTTTTGAAAAGAAAAATAACTCATAATGTAAAATGGTGAATGTAATACAAAAAGTATGCGCCTTAACACGAAAGTAACTGAATTCAGTGCGAATGTTTTAAGAGCCCTAATGCTTTAATAATGGTTTACATTTCACCTTTACCGCATCAAGAGGGCTGATGAAGCCTCTGCACAATGGGTAGGCCTAGTACGCAATATTGAAGTATTTTACACTTTTCTGTTAGTCTACAAGTTTTCATTATGGATTAACTTGCTCAACCATTCCTCGGAATTCGTTGAGGACGATCCGCCTGCGTTGCATGTGACAGAACTTTGAAATCATGAACCACAGAAGGTAAAGACAGTATCAAATTAGTTTCGCTGTGAAGTTTGTTTCTGGACTTTTTTATATATATATACGTAAGAAGGAAAAGCCGTTTCGCACAAATATGTGGATAAGAGAGGTAATAATATTTCTTACTGCTTTATTTGATAGCACCGGAAACTCCATCTCGAAGCTTAACCAGAAACTTATGGGTGAAAAAGTTTTAATTTCTGTAACTTTATCACTGGAAGTACCGAGTACCTTCTTGTTTCAATCTACACCTCGTGTGGATTCCATTTTGCGAATCCTGTTGTTATTACTAAATAGGGCAGGGAAATAGTCATTGAAATTTTTCCAAATTCATTCAAATGTCGCTAAATTTCATTCTTGACAGTTTCGTCCAAAGTAAGATGAATTTCTACTAGGAAATCGTGAAGGATATCGATGCCCTCAATTTGACTGGAATTTAGACAGATTTGCCAAAGTGCAAGGCTTTTAATGAACGATTCGTTACAGTCTTGCACATTAAACTGGTTTGTGTTTCGTCCATGAAATAAAAAATTGAAACTGTTGATTTTTAATAAAATGTGTGTCAAATAAGCTACAGTCGGAAGCCAGACTTTGTCTAGGGAAAGGAGTAGCTGGTGAGAAAAGATAAACATCGTACAGTATGAGAACAGTTCTGCCTTGATATAACCGATATAACCATCTTACATCCGTGTCAGACAATAAAAACTTTTAAATACTTAGGTTAGTGTTGCAAAAATTTGCTATTTAGTAGGATAACCATTAATAAAATTAACTATTTTGACAGCATCGTGACGCACAGAGGTTTTTCACATGAGCGTAATAGTAAGTTGATATAACAGATACAAGCAATGGCGGTTATTTAAATAATCATCTTTTTGCTGATGTTATAGCCATCACCTATTTTAATATAAAAACATCTGCATCATACTGCGCAAGCAACCTGTGGATGAGGGTATTTCTACCACCACTAAATGATGCCCCATTCGCTGTTCCACTCGCCAAAGGGGCATGGGAACAGTGATTGTCGGTAAGCCTCTGTATTAGCTCTCATTTCCCGAATTTTCTGGTCGTGATCGTTTCACGAGATGTATGTGGGAGACAGTAATATGACGTCAGACTCTTCCCAGAAAGTGTTCTCTCGAAATTTCGACAGTAAACTTCTCTTGTAAAATATGCCACTGGAGTTTGTTGAGCATCTCTGTAACACTCTCGCGCCGACTAAACGATCCCGTGACGCACAGCTCTTCGTTGGATCTTCTCTATCTCTTCTATCTGTCCTACCAGCTAAGGAGCCTAGATAGATGAACAGTACTCAAGAACCGGTCGAACAAGCATCTTGTACGCCGCTTCCTTCGTGGATGAG
This sequence comes from Schistocerca nitens, assembly GCF_023898315.1. Taxonomy (NCBI): domain Eukaryota; kingdom Metazoa; phylum Arthropoda; class Insecta; order Orthoptera; family Acrididae; genus Schistocerca; species Schistocerca nitens. The sequence continues at coordinate 311,771,899 of NC_064621.1, read as the reverse complement.
CTACATTTTCTTAAGATTCTTCCTATTAATCTCAGTCTGGCGCCTGCTCTTCCTACTTTTGCTTTATATGGTCATTCCACATAAGGTCACTCTGAATAGTTACTCCTAGATATATATTACGGTAGATACTGTTGATTTCTAGCTGCAAGGAAGTCTTGAATCCAGTCACAAATCTGGTTGGATACTCAGAAGTAGTGGGACAAAGGGAGCATCACCCCACATTGCGTTGTTGCCAAATTTATTCAAGATGGCGGCCATAGATGTAGCAATGTCGCAGTGACGGCAAAGTGGGAGGTTGAAATATCGTTGGGAAAATAGGTCAATTGGGCTGTCTCCACTAGCCTAACTTCCCTGCCCTCCCCCCCTCTCCTCCCCCTCCCTTCCCCTCTCCTCCCCCATCTGGAAATTGGCAGGAAAAGTACTCAGTCTGTGCTAGGCTGCCAGATAGGACAGAACTAAGTCTTGATTTTGTATGCATAGCTCCACTCTCCTCCCCCATAAGCAAATTGCCGGGAAAAGGACTGAGTCCATGCTGGGCTGACAGATAGGATGGACATAACTGCATTATTTATTTAAGCAATTTGACTTGTCGTATACAGTAACTCTATCCAGTGTGTTCACCATGAGCTCCGGAGTCCAACTAACCTTGTTCACAGCACCACTACCAGAAGGCACTGTGAGCTCTTCTCCTCACCCCTCCTGTGACATAATCCAAGATGGCGGTCTGGAAAAAAAATGGCCGGAAAAGGACTCATGCTCTGTCTGGCTACCAGACTGGGAGGACGGACACAATTGTTACATGTTCAATGGATGAGATGTCTGTGCTGGAGAAGGAGTAGTATATTAGTTGAAGCCATGCCTTTGAGGACTGTGTCAATAGCAATGATATTTGGTGAAGACAAATAAGCTTCATAAAATAATGAAGATGCAGCAGGATGGGGCTAAGTTGCACTTTGCAACTCATGCTGATAACTGAGTGTGCTGTGACTGTGGACTGCTCGATAAAAGTCCAGTCAGTCAGTCTTCCAAAGTGCAAGAGGCAAGACGTTCGCCTATTCCAGTGCAAGCATCCATTTGTGTAATTGAGGAAATGCTGATGATGAATGAGCAGGGATGAATTTAATATGTGTACTACATACAAGCACATGGCTGAGTACTGTATCCATAGCCTCCTACACAATGAATGGAAGGAAAAGATAATGGACGAGCGTGTGGCAAATACTTTTCAGCAAATAATGACAACATAGCGGGATGGTGTGAACATGCATTTCAGTACTCATGCAGATAGATGCTAGTGCTGGAACTACCTACCTTACCTTTTTTGAAACTGCCTAACACCCTACATCAACTTCGCCCTATTCCACAATGAACCATAGGTGTTCACCTAGAGGTTTGGAGACCAACTGGCCTAGTTCACAACACCACCAACAGAGTGTGCTGTTGGCCCTACACCACTCCCCTCCTGTGACGCAGTCCAAGATGGCAGTCCAAAAAAAAGGGCAGGAACCAATAGGAATGCTGAATCCGTGTCACATGATAGGTTTCAGCCAATAGGATGACAGTATCTGCTGATGTCATCGGAGGGAATACAGGGCAGCCTCAGCAGCTCTGTGGCCTGATGACACAATACAGACTAGTCATAAGCGGTTTGAGATAACACCATGCTTAACGAATCTTATTTTCGTAGGACCTACGAAAAAACCCATAAATTATTCAGTTAACATGATGAATTCTTCTCGGGTTATCAGCTGAGTGGTGGCGTCATCTTGTCACAATGTTTCAATAAGTTTTGTACCCATCATCTTCTGGCAAAGTCTGATGTAATTGAAAACTTTTGTTGTGTATTCTTAATAACTTGACTGGTGTTGTAGTGATGTTGTTTACAGTCCACTGCATAGGGGTAGGATTAAAATTCAGACAACAACATTAGGTAATTTAACAAAAATCATTCACATGACTTAAACAATTAAAGTACTGGTAATTAATACGTTTTGTGTTATACTGTATATTGTTAGCTGTATATGTGGTTGATAAATGTAATGTAATATTCTCATCACACACAGACTAATTTCATTGCATGATATATTTTCTGGTTCAACATGACCTGAAAAGTATTTTTTTTACAGAAGTTGTCCCAGTCTTGTTGGTTGCAGATTGCACCAATCTTACTCACATAAAATATGAGACTTCCTCACAGGTATTAGTAATGAATAGAAATAATGATCTTTAGGTCCTTTAGTTGAGTCTCACCTAGTAAATGTTCTTTGCGAAAACCCATTTATTTTTCTCTGATGAGAATAATATTTTTGTACTAATACAGTGATAATAAATATATCCTTTATTTAGTTAGTTGGCCATCCAACCATTTGTTTTCTATCATGGACAAGCTCCAGAACAGAGGAAACATCAAAATCTTAGTCTTAATTACTACATACACAGATCATGCTCTCTCAGAGACAACATTTAACCATTATTCACTGCTGCGAGCACTGTCACTGAACAATATCTTTGCTTCCTGCTCTCACTACAAAGTTTTTACACACAAACACACCATATAGAAATGATGTACTACATGGGCCTCTCCAGGAGTGCAGCATAATGAGGCCACAAATTGATGAATTCCTGCATTCATAGTCTTACATTCCAGTTTCAACCGCACATTGAGAAATTGCTTTGTTTGTGCTACACTAACATTACTAGAAAGTGTTGTGAAGTTTGTTTTCGCTCTTTTTTAGTTTCTTTGATTACTAAACAAACTGTTCATCAGCAACCATGTATATTCATGTATATGAGTATTATTTTGATTTGTCAAAAAGAATAATGAATACAGTTACCTACACCTATGCTTTTATTATAAAATGTAGGTTTTTATAGTATTGTGTGGTGTACAACTACTATATTACACTACAGTTCTCAATTATAGAAAAGACTACCCTGGATTATAACTAGTCTTCTCATTCAGGCATGGATGAATGGGAAAACCAGGAAAAACTGCATCAAGGCCTTCAACAATGAGAATTGCAATGTTTTTTAAGAAGTTTTTAACATGTACCATTGACTTTTCATGAAGTTAAGGACAGAAAACATTTTAAAAAAATAGATATTTTGATATGGTTCAAGTGAATTAGGCTGCTTTGGTGAACAAAAATTGACAAGAGTTTTGAAAGTCTTTCTCACAGTTGTAAATATTTGAAATACTATATATGATTCTTCAAATATGCTGATAAATAGTTACAATATGTAGGCCTCTCTCGACAGACATAAACCTGCAGTGGAGTTGGTACGAAGCTGATGGACAGAATCTGCATTGAGTTGGGAGGTACAGGGATGGTGTTGGCTTTTTGGAGTCATCTCCTCCCAAGCTGACTTAGGAATCTGCATCATGTTGGGAGGCACACAAATGGTGTTGGCTTTTTGGTCACCTTCTCCCAAGTGGACAGAGGAAACAGGAAACCGCGCGACTGCTACGGTCGCAGGTTCGAATCCTGCCTCGGGCATGGATGTGTGTGATGTCCTTAGGTTAGTTAGGTTTAAGTAGTTCTAAGTTCTAGGGGACTGATGACCATAGATGTTAAATCCCATAGTGCTCAGAGCCATTTTTGAAACAGTAAAGTCTGATGTCCAAACAGCTCAAAGATGGGACATAGGTACTTTTTTTTTTTTTTGTTCCATTCTGACATGACAAATCTGTGTTCTATAGAAATTTAGATTCAGTCTTTGTTGCTGATCTTGCAGTATAGCCAAAATACATTAGCATGTAGCATCTGGTCTAAACAATTCAGCAACAGTTATAGAACACAACTTCCTTTGAAAATCCTGATGGTACAAAATGTTGGTCAGAGTTAATGTCCACAAGATTGAACACACACCACTCATGAAAGTGCAATGGTCTACAGTGTCACGACAGCATGCTGCAGTTCATATGAATAGATCTGATCACAGAGCTTGACACTTATTCAGCATTCATGATGGATAAAATTTCATAACATGATATTATACTTTACAAAAAATTTAAAAATTGAAACCTAAAATAGTAAAAATTAATGTGTATCTGAATGTCTTTGTACACACATAGTTTGTAGCAGAATATCGTTCAGTGGTAAAACATTGGGTCCAAATGTTATCAGATTACAGATAGTCCCTCATTCATTTCATGCACAAGCATTTCTATCATTTGCATATTTCAAATAAACTATAACACATTTGTTTTTTCATCTTTCCCTCTCCTTCCCTCTTTCCTGATGAAGCAACCGTTGGCTGTGAAAGCCTGAATTTTGTGTGTGTGTTTGTGTTTGTTTGTGTGTCTATCAACAAGCCAGCGCTTTCGTTTGGTAAGTCACATCATCTTTGTTTGTGTTTGTTTGTGTGTCTGTCGACCTGCCAGCACTTTCATTTGGTAAGTCACATCATCTATGTTATATATATATATATATATATATATATATATATATATATATATATATATATATATATATATATATATATATATATATATATATATACAAAGATGATGTGACTTACCAAACGAAAGAGCTGGCAGGTCGATAGACACACAAACAAACACAAATTACACACAAAATTCTAGCTTTCACAACCAACGGTTGCTTCGTCAGGAAAGAGGGAATGAGAGGGAAAGACGAAAGGATGTGGGTTTTAAGGGAGAGGGTAAGGAGTCATTCCCATCCCGGGAGCGGAAAGACTTACCTTAGGGGGGAAAAAGGATGGGTATACACTCGCACACACACACATATCCATCCACACATATACAGACACAAGCAGACATATTTAAAGACAAAGAGTTTGAGCAGAGATGTCAGTCGAGGCGGAAGTGCAGAGGCAAAGATGTTGTTGAATGACAGGTGAGGTATGAGTGGCGGCAACTTGAAATTAGCGGAGATTGGTCCCTGGTGGCTAACGGGAAGAGAGGATATATTGAAGAGCAAGTTCCCATCTCCGGAGTTCGGATTGGTGTTGGTGGGAAGTATCCAGATAACCCGGACGGTGTAACACTGCGCCAAGATGTGCTGGCCGTGCACCAAGGCATGTTTAGCCACAGGGTGATCCTCATTACCAACAAACACTGTCTACCTGTGTCCATTCATGCGAATGGGCAGTATGTTGCTGGTCATTCCCACATAGAATGCATCACATTGTAGGCAGGTCAGTTGGTAAATCACGTGGGTGCTTTCACACGTGGCTTTGCCTTTGATAGTGTACACCTTCCGGGTTACAGGACTGGAGTAGGTGGTGGTGGGAGGGTGCATGGGACAGGTTTTACACCGGGAGGTCCAACATAGCCCAGCTGTAACCAACACCTTTTCCCCTTTTTTCACACCAGATCTCCACTTACTTTCTAGTTCATCTTTATCTCTCCCCATATATTTTTATTTTAATTTTCATTTCAGTCTCATGTTACACTTTCCACCTTCTAATACCATGTCACCCTCACAACACCCCCACAACGACCCCATTAAGTTTTATTTACATTCCCTCTGCAAACATGCCTTCGCCCTAGCCAGATTACGCTCCCATATCCTATTTTCTCAGTCTTGTCTGACATTTGGCATTACCCCCAAAGGTCTCAAACTTAAAGTTCCCATCTCTGGCTGCAACCCTTTTTCCATCAGTCCCTATACCAGTTCCAAACTGAACAATCCATTGCCCTCACCCACCTAATCCTTCACCTACACATCAACTCAGCCAATGAACACACCCGTCAACTCCTATCCTTAATAAAAGTCCTTAATCTGTCCTCTCCCGCATCCACACTGGCTGTTCAGAGCATCCTCCTACAGGCCAACTGCAAATTAGAACAGCATGCCACCCTCCACCTCAAAAAACTATCCAATCTCCTGGTTTCCCACCTCCGGAAAGGCAACTCACTCACCCTTCACAACCTTTCCAGCAAACCTCAACCTCCTCTCATTGCACACAAACCCAGTCTCTCCCATCTACTCAATCTCCCACTTCCAGCTCCACTCCCTCCAAAACCTCAAAATTCCAATCAACACAATCTGGAACCACAACACCCTAATTCAGTAGTTAACCTTTCCTCCAAACCTCTCTCCCAATCCGAAACCTCTGTCCTATCCAAAGGCCTCACCTTCAGCCCCTCTCCCAGATTCAACAAAACAGCCCTCGTCAAGGATTTACTGTCCTACACTCGTACTCTCTGCTGGAAATATCACTTTGCCACGAAGAAAAATGATCCTAATCCTACTCCTAATGATCCAACTCCCCAAGACACTATCCAAATTGAACCCTGCCTGGAACAGTTCCGTCCTCTGTCGCAGCGGGACCCACCTCCTCTTCCTCAAAATCACCCTCTCCAAACCTTCCAGGAATTTCTCACTTCCAGCCTTGCATCTCAATCCTTCTTAAAAAAACCTTAATCCTACTCCCAACATCACCACTGCTGAAGCCCAGGCTATCCGTGATCTGAAGGCTGACCAATCCATCGTCATTCTTCCGGCGGACAAGTGTTCCATGACCGTGGTACTTGATCGTCGGGAGTATGTGGCTGAGGGACTGCGTCAGCTTTCAGACAACACCACATACCAAGTTTGCCAAGGTAATCCCATTCTCGATGTCCAGGCGGAGCTTCAAGGAATCCTCAGAATCTTAGCCCCCTGAAAAACCTTTCACCTGACTCCATCAACCTCCTGACCCCACCGACTCCCTGCACCCCTACCTTCTACCTTCTTCCTAAAATTCACAAACCCAATCAATTAGGCCGCCCCATTGTAGCTGGTTACCAAGCCCCCACAGAACGTATCTCTGCCTACGTAGATCAACACCTTCAACCCATTACATGCAGTCTCCCATCCTTCATCAAAGACACCAACCACTTTCTCGAACCCCTGGAATCCTTACCCAATCTGTTACCCCTGGAAACCATCCTTATAACCATTGATGCCACTTCCTTATACACAAATATTCTGCACGTCCAGGGCCTCGCTGCGATGGAGCATTTCCTTTCACGCCGATCACCTGCCACCCTACCTAAAACCTCTTTCCTCATTACTTTAGCCAGCTTCATCCTGACCCACAATTTTTTCATTTTTGAAGGCCAGACATAACAACAATTAAAGGGAACAGCCATGGGTACCAGGATGGCACCCTTGTACGCCAACCTATTCATGGGTCGCTTAGAGGAAGTCTTCTTGGTTACCCAGTCCTGCCAGCCCAAAGTTTGGTACAGATTTATTGATGACATCTTTATGATCTGGACTCACAGTGAAGAAGAACTCCAGAATTCCCTCTCCAACCTCAACTCCTTTGGTTCCATCAGATTCACCTGGTCCTACTCCAAATCCCATGCCACTTTTCTTGACGTTGACCTCCATATGTCCAATGGCCAGCTTCACACGTCCGTCCACATCAAACCCACCAACAAGCAACAGTACCTCCATTATGACAGCTGTCACCCATTCCACATCAAACGGTCCCTTCCCTACAGCCTAGGTCTTCATGGCAAACGAATCTGCTCCAGTTCGGAATCCCTGAACCATTACACCAACAACCTGACAACAGCTTTCGCATCCTGCAACTACCCTCCCGACCTGGTACAGAAGCAAATAACCAGAGCCACTTCCTCATCCCCTCAAACCCAGAACCTCCCACAGAAGAACCACAAAAGTGCCCCACTTGTGACAGGATACTTTCCGGGACTGGACCAGACTCTGAATTTGGCTCTCCAGCAGGGATAAGACTTCGTGAATCCTGCCCTGAAATGAGATCCATCCCTCGTGAAATCCTCCCCACTCCACCAAGAGTGTCTTTCCGCCGTCCACCTAACCTTCGTAACCTGTTAGTTCATCCCTATGAAATCCCCAAACCACCTTCCCTACCCTCGGGCTCCTATCCTTGTAACCGCCCCCGGTGTAAAACCTGTCCAATGCACCCTCCCACCACCACCTACTCCAGTCCTGTAACCCAGAAGTTGTACACGATCAAAGGCAGAGCAACATGTGAAAGCACCCACGTGATTTACCAACTGACCTGCCTACACTGTGATGCATTCTATGTGGGAATGACCAGCAACAAACTGTCCATTCGCATGAATGGACACAGGCAGACAGTGTTTGTTGGTAATGAGGATCACCCTGTGGCTAAACATGCCTTGGTGCACGGCCAACACATCTTGGCGCAGTGTTACACCGTCCGGGTTATCTGGATACTTTCCACCAACACCAACCTATTCGAACTCCGGAGATGGGAACTTGCTCTTCAATATATCCTCTCCTCCCATTACCCACCAGGCCTCAATCTCCGCTAATTTCAAGTTGCCGCCACTCATACCTCACCTGTCATTCAACAACATCTTTGCGTCTGTACTTCTGTCTCGACTGACATCTCTGCCCAACCTCTTTGTCTTTAAATATGTCTGGTTGTGTCTGTATATGTGTGGATGGATATGTGTGTGTGTGCGAGTGTATACCCATCCTATTTTCCTCCTAAGGTAAGTCTTTCCGCTCCCGGGATTGGAATGACTCCTTACCCTCTCCCTTAAAACCCAAATCCTTTCGTCTTTCCCTCTCCTTCCCCTCTTTCCTGATGAGGCAACAGTTTGTTGCGAAAGCTTGAATTTTGTGTGTGTGTTTGTGTTTGTTTGTGTGTCTATCGACCTGCCAGCGCTTTCGTTCGGTAAGTCACGTCATCTTTGTATATATATATATATATATATATATATATATATATATATAGAGAGAGAGAGAGAGAGAGAGAGAGAGAGAGAGAGAGAGAGAGAGAGGGAAACAGTCCACATGGGAAAAATATATATAACAAACAAAGATGCTGTTATTTACCAAACGAGAAATACTGGTATATAGACACAATAAAAAACACACAAACAAATTTCAAGCTTTCGCAACCCAAGGTTGCTTCATCAGGAAAGAGGCAAGGAGAGGGAAAGACGAAAGGACGTGGGTTTTAAGGGAGAGGGTAAGGAGTCGTTCCAATCCCAGGAACGGAAAGACTTACCTTAGGGGGAAAAAAGGAAAAAAAGGAAAAGAGGACAGGTATACACTCGCACATACACACACACACACACACACACACACACATATCCATCCACACATATACAGACACAGGCAGACATATGTAAATTCAAAGAGGTTTGGCAGAGATGTCAGTCGAGGCGGAAGTACAGAAGCAAAGATGTTGTTGAAAGACAGGTGATGTACGAGGGATGGCAACTTGAAATTAGCGAAGGTTGAGGCCTGGTGGGTAACGGGAAATGCGAATATATTGGAGGGCAAGTTACCATCTCCGGAGTTCTGATTGGTTGGCGTCAGTGGGAAGTACCCAGATAATCCGGACAGTGTAACACTGTGCCAAGATGCATGGCTGTGTGTATCGTGCGGCTGCCTCGAGTCGAATGAGCCTGCAGCTGCCTCAGTAACGGATGCTGCAACTGATAAGAACTGGGCGCGGCAGGAAGTAGCGCACCGATAAACCGCAATGGCGGCCGGAAGCTGATTTTTCCAGCGGATCGCGCTTAGTTAAAACGCTAGCGCGATCCGACGAGGCCCCCACCAACTTCCCCTCATTCGCTTCCCCTCCAACAGTGACGTCAGCGCAGCTGCTAAGTCAACACAGCCAACTGTGTTGACTTAGCAGCTGCGCTGACGTCAGTGGGGGCCTCGTCGGATCGCGCTAGAGTTTTAACTAAGCGCGATCTGCTGGAAAAATCATTTTCCGGTCGCCATTGCGGTTTATCGGCGCGCTACTTCCTGCCGCGCCCAGTTCTTATCAGTTACAGCATCCGTTACTGAGGCAGCTGCAGGCTCATTCGACTCGAGGCAGTCGCACGATACACACAGCCATGCCGTATAGGAGGAGAATGTATAGAAGAAGGAGCAGAGTGCCAGTGTGCAAGAGTGTTTATACGTTTTCAATTACTCCTAATGAAACTGGACAGCAAGAATTACTACAAGGACCCATTACTTTTGTTGCCTGCAAGATACAATTTTCTTGTACTACATCAGAAGTAATTAGTGGCAATTCATGGTTAACAATTGCTATTATAAGAGGAGGAGATAAAGCTCTTGAAGGATTAGAATCCTGGATGGATATGTGTGTGTGTGCGAGTGTATACCTGTCCTTTTCTCCTTTTTTTCCTTTTTTCCCAGTAAGGTAAATCTTTCTGCTCCCGGGATTGGAATGATTACTTACACTCTCCCTTAAAACCCACATTCTTTTGACTTTCCCTCTCCTTCCCTCTTTCCTGATGAAGCAATCTTGGGTCGCTGAAGCTTTAAATTTGTGTGTGTGTGTTTGTGTGTTTTTGGTAGTTTTGAGGTAGTTTTAAAGATGGCGGCGAGTGTACACGTAATTTCAAATCGCTCGGTAATTTGTGATCGTATTTTGTCAGTGAAGTGTACCATATGCCATAAAATTGTGTTAAATGGATTAAGAATCTGCGCGTTCAATCATAAGTGGTGCCATACCCATTGTTTCTCACGATCGGAAGTTCTAAATAAGTGCGACTGCGGTATAGAATGCAACGGGCGGGACAATGCCAGTGAAATACACATGGCAGGATTGCAAGTGAAAGTAGAGAACGAACTTAGGAAAGAACTCGATTATATTATAAAATACGCAAAAACGCTTGAAAACTTGGTAATAACTGTGAGAAATTCCTCAAAATCTAGCCTACAAGAGTTCTCAAATACCAGTCAAATAAGCAGCACACGACCAAAAACAAAAACAGCGGAACTTACTTTAAAACTAAGTAATAGGTTTAGTGTGCTTGAAAATAGCACAGAGGAGAAAGAACAATCAAATTGTACCATCATCCACACGGACAGTTCTGTAATCAACGCTAAATTGCGCTCACAAAGCAAAACAAATCGGCCTGCTATTTGTAAACAAAACAAAAAACACACGTTGGAAAATAGACATGAAATCCTTATTCTAGCAGACAGCCATGGAAGAGGTTTAGCCGAAATTATGAGTTCTAAGAAAACAGGATTCAAGGTAACTGGCGTAATCAAACCAGGAGCGCCACTATGTGAAGTTTTAAATAGCTGTAATCAATCTATGACGAATGGCAGCACATGTGTGAAAATTGGAGGCGCCAACGATGTATGCCACAATGAAACTAGACGTGCTACAACAGTTTTAAAGCAAGTAATTTGTAAAATGCCTGAAGTGAAATTTTTTGTTGTCAGTATCCCTCATAGGTATGATCTCATGGAAAACTCTTGCGTGAATACTAAGATTATTACCGCCAACAGACTTTTCGCTAAGATATGTCGAGGTTATCCTAATGCTACATATGTTGGGATAAATAGTGATTGCAGAGAGCATTTTACAGAGCATGGACTTCACAGAAACATGAAAGGGAAAGAAGCCATGAGTGCTGAAATATCGAATGCTATTAAAGACTCTAAAGTAGAACGAAACACTATTACACTGTCTGAAAACGGCCTTATTAAAGTATCAACATTAGTGGAAATAGGAAGAGCTGATGTCCCACAAACATTGGTAGCAACAGAAGATTCTTTGACGTTAGAAGAAGTAAAAAAATCTGAAGTGTCGTCCAGTAGAGCAGCCACATCATCCAAATTGTCAGTAGCGTCGAAATCATCAAAAACAGCTGAACCATTATCATCAACAGCAGATGTACCACCCTCCCCAGCAGGTTCAAAATCAAGTCCAGAATCTGTGACTAGTCCATCAATCAGAAGAACAGAGGCAAGAACGGTGGTACAAAATGCCACTCAGATATCATCAACAGAAGAAAAATCAACACCATCGGAGCATCATTTATCAGCTTCATACGAAGCTTCAACGTCCACAGTAACGTCAGTGCCAACTGTAGTTCAAGATTTAAACGAAAATACAGTTCCAGCAAAAGTTCCAGTATCAATTGGAACATCACTTACAAAACCAGACTCAGCATCAAAACTGGCAGCATCTCCAACATCCACTGAATCATCAGCTTCAGAAACACCTCCAGCATCCACTGAAACAGCAGCTACAACAACAATATGGTGGCACGTCCAGGGGTAAGAAATACAAGGAGCAGGAAACGTGTAATTCTTAAGGATTTTTGGTACCCAGCCTCAGCAAGGAACAGCCGGTAACATTGGGAAGCATGAGTACAAACTCCTCTCAATCTAATTTCAATAATTTAAAAATAATGAGCCTTAACATACAATGCATTAAAAATAAAATATTAGAACTTGAGATTGCAGCCAGTGAAGCTAGTATAGATTGTATTTGCATTCAAGAACATTGGTGCATGAGTTATGAACTAGAAAATATTTGCATCTCCCCATACAAAGTAGTAAGCCATTTTTGCAGGAAGGAAACAAGACATGTGGTGTTTGCATTTATGTAAAACCTGGAGTAAAGGTTAAAAATATGACTGTAACTGAATCCTTGAATGCAGAAAAACATTTTGAGGCTGCAGCAATACAGTTGAATATGCAAAAGAGTAAATTAATAATAATGTCAGTGTACAGATCAGCATGTGGTGATCCTGAAATTTTTAGAAATAAGTTAGAGGCATTGCTCAAAATATTACATCGTAAAAAATCAACAAGTGGAGATTTTAATGTCAACTTGTTGACTGAAGGTGCATCCAAAGATCAGTTCCTGAATGTTTTACATAGCTTCGATTTGTATCCACATATAACTAACCCTACAAGAAACTCTTCTAAAAGTCTCATAGATAATATCTTCACAAATATAGATACCATAGATATAGATGTAATAAATGTTGACCTAGGAATATCTGATCACAATGCACTTATCCTTAAATTTCCCATAGCCCCTGTGACCAAAAATAGTTCATACCAAACGTACAAAATAACCTTTGCAATAAATAGTTGCAGTCACTTCATAAATACACTGACTAACCAATCATGGGCAGAAGTACTGTTACAAACTAGCACAAATACTGCATATAATGTTTTTTCTTCCCTGTTTATGTTGAATTTTGAAATGTGTTTTCCTAAGAAACTTGTCAAAACAAACACATATGGGCATACACATGCTAACTCCTGGATCACAACAGGTATTAGAAATTCCTCCAGGACCATGAAAATGCTTAACTATAGACTGAAAAGTTGGACTGACCCCAAGTTTAAAGAATATGTAACAAATTACAAAAAAAATATATAGAAAAGTAATTACAAAAGCAAAATTACCAAGTAATGATAAATTAATAAGAAAATCAGGCAATAAATCAAAAACTATTTGGGAAATTGTGAAAAGGGAAACAGGTAAGGGCCTCAAGGATCAGGAAATAGTACTCAAAAATAGTGAAAATATTGAATTAAAAGATGAAACTCTGGCAAATTACATTAATAATTACTTTTTAAGTGTACCAGTGTCATTAAGTAAAAACTTTACTAAACATGAGAAATTAACAGCCCCAAAAGTAGACAGTAGTATGTTGTTAACTCCCACAAATGATAATGAAATATTAAAGGTGATAAAGAGTCTAAAATCAAAAATGTCTGCAGGTGTTGATGAAGTGCCTGTGTCAATAATAAAAAAAGTTTCCCAACAAATTATAAAGCCCCTGGTACATATTGCCAATTTGTCTTTCAGCGAAGGTGTGTTTCCTGAGAGGTTGAAAATCTCTAAGGTTAGACCTCTGTTTAAGAAAGGAGATCCATACAAGGTAGAAAATTATAGACCAATATCCCTTCTCCAATCATTTTGAAAAATTCTAGAGAAATTAATGAAAACCAGACTCATAAATTACTTAGATGCTCACAAACTTCTAAACTGCAATCAACATGGCTTTCGCTCGGGTCACAGCACAGAATCAGCTATCCATGCCTATACCAAAGAGATTGTCAGGAGTCTCGACACTAAAAAATGTGTAGTGGGAATTAACTTAGATTTATCTAAGGCTTTTGATACAGTAAATCACAAAATTCTGTTAAACAAAATGGAGGCAATAGGTGTAAGGGTAGTTGTGAAGCAGTGGTTTGAATCTTACCTTCAAGATAGAACTCAGGTAGTAGAAATCACCGCAGAACATAAAAATCAGAAAATCAAGTGGGTCTCAGATGCAAAGAAATTGGAAATAGGTGTCCCACAGGGCAGTGTTCTTGGTCCCTTATTATTCTTGCTTTATATAAATGACATAAAAAATCCTAATATTTCTACCAAAATAATGTTGTTCGCAGATGACACTAGCATAATTATAAAAAATCATTAACCACCACAACTGATATAGTCCTGAAATATATTCAACATTGGTTTAATGCTAATGAGTTAACACTTAATCTAAGTAAAACAAATTATATACAGTATGGCAAAGCAACTCAAGATATGGACCTCCAGTTAAAACTAATGGATAAGAAGATAGAGAGTGTACAATCCACAAAGTTTTTGGGCATGCACATTGATCAAAACTTAAGCTGGAAAGACCATCTCAAGTACTTATCCCAAAGGCTCAATTCGGCATGTTTTGCATTGAGAATATTATCTGGAGTATGCAGCACAGACTGTACTAGACTAGTGTATTTTGCTTACTTTCAGTCCATCGTGTCTTATGGCATAGTGTTCTGGGGTAAAACTAAATCAAGCTTAACAGATATCTTCAAATTTCAGAAAAGAGCTATACGAATCATAACACATAACTCTCCAAGAACTCATTGTAGGCCCCTTTTCAAAGAATTGCAAATACACACAATACCATCACTGTATATTTTTAAAAGCATTCTGTGTACAAGAGCACATATGAAAAATCTATGTACAAATGAGGACTGCCATAATTATAATACTAGAACTCGTAAGAATTTGTATGTAGAAAGGGTAAGGACAACAGAAACCCAAAAGCATGTAAGTTATTTTGGAATAAAACTCTACAATACTCTGCCAGTGTACATGAAGGCAATAACAGATGAAGTAAAATTTAAGACTGAGCTTAAAAATTACCTTTTAAGCAAAACTTTCTATGATGTGTGTAAATTTATTGCCAAAAATTTTAATTTACATGTCTAAATTTGTACTTTTCAAAAATGCCTTGAAAGTGATGTTCCATTATTATGTCTGTAGTACTTGTACTAGTATGATAACTTTATTGTGACAATTCCTACATCATGTAAATGATATACAGGAAGATAATAAAATGAAATGAAATTGTGTCTATCTACTGGTACTTTCTTGTTTGGTAAGTCACAGCATCTTTGTTTTTTATATATATTCTTCCCATGTGGAATGTTTCCCTCTATTATATTCATATCATTAATTTGAACCCAACAATTACGTTTGTTATTGTCACTGTTGCATTTCGAAATTTTTTCTGTCATGACCACTTTCTCTTTTTGTTTGTGCAAGTAGTTTTACTTTGTATTCACCTTCCCTTTTTACCGTAACCTACCATACCATTTTATCCTGCCTATATATGCTCAATAATACATAACTTACTTCCAAACCATAAGCAAAAAAATTTTTACCGCTTTCAACACTACCGCTGCTATAAAATCCACCGTTCCCAGTTTACAAACATTTCTCGTGTAACCTCGAGAATACTAATTCACAGTGTCAGTTCCTTTCACCTATTAAACAACCATTTCGGCTAGTTCTAACAACTTTCGCTTTATTTCCATTCCCGTTTTTGCCACATAACCGATCATTTTTTAGCAGCTTCCCAGAGGTTTTAACGTTATTATTTCTTCGTAAGACAACTGTTAGCCTCATTTTCATAATCTGCCACCACATAACCAGTCCTTTTAATACATTTACACGCAGTTTTTTCGAAATTTTCCCGAATTTCTCCATCCTTTAACGTGTTTTGAAGGCAACACGACTACCTAACCTTTGTGCACATCTTTGTTTACCAACCTAAGTTCACCACAGGATCAACATAGCTCAGCTTTAACCAACACTTTTTCGACTTTTTTCACACCAGAACTACAGTTGATTTCTAGTTCACCTTTATCTCTCCCCATATATTTTTATTTTCACTCTTGCCTCATGTTACACTTTCCACATTCTAATACCATGTCACCCTCATAACATCCCCACAACGACCCCATTAAGTTTTATTTACATTCCCTCCGCAAACATGCCTTCGCCCTAGCCAGATTACGCTCCCATATTTTATTTACTCAGGCTTGTCTGACATTTGGCATTACCCCCAAAGGCCTCACACTTAAAGATCCCATCTCTGGCTGTAACCCTCTTTCCATCAGTCCCTTTACCAGTTCCAAACCCGCCTAATCCTTCACCTACACATCAACTCAGCCAATGAACACAACCGTCAACTCCTATCCGTAATCAAAGTCCTCAATATTTCCTCTCCCACATCCACACCAGTTGTTCAGAGCATCCTCCTACTGGCCAACTGCAAATTAGAACAGCATGCCACCCTCCACCTCAAAAAACTATCCAATCTCCTGGTTTCCCACCTCAGGAAAGGCAACTCACTCACCCTACACAACCTTTCCAACAAACCTCAACCTCCTCTCATTGCACACAGCCCAGTCTCTCCCATCTACCCAATCTCCCACTTCCAGCTCCACTCCCCCCAAAACCTCAAAATTCTAGTTAACACAATTTGGAACCACAACACCCAAATTCTGTAGTTAACCTTTCCTCCAAACCTCTCTCCCAATCCGAAACCTCTGTTATATCCAAAGGCCCGACCTTCAGCCCTACTCCCAGATTCAACCAAACAGCCCTCGTCAAAGATTTACTGTCCTACACTCGTAGTCTCTGTTGGAAATATCACTTTGCCATGAAGAAAAATAATCCTAATCCTACTCCTAATGATCCAACTCCCCAAGACACTATCCAAATTGAACCCTGCCTGGAACAGTTTCGTCCTTGACCACAGCGGGACCCACCTTCTCTTCCTCAAAATCACCATCTCCAAACCTTCCAGGAATTTCACACTTCCAGCCTTGCCTCTGAAGCGCAGGCTATACGTGATCTGAAGGCTGACCGATCCATCGTCATTCTTCCGGCTGACAAGGGTTCCATGACTGTGGTACTTGATCGTCGGGAGTATGTGGCTGAGGGACTGCATCAGCTTTCAGATAACACTACATACAAAGTTCGCCAAGGTAATCCCATTTCTGATGTCCAGGCGGAGCTTCAAGGAATCCTCAGAACCTTAGGCCCCTACAAAACCTTTCACCTGACTCCATCAACCTCCTGACCCCACCAACACCCCGCACCCCTACCTTCTACGTACTTCCTAAAATTCACAACCCCAAACATCCTGGCTGCCCCATTGTAGCTGGTTACCAAGCCCCCACAGAACGTATCTCTGCCTATGTAGATCAACACCTTCAACCCATTACATGCAGTCTCCCATCCTTCATCAAAGACACCAACCACTTCCTCGAACCCCTGGAATCCTTACCCAATCTGTACCCCCAGAAACCATCCTTGTAACCATTGATGCCACTTCCTTATACACAAATATCCCGCACGTCCAGGGCCTCGCTGTGATGGAGCACTTCCTTTCATGCCGATCACCTGTTACCCTACCTAAAACCTCTTTACTCATTACCTTAGCCACCTTCATTCTAACTCACAACTTCTTCACTTTTGAAGGCCAGACATACCAACAATTAAAGAAAACAGCCACCTGTACCAGGATGGCCCCCTCGTACGTCAACCTATTTATGGGTTGCTTAGAGGAAGCCTTCTTTGTTACCCAGGCCTGCCAACCCAAAGTTTGGTACAGATTTATTGACGACATCATGATCTGGACTCGCAGTGAAGAAGACCTCCAGAATTTCCTCTCCAACCTCAATTCCTTTGGTTCCATCAGATTCACCTGGTCCTATTCCAAATCCCATGCCATTTTCCTCAACGTTGACCTCCATCTGTCCAGTGGCCAGATTCACACATCCGTCCACATCAAACCCACCAACAAGCAACAGTACCTCCATTATGACACCTGCCACCCTTTCCACAACAAACGGTCCCTTCCCTACAGCTTAAGTCTTCGTGGCAAATGAATCTGCTCCAGTCCTCAATCCCTGAACCATTACACCAATAACCTGAAGACAGCTTTCGCATCCCACAACTACCCTCCCGACCTGGTACAGAAGCAAATAACCAGAGCCACTTCCTCATCCCCTCATACCCAGAACCTCCCACAGAAGAACCCCAAAAGTGCCCCACTTGTGACAGGATACTTTCTGGGACTGGATCAGATTATGAATGGGGCTCTCCAGCAGGGATACGACTTCCTCAAATCCTGCCCTGAAATGAGATCCATCCTTCATGAAATCCTCCTCACTCCACCAAGTATGTCTTTCCGCCGTCCACCTAACCTTTGTAACCTCTTGGTTCATCCCTATGAAATCCCCAAACCACTTTCCCTACCCTCTGGCTCCTACCCTTGTAACTGCCCTGGTGTAAAACCTGTACCATGCACCCTCCCACCACCACCTACTCCATTCCTCTAACCCGGAAGGTGTACACAATCAAAGGCAGGGCCACGTGTGAAAGCACCCACGTGATTTACCAACTGACATGCCTACACTGTGAAGCCTTCTATGTGGGAATGACCAGCAACAAACTGTCCATTCGCATGAATGGACACAGGCAGACAGTGTTTGTTGGTAATGAGGATCACCCTGTGGCTAAACATGCCTTGGTGCATGGCCAGCACATCTTGGCACAGTGTTACACCATCCGGGTTATCTGGTACTTCCTACTGACACCAACCTATCAGAACTCCGGAGATGGGAACTTGCTCTTCAATATATTCTCTCTTCCTGTTACCCACCAGGCTTCAACCTCCACTAATTTCAAGTTGCTGCCCCTCGTACATCACCTGTCATTCAACAACATCTTTGCCTCTGTACTTCTGCCTCGACTGACATCTCAGCCCAACCTCTTTGAATTTACATATGTCTGCCTGTGTCTGTATATGTGTGGATGAATATGTGTGTGCGTGCGAGTGTATATCTGTCCTTTTTTCCTTTTTCCCCCTAAGGTACGTCTTTCTGCTCCCGGGATTGGAATGACTCCTTACCGTCTCCCTTAAAACCCACGTCCTTTCGTCTTTCCCTCTCCTTGCCACTTTCCTGATGAAGCAACATTGGGTTGCAAAAGCTTGAAATTTGTGTGTGTGTTTGAGTGTTTTTTTATTGTGTCTATCTACCGGCACTTTCTCGTTTATAATGGTTATAATAGAGGGAAACATTCCACATAGGGAAAATATATCTCAATACAAAGGTGATGTGACTTACCAAATGAAAGTGCTGGCAGGTCGACAGACACACAAACAAACACAAACATACACACAGAATTCAAGCTTTCGCAACAAACTGTTGCCTCATCAGGAAAGAGGGAAGGAGAGGGAAAGACGAAAGGATGTGGGTTTTAAGGGAGAGGGTAAGGAGTCATTCCAATCCCGGGAGCGGAAAGACTTACCTTAGGGGGAAGAAAGGACGGGTATACACTCGCACACACACACATATCCATCCACACATATACAGACACAAGCAGACATATTTAAAGACAGAGAGTTTGGGCAGAGATGTCAGTCGAGGCAGAAGTGCAGAGGCAAAGATGTTGAATGACAGGTGAGGTATGAGTGGCGGCAACTTGAAATTAGCGGAGATTAAGGCCTGGTGGATAACGGGAAGAGAGGATATATTGAAGAGCAAGTTCCCATCTCCAGAGTTCGGATAGGTTGGTGTTAGTGGGAAGTACCCAGATAACCCGGACGGTGTAACACTGTGCCAAGATGTGCTGGCCATGCACCAAGGCATGTTTAGCCACAGGGTGATCCTCATTACCAACAAACACTGTCTGCCTGTGTCCATTCATGCGAATGGACAGTTTGTTGCTGGTCATTCCCACATAGAATGCGTCACAGTGTAGGCAGGTCAGTTGGTAGATCACGTGGGTGCTTTCAGGCAGAGCCACTTTGTTTGTGTTTGTTTGTGTGTCTGTCGACCTGCCAGCACTTTCATTTGGTAAGTCACATCACCTTTGTTTATATATATATATATATATATATATATATATATATATATATATATATATATATATATATATGAAGTGCCCCTTGCAGATAGCATAGCACTGCCTCATGGGCAGCCTGTTTAGAGTACATACATGCATCACCGCATTCCCCTTCTCTTAGGGAGATCACGAATTCTTTAGAAATCCATACTGTTCTCTGCATCTGCTAGGCTCTGACTAAGGTGGTGTACTGGAATGGAAGCATACAGTCTGAAGCACTTTGGGTGTAGACACATTCTGCACCTACCTCCCCATGTCAAACCATAACAGCAAAACTGGCACTGTTTCCATGTCAACCTCAGGTATCAGCTCTGGTGACAGTGCTCAGAGTGCTGATGATACTGGTATCAGCAGTTGTTCAGAAGTGGGTGATGGAATCCCTGATGATGGTTTTGGAAGTGATAAAGGAATTTCTGGTTTGGCCACCGAGGACTGATGCCCTCAACTGCGAGGGAATGGAAAATTGGCAGCAGCAGGTAATGTGACACCCAATGTGGAGGGCTCAGAGGTGATGGTGTGACACCAGGGGGCATCCGACTGTCCACATGAAGGCAAAGCTGATCATGGGGCCTCAAGCGGAGGCTGTTCTTCTTGAGGATGTCACAGAGATGCTGTCCCTAGCATCTGGCAGTGACAGCTGGAATCCATTTAGGGCAACGTCCAAAACCACATGGCCAGACAGCCACACCTGGCTGGAAGAGGAGTGGTGGCTGACGTCCAGTTCGAGGACACAGAAAGGGTAGCAGTATCCTCGTCTGGTAGCTATGGAGTAGTGCAGCTGGGCTCTTCTCACTGAACAGTGTGAAACGGAATGAGGACCTAACCTAACCTAACCTAACCTAACCTAACCTAACCTAACCTAACCTAACCAAATGAATGATATACAGAAAATGAGAATATATATTAACAACCAAGAGCCAATAAGTGTGAGAAAGCAGCCAACAATGGTGCCATGCATGTGACAGCATCATCCAAGGTGAGAATGATGCCCTTGGAATTGTTTGGTGCATTGCACACTGTGAACAGTTGGCAATCGGGTAGGTAACATCAGCATACAAGCTGGACCAAAACACATGTTGACACGTGAATGCTTTTGTGCTTGATACATCACACTGATTTGCATTTAATAAATGGAGAACCTCCAAATGAAGCATTGAGGGGATCACTACCCAAAGGGCCATGTGATCCATGTCTAATAGCAGAACACTATCCACAGCAGAAAATTGGTGACAGAAGATGCAATAATTGTGGAGGAGGTCGGGCACACAAGAAGGTGGTGAATCCAGCCAACCATGTTGTACAAATCTTATGACCTTCCGCAAAATGGGATCCAAAGCTACAGCTTTCATAATCCATGTGCTAGTTACAGGAAAACTATCAGCTGTACAGTGACATCAAAGCAGAAACAAAGAAATTCCTCCTGGTCAAATCCTGGGTCCAGACAGGCCAGCAAGCAGGGCAAAGCATTAGCATTTGAATGTTGATTCTTAGGGTGGAAATGAATCTCATAGTTGTAACACAAAAGGAAAGAAGCCCAACATTGAATGTGATGTGCTGCTTTATCTGGTAATGATGCAGAATGATCAGTGGTTTGTGATCGATGACCAGGTGGAATTTGGTACCACAGAGGAAAACGTGGAATTCCTTGACAGCATATACACTGGCCAAAGCTTCCTTTTCTTTCTGGAGTACCTAGTTTGAGCAGGAGTCAGCATTTTTTAGGCATAAGCATAGGCTTCTTAGATCCATTGAGATATCTATGAGCCAGTACTGCCCCCAACCTATACTGTGAAGCGTCCGTTGTGAGGACCAAGTGGAGGCCTGGTTGGTACATCTCTAAGCACAGCATAGACTGCAACATGGTCTTAATGGTGGATAATGTGGTTTCACAATATGGTGACCAGTAAAACTGAGTCCCTTTGCATAGCAGTGTACATGGCTACAACGCTAGGAGAAAGGATGGTCTTCACTACTCAAGGTTAAATCTAACTTTGGCTTAGAAGGGGGTAAATTATGCTGCCACAAAAGTCTTTGGTCACTTACCTAATAGCATCAAAAGTCTGACAGATAGCCATATAGCATTTAAAAGGAAATTAAAAGACTTTCTGAATGGCAACTCCTTCTGTTCATTAGATGAATTTTTGGATATAGTAAGTGGGTAATTCCCCCCCGCCCCCCCCCCCCCCCCCCCACACACACACACACAAATTAAAAATATTAAGTGTCATGTAATATTTTGTGTAATGTAATATCTTGTATAGACACCTTTTATTAACCTGACACGTTCAACATCATTATGAAGTGTCATATTCATGATCTATGGAAGAAGTACTAATCTAATCTAATATAATGGCAATGCATGGAACAGCTGTGCGGTTGTCTCTGCCCCAGGAAAAAATTTATGGCAGTAGGCAACTTTGCCTAGAAAAACCTGAAGTTCTTTGGCTGATGTGTGGCATGAAAGTAACACAATAGTAGAAACTCATTGACGCAGGAGTTTGAGACAGTCAAGAGAAACTTCAAATCCAAGATGAACAGTAGAAGGTTGAAAAAACTGATAATTTTCTAAATTACACTTTAACCCATTGCTTGGAGCACAGAAAAAAAGAGTACAAAGATTTTGTAAATGTTCCTTAGTAGAGGCACCAGAAACTACAATGCCATCCAAATAGTTTGCACAGCCCAGCACAGATGATGTAAGCATTCCAAAAAACATTAAAAATAGCAGGAATGCTGCAAAATCCAAAAGGCAACCACAAGTATTGGTACAGTCCAAAAGGGGTATTGACAGCAATATATGTTGTGACTCTGTATCTAAAGGGAGTTGTAAATAGGCATCCAAAAAGTCACTTTTGTCAGGTATTGACCACCTGATAACTTTGCAAAGAGTTCATCCAGGTTCGGTATCGGGTACATAACGATTATGGATTGTGCATCCACAGAAACTTTAAAATTGCCACACAGGCAAAACCAGACTGATGGTTTCTTTACTATAACTAAGGGGGTAGATAATTCACTTGAAGCAATAGGCTCAACAACATCAGATTCAGTGAGGTGACCTAATTCATCTTTGGCTAATTGCTTGAGTGCCACTAGAACAGGATGGGCTCAGAAAAAATTGAGGCCAAGCAGAAGGTTTCACAGCAAAACACACTTGAAAAATGTTGGCACACCCCAGTCCAGGAGAGAACAAAAGGGGAAATTCAGAATATAATGCATTTAACTGTCTACACAGCACTCATTCAGACACTAAACTCACTTCATCTGAAATGATAAAACCAAACAACAAAGCACCTAATCCAAAGAGATTCTCCATATGTGCACTATCAACAACAAGAAACGTAAGTGACCAGACTGCTGAATTGTAGGTCACTGGGTCAGAGTATTGGCTGAAAATAGGAATACTCTGTTTACTGTAATTTACTAACTTTCATGACACAGAGAGAAGCAGAGGGGAGCCTAAGTCCCTATACTTTTGTGACTTTAACAACGCTACTGCAGCTCCTGTATCCATGCACAGAACTTTATGAAAAACCATAAGATCAATGAAAAGCTTGTTTGGTGCTGCAGAAATAGCTGATACAATGTTTACATCCATATCCACATCAGGAACTTTGTGCTGAATTTTTGCATTACAAACAGAAGCAGTGTGACCTTTTTTGTTGCAGTTATGACAGGTAGCCCAGCATTTAGGGCAGTCTGGGTGCTCATGTTTAATGAAACAACAAAGACAGGATGCAAGAGCATAATGCGTACATTGCTGTTTGCTGGCCTGTTTACTTTGTTGGTGTGGCTGCTACTGGGAGCAAAATCAGCTGCCTTGATGCATGTGATTGTGTGTGGACTGCCGTGACCATATCTTCCCCCTGTGAATTATCTGAAGCTTGGTGTGGAGGGTAAGATTTGATTGCTGATACCTCTCACCATGACTCAACTTGGTTACCTGCAGCTCATGACACTTGAAATGACTGCACAATAGCTAAAACGTCAGAGAGAGATGGATTTTCACCCTGGAGGGCACACACTCACACCTCACAATCCAGAGCGAATTAATGATAGCATCTGTCACCATCTGGTCGGCATACAGCTCTTTATAACATCAGATACAAAATGAAAAAGACAGCTTAACCCATGGAGTTCAGCTGCTCATGCTCAATAGCATTGATGTGGTTGCTTCCTACAGTGGTAAAACTCAGCCTGGGATGCAATAACATGGGTGATCTTACAGTAGTATTTCGAAACAAGTGCACACATTTGGTCAAATGTTAAAGAAGATGGATCCTGCAAAGAGGTGGGCTAACATAGGAGTTGATACTTTCTTGGCAATATCCATGAAAGGAACAAGGTACAACATAAAATAATGACAATAATCCCAAAAGCCTGAACGTGTTGTCACAGATATTTCTTGTATGCATCCCATTCCCCAATCAACCACTAAATGTAGAAAAGGGAGACAGGTATATAAAGGAGACAAGCTGTTATTAACATCTTACGAAGACAGTGAACTGGCATCACTTAGTACCAGTAAGATGGATGTAGAGGAATTATGGGAAAGTTTAAGCAGATTGTAAATCATGGTGTGGAGAATTACATGCCTAGTAAGTGGATAGAAGATGGAAAAGACCCACCATGGTTTAGTAATGAAATTCATAAGATGTTGAGGAAGCAGAAGCCATTGCACTCTAGGTTGCAGAGGGAAAAACAGCAGGCAACACAAATGGAGGAGCATGTCGACTAGACAAAACTGAAGCCAATGACAGAAGTACCTGAGTTTGACTGTATAGCACCTGCAATTGGTGTTGCAGCACCATGGTGAATGATTTTTGCTGTTTGACCAACCCATATAAAATGTCCTCCATAACACCATCAGCCATTGTGAGAATAAATGGAGGACTGACCAGAGTAGAAATCTGCATGAAGAACAGAACCACACTCATTGTCAGTAATGTTGTAAGGAGGTATACGTGCAACTGGTAGGCCGAGCACCACTTTATTCCACAGATGCATTAACAACTTGGACACAGCATTTAAGTGATATTCAGCAAGAACCAATTACATGTACAAAGAGCTGTAGCAGTACACATAGAGAAATGAGGCTGAGTGTAGCTTAGCTAGCCTTAAATAGCTCTCTCTCTCTCTCTCTCTCTCTCTCACACACACACACACACACACACACACACACACACACACACACACACACACACAAGTCTGAGTCCCCCTCAGCAGATGACATAGACCTGCCACACACACAGGGTTCTGAAAGTATGAACATATATCACTGCAGGAATAATAAGGTTTTAAGTCTTGGTGTGGGTACATTCCTTTCATCTTCCCACTGGTGGGATAACACACTATGGATGCACCAGGATTTGGTATATCTATAATCTGAAAAGTTCCTGAGGATGTTATTTGCCATTTCTTGTTCACCATCTTAATGAGCAATGACTTCAGGTGACATTTTAATAGCACTTTCATCCCGATAGGGAACACTTGTATCCTCTTCATTTGTCCATCACAATATTTTTCCTTTGCTGGGCATTGGCCCATAATCAGAGCTAACAGCCAAACCTTGGCCTCCCCGAACTCTTCAGTAGTTGGTACCTTTGGCAGACAATTTATTGATTCATTGTTTTCCATCTTGTTATACAACAGTTCTGCTGTTATAGCTTATTTTTGGAGTGTGGCACAAATCTTTGTAAACTTCTCCAGATGACTTTAAGTATTCCACCAACAAGGTCTGTTTGTGGTGGCAGTATGTTCAGATAAATCTGTTTAATTCCCAAAACAATCTTGCAAAGGTGTCTCCTTTGGGAAGAAATCTAGAAATCAAAATCTGCCTTATTCTATTACCTGAGGAACTTCCTCCATCATTAACCTGTAAAGTTGGCAGTGTTATCCAACAACAATTCATGTAGCTTGTTGACATGTGGAATGTAGTCATCTATGAGTTGTTGATAACTAGTTGCAGTGAAGTCGTTTTTACTGGATGGAATTTTATGTATTCAGTGAATAAATCATAAAATCCCACAATATATTTTACATTTCCCCTGGCATGAGGTAAAGAATCCATACCATCAACAGTTACAACCTTTGATGATTCTTTGGTAATGATAGGATGTAAAACTCCTCTGGCACAACGGTTTTAAGGTTTCGCTTTTTGACAGATTTGACATTTTTTCAGAATTTACTGTACACATCTTCAGAGATATTGCAAATTGCAGTATTTTCCTATGTGTTCTAAACATTTATGTACTCCATGGTGACCCCGCACTATGTGTGTATGCCAGAGCAGTCTTTCTATATGTCTTTCACAAGACATAGTCACTATATGTTCTTGTGGAATGCAAACAAACCAATTATTGGACTTGGGATGTCTTCTGTGAAATAAAACATCATTACATAACAGATAAAGCTCCTTTATTCTTTGGATTTTTTCATTTGTGTAACAGAACTCCAGTGATGGTCTTCACACTGCAAATGTGCCGTTTTCTGCAAATTCTCAGATATACATGTCAGTTTTCAACATCCTTCATAAATAAAACATTAAACTCTGTGGTTTGTTCTTTGAAGTCAGTGGAGTCTGTTAACCCTTCTGGCAGTCTAGAAAAGGCATCCATAGTAAAATTCTCCTTGCTGTGTACATAAATATTTGCAAAACAATATTCTTGAAGAATAAGCATCCACCTGTTTAATCATGGATGTAATAGTTTACAATTATTAAGAAAGCTGAGTGCTTGGCAATTGCAGTACACCTTTTCGTATGCAACTGCCAGATGACAGTGGCATTTTTTGACTGATCACACCACTGTCAGTGCTTGCAACTCTGTGGTGGTATATACACAATCACAGTTAGTGAGTGTTCTGCTCGCAGAGGCTGTTGCACAAAAATATAGGTGATCATGTAACTACCTGAACTTGAAATCGGCATGATCCTAGTCCATATAATGATGTGTCACTCTCTAAACTGAAATCTAATGCCATGTGTAGATTGTGTAATATCAGTGCATTGACAAGAGTGGACTCAATTTTGTCGAATGTCATTTGTCAATCTTGAGTGCACATGACACGGTGGATCCACCCTCACAGCAGGGTGAGCGGCGGGTTGTAACACATTCAGGTCACTCAAGGTGGAGGGCCAATGTGGAGATTGGCTGCCTGGCCTTTTCCATTCACCCTATGAGTGGACAGGTGGCCACTCCTTCAGCAGAGTCCAAGTAGGCACACGGAGAGTGGGAT
Organism: Schistocerca nitens; assembly: GCF_023898315.1. NCBI lineage: Eukaryota > Metazoa > Arthropoda > Insecta > Orthoptera > Acrididae > Schistocerca > Schistocerca nitens. The sequence goes on along the minus strand of NC_064621.1, from coordinate 311,744,695 downwards.
TTACTGATTATTCGGAGCTCCAATGTTACACGCATTAATGAGCCCCTTAGGCAGATAGCATTCAGGGCTGGAAAGAAAGCCAGAGTGCACTCAGTATGTCTGCTGGGGGGCCTCATCCAAGAGGCAGTCTTGGCAGTGGCTATCAAGCATGAAGGGAGCAGTCATCTGCAAGTTGTGGCTCACGTCACCACCAATGATGCCTGTCACATGGGTTCTGAGCAATTCTCAGTTCATACAGGCAGCTGGCAGAGTTGGTGAAGACTGATGGCCTCACCCGTGCAGTGCAAGCAGAGCTCACAATTTGCAACATCATTCCCATAGTTGGAACTGAGTGGAGGGTCTCAGCCAAAGCATTCATTGACTCTGTGACGGTCTTGGCTGCAGATTTCTGGACCTGCATTATCATGTGAGGATTTGTAGGACTCCCTTTGATAGGTCAGGGGTGTACCACACAAAGGAAGCAGATACTCTGGTAGCAGAGTACTTATGACGTGCATGTGAGGGCTTTTAGGATAGGCATTAGTTTGAGGTGCTCTGATGGGCACTAGTCAGTCAATTCACAGCAAGAGAAGTCGACAGCATTCAGAATAAAGACAGTTTGACTGTCAAAATTTTATCAGTTCACTGTCAAAGTATTTGTAATAAAGTTCCCAAATTTATTACCCACCAGGTAAGTTCTCACACTCAAATTATTCTTGAGATTGAGAGCTGGCTGAAACCCAAAGTGGAAAGCTCTGAGATATTTACTGAGTCATGGAACCCATATTGGAAAGACAGATTAGAGGCCACAGGAGAGGGAGTTTTCATTGCAGTTGTCAAAAATATTGTCTCTATTGAGGTCGAAGTTTAGAGTGACAATGAAGTCATCTGGTCATGTATAACAGATGTAGGTGAAACTAAGTTAATTGTTGGATGTTTTTACTGGCCACCCAATTCTGCTGTGGCAGTTCTATAGTCATTCAAAGAAAGTCTACAGTAAATAGCATGTAAATACTCAGAACATGCAATACTAATTGGAGATGGCTTTAACCTGCCAAGTGTAGACTGATATATCTATGGATTCGTTGTGTGTGTGTGGGGGGGGGGGGGGGGGGGGGGGGGGAGGGGGAGGGGGTACAGACCGGCAGTCAAGCGAATTACTTTTGAGAATGTTTTCTGAAAATCGTCTTGAGCAGCTAGCTCAGCAGCCCACACACGATGGAAATATCTTAGACTTTGTAACTACAAATAGGCTGGATCTTATTAACAATGTTAGTATAGAAATGGGGATTAGCAATCATGATGTCATTATGGCAACTATGACTACAAAAGTTAAAAAATCAGTCAAGAAGACTAGGGGAGTGTTTCTGCTAGATAAAGCAGACAAGCTATTATTAACATCTTACTTAGACAGTGAACTGGCATCACTTAGTACCAGTAAGATGGATGTAGAGGAATTATGTGAAAGTTTAAGCAGATTGTAAATTGTGGTCTGGAGAGTTACATGCCTAGTAAGCGGATAGAAGATGGAAAATACCCACCATGATTTATTAATGAAATACATAAGATGTTGAGGAAGCAGAAACCGTTGCACTCTAGGTTCACCAAGGGATGCACAAATGAAGACAAGTGAAGGTTAGTAGAGATGCCTGCATCTGTGAAAAGATCTTTTTTGAAGCAAGATCTTTTTTGAAGCGTACAACAAGTACCACCACCATTCCTTAGTAATAGATCTGCCAGAGAACCTAAGAAAATTGTGGTCAGATGTAAAATCACTAAGTGGATCTAAGGCTTCCATTCAGTCCCTTGTTGACCAGTCTTGTATGGCAGTTCAAGATAGCAGAATGAAAGCTGAAGTTTTATATTTCATGTTCAGTAAATTGTTCATGCAGGAGAACCATTGAAACATACTGTCATTTCACCATCGAACAGACTCCCATATGTATGACATAGAAATAAGCATACCTGGCATAGAGAAGCAACTTAGATTAGATTCAGTTTTCATTCCACAGACCCACAAAATGAGATGATTCTTATGGGTTTGGAACATCTCAGAAAGCATAACATAAAAACAGAAAGCATTTGAATATAATAATTACTACCCTGGTCATTTGTCAGGAGATTGTCAAAATAGGTGACTACAATGCAGTAAACTGGAACAGCCAATATTTACAGAATTAACACGCTGTCAGAATGAAACATTGTTATGCACTGTTAATAAATTTATCATACACAAAATACCTAATCTTGACTGTGGCGACCAAGTCTGCCAAAACAGAAATCTAACAGCTTGTCGAGCTTGAACACGTCACTCTCCTACACAAGGAAAACATCGAGCTCTCCCTCCGGCTCCACGAAACACAGCTCCAGCTCTCCGATGCAGCAAAGGAATTACAGACACTACAGCAAGGACAAAGCAAGGTCAGAAAGTACGCTGAATCTGCTTGCAATCCCCGCAATCGAGCCTTCGTGTGTTTACCTCTCATTACCCCTCGCAACTGTGCTATCAAGACTGCCATAACATGTACTGACAGTTCCGCAGGGCCACACCCTCCTAATACAACGGCATTTGACACTCAGCCGGACACAAGTGCACATGCGCGACGAGTGTCACGTGTTCCGAACTGACGGCTACTACCCCGCCCCTCGCGGGCAGCACCTCAAACTATGCAACTTTGGCTCCTGTGCGCCGCCTTGCGACCGCCACTGACAACACAAACAGTGCACTCGCGCCAAGCGTTTCACCCGTGACTGTGCGGCCATAGGCCATGCCCTCGGACAATGGAATCACTAACGGCTCACGAGCTCTACTGAGCTCACCTGACCATGGTGCCACTGCTTCAGGCTGGTGGCCATTTTGTTGCATTGACTCCTGGTATGCTTCGCCACCTCGGCTCCTGTCAGATCCGCTGAGTGGCTCCGAACACCACAACCATGCCTCGCCTGCCCCACTTGCTCCTCATTGTAAACAAACCGCCTCCCATGCCGCCAGCAACATTTCTGTCATCATCAATGGCATGGTTCACAAGCTTTGCCTCACACCAGGTCCCCCGATCTCCAGTAAACCAGGTCAACTTTGTCCCAAGTGCCTCTCCGACCTTAAAAATCAGATTTCTGAACTACTAAGCTCCAGTGTCATTGAACCCTCTGCCAGTAGCTGGTCTACGCCCATACATATGACACCCAATAAAGACAGGTCCTGGCGCATGTGCGGAGACTACCGTTAACTAAACGCACAAACAATTATGGACACCTACCCCATACCCAACATTGCCGACTTTACCAGTTCCCTCGCAGGTGCAACCACGTTCTCTGTCATTGATTGCAAATGGGCCTACCACCAGATCCCCATGGCACCTGAAGACATCAAGAAGACAGCAATCACCACCCCGATTGGGTTATTTCAGTTTCAATTCATGCCCTTTGGTCTGAAAAATGCAACCCAGACCTGGCAATGCTTCATCAATGAAGTGCAATTCGACATAAAATTCTGCTCTTCATATCTTGATGACATTCTTGTGTTCAGCTCCTCCATCGAGGACAACATTCGACATGTGCAAACTGTTGTGAACACTCTCGCGGCAGCAGGCATCGAGACCAACCAGGACAAATTGCAGCTACATCAACCTGCTGTAACTTTTCTTGGTTTGTGGGTCTCTGCCAACGGCATTTCACCGCTCCCTGAGAACGTACAAACAATACTAAACCTACCCAGACCTTCATCATTCAAAGAGCTCCGGCGTTTTCTGGCCATGGTTAATTATTATCCCCGACATCTACCTTGGGCTGCGGAGATTCAGTCTCCACTGACGGACACCTTGGCAGGCACCAACACTTCTGGATCTCGGCCCATTCCATGGACTCCTGCTATGACTGACTCTTTCAATGCCCTCAAAAATCTTCTTGCCGAGGCCTGCACCATCGTGCATCCTCATCCCAATGCGCAGCTTTTCATCACCACAGACGAGCGATACTGCAATCGGCACTGTCCTTAGCCAGACAATCGACGGCCAAACTTCGCCTCTGCAGTTATTCTCACGCAAACTCACCAATGCACAACGGAAATAATACGCGTTTGACAGGGAGTTGCTCGTGGTCTACAAAGTGATTAAGCACTTTAAGACTGACTTTGGGGGATGCCCTTTCTATGTTTTAACGGACCACAAACCCCTGGCTGCGGCCATTACAAATCCGCCAGCTGACCCGCCTCATCGCTGCTTCATATACATGGACTTCATATCTCAGTTCACCACCGATGGCAAACACATGAAGGGTGCTGACAATATAGTTGCTCATTTCCTCTCATGAGTCGACACCGTCCATTCGCTGTTAGACCTCTCTGAACTGCCTAACCTCCAACCCACCGACTAGGAAACACAAAACCCAATTTCAGACTCTACTTCATCCACACCACCTTCCCTGGCATTTCTGGTGAGATCTGGTGTGACGACAGTACGGGCACGTTATGCCCCCTCATCCCAACCATGCTCCGTTGAGCTGTCTTCAACACATTGCATAATTTAGCCCACTCTGGTGTTTGTGCGTCCGCCTGCCTCGTAGCAGAGCACTTTGTCAACAAGGACTGCCAGCAATGGTCCACACTCCTGCGTTGCGTGCCAACGCTGCAAAGTACACAAGCACACTTCACCCCCCCCCCCCCCCCTGCACCTTTTCAATCCCTCCTGGGCATTGTCGGCCCCCTCTCCCCCTCTAAAAGCTTTCGTTATGTTCTCTCATCTATCCACCGAACAACTCGCTGGGTTGAGGCTGTCCCCCTCCATAATATTATGGCAGAAGCTGTTGCTCGAGCTTTCGTCAAGTCATGGGTATCACGTTTCGGATGTCCAGCTATCATCACGACTGACCAGGGCAGACAATTTGAGTTGGCCCTGTTCAATGGGATTTGTAACATTTGCGGCATCTGGCGCATCCGTACTACAGCATATCACCTGCAAAGTAAGGGGCTGGTCGAGTGCTGGCACTGCACTTTCAAGGCATCAAGGCAGCTCTTCGACGCCACAACTCTCTATGGACGGAATCCCTTCCCCTTGTGCTACTCGACATTCATGCAATCTATAAGGAAGACCTCAAAGGCACAATAGCCGAGTTCGTATACGGCCAGAACATTGTTGTCCCTGGTGAACTTGTGAGCCCTTCCGCTTCTCTCCCTCAGTCTGACTTACCTTCCTTCATGGACCGCATCAGACGCCACTTCATCAACCTCCATATTCCTCTGCCCGCCAGCCATTCCCGCCCTAAGGTTCACGTCCCAAAATCTATGGACAATTGCGAGTACGTCATGCTCTGAGATGACAGTGTCCGTGCTCCCCTCCGACGTCCGTATACCGGCCCGTACCGAGTTCTCCATTGCTCAGCCAACACCTATAACATCCAGATGAAAGATTCAGCTGTTACAGTCTCTCTCAACAGACTTAAGCCTGCTCATATCGAGTCTTCTTCTGTGTCCCCCCCCCCTCCTTCAGGCCACGACCATGCCACTCACTGTCATGGCTCACGACGCTCCAACCACTCTCTCCATGTCGGAATTACACACTCGACCGAGTGACTTCCAGCTCCAATTGTCGAGCTCTCCTCCAACCTCGCCCTCTACTCCGGTCTCACGCACTCCGTTGAGTGACCACATGCTCCCCACATTGAGCTTAGCTATGATCACGCAATCGCCGCCGGGCCCTTCACCGGTCCCTTTGACCTCTCCACCATCGCCTGCCTCGCCCTGTCAAGGTTTCTCACGCCCCCCCATCTTGAACGTGCCCTCGCTCGAGGTGTTTGTTCCTGTCCCCCTGGACATAATCCACGACATCTCAATAATACTGTGTGATTATACACTGTTCGTCATGTGTTTCTCTTCATCCAGTGCCCGGCTTGGTTCAACGACTTCCAGGTTCGGTGGCTGAACCTTCCTTCACAACATCTACCATCTACCCACACAGCTCCCCGACGACGCTGTCGAACTGACCATGGTCTGGCTCCCGCAGACCACCCCTGCCGACGCCATAGTCACACCCCCCACAGCCTCTCAAGAGTACTCTGTACTGCAGGGGGGGGGGGGGGGGGGGCTGTGTGGCGCCAATGAAATTGACACCAACATCAATAAGCATTCATCTTTGGACTCTAAGCATTATCTTTGGCTGTTCCACCATGTTCAGTTCAGTTCTTTGTGATCCTTGTATGTGTTGAGGTTAATAAATGAACTATTGCTAAATGGGTGTGATTATTGGTGCAACCAACCCAGTAATCCTCCTCACATCCATGATTCTACATGTAATAGTACTTTCCAAAATGATTATCTTAGATCAGTGTAGTACAAATCTTGACACCAGGGAACTTCTGAATTAACTCTTCTATGAACAGAGGTCATGTTCTTAAGGGAAGAACAATTTTGTTGGTTTCTCTAGCATCAAGAACCATGCAAAAACTTGCATCAGATTTTTGTACAACCAGGAGTGGGCTACAATACTGACTGTTTGGTGGTTTAGTAATGCCCCAGGTAAGCATACACTGTATTTCTCTGTCAATGGCAGATTTTAGCAAGCAGTGAATGGAGAATATTTGTGGAAGTAAGTCCTATGAGGTGCAACATTAAGGTGGCAAAGGTATCCCCTGATAATACCTGGATTTTCGTTGAATATCATGGCATAATATTAAAGTAACTCATGTAATTATTCATTACATTAGGGCACATCTACCTTTTGTTTGATTTGCTTGGATACACTGGGATTCAAAATATTGGCAGATAAGTAGCATCCATGTAACTCCTGCTTCTGAACTACTGTTGTTAGAGCTTCTTGTCTGTTCAACACAAATGAAGTCTATTATATCATTCATCTCTCTCAGTAGCTCATGCCCAATAATGATATCTACAACAAGATTGGGAACAACTAGGCACATGCATTCTATTGCTCCATTACCAATGTCCATAATTATTGTTTGTACCTTTATAGAATGAGAAAATCCTCCTACATCACCTAAGATTTTATAATCCACCATGGGTAAGGTCAGTAATTCTGCAATCTTAGCATTGATGGCTGCTTGTGGAATAGTTCAAAGTGAAACATTACAAGGTTTGTGACCATGTACCAAGTCATCCCTAATGTCAATGCCTTCATTAAAACATATCATCTTAATGTTACCATCACAGCTCCATCCACTACTACCTACCAACTTTTTGGGGCAAAGTTGGTCATATCTAGCTTCCCTGTCATTGGTGAAGAATTGAGCATTGCTCCTCAGTAACATCTGTAATAATTGGCAAATGACTCCTCCAATCATTACCATTCTCATTCAGATTTGGTGAGTTCAATGTCAAGGGCAGGGTATTGCTGATATCTGGGGTTATATCTCCTATCATGTCTCTTGTTTCTGTAACTGTGGTTTTTGTTGTTACCCAGCTGCCATTGCTTGGGATATTATTATTATTATTATTATTATTATTATTATTACTATGGATGTTACTAGAAACTGCTTGTTGGTTTGTGTTGTTGTTCAACTGTTGCAGACGGTTTTGTGCATCTCTGTTCGTATGTTTATGCCTGCTATGATGTACCTTTCGTGTTTTCATTTCTTCAAAGGCAAAGAGAAAATGTGAAGCGGTAGCCCAGCATAGAGCCTGCACCTACCATCATGTATTTTTGATTTTCAAATGTTAAGAAAACAGAAGATTTTTCTCCTGTTCCTCAGTAAAAGGAAGGACTCACTCTCTGTTAAGTAACGAAGGTAGATGCATGTTATTTTAGAGCGTAATCAGCAGTGGCCATTTTGGTTGTGAAAATAAGTAAAAAGTATGTATTTTTTATGTGCATCAAAGTATTATTTTACTAACTAAAAGGTTGTATGAAACATTATTCCAAGTAGTACTGTAATATATGAAAACCAAGGAAGCTCACCTGTGTACTTCGGAGTTATCATGAGGATCCGTTTACAACAGTGTGAAGGACATTGTCAAGATTTTGTAGGTGGATACAGTGATTGGACGTAGTATTATTAATTGGTAAGCATAAATCTACAACAAGAGATAGACTATTTTGTTTATATGGAACTCGTTTGAAAAGATTCTTTACCCTTTTACAGGCATAGCTCAGCTTATTGTGCTGGTCCAACATGCAAGAAAATTAATCTCATTATTTCTATATATCTAAACTGTATTTTTTTATTATATTGTGAAGTGGTGACCATGACAGGATACCTGACATTAATGTTAAACTTATCTAGCCTCAGATCTTAATAGTAAATAAGATAGAACATGATGACGTTGGCAGGGAGATCCTTGATGAGCAAACAGTAGACAGTAAAATAAGTAAATCTACTGTTCTTAATAGTGAACAATGAAGTGAATTGACAAAATTACTCTGTAAGTATCATAGTATTTTTCATAAAGAACCCAGTGTTATTCAAGGATATGAATATAAAATGGAAGTATACCTGCATGAAACTTATTGTAGAACATCATACGGCATTCCTTGGGCAAAGAAAGAGGCAGTAAGACAAGAAATAGGTATTGCAGTCCGATTATCACAGTTGGTATAACTGACTGAACAGTGCAGTTTGTGTTAGGTGTGAGAGAAATAAACAAAATCATCATTCCTATAAGAACAAGGCCAGGGAATTTAGAAGAGTAGTTATTAAAGTTTCATGGCTTTAGGTACTTAACATCCCTCGATTTAAAGGTTTCATACTGGCAAATTTTATTACATCAAGAGAGTAGAAAGTATACAGCTTTCATAAATGCCACAAGGAGCTACCAGTTTAAGGTGTTATCTTTTGGATTAAAAGTGAGTGCTGGTGTATTTATTGAAGCATTAGACAGAGTTCTTGGACTGAAATTTCTTAGCCAGATTACACTCTATGTTGATAACCTATTAATTGTGACCCAAACATGGAATAAACATGTAAGTGTTTTGGAAAAGTTTTTCAAAAATTTGATGAATATGATGTCACAGTTAACTTTAAAAAGTCCAAATTTGGGAAAGACAAAATAAAATTCTTAGGGCATATAATTTCATCAGTCAGAACTGTACCTGACCCCAGTAAACTAGACAGAATGCACAATTTCCCAACACCCCACACAATGAAACAATTAAAAGGTTTTCTGGGACTGGCCTCATTTTTTAGGAAATTTCTGCCACAACAATTGTTGAACAGTAGTTCACTATTAAACTTACTGCATAAAAACTACACTTGGTTGAGAACTAAAGAATGCTAAAATAATTTTCAGCAGATAAAGTAGGTGCTGATTTACGCACCTATCCTTAAACACCCAGATATGGAGCTAGATTTCCATTTAACCACCGATGCTTGTTATAAGGGTCTCGGTGCAAGTCTGTTTAAAATAATAACTAAGAATGGTAAAGAAGAAATCAATATAATCAGTTTTGATAGTAGAGCCCTCACAGAATGTGAAAGATGTTATTCTGTAACTGAGTTAGAAGCATTAGTGGTAGTTTGGGCATTTCGCGAATTTCAATATTACCTTTGGGGAAAACATACTAAAGTTTACTGTGATCATCAAGCTTTGTCCTTTCTTCTTACATGTAAGTTGTTACATAAGAGAATAGTGAGGTTGTGCCTGTATGTTCAAGAGTTTGATTTTGAAACAGTATGCATAAAAGGGGAACAGAATGTTTTGGCAGATGGACTATCACAGTTACCCCAAGGCCTCACCAATTTACATGAGTACGAAGAACAAACATCAGATGTCAGGATACTTTTAATAAATGATGGAGCTTTTAAACTTTTTTATATCAAAATGTGCAAAAACATGCAACAACTCAGGAAGTAGACCCAAGATGGAACAAGGTAATAAAAAAATTGCAGTCTAGAACACATGGACATTTAGTGTAGTATTATTATACATAATGGCATACTTTTTCATAGAAGAGATCGACGAATGGATAAATGGTGTGTGTGCATACTTCAGGAGTATGTGGACAATTTAATTCAACACACGCACTGCACATGGGGACACTATTGCTTGCTAAAGTGTGCTGCCAAAATTTCTATGTATTGTTATTTTCCTAATACAAAGCAACATATAAAGCAAGTTATCTGACTATATGTGGTTTGTCAAAAGTTTGAGCATCAGAACAGGACATCTCTTAACATGCTACACCTAATAATACCGAAGCAACCATGGGATATTGTAGCTATTGACACTGCAGGACCATATCCCCAAGCCCGCAGTGTGGTCAAATACATCGTAGACCTGCGTGATGCTTTTAGTAAGTTGTTGCTCTTGTGGTCTTCAGTCCTGAGACTGGTTTGATGCAGCTCTCCATGCTACTCTATCCTCTGCAAGCTTCTTCATCTCCCAGTACCTACTGCAACCTACATCCTTCTGAATCTGCTTAGTGTATTCATCTCTTGGTCTCCCTCTACGATTTTTACCCTCCACGCTGCCCTCCAATGCTAAATTTGTGATCCCTTGATGCCTCAAAACATGCCCTACCAACCGATCCCTTCTTCTAGTCAAGTTGTGCCACAAACTTCTCTTCTCCCCAATCCTATTCAATATCTCCTCATTAGTTACGTGATCTACCCACCTTATCTTCAGCATTCTTCGGTAGCACCACATTTCGAAAGCTTCTATTCTCTTCTTGTCCAAACTGGTTATCGTCCATGTTTCACTTCCATACATGGCTACACTCCATACAAATACTTTCAGAAACGACTTCCTGACACTTAAATCTATACTCGATGTTAACAAATTTCTCTTCTTCAGAAACGATTTCCTTGCCATTGCCAGTCTACTTCGACCATCATCAGTTATTTTACTCCCTAAATAGCAAAACTCCTTTACTGCTTTAAGTGTCTCATTTCCTAATCTAATCCCCTCAGCATCACCCGATTTAATTTGACTACATTCCATTATCCTCGTTTTGCTTTTGTTGATGTTCATCTTATATCCTCCTTTCAAGACACTGTCCATTCTGTTCAACTGCTCTTCCAAGTCCTTTGCTGTCTCTGACAGAATTACAATGTCATCGGTGAACCTCAAAGTTTTTACTTCTTCTCCATGAATTTTAATACCTACTCCGAATTTTTCTTTTGTTTCCTTTACTGCTTGCTCAATATACAGATTGAATAACATCGGGGAGAGGCTACAGCCCTGTCTCACTCCTTTCCCAACCACTGCTTCCCTTTCATGCCCCTCGACTCTTATAACTGCCATCTGATTTCTGTACAAATTGTAAATAGCCTTTCGCTCCCTGTATTTTACCCCTGCCACCTTCAGAATTTGAAAGAGAGTATTCCAGTTAACGTTGTCAAAAGCTTTCTCTAAGTCTACAAATGCTAGAAACGTACGTTTGCCTTTTCTTAATCTTTCTTCTAAGATAAGTCGTAAGGTTAGTATTGCCTCACGTGTTCCAACATTTCTACGGAATCCAAACTGATCTTCCCCGAGGTCCGCTTCTACCAGTTTTTCCATTCGTCTGTAAAGAATTCGTGTTAGTATTTTGCAGCTGTGACTTATTAAACTGATAGTTCGGTAATTTTCACATCTGTCAACACCTGCTTTCTTTGGTATTGGAATTATTATATTCTTGAAGTCTGTGGGTATTTCGCCTGTCTCATACATTTTGCTCACCAGATGGTAGAGTTTTGTCATGACTGGCTCTCCCAAGGCCATCAGTAGTTCTAATGGAATGTTGTCTACTCCCGGGGCCTTGTTTCGACTCAGGTCTTTCAGTGCTCTGTCAAACTCTTCACGCAGTATCTTATCTCCCATTTCATCTTCATCTACATCCTCTTCCATTTCCATAATACTGTCCTCAAGTACATCACCCTTGTATAAACCCTCTATATACTCCTTCCACCTTTCTGCCTTCCCTTCTTTGCTTAGAACTGGGTTGCCATCTGAGCTCTTGATATTCATACAAGTGGTTCTCTTCTCTCCAAAGGTCTCTTTAATTTTCCTGTAGGCAGTATCTATCTTACCCCTAGTGAGACAAGCCTCTACATCCTTACATTTGTCGTCTAGCCATCCCTGCTTAGCCATTTTGCACTTTCTGTCGATCTCATTTTTGAGATGTTTGTATTCCCTTTTGCCTGCTTCATTTACTGCATTTTTATATTTTCTCCTTTCATCAATTAAATCCAATATTTCTTCTGTTACCCAAGGATTTCTATTAGCCCTCGTCTTTTTACCTACTTGATCCTCTGCTGCCTTCACTACTTCATCCCTCAGAGCTACCCATTCTTCTTCTACTGTATTTCTTTCCCCCATTCCTGTCAATTGTTCCCTTATGCTCTCCCTGAAACTCTCTACAACCTCTGGTTCTTTCAGTTTATCCAGGTCCCATCTCCTTAAATTCCCACCTTTTTGCAGTTTCTTCAGTTTCAATCTGCAGTTCATAACCAATAGATTGTGGTCAGAATCCACATCTGCCCCTGGAAATGTCTTACAATTTAAAACCTGGTTCCTAAATCTCTGTCTTACCATTATATAATCTATCTGATACCTTTTAGTATCTCCAGGGTTCTTCCAGGTATACAACCTTCTTTTATGATTCTTGAACCAAGTGTTAGCTATGATTAAGTTATGCTCTGTGCAAAATTCTACAAGGCGGATTCCTCTTCCATTTCTTCCCCCCCCATCCATATTCACATACTATGTTTCCTTCTCTCCCTTTTCCTACTGACGAATTCCAGTCACCCATGACTATTAAATTTTCGTCTCCCTTCACTACCTGAATAATTTCTTTTATCTCGTCATACATTTCATCAATTTCTTCATCATCTGCAGAGCTAGTTGGCATATAAACTTGTACTACTGTAGTAGGCACGGGCTTTGTGTCTATCTTGGCCACAATAATGCGTTCACTATGCTGTTTGTAGTAGCTAACCTGCACTCCTATTTGTTTATTCATTATTAAACCTACTCCTGCATTACCCCTATTTGATTTTGTATTTATAACCCTGTAATCACCTGACCAAAAGTCTTGTTCCTCCTGCCACCGAACTTCACTAATTCCCACTGTCTCTAACTTTAACCTATCCATTTCCCTTTTTAAATTTTCTAACCTACCTGCCCTATTAAGGGATCTGACATTCCACGCTCCGATCCGTAGAATGCCAGTTTTCTTTCTCCTGATAACGACGTCCTCTTGAGTAGTCCCCGCCCGGAGATCCAAATGGGGGACTATTTTACCTCCGGAATATTTTACCCAAGAGGATGCCATCATCATTTAATCATACAGTAAAGCTGCATGTCCTCGGGAAAAATTACGGCTGTAGTTTCCCCTTGCTTTCAGCCGTTCGCAGTATCAGCACAGCAAGGCCGTTTTGGTTAATGTTACAAGGCCAGATCAGTCAATCATCCAGACTGTTGCCCCTGCAACTACTGAAAAGGCTGCTGCCCCTCTTCAGGAACCACATGTTTGTCTGGCCTCTCAATAGATACCCCTCCGTTGTGGTTGCATCTACGGTATGGCCATCTGTATCGCTGAGGCACGCAAGCCTCCCCACCAACGGCAAGGTCCATGGTTCATGGTTTTAGTAAGTATCTCCAGCTATATGCAGTCAAAACCGTTAGGTCTGGACCAAATATAAGGCAGATTCTAGAAGACTACATACCACATGTTTGGAAACCCTTTGCAGTACTAACTGATAACACATCAAATTTTACAAGTGACCAATGGAAATCATTTTTGAAATCACAAAACGTATGTCATATTTTAGTGTCCAAATTCCGTCTGGAAGCAAGGCCCATCTAATAATGCTTTCATGAATTTGATAGATTTATCCAGACATATATACCACAGAATCAAAAGAAATGTATAAAAAACCTGTGTCCATTTCAGCATATAGAAAATCAACATACCACCAACATCAACAAGGTACACACCAGCTGAACTTAATGTTTGAAAAAGTGTAACTAGATGAATGGGAAAACCGCTACCTAAATTAGGGCACAAAGATGTAGCCTTTGACAAGAAAGTACAATGAGCACTAATAACAGTGGAAGAGCAAGCTCAAATAAGGAAAGGAATTTACAATAGGAAATTGAAAAACATAATAGAATTCCAGGTTGGACAGGAGATACTACTAAGAACTCATACAAAGTTGTCGAAGGTAAAGGCATTGAATAAAAAAATTGTAATTGTTATATGTTGGCCAATATATCATTGATGCTGTGTGGCTAGGGTCTCCTGTCGGGTAGACCGTTCGTGTGGTGCAAGTATTTCAAGTTGTCGCCACTTCGGCGACTTGCATGTCGAATATCATTGATGACCAGCCACATCCTGGGTGCTATTTGACATGAAATATAAAATATGGTAAAATAAAAGTCATGTATCCAAATAAATTTGTGGAAATTTGTTAAATGAAAATTCAAGTCTCATTCTTTCCCTGTCTGTAGTATCAATAAAACACATGAAGGTAGGAGGTTTGTCACCCTTTGAAGAATAAACTTATTGGCACTTGGTTCCTCTCCAGCTAGGGGTACAATACCTATATTTCTGGTACCTTCTTCCTGTTCTACTCTCCTGTTTAGCCAATAAGGAATGTTCAATTTTCTTCTACTGTCTAACATGCAAAGAATGACATGCAACCTAGTGAATAGAAATTTTCCTTGTATTTTGGTATTTGTACTTTCTTAAAACTTAAAGCAAAGGAAACCTTTTAATATTTCTTAAGGAAACACACGCAAAGGCACACCGCACACCATGACAGAAACCATTTTGGAATTTAAGTGAATCAACACCAGCTTATAGCAAATGAATGTAGGTGAGGTGTGTGATTTTAATGGAGATGAGACTTGTGTTGTTAATGATGTTATTGATGAAGTAAATTTGGAAGAATATGATGATGATAGTGATGATGATGATGATGATTATGATGATGATGATGTGAGTATCAGGTTTTGTGGAGTTTAAGAATAATGAAATTTCAGAGTTATTTGTGAATACAGGTGAGGTAAGTGAGAGTCATGGGATACCAGTCCAGTCAAAGCAGTTTCTCATTAGTGTCATGCAGAGTAATGATCCAAGCAGTAAAGATGAGTTATCTGTAAGCCTAGAGAATAAAGATGAATAATTTTTTAACTTTGTTTGGAACCAGATTGATGACAGCATAGATAAATGTACATTCTTGAATAAGTTTGCTGTGCTTAGTCAAAATTTCTACCCAAATTGGTGGAATGAAGTGAAGGAGGATCTAATTAGGAGATGTAATTTTGACAGTAATACACTCCTGGAAATTGAAATAAGAACACCGTGAATTCATTGTCCCAGGAAGGGGAAACTTTATTGACACATTCCTGGGGTCAGATACATCACATGATCACACTGACAGAACCACAGGCACATAGACACAGGCAACAGAGCATGCACAATGTCGGCACTAGTACAGTGTATATCCACCTTTTGCAGCAATGCAGGCTGCTATTCTCCCATGGAGACGATCGTAGAGATGCTGGATGTAGTCCTGTGGAACGGCTTGCCATGCCATTTCCACCTGGCGCCTCAGTTGGACCAGCGTTCGTGTTGGACGTGCAGACCACGTGAGACGACGCTTCATCCAGTCCCAAACATGCTCAATGGGGGACAGATCCGGAGATCTTGCTGGCCAGGGTAGTTGACTTACACCTTCTAGAGCACGTTGGGTGGCACGGGATACATGCGGACGTGCATTGACCTGTTGGAACAGCAAGTTCCCTTGCCGGTCTAGGAATGGTAGAACGATGGGTTCGATGATGTTTTGGATGTACCGTGCACTATTCAGTGTCCCCTCGACGATCACCAGTGGTGTACAGCCAGTGTAGGAGATCGCTCCCCACACCATGATGCCGGGTGTTGGCCCTGTGTGCCTCGGTCGTATGCAGTCCTGATTGTGGCGCTCACCTGCACGGCGCCAAACATGCATACGACCATCACTGGCACCAAGGCAGAAGCGACTCTCATCGCTGAAGACGACACGTCTCCATTTGTCCCTCCATTCACGCCTGTCGCGACACCACTGGAGGCGGGCTGCACGATGTTGGGGCGTGAGCGGAAGATGGCCTAACGGTGTGCGGGACCGTAGCCCAGCTTCATGGAGACGGTTGCGAATGGTCCTCGCCGATACCCCAGGAGCAACAGTGTCCCTAATTTGCTGGGAAGTGGCGGTGCGGTCCCCTACGGCACTGCGTAGGATCCTACGGTCTTGGCGTGCATCCGTGCGTCGCTGCGGTCCGGTCCCAGGTCGACGGGCACATGCACCTTCCGCCGACCACTGGCGACAACATCGATGTACTGTGGAGACCTCACGCCCCACGTGTTGAGCAATTCGGCGGTACGTCCACCCGGCCTCCTGCATGCCCACTATACGCCCTCGCTCAAAGTCCGTCAACTGCACATACGGTTCACATCCACGCTGTCGCGGCATGCTACCAGTGTTAAAGACTGCGATGGAGCTCCGTATGCCACGGCAAACTGGCTGACACTGACGGCGGCGGTGCACAAATGCTGCGCAGCTAGCGCCATTCGACGGCCAACACCGCGGTTCCTGGTGTGTCCGCTGTGCCGTGCGTGTGATCATTGCTTGTACAGCCCTCTCACAGTGTCCGGAGCAAGTATGGTGGGTCTGACACACCGGTGTCAATGTGTTCTTTTTTCCATTTCCAGGAGTGTATATTTTGTGTTCCTTCTGTATTAAGTGATGTTAGATGATCTATCGAGTCCATTCAGTGTTTTCAATCTTTACCTGACAACATGTGTAACCAAAGCAATGCTATGATGAAATTGAAAGTGATCTCTTACATGAAGTGTCCAATAACAGAGATGATGATTCAGATTTTGGATGCCCTTGCATTAAGATTAAGATTGATCAGTGGGAAGGGAACTGTTTGATTGATACAGATAGTCTGAGTTGTGATATACCTGAACAATTTAGGGACAAAATCCAGTATAGTAAGAATTTTGTTGAAATGCCTGTTGTAGGTGTAAAGTTAGGAGGAGATACTGGTAAGCAAAGCAAGTATGTAAAATGTCAAATACTGTTAACGTTCAGTATAGAGGACAAGAGATATGAACATGGATGCATAATGATACCTAGTCTAGAAGAAAATATTCACTATGTCTGTACCTTTATAAGACTATATAATTGTGTTTTGTTTGCCATGAATGTAGTATGTAAGGTCATGTAATTTTTAAAGTTCTATCTTATCCATTGACTGGTTTAAATCTATCTGTAGATTCATAAGACTACATAACTGTGTTTTGTTTGTTTGGAATTTAGTGTGTAATATGATGTGATTTCTAAAGTTTTGTCTTATCTATTGACTGAGTAATACCTATGATACACTGCATTGTTGTGCTCTGTAATAGATACATGCTTTAGAATTTGATACATATATGCCATGAGACTAAATCAGTAGATCTTTTTATAATTTTTAAATCAGACAGTAATTATAATTTGCACTGCGAAGATTAGGAATAGTATCTGAGCATTTACGTGTGTATTACCTTATTAGTCCGTTCTTTTCATTGCATGTAACTCTGTTTATTAATGTTTCATATGTGAACACTTTTTAATTTCATCTGACATAAATCCCCTATAATTAACTTTGAAAAGTTACTAAGGAGAAAATATCTCTTGTGGTGTGAAGGAGGTATTGAACAGCATATTTAGTACACAAAACAATGGTTCAGGATTTGAAGTGAATGCTAGACAGGGAGTTACCAATCCGTTGGACTGTGTGATGAGAACAGTAAGGAGGAAGCTGAAAATGTCGGCGGCTCCACTGCCCACACTGCTGTATGGCTGTACCTGCTGGACCAGTCAACTTGCAATAGATCGTGGATGCTGGGTAACATACTTGAGCATCTGTTGAATGGATCTGTGTTGACTGATATTTGTGAATTGTTAGCCAAGACTAAAGACAGTTTTATTTAACATAAATGCATGTAGGGGGATTGATTTCCCAATCATTATGTAACTTTAAATCTGTATGTATTTTTTCTTTTTTTCTTTTTTTCAATTGTAAATGAATCATCTGGGGCTTTGTGTACATAGGTTAGTTTGTATGGACAATTAGCAAATAGTGTGGAAGACATTTACAAGTATGAACAATATAACAAGAGGTATACATGTCTGCTGTCATAAGCTGATTTTGGTTCTCTAGCTACTGGACTGTGTCATCATTCAAAGCTATTTATGACTGTTTACCCATTTTTATCCTGAGTATTGCAATATTGTATGTGATTGAAATTTGAGTTATGGACAGATTCATGCTTAGCTCCGTTTTGCGTACCACTGGTCATTGTGACTGTATGTGTGTACTCAAGGAGAGCATACAACCATTGATTGAAGCTAGTTGCTTCTTACAATTACTCTTTCATATGATTGAACTTATTGATATGATCATAAACTTTATTCATTTTGTTGTGTTGAAATATTTTTTGCTGGTTTGTACCCAGTGTGATTTGGATTCATGGGTTGATCCCTACATCGTAAACATAGGCCCTAATATTTTTCCATTATTTTGTTCTTTTATGAGTAAACATATCCTTGAACACTACGGTTTATGTGGCTGACTGAATCCTACTCATGAGTGAGTATATTCTTCTGCTCTGTACCCCTTGTTGTGTTTTTTGAGTCGACTCACTCTTCATATACTTAGGCTCTGAAATTTTTTCTCTTCTCTTTTGAAGATTTTGAAGGTTTGATTCAATAAATCTTAACTTAAAATTCATAAATTCTAGTAATTTACATTTTCTCTGTAATTATTTCTATAGTGTACTGGTGTAATGATCTAATTTTGACCTTGTATTATTTTCTTGTGACAATATGTTCCACCTATCTGAAAATCTGAATGCCATATCCTGGTATATGTATAGATTATGATTTGTATAGTAGTTATTTTTCTTATATTCTGTGTAATATGGTATGTATCAGACACTTCCATACATCTACCTGCTATCCTGGGCATCACTTTGTTCACTGTTTGGCAAACCTTTTAGTCTGTCACAAAATATTGTAAACACCCTGTTTCCAAATTTTATGAGGGGGATATTGTAATGGGACACCCCCCTCTAACATTACCTTTTTTCTATAGAAATAACTGATACCATGTATACTATCGATTCTTGTATAAATGAACATTATATCAGCTGTCTAAATGATTGAAAATCATATGATTTTGTATACAATGTGTTATGTTTCAGGCTAAAAATATCTAAAAAGAAATTAATTAGTTAGTACTCTGTACATACAGTTAAAATTAGTCTTGTTTTAAAAATGTTTGAAATTTCGAAATTTCTGGCACATGTAAAATTCATATTATTAATTGTACAATCTAATGCTAATCATTAAATTTATTTCTGGATTCATTTACAAAATAATGTCATATTTTAATGAAGATTCTTCTTTGGCCAAGAAAGTCTGTAAACTCTTTTGCTTTGTAACCTCTTTGGAATATTGTGTGTCCTGCAGAATGTAAGTAGTAATGGGCATGCCTCTGATAGAAATGCATGTATTTTGCTAACCTTGTCAACAACAATGTAATTGATGGTTTTTATGAAAATGGAGATTGTAAAGTCAGTGTGGTATAGAAGAATGGGTAAAATAAAGAGATATTCATAGAAACAGACAAATCTTCATCAGTTATTTAGTTATCAAGAACCTACAAAATCAAAATTTCAGCAACAAGAATGTATCCCTAGACGCAAGACTTGGAGCCAACAACAAGAAGAGGAAATGAAGATAAGTAAAAAGTTCTTCTTTTGAATATCTTACAACTCTTGAAGCTTTAAAAACTTTTGTAGACAGAGAATTTTAATAGTGATATGTGTGGGAGGGTAAGATTACAATACTGCAAGTACATAAATCACGTTTTGTGAAACAGCAGATGTTGCTTACAACTAGTTATTTCAATATTTATGTAATTTTTTTCTCAGCTAAATATTACTGTACGTGTATTGAGAACACTTCTTTCAGAAAATTATTTCTTTATATTTGTCAGATTTAAACATTGACTATTTTCATTACAGTGATATCAGAATTTTGCTAAAAACTCATGATTGTATATTCCTGGGTGGAGGGGGGGGGGGAGGGGGGCAGGAGGATATTCGTAATGGAACTGGTCAGTGACTCAGCTTGTGTTATGTACTGGATTATTTAGTACACTCCATAAATTTATTCTATGATTGAGATACATGCAGAATTGTAATTTGACATTTGCCTCTTGTCTCTTTAACTCTCTTGCCAAGGTACAGGAGGGGGCTCCTATGTGACCGTTTACAATCGCACAGATGCCTCCTTGGGCTAACACCCCATCAATTTGGCTTTAGGGAAGGTAGATCAATAACACCCTCAACCAAGCATTGACAGCTACACAAAGCATCAGCGACAAATACATGGCCGCCATACTAATTGACATAGCCAGGGCTTTTGACAACTTGTGGTGGCTGTTCCTCTCCACCAGGTTAAGGGAAATGAGGCTATGAACTTCCCTCTACAGTAGTCTCTTCAACTACTGCAAAGGTAGAATGGTGAAGAAGCGGGCTGGTACATGCAAAGTTGTCAAGAGAGTAACAAAGGGATGTTCACAGGGCTCGATGTGCGGACCAATATACTGAGATATCGCAATTAAACCATTGTTGAACACTCTCAGCAGTGACAACAGGGTAAGAGATTTGGCGGCATACACAGATGACAAGCTTGTAGCAGTGTGAGCTAACTCAAGAGCAGCACTACAAACAAAAGGCATGCAACTGCTTCAGAAAATTAACAGTTGGTGCAAAGAAAATAAGTTAAAAATAGCACCCAACAAAACTGTATATTTACTGCTCAGAGGGACACTACAGAGGAATCCAATTCTAAT
Organism: Schistocerca nitens; assembly: GCF_023898315.1. NCBI lineage: Eukaryota > Metazoa > Arthropoda > Insecta > Orthoptera > Acrididae > Schistocerca > Schistocerca nitens. Next base: position 311,723,898 of record NC_064621.1, on the reverse strand, counting down.
ATTAGACAATTCAAGCATACAGAGAAAGAAAGCCACACATTATTTAGGACTGCACCTAGATGAAAAATGGACTTTCAACCATCATATGAAATTGACAATTGACAATGCCTCCAGAATTATGTCAAACTAGCAAGACTCAACACAATTCAGTATAAATTACCTATTAAGATGATAAGGACCTACCATATTACGATATTTGAATCCATTGCATGCTTTGCCATAAGAGCTCACTGACTGAACATACAGACTAACAAGACAATTGGAAAACGAGATCAACATAGTGTACTCCTGAGAATGACTGGAGCCTTCAACACCACACCACTAGAGGCACTTTACATTGTGATGGGATCCTGCTCTATAGACATACAAATATGTTGTAGAGCTGCGCTTTACTGGCGTAAGAGGGACAGGTTCGATAAAGTCACTGAAATTATGGGAACCAACATTATAAACAAAACGCAAATTAAACAATGGCGGATTCAAACATGGCAGAGAGGGTGGGATGCATCCAACAATGTTCACCGAGTACACTCTTTCTTTCCTGATGTACATGAAATATTCAACTGAAACATGTCAGCCCAAGCTGGGGGATGGTCCATTTCCTGACAGGCCATGGCCTGTATCCAGTACAGTTAAACTGCATGGGACTAACTAACCATGATATATCCAGAACATGTCACATTGCTATGCAACACGCTAACACAAATGAGACCTATGCAGAATGACAGTGACATCAGCAGAATAACATGTAATCCAGCAGTGAAATTTCATTTATTTCTCTGTACTCCTTTTTAAACATACAGTACTTACCTCAATTATTTGTATTTTGTAATTACGTTGTGTGCATATTGGTTTGTTTTTATATATCCTTAGCTTATCTCCCACGTGTTGTATGATTCATGTTTACAGTTTTATTTTGCTGCTTATGCTTTTCCTATAAGGTACTATGTAATTAATAGCAACTAATATAAGTGAGTTCTGTGATAGCAAATTTGTGGGTATGTATTCTTCTTGTACACATAGCTCACTACTTCCAATGTTGTCTGTAAGAAAGTGTAGTTTTATCAGTACACAACTGCTCCTCTTGCTAAATCTTGTACAATATACTATTTTGTAGTTTATGTCTCAGTCACACACATCTTTCTAAGTGTATATTTCATTCTGCCTTTCTCACCATCGCTTACTTGTGTGCTGTATGTAAATCACTTTCTCTTTTAAACTTGTCTTAATCTTGTTTTATATAATTGGGTAGGTCATTTTCTGTGTATATTCTCTTCTACTTTTAATCCTTATGCTTATTTCTAACTATGTACATTCAATAGCATACGTTAAATTCACTTAAATTCACAAATTTAGCGTATTGTATGCTCCTTATACTATACTTGTATCGATGAGATCCTTTTCTTAAAACTATGTATGCTTAACCTAATTATATACTCTTAAAATTAGTTTTCCTTACAGTATAGTCTCTGACATGGGAATAAAGTCTCTTCTCATTTTGTTTGTGTAGCTGATTTACATTATAGTAATCAGCTGATAGGTACTCCATTTCGTATTGCTTCTGTTTTGTGGAGATTTGTGCAGCAAACTTGTTCCAGAATGTATATTTATCTATGTTATCATCAATCTGGTTCCAAACAAATTTCAAAAATTATTCATCTTTATTCTCTAGGCTTACAGATAACTCACCTTTACTGTTTGGATCATTACTCTGCATGACACTAATGAAAAACTGCTTTGACTGGACTGGTATCCCATGACTCACTTACATCACATGCATCACTTACCTCACCTGTATATACAAATAACTCTGAAATGTCATTATTCTTAAATTCCACAAAAACCTGATACATCGTCATTGTCATCATCACCATCATCATCATCATATTCTTCCAAAATTACTTTATGAATAACATCATTAACAACACAAGTCTCATCTCCATTAAAATCACACACCTCACCTACATTCATTTGCAATAAGCTACCAGTCTCAGACTTACCAACCTCAGTCATTTCACAGCTCTCATTCACACCTACATCAAAAACACCACCTAATTCAGATCCAATACAGTCATCACCTGTTTTGCATATATCAATAACACTGTTCTCTGACCAAGAGAAGAAATTATCATTACTCTCACATTCTGGTTTGTGATTAGTATCTACATTACTATAATTAAACATAGTATTCCAAAACTTTTGATCAAAACATAAATGAGAAATCTGATATACCTTCTGTCCAACTTCAAATATCTGTGCCACATTATTGATACTGTTATTATTGTCTAATGGAAGTGTAAATTGGAGGTTCTGTACTTGTTGTGTTTCCTTGCCCCAAAACTGTGGACCTTCATTGAGGCAGACAGCCGTTTCCCAAATAGTTGCCTCTATGATTGTTTCTCCTATTAAATTGCCCATGGTTATCCCCATTGTCCCTGTTCTGCTGATGTTCAAAATTTCTGTCTCTATTACCATTTTGACCCTAATAGAAATTACCATTATCTCTGTTCCAGTAGTTATTACCATTGTGATCTCTATCACTGTGATTTTTATGGTACATGCTGTTTTCTATCGCCCCATCCAGCCTGTCAACGTATCATAAAAATTGTTTGAGGCAATCATCAGGTCTGTGTACTAAATCCTACTGCAGCCTCTCTGGTAACCTCCTTTTTAGTGCACCAGTCAATGTCATTTCGTCAAATGGCCTGTCAAGGTGTGCTAATTTCTTAATTTGATTCTTATGAAACTCTTTCAGTGTACTGTCCCTGTTCCTATAATTTGGACCATTCAAAAATACGATTTTAATTCTCCCTTATTCAGCTTCTGACCAAAATTTATTTAAAAAACTTTTTTTGGAACTTTGATATGTCTCCCACTGACTGAAATTTAGATTTACCCAACACACAGCTACACCTTCAAGACATCTTTTAACAAATTTAATCTTTGATTATCACCCATGCCTGACACAAAATTATCTCTAGAGTGGTGTAGAAAATCCACTGTAGTAGTTGTAGTAGTAGTAGTAGTTGTAGTTCATTCATCTGTAGATCTCTTTTTACAAGGATATAGGACATGTCAAAGTATTTACAAGTTTAGACCAATTTAAAATAAGCTAATTCGTATACACATACATTTACAGACTCCTAGTTAGAGACAATCATTAGTTTTACACCTGGTAAACAATACTTTTTTTACAAATAAATTATTAAATAATGTAATGCCACACTGTTCACTCGTATCTCACTATCAGTCACTCCACATGCTATACACACATTGTTTCATAACACTTCATTCACTACACAGACAAACACACACACACTGATGATCTCTGGGCCATTTTCTGCACCACAACTTCACATTTGCTGTCCTGAAAAACTGAGTCAGCATACCTCTATAATGAGTGAGATGTTGAGCTCAGAAGGAAGAGGTGTTAGTACTGTGCAATGTATAGCTTGGGAGTAAGTTTTTCTAGAAAAGTAAAAAACATTGTGTGAAGGTTTTATATGGAATGTTGGATGTTTCATAATCATTATTATTATTTATTAGTATAACATTTTTTACCAAGCCCCTACTCTGTTTTATCTAAGTAATCCTTCAATGTATAAAATGTATTGCATAACAGGTACTTTTTTGCTGCCTTTTTAAATAAATGTATTTTTGCAATTCCTTTTATCTCTTTTGGTCATTTATTGTACAGTTTTATTCCGTGGTAAAAAATGCTGTTTTGAGATTTATGTTTATTTTTTCTTGGCAAATATAAGTTGAGTCTAGACTTGTTCCATGGTCATGGACAGAACTGTTTGCGCAGTAATTATCAATGTTATTTTTGATATGTACCACTGACTTGTAAATGTATTCAGACAGAGCAGTTAAAATCCCCAGTGTTTTGAACAGATCTTTACAATGAGCTTGACTGCCATTTTTGGTTATGATTCTTATGGCCCTTTTCTGGAATTTGGAAGTTGTGTTCATATTTTTTGCATTTGTTCCCCATAAAAGAATGCCATAGCTAATAATTGAGTGTACATATAAATATTATGTAACTAAAAGACACTGCATGTTACACACTGATGATAAGGATTCTAAGGGCATAACATGCTGATGACATACTGTTTGCAAGTACCTTTATATGTTGACACCGCTTCAACTGAGAATTAATATTCCTTCCTAGAAATTTTGCATTTGTTACACAGTCTATAGAGGTGCCATCTACATTTAATTTAACACTGTCCTTTTCCCTCTTCAAACTGAAATTCATGGCATTAGTTTTCTTTATGTTCAGTGTCACTTTATTCCTTATTGACCAACCATAAACTTCCTTGAGAGCTTCGTTTGCTTTTTCTGCAAGGAGTTCTCTTGTTTTCTCAGTGACTATAATATTGCTGTCATCAGCGAAGAGAATTTTTTCACCACGAGTAACACTACTGGGAAAGTCGTTGATGTATATCAGGAATAGTATTGGTCCTAATGTGCTACCTTGCAGAGCCCCTATATTAATGTATTTTGGTTCTGGTAAATGTTTTACTAAATGTTTAGACCTATTTGAAGTATGTGTTATCTCTACTCTTTGTACCCTATCTGCTAGGTATGATCGAAATCAGTGATTAGCTACCCCTCCTATTCCTAATGCTTCTAATTTATTTAATAGAATATTGTGGTAAACTGTATCAAAAGCATTAAAAAGATCCAAAAATATGCCTGTGACACACACAAGAGCATCATGTACAACCTTTGTGAATTCTACTATTGCTGACTCTGTATTTTTTGCCACTTTTGAAACCACACTGTGATCCACTTAAAAGATTGTATTTGTTAAGGTAACTCATTAATCTGACTTTCATAATTGCTTCTATTATTTTTGAGAATGGTGACAGCAGGAAAATGGGCTGGCAATTTTCTTTGTCTTCTGCATTATCTTTCTTAAGCAAAGGTACAACTGTTGCCTGTTTTAACTGCTCTGGAAGTACTCATTTATTATATTTGTTAAGAGGCCTTGTATAATCTCTATGCATTGTTTCAGTAAACACATTGGTACTTCATCTAAGCCTACTGACTATTTACTTTTTAGTTTTTGAACAGTTTTCTTGACTTCATTCACTGTGATTGGAAGTAACATCATCGTATTTAGTGCAACATTATTTACAGGTGTTATATTTGTTTGGGGGAAGTTTTGCTGTAACTTCTCTGCAATACTTGAAAAATGTTCGTTTACATAGTTTGCTAAGTGTTGTGGATCATTTATTTCCTTATTACCCTCCCTTAGCAGTATGTTATTTTGTGTTTTTTGCCTCTCCTCGTTTCCTTTTTTATAACATCCCAGACTGCTTTGCTTTTATTCTCTGCATTATATATTATTTTGTCATTAAATAACTTTTTTGCAGCAATCAGCACCTTCCTATAGACCTTTTTGTATCTATGATAGAAATTTAAGAATTCTGGATCATTGTCACTCTTTTTCATGGAACTGAGGTATTTAAGTGTTTAGGAGGTCTTCTTAATATCTGCTGTTATCCATCTGTTTTTGTGAGATGTTGGTACAGACAGGTACACTTTTGGAAATGCCTTTTCAAAGTTCAGTTTAAATAATGTGGAGAATTTAGAGAATTTCATATTCACAGTGATTTCCTTATACACTTCATCCCAGCTTTGTTTTGCTAGTTCCTTTGAAAAATCTTTTATTTTGATTTCTGATAGATGTCGTTTGTAGGCTTGTAGTTTAGATAATGATTTGATGCCTGATTTTACTGTTATTTGACAGAGATGGTCTGATAGTCCGAAATCTTTTACAGCTACATTACATTTTTCCCTGTCCAAATTTGTGGCCACATGGTCAATTACTGATGCAGTCATTATATGAACCCTTGTTGCACTATTGACCAATGGGGACATGCCAAAACTTTGAAGGATATTTATGAGGGTGCTGCTGGATTCATTTATTATATTGGTGTTGATGTTAATGTCCCCACACAGAATTATATTGACCTTTGTACTCGAGACTTTATCTAGAACTTATGTTAATTTAAGTGTCCACACTACTACTGGGAGACCTATACATACATTAAATGATTAATTTCTTGGCGATATCAAGCCCTGTTGATTCAATAGCTGATATTCCAAAGTGTTTGTCTTCACTTGCTGTACTGATGTCGTGTCTTGATTTGAACTGTGTTCCTTTTCTGATATAAATGCATGATCCTCCACCCCTTGAAGCAGTTCTGCAGTAGGGATTTGCCCTTTCATACGATGATAACACTACATGTTGGATTTCTGTCTCTCTACACCAGTGCTCAGTAACACAAACTACTGTACAGTTCAAATATTGGAGCTCAACTTTTAATAGTTGTATTTTTTTTTCTTATTGATTGCATGTTTTGATGGAGGATTTTTTTGTGACATATGGTATGTGTGATATTCAGAGTGAGTTTTTCAGTATTTTTTTAAAGTGCTGGAAATATTCTTCAGGCAGGGGAACCTGTTGTTTGGATTTATCCTGAAAAAGACATACTTTTGAATTAGCTGTACCAATCTTCCCTTCCCAGTCCTGTAAATGTAAATTGTCTGATGGAAAACTTTTGGTTAGAATGTCTGACCACTCAGTACCCTTATTTGAATAAAGATTGTTATGAATGCAGTTTTCCTGAACTACTGAAATTTTTTTATCTAAAAAAATTTTCATTAGTCAGCATATTGTTTCCAACACTTAAAATTTTTTGATCTAAAATACTGAAGCTCCATTTCATTTTTTCCTCTACAGCCTGCAGTAGAAATCTGATGTCATTGACATTGTTCTCCTGTTGAGAAGATTTTGTAACTAAACCATTTTCCAAAGCAATAAATTTATTTTCTAGTACATTGAGTTTTTCATTCATACTTTTCAATCCATCTGATAACCCATTTTTAGCTCCAAAACCTGATTACTTATTTGGTATTGTACCCTGTCCATGTTACCATTGTTTTCCATTTGTATTTCCATAAACTGATGATTGATGGTGGCTAGTGTTGATATGCATAGTGTTCATGCGAAAAAAAGTGAAAATTACACCGATAAAAACAGCGTGTGCATGAATTGTAGTGATTAAATCAGAAAGTTAAATGATCATGTACGTAGTCTGCAACTAACCATTAATACTCTGATGAGCGAACTAAAAAAACTTACATCCGGAAAGTGTGAACCTGCATCAAACTTGCCTCACAGTAACCACGAAATTCCAGGCAAAGTGAAAAACAAAGTGCCTCATTCTCAACGAAGCTTATTGTATGAGCCTAATATCGCATTTACAAGCAGGTTCAGTGTGCAATCAACTGTGCAAGATAAGAAACATTGTGCATGTGATAAAACTAACTTCTGAGCTGAATATGAAACTACAACTCAACTACTGTTATGGAGGGGAATGAAACTGAAAGACCTGAACACTTGCGTGTCCCAGATATCAAGTATTTGTCCAGCGCTGATAGTAAATTGTTTGGCCATAACAACGGTGGGCCTTCTAAACATGCAGAGAAACCTAAACGAAGAAAAGTAGTTTTGATGGCAGACAGTCATGGTCGTGGATTTGCTCGCCTTCTGAACGGTCAGTCCAGTTTACAAACAATCGCTTACATAAAGCCTGGTGCTTCTGTGTCAGAAGTTTGCAATCATGTACGATCCACAGACGTTGCTGGCTTATCCTCTGAAGACTTTGTTGTGCTAATTGGTGGGTCAAATGACGTTTACAAAAACGAAACCCAAAAAGCAAAACGAGAACTAAAAAGGTGCTTAGGACAGTTGACACACACAAATGTTTTAGTGCTGAACATCCCACATCGGCATGACTTACCGTCTTGGTCATGCGTAAATAAAGAAATAATCAATGCCAACCAACAAATTTCATTACTTTGCAAACATTTCGGAAATGTAGAACTCGTAAATGTTAACAATATTGGGCGCAGATTCCACACATTACATGGATTGCATGTTAACAACATGGGGAAAAAACTGCTCGTCAGAAAAATTGAAGAAATTATCATCAAGAGGCATCAAACACTCAAAAGCAAAATCATCCTGGATTGCCCCCCCAAATATTTGACGGAAACAACGCCAGCAAGACATCACTCACCAACATCAACAACAAAAGAAGGAACTAGGTGCCTCCAATATTGAGGCACAGCAAAAACAATGAACGCAGTAACAGCTCTACCAATTGCAGACCCAGCTCGAACACCAGCAGCAATATTATCAACAGTAGGAGCAGCAGCTGAACAACTACCAGGGGAGCCAGACACAGAAGAAAATTCTGCTGCAGATGATAATAGAAGAATAGGTGCAGTCGGGAAAAGAAAAGCAGTACTTCTAGCACACCTGAATGATTTTTTATTGACAAGGTAAAGGTAAGTGATCAATTAAATATGCCAAAGTCTAACAATATACCAAAGCCTAACAAATCCTTTAATTTCATGCTGATTCATCAGAATGTCCAATCATTGCTAAACAAATTAAGTGAAGTTGAAATTTTATGTACTGCTGAGCTAAAAAACGTTTCTGTAATGTGTATAACTGAACACTGGCTGCCTAAAGATGCATTGTCAGTCACAAAACTTGCAGACTTCAATCTTTCATCATCGTTTTCTAGAATTACATCCAGTCATGGAGGGTCATGTGTATTTGTTAAAAGTGGCATTGATTATTGTAACATAAAACCCATTGAACTGTTAGCTGAAGAGAAGGTTTTTGAAGTATCCGCAGTTGAACTCTCTGCATAAAAATTAATAATCATCTGTGTATATAGGAGCCCTGATGGGAACTTAAATGATTTCTGTCATCAACTAGAAGCAGCTTTAAATACTATAAAAAACTTCAACAAAACAGTGATCATATGTGGAGATTTTAATATTGATTTTCAGGAAATCTCAAAAGACCAGCAAAGCTTGATGACCCTACTGGAAACATATAACATAAAAGCCACCATAGACTCTCCTACAAGAGTTACACCAACAACTAGCTCAACAATTGATCAGATATTAATAAACACAAATGTAAATCACAATTTCTGTGCCGGAAATCTTAATACTGGCTTCAGTGATCACTATGCACAGTATATTGCTTTGCACACCCCAAGTGAAACAACTGATAAAGAGGAACTTGTAAAAGAAGCAAGGAAATTCACTAACAAACAAGTAAACCTTTTTGTACAGAGACTAAGTGAAGAAACTTGTTATGAAGTGTATACTTGTGAAAATACTAACAAAAAGTTTGAAAAATTCATGGAAATCTTCATGTCATACTTTGAAGCTGTATTTCCATTAAAAAAGCAAAAATGTCAACCTAACTTCAAAAAGAACAAATGGATTACAACATGTATTAGAATATCTTGTGCAGAGAAAAGATTACACGACATAGCAAAGACACAGAACATGCCTCATGAATTTCATTTGTACCTGAAGAATTGCAAGAGGATCCTCAAAAATGTTGTAAGGAAGGATAAAACAATGGTAAATGACAAATACATTGAAAATTCAAAAAACAAATCTAAAGCTATATGGGAAGTTATAAAAAATCAAACAACAAGTGAAACTAAACAATATAAAAATCTGAACTTATGTTATGAAGGACAAATTGCAGGGACCTTCAACAAATATTTTGCAAATGTAAGTGAACAGTTGGTGAGTGGACTGGAAGAACACAACAAAATATTACCTCCATCATGCAATAGTGTGAGAAATGTGTCTATAACTTTGTTCCTTTCACCCACGAATACTAAAGACATTTTATCAGTTATAAAAAACTTGAAAACAAGGTACTCATGTGGAATTGATGGAATACCAGATGCAATTATCAAAAACTGCTGTCTTGCCTTAGCTGAATCCTTGACACACTTGTGCAACAGCTCACTGGCATCAGGAACCTTCCCCTCATGCTTAAAAACAGCAAAACTGAAACCACTGTTCAAAAAAGGAAATCCAGAACGTGTTTCAAATTATAGACCAATAGCCCTACTGCCTGTATTTTCAAAAATTTTAGAAAAAGTTTTTTATAAGAGATTGTCTGATTTCCTAAATAAAAATAAAATTCTGTCTCCTTCACAGCATGGCTTCAGGAAAGGTTATTCAACTGAAAGTACAATATTTGAATTACTTAATGAAATCTATACTAATCTGGATGCAAGTGAGTTTGTAACAGGCATATGTCTTGATTTATCTAAAGCTTTTGACGTCATTGACCATAATGCCTTACTGCAGAAGCTTGACCAATTAGGAATTAGAGGTATATCCAATGAGTGGCTCAAGACATACCTATGTGGTCGCAAACAGGTGGTTGAAGTGCAATATACCGACCATAACAAAATCAGCTACTACTATTCAGGATATGAAAATGCGAAACATGGCGTCCCTCAAGGATCAGTATTAGGACCCATTCTGTTTCTCCTCTATGTCAATGATCTTCTGTATAACAAGTATTGCCAAACTACCCTCCAATTTGCAGATGATACAAGCTTCCTTATTAGTGGTAAAACAGAAGAAAAACTAAAAGACTCCGCTATCCAAACAATGAACAGTGTAGAACAGTGGTTCAGCTACAACAAGTTAACTATAAACAAAGAAAAGACAGTAGCACTGAACTTCTATAATGTAAAAGGAAGACACCACCCAAACATAGAAATAGAACTTAGGGACAGAGTTCTTGAAAGTGTTGACAGCACTAAATTTCTGGGACTCTGGCTCGAGAACAACACAAAATGGGAGGTATACATTGAATATTTGCAAAGAAAACTAAGCAAAACCTGTTACATGATACGGATCTTAAAAACTTGTTGCAGCAAAGCCAGCCTGTTAAATGTATACTGCTCCTATGTGCATTCTGTAATTAATAAATATGGCATAATCTTCTGGGGCAATACAACAACAAATATTAAACTTTTCAGGATGCAAAAGAGAATACTAAGAATTATTGAAGGGGTAAACAATATGAAATCATGCAGACCCATATTCAAAAAACTGTCAGTTCTTCCTCTTCCTTGCATTTTTATCTATGGAACATCAGTTTTCATCAAACAATATATCGATAGACATCCAGATATCTTATTAAAAAAATGAAGATATACATGCACACAATACAAGGCAAAAATCTGACCTTCATATGAAACAGGTGAGAACATCATTGTGCCAAAAAGGCATCCTACATACTGGGATAAAGATTTTCAATAATCTACCTAAACATATTAAATCAATAGGTAAACTCTATAGTTTTGAGGCTGAAGTAAAGGCATATTTAATTGATCATTGCTTTTACAGTCTGACAGAATATATAAAAGCCAAACAACAAAAATAAAGATGCATTATTAATATTCTACTTTGTATGTTACCTGTAATGTTTGTTGTATTTATGAATCTTTGCTAAATTACTTCAATATCTAGTCCATAGGATTGCAATACAAACTATATTTTATCTTGTAAATACCTAACCATGTCCAATATCCTTATATATATTCTATACATATAGGATTTGAAAGACTAAATAAATAAATAAATAAATAAACTTGCTATTGTTATCTATTTTTATTTCTGTTAAGTGATCATTAACTATACTAAATTTGCTATTGTTGTCCATCTTCATTTCCTTTAATTTTAATAAAATCAACTGCAAAATATCGGTTTTCACTATTTCTTTGCTTGACTACACTTTCACTTGGTTCAAAGATGTCTAGGCTACTTCCTACAGCTTTTACTTCATCACTACTACCCTCCTTTTCCTAGAAATCACATGAGTCCACTAAAAAAGATTAATTTCACAAATAATTTGTTCTTATCTTTTTTCTTATTTATGTCCCTCATCATTGTAAAGTCATCTTTCAATTCATCCGGCCCGTCATTGTTCATATTATCTCATCACTGTTGATACAACTTTGTTGGGCAGCTCTCAGGTCTTCTTTTGTCGAGTGACTGAAGTTCATTAATGTATCAAAACTGCAAATATAGAAAGAATTGTACTTTCTTCTTCTGCAACAGAAAAACTTCGTTATCAGTCAACAGATCACAGCTGATGCCCACACTTGTAATCTTACCCTCCCACACATATCACTATTAAAATTATCTGTCCATAAAAGTTTTGAAAGCTTCAAGATGCATAAGATATACAAAAGGAGAACTTTTTACTTATCTTCATTTTCTCTTCTTGTTATTGGCTCTGTGGCGTCAATGAAATCGACAGCAACATCGATATGCATTCATCTTTGGACTCTAAGCATTATCTTTGGCTGTTCCGCCATGTTAAGTTCAGTTCTTTGTGATCCTTGTATATGTTAAAGTTAATAAATGAACTATTGCTAAATGGGGTGTGATTATTGGTGCAACCAACCCGGTAATCCTACTCACTGGTGACCCTGAGCTGTAATGTCTTCCGTTTTCACCATTTTACTGTGTCCGCGACCTCCATGTCGGTTATTTTTGCGTGTATTACATCGACACAGCATTTGCACAATGACTTCAGCCCAGCGCCAAAGCCGGATTTTGTGATCGACGTGCATCATGTTGCGGATGATATACTTCCGCCAGGACTGCAACACGATGCCTCTCACTCGATAATTCCGCCCATTTCGCAGGACGTTTTCGAGCCTGCAACAATAAGTGAGGTTAGGAGTGCACATGACTCCGGCTATCAAACGCCTTTGTTCCCGCCACATGTGCCCTCCCTCATCGACTGTGCAGTTACCTCTCATGGATATCCGTGCAGTGCGGGACCAATGCCGATTTCTGCAAATGCTTCGTTGGACAACCTACTACCGCCAGGACAACAATTCGCGATGCCGCAATCCATGCGGTACCATGCGGATACCTGCCATGTAGCCGGAACTGCTTCAATGGCCGGAACTGCTTCATTTACAGGTCTACCTCCTCAGCTTCCGACTACACCTGTGCCTGCCTCGGTTCAGCATCAGCACATGCCTTCCTACTTCGATACCTCAGCCTGCAACAGAAACAATAACTTGTTATCTGTTCCTGACCTCCACCTCCGTCCCACTGCTATGCCTCAGTGTTTTGTGCCATGACATTCACCTTATCCGCACACCGTTTTGAGTGGAGTGACTATGAACAGTCAACATTCACACATTCCGTCCCACGTTCAACATCATTTCCCACACTGTGCTTCTGGACAGCCCGCACCTCTGCAGCCTCCCTGCAGCACAGGTGGCCCTGGCTCTGATCATACGTTGAGCTGTCCAAGGACTATCACGTATTCTCAAACTTTGAACTTTTTCTCACCTGTCGCCCCCACGCCGGCTCCAGTCGAGCTTCCGCTACCGTTCTCGGCACATCTCAGTGCCTCATCCACGTTGGTCTTCTGCAACGTTTCAGTCCGAACACACCTGCAACATGTTGAGCTTCCACAACCGCAATCGACACTTTATGGTGTCTCACCCACGTCGGCCTTCCACGTCGTGACGGGTCGCGCTCAACCAAAACGTGTCACCTTCACGCTGCCACCCAAACAACCATCATTGCCACATCCCCTGGAGGCACACTCTCCTGGAATACTACAGCAACAACAGCTCAATTCAGGCAGTGCCCTGACGAACTCAACTAAACCTGTTCTTCCGAACGTTCTACAACGCTTACTGACGCTGCCACCGTTTAATCCCAACAGAGCAACAACCTGGTTCAAAACTGTGGATGAAGTGTTCGACAATTACAAACTCGATGAGTCAACCAGGTTTCTGTGCCTCATCACCCACCTGCATGACCAGGAAGACTTGATTGCTGACCTGGTCGACACCCCGGACTCATCTACCCGGTACACTCTAGCCAAAAAGACAGTTCTACGTCAGCTAGCACGCTCAACTGAGGCAGCAATATGGCAAGTGCTCCACATCGAGCAACTAGGCAACAACAAACCTTGCCCTGGTCAGCGCCGATCTATTCTCTGACACAGCTCTCCTCGCCATCTGGTCAGATAAGCTATCTTCTCACATCCGCTTTGCTCTAACTCAAAGGTCTCCTGAACCTGTCTAGCAAAGAATGACAATTGCTGACAAGCTACACAATGCATCACTGCTCTATTTCGCCAGCCACTGCCTACCTGACAAGTCTCAGGTTCAGGCTCATTGCCCTGCAGCCGGACGCGACCGGGGCCGTACTGTGCCAACCGTTACGCTCGTTTCAGGAAGCAGTAAACAGGCAACTGGGATGTCACCAGCTCTGCCCACGGTCAAGCCCCCTCCTGCAACCGAACCTGCTGCGGCCACCGAACCTCAGCCACCACCACTGGCAATGACCTTTCCGCAGGAAATGCAACCGCACTACCCGTACTGTTACTTCCACACACAGTTTGGTGAGGCGGCACGGAACTGCAGACCACCCTGCTACTTCCCAAACACCAATCGCAGGTAGGTCCAGGTGCCGCCTCTTGTGCACAACATGACAGGCACCCCCCAGTGCTCCATTCTGTTCGGGAACGACTGGATAATTGCGGACGACTTTACATTAAAGACATTTCGTCGGGATACCTTTTCCTAGTGGACACAGGCGCCGAAGTTTCGCTGCTGCCTACGTCCTTAGCGTCGTTGAACATCCGCTCTCATCATACTTCACTGCAAGCCATGAATTCAACTAAACTACAATGCTTGGGTTCAATTTCCCACGTCGTCTCACTCTCTGCAAACTGCAAACTTGAGTGGACTTTTTTAGTGTGCGAAATTGACGAACCTATACTAGGCACTGACTTCTTGCAACACCACAAACTTTCACCGGACCTAGTGCAAAACACCGTGTTTCATCATCCATCCAAGACTCATGTCCTCTGTGCTCCATTGAGCAAACCGCCCCGTGACACATCGGTCCGGGCTCATCTCATCCGTACATGCTCGTCTCTGTTGACAACGTTACAAGAAACCACGCACAAGTGCCTTGTCAAGCTTGAACACGTCGCTCGCCTACGCAAGGAAAACTTCGAGCTCTCCATTTGGCTCCACAAAACACAGCTCCAGCTCTCCGATGCAGCAAAGGAATTACAGACACTACAGCAAGGACAAAGTAAGGTCAGTAAGTGCGCCGAATCTGCTTGCAATCGAGCCTCCGTGTGTTTTCCTCCCACTGCCCCTTGCAACTGTGCTACCAAGACTGCCCTAAGAATGTACTGACAGTTCAGTAGGGCCACACCCTCCTAACACGGTGGCATTTGACACTCAGCCAGACACAAGTGCACATGTGCGACGAGAGTCACGTGTTCCCGAACTGACGGCTCCTACTCCGCTCCTCGCGGACAGCACCTCAAACTATGCAGATTCGGCTCCTGCATGCCGCTGTATGACCACCACTGACAACACAGTGTTCTCGCGCCAAGCATTTTTCCCGCGACAGTGCTGCCACAGGCCGCGCCCTTGGACAATGGACTCACTAATGGCTCACGAGCTCTACCGAGCTCACCCGACCACAGTGCATGATAGAAATCACTATAGACGACCACATTTTCAGGGCCTTAGCCCCATCATTAGATGTATCTGAAATCTAGCAATAGTAGGATGTCATGTCCATGCCCTAACAGCTAATAGGCAAATACCTACCATAGGTTGACCATCAAACAATATCCCACACTGTGGCTACACGGAATTCCAACTTTCAATCATGACCTGGGAAAATTCCCCTTGTCCCAAAATTGACACCAGAAGCGCATACAGATAAACGCTGATACAGTGCACCTGTGTGACCCATGTGTGAGTCTAACCTTGGCAGCCAGAGACAGTGGTCATGTGTTGTTGAGTAGCAATCCATCCTTTTTATGATACTGTCAAAAACTGAATGAAGATTTTTACCACTTTAAGCATCTCACCATAAATGGGGTTGGCTACAAATGGCAGATGAATTTCAATAAAGCAGCTATGTTTTGAGGTGCACATTATACTACCCATATTGTTCAATAACTACAAAAGTTCAGCAGTCAACAGTTGTGGCATTGTTGGTTATGTAACCCCATCAACCACATGGGAAGGGAAAAATTGGTTTTTAACTTTCCTGAGGCCAAAAGCCCACATAAAAGGCAAAATGACATCAGCTTTTAATTTTCCTTTAGTCAAAAACTGTGGTGTCACCGCCAGACACCACATTTGCTAGGTGGTAGCCTTTAAATCGGCCGCGGTCCGGTAGTATACGTCGGACCCGCGTGTTGCCACTGTCAGTGATTGCAGACCGAGCGCCGCCACACGGCAGGTCCAGAGAGACGTCCTAGCACTCGCCCCAGTTGTACAGCCGACTTTGCTAGCGATGCTACACTGACAAACTACGCTCTCATTTGCCGAGACGATAGTTAACATAGCCTTCAACTACGTCATTTGCTACGACCTAGCAAGGCGCCATTACCAGTTTATATTGAGATTGTAATTCATGTATCAACAAGAGCGATGTTCTCCAATTATGGATTAAAGTTAAGTATTCCAAGAACTATGTTCTTTTCTTATTAGACTCAACTCCTTTAATTGTTCCAGACCTCACGCCAGTCTGCGTGAGCTTAAACGCGTGCATTTCAGCCTCCTCTAGCAACACGGTGTTGGCTCTTCTGCCAACACTACAAAAACCACATAAAAATCAAAAATTGCATGGATTTCTAAGTGTTGTGAGACTGACAGGAGGCACATTCAATATGCTGTTCACTGTTTCCTGACACAAGTTGAAATTAAGAAACAGTTCATTCCACACAACACATCATAGTATATCAGGCTTCATGTTCAGAATATGTTGCACAATGTGTGCCTTCAATTCAGCTACATCCACAATTGGAGCACAGAATCCATTATGTCCTAAATAACCTCACAGCCAGAAGTCACACAGATTAATATCAGATGATCTGGATGGCCAGGCTGTAAGTAAATGATGACTGATAATCCTAGCACTTCTGAAATGCCTCTGCAGTAGTTGCTTCACTGGCTGTGCCATGTGTGAAGGAATGCCATGTTGCATAAAAATGATCCTAACCATGCATGCATGCTGCCGAAGGGTCGCAAGGATGTTGGCGTGCAAAAGGCTACCATAGCTTCTACCAGTGACAGTACAGTTAACAGGAACCACAAGATCCATCTCCTCAAAAAAATATGGCCTTATGGTAAACAATGCTACCAGCCTGCACAACATAGTCACCTTTGCAGAATGAAGTGGTACCGGCTGACGTGTTTGTGGATTTCCCATTGCATGTATTGTGCAGTCTGCATATTGACACGTCCTTGGAGATAAAAATGGGCTTCATCTGTCCACAGAATGTTCCACAGACATTCATTATCCCCTTCCATGTGAGCAAGAAATTCCAAAGTGAGCATTTGTCTTGCTGATAGGTCAGCAGGAAACAACTTGTGAACATGGGTGATTTTCTATGGACAACAACACAGGATGTTTCATAGGATTTTATGCCCTATGCTCACAAGCACTGGCAAAGTTTGGGTAATTTCCCATGTACTGCATGTTTGCACACCACCATTCTACCTCTCCAGCAGTCCTGTGGCCACATCTTCGATGGATGTCAGATCAGCTGCTTTCCCTCTGCCACAATGCATATCAAAAGAACCCGTCTTTTTGAATTTTGTAATCATTTTTTCCAGACCAGGGAGTGTCCAGAACCTGTGTAGGGTTACTGGAACAGTCACCATTCTTGTAAAAGAGCTTTACAGCAGGAATGATCCTTCAGGGGGACGGTCATGTTGGAAATATCAGACACAAACTGAGGAATAGCCACGTACTGTGCATCTGTTTGTGTGAATATTCTAATGCTTATAGTGTCATCTATTGGTCAATCTGTTCTCCTCCCCCCCCCCCCCCCCCTTGCATGCCATTACCCCCTGTGTCAATAACATGTTGTTCAGATTAAACATCATTCTGAGCAGTTGTTCTCTTTCTACAGCATTTTGAAACTGGAATTTTAATTATTGACACCCTGTATAAGAGGTATAAGAGATAAAGTTAGTGAACTGTTTGTTGATGTTGACTCTGACATTACTGATATGCCAGAGCACCACTTAAACAATGTGTCAATTCAGAGGGTTCCTATACTGGGATATAGATTAGCTCGCTATTTTTCAAGGAGCTCTTTGTGGAGTGGGGGAGTGGCCGTATACACGAAAAATGGTATTCCATTTGAATAAGTTGATGTATCAAAGCACTGCACTGAACAGGTCAATAGATATTGGGCATGGCCAATTCAGTTTAGTGAAAGAACGCTTTTAATTATAGTTGATCTAAAGGTCCCCTAACTCTGATTTCAGGCATTCTTGGTTCACTTTGTAGAAAGTACTAAAAATTAGCTGTTTATGGTGATTTAACATTAATTTTAAAAGTGATTGTGCAAGGAAATAATGCAGGAAGATCTGCTAAATTCATATAATTTGATGCAGACTGTTCTTTCCAACCAGAGTGCAGGGGAGCAGTGACACAGTTACAGACAACATTATTGTTTGCTCTTCATTACTAGAGTGATACTCTGTTAGTCGACAGATACATTGTCTTTCATATGATAATAAACAAATTTTAACACTATAAGGAATTTGCACACACGCAAATGTTAAATAAAATTATAAACTATTTAGAAATGATAATTCAGTGGCAAGAGAGACTTTTTTAAATTCCATTAAAGAGCAAGAGTGGCAAGAAATTTATAGTGCAGGTAACATAGATGATAAAAATAATTGTTTTTTCAACATATTTCCCACACTCTTTGAAAGTTGCTTTCCATTAGATGGATGGATGACTGATGGAGTAAGGGCATTATGTAGAAAAAAAAGTGGGAACTACATCAAAATGTCAGAGATAAAAACAATCAAGCTGTAATAGCTCATTTCAAACAGTATTGAAAGGTGCTTAAAAATGTCATTAGGGAGGCAAAAAGCATGTGGTATGCAAATAAAATAGCTGATTCTCATGATAAAGTTAAAACCACTGGTCAGTTATGAAGGAAGTCTCCAGCCAACAGCTCAGGGGTGAGGATATAGAGTAAATATGTAGTAAAGATTTTTTTTTGTTACTATTAAGTCAGATACATGTACAATATTTAACAATTATTTTCTCAATATAGCAGATGTACAAAAAACTTTGTGTGGACAGGGAATTATACAACTCTCTTAGAGAATGATTTTCTAAGACATCTATCTGAAATACATCTCAGTGATACAGACAAGGTAGAGGCTGAGTCAATAATTAAATCACTGATGATTAAGGACTCTCACGGATATTATGGGGTGTCGTGCAGGATACTAAAGCATTGTACTACATATGAAACTTCCTGGCAGATTAAAACTGTGTGTGAGACCAAGAGTCTAACTCAGGCCCTTGCCTTTGGCGTGCAAGTGCTCTACCAACCAAGCTACTCAATCATGGCCCATGGCACATCATCACAGCTTTACTCGTCCGCAGCTCGTGGTCTTGCAGTAGCGTTCTCACTTCCTGCGCACGGGATCCCGGGTTCGATTCCCGGCAGGGTCAGGGATTTTCTCTGCCTCGTGATGACTGGGTGTTGTGTGTCCTTCATCATCATTTCATCATCATAGGCCCTGGCCAACAATGCCATACGATCATTTCATTTATTTCACAGCTTTACTCCTGCCAATACCTTCCTTGGTTAGAGCACTTACCTTCAAAAGGCAAAAGTCTCAAATTTGAGCCTTGGTCTGGCACATAGTCTTAATCTGTCAGGGAGTTTCATATCAGTGCACACTCTGCTGCTCAGTGAAAGTTTCATTGTGGAAACATCCCCAGGTTGTGGTTAAGCTATGTCACCACAATATCGTTTCTTCCAGGAGTGCTAGTCTTGCAAGTTTCATGGGAGAGCTGTTAAAGTATGTCATTAATTTTATAACAACAGTTTTCACTGTAATTTTATTAAAAACCCTTTATAACAATACCAATGATTGTTTGGATTCATATATAAAGGGGCAGCCATGTTGGCATTGGAGAGCTGTATTTTATTAGGCTCCATGCAAGAAACATGTAATGACTTGTGAAGTCTGGAAGGTAGAAGACAAGGTACTGGTGGAAGTAAGGTTGTGATGGCAGTTTGTGAGCTGAGCTTGGGTAGCTCAGTTGGTACAGAACTTGCCCACAAAAGGCAAAGGTCCTGAGTTGGTGTCTACGTCTGGCACACAGTTTTAATCTGCCAGGAAGTTTCATATCAGTGCACACTCTACTGCAAAGTGAAAATTTCAGCCTGCAAACAACACCCAGGTTGCGGCTAAGATATGTCTTTACAATATCATTTCTTCAAGGAGTGCCAGTCTTGCAAATTCTGCACCAGTGCTTCTGCAAAGTTTGGAAGGTAGGAAATGAGGTATTGGCAGAAGTAAAGCTGTGATGACAGATCATGAGTCATGCTTGGGTAGCTCAGTTGGTACAGTAATTTCCCATGAAAACAAAGGTCCTGAGTTCAAATCTCAGTTCAGGACACAGTTTTAATCTGCCAGGAAATTTCGTATCAGCACACATTCTGCTGCAGAGTGATAATTCCATTCTGGATACTGTGCCACATATGTTGGCCCAGTACTTTGCCACATTTGTAATGCTTATTTTAGGAATTCTCAGTTTCCTGAACAATTAAAGTACTCAATGTAAAACCACTTTATAAAATAGGAGAAAGGGGCAATATATACTATTTTAGACCTATTTCTATACCATCAGTGTTTGCAAAAGTTATTGAAAAGGCCATTTATATAAGAGTAGCTGATCATTTCAGTTCATGTAATTTGCTGTCAAATGTACAGTTTGGTTTCAGAAGAGGCGTAACAACTTTAAACATTATATCCTACCAACCAGCTGTCCACCAGGACAAATGGCCGCTGCTAAACTGTTGCCAAGAGCAAAATGGACCACCCTGTGGCACAACATGCAGCTGAACATAACACATGTGATTTCAATGGCTGCTTTACAACTCGAGCCATCTGGATCCTCCCCTCCACCACCAGCTTTTCTGAATTGCTGAGATGGAAGCTATCCTTACAATACAATCTCCACTTCCAGAATGATCCCAGCCTCAACCTATGGTAACCTACTGTCCCTCCACCTGTCAGTTTCAGCCCCCTCTATCTTATCACCTCCTCCCAATTCATATCCCCTCACCCTCATAGTACACCTCTTTTTTTCCCACCCACAGGTCTTTTACCCTCTCTGCACTCCCTCACAGCCTCCCACATTATGCCTGGCAGCTTCGTCCTGCCATCTTCTGGTCCCTGCATGTTCTGCCAGACAGTGGTCTCCCCCCCACCCCCCACCCCCACCCCCACCCCACTCCCCACCCCCTCCTACCTCTCCATCTTCCCTACCCCACTCTGGATTGCTGCTTTCATGCAGTGCAAAAGTTGCAGTCTGGTCAGAGCAGCCAGAAATAGCAGTCATATGTGCATGAAACATGCCTGCTTGTGTGAATGTGTGTGTGTTTTCCTTTCTTTTCTGAAGAAGGCTTTGACTAAAAGCTCATTGTGGAACAGTCTTTTTATTGTGCCTCTCTGTAACTCAACATCTCAAGGTGAGCTGCAATCTATCCATTTCATAATTGTTGATATCCCAACCTGGACTTTCCAATGTTTGACTTTGCCTAATGGCTTTTCTTCCAGTCCACAGTGATGTTTTCCTTTATTACCATTCTCTAAAGCATTACTCTACTCATTGTCCATTCCTTCTCTCCTTTCCTGTGTTTTTTCATCATCTTCCAAACCACACATGCTTGCAACTCAATGTGTCATTCTTACAGTGAGTAGCAATCTATCCTTTTCATAATTGTTGATATTCCAACCTGGACTTTCCAATGCTTGATTTTGCCAAATGGCCTTTTTTTCATCACACAGCCCTGTGATGTTTTCCTTTGTTACTATGTTCTAATGCATTACTCTATTCATTGTCCAATCTTTCCCTCCTTTCCTGTGTTTCTTTATCGCCTTCCTAACTGCACATGCTCTGACATCCAAAGGCAAACTGTATCAGTAGTCTCAACCACACAGAACTCACAGCTAAGTGACCACATGGATTGTTCATGCAGCTTCTCATGCCCCAAATTCTCCCTGCTGATAATTATAATTATTCCTATTGATCCCATTTCCTTCCTAGGTTTCATGTACTTTCACATGTTATTTTCCGTACCAACCTGTGCCAACTGAACTTGTCAACCTCGACCTAAACAATAGCCCTCCATCTCTCTCTTTTCACCTGTCCCAACAAGTGCGTATTCTCATATCTCATACATTCCATCATTTTTCCCCATATTTTTTACTTATTTGTTAGCATGTATTTTTATGTATTTTCAAGGCTTTGTGAGTATTTTTATGTGTTGGTGCATATTTTTTACATATTTGGGTGTGCCTGTATGTATTTTTATGCGTCTTTTCTGTTATCCAGTCCCCTCACAACCACCTAATGCCTTCATTTGCCTATTTCCTACACCAGTTCCCATTTCCCCAATGTCATCCTTGCCACAATGCATCCCTGCTTTGTCTTTCTGCACCAGTCCAGGAAAGTATCCCTTTCACTAGCTAAAACCCAATCCCACATCTAGTTCCTGCTGCCTGAACCATGGAATTGCCCCCTCCCCCCCCCCCCCTTCCTCCAATAGCATAACCATAAAATTTCCATTCTCTGGATCCCATCCCTCCTTCCAAAATGACCATCACCTTTTCAGATTCTGCCAGTCCCTGTCCCTCACAAACCTGGTATTGCAAAAACACATCTCCATAGTGCAGGCTTCCCAGAACCATCTCTGCACCCTGCACAAGATACTGCTACTGTGCAATGCCTGCTACATGCATCACATTTCTGAAATTATATCACTTTCTCTGCAGCACCTGCAAGAGCATTCCATCCAGGTTATCCAACCTGCTTACAAATTACTGCCACCTTGTGAGACGTAACAATCCATTGAAACCCATTTAAAGTATACAAGTCCTGTAACTGGTAAGAACATTTAGGATTAACATAATTATGTGAAATCTGGAAAAAAATGTTCGAGTACATTGATCAAAGTCATTTCTTTGAAACTGAGATGGATTTGTGTTAAAACAATAACCAAATTAAAGTCTGTTGTATTTAAACAAAAAACCAACTGAGAGAATCAGAATTGATTAGAAAATAAAAACATAATTAGCGAAAATGTTATAAGTGGCATGTAAACATAGGTAGTTCTTTAGGTATTTTGTCAATAATAAATAAAAGACCTATATTACCACACTCAGTAGGTGACTTTGAAACATATATATTGGTAGGAACATTTTCCGATCCATGTATCTTTTGCATTTTATAAAAATAGTAAAAGTATTGTTAGTATTTCATATTTTCACATTTATAAAATATTAAATGGTTAAAGTTTGATAAATGCATTCCTTGTATAAGTGCCAGTGCAACTGTTGAAGTATGTCATTAATTTTATAACAACAGTTTTCATTGTAATTTTATTAAAAAAACCTTTATAATAATACCGAGGATTGTTCGGATTCATATATGAAGGGGCAGCCATGTTGGCATTGGAGAGCAGTATTTTATTAGATTCCATGCAAGAAGCTTGTAATGACTTAAGGAAAATGCAAGTCAGTGTTGTAAGCATGTCAGCACAATTATGAAATATCTTAGAATAAAAGTTCTGAAACTTAATGTTTGTGTTTATTAATCATGGCTTAAAACCCATGCTGCAGTAGACAACATGAGCCTGAGGCAGCAGCAGATATATGGATGAGTACACCCTACAAAATTATAAGCTTTGTTAAATAATAAATTTCACACTTGCTGCAACACTATCCAATCCCTATACTGCCCACAAAACGTTCCTCCTAGTCAACCCAGACCCTGCATAGCTGACCTCTTCAAATTGCCACATCCCCCTAAACTCCCTAGCATCACTCCACTAATTCCAGAGCTGAAACAGTCCTGGAATACTATTGTTAACCTTGCCATCAAAATCCTCAGCCCCACAGAAGTTTCAGTGGACCACCCAGTGGCATAACTTGTTACTGAACATAATATGCTTGATTTCAATGGCTGTTTTTCAACCCAGGCCATCTGGGTCCTCCTTTCCACCACCAGCTCTTCTGAACTGCACAGATGGGAGTTATCCTTACAACCCATTCTTCACTCCTGAAATTACACCCACCCTCAACCTACAATAATCTACTCTCTCTCTCCTCCCAGCAGTTGCCGTCGCCTCTGTTCTATCGCCTTCTCCCAATTCAATTCACATCCTCTCACCCTCATCATGCGCTGCTTCCTGAGTTGCAGTCACTGGTCTTTGTTCCAAAAATGAACAGCATAGAGACAGAAGTGATGACACTTTCATTCATTTTTGGAACACAACTTACAACCAGCTTAGAGACAGAAGTGACGACACTTTCTGCAGGACCTGGCCATTATTTTGTAGGAAAATGCTCAAGCACGTACAGTGCAAGCTGTTACTGATTTGTTTGACTGATGGGGCTTCTAAGTGCTATACCACCTACAGCACTCCCCTGACTTAAGCCCCAGTGAGTTCAACTCAATTTCTAAACTGAAGGGAACACTTCACGGCATTCACTTCACAACTGCTACAAATTCATTGGGCAATAGACCGCGCCGCTCGAACTGTCAACACAACTGGCACTGCTACGAGTATCCTACGACTTCCACATCACTGGCAACGGTTTATACACACTGCTGGTGACTACTTTGAAGATCAGTAAAACTTTGAAACACGTATCTATTTTGTACAAGCTGTAAATCTGTAAATATATAGTTGTCACTACTAAAGTCCCAACCCTCGTATTTATCATTTATTGGAAAAAATCCAGGATGGAACATACCAATATTATGAAATGGACAGTTGCTACTCACCATTATAGTGGAGATGCTGAGTCGCAGATAGGCACAACAAAAAGACTGTCAGAAAATAAACTTTCAGCCAACATGGCCTTTGTCAAAAATAGACACCACTCTCTCTCTCTCCCTCTCTCTCTCTCTCTCTCTCTTGCTCTCCCAGTGCAACTCACGCACACAGACCATAATTACCCTTCCAACCTTGTACAGTAACAGATGTGCCATGCTTATCTTTCCAGTCACCCTTCCACCTCCCAAAGTCCCACCTTCGGGCCACAAAGGAGCGTTCCTCTCGTGACTCAGTACCACTCAAGACTGGAACAACTGAATTCATTCACTGCCGAGGTTTTGACTACCCCTCGTTGTGCCCTAAAATGAGAAATAACCTACCCTCTATACTTCTCACCCCTCCTACAGTGGTATTCCACCACCCACTGAACCTACACAATATCGTCCATCCCTACACAACCCCTGCTCCCAGCCCCTTGCCTCATGTCTCATGTCCCTGTAATCAACCTAGATGCAAGACTTGTCCCATACATCCTCCATCAACCACCTACTCAAGACTGGTCACAAACATCACTTATTCCATCAAAGGCAGGACTCCCTGTGAAACCAGTCATGTGATCTACTAGCTGAGCTGCAACCATTGTGCTGCATTCTACATTGGCATGACAACCAACAAGCTGTCTATCCGCATGAATGGCCACAGACAAGAGACAACTGGACCACCCTGTTGCTGGGCACACCACCCAACACAACGTCCTTCATTTCAATGACTGCTTCACAGCCTGTGCCATCTGGACTCTTCCCACCAACACCAGCTTTACTGAATTTCACAGATTGGAACTCTCCCTGCAACACATCCTACATTCCTGTAACCCTCCTGACCTCAACCTTCGTTAGTCATTGTCCTTACCCATATAGGGCCTTCCCTGTTCCCATTCCAGCACTACACAGCCCTCTATTTCATGAACACACCCAGTCTTTCTACTTCTCTCCTTTTCCGCTATCCCCCGGTCTCTGTCTAACCTCTTGACTGCACCTAGGTGCCCTACCCTCTCTCCATCTTATCCCTTCATGCTCCAATTAACAGCAAATTTACTGTCCCCCACACCTACCCTGCTATCCCAACACCTCCCTGCCCCAGCCTCTCTTTACCCCACCCAGTTAGCCATCCCATCATGCACTGCTGCTTGCAGTCCGGCTTCAGCTGCCAGAGACTTTGGTCATGTGTATGTGAGTTGCGTTTGTTTAAGTGTGTGTGGGTATATGTTGTCTATTTTTGACAAAGGCCTTGTTGGCCTAAGGCTCATTTTCTGACAGTCTTTTTGTTGTGCCTATCTGTGACTCAGCATCTCTGCTATACAGTGAGTAGCAACTATCCTGTTCATAATATTGTTATACTGTTATTAAAGTTAAATTGGCAGTCCCAGTCTTTCCTTCTCATCCCTTTCAGTAAGTCTCCCCTGATGCGGGGATCTGTGTAACTTTTCCAAACTCCACCCCTTTCTCTAAACCTCACCAGTCTTTTCCTTTGCCCCTCTTCCTTTCCCTTCAACTCTTCTGTCAGAAGAAGGAGGCTCAAAAACCTTGCAAACTGTAATACATTTTATATGTGTGTTCACCTGCTGCTGCCACCTGGTGAGTAGATTTTTTGTCTATCCAATTATTTATATTTTCAAAATTTGATTCTTTTCATTGATATACACACTACTAGGTATAAAAAGGGGTGGATGTGAAGATTTCATGTTACTTAAAAAGATTTCTGCATTTGGCTTGAGAGTGTACTCCACTCATGGTTCTTATGGCTCTGTTCTAGGAAGTGGCTGATTTCACCAAAATATGTGCAATAATGGCATGAAAATAACCATAAGCTGGTTTAATGGTTTCCATATTTCTACAAGAGCAGACAATTCATAAAGCTTATGTTGCAGAAATTAGTTTTTTACACAGATCCAGGATGTGGTTTTATGTGTTTAGTTTGCTATCAGTTGATAAGCCCAGGTATTTTCAACTATCCATGCAAGCTATCTGCTGGTCACATAGTTTTTCTCCTATTTTTTCACCTTTCAAGGTCATGAGAAACTGGATGCACTTTGTTTCACTGTAATTAATGTATGCAATTTATGTTAAATCAGTTCACAATGACCCTAAAAACCTCATTAGCTGACACATCAAGTTTGTCTACTGAATTATCAGTAAGTAGCATAGTGGCATCAGCAAAGTTGATGAATTTACAATATTCTGTACACATATGTATATCATTAATAAATATAATAAAAAGTAGACATGGAGGGGGGGGGGGGGGACATAGCCCTGAGGCACTCCACATCTCCACATGTGATAGTGCCCTATTCCAATGATGCTGAGACACCATATCGACCGTCTAGTGCTATTTTCTGTTTTTTGTATGACAGATACGAATCAAGCCACTTCCCTGCTGCACCACTTATGCCTAGATATGTAGCTTTGTGTAAAAGTCTTCGGTGACCAATGCAGTCAAACATTCTTGGTAGGTCACAAAATTTTCCAACCGTCTTCATCTCTTTGTTGATGGAATCCAAAACATTGGCAGCAAATGCCAAAATACAGACTACCTTTTGCTGATGATGTTCCCTTCACTGACATGCTTAACAATCCTGGCATGCATTAGTTTTTCTAACACCTCAAAAAAACTTGTCAGTAGAGAGATTGGCCTAGAGTTTGAAGTATCTCCTTATCTTCCTTCTTATCCAGAGGTTTCACAGCTGCATACTTACATCTTTTGCAAACTATCACTTGCTTAAGCGAAGCATCAAAAATGTGGCAAAGAATTTTAGTTACATGGCTGCAGCAGTATTTTAATAATTTACTAGATATGTTTTGAACACCAGTGGAGTTTTTACTTTTCTGAGATTTAATGACTCTTTCTGTTTCCAGGGCTGTTGTTACTTCCATCTGTTGTACTGTGCTAGGTACACAGGCTTGCAGAAAATTCATGGCTTGACAATATGCTTAGCTGCTCCAACAGCTATAGCATTTGCGTCAAAGTACCTTGGCACCTGCGACTTTTGCATCTCTCATTTCGGATTTCAACAGGGTGTATCAACAGAACAAGCTATTTTTTCCTTCACCCATCAAATCTTAGAGTCTTTTAGTAATAAATTGCCTCCTGTTGGTATCTTCTGCGACCTTTCTAAGGCCTTTGATAGTGTTAATCACGAAATCCTCTTAGCAAAGGCTGAGTATTATGGTATAAGTGGCTCAGTTGACTCATGGATTAAATCCTATGTAGCTGGAAGAAAGCAGAAGGTCATGTTGAACGACTCTGAGGGGTACTCTGTGTCATCTAGCTGGGGCTTTGTTGGCAGTGGTGTTCCTCAGGGCTCTGTACTTGGCCTCCTTCTCTTCCCCATCTTTATCAATGACTTTCCCTTGTGTGCTAGCTTTAAAACTCACTTTACTCTTTTTGCTAATGACACCTCTATCCTCACCAACAAAACTCCCAACCTTAATCTTGAGGAATCGGCCAATATTGTCTTTAGTGAAGTATGTAATTGGTTTGTAAATAATGGGTTATCATTAAACGTTAATAAGACCCAGTTGTACATTTCCAAGTAAGGAAAAAAGTTGAGGATCAATTAAGTATTAGGCCTACATTGAATGGTAGTGAGTTACTACAAGTTGAGTCAACCATATTTCTGGGTGTACACATTGACAACAGTCTAAAATGGTCTGAACATATTTTGCACCTCCACAAAACACTCAGCTCAGCAACATTTGCTGTTCATATTATTTCCACTGTATGTGACCGAGACACCATAAAAACTGCTTATTTTAGTTATTTCCATGCACTATTGCTGTATGGCATAGTTTTCTGGGGTAATTAGCCATTATCCAAAAAAATATTCATTGCCCAAAAGAGAGTTATTAGGATAATGAGTGGAGTCCAGCCTAGACATTCTTGTAGGAACCTTTTCAGAAAATTAGGGATACTGATAACTGCATGCCAATATATCTAATCCCTATTATGTTTCATTGGTAAAAATGGACAACCATACAAAACCAATGATTCATACTATACCCACAATACCAGGAGGAAGGTGGGCCTCCATTATGAATAAAAAAATCTTACTATTGTACAAAAAGGAGTCCATTACATGAGCTGCAAGGTGTTCAATGCTCTCCAACCATCACTGAAATTACTTATCCACGAGCTTCCCAAATTTAAACAACAGCTCAAACAGTATTTATTAGATAATTCCTTCTATTAGGTAGAAGAATATTTCAGTAGAGTTAACTGTAATTGATTTTTTTTTTCATTTACTAACTTGATGTGCTATTGTGCATTACGATACTCCCATTACTGTGTCTTTCATTTAGCTATTGAGATCTACCATTTTTAATGTAATTTTTTCTGTACCTATTAATGTGTATTTTGTCTTATACCAGATATCCTCTTGCAAGAGGTACTTTTATGTTTTCCTTTTGTATTATTTGTAATAATTCTGACACGTCCTGCATCCATGTGAATGTCTCGCAGTATTGGATTTATGGGATATAAATAAATAAATAAAACCAGTAAATCTATCCAAATTGGGTATCACTGTGAACACAGAACTTACATTGTTCGAAAAACTGACCCAGAGAGAGAACCAAACAGTCATTCGTTACTGGGTCCCTCATGCGAAAATACTCAGGAAATATCCCTAAACAGCCTCCGGGATGTTCGTGATTATTTTACGTATTCAACCTCATAAGATAACCCTTAGGGCCCTGGGGTCTCGCGATTCAGCGATTTCAGCGACAACCACTTGTTCGTTCTGTTGTGCAGCCAGTGACACGCCAGCTGACTGAAGCGAGACGATGTTCCTTGGTTCTTAATCAAAAAGAAATATACACAGTTCAGCTTTCGCCCGTAATATTGTTATCCATTACGACCCACGTTTCGGCAGCATGTGCACTAATTTTTGTGCCACAGACAAGTTGACATCTGATCGGTTTTTTTTTTTTTTTAAGTATTAAAAGTTGTTTCGGGATAATGCTTGGGTGAGGAAGCTTTTAAAGGCTTGGATCGTAGCCGTTATGAAACATGTGTTTATTATTGACTACCGTCCAGCGTGGATAAGGAGTATAAATATTTGTTCAGGGTAATAGGCCTACTCGAAGCACACTTACGCGGAATCAAACCACTGACGAAATTACTACATTCCTGATCTATTGTGTGACAGTCAAAGTCTCCAACTCCATGTTTATTGGCAACATTCCAAAGCAAATGATGCGCTGAAGGATTTACCATTTATTTTTTATGCTTATCCATTACGGATATTTTAGAACCGTGACTATATATTAATGTAAATAGATTATACACAACTGCAACCAGTCACTTTTTTCATTAATAATGCTTTATTACATTAACCGGTTTTCGAACCCTTTCAGGTTCATCTTCAGATGATTTCGGGAGAATCCGGGAAGTTACATCATTACTGGTAGTAGCATAATGCTGGGTGCTGGTTTGCGACAGTATAGGCGGCTTTTTTCGTATCTGTCTGCATCCATTTTGAAGTCCAGAACACTTTCACACGAACCATATTAGTTATTAATGAAAAAAGTGACTGGTTGCAGTTGTGTATAATTTATTTACATTTATTTTTTATTCCAGTCATAAGCATCAGCAAAATATCGCAAGTGTACAGTGAGTTGGTACCAATAAAAAAAGCTTCACAAATAAAGCAACAAACTCTTGTTGCATTTATTCGTACTTCAGTAAAATACAAGGAAATACGTCCGGTTGCCGTTGGTAGCCATGTGTACATACATGCATATCTGAGAGCGATGCAGCGATGTAACAGTGTATGTTGTGGAGGAGTTGTCAAGATTTGTAAATACTTGTTTGGGGTCAGACACATGGGTCGGATGGGTGGTTTGAGAATAAGCATGAGAGAAGATAGTAGTTTCCTCCGGACTTCTTCCTGTTTCAACATTGTAGAGTGCTTCTGATAGAAATATACATGCATTTCGTTTCGTATGACAACAGCTGACAGTATTCTGCATGTAACATTAAGTTTATCAGTCATACAGTTTTATTTCGAAATAAGATGATGGAAGACTTAAACTCCGAATTTAATTACGTGTACAGTTCATCACTAGAAACAAAAATTCAGGTGAAAATGTGAGTTGATGCATGATATATATGTTAATTTCTCTTGATCTAAATACTATTTTAAACTATCGACCGTTTTTATTTTGCCACTGAGTTCTTCAAATTCCAATTGTCTTGTGTTGTCACTAATAATAATACAAGTGAACTCATTTAAATGTCGTATTTAATAATCATAAATATTTTCGGTGCCGTGTGTCTCTGGAACAGACAACCTTCATTCTTTGTTGTTGCTACTTTTATTTTTGTACAGAGGTACACTAGAAGGAAAGCGTCAGAAACCAGATTATCAAAAGCTATTGACTGACCCAATGTTGAAGTATTCGGGGCTGTATCAAGACGGCTGTGCTGATGTTATGGTGGTCTGTCAAGTTTTTGCTGATGGACGGCCTATTGCCTTACCTGTTTCAACTTCTTATAAATCTTTTTCTACGAGATGGAAGTAAGTAACATTTTACGTGTAAAAGTTTGTCTTCAGACTAAGAAGTTACTTCTGATGCTTCGAAGATAGTGATGTAGACGTATGGTAATTCTGTTGTAAGAGTAATGAATGATCACTGCAGTTTTAGGGGCTTTGGTATTGTTTGTTTATTGATACTTTGAATGTGTATGTACTTCAAAGAAAATCCATTGAATGTTTGGCCTTGATTAAATGCCTGCCTGTAACGAAGCAAAACAACTAGTCCATTGGACGAATGATAAGCTCTTAGCTTCAGTTTGAGATTTATGGAATGAGTCTAAAAACAGGATTTTATTTTCTCCAATTATGGTTTTACACATTCAGCGAAAACAGTAATTATTTTTAATGTAATACTAGAACTTGATTAATTTCATCTGGATAGTGGGGAATTCAGTAAAGTTTTTCAGGATGAGGATTTTGGTTTTTAACTAATTTAAACATCTGCTTTGCAGCTGGAATGAATGGCTGACTCTTCCTGTGATGTTCAGTGACCTACCCAGGAATGCCCTTTTAGCACTGACCATCTATGATTGTGTAGGACCTGGCAAAATGCAGCCTGTGGGAGGGACAACCATATCACTGTTTGGGAAACATGGTGTATTTAGGCAGGTATGAAACACATTTAATATTGAGGCAGCTACATATTATCTTTTGTCAGCTGTTGCATTTAAGTCATTTAAAATATGCAACCCAATCCTCAAAGGTAACAGTTGTGTTGTAATGTCACATGCTTTCACAGATTAGTTTCACATTTGTAATTAGCAATTACCTACTTTCATTTCAATTCATGTTCGTGGTCAAGGGTATGATAGACTTGAGAGTATGGCCCAACCAAGAAGCTGATGGTAGATCTCCAAGCAGTACTCCAGGAAAGGCAAGAGATCATGGGAAAGAAAAGATGCAGAGACTTGCAAAGGTATGAATCCTTCTATGTATTAGTAAAAAAGTTCTCTGTTTGAGAAAATATAGGCCAAAACTTAATTAACAGATGATGATCCATTGAATTTGTAATCTGTCAGTTACTGTTGAGGAACCAATGTTGGGTACAAATATGTAGCATGCTAACTGGTAGTTTGTTCATCTAGCTTTCTTTTCTTCCATGAACATAGGAATTTTAAGGTTTTAACATACTGTTTTAGTTCAATGTTGCTGACAGTTCTTAAATCAGTCAAAATTCTTTTTCTTTTTTTTAACATCATATGAAATATTGTGCTATATTTGTTTAATCTCTCATAAATATTTTCTGTGTTGCAGCTTGCAAAGAAGCATAGGAATGGTTATATCCCAAAAGTAGACTGGCTGGACCGTCTCACTTTCCGTGAAATAGAAATGATCAATGAAAAAGAAAAGCGAAACTCTGATTACATGTACCTTATGATTGAATTTCCAGTGGTTGAATTGGATGGAGTTGCAGTTAGTATTGATTCACAGAAAACAAATTACAAACATTGATAATTTTTTTATCTTGTTATATTGTTATGACAAATAAAATATGTTTCAGCATTCTGTTGTCTATTATGAACAAGATGGAGATGAAGTTTATCAGTTTCGGGCCCAGGCTGACATTGTGACAGTGCCCGATAATGAAATATTGCAGGTATGGTTATGTATTTAATCTTGCATCCATCATTTCTCTCAGAAAAAATCTTGTAATCCAGCGAGCTTTATGAATTCAAACCTCCATTGGTTCTGTTGTATTTTAATCTTGATCTACTATATTCCACATCTAACATTTATTTTGAAAAAAAAAAAAAAATATGGGGATGTGACAAGATGGCCATACCAAATCAGCACTTTCTCAGTTTCCATACTGGCTAAAAAGCTCCCACTGCTTGAATGTGCATTCTCCTTGCTTAGCCTCTCTTCGCATCAGTTTTTGCACCACCCTACAAATTATATTGTATGATCAACTCCCCTTTTTCTGCAGTAGTGTGTTTGTGGGTGGAAATGTAGTGGCTTAGCAGTAAAAATCCCTAACTGTCAGAAGGCTCCATCAACTCTCAGATCCGAAAAATGCACACACAGCAAGACAATCAAAGGCCTTCTATTCTGTACAGGAGAAAATTGTCTTGCACGTAATAAAATGACATGTAATAGTAAAGTATGACCACTGACAAAGTATCACTAACAGGCTTGAAAAGTCCTTCCTTTTATCTTCAGATAATAACAGAATTGTGTCTAATCATTCCAAAACCAGTAGATAGGAAAGTAATGGGCACCAGTTTAAAGTTACTTTATGTTCAAATTTTTTTTCCAAATACCAGGCTCAACAGTGAGCCTTAGTTCATTTGTTCGTCTCAGGTGTGCATTATGTTAATCAGCCCAATGTATTAGGTCACTATTGTGTTCTCAAGCTGCAGACAGTGATTCAACAAGTGAAAACAACCTTCTTGAGAATGACTACAGGCAATTTGCCCTGATGATTTGTTCTGTTCCTGAGTGCAATTCTTTTGCATTGCATTCTGATGGCTGTTTTACAGGTCACAATTTGGCCAAACTTGTGATGGTCACTCTGAATATGTTCCAGTGTTTGAAGTTGCTGTGACTGACCAGTTTCTAAAGCACTAGTGACTAATCATGCTGTGTTTTAACCACTCACGTTGCTGAGACAATGAGCCAATTTATTTGCATAAATATTAAAACTAGCAATACTCACTGAGCATAGCCCAACATTTCAGATCCTTCTGCGATGCTTCATTTGCCACACTATGGCTGTGTGAAGTGTGAAAGGGAAAGTCTCTTTAATTCTCCACTGGTAATACAAAATGGTGGTTCTCTAAGCCACTAAAGGCATAACATAGTCCTCATGATGTATCATGCTATCTTAGACTTGTCTAAGTGTCATAACTGGTGTATATGATGCTGCTATTACTGTTACATTAAATTATCTGTGTGTGGCTTGTTCATGCTGTCTGTACAGGATTTAAGATACATGTAGTATCATTAAAATGGTTGCAGTTGTATGTATATTTTTAGCATAATGTAAGTTAGGAAGAGAGAACTTTTAAAAAATAAGTGATTAGTGAAAAAAGTATCTCACAAGGAAAGAAATATTTTTTCAGGAAAATCTGGTTGAAAGTAAACATCACAAACTAGCTCGCAGTGTTCGAAGTGGCATTTCAGATAAAGATGCCAAGCCAAATGCAAGTGTACGTGACCTTCTACACACAATAGTTGGTTATCCTCCTACTAAACAGTTAACAACTGAAGAGCAAGATCTTGTTTGGAAATTTCGTTTCTATCTGAGCAACCAGAAAAAGGTAAGATCAATAATGAGTTCTCTCCTTTGTTTCACTTACATACAGACAGTACTCTGCAAACACACCATAAAGGGTGTTGCAGAAGGTACTTAGCATGATTACTAAGTTTGGGTTTCTTGGTGTTCCAATTGCACATAGTGTGTGGGAAGGATGATGGCTTAAATCCTTTTGCACATACTATAATTAGGCTAATCTTGTCTTAATGGTCCCTACATTATGTAATTGTAGGATGAAGAAGATTCTCTAGATTCCTCCTTTAAAAATGGTTCATTTTGTAG
The DNA here is from genome assembly GCF_023898315.1 of Schistocerca nitens. Taxonomy (NCBI): domain Eukaryota; kingdom Metazoa; phylum Arthropoda; class Insecta; order Orthoptera; family Acrididae; genus Schistocerca; species Schistocerca nitens. The sequence goes on along the minus strand of NC_064621.1, from coordinate 311,688,996 downwards.
GATTATTGGCTTCTGTCGTGAAGCATCAGCCAATTCAGGTTTAACATTTCTGTGACGCTCACCTAAAGCTTGCCTTGCCTTGCTGTGCTGGTACTGTGAACGGCTGAAAGCAAGGGGAAACCACAGCCGTGTATTTCCCGAGGACATGCAGCTTTACTGTATGATTAAATGATGATGGCGTCCTCTTGGTTAAAATATTCCGGAGGTAAAATAGTCCCCCATTCGGATCTCCGGGCGGGGACTACTCAAGAGGACGTCGTTATCAGGAGAAAGAAAACTGGCATTCTATGGATCGGAGCGTGGAATGTCAGATCCCTTAATCGGGCAGGTAGGTTAGAAAATTTAAAAAGGGAAATGGATAGGTTAAAGTTAGATATAGTGGGAATTAGTGAAGTTCGGTGGCAGGAGGAACAAGACTTTTGGTCAGGTGATTACAGGGTTATAAATACAAAATCAAATAGGGGTAATGCAGGAGTAGGTTTAATAATGAATAAAAAAATAGGAGTGCGGGTTAGCTACTACAAACAGCATAGTGAACGCATTATTGTGGCCAAGATAGACACGAAGCCCATGCCTACTACATTAGTACAAGTTTATATGCCAACTAGCTCTGCAGATGATGAAGAAATAGATGAAATGTATGACGAGATAAAAGAAATTATTCAGGTAGTGAAGGGAGACGAAAATTTAATAGTCATGGGTGACTGGAATTCGTCAGTAGGAAAAGGGAGAGAAGGAAACATAGTAGGTGAATGTGGATTGGGGGGAAGAAATGAAAGAGGAAGCCGCCTTGTAGAATTTTGCACAGAGCATAACTTAATCATAGCTAACACTTGGTTCAAGAATCATAAAAGAAGGTTGTATACCTGGAAGAATCCTGGAGATACTAAAAGGTATCAGATAGATTATATAATGGTAAGACAGAGATTTAGGAACCAGGTTTTAAATTGTAAGACATTTCCAGGGGCAGATGTGGATTCTGACCACAATCTATTGGTTATGAACTGCAGATTGAAACTGAAGAAACTGCAAAAAGGTGGGAAATTAAGGAGATGGGACCTGGATAAACTGAAAGAACCAGAGGTTGTAGAGAGTTTCAGGGAGAGCATAAGGGAACAATTGACAGGAATGGGGGAAAGAAATACAGTAGAAGAAGAATGGGTAGCTCTGAGGGATGAAGTAGTGAAGGCAGCAGAGGATCAAGTAGGTAAAGAGACGAGGGCTAATAGAAATCCTTGGGTAACAGAAGAAATATTGAATTTAATTGATGAAAGGAGAAAATATAAAAATGCAGTAAATGAAGCAGGCAAAAAGGATTACAAACGTCTCAAAAATGAGATCGACAGGAAGTGCAAAATGGCTAAGCAGGGATGGCTAGACGACATATGTAAGGATGTAGAGGCTTGTCTCACTAGGGGTAAGATAGATACTGCCTACAGGAAAATTAAAGAGACCTTTGGAGAAAGGAGAACCACTTGTATGAATATCAAGAGCTCAGATGGAAACCCAGTTCTAAGCAAAGAAGGGAAGGCAGAAAGGTGGAAGGAGTATATAGAGGGTCTATACAAGGGCGATATACTTGAGGACAATATTATGGAAATGGAAGAGGATGTAGATGAAGATGAAATGGGAGATAAGATACTGCGTGAAGAGTTTGAAAGAGCACTGAAAGACCTGAGTCGAAACAAGGCCCCGGGAGTAGACAACATTCCATTGGAACTACTGACGGCCTTGGGAGAGCCAGTCCTGACAAAACTCTACCATCTGGTGAGCAAGATATATGAGACAGGTGAAATTCCCTCAGACTTCAAGAAGAATATAATAATTCCAATCCCAAAGAAAGCAGGTGTTGACAGATGTGAAAATTACCGAACTATCAGTTTAATAAGTCACAGCTGCAAAATACTAACACGAATTCTTTACAGACGAATGGAAAAACTGGTAGAAGCGGACCTCAGGGAAGATCAGTTTGGATTCCGTAGAAATGTTGGAACACGTGAGGCAATACTAACCTTATGACTTATCTTAGAAGAAAGATTAAGAAAAGGCAAACGTACGTTTCTAGCATTTGTAGACTTAGAGAAAGCTTTTGACAACGTTAACTGGAATACTCTCTTTCAAATTCTGAAGGTGGCAGGGGTAAAATACAGGGAGCGAAAGGCTATTTACAATTTGTACAGAAAGCAGATGGCAGTTATAAGAGTCAAGGGGCATGAAAGGGAAGCAGTGGTTGGGAAAGGAGTGAGACAGGGATGTAGCCTCTCCCCGATGTTATTCAATCTGAATATTGAGCAAGCAGTAAAGGAAACAAAAGAAAAATTCGGAGTAGGTATTAAAATTCATGGAGAAGAAGTAAAAACTTTGAGGTTCGCCGATGACATTGTAATTCTGTCAGAGACAGCAAAGGACTTGGAAGAGCAGTTGAAGGGAATGGACAGTGTCTTGAAAGGAGGATATAAGATGAACATCAACAAAAGCAAAACGAGGATAATGGAATGTAGTCAAATTAAATCGGGTGATGCTGAGGGGATTAGATTAGGAAATGAGACACTTAAAGTAGTAAATGAGTTTTGCTGTTTGGGGAGCAAAATAACTGATGATGGTCGAAGTAGAGAGGATATAAAATGTAGACTGGCAATGGCAAGGAAATCGTTTCTGAAGAAGAGAAATTTGTTAACATCGAGTATAGATTTAAGTGTCAGGAAGTCGTTTCTGAAAGTATTTGTATGGGGTGTAGCCATGTATGGAAGTGAAACATGGACGATAACCAGTTTGGACAAGAAGAGAATAGAAGCTTTCGAAATGTGGTGCTACCGAAGAATGCTGAAGATAAGCTGGGTAGATAACGTAACTAATGAGGAGGTACTGAATAGGATTGGGGAGAAGAGAAGTTTGTGGCACAACTTGACTAGAAGAAGGGATCGGTTGGTAGGACATGTTTTGAGGCATCAAGGGATCACAAATTTAGCATTGGAGGGCAGCGTGGAGGGTAAAAATCGTAGAGGGAGACCAAGAGATGAATACACTAAGCAGATTCAGAAGTATGTAGGTTGCAGTAGGTACTAGGAGATGAAGAAGCTTGCAGAGGATAGAGTAGCATGGAGAGCTGCATCAAACCAGTCTCAGGACTGAAGACAACAACAACAACAACAACACCTAAAGCTGTGCCCCTGTATTTATTGGACATATGATTCATCCTCTCTGGCATTCTCTTACCATATTGAAGCATATTATATTTATTTTCGACAAGTACTTCTATATTGTCAGATTTGCTACAAAGGGTACTGTGAAAGTTTTGCAGTACAGCTTTATTTAATTTTCTTTGAAGTAATTTCTGCCACATTGAATTCATCTTTCTGTCCTCTGAAACCAATTCCTAAACCACTTCTCCCAAATTTTGTAGGGTTTAAGGCACACTCGTTGTCCCAAGCCCTCAGGAGGCCCTCGTCACTTGAAAACTGCACTTCTTTCAGCTTCATTTTCAAATGCAGGAATAGTGTAAAGTCACAAGGAGCGAGGTGTGGGCTGTAAGGAGGGTGCTCAAGAAGTTTCAGTCCTGTTTTCTGCAAATATTCGGCACATGCTTTGGTGTGGTGAGCTGGAGTGTTGTCATGATGGAAGAACCAAGTGTCCATTCTTGACTTCTGTTGCAGGTTCTTCAGAGACTGGTTGACTTTGAGCAGGCACTGTTCATTGTACCATTTAGCTGTGACCGTCTTCTGTGTGTCCAAAACAACACGCTCCACGATTCCACTCGATTTAAAAAAAAAAAAAAAAAAAAACAACTATTGTTTTCTTCTTTACTGATTGGAATTTTCTGAGAGTTACAGGTACATCATCGTCATCGGAGACCCAAATTTCTTTTTGGGTCTTAGTTTGTATGTCATAATAGTACATCCGAGTCTTGTCACCTGTCATGGTGTTATTCCATACTGAGATTTTCCCGTAGAAAACTTCTTTAACATCTTCCAGCACCAAGTCAGAAGTCATGTTACCTGCTCTTCAATCAGTCTGTGGCACTCAGAGACAGCAAAATTTCTTTACTTTGCAAATGGTTATGTAGAATCAAACGAATTGCTGTTGCATTTAGTCCTAAGGTACACTCTATCTCCTTATAGGTCACTTACCTGTCCTGGTCTAGCATTTTCCTCACAGCATCAATGTTTTCCTCCATACCTGATTATCGTGGCCTCTGTGTCCTCCAGAGTGAAATTTATTGTTTGGAATTCTCTGTGCGTGAGTATAGTTGTACGATGTGGGCACATCACTGAGTACAAGAGTCATTTCTTCAAAGCACTGGTCTGTGTTTAAAAAAAGTGCAAAGTTGTACCACAATACTGCCCAAATCTCATTTCGTGACCACGATGCCATAGGAAGCACTTCCGACTAACCCTGCTAGTGAATGACTGTGCCCACATACTTGCCACAGCTGCTACAATGCAAGTATGGAACATTCTCAGAACACAGCAACAATCAGCCACCTGGGACTTATTGTTGTTCCATATTGCAAAACTTTCCTGGTACCCTTTGTATACCCATGATTGAAATTTAAATGTACCTGAAATTGATTGGGAGATGGTAAGCATATTCCTCTAAATTTTAATGAGATGATTTCACTTTGTAACTGATTTAATAGAATTTGTAATTACACGTGCAGATGAATATATATTATAACAATACTGAAAATTCTGGATGGAGCAATGTATAATACAAGGAAAAGGCAACCACTCACCTTTAATGGATTGAAAAGTGAAACATAGAAACACAGTATTTAAAGTAGATTTCAAGTTCTTGCTTCTTCTTCTTCTTCTTTTTTTTTTTTTTTTTGTAACAGTACACACACTTGCCGAAATGCATTCTCCCATTCCCATGGGGAGATGGACTAGGAGAGTGTGCATCTGGTTGCCTATGTGGTTGTAGAAAAAGAGCAAGAGCTTTAAAGCTAGTGTGAATACGGTGTCCTATTAAATGCTTTGGTTAAATTTTACTTATGGCAGTGGCAATGTAGTTTGCTAATATTGGCAACACGCAATCGATTTGTGTGAGCACAATAAGTAAGTGGATCAACTTTTTGTAAATTAAATCATGGGAGAATGTGGGTGGATTAATGTTTATTCATAAGTCACATGTTTGATATATTCACAAACATTGATCCATGTACTTCCTCCCATGATTTAATTGAAAAACATTCATCCACTTAGTGTGTTCGTGCAGACTGATTGTGCATTACCAACATTGGCACAAAACCAGTCCCCAGGAAACAAAAGTAAATCACTCCTCAGCCCAACTCCAAAACCTGCCCCATCACCCCATAAACCACACAACCAATCCCCCCCCCCTTCCCCCCCTGTTGTTTCCAACCCACTCAGCTTACATCCCTTGGCCTATACATTCACCCCACTGCCGTTAAAAAAAAAACCACAATAATTGTCAGGGGCGGTCTTCTGCCCACCATTCCCAATCTAAGTATGACTTCAAATTGGATGAGCACCTCTTCCCCCTCCCTAAACATATTTCGTACTCCCCCCCCCCCAAAAAAAAACACAACTATTTTGTATTCGACGTGTCCTAGGGGAATAATATTTAAGCTCCATTCTTAGTTAACAACCAAATGATCATAACCCCTTTTCCCTAAACTCGTGTAGCAGAAAAAGAATCGGCCCTACAGTAATCCCCTCCTCAATATATTCCATTTATCAATTTTAAAGCACCCAGAAAACATCATCAGAAAGGCCGCTCTATCCAAAATAACAGCCCTCATACCCCTAAATGAACACTAGAACCACCCTTCTCATATTTCCTCTTCCCAATCTGACTCGTCAGTCTTCAGCACCACACCACCCCTCCCCCCTCCCCAACTTCCTCCTATACTTCACAAAGCTCCTTGCAAACTTCCTTGAAAAAATGGCAATCAATCCCAAACACTTCGCACACTCACAAAAAAGAATAGATGTATGGTAGGTCACTAAAACAATATCTATGATGCCCAGCCTCAACTTCTTGAACCAGGTCTCTATACAGATTGCCAAACGTTGTGACAGCGACAATGGCACATATACAGGCGGGACTCTAATCAACCTCATGTGTTCATGACATCGCATATACTCGGCAACCACTCTGAAACCCTGCAAAAACTTTATGGCAGTCATGTCTTCCACCCCTGTTAAATTTTTGCCTTACCTATTGCTAACATAGGAAAACACTGCTACATTTTTGACCATGAAAAACACATGGCACTAATAATACCTAACACAAAGATGAACACTTAACCAACAATACAAGAAATCAAAGTAACACAAATTAACAGAATGATTGCACAGTCACTGACTCAATACCACACAACACAATCAACTTCAAACATGACCATCTAACATTATCATGCCACCAGATAAAACAACATGCCACCTACAAACACAACCCAACAACATTGCACCACCTTGACTTCACTCAACCCAGCCCACTTACGTTACAGGTCAAAGCGAATAGATGGAATCGAACGAGTCCCTTCATTCGGTGCAATTGCCCATACCCTCAGCAACATTTACTGTCAGAGCATTAAACAACATGTCATTAATAGCCTGTTTTATTCAAATAAATGGAGGGCAAAAAAAGAAGTAATGTTCTAATACATTTATGATCCCATCCCAGAAGTCCAACAAGGCCTCCAGTAGCTCCTTAAGGCCTTAGGTCCATCCCAAAACCTGACACCTTAACCCATCTCCATCATCACATCAGAACCCTCGACCCCACTGCACCCCACACTCCTACCTTTCACCTGCTCCACAAACCCAGACCCAGCCCCTCAGGTCTCCCCATGGGTCACCTGATTGTGGCTGGGCACAATGCTAACATTGAATGACCCTCTGCCTTTGTGTAACCAACACCTCCAAACCAGTGTCTGTAACCTCTAGTCCTACATTAAAGATCCTGTTCACATTGTACACCACCTTTCCACAGTTCCTGTCCCATTACCACCAGACTCCTTGTTGATCACTGTGGATGCCACGTCATTATACACAAACATTACTCATGCCCATGGCCTTGCAGCCATGGAACATTACCTTTCACAGTGTCCTCCTCCTCCTCCTACCAAATCCCCACCTCTTTCATAATCCTCCCACCCAACTACATCCTGATCCACACTTAATTTTACTTTCGAAGACCAAATCTACGAGGGTTAGTCAATTATTATCCACAGAGTAGTTATACAGATTTATTGTAATCAAATAGGAAACTTACAAGAGCATCATTTTTTGACATAGTCTCCTTGCGTTTCAACGCACTCAGTCCATTGTTGTACAAGCTTCTTGATGCCCTCCCAAAATAAGATACTCGGTTGAGCTGCAAGCTACGAATGCACTGCTTCTTTCGCCGCTTCATCTGAGGCAGATTGACGGCCCCTTAATGCCTGTTTGAGTGGACCAAACAAGTGATAATCAGAACGGGCAAGATCAGGACTATATGGAGGATGATCCAGTACTTCAAATTTTAGTTTCTGGAGTGTTTCAGCAGTGTGGGATGTTTCCATTCCATACTATGCCACTTACTCTCCACCTCATAATGATGGATCAATGTTTCATCACCAGTAATCATCCTGTCTTAAGAAGTTGGCCCCTTCATTAACATAGTGATCCAAATGTTTTTTGCAGATGTTCAAGCATGTTTGTTTATGCAACTGTGTGAGTTGTCTTGGGACCCATCTTGCACAAACTTTATGAAACCCAAGTCTGTTGTGGATGATTTCGGAGACATGGCTTAGCCACAGCCTGGGGGATGTTTCTAGAATTAAATTTCATTCTAGAAACATCCCCCAGGCTGTGGCTAAGCCATGTCTCCGCAATATCCTTTCTTCCAGGAGTGCAAGTTCTGCAAGGTTCGCAGGAGAGCTTTTGTTAAGTTTGGAAGGTAGGAGATGAGGTACTGGTGGAATTAAAGCTGTGAGGATGGGGCATGAGTTGCACTTGGGTAGCTCAGTCGGTAGAGCACTTGCCCGTGAAAGGCAAAGGTCCCCAGTTAGTCTCAGTCCGGCACACAGTTTTAATCTGCCAGGAAGTTTCATATCAGCGCACACTCCACAGTAGAGAGAAAATTTCATTCTGCATGTACTCTGATTGTGGTCTGACTTTCCTTGATGCATATCAACTTTCAAGTGTTCATCAGAGCACCTCACACTACAGTCTACCCTAAAAACCCCTCATGTGCATTTCATAAATACTCTGCTACCCAAGTAGCTGCTTCTTTTGTGTGGTGCACACTGACCTATCAAGGGAAGTTCTACAAATCCCCACACGATAATGTGGGTCTAGAAATCTGCAGCCAAGACAGTCAGAGTTGAACAAGCCTTTGTCTGAGGCCCTGCAAACCAAAGAACTGTGATCAACACTGGGAACAATCCTGCAAACTGCCAGCTCGGCTTGCACCCAACGTGTGAGGCTTGCTGCAGTCTTAACCATCTCCGCCAGCCACCTGTATGAACTGAGGATGGCCTCGAATCCAAGCAAGAGGCATCGTTGGTGCTGACATGAGCCACAACTTGCAGATGACTCCACCCTGCACACTCGAAAGCCACTGGCAAGGCCGCCACCACACTTTGGATGAGGCCCCCCAGCATACATACCGAGTGCACATTGGCTTTCTTTCTAGCTCTGAACACTATCTGCCTAAAGGGCTTCATGACTTGCCTAACATTGGAGCTCCAGATAACTAGTAAACCCCCCCCCACCATCACCACCACCACCAGGCAGCCAGTCCCCTCACTGACCCTCAGCCTCTAACGAAGCGAACACATTATCACCTGCCACAGCCCCGCACCCTGCTGTGAGGTCGGATCCAGTGCATCGGGTGCACTAGGTTGTCTCGGAAACAGAGCCTGTGCACAAAACAAGTGACACCCGAGATGTCCCATGCAACGCTCAAGATTCTCCGCCACCGCTACACTCTGAGGCAGCAGCCAAAATGTAGGTGACCATAGTGAAAAACGCATTCTTCTGTTTGTGAATTGCAGCCAGCTCCTCCTGCATCACACACAGCCTGCACACATTCTAACCATCTTAGGAAGACTAGCTGAAGAAGTAAACTATAAAAGCAGACAGAATCCTAGATAGGCAACTTGCTATTATCCTGGTGTGTTACCAATGGATGCTGATGTGCTAATGAGCTATGTATCTGGCTGTTCTGTGAGCAACTAAATTGCTACAGAGTGAATGAATGTACACCTACAGAAACGCAGGATTAAAGGGTAGTTCATTAAATAAACCTTAACAGTTAATGGCAAAAAGCATAGTAATTACCTAAAGGATGATAAATAATCTGTTGTATAGTCAGATTCTATTTGTAATAAGACTTCGATTATTGATTCTGAAAATAGGTTGTATGGCACAATTTTTTGTGAAAATTATGAAGTTTTTCATTCTGCACATAAGACTTATAGTAGCATATTGTTTGAGAGAGAATATGGCTTTAACACCAGACTGTGATTATATAAAAGTATTCTTTAATGAGTAACCTCAGTATCTCATTCAGTGTGATGATTGTAAGAATTGTTGTTTAGGGACTGCTAAACAATGTAAATGTGTAGAGCATGTGCTTTTCATATATGTTTTCTATTTGCTGTCTATGGAAGTATGAAGTATACAAGGCAAAGCTGAAAAATTGGAATTAGTTATTCCATTTTCCTCAACAGGAGAAGGATGAAGTAAAAGCCACATCAAAGGAGATAATAAGAATTTAAATTGCATAGAAAAAGCCAGGTGTCTTTTTTGGAAGATGAAGTACTCTCATAAAAAAACAACTGCCAAGCTTATTAACTTAATTTGCAAATTAATGACGTGTTATGTAAAGTAGCTCTGTAATGATTGTGCCGGATGTAACTCTGCCAGAAACACTTGGTTGATTTTATTAATCCCGACATGACGCACATTCCAATAGCTAACAGACTGTCCTCTAAACATAAAGTACAAGTGCAAATAAGGCTTAGTCAAATAACCATCTGCAGATCAGCTGGTGGTAACTTTGCTTTGGTTCTTAATGGCTGCATCATCAGAATGTATATCTGTTTTTGGCAGGCTGAGATACGTCTTAAAATCATGCCAACAACATAACAGTTATAAGGATCATTTCAGCACCCAACTAAACATTCTATCTAAGCTCTCCTATGGAGAAAAAATCTTATTACTTTGCAATATTAGTACTACAGTGGTAATCATAAATGGGGTAGTGTCATTGCCAAAGAAGTGAAATTGCAATTGTAATGGACTACTACATATGGGATTTTGTGCTGAGTATGAGCTCCTTTGTCACTAACGTCTGGTACAGTAACCAGAGTACACTGGTACCTTACAAATTGTCATCACATGATGTCTGTCCATCTTCCTCCTCACAAAAACTGCAAGGAACATTGGCAATGAAGAGACTGCAAACTCCTTGTAAGTAATCATAGATTATCTGTAAATCATGAGCTTCACAAATTGCTCTATGAGGGAATTTTATACCTCATAAATTGGATTGTAGGTTGCGACTGAATACAAAGACTCTCAAATAGAGTTACTGACTTGCACCTCTATTACTGCACAAAGGAGGTTAAGCTGGAATGGGCTACTCTCTAAATATTGTTGAAGAACAGGAGAAAAGACTATGGCTTAATCAAAAGGAAAACTTAAGACTGGTTTGATGAAAACAATGTTGTGCTTTTAATTCTCTTCAATGCCAAAAGGAAAGCCTTTGTATGCTTTGCTCGGAATCCATCTTCTGGAGTGAAGAACACATTTTAAAGAGCTGTAACACTGTCAGACAAAAAGAGCAATTTGAAACAATGGGTGGCAAAAGAGTAGTGCATTATCTGGAATTTTATGGAGGAGGAGGAAGAGAGGATCTGTGGAGCCATTTTTCCTTCAACGAGAATTGCATTACAAGTGAAGTACGTACTGTAACTTCCTTAACAATGGATAGCTGCAATAGCTCCAACTAGTTGGCAAAGGTCTCAAAACTTTGAAACCAAGTAAAATATCTGGCCCAGTAAGTTCTCTCTCTGTGGACAATTATCCAGGAGAACAATCTTTTGTGTTTTTGATATGCAGTACTATCTGAAGTGAAAACTGCCATTCAATCACTACATTTATGAAAGTTTATTGTACTACGTGGCTGTCATCATGATGTTTCTGCACTTTACCCCATAAGAAAAATCTTAGCTAAAATTTTGCTTTGGGATCTGTTGGGGGGGAAATCTTCCTGAATTGTTGATTTCCCTCCTCCAAAGCTAGCTTTGAATCTGCATCATACAGTTGCAAAAGAAGTGCAAACAGTGCCTTAGTAGTTTTAATTCATAGTGTTCAGTTGCATAGAATAAGTCTTAGACCCTGTACCTAAAGGTGGTATGTGGGTAGTTCCAGAACACTTTGTATGCCTGCACACTTAGTTGAATTCCTTAGAAAGCACACAATGGGTATCTGTTGTCCATTTCTGTATTCTGAAGAATTTCCAATAACGGTTAGGCTGAAACAGGGCCACAGTCATACACAAATGCTTTCTGTCCTGTGCTTGACAGCCTCTGAAATATCTACAAACAGCATTTTGGGAATTAAGTGCAGCTTTGATGCTTGACTTTTAGTGAACAGTAAGCCTCTGTCAGCTGCTTCACGAACGTGTCTTACGGATTTGGGCTAACTGTCAGCACTTGGAAAATCAAAATACTTGCATGACTCAATGAGCTGTTCAAACAGTATTGTGTAAGACAGGAAAGAGAAGCTGGAGAAAGGCAGACTCTAGCAAATCCTCCTCTCCTTCACCTGCAGCAAGATAACATCTGTGAAAATACATATTGTGTGGCGCTTGCCCCCCCCCCCCCCCCCTGCCCCCAAGTGACCAATGCCAACATAAATGTTTAAGGAGAGGTCCTGAGGGATGGGATAGACTTCCTGGAGCCACTTGAACAGTGGAGTAAGTTTGTTCCAGGTAACACACCCTGCAGCCATTCATCGTGGAGGGCCCTTGTTTGGGAGTAGTCATCAAAAAATACTTTCAGAATTTCTTTTGATCCATTACAATTTTTAAAATAGTACTGAATTACAGAATGGCACTGTAGTGTAGCAGTTAAGTTACTGGATTGGTATTCTGAAGGTTGTGGTTCAAATACTGTTGGGTGGAGACTGCTTTTTTATTTACATCTTTATCAAAATAACTGCAGTGACTATGTCTATTCAGTTAGTTGATTTAAATATCATTCCCTTCATTCTTATCCTTTGCTGCATCATTTCAGTAATCCTATCAGCTTTTTATTTCCTTACATTTCTTACTTCACTTTATTCTTTTGTCATTAGGAATGGTTGTTTTTATGATTTTAAATATTTTTTAATTATCATAATATTTAAACATTTGAAAATACTGGTTTATTGATTAACAACATAAGACAAAAGGATCTGTTTGTATTGGCCATGTAGTGGTATCAAAAATTTTTCACTGCAAAATGGCAATTTTTTATGGTAGTAGTTATATAAACATTTGAAACATAAATTCTTTTCACACCATAGAAAAATAACACCGATGAAGACTTAAATGAAAAATTTAAAAGGACAAAAAAGAATATAAATTGATGTAAATACATAACAATAATTAAAAATCAAGGGGCCGTTAAGTGAATAAAAGGAAGTAAAGAAGAGAGCAAAAGCAACTAATATAATGATTAAAATGATGAAGCAAATGATAAGAAATGAGAAATAATGTAAGCCAACTAGTAGAATAAAAATGATCGCAGTCTTTCCAGATAAGATGAAAAATTAAAATAAAATAGGACTGCTCCAGACAGGATTCAAACCCACAACCTTTAGCATACCAACCCATTAACTTAATCACCATGCTATGGCACGCTTTGCCATTTCAGCACAATTTTTAAAAGTTGTAGTGATCCACAAGGGCAGCAGACCCCGCAAGTTTGGATTAATGCTTGGAAAGAGTGACCCACAAGGAATTCTGACATTGCTTTATGTCGATTATTCCTAAATAATGGCCCACCAGGAAGAATGGCTGCAGGATGTGATACCTGGGACCTTTAACCTACCCCACTGTAAAAGTAGCTTCAAAAAGTCAGTCCTACTCCTGGGAATCACTTGCAGTAAGAATTTTTAGCAGAATACTTGAACATCGAATGTATTTAACATTAAGTGCAGTATCAGTTCAAAACACAATACATTTATTTTACTAGTAATTGCTGATTTTGAAACTTCCTGGCAGATTAAAACTGTGTGCCGGACTGAGACTCGAACTCTGGACCTTTGCCTTTTGCGGGCAAGTGCTCTACCAACTGTGAGGATGGGGTGTGAGTGGTGCTTGGGTAGCTCAGTTGGTAGAGCACTTGCCCACAAAAGGCAAAGGTCCCGAGTTCGAGTCTCGGTCCAGCACACAGTTTTAATCTGCCAGGAAGTTTCACATCAGCGCACACTATGCTGCAGAGTGAAAATCTCATTCTGAATTGCTGATTTTCGTTGTTATACAGTGATCGTCAGACCAGATTCTGAAATACATAACAAAATGGGTCATAAAATAGCAAGACACGTACTATTTGCACCAAGGAATTACAGTAAAACAATCTTACTAGAAGATTAGATGGGTAGATCACATAACTAATGAGGAGGTATTGAATAGAATTGGGGAGAAGAAGAGCTAGTGGCACAACTGGACTAGAAGAAGGGATCAGTTGGAAGGACATGTTCTGAGACATTGAGGGATCACCAATTTAGTATTGGAGGGCAGCGTGGAGGGTAAAAATCATAGGGGGAGACCAAGAGATGAATACACTAAGCAGATTCAGAAGGATGTAGGTTGCAGTAGGTACTGGGAGATGAAGAAGCTTGCACAGGATAGAGTAGCATGGAGAGCTGCATCAAACCAGTCTCATTACTGAAGGCAACAACAACAACAACAACAACAGAAGATTAAAAACCAACTTTACCAAATCCATGTTAGGATCGATGTGCAGAGCACTGTGTTAATGCCAAGACTGTTGACTATCCAGCAAAATTTAGGATTAAAAGGGTAAAGCTCTAGCCACGGTTCCCTGTGTGAAGTGTACTTAATACATTCTAAACCAGAAATAGCTTGTGCAGCATGTAAAGATATATTATTACCTAAATGGATAAAAGAATTTTGAATACTGTCGATTGCTATTTCGAATACATTCTTTGACATTCTGAAGATAGCAGGGATCAAATCGAGGGAGTCAAGTGAAGAGTGGATTTTGAGTTCTTGATAGGTACCAATATTGGTACATATGGAATTACTTTTTCCTGGCATGTGGTGCATTCGAATATACAGCATATAAGGTGATCAGACTAACCTTTGCTAAATTTGGGGTTGGCACTTTTGACCGCTGACCCCTTCAGTTCAGGGAGCGAAAGTTTTAAATCTTTCTCAGAAACTAGACAGTGGTTAGGAGGGTTGAATGATTTGAAAGGGAAGTGGTGGTTGAGAAGAGAAACAGGGTTGTAGCCTGTCCCAGAGTTATTCAGTCTGTACACTGTGCACATGTGCAGGCTGTAAAAGACCCAAGAAGACATTTGGAGAGGAAATAAAAGTTCAGGGAGAAGAAATAAAAACATTGAATTTTGGCATTATACTTCTGTCAGAGACAGCAAAGGACACTGAAGACAAGTTGAACAGATTGGATAGTATCTTCAAAAGACTTTATCTACTTCTTCATATATACTCTGCAAACTACCATGAGCTGCACGTCAGGCAGTATGTCCCATTGTACCAGTATTTGGATTTCTTTTAACTCCATTGATGTGTGGAACAAGGGAAGAATGATAGTTTGAATGCTTGTGTGCATGCAGTTATTATTCTAATTTTATCCTCACGATCGCTATGTGAGTGATACGTAGGTGATCGTAGTGTATTCCTAGCACCATCATTTAAAACCAGTTCTTGAAACTCCATTAACAGACTTTCTCTGGATAGTTTACATCTAATTTCAAGAGTCTTCAATTCAGTTCCTTCAGTATCTCTGTAACTCTTTACCACAGATTAAACAAACCTGTGACCATTCATGCCGCCTTTCTCTATATATATTCAATATCCCTCATTAGTCCTGTTTGGTATGGCTCCCATACACTTGAGCAATAAGGTTCTAAGATGAACATGAACAAAAGTAAAACAAAGGTAATGGAAGGTAGTTGAAATAAATTGGTCAATGCTGAAGGAATTATTTTGTAAAATGACACTAACAATAGCAGATGGGTGTTGCTATTTAGGCAGCATGATGGCTGAAGTAGAGGGCATAAAATATAGACTGGTTATAGCACAAAATGCATTTCTGAAAAAGATCAGTATAACATCTGATAGAAATTGAAGTTCTAGGAAGTCGTTTCCAGTGGTATTTGTCTATGTATAACCTTCTATGGAAGTAAAACATGGATGGATAATTTTCAGTGGAGGAAGAGAATAGAAGCTTTCGAAATGAGTACTGTAGAAGAATGGTGGAGATGGGGGAGTAGGTACAGTTAATGAATGAGATGGTACTGAGTGAAACTGGGCAAAACTGAAATTTTATAAGAATTTTGATGTGATGGGAGGCATATTACAGTAGTCCATGCAGTTGCTATGACCAATGTGTCCAGTTCGATTTTACACAGAGTACGCGAAGGAACTTGCCCCTTCTTGCAGCGGTGTACTGTAGGTCTCTAGAAGAGCGTAGCGTTCCAAAGGATTGGAAAAGGGCACAGGTCATCCCCATTTTCAAGAAGGGATGTCGAACAGATAGACCTATATCTCTAAAGTCGATCAGTTGTAGAATTTTGGAACACGTATTATGTTAGAGTATAGTGACTTTCCTGGAGACTAGAAATCTACTCTGTAGGAATCAGTATGGGTTTCGAAAAAGACGATCGTGTAAAACCCAGCTCGCACTATTCGTCCACGAGACTCTGAGGGCCATAGACACGGGTTCCCAGGTAGATGCCGTGTTTCTTGACTTCCGCAAGGCATTCGATACAGTTCCCCACAGTCGTTTGATGAACAAAGTAAGAGCATATAGACTATCAGACCAATTGTGTGATTGGATTGAAGAGTTCCTAGATAACAGAACGCAGCATGTCATTCTCAATGGAGAGAAGTCTTCAGAAGTAAGAGTGATTTCAGGTGTGCTGCAGGGGTGTCATAGGACCGTTGCTATTTACAATATACATAAATGACCTTGTGGATCACATTGGAAGTTCACTGAGGCTTTTTGTGGATGATGCTGTGGTATATCAAGAAGTTTGTAACAATAGAAAATTGTACTGAAATGTAGGAGGATCTGCAGCAAATTGACGCATGGCGTAGGGAATGGCAATTGAATCTCAATGTAGACAAGTGTAATGTGCTGCGAATACATAGAAAGAAAGATCTTTTATCATTTAGCTACAATATAGCAGGTCAGCAACTGGAAGCAGTTAATTCCATAAATTACCTGGGAGTAGGCATTAGGAGTGATTTAAAATGGAATGAACATATAAAGTTGATCGTCGGTAAAGCAGATGCCAGACTGAGATTCATTGGAAGAATTCTAAGGAAATGCAATCCGAAAACAAAGGAAGTTGGTTACAGTACACTTGTTCGCACACTGCTCGCCAGTGTGGGATCCGTATCAGATAGGGTTGATAGAAGAGATAGAGAAGATCCAACGGAGAGCAGCGTGCTTCGTTACAGGATCATTTAGTAATCGTGAAAACATTACGGAGATGATAGATAAACTCAGTAGCTCGGTACGGGCTTTTTTGAAGTTTCGAGAACATACCTTCACCGAGGAGTCAAGCAATATATTGCTCCCTCCTATGTATATCTCGCGAAGAGACCATGAGGATAAAATCAGAGAGATTAGATCCCACACAGAGGCATACCGACAATTCTTCTTTCCACGAACAATAAGAGACTGAAATAGAAGGGAGAACCGATAGAGGTACTCAAGGTACCCTCCGCCACACACCATCAGGTGGCTTGAGGAGTATGGATGTAGATGTAGATGACTAAGTGGTAAGAGCATCTGTGCCTAGTAAGCAGGAGACTTGGGTTCAACTCTTGGACTGGCACAAATGTTCAACTTTCCCCATTGATTTTAATCAATGTCCACTCACAATCAATTCTTTTGTGACTTAAAACAGAAATTTATGTCAGCTTGAGGATCAACTGACAGGACACATCCTAAGGCATGAAGGAATTGTCAGTTTACTAATGGAGGGAAGTGTTGGGGTAAAAATTTTTAGAGAAGGACCAAAGAATGAGTACAGTAAGCAGGCTTAAATAGATGTAGGTTGCAGTGCAGATAACTAGGCTTCTGCAGGCTAGAGTAGTTGGAGAGTTCCAACAAACGAGTCTTCACACTGAAGAAGGGGAAGGCTGGCCAGCAACAGTGGTACCCCTGCTTAAAAATGTGAAACTTCCCAAAGCTGCTGATATTCTCAGTTAAATGTGCCTTCTAAACTTTTCAGTTTCCACAATTTATTTTGCAAATGCTATATTGTGAGTTAAATAACACTGCATTCAACAAAGGACAGGTGCCTCTAGAAACATGAAATAACTGATTCAGTGTAATTATTTTTCAGTGTTTGCAAAATTTTATAGGGTGGTGAAAACACTTTCATAGATGGTGGACTACGAACTTTTTAGTGGCTTTTATAATGCAGAGATCTTCTACAGCTGTTATCAGAATTCTGTTTGCTCCCTACTCCACCTGCAAATGGAAGGATTTAGGTGGCAGGCCAGGTGAAACTTGTTGAGTATAAATATGACTGAAGATATGCCAACATATTACTGAATCATCTTTTAATTTGTGTCATAATGAAAGCACATCATCCCCAGTGTGGTGAATCTGAGTAATGGAAGAAGAATTTTCATAAGTCTGTAACTGATACTGATTTCAATATAATGTCTGTAATTTTCTTTCTTGCATGTCCGCATCCCCCATACTTTTCATTGTATTAATTCAGATCCTGAGACCATGCATTCACACGTATTAGACAAGTTTCTGTGTTTAATATCTACATCATTTCCCTCAACCCTATTGTCACTAGTCAATATTTGTTTTATGTTCAAATCCATAAGCTAACTAACTTTTTATTTGCAGGCACTCACAAAATTCCTCAAGTGTGTAAATTGGAAACTGAATGTGGAAGCACGTCAGGCCTTAGATATGTTGAAACAGTGGGCACCTATGGATGTAGAAGATGCACTGGAACTTTTGGGACCCAATTTTACCCACCCTGCTGTAAGATCTTATTCGGTTGGCAGATTACAGCAGGCTCCTGATGAGGTAAGTTTGTGGGCTACAATGTCTCTAGGTTTTTGTTGTGAGAAGTTTTCAGTGGCCTGTGATTTGCATATTAATAGTCTGTATCCAAATGTATGTTAATTGTCAAAACTGTGCAAATAAGCCAATACTTAATCAGATTATGTACTAAATAATTTGCCAAATGAATTACATCTTTTATTTGATTCATTAAAATGTGTTAGTGGTAAGTGTGTCACTATTAAGGTAAAAAATAAACCTAGTGGAGAGTTAGTTAATTCTACCATCTCATTACCATCGCAAGCACTGGGTATAAATCAATGACTATTTGGTACACTGGTGAAACATTGTCTATCTCACAGTGGTATTTTCATGGGCCCCTTTTATCAAAAAAGATGATGGAAGTGCATCGGTCTTAAAGTGAGCTATACTCCACAAATGGGGAAAGGGGGGATGGCTTTGACAGTGGCAACCGCCACACTGAAATTGTTACACAGCCATTTCTGATTGCATTGGAGCTGATACTCCCCAAGACCTCCTTGCTCTTTGAGAGACCTGAATGGAACTGTATAATCTGTAAAACCAAAATTAAATGTAGTTCATGATGATAGTAAGGAAGTTCTCATGCCAGGCTGGACTAGTTCTTCTGATGAATTTAGTGAAAATAAGAGTTACATGATTAATAATCCAATGTGCACGCCGTGTGCATACCGGGTGGAGTCATTCCAGATGTGGAAAGGGTCCTCCCATATGCCATGAAGAGCACAGGGTGCAGCCAACTGCAGGTGGTTGCTCACGTCGGTACCAGTGATGTGTGTCAGTTTGGATCAGAAGAGATTCTGTCTTGTTTCAAGCGGGTAACGGAAGTGGTAAAAGACTGCCTGTCTTGCTTGCAATATGAAAGCAGAGCTGACCCTTTGCAACATAGTCGACAGGACCGATTGCGGACCTCTGGTACAGAACCGAGTGGAGGGTCTGAATCAGAGGCTCGGGCAGTGTAGGCTGCAGATTCCTCGACTTGCACCAGAGGGTGGTTGGGTTTCGGGTTCCGCTGAACCGGTCAGCTGTCCACTATACACAGGAAGTGGCTAAATGGGTAGCAGGGGCTGTGTGGTGTGGACCAGGCAGTTTTTTAGGTTGGAGGGTCTCGGCAAAACACAAGAAGGGCTTCAGTCCAAAGGGTGCAGGCTCAATGCAGGAGGAAAATAGATACAGGAACCACTGGTATAACAGTTGTAAATCGTCGTAGCTGTGTTGGGAAAGTACTAGAGCTCCAAGCGCTAATAGAAAACACTGATGCTCAAATCGTTATAGGCACTGAAAGCTGGCTAAAGTCAGATATAAGCTCAGCCTAAATTTTTGCGAAGAACCTAAACACAGTTGGCTGTGACGTGTTTGTTGATGTCAGTAATAGTTTAACTTGTTGCGAAATTGAAGTAGATACTTCCTGTTAGTTAGTATGGGCAGAGGTCACTGATGGCAACCGGAATAAAATAATAATTCGATCCTTTTACCGACCTCCCAATTCAAATGATACAGTTGCTGAAAGGTTCAAACAAAACGAGTTTGATTTCAAACCCGTACCCGACTCGTAAGATAATAGTTTGTGGTGACTTTAATTTACCCTCGATATGTTGGCAAAAATACATGTTTAATTCCGGAGGTACGCACAAAATATCATCCGAAATTGTGCTAAACACATTCTCTGAACATTATTTCGAGCAGTTAGCGAATAGCGAGCGGTTGTGAAAACACACTTGACCTCTTAGCAACAAATAATCCTGAGTTAATGATGAGCATCAAAACCGATTCAGGGCTGTCATAGTGAGATTGAATATTGTAATCCCCAAATCCTTGATAAATAAACGAAAAATATACCTATTCAAAAAAAGCAGATAAAAATTCACTTTCGCCTTCCTGAGAGACAATCTCCACTCATTCCAAATTAATAATATTAGTGTAGACCAGATGTGGCTTATATTCAAAGAAATAGTATCGGCAGCAATTGAGAGATTTATACCAAATAAATTAACAAACAACAGAGCTGATCCTCCTTGGTACATAAAACGGGTTAGAACACTGTTGCAGAAACAACGAAACAAACATGCCAAATTTAAACAGACGCAAAATCCCCAAGATTGGCGATCTTTTACAGAAGCTCGCAATTTAGCACGGACTTCAATGCAAGATGCCTATAATAGTTTCCACAGCGAAACGTTTGTCTCGAAACCTTGCAGAAAATCCAGAGAGATTCTGGTCGTATGTGAAGTATGTTAGTGGTAAGAAACCATCAGTGCCTTTTCTACATGACTGCAATGGAGATACTATCAAAGACAGTGCTGCCAAAGCAGAGTTACTAAATACAGCCTTCCGAAATGCATTCACAAAAGACGAAGACGTAAATATTCCAAAATTCGAATCGAGAACAGCTGCCAACATGAGTAATGTAGAAGTAAATATCCTCAGAGCAGTGAAACAACTTAAATCACTTAATAAAATCAAGTCTTCTGGTTCAGACTGTATACCAATTAGGTTCCTTTCGGAGTATGCTGATGCATTAGCTCCAGTCTAATCTAAAAGCCGTAAATTCTACTAAATACCTAGGTATTACAATTACAAACAACTTCAGTTGGAAGGAACACATAGAAAATGTTGGGGAAGTCTAACCAAAGACTGTGTTTTATTGGCAGGACACTTAGAAAATGTAACAGACCTACTAAGGAGACTGCCTACCTTACGCTTGTCCATCCTCTTTTAGAATACTGCTGCACGGTGTGGGATCCTTACCAGATAGGACTGATAAAGTACATCGAAAAAGTTCAAAGAAAGGCAGCATGTTTTGTATTATCGCGAAATATGGGAGAGAGTGTCACGGAAGTGATACAGGATTTGGGCTGGAAATCATTAAAAGTAAGACGTTTTTTGTTGCAATGGAATCTTCTCACAGAATTCCAATCACCAACTTTCTCCTCCGAATGCGAAAATATTTTGTTGACACCGACCTACATAGGGAGGAACGATCACAAAGATAAAATAAGGGAAATCAGAGCGTGTACAGAAAGATATAGGTGTTCATTCTTTCCATGCACTATACAAGATTGGAATAATGGAGAACTGTGAAGGTGGTTCGATGAACCCTCTGCCAGGCACTTAAATGTGGTTTGCAGAGTATCGATGTAGAATAAAAGAGCACAGACATGCCGTATTGAATTCATAGTTGCCAAGAAGGGACTTGAGACAATATCTTTTTCTGTCCTGAGAAAAGAACTGGAAACAGAGGAATTTTACAGTCTGTGAAACAGATTTGTTACCATTCTATTTTCAATGACAACTGTATCATGTGAAGTATCCCATTTTAATGACATAACCTTAAAATAGCCAGCTGAAGTCAAATGACATAGTTCCTTCAACTTCAGCTATCATGTGGCATCATGCAAAGAAATAAGGCCTAAATATTACACTTGGTACTAGTGGGAGGAACATATAAATCAATACAAGAAGGAAGACAACATACTTCCATTTCAACATGTCATTCAGTTCTGTTCAGAGATTATCAGAGCAGGATTAATTTGGTTTGGTGCAATGCATTGAATCCATAATTATTGTGCATTACTTTGACTGCCAGTTGTATAGTCAAACGAATTGGCATCAAAGAGTTCATGGATGGGGACAGGAAAGTAAGATTTCATGAACTCTGTCAAGAATGTTAGTCTCCTTGGAGAGCAGATAGTTCTGCCTGTCAAATGTTTTTTATTCCAGTCTTTGATCACAATATCAATTCTTTAGATGACCAGTTTCAGTCTGTAATGACCATCCTCAGATCTACAATATACAAATATATACACCTAGTGAGCAGTGTGTCTTTCGACATAATGTAGCAGTACATATCACAATATACTTTCATACAACCAGGGAAATGTACAGATAAAATACGGTAAAACATACCTTTTTTACACTATGTCCTAAAGTGATAAGGCCATAATGGCATCGTCAAAACATATAAATATAATCAGCACTCATCGTAATATAGATCTAAAATAAGGTGTAGAATAGGCCACATTGTCCACATGGTGATTATTGCAACTGGCTACTGAAGTAACGGTAGCAACCAGAAAACTGTTTCCCTACATCCTCCCTAGATGTCGCTTCTGTGGGCTTAGATGAAGTCATCGTTTATGCAAAGAACATAATCTGATAAAACACATTATGTAAAATACATCTAGCAGACCTTTAAAATTGATACCTTTCATGGAAAGCAATTGTGGTACATTAAAAGGCGAATACAATTATCCATATAAAATTATTAAGAGGGAATTATATGAAGAGAATAGGTCTGACCCTTTCTATGGTAAATTTATGATCAACAATTAATATACATAATACATTGCCAGTAGCATGCTATAAATTGCCTATGGAAGGTAAATGCCTATATGACAGCTGAAAAGACAGATCAATGATCAGTGCCCTCTGTTGGGTTGGCCACCAGGATGTTATGTAGGTGCGCACCGGTTGTAAGAACTTAACCACTAGAGGGCTTTACATACATTGTGTTATGTCTCCCACAGAAAACGTTTAAGCAACACATTAATTGTCAATAAATAAAATTATATAGTCTGGCTATACATTCCATGAATAGGTAGGACAGAATCAATTGCAGGTTT
Source organism: Schistocerca nitens (assembly GCF_023898315.1). Taxonomy (NCBI): domain Eukaryota; kingdom Metazoa; phylum Arthropoda; class Insecta; order Orthoptera; family Acrididae; genus Schistocerca; species Schistocerca nitens. The sequence goes on along the minus strand of NC_064621.1, from coordinate 311,666,085 downwards.
AGAGAGACTAATGTATCAGGGTGTATACGACCTGGGAGATCCGGGAAAAACCTGTGAATTTTTCCATCCGGGAGAAAACCGGGAAAAACCTGGGAATTGTTTAGAATTCCGGGAGTTTTTCATTGTTTTAGTTTTCAGTTAAATTTTTGTGATTTTGACTGATAAAGCAATACTCTAACAATGGATATTATTGTATCCCGCTACTGCAGAATGATACTGCAGCAACAAAACATGAACAGGAGGGGAGGGGGGGGGGGGGAACTTAAGTTGCAAAGGAAATGCGCCGTATACAGCAACAAAACAGTGCTTGTACAAGCGTCTGCCAACAGTAAAGTGTGTCAAAGGCTTTAGGAACACTATGCAATGCTTTATAACAACAAATTGCCACCGATGAGGGTGACGTGACAACTGTTTAGATTGGTTTGAGCAGTTGCGGGCAGGCTCTTGCGCATGCGCAGTTGAGTCATGTATGCGTAGTACCTTCTCCCGCTTCTGGTTACGGAAGTGTGGCTGGGCGCCACTACTTAATATTGCCCCAGTTCGGAAATATTATAGATCAGAGGCTGATGCACAGAGCAGTCAGAATTGTGGTGGGGAGGTGAGTCGTCTCCACGTGACCTGTGTTTACGTTCAGTGGTTTTGTTGTTTCCTCTTCGTTTATTGCTCGCACGTTAAATGATAACAAAACGGATTTTTGTGGCCGGGAGCTATCAAATGATTTAAAATACGTTCGCATAATTATGGCAGGCTAAAGTATGTTAATAGTTTGATTTTATTTCCACCTTTGACAGTCAAGCATTAATCACCTTACAGAACAATGAAGCTATTTTTGCTGGTTTGCTAAAGAGATTTGGCTTTTATTAATCCTTTCTACTGAGGCAGTCAATTTATTTGAAACGAAGTGTTTAATTTCACACTATTGGCTAGTTTTAACTGTTCGCTTCATTTCAAGTGCACGTATGGCATTATGCTATAATAAAGAACCAAACATGAATACTGGTTCTCCAAGAAAATTTACAGACGGGTGTGCATTTTAAGCTGAATTATGCGCTTTAGTATGGTTCGTGAAATCCCGACGCTCTTGAAGTATCCTTTGATGTCTCGTTTCTTTTATGACATATGTAATATCTTATAATGTTTTACACGTACGAACATATGGGCTTCCTGTGTCATCGTAGCTGCGCAAGCGCGGTGACGCCAGTTATCTGGCACTTTCTTGCAATTGCTGAAATGAACCTATTTCTAACAGGTTGCGGGAAAATATTGTGAATGGTGGTTTGAAAAGCGTTACATTCAAAGCAGATTTCCTTTTACGCAAGATGAATTATGTGTGAGAATGTACAATGAATTTTTAATCACGAAGCATTTGACTCTCATTTAAAAATCAACTCTTTGAGGATGACCATTTAGAAGTATTTCGAGCCCAGAAGATGAGACATTTGCGTTGTTATTAAAAATTTTACTGGCCCATTTGTGTGTGTATCTTAAAGTGCAACATGTGCAAAAAAAGATCAACATTATATGTGGAAGCTTAGCTTCTTTTCCAACTTATTAATCTTAGAGACCAATATTATATGTGAATGCTATGTATATTAATTTAAGCCATTAACTTTTCTTATTTGTGTATTTGCGCTACTTAAGAGTGATCTTGCTATTGGCTGACTACATCACGTGGCCTATTGCTGTCATCAGCTGGCGAGATCACGTGAATGAGCTATGTTGCTTAAAAAAGCGCATCGCAATCTGTTTCAATGCTTCGGAAAGTGACATGCGTTATTTGGTGGAATTCAAATTTATACCTTCGTACTACGAAAATATGCAGCGTACATGTTGCTGCACATCAAAGGTCTTTCAAAATGTGTTTTTCCTCTTAAGTTTCGTTTTCTAAAGTGCCGGGAAATTAAACGTCGGTATATAAAACCATAAACATTCAAAGGATTTATGAATTTTACAGTGCCGAGGAAGAGTATACTGTCACTTAACACGGAAAAAGTGTATTTTGATCCGGGAGAAAGTGTATTTTTAACCGGGAAAAATCTGGGAAATTTTTTTCCTTGTCCACGTATACACACCCTGCGTATGGAGGTAAGGCAAATGCCTACTGTTCTAGACGTAAATCATCAAGTAAAGCTAGATATAAATATGCGAGGCATTATTTGGTTATCGTAACACGTTATCAAATAAAGCAAAGTAGGCGTTGGGCACAAAATCGCTTTGTACATTGGGTACCCTAGTGGGCTCACGCTTTTTGGCTTTGTAAATTTCCAACTCTTCCAACAAGTTGAGCGCGTGACCCTTCTCTGCCCTGTGTAGAATACGCATCCAACTGTCGATATTGCCTACAGTGTGGCCGGTTTCTGCCAAATGCATTCCCAATGCAGGTTTGTTATGTGCCCCGGTTGTATGAAAGTATATTATGGTACGTATTGCTATATTACGTCGAAAGACACACTGCTCACTGGGTGTATATATTTGTACATTGTAGATCTGAGGATGGTCATTACGGACTGAAAGCGGTCATCATCTAAAGAATTGATATTGTGATCAAAGACTGGAATAAAAAACATTTCACAGTATTAGGTCACTGTTTGTATACGTGACTATGTCGCAGTTGGTGAAGTTCTGTCTGTTGTCCAGATAGGCACCCTGTATATCTACATCCACACTCTGCAAGTCAGCTGACGGTGTGTAGCAGATAGCATTTTATGTACCACTGTCATTTCCCTCCTTTATTCCATTCTTAAAAGGTCTGCAGGAAGAAAGATTGTTGGTAGCCTTCTTTGTGAACTCAAATGTACCTAATTTTATTTTCAAACAATGGAAAATCGTGGATGGAATGTAACAATACCAGAGAAGGAAAGTTGCTACTCACCATATAGCGGAGATGCTGAGTTGCGATAGACAGAACAAAAAGATTCACACAATTATAGCTTTCAGCCATTAAGGCCTTTTTCAGCAGTAGAAACACACACACACACACACACACACACACACACACACACACACACACACACACACAAATGCAAACGCAGCTTGCACACATGTCTGCAGTCTCAGAGAACTGAAACTACACTAATTTTATTTTCATGGCCTTTATATGAAATGAAATGTTTGTGAGAGGAAGAAATGTATCTGTTGACACTCCTTGGTCTGAACACGTTCTGAATTTAGTGAATTGCACCATGAGGCACAATGTGTCTCTGATTAGCACAAGTGACAGCATACAAATTTCAGAGTAGCTGAGTAGTCAGCGTCAAATATTCACTTATGAGGGCAAATATGTGGAGCATAAAAGGAAAAAAATTCAAAAGCATTGCTCATTGTGCCTTATGTTCAGAGCAAAGTGTTACGGAATGGAAAAGACCCACCATGGCATAATAGCTGTTAGAAAACTGCTCCTTAAACAAAGAAAGCGTCATCAGAGATTAAAGAGAAGTCAAAACCTAGCTGACAAACAAAAGCTGAATGAGGGGCTGAATGAACTGAAAATGAGCATAAGGAGAGCAATGAGAGAAGCATTCAGTAATTTTGAAAGTAAAATTTTGTCAACTGATATGAGTAAAAATCCAAATAGGTTTCGGTCTTACTCAAAATCAGTAACAATATTATGCAAGTAATAAATACTAAAATCAGTAAATGGTTTGGAATTGTCTGTCCATTCACTTAGTGACTATACTGGCTCTGGAATGGGAGATAACAGAAGGCCGAAATACCGAATTTCGGTCTTTCGAAATGGTTTTACCATGGAAGATTGTAACACAGTTCCTTCTTTCAATCCTCACACAAACTTCGAAATGGCAGATATTGAGATAACCGATTGTGGAATAGAAAACCTGCTACCATCACTTAGTAACGGAAAGGCATCAGGACCAGATGAGGTACCGGTAGAGAACTACAAAGAGTGCATGAAAGAACTTGTCTCCCCCCCCCCCCCCCCCCCTTCTTGGCAGAAGTTTATTGGAGATCGCTAGAGCAACAAAGGGTCTTAGCAACCAGAAAAGCTCTAGTCATTCCTGTTTTCAAGAAGGACTTTAGGACAGGCGAACATAATTAAAGGCATATATTGTTGATGTCAATCTGTTGTAGAATTATGGAACACATTTTATGCTCGAGAATTACGATGTTTTTGGAGATTGAAAATCTCCTCTATAAAAATAAGTGTGGATCCTGCAAACAGATCTTACGAAACTTAGCTGACTGTGTTACTCCAGTGCTTTGGTTGACGTGTGTTCCTTGACTTCAGGGAGGCTTTTGACATGTCCTGCACTACCTTTTAGTGGAAATAAGAGGTTACTGAGTACTGGTCCAGATTTGCGACTTGATTAAAGACTTCGTTGCAGGTAAACATTGCTCTGAATGGAACAAAATTAATAGAGGTAAAGGTAATTTCCAGAGTACCCCAAGGAAGTGCGACAAAACAGTTATTGTTTACAATATATAAAAGATGAAGTAGGAAGTGTCAGAAGCTCTTAAAGACTGTTCACAGGTGACATTGTTGTCTATAAGAAAGTAACAACACTAGAAGACGGGATAAATTTGCAGAACAACTTGCAGAGGATTGATAAATTGAGCATACTTTGGCAGCAGTTGACCTGAACATAAATAAATGTGGCATATTGTGCAGACATAGAAACAAAATCCAGTAGTGTACAATTACACTATTTATGATGAACTGCTGGAAAGAGTGTCTACCTTAAAATATCTATGAGTAACTGTACAGGAAGACTTTGTGTGGTTGGCAACATAAAAAAAATGTAGGAAAAGCAGATACCAGACTGTTTCATAGGGAGAATCTTAAAGAAATCCATGAAGGAACTGGCTTATAAGGTCAATTTCTGAGTACTGTTCATCAATGTTGGGATCCTTACCAGACAGGCTTATAACAGAGAGATAGTATGAGTGGCACCCTTTGTCACAAGATAATTTAGTCTGCACGAGAGCATTACCAAGACTGTCAATGAACTCCAGTGGCAGATGTTACAAGAGAGGGATTGTGCTTCATGGACAGGTTTGCTATTGAAATTTCAAGAGAACTCTTTCTGGGAAGAGTCTGACAACATATTACCTCCACTCACATACATCTTACGAAATGATCATAGCAAAAACATTTGATAAATTAGAGCTAATACTAAAGCTTACAGACCATCATTCCTCCCACATGACTTTTGTGAGTGGAAGTACTCTCCTCAACACAATGTTACGTTGTATGCAGCATATGATGTAGATGTAGATCTTTGTTTGCTTGATTAGGCCTTTCTGATACAGGGCCCAACTGATAAGTAATACTACAGTCTCTGTTGAATGAGTTTTCTGAGGTAACTTCTTCATGGGTGGACTATACTTTCTGAATATTCTTGCTGTAAATGTGCCTGACAATGCTCTCATTTACTGACCTACCCAGCAAAGATCCTTAACTTACATTCATACTCATAACTTCAAACTGCCAGTACCACTGTTACTCTACCAGCCATACAGAAGCTCACCCAAGTTCCACGTTGGACCATCACTTTTATGAGAAAGGTTACTCTGAAGATATGACTTAACTGCAGCCTAAGGGTTGTTTCCAGAATGAATTTTCACACTAAAATTTCTGTGATTCTACGGAAGCAGTGGATGGGTACTAGCAGGTTTGAAGTTATGAAAGCAGTTGTGCCTACATAGTTGATTTAACATTGTCCACAAAAATGTAAAGGTAAAAGTTAAAGCCCCAGGCAACTCATTTTTAACATGCAGAGTGTTTCTTATATTCTTTGTTACAAATAAATTATACAGAAATAAACTAAATGTGTAGATGTGATGACTTGTTTTCCAACAGCTGACGGCACTATCTATAGTGTGAAAACATACGAAAAGTCATAAAGAGAACAATATCTTATGAGGTAGTTTGTCAGTTGTATAAATGCTTTGAAGTAGCAATGTTGTTTGATTTGCCTTAAAGTGCTTGCATTAAAAGGTAATTTTAGTGTTCGTTTCTTTTTGCAGGATTTGCTGTTGTATCTTTTACAGTTAGTTCAGGCACTGAAGTACGAGAACTTTGACAGAATTACTCAAACCTATTCACAGTTGAAGAATGAAATGGAAGAACAAAGGGAGCAAGAGAGACTGTCACGGTAATTATAGCTCTGAGCACGTGGCTAGTATTTAAAGTTGCATAAAATACTCTCTTGTAACTTTCAATGTCATTGAAAAAAATGTTAATTGTGTTATGTAAAACCGTTGATCCAAAGTTAATGTTATGTAGAATGTAATAATAACACTCAACTGCAAACTCTCTGTAAAACAGAGAAATTATACTAATTACTTACATTACATTAAAAGATAAATGACAAAATTGAAAGTCGTTGTTGCTAAATTTGTCATGAACACATACTGCTAATGACTGAAATGTCATTTTAGATGTTGTTGTTATAGTTACAGTTATAGTTATGAGGCTACCTCTAGTCAGGGGAGAGAAATTTTACTGCCCTAGAATCATTATTACAGACAGTGTCCTCACTGCAGAAGTGTCATGCATCTCTAGAAGTCATCATGTGTGTTTCTATTAAGCAGCAGATTTGTACTTTTGTGTCACTGAATTGCTGAGCTCGACTGGAAAAAACTGTGGTTGTTGGTCATTTTAATATATGCTGGTGCCTATGGTTAGGCATTTCATCACCACCCTAAAAAGAAGAGCTTCGTAGAACAAAGCCAAAATAGTGCCCCCAAACTGTTCACTGACTCTTAAGTTATGCAAGGATTGATCAGTATACAGAAAAGCACTGATTAAATATCTTTGCATGCAGAGTCGGTTGAAAATTCCCTGTACACCACTCTCCTTCTGCACCAGTACAGCTTAAACATGGGGGTCATGCCAGAGATGTCGCCCGCATCTCCTGGTCGTGCGGTAGCGTTCTCGCTTCCCACGCCCGGGTTCGATTCCCGGCGGGGTCAGGGATTTTCTCTGCCTCGTGATGGCTGGGTGTTGTGTGCTGTCCTTAGGTTAGTTAGGTTTAAGTAGTTCTAAGTTCTAGGGGACTGATGACCATCGATGTTAAGTCCCATAGTGCTCAGAGCCAACCAGAGATGTGGAAGAGACTGTGGTGGCAGTGATTGAGTGTAAAGGATGCATCCAGCTGCAAATCCTGATTCATGTCGGCACAAATGAGGTGTCCCCCACCCGGAGGCTCACAGTTATTTTGTGAGTTTGTACATGGCGCACATGGGGCCCCAAATTATTGCAGCAAATTCTTCCTTCCCTGGCTGCATTTCCTTCCCCCTGCCCTCCCTCCCTATCTTCGCTCCATCCTTGTTGCCACCTCTTTCCCCTCTCTCGGTGTTCTGATTTATGTAGACCTGGCTATCCATCTGGTTTCCTGTATTGGTTGCAATTTTGTTCCTTTTGCCTGTTCTTTCATCCTTTTTGGCTTTCGTCCTTTTTGGCATTTAGGTCCCCACTTGAGGTTTGACCTCCACTTCACAATTTCCTGTTTTTAGTGTGAGCCATATGGGAAGAACTCCCTCCCTAGCATCTATGTTGTGGATTCCTCTTCCCCCTTCCTTCCCCTCTCCCTTCCCCACTGTAGCCCCCTTCCACCCAGCTAGGTCACCAGCACGTGTAGGCAGTCAGTGTGATGGGGCTGTTATGTACCCATATCGCTGAGCCCACTGACAACACAGGGATCACACTACTGATACCTGAGCTGTTCCATCCCCATGTATGCCAAGGAGAGGTTGCTTATCTTCATGGAGCATCGGAACTCCCAGCAACAGCCACTGTGCCAGACAGCTCTTGCTCTGGCTGGGTGGTGCCCATGGGGACAGCCCCTGGTCGGAATGGGTGGTATCAGGGTGGATGCATGGTGCATGAAGTGTATCAAGCTGCAAAACTCTGGCCATTGTCAAACGGCCGTCTCTTCGATTTGTGAAGGATCCTTGAATGCTGCTTTGTATGCAACTTTCCCTTCCCTGGCTACTCAGTGGAAGGAGGGCCAGGCTCACCGTCTTGCGATGAAACCCTTTCCTCGTTACCTCATCCGTACTAGGATGGATGGGGACACATTCACCACCACAAATCCATTGCTTTTCATGGAAAATATAGAGGACAAGTTTGGTGAAGTGGAGTCTCTTAGGGAGATTCGGTCGGGCTCCCTGTTGATCAGAGCTTCTGCCACCCAATCCACAGCTCTTTGTACCTCTGATCATCTTGGCAATGCCCCCGTGTCCATCACTCCTCACCAATCTTTGAGTGTGGTCCAGGGAGTAATTTTTCATTGGGACCTCACCCTGCAAACTGATGAACTCCGGGCTAATCTGGAGCGATGCGGCATTTATTTTGTTCAATGTGTGCATAAGGGTCGCAAAGACAACCTCACTGGTACTGGCAACTTCATTCTGGCTCCCAGAGAATGACAAGGTTATGTGCTACAGATGTGACGTGAAACCGTACATCCCTCCACTTATGCGGTGCTTGCATTTTGAGCATATGTCTTCCCTTTGTGTGGTGACTGGCCATCCACTCAATGAGGGAAGCCCCTTCATTCCACCGCCTGTGTGTGTCAGTTGTGCTGACAGCCACTCCCCTCGCTCACCGTATTGCCCAGCTTACAAGAGAGAAAAGAAGATCCTAGAATACAAGTCCCTGGATCGCCTGTCTTATACTGAGGCTTGCCAAAAGTACGAGACATACCATCCAGTGTCACTATCTTCAACTTTTGCATCTGTTACTTCCTTTCCTCCTCCTCCTCCTCCTCATCCTTATCCTTATCCCAGCCCTGTACCTCTCTCCACTCCCCATCCCCTGCAGTTCCCATGACCTCCCATCAGGTGCCCTCCTCCTTCAGCATCTGCTGGTGATATTGCTCCCTCTCCCCAGCATCTCTCAGGCCAGAAGACTGTTACCACTACTCGGCCACAAAGCACACCATCTGTGCACCCCAAAGTCACTCGCTGTCTTTCGGTTCTTGATCTACTCCCCCTGTGCCCTGCCCTCCTCCACCTCAGAAAGAGAAGAAGAAGAAGAAGAAGAAGAAGAAGAAGAAACAACATAAACCCCAAGACCCAGTGCCCTCCGTAGATGCTATCTCTCCCCTCACAACCCAAGTCTGACATATTATTTATGGATATCACCCCATCCTTGTCAGTGACAACTACTGACTGAGTGACCTGACCTCCTCCTTGGCTTCTTCATGTCGACCTTGGACTCACACCAATGATCTATCGTCACCTACCGGAAATGCAATGTCTTGTCTCCTGTTATGTGTTCTGTCTCATTCGTCAAGAAACACATTTCCACGATGAGCATTCTCCAACATTTCGTGGTTATTGGGCATTCTGTCAGAACCGTGCTGGCCCTGGGGTAGCATCTGGAGGGGTCTGCACTTTGGTTCGCTCTGATGTCATTAGTGATTCTGGCATCCACCATTTGCAATGTGTACCCCCCTGCATACAAACGTCTCAAAAATGAGATCGACAGGAAGTGCAAAATGGCTAAGCAGGGATGCCTAGAGGACAAATGTAAGGATGTAGAGGCTTACCTCACTAGGGGCAAGATAGATACTGCCTACAGGAAAATTAAAGAGACGTTTGGAGAAAAGTGAACCACTTGTATGAATATCAAGAGCTCAGATGGAAACCCAGTTCTAAGCAAAGAAGGGAAAGCAGAAAGGTGGAAGGAGTATATAGAGGATCTATACAAGGGCGATGTTCTTGAGAACAATATTATATAAATGGAAGAGAATGTAGATGAAGATGAAATAGGAGATGTGATACTGCGCGAAGAGTTTGACAGAGCACTGAAAGACCTAAGTCAAAACAAGGCCCTGGGAGTAGAAGACATTCCATTAGAACTACTGACAGCCTTGGGAGAGCCAGTCCTAACAAAACTCGACCATCTAGTGAGTACTGAGCAAGATGTATGAGACAGGTGAAATTCCCTGAGACTTCAAGAAGAATATAATAATTCCAATCCCAAAGAAAGCAGGTGTTGACAGATGTGAAAATTACCGAACTATCAGTGTAATAAGCCACAGCTGCAAAATACTAATGTGAATTCTTTACAGACGAATGGAAAAACTGGTAGAAGCTGACCTCCGGGAAGATCAGTTTGGATTCCATAGAAATGTTGGAACACGTGAGGCAATACTGACCATACGACGTATCTTAGAAGGTAGATTAAGGAAAGGCAAACCTACGTTTCTAGCATTTGTAGACTTAGAGAATGCTTTTGACAATGTTGACTGGAATACTCTCTTTCAAATTCTAAAGGTAGCAGGGATAAAATACAGGGTGCGAGAGGCTATTTACAATTTGTACAGAAAGCAGATGGCAGTTAAAAGAGTCGAGGGACATGAAAGGGAAGCAGTGCTTGGGAAGGGAGTGAGACAGGGTTGTAGCTTCTCCCTGATGTTATTCAATCTGTATATTGAGCAAGCAGTAAAGGAAACAAAAGAAAAATTTGGAGTTGGTATTAAAAGCCATGGAGAAGAAATAAAAACTTTGAGGTTCGCCGATGACATTGTAATTCTGTCAGAGACAGCAAAGGATTTGGAAGAGCAGTTGAATGGAATGGACAGTGTCTTGAAAGGAGGATATAAGATGAACATCAACAAAAGCAAAACGAGGATAATGGAATGTAGTCGAATTAAATTGGGTGATGCTGAGGGAATTAGATTAGGAAATGAGACATTTAAAGTAGTAAAGGAGTTTTGCTATTTGGGGAGGAAAATAACTGATGATGGCCGAAGTAGAGAGGATATAAAATGTAGACTGGCAATGGCAAGGAAATCGTTTCTGAAGAAGAGAAATTTGTTAACATCGAGTATAGATTTAAGTGTCAGGAAGTCGTTTGTGAAAGTATTTGTATGGAGTGTAGCCATGTATGGAAGTGAAACATGGACGATAACTAGTTTGGACAAGAAGAGAATAGAAGCTTTTGAAATGTGGTGCTACAGAAGAATTCTGAAGATTAGGTGGGTAGATCACACAACTAATGAGGAGGTATTGAATAAAATTGGGGAGAAGAGGAATTTGTGGCACAACTTGACAAGGAGGAGGTACTGGTTGGTAGGACATGTTCTGAGGCATCAGGGGATCACAAATTTGGCATTGGGGGGCACCGTGGAGGGTAAAAATTGTAGAGGGAGACAAAGGGATGAATACACTAAGCAGATTCAGAAGGATGTAGGCTGCAGTAGGTACTGGGAGATGAAACAGCTTGCACAGGATAGGGTAGCATGGAGAGCTGCATCAAACCAGTCTCAGGATTGAAGACCACAACAACCACCTCCCTCCAGGTAGGCCACTTCCTTACGTAGCACTATCTGCCTTAATCCAGCAACTCCTGCCCTCTTTTCTCCTGCTTCGGGACTTCAGTGCTCACCATCCACTGTGGGGGGAGTGCCCCTTCAACTGATAGGGGTATCCTAATTGATCAACTTATCACGGACCACGATTTGTGTCTCCTCATAATGGTACCCCTGCCCCATTCAGTGCTGCTCATGGCACCTTCTCTGCTAGTGATCTCATGATCTCCTCCCCTACCCTCCATTGGTCATCCCATGATGACCTTTGTTACAGTGACAAATTTCTGGCGATTCAATCGTTCCCCTGCTGCCGCCAGGCAGACAGGCTCCCCATTGGGCATTCCGCAGGGCCAATTAGCCTTTATATATGTCTGCTGTGAACTTTGGCACCTCCTTGTCAAATCCATTGATGTAGTCATGCAAGGCATCTCTGTCAGTATTCTTGATGCTGCTGGCACTGCTGTCCCCCTATCCTGAGGGCCCCCTCAATGTCGACCGGTACCATGATGGACCAAGGATGTCGCTGTCCAGGGTCGCTGACAGGCGCTGCAGCAATTTGACACCCTTCACCGACCAACCCTCTCAATTTTAAGTGCCTCCATGCTAAGGCTCATTACCTTATTCAGCAGAGTAAAAACGAATGCCAAAAATGCTATGTTTCCTCGCTGGGGATGTATGCGTCTACAGCACAGGTTTGGTCCAAGCTCCGTAGCCTTCTGGGCTGCCAGGGACAGTAAACTGTCCAGGGTCTGAACTTCCAAGGTACTCTGTGCTCTGATCCAATTGCCCTCACAGAAAACCTTGTGACACACCTTGCGACAGAATCGTCATTCTCTTCCTACCCTGCTGACTTTCTCCAGCAGAAACTCAGGGTTGAAGAGACCACCTTTGTTTCATTGTGCTCCACTTTAGTCCTATAATACACCCTTCATTGAATGGGAATTGGTGCAGGCTCTTGTCTCTCCATGAGACACAGCCCCAGGCCCAGATTCCATCCACAAGCAGATGATCCAACACTTGGACGTCCCACAGAGGCAACAGCTCCTCAGCATTTTCAACCACATTTGGCTCACGGGTGCTTTTCCATCCCAATGGCAAGACTGTATAGTTATTCGTGTCCTTAAGCCCAGGAAACGCCCAGTGTGTCTAGACAGCTACCAGGCTAATGACTGACGAATGTACTTTGTAAACTGCTTGAAAGGATGGTGAGTCTCGGGGCCTTTTGTCTCCATATCAGTGTGACTTCTGGACAGGGCACACTCCAACTAACCATTTACTCCGATTGGAATCGGCCATCTGACAGGCTTTTATTCACCGCTGACAGCTTGTTGCGCTCTTCTTTGACCTACATAAGGCGTATGACATGGCTTGGCACCATGAAATTTTAGTTATACTCCATGACTGTGGCTTCCGTGGTCCCTTTCAGATTTTTATCCGAGAGTTTTTCTCACCAGCTCTTCTGGGTTCGAGTTGGCACTTCACTCGGCGCCCCTCAGATTCAGGAGAGTGGTACCCCGCAGGGTTCTGTGCTAAGTGTCACACTCTTCCTCATTGCCATCAATGGGGTTGTGACATCTGTTGGGCCATTGTACATCGATGATTTTTGCATCTGGTGCAGCTCCCACTCAGTAGCGTCTGCTGAGGACCAGCTCCAAGGTGCCATCTGATGGGCCTCTGCATGGGTCACCATCCATGGCTTCCAGTTTTCTCCCTCCAAAACGCGGGTTATGCATTTTTGTTGTCCACCCACTGTACACCCCCATCCAGGACTTTATATAGGCAACCAGCTCCTCGATGTTGTAGTGCAGTCGCATTTCTTGTGCCTTATTTTTGACAACAACTAGTCCTGTTGCTAGTCTCCTCACAGAAGTGGGGATTACTCCTCTACATATCAGATGGAGCCAACTCGTTGTTTCTTACGCAATCACCATTCGTTAATTCCTGACCATCCTGTGTACCCTGTACTCTTTGCCAATGAAGGATGTATCCCTTCCAACACCTGCCCACAGGTGGGATTGCCGGGTGGCATACATCTGACTTCCCCCCCCCCGTCAGGATCTCCATCTCCTCTCACTGGATGGCAACCTGTCTCTTTTCCCCTCATAACACCCCTTGGATGGTGTCTAGACCACAGATTAGGACTGATCTGTTCCAGGGTCCTAAGGTCTCTGTCGCTCCTATGGTTTTCTGGCACCTTGTCTGTGCCATCCTCGCAGAGTTCTAGGGTGCCACCATCTTTTATACTGATGGTTCTAAGACTATTGATAAGGTGGGATATGCACATCTCCTACTGCCTTCGAACACCATTTATTGCCGGGGTCATGTAGCATGTTCACAGCAGAGCTTCTAGCCATTCACAGGGCCCTCCTTTTTGTTTCTCAGGCCCCTCCACAGTGTTTTAATTTGTTCAGACTCCATGAGCAGCCTGCAGGCTATCGACCAATGCTACGCTTGTCACACCTTTTGTCTACGCTATCCATGACCTTTTCTCTGCCCATGAGCATGCCACCTGTTCAGTTGTCTTTCTCTGCGTTTGGCTAGGGAGGCAGACACTTACCCCATTTACTTTCATGATTCCAGCTGCGAATATGCGGATCTACATCAAATCTTTGCCCAAAAGTGGAATGCTATCTGGAGCGCTACTGCTCATACTAATAAACTCGGCACAATCAAGGAGTCTATTGCAGTTTGGCGCTCTTCCTTCCGCTCCTCTTGGAAGGAGTCCATTGTTTTATGCTGTTTAAGCATTGGTCATACCCAACTCGCCCATTGTTTCTCCCTGCATAATGACCCACCCCCACAGTGTGGTTGTGGAGCTAGACTGACGATATCCCACATATTTGTGGAATGTCCCCTTCTTTTAGACCTTCGTATTAAGTATAGTCTTCCTGATTCCTTAAATTTAATTGTTGAATGAATGCCTGTTGTGGAGGTGTGATTATAGCCTTAAGAAATAAGACCACACTGGTTAGCCAGAACACTAAAACCACCTGCCTAATAGCGAGTATGTCCATCTTTGGCACGGATAACAGCTGCGGCACATCATGGCATAGAAGCTATGAGGCCTCGGTTGGTTGTTGGAGGAATCTGATCGCGCGCGCACACACACACACACACACACACACACACACACACACACACACACATACTCTTAGAGAATGTTTCATGTAAAGTGCCTGGTCATATTATATAAGGTAATGATGTCAAGTTAACAGCTATAGACAGGGACACTGAGAGATAGGGAGTCATGTGAAATTGTTCTAAATCCCTTATCTGAACATTGCCTTGACTAGGTAATCAGAGAACATACTTCTGAAGGCAATATTAAATCTCCTGGTCGCCAATAGGCTCAAACTTTTTGGCTCGGTGCAGAACGTATAATCAGTGACCATAAGTTTATTACAGCATCACTGAATACAGATGTAAATAGAAATATAAATAAATGAATATGTTTCTGCTTAGCATAAACAAGAAGAAACAAATTTCAGATTACCAGAGTGGTCAACATGAAAATTGAACTCTAGCACCGATAGTGTTGCATCAGTAGACAAAGTTAAAGAGCACTCTAAAATATGCTTTATGCTGGTATGTGCTGGTCAAAGTTGTGAGAGGTGGGAAGTACCAGCCATGGTTCAGCAGCCATGTTAGAAAGCTGCTATGAAAGCTGAGAAAATTCAAAGCAAATTTAAACACTTCCAAAGCTTCACAGACAATCAAAAACTGAACTACGTCAAAATTAACACAAGAAGTGCTATGCATGAAATGTTCAGTGACTTAGAAACTAAAATTCTATCTACCAACCTGACAGAAAATCATAGAAGTTTTGATTTGATGTTGAATCAGGAAAGGGATTGAAGCCATCTGTCCACACTGTGGGACTATAATGGCATCAGAACAAAGGATGGCACAGAAGGCTGAAATACCAAGTGTCTTTTCTGAAACTGTTTCATTGAGGAATATTGCACTTTAATTTATCCCTTAAATTGTCACATGAATGTTAAAACGACAGGTATTTAAATAAGTGACCATTGAATTGAAGAGCAACTGAAATTGCTCAACAAAAGAAATGTCACTGGACGTGATAAGAGTTCCAGTACGAATCTACAGAGTATGTGAAAGAGCTTGCCCATCTTCTAGCAACAGTATGCAGTAGTTCTCAGGAGGAGCAAAGTGCTCTTGATGATGAAAAAAAAAGCACTGGTCATTCCCATTTTCAAGAAAGGTTGTCGAACTTATACACCATACTATATCTCTAATGTTGGTCTGTTTTAGAATTTTGGAACATGTTTTATGCTTGCATATTATGACATTCCTAGAGACCTTAAATCTCTTGTAGGAATCAACAGGGCTTTCAAAAACAGCAAACATATGTAACTTAGCTTGTTCTGTTTGTCGAAGAGGCCCAGAAGGCAGTAGGTAATGTGTTGATACTCTGTTCCTTGATGTCCAGTAGGTGTTAAAGTTCCATAGAGCCACATAGTGAACAAAATAAGTGCTTATGGAATATAAGGCCAGCTGTATGATCGGATTGAAGATTTCTGTCAAACAGAACACGTCATTCTCAATGGAGAGATATCTTCAGACATAATAGTGACTTTGGGGTTTTTGTGGGTGACTCTGTTGCATACGGAGAAGTTGCAACACTAGGAAATTTTAGTGAAATGCAGAGAAACCTGCAGGGGATCGTTGCATGGTGCAGGGATTGAAGCAGTTGATGCTAATCATAAATCTAACATGAATAAGTAAAATGACACTTTATTTTGTGATTACAAGAATGGAGAACAATCACTGGAAGCAGTTACTTCCATAAAATATCTAAGAAAATGCATATGGAGCAATTTAAAGTGAAACAACCTATGAAACTAATAACAGTTTGTATGTTGCCCAACTACCTGCTAAAGGCATGTTTTTGAAAAACGTGTGCAGAACTACTTCATATGAAAATCTATAGCTGTCTGCCTGTCTATACTCGGTTGGCTAGTCTTCAACTAATCAGCATGGTCTGTGTACTGAAAACGAACTTTCTTTGAATGATTTTATGGCAGAATTGGGAGGCTGGTAAAAATGTCAGATGATTAATTTGAATTCACGTGGGCTGATTACTCGCATCCGGACTCAATTTCGACCTTCATAGATACAATTTTTGTCAGTTGTAATGAACTCTCCCTCTGTGATGTGCGCCTTGTCTTTTCAGTATGTGCCCCATGCTTTGTTAAATTTTATGAAGGTTTCTACATATTTTCATGCTCTTGGTTCTGATTATAACGTGAGTGCAGCAGTATTCCTGGAGGGCAGTAAACTCAGTAACTTCGTTACAAATGCTTTGGAAATTTACTTTGGAGGTGTTTGTAGGTATTAGCAATCAAAAGCTGTGTGGGAGGTCTTGAGTCATGCTGAAAAATTGTTACAATCAATGCCAGTGAAAAGCAAGGATCTGAGTGTGAGTTGGTCCAGTGTGCAGTTTTATCGTGTCACAAAGTTTCAAGGAAAATAATTTTACTACAAAAATAAAAAAATCTTACAGAACCATGCCTAGATAGTAACCCTCTCTGATAATCACTTCCCAGACATGACGCAAATTGTTGAAATTGCTTAAAAAATTCATAGTAAGAAACATGTGCAGAAAAATAGTAGGAATCATTTTTGCTTATGTAGGTACAAACAGCATAGTGAATGCATTATTGTGGCCAAGATAGGCATGAAGCCCACGCGTACTACAGTAGTACAAGTTCATATGCCAACTAGCTCTGCAGATGATGAAGAAATTGATGATGTGTATGATGAGATAAAAGAAATTATTCAGGTAGTGAAGGGGGATGAAAATTTAAGTCATGGGTGACTGGAATTCGACAGTAGGAAAAGGAAGAGAAGGAAACATAGTAGGTGAATATGGATTGGGGCTAAGAAATGAAAGAGGAAGACGCCTGGTAGAATTTTGCACAGAGCATAACTTAATCATAGCTAACACTTGGTTCAAGAATCATAAAAGAAGGTTGTATACATGGAAGAATCCTGGAGATACTAAAAGGTATCAGATAGATTATATAATGGTAAGACAGAGATTTAGGAACCAGGTTTTAAATCGTAGGACATTTCCAGGGGCAGATGTGGACTTTGACCACAATCTATTGGTTATGAACTGTAGATTAAAACTGAAGAAATTGCAAAAAGGTGGGAATTTAAGGAGATGGGACCTGGATAAACTGAAAGAACCAGAGGTTGTACAGAGTTTCAAGGAGAGCGTAGGGGAACAATTGACAGGAATGGCGGAAAGAAATGCAGTAGAAGAAGAATGGGTAGCTTTGAGCAATGAAATAGTGAAGGCAGCAGAAGATAGAGTAGGTAAAAAGATGAGGGCTAGTAGAAATCCTTGGGTAACAGAAGAGATACTGAATTTAATTGATGAAAGGAGAAAATACAAAAATGCAGCAAGTGAAGCAGGCAAAAAGGAATACAAACTTCTCAAAAATGAGATTGACAGGAAGTGCAAAATGGCTGTGCAGGGATGGCTAGAGGACAAATGTAAGGATGTAGAGGCTTATCTCACTAGGGGTAAGATAGATACTGCCTACAGAAAAATTAGAGAGACCTTTGGAGAAAAGAGAACCACTTGTATGAATATCAAGAGCTCAGATGGGAACCCAGTTCTAAGCAAAGAAGGGAAAGCAGAAAGGTGGAAGGAGTGTATAGAGGGTCTATACAGGGGCGATGTTCTTGAGGACAATATTATGGAAATGGAAGAGGAGGTAGATGAAAATGAAATGGGAGATACCGTATTTACTCGAATCTAAGCCGCACTTTTTTTCCGGTTTTTATAATCCAAAAAACCACCTGCGGCTTAGAATAGAGTGCAAAGCAAGCGGAAGTTCTGAAAAATGTTGATAGGTGCCGCCACAACTAACTTCTGCCGTCGAATATATGTAGCGCTACACAAGCGTGCTTTGTAGGCACAAAGATAACTACTGGCGCCAAAACCTCTGCATCAGTAAATAAATTTAAAAAAAAGGTAGAAGACGAGCTTTTTTTTTTCTCCGCCCCGAGTTTCGACCACTGCATTTTCATACATTATCCAACGAAGTAAATACAAATTCCGTATTGTTCATCTTCGAATTTAGCAGAATTTCAATGTACTACGAAAATCCGACTGGCAAGACTGTTAGGGATGTTTGTCAATATGGCCAACTCTACGTTCAGAGTTTCTTCCTACCTGTGAGAAGAGATGGTTGCTAATAGGAACCTGATGAAATGTGAATCACATGCAGTATTCTCGTCACCATAAGGATAATACGAATATAAACATTTTGCCATGTATTCTTTCGTGTTTGCTGCTATCTCATTTAAATCCTGTCTGCGTAATAAACTACGAAACTAGAGTGGGACAACAGCAAACGCGGAAGAATATACGTATCGTGTCATGTTTATATTCTTATGCCTAATAGTGATACAGTCAGAAATGAAGCACGGCAACTGACTAGATTTTAAATGTAAGATGACTAATTTCTGTGCAGAATTTGATTTACTAAAGAAGCGGCCGCAAAGATTTTCAAACAGAGGAAAATTTTCGCAAAACTCTCGTTCAGAACATGTTCTATCATACGCATGTTCTATCATACGCATTTGGTTCTTGTTGATCATTATCAAAGAAAGCAGCAGTGTAAGTAACAACAAATAGCAGTCTCTTGCCATTGTTTCGCTAATGAGACGATCCCCCCTTTTTTTTTTAAGTGGCGGTAGCGCGCACAAAAGCAAGTCATGCCGCGAGCAGCAACAGGCCGTAAACACGCACTATCAAAATGCGACAGACAATGCATTACACAGTACAGTAATGCATTTTCAGCTTAGAGTGACGTAAACACCTATAACAAAGAAAACGGCACTGATCAGATCAAAGCAAAATAAGCAATCGATTCAAACCAGACGAAGCACGTGAAAAAGGAAGGGTACCCGTATAAATACGGACGGAGCACCGGACGCATAGCAATGGCTACCTGGTAAAGCTTAACTGCTAAGCTTACAACTCGAACCAAACTACTGTAGCTGTATCCTCTTTCATTCGACTAAATTGTGTCTCATATTACAATGGACCAACTTTGTTTCGATTTGGAGGTGCGGCCTAAAACTTTTTTCTCCCCTTGAATTTTGAGTCTCAAATTTCAGGTGCGACTTAGATTCGGGAAAAATTTTTTTCCTTAATTTCGAGTCTCATTTTTCAGGTGCGGCTTAGAGTGCGGCTTAGATTCGAGTAAATACGGTATGCTACTGCGTGAAGAGTTTGACAGAGCACTGAAAGACCTGAGTCAAAACAAGGCCCCAGGAGTAGACAACATTCCATTAGAACTACTGACAGCCTTGGGGGAGCCAGTCCTGACAAAACTCTACCATCTGGTGAGCAAGATGTATGAGACAGGCAAAATTCCCTCAGACTTCATGATTATTATTATAATTCCAAACCCAAAGAAAGCAGGTGTTGACAGATGTGAAAATTACCGAACTATCAGTTTAATAAGTCACAGCTGCAAAATACTAACGCGAATTCTTTACAGACGAATGGAAAAACTAGTAGAAGCCAACCTTGGGGAAGATCAGTTTGGATTCCATAGAAATATTGGAACACGTGAAGCAATACTGACCTTAAGACTTATCTTAGAAGAAAGAATAAGGAAAGGCAAACCTACGTTTCTAGCATTTCTGGACTTAGAGAAAGCTTTTGACGATGTTGACTGGAATACTATCTTTCAAATTCTGAAGGGGGCAGGGGTAAAATACAGAGAGCGAAAGGCTATTTACAATTTGTACAGAAACCAGATGGCAGTCATAAGAGTCTAGGGGTATGAAAGGGAAGCAGTGGTTGGGAAAGGAGTGAGACAAGGTTGTAGCCTATCCCCAATGTTATTCAACCTGTATATTGAGCAAGCAATAAAGGAAACAAAAGAAAAGTTCGGAGTAGGTATTAAAATCCATGGAGAAGAAATAAAAACTTTCAGGTTCACCGATGACATTTTAATTCTGTCAGAGACAGCAAAGGACTTGGAAGAGCAGTTGAACAGAATGGACAGTGTCTTGAAAGGAGGATATAAGATGAACATCAACAAAATCAAAATGAGGATAATGGAATGCAGTCGAGTTAACTCAGCTGATCCTGAGGCAATTAGATTAGGAAATCAGACGCTTAAAGTAGTAAAGGAGTTTTGCTATTTGGGGAGCAAAATAACTGATGATGGTTGAAGTAGAGAGGATATAAAATGTAGACTGGCAATGGCAAGGAAAGCGTTTCTGAAGAAGAGAAATTTGTTAACATCGAGTATTGATTTAAGTGTCAAGAAGTCGTTTCTGAAAGTATTTGTATGGAATGTAGCCATGTATGGAAGTGAAACATGGACGCTTAATAGTTTGGACAAGAAGAGAATAGAAGCCTTTGAAATGTGGTGCTACAGAAGAATGCTGAAGATTAGGTGGGTAGATCACATAACTAATATGGAGGTATTGAATGGAATTGGGGAGAAGAGGAGTTTGTGGCACAACTTGACTAGAAGAAGGGATCGGGTGGTAGGACATGTTCTGAGGCATCAAGGGCTCACCAATTTAGTAATGCAGGGCAGCATGGAGGGTAAAAATCGTAGAGGGAGACCAAGAGATGAATACACTAAGCAGATTCAGAAGGATGTAGGCTGCAGTAGGTACTGGGAGATGAAGAGGCTTGCACAGGATAGAGTAGCATGGAGAGCTGCATCAAACCAGTCTCAGGACTGAAGACCACACAACAACAATGTAGGTATGGTACTCAGGAACATACCTAAAGTGTGAATTCCACAACATACTTTTGCTTAAAAGTATTTAATTCTTAGGTGCTCAATAAAAAAGGATTTTAACACAGTACTAACCATTAGTGAACATCTTTCCATACATTTTTGGCGAAGCTGATACTCGTAGAACAGAGGAACATATACAGATTCAGTCGAGAACAATTTATATCACGGAAGAGACTTTCCGTTTACCGCATACAAATCAAAACCTATACAATAAAACAGAATAACAAAAACCAGAATTTTTAAACAGCACTTGTGTGAAGATTTCTCTACCTAGTTTTTCTTAGTGCTTATTTTTTTCTTTCTGAGAAAAAACATTTTGATTGATTGAATTTTCAGTTACTAAAAAACTGAAACATCTTACATCCTGAATACTGATGTGACTGCCATGGTTCTTTATAAAGCATGATTCTCTGAAGTGAGTTGCCATTCTCTTTTCATCTGAGAGCATTGTCCCTGCAGTTAATTTCTGGGATCTGCAATTTTAATGAAGGTTCTAAACCACAGTACTCGTCACTGTATGGGAATTGTTGCTAGTCACTACTGATTCCTGTAGTTACAGGTGTGGTTTCCCACTCTGCCAACAAGAGGGAGCATTGATCGAGTCTGTTGCTCTGCGGAATGACTGTGACTCAAACTAGAAGTATCTTACTGTCATAATGTGTGATTTTTATTCATAATATGTGTTGACTAGAGTTGATCTGGAGAACTTAAGATGATAACTGCTTGGTCAGGCTACTCAAGTCTTGTAAAGTTATAGTTAGTAGTTGTTTTAGGTCATATTTCAGTGATAAGACTTAGTTTGGCAGCTGTATCAGCTTGAATTAAGACTCCTGTTCAGAGGGAAAAAGTGGTGTTGGCAATATCAATAAAATGGGAACTATATTTACTGATAACAGGAGCATTATAATGAAGTAAAGTGCTTTATCAGTCCTTTTTCACCAAAATCAGACTTTCTCGATCATTTAAGATAAGAGAGATCAGATTTATGTAAAAGTCCCTCATTTAATGAGGGGTAGGTAGCTACATTTTTCGTTAAACATATTATGACAAGAAACACAGTTCAGTCAAATAGGAGCTGACAGTGATTGCGCAACTTGAAAATAATGTATTGTTAAGCACAATCACACCAGTTTCAGAAGTGAATTACCTGTTTTGGTCATCACAGTCCACCCTCAGATCTAAAAGCCAAATAAGTTACAAGAAGTTATGCAGTTTACATCAAAATTAAAATAATGCAGTGAATTTAAGTGGTGATATACCTTAAGAGAGACAGTAGTTCACTCACATGTCACTTTGTCATGAATATATATGAAGGAAGGTCCTGAGTGTAAAAGCTAATCCCTTGGTGGGCTATTGACTGACTGCTCATGTACATTTGACATTTTTCAGTAAAATTTAAAAGAGCATAGTCAATAAAATCTTACAAAATTTATTTGCAATTGTGAATTCTTTTGACATCAACTGTATTAGGTCTGGAAATATTGCATATTGGTGATGTAGAAAATCTTTGCAGGAGCAAAGTGGATTTCCCACTTGTTATGATCAGTTGCCATAGCTATTTCATTGACCTTGTTGCAAGAATCCAAGTAATCTTATGAGCAATAAGGGCACAGTCAGTGTAGCATTCGGAGGATTGGATAGATCCTGTGTGTGTGTGTGTGTGTGTGTGTGTGTGTGTGTGTGTGTGTGTGTGTGTGTGTGTAGCTGAGATGGTGGTTAAGGCGACCACTGATGATAAGCAGGAAATCTGGGTTCAAACCCAGTCCGGCGCAAATTCTTGTGTGTCACCAATAGGTAATATTTCTACATTTAGTGCAGATGACAAAAGAATTCAGTTGTGACTGAATTTCATAATATTAATACAGCTGCATATTGTCATCAGTGTCTAATCCTTCGTTGTGCATGTATATCTGAAGGAACAGACATTGTAAAATAAGTCAGCTTTTTAAAACTGCATTACAAAGGCTGACACAGAAGTGATCCATATGTAGAAAGCAAGTAGATCATGTAAAGTGGTAGATCCCGTGCAAAATTAGGTGTCCCATGTGCAAAAATGCAATTTTGTCCAGAGCACTGAGAGACACTGTCCTATTCTTCAGAAGGGGCAGCTACCCCAGTTGCATATTGCCTGCTAACCTGTACACTTCGAGCATTCTCGTTGCTACCTTCTCATTACACAATTTGGCAAGGCAGTCTTCACACAACGAAGGTGCAGGGAGATGTCTTCAAAATCAGACGTGCGATTATATGTAATGCTGTGCCTTTGTCTGAGGAGACAAATGAGAGATCAAAATTCTCACTGAAAAATTTGCTTGACAGGCTTGCAGGAACTGGTACTGGTGACACACACACACACACACACACACACACACACACACACACATTCCAAGTGACTCCTTTATTTTACATTGTTAGTATTGTAATAGGTGACATTATCTCCTACGCGACAGTTTTTACCCCATTTTTATTTTGAGATTTCCTTCTGGCACTTGATGGGGTTGTTTTGCTTTATTTGAGCCATTCTTTATGTGACTATTTCTTTTGTGGTACTCTACTCAGAAACTAATGATTTTGAAGGCAGTCTGTATACGTGAGGCGGAAAGCGAAAAGGGACCTCTTATCGAAAATTTAGGGATTTGAGTTTTTTTAGTTTTTACATTCAGCATTACATTCTGAACAACCTGTAAAAAAAATTTTTATCTCTAAATTTAAGGAAGTTACGGCAGGTTGAATATTTGACATAAGAGGTGTTTTGAGATATGGGCTTTTAAAGTTTCACTTTATTATCTTTGCTTAACTTAACATATTTAAGAAATAAATTCTGCATATATATTACACTTAAAATGTCCTTTGTCAAGTAGTTTGGAGTTTAACTTAACACTTCATAATAAGTGGATTACTCCCTCAGACCTAGAACACATCAGAGTGTAAATACATTTGAAACCAAATAAATTGGCCCCTTGTTGAGAAAAATATAGCAAGCCCTGTGCTTATTTTTTTGGCATAATATTTATATTTTTACACTATGTTATGGCATCTTTTGGATAAATTTTGATTCTGCGACAATTAATGGCACTAGAACCACAAGAAATTGGAATTCACAAATCCTCCAAAATAGATTTTGTAGTTGCCAAAGGACATGATTTTCTGATCGTAAAAAAAGAGGTCTGAATGTGGTTAAAGGCATTTTAACAAGAGCGTTTTCTCCTGTTCTTTGGTTCTGGAATATGTTTGGTCAGGTTCTTCTTCAGGATCTTCACAGTCGCTGACTTGAGTTTCTGGTTCACATTCTGAGCCTACTTCGGGACATGGAATGTCTTTGTAGTTCTCTTTGCAATAGGTCCTGATGTTTTTAAAAAGGTACTCTTTTCGTTGTCTTGTCATCCCTGGAGGAATTACTGCAGCAGGAAACCCAGTGGGCCCATTGTCATTGGGGAAGATGCGGTACACAAATTAATTTCCATCAATGTCCAATTTGCAGTGTACTCTACCTTTGTAGCTAACGTTGAACTCAAAGTGGTTGTATTTAGTTATGTGAGGTACTTCGTTAGCATTACTATACTTCAAGTAATTTAGCCAGTCATATGTATTCACAGCAACTTCAACTATTTCATATCCCACAGCAACAGTTGAGTTAACATGTGTTGTAGGTGTAGATTTGTCAATGCAGTCAGCAAATTCTTGTATGGAAGAGATATAGATGACCCTAAATCTTTTCTTTAAAAGTCCAAATGCCCAGTCACATGCAAATTTCATGTGGCCTATTGGCATGATTGACAAAACAATTCTCTAATTTTTGTTATTACTGATTCTCCAAGCAAGATATCCTAATAAGATATTGTTCTTGATCTGACCTACACAATTGTCAGCATGACAACATTGTCTTCTTCATGACTGTAGTTTTCCAAGTAGTTGTGGAAAAGACTGACAACAACGTTGGATCCCTTTGTTGT
Source organism: Schistocerca nitens (assembly GCF_023898315.1). Taxonomy (NCBI): domain Eukaryota; kingdom Metazoa; phylum Arthropoda; class Insecta; order Orthoptera; family Acrididae; genus Schistocerca; species Schistocerca nitens. Next base: position 311,641,044 of record NC_064621.1, on the reverse strand, counting down.
TCCTACACTTTCTGGGAGTAGATTGTTTACTTGTTTGTTCAGTCTCACACATAACCCCAAATATTCCTATTCTGAATGTTGTTGTTGTTGTTGTTGTTGTTGTTGTGGTCTTCAGTCCTGAGACTGGTTTGATGCAGCTCTCCATGCTACCCTATCCTGTGCAAGCTTCTTCATCTCCCAATACTTACTGCAACCCACATCCTTCTGAATCTGCCTAGTGTATTCATCTCTTGGTCTCCCTCTATGATTTTTACCCTCCACGCTGCCCTCCAATGCGAAATTTGTGATCCCTTGATGCCTCAGAACATGTCCTATTAACTGGTCCCTTCTTTTTGTCAAGTTGTGCCACATACTCCTCTTCTCCCCAATTCTATTCAATACTTCATCATTAGTTATGTGATCTACCGATCTAATCTTCAGCATTCTTCTGTAGTACCACATTTCGAAAGCTTCTATTCTCTTCTTGTCCAAACTATTTATCGTCCCTGTTTCACTTCCATACATGGCTACACTCCATACAAATACTTTCAAAAATGACTTCTTGACACTTATATCTATACTCGATGTTAACAAATTTCTCTTCTTCAGAAATGCTTTCCTTGCCATTGCCAGTCTAATTCTGAATGGTAATTTCTTGGTCTTCTGAATGGTACCAAGAAATAAATAGGTCCAGGTTGCAATGAGTTACTAGGTATGTGAACTTGCTGGGCCATGTCATAACTGCAGTATACACAACTTCTATCACCATCTTCAAAATTTTCCTTAGTCTTTTTGATAGTTCCCTTATAAAACTCTTTCTTTTGCAACAAGTTGTAGATGGGGACCTCATTTTTTCAATAGTTCCCATTTTAGTTTCTTCAGGCACTGAAGCCATTGCAGTTCCTGAACTGAAATGCCTTTGGCAAAATACACAAAGATCTGATTTGGGCTTCAGGACACCCTATTTCTGGCCATATCTCCTTCCGAATATTACAAAACGCACTACTTGATACTGGTTTTATGGCCATCATTTTTAAAGGAAGCCATGTAAGTTTCAAAAATTTTTGCTTTATTATCACTTGAAGGTAGAAGTTTGAAATTTGCAATAATGCCACTTCTGCCTGGTAAAATTATGGCATGTTGTTCTGCGGAATTGTGTAAAAACCTTACAACAAACTCTGAATCAGAAAAAGAAGTCACATTCTTAGGAAATTTTCTTGCATTACATGAGCTTTGACAATCAATCCTCTATCATAATACATTTTTGTTAGGCGCTTTAGTCTTTTAATTTTAATATTGTTGGAAAACATAAGTGTTTTTACAAACATGCCGACCTTTTACTAAGTACTTACTTCGTGGTTGTTTCCTCTCAGTTTGTACTTTATGTTTACGAGCTGTCAAAAAAGAATCTGAAGTTACACACCGCAATTGGCCTAAAATTACTTGATCTAATATGTTGACATTATTCTCATAATGATCAATCTCAGCACATTCATGACACATTTCCAAATATTCATCAACTGAATAGTAATTGCAACATTCTTCTTTGCACCCGCAACCTGCTTTTAAAAACTCTGAAACGAGAGCATGGTCTCTGTCATCTTCAAAAGAGTCAATTAAATTTATGCAGTCATCATTTATGGCCATGTCAAAGTCTTCATCACCATCATTCTCACCTACAACTTGATCACTATTATCATTTTGTTCTGTCTCAATAATAACATTATCAATAACATTATCTTTGTTACCTAAGGCTTCATTAAACTTCGGAATGTCTTGTAATGAAGAAATATCAGATAGGTTAACTGACTCATCACCTTGAGGTTCCAATTCATCACTTGATTCGTCACTACCTGGCATTCTTTCAGAAAAATAATCTTGAAATAGTCCATTATTTTCATCACATAAATCACCACCAACACCAATATCGTTTAGTGCTTTCACAATTCTATCTTCACACATTGCGTACTTTAAACTGAGCAAGCTGTAAACACGAATTTGTAACATCAGCTGTCAGCTGTTCTTTAAGGACTACCAACTATACATTGGCAACATCTGTAGGCATTCACAAAAATAGGACCACGTGTGTTGTTTGGCATTATTGAAATCACAAAATGCTTTTCTTTTAGACGAAATTACTCTGAGCTCCATAAAATGCTTCTAAAATTTAAGAGATGCTATTCTGTGAAGTACTGCATGTATAGCTGCGATATTTAGAAAAGGGACCTCTTGTCGAACCAGTGTTATTTCCCCATAACGACAAGAGGTCCCTTTTCCGAAGACTGACATGGATTGCTTTTAATGATGTAATTTACTCTTGTTGCATTCAAACAATTTTCAAATAAATAAAAGTGTGTACATAATGAAGTAAACTATTATAGTATACAAAAAACGAAAATCGATATTTTACACATTATTGAATGTTTTTGCTTGTACTGAAAATTTTACTCTTCCAACAAGGGGTCCCTTTTCACTTTCCACCTCACATATGTTGAATTATTGGCCTTACTGACATAACTTGTTAATACGGTCATTTGGAGGCTTGTTAGCTATAGCTTATAAGTTATGCGAGATATGCATTTGTGCCTAGGTTTCAGCTGTTGAACTGCATCTCCCCTACCATATACGTTGTTGTTTAGGTTGTAGCCCTCTTTTCTATCTTACTCTGCATAGGTAGAAACAGTTCGATTACTCACAGTAGCGGTAATGAGGAGATTGGCGGAACAAAGATGGTCACAGTGGTGACTGACAGTGGAGACCACGAGGTGAATACATAAACAGTGTAAGTCCAGGGCATACTTGAGTTGTCTAACCACACACTACATTCCAGGGAAAAGTCCAAACAATGAAATGTTTTATCAGACAGGACCAAAATACTGTGCCTGTATCTGACTCCATTGACTAGTGAAAGACTGGCTGCAGTCGCAGGGCTGTGATGTATCGGTAAACCCACATCAAAGGATGGTGCCACCTCACGTGCTTGCCGAAGCAGCTGCACCCCTCAGGTGCACAAACACTCTATACATACTTGGGCTAGGTGTGAAATTTTCAATCATCCTCAGATACCAAAGCCCCCACAGCTGTTGGTGTCCCTTCCTTACTGCACCATCTACATGGATATGGCCCAATACATTGTCTGATAGTATAACAATAAGTTAACACCAGATTTAGTTTTTGTTAAAGTACTTAAAAAATTCATGTTAAATAAGAAATATCTTATTTATAAATACTGTTGTTAAAAAGTAGTATTGAAAATGAGCAGGGATTTGTATGAGGCAGATAATTTTGTTTCTGAACAGAAGGCACTGAAGTCTGACATCCTGGTCGCCGCACACATGCTTATTTCCTTGTTGATAGCACTCTCTCTCAGGCGCCATAGGCAGGCAGCAGGTGAATTTCATCTGCCTTGTACTTGTGATGTTTACATACAGCTCCAGATGACAGTTGCAATGATGTAAATTTTTTAGATGACATTTTATAAACGCACAGACTCTGGAGCTGCAGTCATGTGAGCATATAAAGAGTTTAGTTCACCTGTTGCCTGCCTATGTTGTCTGAGCTGAAGCACTGTCAAGAAGGAAATGAGCTTACATGTGGTGATCAGGATGCCAGAATGTGGTGCCCTCTTCCAGTAAGAAATGAAATCATTTGCATCAAGAACACTCCGCAAATATTCAATGTTTCTTTTTAACAATAACGTGTATGTATGATACTTCTTATTCAAGATGAAATTTTAAACACCTACATAAAAACTTTAAATACTATTATTAGCATACTGTCATAACATGTGTAAAATATATCTGCTTTTACAAATGCAACACATCTGTGTCTTAAGATACACTAACTGCAGACTTTGTGTTGCAGTTTTATTAATTCCAAAGATTAAAACTTTACATATACTCTTTCAAATTTTTATTAAAAAGTAACACATGTATGACGTCACTTTATTTTACTGTATTTCATTTTAATTTTGGCATAATCTGCACAACTTCTCTTATAAGTTTCAAACTTGTTTGTGTTATAGATCTGAGGATGGCAAATGATCGGCGAAACAGTTAATTTAGTTTTAAAATTAATGTGACTGTGGCAGATTATAAATTATTTTCAAAACTTTTTATATTTGTAAATCATTTAACACAGTCTACTGCATAATGAGATATAGTTATGGTCCATGGAAAGTAAAATTACATGGCTGAACTGTCTTTTGGGACTCTATATTTTGTGTTCCTTTGTTCTCGGCGTGCTTTTATTCCTTTGGCGGCCAGTGTGACCTCTTGTTCTGTTAAGAGAATAATAATCCAGCCTTGCAAATGATATGTCATTGAAGCTATAATGTTAAAGTTTACAAGGTAGAATTTTATATTTCATACAATCGAAGGTCTTTAAGTGGTAGGATTTCATCCATAGCTCTGTTAGGACTTCATTTATGAGATTACTAATTCATTTATTTTAAGCTGGCTTTTTGAAAACCAAATTAAGAGAAAGTTACAAAATTCTGCTGTCAGAAAGATGTCTGTAATATTATTGTAAGATAATTTCTCGAAAATTTGAGGATGTCGGAAGGGGTGAAAGGGATGTGTAATTGAAGGCGATTTGCTTATCTGCATTTTTATGTACAGATATTAATTAGACCAGCACCTTATTGTAAATATTGCTCGAGTCATTGAATGATTATAGGTAGTAAAAGATGGTCCTACTGAATCAGATTTTAATACTGTAGATAATGTTAATGTTTGCATACAAGTACTGTAACATAAACTGAAGCATGTTTTTAATACTGAAATTGCTGGGCCATTAATTTTTAGTTCTTTTGAACTTGTCAGTCTTACCTATTTGTCATATTTGCTTTCATCAATTATTGGACTAATTTTATAATTGTAAATTTTCTTTATAGCAGTGACAACAAGGAGAGTGGGGATTCAGGAATCTTGAAAAAGTCTCAGAGCTTTACTCCTACACCAGTGCATGAATTACCCAACACTGATGATGGTGCTTCTCAGATAGTTCGCTCTGCATCTTTAGCTGAGACTGCAACACAAAATCAACTACCTGATGCTACTATAGATGCAAGTTGTCTGGAAGATGATATGTCAGGTGGATGTGACCTAGCATCATTTCTCATACATCGTGCCTGTCAAAATTCCACTCTTGCCAACTACTTCTACTGGCAAGTATTGCATGTGAATCATATTAATTTTATTTGATTGTTTTTGTTGTTATTGCAACAGTGAAATTCCTGGATGGAACAGTATGTAAAATAAGGGAAAGGCAATCACTCACCTATAGCAGATCAATGCATGGAGCACAGTAACACATAACAGGAAACTGTATTCACATTAGTTTTTTAGCGCTAGTTCTTTTCCAGCAATAGTATGCAGAACCACACACTCACGTGGCCGCGGAAGTTATTAGACAGGATTTAGTACTAACCAGGTGCACAAACAGAAGTAATGTGCCCAGAATGAGATTTCACTCTGCAGCGGAGTGTGCGCTGATATGAAACTTCCTGGCAGATTAAAACTGTGTGCCCGACCGAGACTCGAACTCGGGACCTTTGCCTTTCGCGGGCAAGTGCTCTACCAACTGAGCTACCGAAGCACGACTCACGCCCGGTACTCACAGCTTTACTTCTGCCAGTACCTCGTCTCCTACCTTCCAAACTTTACAGAAGCTCTCCTGCGAACCATGCAGAACTAGCACTCCCGAAAGAAAGGATATTGTGGAGACATGGCTTAGCCACAGCCTGGGGGATGTTTCCAGAATGAGATTTCACTCTGCAGCGGAGTGTGTGCTGATATGAAACTTCCTGGCAGATTTCTCATTCTGGAAACACCCCCAGGCTGTGGCTAAGCCATGTCTCCGCAATATCCTTTCTTTCAGGAGTGCTAGTTCTGCATGGTTCGCAGGAGAGCTTCTGTAAAGTTTGGAAGGTAGGAGACGAGGTACTGGCAGAAGTAAAGCTGTGAGTACCGGGCGTGAGTCGTGCCTCGGTAGCTCAGTTGGTAGAGCACTTGCCCGCGAAAGGCAAAGGTCCCGAGTTCGAGTCTCGGTTGGGCACACAGTTTTAATCTGCCAGGAAGTTTCAGAAGTAATGTGATCACGTTTAATATGAACAAATTAAAAAGTAATGTCAGTTAAGAATTTCTAAATACTTTTTTAAGAAATGTGGAAAAAGCGGAAGGCCGTAAAAAGTTTAAGATGTAAAAGTGTTGGGGCAAAGAAAATAACACCAAAAGGCCAGAACAGAAGAGATGAGGGCAGGAAAGAAATAAGTAGTGACAGTGAACTGACAGTCAGTATTCAGTTTTTGGAGTTACATTAAAATCTGAGAGTTATGAGCAGTGCATGGGGAGAGATTTGGAAATTCAGAAAGAAATGGGAATATGAGGGTTGGGTGTGTGGAATTGTCAAGACAGGTAAAATAAGGACAATATAAAAGAGGTCGAAGAAAATCGGCCAACCAGTTGATTTTTTCCAACTTCTTCAGATTTACACTGTTGCTGTTTCACAGCGATGTTTAAGATTTTGTCAATATAAAATTTGTAAGGCATTCGGACAAAGAGAATATGAAGATTATAAATTGAAAAGGCAAATTAAACTGTGGAAAACTGAGAAGTAACTAAAAGGTGTAAAACTTTTTTTCTGCTGTTTGCCGATAGGTGCGACAACGGTAAGTAGCGGTCAAAAGAAACAGATCGCAGACGTTAGGCAGTTAGCTTGGACCTCAATCAACATGACCTCATTCAAACATTAGTTGATTTGTGTCTGCATCATAAAGTTGTTCTTGATTGAAAATGTCAGTTTATGAGCCTAATTCTAGTCCTTTGTGGGAGGTGTTACTGTTTTGTTTCAATATGAAGAAAACAGCAGCCGAGTCTCATCGAATGCTCTAAGTATGTATGGTAAGGATGCTATTAGTGAAAGAACATGCCAGGAGTGGTTTAAACACTTAAAGAACAGTGATTTTTAACGTCGTGGACCAGCATAGTGGTGGAAGAGAGAATGTTTTCGAAGATACAGAATTGGAGACATTGCTGACTGAAGACTCGCGTCAAACTCAAGAAGAATTGGCATGATTAGTGGGAGTGACACAGCCAGCCATTTCAAAACGTCTCAGAGCTATGGGCATGATTCAGAAAGAGGGAACTTGGGTCTCTTGTGAGCTGCAACCAAGAATTGTTGAACAGCATTTGTGTGTTTGTGAGCAGTTGCTTCAGAGGCAAAAATGGAAGGGATTTCTGCGTCGCTTTGTGACTAGGGACAAAAAATGGGTTCATTACGACAACCCTAAATGCAAAAAATCATGGGGATATCCCGGCCGTGCTTCCACGTTGACGGCCATATCAAATATTCGTGACTCCAAGATTTGCATTTGGTGGGACCAGCTCAGCGTTGGGTACTACGTGGTGTTAAAAGCAAGTGAAACAATCACATGAGCTTGCTATCAAATGTAATTAATGCATTTGAGCTGAGCATTAAAAGACAAACGGCCGCTGTACAGCGAGAGGCACGATAAACTGATTTTGCAGCATGACAATGCTCAACCCCATGTTGCAAAAAAGGTCAAAACATACTTGGAAATGTTAAAATGGGTAGTCCTACCCCACCTGCCATATTCTTCAGACATTGCTCCCTCTATCACCTGTTTAGAGCAATGGCGCATGGCTTGACTGACCAACACTTCCGATCTCATGAAGAAGTCACAAATTGGATCGATTTGTGGAGTGCTTAAGAAGATGAACAATTTTTGTGATGTGGGATTTGTACACTGCCCAAAAGATGGGAGAAAGTAGAGGCCAGCAGTGGGAAATACTTCGAATGATACATGTGTAACCAATTTGTTTCATTGAAGCCTCAAATGTTGGGGAAGAAACGGCAGAAGTAAAGTGGTGCACCTTGTAGTATTGTTGCAGACAAAGTGGATGTGCAGAGCATATTGCAGAGTAGGTTTGCCACCTTTTAACACACTGCCATCCGGCGACACCACAGTGGTGTCATGCATGAAATAACGGTCAATGGCCAGTGACACGACAGTGGTGTAGTGAGTATAGTATCATGCAAAACAACGTTCAAATGACTCTGAGCACTATGGGACTTACCATCCGAGGTCATCAGTCCCCTAGAACTTAGAACTACTTAAACCTAAATAACGTAAGGCCATCGCACACATCCATGCCTAAGGCAGGATTCGAACCTGCAACCGTAGCGTTCACATGGTTCCAGACTGAAGTGCCTAGAACCGCTCGACCACAGCGAGTATCGCACAGTGGCAGGCGACAGCACTTCAGTATCTTTTGCATTCTGTTGGTGTTCTGTTTAGTTAACAATAAGTTACACGTGTCCACAAGTTCTTTGTTTTTATAAGTACCTGTGCCCTTTCATCATGGCAGCCAAAGAGACGATTCGATTATTTACGGTGAATGCGTGGAGCAAAACTTGGAGGTTGCCACTACATCGCATGAGTCTCATCATGATCTGGTTGACAGACTTTCCGGTCACATAAAGCAACACCAGCTAATAGGCCTGTGTATTTCTGAAATGAATAAATGAAAATGAAGAAACTGCCATGTATGTTCCAAAAACAAAAAAAGAACAACGAACTTAATGTGCAAGTCTTGTGGAGTTGCATTACATCTTGGAGGCTGTTTTGCTGCATATCATACGAAAGAGAAATTTGAAGTCCCAGAGACAATGCAAATAAACAAATATATGGAACAAACAAATTTTGTGTTCATTTATGTATGTGTATCTTCAGAATCTCCCCCCATGAACCATAGACTTTGCCGTTGGTGGGGAGGCTTGCGTGCCTCAGCGATACAGATAGCCGTACCGTAGGTGCAACCACAACAGAGGGGTATCTGTTGAGAGGCCAGACAAACGTGTGGTTCCTGAAGAGGGGCGGCAGCATTTTCAGTAGTTTCAGGGGCAACATTGTGGATGATTGACTGATCTGGCCTTGTAACACTAACCAAAATGGCCTTGCTGTTCTGGTACTGCGAACGGCTGAAAGCAAGGGGAAACTACAGCCGTAATTTTTCCCAAGGGCATGCAGCTTTACTGTATGATTAAATCATGATGGCGTCCTCTTGGGTAAAATATTCCGGAGGTAAAATAGTCCCCTATTCGGATCTCCGGGTGGGGACTACTCAGGAGGACGTCGTTATCAGGAGAAAGAAAACTGGCGTTCTACGAATCGGAGCGTGGAATGTCAGATCCCTTAATCGGGCAGGTAGGTTAGAAAATTTAAAAAGGGAAATGGATAGGTTAAAGTTAGATATAGTGGGAACTAGTGAAATTCGGTGGCAGGAGGAAGAAGACTTTCGGTCAGGTGAATACAGGGTTATAAATATAAAATCAAATAGGGGTAATGCAGGAGTGGGTTTAATAATGAATAAAAAAAATAGGTGTACGGGTAAGCTACTACAAACAGCATAGTGAATGCATTATTGTGGCCATGATAGACACGAAGCCCACACCTACTACAGTAGTAAAAGTTTATATGCCAACTAGCTCTGCAGATGACGAAGAAATTGATGAAATATATGATGAGATAAAAGAAATTATCCAGGTAGTGAAGGGAGACAAAAATTTAGTGACTGGAATTCATCAGTAGGAAAAGGGAGAGAAGGAAACATTGTAGGTGAATATGGATTGGGGCTAAGAAATAAAAAAGAGAAAGCCGCCTGGTAGAATTCTGTGCAGAGCATAACTTAATCATAGCTAATACTTGGTGTAAGAATCATAACAGAAGGTTGTATACATGGAAGAACCCTGGAGATACTAAAAGGTATCAGATTATATAATGGTAAGACAGAGATTTAGGAACCAGGTTTCAAATTGTAAGACATTTCCAGGGGCAGATGTGGACTCTGACCACAATCTATTGGTTATGAACTGTAGATTAAAACTGAAGAAACTGCAAAAAGGTGGGAATTTAAGGAGATGGGACCTGGATAGACTGACTAAACCAGAGGTTGTACAGAGTTTCAGGAAGAGCATAAGGGAACAGTTGACAGGAATGGGGGGAAAGAAATACAGTAGAAGAAGAATGGGTAGCTTTGAGGGATGAAATAGTGAAGGCAGCAGAGGATCAAATAGGTAAAAAGACGAGGGCTTGTAGAAACCCTTGGGTAACAGAAGAAATATTGAATTTAATTGATGAAAGGAGAAAATATAAAAATGCAGTAAATGAAGCAGGCAAAAAGGAATACAAACATTTCAAAAATGATATTGACAGGAAGTGCAAAATGGCTAAGCAGGGACGGCTAGAGGACAAATGTAAGGATGTAGAGGCTTATCTCACTAGGGGTAAGATAGATACTGCCTACAGGAAAATTAAAGAGACCTTTGGAGAAAGGAGAACCACTTGCATGAATATCAAGAGCTCAGATGGAAACCCAGTTCTAAGCAAAGAAGGGAAAGCAGAAAGGTGGAAGGAGTATATAGAGGGCCTATACAAGGGCGATGTACTTGAGGACCATATTATGAAAATGGAAGAGGATGTAGATGAAGATGAAATGGGAGATATGATACTGCGTGAAGAGTTTGACAGAGCACTGAAAGACCTGAGTCGAAACAAGGCCCCCGGAGTAGACAACATTCCATTAGAACTACTGACGACCTTGGGAGAGCCAGTTCTGACAAAACTCTACCATCTGGTGCGCAAGACGTATGAGACAGGCGAAATACACTCCTGGAAATGGAAAAAAGAACACATTGACACCGGTGTGTCAGACCCACCATACTTGCTCCGGACACTGCGAGAGGGCTGCACAAGCAATGATCACACGCACGGCACAGCGGACACACCAGGAACCGCGATGTTGTCCGTCGAATGGCTCTAGCTGCGCAGCATTTGTGCACCGCCGCTGTCAGTGTCAGCCAGTTTGCCGTGGCATACGGAGCTCCATCGCAGTCTTTAACACTGGTAGCATGCCGCGACAGCGTGGACGTGAACCGTATGTGCAGTTGACGGACTTTGAGCGAGGGCGTATAGTGGGCATGCGGGAGGCCGGGTGGACGTACCGCCGAATTGCTCAACACGTGGGGCGTGAGGTCTCCACAATACATCGATGTTGTCGCCAGTGGTCGGCGGAAGGTGCACGTGCCCGTCGACCTGGGACCGGACCGCAGCAACGCAAGGATGCACGCCAAGACCGTAGGATCCTACGCAGTGCCGTAGGGGACCGCACCGCCACTTCCCAGCAAATTAGGGACACTGTTGCTCCTGGGGTATCGGCGAGGACCATTTGCAACCGTCTCCATGAAGCTGGGCTATGGTCCCGCACACCGTTAGGCCGTCTTCCGCTCATGCCCCAACATCGTGCAGCCCGCCTCCAGTGGTGTCGCGACAGGCGTGAATGGAGGGACGAATGGAGACGTGTCGTCTTCGGCGATGAGAGTCGCTTCTGCCTTGGTGCCAATGATGGTCGTATGCGTGTTTGGCGCCGTGCAGGTGAGCGCCACAATCAGGACTGCATACGAGCATACGACCGAGGCACACAGGTCCAACACCCGGCATCATGGTGTGGGGAGCGATCTCCTACACTGGCCGTACACCACTGGTGATCGTCGAGGGGACACTGAATAGTGCACGGTACATCCAAACCGTCATCGAACCCATCGTTCTACCATTCCTAGACCGGCAAGGGAACTTGCTGTTCCAACAGGACAATGCACGTCCGCATGTATCCCGTGCCACCCAACGTGCTCTAGAAGGTGTAAGTCAACTACCCTGGCCAGCAAGATCTCCGGATCTGTCCCCCATTGAGCATGTTTGGGACTGGATGAAGCGTCGTCTCACGCGGTCTGCACGTCCAGCACGAACGCTGGTCCAACTGAGGCACCAGGTGGAAATGGCATGGCAAGCCGTTCCACAGGACTACATCCAGCATCTCTACGATCGTCTCCATGGGAGAATAGCAGCCTGCATTGCTGCGAAAGGTGGATATACACTGTACTAGTGCCGACATTGTGCATGCTCTGTTGCCTATGTCTGCCTGTGGTTCTGTCAGTGTGATCATGTGATGTATCTGACCCCAGGAATGTGTCAATAAAGTTTCCCCTTCCTGGGACAATGAATTCACGGTGTTCTTATTTCAGTTTCCAGGAGTGTACCATCAGACTTCAAGAAGAATATAATAATTCCAATCCCAAAGAAAGCAGGTGTTGACAGATGTGAAAATTACCGAACTATCAGTTTAATAAGCCACAGCTGCAAAATACTAACGCGAATTCTTTACAGATGAATGGAAAAACTGGTAGAAGCCGACCTCGGGGAAGATCAGTTTGGATTCTGTAGAAATGTTGGAACACGTGAGGCAATACTGACCCTACGACTTATCTTAGAAGAAAGATTAAGGAAAGGCAAACCTACATTTCTAGCATTTGTAGACTTAGAGAAAGCTTTTGACAATGTTAACTGGAATACTCTCTTTCAAATTCTGAAGGTGATAGGGGTAAAATACAGAGAGCGAAAGGCTATTTACAATTTGTACAGAAACCAGATGGCAGTCATAAGAGTCGAGGGGTATGAAAGGGAAGCAGTGGTTGGGAAAGGAGTGAGACAGGGTTGTAGCCTCTCCCCGATGTTATTCAACCTGTATATTGAGCAAGCAATAAAGGAAACAAAAGAAAAGTTCGGAGTAGGTATTAAAATCCATGGAGAAGAAATAAAAACTTTCAGGTTCACCGATGACATTTTAATTCTGTCAGACAGCAAAGGACTTGGAAGAGCAGTTGAACAGAATGGACAGTATCTTGAAAGGAGGATATAAGATGAACATCAACAAAATCAAAATGGGGATAATGGAATGCAGTCGAGTTAACTCAGCTGATCCTGAGGGAATTAGATTAGAAAATCAGACGCTTAAAGTAGTAAAGGAGTTTTGCTATTTGGGGAGCAAAATAACTGATGATGGTCGAAGTAGAGAGGATATAAAATGTAGACTGGCAATGGCAAGGAAAGCGTTTCTTAAGAAGAGAAATTTGTTAACATCGAGCATTGATTTAAGTGTCAGGAAGTCGTTTCTGAAAGTATTTGTATGGAGTGTAGCCATGTATGGAAGTGAAACGTGGACGATAAACAGCTTAGACAAGAAGAGAATAGAAGCTTTCGAAATGTGGTGCTACAGAAGAATTCTGAAGATTAGATGGGTTGATCACATAACTAATGAGGAGGTATTGAATAGAATTGGGGAGAAGAGGAGCTTGTGGCACAACTTGACTAGAAGAAGGGATCGGTTGGTAGGACATGTTCTGAGACATCGAGGGATCACCAATTTAGTATTGGAGGGCAGCGTGGAGAGTGAAAATCGTAGAGGGAGACAAAGAGATGAATACACTAAACAGATACAGAAGGATGTAGGTTACAGTAGGTACTGGGAGATGAAGAAGCTTGCACAGGATAGAGTAGCATGGAGAGCTGCATCAAACCAGTCTCAGGACTGAAGACAACAACAACAACAACATCTTCAGAATTTCATGAAAGTGGGGGAGAAGGGTTGAGAACTTTTTGAGAACTAATGATGAGATTAGTAAAACGTAACAGTTTATAATCTCTTGATAATCTCCAGAACAGCTGGTGACAAGCCAGGTAATCTGAATTAGCGCTGCCAGTGCCAAGCAAATAAATTTGTAAGAGACGTGTGGACAGCAAAGTGTTAAGAGTTTAGAAGTTCTGATACTGCTTTTCTAAATGCCTTACCTGTGACCGTTCACTGTAAAGATGAGCTTCATAATCTCAAAACCTGTATGGAAATTGTCTGATAAATATTTCTTCATACATCATCCTTACCTTGCATATATTTCACAGAAAATGGTACTGGCAATTTGCATTTTGTGGGTTTTACAACACTGCTTTCCATTTCCATATGTGGTAAAGAGTTTTCATAGGGCATAAGTCTGTTGTGATGAGGAGTCAAGATTTAAGTTGAGATGTGGGATTCAGGTGAAAGAGTTCATCAAAATGCCTTGCTGTTTTGATAAGTATTACTCCCATCATCTTTTGCTGGCTGATGGGACTGACAGTCATTGATACATTGTATCGGTTCAATGAATTCACTCAGCGGGAAAGGAGAGAGCATTATATTAGTTAAACTTGTCAAGAAAAATTAGGAGACCAGTTAGCTGGCAGATTTCATTGAAGGATGATAGATAGAAGGAGGGAATATTCATCGCTTTATGTTGTATGACACCTTGTTTGTAATGGTTCATGATATCGTGAAAGAATACCTTCTTCATAATTTCAGATAATTTGCAACAAAATTAAACAGTCTTGGTCAAAACCCAAGTTTATAATGAAGAAAATCCAGTATAGAAGATGTAGGAACTATCAGAATAAACTGTTTCTTCCAGGACATAAGGTAGTGTGAAGATAACTAGCAGATAGGTGAACACACACTGTGAGAACTAATATGGCATTGGAAGAAAGATCATATGCAAGAATCGTAGAGTAAGAGTTGACCCATTTCAGGAAGCTGTACAGTTTAGGTTCCCAATGAATTAAGTGTTTGATCTGATTTTTTTCTTTAAAAACTTTTTCTTACCTTTCTGTTTTTACCAAGACAGTGTGTCCCAAAAAAATCTTGGTGTCCAACGATGTTTGTTACTACTTTAATTTGTGGTTCCTAGCATGGCCTCAGGTATTTGTGTTACAGTGCATGCCACATTTGAAGGTGCCCCAGTTATGAACCACTGGTAGCTAGTAAAATTCAGTCTTCCTCCAGAAATCTTGCCATTTATAGTGCCAGGTGGCAAAAAATAGTATCATGATGATCGTAACATGGCCATAATAGGTGACTGTTCTCTCTCTCTCTCTCTCTCTCTCTCTCTCTCTCTCTCTCTCTCTCTCTCTCTCTCATAGGTACCTTCTGACACTGAGCAGCAATACCTGAATGCATTAAAATAAAAATGATGGGATGTTACCTTTACATGCTGTGCAGTAGTGAAATCATCAAAGCTTTTTTTCGTATACACACTTCAAATTTCTTTATTCAGTAAACGAAACTAGAGCAATTAGTGCCATAATAAACAATACGAGTTAAAGGTATTGTAAAATATAAGTTAACTGGACTCTGTGCTGAACAGAAAATTGGAAAATTGAAAAAATTGTTCTTAATTTTGAAGTATTAAGACAGTTTTGTGCTGATTGGCTATTTGTTTTAAACAAAGGTGCCCTACTCACTCAAAAACAGTCTGTATCAGCTGTTTTTTAAACAATTCTTATATGATCAGTATTTAAACTTGACATGTCAACTAATTGAATCTTTAAAATCAATATTGCTAACTAAATTTATATCTTAGGTACCTGTTGATAGAATGTGAAGACCAAGAACCTGCTGTGAAGCAGGATAGCAGAGTTAGAGATATGTACTTAACAGTTATGAGAATGTTCTCACAGGTATGTATTAATAGCTCATAATTTTAATGTTCTATAATCTGGCGAAGCTCATAGTTTTGAGTGTTCCAGCCCACTTCTTGTCATATATCTGTTGTAGACTCTACTCAAAGGTAATGCTGATCTGCAAAAGCGAAGAGTCTTTCTATCCCGTCAACAGGGCTTCATTGATAAACTTGTGAAGCTTGTTAAAACAGTTGCAAGAGAGAGTGGAAACAGAAAGAAAAAGGTATGTGTTAGCTATATTATTTGATCCATGTAGTTTTTATGATTGTATGTATTCAAAGCAGTTATTGAAGAAAACATACTTTCACACAGACTGAGAGACTCCAGGCCTTATTGGCAGATCCTGAAGCATTCAAGATTAATTTTGCCAATTTTGAGCCTCTTCCATTTCCTCTGGACCCAGATGTTCTAATTAAAGGTGTTGTGCCTGAGAAGTAAGTTGTATTCTTGTCTCT
Source organism: Schistocerca nitens (assembly GCF_023898315.1). Lineage (NCBI taxonomy): Eukaryota > Metazoa > Arthropoda > Insecta > Orthoptera > Acrididae > Schistocerca > Schistocerca nitens. The sequence goes on along the minus strand of NC_064621.1, from coordinate 311,625,207 downwards.
TTTTTGGCTGGTTTTTAACTTTCATTCTTCCGAATAAAAATTAAGTAATCTTTAGTGATAAACTACATAAAAAACGGTCATGATCACATTATAGGCAAATGTGGAATATTATAGCATTAAATTATAAGCACATGCATCAAAGTTATTAAGGACTTCTGCCCATTAATTCTTACAAATGGACTGACCTTCATGCACCAATATATATATGTGTGTGTGTGTGTGTTGCAACATGATGTGGTTGCAAACTCAAGAAGAATATTAACCATTATTGTGTCTAAAAGCCTTATGGTTCATATTTTATTTCTCAAAAGTGCAAGTGAGAATTGCATATCTTTTATCTGGGAGAAGATGTTTTGACTTGTACTCAACACTTTTGTCATCAGTCTTGTGACTGGTTTGATGTGACCCGCAATGAATTCCTTTCTTGTGCCAACTTCTTCACCTGAGTAACACTTTCATCCTACATCCTAAATTATTTGTTGAATATATTCCAAATCTGTCTTCCTGTAGTTTTTACCCTTACAGCACCCTTTAGTATCATGGAATTTATTCCTGATGTCTTAACAAATGTTCCATCATCATGTCCCTCTTTCTTGTCAGTGTTTTCCAGATATTCATTTCTTCTCTTATGTGGAGATCATCCTCATTCTTTGTTTTATCAGTCCATCTCCATAGTTAGTAAGAAATTCGCCATAGAAAAATCGGCACTAAAATTGTTATGAAAATAACTAGATGGTGAGCTGGTGCAGTAACTGATGGATGCACCTAACTTCATAGATATGAGAGTGCCCCCACCCTGATTTTGCAAACTACGCTTCTGGCCACCTCCATATGTCATTACAAAACAGGGAAACCACACACATGAATGAATGAACAAATGAAAAGATTGCTTTATATGGCAGACTTACCAAAAGGAATGAGCTAATTCACAATTGGTGTGCTCCATCAATTTTCAGTTGAATGTTATTGGATACTTGGTTTGCATGAAAGTTAATAACCAAATGGCTGGTTCTTTTCACACAATTGAGCAGAACTGTTGCCAGTGCAAGTCAGTGTCCTTGGATACATTTCTATGCTGTATTCCTGTCTGTAATTTTCACTTTTGGCAGTGTTTGTTGTGAAAAATGTAGAGTTGCACTCCGGTCTACCCTCACAGTTGTAGCCCCCTGACAATGCAAGGATTGCACTGCTGATGCTTGCTGCAACCTCCCAGTGTATCCTTAGGAGTAGGTCTCAGTCCAGTACACAATACTGAGACTCTGGGCAATGGCTGTGATGCTAGGTAGGCTTTGTGGTGCGTATAGGGCAATGAAACTGATCACTTATCCGTACTGGTGACCATGCCTGTGACAAGCTTAAAGATATACCAGTTACCTCATAACAAACTCGACAGAAGTCGAGACCTCAGCTTCCATCAGGACCTAACACTACAAACAGACAAAGAACTGTGTGCTAACCTAGAGTGGCATGCCGTAAGGATAATCGGTTGGACACTGGAACTTTCATCCTAGCATTTGATGGAAATTTTTTACCTGAGAAAGTGAAGATTATGATTTATAGATGTGAAGTCAAACCCTATTTTCCTCCTCCTGTGATATGTTGTAGGTGTCAGAGGTTAGGGCAATGCATGAAGGCAGACTTTGCAAACAACTCTCCTACATATATAAACTGCCCAGAACACCACCTTCTCATTTGCTAACATCTACAATTTTTGAGAGGGAGAAGAAAATAAAGAAATATAAAACAATTGACCACCTGTCTTATTCAGTTGCTAATAAAAAGTTTCAATGGCTCCATCCAGTCCACATAACATCACATCATGTCAAAATCCACACCTATCAAAATGAGAAGATATCAGGCAGAAACTTCTGGCCCTAGCCACATATCGATACCTGTTTCTCAATTGGGAGAGAGGACATCAGCTCCCTCGACCCCCAGCCCCATAGCACTGGTGGTGACTACCCCTTTGGTGCAGCCAGAGATGCCTCATGAGGAAGAAGACACCTGCCAAGGTGTTCCGCCTCAGTGAAACAGAGAAGCAGTCTACCAACAAACGGTGGCACCTAGAGCAACAGTGTGGATCGTAGGAAAGAACGGTCGTCTGTTGTCCAAGAAGTCAAGACAGAAGAATCATCACAAAAAGAAGAATGTTAGACTACAAGGATTGGAACTTAAATAGTGGCAACTATTTATTCACGAGCAGTACAAAAGAGTTAAATGTTTGCACCGATTACTGTCCTTAAAAGTAGCCACCAGCGTTGTGTAGAACCCTTTACCAGCGATGTGGAAAGCGTAATATACCGTTAGCACTGCCTGTTCTGTTGATGGTGCAAATGGAGCAGTCTACTGCCTGTCAAATATCTGGAACAGTTCTGAAGTGAATGCCACGAATTGGTTCCTTCATCTTTGGAATCAAATCAAAGTCACAAGGACTTAAGTCCGGGGAGTATGGTGGATGATACAGTACCTCCCAGTCCCATCGACCGAACAGAGCAGCCACAGCTTGCACTGTATGTGCCTGCGCATTGTCATGCAAAATGATGGGTGGGTTGCGCAGAAAGTGTCGCTGCTTCTTTCGCAAAGCTAGTCGCAGGTGATGGTGACTTTGATTTGATCCCAGAGATGAAGGAACCACTTCGTGGCATTCGCTTCAGAACTGTTCCAGAGATTCGACAGGCAGTAGACTGCTCCATTCGCACCTTCAACAGAACAGGCTCTGCTAATGGTATACTACACCTTCCACATCACTGGCAATGGTTTCTACACAACACTGGTGACTACTTTGAAGGACAGTAGCAGGTGCAAACATGTAACTCTTCTGTTTCGGTTGTGAATAAATAGTTACCACTATTTAAGTTCCAACACTCGTATATGGGCAGAGGTTCTCTCTGTGGGGGCACAACCACCATCTGCCATGGGCAACATGGGTGGTTGGGTTTATTAACTTCTGGAAATATGTAGAAGGTCGGAGTGTGGGAGTGGTGGGGTGGAGGAGATACTTAGAGACACTAGAATTCATGTTGGGTTTCTGGAATGGGGTCACTGTGGTAGCACTTCGGGTAATCTCTGTAGTTCATAATACTGGAGAACAGCCATTTTGTTGTCCTAGATCTGTGACTTGTTCTTAACTAACTTTTGGTCTCTGAATTCAAAACTGTTAGCACTATCACGTCAAGTTTTTTAACCTCTTTACCCTAAAAGTCATTAAAACTGGGCATACAAAGGAAAATAAAGTGAGGTACTAACCAAACGTAGTAGAATATTATTTTCTTCATTCAAAGGTTATTATAATATTCAAAGTTACGTTGTGTTTATACAAATAATAAAAAGACATTAGGGTACAAATTTTCGCTTATAACCTTTCCTACAATGTTCCATCTGGGGACATTCTCGCTTGATGCTCAAACAGTAGTCAGCCATCATACCGACATCCCGTCTACCTTGATACCTTGCTTCCATGACCTTCAAATCGCTCACCCTGTTCATCGCTAACAGCACCAAGATTTTCTTGAAAGTTAGCAAGAATGTAAGAAATGCAGTTTGATACTCATATTACAGCCAAGCTTTTTAAAGCTCCCTAAGAGTTGTTGAACAATTTCGACGTCCTTGACAATACTTTTGATTGCCAACCAAACATTCTTTTTCAAGTTTGGTCATTGTTTCTATGAAACATTCATCTTTAATAAGTTGCTGAATCTGTGGCCCATCAAAGACACCAGCCTACATCTTCTCATATGACAATCTAGGAAAAGCCAAAATGATATACTTAAAACAGTCCCCTTCAGTTGACAGAGCTCGAACAAATTGCTTCATGAGACCTAGTTTTATATGCAAAGGTGGAAATACAATGTTTTTTTCTGTTGACAAGTGGATGATTTACAATGTTTGGGTCACCATATTTCAGGTCAGATCTTGGCGGCAAGTTTGACTGCACCCAATGCATCTCACGAGCTCTACTGTCCCACATACGCAGAAAACGCGGATACTTGGTATATTCGCATTGCTGGCCAAGAAGGAAAGAAACCATTTTAAGGTCAACACAGATGATGCATTGGTGCAAGTTATATTGCAACACGTCAATGACCTTTTTTATGTCTTCGTATTTTTCAGGCAAGAAAACTGAATGGCCTATTGGGACTGAAATGTATAAATTTCCATTGTGGAGGAGAACACACTTTAAGCTACATTTTGAGCTATCTATAAACAGTTGCCATTTGGTTGCGTTATAGTCTGAAATTCCCAATTCCTTCATTAAACCACGTATGTTGTGGCAATACACAAATGCATCAGCACTCCAACAGAACTGCAGAAATGCACTTTCTCTTGATTTTAGCTCCGTATTCTAACAAGTTTTTTTCATGCAGTCTTGATGCTAGAAGTTCTGATGCTTTTTGGGATACTCCCAAATCCCATACCAAGTCATTTAACTCATGTTGATTAAATCCTTTACAAACAGAATCATCGTCACCTTTAAAATCTTTGGCACTGCGATCACTTTGATCTTCGCCCAATGCATCTTCTTGTATTTCTACGAAGGGTAATTCTTGAAGCACTGGCACTGGAATTTCAGCTGAATGCAGCACAGGGCATGTAGCTGACTTTAAAGTAGAAACTCCAGAATTTCCTCTCCAACCTCAGCTCCTTTGGTTCCATCAGATTCACCTGGTCCTACTCCAAATCCCATGCCACTTTCCTTGACGTTGACCTCCATCTGTCCAATGGCCAGCTTCACACGTCCTCCACATCAAACCCACCAACAAGCAACAGTACCTCCATTATGACCATTATGACAGCTGCCACCCATTCCACATCAAACGGTCCCTTCCCTACAGCCTAGGTCTTCGCGGCAAACGAATCTGCTCCAGTCCGGAATCCCTGAACCATTACACCAACAACCTGAAAACAGCTTTCGCATCCCGCAACTACCCTCCCGACCTGGTACAGAAGCAAATAACCATAGCCACTTCCTCATCCCCTCAAACCCAGAACCTCCCACAGAAGAACCCCAAAAGTGCCCCACTTGTGACAGGATACTTTCCGGGACTGGATCAGACTCTGAATGTGGCTCTCCAGCAGCGATAAGACTTCCTCAACTCCTGCCCTGAAATGAGATCCATCCTTCATGAAATCCTCCCCACTCCACCAAGAGTGTCTTTCCGCCGTCCACCTAACCTTTGTAACCTCTTGGTTCATCCCTATGAAATCCCCAAACCACCTTCCCTACCCTCTGTCTCCTACCCTTGTAACCGCCCCCGGTGTAAAACCTGTCCAATGCACCCTCCCACCACCACCTACTCCAGTCCTGTAAACCGGAGGGTGTACACGAGCAAAGGCAGAGCCATGTGTGAAAGCACCCACGTGATTTACCAACTGATCTGCCTACACTGTGAAGCTTTCTATGTGGGATTGACCAGCAACAAACTGTCCATTCGCATGAATGGACACAGGCAGACAATGTTTGTTGGTAATGAGGATCACCCTGTGGCGAAACATGCCTTGGTGCACGGCCAGCACATCTTGGCACAGTGTTACACCGTCCGGGTTATCTGGATACTTTCCACTAACACCAATCTGTCAGAACTCCACAGATGGGAACTTGCCCTTCAGTATATCCTCTTCTTGTTACCCACCAGGCCTCAACCTCCGCTAATTTCAAGTTGCCGCCACTCATACCTCACCTGTCATTCAACATCATCTTTGCCTCTGTACTTCCGCCTCAACTGACATCTCTGCCCAAACTCTTTGCCTTTTACAAATGTCTGTGTGTGTGTGTGTGTGTGTGTGTGTGTGTGTGTGTGTGTGTGTGTGTGTGTGTGTGCGCGCGCGCGCATACCTGTCCTTTTCTCCCCCTAAGGTAAGTCTTTCCGCTGCCGGGATTGGAATGACTCCTTACCCTCTCCATTAAAACCCACATCGTTTTGTCTTTCCCTCTCCTTCCCTCTTTCCTGATGAAGCAACAGTTTGTTGTGAAAGCTTGAATTTCGTGTGTATGTTTGCGTTTGTTTGTGTGTCTATCGACCTGCCAGCACTTTCGTTCGGTAAGTCACATATTTGTTTTTTATTTTTATATATATATAATAGAGGGAAACATTCCACGTGGGAAAAATATATCTAAAAGCAAAGATGATGTGACTTACCGAACGAAAGCGCTGGCAGGTCGATAGACACACAAACACACACACAAAATTCAAGCTTTCGCAACAAACTGTTGCCTCATCAGGAAAGAGGGGAAGGAGAGGGAAAGACTAAAGGATGTGGGTTTTAAGGGAGAGGGTAAGGAGTCATTCCAATCCCGGGAGCAGAAAGACTTACCTTAGGGGGGAAAAAAGGACAGGTATACACTCGCGCACACACACCCATATACAACCACATATACATTCTCAAACCCTCCACACATTGCTTGCAGACTTTGTGAGGAGCTCATGAATTATCTTGGTTGCCAATTTTACTCTAAAATAAGCAAAATAGGCATCCCTGACAAAATTACTGATGTTTGTCCATTGACTGGGAATGGTAAAACTGTCACGTATATAACAAAATGAATCGTGGCTGTTTAAGCACTCACGCCGCGAACTACCAGCGGCAGACATACAGAAACTTTTTCGTTTGTATATAAATAAGAAGTAAATACTGCTAATCTTGTGTAAATACAAATTCTTGCACTACGCTTCGGAAACCGGCTTCACTATATCAGAGCGACAAGCACACCAGTTTACTACAGCGTCTCATGCATAACTGACCACGTAAGTCTAGACGATATGAATCTGAACCAGTCGCACGGCGTCACTATCCCCTCCAGTCGTTATAGACCAGTTTATTGCAGACCACGACTTGTGCCTTCTTAATGATGGCTCCCCTACTCATTCCAGTGCCAGTCATGGTACCTTTTCTGCCATTGATCTTTCTCTTTCTTCTCAGTCTCTCCTCCCTTCATTACACTGGTCGCCACACGATGACCTTTGTGATAGTGACCATTTCCCGTTGATTATCTCGTTCCCATCCGCTCCCCGGTGGACAGGTTACCTCGTTGGTCTTTCCAACGTGCCGATTGGCCTCTATACACTGCACAGGTCGTGTTTTCTCCCTCTTTGTCTGGTTGTATTGATGACGTCCTACGTGACGTGTCTGACGCGATTGTTCGCGCTGCTAGCCTTGCTGTCCCGCGCTCATCTGGGCCATTTCATCGCCGGCAAGTCCCATGGTAGAGTACGGCCATTGCCATCCGTGATCGCCGTCGAGCTTTGCAACACTTTAAGAGGCACCCATCCGTAGCCAGCCTTACTACCTTTAAACGCTTCCACGCTAAAACCCGTTATTTAATCAAACAGAGCAAGCGGATATGTTGGGAACGATTCGTTTCTTCCCTTGGTTCTACTGTCCCTCTGTCACGGTTATGGGCTACACTTTGCTCTCTCCAAGGTTGCCATCGGCAGTCCACCTTCCCAGGCCTTCACCTCCCAGATGGCCTTTGTACGGACCCATTAGTTCTTGCAGAACGTCTTGCGACCCATTTTGCAGTGGCATCAGCAGCAGCCTCCTATCAAGCTGCTTTGCTTCACCAGAAACAGTGGGCTGAAGCTTCCACCTTATGTTTCACTCCTTGTGAGACAGAATCTTACAACGAACCTTTTACTGAATGGGAATTTCTTTCTGCTCTATCTTCTTCTCATGATGCGACCCCTGGCCCAGATTCCATTCATAACCAACTGCTTCAACATCTCAGTGCTCCACAAAGGCAACATCTTCTTGGGGTGTTTAACCGTATCTGGCTCCATGGTGACTTCCCTTCTCGGTGGAGGGATAGCATTGTGGTTCCTGTCCTTATGCCTGGTAAGAACCCCCTATCTGTTGACAGCTGTCAGCCAATTAGTTTGACCAATGTTGTTTGTAAGTTACTTGAACGGATGGTAGCCCGTCGGCTCAAATAGGGTCCTCGAATCTCTGGATCTATTATCCCCTTACCAGTGTGGCTTTTGAGAGGGACGGTCTCCAATCGATCATTTACTTCGCTTGGAATCCGCAGTTTGGCAGGCTTTTTCCCAGCACCGCCATTTGGTTGCAGTGTTTTTTGACCTTCGCAAGGCCTATGACACGGCCTGGCACCATCACATCTTACTTAACGCTTCATCAGTGGGGTCTTCGGAGTCCACTACCGATTTTTATCCGCCAGTTCCTGTTCCATCGGTCATTCAGAGTTTGAGTTGGTACTGTTTTTAGTTCTCCACGGACCCAGGAGACGGGCATCCCACAGGATTCTGTCTTGAGTGTCCTTCTTTTCCTCATTGCTATCGATGGACTTGTGGCCTCTGTCGGTCGCTTGGTCGCCCCTGCCCTGTATGTGGATGATTTCTGCGTTTGGATTAGTTCATCCTCGATGGCATCTGCAGAACGGCTGCTCCAGGGAGCTATACGGCGTGCCTCTGCATGGACGCTCTCACACGGGTTTCAATTCTCTCCTTCAAAATCGCGGGTGGTCCACTTCTGTCGCCGTACTACGATCCACCCTGATCCAGAGCTCTATCTCGATTCACAACGATTGCCTGTGGTCCCACAGTTTCGTTTCCTGGGTCTTCTTTTCGACAACAAACTCACTTGACTGCCCCATATCAGACTCCTGAAGGTGGGATGTTTCCGTAAACTCAATGTCCTTCGCTTCCTTGCCCACTCCTCTTGGGGTGCGGACTGTTCCCTCCTTCTCCGTCTTTATCGTGCTCTAGTTCTGTCTCGCTTGGACTATGGTTGTCAAGTTTATGGTTCAGCTGCTCCTTCCACACTGCACGTGCTGGATCCAGTCCACCATCGTGGTATCCGTTTGGCCACCGGTGCCTTCCCTACTAGCCCTGTTGATAGTCTCCTGGTTGAAGCTGGCATCCCCCCCTTTCCGTTCGGCGGTCCCAGCTTCTGGTGTCTTACGCACTCTCTATCTGTTCCTCTCCCACTCATCCTTCCTATTCTATCCTGTTCCCAGACCATGGACGTCGCCCACCCGACTCCTGCCCACGGGCGGGTTTACCGGTTGGGCTCCGCCTTGCGTCTCTTTGCCGTGATTTTGAGCTTCCTTCTTTGTCCTGTCTTCCTCGCTCCGTCCCCTCCACCCTTCCGTGGTTAATTCCTCGACCTCGAATTCGGATGGATCTCCACAGAGGTCCGAAAGATTCCATCCCCCCAGTGGTGTTCCGTTCCTTTTTCCGCCAAATTTTATGGGAGTTTCGGGATGCTGTTGTTTTTTTACACTGATGGCTCTAAATCTGCTGATCATGTGGGGTATGCCTTCACGTCCTCTGTTGGAACGGAAAATCATCTGCTGCCACCAACATGTGGGGTGTTTACTGCGGAATTGATGGCAATTTCCCAGTCCCTTACCTTTATTAAACAGTCCCAACACAACCACGTTTTGTTATGTACAGACTCGCTGAATGGCCTTCTTGCTATTGACCGGTGTTTTTCGCGCCATCCCTTGGTCTCTGCCATCCATGACCATCTCGCTGATATTCACCATGCTGCTTGTTCCATTGACTTCTTTTGGGTCCCTGGCCATGTGCGTATCCCGGGTAATGAGCTCGCTGATCGTTTGGCTGGGGCAGTCACTTACCCCCCCCCCCCCCCCCCCCCCCCCCGTTTTCTGTAACCCCTCCTGCAGCGGATTTACGGCTTCACATCAAATCACACTTCGCGCAGTCATGGGCCAATTCTTGGGAGGCTACTCCCCTGTCTAATAAACTTCGTGCGGTTAAGGTGACACCAGGACCGTGGCGTTCTTCCTTTCGCCTCTCCCGAAAGGACTCGACCACACTGTGTCGTCTCCGCATTGGCCATACCAGGCTGACCCATGGTTTTCTTTTGTGTGATGAGCCACCCCCACTTTGTGGTTGTGGAGCTTTCCAGTCAGTAGCCCACATTTTGGTTGAATGCCCCCTTCTTTTGGCTCTGCGTGCTAAGTACAGACTCCCCCACACTTTACCTTTGATGTTGGCTGACGATTCCCGGATGGTCTCTCTGGTTCTCGGTTTCCTCCGGGAAAGTGGTTTTTATTCTCAGTTTTAAGGTTTTTAATCTCTCTCTGGTGTTGGGGCAGGGCGGTGAGTGTTTGGGTGTCTCCCACTGTACGCCGTGTTCGGAGATTCCCGATTCACCTCCCTGACCAAGATCCTCTTTTCTTCCCCTTCTACTCTGTTTTTACCCTTTTTTTTTAAGGATTGGTTAGTCTCCTTTTCCCATATGTACTTCCACATTCTCGCGGTTGCACCTTTTAAGTCACAGGTGGTCTTGCCTATGCTGCTTCAGCATAGCGTTGGGTTCGTTCTCTTGCTGACTTCCCTCATTTTGATTTTACCATTGACAACATGACTGCCTTTTTACGTTTTTAGCTTTTTCCCTTTTATTGTTCTGACTTTCTTGAGATGTCCCATTAGCGGAATGGACCATATTTGAAACAAGGGACTGATGACCTTGCTGTTTGGTCCCTTAAACCTCAAACAACCAACCAACCAACCCTCCAGTCGTCACTGGTTTAAGGTTTGCCGACAGAGTGCAGCACTACTTTCTGTAACAAATAAGTTACCTGTCAGAAGCGTAATCGCATGCACAACAACTGTAGAAACAAAACTTGACATGATAGGAAAAAAACTAATTACAGTTTTGGAATCAGCATGTCCATTTACCTCCAAAACAACCGAAGAATTGAAGTCAACAGAAATTAAGTTACAAATTGTTCCCCAGTGATAATGAAAGTGCTGAAGCCTTTGTCAATAAGTAGAATCATAAGGTCAGGATTACTTTTTAGGATGTGTGTTGTGCTCCAGATCCACCTAAAAACTGTGCCAGTGACTCCATTCCAGAAATACAGCAAGATCTCTAGTGTTTCCTCAAACCTCCCTCTTCTCTAAATCAATCTTGTGTCTGGTTTTGATACAGTCCATCATAAATTCCTCTCCTACACAGACATCCTCATCCCAGAGTAGCACTTGCAACCTATGTCCTTCGTCATTTAATGGATGTATTGCAGGCTCTGTCTTTGTGTACAGCTTCTACCCTCTACAGTTTCATCTAGTACCATGGCAGTGATTCCCTGATGTCTTAACACATGTCCCATCATCTGTCCCTCCTCCTTATCAGTGTTTTCCTTATGTTCTGTTCTTCACTGGTTCTGCAGTCAGTCCCCTATTCTTTATCTTATCAGTCCACCTCATTTTCAACATTCTTCTGTAGCACTACATCTCAAATGCTTCAATTTTCTTCTATCCCAATTTTTCCCCCTCTGTCGGTGATTCACTACCATACAATGATATGTTCCAAACATGCATTCTCAGGTAAATTAAGTGCCGGGTAAGGAGGGTTTGCTCACTTCAGTGATGTCAAGGTCTATGCCAGTGGGAGCATAACTATTGGCATGGTCACCCAAGCCGGACAGGCGTCTGTGAAGGGGCCTGGCCGAACGTGCCACAACTTAGAGAAGAGAGGGTTGTGTTTTTCCGAGGTAGCTTTGCCAGCAGTGGTTGGGTACTGGAATGGTGACCCCGGGTTTCCCAAGCTGGGGACTGGCTAGTACCGCCAGACCTCTTCTGCTGTAAACTCATTGCATACTTGAGGGAACATTATTAGATACAGTGGTGGAACATTTTTTGTTTTGGAGACTGGAATCCTTTGCTTCATTGCCTCGATCACAAGGGAGGTAACAGACCTATATGAAATAATCTGTCTCAGGGTGGGCTATGTGCTGAGGGGGTGAATGGCTGTTGAGTTGAAGCAGTCTTTAGCGGGCAACCTCTGGGGCACTTTCGGCCCTCCAGTTGCATAAGGTTTGCTCAGTCATGTGGAGCTCTGTCTGGATCGATATTTGTTTCCCTAGTGACTCATTGGGATCACTGTGGAGTGACATCAGATAATATCTTCTACTGTTGGGATAGGTGTACCACCTGGTGATACCTACACCCATCCAACAAAGAAAGCTTGGCTGTTCAGTCCACCCGAAAAGTAGTTTCAGAATTACAGTAACAGGGCACTACTCTGCCATAACACTTTGATTGTAGTCATGAGAGCAGAGGGAACTTTTAATAAGACCACCTTTCTGTATTCACATATTCACAATGTTTCGGAAGGTTTTACTGGGTCCTTGAAAAGTGAGGAAAAAAAAACTTCATAATGGAACACTTCTACTTGAAACTACTATGTCATAACAAGTATCTAAGCTTGTAGGATGCAAGGCAAAAGAGGCCTGCCCTGTTGTGGCCTAGATGCATAACATCATTAAGGTGTGGTTACTTGCTGCAGTATATTGGAAATGGACCCTGGGGAGTTATTTTAGTAATGGAAAAATTTGGGTGTCATGTAAATGCAGAACTTAGAGAGTGTCAATAGGACATTTTAAAAAACAGCAGCATTTATTCTAATGTGCAACACACCGGAATTACGCTTACGTATTTGTGTAAGCTATATCAGTCTTAAGGTTCATCAGTAAGTCCCTAACCAAATGCGATGCTTCTGATGTCAAAGATTTGGTCATACCATTATGGCATGTGCTGGGACAGCTACATGTGGAAATTATGGAGGCTCAACTCATGAATTTGGTAAATCTTCTACATTTCCTCTGAAATGTAGGCTGCTCCATGGATTACCCATTATGGATAAGAAAGTGTGCAGTTTATAACAAAGACAGGAAAATTCAGGAGTTGAAAGTTAAGAGAAGCATACCCTTTGGTGAAGCTATAAAAGCTTTCATACCCTCCAGTGTTCACTATTTCTTCTGCATCAACCCTTAAGGAGCCAATTGCCAAGTGTGATGCCTCCAAACAAACCCAGGCCACAGATTCAGGTAAAACTACATGTGCTTGTCAGTGAACCTGTGGGGGAAAGAGCTACACTTGAATCGGAAATCATTTGGAACCTCGGCCACATTCCAATGCACACAAATCAGACAACCATTAAGCTATTCTCTCTACCCATGCAGGCAACTCCTCCCATAACTAAGGAAACTGTTGCACAAAAAGTCATTTGAAGTGGAAGAAAGTGGCAGCAAAAGTATTGAGTCAGTGAGTATTTTCCCTTTCAATAATGATTTTATGCTTGAGGACATTGATATCCACATGAAATGGAAAGCTGGGCACCTTCTCCTGTTCCCCCTGACCTCTCATGTAAATTGCCACTGCTGAGGCAGAAGGACAGAGACAACCATCACTCCCTTAGGGACTTTCCTATTGCAGTAGCACTTAAATGGATACCGATCATATTTGGTAGAGCTATAGACCCTGGCTCTGGAGTGTCTGTTCTGTTCTACATCTGCTTACAAGAAAGTCATTTTGAAGTCACTGACACACCTGCATGAAGGAGTTGCCACCCTACAGGAAGGACTATGTCACAACAGTAAAGTGTTTTTTTTTTTTTTTTTTTGACAGATGCTGCTACTCTCCTGTCCCCCTTACCACAGCCATACACGCAGTTTCTGTGGAAGTTCTCACACTACTTAAAATTGTCTGTTCTCTAAATCCTCCACCCCATGATCTGTTGGCTGCAGATGCACTGATATAACTCTTCCATGCACTTCCCTGTCCATTCCTCCTCTTGGGTGACTTCAAAGCACTCAATGTGCTGTGGGGCTTGGCTACCACTTGCTCCAGGGATAGAATTATCGAGTGCCTTGTGAATTGTGGTGAGATGACAAACTTTTCTACAGCTACAGGATCATCTTCAGGCAGTGATGTCATTTTTACCCCCTAGCTATTCAGTTCAGTGGGAAGTAGCCATAGATTTCCCTTCTAGTGTCCACTTTCCAGTGTGGATTTGTCTGCCAATTTGGACGGTGGTTAACAGGAGACTGTAAAGATGAATGGTTCAAATGACAGATTGGTTGGGATGCTTTCAACAGGCCATCTTCAAACAGGATTGTGACCAGAAGATGGTGTACCATATCACCTGTGAGATCAAATGAGCTGCTGCAGATCCCATTATCCAGTCTGGCAACCACCTTAGATGATGACCTGTCCCTTGGTGGAATGACAAATATCACTCAGCAATCAGAGACAGGCTTCCAGTTTTGCAGAAATTCAAACACAATCCAACTACAGAAATGCTTCTTGCCTTCAGGCCTGCGAGAGCACAAGTGAGGCGAGTGATAAAAGAATGGAAGAGAATGCAAGGAGGTATTTTGTAACTTCCACTAATCGGTCCACTTCATTGCAAAAGTCTTGGACTCAACAGGGCAGATTTCATGCAAGGGTAGTACACTTCTCTTTAAGGCCTTGTTGAGAAATGAGACGTTGGTGGACATGTTTTAAAGACATAGTTCGGATTTTAGCTGAACCCTTTTTTTACAATCACTGTGTCATCCAGATGAGCTCCTGCATTCCAGATATTCCATAGGGCTGTGGATATAAGGAGACTGTGCTGCTTCTCCTGTGATGAGGTCTACAATCTTCCATTCTCCATGTGGGAATTGACATCGGTTCTGTCTGCGGCCAGAGACACTGTTCCAGAACCAGAGTCATTATGCCGTGCTCTGCCATTTTTGTCCTGAAGCCAAAGGAGAGTTCCTATCTTGTTTCTATTGAATCTGGTTTGATGGACAGTACCTTATAGCTTGGAAGGAGGCAATATTAATTCCTTATTCCTTGAGTGAAACCAGGCAAGGATCATAGCAGACCCTAACAGTTACTGGAAGCCCGGGGGTAGACTTTAGAGTGCATCGTTAACTGCTGCCTCATCTGGCTCCTCAAGTCCCAAGGTCACCTGTGCTGCAACCAGTGCGGTTTCAGGCAGTACTATTCTGCCCTTGACAACTTAATTCTATTGAAAATGGTGCTACAGGATTCCTCCTTAGGCTGAAACCATTTGATGAGTGTTTAAAGACACCTCCTGGAGGTACATCATCCTCCTCAAACTTCATAAATGGGGACTGCGTGGACGTCTGCCACTTCTTAACTAATCCTTCCTCGAGGAATGGTGCTTCTAATATCAAATTGGTGTTGCCATACAGAATGGGTTCCCACAAGACAGTGTACTCAGTGTCACACTGTTTACAATCACTATCAAAGGAATCTCGTCCAAAGTCTGGAGCCCTGTCAGATTTTCTTTGTTTACAGATTACTTTGCAATCATCTACTCTTCCTCAGACCTTACAAAGACAAGGCATCTAGTTGACAATCAGGAGGTTGGGAGCTTGGGTGAATAAAACTAATTTTAGGTTCTCAACAGAGAAGACTGCTTTGTCAATTTTAACCATCTCCTCAAAGTTATCACCAACCAGAGCGAACAATGGGGGCCTGTGTTTTACATTTTGAGGACAATGTGCACTTTATGGGCCTACTATTTGACCCTGAATTAAGTGGGCTCCCACACCTAAAAGAACTGCAAACAAAAGGCTTCAGATCATTGAATATTTGAAATATCTCGGCAGAAAGTGTGGGGAACTGATAGGTCCACCTCCTGCATTTTTATAGGACATTTGTCAGATCAGATCAGATTTGGCCCGTATTGGCTACCTCGAAATGTTACATCCTATCCACCATTAGGGCATTTGGATATCAACTGGAGCCTTAGGCGAGCCCAGTCCAGAGTTTGTGTGCAAAGGCTGGTGAAGCTCCACTCTGGATTCGGCGACACCTCTTTCTGGCTTGACAGGCTCAGAAAATCTCAGCGTTATCTCAGTCGTTGGCATTTAGTGCGACTCTCTGTCATAACTTTGAGTGGATGTTCAGGAGTTGGCCCTAAGTGACCAAGCCATTTGGGATATGTGCTGCTGACTGTCTCAAGAATCTGAATATACCGCACCTCTGAATACACAGCCAGGGGTGGGACAAATTGCCACCTTGGCAACATCAGAGACCCAAAGTGATTTTGAGCTTTTTGTACTCCTATATGCAATCCCCTTGCATGCTGTCATTTCATTGTGTGTCAATAGGAAACTGAATCATTGGAGGTTGCGAGAAAAAAAACTCTGGTCACTCAAATCGACCATAAAGGTATGGCAGACTTTAAGTCAACCTCACTGATTGAAGGAAGTGCTGCTCACCAGACTGTGATTAGGACATAGCCCTTTAACATAAGGTTTCCCCCTCCAACAGGAGGATCCACCACTTTGTGAAGCTTGTGGTGTGCCACTTTTGGTTTAGCACATTTTGGCTATGTGTGTCTTACGTACTGACATCAGGGGAGCATGCAATTTCACTGGTCAACTGCCCACCATCCTGCCTGACACCAGCATCAGTTTTTCTCAGGTTTTTAAATTTTGAGAACTGTCGGGCCTCATCGCTAATGTGCTGGGGAAAGGAGGTCACTTCAATGCATTATAAACTACTCTGGACATGGGGACAGCCTTTGTCGCCCCCTCCCCTACACCATACGAGAAAAACACACTACTGTTCCTTGGCCATAAATGCCCTCTTTGCCCTTGTTTGTCTTTTTGTATTGTCCTTGCTTTGTCCATCGTAGGTCATTCTGCTTACAAGATAGCAGAATTCCTTAACTTTGTATACTTCATGATCACCAATTTTGTTTTTAAGCTTCTTGCTATTCTCATTTGTGCTACTTCTCATTACTTTTCCTTTTTTTCCAGTTTGCTTGTAATCCTTGTTCTGTACTCATCAGTCAGTCCAATCCATTCACCAGATCCTGTAATTCTTGTTCACTTTCACTGGGGACAGCAATACCACCAGGGAATCTATCATTGATATCCTTTCACCCTGTATTTCAATCCCACTCTTGAACCTTTCTGTTATTTCAGTCATTATTTCTTTAGTGTGTAGAACGAACAGTAGGAGGGAAAGACTGCATCCCTGTCTTTATACACTTTTTAAATCGGACACTTCATTTTTGGTCTCAGTTCTTGTACATGTTGTATGTCACCTTTCTTTCCCTACAGCTTACTCCAATTTTTCTCAGAATTTCAAACATTTTGCACCATTTTACAGCATCGAATGTGTTTTAAAGCTCAACAAATCCTATGAGCAGGTCTTGATTTTTCTTCAGTCTTGCGCAAGCACAATGTCAGAACTGCCTCTCTCACAGATTTTCCCTTCCTAAAGCCAAAGTGATAGCTCTCTAACAAATCCTCAATTTTCTTTTACACTCTTCTGTATGTTACTCTTGTTAGCAGATTGAAATGAAGTGTTACTCAGCTGATACTATTGCACATATCTATCCTCACTATCTTTGGAACTGGATGGATGTCATTCCTTCCCCTCTATTCTCTGTGTTTCAATCAGTGTAGTTTATCTTAAGAGAAAAAAAGTAAATGTACTACTTGGTAGTGTTTCCTTTGTACTCTATGCTTGATATAAAACTATAGCTACACAATATATATTTAAATACAAAATATAGTAATAATTAGTGACATTATTAGTGCTAATTATAAAAAATGTAATTATGTGAACTTAAAATGAAAGCTGATTTTAATCTCTGCCTTCAGATTAAAACCCAAAAGAAAATTTTCATGTTTTTATCATTTCTGAAAAATTTTTCTTTTGCATTACAGGGCTAGCCTATTCAAATCGGCACTGATGCCGTCCCGCCTTACATTCCTGACAACTGAAGATACTGAGTATGTTGCAATTTTCAAACATGGAGATGATCTGCGCCAGGACCAGTTAATTTTACAAATGATAACACTCATGGACAAATTACTAAGGAGAGAGAACCTTGACCTAAAGCTTACTCCTTACAGAGTCCTAGCAACAAGTACAAAGCATGGTATGTTTCAAAACAAAATTGTTTCAATTAAAGGTCAGCAGTTGATACATTTTCATTTCGTGTGGTAAACCCATTTCAGAGCAAAGCATTCTTTCCTTATTTGTTACGTGAAACATTGTCAAAAAACGGAATGAAACAGGACTTAAGAGTATAAATTTGCATTGCTGTAAATCTTATAAGTCATACTCGTGGATTTCCTAATTAGGAAGCAGGTTAGGAAAAGTTACAACTACTGTATAAAACTAGATACAAATATGTGTTGCTTTTCCGTGTCCATTGAGAACTAGTAAAAGTTATGCTGCTGGTTTGTGCTGTCAGACCTGTGAAAGGAACCTTCAGATTATTGATGTTCACAAAAGTAAATGCAGTGGTACCATCACCAGAATGATAAGCAAAGTATGTTAAAATTTTATTGTTATGTCGTAAATTTCAGATAGATTTCCTGGTGGCAACCTTTTTGGTTTCTCTAACTGACAACTGTTTGATTTGTTACCATTTTCTCATGATTCAACAGTTTGTATTACTCTAAAGTGTCCAATGGGTGCAATTCATGAAACACAATATTTCAACAACATACCTTGGTGCCATCTTCTGGTGACATATAGAGAATGAGCATGTTTGCTACATTGCACCTCCTACATACTATCATCACAGTCCACCCCTTTCCTCACTATATGGCCACACGGTGTGTCGGATGAAGTGGTGAGGAACGCAACCACTGTGTGCAAACTTCAGTCCCTCAGCGCTTCTACCACTCCCATAGAGTGCAGAAGATGCTCTGTCGCAACATTGAGACCTCAGTTGTCTGAGCTTTGATCCCAGGCTTTACTGGGAGTGATGCCACTGTCTATCAGGCTGCCGGCCATTTGTATTTTAACAGTCTCCAGTGGAACAAAATCACAAAATGACTGATCTGTCTTATTACTTCTGTTTATTCATATTTCATTGAGCCCCCATAGCTATGCAATTTTCCAGAACCGCAGATTTTATTGGTGGCTTTGTGGTAAGGCCTATATTGGGCCGACTGTGTGGACAATCAAAGAAAGGTGCCAGGAATGCAGGAGAGATATCGAATCAAAGTAACCAACAAAATCTGTGATTGCAGAACATGCATAACTACAGGGGTCTCGATGAAATATGAACAAACAGAAGTGCTAAGGTAAAGCATGTTATTTTGGGACTATGCTTCAAAGGAGGGTGCCAAAATATGAGTTGCTGGCAGCCTGATAAATAGGCAGTAGCTTTACTCCCAGTAAAATGTGAAACCCAGAGCTCAGCCTACTGAAGTCTCAACATTAGCTTCAGAGCAGCTTCCATGCCTGATGACAGCAGGAGGATGACTGAAGGCCTGAAGTTTGCACCCAGCATTCATCAATTGTTGAGAGGTAGTGTTTTATGGTCCCATGCCCAGAGATGCTGTGGATGTTTACTGATGTTAAAGGAACAGATATCGTGGAGAGCTAGTGGAGCAGTCTGCCCGACGAGATATGCACCAGGTAGTGAGGGAAAGAGTACAGAGTAAGAAGAGTATGAGAGAGGTAAGATGTGGCAAAGAGGCTCATTCTACAAGTATCAAGATGACTGAAGGTTATGCTGTCAAAATATTTTTTCGTAAAACAGCAATGCAAACAGTCATTTGATTGATAAGCTTACCTTTAATTAGCACAAATGGCCGGCACTCTCAAAGTATTATTTTCCATTGACACCTCTTCGACAGAAAAGATTGTGCAAGGTTTTCTATGTTTCTGGTGTTCCACAATAAAGCATCTCAAAGTACTTGAGCATCTTGTACATATTTGCTTTTACCTGAAATGTCACAATGTATTAAGGTGTTAAACTGGTTGAAGACAAGAGATTTGGCTTGCTTGAATTCGTTCTTGTTGAAACTCGTATTTTTAATGAGGCCAGCAACGCCCCCATCTCAGCTAAAAGGTTTTGAGGAAAAATGAAATGGCACTAATTGCTGCTTTGTAGAGATGGTCATAATAAACCCTATAGAGAATAACCTAGTACGTAGCTGATACATTTCACTTTATGTTTATATTTTGGACAGCAGCTGGTTAGAAACCAGTACCCCATAGAAAGGATGATTTGATGGAGATGAACTGGTGTCCATTGCTCTAAAGAGTGAAAATTGACATGTGCAACTTTTAGGATGATTTGACAAACAGTATGTAGTATGTGCTAGTACACTTCTTACCTATTATGTGGTTACCATACTTACTCAGTTATAAATTGAGGTTTTTTCCTCAGATTCAGCATTAAAAAATATGGGTTAATTTTATATTCACAGTTTAAACTATTGCTGCTGAGGTTAATAGTTTTACATTGTTTAGTAGAGAATATAGGGGGCTGTCTCACATTTACAAATGGAAGCTATGGCGATTGAGATCATGAGCAGATCTGTTTTGAAGAGTTCAGAAAGGCACAGCTGGGCAAATGATATGTTCGAATAGGCTCAAGATTTCCAGATATCCGTAAACACTCAATACACTATCAACATTGCTAAATCAATCGCATGACCTTTGACTCATGTGGCACTAGCGCAAGGGATATTCAAGAGATCATGAGCTACTTACTATAACAGTCTATTGTCCAGCTTAAAATTTGACAGTTTTATGAAACACAGGAGGAAATAGCACAAAATTCTATCATCTCACAAACTCTTTTTGTACTTGAACGGATTTGCAATAAGAGAGAAAAGTAAAAGTAACATTCAAAACCAGAAATATTGTGCAACAAAAACATTGCTTGATTTTGAACCCAGATCAATATTTTGATTATGGGAGACCGCAGTGATTTACTAAGTTGGTTGAAAATGAGTTAAGTTCTCATATTAGAATGCGGGATAAAAATATCCCAGCTTTTAATCAGCTTTAGAACATGATGAAATGAGAAGGAAAATTAATCCAGAATGCAGTGTCTAACAAACAAAATAAATCATATTAAACTGTAATTGTTGTTGCAAGAATAAATTACAGCACCAGGATGTGTCATGAAGACAGTACCAACAGACATCAGTAGATAGCAGGATGAACAGAGTTTGAGAATTTGACTGAATCATGATTGCGATCATTTGTTTCATTTAGTTGCCGTTGTTACATATGACTTGCAAAGTAGAAGATTCTGCAGTCTGTGCTTTGAAGTTGCTCAAGCACAGCACTATGGAGGAGACGGAGGGGAAAACACTGATAGCAGCTTGGCTGAGAATTAGATGAATGTCAGGAGGGGAGTAGTGAGTGGGCAGCAAATAGTCGTATTGCCAACCATGGAAATCTATACCACAAACTTGGGCTTTTTAGGAACATCTGCCACTTTTAAGCTGAAGGTTGTCTGAACCCATTTGTAGTTGGAATTGAATTGAATTTAAAATTGGAGAAATATTCAACAATAGTATTCATTTCTGCAGGAAACAATAAGTCTAGTTAGGGGCCAGAGGCGTACTTATGTGTTCCATGCTGCAGTGTTGTTGACACTCACCGGAACATGATGGGAACGAAAGGGGGAGTGTCAGCTGCTGGTTCTATGCAGCGAGTGAGTGGCGGGCAGACTGTGTTTGGAAGCAAGAGACATTTTTACATCCTCACTTCAGTGTAGAAGCGAAATCAGATATGTATTCAGATAAAATCAAAATCAGATATGTATTCAGATAAAATCAGCTTTCTTAGATCCCACAGTAACCACAGTCTCAGAAATCACCAAATATTCAGCAGAAACAGCAAAATATTTATGACAAAAAAGATACTAATATCCCAGCTGTGCTATTAGGAGGATGAGGAGGAGGATGAAGTTAAAGATGAGAATTAAAAAATGGTGATAAACCACAGATGATAGGGTTAGAAAGAGAAAAATTTAGAAAATAAAGTGATCCACAAATTAATGTAAACCATATGTTTTTGTTTATTTTATTTTTCCTTGTATTATCAAAATGTAGACAATCAAGAAATGGCATACGTTTAGAATGGGTATAAGAATGAGTATAATGTTAGGTTTTTAGGCAGATATTTTGTCAGTAAAATAGCTTATAATTTTGATTAGTCAGAACATGTTAAAATTAAATTTTTCTCAAGAAGCCTTTTGAAAAGTAGTTAACCTTAATCAGGACTGACTGATATTCAGGTAAACACGATATAAAGAATGTAATCAGAAGTCTCAAATTTTGCTGCCTGGTACACTCATGTTCTACAGTTGCTGGTTATCAAACACTTTGAAAGGTTAATGGCTTAAACATGTGAGTTACCAGAATGAATTCTTTAGATGACCCAAGGGCATGTTGGCATGACATAGTGCCACTGTTTTTCATTGTAGTTCCACAGGTTTTTGTAGATGCAACCTCCAAAGGAGAAAATTTTTGGGTGAGATTATACAGTTGTGATTATTAGGAATAAGACAGCAAGTGTAATCAAAGCAGTTATTGGGAGGGATAGTGTTTTATGGTGCCATGACCAGATATACTCAGGACGTTTACTGATTAATAAGGGACAGATACTGTGGAGACCTAGTGGATAAAGTTTGTGTACTTGTTGTATGATGCTAAACAGCATGCGAGGGTAGTATTAGAAGTTTCTGACCTAGCAAATAAATGCCCTTTTCGTTTTTTTTTCTTTTTTCTTTTTTTTTCCAATGTAATCTGCTTATAAATTTATAAACTTCCCCCAGTGGTGCTCCCGTCTCTAAGAAATCCAAAAGTCTTTCTCTACAAAATAATTGTTTGTTGTTGATGGCCCCTCTATGTGGCAAAAATTTCTGTCTTCAAAATTTAACTTTCAGGTGAGTGAACAAAAAAGTCACTTCGGCATATATATCTGGCAAGGAGGGTGATCAAGAACTGAAACCACAGTTTGTGGATTATTGCCATGGCAACCACAGATGTGTGAGGTTGTGCAGAGCGAGCAATAGTGGTGCAGTCAGCTTTCTCACCCCTAAATTTTAAATCAGTATGTGACAAACATGTGCTTTAGATATTCTCGTAGCCTCTGCAGTATCTTTCACCTCAATTCAATGGTTCTCTAGTGTCATTTGGTGAACTTGCGCAATGCTATCATCTGGTTACAGGTTCAAGCTGCCCCAGACATTAGTAACCCATGCTGGTATAGCCATGTTTAAGTTCAGCTGCCCAAAATTTCACAGTGGTAAATGATATTTCTGAGTCCACCTCATGTTTAATTTGCTTAGGTGTATTGCCTTTCAAAATCAAAACTTTAATGATGGCTCTGTACTCAATTTTTCCCATTTTCACAAACACTTGCATTGAATCAGTAAAAAACAGCAGCTCATCCAAAATGGCTGAAATTTTGGTGTTTGCCTTACGAAGTATGCGTAAACAAATTCCCCATCTTTAGTTGACAAGTGCTGTTATCTTCAAGTTAAGGTTGGAAACTTTTCAAACTACCTTTGTACATTTGTTTAAAGGTATTGGCCCACAAGGGCACAATACCAGTCACAATGAGGTGTCCTGGGTGGTTGGGTTTATGGGCTTGTGGATGAGGGAAGCTTATAAAAAGTGAGGGACCAGGGAGTCATGAGAGTAAAGAGGAAGGCACCCATGGGAGAGGTTTTAATAAAGATGTAGGGATTTGAGTGTATTGAATACCATGTTGGATATCTAGGAAGGGATTATAATACTACAGAAAGGCTTGTAGATGGGTGTGTCAAATAGCTTGTGTAGGCACTTACTTGCTTACTTACCCCTGGCTTTGGTCTTAGTGACCATATGCCTGCTCCACATTCCTCCTCCATCATTTCTGGTTGCGAGCCTCCTGCCACCACTCGCCCGCTCCTAGTCCCATGTCCTCAATGTCTTTGTCAATATTGTCCTTCAATCTTGTCTACGGTTGTCCCTGGTACCTCCTTCCAGCTACGGCTCCCAGAAACACATCATGGGGTATCCCTTCATTCATCCTTGCTACATGTCCAGCCCAGACCAACCTTCATCATCTTATTCTTTTTATAATGTCATGCTGTGCGCAAAGCTCTTTTAAGTCTTGGTTTTTTTCGAATTCTCCATTCCCCTGTTTGTGAATCTATAACAGAACCATTTATTTTTCGGGGATTTTTCGTCCAAAAACAAGTAGTTTCTCTTCATCTGTTCTCTTAAACGTGAGGCTTTCACAACTGTACATAACCACTGGCATAATCATTTTTTGGTACAGTCTGATCTTAAAACTTCTTGAGAAAAAAGACTTTTTTTCACAAATCTCCTGGCATCCAGCGCAATTTGGTCTATCAATTACTCATATGATTTTTAAACGCGTCCCTTTTGGTTTTCAAATGATTTTTGAACAAATTCTAAGTTGATTTCTGAATGAATCGTAAGTTGATTTTTGAACATGTGCATAGTGTACATGACGTCTCTGCCAGGGGAATCCCTGCTGCATCTAGAAATGAACTTTCCTGCAGACAAAAGGGGACAGGTCTATAGGAGCTGAGCAGAATAAAGTTGAACGGGTGAATGCTAATTGCTTTTTATGCAGTTGACTGGGTTTGTAAATTATCAGTGTTGTTATAATTACTAGTGAATTCCGTAGATTCAAGACTACCAGAGTGGAAATAAATGACTAACAGGAATAACAGGCAACAAAGATTACGTATTGTCTTCTCCGTGTATCCTAGAAAGTGAAATTATGACAGAAAATTTTTGGCCAGACCATTACACTACTAAGGGCCAGTTATACGGTCCCCGGCTAGCAGCCGCGAAAGTTCTATTCTGTGAGTAGCATGGAAAATGCGTTGTACGAACATGTAATAACACCTAACCGGAGAATAAATGCGGGATAACTAAAGCGGTGATTCTGGCAGGCTTAGTGAAGTTAACCAGAGAATACGTTTTGACACTGGCGGGAATAGTTACAGAATTAGTGATGACAAGATTGTTTGTTAGAACGAGGAAGGAGAAGAAACGGACTTAAACAAATTATGGAAGAATATGACGATTCAAAATTTATATAAAAATTTCGTACTCTTACTTTTCGATCTCATGCTTCAGAAGCTAGAGAATATGAATGAAATGTGGAACTATTTCCTAGCATAAAACTTTTTGCTTTTAGTAGGCCTAAAAGGCATTTCGTATTGGTACTTCGGGAATTATATTCCGTCGTGTTATAAAAATGACCATTTGTGTCAAAACAGTGTCGTTTATTTGGTGTGTGTGTGTGTGTGTGTGTGTGTGTGTGTGTGTGTGTGTGTGTGTGTGTGTGTGTGTGTAACAATTGCTGTAATATTAGGCAGGCCTCTTTCATTTTATCTAGCAGAAAGTGACAAAATACACGTAACCAGATTGAGGAACCACACCAGTCTTGGGTACAATTTGTATTAACAGCTTTTCTAGTATTAGATGACGACATTTCATTTTTTCATGTAGCAAAACGTTGACGAACTTCAATGAGGTAATAGTCTTTCCCAAAAAAAAGAAAGTACGCCACATAAAGCAGTGGCAAGATTACATAGAAAAAAAGCTAGGACTTAAGGATTGAAGAAATGTGTACTGCCTAGCTAGTCTCTTGTCTTTACTCGTTTTATGTATCCTATATTTAATTTTATGTCACAAAACAGCAAGTTACTAGCTAATAGTCAGTAAAGACTGCAAATTTTCTGAAGAGTTCTTGTTCTGCCGGTTACAAATAATCCCATCCAGTATTAATTGCGAGATTCTTTTTAAGAGGGGCAGGATGTCAAACCGGCCGATTGCCAGCAGGAGAGGCACCACAGGAAATTTTAATTTCCTCTTGCCTGAATATAGTTTGATGGCCCCATTACAAAATATTACACGTTTGAATTCCACACAGTGAAATACAGACACTTTTGATGGAAGAATGCTGTGTGAAGAGATGTGGTACTGCACTTTGGCACACTTAAGACCAAATAACATGTCTTACGTTCCCTCGAACATATATGTATCAGACTCTTCAGAAAGATGTGCGCTACAAAATGAAGGTATTTTTGAAAAGTCGATTTTTTTAAATTTTTTGGCGTCCTACCTCACACTCGAGGGAGGGGTAGTGCCACTATCTAATATTGCCCTGGTTCGGAAATATCATAGATCCAGATGTGATGCACAAAGCAGTCTGAGTTGTAGTGGGGAGGTAGTAGTCTCCACATGACCCATGTTTACGTTGAGTGATTTTGCTGTTCCCTCATCGTTTATTGTACTCTTGTCAAATGAAAACAAAATGGATTTCTGTGGCCAAGAACTATCAAGTGAATTAAAATACATTCACAAAATTACGGAAGGCTGAAATATGTTATTAGTTTCAGATTTTATTTTGTTGCCAGCTTTCTGTCAGTCAGGTGTTAATCACCTTGCTGAACAATGAAGTTATTGTTGTCAGTTTGTTGAAGAAATTTTACTTTTATTAATCTTTTCTGCTGAGACGGTCAATTTATTTGAAACAAAGTGTTTAATTCCACACTACTGGCTAGTTTCAACTGTTCGTTGCATTTAAAGTTCACATTTTCATCTTCTAGCACATATGGCATTATGCTATATTAAAGAACTAAACATGAAATAATACAGTACTGGTACTCCAAGAAAATGCACATCTGAATCTGGACATACGAATGTGCACTTTAAGCCTAATTATGCATTTTAGTATGGTTCACAGAATTCCAATGCTCTTGGAGTATCCTCTAATGTCTTGGTTTTTTTTTATGACATAATGTAAGATCTTTTTGCGCAAGTGCGGCGATACCTGTTATCTGGCGCTCTCTGGCAACTGCTGAAATGAATCTGTTTCTAACAGGTTGTGGGAAAATATTCCGAATGGTTGTTTCAAAAGCATTACTTTCGAAGACACTTTCCTTTTACGCAAGATGAACTCCGCACGCAAATGTCCGATGAATTTCTTAAATTGCAGAGCGTTTGATCAAAAATCAAATTTTTGAGGACAACCGTTTAGAATATTTTCGAGCCCAGACGATCAGACATTTATGTCGTTAAAAATTTCACTGGCACATTTGTGTGATGTATCTTAAAGTGTAACACACGCAAAAAGATCAACATTGTATGAAAGCTTAGCTTCTCTTGCAGCTTATTAATCTTAGAGACCAGTATTATACATGTAAGCTTTTCTTTTCTTGTAGCAACACTATGTATTGTAATTTAAACCATTACCTTTTCCTATTTGTATGTTCGCATTACTTAACAGTGATGTTGCTATTGGCTGACTACATCACGTATCCTATGCTCTGAATATCCTCTGTCATTGGCTGGCGAGATCACTTGACATAAGCTAGGACTGGCTTACAAAAGCGCATCGCAGTCTCGATTTCAATCCTTCGGGAACTAACATGCAGTGTTTGGTGGAATTCGAATTTATACTTTCGTGTGATACGAAAACATGCAATGTAAATGTTTCTGCACATCATACATCTTTCGAAAACGTGTTTTTTCCTCCGAGTTTCGTTTTCTAAAGTGCCAGGAAATTCTATGCCGGTGTATAAAACCACAACTATTGAAAGGATTGATAAGTTTTACAGTTCCAAGGAAAAGTATAGTTACGTACCATGGAAAAAGTGTATTTTCATCTGGGAGAAAGTGTATTTTTAAACGGGAAATCCGGGAATTTTTTTTTTTTTTTTTTTTTTTTTTTTTTTTTTTTTTTTTTTCCTCGTCCACGTATATACCCTGTAGGTGGTCCAATGTTGATTTGGTACATCTACACATTGGTAGTCTCCTACAGCTTCTTCAGCAAATGCTAGCATCCTATTTAGGAAGCACAGAGGTAGTACTTTATAGCTGACATCTAGCAGAGATATTCCCCCATAATTGTCACATACCAGGGGTAATTCTTTTTCAGTAATGGACAGATGATGGCCATTTTCCAATGTTCTGGGAGACTTTCTTGCTCCCAGACCTTCCATATGAGGCTTGTCATGGTTCTTACAAGGTCAGGTCCTCCATTTTTTATGAGTTCTGCAACAATTTGGTCTTCCCTATCCACTTTGTTGTTTTTCAATTTTTTGAGTATTTGTGTAATTTCATATTCAGTGAGATTAGTCACTTCTGTGTCCAGTTTGTGGGGACTCAAAAGGAAGTAGTTGTGTGGGATCTTTGCAATTGAGGAACTTGTGTATTCAGTGTGCTACATAATCACGTGTGTCATATGAACAGTTATGCCATTGTCTGGAGGTACGATGATCAGGTATCAGGTCAGCATGTTTTAAGATGATAGAGGCAGGTTTTTTTTTTCCCTGTGAGGTTGACCTCATGGTGACTAAATCTGGGGAAGGGAGATGGTGGGATGCTGAGAGTTAGGAATTCCTGATGATTAGAAGGATACGGTAAAGTCGCGATGGGGAAGGATCATGATTGGAAGCAGGTAAAAACTTAGTGATGTAGGATTTGATGTTTGCATTGGACAGCTGGACAGGAGTATTTATACTTTGGTGTAGTGTGCAGGAAACTAGACCTAAACCAAACCAGCGTAATTGAATTTGGGTGTAGGGTCATTGGACAGGACTTAGGGAGAAAGTAGTTCCAGGATGTAGCAAACAAAGGTCAGTGAACTCAGGTTCCACATCAGCAAGACATTAATAGAAAACTTCATGTGGTGGCTGTGGTGGTTGAACAATGTGTGTCAGTTAAGTGATTGTCCGTTTCAGTTGTGTTTGCTGCTCCATATCTCTTCTATTTGGCAGATAACAATCTATCGTGAGGTAGAGATTTCCTCGTAGGTCTTTCATTAATTGATATGCCCCCTTCCCCCTATCCATTTGTTAAATCACTTCAGAGAGCTGCTGGGACAAGTCCATTAGTAAGGTGCAGTGGCATGGGCAGAGTTGCTGAAGCTGGGCCCTTGCAAACACCTGCGAGCTCAGCACTGAAGCCATGCCAGAGGCTCTGTAAGTCTGACATAGGTATGAAGACATTTAGAAACATTTTGATGGTGCCTTGTAGGCCATGTACATCATCCCAACTACAAGAAGACCTGCCCAGATGTATATAAAAACTGTCTGTCCAGCCAGGCCAGGCATGTCACCTGATGCCGCCAACATTGTTCCTGCTGTAGGCCATCGATGCAAGGCCTTAGCGTTACTGAGGCAGCCACTGCCAAAATCCTCATGACACTGTTTCTTTCAAGTATTGGCCTGTGATCAACACTTGGCCATGCCCTTGGAACATGGTTGTCATGGATTGATGCCTGGCCATGCCTTTGGACGAGAGTATGCACCTGTGTCTCCTGTTGCTTGTTGGAGTAATAAAGTTTATATAAATGCTGTCTGTCTTGCTGCAGCCATCTTTCATCTCCAAGAGACTCCCTTATTCCTTTCCAACCCAACAAACACACAGTGTCCACGTGGGAGAGCCATTGTCATTCCGACAAATAAGGGCAGCGGGTCTTCCATCCCTCCATAGCAGTCATTATACCCCCGAAGTGCTACAGATGTTATGGCTGATTCTGTGCCCATTTTCTTTCATTATTAAGCTAATGCTGTAGTTTAATGTCGGCGGAATATTAAGCCATAACACACTATTCCACTGACATTAAACTACAGCATTAGCTTAATTATGAAAGAAAATGGGCACAGAATTAGCCATAACAGCTGTAGCAAGTCAGGAGTAAAAGCACTGTTACGGAGGGGTGGAAGACGTGCTGTTTTTATTTGTCAGCATGGCATTCCATATTAGTGGTTAAGTTTTATGTAAAACAAATTTTTCTCATTTCCCTGTGCAACAAGATAAAAAAAAAACCACACATTCTTTATTCTTGGGTGATCTCCATAATTACTCATTTAATGTCTGTTATCAAAATATGTAGAACACCAAACACATTGGATTTATAAATAATGTGTACGCTGTATGTAGTGCATTATCTTTTTGTTTCAGGTTTTGTACAGTTCATTGAATCAATACCTGTAGCAGAGGTTCTTGCTACAGAAGGTAGTATTCTGAATTTTTTTCGGAAACACAATCCGTCAGAAACTGGCCCCTACGGTATAGCATCTGAAGTCATGGACACCTACGTGCGAAGCTGTGGTTAGTATATCTATACTACTACATGAAGCCAAGTTGTTGTTTAACATTGTTACTGAAAATCTTGAAAAGTGTGTCACCAATTTAATTCAGATTTATATGCGATACTCTAATGAACTTTTGAATGGACATGGGATGAATATTTTTCAGTATATTTAATAAATAAATAAATAAATGTATCTGTAATAACATAAAGGGGAAATATTTTTACCAAAAATTAAAAACTCCTAAACCGATTTACTTCAGATGTTTACATGAAATTCTAATGAACATTTGGAGAGGCTATATATTTTTAACTAGTTAGTGCCCACTATGTCACTAATGTAGACTGCGTGATCTGCACAGATTTTTTAATTTTTGTTTCTTTTGTCAAATTTTTGTTTTATTTACAAATTGCAAAACCTTAACTTTTCATGCCTATTAAGGCCCTAGAAGCAGAGTCTTCTCTGAATGTACTTCTGACCAAAATGCATTTGTGTTGCTGGACTTCAAGGTTTTTATTAATCAAGCCTTTTGTGTTCTTGCAGTGATATTTCCATAGAAACTTTAGTTTCACCCCATTGATAGTTGCATTTCCAGAAACAGTGAAACAAGTATTTTTTTTTTAAATTTGTAACAGGGAAGCAAATACAAATGCAATACATGCCCCACTAATGAAAAAACACGAATTTTTGTAACTACAATGTATAGATTTTCAGTTAAAATCAATTCAAAGGAAGAAAATGCTGTGCAGTGCTGCGAAAATGTGTGCTTTCAATTACTATTTTGCAGTCAGTTTAAACTATGATAGGATGACGTTAGACAAATTGTTTCTCCCACATTATTCTTTCTCCATATATATGTGTATATATTTTCAAAAAAGTATGTACAAAACAGGTGCTGTTTCATTTTTTCCTCACGATCAGTTTTATAGCGAACAGGAAAGTTGAATTTACGACTTATGGGCTTATGATTTGAACACTACTTTGGAATGTGAATTGTCTGAAACTTGATAGTCCTATACATTTGTAGATTAAAACTACACGAAATACTGTCCCTGAAGCTGCTATCCTCACTGACCACCAGCTGGAGAGGTCTCTCTCTCTCTCTCTCTCTCTCTCTCTCTCTCTCTCTCTCTCTCTCTCTCTCTCTCATACCCCATATACCAATTTACCCATTAATTTTTAAGCAACTTCAATTCCCAATCAATGAGAAGTTTTATTTTTTGTATCATTCTTCTGAGCCTTCTTCAGTAGAAGGGGAGGGGGGGGGGGGGCACATGGACAGAGAGGGGGCAGAGGAAGTGATGGCAGAAAGAAGGGGCAAAGTAGTTTTGCATGTGTATCCAGTTCCCATACACACTAGGCTATTGCGAAGCATTGCCGAAGTCACTTGTAGCTATATAATATTAAAATAATTTAGTAATAAAATTGTTAAAACCACAACCTTCAATCCATTAATTTTGAATAAACTTAAAAATCTCTCTCTCTGTGTGTGTGTGTGTGTGTGTGTGTGTGTGTGTGTGTGTGTGTGTGTGTGTGTGTGTGTGTGTGTGTCTAAATAATAGATGCTAAGGTGTTAGTTAAGCTTTCGTACAGAAGAATTGTTGGATACTAGTGAATTCTGGAAAAGACTGGGCTGTTAAATGGTAGAAATGAAATTCTTGTCCTTATAATGAGCATATCTTGCTAAAAAAGAAAAGAAGAAGATGATTTAAAAAACTATTACATATTTTGTGACAGTGAAAGTGGAGAAATTGACACCCGTCCAGTACTGGAAATTCAGACTGCCAACTGTACATCATGAAATACAGTGACTATTTTTGTCTTATTATTCCTGATGAATTTCATACTCTCCAGCTTCATTTTTACTGAATGAAGGACCTCTTGTTTTCTTTTGTCAACTTGGGGAAATGGTTTTCTGTTAAAATTCGGTTATTATTTCAGTATCGGAAAACATGGTTGCCGTTTTGGCTTAATTTGGTGAGATGAGAGTACTCGAGAAAATGGTTACCTCGCAGTGCAGTATGTATAACACTCACTTCAGATTGTTCAGAATAACCATTCTCACAGCAGTAATAAAAATCAAATTGTACAGTGTCTGACATTCAGTTATCATTTGCAACTCCGTCTGCTCAACTCGTTATGCAATCAGGATAGAAATGAATCCTCATGTCACCAATGTCCCGCAAATGCAGTGAATTCAAGCCATTGGCGACACACACTGTCGATGACTAAAGCTAGTATGTTGAAAACAAAAATGTCTATGGCTATGGGAGTGTGTGTGTGTGTGTGTGTGTGTGTGTGTGTGTGTGTGTGTGTGTGTGTGTGTGTGTACTACTGCTAGAAAAAAGCTAGAACTTGAAAGCTAGTTTAATGCTGTTTTCTGTTACACTTTGTGGAGTCTTTGCCATTTAAATCTGAAAAATATAAAGATATAATGAAGTTTGCACAGAAGTTTGTGTCACTGTCAGGCATAAAATTTTACAATAGTTGATTTGTGGCAGAACTGTTTGTTACTTACTTTCATATTCCATGGATCATTTTGCACGATAAATCATCATTATGTAGTAAGAGTCATTTTACAAATAATTTTATTTTAAGTTCTGATAGTTGTTGTTTCTGTAGTTGCTTATTTGTTGATTTGACTTCATATTCATTAAACAAAATTATTTGTTGCAAGGGAGAAAAGTCAGTTTTTCCCAATTCAGTAAATATTATACTAAATCTTTGTTTGTACATGTAGTAACCTATTACACTTTGCTGAAGGCCTGAATAAAGGTTGTGAAAAGACGATACCAGTTAATTTTTCTTCCACTTTGTGGACTTTTTTGGTTACACTCGAAATTATGTAAACATGACATACCTGGTTATTGCATCCATGCCTTGAATTATGAAAATTGTGTCCAGTGCTCACACATTTCTCAGACTATTTGAGCAGATAATAGAGCACTACTTTTTTTACTCATAGTGACTAGGTGCCTCAAACTCCATGTAATCTTCAAAACTTAATATACACATGGATGAGCATAATGATATTTTACTGCTTATCATGCTTTCTCAGGGGATGTTATTGCATGCTTCACATATCTGTAAACAATAATTTACTAAATTTGCATCCATTCTTAATACAGGGGTATTTAAATCATTTTCTTTACATTGAATTGTCAGTACATTAGATTGTTCAGTAATGTAATTTTTTAAACAAATGTCAATGGAAAATTTTTAATTTCAGCTGGATATTGTGTTATCACATATTTGCTTGGTGTCGGTGATCGCCATCTTGATAATCTCTTACTAACAACCAGTGGAAAACTGTTCCATATTGACTTTGGGTACATTCTGGGTCGTGATCCAAAGCCACTACCTCCACCAATGAAGCTGAGCAAAGAAATGGTTGAAGCTATGGGTGGTATCAATTCAGAACATTATCAGGAATTCAGGAAACAGTGCTATACAGCTTTCCTCCATCTGAGAAGGTAAATATAACAACGAAAACAATTGATTTTTGACAAAAAATTTAAACTGCAAAGTGTTGATTGATTAATTATTTTGAGAAGGTAAATATATTACACAGAAAAGAATTATTGTGATCTAAATCATTAGTAACGCCAAGACAGGCATTTTTGGTTTTAAATGTATGTTATACCGGTTCCTACATCTTAAGTTGTTAATATCCAAACAATATTGACTGCCCTTTACCCTCTGTAGATAATTGATATTTGAAAAGGGTATGAAAATTGTTTATTCTTTGATATTAACGCATCTTTTGTGCAATATTTGTTGACTACTTAATTCTCACCACTGGCAAGAAACAGTAGCACACTCAGTAATGTAAGAAGATTGAAAATGATAGTGAAATTAAAAACAAATTGAATTTTTGCAGTTGACACACAGCCTTATTTGTTACATTTTTCACAATTAAATTGTGTAATTCTGTTCTTGTGTAATTAACTTATTTCCTTCTCTTAAGTGGACATGCTACAGTGTTGTTTTGTGTAATATCAGTACACACAGCAAATCTCTGCAGACGCCAAAACGTTTTGCACAGCTAATAGTACACATTATATCTTCAAATGTCCTGATGAAAAAAAAAAATTCTTACAATTTAGTAATCTGTTTCTCTTTTATTTCAGGCATGCAAACTTAATGCTGAATCTGTTTTCTCTGATGGTGGATGCAAGTGTACCAGACATTGCTCTAGAACCTGATAAAGCAGTGAAGAAGGTTCAAGACAAACTACGTCTTGATCTTGGAGATGAAGAGGCAGTACACTACATGCAGAATTTGCTGGACTTGTCGGTTACTGCAGTAATGGCTGCTCTAGTTGAACAATTCCATAAGTTTGCTCAATACTGGAGGAAATGACTGAACTTTTTTTATTTACTGATACAAGTAATAACAGTAAGTTAGGAGATTGTGTCAAATACTTGTGCTTGCCAGGTGTGATATCACAGTGGGAGGTTATGTATAGTTACGTTCAGAGTAAGTGGAAGACCCATCAGTATGGAAGGTTGTTTGTTGTGAAGAATTTTTTATGACTTTTGATTGACAGGTTTTAATTTATTGTGAGGACCTTAAATGGATGTAGATATTTTGTGCCACTGACAGTTGCAATTCGTCTTTCAAACATGGAGATTTTATTTTGATGAAGATAAATATGTAAATATTGTACAGTAATGGAAGAAAATTGACTTTTGAATGAGTGTGTGTTTTTGTGGACTTTTGTAACTAAGAACTGTGGGTAGGAACATTATTTAATAAAAAAAAAAAAGAGAAATTATGTCACAAAGTTTTCATTGTTCTTGCCTATGTTTTACCAAGTCAGACAAATTCAACACCCACCACAGTAGTAGAAGTTTTGAAGAAACTGACTTGAGTTTTGTAGTCTCTCCTTAGTAGCACCGATCTGGATCACCTTAAAGCTGAAAGTGTACAGTAGTGTGGAATGGTGTTCGCTTAAAAATGTACATGATACAAACATTCAGATTTCATTAACACACCTGTAGTCCTCGTAAAGTTTGTATATTAAATATGATGATAAGTCATTAGCACAGTTATTCAGTCAGCTCCCACGTTGCCCAAGTCACAGTTCATTGATGAAGTATTCAATTGTGGCGCAATATGAACAGTCCATATTTATTCGAAATTGATACAGTTTTCACTCGTCATAGTTCCTGTTAAAGACAATGACACTTAATTCATTTAAATCAGTCCATAACACAGTCCAACAATAGCTCAACCCAATGATGATTATAGTCCAGAGTGTTTGTTGACCACATTGCTGTTCAATTAAAATGTCCACTACTGTAGGCTACAGAGATAACTTGAAAGTTACCAAACTTATTCTTCAGTTTCATGGTTGTCAGTGCATGTATTTCTCTTATAGTGTGTGGAGACTAGCCTGTGTGAGTCTACACAGAGAGCACATCTGAAGTATGTTACTTTTGCTCTTTCAAACTGCAGACTATTTCATGATTGAGAAGGTGCTATAAAGATTCACATAGGGATAAACTGTTACTTTGGAAACCGTGTTATGCCTTAAAATTTTGATAGGTTGGATTTTACTATTTTTGATGAACTACAATAACTAATGTGGTTTTGGCATATAGAAAATGTTGCTCGTCAGAAGTTTGGAAATTACATGGAACTATTATCTGTACACAGTGTGAATCTCCTTTTTTATATGAATCTAAATCTACAGGTGAAATGCATGACAGAGGATACATCCCATTGTTCGAGATATTATGGTTCTTCCCGTTCGACTCGTGTATCAAGTGCATGAAGAATGATTGTTCAAATGCCTCTGTGCGTGCTCTAATTAATCTTGTCCCCACTCCTTATGGTAGTGGTGTGGTATGTTTGGGAATGCAGTATTCCTAGTGTCATCATTTAAAGCCAATTCTTGAAACTTGGTCAGTAGACTTTCTCGGTATAGTTTAAAACAAACCTGTGACAACCTGTCCTGCCATATTGCAGATTAGAGAGAATTACATGAAATTATTAATTAGTGAGTTAATCAATCAATGCTGTATATCATTTTGTACAGAAAAATTATGGTAACAAAGTTATGTTGTCAAAGTCTGGAATCAGCCAATAATTATTACAAAATCTGCTATGAAAATTGGGACTGCTTCTTAACTTCTATTAATTATTGTGGAAGATAATTAGTCTTTGGCTATTTAAAATACATTACTGACAAGTGGGAATGTGCAGCTTTCAAATGGTATAGGTCACTTTGTGGAATTATGCTGATTACCATATATTTTTACATGTAGTGAACTGTTGTGCTAACTTTAATTAACTGTAATTTTTAATTAAGTGCCTTGATGAAAACTAATTATACAAATGCAATCGGAACACTTCAATGACAATCTAAATAATAAATTTAACTGAAGTTACATTTAAATAGGATACTGAGATTTTCGTATAGGTATTACATGCTAGTAGGTAAATGTATTGAAAATAACATAAAATTTAGTACAAAAATTTGATTATTTATAAGAGTACGAAAAACGTAGCAGATGGGAAGAATCCACCTACTATGTCACAAAGTGTATGGTACTAGATGTGCAGATGAAGAGAATGAAAGAACATATGATGAGAGAAAATAACTTTTTCAGGTAAAAAACTGTAATGGGGAGACTGGAATTCGATGGTAGGAAATGAAAGAGTAGGGAACTTAATAGGACAACATGGACTGAGAGAAAGGAATGAAAAGGGAAGCAGACTTACAGAATCTTGCACAGAGAACAATTTTTTGATGATTGTTACACTTTAACACTTTTGCTGATGTAGGCTTGTATACATGTCCTGCTAGGCCTTTCCCCATGTGTTGTTGACATGAGTGTGCATGCTGCTTGGATTTTAGACAGTGCTATGGATGTATAAAAGCATCCTGAGCTGCCTACCTCTCACTGGTGCAGATGAGTTACATCCATATCTTGGTGAATAAAAGAGTTCCGGGTATTTATCATATACTGTGCCATGTGCATGCTGTCATTTACAAAAAAACCTCGATATTTTGAATTGTTTGAGATATGGCGATTGTTATGACACAAGATTCACAATGCGAAGGGATGTAAACGGGTGCATCATGCATGACCATCCATCGAATATAAAACCCAATAACTCGAGAATAAAATGAGATGTCCTTCTCTCAACTTTAAATAAAATTTCAATATCTTATCTACATTTCATTCACTACAATGTATGATCTAAAATCAAATATAAACAAAGTTCATGCAGTGCGTTTTTACCACTGCAAAATCTTT
This sequence comes from Schistocerca nitens, assembly GCF_023898315.1. Classification (NCBI taxonomy): domain Eukaryota; kingdom Metazoa; phylum Arthropoda; class Insecta; order Orthoptera; family Acrididae; genus Schistocerca; species Schistocerca nitens. The sequence continues at coordinate 311,588,305 of NC_064621.1, read as the reverse complement.
AAAATTTCATGCTGTGTTTTAATTAACTTTATGCAACACAGGTAATGTGGCATATAAAGAGAAGAAATTCGGTTCTTTATTGTTTGAAGGTATCAGAATGTAAGACGTCCAAAAGCCCAATTTTTTCACATAATAGTTTTTGAAAATCAGATAAGAATTTCATATCGGCCAGAACACTGTTTCAGCACAGGCACTAGCATTTGGCAAGCAGTACAGCTGTAACAAAAGTCACATTGGCATGGAATGCAAAGAGAATATCTGTAGTAGTGAAAGGGTTAAGAATCACAAAAGGTTTTATACATGGAAGAGACCTTGAGAAACAGGGAGGTTTCACATAAATTACATAATGCTGAGACACAGATTTAGAAACCAATTTTTAAACTACAAACCATTTCCAGAAGCAGATGTGGACTCTGATTATAATTTATAGGTTATGGACTGCAAGAAAGGTAAGACTAAAAGGAAATGGGACCTCTGTAAGTTGAATGAACCAGAGGCTGAAAGTTTTAGAGGAAGCATTAGGCAGTGCTTGACTGAAGTGGGGGAAAGGAATACAGAAGATGAATCGATTGCTTTGAGAGGTGATATACTGAAGGCAGCAGAGCATAAAATAAGTAGAAAGACAGGGCCTAATAGAAACCTTGGGTAATGCAGGAGATATTAAATTCAACTGATGAAAGAAGAAAAATTAAAATGAGGGGGGGGGGGGGGAGGGGAGGGAATACAGATGTCAAAAAAAAATGACACTGACAAGAAGTGCAAAATGAATATACACAAGAGTTGGATGGTCAAAGGTTCATATCACTCAGCAAATGCAAATGTAATGTAGAAATTTATAAATGAAAGATTGCAATTAAAGAAAATCTGCAGCACTTAAATATTTTCAACATTTCGCAGCCCTGTCAGCAACTGTATAAATATTAATTTTAATGTCCAGTATGGACAAACGGTAGTTACTTTTATTCTGAAGAAGGTTGGGTTATCCCGACTGAAACCTAGGTAAATCTAGGTAAACTTTGCAACTGAGGCTGTTGGTTTTTAAAATTAAAATTGCACGTACTATCTTAACTTTTAAATGACAAGTACGATAGAAGAAGTACTTTTGAGAATGTGGTATATTTCTGCAAAACACTTGTTGGTGTCGATCGTCCAGCAATTAAATAAGATGAAAGTTGAATAACAGGGAAACAATAGATTCCTACTGCACATAATTAGTTATGAACAACAACATAGCTCACGAGTTATTCACTTCTAAACGCACACTACGTCTTCACTGTAGAATCTACGGAAATCTCATTAGTTGGCACTCCAAAGTATTTCTATCTCTCACGACCATGCGCAAACTGCTCCACTCAGTCTTTCCCGCGAATGTGCGTCCGTCGCACTGTCACGTCCAGCACTCCCCGTGTCCTGTGCTGTCCTGCCCAGAACTCTTCTCCCGCTTCCATCCAGTCTCCCCATTCATAAGCGCTGTGATTGGCTAGAGTGCTCGGGCCATGTCTTCAAGTCAACGCACCCACACAAACATAATGAAACACATTCAAAATACTGGATTTACATTTAAATAACTTGAAATTAAATAAATATTCCTACGGCTGGACGAGAATCGTGCTCTAACACACATTATTAGATACATAAACAAATTAAACAAACATATATCAAAGGAATAGAACGAAAAGTAGGCCAGTAGCCTACTGTCTCTCTGCTTTCTAAAACACAGTAAATATTTACCCCATTTCTTCATGAATAATATATATCAGATATAAAAAAAGACATAGGCGAAGAAATATATTTACAAGCATGCAGCTACCGTTTTTTCGTGTCACTGTGGAGTACTTATGGCCTGATGCGATTAGTAGTAATCGGCTACTTTGGCCTCCAATAACTTGTCTACTATTCAAGTTACATGACTGTAATTCGTACCAATTTAGGTTTACACTAATAGCTTTCTAAAGACACATCGATCGACGAAATCGGATGAACCGTTTAGATTATGGAAATTCGTTCCTGGGTGTTACTTGTATAATTCAGTCAGATACGAAACTTTAAACTAAGAAAGATATTAAAAATCTGATTACACCATCAGAATCTTCGTGCAAATAATAGTAATGTACATGTTTCTTTTTGTGGTATCATTATTCATTTGACTACTATTGATTTCTATACGAACTGTGAAATGTCTGCCATGAAGGTTTCACAAAGTCTGCCATCTTTGGCACTCCTGGCGTACAAGTCTCTTTCATCGACACAGCGTCACAAAGGAATTCCCAGCCACAAGGTCCGGCTGTTGTGCAGCATCACGCAGTTGCTAAGCTAACATTTGGCACCACGTGGTTTCTACCAGGCCGCGACCCGCCAAGAGGCCTCAGCTCGGCCACGCCAAGTCTGAACTTAGAATATTTTCAGGGCGCCACGACTCGCCCATTACCTCACAAAAGAATATATAGATGAGCCATATAATTGAAATGGACTTGAAGGTAATATTAATATATCAAATCAATTCGCATTTGCGATTAAGGACTACCATCAGGTGGGAAATCCAAGTTCGAGTCCCAGTCCAGCTCAAATTTTCCTTGTCATTCCATTCTATATCTGATGGTAGTCCTCAACCGCAATTGCAAATTCATTTGATGTGTTTTGTAAAGGCTGTGTCGCTGCAGAATAACATAGGCATTGCAGTATCGCAATATTAATATTACAGAAAGTGAAGAATAAGTAGATGAAAATGAGATACGACGTAGGTTATTGCAGAAAGAATTTGACAGAGCGCTGAAAGATGCATCAAACCAAGGCATTCCTTCAGAGTAGTAGAGATCTTAGGGAGAACATACTATGACAAAATTATTCTACTTCATCATATGATATGAGATGTGGATACACTCACTTTTGAAGCAAACTGTAATAATCCCAAACTGAAGAAGGCAGGTGTTGACAGGTGTGAATACTGCAAAAGAAGTTAATGTAATAATAAAAATGAAAATTTATTGATGATATAAAGTAAATGAACAGATAAAAAAGATCTTCTTACAAAGGAGCGGCAGGGGAACACTCACACAAAAGGATTTATCTTTCACAAGCTTTTTGAGCCAGTGGCTCCTTCTTCTGGCAGAAGAGTTTAAGGGGAAGGAAGAGAAGGGGTGAAGGAGACGGAGCCACTGGCTCAGAAAGCTTGTGAAAGATAAATCTTTTCGTGTGAGTGTTCCCTTGCCACTGCTTGGTGAGTAGACTTATCTGTCCATGTACATTATAGTTAATGTAATAAATAAGTCATGCTTTCAATATATGAACACAAATTATTTACAGATGAATGGAAAAGTGGTAGAATTGGAAACGTTGACTGAAATACTCTTTTAAAATAATATAGTAAAGCTACCGTACAGCAGGGGCGACAAACCTCTTAGCTTACCTGGGCCTCTGTGGAAGAAAAGTATTTCTGGGCTGCACATAATATACGTAACACCAACAAAATAAGCTACTGAGCAAAGAGAAAGAGTGAGTGAGTTTTGAATTGAAAATATTCAATTTACAATAACTTTACATTTATGGAATTAATTAATTTTTAATTTTTTTTCCATTGTGTGATAAATGCTCACTTCTTGGGCCCCACTGACACTTGCTTTTGGCTGCATGTGGCGTGCAGATGGGACACCGCTGCTATACAGGGTGCAAAAGGTTATTACCATTTGGAGGCTGTAGTTGAGACAAGCCAATAGCTGTCGACATTTTATTCAATCTGTACACTGAGTAAAGAAAATAAAGGAGACATTTAGAAAGGAAATATAAAGTTGAGGGAGAAGGAACAAATATATTGAAGTTTTGCTGATGGCACTGTAATTGTCAGATATGGCAAAGGACTAGGAACATCAGTTGAATGGAATGGACAGTGCCTTGAAGAGATTATAAGACAAATATGAGCAAAAATAAAACAAGGACAGGGCATTGCTGAATTAAATCGGGTGGTGCTCGGGAATTAGATCAGAAAATGACACTAAAACCAGTCGAGGAGATTTGCTTTTTGGGCAGCAAAATAACTGCTGACTACCGAAGTAGATGGTATAAAATCCAGACTGGCAATAGCAAGAAAGGCATTGCTGAAAAAAAGAGGACTATGTTAAACTGAAAGAACCAGAGGTTGTACAGAGTTTCAGGGAGAGCATAAGGGAACAATTGACAGGAATTGGGGAAAGAACTACAGTAGAAGAAGAATGGGTAGCTTTGAGGGATGAAGTAGCGAAGGCAGCAGAGGATCAAGTAGGTAAAAAGACGAGGGCTAATAGAAATCCTTGGGTAACAGAAGAAATATTTAATTTAATTGATGAAAGGAGAAAATATAAAAATGCAGTAAATGAAGCAGGCAAAAAGGAATACAAATGTCTCAAAAATGAGATCGACAGGAAGTGCAAAATGGCTAAGCAGGGATGGCTAGAGGACAAATGTAAGGATGTAGAGGCCTATCTCACTAGGGGTAAGATAGATACTGCCTACAGGAAAATTAAAGAGACCTTTGGAGATAAGAGAACGACTTGTATGAATATCAAGAGCTCAGATGGAAACCCAGTTCTAAGCAAAGAAGGGAAAGCAGAAAGGTGGAAGGAGTATATAGAGGGTCTATACAAGGACGAAGTACTTGAGGACAATATTATGGAAATGGAAGAGGATGTAGATGAAATGGGAGATATGATACTGCGTGAAGAGTTTGACAGAGCACTGAAAGACCTGAGTCGAAACAAGGCCCCCGGAGTAGACAACATTCCATTGGAACTACTGACGGCCTTGGGAGAGCCAGTCCTGACAAAACTCTACCATCTGGTGAGCAAGATGTATGAAACAGGCGAAATACCCTCAGACTTCAAGAAGAATATAATAATTCCAATCCCAAAGAAAGCAGGTGTTGACAGATGTGAAAATTACCGAACTATCAGTTTAATAAGTCACAGCTGCAAAATACTAACACGAATTCTTTACAGACGAATGGAAAAACTAGTAGAAGCCAACCTCGGGGAAGATCAGTTTGGATTCCATAGAAACACTGGAACACGTGAGGCAATACTGACCTTACGACTTATCTTAGAAGGAAGATTAAGGAAAGGCAAACCTACGTTTCTAGCATTTGTAGACTTAGAGAAAGCTTTTGACAATGTTGACTGGAATACTCTCTTTCAAATTCTAAAGGTGGCAGGGGTAAAATACAGGGAGCGAAAGGCTATTTACAATTTGTACAGAAACCAGATGGCAGTTATAAGAGTCGAGGGACATGAAAGTGAAGCAGTGGTTGGGAAGGGAGTAAGACAGGGTTGTAGCCTCTCCCCGATGTTGTTCAATCTGTATATTGAGCAAGCAGTAAAGGAAACAAAAGAAAAAATCGGAGTAGGTATTAAAATTCATGGAGAAGAAATAAAAACTTTGAGGTTCGCCGATGACATTGTAATTCTGTCAGAGACAGCAAAGGACTTGGAAGAGCAGTTGAATGGAATGGACAGTGTCTTGAAAGGAGGATATAAGATGAACATCAACAAAAGCAAAACGAGGATAATGGAATGTAGTCAAATTAAGTCGGCTGATGCTGAGGGAATTAGATTAGGAAATGAGACACTTAAAGTAGTAAAGGAGTTTTGCTATTTGGGGAGCAAAATAACATGATAGTCGAAGTAGAGAGGATATCAAATCTAGACTGGCAATGGCAAGGAAAGTGTTTCTGAAGAAGAGAAATTTGTTAACATCGAGTATAGATTTAAGTGTCAGTAAGTTGTTTCTGAAAGTATTTGTATGGAGTGTAGCCATGTATGGAAGTGAAACATGGACGATAACTAGTTCGGACAAGAAGAGAATAGAAGCTTTCGAAATGTGGTGCTACAGAAGAATGCTGAAGATTAGATGGGTAGATCACATAACTAATGAGGAGGTATTGAATAGGATTGGGGAGAAGAGAAGTTTGTGGCACAACTTGACTAGAAGAAGGGCATCTTCTGAGGCATCAAGGGATCACCAATTTAGTATTGAAGGGCAGCGTGGAGGGTAAAAATCGTAGAGGGAGACCAACAGATGAATACACTAAACAGATTCAGAAGGATGTAGGTTGCAGTAGGTACTGGGAGATGAAGAAGTTTGCACAGGATAGAGTAGCATGGAGAGCTGCATCAAACCAGTCTCAGGACTGAAGACCACAACAACAACATGTATCATGAAACAAATGGACGTAGTGCATCTGCAAGCCAGAAAGATGATAAACATTATACCACGTTCGCAGTACTTGCTGTTCAATCAGTTTATTCTGTATCAACGGCTCTGCCTTGGAGATATGGTGTGAGCCATAGAGGAAGAACAGCTGTGACATCATGGTGACAGGAGAAAACTTGTTATACATTCTCTTTCGCTTTGACCTTCACCCCTGCACCCAAATTTAACCATGTTGGATTTGTCAAATGCCTACTGTCCTTCTCCCCATACCTGCAATGGAATCACTTATTTGCCACCAATACCTCCAGCCAAAACCACCCTAATGACAACATTAAACCCTACCTTTCCCTGTTCGTGCCACCATCCAATAGTGATCCTCCCCCCTCCCACCTAACCACCCCCTGGTCACCTTCCACGAACTCCTTACCTCCAGTTTGGCTCACCATCTTTCCTCAGGACCCTTCCTAAGAACAACAATCTTTCAGCAGAAGAAAGGTCAGCCATACACAGCCTCAAAAACACATGCTGACATAATCATCCTACCTCCAGACAATGGACTCATCACTGTTGGTGTAAATTGTAGTGACTGCCTGGTAGAGGCCTCTGAAAATTGTCTGACTGCTCCACCTATAAACTCTGCCAGAATTATCCCATCACAGAAGTCCAATCCGTGCTTAAAGCCTCTCAGAATTATCCCATCACAGAAGTCTAATCCCCGCTTAGAGCCTCTCACCCCAATCCATTTCTCTTCTCATCCCAGAGTCACTCAACACATTCACCTGTACATGCTCCCCAATATCCATGAACCCAGGAATTGTGGATGTCCATTTTAGGTGGTTATTGTGCCTCCACTGAAAGAATTTCAGTCGTTATTGACCAATCATATAACAAAACTTGCCTCCCACCTCAAAGATACCAACCACTTCCTTCACTGACTATCCACCATCCCTACCCCTTTACATTGTGGACCCCTACTCATTATTGTTGATGCCACTTCCATATACACCAACATCCCTCATGCCCATGATCTTATCACTATTGAACACTATCTCTTCCAATGTCCTCTAGACTCCAAACCTAAAACCTCATGCATCAAACACTTTGCTAACTTGATGCTAACACACAACTACTTCTCCTTTGAAGGGAAAGCATACAAACAAATCTGCAGTGCAGCCATGGGCACTAGCATGACACCCTCCTATGCCAGGCTATTTATAGGCCATCTAGGGGAAACCTTGCTAGCCTGACAAAACCCCAAACCTCTGGACTGGTTCACTTACGATATCTTCATGATCTGGACACAGGGTCAAGACACTCTATCTTCATTCCGTCACAATGTCAACAGCTACTCTGCCAAGTGCTTCACCTGGTCCTCTTACAACCTAGCATACCACCTTTCTGGATGTTGACTTTATCCTCTCTGATGGCTCCACCAACATATCTGTCCTTATGGAAACCACCAAAAGTGCCTGCATTTCGACAACTGCCATCCCTTCCACACCGAAAAATTCTTTCCAAACAATCTGGCCACCTGGGAATGTTGTATCCGCAGTGACAAGTATGCTGACAGTCTCACAAAGGCCTTCACAGACAGATACTAGCCCCCAAGACCTAGTCCACAAACAGATTTCCTGTGCTATATCCCCGCACACCACCAATCCTCCCACCATCCTGAGGAACCAGCTCATCACTCAGTACCAACCAGAACTGGAAAACTGAACCACACCCCTTGACAGGGCTTTGATTATCTACCATAATGCCGTGAAATGAGGGACATCCTATCCAAGACCCTTCCCTCACCTCCTAAAGTGCTGTTCTGTTGCCCACCCAACCTCCCCAACATCTTAGTCTATTCCTATGCCATTCCCAATCCCAACGCCTTGCCATAAGGATCATATCCCTATGGAAGACACAGGTGCAAGACCTAGCCAGTCCACCCACCCGGAACTTTCTAGTCCAATGATGTCACCGGCTTATCGTTCCCTCTGATGCGGCCAGGCCCCCTGTGAAAACAGCCATGTCAGATATCAGATCTGCTGCAACAATTGCACAACTTTTTATATTGGCATGACTACCAACCAGATGTCCACCAGGATGAATGGTCACTGGCAAACTGTGGCCAAGAGAAAAGTGGACCACCCTGTGGCACAACATGCAGCTGAATGTAACATTCTTGATTTCATGACTGCTGCATAACATGGGCCATCTGGAACCTCCCCTCTACCACCAGCTTATCTGTACAACACATTCTCAACTCCCAAAATTATCTTAGCCTCTACCTATGGTAACCCACTGTCCACACACCCTCCACTGAACAGTTTCCATCCCCTCTCCCCCATCACCTACTCGCAGTTCACATCTCCTAACCCTCATTGTGTGCAGCTCTCTTCCATAAAACCCAGCAGTCTTTTCCCCATCTTTACTCCTCGCCTTTCCCACCTCACCTCACACACCCCTCTCCCTAAGCCTCCCAATGCTGACCCTGGCAGCCTTCTCCTGCTACCATCCAATCCTTGCATGCTCTGCCAGGCAATGCTGACTACTACTCTCTCCCCACACATGCCCTGCTATCCCTCCCCCTTCAATTTACCTGCCCCACTCCAGATTACTGTCTTCACTCGACATGACAGGGTGGGATGGCTGGAGCTAGTGGTCATTTTGAATGAGATCTGCCTGCTTGTGTGTATGTGCATATTTTCTTATTTGAAGTAGGCTTTGGCTGAAATCTCATAACAGTCTTTCCACAGTGCCTGTCTTCAATCCACATGTCACTTTACAGTGAGTAGCAATCTATCTGCTCCTCAATATTAAGTTTGTGATTTTCATGGTGAATGGAGTGCATATTCCTTCGTACAGAATAAACATAATTGTGGTGTGAGTCAAACAATGAGAGCATGTCCAACACAGATGTCACTCGTTTATTTTCAAACCATGGACTGATTATTTTGAGCAATATCTGGCTACTTATAGATGGGCATTCTGCAAATTGCATATTGCTTTGAAATATGGCTAGGTTGGAATTTATTATCTTTGATGATGTACAAGAAATAAAAGAATTTTGAATTACAAAAAATGTTGCTGGTTACAAATTTAGAAAAATACCTAGACACCATTTTTCTTCTATGTCTTGATTCTCTACATTTACATAAGTAGACACCATATTGCAAATCAAAGTGAATTACATGAAGTTATTAATTAGTGAATTAATTCATTAATTGTGTATGTCTTTTGTACAGAAAAATTAAAGTAACAAAAGTATGTGGTGAGTTCAGAATTTAACAGTTGATTTGAGAAAATTTACAGTAAAATAGGCGATAGTCAGAAACTTTGATGTTAATTATTGTGTAAGATAGTTAATTTTAGGTAATTTAAATATGTTACAGCAGAGTTGGAACACTTAACTTTCAAATGGTGTAGATCACTTTCCTCAAATCTGCTGATTAGCTCACAATGTTATACATGTCTTTAGTTCAGTTAACTGTAACTTTTTAACAAATCATTTACGAATAAAGAGATTACTCACCAAAAGGCATAAGCGATGTGTCGTCAACACACACACAAAAGGTACAGAGCTTTGCTTTGCTAGCTTTCGGGATGAAATTCTCTCTCTCTCTCTCTCTCTCTCTCTCTCTCTCTCTCTGTCTCACACACACACACACACACACACAGTGAGTCACCTTAAGTTTAGGCCAGGGAGGTTATGAAAGCGAAGACTGTGTTTTAAGGATAGCTCCAAACTGTGCACCTCATAAAAGTTGATGGTGGTGAGGAGCATCCAGATGACACAGGTTGTGAAGCAGCCACTGAAATCTCACATGTGCTCTGCTGCATGTTGTGACAATGTGCAGTCCACCTTGTTTTTGGCAACAGTTTGACAGTAGCCATTCATTCTGGTTGACAACTGGTTTGTTGTCATACCAATGTAAAACACTCCACACTGGTTGCAGCAGAGCTGGTTTATAACATGGCTGCTTTCACAGGTGGCATGGCCTCTGATGGTGTAGGATAAGCCTGTGATGGGACTGGAGCACAAGGTGCGTGCTGGGTGGGTGGAGAGGGCAGGTCATGCGTCCGGTTTTTCCACAAGGGTAAGATCCCTGTGGCAGGGGATTCAGGCTGAGAGTGGCATTGGGATGGACTATGAAGCTGTGGAGGTTTGGTAGGTGGTGGAACACCACTTTGTGAAGGGATGGAAATATCTTGGGTAGGATGTCCCTCATTTCATGACATTATGATAGATAATCAAAGCCCAGATGAAGGATGTGGTTTAGCTGTTCCAGTCCCGGGTGGTATTGAGTGACAAGGGGGCCTTCTTTGTGGTTGGTTCTTGGGAGTGATGTGAGGATCAGGTGTGTGTGTATGTGGGGGGGGGGGGGGATATGGCACAGGATATCTGTTTGTGTATTAGGTCTGGGGGTATTGCCTGTCTGTGAAGGCCTTTGTGTGGCCTTTAGAATTCTGGTTGAGGGAGTTCTCATCACTGAAAATGCATCTGACACTGGTTACCAGGCTGCATCGGAGGTGGAAGGGGCGGCAGCTGTCACAGTGCAGGTACTGTTGGTTTGACGTGGACTTAGGTGTGAATGGAGCCATCTGAGAGGAGGAGATCAACACCTACAAAGGTGGTGCAATGAGAGGAGGAGGGCCATGTGAAGTGGATGGGAGAGAATGTGCTAAGATTGTGAAGAAATGAGGATAAGCTATATAGGACTTGGGTCCAGATTATAAAGATGTCATTAATAAACCTGAACCAGTTGAGGGGTTTGGGAGTTCGAGAAGCTAGGAGTGTTTCCTCTAGGTGGACCATGAATAGGTTGGCATAGGAGGGTGCCAAGTGGGTGCCCATGGCTGTGCCACAAATTTGTTTGTATACCTTCTCTTCAAAGGTGAATTATGGGTTAGGATGTAGTTGGTTGGATGTATGAGCAATGAAGTGATGAGTTTGGAATCTGCAGGACATTGGGAGAGGCCATTGGCATGAGGGCTGTTGGTGTATAAAGAGGTTGCATCTACAGTGATGAATAGGGACCCAAGAGGTAGGGGTGTGAGGATGATGGAGAGCTGGTGCAGGAAGTAGTTGATATCTCTAATGTGGGAGGCTAGGTTTTGGACAATTGGTTGCAGATGTTGTTCAACAAGGACCAAGATTCTTTCAGTGGAAGCACTGTAACCAGCCACAATGGGGCACCCAGGTTTGTGGATTTTGGGGAACATGTAGAAGATGTTGTGTGGGCTGTTGTTGGGGTGAGCAGGGAGATGGATTCAGGGGAGAGGCTCTGTGAAGCGCCTAAGGATTTCAGCAGGTATTGGAGGTTATGTTGGACTTCTGGAATGGGATCACTTTGGCAGAGCTTGCAGATGGAGGTTTCGGACAGCTAGCAGAGGCCCTCCACCAGGTAGTCACTTTGGTTCATCGCAACAATGATGCAACCTTTGTCTGCCTGGAGGATGATCAGGTTTGGATCCATTTTTAGGTTGTGTAGGGCAGTCCTTTCTTCTGCTGAAAGGTTGTTCTTAGGAAGGGACTTGGGAAAGGATGGGAGTTAGAAATTCCTGGAAGATGATGATGATGATGATTGGTTTGCGGGGCACTCAACTGCATGGTTACCAGCGCCCATACAAAGACCCAATTTTTACACAGTCCATTTTCTTTTCACAATCCAATCTAGTCACTCTCACAAATGATGATGATGATGATGAAATGATGAGGACAACACAAACACCCAACCAGCTGTCAACCAGAATGAATGGCCACCATGAAACTGTTGCCAAAAACAAGATGGACCACTCTATGAAACAACATGCAGCAGAGCACAACTTGTGAGATTTCAGTGGCTGCTTCATAACCCGTGTCATCTGGATCCTCCCCACCACCACCATGTGTGTGTGTGTGTGTGTGGAGGGGGGGGGGGGGGAGGGGATGTGCTTGCACTGTGTACACCATCCCTTTCCCATTACACCCACTCAATACATGTCACCTAGTTGTGCGCTGCCATCTCGTGCCCAAATCTGTGAAATCACATTCTCAGCCCTCTGCCACTAGCTCCCTCCACCTGCACCCCTAGCTAATCCACGGATGGCTCCCCACTCTCCCCTGAGTTGCTCCCCCCCCCCCCCAACCCCTTTCCTGCCTCTCTCCATCCCTCACACCACACCACCCTGCACTCCAACGTCACCCCAGTACACTCACCATGGGCAGCGTAAGAGCTTGCAGTCGAATGAGATTAAGGTAGGGAGACAGCCATGTGTATGTGAGTGTGAGTTTGTGTGCATGTTTCTCCTACAACTTAAGATAGGAATTTCATTCCAAAGCTATCAAAGCAAAGCTCTGTACCTTTTGTTTGTGTATCTGTCCACAATGCAGCACTTCTGCCCTTTGGTGAGTTGTGTCTTTATTCTTAAATAATTCGTTGTTCTGAACAAGAACTTTCCATGCATTATTATAATTGTAACTTTTAATTAACAGTGCCTTAAAGAAAATTAATTATAAAATAGAAATCAGAGTGCATGAAATAAACCCCTGTAAAATTTGGACTGAATAATAACCTGGTTTTCAAGTAGGTGCTACACATTGCTAGTTAAACGTATTGTAAATAAACTGAAATTTAGCAGGAAAAAACTTCAGCAATTTTTGGGAGTGCTGCTTTGTCACAAAGTTATCAAGCAGTTGTGGAACACACATGTTGTACGGAAAACATCAGAGGCCAAGTTTTTGAATCTTCTGTCTTTCAGATTAGGCAGGACTGTCACATATTTTCTGTTTTTGAGTTATATTGGACCATAGTTTTACATGTGAAATGATAAATCCACTGCTCCGCCTTCCCCCACCCCCACCCCCTCCCCCACCTCACAATTTCACTTACATCTCATGCTAAATTTCCATTTCTTCACTTTGAACAATCACTTGTAGGAATTAGACAGAACTCAGTTGTCTGTGGTTTATTGTTGATGTTCCTGGTAAATAAGTTCATTTTGCCTCAATGCTATAAGATAGTTTAAAATGAGAAGAAATTGCAGAGTAAAAATGATTTGAGAGTTAAAAGCCAAATAAATTGACGACTCACTTATCTAGAAATAGTCTAGATAATTCTATCGATGCATAAAATAACTGATTTCTCAGGTTTCGGGGTATGTTAAAACAATATGTAGACTGTTATTAGGGTAGACAATTTTTGGTAAATTGTTTCAACAGGTAGCTTCAAATTAATTACAACAATGAAAATATAGACAAAACTTACGAGTCACTTGATAGATAATATACACATTATCACATCTCAGTAAACTGAAGTGTGGTGATGGGGAATCAACTGTGTTCATTTGGGGGAGCCTAACAATGTGAATAACTTCACACAGTAGCAAAAGGAAGGAGAGAGTGTGGCAGTATTTGCATGGGACAATGTCAGGTGCACTGGTGGGACAAGCTGTTGCTTAAAGTTGAAAAGCAATGTATAGCGAAAATCACAGTTCATAAATGTTACTTGTATTGATGGGATGGATTTGTTACTGTAATATGTTTACCTTACAGCAGTGAAAAGTCTGTATGTTGGGGTTGTTCTTTTTGAAACAATTATATATACATGCAAAGTTTTATTAATATAGGCAGGTATCCCAAGAAAGTTAGTAAATCAGTCAAAGAGACAAATATTAATTCAATGAAGAACAAAAATTCACACATCCAGGGTTTGATCCCTAGTTGTTCCTTGGATTTTTTTCTGTTACTGATTGTTTCTTTCATTCCTGGCAATGACTTGTTCACATGAAAAAATATGGCTTTTTTCCTTGTGTTTTGAGTCCACATTAAAATGTAGATCAGCCTATAATGTGCTAGGTAAGGCAGTTTTGAAGGTTAGAGGGAGGTAATGGCAGACCATGTCAAACTGCACCATACGTAGGAAAACACGAGTTCAAATCAACTTTCAGTTTGAGGACTGCTTTACATTTAAGAAGAGGAGGTAGAAGACATGTATAAGGAATTCCAGAAAAATGAAAAGGCACCAGATATTACCACCACATACAGATTTTTATGCTGAAATAGGGCAAAAACTAATTAGAGGTTAATTGACAAACTCTGAGTATGATAACAGAACTGAGAGATGTCATACATTAATGGAAATTGAAAAGAACAAAAACTTGTGTGATCTTAACTTTATCTTCCAATGGCAAAAAGATAAAAAAGTGGACAAGGATCTACAGAACTAAAAACAAAATTTACTGTCTGTAGTCAAAGAATAAGACAACTGTACAGGTCAAGTCAGTTCCCAAACCATTTTAGAATTGCAAGTGATCACTGACTAGTTATGCACAGAGTAAATGTAGATATAAAGTTAAGACGAAATAAACTGTCTGGAAATGTAGGTTACAAGAAGTTATGTGAAATGGAGGTAAACCTGACTAAATTAAGTAACAGGTACAGCATCTTAGAAGTTGAGTGTTACATGGACATAAACAAAAGGGGACAATCATTTAATGAGCATAAGGTACTTCTGCAAACAGCAGAGGATGATGTAGGTACAAAGAAAATAGAAGAAATGGTACAAGGAAAAACAAAACTGTACAGGTATTTGAAGTCTGTACTCGATGTATAGCTCAATAGATGAATTAGAAATACAGACAGTTAATGACAGAAATGACATTCAAAAAGTAACAACAGTTGAGGTATTGTAGTTTTATTTATACAGGGTGTTACAAAAAGGTATGGCCAAACTTTCAGGAAATATTCTTTACACACAAATAAAGAAAAGATGTTATGTGGATATGTGTCCAGAAATGCTTAATTTCCATGTTAGAGCTCATTTTAGTTTCGTCGTCCACCTACGCTCAATGGAGCACGTTATCACGATTTCATACGGGATACTCTACCTGTGCTGCTAGAACATGTGCCTTTACAAGTACGACACAACATGTGGTTCATGCACGATGGAGCTCCTGCACATTTCAGTCGAAGTGTTCGTATGCTTCTCAACAACAGATTCGGTGACCGATGGATTGGTAGAGGCAGACCAATTCCATGGCCTCCACGCTCTCCTGACCTCAACCCTCTTGCCTTTCATTTATGGGGGCATTTGAAAGCTCTTGTCTACGCAACCCCGGTACCAAATGTAGAGACTCTTCATGCTCGTATTGTGGACGGCTGTGATACAATACGCCATTCTCCAGGGCTGCATCAGCGCATCAGGGATTCCATGCAACGGAGGGTGGATGCATGTATCCTCGCTAACGAAGGACATTTTGAACATTTCCTGTAACAAAGTGTTTGAAGCCACGCTGGTACGTTCTGTTGCTGTGTGTTTCCATTCCATGATTAATGTGATTTGAAGAGAAGTAATAAAATGAGCTCTAACATGGAAAGTAAGCGTTTCCGGACACATGTCCACATAACATATTTTCTTTCTTTGTGTGTTTATTTATTTATTTATTTAGTACTTGTCATTAGCCAACATTTGTTGAAATAGACAGTTTTGACATTACATTTGATAGTGAATCTAAAATTGGGAAACTATGTACATTCAGATTACATTACATTAGGATAAAGAGTTATTCTCTACATTATAATTCCATAACATCATAGTTACTCTCTACTACATTCCAATTCCTTGACATCATAGTTACTCTCACTCTCTACTACATTCTAATTCCTTTACATCATAGATACACTTATCAGCTAACAATTTGTGCAGCTGCTTCTTGAAGGCATCACCTTGTAGGTCTTTCAGTGATTGTGGTAACTTGTTATATAATTTTAATCCTGTTTGCTGAAAGCTACTTTGGACCTTAGATAGCCTAGTAAAGTCTACATTAAGATTGTTTTTATATCTGGTATCATGTGAATGAACATCTGTTCTGGATGGTAAGGTATGTATTTGTTTTTTTATGGAAAGAAGACACGTTTTTATATACAGAGAAGGTAATGTTAAGATGTTAAGTTCCTTAAAGTGCTTTCGACATGATTCTTGGCTTTTAATACCTGTAATTGCTCTAATTGCTTTCTTCTGCCACATGAACACTGTCTGAGCACCAGTTGAGTTGCCCCATAATTTTATTCCATACTGTAAGTGAGATTCAAAGAAGGCATAATAAGAAGATAAAAGTTGTTTTCTGCTAACTAATGTTTTTAGTTTCATTTAGACTCATTTAATTTTTCCTGTAGATTGTGCAAGAAGAAATACATAGTTTCCGTCTTGCTACTGTTGAGTATCAGCTTGTTACTGTGGAGCCATATGGCAGACTTTTCAAGCATTGCTTTTGTTTGTTTCTTCACTTCCTCCAATTTGTTATCTGAGGTAATCAGGGTTGTGTCATCAGCATATATTATTGACTTGTGAAGCATGAAAGTAGGCAAGTCATTCATGTATACCAGGAAGAGAAAAGGTCCAAGCACTGAGCCTTGTGGCACGCCTCTTACAACTGGTAGGGCATTTGATTGCTGGCTATTTACTATAACTACCTGAGTTCTGTTTGTCAGGTATGATCTGATTAATGCCAGTTCATTATTTTTTACACCATAGCACTCTAGTTTATTTATTAGTATTTCAAGGGATACAGTATCAAATGCTTTACTCAGATCTAGTAGTACAGCACAAGTGATGGAATTGTTCTCGAAGCCATCAAGTATGTCTGTCACAAGAGTTTCTACTGCATTTATTGTAGACAATCCTGGCCTAAAACCAAAGAGCGAGGAGGAAAAAAGATTTTGTTCAGCAAAGTAGTTGCAAAGTTGTGTTTTAATGCAGCATTCTATTATCTTGGATAATATAAGTATGAGGGATATTGGACGGTAACTTTCAGGTTTGTTTTTTTCTCCTTTTTTATAGATTGGGATAACAATAGTAGCCTCCAGGACCTCAGGAAATTTTCCAGCTGTAAAAGTACTATTGATCAGAAAGGTAAGAGGGGCAACAATAATGTCAATTATTTGTTTCAAGATGGTGTTGGAGATGCCAAAGAGATTTGCACTGTATGAGCCATGTAGGTTTGTGACGACTTTGTATACAGTTTGGCAGGTCACCTGTTTCCATTTAAAGGATAAGTTATTTAGGTCAGGAATGTTGTAGGTAAAACTTTCAGAAGTTGCATCATCTGGTGCAGAGGTAGCAGTAGCTTCCAACTTAGTACTGTTAACAAAAAGTTCATTTAATTTTTCTGGCACTATTGGAATTTCTTGTCTGTTTTTATGCTTCCCTGTTCTCTTTTGATGTTTCTGGGGGGGGGGGACTCCAACCAGCGTCTGGTATGTGCAGGATGTTGTTAGACCCATTCTCATACTGTTCTTGCAACAGGAAGGTGATGCATTTTTCCAACAGGATACTGTTCGCCTACGCACCGCCCATGAAACTCAATGTGCTCTGCAAGGCGTGCAGCAGCTTCCCTGGCCAGCACAGTCTCCAATTTTTTATTTATTTATTTATCCATCTGTAGACAATAAATATTATATGGATGTTGTCCAAAGGTATGTGTAAATTTATAGGAAACAATCTGTGCAAATGGCACATACAAAATTTTACATTAAGTTGTACAAAGGAAGCTACCCACAAAATTGCACCAAAAATGTACAAAGAATAATACTTGGTCATACAAGGCACAGTAATACAACTTTTTATACATGTATACTAACAGTATTGTAACTGCATAATCAGTTTGCCCTAAGGCTTTGCTTTTTGTCTTACCTAAACAGGAACCCCTTATATTCACAACAATAATTCAGTAAAGATTTTACCATTCTCAACAGCTGTCCATCAGATGTAAAAAATTAACAGAAACTTTAGAGGATGAAAGCCAGTATTTTCAGTTTTGCCTTAATATAAACATTTTCAGAATTACTTATTGGCCTTAATAGTCATTTAATGAGTAAAAACATTGTTCAAGTAGAAATTCTTTAAATTCTACTTTAAATCTGTTTTCATCTTCTAACTTTCTGATGTTGGCTGGCAGTATTTTGTAGAGCTTTGTACCCACATGGCTCACATGTCTTTGTGTGTGTGTTCTTTTTGTTCGCTAAGTATGGAGTGCTGTGCTATTTCGATTATTGTAGTTATGCAAGTCGGCATTTGTCTGAAAATCTGCAAGGTGGCCTCTAACATATAAAACACGTTTGTATATATCTAAGGAAGGTATTTTTAGAACAGTTAGCTTGCTGAATAAGGGTTTGTCTTATGTCTGTGGATGACTGAGTGTTATTATTCGGATAGCACTCTTCTGTAACAGAAAGCTTTGTTTTAGACGGCAAGTGGTGGAACCCCAAAATATTATCCGTATGTTGCAAGAGACTGAAAATAGCCAAAATATACCATCCTGGCACCCTCTGCAGTACAAACATTTGCAATAATTCTAAGAGCAAAACAAGCTGAGTTAAGTTTCTGCACAAGTTTCATTACATGATCATTAAAATTAAGATTTTTATCTACATGAATACCCAGCAATTTTGTTGATGGCACTCTGTCTATGGCCTTGCCCCCCAACAAAAGATCCAGATTCACATTTTTACATATTTTCCCAAACTGCATATAATTTGTTTTATTTGCATTTAGTGTCAACCAGTTTGCATTGAACCAAGTGTGGACATTCTTTATTACTTGATCCGAAGTTGTTTGCAGCATTTACTTTGGTGCACCTGTTATCACACTAGTGTCACCCGCGAATAGTACGGCCTTTGCTGCTCCAACTGAGGTGTGAAAGTCATTTATGTAGACAAGGAACAATAAGGGACCAAGAATACTGCCTTGTGGCACTCATATTTCCAATTTTTCTTTTTTGCACCTGATACTAAATTGATTTTGTGGTTAGAGTAATCTGATATCAGTCCTACAATCTGTGTTCTGTTTTGTAGGTATGATTCAAACCACTTTTTCTCTGTCCCATGAATACTTAATGCTTCCAGTTTTTTCTAAAAGAATGCCATGATTGACATTGTCAAATGCTTTGGAGCACTTGTAGGATATGATGGGACGAGAAGTGACTCATGTCACTTGTTAACCAACAACTCTTATAGAACTACGTGAAGAAGTCGAGCAGGCGTGGCATAACATACCCCAGGATAGTATTCACCATCTGTGTGTTCAACTGGATGCTAGAGTCAGTGTCGGAGTTGCTGCTAATTGTAGGAACTTCCTTGCTCAAATGTGTTGCTTGTTTGCAGTAGTGTAATTAATTAAATGAAGGCTGTGATACAACAATTACTGCCTACCGACAACTAACAGTCAGAGACCACACAGTGAAAATGAACATCTTTTTAGCAAATGAAAAGAAACATAACACAATGTGCTATTTCAAATTAGTGCCTGACCGTTTCTAAGCATTATTTGAATTTTGAAGGAGTAAGTTTTTGTTGAATGTGTTGTGTCATGTTTTGTTACACAAATAATCATTTGAGGTTAATGAAGACGTGCATACTTAGTGGTGTGGGAACTGGGAGGGTGACTTTTGCGTTCACTAGGAAGGCAATATTTCCAAGTTATAACTCTCAGCATCGATATCCATCTTAATGGGACAGTGTACATATGTTGCAGTTTCGTCATTTAATCGGCAGCTTCATTTAATGTTATTCTACAGGGGATAGGAAAAATAATGTGAACAGTGGTAGTAATGGGAAGGTTGTGTTTGACTGTCAACAATGCATGTAAGACACGTGTCGCGCTGGACTGTGTCTGTTCTCTAAGGACTTGGCATCAGTGCAGGTTGTTTACGAGTAGGGCACACTCCATATCTGCATTCACAGGCCGAGGTCGACGTGCAACGAAAGACATAACAGAGTTCCAAAAAGCGCAGATTGTGGGGGCCCGATTAGCTGGAGCATCAGTAACCAAGACAGACAACTTATTTAATGTTTCAAGAACAACTGTTTCAACAGTCATGACAGCCTACACAAAACATGGAAAGACATCATAGTGTAAACGTAATAGTGGGCGCAAATTAGAACTGAATGACAGAGATCGTCGTACACTAATATGGACTGTGTCAAAACAATACAAAACTACGGCGGCTAAAGTGACTGCAAAGCTAAATAGCCATCTTCGAGGCCCCGTATCTATCGAGATAGTCCGCCGAGAACCCCCTAAAGTGAATGCTCATGGACGAGCTGCTATACCGAAACCATTAGTGACGACAACCAACACAAAGAAGCATAAAACGTGGTGTCAGGAGCAGCTAATCAGTGGAAACATGTCATATGGTCTGATGAGTCAACGTTTTCGTTATTTACAAAATCGGGCCAGGTTTACGTCTGGAGAACTACAGGATTTAGAAGAGGTTCTGATCGAAGAGTGGCATAAGGAGATATACAATCATTATATGCCATTATTTCAAGAAGAAATGGTTCAAATGGCTCTGAGCACTATGGGACTCAACTGCTGAGGTCATTAGTCCCCTAGAACTTAGAACTAGTTAAACCTAACTAACCTAAGGACATCGCAAACATCCATGCCCGAGGCAGGATTCGAACCTGCGACCGTAGCGGTCTTGCGGTTCCAGACTGCAGCGCCTTTAACCGCACGGCCACTTCGGCCGGCATTTCAAGAAGAATCGCAGCTGAATTACGGGCAAATGAGGGTCCAACCCCCTATTAATAAACCACTCCCAAGTAAGTACAGGTTTTCTCATTATTTTGTATATCCCCTGTAGCTTATTAACAATGCTCAGACATGTAATCTTTCTTTCCTTATGGGCAACACACTGTTCTGAAGTACTAAAATGCCGAATATTCTGGCTCTAAAAATGTAAATTTAATTTTATGTTTTTCATCATATAGATATCGTGCTGCAAAGTTTTCAAGGTTGCTGTCATTTTAAGGAATTTAATTCATTTTTTACATGTTTGGGCTCAACATCATTTTACAACACAACAGTTTAAACTTTTAATGTTGGCAAGAATGAACAATGAATGTGCCTCTAGAAAAAACAGAACGATATTGCCTGAAACTGTATTCGTTTGTTTGTATTTTATGTTGAAAGTAAATCTATGGGTAACCTGCTGCCGGCCGGAGTGGACGAGCGTTTCTAGGCGCTACAGTCTGGAACCGCGCGACCGCTACGGTCGCAGGTTCGAATCCTGCCTCGGGCATGGATGTGTGTGATGACCTTAGGTTAGGTAGGTTTAAGTAGTTCTAAGTTCTAGGGGACTGATGACCTCAGAAGTTAAGTCCCATAGTGCTCAGAGCCATTTGGTAACCTGCTTATCGCCAACTCAAGGAAAATATCAAAGGGCTCGCTGCACTAGTTTCAGTAAACTCACGATTCGACCAGCCAGAAAAATGGAGACCCTCAATGAGACCACTTTCAAATTCAGTTGGGCGCTGCCAACGTTATCTCACATGAGAACCTGGCATTTTCGTTTCCTTCACAGTGATCACTTAATATCTGACGCTGTTGATCCCTCTTTCACATCTACCTAGCTTGGTAGAAACGCTAAACACAATCAACACTAAGGCACTCTGATAATCTGGTGGTCATTATACCTGTCACTGAGAACTGCAACTCTTTTAAGTATTATTTACATACCTGTCGATGGTGTGAATTTGTACAGTTTGTATCAGACAGGGCTGTGAAGTTATCGATGAATACAGACTTGAAGCACGTATTTAAACTAGCACATCTGTTACCCTTGTTTACGCCTTGTTTCTTGTAAACATGATTTCAAAAAATGGTTCAAATGGCTCAGAGCACTATGAGACTTAACATCTGAGGTCATCAGTCCCCTAGAACCTAGAACTACTTAAACCTAACTAACCTAAGGACATCACACACATCCATGCCCAAGTCAGGATTCGAACCTGCGATCGTAGCGGTCGCGCACTTCCAGAATGAAGCGCCTAGAACCGCTCGGCTGCATCGGCCGGCACATGATTTCACTTTCACTGAAAAGCATTTAGTAGCCCATTTGCAAAAGCGGCTATGTGAGCAAAAATCTAAAACTGAGTTAGAGGCACTTTCTTGTACAAGTTTTCACGGTCTGTGCGAAAATCGCATGCGGGTGCAAAGGCGGCTATGTTTTCATCGCGTTAGGTTGCAGAAGTGGCGAAATCCTATTCGGTTGCAAAAGAGACAGAATCTTAACGGGATAATGGCCGCCGATAAACGGAACGGTTGCAGAACCGGACATGTCGTCTTGTCACACGTAACGTTTATATTGCTGCATTGTAGGAAGGAAAGTGCAAGAAGACATTGTTAAATGATAAAAAGACCTACCAGCACACTCGTTCCACTGTATATTTTAAAACGTCTTTGTAGGCAGCACAGTTCGAAATTGACAAGGATAATGAAGAGGAAATTTCTACTATTGAAGTGTATTTCGACGAACCTGACGACAATAGAGCTGAGATTAGCGTTAATGATGAGAGGGAAGATGCCACGAGAAACTCTACTTCTAAAAAGAGAAGACGGACTATTACAGCAATGGAAACGAAACGTTGAGAGAAGGAAGAGGTAAGGAAGACCATTGCTTATAGTAATATTCAAATATTCATTACAGGTTTAATGTTGTTGGAATTAATGACCTAGCAACATTACCTAATCTTTTCTGGAACACATTTATTTTAAATTCAACGTACTTGGAAATAGAAATACTGAACTGATTGCATTGACATGAAACTACTATCAGTTGGTTTTCAATTTCATTTTTCATTGTAGGTACCAACCAAAAGGGTTACCACACGTGCCAAGCTGTAAACATCCTGCTGGAAAGCTGAAATGTAAAGAACTCACTGTGCAGGATGTAAATTTTACGAACAAAATAACCGAGAATGGCAGAGCAACTACATTCGACAGCATGTCACTGTGTCATCTCCTCAAACTTCTAAGCTTACAGGAGACAAAGTATCAAGAAAGCAACTAATTACGGAGTTTGTGCTCCCAAAACAACGTGAAGGAGTTTCCATAAACGTCAGTGTTTCCGCAGCGGCTTTCATGGGGATTTTGCAGATCAAAAAATTGAGACTCAACAAAATTAGTCAAAGTATAATGAACGATTCCTCACCTGCAACTGCTGAAAGAAGAAGAGGTGGCAGAAGAACGATGTTGGATGAAGATAGGAAAAATGCAGTTGTCAGACACATTGAACAGTTCAAGCCGATCGAAATTCACTATTGTACAGGAAAAGTGCTACGTCGCCAATATTTGCCCAGTGAATGAAATGCAAAAATAATGTGGGAAATGTTCTGTGACAAACATCCTAATCTGGACGTTAAAAGTATGACTACTGCCAGAAAGTATTCTGCAATAATTTTAATATTGGCTTTCGAGCACCTTATATTAACACATTATCTACATGTCCTTACAAAGCATGATTTCCTTGGAAAATCGGCCAATGGAAAAGAAAAATTTGGAACATCAGCTTACAGCTCACAAAGTTTGGAGTGCTTTTTCTTATGAAAGACTGAAGGTAGATATCGAAGGTCAACAAATTTTAAGTTATGACTCCCAGAAACATTTAGTCCTTCCAAAAGTCCCAGATCAGGCAGCTTATTATTCCAGATAGATGCACTTATATAATTTCACGGTTTGCCGAGGTTACTCTATGAGCAGTCAGACGAAACAAAATGTGACCTCGTATGTTTGGCTGGAAAACGAATTTGCAAAGGGGTCGAATCAGATTGCTTTGCCTCTTCATCATCAATTGCTTAACACCAATTTGCATGGTGTCACCAAACTACGCCACTTTTTGGATGGATGCGGTGTGCAAAACAAGAATACAACAATTATTTGAATGTTCATGTACTGGTTCCTGTAAGCTGCTCCAGTACATGTAGGGAGCGTTGAGTGTGGTTCCCGATCGTCGGTCATTCTTTTACACCCCCTGATAGTGTTTTTGGAAACATGGAGAGAAAATTTTCAAAATTGAGCATAATCGAAAACCCTGCCATAATTATTGGAACAAGGGTGATTCTGGGCCATGCTGCATTGTTGCCAGATGTATCCAAGATGGCGGCGATGATGTCATCTAAGATGGCGTCGTGTAGACTTCGCAACAGGGCATGACATCATCCAAGATTGCGGCGGCCATGACGTGATTCAAGATGACTTATTTTGGTGGGAAGTTTGAATTTTGGTGGGAAATTGCAACACCCCCCCCCTCCTCCAGAAAACTGCCGGGAAGTTCAAATTCCAACAGTATAATGCACCACACCCTGTTATCTCTACTAAGCAAAGAAAATCGTAGGAATATAGGTCACTTGAGCTACCTCCACTAACCTAACTCATCCAACCGCCACTTCCTCCTATGAACTGGCACCAAGATTGAATTTCAGCAGTAAACAAAGGTCACTTGTGGATTCGCTGCTAAGCTAAGAAAATGGCGTGAAAGAAAGCACACTTGTACTAACCTCAGTCGCTCGACCGCCACCTCCTCCTAAGGATTCATGGGAAAAAAGACTACTCAATTATTTAATCAAGTTCATGCAGATGTGCTCGCCATGGGGTCCAGAGCCCAACTGCCTTAGTACGCATCGCCACCAGTAGAGGGCGCTCTCATCTGTGATGTAATCCAAGACGTAGGCACCCAATGTGTTCACCACGAGGTCTAGAGCCCAACTGACTTAGGACATTTTGTCGCCACCAGAGGGCGCAACTGTGACGCCTGGTGATGACGCTAGTACCGTTATTCAAGTTGGTTGCATACATTTTGTTCACACAGCCACTGCACGATCCCATTACGTAATCCAAGATCGTCTGCTTTCTCACTCACGCGTTTATAGCAGGCACATGTACAGACAGCGAGCGCGCGACTGCTGACGTCACAGCCCCCATACTGGCGCCACAGACAGTCTTCTGGAAACACCTTAATGAATGTAACTGAACACATGTGACACCTACATCACTCATCTAATGTATGAATTACCTAAGTACTTAATTCCAATTCAATTTTAATCATATTCAATAACTGAATGTACCATTTCTATATTCAATCATCAAATCAGAACTTCCACATTTTCCCACTAGGAGTGTAGTGTTCTTTCATGACATAGCACCATGCACCACTAGAATGCTGCTCTCCTATTGGCTACTGCATTAGTCACGTGATTCGACGTCATAGAACCTAGGAACCCGCTACTAACGATCATTTTATATAAGTCTGATGCAATCATCGTATAATTTCTAAACAGTGTTCGGATGTGAACAGTGGACACTATACATCTCCGGAAAGCTATATTGTGCTTGTACCATGGAGAGCAAGTATTTTATGGTTCGATAACATAGTTTTTCATAGAGAAACCGGGGAGGATGATGTATATCATGCGCTTGAAATATATTTCGCACAAAGGAATATTAACAACGCTACATTCCATACATCTGATAGGTCGGAAATGCATGTGATCTAGCATTATAGGCTCGTTTTAAGTACCGAACGTTGTAGCCGTAGGTGTGTGTGTATTTACCTTCCACGTACCAATCCTAAACTCTAGAACAGTACTTTATAGTTGATAGCTTGGCTGACTTATGTAAAAATGCGTCGAACTCCATCCGTCTGGAGATCCTTCGCCTGTAAAAATCATTCCTTTCTTGTTCGTCTTAACTGTCTGCTATTACACTGCGGTACTTTGAAATCTGTTACTATACATCGATAAGGAGTGCTAAGCTCCTCCACGTGGACACATCTCGAGATGGGTGAGGACTCGTGAAGCCCCATTCATTCATGAGAGGTGGAGTGTAACGGTCTTCTTCTGGGCGGTTGCTGGTTAATTCGCTAAAGGTCTTGGGTTGCGGGTTGGTCAATGACAATGTGAGGAGTGTCTTTCAGTCTCTAATTTTACCCTAAGGCAGCGAGAATGCTCTGTGACTCTCATATGCAGAGAGATGGCTCGCAAATTAAACACTATGCTTGAGGTGATAGAAATATGTGGAGCTCTGTCTGGTATAATTTGATGATTTATGTGTTCCAGAATTAACACTGAATGGATGTACTGCACAGTCATCTATCCATGTTCGCACTGATACTCGCAAAGTGGAGAAGGGAAGGTTTAGCTATGATATTGAAATTGGGGAAAAATGCTGTCACATCACTGGCTGGTGTTCAAGTTAGTGTGAAATTGTTCGCACTGTGATGCTTATTATTAGAGTACATCAATGGTGTCTTTTCCATTCCATCCGTGCACTGGTTACCACGCAATGATTGACTGACATCGCTTGTTTGAGTTGGGGAAAAAGTTTTGGTGGATGGACAGCAACTTCTGGGGTGGATAGCACCGAAAACACTGATCACATACATGAGTGCAATATGAGGAATCAGTGGAAAGGGAACGCAGAGTCATCAGCTATTCCGTCAGTGTGAGAGACGAGTCTAAATGTAGAGCTCGTGAATCACCTTCAGACCTAAGCCAATGCCGTAAAACTCTTCCAGTTTGCTTATGTTGTAACTGTCTTTTATTTAAAATCAACCGATGTGTGGCATGTTATGCTATCCGCCATAAGAATATGTTTTGCACCATGCAACGTCTAGTTTCCTGCGAAAGCCCGTGGATCAGAACTCCTTAATGACAGTTTAGAACCTGACACTGGCCTCGAAGTCGTGGCAGAAAAATGAAATGTTTGGCATTGTACAAAAGCGTGTTAGAAAACAGTGTTTGAACCAGGACCAGAGGGAGCGGCTCTTGCGACTTCGTATAATCTGTGAGATACAGTCATTCGCCTAGAGTACAGGTGATCAAACTTTAAAGTGGCCTCTGTGGTCCTGTATATTTAATAGGCAGCAGTAGCAGCAGCAGATTGAGGTGTAAATTCGGTGAGGGATGAGGTATACCGTTCGGAATGATTGGATGGCTGCACACTATGCTATTCTGGGAAGCATTGCGGAATCTCCATCTCCGCACTGGAGGCCCACCGCAGCTTTGCATCCTTGCACCGGCATCGGTACCTAGGTGACGTCTAAATCGGATGAGCTTTTATAGTCGGTAATTTTTCTCTGTTGAATAACGATGACAGCATATTGGGCTGATTGATTTGAATGGATGCGGATCTGTAGTACTTGTACCTAGTTTGCGGACGTACCACATTTCCGCTGAATGGTAAAAACATACTCCTGTTGCACTAACTCAGGTCATTCTGTTTCCACACGGGTTGCAGAAGGTGGTGGATATGTCTTTCTCCTACTTCTGCTCAGTTCCGACTTAAATTAGAACGATCACAGGCGCGAAGCTGTAGAAATGTGAGCAGTTGCAAGATGCGTAGGGGGTGACAAAAACCACGTTGGAATTATGCTGTAGAAGTTAGGTTCGGGAAAGGTGACTCGTTTCGAAATATGGGAGTGCCAGAAATATGCACTTGTGGGTGTGATCCGATGCTGGTATGTGCTTGAATGGAGAGACCTGATACCAAATCATTGACATCATTTGTAACAGATAACATAAAACTAGAGATCTGAGAAGCTAGTGTACATTTTTCTTCTTACGACCTCATGCGGCACATCATCTACTACTACTGTTTGTGTTCCTTCTGAAACAGTCGTCGCCTATAACTCAGAGGATATATTGCAGAACCTCTGATATGGTCTAGAGACAGAATGCACTGGAAATACTATAGAATTATCTAGTTGAGTCGGTGTGAGGGAGTCGCAAATACCGTTCACATACTATGTTCCGAATCACTTTCAAAATGCGGTAATTTTATCCCAGGAGTGCATGGTGGGCTTACACACTCCTACAATAACCGTCACGGTATTTGTCCGGAAGAAAAACCACCTCATTCAGAGGTAATGTATCTCGATTCGTAAAGCGGGTATAGTTTTTAACCTGGATAGTTGTGTGCATCTGTAGAACCAAGATCTCTTGTGACAGAACATACGGTAGTTGCTGCGATCGGGTTTTTCTTTAACATCTGGCCAATTACATCTCTCCTTCTAAGCCACAGTGGTAGCACTTGCAAGAATAACATAAGAGACATGCCCACCCGTCGTTGATTTTCGGTCAGTATTATTTCGTATCGTAGGCAATAAGTTATTGATGAAGTATTATACTTAGTAGTAGTGGTGGGTGTGTGATATGTTCGCATTTGAGCATCAGGTTTATAATGTATGTGTTTGTGGAACGGAAATGACTATCTCCAATTGTAAGGAGGGTATGGATTTGACTTGGAGTGCTGTGACAGCAAAGGGAAGAGTATGTCAAGTCATAAGAAAGGTAGTGATATTTCTATTTCCAGAGGCACTGCTGACAGCAGTGTGTACTTCCGATACTTCGCTCATTGTCGAATGCTGTTCAATGAGACCGGGATCATAACATTTAATTGTAAATATAATGATAAAAGATATATGTGACTGGTTTCCTGGAATAATTGGGTGTATGCATGGCCTGTGGTGGGAATGATTCACATTTCCCATTAACTACAGCAGGTATCCGAATGCAGAGGCCTGTTGGATTGTTTGAATGTATCTGAGTTAACTTTGCCCTCGTCTAGACGACCGAATAGTGAACTAATACTTAATATATGTTAGGCGGCTTTCGTGATCAAGTGGAAATTTGAGAAGATTGTGTATGGTTGGTGCGTTTGCGCTGGACCGTTATTCGCTCCCATGTATATTGTTTGATGGCTGCTTCTGGACATTTTGTGCTTTTATTTAGTTGAGAGAAGATCGAGTGTGGTGTGTGTAAGACATGTTAGCCTGTTCTCTAGACATCAGAAAGACCTTAGTTGGCCTGTAAATTATAGGGGTGATTTGGAATCTGTTGCACCACCTACATCGGTATTAGAGAGTGGAAATATGAGTTTCCTCAATTTGTTTCTAGTTACTCAGTGGTTTACAGCACGCTGCAACTCAATGATGTTTGGAGTTTGTAGGGAAATAATTCCAGTCTATATGTTGGGAATTATGTTGCGCTAGCGATCGGTAGGATGACGCCCAGTGCTTGATATCGAGAAGTACAGCGAAAATGGTGTAATATTATGAAAAAGACGTGTGTTCTTCTAATCCCGGAGTCTGGAGATGTGCGTAGAAAAGCGAGCAGAAATAGCAACGCCCTTGTGCCGAGGGGAAATGAATGCACGTTAGTACACATTACAGAAAAGGCTGATGGTGATTCCCTAGGACTGCGGAGTATCGTGACATATAGCTTGTGAGAGTGTAGGCATGCGATAATTTTTTTGGGTGCTGTACAGATATAAGAGATAACTGCACTGTTTGTGTAAAATGTGTATATATTGCCTTGTAAAGTTACTGTGGCTTATGTTGTGTAAATGTGTATATATTGCATTGTTATGGCGTAACTAAGGAGGACGACTGTGTGTCCTATCGTGGGAGACATATAGAATCAGCACATCGTTAATGGCGAGGGCACGAGCGAGATTTTTTACGTGGAAAATTATGTGCGCTATAGATAGTGAGTTTCGTTCCAGAAGCACTGTCGTCAAGAGGAGAAATTACCTGTACATCGATCGGTGTCAGACTGTAGCAGCAACAGTAACATTTAACTGTAGTTACACTGGGAAATATGTTCCTGGCTTCCAATATTCTTGAGAGTCTCGTATGTATTTGATGATCTGTAGATAACTTTGCGGGTTTAAGTGTCAATGCAATTTAGGGATCTGTGCAAAATACTTTTACCACTAAAATTCCGGTCTGCAAAGAGAAAGAAACGGCAGATTGTGCTTTGATAATGGCCGCACGAGTAATTGAGTGGGTAAACTTGACAACAGCGAATCATAATGGTTGATTCATTCACATCCTTTGGGCTGTGATGTAAGAGCCTCTACATTTCAGTGAGAACATTTGCGTATGTTGAAAGCAGGGAGGCTATTACGTTAGGTTCGCGAGGAAGACTGCATTTGGTGTCATTTTCGTAAACAGGTTCTGTTAAAATGGTTTAAATGGCTCTGAGCACTATGGGACTTAACATCTGAGGTCATCAGTCCCCTAGAACTTAGAACTACTTAAACCTAACTAACCTAAGGACATCACACATATCCATGTCCGAGGCATGATTCGAACCTGCGACCATAGCAGTCTCGCGGTTCTGCACTGAAGCGCCTAGAACCGCTCGGCCACCACGCCCGGCCAGGTTCTGTTAGGGCAAGAATTTCCGTGCATACACCTGAGACACCAAGAAAGCGAGCTTTAACTATTTCTGGGACACTATACAATTACCGAGAGGGTGACTTGGCCGTTACTTTTTACTAAGCCATGTGACGTAAGAATAAGATTGAGAACGTTTTAGATGACGAGTCACCATGCAGACGTTTCACAGCAAGATGTCAATGATGCTGGGTGTGCTGGCACTGCTGAACACTTCGTGCATGGTCCATTACAAACCCTTGGGAGAAAACTGTTTGTGGTATTCTGGAATGGATTTCTGCAGTGTCACTCGGCAACTATCTCTTCACCGGACCACATGCAGGGGGAGGGTTCACGTCAGCAGCATCGACCATACACCTGAGCTGCCCTGCTTGGAGCATCTGTGCTCTGTAAATAAGTCTTCGTTCCCGTCCGATCGCGGTCATCAACAGTGTCTAGGTGATCACGTATTTAGAGAAATATTTCTCAGGTACAAAGTATGAAAGGGATATCACTGCCACACGCTTGAGGGCAGCTGTGCGTGGTTTAACAGCAAACGGGTGCGTCACTACGTGGGGTGACCGCGGGTGGCGGAGGGTGCTTGTGCGTGTCTGTTGCAAGCAGGTCTGTAGGCAGTGCTATGCGTTATTTGGGCAGTTTACGTGTACTGAGCATGCCTAGACATCACTGTGCTGCATTATTTAGGAGTAGTCTGCAAGTGTGTACTGAAATTATTTGGTTAATTCAGAAGCTGTTTGCGTGTCTGGAGAGCATTTTTTAGAAGTAGTTTGCAGGTTTGTGGGCTGTGTGAGATGGCCCCAAGCATGTGAGACCGTGTGTTTTATATCATTGTGATAAATGTGCTCAATCCCTAAATAAAATATTCTAAAATAAGTAGAGTACATTCCTTTCTTACTCTATGCACTAGCCCAGTGCCGTCTTGAGTCATTTTGGCGCCATTTCACCTACAGACCACCACCTCGTATTACGTAACAGGAGGGATACAGGGCCCTCTGGTGGCTGTAATGTGTACTAGGTCAGTTGGAGTCTAGATGTCTTGGTGGAAAAATTGCTTGCAAAATAAAAACCTATGTCCATAATAGAGAGAGTCGTTTTCCCGCCATTTCCCCCCTCCATCTTGGATCACATCATGCACTGTGCACATTAGTACACGTTAGTGCACGTTTGCCTGACAACATGGGCTTGTATGGGGATGTGACGGTCGGTTGAGGATCATGGTGGAGACTTGAACTATTTCATTCCATATCCAGATGGGTGTGGCATTCATGAAAAGTGATTCCAAGTCCTAGGTTCTATGATGTTGAATCACGTGACTAATGCAGTAGCCCATAGGAGAGCATCATTCAGGTGTGGATGGTGCTACATCATGAAAGAATGCTCCGCTCCTAGTGGGAAAATGTGGAAGTTCTCATTTGATGATTGAATATAGAAATGGTACATTCAGTTATTGAATATGATTAAAATTGAATTGAAATTAAGTACTTAGGTAATTCATTCATTAGATGAGCGATGTGGGTGTCACATGTATTCAGTTACATTCGTTGGGGTATTTCCAGAAGACTATCTGTGGCGCTAGTATGAACGTGCAGGTTGGAGGCTGTGACATCAGCAGTCGCTCGCTCGCTGGATGTACACGCGCCACATATCCCACTACAATCGCATGAGAGAGAAAGTAGACGATTTTGGATTATGTAATGGGATCTTGCTGTGGCTGTATCCTAGATCACATGGTGAACAAAATGTATGCACCCATCTTGAGTAAGGGTATTTACGTCATCACCCGATGTCACGGTAGCGCCCTCTGGTGGCGACGAAATGTACTAAGTCAGTTGGGCTCTGGACCTCGCGGAGAGCTCATTGGGTGCCGCCATGTTGGATTACATCACAGATCAGAGTACTCTCTGCTGGTTGCGATGTGTACTAAACAGTTGGGCTCTGGATTTAGTGGCGAGCACATCTGCATGTAATTGGTTATATAATAAAGACTTATCTCCTAGTCCTTTTTTCCCATGAAGCCTTAGGAGGAGATGGCAGTCGGGCGACTGAGGTTAGTACAAGTGTGCTTTCTTTCGTGCCATTTTCTTAGCTTAGCAGTGAAACCACAAGTGACCTTTTTTTTACTGCTGAAATTCAACCTTAGCGCCAGTTCATAGGAGGAAATGGCGGTCGGTTGACTTCAGTTAGTGGAGGGAGTGAGCTATCTTCCCGCGATTTCCTTTGCTTAGTAGAGATAACCGAGGTGTGGTGCATTATACTGTTGGAATTTGAACTTCCCGCCATTTTTCTACAGGAGGGGGCGTTGTACTTTCCCACCAAAATACAAACTTCCCGCCAAAATGAGCCATCTTGAATGACAGTCATGGCCGCCTTCCTGGATGACATCATGAACTGTTGCCAAGTCTACACGACGCCATCTTGGGTGATGTCATTGCCATCATCTTGGATACATCTGGCAACAATGCAGATTTGCCCAGAATCACCCTTGTCCCAGTACTGCGGTATACCTCGGCATAGTGGAAAAATTCGCCACAATAAAATTTGGGGCTGGACGACTGCAAAGTGAGAGACTGGAAGAAGATCCCCATTGATGTCGTCAAAGCTCCTTGAAACTGACACTTCCAGTTTCAAATGTCAGAGAGAATTACCATCACGAAGACAGCAAACAGAAAATTATGTCTTGTGCAAGGAGAAGCATTCTTCAATTTTGAAAGTGGAGAGTTGAAATCTATTCTTAAAAGAAGCTAACGTATCAAGAAAGAAACTCTTCCTGGGGAGATTCCAAAAGGCGTCCGACTGAAAGAAGCTAAAATTATGGACGTCAAACGGCTCTTAGAACTACACTGAGGAGAGACATGGCCCAAGGAGGGAAAGTTAAAATTCTACACTGATGTTTTTGAGCAGCAGAAGGTCATGGAAACAGACGAATGTCAGAATGATGAGGATGAAGGACTTGATTTTGAGCTCTTAGATGACTATGATTCCCTGAACATAGCTTAAACACTGTATACTTCATTTTACCTTGTGATCGTTTCTTTGGAATATTTCATTTTCTCAAGATTTGTTTCCAAAGATTTCTCACTTTCATGACAGGTGTTAACACTGAATTGAGGAATTAAATCTGAGTAATATTAACATGGCAACTTGTAGTAGTTCATGTTTAGTCTTTCTATGTAAAGGTTTCAATCTTTTTAAATATTTAAAATAAAACTGTATTTCAGCACTTTGTTCGTTTAATTTTCTTCCTTTGCATTATTTTAGTATCCTACTGTAGTCTACCATTCTTACTGACATAGCCAGATAAACACCGGAATTAATGTCTTCTACACGTGGCAAAACCAAGGTGAAACCATGTGCAGATGTCATGAGGTTGGACGGCCACCCCTCATTACAGAAGCGAAATTTTGCTGAACTAACATCAGACTTTGATGTTGGGCGAGTAAGGTGTGTCTGAACACACAGTGCACCTAACACACTAATGATGGGCCTCCAAAGCTGACGACCCATGCGTGTGCCAATGTTAACACCATGACATCAGCAGCTATGACTGAAATGGGCATGTGACCATAGGTACTGGACTTGCAGTGGCAGAGCGTTGCATGGTCTGATGAATCACAGTACCTTCTTCATCATGCCAATGGGAGAGCGTGAATCCGTTGTCTTGCAGGGGAACAGCTCCTTGACACCAATACTGTGGGATGGAAACGTGCTGTCAGTCGCTCCATTATGCTCTTGGGAACATTCACATGGGCACCCATGGGTCCAGTGGAGCTCATGAAAGGCACAATGAGAGCCAAGGAGTATCATACAGTAGTTGCAGATCAAGCACACAATTTCATGTCTACCATGTTTCCCGACAGCGATGGCATGTTTCAGCAAGATAATGCGCCATTTCACAAGGCCAGGGGTGTGATGGAGTGGTCTGAGGAACACAGGGACGAGTTCCAATTGATGTGCTGGTCCCACAACTCGCCAGATCTTAACCCAATCGAAAACATCTAGAATGTGATTTAATGTGGCGTCAGAGATCACATCCCCTCCTCCGAATTTACAGGAATTAGGTGACATCTGCGTGCAGATTGGTGCAAACTCCCCCCAGCGACCCACCGATGCCTAAGTGCTTCTACACTATGATGATCGCCACTCTTATCAACGTTAAAGATTAACATACCAGCTATTAAGTAAACGATCATAATGTTCTGACTGATTACTGTATTTTAATTGAAGTTACTTTTGTGGAAGCTGGTTGTTGTTATTGTCCGAGCTACACTGCTCATGCTTACATAGTGTGTCGAAGTACAGGTATACATGATACATGATGAGCACAAACGTACTTTCTATTTCCAAAAATTCTTTCAGACATTACATTACATCTAACTGCAATCTATCTGATCCAGTAAATACAGTATCTTTGGAAGTATTTTTTTACAAATTACAGGGATCAATATATGCTTCTCGAGTCATGCAGCACACCTCAAGTCAATAGTCATACTCTCTCCACATCTGTGGCAATGGATTCTAACACAAATATGATTCACTGTCGCAACTGTGCAAGGAATGCGGCAGGAGTGGGACAAACATTCTGTCTTTCACCTAACCCCATAAAAATATCAAAGGGGGTTGAGTCTGGTGACTGTGCTGGTTATCTGCACCACTCGCAATTACTGAATCTACACAGCCGAGCTGTTGTCCAGGCAGATGTGTGTTTAGGTGTTCCCATGCAGCCAAGTGGAAGTGAGGAGGTGCATTATCTTGTTGCAAGATGAAGTTGTTGAAGTCTTGTTGCAAATGAGGCAGAAGCCACTAAGAAAGCATATTGAGGTAGCAAACGACTCTGGCGGTTTTCCTCATGAATGAGAATGGGATGTAAATTTTCTCCCTACACAGTGCGGAGAACACATTGATTTTTGTCGAATTTCTTTTATGTTCGATGGAGAAATAGGGATTTTCTGTTTTCCAAAAATGAACATTGTCCTGGTTAACTTTATCATTAATGTGAAACGTTGCTCCATCACCTTGCATCATTGTCCATCCTTGCCAACATCTCAGTGCAAAAGTCAGGTTATACAGCACAGTCCTTTGCAGCAAGTGCCTGGCCCAAGTGCAATCTGTACAGTTTCCTTTGCAAATGTTTATGCACGATTTTAGAAACTGTTGTTTGTGAGGTCTGAAGCTCATGACTTGCTCGACGTTCTGTGGACTTTGATGGAATGTGCTGCTCAAGCTCGATCAGCATATTGCTCTGACACATGAGGCTGACCAGGATTTTTTATCTTTCCAAACGCAGCCCTGCTCTTTAAACTGTTTATATCAGGCGTAAAAGGAAACTCAGCTGGGTGGTTCCTGGCGAAATTATGTGCGAAATACTCGTTGAACAGCAATTACCTACTCCTTTTTACTAAGTGAAGAACAAACCAGCTCTCTTTTGTGGTGTATCTGCCACTTCCTGCTTACGGTACTCTTTGATGGCAGGAGCCTGCAAACTAAAAACTATATATATATATACGCCCATAGGTGAAAATCTTCCACAGATAATCTGTTAAAAGGTTAAGGCTTGAAGGGAACAAGACGTTTGAATGAGTTTTTGAAAGTGTAGACTTCTTTTGACCTAACTCTGTATTTCGATTCAGATTGTGGGAGCTACACTGATGTAAAAGAAATTGCAGCACAAAAAATAATTAATGCAGAGTAAAGAAATTTAGGAAATACATTTGTCTAGGTAACATATGTAAGTGATTAACATCACAAGATCAGAGATTAGCCATTGGAAATGTGAAATGCTGGTACATTAATACCCAGTGTAACTGCCAAAATGCTGAATACAAGCATGCAATCGCGCAAGAATTGTGTTGTTCAGGTATCGGATGTCAGTTTCTGGGATGGAGTTCCATGCCTGTTGCACTTGGTCAGTCTATACAGGGATGTTGATGCTGTTTGTGAATGACGCTGGAGTTGTCTTCCGATGATGTCCCATTGTGCTTAATCAGAGTCAGATGCAGTGACCAAGCGGGCTAAGGCAATGTGTCGACATGCTGTATAGCATGATTGTTTACAATAGATCTATCTGGGCGAGCGTTATCACGTTCGGAAACAACCTCTGGAATGCTGTTCCTGAATGGCAGCGCAACAGGTCGAATCACCAGAGTGACATACAATAACCATAACTCCAGGTGTAGAGCGAGTGCATCTCGCTGACAGGTTGGATGGCAGCCCTGAACTGACCTCCTCCTAACCGACACAAAGCCATCACTGGCACTGAGGCAGTACCGGTTTTCGTCAAAACACAACAGACCTCCACCGTGCCCTCCAATAAGCTCTCACTTGACTCCACTAAAGTACCAAATGGCGCTGGTTTGGGGTCAGCGGAATGCATGCTACAGGGTGTCTGGTTTGGAGCTGCCCTTGAAGTAACTGATTTGTAACAGTTCGTTGTGTCACTGCGTTGCCAACTGCTGCTCAACCTGCTGCTGGAGATACAGTACGCTGCACCACATTCATACCCTGAACATGATAGTCTTCCCTCTGGGTAGTGCCACGTGCCCGTCCGGAGCTCGATCTTCTTGCGACTGTATATGCTCGTGACTACTGCTGCCAGCAATCATCAACGCCGGCTGCATTCCTGCCAAGTCTCTCTGCAATATCACAGAAGGAACTTCAAGTTTCTCGTAGCCCTATTACACGACATCTTCCAAACTCGTGAGGTGTCGATATGGCGTCTTTGTCGCCTTAAAAGCATTCTTGACTAACAACTCACCACGTCGAATCTCAAAGGTAAGTAGAGCTCACGACCATTACAGTGCATATTTAAAGCAGACCTGATTTGCATCCTTATAGTAGCGCTACTAGCGCCACTCGTCCACGACTGGAACGAAATTTGAGTAGACATCATCTTCCACACGTAGAAACACGCCTATCAACTTTTGTACAAGTCGTGGAAATCCTTCTTGTTGTTGAAATTTTTTCCCATCAGTGTATTTTATTCGGTGGTGGATCTTAGAACCAGAGTCGTACTAAGGTGATGCTGTTCAGGGCTGTCAAAGCTTCTCTCCCTTCCCACAAAATGTACCTTTTCCCATGCAGGTTTAGCGATTTTTTTAATTTTGTAAATTTTAATAAAAATGAACTACTATTGAAAAATGTTGCTTAAATGAACTACATTGATGAAAAATATTGCATGCAACAAATTGAATATATCATTGTAGCAAATAAGTTTCAAACAGTGTAACTTACATAAAAAATCCGAAAATTATCTCCTATTGTTTACGCTAGCTACTGTATACTGACCTTAATATAATGTAGAATAAAGAACAGATTTTATTTGCTCCTCATAAGTTGTTGATACAACATAAATTATTAATTAAAAGTACAAGCAATAGTGCTATAATTAAGAATAGAGAAAATATTCCTTTCCAGAACTTGTGATTTTAGTATGCTTTTCATTTTCTTGCTTCGAGGAGCGCAAACTCATTGAAGTCACTTTTAGCATATGTGTCGTATTCTGTCGACAAAATAAGCTACACTTGACTGTCTGTAAACCCATACTTAACCTTAAGTAGATTTTTGCTATCTGAAGTTTGCTTTAACTGTGTTCACAAGATGCTGCAGTCACTGGCATATCATAAATATCCTGAAAGCCATTTAGGTTTGAGAATTAGCCACGGAAGTTATGTGAGTTTTCTGCCCCAGATGTTCCTGTCTTATGCATATGAAATGAATTCTTCCTCTCGGTCAGTGTCTGTAAATGCATGCTATGATCAGAGTGTCATTTCTACATTGTTTTCTCTTCCAAGTGGCATCATAAAGAAACCATTTCATGCCGAACAGACGTTTGCAGCTAACTTGGTTATTTGGCAACATTGCTCTTGGTTCACACAGCTGCTGTATACAAAACCGTAGATGTTGGTGTCTGAACCATTGCTCTCATAAAGAGGAGTTTATTTCCGCTGATAATCTTTGCTGTCCTCATGTATTCAACAACTTTGGAGACGCCATGACAATGAAGAACATAATTTTTATTGCTGTTCGTTTTACACACAATAATTTAAGCTCTGCTCTCAGGTTCCTGTCTAACCATACACTCGGAAGTCGCCACACGTTCGGATACAAGTAGCCAAACATTTATTTCGCCTTTCGTTTCCTAATCAAACTTAAAAAGTAAATAACATTCAATACTGCAGAACATACTTGTATTACATTCATAAGAAAATGCCGGAAAGTTTTGGAAACGGTAAGACAAGAAAAATTTGCATGTGGTGCGACACAAGCCTACTGTCCTCGAATCTGTAATAGACGTCCTTATCCACGATGCCGCACTGAAGAAAGACCTGTGTTTTGCGTCTTTTGAGTTGGCTATAATAGTATCTCATGAAGTTTTACAATTGTTGTTGCTGTGGTCTTCATTCCATAGACTGGTCTGATGCAGCTCTCCATGCACTCTATCCCGTGCAAGCTTCTTAATCTCTGAGTAACTACTGCAACCTACACCATTTTGAATCTGCTTAGTGTATTTATCTCTTGGTCTACCTCTACTATTTTTACCCAACACGATACCCTCCAATACTAAATTGGTGATCCCTCGATGCCCCAGACCGTGCCCTACCAACTGGTCCCTTCTTTTAGTGAGGATGTGCCACAAGTTCCTCTTCTCCCCAATTCTATTCAGTACTTCCCCATTAGTTACATGATATACCCATCTAAGCTTCTCTTCTTGTCTAAACTATTTGTTGTCCATGTTTCACTTCCATACTTGGCTACACTCCATACAAATACTTTCAGAAAATACTACGTGACACATACATCTATACTCAATGTTAACGAATTTCTCTTATTCAGAAATGATTTCCTTGCCATAGCCAGTAGATACCTTATATATTATCCACTTCAACCATCATCAGTTATTTTGCTCCCCAAATAGCAAAACTCATTTACTACTTTAAGTGCCTCATTTCCTAATCTAATCCCCTCAGCATCACCTAACTTTTATTCGACTATATTCCATTATCCTCGTTTAACTTTTCTTGATGTTCATCTTATATCCTCTTTTCAAGACACTGTCCATTCCGTTCAACTGCTCTTCCAGGACCTTTGCTGTCTCTGACAGAATTACAATCTCATCAGCAAACCTCAAAGTCTTTATTTCTTCTCCATGGATTTTAATTCCTGCTCCAAATTTTTCTTTTGTTTCCTTTATTGCTTGTTCAATATACAGATTGAATAACATCGGGGATAGGCTACAACCCTGTCTCACTCCCTTCCCAACCACTGCTTCCCTTTCCTACCCCTCGACTCTTATAACTGCCATCTGGTTTCTGTACAAATTGTAAATAGCCTTTCGTTCTCTGTATTTTACCCCTGCCACCTTCAGAATTTGAAAGGGAGTATTCCAATCAACATTGTCAAAAGCTGTCTCTAAGTCTACAAATGCTAGAAACGTAGGTTTGCCTTTCCTTAATCTTTCTTCTAAGATAAGTCGTAGGGTCAGTATTGCCTCACGTGTTCCAACATTTCTACGGAATCCAAACTGATCTTCCCCGAGGTCAGCTTCTACTAGTTTTTCCCTTCGTCTGTCTCCAACATCTTGCTCACCAGATGGTAGAGTTTTGTCATGTCGTGCTCTAACAAGGCTATCAGTAGCTATAATGGACTGTTGTCTATTCCTGGGGCCTTTTCTTGACTTAGGTCTTTTAGTGCTTTGTCAAGTTCTTCAGACAGTTGCATATCTCCCATTTCATCTTCATCTACATCCTCTTCCATTTCCCTAATATTTCTGTCAAGGACATAACTTTGTATAGACCCTATATATACTCCTTCCATCTTTCTTCTTTCCCGTCTTTGCTTAGGACTGGTTTTCCATCTGAGGTCTTGATATTCGTACAGGTGATTATCTTTTCTCCAAAGGTCACTTTAATTTTCCCGTAGCGAGTATCTATCTTATCCCTAGTGATATATGCCTGTACCTCCTTACATTTGTCCTCTAGCCATCCCTGCTTAGCCATTTTGCACTCCCTGTCAATCTCATTTTTATGACGTTTGTATTCCTTTTCGCCTGCTTCATTTATTGCATTTTTATATTTTCTCCTTTAATCTATTAAATTCAATATCTCTTCTGCTGCCCAAGGATTACTAATAGCCCTCGTCTTTTTACTTACTTGATCCTCTGCGGCCTTCACTATTTCATCTGTCAAAGCTACCCGTTCTTCTTCTACTGTATTTCTTTCCCCTGTATTTGTCAATCGTTCCTTAATGGTCTCTCTGAAATTCTCTACAGTCTCTGGTTCTTTCAGTTTATCCAGGTCTCATCTCTTTAAATTCCTACCTTTTGCAGTTACTTCAGTTTTAATCTACAGTTCATAACCAATAAATTGTGGTCAGAGTCCACATCTGCCTCTGGAAGTGTCTCACAATTTAAAACCTGGTTCCTAAATCTCTGTCTTACCATCATATAATCTATCTGAAACCTGTCAGTATCTCCAGGTTTCTTCCATGTATACAACCTTCTTTTATGATTCTTGAACCAAGGGTTAGCTATGATTAAGTTATGCTCTGTGCAAAATTCTACTAGGCAGCTTCCTCTTTCATTCCTTATCTCCAGTCCATATTCACCTACTATTCCAGTCGCCCATGACTATTAAATTTTCATTTCCCTTAACTATCTGAATAATTTCTTTAATCACATCATATATTTCTTCAATATCTTCATCATCTGTGGAGCTTGGTGACATATAAACTTGTACTACTGTGGTAGGCGTGGGCTTCATGTCTATCTTGGCTACAATAATGCATTCACTATGCTGTACATAGTAGCTTACCCATGCTCCTATTTTTTCAATCATTATTAGCCCTAATCCTGCATTCCCCCCTTTTGATTTTGTATTTATAACACTGTATTCACCTGACCAAAAGTCTTATTCCTCCTGCCACTGAACTTCACTAAGTCCCACTATATCTAGCTTTAACCTATCCATTTCCCTTTTTAAATTTTCTAACCTACCTGCCCGATTAGGGGATCTGACATTCCACCCTCTGATCCATAGAACGCCAGTTTTCTATCTCCTGATAACGATGTTCTCCTGAGTAGTCCCCACTTGGTGATCCGAATGGGGGACTATTTTACCACCGGAATATTTTTCCCAAGAGGATGCCATCATCATTTAACTGTAAAGCTGCATGCCCTCAGGAAAAATTACGGCTGTAGTTTCCCCTTCCTTTCAGCCATGTTGAAGTAACTGACATATAATTAATTATAAGGGTGACATGTTTTTGATAGATCTTCGATGTTCTGTTGCTTTTAAACAGCATACTAGTAGACATTAGGACGTTTGAAACAGCATAATGACGTAACATGCAAGTAAATACGGCGTCTCCAAAGTTGTCAAAGCTACGAGTACAGTAAAGATCATCAGCGGAAATTACACCTCTATGTGAGAGGATTGCTTCAGGGCACGACGTCTACTGCTTTGTAGGGGGCAGCTGTGTGAACCAAGTCCACTGTTGCCGCATAAACCACGTCAGCGGTGGACGTCTGTTCGGCAAAAGTCCTTTATGATGCTACTTGGACGAAAAAACACTGTAGAAATGAGATGGTGATAACAGCGTGTGTTTACAGAAAAGGACCGAGAGGACAGATTCCTTTTGTAGGCATAAGACAGGGTCATGAGGGGTAGAAAATTCATGTAAGTGTCCTGATTAATTCTTATGTCTCCTTCTTTTCTTGTTTCTTTTTCCTGTTAATGATTGCGCCCCCTCTGTGCCTGCACCCAAGGCTTGGGCAACCCCTTGGTACACCCCTGTATAAAAGTCTTTATTCTTGTACACAATTGGTATGCTGTCTGAGAGAACACAGTGACGATCTTATAACAAATTATTGTTTTTTTTATTTTTCACCCTCAGTTCCTACATCAGAGACCATATATGTTCAAATTGCTTATTTTTGATAAAATTGGAGTTAGATTTAAGAAACTTGTTGTCTAAATGATTAGTGCAGAA
This sequence comes from Schistocerca nitens, assembly GCF_023898315.1. Classification (NCBI taxonomy): domain Eukaryota; kingdom Metazoa; phylum Arthropoda; class Insecta; order Orthoptera; family Acrididae; genus Schistocerca; species Schistocerca nitens. Next base: position 311,546,161 of record NC_064621.1, on the reverse strand, counting down.
GATTTTTCTGTACTTCTGTGAACATTGGACATTGAAGAAGAGAGAAAGAGACAAAGTTGAAGCATTCAAGATGCGAATTTAGAGGAGAACGGATGAAATAAAATAAGTGGATAACGTGAGGGACGGTGAAGTGAAAAGATTAAAGGAATAAAGAGCTACCATAAACCTGGTTAAGAAAGCAAAAGAAGATTGTAACCGATATACACTGTGAGAAAAAGGAACTCTGACAAAAGCTAGCGAAGGCACAATGTTAGGACAGAAGAAAATAGCAAGGAGAAAAACAACAATTCTGGATGAAGTACAAAGAGGAAAGTATGAGCTACAAAGTAGGTGTCCTGCAACAAGAGCAAACGGAATCTGCCAATAGGCAGAACACCTGATAATGATATGATGATGTGAGCATTTATCCTGACCTGTTGAGGTGATAAGTTGCTGTGTAACGAATTCAGATCACCTGATGATGACTTGCGAAGAAGTTGGAACAGGTTGTGATGCTGTAGCCATTAGTAATAGGTAATTATTTATATTTCTTCTGTCATTTCTCTTCACTTCATTAAGTAAGTATTCATATCTTTGATGGTGTGGCGTAGCAATGTCTGGTAATAACGTTGAAAAGTAACTGCAGTATATATTTTTTTTTTCTCTCATGGATAAGCATGTTTCCTTATTATTACTTGATTATGGAAAGACTTTAAATTTTTCTGTTTACTTGATCTGCATTTGTAATATTAACTGTGATGTGAAGAACTGCTATGTAAATCGTAGGCATGAAGGCACAGAGAATGATATCGAGAGCGACAGTGGAACAACAGTATACAGTAAGGGAGTGTTGGTCGCTGTGACTGTGCATGCGACAATATAGTGGGCCGCGCGTTGTTGATTTGAGGTGCAAAAACCTGCCGACACAATGAATCGTGGAACTTAATAACTGATGGTGGGGATTACCGTCGCAATGCGTAATGAAAGTTGAAGGCTCATTATGAACAGAAAGATAGTATGGTTTGAGTATTACTAAATGAACTGTGTCACAACCTGCACTGACAGACAATGCTTGCACGATTAGGTCTTACAGTTATTGCTGCCGCGTTAGTGAGACTGGTTTTACATCGCAAGAGCCAAGGCAACATAAAACTGTTTATTGCATTTGTCTTCTTAATGAACAGTCGAGCGTCTGAAGTCGTAATTGTCAGCCTGAACATAATTACAGTTGTGGATCAGGTGCAAGAATGGTTTAACTGATTGTGAATTTGCGATTGCGATAGTCATATGCGAATGTGACAAACAGTTATATCGAGGTCGGAAGTTAACAGTAGTACTGAACTGAGAACTAGGCGTGTATAACAAGGAATAAATGTGTACATGCTAAACCTACGGATTATCACCAACAATTACGTCTATTCAGCCAGTGGCCTGTTAAACGCCACTGCGGATGACTTTGGGGCCTAACCAAGGAAAGATTTCATCAGCATACTTCGCTATGGAAATCAGCGAACGGAGTTGCTGTAATAATTTCATCAGGAACGGCACAAGTTGCCAGCAAACACGCCGCCAATCCTCTCCAACAACGAACGGATAAGCTGCATTGCTGTGTGCTCTCCCCAGTTAAAGACTAATATAATGTAGCAGTTCAGACGGTAGATCTTTTGTCATAAATCTAGTTTCTCTCCATCTCTTTCTGTAAATTTTGTTACGTGAATAAAATTGCTTGAAGCTTCCAAAGTAGCTTCAAGAGTAACTTTCAAAGTAGCTTAAACTGTTGTTGTTGTTGTCTTCAGTCCTGAGACTGGTTTGATGCAGCTCTCCATGCTACTCTATCCTGTGCAAGCTTCTTCATCTGCCAGTACTTACTGCAACCTACATCCTTCTGAATCTGCTTAGTGTATTCATCTCTCGGTCTCCCTCTACGATGTTTATCCTCCACGCTGCCCTCCAATGCTAAATTTGTGATCCAGTGATGCCTCAGAACGTGTCCCATCAACCGATCCCTTCTTCTTGCCAATTTGTGCCACAAACTCCTCTTCTCCCCAATTCTATTCAATATCTCCTCATTAGTTATGTGATCTACCCACCTAATCAAAAATGGCTCTGAGCACTATGGGACTTAACATCTATGGTCATCAGTCCCCTAGACTTAGAACTACTTAAACCTAAGGACATCACACACATCCATGCCCGAGGCAGGATTCGAACCTGCGACCGTAGTGGTCGCGCGGTTCCGGACTGACGCGACTAGAACCGCTCGACCACCGCGGCCGGCTACCCACCTAATCTTCAGCATTCTTCTGTAGCACCACATTTCGAAAGCTTCTATTCCCTTCTTGTCCAAACTATTTATCGTCCATGTTTCACTTCCATACATGCATACACTCCAAACAAATACTTTCAGAAACGACTTGCTGACATTATATATGACGGTAGTATCTGTTCCCGAAAGAACACATACCGTGGATGACCATGCAGCTTTGCTAGAAATGAAATGATAATTAAATAGACCGAATGAGATTTTCACTCTGCAGCGGAGTGTGCACTGATATGAAACTTCCTGGCAGATTAAAACTGTGTGCCCGACCGAGACTCGAACTCGGGACCTTTGCCTTCCGCGGGCAAGTGCTCTACCAACTGAGCTACCGAAGCACGACTCACGCCCGGTACCCACAGCTTTACTTCTGCCAGTACCTCGTCTCCTACCTTCCAAACTTTACAGAAGTTCTCCTGCGAAACTTGCAGAACTAGCACTCCTGAAAGAAAGGATATTGCGGAGACATGGCTTAGCCACAGCCTAGGGGATGTTTCCAGAATGAGATTTTCACTCTGCAGCGGAGTGTGCGCTGATATGAAACTTCCTGGCAGATTAAAACTGTGTGCCCGACTGAGACTCGAACTCGGGACCTTTGCCTTACGCGGGCAAGTGCTCTACCAACTGAGCTACCGAAGCACGACTCACGCCCGGTACCCACAGCTTTACTTCTGCCAGTACCTCATCTCCTACCTAAGGTCCCGAGTTCGAGTCTCGGTCGGGCACACAGTTTTAATCTGCCAGGAAGTTTCATATCAGCGCACACTCCGCTGCAGAGTGAAAATCTCATTCTGGAAACATCCCCTAGGCTGTGGCTAAGCCATGTCTCCGCAATATCCTTTCTTTCAGGAGTGCTAGTTCTGCAAGTTTCGCAGGAGAACTTCTGTAAAGTTTGGAAGGTAGGAGACGAGGTACTGGCAGAAGTAAAGCTGTGGGTACCGGGCGTGAGTCGTGCTTCGGTAGCTCAGTTGGTAGAGCACTTGCCCGCGTAAGGCAAAGGTCCCGAGTTCGAGTCTCGGTCGGGCACACAGTTTTAATCTGCCAGGAAGTTTAATTAAATAGACACACTAGCTGCAAACAGGCGTTGATATACTTCACTGGGGACATGTTGAAAATGTGTTTGAGTCCCGGTTGGGGCACACATTTTCAACATGTCCCCAGTGAAGTATATCGACGCCTGTTTGCAGCTAGGGTGTCTATTTAATTATCATTTGACTTCCTGACACTTAAATCTATACTCGATGTTAATAAATTTCTCTTCTTCAGAAACGCTTTCCTTGCCATTGCCAGTCTACATTTTATACCCTCTCTACTTCGACCATCATCAGTTATTTTGCTCTCCAAATAGCGAAACTCCTTTACTACTTTAAGTGTCTCATTTCCTAATCTGATTCCCTCAGCGTCACCCGACTTAATTTGACTACATTCCATTATCCTCGTTTTGCTTTTGTTGATGTTCATCTTATATCCTCCTTTCAAGAGACTGTCCATTCCGTTCAGCTGCTCTTCCAAGTCCTTTGCTATCTCTGACAGAATTACAATGTCATCGGCGAACCTCGTTTTTATTTATTCTCCATGGACTTTAATACCTACTCCGAATTTTTCTGTTGTTTCCTTCACTGTTTGCTCAATATACAGATTGAATAACATCGGGGACAGGCTACATCCCTGTCTCACTCCCTTCCCAACAGCTGCTTCCCTTTCATGCCCCTCGACTCGTATAACTGCCATCTGGTTTCTGTACAAATTGAAAATAGCCTTTCGCTCCCTGTATTTTACCCCTGCCACCATTAGAATTTGAAAGAGAGCATTCCAGTCAACATTGTCAAAAGCTTTCTCTAACTCTACAAATGCCATAAATATAGGTTTGCCTTTCCATAATCAATTTTCTAAGATAAGTCTTAGGGTCAGTATTGCCTCACGTGTTCCAACATTTCTGTGGAATCCCAACTGATCTTCGCCGAGGTCGGCTTCTACCAGTTTTTCCATTCGTCTGTAAAGAATTCGCGTTAGTATTTTGCAGCTGTGACTTATTAAACTGATACTTCGGTAATTTTCACATCTGTCAACGCCTACTTTCTTTGGGATTGGAATTATTGTATTCTTCTAGAACTCTGAGGGTATTTCGCCTGTCTCATACATCTTGCTCACCAGATGGTAGAGTTTTGTCAGGACTGGCTCTCCCAAGGCCGTCAGTAGTTGCAATGGAATGTTGTCTACTCCCGGGGCCTTGTTTCGACTCAGGTCTTTCAGTGCTCTGTCAAACTCTTCACGCAGTATCGTATCTCCCATTTCATCTTCATCTACATCCTCTTCCATTTCCATAATACTGTCCTCAAGTACATCGACCTTGTGTAGACCCTCTATATACTCCTTCCACTTTTCTGCTTTCTCTTCTTTGCTTAGAACTGGGTTTCAATCTGAGCTCTTGATATTCATACAAGTGGCTCTCTTTTCTCCAAGGGTCTCTTTAATTTTCCTGTAGGCAGTATCTATCTTACCCCTAGTGAGATAAGCCTCTATGTCCTTACGTTTGTCCTCTAGCCATCCCTGCTTAGCCATTTTGCACTTCCTGTCGATCTCATTTTTTAGACGTTTGTATTCCATTTTGCCTGCTTCATTTACTGCAATTTTATATTTTCTCCTTTCATCAATTAATTTCAATATTTCATCTGTTACCCTAGGATTTCTACTAGCCCTCGTCTTTTTACCTACTTGATCCTCTGCTGCCTTCACTACTTCATCCCTCAGAGCTACCCATTCTTCTTCTACTGTATTTCTTTCCCCCATTCCTGTCAATTGTTCCCTTATGCTCTCTCTGAAACTCTGTACAACCTCTGGTTTAGTCAGTTTATCCAGGTCCCATCTCCTTAAATTCCCACCTTTTTGCAGTTTCTTCAGTTTTAATCTACAGTTCATAACCAATAGATTGTGGTCAGAGTCCACATCTGCCCCAGGAAATGTCCTACAATTTAAAACCTAGTTCCTAAATCTCTGTCTTACCATTATATAATCTATCTGAAACCTGTCAGTATCTCCAGGCTTCTTCCATGTATACAACCTTCTTTTATGATTCTTGAACCAAGTGTTAGCTATGATTAAGTTATGCTCTGTGCCAAATTCTACCAGACGGCTCCCTCTTTCATTCCTCTCCCCCAATCCATATTCACCAACTCTGTTTCCTTCTTTCCATTTTCCTACTCTCGAATTCCAGTCACCCATGACTATTAAATTTTCGTCTCCCTTCACTACCTGAATAATTTCTTTTATCTCATCATACATTTCATCGATTTCTTCATCAGGTGCAGAGCTAGTTGGCATATAAACTTGTACTACTGTGGTAGGCATGGGCTTCATGTCTATCTTGGCCACAATAATGCGTTCACTATGCTGTTGGTAGTAGCTAACCCGCACTCCTATTTTTTTTATTCATTATTAAACCTACTCCTGCATTACCCCTATTTGATTTTGTATTTATAACCCTGTATTCACATGACCAGAAGTCTTGTTCCTCCTGCCACCGATCTTCACTAATTCTTACTATATCTAGCTTTAACCTATCCATTTCCCTTTTAAATTTTCGAACCTACCTGCCCGATTAGGGGATCTGAAATTCCACGCTCCGATCCGTAGAACGCCAGTTTTCTTTCTCCTGATAACGATGTCCTCCTGAGTAGTCCCCGCCCGGAGATCCGAATGGGGGACTATTTTACCTCCAGAATATTTTACCCAAGAGGACGCCATCATCATTTAACCATACAGTAAAGCTGCATGCCCTTGGGAAGAATTACGGCTGTAGTTTCCCCTTGCTTTCAGCCATTCGCAGTACCAGCACAGCAAGGCCGTTTTGGTAAGTGTTGCAAGGCCAGATCAGTCACTCATCCAGACTGTTGCCCTTGCAACTACTGAAAAGGCTGCTACCCCTCTTCAGGAACCACACGTTTGTCTGGCCTCTCAACAGATACCCCTCCGTTGTGGTTGCACCTACGGTACGGCCATCTGTATCGCTGAGGCACGCAAGCCTCCCCACCAACGGCAAGGTCCATGATTCATGGGGGTAATAGCTTAAACTACAGTAGCTTAAACTAAAGTATGTTAAACCATTAGCTATTGGCTTTTTTTCCTTTACTTAAACTATTTCTTTCTTTTAAATTAATGAGGTTGCAGTTGCATGTATTGTGTGTGACTTTGGGAGGGAAATGTTATAAATGCGTGAGCAGTATTATTTTCAAAGTGACTTTGCATACTTAATGTTTGATATGGTCGTGTGCGTAAATTGCGATGGAGTACACAATGAAAAATCAGCTATTAAGTTATTTTGAAGGAAATAACCGCTTTTATGATACACAGCATGGCTTTCGGAAGGGCAAGTACTTGACCTAGTTACAAATGTAAGTCAGGGTTTTGAAGAAAAAGTGTGTTCAGTAAAAGGAGCATACTCAGGTAAAATAAAGTTAAACACCATGTACCACAGTGATCCATAATTAGTAGTCATAGTAGTAGCTTTATTCATCCACAGATCTCTTTTTAGAAGGATATAGGACTTGTCAAAGTATTTACAAATTTAGATCAATTTAAAATAAGCTAATTCGTATACACATATATTTACAGATTTCTAGTTAGAGACAATCATTAGATTCACTCCTGGTATACAATACATTTTTTAACAAGTAACTTATTATACAATGTAATGCCACATTGTTCACTCATATCTCACTATCAGTCACTGCACACTATACAAACATTGTTTCGTAACACTACACACACACACACACACACACACACACATACCACACACACACACACACACACACACACACACACACACACACACACCGGTAATCTCTGGGTCATTTTTGTACCACAACTTTCCATTTACTATCCTGAAATACTGAGTCAGTATCCCTCCATAATGAGTGAGACGTTGAGCTCAGAAAGAGGAAGAGGTGTTAGTATTGTGCCATGCATAGTTTGGGGGTAAGTGTTTCTAGAAAGGAAAAAAAAAGGAAAATGCATTAAATGAAGGTGTTATGTGGAATGTTGGATATTTTATAATCATTATTATTATTTTTATTTGTTTAACTTTTTTATCAAACCCCTACTCTGTTTTAGCTAAGTAATCCTTCACTGTATAAAATGTATTGCATAACAGGTAGTTTTTAGCTGTCGTTTTAAATAAGTGTGTTTTTGCAATTTCTTTAATTTCTTTTGGTAATTTATTGTACAGTTTTATTTCTTGTTAGAAAATGATGTTTTGAGTTTTATGTTTATTTTTTTTTTTTTTTTTTTGGTATATGAAAGTTGAGTCTATCTCTTGTTGCATGGTCATGGACAGAGCTGTTTGTGCAGTAATTAGCAAAGTTATTTTTGATGTGTGCAACTGACTGGTAAATGTATTCACATGGAGCGGTTAAAAATCCCCAGTGTTATGAACAGAACTTTACAATAAACTCGACTAGTATTTTTGGTTATTAATCTTATGGCTCTTTTCTGGAGTTTGAAAACTGTGTTCATTTTTTGTGCATTTGTTCCCCAAAAGAGAATGCCATAGCTAATATTTGAGTGTACATATGAATAATATGTAACCAAAAGACACTGCATATTACACACTGATGATGGGATTCTAAGGGCATAACATGCCAATGACATTCTGTTTGCAGGTAACTTTGTGTGTTCACACCACTTCAACTGTGAATCAATATTCATTCCTAGAAATTTTTTTGTTACCCAATCTATAGAGGTGGCATCTACACTCCTGGAAATTGAAATAAGAACACCGTGAATTCATTGTCCCAGGAAGAGGAAACTTTATTGACACATTCCTGGGGTCAGATACATCACATGATCACACTGACAGAACCACAGGCATATGGACACAGGCAACAGAGCATGCACAATGTCGGCACTAGTACAGTGTATATCTACCTTTCGCAGCAATGCAGGCTGCTATTCTCCCATGGAGACGATCGTAGAGATGCCGGATGTAGTCCTGTGGAACGGCTTGCCATGCCATTTCCACCTGGCGCCTCAGTTGGACCAGCGTTCGTGCTGGACGTGCAGACCGCGTGAGACGACGCTTCATCCAGTCCCAAACATGCTCAATGGGGGACAGATCCGGAGATCTTGCTGGCCAGGGTAGTTGACTTACACCTTCTAGAGCACGTTGGGTGGCACGGGATACATGCGGACGTGCATTGTCCTGTTGGAACAGCAAGTTCCCTTGCCGGTCTAGGAATGGTAGAACGATGGGTTCGATGACGGTTTGGATGTACCGTGCACTATTCAGTGTCCCCTCGACGATCACCAGTGGTGTACGGCCAGTGTAGGAGATCGCTCCCCACACCATGATGCCGGGTGTTGGCCCTGTGTGCCTCGGTCGTATGCAGTCCTGATTGTGGCGCTCACCTGCACGGCGCCAAACACGCATACGACCATCATTGGCACCAAGGCAGAAGCGACTCTCATCGCTGAAGACGACACGTCTCCATTCGTCCCTCCATTCACGCCTGTCGCGACACCACTGGAGGCGGGCTGCACGATGTTGGGGCGTGAGCGGAAGACGGCCTAACGGTGTGCGGGACCGTAGCCCAGCTTCATGGAGACGGTTGCGAATGGTCCTCGCCGATACCCCAGGAGCAACAGTGTCCCTAATTTGCTGGGAAGTGGCGGTGCGGTCCCCTACGGCACTGCGTAGGATCCTACGGTCTTGGCGTGCATCCGTGCGTCGCTGCGGTCCGGTCCGAGGTCGACGGGCACGTGCACCTTCCGCCGACCACTGGCGACAACATTGATGTACTGTGGAGACCTCACGCCCCACGTGTTGAGCAATTCGGCGGTACGTCCACCCGGCCTCCCGCATGCCCACTATACGCCCTCCCTCAAAGTCCGTCAACTGCACATACGGTTCACGTCCACGCTGTCGCGGCATGCTACTAGTGTTAAAGACTGCGATGGAGCTCCGTATGCCACGGCAAACTGGCTGACACTGACGGCGGCGGTGCACAAATGCTGCGCATCTAGCGCCATTCGACGGCCAACACCGAGGTTCCTGGTGTGTCCGCTGTGCCGTGCGTGTGATCATTGCTTGTACAGCCCTCTCGCAGTGTCCGGAGCAAGTATGGTGGGTCTTACACACCGGTGTCAATGTGTTCTTTTTTCCATTTCCAGGAGTGTACATTTAATTTAACATGGTCATTTTTCCTCTTCAAACTGAAATTCATGGCATTAGTTTTCTTTATGTTCAGTGTCACTTGATTACTTATTGACCATTCATAAACTTCCTTGAGAGTTTCATTTGCTTTCTTGGCAAGGAGTTCTCTTGTTTTCTCAGTGACTATAACATTGCTGTCATCAGCGAAGAGGATTTCTTCACCATGAGTAACACTATTGGGAAAGTAATTGATGTATATCAGGAACAGTATTGGTCCTAATATGCTATATCGAAACCAGTCATTCGCTACCCTTCTTATTCCTAATGCTTCTAATTTATTTAATATAAACTTGTGGTCGACTGTATCAAGCGAATTAGAAATATCCAAAAATATGCCTGTAACGCACTTATCTTTATCAAGAGCACCAAGTACAGCTTTTGTGAATTCTACTATGGCTGACTCTGTATTTTTTTCACTTCGGAAACCAAGAGTGATTCGCTTAAATGATTTTACTTATTCGGGTACTTCATTAATCTGTCTTTCATAATTGCTTCTATTATTTTTGAGAATGCTGACAGCAGGGAAATGGGTCGGTAATTTTCTATGTCTTCTGCATTACCTTTCTTAAGCAAAGGTACAACTCCTGCCTGTTTTAACTGCTCTGGAAATGTCCCTGATGTGAAGGATTTATTTATTATATTTGTAAGCGGCCTTGTATAATCCCTATACATTGTTTCAGTACACATTGGTACTTCACCTAAGCCTACTGACTTTTTTTTATTTTTTGAATTGTTTTACTGACTTCATTCTCTGTGGTTGGAAGTAACATCATTGTATTTAATGCAACATTATTTACAGCTGTTATATTTGTTATGGGGAATTTTTGCTGTAACTTCTCTGAAATACTTGAAAAATGCTCATTTACATAGTTTACTAAGTGTTGTGGATCATTTATTACCTTATCTCCCTCCATCAGCAGTATGTTACTCTGCATTTGTTTGCTCCTTCCATTTCCTTTTTTATAACATCACAGACTGCTTTGCTTTTATTCTCTGCATTGCATATTTTTTTCTCATTAAATGACTTTTTTGCAGCAATCAACACTTTCCTATAGATCTTTTTGCATCCATGATAGAAATTTAAGAATTCTGGATCATTGCGACACTTTTTAATGGAACTGTTGTATTTAAGTGTTTGGGAGGACTTCTTAATACCTCCTGTTATCCATTAGTTTTTGTGTGGTGTTGATACAGACATGCATACTTTGTGAAATGTCTTTTCCAAATTCAATTTAAATACTGTGGAGTTTTTAGAGAATTTCTTATTCACTTTAGTATGCTTATGAACTTCATCTCAGCTTTGATTTGCTAGTTCTTTTGAAAAATCTTTTATTTTGTTTTCTGATAGATGTCTTTTGTATGCTTATAGTTTAAGGAATTCGATTCCTGTTTTTACTGTTGTTACTTGACAGAGTCGGTCTGATAGTTGGACATCTTTTACAGCTACATCATATTTTTCTGCTGCTGGATTCATTTATGATTTTAGTGTAGATGTTAATGTACCCACACAGAATTCTGCTGACCTTTGTACTTGAGACTTTATCTAGAACTTCTGTTAATTTATTGAAATAAGTGTCCACACTATCACTGGCAGATCTATACGAACACAAAATGATTAATTTCTTGGTGATATCAGGCCTTGTTAATTCAATAGGTGATATTTCAAAGTGTTTGTCTCCACTTACAGTACTGAGGTCCTGTCTTAATTTGAACTGTGTTGCTTTACTGATATAAATGCATGATCCTCCACCCCTTGAAGTAGTTCTGCAGTAAGATTTTGCCTTTTCATACAATATGTTGGATTTCTATGTCTCTACACCAGTGCTCAGTAATACAAACTACTGTGCAGTTCAAAGATAGGAGCTCAACTTCTAAGAGTTGTATTTTATTTATTATTGATTGCAAGTTTTGATGGAGGATTGTTAAGTCTGTGAAATGCCCCATGGTACTCTTTCCAATGGTTTGTTTTTCTTTGTGGCATCTGGTATATGATATATTGGAGGTGTTAAAATCTGTCTTGTGACATTTACTTTCATGAATCAGCTGTACCAATTTTCCCTTCCCAGTCATCTTTAGGTGTAGGCAATGTCTAGTGAAACCCCATCTGTTGATAGTCCTGATGGGCACCAGAGAAACATGAGTAAAGTTACCTGTCCTCAGAGCTATCCCTAACCCCATATTGATACGCCTCACAGCTCCATCAAGCTGTGCTCGATGATGACGCCGCAATAGCTCAACAAAGTGTATGTTGGTGCCATGAGTCAGGGAAGCTTCTTGTCCAGGTCACACCATATGTCATATGTCCCATCCCTGTCCAAACTGTTTCCCACCTCACCGACTGCCACTACATGGTCTTCTTTTGTAAAGTCCTTACATAAAGACCCTAGGTCTTCTATCACCTGACTTAGCCCTTCATTTGGCTTGAAGATACTTGTGGTCTGGTACCCTACCCCTAAACTTTTCTGTAGCTGAAGGCAGGTAGATTAGAAAATTTAATAAGGGAAATAGATAGATTAAAGTTAGATATAGTGGGAATTAGCGAAGTTCGGTGGCAGGAGGAGCAAGACTTTTGGTCAGGTGAATACAGGGTTATAAATACAAAATCAAATAGGGGTAGTGCAGCAGTAGATTTAATAATGAATAAAAAATTGGAGTGTGAGTAAGCTACTACAAAAAGCGTAATGCAGGTTTAATAATGAATAAAAAATAGGAGTTCGGGTAAGCCACTACTAACAACATAGTGAACGCATTATTGTGGCCAAGATAGACATGAAGCCCACGCCTACCACAGTAGTATAAGTCTATATGCCAACTAGCTCTGCAGATGACGAAGAAGTTGAAGAAATGTATGATGAGATAAAAGAAATTATTCAGGTAGTGAAGGGAGACGAAAATTTAATAGTCATGGGTGACAGGAATTCGATAGTAGGAAAAGGGAGAGAAGGAAACGTAGTAGGTGAATATGGATTGGGGGGAAGAAATGAAAGAGGAAGCCACCTGGTAGAATTTGGCACAAAGCATAACTTAATCATAGCTAACACTTGGTTCAAGAATCATAAAAGAAGGTTGTATACATGGAAGAAGCCTGGAGATACTGACAGGTTTCAGATAGATTATATAATGGTAAGACAGAGATTTAGGAACCAGGTTTTAAATTGTAGGACATTTCCTGGGGCAGATGTGGACTCTGACCACAATCTATTGGTTATGAACTGTAGATTAAAACTGAAGAAACTGCAAAAAGGTGGGAATTTAAGGAGATGGGACCTGGATAAACTGACTAAACCAGAGGTTGTACAGAGTTTCAGAGAGAGCATAAGGGAACAATTGACGGGAATGGAGGAAAGAAATACAGTAGAAGAAGAATGGGTAGCTTTGAGGGATGAAATGGTGAAGGCACCAGAGGATAAAGTATGTAAAAAGACGAGGGCTAGTAGAAATCCTTGGGTAACAGATGAAATATTGAATTTAATTGATGAAAGGAGAAAATATAAAAATGCAGTAATGAAGCAGGCGCAAAAAGGAATACAAACGTCTCAAAAATGAGATCAACAGGAAGTGCAAAATGGCTAAGCAGGGATGGCTAGAGGACAAACGTAAGGATGTAGAGGCTTATCTCACTAGGAGTAAGATTGATACTGCCTACAGGAAAATTAAAGGGATCTTTGGAGAAAAGAGAACCACTTGTATGAATACCAAGAGCTCAGATGGAAACCCAGTTCTAAGCAAAGAAGGGAAAGCAGAAAGGTGGAAGGAATATATAGAGGGTCGACACAAGGGCGATGTACTTGAGGACAATATTATGGAAATGGAAGAGGATGTAGATGAAGATGAAATGAGAGATATGATACTGCATGAAGAGTTTGACAGAGCACTGAAAGACCTGAGTCGAAACAAGGCCCCAGGAGTAGACAACATTCCATTGGAACTACTGACGACCTTGGGAGAGCCAGTCTCGACAAAACTCTACCATCTGGTGAACAAAATGTATGAGACAGGCGAAATTCCCTCAGACTTCAGGAAGAATATAATAATTCCAATCCCAAAGAAAGCAGGTGTTGACAGATGTGAAAATTACCGAACTATCAATTTAATAAGTCACAGCTGCAAAATAATAACGCGAATTCTTTACAGAAGAATGGAAAAACTTATAGAAGCCGACCTCGGGGAAGATCAGTTTGGATTCCGTAGAAATATGGGAACACGTGAGGCAATACTGACCCTACGACTTATCTTAGAAGCTCTCTTTCAAATTCTGAAGGTGGCAGGGGTAAAATACAGGGAGCGAATGGCTATTTACAATTTGTACAGAAACCAGATGGCAGTTATAAGAGTCGAGGGATATGAAAGGGAAGCAGTGGTTGGGAAGGGAGTGAGACAGGGTTGTAGCCTCTCCCCGATGTTATTCAATCTGTATATTGAGCAAGCAGTAAAGGAAACAAAAGAAAAATTTGGAGTAGGTATTAAAAGCCATGGAGAAGACAGCAAAGGACTTGGAAGAGCAGTTGAACGGAATATACAGTGTCTTGAAGGGAGGATATAAGATGAACATCAACAAAAGCAAAACGAGGATAATGGAATGTAGTCAAATTAAGTCAGGTGATGCTGAGGGAATTAGATTAGGAAATGAGACACGTAAAGTAGTAAAGGAGTTTTGCTATTTGGGGAGCAAAATAACTGATGATGGTCGAAGTAGAGAGGGTATAAAATGTAGACTGGCAATGGCACGGAAAGCGTTTCTGAAGAAGAGAAATTTGTTAACATCGAGTATAGATTTTAAGTGTCAGGAAGTCGTTTCTGAAAGTATTTGTATGGAGTGTAGCCATGTATGGAAGTGAAACATGGATGATAAACAGTTTGGACAAGAAGAGAATAGAAGCTTTCGAAATGTGGTGCAACAGAAGAATGCTGAAGATTAGGTGGGTAGATCACATAACTAATGAGGAGGTACTGAATAGGATTGGGAAGAAGAGGAGTACGTGGTAAAACTTGACTAGAAGAAGGGATCGGTTGGTGGGACACGTTCTGAGGCATCAAGGGATCACCAATTTAGTATTGGAGGGCAGTGTGGTGGGTAAAAATCGTAGAGGGAGATCAAGAGATTAATATACTAAGCTGATTCAGAAGGATGTGGGCTGCAGTATGTACTGGGAGATGAAGAAGCTTGCACAGGAAAGAGTAGCATGGAGAGCTGCATCAAACCAGTCTCAGGACTGAAGACCACAACAACAACAACATCATTATTTTAACTATTTCTACTACTAATAGCTAATTTTTTGCTTTAATGTTTTGTGTATGATGTACAACAATTTTATGTCAAAATCTATGGTTTTGAATGGCTGGTAGGACATTTCTACATTTAAAAGTTGGCGACCCTGCTCTGGTGTATAAAATCCACCAGCATAATGTCGTTATTTTATACAGGTGCTAAGTAAATGAATTGCTGTGCATCTATAGGATCTCAAATATCCTACCCTGTTGAATTTGGTAACCTGCTCGATTCTGTTACTGTAAACTAGGATATATAAACAAACTGGACATTGCATTCAGATGTATTTAAGGATATTGTGTACTTATATTTCTTTAGAATTTTCTGAATTTACGTAGCCAAAAATCCGAAGTGTGCAGAACCTCAGAATCGTCTTATTGTTCTATTTCTATCAAATTAAATAGGGGATGCTGAGAAAATAAGTTTAGGAAAGGAGACACCAAAAGTATTTGACGAGTTTCGCTATTTTGGCATCAAAATAACTGATGATGGCCGAATTACAGAAGATATAAAACGCGCTGGCGATAACATGGAAAGGATTTCTAAACTGAGGAATTCGTTATTGACGAACATAAATTTAAATGTTAGAAATACTTCTTTGAAGACACTGTATTTGTCTCGAGTGTAGCCCTGCACGGAAGTGAAACGTAGACGATAAGCAGTTCAGACAAGAAGAGTATAGGAGCTTTTGAAATGTGGTGCTACAGAAAGGAACGCTGAAGATTAGATGGACAGACCTAGTACAGTAACTAATGAGAAGGTACTTATTCGAATTCGGGACAAAAGAAATTTATGGTACAATTTGACTACTAGAAGGGATCAGTTGCTGACACGTTGTGAGGCATCAAGCAATCGTCAGTTTGGTAAAAGGGGAACGTGAGGGGGTAAAAATTGTTTAGGGAGACGAAAGGATGAATACAGTAAGCAGGTGCAAACGTGTAGGTTGCAGTAGTTATGCAGAAATGTAGAAATTAGCATAGGATAGACTAGCATGGAAAGCTGCATCAAATCCGATCTCAGCAACAACAACGTTCACGTATTGTATAGAAGTAATATAAAACATTTTAAAAACATTTAGTTACTGCCGGATAGAGGAATCGCAGTTCATCCATTGCTGCCACGCGCCTCGCCCGACCTTGAATCGCCGCTTGCTACAATCTGTAACTGCAAGGTCACCGTAATACATAACAGTACGTCTTTATCAAGAAAATATTAATGGATAACGTTCTTATCCCAAAAAGTTACGCAATTTGGTACTCTACAAGTCAAACATACCGTGTATCTGCAATCCTGATACTGACGAGCAACTGTTAAATTCGCGTCGGACTTGGCGTTAAGAGGAGTGTGTCTTCTGTGCAAGACGAAACCGTTATCAAGTAGTGTCTCGTCTGCGCAAGGCGAATCTCTTACCATGTCAGGTACGTACGGGTACCGTATTTGTTTCTGTAATAATAATAATAATAATAATAATAACAGCAGTATGCGGGGTGTAGTACATACATCGCAAATGACTTGCCCATGGGAATTATTTCGTAACACAGACAGAACTGTAGCATATTACTTTACTCCTGACTGTATTGTAGTGTGGGTAGGAAATCGCGTATCTGTTAGAAATCACATTGACTGATAAGTCACAGATATCACAATAACTTTACAGACTCTAACTGCGATTTCAGTGACAATTAGCAGTCGCAAGTAGCATTTCACATTCAACGTCGTGAGCCATCTGTTGGCCGAATTTCGTACTGCTTTCTGCGATTTCAGTGACAAGTGGCGGCTAGATGTCGCAAGTAGCAACTAAAAGCGCAGGTAACAGTGCCATCTTTTGACCAAAGTTCGTCCTACGTTCCTTCCCGGTTATTCGCTATTGAGTCCAACTGCGATTTTCGTGACAAGTCACAACTAAGAGTCGCAAGTAGCAACTAAAAAGCGCTGTTAACATCGCCATCTGTTGGCCAAAGTTCGTACTATGCTTTTTCTCTGCGATTCGCTGTTTAGTCCAACTGCGATTTCTGTGACAAATGGCAACTAGAAGTCGCAAGTAGCAATTAAAAAGCGCAGTTAACATTCTTTGCCGAGTGTCATCTGTTGACCGACTTTCGCACTTCGTTATAAGAACCTTGTGCCTCACAAGATCGATGTACTGTGTCTGCATATTATATGAAGGAATGCAGATTCAGCACCAGTTATGGTTGGTGAAACACAGCTGTGACTCTGAATGTATTATATCAATAAGAAACAACATTGCCTTTTTCTCCAGAAAATATTATTTAGAGACAAGTAACCTAAAATATGTGATTGATTCTGCTTCCAATATGACAGTTGTGGTTAATACTCCACATGCCTACAGGACTTTGCATTGTTGACACAGCAGAACTCAGACATCTGTATAAGTGTAATGAAATGAAGACATAGTATTGAGTCATATGAATACCTCACTTTTGTTCCAACACAGTTCAAGACTCTGGAGAAAAATTTTACACCTGCTGTTCTTCATGGCAACTATACACACAAGAACTTTTTGCCGACACTACAACAACCTACATAAGTAAGCTTTTCCTGAGTTACCTTCAAGTACTGCACTTAAACTGTTCCTGATTTAACTGGAAGATCTGTGCTTCCCACTTTCATATTAACAGCCTAAAAATGCATACTCTAGACCTCAGGCTATGTTATAGGTCAGTGTCACATCAAGATTTTGGGGAAAAAGTGGTGGGCGGGGGAGGGAGGGGGGGTGGCATGTCACTCTCCAACGAGTCTTTACCAATAATTAAATGGCCTAAAATGTACCGGTTTAGGACAGCTGAACATGTGGAAAATGAGATTTTCATTATTCACTCACTGTATTTAACATTTATCATTCCTTTAAAATCGCATAACAACTTCAGTTAAACGCAGTTCAATCACTCATTCTGCACACTTATTTCATAATTATGGTACCATGGGAAACGGTAATACGGATAACTGTATACAAATTGTTCCCATAAATGTTTATACATACATATATTTCAGCACGAAGAAAGATACACGTGTACACTGTACAAGGTACAAAGGCTGACTGGAACATTAACATGGCGGCTCGTCAGAGCAGTTAGAGTTCAAAGATCATGCTTTACATGGTTGATGTGACCTATTGACGGCACACAGCTCCCCCCCCCCCCCCCCCCCCAGTACAGATTGCAGGCTCTGAGGCCTGAACGGAGGTCGTCTGGGCGTCGGAGTTGGAGTGAGTAGTGCGAAGCGGCAGGTGCAGGTGCATGACTGGAAGCTCCATCTCAGTCAGGGCGTCATGCGAAAGCGCGGTGATGAGCTGCAGGTCCATATCATAATCAGACAGTCAGCGAGGGTGGATGATGTGTCGGCCGGCCCGGGAGTAGAGGTGTGGGGAGGAGTGCAGTGTGTGGGCGTGCCTGCCCATATTGCAGATCAAGTCGCCTGATGAGATGAATGCACAAACTCCTGATGGATCGCACTCTCGGGGTAGGGACAGGCTATGCACTATCTTGACATCTAGTTCCTCAGTGAGTGTCGAGTCTGCAGTGTCTGTACGGAGCACGAGCACACGGTCATCGAAAGCGACAATCACGCCGTCGACGCACTTAGGAGGAACATTGCAGTGCAAGTTGAAAGTCGGGGAGTAAGTCTTTCCAGTAGATGAAACGTCATCAAAACCTGCGCATGGGGTTGATGATGACATGCTCGGGAAACCAGCGAACTACGGTGACGAATCATCAAAAAGAGAAGACCCTACCATGGGATGGACTAACTCATCATCGGGCTCTTCAATAGAAAATTCATCCATTCGAATGGTCCCACTGGGACAGCGGAGGGGCGTCGGAGTCCATGAAAGCAGGCTTCAGCCTGTGTAGCGAAACGGCCTGCTGGCGTTCTTTAACCATAATGTTGAATGTCGTCTTGCCCCTCCGGACTACTTCAAATGGGCCGAAGTATGGGGGTTGCAGGGCTTGTCTAACAGAATCGCCCCTGAGCATAACGTGGAAGCATTTGTTGAGTGCAGTTGGCACATATGTGTCCGGCAGGGAATGACTAAAAGGCGAGTGTAACCATGCATGTCTAAAGTGGGCGCTCATTCTACTAATAGTCTGGGTAGGTGGGGAAATCCTTGGGTGCTTGAGGCAAGATAAGTTCCTCAGGTAGAACCGGGTTCTCACCAAAAACGAATTCAGAGATGGTGCCCTGTAAGTCAGGTTTAAAGGTCGAATGGAGACCGAGTAACACCCAAGGAAGCGCCTCAGAACAGAGACAGTCATGGCACCTGAGTGTTGTGGTGCCATCGTTACACTAAACCATTGCTTTGCGGGTGGTAGGCTGTTGTATGAACTTTTTAATACCGCAAAGGTTACATAGAATCGTGAAAAGTGCAGACTCGAACTGTTGACCCTGGTCAGTGGTGATGGTGGACGGGCAACCAAACCTAGTGATCCTTAATGAGACGAATCCCTTGACCACGGTTTCTGCTGTGATGTTGGGTAAAGAAACAGCTTCCACCCAACGAGACATGCAGTTGATTGTGGAGAAGATATATCTGTGGCCCTCTGATGGTGCCATAAGGCCGATAAGGTCGATATGTCATGAAGAAAATGTCCTTGTGGAATGTCAAACTTCCCAAGGGGGGGAGAGGTGTGGCATCTGATTTTGTTGCATTGGCAGGAAATGCAGCTGCGTGCCCAGGTTTGACAGCCCTGCTTAACATTTTTCCAAACAATACGCTCGGTGATGAGGCGTGTGGTGGCGTGGACGCCTGGGTGGCCGAGGTTATGCATGGTGTCGAAGGCTTGTTGGCGTAATGTGGGAGGGAGCAATGGCCGCTAATTGCCGGTAGAAGAGTCACACCACACTTCGTCCATAATGCCAGGGATCTTAGCTTTGGTAAACACAAGCAATGTCTGAGGGTCTGTGAGGAGAGCTTGAGATTCCTCATCAGAGGCCTGGAGAGCGACGAGGTAGGATAAATAGATGATGCATGAGACAGTATTGATCCACGAAAAGAAATCAGCAGGGAAGTTTCCCATGCCTTTGATGTAGCATACGTCCATAGTAAATTGAGAGACCAGGTCGAAGTGGTGGAAACGCCGATGGGGTGGGTCCTTGGGAGGGTTTGCAGAAGGCGTCCGCCAGTGGTTTGTGGTCAGTAAGGATGAAGAAGGAACGGCTCTCGATGTCAGGGCGAAAGTGTTTGATGGCTTCATAGACCACCAGAAGTTCTCTATCAAAAGCAGAAATTTCTTCTGTGCTGTAGACAGTTTTTAGAGAAGAAATGAAGGGATGAAACCATGTCACCTTAGCGTTGCTGTAATACTGCCCTGACCGCGATGTCGCTGGTTCCTTAGTCATGAAATACTCGGCAGACGGATTGGGGTGCGCGAGTACGATGGAATGAGCTAACGCTGTCTTTAGAGTCCTGAAGGCCTCTAGCATAGGTTCAGTCCAATGGAATAGCTTAAGGCCCAAAGTCTGTTTGCCAGACAGCGAGTTCATCAGCGGGGCCTGCACGGCAGTGGCAGAGGATAGATGTCAGCGGTAGTAATTTATAGTACCCAGGAAACGTCAGAGTTCTTTGTAGATAGCCATGGGTGGCAATGACACGATAGCCTGCATGTTGGATTTTGGAGGCTGTATTCCGTCTGCAGAGACAGTGTAACCCAAAAATGTCAGAGATGACTGGAACAATTGGAATTTATCTTTGTTGACCTTGACACCGATAAGAGTTCAAGATCTGGAGGACATGGGATAAATGATCTTCGTGGTCCTCAGTCGACTTGCTGGAAATGAGGATGTCATCCAGGTATACTAACCAGAGCTCGAACTGTTGTAAGATTGAGCCAATGAAACGTTGCCACACTTGTGCCACATTCTTTAAGCCGAATGGCATGAAGTTGTACTGGAACAAACCGAGTGGCGTGATGATAGCAGTCGTTGGAGTGTCTTCCGGCACTACGGGAATCTGGTTATAGGCACGTTTACAGTCAATTGCACTGAAGATTGTGGCACCCAATATCATATGGATGAAATAGTTTATGTTCAGCACTGAGTAATAATGGTACGAGCTTTTAAGCGTCTGTAATCACCACACATTCGAAAAGAACCATTGTGTCTGGTGACGAGGTGAACTGGTGATGACCAATTGTTGTCCGATGGCTGTAGAATGCCTGCCTCCAGGTGTTCGTTAATTTGGTGCCGGGCCATGCGCAATGTAATGGTGCTGAGGTGTCTAACCTTTTGCCAAATAGGAGAGCCAGCAGTGGTAGTTATCTTGTGTGTCATTCTGTCAGTGACGGAAGAGACTGAGAACTGCACATGAGGCTGAGTAATGTCCTGACGTTAAGTTTTGCGACGAGTGAGGCGTGATGAGGTGTAGCCATTAGCACGAGTGGGAAAAAGCAGCATGAGAGTCACATGCCTTTTATTTGAGCGCAGCGTGCACTTGTTTGGAGAGGTCAGCTGCGCGCGCAGCACACAGTGGATCCGGGCGCACAGTGACTGTCTGTTGTTAGCGTTGCCTTGAGTAACTAGCACGGGCGAGAGAGGCATTGGCGTCGCTCGGGAAACTGCGATGGCCGCTGAATCATGTGGTTCATGCGTGAGAGAGGGGGAATGTTTACCAACACGCGGGGTGGCTGCCTGTATGGTGGGCGTGTTTGCATCGTGCACGTGACTGGAAGCACTGTTTGAAACACATGGCACTGCACATAGTGGGCGTATAGCATGTGCAGAGATCACTGAACGCGAATCATCACACGCAATGAATGTTTTTGAACTAACCTGATGAGTGTCTGTGCTGGTGTCTGCTGATTAAGGTCGATCAGGTGAAGGAATTGTGGATTGCAGTTGCAGCAGCAAGGTATGAGCCACAGTGAGCTCGTCGAACGTGTGAGCAATGCGTTGTTTCAACACGTCGTTTTGCCAATGGAGTTGTGTCACTGCGTCATACTCTGACAGTAGATTAGTGATGCAGGTCACAATTTTGTCCACAAGAGTGGACCACTTACAGACCAAATCACATGTCGCGACCAAACCGGAACGATGAGCATAAGTGCCTGAGCACGGTATCTAAGTGTCAGAAGGGTGGTGTAGCACTGAACCTTGGACTATGTTCAGGGAGAGTTTGTAATGGGACAGGAAATCCATACCAAGAATAGGTTCATCAATGTCAGTGATGTAAAATGTCCATGGGAAATGTAGAGAAGAAGATAGATGTGCATAGAAGTGACTTCGTCGGTGAAAAAAAGGGAGGAGCCAATGATGTAGGTATGATGGATATGTCAGCACCTGTGTCGACTAGGAAAACAAGAAGCGACGAAATGTCGGTCACATATGAACGACCGCTCAGCCGAACTCGGCATCTTTTAGATCCTGCAATCGGCGTTTGGGTGCTGGCAAGGTAATCTGCACTTCTTGGCCTCATCCCCAAAAATCTTGTGGTACCAACAGTATGTATGAGCTGGATGTGGCGGTGGCGGTGATTGTGACAGCGGAAGAGGTTTGTCCTTGTTGATGTATTCCGGAATGTAAACTGGGAGGTATGGTGTGTATCTGCTTCTTGAGTGCTCGGAAAGAGGAGAGAGCAAACGAGTACTACCCGGTGGTGTAGATGGCACAGAGGCAGAATGAGCTCTGTCTCTGCCCACAGACAGCCAGTAAATAGGTGGGATAGTGCCAACCGGCGGTGAGAGGTGTCATGGTTGTTTTTGTCACAGTAGTGCATACAGCTGATCTGCAATGTGAAGGCGAGAGCCGATAGACTTGAAGGAGTACGGTGTATCTGCAGGTCGGTAGGTAACTTGGCTGACCATACCACGCACAGGGTAACGTCTGGCATCGTGTGTTAACTCACAAGAAGCTGAAGGCGGCGCCACAGTTGTGACGGTGTGCATTCATCCAGGTGTTCCTCATACAGGATCTTGATTATTAATTCCTGTGGTGAGCAGGAGGGTCGGTCCAATATTGTCTTCTTGGCGAACTCATATTTTGGCGGCGGCGGTGGCGAAGGGAGGAGGTCACAAATTAAATGGTCATGGAGGTGTGTGACAAGACATAGAAATTTAGAGTTGTCGTCAGTCACCTGATGTAACTCGAGAAGGTGCTCTACAAGCGTGAACCATGAAATGGGGTTGTCCTCGTATAAAGGAGGTAGCTTCTGCAGACGGCCAGGGGGGGGGGGGCGGGGGGGGGGCGGGGGGGGGGCTTCCGCGTATCTTGGAAGGTCTGCTGTCTCATAGTAGGACAGGCTGTCCTGTAACCCGGCACTAATGGCGTGGTGGTGTTACTAGTAAACACGCCCCAAACAACAGCTGGTTTCAATGTTCCTGATGAGTCACGTAAACACAATGGGGCAGGCACAGTTGGTACCGTGGGAATGAATGGATGAGTGGTGCGTGAGGTAGGCCTGTAAACTGGACCGGAAGTTAAAGGCACAGTACTTAAATTGTCCACCTCAGAAATGACGTAGAAGGCCGGTGCGGCAGGCGCAGATGATACTGTGGGAGGAACGAGCAGCTGTATGGTCGGAATTGAGACCCCTCGTGAGTGAGAGGGGAGGTAGTGGGGGATGGTTTGGTACTTGGTGTGGCAACAGCGAGAGTTTTCTGTGCACATCGGAAACGCACTCCATGTGGTAGGACCATAAATCACTGGTGACACCTGCTGGCGGTCACATTGTTATGGTACAATGTTCCTGGATGGCGAAGTGCCATCTGGTGTGCTCGAACCCACGTAGTCTAGAAATTGGGCGACAGATCTGGTGGATGAACCTGACGAACTTGATGTATAAAAACTCCGTTATTAAATTGTGAGGAAGGCAAAACTGGCATAACATGATAGCAGTTGACCACGTGTGCGTTTTGCACAAATGGCAGCATTGCACACGGCACCACTGTATACGACATTGCGACGCGTAGAGGATCAAAGCACATGTGCGAATTTGGGTCCCTTTCAACACTAAGCGATCGATCGTTACACGATTCTGGAAATAGTCCACTTCACCTTCCACATGTTGGCGTGCACAGTCCGGCAACACAAAACCT
The DNA here is from genome assembly GCF_023898315.1 of Schistocerca nitens. Lineage (NCBI taxonomy): Eukaryota > Metazoa > Arthropoda > Insecta > Orthoptera > Acrididae > Schistocerca > Schistocerca nitens. The sequence continues at coordinate 311,522,342 of NC_064621.1, read as the reverse complement.
GAGTGCATTGTTTGAGGTAACAGCCTAACACTCGGCCATTGTAGAGCTGCAAAGTTTGAGGTTAACTTCGTTGGAGATCGTGAATCACTGTCCGTTAGTGGTGAAACAACCGTTTGCAGGGGATTGGAGTGGCCTGGTAGTAGTGGCTGAGCCTCCAGATCCTTGTATAAAATGTTGGGTGAGGCAACCATGGCGCCGAACGTAAAACCTGTTGATTCCACACAGCCAGAGCAGAACTCATGGAAGACATAGAAAATTCGGGGTCACCAAAATCGGAAATGGGAATATGGATAACTGTATATGCAACAAACTGTTCTCATAAATGTTTATACATACATATTTTTCAGCACAAAGGAAGGTACACGTGTACACTGTGCAAGGTTCAAATGCTGACTGGAACATTAACATGGCGGCTCGTCAGAGCAGTTAGAGTTCAAAGATCATGCTTCACGTGGTCGATGTGAGCTATCGACGCCACAGTCTTTTAAACTGCAAATCCCCTAAGAGCTGTCTTGAATCTTCACAATTCTGTCTCAGGAGCCTTGATGTGGAAAGACAAGTACAGCAACCAGTAATCAGAGACGGAACTGCATCTGCAAAATCATAGGGATTATTAAACATTTTTGCTGCCACTACTTACAAGCAATGTAACTGATAGAGTAGTTTTACTAATATTTGCTGTAATGAAAGCCACTCTATGGGAGATGTTTCACATTTGCAAGAACGATCTCATTTAAGTAATTAAGTTCATCGAAACACTTAGAAACTAACATCTTGTCTGATGAAAATAGTCTAAAGACGCAGTGGCAATTTCTCCAGATCTGTTGACAATGATATTTAGAATTATTGCTTTACTGAGTGACTGAAATGTAATTCGGGTACCTGTGAAGATAACAATGCGTTAAAATTCGTTATGGTACTGTATGGCTATTTACATATAATTACGCTATTAATATTTACACAATCGTTTCTTTAATACAAAAGTAAAGCCAACTGAAGAAAAAATGTAAAACGTATTTACTAATGATAGTTTTGTTGAGATTCGAATTTCTGTGTGAGCAAGTGTAATTTTTTCATACGGTGACAAGTCACAGAAATCGCAGAAGTAGCATAAATCACAGAAGTAGCAGAAATAGCAGTGGTAGAGTGCAGAAGGATACAGACCTGGATTCCTTAACTGCGATTCTTAACTTTGACAAATCTCAGTTAAGAATAACATAGACTGAAAAGTAGCATTCACAGAAATCACTGATATCTGAAAATCGCAGCTTAGCCCATTACTACTGTAATGTTATCATGTTATATTAACACTTTTAATATCCCTTTCTGTGTTTACTCGTACCGGAACTGAGATGCGTAGTGGGTCAAGTTCACAATTGAAACCATTAGTGTCCACAGCCTGTTTATTTTATGTATATTGAATGATGAATGAAGCTACCGTAACATTATTTATTATACACTGTGCGTCCCTTGGCAAGTGTTATACTGTACCTACTATACCAGCCTACACTATACTATAGTGATCTCGGATAAAAACCAACAGATGAGCATCAAGGATTTAAAAAAAAAAAAAAAAGAAAACTATAAACCAATTTTTTTTTGCCGACCATCTCTGTGGGTATGGGATTAGTTGACTTGGCCTACATACGATAAATAAAATTACTAATTGCATATAGTTGCTTACAACTGAAGCAGAAGTCTGGAGTTCGATTCCGGGTGAACAACTTACGGTTTTACTGAAGTTAAAAGCCCTGCGACAGAGTCCACTCAACCTCGTGAGGCCAGATGAGGCGCTACTTCTATAAGTAGGCAATTACCACGCACCCACCAAATTGACGCGAAGTTTTCACCATGCTGGGAGGCACGCTATACTTGTTTCTTAAGGCAAAATGGGGCAATGGTGGCAGCAAGACACTCAACACTGTGTTGTGTTCGAGGAAAGCAGATGGGGCATCTTACCAGATGATGTTACAGTAATGAATATTGTTCGTCGACGAAATATTGTTTAAGAAATGATAGATTTGCGAAATGCTAAGTTATAAATGTACTTATGCAGCCTTGTAAGATGGAAGAAGGAAAGTCATACTTCAACTATGGGTCAAGTAGTGAAGGTTAAGCCACAGACGGTGAATCAAGCGATATAAACCAATAAAAAGTTCCAGAAGGGGCCACAAATTGGGTAACTTCTGTCTGGAATTCCACAATACCTTCGGTTCTTTCAAGACAGTTGACAATTGTGCCAGGCAATGCAAGTGAAACACACAATTTTACTAACGGTACACTCAAAAAATTAAATGCCAGAAAACAATAACAGTTGGATCATTGCTAAATAAGAGAGAAATAAAACTGTGCGATGAATGAAATTTACACCCAGACCATAGACCTGGTAAGTGCTCAACAATTGATAAAACACTGCTAAACTCTACACGCATTGCATTTATTACAGCAAACACTGTTTTACATAAAGCAAAAAATTAAAATCTTGTACGTGGTGGATAGGACCATCCAAGAGCAATCTTTGTTATTAGTCTATATGTATAGGGTGTCCAGACTAAAAGATGTAGTATGATGTAAGTAGTGAGAAAAGGAAAAGGAAAGAAAATTAGGGTTTAACAACCGATTGATACCGAGGTCAATAGAGATAGATCACAACCTTGGATTGGACGAAGAGTGGGGGAGGCAATGGACCATGTCATTTTGAGAGGAATCAGACCAACATTTGACTTAATGATTTGAAATCACTTTGAGATAGAACTACTGTAAAATGAACTCGACAGTTTGTCAATTGTTGAAAAGTGACTCCATGTGTAAAGTTACAGGGAATTCATACATGTAATAGCTGCAGGAGGCATCAGCATATTGCCAACCATAAAGCTCAGTCAGGCCCGCTTTGCACTCAAGAGTCTTTTTAAAGTTAGTAGGCCTTAAAGGTAGTATGTCTAAATGAACATACGTTGAAAACTGAAAATATCAGTCTCTTCAATAAGTTTACAGACTACAAACTGGCGATGAGTGTAGAGCTAGTGGATATCGAGCCTCTTGCATACTAGTTAATTCCTCCATAGACTCTGAAATAAGAGTCAATTTATGCCGTTTAAATTTCAAAGTTGCAGTATAGCACTCAAAGAGTATCAAAAGTTAATCATCAGTATATGTCACACCCCTGGGTACCGAATAAACACTGTATTCCAAGATAAATGAAATATTATTATATGCATTAAAAACTGTTATATATGTTAACTTCAACATAGCTGTAAGAACTGACGACAAATTTGCTCCATATTTAAAATCCTAGCTAATTACAAATGGACTAAATCTAACTTTTGACCAGTGCACAAGAGTGACACAAACTGCTTCAGCATGTATTGATAATATTGTAAGTGGCTATAATTACACTGTAAAAGAAAAATTTATTCCAGATTTTGGGGTATCAAACCATGCAGCATTGTTGGTAGGTTATCACTATCAAAATTAAATACTGGCTACACAACAAAAATATGTAGGAACGTCAGTGAAGAGGAAGTATTTATTAAAAAGGAAAGCCTAACTATGTGGTGAGCCAGCAAACATACTTCAACAAATGACAGATATTATAACTTTTCAACAAAATTCATGGATGTTTTCAATGAATGCTTCCCTTTGCAACAGTATGAACAAAGTTTGATAAAAGTATAATATGGATGCCAAAATGAATTAAAGTAGCTAGTGTTAAGAGGAGGAAACTGTATATGGATGCAAAGGTTAATCAAAACCCGGAATTACTTAAATATGTAAACACGTAAAAAAAAATTGATAGAGTAGTTAAGGATACAGGGTATTTTTCTGGCTCAATATTATGTAAAAATCAACACCTATTTCTTTCAGTAACTGTTTGTATTGTATATGTTGTACAGATTTTTTGTTGATATCAGGTAATGCAGCACAGTTTCTAAACATATTAGAAGTATTTTCAATATGTTTTGACCTGCTTAGGGTTATTTAAAAAATTACAAAGAAATTGATGCAATGTTTTTTCCAAAATGCTTCCTGAAATTAGGGTACCATTTAATCCAATGTTATAATATGAAGGAGACCTAAGTTTTACCACATATACATGACATGATGGCTGAGGTACTAGAACTATTTAATTCCACCTATTATGTATATTACGAGGATAAAAAATATCACATCTCACGCTTTAATATTTATATATTTTTCCTAATAAAAATGTAATTTTTTCTGTAATTCAGTTGATTCAGCAATAAAGCTTAGGTCTACTATATAAGTCTGGACTATTGCAAGTTACAGAAAAAAATTAGAGCAATGTTTTATAAACTTTAGAAAATATTTGTACCTGAATTCTGAAAAATACAACAAGGAAGGAATGAGTCCAATTAAAATGTGCCTCAGAACATTCCCGAAGCATAGTCTTAATCCTGCACCATTTCGTCATCTTCAAGATTCCTCTTGGCATTCTTTTTAGGACTTCTTGCTTCTTTAGTAACTTGAAGAGCGAATCTTTCAGTTTCATGTATCTGTTGTCTGTCACATGCAAGAATTTGATCTTCCATATTAGATCTACATTTTATGCGTAAATTTCTCAGGACTTCCAACCTTCCGATTATTCTATCATTGAAACGTATCACTGCATCTAGTACACCAACTTTTAATGTATTTTGTCCTACAAAAACATTATTGGGTAATCTTTCCCATATGCAATGGTTGAAACTTTCATTTGTATTCTGAGTGCCCCCATAGAGACATTTACTAAGCAAAACAGGGTCACTCAGGTATCTAAAAATTGGTTCTATTTTATTCATAACAGGCTCAGGAACAGAATGCTTATGATGGTATATTTGACCACTTTCTTTTACTTTTTGGTAACCACACCAAGAATCTGCTCCTTTAGTGCAAAGTCCGTGAACAGGGTGGTCATCTGTGGACAACTTGTGAAAGTAGGTGAGCCATGCAGCTTTTCCCATTGCTGTAACATCATTCAGAGATGCAGTTCGTCTAATAGTCAGTCCATAATAACTCTGAAGAAGGTCTATTTCAGTTTCTGACAGTCTGCCTTGGCCAGACAGAGATTTTCCAACAGATAACAACTTCCCTTTCATTTCTCTTGATAACTTCCTCAATCTAGCACCCATACTCTTTTGCACATGTCCACAACACTCCAGTTTTGTTACCAAGGTATCACCATAATTATTACACTCATTAACTTTATTGAAAGCTTTAGAGTCCCTATTGCCTAGGTACTACATATATCTAACGTTATAAAAGGACACCGACCTCTGAAATATTTTTAGAGCTCAATCACTCCCCATACCTCCACTGTAACCATCATAATTCTTAGATCACTGATGTTCAATATGTCCTTCAGTGTTACCATGGCAGGTGTGGCAGTACTTAGATAAGCACTCAACATCAACAACTTTTCCATTCTCCAGAGAAGTAGCACTTACAACACCATTCAAGGAACGATGTCCTCAACATTGCCACGTCCCATCAAGTGCATCAGGAATGTCTCCGGTTCCACTAATATTTACAGTTTCTTCTACTGCACGTTTCATAGAGGCTTTAGACACAACTGTCAAGGCACCTAAAAGTACTTTTATGTACTTGCTGAACCTACTGGGAGGAGGAGGAAGGTCCATCAAACCACAAAACGTTTGAGCAGCCTTTTTCACTTTTCCTATTGCACGCATTGTTTACACTAACTTCAAATTCCTATAATATGAATTATGCACAATGTTCGAAGTCATTTTCGAGGTATATTTATTGCAGGATCTACACAGAACAACTAATTTTGACGCTAAACCCTTTCTGATGCTTTGTTGTTCAGTTATTTCCAGACAGCCTACACCATCCCATTGTTTGCATTTCGCCACTTCCTTTATCAAAGAAGATAAGATGCCCACATCAACAACAACAAATCCACTACAAACAGCAACAACGTTAACACAAAAATTTGAATCACCAGGAAGCGTGCCATGTGGGAGTTTCTTCCCTGAAGAACTGATTCATAGGTTACTTTCAAAAGTGTGGCTTGCTTTGTTTGTGAACTGGTTACCATAGAATTTGCTTTTATTGAATTTCTTGATATGTGGCATAGTTTGTATTTATTGCACACTAAAGGATATGTATTTCCACAAATATATGTTGCGCTTAAGCAAGACATTCAGTAACACATGAACAAATTGCTTCAACGAAACAAACATAAATGCTAGCAAAGACAATCATTCACAGATACTAGAAACCTGCACCGTTACCATCATATACAATGTATCATATGTATAAATGCTGGAAACAGAAAGTTCACAGCTCTTTTCGAAATAATACTGGTTTCTGTAACAAAAATAAAGGGGGGGGGTGTGGTGGCATACATGACCATAACTTTAAAATTTGATATATATAGGTCATTTTTCATTTTAAACCCTATAATGTATATATTAATTTAATCAGAAAAGGCTGTAGAATTTCATAAAGTCATAAAAAATTTAAGTTTTTCCACCATTTATAAGTACACTGTATCCTTAAACGAGCAAATTGTGCTGCAAACAACAGATTCATTTGAAATACTAAAATCGTATCAACATCTGTGTGGTCTGTTATAAAAAGAAGTTGGCAGTGAAATTGAGAGAAAATGTCCTTGTAGACTAATGTTAAATGGTAGAGCTATTCCAGATCCCAATGCCATTGTGGATACTTCAATGATTTCTTCATTAGTTGTAATTAAATTTGTGACTGCTCGACCACCAAATGTAGATCCTAGTATGACAGAGAGAAATTGCTCATGTCTTAAGTTTTAACAGGTTTCAAGCTCTGATGCTATGAAAATCATATTGAATTTAAAAAATGTAAACCCATTGGGTTGGTATGAGGTTCCCACTAGAATAATGAAAATAGTCTGTTATAGTACGAGACAACCACTATCCATCATTATCATCCAGTATTTTGATGTAGGATGTTTCGCAGATCGATTAAAATATGTTGAACTTCGGCCAACTCATAAAAAGGGCAAATAAGATGAAAAGGGACTATCTCATTGTTATCGGTTTCTTTCAGAAATATTTGAAAAGATGCTCGTGATCAAATAGCAAATTGTAATTCATCCCACAACATTATTTTACACAACATTATTTTACACAACATTATTTTACACAATATTATTTTACACAACATTATTTTACATAATCAGTATGGTTTCAGGAAGGGGTGCAATAAAACCCATACAATAAGTGAAGTGGTCTCAAAAGTTAGCAGATGTCTCTATAATACAATATGTGTATGAGGCACCTTTGTGACCTCACCAATGCCTTTGATAGTCTAAATCGTGACAATATTAAGGCCACTACAAGTTTTGTGTTATGTCAGTGATATGACATGCCAGGATCAGTCTGACACCATTCTTTATGCAAATCACTCAACAGTCATAGTATCCTGTAAAACGGATGAAGACTTAATCCACTGTATTCAGCAGACATCTGGGGAAGTAGGGGGCTGGGTCAAAAATAACAATTTGAAATTAAGCTTTGCAAAGGCAGAAATTGTTCATTCCACCACGAAACTATTAACACAATGTATAAGTGAATTAAGCTATATGGACAAGAAATTGGACACGACCAAATGTGTCAAATTCCTTGGTGTATTAACAAATAAAAATGTGTTTTGGAGTTATCATATGGACAACATAGTGAGTTGACTGAACAGTCTCATATATTATATTAGCGTCTTAAAACAATAATGGAAATTTCTGTATGAAGCAATATGTAAAATAAGGGAAAGGCAACAACTCTTCTATAGTGGATCAGTGTGTGGAGGACAGTAACACACAACAGAAAACAACATTCACACTCGCTTTCGAGCATTGGTTCTTATTCCAGTAGTAGTATACACAATCATACCACAGTCTAACATAACAGTCGCGACACTCACTGCTGTAAAAGTTGTTGCCGTTTGACAGATGGAGCGACACTAGCGCTCCAAGCGGCAGGTAAGGTGAACGTCAGACGCGTCGTAAGTATAGTGTTTGTTTGCATCTATTTCCTACGTAATTTCCGAATTATTCGAGTTATTTTCTTGCCTCCAAGAGTTTGTGTAGTATCAGAAGGCATATACGTTTCTAAAAATGATTCTAAAATATGCGCATGTGTGGACAAAAACCAGGAATAGAGTGGCAAGCTACAACACATTCGCGAAGAAACACTTGTGACATTGGACAGACTTTCAGCTTACCACGTTGATATCAAAAGAATATAAACACATAGATTCACATGTAAGAAGCACAGATATGTACCTCTACATGCAAAAGCGACCGACAGCTCGTTTATCGTTCTGTAGGCTTACTGTGTTTGTTATTGTCACCTGTTGCCACAAGTACGACCTTCATTTTTATATTATTCTAAGTGAGACAAGCAACTGCCAAATAGTGGGAGACATATGCTGAAAACATTACAATGAGCTGATACATTACATTTCACGAAAAACCAAATATTTGAATAATTTTCAAACAATCTGTCTGTAGGCACTTTCCTTGTCCTGTAATAGTTTCGCTTTTGCACATTCTGACACTTCACACGCTTTTGTAAGACACAAACAGCTACACTTAATTTAACCACTTCATCGTCAAAGCAGATCTGTGTTGATGATTCACACAAATCTGGCACTGATACATGGAGGAGAGTCGAACTGGCTGCTTCTGTGTCATAGGACTGTTTTACAGCTTTGTGGCCGTTTCTTCTTCGTCGTCAGTTGAGGGGGCTTATTTGGAATGTCAAACAGTGTGGGTACTGCATTCCAAACGAGTTTGTTATTGTCTGCGTTCATGAACTGGTTTTGTTCGAAATGTAGCGAACAAAACCTAGTATTATTATACAGGTAAAGTGGGTCTTTCTTCATAAGGTCTTCTCGTCTGCTATTAACTGGCCATTTTCTGCTCCTAAAACGAAACAATCATAATTTATACACATATAGTTTGCAAGTGAATCCTGACGATACAGTTTAGTAACATGATAGTATATACCTCCCAGGATCCTAAGGAAACCTAAAAAAAAAGACAGCTGTGGTGTCTTCTTCCTGTTGTTGCTGAAATTTATTGCGCTACAAACGCTCCCGATGGTAAAAACCATTGTATAAATCAAAATAAACAATCACTATTCGCTTTCACGATCGCGCCGAACTCACAGTTCAACCTACCGGCCGCTTGGGGCGCTGCTGGCGCTGAGGCGAAGTGTCGCGATTGTTGTGTTAGACTGTGATCATACACACTCCTGTGGCCATGCCAAGATGGCAACACTAATTGCTCAAAAGCTGGTGTGCACACTATTTTCTGCTATGTGTTACTGCATTTGACACACTAATGCAATACAGATGAGTTATTGCTGTTTCCTTACTTTATGTCGTGAATGTCATACATAGTATTACCGATTTATGTGGAAAATAAAACAATAAAATACCTAACTATGTTACGCATATTTCGTTTCAGTAGGTAGGTGTAGTTTAATTTTCTAGAAGGATATGAGCAAAAACTAATCCATTCAAAGCTTTTAGACTAAGAAAAAAAGAACATCTGAGCCATGGTGAGAACTAAAAAGAAACAACACGCAAACATTTGTTTGAAAAGCTAGATCTAATGTCCACTCCAAGCATATATATGAGATTCTGTTTTTCACAAAGAGAAAGCCACAACTTTTTGAGGGCAACTCCATCTGGCATCAGTATGAGTCTACACACAGAACGAGTTACATGTTATATACCCACAGCCTAAAACTATATTAAAAAACTCCACATTATATGAGCATGGAATTTACAAATAAAACCTGGAGGGGTCAGTGATTCAATTTCCTTATTAGTCATTCAGCATTTGTACATGCATTAGACCTTGTCAGTACATTTACTTATTAATATTACAAAATATATATTTACATTGTTGTATTTGACGTTTCTAAAAAATCTTCTAAAGAATAAAATTGGTTTGCTAACAAGAAGCTGTGGAGTTTTTCCTTAAATGATTTGATTGGCATGATTGTAACATTTTTACACAGTTTGTTGCATATTTTGATTGCCATGTAAGTATAACTATTGTTTGTTTTTGCTAGTCTGTTTTGCGTTAAGAGCAGAGTAGTATTCGTTCTTGTATTATGATCATGTCTTTGAAGTGTTATACTTAAATTTGGTAGCTCAGTCAGTTTGTAATAAACCCTTTCTAGAATATATAACTTAATTACAGCTAAAATCTTACACGTGGTGAACAAAGGCTTGCTATGAGTTCTGCTATCTGTATTCGTGATTACTCTAATTGCTTTCTTCTGAATTATTAGAATTTCATGTATTTTTTTGCTGTTTCCCCGGACTGCTAACCGATATTTTAAAATACATTAAAAAAGGCCAAATATGCTGTTGACACGTGACATCAGTCTATTCAATTCTTGATAATCTAATTATTACTTGTTTCTGCATGGGTGTTCCAGTTCGTTTGTTGTCAAATGTAATGCCAAAAAATTTTAAGTTTTATTTTTCTGTTTTTGCAGTCTTCGGTTGACTGAACCACATATTCTGCATCTCATTTACATTTAAAAGTAAACCATTTACATTGAACCAGGATGCTGCACTTTCTTTCACCAAATTCATTCTTTTGACAAGGTCTTCAAACACATGGCTTACAGACAGAAAAGTGGTAACATCTGCGTACATATATATATATTTATATTTGTCTTATACAGTAAGTCATTTGTACCAGAAATAGAAGAGGTACTAATTTTGATCCCTGGGGCACTCCATGTTGAACCTCAGTTGTGTCTGACAACTGACCTCCTGAACTCAGCACCTGATTGCTTTTATTGAGGTTTCATTTCATTAGTTTTAGACATTTACCACAAATTATATAGTATTCTAGTGTGGAGAACAAAACATGGTGGTCAACACAATCGAAGACCTTGCTCAGATCAGTTACCATTGTATGAGCATGGTTCTTGAATACTGATGAAATGTCTCTAAGAGTTCAACAGCTTGTGTATGTGATTTTTCTTTTCTGTGATCAAACTCTGATGTACTTAACATCCTGTTCAGTTCTATGTACTCACACTTTTGTTTATACACGATGCTTTTAAGGACTTTGGCTAGTACTAGGATTGGTGAAATTGACCTGTAGTTTGCTGGTTCAGATTTATTTCCCTTCTTAAAGACTGGAATCACTTTGGATAATTTGAGGGCATCAGGAGAAACACCTTCTGTAAGATGCAAGTTTATAGAATATTTTAATGGAGCTACAATGTAATTTGTCATTTCTCTCAGTAGATTGGTTGAAATATTAAAAATTTCTGCACTGAATGTGCCTAACTGTAACAAATACTGAAGACAATGTGGAAAAATATGTGAAAAGTTAATGTACAAGATACTGTAGAAGGTAAATAGTATCTAAAATAATAACACCACGTATATTATAACGACAACCACATAAAATGGTACCTGTCTGAAGATCTAACAACAAATGTCTTATAAACTTAGATTAAGTTTATCATATGAAGTGTTAGAATTGGAGTCACATATTCAGATCTTTGAGTTTATGAGGTTTGTTATGTGATAAAAATTTGATTTGATTTCCCTGTCTTCATCCACAGACAGGATTGAAAGCATATTTCCATGCAATTCTGTTTTGTGCTGCAACCAAGTGAGGCATTGCAGCCAAGGTAGGAATAGGCGTCTATAGAAGCGTGCAATAAGAATGTTGCATAAAGTTAATAACCAAACAATTTGCATAGGCCTTTTTGTCGACCTAGGGATTCTTGCACTTACACGCCAATACCGATACTCCCTACTGGTATGTGTGATTTATAATAAGAGTGAATTTAGGATGAACTCAGAAAGTCACAATAGAAATAATTTCTATACAGGCCACACATACCTCTCTACGGTTCAGAATGAATTATACGGTTGTTATGCATGTCTATATCTTTGGGACATCAGGTAGGAAATTGAAAATTCCCAAATATTTAAGTACAGACAAAAAGAATATACCATTCATCACTACTTGTACAATGTATGTCAATACTTGGACTCAAGTTTGTAAATTCTGCCTCATTCTAATATTTGTATGAGATAGATTCTGATTTTGCAAGTATGTAGACAGCTTATCTTGATCTGCGTAAAGTTAAAATGCTTTGTTTGCTTGTATTAACTGATGATCGTGGTGTGTTACCTAGAAATGGTACTCTAATAAATTATGTAAATGACTATTTCATGAACATTCCAGTTAATCTGAGTAAAAATTTTGCTAGTAATAGTAGTACCACAGTTCAAAGAGAGCAAAGTGGTAATTCAATATTGTAATGTCCCTCAAATAAATTAGAAGTTCTTAAGACAATAAACACAATGAAGAATAAAATGTCCTCTGGAATTGACAAGGTAGCAGGTTCAGTATCATAAACATATCATTAATGGAAGGGGCATTCCCACACGGATTGAAAATTTCAAAAATAAAACCTTTGTATAAAAAGGATAATATATATGAAGTGCAAAACTATAGACTTATAGCTTTGAAATCTGTATTTTCAAAAATAATAGAGACTGCCATGAAAAATATAACTACAAATTAATCTCTTGTCTGTAAACCAACATGGCTTTCGCAAAGGTATGATTACAGAAACAGCAATTACCCAAATCACAGAAAACATTGTAATGGGACTTGACAGAAATAACACTACAGTAGGAATAAACTTGGGCTTATCGAAGACATTCGATACTGTTGATCATGATATCTTGCTAGACAAACTAGAAGCTATAGGTATACGAGGAGTTGCTTTAAAATGGTGTCAGTCATATCTCCACAATAGAAAACCGTTAGTAGAAATTACCTCAGCAAACAATAGAAACCAAAGCATTGTGTACAGATCGGACATGCAGACTGTACCAATTTGAGTACCTCAGGACAGCATTCTAGGACCTCTCTTATTTTTTTAGATTTATTAATGATAAGATCCCAATCAGTGGTATGCACACAACTTTGTTTGCTGATGACACAAATATTGTTGTAACAGACGTAAATAGGGCATTGTCAATATCTGCAACCAGACTATTGTAATACATACAAAACTGGTTTGAACTGAACAGGCTAACCTTACATAATTCAAAAACTAATTATATACATTACAGGAAAACAAAGTATCATCATGATGTGAACCACAAAATTCAAAATAAACAAATTGAAAGGGTGTGCAAATTCTTAGGTGTGCAAATTGATGAAAATTTAGACTGGAAAGCACACATTCTCTACCTCACTAACAAGTTAAGCTCTGCTCGCTTTGCATTGTGCATAATTAGTACTGTGTGTAGGAGAGAGTGTAGCAGAACTGTCTACTTTGCTTTCATCCATTCTGAAATGAATATCTGCAGTTACCTTGTAGCAAGTAACTACATTCATTTACTATATGTTAATAGTACCATAAATCAAATGCTTGCCACAGCCTCAATGTTAATTTTTCTGAACAAAAAGCGTTAAATCAATTATTTACTTGTAATGTATCTGATGTAAAAGGCCCTGAACGAAAGTGTTAAATCAATTATTTTACTTGTAATGTATTTCATGTAAAATGTCCTTCTCATACTTTTATATTATTGCAGTAATCAAAGTTGTATTTGCCCAAAAATATTGTGATGGGTATAATGGACCAGTTTATTAAGTAGGAAACTGTACAGCCTTATCTTATTTTTGTTATACTATGTTGTTTGACGAAATGTACATTGTTGCTGGATGAATAAACTACTACTACTGCTACTACTACTACCACTATTAGTATTAGATAAGTTGCAAAGTAGTTGCAGTTGATGAACACAATGTGTGAATGAATGCTCTTGTTATTTCATTTTCTATGGCCATCAGTTAGGCTCTTATTTCAATGTTATTTTACTAGTAGCGCTCAGTTTTTAAATAAAACTTAGCTCAAAGTAATATATCGCATAATTTATTTAGGGACAAAAAACAGTATAACTCTATAATCCAAAATAAGTTTGTCGATTGGTGAGAGAAGTGAAATATTATTATTATCATTATTGTTATTATATCCACATGTCTATCATTACCCTATCATTACTGGGCAAGTGTAGGATCTTGTTGACTGACAAATAGTACAGAAAAAAGAAAAGACCAAATATAATAAAAATCTGGCCATGTATTTTACTACAATGCAACAGAGCAGAGAGGAAATTCAAATGTAGTCTTTATTGTAAACAAGAAAATTAATAACATTGTTACATGTGTTCAAGGAATTAATGTCAGATGTGACAAGAAATGTTGTTGAAAAGATAAACAATAGATTTCCCATGAAAATCATTCATGTCTGTGCACCATTCCTTTTTCTTTCCTTTGTCTGTTCACTCATCATGTGCTATTATCCATATGATATGAGTAAGCCTCCAGAGATCTGAAACAATTCAGGTTATACTTTAACAGGCATAAGCAGCCACTTAACAGTAATTGCATAGTATATGATTATAACTACTGACTGGGAACTGTTTCTAGCTTGTATTAGGGGGAAAAATCAGTTACTTTGACAGAAGTACTACTCCTAATCTTATTACTCTAATGTTGTTTGTTTCCACTACCTCATGCTCAGCATTTATGTGCCTGAACTGATTTTGGAGAACTTCTTGAGCTGTATATATCCTTAACTGATTGATTGATTTCTTGATTCTTTATTTGTCCCACACTTCATTTAAGTACATAACTGCAAGGTTGATAGGAGATAAGTCAGCCATGGTACAACAATGGTAAACATACATTGTTGTTTGCAGACTGAACAAACATTACATGATAACAAAATTCAGTAACTGAAAGTGAAAACATAACAGGTCATCTGGTATTCCAACATACATATCCTTAGTAGTTACATGTCAGTTTTACAGACATAATGTATTGACTTGAAGCATTAGAGCTTCGTTTCTAGAAATTCCTAAACAGGGTAAAAACAATGAGATAATAATACCTGTGATTCTTCAGTTTCTCCCGGCATAATTCATGATGAAATAGTTTACAGGTAAATGACCAGATATCTGTGTCCGATGTGCACAATATTTTGGCAGTGGAGCACATTGCCATAATCAGGGTCGGAGTCAGGCAGCAGTAGCCGACCGAGACAGACGCAGCAACAGATAAACATACCGCTTTTGTGTCATTTACGAGTTCCTAACCAGGAGCGAAGTTTATTGTATCATCTGGGTGCTTTAATAGTTCAGTTTCTTGAGGTTCTGCATGTAAATTTAATATCTAATAACCACAGTTGTCGCGTTTTCGTCTGTGTCGGAAAGTAAACCGATTTTGTGACATACTGCAAGTTCCTAATCAGGGGCTAATTATTTAGTTCCACCTGAGTGCTTCGGTAGTTAGGTTTTCGAATATCTGCGTATTACTAGACACAGTTAGTGCATTTCCATCAGGGTCTGGAGTAGAGTTGCGCTGCACATGCCAATAGTCCGTTTATCTGCATAGTTTAGTTTTCCGTGGTCTTTAGTTTGGTCAGGGACTGCGACTGTTGTGTGCGGATGTGAGCCGAATTGGTGACACTTCGCTATCAGCTTCAGATTGTGATGGCTTCGGTTACACAGCTTGAAACTGCAGTGGATGGGCACCACTGTTGTGGGCTGGCCAAGGGGATCCAACGGACGTCCAGCATGTCAGAGTACTCTGATCGGTACTCACCAGTGGCCAACCCAGTTACTGCTCGCGCTGAGGCTGACCCTTCATCTGTGTTCAAGTAGGAGGTCTCGCCGGGGCGAAGCAGGTGGCGAAAGACTTCCCAGGCTGCCACACGTAAGGCCTCCCCAGTTTGTCTGACAGACAGATTGCAGGTGCTGTCTGTGGCTGACACTGTCGCTGAGCCAGATGCTGTCGTTTGTCCTGTTTCAGAGGAAACCACTCAGCCTGCAAGATCAGGGCAATCGCAGAGGGTGGGATTATTGGTAGTTCTGAGCTCCAACGTTAGGTGCGTTATGGGGCCCCTTAGGGAGTTGGCTGACAAGGAGGGTAAGAAAACCAATGTGCACTCAGTGTGCATACCGGGTGGTGTCATACCAGATGTGGAAAGGGTCCTCCCGGATGCCATGAAGAGCACAGGGTGCAGCCAACTGCAAGTGGTTGCTCACGTCTGTACCAGCGATGTGTGTCACTTTGGATCAGAAGAGATTCTCTCTGGCTTCGAGCGGCTAACAGAAGTGGTAAAGGCTGCCAGTCTTGCTTGCAAGATGAAAGCAGAGCTGACCATTTGCAGCATAGTCGACAGGACATCTGGTACAGAGCCGAGTGGAGGGTCTGAATCAGAGGCTCAGACGCTTCTGCGACCTTGTAGGCTGCAGATGCCTCGACTTGCACCAAAGGATGGTTGGTTTTCGGGTTCCGCTGAATAGGTCAGGTGTCCACTATACGCAAGAGGTGGCTACACGAGTAGCAGGGGCTGTGTGGCGTGGACCGGGCAGTTTTTTAGGTTAGAGGGTCTCGGGGAAACACAAAAAGGGCTTCAATCACAAAGGGTGCAGGCTGAACACAGGGAGAATGTAGATACAGGAAACCCCTGGTGTAACAGTTGTAAATTGTCGTAGCAGTGTTGGTAAAGTACCAGATCTCCAAGCGCTGATACAAGGCACTGATGCTCAAATCGTTATAGGCAATGAAAGCTGGCTAAAGCCGGATATAAGCTCAGCCAAAATTTTTGCGAAGAACCTAACAGTGTTCCGAAAGGATAGGCTAAACACGGTTGATGGTGGCGTGTTTGTTGCTGTAAGAAGTAGTTTATCCTGTCGCGAAATTGAAGTAGATACTTCCCGTGAGTTAGTATGGGCAGAGGTCATTGTTGGCAACCGGAATAAAATAATGGTTGGATCCTTTTTCCGACCTCCCAATTCAGATGATACAGTTGCTGAAAGGTTCAAAGAAAACGAGTTTGATTTCAAACCCATACCCGACTCATACGATAATAGTTGGTGGTGACTTTAATCTACTCTCGATATGTTGGCGAAAATACACCCTCAATTCTGGAGGAACGCATAAAATATCATCCGAAATTGTGCTAAACGCATTCTCTGAAAATTATTTCGAGCAATTAGTTCATCAGCCCACGCGAATAGTTAACGGTTGTGAAAACACACTTGACCTCTTAGCAAAAAACGTTCCTGAGTTAATAACGAGCCTCAAAACCGATTCAGGGATTGGTGAACACAGGGTTATAGTAGCGAGATTGAATATTTTAATCCCCAAATCCTCGAAAAATAAGCAAAAAATATACCTATTCAAAAAAGCAGATAAAAATTCGCTTGACACCTTCCTAAGAGACAGTCTCCACTCATTTCAAATTAATAATATAAGTATACACCAGATGAGGCTTAAATTCAAAGAAATAGTATCGGCAGCAATTGAAAGATTTATGCCAAATAAATTAACATACGACGGATCTGATCCTCCTTGGTACACAAAACGGGTTAGAACATTGTTGCAGAAACAACGAAATAAACATGCCAAATTTAAACAGACGCAAAATCCACAAGATTGGCGATCTTTTAACAGAAGCTCAAAATTTAGCGCAGACTTAAATGCAAGATGCCTATAATAGTTTCCACAACGAAACTTTGTCTCGAAACCTTGCAGAAAATCCAAAATCGTATGTGAAGTATGTTAGCAGCAAGAAACAATCAAAGCCTTCTCTGCGCGATAGCAATGGAGCTACTATCGAAGACAGTGCTGCCAAAGCAGTTACTAAACACAACCCTCCGAAATGCCTTCACAAAAGATGACGAAGTAAATATTCTAGAATTCGAATCGAGAACAGCTGCCAAAATGGGTAACGTAGGAGTAAATATCTTCCAAGTAGTGAAGGAACTTAAATCATTTAATAAAAGCAAGTCTTCTGGTTGAGACTGTATACCAATTAGGTTCCTTTCGGAGTATGCTGAATTACTGATGCATTAGCTCCACACTTAACAATCATATACAACCGTTCGCTCGATGAAAGATCAGTACCCAAAGACTGGAAAGTTGCACAGGTCACACCAATATTTAAGAAAGATAGTAGGGGTAATCCACTAAATTTCAGGCTCATTTCGGTAACGTCGATACTCAACAGGATTTTAGAACATACATTGTTTTGGAACATTATGAATTATCTCGAAGAAAACAGTCTGTTGCCACACAGTCCACATGAGTTTAGAAAACATCGTTCCTCTGAAATTCAATTAGCTTTTTATTCACATGAAGTTTTGAGTGCTATTAACAAGGGATTTCAGATCGATTACGTATTTCTGCATTTCCGGAAGGCTTTTGACACTGTACCATGCAAAAGGCTCGCAGTGAAATTGCGAGCTTATGGAATATCGTCTCAGTTATGTGACTGAATTTGGGATTTCCTGTCAGACAGATCGCAGTTCGTAGTAATTGATGGAAAGTCATCGAGTAAAACAGAAGTGATTTCTGGCGTTCCCCAAGGTAGTGTTATAGGCCCTTTGCTGTTCCTTGTCTATATAAACGATTTTGGAGATATTCTGAGCAGCCGTCTTCGGTTGTTTGCACATGACGATGTCGTTTATCGACTAATAAAGTCATCAGAAGATCAAAACAAACTGCAAAATGATTTAGGAAAGATAACTGAATGGTGCGAAAAGTGGCACTTGGCCCTAAATAACGAAAAGTGTGAGGTCATCCACATGAGTGCTAAAAGGAACTCTTTCAACTTCGGTTACACGATGAATCAATCTAATTAAAAAGCCGTAAATTCAAGTAAATACCTAGGTATTACTATTACGAACAACTGAAATTGGAAGGCACCCACAGAAAATGTGGGGAAGGCTAACCAAAGAATGCGTTTTATTGGCAGGACACTTAGAAAATGTAACAGACCTACTAAGGAGACTGCCTACACTAGGCTTTTAGAATACTGCTGCACGGTCTGGGATCCTTACCAGATAGGACTGACGGAGTACATCAAAAAAGTTCAAAGAAAGGCAGCACGTTTTGTATTATCGCGAAATATGGGAGAGGGTTACAGAAATGATACAGGATTTGGGCTGGAAAACATTAAAAGAAAGGCGATTTCCACTGTGACGGAATCTTCCCACGAAATTCCAATCACCAACTTTCTCCTCCGAATGCGAAAATATTTTGTTGACACCGACCTACATAGGGAGGAATGATCACCACGATAAAATAAGGGAAATCACAGCTCGTACAGAAAGATATAGGTGTTCATTCTTCCCGTGCGCTATACAAGATTGGAATAATAGAGAATTGTGAAGGTGGTTCGATGAACCTTCTGCCAGGCACTTGAATGTGATTTGCAGAGTATCCATGTAGATGTAGAACACCGTGCGTGGCCATCCTGATTTAGGTTTTCCGTGATTTCCCTAAATCACTTTAGGCAAATGCCAGGATGGTTCCTTTGATAGGGCATGGGCGACTTCCTTCCCCATTCTTTGCTGATCCAATGAGACTGATGATTTTGATGTTTGGTCTCTTCCTCCAGATCAACTCAATTATCATCAGGTTCACAGGCAATCTGATTGCCCAGGAGCTGGCATACGACATATATTGCCTCCCTCTCTGCCAATTCTGCCGCCAAATTGCTCATCTGAGGTTCGCACCCAGGGACACTTGCTGGGTAGCATCCCCACTGTTGCTCTGCTGTCTCCAAATCCCACGCTCTACAAAGGATGTAGCCTGTATCATGAATAATCAGTGGTTCCCTTACTAAAATAACAATAGAGTCCTTAATGAGACAGTCCCAGAAGTTAGAGTTCTGTGTCAGAACCTTGTATGGTCCTAATTCATTCCGTGTGATTTCGATAGGCGATGTTCCATGACTGTCAACTTGTTGAGCTACAACAGTCTGGTGTGCTGTTGGTGTTCATGGCACTGGTCTTAGACAATAAGCACTGTTACACCTATTTAAGTCATGCCACATTAGCAAGGGAGCTGACAGACACCCTTCATTTGATGTTTACAAAGAATTCACCCTATCATTCAGATAATGCACCAGAAACTGAATAGATGCAATGGCCACATCCTCCTGAGATTCCTCTTCTGTTTCTGCTGGTTGTATAATTATTGTTGGGTGTAGGGCTCTCCTGATTTGCCACTCTGTGTAGACACTGTTCTAGAAAAACGTTGAAGTTTGCGGTCAAGCCTCTCTGTCGGAGAGGGTGCGAACCCTGTGTACCAATGTTTTGAGCACACCGTTCTGATGGCAGCTGTCTGCATGTTAGTATAGGTTGGTGTGCATTTTCCTATGGAATTTGCTGTGGCTCAATGTACCATCCTCTCTGATGTTTACCAGCACATCCAATTCCACCCACTTTGACTTCCAAGGTAAAACTGATTTTCTGTTGTATGGAATTGAGACATATGAGGAAATCATTCAATTTGTGTCTTCCACGTGGCCATATGATTAATGTGTTGTCAGTATACAGAAAGAAACAGGTATGTTTTCATTGGACTGATTCCAGGGCTTCCCCATTGGAATTCTCCACACACATATTGATTACAACTGGTGAATGTGAACTCTTGCTACTCTTTCCATTCGTAGTAACCATTGTTGAAAAGAGTGTATCAGTGTCAAGATATGCCAAAAGGCGTTGATCACCTGCGTGCCAAATTTCTAGCTAATAAGTTCCAAACATTCTTGTTAAGGCAACACGGTTGTGTTGGTTTAAGCTTGACTTTCATTTATATTATTGATCTGGAAAAGTTAAAACTTATTTAATATGAATATGAGCAATATGAACATTTGATTCCAAATATGTTGATAAATCATACAAGATGCAAGGAGGGGCTAATAAGATAAATTACTTCCTTAATTTTAATTTTGAATGTCTGGAGATTTTCTATTTCCTAGCTGTCTGTTCCCAACCTGTCAAAGACATTTGCTTCAAATTTTGTAACTTGATTCTGAACCAAAGATGCATAGCTTGTATGTAAATTATTTTTACTTCTAGTACTGTGGTTGTAAATTTATAGTTTATCCTAGAGTCGCTCCTCATATTAGCAACAAATACCAGTTGGAAATAAGTACAGGGTGTCGATAAAAGAATGTCCCAATTATAAATTTTGATACTATCAACTGTAAGCATTGTAGTGTGTTGGTTCAAGGTCACAATTAAAGAGGAACTCAAACAGTTTTAGATAAGCATATGCGTGAGTACCACTTTGTTGTTTTCCCACTTGCAGTGACACATAGGCAAAATGGCCACTGCTGAGCATGTAGTGTTTTTTGCTCTACAGTTTGCTGAGAGTGAATCTGTAATTTCAGTTCAACATGCATTTTGTTTCAATTTTAATTGTGATCTCCTAAGTGGCAAAAATATCCACCGATTATATAGTCAATTTGAAATGAATGGATATGTGGGTCAAGGGAAAAGCAAGGGATGACCAAAAGTGTCTGAAGGGAATGTTGACTGCGTCATAGCATGTCAGCTTTGTAGTCCTAAATAGTCTATTCAGAAAGCAAGTCTTGAACTTCAGCTGTCAAAGATGACAGTTTAGGAGGCTTTAAGAAGACATTTACACATATGCCCATACTGGTTACAGTTGGACATGGTTTAAAACCAAATGGCTATGGTGTATGTTATAACTTTGCAAATGAAGTGTTGCAGGGGGAAGGTGGCTTTCTTGATCATGTGGTGTTCAGTGGTGAGGCAACTTTTCATCTAAAGGTGAAGGTAAATACCAATAATGTTCATTTCTGGAGATCAGGACATGAACCTGAACAGTATCAAAGAGATTCCCCAAAATTAAATGCTTTCTGCGCTGTGTTTCGATGTCAAGTGTACGGACCATTTATTTTCACTGAAGCTACCGTAACAGGAGTGGCTTATCTGGATGTGTTGCAAGAACTGTTCTTTCCCAATTAAAAGCTGGACTTTAAAACTTTATATGGCAACAAGGTGAAGCCTCTTCCCTTTGGCATATCTTTGTAAAAGATGGTTGAAACCAAAGTCTCGGACCATTGGATTGTTCGTAATGGACAATACAACACATCTCTTTTCCGCCAGCCTCCACATTCACCTGACCCTACACCATGTGAATTTCTGCTTTGGGGTGTTACAAAACACTGCAGAGCTGAGACACAGAATTAAAGAGGCTATTGCTTCGACTACTCAGGACGTGTTAGCTACAGTGTGGTAATAATTACATTTTGGGTTGGATGTGTGCCATGTAAGTAAAGGTGCATATATTGAACATTTTTAAGAAAATAGGTTAGTTTATCTTCAACACAAGACAATGACAGAGGTTTCTAAGTGGAATGTAGGCAAACTGAGGTTTACTGTTAATGCATCCACATGTTGGCACCACCTCAGTTGTTACCCATCTGAACCACTAGGATTTTCACACATGGATTTCATTTAGATTGTGCCTATTGATCTCTGCTTCTGGTAACGATGAGACATTTTTATTTGGTATTGAAAAGAATGAGTTTTTGGGAGATTAAGAGTTAATTTGTTTGCTGAGAACCAATTGTAATTCTGTCCCACTGTTCTCCTAGCAGGCTCCTGCTAGATCACAGAAAATTCCAGCACAGCAATTTTTCTTGTTTGGTTCTTGAAAAACTGAGTTTGCAATATTGTATATTGCATTTACTGTAGATAATCCTTTACCAAAGCCAAATTTATGAGATATTAAAAGGTTATCGTACGATCAGTGATTCTATATTCTTTTTTGAGCTAACTCCTCAAAATAACACTGACAATATGGGAATGAGGCAATTGGGTCTATGATTGCAGGTAACTTACTTGTCTCCACTTTTTAAATGGGTATTACTGTTGCATGATTCAGAAAATACACTTTATCATTTCAGTGTATTACAAAGATAATACAAGGGAGGTGCTATCAAGTGAACGTAAGATTTTAGTACTTAGGTTAATGAAGAAAAGACAGAATACCTGCCCATAAGTAAGAAAACCAGAAAAGATGCACCTCTGACTGTAGATGGATTCAGTTTCTAGACTGTTGACCACTTCAAGTACCTAGAAAGTCTTTTCAGTAATAACAACAGAACAGATATAGAAATAGATGTCCGTTTATCAGCAGCAAACAAGACGCTTTTTAGTTTCATCAAAATTCTAAGAAAAAGATCACTTAGCAGTAACTTCAGAATCCGCTTATATCAGTTGACCATTATACCTGTGATGTTATATGGATGTGAAACATTAATATTTAGAAAGAAAGATGAAGAAAAACTGTTAATATTCGAAAGAAAAGTACTAAGGAAAATTTTTGGACCTGTATACGATGAAAATAACATGGAATGGAGAATAAGAAGAAATGAAGGATTAAGAGGGCTGTACAAACACCGTAATTACGACGCTACCCGGTCGGATACCCGAGAACTGTTCAAACCGTAACATCGTCGAAGTGCTCTAGAGGAGAAGGTTGAATTGGGCAGGCCATATAGAAAGAATGACAGAGAACAGACTACCTAGAATGGCATTCAGCAGAACAATAGATGGAACGAGAGGAAGAGGGAGACCCAGAATCAGATGGTGGGATAACATTTGGGAGGACACAATGAGGATGAACAGCAGTAGCAACTGGACAAACAGTGCATTGGACAGGCAGAAGTGGAAGAGGCTCATAGTGCAGGCATATGGTCGATAAGGCCCTTGCCACATATAAAGTAAAAAGTAAGGTTGAAATGTCACCATAGTCAATAAAGTTACGGCTTGAATTGGCAAAAAAGAACTGTGATTGCAAAGTACGTACTGCCTATATAATGGATCTACATTTGGTGGTGTATTTTTTCTAGCTATATGTTTTCTGTTACTATTAGGAAGAATTCATAGAATGTAGTGGCCAGTGATTTAAAACTAGCTTCATCTGCCTCACACCAGCTGCCAACAGTTAATTGAATGTTGTTAACCTCACCAAATTTATGTATTTCATTCCTCATAGTGCTTCAAATCCTTGTAGATTTGTTCTTGATGTTTTATGGTTATTGTGCATAGTGCATGAGTTTTGTCATTCTGTTCACACTGTGAAGAATTTTGCTGCTTTGCTTGTAATGCTCCTTCCAGTTTAGAGTGGAGCTACTACTCTGCATTAAATAAATTTCTGTTCCTGACACAAAATGTAAGCTTTCCTTTCACTCAGATTCCACTGTAATTGTCCTCAGCCTGTAATAAAATTCATAGTGCTGTCAGAATATTTTTAATAAAACGTGAAATTCATCAGGCACATTGCCAGCAAAATTGAACTTTTGATAAACCAAGAGAAAAGAGGTATATATGGAAATAAGTCAAGTAATAAACCTAAATCCACACTTTTAAATTGACCACCATTCTAGATTCAGAGAATTTCATCAGTTTAAATACTTTGGATTGTGCTTCAGCAGTAAAAATATCATAACACTGGATATAAAGGAGAGAATAGTCTCAGGATCAAGATGTCTGTACACTCTAAGCAGTCCATTCAAAAGTAAAGATTTGTCAGTCATGATGGAGATGAAGACATATAATATCATCATCTGCTCAGTAATACTGCATGTATTGTAAAGCTGCACACTTACCAACAAAGAATGAGAAAAACTGAATGTTTTCAAAAGAAAAGTGATGAGAAAAATTTCGGGACCTGGGTTGGAGAATGACATCTGAAGAGTGTGAAAGAATACTGAAATTTATCAGCTAATGAAGCAACCCACTATTATTCACAAATTAAAAAGTAGGAGTCTGCAATGGGCTGGGCATGTGGTGGGAATGGAAACCAACAGAATTCCTAAGAAGTCAATTGAGGACACACTCCAAGCAACAACACCATTGGGTCAACTTCACATACGGTGGAAAGATGACATAGAAAGGATGCCGCACATTAGGAATTCTCATAGGATGGAGAGAGACAGTGAGGGACAGAAGAAAAGGGAAGCAGATTGTTGATGCAGCACGTGATCTACAGGGCCTGGGATTGCTGAAAAGAAGAAGGAGAAATTCCTCAGCTATACTTGACTTTAACAGATTCCTTCCTGTAAATTACTCTGGAGAGCAGGCTTTCCCAAACTGCATTCCTTGGAGCACTGGTGTTTTGTGGGAAGCGAATGATGATTGTTTGATTGATTTTATTTTGTGTTCCATAGGTCCAGCTGTGTTGGGTTCACGAGGATATGGAATGAGTCAGTATTTTACAAATACAATATGATAATCTTGTAGCATATACAGACATTTGAGTACATAATTATATAAAAATTTATACAGTAAATTCTTTGAGCAGCAGTACAGAAAAAGACAATACATATTTTCTTAGAATTATTAAAGCACTACAGAGAACAAATACAAAGCACACACAGATACAGATCTCAAGTTAAGTAACATTCTTAGTGGCATTATGTCAACTCGTATTATATTGTCACATGGAGGAAGGTGAAAGCAGATGAATGATGCTCACTAACTTCCTTAATGAAGGTTTTTTCAGCACTTGCACATACAAGAGCACAGAGCAAACTGCCTCCGGCCAGAACACATACGGTATATATACAGCTACAGAACATTCCGGTACAATGATTCTTGCCATTTGTGGATTTGTTCCAATTCAGGTGAGTTTTGAACTCACAACCCTCCATGCAACAATCTAGTATCATAACCACTACACTATGGCGACTGCGCTACTCGGCTTCTTCTGCGACATTGTTCCCTCCTTAAGAGAACAGTGTCTTGGTGTTATGTCCTTCTAGTCCGGGAATGAGTCATTGGTCCTGCATACTCTGACTCTCGATGACTGATGTTCGCTCTGGCGGTGATCTTCTTAGGACTTCCCTTGCCACTACATTTGTCATTACCTATCCACTTGTTGCCTGTCACTGGAGCTTCGAATTTACCCTGGGTTGCAGGATCCTTATAGAGCTTCATTCGAATGAGGTGGACCATATCTCCGATCTTTCGTCGTCCTGTGTCAGGGTCGAAATCTTCAACTTCGTAAGTAATGTCAGACAACTGTCTTACAACCTTATAAGGTCCAAAGTAGTGCATGAGGAGCTTCTCAGAGAGATCATCTCCCAAACAGGAGTGAAGATACAGACGAGGTCACCAGGCTGGTAGACAACAGGGCGGTGGCTCGCGTCATACCTTCGGTGATAATTTTCTTGAGCCTGCAGCGTGCGGAGTCAAGCTAACTGCTGAACTTCCTCAGCTCTGGTTAACACCTGGCTGATGTAGTCGTTGTCAGCGTCATAAGGATGTGACTGAAACACAGTGTCCACCATCATCGTCACCTCACGCCCATGCACCAGGAAAAATGGTGTAAATCCTGTGGTGTCTTGTTTGGCGGTATTGTAGGCAAATGTCACAAACGGTAGCACCTCATCCCAGTTGCTCTGCTCAACATTGGTGAACATTGATAGCATGTCGGCCAAGTCTTATTAAGGCATTCAGTAAGCCCGTTAGTTTGCGGTTAGGCAGTTATCATGTGATGAGTAATGTTGCAACAACGGTTTATCTCTGTCACAAGATTCAATTGCAAAACTTTCCCTCAATCCGTAATTAATGACCTCGGTGCACCATGTTTAAATACGATGTCTTCTATGATGAATTTGGCTACCTCGAATGCTTCAGCCATTTTCACTGCTTTTGTAATGGCATAGCGCATCAGATAATCAGTGCAAACAATAATCCATCTACTGCCACTAGCAGACATTGGAAATCGTCCAAGGAGGTCAATCCCAACATGCTGGAAATGCGTTTCAGCTGGTGGAATTGTTATGAGTCGCCAGGTGGTTTCTGAGGAACTGCCGTTCTCCTCTGGCACTCTCGACAGTGCGACACATAGTGACAGACACTCCTAAATAAAGCTGGTCAGATAAATCTCTTGTGGATCCTATTGTATGTCTTAATAAATCCTAAATGTCTGTCCTCAGGTGTCTAATGGAATTTCTGTAGAGCATCTAAGCGCGTGTGTTTAGGAAGCACTGGTAGCCACGTCTTTCCAAACAGATCAAAGTTTTTCATGCAAAGTAATACATTAACTACCTTAAATTATCCTTTCACATCCTCTGTATGTGTTAAGGCAAGCAGAATATGAGATATCTTGGCGTCCTTCTTCTGCTCAGCAGAGAGATCTTGGAGTGCAGTGAGACGGTCACTGTTGTTGTTGTTCTGGTCTTCAGTCCTGCGACTGGTTTGATGCAGCTCTCCATGCTACTCTATCCTGTGCAAGCTTCTTCATCTCCCAGTACCTACTGCAAACTACATCCTTCTGAATCTGCTTAGTGTATTCATCTCTTGGTCTCCCTCCACTATTTTTACCCTCCACGCTGCCCTCCAATACTAAACTGGTGATCCCTTGATGCCTCAGAACATGTCCTGCCAACCGATCCCTTCTTCTAGTCAAGTTGTGCCACAAACTTCTTCTCCCCAATCCTATTCAGTACCTCCTCATTAGTTATATGAACTACCCATCTAATCTTCAGCATTCTTCTGTAGCACCACATTTCGAAAGCTTCTATTCTCTTCTTGTCCAAACTAGTTATCGTCCATGTTTCACTTCCATACAGTGCTACGCTCCATACAAATACTTTCAGTAACGACTTCCTGACACTTAAATCTATACTTGATGTTAACAAATTTCTCTTGCCCGCATCTCGTGGTCGTGCGGTAGCGTTCTCGCTTCCCACGCCCGGGTTCCCGGGTTCGATTCCCGGCGGGGTCAGGGATTTTCTCTGCCTCGTGATGGCTGGGTGTTGTGTGCTGTCCTTAGGTTAGTTAGGTTTAAGTAGTTCTAAGTTCTAGGGGACTTATGACCACAGCAGTTGAGTCCCATAGTGCTCAGAGCCAAATTTCTCTTCTTCAGAAACGCTTTCCTTGCCATTGCCAGTGTACATTTGATATCCTCTCTACTTCGACCATAATCAGTTATTTTGCTCCCCAAATAGCAAAACTCCTTTACTACTTTAAGTGTCTCATTTCCTAATCTAATTCCCTCAGCATCACCTGACTTAATTCGACTACATTCCATTA
This sequence comes from Schistocerca nitens, assembly GCF_023898315.1. Classification (NCBI taxonomy): domain Eukaryota; kingdom Metazoa; phylum Arthropoda; class Insecta; order Orthoptera; family Acrididae; genus Schistocerca; species Schistocerca nitens. Next base: position 311,494,397 of record NC_064621.1, on the reverse strand, counting down.
TTCTCATTTTGCTTTCGTTGATGTTCATCTTACACCCTCGTTTCAAGACACTGTCCAGTCCGTTCAACTGCTCTTCCAAGTCCTTTGCTGTCTCTGACAGAATTACAATGTCATCGGCGAATCTCAAAGTTTTTATTTCTTCTCCATGGATTTTAATACCTACTCCGAATTTTTCTTTTGTTTCCTTCACTGCTTGCTCAATATACAGATTGAATAACATCGGGGACAGGCTACAACCCTGTCTCACTCCCTTCCCAATCACTGCTTCCCTTTCATGTCCCTCGACTCTTATAACTGCCATCTGGTTTCTGTACAAATTGTAAATAGCCTTTCACTCTCTGTATTTTACCCCGGCCGCCTTCAGAATTTGAAAGAGAGTATTCCAGTCAACATTGTCAAAAGCTTTCTCTAAGTCTACAAATGCTAGAAACATAGGTTTGCCTTTCCTTAATCTAGCTTCTAAGATAAGTCGTAGGGTCAGTATTGCCTCACGTGTTCCAACATTTCTACGGAATCCAAACTGATCTTCCCCGAGGTCAGCTTCTACCAGTTTTTCCATTCATTTGTAAAGAGTTCACATTAGTATTTTGCAGCTGTGACTTATTAAACTGATAGTTTGGTAATTTTCATATCTGTCAGCACCTGGTTTCTTTGGGATTGGAATTATTATATTCTTCTTGAAGTCTGTGGGTATTTCGCCTGTCTCATACATCTTGCTCACCAGATGGTAGAGTTTTGTCAGGACTGGCTCTCCCAAGGCCGTCAGTAGTTATAATGGAATGTTGTCTACTCCCGGGGCCTTGTTTCGACTCAGGTCTTTCAGTGCTCTGTCAAACTCTTCACGCAGTATTGTATCTCCCTTTTCATCTTCATGTACATCCTCTTCCATTTCCATAATATTGTCCTCAAGTACATCGCCCTTGTATAGACCCTCTATATACTACTTCCACCTTTCTGCTTTCCCTTCTTTGCGTAGAACTGGGTTTCCATCTGAGTTCTTGATATTCATACAAGTGGTTCTCTTTTCTCCGAAGGTCTCTTTAATTTTCGTGTAGGTAGTATCTATCTTACCCCTAGTGAGATAAGCCTCTACATCCTTACATTTGTCCTCTAGCTATCCCTGCTTAGCCATTTTGCACTTCCTGTCGATCTCATTTTTGAGACATTTGTATTCCTTTTTGCCTGCTTCGTTTACTGCATTTTATATTTTCTCCTTTCATCAATTAAATTCAATTTTTCTTATGTTACCCAAGGACTTCTACTAGCCCTCGTCTTTTTACCTACTAGATCCTCTGCTGCCTTCACTACTTCATCTTTCAAAGCTACCCATCTTCTTCTACTGTATTTCTTTCCCCCATCCCTATCAATTGTTCCCTTATGCTCTCCCTGAAACTTTGTACAACCTCTGGTTTAGTCAGTTTATCCAGGTCCCATCTCCTTAAATTCCCACCTTTTTACAGTTTCTTCAGTTTTAATCTACAGTTCATAACCAATAGATTGTGGTCAGAATCCACATCTGCCCCCGGAAATGTCTTACAATTTAAAACCTGGTTCCTAAATCTCTGTCTTACCATTATATAATCTATCTGAAACCTGTCAGTATCTCCAGACTTCTTCCATGTATACAACCTTCTTTTATGATTCTTGAACCAAGTGTTAGCTATGATTAAGTTGTGCTCTGTGCAAAATTCTATCAGGCGGCTTCCTCTTTCATTTCTTTTCCCCAATCCATATTCACCTACTACATTTCCTTCTCTCCCTTTTCCTACTACCGAATTCCAGTCACCCATGACTATTAAATTTTCGTCTCCCTTCACTATCTGAATAATTTCTTTTATTACATGATACATTTATTCAATTTCTTCATCATCTGCAGAGCTAGTTGGCATATAAACTTGTACTACTGGAGTAGGCATGGGCTTCGTGTCTATCTTGGCCACAATAATGCATTCACTATGCTGTTTGTGGTAGCTTATCTGCACTCCTATTTTTTTTTATTCGTTATTAAACCAACTACTGCATTACCCTTATTTGATTTTGTATTTATAACCCTGTATTCACCTGACCAAAAGTCTTGTTCCTCCTGCCACCGAACTTCACTAATTCCTACTATATCTAACTTTAACCTATCCATTTCCCTTTTTAAATTTTCTAACCTGCTTGCCCGATTAAGGGATCTGACATTCCACGCTCCGATCCGTAGAACGCCAGTTTTCTTCCTCCTGATAATGACGTCCTCCTGAGTAGTCCCTGCCCGGAGATCAGAATGGGGGACTATTTTACCTCCGGAATATTTTACCCAAGAGGACGCCATCATGATTTAATCATACAGTAAAGCTGCATGCCCTCGGGAAAAATTACGGCTGTAGTTTCCCCTTGCTTTCAGCCATTCGCAGTACCAGCGCAGCAAGGCCGTTTTGGTTAGTGTTACAAGGCTAGGTCAGTCAAATCATGCAGACTGTTGCCCCTGCAACTATTGAAAAGGGTACTGCCCCTTTTCAGGAACCACATGTTTGTCTGGCCTCTCAACAGATACCCCTCCATTCTAGTTGCACCTATGATATGGCTATCTGTATCACTGAGGCACACAAGCCTCCCCACCAACGGCAAGGTCCATGGTTCTTGGGGGGGAGACAGTCACTATCTTCATCAAAATCTTGATGACGGTAATAACAACACCAAGTTACCAACTGTCTCTCCAGAAACCCTGTGTAAAACATCAAGATGGTTTTTAGATGGTCACTATCTTCATCAAAATCTTGATTTTTTGCACATGGTTTCTTGAGAGACAGTTGGTAACTTGGTGTTTTCTTCCACTTTTGTACACTATGGTAATGTCATACTCTTAAAGACATAGTGCCCACCTGGCGAGTCATCCTGTTGGTTCCTTAAGTCCTGTCAACCAGCAAAGTGAATGATGGCCTGTAACAGCTGTGAATGGCCTTCCATAGAGATACTGTAAAAATTTGCACATGGCTCAGATCACAGCAAGACATTCTCTTTCTGTAGTTGAGTTGTTTCGCTCGGTATTTTTAAGTGTTCTAGAAGCATAGGCTATAACCTTCTCTTTTCCATCCAGAATTTGCACCAGAACAGCACCAATCCCATACCCACTGGCATCTGTATGTAGTTCTGTAGGTGCTTTTTCATCATACAGACCAAGTACAGGGTCAGTCGTCAGTGCTTTTCACAGAACATCAAAAGGAACTTGTTGAGCACCACCCCAGATATATTTAGCATCAGCTTTTGACAACTCTTGGAGTGGCCTGGCTTTGATACAAAAGTCTTTGATAAAATAACAGTAATAAGAACACAATATGAGGAAGCTTCTCAGGGCTGTGTATGGCCACTTATACCCACATGAATGACACATCTTCCTGTAGATTTTACATATTTCCTGTTAGCCACCTTCAGTAGAGATGTTTTGTTGTCGACGAATACAGTTTTCTACAACTGGCGATGATACTTCTCCGAAATGACTAAACATGATGCTCCAGAGTCCACAAGAGCTTGAGCCGGTCAACCATCCATGAAGATATTGACATAGTTTCTTATAATTTTTGTAGTGATGGATGGTGGAGGATTTTTCTCTTTGGTGGGCCTCACCTCCAAGGAAGGCCGCACTCTTTAGCTTTCCAGGTTGCAAGAGCTAGGTGGTCAGCTGGAGCTTGTAAACGGTGATGGAGACCTTGATCGGCGTGTTGGGGACCATCCTGTCCAGCGACTAGCTTGTGGTGATGGTGACCTATGTTGTCCTGCACCCCATCTTCATGTTCATCTTCGTCGTCCCGGAGCTGGCGTCGGCTAAGATTGGTCTCCTGTCCTTTTGGCACGAGTTTCATCAAATATCCATCACCTTTCTCGACAATAGTGCACCACATGTCCCGGTTGTCCACTGTGGAAACATACTGATTGGTTATCCTGGGTCCTCCAGACCCAGTCTTCCTTAGTGCCCAAACAGGTCCCTCATGCAGCATTGTAGGAATGTAACTTCACCTGGGTCTCGACTTTTTTTACCATTTTAAAGGGAAACGAAAGATTAGGTTCAATGTCTGTTCCACTTCCTCCCTTATGATCTCTTGAAGCATCTCGGTTATTTGCTCGCTATGCAGTCCAAGTGCCTTCTAAATTTCCTCTCTCGCTATCTGGCGAAGAACAGTTGTGAAATGAGTTTCTTCCTCCATCACAGACATCGATACAATGTCTGGATGCCGTTCAAACTTCTTGTGTGTAATTATTTTTTGATGCATTGTCTCGATATACTAGCACCATTTTATGAAGTCACCTGCTGTCGAAACCTCCTTCGGGAGGAGGGCTTGATACATGTCCTTAGCAACACCCTTCATGAGATATGCAACCTTATCTTCCTCCTTCATTCTAGGATCCACTATTTCACACAGCTCCGAGATGTCTTGAATATAGGATGCTGTAGTTTCTCCTGGACGCTGTGCCCTGCACTTTAATTTATCTTCAGCCTTGCACTTCTGTCATTGTGTGTCACCTAAATACTTGCGCAGTTCCACTTGGAACATGTCCCAGCTTGTGAACTTCTCCTCGTTGTTCCCATACCATTGCTTGGCAGTGCCCTCCAAGTAGAAAAATACGTTAGCCAAACACACAGTGTCATCCCATTTGTTTGGCTATATGCTCATATACCTTCAGCCACTTGTTTGGATCTTGGCCATCGTCACCAGAGAACCCGGAAGGCTGTCTCATGTGGTGGCACACAGTTGCTGTCATCGTGATGTCCTCTTCTTCTTCTGTCTCCGATAGATTGCGATCTGTTGAATATGGCTCAAACTGGGGTTTTTCCCCACGTAAATGGTGGCTCTGTCGTGACCTGACGGGAGCCACTGTGTTGTCGATAATGTGCGGTATCACAAGTTCCAATACCCAGCGCCTCCACCAGAATAATATCTTGTATAGGAAGGTGTAAGCAGATGAATGATGAACACTAACTTAACTTAACGAGTTGCAAATACAAGAGTGCAGAGCAAACTGCCTTCAGCCAGAACACATATGGTATATATACAGCTACATAACATTCCGGTACAATGATTCTTGCCATTTGTGGATACTTCTAGAATGTACTCAAAGCAAAGATAGAAATTAAAATGTTTCAGTTCAAGTGAGTTTTGAACTCACAACCCTCCATGCAACAATCTAGTATCATGAGCACTACACTGTGGTGACTGCGCTACTCAGCTTGTTCTGTGACGATATAATATTAAAATTTTACAATTTATTCATTTAAAAATTCATCTAGACTGTAAAAACCTTTTTCCAGCAGAAATATTTTTAGTGTTTTCCTAAATCTAGTCATGTTATGAATCTCTATCTTTATTCCAGGAGGAAGAGCATTGAAGAGTTTTGCTGTAGTGTAGTGGACACTCTTTTGTGCCAAGCTCAAATATCTATTCTCGCTGTGTATGACATTTCTCCTCCATGTGTTATGCTCATGATAATTACTGTTTGGTTGAAATGTCTCTATATTTTTACAAACAAAACACATGAGAGAAAAAATATATTGACATGTAGTTGTGTATATTATGTTTTCGAAAAATATTTCTACACAAGTCTCTTGGGTGCAATCCACATATAGCTCTTAAAGCTCACTTCTGAGCAATGAACACTTTCCTTGCTAATGGCTGGTTGCCCCAAAATATTGCCGTATTCATTGAGTGAGTGAAAATATCCACAGTATGCCGCTTTTGCAGTGTTAGGTTCAACACATGTAGTGACAACCCGTAAAGCATATGTAGCAGAGCTAAGCCTCTTACAGAGATCTATAATATGCGAGGACCAGTTCATTTTCTTGTCAATGAGCAATCCAAGAAATTTTGTTGTTTCCATTCTTTCTATTGGCTGATTACCACATGTCACAGTTATCTCTTTCTCTTTTTCTGTTTTTGTACAGAACTGAATAAAGCTGGTCTTACTGAAATTTAATGAGAGACCATTCACCTTGAACCAATTAACCACATCTGAGAGTATGTGATTAATGAACTCCTCAAGATTACTATCTTTTCTGCTGCTCATAAAAATTGTGGCATCATCAGCAAATAATGTAAATTTACACGGCAGGCTTGTACATGACGGTAGATCATTTATAAAAATCAGGAATAATAGTGGCCCTAGAATTGAGCCCTGAGGCACTCCACATGTAATGGAACTCCATTTAGAATACGAGGAAACATCACATGCCCCACCTGAGCTATTCAAGACAAGTTTTTGTTTTCTGTCTTGGAGATACGACTGTAGCCAATTGCCTGCAACACCACTTATTTCTACTAATTTGGCTTTTTGCAAGAGAATCTGGTGATCAACACAGTCAAACACTTTAGATAAATCACAGAAGACACCAAGTGGTAGCATTTTTCATTAAGGGTTTTTAGGACTTCATTTGCATATACTGCGTCTTCTGTTGAATGGCCCTTTTGAAAGCCAAATTGGCTCTTGCTGAGAACTCCATTCTTCATGAGATGATCAGTTAATTCTTACATGTATTGGCTTTTCTAGAATTTTAGAGAAAGCTGTCAGCAAAGAGAAAGTCGATAGTTAGTTAGTTCAGCTTTATTGCCCTTTTTGTACAGGGGCTTCACAAAGGCATACTTAAGTTTTCTGGGAACAACAACCTTTCTGAAGGGAAGAATTGAAAATATGACAGAAAATGTCCCTTATCCACACACAAGAATATTTCAATAAATTACGAGATATATTATCAATCACTGCAGAGTTCTTACTTTTTAGAGACCTTATGATTTTTTTGAATTTCTTTTACAGTGACAGGCTTAAGGTGCATTTCTGAAATTGTGTTTAAATATACTGCTTGACAAAGAGTTACAGCTTCATCGACATTGGGCTTGCAACCAATCTGTTGAGTTACTGATAGAAAGCGTTTATTAAAAATCTCAGCCACACTTTTGGGGTTATCTACTAGGGTACCTTCACATCTGATTTTATTTACATCTTCTTTGCGTGTTGTATCTCTTCCTGATTCTTTTTTTACAATGCTCCAAATTGTTTTTATATTATTATTAGAATTATCTATTTTCTTCTCATAATATAGGGCTTTTGATTTCTGTATTAGTTTCTTTAAAATTTTACAGTATAATCTATAGTGTTCCCATTTTTCTATATCTTTACATAATCTTATTGCAGCATAAGTTTCCCTTTTGGTTTTATATGACTGTTTTATACCTTTTGTAATACAAGGCTTACTTACAGAATGGGAAGCACTGTTTCTGACTCATTTCTTTGGAAATATTTCTTCAAAAAGAGCACAGAATTCATTTATAAAACAGTTAAATTTAGTATCAACATTATCAATACTACATACTAAAGATGAATCCATTTAATGCAACCTATGCTTGAAAGTTTCTTTTGCCTCTTCATTAATTACTATTATGAATTTCCATTGAGTAAATTGTTTTTTGAACAGATTAACATCATAAAGAGTGAGAATTTGCCCAATATGATCTGAAAGCCCATTTATAACCTGCCTGATAGTACAATTCTGATGTCTACTTACATCTAAAAAAATGTTGTCTATCATAGTTTGGGACTCAGATGTAATTTTTGTTGGGAAGTTTATTACTGACATCAGATTTTATAAGGTCATCACAATCTCAAAGTCAATTTTATTCTTGAAATTCGGCACCTTGCAAAGGTCCTCAATTCGAGTCTTGGTCTGGCACACAGTTTTAATCCACCAGGAAGTTTCATATCAGCGCACACTCTGCTGCAGAGTGAAAACCTCATTCTAGAAACATCCCCCAGGCTGTGGCTAAGCCATGTCACCATAATATCCTTTCTTCCAGGAGTGCTAGTTCTGCAAGATTCGGAGGAGAGCTTCTGTGCGGTCTGGAAGGTAGGAGACAAGGTGCTGGCGGAATTAATGCTGTGAGGACAGGGTGTGAGTTGTGCTTGGGTAGCTCAGTCGATAGAACACTTGCCCACAAAAGGCAAAGGTCCCGAGTTCGAGTCTCGGTTCAGCACACAGTTTTAATCTGCCAGGAAGTTTCATATCAGCGCACACTCCACTGTAGAGTGAAAATTTCATTCTAGAATTTATTCTTATTTTCTGTCAAAGTTTATATTGTAATCACCTAAAACTACAATATCTTTTGCTTTTGAAAGTAACCCTGACAGCTGGAGTTCCATTATATGTAGAAAAGTTAGTTATTATTTTTGTTGCAAATGCTTCAAATTGTTGTTCCACACAATATTTCTTAATATCCATAGCTTTGTATGCTACACTATCCTTAACATAAATTGCTTATTATAGATGGCAAGGCACATTTAACTGTAACATGGTGGTCAGTTAAGCACAAAATCTGAGCATTATTTATACAATCCATTTCATTAATGTTAATAAGAAGTTGATCTGTTTTGTTTATATTTTGATGAAAGGAAGAGATTCTTTCCTCTTACTTTTTTATTCTGTTAGTGCTGTTGTTAGCTGACTGAGAATCCACAAGACAGGAGGGAGGAGACACTTGACACTACCTACTGTTGTGCCTTCTTTTTCTTCAATGGCTCTGTGAAAAACTGTTGAAAACAAGGCATTTTTTCTTCTTTTTTAATTATGATCCTGTGTTATTAGCTATGATTTAAAGTTGAAGTAATCAATGAATAAAACAAGTTTTTTTCTAATTTCTTAGAATTTATTAATATTCAAAATAAGCAAATGTGTTTGTGACATTCCACTTGCCTGTTGTTTTGTTGCACTCAGTTTTGAAGAACCTTCATCTCATATCTTGCCAAAATGAAATAACTTACAGAGAACTGATGTCAGGTAGGACAGATTCAATTGATGTAAACTGGACTTGAAGTGAGTTTAGAAGGTGGTTCATCCCAATACATTTGCATTATATTACAGCTGGAGGCCAGTTCATATTTTACAATCCACAGTATACAAATAGAAGCACATCTTCTTCTTTTAACCCCATAAGGAAGAAGAATCACCTAATACTAAGCAATGTCACAAATCTGGTTAACTTCCACACTGGCAGAATAAATTATGACAAAATTATGATTATATCATTGCACACGAAAGGATTTACAGTATTGTTACCAGCATATGTAATACAGTCCAATAAACATAGTTTGCAGACTGTTAGCACTTCCGTGGTTAATATTAACTAGTTCACTACAGACTTCAAGACACAGAGATATCACACAGTTTCATATTATTTACGGACACTCTTGTTGTGTGTATTATATCAAGGTCCAGAATCTCGCCTTAACCAAATGGAAAAAGAGATATTAGTGGTGTTCTGGTCTGATGGGGACTGCAGACTTTGGGGTAGGGATAGCTACATAAAGACTGATATGAGAACATGATGTGACTGCTGAAATTACATAGTGCTTTGAAATTCAGTGAGATTAGATTTTACTATTTTGCATGGACTCTTTATCACTTCACTGTTGTTTTGGTTATTAAAATGTTTCAGGTTAGTAATTCACAACAGTTAATGGAACAATATTATTATGTGGCTTTTGGAATTCCCTATTTATGAGTATGACACCCATCTTGAAATAAATACTTTACAATTCTAAATTATTCAAGATCTTAATTACTGTCTGGATTAACTAATGAGATATGTTGTCTGATTTAGAAAAAAAATACAGCAGTAAAATTATATTGCCATATTTCAGAATCTTGCAGTCATTAGAACAAAATAGGCAACCAACATTTGGAGGGTTTGAACTTTTGATGTCAATTATCTCTTAAGTTAATTAATTTCAGATAATTCTAAATTTGTTCTCAGAAAGTCTAGCATTCATGCTTTCAAATTACTGCTAACAATACTTCCTCACCCATTTATTAGTGGACATGTTTTTCCAATTATATGACGTTTTTGTAACATTAATCATCTGTGTCTATTAATTACTAATGCTTCTTCTAAAATGAATTGTGTTATTGTAATCTGGAATATAACTGTAAACAACTGAGATATAAGTTTACAATAGATTTTGCATAAATAACAATTTTCCATATTCCTGTATACAATATATGGTGTATTACATGTGCACGTGCATTATATATAAATAAAAAAACCGAAAGCTTTTAGTTATTCTTGGGAGCAGAATACGTAAGAGATAGGTGAAATCCCAACTTGGTACATGTTATGTTCCATCAGAGTACCAGGATCCTTGAAGTGTTCTGTCAGAGAAAAAGTTTGGGTACCCCTGCTGTAGAATGGCTAGATCAGTATTTCTGATTTTGTGAAACTTCACTTTCCTTTTTTTTTTTAACTAAATCAGAATGACCGGGATGTGTTATTGCTTCCATTTGACTATCATGTCTCAGACAAACCATTTATTTGAGCAACATTTTTATCTCATAAAAGACAATTGGATTTAGAAATACATTATCAATCACTGTTATGCTTTGCCATTCTACTCTTGTCGGAACTATTACTGAGATAAACAGATCAAAGCTAGATATTAGTGACTTTAGGAATTGTTGGTTACCAACCCAAGTGAAGCCATTATTGATATCACAATATAGTACTGTGCCCTCCCAGTTATTTCTACTAAGTCTTAAATTGTATCTGAATTATGGCATTTAAAAAAAATGTTGGGAACCGTTACATTGTCATATTTATTTATTTCTTAGTTTATTACTAAACCACAACACACAGGGAGCTGTCTGCTTTACTACTTTATTCTGCTTTTTGAAAATACATATTCTGATTTGGACCCTTTGTGTTGTATGAATTGCTGGTTTCTGTTTTACACTAACTGCTTATACTGTGTTTGTAGTTATTCATGGGATGTATCTTTTTGAAACAATTAATCTAAGAAGGTTTGGTGAACATTTTTAAAATCATAGGAACTGGGCAGACAGTGCTCTAATGACACTGGAAGTTCCCAGAAATTAACTCTGTAAGTGACCTTTTGTGGTAAGGATATCTAAAATATTATTATGTCACAGAAAAACAGTAACTCTGCTGGTTGTGATGGTATTTAAACAGAAGTTAACTTTGTAATTTTTCAAAGAGTCAAGGACTGAAGTATGTGGTAGTAACACCCATTTATAAAATTGAATGTAAGCAAGATGCCCCTAATTATCAACCCAGCTGCTTCCTTCTCATGTTCTTGACACTTTTTGAAGAGATAGGTTACAAAAGACTATTAAATTACCTCTCTGAGGATGACATTTTAATAGCTGCTCAAACCAGTTTCCCTACCGAGAAAGCAATATGTGATTTCACAAACTCAATTGTGGTAGAACCAGATACTAAAAGGGTCGTTCCTTACATTTCCTGGTTTGTTTCTAATCCTTTCAGCTATTTAAACCACAAATTTCTAGTGGATGGAGTTGTATCTTAACACTAGAAGACAGAGGGTCACATTAATAAATGGTATGATGGGAATAAGACTAAACTTGGAGTGAGGAAGTATTATGATGTCTTGCAAAGTTCAGTGCTTGACCCACATCTGTTCTTGCTGCACAAAAATTATTTACCTGTGACCTTGGAGGTCTCTTAAAAAAATGTAATGTCTGCTGATGAACAACCATAATGATAAAATGTGGAAACAAATCTATACTAGACACAGGCAGGAGACGAATGAAACATGCTTACAACTGTTCATGCAGCAGTTAACCCTTAATCTTGAGGAGTGTCATATTATGTAGTTCCCAACCAATCAAAATTACTTAAAGTTATCAGAAGTGGAAATTAATGGGCACACACTGGATGAGATTCTGAACCTGAAGTTCCTAGGCATTCAGGTTGGTGATGAGCTGAGGTGGCACCAGTATGTGGACAAGTTAGCCCAAAAATTCAGTTCTGCTTGCTTTGCAGTTAGAAATCCCTCTACTAAATTGGCCTGCAGACAGAATTGCTAAACATACTTTGCTTGCTTGCACTTAGTACTGTCCTAATGACATAACCTTCTGCAGCAATGCAGTTAAGATAAATAAATAATTATTATCCAGAAGCATGCTATCTTCACATCAGACAGTGAGTGACTGAATGGAAGCCTTAGACCCTCCTAATGACTTTAAATAGGACCAAAATTTTCTCTGATTCTCAGCCAGACATTTCACTTAGGTATGACAGTGGTAGCATACAACAACTACCTTAGCAAAAGATGTGGCCAGAACCTGAGAAAATTCTGGATCTATGTAAAATAGCTAAGCGGTAGTAAGACTCAGTGACCAGTCTGGTGTGGCAGTCGAAGTCAGCAAAATGAAAGCTAAAGTTTCAAATTTTGCATTTAAGAAATCATTTACACAGGAGAATTGTACAAACATACCATCATTTGACAATCGAACAGACTCTGGTACGTATGACATAGCAATAGCCATCCCTTGTTTAGAGAAACAACTGAAATAGTTGAAAACAAGTAAGTCAACAGGTCTGGATGGAATCTCAGTTCTGTTTTACATAGAGTATTCTACGGCATTGGCCCCTTACTTAGCTGGCATTTATTGTAAATCTCTCACCCAGACCAAAGTTCCAGGTGACTGGAAAAAAGTGCAGGTGACTCCTGTATATAGAAAGGGTAAAAGAACAATCTCACAAAATTACTGACTGATATACTTAACATCAGTTTGCTGCAGAATTCTTGAACATATTCTCAGTTTGAATGCAATAAATTTCCTTAAGGCCAAGAAGCTTATGTCCACAAATCAGCATGGTTTTAGAAAGCATTTGACATGGTGCATAACTGCAGACTCTAATGAAGGTTTGAGCATATGGAATAGGTTCCCAGATATATGAGTGGCTCGGAGATGTCTTATGTAACAAACTCCAGTATGTTCTCCTAAACAGTAAGTGTTCATCTGAGATAAGAGTATCATTATAGGAGCCCCAGAGAAGAGTGATAGGTCCACTGTTACTTTCTATATACATAAATGATCTGGCAGACTCTTGGGCAGCAATCTGTGTTTGTTTGCTGATAACACTGTGATGTACAGAAAGGTACAGAAGTTGAGTGACTGCAGGAGGATGCAAGATGACTCAGACAAGATTTCTAGTTGGTGTGATGAATGGAAGCTAGTTTTAAATTCAGAAAAATGTAATTAAATGCAGATGAGTAGGAAAAACAAACCCATAATTTTTGGATACAGCATCAGTAGTGTCTTCTTGACAAAGTCATGTTGTTTAAATATCAGGGTGTAATGTTGCAAAGCAATATGAAATGAAACAAGCATGTGAGGATTGTGGTAGTGTTTTGGGATACTCAACAAGTCAGAGTAAAAGAAGACATCAAAGCATTTTGGAGGTGAGCTGCTAGGTTACTGGTAGGTTCAAACAACACTCAAGTATTACAGAGATGCTTCAGGAACTCAAATGGGAATCCCTGGAGGGCAAGCGACATGCTTTTCAAGAAACACTGTTGAGAAAATTTAGAGAACTGGCATTTGAAACTGGATACAGAGCATTTCTACTGCTGCCAACATACATTTTGCATGAAGATTGTGAAGAGAGGGTATGAGAAAATAGGGCTCATACAGGGGCTTATGGACAGTCATTTTCCCCTTGCTCTTTTCGCAAGTGGATCAGGAGAGCAAATGATTACTAGTCATACAGGATACGCTCTTCCATGCACTGTATGGTGGCTTCTGGATTATGTACATAGATGTATGCATAGATGAAGTAAGGATATTGTGTAAAACTGACAATTGAATAGCTTGTCATTTTACTTATTTGACCCTCTGCTGCCTTCACTATTTCATCTCTCAAGGATACCCATTTGTCTTATGTTTCTCATCCCTGGATATCAATTGTGTATAATACTCTGTTTGAAATTCTCAACACATGTGGTCCTTTCAACTTCCCTAGGTCTAATCTTCTTATTTCTTATCTTTCTGCAATTTCTTCAGTTTTAATTTGCATCCCATAACCAATAAATTATGGTTGGAATCCACATCAGCTGTGGAAATGTTTTATGATTTAAAATCTTGCAGCAACATGTTTTATTCAATTCCAGGCACATAAAATTGACTTAAAGATACCAGAAAGAAAGATCAATGGACACTGGGACAAGACAATCAATGCCTTTATGGAAAAAACGTAGTCACTTACAGAACCATGGTTGTAGCCAGGCATGCACATCTTTGCCTGAAGCAAATTGACAGCCACAAATGTCCCATCAGGGCTCAAAAAATACGGAAATTGCATGGGGAGGGATCTGGGTAACATGCGCTGCCCACGTACTGCCAAGTTTGTGTCGACTATAAACATGAAATGCATGTGACTCCCGATTTGTCACTGGAGGGCAGCACTGGATAATGAATTAAAACGTTTTTCAGTTGGCTATCAAGAGGTCAATAGGAAGATGGGACTATCAAGGGGAGGGCAGAATTGGAGTAGTTAATCAGAACTAGAAGGGAATGTTGGTAAAGAGTCAGAGTGTGATCTGACATGTTTTCATAATTTGATTTCATATTTTTGATTTCATCTTTGAAGGAAGTAAACTTGAACTAAAATTAACTTTTGAACATTCAACACAGTTAGAATGTGAAATAATGAAAAATTATGTAAACGAAAATTTATTGTTGATGACCATAAGCCAGTTTTCCCTTAATATTTGTGATTAATGCTGTTAGAGGAAAATACAGACCTGATTAAATAAATCATGGATGTTTTGCTATGTTGTTTTATTTTTCAAAAAACTATTTATTGCCAAACAAATTTGACAAATCATGTTAATATCACAGATTTTGTAACTGTCCTAATGTAGCTAACTACACTATTTTGATTAAATATTGAGGCAGTAACATAAATAATGTAGAATGCAGTGTTTTATAAATTTTATGGGTAATTTGTGATGGACAGACATTGATGGCCTTTGGAACCCAAGGATTTTACTCCCCACAGTAAAACGCCACTGCAACAACCAAAGAAAAGGTAGAGAGATAGAATCTGGAAGGACTTGCTGCAGATCAGTGTAGAAAGTGATTAGTGCCAGAAAGCAGGAAATTTATCAACAACTTGCACAGAATACCAGATTGCAGCTACAATAGTCAGAGGACATGAAAGGGAGGCAGTAATTTTGAAGGGAAAGAGGCAGGATTGTAGTGTATCTGCCATATAATTCAAACTGTACATTAAATGAGCAATGAAGAAACTGAAACTGAAATAAGGAAGGGGGATTAAAGTTCGGGAAGAAGAATTATAAACATTTCAAATTTTACCAATGATGTTCCAGTTCTGCCAGAGGTGGCAAAATATTTTGGTGATGAATGGAATGGATAGTGTCTTGGCAAGAAGTTACAAGATGAACATCAACACAAGAGTAATGGAGTGTTGTTGAATTAAAGAAGGTGATGCTGAGGGAATTAGATTGAGAAATGAGACACAAAGTAGCAGGTGAGTTTTGCTATTTTGACATCAAAATAACTGATAGTGGCTGAAGTAGACAGGATGTAAAATAAAGGCTGGCAATAGTGAGAAAAATATTTCTGAAAAAGACAAATAGTTCAATACAGAATATAAATTTAAATGTTTGGAATCTTTCCTGAGAGCGTTTCCTTCTCTGGAGTAATGTCTTGTACCGAAGTGAAAGTTGGACAGTAAACAGTGCACACCAGAAGAGAATAGCAGCTTTTGAAGTGTCATGCTACAGAAGATTACTGAAGGTTATATGCATAGGCCAAATAATTAAAGAAGAGGCACTGAAAGGAATTGGCAGGGAGAAGGAATGTATGGCAGAACTTCTGAAATTATGAGCAGGTTGATAGGACATATCCTGAAGCATCAGGGAATTGAGAGTTTGGTGATGGAGGGAAATTTGGTGGGTAAAAATTCTGAAGAGAGACTAGGGTTTGTCTAAAGTAAGCAGGAGGAAGTGGCTGCAGGTTACAGTAGTTATGCAGAGGTTAAGAGACTTGTGCAGAATAGACTAGCATGGAGAGCTGCACCAACCCAGTCTTAGAACAACAGCAACATTTACACAAGTAGCCTGCAGTGGCTACTTGTACCAACTGACGTATGTTGTGACTCATTAAGACATCCTTAAAAGTTATCCTCCATTATTAGTTTTATGTAATACCATGTGTGAATGAATGATGATTTAGATCTCTTATCAAGGGCAGTAACTGAAGCTCAATAATAAGTCTGTTTGTGCAGAGATTATTTAAGTATATAATGGTGTACAACTCAATTGCACAATGGCAGATGACAACACAGAGACAAATAAGTAAGTAAAAGCTCCAAAAGTGGGAGCTAACTTAAACAAAAATAAATAAATAAATAATTAAAAATAAAAAACAGTGTTGCCATCTTAAAACAACATTAACATTATATCACTAACTCCTTTCCTTAGTTTTAATCATTGGTGTTTCAAAAAGTAAAGGCTCAAAATTTTTCAAATTTTATTTTAACTAAATGGCTTCATCAGAACATCAGCTGGTTGTTCATTTGTGCTAATGTGCTTTAAAACAACTTCCTTTGCAGAAATTTTCTCACTATCAAATAAAATTTTGACAACTATATGCTTAAATTTATGACTAAATTGTTGGTTTCTGCAAAGGCTTATTACTGGCATATTACCTTCATACAGGACAACAGCTCTCTGACTGCCAGAAAGACTGATACAAATTACTGAGGCAACAGGCTTCACTAGTTGCCATGCTTCAGGCTACAAATTCTGATTCGGTTGATGACAGAGACACTTAGTGCTGCTTCCTAGATGCCCATGAAGCACAACACAGAACTTCCACTACATAATGACCAGTGGATGTTCTATCTGCTCTGTCACCACTCTTTTAATTTTCTACATCTTTTTGCAGTGTCTTCATTTTCAGATTTTTCTCCATGGAAGTTGTAACAGAATAACATTCAAACATATTAAAACCTTTTAATTCTTTTTTAATGTTCATTCTTTGGCAAATAGAAACAGTTCCCTCCCTTAAATTTTGAACAACATTCATTCCCAAATAGTTCCTAATCAAATCTAAATCCATATTTTAAAGTTATCATGTAATAACAACTCTAAACCATCAATTTCATTCTGAGAAGTTGACACTCTCAGCAGATCATCAACATAAACAATTAAGTATATTTTATTGTTATTTTCACACAAGAAATATTTAAAATCACTTATTACAGATCACAAGCCAGTTATTTCTGTGTTGAATTGAACATTCCAATTTTTGGGTGAGTCCTTCAAACCATATGGAACCTTTCTATGCTTATAAACTTTATCATTCATTTTATTACAACATCCAATAAGTAATTTAACATAAAATTATCCAACTATCTCTTCAAAGAGAAAAGCACTACAGCCATGCAACTGATAAATGGGAAAGTTATTCTCATTGTAAAAAAACAGAAAAAGTCTCACGGAAGTTGATTTTACTGCTGAACTGTATATTTCTGAATAAATCAATCTTTGTTAGAAACCTTTAGCTACAAGACAAGCTTTTAAGAACTACATTGCGATTCACATGTGTTTTTCTCCTAAAAGCCCATTTTGTGTCAATAGCATAACAATCATTTGGCTTATGTATGTATAATCCCTCTGGTCTAAACTTGAGAAGATTATGGCATTAATCCCCAAAGAAGACACAGATATTACTAGGCGACTTCAAAGCCCAGATTTATAGAGCAAAGGAGTACCAAAAGACCATAGGCAAATTCCCAGCCCATTTGTTCACCAACAAGAATGGCGTGAGACTCATTGAACTGTGCCACCAGAACAATCTGAAAATAATGTCCACCTCCCGAGGAAACATTCTTGAAAACAGAAGACTTGTAGATCTCTTATACAGTCTCTCGGAGAATATCAGATCGATGACATGGCCATCACACACCCTTCACAGAAGGAAATTCATGGCATGCAAGTCTGAAGAGGAACCTACATTGACTCTGACCACTATCTAGTGCAGATCAAAGTGAAATTTACTCTGAAAAGAATCCACCACAAGAAAATTCATCTTCAAAAATTCAACACCAAAAAGATCAAAGAAAGTAACATAAAACATGAAGGGGAAAAGGACAAAGCAGGCATCTGGCATCAATTCCGTAACAAGATAATCAAGAGAGCCAAAGGGATAATCCCATTGAAGAAGAATAAGAAATACCTGTGGTGGGACTCCACATGTGAAGAAGCACTGGAAGAACGAAAAGAGTGCTTTCCAGAAATATAATTCTAAGAAGTCACTGAAACTCAAAAACATTATCTTCTCACCAGAAACAAAGCCTCAAGGACCAGTTGTACTTGATAGAAAAAGACTTCCATGATCACAATCATCAAGACTTTTACAGGATGTTCGCAGGGAGGATTCGAAGACACACCCCTCAGAACTTATGTTTCCGAGAAACAGACGGGAAACTCGCATTGACCAACCGAGATAATTGTTGACAATTGGCTCGATATTTCCCAGAGCTACTCAATTGGCAGGAGCCCACATCAAGATGGCCCAAAGAGGCTCCCACACAAGTAAACCCAGAATCTCCACCACCTACCAAAGAAGAAATCCATAGACATTTTCAGACTCAAGAATAATAGGGCATGTGGAGATGATGGTATAGTTGCAGAACTATTGAAAAACATAGGCCCAAATACACTTGAGGAACTCAAACAAATCATCATAGACATCTGGAAAATGGAAAAGATACTGGAAGAATGGAAATGTGCACTCATCCATCTGTTACACAAGAAGGTGACAGAACAGATGTCAATAGCTACAAAGGTATTTCTCTCCTTGAAGTCACCTACAAAATTCTATCCACATGCCTGCTTCAAAGTACAGACTGAAATAAAAAATTGGTGACTATCAAGCCAGTTTCTGACTGGGGAATTCTTGTGTTGAACAAATTTTCAATTTGAAGATGCTATTGAAATATAGAGCAACCCGAAGCTCTCCAATCATCTGTATGCTCATTGACTTCAAGAAAGCATATGATTTGGTTGATTGACAGTCCCTCTTTAACATCTTAGAAGAACAAGGGCGTGATCGAAAGACATTAAAATCATCAAAGAAACACTCACAGGCACGAAGTCAAAAGTGAAATTCACGGGTGAATTGTCAGAGCCCTTTGAGATAAATACTAGTGTGTGACAAGGTGATGGATTGCCACCACTGATCTTCAGCCTTGTTCTGGATAAAGTCATCAGAGAATGGGAGAAAAAATTGAAAACCCAGGACCAATGGAAAACAATTAAACTCAGATGAAACAATGATGACATCAAGGTCAGTTGTTTAGCTTTTGCAGATGATCTGGCGATTCTAGCAGCCTGCGAATTGTTCCCTCCAGACAACTTGAAGCACTGATGCATAGACTGTTCAATTGCATCATGCCAATACTATGTTTGTAACATAAAACTTGCTGTTGCTTGCAATAGCACCAAAAAACTGTGCCATTACCTAAGAAACAGGCTTGTGCATGTGGGGCCCATAACCTGTAAGCAGGGGATAATGAAACTCAATAATAAATTTATTTGTACAGAGTTTATTTAAGTGTATAAGAACATGAAACTCAATGATGGGTGATGACACACAGAGTGACTTAAAAAATGGAAGTTAACATAAACAAAAAAATGCAGTGTTGCCAACATAAAATTAACATTGTACCATTAACAAGAGCTGTATCTCACTACTTCTCCTCACTTTTAAAAATGAAGCACAGTGATGGCTTAATCTGCCAGGAAGTTTCATATCAATGCACACTCCGCTGCAGAGTGAAAATCTCATTCTGGAAACACCCCCCGGGCTGTGGCTAAGCCATGTCTCCGCAATATCCTTTCTTTCAGGAGTGCTAGTTCTGCTTGGTTCGCAGGAGAGCTTCTGTAAAGTTTGGAAGGTAGGAGACGAGGTACTGGCAGAAGTAAAGCTGTGAGTACCGGGCGTGAGTCGTGCTTCGGTAGCTCAGTTGGTAGAGCACTTGCCCGCGAAAGGCAAAGGTCCCGAGTTCGAGTCTCGGTCGGGCACACAGTTTTAATCTGCCAGGAAGTTTCACAGTGATGTAAGTTTCATCCACTATTAAAATATTGATGACCACCTCTGGGTGGAAAGCTACCATACTACTGTGGTTATAAACTTTGATAGGCAGATCAATAGAAGCGATCACTATGAACAGTAATATAATTTTTTATAGAACAGCTTTGATAACGTTATGGAAAGGATAGATTGCTACTCACCATATAGTGGAGATGTTGAGTCACAGATAAGTCAACAAATAGACTGTGGAACAAGTAAACTTTCAGTCAAAAAGGGCTTGGCCTAAATCTTACTTGTTTGACAGTCTTTTTGTTGTGCCTATCTGCAACTCAACATCTCTGCTATATGGTGAGAAGCAATCTATCCTTTTCATAATATTGTCATTATTCCATCCTGGATTTTCCATTGTTTGATGGAACAGTCTTGATTGCATAAAAACACTTTTATTCAGAAGAGATGACAGGTTTCAACCTGATGTGCTTCATCTTTGGACCATGCTCTGTAATTTAGGGTATAACAGAAGAGAGAGAAACCTGTAGTATAGTAAACATTAAGTTAACAATAAATTATTCAATATTATACCCAGTGATGATATGTGGAGATGATGGCATGGAGTAGAATCTGTGAATACCATGCCCTAATATTGACTGCTGACTGTGTTGCAGTCATGGAGTTAAATAGCAGATGCCCTACCCTTTGCCTGTCGTCCCACATCATCTTTAGGCAGTAGGATATAATGTATGTGGTACGTGTCAGAGAGCATGAATGTAAGTCTTAACACTATGCAGGCTGCTAATGTAAGTTATATCATAATAACAATTTACATGCTATACAGTTAAAATTTTATGTAACATACATGAAAATGTATAACTGATCAGCTAATGGCATCAGTTAACACATTAATGGACTGCCATCTGCAGGACTTTGAGTACATCAAAGATGGCTGGAGGATGCCACTGTTTACCTAATGACACAGACGACTGTGTAACAAATGAATTGTTATTTAGATTTAACTTATGATGACACCCAGCATAGTATTTAACTTATGATGATACCCAGCATATTATTAAGGTTTATTTTCATACTATCTGACATGTATCACATCTATTGTATCCTGTTGGCTAAAGACACCGTGGAGAGGTGCAGGTCATATGCTATTTAACTCCATGACACCACAAAATGCTCAGTAATTTACTTTAGTGGATGGTTTCCACAGTTTCTGTTGCATGCCATCATCTCCACATGCCATCACTGGGTATGACATCATATAATTTATTTTTAACTTAATGTTTATTACATTTTCACTGTTTTCTATTCTACTCTAAATTACAGAGTATGGTCTGAAGGTGATCCACATCAGGCCAAAATGGGTCACCACTTACAAATATAAGTGTTTCTATGCTATTAAGACTGTTCTGCATAATATTTTATTAAGGTTGCTAGAAATTTGTTCCAATAATTCATTCATTTCATTTTACATGGATGATTACATGCCTTCCAAAAACATATTTTTGTACACAATGAATATTGTTGTATATGTTAAGCACTACTTCATTTGTATATTTCTTTTTACCTTTTATCTTAAACAGTTGGTGCATCGACTCATGCCAAAAGTTACATTGGGAAGCGGCTGTCAGATGTCCCCACACCAGCATTCATTGTGGATAAGCAAATAGTTGTAAACAACTGTCAGAACATTCTAAAAAAATGTGCAGAACTCGGTATTAAGCTCCGACCTCATGTGAAAACTCACAAGACTGAGTAAGTGCATTACTTTTGTATTCTTCAAAATCTTGTTTGCAAGGGTCTCTTCTTCTTCTGCGCTGTAATTGATTTTCTTTCTGCCAAGGAAGGTGAGAAAAATAATAATTTCAAGTAGGTATGTTTAAATGTACTGAGAAAATGAAAACAAATTTGCCTGCTGAGATCCAGATTTGTTGCAAATAATTGTATGTCAAATCATGATATCAGTCTCCTATTATATCCTGCTGTTCTCATCATCATGAAAGCTTGGCTATGATTGATGCCAGACTGAAAATTCTGAGATTCAAAGCTACTGCCAATAACTGTAATTTAAGTGGGGAACATAATTAGTTTTACATGAAATAAATGAAACAATATTTCAGTGTATCACACATTCTCACAGCAAAGTATCTTCATATTTGCCTTTAAAGAGTACCTTTGAGTTGCAACAATGAGAGAAAATGTTGGAAATTTCTGTATATATTTTTTTATTTTTTTGTAAAATAGATAGTATGAGACAGGAAAACACCTCATCTTATGCGAGTTACTCAGATGTGAAATTCTTGTGCATATGCTTATATGACATTCAGTACTTTCTCATGTGGTGGGTTGTTGTATGTTCTCATATCCAAGATTGTATTTCACCAATATTTTCCATTGTTGCATTAATTTTTGTCATGCTATTAGTTACTTTACTTAGCTGCCATAAAAGGGTCTTGTGAATATTAATAAAAGTTGCTGATAAGGTCAATAAAAATGAAACAATGTTTTTAAATAATTTATTGAAATGGCTTTAGGACTGATCACCATAGAGCCTGTACTAATTTTTTCATTATATAATAAATGTAAACATGATTTGTCCCTGCATGCTGCCACAGGCATCACCAGCACTAAATTATTGGGATGAAGGGACTCAGTAGATAGGGTATAGATCGCAAGAAGGTCTAAATTAAGAGGCCCTGTTGAAAAAAAAAAAAAATGAAAATATTAGAACCGAAAACCACTTTTCAGAGAATTCTGCAAATAATTCTCAAACTTATTTTTTCAAATAAACCAAAACATCTTTTGCGACTTTCAAACATTGTATGTTGTATCATAGATTAAAGAATTTGAGTCCTGTTTTCAAAGATTGGACATTGATTTCCAGGTACGGTGCTACCATGTCATGTCCTTTTTCCTCCAATGACACTTTTCCTGACAAAACCCATTTCCTCATGCCAGATTGATCAAGTAATCACTATCTAAGTTCTTGGACAACCATTTCTGTGATTTCAAAATTTTTCTGCCTGAAAAGTTCTTCAAGCAATAGAAATTCATGTGA
Source organism: Schistocerca nitens (assembly GCF_023898315.1). Lineage (NCBI taxonomy): Eukaryota > Metazoa > Arthropoda > Insecta > Orthoptera > Acrididae > Schistocerca > Schistocerca nitens. Next base: position 311,471,427 of record NC_064621.1, on the reverse strand, counting down.
ATCCATGCCCTCAGGCAACCACACAGAAAATCATACTTTCCTTTGGGAATTGTCATGTGCCATTCAATTGTTATCTTTTTGCCTCCTTACTGCAATAGAGCTTTTAGTATGTGTAATTATTTAAGATTGGACATACTTGTTCAGGGTGTCATTTTTTGTCAACTAAGACTCAAAAATGTATAACCGATTTCCAAAAAATTTTGGGGGCATATGTCTCTCCAGAGCAGTGACACCTATGAACCATGCATGCCACTATAACTCTGCAATTTACCCCCACACCCAATGGGGGTTACATGGTGTGGTACCCTTCTGCCCTCTTAAGAAGATTTCAGTTTGGAATAGCTGGGTTTTGGTTTGAAGAAATGAGTTTCAAAAGATAGCATCACATCAATAGACTTTTTATGGAGTCAGTGAAGCAGCTGGAAAATAGTGTCAAAGTGGCTGAGACTGGCCAGAATGTTCCTTCTGGAACAATCAAGAATGTTGAAGAATGTTGTAGAATGTTCCACAGTGTTACAGAATCTACCAGACAGTTTGAGAATGTTATAGAATGATCCAGGATGTTGGAGAATGTTCTCAAATATTCCATTATCCTGTTATGAAGGGGATATGTTTCATCTCAGAAGATTACATACAGGTGAATGTGAGGTGGATTAGTATAGTTGTGGAAACTGATTAGAGTGGATCAAGGAAAGATGAAAGTGATATAAATTTAAATGAAAGTGAATCCATGTGGTAGTGAATAATGTATTAAGTGGTGCTGTAGTGAGTTAAGCAATATTAAAATTTAGCAGGATGCCAAAATGTGAAAGAGGAGGAGATCCTGCAAATGAAAAGAAGGAAACAGAAAGAACAGTGAAGGGATGAAATAGATGCGGTGCAAGAAACATGTATAACTGCACAGAGGAAGAGAATGAATAGCTTGAGAGGAAACTCAACAGATGAACAAGAAGAAGAAATTAAAGAAGTGGGTCAAGTAAGAAGAAGATGAAGTAAATATTTCCGAATTCCAGTCAAGAGCAACTGTGAAGATGAGAAACATAGAAGTAGATATCCTCAGTGTAGCAAAGCAGCTTAAATCACTTAATAAAGGCAAGGCTTCTGGTCCAGATGGTATACCAATGAGATTCCTTTCAGAGTATGCAGATGCAATAGCTCCATATTTAGGAATTATCAACAACCGCTCACTCACAGAAAGTACCATACCCAAAGACTGGAAAGTTGCTCAAGTTCACACCAATACTCATAAAGGAAAAAAGGAGTAAGCCACATAATTACAGGCCCATATCACTAATGTCGATTTGCAGTAGGGTTTTGGAACATATACTGTATTTGAACATTATGAAGTACCTCAAAGAAAATGATTTCCTGACACACAGTCAGCACGGATTCAGAAAATATCATTCTTGCAGAACACAACTAGCTCTTTATACTCATGAATAATGAGTGCTGTTGACAGGGGATATAAAATCGACTCCATATTTTTAGATTTTCAAAAGGCTTTCAACACCATTCCTCACAAGCGTCTTCTACATCTACATCTACATTTATACTCCGCAAGCCACCCAACGGTGTGTGGCGGAGGGCACTTTACGTGCCACTGTCATTACCTCCCTTTTCTGTTCCAGTCGCGTATGGTTCGCAGGAAGAACGACTGTCTGAAAGCCTCCGTGCGTGCTCTAATCTCTCTAATTTTACATTCGTGATCTCCTCGGGAGGTATAAGTAGGGGAAAGCAATATATTCAATACCTCATCCAGAAACGCACCCTCTCGAAACCTGGCGAGCAAGCTACACCGCGATGCAGAGCGCCTCTCTTGCAGAGTCTGCCACTTGAGTTTGCTAAACATCTCCGTAACCCTGTGACGAAATGTACCACTCTTCTTTGGATCTTCTCTGTCTCCTCCGTCAACCAGATCTGGTACGGATCCCACACTGTTGAGCAATACTCAAGTATACGTCGAACGAGTGTTTTGTAAGCCACCTCCTTTGTTGATGGATTACATTTTCTAAGGACTCTCCCAATGAATCTCAATGTGGCACCCGCCTTACCAACAATTAATTTTATATGATCATTCCATTTCAAATCGTTCCGCACGCATACTCCCAGATATTTTACAGAAGTAACTGCTACCAGTGTTTGTTCCGCTATCATATAATCATACAATAAAGGATCCTTCTTTCTATGTATTCGCAATACATTACATTTGTCTATGTTAAGGGTCAGTTGCCACTCCCTGCACCAAGTGCCTATCCGCTGCAGATCTTCCTGCATTTCACTACAATTTTCTAATGCTGCAACTTCTCTATATACTACAGCATCATCCGCGAAAAGCCGCACGAAACTTCCGACACTAACTACTAGGTCATTTATATATATTGTGAAAAGCAATGGTCCCATAACACTCCCCTGTGGCACGCCAGAGGTTACTTTAACGTCTGTAGATGTCTCTCCATTGATAACAACATGCTGTGTTCTGTTTGCTAAAAACTCTTCAATCCAGCCACACAGCTGGTCTGCTATTCCGTAGGCTCTTACTTTGTTTATCAGGCGACAGTGCGGAACTGTATCGAATGCCTTCCGGAAGTCAAGGAAAATAGCATCTACCTGGGAGCCTGTATCTAATATTTTCTGGGTCTCATGAACAAATAAAGCGAGTTGGGTCTCACACGATTCCTGTTTCTGGAATCCATGTTGATTCCTACAGAGTAGATTCTGGGTTTCCAAAAACGACATGATACTCGAGCAAAAAACATGTTCTAAAATTCTACAACCAAACTGTGTGCCTATGGAATATCGCCTCAGTTATGCGACTGGATTCATGATTTCCTGTCAGAAAGGCCACAGTTTTTAGTAATAGATGGAAAGTCATTGAGTCAAACAGAAGTAATATCCAGCGATCCCCATGGAAGTGTTATAGGTCCCCTATTGTTGCTGATTTATATTAATGATATAGGGGACAATCTGAGTAGCCCTCTTAGATTATTTGCAGATGATGCTGTCATTTACCATCTTGTAAAGTCATCACATTGCCAAAATGAATTGCAAAATGATTTAGGTAAGATATCTGTGTGCTGTGAAAAGTGTCAATTGACCCTGAATAAAGAAAAGTGTGAAGTTATTGACATGAGTACTAAAAGAAATCCGCTAAATTTCAATAACATGATAAGTCACACAAATCTGAAGGCTGTAAATTCAACTAAATACTTAGGGATTACAATTACAAATAACCTAAATTTGAATGCTCACATAGATAATATTGTGGGTAGAGCAAACCAAAGACTGCAATTCACTGGCAGAACACATAGAAGGTGCAACAGATCTACTAAAGAGACTGCTTACACTACACCTGTCCGCCCTGTTCTGGAGTATTGCTGTGTGGTGTGGGATCCATATCAGGTGGGACTGACAGATGACATCAAAAAAGTTCAAAGAAGGGTGGCTTGTTTTGTATTATCATGAAATAGGGGAGATAGTGCCACAGAATGATACATGAATTCGAGTGACAATCATTAAAACAAAGGCGTTTTTCGTTGTGACAGGATCTTTTCATGAAATTTCAATCACCAGTTTTCTCCTCCGATTGTGAAAACATACCTGTATAGGGAGAAATTATGATCATGATAATATAAGAGAAATCAGGGCTCGCATAGAAAAATTTAAGTGCTCGTTTTTCCTGCGCACCATTCGAGAGTGGAATGGTAGAGAGACAGGTTGAGGGTGCTTCATTGAACCCTCTGCCAGCCACTTAATTGTGAATAGCAGAGTAATCACATAGTTGTAGATGTAGAAGTGAGATACTCAGCAAGCAGACAGAGATAAACTTCTGAAGAAACAGTGTTAGGAAATGGAGCAGAGTTTCAATAAGTGTAGTTCACGAAGGACAATGATTGTAAGTACGTGAACAAAACATTAGTGTATGAGAAGTCCAAAACACAAGAAGTAGAGTTTGCGGTTTGGTAGATGAAGTATTCCATTATAATCCCACTAAAGAGTACAACAAATGATGCAGACATTTTGTCATTGGCAAAATGGATCAAGTATATCTGTTCTGCAGTGTCAAGAAATTCAATAGAGAAACACTAACAATGTGTTACATGAGTGAAAAAATTTCATTAGCACAGTTGGAAGTGCCTTCACCAGAATATTATTCAATTATATGACTGGAGAAACTCAGAAATGGAAACATTATCTTCAAAATATGAAACCGTACAATCCTTGCTTTCAGAAGACACCATTTGGTTATACTTCCATGAGCAGTGAAGAACATAAATTCAATCCATTATTTTTGAGGAATGTTCTTGGTTCTCATTGAAGATAATTTCAGATTTCCTGATGTCTTGGCAACTGTTGTTCATAGATGATTTTCATCTGTGGCATCCTCACCTACATAGATGATCACCTTCCTTAGTTTTTGTGAATTTGGCAGCTAGGCGAATGGTTGGTTCCTCTGTATGGCAATGGGAAACAGCTACAACCTATTGGAGAGTGCCGTTGTCCAGGGTATGGTAATGGGCTTCATCCTAGAAGTTGATCTTAATCATTTGAAGTTTGACTGGCAAGAACAGAACTGATACAATAGTTGATGTCTGATGGCATGGTAGTAATCAAAAACTTGCCTTCTTACTCTGCAATAGTGTCCAACATATCCTCAGAGTGTCCACAGTGAAAACATACCAATGTCTTGTCCTGTGTACTCCAAAAGTCTGTTCTTCTGGTGGGCATCATACTTGGCAGAGGAGTTGGTTGTACCTGCATTGTACAGGTGCTGGGGTGTAATCGACAGCTGCAGCATAACTCCAAATTGACTGAGTCCTTTCTTCTTGACCCCATTTGACTGCTGGCAGAGATTTGTACTAGAGATCCATACACCTGTTCTTCAATATTCTCTACTACCTCTTACCACATGGAGTTGACATTCATGGCTGCTGTCTCTTGCTTACTCAGTCTGGCATTTATGGCTGTCATAAAATGGTGTATCTCTGCGCTTACAGCCTGGATATGAGAGTGGTGAAGTCATGGTGGTCTTCCACAGCTACCACAGGGAACACATTTAGGAGTTATTCATACCTGTTTTGTTCAACTCCTTTTCCTTAATGCACTGGCATCTCTGATGCAGTCCCATGATCTTATGACATCTTTCACCAGAAGAACTTGACACATATCTTCTGTGATGAGTTTAATCAAATGTGAGCTTTTGTCAGCTTCGGTCACGTTCAGATTCACAATGTGACACAGCCTAAAACATTCTGTACATAAGACAGTGTCATTTTTCTGTGACACTGGGCCTTGTTCTTCAGTTGTTCTTCTGCTAAATGAATTTTCTGTTGATTGTTGCCAAATGTTTTCTTCAATTTGCCCTGAAATTTTATCCCAACTACTCAGATTATTTTCATTGTTCTTGAACTTCTGCAAGGCTGTGCCATCCAGTGAAAACTATACATATAACAAACGTGTCATGTCATCCCACATGTTGTATTTGGTGCCTTGGTGAAATCCCTTCAGCCATTTCATTGGGTCCTGACTAGTGTCTCCGGAAAATAGTGATGGATGGCTGATGTGCAGCTACCTTGCTGCTGTTTTGGGATCCATTGGTTTTCAGTTCCATATATGGAATGCAGAAATAATGTGCTTGCTGCATTCTGGTTCTTGTATGTGTAGGTGATAGCTGTTACGTTGCCTAATTAGGTCCATGGTGATATAGAGGTTTTGAAGTACCCAATGTCTTGACCCAACAATGAAATGTCATAATCAGAATCAAGTCCAAAGCCAAAAGCAGGGTCATCAATGAAGTACAACACTTAACACTAAAAACATGTTTTGGATAAACAATAACATACAGCCAGAACAGAACAGAACTGAACTCAACTCCTGGAAAGAGAGTGCAGCTATTTATGGAAACATAAAATATTCCAAAGCATAAAACATACAAACTTATGAAATTTTGAGAATCTTCAAGAACTGATAAATACTCGACAAATAATTACAAGTTGTCAGGTTTTTACTTGCAGCTCACTTCGTGCCAGCCAACTGTGGTAACCACTATACCACATTGCATGCAGCACAGCTTGAGGCAGTATTTTTAAGTGAAGTGCTCAACAGTACTTTTTAGCATGAAATATCAATATTTTTAAGAGTTTTCTGAATGTCCTTTTATATAAAGTTCCTAAGTGATCTGGAATGTTCTCAGAAAATAAATGAAAATAAAGACCAAGCAAATATGGTCCTTGCCAGCTAGTTAACTATAAAACTATTTTGATATCATTCAAAATGTAAGAGCACAGTAATTAATAATATGGTGTAGGAACCACCTAGAAACTGGTGAAGATTCATCCGAGAATGGAAAAGGTTGATTGCCACCAACAAAATGACAATACTGTGACACAAGAGCTTGATTTGAAAAGTTCTGGAATGGAAGAAAGAGTGGAAATAAATATAAAGAGTCTGAGTGATATACTGGTGGAACAACACAGTACAGTGCAGTTCAGGTTTTTGTTCTAAGTGCTAAACTTCCCATGGCCAAATCACAGTCTTGAGGAAAAGTGGCTGTATTATGGCCATGTATCTGTATTTATTTTAACAAGTTCTAGTCATCATAGCCATAGTTCTTAGGTTTAAAATCAGTGTGTGAGATCAAAATTAACTCACCTTGACTTAAAATGACCTTTTTTAATTCTTTTATTTGCTAAGTGATGAATTACTCTTTCATTAAGAGCAGTACCATTATGTAATTTTATCCATAAGAAGTTGATTTTTTTTTAAAAAAACCTGAAATGTTCTTGAGCATGTTGTATCTTGTATTTTGTAATTTATTAGGAATGTTTTTGGTATCTGTTGTGTGCTTTTCAGTGTCTGTATTCCATAATTAACTGCTTTGCTGTAGGATTATGGAAGGCTCATCTCTTTTCTTTTTTTTTTTGTCATCTGTAAATATGTGTGCATATTGTGGACAATTATATTTAATAAAATGCTCAAGTTGTTTACTGATTTTCCCATATATTTCTAACTCATTTGAACTGTATAACACAGGAACCTTCATGATGAAGGTTAGTTTGGCTAAATATTGCCACTTTTGTCATTCTTCACCATGTCTATATTGCAAATTGTGGTTTATTCATCTCATGACACACATTTACAATCCATATTGTATATTAACAGGGCACATGTCAAAAATTTACACTGCACTTACAATAAGTTTTTACACCAATAAATAATAATATCATACTAAAATGATATTTCTGTGAGTAGCTATAGATACTTAGTGGGATATGTAACAAGTAGTATCTGCCTCAATTCCTGGATGAATTCGTCCACAGAGTAGTATCATTTCAGTATCAGTGCCTCATGTAGCTAACTTTTCATCTGCATTAATTTGATCACTTTTAATTTATCATGAAATTATGTGCCCATGCATTGAGATCTGGGCAAAGAGCTTTAGGTGGTGGGTGGAAAACATAAACTTTTCTTTGAATCTTTGTTTGTTGTGTCATTTGCCTAGATAAAATGATTTCCCTCAAGTAGCTACTGTCTGATGTGTAAAAAGACAATAATTTCATAAATATATAGGGAATAGAGAGTCAGTACTTGAAGTTTTGTAAGTAATTGTATAATTATATAAGGATGAGACAGGTAATACTTGAAGTTTTCTAAATAATGGGTGACATGGTCCTCTATGATATGCATTGCACATTGTTCAAATACTTTTCTGTATCTATAGTATTTGCACTATGTTAGCTCAGTCCCTCCACCACCACCACCACCACCAAAAAATAAATACCATACCTTAGATTCAAAGTGACTCACATATGTTAACTTTTGTGTGCTCCTGTTAGTTGCAATAGGTGCTCACTTGGTTAAGTAGGTACTCAATGTGCACTTACCAGCTCAAATTTTTATCCAAATTTGATACTAAGAGTGTGACTGAGTTGATTTCTTTTACATATTGGTTGTTGTGAACAATTTCATACTGTTCACATGTTGAGTGTTGAATAACATCACGTGAGTCATAGATATTTCTACATTCAACCCATTTTGCTGAAATCAAGTTTCCAAGGCACTGAGGATACTGGTCATTGATTTGGGAATTTGTTCTGCATCCTGATTTTCAGTTAACACAGGAGTATCATATGCAGACAGAACTGATGGGAACTGATATTTAACGCTAAATCATTCACAGAGTTAAGAAATGTAATATGAATGGGCCTGGAGTGGAGCCTTGTGGGACGATGACACCCTGGGAGATTATTTTCACTAAGAATAATAATTTACCCCATTTAAAATAATGCTGACTCTTTGCTTTCTGCTCTATGAGTAGGATGTAAGCCATTACAGTACAAGTTTGCAAAAAAGAAAGTCACAATTTCTAGAACAAAAAAAAAATGTTTTGTGAAGTTGCGGAATGTTCTTGCTACCTTATTGCTCTCCTTTAGTTATGAGATTTTCATAACAAAACTGATTACTGCATCTATAGTGTTCTCTCTTGTGAAAACAAAATTGATTGTTTGGGATAATGAAATATTTTGCAATGAAGTTTTGGATTTGGGTAACAACAGCTTTTTCACATATTTTAGATATAATTGGGAGAATTGGGATTGGATGATAATTTACCATTACATCTCTTTATTCTTACCTGAAAAGTGGCTTAACTATGGCATATTTCAATGTGTCTGGAAAGTAGCTTTCTTCAAAACATATTACTTTAGAGGTCAGACAATTGCAGCCAAAATTCTACATAGTGAATAAAATCTTCCACACTGGCTGTTAAAATACTTTTATTAAAAAGTTACGACTGGTTTCACATCAGTAGAGATGCATCTTCAGGTGATTTGTACAAGAAATTAAAACAGTATAAAATTATGATGGTTTTTAAAAGAGATGTGTACTATCAGAAAGTGCCATGTATCAACAAGAACTGAGAACTCACATTTTTTTAAAAAAAATCGTGGCAGGGCAAAGTGGATGCTTACAGCTAAGTCCTATTGTTAATTGTCTAGATAAAGCCAATAGCGTGCTAAAAGCAGCTGTTTATGACTAGACTGACTGGGTCTGTGCATCACATGTAAGTGAAAGGAAGCCAGATAAACCTACAAGGTGTACAACTTTGCTTCTGCCATTTGCCAATAGGTGGCAACAACCGTAAGTAGTGGTCAAAAGAAGCAGATCATAGATATCAGGCAGCTAGCTTGGACCTCGGTCAACATAACCTCATTCAAACAGTAGTCAATTTGTGTCTGCATCCTACAGTTGTTTTTGATTGAAAATGTCAGTTTACTAGCCTAATTCTTGTCATTTGCAAGAGGTGTTATTGTTTTGTTTCAGTATGAAGAAAACAGCGGCTGAGTATCATCAAATGCTCTCAAGTATGTGTGGTAAGGATGCTATTAGTGAAAGAATGTGTTGTGAGTGGTTTCAACACTTCAAGCACAGTGATTTTAACATCGTAGACTGGCATAGTCGTGGAAGAGAGAATGTTTTTGAAGATGCAGAATTGGAGACATTGCTGAATGAAGACATGCATCAAACTCAAGAAGAATTGGCATGATTAGTGGGAATGACACAGCAAGCCATTTCAAAATGTCTCACAGCTATGGGCATGATTCAGAAAGAAGGCATTTGGGTCCCACGTGAGCTGCAACCAAGAGATGCTGAACGGCTTTTGTGTGTTTGTGAGCAGTTGCTTCAGAGGCAAAAACGGAAGGGATTTCTCCATTGCATTGTGACGGGGGACAAAAAATGGGTGCATTACGATAACCCTAAATGCAAAAAATCATAGGGTTATCCCAGCTATGATTCCAAACCAAATATTCACAGCTTCAAGATCATGCTCTGCATTTGGTGGGACCAGCTCAGCGTTGTGTACTATGAGGTGTTAAAAGCAAGTGAAACAATCACAGGTGATCGTTACCAAATGCAATTAATGCATTTGAGCAGAGCATTAAAAGACAAATGGCCGCAATACAGCAAGAAGCACAATAAAATGATTTTGCAGCATGACAACGCTCGACCCCACATTGCAAAAGAGGTCAAAACGTACTTGGAACCATTAAAATGGGAAATCCTACCCCACCCGCCATATTCTCCAGACATTGCACCCTCTGACTATCACCTGTTTAGACCAGTGGCGCATGGTCTGAATGACCAACACTTCTGATCTCATGAAGAAGTCACAGATTGGATCGATTCGTGGATCGCTTCGAGAGATGAACAATTTGTTCGACCCGCGATTCATACACTGCCTCAAAGATGGGAGAAAGTAGCGGCCAGTGATGTAAAATACTTTGAATGATATGTGCGTAACCAATTTGTTTCATTAAAGCCTCAAATGTTTGGGGAAAACAGAGGAAGCAAAGTTGTGCACCTTGTATTTAAATTTCTGACTCCCACATGATTATGGGAACTAGCTAAAAATTCCACATTAACATTTCTTAACTTCAAAATTTGTAATAGAGCCTTGAATGTCTTACCATGCTGTAGACAGCATAGAAGTGTGCACGATACCAGCGTAAACTACTCAGATAGGTCCGTATTACGAGCCATATGTGCAAGGTGGCGCTGTTGCGAGCCTCGGACCGAACTGGTGCTGTTGTTGGCTAGAAAGGTGGGGGCCAGCTTTACAGTGCATGAAAATTGCATACTATTATGCGTTATATGGCCACTGGAGTTGTGTTTTTTTAAACAGTGAAAACTGGTAAAAAACTTTACAGTACAAATTAATACAGTCCCTGGAAAAACTTAGCCAATGACATGAATATTTTTTGAATACTACATTGCATTATTTCTTAGAACCAGCAAGCATATAGCGTATCCATAGTATTGCAGGGCATATAATGAAATTTGTTTTTTTAAAAATGTTGATTATGACAATTGAGAAAAAAAATTAAAAACCAGGTGTACAAAAACAAGAACTTCAGCAAAGAATAATGGCATCCTTTAGGAGTGCATCAGTAAGGTGTATGGGTAGGCTAGCTGTTATCTACCCACGAAATCAAAATTGGATAGAAGACTTTTGTGGTGCAGCTCAGTCTGTGCGTTAATAGTAATTTTGTCAACTGTTTTAGTAGTGACTGATAAATTTCAACCTCCTCTAAAATGTTGAGTGTAATGTCCTTAATTTCATAGTGCAGCATCTGCAAATTTGAATGGAGGTTAGAAACTGAAGGTGTGTTTCATGTAAACCGGGGCTAATACCTGACCTTGAGCCCAAGTTGTTACTGTCTGTAAAACAGACCTCAAAGTGTCTTCTTGTCTGGCCAATATATCCGGAATCACTGTCGTCACACATGATGCAATACACAACTGCTGGCTTTAAGTTATCCCGCTTTGTCTCCTCCCTACGAATAAATTTTAGGCCATTATTCTTTGGGACTAAATAGGACAGAACTATATTCTTAGAGATGAGATGCTTAATTATTAGATGTGATAGCTGCACTCTGGCCCAAGCTACCAGAGTTGGAAATCATGTGTGTGTGAAGTGTGGTTGCTTATATTCGTGAATGGTGTCTGTTTCTCTTTTGCTGATGAAAGCTGTGGCTTTTAATTGTGCCCATCTGCAACATGTCATCTTTATGATGAATAGTAATCTATCTTTTCCTACGTTGTTGATAACCTTACAAGAAATATTCCCATAATAAGGTATCCTACAATATTTACGATCACCGTAACCCCTGTTAAGTGTTGGGATGAGCATAATTAATATGCTAGATGACACAGAATTGCCCACATTGTTATGCCCTACATTCATTTGCTGCATCATATTTCTCTATCATATCCATTAGAACTCACTATAAACTGGATTATCCCAAATTATCAGTCATGAGCTTCATGTGACAAAGGAACACTGTGTAATATGTGAAGCAATGCTCTGAAGACTGTCTTCTTATATTGCAGTGGATGGTTAGAGGAGCTATGTTTGAAGTAGATGCTTACTGTAAATATCATAGCTGGTTGTATTACCATTAATCCTGAGTTGGATATTATCTTGCATTTTATTCAACTCCTGAAAATCACTGCAATCTTGAAAGGAACTGATGTATAATAAAATGATATCATCCATGTACCTGGCCCAAAAAACTATGTTCCTGGAATAACTATTTAATTTAACCGCCATGTTCTGTTTAAAAATTGTCATAAACTGTTGGCTTGGCAATATGAAAGTGGCAAGCCCATTGCCAAGCCATGTCTTTATACATATATCCCCAAATTTAAAAGATGTTATTAATTAACCCAGTCAGAGATTAAGATTTTAAATAATTTAGAGTCATAAAATATTTTTTGCAAGGCGGATGCCATACTTGTAAAAAGGGAATTCAAAAAGCTACATAATGTACTCTTGTGAATTACTAACCTGAAGTATTTTCCATATCTAAACAACAGTAAAGTCTTAGAGACATTGCAAAATAATAAAACCTAACCTAACTGAATTTCATAGCATTATATAATTTCGTAATTCACATCATGTTCTTATGCCTGTCCTTAAATAGCCACCCCTACCCAAAGCCTGAAGTTGGTATCTTGCAAACAATTGTGCAGCATCTCAGTGTCAGTATGAAAGCAGTCTGCATCTAACCAGTACACTGTGGCATCTATGTGTTGGATCATGTTAGACCCATACACTGATCACATGCAGACGTCGGTTCGTATTAAAAGTTTGTGACCAGTGAGCACAGAGAGAACATCAATGTGTTGGTTCATGTGAAAGTCTGAATTTTGTTTGCCTGATATTTTCAATTTAGTGTTAGTTAAGTTGAAATTCTGCACCTCGATATAATATGAGAAGTAAGTTTGCTTGTGCAGAGTAAGAAACTGTGAAATACCTTTGTATCTTAAAATTCAAGTGAACTAGTAAATGCACAACTTAGAAGTACTAATGATCAGCAAACATTAGTTATGTGGCAGTGTTACAAATTCTGGTGACAATATTTTGAGCTGTTTCATGTGTCCTGTTACAAAAGTGTTCTTGTCATTATATATATATTCTGTCACTTTGAACTGTAACTAAACCTGCCACTTCTTAATAAGCAGGTGATTCTCCTTCCATATGTGCTAAAAAAAAGGAGGAGATCTACTTTTGTTTACCTGTATAAACTATGAATTGTGAAACTGGAACTGGTCACCGTGAGGGCATAGTGCAAATACAAGATGTGTTTTTTATGTAAATACCATTTTGAAATAAAAATAAAACAAGCAGATTTTTCTTAGCAATTTTATTTTTATGTGGAAGACTATACTTTAATCTACTTTTCTAAACACATACCACCAACATTAAAGCACTTTTGTATCGTGCAACCAGCTTTTGAATGCCATCCTCATAAACATATGCCATCTGATTAGACAACCAGTACAATATGGTCATTTGATGTCTTCATTGTCACCATGGTGCTGACTGCCCAGATGCTTCTTCAAATGCAGGAATAATGTGATAGTCACTGGGTGCTAGGTCAGGGCTATATGGAGGGTGATCAAGTTGTTACCAACCAAATGATCCGATCAGCTCTTGAGTTCAGTTGGCCGCATGTGGACTGGCATTCTCATGAAGTAAAATGATCCTCTTAATTGTCATGCCATGCCTTTCATTTTCAACTACATGGCATAGATTTTTTAAGGGTTCATAATAAGTCATAGAATTTATTATATCATCATGAGGCAAAAAATCCACAAGCAACACACCCTTCCTATCCCAGAAAACAGTACACATTATTTTCCAAGTTGAAATTGTCTGCATGTACTTCACTTTCTTCGGTGATGCTGAATGGCACCATTCCATGGATTGCTGCTTTAATTCCTAACAAATTGAGTGCTAGACCCCAAGCCTTGTTTAAATTGAAATCTGAGTCCCTAATTATTAGACTATCCAATATATTTATTTTAATAGACTTCTTACTTGTGCTGTCTTGGAAACTTGACAGTTGCGCCATAAGACAGGTCTCATCATATTTTATTTCATGATTATATTCAAGGGAGTGTTTGGTGACCACTGATTTGCTTGGTTGTTTTAGTTGTGTGTAGCATTGATGTTCCTTTCATCTCTCTTTTCTGGTAATCTGCCTGCATAAGACATGCCACATTTGTATGGAATGAGATGCATATCCAATTTTCAGAGACAAAGATCATTTTTAATATTACAAAGGACACTTTTTATCTTAGCTCAAGGCCGTGAAATACACTGGTTGCCCTGTTTCCATAGGAGTCTATTAATTGTAGATTACTAGTCTTTCCAGAAATTGAGCCAGTGTAAGGAGATAAGAGATTTTCTCTTCCACAGTGTGTCTCAACCTCTTCCTACACATTCTTGATTTTGATTGCATCACCTATACAGATTGACGTTCTGAGTACTCTTTCCTTTGGAACATTATTTGTATGTTTTGTAATTTTTTGATGAGGCTCTTCTTGTCTGATGAAAGTATTCAAGCTGTGTGGACCAGAGTCATTACCACTGAATTTCTTTTTGAAGTATGGTGACTGCTTGAGGCATGCAGCTAGAGGTACTTAGGTAGGTTTTCAGTACATATTGTAACATTGAGGAAGGGTAGTTAGCCCTCTTTGTCAATTTTCATCATAAATTTTATATTATGTTGAATAGAGTTTAAATGTTCTAGGAAGTCTTCAAGATTTTCCTCCCCATGGCCACACACAAACACGTCAGTCACGCACCTGTAGAAACACGCTGGTTTCAACTTTGGGGATTCTGGTGCCTTTGCTTCAAAGCATTCCATGTATAGGTTTGCTGTGACAGGCGATAATGTACTACCCAATGCCATGCTATTGGTTTGTTCATAATATTTCCTGTCAAAGAGGTAATATGTTGATGTCAGAATGTTCCTTAAAACTTCTGTGAAACAATCATTAGGCTTTTGTACTCTTAGTTCCAAGGAATTAGAAAGTGGAACTCTCATAGAGAGGGAGACTCCATTGAAACTGACCACAATAATGCATATCCTGGAGCCACAATGGACTGAGGCAGTGTATAAAGTCAGTGGAGTTGCAGATGTGATCTGCATCTACACCTACACCTATACTCTGCAAACGATTGTGAGGTACCTGCCACAGGGTACAACCTATTGTGCCAGTTATCAGTGTTTCTTCCTGTTCCATTCACGTAAGGAGTGCAGGAAGAAGGATTGTTTGAATGCCTCTGTGCATGTAGTAATTATTCTAATATTATGCTCAGGGTCAATGTGTGAGCAATACAGAGGAGGTTATAGTATGTTTCTAGAGTAATCGTTTAAGGCTGGTTCTTGAAACTTTGTGAATAGGCTTTTTCAGAATAGTTCACATCTATCCTCAAGAGTTTTCCAGTTCAGTTCCTTCAGTATCTCTGTGACATTTTTCCATGAATTAAACAAACCTGTGGCCATTCTTTCTGCCCTTCTCTGTATATGTTCAATATCCCCTGTTAGCCCTATCTGATATGGGTCCCACACACTTGAGCAATATTCTAGAACCAGTCATACGAGTGATTTGTAAGCAATCTCCTTTGTAGACTGATTACACTTCCCCGGTATTCTACCAACAAACAGAAGTCTGCTACCTGCTTTACTCGTGATTGAACCTCTGTGATCATTCCATTTCATATCCCTACAAAGTGTTAAACTGAGGTATTTGTATGAGTTGGCTGAATCCGATTATGACCCATAGATATTATACTAGCCATAGGATACTATGTTTTTTTGTTTTGTGAAGTACACAATTTTACATTTCTAAACAGTTAGAGGAAGTTGCCAGTCTCTGCGCCACACTGAAATCTTATCAAGATCTTACTGAATATTTATGCAGTTTCTTTGAGATAGTAATTCATTATAGAAGACTGCATCATCTACAAAAAGCCTGATTTTACTATTAGTATTTTCTGCAAGGTCATTAATATGCAACATAAATAGCAAGGGTCCAACACACTTCCCTGCCACACACCCAAAGTTACATTTGGCAATGACTCTCCATCCAACATAATATGCTGTGTTCCCCCTACCAAAAAGTCCTCAATCCAGTCACAAATTTTACTTTTTACACCATATGATTGTACTTTTGATAATAAGCATAGGTGTGGTAATGATAATCGTAGGTGTGGTACTGAGTCAAATGCTTTTTGGAAATCAAGAAATACTACATTTACCTGGATGCCTTGTTCCAAACCTTTCAGTATGTCATATGAGAAAAGTGCAAGTTGTGTTTCACATGATTGATGTTTTCGAAATCCATGCCGGTTGGCATTGAGGAAATAATTTTAATGATTGAGGACATGATGTTTGCAGTTCAAAAATTCACTGAGAATGCATTTCAGGTACTTTGCCAGCTGGTATGTAATTGTGCTAATATTACTGACTATAGATCTGAGATGAATTCCTTCCTTGCATAGCTTAGGAAAGCCATATAGTCATGGAGGCACCCACAGGCGCCGACTCCATGGGGCCTGAGCCCGCTCAAAATTTCGTTTGAGGGGGCAGAGCCCCCCCCCCCCCCAATATTTTAAGAAAATTATTAGTTATATTATGCTTTGTAAAATCACAAAAAATTATATTGGAATTTTTTATTTTCCTTGTTTGACAATAGTTACCTTTTAAAATACATTCAGTAATGAGTTAAAACAAATAATTATTACGGTAGTAAGCAGGTTAACTGAAAACGAGTGGTGTGAATCATGATAGTGTTATGGTGCTGTGGGCACACTTAGAATTTGTCCTGTTGCGCGAACCTTTGGGTGAAGGCTGGCGCCAGCGGGCCAGCACTGCGGCCGCAGCGACATCAAAAGAACTGGAGCAGAAGCACCTGGAACCCTCCGCCTCACGTCACCTTGACGCTTCTAGATATTACGACACCGTGGATATATAAAGCCCACCTGCAGTTGCAGTCATTCAGTGTGGATAGTTTCATTCAGGGCATGCTGCAGACGTGTTTAGTGTTCCAACTTTAGTGTCTAGTGGACTATTTTATATGACTATATTTTATTTGTTTACTTTAGTCTCTTAGTTTATTGTGAATTAAGTTTGTAATGGAGAAATTTGTTACCAAATTGCTTCGTCATCTTCAGGCGAGAACCGTTCACAGCCAAAACCTGGACAATCCAGTTAGGGAAGATCTTTTCAGAAGTCTTGGTTGATCAAATAGATATGGCTAGAATATGAAGCATCTACTGCAAAAGTTTTTTCCAATACCTGCAAAGAGCCAGACGCTATAAATCTATTACAATTTTCTTCATAAAAAGAAGAGGCATTTCCGTAGGGTTTTCTAACTGGAAAAAGGCCTTGGAAGAATTCCATCTTCATGAAAATACGTTTACGCATAAAGAAGGTGTTCTGAAACTAACCGAAGTGTGGCCTCCCAATTGAATGAACAGTTAGATAGTGATATGAAAAAAGGCCGTTTAGCTCTTGAGACAATTTTTACTACCGTGCAATTTCTATGCTGACAAGGGCTAGCAATTAGAGGGCACGAAGATTTTTTTCAATTGTTGGAACTCCAAAAGAATGACATACCTGAGTTTAAATATTGGTTATGGTGTTTGGGGTATAAGTGGACGTCCCACGATATTCAAAATGAGATCATTGATCTAATAGGAAAGTCTGTGTTGAGAAAGGTATTGACTTCAGTCAAGAAGACTGAACATTTTTCTATTATGGTTGATGAAGCAAGTGATCACAAACTCTGTTTAGTATTTTAAAAGACGTTTTTGCTTGTCTTGATTTGTCAATGGATAACTTAAGAGGACAGATTAGATTAGATTAGATTAGATTAATACTAGTTCCATGGATCATGAATACGATATTTCGTAATGATGTGGAACGAGTCGAATTTTCCAATACATGACATAATTAGGTTAATTTAACAACATACTTAAGTTAATATAACAACTTTATTTTATTGTGTTTTTTGTTTTTCTTTATTTTTATTTTTTTTTATTTTTTTTAATATTTTTTTGTTTTTTTTTTTCTTAATTTATATCTAAAAATTCCTCTATGGAGTAGAAGGAGTTGTCATTCAGAAATTCTTTTAATTTCTTCTTAAATACTTGTTGGTTATCTGTCAGACTTTTGATACTATTTGGTAAGTGACCAAAGACTTTAGTGCCAGTATAATTCACCCCTTTCTGTGCCAAAGTTAGATTTAATCTTGAATAGTGAAGATCATCCTTTCTCCTAGTATTGTAGTTATGCACACTGCTATTACTTTTGAATTGGGTTTGGTTGTTAATAACAAATTTCATAAGAGAGTATATATACTGAGAAGCTACTGTGAATATCCCTAGATCCTTAAATAAATGTATGCAGGATGATCTTGGGTGGACTCCAGCTATTATTCTGATTACACGCTTTTGTGCAATAAATACTTTATTCCTCAGTGATGAATTACCCCAAAATATGATGCCATATGAAAGCAATGAGTGAAAATAGGCGTAGTAAGCTAATTTACTAAGATGTTTATCACCAAAATTTGCTATGACCCTTATTGCATAAGTAGCTGAACTCAAACGTTTCAGCAGATCATCAATGTGTTTCTTCCAATTTAATCTCTCATCAATGGACACACCTAAAAATTTGGAATATTCTACCTTAGCTATATGCTTCTGATTAAGGTCTATATTTATTAATGGCGTCATACCATTCACTGTACGGAACTGTATGTACTGTGTCTTATCAAAATTCAGTGAGAGTCCGTTTACAAGGAACCACTTGGTAATTTTCTGAAAGACAGTATTGACAATTTCATCAGTTAATTCTTGTTTGTCAGGTGTGATTACTATACTTGTATCATCAGCAAAGAGAACTAACTTTGCCTCTTCATGAATATAGAATGGCAAGTCATTAATATATAATAAGAACAACAAAGGACCCAAGACTGACCCTTGTGGAACCCCATTCTTGATAGTTCCCCAGTTTGAGGAATGTGCTGATCTTTGCATGTTACGAGAACTACTTACTTCAACTTTCTGCACTCTTCCAGTTAGGTACGAATTAAACCATTTGTGCACTGTCCCACTCATGCCACGATACTTGAGCTTGTCTAGCAGAATTTCATGATTTACACAATCAAAAGCCTTTGAGAGATCACAAAAAATCCCAAAGGTTGGTGTTCGGTTATTCAGATCATTCAAAATTTGACTGGTGAAAGCATATATGGCATTTTCTGTTGAAAAACCTTTCTGGAAACCAAACTGACATTTTGTTAGTACTTCATTTTTACAGATATGTGAAGCTACTCTTGAATACATTACTTTCTCAAAAATTTTAGATAAAGCTGTTAGAAGGGAGATTGGACGGTAATTGTTGACATCAGATCTATCCCCCTTTTTATGCAAAGGTATAACAATAGCATATTTCAGTCTATCAGGGAAAATGCCCTGTTCCAGAGAGCTATTACACAGGTGGCTGAGAATCTTACTTATCTGTTGAGAACAAACTTTTAGTATTTTGCTGGAAATGCCATCAATTCCATGTGAGTTTTTGCTTTTAAGCAAGTTTATTATTTTCCTAATTTCAGAGGGAGAAGTGGGTGAGATTTCAATTGTATCAAATTGCATAGGTATGGCCTCTTCCATTAACAGCCTAGCATCTTCTAATGAACACCTGGATCCTACTATATCCACAACATTTAGAAAATGATTATTAAAAATATTTTCAACTTCTGACTTTTTGTTCGTAAAGTTTTCATTCAATTTGATGGTAATACTGTCTTCCTCTGCTCTTGGTTGACCTGTTTCTCTTTTAATAATATTCCAAATTGTTTTAATTTTATTATCAGAGTTGCTGATTTCAGACATGATACACATACTCCTGGATTTTTTAATAACTTTTCTTAATATAACACAGTAGTTTTTATAATTTTTGTTAGTTTCTGGGTCACTACTCTTTCTTGCTGTCAGATACATTTCCCTTTTCCGGTTACAAGATATTTTTATACCCTTAGTAAGCCATGGTTTGTTACAAGGTTTCTTACGAGTATATTTAACTATTTTCTTGGGGAAGCAGTTTTCAAATGCATTTACAAAAATGTCATGAAATAAATTATATTTTAAATTGGCATCAGGTTCACGGTACACCTCATCCCAGTCTAACTGCTGTAGGCTTTCCCTGATCAGAAAGACCATTCTCAAGAGGCTGAGCATTTATCTGGTTAAACTTATCTTGGTCTATAAAGAAGTTATCTATCAGTGAGCTGCTATCCTTTACCACCCGAGTAGGAAAATCAATAACGGGTGTCAAATTGAAAGAACCGAGTAATACTTCAAGGTCATTTTTCCTATTACCCTCTTTCAGAGAATCTACATTGAAGTCCCCACAAATAATAATTTGCTTCCCCCTGTCTGACAGATAGCACAACAAGGAGTCCAAATTTTTCAGAAATAGATTAAAATTTCCTGATGGGGACCTATATACAGTTACAATTATAAATGTGCCTTTATTTAATTTAAGCTCACAGGCACATGCTTCTATATGTTTCCCTACACAAAACTTTTTTGTTTCTATACTTTTTGCACAATGATAACTTTTGACATATATGGCAACTCCTCCTTTCTCCATATTTTCTCTCATTACATGTGCAGAGAGCTTATATCCACTTACATTTACCTTATCCATATCAGTAACAATGTGATGCTCAGACAGGCATAGTATATCTATTTCATTCTCAGCTTCTAAATCTTCTAAACAAACCAGAAGCTCAAGCTCATCTACTTTATTCTTTAAACTCCCAATATTTTGATGAAATATACTTACATTATTTTTAATTATACTTTTATGAGAACCTTTCCTTATTCTAACATTTGCAGTACTCTCCTGTCTGAGTTTCTCATTGTGCTTAGGCCTAGTTCCTATACCAGTGGTCACACGGTGTTCAGAGAGGCAGATTATGTCAACTGGGTTGGGTGACTTTAATTCATCAATGCAATTACCTAGGACTGAGATACAACTTGGTGGAGATAAAATTTCTGGTGATTGGTGAAAATTTATAATTGATAGCTGTGATTGGTGATCCAATGTGCTAGAATTGTGCTGTTTAATTTCTTTCCTAAACTGAATATTTGTTTCAGTCCTGACCTCTCGTAGAACTTGACATCTTTCTGTCTTACCTATCCTAAAAAAGGTGCTGCTCCAACACCTGTAACCACTGGTATTTTACCATTCATGGCAGTGCCTCCCCCCCTTAAATTTCCTGCTATTACCCCAGCCAGTTTCCCCTTCCCTTTCCTGTTGAGATGTAGGCCGTGCCTGGTATAGTCCCACCTACTGAGATAATCAACAGGAACCACACCAATATGAGCCCCCGCACCTGACCCAAGCAGCCGTTCCAACTCCAAATTAACTCTCCCAACAGAAGAGTTCAAATGAGGCCGGTCATGGCGTCTCAGGACAGATACAAATTCAACATTGGTGTGTCTCGATGCCGACGCAATCTTTACCAGGTCACACTCTATACTGTACCCAGGATCTCTGTCGATGCTGTTCCCTGGCCCTCCCACAATAACCACGGTGTCTTCCCTGGTAAATCCTTTACAGAGTGAACCTAAATCCTCTGTCACCTGATCCAGACTAGCATTTGGTTTGAAAAAATTTGTGACCTGGTATTCTGGTCCTAATTCCTCCTGCAGAAGTTGGCCTACACCTCTGGCATGAGAACTGCCTAACAACAAAACTTTCTTCCTTTTCGATGACTTTCCTACATTCTTTTTCAATTTCCTATTGAAAGTTTGTTGTGTCCTGTCTACACCTACCTCTGCTTGAGGCTCATCAGTTTCTAACTGAAGCAACAGGTCAAACTTATTTTTGACATTCACCACAAAACTGTCAGACTTAGTTCTAGGCCTGTTCCTTCTGCTACCTGTTGCCACTTCCCACCTCTCTTTGCCCTTCTCCCTCCTTAACCTGTCCAGATCTTCCCTAGCCTGATCTAGCTCAGCCTGAAGGGCAGCAATTTTCCCCTCCTGTTCCACTATCTTCCTATCTCTGCTGCAAATCCTACATAACCACTGATGAGCCTGATCCACTTTCCCAACACCCACGCCACTGCAATCCCCCCAGTGAAAAAAACTACTACATCCATCACACCAAACCCCGGAACTAACAATTCTACGGCAAGTCAGGCACTTCTCACTCATGGCAAAAATAATACTTTAGCTAGAATAAATCAATTAAATTACCGAAAATCAAAAAAGACGTTACAAGAATTAAGCCTATTCACAAATGTATATAAGCAAGTTTCTGATTTAAAATTCCGCTGTTTCTCTGAGATCTGTATTAAAACAATGAAGGTATACGCTATTTATTATATATTTCACTCGATTGAATGAAAAAAAGGACAATTAAACGAGGTACTTTAACTTTGATTCTCCAAAAAAAACGTTACGAGAATTAGGCCTATAAACAAATGTATATAGGCAAGTTTCTGATATAAAGTTACGCTGTTTTTCTGAAATCTGTATTAAAACAATGAAGTTATACGCTATTTACGGTAGTTTACTTATTTGTTACCGAGAAACTAGTTAAATTACCGTGAAACAATAAACAAACACGTTTACAAAATTTAAGCCTAAGCGCGACTTCGCGAAGTTACGATCTTTTCGTGTTTTCTGAAAAAATACGCAAAGAAAAGTCAAACCTTTAATGGCAAGACTAAACGATACACTAATGCACGTATTTAATTTGTTGCCGGCGTTAAACTAAATTATATTCCTGTCTAAATCACTTAACTTTCTGGAAATGGTTTCTGGCGTCACTTACTCGGCGGCCATCTTGGAACACAATTGCTATGATGGTGCCTCGAATATGAGAGGTAACTTCAAAGGACTAAAAAAGTTAGAAATGGATATGCAACCAAAAGCACATTATGTGCACTGCACTGTTCACAGTTTGGACTTCGCAGTTGTAGACAGTCTCCGCCATCTTGCCTCTATGAGAGATATTATGGCTTTAGCCAAGGACTTTTGTTGGCAAAAGGATGGAACTTTTCAGAAGCATAAGCTTTGGGACTGCCAACAACCAAGCCAGTCTACGACCCCTTTCCCCAACTCGATGGACTATGTGAGCTTCTAGTATCTTGAGAATATTGAAAAACTATGAAGAAATTCTACAGTTTTTTGAAACATTTTCTGCAGTGGACAAAACAGAGACAGGTTACAAATGTGCAGGCTACCTTGAGTCAATGTCACAATTCAAGACTTATTTCTTTTTACGTCTTTATTGTCATCCAGTGAACCCAGTAAAGGGTGTCAATGAAAAAATTCAGTGCCCTCATCTAAGTGTTGCTGATCTGGAAAAAATATATGAGGGCTTGATTTGTATATTGAATGGAAGGTGTGATAGTTTTGAACACTTTTGGGAATTGTGTTTAAAATAAAAACCTTCACAAGTTGATGATCCTTCACTTCCTCAGAATTGAGGTATACCACAGAAGTATGAAAACAACAAAGTCAGCTCACTGCACACTTTCAAAACCCCAAAGGAATACTTCAAATCTATTTACATTGAAGTCTGTGAAATGGTGCAGTCTTGCATTACTGAGTGGTTTGCTTCAACTGGACTCACACAAGTCATTGTAGTTGAACAAGAGTGCTTGCGTTTAGTAAACAGTGGTGAAACAAATTTGGAAAAATCAACTAAGTTTTTCAAAAATGACCTAGACATAGAGAGACTGCACTTACGCTTGAATATGTTAGCCGATATAGCTAACAAAAAACAACTGGTCTTAAAAAACATGTGTGATTTAAGAAAGTACATTGCACAAGAGCCTGCTGTTGGAGAAATGTTACGTGAAGTAGTGACGTACATTAAGCTTCTCCAAGTAGTTCCAATCGTGACAGCAACAGCAGAATGGTCATTTAGTGCCCTCAGATGTCTGAAGTCATATCTCCAATCGACAATGGGGTAGAAGCGATTGAACAACTTGGCTGTCCTTCATGCCCACCGAGATGTTTTGGATGAATTGGATACCTGACCAGTGATAAATGACTTCATATTCAGTAATACAATCAGACGGTCGACATTTGCACCTTTCTAAAGACACTCTAGCTCTAATAATGGCATTTAGAGTAATATTAAAAATCTTTCTGAAATAGAGAATTAAATACATACATAACATTAAATTTTCAGTTTCAAAATATTAATACTAGTTTAGTACTGTATTACTATATTACTATAGTATTGTATTAGTTATTTTCAAATACTTAAATACTTTTAGGGTGTAAGACCCAATTAAAACCCGCTGTTTACATACTTTTTGACTGAAAATATTAGGCATTCTGTATTAACTTTATTAACTTTATTAAAACATTAACTTTGAGATATTTTGTTATTTAATAAACCCTGAGCCTTATCTCGGTAAGCTTGAATTAGCTATTTCACATATTAATCAAAGTGCTGTTACTGTGTGACAGCAACATTTTATGTTTTATTCTTTTAATGATAGTTAGGATTTATTGAAATATAATTTCAGTATTTTCAGAGCTATATATTCACTGCTCTGTAATAGTCTATATGCATGATTATTACAGTAAATTAAATTAGCTTGTTACGAAAATAACATGCATGTTTATGTTTTGTTTCTTTTTTCAAAGTCAAAAAATGTGTCAGGCTTGTTGAGTATCCCGGAATGTCGAGTTATCGAGAGTCCAGTTTTTGGGGTTCTAATGTTGATCATATGACTTTAAAATGCTTAAAAAACCATTAAAACTCACTATTTTTCATCTAAAATTTAGAAAATTTCCCAGAACAAAGACCCCCTGTACGCCACCCCGCCATCCCCCCCCCCCCCCCCAATATTTTTTGTTAGTCAGCTCCCCTGGAGGCACCGCTGTTCACATTCTAAGACTTACCAATGTTTCTGGTAATCCTGCTTCATTGAGAAGAGCCACCATCTTCCTTGCAGTTTTATTCTTCTCAAATAAGTTGTAATTACATTATTACCCCCCCCCCCCTCCCCCAATGAACCATGGACCTTGCCATTGGTGGGGAGGCTTGCGTGCCTCAACAATACAGATAGCCGTAGCATAGATTAGGTAATGAGACACTTAAAGTAGTAAAGGGGTTTTGCTATTTGGGGAGCAAAATAACTGATGATGGTCGAAGTAGAGAGGATATAAAATGTACACTGGCAATGGCAAGGAAAGCATTTCTGAAGAAGAGAAACTTGTTAACATCGAGTATAGATCTAAGTGACAGGAAGTCGTTTCTGAAAGTATTTGTATGGAGTGTATCCATGTATGGAAGTGAAACATGGACGATAAATAGTTTAGACAAGAAGAGAACAGACGCTTTCGAAATGTGGTGCTACAGAAGAATGCTGAAGATTAGATGGGTAGAGCACATAACTAATGAGGAGGTATTGTATAGAATTGGGGAAAAGAGGAGTTTGTGGCACAACTTGACTAGAAGAAGAGATCGGTTGGTAGTACATGTTCTGAGACATCAAGGGATCACCAATTTAGTACTGCAGGGCAGCGTGAAGGGTAAAAATCGTAGAGGGAGACGAAGAGATGAATACACTAAGCAGATTCAGAAGGATGTAGGCTGCTGTAGGTACTGGGAGATGAAGAGGCTTGCACAGGATAGAGTAGCATGGAGAGCTGCATCAAACCAGTCTCAGGACTGAAGACCACAACAACAACATACATTATTACTCTCTAATGAGCCACCAGAGACCATATACATACATACAAACACACATACATTCATACATACATTAATCCTTGTTCCATAGATCATGAATATGACATTTCGTAATGATCTGGAACGTGCCACTTTAAGATAAGTTTTCTTTACATAAAGTAATTATCAATTTTTTTTACAGTTACTACTTCATATCTAAGAATTCATCTATTGAGTTTGACGCCCTCATAGCAAAATACTCAGAAGGTATCCCTGAACAAATTCTGAAAGTTTGTCGGTGAAGTTCTTGTCCACCCATATCCTTGAAAGTGCCTGTTTGGTGAGGAAGAGAGTCAACAACTTTCTTCAGGGATGCTACATTCAGTTGAAACCACTCATTCATGACTAGATTATCCAAAAAAGAAAAAAGTAAATCTGCTATCAACTCAAAAGTTCATTTAAAGCCCTCTGCTTTACTTGGTGTGGACCTTGTAATGAAATTCATAGTCTCTCTTATCGTAGAACATGATTCTCCCATTAAATTCATGATGGGATTCTCTGGTGTTAGAATCATACATCTGATAGTCTTGGCAAATAAGGACTCTGCTGTATAATGATATTTTACCCTTCCTTTTTACTTTCCTCATCTCAGATTTGAGTAAAATGTTTAAAATCCAGCATCCATTCTTTAATATCACAATTTCGTTACAGGTAGTTCACAATATTTTACACCATAACACATCAACATTCATCATACTACTCCTCAACTCACTGATACACTACCATTTGTTACACGCAAATCAACAACTGCAAAGAAAAAAATAGGTCATAGCTCAGAGATTATTATCTGGCATGTGCCATTTCTTTCACTTCTGGCAATGTCTGTTAATCTTAAAAATGCAGAGCTGCATCTTGCTTCGGATTACATGTTAAACGCAGGTCCCTCTACAATTGGCTAAGTAAGTCAATTCAAAGGTCATAGTAAGGCGAGTGCATAGTGCCTCCAATAGGTTATGTCAACCCCACCACCATTTCAAAAAAAATTAACGATTGTTCTGGTGCACTTTTTTTTTTAGATACAGTAACGCTAAATGTGTGCAACCATTTATGGGAGAAGAAAGTTCAAAATAACAATTAAATTACTAAAAAAAGTGCTCATCTGGCTCTCATTGATTTGGCTCAAAGTATTAATTGTTGACAAATATCAATGAGAGCCAGACAATAACATTTTAGTTTTTTAATTGTTATTTTGAACTTTCTTCTTCACTAAAATGGTTTCACACAATTAGTGTTATTGTACCTAAAAAAACTGCACCAGAGCAACTGCCCATTTTTTTAGGAACAGAGATGGGGTTGGCGGGGTTTGGCATAACCTATTGGAGGTGTTACGCCCTCGCCTTTCTCTGATCTTTGAATTGACTTACTTAGCCAATTGTGGTCGGACTCACCTTAACATGTGCTCCAAAGCATGGTGCAACTCTGCAGTTTTAAGATTAACAGACATTGCCAGAAGTGAAAGAAGTGGTAAGTACCAGATAATAATCCTAGGACTTATGAGGGATATGGATGCAACTTTATGTTATCAGTAAACTGATAACTGGTACCCAGTTGTATGACCAAAGATAAAAGTTATTCTTCCAATATACTAAGAGTTAAATCATTGTACAATTATGTGATGTTGCCTAATTGACAACTTAGCTTGCCACTGAGCCAGAACTGTACAATGCATTACAAGTTTGCCACCAGAACTACTTATTGGGACAAATATTAAAAGCTGTTAAAAAAGACAATTCCCTTAATTATAATATACTACATGTAAAGCCTTACATGCTCAGTCAAATGGATACCTTATGTTGAAAAAAAACGTTTTTCTCACTATAATGATGGATGTAAACCAGACAACAAACTCCAGAATAAGCAAATGGAGACCAAAGATTTGTCAATATCCCTGTCCCTCTCCCACACATACAAACAGAAGGCTACATGGTGTCTATCTCACTGTAAAAGAATAGAATTGTTTAGAATCCTTCATCACACCTGAATAATTAGAATGAGAGGAGCCAGGTAGAACAAGTACCACATAAAGGTGTTAATGAGTTACCAGACTGCACAGATGTTGATTGCATTTCATCTATTGTTCCAAATATTCCCAGACATTTTCTGTAGGATTCAGATTGGGTGATTTAGCAGGTGAGTCAAGGTGTGATAGTGTGCCTGAGTGTTTGTCAAACCAGGAATATGTATGTGCAGCCCTGTGAACATGGCTGTTGTCATTCTAGAAGATATGTGCGTCCACAGTATATTCATCATGGAGGATGTTGAAATAAACATCCTGCTTCATGTCCATAATAACCTGAATGAATCGGCCCAAGTCATGGTACGAAAAATACTCTCAAAACATCACAGAACAACCTTCGTACTGAAGTAAGCACATAGCTGATTAAAAGTCTCATTGGGCTGTGACTTTGTAGGCGTTCCCGGTTAATAAGTCTAGAAAATCTCTCTTTATTCAATATTTTAGCAATTCAGCTTCCTCCATCTTCAGGAGAATGCTGCTGCTGCTGTGTCCTGCTGAAAACTGATGCCAAGTCTGCAAACCATTGTCCTGTATAGGCCTCCATACCATACGTGGTGCATGCACTGCCCAACAAGTGGTGCCCTCCAAAACTGGGTGGATGGTACCACCCTCAGAAGAACACCAGCAGCAAAGGCATGTCACACTCAGAGACTATCTTCAAATACTCGGACTGGCTGCACCAAAGAACATACTGTTTTGATGTGGGACAGTACAGGGTTTCATGTCCTGCTAAGAGAAAACCCAGTGTCTCTATTAATCAGACTGCCAACCTAATTTCAATTGTCTCCTTATAAATACCATTCGAAAAATTGGAATTTTTAACAACTATCACAGTCTCCTTGAATTTCATCCCATGTCCCTCATTTAAGCAATATTCTGCTTGTGCCGGTTTTTATGGCTGTAGTAGCCTCATACAGCAGTGATGTTCCATGCACCTGTCCTGAACTGTGTGAATTGAACAGCTGATGTACGCCCTCCCACATTGAAATGGGTTTTTATGTGCCTGACTTCCTAAGCCCCAAATCATCTTTCATGGAGCTGAATAATGCCCTAATCTTGGAAGGTGGACGGAAAACACTGTTAATATGAAAACTCTTTAAAACTCTTCCACTCTTAAATGATATGCCCCAGAATGAGGAATAAAGGCCACAGACCTATGCTCCTCTTCATGGAGATCCAGGGATGACCCACACTCCATAGCCTGATGAATCTGCTTCTCAGAGTATCCATCCACTTTCTCTAAAGACAGTCACCAAATGTGCAGGGTCTTGGCTTAAACTGCTGGTGTTGGAAATGGTATATGCTCTGCTTACAAGAGTCGTAACAACACTACTGCATTGGTATGGTGTATGGCATTGTAGATACCAATCAGTGTGTGTTGGCTTTCACTGAAGCCTATGTCCCATAGTACCACCTGGTTTTTGTAAACCATGATGTCATGCTGGTATGAAGACAGTTGAAGTGGTTCAAAAAGTTGTTGAAAATATACATACATGTGGCCAGACAAATAGGTATAATCCATGTACCTCCAGAAGCATGTTAGTTACAAAGCCAAAGTAAGTGCCATGTTCCTTGAAGTCCTCAGTTTTCAGCAGGACTCAGTAGCAGCAGCAGCAGCATTTTGCTGAAGATGATGGACAGCTGGATTGCTGAAGTATTGAATGAAGTTTATTTTAGAATCCAGCAGCAAACATAGAGATTTTCAAGTTCCATTGGACTGTTGGTGCACTTGATGGTTCTTCTAATTTGAAAATAGGCAAAATACCAGAATACTTGCTTTTTGGTCACTGACTGTCCAATTTCTGTGACATTAAGCTCACTGAAGATATACAGTTTCATGAAAGGCTATTAGGAATGGCATTTTGTGAGGTACCTAACTCCAGAAGTTCACCACAGGCAGTTCCCTTCGCAAGTTATGATCAACAACTGGTTGAGATAGATCTGCATTCACTAAAGCAGCATTCCATGTCAGATTGAAACTGACTGTTATTGCCATGGCATGATGCTCATCTCTGATCCCTATGGTTTATGATCTTCCAATCATTGTTATGATGGTACTTTACATGGAAGCAAGTGTAAACCATTCCTTATGGATATGTTGGACAGTCTGCATTGATACACCAACAAATGAGGCAATTTGATTCACAGTTTGTTATACACATGTTCAAACATAATAGCTTCCTTATGTCATTCTGTCACATCTCCCAGGCAACACATCTTACTGTGCTGATTGTCTACAGCTGAC
Organism: Schistocerca nitens; assembly: GCF_023898315.1. NCBI lineage: Eukaryota > Metazoa > Arthropoda > Insecta > Orthoptera > Acrididae > Schistocerca > Schistocerca nitens. Next base: position 311,441,537 of record NC_064621.1, on the reverse strand, counting down.
TAGTGCACACACACCACTTCAGTGCCATGAATTTCTGAAGTATTAGCTCTAGACTGCGACTGTAATTGATGCAGTGAAATAAAAACTGTATTAAAAATATTACTACATATTGTATTAGTTAGTCTTTTGTTTCTGTTTATAATTGCAAACCTCCACAGTGTGTGGTGGTTGAGAGATCATACCAATAATGGAACTGCCCAGCTGGCTGACAAGAAACTACAGAAGAACAATAGATGGAGGGTTTTCAAGGAATTGTTTAAGTATAACAAGACACTTATTGAGGGAAATGAAATAGGATTTCAAAGTAGGAAATAACTCCATAATGGTTTCCAATGCTGGTAGCAAGGGTAATCTTCTTGTCCTGCTGTGCCCTAGTACAGTTTTTAATTCAGTTTTAGTAAACTTACAGAATGACTCGAGAGATTCAACCCTTACTGTGTATATGTGGAAATGCTAGTTTTTACAATTAATTAATAGTTGACCAGTAAAGAATTGTACACCAATTGGCAGGAGAGCCAATACCTGGAAGATTATTCACTAACTTGTGTTGCAATTTATTGAACAAATTGTTGTTTCTTCCCCTGCTCACCAGCAAAATTGTTGTTAGTGTTATCTGCAGAAATCGTAATGATCTTTCAGGAGTGCTAATTCTGCAAGGTTAGCAGGAGAGCTAGTGTAAAGTTTGGAAGGTAGGAGATGAGATACTGGCAGAAGTAAAGCTGTGAGAACAGGGCGTGAGTTGTGCTTGGGTAGCTCAGATGGTAGAGCACTTGCCCACGAAAGGCAAAGGTCCGAGTTCGAGTCTCGGTCCGGCACACAGTTTTAATCTGCCAGGAAGTTTCATATCAGTGTACACTCCACTGCAGAGTGAAAACCTCATTCTGGAAACATCCCCCAGGCTGTGGCTAAGCCATGTCTCCACAATATCCTTTCTTTCAGGAGTGCTAGTTCTGCAAGTTTCACAGGAGAGCTTCTGTAAAGTTTGGAAGGTAGGAGACGAGATACTAGCAGAAGTAAAGCTGTGAGGACGGGGCGTGAGTCGTGCTTGGGTAGCTCAGATGGTAGAGCACTTGCCTGCAAAAGGCAAAGGTCCCGAGTTCGAGTCTCGGTCCGGCACACAGTTTTAATCTGCCAGGAAGTTTCACCTTTCCCCCTCATGTTAATATTTTGTTAACATCTCCAGCACATAATTCTGGAGTAAACCTGAAGTTTCTCCAGATGATCAAGCACATTCATCATTCATTTTCAAGATGAAAATACCATGATGACTAAAATTTTGAAGTGCTGTGGTGTGCAGCTGACATTCAGATCATGTGATGTCCCTTGCTTGTCACCTATGAGATGCCATATTGGGTTCATTGTGTTCTGATATAACTTGCCTTTTATAACAGTATGCCATTTCAAAACACTGATGCAATGGAGATTTATCACAAACAAATCACTCTATGTATGATTTGCTATAATTAAATGTTGGTTAATATCACTTCAGCTGTAAACATCCAAAGAAGATTTTAAAGTGGACAGTAATAAAGCAAAAGATTGTCAGTGATCACTGTGGCTAGACATGTGCAATTGTAGAACAGAGGAACATAGGTTGATGTCCTATAATGTACATACTTTTTCCCATGTTTGTAACACATTCTGGGACTTTCTTATTCTTGTAACAGAAGTATCATGTGCAATATTCGATATTATTTTTATATATGAGTGTGCTTTCTCAGTAATGAGTTTCTTCCATTCCGTGACTTCAGTCTGATTAAAAAACAAAATATGAAACTACTGAGAGTGAAACAACTAGCAATATTCCCTCCTGTCATAAATATTTGACCATTTTTCCTGAATATGTCACAATTTCCAAGGGTGTGGTTAGCCAGAAATCTAAGAGTACAGCTTAAATTGCTGTGAGTGAAACAAGTAGCAATGACAATTACATTCTTGCATGTCACAAATATTTGCCTGTTTATTTTAACATATGTCATGATTTATGATTCAGGAACCTAAGAACACAGCTTAAATTGCTACAAATGAAATGAGCAGCCATCATATTTATAGTCTTGCTCATCACAAATATTTAGCTATGATTGAATCCTTAGAAAGGATTTCATAAATTTAGCGGCCAAGACAAAGATTACACATTATAGTGAGCAAGGGACATCACATGACGAGTACCTAATTTCAGCCCAATGGAGGTATGTCATGTGATCGCTTTCTGATTTCAGTCAAATTCCAGATGCATGCCATGTTATTTCTGAATTTTAGTCAGTCATAAAATACCTGCAAGGGGAGGAATCAATTTTAGATGAAGATGATTCAGTGTATTGACTATTATAGAAACAAACTGAGTTGTTGTTGTTGTGGTCTTCAGTCCTGAGACTGGTTTGATGCAGCTCTCCATGCTACTCTATCCTGTGCAAGCTTCTTCATCTCCCAGTACCTACTGCAACCTACATCCTTCTCAATCTGCTTAGTGTATTGATCTCTTGGTCTCCCTCTACGATTTTTACCCTCCACGCTGCCCTCCAATGCTAAATTTGTGATCCTTTGATGCCTCAAAACATGTCCTACCAACCGATCCCTTCTTCTAGTCAAGTTGTGCCACAAACTTCTCTTCTCCCCAATCCTATTCAATACCTCCTCATTAGTTATGTGATCTACCCACCTTATCTTCAGCATTCTTCTGTAGCACCACATTTCAAAAGCTTCTATTCTCTTCTTGTACAAACTGGTTATCGTCCATGTTTCACTGAGTACTATTCAGTTAATGAAAACTTGTGGAGCTGCATGTGGTGCAATAACATTTTTAAATGATTGCATCACATTTTGTATGTTAATATGTGAATTCAGGTTGAAAAGTTTTCTATCCACCACTATAGAGCAATTCATTGAATTCATTGACTTAAAACTGTGGTTATTCATTGCACTGTAGTATGACAACTTAGCTTCTTGTGCTGCCAACTGCCCACCCAGTTCAAGTACTTTTTTTAAGTTTATGTGGGAGTCAGTTCATCCTTCATTCCTAAGTACTTCTGTATGCCACTTCTGTGTGCACTGATTCTTCCTGACTAGTCTCTTAAACTTCAGCCTGCTCTTCATCATTACTAAATTGTGATCTGAGTCTATATCTGTCCCTGGGTATGCCTTACAATCCAATATCTGATTTTGGAATCTAACTGAAATCTTCCTGTATCTCCCAGCCTTTTCCAACTGTAACTACTCCTCTTGTGATTCTTGAAGAGTGTGTTCACTATTACCATCTGAAATTTAGTGCAGGACTCAATTAGTCTTTCTCCGCTCTCATTCCTACTACCAAGCCCATATTCTCCTGTGACATTTTCTTCTTCTGCTTCCCCTATAGCCACATTCCAATCCTTTATGACTATCAGGTTTTCATCTCCCTTTATGTACTGAGTTATCTGTTCAGTATCTTCATATACTTTCTCTATCTTTTCATCTTCCGCTTGTGACATTGACCTACAAGAATGTAGCCAAAGGGAGGGGCCCAGGGGATCCAAACCCCCTTATAACCTAAAGGCACTGGCACATGGACTATGCCTTTGAATGTGAACATTTAGTGTGCCAAGTTCAATATGCTGCCAAACACTCAGAAACAATGTAACTTGTGCATACAGTACTTGTGCCTCAAAATGGCATACATGATTGCAGCGCACTCTAGCACCAGTTGCTGGTTGTATCTGGCTCACAAGACACACAGTTTATGAAATGGACAGGCATAAAACTCCTTCATTGGCTCTATGAAAATGAACATTCCCTCCCTTGTCCATATGCTAATCATGTTGTTCTGTAGTATGCATAAATAAAAACTTCAAGCTCTGTGAATATTTTATGAGGAAAAAAGGAAAGTACCAAGTCCAGTCAGTAAGGACATCGGCTTATGAACACATTATTACAAACAGTGTAATACAAATTTGTAACAGTTCTACACATAAGATAAAATGATTTCATCATTCTCACTTTTTAGTAAAACCCTAAGCTCATTCCTATTTGAGTACAGTTCCTAGTCAATAGCAGAATCTTCACAACATGTGAAATAAAAATCTTGAAACTGGAAAGAGCAAAATATCTTATTGCAAGCAGCGCAAGCTGTCTTGTAGATGTTGCCAATAGAACAAACCCACTCCTCAGAAAGAGTGCACTTACATTTCCACATCAAATATAGAATATACTTCCATTGAGCAAATGAGAAAGTATTAGAATTTATTTGAAAATGTAAAGGTTAGTTAAAAATTGGATCAACCAGCAACACAGCACCTGTTATGTTTTAATTCTGCAACTCTACTCTTTACACTACACTGAACATGAACAAGCTATGACCATACTTTGCATCTTAACATCTCATGAAGGCTTGAATTGTTGATATGTTATTAACTGACATTTAACTACAACAAATTGCACCAAGAACAATGTAGTTCTGATGGATTCTCAACCTGCCATTGTTTTGAAATGGTCTGCTTCCATAATATGCAAGCTACAATAATTCTTTGGCCACAGGATATGATGTTTCCCATCATTTTACTACAACATATCATATAATTAACAGTGAGTTTTTTTTAGAGAGCCTCAGTTTTCTGATGCTTAACAATGGCATATGTTCATATTGACTTCAACTGAAAGCCAAATACAGCATCTCGTGACCCTGTACTGAGGAGAGAGTGCCTCACGTCACGTAGGTGGCATTCTTCCATCTAATGGTCTATGTTCATATGCACATTCAGAATATCTGACATGATAGATATTGCTCTGCATGCTTGGAAAGAGTCCCCAATGTGATTTTTCCATGTTATGGCATCAGAAATAGAGCATGCTGAGTGCTCAGTGTTTGAGTGCATTGTCCGTGTTGGTGACATCTTAAATGAAATTACACATGACCTAGCTGCCATGTAGTGAAACTGGAAGATATAAGAGGTGATCAAAAAGTTTCCATTTGAGGCTGTTGCTGCAGTGTAGATGAAACACAGCGTGACTCTGATTCAGGTAAGTAAGCTCCAACATGACGGTAAGGGATTAGTGTAGCATTTGTATCTTTCAGATATGCATGCTGCAAATATGGAAATGTGAACATGGCGACGTTGTTACCAAATACACCACAAGTCGCATACTTTACAAGTTGAGGTGAAATTAAAGCTTGAATCAGTATTAAGATCCCAAAACTGTAGCTCATGGTTTGGTGTAATTTGTTTTATTTTATAAAAAAATGTGGTGCTATAGTTTCAGGTTGACTGTTGAAATAACAATAATAATAATAATAATAATAATAATAATAATAAAAGAAAGTTATTGATGACCTAAGGAAACTGAAGAATTTTAATGACATGAAAGATACTTTAATAAGATTTGAGTCTAAACTGAGGAATTTGGGATGCTCTGTGCTGAAGGAGTTCTGACTTGGTTTCAGATAAATCGTAACTTTAAATACAAGATTGTAGTAGGAGAAAGATAGGTATTGTCAAAAGAGATTTGAACCCATTCAACTTTATAAGTTATTCAACCCAACATTAAGATTGTTTTGCTCTGCAATACAAAAACTTATATTAGAAGACTGAACTGTGTTTTGTTAGCAAAGAAGCGATACTTTGTATTCCAATTTTAATTCATTTGGCAACAGAGTGAAGTATCATGTTGCCAAATAAAGACTTATGAAATTGTGCATTTGGGTGAAGGGTACTGCTGCAGTGTAGATGCGACAGAGCATGACTCTGATGTGGCTATATAAGCACCAACCAACACACACACACACACACACACACACACACACACACACTGTTGAGAGTATTTGCTACACTTCTTTAAGAAAAAAAGAAAAACTGTTTTTGCTTAATTTCATAGATGAAGTTCTATTTTTACAAATGCCTCCCAAAAACAAATTTGTTTACATAAAATTAATAAATAAATAAATAAACATGTTTTCAGAATAAAATTGAAAAACACCAGCCTTTCTAAGGTCCTCTTCAACAACTGGACCTCACTCCCTCCCCCCCCCCACCCCCACCCCCCACCATGCCACAACCCTGCCTACCCCTTTAACATAATGCAGACTACATCTTGCAGCATGTATACCTGTACTATTGTTGTTGGTGTTGGTTTGATGTCTATTGCAATGAGAACAACCCTGTCACAGAAATGTTCACAGTAACTCACAGTCTGTCCTATCTTCTAATTCATAACAAATCCTACTGCCAACGTATCATTTTTGTGCTGCTGGTAATATTACTCTATAGTTGTCTGACTATAGATCCTTATCTTCTTTCCATTTAACTTTGCTGACCTCCTATACATCTAGACTGAGCCTTAGCATTTCCGTTTTCAGAGTTTCTAAATTCCCTACCGCATTCAAATTACTGACATTCCATGCCCTGAGTCATAGAATGTTATCCACTCATTGGTTACTAGTTATTTCCCCACAGTCCCCTCCCTGAGATCTGAATGGGGGACTAGTCTGGAAACTTTTACCAATAGTGAGATCATTGACACTTTTCGATTGCAGGCCACATGTCTTGTAGATATAAATTATGAGTCTTTAATGCATTGGTTTCCATTGCATTCTGCATTCTCATGCCATTGTTGATAGCTGAATCTTCCACATTTTAGGGCCTGAGTCCCACCCCTAGAGCAAGACGACAAGAATTTTAAAAAGTCACAGCACAGTGAGCTTCCAAGATATTGATTTTTACATTCAGATAAATGTATATATGATTGATTATTTATGTTAGAAATGCTTTTAAGTTATTATCTACAGTGAATTATGGAAATAATAATAATGAAAATAATAGTTATTAATGTCTTTACAAAATTGAAAAGGAAAATACTATAAATGGGACATATTTTATGAATTTAAATTCTTATAATAGAATACAAATAATGTTTTATGATTTGTTTACTTAAAACAGAATGACAACCAAATATTTTTGTAATTCCAGAAAAAATGTCTATGTTTTGAGTGATCTGGTACCTCCAGTATTTGAACATATCAAGTACTCCAATTGTTTGTATGTATCTTGTATATTGGTTCATGGTGAAAACAGGGCCACTGACCTGTTTGATTACAAGTTCTAGATAAAACTTGAACATCTGTCACCTAAGAAATAGACTGCTCATCTCTTGAAACAGGTGCACCTGATTTTCAGCAACTTGTGTCACTCCTGCTTTAGCAATTGATGAAAGAAGAAAAATGGTACAGCAAAAGACATTTTTGTTGATTGACCAGAAACAGGTCTTATACATTGTCTGACAAAAAAGTGAATGTCAATATAACTTCCTTCATGTACACACCATCAATGGGTATGTAAATGATTAGATTTGCAATTCTCTGTCACACACACAGAAATTAAAATCTGGCAACAGACCACAGTGAAAGTTCCTTTTCTCCTCCAGAAATGTCTGTTCTGTGACATTTTCCAACATTTAGCGATTAGTGAATGTCAGATGACATATCTTCAAAACAAGAATTTTTTTTATATGTGAATCTGTTGTTAAAACTTACTAGCTCTGAAGTTGAAATTAGTTTTTTTAATGATGTATTCTTGCTTTCAGCTGTTACAGTTTCATTTTATGGTTGACATTTTGGCATTAAGACAATTTAGAAGCATAAGATTTTGACATACAGGTTTATGTAAGATGAAGGTAACAATGGTGTTGTATATATAAGATTTCTTGTTATATTTATTACTAGCGTAGCAACTGCTGCTTTGCTCTCATAGACTGTATGGCCTGCTGAGATTTTTTTTTTTTTTTTTTGTTTTTATTTACTCGAATTTTTGTGTTGTTCACAAATTGCAACACCTTCTAAGCTTTTCATGCTAATTATGGTCATATAGGCATGGTCTTTTCTGAATATACTTCTGACTGTAAAGCGATTCTGGTAGCTGGAGTCCAAAGATTTTGACTAATCATGCCATTTATGTTCATGTGGAGATATTTCAATAGCAACTTTCATCCTCTAACAAATATTTCTTTATATGTAACCAAGAACAGAAATACCAGTTTCCACAAATTTAACTTCAAAATTTTTTTAATGTAACAAAATATTATCTTAAAAATTTTCATTCCCTATTGCATTCCCTTAGGTGTTGAGTTTCCAGAACACTGAAACATTTATGTTTTTTACTTTTATTTTTAACCAGTAAGTCAAATACCAATTGTCATAGATGTAGCCATAAAAATCCTTTAGTAGATCTTTAGTATTCTTTTTTTCAAAAAACTTTCATCCACTATTTTACCCATAGTAGTTGAATTTCCAAAAGTGCTAAAAAATGTATTTTTTATTTTCTGATTGAGAAACCACATACCAGTTTTCATAGTTCTAGCTTCAAAATTCCCTTAATAAAAACATACTTTCAAAAAAGCTTTTCATCTCCTGTTTCACCTCCTTAGGAGTGGAATTTTGGATAAACTCTTTTTGAAGGATGCCTAGAGTATAAGATCCACGCCCACTCCAAGCTTCAAGTTTCTGTTAGTTACTGAATCCGTCTGACCCTATTTCACCCACTTAGGGGTTGAATTTCCAAAAACAGTGAAACATCTCTGACCAAGTAGCCAAACACCAATTTTAAAAGATTTAGCTTCAAAACTACTTGCACAGTGAAATATTCGCATAAAAACTTTCGTATCTTGTTTCACCCACATAGGGCTTGAATTTCCAAAAAACTGTGAAGCACTTATTTTTTTTAATTTCTAGCTGAGAAGCCAAATTTAAATTTTCATTGGCTTTAAATATGCTTTCATAATAAAAATAATTATAAAAATCTCATTCTATATTTTTTTATTTGTAACCAAGAAGTCAAATCCCATTGTTCATAGATGTAGCTTTAAAAATACTTTTGTAGTTCTCTAATAATGATAAATTTTCAAAAAAAGCTTCCCCCTGCTATTTCACCATCAGCGCATTAAATTTCCAAAAATACTGAAACATATATTTCTTTTTTTGTGACCAAGAAATCAAATAACAATTTTCATAGGTCAAGCTTCAAAACAGCATTAATAGCAACATATTTAAAATTGATTTATTTGATATTTAATTGATGATGGTCGAAGTAGGGAGGATATAAGATGTAGACTGGCAATGGCAAGGAAAGCGTTTCTGAAGAAGAGAAATTTGTTAACATCGAGTATAGATTTAAATGTCAGGAAGTCGTTTCTGAAAGTATTTGTATGGAGTGTAGCCATGTATGGAAGTGAAACGTGGACAATAAATAGTTTAGACAAGAAGAGAATAGAAGCTTTCGAAATGTGGTGCTACAGAAGAATGCTGAAGATTAGATGGGTAGATCACATAACTAATGAGGAGGTACTGAATAGAATTAGGGAGAAGAGGAGCTTGTGGCACAACTTAACTAGGAGAAGGGATCGGTTGGTAGGACATGTTCTGAGACATCGAGGGATCACCAATTTAGTATTGGAGGGCAGCGTGGAGGGTAAAAATCGTAGAGGGAGACCAAGAGATGAATTCACTAAGCAGATTCAGAAGGATGTAGGCTGCAGTAGGTATTGGGAGATGAAGAAGCTTGCACAGGATAGAGTAGCATGGAGAGCTGCATCAAACCAGTCTCAGGACTGAAGACCACAACAACAACAACAACAACAACAACAACAACCATCGTCCCCTATTTCACCCCCTTAGGTTTTGAATTTTGAAAAATCTCGTTTAAAAAAAAACCAACAGTGTAAGATACGCACCTTCTCCAAATTTCAGGTTTTTATCCTAACTGGTTTGGGCTGGGCAATGATGAGTCACTCAGGACATTGCTTTTTATATACAGAGATTATTTTTATTATTGTTATTATTATTTTATTATTATTATATAAGATGTTGGTGTATAAGTTTACTCTAAGAGGGATAACAATGTCATTATATACGTTGTTATCTCTGTCCAACATAAACTTGTATGTCAAAATCTTATACTTGAAAATGGCTTTATATTGAAATTGCAAATGTAAAACAAAATTCTAACTGCTGAAGGCAAGATGTTATAATCTAAAATGTTCATAGAAGCTATGGATCCATATTAAAAGGGAGTAAAATTACAATGATTTGAACACTATAGTCTTTTATTACATTTACAGTTAGTTAGTTGGTTGCATGTTCCATTGATCAATCACACGGTACGGTAGCCGTTACAATGTGGAATGTGCCAAGAGCACAAGAAATGCACAAATGAAACAAGATTTTTTAATATGTATATGTTACAGTACAATGTTAAAGATTAATATTTCTATTATTTACCCCATTCCCTTAAATGGCACAACATGCATATACTATATTTATAGATTTATTTATTCCTATTGAAGAATTCATCTATGGTACAGAAGGAGTTGTCATGGAGATATGATTTCAATTTATTTTTTAAGCTATTACTATTGTCTGTCAGACATTTTATTTCATCTGGTAATTTGTCAAAACTTTTTATAGCAGCATATTTTACCCCTTTCTGTGCCAAAGATATGTTGAGTAAAGGATAGTGTAAGTCTTTCTTTTTTCTGGTATTATAATCATTGATGTCACTGTTGTTTTTAAACTGGTCCATGTTGTTGAGAACAAATTTCATTAGTGAGTAAATGTACTGTGAGGCTGTTGTAAGAATTCCCAGTCTTTCAAAAAAATGCCTACGAGATGTGTGACTATGAACCCCATACGTTATTCTAATCACTTTATTTTGAGCAGTGAATACTTTTTGTCTAAGTGTTGAGTTACCCCAAAATATTATTCCATATGACATCAGAGAGTGAAAGTATTCAAAGTATGTTAGCTTACTAATTTATATATCCTCAAAATTGGCAATTATTCTGATTGAAAAAGTTGCTGAACCTAGTCGCTTTAGAAGATCCAAAATATGAATTTTCCATTTACGATTCTCATCTATATGTACACCCAAAAACTGCTGCATTGTTTATTCAAACAATAATTGCACTGTTAATGATGTGTTTCCACAGAGAAGCAGCACTGCTCGAGACTGGTGGTCAGAAGAAATGTATCACCGTCTCAACATTCAGAGAGGCAGAATTCTTCACAGACTGTGGTTGGGATGATATTCTACTGGCAATCCCTCTTGCACCTTTCAACATTGGTCGTGCCAAGTCACTAGCAGATCGTATCTCAACCTTTCACTTGCTGGTCGACAATGTTGATTCTGCAACAGCATTGGCCAAATCACCAATACCTGCCGGCAAAGCTTCATGGTCAGTTTTCATCAAGGTTGATACAGGATGTGCAAGAGGTATGTGTGTGTCCTGTATTTATAACAGCACTGTATTTCAATGTTACAAAATTTTAAAATAATCTGTCACTAATAGAACTTGGTTAAGTCGTCACCAGATTAATTCATTTCCTTTGCTACAGATGTCAGACAGCAAAGAAACTATGGCTTTTAAGACTATTGGGGGAATGAAACATGCTATTAAGTCTGAAAATATTGCAGTGACTGATTACAAAGGCCGACATAATTGCAAGTGGTTTCTAGGTGTCATGAGGAGCAACCTGCTTGTTTAAAACAAATAAGTCAATATTTTGCCATATTTACAGTTTTATAGCCCCATATCCTACATTTACTAACTGGTAAAAGAAGAAAAATGACACAACAGAAGACATTTTTGTTGTTTTGACTGATTTAGGCCTAATACATTGTCTGACAAAAAAGTGAATCACACAGAAGATACGTTCAGATGCCAATGTAACTTCACTCACATACACACCATCAATGGGTATGTTAACCATTATATTGCACTTCTCTGTGGCAGATATAATGGCCATCAGAATGCATTAGCTCTGTTCATGTTTAGTGTTGTTACCAGGCCTGGGAAGGTATATATGTGCTGTTATCAGCACATCTGATGTGGAATCATCACTGTGAGGAGCAAAGATATGCCATATACTCATTTGAGACAGCATTATCAGCATTTGATCATAACCGAGGGCCTACATATTTCCTGCTGGTCAAATCATACAATATCAATGTTTGTGAGGCATTCATTTGTGACAGTGACATAATGTTGTACTGTACAGAAAAGTGAAGGCTGGCAAACTCATTGTCAAGGTTCTGGTAGACCACATCTGACAAACAGAAGGGAGAACTGCTGTATTGTGCAGCAAGCTTGTCTTAACACCTTCAAACCTGCGCCTACCTCCCAAAAACAAATAATGGACTCCCTTCAAAATTCTGTGTTATTCCACACCATTGTTTGGAGACTAGCAGCAGTGGATTGGGGAATTACCGCCCAAAACGTAGGCTGCAGCATGACACAAATGGCTGTGTTTGTAGTGGTGCTGTAGCTACTGATGAATGGCACTGCATTGTGTTCAGTGATGAGTCATGGTTCTGCACTACTCTAAATGACCATTGTTGGTGAGTATGGAGGCAGCCTGGGGTGAGGTCCCATTCGTCTAATGTTTTGGAGAGGCACAGGGATGTTACTCCCAGTGTCTTAGTGTGGGAAAACATCAAGTATGACTTCAGGTCACAGCTGGTAGTGACTGAGGGAACTTTCATGGCACAAAGGTACATCATGGATATTCTGCATCCTCAGGTGTTACCTCTCATGTGACAGTACTGTGCAGTCATTCTTCAGTAGGTCAATGCTTGTCCGTGTATGGCATGTGTCTCTATAAACTGTGTGCATGATGTTAAGATGCCTATGTGTCATCAAAATCTCCAGGTCTGTCCGCAGTTGAACATGTGAGAGACCAGCTCAAATGTCAGCTCTGTCCCATTGTCAGATCCAGGTATCAAGATCAGGTACAACAGTTGTGAGACAGCTTGTCTCAAGAGAAGATACAACTGCTTTATGATATCCTTCACAACTGAATCAGTGCCTGCATCCAGGCTAGAAGGAGTGCAGTGTTGTACTGAATGGTGTACTCATTCTACCAAGTTCTTTTTAATTTTGACTTGATATTGTAATAATTGAAACAACATTTCCCTCTCTACCTGTGAAATTTCTTTTCATTTTCTTATCCTTTTCTGGATGCTTCATTTGTTTTCCAGCACTGTCTGTTAGGCACTAAATACACAGTACATTTGAACTTCGATTTCACATTCTCCAGTTTTACATTGTTCACAATTCTATGCCATAAATTCATAGCCCTGTGAAAAATCCATAAGATTAATGCTGAAAATTCCCCAATTTTACATTTCTTCATAGTAAGGTTTACATCAGTTCTAAGTTTTTACTCTGTGTCTTGCTTGACTTCATCCTGTTTTCTTCCTATTGACATTTGATGTGACTGAACGAGTTACAAGGAGAACAAAAGACAAATTGCTCACACTACAGGTGGTAGTGATGTTAAGGGAATATTTTAGACCATTGTGGAGACAGGAGATGTGAGAGAGGAAATGCTGATGTAATCCATGATCGGTGTTGCCAACACAACTTATAACATTTAATGTCATTATGATACAACTACTGATAGGTTGCAGTGTTAATGGAAAAACAAGACAGTCAATCCCAGAATTAGATTTTCACTCTGTAGTGGAGTGCCAGACTGAGACTCGAACTCGGGACCTTTGCCTTTTGCGGGCAAGTGCTCTACCATCTGAGCTATCCAAGCACAACTCACGCCCCATCCTCACAGCTCTAGTTCTGCCAGTACCTCATGTCCTACCTTCCAAGCTTCACAGAAGCTCTTCTGCGAACCTTGCAGAACTAGCACTCCTGAAAGGTGGTAGAGCACTTGCCCGCAAAAGGCAAAGGTCCGAGTTCGAGTCTCGGTCCGGTACACAGTTTTAATCTGTCAGGAAGTTTTATATCAGCACACACTCTGCTGCAGAGTGAAAATCTCATTCTGGAAACATCCCCCAGGCTGTGGCTAAGCCATGTCTCTACAATATCCTTTCTTTCAGGAGTGTTAGTTCTGCAAGGTTCCCAGGAGAGCTTCTCTAAAGTTTGGAAGGTAGGAGATGAGGTACTGCCAGAACTAAAGCTGTGAGGATGGGGTGTGAGTCATGCTTGGGTAGCTGAGGTGGTAGAGCACTTGCCCGCGAAAGGCAATGGTCCCGAGTTCGAGTCTCAGTCCGGTACACAGTTTTAATCTGCCAGGAAGTTTCAAGACAGTCGATGCGAAGTGTTCCAGACCAAGCTAGTATGTAATGATGGGGCCCAGACACCACTTTTTCTTGTACCACTGATAACTCACTCTCATCTTTTTGGATGTATTTCTGATGTACTGTATTCAGCAAAAGTATCAATCACCAACCTTTTAAATTCAAACTCTTAGTCTCCAAGAATATGCTCAGTCATACTCAAGGAAACATTGCCCGTTTCAGGCTAGTGAACTCTTATTGGCTGGCAACTTGTTAATTAACTCAATAGCCAGCACAGCCACCACACCACACCACAATAACACATTTAAAATGAGCTCGCCTAATGGATGTGTGGAGACGGGGAGAGGCCCTTCAGAGTGACAGGAGTGCAGGTAGGGGTGAAAGCATTTTGTGAAGTGCTCAAAATTTACTTTTCATTCAGATGATGTACTATAACAGAGATGCCACATGGAAATAGAGCAAGGGTTCTGGGATAGCACATTTTAAAGACTTTCGTGTTCAAATCTGATATGGTACAGTTGCAACTACTACATACACAACCCATGTATATACTCTGCACAGCACACGCCACACTCTGTGTAGAGCATAAAGATTGGCAGCAGTGATAGAGGGCATGAAGTGAAACTGTATCACCTGAGCTTTCTTTCAAATTTATGTTTTACACAGCGTACAGAAATTCACTCAGCTGACTCCTAATATGCTTGTGATGTCAGTTGGGGAAGTAAACTCGTTTTTTCACATCTCTGTTTTTCTCATCAAGCCTAAAATAATACTTTGATGGTGGTGAGCATATGAGGTGTGACTCATAAGAGAAGCATTAAACAATTAACAGTAATGGTGACAAAGAATGTCATTAAGCAGATGTCTGAGTTTATTCTTATAGTGTAACCACTTAGCTGCTGTGATGTTTTTGGTTTAATTCAGCATGTTCATCAATGTTTGCTTTTTTCTGGGTGAGTACATAGGATGCCTTCTTGAAAACCTCTGTTTTGAATGTATAATTTGTGTCATACCATGTTGGAAAACAGCTTTATTACCCAGACACCAATTTCAGTTTTTTGATGAGTTTTTACTTGCTGTTACACATCTATGTTTTTTTAAGCACTGATGAAATTAATTACTACAGATTAATGTATAAACATTGTACTGTACATTTAACTTCCTTCAGTTAGGCAGATTTTATATAAAGTATTGGAGGGGACTGTGATTTTTAATCATATATGTCAATTGCATGTGTTTTTGCTCATATTTTGGGGGTTTTAACATTTCCCTCGATTATGCATTTTCCTCAATTTTGCATTTTTTAAGTCAGGACCACACGAAAACTTGAAATAGTGGTTTCACTGTGATCAGATTTCACATTTTTCCACTCTGACCAAGACCAAAACAAAGGAAGATAACTGCCTTGCCATCTTTTTGTATGTTACCTTAGCTTCACACTGACCTTATAATGAAATTTGTTGCCTGTTATAACTCATTGACTATCCTCAGTATGCCGAAATGGAAATAATCCTATTATTTTTTTTTACTCTGCTGTGTCCACTTTATTTGAATATTGTTGTGAGCTGTGGCATACACATTGTAGTGTAGTGGTTAGTGTTGTTGGCTGGTATGCTGTGGATTATGAGTTCAAACCTGACCACCAGTAGTTATTTGTTATTTAGTATTTATGTTCATTACATTTGTATATTCTGGTATATTCAATGTTTGTATAAACAGCTGCTCTCTCCATCCTGGAGGTCAATTCTGTTCTGACTGCTAGCTGGTGTCAGTAATAAATGTGCTTTCAGTTCTAAATTTTGTTCTTCATTGATGACCCTGCCTTCAGATGTAGACTTGATTGTGATTTTGTTATGACATTGTTTGATGGAGATGCTGGGTACTTCAATACATCTAAATCACTGTGGCTACACATAGGCAATGTGAAACCTGTCACTTACATGGACAGTAACTGGCATACAAGCAATACATTATTCCTAAGATCTGTATTTTCAATAGACAGATTGATTCCTAAACAACAGTAAGTCAGCTGCACATCAGGTACCCATCAGTGTTTACCAGAGACGCTGGAAAGGACCCTATGAACAGCTGAAAAGATTTTACTGAATCACCAAATACAACAGGTGGGATGACATGATGTGTTTGTCAAATATATGGTTTTAGTTGGAAGACAAAGCCCAGCAGACATTCAAGAACAATGAAGAGAAGCTCAATTGCTGGAACAAATTTGAGTCTGAACTGAAGAAAACATTTGGTGACAATCAAGAGCAAGTCCACTTAGCAGAAGAACAACTGAAGTGGCGGAATGACACACAGGATGTTTTGGTCCTTTGCAACATTCTGAATCTGAATATGATAGAAGCTGACAAAATAACACATTTGATGAAAGGAGTCATAGGAGAAGTGTACCAAGCTCTTCTGATACAGGAGGTCACATCAACACAAGGATCCATAAAGTGGTGCCACCACGTGATAGAACTGACCTGGATTTTGTAGTCCCTCATTGGTCACGTCAATCAGGATCAGCTCAAAGTTAGGAATCTACAAAGGTGTGGAACAATGTTAATCCAAAACTGTGCATGATGCCAATATTTAGATTTTATTAACTTACACCTTAATTCCTTTGAAGTTCACTTATTAAGTACAGTGACCAGTTTATACACTACGAAAAATCATTAGTACAGTTATCCCACAATGCTTAACAGTTACTGTCCAGTGGTGAGGTATACAATAGTGGCACAAAATAAATAATTCACATTCAGCACAGTCCTTTAGTAATTCATTTGATGTAAATACCATGCAATACTTCAGTGAAGGCGATCCATGATTAGATTCATCATATCCCACAATAATTACTTTCGATGACAATAATATTATACACTTTTGACAATCACAACACAGTACAGAAAGAATGTTTAGTTATTTTACATACTGAAGTCACTTAAAAGTAATTATATGTTAAAATGATGAGCTTCTTGGTTACCAGTGTGCATATTCTTGCATACAGAACACACGTAATTGTAGCATGAGTGAAACAATGAGAGCACACTCTGCAAAGATATTATGCATTTACTTTCAAACTATGGACTGTCTATTTCTTGACCAAGATTATCTTGTAAAGGTTGGTGTAGGAACAAACTGTTAGTTTGAAAAATAGATAAGGCTTTCCAAAATGGCTGGGTTGAATTTACCATTTTTGATGAACTACAGTAACTAATGTGATTACAGATTATAAAAAATGTTGCTGGTTACAATTAAAAAAAATGTACATGTACATTATTTTTCTTCTTCAATGTGAATCCCCTCATTTACATGAATGAGTGCCATATTGCAAATAATGGTTGATTAAATGAAATTATTAATCAGTGCATTAATAATCAATGCTATATGAAGATGATACAAACAAAATAAAGTGAACAAAAGTATGTAGTCAAAGTTTGGAATCAAAAAGCAGTTTTTTACAAAACTGCAGCTGCCACTACAGACAATGCACAGGAGGACGTTGCACTGGCCTCACTGAGGAACAACATAAATGAGTGTTAGCTGTTTTGTGGGTATTTTCAGACATTTTCATATCTAGGATGGAAAAAAGATAAGCAAAAGAGCCCATACTGAAACAGCATGCCAAAATTAGGGATCATCCACCAATTAGCCAGCACTCGTATTGAATGTTTGTGACTGAATGATGGATAATACAGGAGAAAGTGGAGATGATGCTGCAAGATGACATCACTGAACCTTCAGAGAGTCTTAGGTCCTCTCAGTGGTCCTTGTCAAGAAGGACAGCATGTGGCATTTTTGCACAAACTGCTGAGGAGTGAACAAAACCACAAAGAAAAGTATCTATCCATTGCCAAGCATTGATAACATCCTGTATTGCTTGAAAGAAGCATATTATTTCTCAACTATGGACATGTTGTCAGGCTGTTGGCAAATTGAGGTTGACAACACTTACTGTGGAAAGAATACCTTCATAACCCCTATTGGGCCCAATAAGTTCAAAGTTACACTATTTGGGCTATGTAACACTCCAATCATCTCTGACTGTATGATGGACAACTTGCTTCGACACCTTAAAAGGATGCAATGTCTTTGCTACCTGGATGACACTATCATTTTTTCAAAGACAAGTGAAGAACTAAGCCAACTGTCAACTGTGTTGAAGTGTGTCCAGACTACAGGCCTCAGCCTCCGTCTGAAAAAGTGCCTCTTTGTTGCCCAAGAAATAAGTCTTGAGGGCACATAGTGAATGGTGATCGAATCCAGCCTGATCCAGAGAAAATAAAAACAGTCACAGATTTTATAATTCCTTGTGAGGTGTGAAATTTTCTTGGAATGTGCTTGTACTATTTCCATACTAAGGCATGTACCTCACATGAAATACTGAGTCTTTGTTAGTATTTCATCACACTGGTATATAAAAATGGATGTAAATGTGATGACACTCACTGCCTTTCAAGGAATCATTTTATGGAACTCAGTAGCATGGACAAAATCCCAGACATTGCTGCTGAACAGAGAGAAGTTCCAGCATTGTTGAAAACCACAGAACCATTGAAGAATGAGGAACTGACCAAAATACGATTCCAATTAATAACCATAACTTTTTATAAGAGGAACTATGATCTGATGGGCTGGAAATGCTTGCTTGACAGACCACCTCATCTATGGCCAGTTATCCTGAAGTTTTTCCATGATGCTCTGACGTCTGGTCACCTAGGATTCATGAAGACTCTAGACTGAATCAGGTGCTGATGTCATTGGCCTATTCGCTCCAATCAATTAGACACTATGTGAGTCACTGTACGAAATGCCAGTGACAGAAACACAAGTCACAATTACCTCTGGAGCATACAGCACCAATCCTGCATGCAGGAATGTAATTACATCGAATTACAGTTGAAATCTTGGGGAAATTTGTGAAATAGACAAAGTGGAATTGATGCATAATAGTGTACGCTGCCTACCTCACCAGCTATGCTGTCACCAAAGCTATGCCAACTGCCAAAACTCCAGAAGTTACAAAGATTCTTGTAAAAGATTCAATTTCAAAGCACATAGGATCCCATGTGGTGATCTCTAATCATTGAAAATTTTTTTAGTTGAGACTAGTATCAAGATAATTTAGTGGTGTGACATCACCCGCACGATGACAACTGCCCACCATCCACAGAAGAATGCCCTCACAGAACACTTTAATAAGACATTGACAGATATACTTTTTATTATCTTTGATTTCAAACTGAGAGCCTGGGATATAATACTGCCCATTGTGACATTCAAATACAACACAGCAAAACAAGACATAAAGGCTTAACAGCATTCTTTCTGCTCCCTGTTCAAAAGGCCAAAATGACCATGCATACACTGTTTCTATTTCAACTGGACAGTATTCAATATGACTATGTGAAACACATAATCATCAGGATCAGAAGCAAGGCATCTGGCTTTCTTATGGTCCGCAGATGCCCAGGAGAAAGATTAAAAGCAGTAGAACACCAAACACTGCTCAGTGAAATACAGCTCAGAAAGTGCGACTAGGAAAAATTGCTAAAGAACTACTTTGGACCTCATTGCATCTTTCATCAGTTGTTGGATGTCACACGTTAAGTTGATGATTGTGACACTTCTTCAGGAAGACAAAAGCACAGAGACATCATCTATGTCCTGTATGAAGCCCTACTTGTGAGTTAATGAGCATTGCACTCTCATTTAAATATGTGGCAGAAAGAGTCAGCCTACAAGAATTATGAAATGAACCCAGTCATCCAGGACCACATGACACCAAGGGCGCAGATTCACCATGAGATGGGAAAACTCACAGTGTCTATTGTCTGTTGAGGCCTAAGCACTGTAATTTTAATCTGCCATCGTCCATAAATTTTCATGGTGATACCAATAAAACTTGAATATTGATCATATCGATAACAGTTTAGGATTTATTGTTACAGTGAAATTCACAAGTTTTGTAACAAAGACATGAATGCTAAAAACTGAACGCTGTAGTCAATCTTAATGATAAACATTTCATATAGAAGTGCATCATTAAAATGACAGATGTTGTTAATAAAAACTCTGTAAGTTCATTTGTTTAAAAGATATTGTAAATTTAAATTATCAGTATTTTCAGTTAAGCATCAGATCATCGTTTCCTCCACACAAAACACATTGAACAATGACGGTCTGACACCTTATTGAATCATTAGGTAATAGAATATATGTTGTAAAGTTTAGTGTGTAATAGTTACTTTTGTTCTTTATTTATTTATCAGAAAGCACATGGGTCCAAGGTTACTGGCTGTGACATTCAAAGTTAAGAAGGAAATTGTATTGGTTTTATGTATAAGAATTTAATGTTTATTAGGTAATGGATATTATTGTTACTTTATTTAGGGCATGAAAGTGGTCAAGCTTTGATTATTTAAATACGTTAAAATGTAAAATAAGCTGTAGCCAATCAGATGGATGACTTCAGGAAAGGGAACTGCACTAGTCATTTGAGCAAAGGTGTTCGGCATGCAGGATATGCGCTCGCAGACAGGCAGAGGGCAGTTCTGATCTAGACACCAAAGAGTACAGTTTGGGTGGAGACACCAAAAGAGACAGTTCGGATTGAGATGCAAAAGCGGACAGCCAGTCTTTAGGCAGTTAGGAAGTGAAACAACTTAGAAAATTTCACGTTGTGTGGTATCATGGGACTTAATCTCTGAGCAGTGAGCTGCCACATGCCTGGTGTGAACTCTAACTTTTCACATAGTTAACGATGTGGAGTATCAAACTTGTATTTCGTGATGAGATTGTGTATGATCGAACTGTGTCAAATGGATATGCACTCAAGTATAACAGTAACTCTAAATATGACCACTTTCGCTATTAGTCTGCTCTCTGAATAAACATTATTCTAACCAAATCGCAACTGTGTGGCCTACATTATTTATGGGTCATTAATTTAGTTCCCAGTATTATTATTACTGTTATTATATGTTATATTAACTTTACGAGGAAGGCTACTCACCATATAGCAGAGATGCTGAGCCACAATAGGCACAATAAAAATATTCACACACTCATAGCTTTTGGCCATTAAGGCCTTTGTCAGCCGTAGACACACATACACACACACGCACACACACATTCACGCAAGTGCAACTTGCACACACATCTGCAGTCTCAGAGAGCTGAAACTACACTGCGATCAGCAGCACCAGTGCATGATGGGAGTGGCGACTGGGTGGAAGTAAGGAGGAGGCTGGGGCAGGGAGAGAGAGGGATAGTATGGTGGGAGTGGCGGACAGTAAAGTGTTGCAGTCTAGACGGAGGGTAGGAGAGAAGGTGCGGAGGGGAGAGGGGGTAAGTAGCAGAAAGGAGAGAAATGAAAATAAAAGAAATTAAAAGACTGGGTGTGGAGGTGAAATGATGGCTGTGTAGTGATGAAATGGGAACAAGGATGGGGCTGGATGGGTGAGGACAGTGATGAATGAAGGTTGAGGCCAGGAGGGTTATGGGAACATAGGATGTATTGCAGGGAAAGTTCCCACCTGCGCAATTCAGAAAATCTGGTGTTGGTGGGAGGGATCCATATGGCACAGACTGTGAAGCAGTCATTGAGATGAGGGGTATCATGTTTGACATTGTGTTCAGCTTCAGGGTGGTCCACTTGTTTTTTTGGCCACAGTTTGTCGGTAGCCGTTCATGCAGACAGACAGCTTCTTGGTTGTCATGCCTACATAGAATGCAGCACATTGGTTGCAGCTTAGCTTGTAAATCACATGACTGGTTTCACAGGTAGCCCTGCCTTGGATGTGATAGGTAATGTTAGTGACTGGTCTGGAGTAGGTGGTGGTAGGAGGAGGCTTTGATTATGTTTACTTTGTATTTCGCAAACTTGCCATCAGCCAGACAATTTAACCAAAGGGTCACAAGTGTCTAATGTAGGGTGTGTAATGCGACACGCATGGTTCAAACCCTAGATGCGTTTGAGCCAAGACATTTCGACTAAGAGGAACCATATGTGAACCCGAACATCTTTGGGATGTTAGCTCACAACTGGGGGCTCATCTGGGGTGGGATTTTGGAAAGTGGTAGTTGAGGGATAAGAATCATACAAAGTGTTTGAACAGGATTGGATTTTGGAAAGTGTTAGTTGTGGAATATAAATTCTGCAAAGTTTGGAATTGGACTGGAATTCTGCAAAATGTTTTCAAAAGTATGATCTGAACTTTGATAGGCAGGACCTCTTGCAAAAGTTAAATGTGAGATTGGTTCAGTACTGAATAGTAGGTTTCTTTAATCATTATGAAATTACATTTGTAATTCTCACAGTTAATGACATTCTTTGATCTAGATCCCAAGTCTGTGGTAGTGTAGGCAGTTTGCGTGAGGGCTCTGAGCTACGAATTTTCCTACAGTTGTGTGCATCGAGTTTAGCAGTGGTTGGGAGTGATAAAAAAGTAAAGCGGAAGAAGAGGCAACACCGAAAGCACGTGGTTCCAGCCAGCAGTGGCATCTTCAGTGGCAAATCATTGTGCAGCAGTGGTTGCAGTACCACAGCGGAGGCTATAAGATCGTCAGCATCAGCTTCAACTGCAACATTCGCAGCAATACCATGGCAGAAGGATCCAGCCTGACAAAGCTACGTACCTGCGCTGATAGTGAGATTATGTATGATTCTGTAGTTCAATCGCCAATAATAGACATCCCTAATATTAAGCAGTCAGCCAGTTTGAGTGGGTCCAAAAATACTAGCAAGCCGCTTAGCCCAGAGTCGGAGCAGAAGAGCATGATTGGTGGTGAATTTAGTAGGGCAAGTAGTCTGAAATCAGGCAAGGGAGATGAATTTGGGGGAGACATGACGTCGCAATTAATGCAAATGACATGAGGATTGGGATCCAAAATTTATTCTGTTAAAACTGTTATGGTTGACATAAATTAAAAAATTGATTCGGTTCAATTTGGAATAGCTTATGTTGTGAAAGATGAAGTAGGTAAAATGGCTGGTGGAATCGAGGAATTGATAGATGGAAAATTAAAAACCATTCGGGAAGAAATGGGCAAAATATGTGATGAAGTTGGAATACTTGAACCTAAAGTAGACCAAGTGGGGAAAATTTTCAGTGGTAAGGTGGAGAAATTGCAGGCAGATCTGGGAGACAACATAAGAAATTATATGAGTAGGCAAGATGCTTTAGTGGCTGAGACAACAGAGGCTGTTACTCACTTATCTGTTCAAATAGGTAAATGGGAGAAAGTAGTAGGTAAAATAAAGGAACAAGTAGAATCTGGCATTAAAATTGAAAATAGTGGAGTTACAAAGCAAATCAATGAAATAAAAAGCGAATTGAATTCTTTAGCTGCACATCAAACCTCTACAGTGATCAGTGCCCCGTGGATGAACCCGGGGTTGGTCAAATGTTTTGCAGACAACAGGAAATATCACCCAGTAAATTTTCTAGCAGCATGCAGGGATACTTTTATAAGGGGAATGTCCAACAAGGCAAAGATAAAATTCGTGAAAAGACATTTGGAAGGTGAGCCACAATTGTGGGCAAATATACACAGTGATATGTTCATTACCTACAAAATATTTGAAAGCAATTTCATGAAACAAGTTCTGGAGTGAAGCAAAGCAAATGCGACTCCAAAATGAGTTTATGAATGGGCCAAAATTTAAATTCAGGAATGGGTCAAAGAAAGAATTTTGTAAATGTGAACTTGCGAGATTGATGCATGTGAAATGTCCACTGGGAGTGCTTACTGAAATTATGACGTTAAAAAGGGGGTTACCAAAAAATTTGGAGTGGGATCTAGTGCACAGTCCTAGCAACTGAATAGATGAATTTTTGGACTTTGTAGAAAAATTAGAACGGGCATTGAAATTTAAACCACAAAGTAAGCAGACAGACAGTTTCAGAGTGGAAATTGTAACTACAGTCTAAGTAACTACTATGAAAGACATCAGGAACTACTATGAAAGACATCAGGGAAGTTATCAATGGAACGCAAACAACAGCTTTGATAAGGGAAAAGGTAACAGGAACACATCCAATTATAAATTTCAAGTGGGTAATGGGAACAGATACTTTCATGACAGGGGCCGACACCAAGAAATTAGATTTGAGGAACCAGCACCTGGCGAAATGAACCAGTGTAATGGGAGATCGGGTAACTAGCTTTTGTCGCATCTCAGGTTCTGAGATGGCAAAATAAACTGATGATGAATAGGGCATGAGTAAACAGAAATGCAATAGGTATTAATAAATTGGCAGAAAGGCATTAGAATATTGAAATGAAATTAGTAAGAGATGAGAATCAAATAGGTAAATTTTCAAATCTGATCGTACGTAAAAAGTGTAATCCTAAGATAATGAAAGATAACAATAAAAGCAATGATGATGATTTAGGGCCAAATGATTTGTTTTATGAATGTGAGACAGAAGAGTGTGTGAATGTTAATACAATAAAAGATTCTATGTGCCAAAAGGAGGCTCATATGGAGCTGAATTTGGGGGAGTTAAATTCTTTAACAACTTTCGCCATCACAATATCACCTGAAACATCATCACTTTCATCACTATAAATTTTCTATTGGTATAGAAAATTCTAAAGGGGTACTAACCAGTGGTAATGATTACAGTGATGAAAGTGATGATGTTTCAGGTGATATTGTGATGGTGAAAGTTGTTAAGGAATTTAATAAGGGTGGCGTAGCATTAGTCTCATCAGCCGTTCATGAATTTGTGTGTGTATCAGAGGATATTGGTGAATTATTTTTGAAGGAAAGTAGTAACGATGTTTTATGTGCTAAAGCTACGAAATTTGAAGCTACTGATATTGATACTTCAGAAGAAGAAATCGTGCGTATCTTTCTACTAATGGAGGTGGACCCAAAATTCTGGATGGATCTTGAATGTTTTTTTTAAAATGAATGTGGATCTGAATTTGATGTGTGATTTGAAATTAATGTGGTGCAGGAGCATGTAGGAGAGGAAAAATCATTATGCTCAGGTGTAAATCAAAACACAGTGGAATTTAATGTTACTGTTGATTCTGAAATTGCATGATGCTGTAGCTACAATTTATATGAAGTAACAGCAGAGGATGGTTAAACTGTGAATGGTTTTTATATTGGAGATTTGTCAATGGAGATAAGTGAGGTTTTATGTAGCGAGCTGTATGTTGAAAGTGCTGTTTGTGAAGGTGTTTCTGATGATGTGGAAGTAAAAAGTAACACTTTATTTAATGATAATGATGTTGAAGCTACTAATGCCAGTGATTTTAAGGGAGAATACAGTGAGTTTGATTATAATATAGAAAGTGATATTTGGACAGAATGGTATCTTAAGGAGGAATGTGATTTTACTGTAATTGATTGGTGATGGTATGGTAGAACATTACGATTGTTATTGCCTTATTTGTGGACTCGAGAGAAGTTTAAGATAGCAAGAGGTCTAGAAGGGAGAAGAAATGAAATTGGGGTGAAAGAAGCATTTAATGAATTATTTTGGGAAGAGTACAAAATTGAGGGGTAATTTGCAATGTTTTATTTCAGGATTTATGGTATCTTGTTTGTTGTTTCAGGGTATAAGGATTTTTTTGGGCACAAGGTCTTTGTAATTATAAATAGATGGTTTAAATGCACATTTGGGTGCAAGGAGGTTGGAGAATTCAATTATTTGGTGAATGGTATCAAGTCAAGAATCAGTGCACAGTATGCATATAAATTAGGATTTTGGGGGTATATAAGTGATTTATTTATGTGTATCTATGTGTTAGGCTTAAATTTTTGAATGGTTTTATGTTTGTTGTAATTTCCAAATTATAAGTTGTGGTCACGCCAATTTGGTTGCATGGAGGTCAGAGAAATTTGGAAAAATGAAAATTAATAATGCTTACCTAGGACAACAAATGTATGTTTATATACTTATCTGACAATATTTGGAGGAATAATTTATTTTTGTATGGAGTAATGTTTTGTGTATGCCGTTTCACTACACGGAATTAAATGAGGGGTGGATTTTTTCTTATCTGTTATTAGTTTTGAGTCTAATGCGAGTTATTTAAATTAAAAGAAAATATTTTAAATTAAAATAAAATATTACTTGGCTGATGAAGTTGATTGGGAATCTGTCACAAGATGCATGTCTCTAGTGGGACTTGAATAATGCATCAGAATCATTGAAGAATTTATGAGCATCTTGCAAATGCTGTAAATCTATTTTTTACTGTGTAGCTCAGATCTGTTTGTATCGATTCCATTGGGGGAAGCATTCGTTGCAGATCCGGGGTGGTTTTGGAAGAGTGTTTGTTTTCTGGTATCTACACCTGATTCGAATTTCAACAGATTTGTTCCCAAAAAACAATAGCGATGGAATGCAGAGCCATACAGAATTTTGGCAGAGTACTCAGCTCTGAATCTGTGGAGCACCGCTGGAGACTTCCTTGTGATGAAAAGCTTCTGTGAAAGTGAGCGCAGTGATGCAGATATTTCTGCAGCATTTCAGTAGACAGTTTATTTTGATAAATTTATAGTTTTATTTGGCATTTAATTAGTATGTCGCAATTCATAATTTACATTAGATATAAGTTTATTTAAATTTAAAGCATGCTGCATCAACACCACTACAAATAATACATTATTGATCTTGTACTTAGGATATGTATGTTATTGTATTATGAATTTGTGCCTTGTAAATTTGGGTACTACTTCATAACATATAGGGCACACCAATCTGTTATGAAGTGGAGGTGTGTACGTTAATGAGCATTGTATTCTCATTTAAATATATGGCCGAAGGAGTCAGCCTACAGCAATTCCAGGAATTGTGAAACGAACCCTGTCATCCAGGACCTGCAGTGATTCGAGAATTTCTGTCTAAATTCTAGAACCACTCAGCCTTCTACTGTCTCAAACAAACAATATTCTAGATATGAGTGTGGGCTGGTAAAATCCTACCTACTGCACGTCACACGTTTGTGTGTGCAGGTTTAAACTCAGTCGCAGGAAGAAAGTAGATGCCGCAGTCGAACGGCACCGACAAATATTTGTCGGGCAATCCATAGATGTTTTAGAAGAAAAGCCATGGAGTTTTTAAGCAGCTCTGTGCCTGTTGTGTCATTGACTATTGTTATGTGATAGAAGAGCAGTTGAAAAAGTAATCTTGTAAACTCCTAATCCAGCCTTGGTGGAGGTAAGACCTATTTTATGATTCATGTGAAGTAGAGTGATGGTTATTAAGCCAGCTCTTTTATAAATGTAATTAAATTTGTTTCTGACACTGGACAGAGCGAGTGGCTTACTGGAAGTCATATATGTATGTGGAAAGTAAGAATTTTATTCTGTATGGAGTTCAAATATACTGTTGGTTAACAAAATATAAAGTTCACATATCTACTTATTTCACAAGTAGAGAGAGAGGCTTAAATATTCCCATACCTAGCATCATTCTACGGAGATGAAGTCAATAGAGTTTTACAGCAGCCATCCAGCCATCAAAGAAGATCAGCAGCGAATCTCAAGTAAGTCACCTCGTATAAAAGAAGTGGGAAGTTTGTACGTCTACTTCACGCTTTAAATCAGCATCAAAAACGTTAGAATGTGGCGACCTGTGTGAAAGAACCCGAGAAAATGGGAATTTTAAGTCAAAAACTAGAAAAGACGTTGTTATGTGTTGCCCTAGCAACCAAACATAACACAACAAGGGATTTACTCTGAGACATTGGAATATGTTCAAGTATCCAATGAAACAAATTTTGAATGAAAAATGGTGAAAGACATGGAAAATTCACAACTATAAAACAGCAAAGAAGATTTTGACGCATTTGTCTAAGAAGAAATACACGTAGACACTTCAACCAAGAAGATCCAGTGCGTGGAGTATACAGCTCTCACACACACCGCGTGGTTGCAGACATGGGAACCAACCTACATCTGACGCTGCCGGCAGCAACTGCTGTTCACCGGTGCTGACCTGCCTCTACATCCGCTCACCTGCGCAACTAGACTTGTACACTGGGTGTGCGTGAAATAAAACTTCATTACTTTAGTGCAAAGAGGTACATACTGTTGAGTGAACTTCTATTGTGTAACTGTAGTATTTGAAGTTAGTATTAAATGTTTACTAGGGCTAAAGCATATAAAAGCTTGGACAATATACAACAAATTGAGGACACTCAAGAACTAACTGTGGCTATGAAAGTGAATAAAAAAGTGCCAGACTGGGCTGAGTTGATAAATTTAATTAAAGCTCAGAGTCTGCAATCAAATGCTCAGAATGAGACTCTAAGGAAAGAATTAGACTTGGTAAATTCTCAGTTAAGTACCCAGAGTGAAACTTTAAATGCTCAGAGTCTTAAGTTAAATTCATAAGATTCACAATTAAATACCCAGAGTGAAGTTTTGAATGCCCAGAGTGGAACTCTAAATAGTCAAGCAACAAATCTAGGTTTGCTAAATGCCAAAGTGTACTCACAAAGCAAAGAATTTCTTGATCTATGCATTGGTCCTCAGTGATAAGAATGGTCGGACCTATGTACGCATCCCCACATTGGCAAGGTATCTGATAAATCCCTGATTTATGTAGACCAAGGTTGTCCTTGACACTAACTAGAAGGCTCTTGGTTTTGCTTGGAGGACAGAAGATGGTTTTGGTGTTTATGTAAAACGCATCCAATTTTTCAGGATAAGGCTCCACAAATCGGAATAATAGTCAAGGCCGCCTCCTCCTGATGTTCATCCTCAGTTTCCGCCGGTGCTTCAGGTGTGGGATGTAGAGCCTTCCGAATTTGCCCTTCCTTGTAACTGTTCCTCCAAAACACGGTCTTCAGAGTCCAATTCTTGTTGGAGACTGTCCCTGTCGGAGATGGTATGAGCTCTGTGTACAAGAGTTTTGAGCACACCATTCTTTTGTGCCTGGTGGTAGCAGCTATACACATGTAGGTACAAATCAGTGTGCATCTTCTTCCTATACAGGCTGTGGCCCAAAGTGTCGGCAGCTCATCTTCTAATCAAAATCCCTTTCCTAGATGTTTTGATTAGAAGACGAGCTGACTGTACTTTGGACCACAGTGTGTATAGGAAGAAGATGCATACTGATTTGTACCTACATGCGGATAGCTGCCACCACCTGGCACAAAAGAATGGTGTGCTCAAAACTCTTGTACAAAGAGCTCACGCCATTTCCGACAGGGACAGTCTCCAACAAGAACTGAATCATCTGAAGACCGTGTTTTGGAGGAATGGTTACAAGGAAGGGCAAATTCAGAAGGCTCTACATCACACACCTGCAGCACCAGTGGAAACTGAAGATGAACATCAGGAGGCGGCGGCCTTGGCTATTATTCCGTTTTGTGGGGCCTTATCTGGAAAAGTTGGACACATTTTACATAAACACCAAGTGAAAACCATCTTCCATCCTCCAAGCAAAACCAAGAGCCTTCTTGGTAGTGTCAAGGACAACCTTGGTCTACATAAATCAGGGGTTTATCAGATACCTTGCCAGTGCGGGAGTGTATACGTAGGTCAGACCATTCGTACCATTGAGGACCGATGCTGAGAACGTCAACGCACACTAGACTGCAACAGCCCAGTAAGTTGGCAATCGCTGAGCATTACCTGTAGGAACTCCACAGCATGGATTATGAGCAAACCAAAGTCCTGACACAGACTTCCAAATACTGGAACTGTGTCATCAAAGAAGCCATAGAGATTAGAGTAAGGGAGCCACAACTAAATCGTGACAGCGGTTACATCCTTAGCGAGGTGTGGGAACCCGTGATCACCCAGATTAAGAAGGAAAAGGATATTTCCAACAGTGTACCAACTTCGGGGGAGGAGGGAAGTAAACGAGAATGGTGCCGGAAGACCCTCCTGAATGAGAATACCTAGGACACAGCGCCCAGACGGCGGGAGAATGGATGCTGTACCTGGACAGCGCGTGGGTTGCGGATTGCACTGACTCATAGAAAGCACCTGAGGGAGGAGGGGGATTGTCCTTTATATACCTGGCACTGGCCCACCGCCGGTCAATACATCAGCGCATCTCATGATGGCAACATGGTCGATTGCCGAAATATTGTGTCCTATGCACACTCATACCAGGCTGTCCACCGAAGTTTTATTTCGTCATAAAATATGCCTGGAGAAATTGAAGAATCACATAACCAAGCATTACCAAAAAATTGGGAAGATTCTAAGAAAATCAAATTTGCTGTGGGGTACCTTCTATGGAAGCCTCTGAGTAGGGTTCAGTAAATATTGAGAATTTTTCCTCTTGAGAGGACTTTCAAAAGAAATTTAAAGAAAATTACTGGTCTGCCAGTGCATAAGAAATCTTAATATCAGATCCATGGGATCCAGGAGGAGTCATCTATCCCCCAGGGACGTTAAAATTCTGAGTTAATGGGCAAAGTGACGACCGTCGGATCCTGAGTTGTTTTCGGTGTTTCTTTCAAATAGTTTCCTGCACCAAATTCCTTTAAATCCTACACTATTCTGTCATCTATCATTTAAAACCTAGAACTGTCTTGGGGTCTTATTGCTTAGAAAACTGAATATGACCATAAAATAGAGAACAACTTAAGAAAATCACCGAAAAGAAGTGATATCTAAACAAAATAAACTGAATAGATTATTACATTTATGGAAAAGATGTGACTAGTTGAACAATTGTTACACTGTAGTGTATAGATTTTTTATTTTGTATAGAGTATTTTATACCTTTTACGAAATCAGATGTGATCCCCCCCCCCATGAACTATGGACATTGCCGTTGGTGGGGAGGCTTGCGTGCCTCAGTGATACAGATAGCCTTACCATAGGTGTAACCACAATGGAGGGGTATCTGTTGAGAGGCCAGACAAACGTGTGGTTCCTGAAAAGGGGCAGTAGCCTTTTCAGTAGTTGCAGGGGCAACAGTCTGCATGATTTGACTGACCTGGCCTTGTAACACTAACCAAAATGGCCTTGCTGTGCTGGTACTGCAAACAGCTGAAAGCATGCAGCTTTACTGTATGGTTAAATGATGATGGTGTCCTCTTGGGTAAAATATTCCGGAGGTAAAATAGTCCCCCATTCAGATCTCTGGGCGGGGACTACTCAAGAGGACATTGTTACCAGGAGAAAGAAAACTGGCATTCAATGGGTAGGAGCATGGAATGTCAGATCCCTTAATTGCGAAGGTAGGTTAGAAAATTTAAAAAGGGAAATGGATAGGTTAAAATTAGATATAGTGGGAATTAGTGAAGTTCGGTGGCAAGAGGAACAAGACTTCTGCTCAGGTGAATACAGGGTTATAAATAGAAAATTAAATAGGGGTAATGCAGGAGTAGGTTTAATAATGAATAGGAAAATATGAATGTGGGTAAGCTACTACAAACAGCATAGTGAACGCATTACTGTGGCCAAGATGGATACAAAGCCCATGCCTACCACAGTAGTACAAGTTTATATGCCAACTAGCTCCGCAGATGATGAAGAGATTGATGAAATATATGATGAGATAAAGGAAATTATTCAGATAGTGAAGGGAGACGAAAATTTAATAGTCATTGGTGACTGGAATTCGATAGTAGGAAAAGGGAGAGAAGGAAATGTAGTAGGTGAATATGGATTGGGGGGAAGAAATGAAAGAAGAAGCTGCCTGGTAGAATTTTGCACAGAGCAAAACTTGGTTCAAGAATCATGGAAGAAGGTTGTATGCATAGAGGAAGCCTGGAGATACTGACAGGTTTCAGATGGATTATATAAGGGTAAGACAGAGATTCAGGAACCAGGTTTTAAATTGTAAGACATTTCCAGGGGCAGATGCTGACTCTGACCACAATCTATTGGTTATGAACTGTAGATTAAAACTGAAGAAACTGCAAAAAGGTGGGAATTTAAGGAGATGGGACCTAGATAAACTGACTAAACCAGAGGTTGTACAGAGTTTCAGAGAGAGCATAAGGGAACAATTGACAGGAATGGGGGGAAGAAATACAGTAGAAGAAGAATGGGTAGCTTTGAGAGACAAAATAGTGAAGATAGCAGAGGATCAAGTAGGTAAAAAGATGAGGGCTAATAGAAATCCTAGGGTAAGAGAACAGATATTGCATTTAGTTGATGAAAGGAGAAAATACAAAAATGCGTGCAATAAATGAAACAGGCAAAGAGGAATACAAACGTCTCAAAAATGAGATCGACAGGAAGTGCAAAACGACTAAGCAGAGATGGCTAGAGGGCAAATGTAAGGATGTAGAGGCACATATCACTAGGGGTAAGATGGATACTGCCTACAGGAAAATTAAAGAAACCTTTGGAGAAAAGAGAACCACTTGCATGAATATCAAGAGATCAGATGGAAACCTAGTTCTAAGCAAAGAAGGGAAAGCAGAAAGTTGGAAGGAGTATATAGATGGTCTATACAAGGGCGGTGTTCTTGAGGAAAATATTATAGAAATGGAAGAGAAAGTAGATGAAGATGAAATAGGAGATATGATACTGCGTGAAGAGTTTGACAGAGCACTGAAAGACCTGAGTCGAAACAAGGCCCAGGGAGTAGATAACATTCCATTAGAACTACTGATAGCCTTGGGAGAGCCAGGCCTAACAAAACACTACCATCTGGTGAGCAAGATGTATGAGACAGACGAAATACCCTCATACTTCAAGAAGAATATAATAATTCCAGTCCCAAAGAAAGCAGGTGTTGACAGATGTGAAAATTACCAAACAGTCAGTTTAATAAGCCACGGCTACAAAATACTAACACAAATTCCTTACAGACAAATGGAAAAACCTCGGGGAAGATCTGTTTGGATTCCATAGAAATGTTGGAACACGTGAGGCAATACTGACCCTATGACTTATCTTAGAAAATAGATTAAGGAAAGGCAAACCTATGTTTCTAGCATTTGTAGACTTAGAGAAAGCTTTTGACAATGTTGACTGGAATACTCTCTTTCAAATTCTGAAGGTGGCAGGAGTAAAATACAGGGAGCGAAAGGCTATATACAATTTGTACAGAAACCAGATGGCAGTTATAAGAACCGAGGGGCATGAAAGGGAAAGAGTGGTTGGGAAGGGAGTAAGTCAGGGTTGTAGCCTATCCCCGATGTTATTCAATCTGCAAGCAGTAAAGGAAACAAAAGAAAATTGGGAGCAGGATTTAAAATCCATGGAGAAGAAATAAGAACTTTGAGGTTTGCCGATGACATTGTAATTCTGTCAGAGACAACAAAGGACCTGGAAGAGCAGCTGAACGAAATGGACAGTGTCTTGAAAGGAGGATATAAGATGAACTTCAACAAAAGCAAAGCGAGGATAATGGAATGTACTCGAATTAAATTGGGTGATGCTGAGGGAATTAGATTAAGAAATGAGATGCTTAAAGTAGTAAATGAGTTTTGCTATTTGGGGAGCAAAATAACTGATGATGGTCGAAGTAGAGAGGATATAAAATGTAGACTGGCAATGCCAAGGAAAGGGTTTCTGAAGAAGAGAAATTGGTTAACATCAAGTATAGATCCAAGTGTCAGGAAGTCGTTTCTGAAAGTATTTGTATGGAGGGTTGCCATGTATGGAAGTGAAACATGGACGATAAATAGTTTAGACAAGAAGAGAATAGAAGCTTTCAAAATGTGGTGCTACAGAAGAATGCTGAAGATTAGATGGGTAGATCACATAACTAATGAAGAGGTATTGAATAGAATTGGAGAGAAGAGAAAATTGTGGCTTAACATGACTAGAAGAAGGGATCGGATGGTAGGGCATATTCTGAGGCATCAAGGGATCATCAATTTAGTATTGGAGGGCAGCGTGGAGGGTAAAGATCGTAGAGGGAGACCAAGAGATGAATACACTAAACAGATTCAGAAGGATGTAGGTTGCAGTAGGTACTGGGAGATGAAGAAGCTTGTGCAGGATAGAATAGCATGGAGAGCTGCATCAAAGCAGTCTCTGGACTGAAGACCACACCACCATGAGATGTGATATAGCTGGGAGGGTTTGTATAAAATTTTGCAAGGGATGGGTATTGTAGATAAGAGTATAATTTACACAAACAGATAAATCATGACTAACACAAAACACACAGCACAACATTCAAACCACCCTCACAAACAAGTATGCCTGATTCTTTATTATTTGCCATTTTCACAGGGTTGGTAGGATTTCCTTCAGGGACTTTGATGGTGAAGGTGGGACAAGTTCATTCTGTAGGAGACAATTTTAACACCAAACCTCCTCTGGTGTCTCACTCAAGTACCTGAGAGGTACGGATCCTGGGTAAGGGGGGTGGGAAGGGTTTCCCATCTTTGGGGCTATCTTCTACATCTACATCTACATACATACTCTGCAATCCACCATACGGTGCATGGCAGAGGGTACGTCGTACCACAACTAGCATCTTCTCTCCCTGTTCCACTCCCAAACAGAACGAGGGAAAAATGACTGCCTATATGCCTCTGTACGAGCCCTAATCTCTCTTATCTTATCTTTGTGGTCTTTCCACAAAATATAAGTTGGCGGTAGTAAAATTGTACTGCAGTCAGCCTCAAATGCTGGTTCGTTAAATTTCCTCATTAGTGATTCATGAAAAGAAAGCCTCCTTTCCTCCAGAGACTCCCACCCGAGTTCCTGAACCATTTCCGTAACACTCGCATGATGATCAAACCTACCAGTAACAAATCTAGCAGCCCGCCTCTGAATTGCTTCTATGTCCTCCCTCAATCCAACCTGATAGGAATCCCAAACATTCGAGCAGTACTCAAGAATAGGTTGTATTAGTGTTTTATAAGCAGTCTCCTTTACAGACGAACCACATCTTCCCAAAATTCTACCAATGAACCAAAGACGACTCTCCATCTGCCCCACAACTGCCATTACATGCTTGTCCCACTTCATATCGCTCTGCAATGTTGTGCCCAAATATTTAATTGATGTGACTGTGTCAAGTGCTACACTACTAATGGAGTATTCAAACATTACGGGACTCTATTTCCTATTCATCTGCATTAATTTACATTTATCTATATTTAGAGTTAGCTGCCATTCTTTACACCAATTACAAATCCTTTCCAAGTCATCTTGTATCCTCCTACAGTCACTCAACAATGACACCTTCCCGTACGCCACAGCATCATCAGCAAACAGCCGCACATTGCTATCCACCCTACCCAAAAGATCATTTATGTAGATAGAAAACAACAGCAGACTTACAACACTTCCCTAGGGCACTCCAGATGATACCCTCACCTCTGATGAACACTCACCATCAAGGACAACGTACTGGGTTCTATTACTTAAGAAGTCTTTGAGCCACTCACATATTTGGGAACCAATCCCATATGCTCGTACCTTAGTTAGGAGTCTGCAGTGGGGCACCGAGTCAAACGCTTTCCGGAAGTCAAGGAGTATGGCATCTGTCTGATACCCTTCATCCATGGTTCGCAAGATATCATGTGAAAAAAGGGCGAGTTGTGTTTTGCAGGAGTGATGCTTTCTAAAGCTGTGCTGGTGCATGGACAGCAACATCTCTGTCTCAAGGAAATTCTTTCTCTTCTTTGATCCTAGCATCCACGTCTATTTCTTCCTTGCTTACTTCTCATTTGAGGACCTGTCTATTTCTTTCCTCTTTCCATATTCATAAACTTCTATTGCTGAAGTCCTTCCTTATTTCCATGGTTTCTAATAACCAAAATCTTATCTTTAGATAAGAAGGCTGAAGAATCAGACTACATGAACACACATCCACATATACACAAGTATACACTTAGACACAAACATACAATTACAGACTAGAGCCTGTCATGATGTGAGCTTATCTTTAGATAAGAAGGCTGAAGAATCAGACTACATGAACACACATCCACATATACACAAGTATACACTTAGACACAAACATACAATTACAGACTAGAGCCTGTCATGATGTGAGAACAGCCAAGTGTTGTAGGGGAAAATGTGGCTACATCTAGAAATATACACACATATATAGGAAGCTATGATGTTTCTACATCGAATATACATAAGAAAAGGTATATGTAAACTAAGAAACAGGCATGAGCAGAGAGAGAAAATGAAAGCAGGAGAGAATGTTAATCCTGATGATCAATAAGAAATCTCAGTATAATAAATACTCTAATGAATTGACATGAATAGTATATGTTGTCATAGTATCTATTGAAAGTATAGAAGCTGATAAGTAGAGGAGGACTCTAGGGAGTAAATGATGTATTAATGAATAAATGTGAAGCTTAAGATAGGTTTATACTTTACCAGAAAATACTTAATTATGTTATACACAGAAATGTATACTAGGGTAAAGAACCATGAGGCCTACTCAGAAAGAATAAGGGGGGCATACCCAGCATTCACTAGGCATAAAGGGCAGGCATACCTATGTGGAGACAGGATGACCTGTGGCCTAAAAAAACTAGGGGTGTACCTACCAAAATGGAAAGAGGAAGTGCGCTCATAAGGTCAACCCACAAGTAAGGAATAGGTGCTGATCCTAGGAGAAGGGGACAGTATCATGACAAAAGTCAATAATTTTATAAGAATTATTCTGGAAAGTATAAATTCTATGAACGACTAGCGTTATTATGTTTTGTAGAAACTTATGAGTGTAAGCTTTCAGCCAAAAGGCCTCTTCCGAATTAGACAAAACTCTCTCTCTCTCTCTCTCTCTCTCTCTCTCTCTCTCTCTCTCTCTCTCTCTCACGCAAAAGTAACACGCACACACATGGCCACTGTCTCTGGCTGGAAAGGCTGGACTGCAAACAGCTGTGCATGATGGGAGAAGCAGTGTGGATGGTGGAGGTAAGGAGGAGGCTGGGGTAGGATGGGGGAGGGGTAACAGGGTAGGGTTGGGGAACAGTAAAGTGCTGCTTGTGCGAACAAATAGGGAGGAGGTGGAGAAAGGGTAGGACAGCCAGATGCAGTTTGAAGGTTAGACAGGGGGGGGGGGGGGGGGTGAGGCAGAAAAGAAGAGAAATAAAAAGCCTATGGGTGCATTGGTGGAATAGAGGGCTGTGTGGAGTTGGAATGGGAACAGGGAAGAAGGGGCTTGGTGGGTGAAGGTCAATGACTAATGAAGATTGAGGCCAGGAGGGTTATGGGAATGTAGAATATATAGCAGGCAGAGTTCCCACCTGCACAGTCCAGAAAAGCCGGTGTTGGTAGGAAGGATCCAAATGGTATAGGCTATGAAGCAATCATTAAAATAGAGAACATTGTGTTGGATGGGGTACTCAGTTACTGGGTGGTCCAACTGTTTCTTGGCCACAGTTTGTCAGCTTGTTGGTTGTCATGCTCACGTACAACACAGCAGCTTAGCTTCTAGATCACATGACTGGTTTCACAAGGTAGTCCTGCCTGTGATGGGTTAGGTGATGCTTGTGACTGGACTGGAGTGGGTGTTGATGAGAGGATGTATGGGTCAGGTCTTGCAACCAGGTCTTTTACAGGGGTATGAGCCGTGAGGCAAGGGGTTAGGAGCAGGTGTTGTGTAGGGATGGAAGAGGATATTGTGTAGTTTCAGTGGGTGGCATAATACCACCGTGAGAGGAGTGGGAAGGACAGTGAGTAGGACATTTCAGGGCATGGGAAGAGGTGTCATAACCCATGCGGAGAATGTGATTCAGTCACTCCATTCCTGGATGGTGCTGCGTCATGAGTGGGGTGCTCCTCAGTGGTCGGTGGAACCTTGGGAGGTGGGAGTAGGAGATGACAGGAGAGATATGGTTCAAGAGATCTGTTTCTGTACAAGGTTGGGAGGGCAATTATGGTCTGTGAAGGCCTTAGTAAGACACTTGGTACATTTAGAGGACTGCTCATCTCTATAGATACAATGGCCATGGGTGGCTAGGCTGTATGGAAGGAATTTTTTTGTATGGAATGGATGTTAACTGTTGAAGTGGAGGTATTGTAGGTGGTTAGTAGGTTTGATGTCAACAGAGGTACTGATGTAGCCATCTTTGAAGTGAAGGTCAACATCAAGGAAGGTGGCTTGTTGGGTTGATGAGAACCAGGTGAATGGTGAATGGGGGAGATGTTCTTGAAGTTCTGGAGGGTGGCCTTTTGGCCTAAAGCTTACTTGTTTGACAATCTTTTTGTTGTGCCTATCTGTAACTCAGCATCTCCACTATATGGTGAATAGCAGTCTATCCTTTTTCTAATATTGTCATTTAGTTTAGCGATATTTTTACATGCTTCGGAGTAGAAATGAACAGTAGCTGCTTATTTAACTGTGTTTAGTAGTGTTATATGCATTTTGTTGAATGTGTTTGAGTGTGTTTTGATCGCTTCTGTTGAGTGACTTCTGTATCTTCAGTCAGGGTTACATTGCCTGTGGTACAGGCACAATGTGATTAAAGGTGGATAAAGACTGTGCCTGTCAGGTATGGAGACAGGCAGAATTGACCACTCACCATTGACCACAGTCAATGTGCTTTAGGCTGTTGCCCTGGACTGCAGTGGCATCGCAGCACCTCTGGAGTTTATAGTGTTGTCTTAAACTCCTAAGGATCAACTGAGAATGCATTTTATACATTCTCTCATCAAATAGAACATATCTTAATGATAGTATGTTGCCAGTTAGCATTTTTTGTGACCTCTGTAAGGCATTTGATTGTGTAGATCACAATACTATCTTAGAAAAACTCTGGTTTCACAGAACTGACGGCTTTGTACACAGCTGGTTTGAATCATACTTGACAAACATAGTGCAAAAGGTTGTGCTAAATAATTCAAACAATGTTGTAAGGATAAAAAGTTTCAGTGGTTAGGGTAAAAATCACAATGGGAGTCCCATAGGGCTCAAGTATTGGTCCATTCCTATTCCTTGTATATTTCAATTACCTTCCATTTAACATTCAAAAAACAAAATTGGTACTTTTTGCAGGTGATACTAGTGTTGTGATAGTATTATAATAAAACTCTTTAGAGAGACAGCAACAGAAGTCATATTAAATTATATTTTCCAAAGAAAGGACTCTCTAAAAACATGTTTTCCGTATTTTCACTCAATAATGTTATATGGAATAATTTTCTGGGGTAATTCATCACTTAGAAAGAAAGTATTGATTGCACAAAAGTGAGCAGTTAGAATAATATGTGGTGTTCATCCACAGACTTTACGTAGGCACCTCTTCATGGAGCTAGGAATTTTAACTGCGCCATCACAATATATCAGGTCGTCTGTGTTTTGAAAGCAATATATGAAGACTTTCCTACTGGCGTGCTAGGCCTAACACAAGAAAGGATTTTCTGTTGGGGTTGTCTCCCTCAGCCTTTGGAATTTCTCCTCCATCACAATGCAATGGTTCCCTTCTCATTTAATCCTGAGAAAGGAGGGTTGCCTCATCTGCCAGCTACTCCGTTCCGAAGTCTTCCTTCTCTGCCGTCGCTGCCATTAAGGTCTTCACCTGTAACCCTGGGCACGGGTTCTGTGTTATACCTCGTAGGATTGGGTCCCTGCCTGAACTCAGCCATCCTAGCACTCCGGCCCACTGAAGTGTAGGATGCCCACCCCTGCAACGTGGACACACCAGACAGGAATTACCCCAATGGAGGAATAGGGAAGGGGACCCTACCTCCCTGGGGCTGGGTTAATGATTGTGTATGGTGTCACAATATTTTCTATCAATCAACTGATGGAAAAAGTTGGGAGTATAAAAAAAGGGTGATAATGGTTTTTATAGACATAGAAAAGGCATATGACTCAGTTAGCAGTGAAAGACTCTGGGAAGAAATGAAGAGGATAGATATAGAAGATGGATACATTAATGTAATAAAGACAATGTACAAAGGACACAATTGTAGAATAAGAACTTGAATACTTCAAAATAAGACAAGGACTTAAGCAAGGAAGTATTCTATCTCCTACACTTTTTAATGTTGTCATGGAGGGAATGACTAGGGCAGTTAAAGATATAGTAAAAGAAAAAGACAAAAAGATGATTTTTGCAGATGACATGGTAATATGGGGTGATAAAAAGGTAGATGTACAGTTACAACTTGGTGCGTGGAAGGAAATAATGGAAAGGTATGGATTAAAAATAAATAATGATAAGAGTGAAGTAATTGTATTTGGAAGAGAGAAAGGGATCAACGGAAATATTACCGTGAATGGAGAACCCCTCAAAGTGGTAGAAAGTTTCACTTATTTAGAGAGTGAACTATCTGGGGATGGAAGAATAACCAACGGAATTAATAGGAGGTTACAGAAGGGAGGCAATTTCTACCAAACAATAAAATTTGGAATAAGGAAGTTTCATTAAAAGCAAAACTCCTTATGTATAAGAATTATTACTTCCCTATTGTCACCTATGGTGGAGGAACATGGACAATGACAGAAAGGGACTGGAGCAGACTGAAAGCAGGGTAAATGAAATTTCTGAAGGCAGTTAAGGGAAAAACAAGAATGGACAGAGTAAGAAATGTAGAGATTAGAAAGGACCTTAAGCAAGAAAGTATGAGAGAAGAAAAAAAAATTAAGATGGTATGGGCATGTTAAGATGATGCATGTGTAGAGACTCCCCAAAATTATGGGAGAACTACAGATCGATGGAAAAAGACCTAGAGGATGCCCGAGAACACGGTGGAAAATGGGAGTGAGAATATCTGTGGAAAGGGGAGATGTGACCTGGCAGCAAGTGGAGGGAAAAAATTGGGGGGGGGGGGGGGGGGGGAGAGGGTCTGAGCCAGATGAAGAGGATTCGTCAGCATTCAGATCCAGCAGTAGCTGGAGCAGGATCCAGATATAGATAGATCACAATACATATGTTTGCAAATTAAATTTGTCATAAACAATTCATTACAATTTGAGAAGAATAGTGATGTATATATACACAATAACATTGTTAAAGCTTTCAGTGGTTCAGAAAGGAGTTCAATACACAGCAGTAAAATTTCTTGATCATTTGCCCTATAACGTAAAATGTCTGACAGGTGCAAAGCAAGTTTTAAATCTAACTTTAAAACATTACTCGTGGACAATTCATTCTATTCCATTGATGAATTTCTACTTAAAAAGTGATAGCCAGTAAAAATAAAATAAAAACCACTTGTTTTTAAGTGTAGTTGCATCAGAAGGAATAAAATGATAATGTGTTCATTAATGTTAACACCAGTCATGTATACACGTTCTGCAAAACAAAACTTTCAAATGTTCTGTGTAACATGTAACTAACTGAAGCTGGTGCGCCTTCTGATTACCATATCCCGGCCGGTGGACACTTACCTGATGGTGACTGGCAAACAGTGGTGGGGTTGTGATTCTCTGGGTTGTGGGCAAAAGTGAATACTGGGCAAATGGCTGTCCCCTTATGTCTTAAAAATAGGTCTGAGGGATTGCCAACTGCTGGAAGTATATCTGAGCAAGCAAGGGATGCCTTGCCTTTTGGGACTGTGGTCAGTCTTCCTCATAGGTCTAGACAAGTGTGAAAGATGAGACTGCTATTCACAGGGAGCTCCAATGTTAGGTGGTTGATGGAGCCCCTCAGGGAAAAGTGGGGTAAGTTGGGAAAGAAGGCCAGCGTCCATCCTGTTTGCTTGTTGGGGGGGTGGGGGTGGGGGATGTGTCTTCTGAGATGTGGAGTAGGCTTTGCCAGCAGTGATTAAGTGCACTGGTTGCACCCAGCTGCAGATTGTGGCTCATGTAGCCATGAATGGCCTATCAAGTGGCTTCAGAACTGATCACGGTCCTCTGGTTTGGAGCCAAGTGGAAGGCTTAAATCGGAGCCTCAGATGATTCTGTGATCATCCTTGTTGTGGATTTCTCGATCTTGACTATTGGGTGGAGAATTGTAGGATCCCCTTTCATAGGTCACGAATATACTAAACACGGTAAGCAGCTACTAGGGTAGTGGAGCATGTGTGGCACACACATGTAGGTTTTTTAGTATGCCAAGCACTAAACTTCATGGCATACTGTATTTAACACTTCCCCACTCTGATTTTATCTTGTTCCTGTTGCTCTGTTTCATAACATGATCCTCTGTTTTTTATTGTTAAGGTATGACTCCGTGTACTCAATAGGATGATCTTTAATACCACAACTTTTTAGTTTTCCTAGCAGAATTTCATGATCTGCACAGTCAAAAGCCTCGACAAGTTCGTGGAAATTGCCAGCAGGATAATTTTTGTTGCTCAGCTCTAGTATAACTGCATTTGTGAGATTGTATATCACATCACCAGTAGGAAAGCCTCTACAGAGGCCAAACTGAGCTGTTGTTAAAAGTTATTTTCTGAAAGATGGTTCAGAATTCTGTTGTAAGCTACATTCTCAAAACTTTTTGAGAGAAATGGAAAGAGTGAGTTGGGTCTATAATTAGGGGGCAGTTACTTATGTCCACTTTTGTATACTGGTGGTACTATTGCACACATTAGTCTTTCAGGACATACTACTTAACTCATCCAGATTATAAATGTAACTCAAGCTTGGCACTGTCAAGTCAGAACAAGATTTCAGTATTTTGGCTGAGATACCAACATAGCCAGTAGAGTTACTACTTATTAGTGACCTAATGGTTTTCATGATCTAACATAACAGTTGACAAAACTTATGTCTGATGGTGGAGTATGCATTACCTATTTAGGTAAGTTTATTGGCTTTCCTTTAATGGACTATGTTTCCTTGTGTTTTCAGCTACAGCTATGAAGAATTTATTGAAGTAATTAGCCAATGATTATAATTTTGTATCATTTTGTCTTGCTACTACTGCCACCTGCGTGTTCAATATCACTTGCTTTGCCAAGTTTATTTGTTTTTCCCTAATAATGCTTCAAATTGTCCTTGTCTTGAGCAAACTGATGAAAACATTAACGACAGCACAGTAAGGCAGCAGTGGGGACTTTAGCAGTGGAACTTCATGAAGGCTCTAATGAAGAAGAAAATCATTATGCTGGTGATGCAGCTTTAGCTAACCTAACACTAGAAGCGTGCTGGGAGCTGGAATTTGGGGAGGAATGGCTATCAAAATTCTTGCTACACTCTGTCCCATGGCTGCAAGAATTCTGTTTAATTGAAAAAATCTTGATCCTCAAAGACCCATTATAATTCTACATCTACAACCGTATTCTAAAACCCGCAGTTAAGATTTTTGCAGAGGATGTCACCCACTGTGTGACATGTTAGAGCTTCTTCCAGTTACATTTCTATGTACACTGTGTGAATAATTACTATTTGAAAAACTCTGTATCTTGTCTTCACAGTCTCTATAGGAGAGACACACTGCCCAGTCACATTAATGTGACCACCTGTCGAAAGCCTGAGTAACCATCTCTTGCAGCATGTATCACTACAAGACATATAGGAACAGAGTCAATGGGGATCTGGAAGGTACCAAAATGGATATGGAACCATGCTGAGTGCAGTACTGTGGCCAACTGCACTAGATTTCTCAGTTGAGTGAGGTGGCCACACAATTCTTGATTGAGTTTAAATGCAGGGAATTTGGTGGCCATGGGAGTACAGTAAACTCATCCT
Source organism: Schistocerca nitens (assembly GCF_023898315.1). Lineage (NCBI taxonomy): Eukaryota > Metazoa > Arthropoda > Insecta > Orthoptera > Acrididae > Schistocerca > Schistocerca nitens. Next base: position 311,398,024 of record NC_064621.1, on the reverse strand, counting down.
GGTGCTCTTCAGATAACACAAGTACACTGCAAACTGTGTGACATATTGTGTTGTTGTGCTATTAATGCCGTCATGCCAAGGAAAAACAAACTGCATTTGTGGGTGGATATGGTCCCCAAGGATAGATGCATACTTGTGCCTTCCAGAATGACAAGATCATCCAAGGGGAATGCCATTAAAACATTTCCCATGTTATAATGCTTCCTCCTTCAGCTTGGACCCTTCTGACAATTGTTGCAGGGTGTTTGCTTTCAGTTTGATGGAGCATAAAACAAATTTTGTCTGATAAGGCCATCTGTTGCCATTCAGTAGATATACAGTTGAGATACTGGCTTGCAAATTTGAGCCTTTGTCACTGATTAACAGCAGTCAGCATGGGTGCATGAATCAGGTGCCTGCTGTGGAGGCCCATACACAGCAACAATAGATGAACAGTCATTGTTCCTTGGTTCATCTGAGTGGTCAGTTGTTCAACAGCTGCATGTTTACTTGCCCATACACATCTCCATAGCTGTTGATCACCCTAGTCATCTGTGACATGTGGTGCACCACAATTGCCTTGGTGTCAGTTTTGAATAGCACCATTTTGCCATGTATGATATACTTGAACCATGGCAGCAAGTGAACATTTTGTAACCTAGCCATTCTGGAAATGATTGCACCCTTGGCCCAAAAATCAATGATCACCCCCTTTTGAATGTCAGATAAATTGCTCCATTTTCACAATATGACAACAGCTGCACTGTTTTCCACACCCATAACACACTTTATATATCATCCACTACTAGTGCTGCCATCTGGTGTCTGTCAATGGTCGTTGCACACTGATGTTGAACATAGGCAGAGGTCACATTAATGTGACTGGACTGTGTAGATATTTATTTATTTAATCTGATCTGATAGCGCCATCAGCCCCTCTCTTACATGGGACCAGAGTTTCAGACATACCGTACCATTTTTGCATCAAGGTTTCCTAAGATATAACATTTTCATATTCAAAATAGTAATAAATGATTTGAGTGTCTGAAGTGGCTGTGTGTGTAAAGAATATTGGCTATGAACTAAAGAAGTCATTGCTGGCAGTACTTGTACTACTGCAGCTACTGCCTCCAATAATGATAATTGTGGCAGTAGTAGCAATAGTAGTAGAAGTAGTAATTATAATAACAATAAAGATAGTGGAAGATATAAAAAGAATTTATATGTGTACAAGATAAATGTTTTCCAATGTAGTAAGTTCCAGGAAAAAGAAATTTAATGAGACTGTACCAGTTAAGAATACTGGGAAAAGAGGAAGATCATGTTGGGAAGAAGACGGCATAAGGGTAATGACTACATACAGGGACAAATGGTAACTACTGCTCTTTGACAAGGCTGTTGGCTGAATGAGGGATGACTTCTGATGTCGGAAGTCTTTGCCCACCACTGCTGATGATTTTTATTCAGAATTTATCTGGTGGCATGGTTTGAACTTGAAAAAGTAACTGGAAAAAGTTGGGCTCGGTTCTTGGTGCTTTTGTTCCCAATAAAAATCCAGAGAAAAGAACTTATTGCTATCATTTTTGTGTAGTCATGGAAATGCTTATTTCTTAGTTGTTATTCGTAATTTATTTTATTGATTATATGCATTTGCTGTATCTTATACATGATGTGAACTCCTGTTTTTCTCCCAACATAGCTGGTGTTCAGTGGTCTGATACAGAAATGGCTGTAGCGATATGTAAAGCCCTTCAGCCATCAGTGAAGCTTCAGGGATTGTATGCTTACTGTGGAGATTCATATCGCACGAGCTCACCGACAGAGGTGTCAGCTGTGCGCAATCATGCAGCTGAGCGTGTAGTGAAACTTAGTGAGGAGCTTGCGCAGAGGGGTTTTGCATGCCCAATCATTTCTATTGGATCCACACCATCGATGAGTGCCAGTGTAAATGCTGAAGACCACAAAGTACTGCAGAAGCTTAACGAGGCACATGTAGGGAATTACGTATTCTATGGTGAGTATTCATACGGGTTAACAAGAACTCCAACAAACTTTCAGCTCATAGCTCTTAAGACATGCATTTTAGAACCATATTTAGTAAAAATTTCTCTTGATTTAGTCCATATTACTACCACTCAAAAATATGGAAAGCAAGGAGCTTTCAGTGGGAGAGATGTGTGTCATGGTAGCAAAGGTGAACAAGTGTGCATATCTCTTATGGTAGATGCTTTTTAGAGCACATGTTTACTGGACATTACTTTTTAGGGCACATACTATCACATCGGAAAGATTGTCAGTTTAATTTTTGTTTATGCTAGGCACTTTAGAGCCCATGTTTACTGGACATTTCTTATTAGGACACATACTACCACCTCTGAAAGTAACTTTTGCAGCTTGCAAAGTACTGTTCTCACCCCCCCTCCATTCCCATAGATATACTTATAATATTTCACTTTCAGAATAATGAGAAACCTCATACCATGTTCACCTGACCATTATGCTGTTAAGTTGTGATGAAATGATAAAAACTAAATGGCAGAAGGAAAATTTTGAAGTGCGTGTTACATGTACAGGCCAGCGATAATATTTAAAACACTCTAGTTTTCCAAAATCTAATTTATATATGTCCCAGGATAATATTTATATGGATTAGAAGTTTTTGTTTGTTTACTCTATCCCTTTATGTTCTAACATAGCCACACAATCAAAAAAATACAAAATTAATCATTTATATGGAAACAAGTTCAGCAGGTAATTTACTTGGAAATGTAACCAGATTATGTTACTACATATGAGTGATAAAGGCAACTAAGTTGGAAAAATAAAAAGTTCTTTTTACAATCATAATTATAGCCAACTTCAGTGTAATATTAAGAGCATCTCAATTCTCACTTCCAAAACACCAAACAATCTCCTTTTAAATTTTCTTTTATTTTCTTTAGGCATAAGACAAATGTTACAGATACCATTACATTCACAGATTCAGTCCCAGTTAGGAATGGAGCAGCTTCAACCACCTACCTATTTATTTAAAAAAAGGAACATCATCATATTATTATAGTTGTTCAGAATAAATCATTTTATTATTAACCAACGGAAAATCCAGGATGGAATAACAACAATATTATGAAAAGGACTGATTGATACTGACAATATACAGGAGACACTGAGTTGTAGACAGGCACAGCAAAAAGAATGCTGTACATTTGACCTTTGAGGCAAACTGCCATTTTCTACAGTAAAAAACACATACAAATTCACACAAGTACAAATCACACACATACAGGGTGACAATTATTTAACTACATGAAATAAATGTACCTTACTTACCAACAATGGCATGCACACCCTTTATTCAACATGTAAATGTCAATACAGATATTCAGATCTAGGTTATGACATGTCTGATATGCCTGCCATCACTGGTGATGATGTAGTGCAATCGAATATCCAAATTCTGCATGACCCGCTTAAGTGTCAGAATGTTGATGCTGACGATGACCTCCTGAATGGCTGTTTTCAGCTCAGAAATGGTTTCGGAGTTATTGCTGTACACTTTGTCTTTAATACAGCCCCAAAAAAAGGAGTCTCATGTGTTCAGCTGTGGGGGATATGGCAGCCAATTGAGGTCCATGCCAGTGGCCTATGGGTGCCCCAGAGCCAGAATGCAGTTCCCAAAATACTCCTCCAGCACATCATTGTCCTGCTTGACAGGGTCAATCTCCATCTTGCATTAACCACATCTTGTCAAAATCAGGGTCACTTTGGACAATCGGGATCAAATCATCTTCCAAAACCTTCACAGTGTTCAGCAGTCACAGTGCCATCAAGGAATATCGCACCAATTTCTCTGTGACTGGACATTGCACACCATAAAGTCACTCATTCGGGCAACATGAAATGGAGATTCCCAGCCCCTCAAATGCACCAATTTTCCTTATTGATGTACCCATTCAAATGAAACTGGGCTTTGTTGCTAAACCAAACCATATTCGCATCAAAGCCCTGTTCCTCAATTCTGTGGACAATAGTGTTGGCAAAACACAACCACTGTTCCATGGCCATGTGGCTTAATGAATTTTGTATGGGAAGAGATGCGGGCCTTCAGCAACAATTTGTCCCACTGTGTTCCAGTTGATTCCCACCTGTTGTGCAGCTCATCTGATCAGTTTTCTGGGGCTGGTTTGAAACACAGTGCATGCCTTCTTGATGTTTTCAGGTGTTTTCACCTTTTCTGGATGACTGGTATTGCCAACACTGTCATCATGAACACTACTCGTTCTCTCAAACTTGCGAATGTTAGTACATTTGGACTGGCTGTCTTCAGCTTGAATGTGACCACGAACTTCCTTTGAGCCACAGTTGGGCTGTTATTGCTCGTATAGTAGGCCTTCCACAAGTGCCCATCATATCCCATGGCCAACTGTGCAGTTTGAATGTCCTAACACAAACTGCTCAGAAGTTATGATGATTTTATTTCATGCAGTTCAATAATTATCACTCTGTATGAGCACCATCTCAGGTCATAAAGCCAGACTGCATATACCAGCTGCACCTGATGGGGAAGCAATTTGTTGGTGGTGAGGGTAAGAAGGAGGCTAGGGTGCGGAGACAGAGGGATAGCATGGTAGGGGTGGGGGAATATGTGGTATTGCTTGTGGTTGGGAGGTCTGATATAGACAGAGGTAGTGATGGAGCCACCCTTCAGGTAGAGGTCAACATCAAGGAAGGTGGCTTGTTAGGTGTGTTGGTGAGGTGAATGGGGAGAATGTGTTGAGGTTCTGGAGGATGGGGGAGACTGTGTTGAGGTTCTGGAGGAAAATGGATAGTATGTCCTCACCCTCAGTCAGGACCATGAAGATGATATCAACAAATCTGAGCCAGGTGAAGAGTTTGGGATTCTGGATAGTTATAAGGATTCTTCTACGTGGCCTATGAACAGGTTGGCATTGGATGATGCCATGTGGGTGCCTAGTGCCTTATGATTGATTTGTTTGTGAGTGATGCCTTCAAAGGAGAATTAATTGTGGGTGAAGATATAGTTGGTCATGATGACCAGGGAGGAGGTTGTAGGTCTGAAGCCAGTTGGACACTGGGAAAGGTAGTGTTCAGTAGAGGCAAACCTATGGAAATTGGGGATGTTAGTGTAGAGGGAGGTGACATCAATAGTGAAGAGCAGGGTGCTGGATGGTAAAGGAACAGAAACTGTGAAGATTCAGAGGAGGATATAGTAGGTGTCTTTTCTGTAGGAGGGTGAATAACGAGTAACAGTTGAAGATGTCGGTTTGGTCCAAGTGAGCAAACATTCTCTCAGTGGGGACACAATAACTGTCTGCTATGGTGTGTACTGGGTGGTTGGGTTTATGGGCTTTAGGAAGTATGTAGAAGGTAGGAGTGTGGAGAGTGGTAGGGATGAGGAGAGAGATAGGCTCAAGGGAGAGGCTCTGAGATGGGCCTAAGTATCTGAGGAGAGGCTGGAGACCATAATGGATATCTGGAATTGGGTCACTATGGCAAGATTTGTAGGTGGAAAAATGTGACAGCTGGTGGAGTCCCTCCACCAGGTAACCCATACAGTTCAAAACCACAGTGGTGGTGCCTTTGTTGGCAGGTAGGATTGTGAATTTGAGATCAATTGTAGGTGGTGGATTGTGGTTCTTTCTGCCGACATTTCAGCTGCCTTTTTCAACAAATGTGTTTTAATTATCTTTTTCATCTCCTTGTGCAATTTATTGTACATTTCTTTCCTGATATGAAATGCTATTTTGAGATTTTTTGATAGTTTTTCCTTGGTAATGTAAGTCCAAACTTGTTCTTGGTCCATTCTTATGTATAGCTGAAACACTTATTAATTTTCTTCTAACATACAGAACAGATTGGGGGTTTTCTATGCACTTTGTGTGGTAACTATACCCTGTTTTATAGGCATTTATCAATTGAAATACTCAACGTCTGAAACATAATTTAATGTGGATGGATTTAGTATGATATATGGTAAAATGTATGATAATACATCACCACTACATCAAATTAGTATTCTTACAGTACTTTCTTACAGTTTAAAAATTGTATTAATGTTTTATGCCTTTGATCCCCAGAAAGAACCACAAGCTAAAAGTGACTGCACATAGGTATAGTATGTCAGCACAAGACATGATCTGTTACAGACTTATGATAGAACCTTAAGAGCAAGTTCTTATCCATTGTCAGCAACAGAATTACTTTGTTTATCATTCCTTACTGTTAACCATATTAATTTTATTACTCCAACAACATGTGGCCATTAGTAAGCTATTAATTGAAATCCACAAACTTCAGAACATCAGATTAGATTAATTATTCATTCCTTAGATCCACAAAAGAGGGGATCCTCCTGGGTGTGGAACATGTCAGATAAACACATTAAAAAATGTAATTAGAAAAACTTGAGTTTCATTAATTTTAATGATCCTCAGTCAATAAACAGTAAAATTATGTACATGAATTAAAATTAAACTTCTAATATTGACAGGTTTAATACTTACATCTGCTTTCATTACATCCATCATTCACACAGTAGCTAGTTACTTGGCTATTACAACCAAGTGTTGTCAAAAATTAAAGTAAATTATTCATTTCAATGATCGTCAGTTAAGAATTGTCAAATTATGTACAAGATTTAACATTAAGCTTCCACTATTTACAGACTTAAGACTTACAACTGCTTTCCATTCATCCATCATTCAGACAGTAGGTAGTTACTTGGTTGTTACAACAAAGTATTGTCAAAAATTAAAGTATAATAAATTGCTTTTTAAATGGTCTACTGCACTTGTTGAGAAATTCATGGATGGAATAGAAGGATTTGGCCACCAAAAATTCTTTTAAATTATGTTTAAAGTGTGCCTTGTCTGAAACTAAACTCTTAATGGTTGCTGGTAACTTTGAAAATATGTGTTCCTGAATGCTGGATTCCTTTCTGGGCAAGAGTAAGTGATTTTAAATCTTTATGTATATTGTTCTTATTCCTATTATTGATACTGTGAACTAAGCAGTTAGTTGGAAAAAGATATGTATTATTTACAACAAACTTCATTAAGGAATAAATATACTGAGAAGCTGTGGTTAGTATGCCCAATTCTTTGAATAGGTTTCGACATGATGTTCTTGGATTTACACTACACATTACTCTTATTATACGCTTCTGTACTCAAAAACATTTTTCTCGGTTCATGGAGTTACCCCCAAATATGATACCATATGACATAATGGAGTGAAAATAAGCAAAATACGCCTGTTGTTTTGTATTTATAACTCCTATGTCTGACATCATTCACATTGCAACACAGACTTGTTTAGGCACTTAGCAGTTCATTAGTACATCGCTCCCAACTCAATTTATTATCAAGTTGTAATCCCAAGAATTTTACACTCTCAACTTCTCCTATTTCCTGTCATCATATTTTATACACAGACTAGAAGGGAATCTCTTGGAAATTCTGAACTGCATATAGTGGGTCTTTTCAAAGTTTAATGACAATGACCACTTATTAATGTCAGTAAAAATTTGATTAGCTGCCCTTTCTAAATTTATATTTGATTTACTATTTATTGCAATGTTTGTATCATCTGCAAATAAGACAAACTTGGCATCTGGTAATGTAACAGATGACAGGTCATTAATACACACAAGAAAAAGTAGTGGACCAAGTATGGAACGTTGGGGAACACCACATGTAATTTCTTCCCAGTCAGGTGATGTCTGATTGCCTACTGCTGAAGTGTTATGTAATGACACCCTTTGTTTTCTATTAGTAAGATATGACTGAAACCACTTTGCAGCACTACCAGTGATGCCATAATATTTTAATTTACTTAAAAGAATGCTGTGATTTACACAGTCAAAAGCCTTTGACAGGTCACAGAATATGCCAGTTGCCTCTAATTTTTTGTCTAGTGAATTAAGGACATTTTCACTGTAAGTGTAAATAGCCTTCTCAATATCAGAACCCTTAAGAAACCCAAACCGTGACTTTGACAGTATGTTATTTTCACTAAGGTGCTTAAGTAGACACTTGAACATAACCTTTTCAAAGATTTTTGAAAAAGCTGGCAAAAGTGAGATCTGTCGGTAATTTGACGGCGTTTCTTTGACCCCTTTCTTGTGAAGAAGTATAACTTCACCATATTTAAGTCAGTCTGAGAATGTTCCTGTGATAAGTGATTGATTACACAAATAACTTAAGATATTACTAAGCTCACATGAACACTCTTTTACTAACTTTGTTGATATGTTGTCATAACCACTAGAATGCTTTGATTTCAATGACTTTATGATAGATTCTATTTCTTTGAGTGAAGTAAGTGTCAATTCCATTTTACTGAGATTGCTTGTGTGCTCTGGTCTCAGATATTCCATCGCATTATTTACTGAACCTGACAACCCCATGCTATCAGTAACAGGGAAAAAATACTTGTTTAAATGGTTTGCAACACAACATGTGTTTGTTACCAGGGTTTCATTTATTTTTAGAGCTATTTGTTCCTCCTCGTTTCTGCTGCTACCTGTCTCTGACTTAAATATATCCTATATTGTTTTTATTTTATTTATGGATGTCTTTATCTTCTTCTCATAAAGGAGGTGTTTAGATTTCTGGATAACTTTCTTCAATATTTTGCAGTAATTTTTGTAATGAGCTATAATACTAGTATCAAAGGCATCCCTATGTATCAGATAGAGTTTCCTTTTTGTCTCACATGATATCTTTATCCCCTATGTGATCCAAGGCTTCTTATTAGACTTCTGCTTAATTTGAATTACCTTCAGGGGAAAACAATTTTCTAATGAGGTGCTAACTTTATTAATGAATGTTTTGTATTTTCCATTTGTGTCTTGGATGCTGTAAACAGCCATCCAATTAATTTCTTTGAGCAATCTCCTAAATTTCTCAGTTTTTGACTGTTTTATTGGCCTTCTGCACTCAGTTCTGATAGATGTTTTACCCTGACAATTTTCAAAATTTAATGTTTGGTGTTGTATGTCATGGTCAGATAGCCCATTTACTACTGTTTTGCAATGTGGCTTACTTGCCTAGAATTGTATATAAAGACGTTATCAATGGCAGTGTTAAAACATTTGTACACCCTAGTTGGGAAACTTATAGTAGAAATTAAATTGAATGACAATGTAACTGATTTCAGTAGCTGTTTGACTGGCAGTGTTTTTCAGGACATCTGTATTAAAATCACCAGCAACCACTAGTTCTTTGTTTTTTTTTTATTTTAGATGAGATAATAAATCTTCAAGACTATTTATAAACAGGTTGAAGGTGCTCTGTATATGCTACTATTATAAAGGAACTGTTATGAAATTCTATCTTTGTTGTACATGCGCTCTAAGCAAAATTTATTAATGTCAGTATTCTTAAATTTAAAACTTTTTTTTAACAAATGTGCCAACTCCTTCTTTCTCCATATTTTGTCTACAGAATTAAGAGGCTAACTTAAATTCTGTAAAGTTTAACAGTGGTCACATGATATTCAAAGAGGCAGATTATATCAACTGGGTTCGATGACTCTAATTCATCAAAGCACATAAGTAGTTCATTAATTTTACCTCTAAGCTCTCAAATATTTTGCTGCACTAAAGATAGTTGGCATTCACATTTATCAAGATGAAACTGGGTGGAAATAAAATTTCTGCTGATTGCTGTAAATTTTTAACAAACAACTGTGTTCGCTGATCCAATGTCCCAGGATTATGCTGTTTGATTTCTTTCTCAAACTGAAGGTTTGTTTCAATCTTTACTTCTCTCAGAACTTGATTTTGCTCTGTCCTACCTACCCTAAAAAAGGTGCTGCTCCAACACCTATGACCACTGGTATACATATTACCACTCATGGCAGTGCCTCCCCCTCTTACATTTCCTGCTATTAGCCTAGCCAGTTTACCCTTCCCTTTCCTGTTGAGGAGTAGGCCATGTCTAGTACAATCCCACCTACTGAGAGAATCAACAGGAACCAAACCAATATGTGACCCCGCACCTGACCCAAGTAGTCATTCCAACTCCAAATTAATTCTCCCGACAGAAGAGTTTAAATGAGGTTGATTGAGGCAACTCAGGACAGATACAAACTCAACACTGGTATGTCTCGTTGCTGATGCAATCTTTGTCAGGTCACACTGTATATTGTACCCAGGATCTCTGTCAATACTTTTGCCTGGCCCACCCACAATAATCACGGTGTCTTCCTTGGTAAAATTTTACAGAGTGAACCTAAATCCTCTGTCACCTGACCCAGACCAGCACTAGGTTTAAAAAAAATTTGTGAGCTGTTATTCTGATCCTAACTGGTCCTGCAAAAGTTGGGCTACACCTCTGGCAGGTGAACTAGATAACAACAAAACTTCCTTCCTCTTTGCTGGCATCCCTACATTCTTATTCAATTTTCTACTGAAAGTTTGTTGTGCCCTCTCTACACCTACCTCTGTCTGAGGCTCATCAGTTTCTAACTGAAACAACAGATCAAACTTATTCTTCACATTCACCACAAAGCTGTCTGATGAAGTTCTAGGTCTTTTCCTCCTGTTACCTGTTGCCACTTCCCACTTCTCTTTACCTTTCTCCCTCCTTAACCTGTTCAGATCTTCCCTAGCCTGCTCTAACTGTGCCTGAAGGGCAGCAATTTTCCCCTCCTGTTCCACTATTTTTCTATCTCTACTGCATATAATACAGAACCACTGATGAGTCTGATCCACTTCCTCATTTCTCGCACCACTACAGTCACCCCAATGGAAAAAACTACTGCAGCCATCACACCAAACCCCAGAGCTAACAATTCTACGGCACATCAGGCATCTTTCACTCATGGTAAAAATATTACTTTAGCAAGAGTAAATCAAATTAAATTACTGAAAAACAAGAAAACACATTTATGAAAGATTAGGTCTAGTCTCAGTTGTATGTAAACAAACTTATTTTAGTGACAATAAGTTATATTACAAAAAAAAGAAGAAAAACACATTTAGAAAAATTGGCCTAGTCTCAACTGTATGTAAACAAAGAAAGCTACTACTGTATGTAAACAAAGTTCCCAGACACCAGAACTTAAAATTTGTGCTGTGTTTCGCAAAATATGAGTTAAACAACAAAGGGATATGCTTTTCTTACATTGCTGGAATGGAAAAGAACAATTAAATGATATTCTATAAGTTTTACTCCGTTAAAATGTATGCAAGAATACGATCGTAACCCTACTTTATGTTCCTTTCGCGTTTTCTGGAATAATAAGCAAAGAGAAGTGAAACCTTTAACAGTAAGCTTGCAAAACACACTAATACACATATTAAACTAGTTTCCTGAACTAAACTGAGTTTTATTACAGCCTAAATCACTTATCTGTATGGCAGCACAAAACTCACGCGTCTCGCCTGGTCCAGGGCTACCTACAGATAGCACATCACAAGTCATCTTTGTGTTGGCAGACAAAATAAAACTGATAGCACAAAAATTGCCCTGTTGTTTACTGTAAATTGTAAGCCCTTACCCCCATCCTCACCATGTAATTTTAAGTTAATTGACTGTATTCATAAGGATTTGCTATCAGGCATTGGGTAGAGGTTTACAACAGCCATGACTGCACAGGAAGTTAAACTGTAGCCTAACTGATGTGTGTGTTATCATTTGCTAGAAAATTAATCACAAAATATGACTTCCAAAAATAGAAATCCACCTAACTAAGTCACTCTTTTACTTTGATGAAATCGATAAATTTCAAAAATAATTCTCTCTGGAAAAGCCACAGACGATTACATGTTCCCATTTCAATTAAACACTCCTCTTAGTGTACTATTAAACATTGTATCTTAATTATGAATATTTCTCCTTTTCAGCTCTTTCAGTAGATACGAGGTGCTATACAAAATTTTTGGGACTGGTGATGCCACCTGTTGAAAACCTTACCTTTGAACTAATGGTCACCATCGCCCTCGAAGTACTTCTCATCTGCACATATGCAACGGTCCCCGCACTTCTGCCACTGGTCAAACATTTTCTGGAAGTCCTATTATTTGAGGGTGTTTATCATCACCAGTGATGCTTCTTGAATCCTCTATAGAGTGTCGAACCAATGGCCTTTCAACTTGAGTTTCAGTTTGTGGAACAGTGCGAAGTCGCAAGGTGCCAAATCTGGTGAGTCAGTGGGTGGGGTACAACCGCCAAGTTGTTTTTTGCCTAAAAGGTCCTGGTGAGCAAGGACATGTGACAGGGTACGTTGTCGTGATGCAGCAGCCAGTTCCCTTGACACCAGAGTTCGAGCTGTTGTCACCAAACATTTTCACAGAGCCATCACAAAATGTCACAGTAGCTTGCAGAATCAACTGTTTGGTTAGGCAGGACAAATTCTTTGTGTACAATTCCCTTGGTATCAAAGAAAATTATGATCCGGCTCTTCACTTTGCTCTTCACCTGTCTCACTTTTTTGGGTCTTGGAGAGCCCGAGCTCTTCCACTGGGACGATTGTTGCTTTGTCTCTGGGTCATAACCATAAATCCAGTTGTCGTTGCTGGTGATAACTCGTGACAAGAAGGTTGGATCATCAGAAGTCTGCTGTTCTGTTCATGGATTCATCGTAAAATCGCCACACACCAGACACAGAGAATTACAAAAATCACTGTGGATACACAACACGTCCTCCCAGCTGAATGCCACTCCGCACACTGACTCATCAGATATGCAGCTCTCACCACCTAACGGTGCAAAGATCTACTACTCCTATTTTCCAGATGGCAGCACCAGTCCCAAAAATTTTGGGTTTTACCTCTTATTCACTCGACTGACTCAGCTCCACGCTCACATAGTTAGCGCAACATAACAATCCTCTGTCCACCGGAAAAGGCAGGTGACTACATAAAGTTCTAGAAGCTAAGGCACAAGCTAGTGCTGCTAAGTCACCCACTGGTAAGGATATTGATTACAGTATCCTTACAAAATACATAACACATCTACACAATAAATGTGAAATACTGCAATTCAGAACAGGAGAAAGTCACTGACACACATTGAGCACCTGGTAATTAAAGTCCTCCAATCCCCAAAAGCAGGACAACAACAAACCAATCCATATACCAGATTTACTAGGAGGAAATGGTGTTGTGGGGTGGAGTAATTTACATACAGGTAGCTCTTTCTATTACACATTTACTTTCAATAAAATAGCAATGCAGTAATTTAAATGGTGTCCCCCCCCCCCCCCCAATGAACCATAGACCTTGCCGTTGGTGGGGAGGCTTGCGTGCCTCAACGATACAGATAGCCGCACCGTAGGTGCAACCACAAGGGAGGGGCCAGACAAAGGTGTGGTTCCTGAAGAGGGGCAGCAGCCTCTTCAGTAGTTGTAGGAGCAACAGTCTGGATGATTGACTGATCTGGCCTTGTAACACTAACAAAAACGGCCTTCCTGTTGTGGTACTGCGAATGGCTGAAAGCAATGGGAAACTACAGCCGTAATTTTTCCCAAGGGCATTCAGCTTTACTGTATGATTAAATGATGATGGCGTCCTCTTGGGTAAAATATTCCGGAGGTAAAATAGTCCCCCATTCGGATCTCCAGGCGGGGACTACTCAGGAGGACGTCGTTATCAAGAGAAAGAAAACTGGCATTCTACGGATCGGAGCGTGGAATGTCAGATCCCTTAATCGGGTAGGTAGATAAGAAAATTTAAAAAGGGAAATGGATAGGTTAAAGTTAGATATAGTGGGAATTAGTGAAGTTTAGTGACAGGAGGAACAAGACTTTTGGTCAGGTGAATACAGGGTTATAAATACAAAATCAAATAGGGGTAATAATAGAGTAGGTTTAATAATGAATAGGAAAATAGGAATGCGGGTAAGCTACTACAAACAGCATAGTGAACGCATTATTGTGGCCAAGATAGACATGAAGCCCATGCCTACTACAGTAGTACAAGTTTATATGCCAACTAGCTCTGCAGATGATGGAGAAATTGATGAAATGTATGATGAGATAAAAGAAATTATTCAGGTAGTGAAGGGAGACGAAAATTTAATAGTTATGGTTGACTGGAAATCGACAGTAGGAAAAGGAAGAGAAGGAAATGTAGTAGGTGAATATGGATTGGGGCTAAGAAATGAAAGAGGAAGCTGCCTGGTAGAATTTTGCACAGAGCATAACTTAATCATAGCTAACACTTGGTTCAAGAATCATGAAAGAAGATTGTTTACATGGAAGAACCCTGGAGATACTAAAAGGTATCAGATAGATTACATAATGGTAAGACAGAGATTTAGGAACCAGATTTTAAATTGTAAGACATTTCCAGGGGCTGATGTGGACCCTGACCACAATCTATTGGTTATGAACTGTAGATTAAAACTGAAGAAACTGCAAAAAGGTGGGAATTTAAGGAGATGGGACCTGGATAAACTGACTAAACCAGAGGTTGTACAGAGTTTCAGGGAGAGTATAAGGGAACAATTGACAGGAATGGGGGAAGGAAATACAGTAGAAGAAGAATGGGTAGCTTTGAGGAATGAAATAGTGAAGGTAACAGAGGATCAAGTAGGTAAAAAGACGAGGGCTAGTAGAAATCCTTGGGTAAAATAAGAGGGTAAGAGAACAGATATTGCATTTAGTTGATGAAAGGAGAAAATATAAAAATGCAGTAAACGAAGCAGGCAAAAAGGAATACAAATGTCTCAAAAATGAGATCGACAGGAAGTGCAAAATGGCTAAGCAGGGATGGCTAGAGGACAAATGTAAGGATGTAGAGGCTTATCTCACAAGGGGTAAGATAGATACTGCCTACAGGAAAATTAAAGAGACCTTTGGAGAAAAGTGAATGACTTGCATGAATATCAAGAGCTCAGATGGAAACCCAGTTCTAAGCAAAGAAGGGAAAGTAGAAAGGTGGAAGGAGTATATAGAGGATCTATACATGGGCAATGTTCTTGAGGACAATATTATGGAAATGGAAGAGGAGGTAGATGAAGATGAAAAGGGAGATATGATACTGCATGAAGAGTTTGACAGAGCGCTGAAAGACCTAAGTCAAAACAAGGCCCCGGGAGTAGACAACATTCCATTAGAACTACTGACAGCCTTGGGAGAGCCAGGCCTAACAAAACTCTACCATCTGGTGAACAAGATGTATGAGACAGGCGAAATTCCCTCAGACTTCAAGAAGAATATAATAATTCCAATCCCAAAGAAAGCAGCTGTTGACAGATGTGAAAATTACCGAACTATCAGTTTAATAGGCCGGCCGCGGTAGTCTCGCAGTTGTAGGCGCTCAGTCAGGAACCGCTTGACTGCTACGGTTGCAGGTTCGAATCCCACCTCGGGCATGGATGTGTGTGACGTCCTTAGGTTAGTTAGGTTTAAGTAGTTCTAAGTTCTAGGGGACTGATGGCCATAGATGTTAAGTCCCATAGTGCTCAGAGCCATTTGAACCATTTTATTAGTTTAATAAGTCACAGCTGCAAAATACTAACGTGAATTCTTTACAGACGAAAGGAAAAACTGGTAGAAGCCAACCTTGGGGAAGATCAGTTTGGATTCCGTAGAAATGTTGGAACACGTGAGGCAATACTGACCCTACGACTTATCTTGGAAGAAAGATTAAGGAAAGGCAAACCTACGTTTCTAGCATTTGTAGACTTACAGAAAGCTTTTGACAATGTTGACTGGAATACTCTCTTTCAAATTCTGAAGTTGGCAGGAGTAAAATACAGGGAGCAAAAGGCAATTTACAATTTGTACAGAAACCAGATGGCAGTTTTAAGAGTCGAGGGACATGAAAGGGAAGCAGTGGTTGGGAAGGGAGTGAGACAGGGTTGTAGCCTCTCCCCGATGTTATTAAATCTGTATATTGAGCAAGCAGTAAAGGAAACAAAAGAAAAGTTCGGAGTAGGTATTAAAATCCATGGAGAAGAAATAAAAACTTTGAGGTTTGCTGATGACATTGTAATTCTGTCAGAGACAGCAAAGGACTTGGAAGAGCAGTTGAATGGAATGGACAGTGTCTTGAAAGGAGGGTATAAGATGAACATCAACAAAAGCAAAACGAGGATAATGGAATGTATTCGAATTAAACTGGGTGATGCTGAGGGAATTAGATTAGGAAATGAGACACTTAAAGTAGTAAAGGAGTTTTGCTATTTGGGGAGCAAAATAACTGATGAGGGTCGAAGTAGAGAGGATATAAAATGTAGACTGGCAATGGCAAGGAAAGTTTCTCTGAAGAAGAGAAATTTGTTAACATCGAGTATTGATTTAAGTGTCAGGAAGTCGTTTCTGAAAGTATTTGTATGGAGGGTTGCCATGTATGGAAGTGAAACATGGACGATAAATAGTTTAGACAAGAAGAGAATAGAAGCTTTCGAAATGTGGTGCTACAGAAGAATGCTAAAGATTAGATGGGTAGATCACATAACTAATGAGGAGGTATTGAATAGAATTGGGGAGAAGAGGCGTTTGTGGCACAACTTGACTAGAAGAAGGGATCGGTTGGTAGGACATGTTCTGAGGCATCAAGGGCTCACCAATTTGGTACTGGAGGGCAGCGTGGATGGTAAAAATCGTAGAGGGAGACCAAGAGATGAATACACTAAGCAGATTCAGAAGGATGTAGGCAGCAGTAGGTACTGGGAGATGAAGAAGCTTTCGCAGGATAGAGTAGCATGGAGAGCTGCATCAAACCAGTCTCAGGACTGGAGACCACAACAACAACAACAACGATCTTCACAATTAAAGCCCATTAACAGTCATGAAACAGTTATCAAAACATAAACTCATTTAAATATGATAAGAGTAACCTGTAGTGTACAGAGCTGATGTCACCTTTATTCATTAACATTTAAACCATGAAGAACTATCAGATAAATCCCACTTAACAATAATGACTTACAAACATAAATACACAGCAGTTCCACTTAAAACTATGCCAGGGAGGGCTTTCTTACTGTTAGGTATCTAGCACACTCAAACCCCGTGAAGGCTATTCAATGGCACAAGTGGCTTGCAACATGGGTAAGAGCAAATGCATTCAGCAAACTGGGGAGGACAAAATAACCATCAATTGGATCATGCTATGCAAAATAACAATTATGCAGTAAATCATTTCTATGTCTTACGATACATCAATTGTTTACATAATGAAGAATAAATTATAGATGGGATAACATGAACAAAGTTTCATAATTTGTATGATGGTCTATGTTTTGAACAAATTAAATGATGGAAACTTAAATTTATTTTCAAAATTATGTTGTAATTCACAGTTCTCTGTTTCAAGGTGAAACTGAAAGGATGACAGATTGTCTGGAGCTGTATCTTGTGAAATGTTTTTATTATTTACAAACAAATAAGAAAAATGTTATTTCTAAAGAAATACTTCAAAAAGTTTCCTAAAAAACTGCATCACGTATTTCAGAACTAAAATGGTATTAAAAAAAAAAGAGTGATATCGAACAGTTCATTTATCTAACTGACCTAAATCTTGGTTCTTTGCATATTATTTATAATAGAGTCACAATTCATATAAAAAATTAGAATTTACATAATGTAAACAGTGTAGTCACCCATGTTTGCATATTTTTATTGGTTGTCATTAGTTTTGCCAATTATACTATGTAGGTACAGAATGAGACAAAATCATCAAACAAGTAACAAAAAGTGTCTACTGTCACCTTAAAATTAAGTCACATGTTTTATGCCAAAACAACAAATGCACATTATACTAGTTCTGAGATATGAATGACAGAATGTTTCACAGTCTTAAAAATCAACTATAATAACTTAAGAAATCAGTTTGTGTCTGATTTATTGTTACACCATTTACAAATATTAGGATATGAGATGCATAATCATACTTGCTGTCCCTTGTGAGATGGAGGAGGAGGAGGAGGAGGAGGAGGAGCAGGAGGGGGAGGAGGAGGAAGGATGGAGGGAAGGGGAGCGGGGGTGGCTAATTCCATATCCACTGTACTGAAATTACAAAGACGAATTGAATTCTTTCATACATACTGAAAGTAAATCAGACATATCGGAAGCCAGTTCAAATTTTAACGCTTTAAAGTAAGTGAGAGAAACTACAAAAAAAGACTGCAGCAAGTAAACTATCTAATCTACAGATGTCTTCAAACTGCATGAGTCCTCTTCAGTGTCTGGTTGAGTCAGTACATCATGCATGGTTTCATCACCCCACAAACTGTGATAATATTCATTATACTCCCATGTAATGAACTGTTTCTCTCACATTATGAGCAGATCCTTAAAATTTTCTGCTTCAATTGAAATGTATGGCATGGGAACAGACATATTTACCAAAGATCATCCATTTCTCTTTCATGTTACTTCACTAAGTCCTCTTCAAATTCTGTTGTATAAGATACTGAAAGACATTTATCTCTTTCATAGTTGATAGGTAAGCATTGCTAATCATATTTTGAGGATATATTTTGCTCATTTTTGATGTTTAGAAAAACATTGTATTGCATAGTGTGACTGTTGAAAGTGCAAGGAATTCTCCTGCAACTTTAACTATAAGTGTTAATGGTTTTTGCACTGAGTAATTCACATAGATGCAAATTTAGAGTTCATCTACTGACCACCTACATCCATCTGGTGTCATCATCATTTTTGTAATTTCTGGAAGGGCCATTATGTAATCACAGACATGAATGGAGTGGCAATTTCAGTCAATTCTCTTTTAACATCGTTGTCATTACACAAGTAATAAGTGCCATCCATCTTGATTTCTCAGATTGTGTATGGTCAAACTGTACAGGTAGAATATGTGGCCACAAAGTCCTGTTGGAGTGTTCAGCACAGCTTGTTGATCAAAATTTATAGTCACAACACTTGTGGCGCTTTGTCTTCATTGCACTTCTTTCGAACTAGATCTCTTCTCTGCAAATGTTTGTCACGATTATCTGGTTCCAGCAGCTTCTCATTCTTGGCAGTGAATAAAATGCAGTACATTTGTGACACTGATCATTCTTCAGTCTGTTTATTAAATCTCACATTTGAATGATGAAACAGAATACTTTTGCTGAAATGTACTCATGCACTCTGTAACAATCCAGTTGTTTTCTTACACATAATAAAAGCTGTAAATGAAGTGAAATTTAATAGACATTTATTTTGACGGTGCTACATTTTTTGTATTTAATGCTCCTTTGTTGCAAGATGTTAGAATCGATTTGTTTTCTTTATACATTTTCTGGACCGTCCTTTCTTCTCATTCTTTCACTCATATTTTTCAGAGTTACAGCTCCTCATGAAAGAGCAGAAAGTAGTGCCCATTCTTAGTCCCTGGTGCAATTTGGAAATACACTTTTGTCAAGCAATAATACTGTTTGTAATGAACAACTGAAGGTTTGAAACTTCCTGGCAGATTAAAACTGTGTGCCGGACCGAGACTTGAACTTGGGACCTTTGCCTTTCGCGGGCAAGTGCTGCTCTACCAACTGAGCTACCCAACCACGACTCATGCCCCGTCCTCACAGCTTTACTTCTACCAGTATCTCATCTCCTACCTTCCAAACTTTACAGAAGCTCTCCTGCGAACCCTGCAAAACTAGCACTCCTGAAAGAAAGGATACTGCAGAGACATAGCTTAGCCACAACCTGGGGGATGTTTCCAGAATGAGATTTTCACTCTGCAGTGGAGTGTGCGCTGATATGAAACTTCCTGGCAGATTAAAGATCCTTGATATACATCAATGTCAGCTGCAGCTTATACCACCAGAAATTACACAATAATTCGCTGGACCAGTTTTACATGTACCTATATTTCCCACATAACATCAGCAAGTCATATTGATACATATTCACTGTGCACTGGCTGAACATAAAATCTAATTCCCGAAAAGTGAAGCTGAGAGTTGTGATGCAGTGAAGCTATTGAGGGAGGCTGATTCCTATTTAATAAACAAGGTGGCACAGTAATTAAGGCATGCTGCATGGAATGTGATTCGGTGTCTATGCTGTAGTCTAGATTTAGGATTCTCAAGTTTTCCTTGCTTGACTAAAGTGGATGCAGGGGTAGTTCCTCTACAAAAGGAAGTGGCCAATCCCTGTTTGGTCCAACCTTGTGGTCACTTTCAACCTTCTGTTCCATATATAATGACCATCTGTATAAAGTCTTAAAATCTATTTTCCTCACATTCATTTGAGGAATGCTTAAACCATATGTTTTTCTATAATGATTATGAATTTAAAATACCATTTTAAGTCTGATGGACTTAACATTACTTGCTCAGAAAATGTAAGTTGAGGGGGGGGGGGGGGATGATAAATTCTCTCACAGGAATTGTTGAAAAATTTTCTCATAGGGATTGTTGAACAGGAGAACTCCTTAACGTAACAAAATCTGATTTTATTTATTTATTTATTTTATCCATCTTTCAGCACTAACATGCAATCAATGTCGTCAGAAGAGTTACAGCTATTTGTACATTATGTTTTACATGCCAAAATATTACATAGTAAAAATATAGCAATGTTGTAAACTATTAGCTTACAACAGCCTCTACACCTAGATCCATACATAACAGTAAGTCATAATTTATCAGCATTAACATGCAATCAATGTTGTCAGAAGTATTATAGCTCTTTGTATATTATGTTTCATATAACAAAAATATTACATGGAAAAAAAGGACAGTGTTGTACCCTATTAGCTTATGGCTAGCTGCCTCTACATCCATAACTATACATAACAGTAAGCCTTAGTTTATCAATAAATTAGATCATCTTTACAACTATTCTGAATTTCTTCTACACTGTAGAAAGTATTTGTCTTCATCCATACTTTGGTTTTAGTTTTGAAAATATCAATTGAAACCAATTGAGCCTGTACGGGTAAAGTGTTGAATAATTTTATGCCTATGTATTCATAGCTAGATTGGGTTTTCTTAAGCCTGGTTGTGGGTATATCAATCATATTTGTTTGTCGAGTATTGTGTTGATGAACTGATTTCCTTATAGTGTAGTGGTTTAAGTTTTCTTTTATGTTTAATAGGCAACAATATATGTAAAGAGATGGGACTGTGAGAATTTTTTAAGTCTCTAAAATAAGGTCTACATGAGGTCTTGTTGTCAGTGATTCCGTAAAAATGTCTAATTGCTTTCTTCTGCCAAGTGAAAATTTTTTTGGCTCCTGGAGAGTTACCCCATAAAAGAATGCCATATTGTAAATGGCAATGAAAGAAGGCATAGTATGACTGAAGCAATATATCTTGTGTAACACATGTGTGTAGTTTGGCTAGTAGGTAGAGAACTCGTGATAGCTTTCGACATACATAATCTGTATGTGTGTCCCAAGTTAATTTTGAGTCAATGTGTATTCCTAGTAGTTTAACAGATGATAACTCCATGTTACTGTTTGATAAACTGAAGATTATCTTGACAGTCTTTTCATGGTTCATAGATAAGTCATTAGCTTTAAACCAGATATTAGATATTTTGAGACACTCTTCACTTTCCTCCTTCAATATGTTTATATCCTTTCCAGAATTAGCTAATGTTGTGTCATCAGCATAGAGGATAGATTTACAGGGTAAGTTATTCGGAAAGTCATTTACAAACAATTTTGCCATTGTGAGCTGAGTGCTTGCTTATGCTGTGACCTGTACAAAATATTGGCTCTCTTATCTGGCCTAGGGAGCTCAATGTGGTAGAGACTGCACAGTTATCAGTTTCCCTTCTGTAGTTCAAAGACTGTTCATTTTGACTGTTTGTTGTTTAATCATGTTTGTACATTAGCCCACTTAAAAACAGTGAACATGGCAGTATTAATTAAACTGCATGAGAGATATGGTGATCTACAAGATGATTTAATAAACTTGGAGGTTAAAACTCCTCAAAAACTCTCTTTATTTGTCCAAAATCACAGCAGAATTTGCCATTCATGTCACATGTATATTACCTCCATGCACCTTACACCAACTCCCCTCCAACCCTCAAAAGTAAGATGCATTGATTGCTTCCCATCACTGCCCTTATAAACACAAGCTTTCCCTGACTACCATTGAAGTGACAAACAGCTGCATGTTACAATGAGAATTCAAAATTGGCACTCTTCACATATTAGTGTTGTATGTCAATGGAAATTTCCTTTTATTCTGCTTCTAACAAAATTAAATTATACTTGATTACTACATTGATGCATGCACAATTAATTAAACAACATTTAGTTTCTCACGTTATCTACTTTGATATCAAAAAACCTTTGGGACATTAATAAAACCATGGGATTACATTAAATTGAGTCAAGAACCACTACCTTTTATGTGGTATATAGATTATCTGAGAGTATCTAACTATTTTTATGAATCAAATGTTTGACCATCCCTTTTTAAGGATGGTAAGGTGGTTGAATGGGATGAAGGGAAGGGGTTGGGCTAAGGGATTAAACACCAAGGCCATCAGTCTCTTGATTTGAAAAATGATGTGTCCAGAAGTAGAAACGTCCACCGAGAATGTGAGCAGACCACCGAGAATGTGAGCAGATCTAGTCGGGAAAAGGATAAAAATGTAATGGACATAAAAAACAAGATGACAAAAATAGGGAAGTCAGCAGGTGGGGGTCCCTGGGTCTTTTCCTGAATATTTTTACAGATACGTAGAGCTGGAATCAGTCAATATGTCTTGGTCGGCTTTAAAACATTGCTGTATAGGATTTAATTAATTTATTTACAGGGTGATCTTAACAATTTAATGACTGTAAGAAAGTCTTTAATTATACCATATTCCATAACCAAATACAGATATCAAAAATATAGGAACACTTGGTGAAACTAATAGTTACTCTTTATTCCAGTCTTTCATTTTACATCAGTCACATCAATACCATAAACACAATAATTATAGAACTCTTTAAGATAATTTTCTAGGGTATTTGAATTTGATTGAGAATGAATGAGTTCTTCTAGGTATACTAGTACATTTAGCTTCATTAACGTCTACAGATTTCAGTGATTTCCACTTTTTGTGTAAGATTACATGCAAATTTTCTCACACACTATCTGAGAAATCATACAAAAATGCACTCTGTTTTCAGATCTTCAGCAGGCATCTCTGTATTCATGTTCCTTGGATGATGTGGCTTGTAGGGTTATGACTCGTGTTATTGGTCATTACCCACATCGAAAACAGATGCTTATTGATTGTGGATTCACTGGGCTAACCAAACAAGGACTGAATGCTAATAAATTTGTTGCAGGATATGCCCTATTTGAGAATCATCCAAATCTAAAGTAAGTGGTAATTTGTGTGACTTACAGTAGATAACCAGGGCAAGAATTAGCTCTTCCAATGAAGTAGTGTGTGTGTGCAGTGTGCTGTGGCTTGAGCACGTGTCTGTGTGTGAATGTTTGGCGGGGGAGGGGGTTTGTGTGCATATTTAAGTATTGTTTGGCATGAATAATATTCCATAGCTAACCTTCCAAACAACGTCTTTACTCAGAGCTACCAACAAACTAAAACACACACACTTACACATGCTGGTCCTTTATCCCTGCACTTGGACCCTATTTATATAAACGGTTGTTACAATTTGCAGTGAGAATCTTCAGAAAAGAAGACAAATGTCATGTACAAAAATTAAATCATAAAATGAGACAACAGTTTCATGGTACGAAAGTGAGGTATTGAGAATTACAAGTAAATCACATTGAAGAATCTGAAGTGGAAAAAATTGAGTTGTAATACGAGGCGAAATAAATGATCTATTAGATTAAAAATCAAAAATAAAACCTGCAAAGGAATATCAGCTGACAACCAAATGGAATGTTGTAGATAGTAGTAGAAAACATATAGAAGTAATAAGGATGTAAATACTAGCTAAAGATAGACATCCATAGGAAAGTATAATGAGGTCATAATCCAGCAATGGATAGCTGGATGGAATGATGATGATGATGATGATGATGGTGATGATATCATTGATTTTGTGGAAACTCATAAGCATCTATCACTTGTGTATAGAGAATGTAACTTAAAAACAGCAACTAGCCACAAGTAAGGTTCAAAAATTTTACTCAAGTCACCATAACCATGTGATGGAGCTAATTGTATTCTACAGTAAACCCTCGGAGTCTTGATGATCAGCCTTGTAGAACAGCTGTAAATTGATTTCTAAGAATTGTGAAAAAAATGTGCACCACACAGATTTCCAAGTGACATAGCTTTTCTCCACATTTATTACCACCACAAATGCTATGATGACCAGATCTGATCTCACACCAATTTTTTTTAAGCAAGTAGACCGTCTCCTACACCACAGTAACACAGTGGCAAATACAATCACAGTGCACTTTTACCTGGAGTTGGTATTGAATTACACAGTTGAAGGACAAGTAAGCTGCACGAGAACAGCTAATAAACCACACAAATGTATTTAATTGACATGAAAGCATTAACACAGTATAAACAGATGATAACTTTGAAGTACTGCCCTATCAATGTTTAGGTACAAACTAAAGTTAAGCAAAAGAGATTTTAAAAAAAATATATGACATACAAGGTTATATGATAGGCAGCAAGCTGCCATTGATATGGTCGTCATGTGATTAATAGCTGCAGACTTTTTATGGGCTAGTTGCACAGAGATCTTACTATTGCTATATCTGAGCCCAGACTAGGAATTTTGGGCCATGTCTAGCTATTTAAGGGTTGTCATATGAACAAATTTCGATCTATGAAATTACATAATCATAAGAGAAATGGCTAGGTTAAATTTTGCATCTTAGGATGAACTATAAATATATTGACAGTAACTTTGTTTATGAAATATGTGGTGTAGGAAATTATATAAGTTTATAAAACCACTTTGTGCATCTATATCATGAATACCCCACTCACGAGTGCAAGTGCCATATTGAAAATTATCATGAGTTATACAAAAATCTTAATTAATGACTTAGTGAAGTGTGTCATCTTGTTTATAAAATTTAGGTCAACAAAAGTTTTGTGGTAAAGGTTGGAATCTAACAAGCACAGAGAGAAAATTTGGAATGGAAAATGTAGCTGGTCCTAAACTTTAATGTTAATTATCTTATAAGTTAATCAGTTTCATGGAAAGTGAAGTCTATTGCTGAATAGTCAGAATGCCTGTCTTTTTAATGACTGGTGTCACTATCTCCAGAAATACATATTAGCTCACATGAGAACTGCAAAGTTGTACTGTAGGAAAAGGTTAATTATTCATAAGTTTTTATGAACAAGGTTTTCAATAAAACTACATGCATCATTAGAATTGGCACATTGAAAATAATACCTTGAATAATGAATATAAGTGGAAAACAGCTTAGTTAAGGTTTTGAAACATTTGAGCATTTACTACATGTGAATACTTATAAAAATCTTTTAAAATTGAAAAATAAGTAAAGAAAAAAATTATTAACAGGGGTGTAATAACAGAAGTTGGAATCTTCCAGCTTGCTCTGTTTCAGTTGGTTTTAAGATTTAAAAATCCGTCTTCATATGATTACCATAGGCTTCTTTGCTGACGCCTTGTTTTATAGTCATAAAGTGATATCTACATCTACCCAAAGGTATGCCAAGTTTGAGTTGAGTAATGAAGTAGATATGCATTTTAAATTGAGGGATAATACTGGAAATATTATTTATGACTATTATGTAGCTGATGAAAGGCATACATTTCTGTGTGATGTATGTATGTTTTCAATGCAACTTTGACACAAGCACACTAAATATGTATGTGTGCAGTTTGTGTCATAATAAAGAAATAAGCATCATTTTCTGTTTTGTAAGATGTCACATAAATTTCTTTTAGACTATATAAAAGAGTGTTAAGAATAACAAATGGTTGCAAACTTAGAAACTGCTTTAAATTGCTCTTTAATATCTCAAATATAGCTTGCTTACTCTGTGTATATATTATTTCAAAGCTTCTGTTCGCCAAATCAAATGTAGTAGACAAATATTGCCAGGACCATACTATTGCAAATCTTTTGTTTGCCAAATCAAATGTAGTAGATAAAAATTGCCAGAACCATTGTTTGAATACAGATTTTTGGGAATACAATTTTCCTGAACCGCTAAAATTTATTTTATCTAAAACAGTTACATTAGTTTGAATATTGTTTTCAACATTTAAAATTTTTTGGTCCAAACTGATGATGTTTTGTTCCATTTTTCCTGCTGTCACCTTCTGCTCAACTCTGACATCATAAAATTTTTTAATTGTCGAGCTGATTCACCTTCTACCTCATTTTCCAAAACAATAAACTTGTTTTCTAAAACATCCACTTTTTCATTCACACTTTTTAACCCTTCTGACAGCCATTTTTTCGCTCTGAAACCCAATTACTAAGCTGGTCTATTTGTTATTGTACCCTATCCATTTTACAATTGTTTTTTAGTTTTCAGGTCATTTAATTGTTCTTGTAGTGAAGTAAATTTTTTGGTTAACTGATCAGTAACTGCACTAAATTTGCTATTGTTATTTGTCTTCTTTTCCTTTAGTGTTGCCAGAATTAACAGCAAAATATCAGTTTTTAATGTTTCTGTAGTGACTACTATTTCACTCAGTTCAAACATGTCCTGGCTGGGTCCCACAGCTTTCACTTCTACATCATACCTTCCCTCATCTTCATTCATTTTGTTAACAAGCACATGAGTAAACAAAAAAAATTAATTTATCTTTCCTTTTTGATGTCCCTGGTTGTAATTGTGAAGTCCTCTTTCATTCGATCCGGTCCGTAATTGTTGGCAATACATCATCACTGTTGATAGACTTTGTTGGGCAGCTCTCACCCTCCTTTCTTCCCTGACAGTAAATCCATTCATTCGTATACTGCAAATGATACATATCACTCTCCCTTCTTCTGCAACAGACTGAACTTCATTATTACTCAATTGATCCTGGACGATGCCACCACTTGTAATCCACCCCTCCCTCACATCATTTGTTGATTGTCTCTGTCTTTGTGGTTAACTCTTTAAATAAGCTTTTTACTTATCTTCTTTTCTTGTAGTTGGCTCCAGTTCTTCACATATAGGGGCTAATTCCTGAAGCTGAAATTTTTGATATTATAGGTTCTCAGGGTTCCAATTGGCATAATAATTTTTGAAGTAAGCCTCCGTAATTTCTGTTTTCATGTTAATTTTATTCTCTCATATTTTTCTGTATCACACTGTCTTTACAATTTCCGCTTCAACAAACCCAAAAATTACATCTTTCTTCCAAAAAATAAAAACACATCACAGGCATGCCCACTACTACTTCACTCTGTGGTACTAACAATATTCCAAAGAGTTTACAAATTCTCTTGACAAATGCATTTATATTAATTTATATTATTATTGTATAAATCAATCCAGAAGTAAATATAACAATTAGTGTCAGGTTATGTAATTAATAATAGAAATCTTAAGTATGCCAAATATTTAATAATTTTAAATGTTTCTAAAAGAAAATAATTTCAGCTGTACATACAGAGCTAGTACATATCAATTGTAACAACAAAAATAAAGTAACTTCTTTTTCTGGATTTTAGCCTGTAATATAATACATTGTGTATGAAACCATATGAAATTCTTTTGAAAAACAGCTGAGGTAATATTAACCTATTCAAAATTTGAAAAAAATATTTTTGGTATTGATTATTTCTGTTGAGGAAAGGTAATGTTAGAGGAGGGTGTCTCTTTACACTTTCATTTCCAAACCTATCTCTGTTTGCTCTCTCAGGAAAGAACTGACAGCTCCAAGAGCTTGGAGAAGTTTTTTCAGTTTTAAATGCATCCATCAGTGATACTGGAATTTCATGTTCTAAAGCTAAGTACTGACCAGTGATTCTGTCTTCTTGTAATTTTACAGTTTTCTCGAATGAATTCTCCTTTGGATCAATGTTCTTAATTTGTAACATAACTTAACCAACTGTAACTTTACAGTTCCCTTTTGATTCAGTATCATCATTTGCAACAACACTCAATCAGTTGTAAGTAATTACTTTTCACAGTACTCTCCAATAATCTATTGAAATTAATGATCATCTTAGCATATTGCTTCTTCCTACTTCCAGATCAGATGTACAAAGAATTCTCTCTTTGCACTCTCAATATTCCTTGTTAAAATAGCACTGTTTTTGAGTCCTAAATCACCTTAAACAGTCAGCACATACTGTGTTAAGCACAAAATATATGAATTATTTCATAATACTATTAAATATTTGATTATATAGTGGAAATAAAATAAAATTTTATAAGAAACTATGTCAACAGCTACACCAGTGAACTCTACTGTCTCCAGGTTGTTAACAATATTTCCTTTTTGAATATAAACTATACTATAATTGTATGAATCAACTTTTTTCTGATTTATGGGTCTTCAGTACAATTTATAGAATTATAACTGTTCCTACAAATATAGCACAGTTATCTCTGACTTAATGTGTCTCTACAGTAACAGACTTTCAAAGTCTTTTGCATAGATGTTTGTGGGAAGAGGCAGTTTGAGAACGAAGACGATGTCTCTAAACTGAATCAATTTGATTCTTCTGTTCATTTATTCTTGTTAAAGGGCAATCTATATGGTCTGAAAATTGAGTTTATTCATAAAAAGAACTATGTGTACAAAGTACAGCTCAGAAATCTGTATTCCAACCCAAGTCCAGCCCAAGCCATGTCACAGTTCCATCTAGTACAAATAGGGTCCGCCAGAATAACACAGTAGTCAAGCAATTACACTCAACGTGTCACTCCATTGCTCACATAACCCCCCCCCCCCCACACACACACACAGAGGTGTCAGACTGGTTCTAAATTGATTTATATGCAAATGATCTTGTCAGAGAGCATGCCTAGGGATCAGCACCATCTGAGTAGCCGGGCAATGGTGGTCAGTAATAATGATGCCCCAGAAATTCAGTTTCCATGGTAACATCAGTTGGTGCCACTGCAATTATGATATCTTTCTATTTTTCTTCTTTCTTTCTTACTGACCTTGATTGTTATTGTTCCAGGCTTATTGAAATGTCACAAGAATTGGGCCAAGTTGAAGGTGTTGATGGTAACCTAGATTTCGATCGATACCCAATTGGAACTGAACTGTTCCTGTACCCTTTCCATGTAAGTATATGAAATGAAATACAACAATTTTTGGAGAGAATGAAGGAATTTTTTTTTTATAAAATTCTTAAAATATTTCTTGTTGTTCATCATTCCAAAGACTGGTTTGATAAAGCTCTCCTTGCTGGTCCATCTTGTGCAAGCCTCATCGAGTCCAAATAAGTACTGCAACCTACATCCATTTGATCCTGCTTCCTGTGTGAGGTCTGTTCAAAAAAAATTCGGAATATTCATAATTTTCCACCAATGGTCTGTTGGAGTGGACAGCAGTTGGCATCCTTGCACACACCTGTGTTTAATGTGTAACCACTGGAAGTTTCATTGTTGCATGTCCGTTAGTTATTGTTCAGTGATGTATTGAATAGAATGTTGTGTCGCACAGTTTGGCGAATTTCGAGATGATAAAGTTAGACGAGCAACGCATGTGCATTAAATTTTATGTGAAACTCCCGAAAATATTTACAGAGGCACAACAAATGATGCAGGAAGCCTACAGAGATGAATGCTTAAGCCATACTCAGTGTTATGGATGGTTCACAGTGTTTAAAAAATGGCTGGATAGAAGTTAAAGTTGACCCTTGTTTAGGACGCCCTTCAATGTCTACCATGTGCTCATGTCAGGAATGTCAATGAAATTGTGCATGCCAATTGAAGACTGACTGTATAAGAGTTTGTGGAGGAATGTAGCATTTCAGTTGGATCATGTCATGAAATGTGAGAAGGAAATGGCCTGAAATGTGGTGAGACAATTCAATTCATGGCTCTTGCTCTCGCATTACGATAATGCAACCTGCACATTCATGCCTCTTGGTGAGTGACTAAAAAAGGAAGACGTAAGCATTGAAAACATTTGTGTACAAAGTTCTGGAATTGTTTAAACAGACCTCATATTCATCTCTTGGTTTCCCTCTTTCATTTTTGCCCCCACACTTTCCTTCAATATCAAATTGACAATTCTTTGATGCCTCAGAATGCGTCCTGTCAACCGATCCCTTCTTTCAATCAAGCTGTACCATAACTTCCTGTTTTCCCCAGTTTGGTTCAGTATCTCCTCATTAGTTGTTTGATCTACACATCTAATTGTTGGCATTTCTCTGTTGCACCACATCTTCTTATCTATGCCAGCCAATGATGTTCTTCATACTATAAGGACTACAATCAAGGTCTGATGGAATAAAAACCTCGCCCGCATCTCGTGGTCGTGCGGTAGCGTTCTCGCTTCCCACGCCCGGGTTCCCGGGTTCGATTCCCGGCGGGGTCAGGGATTTTCTCTGCCTCGTGATGGCTGGGTGTTGTGTGATGTCCTTAGGTTAGTTAGGTTTAAGTAGTTCTAAGTTCTAGGAGACTGATGACCATAGATGTTAAGTCCCATAGTGCTCAGAGCCAGCCAATAAAAACCTCCTGTAGTCTTACGAAATTAAAGAGAGATGCTATGCCACAGAGGTACCTAATGTCCCATCATGTCCTTGGTACCAAAATTGCAGATAATACAGAAACTTTATGGTGACAATGGCATAACTTTGATTCAATTAAAGGAGATCCTGGAAATATCCCTACCTCCTCTGAATGACCCCATATTCATGTGAATGCAGCTGGGAGGAAGATGTTTGACATTTTCTTTGGATGCCCCAGACAGTGTCAGGAAACTATGAAACTAATACAGGACATGATCATTTCTTGCAATGCTTTATGAGCAATAATTAAAACTCTTTTAGCAACAGAAGACATAAAAGTGTATATGCTCCTACATGATTTTATAAAAGAGGTTCAAATAAGAATATAGGAAAAGAGAAATTTTTTACATTATCATACACATAAATGTTAATTTGCTTAGATCATTGACTTGCGTTCATTTTAAATGGACATAACAGATAATTGTTGTTTTTTATGGTTCTGAGGCTGGCTGTATGGGTAAGCCAAAAAGTCATTAAAAAAAGGTGTAGCTCCAGACAAATATCTTTAGAATAGACTTCCTAACACCTAAATTTGTAGCAGATGTTAAAGAGTGCTCTTTTTCAGAAGTTCTTTCCTTGTATAGGCAATATTTATTTCATATCCTCTCTACTTCAGTTACTTTAACTCATCTTCTATGTTTAGCATCTCATTTCCTAATTTAATTCCATAAGAATTACCTAAATTAGTTTACCTACAAAATGCCTAAGTTAATTTATCTACATTCCATTACGTTTGTTTTATTTTCGTTGATGCTCATTTCATGACCTTGTTTCAAGGTACTATCCGTCCCGTTCTGCTGCTCTTTCAACTCCGTTTTTTCTGTCAGTGTCAAAAATACAATGTCATTTGCAAACCTCAAAGTTTTTATTTCTTTTCTCTATTTTTAATGTCTTCTCCAAATTTTTCTTTGTTATTGTGTACTGTTTGCTCAATTTATAAATTGATTAATGTTGGGGACAGGCTATGACCCCCTCTCATTCCCTTCTCAATGACAGCTTCTTTTTCATCTGCTTGTACTCTCTAACTACAGTCTGGTTTCTGTATAAGTTGTGTATAACCTTTCGCTTCTTGTATTTAGTCCTGGCTACTTTCTGAATTTCAAAGAGTGTATTCGAGTCAATATTTTCAAAAACTGTCTTCAAGTATACAAATGTTGTAAACATAGGTTTGCCTTTTTTCAATCTATCTTCTAAGATATATTTTAAGGTCAGTATTGCCTCATGTGTTCCTACATTTCTCTGGAACCCAAACTGATCTTGCCGGAGGTTGGCTTCTACCAATATTTTCCATTCCCCTGCAAATGGTTCATGTCAGTATTTTGCAGCCGTGTCTTATAAAACTGGTAGACTGGTAATATTCACACCTGCCAGCACATGATTTCTTTGGAATTGTAATTATTATATTCTTTCTGAAGTCTGAGAGTATTTTGGCTCTCTCGTATATCTTGGCTCTCTGAAGCCCAAGACTCGCAATAATTGTAAGGGAATGTCATCTGCTCCTTTCAGCACTCTGCTAAATTCCTCCTGCCGTATAAAATCTCCCATATCATCTTCATCTAGTTCATATTCTCTTCCAGTAATGTTGTCTTAAAGTTCAGTTCCCTCATAGGGCCCCTGTCTTCCACTCTACATGGGCAGATTATCTTGTTTTGGGGATAACAGTGAAAAACCGTGTTCTGATTAAAGTAACATATTTTCATGTCAGTACAGCCATAAAACAGTTTTATGAGGCCCCTTGTATTACTAACACAACTGTCAATCAGTAAAACCTATGATTAACATTAGTAAAGTTGATATTGTGACCATGATATTGTGCAAAAAAAACAGGGTATACAGGCTATGCATATAAAAAATTTGGCCCCAATATGCATTTATGTGGCTATGCCATGCCTATTGTAAGGTGCTGTGGTTGCAGTGGCAACTTCAGTAATGTTTAAAGTGGTCATCAGAAGAACTACAAGATTATTTTTGAACAAAATTCACTTTATAATAAAGAGTATGTGTGAAGTCTGCACTGTAGCGAGAGTGGAACGGTAGAGAGACAGCTTGGAAGGTGGTTCATTGAACCCTCTACCAGGCACTTCATTGTGATTAGCAGAGTAATCACGAAGATATAGATGTAGATGTAGCATGAATTTAGTACTTGATAAAACCACTCTTTATTGGCGAAAAGCTCAAAAATGGTTTGGTTAGTACAAATAAATATTATTTCAAGCAGTTGTTAGTCAATGCTGTAGTGCTTCGAGAATTTCGGAGTAAATTCTAGAACCACTCAGCCTTCCGCCATTTCGAACACCTGATATTTTAGAGGTGAGTGGGAGAAACAAATACGCTCTACTGCACAGTGCCTATTTGCATGGTTACGAGAAAAAGATGGACCCAGTGGCTGAACGGCGGCAGATAAGTACCTGCTGTATGGTCCACAGAGTCTCCGTGTACAGGTCGAGAAGAACAAGGAAACTTTATGTAGTATTATGTGCTTTCTAGTGCCTCTGTTGATTGTAAAAAGACTAATGAAAAATTTAATATAGATTTCTGTGTTCATTCATGTATTGGACTCGTTTGAGACTAGAGACTTTTGGATTGCTTCAAGTCTTGGCTACGAACGAAGCAAGGCACATTTATGCTATTTGAATATGTGTAAATGAGTCTAATGTTTAAGGAATAAGTTAGCTTGCAGAAGTTGTTGTTTGTGAAAGTTGAAAATATATAGTATATAGTGATTGAACTGAAAAGTATTTTACAAGTGCCAAAATTATTTCGAGGATAGAGAAGTATACCAATAAATTCCTTTAACCATCTATAGTCTTTGGAGAGGAAGCTTTTTGGAGATTGACACAGCTGATTACCCAGAGAAGAGAATCGGCTACACACATCGTGCAAGTTAACTGAATCAAGAGACGTGTGTGCCTTGCAACCCATCCAAAAAACGTTAGAATGCTTTTTTTTTTATCACCATTGTTCTCACTGAATACATTCGGGATTTTGGGTAATAGTTCCATAACAACATTCGAGTTATTATTAAATACTCCCACAGTAATACAAAATCTGTTGAATTCCTTTTAAAATTATCCAAACATTGAAGGCTGATTCATCTTGACTTTTGCATTTGATCAGCATTCAACAAATCTGACAGTCAGCTTGCACACTGTATAATTTACCGTATACTTTGTTCTTGTGGATTTATTTATTTAATACGGGGTGTACATAAAGTCTGTGAATATTTTCAATTATTTATTGCACAAGAACCAAACATTTTACAGATATCGTACATACATCATTTTGAAGAGAAACCCTGAAAGCTTTTTTTCATGTGAACCGCCACAGCATAGTTTGGTAATATGCCGATAGTCAGCACTAGTCACAAACATGGCGAGTTCAGGAGCTTGCCTGATCAACAGATGTCATTCTGTGTTACTTTTTTCTGTGTACGCACTGCCTCTACCATGTGATGTAGCAGAGCTGTGGGAGAGAATACAGGAAGTGACTGTCGCCGATGCCATGCTGGAACAGGTATGGCAAGAATTCGATCACCATTTTGACATCTGCCGGGTTACTCATGGTTCACATATGGAATTTTTGGGGGGAGGGGGGAGGGGGGGAAGGTTTTCATAGTTTCTTTTCAAAATGCGACATGTATGACATGTATACAATGTTTAGTTCTTATGCAATAAATAATAAAAAATGTTTATGGATTTTATGTACAGCCTGTATATGCTATTAATCCCTGATTGTCCAATGACACATAGTGGATCCTTCCTTGGTGTTTTAAAGTGTGGTAGAAATATTGGTTTTGGTCTCCACATGGATTAATCCTCCATTTTTCTCAACTGTTGCAAGTGGAGCAGCTTATAAGGTTTCATAAAATTTGGACAAATTTTCACTGTTAATAAAACATAGAAAAAGATAATTCTATGAAGCCATGGTACTCCCATTAATCCATTTGAATGGAATACACACAACTATTTTACAAAGCTGTATGGACAAAACTAGTCCACAAATCAACTCAACCTATTATTCTGCAGTTTGTAACACAATAACAAAAACAAAATTTGAATTATGTCAATACAATTTCTGTGAAAAAGGCTGAGAATTTTTCACCTTGCCCTGATTTGTGCTGAGTGGTCACTCTTTGGTCATATTTCTTGTGGTCTTACTCCTCTTCAGTAGTAAAATATTGATAACCCTTTAATGAGAATATTCATGCAGTTGTAACTGGGATAGAATCTACAGAGTATGACATTGTTTTAATAGTATTTTGTCACCTGAAAATATTACGGAAAGATACAAAATACATGCTGCACTGGAGTAAGAAATGTTGTCACCAAAATGTCATGTTTCATGTAGATTTATTTGATGCCAAATGATACAAATAAGCAATTTGATATTTTTACACTTTATTATTGTGTGTTGATGCACAGTGCCAGTGAGTTGTATTAATAGGTGTTGTAAGTTTCACAATTTACCCACCACATTGTGTATTTCTGTCAAATTCATAGTTGTTTTTCTCAATGTATTTTTTTGACGATACGGTGTTGTTTTTTTACTAAATTTATTTTTTTGCTGAATTTACTGTTTTTTGGACATATTTGGTGTTATTCTTTTACCAAATTCATTGGTATTTATTTGACAACTGTGGTGTTATTTTTGCAAATTTGATATTCTTTGCCAAATTCAATGTGATTTCTTGTAAGATTTTTTTTTGTCAACTTTGTTGTTATTTTCCTAAATTCAGTGTTGGCCTGTAGAAGGATGCTCTGAACAGCCGGTGTGGATGTGGGAGAGGAAAGATTGAGGACTTTTATTAAGGATAGGAGTTGACGGGTGTGTTCATTGGCTGAGTTGATGTGTAGGTGAAGGATTAGGTGGGTGAGGGCAATGGATTGTTCAGTTTGGAACTGGTATAGGGACTGATGGAAAGAATGGTTGCAGCCAGAGATGGGAACTTTAAGTGTGAGGCCTTTGGGGGTAATGCAAGGGCTTGAATTTTGTGTGTGTTTGTGTTTGTTTGTGTGTCTATCGACCTGCCAGCTGTTTCATTTGGTGGGTCACATCATCTTTGTTTTTGGTTGTATTTTTCCCACGTGGAATGTTTCCCTGTATTATATTCATATCATTAATTTGAACCCAACAATTACGTTTGTTATTGTCACTGTTGCATTTCGAAATCTTTTCTATCGTCTTATTTTCTCTTTCTGTTTTTGTCGGTAGTTTCACTTTGTATTCACCTTCCCCTTTTTACCATAATCTACTATACAATTTTATCCCGCCTATATATACTCAATAATACGTAACCCACTTCCAAACCACAACCAAAAAATTTTTTTTCTGCTTTCAACACTACCGCTGCTATAAAATCCACCGTTTCTAGTTCACAAACAGTTCCTTTCACCTATTAAACAACCATTTCGGCTAGTTCTAATAACTTTCGCTTTATTTCCATTTCCGTTTTTCCCACATCACTGATAATTTTTATCCGCTTCCCACAGGTTTTAACGTCATTATTTCTTAGTCAGACAATTGTTAGCCTCATTTTCATAATCTGCCACCACAAAACCACTCCTTTCATACATTTACACGCAGTTTTTTCGAAATTTTCCCGAATTTCTCCGTCCTTTAACGTGTTTTAGCGGCAACACAACCACCTAACCTTTGTGCATATCGTTGTCTACCAACCCAAGTCCTACATAGCCCAGCTGTAACCAACACCTTTTCGCCTTTTTTCACACCAGATCTCCAGTTACTTTCCAGTTCACCTTTATCTCTCCCCATATATTTTTATTTTCATTTTCATTTCAGCCTCATGTTACACTTTCCACCTTCTAATACCATGTCACCCTCACAACACCCCAAAACGACCCCATTAAGTTTTATTTACATTCCCTCCGCAAACATGCCTTCACCCTAGCCAGATTACGCTCCCATATTCTATTTTCTCAGGCTTGTCTGACATTTGGCATAACCCCCAAAGGCCTCACACTTAAAGTTCCCATCTCTGGCTGCAACCCTTCTTCAACTCCTATCCTTAATAAAAGTCCTCAATCTTTCCTCTCCCACATCCACACCGGCTGTTCAGAGCATCCTTCTACAGGCCAACCGCAAATAAGAACAGCATGCCACCCTCCACCTCAAAAAACTATCCAATCTCCTGGTTTCCCACCTCCGGAAAGGCAACTCACTCACCCTTCACAACCTTTCCAGCAAACCTCAACCTCCTCTCATTGCACACAAACCCAGTCTCTCCCATCTACTCAATCTCCCACTTCCAGCTCCACTCCCTCCAAAACCTCAAAATTCCAATCAACACAATCTGGAACCACAACACCCTAATTCAGTAGTTAACCTTTCCTCCAAACCTCTCTCCCATTCCGAAACCTCTGTCCTATCCAAAGGCCTCACCTTCAGCCCCACTCCCAGATTCAACCAAACAGCCCTCGTCAAAGATTTACTGTCCTACACTGTACTCTCTGCTGGAAATATCACTTTGCCATGAAGAAAAATGATCCTAATCCTACTCCTAATGATCCAACTCCCCAAGACAATATCCAAATTGAACCCTGCCTGGAACAGTTCCGTCCTCCGTCACAGTGGGACCCACCTCCTCTTCCTCAAAATCACCCTCTCCAAACCTTCCAGGAATTTCTGACTTCCAGCCTTACATCTCAATCCTTCTTAAAAAAACCTTAATCCTACTCCCAACATCACCACTGCTGAAGCCCAGGCTATCTGTGATCTGAAGGCTGACCGATCCATCGTCATTCTTCCGGCGGACAAGGGTTCCACGACCGTAGTACTTGATCGTCGGGAGTATGTGGCTGAGGGACTGCGTCAGCTTTCAGGCAACACCACATACAATGTTTGCCAAGGTAATCCCATTCCCGATGTCCAGGCAGAGCTTCAAGGAATCCTCAGAACCTTAGGCCCCCTGCAAAACCTTTCACTTGACTCCATCAACCTCCTGACCCCACCGACACCCCGCACCCCTACCTTCTACCTTCTTCCTAAAATTCACAAACCCAATCATCCTGGCCGCCCCATTGTAGCTGGTTACCCAGCCCCCACAGAACGTATCTCTGCCTACGTAGATCAACACCTTCAACCCATCACATGCAGTCTCCCATCCTTCATCAAAGACACCAACCACTTTCTCGAACGCCTGGAATCCTTACCCAATCTGTCACCCCCGGAAACCATCCTTGTAACCATTGATGCCACTTCCTTATACACAAATATTCCGCACGTCCAGGGCCTTGCTGCGATGGAGCACTTCCTTTCATGCCGATCACCTGCCACCCTACCTAAAACCTCTTTCCTCATTACCTTAGCCAGCTTCATCCTGACCCACAACTTCTTCACTTTTGAAGGCCAGACATAGCAACAATTAAAGGGATCAGCCTTGGGTACCAGGATGGCCCCCTCATATGCCAACCTATTCATGGGTCGCTTAGAGGAAGCCTTCTTGGTTACCCAGGCCTGCCAACCCAAAGTTTGGTACAGATTTATTGATGACATCTTCATGATCTGGACTCACAGTGAAGAAGAACTCCAGAATTTCCTCTCCAACCTCAACTCCTTTGGTTCCATCAGATTCACCTGGTCCTACTCCAAATCCCACGCCACTTTCCTTGACATTGACCTCCATCTGTCCAATGGCCAGCTTCACACATCCATCCACATCAAACCCACCAACAAGCAACAGTACCTCCATTATGTCAGCTGCCACCCATTCCACATCAAACGGTCCATTCCCTACAGCCTAGGTCTTCGTGGCAAACGAATCTGCTCCAGTCCGGTATCCCTGAACCATTACACCAACAACCTGACAACAGCTTTCACATCCCGCAACTACCCTCCCGACCTGGTACAGAAGCAAATAACCAGAGCCACTTCCTCATCCCCTCAAACCCAGAATCTCCCACAGAAGAACCACAAAACTCCCCCACTTGTGACAGGATACTTTCCAGGACTGGACCAGACTCTGAATGTGGCTCTCCAGCAGGGATATGACTTCCTCAAATCCTGCCCTGAAATGAGATCAATCCTTCATGAAATCATCCCCACTCCACCAAGAGTGTCTTTCCGCCGTCCACCTAACCTTCGTAACCTCTTAGTTCATCCCTATGAAATCCCCAAACCACCTTCCCTACCCTCTGGCTCCTACCCTTGTAACCGCCCCCGGTGTAAAACCTGTCCCATGCACCCTCCCATCACCACCTACTCCAGTCCTGTAACCCGGAAGGTGTACGCGATCAAAGGCAGAGCCACGTGTGAAAGCACCCACATGATTTACCAACTGACCTGCCTACACTGTGATGCATTCTATGTGGGAATGACCAGCAACAAACTGTCCATTCGCATGAATGGACACAGGCAGACAGTGTTTGTTGATAATGAGGATCACCCTGTGGCTAAACATGCCTTGGTGCACGGCCAGCACATCTTGGCACAGTGTTACACTGCCCGGGTTATCTGGATACTTCCCACTAACACCAACCTATCCGAACTCCGGAGATGGTAACTTGCTCTTCAATATATCCTCTCTTCCCATTACCCACCAGGCCTCAATCTCCGCTAATTTCAAGTTGCCGCCACTCATACCTCACCTGTCATTCAACAACTTCTTTGCCTCTGCACTTCCGCCTCGACTGACATCTCTGCCCAAACTCTTTATCTTTGAATATGTCTGCTTGTGTCTGTATATGTGTGGATGGATATGTGTGTGTGTGCGAGTGTATACCCATCCTTTTTTCCCCCTAGGGTGGGTCTTTCTGCTCCCGGGATTGGAGTGGCTCCTTGCCCTCTCCCTTGGAACCCGCATCCTTTCGTCTTTCCCTCTCCTTCCCTCTTTCCTGATGAGGCAACAGTTTGTTGCAAAAGCTTGAATTTTGTGTGTGATATATATATATATATATATATATATATATATATATATATATATATATAGAGGGAAACTTTCCACGTGGGAAAAATATATCTAAAAACAAAGATGATGTGACTTGCCGGGCGAAGGCGCTGGCATGTTGAAGGACACATGGATGGACACAAGCATGCACGCAGGGTACGGGCTTTCACGGCCAACGGTTGCTTCGTCGGGGGGGAGAGGAGTTTTGGGGGGGAGGGTGGGGTGTCGTTCCAGTCCCGGGTGCGGGGGGGGCTTGCCTTGGGGGGGGGGGGGGGGCGAAGGGACGGGTATCCATGGATGGATTTGTGTGTGTGCGCGCGCGAGTGTATACCTGTCCTTTTTTCCCCCTAAGGTAAGTCTTTCTGCTCCCGGGATTGGAATGACTCCCTACCCTCTCCCTTAAAACCCACATCCTTTCATCTTTCCCTCTCCTTCCCTCTTTCCTGACGGAGCAACCGTTGGTTGCAAAAGCTAAAATTTTGTGTGTATGTTTGTGTTTGTTTGTGTGTCTGTCGACCTGCCAGCACTTTCATTTGGTAAGTCACATCATCTTTGTTTTTAGATATATTTTTCCTACGTGGAATGTTTACCTCTCTCTCTCTCTCTCTATATATATATATATATATATATATATAAATATATCTAAAAACAAAGATTCTGTAACTTACCAAATGAAAGCGTTGGTACGTTGATAGAGACAATAACAAACACAAACACGCATACAAATCTCAAACTTTCGCAACCCACGGTTGCTTCATCAGGAAAGAGGGAAGGAGAGGGAAAGACGAAAGGATGTGGATCTTAAGGGAGAGGGTAAGGAGTCATTCCAATCCCTTTTTCACCCCAAGGTAAGTCTTTCCACTCCCGGGATTGGATATATATGCACCACTTCCCTTGATGACTTATGCCAGTGATGGGGGTCAAATGCGGCCCACCATGAATATGAATTCCTCTCCTGTGCCAACTTCTTCATCTCAGAGTAGCACTTTCAACCCACGTCCTCAATTATTTGGTGGATGTATTCCAATCTGTCATCCTCTACAGTTTTTGCCCTCTAGTGCCATGGAAGTCATTCCCTCATGTCTAAACAGATGTCCTGTCATCCTGTCCCTTCTCCTTATCAGTGTTTTCACCATATTCCTTTCCTTTCCGATTCTGCACAGAACCTCCTCATTCCTTACCTTATCAGTCTACATAATTTTCAACATTTGTCTGTTGCACCACATCTCAAATGCTTCGATTCTCTTCTGTTCCGGTTTTCCCACTGTCCATGTTTCACTACTGTACAATTCTGTACTCCAGATGTACATTCTCAGAAAGTTCTTCCTCAAATTAAGGCCTATGTTTGATACTAGTAGACTTATCTTGGCCAGGAATTCCCTTTTTGCTATTGCCAGTCTGCTTTTGATATCCTTGTTGCTCTGTCCGTCATTGGTTATTTTACTGCCTAGGTAGCAGAATTCCTTAACTTCATTGACTTCGTGACCATCAATCCTGATGTTAAGTTTCTCGCTGTTCTCATTTCTGTTGCATGTCATTACTTTTGTCTTTCTTTGATTTACTCTCAATCCATATTATGTAATCATTAGATTATTCATTTCGTTCAGCAGACTCTTCTTCACTTTCACTCAGGATAGTAATGTCATCAGTGAATCATAGCAGTAACATCCTTTCACCTTGAATTTGTCTGCTCTCAGTAGCTGAGTGGTCAGTGCGACAGAATGTAAATCCTAAGGGACCGGGTTTGATTCCAGATGGGTCGGAGATTTTCTCCGCTCAGGGACTGGGTGTTGTGTTGTCCTAATCATCATCATTTCATCCTCATTGACGTGCAAGTCACCAAAGTGGCGTCAAATCAAAAGACTTGCACCCGGCAAATGGTCTACCCAACAGGAGGCCTTGTTACAAGACATTTACATTTACCTTGAATTTTTATTCCACTCCTGAGCCTTTCTTTTATTTCTGTCATTGCTTCTTTGATGTACAGATTGAACAGTGGGGTCGAAAGACTACATCCCTGTCTTATAGCCTTTCTAATCCAAGAACATCATTCTTGGTCATCCACTCTTGTTCTCTCTTGGCTCCTTTACCATGCACACGTGGTCCCGGGTTCGATTCCCGGCAGGGTCAGGGATTTTCTCTGCCTCGAGATGACTGGGTGTTGTGTGTCTTTCATCATCATTTCACCCTCATTCACTCGCACGTTGCCATAGTGGCGTTAAAGAACTTGAGGAGCGGCGGCTGAACTGCCCCGTGAGGGGTCTCCTGCCCACCAATGCCATACGCTCATTATTATTATTATTACCCATATCTCCCTATAGCATACCCCTATTTTTCTCATAATTTCGAACATTTGCACCATTTTACATTGTCGAAGGCTTTTTCCAGGTCAGAAAATCCTATGAACGTGTCTTGATTTTTCTTTAGTCTTGCTTCCATTATCAACCACAACGTCAGAATTGCCCCTCTTGTTCCTTTACCTTTTCTAAACCCAAATCGATTATCATCTAGCATATCCTCAATTTTCTTTTCCATTCTTCTGTATATTATTCTTGTCAGCAACTTGGAGGCATGAGCTGTTAAACTGATTATGTGATAATTCTTGCACTTGTCAGCTCTTGCAGTCTTTGGAATTGTATGGATGATATTTTTTGGAAAGTCAGATGGTATGTCACCAGAGTCATACATTCTACACACCAACGTGAATAACATCTACAGCATTGCTATGCTGTTTTAAAGGAGTGACCAACGTTTTGTTGGCTGAGCGTATAATCACCCATAATAAATTGTATTTGATCATTTCACTATTAAAATTCCCATTGCCTTGCATGGATACTGTTAGATCAGGATTACAACACAGACATAACTTACCTTTTTGTCTCTGTGGCACCTGCTGCAGTTCTATGCAGGTAGTGTATTTTGAAAAAGAAAATGGATTAAAAAAATCTAACTAAGAGAATCTTAAAAAAGTCTTTTATGCTCTTAGCAGTTGTCCCAATAATGTACTTTTCCACTGTCAGATTCTGAGAAAAGCATAAAAAAAGAATTGCATATACTTTCAGTATATATTAAAAAGTAATTATAGTCATTTCTATCATTCAAGTTGGTACTTTGAAATTATTTTAACAGCTTAGAATTTTTTTCCTGCAATGAAGTATAACAACAGTTTTGTGGTAAATGTATCTATTACTGAAATTCATGCTGTTCCACACTGAATGAATATTTCATCACTTGATAATGGAAAGTACTTTTCTACAGTGAACTTCATTAGACAACACAAAGAAACGGGTTTAATTTTGATAACTGCTCTTTTTCATAGCAAATCTGGCACATTAAAGTTAAAATATCAGTTGTTATATCTTATTGCAATCTGTCCAGCGGTTTAAAAGATGGAAATAAGTTGAGCACACTGTTTAAATAATTACTCATAACAATTAAGAAAGAATGGACACAAATTTACTTTGTAAAAAACTCCCTTTACTAGCACACTAACTTTAAAAAAAAACATTCATACAGTATGAGCTGACAGCTATATTAACAGTAAGATATGGATTTTGTTTTTCTACCAGTATTTTTTTTTAATTTGTAAAACTTCTAATGTCTTTACTACAATGATACATTTAATTTGTTGCATGCAGTATTTATCCTCAATATTGCTGATTTAAATAATACTTTTCAGTAATGCTTCATTTTTTACTAAACCTGTTTACACAATTAAACCATTTGCCAAATCTGTATAGAAGAAGGGGGGGGGGGGGGGGGGAACTGCACAAAGATAGTTTTACAGAGGTGTGGGAAGCAGCTTGAAACTTCGGCCAGGGGCCACAGGCTCACCCAAGTATGGCTCTGACTGGGCCTTTGTTAAAACATTCCTAAAAAAATGTGAAGTAGACATAGTTTTCATTCTCTCTCTTGAGCCACAATCTCTCAGATAAGTAATCTGTTGTGAGCTAACAATTTCATTTCCACATGAGTATGCAGAAAGGTTTTGTCATTATTTCTATCAATTCAGGTAATTACAGAGGGAATTTACGAACAGGCAGGACACCAAATTTCTTGGACTTACTATCAGCAACACACTAAATTGGAAACCACATATTGAGGCATTGTCACAAAAGCTTAGTAAAACCTGCTATCTATTATGATCATTAAAAGACACAGCCAGTGTAGATACCTTGAAGCTGGTGTACCATGCTCTGTTTGAGTCTGTCTTGAGCTATGGCCTAATCTTCTGGGGAAAGAGCTCTGATTCTCTCACAGTTTTCAAGTTACAAAAACAAGTAGTAAGAATATTGAAATGTAAAAGAAGAACTGAACACTGTAAACCACTATTTCAACAGCTAAAAATCCTGTCACTGCCATGCCTCTATATATTGGAACTAGCTTGTTTTACAGTACAGCGCTTGGATGCCCTTGACATAAATGCGGACCACCACACACATGACACCAGAAACAAAACACAGTTACAAATTATAGCCCACAACACAAAATTATATGTGAATGGGGTTAAATCTATGAGCATTAAAATATACAACCGCCTCCCAACAGACATAAAAACAAGCAAAAACCCAAAAATAATGATAATTAAATTAAAGGAATTGCTACTAAATCACTGTTTCTATTCTGTACATGAATTTCTAGAAACAAAATTTTAGATACTTGCAATAAGCTGTTTATTCAGTTGTAGATGTTTCTACTTAGTAAGATAATTTAATTATTGTATCTTATCTATATTCTGTCTGTATCTCATATATGTATTCTGCTATGTGAACTATGTACCACAATATTTTAATTACTTGTAATAAGCTGTATATTCACTTGTAGATATTTCTACTTAGTAAGATAATTTAATTATTGTTTGCTACTCATACTCTGTCTGTATCTCTTATATGTATTCTGCTATGTGCAGTATACACCACCGTCACCTCTCATCACACACCACCTTTTTTATATTTTCTCTATATATCCTATATGTATTCTGCTATTTGCGTTATGTGCCACTACTGTCATCTTTCATTGTATACCATCTTAACATAATTTTTCAAATTGACTTGTCCTGTATCATAATGTGCTTTGCTGTACAAATTGTATGATCTACAGGACCAATAATAAATCAAATCAAATCACTGTGAGTCAGTGAACACTGCAAAGTATTGCAAAATGAGT
Source organism: Schistocerca nitens (assembly GCF_023898315.1). NCBI lineage: Eukaryota > Metazoa > Arthropoda > Insecta > Orthoptera > Acrididae > Schistocerca > Schistocerca nitens. The sequence goes on along the minus strand of NC_064621.1, from coordinate 311,353,426 downwards.
CTTTAATTTCATTACTGAGGTCACTGTGCTAACCATTCTGTTCCCAATACTTTCTGCAATTCCTTCTTTAAGCAGAATGGCATTTTTTTCTTTAAATTTTCTTTTTCAGTCAATCACATTTTACATTTTCACCACTGCTATTTCACCGTAGACAGTAATTAATTATATCATTTCAGCTCCCCTTACCAATGTGTTACCTTAAACATTCTGACATTTAAGGGGAAAATTTTGGTTCCTACCAATTTTATCCAAGAGTAAACTGTAGCATACTTCAGTCCTTAACATTAATATTACAGTTTCAGAACTTTTCCTGCAATATATACCTAAAATTTTATTTATTTTATTTTATTTATATGATGACAAGCAGATAGGCGAGATTGTCAGTGTTAAATTTCTAGTATTACAGTTTGATAACACATTTAGTTGGGATGAGCATACCACAAAACTGTTTAAGTGCCTATTTGTTTGGAATATAGATGTTGTCAGGAATAATTGATATGAAAGTAAAAAAGGTAGCATACTTCCCTTAATTTCATTTCATAATGTCACATGGAATTATTTTTTGGGCTAACTCATCTAGACAAGCTACTGTTTCCAGACTCCAAAAAGCTTGTAATATGAATTATTTGTGGTGCAAACTCAAGATTGTTCTGCAGAGTTCTTTTAAAGGAACTATGAATACCAACTGCTGCTCCCCAGTATATTTATTCCTTAATGTAATTTGTCACAAATAATGCATACCCTTTTCAGACAACACTTCAGTTCATGGAATCAGTATTAGAATAAGAATGATCTTCACAAAGATTTACAGTTCATTACTTTGGCACAGAAAGGAGTCCATTTTTCAGGAGACACATTTTGAATAACTTGTCAGCAGCCATAAAAGTTTAACTACTAATAGACTTCATATTAAGGGGAGCCCAGGGGGTTTATTGGTGGTCAGTTATTTCTACTAAATTGACAAATTTGTTAGTAGAACCAACATGTATATAATATTATATGAACACTTTGCTGTCCACACATCTCATACAAATTTATTCACTTGGCGCCGGCAGCATTAATTCGGATTACTTGGCTTGTTGCCAGCTGCTTGTCACCTTTCCGTTGATGACAAGCTTCAAACACATTGACTTTTTCGTGCTTTAATTTTTCTGGAAATCCTCCATTTTGCTGTATAGCTCCACAAACTCGACTTCTCTGCAAGTTCTACACTGTTATAATAATTATCCATGTAGAGACGATGCCACTTTCCATAAGAAGGTGTCAATAGTTCCATCACTGTTTTTGATAAAGGTTGACCAGTACCAAAATATATCTCGAATGAGGAAATGTATGCCATACTCAAATCACACAGCATCCGAATGAGTTTGCCATATTTTGTAATTTTCGACGGATTGTAAACTTTAAAATTTAACTGTCCACGCCACGGTATCATTCCTTCATCAACTGAGATGTTTTGTCTTAGATTAAATGTTTCTTTATACTTTATGGAAAAATAATCAGTTATGAATTGCACTTTGAAAAGCTGGTCAGCTTTATCCAGTTTATTGTTGTTGTCGGAAAAATGTAAAAATTATAATATTTGCCTGAATCAGTTGCAGGACATTGTTTTGCGAAATATCGGTGTGTCTACCAACGAATTCGCTGACCAGCAATCATCAGTCCTTGCTTTTTTTGCAATTCCCATAAGGGTAGCAAGCCCAAACCATTTTCTAAGTTCAGGTCCTGTAATGTCGACAAATTTGGCATTTTTTAAATCCTGTTTCCTTCTATTGCAGTTTTGACTGTAATACTTGTTGGTTTCGTTGCTAATATATTCAAATAGATTGTTCCCAATATATAATTCTATGATTTCCACAATGCTCTGTGTATCTTTTGGAAATATCTGTGGACCCGGAGATCCTTCAAATTTATTATTGGTCGTCAGTAAATCATAATCCGTCTTCTTCATCTGATTCATCCGAATCAGTTGGCAACTGTAGCATTTGCTGAACTCTTCTTGGACATATTTCACTATCCTCCAACGATTCTGCTTCACTTTCATTTTTTTGGTATTCAATGTCTTCTTCCCAGTCGTCCGTAACATCAGACAAGATGTCCGTGCATTCATCGTAAATAATCGTATCATCTCTTTTGTATGCCATGATGAAACTTCACAAGTACTTATAAAAACAAGAAACTTGTTGACGTTTGTAACTTATTGTTACCTAAACAAAACACCAATAGAATGAAGAAGATACTAAAGTGCTGTCACGTGCCACTGTGCAATACTATGCACATAACACCACTGTGGCGTCGCCAGCTGTTGACCGCTATTTCACGCACGACACCACTGTGGTGTCGCCCATCGGCAAAGTGTTAATAATATCAAATAATTTGTGTGTATTATGTAAAATCTGATTCCTGTAATCTTCAGTGCAGTAATGTGATCAATGTTAATTAGTGTTGTGAATTGATTTCCTCTTTGATCACGTGTGACTACAGCAGCCTACGAATTATCATCTGCACCTCAGTGTATTGCACATTATATGTTTTGTGACAAGTTTGTTGTTATCTCTTAAATTAAAATACGTTTTAGAATTTTTTGATGTATTTAACATCCATGAGGACCATTTCACTTGTGATCTGTGGAAAGTACATTACTATATCTTTTTTTTTTTTTCTTTGGAAGTATATATTTTGTATTTATGTTTTCTGACACAATTGTCTCCATTGCCGAATTCATAGTGTCACTGCCTTTAGGCGTGGAAGGACCCAGGTTCAGTTCTCAGTGCCCCTTCAGATTTTTTTATTTTTATTTTTTTTTATTTTTTTTTGGGTAATGAGGTCTGGAACAGGGTCCATTCAGCCTTGTCAAGCCAAATAAGTAGCAGCTTGTACAAAGAAGCAGTGGCAGCATCATATTTCATCTACAGGCAACGACTGGAGGGACTGGCTAGATGCTGATAACGTCCCACGATCACAGATTGCTTTTTGTACTAGTTGTAACAGTCCTCTAAGGCATAATCTTTGAGGACGATGTGGTGATTTCTGACATACGTGATATCCTTGAGTATATCCTCACTATGGATGTATAGAATTAAAAGTACATGTAATCTAGTTTCTAATATAGCATAATTTAAGTTTGCTACTCACAGATTAGTATCAGCATTCTAAGAATATTTCATACTAGTCAGTCAGCCGTAAGAAACTTTGTTGTCCCTTTAGTTTGATTTGATGATGTCATTTATAAACAAAGATTAACACATATTTCAAAATAGGCATTATAATTTTTGCTTTTTTTTGTGGATGCATATGTGAGACTGAAGCAACTTTTCTCATTTTTAGGTGTGTGCTACAGCAGCTCAATATCCTGTTTATTACATTCACAAAGATGGTCTTGTCGAAGAGGAATGGAAACCTATTAGAGGATGGTAGCTCCGAATATGATTTTTAGTATTGTTAGTTAAAGAGCTTCTGTAAAGTATTTTGTGCCTGTAGTTAATTATACCCAATCAAGCAAAAATGCTCAGAATAAAATATTTGTTATCTGATTAGAGCATGACTCTGATATTTCACAGTCAAAAACAACTCAAGAAACAAAGTACACATGTCCAGCTGAGATAATATGGATATTGCTAGAATAAACAGCCAACTAAGAATATATTTTCATCTATTACACCAGTGTAGAAGTGTTTTGTTTATAGGGAAAATCAGGAAGTTAAAAGCCTACACCATTCAATGTGAACAAAACTGAAAAATACATGTTATAAAATAAAAAGTCTATACCATCCTTGTGAAAAGCCTTGTTTTTATAATTGTAATATTTTTCTCAAGGCTCTTTTGCTCCAGGAGATCAGGAGATCATGAAGCTAGAAAAGGAGAAAGAACTATGCAAGCACATTGAGGGGGAGGTGGGGGGGGGGAGGTTAGTGTGGGGCTGGAGTGGGAGCAGAGAAGGGGATAGAGGCTGGTGGAGGACAAGAACTAATGGAGGTTGAGGACAAGGAAATTATGGGAAGAAAGGAAATAGTGCAGGGAGATTTCACATCTGCACAATTGAGAAAAGCTGGTGTTTGTAGTGGGAAGAATCCAGATGGTACTCACTGTGAAGAATGTTCAGCAGCTGGGTAGTCCAGCTGTCCCTTGGCTAATTTTGGCAGTAGCCATGCATAAGAACAGCCACCTTGTTAGTGGGCACACTCTCAGAGAATTCCCACAGTGGCTGTAGCTAAGTTGGTACACCACATGGATGCTTTCATTGATGCCTCTGCCCTTAATGGGGTAGTGGATGCCTGTGACAGGACAGGAGTAGGTGGTAATGGGAGGATGTGTGGGAGTGGTCTTGTATCTAAGCCTATTACAACAATATGAGCCAAGGGAAAAGGGATAACAAGGATATCGTGTAGAGAGCATGTGTGGTGAAATACCACTGCTAGATGGCTGGGGAAGATCCAATTGGAATGGGCAACTGCTGTCAAAATGGAGATATTGTTGGTGACTGGTGCATATGATGTAGGTACTGATGGAGCCATCTGTGAGGTGGGCACTGACACTGAGGAAGGTAGTTTCCTGGGCTGAAGAGGAAGAAATGAGACAAATAAGAGATAAGGTGTTAACTTCCTGGATTAACCCTGTGGCACATAGCGTCCACTACAGTGGACAGCTGTTAATGGTCGCTTCTTTGACATTTCCAATCAGTCCTGAGGCTGCAAATGTGCACAGTTCACTGCAGTGGGCACTCCCTACTGGTGTTGAGTCCTGCATGCATTTGCAGCCTCATAACTGATTGAAAACGCCAGAGAATTGACCATTAACAGTTGTCCACTTCACTGAAATTCATTCACCACAGGGTCAATATGATAATGTGGTTTAGACTACCTCTTGATGTGCCCTAAAACGAGAAATATTCTCTCCACCCCTTCCACAGTGGTATTCTGCTGCCCACCCAACTTATGCAATATCCTTGTTTGTCCCTATACTGCATCTGCTTCCAATCCCTTGCCCCATGGCTCGTATACCTGTGTGAGACGTAGCTGCAAGACCTGCCCCACACACTCTCCCACTATCATCTATTCCAGTCATGTCATGGCTAGCCCATCATAGGCTAGCCTGTGAAAGCAGCCATGTGGCCTACCAACGTAGCTGCAGCTACTAGGCAGCATTCTGCCAGGGCCTGATCACTACGAAGCTGTCTGTCCTCATGAATGGCCACCACCAAACTGTGTATCAGAGACAGCTGGAATACCCAGTTGCTGAACTTGCCGTCCAACGTGCTGTGCTTGAATTCAACTGCTTCACGGCCTGTGCCATCTGGATTCTTCCCATCAATACCAGCTTTTATGAACTACACAGGTGGAAACTCTCCCTGCAACACATCCTTTATTCCTGCAACCTTCCTAACCACAGCATTCACTAGTCTTTGTGCTCCTCCTGCCTGCGTCCCCTTCTCTACTCCCACTCCAGCCCCCACACTATTCCCCCAGTGCACACAATTCTTTTCACTTCTCTGCTTTAGCACCCCCCCCCCCTCCCAAAAACACATCCTGCACTTATTAGCCCACCATCCAATCCCTGTTATGTTCCCTCTACATTCCCACAAGCAGCATATTTAACAGTCTCCTCCCAATGTGACTGACTGCCAATCAGTGCCTCCTCTGTGGGGTCAGCAGCAGCATTATTTATAATTTCATATTGTTGACCTAGTAAGTTCATTTTGTCCTTGACTGATGTATTCATATATTTGAAGATAATCGTATCAACTGATTCTGATGGATCTCTCTCTTGCTTCAAGAGTGTGATTTTCCAGAAAGCTTGTATTTTCGCCCATAATGAACAATTCACAGCAGTTTACAAAGTTCATTGGATTAGATTTAAGATTATCTTGTGTCTTCCACAGAGATTGCTTGATTAATGGTGTGTCTGCCCATCAAATTATTCATTCCTGCTGCTGAAAGGACCATAATTCGAGTCAGATCTGAAGGCACACTCAGCTTACTGTTTACGACAACTGCTCACGAGAAGCAGGAAATCTGGGTTCAAGTTATAATCTGGCACAAATTTTCATTAATCATGACATGTTCATTACACTGGAGACTGGCATTTTCTGTGTGCATTTCTCTAATATAATACAGAACAATGCCTTTTCATTTCATCTTCACTTGTTTCATCCATTTCATGTCAGTGAAATTAATTTGTTTGGTAAATATTCTGTGTGGCATGGTAATTCATGATCATCTTCTGTAACCATTCCTCTTGTTGTCCTATTCTGGAATAGTCAACCACTTGTGTTAGTTCAGAAGTAATAACAGGAAACATTAGTGACAGTGAAAGGTTGAGACAAGCCTGTCTCCCTATCCAACACCTCCTCTATCCATCTCACATTGCCCTCCCCCCATCCAGCCCCCTCTATCATGCCAATCTGCACACATGACCCCTGCAAAACAGGTCAATAGAGCAGACCAACAAACCAATACTATACCCACAACACTTGTGTTGTGCAGGGCAGACCACCTGTATTAAAGGCTTTTCATGCCCCAGCCCCCAATGTACAAGCTGCCCTGCAAAGCAGATCAATAAGGTAGAACAATACTATGCCAATACAAATTGCCTATATTACAGGGCAGCCTACATGTTGGAATCTGGAAAAAAAGTTTCATGCCCCTGAAATGTAGGCTGCCCTGCAAAGCAGGTTGTTAAGGCAGGATGTGATACTATTCCCACAGGAATGTCTATGCAGCAGGGGCTGGAAAAAACATTTTTTCCACTTCTGTTGGAGCTAGGTGGTTATCAATCCCACAGTGCTGAGACTTGTGAGACCTGCTGCTTCTGTGACAAATTTGGATGAAATCGGTCCAGGGATGAAGAAGGAGATCCCGGACATACATATGAGGCCTGTCTAAAAAGTATCCGACCTTTGACCAGAAAAAATATTTTGGATCCCCTTTAAAGTAGGCCGCTTGTGCTTCCACACACTTAGCTAACTGATCCTTCCACTGCTGGAAACACCTCTGGAAGTCTTCTTTTGGAATGGTGTTCAGCTTGTCATCATAATCCGCATTATCTCTTCTCTACTCTCAAAATGGGATCCTTCCAGTGGTGTCTTCAGTTTTGGAAACAACCAGAAGTCATAAGTAGTCATGTCTGGAGAGTAGGGAGGTTGGTGAATGGCTTTAATTCCATGTTTGGCCAAGAAATTTTGGATCAAGTGGGATGAATGTGCTGGGACGTTGTCATGATGGAGTTGCCAGTTTTTCGTCATCCACATGTCAGGTCTTTTGCGCCGAACTGTGTCACAGAGTCGCCGGAGTACATTTTGATAGTACTTCTTTGTCACTGTTCGACCTTCCAGTGTGTATTCGTGATGCAGAATTCCACGGACATCAAAAAAGACAGTCAGCATCACCCTCATTTTGCTTCACACCTGCCACACTTTCTTCGACCTTGGAGACCCGGGATCCTTCCATTGCGATGACCATCTTTTTGTTTCTGGGTTGTACCCGTACACCCATGTCTCATCTCCAGTTATCATTGTGTTGAGAAACCCAGGATCAATGTTGGTGGTGTCCAGAAGGTCCTGTGCAATGTCAAAATCAAGGTCTTTTCGTACTGGTGACAACAACTTGGACACAAATTTCGCAGCCACTCAGTGCATGTTCAAATCATCACACAAAATTGCATGTGCAGAATCTTTACTCACTCCAATCTTTTGGGCAATCTCCCACATGGCCAAACTATGATCTGCCATCACCAAATTTTGCACCCTCTCAACAGCAGCTGCACTCCGAGCAGTTTGGGGCCTGCCAAAATGCTGGTCACTCTCCGCTGATGTGCGGCCACTTTTGAATCAGTTGAATTACTACTTAATTTGTGTTACACCCATCTCATCTTCTCCAAACACTTGCTGAATCTTACAAACTGTTTTGCTTTGAGAATCACCAAGCTTTTGAAAAAATTTGATGCAGTATCTTTGTTCAACACTTTTAGTCATCTTGAGAGAAACGGTAATCCGACCAACAGGATGTGACTGACATGCTGGAAAGTGGGGACAAAATTCACGCATGTGCATAAAGGTCTCTTCCTTTACTGTGTACAGTGGCGCCACGCTATTGTCTCTATTTTGTGTGGGAAAATCAAAGGTCGGATACCTTTTAGATAGACCTCATACATAGATATACATAAAAATGCAAATGTTCATTTGTTCAAAATCTTGAAACTCCCAAATTTTCCACCAATTTCTTTGAAATTTTGACATGACATTGCATACAAATGCATGTGTTTTTAATTAGCTATTTTTTAATAAATATATTCTATAAATAAGTATGTAATACACAAAGAGAAAACATTGTCAAAAATCTCAAAAAGTGCTTGTCTGGTTCACTTCTAATTTTTACACAGTACTCTAATAAATATGTGGACGAATATACACAGTGAAACATTGTTAGCAAAAATCTCAAAAAGTTATTTATCTATTTACTTCACATTTTAAATGTTACTCTATTAAACATTCAAATGAACATAGACTGTATATATTATCAAACAACAATGCACAGGTTTTCTGTTAAAACTGACTGTGAAGAAGAAAATACTCTACTGCGAAAACAAGGCTGTTATTATTATTATTATTATTTTGTTGCAGCCAGTTTTAACTACAAATGTCTATCTCCTCCTCCCCCCCCCCATCTTATTATTTCCCTTCGCTTTCTGTCCATCTACTCCTCCCTTCTCTCTCCACCTTATCACACTTAACTCAATAGGAGGCTGGTGGTCCATACCACCACAGTATTTCTTTCCAGCTCATAGCTAATATGTGTACCAAATTTTATTGAAATCATTCCAGGGGTTTAGGTTGAGCTTTTTATCCACAACTTTGCCCACATATGCATATGTCAAACATATTTCACATATACTTAGCGTATTTCACTAGTACCTGTACACTTATTTCACACGTACCTTTGGCGAACCTTTCCCTACAATCTCATATTCGTGCAGCTCAATGTTTATGATGTTGTATCTCCTGAATTAAGGGCCATGCAATGATATATTTGTACATGTACATTCTGCAACATATGTGGATATTGTCTGAAAAATATGTTGCTAATAGAATTAGTAGTAAAGAAGTAATATATTATGAAAGATTAATTTTTCACCCATTTCAGTATTTTATATCATATCTCCTGAACTGTGTTGTACAATGATATATTTCTGTTGGCATATTCAGCGGCATATGTGGAAATCGGCTGCATAAAGTGATGTGGATAGAGTTAGCAGCAACAAAGTAATGAATTTAAATGTCTTACATGATGCAGCAGTTTTTCACACATCTAATTGTTGATGACATAATATCTCCTGTACTGTGAATCGTACAATGATATAATTTTGATGGTACATCCAGTGGTATATATAAATACTGTCTGCAAAATGTGTTGTGAATACAGGTTACTAAAGAAGTAATAAACTAAAAGTCATGCTTCAGTTTTACTGCATGAAAAGCAAAAAATTTGGAAGTGATAATCTTTCTTCTTTTCATCATTGTGTGGGGACTGTCAGTGAGAAAAAGTTTCATAACGATTTGAAATAATGTGTAAAGTTCGTCGCAAGTCACTAAGAGTTCTCATTGTTGAACACTGGATGAGTAAAATATGGGTATTTGCATGTCTTGGGCTGTACTCCTTTTACACCACCACTCCTTTGATAGATGAGTGGTTCTTACCCCCACACTGATTCTTTCCAGACAGTAATATACAGGCTGTTACAAAAAGGTACGGCCAAACTTTCAGGAAACATTCCTCACACACAAATAAAGAAAAGATGTTATGTGGACATGTGTCCGGAAACGCTTAATTTCCATGTAAGAGCGCATTTTAGTTTCGTCAGTATGTACTGCCCTTCCTCGATTCACCGCCATGATTTCATACGGGATACTCTACCTGCGCTGCTAGAACATGTGCCTTTACAAGTACGACACAACATGTGGTTCATGCACGATGGAGCTCCTGCACATTTCAGTCAAAGTGTTCTTACGCTTCTCAACAACAGATTCGGTGACCGATGGATTGGTAGAGGCAGACCAATTCCATGGCCTCCACGCTCTCCTGACCTCAACCCTCTTGACTTTCATTTATGGGGGCATTTGAAAGCTCTTGTCTATGCAATCCCGGTACCAAATGTAGAGACTCTTCGTGCTCGTATTGTGGACGGCTGTGATACAATATGCCATTCTCCAGGGCTGCATCAGCGCATCAGGGATTCCATGCGACAGAGGGTGGATGCATGTATCCTCGCTAACAGAGGACATTTTGAACATTTCCTGTAACAAAGTGTTTGAAGTAACGCTGGTATATTCTGTTGCTGTGTGTTTCCATTCCATGATTAATGTGATTTGAAGAGAAGTAATAAAATGACCTCTAACATGGAAATTAAGCGTTTCCGGACACATGTCCACGTAACATATTTGCTTTCTTTGTGTGTGAGGAATGTTTCCTGAAAGTTTGGGCGTACCTTTTTGTAATACACTGTAATGTGATTTATTTGTAAAGGAAACCACACTCAAGCTGCTAGTGACACTAATTCTAGAGAACCAGAGCAGAATTTGGAGTCCTTGTGAAGTAGGCATGGCAGCAGTTATCAAATAAATTGAAGCACACTTCTAGGAAATAATAGCATAGCCTGTAGATAATTTTGTTCACTTGGACTCTGCAGGGTAACATCACGAGAGAGATAGTCTGGCTACTGAGGTATACAGACAGTCACGTTTGTTTTGCTCTACATGTGAAACGAATAGTACAGGAAGTATCTGAAATTAAACAAAGTACCCTCCTCCATGCAGTTTACAATGGGTTGTGGAATATGTATCTGAATGAATAAGCATCTGTAAGAAAGAGGAGAGATGGACAACGGCAACAAGAGGTATGGATTATCACAGATGCTGCGGGAATACTGTTCCAAAAAGATCTCATACCTACCGAAAGCATAGCAGTGAGTTATGAAAGTCAAAATACAGGCTGGAACTTGGGTGGTGGCCAGGATAGAATAGTGGGGGAGGATGTCATCTGAAAGAACAAGTGTTGATGAAGGTCCACAATACTATGGACTGAAGTAAAGTGAGAGGGAAAGAGACCCCTTGTCTCAATCTCTGTGTGTCTCCAGTGATGGGATGGCGAGGCGCGGCGACTCGAGCGCACCGAGAATTCCTCGAGCCTCTAGTTATCAAGCAATTCTCGAGAAGCACGAGAAACGGCTCAGCGGCGTGTGCCGCTGTGCGCCAGTTGGCTGCGGCAACATACGCCTCGCCGCTGTTGTTTTATGAATTGAATGCCGCCTCTAGACAAATACGATCGCTGCTCACTATGCTCGTAACTAGTATGTCTCAGATTTCATTCGAGTAAAGTTGTTATTCAAATCAATACGAATACTCGAAAACGAACATCATGGTGCTGGGCAATACTTTACGGAGGATGGAGATATCGTTACTTACAACATAAAAATATCCGTAATGTATCAAAAAATGCAACGGGCATGATTAGACATCTTAAACTGCACAATTTATCGAGCAATAAAACATCGACGTCCGAGGATACAGAGGCTCATTCTTCCAATAGTGCGAGGCAGACAAAATATCCAGGTACGTATGGTACAAAAGGTGAATTCCGTGCAAAAGTTCGGATAGTGTCCGAAGCGGTCCGCCACGCTTAAAAAATATTGATTTTTTAATCGTACTCCGATAACATACAACATACCCCAAAATAAAACCTATACTATTCTAGCTTTTGCACGATACGATATGTAATTTTATTGGACTAGTTGTCGAGTATAACGTATCCCCTTGCAGGAGCACTGATCTAAATCTTACTTTTCTCTTCATAGAGGGAAGTAAATGGCAACAACAGCTAGATGAAGCACTAGTGGCCATTATAACAGACGATTTTTCAACCGCTTTCAATCGTCGAGGACACTGGTTTCGACGTTTTGTTTCACTGTTGGACCCACAATACTCGATACCAAATCGAAAGAAGTTTCGCCTCGTGATTGAGGACTATTAACATAAACAGAAAGAGGCTGTAAACTTGGCCGTGGAAGACTCTACTTATGTTTCTTTAACGACCGATATTTGGACCTCACTCAATAGTGAGGCATATATTGCTGTATTTCATTAACACTAATTGGTGCCTGAAAGCTTTAGCTCTCGAGACATTCCGTTTCCCGGAAAAGCATACAGCGCTAAATATTAGTGAGGCGTTAGATAACGTGATTTCAAAATGGAACATTGAAAATAAAGTTGTCAGCATCACAACTGGCAACGCCAGTAACATGACGGCAGCTGTACAACTTATTCACAGTGGCAACATAGATATGCAGCATGTGCGTTGTTTAGCACCCACCATCAATATAGCTGTGAAAAGTTCTTTGAACAGCAACAGTGAGCTCTGCATAATGCGGGAAAAGGCCAGAAAATTGTTAGCTATTTTAAAACAAGTTGCAATGCTACTGAAAAACTCCATGATATCCAGGATCTAATGAAAAAACATGTTCATAAATTGATTCAGGAAACCGAAACCCGATGGAACAGTACGTTTTACATGCTACAACGTCTAGTGGAGCAGAAGGAATGCATTGCAACCTGTTTATCATCTTTGTATTCACGTGTAGAGAACCTCACAGCTGACGAGTGGCGAATTTTGAGCGAATGTTTGTGTGTACTGGAGCCATTTGAAGTGGTAACAAGTGAAATCTCAACTGGAAACTATACCTCTCTTTCGAAAGCTTTTCCAATAATCAGACAGCTAATCCTAACCGTATGCAATGTGAAGTGGGCTACCACGATAGCGCAAGAGCTACAGCAACATCTGCACAACTCACTAATAGCCACAGGCGTCTAAAGCTAGCGAAATGAGGGATGCTCAACTACCGGACCTACCGATAGATGGCTCTAGCGCGTGCCGGCCAAAGATCATATCATTGTTTGTCCGCCATATATGAATTTGGCGAAAAAGGAAGTGTCAAAACACGGATGAAAATATTTTTCGTTCTGCGCCCTGATAAGTCTTTTATATTGGATGTCTAGATATCTACACATCAACATAATGAAGTGTTTCTAATCTAGTGAGAAAAAACAGTGACAGTTCTGCTATGAAATTCCTAAATTCGAGTGTGTTTGGGAAGTTTGACATCGTTTGCTTAGGCGTATCTTTACTGACAACAGAAATTACAACTGAATTATTAAAGTATTACTTAGTTATAAACGGAAAAACTGTTATTTTTCTTTATCTGAAGTGATGCATTACCGATCTGCATATATGCTGACACTGTAATTGCAACATTCACTTACGAATTTGGCTCTCTCTTTGATCAGAAATTGAAATGCCATGATTTTATTAACGCCTGTATATGATACGGTGTATTTTAACTGAGTGATAAGGTAGAAGCACCAGTTTTTGACAGTGCTTCAGTCTTTGATACGAGACAAGAAATACATTTAAATGAGACAAACACAAAGGCCAACGTTAAGGCTCCTCTTAAATGCATAACTTGTATCATTTGGAAGTTAAGTGTAGTAATAATATTATATTGGACTGATCCATGATGATGTAGGAAGTGAAGGAATTTGTTGAAAATAACATTGATCACAGCTGTTAATTTTAAGGTTGGGGTGTCTTAAAACTGTAATTTTCCAGTCTGACACCCAAATAATGACTGGTACCATGGTTTTATTTTAAAATTGAATTCAAAACATGTCAGTGAGCAAAATTAATTACACTACAACCATGGAATTTTATTTGTGTGAATCTTGGCTCCTGTCTTTGACATGGTGTCAATCACTGGAATGACTGGTTGTCATGATATGGCCCAAGCAAAAAACAAACCTGAAAGCGAAAGCTGTAGAAGCTGGCCACACAGGCACCCCAATGGCTGCTACAATCTGTGTTAGACAAGAGTGACATTATATTGCAAATTTAGTGTAAAAAGTTCCATATTGTCTGAATTTGTCCTATACTGACAGGACATTCTAGTCCAGTCGATTTTCTTATCTGCAAAAGTACACTAGCCAATACCAGTGGTACAAAGGTAGTGCCAAATTACAAACTATCCAGTAACAACAGAAGTATTGCTGGACAATGTACAGTAAATAATATGTAATAACCTGAGACATTCAGAATTGGTTTGAAAAAACAGAACAGAATTTGGAAAGAGAGTAACATTTTAAAAATAACAAATGACACAAGTAGAGTTTTCAGTTCTTATGAAAGCTCGCTTACTTTTTCTTTTTTTTTCTTCTTCCTCTCACTTCTCCATTCTCAAGGGAAAAATGTGATAAAATAAAAGTGCAAGAAAGTTGTGTACAACGTTGGAAATGATGAAAAAGAAAATCTCACTATGCTTTTAACAGCATATGCTACTGTAAAGCTTGCTCCCCCTAAGAACATGATTTTCTCCCATCTCTCTCTCTCTCCCTCCCTCCTCCATGTGAAGAGTATTCCTGTAATAATAGCTAATAGCATACCAAGAACATGAGGGTGTCACAGTGGGGATTTGTTTTCTGGTACAGACGTCTGATACAACTATTCCACAGCAAAACTTACTTTCAACAGGTGTGGTAGCAGTGCATTCCCATAGGATAACAGAATATTATGTCCTGCAGGAATCACATTGGGTACACCACTTACAGCATAAACTGTACAGCAACTACAATGTTTTGTGAGCAAGTAATGCCAGTCAGTATCTTTAATTTTAACATAAGTCTTGACTCCTTTAATTACCTGCTTATACATGTGCTTGTACTACAGGTTATTGGTAAAGCAAATACTTATTGAATAGGTCTTCACACTTTTAATACTTAGCAGAAATTCTGAAAAAAGTAAATTCTTTTATTACTGTATCACCTCTATGGTGAATTAAGAGGTACTGACTGGTTTCGTTGAACATTTAATAGAAGCCTTCTTTTTACCTGCTATTGATAAAGAGCCATTCCAAGTTCGGTACATTACAATCTCGCATTTTTCATGAGGTTTGTTATTCTGTACACTAATATTTCTTCTTCTAAATGGTAAATAATGCATTCAGACATTGTCGGTATTAAAGGTAATTCATGAAATAAATTATATTTAAACCAGAAAATTAAAGGTTCCACATGACACATGAAAAGTACGTTGTTACACACATGTATGTACAGATTCCAAAATGTCTGTGAATTTGAGTTACAAACTTTTTTAAATAGAAATATGAAGATCACAATACTTTGGGTCTGCAATAACTCAAATGTAAAATACTTTAGTTCCCTATGGGAAGCTTTGTTCTTTACGTAACTCATGCAACTGCTTTCACTCTTAATGGAAAACTAAATGGTTTATGTTAAAGTTAACTTGAAAAAAGTGTAACCATTGTTACATAATTTCTGTGAAGTAAGATTCCTTAATGTTAATTCCTTCCTTTGTCATTGTAACTTGATAATTTCAGTTCCATATGGGACATATGACCTAAAAAAAAATGAAATGCTTTTATTACTATGACCAAACAAAATCTTTTTAACATGTAGTACACAGTTCAAATTAGCAAAAAGTGTAACTGTATAATTAAGGTAAATGTTGATGAAAATTAGGCATGTAACACGAATACTGAAATTTCCTAATCCGCAACTTGTGGTCGTGTGGTAGCGTTCTCGCTTCCCGCACCCGGGTTCGGTTCCCAGCAGGGTCAGGGATTTTCTCTGCCTCGTGATGACTGGGTGGTGTGTGATGTCCTTAGGTTAGTTAGGCTTAAGTAGTTGTAAGTTCTAGGGGACTAATGACCATAGATGTTAAGTCCCATAGTGCTCAGAGCCATTTGAACCATTTTTTGAAATTTCCTAGATTTCCAAGTGTAACTGTAATCACTGCTCAAATGGCTCTGAGCACTATGGGACTTAACATCTGTGGTCATCAGTCCCCTAGAACTTAGAACTACTTAAACCTAACTAACCTAAGGACATCACACACATCCATGCCCGAGGCAGGATTCGAACCTGCGACCGTAGCGGTCTCGCGGTTCCAGACTGAAGCGCCTTTAACCGCACGGCCACACCGGCCGGCTGTAATCACTGCATTCAGTACTTTGTAGTGCTAGAAAGATAATTCTATATGATTATTTGCATTCTCTTCCCCTCCCCCCTCCCTCAACACAGGAAAATATAATAGAAAGACCTGCTAGCAAAATTAAGAAAATTAGGTTTTGCCTGAATCAGGCCCCGTTATTCTAGAATGGTTCTAAAGTAATAAGAATGCTTACGATCAATTGGAACATTGTGTTCATTCTAAAAAGTATTAAAACAAGAATTGAGAGAGTAACAATTTTATTGCTCTTATGTTGCAGAGTATCCACAAACATTACTGTTTGAAACATAGGGTCACTGCATACTCCATTAGATCACACCCATTCTGTGATTAAACTGTTTTCTTAAAGTGAAAAATTCCAGTTAACATAGTTATTGAGGGAAATATTTTCTCACACTGAAAGCTATCTGTCAAATAAGTCTCAGAACTTTTTTTCATTAATTTCACACAAATCACCTGTTTTTAATGCAAGTGCTTATTTTGTAACACCTAACATCTTAAAATAAGCTTATATAATAAATAATTATAATTTTGTTACAGTATCTACACAGGATGTAAAGAGTTAATTTTACTTCAATGTGATTCATCGTTTGAAGTACATCATTATACAACAACAAATCTATGGACAAAATAGTTTTAAAAAATCTGTCAAAAAGTCACACCCATCTGCATGAAATGTCCCAATACATAATCTTTTCCAATTTGAGCACTATACATGGTTAAACAATATGAGTTTATTTAACTTCTGCCTTATACTTGATTTGTTGTTTAAAATTTTCTCAGCGGGCTTTTTTTTCCATATGTTTTTAAGCATGTGCAGGAGTACAGGGATGCAATCTTACAAACAAGTTGAGTCTGATGTAAATCCTCAATCCCAATTTCATAATGGTAATCATGACCAAGAGCAGGAGCAGGAAATGGGTAATCTACAAATTTAATTTTAACACAATGCAAAATCTTGGCCTGTATATATTTCTGTCGCATATCCCCAGCAATCACAAACATCTGAAACAGTTTCTGAGTATTCTACATCAGAGTACACGCAGTCACTTGTTTTAAACAGTTTTCCCCAGTTAACAAAATTTACAAATGCATTTTTATTGGCCATATTGGGAAAAGCATAGAGATAAATACATTCTAATGCAAATTTAACATTTCTTGCATGGAGCAGCAATGGAACACCAATGATTTTTAAGCTTTTGATATAATTTTCAGTGTCTGAAAATACCAAGCCAATAAGATTTGTTGTCAAGTCTCAGGGGGCTCTTATACCCTTTACCTAATGGATTTCTGGAGTTCAGAATATCAAAAATCCTATCAATATAATACAAAAATTCTACTGTTGCTTCACTTCCTTTAAAATTCGGATCACCAACCCTCCTCAAAAACTCTATACTATCTGCCACGCTAGAACTCAAAAAAGTCTGTGCAGCTAATGAAACATTCATTTTTCTATTTACACTACTTATATGTTGTCCTGATAATTTGTTGGCAAATGTCATACCTTCTTCTTGTTGTACCTTGTTCAGTTGCTCAATGAAATGCCGTCTAATAATGCCAGTTGGAGACTCAATAGCAGATACTTCTGCTAGAGCATTTCTGGCAAACTTAATCATATGACATGTCCAAGATACACTAAACATTGTATTTTTCCACAGGATGAGGAAAGTAGCTTTTAAAATCACCCTTAGAAAAATTTAAAGTACAGTCAATTGAACGTAAAGTGCTTATATTTACCTTACAGCCATCACATGTAACACAACAAACCCTAATGCCAGAACTATGCAGCCTCTCTAAAGCAGATTTTATCACTGTGGCCTGATTATTTGCCTGTACACCGTTGATAAAGAAATATGCAATCAGGCATTTAAATTTGCCTTTAATAGAGACAAGCATGAAAACCAGAACCTCAGATGGCTCTATTACTTCTTTTACTGAGCCACTTCCCCACCAAAGTCTAAAAAACCTGTGTACTGCTTAGTTCCTTGGTCCCAAACTACTTGCTTCCTAATTGCCATACTGTCTACAATTAGACATGAATCGCTGAACTGGTCCCTTACAATGTACTTGAAAACATCTTTTAAGAAGCCAGGTTCACAGTCTACACTTGCCACCCATTTTGAAATCAATGATGTATGGGGCAGAGGCATTAATTTTTTCAGGTATTCATATGCTGCTGGTGAATACAAGTACACAGTCATCGCAAACATCTTCACATTTGTTGTGTATCTATTACCCTTTGATGAGACAGAGTTGTTCACTAAATTGCACACTAATTCCACGTGTGTTCCTTTCTGATGATTGAGGAAGTTATGTAACTTCTCAGGAAGATGCCCCTTCTCCTTCAACGAACTTATGATGTCATCCACGGAAAACACTTTCTTCTTCGAAGTTTTTCACGGACACACTTCAGTTTACGTTTTATTTTGTGCACAATGTCTGAGGAAAAAAAAAAAAAAATGCAAGTTTCGGCGCCTTGTCTTCCATTTATACTTTCGACTGTATACCACAATCAATTACTGAAGAACCAACTGCACTCTAAATAAGGAAATAATTTCGTTATATACGATTGAAATAACTCAAGGCTTGATGAAAAAATATTATAAGAAAACGTTGGGGGTGTGAAAACATCCTTATACTAACGTTTTCGACACAATTCGCAGCTTCAGCATTGGATAAGTGGGACATGCTTTCCAGGGAAGAATTCTCATTGACAACATTCTCCACGCAATCAGTAGCGTCTGCAATGGGCAAATCGAGCACGGATTCCATGACAGAACGCTAAAAACAAAAATATGGACCTGTATTACAACATTGCTTAGACCTATGTAGCGTACGAAATAAATTCACAAAAGTAAAAAGCGCACACACAGCAAGGAAAGTAATTTGCTACCCCAAATGTAGAATCATTGTTGTCACTCAAAATCCTAACAACATGTCGTCGTGGCTGTTTATTTGGTGCATCAAATGTGTCGGAAACTGATTGCACTGCTTGGGGTTTGAAACGTTTCTTCCACGTTCCAGGGCTCACTACGTAATCATCTTGTCGGAAACGGTTTCCGCAAAAAAAACTGCAATACGTAGGATTAAAATCTTTCCGCTTCACGGAAGTAATCCACGTCTTTAGTAGCTCTGGGTGCTTTAGAGGAAACCTGTTCAAAAACATCGAATTAGCAAACGCACTGAGGTCTGTATTTTTATCGTATTGTATCGGTGGTCGTATTACCTGTGAAATGGTAAGTCACTCTCCTTACTCCATCGCTTCGTACAACTGAAAGCGGAACAAGAAATCACCATTTCGATAATCCGTAATTCCTTATACACCGTACAGACCGAGAGAAACTTCTTGCCAAATTCGAATATGGCGGGCAATACAGACGACAGTAATCAGCTGGTAGAGCCATCTATCGGTAGGTCCGGTAGTTGAGCATCCCTCATTTCGCTAGCTTTAGACGCCTGTCTAATAGCCCGGCTGGGATTAATAGAAACAAAGTGCATGCCGTTGCCATAGAGTAAATATCTCTGGAGTGAGCATTGCGTTCTGCGCATGTTGTCAACATTAAACCAGGATTGTCACGTGATTTCGGGGCTTCGCTGTGCGTGTGTGCTTTCTGCAGTGTTTGAAGTTGATAATACCAAGAGTTTTTGTTGTGTTTCACCGTTTGTTGATAGTGTAATAGCGATGGTGAATTGCTGTTGTTGCTACGGATGCAAAGAAAAATATGTGAAAGGAGGGATATTAACTTTTCACGGGTACATTCCATATAGCTCTAATTATAGTTTTCATTTTAGTAAAAGACACTGTATATGTTTAAAAATTTCGAGACGCATTATAATTAAGACTTGATTCTGTAGACCTATTTTTCTACGATTTTATGACTATATAATAGATATTACGGCTCGTACAAAAGCTTACAAAGAATCGCTTCCTCTTGTAAATTTGCTAGTGGAACAGGAAAGGGAAAGGTTAGTTTTTTCAGTAAATACTATCCTCCATGCATTTATCAGTGACTTGTCAATTATGTATATAGATTACTGAGTCTACTATTTATTTAATAAACTGGGAGCAAGTACTTAAATTGCGTTAAATAAATACCTCAAAGTGCCGCCAGTAAGAAAATTTGTGCTTTAGGTCGCAAAAACGAGAAAATAAATACGCAGAAATACAAGAAAAAAGGACGAATTAGCAGGGATATTGTGGTGTCACTACCAGACACCACACTTGCTAGGTGGTAGCTTAAATCGGCCGCGGTCCATTAGTGCATGTCGGACCCGCGTGTCGCCTCTGTGTGATCGCAGACCGAGCGCCACCACACGGCAGGTCTCGAGAGACGTACGAGAACTCGCCCCAGTTGTACGACGACGTTGCTAGCGACTACTGACGAAGCCTTTGCTCTCATTTGCCGAGAGACAGTTAGAATAGCCTTCAGCTAAGTTAATGGCTACGACTTAGCAAGGCGCCAATTGTATCAGTGCATGTATCTTACGAGTCTCATTTGTATAGTCAAGAGAGATGTACCAAAGGAAGCATTAAAAGTTAAGTATATTCCAAAGCTACGTATTTTCTTTATAGCAGTCATAACTTATCCTGTTCCAGACTTGACGCCAGTCGGCATGTGTGTACGCGTGCCTTTCGGCTTCCTCCTCAGTGTGGCGTAACTAGCTTGTTACGCCACAACAGATATAATCGCTAATGTGTGGCAAATTCGGTGTTTTTCGGACACTTGCAAAAGTATTAACGTACTGTAAAGTCGTTTTGCTGGACTATCACTGCAAAAATGTACTTCAGGCTCCGTAATACTATAAAGTGCGGTATCATACCAAAAACTACAAAAAATCGAGTGCATCTGAACTATGACACCTATCGCAAAGAAGCTGAATGTAATATCACTTGCCCTTAAAAGTTACGTAGCTGTTTTATTCCCGGTATCAAATGGACACTGTTAAAATGTCTGCGCAACATACATAAATAATCCACGACACGTACGAAAAGAATCCGTCTGTACTAAGGATGTAGTGACGTTCTAAATATACAGGGCGCTATATGGACAAACACGCGACGTCCCGAGATCACGTGACCAGGCCGGCAATGTATGTTGACAACACAAAATCTGGAGGATGCTAAGTTCACCGGACTTGGATACGATGTGACGTCATTATGACGTATACACGCTACATTGAAAACGATGGAAACCGTATATCGACTATTCGACCTTTGTGACAGTGTAGCGCTGTACTCTGCGCCATTCGTTTAAATGTGTTTTGCGTTCCTTGCGTTTAAATCGTGTATTGTACTGTGTTTGTGTCCTGTGCGTTGTTTTTCGTTTGCTCGTCTCTAATTATGTGTTCAGCATTCGAGAGACTAATGAGAGGAAACCTTACCACCATGGAATGCTTTGACACTGCAGTCAATCATTCCATACGTCAATCAGTACTAGACACTAACCTTTGGTTAAGATTACATTGAGAAACCCACTTCTCCTCGTATTTCATCTCCGGTCGACGATTTTTCTTCAACAATGCCCCATATTTTTCTTTTTAAGTTCGAAATTCAATCATTCTACACATCAGTCATTACTGGACACTAAGGTACCTGTCTCTGCGGTCCGAGTGTAAAACTACTTGGAATTATGGTTGATAAAAGACTATCTTGGGATGGACATATAAATTACTTAGCTAACAAACTTGCACGAGTTCTCTTTCAGCTATATGAATTAAGAAAAAAAAGTCAGCAATAGTGTGCTGCTACAATCTAATATGTACTGACAAGACCAATTGTATGAAACCATACTAAAATGTTGATAGTAAATAATTATTATTTTCGGCGTAAGCATTCAATGCAACAATCACACAATCTAATCTGGTCGGGACATTTAGAAGACTTCACTTTTTTACGTGGTGTTTTCAAGGCCACGGTTAGGAATATTTCTATTAGTATACAGCTCTTTTATTTTGGCGAAATACATATACGCTGCCACACTGAGCTGTTTTCAGAATCGCACGTGTCAAAACAAACCAAATCTCGAACGTCCGTAAAAGTCGGTAGGTGTGTTAATCGACTAAAGCGTATAAACGTCATAATGACGTCACATCATATCCAGGTTGGGTGAACTCAGCATCGTCCACAAAATCTGTTCTGCGCATGTGAATGCTCACTCCAAAGATATTTACTCTATGGCCGTTGCCACAGTTCTTGACCCAAGATTCAAAACGTTACCCTTTACGAATCCCATTCATTCAAAACATGCCGTTACAAGCCTAATTGCAGAGTGCACAAACGTGGTAGAGACCGTACGATCTACTCCTTCGGCTCCTAACGACACTAGACACGAGTACCGTTTCTTCGTACAAAACGCCAGTCGTTCCTTATGGGCTTCTTTCGATGAAGAGGTTTCCAATAAAAATCTAATGAAAAGCGATTGTGATAGCATAGACCTGGAGGTACACCGATATTTGGAAGAATCGTACCTACAACGCACGGATAATCCTTTACATACTGGAAAAAAAATGAAAACAGTTACCCAGGCCTAGCTGTCGTGGCAGTGCAGCAATGGGATGTAAAAATGCCTTCTGCTGAACAACTTTTGTTTCCTTTCTTTCTACAGTAAGTAAACGCTTTTACGCAGCTTCTATATGTAAAAAGCTATAGCACATATCTTTTACGTTTAAGCATGCATGCATACATGCAGAATGTACAAGGTAATTTATTTTGTAAGAATAAAGCTTCTGTTTCATGCGAATTCTGTGCTTTGTTTTAAACAATAATTCTATGATTTTTGTTTTATGAGACATATACTAATACTTCAGTACACATTAATAACGGTAGTACAGTTGATTATATCATAGAATTTCAAAGTTTTCCGTGCACGTACGTCCGATGAGTACTACCGCTGCGGCTCTGTGCTTCGTGTATTGAAGGTTTGCGCAATTTCTCAGAGAGCGCAGCACTGTCAACTTCTCGAGCGTACCCGAGAAATTCTCAAGAAATTGCCTTCGCGTCGCACGTTTCTCGAGCACGATCATAGCCCATCCCTTCTCCTTGCATAATGGTCAGTTCTATTTGATTCAATATTCCTGTCCCATTTCCTTGTTGTCTGTCTTTCTCCTGGAACCCACTACTCCTGTCTTTGTTCTTCTTGAGAGCTGCTCAACTTAATACAGGGTCATTCCATATCAAATCACCCAATAAAAAATAAATTTTACACCCACCTCCTGAGATTTTCATGAAATTTGGCTCAAATGGTTCTAATACCATCCTGACAACACCTGCAATTTTTTTTGCTGTATCTCTTACAGTTTTTTTATATACATTTTTAAAGTTTTTATGTTTTATGTTTTCTGAACCTTCGGAAATGGTCCATTTAATTTGTATTCAAAACTTTAAATTTGCTTATCTTAAAAACTCTTTTAGATAACATCATGAATTTTTGCAGCAAGTTTATTTATTATACATATTTGAAGATAAAAATGATGCTATTAAAATATATTAATATTTTCTATGAAAAAAATTTATATGTATTTTTTCTTTTTTTTTAACGGATGTTTTGTTTTATAAGAATTGCAATATCTAGAGTCTCAGACCTGATAGAATGCTCAAATTTGTTTTAATTTGCTCTTAAACATATAGGCTACTTGATAAAACAAAAATAATTATGGCTTTTTAACATGTTTATTAATTATAGTAGATTACATTAGAATTATGTACAAAGATACTTACGACACTTATGTATAACCCAACTGATTGCTTGAAACATTGAATTTTTTGAGTAATTTTGTCTTTTAATTGTCTGATTCAAACTGTTTTTCCACTTCATCCAAGAGCTTTCAGTTCTTTTGATACAGTCTTTTTTGAAGTAATACATTCTCCCAGTGCCGCTTGATTGAGGTGCGTCTACTACACAGACTATGTGCTCCAAAGGCACTATGCAGGAATCTTCTCTTTCAGGCCAATAAAATGATGCAGCAGGTCCTGAAGGATGTAGAAATAGAATTTCTGCATCTTCTTCATCATTGAATATAGTTTTTACCAGTCCAAAGTACCAGTTACCATCATAATTTGCAGCCACATAGCTATTTATGGATGGTTCAACACGAACCCAATCAGAAGAACAATGGAAAGAAAAGACTAAGGAGAGTTTTACACTATCTGTAGTCCTTCTAATTTCAAGGTTGTTTGTTGGAAGTGGTTTGAAGTTATGAAAACTTCTTGTTCCAGGAATGGTTCGGGTTGCTGAAAAACGTTTTTCTAGTTTTAACCGTAGCAAATCAGCTTCTTTTTTTGTCAATAAAGTGAAAATGAATGTTTTCAATATTTTTTTCACAAAACTTATACACATCGATTGCTGTCATTATTTGTTCTTTGTCTGAAAGCTGTAGACTGGCTTTCCTTAAAATTCTTTTAATAGTTCCTCCTAGGCCATCACAAATTGACTTCCCATGACTTGTTGCAAAAAAAGAGTGTTGGGCCTTCAAATTAGTCTCTCAAGTGTTCAGTCAAATTTTTAAAACTGTTTCTATTTTTGTACTGCCCGGCACAACCATCTGTAAAGTAGTGAACTGAGTCAATGTCAGTATGATGTAATGACAGTGACTTTGTAATTTCTTTTTGTACAAAGTTAACAAAACCAGTGTCATGTTCTTCGTCATCACTAATAAAACAGTGGTTGGAAACAAAAACATTGTTTTCCTCATTTCTTAGAAAAACTCCAACTGGGTGTAGAGTACAACCACCTCTATTCCAGTGGTAGCTTTGGATCTCATTTCGTATAACAAAGGAATAATTTTCACTGAAATCCATCACAATAATTGCTGTTTTAGGTGGTGGGTCTTCTTTCAATCTTTTAAAGGCTGCTGATTGGGATTTTGCTATAAACGAGTTCGGGGTGAGCTTTTCCAATGACCTAACCAATAAAGAAATGTAGTCTTCAACACTGATAGACTGTTTGATCATTTCTGCCCTGTCTGTGTTAACCCACTGACTGATTACAATTTCTTCTTCTAACTCATAATATTCACTTAGTTTTTCAGTTAAGCACTCTGTTAGTGCAGTATTTGCAGGACAGCTGTTTCAATGATGTAGCATGCAGTTTTGGTTTTCTGTGTTGCACACAAGCATCTTAATTAGGTCTTTATAAGATTCTTAAATTTTCACAGCATCCAGTAATAGTTTAACATTCTGGTGGATACTGCATACACATACAGTGCGTGTGCCTGCAGCACCAGCAAGGATACACCATTTAGGTCTCAAGAAACAAAA
Organism: Schistocerca nitens; assembly: GCF_023898315.1. Lineage (NCBI taxonomy): Eukaryota > Metazoa > Arthropoda > Insecta > Orthoptera > Acrididae > Schistocerca > Schistocerca nitens. Next base: position 311,328,106 of record NC_064621.1, on the reverse strand, counting down.
TTTTGAAAATCCTACTTCTACCTCGGGATTCTCCTATTTGAAATAATAATAGAGTTCTTTACACAAAATGAGTCTTGTACACATTTTCTTGAACACTTACTTTGTCTTTCGTTCCAGGTAGCACTCTGGAACTTTCATCCTTTTCATAAAAATCTGTTACAAATCTTACTGTATTTTCAGAAAGAGTTTTACCATTTTTTGGACCAGGAGTTTCCAAAATACCCTTTTCAGATTTTAGCTTTCTAGCTTGTCGCACCATGTACTCACTTACATTAAATTCTTTCATCACTTTATTTCGACTCCAAGAATCTGGAGCCAAGGTCAGAATCAGGATTTTTCTAGACCTCCCAACAGATGAATTCTTCTCTTTCATAAGAGAAATCATTACATCAAAATCCTTTGCTTTCTCAACCACACTTTTATCTTCTTCGTCATCATCAGAACTTGGTGCATCATATTTTAATGCTTTTGAAACCGCCTTTTTTGCAGTCTTTTCAATACTGCTAACCTTCCTTTTAAAATAAGACCCTTTACTTTGTTCTGACAAGCCATGAAGCTTTATCGGTGTTAATTAATTCTAGATTCCAATGATTCTAATTCAACCATGACTTCATCATCTGTTTCACTTTCATTGACTTCAACTTTTTCCTCACAAAAGTTACGGCATGTTGAGCAAAGCTTTTGTCCGGGTTTTATGCTAATATTTTTTGTCAGTAATTGTTTAGAAAGATCCAAGCCTACACTTCTCAACGATTTTTGATGGGCTTTTTGTGTTTTTTTAGTGGGTCTACACATGTTGTTTGATACTTTTCAAAAACATTTAAAAAGTAGTAGCTGAGGTGTGAACATATATTCTTAAATTCACACAGATTAATTCCAGATCGTAAGTGGATCAAATCTTTTTCTTCCTCACTCAATTCTGATACCGGTTGTAACTTTTTTGAAGGTGTGTAGGTTGTTTGGAAACAATCAGATTTTTTAAATAACCCTACACTACAGGTTTGAATATCTGACATACTGATTTCACTTTTGGTCTGATTACTGTTCTGGTTACTTTTATAGGATATTGGAAAAGAATCTCTGTAAACTAAGTAACAGTACTTACTGAGAGTTCGAATAAACTTAATAAAATACTATCCAAGCACTATTTAACACTGTAATAATTTTTTACATCAAAACACAGGAGTAACAAAACAAAATCCAAGTGTACATTGCTACTCCAAGAAGACAAAAACTTATTTTCGGTGTCTAAGTCACTTGGTATTTTTTGTTTTTAAAATATAATTAATATTATTTTAAAAATTATATAACTATTAAACAGGTTAAAAAGCCAACATAATTTTTCTTTTATCTAATAGCCTTTACAATTAAGAGTATTTTAAAACAAATTTGAGCTTTCTATCAGGTCTGAGACTCTAGATATTGCAGTTTTTGTAAAACTAAACATCCGTTAGTTAAAAAATAAATAAAAACTTGTAATTTTTTTTTTATTTGGAAGATTTTAATATATCTTTATGGTAATTTTTTTAACATTTAGATATAATACACAAACTTATTCCAAAATGTCATACTGATATCTTGAGTATTATTTAATATACAAATGTTTTTAGTTGTGAGGACACGTTAAGTTACAATTTCCGACTGCTGAAACAACGCCAAATCTAAAAACTTTAAAAATTTATAAAAAAACTATAAGAGATAGAGCAAAAAAATTTTACAAGTGCTTTCAGGATGATAAAAGAAGTAATTGTACCAAGTTTCATCAAAATCTGACATGGTTGGTGTCAAGGCCTGGGTGACTTGACATGGAATGACTCTACAATTCTTCATACTAGTGTGTGTGTATGTGTGTGTGTGTTCAAATATACCCTTCAATGCATCCACTGTATGGTGAGTAATTATTGTTTGATGTAAATTTATTTAGTTTGATAATAACAACTGTATGGTTCCTAAGTTCTTGTTATTAACAAAGGATTGTAATAACAGAACATGAAAATTATGGTTGGGCATGAAATATTTTACTATTAACATAACATTGTGCTGTTCTGGAGAATCACAGAGGAGCTAAGTCTACATCAGTGCTTTGAATCAGTCCATGAGATGTGCCAAAAGGAATCAAGAGAAAGGAAAAAAGAGGATGAATGTCCAGACTGAAATTGTTGCTCAACGCAGTTTTAATTCAAAAATAAATGTTCATCCTATTAATTGTCTAGTCACACATCTTATGCATTAATAGTATCTGTCCAATCTCCTTCAGACTGAAATTGTTGCTCAACGCAGTTTTAATTCAAACTAACCTAACCTAACCTAACCTAACCTAACCTAACCTAACCTAACCAATGTTCATCCTATTAATTGTCTAGTCACATCTGATTCATGCCATCATCTTATGCATTAATAGTATCTTTCCAATGTCCTTCAGTTATATAATTACAGTTTTAAGTGTTTGCCAGTTTAGTGATAATTGAAATGAGTCAGGTGACTGAGAAATGCCCTCTGTTTATGAGATGAAAAAAGGAAAAACACTGGCTCTTGTTTTTATTGGCACAAAGACAGAACAGGTTTACAGTTTGGCAAAATAAAAAGTTTCCTCAGCTTTCTAGCTTCTCAGGTAAAATTACCTCAGGTAGCACACTGGCCATGCAAGACAGGAATTGTCATTTTGAGTCCCACTCCAGCATTCAATTTAGCCTGTCACAAATTTTTTTTATCTATCTGTCAAATTTTGTATATAGTTTCCCAAGATTTTATGGCATGGTTGAATGGATTTTCTTGATAAACACATTGTTTTATCCCGCACACGGAAGACTTTAGAGAAAACCTCAGTTCACTAGTACAGATGTTTCCCAGTCATTGTGGTAACTGAAGAAGACATTAATCACTGTAGAATCAGCTGGAAAAATTACAATGGTGGATGTGTCGAGACATCTTGCCAAACATTCCCAAATTGCCTTTTCTGAAAACTACCTAGAACAGATAGTTTACGAGTCCAGTCATTATGGAAATATACTGGATCTCAAGCCAACAAACAGACCTAACATCTTTCAGGATGTCCATACTGAAACCGATATCACTTACCATCAGCTACATGTAGCAACAGAAGGTAAAAGAGCAACAAGTAAGATTTTCTACTATTAAAATTTTGTTAAGTTTGTAAAAATAATTTTTGTAATCGGTTAAATACATTTTTAGGGGCCAATCCTTCTGAAGAAGATATTTTTTAGAAATTCGACACCTAGGTCAATGGCTAATGTACCTTTGTTTTGCAGCTGGTTGGCTGATTTTTAACCTCTTCTGATTCCGTATTTCCAGATTTCGAGAAGGTTTTTGACACAGCAACACACAAGGAGCGTGTAGTGAAATTGCATGCTTATTGAATATCGTCTCAATTTTGTGACTGGATTCGTGATTTCCTGTGACAGAGGCCACAGTTCGTAGTAATTGACAGAACGTCATCGAGTGAAGCAGGAGTGATTTCTGGCGTTCCTCATGATAGTGTTATGGGCCCTTTGCTGTTCTTTACGATTCAGGAGACAATCTGAGCAGCCATCATAGATTGTTTGCAAATGAGACTGTCGTTTATCGTCTAATAAAGCCGCCAGACGATCAAAACAAATTTCACAACGATTTAGAAAAGTTATCTGTACGGTGCGAAAGTTGGCAATTGACCCTAAATAACGAAAAGTGCCAGGTCATCCACATGAGCGCTAAAAGGAATCCGTTAAACTTCGTTTCCACGATAAATCAATCAAATCTAAAGGCCGTAAATTCAGTTCCAATTACGAACAACGTAAAATGGAAAGAACACACAGAAAATGTTTTGAGGAAGGCAAATCAGAGACTGTGTTTCATTGACTGAACACTTAGAAAATGTAACAGATGTACTAAAGAGACTGCCTACACTACGCTTGTCCGTCTTCGTTTAGAGCATTGCTGCGCGGTCTGGGATCCTTACCAGATAGGATTAACGGAATACATCGAGAAACAGGATTTGGGGCGGACATCATTAAAACAAAGGCGTTTTTCACTGCACATAATCTTCTCACGATATTTCAATCACCAACGTTGTCCTCAAACTGCGAAAATATTTTGTTGACTCCTCCCTTTATAGGAATCAACGATCACCATTATAAAATAAGGGAAATCAGAGCTCGTACGGAAGGAAATAGATGTTGGCTTTTTCCATGTGCTGCTCGAGATTGGAATAATAGAGAATTATTGCGAAGGTGGTTCGATGAACCCTCCGCCACGCACTCAAGTGTGATTTGCAGAATATCCATGTAGATGTAAATGTAGATGGAAACTACGTAAACTGCTCGATAGTCGGCATGTAACGGGACATCCCTCAACGAGTCAAGCACAAGATGGCGGCCAAGTTGAAAGTGTATCACGTGTCTCCACGAAAAAACATAAATTTCGGTAGTAAAAAGGAAAACCTGTGCATGTTGTAAGGATGAAATACTTTAGCTGAAGGAACGGATATCCAGTCTACAGTTTAAAATCGACGCTCAAAAGGTGGAAATAAGTAAACTACAACTTGAAAAACGTGAGACGCTAATGCAGAAAGAAGAGTCAGTCTCGAGAAAATGGAAGATAATGACTGAAGGAAGTTGTATTCAGAAGGTAAAAGATCTGAACGACTATGAAAATTTAGTGCAAAAAAACTCTTTTTAAGTGCCTTCTGCCGAGGATTCAGTGAACACGTCGGAAAGGGTTGAAAAGTTAGAAAACAAAGTAGGCGAACTGTTGCTCGTTGTAAGTAGGTCAAACAGTGAAAATACTGCGTCAGGAGATATTCTAAAAACTCTGAAAATAAGTGCGCACACCTACATTACCACAGACGTCAATGCAACAAAGGAAACTACGTTAAAAACGTATCTCCAGCGAAACTGCAAACTGAAGAACATTTAGAATACGTGCGGCAAAAAAACAACACTAGTCAGTTGAGAATAAGAACCTTAAATCCTCCGGTTACAAAAAGTGTGAAACAAAACAATCTGTGTGCTAGGTGATAGTCACGGGTGAAATTTCTGCAATGACGATGAGAACATGTAGTTTCAAGGCATCTGGTTTCATAAAGCCAGGGTTGAGTGAAATAACGGACCTAACAACATCAACTGACATATCTAGTTTGAATAAAGACGATTTCGCCGTGTTAATAGGAGGATCAAACGACGTCTATAGAAACGACACATACAAGATTATTACAGAAACGAGGAAATGATTAAAATGTACTCATTGTGAACATTCACATCGTCATGATTTACCACGCTGGTCGTGTGTGAACCGCGAAATTAATGTTGCAAACGAGTGTATCACTGAAATATGCACTAACTTTAAGAATGTCGATATTGTAGATATAAACAGATTGGAGCGAAGTTTCCATACAGTCCACGGAATTCATTTAAATACCACAGGAAAGAAATTACTAGCTGAAAAAATATGTACTCGCATTTCGAAGAAGAGTGAAGAAAAAAGTATAAGTGACAAACAAATGGAGATTAAGAAGTGCTTTAGACGAGTTACAACCTGTGCCATCGACCAAACGCAAATTGCCAAGTGGTTTAAACCGATTAGGCGAGAAACAAACAATCAAGTCGTCAGCCAAACGACAATTACGAAATGGTTTAAACCGAAGAGGACAGATGTGGATGAAGCAAAACGTATACAAGCTCCAGAAGTTAACTCAGCTGCTGATTGCCACCAGCAAACAGAATATACACACAAGAAAGATACCGAAAAATTTTTAGGGTAAGTGCTGGATTAGAAATGCCATTAGATAAAGAATCAGAAACCGTTTCAACTAAAGTTACTAAATACCCAGATTTTGCTATACTACACCATAACGTTTAGTCACTCACACATAAAGTTTCCATGTTGGAAGCACTACTATAGTATGCACTAAATGTAGATATAATTTGGATTACCGAACACTGGCTACGAAATGACAAAGTAAAATAAACGTCAACCTCAGGATACCGATTAGCAAACCATTTCAGCCGAGAGTGAAAGAACAAATCAAGTTGTGTGATGTCAGTAAAAGTTGTATTGACTCAATTGAAAAAAACGTTGAACTTTCCATTACTAAACTGCCAGAGCTTAATTTCATAGTTGTTAACATATATAGAGCACCAAGTGGAAACCTGCCAGTCTTCATGACTAAAGGTTCTGCTGAACAGGATCAGTGCACAAAATATGAAGATAGTGCTTTGTGGGGATTTCAATATTGATTTTTCAAAAGACAGCAGCACCAGAGATGCTTTGATAAATATGACCAACACATTCAATATGATCCCCATGATACACTGCCCAACAAGATTAACAGAATGCACAAATTCCATTATTGACCAAATATTCATCTCAGAAACAAATTACAGATTCACAAGCAGAGTACTGAGCGTGGGTTATAGTGATCATGAGGCACAGCTGCTGTGTATAGAAATGCCAACAAGTGGTAGCAGTTCCGAAAAAGTATTGAAAAAAGAACCTTTTCTGAAGATAACATTAGAATTTTTAATCTCTTATTGGCGAAGGAAAACTGGGAAAGCATTGCCACTCAGAACAATGTTGATAGCATGTACATGAGTTTTCAGAGCATCTTTCTTCACTATTTTAATATAGCATTTCCAAAAGTAGTAAAAATAGAAAAAAACCTAACAATAATAAGCAGTGGTTAACGAAAGGCATAAAAATTTCCAGTGAGAGAAACAGATTTCAGCAGTGCTGTTGTAAAAGAAATACAGAGTAACCCAAGAATTCGCAGATTATTCAAAAGCCTACAAAAGAATCTATGGTAGAGTAGCCAAAGAGGCAAAACTTATGTGGAATGACAATTTGATACGAAATTCATCTAACGAAATGGAATCCACATGGAGAGTTATAAAGAAAGAAACTTGTAGTTCAGCGCCAAAGAAAAAGAATGTATCATTAACCCTAGAAGACTCGAAAGTCACAGACCCAAATTCAGTTGTGGAAAAATTCAATGAATACTTCACTTCACTAGCTGAAGACCTCATTCAAGTACACTGTCAAGGACCAATCCCAAGTTTATCCAGCAAGTCAGTGACCTTGACTGCTTCTATGTATGTTTATGAAACAAACACCAATGAAATTATAAGTAAAATTAAATAATTAAGCAATAAAATGGCAAGTGGTCTTGATGAAGTACCTGATTTCATAATAAAAAAATTTGCTTACCACATAGCGAACCCCATGTCAAAAATTTTTCAAACTCGCTTTAAAGACCAGTGTATTTCCAGATATTTTTAAAATAGCAAAAGTTTCACCACTGCTAAAAAAAGGTTCTTCTGAAAAAATATCAAACTACTGACCCATATCACAGTTAAGTTTCATCTCAAAAAATCTAGAAAAATTCTTCTATGACAGGCTTTTAAGTTTCATAAATAAATATGCACCTCTTACAGTACAACAACATTGTTTTAGAAAGTCTAAATCTATGTATACAGCAATTTTCGAATTCTTAGACTGCATTTTAAAATCCCTTGATCGACATAAATTAGCTGCAGGTATTTTTCTAGATCTATCAAAAGCCTTTGACGTTCTGGACCATAACATTCTGTTCGAAAAATTAGAAAGACAGGGAGTAAGAGGTGTAGCACATCACTAGTTGTGTTCATACCTAAAAGACTGCAGGCAGAAAGTATCACTTCGGCATGCATTCAACAAAATGAATAAAACAAGAAACAACTCCTTTCTTTGTAGCGAATTACCAGTCAATTATGGTGTACCACAGGGCCCAATCTTAGGTCCACTACTCTTCTTGATTTATGTGGATGACTTACTTGAATATATGAGTCCCACAAAATCTATCCTATATGCCGCTGACACCAGCATATTGCTCACTGGATCCAGTACAGAAACTTTGCAGTCCGTGGCAGAAAGTTCTATCAAAAGACTTTCTGAGTGGTTCACAAAAAACAAACTCATTATAAATACTGAAAAAACTATGTGTGTCGATTAATTCCTCCAACTAATCAAATGTCTATTCAAGCAAAATTAAAAAATGATCACCTAGAAAATGTGTCACAAAATTTTTGGGACTATGGGTTCAGCAACACTTAAAGTGGGACACACATATAAATAACTTGCCTAGAAAACTATCATTTGTGTGTTATGGCCTGAGAATTTTAAAGGCTACAACAAGCAAAACAATAGTACTGCAGGGATACTATGCACAGTTCCACTCACTAGTCCGATATGGGATCGTTTTCTGGGGATACTCAACTCACAGCGTAAAGGTTTTTAGAATGCAGAAAAGAGCTCTAAGAGTAAATTGTGGCCCTTAAAAAGATGGAGTCCTGTAAATCCCATTTTACTGAGCTTGGTGTTCTAGACGTTGCAAGTTTATTCATTTATAAAACTATCATGTTCACTAGGGACTACCTCCTGAAAACCGGCAAACTTCTACAGAACAAAAATGTACACAACTATAATACCAGATGGAAATCAAATATACATCAAAAATATCACAGAACAACCACCTATCAGAGGTGCATAATTAACATTGATGTAATACTACACAACAGGATACAAGAGGAAATAAAAAATGCTACTCATCCAATTTTTAAAGCTAAACTAAAAGCATTTATAATAAAGCACTGTTTCTATTGTGTCAGAGAATTCCTGAATATGTAACAAAATTAAATGTAATAGGTACCTATTTTTAATTTGCCTACTATTTTGCTAATACTATGTATTATTGTAACTTATCTTTGGCCTGTCCAATATCAATTGTACAATTTGTGCTGTACGATAAAACTGGACCAATAAAAAAATCAAATCAAATCGAGCATTAGTTTTCCACAACAGTAGTTGTCGATGCCAGTATTATTTTTCGAATTTTGGACAGGTAAGTATTATTTCAGTCACTTTTCTGAAAACTTTCATAAAATTTTATACACAGTACATTATATTTCAGGTTAAAATTTATGAGAAGCAATTACTTTACAAAATATTTTAGTTTCGATGTTGTAATCGATAAGTACTGGTTCTGAATGCACAGTTAAAATTATTTTTTTAGAAACATTTGAAATTACGAATTATTTGCACACTTAAAATTTCTATTATTAATTACGCAATCTTGTACTGTTTACTGTGTTTATTTCTGGATCCATTTATTAAACAATAATCGAAATTAAAATTTAATGAAAACTAGCTGGAATTCATTTGTTAAGAAAAATTGTAAGCCCCTTGGAATATTGTTATATTCCGCAATGTAAGAGCTGTAAGCTTTCCTCTGATGTGATCCAATGTATTTTTGTTTAACAGGTGCGAACAATGTAATTTCGGATTTAGTGAAATATCAAAATACTGTTTGATATACTAAAATGTGAGAACATCAGTGGAAAATATATTTACGTAAAAAATTCTGTGACAACAATCTTCTGATTTACTTAGTTTAAATCAACCATGATGACCCGATGTTAGATTTTCAGCTTCAAGAATCAGACCCCTAGACAAGAAGAACTAGAGCCATCTCCACATGACAAGCTACGAGGGAGTTTGAAAAGTTCTCGGAACAGAATAGAAAAAAAATACTTACATCACTGAAACTTTTTTTTTAGTTTTCATTGTAGTCTCCTTGTATATTAATGCACTTGGTTCAACGATGTTCAGTGTCTTGATACCATCTCGAAAATGAGTTTCCTCCAGGCCTGCAAAATAGTTGTCAACTGTGGCTATCAATTCTTCATTTGAAGTGACTCTTGGTCCACCAAGAAAAATTTTCAGTTTTAGGAAGAGATGGAAGTCTGACGGAGCCATATCAGGTGAATAAGAAAGCGGGGTGCCAACAATTGATACCTTAGTTTGTGCAATTTGGCCATGGCGACGGCACATGTGTGGGAGCGCGCATTGTCTTGATGGAAGATGACTTTCTTCCTTGCTAAACCTGGCTTTTTTCGCGTGTCTTTTGTTGCAATTTGTCTAGAAGGTTAGCATAGTATTTTCCAGTAATTGTTTGCCCAGTGGGGAGATAATCTACAAACAGAATCCCATTTGCGTCCCAGAACACTGGTGCCATGACCTTTCTCGCCGAAGGAATTGTCTTTGCTGTCTATGGTGGCAGAGAATAAGCATGTTTCCACTGCTTTGACTGTTTTTTTGTCTCTAGGGTATAGTAGTACACCGAAGTTTCATCTGTGTTCATAAACCGGTGCAAAAAATCTTGTTTGTTTCTCCTAAAACAGGCCAAATATTGTTCCAATGTGTCCATTCTCATTCGTTTTTGATACAGCGTCAAGAGTCGCGGCACTCATCTTGCAGATAATTTTTTCATTTCTAATTCTTCAGTTAAAATATGATTTACCCTTTCAGATGACATCTGGTAAGTGTGAGCAATTTCACACACTTTCAATCGGCGATCCTCTATGACAATTTTGTGCACTTTTGCAATGATTTCTGGAGCACTGACACGTCTTGGCCGACCACTGCGCCGATCATCATCTAAGCTCTCCGACCGAATTTAAATTCATTTGTCCACTTGGCAATAGTTGAATATGAGAGAGTAGAGTCCGAAAGTGCATTCTGGTAATTGGTATGAATGTCCTTTGGTTTAAAACCTTTCTTTACGAAGTACTTAATCATTGTTCGAGTCTCGATTTTTTCCATCTTCTCAAATCACTACGCGCCATGTTTAAGATTTTAAAATACGGAATCAATCTGAAATACCTTGCCAATAGAAGATATTTTTAGAAATATCGAAACCTAAGTCAAGACTAATAAACCTTTGTTTGGCAACTGATTGGCTGATTTTGTTCAACCTCTTCAGGTTTATACAGTTCCTGATCCGTAGTCGTGTTTAAGATTTTAAAATACGGAATCAATCTGATATCACTTGTCAGTAGCACTCAACACTTTGTGTGAGTAAAGAGCTAGTTGTGTTTCACACGAACGATGTTTTCTAAATCCGTGTTGACTGTGTGTCGGTAGACCGCTCTCTTCGAGGTAATAAGTAATGTTCGAACACAATATATGTTGCAGAATCCTGGTGCATATCGACATTAATGATTTGGGCCTGAGATATAGTGGATTACTCCCACCAACTTTCTTGAATATCGGTGTGACCTGTGCAACTTTCCAGTCTTTGGATACGGATCTTTTCGCCGAGTGAGCGGTTGCATACGATTGTTAAATGTAGAGCTACTGCATCAGCATACTCTGAAAGGAACCTAATTGGTATACAGTCTAGACCGGAAGACTTGCTTTTATTAAGTGATTTAAGTTGCTTCAGTACTCCGACGATACCTACTTCTAAGTTCCTCATGTTGGCAGCTGTTTTATATTCGAATTCTCAAATATTTACTTCGTCTTTTTGGTGAAGGAATTTCGGAAGGCTGTGTTTAGTAAATCTGCTTTGGCAGCTCTGTCAACGATAGTATTTCCATTGCTATCGTGCACAGAAAGCATTGATTGTGTCTTACCGCTAGCATACTTTACATACGATCAAAGTCTCTTTGGATTTTCTGTCAGGTTTCGAGACAAAGTTTCGTTGTTGAAACTATTATAAGCAACTTGCATTGAAGTGCGCACTAAATTTCGAGGTTCTGTGAAAGATCGCCAATCTTGGAGTTTCTGCGTCCGTTTAAATTTGGCATCGTTTTTTCGTTGTTTCGGCACCTGTGTTCCGACCCGTTTTGTGTACCAAGAGGGATTAGGTCCAGGATTGCCACATGTTCTGGAAATCAGGGAATTTCAAACAAGTCAGGGATATCACGGAAATTTGAAAAAAAAAAACACTGAAGAAATCTTGCTTTTGTCTCAGTGGATGAAATGGTTCCTTTTTTTTTTTTTTTTTTTTTTTTTTTTTTTTTTTTTTTTTTTTACTGAGATGTCATGTGTCGTCACCGGCTGGGAGCAGCTGAGTTTGCCGGCCGCTGTGGCCGCACGGTTCTAGGCGTTTCAGTCCGGAACCGCGCTGTTGCTACGGTCACAGGTTCGAATCCTGCCTCGGCCATGGGTGTATATGATGTCCTTAGGTTAGTTAGGTTTAAGTAGTTCTAAGTCTAGGGGACTGATGACCTCAGATGTTAAGTCCCATAGTGCTTAGAGCCATTTTGAACTACAGCTGAGTACGTGCACCACTTCTTTACTCCTTCATTCTTACTACTTCTCTCCTCCCTATCACTCTCCTCAGCTTGCAGTCAGTGGTGCCACCACATCTTACCATTAGCCTAATAGCTGTCGATGAGAAGCAGAGAGGTGGGAGGAGGAGTGGTTTGTTTGGATCTGATTCTCAGAGATTGTTGACGCAGCGGCCAGAGATGGTAGTCACGTATGCATGAGTTGTGTCTGGGGGAGTGCGTGAATGTGTGTATGCTCTTGTTTTCTAGCAAAGGCTATGTCCGAAAATTTAGTTGTGAGAGTGTGATTGTCTTTTGTAAGTGCCTGTCTGCGACTCAGCAATCATCTATACGGTGAGTTGCTACCTAACCTGATTAGTACTATTCTCAGAGCATTTGAGCAAGTTATCTGTTGCATGGATTGATAAATGCGTTCTCGTTTCATCAATATGGTGTCTGTGACATGTAAACTGCTGGCCACACGAGTGGACTTCCACGACATGCCAAACCTGCAGGCCATTTCTGTGGGTATCTCTAACGGATCAGACCTGCTGATCTAAAGCCCATCACTTCCAACTAATGTACAAGCCCTGCCCATCAGATCTAGTCTCACCAATCTGCCTGCAGTCCGGGTCTGCTTGTGTGTGGCATAATGTGGCTGATTTGCATGGTTTATCCAAGGACCCAGGACTGCAGTGCTCCACAGCAGACCAGAGGCCACGGGTGATGGATTTCACGAATTGCCACTGTCTCACTGCAAGTACATTGTACAGTGCAGCGTTTTATAGACATTTTATTTATTCCAATACATTTTCGAACTTCGAAAATAATTTATATATTAGAAAGTATGAACGATAAGAAGAACATTGTGGCAGTCGTTATCGGTTTGTATGCTATGATGCTATGTACTCATGTATTTCTCAAAAGAAAAATTACACAATACCTGTAAAGTAATAGACATAACATAGTGACTAATAACCGACAATAAGAACATAGTAGAACCAATATTTTATTGGTGGTCATCTATAGTTTTGGTTTACACAACTCTTCCCTGCCTTGTACACTTCTTTCAAGAGGCCTACTTTTTTCTGAGGTTATTTATGAAATCAGTGAAGGTATCTTAAATCTGTCTAGCGGTTTCAAGGAAATGCGTATTTTTGTCACAAATGTGTTTCGCTTTATTGAAATAAAATAACAACAATGGTCTTAATGAAACATATATACCATTTGCCTTGCTTTTTCCATCTAAAAACACTTCAGAAGAAATGATGTGTTAATACTCATCATTTTTGCTCACACGGGGGAGAAATCTACCAAGGGGCCCCATCTTTTGCAGCATCTTTCCCCCTCCGTGCTGCAAGTCTACCCTCTTGCTATTCTTTTTCCCCTCCCTTGGGGAGTATGTCTGGGTTGTTTTTGGGAATGTTCCCCACTGTTCGCAGCTGTCACAAGAACAGTCTCATCACTTCGTTCCTTTTTCCTTTCTTCGTTCCTCTTCTCCTATCCTCCCTCTGCTTCGGCGTTTGAGGCTCCTCTTTTTTCTTTTTCGTCGCTGTGCGCTCCTGAAGTCTGGCCCATGCGTCTGGCGCACAACAATGACTGTGTAACGTGTAATTCCGAGCTCTCGGTCTACAGGCAGAGTTCGCATGTACCCCCTGGTACAGGCCAGGTCCAGGGTGGTGTGATTGCCTGAGCTGCTACCTTCACAAATTACTAATTGGTCCCTCTGTCAAGTGTTTGGGAGATGTGACCTGATGTGTGAACAATCATCTAAGGCGGGTGTGGCTCCTTGTGAAGGGGGAAGCCCAGTTGGAAGGAGCGCGCCATCGGAGATGCAGACAATCAGGAAGGGAATTTTCGCACAATGAGCCCATCATTTTCACAATCAACATCCACAGAACGTAAACGGAATGACGCTAACGATTCAAAGACACTCCCAGCTGCACCACGGTTCCTCATGGTTTCACGTACTGAAAACAGTCAGTCCTTCACAATGGTAAATCCGTTTATTATTCAGAAAGGTATTGATGCATCTGCCGGCCCTGTGAAATCCTGCTCTCGTTTACGTAATGGCACTTTGCTTTTGGAGACTACTTATGATTCTCAAGCACAACTACTTCTTGCTGCTTTGCTTCTCCATGGCTATCCTGTTCGTGTGGAGGCCCATAGAACTCTGAATTCTTCCAGTGGTGTTATTTGCAATAGGCTGCTCGACTGTCTGACCCTGGGCCAAAATCCAAACATACCTATCTGATCAAGGTGTCATTGCCATCCAATGGGTGACAAAAAAGGTATATGCTCCTTAGTGCCCACACACACTCTTTTTCTCACCTTTGATAGAGTGGTGCTTTTGTCCAAAATGAAAGCAGGCTATGAGGTTCTCACAGTCTGACCATACATTCCAAACCCAACGTGCTGCTGCCAGTGTCATTGTTTCAGCCACACTAGAATGTCTTGTCGACACCTGGCTAAATGTGTAACCTGTGGTAGGGATGCATACGAGGTCGATTGTCTGCCTCCTCATCCCTGCTGTATCAACTGCAATGGCGACCATGCCGCCTCCTCTCGAGACTGTACTATGTATCTCGATGAGCGAGCTGTCCAGCAGATCCAATGAAGGAAAAGGTTCCTTACTTGGTCACTCGCAAGTTATTGGCTGGTCGCAAACCCTGCATTCTACCATCGGGCACTTATATGGTCATGCCGGCATGCGACCTTAAATCAGCTCTGAGTTTGTGAAATCGCCCAGTGTCATAGTAGCATTGCCGTCCCCTCGTCCAGCTGTGCAACAAGCTATCAAACTCTCGCCTTGTGGGGCGAAGTCACCAGCTACACAACCAGCAGGCCGGAAAGGACAGAAGGAATAATCCTGTTAAGATTTCCTACGTCACTCCAGCCAACCAACACTTGAGTCTTCCTCTACTAACCAGAAAGGCTCGAAGAAATCCAACGAAGTCAATCGGTCTTCTCCTTCGCCAACGCAAAGATCTTCTTCGACAGTGTCGCCATGTGATACCTTTGCCCGACCAGCCTCCGTGTCGCCGGTGTGCACCACCAACCGTTTTTCTGTGTTGGACTCTGCAGGCCGAAAGCAGAAGGAAGCCAATGCTTCCGTGGACCTCATGGAGCAGAATCCTCCTGCCTTTGTGCCCCGTAGCAGCGAGTCTTCACAGGCTGGCACTTGGCAGCCACTCAATAGACACCCCTTCATTTTTTCCTCATCATGACTCTCCTCCAGTGGAACGTTCATGGCCTTTGAGCCAACAAACAGGATTTATGGCTGCTTTTGGAATCTCAGCGTCCACTTCATCTCTGCCTTCAGGAAACAACATTTCGTCCTCATGACCACTTTGAGCTTTGACAGTTTTTCCTGTATCGTTTTGAAGATCCGGCATAGGTTGGCATTCCATCTCATGGGGGAATCATGTTGCTCGTATGGGATGACGTTCATAGTCAACCCATCTCACTGACTACCAATCTTCAAGCTGTTGCAGTTCGCGTTTTCCTTCCTCGCTTGACCTTTTACCTTTGTAACATTTGCTTCCCTATGTCACCAGGGCCGACTTCCTCCAGCTTATTGGGCAGATACCTCACCCATTTCTGCTGCTTGTTGACTTTAATGTGCACCATCCCATCTGGGGTTCTCCCAGAACCTTTCCGAGGTGCCCTCTTGGCTGACCTACTTAATCAACTTCACCTTTTCTGCCTTAACAGGAGCACTAATGAAACTTCCTGACTGATTGAAACTATGTGCCGGACTGAGACTCGAACTCGACACCTTTGCCTTTTTCAGGCAAGTGCTCTACCAACTGAGCTACACAAGCACGACTCACGATCCGTCCTCACAGCCTTAATTCCGCCAGATTTAATCTGCTAGGAAGTTTCATATCAGTGCATACTCCGCTGCAGAGTGAAAATCTCATTCAGGAGCACCCATGTTCCTTTCAGACTGCTCGCCATTTGGACCTATCCTTCTGCACTACCCATCTTGCCCATCGTCTCGAGTGGTCCGTTCTTTCTGACTCTAGCGACCATTTCCCATGTGCTATCCGTTTGCTGACTCCTACCCCACCTATGTGCACACCAAATTGGCAGCAGACTAAGCTTGACTGGAGACTTTACTCCTTCCTGACGACCTTCGACGAACACGATTTCCCCATTTGTGTAATATCTCACAAACGTTATTCTTACTGCCGTAGGACGTTCCATTCCTCACACTTCCTCTTTACCACACTGTGTACCGATACCTTGGTGGCCTGAGGCGTGTCGTGACGCAATTCGCTTGCAGAGACGTTCTCTCTGCGTTTTTAACCGTCATCTTACTATGGCAGACTGCACTCATTACAAACAGATGCGTGTAAAGTGTTGTCGCATTCTTCGGGATAACAAAAAAGCTAGCTGGACGTCATTCACTAGTTCTTTTAACAGATCCAACCCCTCTTCCATCGTCTGGACCAACCTCCGATGGCTCTCTGGGACCAAGATCCATTCCCAGATTTCCGGCTTGACTATAGCAGACGATGTTATCATGTACTCAACACCTTGGGCCGCCATTTTGCGGAAATTTCGAGCTTCTCCCACTATCACCCTGCCTTCCTCCATTGGAAACGAGTGGAGGCAGCTCGGGCGATACCCATCCCCTCTCAGAATCGTGAGTGGTCAATGCCGCCTTTACTATGAGGCAGCTAGATCATGCTCTCACTTCATCCTGATCCTCTGCCCCAGGGCCAGACGATGTTAACATTCAGATGTTGCAGCACTTTCTCTTGTGGGCAAGCACTTTCTCCTTCATAAGTTCAACCACATCTGGGCAGAGGGCACTTTTTCCAGACGCTGGCGTGAAGCCATTGTCATACCCATACCTAAGCCCGGTAAGGACAAACTTCTTCCTTTTAGCTACCGCCCCATCTCTCTCACCAGCTGTGTTCGCTAGGTGATGGAACATATGATTTACGCCTGGCTGACATCGTGGCGCGAGTCTTGAAATTTGCTAACGACTGCACAGTGTGGATTTCGAGCGCGCCGTTCTGCAATTCACCATATTGTTACTTTGTCCACCCATGTCGTGAATGGTTTTCTGCGGAAATCCCAGACTGCAGCCTTGTTTTTCGAGATCGAGAAAGTGTACAACACTTGCTGGACGACTAATATCTTCCATACTCTCTACACGTGGGACTTCCATGGTCGACTGCTCCGTTTCCTTGAGGAATTTTGAAAAGACCGAGTTTTCAACGTACGTGTGGGTTCTGCCTTGTCGGACACCTTTATCCAGGAATACGGTGTGCCTCAGGGTTCTCTCCTGAGCGGCGTCCTCTTTGCTATCGCCACTAACCCTATAATGGCTCATTTCCCACCTGCCATCTTCGGCGCCCTTTTTGTTGACGATTTTGCCATCTATTGCAGTTCTTCACGGACCTGTCTCATTGAGCGGCGTCTTCAGCGATGTCTTTACTCGTGGAGCATCGACAATGGCTTTCGTTTTTCCGCTGATGAAACAATTTTTACGAATTTCTGGAGGCAATTAGTTTCTGCCACCATGTTTACACCTTGGGCCTGTTGCTCTTCAGTTCATTGAAACTATGAAATTCTTGGGGTTCTTGCTCGATAGGAAATTCTCTTAATCCTCTCACATGTCTTACTTGGCAGCCCACTGTACGCAGTCCCTTAATGCCCTACGTGTCCTCAATGGTACTTCCTGGGATGCAGATACAACCACTCTCCTTCGATTGTACCGGTCCCTTGTTCATTCGAACCAGACTATGGATGCTTTGTTTTTGCATCTGTACATCCGTTCCTCTTACGCCATCTCAATATTATCCACCATTGTGGTATCTGTTTGGTCACTGGCGCCTTTTACACTAGCCCAGTTGAGAGTCTGTCAGCAGAAGCTGCTGAACTACTGCTGTCCTACCATCGTGACTTTCTCCTCAGCAGATATGTGTGCCATTTGTCTGCCATGTGTGGCCACCTATCCTATGCCTCCTTCATCGATGACTCCTTTGATCACCAGTATGGGTCATGTCCCTCTTCTCTGTTACCTCCTGGTGTTCGCTTTAGGCTCTTGCTCCGGCAGATTAACTTCACTTTCCCTGCAACTTTCCTGGTGAGTATGAACCCTGCATCACTTTGGCTTTGTGCAGTGGACTGTGTTCACCTTGGCCTTCATACGCTTCGACACTACGCCAGCCTTGCTCTTACGCCTTCACTTTCATGACCTTCACATGGAATTGCATGATATTACCTCTGTGTACACTGGTGGCTCACAGACTTACCATGGTGTCGGGTGTGCCTTTGTCTATGGCGCCGATGTATCTCGGTACCAGCTTCCAGCACACTGCTCAGTATTTACAGCAGAGTTCTTTGCCTGGACTACATCCAGCAACACAGTGTTTTTAATTGTGCCATCTGCTCAGACTCTCTCAGTGCCCTTCTAAGCTTCTGTGCACTGTACAACGTCCATCCCTTGGTGAAACAGGTCCAAGAAAGTTTTCAATTGCTTACTCTTGATGGAGCCATTGTGATGTTTATGTGGGTTCCTGGTCATGTCGATCTGACAGGAAATGAGGCTGCTGACATTGCTGCCAAGGCCGCTGTGCTCGTACCTTAGCCCACTGGTTCTTACATTGTCCTTGATGATCTTTGTGTTGTCAGGAGGTGGGATCACTTTGGCATCGCCGCTGGTCCTCCCTTCATGGGAATAAGCTCTGCGTTATTAAGCCTCTCCCAGTGGCTTGGATGACCTCCTCTCGGCCATCCCGCCACGAGAAGGTCATTTTAACTAGGCTGCGTAATGGGCACTGCCTTTTTAGCCATTGTCATTTGTTAAGTGGCGCTCCGCCACCACTTTGTGCACACTGTGCCCAACTTTTATCTCTCCACCATTTCCTGATGGAATGCCCTTTTTCGACTGTTTACGTTCCCGTTTGGGTTTTCCGTCTAAGTAATCAGCCGTTTTAGAGAATGGCGCAAGGGCTGTCGACCGCGTTTTACTTTTCATCCGTTGTAGCAATGCGGCGAAGACCATTTAATTTTTAGTTCTGGACCTCCACTTCTCTATTGCGTATTTTATAAACCTTTCTCCACGTCCCTGTTTTTACCTGTCTTCACTTCCGTCGTTGGGGATTGACATGTAGTCGTTTTTAACTCCTCTCTTTGGCTTCGTGTTTTCATAGTTTTGACATGGGCGCATATGACCCTAGTTGTTTTTGCGCCCTAAAACAAAACAAAACGGGGGAGAAATAGCAAAGTCCTTACATTTTTTTGTCAACTTATGTCTTTACTTACACTTGAGGTCTCAAAATTTGTCAGTGAAAAATGCTAAAACTTGTCTGGAAATCAGGGAAATGTCAGGGAATTTCACTTGGGGAAATTTGTGGCAACCCTGAGCTTCATCGTTCGTTAATTTGTTTAATATAAATCTCTCAGTTGCTGTCGACACTATTTCTTTGAAGTCAAGCCACGTCCGGTCTACACTTAAACCTAGTTTACACGACGACACTAGGTTGCAGGCAACTGTGCTGCCGTCCACTGCGCATGCGCGCCGCGCCTTTGCGCAACTCGTCGGGGAAACTAAACACTTTCAGCGTGTTCCAACTTTGACGACACTAGTTGCATGAGTTTTGAGGTTATGTGTGTTCGTAGAGCGTTGTTGTTGTTGTGGTCTTCAGTCCTGAGACTGGTTTGATGCAGCTCTCCATGCTACTCTATCCTGTGCAAGCTTCTTCATCTCCCAGTACCTACTGCAACCTACATCCTTCTGAATCTGCTTAGTGTATTGATCTCTTGGTCTCCCTCTACGATTTTTACCCTCCACGCTGCCCTCCAATGCTAAATTTGTGATCCCTTGATGCCTCAAAACATGTCCTACCAACCGATCCCTTCTTCTAGTCAAGTTGTGCCACAAACTTCTCTTCTCCCCAATCCTATTCAATACCTCCTCATTAGTTACGTGATCTACCCACCTTATCTTCAGCATTCTTCTGTAGCACCACATTTCGAAAGCTTCTATTCTCTTCTTGTCCAAACTGGTTATCGTCCATGTTTCACTTCCATACATGGCTACACTCCATACAAATACTTTCAGAAACGACTTCCTGATACTTAAATCTATACTCGATGTTAACAAATTTCTCTTCTTCAGAAACGATTTCCTTGCCATTGCCAGTCTACATTTTATATCCTCTCTACTTCGACCATCATCAGTTATTTTACTCCCTAAATAGCAAAACTCCTTTACTACTTTAAGTGTCTCATTTCCTAATCTAATCCCCTCAGCATCACCCGATTTAATTTGACTACATTCCATTATCCTCGTTTTGCTTTTGTTGATGTTCATCTTATATCCTCCTTTCAAGACACTGTCCATTCCGTTCAACTGCTCTTCCAAGTCCTTTGCTGTCTCTGACAGAATTACAATGTCATCGGCGAACCTCAAAGTTTTTACTTCTTCTCCATGAATTTTAATACCTACTCCGAATTTTTCTTTTGTTTCCTTTACTGCTTGCTCAATATACAGATTGAATAACATCGGGGAGAGGCTACAACCCTGTCTCACTCCTTTCCCAACCACTGCTTCCCTTTCATGCCCCTCGACTCTTATAACTGCCATCTGGTTTCTGTACAAATTGTAAATAGCCTTTCGCTCCCTGTATTTTACCCCTGCCACCTTCAGAATTTGAAAGAGAGTATTCCAGTTAACGTTGTCAAAAGCTTTCTCTAAGTCTACAAATGCTAGAAACGTAGGTTTGCCTTTTCTTAATCTTTCTTCTAAGATAAGTCGTAAGGTTAGTATTGCCTCACGTGTTCCAATATTTCTACGGAATCCAAACTGATCTTCCCCGAGGTCCGCTTCTACCAGTTTTTCCATTCGTCTGTAAAGAATTCGCGTTAGTATTTTGCAGCTGTGACTTATTAAACTGATAGTTCGGTAATTTTCACATCTGTCAACACCTGCTTTCTTTGGTATTGGAATTATTATATTCTTCTTGAAGTCTGTGGGTATTTCGCCTGTCTCATACATCTTGCTCACCAGATGGTAGAGTTTTGTCATGACTGGCTCTCCCAAGGCCATCAGTAGTTCTAATGGAATGTTGTCTACTCCGGGGGCCTTGTTTCGACTCAGGTCTTTCAGTGCTCTGTCAAACTCTTCACGCAGTATCTTATCTCCCATTTCATCTTCATCTACATCCTCTTCCATTTCCATAATATTGTCCTCAAGTACATCGCCCTTGTATAAACCCTCTATATACTCCTTCCACCTTTCTGCCTTCCCTTCTTTGCTTAGAACTGGGTTGCCATCTGAGCTCTTGATATTCATACAAGTGGTTCTCTTCTCTCCAAAGGTCTCTTTAATTTTCCTGTAGGCAGTATCTATCTTACCCCTAGTGAGACAAGCCTCTACATCCTTACATTTGTCCTCTAGCCATCTCTGCTTAGCCATTTTGCACTTTCTGTCGATCTCATTTTTGAGACGTTTGTATTCCCTTTTGCCTGCTTCATTTACTGCATTTTTATATTTTCTCCTTTCATCAATTAAATTCAATATTTCTTCTGTTACCCAAGGATTTCTATTAGCCCTCGTCTTTGTACCTACTTGATCCTCTGCTGCCTTCACTACTTCATCCCTGAGAGCTACCCATTCTTCTTCTACTGTATTTCTTTCCCCCATTCCTGTCAATTGTTCCCTTATGCTCTCCCTGAAACTCTCTACAACCTCTGGTTCTTTCAGTTTATCCAGGTCCCATCTCCTTAAATTCCCACCTTTTTGCAGTTTCTTCAGTTTCAATCTGCAGTTCATAACCAATAGATTGTGGTCAGAATCCACATCTGCCCCTGGAAATGTCTTACAATTTAAGACCTGGTTCCTAAATCTCTGTCTTACCATTATATAATCTATCTGATACCTTTTAGTATCTCCAGGATTCTTCCAGGTATACAACCTTCTTTTATGATTCTTGAACCAAGTGTTAGCTATGATTAAGTTATGCTCTGTGCAAAATTCTACAAGGCGGCTTCCTCTTGCATTTCTTCCCCCCAATCCATATTCACCTACTATGTTTCCTTCTCTCCCTTTTCCTACTGACGAATTCCAGTCACCCATGACTATTAAATTTTCGTCTCCCTTCACTACCTGAATAATTTCTTTTATCTCGTCATACATTTCTTCAATTTCTTCATCATCTGCAGAGCTAGTTGGCATATAAACTTGTACTACTGTAGTAGGCATGGGCTTTGTGTCTATCTTGGCCACAATAATGCGTTCACTATGCTGTTTGTAGTAGCTAACCCGCACTCCTATTTTTTTATTCATTATTAAACCTACTCTATTATTACCCCTATTTGATTTTGTACTTATAACCCTGTAATCACCTGACCAAAAGTCTTGTTCCTCCTGCCACCGAACTTCACTCATTCCCACTATATCTAACTTTAACCTATCCATTTCCCTTTTTACATTTTCTAACCTACCTGCCCGATTAAGGGATCTGACATTCCACGCTCCGATCCGTAGAATGCCAGTTTTCTTTCTCCTGAAAACGACGTCCTCTTGAGTAGTCCCCGCCCGGAGATCCGAATGGGGGACTATTTTACCTCCGGAATATTTTACCCAAGAGGACGCCATCATCATTTAATCATACAGTAAAGCTGCATGTCCTCGGGAAAAATTACGGCTGTAGTTTCCCCTTGCTTTCAGCCGTTCGCAGTACCAGCACAGCAAGGCCGTTTTGGTTAATGTTACAAGGCCAGATCAGTCAATCATCCAGACTGTTGCCCCTGCAACTACTGAAAAGGCTGCTGCCCCTCTTCAGGAACCACATGTTTGTCTGGCCTCTCAACAGATACCCCTCCGTTGTGGTTGCACCTACGGTACGGCCATCTGTATCGCTGAGGCACGCAAGCCTCCCCACCAACGGCAAGGTCCATGGTTCATGGGGGAAGTCGTAGAGCGTAGAGAAACTGAAATATGAAGTGGAGAACGGAGAATAATGTTAGCTTTTTGAACATCTGTGCTTTGCATAGGTGTTTGTCGGATTTCAGTGATGCTGATAACAAAAATAAGCAACATATTGCTGCCGCTGAGACCGTCATGTGTGATCATAACTTAGATTGTTTGACAATATCTGAGCTGCAGGGCAAAATTTATTGAGTTAGGAGTACATATACAACTGAATTAATTAAAATACAAGCAAGTGTAATTCTAGCTGTGGCAATGCTCTCATCTACAATACTAAAATCCCATCGTTCGAGTTGTCCAACTCTTTGTTAAGGAATGTTGTTGACAGGAGGGATGGCTATACAAATTCAAGAAACTGCATTCTTTATTCAATAATCATTTATTTAAAACGTCGCTGCAGTGCTCCCCATTCATATATGTTAGAATTTTGAAATATTGCCACTGTACAGTTCTATCTTCAAGAGAGTAGTTTGCAAACCATTCTCTTCTTAATGCAGCCTGCTTCGAATCATCATTGTTGCTAATGTTAGTAATTATTACTGTTAATGTTAATAATTATTGGTGTTAATGAAATGGCGTCATCACCAACTAAAACCATATCTTATAGCATGCCGAGTGTTCTCGATTGTAATGCACGCAATGTGATATGTAATTTCAGTTCTGGCGACAGTGCTTCATGCATTACAGTACATTTATTCCTTACTATATAATTAACTATATTTAGAAGAAACGTGAACAGTTCTGATGACATTATAAGATAACTGAAAAAACTTCTTGGATCTTCCTTTATAAATTGTTTCAGCAAGGATGCTGAGCAACAGAGCTGACGTCTTTTCTTCATCCTGTCATGAATCGAAACATGTTTCTTTTTTTTTTTTTTCCTATGCAGCGATTCCACGCAAGAAGCTTTAACTCCATCCCAAGTCGTACGATGTGCAGCTGCCAGAACTTTCATTTCAGACACGACTCAGGGACCCACAACACGACGAAACTCATATGTATACTAGTGTCGCTGTGTCTACGGTCATATATGAAACCACTTGCATGCATTACCGATCCCGATTCTGTATCAGAAGTGAACACTCGAAGGTACAGTGAAATTAAAGGCTTCAGGAACGGATCACAATGTAGTAGATACATCTGTATCCGTCACCTAATATCACCTAAGAAGGTGTGCCCGGACAAGTCTGACCGACTGCTACAAAGACGTTAAGAACTCTCACCGACAAACAGTATAAATCACCAGGCAACTATAATATTAAAAAGAAAAAGCAAAACCCATCTCTCAACACATAATGTCCGCTTTTGCATTATTCGGTACCATAGGCATAATAAAACAATTCCTTTAGACGGATATTTCAAAGAACTAGGTGGAATCCGCATTTCTCTATTGCCAGCCAACACTGTGCTCCAAAAGGAATAAAACACTTTAGCCACAGATACTATGGCGGTCTTTGGTCTCTAATATCTTCTTGAGTTAGTACCTGACGGATGCGTTCTTCTTGTGATGCAGATACGCGGTGGGTCAGTTCCATCTTCAACCGTTCATAGGCATTCCCTTCAGGTGGTGCGACGATGATATCTTCCACTTCTGCCACATATTGCTGCTCCAATTGGATCACCATCAGTTCAAATTTAGATGCGTCTGCAGTAACACCTGAACAAATAAAATTTGCCTCTACCTGGGCAAACCATAGATCAGGATTTTGTGGCATGGGGCCCTATTCTATATCGTTCATACCGATTGGTGAAGTAGGTTAGTCTCGGTAGTGACGTCATTTTCGGTTCTTTGTCTGAATTTCCTATTCAGTAAGCTTCTCAGACTTGTTACCGAACCGCCCTCCCCCCGATTTTTGACAACCGTAGCGAGAAGTTTTGGATTTCGGTATGTCTCTGTCGATCGGTTAGCTGTGGTTTATTTACACCTATAATTCGTTATTTTAAACATATTGAGCGGTTTTAGCTTAGGAATGGTTCAAATGGCTCTGAGTACTATGGGACTTAACATCTGAGGTCATCAGTCCCCTAGAACTTAGAACTACTTAAACCTAACTAACCTAAGGACATCACACACATCCATGCCCGAGGCAGGATTCGAATCTGCGACCTTAGCGGTCGTGTGGTTCCAGACTGAAGCGGCTAGAACCGCTCGGCCACAACAGCCGGCATTTGGCTTTGGATTTAGTGGTTTTGTTACTAAAGAATCACCACAGGAGTGTCCGGTTGGAAAGTGAGTTGATGATAGATTATTTTCCTTTGTTAGAAATATGGTTAGCTTAGGTTGTTACTGTGAATGATTACATAAAAAAAGACGTTTTCGGTCAATATTCTCTCAAAATACCTGTTATTTAATGCAATTAAGAGTTTAAATATCATTAAATATCAAGACATTGGCTCTGCTTACGTATATTACATAAGTGTTATTTGAAATTACTAGTGACTTCGCCTACTTTTTTCCACAAATGATTTACTTATTAATTATGGAAAAGTGTTTAAAACTGTTAAGTAAAAATGCAAAGGAATTTTGTGAAGCCTGATAGAGGAAACCTTACAAAATTTCATGCATTTACGGCTTACGCCCGCATCATTCGGCAACAAAGTCAGGCTGCGTCTCTGTTGACTGGAATTACATTAAAAAAGTAGCGAAGTTGGTTAGGCAAAGGACGTAAGTTCGTTTACTGCTGGATGCGAAAATATTTTTTTTTCCTCTTCGTGTTTGCAAAGCATTCTGAGACTTCGTTAATCGTCGAAGTTAAGCATTTTCCTGAAATATTCATTGTAATTTACACGTAAGAGCGCGCTTTCTCAGTAACGAGTATCTTCGATTTCGTGACTTCCATATATTCAACAAAAGAAAGATGAAATTATTGTGTGTGAAACAACTGAAAGTAGCATTTATTCTGCTTCTTGTCACAAATAATTCATCCTTTTTTTTCGGAATACGTAGCGATTTCCGGGGGTGTGGTCAGACAGGAATCTAAGAACACAAAGTAAATTACTCCGAATCAAACAAGCAGCAGTCGTCTTTATACTCTAGCTTGTCACAAGTATTTATCTGCGATCGAATCGTTAACAACAGCAGACAGAGATGAAAGGTTCCCACCACAATACTTTCAGACTATACCACCATATATCAAACATTTTAATTCATCAGATGTAAACTATGAACTTCTATAGATGCACTCGCCATGCGCTCTTGAAAAAGCGATTTTTTAAATTTTGTTTTTATGAACCAAATCGTTAATGTATGATATAGGGAAGTAGGCTACTTCATCATTTGGATCTCTAGGAGCGAGCTACAGCTACATTCTATGCATCTTCTTATTCTTTCACACTCTCTTAAACAATTTTTCGGGTTCGTGGAGACGTGTTCCGTCTATGCCCAATTAAAGGCAGTTTATTCACATATGCATTTCGCTTCTTTTATTTGTGAAGCATCATAACGAATAAAGGAAGCAAAACGTGTATGACAATAAACAAACTGCCTTCAATTAGTTGCATAGACAGAACGTGCCTCCATGAATTTTGAAGCAACTAAGGAACGATGGAAAAAAGAAAAAAATGACAAATTTTCTGGTGTTTCTATAGATGTATTTGTACAATGTGCTTCTACACTCCATGCCTAACTCATATTGTGAAACATAAAATCCAAAACAGGATGTCGGTGTGGATGAGAATAAAATGATATAATGACATTTACGACAGTTTTCAGTTCCAGAATACAGTCAATATTCTATTGTTATCATGCATCCATAGTAGCTCGTGGTCAGCAAAATTTGAACAGTATTAAGTACTCTAACCACACTTCTCAGTACTGTGTCGGCTGGTAGCCACTTCGAGTTTGTGAAGCTGTGGCGCTGCAGTGTGAATGCGCGGATCTGAGGGAGATTGCTTTCCATTGGTTGGCGCGAGGGGAACTGACAACAGCGTTTCGGTTCGCTAGGGCTGTACAGCATCGCTTTCGAAATGCTTACTGAATATTGTTGGAGCTCTGTTTCGAGAACAAGACCGTTCGGTGCGCTCGCGTACCGAACCGATCGGCAAAATGGCGGAAAGATACAGAATAGGACCCCAGAGCGGTAGTAGCCTTATGGCTAGTCTAGATACTGCCGGGTTAGCGCCGTTAGATTCTCATTCATTCTTTACTGGCGTTATGTACAGGAGCCTACTTTAGCTGCAGTGTAAATGAATTAGAACCTGCATTGGTAAAACAGCTACAATGCACACCAAAATGCCTGCCAGATTGCTGTTCCCCTGTTAGCCAACAGCACATCTAGCGGGCATTTTGGTGCGCAGTGTACTGTTTTACTAACGGCATGGCAGAGTCACAGGACCTAATTCATTTACACTGTGGCTAAAACTCCATACCACAATGCCTTACTACCGTATACCACAGCAGCAGCTCACAAACAGATGTTACTAGAGGTCGTGCAACAATGTAGAGGAGAGTTGCATACTAGCGCCACCCAAGGTTGCCTATGGGCATCAGGCAAATGAATTCAAACCACCGGAACGATGGACATCCGGCACAATTATGATTAATAAATAAGCGGCCAACACTGAGTATTCAGCTAGTAAGCTTGATAGAAGAGAATTAAAGTAATACATAGCCAGCCCTTCAGGCTCGTCTTACTTAGAAATATATGCTGAAGTGCCAAAGAAACTGGTATAAGCACGCATATTCAAATACAGAGATATGTAATCAGGCAGAATACGACGCTGCGATTGGCAACGCCTAAATAAGACAAGTGTCTGGCACAGTTCTTAGACCGATTATTGCTGCTACAATAGCAAGATATCAAGATTAAAGTGAGTTTGAATGTGATGTTACAGTCAGCACACAAGCAATGGGACACAGCATCTACGAGTTAGCGATGCTGTAGGGATTTTCGCATACAACCATTTCACGAGTGTACTGTGAATATCAGGAATCTGGTAAAACATCAAATCTGTGATATAACTACGGGCGGAAGAATATCCTGCAAAACCGGCATCAATGACTACTGACGAGAATCGTTCAACGTGACGCAAGTGCAACCCTTCTGCAAATTGCTGGAGTTTTAAAAGCTGGGCCATCAACAAGTGTCAGCATGCAAACCATTCAACGAAACACTATCAGTATGGGCTTCCATAGCTGAAGGCCCTCTCGTGTACCCTTCATAATTGCACGACACAAAGCTTTACACCTCGCCTGGGCCCATCAACACCAACATTGGACTGTTGATGACTGGAAACCTGTTTCCTGGTCAGATGAGTCTCATTTCAAATTGTATTGAGTGGATGGATGTTTACAGTTATGGAGACAACCACATGAATCCATGGACCCTGCAAATCAGAAGGGGACTGCTCAATCTGGTGAGGGCTCTGTAATGGTGTGGAGTGTGTGCAGTTGGAGTGATACGGGACTCCTGATAAGTCTGGGTACGATTCTGACAGGTGGCACATACGTAAGCATCTGTCTGATCACCTGCATCCATTCATGTCCCTTGTGCATTTTGACGGACTTGGGCAATTCCAGCAGGACAATGCGAGACCCCACACGTCCAGAATTGCTACAGAGTGTCTCCAGGGACACTATTCTGAGTTTAAACACTTCCGCTGTCCACCAAACTCCCCAGACATGAACATTATTGAGTATGTCAAGGGATGCCTTGCACCGTGCTGCTCAGAAGAGATCTCCACCCCCTCATACTCTTACGGATTTATGAACAACCATGCAGGATTCATAGTGTCAATTCCCCCTCAGCTCTATTTCAGACATTAGTTGAGTCAATGCCACATCCTGTTGCCTCACTTCTGTGTGCTTGTTGGGGTCAAACATGATATTAGGCAGGTGTACCAGGTGTAAACGTAGTCATGACTTAATTTGCACTGAAAAGGCAGTATTCTTAGTGAGAAAGAATTGTTTCTGAATCATCTCCCAAAAGATGATTTCCCTAGAATTTTAATGCATCTTTATCATCCATTTCTTAAACGATGTTCTGAAGGTATAATTTTCTCATTTAACTCCACCCTTGATGTCACATTTACATGTAAGAACTATGATGCACCAGAGCTACCCTTTACATTCAAATTGAATAATAATGGATTAATCTTGAATGCCACACATTGTGATTTATTACACGAACTATTTGATATGCCTAGTGTATTGCTCACTACATTTCATGCAACCAGACATTTGCCATTAACAAGAATGTTATCTGTTTCTTACAATGATTCATACATAATAACATATGGAAAACATGCCTTATCAAGTTTTTCTGAAGACAATAATTTAATTAAGGATATACATGAAAATTTAATTTCTTCCAATAATGAGTTAAACTTCATTGCCACAGCAAATATAATTAAGTCATTCGATTCATCCAATAATGTTAATGCGTACTT
The DNA here is from genome assembly GCF_023898315.1 of Schistocerca nitens. Classification (NCBI taxonomy): domain Eukaryota; kingdom Metazoa; phylum Arthropoda; class Insecta; order Orthoptera; family Acrididae; genus Schistocerca; species Schistocerca nitens. The sequence goes on along the minus strand of NC_064621.1, from coordinate 311,298,685 downwards.
GATTGCCAGTATTGTGTTTTCGTTGCTTTTATTAATTTGTCTTTTGTCAACAGCATTTGGTATGTATGAAATTGTCATATTCTATGTACCGAACGTTACTGTGTCTGCAAATGAAATACATGTTGCAATGCCTTCTGATGCCACAAATGGCGAAATAGATTCATACGCCCAGGAGGTCGTTTTGAGCCACCTATGGTCTCTCTTTTTGTCTGGGGAGAGTGATGTAAGGGTCCACGGGTTGCATGCATCCGTACGGTACGTAACACGCACTCGCCAACCGACCTGTCTGGAATGCTGACAATTTGCTTGGTCAGTACACGTGTGTCCGGCAGCAGTGCGATGCAGGAGTAAGCCAGTGGCCGCCGACCGCAGCTCGCCGTATTAACTACCGTGGCCTCGGGCGTGAATATATCTCTTTTCTTAGCACACCGTGGAGCCTTTCGATACGACCGTAATTATGATGTCAGACACAGTGATGATGGGTGCATATAGCGTGCGTGTTTTATAATCAGCCTTTGTTAATAAAACTGTTTAAACTTATTTCTCGGCGTTCACGTATTGCCATACCTCAAGGACCCACCGCTGTCAAATCCTGAAAAATATTTCCCCTACTTATCTTCCGGTGCAACAACTCAAATAACCCCATTATATGTAAAATATATTTGACATGTGCGTATGTGGGAAATGTCACAGGTAAAAAGCTCATTGTGAACTCCTGGAACGATTTCAATCAAATTTGGTACATATATTAGGTACAATCGGGAAAGAAATATTATATGAGTAAGAACCACCAGCCTCCTATTGGGATGGGTGTAATAATAAGGAGAATGAACAACGGACGAGGAGGTGGATAGACAGTGAGGGGGAAGGAGGAGACTGTCAAAGAGGGGGGAGGGAGGAGGAGATGGACAGTGAGAGAAGAAGGGGCAGGAGCAGATTGACAGAGAGAGGGGGACAGAGAAGACGGACAGAGTGGGTTGGCGGGGGGATTGGAGTTGGAAAGAGTGAGAGGGAAGTAGGAGATGGACCAAAGAGGACTGCAATAAACAATATCCGGGCAAGTTACTGAGCTAGTTATTAATAAATAAACAAGTACAGGTTACTCATTGAAACTGTTGTATTTTTATTAAAGTGCAGGACCTACAGCTATAATCCTCTCTTAATTTTATCTGGCCAAGTGGCACCCGTGACAGATATCGCTGGTGAACTCTGTGAATAAAAACTAATAAAATCACAAAATTCTGGGAAATGTCAAGTTTGGTTGTAAATAATACAAATCAGAGACGTTAGTCGTTAATCATCAAATTGTAGTTGTGCCGATAAAGCGCTGTGCACTGACGAATAATTGCTGAATTGTACTATTACTCTTACTGACTTTACTGTGGACAGTGTGGCTCATGCTCTGCGGAATAGAAAAGACTATCACTACGTTTACATGCAACCCATTTTCCGAAAGACGATAACAGAATTGCGGAAACCGTTTTTTGCTGTCGTATTAACGACTGAAGCAGATTTGCTACCTCAGATAAATACGGCATCTGTAAATCAGCTGTTCTAGTTTCTGAGTGAGTCACCGCAGTTACTATATCTTAAATGTTAGAGGTAGACAGCCTCATTGCCAGTCTAATATTTCTGCTTCTCCTTCATTGCACAATAAATCACCGTGTCTATATTAGTCGAATATTTTGAAAACAAGACGTACTCTGATAGCTCAAGCTCGTTTCAAAAACTGTTATGCGTTTATATGGGAGCGAAAATCGATTGTGGAAGTGGAAAACGGGGAGCTAGAAACGGATTTGCACAATAGATTTTGGAGTGTTTACATGATCAACCAGAACCGATATTGACTATCGGTTAACGAAAATCGGTTTTCGGAGCGCATCTACACGTAGTGCATGAGGTAACAAGAAACGCTGAAGAATAACTAGCGTAATCTTTACATCAGTATTATGACTATGATGAACAAATTACAGAAGCGTGCAATTTTTCGCATAACGAGGCTGTTAAGTGGTTCTTTTGTTGTCTCCGGGAACAGTTTCAAAAACCACCGTCTGATCTAGATATACCTCTTCAGTTGGGCAATATATCACTCGCTGTTCCATGACCTATCTTGTACAGGTTGCGTTACTTAAACATCGATAAACTATCGATTAATCGATAGCGTGTGCATTTTCGTCACTATGGGTAGTCTGGTTAAACTATCGACAATCACATCGTTTATAATGTAACTCCTTAACGGGCTCCTCAAAAATTGTCGTATCCTATTACGTCCATGACGCGTGAAGTGCAGGTAGAAAGTAGATTAGATTGAGGTGTTTAATCAACATCAAATATGGTAGCGCCTTAGCCAGTCTATGCTCTTTATAAACATATGTTGTTAATAATTGGACGCTCTGGGGGAGGGGACATGAGACAGAGAATTTTCTTGTTTGTCTTCCAGTGATGACAACTCACGGTTGTATGCATCTCGTACCGACCAGATACTTAAGTTAAAAAATACACGTGTGAATAACATGGATTAATGAATGCGCGTTATACAGACTGCCATATTCAAATGTGTGAGCATACTTACTTATAGCATGGAATACAAATGTAAATAAAACTGTTGCAATACAACACAGTAGAGGAAAAATGACATTATAAAGATTCGTTAAGCGTTTGTGATTATCCTGCACAATGCGTTTTAAAATAGATACTATTATTATCTCTATTAAACACACCCGCTGTCACCCTCTTCTGTTTCTAAGTCCTCATTGTACTTACAAGTGTTTTCAATTATACATGTTAATGTACAAGGTGATTCGAAAACACAAAACACTGACGCAATCGTAAGGTCCCTGCGTCACTTCCGCTTTTGTAGAAGCACAAATATCATTCATATATTAGATGCCAAACTTGTGCTCATTTAGTGGTGCTTGTAGCTTAAGGACACACCAGTCCTCGCAAAACTGCATACAGTAAAAGCACAACCTGTCGAATGTCAAGTTTTTTATTTGTATGGTTGCTGCACATAATCAATAAAATATACAGACAACGGTATTTACATACTACCTGATTTCAAAGTATTGCAGTGTATATTCGTAAGTAATGCAGATGGAATGTAAATGTTTCAGTGGATATGAGCCAAACCAAATCTTTACCTGCCAAGGGTTAGCGGTGAATGTCTGGGAATCATTTGCAAAAACTCCTAATCCTGTATATATTTCTTAAGCTCTTGCCCTTTCATGCCGAAACCCCATTTTTGAAACTTGTGCAGTGGGTGAATTAGCTCACCGTTATTTTTATTTTTTGAGCATTTTGCGACCTGATTAAGAATTTTTCGAGTGTCACGAGGAGGAATGCTGCCCCTAAAACTTCTAGCTCTTCGGCGTAGCGTAGGAGATGGTCTCAATGTGCCAATAATGGCTTCTTTGTCACTCATTTCGATATTTAAACGCCACACAACAACAGGATTATTCCTCGTCAAGCAACTATAGTGCCACGCCTGTTGAATCGCTGTCATAGGCAGCAGTGAGACAAAGAGCACAGTCGTCACAAAGTGTTCTGAATGGTGGCGACGTGAAACGATGAATACTTTTTGCGCGCCATCCATAGTCTGTTGGCCGAGGACATCCCGCTCTCCCATGATTATTTTATTTACGTAAGAAGTTCATAAATAGAGTTTTTGTTATTGTTTTGAAAATGAATCGTAAAAATCAATCGTCTGTGTGTTTTTTCGAGAAAATGAGGCTAATAGTTTGTTAAGTGTACCATACTCATTAAAGAACATAAACATTCAGGGAATATGAATAATTTTAGAGACCACTTAGAAAGAAAGTATGGTGAAAAACTACTAGAGAACCATCGATTATTAATAGAATTGAAGGGCGAGGAATCAACATGCAAGCTAGATAAAGTGCAAGAGGTGTAACAAAAAAAAAAAAAAAAAAAAAAAAAACACCAGAGAAGCTTTATAAAAAATTATTTTGCGTTAAACAGGATTAATTTATTTTCTTATTCATTACTACAAATAAGCAACACATATGAACACGAATATCTCTATAATGTGCTTTCTCAAAATATTATTACCTCCGTGCACGGTAGACTGCCCAAAGTTTACAGTTGAGAGAATGCACGATAACAGAATAACAAATGAGAAACGAACATGAACTCCAACGCCATCTGAACCAAATCAGTACAGCGTAGCAAAATAAGCTGATCGTGACGTTACAATTACCGTGCTGCCGTCTTTCGAGTATATTTTTGCTTTGGTGTGCGATTTCCACGGAAGTGCTTAAAGTGTGTTTGCGAATGGGAACAGAATTAAAGCTTTCGGTGCTTATAACATGGAGTAATATTAATGCATATCTTTTGCCAAAAAAAGAGTAAGCGTAGTAAGTTGTAAATATAGGTCGTAATAGTCGAATCGGAACTTTCCAATCGTAATGGAAAACTGTTAGCTATTGTGTAATGGAAGCTGTTTTATCGCAACTACAGTGAAGCCGACAAAACGCTAGATCAGGATCTGTCATGTGCAAACTTTGAGCGGTCCAGGTATATTATAGGAATACATCGGTATGATTGGTGTAAGTTCCAGCATTGCTGTCTCTCTACACACCTTTCCGTACCTTTCATTACTATTATGCTCTTTATAATGCCCCGTGCGCTTCCCTCGTCGAATGTCGAAACTCCGTAGTAAACTTTATTCCTGTGTGCAATTCATTCCCTATCTGCTGCAGTTCATCAGCAAGCAAGCACACGTAAAGTGGCAGTACTGCATGGCAGACCAGTAAACATCTCACATCCCTATTCCTAGTAGTGACCCTCCTCCTCCTCCTTCTCCTCATCTTCTTCTTCTTCTTCTTCTTCTTGTTCCTGCTTTCCACGTGCTTCTAAGACGTTGAAGCTTAATTTAGCGTGCTCAAGTAATATATTGGCCCGATCGTTTTGATAATTATTTTTTATATATGAAAGTAATTTTTCAGATAACAAGACGTTGAAAAAAAGAATTTTTTGAGAATATTATGCAAAATTTCGTATATACTGATTGACAGTTGATTTCAACATTAATGTTTTTTCAGGTCATCAATGATACCTTCCTAGAATACAACATTCTTGACAAGACAGTAGTAATGGTTACAGGCAACGCTGCAGTTATGACAAAAAGTGACGAAACGTTAAGCATTCGACATTCGCCTTATTTTCGCCACTGCGTCAACTTAACGTTGCGAGGTTATTTCAAAGCAGAACGTTACCAAAATTGTATTGAAAACAAAGGCTATTGTGACTTTCTTTCATAACTCTACTCTAGCCAATGACAAACTGCACGATGTTAAAAAAAAAAGAAGGTTGTTCTGGATTCCTTGATTAAATCAGTCAATGGAAGACAGACACCATTTAACAAGCGGACTATGAATATACTTGTGACATTATTAGGTCCTAGGTTTAAAAAACTTGGATTCAGGACATTTCGAAAGGCAGACAACGCTGCAGAATTATTTCAGCAAGAGTATGCTGCTATCATCGTGTCAGCACCAAGAATGATACCTGAGTCAGAAACATCGTGAGCAATACTAATCGTCTGCTGATACCAGTCTGAATTCGTACGATCTACTTTTTCTGCCCATTCAGCAAAGGCGTAATGGTCGATGTTGTTACACCTCTCAGTGATTCCGTAATTGACCCTCTTCAATATTTTTAAAAACTTGTAGTAGACAAGCGTGCTTGTGTATTGGAATATTGGGCAAAATCTAATAGTATATGGCCTACAACGGCCACTAAATACTTGTGCTTTTCAGCGACTTCAGTTCCTGCAGAGAGGATTTTCTCCAAAGCAGGAGAAATAATTAATATAAGCGCAACAGACTAAATAAAAGAATTTAAATATCTTAGTTTTTATAAAATGAAATTTGTACATCTTGTAATGTTGTATTTTTAGCAACAGACAACACGACACAAATTTAAATACCTTAATTTTATAAAACAAATTTTGCATATATTATATTGTATATTTTATACAAAAAATTTTAGAAAATTTATTTTTGACCAGAATTTTCTAAGAATGCGATCGATTATTAATCGATATACCGATTATATTTGAAAATACTATCGATACTATTGTGTGTATCAACTATCGATATTTGAGTAAAACTACGTACAGTGCAAGTTCCAACAAATAACGACGCCGCCGACAATGCAGACCCCAGCTGTAATGGTAGCGACACTCCTTGCGTTGCTATTGTTTCAGGTACCTCCGCTTCCGCATCCTCGACGATGTGGCAAATTCTCAGTGATGATGCTGCAGGCTCTCCTAACTTCGAAGACTCACGGTAATTCATGACCTTGAAATACCTATTTATGAATTCCATTTTAGTTTGGGCGTCGTTGCCCAATACGAATTCAATTACCCAAAACGTAGAGAGATGTTTCTATCAAGTAGCCGACTTCTGTGTTTAGTACTCACTTCGAAGAGTAGGCGAAAACAAATATGTTTAGACAACTTTCAGGTAAAAAGGATATAGAGTATTAAACATTATATTACTATTTCATACACTTTTCAGTATTCTTCGCGGAATGGAATGTATTATTGTATTTTTACGAGAATTCCTACAGGAAAATATATTTCACCTAACGAGTGGTTCGTACTGCAGTTCTTTAATTGTGAGAATATATAGTATATTTTATTACAAATTATTGTACAAGTGCTTTAGAAGATATTTTAACTCCTCTACAACGTAATATCAAAATAACAATGATTCACTTCACTGCACTCACAATTAACAACACTAAAGAAATGAGAAATGGACCTCGCGACAAGCAACAACGACTTTTTGGGAATGCCGATCACACCATAGAGATACGAAAATAGAAAAAAAATTCAATGCACAGTGTGTCAATTACAATCTGAGGTGAGTTCAAGCGTCCTGACTCCGCTCGTCAGAAACTTGTGTACTTCATGCCTATCTTCTCTGGTGCCAATCCTGGCGATCAACTGTTTGGATCAAAGTACAGTTACTGGAATGCATTCAAGTAATCGTGGTGCGTAGCTTTGTGTGTTGTTGGTTGTTGCAGGCATTTTGTAACATATTTCAACGTGAGCAACTTTCATTTGCGCTTCCGCGAATTGCTCTAGTTCAGTGTGCTGTTTTTACCACAGCAGATGTTCGGCATGCAAACTGTTTCCAGTACAGCACAAGACGCTGCCCCGACACCGCCATTCCCACCATGAAGCTAATGTGATCTTTCCCGTCTCCGCACAAGCCTCATAGAGGTGAACTCGTGGATACAGTCTGCACAGGACTTGTGGTCCTCGTCACATAGTTCCGTTTCCGCATATGTCGGAAGAGTTCGATAGATAATATGTTACTTCTCACCGATTCAAGTCTTCAGGTATTTTAAGTGTTCAACAGGTTAAATTCATCTTCATTACTACGGATACAGGGTGTTTCAAAAATGACCGGTATATTTGAAACGGCAATACAAACTAAACGAGCAGCGATAGAAATACACCGTTTGTTGCAGTATGCTTGGGACAACAGTACATTTTCAGGCAGACAAACTTTCGAAATTACAGTAGTTACAATTGTCAACAACAGATGGCGCTGCGGTCTGGAAAACTCTGTAGTACGATATTTTCCACATATCCACCATGCGTAGCAATAATATGGCGTAGTCTCTGAATGAAATTACCCGAAACCTTTGACAACGTGTCTGGCGGAATGGCTTCACATGCAGATGAGATGTACTGCTTCAGCTGTTCAATTGTTTCTGGATTCTGGCGGTACACCTGGTCTTTCAAGTGTCCCCACAGAAAGAAGTCACAGGGGTTCATGTCTGGCGAATAGGGAGGCCAATCCACGCCGCCTCCTGTATGTTTCGGATAGCCCAAAGCAATCACACGATCATCGAAATATTCATTCAAGAAATTAAAGACGTCGGCCGTGCGATGTGGCCGGGCACCATCTTGCACAAACCACGAGGTGTTCGCAGTGTCGTCTAAGGCAGTTTGTACCGCCACAAATTCACGAAGAATGTCCAGATACCGTGATGCAGTAATCGTTTCGGATCTGAAAAATGGGCCAATGATCCCTTTGGAAGAAATGGCGGCCCAGACCAGTACTTTTTGAGGCTACAGGGACGATGGGACTGCAACATGGGGCTTTTCGGTTCCCCATATGCGCCAGTTCTGTTTATTGACGAAGCCGTCCAGGTAAAAATAAGCTTCGTCAGTAAACCAAATGCTGCCCACATGCATATCGCCGTCATCAATCCTGTGCACTATATCGTTAGCGAATGTCTCTCGTGCAGCAATGGTAGCGGCGCTGAGGGGTTGCCGCGTTTGAATTTTGTATGGATAGAGGTGTAAACTCTGGCGCATGAGACGATACGTGGACGTTGGCGTCATTTGGACCGCAGCTGCAACACGGCGAACGGAAACCCGAGGCCGCTGTTGGATCACCTGCTGCACTAGCTGCGCGTTGCCCTCTGTGGTTGCCGTACGCGGTCGCCCTACCTTTCCAGCACGTTCATCCGTCACGTTCCCAGTCCATTGAAATTTTTCAAACAGATCCTTTATTGTATCGCTTTTCGGTCCTTTGGTTACATTAAACCTCCGTTGAAAACTTCGTCTTGTTGCAACAACACTGTGTTCTAGGCGGTGGAATTCCAACACCAGAAAAATCCTCTGTTCTAAGGAATAAACCATGTTGTCCACAGCACACTTGCACGTTGTGAACAGCACACGCTTACAGCAGAAAGACGACGTACAGAATGGCGCACCCACAGACTGCGTTGTCTTCTATATCTTTCACATCACTTGCAGCGCCATCTGTTGTTGAAAATTGTAACTACTGTAATTTCGAAAGTTTGTCCGCCTGAAAATGTACTGTTGTCCCAAGCATATTGCAACAAACGGTGTATTTCTATCGCTGCTCGTTTAGTTTTTATTGCCGTTTCAAACATACCGGTCATTTTTGAAACACCCTGTAAGTACCACGTCTGAACGTGAGCGTCTTTACAAAGTGCTTTCATTAAACCTTGTCACTTCCGTGTGTCATTTCTACCGTATCACGTGATCGTCAAGAAACATTTTGTTATCAGCCAAGCTGCAAATTTTGGTTGCACCATTTAAAGTGAATAAATTGAACTTACCCTTGCGACAGCGATCCGAGGAATACAGGTTTAAAACCACAGCTCTAAAGCAACTATAGCATATTCTTCCAAACCTCCTTCCCTTTTTCCTCCCATTGCCATTGTGCCTAAAATTGTTAAGCCCAATGAACGTAGTATTGCCCAGAAAATCGATGGAAAAAATTTCGCAATAAATAACATTACTTGTTAAATAAAGAATAAACCCATACCTGATAGTTTCTAGAGTGCTGTTAAGAAAAATGGAGGTAAGTTCAAATTCCAACATGATCATGCATCACATCCCGGTTATCTCTGCTAAGCAAAAAATTATTTCATAGAGCTATGGAAGGTTGTACTGTCAATGATTTCTTTGCCTCACAACAACGCTTTTCGTGAAAGAGTTTTTTCTGCTGAGGATTTAATAAAAACCAAGATTAGAAACAGGCTCGAATTAGATGCTGTAAATGGGCTCATTACGTCATCATAGCTGGTGAAAGAATGTGGTTTGTTCCAAGATTTCCAAATTACTGAGAAGATGCTAAACTCAAAGAAAACAAATTTACAAGATGAAAGAGATAATGGTCTGTCTGATGAATAGAGCGAAAAATACGTCTGCTAATTCTGCTTATGGTCATCAATATCTTAAATATTTAAAACATGAACTTTTCACTATCGTGAGCTTTTATATTATTACAACTACTACTACTATTGTTGCTACTACTCTACTACTACTACTACTATTACTGCCACAACTGGCGCACCTTTGCTTTCAGGGAAAGGAAAAAAAATGTGAGTCAGGTGTTTTTCGTTCAAGAAGTTGAGTTGAAAGCAGGTATTACATACAAACGGTTGAACACTAAAATATTTGTATATAGCGTTTTTTTACACATTTATTTCACTTTCTTATACAGGGTGTTTCCATAAGAGCGTGCAAAAACTTAACAGATCATAGAGGATGCTCCACTTAATGGTTTGAGGTAGGGAACCTCGGGTCAGTGACGCCAGCTTAAGGAGATATCAGGAATAAAATCATAGTACTGTGTACTTTTTTTATCTACATTAGTTAGTTACAGTTAACTGTATCTTACAAAAAGTCCTGAAACTGACAGCCATCAACCTAAATGCAAACAAGATTCTGACGCACCCGGACAAATATTCCTGGAGTGTTTTGAACGTAATCAGAGGCAGGTATAATTCTGGCAACTAATTACTTCTCCGTATCCACTGGGGTCTCATATGCAAGTGACTATAACTATCCCCTTACGAAATAATGAAGGGGATTCATGTTAGATGACCTCGCAGGCCATGGAAAATGACCCCCTTTCTAATCCAGCGATCAGGAAATACAGCATTGAGATTGCAGCGGACATCTACACTGAAGTGAGGCATTTCACCGTCATGTTGTATCCACATCCACTCACGAATCAGTCATGGGTACATTCTCCCACAACTCAGGTAGAACTCTTCACATGAACCTCAAGTACAGGTGGGCATTCAGGCGAGCAGGTAGAAGATATGGCTCAATGAGAGTGTCCTCCATTTTTCCTCGCAAGAAATAAAGAATGTACACGTGAATAAACCGCAAAGTACGTGTAAACGTGTACACACGTTAGTTGTATCTAAGGTGGAAAACAGTAATGCTAGACAAAGCGACAGACAAGTTTACTTGCATATCTCCTTAAGCTGGCTTCACCGACCTCAGGTTCCCTACCTCAAATTGTTCAGTGGAGCATCCTCTATGTCGTGTTAAATTTTTGCACGCTCTTACGGAAACACCCTGTATGAGTTGCGTTCTTAAGTGTGGCGCTCAAGTGTTACGCTCTTGACGAGTCATCACCTCTCCTCAGTCCTATCGAAGCTCACGTCCAGTGTTAAACAATCAAATAGAGCTTTTTCGTTATAGGGTTATAGTTCTCAGCGTCTGATCTGGACTTGGTTTATGTATTCAGTCAGTTCAAATAACTTCTAAATTAGTGTAAATAATCGGTAAAAATGTAAATGTAAAAACATTATGGTGGTTCTATAGTGATCCTTAGTTTTCCTGTTTCGTTGGATTGGCTCAAAATATTTACAGTTTTTCAGGTGAGCAAACACATTTATAAATAACGCATATTGTTGTTTCTAATAAAAAAGACACTAAATTCTCAAACCGGTTTACAATGGCAGGTTAGAGATCTGTAGAGGGATTACTGTTAATTTATTCTGAAATTAAGTTTCCTTGTATTTACTTCAGAGATGGATATCAGGAATTTCTCTTGACAGAAAGGTGTTTCTGCTACACAGAGAAGGAAACTGCATGACTCATTAAAAGTTCCAGGTCAAATAGCTTCGAAAGTGCGTCCCACAACAAGTTCTAGTTTATTTTGAACATAAGCTTTTAACTTCACGTTATCTGTCGATAGAAATCTCCACTACTGCCAGTCATCAGAAGTGTCATTGCCACTATGTTCTTCCACCATCAGTACTGAGTCTTCTGATATCACTACTTTTGATGCTACTGAGTGGGATGACGTCAGCCACTCAACTTCAGTTTGTGTTGTCTGTTAAGCCGAGGGAGCTACACTCATTAGCAGTGAATCACAGCTTAGATTTACGCGACTGCATAAACCATTCAGTGCCAGACGAAGTCAAGTATCTGTTGCTAACAAACCCACGTTCTCTAAATTCGTCTCATGATCTCAAAAAGGACTTGATGATAAAATATCTGCTGTGCGAGGCGGGGTAGTGGTTAGCACACTGGACTCGCATTCGGGAGGACGACGCATCAACCCGCGTCCGGCCATCCTGATTTAGGTTTCCCATGATTTCCGTTAATCGCTTCAGGCAAATGCCATTATGGTTCCTTTGAAAAGGCACGGTTGTTTTCTTCCCTAATCCGATGACCTCGCTGCTTGGTCCGGTTGAACACTAAAATATTTGTATATAGCGTTTTTTTACACATTTATTTCACTTTCTTATACAGGGTGTTTCCATAAGAGCGTGCAAAAATTTAACAGATCATAGAGGATGCTCCACTTAATGGTTTGAGGTAGGGAACCTCGGGTCAGTGACCCGAGTTTGTGCATCGTCTGTAATGATCTCATTGTCGATGGGACGTTAAAACGTCAATCTCCTGCTCCGTATAAGAAAAACTATGAAAAGGTATTTTCAAAAACTTGGCGAGAAAAGTAGGCATGGCTAGTATAATCGCCCAAGGTGACGGCAGGGCTTTGTCAGTTTTGTACTCTTCTCAAACGAGTTTTAAATCTGGAATATCCGGTGCGTCACCAGAATCACAAACACTCACGATGACGCTCGAGGCCTTGAAAAGAGCAGTTGGCACCTCGAAGCTCCAAGTAAGGCCATACTTTTTTAAAGTCTGCAAAAATGGGAAAGACGTTATCAAACAGTGAAGACAGTAGGACAACAGAGTTTATAACTACCGGCGGGAAACAACTGAAATCAGTTTTTGCTACTTTAATATTTTGTGGCATTCATGACATACTCATTTGATGTAAGAACACGAGTGAAGGAAATTTTCAAGATTTATGTTCGTTTAGAGTAAGTGCGGGCGACGCAGTGTTGGAGGATCATTTACAAAACCACATTTGAAAAGCAAAATATACATCGCACACAGTTCAAAACAATTTAATAAATACATATGGTTCTGTGTTAAAACAAGAGATGGTTGATGAGGTAAACAGATCAGAGAAGTTTTTATTATTGGCTGATAAAACGGCTGATATTAGCAGGAAAGAACAGCTGTCGGTGGAAGTACGATTTGTAGACGAGAAACTGAATTTCACAGTGAAAGAAGAATTTTTAGGGTTTGCAGAGCTAACTACATTGAATGTAGAGGAAATTTCTTCATCTATTTAAAAATTTGGCGATAATTTGGGCCTTAATATGAATAAGTTAATTGGCTTGGGCATTGATGGCTGTTCGGCAGTGGCAGGCAATGAGACTGGACTCCAGGCTAGGATCCGAGAAAAGTATCCTTCAACTGTTTATTTCCACTGTGCTTCGTACAGACTTAACTTAGTTGTCAATGTCCTTAACAGTGTCCAGGAAACTTGTAACACTGTCGGGACAATAAAAGACGTTACTAGGTTCTTTAGAGAAAGTGTAAAAACTATACCTAACATTACATTGTTCTGTGAAACTAGGTGGTAACACAAATATACATCAGTCAGGCTATTATAAAAAAACTTCTTGGCAATAAAGGATAGTCTCAGTCACCTTGGATAGAACGAGGTGGCGCAGTGGTTAGCTCACTGGACTCGCATTCTGGAGAACGACGATTCAAATCCGCGTCCGGCCATCCTGATTTAGCTATTCCGTGATTTCCCTAAATCGCTTCAGGCAAATGCCGTGATGATTTCTTTGAAAGGCCACGGCGACTTCCTTCCCTAATCCGATGGGACCGATGACCTCGCTGCTTGGTCCCCTCCCTCAAATCAACTAATCAGTCGATCACCTTGCAAATAACAGTGAAAACAATCAAGACACTAGATAGCACATCGTCGTCAGCTACATTTATTATTTGTCCACACATTATCAAGGTATCCTTCGTATCTAGAACCAATAGTGAAGAAACTCTGGGATACTGATATATTGTATTGATCTCTACTCAGTCTACAGGTCCATCAACGCTGACCTGCTAGCCAGTTTTCAATAGCAGAGGGAAAGCAATGAGGAATTCACAAATATTTTCGAGAGAAGAAGAAAAGAAGATTGAGTTTAACGTCCCATCGACATCGAGGTCATTAGAGACATAGCATGAGCTCGTATTTTGTCGAGGATGGGGAGGGAAATCGGCCGTGCCCTTTCAAAGGAAACAGCCTGGCATTTGCCTGGAGCGATTTAGGGAAACCACGGAAAACCTAAAGCTGTATGGCCAGTCGCGGGTATGAATCTTCGCCCTCCCAAATGCGAGTCCAGTGCGCCTCCTCGCTCGGTAAACATTTTCGAGGCAGTAAAAGAAGATTGTACGGAACATGAAATAGATGTAAAAATCACAAGATTGGTTACAAGTCAGACCGACAGTCCGCAGATGTAATGTGAATGCCAATTTCTCAACAGCCAAAGACTATTTCAGATTGGCAATTTACAATCCGTATATGGATTTTATAATCAAACTTATCACGACATTTGAAAGGTGGAATTCTTCACCCACATTTAATGAAAAAGAGAAGGAAAATGATTTCATGGGAGACATAAAATATTTGAAACGTTTTATCAAATCGACAGCTCTGAAGCAGAAGCCAGATTATGGTATGGATCTTGGACCAATAAAGAGTGTTTGGAGAAACCAAAGCTCTTGCAGAAACTCTAATTTGCCCAGTAGTAAGTAGACTGCTTATATTCTACCAAACTATACCCCCCGCAAATTGCACCGTAGAGCGTTTCTTCAACATACTGCGTAGAATGAAGACGTGGCTAGAGCGAAGACGTGGCTCAGATCGTATGTCTACATCTACATCTACGTGATTACTCTGCTATTCGCAATTAAGTGCCTGGCAGGGGGTTCAATGAACCACCTTCAAGCTGTCCCTCTACCGTTCCACTCTCGAACGGCAGGCGGAAAAAAATGAGCACTTAAATTTTTCTGTGGAAGTGCTGATTTCCTTATTTTATTGTGATGATCATTTCTCCCTTTGTAGGTGGGTGCCAACAGAATGTTTTTGCAATCGGAGGAGTAAACTGGTGATTGAAATTTCATGAGAAGATCCCGCCGCAACGAAAAACGCCTTTGTTTTAATGATTACCCCTCCAATTCACGTATTATTCTGTGCCACTATCTCCCCTATTTCGCGATAACACAAAACGAGCCGCCCTTCTTTGAATTTTTTCGATGTCATCCGTCAGTCCCACCTGATGCGGACCCCACACCGCACAGCAATACCCCAGAAAAGGGCCAACAAGGATAGAGTAAGCAGTCTCTTTAGTAGATCTGTTGCACCTTCTAAGTGTTCTGCGAATGAATCGCAGTCTTTGGCTTGCTCTACCCACAACATTATCTATGTGAACGTTCCAATTTAGTTTATTTGTAATTGTAATCCCTAAGTATTTAGTTGAATTTACAGCCTTCAGATTTGTGTGACTTACCGCGTAATCGAAATTTAGCGGATTTCTTTTAGTACTCATGTGAATAACTTCGCACTTTTCTTTATTCAGGGTCAATTGCCACTTTTCGCTCCATATAGATATCTTGTCTAAATCATTTTGCAATTCGTTTTGGTCATCTGATGACTTTACAAGACGGTAAATGACAGCATCATCTGCAAATAATCTAAGAGGGCTACTCAGATTGTCTCCTATGTCATTAATATAAATCAGGAACAACAGTGGGCCTATAACACTTCCTTGGGGAAGCCGGATATTACTTCTGTTTTACTCGATGACTTTCCGTCTATTACTACGAACTGTAACTTTTCTGACAGGAAATCATGAATCCAGTCGCACAACTGAAGTGATACTCCATTGGCACGCAGTTTGGTTAGAAGACTCTAGTGAGGAACGGTGTCGAAAGCCTTCTGGACATCTAAAAATATGGAATTAAATTGACATCCCCTGTCGATAGCACTCATTACTTCAGGAGTACAAAGAGCTAGTTATGTTTCGCAAGAACAATATTTTCTGAATCCGTGCTAAGTGTCAATAAATCGTTTCCTTCGAGGAACTTCATAATGTTCCGAAACCCTACCGCAAATCGACGTTAGTCATATGGGCCTGTAATTCAGCGGATTACTCCTACTTCACTTTTTGGGTATTGGTGTGACTTGAGCAATTTTCCAGTCTTAGGTACGGATCTTTCTGTGAGCGAGCGGTTGTATGTAATTGCTAAATATGGAGCTATTGTATCAGCATGCTCTGAGAGGGACCTGACTGGTATACAATCTGGACCGGAGGCCTTGCCTTCATTAAGTGATTGCTGCTTTGCTATATCGAGGATATCTACTTCTACGTTACTCATCTTTGTAGTTGTTCTTGATTGGAGTTCAGGAATATTTACCTCGTCTTCTTTGGTTAAGGAGTTTCGGAAAACCATCTTTAATAACTCTGCTTTAGTGACACTGTCATCAGTGACTTCACCTTTGTTATCGTGCAGTGAAGGTATCGATTGTGTCTTGCCACTGGTGTGCTTTATATATGACCAGAATGTCTTTGGGTTTTCTGTCAGATTCCGAGTCAGAGTTTCATTGTGGAAATTATTAAAAGCATCTCGCATTGAAGCACACGCTATATTTCGAACTTCTGCAAAACTTTGCCAATCATCGGGATGTTGCATTATTTTAAATTTGGCATGCTTTTTTAGTTGCTTCTGCAACAGTGATCTGACCTGTTTTGTGTACCATGGGGGATCAGTACCATCACTTATTAATTTACGTGGTATATCTGCCATCGACACCATCTCTTTGAAATCATTCCACATCTTTTCTACGCTTACGTGATTATGTCGAAAGGAGTGGAGACTGTCTCTCAAAAAGGCGTTAAGAGCATTTTATCAGCTTTTTTAAATAGATGTACTTTGTATTTCTTTTTGATGGTTGTCGGTGTTACGGTATTCAGCCTAGCAGCAATTGCCTTGTGGTTGCTAATCACTGTATTCGACTTGATACTCCCTATTTGTCCAGAATTATTTGTTGCTAAGTAGTCAAGTATGCTTTCGCAGCCATTTTCGCTTCGAGTGGGCTCATGAACTAATTGTTCAAAATAATTTTCTGAGAAAGCAATCAGTACAATTTCGAATGACGTTTTATGCCTGTCGCCAGCTTTAAACTATAATTTTTCCAGCATATCGAGGGTAGATTGAATTCGCTACCGACTATAATTGTAAGAGTGGGGTACCTATTTGAAATGAGAGTCAATTTTTCTTTGAACTGTTCAGCAACTACCGGTATATCTTCTTGAGTCGGGAGGTCGGTAACAACTATCCAAGCATTTGTCTTCTTAGTGCCCACAGGAAAAAAACCGAAAAATCCTGGGTTCGACGACAAAGTGATTGACTTGTTCGGCAAAAAGAAAAGAAATTTACTGTTTGCTTTTTCCGATAAATATTAGTGTCAAATCTATAAAGTAACCTGCGCTTTTTATGTTAGTACTAATGTCAAATATTCTGAGGTGTGCATTTTTACTTTGTTTGCTGTATTAAAGTACACGGACTTTCCTCCTTCATTTGTGTTGCTAAATATTTACTGGTTAAAATAAAGCGTTTTTTTATAAAGTATGTTAAGTGTGGCCTAGTATTTTAGTAACAGGACAAAGTTTTCAACAGGGACGGTACTGTAACTTTTTTATGACTACTCAGAAGTCACCATTCGTCTTCCAAAATATTAAAGACTGCCAGCGTGATTGTCATGTGCCTTTGTTTCTTCCCTCGTATGGATGTCTTCAAAGCTGATACAACGAGTCAAAACTCTTAATCTTTTCTGGTTAAATACATGCACCAAAGATTTCTATTCCGGTCCCCTCTGTACTCCAGATGTCTTCGATATTCATTTTACCGCCTTGCAATGTTCCAGCTAAGTAAAGTAGGTCAAAATATGACTTCAGTTCATCAAAACTTGTAGACCTAGCCATATTTGGGTCACTTGTATATTTGTTTCGAACTGAATCAATGTAGATATTGGCTGATTCAAGAACTAATTCAATCAGTGGATTGCTAAAAAAATAACTTCCATGATTCTGAAGGTGAATGTACATCCATGGCAGCTAGAATGCATCCAGTCAAATTCATGGTAACTATGTTGTCACGTCTTGTTCGAACACTTTGTGGGAAAAAAGTTTTACTCCGTTTAGTTGCTCTATTCTTTCCTTTATAAAATCGCATAGTTGACATACCTAAGTCAGTTGTGGGAGATGTACCTGAATCAACAACAGTAGGTACATCGGTGCTGGCAGAAGGCTGAACATCTTCCGCAGCATGACCACTTGTTTCATTGAAGTCTGGGTTCCCGTCAGAATCGTCTCCTTCTCTCTCATTAACATATAAAATTGTATAAATTTAAGTGTGAAAGATTTTCTCCTGCCAGTTTAAACTATAAAATATTAACACTGATAATTCGGTTTTAGGACATCACAGACAGTTCCCAAAGTAACTCAGTGATAGACCTAAACCAAAATAAAAATGGGATCACACTGGCAGAAAGCAGTAACGTAAATGGCCGGGCTGGATCTGACAGACCCACGCGCTTTTTAGAAGACTGCCAAACAATGACTGAACAAAGCAAAACCTCATTCACGACATCAACGCTTTCTCGGATGTTACAGACAGCTAGCAGAATGATCGAGTCAAATCAGCAACTGTAAGAATATCAATTCAGTGAAAAAGAAAAAAGCAGCTAGTGCATCTTACAGACACAGCCCGACTGTTCTTGGGTCAGGATGCGAAGAAGATCTCGCGTGTTTCCTTCTTGAAGAAACTCTTGAATACACTGACCTGTATAATTTCAAAGTGTCCTGTAAGAATATATCCGAATAAGTTACAGGAAGTCCACATTGAGTGGATACGTGCAAATGCTCGGTTTCCTTTGAAGTACCGACTACAGCCGGAAAGTATTCGGTATAGCATTCTCATGGCCAGTTTCGACAGGCTGCATAGAGCTGTACTTACAAGGATTTCCACCAGATGGCGATGGTATCTTTTTCACGGCTCGTTGGACTTTAATTCATCACTTACACGAAATATTTACAAATTAATCTACAGTAACCTTCCTCTTTAGTATTGGTGCAAGGGCGTTTCTACCCCACAGGGTGCCCCAAAAGTTTCGTCATGATGATGTCATCCAAAATGATGGCGATGAAGCCACCCCCACATCAGGGGGATTCTAGCCCAAAGGCTGCCCCAAAGGTTCCGTCAGGATGACGTCATCCAAGATGGCGGCGATGATGTCACCTTCATCCCAGGGGCACACTACCCCACAGGGTGCCTCAAAAGTTCCAGCATGATGACATCATACAAGGTGGCGGCGATGATGACACCCTCACCCCAAGAGGGCACTATACCACAGGGTGCCTCAAATGTTCCATCACAATAATGTAATCTAAGATGGCGGCCATGACATCATCCGAGATGTTGGATTTTGGTGGGGAGTTTGAATTTTGGTGGGGAGATAGGTCAACTGGGCTACCTCCACTCACCTAACCCCCTCCCCCAGAAAACGGCGGCAAGTTCAAATTCCATCAAGACAATGCAACCTCTACTAACCTAAGAAAATAGCAGGGAAGAAAGGTCACTTGGGCTACCGCCACTGACCTAAGTCACCTGACCGTCACATCTTCCTAGGAATTGGTGTGAAGTTTGAATTTTGGCAGGAAGATCGGTCATTTGAGCTACCTCTATTAACTTAAGAAAATGGCAGGAAAGAAAGGGCGCTTGGGATACCTCCACTAACCTAAGTCACGTGGCCACCACCACTTCCTAGGGATTGGTGGGAAAAGGATTCAACCTGTGCTGGGCATAAGTCTTTATTATTACACATGCACCAGTCTTTGTTTAAACAATTAGAGGCAGTACCACCACCCAGTGTGTTCACCATGAGGTCCGGACTCCAACTGACCTAGTACACAGTACTGACACCAGAGGGCACTCTCATCCATGATGTAATCCAAGATGGTGGCCATGATGTCAGCTGATGACACAAGTACCATTATCCAAGATAGCGAATTTTGGCGGGAAATTATGTGATCACCACGAGTCTGGACCTAGTACACACTACTGCCACCAGAGATGGTGATGTTGTTTGTTCCGTGAGTACTGTCACCACAGGCCGCGAACGTCTGTTCTGTGGCATAACTCAAGATGACTGTCTGGAGGAGGAAATGACTCAGCCTGCGCTGGGCTGCCGGAGAGAGTAGGGAAGGAGTGTACTTCATTTATTTTGGAGCAATTTATTTAGGGATGGATTTTGAAAGATAGTACAGCTGGCCAGAGTGGCCGAGCGGTTCTAGGCGCTACAGTCTGGAACCGCGTGACCATTATGGTCGCAGGTTCAAATCCTGCCTCGGGCATGGATGTGTGTGATGTCCTTACGTTAGTTAGGTTTAAGTAGTTCTAAGTTCTAGGGGACTGATTTCCTCAGAGCTTAAAGTTCCATAGTGCTCAGAGCCATTTGACCATTTTTTGAAAGATAGTATATTTATCACACCGATACAAAACACATGCTCTGAATTGCTTTGGGTCATGCCACACAGCCCACAGACCTGTAAACTACCCCTAAATAATGCTCTGCAGTCACACAAACAACTCCTGAATTACCGAAATAATTTCAGTACAGACCTGCAAACTCCTCCTAAATAATGCAGTACACCGAAGTGCATACACGAAATCTACTTGTAAACTGTCCAAATAATGGATAGTACAGCCTACAGACCTGCTAGCAAAATAGTGCAGCAGTGGCATAACCAACGTGCACAAGCACTGTCCACCACTCCCACTATGCTAGACCACACAGGAGGCTACTGGCAGCCCCTGCGCAGTGATGTGGCTGTCAGCTGTCAAACCACACACAAATGCCCTCAAGCATGAGGCAGCTACATCCTTTTCATACTTTACACCTCAGAAACTCCTCTTGAAAATGCGTGATCACCTAGGCGCCATTGCTGACATGACCGGACGGGAGCAAAGACCTATTTGCAGAGCGCTTAGACGCCGGATGCAAGCAAGCATGAGCCATCGCTCTCACTCTGCTGCTACCTGCAGTGAGCAAGTGAAAGTTGCCTCTATTTTCGGGTATATAGTTAGACTTCTCCGAGTATTATACTGACATCACAGAACTCCAATGCATGCTCATGCTAGTCCCATATGTGAGACACCTCTGTGCAGCATATGTGTTTTACCATTGCTGACGCGTTACCTGATGATACTGACGTCACTGAATAGCACAGGGTGCATTGTTCCTAGCGTGACATGTGAGATGCATCTAACTGTGCTTAACTTCCCAGAGTGACTGATGCAATGCAATGAAGTGCGCGAGCATATCTACAAACCATCCCAAGTGCATCTAACAAGGTTCTCAATCTTATATTAATATCGCATGGCTATGTAAAATACGAACCGAGTCGATCGCTTTGAAAATTGTATAGTGTCCCACAAATAATTAACCCTCGTTTTCTTGATATCTCAGCTCGTATGCACGGAAATTTTTGCCCTAACAGAAGCTGTTTACGTAAACAGCATAGAATAACATCGAATGCAGTCTTCCTAGTGGTCCTAACATGGTACCCTGTCCATAATGTGTTACCCTAGCTGCTTTCAACACACACAAACGATCCCACCGCTATTTAGAGACTCCTATATCCCAGCACAAAAGAATGTCTTGTGAATGAATGGAGAATTATGATTGGCTCTTATCGAATTAATCACTGAATTACTGATGCCACCGGTATTGAAGCACCGTGTTCTTTTTCTTTCTTTTTGCAGATGAGACTTCCAGCAGAAAAAATCTATTTTACACAGATCGTCATATTGCACCGACAATTAAACCCTGAAAAGTGCCCCTACCAATCGTCAAATATGGAAACACTCTTACTCATTTACAGTGCTCTCCCACTGAGGACAGGAGCTTGAATATTAGAGTCCGAAACAGATCACCAACCCAGCAATATATCAGCATGTACTGTAACCTCCCCACAAAATTTAAATAAATATAATATGAATATGATTCTAATTTAGTGTAACCTCAAGACAAAATTCTTTCACAGTGTAACCTCCGCACAAAATTCTTTCCAATTTGTAACCTCCACACAAAATTCTTTCTCGTTTGTAACCTCCCTAAAAAATTCTTATTCATTTTTTTAACCTTCCTACAAAATTCTTTCTCATTTAACCTCCCCACAAAATTCATTCACATTTAACCTTCCCACAAAATTCTTTTCTCATTTAATGTAAGCTCAAAACAGAAATTCTTTTCACATTAACCTCCACACAAAATTCTTTCTAACTGAATATAAGCTCAAAATTCATTCACATTTAGCGTAACCTCAAAACAGAAAAATTCCTAAACCTCTCAACAGTAAAAATTATAATTATGTCATTCACATCCAGTATAATGTCGCAATAAAAAAAAATTCAGTAACCTGGTAACAATACAATGTAACTAACCTCTCAATTAAATTGTTGCACATTTATGACTTTTCAATAATTCACTGTGAATTTAACCTGGTAAATTTTTGATGACAGCAGTGCTGTGTCATGGCCCTGAAAGATCATTCTGAATAAAAAAGGAAAAATTCTTACCTCAATGAAGTCGCCGGATATATCTGCTCTTACAATATTTTTTTCCGGCACAGCTCTGTGCAATGCTGGCCGACCTATCTGTCATTTATGAAAGGAAGCAACTGATTTTTCTATTGCAATAATCGGGCTAATCATGGATGGGAGAAATTAGTAAATTCTTTAAATTGAAATGAATGGTTGTGAAAAGTTACTTTTTATGAGGAAGATTATTATTACGAGTTTTAAAACATTTACATGCGACTTGAGATAACATTACTACATATGTGCGAGGCTGCTTTTTACCTTATACAATAATACTCAGGCTCCGGCATTGCTGCACCGTGACCGGGCCAGCCAACACAATACACCAGACCAGACCAGAGCATACTGCAGACTAGCAACAACTTACTGCTACAGCTACACAGTTGCTACTGCAGTCAACACTGATCTCTGGTCAGAGACCTTAGATATCGCAAGCAGCGCATGAGCAATACATCGAAATTACATCTACTCGGACCTCTTACATAACCCTCCACTGGGGGGGGGGGGGGGGGGCAAAAATTTGGCAGCGATGGTGAGTCAATTGGACTTGCCATAAGCAACAAATTTTTCTAAAATCTACTTAATTAACCAAGTTTACAGACACAGAGTATATACATATATATATATATATATAAGAGCAGAACATGAAATGAAATAGAGTGCACCTGCACTGAGTACAGAACATATCAGGCAATGACAAAATGTATACGCAGTGAGTACAAAACACATTAACAAATGACATAAAGTGCACACGCACTGTATATATAAGAAATGACCAAATGTATACGCAATGAGTACAAAACATATTAATAAATGAAATAAAGTGCACACGCACTGTATATATTATTTACCATTTTACAAGAACTAGGATACACAATGAGTACAAAACATATTAATAAATGACATAAAGTGCACACGCACTGTATATGTCTCTACCATTTTACAAGAACTAGGAAAGGAAAGAGAAGGATGGCATCATGGTTGTAGCACAGTAGGTTGCACGTAGCTGCACTGAAAGTCCATATCTTTTTACAGAAGCACAACACCAAGTGAGACAATCTGAAGTTCTCTTCCCTGAAGTATGAATCAGTGTAGCCAAGACACTGAAATGTCATATTAATATTCAATGTTATCAGTTTGGTAGTACATTAGGTACACCAAACAGTGGAACCACAATGATATCTCCATCATTCAGGGTGGTGGACAGCATGATGTGTCAACACCACATTCTTGTAAGGTACACCAACGTAGAATTAGTGCAAAAACCAAATATAGTGCTCCATTATCATGAGGATGGACAGGACAAACGGATATTGCAGTAATTTCTGGTAATTAGGTCAGAAGGTGAAGGACATTAAGTCTTATGCTAGTCATCATAGAGAATTACACTAGTCTATCAACCGATTTGACTAATTGTTGGCACTCATTGCCTAGTTACTAAACATTTCTGTACTATGTATGGAGTATTACAGAACATCATTCATAAGTCATCTGATTACAGTAAATATTGGCACTCATTGGCCAGTTACAAACCATATTTATGCATTGTTCAGAAGTCATCATTCAAAACAAGAGTTAATTAATGGCATAGCATTAACATAATTCATCTAGTTATAGTAATCATTGGCACTCATTGGCCAGTTACAAACCATTTTTATGCATTGTTCAGAAGTCATCATTCAAAACAGGAGTTAATGAGTGTAGCATAAAGTACTGGTATTGATATGTGATATCATGTAAGTGATATAAGACAAATTTAAAATATAAAAAACAGTGGCATTCATTGGCCAGTTACAAAGTATTCATATACTTTTATAAAACATTAATCAGAAGCCATCCTTCAAAACGAGAGTTAATAGTTAATTATTGGCATAGCATTTATAAAGTATAACAAAAATATTATTTACAGAAATCACTGGCATAGCATTTATGCATTATTACAAAACATTATTCAGCACTACTCAGAACTCATCATTCAAGTGACATAGGACACATCCAAAATGCAACACACTGCAACTATTACTCAAGGTCCATGGTCCAATAATACATAGATATAATGGATTCAATACATCTGACAAATCTGCATTATATTTAGTACTATAAATATCTCTTAAACTAGGAGTATTATTTGGGACTGGTAATGCATTTTTTTGTGCTAGCAATGCATTGCGTTGGGATCAATAATTAATTGCTGTGGCATGAAAATATTTGCTTTTGACTTATTGCTGTAAATAACGATTAATAACGTCATTCGTCATGAGTCAGCTGTAGCAAGGTTATGAAACAAGTAGAGTATATGTGATCATATTCATCAATGACACACACAAATGGGTAAAAAAAATGCAAGTACTAGAACAGGTTTAATGACTAACTCCTTATAGCACATTAATTTCATGAATAGCATCTCCTGGAAAAAATACAAAATGGATTATTAAGCTGAAAGAGGAAACGCATATTATGCTGAAAAGTAGTGAACTTCGAATTAACAGGTAATGAAACGTGTACTCAATATGTATGTATTCTAGCTGTCCTTTCCAAAACATTAAGTCATTATACCATGCGATATAAGACATACTGTCAAAACAAACTGCAACAAATACTTAAATAACTAAACAGCATTTCTTAACTAACAGTAAATATATAAACTTCATCATTATCCTCATCTGCAAAGGAAAATTTCATTATTCATATTACCATAACTTCATTACTATCATCACCTGCAAAGAAAAACCTCATTATTCATATTAGAATATTCTTCATATTACTATTCATCATCATTCATTATCATCTGCAAAAAAGACACTTCATTATTCATTATTCATATTACCATTTACTTCATACAACTATTCATAGTATAGAGTTTCTTATTTCTAGCATATTTCATCACTAAAACTAAGATGTGTAGTTCTGTCTGACAGCCTGCATCAATCGCCTCCTATTCTGAAAGAAAAATAATTAGTTAAGACCGCTATCATACGATGTGTATAGTATATTCTTGTTAATGCTTGTTAATTCTAATCCATTTACTCTTCATCATAAGGTATTCCATTTTCTTTCGTTCATTACGAAGGTCAAATTCTCATTTCATAGTAATCCACTGTGGTTTGTTTAATTTATTTCTTTTACACGTTATTGCTTTCTGAAAATAATGAATAAGGATTAATATCTTGCATTTAAATCATATACCCATTAAATAAAAACTTGTTTCTAGTGATATAATTAAGCATACAGCATAGCATGACAGAAAACGTATTATGTCAAAAAAAATAGAGAGCGCTCAGGTGCAAAAATGTACACACAGTATCATAATGCAGAACCAAAAAAAATGTAGAATAGTCAAGATGTTGAGATATCATAAGGTAAAATGTCAATGTCAACTGGTGTTTGTTATATTTAAAAGATTACGTAGTGCATATAGATAAAACAGGAAAACTATCATACGTACACGCAAAATGAAAAATGTGCACAGTTTGATATATAACGACAAGAATAGCGACCTGCTAACCTTACCTTGCCGAGCACTTGCCAAGAAAAAAATATGATAATCATCAGTAGGTGTTCATATAAATATCTGCAAATGGTATTACAGTGCAACAAATCACAAAGTATGTTCATTCAATAAAGGGTTTAATATAGGAGACATGGTGATTGCCTTTACTTTTTCTGGTTCTCAGAGTTTCGACGTGTACTACATTGGGGTGAGGAATTCTGCGATTTCTGTATGGACCTGCATATAGAAGCTCAAATTTACTGCATCTACTCTTTCCTCTGTTGGATAAATAATGTGTGCATACTAATATCTTCTGTCCAATGTGAAAGTCACGGCATGTACAAACCTGTGTTTGCTGTCTTCTCCGGCGCTCTGCGGCACGTTTGATGTTGTTCAGCGCAATGTCAATTATTTCATGGTGTCGTAGTCGATGAGATGTAGGAAAGGATACTAATTCTTTAATTTTGTTAGGTGGTTCAACATTTTTCAGTATAACAGTCGGAGATAACATAGTAGATTCATTTGGTATGGAGTTAATTACAGTATGTGTGTATCCCAATCAATATGTTTTTTGTAGCAGTATATTCTACATAGTTTACCAATTTCTTTCTTTAGAAGAATCGTGATACCTGGATATATATAGATCGGAGAAATGTTTCTTGTTCGTAACATACGTGTCCATTTAGCAAATCGAAACTGTGCTCCATTGTCGGAAATTACTTTCAGTACATGCCCTACATGAAATAGAGAATGTTTTTCAAATGCTTTCGAAACAGATTTAGCAGTAGCTTTGCGTAACGGTGTGAAGGTTACAAATTTCGAAGTGAGTTCAACAGCGACAAAGATGTAACAAAAACCTCTATTAATTCAGGGAATCGGACCAAAAATGTCTACAGCGGCCATGTGTCTCAATTTAACAGGTACAATGGGATGTAACGGAGGAATATGTGAAGTCGTGTCTGACTTAGCTTTCTGGCAAATTTTACATGACGCTAAAGCTCATCGAATACGTTTCTCCATGTTGGCAAAGTAACAGTTCTGTCTGAGTAAATGAAAACATTTTCTGGCTCCGTAATGCGCGTAACTTAAATGAGTACACCAAATTAATTTGTTAACCAGTTCGTCAGGAATGCATAGTAACCAATTGTTGCTGTCAGGGTGAGAGCGGCGAAACAGAATGTTATTGCGTACAGTGTAATGGTTTCTGATGGTAACATTATTCCTATCTTGCCAAAGGTGTTTAATTTCTTTCCATACGTTATCTTTGCTCTGCTCTTGTGCTACGTCTCGTAATGATGACGAAATAAAATTTTCGAATGCAACATGTTGAATATACATGACGCTAAAAGTTGATTGGCAGAAGTTGGTTGCGATGTCTTGCTGATTGTTGCTGAGAAAACGGGACAGTGCGTCTGCTACAATATTTTGTGTACCGGGAATGTGAACAATAGTAAAATTAAATTCCTGTAAATAAAGTTTCCATCTGCTTAACCTGTCGTGTGTAAATTTTGCGGAAAGTAAAAACTGTATAGCTCTATGATCTGTGTAAACGGTAGTGTGTCTTCCATAAAGAAAATGCCTAAATCTCGTAAATGCCCATACAACACATAATGTTTCAAGTTCTGTAACAGAATAATTGCGTTCAGCAGGTGACAGAATGCGACTCGCAAAGGCGATGTTTTTAATTACTGTAGAACCATCTTCTTCAATTCCCTGAAAAATGTGTACGCCTAAAGCGGTGTTAGAACTGTCGGTGGCAATGGAAAAATTTCTAGTAAGATCTGGATGTGATAAAAGTGGTGCATTCAACAAAGCTCTGACAAATTCAGAATGTGCTTGGCTATCCCAAGACCAAATAGTGTTTTTATCCGTTAATTGACATAATCTAGGGGTGCCTAAAGCAGAGTAATGAATAAATTTACGAAAAAAGTTAATTAAACCCAAAAATCTGCGTAGTTGTTTCTTCGTCGTAGGAACAGTAATGTCACGTAAAGCTTGAAGTTTTTCCGGGTCAGGCGCAATGCCTTCTGCTGAAATTACATGTCCAAGAAATTTTATAGAAGTATTGCCAAAGTGTGATTTGCTAAGATTAACTGTGAGTCCTTGTGCACGAAAAGTTTGTAACAGTTTTTCCAGAATCAAATTGTGTTCAGACCAGTTAGCTTCTGCAAAAGGATGTCGTCTACATACGTTGTGATTCTGTCTTTTAATTCTGTCGGAAGTATAGTATTCAAACCGCGAATAAATGCTGCTGAAGAAATAGTTAAACCGAACGGTAATTTGCAAAACTGGTAACAGTCACCAAAACAGAGAAAAGCTGTGTACTTTCTGCAGTTCGGATGGAGCTGAATTTTTTTTCCTGCAAAAGAGTGTCTCGGATGTCGTCAAACGTAATAACATTTTCGTGAACAAGATTCTCTGTGTCAAAAGTATTGCTTGCGTTGCTGGAAGATGCAACCTGTACTGTATCTAGTCAAATTCTTTCTGACGTACTGTTATTTTCGGGAGGATGCTGTGGCATTTCAACTATTTGTACTGTTCTGTTATTTTTCCTGACGTATTACGTTCGGGATGATACCGACTGTCTGGTTCATTCACGATAATCTGTTGTTGTGGATGATTCTGTTGCTGGTAAGACCGACTGTTACGCTGAAAATTGTGCTAATTACTTTTACGTCTGTCATAATAATCATTGCTATACGGCGCATTGCGATATGAGTTGAAATGGTGCGTCTTCTGTACGTAGTGATTTCCTTGTTGCTGTGCATTACTATTTGGTGTGGCCGACGCTATACGTGCAGGCGGCGAAACACTAAAGCTTGGTTGACCTTGCAGACTACATTGTTGGTTAGGTATGCTAACTGGTTGGTTTTGTTGCTGTTGTGGGGAAAAACCTGTATTGTTACCAAAATGTGTCTGCGATTGCTGAAAATTTTGTACATACTGATGATTAAAACTTTGCCTGTCATTAAAATTACGCTGGTAGTTCTGGAGTGTCTAATGAAAATTGTCACTTTCGGTAAAACGTGTCACATCGGGTTTTCTGTACTCATTCCTAATTCTAGATAGATCGATAGTTGAAGAGCTGCTTTGATAGATATAAAGGATAGTAGAAGAGAAGGCAGTAGTGCAGAAAACTAAAGATGAAATAGCACTACTACGGCTCGGGGCCCTGTGCACGCTACGGCACAAATTCATCAAAGTGTAATGAATCCCCTGAGGTCTCTTACGCGCTGCAAATAAATTTTGGTTTCTGGGTTCTAGGCAATGCCGGTGAAAATTCAAAAACAAATTGTCGTATCCAGTCCAATTCTAGTTTCTGCATTATAGGCCAAGCTGGTGGAAATACCAAAGTAAATTGTCGTATCCAGTCGAAAGAGTGAATTTGTGTTCTGTCATTTTTAAGTACCTTAAATTTTCTTACGGATAGAAAGTGCTTGTAATCAAAATTATCGTCTCTGTATGTATGAACAGGTTCAGGATTATATGATAATCTGTTTGTCTGTGACTGTTTAGAGTCTAACTCACGTACTCTCTGTAAATTACCTAAATTATACTGGCTGTGTGAGTCTGACAAATGTTCGGAAAGTGGCGTATGCTGTGATGTGTTAAAGGCTGAAATATTTTTCATCTCCGTCACTTCGTGCAGTAAAGATGACAATTTTCTACGTAATGTATTATTGGACGAATCTATCTCACTGATCGTCTGCTGTAAATTTTGGAATTCGGGTGTTTGATTAAACGAAACTGGTGACGTATCGTTTGATTTGGTGTCATTATTACTTTCGATACGACTTTCAATACGACTGGCCAATTCATCATATTTTTCAGTCAGTGCTTTTACCTGATCATCGTTTTTAGTATCACAAGCATTAATTTGTTTTTGTATTTTACGTGTGGTTTTGTTCAATTTTTTAATGTTTGCTTTGATGGCATCGGTATCCTGTATTAGTTCCAACTTTTCAAGTCTGTTGGTCATTGTCTGAAAGTCTAATGTCTGTGTGTCTGTTTTTGTTTTAAGATCGGAGATTTCATCATGCAATTCGGTGTTCAACTGTTTGATTTCGTTTGATACTGTAGCAATATTGTTGTCTACATATGTTTTTGCTTTCGTAAACAATTTGCACTTATCTTCCTGTCTTTGTGCACAAATTGTTTCCATGACATGTTGCTTTACTTTATTCTGTTCTTGTATAAATTTACTGTAACGCGTTTCACTGTTTTGTAGGTGGTGATTAAAACGTTCGTCAATTTGGCTGTTCTGTTGGTCAAATTTCGCGTCTACTTTTGCATCCAGTGTGCAGTTCCTACTGCAGTCAACACTGCTCTCTGGTCAGAGACCTTGCATATCGCAGGCAGCGCATGAGCAATACATCGTAATTACATCTGCTCGGACCTCTTACAGTACCGTGTCAATCTAGTAAACTTACAATTCCTATCCTGCGCTATACAAAATCATCCCTTTTACATCATTCGTACACATATCACGAAGAAAGACAGCGTCGTGTATACCCCTCGCAGCACTAGATATTTCCCTGCGAGGTTGGCGGTCATCTACGCCCGACGGGTGACCAGAGCACCTTCAGTGGACCAAAGTCACTCTCAGAACTGTTCTACAAATTTGGGCTTGCTTCCCCTCGGCACAAATGCGGTTACTGTTTCAGGTGCGGACGTGCTTGCTTGCTTGCTTTTTTACACCCATCTCCAGACTCTGGGATTACAAGAACACATGTATTTTCGCATGGTTTGCCATAATATTATACCATTTTCGCGGTATCTCTCGATATCAAGCACACAGCAGTAGCCTACCGATCGATCACGCAACATAATTCCTAGATACAGACTGGAAATTGTTTCTCTACAAACCCAAAACTTTAGCGCTTATCCTGCCTTTCGAAGACCTTTAGGTGAGAACTCGGAACAAACAGAGGAAACATATTTCCACTCACGAATACCAATGTGCGTGATGTAACAGATTCCAAATCGTCCCTATAATTTAGAAAGTCAACTAATATGTTTCCTATGTCTAGAGGACCAGCAAACGTGTCTTTCACCTGCTAGATGCACACACTACAATCCATGTTCCCTCAACTAAATAAAGGCGAGAAATGTGAAGAAACATTGAACTGAACAATTTACAGGGGAGGGAATAACGGCCCAGCACAAACACACCTCCATTTTCAATCTTCTCCATTTTCCACGCGATCACGAGAGCTATCCAACACATACTAAGTATTAGTTCGCCATTCAGTCGTCTAGAGGACAACTTGGTTAAGTCATCTACATTCCCACACTCCAACAGCTCTCTCCATTTGGGCAGACCATACCGTTAGCTGGAAACGTGAATCATTCCCACCACAGGCCACGCATAGATGGAATCATCCTAAAAACCAGTCACATATATATTTGATCGCTATACTTACAATTGAATGGTACAACTGCGGTTTCAGTTGAATGACATTTGACAATGAGCGAAGTATCGGGAATACATCCTGATGACGGCCGTGGCTCTGGAAATAGAAATATCTCTACCATTCATATGACTTGACATACTCTTTCCTCTGCTATCACAGTATTCCACAGTCATCTCCTTTGCACATGTCGGAACACAAACACATACTTCAGAAGCCTGATGCTCGAGGTGAACTTATCATGCATCCCCTACTACTACTAAGTATAATACTTCGTCAATAACTGATTGCCTACGATACAAAATAATGCTGAGAGAAAATCAGCGAGGGGTGGGCATGTCTAATAAGTTTATCTTATGAGTGATACCACTGTGTCTTAGAAAGATAGGCGTAATCGTCTTATATGTCAAAAAACCCGATCGCAACAACTACTCTATGTTAGTCACAAATGCTCATGGTTCAACAGGTGCACACAAGTATCCATGTTAAAAGCAATACTTGCTTTATATATCGACATCTGTATGAGGTGGTTTTTTATCCATAAAAATACCGAGACGGTGATCGCTGGAATGTATATTATCATACCAGCAGTCAGGTTACCCGTAGCCCATGATGCAACCTCATGATAAAATCGTTGAATTTAAAAAGTGATTCGGCTAAGGAATGTGGTATGTAACTGCTAGCTGCAACTCCCTCACACCGCTAGATATTTCTATAGTTCTTGTAACGTATTCTGTCTTGATACCATGTCAGAGGTTCAGCAATGTATCCACTGAGTTGTAGGCGATGGCTAATTGAGGAAGATCACAAACAGTAGTAGATGGTGTGCTGACTGAGGTCGTAAGAAAATGTACAGTAGCTTTTTAGATCTCTAGTGTTACGCTATCTGCTAGAAATGATGCCTATGATTTGGAATCAGGTTTTTCCATTCAAGCACATACCTGCATTAGATTCTATTGACATGTCTTTTAATGGTTACAACCACTACTCAATCATATTTCTGGCACACTCATATTTTGAAACGAGTCACCTTTCTCGAACCTGTCTGCTACAGTAAAATTCCAACATGGTTTCAGTCAGCCCCTACGCATCTTGCAACTGATCCAATTTCTACAGCATTGCGCATGTGGTCTTTCCAGTTTAAGTCAGAACTGAGCAGAAGTCGGAGAAGGCCATATCCACCACCTTCTGCAACCCATGTAGAAACAAAACGACCTGAGTTAGCGCAAAAAGAGCGTGTTTTGACCATTTGGTGGAAATGCACGGATTGTGGTGCACAGTATACAGATACTGCAGTCCGAAGCAGATGCTCGTCCGTTCACATCTATCAGTCCAACATGCAGTCATCGTTATTCTGTACCGTCCAACAGAGAAAAATGACGAACAATAAAAGCTCCACTAACTTCTTCCAGTAGAGAATTCACCTAGGCACCAATGCTGTCGTGATGAGACATAGCTGTGGCAGGGGTCCAGCGCAAAGAGAGGGACGTCGCAATGCTTCCCAGATTAGCATTCCTCCTAGCAATCCGAACGGAACAGCCCATCCACCACTAAATTTACCTGTCAAACTGCTGCTGCTGTCAGTGTGGGACGTTCCTACTAAATAGACAGCTTTAGATCCACTGCAGAGGCCAGTTAATGTTTCATCACCTGTACTGTAGGAGGATGATCGTATCCCGTGGGCTAGACTGTAAGTCGCAAGAGACGCTCCCTGTGGCCCTGCCTCGTTGTTTGAAGCTTTATTTGGTTCTGCTGTAGCACACTTTGTACTTCACCATACATTTTGTTTTTCTGACACAACTTCGAGGTCTGTGTCAGGTTCTAAACTGACATTAAGACGTTCTGATCCATGGCTTCTCGCAGAAAACTAGACATCGCACCACGTAAATCATGTTATTACTGAGGCTGCCACAACACGCCAAACACGCACAAACACTGGATGATTTTAAATGAGACAGAGTTACAACAAAAGCAAATTGGGGGAGTTTTTGCAGCGTTGTGGATGGTTTCCAAACTACAGTCCGAAAGTGATTATCGAGCTCTACATTGAAACTCATCTGTCATATTCATGGAATAGCTGATGACTCTAACATAACAGTCGCGACACTCACTGCTGTAAAAGTTGTTACCGTTTGATACATGGAGCGACACTAGCGCTCCAAGCGGAGAGTAAGGTGAACGTCAGACGCGTCATAAGCATAATGTTTGTTTTGCATCCATTTCCTAAGTAATTTACGAAATAATTGCGTTATTTTCTTGCCTCCAAGGATTTGTGTAGTATCAGCAGGCATATATGTTTCTAAAAATGATTCTAAAATAAGCGCAAGTATGGACAAAAACCGTGAATCGAGTGGCAAGCTACAACATATTCGTGAAGAAACACTTGTGTTGTTAGATTGAACTGCAGCTTACCATGTTGATATCAAAAGAATATAATGACACAAATCCACACGTAAGAAGCACAGACATGTACCTCTACAAGCAAAAGCGATCGACAACTCATTCATCGTTCTGTAGGCCTACTGTGTTTGTCATTGTCATCGAATATTGCCACAAGTACGACCTTCATCTTTATATTATTCTAAGTGGAGCAAGCAACTGCCAAATAGTGGGAGAAATATGTTGAAAACATAATAATGATCTTATTACATTACATTTCACGCAAAACCATATATTTCAATAATTTTCAAACAATCTGTCAGTGAACAAGGTGCTAACAAAATAATGTCATCACACGAAGGAAGCAAGGAAAATTAAGTGCTTAACAACAGAAGTGAATGAAATGTATACCAACATTACGCTTTTGTAAGACACGAATAACTGCACTTAATCTAACCACTTCATCGTCAAAGCAGGTCTGTGTTGACGATTCACACGAATTTGGCATTGACACTTGGAGAGTTCAACTGGCTGCTTCTGTGCCATAGGACTGTTTTACAGCTTTAGATGGATTGTCGAATCTTCGTGGCAGTTTCCTCTTCATCGTCAGTTGAGGTGGCATATTTGGGATGTCAAACAGTGTGGGTACTGCGTTCCACACGAGTTTATTATTGTCTGCGTTCATGAACTGGTTTTGGTTCAAATGGTTCAAATGGCTCTGAGCGCTATGGGACTTAATATCTGAGGTCATCAGTTCCCTAGAACTTAGAACTACTTAAACCTAATTAACCTAAGTACATCACACACATCCAAACCCGAGGCAGGATTCGAACCTGCGGCCGTAGCGGTCGCGCGGTATCACACTGAAGCGCCTAGAACCACTCGGTCACTCCGGCCGGCTGAACTGGTTTTGTTCGAAATGTAGCAAACAAAACCTATTATTATTATACAGGTAAACTGGGTCTCTTTTAATAAGGCCTTCTCGTCTGCTATTAACTAGCCATTTTCTGCCCCTAAAACGAAACATTAATCATTAATACACATGTAGTTTGCAAGTGAATCCTGACGACAGAGTTTAGTAACATGACGGTACATACCTCTCAGGATACTTAGGAAACCTAAAAAAACAGCTGTGGTGTCTTCTTCCTGTTGTTGCTGCAATTTATTGCGCTACAAAAGCTCCCGCTTGTGAAAACCATTGTGGAAATCAAAATAAACAACCTCTATTCTCTTTCACGATCGCGTCGAACTCACAGATTAAGTTACTGGCCGCTTGGGGCGATGCTGGCACGGTAGGCAACTAAATCGAGGCGGTGTCATGACTGTTACGTTAGATTGTGGTTTCGATGCTATCCACCCCAGATGGTGCTGTCCATCCACCAAAACTCTTTGTCCAACTCAAACAAGCGATATCAGTCAGTCATTATGTGGTAACCAACAGCGTGCCAGTGCACAGATGGGATGGAAACGACACCATAGATGTGCTCTAATAATAAGCATCACAGTTGATAGTGTGAACAATTTTAGCAGATTTACAGTAATTTCTCATAGTGTATATGCGGACAAAGAAGTTGTGGCCGAAAAACAAAATGTATGGTGATGTACAAAGTGTGCTACAGCAGAACCAAATAAAGCTTCAAACAATGGGACAGGGCCACAGGGAGCGTCTCTTGCGACTTACAGTCTAGCCCATGGGATACGATCATCCTCCTACAGTACAGGTGATGAAATCTTAAACTGGCCTCTGCAGTGGATCTAAAGCTGTCTATTTAATAGGAATAGCACCAGCAGTTTGAAAGGTAAATTTAGTGATGGATGGGCTGTTCCATTCGGATTGCTAGGAGGAATGCTATTCTGGGAAGCATTGCGACATCTCTCTCTCTGTACTGGACCCCTGCCGCAGCTATGCGTCATCACGCCAGCATTGGTGCCTAGGTGAATTCTATATTGGAAGAAGTTAGTGGGGCTTTTATAGTTCGTAATTTTTCTCTGTTGGATGGTACAGAATAACGATGACTGCTTGTTGGGCTGATAGATGTGAATGTACGCCGATCTGCTTTAACTGTAGTATCTGTATCTGGTTTGGAGATGCACCACAATCCGTGAATTTCCACCAAATTGTCAAAACACTGTTGCACTAACTCAGGTCATTTTGCTTCTACATGGGTTGCAGAAGGTGATGGATATGGCTTTCTCGACTTCTGCTCAGCTCTGAATTAAAATGGAACGATCACATGCGGAAAGCTGTAGAAATTGGATCAATTGCAATATGCGTAGGGGCTGACTTAGACCTAGTTGGAATTTAACTGTAGCAACAGGTTCGAGAAAGATGACTCGTTTAGAGATATCAGAGTGGTAGAAATATGATTGAGTAGTGGTTGTAATCTATAAAGGACTGGTCAACAGAATCCAATGCAGGTACATGCTCGAATTGAAAGACCAAGACAGAATACATTACAAATACTACAGAAATATCTGGCGGTGTGAGGTTGCAGCTAGCAGTTACATACCACGTTCCTTAGCCAAATCACTTTCTAAATTCAACTACACTCCTGGAAATGGAAAAAAGAACACATTGACACCGGTGTGTCAGACCCACCATACTTGCTTCGGACACTGCGAGAGGGCTGTACAAGCAATGATCACACGCACGGCACAGCGGACACACCAGGAACCGCGGTGTTGGCCGTCGAATGGCGCTAGCTGCGCAGCATTTGTGCACCGCCGCCGTCAGTGTCAGCCAGTTTGCCGTGGCATACGGAGCTCCATCGCAGTCTTGAACACTGGTAGCATGCCGCGACCGCGTGGACGTGAACCGTATGTGCAGTTGACGGACTTTGAGCGAGGGCGTATAGTGGGCATGCGGGAGGCCGGGTGGACGTACCGCCGAATTGCTCAACACGTGGGGCGTGA
Organism: Schistocerca nitens; assembly: GCF_023898315.1. Taxonomy (NCBI): domain Eukaryota; kingdom Metazoa; phylum Arthropoda; class Insecta; order Orthoptera; family Acrididae; genus Schistocerca; species Schistocerca nitens. The sequence goes on along the minus strand of NC_064621.1, from coordinate 311,262,144 downwards.
GGTCTCCACAGTACATCGATGTTGTCGCCAGTGGTCGGCGGAAGGTGCACGTGCCCGTCGACCTGGGACCGGACCGCAGCGACGCACGGATGCACGCCAAGACCGTAGGATCCTACGCAGTGCCGTAGGGGACCGCACCGCCACTTCCCAGCAAATTAGGGACATTGTTGCTCCTGGGGTATCGGCGAGGACCGTTCGCAACCGTCTCCATGAAGCTGGGCTACGGTCCCGCACACCGTTAGGCCGTCTTCCGCTCACGCCCCAACATCGTGCAGCCCGCCTCCAGTGTGTCGCGACAGGCGTGAATGGAGGGACGAATGGAGATGTGTCGTCTTCAGCGATGAGAGTCGTTTCTGCCTTGGTGCCAATGATGGTCGTATGCATGTTTGGCGCCGTGCAGGTGAGCGCCACAATCAGGAATGCATACGACCGAGGCACACAGGGCCAACACCCGGCATCATGGTGTAGGGAGCGATCTCCTACACTGGCCGTACACCACTGGTGATCGTCGAGGGGACACTGAATAGTGCACGGTACATCCAAACCGTCATCGAACCCATCGTTCTACCATTCCTAGACCGGTAAGGGAACTTGCTGTTCCAACAGGACAATGCACGTCCGCATGTATCCCGTGCCACCCAACGTGCTCTAGAAGGTGTAAGTCAACTACCCTGGCCAGCAATATCTCCGGATCTGTCCCCCATTGAGCATGTTTGGGACTGGATGAAGCGTCGTCTCACGCGGTCTGCACGTCCAGCACGAACGCTGGTCCAACTGAGGCGCCAGGTGGAAATGGCATGGCAAGCCGTTCCACATGACTACATCCAGCATCTCTACGATCGTCTCCATGGGAGAATAGCAGCCTGCATTGCTGCGAAAGGTGGATATACACTGTACTAGTGCCGACATTGTGCATGCTCTGTTGCCTGTGTCTATGTGCCTGTGGTTCTGTCAGTGTGATCATGTGATGTATCTGACCCCAGGAATGTGTCAATAAAGTTTCCCCTTCCTGGGACAATGAATTCACGGTGTTCTTATTTCAATTTCCAGGAGTGTATTTTATCATGAGGTGGCATCGTGGGCTACGTGTAACTGGACTGCTGGTATGATAATATACACTCCAGCGATCACCGTCTTGATATTAGTCTGGACAAAAAACTACCTCATGCAGAGGTAACGTCGTACTTCAATTTATAAAGCAAGTATAGCTTTTAACACGGATACTTGTGTGCACCTGTAGAACCAAAAGCACTTGGGACAGTAATATAGAGTAGTTGCTGCAAATGGGTTTTTTAACATATAGACTATTACGCCTATCTTTCTAAGACACAGTGGTATCACCCACAAGATAAACTTATTAGACATGATCACCCCTCACTGATTTTCTCTCAGCATTATTTTGTATCGTAGGCAATCAGTTGTTGACGAAGTATTATACTTAGTAGTAGTAGGGGATGCGTGATAAGTTCACCTTGAGCAGCAGGCTTCTGAAGTATGTGTTTGTGTTCCAACATGTGCAAAGGAGATAACTGTGGAATTCTGCGATAGCAGAGGAAAGAGTATGTCAAGTCATAAGAATGGTAGAGATATTTCTATTTCCAGAGCCACGGCCGTCATCAGGATGTATTCCCGATACTTCGCTCATTGTCAAATGTCATTCAACTGAAACTGCAGTTGTACCATTGAATTGTAAGTATAGCGTTCAAATATATATGTGACTGGTTTTGTAGGATGATTCCGTCTATGTGTGGCCTGAGGTGGGAATGATTCACGTTTCCAGCTAACGGTATGGTCTGCCCAAATGGAGAGGCCTGTTGGAGTGTGGGAATGTAGATGACTTAACCAAGTTGTCCTCTAGACGACCGAATGGCGAACTAATACTTAGTGTGTGTCGAATAGCTTTCGTGATCGCGTGGAAAATGGAGAAGATTGAAAACGGAGGTGTGTTTGTGCTGGACCGTTATTCCCTCCCACGTAAATTGTTCAGTTCACTGCTTCTGCACATTTCTCACCTTTATTTATTTGAGGGAACATGAATTGTGGTGTGGGCATCTAGCAGGTGAAAGACACGTTTGATGGTTTTCTAGACATGAGAAACACATTAGTTGACTTTTTAAATTATAGGGATCATTTGGAATCTGTTACATCATGGACATTGGTATTCGTGAGCGGAAATATCAGTTTCCTCTGTTTGTTTCAAGTTCTCACGTAAAGGTCGTCGCGGGTTGGATAAGTGCTAAAGTTTTTGGTTTGTAGAGAAACAATTTACAGTCTATATCTAGGAATTATGATGCGTGATCGATCGGTAGGCTACTGCTGTGTGCTTGATATCGAGAGATACCGCGAAAATTGTATAATATTATGGCAAACCATGCGAAAATACATGTGTTCTTGTAATCCCGGAGTCTGGAGATGGGTGTTGTAAAGCAAGCAAGCAAGCACGTCCGCACCAGAAACAGTAACCGCATTTGTGCCTAGGGGAAGCGAGCCGCATGCTTGAGGGCACTTGTACATGGGTTGACAGCTGATGGCCGCATCACTGCGTGGGGTCTGCCGGTAGCCTCCTGTGCAGTCTAGTGTACAGGGGGTGGTGGAGGGTGCTTGTGCACATCGACTGCATGACTGATTCATTATTAGGCCAGTGGGTCTGTAGACTGTGCTATGCGTTATTTAGACAGTTTACAAGTTGATTTCGTGTCTGCACATCGGTGTACTGCATTATTTAGGAGCAGTTTGCAGGTCTGTACTGAAATTATTTCGGTAATGTAGGAGTTGTTTGCGTGTCTTCAGGCGTTATTTAGGAGTAGTTTACAGGTCTGTGGGCTGTGTGGCGTGACCCCAAGCATGTCAGAACATGTGTTTTGCATCGGTGTGATAAATATACTATCTTTCAAAATCCATCCATAAATAAATTGCTCCAAAATAAATAAAGTACACTCCTTCCTTACTCTCCCCAGCAGCCCAGCGCAGGCTGAGACATTTCGCCCTCCAGACAGTCTTCTTGAGTTATGTCACGGAACAGATGGCCACGCCCTCTGGTGACAGTACTCACGGAACGGAAGACATTGCTCTCTGGTGGCAGTAGTGTATACCGCGTCTAGACCTCGTGGTGGACACACTGTTTCCCGCCAAAATTCGCCATCTTGGATAATGGTACTTGCGTCATCAGCTGTAATCATAGCTGCCATCTTGGATTACGTCATGGGTGAGATTGCCCTCTGGCGTCAGTACTGTGTACTAGGTTAGTTGGTTTCCAGACATCATGGTGAACACACTGGATGGTGGTACTGCCTCTAATTGTTTAAATAAAGATTGGTGCATGTGAAATAATAAAGACTTAAGTCCAGCACAGGCCGAATCCTTTTCCCACCAATTACTAGCAAGAGGTGGCAGTCAGGTGACTTAGGTTAGTGGAGGTAGCCCAAGCGCCCTTTCTTTCCCGCCAGGTTCTTAGGTTAGTAGGGATAGCCCAATTGACCTATCTTCCTGCCAAAATTCAAACTTCGCGTCAATTCCTAGGAAGAGGTGGTGGTCGGGTGACTTAGGTTAGTGGAGGTTGCCCAAGTGACCTTTCTTTCCCGCAATTTTCATAGGTTAGTAGAGGTTGCATTGTCCTGATGGAATTTGAACTTGCCACCATTTTCTGGGGGAGGGTGTTAGATTTCTGGAGGTGCCCAATTGACCTATCTTCCCACCAAAATTCAAACTTCCCACCAAAATCCACCATCTTGGATGACATCATGGACGCCATCTTGGATTACGTCTTCGTGATGGAACTTTAGGGGAACCCTGTGGGGTGGTGTCCCCCTGGGAGGGGGCCTCGTCATCGCCGCTATCTTGGATGACGTCGTTGTGTCGTAACTTTTGGGTCACCCATAGGGTAGTGTCGCCCTGGGGTTGAGATGAAATCATCGCCGCCATCTTGGATGACGTCATCATGACCGAACTTTTGGGGCATACTGTGGGGTAGAATCCCCCTTTCCCCAATGCTCTCGTTTATGACTCTAACTATTAAAGACAACCCTATCAATATCCCCAGTTCCTGAGATTAACCTGTACATACATGCAGAACAGCGATATATATAGGGTGCTCATTTTAACTGAAGACATTGAATTATCTCGAAAACATGTATCGGCTCAAAAATTATAATTTCAATTTGTTTGTCACTGAGGGGGACTTCCAATGGTACCACACTCGACCTCTCAACCCACATAGTGCGTGGATGGCGGGGAGGGGTGGACAAATTCGAAATCTTACTTGCAGATAACGACAAAACCTACATACGTTTTGTATGAAGCATTTTCTTCGTTTTACCACAGATGGCATTGTAATCCAAGGAATACAAGTGGCTACACGATCGTAATTCATGACATTCTACTCAATGACCCTTGAATATTTAATGGCATCTGAGATCCCACCTCCATGCTGCGAGGGTAGAACAGGCCAGAATTTCATAATTTCTACTGGAAACCCCATTCGCAAGCTGTATTCCTCCGACATATCGAACAAAAGGGACTATTCGACACGCCAATGTGGCCGTGGCGAACGCTAATCTACTTTTCCAAATAGGGTAAGTGTTCAAACGCAGCACTGCTTACTTCACCACACTTAGTGATCCGCTTTTCAAAAGACGGCAGACAGGACAGAAGTATATCTGCTGGAATGTCAGCACAGGCGTTTCTGATGCTGTCGACCATGTTTTCACGGACTTGGCACTTGCTGGTACACCTTATCTTTTAAATATCCACACAGAAAGAAGTCCTGCTACATCAAATCTAGCGACTTAGCGGGCCAATTAACAGGACCACCTCTGCCGATTCACCGACCAGTGTAAACACGGTCTAATGTTTCATGTCCTTCAGTTGCGTAATGCGCTGGGAACTGTCATGCTGAAACCACATACGTTATTGAATGTCCAGAGCAACATCCTGCAGCAGTACCGGTAGTTCCTGTTCCAGAAACATTCGGTATTTGCGTCCATTTAACGCGAAGTCGATAACATACCATCCAGTGAGTTTGCTCCCCATGATGCCATACCATATGTTAACCGACCAACGATGTTAATGGTTAAGTTAAAGTAACAGTGGGATTGTGTACACTCCAGTAATGCATGTTGTGCCGGTTCACACTACCGTGGCTTGTGAATGCAGACTCATCGCAAAACAGTACCTCGGCAAAGAAAAATGGTTCAAATGGCTCTGAGCACTATGGGACTTAACTTCTGAGGTCATCAGTCCCCTAGAACTTAAAACTACTTAAACCTAACTAACCTAAGGACATCACACACATTCATGCCCGAGGCAGGATTCGAACCTACGACCGTAGCGGACGCGCTGTTCCAGACTGTAGCGCCTAGAACCGCTCGGCCACTGTGGCCGGCCTCGGCAAAGAACATGGATATCTTTGTTAATGTGCACATTCACAATTTCCGATATGGAAATCGGCGCCATGAAGTTGTTGATGCAGTGACACGTTGTATGCATGATACTTATGACGATGCAGTATTGTGACAATACGTATGGACATACTGGAATCGCACTGTAAATGCAGGGTGCTTATGTGTACGCTGTAGCGCACTGAAGCTAGTTCAGCTATTTCATTAGCTTCTCCTGTAACATGTTTTCTTCGTATCCTTTCGCTGTCTGTACGCTGTCATCAGACTTCAAGGGGTTCACAATCTTGTAAAATAACGAACGAGACCGAGCTTCTCTGTAAAATGCAAGGCAACAGCAGCCTCAACATTTCTGGTACATACTCCGTAAATCAGGATCATTTCAATCTTTTCTTTCGCAGTTGCAACATTCGTCGACCACTTGCACGTCTGTTCTTCACATGACAGATAGGTGTGCACGCAATATATACTGCGCAAGTATTGTAATGTTCTGAGTCGCTATCTGTTCTACGTCTGCATGATTCGTCAGCTCCGGTCGCAGTGTACTGCCTGTTATGATACGCCGTAGTTCGCTATACGGTCACGGTGGCACATCGAGTTCAGGCCCAGATCTATGGCAGGGAAGGAGGCAGAGGCAATAAGGGCTGTCTGTCAATTTCGGGGTGGCATTTTCAGGGGTGCCAAATTCATATTCTTGAAGAAAAAACCCTATTTCTCAAAGCGCCTAGGATCGAGCACATGTTGGTATATCGATTATTCATATGATTTTGAAATGCATCCCTGTTGGTCTTTGAACATTTCTGAACACATTCTAAGTTGATTTATGAACGAATCATAAGTTCATTTCCGAATGCGTGCATAGTATACATGATGCATGTGCGAGGAGAATCTCCGTCGCATTTAGAAATAAAAAACTTTGCCAAAGACAAAAGTGGATGGGGCTGTACGAGCTGAGCCGAGAAAACTTGAACAGGTGGATGCCAATCGCTGTTTGTTATGTGGTTGATTGGGTGTGTGAATGATCAGCGTTGTTATATTTATTAGGGAAATCCATAGATTCAGACTATCAGAGTGCAAACAAACGACTAACAGGAATAACAGGTAAGAAAGATTACATATTATCTCCTCGCTGTATCCAAGAAAAGGAAATTTTGACAGAAAATTTTTGGCAGATAGCTACCTCCCCTAAGGGCCAGTTGTGAAGTCCTCGGTTGGCAGTCGCTTAAGTTCTATTTCCGGAATAGCGTGGAAAACGCGTTGTAGAACACGTAGTAACCCCTAACCAGAGAATAAACGCGGGGACAACTGAACTGGTGATTCTGCCAGGCATAGTGAAGTTAACCGGAGAATAAGTTCGACAGTAGCTGGAATAGCTACGGAATTAGTGATGACAAGATTTGTAAATTATAGATTCCAGCGATCTGTCGTCCTTTTTAATTTTATTGTGCAGATCTAGATTTCGGCTAGAAGCTAGCCATTCTCAATGCACTATTGTTTCCGCTTCTTGCCTGTAATTCCCTGTTCATTGAACTGTGGATGAAGCCCGACCCCCTGGGAATTAACATACATTGAGAGGAAATAATAGAGCATTAAGAATGGCTAGCTTCTAGCCGAAATCTAGATCTGCACAATAAAATTAAAAAGGACGACAGATCGCTGCACTCTATAATTTACAAGTCAATATAACAGTCGGTGAGTGCAACAGCTTTCTGAATGGAAGGTAACCTGATGACGACAAGATTGCTTGTTAGAACGAAGAGGGAGAAGAAACGGCGGCATCTCGCAAATTGTATGGAAGTATATGATGATTCCAAATGCGTATAAAAATTTCAATCTCTTGCTTGAGAAACTGGAACATATGAATGAAATGTGAAACTATTTCCTAACATAAAACTTTTCGCTTGTCGTGGGCCAAATAGGCATTTGATGTGGTACTTCGTGAATTATATTCTGTCGTGTTACTTCTGTAAATGAGGTACATAAAAATGACGATTTGTGCCAAAACACTCTCGCTTATTCGGCGTGTATTACAATTGCTGCAATATTAGATAGGTCTATTTCGTTTTGTCTAGCATAACATGACAAAATAGACGTAATCAAATCGAGAAACCACGCCATTCTTGCGTACTATTCGTACTAACAGTTTTTTCAGTGTTAGACAACGACATTTTGATTTTTCATGTAGCAAAACGTTCAACGAACTTTGATGAGGTAACAGATTCTTCCCCAGTAAGGAAACTACACCGTGTAAAGATGTGGCAATATTAGAGAGAAAAAAATGCTAGGACCTAAGGACTGAAGAAGGGTCAACAGAAAGGTCCGATCTTACTCGTCGGCTTTGACCCGTGACGTAAGCGTGTTGTGGTGTGTGACGTCATTACGGCGCGGAAAACCTAATACATGGTTTGATGTACTCTTGTTTAAAGAACATGTATACGTAATATGAAGCAATTTGATGAACATATTGATCTGTAGCGTAGCCCACTTGAGGTTAGGTTGGGAGTTTTTTTTTTGGAAAGCGGCCGCGGCAGCGGCCGCCTATGATTCGAAAATATTGATTTGACACTAATGAAGCCTGTGGGGGGATGGGGGGGCACTGCAGACTCCCCCCACCGCATAACGACATATTTAGTTTCTCCCCACCCAAAAACCCCCAATTTCCCACGCTTGTCCCGTTACAGTCATTAGGCTTTTTGTGAAACTTGTGTATTTCAGTGTTTACAATACGTATTCGATGTTTTTATATCCGCCATATTGGAATTGTTGTTTATGGTCGTTTCCGCGGTATTTGTGACGTCATGGGTCAAAGCCGACGGGTAAGATCGGACGCTTCTGTATTTCCCTGAAGAAATGTGTTCTGTCTTCCTTGTCTCCTGTCGTTATTGGTTGTATGTTTCCTATATATAAAGTTGTTAGCTAATAGGCAATAAAGAGTGCAAATTTTCTGAATAGTTCTTATTCTCCCAGTCGCAAATAATCCAACCCAGTATTATTTGTGAGTTTCTTTTAAGGGGAGTAGGCGACTTTGAGCAGGAGAGGCACACAGAACATCGTAATTTCCACTGTCCTGAATACAGGTTTGATGGCCTCTATTACAAAATATACACATTGGAATTCCACACAGTGAAATATAGTGACATGCGATAGAAGAATGCTTTGTGAAGAGGTGTGGCACTGCACTTTGGCACACTTAAGACCAAAGTAGGCGACCAAAGTAGGCGACTTTGAGCAGGAGAGGCACACAGAACATCGTAATTTCCACTGTCCTGAATACAGGTTTGATGGCCTCTATTACAAAATATACACATTTGAATTCCACACAGTGAAATATAGTGACATGCGATAGAAGAATGCTTTGTGAAGAGGTGTGGCACTGCACTTTGGCACACTTAAGACCAAATACTGTGTCTTCAAACATACATGTTTTATGTATCAAACTCTCCAGAAAGATGTGTGCTACAAAATGAACATATTTTTTTAAAAAGTTTTAACGTCCTATCTATCTCAAACGCTCGAGGCAGGGATAATAGGGGGGGGGGGGGGGGGAGGTTTCGCCGCTAGCAAATTTTTGCCTCGGTTCGGAATTATCATAGATCCGGGCCTGATCGAGTTGTCCCTGTTTCATATGTTGGAGGAATAACACGTTGCGAAGAGGGTTTCCAATTAGAAGTTATGAAATACTGGCCTGTTGTACCCTCACAGCATGGAGGTGGGGTCCTATGTGCCATTTAATATTCAAGTGTCATTGAGTAGCAAGCCATAAATTTTGATTGTATACCCATTCCTATTCCTCCGATAACAGTTCCTACTGTGATGAAACAAAGAAAATGCTTCAGACAAATGTTTTTTTTTTTTTTTTTTTTTTTTTTTTTTTTTAGATTTTGCCGTAGAGTCGTAATCTGCAAGACACAATGGCGCTTCCCACTGAAGATTTCGAAGTTACCCCTCGCCACCCACGTACTGTGTAGGTTGGAATTATAACTTTTTTCGAGATATTTCAATGTCTTCAGGCTCCCTTGAAGCGATCTAAGGTATAAGATTTCCTTTTATTGTCATTAGTTTAACTATTTCTACTACTAATAGTTAAATATGTGCACTTGCTTTATCATTTTATGTATGAGTACAACAATTTTATGTCAAAATCTATAGTTTGGAATGGCTGGTATGATTTTCTGCATCTAAAAGTTCGTGACCCTGCTCTGGTGTATAAAAATCACCAGAGTAATGTTACTGTATTCAGCCATGCTAAGTAAATTAGTTGGTGTGCAACTATAGGATACCAAATATCCTACCCTGTTAAATTTGGTAACCTGCTCGATTATGTTCCTGTAAACTACAATATCTAAACGAACTGTACATTTGATTTAGATTTATTTAAGGGGGATTCCATTGTCACGGGTGGGACAGTTGCACTACGTTTTTCAACAGTCAGATGCTGATATAACATGAAGTAAAAATAGAAATAAAGTAAAAATTGACTGGTTGCCTTACAAATAATTGTTTTACCTTCCCTTTAAATCTGAATGTCAGAAGTTTACAAATTGAGCTGTTATTCATCTTTAAAACTTTGTCACGGGTGGGACAGCAAATAGACGTAGCATTGAATAACCACCAAAATTTTAGAAGAATTCTGTGATTTATGCACTTATTTTCTTTTGAAAATATTGAATTCACATTAATAAAATAATTCTCTACATGACATAATATCAATAAATATTAGATTAGTAATACTTACTTGCAATAATTGCAATCAAAGACTGTCACGGGTGGGACAAGGAATTGTCACGGGTGTGACTCATGTGAAGTACAATCTTTTTTTTTTATTTAAACTGATTTTATTATGTCAGTTAGCTATGAATCAGTAGGTAACATATACTTGGAGGACACTTTAAGTTTTAATAACTTTGTAGAACATTTTTGTTGCTTATAAATAATATAAATTTTGGTACAGTATTAGTTTACAGTTCTGAGTACTTAATTATTTCACTTGAAGAATGTACCACTTCGAAAAAATACACTTGGCCTCTCACCCACTTTCGAAAATGTCTAAATTGCCAGGAAACTCATAATATGAGGTGTCCCTAACATGTTTGACATTTGGATTCGGGAGAATAGCAAGAACTTGTTTAAACTCTATGTAGGATACATCCTCCTCGTCAGCTTTAAATACCTTTGCTGAGTCCCCAACAGATCGCATACACATAATCTGTATTTCCCCATTGTCTTCTACACTGCACTGCACTACACTGCAGCATATCTGTATGTAGTGGATTTCTTTCTTGCAGTTTGGAACTCAACTAAAATAAATGTTCCTGGCATGATTTGTTCCACAGCTGATTCTGAACCTGTAACTTCTTGGGAATTGGATGTCAACAGGACATCAGGATATGATTCCTCATCACTCATCTCAGAATCTGTGTAGATTAGTGAATATATGTTGGGTGAAAGTGGGAAAACCTCCACTTTCTCTAAATCTGATTTTAGGAAAGTTCTACCACATACTAGGTTACAGGTATTGTAACCGTTGAAGTAATGCTTGCTGCGAATATCTTTTATTTTTTAATAGCTTTCCAACGGCCATCCAGAAGGTCTCTGTTTTCATCAATATGATCTTTTGTCAGAAGAAGAAAGTTTATTCCAGAAACAGATGATTTGGCACAGTCTAGAAACTCCTGTGCATTGCTGATGATGACTTTTCTTAGCTTAACTTTATTCCAAACAGCCATTTTTGTTACAGCTCCAATGCCATCCACTGCACCTTTCCCATGTGATGTTGCAAAGAAAAACCATTCTCCAGACACTCCAAAGTCTTGCATCACGTAGCAGAGGTTAGAAATGGTGAATTTGTTCTTAAATTGACCTGCGCAACCATCAGAAAAAATTCGTATCGAGGTCAAATTGGGAAGCTCTTGTTTCATCTTACTTATTATACTCTTCAAACATGCATAAACTGAGTACTTGTGGTGGCACAGTTCATCGCTCACAATTGCAAATGACTGTAGCCCTTTTTTCATCCAAACGCAAATAGTGACCACTGTAATCTGTGTATGACTCCGGTGGGCACTTTGTACCTCATCTTGTGCTAGTGCTACATAGTTTTCTGCAAAATCTATTTGCAATATCACTTCGTCATCACTAACTGATGCTTTCACAGTCTTGAAATCTCCAGATTGCATCCCTTTTGACAAAGAAGTGCTCTTTGAATGTTTTTAGTTGAGACTGAAGTTCAGAGAGAGCTTCACAAAGTGTTCCACTGGTAGTAGTCTGTTTAGGGTGACACTCATGTTCGGTCCATTTTCTCCAAGATATTATGTCACACAAATCAAACTTTCCATCTATTAATGTGTGTAAATTCATGATGCATTTCTTGCATTGACTTGTCATGCATATTTCACTTTCTACATTACAGCAAACAAGATTCATAAGGTGAGTGTGAGTAGCAGGGAAACTAGCTATTTCTTTGTGATTGGCTTCAATGATGAAGTTGAAGTTAGCATGATATCTGCACACACATACATTGTGAGGCATTTGAGACGTTAGAACAACATTTTTAGGCCGCAACTCGTAGAATTTTGAAATCTTGATATCAATATCTGGATTGTCTTGCTTAAAAAGAAAAAAATGCTTCCTTAACTGTCATATTCATGTGACGTTTCTGCAAGCTAACTCTTTTCCCAGTTTCATAGTCTACAATAGACTTTACATCCTTTATGCCAGGTGTCTGCCTGCTGATTTCATCATTTGTGAAAAAATTTTGTATTTTGAGCAGATTATCACCTGTAAGTTTACGAGATGTCTTCTTCACTACTCGGAAAATCTGGTTTACTACCTTTTTAGGTAAGCTTTCACTTACAAGCTTTTTTATTATTGCTGATTTTTTTTGAGGGGCTTGAAGGAAGCACCTTCTTTACCCGAGAAACAGCTTTACCAAGGGACTGAGGACATTTATATGATCCTTACTGGGAAATACAGGTCTCAGACTGATCTTCAATTAATACGGATTTTAGTTTAAGTCTGTACTTCCTTTTTCTTTCAGCTTCCTTCTTTCGATATTCCAATAAAGATTTTTCACTGGAGGATACCTTCACCTTCATATTTTCCCTTCTTCTTTTATCCCGCTCTCTTTCTTTTTCTTTATGGACATTGTACTTGCTGGTATCTTTCTTCAGTTTTTCTCGAAGTTTTCTCATACGCTTTGCTGATGTTGTTTTCCCCATTTTCTGAATAAACAGTAAGTTTTTATTTAGTGTAAACCATCAAAGCACTTGTTATATCAACCAATTTAACTTAACAATAACAAGAAGTGTTAAATGGTTTAGATTTGAGTAACATCCAAAAATCTGTCACGGGTGGGACACAATTTCTTTTAACATTTATAGATGATCATTTACAACTTAGAAGGTCCCTTATGGTTCATTGGATGTTTTTATTTGTTTTTCTTACTTCTAACCTAAAATATATAGAATTACTATAATTGCTGAGTTAGAAGGTAAACTTTTTCATGTTTTTTGTCATGGGTGGGACGCTAAATACATAGTAACTTTTGTGAATTAGCTGCATACTTAATAACTTACCTTTCTTTAAAAACTGAAGTTTGTCAGAAAGATAAGATTCTGCTCTTGAAATTAAACAATTAAAACATCAACAATTGCTGCAACCCAAATTTAAACAGCTGCCAACACAAAAAGCAAACCTTTTGTTTTCCATCCTCATCTGTAGAATCGCCAACTTTGTTTAACTATATTTCCTCAGCTAATTATGTAATTTTTATAATTTCTTCAGGACAGTAAAATTCAACTTTTGTAGATTCGAAAAACTATAACATTGTTAAATTTGGCATTTTTTTTCAAAAAATAAGCCTCAGGCTCAGTTTGGCATGGAATGACCCTTAAGGATATTGCGTACTTGTATTTCTTTAGAACTTTCTGAATTTACATAGCCAAAAATCCGAAATGTGCAGAACTTCATAATCATCTTATTGTTCTGTTTCTATCAAATTAAATAGGGGATGCTGAGAAAATTAGATTAGAAAATGAGACACCTAAAGTATTTGACGAGTTCCGCTGTTTTGGCATCAAAATAACTGATGATGGCCGAAGTACAGAAGATATAAAACGCACTGGCGATAGCATGGAAAGGACTTACAACCTGAGTAATTCGTAATTGGCGAACATAAATTTAAGTGTTAGAAATACTTCTTTGAAGGCACTGTATTTGTCTGGAATGTAGCCCTGCACAGAAGTGAAATGTGAACGATAAACAGTTCAGACAAGAAGAGAATAGAAGCTTTCGAAACGTGGTGCTACTGAAAACAACGCTGAGGATTATATGGGCAGATCGAGTACCGTAACTAATGAGAAGGTACTTATTCGAATTCGGGACAAAAGAAATTTATGGACTACTAGAAGGGATTAGTTGATTTGACACGTTGTGAGGCATCAAGGAATCGTCAGTTTGGTAACAAAGGGAAGTTAGAGTGTAAAAATTGTTTAGGGAGACGAAAAGGATGAATACAGTAAGCATGTTCAAACGGATGTGGGTTGCAGTAGTTATGCAGAAATGTAGAAACTGGCATAGGATAGGCTAGTATGCAGAGCTGCATCAAATCCGATTTCAACAACAACGTTCCCGTATTGTACAGAAGTAATTCAAAACATTTAAATACATATAGTTACTGCCAGATAGAGGCCTCGCAGTTCATCCATTGCTGCTATGCGCCCCGCCCGACCTTGAATCGCCCCTTGCTACAATCTGTATCTGTAAGGACTCCGTAATACATAAAGGTGCGTCCTTATCAAGGGAAGATTCATTGATAACGTTCTTATCGCAAAAAGTTACGCAATTTGGTACTCTACAAGTCAAACATACCGTGTATCTGCAATTCTGGTGCTGGCCATTAAAAATATTAGATATTTCTCTGCAGGGATTCATCTTCCGTGTCACAGAAAACTACGAAAGCTTGTGAATTCTGGACACTAATTTATCTTTTGGCGCCAATATACTTCTCTCGCCGCTGGCTTACGACTGTCACGTGCTATCTACTGTCTGAATCGAGCAGCTGTTTATTTCGCGTCGGCCTTGGCGTTAAGAGGAGTGTGTCTTCTGTGCAAGACGAAACTGTTATGAAGTAGTGTCTCGTCTGCGCAAGGCGAACCTGTTACCATGTCAGGTACGGGTACCGTATTTGTTTCTGTAATGAGTAATAATAATAACAGCAGTATGCGGGATGTAGATCTTATCACGCAAATGACTTGCCGATGGGTATTATTTCGTAACACAGAAACGCAGTATGTTATTGCACTTTTGATAGTACTGTCATATTGTCACTGTTACTATCTCTTCCTATTTCACTCGTACCGGAACTGAGATGCGTAGTGGCTCAAATTCACAACTGAAAGCATTGGTGTCCACAGCCTGCTTCTTTATGTATATTGAACGACGAATGAAGCTACCGTAACGTTATTTATTATACACAGTGCATCCCTTGGCAAGTGTGCTACTGTACATACTATAACAGCCTACACTATACTATAGAACACGTTTCAACAGATGAAAAGAGTGAGCTCGGATAAAAACCAACAGATGAGCATCAAGGATTAAAAAAAAAAAAAAAAGATACGCTAATCGATTTTTCACGGCCGTTTCCGTGGGCATGGAAGAGTTGACGTGGCCTACATCATCATATGCTTCCCTGCATGCAATGTATGATCAATATGATAATAAAATTACTAATTGCATGTAGTTGGTTACAACTGAAGCAGTGGTCCGGAGTTCGATTCCGAGTTTTACTGAGGTGAAAAGCCCTGAAACAGAGTCTGCTCAACCTCGTGAGGCCAGATGAGGCGCTGCTTCAATAAATAGGCAATTAACATGCACCCACCAAATTGATGTGAAGTTTTCACCATGCTGGGAGGCACGCTATACTTGTTTCTTAAAGCGAAATGGGGCAATGGTGGTAGCAAGACACTTAGGTCACACTTCAACTATGGGTCAAGTAGTGAAGGATAAGGCACAGACGATGAGTCAAGCGTTATAAACCCATAAAAAGTCCCAAGGAGGGTCCTCAAATTCGGTAACTTCTGTCTGGACTTCCACAATACCTTCAGTTCTTTCGAGACATTTGACAAATGTGTACGGCCAATGCAAGCGGAAAACACAATTTTTACTAACGGTGCTCTCAAAAAATTAAACGCCAGAAACATAACAATAACAGTTGACTCATTGTTACATAAGACAGAAATAAAACAATGCGATGAATGAAATTTACACCCACACCATAGGCCTGGTAAGCGCCCAACAATTGATAAAACATTGCAGTAAGCTCTATATGCATTGCATTTATTACAGCAAACACTGTTTTAAATAAAGCAAGAAATTAAAATCTTTTACTGTGTGGGTAGGACCACACCAGAGCAATCTTTGTTATTAGTCAGTCTATATATATATATATATATATATATATATATATATATATATATATATATATATATATATATATATATATGAAAAGGAAAGAAGATTAGGGTTTAACATAGATCCTAAAGGTAATATGTCTAAATGAACATATGTCCGAAACTCAAAATATCTTCAATAAGTTTACAGACTACAAACTGGCTACCACCGTAGAGCTAGTAGATATAGAGCGTCTTGCATACCAGTTAATTCCTCAGTAGACTCTGAAAGCAGGGAGAATTTTTGTCATATAAATGAATAACTTATATTTGAAAGTTGTGGTCTTCAGTCCTGAGACTGGTTTGAATGAGCTCTCCATGCTACTCTATCCTGTGCAAGCTCCTTCATCTCCCAGTACTTACTGCAACCTACATCCTTCTGAATCTGCTTAGTGGTCTCCCTCTACAATTTTTACCCTCCACGCTGCCCTCCAATGCTAAATTTGTGATCCCTCGATGCTTCAGAACATGTCCTACCAACCGGTCCCTTCTTCTTGTCAAGTTGTGCCACAAACTCCTCTTCTCCCTAATTCTATTCAATACCTCCTCATTAGTTATGTGATCTACCCATCTAATCTTCAGCATTATTCTGTAGCACTACATTTGAAAGCTTCTATTCTCTTCTTGTCCAAACTATTTATCGTCCATGTCTCACTTCCATTCATGGCTACATTCCATACAAATACTTTCAGAAACGACTTCCTGACACTTAAATCTATACTCGATGTTAACAAATTTCTCTTCTTCAGAAACTCGTTCCTTGCCATTGCCAGTCTATATTTTATATCTTCTCTGCTTCGACCATCATCAGTTATTTTGCTCCCCAAATAGCAAAACTCCTTTACTACTTTAAGTGTCTCATTTCCTAAGCTAATTCCCTCAGTATCGGCCGACTTAATTTGACTACATTCCATTATCATCGTTTTGCTTTTGTTGATGTTCATCTTATATCCTCGTTTCAAGACGCTGTCCATTCCGTTCAACTGCTCTTCCAGGTCCTTTGTTGTTTCTGACGGAATTACAATGTCATCGGCGAACCTCAAAATTTTTATTTCTTCTCCCTGGATTTTAATACCTACTCCGAACTTTTCTTTTGTTACCTTTACTGCTTGCTCAATATACAGATTGAATAACATCTGCTTCCCTTTCACGCCTCTCGACTCTTATAACTGCCATCTGGTTTCTGAACAAATTGTAAATAGCCTTTCGCTCTCTGTATTTTATCCCTGCCAACTTTAGAATTTGAAAGAGAATATTCCAGCCAACATTGTCAAAAGCTTTCTCTAAGTCTACAAATGCTAGAAATGTAGGTTTCCCTTCCTTAATCTTTCTTCTAAGATAAGTCGTAAGGTCAGTAGTGCCTCACGTTCCAACATTTCTACGGAATCCAAACTGATCTTCCCCGAGATAGGCTTCTACAAGTTTTTCTATTCGTGTGTAAAGAATTTGCGTTAGTATTTTGCGCTGTGACTTATTAAACTGATAGTTCAATTTTCACATGTGTCAACACCTGCTTTCTTTGGGATTGGAATTATTATATTCTTCTTGACGTCTTAGAGTATTTCGCCTGTCTCATACATCTTGCTCACCAGATGGTAGAGTTTTGTCAGGACTGGCTCTCCCAAGGCTGTCAGTAGTTCTAATGGAATGTTGTCTACTCCCGGGGCCTTGTTTCGACTCAGGTCTTTTAGTGTTCTGTCAAACTCTTCATGCAGTATTGTATCTCCCATTTCATCTTCATCCTCTTCCATTTCCATAATATTGTCCTCAAGTACGTCGCCCTTGTATAGACCCTCTATATACTCCTTCCACCTTTCTGCTTTCCCTTCTTTGCTTAGAACTGGGTTTCCATCTGAGCTCTTGCTATTCATACGTTCCCTTTTCTCCAAAGGTCTCTTTAATTTTCCTGTAGGCAGTATCTATCGTACCCCTCTTGAGATAAGCCTCTACATCCTTATATTCATCCTCTAGCCATCCCTGCTTAGCCAATTTGCACTTCCTGTCGATCTCGTTTGTATTCCTTTTTGCCTGCTTCATTTACTGCATTTTTATATTTTCTCCTTTCATCAATTAAGTTCAATATTTCTTCTGTTACCCAAGTATTTCTACTAGCCCTCGTCTTTTTACCTACTTGATCCTCTGCTGCCTTCACTACTTCATCCCTCAGAGCTACCCATTCTTCTTCTACTGTATTTCTTTCCCCCATTCCTGTCAATTGTTCCCTTATGCTCTCCCTGAAACTCTCTACAACATCTGGTTCTTTCAGTTTATACAGGTCCCATGTCCTTAAATTCCCACCTTTTTGCAGTTTCTTCAGTTTTAATCTACAGTTCATAACCAATAGATTGTGGTCAGAGTCCACATCTACCCCTGGAAATGTCTTATAATTTAAAACCTGGTTCCTAAATCTCTGTCTTTACATTCAAAAGTTAATCATCAGCATATGTCACACTCTTGGGTACTGTATAGGCACTGTATTCCTAGATAAATGAAACATTATTACATACAATAAAAACTGTTATATATGTTAACTTCAACATAGCTGTAAGAACTGATGACAAATGTGCTCCACATTTAAAGAGTTAGACAGCCACAAATGGACTAAATCTAAATTTTGACCAGTGCACAAGAGTGACATAAACTGTTTCAACATGTATTGATAATAGTGTAAGTAGCTATAATTACACTGTAAAAGAAAATTTTATTCCAGATTTTGGTGTATCAAACCATGCAGCACTGTCTGTAGGTCATCACTATCAAAATTAAATACTGGCTACACAACAAAAATAGGTAGAAACTTCAGTCAAGAAAATGTGGAAGTGTTTATTACAAACCAAAGCCTAACCATGTAGTGAGCCAGCAAACATACTTCAACAAATGACAGATATAATAACTTTTCAACAAAATTCATGAGTATTTTCAGTGAATGCTTCCCTTTGTAACAGTATGGACTAAGTCTGATAAAAGTAGAGCATGAATGGTAAAATGAATTAAAATATCCATCATTAAGGGGAGGAAACTGCATATGGATGCAAAAGTTAATCAAAACCCTGAATTACTTAAATATGTAAACACATACAAAAAAAATTAACAAAGTAGTTAAGGATACAGGGTACTTCTCTGGCTCAATATTAAGTGATTATCAACACCTATTTCTTTCAGGCACTGTTTACAATGTATATTTGTACAGATATTTTGTTGATATCGGGTATTGCAGCACACTTTCTAAACAAATTAGAAGTATTTTGAATATTTTTGAACCTGCTTAGGGTTATTAAAAATTAGAAATTGAAACAATTTTTTCCCCAAAATCCTTCCTCAAATTGAGGTACCATTTAATCCAATGTTATACATTTGAAGGAGACCAAATTTTTACCAGATATACATGACATGATGGATGAGGTACTAGACTTACTTAATTCCACCTATTATGTATATTACAAGGTTAAAAAATATCACATCTTACACTTTATTTTTTATATTTTTTTCCTAATAAAAATGTTATTTTTTCTATGGTTTAGTTTATTCTGCAATAAAGCTTAGGTCTACTATACAAGTATGGACTATTGCAAGTTACAGAAAAGAATTAGAGCAGTGTTTTATAAACTTCAGGAAATAATGTACCTGAATTCTGAAAAATACAACTTGTGGGAAATTGTGAATGAAGGTATGAGTCCAATTAAACTGTGCCTCAGAACATTCCTGAAGCATAGTCTTCATTGTGCATCATTTCGTTATCTTCAAGCTTCCTCTTGGCATTCCTTTTTGCACTTCTTGCTTCTTTGGTAATTTGAAGAACGAATCTTCCACTTTCATGCACCCATTGTCTGTCACATGCAAGCAATTGATATTCCATGTTAGAGCCACATTTTATGCCTAAATTTCTCAGGACTTCCAACCTTCCTATCACTCTATCCTTGAAACATATCACTGCATCTAGTACACCAACTTTTAATGTATTTAGTCCTACAAAAACATTCTCGGGTAATCTTTTCCAAACGCAATGGTTGAAACTTCAGTTTGTATTCTGAGTGCCCCATGAAGACATGTAATAAGCAAAACAGAGTCACTCAGGTCTCTAAAAATTGGTTTTATTTCATTGATAACAGGCTCAGGAAGAGAATGCTTATGAGGGTATAATTGACCACTTTCTGTTGCTTTTTGGTAACCATACCAAGTATCTGGTCCTTTAGGGCAGAGTCTGTGAACAGGGTGGTCATCTGTGGATAACGTATGAAAGTAGGTGGCTCATACAACTTTTTTCATTGCTGTAACTCCATTGAGAGATGCAGTTTGTGTAATGGCCAGTCCATAATAACTCTGAAGAAGGTCTATTTCAGTTTCTATCAATCTGCCTTGGCCAGACAGAGATTTTCGAACAGGTAACAACTTTCCTTTGATTTATCTTCATAACTTCCTCAATCTAGCACCCATCCTCTTTTGCACATGTCCACAACACTCCAGTTTTGTTACCAAGGTATCACCATAAATGTTGAACCCATTAATTTTATTGAAAGCTTTAGAGTCGCCATTGCCTAGGTACTTCATATATCTAACGTTTTGGAGCTCAATCACACTCCACTGTAACCATATTAATTCTTAGAACACTGACTTTCAATATGTCCTTTAGTATCACTGTGGCAGGTGTCACAGTACTTAGATAAGCACTCAACATCAACAACTTTTCCATTCTCCAGAGAAGTAGCACATACAACACCATTCAAGGAATGATGTCCGAAATAATACTGGTTTCTGTAACAGAAATAAAGGGGGTATGGTAGCATACATGACCACAACATTATAATTTGATATGTTTAGGTCATTTTTCATTTGAAACCCTATAATGTACACTCCTGGAAATGGAAAAAAGAACACATTGACACCGGTGTGTCAGACCCACCATACTTGCTCCGGACACTGCGAGAGGGCTGTACAAGCAATGATCACACGCACGGCACAGCGGACACACCAGGAACCGCGGTGTTGGCCGTCGAATGGCGCTAGCTGCGCAGCATTTGTGCACCGCCGCTGTCAGTGTCAGCCAGTTTGCCGTGGCATACGGAGCTCCATCGCAGTCTTTAACACTGGTAGCATGCCGCGACAGCGTGGACGTGAACCGTATGTGCAGTTGACGGACTTTGAGCGAGGGCGTATAGTGGGCATGCGGGAGGCCGGGTGGACGTACCACCAAATTGCTCAACACGTGGGGCGTGAGGTCTCCACAGTACATCGATGTTGTCGCCAGTGGTCGGCGGAAGGTGCACGTGCCCGTCGACCTGGGACCGGACCGCAGCGACGCACGGATGCACGCCAAGACCGTAGGATCCTACGCAGTGCCGTAGGGGACCGCACCGCCACTTCCCAGCAAATTAGGGACACTGTTGCTCCTGGGGTATCGGCGAGGACCATTCGCAACCGTCTCCATGAAGCTGGGCTACGGTCCCGCACACCGTTAGGCCGTCTTCCGCTCACGCCCCAACATCGTGCAGCCCGCCTCCAGTGGTGTCGCGACAGGCGTGAATGGAGGGACGAATGGAGACGTGTCGTCTTCAGCGATGAGAGTCGCTTCTGCCTTGGTGCCAATGATGGTCGTATGCGTGTTTGGCGCCGTGCAGGTGAGCGCCACAATCAGGACTGCATACGACCGAGGCACACAGGGCCAACACCCAGCATCATGGTGTGGGGAGCGATCTCCTACACTGGCCGTACACCACTGGTGATCGTCGAGGGGACACTGAATAGTGCACGGTACATCCAAACCGTCATCGAACCCATCGTTCTACCATTCCTAAACCGGCAAGGGAACTTGCTGTTCCAACAGGACAATGCACGTCCGCATGTATCCCGTGCCACCCAACGTGCTCTAGAAGGTGTAAGTCAACTACCCTGGCCAGCAAGATCTCCGGATCTGTCCCCCATTGAGCATGTTTGGGACTGGATTAAGCGTCGTCTCACGCGGTCTGCACGTCCAGCACGAACGCTGGTCCAACTGAGGCGCCATGTGGAAATGGCATGGCAAGCCGTTCCACAGGACTACATCCAGCATCTCTACGATCGTCTCCATGAGAGAACAGCAGCCTGCATTGCTGCGAAAGGTGGATATACACTGTACTAGTGCCGACATTGTGCATGCTCTGTTGCCTGTGTCTATGTGCCTGTGGTTCTGTCAGTGTGATCATGTGATGTATCTGACCCCAGGAATGTGTCAATAAAGTTTCCCCTTCCTGGGACAATGAATTCACGGTGTTCTTATTTCAATTTCCAGGAGTGTATATATCAATGTAATCAGGAAAGACTATAGAATTTAATAAGGCATAATAAAGATTTCTGTTTTTCCACCATTTATAAGTACCCTGTATCCTTAAAGTAGCAAAGTGTGCTTCAGACAACAGATTCAATTCAAATGCTAAAAACGTATCAACATCTGTGTGGTCTGTTATAAAAAGTGAAGTTGGCAGTGAAATCGAGAGAAAATGCCCTTGTAGACTCATGTTAAATGGTAGACCTGTTCCAGATCCCAATGCCGTAAATGGATACTTCAATGATTCCTTCACTAGCTGTAATAAAATTGGTAAATCCTCACCACCAAATACAGATCCTAATATGACAGAGAGAAACTGCTCAGGTTTTAAGTTTTCCCAAGTTTCAAGCTCTGATGTTATGAAAATCATAATGCCTCAAAAAAATTTAAATCCATTGGGTTTGTATGATGTTCCCACTAGAATAATGAAAATAGTGTTTTGTAGTATGACAGAACCACTCTCCCTCATAATCAACCAGTATTTTGATGAAGCATGTTTTGCAGATTGATTAAAATATATTGAACTTCAGTCAACTCATAAAAAGGGCAAATGATGAAAAGGGACTATCTCATTGTTGTCAGTTTCTTTCAGAAATATTTGAAAGAGATACTCATGATCAAATAGCAAATTGTAATTAATGTCACAACATTATTTTACACAGCATTATTTTACATAATCAATATGGTTTTAGGAATGGTGCAGTAAAACCCACACAATAAATGAAGTGGTCTCAAAAGTTAGCAGATGTCTCTACAATAGAATGTGTGTATGAGGCATCTTTTGTGACCACACCAAAGCCTCCGAAAATGTAAATCATGACAATATTAAGGCCACTACAATTTTTGTATTATGTCAATGATAAACATGTGGTTCCTGAAGAGGGGCAGCAGCCTTTTCAGTAGTTGCAGGGGCAACAGTCTGGATGATTGACTGATCTGCCTTGTAACATTAACCAAAACGGCCTTGCTGTGCTGGTACTGCGAACGGCTGAAAGCAAGGGGAAACTACAGCCGTAATTTTTCCCGAGGACATGCAGCTTTACTGTATGATTAAATGATGATGATGTCCTCTTGGGTAAAATATTCCGGAGGTAAAATAGTCCCCCATTCGGATCTCCGGGCGGGGACTACTCAAGGGGACGTCATTATCAGGAGAAAGAAAACTGGCGTTCTACGGATCGGAGCGTGGAATGTCAGATCCCTTAATCGGGCAGGTAGGTTAGAAAATTTAAAAAGGGAAATGGATAGGTTAAAGCTAGATATAGTAAGAATTAGTGAAGTTCGGTGGCAGGAGGAACAAGACTTCTGGTCAGGTGAATACAGGGTTATAAATACAAAATCAAATAGGGGTAATGCAGGAGTAGGTTTAATAATGAATAAAAAAATAGGAGTGCGGGTTAGCTACTCCAAACAGCATAGTGAACGCATTATTGTGGCCAAGATAGACACAAAGCCCATGCCTACTACAGTAGTACAAGTTTATATGCCAACTAGCTCTGCAGATGATGAAGAAATTGAAGAAATGTATGACGAGAAGGTAGTGAAGGGAGACGAAAATTTAATAGTCATGGGTGACTGGAATTCGTCAGTAGTAAAAGGGAGAGAAGGAAACATAATAGGTGAATATGGATTGGGGGGAAGAAATGAAAGAGGAAGCCGTCTTGTAGAATTTTGCACAGAGCATAACTTAATCATAGCTAACACTTGGTTCAAGAATCATAAAAGAAGGTTGTATACCTGGAAGAATCCTGGAGATACTAAAAGGTATCAGATAGATTATATAATGGTAAGACAGAGATTTAGGAACCAGGTCTTAAATTGTAAGACATTTCCAGGGTCAGATGTGGATTCTGACCACAATCTATTGGTTATGAACTGCAGATTGAAACTGAAGAAACTGCAAAAAGGTGGGAATTTAAGGAGATGGGACCTGGATAAACTGAAAGAACCATAGGTTGTAGAGAGTTTCAGGGAGAGCATAAGGGAACAATTGACAGGAATGGGGGAAAGAAATACAGTAGAAGAAGAATGGGTAGCTTTGAGGGATGAAATAGTGAAGGCAGAAGAGGATAAAGTAGGTAAAAAGACGAGGGCTGCTAGAAATACTTGGATAACAGACGATATATTGAACTTAATTGATGAAAGGAGAAAATATAAAAATGCAGTAAATGAAGCAGGCAAAAAGGAATACAAACGTCTCAAAAATGACATCGACAGGAAGTGCAAAATGGCTAAGCAGGGATGGCTAGAGGACAAATGTAAGGATGTAGAGGCTTATCTCAAGAGGGGTACGATAGATACTGCCTACAGGAAAATTAAAGAGACCTTTGGAGAAAAGAGAACGTATGAATAGCAAGAGCTCAGATGGAAACCCAGTTCTAAGCAAAGAAGGGAAAGCAGAAAGGTGGAAGGAGTATATAGAGGGTCTATACAAGGGCGACGTACTTGAGGACAATATTATGGAAATGGAAGAGGATGAAGATGAAATGGGAGATACAATACTGCATTAAGAGTTTGACAGAACACTAAAAGACCTGAGTCGAAACAAGGCCCCGGGAGTAGACAGCATTGCATTAGAACTACTGACAGCCTTGGGAGAGCCAGTCCTGACAAAACTCTACCATCTGGTGAGCAAGATGTATGAGACAGGCGAAATACTCTGACAAATGTAAGGATATAGAGGCTTGTCTCACTAGGGGTAAGATAGATACTGCCTACAGGAAAATTAAAGAGACGTTTGGAGAGAAGAGAACCACTTGTATGAATATCAAGAGCTCAGATGGCAACCCAGTTCTAAGCAAAGAATGGAAGGCAGAAAGGTGGAAGGAGTATATAGAGGGTCTATACAGGGGCGACGTACTTGAGGACAATATTATGGAAATGGAAGAGGATGTAGACCAAGACGAAATGGGAGATAATATACTGCGTGAAGAGTTTGACAGAGCACTGAAAGACCTGAGTCGAAACAAGGCCCCGGGAGCAGACAACATTCCATTAGAACTACTGATGGCCTTGGGAGAGCCAGTCCTGACAAAACTCTACCATCTGGTGAGCAAGATGTATGAGACAGGCGAAATACCCTCAGACTTCAAGAAGAATATAATAATTCCAATCCCAAAGAAAGCAGGTGTTGACAGACGTGAAAATTACCAAACTATCAGTTTAATAAGTCACAGCTGCAAAATACTAACGCAAATTCTTTACAGACGGATGGAAAAACTGGTAGAAGCGGACCTCGGGGAAGATCAGTTTGGATTCCGTAGAAATTTTGGAACACGTGAGGCAATACTAACCTTACGACTTATCTTAGAAGAAAGATTAAGAAAAGGCAAACCTACGTTTCTAGCATTTGTAGACTTAGAGAAAGCTTCTGACAGTGTTAACTGGAATACTCTCTTTCAAATTCTGAAGGTGGCAGGGGTAAAATACAGGGAGCGAAAGGCTATTTACAATTTGTACAGAAACCAGAGGGTAGTTATAAGAGTCGAGGGGCATGAAAGGGAAGCAGTGGTTGGGAAAGGAGTGAGACAGGGTTGTAGCCTCTCCCCGATGTTATTCAATCTGTATATTGAGCAAGTAGTAAAGGAAACAAAAGAAAAATTCGGAGTAGGTATTAAAATTCGTGGAGAAGAAGTAAAAACTTTTAGGTTTGCCGATGACATTGTAATTCTGTCAGAGACAGCAAAGGACATGGAAGAGCAGTTGAACGGAATGGACAGTGTCTTGAAAGGAGGGTATAAGATGAACATCAACAAAAGCAAAACGAGGATAATGGAAAGTAGTCAAATTAAATCGGGTGATGCTGAGGGAATTAGATTAGGAAATGAGACACTTAAAGTAATAAAGGAGTTTTGCTATTTAGGGAGTAAAATAACTGATGATGGTCGAAGTAGAGAGGATATAAAATGTAGACTGGCAATGGCAAGGAAATCGTTTCTGAAGAAGAGAAATTTGTTAACATCGAGTATAGATTTAAGTGTCAGGGAGTCGTTTCTGAAAGTATTTGTATGGAGTGTAGCCATGTATGGAAGTGAAACATGGACGATAACTAGTTTGGACAAGAAGAGAATAGAAGCTTTCGAAATGTGGTGCTACAGAAGAATGCTGAAGATAAGGTGGGTAGATCACGTAACTAATGAGGAGGTATTGAATAGGATTGGGGAGAAGAGAAGTTTGTGGCACAACTTGACTAGAAGAAGGGATCAGTTGGTAGGACATGTTTTGAGGCATCAAGGGATCACAAATTTAGCATTGGAGGGCAGCGTGGAGGGTAAAAATCGTAGAGGGAGACCAAGAGATGAATACACTAAGCAGATTCAGAAGAATGTAGGCTGCAGTAGGTACTGGGAGATGAAGAAGTTTGCACAGGATAGAGTAGCATGGAGAGCTGCATCAAACCAGTCTCAGGACTGAAGACCACAACAACAACAACAACAACAACAACATCAACAACAACATGATGTGCCTGGATCAGTCTGATACTATTCTTTATTCAAATCACTCAACAGTGATAGTATCCTGTAAAACTGATGAAGACTTAATCCACCATATTGAGCAGACATTTGGGGAAGTAGGGGGATTGGTCAAGAGTAATAATTTGAAATTAAGCCTTGCAAAGGCAGAAATTATTCCACCATGAAACAATTAGCACAATGTATAGGTGAATTAAGCTATATGGACAAGAAACTGGACACGGCAAAATGTGTCAAATTCTTTAGAGTATTAACAAATAAAAATGTGTTTCGGAGTTATCATACAAACAAGATAGTGAGTTGACTGAACAGTTTCATATGTAATACGAATATCTTAAAACAATAATGGAAATTCCTGTACGGAGCTTTATGTAAAATAAGTGAAAGAAAACAACTCGTCTGTAGTGGATCAGTGTGTGGAGCACAGTAACACACAACAGAAAACAATGTTCACACTCGCTTCTGAGCATTAGCTCTTATTCCACCAGTAGCACACACAATCGCACACACTCCTGTAGCCATGGCAAGACTAATTGCTCAAAAGCTAATGTGCGTACTATTTTCTGCTATGTGTTACTGCACTTGACACACTGATGCACTACAGATGAGTTATTGTTGTTTCCTTACTTTACATTGTGAATGTCTTACATAGTATCACAGATTTATGTGAAAAAAAACCCTTAACTGTATGTTACTCATATTTTGTTTCAGTAGGTAGGTGTAGTATAATTTTCTGAGGCGGATCTGAGCAAACTAATCCACTGAAAGCTTTTAGACTGAATAGAAAGATCATCTGAGCCATGGTGAGAACTAAAAGAAACAACACAGCAAACACTTGTTTGAAAAGCTAGATCTAATGTCCATTCCAAGCATATATATGAGATTCTGATTTTCACAAAGAGAATCCCACAACTTTTTGAGGGCAACTGCTTCTTGCATCAGTATGAGACTACACACAGAGCAAGATAGATGTTATGTTCCTACAGACTAAAACTATATTAAAAAAACTCTGCATTATATGGACATGGCATTTATAAATAAAACCTGGAGGGGGCAGTGATTCAGATTCTTTATTAGTCATTCAGCATTTGTACATGCATTAGACCTCGTCAGTTCATTTACTTATTAATATTACAAAATATATATTTATATAACAGAGGGAAACATTCCACGTGGAAAAAATATATCTAAAAAGAAAGATGATGAGACTTACCAAACAAAAGCGCTGGCAGGTCGATAGACACACAAACAAACACAAATATACACACAAAATTCAAGCTTTCGCAACAAACTGTTGCCTCATCAGGAAAGAGGGAAGGAGAGGGAAAGACGAAAGGATGTGGGTTTTAAGGGAGAGGGTAAGGATTCATTCCAGTCCCAGGAGCGGAAAGACTTACCTTAGGGGAAAAAAGGACAGGTATACACTCGCACACACACACATATCCATCCACACATACAGACAAGACCTGGTCTTTAAATATGTCTGCTTGTGTCTGTATGTGTGGATGGATATGTGTGTGTGTGCGAGTGTATACCTGTCCTTTTTTCCCCCTAAGGTAAGTCTTTCCGCTCCCGGGATTGGAATGACTCCTTACCCTCTCCCTTAAAACCCACATCCTTTCGTCTTTCCCTCTCCTTCCCTCTTTCCTGATGAGGCAACAGTTTGTTGCGAAAGCTTGAATTTTGTGTGTATATTTGTGTTTGTTTGTGTGTCTATCGACCTGCCAGCGCTTTTGTTTGGTAAGTCTCATCATCTTTCTTTTTAGATATAAAATATATATTTACATTGTTGAATTTAATGTTTCTAAAAAATCTTCTAAAGAATAAAATTGGTTTGCTAACAAGAAGCTGTGGAGTTTTTCCTTAAATGATTTGATTGGCATGATTGTGACATTTTTACACAGTTTGTTGCATATTTTGATTGCCATGTAGCATTTTTATTTCTTGTTAGGAGCGGAATAAATGAAAGTAAGTTGATCTCAAGTCCTATTCAAACTCCAAATCAGGAGTTTGATGAAATGGACAGGATCGTTCCTATCATTAATGTTGATAGGAAGAGAAGTTTTGTAGAGTTGTTGGTCATTAAAAAGGAGAGGATTGATACCTCTATAAATGGGGTATGAACCCATTAGCTTGTTTAGCTTACCTTTTTACATTAAGGTGTTTTTGTTTTTGCTAGTCTGTTTTGCGTTAAGAGCAGAGTAGTATTCGTTCTTGTATTATGATCATGTCTTTGAAGTGTTACACTTAAATTTGGTAGCTCAGTCAGTTTGTAATAAACACTTTCTAGAATATATAACTTAATTACAGCTAAAATCTTACATGTGGTGAACAAAGGCTTGCTATGAGTTCTGCTATCTGTATTTGCCATTACTCTAATTGCTTTCTTCTGAATTATTAGAATTTCATGTATTTTTTTGCTGTTTCCCCAGACTGCCAACCCATATTTTAAAATACATTAAAAAAGGCCAAATATGCTGTTGACACATGACATCAGTCTATTCAATTCTTGATAACCTAACTATTACTTGTTTCTGTATGGGTGTTCTAGTTAGTTTGTTGTCAAATGTAATGCCAAAATATTTTTCATTTTATTTTTCTATTTTGGCAATCTTTGGTTGACTGAACCACATATTCTGCATCTTATTTACATTTCGTAGTAAACCATTTGCATTGAACCACGATGCTGCACTCTCTTTCACCAAATTCATTCTTTTGACAAGGTCTTCAAATATATGGCTTACAGACAGAAAAGTAGTAACATCTACGTACATATATGTCTTTACATTTGTATTATACGGTAAGTCCTTTATTTGTACCAGGAATAGAAGAGGTCCTAATTTTGATCCCTGGGGCACTCCATGTTGAACCTTAGTTGTGTCTGACAAATGACCTCCTGAACTCACCATCTGATTGCTTTTATTGAGGTATCATTTCATTAGTTTTAGACATTTACCACTTAACATCCTGTTCAGTTCTATGTACTCACACTTTTGTTTATACATGATGGTTTTAAAGACTTTGGCTAGTACTAGGATTGGTGAAACTGATCTATAGTTTGCAGGTTCAGATTTGCTTCCCTTCTTAAAGACTGGAATCACTTTGGATAATTTGAGGGCATCAGGAAAAACACCCTCTGTAAGACACAAGTTTATAGAGTATTTTAATGGGGGTACAATGTAATTTGTTATTTCTCTCAGTAGATTAGTTGAAATATTAAAAATTTCTGCACTGAATGTACCTAAATGTAACAAATACTGAAGGACACGTGGAAAAATATGTGAAAAGTTAATCTACAAGATAGTGTAGAAGGTAAATAGTATTTAAAATAATAACACCACATATATTATAACCACAAGGTTATCATATGAAGTGTTAGAATTGACAAGTCACATATTCAAATCTTTGAGTCTATGAGGTATGTTATGTGATATCAAAAATTTGATTTGCCTTCACTGTCTTCATCCATAGACAGGACTGATAGCATATATCCATAAAATTCTGTTTTGTGCTGCAACCTTGTGAGGCATTGCAGCCAGTATAGGAAAAAGTGTCTATGGAAATGTGCAATAAGAATGTTGCATAAAGTTAATAACCAAACAATTTGCAAAGGCCTTTTTTCGACCTATGGATTCTTGCACTTACACACCAATACAGATACTCCCTATTGGTATTTGTGATTTATAATAAGAGTGAATTTAAGATGAACTCAGAAAATCACAATAGAAATAATTTCCACACAGGCCACACATCCCTCTCTAGGGTTCAGAATGAATTATTGTGTTGTGGTGCATGTCTATATCCTAGAGGACATCAGGCAGGAAATTTTAAATTCCCAAATATTTAACAACAGACTAAAAAAATACACCATTCATCACTACTTGTACAATGTATGTCAATAATTGGACTCAAGTGTGTAAATTGTGCCTCAGTCTAATATTTGTATCAGATAGATTCTGATTTTGCAAGTATATAGACAGTTAATCTTGATTTGTGCAAAGTTAAAATGCTTTGTTTGAAGTATTAGATAATAACAGTAGCTGAGGACCAGTGGCTTTTTCAAAGTAGTAGCAGTTGATGAACACAATGTGTGAATGAACGCTCTTGTTATTTCATTTTCTGTGGCCATCAGTTAGGCCCTTATTTCAGTGTTATTTTAAAAATAGCACTCAGTTTTTAAATAAAACTCAACTCAAAGTAATATAATGTATAATTTATTTAGGGACAAAAAACAGTAGAACTCTAGAATCCAAAATAGGTTTGTGGATTGGTGAGAGAAGTGAAATATTATTATTATTATTATTATTATTATTATTATTATTATTATTATTATTATGTAACACGCCGTCTCGATCATTCGCCTATCTATACTGGATAAGTGTAGGATCTCGTTGGCATAAAAGTAGTACAGAAAAAATAGAAAAGACCACATATAATAAAAATCTGGCCATGTATTTTACTACAATGGAACAGAGCAGAGAGGAAATTCAAATGTATGCTTTATTGTAAACAAGAAAATTAATAACACTGTTACATGTGTTCGAGGAATTAATCTCAGATACAACAGGAAATGTTGTTTAAAAGATAAACAGTAGATTTCCCATGAAAATCATTCATGTCTGTACACCTTTCCTTTCTCTTTTTTTTCTGTTCACACACCATGTGCTATTATCCATATGGCATGAGCCAGCCTCCAGAGATTTGAAACAATTCAGGTTATGCTTTAATAGGCATAAACAGCCACTAAACAGTAATTGTGTAAAATATAATACCAACTAATTCTGACTGGGAAATGTTTCTAGGTTGTATTACAGGAAAAAAAATCAACAACTTTGACAGAAATTCTACTCCTACTCTTATTACACTAATGTTGTTTCTTTCCACTATCTCGTGCTATAGGCAAATGCCTGGATGGTTTCTTTGACAGGGTATGGCCGACTTCCTTCCCCATTCTTCTCTAGTCCAATGAGACTGATGACCTTTCTGTTTGGTCTATTCCCCCAGATAAACTCAACCATCATCAGGTGGATAGGCAATCTGATCGCCTAGTAGCCGGCACAGGGCATATTTCCCCTCCCCCTCTGCCACTCCTGCCACCAAATTGTTCATCCAAGGTTTGCACCCAGGGACGCTTGCTGGGTAAGATCCCCACTCTTGCTCTGCCTGCCTCCCAATCCCATGCCCTACAAAGGATGTAGCCACTATCATGAATAATCAGTGGTTCCCTTACTAAAATGTCAATAGATTCCTTAATGAGACAGTCCCAGAAGTTAGAGTTCTGTGTCAGAACCTTGTATGGTCCTAATTCATTCCGTGTAATTTTGATAGGCAATGTTCCACAACTGCTGACTTGTTGAGCTGCTACAGTCTAGTGTGCTGTTGGTGTTCATGGCACTGGTCTTAGACAGTAAACACTGTTAGACTTATTTAAGTCATGCCACATTAGCAAGGGAGCTGACAGAGACTGCATATCCATAGTCTGAGGCTGTCCTGAGCAGAAGACTGTCTTCCTTCGATCTTTACAAAGAATTCACCCTGTAATTCATATAATGCACCAAAAAACAGAATAAATGCAATGGCCATATCCTCCTGAGATTCCTCTTCTGTTTCAGCCAGATGTATAATCATTGTAGGGTGTAGGGCTCTCCTGGTTTGTCCCTCTGTGTGGACACTTTTCTAGAAAAATGTTGAAGTTCACAGTCAAGGATCTCTTTGGTGGAGAGGGAGCGAACCCTGTGTACCAATGTTTTGAGCACACCGTTCTCCTGGTGGCAGCTGTCTGCATGTTAGTATAGGTTAGTGTGCATTTTCTTATGGTATGTGCTATGGCTCAATGTGCCATCCTCTCTGATGCTTACCAGCACACCCAACTCCATCAAATTTGTCTTCCAAGATAAAATTGATTTTCTGGTGTATGGAATTGAGACATATGAGGAAATCATTCCACTTGTGTCTTCCAAGTGGCCATATGATTAATCTGTCATCAGTATACAGAAAGAAACAGGTATGTTTTCGTTGGACTGATTCCAGGGCTTCCCCAATGAAATTCTCCTCATACATGTTGGTAACAACTGGTGAATGTGGACGGACTCTTGCTACTCCTTCCATTTGCTCATAGTAACCATTGATGAAAAGAGTGTGTCAGTGTCAAGATATGCCAAAAGGCGCTGGTCACCTGTGTGTCAAATTTCTGGCTAATAAGTTCCAAATATTCTTGTAAAGGCAACACTGTTGTGTTGTTTTAAGCTTGACTTTCATTTATATTATTGATCTGGAAAAGTTAAAACTTATTTAATATGAAAATGAACAATATGAACATTTG
This sequence comes from Schistocerca nitens, assembly GCF_023898315.1. Taxonomy (NCBI): domain Eukaryota; kingdom Metazoa; phylum Arthropoda; class Insecta; order Orthoptera; family Acrididae; genus Schistocerca; species Schistocerca nitens. Next base: position 311,229,205 of record NC_064621.1, on the reverse strand, counting down.
ATTACAAATATGCTGATAAATCATACAATGAGCGAGGAGGGGCTAATAAGGCAAGTTACTCCTATAATTTTAATTTTGAATGTCTGGAGATTTTCTCTTTCCCAACTGTCTGTTGGCAACCTGTCAAAGACTTTTGCATCAAATTTTGTAACTTGATTCTGAACCAAAGATGCATAGCTTGTATGTAAATTATTTTTACTTCTAGTACTGTGGTTGTAAATTTACAGTTTATCCTAGAGTCACTCCTCATATTAACAACAAATACTAGTTGGAAATAAATACAGGATGTCCATAAAAGAATGTCCCAATTATAAATTTTGATACTATCAACTATAAGCATCGTAGAGTGTTGGTTCAAGGTCACAATTAAAGAGGAACTCAAACAGTTTTAGATAAGCATATGCATGAGCACCACTTTGTTTTCCCACTTGCAGTGAAACATAGGCAAAATGGTCACTCCTGAGCCTGAAGTGTTTTCTGCTCTACAGTTTGCTAAGAGTGAATCTGTAATTTGAGTTCAACATACATTTTGTTTAAAGTTTAATTTTGATCTCCTACATGGCAAAAATAACCACCGATTATATTGTCAATTTGAAAAGACTGGATGTATTTGTTATGGGAAAAGCAAGGGATGACCAAAAGTATCTGAAGGGAATGTTGACTGCGTCATTGCATGTCACCTTTGTAGTCTTAAATAGTCTATTCAGGAAGCAAGTTTTGAACTTCAGCTGTCAAAGATGACAGTGTAGGAGATTTTATGAAGACATTTACACATATGCCCATACTGGTTACAGTTGGATATGCTTTAAAACCAAATGGCTATGGTGTATTTTATAACTTTGCAAATGAATTGTTGCAGGGGGAATGTGGCTTTTTGATCATGTGGCGTTGTAATGAGACGACATTTCATCTAAGTGCAGAGGTAAATACCAATAATGTTTATATCTGGAGATCAGAATATCCTCATGAACCTGTACAGTATCAAAGAAATTCCCCAAAATTAAATGTTTTCTGCACTGTGTTTCGACGTCAAGTGTACGGACCATTTATTTTCACTGAAGCTACCATAACAGGAGTGTCTTATCTGGATGTGTTGCAAGAAGTGCTCTTTACCAATTAAAAGCTGAACTTGAAAACTTTATATGGCAACAAGATGAAGCCACTTCCCTTTTCCATATCTTTGTACAAGACTGGTTGAAAATCGAAGTCCCGGACCATTGGATTGGTCGTAATGGACACTATGACGCATGTCTCTTCTGCCAGCCTCCACATTCACCTGACCCTACACCATGTGAATTTTTGCTTTGGGGTGTTACGAAACACTGCAGAATTGAGACACATAATTACAGAGGCTATTGCTTCCACTACTCAGGATGTGTTAGCTACAGTGTGGCAATAATTACATTTTGGGTTGGATGTGTGCCCTGTAAGTAAAGGTGCATATATTGAACATTTTTAAGAAAAAATAGGTTAGTTTACCTTCAACACAAGACAAGGAGAGAGGTTCCTATAGTAAGTGGAATGCAGGCAAACTGAGGTTTACAGTTAATACATCCACATGTTGGCACCAGCTCAGTTGTTATCTATCTGGATCACTAGGAATTTCACACATGGATTTCATTTAGATTGTGACTGTTGATCTCTGCTTCTGGTAACTATGAGTCATTTTTATTTGAAATTGAATAGAATGAGTTTTTGTGAGATTAAGAGTTAATTTGTTTGCTGTGAATCAGTTGTAATTCTGTCCCACTTTTCTAGCTGGCTCCTGCTAGATCACAGAAAATTCCAGCACAGCAATTTTTCTTGTTTGGTTCTTGAAGAACTCAGTTTGCAATATTGTATATTGCATTTACTGTAGATAATCCTTTACCAAAGCCAAATCTATGAGATATTAAAAGGTCATTGTTGGATCAGTGATTCTATATTCTTTTTTGAGCTAACTCCTCAAAATAACACTAACAATATGGGAACGAGGCAACTGGCTCTATGATTGTAGGTAACTTACTCGTCTCCACTTTTGTAAATGGGTACTACTGTTGCACGTTTCAGGAAATACACTTTAACTTTTTGATGTATTACAAAGATAACACAAGGGAGGTGCTATCAAGTGAACACAAGATTTTAGAAGTACTTAGGTTGAAGCGTCACCATAGTAAATAAGGTTACTGCTTGAATTGGGGAAAAAAAAAAAAAAAAAAGACACTGTGTGATTGTGAATTACATACTGGATGTATAATGGATCTGCTTTCGGTGGTGTATTTTTTCTGTCTATATGTTTTCTATTACTATTAGGAAGAATTCATAGAATGTAGTGGCCAATGATTTAAACCAAACTTCATCTGCCTCACACCTGCTGTCAACAGTTAATTGAATATTGTTAACCTCACCAAATTTATGTATTTCATTCCTCATAATGCTTCAAATCCTTGTAGATTTGTTCTTGACATTTTATAGTTATTGTGCATAGTGCATGATTTTTGTCATTCTGTTGACACAGAGAAGAATTTTGCTGCTTTGCTTGTAATGCTCCTTCAAGTTTAGAGTGGAGCTAGTGCTCTGCATTAAATAAATTTCTGTTCCTGACACAAAATATACGCTTTCCTTTTACTCAGATTTCACTGTAATTGTCCTCAGCCTGTAATAAAATTCATAGTGCTGTCAGAATATTTTTAAGAAAAGGTGAAATGCATCAGGCACATTGCCAGCAAAATGGGACTTTTGATAAACCAAGAGAAAACAGAATATATTGAAATAAGTCAAGTAATAAGCCTAAATCCACACTTTTAAACTGACCACAATTCTAGATTCAAAAAAGTTCATCAGTTTATACTTTGGATTCTGCTTCAGCAGCAAAAGTATCATAACACTGGATATAAATGAGAGAATAGTCCAGGATCAAGATGTCTGTACATTCTAAGCAGTCCATTCAAAAGTAAAACTTTGTCAGTCATGATGAAGATTAAGATGAAGACATATAATACCATCATCTGCCCAGTAATACTGTATGGATTGGAAAGTTGGATGCTTACCAAGAAAGGAAGAGAAAAACTGAAAATTTTCGAAAGAAAAGTGATGAGAAAAATATTGGTACCTGGGTTGGAGATTGACATCTGAAGAGTGTGAAATAATACTGAAATTTATCAGCTAATGAAGCAACCCACTATTATCCACAAATTAAAATGTAGGAGTCTGCAATGGACTGGGCATGTGTCTGGAATGGAAACCAACAAAATCACTAAGAAGGCATTTGGGGACACTCTCCAAGCAACAAGACCATTTTGCCAACCTCACACATGGTGGAAAGATGACATAGAAAGGATGCTGCAGCACTGGGAATTCCTGCAGGATGGAGAGAGACAGTGAGGCATAGAAGAAGAGGGAAGCAGATTGTTGATGCAGCAAGTGGTTTACAGGGCTTGGGATTGCTGAAAAGAAAAAGAAGAAATTCCTCACCTATACTTGACCTTAACAGCTTCCTTCCAGTAAATTACTCTGTAGAGCAGGTTTCCCAAACTGCATTCCTTGGAATACTGGTATTCTGTGGGAAGTGAATAATGGCTTCGTGAAAAACTGTTAATAATAAGGCATTTTTTCTTCTTTTTTTAAATTATGATTCCATGTTATTAGCTACGATTTAAAGTTGAAGTAGCCAAAATGAAATAACTTACAGAGAACTGATGTCAGGTAGGAGAGATTCAAATGATGTAAACTGGACTTGAAGTGAGTTTAGAAGGTGGTTCATCCCAATACATTTGGATTATATTGCAGTTGGAAGCCAGTTCACATTTTGCAATTCACCATATACAAATGGAAGCACATCTTCTTCTTTTAACCCCATAAGAAAGAAGAATCGCCTAATACTAAGCAATGTCACAAATCTGGTTAACTTCCACAGTGTCAGAATAAATTATGACAAAATTATGATTATATCAGTGCATGTGAAAGAATTTCCAGTATTGTCACCAGCATATGTAATTCAGTCCAATAAACATAGCTTGCAGACTGTTAGCAGTTCTGAGGTTAATATCAACTAGTTCACTAGAGATTTCAAGACACAGTGATATCACACAGTTTCATATTCTTTATAGACACTCTTGTTGTGCGTGTTATATCAAGGTGCCGAATCTCACCTTAACCAAATGGAAAAAAAGAGATATTAGCGGTGTACGGGTCAGACAAGGACTGCAGACTCTGGGGTAGAGATGGCTATATAAAGGCTGATATGGGAACCTGATGTGACTGTTGAAATTACATAGTGCTTTGAAATTCAGTGAGGTTACATTTTACTACTTTGCATGAACTCTTATCACTTCACTGTTGTTTGTGTTATTAAAATGTTTCAGGTTAGTAATTCACAACTGTTAATGGAACAATATTATTACGTTGCTTTTGGAATTCCCTATTTATGAGTATGGCATCCTTCTTGATATAAATACTTTACGATTCTAAATTATTCAAATTCTTATTTACTGTCTGGATTAACTAATGAGAAGTGTTGTCTGATTTAGAAAAAATACAGCAATAAAATTATATTGTCATATTTCAGAATCTTGCAGTCATTAGAACAAAATAGGCAACCAACATGTGGAGGGTTTGAACTTTTGATGTCAATTATCTCTTAAGTTAATTAATTTTAGATAATTCTAAATTTGTTCTCAGAAAGTCTCGCATGCATGCTTTCAAATGACTGTTAACAAAACGTACTCACATGTTTATTAGTGGACAAATTTTTCCAATTATATGACGTTGTTGTAACATTAATTATCTGTGTCTATAAATTACTAATGCTTCTTCTTAAATGAGTTGTGTTATTGTAATTGTAAGAGATGTTTGTGGCACAACTTGACTAGAAGAAGGGATCGGTTGGTTGGACATGTTTTGAGGCATCAAGGGATCACAAATTTAGCATTGGAGGGCAGCGTGGACGGTAAAAATCATAGAGGGAGACCAAGAGATCAAGACACTAAGCAGATTCAGAAGGATGTAGGTTGCAGTAGGTACTGGGAGATGAAGAAGCTTGCACAGGATAGAGTAGCATGGAGAGCTGCATCAAACCAGTCTCAGGACTGAAGACCACAACAACAACAACAACAACAATATTGTAATCTGGAATATAAGTGTAAACCACTGAGATATAAGTTTACAGAAGATATTGCATAAATAAAATTTTTCTAAATTCCTATATACAAAATATGGTGTATTACATGTGCACCTGCATCATATATAAATAAAAAAACAGAAAGCTTTTAATTATTCTTGGGAGCAGAAAACGTAAAATATGGGTGAAATCCCAACTTGGTACGTGTTATATTCCATCAGAGTACCAGGATTCTTGAAGTGTTCTGTCAGAGAAAAAGTTTGGGAACCCCTGCTGTAGAGTGACTAGATCAGTATTTATTTTTTAAATTAATGTTTGTACAGTTTCTGACAGGGCCACGAAATGTTGCAGATATTTAAGATCAGTATTTCTGATTTTGTGGAACGTCATTTTCCTTTTTTTTTTTTTTTAAACTAAGTCAGAATGACCAGGATGTGTTATTGCTTCCATTTGACTATCATGCTTCCATCTGTTAAATCTGAGCTCAAGAGGGTAATCAGTAAGCCAAAAATTGTTTATTTTAGGACACTCCTCAGAGACATTCACTGGACTGATGTTTACAGTGCTCATGGCATGAATGAAAAATATAACATTTTTGCTAATAAAGTGCTTACCTTATTCGAACACTGCTTTCCCCCAAAACTTACCAAGGTTAGAGCAAAGTCTACAAAGAAGCCATGGATTACTCGAGGAATAGGGGTATCTTGTAAAACAAAAAGAAAACTGTATCTGTCAATCCGAAACATTTCCAATGTTGATGCTATAGCACGTTATAAGAAATACTGCAAAATATTAAAGACTGTAATACGGATGTCAAAGCAAATACACTCCTGGAAATTGAAATAAGAACACCGTGAATTCATTGTCCCAGGAAGGGGAAACTTTATTGACACATTCCTGGGGTCAGATACATCACATGATCACACTGACAGAACCACAGGCACATAGACACAGGCAACAGAGCATGCACAATGTCGGCACTAGTACAGTGTATATCCACCTTTCGCAGCAATGCAGGCTGCTGTTCTCCCATGGAGACGATCGTAGAGATGCTGGATGTAGTCCTGTGGAACGGCTTGCCATGCCATTTCCACCTGGCGCCTCAGTTGGACCAGCGTTCGTGCTGGACGTGCAGACCGCGTGAGACGACGCTTAATCCAGTCCCAAACATGCTCAATGGGGGACAGATCCGGAGATCTTGCTGGCCAGGGTAGTTGACTTACACCTTCTAGAGCACGTTGGGTGGCACGGGATACATGCGGACGTGCATTGTCCTGTTGGAACAGCAAGTTCCCTTGCCGGTTTAGGAATGGTAGAACGATGGGTTCGATGACGGTTTGGATGTACCGTGCACTATTCAGTGTCCCCTCGACGATCACCAGTGGTGTACGGCCAGTGTAGGAGATCGCTCCCCACACCATGATGCCGGGTGTTGGCCCTGTGTGCCTCGGTCGTATGCAGTCCTGATTGTGGCGCTCACCTGCACGGCGCCAAACACGCATACGACCATCATTGGCACCAAGGCAGAAGCGACTCTCATCGCTGAAGACGACACGTCTCCATTCGTCCCTCCATTCACGCCTGTCGCGACACCACTGGAGGCGGGCTGCACGATGTTGGGGCGTGAGCGGAAGACGGCCTAACGGTGTGCGGGACCGTAGCCCAGCTTCATGGAGACGGTTGCGAATGGTCCTCACCGATACCCCAGGAGCAACAGTGTCCCTAATTTGCTGGGAAGTGGCGGTGCGGTCCCCTACGGCACTGCGTAGGATCCTACGGTCTTGGCGTGCATCCGTGCGTCGCTGCGGTCCGGTCCCAGGTCGACGGGCACGTGCACCTTCCGCCGACCACTGGCGACAACATCGATGTACTGTGGAGACCTCACGCCCCACGTGTTGAGCAATTCGGCGGTACGTCCACCCGGCCTCCCGCATGCCCACTATACGCCCTCGCTCAAAGTCCGTCAACTGCACATACGGTTCACGTCCACGCTGTCGCGGCATGCTACCAGTGTTAAAGACTGCGATGGAGCTCCGTATGCCATGGCAAACTGGCTGACACTGACGGCGGCGGTGCACAAATGCTGCGCAGCTAGCGCCATTCGACGGCCAACACCGCGGTTCCTGGTGTGTCCGCTGTGCCGTGAGTGTGATCATTGCTTGTACAGCCCTCTCGCAGTGTCCGGAGCAAGTATGGTGGGTCTGACACACCGGTGTCAATGTGTTCTTTTTTCCGTTTCCAGGAGTGTATATTACAAGGAAAAGATAGTCATATCAGATAACAAAATAAAGACAATATGGGATATAGTGAAGGAGGAGACCAGTAGAACCAGACATGAAGAGGAACAAATAGCATTAAGAGTAAATGATACATTGGTGACAGATGTGTCTAGTGTTGCAGAACTTTTTAGAAACATTTTATAACTGTTACTGAAAAGATGGGGTTGTCAGTTTCGGTAGATGCTGCTATGGATTACCTTAGACCAGACATTTCAAGTAACTTCCATAATATGAATTTGACCCTCACTACCCCAACAGAAATAATGTCCATCATGAAATCTTTAAAATCAAAAACATCTAGTGGGTATGATGAAATATCAACAAAGTTAATTAAAGAATGTGATTCTGAGCTAAGTAACATATTAAGCTATCTGTGTAACCAGTCGTTTATTAGTGGAATATTTCCTGAATGGGTGAAATATGCTGAAGTTAAGCCACTGTTTAAGAAGGGAGATAAAGAAATAGCATCAAATTTCCGTCCAATTTCACTGTTGCCAGCATTCTCAAAAATTTTCGAAAAAGTAATGTACATTCGTCTTTATAACCATCTTATCTCAAATAACATACTGTCAAAGTCACAGTTTGGATTTCTAAAAGGTTCCGATATTGAGAAGGCTATCTACACTTATAGTGAAAATGTGCTTAATTCATTAGACAAAAAATTGCAGGCAACTGGTATATTTTGTGATCTGTCAAAGGCATTTGACTGTGTAAATCTGGCAGGAAACAAAGGGTGTTATTAGGAAAGAGACATGTATCAAGCTATCAGGCATCATCAAACTGGGAACTAATTACATGTGGGGTCCCACAAGGTTCCATTTTGGGGCCCTTACTTTTTCTTGTGTATATCAATGACCTTTCATCAGTAACATTACCAGATGCCAAGTTTGTTTTGTTTGCCGATGATACAAACATTGCAATAAATAGCAAATCAAGTGTAGTCTTAGAAAGATCAGCCAATAAAATATTTGTGGACATTAATCACTGGTTCCGAGCCAATTCTTTGTCACTAAACTTTGAAAAAACACACTACATGCAGTTCAGAACTTGTAAGGGGTGTCCCAAGAGTATATGTCTAACATACGATGACAAGAAGATAGAAGAAGTGGACAGTGTTAAATTCTTGGGATTACAGCTTGATAATAAATTCAACTGGGAGGACCACACCACAGAACTGCTGTAGTGTCTTAACAAATCTCTGTTTGCAATGCGAATTTTGTCAGACACAGGGGATATAAAAATGAAAAAGCTGGCATACTATGTTTACTTTCATTCCATAATGTCATGTGGGATTATTTTTTGGGGTAATTCATCAAGCCAAGCTAAAGTTTTCCGGGCACAAAAACGTGCAGTGAGAGTTATATGTGCTGTGAACTCAAGAACATCCTGCAGAAGCCTGTTTAGGGAACTAGGGATACTAACTACTGCTTCCCAATATATTTATTCCTTAATGAAATTTGTCATTAAAAATATGTCACTTTTTCAAACCAACAGCTCAATTCATGGAATCAATACTAGAAGTAAGAATAATCTTCACAAGGATTTAAAGTCACTTAGTCTTGTACAAAAAGGTGTGCATTATTCAGGAACACACATTTTCAATAACTTGCCAGCAGCCATAAAAAGCTTAACAACCAATGAAATTCAGTTTAAGAGAAGCCTAAAGGATTTATTGGTGGCCAACTCCTTCTACTCCATTGATGAATTTCTTAGTAAAACCAACTGATTTGTATATAAGTACAACATAAATTCTGCACAATTTCAGTGCAGTAATGTGTTCATTGTAAATAAGTATTACAGTAGTTGTATTACCTTATAAATAAATAAAAAACTTTTTTATTTTAAATTCAGTGCATTAGTATTTGTAAAATGACTCTTAGTGTTCATTAAAAAATGACGATCATTCCACTTGGGACCTGTGGAATGGTACATTAGCTTATTTGTTTTAGTTGTAAATATTTGTCATGTATTGTTGTTTTTCTGACATGTTCCACATCCTGGAGGACCTCCTCACTACGGATCAATTGGAATGAAAGTAAATCTAATCTAATCTAAAACACAAACACATTTATTTGAGCAACATTTTTATCTCATAAAAGACAATTGGATTTAGAAATACATTATCAATCACTGTTATGCTTTGCCAATCTACTCTTGTTGGAACTATTGCTGAGATAAACAGGTCAAAGCTTGATATTAGTGACTTTAGGAATTGTTGGTTACCAACCCAAGTGAAACCGTTATTGGTATCACAATATAGTACTGTGACCTCCAAGTTGTTTCTACTAAGTCTTAAATTTTATCTGCATTGTGACATTAAAAAAATGGTGGAAACCTGTATATTGTCATATTTATATATTTCTTGGTTTATTACTAAAGCACAACATCCAAGGAGCTGTCTGCTTTACTACTTTATTCTACTCTTGGATTCTACATATTCTGATTTGAACCCTTTGTGTTGTCTGAAATGCTGGTTTCTGTTTTACACTAATTGGTTATACTGTTTCTGTAGTTATTCATGAGATGTATCTTTTTACTATTAAAAGGTTTGGAGAACACATTGAAAATCATAGGAACTGGGCAGACAGTGCTCTAATGACACTGGAAGTTCCCAGAAATTATCTCTGTAATAACCTGTTGCGGTAATGAGATCACAAATATTATTGTGTCACAGAAAAACAGTAACTCTTCTGGCCATGAAGTATGTGGTAGTAACACCCATTTATAAAATTGAATGTAAGCAATATTCCCCTAATTATTAACCCAGCTGCTTCCTTCTCATGTTATTGACACTTTTTGAGGAGATAGGTTACAAAAGAATATTAAACTACCACTCTGAGGATGACATTTTAACAGCAGTTCAAATCAGTTTCCCTACCTAGAAAGCAATATGTGATTTCACTGACGCAATTGTGGTAGAACCAGACACTAAAAGGGTCCTTCCTTACATTTCCTGGTTTGTTTCTAAGCCTTTCAGCTATGTAAATCACAAATTTCTAGTAGGGATGGAGTTGTATCTTAACACTAGAAGACAGAGGGTCACATTAATAAATGATACAATGGGAGTAAGACTAAACTTGGAGTGGGGAAGTATTATGCTGTCTTGCAAAGTTCAGTGTGTGACCCACATCTGTTCTTGCCGCGCAAAAATTATTTACCTGGAGCCTTGGAGGTCACTTAAAAAATGTGGTTTGCTGATGAACAACCATAATGATAAAATGTGGAAACAAATCTATACTGGACACAGATAGAAGACTAATGAAACATGCTTATAACTGTTCACGCAGCAGTTAACCCATTATCTTATGGAGTGTCATTACTTACAGTTATCAGAAGTAGAAATTAATGGGGACACATTGGATGAGATTCAAAATCTGAAGTGACTAGGCATCCAGGTTGGTGATGAGCTGAGGTGTCACCAGTATATGGACACATTAACTTAAAAAAATTCAGTTCTGCCTGCTTTGCAATTAGAAATCTCTCTACTGCATTGGACTGCAGACAGAATTGCTAAACTACTTTCCCCCCTGTGGATCCGGGGGTTAGAATAGGCCCGCAGTATTCCTGCCTGTTGTAAGAGGTGACTAAAAGGAGTCTCACAAGTTTCAGCCTTTATGTGATGGTACCCTGTAGGGTTTGACCTCCATACTTCCAAAATTTTCCGAAGAGTGAGCCAATTGGGGAAGGGCGCCTTACATGGTGCATCGTGTCCATCGCGCATTGAGATATTTAGCCCGCTTTCTCATCATCGCATTGCAGTCCCGTCCACTCTCTGTCTCTTGGGCGAAGATACATTCCTGAGTGCAGTTTCCGCCATCCAAATGCTGTGTTGCTTTCTGCGCCGTCGACGTCCATGGACTTCTTTGTACCTGATATCCAGCACGGTAGCCAGTCCATTGTGGTGGGGTCACCATATACCCCATTGATTGTAGCCCCCTGACCATGGGATCGCTCTGCTGATGCCTGTGCCATTAACTCCCCAGGTATGCCAAGGAGTAGATGCCCGTCACCCAGGGTCTTCGGGAGTCCTGCCAGGTAGCCCTTGCTCCAGATGGGTGGCACCCGTGGGGAGGGCCCTGGTCGGAGTGGGTGGCATCAGGGCAGATGACAGGCAATGAAGAGTGTCACATCTTCTCTTGCTGGTGGCCAGCCGCCAGCAGTCTCTAAGCATTTCAGGGCTCAAATTAATGCAAACACATGTGACCCCAAATCGTTTCCCTCTCTGGCCACATCATGGGAGGAACAAAAGGCTAAGAATGGCAGTGAAGCTTATTCACTGAAAGCTGATGGGGAATCCTTTGTGTCCACAAAGCCTCAGTTCTTTGTAGAGCACTTAGAGGGCAAGTTTGGGGAGGTGGAGGACTTGTCCAAAATGCCCTCTGGGTCAGTTTTGATAAAAACAGCATCCTCTGCCCAGTCACAGGCATTACTTGCTTGTGACAAGTTGGGGGATGTTTCAGTTATGATCACCCCTCATAAGAGTTTAAATATGGTCCGAGGTATTATATTCCACAGGGACCTTCTTTTGCAGTCTGATGATAAGGTGCACGCCAGTTTAGAGCGGCGAGGTGTTCATTACATCCGGCACGTTCATCAGGGTCTGAGGTACAATCAGGTTCTTCATCTTGGCCTTCAAGGGTGATACATTGCCTGAGAAGCTCAGTGTGATGGTCTACCACTGTGACGTCAAGCCCTATATCCCTCTCTCGATGCGGTGCCTAAAGTGCTGGAAGTTCGGCCATATGTCTTCCCGCTGTACTTCCAGCCTCACTTGTCGAGATTGTGGACGCCCATCACATCCCAATACTCCACGTGCCCCACCTCCCACCTGTGTCAACTGTGCAGAGCAGCATTCAGCTTGCTCGCTAGACTGCAGGATTTTACAGAAAGAGCGGAAAATCATGGAATATAAGACCCTGGACCGACTGACCTACACTGAGGCCAAGAGGAAATATGAACGACTCGATCCTGTGCGAATGACTTCCTCTTATGCTGTCACTATGACAACAGTGATAGTCCCATCAGTTGAGTGAATTCCAGTCAGCTCCCTGAGCCATAAGACTACACTTGCTCCCTTGACCGTGTGGTGCACTACCCTCCCTGTTGCTCCTGTGCCACCTTCTTCGGGAGCAACATCCCCCACCCATCGGGGACATCCATCCCCACTTCTAAGCTGGAGAAGCATCCAAATTCTTCAGCTCCTCTCGCTCGGAAGGGGTCCCTTGGGTCCCTCCCTTCCCAGGTTTCCACCAGTGGGAAGGATGACGCCCGTCAATGGCGTAAGTGCCCACAAGCAGCTGGTCATAGGGCTTCATGATCCTCCTCAGTCCTGGAGACTGAATCAGTGAAGCTCTCCCAGCCAGTAAAACCCAAGGAGCAGCGAGAAAAGTCCAATAAGAAGACCTTTAAGACCAAGGAACTTGCAGTGGCGCTCACCCCAACGCAACCTACAAGCTCTGTGTCTGAGGATGGGGTGGGATTCTGGTGTCCTCTGAGGGCCTAGATCTCACCAGACCCTCAGACACCATGGAAGTCGATTGCATGGGTACTCAATTGGTGGTAGCAGGTGATCCAGTGGCGTAATCTGCCTCCTCACTCTCTTCATGACTTTTTCAGCCGTGGACACTGTCATCCTCCATTGGAATTACAGCGGTTTTTTCCACCACCTTGCTGACCTCTGACAGCTTCTCAGCCTTCACCCTTTCTTCTGTATCGCTCTCCAGGAGACTTGGTTTCCAGCGATGCAAACCCCCGCCCTCCGTGGCTATCGGGGTTATAAGAATCGGGCAGCTTATGAGAGGGTATCTGGTGGAGTCTGTGTCTACATCCTTAACACTCTTTACACCATTAGAGGCTGTTGCTGTTCGGGTGTGTATGCCACAGGCTGTTACTGTCTGCAGTCTCTATCTTCCACCGGATGGTGATGTCCCGCAGCATGATAGCCCAATTGTCACCACCTTTTCTGTTATTGGGTGACTTTAACGCCCATAATCCTTTGTGGGGTGGATTGGTGGCAACAGGTCAAGGCACTGTTGTTGAGCAAGTATTGTCACAGCTCGACCTTTCTCTATTAATCAATGGTGCCTCCACACATTTCAGTGTGGCGCATGCCACATACTCAGCCATCGACCTTTCGGTCTGCAGCCCTGGCCTTCTACCTTTTGTCCAGTGGAGTGTTTATGATGACTTGTGTGGTAGTCACTCACCTGGGCGCCTCCCCAGATGAATAAGGCTGACTGGGACTCATTCTCCTCCATTGCCACTCTTGAGCCTCTTTCTCATGACGCCATTGATGTGGTGGTTTACACAATCACTACCGGCATCATTTCTGCCACAGAATCTGCAATTCGCTGTTCTTCTGGGTCCCCTTGGCAGAGGACTGTGCCTTGGTGGTCACCGGAGATTGCTGAGGTGATTAGAGATTGCAGGCAGGCCCTCCAGTGTCATAAGCAGCACCCATCATTGGAACACCTCATTACCTTTAAACAGCTCCGTGCCCGAGCCCGACACCTTATTGGCTGACAGAAGCAGGAGTGCTGGGAACGGTATGTCTCCACCATTGGAACCCGTACCTCTCCATCACAGGTTTGATGCAAGATTAGGCGACTATGGGTATCAGACACCTGTCAGCGTACCTGGGCTTTCCCTGAATGGAGCAGTCTATAATGAATCAGACACGACAGCAGAACTCTTAGCAGATCATTATGCTCAGTGTTCCACTTCTACGAATTACCCACTGGCCTTCTGCTCCCTGAAAGAGCGGTTGGAAAGTCAGAGCCTTTCATTCCATATGCGCCACCCTGAATTGTACAATGCTCCATTCAGTGAGTGGGAATTCCACAGTGCCCTAGCCGCTTGCCCTGATACGGCTCCCGGGCCAGATCACATCCACTATCAGATGCTCAAACACCTCTCAGTGGACTGCCAGAAACACCTCATAGACCTTTTCAACCGTATCTGGGTTGAGGGTGAGTTTCCCTCTCAATGGCGGGAAAGCATTATGATCCCAGTGTTGAAGCCTGGCAAGAACCCCCTGGAGGTGGACAGCTACCGCCTCATTAGCCTCGCCAAAGTTATGTGCAAGTTGCTTGAACACATGGTGAGCCATAGATTGAGTTGGCTACTTGAGTCTCGGGGCCTTCTGGCTCCGTCCCAGGGTGGGTTCTGTAAGGGCTGCTCTGCCACCAATAATGTGGTTTGCCTGGAGTCTGCCATCCACATGGCATTTGCCTGCTGTCAGCATCTGGTTGCCATCTTTTTTGACATGTGGAAGGTGTACGATACAACGTGGTGACATCACATCCTCACCATGCTTCATGGGTGGGGTCTTAGTGGCTTGCTCCTGTTTTTTATTCAAAATTTTCTGTCGCTTCATTCCTTCCGCATGCAAGTTGGTTCCTCCCATGGTTCCTCCTGAGTCCAGGAGAATGGGGTCCTGCAAGGCTCTGTCTTGAGGTCTGCCTCTTTTTAGTTACTATCAATGGACTAGCTGTAGCTGTGGGAACATCTGCATCAGCTTCTTTGTATGTTGATGACTTTTGCCTGTACTACAGCTCCACTGGCATTGTGGTTGCTGAATGGCGGCTACAGGGTGCTATCCGCAGGGTGCAGTCTTGGGCCATCACACATGGATTCCAGTTCTCAGCTGCCAAGAACTGTGTCATGGGTTTCTTCCGGCATTGCAGCACTGTTCACCTTGAGCCACAGCTTTATCTTGACGGTGAACATCTTGCCTTGGTGGAGACGCATCGGTTTTTGGGCTTGCTTTTTGATGCCCGATTGACTTGGCTCCCTCATATTCGGCAGCTTAAACAAACATTGTGGTGCCATCTTAACACTCTTCGTTGCTTGAGTCACACCAGGTGGGATGCTGATAGGTCTGCCCTTCTATGACTGAATCAGGCATTGATTCAGTCCCATCTCGATTATGGGAACCTGGCTTATGGTTCGGCATCGCCATCCGCGTTGCGGATGCTTGACCCCATACTTCACTGTGGGATCTGACTTGCAACTGGAGCTTCCTGCTCAAGCCCTGTAAACAGCCTACTTGTGGAAGCTGGTGTCCCTCCATTGCGGATCCGCTGCTAACAACTACTGGCTGCTTATGCTGCACATGATTGTAGCTTGCCTGGGCATCCAAATTACCGTCTCCTGTTCCCCAACTTGGTCGTCCATCTTCCAGAACGGCAGCCCTGGTCAGGGTGTATGATCACAGTTCGTGTCTGGGCTCTTCTCTCTGGTGAGTTTTTCCCTCTCCCACCTTTTTTCTGGGCCCATGTACGTATACCCCCGTGGTGTGTTCCCTGCCCATACCTTCGGCTGGATGTGGCACATGGCCCGAAGGACTCACTCCCTCCTGAGGCCCTCCACTGCTGCTTTCTTTCCATCCTTCCCATGTTTCATGGCTCTAACAGTGTCTATACTGATGGTTTGATGGTTGCTGGTCGAGTTGGTTATGCTCTTACTCTTGGGGATCATTCTGAACAATGCTCATTGCTGGCTGGCTGCAGTGATTTCATTACCGAGCTGGTCGTCATCTCTCACGTGCTAGAGTATATCCGTTCCTGCTCAGGTGAGTCCTTCATTATCTGTAGTGACTCCCTGAGCGGTTTATGAGCTATCAACCAGTGTTTTCCTCGCTCTCGTCTGGTGATGGCTATCCAGGAGTCCATCCATACTCTTGCCCGTTGCAGCTGCTCTGTGGTTTTTATGTGGACCCCAGGTCTTGTCGGCATCCCAGGTAATGAACATGTTGTCACGCAGGCCAAACAGGCTGTCGGTGCACTGGCTTTGGAGATTGGCCTTTTGGAGTCCGATCTCCATTCATTTTTGCAGCAGAAGGTCCTTGGTACCTGGTCATGAATGGCATACCCTGCCTTCACCCAACAAACTTCAGATTGTCAAGGAGACTACTGGTGTGTGGTGTTCCTCCTTGTGGGCCTCTCGCAAGGATTCTGTTGTACTCTGCTGGCTGTGCATTGGCCACACCTGGATGACACACAGTTATTTATTGCGCCACGAGGACCCACCTCTCTGTCGCTGTGGTTCAGCATTGACTGTGGTCCATATTTTGTTGGACTGTCCACTTTTAACTGTACTCAGGCAGATGTTTGTGCTGCCTGATATACTCCCTGCACTTTTAACAGATGACGTCACCATCGCAGGCTTAGTTTTGAGTTTTATTCGTGCGGGGGGCTTTCATTGCTCAATCTGAGGGTTTGTCTCTTTTTTTTGTGTTGAGTCTGGCCTTTGGCTTACGGTTTTAGATTGGGCTTTTTAGTGTGTCTCTTGATGGTTGGCTTTACCTTTTTTTGTTTCCATGATCGGCCAACTGCTGTAACACTTGTGTGTTTTTAATTCCTCTTTTCTGGTCTTTGTCTATGTCTTTCTTGTTCTGTGTCATCCCTTGTCATCTCCGTTGCTTGTTTTTGTCCCTTGTGGGGAATTTCATGATCGTGGAAAAAGGAACCGATGGTCTTTGTGGTCTGGTCCCTTCAGCCTCCACAAACCAAACCAAACCTAAACATACTTTGCTTGCTTCCACTTAGTACTGTCCTAATGACACAATAACCTTCTGCAGCAATGCAGTAAAGATGAGTAAATAATTATTATCCAGAAGCATGCTATCTTTATGTCAGACAGTGAGTGACCGAATGGAAGCCTTAGACCCTCTTAGCAACTTTACATAGGACCAAAACTTTCTCAGATTCTCAGCCTGACATTTTGCTAAGGTATGACAGTGATAGCATACAACAACTACCACTGCCATCCTTAGCAAAAGATGTGGCCAAGAACCTGAGAAAATTCTGGTTCTATGTAAAATAGCTAAGTGGTTCTAATACTCGTTGACCAATCTGGTGTGGCAGTTGAAGACAGCAAAACGAAAGTTAAAGTTTTAAATTTTGCATTTAAGAACTCATTTACATAGGAGAATTTTACAAACATACCATCATTTGACAGTTGAACAGACTCTTGTAAGGATGTCATAGCAATAGTCATCCCTGGTTTAGAGAAACAACTGAAAGAGTTGAAAACATTTAAATCACCAGGTCTGGATAGAATCCCAGTTCTCTTTTACATAAGAGTGTTCTATGGCACTGGCCCCTTGCTTAACTTGCATTTATTGTAAATCTCTCACCTAGCACAAAGACCCAGGTTACTGGAAAAAAGTGCAGGTGACTCCTGTATATAGGAAGGGTAAAAGAACAGTCCCACAAAATTACAGACCAATATCCTTAACATCAGTTTGCTGCAGAATTCTTGAACATATTCTCAGTTTGAATGCAATAAATTTCCTTCAGGCCAAGAAGCTTATGTCCACAAATCAGCATGGTTTTAGAAAGTATTTGACATGGTACCTCGCTGCAGACTGTAATGAAGGTGTGATAATAAGGAACAGATTCCCAGATAGGTGAGTGGCTTGAAGACATCTTAAGTAGCAAACTCCAGTATGTTCTCCTTGACAGTGAGTGTTCATCAGAGACAAGGGTATTGTCATAGGAGCTCCAGAGAAGAGTGATAGAACCACTGTTATTTTCTATATACATAACTGGTCAGGCAGACATGGTGGGCAGCAATCTGTGCTTGTTTGTTGGTGATGCTGTGGTGTGCAGGAAGGTGTAGACGTTGAGTGACTGCAGGAGGATACAAGATGACTCAGACAAGATTTCTAGTTGGTGTGATGAATGGAAACTAGCTTTAAATTTAGAAATATGTCACTTAATGCAGATGAGTAGGAAAAACAAACCCATAATTTTTGGATACAGCATCAGTAGTGCCCTCTTGACAAAGTCACATTGTTTAAATATCAGTGTGTAATGTTGCAAAGCAATATGAAATAAAACAAGCATGTGAGGATTGTGGTAGTGTTTTGGGATACTCACCAGGTCAGATTAAAGGAAGACATCAAAGCATTTTGGAGGCGAGCCACTAGATTTGTTACTGGTAGGTTCAAACAACACACAAATATTACGGAGATTCTTTGGGAACTCAAATGGGAATCCCTGGAGGCCAAGTGACATTCTTTTCGATAAACACTGTTGAGAAAATTTAGAGAATTGACTTTTGAAACTGGCTGCAGAGCAGTTGTACTGCTGCCAACATACATTTTGCATGAGGATCGTGAAGAGAGGGTATGAGAAAATAGGGCTCATACAGGGGCTTATGGACAGTCATTTTTCCCTTGCTCTTTTCGCAAGTGGGTCAGGAGAGGAAATGATTACTAGTCATACAGGATACCCTCTTCCATACACTGTGTGGTGGCTTGCGGAACATATACATAGATGTAGTAAGGATATTGTGTAAAGCTGACAATGGAACAGCTTGTCATTTTACTTATTTGACCCTCTGATGCCTTCACTATTTCATCTCTCAAGGATACCCATTTTTCTCATGTTTCTTATCCCTGTATACCAATTGTGTGTAATACTCTGAAATTATCAACACATCTGGTCCTTTCAACTTCCCTAGGTCTAATCTTCTTATTTCTTACCTTTCTGCAATTTCTTCACTTTTAATTTGCATCCCATAACCAATAAATCTTCCCCCATGAACCATGGACCTTGCCGTTGGTGGGGAGGCTTGCGTGCTTCAGCGATACAGATGGCCGTACCGTAGGTGCAACCACAACGGAGGGGTATCTGTTGAGAGGCCAGACAAACATGTGGTTCCTGAAGAGGGGCAGCAGCCTTTTCAGTAGTTGCAGGGGCAACAGTCTGGATGATTGACTGATCTGGCCTTGTAACATTAACCAAAACGGCCTTGCTGTGCTGGTACTGCGAACGGCTGAAAGCAAGGGGAAACTACAGCCGTAATTTTTCCCGAGGACATGCAGCTTTACTGTATGATTAAATGATGATGGCGTCCTCTTGGGTAAAATATTCCGGAGGTAAAATAGTCCCCCATTCGGATCTCCGGGCGGGGACTACTCAAGAGGACGTCGTTATCAGGAGAAAGAAAACTGGCATTCTACGGATCGGAGCGTGGAATGTCAGATCCCTTAATCGGGCAGGTAGGTTAGAAAATTTAAAAAGGGAAATGGATAGGTTAAAGTTAGATATAGTGGGAATTAGTGAAGTTCGGTGGCAGGAGGAACAAGACTTTTGGTCAGGTGATTACAGGGTTATAAATACAAAATCAAATAGGGGTAATGCAGGAGTAGGTTTAATAATGAATAAAAAAATAGGAGTGCGGGTTAGCTACTACAAACAGCATAGTGAACGCATTATTGTGGCCAAGATAGACACAAAGCCCATGCCTACTACAGTAGTACAAGTTTATATGCCAACTAGCTCCGCACATGATGAAGAAATTGATGAAATGTATGACGAGATAAAAGAAATTATTCAGGTAGTGAAGGGAGACGAAAATTTAATAGTCATGGGTGACTGGAATTCGTCAGTAGGAAAAGGTAGAGAAGGAAACATAGTAGGTGAATATGGATTGGGGGGAAGAAATGAAAGAGGTAGCCGCCTTGTAGAATTTTGCACAGAGCATAACTTAATCATAGCTAACACTTGGTTCAAGAATCATAAAAGAAGGTTGTATACCTGGAAGAATCCTGGAGATACTAATAGGTATCAGATAGATTATATAATGGTAAGGCAGAGATTTAGGAACCAGGTTTTAAATTGTAAGACATTTCCAGGGGCAGATGTGGATTCTGACCACAATCTATTGGTTATGAACTGCAGATTGAAACTGAAGAAACTGCAAAAAGGTGGGAATTTAAGGAGATGGGACCTGGATAAACTGAAAGAACCAGAGGTTGTAGAGAGTTTCAGGGAGAGCATAAGGGAACAATTGACAGGAATGGGGGAAAGAAATACAGTAGAAGAAGAATGGGTAGCTCTCAGGGATGAAGTAGTGAAGGCAGCAGAGGATCAAGTAGGTAAAAAGACGAGGGCTAATAGAAATCCTTGGGTAACAGAAGAAATATTGAATTTAATTGATGAAAGGAGAAAATATAAAAATGCAGTAAATGAAGCAGGCAAAAAGGAATACAAACGTCTCAAAAATGAGATCGACAGAAAGTGCAAAATGGCTAAGCAGGGATGGCTAGAGGACAAATGTAAGGATGTAGAGGCTTGTCTCACTAGGGGTAAGATAGATACTGCCTACAGGAAAATTAAAGAGACCTTTGGAGATAAGAGAACGACTTGTATGAATATCAAGAGCTCAGATGGCAACCCAGTTCTAAGCAAAGAAGGGAAGGCAGAAAGGTGGAAGGAGTATATAGAGGGTTTATACAAGGGCGATATACTTGAGGACAATATTATGGAAATGGAAGAGGATGTAGATGAAGATGAAATGGGAGATAAGATACTGCGTGAAGAGTTTGACAGAGCACTGAAAGACCTGAGTCGAAACAAGGCCCCGGGAATAGACAACATTCCATTAGAACTACTGATGGCCTTGGGAGAGCCAGTCATGACAAAACTCTACCATCTGGTGAGCAAGATGTATGAGACAGGGGAAATACCCACAGACTTCAAGAAGAATATAATAATTCCAATACCAAAGAAAGCAGGTGTTGACAGATGTGAAAATTACCGAACTATCAGTTTAATAAGTCACAGCTGCAAAATACTAACGCGAATTCTTTACAGACGAATTGAAAAACTGGTAGAAGCGGACCTCGGGGAAGATCAGTTTGGATTCCGTAGAAATGTTGGAACACGTGAGGCAATACTGACCTTACGACTTATCTTAGAAGAAAGATTAAGAAAAGGCAAACCTACGTTTCTAGCATTTGTAGACTTAGAGAAAGCTTTTGACAACGTTAACTGGAATACTCTCTTTCAAATTCTGAAGGTGGCAGGGGTAAAATACAGGGAGCGAAAGGCTATTTACAATTTGTACAGAAACCAGATGGCAGTTATAAGAGTCGAGGGGCATGAAAGGGAAGCTGTGGTTGGGAAAGGAGTGAGACAGGGTTGTAGCCTCTCCCCGATGTTATTCAATCTGTATATTGAGCAAGCAGTAAAGGAAACAAAAGAAAAATTCGGAGTAGGTATTAAAATTCATGGAGAAGAAGTAAAAACTTTGAGGTTCGCCGATGACATTGTAATTCTGTCAGAGACAGCAAAGGACTTGGAAGAGCAGTTGAACGGAATGGACAGTGTCTTGAAAGGAGGATATAAGATGAACATCAACAAAAGCAAAACGAGGATAATGGAATGTAGTCTAATTAAATCGGGTGACGCTGAGGGGATTAGATTAGGAAGTGAGACACTTAAAGTAGTAAAGGAGTTTTGCTATTTAGGGAGTAAAATAACTGATGATGGTCGAAGTAGAGAGGATATAAAATGTAGACTGGCAATGGCAAGGAAATCGTTTCTGAAGAAGAGAAATTTGTTAACATCGAGTATAGATTTAAGTGTCAGGAAGTCGTTTCTGAAAGTATTTGTATGGAGTGTAGCCATGTATGGAAGTGAAACATGGACGATAACCAGTTTGGACAAGAAGAGAATAGAAGCTTTCGAAATGTGGTGCTACAGAAGAATGCTGAAGATAAGGTGGGTGGATCACGTAACTAATGAGGAGGTATTGAATAGGATTGGGGAGAAGAGAAGTTTGTGGCACAACTTGACTAGAAGAAGGGATCGGTTGGTAGGACATGTTTTGAGGCATCAAGGGATCACAAATTTAGCATTGGAGGGCAGCGTGGAGGGTAAAAATCGTAGAGGGAGACCAAGAGATCAATACACTAAGCAGATTCAGAAGGATGTAGGTTGCAGTAGGTACTGGGAGATGAAGAAGCTTGCACAGGATAGAGTAGCATGGAGAGCTGCATCAAACCAGTCTCAGGACTGAAGACTACAACAACAACAACCAATAAATTATGGTTGGAATCCACATCAGCTGTGGAAATGTTTTATGATTTAAAATCTTGCAGCAACATGTTTTATGCAATTCCAAACAAATAAAATTGACTTAAAGGTACCAGAAAGAGTGATCAATGGCCACTGAGACAAGACAGTCAATGCCTTCCTGGAAAAATGTTTGTAGTCGCCTACAGAACCATGGCTGTAGCCAGGCATGCATATCTTTGCCTGAAGCAAATTGACATCCACAAATGGGCTCCAAAAATATGGAAATTGCATGGGGAGGGATTTGGGCAACATGTGTGCTGCCCATGTACTGCCAAGTTTGTTTTGACTATAAACACAAAATGCACATGACTTCCAATTTGTCACTGGAGGGCAGCACTGGATAATGAATTAAAATGTTTGTCAGGTGGCTATCGAGAGGTCAATAGGAAGATGAGACTATCAAGGGGAGGGAAGACTTGGAGTAGTTAATCAGAACTAGGAGGGAATGTTGGTAAAGAGTCAGAGTGTGATCTGACATGTTTTCATAAATTGATTTCATATGTGTCTATTTTTTATCTTTGAAGGAAGTAAACTTGAACTAAAATTAAATTCAACACAGTTAGAATGCAAATAATGAAAAATTATTTAAATGAAACTCTGTTGTTGATGACCATAAGCGAGTTTTCCCTTGATCTTTGTGATTAATGCTACTAGAGAAAAATACAGACCTGCTTAAATAAACCATGGAAGTTTTCCTGTGTTGTTTTATTTTTCAAAAACTATTTATTATGAAACAAATTTGACAAACAATGTTAATATCACAGATTTCGTAACCATCCAAATGTAGCTAACCATACACTATTTTGATTAAATATTGAGGCAGTAACATAAATACTGTAGAATGCAGTGTTTTATAAATTGTATGAGTAATTTGTGTTGGGCAGACATTGATGGCCTTTGAAACCCAAGGATTTTATTCCCCACAGTAAAACACCACTACAACGACCAAAGAAAAGGCAGAGAGATGGATTCTGGGAGGACATGCTGCAGATCAGTGTATAAAGTGATTAGTGCCAGAAAGCAGGAAATTTGTCAACAACTTGCACAAAAGATCAGATTGCAGCTACAATACAGAGAGGACTTGAAAGGGAGGCAGTAGTTTTGAAGGGAGAGAGCAGGATTGTATTGTATCTGCCATATGATTCATCCTATACATTAAATGAGCAATGAAGAAAACCAAAGTGAAATGAGGAAGGAGGCTTAACTTCAGGAAGAAGTATTATAAACTTTTCAAATTTTACCAATGATGATCTAGTTCTGCCAGAGATGGCAAGATATTTTGATGATGAATGGAATGGATAGTGTCCCGGCAAGAAGTTACAAGATGAACACCAACAAAATTAAAACAAGGGTAATGGAGTGTTGTTGAATTACATAAGGTGATGCTGAGGGAACTAGATTGGGAAATGAGACACCAAAAGTAGTTGTTGAGTTTTGCTACTTGGGCAGAAAAGTAACTGATAGTGGCTGAAGTAGAGAGGATGTAAAATAAAGGCTAGCAATAGTGAGAAAAAAAAATTCTGAAAAAGACAAATAACTCAGTATATAATATAAATTTAAATGTTTGGAAGTCTTGTCTGAGAGCATTTCCAACTCTGGAGTAATGTCTTGTACTGAAGTGAAACTTGGATGATAAACAGTGAAGACCAGAAGAGAATAGCAGCTTTTAAAGTGTCATGCTACAGAATAATACTGAAGATTATATGTGAAGGCCAAATAATTAAAGAAGAGGCACTGAAATGAATTGGGGGGAGGGGGGGGGGGGGAGGGGGGAGGAATGTATGGCAGAACTTCTGAAATAAGGAACAGGTTGATAGGACATATCCTAAAGCAGCAAGGAATTGACAGTTTGGTGATGGAAGGGAGTTTGGTGGGTAAAAATTGTAAAGAGAGACTGGGGTTTGCCTAAGTAAGCAAGAGGAAGATTACAGTAGTTATGCAGAGGTTAAGAGACTTGTGCAGAACAGACTAGCATGGAGCTGCATCAACCCAGTCTTAGAAGTAAAGACCACAACAACAACAACAACAACAACAACAACAACACACTTTACACAAGTAGCCTGCAGTGGCTACTTGTACCAACTGACATATGTTGTGACTCATTAAGACATCCTTAAAAGTTATCCTCCATTATTAGATTTATGTAATACCATGTGTGAATGAATGATGATTGAGAGCTGTTATCAAGGGCAATAGCTGAAGCTCAATAATAAGTCTGTTAGTGCAGATATTATTTAAGTATATAATAGTGTACAACTCAATGGCACAATGGCAGATGACAACACAGAGCCAAATAAATAAATGAAAGCTCCAAAAGTAGGAGCTAACTTAAACAAAAACAGAAAAAAACAGTGTTGCTATCTTAAAACAACATTAACATTATATCACTAACACCTTTCCTCAGTGTTAATTATTGGTGTTACAAAAAGTAAAGGCTCAAAATTTTTCAGATTTTATTTTACTTAAAAGCTTCATCAGAACATCAGCTGGTTGCTCATTTGTGCTAATGTGCTTTAAAACAACTTCCTTTGCAGAAATTTTCTCACTATCAAATAAACTTTTGGCATCTGTACGCTTAAGTTTATGACTAAACTGTGGGTTTCTGCAAAGGTATGTTACTGACATATTATCTTCATACAGTGCAACAGCTCTTTGAGTGCCAGAAAGACTCTAATACAAATTACTGAGGCAACAGCCTTTGCTAGTTGCCATGTTTCAGGCTACAAATTCTGATTCTGTTGATGACAGAGACACTGTGGGCTGTTTCCTAGATGCCCATGAAACACAACACAGAACTATAACTAGATAATGACCTGTGGATGCTTTATCTGCTCTGTCACCAGACCAGTCAGAGTCAACATAAAAATTATAGCATCAGTACAACTTTTTTCCTTAGCATATAACAAACTCAGTTTTAGGTTTTCTGTAATACAACGCAATACATGTTTTAAAGCATTTCACAAATCCCGACTTGCACAATTTGTACTTGCTTAGAATACTTATTGCTACACAGATACCTAGCCTGGAATATCACATGGCATATATCAATGACTTTTTTAATTTTCTAAATATTTTTGCAGTGTCTTCGTTTTCAGTGTTTTCTCTTTTTAACACACTGTGATCAAAATTTTCTCCATGGACATTGAAACAGAATTCCATTCAAACATATTAAAACCTTTTAATACTTTTTCAGTGTTCATACCTTGACAAATAGTAATAGTTCCCTCCCTTAAATTTTGAACAATATTCATTCCCAAAGAATTCCCAATCAGATCTAAATCCATATTTTAAAGTTATCATGTAACAACTACTTTAAATCATCAGTTTCACTCTGAGATGTTGAAGCTGTCAGCAGATCATCAGTGTAAGCAAGTAAGTATATTTTATTGCTATTTTCTGTCTTTATGCACAAAAATATTTAAAATCACTTATTACAGATCACAAGACAGTTATTTCAGTGTTGAATTGAACATTTCAATTTTTGGGTGAGTCCTTCAAACCATGCGGAGCCTTTCTAACCTTACAAACTTTATCATTCATTTTATTACAACATCCAATAAGTAATTTAACAGAAAATTATCCAACTATCTCTTCAAAGAGAAAAGCACTACAGACATGCAACTGATCTGACAGGTGGGAAAGTTATTCTCAATGCAAAAAACTAGAAAAAGTCTCACTGAAGTTGCTTTTAGTGCTGAACTGTATATTTCCGAAAAAGTTAATCTTTGTTGGAAACCTTTAGCTACAAGACAAGCTTTTAAGAACAACATTACCATTCACATGTGTTTTTCACCTAAAAGCCCATTTTGCGTCAATAACATTACAATCATTTGGCTTATGTATGTATAATCTCTCTGGTCTAAACTTGAGAAGATTATGGCAGTAGTCCCCAAAGAAGACACAATGATATACTAGGCAACTTTAAAGCCCCGATTGGCAGAGAAAAAGAATACCAAAAGACCAAAGGCAAATTCCCAGCCTATAAATTCACCAACAAGAATGGCATGAGACTCATTGAACTGTGCCAACAGAGCTATCTGAAAATAATGTCGACCTCCCTGAGGAAACATCCTCGAAAACAGGAGACTTGGAGTTCTCCTATATAGTCTCTCGGAGAATATCAGATTGACCATGTGGCCATTACACACCCCTCACAGAAGGAAAGTCATGATGTGCAAGTCCAAAGAGGAGCCAACATTGACTCTGACCACTATCTAGTGCGGATAAAAGTGAAATTTACTCTGAAAAGAATCCATCAGAATAAATCTCATCTTCAAAAATTCAACACCAAAAAGATCAAAGAAAGCAACATAAAAGAAGAATGGGAAAAGGAAAAATCAGGCACTTGGCATCAATTCCATAACAAGGTAATTAAGAGAGCCAGAGAGGCAGTACCTTTGTAGAAGCATAAGAAACACCTGTGGTGGGACTCCACATGTGAAGAAGCACTGGAAGAATGAAAGAGTGCTTTCCAGAAATATAACTAAGAAGTCACTGGAGACTCAACAACATTATCTCCAGGCCAGAAAGGAAGTCTCAAGGACCAGTTCAACTCAATAGAAAATAAATACTCGAGACTTTTACAGGAAGGTTGCAGGGAGGATTCAAGGATACACCCCTCAGAACTTATGTTTCTGAAAACCAGACGGCAAACTCGTGCTGACCAACCAAGATAATTGTAGAGAATTGGTTCGATATTTCCCAGATCTACTCAATTGCCAGGAGCCTACATAAAGATGGGCCAAAGAGGCTCCCGCACAAGTAAACCCAGAATACCCACCAACTACCAAACAAGAGATCCCTAGACAGATCTTCAGACTCGAGAATAACAGGGCATCTGGAGAAGATGGTATAGTTGCAGAACTGTTGAAGAACATAGGCCCAAATACACTTGAGGAGCTCACACAAATCATCATAGACTTCTGGAAAATGGAAAAGGTACCAGAAGAATGGAAATGTGCACTCATACATCTGTTACATCAGAAAGGTGACAGAACAGGTGTCAATAACTACAGAGGGATTTCTCACCGTGAAGTCACCTACAAAACTCTATCCATGTGCCTTCTTCAAAGAACACAAGAACAGCTCAAAAACAAAATTTGTGACTATCAAGCGAGTTTCCGACCATGGTGTTCTTGTGTTGAACAAATTTTCAATTTGAAGATGCTACTAAAATATAGAGCAACCCGAAGCTCTCTGATCATCTGTATGCTCATCAACTTCAAGAAGGCATATGATTCAGTCGATCAACAGTCCTTCTTTAACATCTTAGAAGAACAGGGGCTTGATCGAAAGACATTAAGACTCATCAAAGAAACAATCACGGGCATGAAGTCAAAAGTGAAATTCATGGGCGAATTGTCAGAGCCCTTTGAGATAAAGACCGGTCTGCAACAAGATGATGGATTGTCACCACTGCTCTTTAACCTTGTTCTGGATAAAGTCATCAGAGAATGGGAGAAAGAATTGAAAACCCAGGACCAATGGAAACCAATTAAACTCGGATGAAAGAATGATGACATCAAGGTCAGTTGTTTAGCTATCGCAGATGACCTGGTGATACTAGCAGCCTGTGAATTGTTCCCTCCAGACAACTTGAAGCACTGATGCATAGACTGTTCAATTGCATCATGCCAATACCATGTTTGGAACCTAAAACTTGCTGTTGCTTGCAATAGCACCAAACAACTCTGCCATTATCTAAGAAACAGGCTTGTGCATGTGGGCCTGTAACCTGTAAGCAGGGGTTAATGAAACTCAATAATAAATCTATTTATACAGAGTTTATTGAAGTATATAATAACATAAAACTCAGTGGTGGGTCACGACACACACAGAGACTTAAAAAATGGAAGTTAACATAAACCAAAAAATGCAGTGTTGCCAACATAAAATTAGCATTATACCATTAACAAGAGCTGTATCTCACTAATTCTCCTCACTTTTAAAATTGAAGACCAGTGATGAAAGTTTCATCCACTATTAAAATTTTGATGACCACCTCTGGGTGGAATGCTACCATACTACTGTGGTTAGAAACTTTGATAGGCAGATCACTAGAAGCGATCACAATGAACAGTAATATAATTTTTGATAGAGCAGCCTTGATAACATTATGGAAAGGATAGATTGCTACTCACCATATAGTAGAGATGTTGAGTCACAGATAGGTCAACAAAAAGACTGTCAAACAAGTAAACTTTCAGTCAAAAATGCCTTGGCCAAAATCTTTTTGTTGTTCCTATCTGCAACTCAACATCTGTGCTGTATGGTGAGAAGCAATCTATCCTTTTCATAATATTGTCATTATTCCATTCTGGATTTTCCATTGTTTGATGGAACAGTCTTGCTTGCATAAAAACACTTATATTTAGAAGAGATGACTGGTTTCGACCTGATGTGCATCATCTTTGGACCAGATTCTGTAATTTAGGGTACAACAGAAGAGAGGGAAATGTGTAGTATAGTAAACATTAAGTTAACAATAAATTATTCAATGTAATACCCAGTGATGATATGTAGAGATGATGGCATGGAGCAGAAACTGTGGATACCATGCCCTAATATTGATTGCTGACTGTGTTGCAGTCATAGAGTTAAATAGCAGATGCCCTACTATTTGCCTGTCATCCCAAATCATCCTTGGCCAATAGGATATAATGTATGTGGTACATGTCGGAGAGCATGAATGTAAGTCTTAATACTATGCTGACTGCTATCATAATTTATACCAGAATAACAATTTACATGTTATACAGTTAAATTTTATGTAATATACATGAAAAAGTATAACTGATCAGCTAATGCTGTAGGATGCCACTGGTTACATAACACAGATGACTACATAACATATGAAATGTTATTTAGATGTAACTTAATGATGATACCCAGCATAGTATTTAACTTATGATAATACCCAGCATATTATTAAGGTTTATTTTCATATTGTCTGACGTGTAGCAAATGTGTTGTGTCCTGTTGGCTGAAGACAATGTGGGAAGGCACAGGGCATTTGCTATTTAACTCCATGACACCATCAAATGCTCAGCAATTGACTTTAGTGGATGGTTTCCACAGTTTCTGTTGCATGTCATCATCTCCTCACATCATCACTGGGTATGACATCATATAATTTATTTTTAACTTATGCTTATTACATTTTCACTGTTTTCTATTCTACTCTAAATCACAGAGTGTTGTCCAAAGGTGATCCACATCAGGTCAAATTGGTCACCACTTAAGAATAAATTGTTTTTATGCTACTAATACTGTTCTATATAATATTTTATTAAGCTTGCTAGAAATTTGTTCCAGTAATTCATGCATTTACATTTTACATGGATGACTACATGCCTTCCAAATACATATTTTCTTACACAATGAATATTGTTGTATATATTAAGCACTACTTCAATTGTATATTTCTTTTTACCTTTTATCTTAAACAGTTGGTGTACGGACTCTTGCCAAAAGTTGTGTTGGGAAGCGGCTGTCAGATGTTCCCACACCGGCATTCCTTGTGGATAAGCAAATAGTTCTAAACAACTGTCAGAACATGCTAAAAAAATGTGCGGAACTCGGTATTAAGCTCCGACCTCATGTGAAAACTCATAAAACGGAGTAAGTGCATTACTTTTGTATTCTTCAAAAGCTTGCTTGCAAGGGTCTCTTCTTCTTACGCACTGTAATTGATTTTCTGTCTGCCAAGGAAGGTGAAAAAAATAATAATTTCAAGTAAGTATGTTTGAATGTACTGAGAAAATAAAAACCTGCTGAGATCCAGATTGTTGCAAATAATTGTATGTCAAATTATGATTTCAGTCTCCTATTATATCTTGCTGTTCTCATCAGATCAAGACTAGCTAATAAGTTTTTTTTTTTTTTTTTTTTTTTACGTCTTCATCAGATCACGTCTGCCTTAAGCCTCGACTATCAAGAGACAATCAAGAAACGGATAGAAAACAAAAAAAAGAGTTACAATTTTAGTATTTTCTCTGCCGTCGAGCGCTTATACCGCTGCGACGGGATATTTTTTTATCTGAGGGAACGAGTGTAGCGCGGCGAAATTCAAAGTCCCGCTACACACTATTAAACGTGCACTTAGGATATTTATGTTATTGTATTATGAATTTGGGTGTTACTTCATAACATACATGGCACGCCAACCTGTTATGAAGTGGAGGTGTGTTAAGACATGTTAATGTGGAATTTTCAGTTAGTTCCCATAATCATGTGTGAGTCAGAAATTTAAACAGGTTTATCTGGCTTCCTATCACTTATATGTGCTGCACAGACCCAGTCAGTTTAGTCATAGACAGCTGCTTTTAGCAAGTTAAGAAATGCCACTCCACAAACATATCAGTCACCCACCATTAGAAACATGTTGGTTTCAACTGTGGGGCTTCTAGTGCCTTTGCTTCAAAGTATTCCATGTATAGGTTTGCCATGATAGGCGATAATGTACTACCCAATATCATGCCATTGGTTTGTTCATAATGTTTCCTGTCAAAGAGGTGATAAGTTGATGACTAAATGTTCCTAGAAACTTCTGTGAAACAATAATTAGGCTTTTGTACACTTAGTTCCAAGGAATTAGAAAGTGGAACTCTCATAAAGAGGGAGACTCCATTGAAACTGACCACAATAATACATATCCTCAAGCCGTAATGGACTGAGGCAGTGTATAAAGTCAGTGGAGTTGCAGATGTGATCTACATATACACCTAAACCTATACTCTGTGAGGTACCTGCCTGAGGGTGTGTCCTATTGTGCCAGTTATCAGGGTTTCTTCCTGTTCCATTCATGTAAGGAGTGCAGAAAGAAGGCTTGTTTCAGTGCCCCTGTGCATGTAGTAATTATTCTAATCTTACCTCAGGATCCATATGTGGGCAATACAGAGGAGGTTATAGTATGTTTCTAGAGTCATTGTTTAAGGCTGGTTCTTGAAACGTTGTGAATAGACTTTCTCAGAATAGTTTACATCTATCTTCAAGAGTCTTCCAGTTCAGTTCCTTCTGTATCTCTGTGACACTCTTCCACGAATTAAACAAACCTGTGACCATTCTTGCTGCCCTTCTCTGTGTATGTTCAATATACCCTGTTAGTCCTATCTGGTATGGGTCTCACACACTTGAGCAATATTCTAGAACCAGTCATTTGAGTGATTTGTAAGCAATCTAGTTTGTAGAGTGATTACACTTCCCCAGTATTCTACCAATAAACAGAAGTCTGCCACCTGCTTCACCCACGACTGAACCTCTGTGATCACTCCATTTAATATCCCTACGAAGTGTTACACCGAGGTATTTGTATGAGTTGGCTGAATCTGCTCATGACTTATAGATATTAAAGTAGTCATACAATACTATGTTTTTTGTTTTGTGAAGTGCACAATTCTACATTTCTGAACATATAGAGGAAGCTGCCAGTCTCTGCACCACATTGAAATCTTATCAAGATCTTACTGAATATTTATGCAGTTTCTTTGATAGAAGAATTCATTATAGAAGACTGCATCATGTTCATAAAGCCTGATTTTACTATTAATATTGTCTGCAACATCATTAATACGCAATATAAACAGCAAGGATCCAACACACTTCCTTGGGGAACACCCGAAGTTACTTCTGCATCTAACAGTGACTCTCCATCCAAGATAATATGCTGTGTCCCCCCCTACCAAAAAGTCCTCAATCCAGTCACAAATTTTGCTTGATACCCCATATGATCATACTTTTCACAATAAGCATAGGTGTGGTACTCAGTCAAATCCTTTTTGGAAATCAAGAAATACTAATTTTACATCTACCTGGTTGCCTTGTTCTGAAGCTTTCAGTATATCATATGAAAAAAGCGTGAGTTGTGTTTCACATGACTGATGTTTTCAAAATCCATGCTGGTTGGCATTGAGAAAGTAATTTTAATGATTGAGGAGGTGATATTCGCAGTTCAAAAATTCACTGAGAATTCATTTCAGGTACTTTGACAACCGGTATGTAATTGTGCCAATATTACTGACTATAGATCTGAGATGAATTCCTTCCTCGTGTAGCTTAGGAAAGCCATATAGTCATGGAGGCACTGCTGTTCACATTCTAAGCCTTACCAATGTTTCTGGTAAGCCTGATTCATTGAGAAGAGCCATCATCTTTCTTGCAGTTTTATTCTTCTCAAATAAGTTGTAATTACATTATTACTCTCACATGAGCCACCAGAGACCGTAGGTCCCTCATGGCAAAATACTCAGAAAGTATCCTTGAACAAATTGTGAAAGTTTGTCAGTGAAGTTCTTGTTCACCCATATCCTTGAAAGTGCATTTGGTGAGGAAGACAGTCAACAACTTTCTTCAGGGATGCTACATTCAGTTGAAGCCACTCATTCATGATTAGCTAATCCAAAAAAGAAAAAAAGTAAATCTGTCATCAACTCAAAATTTGGTTTAAAGCCCTGTGCTTTACTGGGTGTGGACCTTGTAATGGAACTCATCGTCTCTCTTATCGTAGAACATGATACTCTCATTAAATTCATGATGTGATCCACTGGTGTCAGAATCATAAATCTATAAAAGTCTTGACAAATAAGGACTCTGCTGCATAATGATATTTTGCCCTTCCTTTTTAATTTCCTCATCTCAGATTTGAGTAAAATGATTCAAATCCAGCATCCATTCTTTAATATCACAATTTCATTACAGGCAGTTCACAATATTTTACGCCATAATATACCAACATCCATCACACTACTCCTCAATTCAATGATACATACAATTTGTTAGATACAAATCAACAACTGCAAAGAAAAAATAGCTCACAGCTCAGAGATGTACCACTTCTTTCACTTCTGGCAATGTCTGTTAATCTTAAAAATGTAGAGGTGCACCATGCTTTGGAGTACATGTTAAACTGCAGGTCCCTCTACAAATGGCTAAGTCAATTCAGAGGTCAGAGTAAGGCGATGGCATAATGCCTCCAATAGATTAAATGAAGTTATAGTGAAATCTAGACCTTTCGCTGCTTACAGGCATTGATAAATATCAATAGGGATAGTTAAAAAATGTGTGCCCCAACCGGCACTCAAAACTGGGACCTCCTGCTTTCAGTGCAGACACTCTATGCGACTGAGCCACCGAGGATGCAGATGATAGTGGGACTGCAGGGACTTATCTCTGGCATGCTCCCCATGAGACCCACACTTCCCAACTTTCTGTCCACACACTACATTTATATGTCAAACCCCACAAAGCCCACCTCCGTTTCTAAGAAAATGAACGAATGTACTGGTGAACTTTTTTTTAGGTACAATAATGCTAAGTGTGTGCAACCATTTATGGGAGAAGAAAGTTCAAAATAACAATTAAAATACTAAAAAAATTGTGCTCATCTGGTTCTCATTGGTTTGGCTCAAAGTATTAATTGTCGACAAAAATCAATGATAGCCAGATGAGTACATTTTTTTAGTTTTTTAATTGTTATTTTGAACTTTCTTCTCCGCTAAAATGGTAGTGTAATTGTACCTAAAAAGTGCACCAGAACAATTGTTCATTTTTTTAGGAACAGACATGGGATTTGTGGGGTTTGGCATAAACTATTGGAGGTGTTATGCCCTCACCTTCCTCTGATCTTTGAAATGACTTACTTAGTCAATTGTAGTGGGACCTCCAGCTTAAAATGTGCTCCAAAGCATGGTGCAATTCTGCAGTTTTAAGATTAACAGACATTGAAAGAAGTGGTAAGTACCAGATAATAATCCTAGAACTTATGAGGGATATGGATGCATCCTTATGTTTACAGTAAACTGATAATGGGTACACAGTTGTATGACCAAAGACAAAAGTAATTCTTCCAGTATACTGAGAGTTAAATCATTGTACAATTATGTGATGTTACCTAATTGACAACTTAGCTTGCTACTGGACCAGAACTGTACAATACATTACAAGTTGGCCACCAGAACTACTTATTGGCAGGAATATTAAAAGCTGTTAAAAAAGACAATCCCTTAATTATAAGATACTACACGTAAAGCCTTACATGCTCAGTCAAATGAATACCTTATGTTGAAAAAAAAAAAAAAAAAAAAAAAAAAAAAAAAAAAAAAAAAAAAAAAAGTTTTTCTCACAGTCATGACAGATGTAACCAAGATAACAAACTGAATTAACTACTCTATAATAAGCAAATAGAGACCAAAGGTTTCTCAGCATAGTATCCTGATTAACATCCAAGGCTTTGTCAATATCCCCATCTCTCTTCCACACATACGAGCAGAAAGCTACTTGGTGTCTATCCACTGTAAAGGAATAGAATTATTTATAATCCTTCATCACACCAGAAGAAATAGAATTAGAGGGTCCAGGTAGAACAAGTACCATATACAGGTGTTAATGAGTTACCAAACTGCCCACATGTTGATTGCATTTCATCTATTGTTCCATCTGCCCCAATAAATGAATGGTCAGCGTGACGAACTGCTGTCATAAGGGCCCAAGTTCGATTCCCGGCTGGGTCAGGGATTTTCTCCGCTCAGGGACTGGGTGTTGTCTTCATCATCATTTCATCCCCATCCGGTGCGCAGGTTGCCCAATGTGGCGTCGAATGTAATAAGACCTGCACCAAGGTGGCCGGACCTGCCCTGTAAGGGGCCTCCCGGCCAATGATGCCAAAAGCTCATTTCCATTTCCCATCTATTGTTCCAAATATTCCCAGAAATTTTCTGTCGGATTAAGATTGGGTGATTTAGCAGGCCAGTCAAGGTGTGATAGTGTGCATGAGTGCTCGTCAAACCAGGAATATATATGTGCAGCCCTGTGAAGATGGCTGTTGTCATTCTAGAAGATGGGTGTGTCCACAGTATATTCATCATGAAGGATGTTGAAATAAAAATCCTGCTTCATGTCCGTAGTAACCTGAATGACTGGGCCCAAGTCATGGTATGAAAAATACTCCCAAAACATCGCAGAACAACCTCTGTACTGAACTACTCACATAGCTGGTTAAAAGTCTCATTGGGCTGTGACTTCGTAGGCTTTCACAGTGTAATAAGTCTCGAAAAACTCTCTGGGTTTGCTGTCGGATCCCAAAATTAACTTTATTCAATATTTTGGGAAACCAACTGTCCTCCATCTTCAGGAGAATGCTGCTGCTGCTGAGTCCTGCTGAAAACTGATGCCAAGTCTGCAAACCATTGTCCTGTATAGGCCTCCATACCACACATGGTGCATGTGTGCCCTCCAAAACTGGGTGGATGGCACCACCCTCAGTAGAACACCGGGTGCAAAGGCATGTCACACTCAAAGACTATTTTCAAACACTCAGACTGGCTGCACCAAAGAACATACTATTTGATGTGGGACAGTACAGGGTTGCATGTCCTGCTGAGAGGAAACACAGTGTCTCTATTAATCAGTCTGCCAATGTAATTTCAATTGTCTCCTTATAAATACTATTCCAAAAATTGGAATTTTACAACTATCACAGTCTCCTTGAATTTCATCCCATGTCCCTCATTTAAGCAATATTCTGCTTGCGCTGGTTTTTCTGGCTGTTGTAGCCTCGTATGGCAGTGATGTTCCATGCACCTGTCCTGAACTGTGTGAATTGAACAGCTGATGAAAGCCTTCCCACATTGACATGGATTTTTATATGCCTGGCTTCCTAAGCCCCAAATCATCTTTCATGGAGCTGAGTAATGCCCTAATCTTGGAAGGTGGATGGAAAACACTGTTAATATTAAAACTCTTCCACTCTTAAATGATATGCCCCCAGCATGAGGAATTAAGGCCATAGACCTATCTCCTCTTCATGGAGATCCAGGGATGATCCACACTCCATAGTCTGATGAATCTGCTTCTCAAAGTATCCATCCACTTTCCCTAAAGACAGCCATCAAATGTGCAGGGTCTTGGGTTAACTGTTGGCATTGGAAATGGCATATGCTCTGCTTACAAGAGTTGTAAGGACACCACTGCATTGGTATGGTGTATGGCATGCAGATACCAATGTCCGAGAGTACCATCTGGGTTTTTGTAAACCATGATGTCCTGGAATGGAAGCATCCCATCACTTTCACTGTCCATAGTAAATCTTATGCTGGGATGAAGACAGTTGAAGTGGTCCAAAAAGTTGTTGAGAGCATACATACATATGGCCAGACAAAAAGGTATAATCTATGTACCTCCAGAAACATGTTAGTTGCAAGGCCAAAGTCCTCAGTGCCATGTCCTTGAAGTCATCAGTTTTCTGCAGGACTCAGTAGCAGCAGCAGCAGCAGCATTTTGCTGAAGATGATGGACAGTTGGATTGCTGAAGTATTGAATCAAGTTTATTTTAGAATCCAGCAGCAAACCCAGATATTTTCAAGTTCCATTGGGCTGTTTGTGCACTTGATGCTTTTTCTAATTTGAAAAAGAGCCAAAATTGTGAGTCCTCAGACCAGAATACTTGCTTTTGGTCACCGACTGTCCAATTTCTGTAACATTAAGCTCATTGAAGATATACAGTTTTATGAAAGGCTATTAGGAATGGCCTTTTGTGAGGTACCTACCTCTAGATGTTCACCACAGGATGTTCCCTTTGCAAGTTTTGATCAACAACTGGTTGAGATGGATCTGCATTCACTAAAGCAGCATTTCATGTCAGGTTGAAACTGACCGTTATTGACATGGCATGATGATGCTCATCTCTGATCCCTATGGTTTATGATCTTCTTACAATAATTGTTAGCCGGCTGCTGGTGGCCGAGCGGTTCTGGCGCTATAGTCTGGAACCGCGTGACCGCTACGGTCGCAGGTTCGAATCCTGCCTCGGGCATGGATGTGTGTGTTGTCCTTAGGTTAGTTAGGTTTAAGTAGTTCTAAGTTCTAGGGGACTTATGACCCCAGCAGTTGAGTCCCATAGTACTCAGAGCCATTTGAGAGCCAATAATTGTTATGATGTTACTTTACATGGCAACAAGTGGTACACCATTCCTTATGGATATGTTGGACAGTCTGCATTGATACACCAACAAATGATGCAATTTCATTCATAGTGTGGTTATACACTTGTTCAAACACAATAGCTTCCTTTTGTCATTCTGTCACAACTCTCAGGCAACACATCTTACTGTGCTGATTGCCTACAACTGACTAGTGCACACACACCACTTCAGTGACATGAATTTCTTAAGTAGCGGAACGACACATGACCATTTGGTATTAGCTCTGGACTGTGACTGTAATTGATGCAGTGAAATGAAAACTGTATTAAAAATATCACTACACATTGTATTAATTAGTCTTTTGTTTCTGTTTACAATTGCAAAACTTGACAGTGTGTGGTGGTTGTGAGATCATACCACAATAATGGAACTGCCCAGATTCTGCCCCCCCCCCCCAACCCCCCACCAAGACCCAGTGTAAAATTTTAATTGGCTCAAATGGCTCTGAGCACTATGGGACTCAACTGCTGAGGTCATTAGTCCCCTAGAACTTAGAACTAGTTAAACCTAACTAACCTAAGGACATCACAAACATCCATGCCCGAGGCAGGATTCGAACCTGCGACCGTAGCGGTCTTGCGGTTCCAGACTGCAGCGCCTTTAACCGCATGGCCACTTCGGCTGGCCGTAAAATTTTAATTACTCAGTGCAATTGCTATCTCAAAAATGACCCTAAAATGGAATCCTAAGGTGGGGAATTGCTGTGAAATCTACTTATTGACTATTTTTACTCAGTTGACCAATAATAATAATAGCAATAATAATAATAATAATAATAATTACATATATAGAATACAAAGACACAAATACAGACATTAGACCATTCTTGCATAGACCACCAAATAACCCACAAGTCGAATTGAATTGAATTGAACTGAATTTTATTTGATCCTGTAAGATTACATTGTGTACAGTAAATGTACGTGTAATATAGGACATGTCAAAGTATTAAAATTCTTTAGTCGAAACAACAATAAAAACTATCAACACAATCATACACAACAAAATAAATGAAAACACAACTATGGAAGAGTTACAACTACTGGTTTATATAGGAGCACTCACTACACTAAATATACACACTAGGCAGAGATCAGAACCAACCAACACACAGAAGAAACCCACAAAACCAGCATGGCAACACAGGCTACAGATCAAAATAGAAAAACTGAGAAAAGACATCGGACAGCTAACACAATTTATAAGAAATGAAATCTCGGAAAAAAAACGAAAAAGGTTAGGTAAAATCTCACAACAAGAAGCAACAGAGCAATTAGACGAAAAGAAGCAGAAATTACAAGCATTAGCCAAACGACTCAGAAGATACAAAAAAAGTGAAAATAGAAGGAAACAAAACCAAACATTCAACACAAACCAAAAGAAATTTTACCAGACAATAGATAACACACACATTAAAATAAACAATCCACCAAACATAACAGACATGGAACACTTCTGGAGCAACATATGGTCAAATCCGGTACAACATAACAGGCATGCATGGTGGATACAAGCAGAAACAGACACATACAAGATGATACCACAAATGCCTGAAGTGATAATTTTGCAACATGAAGTCACCCAAGCAATTAATTCTACTCACAATTGGAAAACCCCTGGAAATGATAAAATAGCAAATTTCTGGTTAAAGAAGTTCACCTCAACACATTCACATCTAACTAAATTATTTAACAGTTACATTGCAGACCCATACACATTCCCTGATACACTTACACATGGAATAACTTATCTGAAACCTAAAGATCAAGCAGACACAGTGAACCCAGCTAAATATCGCCCCATAACATGCCTACCAACAATATACAAAATATTAACTTCAATCATTAAACAGAAATTAATGACACATACAACACAGAACAAAATTATAAATGAAGAACAAAAAGGCTGTTGCAAAGGAGCACGAGGATGTAAAGAGCAACTGATAATAGATGCAGAGGTGACATATCAAGCTAAAACTAAACAAAGGTCGCTACACTACGCATACATTGATTACCAAAAAGCTTTTGATAGTGTACCCCACTCATGGTTACTACAAATATTGGAAATATACAAAGTAGATCCTAAATTGATACAGTTCCTAAACATAGTAATGAAAAATTGGAAAACCACACTTAATATCCAAACAAATTCAAATAATATCACATCACAGCCAATACAGATTAAGCGTGGAATATACCAAGGAGACTCATTAAGTCCTTTCTGGTTCTGCCTTGCTCTGAACCCACTATCCAACATGCTAAATAATACAAATTATGGATACAATATTACTGGAACATACCCACACAAAATCACACATTTGCTATACATGGATGATCTAAAACTACTGGCAGCAACAAATCAACAACTCAACCAATTACTAAAGATAACAGAAGTATTCAGCAATGATATAAATATGGCTTTTGGAACAGACAAATGTAAGAAAAATAGCATAGTCAAGGGAAAACACACTAAACAAGACTGCATAGAAGCGATGGAAAAAACGGATGCCTATAAATATCTAGGATACAGACAAAAAATAGGAATAGATAATACAAATATTAAAGAAGAACTAAAAGAAAAATATAGACAAAGACTAACAAAAATACTGAAAACAGAATTGAGAGCAAGAAACAAGACCACAGCTATAAATACTTATGCCATACCAATATTGACCTACTCATTTGGAGTAGTGAAATGGAGTAACTCAGACCTAGAAGCACTCAATACACTTACACGATCACAATGCAACCAATATAGAATACATCACATACATTCAGCAACAGAAAGATTCACATTAAGCAGAAAGGAAGGAGGAAGGGGATTTATCGACATAAAAAACCTACATTATGGACTGGTAGACAATTTAAGAAAATTCTTTCTAGAACGAGCAGAAACTAGCAAAATACACAAGGCAATCACTCATATAAATACATCGGCTACACCACTGCAATTTCATAACCACTTCTACAACCCTTTAGATCACATAACATCAACGGATACGAAGAAAGTAAATTGGAAAAAGAAAACACTTCATGGCAAGCACCCGTATCATCTAACACAGCCACACATCGATCAAGACGCATCCGACACATGGCTAAGAAAAGGCAATATATACAGTGAGACAGAAGGATTCATGATTGCAATACAGGATCAAACAATAAACACCAGGTATTACAGCAAGCATATTATTAAAGATCCCAATACCACAACAGATAAATGCAGACTTTGTAAACAACAAATAGAAACAGTAGATCACATCACAAGCGGATGTACAATACTAGCAAATACAGAATACCCCAGAAGACATGACAATGTCGCAAAAATAATACATCAACAGCTTGCCTTACAACATAAACTTTTAAAACAACAAGTTCCTACATACAAGTATGCACCACAAAATGTACTGGAGAATGATGAATACAAATTATACTGGAACAGAACCATTATAACAGATAAAACAACGCCACATAACAAACCTGACATCATACTCACCAATAAAAAGAAGAAATTAACACAACTAATCGAAATATCCATACCCAATACAACAAATATACAAAAGAAAACAGGAGAAAAAATTGAAAAATACATCCAACTGGCTGAGGAAGTCAAAGACATGTGGCATCAGGATAAAGTTGACATCATACCAATTATACTACAACTACAGGAGTCATACCACACAATATCCACCAGTACATCAATGCAATACAGCTACATCCAAACATATATATACAACTACAGAAATCCGTAATTATTGATACATGTTCAATTACCCGAAAGTTCCTAAATGCAATATAACACATACCGTACAGTTAATAGGAAGTGACACTTGATCAAGGTCCACGTCACTTTCCATTCTTAACCAGACTTAACGTCTGAGAAAGTAAAGAAATAATAATAATAACAATAACAATTAATTGAAAGAAACTAGAAGTTACTTCAGATGAAATTCGAATAAAATTGAACTGATTTTTTCTTATATTAAAAGCAATGACATAGCATAAGACCCAGTGACATAACTGTTAGAAAAAGCGATTGCAATAAAGGTGTGAAGCAACTGAGAGAGCACCACCACATCGTAGCTGCTTATTCAACGATCAATATGAGTGCAACCCACCAAATGTTTTAGTTACTCCAGTGGCTGACTGAGTAATAAATGAAAATGATAGCATCACCAAAAGTAGGATTACATCACCAGTCCTGATGCATACTCTCACCAATCTGCTGTGGCAGTTAGTTGGCTGTATGTGGTTGGATGTGAAGAACCAGAATGTCACTCATCAGTACTTGGACACTGTGAAGTCCCATCCATCATCTGAACTCAGAGTCCATGATGTCTAAAACCAATGACCTTTCACCTTCCACTTCAAACTGAGAGTGTCCTTCCTCACGTGTCACTGCTCCTGACTGCTGTTTTCACTCTCTGGCCACAACCAGCATTCAGGAAAAATGTTACTGTTTTCTGCCAGTATTGTTAAAACTGCTATGTTTAATAAATTTCCTCCACAGAATGTATCCAGACACAGGCCAATCAGAGAATATCTTTCTTGCCAGTTTGCTCTAGAAATTCTCATCTGATGTCCATGAGCGATGGTTGGACCAGAGCATTGTTTATACACTTCTGAATTTCAAGAAGTCTGACGAACGTGATGAGAAACCCACAAAGCTTCTCTCACCATGTAGGCCCAGACCTTCCAAGACTAGTGATTTCTCACCATAAATTATTAAGTGGCAGACAGTACCTGAGACTACTGCCACCAGCCTTCTACAGATCCGAACCATACCGAATACCGTGAACCTCATCTTAGCTTGATTGAGGAGAGTTCAGTGAGCCCTCTCAGGTGGCTCCTTGACATGTGTAAGCTGGAACAAAATATTTGAATGTCCTGTGGTCTACCCATTGCTTTCAGAGTTCTGTGTGAATGTCTTATACATTCTTAGAATAAAACCACAAACCTCGTGTGACAACCACTGCAGTTTTATACAATACATTCCCCAGCTTTAAATAATGTAATGAGGCTTTTAAAATGATGAAAGTGAAGTGTCCTGCCTATCACCAGTTGTGACAAG
This sequence comes from Schistocerca nitens, assembly GCF_023898315.1. Classification (NCBI taxonomy): domain Eukaryota; kingdom Metazoa; phylum Arthropoda; class Insecta; order Orthoptera; family Acrididae; genus Schistocerca; species Schistocerca nitens. Next base: position 311,186,913 of record NC_064621.1, on the reverse strand, counting down.
AGGCAGAAGAATTTAGTGTATGAATGGAAGAGGGCAAGTCAGATGGCTTGTAACCTTTCACAGTTTCAACTGCAATATGAGTGTAAAAAAATACAGTTGCATTTATTGTAGTTTGTTTTATGGTGTGAATTTTAACTAGATCACTGGTGAACCTGCAACATGATCATGAGTATGCAAAAACTACAAACATTATTCCAGTTTTACTGCGTCAGTTTACAGATGTGATTTCGAGGCGAACCCACCATGGGCATGGATATATTGTGGTGTGTGTCTGTGAAATAGGATGTCCATTTCATTTTTATTAAGAAAGGGCACATATTAAAAAGTTCAGAAAAAATCTTGAACAATTAAGGAAAAAAGGAGACACAAATTGTGTTGGCAAAATTTGATGAATGTAGAAGTTTACTTTTGCATCTTGCACTCTGGTATTCCCAAATGCCTTTTCGCTGTTATCCTGCTACTCCCTCGTTAAATTGTGTTTTGACAGTGACAAAGGCCTTCAGTGTTTCAACTTTCATTCTGTTATTTTCATCTGACCACAAAGAGTTCACTAAGGAAAAGACATGTTACACAGCAGCATTTGAATTTGGAATTGCCAGACAAAACTCCACCAAATGAATCAAGTTTTTCATGTTAATGTTTTTAATGTTGAAATAGGCAAATATTTTACACCTTTCCACTAACACATTCATAGTCTGTCTCCTCCATTACTTTTGATGTGAAGAGCATCATGCGTGTATAGTTTGCGTTCGGTTCATGTTTTCTGTGTTTCTGTACTTCCGTACAATTAATTTTCCATATTGTGTAGTAAAGTCATTAAGTGGTGTTTCTGTTTCTATTAGAGTGTTTATACATGATTCATTGATAGCACCTGTTCAAATTTGTCGTTAGAAAATATCGAGCCTCTTCAGTTCCTTACTCATTTTGTAATCTTTGCCACTATAACCTACGCCAGTAATTAACTTTGCATTGTTTTCATTCGCCTGCTGCTACATTTGCCTGACGTCCAGAAGTACTCTGCTTATCTCGCCAGAAGCTAAGTTACTTTCTACTAATTATTAATTGGTGTAGCAGATTTGTTTGTAGTGTAATTTATATTGTTTCATCTGCCATCATGTGTGACAAATGTGGATGTTGTTGTAGATTAGTGAGTAAGGGAGTGAAATGTCAGGATTATGGGTTGGTGTTTCACTGGGGTGATTGTAGCGGGGAAGCTGTTATAGTGCAAGATGAGGTTTGCCAATGGAGTTGTAGATTATGTAACCATGACAAGAAAATCCTGGAACAGGGAAAAAAGATTTGTGCCCTTCAGGCTGAACTAGAAATGGTGTACCTCGAATTAGACAGGTTGAAGGGGAAAAGAGACAATGGGAGCTGGGAACAGGTAACAAGTCATAGTCAGAAGGAGAAAACCCCAGAAATCACTTTTCAGATTCCAGTGAGCAATCAGTTTGATTTGTTAACTGAAGTAGAAGAGCCTCAAACAGTTTCTGAGCGAAGTAGGGTGCAGCTGACTCGTAGTAACAATTGTAAGTGTGCTCCCTGCTGCCGTTGGATAAGCAGCTGCCAGCAGCAAGTCATATACTCCTAGCTCACTTATTTGTTACATAGTTTAATTCTTAATTTCTTTGCATGTTTTTGGATACTTGTATTGTTTAATTCATAAATTTTGGGCGTATTATAGTATTTGAGAGTTGTAGCATTGCGCTTTAGTACCTGAATAGTGTAAAATCATGTAGTCTCCTTCCGCTGCTGAGCAGTGTGTCAGCAGTGCGCAAGTAGCAGCATTACTGCATTTACTAGGCAATCTTGTATTTTAATAACCATTTAAATTTTGTGTCGAATTGTTTGTGCTCTCTGTAGATTAGTTCAGACGTTCTTTGCACAACAGTTTTTAGAAGGGATAGGGACTGCAACTGCTGTGTTCGGTTGCAGGCTGAGTTGGCATCCCTTCGCTCCCAGCTTCAGGCAGTGTTGGCTTCGGTCACACAGCTTGAGGCTGTTGCCAATGGGCATCACTGTGGGGATCCGGATGGGGGTTTGTCGGGGATGGCCAGCTCGTCCCACGCATCCCCCGGTTGGACTACGGCTGTGGCTGCCCAGGATACTGCCCACATTGAGGCTGACCCTTCACCCGTGGTAGAGTGGGAGGTCGTCTGAAGGTGTGGCAGGGGGCAAAAGACATTCCGGAGGGCTGGACGGAAGTCCTATCCAGTTTGTCAGACAAACCGGTTTTAGGCTCTGTCTCCGGCTGATACTGATCTTCGGCCGGACATGGCTGCTTGTCCTGTTCCACAGGTTGCTTCTCAGTCTGCAAGATCCAGGCAGTCGCAAAGGGTGGGCTTACTGGTAGTTGGGAGCTCCAACGTCGGGCGCGTAATGGGGCCCCTTAGGGATATGGCAGCAAGAGAGGGGAAGAAAACCAATGTGCACTCCGTGTGCATACTGGGGGGGGGGAGTCATTCCAGATGTGGAAAGGGTCCTTCCGGATGCCATGAAGGGTACAGGGTGCACCCATCTGCAGGTGGTCGCTCATGTCGGCACCAATGATGTGTGTCGCTATGGATCGGAGGAAATCCTCTCTGGCTTCCGGTGGCTATCTGATTTGGTGAAGACTGCCAGTCTCGCTAGTAGGATGAAAGCAGAGCTCACCATCTGCAGCATCATTGACAGGACTGACTGCAGACCTTTGGTACAGAGCCGAGTGGAGCGTCTGAATCAGAGGTTGAGACAGTTCTGCGACCGTGTGGACTGCAGATTCCTCAACTTGCGCCATACGGTGGTGGGGTTTTGGGTTCCGCTGGATAGGTCAGGAGTCCACTACATGCAGCAGGCGGCTACATGGGTAACAGGGGTTGTGTGGCGTGGACTGGGCGGTTTTTTAGGTTAGATGGCCTCGGGCAAGTACAGAAAGGGCAACAGCCTCAAAGGGGGAGGGGCAAAGTCAGGACATGCGGGGACCAAGCAGCAATCGGTATTGTAATTCTAAACTGTCGAAGCTGCATTGGTAAAGTACCGGAACTTCAAGCACTGATAGAAAGCACCGAAGCTGAAATCGTTATAGGTACAGAAAGCTGGCTGAAGCCAGAGATAAATTCTGCCGAAATTTTTACAAAGGTACAGACGGTGTTTAGAAAGAATAGATTGCATGCGACTGGTGGTGGCATGTTTGTCGCTGTTAGTAGTAGTTTATCCTGTAATGAAGTAGAAGTGGATAGTTCCTGTGAATTATTATGGGTGGAGGTTACACTCAACAACCGAGCTAGGTTAATAATTGGCTCCTTTTACCGACCTCCCGACTCAGCAGCATTAGTGGCAGAACAACTGAGAGAAAATCTAGAATATATTTCACATAAATTTTCTCAGCACGTTAGTCTTAGGTGGAGATTTCAATTTACCAGATATAGACTGGGACACTCAGATGTTCAGGACAGGTGGTAGGGACAGAGCATCGAGTGACATTATACTGAGTGCACCATCCAAAAATTACCTCAAGCAATTAAACAGAGAACCGACTCGTGGAGATAACATCTTGGACCTACTGATAACAAACAGACCTGAACTTTTCGACTCTATAAGTGCAGAACAGGGAATCAGTGATCATAAGGTCATTGCAGCATCCCTGAATATGGAAGTAAATAGGAATATAAAAAAAGGGAGGAAGGTTTATCTGTTTAGCAAGAGTAATAGAAGGCAGATTTCAGACTACCTAACAGATCAAAGCGAAAATTTCTGTTCTGACACTGACCATGTTGAGTGTTTATGGAAAAAGTTCAAGGCAATCGTAAAATGCGTTTTAGACAGGTACGTGCCGAGTAAAACTGTGAGGGACGGGAAAAGCCCACCGTGGTTCAACAACAAAGTTAGGAAACTACTGTGAAACCAAAGAGAGCTTCACTGCAAGTTTAAATGCAGTCAAAACCTCTCAGACAAACAGGAGCTAAACGATGTCAAAGTTAGCATAAGGAGGGCTATGCGTGAAGCGTTCAGTGAATTTGAAAGTAAAATTCTATGTACCGACTTGACAGAAAATCCTAGGAAGTTCTGGTCTTACGTTAAATCAGTAAGTGGCTCGAAACAGCATATCCAGACACTCCGGGATGATGATGGCATTGAAACAGAGGATGACACACATAAAGCTGAAATACTTAACACCTTTTTCCAAAGCTGTTTCACAGAGGAAGACTGCACTGCAGTTCCTTCTCTAAATCCTCGCACAAACGAAAAAAATGGCTGACATCAAAATAAGTGTCCAAGGAATAGAAAAGCAACTGGAATCACTCAGCAGAGGAAAGTCCACTGGACCTGACGGGATACCAATTCGATTCTACACAGAGTACGCGAAAGAACTTGCCCCCCTTCTAACGGAAGGTTCCAAATGATTGGAAAAGAGCACAGGTAGTCCCAGTCTTCAAGAAGGGTCGTCGAGCAGATGCGCAAAACTATAGACCTATATCTCTGACGTCGATCGTTGCAGAATTTCAGAACATGTTTTTTGCTCGCGTATCATGTCGTTTCTGGAAACCCAGAATCTACTCTGTAGGAATCAACATGGATTCCGGAAACAGGGATCGTGTGAGATCCAACTCGCTTTATTTGTTCATGAGACCCAGAAAATATTAGATACAGGCTCCCAGGTAGATTCTATTTTCCTTGACTTCCGGAATGCATTCGATATAGTTCCGCACTGTCACCTGATAAACAAAGTAAGAGCCTACAGAATATCAGACCAGCTGTGTGGCTGGATTGAAGAGTTTTTAGCAAACAGAACACAGCATGTTGTTCTCAATGGAGAGACGTCTACAGATGTTAAAGTAACCTCTGGCGTGCCACATGGGAGTGTTATGGGACCATTGCTTTTCACAATATATATAAATGACCTAGTAGATAGTGTCAGAAGTTCCGTGCGGCTTTTCGTGGATGATGCTGTAGTATACAGAGAAGTTGCAGCATTAGAAAATTGTAGTGAAATGCAGGAAGATCTGCAGTGGATAGGCACTTGGTGCAGGGAGTGGCAACTGACCCTTAACATAGACAAATGTAATGTATTGCGAATACATAGAAAGAAGGATCCTTTATTGTATGATTATATGATAGCGGAACAAACACTGGTAGCAGTTACTTCTGTAAAATATCTGGGAGTATGCGTGCGGAACGATTTGGAGTGGAATGATCATATAAAATTAATTGTTGGTAAGGCGGGTACCAGGTTGAGATTTATTGGGAGAGTCCTTAGCAAATGTAGTCCATCAACAAAGGAGGTGGCTTACAAAACACTTGTTCGACCTATACTTGAGTATTGCTCATCAGTGTGGGATCCATACCAGATTGGGTTGACAGAGGAGATAGAGAATATCCAAAGAAGAGCGGCGCGTTTCGTCACAGGGTTATTTGGTAAGCGTGATAGCGTTAAGGAGATGTTTAGCAAACTCCAGTGGCAGACTCTGCAAGAGAGGCGCTCTGCAGCGCGGTGTAGCTTGCTGTCCAGGTTTCGAGAGGGTGCATTTCTGGATGAGGTATCGAATATATTGCTTCCCACTACTTATACCTCTTGAGGAGATCACGAATGTAAAATTAGAGAGATTCGAGCGCGCACGGAGGCTTTCCGGCAATCGTTCTTCCCGCGAACCATACGTGACTGGAACAGGAAAGGGAGGTAATGACAGTGGCACACACTGTTGGGTGGTTTGCGGAGTATAAATGTAGATGTAGATGTAGATGTAGATGTAGATGTAGATGTAATGCTAGGTCGGGAGTAAAGTCAAGCAGAAAGAAAAAATTCCTGCTGTTAGGTAGCAGTCACGGGAGAGGTGTAAGCCAGTTGCTACAGGACAGGCTAGGAGTCAAGTACCAGGTCACAAGCATTGTGAAACCTAGTGCTAAGCTTAGCCAGTGTACAGAAAACCTAGGGGTCTTGTCCAAAGATTTTGATAGTGAGGACCATGTTCTTATAGTAGGAGGAGCAGGAAACAGCCTGGCTAGCAATTTGGACTATAGTATTAAGTGTGACCTGGGTGTAATAGGAGCAGCAACAACTCACACTTGTGTGGGGTTTGTGGATGTTTTGGAGTGCCATGACCAGCCCTGGGTTAATACAGCTGTCAACCGTGTTAACAGAGAGCTGTGGGGGCGGGTTTACTGTTGGCAGAAACGAAATCTCATATCTGTGCTGTGCCTGTTGATGCAGTTGGGAGGTGTGGCTACACTAGTCATGGCCTGCACCTGAATAGGAGGGAGAAAGATAGATTAGTTGATGTTCTTGTAGAAAATGTAAGGGGGGCCACATGCACACAAGACAAAATACCTATGATTACTGGGGTCAGAGGGACACATTTTTTAGGTTAGAGTCAGGTTACAGACAGAGAGTATTGAAAGAGATTAAAACAGAACAGTGCCATAATGACTGTGGCAGTATCCAAAGAAATAAAATTTGTGTGTTTCATCAGAACATTAGAGGATTGAATAATAAGATAGATGAGCTTCTTGTATGCCTAGAAAATGGGGTAAATTCTGAAGGTATAGATGTTTTGTGTCTCTCTGAACATCATGTAACCACAGGGATGGAGAAGTTCAATTTAAGGAATTACAGATTAGCATCTTATTGATGTAGAGTCAACGTGGAAAAAGGAGGAGCTGCTACTTATGTAAAAACTGGAGACACAGTCAAAAATATTGAAACAAATTGTTTTTGTGTTGATCAGATCCTTGAAGCATGTGCTTGTGAGTTGCTACTGCAATATACTTCTATAGTAATTGTACAAATCTACAGAACCCCCCCCCCCCCCCCCCCCCCAGGTAGCTTTCAGCTGTTCATGAAAAATCTAGAGGCATTATTGAGCTACCTGTCAGACAAAAAGAAGCAGTTAGTGGTTTTTTGGTGATTTTAACGTAGATTTCTTAAAAGATATGGTTAGGAAAAATGAGCTAGAATCTTTGTTTGGTTGTTTCAATCTAGTATCTGTTCTAAATTTTCCAACTTGTGTGCAGCAGGATAGTAGGTCACTTATCGATAACATTTTCATAGACATTGCTCAGGCAGAAACAATTAATGTGTATCCAGTTGTTAATTGGCCATCTGATCATGATGCACAGTTAATGGAAATAACACATATAGAACCTTACAGGCTTCAGGCAGGTTCATACGAGGCAGGGAGGCTTATTGATGTGAACAGGGTACAGAGTTTTAAAGAGGAGCCTAGAAGAGGTAGAATGGGATGAATTATACACAGAAAATGATGCTGATGTCAAATTCAATTTATTCCACCATAAATTTGTCTCAGTATTTGAGAGTTGCTTTCCTGAAACGTTATCCAAAAAAGCCATTACAAATTCAAGTAAGCCATGGATTACTAAGGGAATTAAGGTATTGTGTAAGATGAAGATGGAAATATATGGATAGGCCAGAATAAGTCAGGATCCGACGTTTCTTGCTTACTACAAAAGATACTGTAATATTTTAAGGAAAGTCATTAAGAAGTCAAGAAGCTTATGTGTTCAGACAGAAATTAATAGTGTGGATAATAAGAGTAAAACTATATAGAATATTATCAAACTGGAGACGGGGCAGCCTGACAGTGCACAGCATACCGTAGCAATAAAGCTGAATAGTGATGTTGCGAGTATTTTTATGAATCACTTGCTAAATGTAGCAGCAAAATAGGGTTAAAGGGTACAGTTGAAGAAGCAAAAAAGTACGTTAAAAATTTCATGCCCCAGGACTTTAGGCCTTTAGAAATAGCACCAACATCCCCCACTGAAATTAAGGGAATTATAAATATACTGAAAAACAAGAGCTCATGTGGTGTTGATGGAGTCTCTAACAGAATTTTGAAGTGTTATTCTAATTTAATAAGTGGAGTCCTTAGTGATATATGTAATGCTTTGCTAGCACAGGAAATTTTTCCAGACAGATTGAAATACACATTGTCAAACCTCTTCATAAGAAAGGGGGCAAGAGGGACTTAAATAATTATAGACCAATCTCTTTGCTGACTTCATTTACTACAATATTTGAAAAAGTTATGTATTCAAGAGTAGTCTCACATTTAAGTGAAAATAATTTACTCAGCATGTCCAGGTCTGATTCTGGAAGACTCAACTGAGAATGCTATCTACACATTTACCCATCATATATTACAAGCCCTAAATAACAAATTATTGCAAGTTGGTATTCTTTGTGATCTTTCCAAGGCATTTGACTGTGTGGATCATGTCACACTCTTAGAAAAACTCAAGTCTTATGGAACCGAAGGCTATACACACAGCTGGTTTGAATCATACTTAATGAACAGAAAGCAAAACGTTGTGCTGACAAATAATGTTGGGAGGGTGGTAAATTCTAGTGAGTGGGGAGTTATCACAAAGGGAGTCCCACAGGGTTTAATTTTGGGTCCTCTGTTGTTCCTTATTCATTTGAATGACCTCTCACTTAACATTCAGCAAGCAGAACTAAAACTTTTTGCAGATGACATGAATGTTATAATAAATCTCATTCCAGAAAAAGCAGCTTGTCTTTCAAAGAATTATTAAGTGGTTTCAGAAAATGGACTCTCCATTAATTTTGAAAAAAACTCACTATTTCCAGTTCTGTACACCGAATAGAGTCATACCGACAATTGATGTAGCTTATGAACAGGGCTCAGTTAACAGGAGAGATTTCTCCAAATTTTTGGGTGTTCACATTGATGACAACTTGAACTGGAAGAAGCATGTTACTGAGCTTCTCACACAATTAAGTTTAGCTTCTTTCACTCTTCATATAACCACTAGTCTTGGTAATAAACTGATCAGCCTCCTAACATACTTTTGCATATTTCCACTCAATAATGTCTTACGGAATAGTTTTTTTGAGGTAACTATTCCATGGACAAGTTTCTGTTTCAGAACTGGTAAAAAAAACTTGTACCTCTAAATGTAGCTGTATGTGTAGAACTAAAAATTTCATTAATATTGATATTAGTACTATTCATTTGTGTGTGTATATATGTATCTTGTAATCTGACTTGTTCCACATCATATTGATAAAATAATCAAGAAAATGATCTATGGGACATGACATAACTAAACTAAACTAAACTAAACTAAACTAAACACATGACCAGTTCCTATCAGCCCAATAGAGGGATGTCATTTGATCGCTTTCTGATTTCAGTCAAATTACAAATGTATGCCATTTTATTTTCGAATTTTAGTCACTCGTAAAATACCTGCAAGGGGAGAAATAAACTTCAGATCAAGATGATTCAATGTATCAAACATTACAGAAAAAAACTGAGTACCATTCAGTTAATGAAAACTTGCTGAGCGGCATGTGGTTTTTTAAATGATTGCATCTCGTTTTGTGTGTTCACATGTGAATTTAGACTGAAAAGTTTTGTACACACCACTATAGAGCAATTCATTGAATTCATTGATGTAAAGCTGTGGTTATGCATTGCACTGTAGTATGCAGATGTAGCTTCTTGTGCTGCTAACTGCCCACCCAGTTCAGGTACTTTTTTTTAAGTTTATGCAGGAGTCACTTCATCCTTCATTCCTTAATACTTCTGTATGCCACTTCCGTGCGCACTGATTCTTCCTGACCAGTCTCTTAAGCTTCAGCCTGCTCTTCATCATTACTAAATTGTAATCAGTGTGTATAATATACCCCTGGGTACGCCTTACAATCCAATATCTGATTTTGGGATCTCTGCCTCAATGTAATCTAACTGAAATCTTCCTATATCTCCCAGCCTTTTCCAACTATAACTGCTCCTCTTGTGATTCTTGAACAGTGTGTTCACTATTACCATCTGAAATTTAGTGCAGGACTCAATTAGTCTTTCTCTGCTCTCATTCCTACTACCAAGCCCATATTCTCCTGTGACCTTTTCTTCTACTCTTTCCCCTACAGCCACATTCCAATCCCTCATGACTATCAGGTTTTCATCTTCCTTTATGTACCGAATTATCTGTTCAGTATCTTCATATACTTTCTCTATTTCTTCATCTTCTGCTTGCGATAGGCATGCAAGGATGTAACCAAAAGGAGCAGCCCAGGGGATTGAGACCCTCTTATAACCTAAAGCCATCAGCACACGGACTGTGCCTTTGAATGTGAACATTGAGTGTGCCAAGTTCAATGTACTGCCCAATGCTCGGAAACAATGTAACTTGTGCATACAGTACTTGTGCCTCAAGTTGGTATACATGATCACAGCGCACTCTAGCACCGGTTGTTGGCTGCATCTGCCTCACAAGACACACAGTTTACAAAATGGACAGGCATAAAACTCCTTCATTAGCTTTATGAAAATGCACATTTCCTCATTTGTCCATATGTTACTCATGTTGTTCTGTCTGTAGTATGCATAAATAAGAACTTCAAGATCCATAAATATGTTATGAGGCAAAAAGATAAGTACCAAGTCCAGCCAGTAAGGGCATCGGCTTACAAACACATTATTACAAATAGTGCAATACAAATTTGCAATAGTTCTACACATAAGATAAAAATGATTTCATCTTCTCACTTTTTAGTAAAACCCTAAGCTCATTCTTCTTTGAGTACTGTCCCTAGTCAATAGCAACATGTGAAATAAAAATCTTGAAACAAGAAAGAGCAAAATATCTTATTGAAAGCAGCGCAAGCTGTCTTGTAGATGTTGCCAATAGAACAAACTCACTCCTCAGAAAGAGTGCACTTACATTTCCACATCAAATATAGAATATACTTCCATTAAACAAATGAGAAAGTATCAGAATCTATTTGAAAATGTAAAGGTTAGTTAAAAATTGTATCAACTAAGACACGAACCAGCAACACAGCACCTGTTATGTTTTAATTCTACAACTCTACTCTTTACACTACACTGAACATGAACAAGCTATGACCATACTTTGCACCTTAACATCTCGTGAAAACTTGAATTGGTGATATGTTATTAACTGACATTTAACTATAACAAATTGTACCAAGAACAATGTAGTTCTGATGGATCCTCAACCTGCCATTGTTATGAAATGATCTACTTCCATAATATGCAAGTTACAATAATTCTTTGGCCACAGATACGATGTTTCCCATCATTTTACTACAACAAATCATATAATTAACAGTGAGTTTTTTTTAGAGAGCCTCAGTTTGCTGATGCTTAACAACGGCATATATACATATGGACTTCAACTGAGAGCCAAATACAGCATCACATGACCCTGTACTGAAGAGAGAACATTCTTTCATCTAATGGTGTATGTTCAAATGCACGTTCAGAATATGTGACAAGCTAGATATTGCTCTGCATGTTTGGAAAGATTCCCCAATGTGGTTTTTCCATGTTATGGCATCAGAAATGCAGCATGCTGAGTGCTCAATGTTTGAATCCTTTGTCTGTGTCGCTGACATCTTAAATGAAATTACACCTAGCTGCCATGTAGTGAAACTGAAAGATAGAAGAGATGATCAAAAAGTTTCCATTTGAGGCTGCTGCTGCAGTGTGGATGCAACATAGCACAACTCTGATTCAGGTAAGTAAGCTCCAACATAAGGGTAAGGGATTAGTGTGGCATTTGTATCTTTCAGATATGCATGATGCAAATGCAGAAACATGAACGTGGCGATGATGTTACAAAGTACACCACAAGTCGCATACTTTACAAGTCTAGCTGAAATTAATGCTTGAATCATTATTAAGATCCCAGAATTGTAGCTCATGGTATTGGTGGTTTTTTATGTGGTGCTATAGTTTCAAGTTGACTGTTTAAATAATAATAATAATAATAATAAACAGTTATTGATGACCTAAAGAAATTGAAGAATTTTAATGACATGAAAGATACTTTAATAAGATTTGAGACTAAATTGAGGAACTTGGGATACTTCGTGTTGAAGAAATTCTGACATGTTTTCAGATAATTCATAATTTTAAATACAAGATGTTAGTAGGAGAAAGACAGGTAGTGTCAAAAGAGATTTGAACCCTTTTAACTTTATAAATTATTCAACCCAACATTAAGATTGTTGTGCTCTGCAATACTACAAAACTGAACTGTGGTTTGTTAGCAAAGAAGCAATACTTCGTATTCCAATTTTAATCCATTTGGCCACAAAGTGAAGGTATGAAATATTAAATTGTGCAAATTTGGGTGGAGGGCACTGCTGCAGTGTAGAGACAGCATAGCAAGACACACACACACACACACACACACACACACACACGCACACACACACATACACACACTGTTGAGAGTATTTGCTACACTTTTTTTTAAGAGAAGCTTTTTTTTGCTTTTTTGCTTAATTTCATAGACGAAATACTATTTTTATAAATGCCTCCCAAAAACAAAATTGTTTACATAAAATTAATAAATAAATGAACAAGATTTCAGAATAAAATGAGAAACACCAGCCTTTCTAAAGCCCTCTTTAACAAATTGGACCTCACCCCCCACCCCTTTGACATAATGCAGACTACACCCTTGCAGCATGTATCTCCGAACTATTGTTGTTGGTGTTGGTTTGATGTTGATTGTGATGAGAAGAACCCTGTTACAGAAATGTTCAAAGTAACTCACACTCCGTCCTATTTCTTATTCATAACAAATCCTACTGCTGACGTATCATTTTGTGATTCTGGTAATATTACCCTATACGTATCTGATTATAGATCCTTATCTTCTTCCCATTTAACTTCACTGACCTCCTCTACATCTAGACTGAGCCTTAGCATTTCCATTTTCAGAGTTTCTAGATTCCGTACCACATTCAAATTTCTGACATTCCACGCCCCAAGTCGTAGAAAGTTATCCACTCATTGGTTACTAGTAATTTCCTCACAGTCCACTCCCTGAGATCCAAATGGGGGACTAGTCTGGAATCTTTTGCCAATGGAGAGATCATTGTGACACTTTTTCGATTACAGGCCACATGTCCTGTAGATATAAATTATGAGTCTTTAATGTAGTGGTTTCCATTGCATTCTGTGTTCTCATGCCATAGATCATTGCTTTATCTTCCACCTTTTAGAGCCTGCGTCCCACCCCAAGAGCAAGATGACAAGAATTTTAAAAAGTCACAGCACAGTGAGCTTCCAAGATATTGATTTGTACATTCAGATAAATGAATATACATTTGATTATTTATTTTACAAATGCTTTCAAGTTATTAGCTAGAATGAATTATAGAAATAACAGTAATGACAATAATAGTTATTAATGTCTTTACAAAATTGAAAAAGAAAATAGATACTGTAAATTTGACATATTTTATGAATTTAAATTTTTGTAATAGAATACAAATAATGTTTTATGATGTGTTTACTTAAAACAGAATGACAACCAAATATTTTTATAATTCCAGAAAAAAATGTTTATGCATTGAGTGATCTGGTACCTCAAGTATTTGAACATATCAAGAACTCCAATTGTCTGTATTAATCATGTATTTTGGTTCATGGCGAAAATAGGGCGACTGACCGGTTTGATTAAAAGTTCGAGGTTAAACTTGAACATCTGTCACCTAAGAAATAGACTGCTCATCTCTTGAAACAGGTGCACCTGATTTTCAGCAACTTGTGTCACTCCTGCTTTAGCAATTGATAAAAGAAGAAAAATGGTACAGAAAAAGACATTTTTGTTGATTGACTAGAAACAGGTCTTATACATTGTCTGACAAAAAAGCAAAGCACAGAGAAGAAATGTTCGAATGTCAATATAACTTCTGTAGGCGCCCCGGTGGTCCTGGTTGCCTACGGTGGACTGGATGGCCGAGCGGTGACCTCTCCAGTTGTCAGGATGCTAGGAAATGGCTATAGAAGCATCAGAAACGCCAAAGAAACATTGTTAATTCATAACAACTTTATTCCTGCTGAGTACAATGTGGCTTGGTGATATCAACGACCTTCGCCGAGTCCTCGCTGACTCGTAGCGATGACACCAGATCCGGGCTGCGCTGTCTTGCTAGCGCAGCGCCGCGTGCTGTGACATAGCGGAGGAATGACCTTACATCAGCCGCATGTGGCTGGCAGCACCCGGCTGGGCGGCGGCTCGGCTGCGGACAGCAAGAGGCTCCGGGTTGGAGTCCCCGGCGCTGTCAGCACCAGAAGCGTTCTTGTAGTGCGGAGTGTACTCTATCCCACCCTGTCTTCTTCCCTGCTCCTCCTGGTGGCTCGTCCGCGGTGGACGGGTGGAATGGGCTGCAATCCCCCAGTGTTGTCGGCTCACCCGGTTGTGACGGTGGATGCACAGGGCCTAGGCCCCACACGATCTCAACGATGGCTCACTGATGTGGTCAGCATTGGCAGCGAGCCAATCTGCCGTGATGTCTGCTAATCCTGGGTTGATGATTGACAGCGGCAGCAGAGAGGACCAGAGCTGGTACTGTCCCCTCACGTGTGCTGCTGGATGGGCCGCCCTTACTGCAATATCTCCTTAATAAAGATTAACATGTCGATCACCGAGCTGAGCGCTATGCAGTGACCCAGAATACATCTAACTGCAAGTCTAACTGCAAGTGCGAGTGCGAGTGTCTTGTTGCTATCAAAGCTGGCGTATTTAAAGGAAGCATGAGCGGTGTCCTGATGTCATGCTCGTTTGTAATGACCACATTCGTTCCACTTACACTGCTGATTCATCTGTCGTACTCACCCCTTAGGTGTTCTTGCGACAGAGTTACGTGTTGTTGCAGCAGACTTACTTACGCGAAGCTGTGAAATGCAGTACAGCTGACGCTATATCTCTGTCTTGCACTCTGCGAAAGTCTCCGTCTAACACAAACCCATGTGCTAAGCAGTTCTCTCTCGCCTGTTGTGTGTAACCAGGCCATTGCCCCTGCGTGACGACACATTCCATACATGTGCAATCCTCCTACCTCTTGGCTAACGTACTGCCTCTGGCTCTCGGCATAGGCAACGAAACTTTGACAATATTCTACCTTTTCAACTCTTTACTATTCCGCGACACTACACTTCCTACATGTACACACCATCAATGGGTACGTAAATGATTATATTTGCAGTTCTCTATCACACATACAGATTGCGTAGAAATTAAAATCTGGCAACAGACCACACAGTGACAGTTCCTTTTCTCCTACAAAAATGTCTGTTGCTGTGACATTTTCCCACATTTAGCATTTAGTGGATGTTAGATGACATATCTTCAAAACACGAATGATTTTTTTTTTTTAATATGTGAATCTGTTGTTAAAACTTACTAGGTCTGAAGTTGAAATTACAGGTTTTTTTTAATGAGGTGTTCTTGCTCTCAGCTGTTACAGTTTTATTTTATGATTGAAATTTTGACATTAAGCCATTTTCAAGCATGAGATTTTGACATTTAGGTTTACGTTACATGGAGATAACAATGATGTTGTATATATAGGTTTTATTGTTATATTTATTACTAGTGTAGCACCCGCTGCTTTGCTCTCATAGACTGTATGGCCTGCAGAGATTTTTTGCTTTGTTTTTTTTTTTTTTTTTTTTTTTTTTTTTTATTCAAATTTTTAAGTTGTTCACAAATTGCAACACCTTCTAAGCTTTTCACGCTAATTAAGGTCATATAAACATGGTCTTTCCTAAATGTACATCTGACTGAAAAGCGATTCTGGTAGCTGCAGTCCAAAGATTTTGATTAATCATGCCTTTTATGTTCATGTGGAGGTATTTCCCTAGCATTTTTCATCCTCTAACAAATATTTCTTTTGATGTAAACAAGAACTGAAATACGTTTCCACAAATTTAACTTTAATTTTTTTATGTAACAAAACATTTTCTTATTAATGATATGAATATAAAAGAGGGAAACATTCCACGTGGGAAAAATATATCTAAAAACAAAGATGATGTAACTTACCAAACGAAAGCATTGGCATGTTGATAGACACACAAACAAACACAAACATACACACAAAATTCAAGCTTTCGCAACCAACGGTTGCTTCATAAGGAAAGAGGGAAGGAGAGGGAAAGACGAAAGGATGTGGGTTTTAAGGGAGAGGGTAAGGAGTCATTCCAATCCCGGGAGCGCAAAGACTTACCTTAGGGGGAAAAAAGGACAGGTATACACTCGCAAACACACACACATATCCATCCGCACATATACAGACACAAGCATACATATGTAAAGGCCAATATCTCTGCTGGTGTCTGTATATGTGCGGATGGATATGTGTGTGTGTGCGCGAGTGTATACCTGTCCCTTTTTCCCCCTAAGGTAAGTCTTTCCGCTCCTGGGACTGGAATGAATCCTTACCCTCTCCCTTAAAACCCACATCCTTTCGTCTTTCCCTCTCCTTCCCTCTTTCCTTATGAAGCAACCGTTGGTTGCGAAAGCTTGAATTTTGTGTGTGTATTTGTGTTTGTTTGTGTGTCTATCAACATGCCAACGCTTTGGTTTGGTAAGTTACATCATCTTTGTTTTTAGATATAAAACATTTTCTTAAAAATTTTCATACCCTATTGCATTCCCTTGGGGGTTGAGTTTCCAGAACACTGAAACATATTTGTTTTTTACTTTTACTTTTAACTAGTAAGTCAAATACCAATTGTCATAGATGTAGCCTTAAAAATCCTTTAGTAGATCTTTAGTTTTTTTTTTCAAAAACACTTCCACCCACTTTTTAACCCCCTTAGTAGCTGATTTTCCAAAAATTCTAATACACGTATTTTTTATTTTCTGACTGAGAAACCACATACCAGTTTGCGTAGTTCTTGCTTCAGAATCCCCTTGATAGCAACATACTTTCAAAAAAGCCTTTCATCCCCTATTTCACCTCCTTAGGAGTGGAATTTTGGACAAACTCTTTTTGAAGGATGCCTACAGTATAAGATCCACCCTCTCCGAGCTTCAGGTTTCTATCATTTGCAGTTTGGGCTGGGTGATGATGAGTTACTCAATCAGGCTGACCCTATTTCACCAACTGAGGGGTTGGATTTCCAAAAACAGTGAAACATGTATTTTTTCATCTCTGACTGAGAAGCCAAACACCAATTTTCAAATATTTAGCTTCAAAAATGCTTCCACAGTGAAATATTTGCATAAAAACTGTCATATCTTGTTTCACCTCCATAGGGCTTGAATTTCCAAAAACTGTGAAACACTTATTTTTTTAATTTCTAGCTGAGAAGCCAAATTTAAATTTTCATTGTCTTTAAATGTGCTGTCATAGTAAAAAAAAAAAAATGAAAAATCTCATCCCCTATTTTACACTCTTAGCGGTTCAATTTCCAAGAACACTGAAACACGTATTCTTTTATTTGTAACCAAGAAGTCAAATACCAATGTTCATTGACGTAGCTTTAAAAATATTTTAATAGTTCTTTAATTATGATAAATTTTCAAACAAAGCTTCCACCTGCAATTTCAACATGAATTAAATTTCCAAAAATGCTGAAACCTATATTTCTTTTTTTCTGACCGAGAAACCAAATAACAATTTTCATAGGCCAAGCTTTAAAATTGCATTAATAGCAACATATTTAAAAAAATCCATCATCCTCCATTTCACCTCCTTAGGGTTTGAATTTTGAAAAATCCCGTCTTAAACAAAGCCTACAGTATAAGATCCACACCTTCTCTAAATTTTAGGTTTTTATCCTAAGTGGTTTGGGCTGGATGATGATGATTCAGTCAGGATGTTGCTTTTTATATACAGAGATTATTTTTATTTTTATTATTATTATTATATAAGATGTTGACATATAAGTTTACTTTAAGAGGGATAACAATGTTGTTATATATGTTGTTATCTCTGTCCAACATAAAACCTGTATGTCAAAATCTTATGCTTGAAAATGGCTTAATACTGAAATTGCAAACATAGAACTAAATTCTAACTGCTAAAGGCAAGATGCTATAATGTAAAATATTTATAGAAGCTATGGGTCCATATCACAAGAAAGTAAAATTACAATGATTTGAACATGATAGTCTTTTATTACATTTACAAAGTATGCTGCATTGTTTATTCAAACAGTAATTGTACTATTAACGCTGTGTTTCCACAGAGAAGCAGCACTGCTCCAGACTGGTGGTCAGAAAAAATGTATCACTGTCTCAACATTCAGAGAGGCAGAATTCTTCGCAGATTGTGGTTGGGATGATATTCTGTTAGCATTCCCTCTTGCACCTTTCCACATTGGTCGTGCCAAGTCACTTGCAGATCATATCTCAACCTTTCACTTGCTGGTCGACAATGTTGATTCAGCAACAGCATTGGCCAAATCACCAATACCTGCTGGCAAAGCTTCATGGTCAGTTTTTATCAAAGTTGATACAGGATATGCAAGAGGTATGTGTGTGTTGCGCATTTATAACAGCACTGTATTTCAATGTTACAAATTTTTAAAATAATCTGTCACTAAAATAGAACTTGGTTAATTCAATGATCAACCTTTTTAAGTTGCCAAATTAATTCATTTCCTTTGCTACAGATGACAGACAGCAAAGAAACTATGACTTTTAAGACTATTGGGGTATGAAATATACTGTTAAGTCAAGTGGTTTCTAGGTATTGTGAGAAGCAACATGCTTGTTTAAAACAAATAGTCAATATTGTGCCATATTTACAGTTTTATAGAAAAATGGCCACCATATCCTTGATTTACTAAGTGGTAAAAGAAGGAAAATGCCACAACAGAAGACATTTTTGTTGCTTTAACAGATTTAGGCCTAATACATTGTCTGACAAAAAAGTGAATCACACGGAAGATATGTTCGGATGTCAATGTAACTTCATTCACATACACACCATCGACAGGTATGTTAATCATTAGATTGGAATGTAACAATACCAGAGAAGGAAAGTTGCTACTCACAATATAGTGGAGATGCTGAGTCGCGATAGGCACAACAAAAAGATTCACACTGTTATAGCTTTCGGCCATTAAGGCCTTTGTCAGCAGTAGAAACACATACACACACACACACACACACACACACACACACACTCGTGCAAATGCAACTTGCACACATGTCTGCAGTCTCAGAGAACTGAAAGCACACTGCGAGCAGCAGCACCAGTGCATGATGGGAGTGGCGACTGGGTGGGGATAAGGAGGAGGGTGGGGCGAGGAGGGGGAGGGATAGTATGGTGGGAGTGGCAGACAGTGAAGTGTTGCAGTTTAGATGGAGGGCAGGAGAGAATGTTTGGAGGGGGAAGGGGGTAAGTAGTGGAAAGGAGAGAAATAAAAAGAAAAGAAATTAAAAGACTGGGTGTGGCAGTGAAACGACGGCTGTGTAGTGCTGGAATGGGAACAGGGAAGGGGCTAGGTGGGTGAGGACAGTGACTAACGAAGGTTGAGGCCAGGAGGGTTATGGGAACGTAGGATGTATTGCAGGGAAAGTTCCCACCTGCACAATTCGGAAAAGCTGGTGTAGGTGGGAAGGAGCCGTATGGCACAGGCTGTGAAGCAGTCATTGAGATGAGGGATATCATGTTTGGCAGCATGTTCAGCAACAGGATGGTCCACTTGTTTTTTGGTCACAGTTTGTTGTTGGCCGTTCATGCGGACAGACAGCTTGTTGGTTGTCATGCCTACATAGAATGCAGCACAGTGGTTGCAGCTTAGCTTGTAAATCACATGACTGGTTTCACAGGTAGCCCTGCCTTTTATGGTATAGGTGATGTTAGTGACCGGACTGGAGTAGGTGGTCGTAGGAGGATGTATGGGACAGGTCTTTCATCTAGGTCTATTACAGGGGGGCAATTCCATGTCAAATCAACAAGTGCTACAACCTGACCCTCTCAGATTTTTTTGAAATTAATTATGCATATATTACTCATAAATCATGACACAAATTAATTTTTTCACATTTTTCTGACGAAAAGTTACCGAGTAATGGATCTTTAAAAATAGAAAAGATGACAAATATTTGACTCGGGGAACAATGTTGTTTTCCTTACAACTCGTGTTGTAATTAAGCTAGAACAATAAAATTTACTTCATTGGGAAGCTCTTTTAAATTTCTTTTATATGATACCAAACATCATTACTTTAATGTATATACACAAATTGTTAAAAAAAAAACAACATTGTTGAATTTACCGAATTTTGAAAAACTGTATTCATTACAATTTGAGAAGAACAGTGATGTGTGTGTGTGGATTTGCCCTATAACTTAAAATGTCTGACAGTTGCAAAGCAAGTTTTAAATCTAATGTAAAATCATTACTCCTGGACAACTCCCCTCATGGCATTCTGTATTTAACACTTCCCCACTCTTATTTGATCTTGTGCCTGTTGCACTGTTTGGTAATATGACCCTCTGTTTTTTATCATTAAGATATGACTCCATGTACGCATGGGGAAGACCTTTAATACCATAACTTTTTAGTTTTCCTAGCAGAATTTTATGATGTGCACAATTGGAAGCCTTGACAAGTTCATGGAAAATGCCAGCATTGTAATTTTTATTGTTCAGCTCTACTATAATTGTATTTGTGAGATTGCATATTGTATCCTCAGTAGGGAAGCCTCTACAGAAGCCAAACTGAGCTGTTGTTAAAAGGTTATTTTCTGAAAGATGGTCCAGAATTCTGTTGTAATCTACATTCTCAAAACTTTATGAGAACAATGGAAGAAGCGTGTTGGATCTATAATTAGGGGGCAGTTACTTATGTCCACTTTTGTATATTGGTGGTACTATTGCACACTTAAGTCTTTCAGGACATACTGCTTAACTCATCCTGATTATAAATGTAACTAAAGGTTGGCTCTGTCAAGTCAGAATAAGATATCAGTACTTTGGCTGAGATACCAAAGTAGCCAGTAGAGTTACTACTTTTTAGTGACCTGATGGTTTTCATGGTCTGACATAAGAGTTGACAATACTTATGTCTGATGGTGGAGTATACATTACATGTTTAGTTAAGTTTATTGGCTTTGCATTTAATGGACTATTTTTTCATTGTGTTTCCAGCTAAAGCTATGAAGAATTTATTGAATTCATTAGCCAATGATTTTAATTTTGTATCATTTTGTCTTGCAACTACTGCCATTTTAGTGTTCAATATCACTTGCTTTGCCAAGTTTATTTGTTTTTTCCACAATAATGCTTCAAATTGTCCTTGTCTTGAGCAAGCTGATGAAAACATTCAGGACAGCACAGTAAGGCAGCAGTGGAGACTTTGTGGAGTGGAACTCCATGAAGGCTCTAATGAAGAAGAAAAGCATTACACTGGTGATGCAGCTTCAGCTAACCTAACACTAGAAGTGTGCTGGGAGCTGGAATTTGAGGAGGAATGACTATCAAAATTCTTGCTACACTCTATCCTAAGGCTGCAAGAATTTTGTTTAATTGAAAAACATCTTGATCCTCAAAGACCCATTGTGTTTCTACATCTACAACCATATTCTAAAACCCACAGTTAAGGGGAGCTGGAACGATCCATCCCCTCTATGTTAATTTTAGCAAATAGAAGGAACATTTTCTCTAAAACCATTAAACATATTGCTCTGAAATTTGGCCTAATATTCAGTGAATATTTCTCTACAAAGTTATAGTGCCATGTTAAGAAATATTTATTGGTTTTTGTTTTGCAATTTTTTAAACAGATGCTTATTTTTTTCTCTAAAATTTTCCACTTTTTCTTCTATAACTATTGAATTATACAATATTTTTTACAATTTGTTACAAAAATGAAGGAAAAGAAGTAAACAACATTGAGCATAAATTTAATTGATATACCGTTAGCAGTTTTTCAGAAAATGTTCCTCAAAGATGAAAATTGGAAAATGGCTTCCGAAGTTTTTTAATACATTCCTGCCCCATATGATGGATTAGCAGGATCCTCTTCTTTTTCCAGTGTTAGTTTTCTTTTCACTGGTCTTTTCTTCCCTTTTGCTGCATATTGTAGGCTTGTCTCTTCTTCCTGCACCTCTTAGTCTTTCTTCATCAATTAGGCGCATTGTGGAAATGGTGTTGTGTCATAGTTGGAAACCTAAACATTTCAGCACATCACATTTGATAATGTTTCCTTCATTGTATGTTGCCACTGCATCATACACTCCCTAATGCAATGTTTTATCTGTATAAACACTCTTTTGGGAATCCTAATCCAAATTAAATTATTTACACTTTCATTTGGATTTTGTGTTTTCCCATGTAAACACTTTTCCAATAAACTTGGCTGTGATAAATCTCTGAATATGGGCTTAATTACATCAATTACAGCATTTGGCAAACTGTTTTATGGGCATATTCCTTTCTTGATTGGTACTTACACCATGAGTCATCACCTGTGGCGCACAGTGCAAGTTGTGGGTGCTCATTTGTTGATGCAGTATGAAAAAATAATGCCCATACTGCTCTCCTCATATGCTCAATGCTTCTTGTATTTTGCCTAATTGCACACCCATTGTAGTGGACTGACAAGGCAGCCAGTCCACAGTGACAGGTAGCCGAGAGGGCACACGTACACACACGCCGACTGGCGCGAAGTCTGGAACAGGATTCGTAATGAATGTGATAAAGAAAAGAACATAGCTACTAGAACACTTAACTTTTATATCGTCCTTTGGTATACAGCATTCTTGATGATACAAGTGAGACTATCTTGAGATACATGCAATGGTACAAATGGCGCCTTGCTAGGTCGTAGCCATTAACTTAGCTGAAGGCTATTCTAACTGTCTCTCGGCAAATGAGAGAAAGGCTTCGTCAGTGTAGTCGCTAGCAACGTCGTCGTACAACTGGGGCGAGTGCTAGTACGTCTCTCGAGACCTGCCTTGTGGTGGCACTCGGTCTGCGATCCTGATAGTGGCGACACGCGGGTCCGACATGTACTAATGGACCGCGGCCGATTTAAGCTACCACCTAGCAAGTGTGGTGTCTGGCGGTGACACCACACCCATAATACCTTTGCAATCTATCGATAGCTTCATCTGTCAATCTTCCTCTTCCTCCAAGGGTCTCACCATCACTAAGCTTCTGGGATCCTAATGTTTGCTTTAGTTTGCGCAAGTGAGCCCCCATGCACTTCTGCATATGTCCAATGCACTCCTGTTTTTTAATATAAATTTCATTGCCATAAGGTTTGAGTTTCTTTACAGGTTTATATCCCTTAGAATCACCATCTCCTAGATAGTTATTGTATCGTCCATTATATCACTCCTGTGATATGGAAAAAATTGCTTTCACTCCCTCTACTTCCATAGCTCCACTTGTGCCGTAAAAATTTGCTTCACAACTTTCACTATGTTCATCCTTGGTATTGCCCTTACATCTACAATGTTTTGAGAGAATAGCAACATCAATTACTTTGCAGCTGTCTCCACTGGTAGCTGTCACAACTCCATTTACAGATTTATGACCTCTACATTGCCATGATCCATCTAAAGCAACAGTTACATCTCTAAAATTCCCATTATATGTCACAGCTTCTTCAACTGCTTCCTTCATTGTTGCTTGAGCAATATCTTCAGCAGAAGATTCCACCAATTCATTATAAAATCCAAACTTGGTTGGTGGTTTTGGAAAGTTCATAATTCCACATAACATTGTCCCTGCAGCACTGCCCTTGCCAATGCAACGCAAGCCATACACTTGCCTAATATTTATATCATACACCGCCTTTCCACTATTACCACTATGAGGAATACTGTTAAAATTAGAAAACGAAACTTCTGCAGCACATTTGTTACATTTCAATAACATTTTACGTGCTAAACCAATGTATGGAGTTATTTTCAGTTCTAGTCCTCTTTCTTTGCAAACTTGGCATAATACGTTATGTTTCAAAATATTAGAGAGCAAGGAAATGTTAATTATTTCATTCACATCATTACTGTCACATTCATAGTTCTCAAATTTTTCTTTGCTGTTACAAAGTTTCTTTCTGGAAGAAGTTCTATCACATTCATTTGGAGTAGTTGGTGAAGCAGTCTGAGCAGCATCTCCCTTCGAAACAACAAAAGATTTCTTCTTCCACTCATTGTGCCTTTTCTTAAATGCTCGATTGCTGAAACGGGATATATTGATATCCACAAACCAAATACACAAAACAGGTATGAACAAAATTTGTCAAATATGCAAAATTGAACAGCTACACAACACAAAGCAAATTCCACAAGTCAACACACGTGGTATAGCATTTATGTTTACTGATATGAACAGTCACCTGTCACAGAAATAAAGCCATACAATGTTGGAAAACAAATCACTGTCTAATTCCGCAAAGATACCCTGCTTGCAGCCAGCGAGCGGTGCTGTCAGAGGTGACACACCAAGTCGCTACAGCCGTTTACATGGTGCATCAAATTATAATTCACTTAGAAGGGTGAAACTTGATTTGTTTTATTCAGAAAACACCAAACAATTTTATAATGAAAAAAAACAAAACAGAAAACGTTAATTTTCATCGTTCTGGCTCCCCTTGAGTTTTTGGCAGACGGTGCCACCCACTGTCTGACATGTTAGGGCTTCTTCCTGTTCCATTTCTATGTACTATTTGAAAACCTCTGTATCTTGTCTTTACAATCTCTATAGGAGAGACACACTGTCCAGTCACATTAATGTGACCACCTGTCAAAAGCCAGAATAACCACCTCTTGCAGCATGGATCACTAAAAGACATACAGGAAGAGAGTCAATGGGGGTCTGGAAGGTACAAAAATGGATATGGAAGCATGCCGAGTGCAGTACTGTGGCCAGCTGCACTAGGTCCCTTGGTTGACAATCCATGGTGCGAACAACCCGAGTGAGGTGGTCCCACAGTTTTTGATTGAGTTTAAATCCAGGGAGTTTGGTGGCCAAGGGAGTATGGTAAACGCATCCTGGTGCTCCTCAGACCACACACATACACTGCACACTGTTTGACATACTGTGCTGTTGTGCTACTAATGCCATCATGCCAAGGAAAAACAAACTGCATGTATGAGTGGATGTTGTCCGCAAGGATAGATGCATACTTGTGCCTTCCAGAATGACAAGATCATCCAAGGGCATGAAAACATTTCCCATATTATAATGCTTCCTCTTTCAGCTTGGACCCTTCTGACAATTGTTGCAGGGTGTTTGCTTTCTGTCTGATGGGGCTTAAAAGGTGTTTCGTCTGCAGGGGCCATCTGTTGCCATTCAGTAGACATCCAGTTGAGATACTGGCTTGCAAATTCAAGCCTTTGTCACTGATTAACAGCAGTCAGCATGGGTGCATGAATCAGGTGCCTGCTATGGAGGCCCATACACAGCAACAATAGATGAACAGTCATTGTTGATAGCTCCTTGGTTCATCTGAGTGGTCAGTTGCTCAGTGGTTGCATGTCTGCTTGCCCATACACATCTCCACAGTTGTTCACTCTAGTCATCTGTGACCTGTGGTATACCACAATTGCCTTGGTGTCAGTTTTGAATAGCACCATTTTGCCATGTACGATATACTTGAACCATGGCAGCAAGTGAACATTTTATAACGTAGCCATTCTGGAAATGGTTGCACCCTTGCTCCAAAAGCCAATGATCACCCCCTTTGAATGTCAGATAAATCGCTCTGTTTTCATAATACGACAACAGCTGCACTTTTTTCCACATCTCCGACACACTTTATATATCATCCAATGCTAGTGCTGCCACCTGGTGTCTGTGAATGGTTGTTGCACATTGATGTTGAACATAGGTAGTGGTCACATTAATGTGATTGGACTGTGTAGATATTTATTTATTTAACCTGATCTGATAGCGTCATCAGGCCCTCTCTTACACTGGACCAGGGTTTCAGACATACAGTACCATTTTTGCGTCAAGGTTTCTAAGAAATAACAATTTTAATAAGCCAAATTGTAATAAATTATTTGAGTGTCTGAAGTGGCTATGTGAGTAAAGAATATTGACTATAAACTAATGAAGTCAATGCTGGTAGTACTTGTACTACTGCACAGCTACTGCCACTAATAATGATAATTGTAGCAGTAGTAGTAGAAGTCGTAATAACAATAATGATGGTGGAAGATATAAAAAGATATGAGATAAATGTTTTCTGATGTAGTAAGTTCCAAGAAACAGAAATTTAATGAGACTGGTCCAGCTAAGAGTACTGGGAAAAGAGGAAGATCAAGTTGGGAAGAAGAATGTGTAAGGGTAATGACTGCTTACAGGGACAAATGGTAATCCTTATGTTGCTTTAGTAGACATGTCATTAACTTTGTTCTCAAGCTGGAGATGTTATTCAGTTCCCTAACATAGTATAGGAGGTTATTCCAGATTCAGATTCCTGCTATCGAGAAGGATCTCGAGAAAGTGGCTAAATGATGGAGTGGGACAGAAAGAATTTTGCTCTGATGGGAACTGGTCCTTGCCACAATGTTCAGATAAGAGCATTAAGGTCAAGAAGAGATATGAGGGACATAGTTCATTGATAAGGCAGTATAGAAAACAGAGGGTATGGAGATCTGTGTACTTGGCTGCACGCAGCCAAGATAGCTGCGCATATGATGGTGAAATGTGATCAAAGCATCAGACATCACAGATATAAAGAACACAGGCATTCATAAGCAATCCCCTGAGCCATGAGCTTTCTTGAGAAAGATCTTGCAGGATAACATTGCTGTAATCAATAATTGGAAGTATAAGTGTCTGTACAAGTTCCTTTTTTTGATCAAGATGGAACAGCTTTTTATATTTTTTTAGGGAGAGATAGTGATGCCTTTTTGCACAATGCAGTTACATGCTCAGTCCAATTTAAATTTTCATCTATTATTAGTCCTAGACTATTTGCTATATGAAACAAGTTGATATTTGTGACATTTAAGGTTGATGAGCCTAAAATGACCAACCAATACCACTTAGGTTTTGGATGGGTTGAGTTTTAATCCTATATTGTGTGCCCATTTTGATAGTGCACACAGGTTGGTATTGAGATTCTCGATAGCTGTCTTCAGGTTTATTGGTCTTGCACTTAGGTGCAACTGGAGGTCATCAGCATACATGTGCTGTGTGTAATATGACAAAACTGATTATACATCATTTACATATAATGAAAACAGTATAGGTCCTAATACCGAACCCTGACGAACACCTGATGCACCCTGCCTCCATTGTTACTTTTATTCTGCTGGACAGGAGACTCAATGTTGGCAAGACATCGGGTATGAGCGAAACCATTGCACTGTTCTTGGCAAGAAATTTAGGCTGCTAAATTTGGCAAGTAAAATTTCAAAACTGACAGTGTCAAAGCATTTTCTGAAGTGCAAGAAGCACATGATAGCTTCCTCTTGTGCATCCATGGCAAGAGTCAGGTCACCTGTTACTTTTATTGTGGCGGATGTTGTGGTATGTTTTTTACAGAATCCTGTTTGGTATTCATCTAGTAGGTAATGTATGTTTCTTGTATTTTTCACTTACTACTAATTCTTGAAACTGTAAGTAGGCTTTTGTGGAATAAGTTCTTTGTATTTTCAAGCATATGCAAATTCAAGTTTTTCAACATTTCTGTGACACTTTCCCGTGAGTCAAATGATCATTCACATTTTTTGTGTCTTCAGTCTTCTGACTGCCATGAATTCCTCTCCTGTACCAACCTCTTCATCTCAGAGTAGCATTTGCAACCTATGCCCTTTATTATTTGCTGGATGTATTCCAATCTCTGTCCTCCTCTAAAATTTTTATCCTATACAGCTCCCTTCTAGTGCCATGAATGTTATTCCCTGATGTCTTAACTGATGTCCTGCTATTCTGTCCCCGCTTCTTGTTAGTGTTTTCCATATATTCCTTTCCTCAGAATTTCTGCAGAGAACCTCCTCTTTCCTTACCTCATCAGTCCACCTAATTTTCAACACACTTCCTTAGTACCACATCTCAAATGCTTTGAGTCTCTTCTTCTCTGGTTTTCCTACAGTCCATGTTTCACTACCATACAATGCTGTGCTCCAAATATATTCCTACAGTCCATGTTTCACTACCATACAATGCTGTGCTCCAAATATACATTCTCAGAAATTTATTCCTCAAATTAAGGTCTATATATGTTACTAGTAGACAGCTCATGGCTAGGAATGCTCTTTTTGCATGTTCTTGTCTACTTTTTATGTCCACCTTCCTCCATCTGTCATAGGTATTTTGCTGCCTAGGTAGCAGAATTCCTTTACTTCATCTACTTCATGATCACCAATCCTGATGTTTAGCTTCTACTGTTCTCATTCCTGCTACTTCTCATTACTTTTGTCTTTCTTCAATTTACTCTCAATCCATATTTTATACTCGTTAGATTGTTCATTCCATTCAGCAGATCCTGTAATTCTTCTTCACTTTCACTGAAGATAGCAATGTCATCAGTGAATATTATCAATTATATTCTTTCGCCTTGAATTTTAATTCCTATCCTGAAGCCTTTTTCCCCCCCTATCCATCATTGCTTCTTCGATGTATAGATTGAATATTAGGGGTGAAAGACTACGTCCCTGGCTTTCACCCTTTTTAATCCGAGCACTTCATACTTGATCTTCCACTCTTATTATTCCCTCTTGGTTCTTGTACATATTGTATATTACCCATATTTCCCTATAGCTTACCCCTATTTTTCTCAGAATTTTGAACATTTTGCACCATTTTACATTGTTGAACGCTTTCTCCAGGTCAACAAATCCTATGAATGTGTCTTGATTTTTCTTTAGTCTTGTTTCCATTAACAATAGCAATTTCAGGATTGCCTCTCTCGTGCCCTTAGCTTCCATAAAGCCAAACTGATTGGCATTAAAAACATCCTCAACTTTCTTTTCCATTCTTCTGTATACTATTCTTTCAGAAATTGGGATGCATGAGCTGTTAAACTGATTGTGTGACAGTTCTCACACTTGTCGAATCTTGAACTCTTCAGAATTGTGTGGATGATATTTTTCCAAAAGTCACATGGTATATTGCCAGCCTCTCCCATTTACACACCAATGTGAGTAGTCATTTTGTTGCCACTTTCCCCAATGATTTTGGAAATTCTGATGGAATGTTATCTGTCCTTTTCTACTAACTTGATTTTAAGTCTTCCAGAGCTCTTTTAAATTCTGATTCTAATATTGGATGCCCTCTGTCTTCTATACTGACTGCAGTTTCTTCTTTTATCACACAATCAGACAGGTCCTTCCCCTCATAGAGGCCTTCAGTGTATTCTTTTCACCTATCAGCTCTCGCTCCTCTGCATTTAACAGTGGAATTCCTGTTGCACTCTTAATGTTATCACCCTTGCTTTTAATTTCACCAAATGATGTTTCAACTTTCCTATATGCTGAGTCAGTCCTTCTGACAATCATTTCACTTTTGATTTCTTCACATTTTTCATGCAGCCATTTCACCTTTCTTCCCTACACTTCCCATTTATGTAATTCTTACTTGACTTGCATTTCTGTATTCTGGAGTTTCCTTGAACATTTTTGTACTTCTCTTTGTACCGATGGTTTCCTTTCCAGCTTCTGTGATTGCCCATTGCCCTTTTTAGAAATGCCCATTCCACTTCAACTAAACTGCCTACTGAACTATACCATATTGCGGTATCTATAGTCTCAGAGAACTTCAAGTGTACCTCTTCATTCATTAGTACTTCTGTATTCCACTTCTTTGTGCATTGATTCTTTGGTACAATAACATTTTAATTGTTTGCATTACATTTTGTGTGTTCGCGTGTGAATTTAGGATTGAAAAGTTTTGTACACAGTGCTGTCGAGCAGTTCATTGAATTCATTGACTTTAAGCTATGGTTATGCATTTCACTGTTGTATGCAAAAAATGTAGCTTCTTGTTCTACCAAATGCCTACCCAGAAGAGTTACTGTTTTTAAGTTTATGCAGGAGTCACTTCATTCTTTATTCCTTAGTCCTTTCGTATGCCACTTTGCGCACTGATTCTCCCTGACAAGTCTCTTAAACTTCAGCCTACTCTTCATCACTACTAAATTTTGATCGGAGTTTATATCTGCTCCCAGGTACGCCTTACAACCCAATATCTGGTTTCAGAATATCTCTATGATCATGATGTAATCTAACTGAAATCTTCCCTTATCTCCTGTCATTTTCCAAGCATACCTCCTCCTCTTGTGATTCTTGAACAGAGTATTCAGCATTACTAGCTGAAATTTATTACAGAACTCAATTCATCTTTCTCTCCTCTCATTCCTAGTACCAAGCCAATGAAATGAAATGATCGTATGGCATTGTTGGCCACCAAGTGCAAGTCTTATTTCATTCGGTGCCACATTGGGCGACTTGTGGCCAATGATGAGGATGAAATGATGATGAGAACAACACGTTACCCAGTCCATGAGCGGAGAAAATCTCTGACCCAGCTGGGAATTGAACTGGGGCCAAATGCATGGGAGGCAAGCATGTTACCAACCAGCTAAGCAGGCAGACACCAAGCCAGTATTCTCCCATAATCCTTGCTTCTGCTCCTTCCCCTACATCCACATTCCAGTCCCCAATGACTATTAGATTTTCATTTCCCTTTACACACTGAATTATCCATTCGGTATCCTCATATACTTTCTCTATCTCTTCATCTTTGGTTTACGATGGTGACATGTATACCTGAACTATCATTGTTGGCACTGGTTTGCTGTTGATTCTGGTGAGAACCATCCTATCACTTAACTGTTCATAGGAACTCATTCTTTATTCTACATTCCTTGTCATAATGAATCCTACTTCCACTGTACCATTTTCTGCTGCTGTTGATATTACTAACAAGAAATCATTGTCTTCTTTCCATTTCACTTCACTGACCCACGCTACATCTAGAGTTAGCCTTAGCATTTCCCTTTCAGATTTTCTAGCTTCCCTACCACATTCCGACTTACGCATTCCACTCTGTGACTTGTAGAACATTATTATTTCTTTGGTTATTCGATCTTTTTCTTATGGTCACCTCCTTGGCAGCACCTACTGGAGATCCGAATGGGGGACCCAGCCTGAATGTTTTGACAATGTAGAGATCATCATGACACGTTTTCAGTTACAGGCCACATGTCCTTTGGATACATATTATGTGTGTTTAATGCAGTGGTTTCTGTTACCTTCTGAATCCTCATGTCGTTGATCCCCGATGATTCTTCTGCCTTTAGGGGCAGTTTCCCACCCCAAGAACAAGAAAGTACCCTGAAACTCTGTCTGCTTCTCAGCCCTCGTTGACAAGGCTGTTGGTGGAATGAGGGATGACTTCTTATGCCAGAAGCCTTCGGCCAGCACTGCTGATGATTTTTATTCAGAATTTAACTGGTGGCATGGTTTGAAACCGAAAAAGTAACTGGAAAAGGTTGGGCTTGGTTCCTGGTGCTTTTGTTCCCAATAAAAATCCAGGGTAAAGAAATTATTGCTGTCATTTTTGTGTAGTCATGAAAATGTTTATTTCTTTAGTTGTTATTCATAATTTATTTTATTGATTTAATGCATTTGCTGTATCTTATACATGATGTGAACTCCTGTTTTTCTTCCAACATAGCTGGTGTTCGGTGGTCTGACACAGAAATGGCTGTAGCGATATGTAAAGCCCTTCAGCCATCAGTGAAGCTTCAGGGATTGTATGCTCACTGTGGAGATTCATATCACACAAGCTCACTAACAGAGGTGTCAGCTGTGCGTAATCGTACAGCTGAGCGTGTAGTGAAACTTAGTGAGGAGCTTGTGCAGAGGGGTTTTGCATGCCCAATCATTTCTATTGGATCCACACCATCAATGAGTGCCAGTGTAAATGCTGAAGACCACAAAGTTTTGCAGAAGCTTAACGAGGCACATGTAGGGAATTATGTATTCTATGGTGGGTATTTATACGGGGTGAACAAGAACTCCAACAAACTTTCAGCTCATAGCTCTTAAGACATGCATTTTAGAACCATATTTATTAAAAATTTCTCTTGTTTTCATCCATATTACTACCTCTCAAAAATATGGAAAGCAAGGAGCTCTCAGTGGAAGAGATGTGTGTCATGGTAGCAAAAATGAACAAGTGCTCACAGCTTTTATGGTATATGCTTTGTGGAGCACATGTTTATTGGACATTTCTTTTTAGGGCATATACTATCACATCTAAAAGTTTGTCAGTGTAATTTTTGTTTATGCTGGACATTTTAAAGCCCACATTTACTGGACATTTCTTTTTAGGATACATACTACCACCTCTGAAAGTTTGTCAGTGGAATTCTGGTTTACACTGTATATAGTTAAGGAGAAACTTTTGCAGCTTGAAAAAAGTACCATCCCCCCCCCCCCCCCCCCCACTTCCCCCATTTCCACAGATATACTTTTAGAATAATGGGAAACTTCATACCATGTTTCAGCTGACCATTATGCTGTTAAGTTGTAATGAAATGATAAAAACTAAATGGCGGAAGGAAAATTTTGAAGTGTGTGTTACATGTACAGGCCAGCAATAATATTTAAAATACCCTAGTTTTCCAAAATCTAATTTATACATGTCCCAGGATAATATTTATACAGATTAGAGGTTTTTGTTTATTTCTTGTATCACTTTATTTTAAAACATAGCTACACAATTAAAAAATTACAAAAATAATCATTTATACGGAAATTAGTTCAGCAGGTAATTTACTTGGAAAATAGCCAGATCATGTCACTACATGTGAATGATAATGGCAACTATGTTGGAGGAATAAAAACTACTTTTTACCATCATAATTATAGCCATCTTCAGTGCAGTATTAGCAGCACCTTGATTCTCTCTTCCAAAACACCAACACAATCTCCTTCCAAATTTTCTTTTGTTTTCTTTAGGCATAAGACAAACGTCACAGATACAATTACACACACAGATTCAGTCCCAGTTAGCAACTAAGCAGCTTCAACCACCTACCTATTTATAAAAAAAATCAAGCAATCATCTTATTATTATATATTGTTGTTTAGAATAAATCATTTTATTACTAACCAACGGAAAATCCAGGATGGAATAACAACAATATTATGAAAAGGACTGATTGATACTCACAATATAGAGGGGACACTGAGTTGTAGAGAGGCACAACAAAAAGAATGCTGTACATCTGACCTTTCAGGCAAAATGGCATTTTCTACAGTAAAAAAAAAAAAAAAAAAAACACACACACACACAAATTTACACAAGTACAAATCACACACATAAAGGGGGACAATTATTGAACTATATATATATATATATATATATATATATATATATATATATATATATATATATAAATACAACATGTAAATGTCACTACAGATATTCAGATCTAGGTTATGACATGTTTGACATGCCTGCCATCATTGGTGATGGTGTGGTGCAGATGAATAGCAAAATTCTGCATGACCCGCTGAAGTGTCGGAACATTGATGCTGTTGATGACCTCCTAAACGGCTGTTTTCAGCTCAGCAGTGGTTTTGGGGTTATTGCTGTACACTTTGTCTTTAATAAAGTCCCACAAAAAGGAGTCACATGTGTTCTGCTATGGAGGATATGGCAGCCAATTGAGGCCCATGCCAGTGGCCTCTGGGTGCCCCAGAGCAAGAATGCAGTTCCCAAATGCTCCTCCAGGACTTCGCTGTCCTGCTATGACAGGGTCAATCTCCATCTTGCCTTAACCACATCTTGTCAAAATCAGGGTCACTTTGAATAATGGAGATGAAATCATCTTCCAAAATCTTCACAGTGTTCAGCAGTCACAGTGCCATCAAGGAATATTGTACTGATTATTCCATGACTGAACATGGCACACCACACAGTCACCCATTCAGGCAACATGAAATGCTGATTCTCAGCCCCCCCCCCCCCCCCAAATGTGTCAATTTTGCTTACTGACTTACTCATCCAAATGAAAGTGCGCTTTGTTGCTAAACCAAACCATATTCACATCAAAGTCCTGTTTGTCAATTTTGTGGACATCAGTGTTGGTGAAACACAACTGTTGTTCCATGCCCCTGTGGCTTAATGGCTGATGGGTTTGAATTTTGTATAGGAAGAGATGCAGGTCTTCAGCAACAATTTGTTGCAGTGTCTTCCAGTTGATTCCCACCTGTTGTGCAGCTCGTCTGATCGATTTCCTGGGGCTGGTTTGAAACACAGTGCACATCTTCTCAATGTTTTTGGGCATTTTCACCCTTTTTGGATGACTGGTATTGCCAACACTGTCATCACGAACACTACCCATTCTCTCAAACTTGCGAATGTTAGTACACTTGGACTGGTTGTCTTCAGTTTAAACTTGATCTAGAACTTAATTTGAGCCACAGTTGGGCTGTTATTGCTCATATAGTAGGCCTTCACAAGTGCCCCTCATGCCCCAATGGCCAACTGTGCAGTTTGAATGTCTTAACACAAACTGTTCAGAAGTTATGATTATTTTATTTCATGTAGTTCAATAATTATCACTCTGTATGAGCACTATCTCAAGCCACGAAGCCATACTGCATATAGCAACTGCAACTGATGGGAAACAATTTGTAGGTGGTGAGGGTAAGGAGGAGGCTAAGGTGGGGAGATGGAGGGATAGCATGGTAGGGGTGAGGTAAGGTGTGGTGTTGCTGGTGATTGGGAGGTCTGATATAGAAAGAGGTAGTGATAGAGCCATCCTTGAGGTGGAGGTCAACATCAAGGAAGGTGACTTGTTGGGTTGAGGATGCATTTATGAAGTGAACGGGGGAGAATGCATCGAGCTTCTGGAGGTTGGGGGGGAGGGGGGGGGGGACTGTGTTGAGGTTCTGGAGGAAAATGGATAGTATGTCCTCACCCTCAGTTAGGACCATGAAGATACCAATGAATCTGAACCAGGTGAAGGGTTTGGGTTTCTGGATAATTAAAAGGATTCTTCTAGGTGGCCCATGAACAGGTTGGCATTGGATTGTGCCATGTGGGTGTCTAGTGCCTTATTATTGATTTGTTTGTGAGTGATGCCTTCAAAGGAGAATTAATTGTGGGTGAGGATATAGTTGGTCTTGGTGTCTAGGGAGGAGGTTGTAGGTGTGACGTCAGTTGGGCATTGGGAAAGGTAGTGTTCAGTAGCGGCATTGGGGATGTTAGTGTAGAGGGAGGTGGCATCAATAGTGAAGAGCAGGGTGCTGGATGGTAAAGGAACAGGAACAGTGGAGAGTCAATGGAGGACATAGATGGTGTATTCTATATAGGAGGGTGAGTTACGAATAACAGCTGAAGATGTTGGTCCAAGTGAGCAAAGATTCTCTCAGTGGGGGCACAGTAAATGTCCGGTATGGTGTGTCCTGGGTGGTTGGGTTTATGGGCTTTAGGAAGTACGTAGAAGGTGATGATGATGATGATGATGATGATGATGATGATGATGAAGTCCCATACTCCGTAACAGAGCGCCGGGGACGATGCGGGAGACCCGCACCGCAGTACTAGGCAAGGTCCTAGTGGAGGTGGTTTGCCATTGCCTTCCTCCGACCGCAAGGGGGATGAATGATAAGGATGCAGACGACACAACAACACCCAGTCATCTCGAGGCAGGTGAAAATACCTGACCCCACCGGAAATCGAACCCGGGACCCCAGGCTCGGGAAGTGAGAACACTACCGCGAGACCATGAGCTGCGGACTAGGTAGGAGTGTGGAGAGTGGTAGGGGTGAGGAGAGAGATACACTCAGGGGAGAGGCTCTGAGATGGGCATAAGTATCTGAGGAGAGACTGGAGACTACGTTGGATTTCTGGACTGGGGTCACTATGGCAAGATTTGTAGGTGGACAAATGTGACAGCTGGTGGAGTCCTTCCACCAGGTAATCCATACAGTTCAAAACCACAGTGGTGGTGCCTTTGTCGGCTGGTAGGATTGTGAGGTTGGGATCAGTTGTAGGTGGTGGATTGTGGTTCTTTCTGCAAATGTTTCAGCTGCCTTTTTCCACAAATGTATTTTAATTATCTCTTTCATCTCCTTGTGCAATTTATTGTACTTTTTTCCCTGATAGGAAGTGCTATTTTGAGTGTTTCGATAGTTTTTCTTTCGCAGTGTGAGTCCAAATTTCTTCTTGGTCCATGCTTGTGCGTAACTGAAATACTTATTAATATTGTTCTAAAATACACAACAAATTGGGGTTCTACTCACTTGGTGCAGAAAATATACCCTGATTTATAAACATATATCAATGGAAATACTCAACATCTGAAAATATAATTTAAGATGGATAAAACATGAATACAATTTTTAAACTGTAGGAAAGTACTGTAAGAACAATAACTTGATGTAGTGGTGATGTAAAGGACTCTTCACAAAACTTATTATATCATATTTTATTATCATACGTTTTATCATATATCATACTAAATCCATCCATATTAAATGGATGTATTATCATATATGATAAAATGTATGAGAATAAAATATGATATAATAAGTTTCGTAAAGAGTCCTTTACATCACATCTACATCAAGTTATTATTCTTACAGTACTTTCCTACAGTTTAAAAATTGTATTCATGTTTTATGCCTTTGATCCCCAGAAAGAACCACACAGCTAAAAAGTGATTGCAAATAGGAGTAGTATGTCAGCACAAGACATGAGCTGTTCCAGACTGATGACAGAACCCTAGGAGCAAGTTCTTATCCATTGTCAGCAACAGAATTACTCTGTTTATCATTCCTTACTATTAACCATATTAATTTTATTACTCCAACAACTGTGGCCATTAGTAAGCTATTAATTGCAATCCACAAACTTCAGAACATCAGACCTACAGTTAGCACGTGTTGGCAGATAAAATAAAACAGATAGCACCAAAACTGACCTGTTCTTTACTGGAAACTGTAAGCCATTACCCCCATCCCCACCATGTAATTTTAAGTTAATTGTCTGTATTTATAATGATTTGCTATCAGGCATTGGGTAAGGTTTACAACAGCCACGATTGCACAGTGAGATGAACTGTAGCCTAATTGATGTGTGTGTGTTATCATTTGCTGCAAAATGAATCATAAAATATGACTTCCAATGACAGAAATCCACCTAACCATGTCACTTTTTCAGTTTGATAAAATCGACAAATTAAAAAGTCATTCTCTCTGGAAAAGCCACAAATGATTTGATGTTCCCATTTCAATTAAACACTCCTCTCAGTGTACTATTAAACACTTACTATCTTAATTTTGAGTATTTCCCCTTTTCAGCTCTTTCAGTAGATATTCACTTGACTGAATCAGCCCCACACTCATGTAATTAGTGCAACGTAACAATCCCCTGCCCACCGGAAAAGGCAGGTGACTACAGAAAGTTCTAGAAGCTAAGACTCACCAGCTAGTGCTGCTAGGTCACTTGCTGGTAAGGATATTGATTACAGTTTCCTTACAAAATACATAACACATCAAAACAATATATATGAAATACTGCAATTCAGAACAGGAGAAAGTCACTGACACACATTGAGCACCTGGTAATTAAAATACTCCACTCCCCAAAAGCAGGACAACAAACAACCAATCAATATATCAGATTTACTAGGATGAAATGGTGTTGTGGGCTGGTGTAATTTGCATACAGGTTTTCATTGCACATTCATTTTGAATAACACTGCAATGCAGTAATTTAAATGGTAAACGACCTTCACAATTAAAGCCCATTGCCAGTTATGAAATAGTTATCAAAACATAAACTCATTTAAATACAATAAGTGTAACATGTAGTGTACATAACTGATGTCACCTCTATGCATTAACATTTAAGCCATTAAGAACTATCAGATAAACCTCACTTAACAGTAATGACTTACAAACACAATTACACAGCAGTTCCACTTAAAACTACACCAGGGAGGGCTTCCTTACTGTTAGGTAACTAGCACACTCAAACACCATGAAGGCTACTCAATGGCACTAGAGGCTCACAGCTTGGGTAAGAGCAAATGCATCCAGTAAATTGGAGAGGACAAAATAGCCGACCAATTGGAACATGCTATGCAAAATAACAATTAAGCAGTAAATCATTTCCGTGGCCTACGATACATCAATTGTTTTCACAATGAACAATAAATTATAGATGGGAAAGAATGAACGAAGTTTCATAATGTATTTAATTAAATGGTGGAAAGTTATTTTCAAAATTATGTTGTCATTTACATTTCTCTGTTTCAGGGTGAAACTCGTAGGATAACAGATTGTCTGGAGTTGTAGCTTGTGAAAATGTTCTTATTATTTACAAACAAATAAGAAAAATGTTATTTCTGAAGAAGTACTTCAAAAAAGTTTCCTCAAAAAATGTATCACGTATTTCAGAACTAAAATGGTATAAAAAAAAGAGTGGTGTCGAACAGTTCATTTATTTAACTGGTCTAAATCTTGGTTCTTAGCATTTTCTCTATGATAGAGCCACAATTTATATAAAACAATTATAATTTACACAATGTAAACAGTGTAGTCACCCATGTTTGCATATTTTTTACTGAATGTTATTAGTTTTGCCAGTTACACTATTTAGGTACAGAATGAGGCAAAATCATCAAACA
This sequence comes from Schistocerca nitens, assembly GCF_023898315.1. NCBI lineage: Eukaryota > Metazoa > Arthropoda > Insecta > Orthoptera > Acrididae > Schistocerca > Schistocerca nitens. The sequence goes on along the minus strand of NC_064621.1, from coordinate 311,148,545 downwards.
AGTAACAAAAAGTGTCAACTGTCAGCTCAAAATTAAATCACACATTTTATGCCAAAACAACAAATGCACATCATACTAGTTCTGAGATATGAATGAGAGAATGTTTCACAGTCTTAAAAATCAACTATAATAACTTAAGAAATCAGTTTGTGTCTGATTTATTGTTACCCCATTTACAAATGTTAGGATATGAGATTTATAATTGTACTTGCTGTCCCTTGTGCAGAGAAGGAGGAGGAAGAGTGGAGGGGAGGGGGGCGGGGGTGGCTAATTCCATATCCATTGTTCTGGAATTACAAAGACATATTGAATTTTTGCATACATACTGAAAGTAACTCAGACATATCAGAAACCAGTTCAAATTTTATAACACCTCAAAGTAAGTGAGAGAAAATACAAAAAAAGACTGCAACAAGTAAACTGTCTAATCTACAGATGTCTTCAAACTGCATGAGTCCTCTTCAGTGTCTGGTTGAGTCAGTACATCATGCATAGTTTCATCACCCAACAAACTGTGGTAATATTCATTATACTCCCATGTAATGAACTGTTTCTCTCACCTTATGAGCAGATCCTTAAGTTTTTCTGCTTCAATTGAAATTTATGACATGGGAACAAGACATATTTACCGAAGGTCATCCTTTTCTTTTTCATGTTACTTCACTAAGGCCCCTTCAAATTCCATTGTATAAGATACTAAAAAGACATTTATCTCTTTCATAGTTGATGTGTTAGCATCGTTCATTATATTTTGGGGATGTATTTTGCCCACTTTTCATGTTTAGAAAAACATTGTATTGCATAGTGTAACTGATGAAAGTGCAATGAATCCTCCTGCAACTTTAACTGTGAAGGGTTCTTGCGGCGAGTGATTCACATAAATGCAAATTTAGACCCCCTACATCCACCTGGTATCATGCACATTTTTGTAATTTCTGGTAGGTCCATTATGTAATGACAGACATGAGTGGTAATTTCAATTTTCTTTTACCATTGGTGTCATTACACAAGTAATAAGTGCCATCCAACTTGATTTCTCAGATTGTGTATGGTCAAACTGTACAGGTAGACCATGTGGCCACAACATCCTGTTGGAGTGTTAAGCACAGCGTGTTGATCAAACTTTATAGTCACAACACTTGTATTGCTTTGTCCCAGAATTTTGTTTTCATTGCACTTCTTTCAAGCAAAATCTCTTCTCTGCGATTGTTTGTCATGATTATCTTGTTCCAGCAGCTTCTCATTCTCGGCAGTGAATTAAATGCAGTACATTTGTGACAAAGATCATTCTTCAGTCTGAAGAATCCTAAATTGTACTCGAGCAATTTTTGCAGATACTTTGGACTAGACACTAGCTTGCAGTTGTTCTCTTCACATTTGGTTTTATATTGTATATTAGTTTAATATTCAAGCTTGAATAAAGGTACTTCCTTGAAGACTTTTTCTATGATAGTGTGTCTCGACAGGTTAACTCAAAATGGGTCACTTTCTACAGTCATCATCACACTATGACAATTTGTTATGTGGTTTAAATCTGCATGCTTGTGTTGCTCAGCAATGCCGTCACAGATTTCTGAAACAGCACTGCTAACCATAGAATTTGACACATTGCCAACATTAACAACACAGTCATCAGAGCTTGAAGGTTGGAATTAGTGAGATGAACCTGACAGTCAGATACAGGGGCCAAGTCAGCTTTGAGTAGAACTAGAATCATCTAAAGAACAAAGATTTTTTTTATTTAAAACTGACAATGGTACTCAAAATATCCACGGGTGTGCTGCCAGTCTATAGTGTCCAACGGGCACAATATTTCGGCGATCATACATGTCGCCATCATCAGGTGACGACCACGGCGGACAGAGCCATCACACCGACGTCATCTCAGACGCCGTAGCAATCTGTTCCACCGCACGACCGTGGCGCGGGGCGCGGACGGCGAGGGAGCGCGCCGCGGGCGGAGGGTATTTAAATCGGCCGCCGCCGCGATCGAACCCAGGTCCCTCTGAGCAGCCATAACGTATGGATCTCCATGCCGGCACGTTCACAGGAGCTCAGTCCGTCAGTTCACCTGATGATGGCGACATGTATGATCGCCGAAATATTGTGCCCGTTGGACACTATAGACCGGCAGCACACCAGTGGATATTTTGATTATCAAATACACCGGGAGAAACTCAAGAGTGAGAATGGTACATTTGTTTATTACATCTCACATTTCACTTTTGCTGAAATGTACTCATGCACTCTGTAACTATCCAAGTGTTTTCTTACACATAATAAAAGTTGTAAATGAAGTGAAATTTAATGGACATTTATTATTTAATGCTCCTTTGTTGCAAGATGTTAAAATCAATTCATTTTCTTTGTACATTTTCTAAACCATCCTTTCTTCTTGTTCTTTCTCTCATATTTTTCAGAGTTACAGCTCCCCATGAAACAGCAGAAAGTAGTGCACATTCTAAGTCCCTGCTGCAAATTTTAAATACATTTTTGTCAAGCAATAATACTGTTTGTAATAAACAGCTGAAGGGCTATCAGTCACATTGTTATGTGTGAAGTAACATCAATAATGTAAAGAAATGTCATTGTAATTGCACATACGAAAACCTGTAATGAAATCTAATCAATGTATGTAGCACATTCATATTTTTACAATGCACTGAACGCTCTTAACAGAATGCTAAAACCACAAACACAGCACATTTGCAGTTGTGGTATTACAAAGTATGCTCATTTTTGACTTACATAAGAATGGATGTTGCGTTTTTTTCTCATGCTATGAAGGCAACTCATAGCAAACACCATAACAAATACTATGTAAAATGAAACTCACCAATGCATAAATGTCAAAATCACCACGTTTGTGCTTTTAGTGGTAGAGAGGTGAAGCGTCAGTGCGAAATACCTGAAATGATAAACTATAGAATTAAAAAAAATAATGCATCGAGCTGTATACTAAATGTTGTACTTGGATATTACATTTGAACTCTTCTAAGGTGGTTACATTTCATTGTGCAGGAAAAATTCCTTTTCCTATTGTTCTAGAGCATACTCAATATGGACTTTTGTAGAATGACTGGTGATAACAGAAAAAGGTGCATTTCTGTGAGGATAAAATGAAACCCACAGTGACCAATACATGTATTCAGAAGTCTTGAGATTCTTGATATGAGAATTCTTTTGTTTGTGGGTACAGGGAAACAGAAAGACGTTTTATGGCACAAAGAAAGTTGCAAAAGTGACAGGAAAATGCATAAATCACTCAAATATGTATTTTTGTATTTTTCTACAAGCCACTATTTACTTTATGATAGGGTTTCCTTCATACCATCTATTGCCAGTTGTTACTTTCTTTGTTCTATTAATGCTCGGGGTAAAGAAAAAATAACTGTATATACCTCCGTATGCAACATGGAATCTTTGGTAATCACCTGCAGTCCTTGTGCAAGGTATCTGATGGAGGCAGTAGAATAATTTGAAAGTCATCTGAAAGACTGGTACTTTTAATTTCCTAACTATAAAAGAAAGATTTATCTCTTTTATTTTGCAGATTCCCAGTTAAGAGCAGTGAGTATTTTTGTAACACTTTTGTGTGAATTAAACAAATTGGTAGTAATGCTCACAGCTTGTCTTCAGATTCTTTTGCTGTCTTCCTTCAAGCCAGTAATAATGAAACAAATGTAGCAGTACATAAGAAGACATTGCCAAAAAATTTATCAGCCAAAAATTATCTGCAGTCTTCTTTGCAGATGCACTAAATATTCTTAGAATTCTCCTAGCGTATTCCATTCATGCTCTGTAAACTGATTTCTTGATTCATAGTATTACTCTTATATATTTAATAGAATTATCAGTGCACAGCTGCATATGTCACTTATCTGTATGAAATTGAGGGTGTTTGTTCTGAGTAATGATTATTGTTTGCAATATGTGTACATACAGGGTATGAACCTAAGGGTTGTTTTTAAAAAAAAAAATACAGATTGTTCACCCTGTGATGATAAGTGGACTTGTTCATATTAGGCCAAGCCTTCTATGCATGCCTATCCTTTACATGATACACTGTACCAGAGCAATGTTATACACTGTGGCAGACTGTCCTGCCCTTAAAAATCCTTGATAACCATCAATGTGAGCTGCAGCTTATACCACCACAAATTACACAATAATGTGCTGGACCAGTTTTACATTTATCTATATTGCCCACATAACATCAGCAAGTCATGTTGATACATATTCACTGTGCACTGGCTGAACATAAAATCTCATTCCAGAAAATCGAAGCTCAGAGTTGTGATGCAGTGAAGCTGTTGAGGAAGGCTGATTTCTATTTAATAAACCAGGTGGCACAATAATTAGGTATGCTGCATGGAATGTGATTCAGCCTCTATCTTGAAGTCCAGATTTAGGATTCCCAAGTTTTCCTTGCTCAACTAAAGTGAATGCTGGGATAATTCTTCCCTAAAGGAAGTGGCCAATCCCTGTTTGGTTCGATCTTGTGGGCTCTTTCAACCTTTTGGTCCATATATAATGACCATCTCTATAAAGTCTTAAAATCTATTTTCCTCACATTCATTTGAGGAACGCTTAAAATATAGGTTTTACTATAATGATTATGAATTTAAAATACCATTTTAAGTCCATTTCTATGTCTTATTTTGACTTTATTTCTGGTGATGGATATAACATTACTTGCTCAGAAAAAGGAAGTGGTGGTGGTCAGAGAGGGGGGGGGGGGATAAATTTTCTTACAGGAATTGTTGAAAAATTTTCTCATAGGGATTGTTGAACAGGAGAACTCTACAACTTAACAAAATCTGATTGTGGCATTGTGAGCTGAGTGCTTGCTTATGCTCTGACCTGTACAAAATATTGACTCTGTTATCTGGTCTAGGGAGCTCAGTGTGGCAGAAGCTGCACAGTTGTCAGTTTCCCTTCTGTAGTTCATTGACTGTTCATTTTCACTGTTTGTTGTATAATCATGTTTGTACATTAGCCTGCTTAAAAACAGTGAACATGTAGTATTAATTAAACTACATGAGAGAAATGGTGATCTACAAGATGATTTAATCAACTCGGAGGTTAAAACTTCTCAAAAACACTCTTTATTTGTCCGGAATCATGCCATTCATGTCACATGTCACATGTATATTACCTCCATGCACCTAACACCAACTCCCTTCCAGCCCGCAAAAGTAAGATCCATTGATTGCTTCCCATCTCTGCCCGTATAAACACACAGCTTTCCCTGACTACCATTGAAATGACAAACAACTGCATGTTAACAATGATAATTCAAAATTGGCACTCTTCACATATTTGTGTTGTAAATCAATAGATGTGTCTCTTTATTCTGCTTCTAACAAAATTAAATTATACTTGATTATTACATAGGTGCATGCACAATTAATTAAACAATGTAATAGTTTCTCATGTTATCAACTTTGATACTGTGGTACCTTAATAAAACCATGGGATTACATTAAATTGAGGCAAGAACCACTACCTTTTATGCGGTATATGGATTATCTGAGAGGATTTAACTATTTTTTTGAGTCAAATGTTAGACCATCCCATTTTATTAATGGTAAGGTGGTTGAATGGGACAAAGGGAGGGGGTTGGACTAAGGGACTAAACACTAAGGTCATCAGTCTCTTGATTCCAAGAATGATGTGTCCAGAAGTAGAGATGTCCATGGAGGATGTGAGCAGATCTAGTCGGGAAAAGGATAAAAATGTAATGGAAATAAAAAGCAAGATGACAGACATAGGGAAGTCAGCAGGTGGGGGTCCCTGGGTCTTTTCCTGAATGCTTTTGCAGGTACGTAGAGCTGGAATCAGTCAATAGGACTTGGTAGGCTCTAAAACATGTTGCATAGGATTTAATTAATTTATTTAGAGGGTGACCTTAACAATTTAATGACTGTAAGGAAGTCTTTAATTATACCATATTCCATTGCCAAATACAGATATCAAAAGTATAAGAACACTTGGTGTAACTAATACTTACTCTTTTTCAAATCTTTCATTTGACAGTCACATCAATACCACAAACACAATAAAAGTTATCAATTTCATAATATTATTGATTATAGAACTCTTTTAGTATAACTTTCTAGTGTATTTGAATTTGGTTGAGAATGAATGAGTTCTTCTGGATGTACTGGTACATTTAGCTTAATTAATGTCTACAGATTTCAGTGATTTCCACTTTTTGTGTAAGATTACTTGCAAATTTTCTTTCACAATATCTGAGAAATCATACAAAAATGCACTCTGTTTTCAGATCTTCAGCAGGCATCTCTGTATTCATGTTCCTTGGATGATGTGGCTTGTAGGGTTATGACTCGTGTTATTGGTCATTACCAACATCGAAAACAGATGCTTATTGATTGTGGATTCACTGGGCTAACCAAACAAGGACTGAATGCTAATAAATTTGTTGCAGGATATGCCCTATTTGAGAATCATCCAAATCTAAAGTAAGTGGTTGTTTGTGTGACTTACATTAGATAACCAGGGCAAGAATTAGCTCTTCCGATGAAGTAATGTGTGTGTGCGCGCAGTGCACTGTGGCTTGTGCACATGCCTGTGTGTGAATGTTGGGGGTGGGGGGTGGGGGTGTAGGTGGCAAGTCTCTCTCTCTCTCTCTCTCTCTCTCTCTCTCTCTCTCTCTCTCTCTCTCTCTTACACACACACACACACACACACACACACACACATGCAAATGCAACTTGCACACACATCTGCAGTCTCAGAGAGCTGAAACTACACTGCGAGCAGCAGCACCAGTCCACGATGGTAGTGGCGACTGGGTGGGGGTAAGGAGGCTGCTGGGGTAGGGAGGGGGAGGGATAGTATGGTGGGAGTGGCGGACAGTGAAGTGTTGCAGTTTAGATGGAGGGCAGGAGAGAAGGTGCGAAGGGGGGAGGGGGTAAGTAGCAGAAAGGAGAGAAATAAAAAGAAATTAAAAGACTGGGTGTGGCCGTGAAATGATGGCTGTGTAATGCTGGAATGGGAACAGGGAGGGGGCTGGATGGCTGAGGACAGTGACTAACGAAGGTTGAGGCCAGGAGGGGTACGGGAACATAGGATGTATTACAGGGAAAGTTCCCATCTGTACGCAATTCAGAAAAGCTGGTGTTGTTGGGGAGGAATTGCACATACATTTCTGTGTGATGTAGTTACTGTATGTTTTCAATGCAACTTTACAAGGACACTAAAAATGTATGTGTGCAGTTTGTTTCATAATAAATAAGCATCATTTTTATTTTCTAAGATGCCACATTTGTTTCTTTTAGACTATATAAAACAGTGTTAAAAATAACAAATGGTTGCAAACGTAGAAGCTGCTTTAAACTGCTCTTTAATGTCTCAGGTATAGCTTGTTCACTGTGTGTATATATTATTGCAAATTTTCTGTTCACCAAATCAAATGTAGTAGACAAAAACTGCCAGAACCATATTATTGCAAATATTTTTTTTGCCAAATCAAATGTAGTAGACAAAAATTGCCAGAACCATTGTTTGAATACAGATTTTTTGAATGCAGTTTTCCTCGACTGCTAAAATTTTTTTTATCTAAAACAGTTACATTAGTTTGAATTTTGTTTTCAACATTTAAAATTTTTTGGTCTAAACTGGTAATGTTTTGTTCCATTTTTCCTGCTACGGCCTTCTGTCCAGCTCTGGTGTCATAACATTTTTGACTGTCTTGCTGATTCACATTCTAGCTCATTTTCCAAAACAAAAAATTTGTTTTTGAAAACATCAACTTCTTCATTCACACTTATTAACCCTTCTGACAACCATATTTTAGCTCTGAAGCCTGATTACTAAGTTGGTTTATTTGATATTGTACCATGTCCATTTTAAAATTGTTTTCAGGTCATTTAATTATTCTTGTAGTGAAGTAAATTTTTTGGTTAACTGATCATTAACTGCACTAAATTTGCTATTGTTATCTGTCTTCATTTCCTTTAGCTCTGCCAAAATTAACTGCGAAATATCAGAGAGGAATAAGATTTTCAATAAACGTTTTACTTATCTTCTTTTCTCTTGGTTGGCTCCAGTTCTTCATGTCTAGGGGATAATTCTTGAAGCTGAAATTTTTGACATTACAGGTACTCGGAGTTCCAATTGACATACTAATTTCTGAAGTAAGCCTTCTCTGTAATTTCTGTTTGCATGATAATTTTATTCTTTCACATTTTTGTGTATCACACTGTCTTTACAATTTCCACTTCAACAAAGCCAAAAATTACATTGTTCTTCCGAAAAATAAAAACACATCACAGGCATACCAACTACGACTTCACTCTGCGGTACTAACAATGTTTCAAAGAGTTCACAAATTCTCGTGACAAATGAATTTATATTATTATTCTATAAATGAATTCAGAAGTAAACATAACAATTAGTGTCAGATTGTGTAATTAATAATAGAAATTTTAATTGTGTTGAATATTTCGTAATTTTAAATGTTTCTAAAACAAAATAATTTCAACTGTACATACTTACAGAGCTATTACATATCAATTGTAACAATGAAAATAAAGTAATTTCTTTTTATGGATTTTAGTCTGAAATATAATACAGTGTTTAAAATACCATATGAAATTCTTTTAGAAAAACAGCTGAGATAATATTAACCTATTAAAAATTTGAAAAGAAATATTTTTGGTATCGGTTACTTCTGTTGAGGAAAGACGTCCCTTTACACCATTTCTAAACCTATCTCTCTTTGCTCTCTGAGGAAAGAACTAACAGCGCCAAGAACTTGGAGAAGTTTTTTCAATTTTAAATGCATCCCTCAGAAATACTGGAATTTCATGATCTAAAGGTAAGAACTGACCAGTGATTCTGTCTTCTTGTAATTTTAGAGTTTTCTCAAATGAATTCTCCATTTGGTGTATGTTCTTAATTTGTAAAATAACTTAACCAACTGTAAGTAACTGTAACTTTTTAGTTCCCTTTTGATTCAGTATCATCATTTGCAATGTAACTCAATCAGTTGTAAGTAATTACTTTTCACAGTATTCTCCAATAATCTATTGAAAATAATGATCATCTTAGCATATTGCTTCTTCCTCCTTCCAGATCAGATGTACAAAGAATTCTATCTTTGCACTCACAATATTCCTTGTTAAAATAGCAATGTTTTTGAGTCCCAAATCACCTTAAACAGTCAGCACATACTGTGTTAAGCATATAATTATGAATTATTTAATAATACTATTAAATATTTGATTATATAGCGGAAATTAAATGTTATAAGAAACTATGTCAACGGCTACACCAGTGAACTCTACTGTCTCCAGGTTGTTAACAATATTTCCTTTTTCAATATAAACTAGACTATAATTGTATGAATAAACTTTTTTCTGATCTATGGGTCTTAAGTAAAATTTATAGAATTGTAACTGTTCCAGCAACTATAGCACAGTTATCTCTGACTTAATGTGTCTCTACAGGAATAGTCTTTTAAAGTCTTTTGCATGAATTTTTCTGAGAAGAGCCAGTGTGAGAATGAATAGGATGTCTGTAAACTGAATGAATTTGATTCTCCTGTTTATTATTCTTGGAAAAGGGAATCTATATGCACTAAAAATTGAGTTAATTCATAAAAAGAATTATGTGTACAAGATACAGTTCAGAAATCTGTATTCCAAGCAAAGTCCAGCCCAAGTCATGTCACAGTTCCATCTAGCACAAATACAGTCGACTGGCTCTGAATTGACTTATATGCAATAAAATAAAATAAAATAAAAATCTAGCATGATCTTTTCAGAGAGCATGCCTGAAGATCAGCGCCATCTGAGTAGTCGGGCAACAGTGGTCAGTAGTAATGTTGCACCAGAAATTTGTTTTCCACGTAACATCAGTTGACGCCACTACAATTATGATATCTTTCTACTTTTCTTCTTCCTTTCTCACTGACCTTGATTATTATTGTTCCAGGTTAATTGAAATGTCACAAGAAGTGGGCAAAGTTGAAGGTGTTGATGGTAACCTAGATTTCGATCGATACCCAATTGGAACTGAACTGTTTCTGTACCCTTACCATGTAAGTATATGAAATGAAATACAACAATTTTTGGAGAGAATGAAGGAAATTTTTTTTTATAAAATTCTTAAAATATTTCTTGTTGTTCATCATTCCAAAGACTGGTTTGATGTAGTTCTCCTTGCTGGTCCTTCTTGTGCAAGCCTCATCAAGTCCAAATAAGTACTGCAGTCTACATCCACTTCACCCTGTTTCCTGTATGAGATCTGTTCAAAAAATTTCAGAACATACATAATTTTGTGCCAATCATGTGTTGCAGTGTAAATCAGTTGACATCCTTGCACACACTTGTGTTTAATGTGTAACTGCTGGAAGTTTCATTGTTGTATGTCTGTTAGTTATTGTTCAGTGTTGTATTGAGTAGAATGTTGTCTCTCACAGTTTGCAAATTTCTGGATGATGAAGTTAGAGGAGCAATGCATCCACATTAAATTTTGTGTGAAACTCCAGAAAATCTTTACAGAGGCACAACAAATAATGCAGGAAGCCTACTGTGATGAATGCTTAAGCCATACTCAGTGTTGTGAATGGTTCAGAGGGTTTAAAAATGGCTGGACGGAAGTTAAAGTTGACCCTTGTTTAGGATGCCCTTTGATGTTTACCAATGTTGCTTATGTCAGGAATGTCAATGAAATTGTGCATGCTAATCGAAAACTGACTGTATGAGAGACTGTGGAAGCATTTAAGTTGGATCATGTCATGAAATGTGAGAAGGAAATGGCCTGAAATGTGGCGAGACAATTCATGGCTCTTCCATTATGATAACACTCCCACACATTCATGATTCTCCAGACCAGCCACCTGTGGACATTATTTTTTAAACACAATTTTTTTTTAAAACCAATTGAAGGGACAGAGATTTGCAACGATAGACAACATAAAAGAAAATTCGCAGATGGCACTTCACGCGATCCAGCAAGAGGCATACCAAGACTGCTTCTGGAAGTGAAAACGGTATTGGGAGTGGTGTATCAGTTGTGGAGTAGAGTGTTTGGAAGGAGATCATGTAAAAAAAAAAAAAAAAAAAAATTACCGAGCGAGGTGGCGCAGTGGTTAGACACTGGACTCGCATTCGGGAGGATGACGGTTCAATCCCGCGTCCGGCCATTCTGATTTAGGTTTTCCGTGATTTCCCTAAATCGCTCCAGGCACATGCCGGGATGGTTCCTTTCAAAGGGCACGGCCGACTTCCTTCCCCATCCTTCCCTAATCCGATGAGACCGATGACCTCGCTGTCTGGTCTCCTTCCCCAAACCAACCAACCTAGAAAAAAATTGTGTACAAAGTTCTGGAATTGTTTGAACAGACCTCATATTCATCTCTTGGTTTCCCTCTGCAGTTGTTGCCCCCACGCTTCCCTTCAATATCAAATTGACAATTCTTTGATGCCTCAGAATGAGTCCTGTCAACCAGTCCCTTCTTTCAATCAAGCTGTACCATAATTTCCTTTTTTCCCCTTTTTGGTTCAGTATCTCCTCATTAGTTATTTGATCTATACATCTAATTTTTGGCATTCAACATCTACTTATCTATGCCAGTCAGTGACCTCCTTCATACCATAAGGACTACAATCAGGGTCTGATGTAATGAAAACCTCCAGTTGTCTTATGAAATTAAAGGAAGATGCTATGCCACAGAGGTACCCAATCTCCCATCATGTCCCTGGTACCAAAATTGGAGATAAGACAGAAACTTTATAGTGACAATGGCATAACTTCGATTCAATTACAGGAGATCCTGGCAATATCTCTACCACTTCTGAATGACCCCATCTTCTTCATGTAAATGCAGCTGTGGGGAAGATGTTTGACATTTTCTTTGGCTGCCTCAGAAGGCATCAGGAAACTATAAAACTGATACAGGACATGATCATTTCTGGCAATGCTTTATGAACAATAATTGAAACTTTTTTTGCAACAGAAGACATAAAACTGTATACGCTCTTATATGATTTCATAACAGAGGTTCAAATAAGAATATAGGAAAATAGAATTTTTTTACATTATAATACACATAAATGTTAATTTGCTTAGATCATTGACTTAAGTTCAGTTTAAATGGACATAACAGATAATTGTTGTTTTTTATGGTTCTGAGGGTGGCTGTATGGTTAATGCCAAAAAGCCATTAAAAAATGGTGTAGCTCCAGACAAATATCTTCAGAGTAGACTTCCTATCACCTAAATTTGTAGCAGATGTTAAAGAGTCCTCTTTCTCATAAGTTGTTTCCTTGTATAGGCAATATTTATTTTATATCCTCTCTACTTCAGTTACTTTAACTCATCTACTACGTTTAGCATCTCATTTCCTAATTTAATTCCTTAAGAATTACCTGAATTAGTTTACCTACAAATTGCCTGAGTTAATTTATCTACATTCCATTACCTTTGTTTTACTTTTGTTGATGCTCATTTCATGACCTTGTTTAAAGGTACTATCCATCCTGTTCTACTGTTCTTTCAACTCTGTTTTTTCTGTCAGTGACAAAAATACAATGTCATTTGCAAACCTCAAAGTTTTTATTTCTCCTCTCTGACTTTAATTTCTTCTCCAAATTTTTCTTTGTTCTTGTCTACTGTTTGCTCAATTTATAGACTGATTAATGTTGGAGACAGGCTATAACACTCTATCACTCCCTTCTCAATGACAGCTTTTCTTTCATCTGCTTCTACTCTCTAACTACAGTCTGGTTTCTGTACAAGTTGTGTATAACCTTTTGCTTTCTGAGTTTGTTCCAGCTACCTTCTGAATTTCAAAGGGTGTATTCCCGTAAGTATTTTCAAAAACTATCTTTAAGTCTAGAAATGTTATAAACATAGGTTTGCCTTTTTTCAACCTATCTTCTAAGATACATCGTAAGGTCAGCATTGCCTCATGTGTTCTTCCATTTCTCTGGAACCAAAACTGATCTTGCTGGAGGTTGGCTTCTACCAATATTTTCCATTCTCCTGCAAATAGTTCATGTCGGTATTTTGCAACCATGACTTACCAAACTGATGGACTGGTAATATTAACAACTGTCAGCATATGATTTGTTTGGAATTGTAATTATTAGATTCTTTTTGAAGTCTGAGAGTATTTTCACTGTCTCATATATCTTGGCTCTCCCAAGCCCAAGAATTTCAATAATTGTGAGGGAATGTCATCTGATCCTTTCAGCGCTCTGCCAAATTCTTCCCGCCGTATAAAATCTCCCATATCATCTTCATCTACATCATATTCTCTTCCAGTAATGTTGTCTTAAAGTTCAGTTCCTTCGTAGAGCCCCTCTCTTCCACTCTACAAGGGCAGAGTATGTTGCTTTGAAGATAACAGTGAAAAATCGTGTTCTGATTAAAGTAACATATTTTTCTGTCAGCACAGCCATAAAATTGTTTAACGAGGCCACTTGTATTACTAACACAACTGTCAATCAATAAAACCTGTGATTAACATTAGTAAAGTTGATATTGTGACCATAACATTGTACAAAAAACAGGGCTTACAAGCTATGCATATAAATAATTTGGCCCCAATATGCATTTATATGGCTTATATGCCATGCCTATTGTTAGGTGCTGTGGTTGCAGTGGCAATTTCGATAATGTTTAAAGTGGTCATCAGAAGAACTACAAAATTATTTTTGAACGAAATTCATTTTATAATAAAGAGCGTGGGTGAAGTCTGCACTGTAGTGAGAGTGGAATGGTAGAGAGGCGGCTTGAAGGTGGTTCATGGAAACCTCTGCCAGGCACTTGATTGTGAATAGCAGAGTAATCATGAAGATATAGATGTAGCATGAATTTAATACTTGATGAAACCACTCCTGATGGGTGAAATGCTCAAAAATGGTTTGGTTAGTACAAATAAATATTATTTCATGCAGTTGTTAGTCGATGCTGTTTTTTTATCACCATTGTTCTCACTGAATACATTTGGGATTTTGGGTAGTAGTTCCATAACAACATTCCAGTTATTATGAAATATTCCCACAATGACAAATTTTAATGCAAAATCTGTTGAATTCTTTTAAAATTATCCAAACATTGATGACTAATTGGTTTTGACTTTTGCTTTTGGTCAGCATTCAACAAATGTGACAGTCAGTTTGCACACTGGATAGTTTACCATATCCTTTCTTCTTGTGGATTTATTTATGTAATACAGGGTGTACATAAATTATTTATTGCACAAGAACCAAACTTTGTACAGATATCGCACATATGTTATTTTGAAGAGAAACCCTGAAAGTTTTTCTTTTTTCTTTCATGTATACCGCCACAGCATAGTTTGGTAATTTGCTGATAGTCAGTGATAGTCGCTAACATGGCGAGTTCAGGAGCGGAGCGAGCTTTCTGTGTGCTGGCGTTCATGAAATGGCCTCCCCGATCACCAGATCTCACTCCATGTGACTCTTTTCTGTGGGGACACATTAAAGATCTGGCGTACGTACCGCCTCTACCATGTGATGTAGCAGAGCTCCGGTAGAGAATACGGGAAGAAACTGCCACAGTTGACGATGTCATGCTGGAATGGGTATGGCAAGAATTCGATTACTGTATTGACGTCTGCCAGGTCAGAGTTTCTCTTCAAAATGCAATATTATGACATATGTACAATGTTTAGTTTTTGTGCAACAAATAATTGTAAATGTTTCCGGACTTTATGTACACCATGTATATGCTATTCATTCCTGATTGTCCAATGACACATAGTGGATCCATCCTTGGCACTTTAAGTGTGGTAGAAATATTGGCTTTGGTCTCCACATCAATTAATCAAATGGTTCAAATGGCTCTGAGCACTATGGGACTCAACTGCTGTGGTCATAAGTCCCCTAGAACTTAGAACTACTTAAACCTAACCAACCTAAGGACATCATACACATCCATGCCCGAGGCAGGATTTGAACCTGCGACCGTAGCGGTCGTGCGGTTCCAGACTGAAGCGCCTTTAACCCGCGGCCACTCCGGTCGGCATCAATTAATCCTCCATGTTTCTTAACTGTTGGAAGTGGAGTAGCTTATAAGGTTTCACAAAATTTTGACAAATTTCCATTGTTAATAAAACATAGAAAAAGATAATTGTATGAAGCCATGTACTCCCATTAATCCATTTGAATAGAATACACTCAACTATTTTACTAAGCTGTACAGACAAAACTAGTCTACAAACCAACTCAGCCTATTACTGTACAGTTTGTAACAAAATAAGAAAAACAAAATTTGAATTATATCAATCCATCTCTGAGAAAAAGGTTGAGAACTTTTCACCTTGCCCTGATGTGTGCTGAATGGTCACTCTTTGGTCATATTTCTTGTGCTGTTACTCCTATTCAGTAGTAAAATCTTGATAAAGCTTTAACTAACATATTCAGGCAATTGTAACTGAGATAGAATCTACATAGTATAACATTGTTTTAATTGTCAGCAGTATCTGAAACATCTGTAGTATTTTGTCACCAGAGAATAATGCGGAAAGATAGAAAATACATGCTGCACTGGAGTAAGAAATGTGGTCACCAAAAAAGTCATTCTTCGTGTAGATTTATTTGATGTCAAATGATATTAATAAGCATTTTGATATTTTTAAGCTTTATTATTGTGGGTTCATGCACAGTGCTGGTGAATTGTATTAATAGGTGGTGTAAGTTTCACAATTTACCCACCACATTGTGTATTTCTGTCAAATCCATTGTTGTTTTTTTTTTCAGTGTATTTTTTTTGACAATTCAGTGTTGTTTTTTTACTGAATTTGTTGTTTTGCCAAATTTACTGTTTTTGGCCATATTTGGTGTTATTCTTTTACCAGATTCATTGGTATTTATTTGCCAACTGTGGTGTTATTTTTTGCAAATTTGATATTCTTTGCCAAATTCAGTGTGATTTCTTGGAAGATTTGGTGTTTTTTTTTTGTCAACTTTGGTGTTATTTTTGATAAATTCAGTGTTATTTTTTTGTTGAATTTCGTTTATTTTTTTCAAATTCAGAGGTTTTGGCCATATTAGGTGTTTTTTGCCAATTTTCTGCTTAATTTCGTGTTTTTTACCAAACAGAGTGTGACATTTTGCTAAAACTGGTGATGTTTTCTTTTTGCCAAATTCAGTACTATCTTCATCATCACATCAAAGTTCATAACACATACAATAACCGTTATTTTGAGATTATACATGAACGTCAGCCTTGAGGAGAATAGAAGACAAAATGCAATTTTAACATTCAATAAGTATCAATTACAAATACTAGTAAACTGCTATCATGAGAATTATAACTTTTTAAATACAGCAAAATTGCTAATTCCATGCTGTTTCACTAAAACCTGATAATTTTGCATTGTTTCTCACATTATCATTTTCGTGAAATTTTCCTGTCCCTAGTCATAGGATTCTGGGCTGTTGAAAATGGAACTGTCTGTGTACGCAAAACTAGTGTACAGATCAACTTGACACCTGACCTATTACTGTGCAGTGTGAGATGGATCTGCATTCACCTAAAGCAGCAAAATCTGTTAGGTCTGAAACTGTTGTCACTGGAAAGATATGACAACTGCCTGCAATCCCTGTCAGTCAGAATATTCTTTTGACCACTGTATTTTCTCCTGACCACTGTATTTATATTACATTACATCACTATAAGTGACACACAATTCAGGAAACTTCATTCACAGTTGTGGTCATGGGCAGACCCAAGCACGATACCCCCTCTCTGCCATGTATTTCTGTTGAACCATCACACACACACACACACACACACACACACACACACACACACACCACTTCCCTCGATGACTTGTGCCAGTGGTGGGGGTCACATAATTGCTTGGTACCACTTCTGCAACATCCCCCCCTATTTTTTTTTCTTTCTTAACTCCTCTCCTGTGCCAACATCTTCATCTCAAAGTAGCATTTGCAACCCACGTCCTCAATTATTTGGAGGCTAATCTCTATCTTCCTCTACAGTTCCCTCTAGTACCATGGAAGTCATCCCCTCATGTCTTTTTTGATGGCCTATCATCCTGTCCCTTCTCCTTATCAGTGTTTTCCACATATTCCTTTCCTCTCCAATTCTGTACAGAACCTCCTCATACCTTACCATATCAGTCTATCTCATTTTCAACATTCATCTGTAGCATCACATTTCAAATGCTTCGATTCTCTTCTGTTCCCATTTCCCACAGTCCATGTCTCACTACCATACAGAATGCGTTCCATAAGTAATGTGACCAATTTTTTTCTGATGCAATGGTACACCACAGCGTGTTGTAACCAGCTGGGCTAAGTGGATGGGGTGTGTTAGCTTCAAAATGCTCTTTGTCTCATTCAGCTGCATGCTGCTGGAGAGTCAGGACATGCATTTCATTCAACCCCGTTTTGAGTTTATGTAACACGGCACAATGGATCATACTGTAGAGCAATGGTACGCTATCAAATTTTGCATTAAACTTGGGAAGTCCGCCACCAAAACGTTTCCATTACTTCAGCATGCCTTTGGGAATGATTGCTTGTCCAAATCACAAGTTTTCCGATGGCACAAGTCGTTCATGGGGGGCCAATAGGAGATCACCAACGAACCTCGCAGTGGACGGCCATCAACTGCACGAGTTGTCAAAAATATGACGAGTGTGCACAATTCTTTGAACTCTGACAGACAGCTGAGCCTTCAATTGATAGCACAAACTCTAAACATGTCAAAAACAACCGTTTTCTGTATTGTGACCGAAGATTTGAACATGAGAAAGGTGTGTGCCAAACTCGTCCCAAAAGGGTTGACTGACGAACACAAGCACATGTGAGTGCTTCAGTGCTGAGAAATGTTGGAAATGTGTGAAAATGATCCTCATTTTTTACACTCAGTGGATTTTTGAGTACGACCCTGAGACAAAAAGGCAGAGACAGAGTGGCACACACCATCGTCACCCCATCCCGAGAAGGCACGCATGAGCAAGTCCAGGATCAAAACCATGCTCATTGTATTCTTTGACGTCATAGGCATTGTCCACCAAGAATTTGAACCTACCGGGACTGCAGTAAACTCAGCTTTCTACTTGGAAGCGCTCAAAAGACTGAAAAGGAGCATCTCGCACGGCTGAAGCGGCATCAAGGACACGTGGGAAGTTCACCACGACGACGTGCCAAGTCACAGCACCTTCATTGTCAATGACGTCCTGGCTGGTACCAAGACTCCATTGGTTCCCCAGCCTCCCTACAGTCCTGACATGGCTGCCAATGACTTTTTTTGTTTCCTCGGTTAAAAGGAGTCATGAAAGGAAAACATTGGGACACGACTGAAAGTATCAAGGTGCTTGTTACATCAGCTCTAAAGGGCATTCCGGAAAAGGCATTCCAGGATGCCTTCCAGGCATGGAAACACCGTCTCAGAAGTGTATCGACGCAAGAGGATGCTATTTTGAAAATTTTTGATTATTTGTACGAATATATTCAATAAATGATTTTTTATGAATTTGGTCGTATTACTTATGGAACACACCTTGTACAATGCTGTACTCTAGATGTATGTTCGTGCATATTTCTTCCTCAAATTAAGGCCTATGTTTGATACTAGTAGACTTTTCTTGGCCAGGAATGCCCTTTTTGCCATTGCTAGTCTGCTTTTGATGTCCTCCTTGCTCCATGCGTCATTGGTTATTTTACTGCCCAGGTAGCAGAATTCCTTAACTTCACCTACTTTGTAACCATCAATTCTGATGTTAAGTTTCTTGCTGTTCTCAGTTCTGTTGCATCTCATTACTTTCGTCTTTCTTCGATTTAATCTCCGTTCACATTCTGTACTCATTAGATTGTTCATTCTGTTCAGCAGATTCTTCTTCGTTTTCACTCAGGATAGCAATGTTATCGGCGAATCATATCATTAATATCATTTCGCTTTTAATTTTAATTCCGCTCCAGAAGCTTTCTATCATTTCTGTCACTGCTTCTTTGATGTTCAGATTGAACAGTATGGGCGAAAGACTACATCCCTGTCTTACACCCTTTTTAATCTGAGCACTTCTTTCTTGGTCGTCCACTCTTATTCCCTCTTAATTCTTGTACATATTGTATATTACCCATCTCTCCCTATAGCTTTACCCCTATTTCTCTCAGAATTTCGAACATATTGCACAATTTTACATTGTCGAAGGCTTTTTCCAGGTTGACAAATCCTATGAATGTGTCTTGATATTTCTTTAGTCTTGCTTCCATTATCAACCACAACGTCAGAATTGCCTCACTCGTTCCTTTCCCTTTTCTAAACCCAAACTGATCATCATCTAGCACATCCTCAATTTTCTTTTCCATTCTTCTGTATATTATTCATGCATGAGCTGTTAAACCGATTGTGCAATAATTCTCGCACTTGTCAGCTCTTGCAGTCTTTGGAATTGTGTGGATGATATTTTTTGGAAAGTCAGATGGTATGTCGCCAGACATTCTATACACCAACATGAATAACATCTACAGCATTGCAAAGTGATCGCTGTGCTCTTATAAAGGAGTGACTAACGTTTTGTTGGCTGACTGTATAATCAGCCACAATAAATTGTATTTGATCATTTCATTATTACAATTGCCGTTGCCTTGCATGGATACTGTTAGGTCAGGATTAGAACAAAGACAGAACTTACCTTTTTTCTCTGTGGCACCTGCTGCAGTTCTATGTAGGTGGCATATTTTGAAGAAAAAAAGTTAAAAAATGTAACTATGAGGATCTTTAAAAAGTCTTTTATTCTCTTTGCAGTTGTCCCAATAATGTACTTTTCCCAAATCAGATTCTGAGTAAATCATAAAAAAAGAATTTCACATACTTTCAGTATATATTAAAAAGTAATTATAGTCATTTCTATCAGTCAAGTTGGTACTTTGAAATTATTTTAATTGCTTGCAATTTTTTTCCTACAATGAAGTATAACAACAGTTTTGTGGTAAATGTATCTGTTACTGAAATTCATGCTGTTCCATATTGAATGAATATTTCATCACTTGATAATGGAATGTATTTTTTTACAGTGAACTTCATTAGACAACACAAAGAAATGGGTTTAATTTTGATAACTGCTCTTTTTCATAGCAAATCTGGCACCTTAAAGTGAAAATATTAGTTGGTTATATCTATCACAATCTGTCCAACGGTTTAAGAGATGGAAATAAGTTGAGCACACTGTTTAAATAAATACTCATAACAATTAAGAAAGAATGGAAACAAATTTACTTCATAAAAAAACTCCCTTACCTAGCACACTAACTCCCAAATAAAACATTCATACAGTATGATTTGACAGCTATAGTAACAGTAAGTTATGGATTTTATCTTTCTTCCATTTTTTTTTTAAATTTGTAAAACTTGTAATGTCTTTACTACAATGATACATTTAATTTGTTGCATGCAGTATTTATCCTTAGTATTGCTGATTTAAATAATACTTTTCAGTAATGCTTCATTTTTACTAAACCTGCTTACACAATTAAACCATTTGCCAAATCTGTATAGAAGGGAGGGGGGGGGGGGGAGGGGAGAATTGCACAAAGATAGTTTTACAGAGGTGCGGGAAGCAGCTTGAAATTTCTGCCAGGGACAACAGGCTCACCACACTATGGCTCTGGCTGGGCCTTTGTTAAAACATTCCTCAATTTCATTCCATTCCTCAAAAATGTGAAGTAGGCATATTTTTTTCATTCTCCCTTGAGCCACAATCTCTCACACAAGCAACCTGTTGTGAGCTAACGATTTGATTTCTACATGAGTACATAGAAAGGTTTTGTCATTATTTCTATCAGTTCAGGTAATTGTAAGGGGAATTTTGTGTCACTGTGTGTCAAATTATTACAAAAAGTGTCTTTAATTTAATTACTGAGGTCACTGTGCTAACCATTCTGTTCTCAATATTTTCTGCAATCTCTTTATTCAATCCATCCCATTTTTCATTTTCACCAGTGCTATTTCATTGTAGACAGTAATTACATCATTTCAACTCCCCTTACCCATGTGTTAAATTAAGAGGAAAACTTTAGAGTAAACCATAGCATACTTCAGTCCTTAACATTACAGTTTCAGAACTTATAAAAGATTTTCCTGTATATACATAAAATGTGATGACAAACAGATAGAAGAGATTGTCAGTGTTAAATTTCTAGTATTACAGCTTGATAACACATTCAGTTGGATGAGCATACCACAAAAATGTTTCAGTGCCTTTTTAAGGGCCTATTTGTTTGGAATATAGATGTTGCGCCCCCCCCCCCCCCCCCATGAACCATGGACCTTGCTGTTGGTGGGGAGGCTTGCGTGCCTCAGCAATACAGATAGCTGTACTATAGGTGCAACAACAATGGAGGGGTATTTATTGAGAGGCCAGACAAATGTGTGGTTCCTGAAGAGGGGCAGCAGCATTTTCAGTAGTTGCAGGGGCAACAGTCTGGATGATTGACTGATGTGGCCTTGTAACACTAACCAAAATGGCCTTGCTGTGCTGGTACTGCGAACGGCTGAAAGCAAGGGGAAACTACAGCCGTAATTTTTCCCAGGGGCATGCAGCTTTACTGTATGGTCGAATGACCTCTTGGGTAAAAAATTCCGGAGGTAAAATAGTCCCCCATTCGGATCTCCGGGCGGGGACTACTCAAGAGGACATTGTTATCAGGAGAAAGAAAACTGGCATTCTACGGATCGGAGCGTGGAATGTCAGATCCCTTAATCGGGCAGGTAGGTTAGAAAATTTAAAAAGGGAAATGGATAGGTTAAAGTTAGATATAGTGGGAATTAGTGAAGTTCGGTGGCAGGAGGAACAAGACTTTTGGTCAGGCGAATACAGGGTTATAAATACAAAATCAAATAAGTGTAATGCAGGAGTAGGTTTAATAATGAATAAAAAATATAGTAGTGTGGGCAACCTACTACAAACAGCATAGTGAACGCATTATTGTGGCCAAGATAGACACAAAGCCCATGCCTACTACAGTAGTACAAATTTATATGCCAACTAGCTCTGCAGATGATGAAGAAGTTGAAGAAATGTATGATGAAATAAAAGAAATTATTTAGATAGTGAAGGGAGACGAAAATTTAATTGTCATGGGTGACTGGAATTCGGTAGTAGGAAAAGGGAGAGAAGGAAACATAGTAGGTGAATATGGATTGGGGGGAAGATATGAAAGAGGAAGCCATCTGGTAGAATTTTGCACAGAGCAAAACTTTGTTCAAGAATCATAAAAGAAGGTTGTATACATGGAAGAAGCCTGGAGATACTGACAGGTTTCAGATATATTATATAATGGTAAGACAGAGATTTAGGAACCAGGTTTTAAACTGTAAGACATTTCCAGAGACAGATGTGGACTCTGACCACAATCTATTGGTTATGAACTGTAGATTAAAACTGAAGAAACTGCAAAAAGGTGGGAATTTAAGGAGATGGGATGGATAAACTGACTAAACCAGAGGTTGTACAGAGTTTCAGAGAGAGCATAAGGGAACAATTGACAGGAATGGGGGAAAGAAATACAGAAGAAGAAGAATGGGTAGCTCTGAGGGATGAAATAGTGAAGGCAGCAGAGCATCAAGTAGGTAAAAAGACGAGGGCTAGTAGAAATCCTTGGGTAACAGAAGAAATATTGAATTTAATTGATGAAAGGAGAAAATATAAAAATGCAGTAATGAAGCAGGCAAAAAGGAATACAAACATCTCAAAAAAAGAGATCAACAGGAAGTGCAAAATGGCTAAGCAAGGATGGCTAGAGGACAAACGTAAGGATGTAGAGGCTTATCTCACTAGGGGTAAGGTAGATACTGCCTACAGAAAAATTAAAGAGACCTTTGGAGAAAAGAGAACTACTTGTATGAATATCAAGAGCTCAGATGGAAACCCAGTTCTAAGCAAAGAAGGGAAAGCACAAAGGTGGAAGGAGTATATAGAGGGTCTATACAAGGGCGATGTACTTGAGGACAATATTATGGAAATGGAAGAGGATGTAGATGAAGATGAAATGGGAGATATGATACTGCGTGAAGAGTTTGACAGAGCACTGAAAGACCTGAGTCGAAACAAGGCCCCAGGAGTAGACAACATTCCATTAGAACTACTGACAGCCCTGGGAGAGCCAGTCCTGACAAAACTGTACCATCTGGTGACCAAGATCTGTTTGGATTACATAGAAATGTTGGTATACGTGAGGCAATACTGATCCAGATTTAGAAGGATGTAGGTTGCAGTAGGTACTGGGAGATGAAGGAGCTTGCACAGGATAGAGTAGCATGTAGAGCTGCATCAAACCAGTCTCAGGACTGAAGATCACAACAACAACAAAAGATGTTGTCAGGCATACATGATATAAAAATGAAAGAGGTAGCATACTTCCCTTAATTTCATTTCATAATGTCACATGGGACTATTTTTTGGGCTAACTCATCTAGAGAAGCTACTGTTTTCAGACTCCAAAAGCTTATAATTGAATTACTTGTGGTGTGAACTCAAGATTGTCCTGCAGAGGTCTTTTAAAGGAACTATAAATACCAATTGCTGCTTCCAAGTATATTTATTCCTTAATGAAATTTGTCACAAATAGTGCATACCCTTTTCAGGCAACAGCTCAGTTTATGGAATCAGTATTAGAATAAGAGTGATCTTCACAAAGATTCACAGTTCGTTACTTTGATCTGTAAAGGTGTGTCCATTTTATTTAAGGAGAGATTTCTACTCTATTGACAAATTTCTTAATAGAACCAGTATGTATATAATATTATATTAATATAATAGAGGGAAACATTCCATGTGGGACCTTCCCTAACCTCTGGCTCCTACTATTATATTAATATATCTAAAAACAAAGATGATGTGACTTACCAAATGAAAGTGCTGGCAGGTCGATAGACACACAAACAAAGGAGAGGGAAAGACGAAAGGATGTGGGTTTTGGGAGAGGGAAAGGAGTCATTCCAATCCCAGGAGCAGAAAAACTTACCTAAAACCTCAACTCCTTTGGTTTCATCAGATTCACCTGGTCCTACTCCAAATCCCATGCCACTTTCCTTGATGCTGACCTCCACCTGTCCAATGGCCAGCTTCACACATCCGTCCACATCAAACCCACCAACAAGCAACAGTACCTCCATTATGACAGCTGCCACCCATTCCACATCAAACGGTCCCTTCCCTACAGCCTAGGTCTTCATGGAAAACGAATCTGCTGCAGTCCGGAATCCCTGAACCATTACACCAACAACCTGAAAACAGCTTTCACATCCCGCAACTACCCTCCCGACCTGGTACAGAAGCAAATAACCAGAGCCACTTCCTCATCTCCTCAAACCCAGAACCTCCCACAGAAGAACCCCAAAAGTACCCCACTCGTGGCAGGATACTTTCCGGGACTGGATCAGACTCTGAACGTGGCTCTCCAGCAGGGATACGACTTCCTCAAATCCTGCCCTGAAATGAGATCCATCCTTCATGAAATCCTTCCCACTCCACCAAGAGTGTCTTTCCGCCGTCCACCTAACCTTCGTAACCTCTTAGTTCATCCCTATGAAATCCCCAAACCATCTTCCCTACCCTCTGGCTCCTACCCTTGTAACCACCCCCGGTGTAAAACCTGTCCCATGCACCCTCCCACCACCACCTACTCCAGTCCTGTAACCCGGGAGGTGTACACAATCAAAGGCAGAGCCACGTGTGAAAGCAAACACGTGAGTTACCAGCTGACCTGCCTACACTGTGAAGCTTTCTATGTGGGAATGACCAGCAACAAACTGTCCATTCGCATGAATGGACACAGGCAGACAGTGTTTGTTGGTAATGAGGATCACCCTGTGGCTAAACATGCCTTGGTGCACGGCCAGCACATCTTGGCACAGTGTTACACCGTCCGGGTTATCTGGATACTTTCCACTAACACCAACCTGTCAGAACTCCGGAGATGGGAACTTGCCCTTCAGTATATCCTCTCTTCTCGTTTCCGCCAAGCCTCAATCTCCGCTAATTTCAATTTGCCACCGCTCATACCTCACCTGTCTTTCAACAACAACTTTGCCTCTATTTCTGCCTCGACTGACATCTCTGCCCAAACTCTTTGCCTTTACAAATGTCTGCTTGTGTCTGTGTATGTGCGGATGGATATGTGTGTGTGTGTGCGCGCGCGCGAGTGTATACCTGTCCTTTTTTCCCCCAAGGTAAGTCTTTCCGCTCCCAGGATTGGAATGACTCCTTACCCTCTCCCAAAACACACATCCTTTCGTTTTTCCCTCTCCTTCCCTCTTTCCTGATGAAGCAACAGTTTGTTGCGAAAGCTTGAATTTCGTGTGTATGTCTGTGTGTCTATCGACCTGCCAGCACTTTTGTTCGGTAAGTCACATCATCTTTGTTTTTAGATATATTTTTCCCACGTGGAATGTTTCCCTCTATTATATTCGTAATATTATATTAATAATATCAAATAATGTGTGTTTGTGTATTATGTAAAAACTGACTCCTGTAATCTTCAGTGCAGTGATGTGATCAGTGTAAATTAGTGTTGTGAACTGATTTCCTCTTTATCATGTGTGACTACAGCAGCCTAAGAATTATCATATGCACATCAGTGTTCTGCACATTATATGTTTTATGACAAGTTTGTTGTTATCTCCTATATGAAAATATGTTTTAGGATGTTTTAATGTATTTAACATCCACGAGGACCATTTCACAAAGTACATTACTATATCTTTTTTTTTCTTTGGAACTATATATTTTGTATTCTTGTTTTCTGACAATTGCCTCCATAGTCGAATTCTTAGTGTCGCTGCCTTTTGGTGTAGAAGGACCCAAGTTCAGTTCTCAGTGCCCCCTCAGATTTTTCTGGAGTAGTGAGGACTGGAATAGGGTCCATTCAGCCTTGTCAAGCCAAATAAGTAGCAGCTTGTATAAAGAAGCAGTGGCACCAACACATTTCATCTACAGGCAATGGCTGGAGGGACTGGCGAGATGCTGATAACGTCCTACAATCAAAGATCGCTTTTTGTACTACCTTGTAAGCGGCATTCAGCTAGTTGGAACAGTCCTCTAAGGCCTAGTCTTTGAGGAGTGTGTGGTGATTTCTGACATGTGGGACAGCTTTGAGGATCTCCTCACTATGGATTTATAGAATGAAAAGTACATCTAACCTAGTTTCTAATACAGCATAATTTAAGTTTGCTACTCACAGATTAGCATCAACATTCTATGAATGTTGCATACTAGTCAGTCAGGAGTAAGATACTTCATTTTTTTCTGTAGTTTGATTCGATGGTGTCATTTATAAACAAAGATGAACACACATTTCAAAATAAGCATTATAATTTTTGCTTTTTTGTGTGGATGCATATGTGAGACTGAAACAACCTTTCTCATTTTTAGGCATGTGCGACAGCATCTCAACATCCTGTTTATTACATTCACAAAGATGGTCTTGTTGAAGAGGAGTGGAAACCTATTAGAGGATGGTAGCCTCGAGTATGACTTTTAGTACTGTTAGTTAAAGAGCTTCTGTAAAGTGTTTTGCACCTGTTGTTAATTATACCCAATCAAGCAAAAATGCCCAGAATGAAATATTTGTTATCTAATTAGAGCGCAACTCTGATATTCGATCAGTGGCATACAGTCTGGCTGACCAGCACTTCTGATCATATGAACAAGTGCAAAATTGAATCGATTCAAGGATCCCCACAAAAGTCCCAGTTCTGCTACAGGATTCGTATGCTATCCGAAAGATGGGAGAATGTAGTGGCCAGCGATGGGGAATACTATGAATCATAATTTTAATTGTAAGTTTTTCACAATAAAGCCCCGAACTTTGAGAAAAAACAGCAGAAGCAAAGTTGTAGATCTAGTATTAAACAACAATGCACAGGTTTTATGTTAAAATAACTAATTTGCGTATCAAATTTTATTGAAATAATTCCAGGGGCTTAGGATGAGCTTTTTACGCACAACTTTGCTCACATATGCATGTGTAAAATATATTTCACATGTACGTAACATATTTCACTTGTATCTGTACACTTATTTCAAATGTACCTCTGACGAACCTTGCCCTACAATTTCATTTTCATGCAGCTCAATGTTTATGGTGATGTATCTCCTGAATTAAGGGTCATGCAATGATATATTTGTGTACATACGTTCTGCAACATATGTGGATAATGTCTAAAAAATATGTTGCTAATAGAATTAGTAGTAAAGAAGAAATAAATTAAAATGTCATGTATGAAAGATTAGTTTTTCACACATTTCGGCATTTGATATCATATCTCCTGAACTGTGTTGTACAATGATATATTTTTGATGGCATATTCAGTGGCATATGTGGATATTGGCTACATAAAGTGTTGTGAATAGAGTTAGCAGCAACAAAGTAATAAATTTAAATGTCTTGTATGATGCAGCAGTTTTTCATGCATCTCATTGTTGATGTCATAATATCTCCTGAACTGTGAGTCGTACAATGATATAATTTTGGTGGTAAATCCCATGGTATATATGAATACTGTCTGCAAAATGTGTTGTGAATACAGGTTGTAGTAAATAAGTAATAAAATAAAAGTCGTGCTTCATGCGGCAGTTTTTGGAAGTAATAATCTTTCTTCTTTTCTCTTTCAACGAGAAAACATTTCACAAAGGTTTGAAACTATGTGTAACTTTCGTTGCAAGTCACTAAGAGCTCTCATTGTTGAATACTGGATAACTGAAGTATGGGTATTTGCATGTCTTGGGCTGAACTGCTTTTTCACCCCCACAGTGATTCTTTCCAGACAGTAATACAGGGTGATTCAAAAAGAATACCACAACTTTAGAAATTTAAAACTCTGCAACGACAAAAGGCAGAGCTAAGCACTATCTGTCGGTGAATTAAGGGAGCTACAAAGTTTCATTTAGTTGTACATTTGTTCGGTTGAGGTGCTGTTGACTAGGCGTCAGCGTCAGTTGATGCTAAGATGGCAACCGCTCAACAGAAAGCTTTTTGTGTTATTGAGTACGGCAGAAGTGAATCGACGACAGTTGTTCAGCGTGCATTTCGAACAAAGTATGGTGTTAAACCTCCTGATAGGTGGTGTATTAAACGTTGGTATAAACAGTTTACAGAGGATGGGTGTTTGTACAAAGGGAAAAGTTCTGGACGGCCGAGAACGAGTGATGAAAATGTAGCACGCATCCAGCAAGCATTTGTTCGCAGCCCAGGAAAATCGACTCGCAGAGCTAGCAGAGAGCTGCAAATTCCACAATCAACTGTATGGAGAGTCCTACGAAAAAGGTTAGTTATGAAACCTTATCGTCTGAAATTGGTTCAAGCACTGTCTGCAGCTGATAAGATTAAAAGAATCGATTTCTGTGATTTTATCCTTGCTCAAATGGAAACAGATGAATCTTTCGTTTCAAAGATTGTGTTTAGTGATGAAGCAACTTTCCACACTAACGGGAAAGTCAACCGTCACAATGTCTGTATATGGGGCACTGAGAATCTGCGGGAAACAACTCAGTATGAACATGACTCGCCTAAGGTGAACGTTTTCTGTGCCATTTCAGCCAATAAAGTTTTTGGTCCCTTTTTCTTCGAAGGTGCTACTGTAACTGGACTACAGTATCTGGAGATGTTAGAGAATTGGCTGTTCCCTCAGCTCGAACAAGAAGCACAACAATTCATATTTCAGCAGGATGGAGCGCCACCACATTGGCACTTATCTGTCCGTAACTACCTGAACGTCAACTACACGAGGCAATGGATCGGCCGCCAGGCAGCCCGTGACAGAGCACTCATCACTGGCCTCCAAGAAGCCCTGATCTTACCCCCTGCGATTTTTTCTTATGGGGGTATGTTAAGGATATGGTGTTTCGGCCACCTCTCCCAGCCACCATTGATGATTTGAAATGAGAAATAACAGCAGCTATCCAAACTGTTATGCCTGATATGCTACAGAGAGTGTAGAACGAGTTGGAGTATCGGGTTGATATTGCTCGTGTGTCTGGAGGGGGCCATATTGAACATCTCTGAACTTGTTTTTGAGTGAAAAAAAAACACCTTTTTAAATACTCTTTGTAATGATGTATAACAGAAGGTTATATTATGTTTCTTTCATTAAATACACATTTTTAAAGTTGTGGTATTCTTTTTGAATCACCCTGTATAATGTGGTTTATTTGTAAAGGAAAACACACTCAAGCTGCTAGTGGCACCAATTCTAGAGATCTGCAGCAGAATTTGGAATCCTTGCGAAGTAGGCACGACAGCAGTTATCAAATAAATTCAAACACACTTCTAGGAAATAATAGCATATCCTGCAGAAAAGTGTAATAGAATACTAAGGGAACTTAAAGCTGAATTTTTGAAAGAAAGATAATTTTGTTCACTTGGCCTATGCTGGGTAAATTTAGAGAATGGATAACTTGGACATCACGAGAGAGATAGTCTGGCTACTGAGGTATGTCTTTCGCTCCAAATGTGAAACGAACAGTACAGGAAGTATCTGAAATTGTTCAAAGCACCCTCCTACATGCAGTTTACAGTGGGTTGAGAAATATGTATCTGAATGAATATGCATCTGTAAAAAGGGGAAAGAGATGGACAATGGCAACAAAAGGTAGGGACTATCACAGATGCTGCAGGAATACTGTTCCAAAAAGATCTCATACCTACCAAAAGTGGTAGCAGTGAGTTGTGAAAGTCAAGAAACAGGCTGGAACTTGGATATTCGTCAGGATAGAATAGTGGGGGAGGATGTGCCCTGAAAGAACAAGTGTTGTTGAAGGTCCACAATACTATGAATTGAAGTACAATGAGAGGGAAGGAGTCCACTTGTTTCAATCTCTGTGTGTCTCCTTGCATCATGGTCACTTCTATTTGATTCAATATTCCTGTCCCATTTCCTTGTTGTCCATCTTTCTTGTAGACCCCACTATTCCTGTCTTTGTTGTTCATGACACCTGCTCTACTTAATACAATTCTTCATACCAGTGTGTGTGTGTGTGTGTCACATTCTGAATAATGTGAGTTTATAAGTTGAGTTACTGTGTTACAGTGTTCTTTTTTATATTCAAATATACCCTTCAATGCACTCACTGTATGTTGAGTAATTATTGTTTGATGTAAATTTATTTATTTTGATAATAATAACTGTATGGGTCCTACGTTTTTGTTATTAACAAAGGATTATAATAACAGAACATGGAAAATTATGGTTGGGCATGAAATATTTTACTATTAACATAACATTGTGGTGTTCTGGAGAATCACAGAGGAGCTAAGTCTACATCAGTGCTTTGAATCAGTCCATGAGACATGCCAAAATGATTCACGAGGAAGAAATAGAGGATGAATGTCCAGACTGAAATTGTTCAATGCAGTTTTAATTCAAAAATAAATGTTCATCCTATTAATTGTCTAGCCACATCTGATTCATGCTGTCATCTTGTGCTTTAATAGTATCTGCCCAATGTTCTTCAGTCATATAATTACAGTTTTAAGTGTTTGCCACTTTAGTGATAATTTTATGAGTCAGGTGACTGAGAAATGCCCTCTGTATGAGATGACAAAAATGAAAAAACACTGGCTCCTGGTTTTATTGGCACAAAGACAGAACAGAGTTACAGTTTGGCAAAATAAAAACTTCTTCAGCTCTCTAGCTATCAGCTCATTCCTCTATAATGGGTTAGTCTTTTGTACTTAAGACATATGTATTAGATTAATTTTTTCAGAGTTTCTGAAATGGTCTGCTTTACTCAATATGTGCCATTCAACCTGCCTGAGTTCCTTTTTAATGATGGTGGCAACCTCTGCTCACTATAGCATTGACAACTGTCATTTTTCAGTTACTATAATATTACATAAAGATATGTATTTCAGAAAAACAGTTTCTTGCAAATGTGTTCTTCATGTGTTTAACATGATGCTCAATATGGAGATCGAAAATGTAAAGTTATGCACGTAATGAACATAATTCTATTTTAAACAATAAAGCAGTATAAATTTATTATATGAAAAAGCTCAACTACTTAAAGTCAATCTTATAAATGTCTTTCAAGCAGCATGACAACTAATCCAAACAGCACACACAATACTGAATCATCTCTTCTTGTATAAACATGGTTTTAGAAAGATGCTGGGCAGTTTATTGGACTTCTTCACTGAACTCCCTTTTTTGAAGTACAAGAAGTAAAATATTTTATGTGAGAAATCTTTCAATGTATTTGCAAATCCAAATTTCTTTATGTCTTTAATAAATGTATCAATATTTTCAAATCTACTTTCAACTTCTGCAATCATCATCATGCCCCTGGAAACAGGAAATAACACAAAATGAGACAGTGCAAAGGGGAACAAGCAGGTTAATGTCTTATTCAGTACAAGCAAGCACAATATTTAAAAACATCTAATGCTCACAGAACAGACATGACCACTAACTTTTTTGTTGCAAATATAAATACCATTAGAGCTCAAAATCTTAAAAAAATAAGAACATTTGTATCGGTAAGTAAATATGAGACAAGGACATGAATGATCAAGATTTAATATCTTTTGTTTAACACTGAAATAATTTTTGTGAAATAATATTTTCAGGTTTTTTTAATGTAGTCCCACTTTAGACTAGACTATACAATGAGCTGTCATATGCTAACAACCAAGATAACCTTCTGGCAAACATTTTATTCTGTGATGACTGAATAAATAAGCCAACAGTTGTCTGCTCTATGACACAGTAGCTGTATATAATTACTTGAGCATTCATTCACACAGTCTACAGTATTAGGGAAAGGATAGATTGCTGCTCACCACAGACAGGCACAACAAAAAGACTGCTAAACAAGTAAGCTTCAGCCAAAATGTGTGTAGGCATGTGTGTGCATGCTGTAAAATGCTCACAGAAGTCCAGTAACTGAATTGTAGCTACTGCTAACTGTGACTGCAACAAAAGTTTTTACAGTGTGTCAATGCAATAAAATCTTCACCAGTTTCTTGCCACATGCATTGTGAATGTGACATTTCACAAAGGTTACTCCCTCTTTCCATCTTCTGGCGAAGATTTTATTGTATTAACAATGTTGTTGAGCTTAATGCTGTCCCTCTTTCAACACACTCATAAAGCTATAATCCAACAAGATAATGGTCATCCTCATGTTGTACAGAATGTAAAGGACTACTACTATGCATTACAAATCATGTTTTCCTTCACCTTGTGGGGGGTCTAACTGACATGTCTAGATTAAGGGCTTATTGGTGACCTAGTTACCATTCCACAGTGACACATTCAAACTGTTTCACGTAATGTCATGGCAGATGATGGCAAACAATACAACATTTAACAGATACTGTACTTGGGTATACAATATTATTTTATTGCTTTTTGCATTCAGTAGTTTCCTTAATGCCACTATATGTCATATCTGAACTACATGTCATTTGAGTTGGATGTTTGATGCTGCTGTTTTCAGAAACAATAATGTAGTTTTTTGGCACACGATTCAGTTGACAGAATTTGCTCCTAATAGATGTCAACATTTCGTAACATTAGAACACACAGCTACTGTGAACATGTTAAAATTTGAAACTATGATTCCACTGACATGGTAAACTACTTGAAATTCAAACTTTATGGACACACCTGACTTACCAGTTTCACCCTCAGAGACAATATTCAAGTGATACATGTACACTGAAGAACATATGCATTAATAGCAGTTCTGTTATCTTTGTCATCCCTTTACCCAGCATCAGACCATTTGGGACATTTTTGATATTTCTCCACTTTTCCCTGTCGTCCCACTACTCTTCTTTTATAACCATTTTGTTCCAGTACAGATTCCTTCAACTTAAATTGTTCTTGATTGAGTTAATGCATTTTGCTCTGGTCACCCCTTTTGCCCTCAAATTGCCTCCATATGGCTATTTGGTATTCTTCCATCCTCCATTCTCTTTACATGTCCAAAACATTTTAACCTCCTCTTCTCAGTTCTATCATTACACTTTTCTACTCAAAGTTCCTTCGTAACATCTTCATTTATCAATCTGTTTTTCCTTGTTTTTCCTAACAAGGCCTCCCTGCTTGGACAATGCAATTACTATTTCCTTTCTCCATATTTCAGGCACACATTTCTTGAGTTCATATGCATCTTAAAAATTCCATGTGGTTGACAATTTTAATGACTGTTTGTATACACAATTGGATTTGATGCATATACTCTTAAGTGTTTTCATATCACTATGAATGTTTTCTAAGGCTGAAACTGGCCAACTGTGATGAGAAAACAACCTTTTATTTTTGACAAAACATTTACACTCCTGGAGGATCAACTGTTGTAGTTTGCAATACCAACAGACTGGATATTCAAATGTGGCTATTAATGATATTTCTCCCGGTCACCCTTGACATCCTAGTTAGTTAGATTTAAACAGTCATTCACTGATCGTTACTTCCAAACTTGGTCACTCTGTTTGCCCATGTAGTTAATTTGATCATTTTAAGTCTTCGTCTTCTATCTCAGCATTTGCCACACAATGTAGTGGCATCCATTTTTTTGGCACTCTGTGTACTCTTTAACATGAACTGTCTTGGTTATCACAGTGAAGGCCTTCTGTGCTTGGTCATGATGAAGGCCACCTATCATAGGTCTGTATGAAGGGTATGCAGCCAATATTGCCTAGGTCTCCCAATAGGTCACTTACCACTTATTACCAACTTTCTAAGAAAGCCTGTGTTTTGCTGCTATTTCTTGATCTGCTCGAAGTAAGTTTCCACACCACTATAGATGGCTTTTCCGCATCTTCTCAGTGATTGGTGCCACTATGAACTGCGTGCAAATTTCATCACTGTTGCAGTATCCTGAAGTGTCAGGTCACATGCCCAAGAAAGAATTTTGGTGTTTATCACAGCAAGTTGTTCTGCTGCCTACCATTCTGCACTGTAAAAGGCAACTGAGCAGATGGCAGAGCTTACTTTAAATGTACAGGGTGACACAGAATAACACGAATGTTTGAAATGAGTAGTGGCAGCCATAGGCAAGTGCAGCAATGTGGGTTCATGACAGTTAGCGAGTAAACAGTCTGCCATTTCAGTACTCATTGATCAGTGGAATGGAAAATAGCGTGCATTTGCTATAAAAATGTTTTATAAAAACAATGACAGTTTCGTAGCAGCACAAAGGGCATTTCGGCGTTTTTATAATTTAGGATGCCATGATGACTTTTTGTCGAAACACCGATAAAATGTTGGATTAATAACTTTGAAGAGACTGGATCTGCCATCAAGAAGAAAAAACAGGACGACGAACATTTGGTGCCGTACGCGAGTCTATCTTACAAAGCCCACGCGTTCAATTCATATGCAAGCAGCAGTGGTTGGAATGTCCCGGGAGAGTGTTCACAGACTTCATCTTGATTTAAAATTTCATCTGTAAAAACAACAGACGGTGCAACAACTGAAGGACAACAATTATCGGATACAATTAGGATTCTGTCAACAAATGATAACAAAAATAAACAACAATGATGAATTTCTAAACAAGTTGTGCATGTCAGATGAGGCACATTTTCATCTCACAGGTTATGTGAATAAACAGAACTACTGTTACTGGGGCAAAGACAAATCCTAAAGACGTTCATGAGCACCCTTTTCACACTTGTAAAGTGACAGTATGGTGTGGTGTTTCATCATGGGATTATTGGACCATATTTTTTCGCAAATGAACAGGGAAACACTATAACTGTCAAAGCCGATCATTATATGGAGATTTTACGAACTTTCGTTGCACCTGCACTGAACAACTTTCTGAACATTCAAGAAGCCTGGCTTCAACAGGATGGATCAACAGCACACACTGCACGGCAGTCAGTGGCATATGTGCGAGAATTGTTTGGCAACCGTGTGATCTCGCGATTCGCTAACATTCCCTGGCCCCCTAGATCGTCAAATTTATCAGTTTGTTATTTTTTTCTTGTGGAGCTATTCCAAGAGCAAAGTCTACATGACTCGACCAAGAACCCTGGATGAGTTAAAATAGAGAATTCAGGATGCAATTAATGGTATCCCGGATAAGATGTTGCATCAGTCAATGAGGAATCTCAACAGCAGATTTAACTAATGTATTCGTACAGGAGGATACCATGTAAAGGTCGTAATTTTTTAAATGCCATCAATGTTTCATAAATGGCGAAGTTGCAAGGTTTCAATTACTATGAATGCAATTTCTTCCCTTAATCACTTCTAGTTTTATTGGATTGTGGAAATGTTCCTGTTTTTCTATGTCACCATGTACAAAAATGTGAAATTTGGACTTCAAATGAAAAATTGTAGTATGCTATGATTACAAATCAAAAATGAAGCAATGCAATAATTCACCATTAAAAATTTCCACTTACATTTTGGTGCAGTGTTTCTAACGTTCTCATTCATATCACATAAAGAAAAATGATACAATTAAAACCAAGTGATATTACATAACCAGAAGAACATTTACTGGATAACAGTAGACAGAGATATATAAACCACCATATGTACACTTCCATAACTGTAAATTTTAGATTTCTAAAATTACCTCAGGTAGCACACTGGCCATGCAAGACAGGAATTGTCATTTTGGGTCCCACTCCAGCATGCAATTTAGCCCGTCACAAATTTTTATGTCTCTGTCAGATCTTGTATGTAATTTCGCAGGCTTTTATGGCATGGTTGAATAGATTTTCTTGATAAACACATTGTTTTATCCCACACCCAGAAGACTTCAGAGAAAACCTCAGTTCACTAGTACAGATGTTTCCCAGTCATACAGTGGTAACTGAGGAAGACATTAATCACTGTAGAATCAGGTGGAAAAATTACAATGGTGGATGTGTCCAGACATCTTGCCAAAAATTCTCTGGAAACTACCTAGAACAGATAGTTTAGGAGTCCAGTCATAATGGAAATATTGTTGTTGGTGCTGTGGTCTTCAATCCTGAGACTGGTTTGATGCAGCTCTCCATGCTACCCTATCCTGTGCAAGCTTCTTCATCTCCCAGTACTTACTGCAACCTACATCCTTCTGAATCTGCTTAGTGTATTCATCTCTTGGTCTCCCTCTACGATTTTTACCCTCCACGCTGCCCTCCAATGCTAAATTTGTGATCCCTTGATGCCCCAGAACATGTCCTACCAACTGGTCCCTTCTTCTTAAGTTGTGCCACAAACTCCTTCTCCCCAATTCTATTCAATACCTCCTCATTAGTTATGTGATCTACGCATCTAATCTTCAGCATTCTTCTGTAGCACCATATTTCGAAAACTTCTATTCTCTTCTTGTACAAACTATGTATCGTCCATGTTTCACTTCTATACATGGCTACACTCCATACAAATACTTTCAGAAATGACTTCCTGACACTTAAATCTATTCTTGATGTTAACAAATTTATCTTCTTCAGAAATGTTTTCCTTGCCATTGCCAGTATAGATTTTATATCCTCTCTACTTCAACCATCATCAGTTATTTTGCTCCCCAAATAGCAAAACTCCTTTACTACTTTAAGTGTCTCATTTCCTAATCTAATTCCCTCAGTATCAGCCGACTTAATTTGACTACATTCCATTATCCTCGTTTTGCTTTTGTTGTTGTTAATCTTATCTCCTCCTTTCAAGACACTGTCCATCCCGTTCAACTGCTCTTCCAAGTCCTTTGCTGTCTCTGACAGAATTACAATGTCATAGGCGAACCTCAAAGTTTGTATTTCTTCTCCATGGATTTTAATACCTACTCTGAATTTTTCTTTTGTTTCCTTTACTGCTTGCTCAATATACAGATTGAATAACATCGGTGAGAGGCTACAAACCTGTCTCACTCCCTTCCCAACCACTGCTTCCCTTTCATGGAAATATACTGGATCTTAAGCCAATAAACAGACCTAACCTCTTTCAGGATGTCCATATTGAAACCGACATCACTTACTATCAGGTACATGTAGCAAAAGAAGTTGAAAGATCAGCTAAAACAAATAAGATGATTTACATATTTAGTAAGTTAGTTAAAATGCAGTTCTGTTACATATCAAAACATTTAAATCTGGGCAGGAGCATACAGAAGGACTATGTGTCAAGCTTGAAAGAGTAGTTGACCATGCAGTGGATAGTTATGCACCTAGCAGAACAGTTCATGTTGGGAGGGACCCTCCATGGCATACAGTCACTCTAAAGAAACAACAACTTCTGCATAAATAGGTGTAAAACAAAGTATAGGCCAACAGATAGAGAGATGGTAAATGAAATGTGTTTGGTTGCCACGAGGGCAAAACCTTCAATGACTACCACAGTAGAATCTTATTGAAACAACTCGCAGAAAACCAAAGAAATCGTGGCCAAATGTAAAGGCTGTCAGTGGCACCAAAGTTAGTGTACACACACTCGTGAATGACACAGGAATTGTAAGTTAGGGTACAAAGCAAAAGCACAAATACTGAACTCTGTTTTCAATTGTTCTTTACTGAGGAAGATGCAGATGTGCTGTCCTAGTTTACTTCTCACACAATTGCCAAGAGGGGGTGGTGTGTGTGTGTGTGTGTGTGTGTGTGTGTGTGAGAGAGAGAGAGAGAGAGAGAGAGAGAGAGAGAGAGAGAGATGGAGGGAGGAGGAGAGAGAGAGAGATGGAGGGAGGAGGAGAGAGAGAGAGAGAGAGAGAGAGAGAGAGAGAGAGAGTGTGTGTGTGTGTGTGTGTGTGTGTGTGTGTGTGTGTCCGTGTGTGTGTGTGTGTGTGTGTGTCCGTGTGTGTGTGTGTCCATAATATACATAGGCCCCTTAAATAAAAAACTCTGCCCAATGATTGAGAAAAAACACAGGTCACTTCTCTCTATAACATAGGACACAGAAGTGGTCCACAAAACAATTGTCCAATCTCATTGATGTGCATATGTTGAAGAACCGTAGACCATATTCAGAGATCAAGCATAATGAGAGTTATCAGTCCGAAGGCCATGGATCGAGGAAATCAGATTAATTATTTCTTGACTTCTAAAAAGCATTTGACTTTCTATCACATCAATGTTTGCAAACCAAAGTACAATCCTACACGGTCTCAAATAAACTGTGAGACTGACTTGAGATCTTTTTGCAGGCAGGACACAGCATGTTATCTTGGATGCAGAGTATTTGGCAGAAGTAGAAGATTAGATTAGATTAGTACTAGTTCCATGGATCATGAATACGATATTTCGTAATGATGTGGAACGAGTCAAATTTTCCAATACATGACATAATTAAGTTAATTTAACAACATACTTAAGTTAATATAACAACTTTTTTATTTTTTTAATATTTTTTTTTATTAATTTATATCTAAAAATTCCTCTATGGTGTAGAAGGAGTTGTCATTCAGAAATTCTTTTAATTTCTTCTTAAATACTTGTTGGTTATTCTGGCATGCCCCAGGGGAGTGTATTGGGACCCTTGTTGCTTATAATGTGTATTAATGGTGTGGCAGACAATATTAATAACAACCTCAGAATTTTACCCGATGATGGAGTCATATACAGTTAAGTTATGTCTAAAAAGGCTGCAGAAATAGTCAGTCAGATCCCTAGAAGATTTCAAAGTGGTGCAAAGATTGCCAATTTGCTTAAAATCTACAGAGACCTAGACTTCACAAAATGAAAAAAAAAATTGTATCCTATGATACAATATCAATGATTTACAATTAGAACCATGCAACTCATAAAAATACCTGGGTATGACAATTTGTACAGACATGAAATGGAATGATCACATAGGCTCAGTCATAGCTAAGGCCAGGTGGCAGACTTCAGTTCATAGGCAGAGTACTGAGAAAATGCAATTGGTCTATGATGGAGACTGCGTACAAAACACTTATGTCTCACATCTTAGAATATTACTGCAGTGTGTCGGACACGTACCAATTGGGAGTAACAGGAGATACTGAACATACACGAGTAAGGATGGCATGAATGGCCACAGGTCTGTTTGACTTTACAGAAAAGTTTATAAAAAACTGGGATTGGCAGGCTCTTGATGACAGATGCAAATTGTCCCACAAAAGATTACTTATGAAATTTTAAGACCCAGTATAAAGTGAAGAATCTACAATCTTTGATTGCCCTACATATTGCTCCTGTAGAGACTGTGAAGACTGAATTAGACTAATTACAGCACATCAAGAGAAATTTAAGAAACCATTCTTCCCATGCTCCATACACAACTGGAATGGACAAGAATCCCCAACATGTAGTACCATGCTAAGTACCCTCTGCATGCACTTCACAGTGGTTGGCAGAGCAGAGTATGCATGTAGAAGCAGATGCAGACATTATTTGTGAGCCTGTGTGAGTAGTGATTTGAAACCTCAACTTCCTCACTAATATGTCCTCTGCATATGGAGACAAAACATTATATAAAAATAAAAAAAATATATCCATCCAAGCATAGCATAACAGGCTGACAAACCATGTAAAAACTCGTAAAGACATGTGAATAATAGTGGCAACTTAAAATTGTGCTGGACTGGGACTCAATCCCAGATTCCTGCATTTCATGCACTGTGTGCTGTCAACTATGCTAAGTGTGTACGCCTCACAGACCAACTCAAATGCAAAGGTAGTGCAATTGGTAAATGACTGCTAACAAGAGGTGGGGATCTCGATTCAAATCCTGGTTCAGGAGGACTAGTCACAAACATTTATCAAAGCATATACTCTGTTAAAGAGGTGGAAAAGTGCCATCTCTGACAAAATAATTGCAGTTTTACCTACTCTCTTTTTGGCTGAATCCACATCTTACATTGTTCTTTCTGCCCCACACTGACTGGCTTCAGTCTGCTTGTAAATGACAAATATGCTTATGTCATTATTATATTCTTGTTGAGTTTGCAGCAAGATATTCAAGTCAAATTAATACAATGGTTTGATGGCCCACCTGGCTCTCATATTCAGGTGCTGACTCTTGTTGAACTGATGCTACACTGGAGCCAGGATCCCTATACAGGTCAGGAGAGTACTCAGCACATGTGCCAATTGCCGTGAGAGCTGCCTGCATTCCAAAAGGTACTAGCAGTGCTGCCAGGGTGAAGGTGAACAAAAATGACATATTGCTGCCATAACTAATCATCAAACTGTTTTGCTAATTGAGAACATAGTGTTTTAATGCTGGGCAGCCCAGGGTTACACAACTTGCTCTCAGGATAGTCCTTGTACCTAGTAATAAGATTATCAGCCAGCCTAATTTCTATGTATTCCTTCAGGACACAATCCCAGTAACGAGAAGTGGCAGCAACCACTTACGTCTCATTACATTTGATTGCATGACCATCACCTAAGTGATGCTTCAGCACTGCATGTTTTTGCAATGTTGTCCCTTGTGTGTATAGAAGAATGCTGAAGGTTAGATTGGTAAATCGAATAATAAACGAGAAGGTACTGACTACAACTGGATAAAGATGAAATTTATGGCATAACTGGACAAAACAAAGGTACTGGTTGATAGAACACATTGTGAGCCATCAGGAATCACCAATTTGGTAGTGGAGGGAAGGGTGTCAGGTAAAAGTTGTAAAGGGAGACCAACACCTGAACACAGTAAGTAGATTCAAATGGGTGTAGATTGCGGTAGTTATGCAGAGATGAAGAGGCATACGAGATAGACTAACATTTGGAGCTTCATCAAACCACCCACCCTGTTTGGCAGTATGTCCCACACACCTGTGCTCAACAGTACAAATACTTTCACTGATATATGCTATACCAAAGTGGTGGTATCTTACAAACACCAGGATTTCTTAGTCCCACATCATCTTAAACTGAATTCAAAAGGGCATTAATCTTGTCTGGCAGGGAAAACAGTTTTCATGTTAAAATTTCTTAAAAATTCTCTCAATATTAGCTGATACGCTCCTAGCATACAGTAGAGTAGCAACTGGTGTAGATTCATCTTGCTGCACTTCCAGTATTAGTCTTCTTTTTCTGAAAGAATCCATTCTGTTTCAATACATGTGCTGTTAAAAAGACCATATCTGATGCACAAAGCTTACCATAAGAAGTTAAACATCTGAAGTCTATATGAGGGTGATTCAAATGAAAACCTCAAAAGTTCCTTAAAATTTAGAAATATGTGTGGAGGAGTTTGTAGGAGGCAGAAGTGTTTCTTGAGGCTCAGAAAATGACCAGTAGGTGGCAGAGTGATGCTAAAATGCGGGAGAAGTCAGCAGTGCCCCCAAAAAAACAGCCGTCCCGCTTCAACATGCACTGTGATTGAGCAGTGATCTGTGATGTGTTTTTTGTATAATGAAGTGGCAAACCAACTGAAATTCATTTTACAATGACAGTGCAATATGGTGATTCATGTTTTGTCATTGCAGAAAGTGTACAAATGGTGTAGGAAGTTTAAAAGGGGTGTAAATTCCATGGAGGGTGCAACAAGACAAGGGCAGGCTTAGCACACAGCAACAGGTGACAACATTGCGTTAGTGGAGGATAACAGGATAACAGACATGTAACTCTGAACAAAATAGCCACAAGTTTGAAGATAAGTATTAGTTCAGCACATTGTTCACAATTTGCTGCACTTCAATAAGGTGTCTGCAAAATGGGTGCCACATCAGTCTGGTACATACTCCTAATTCACCAGACCTTCTGCCTAATGACTTTCATCTGTTGCAACAGGAGGCAGGCATTTCAGTAGTGACAATCTGATGAAAACAGCACTGCATGACTGGCTACCCACACAAGTAAAAGAATTCTTTCATTGAGGTATCTATGCACTTCCAAGGTGGTGGAATATGTGCATTCATCCATCAGGGAGACTACGTTGAAAAATGACATTTAAGTTTCTTGTTCATTGTTCCAATTGAAAATATTATAGCATTTTTAAAATTCTCATTTGAATCACCATCATATATAAATGGAACTGATACTCTGTGAAGCAGATCCACCATGCCTTGGTGTTTAGACCATCATAGGAAATACAGCAATCTGAATCTACATCAGTTGCTTTACTATTAATACTTTTGGGACAGGTGTGTGGAACATTACTGCTGCATAAGATTACAACATTCCAAAAATCCATGGCTGCAAAGCCTTGGTTAGCTGTGTGGCACACAATGAAATATAATGAGAGCAGAAATACATGGTTTTTGTTTGCCTCTACCACTGGTGCTACTACTTGTACCTTTTGCAGTGGGACCAGCACTTGCCACATGCACTGAGTACAATTTACTGACTGTATAGGGGTGCCAACTCCAGTATAGGATCAGGTCATCAAGACTCAGCAATAGTTGCAACTTATCTGAAGGTGATGGCCAGATGGACACGAAATGTATTCGCAGTTGCGAATGCGGACAACCATCAGCTGTATAATGGAATGACACCAATAAAAATTTGTGCTGGACTGGGATTTCCTGCTTATCACAAGCTGTGGCCTTACCATTACGCTCTCTGACCACGACTCAGTGCCAGAACCAAACTTCCATATGTCGTCAACCATATGTCAACAACGAGTACTCTTACATCCATTATGTATATTCTCGTACAAGGGAGACATTAAAGTGAAAGTCCTTGACAGTGTCAGCAGATAAATATGAGGCTGCAATGCCTGTGTTATTCTGAAATACGATGCAATGTTCCTTTGGGCATGCTTGCATGTCAAAAGGGACAGGCACTGCGGTGACTACGGCTGTTATTAAATACATGAAATGTATTCGCAGTTGTGAATAGGGACAACCGTCAGTTGTATAATGAAAATCTGTGCCAGACGAGGACTCAAACCCAGATTTCCTGCTTATCAAGAGTGGTTGCCTTATCAATTCCGAATAACACAGGCACTGCAATATTGTCAAAATATTGGGTTGACTTGACTTGAAAGATTTGGCTGCAACTCAAGAAGAGTATCATAAGTTACTCTGTCAACAAAGCCTATGAAGTCTACTCAGATTGTCGATAACAACCACTGTCTGCAATACCATCAAGAGTGACACAGCCATACAAGAACATATTTTTAACCTATTTCTATATCATAACACATAAAATCTTAAGCCAAAATTGCAATAGCAAAATGAAACAGTTAAAAACAAACACAGGATCATTTAAAAAAAATTATAAACACACTGCAGACTCTTATTATAAGAAGTTACTAGTGGCACAATTATTTCAACCAGGACTTGATTATCTGTTACGTTTTAAACGCAATAATAAAACTGCTATGTTCAGTTTTGCCAATGTAGTACTTCTTGAAACAAAATTGTTCAAGCTGTTGTGGCCTTGTGTTGTCACACTGCCTGTTGGCTTCTGTCTTGCGTTCTTTGGCCAACTTTCGTTTAGTGATTGTTCTGACATGTTGCCCACACCCACAGATTGTATGTACCTATCATGCAAATGTCAGAGCTATTCCCTGGCCATTACCACTGTGGTTCTTCCTTTGCTGCCTGCAACGATTGTTTACTGCAGCAAGGAGTTCAGGATCCATTTAGCTTGAGGCTTTCCCCTTTCTTGTTGAAGCTACTCTCATGTTTGTCGATTTCTATGGCTTCCTCTAAACAATCAGGCATGGTAGTTCTTGTTCACAGTGAGAACTTTCGTGTCAGAGAATTTTATTATGAGGCTGGTTATTGCAGGTTGGTCCCTTTTGTCCTTACCCAATCTGATACTTTCTTTGATCTTCTTGGTCGGTTTGTAAATAGTCTTTATACTATGTTTGTCCAATATACAGCCGACTCCACCCATCATGCTGGGGCTGTATGGCAGATAGGTCTTACCCAATATTTCTTTTTCTTGTTGTGTCACTTCGCTGAGTGTTACATTTTGTGATATTTTTTTATGCAGCTGGTGGAGTATCTCTTCCGCCATAGGATGCTTTTCAGGTGTTTCATCCTGCATCTAAAGTGCTGAGGCTCACATATTTGTACTGTGTACATTACAAGCATATCAATGATTCCACTTTTCTGGCTTGGGTGAGGATTTGACAGTTTGTGCATGTAATGGCCTGTATGTGTCAGTTTTTGGTACACACTGTATTCCAGGTTATCTGCCTTGTAAACAGCACACCTGGAAAGGGTAGCTGTTTGTCCTTTTCTACCACAACAGCAAATCTTATGTTGGGAAGTGGACTGTTCAAATGTCCTACTAATGCACTGACTGATGAACATGAGACAGAAGCTCACAGGCAATATGTCAGCAAGTGGCAAGAAAAGCCTCAATAGTTTTGTTTCAGGAAGTACCACACAGGTAAATATAATAAGCAAAACTGAACAAAGCACTTTTACTATTGTTTTTAACACATAACAGATAGTCGAATACTGGGTGAAATACCTGTGACTCTACTAACTTCTTGGAAGATGAGATCATAGCCTCTATAATTTCTT
Organism: Schistocerca nitens; assembly: GCF_023898315.1. Taxonomy (NCBI): domain Eukaryota; kingdom Metazoa; phylum Arthropoda; class Insecta; order Orthoptera; family Acrididae; genus Schistocerca; species Schistocerca nitens. Next base: position 311,104,183 of record NC_064621.1, on the reverse strand, counting down.
AAAATGGTGTTATGTTTATGTTTAGTTATAATTATTTAATTATGCTATTGCAATTTCGGCTTCTGTGCTAGGAGAGAGTCTCAGACTCTAAAATGAGAGGGACCTACCTCTACTGAGGAATTTATTAGTTTTCTTGACTGATTATTACTTTGGTACAATATATTCACTTAACAATATCTGCTTGGCTGCTTTGTGTATGCACTTTACTTTGAGGTGCAAAAGGAGAAACCATGGTTACTAGAATACACGTATCCGCCACCTGACACTGACATCACAGGCAACCCTGTTGCCACTCAGTAGTGTGCTGCTGAAATAACCTTTTGTGTTCTCATTGCATTTTTGAGTGAATACAATGTTTTGTAATGGATGTGACTGCTGCCAGTGATAATTTTGCAATTATGTAACCACACAATAATAAGTATTTCTGCCTACTGAAGTGCAGTCATTACATTTGTTTATGTTGAGGGTCAACAACCAAACTCTGCACCAAGCATTGATCCTCTGTAGTTCTCCTTACAATTTCCTGCACTTTTCTAGCGTTGCGACTTCACTATGTACAGGGTGTCCCATTTATCTTGGTCACCCAAAATAACTTTTTCTGGTGTGTTAAATGAAAAGTTGTTTCAACCAATGCTTTTTAATATCATTGGGTAATTTTTGCTGTGGGTATACATTTTATGCATTCCCACAGATGTAGGAGATATGAGGAAAGGGTTAGATTTTTTAAACTGGAATCATGTACATTTTATTCAAGAATACACTTACCCTCTCCATGAGCTAGTCAAAAATTTATCACACTGTACCATTTTTGTCAACGGAACATAGATGTGCAAACAATAAACAATACAAAGTTTGTGAAGAAACCGAGCTGTTTGTTGCCTTGTTTGCACCCATTGTAATGCTGTAATAAAGGTGTGGCGTCTGTTTACAATTTCTGACTCAAGTAAACAGGTAAATCCCCAGCTCCCCTACGCACTTCATTTCTTGCTGCTTTTGCATACAGTAGACAGGCATCAGAGTAACTTAGCAACTGCATGGCAGTAGCACACATTGTGAATACAATTATTGTTGTGTAAAGGTGTATGAAGTACATGCATGATGATAAGGTAGAAATGCTGCTGTTCTGTGGTGAAAGAATATTGACAGGAAATAATTTAGTACCTTGCATTTTTAAGTTCAGTGCTGTTGGAAACATTATGATTATTGTGTTGCGGTGGTAAGTTATGGGACCAAACTGCTGAGGTCATCAGTCCCTAGGTTTACACACGACTTAATCTGACTTAAACTAACTTGCCCTAAGGACAACAGACACCCATGCCCAAGGGAGGACTCGAACCTCCGATGGGGGGCAGCTGCGGGAACCCTAGTAAGGCACATCAGACCGCGTGGCTACCCTGTTTGGCAATTATTATGTAATTATGTCGACCTTGTACTCTACTCTACATACCTGTACTGTAATTTGCTACAAGTAGGTGAAATTCTGTCTCTCTCAGTGTAATTCTGAGTTACTTAAAATAAAATGGTTTTATTAAATGGCCAAGGGTTCCTTTTCTAACTGTCAATAACAAGTGGTTATGATGGGACAGTACATCTAACAAAGTGTTATGTTTTAAAGTAAAGATGATAAATAAACTAATACATTAGTTAATGATACTAATACAGTAATATTTATGACAATAATAATAAGTCAGAGAGGAGACAAAATGTGCCTGAAGAATTGGGTTTGGTCTACTCAAGCTCTTGGTAAAATAATCATCTAACATGCTCTTTGAATTCAGACTCGTGCTCAATGTTACACCAAGAAATGCCTTAACTTCTTTCAATGAAACATCTTTCCGTAAGTGTGCACAGAATGTTTTGTTAGAGTCGACATTTTCTGTATTTCACAGACTTTCCTGTTACATGTGATACATCATAAGTTATTCTCTTTCTTCTTTACCACTAACTTTAGGTTCACTGCAACAGACCATTTTCAAGTGGTGTGTTGGACATATCACAAGGTGTTACCACATCGGATGTAGCAACAAAGTCAAATGAATACACCTTGTGATCAGGTAATGATTTTGCCAAATTGGCTTCTCCACAGCCAAAATCAGCAATCACAGTCTTAGTAGGCCTACAAAAATATCAAAAGTATTAGTATTTGAAGAGTTATTAATAAGGAAGGAGCAAGAAGATTCCTCTTTCTCATGCTCATCTATAAACTCTCTTTCATCCTCAGTATCCTCCAAAAGCCGTTCCCAAATATCATCATATATATGCCTTCTGCCTGCCATCTCTATAAAAGCAAAAATTATGCGGTAAGGACACAATCACTTACATATGACTAAGCATATAGAGTGGTCAACTTACACTCTCTGGTGAACAAAGTTGGTACTATGTGATGAAATGCACTGAAAGCATGTTATAGCAGAACAGATGAAAAAAACTAACAAGAACAGCGTGTCAGACAGTCTTCCATTGGAACAAAGTGGAAAATCTGTATCTTGGATACGTTCTAACAGTGGAGTGGAAAGGGTTAATTATAAATCAGTCACTACTCAAACACCTCAAATCACTATTTGTCTGGATCACAAGCACACTTTAAGGAAACAACTTATTAACGAAGGTGCATAATCTTTGTAGCTACTCCCTTACAGTGTTCCCACTGAAAAACGGTATCCCATACATAATACCTGAATTACAGACATATCACAAAGATGTAGCCATGCAAATATTTAACTTCATAAGACAGTTTTTCAATGTAAGCAGTTATGACAGAAACCACATGATCAATGAAAACTTTTAATTTGGTTACCAAATTTGATTTCTTTTTCTTTCCCTCATGTTTAATGAATTTAAATGAAGAGAGCTGTAGAACAGTTTAAAATTTGAACAGTCTGGGTAGATATTCCAATCACAGTCACATTAGCGCTGTTGCTTTCTTCTTCTTCATGGAGGGAACTGTGACAGGACTAAACTATGTAGACATGCTCCAAAACCAGTTGTTTCCTCAGCTTGAAGATGATTCAGATGACTTCATGGTGCCCCGCCTCATTTCTCTAAGCACAACATTTCAGGACGCTGGATTGGAAGAGCAGGAGCAAAACATGAACTTCATCACCTCACAGGTCTCCAGACCTCACACATTGTGACTTTCATATGTGGGGTTAGGTACAAGACCACATTTTTAGCCCCCCCCCCCCCCCCCTCCATGAAGAAGAAAGCAACAGTGCTAATGTGGCTGTGATTGGAATATCTACCCAGGCTGTTCAAATTTTAAACTGTTCTACTGCTCTCTCCATTTAAATTCATTAAACATGAGGGGAAGAAAAAGATATCAAATTTGGTAACCAAATTAAAAGTTTTCGTTGACCATGTGGTTTCTGTCATAACTTCTGCTATGCCTGACACTCTTGAAAGTCTAAGACATTGCATTATTGAAGCTGTGAATTCAAGAACAAGAAACTGACACACAAGAACAATACACACAAAAAAATGTACTAAATTTTGACTTTCTTACCCATTCTTGAGAACACGATTAGCCTCCAAGATGTAACTTGACAAGTTGCTTCCCATAAGTGACAGGCAAAAGACGACGATGTCAACACTCTCATTTTCAAGTGGTGTGTTGGACATATCACAAGGTGTTACCACATCGGATGTAGCAACAAAGTCAAATGAATACACCTTGTGATCAGGTAGTGATTTTGCCAAATTGGCTTCTCCACAGCCAAAATCAGCAATCACAGTCTTAGTAGGCCTACAAAAATATCAAAAGTATTAGTATTTGAAGATTTATTAATAAGGAAGGAGCAAGAAGATATGTAAGGAAACCATTTTCTCAAAAACAGCTATGAAAGTACAATTTCTGTTGCCACATCAACAAATCTTCAAAAACAATTACATCTGCCGTGACTTTTATCATCTGACATCACTTCTATGCACCTCAAATATTTTGATTGGAATTTTAATTCTTACATAACTAGTTAAAAATTAGAAAAAGAACCATCCAAAGAGGAGGTTCATAAAAATCTTTCAATTTTTTAAGTTGAATAAATACAGTATTGCTCCCTCTTTGAAACCTCACCATCTCCAGGCAACTTTACTTTTATTAAACTTAAAATTTGTTTACAAATCTCATGGCTTCTGAAGCATTATTATGTCCATATTTCTGATTAATTCTTTGCACTATACAAACATTTAAGGAAGACTTCAAAATCCTGTACAGTTTTCTCTTCACTGTTGATTGCTATGCAGTTTGTTATTTTAAATGATGAAATGTGATGTCAGCTCAATGAAAGTTTCTGTTACGCTAACATAAATTCCAGGGTGAAAAGAATAAAAAGTAATGAGAAAAGGCGATCAATTATCTGTAGTCGATTGATGTGCAGATTACAGATACATGTAATAGCACAAAGACATTAAGTTACTAGCTTTTAAGCTACCATTGTTTTTCTACACTCTCTGTTATGTATAATCAACTAACAAGATACTGCAACACACTGTTAAGATGGCTGGGGTGAATGTGTTTGGTATATTTATTATTTACAACATAAATTTCTGTTTTAGTTCATCATACTCTCAGCAGTTTATTTTCTCTGATTGAATTTTCATTGTACTCTCTCTCATTCTCCATTTCCATTTTTGAATGTTTCTCTTATCATTTACTCTAAACTCATGCTGTCACTTTGATAAGTGCTTTGCTCCACTTGGGATTTTCATTTCTCTTGCTTTCTTTGTACTGGAAACACATTTTATCATACTCAAAATTTGCCATTACTTTTGCATTAAAATCTCCCAATATCTTGTGGAGGCATTTTTGCTGTTGTTTATCATTTACTATAGCTCTTCATACTGTTAATACTGATTTAGCTGAACTTCATGTAGCAAACTGTGGGTGTAGGGATAGCTGAGTGTGTCCATGGCCTGAAGCCATTGCTGAAGTTCCCTCAGCCCACTGGTAATATTCATCTAGCCCAGAATACTGACATTCCAAGAACTTGCATGTGGTAGCACAGTCTCTCTCAACAATACCAATGGTACGGCCTCTGACAACCCAAAAATGCGCAAACAGTTACAGTGCTTATAGATAGTATCTATCTGTATGCACTGTAACTGTCACTTGCACACTTTTGATATGATTTCTGCATTTTCAGAAATACAATTTTTTATATGTTATGATGATTTGAAAATGAGTCCTGGCCCAAAACTAGACATTGAGTGAATAAAAAAAGTGAACTTTGGACTGGTTTTTTTGTTGTACTGAAATAAGGGTAATCACCCTCATATTTAGGTAATGTTACATCCATGGCCCCAATAATTTTTTTGCCCATGCAACAACAAACTTAGGCAATTCTGAAAAACATTTAGCATCAAAATTGTAAAAAGGTTATTTAAAATAGTTATATATTATTTGGTTGGTTGGTTTGTGGGATTAAAGGGACCAGACTGCAACGGTCATCGGTCCCTTGTTCCAAAACTTAAAAACTACCACACAGAGTAAAAAAATGGATAATAGAGATAACAGACAACACAGGACAAGAAAAACTCAGACAAAGAACAGACATAACAAATTAAAATCACACGGAGTGTGGCGGTGGTTGGCCGACCATAGAATAAAAAAGGAAAAGCCAACCACCGAGAACACATTAAAAACTCAGTTTAAAACTGTAGGCCAAAGGCCAGAATCAACACAAAACAATAAAATAAAACATAAACACTCAACTTAAATGATAAAAACCACCTGCCCGAATAAAACGTAAAACTAAGCCAGCCATAGCAGGGTCATCAGTTAAAAGGGCAGGGAGCGTATCAGGCAGCGCAAATGTATGTCTGACCACAGCTAAAAGGGGGCAGGCCAACAAAATGTGGGCCACTGTCAAAGCCGCCCCGCAGCGACACAGAGGAGGGTCCTCCCGACGCAGTAAGTAACTGTGTGTCAACCGGGAGTGGCCAATGCGGAGCCGACAAAGGACGACTGAGTCCCTGCGGTTGGCTTGCATGGATGACCGCCACACAGTCGTCGTCTCTTTAATGGCACGAAGTTTATTGGGCGTGATCCGATCGTGCCATTCCGTGTCCCAAAGCGCAAAAACTTTTCGGCGGAGGACTGCTCGCAAATCAGTCTTTGGGAGGCCAATGTCCATAGATGGTTCACTGATGGCCTCTTTCGCCAGGCGGTCAACATATTCATTGCCCGGGATACCGACATGACCGGGGGTCCACACAAAGACCACAGAGCGGCCGCAACGGGCAAGAGTATGCAGGGACTCCTGGATAGCCATCACCAGACGAGAACGAGGGAAACACTGGTCGAGAGCTCGTAAACCGCCCAGGGAATCGCTACAGATCACGAAGGACTCACCTGAGCAGGAGCGGATATACTCTAGGGCACGAAAGATGGCGACCAGCTCAGCAGTGTAAACGCTGCAGCCAGCCGGCAATGAACGTTGTTCGGAATGGTCCCCTAGAGTAAGCGCATAACCGACACGACCAGCAACCATACAGCCGTCAGTGTACGCAATGCCAGAGCCCTTATACATTGCAAGAAGGGAAAGAACTGGTGGCGGAAGGCCTCCGGAGGGACTGAGTCCTTCGGGCCCTGTGCCAATTCCAGCTGAAGGCGAGGGCAAGGCACACACCATGGGGGTGTATGCAGAGGTGCCCTGAAAGGAGGCAGAAGAAGTAAGACCCCAAGCCCGGAGAGAAGCTCTCAGACGCGGACCGCGATCGTACAGCCCTGGGTCGACGTTCTGAAAGATGGACGTGCAACTCTGGGAATAGTAGCCGATAGTTAGGATGCCCGGGCAAGCTAAAAACATGGGCAGCATAAGCAGCCAGCAAACGTTGGCGCCGTAACCGCAGTGGAGGGACATCTGCCTCCACTAGCATGCTGTCCACAGGGCTGGTACGGAAAGCACCAGTGGCAAGGCGTATCCCGCTGTGGAGGATTGGGTCCAGCACCTGTAATGCAGATGGGGATGCTGAGCCATAAGCCAGGCTCCCATAATCCAGACGGGACTGGATTAATGCCTGCCAGGCTCCCATAATCCAGACGGGACTGGATTAATGCCTGGTAGAGCCGTAACAGGGTAGATCGGTCGGCGCCCCAGCGGGTGTGACTCAAGCATCTCAGAGCATTTAGATGCCGCCAACACGCCTGTTTAAGCTGCCGAATATGAGGCAGCCAAGTCAGCCGGGCATCAGAAACTACACCCAAAATCCTGTGGGTCTCCACCACAGCAAGGAGTTAGTCGGCAAGATAAAGCCGCGGCTCAGGATGGACCGTTCGGCGCCGGCAGAAATGCATAACGCAGGTCTTGGCAGCCGAAAACTGAAAACCATGTGCTACAGCCCAAGACTGCGCCTTGTGGATAGCGCCCTGTAGCTGACGTTCAACAGCTGCAATGCCAGTAGAGCTGTAGTAAAGGCAGAAGTCGTCAGCATACAGGGAAGCAGAGACAGAATTTCCCACCGCTGCAGCGAGCCCGTTTATTGCGAGTAAAAACAGGTAGACACTGAGGACAGATCCCTGTGGTACCCTGTTCTCCTGGACTCAGGAGGAACTACGAGAGGCCGCGACTTGCACGCGGAAGGTACGATACGACAGAAAATTTCAGATAAAGATCGGCAGAGGGCCCCGAAGACCCCATCCATGAAGCGTAGAAAGTATGTGATGACGCCATGTCGTATCGTACACCTTCCGCATGTCGAAAAAGACAGCGACCAGGTGCTGACGGCAGGCAAAGGCAGTATGGATGGCCGACTCCAGACTCACCAGATTGTCGGTAGCGGAGCGACCTTTATGGAACCCACCCTGAGACGGAGCCAGAAGGCCCCGAGACTCCAGTACCCAATTCAAGCGCTGGCTCACCATCCATTTGAGAAGCTTGCGAAGAACGTTGGTGAGGCTAATGGGGAGGTAGCTGTCCACCTCCAAAGGGCTCTTGCCCGGTTTCAAAATGGGGATGACAATGCTTTCCCGCCATTGCAATGGAAACTCACCCTCGACCCAGAGACGGTTGTAAAGGTCGAGTAGGCGTCGCTTGCAGTCCACTAAAAGGTGTTTCAGCATCTGACAGTGAATGCGATCTGGCCCAGGAGCGGTATCAGGGCAAGCGGCAAGGGCGCTGTGAAATTCCCACTCACTGAATGGAGCATTGTAGGATTCAGAATGGTAGGTGCGAAAAGAAAGGCTCCGACATTCCATCCACTTTTTAATGGAGCGGAAGGCCAGTGGGTAATTGGAAGAAGCGGAACTAAGAGCAAAATGCTCTGCCAAGCTGTTGGCAATTTCGTCGGAGTCTGTACAAACTGCTCCATTCAGTGAGAGCGCAGGGACGCTGACAGGGGTCCGATAGCCACAGAGGCGTCGGATCTTGGCCCAGACCTGCAATGGAGAGACATGGAGGCCAATGGTGGACACATACCGCTCCCAGCACTCCTGCTTGCTTTGGCGGATAAGGCAGCGGGCCCGTGCACGCAGCCGTTTGAAGGTGATCAGGTGTTCAATGCAGGGATGTCGCTTGTGACGCTGTAGCGCCCGCCGGTGATCTTTAATCGCCTCAGCGATCTCAGGCGACCACCAAGGCACAGTCCGCCGCCGCGGGGACCCAGAAGAACTGGAAATGGCAGATTCTGCGGCAGTAACGATGCTGGTGGTGACTGAGTGAACCACCGCATCAATGTCGTCACTAGAGAGAGGCTCAATAGCGGCAATGGAGGAGAACAAGTCCCAATCAGCCTTATTCATAGCCCATCTGCTGGGGCGCCCAGAAGAGTGACACCGTGGCAGTGACAGAAAGATTGGAAAATGGTCACTACCACACAGGTCGTCATGCACACTCCATTGGACAGACGGTAAGAGGCTAGGGCTACAGATCGATAGGTCAATGGTGGAGTATGTGCCTTGCGCCACACTGAAGTGTGTGGAGGCACCATCATTTAAAATCGAGAGATCGAGCTGCGCCAATAAATGCTCAATGGTGGTGCCTCGACCTGTTGCCACTGACCCACCTCATAGAGGGTTATGGGCGTTAAAGTCACCCAGTAATGAGAAAGGTAGCGGCAATTGGGCTATCAGCGCAGCCAGGACATGCTGCGCGACATCACCATCCGGTGGAAGGTAAAGACTGCAGACAGTAACAGCCTGTGGCGTCCACACCTGAACAGCAACAGCCTCTAAAGCTGTATGTAGAGGGACAGACTCGCTGTGAAGAGAGTTAAGGACATATATGCAGACGCCACCAGACACCCTTTCATAAGCTGCCCGGTTCTTATAATAACCCCGATAGCCACGGAGGGCGGGGGTTCGCATTGCTGGAAACCAAGTTTCCTGAAGTGCAATGCAGAAGAAAGGGTGAAGGCTGATAAGTTGGCGGAGCTCAGCTAGATGGTGGAAGAAACTGCTGCAGTTCCACTGGAGGATGGTATTGTCCATGTCTGAGAAAGATGTGACGGGACCGGGATGGCAGATTACGCCGCTGGGTCACCTGCTGCCTCCGAATGAGCACCTGTGCTAGTGCTTTCCATGGCGTCTGAGGGACCGGCGAGATCGAGGTCCTCAGCGGACGCCAGAATCTCCACCTCGTCCTCAGATGCAGTGCTTGTAGGAAGCGGTGGGATGGGTGTCACCGCAATGTCGTTTGCCTTGGGGACTTTCTTCTTCTTCTGTTTCTCTCGCTGTGCCTTCGGTGGTGCAGGCTTGGAGGGCTTCTCTGGGTCAGTCTCAGGGACGGACGACGACCGTGAGGCCCTACGACCAGGGACTGGTGGTTGTTTCAGCCACTTGCGGGTGTCCGCTTTTCCACTGGTCGGAATTTGCGAAGGTAGGTCCCCAAGGGACCCCTTCCTGGCGAGAGTAGCCAAAGAAGTCTTACTCTTCTCTGGCTGGGAAGGGGGAACTGATGTCCCCGATGGTTGGGGGGGTGTTGCTCCTGAAGAAGATGGAGCAGGAGCAACAGGGAGTGAAGTGCCCCGCACAACCAAGGGGGCCGGTGGATTCTGACAGATTTTAGAGCCAACGATAAGTGACGATGGGAGAACCGTTGTTGCAGCAGCGGTGTAGGTCGACGTCATTGCCACAGGATGGAGTCGCTCATACTTCCGTTTAGCCTCGGTGTAGGTCAGGCGGTCCAGGGTCTTATATTCCATTACCTTTCGTTCCTTCTGGAATATCCTACAATCCGGCGAGCAGGGGGAATGGTGTTCTCCGCAGTTAACACAGATGGGAGGCAGAGCACATGGAGTATTGGGATGCGAAGGACGTCCACAATCTCGACATGTGATGCCGGAAATACAGCGAGATGACATGTGCCTGAACTTCCAGCATTTAAAACACCGCATCGGAGGAGGGATATATGGCTTCACATCACAGCGGTAAACCATCACCTTGACCTTTTTGGGTAAAACATCACCTTCGAAGGCCAAGATGAAGGCACTGGTGGCTACCTGATTATCCCTCGGACCCCGATGGACACGCCGGACGAAGTGAACACCTCGTCATTCTAGATTGGCGCGTAGTTCATCGTCGGACTGCAGAAGATCCCTGTGGAATATAATACCCTGGACCATGTTTAAACTCTTATGGGGAGTGATGGTGACGGAAACATCCCCCAACCTGTCGCAAGTGAGCAACCTCCGTGACTGGGCAGAGGATGCTGTTTTGATGAGAACTGACCCAGAGCGCATTTTGGACAAGCCCTCCACCTCCCCGAACTTGTCCTCTAAATGCTCCACAAAAAACTGGGGACTGGTCGACATAAATGATTCCCCATCTACTAGCGTACACACGAGGTACCGGGGTGAATAATCTCCACTGCCTTCTTTGGACAAACGTTCCTCCCATGGAGTGGCCAGGGAGGGAAATGATCTCTGATCAAATTTCTTTCCATTGAGGTTAGACCTCGATCGCTTAGAGACTGCTGGTGGAGGCCCACCAGCGAGAGATGATGTACCACGCTTCATTGCGGGTCATCCGCCCTGATGCCACCCACTCCGACCAGGGGCTCTCCCCACGGGCGCCACCCAGCTGCAGCAAAGACCACTTGGCAGGATGGCCTTTGCCGGGAGTCCCGATGCCCCAAAGGGATAGGCATCTACTCCTCGGCATACGTGGGGAGGTAGCAGCTCAGGCATCAGCAGTGCGATCCCTGTGTAGTCAGGGGGCTACCACCAAGAGGGTACATGATGACCCCACCACAACGGACTGGCTACCGTGCTGGATGTCGGGTGTCGAAATATCCATGTACATCACAAGGGCAAAGATGGAAGTGCACAATGGAGGGAAGGGATGCTATCTGGAACACACTGCAGCGGATGTGGCCGGAAGCTCGATGTAAGTCCAACTCCATGAAAATATCAGGTGTGCCAGATCTTAGGGCAAGATGGATTTAAGATGCACCACGTAAGGTGTCCTTCCCCAAATGGTACACACTAATGGAAAAATTTGGAAATAGAGTGGTCAAACCCCTCAGGGGACCATCACATTAAAGGCCGAAACAGTTGAGACTCCTTTTAGTCACCTCTTATGACAGGCAGGAATACCGCGGGCCTATTCTCACCCCCGAACCCGCAGGGGGGGTATATATTATTTAAGGAAGAAATCTTTGGAAAAGAAAATACTGAGTTCAAAGTAGAAAGATACATTGCAGCTTGTCCGAAATTTAGGATGGAAATGCCAAACATATACTACTATTAATTATGCACACATACACACAAAGGATAAGTCAGTAGAAAGGAAAAAAATCAATTAGTATACTGACAAAGAAAGCTGATAACAGAGCAAGAAAAAAGCCTCTGAACTACTGACAAACACATTTGTCATATTCTCAAAGTCCAGTTTCTCAGTCTGACCAGTATCTATTGCATTGAAGCCTTAAAAAATACTACCCATCACATTGTAGCAATGAATGCAATATCTTTAGAGCAAAGCTTTTGCAGTATTCCTGTTGCTTCTGATTTAATCACAGCTTTCTTTCCTTTCTCTTCAGAAATGCACTTACGAGCTTTACTAACTGCATTTCAATTTGAATTTTGCTTTTGCAGGCACCTTTTTGAGCTGACCGTGCCTAGCCAAACAAAAATATTGCACACACAATGTTGCCAGTTGCATGATGCACACACTTCCATCTGTCTACCTTCCATTTCCCTCTCACTAATAAGAATTCCCACAACTATTATTACCACGGTTTCTTCCCCCCCCCCCCCCCCCCCCCTTTTTTTTCGCTCAAAAACTTGCTGCCCCGAAGAATTTGCCATCCTGGGCCCGAGCCCAAGTGTCCTGTGCATAAATATGGGGCTGAGGTAATGCTGGAGCAGGTCTAATAATGAATAAGGAAATAGCAATGCAGGTAAGCTACTACGAACAGAATATTGAATGAATTATCATAGACAATATAGACAAGAAGCCAACACCCACCCACCACAGTAGTACATGTTTATATGTCAACTACTTCCATAGATAATGAAGGAATTGAAGGGTTGCATGATGAGGTTAAGGAAACTATTCAGATAGTGTGTGGTACAGAATTTGTGAATTTTCTCATAAACTTTAGAGATGCAAAATTTTCTGTATCATCATTGTCTATAAATGAGCAAGAATGGGCACAACTGTTTTATTATAATTTTAATAATGATTAAATAGTACAAGAGTAGCCCAAAAGATGTAGTGGACATCCTACATACAGAGCTATTCAAAATGAAGGAACAGATTTCAAACAGGTATATCTCCAAATTACAAAAGGTAGCACCATAAATCCAACATTCTTGGACAGACAACAGTTTAAAATTTGAACAGTCTGGGAACATATTCCAATCACAAGTCGGCGCTGTTGCTTTCTTCTTCATGGAGGGAACTGTGACAGGACTAACCTATGTAGACATGCTTCAAAACTAGTCATTTCCTCAGCTTGAAGATGATTCAGATGATGCCATTTTGGTGCAAGATGGTGCCCTGCCTCATTTCTCTAAGCACGTCTGATGTTACCTTAATGACACCATTTCAGGATGTTGGATTGTAAGAGCAGGAGCAAAACATGAACTTCACGACCAGTGACCTTACAGGTCTCCAGATCTCACACATTGTGACTTTTATCTGTGGGGTTAGGTACAAGACCACATTTTTATCCCCCCTTATGCCTGACACTCTTAAAAGTCTGTGACATTGCATTTTTGAAGCTGTGAATTCAATAATGAGAGACCAGCTGCTTCATGTGAGGCAGGAAATGAGCCACTGTTTTGATATTTGTTGCGTAACACATGGTGCTCACATTGAATACATAAAAATTTGAAATTTTCTCTATCCGGGAACTTTGGAATTGTGTTTAGATGTTTTGTAGTTTGGAAACGATAAATGTTTGAAATCTGTTCCATCTTTCTGAATAGCCCTGTACATTCAAGTATTTGTTCTGTATTTTTATTATTTGTATGAAGGACTCTTATGGCAGTCTGTGGCAGACAGAGTTTCACAGAAGAAATACCTGTCATGACAGGTGATGTATGAAGCTACCAACACCATGCCAGGTGCCAAAGAGGATCTCAGAAGTACTCCATTCCTACATTGAATGAGGCTGGATGAACTAATTAACAACACAAACTAAGAAAAAAAAATCATTTCATGTGAAACCTTTTAGTTAGTATGAGCTTAGCTACTGCTCAAACCAGACTTTTGTAGCCATATATGTAATACATTCGCCAGTGGTTTAGGGGTAGCATCTTTAATAATCAAAACATCCTTGGTTCCAGGTTCAAACCCAGCCCCTGCTTAAATTTTGAATAAAATCATCAACAATGGCAGCTGAAGACTTCCAGCATAAGAAGTCACCCTCTCTCTGTGAACCACCTTGTCAAAGAGGGGAGAGGAGCGGACAGAGGTCCATGGCACAGTCTTGCCCTTGGGCTGGGAAACTGCTCATAAAAGGTGGAAGAATCAGCAAGGACCAATAGCTTGAGGATACAGAAGGCAATGGAAACTACTAGATTAAAGACACACAATGTGTATCCACAAGACATCTGAGCCATAATTGAAAAGTTTCATGACAATCTCTCCATTGACAAAAGATTCTAGAGTAGTTCCCCATTTGAATCTCCAGGAGGGGCTGCCAAGGGGGAGTTCACTATGAGAAAAAGATAGATTAACCAATGACAGGACAAAACTCTACAAGTCAGAGCTTGGAATGTCAGAAGTTTGAAATAGTAGGAATGCTAGAAAATCTGAAAAGGGAAATGCGAAGACTCAATCTAGATATAGTGGGGATAACTGAAGTGAAATAAGATAATGATTTCTGGTAAGATGAATATCAAATATCAACAGCAGCAGAAAATGGTGTAATGGGAATAGAATTCATTATGAATAACAAAGTAGGACAGAGAGTGAGCTACTGTCAACAGTTCACTGTTAGGGTTGTTCTCATCAGATTCAACAGCAAACCAGTGCTGACAACGATAGTTCAGTTATATACTATGTGATCAAAAGTTTCCAGACACCCCCAAAACACACTTTTTCATATTAGGTGCATTGTGCTGCCACCTACTACAAGGCATTCCTTATCAGTGACCTCAGGAGTTGTTAGACATCGCGAGAGCAGAACGGGACGCTTTGCGGAACTCATGGACTTCGAACATGGTCAGGTGATTGGGTGTCAGTTGTGTAATACATCTGTACATGAGACTCCCACACTCCTAAACATGACTAGCTCCAGTGTTCCCAATGTTATAGTGAAATGGAAACATGAAGGGACATGTACAGCACAAAAGCATACAGGCCGACTGCATCTGTTGACTCAGAGACCGCCGACAGCTGAAGAGGGTCACAATGCGTAATAGGCACACATCTATCCAAACCATCACACAGGAATTCCAAATTGCATCAGAATCCACTGCAAGTACTATGAAAGTTAGGCGGGAGGTGAGAAAAAATAGATTTCATGGTCGAGTGGTTGCTCATAAGCCACACATCACGCCGGTAAATGCCAAACGATGCCTTGCTTGGTGTAAGGAGTGTAAACATTGGATGATTGAACAGCAGAAAATTGTTGTGTGGAGTGACGAATCATGGTACACAATGTTGTGATCCGATGGCAGTGTGTGAGTATAGTGAATGCCCAGTGAACGTCATCTGACAGCATGTGTAGTGCCAACAGTAAAATTCGGAGGCGGTGGTGTTATGGTGTGGTTGGTGTATCCTATCCCCAATGTTATTCAATCAGTACACTTGAGTGAGCAGTAAAGGAAACCAAAGAAAAAATTGGAGCAGTAATTAAAGTTTAGGGAGAAGAAATAAAACTTTTGAGATTTTCTGATGACATTGTAGATCTATCAGACACAGTAGAGGACTTGGAAGAGCAGATTAATGGAAGGAACAGTGTCTTGAAAGGAGTCTATAAGATGCACAAGAACAAGTAAGATAAGGATAATGGAATACAGAAGTGAAACGTGGGTAACAGTTAGCAGTCAGCTGAGACAAGAAGAGAAAGAAAGCTTTTGAAACATGGTGCCACAGAACAATGCTGAAGATTAATGGGTAGATCAAATAACAAATGAGGAGGTACTTAATCAAACTGAATCACAACTTGACTGAAAAAATGGACTGGTTGTTAGGACACATCCTGAGGCATCAAGGAATAGTCAATTTAGTAACGAAAAGAAGTATGGGTGGGTGGGGGAGCACTGGAGAGGGAGGCATGAATACAAGAGTTGCATCAAACTATTCTCAAACTGAAGACCCCAACAACATCATATGATATTGCTTTAAGCGTAGCTAATGTGTCTCAGAACAGAGTTGGCAGACTGGCAAAATAAAGTGCTGCCAAACAGGCAAAAAAATTACAGGATTGGTCAGACAACACCTACTGATGACTGGTACACTTTTCGTAGACATTTTATGAACTGAGTAAATTTGTGGAAAGTATTAGCCACTGCTGTTGTGGTCTTCAATACAAAGACTTATGTCTCCCCCTACAGTATTTACCCCCCCACACTGCCTTCCTTTACCAAACCAACGATTCCTTGAATACCACAGAATGTGTCGCATCAACTGCTCTCTTCTTTTAGTCAAGCTCTGCCATTAATTTCTTTTTTCCCGTCATTTCAGTCAGTAACTACTCATAGTTTCTGGCATGTACACAAAATTTAGATACAGACAAGAGTGTCTGAAACTGAAACACAGTGAGAGTGTCAAAAAATCAAAGGCAGGGCAATGTTAGAAATTAAATCAAAAGGAACATTCATTTGAGGAAACTATAAAATTATGAGACATAATGGCTTGCCAGTGTTACCTTTAAGAGCTAAAATATTGGTAGTGCTGATAGGAACATATTTTTATGTGTGACGCTATCCTAGTTTATGGAACTTTCATTGTATGAGTTAAAACAGAAGGGCAGATCACTCAGTCCCAAGATGAGAGGGACTTACTTGTTTTTGGACCTTCCCCAACCTATTTCTTTCTGATCCTGAGCAAGGAATTTGATCTGTGACCATAGATGATTAGTTTCCTGCAGTAGAATGAAAGTAAAGGGGTTCAGTCAAGAAAAGTTATAATTAGATAACATTTCACACATTCCTTAGCACACTAAAGGTTGTACACAAAGAACAAACAAGTGACACAGTTCTTACTTTTTCTTAAGAGCATTTATTATTACATTCAGTGGATTCAATGGCCACTTAGATACTTGCTGTCGATAGCCTTCATGGTAGGCCTCAAAAGTGGAAATGTTATTCTGGAAAAATGTTTTGCTCTCTTCACTCTTTGAATTGTATAATTGTTCATTTATGTACCTGAAAAAAAAAGACAAACAATCAACACACATCACTTCATACATACATCACATTTTAACAAAACAGTGCAATGATAAATAAAGTGTGCCTCTGATAACACGTGCCACTGTCCCAAAATTGTCTACATTCTATGTGTGCCATTTATATGATAAAAGAACTCTTTGCAAATAAGAAAATATGCATACACTATATCTGTTATATCCATTTTTAGTCAACAGTCTTCTGACTGGTTTAATGCGACCCACCACAATTCAGAGTGCTTAACATCCTCAATTTGTTGGATGTATTCCTATCTCTGTCTTCCCCTGCAATTTATTATCCTCTTCAGCTCCTTCTAGTACCATGGAAGTTATTTCCTGATGGCTTAATACATTTTTTATCATTCTGTCCTGTCATCATGTCAGTGTTTTCCATATGTTCTTTTCTTTGTCAATTCTGTGGAGAATTTCCTCATTCCTGATCCTATCAGTCACCTAATTTTCAATATTTTTCTACATCTTCAACATCTCAAACACTATGATTGTTTCTTTTCCAGTGTTCCCACAATCCATTGCTCACTACCATAAACTGCTGTGCTCTAACATTACTATGTCTAATATGGTGCATGAAACATGATGGCATTCAAAACTGCTTCCAGTCATCTCAGAATGGACAAATTCAGGTCCTGTATGGTTTTCTTGCTGCAAAATATTGGAAAGGTCAGGTAACAATGAAGGAGGTAATAGCGATGATTCACACTTCTCTGCAAAGCAGACCACAAAGGCTCAATAATATCATGATCTGATGACTGTGGTGGTGGCCAGAGGAGATGCAACAATTCATCCCTGTGATCATAAAACCAGCCATGGATGATGCGAGCTATGTGAACAGGGGCCTGTTGTCTTAGAACACAGCCTCAGCATCAGGGAACAAACACTGAACCATGGGATGGATCTGATCACTAAAAGTGGTCGTATAGCCCTTGGGAGTAACGTCATCTTGCAGAGTAACAATGGGGGCCATAGAATACCATGATATGGTATCATCAAACTGCAACCGCTTCACTCTTTGTGCATAAAATCGCCAGAATTTTGGAACAGTGAGTAACAAGACTCATCCAACCAATTGACTTTCTTCCATTGGTCCACAGTCCAGGTTTTATGGCTTCAGAACTATTTTCATGTTATGGGAATTTGCATCACAGATGAGTGTTTTGAAATTCCACCTCATCCTCAATTGTCTGCTAGTGCAGCTCCCCTCATGCTGACAGGCATGACATTCGGTTCAGCAATTACTTTTACAGCTATTGCCTCCTTATTTTTTCCACAGTCCTCTTCAGTGACCATCTTTCCCAATCAGTCAACACACTTTTTTGTTTGTGACTTAGCAGATAATGTTTTTCCGCTTTACCTGTACGCGGTATAAATCTTCAATACGGTGCCTCTAAAACACCAAATGCATCGGCTCCCTTGGTTATGGATGCACCCACTATACAAGCCCCTACAATTTGCTCCCTTTCAAATTCACTTAGCTCTGACATAATGCATTCACACTTACATGTATGACACTTGCAACATACTGAGAGTATTGCACAGGTGTCGCTCGTGATCAAATAAAACTGCGTAAACAGCAGGCTTCGCTAGCTTTTGCATTTATGTTCAAGCATACAATTTTTGCAGTGTTTCCACATTTTTGTCCAACTGCTGTATATTCTCAGAAATTTCTTCCACAAAATATAGCTTGTTTTAACTAGTAGACTTCTTTGGGCCAGGAATACCTTCTTTGTCTGTGCTAGTTTGCTTTTTATGTCCTCCTCACTTCAACTGCCATGTGTTCCTTTGTTTACAAGGTATCAGAATTCTTTCAGTTCATCTAGTTTGTGGTCATCAGTTTTGATATTAAATTTATCACAAATCTCTTTTCTGATACCCTTCATTACTTTCATCTTTCTCTGGTTTACTCTCAATACATAATTCTGTATTCATTCGACTGTTTATTCCACTCAAAAGGTCCTATAATTTTTCTCCACTTCCCTTGAGGATAACAATATCATTAACAAATCTTATCACTGGTATCCATTCACCCTGAATTTTAACCCCATTCTTGAGCCTTTCTTTTATTTTCATCACTGCTTTTCCTGTGTATAGATTAGACAGAAGGGCAGAAGACTGCTTCCTCTTTCACCCCTTATAATCTGAGCACTTTCTTCTCGGTCTTCCATTCTTATTGTTTCTTCTCAGTTAATGTACATATTGTATATTACTTATATTACTCACATTTTCCTACAGCTTATTTCTATTTTTCTAAGAATTTAGAAAATCCAGCACCATTTTACATTGTTGAACACTTTTTTTAGGTTGATAAATACTATGAATGTGTCTTGATTTCTCTTAAGTCATGTTTCCATTACCAAGAGCAACTGCCTCTCTGGTGCGTCTACATTTCTCAAAGCCAAATGGACCATCATCTAACTGATCCTCAATATTCTTTTCCATTCTTCTGTATATTATTCTTGCCAGCAATTTGGATGCATGAGGTGTTTAACTGACTATGTGATAGTTCTCGCAATTATCTGCCCTTGCTGTGTTCTGGATAGTGTGGGTGTTACTTTTCCGAAAGTCTG
Source organism: Schistocerca nitens (assembly GCF_023898315.1). Taxonomy (NCBI): domain Eukaryota; kingdom Metazoa; phylum Arthropoda; class Insecta; order Orthoptera; family Acrididae; genus Schistocerca; species Schistocerca nitens. The sequence goes on along the minus strand of NC_064621.1, from coordinate 311,084,826 downwards.
GTGTTATGTCTCTAGGCTCATGGAATGTCTTGCCTGTTGGGACTGTGGCCTATCTTACAGAGAGTTCTGGCAAAATTTCTGAGAGTGGGATTGCTTGTCACTGGGAGCTCTGATGTAACATGAGTGACAGAGCCCCTCAAGGAACTAGCAGGTGGGTTGGGAAAGAAGGCCACTGTTGACTCTGTTTGCTCGCTGTGGGTGGTGTGTGTGTGTGGGGGGGGGGGGGGGAGGGGGGGGGGGCTGGAACTGATCATAGTCCTCTGGTTTAGAGCTGATGTTGTTATTGTTGTGGTCTTCAGTCCAGGGACTGGTTTGATGCAGCTCTCCATGCTACTCTAACCTGTGCAAGCCTCATCATCTCTGAGTGACTACTGCAACTTAAATCGTTCTGAATCTGTTTACTGTATTCATGCCTTGATTTCCGTTTATGATTTTTGCCCTCCGTGCTTCTCTCCAACAATAAATTGATGATCCCTTGATGCCTCAAAATGTGTCCTACCAACTGATCCCTTCTTCCAGTCAAGTTGTGTCACAATATCCTCTTCTCCCCAATTCTATTCAATACCTCCTCTTTAGTTAAGTGATCTACCCATCTAAACTTCTGCATTCTTCTGTAGCACCACATTTTGAAAACTTCCTATTCTCTTCTTGTCTAAACATTTATCATTCATGTTTCACTTCCATACATGGCTACACTCCATACAAATACTTTCAGAAATTACTGGGTGATCCAAAAGTCAGTACAAATTTGAAAACTTAATAAACCACGGAATAATGTAGCTGGAGAGGTAAAAATTGACACACATGCTTGGAATGACATGGGGTTTTATTAGAAAGAAGAAGAATCGTGTATAAAAGGAGCTGTAATGAGAGAGAGAGAATCAGATGCACCAGCAGTCGCAGCATGTTGATGTTACCTGAAAAGGTGCTTTTAGTGAAGCTGTATTATCAGACTGGGGAATGTGCTAGTTCAGTGTTACAATCCTATCACCATAGGAAGGGGATTCGAATGGGTAAAGGTCCGTTGACAAATGCAGCTGTGGCGAGAATGATTTCGAAGTTCTTAGCCACGGGTTGTTCAGACGATAGACTCCGTAGTGGCCGACTGAGCCCAAGGTGTAATGCTGCTGAGACAGTTCAGGAAGAAATGGAGACTGTAGCGGGTTCGTCTATGCACGGGGAAGTCAGCGCTCGTGCAGTCGCATGTCGCAACAGCATTCCATACACTACTGTTTGGTTGGCACTTGGGCGTACCCTCCGATGTTATCCGTACAAAATCCATCGGCATAATGAACTGTTACCTGGCGATTTAGTGAAGCGGACGGTATTTGTCGTGTGGGCATTTCAAAAGGTGGCGGAAGATGGTGATTGGTTGAGTCACGTGTTGCGGACCGACGAAGTTCATTTCACGCTCCGAGGGTCTGTCAACGCCCACAACTGCAGAATTTGGGCTACCGAAAATCCTAGAACTGTCGTGGAAACTCCATTGCACAACGAGAAAGTCATAGTATGGGTTGAATTTACCACATCTACCATTATCGGGTCTTTTTTCTCCAACGAAATGCGTGATTCTGGTTTTGTAACTGCTACCGTGATGGGTGAGAGGTACGCCGATATGTTACAGAATCGCATCATCCCCAGCCTGGCTGATAAGCACCTCCTGAAACGTACGATGTTTATGCAGGATGGTGCTCCACCCCATATTGCTAGAGCTAGACGCGTGAAAGATCTCTTGCGCGCGTCGTTTGGTGACGATCGTGTGCTCAGCTGCCACTTTCTTCATGCTTAGCCTCCCAGGTACCCAGACCTCAGTCCGTGCGATTATTGGCTTTGGGGTTACCTGAAGTCGAAAGTGTATCGTGATCGACCGACATCTCTAGGGATGCTAAAAGACAACATCCAACACCAATGCCTCACCATAACTCCGGACATGCTTTACAGTGCTGTTCACAACATTATTCCTCAACTACAGCTATTGTTGAGGAATGATGGTGGACATATTGAGCATTTCCTGTAAAGAACATCATCTTTGCTTTGTCTTACTTTGTTATGCTAATTATTGCTATTCTGATCAGATGAAGCGACATCTAGTGGACATTTTTTGAACTTTTGTATTTTTTTGGTTCTAATAAAACCCCATGTCATTCCAAGCATGTGTGTCAATTTGTATCTCTCTATCTACATTATTCCGTGATTTATTCAGTTTTCAAATTTATACTGACTTTTTGATCACCTGGTACTTCCTGACACTTAAAGCTATACTCCATGTTAACAAATTTCTCTACTTAAGAAACGCTTTCCTTGCCATTGCCAGTCTACATTTTATATCATCTCTACCTCGACCATCATCAGTTATTTTGCTCCTCAAATAGCAAAACTCCTTTACTACTTTAAGTCTCTCATTTCATAATCTAATACCCTCAGCATCACCCGACTTAATTTGACTACATTCCATTATCCTCATTTTGCTTTTGTTGATGTTCATCTTATATCCTCCTTTCAAGACACTATCCATTTCGTTCAACTGCTCCCCCAAGTCCTTTGCTGTCTCTGACAGAATTACAATGTCATCGGCAAACCTCAAAGTTTTTACTTCTTCTCCATGGATTTTAATATTTATTCCGAATTTTTCTTTTGTTTCCTTTACTGCTTGCTCAATATACAGATTGAATAACATCGGGGAGAGGCTACAACCCTGTCTCACTCCCTTCCCAACCGCTGCTTGCTGCTTCCCTTTCATGCCCATCGACTCTTATAACTGCCATCTGGTTTCTGTACAAACTGTGAATAGCCTTTCGCTCCCTATATTTTACCCCTGCCACCTACAGAATTTCAAAGAGTATTCCAGTCAACGTAGTCAAAAGCTTTCTCTAATTCTACAAATGCTAGAAACATCGGTTTGCCTGTCCTTAATCTATCATCTAAGATAATTTGTAGGGTCAGTATTGCCTCACGTGTTCCAACATTTCTACAGAAACCAAACTGATCTTCCCTGAGGTCAGCTTTTACCGGGTTTTCTATTCATCTGTAAAGATTCATGTTAATATTTTTCAGCCTTTACTTATTAAACTGATAGTTCAGTAAATTTCACACCTGTCAACACTTGCTTTCTTTGAGATTCGAATTATTATATTCTTATTGAAGTCTGAGGGTATTTCGCCTATCTCATACATCTTGCTCACCAAATGGTAGAGTTTTGTCATGGCTGGCTCTCCCAAGGCTACAGTATCATGTATCACATTTTATCTTCATCCATGTCCTCTTCCATTTCCGTAATATTGCCCTCAAGTACATCGCCCTTGTATAGACCTTCTATATACTCCTTCCACCTTTCTGCCTTCCCTTCTTTGCTTAGAACCGGGTTTCCATCAAAGTGCTTGTTATTCGTAAAAGTGGTTCTTTTTCTCCAAAGGTCTCTTTAATTTTACTGTAGGCAGTATCTATTTTACCCCTAGTGATATATGCCTCTACATCCTTACATTTGTCCTCTAGCCATTTTGCACTTCCTATCTATCTCATTTTTGAGACGTTTGTATTCCTTTTTGCCTGCTTCATTTACTGCATTTTTATAATTTCTCCTTTCATCAATGAAATTCAATATCTCTTCTGTTACCCAAGGATTTCTACAAGCCCTCGTCTTTTTACCTACTTGATCCTCTGCTGCCTTCAATATTTCATCTCTCAAAACTACCCATTCTTCTTCTACTGTATTTCTTTCCCCCCTTCTTGTCAATCGTTCCCTAATTATCTCTCTGCAACTCTCTACAACCTCTGGTTCTTCAAGTTTATCCAGGTCCCATCTTCATAAATTCCCGCCTTTTTGCAGTTTGTTCAGTTTCATTCTACAGTTCATAACCAATAGATTGTGGTCAGAGTCCACATCTGCAGCTGGAAATGCCTTAAAATTTAAAACCTGGTTCCCAAATCTCTGTCTTACTATTATATAATCTATCCGAAACCTTCCAGTGTCTCCAGGCCTCTTCTATGTATAAAACCTTCTTTCATGATTCTTGAACAAAGTGTTAGCTATGAGTAAGTTATGTACTGTGCACAATTCTACCAGGCAGCTTCCTCTTTCATTCCTTACTCCCATTTCATATTCACCTACTACTTTTCCTTCTCTTCCCTTTTCCTATTATCAAATTCCAGTCCCCCACACAATTAATTTTTTTTCTCCCTTAACTATCTGAACAGGTTCTTTTATCTCATCATACATTTATTCAATCTCTTCATCATCTGCGGAACTAGTTGGCATATAAACTTGAACTATTGTGGTAGGTGTGAGCTTAATGTCTGTCTTTGCTTCGATAACGTGTTCACTATGCTGTTCACAGTAGTTAACCTGCATTCCTATGTTATTTTCATTATTAAACACACTCCTACGTTACTCCTGTGTGACTTCATATTTATAACCCTGTATTCAGCTGACCAGAAGTCTTGTTCCTCTTGCCACTGTAATTCCCTGATTCCCACTACATCTAACTTCAATCTATTCATTTCCCTTTTAAAATGTTCTAATCTACCTGCCCGATTAAGGAATGTAACATTCCATGCTCCAATCAGTAGAATGCCAGTTTTCTTTCTCCTGATAACGATGTCCTCCTGAGTAGTCTTCACCCGGAGATCTGAATGGGGGACTATTTTACCTCTGGAGTGTTTTATCCAAAAGGACGCCATCATCATTTAACCATATAATAAAGCTGTATGCCCTTGGGAAAAATTACAGTTGTAGTTTCCCCTTGCTTTCAGCCGTTCGTAGTACCAGAGCAGCAAGGCCATTTTGATCAATGTTATGTTACAAGGCCAGATCAGTCAATCATTCAGACTGTTCCCCTGCAACTACTTAAAAGGCTGCTGCCCCTCTTCAGGTATCACACATTTGTCTGACCTCTCAACGGATACCCCTGCATTGCAGTTGCACCTACGGTATGGCTAGCTGTAACACTGAGGCACGCAAGGCTCCCCACCAACGGCAAGGTCCATGGTTCATGGGGTCGATTGGAAGGCTTAAACCAGAGACTCATTGTCAGATGAGTCTAAGATGCTCAAGTATGTGGATTTCTCAACCTCCACTATCCGCTACAGGATCGAGAAATGTAGGACCTCCATTAATAGGCCAGGCATGCACTGCATTCAGGAAACAGCTACTAAGGTAGTGTTAGTGGAATCAACATGTGGTTTTTTAGGATAGAGGACATCCTCCACAGGTCCCATAAGATGCTTCTGTTTCCAGAAATGGTAGCATACAACATAGTAGGTCAAAAAAAGAAAATGTTAAAACAGTATTAATATTATGAAAAAAATAGCTACTACTCACCGTATAATGGAGATGTTGAATTGCAGTTAGGTACAACAAAAAGACTGTCATAAAATGAGCTTTTTGGCCAATAGGGCCTTCGTCAAAAATAGACCACACACACACACACACACATACACACACACACACACACACACAGGGCCGGTCTCTGGTAGCTTAAGCCTGACTGTTCTGAATACAGAACAGCATTAGCTAACTGAAGGAGCATCAATGGAAAGTTCCTGGAACTAGTTTCGCTTGTTGTTGTTGTTGTTGTGGTCTTCAGTCCTGAGACTGGTTTGATGCAGCTCTCCATGCCACTCTATCCTGTGCAAGCTTCTTCATCTCCCTGTACTTACTGCAACCTACATCCTTCTGGATCTGCTTAGTGTATTCATCTCTTGGTCTCCCTCTATGATTTTTACCCTCCATGCTGCCCTCCAATGCTAAATTGGTGATTCCTTGATGCCTCAAAACATGTCCTACCAACCGATCCCTATTCACCTCCTCATTAGTTACGTGATCTACCCACCTTATCTTCAGCATTCTTCTGTAGCACCACATTTCGAAAGCTTCTATTCTCTTCTTGTCCAAACTAGTTATCGTCCATGTTTCACTTCCATACTCCATACTCCATACAAATACTTTCAGAAACGACTTCCTGACACTTAAATCTATACTCGATGTTAACAAATTTCACTTCTTCAGAAACGCTTTCCTTGCCATTGCCAGTCTACATTTTAAATCCTCTCTACTTCGACCATCATCAGTTATTTTACTCCCTAAATAGCAAAACTCCTTTACTACTTTAAGTCTCTCATTTCCTAATCTAATTCCCTCAACATCACCCGATTTAATTTGACTACATTCCATTATCCTCATTTTGCTTTTGTTGATGTTCATCTTATACCCTCCTTTCAAGACACTGTCCATTCCATTCAACTGTTCTTCCAAGTCCTTTGCTGTCTCTGACAGAATTACAATGTCATTGGCGAACCTCAAAGTTTTTACTTCTTCTCCATGAATTTTAATACCTACTCCGAATTTTTCTTTTGTTTCCTTTACTGCTTGCTCAATATACAGATTGAATAACATTGGGGAGAGGCTACAACCCTGTCTCACTCCCTTCCCAACCACTGCTTCCCTTTCATGCCCCTCGACTCTTATAACTGCCATCTGCTTTCTGTACAAATTGTAAATAGCCTTTCACTCCCTGTATTTTATCCCTGCCACCTTCAGAATTTGAAAGAGAGTATTCCAGTTAACATTGTCAAAACTTTCTCTAAGTCTACAAATGCTAGAAACGTAGGTTTGCCTATCCTTATTCTTTCTTCTAAGATAAGTCTTAAGGTCAGTATTGCCTCACGTGTTCCAATATTTCTATGGAATCCAAACTGATCTTCCCCAAGGTTGGCTTCTACTAGTTTTTCCATTCGTCTGTAAAGAATTCGCGTTAGTATTTTGCAGCTGTGACTTATTAAACTGATAGTTCGGTAATTTTCATATCTGTCAACACCTGCTTTCTTTGGGATTGGAATTATTACAATCTTCTTGAAGTCTGAGGGTATTTCGCCTGTCTGATACATCTTGCTCACCAGATGCTAGAGTTTTGTCAGGACTGGCTCTCCCAAGGCCATCAGTAGTTCTAATGGAATGTTGTCTACTCCCGAGGCCTTGTTTCGACTCAGGTCTTTCAATGCTCTGTCAAACTCTTCACGCAGTATCTTATCTCCCATTTCGTCTTCATCTACATCCTCTTCCATTTCCATAATATTGTCCTCAAGTACATCGCCCTTGTATAGACCCTCTATATACTTCTTCCACCTTTCTGCTTTCCCCTCTTTGCTTAGAACTGGGTTGCCATCTGAGCTCTTGATATTCATACAAGTAGTTCTCTTCTCTCCAAAGGTCTCTTTAATTTTCCTGTAGGCAGTATCTATCTTACCCCTAGTGAGATAAGCCTCTACATCCTTACATTTGCCCTCTAGCCATCCCTGCTTAGCCACTTTGCACTTCCTGTCGATGTCATTTTTGAGACGTTTGTATTCCTTTTTGCCTGCTTCATTTACTGCATTTTTATATTTTCTCCTTTCATCAATGAAATTCAATATATCTTCTGTTACCCAAGGATTTCTATTAGCCCTCGTCTCTTTACCTACTTGATCGTCTGCTGTCTTCACTACTTCATCCCTTAGAGCTACCCATTCTTCTTCTACTGTATTTCTTTCCCCCATTCCTGTCAATTGTTCCCTTATGCTCTCCCTGAAACTCTGTACAACCTCTGGTTCTTTCAGTTTATCCAGGTCCCATCTCCTTAAATTCCCACCTTTTTGCAGTTTCTTCAGTTTCAATCTGCAGTTCATAACCAATAGATTGTGGTCAGAATCCACATCTGCCCCTGGAAATGTCTTACAGTTTAAAACCTGGTTCCTAAATCTTTGTCTTACCATTATATAATCTATCTGATACCTTTTAGTATCTCCAGGCTTCTTCCAGGTATACAGCCTTCTTTTATGATTCTTGAACCAAGTGTTAGCTATGATTAAGTTATGCTCTGTGCAAAATTCTACCAGACGGCTTCCTCTTTCATTTCTTCCCCCCAATCCATATTCACCTACTATGTTTCCTTCTCTCCCTTTTCCTACTGACGAATTCCAGTCACCCATGACTATTAAATTTTCGTCTCCCTTCACTACCTGAATAATTTCTTTTATCTCGTCATACATTTCATCTATTTCTTCATCATCTGCAGAGCTAGTTGGCATATAAACTTGTACTACTGTAGTAGGCATGGGCTTTGTGTCTATCTTGGCCACAATAATGCGTTCACTATGCTGTTTGTAGTAGCTAACCCGCACTCCAATTTTTTTATTCATTATTAAACCTACTCCTGCATTACCCCTATTTGATTTTGTATTTATAACCCTGTAATCACCAAACAAAAAGTCTTGTTCCTCCTGCCACCAAACTTCACTAAATCCCATTATATCTAACTTTAACCTATCCATTTCCCTTTTTAAATTTTCTAACCTACCTGCCCGATTAAGGGATCTGACATTCCACGCTCTGATCCGTAGAACGCCAGTTTTCTTTCTCCTGATAACGACGTCCTCTTGTTTAGTCCCCGCCCGGAGATCCGAATGGGGGACTATTTTACCTCCGGAATATTTTAACCAAGAGGACCCATCATCATTTAATCATACAGTAAAGCTGCATGTCCTCGGGAAAAAATACGGCTGTAGTTTCCCCTTGCTTTCAGCCGTTCGCAGTACCAGCACAGCAAGGCCGTTTTGGTTAATGTTACAAGGCCAGATCAGTCAATCATCCAGACTGTTGCCCCTGCAACTACTGAAAAGGCTGCTGCCCCTCTTCAGGAACCACATGTTTGTCTGGCCTCTCAACAGATACCCCTCCGTTGTGGTTGCACCTACGGTACGGCCATCTGTATCGTTGAGGCACGCAAGCCTCCCCACCAACGGCAAGGTCCATGGTTCATGGGGGGGGGTAGTTTCGCTTATGTATGATAATAGTGCTCACATAGAACTAGGAACAGAAAGATGGCTGAAACCAAGTCACAATAACAATGAAACGAAAAAATAACTAGAATGTATATCACAGCGATAAGTTGAACACTGATGGTGGAGGCATGTTTATATTTTATTTATTTATTTACATGTCAAGTTCCGTAGGACCAAATTGAGGAGCAAATCTCGAAGGTCAGTACATGAAATTAAAACATAAAAGTCATAAGAGAAAAATAAAATGTTTATGAATCCAAAAAAAGTTGTCAAGCCATAAGTTTAAGTAGACGCATTAACAATATAACATAATTATCAGCTTAATTTTTCAACGAACTCCTCAACAGAACAAAAGGAGTGACTCATGAGGAAACTATTCAGTTTTGATTTGAAAGTGACTGGATTACTGCTAAGATTTTTGAATTCTTGTGGTAGCTTACTGAAAATGGATGCAGCAGTGTATTGCACACCTTTCGACAAAAGAGTTAAGGAAATCCGATCCAAATGCAGGTTGGATTTCTGCCGAGTATTAACTGAGTGAAAGCTGCTTATTCTTGGGAATAAGCTGATACTGTTAAAAAGAAACAACAGTAAAGAATATATATATATATATATATATATATATATATATATATATATGAGGGAAACATACCACATCTTTGCCTCTGCACTTCTGCCTCGACTGACATCTCTGCCCAAACTCTTTGTCTTTAAATATGTCTGCTTGTGTCTGTATATGTGTGGATGGATATGTGTGTGTGTGCGAGTGTATACCCCCCTTTTTTCCCCCTAAGGTAAGTCTTTCCGCTCCCGGGATTGGAATGACTCCTTACCCTCTCCCCTAAAACCCACATCCTTTCGTCTTTCCCTCTCCTTCCCTCTTTCCTGATGAGGCAACAGTTTGTTGCGAAAGCTTGAATTTTGTGTGTGTGTTTGTGTCTGTCGACCTGCCAGCACTTTCATTTGGTAAGTCACATCATCTTTGTTTTTATATATATATATATATATATATATATATATATATATATATATATATATATATAGAGGGAAACATTCCACGTGGGAAAAATATATCTAAAAACAAAGATGATGTGACTTACCGAATGAAAATGCTGGCAGGTCGATAGACACACAAACAAACACAAACATACACACAAAATTCAAGCTTTCGCAACCAATGGTTGCTTCATCAGGAAAGAGGGAAGAAGAGGGAAAGACGAAAGGATGTGGGTTTTACGGGAGAGGGTAAGGAGTCATTCCAATCCTGGGAGCGGAATCTGCTTGTGTCTGTATATGTGTGGATGGATATGTGTGTGTGTGCGAGTGTATACCTGCCCTTTTTTCCCCCTAAGGTAAGTCTTTCCGCTCCCGGGATTGGAATGACTCCTTACCCTCTCCCCTAAAACCCACATCCTTTCGTCTTTCCCTCTCCTTCCCTCTTTCCTGATGAGGCAACAGTTTGTTGCGAAAGCTTGAATTTTGTGTGTGTGTTTGTGTCTGTCGACCTGCCAGCACTTTCATTTGGTAAGTCACATAAACATTCCACGTGGGAAAAATATATCTAAAAACAAAGATGATGTGACTTACCGAATGAAAGTGCTGGCAGGTCGATAGACACACAAACAAACACAAACATACACACAAAATTCAAGCTTTCGCAACCAATGGTTGCTTCATCAGGAAAGAGGGAAGGAGAGGGAAAGACGAAAGGATGTGGGTTTTACGGGAGAGGGTAAGGAGTCATTCCAATCCCGGGAGCGGAATCTGCTTGTGTCTGTATATGTGTGGATGGATATGTGTGTGTGTGCGAGTGTATACCTGCCCTTTTTTCCCCCTAAGGTAAGTCTTTCCGCTCCCGGGATTGGAATGACTCCTTACCCTCTCCCTTAAAACCCACATCCTTTCGCCTTTCCCTCTCCTTCCCCTCTTTCTTGATGAGGCAACAGTTTGTTGCGAAAGCTTGAATTTTGTGTGTGTGTTTGTGTTTGTTTGTGTGTCTATCGACCTGCCAGCGCTTTTGTTCGGTAAGTCACATCATCTTTGTTTTTAGACACACACACAAAGGGTGGTACAAAAAGGTACGGCCAAACTTTCAGGAAACATTCCTCACACACAATTAAAGAAAAGATGTTATGTGGACATGTGTCCGGAAACGCTTAATTTCCATGTTAGAGCTCATTTTAGTTTCGTCAGTATGTACTGTACTTCCTCAATTCACCACCAGTTGGCCAAATTGAAGGAAGGTAATGTTGACTTCGGTGCTTGTGTTGACATGCGACTCATTGCTCTACAGTACTAGCATCAAGCACATCAGTACGTAGCATCAACAGGTTAGTGTTCATCACGAACGTGATTTTGCAGTCAGTGCAATGTTTACAAATGCGGAGTTGGCAGATGCCCATTTGATGTATGGATTAGCATGGGGCAATAGCCTTGGCGCGGTACGTTTGTATCGAGACAGATTTCCAGAATGAAGGTGTCCCGACAGGAAGACGTTCGAAGCAATTGATCGGTGTCTTAGGGAGCACGGAACATTCCAGCCTATGACTCGCGACTGGGGAAGACCTAGAACGATGAGGACACCTGCAATGGATGAGGCAATTCTTCGTGCAGTTGACGATAACCCTAATGTCAGTGTCAGAGAAGTTGCTGTTGTACAAGGTAACGTTGACCACGTCACTGTATGGAGAGTGCTACGGGAGAACCAGTTGTTTCCGTACCATGTACAGTGTGTGCAGGCACTATCAGCAGCTGATTGGCCTCCACAGGTACACTTCTGCGAATGGTTCATCCAACAATGTGTCAATCCTCATTTCAGTGCAAATGTTCTCTTTACGGATGAGGCTTCATTCCAACGTGATCAAATTGTAAATTTTCACAATCAACATGTGTGGGCTGACGAAAATCCGCACGCAATTGTGCAATTACGTCATCAAACACAGATTTTCTGTGAACGTTTGGGCAGGCATTGTTCGTGATGTCTTGATTGGGCCCCATGTTCTTCCACCTACGCTCAATGGAGCACGTTATCATGATTTCATACGGGATACTCTACCTGTGCTGCTAGAACATGTGCCTTTACAAGTACGACACAACATGTGGTTCATGCACGATGGAGCTCCTGCACATTTCAGTCGAAGTGTTCTTACGCTTCTCAACAACAGATTCGGTGACCGATGGATTGGTAGAGGCGGACCAATTCCATGGCCTCCACGCTCTCCTGACCTCAACCCTCTTGACTTTCATTTATGGGGGCATTTGAAAGCTCTTGTCTACGCAACCCCGGTACCAAATGTAGAGACTCTTCGTGCTCGTATGGTGGACGGCTGTGATACAATACGCCATTCTCCAGGGCTGCATCAGCACGGCAGGGATTCCATGCGACGGAGGGTGGATGCATGTCCTCGCTAACGGAGGAGGACATTTTGAACATTTCCTGTAACAAAGTGTTTGAAGTCACGCTGGTACGTTCTGTTGCTGTGTGTTTCCATTCCATGATTAATGTGATTTGAAGAGAAGTAATAAAATGAGCTCTAACATGGAAAGTAAGCGTTTCCGGACACATGTCCACATAACATATTTTCTTTCTTTGTGTGTGAGGAATGTTTCCTGAAAGTTTGGCCGTACCTTTTTGTAATATATAACTTACCAAACGAAAGCATTGGTATGTTGATAGACACACAAACAAACACACAAAATTCAAGCTTTCGCAACCCGCGGTTACTTCAGCACGAAAGAGGGAAGGAGAGGGAAAGACGAAAGGATGTGGGTTTTAAGGGAGAGGGTAAGGAGTCATTCCAATCCCGTGAGCGGAAAAAAGGACAGGTATACACTCGCGCGCGCGCGCGTGCGCACACGCACACGCACACGCGCGCGCGCGCACACGCACACACACATACCTTTTTTATATTTTTTTTAGGTGAAGGATTAGGTGGGTGAGGGCTATGGATTGTTCAGTTTGGAACTGGTATAGGTACTGATGGAAAGAAGGGTTACAGCCAGAGATGGGAACTTTAAGTGTGAGGCCTTTGGGGGTAATGCCAAATGTCAGACAAGCCTGAGTAAATAAAATATGGGAGCGTAATCTGGCTAGGGCAAAGGTATGTTTGCGGAGGGAATGTAAATAAAACTTAATGGGGTCGCTGTGGGGATGTTGTGAGGGTGACATGGTATTAGAAGGTGGAAAGTGTAACATGAGGCTGAAATGAAAATAAAAATATGTGGGGAGAGATAAAGGTGAACTAGAAAGCAACCGGAGATCTGGTGTGAAAAAAAGTCGAAAAAGTGTTGGTTATAGCTGAGCTATGTTGATCCTGTGGTGAACTTGGGTTGGTAAACAATGATGTGCACAAAGGTTAGGTGGTTGTGTTGCTGCCAAAACACGTTAAAAGGTGGAGAAATTTGGGAAAATTTCGAAAAAACTGTGTGTAAATGTATTAAAAGAGTGGTTTTGTGGTAGCAGATTATGAAAATGAGGCTAACAATTGTCTGACGAAGAAATAATGACGTTAAAACCTGTGAGAAGCGGCTAAAAATGATCAGTGATGTGGGAAAAACGGAAATGGAAATAAAGCGAAAGTTGTTAGAACTAGCCGAAATGGTTGTTTAATAGGTGAAAGGAACTGTTTGTGAACTGGGAATGGTGGATTTTACAGCAGCGGTAGTGTTGAAAGCGGAAAAAAATTTTTTGGTTGGAAGTGGATTACATTCCCACGTGGAATGTTTTTATATATATATTTTGAGAGGCCAATGTCAAAATACTCAGGCTAGTAAACAGGGATTGACAAGAGGTTCGCAAAATTACACTACTTATTGCCCGAACCACCTGTTTCCGAGCCAAAAATATCCTTTTAGAATGGGAAGAGTTACCCCAAAATATAATATCACACAACGTAAGCAAATGAAAATAAGCAAAGTAGACTAATTTTGATCTCGAACAATCACTCATTTCAGATACCGTTCGAATAGTAAAAATGGTAGCATTAAGTCTTTGAACAAGATCCTGAATATGGACTTTCCCATGACAGTTTACTGTCTACCTGAACACCTAGATATTTGAACTGTTCAGTTTCACTAATCATATGCCCATTCTGTGAAAGTAAAACATCAGATTTTGTTGAATTTTGTGTTACAAACCTTAAAAACTGAGTCTTACTGTGATTTAGCGTTAGTTTATTTTCTACAAGCCATGAACTTTTTCATGAACTGCACTATTTGAATCAGAGCCAATGTTGCACACAACATCCTTTACTACCAAGCTAATGTCATCAGCAAACAGAAATATTTTAGAGTTACCCGTAATACAAGAGGCCACATCATTTATATAAATAAGGAACAGGAATGGCCCCAACACTGATCCATGGGGCACCCCTCATTTGACCGTACCCCACTCAGACCCCACATCACAGCCATTCTTAATACTGTGCATAATGACCTTTTGCTGTCTGTTGTTAAAGTAAGAGGTGAACCAATTGTGGGCTACTCCCCGTATTCCGCAATGGTCCAACTTCTGGAGCAATATATATCAACACAATCAAACATCTTACTTAAATCAAAAAATATGCTTAGCATTCAAAACCTATTGTTTAACCCAGCCAGTACCTCACAGAGAAAAGAGAATATAGCAATTTCAGTTGATAAATGACTTCTAAAGCTGAACTGCACATTTGATAGCAAATTGTGTGATATAAAATGATCAATTATCCTTACATGCACAGCCTTTTCAATAACTTTAGCAAACACTGATGACATAGAAATAGGTCTAAAATTGTCTACGTTACCCCTTTTCTCCCTCTTTATAAAGTGGCTTTACTACTGAGTACTTTAATCGTTCAGGAAACTGACCATTCATGAATGAAAAATTACAAATATGGCTAAGTACAGGGCTAACATGTGCACCAGGGCTAACATGTGCAGCACAGTACTTTAATATTCTGCTAAGCACTCCATCATATCCATGAGAGCCCTTACTCTTCAGTGATTTAATTATTGTCTCAATCTCCCCCTGCATGACAGAGGAGTATTTCGGACATCAATCTCGAAAAGGCAGTTGCCAAGAGAGTTACATTCTTCCCTGTAGAAACTAAATTTTTATTTAATTCACCAGCAATGCTCAGAAAATGACTGTTAAATACTGTACATATATCTGATTCATCAGTAACAGAAATAAGAAATACGGCAACATCTACTGACATTAGTACAGATTCAGAATGTGAAATAATTTGGGTGAATAAGTATTCAAGGTGGATCAACAGGATCTATATGCGGACTAGGGAGGGGGGGGGGGGGGGGGATTCTGGATTTTTCTGGATTTCCCAGTTAGAAACAAACTTTTTCTTGGGTAAAAATACATTTTTTTCAGCTCTGTCAGAGCTGTAAAACTTAACAATCCTTTGAATGGTAAAGGTTTTATACACTAGCATAGAACATCCCAGCACTTTAGGAAATGAAAATCAGCAGAAAACAACACATTTTGCAAAAATGTTTGATGTGTGGCAACATGTATACTACATATTTTTGTATTACAAAAGTATAAATATGAAATCCATAAAATACAGCACTGAAGCCTCCAAAGCACTGAAATCGAGACTGCACTTCGGGATGCACTTTTGTCAACCAATCATGGCTGAGTCTCTGTTGATCCATCATGAACATGGGACATGATGACTGCAATCAAGTCTTCGAATGATGCTCTTGGGATGCAGTTTTGAATTCATGACATCCAGGAATATATGGCACAGTATTAAAATATCGTTTATTTTTGAGAGATGCATATGGGGCCGGAAGATGGTGTAATGAAATGCCAAAACTGGTAGTCAACATAAAATAAAACAATCTCACATACGTGGCTGTTGGTAAATTTCACTGATAATTATGGCCCATGTCACATGATCTCGTCAGCCAATGACAGCAGATATACGGAGCATAGGACACGTGATGTAATCAGCCAATAGCAACATCACTGATAACTAATGCAAACACACAAATAGAAAAGTTAATGATTTAAATTAATATACATACAGTAAAGCTACAAGAAAAGCTAAGCTTTTATGCATAATATTGGCCTTTTTCAGCATGTGTTACCTTTAAGATATATCAAACACAAATGACCCAGTACATTTCTAAATAATAGCATAAATGGCTGGTGTCCTTGGCTTGAAACTTTTCAAAGGAGCTGGTCCTTAAAGTGTTAAATTTCGAATGAGAGTCAAATGCTCTACGATTCAAGAAATGCATCGCACATTCTGACGCACAACATAAATCATCTAGTGTAAAATGAAATTTACTTTGAAAATAACGCTTCTCAAACCACCACTCACAATATTTTCCTGTCATCTATTGGAAATATAAATAATAGAGACATAAAGCTCATCAAATACAGTTTGTTGTAACAAAGTATTGCATAGTCTTTGTCCTAAGCCTTAGAAACATTTTGCTTGTATGTGGACTGTGTTTTGTTGTTGTAAATGGCACATTTTCTTTGAAACTGAAGTTTTCTTTTGATGTTATACTCCTGTTTATGTTTTATTGCTGCAGTATTATTCTGCAGTAGCAGGCTAAAGTTAAATCCTTTGTTGGAGCATCAGTTCTTACCAGTCAAAATCACAAAAATCTAAGTGAAAGCCAAAACAAAATAAAATCCACAGAATTCTAAATAATACCTTGGTTTTTCCCATGTGAAAAAATTCCCATGCTTTTAACGTATTTCCTGTTTGTCCCAGTGTATACATACCCTGATCAAACATGGTCATCAGATGATTTTCACAGGCCCCTGTCTCAGCAGCAGCAGTGGTGGTGGAAAATTTGAGGGGAAATATGAAGAATATTTGCATAAATTTCCTGGTCATGTTATAATTTTAGGTGGAGATTTCATCTTACTAGTTATAGGTTGTGACACTCAAGTGATCTGAATGGGTAACAGGTACAGGGAATCATGCGAAATTGTTCTAAATGTCTTATCCCAAAATTACCCTGAGCAGTTAATCAGAGAACTGGCTCTTGAAGGTAATATCTTAGACCTGTTGGCAACAAACAGACTTGACCTTTTCGAATGGTAGAATGAGGAATCAGTGATCATAAGGCCATTACAGCATCACTGAATATACTGTAATGAGGAATACAAAGAAAGATAGGGAGATCCCTTTGTTTAACAAAAGTGGCAAGAAGTAGATTTCAGATTACCTGAGTGGGCAGCATATGAAAATTTCATCTCCAACAACTATTGAGCTTTCCTGCATCTCTTGAGTAGCAATGGACAAAGTTCATGAGCACTGAACAATACGCTTTAGACAGCAAAATGGTGAAAAAGCCTCACTGTGATTAGACATCCATGTTAGAGAGCTGCTACAAAAGTAAAAAGAGCTTCACTGCAGATTTAAATGTAGCCAAAGCCTCAAAGGCAAACAAAAACTAAATGAAGCCAAAATTACCATAAGGAGGGCCATGTATGAAGCAATCAACAAGTTCCGAAGTAAAATTATACCTACTGATATGACAGAAACCCCTAATAAATTTTTGTCTTATGTCAAATCAGTAAATGAACTGAAGCCATCTGTCAAGACACACTGTGACCATAATGGCACTGAAACAGAGGATAATGTGAAAAATGCTGAAATACTGAATGTCTTTTTCCAAAACTGTTTTACAGAGGAAGATTTCACTGCTGTTCTTCCTTCATCATCACAAAAATGACAAAATGACAGATATCAAAATAAGTGACCAAGAGACAGAAAAGCAACTGAAATCATTCAACAAAAGAAAGGCCACTGGACCTGATGGGACTCAGTTTCATGAAGAGTACGCAAAAGAACTTGCCCCTCTTCTAGCAGCAATGTGTTGCAGGTCTCTGAAGGAGAGAAGTATTCCTAATGACTGGAAAAAAGCACAGGTTATTCCTGTTTTCAAGGTGGGTCTTTGAAAAGATACATCAAACTACAGGCTTATATCTCTGATATCAGCCTGTTGTAGAATTTCGGAACATGTTTTATGCTCCCATATTATGGCATTTCTAGACAGTAAAAATTTCCTCTGTAGGAATAAATTAGTATTCCAAAAACAATGAGCAAGTGAAGCCCAGCTCACTCTGTTGATCCATGAGATCTAGAAAGCAGCATATAAAGATGCCCACGTAGATGCTGTGTTCCTTGACTTCTGGAAGGCGTTCGATACAATTATGCACTGCCACCCGACAACAAAATATGAGTGTGTGAAATCAGACAAAACAGTACAACTGGAGTGAAGGGTTCCTAGGAAACAGAACACATCTTGTCATTCTCAATAGAGAGAAGTCATCAGTCATAAAAATAATTTCAGGCGTGCCCTAAGGAAGTGTTATCCTACAAAACTTCTCATATTACAATACATATCAATGACCTAGTAGATAATTTCAGATGTTTCATGAGGCTTTTCGCACATGATGCTGTTGTATATAGTAAAGTCAGAGAACAGCAAAATTGTAGTGAAATGCTGGAAGACCTGCAGGGAGTGGCAATTGATCTTCAAAATAAAAATTGTAACATAATGTGAATACACAGACTGAAAGACCCTTTATGGTATGATTACATAATGGCATAACAATCACTGGAAGCAGCTACTGCCACAAATATAGGAGTATGCATATGGGGCAATCTGAAGTGGGACAACCGCATAAAATTAATCATGGGTAAGACAGATGCAAGACAGATTCATTTGAAGGATCCTCAAGAAATGTAGTCCATCAGCAAAGAAAGTAGCTTAGAAAACATTTGCTCAGCCATTATTTGAATATTGCTCATCAGTCTGGTATCCAAACCAAATACGACTGACAGAGGAAATACACAAAATCCAAATAAGAGCAGCATGTTTTGTTACAGATTCATTTAGTAAGCACGAAAGCATCACGGAGGTTCTCAGCCAATTCCAGTGGCAGACACTGTGAAAGAGGTGTTCCGCATCACAGTATGGTCTACTGTTAATTAGGGAGATTTAAATCCACAGAAGCTTGCCAGCAGTCGTTCTTCCTCTGAACCATTCACAACGAACAGGAAAGGGGGTAGTAACATTGTTATATAAAGTACCCTCCACAACACACCGTATTTTAGATGGACATGTGCACACTAATTCATTTAATTACAATTTCCTTCCATGATTTTAAGTATACCTTCCTTGTAGCTATGTTTGGTTGTCCAGCTTCTTTGATTACCTTTTTTTTGAGATGCCCATTCTTCTTCAACTGAACTTCCTACTGTGGTATTCCTTATCACGGTACCTACAGCCATAGAGAATGTCGAAAGTGTTGCATTCCTGAATACTTCATTGGTCCAGTTCTTTCCACATCTGTCCAGAAGAATCATTCTCTTAAACTTTAGTCTACTCTTTATCATTACTAAATTGTGATTTGAGTAAATATCTGCTCCTAGGTATACCTAATAATCCAATATCCGATTTCTGAATCTCTATATGACCGTTAGGTAAACCAGTGAACTCTTCTTGTGTCTCCGGGCCTTTTCCAAGCATACCTTCCCTTTTCCAAGCATACCTCCTCCTCTTGTGATTTTTTGAACAGTGTATTCACCATTGGTAAATGAAATTTACTACAGAATTCAATTTGTCTTTGTCCTCTCTCATATCTCCTACCAAGCCCATATTCTCCCATTCTCTGTCTTCTATTCCTTCCATTACAGTGTTCCAAACTCCGATGATTATTACATTGTCATCTCCCTTTATAGACTGAATTACCTACTCAATACCCTCATATACTTCCTCTACGTCTCCATTTTCTGCTTGCGATGTCAGCATATATACCTTTACTATTGTTTTTGATGTTGGTTTGCTGTCAGTTCTGATGAGAACAATGGTATCACTGAAATGTTTACAGTAACTCACTCCGTGTCCTACCTGCCTATTCATAATAAATACTACTACTATTATACCACTTTCTGCTGCTGTAGATATTTCCTTATATTTCTCTGATTAGAAACACTTATCTTCTTTCCCTTTCACTTCAATGACCCCCAGTATCTACAATGAACATTTCCACTTCCCATAGACACGCTGTGTGTGTCAACAGAACCTGTTGCCTGCAGATGAAAATATGTCATGATCATCTCTCCATTGGCAGAAAATTCCAAATTAGTCCCCCATTTGGATCTCAAGCAGAGGAAAGCCAAGTAGAATGTAACCATGAGAAAAAGACTGAATGAACAACAAAAAGATAAAATTCTACAAGTCAGAGCATCAAGTGTTAGAAGTTTGAATGTGGTAGGGAAGAACATTCTGGACAATTCATGCAAATGATTTGGCCACGCAGATTGCCCAACATGAAAATGGAAACAAAACAATACCATGAAAACTTGCTTGCATGTATAAGGAGTACTAATGATCAAAGTTTTAGGCCTAATATATCAAATGTGTCCGGTGAATTACCGATAACCTCAGTAAGCCAAAATTCTGTACATAAATATAAATGGAAGTCTGTAACATATACTAAAAGGAAAGGTAGTGGCTCAAGTGAACAAAGAAATGAAAATGAATTTCTATTGAGAGGCGATTCATTACTGAAAAATGTTGCTGTTCCAGGATGCAAAATTGATGTGTGACCTGGAATTAGAATACAACAGCTAAACAACCATCTAAAAATATATGGAGAACCCAAAACAATACACTGCAGAAAACGAACTTAAGCGTAACTATAGTGGTGTGTTAATACACGTTGGGACAACTTCGCCAAAAATTAGCAGTGAAGAAGAAATCACCCATGACACAAGAAACTTGATTTGTTTAGCTAGAAGTGTCTATCCAGGTTCCCGGCCCATAATCAGTGGAATAATAAGATGACCTGTAAGTGATAAATATGTCTGCAAAATAAACTGTGCCACAGAGGAACAACCACAACGGAGGGGTATCTGTTGAGAGGCCAGACAAACATGTGGTTCCTGAAGAGGGGCAGCAGCCTTTTCAGTAGTTGCAGGGGCAACAGTCTGAATGATTGAATTATCTGGCCTTGTAACACTAACCAAAACGGCCTTGCTGTGCTGGTACTGCGAATGGCTGAAAGCAAGGGGAAACTACGGACGTAATTTTTCCCGAGGGCATGCAGCTTTACTGTATGGTTAAATGATGATGACGTTTTCTTGGGTAAAATATTCCGGAGGTAAAATAGTCCCCCATTCGGATCTCCAGGCGAGGACTACTCAGGAGGACGTCGTTATCAGGAGAAAGAAAACTGGCAGTCTACGGATCGGAGCGTGGAACGTCAGATCCCTTAATCGGGCAGGTAGGTTAGAAAATTTAAAAAGGGAAATGGATAGGTTAAAGTTAGATATAGTGGGAATTAGTGAAGTTCGGTGGCAGGAGGAACAAGACTTTTGGTCAGGCAAATACAGACCTATAAATACAAAATCAAATAGGGGTAATGCAGGAGTAGGTTTAATAATGAATAAAAAAATAGGAGTGCGGGTAAGCTACTACAAACAGCATAGTGAACGCATTATTGTGTCCAAGATAGACACGAAGCTCACACCTACCACAGTAGTAAAAGTTTATATACTAACTAGCTCTGCAGATGACGAAGAAATTGAAGAAATGTATGATAAAATAAAAGAAATTATTCAGATAGTGAAAGGAGACGAAAATTTAATAGTCATGGGTGACTGGAATTAGGTAGTAGGAAAAGGGAGAGAAGGAAACATAGTAGGTGAATATGGATTGGGGGGGGAGAAATAAAAAGAGGAAGCTGCCTGGTAGAATTTTGCACAGAGCACAACTTAATCATAGCTAACACTTTGTTCAAGAAACATAAAAGAAGGTTGTATACATGGAAGAAGCCTGGAGATACTAAAAGGTATCAGATAGATTATATAATGGTAAGACAGAGATTTAGGAACCAGATTTTAAATTGTAAGACATTTCCAGGGGCAGATGTGGACTCTGACCACAATCTATTGGTTATGAACTGTAGATTAAAACTAAAGAAACTGCAAAAAGGTGGGAATTTAAGGAGATGGGACCTGGATAAACTGACTAAACCAGAGGTTGTACAGAGTTTCAGGGAGAGCATAAGGGACCAATTGACAGGAATGGGGGAAAGAAATACAGTAGAAGAAGAATGGGTAGCTTTGAGGGATGAAATAGTGAAGGCAGAAGAGGATAAAGTAGGTAAAAAGACAAGGGCTGCTAGAAATACTTGGATAACAGACGATATATTGAACTTAATTGATAAAAGGAGAAAATATAAAAATGCAGTAAATGAAGCAGGCAAAAAGGAATACAAACGTCTCAAAAATGACATCGACAGGAAGTGCAAAATGGCTAAGCAGGGATGGCTAGAGGACAAATGTAAGGATTTAGAGGCTTGTCTCACTAGGGGTAAGATAGATACTGCCTACAGGAAAATTAAAGAGACCTTTGGAGAAAAGAGAACCACTTGTATGAATATCAAGAGCTCAGATGGAAACCCAGTTCTAAGCAAAGAAGGGAAAGTAGAAAGGTGGAAGGAGTATATAGAGGGTCTATACAAGGGCGATGTACTTGAGGACAATATTATGGAAATGGAAGAGGATGTAGATGAAGATGAAATGGGAGATATGATACTGCGTGAAGAGTTTGACAGAGCACTGAAAGGAGTCGAAACAAGGCCCCGGGAGTAGACAACATTCCGTTAGAACTACTGACAGCCTTGGGAGAGCCAGTCCTGACAAAACTCTACCATCTGGTGAGCAAGATATATGAGACAGGCGAAATACCCTCAGACTTCAAGAAGAATATAATAATTCCGATCCCAAAGAAAGCAGGTGTTGACAGATGTGAAAATTACCGAACTATCTGTTTAATAAGTCACGGCTGCAAAATAATAACGCGAATTCTTTACAGACGAATGGAAAAACTAGTAGAAGCCGACCTCGGGGAAGATCAGTTTGGATTCCGTAGAAATATTGGAACACGTGAGGCAATACTGACCCTAGGACGTATCTTAGAAGCTAGATTAAGGAAAGGCAAACCTAAGTTTCTAGCATTTGTAGACTTAGAGAAATCGTTTGACAATGTTGACTGGAATACTCTCTTTCAAATTCTGAAGGTGGCAGGGGTAAAATACAGGGAGCAAAAGGCTATTTACAATTTGTACAGAAAGCAGATGGCAGTTATAAGAGTCGAGGGACACGAAAGGGAAGCAGTGGTTGGGAAGGGAGTGAGACAGGGTTGTAGCCTCTCCCCGATGTTATTGAATCTGTATATTGAGCAAGCAGTGAAGGAAACAAAAGAAAAATTCGGAGTAGGTATTAAAATCCATGCAGAAGAAATAAAAACTTTAAGGTTCACCGATGACATTGTAATTCTGTCGGAGACAGCAAAGGACCTGGAAGAGCAGCTGAATGGAATGGACAATATCTTGAAAGGAGGATATAAGATGAACATCAACAAAAGCAAAACGAGGATAATGGAAAGTAGTCGATTTAAGTCGGGTGATGCTGAGGGAATTTGATTAGGAAATGAGACACTTAAAGTAGTAAATGGCCATGTATGGAAGTGAAACATGGACGATAAATAGTTTGGACAAGAGGAGAATAGAAGCTTTCGAAATGTGGTGCTACAGAAGAATGCTGAAGATTAGATGGGTAGATCACATAACTAATGAGGAGGTATTGAATAGAATTGGGGAGAAGAGAAATTTGTAGCACAACTTGACTAAAAGAAGGGATCAGTTGGTAGGACATGTTCTGAGGCATCAAGGGATCACTAATTTAGTATTGGAGGGCAGTGTGGAGGGTAAAAATCATAGAGGGAGACCGAGAGATGAATACACTAAGCACATTCAGAAGGATGTAGGTTGCAGTAAGTACTGGGAGATGAAGAAGCTTGCACAGGATAGAGTAGCATGGAGAGCTGCATCAAACCAGTCTCAGGACTGAAGGCCACAACCACAACAACAACAACAACAACAACAACAACAACAAAAGAAATAATAATTCCATACATACCAGTATGTCATACCACAGATTATCAAAGTCAATCAATAGCAAGGAGCTAGTGGGCCACAAACTATTTAATGAGCTTCCCAGATGAAACAAGACCTTAAAGAGTGTGAATTTAGGAAAATAATAAATAAATGGCTTGTTGCCAACCCCTTCTATGAATTATAATAATTTTTGACTGCAACATGGAATTGAAAGCTAACAACTGACATGGCCAAACAGTTCTATTTGATAATGTAATGAATATGTTATGTTGTTGTTGTTGTTGTGGTTGTGGCCTTCAGTCCCGAGACTGGTTTGATGCAGCTCTCCATGCTACTCTATCCTGTGCAAGCTTCTTCATCTCCCAGTACTTACTGCAACCTACATCCTTCTGAATGTACTTAGTGTATTCATCTCTTGGTCTCCCTCTATGATTTTTACCCTCCACACTGCCCTCCAATACTAAATTGGTGATCCCTTGATGCCTCAGAACATGTCCTACCAACCGATCCCTTCTTTTAGTCAAGTTGTGCCACAAATTTCTCTTCTCCCCAATTCTATTTCTCACTCCCTTCCCAACTGCTGCTTCCCTTTCATGTCCCTCGACTCTTATAACTGCCATCTGCTTTCTGTACAAATTGTGAATAGCCTTTCGCTCCCTGTATTTTACCCATGCCACCTTTAGAATTTGAAAGAGAGTATTCCAGTCAACATTGACAAAAGCTTTCTCTAAGTCTACAAATGCTAGAAAGGTAGGTTTGCCTTTCCTTAATCTTTCTTCTAAGGTAAGTCGTAAAGTCAGTATTGCCTCACGTGTTCCAACATTTCTAGGGAATCCAAACTGATCTTCTCCGAGGTCGGCTTCTACCAGTTTTTACATTATTATCATTAGGCCTTTACAGCAATAGACAATTTTTTTATATGAATATGTTGTATGTATAAAAAAATTGTCTATTGCTGTAAAGGCCTAATGATGATAAAATTATCTTATCTTATCCCAATGAAAATTTATGGGAGATAATCAAGAGGTCAGTCACTGTTTATTTATCTCCATGACACATTTCAAAGATTTGAACCTCCATCATCAGATGGAGGTACATTTGTTAGTATGACGTGTGTGTGTGTGTGTGTGTGTGTGTGTGTGTGTGTGTGTGTGTGTGTGTGTTTTTATGATTATCTGGAGCAACTTATGGCACTGTCTCAGGTTCCTTTCACTGTCGTAACATATCACATTTGTACTGTATACATGAAAGTATACAAGTGATGTGTTACAACAGTGAAAGAAACCTGTGAGCACAGGAGACAATGCCATAAATTCCTCCAAAAAATCATAACTCAACACAAGCACACACGTCATACTAACAAATATAAATCCACCTGATGATGGAAGTTTAAACCTTTGAAACACGTTGCCGAGATAAGTAAACAGTGACTGGTAACAGTAAACTTGTTGTTTCATTTAATGATTTAATGTCAATAACAGTCTAATTTAAAATGTTTGCATTTAAAGAGGTCAGTCTGTGCACAAAATCCTGCACCAGCAACACTTTTGCAATTACAGATGGTTACAGAGGCAGCATGGCTCAACATTTCTGCAGGAGATGTCTAATGACTTGTTTAGTTCATGGCATGTCGAGTTGCTGCATGACGCCAGATAAATGGAGGTCCAACACGATATTAGGAGGTATCCCATGACTTTTTTCACTTCAGTGTCTTTGCTTTTGCATCCTCATACACTTTATCATTGCTGATTCTTCCACCTTTAAGGACATTTTGCACCCCACATGCAAGAGGTTGCCCTGAAACTTTGACCGCTCCTCTGGCCTCTTCGACGAGGCTGCTGGCTGATCGATGCTGACACCTTATACAAGAATTCTTTGGCCAACATTGCTGATGATTTCATTCAAACTTTAAGCAGCATCTGCGTTCAAACCCAAGGCCTAAGACATTTTGATTCCTAGTCACACTAACCCTAGATCAGGGGTAAAGGTCTCCATTGCATCGACTAAATATGAAAGACACACTGCAATACATGCAGCCACCTAATATCATGGATGTTAACTAGCATCAGAAAAATGAACACTGTAGCTGAATAACTACCAGTGGAAATGTGGAGAGTACTACATTACATAACTGAATTAAAGCTATCTGTACCCATCTATATTGCATACTTTGATTCTTATAAGGGAAACTCCCCATCGGACCCCCCCCCCCCTTCCCCCTCCCTCATCTCAGATTTAGTGGTAAGATAGCCCAGTGGATAGTCCATCAAAAACTGAACACAGATCAAGCATGAAAACAGGAAGAAGGTGTACTAAACTATGAAAAATAAAGCAAAATAGTAACATTGAATGGTCCAAGCTCTAGATGTGCAACATCAAGCAAATTTGAATAGTAACAGTGTCACGGTTGTGTGGTCACGGTGTTGGACTGCAAAGGGATAGATCCATGTTCAAAATTTGTGTCTGTGTTGTCGTGTAACATCCATTTGTAACAAGGAGGTGTAAGAAAGGGACCTCCAGATGTACATACATCCTATTTGTTCTAGCCAAATACCATATGTTATGACTCATGCATTCCATTTTGGAAGTTTTGGTCTTTAATGCCTTTGTTGTAATGTAGTTCAATCCATTTATTTGCTGTTTTCATTTCTGCGAGAGGTCTATGTGGCATCTCGCCTGTTCTCACTATTCACTGCATTTACTTGCAATAGTAATATATTCTTACCACATGAGTTGTATTCCATAACCAACGTGAAGTATGGAACTGCCAAACCTACAGAAGGAGAACAGATATGTCTACAACTGGAGTGGAAGTTCATAATTTTGAGAGGAAAAAAAAGGGGGGGGGGGCATGAGTGAGGTATGAACACTTGATTTCCCACTTTGCAGTCCAGCACCGTGACCACATGAACATGGCTCCATGATTCTTGCAGTTCACTTGATGTTGCTCATCTTGAGCTTGGACCATTCACTGTTTCTATTTTGCTTCTTTTTTCACAGTTCAGTACACCTTCCTTCTGTTTTCATGTTTCATCTGTGTTCAGATTTTGATGGGCTATCCACTGGCCCATTTTATGGCTAACTTTGAGGGAGGTATGATGGAGAGTTGTTAGAAAATTTAACATAGGTACTAATGCTTGAAGCCTAGCAAAACTCCAATGTCAGAGTCTTGTCTTAAAGTTAGATGGTAGATAAGTCGTTTTCTAGCTGACAGAATTTTGGACACATTAGAAAAATAGGACAAGAAAGAAAGAGAAAATGCTATGGATAACAGGGAAGAACAAATTAACTGGTTTGAATCAGATGAGGAAGAAGATGAAGATAAGGCTTACACCTTTGATAATGACGGCAGTCTGAAGGCTTAAGTTTCGGTGGAGGAAGTAAAGTCAGTTTTGCAAGGTTTTGAGGAGGAGGTGTTGTTGGATGAAGGGGGTTGCAATAATAATGAGGTCAGGGAACCTATTAGCTGTACTGACTTGCCACAACCTGTTAAAGCAGATGGTGATATTATACATAGAAATAATGTGCAGGGTTGCAGTGGTTCAGTGGTAGAGGGTAGTTTAGCTGACATGCAGCAAATGGAAGTATATGAAGTCTTCAAGTTGGTTGGTTGGTTGGTTTAAAAGAGGGGAGGGAGGGGCCAAACTGCTATGTCATCAGTCCCTCGTTCTGAAAAAATAATTCCACAAGGGTGGGAGTAAAATAATTGAAACATACAAAACACAGCTGGAAGAAAGGAGAAAACCACAAGAATGACAAAAGGGCAACAAACACTAAATGGACAAAATCAGACAAGAAAATGACAGACAGAGAGATGCAAGAAACATGTAGAGGAGATCAAAAGAAGAGAGCAGATTACCATGCCTGGTTGACCATGAGAATAAAAAGGAGAAGCCAGCCACTCAGCAACACATTAAAACCTCCACCCTAAAAGGACTAGGGTGGAGGATACAGAGGCACAAAGGACAAGGGCTAAAACTTAGATCAACTGATAAAACCCACCGTCACAAATAAAACGTAAGCTGCTGTTGAGCTATTGTCGCCCAATACCGAAGGTAGGGTGCTGTGAAAGTTAAAAGACCACCGCAGAGTGGGCAGTCCAGCAAGAGGTGGACAACCGTCATTTGTGAGCCACAGTGACACTGAGGTGGGTCCTCACAACGGAGGAGGTAACCATGCATTAGCCACGTATTGCCAATGCAGAGCCGGCAGAGGGCAACTGATTCCCTGCGAGAGGATTGCATGGAAGACTTACTTGATGACACACAGTTTGTTATGCATTCTATTCCCAAAGCTGAAAAACCCTGTGGCGTAAGACAGAATGCAGGTCAGTTTCGGAGATGCCCATCTGCAGAAACGGTTTCCGCGTAGCCTGTTGGCAAGTTCGTTGCCTGGGATTCCGACGGGACCGTTCCAGTGCATATATGGTCTCCTGAATGGACACTACCAAAGGATGGCGGGGGTAGCACTGATTGATAGCTGGTAGGCTGCTCAATGAGTCAGTGCATAGGAGAAATGATTCACAAGTGCATGAGCAGATGTGCTCAAGAGCACGAGATATGGCCATGAGCTCTGCAGTGAAAACACTGCAGCCATCTGGCAAAGAGTGCTGTTCAATATGTCCTCCATTAACATATGCAAAGCCTACGTGACCATCAGCCATTGAGCCGTCGGTGTAAACTACTTCATGGTCCCAGTACTTGTTGAGATTCGAGAAGAAGTGATAGTGGAGAGCCACAGGGTTAATGGAGTCCTTAGGGCCATGCGGAAGTTCCAAAAGAATCTGTGGTCTAGGTGTACACCATGGAGTATGTGAATGGACCTCGAGGAGAGGTGGTAACAGGAAGGACTCCAGTTCAGACAGAAGGGACCAGACGCGAACCGCAATTGTAAGCCCTGACCTGGGTCGCCGATGCGGGAGATGAACTGCCATAGTTGGGAAAAGGAGACCGTAATTTGGATGCACAGAAGAACTACGGATGTAACTGGTGAGCAGCTGTGCATGCCTGACGTTCAATGGAGGGACTCCGGCCTCCACCAGGACACTGGTCACCGGACTCATTCTAAAAGCTCCTGTCGCTAGGCAAATGCCACAGTGGTGCACTGGGTTGAGTAAACACAAAGCTGAGGGCGCCACTGAACCATAAACCAGACTCCCATAGTCAAGGCGGGATTGGACAAGGGCTCTGTAGAGCTCTCAGGCAGCGGAGGTCATTGAGGTATTGCCAGCACTTCAGTTTAAGCTGATGAAGGTCAGGTAGCAAAGTCAAACAGGCATCAAAAACCAGTGATAAGAATCGATATGTCTCCACTATGGTGAGTGGATCATCATTAAGGTAAAGTTCTGGTTCTGGATGAATGGTGCGACGCCGACAGAAATGCATGACACACGACTTTGTGGCTGAAAACTGGAAGCCGTGTGCTAGAGTCCATGACTGTGCCTTGTAAATGGCTTTCTGAAGGCACTGCTCAGCAGCACCAGTACTGGAGGAGCAGTACGAAATGCAGAAGTCATCCGCATGCAGAGAAGGTGAGACCAAAAGGCCTATAGCTGCTGCTAGACCGTTAATAGCCACTAAAAATATAGACACATTCAAAACGGAGCCCTGTAGAATGCCATTCTCCTGAATACGGGAGGAACTATGGAAGGCAATGACTTGGACATGGAAAGTATGGAACGACAGGAAGTTTTGGATAAAAATCAGGAGCAGGCTCCAGAGACTCCACTCATACAATGTGGCAAGGATATGATGTCGCCAGGTCGTGTCATATGCTTTACGTAAGTCAAAAAAGATGGCAACCAAATGTTGGTGTCTGAAAAAGGTTGTTCGAATGGCAGACTCAAGGGACACAAGATTATCAGTGGTAGAGTGACCCTGGCAGAAGCCACCCTGACATGGAGCCAGTAGGCCACGTGACTCCAGGACCCAACCCAACCACCAACAAATCATTCATTCCAGCAGCTTACAAAGAAAGTTGGTGAGGCTGCTGGGCTGGTAGCTATCCACATCCAGTGGATTTTGACCGGGTTTGAGAACCAGAATGATGGTGCTCTCCCATTGTGATGGAAAGATGCCATTGTACCAGATCTGGTTGAAGATGACGGTGAGATATCACTTGTAGTCAGACGAGAGTTTGACTGTGAATCCGATCCGGCCCAGGAGCTGTGTTGGGGCAATGTGCAAGGGTGCTGAGGAGCTCCCACTCCGTAAATGTGGTGTTATAGGGTTTACTATGGCATATAGTGAACGAGAGGACTTTCCTTTCCATGCGCCATTTGAGGGTGCAAAAGGCTGGGGAGTAGTTCTCCGACGCAGAGGCTTGAGCATAGTGCTCAGCAAAGTGCTCGGCAATGACATTTGCGTCTATAGATAACATGCCATTGATGTTAATGCCAGGGGGTCTGGTACCCATGAAGATGTCTGATCTTCGTCCAGACTTGGAAAGGTGACGTATGGCACCCAATGGTCGACACATACCTCTCCCAACACTCCTGTGTCTGTTGTCTTATAAGCTGGCGAACACAGGCACTGAGCTGCTTAAAGGCTATTAGGTGCTCTAGGGAATGGTGCCACTTATTTTGCTGTACAGCTCGCCAACACTCTTTAATTGCCTCAGCAACTTCTGGCAACCACCAAGGGTCTGTCTTTCACCAGGGCACCCTAAAGAACAAGGGATCATGTTTTCCGCTGCAGAAACAATTGTTTTAGTGACCTGCTCAATGACAACATCAATGGCACCATGTGGGGGAGATTCAGCGGTGACAGCAGAGGTGAAGGCTTCCCAGTCTGCCTTGTTTAAACTTTATCTGGGTAGGTGTCCACGGGCATAACGCTGGGGGAGTAACAGGAAGATGGGGAAGTGGTCACTACCACACAGATCGTCATCTGCTCTCCAGTGGATAGATGGGAGAAGGCCAGGACTGCTAACCGAGAGATCAATGGCCAAATATGTGCCATGTGCCACACTGAAATGTGTGGGCGCACCTGTATTTAAGAGGCAGAGGTTGAGTTGGAACAATAAATTTTTGACATCTCTGCCATGGCCAGTAAGCATGGTGCTACTCCACAAGGGGTTCTGGGAGTTAAAATCTCCCAAAAGTAGGAAAGGTTTAGGGAGTTAACCAATCAGTGCAGCCAATACTTCAGGGGTACTGCACCATCTGGTGGAAGATATACATTTGCAGACAGTTATTTCCTGCGTCGTTCGTATCCTGACAGCCACAGCTTCAAGAGGAGTTTGAAGGGGTACAGGTTCACTATACAGGGTGTTACAAAAAGGTACGGCCAAACTTTCAGGAAACATTCCTCACACACAAAGAAAGAAAATATGTTATGTGGACATGTGTCCGGAAACGCTTACTTTCCATGTTAGAGCTCATTTTATTACTTCTCTTCAAATCTCATTAATCATGGAATGGAAACACACAGCAACAGAACGTACCAGCGTGACTTCAAACACTTTGTTACAGGAAATGTTCAAAATGTCCTCCGTTAGTGAGGACATGCATCCACCCTCCGTCGCATGGAATCCCTGCTGCGCTGATGCAGCCCTGGAGAATGGCATATTGTATCACAGCCGTCCACCATACGAGCACGAAGAGTCTCTACATTTGGTACCGGGGTTGCGTAGACAAGAGCTTTCAAGTGCCCCCATAAATGAAAGTCAAGAGGGTTGAGGTCAGGAGAGCGTGGAGGCCATGGAATTGGTCCGCCTCTACCAATCCATCGGTCACCGAATCTGTTGTTGAGAAGCGTAAGAACACTTCGACTGAAATGTGCAGGAGCTCCATCGTGCATGAACCACATGTTGTGTTGTACTTGTAAAGGCACATGTTCTAGCAGCACAGGTAGAGTATCCCGTATGAAATCATGGCGGTGAATCGAGGAAGTACAGTACATACTGACGAAACTAAAATGCTCCATTGAGCGTAGGTGGAAGAAACTAAAATGAGCTCTTACATGGAAATTAATCGTTTCCGGACACATGTCCACATAACATCTTTTCTTTATTTGTGTGTGAGGAATGTTTCCTGAAAGTTTGGGCGTACCTTTTTGAAACACCCTGTATCCCGAGTTCAGGACATAGACGCAAACTCCACCTGACACTCTATTATAGCCGCTACGATTCCTGTAATATCCCTTATAGCCACGGAGGACAGGGGTCCGCATTGCTGATAACCAGTTTTCCTGGAGGGCAATGCAGAAAGCATGTGTAAAGCTTAACAGTTGCCATAGCTCAGTCAGGTGGTGGAAAAAAACTGCCGCAATTCCACTGAAGGATTAAGTGATTGTGAAACTGGGAAGGCAAGAAACACTCAATGAGGCAGTCTACGCCTCAAGTCACCTGCTGCCACCAGACAAGTACCTGTGCGATCGACATCCATCGTGTCTGAGGGCCCAACGAGATCTAGGTCCTCAGTGGATGCCAGAATCTGCACCTCATCCTCAGACACACAGCTTGTAGGTAATGGTGGTGTGGGTGCCATCGCAGTGCCTTGGTTCTTGGGCGTCTTTTTCTTTTTAGGTTTCTCTTGCTGCTCCTTAGGTTTGTCCACCTGGGAGGGCTCCACTGATTCAGTCTCAGGGATGGAGAAGGAGTGTGAAGCCTTACGACCAGCTACCTGTGGTTTCTTCAGCCACTGGCGCATGTCAGCTTTGCCACTGGTAGGAACCCTGGAAGGGAGTGACCCAAGGGATCCCTTCCTGGCGAGAGGAGCAGAAGAAGACTTATGCAGTAGGGACTGACATCACTGATGGTTTGGAGGGGGGTGTTACTTCTGAAGTAGGTTGTGCAGGAGCAACATGGAGGGAAGTGCCCCCCACCAGAAGGGGGCAGGTGGAGTCCGATGGCTCTGATAGCCAACTGTACGCGACAGACAGAGGATAGTAGAACCGTTGTCGTAGTGGCAGTGTAGGTTGACATCATATGCATAGGATGTAGCCTCTCATATTTTCTCTTAGCCTCAATGTAGGTAAGTCGGTCCAAGATCTTGTATTCCATTATTTTTCTTTCTTTCTGGAGAATCCTCCAGTCTGGCAAGCAAGGCGAATGGTGCTCTTCGCAGTTGAGACAGATGGTAGGCAGAGCATATGGGATGTGAAGGATGTCCATAATCCCGACAGGTGATGCTGGAAGTACAGCGGGAAGACATATGGCCAAACTTGCAGCACTTAAGGCACCACATCGAGGGAGGGATATATGGCTTTACATCACGGCGGTAGACCATCACCTTGACCTTCTCAGGTAATGTGTCATCCTTGAAGTTCAAGATGAAGGCACCAGTGGCAACCTGATTATCCCTTGAACCCCGGTGGACGCGCCAGACAAAATGGACACCTCGCCCGCTCTAAATTGACGCGCAGCTCATGGTCAGACTGCAAAAGAAGGTCCCTATGAAATATTATACCCTGAACCATATTTAAGCTCTTATGGGGCTTGATGGAAACAGAAACATACCCCAGCTTGTCACAGGCAAGTAGTGCCCGTGACTGGGCAGAGGATGCTGTTTTGATCAAGACTGACCCTGACCGCATTTTGGACAAACCCTCCACCTCCCCACACACGTCCTCTAAATGCTCCACAAAAAACTGAGGTTTCATAGACAAGAATGATTCCCCGTCAGCTCTCGTATATATGAGGTACCGGGGTGAATAAGCATCGCTGCCATCCTTAGACTGGCGTTACTCCCATGGAGTGGCCAGTGGAGGGGGGGGGGGGGGGGGAGAAGATTTGGGGTTGTATTTCTTAGCATTGAAGTTAGATCTTGATCGCTTAGAGACAGCTGGTGTTTGACCACCAGCAAGAGATGACATGCTTCATGGCTTCATGGCATGTCGTCCACCCTAATGCCACTCACTCCAACCAGGGGCCCTCCCCACAGGCAGGACCCAGCCCAGCGATCTCTGGTGATCACCAAGGCACAGTCCTCTGCCGAGGAGACCTGGAAGAATAGGGAATTGCAGATGTTGTGGCAGAAATGATGCCGGTGGTGATCGTGTGAACCACAACATCAATCGCGCCATGAGAAAGGGGCTCAAGAGTGGCAATGGAGGCGAACGAGTCCCAGTCAGCCTTATTCAAAGCCCATCTGGGGAGGTGCCCAGGTGAGTGACTCTGGAGCAGTGACAAAAAGATCGGGAAGTGGTCACTACCACACAAGTCGTCACGCACACTTCACTGGACAAACGGTAGAAAGCCAGGGCTGCAGACCGAAAGGTCAATGGCTGAGTACGTGCCATGCATCACACTGAAATGTGTGGAAGCACCATTGTTAAAAGAGAAAGCCCGAGCTGTGACAACACACAACACTTGCTTAACAACAGTGCCTCGGCCTGTTGCCACCAGTCCACCTCACAAAGGGTTACGAGCGTTAAAGTCGCCCAATAACAGAAAAGGTGGTGGCAACTGTGCTGTCAGCATAGCCAATACATGTTGCGGGACATCGCCATCTGGTGGAAGATAGAGACTGCAGACAGTAACAGCCTGAGGCATACACACCTGAGCAGCAACAGCCTCTATAGGTGTAAAGAGAGTTAAGGACATAGATACAGACACCATCAGATACCCTCTCATAAGCTGCCTGATTCTTATAATAACCCTGATAGCCACGGAGGGCGGGGGTTCGCATCACTGGAAACCAAGTCTCCTGGAGCGCAATGCAGAAGAAAGGGTGAAGGCTGAGAAGTTGTCAGAGCTCAGTAAGATGGTGGAAAAAACTGCTGCAATTCCACTGGAAGATGACACTGTCCATGGCCAAAAAAGTCATAAAGAGAGCGAGGAGGCAGATTTCGCCACTGGACCACCTGCTGCCACCGATTGAGTACCCGTGCGATCGACTTCCATAGTGTCAGAGGGTCTGGCGAGATCTAGGTCCTCAGCGGAAGCCAGAATCCCACCCCAATCTCAGACACAGAGCTTGTAGGTTGTGGTGGGGTCGGAGTTACCACAAGTTCCTTGGTCTTAGTGGTCTTCTTCTTGGCCTTTTCTCGCTGCTCCTTGGGTCGAAGAATTTGGACACTTCTCCAGCTTAGAAGTAGGGATGAATGTCCTCAATGGGTGGGGGGTGTTGCTCCCGAAGTAGGTGGTGCAGGAGCAACAGGGAGGGTAGTGCTCCCCACAGTCAAGGGGGCAGGTGTACTCTTATGGCTCAGGGAGCTGACTGGAATTCACTCCTCTGATGGGGCTATCACTGTTGTCATAATGGCAGCATAAGAGGAAGTCATTCGCACAGGATGGAGTCGTTCATATTCCCTCTTAGCCTCAGTGTTGGTCAGTCAGTCCTAGGTCTTATATTCCATGATTTTCTGCTCTTTCTGTAAAATCCTGCAGTCTGGCAAGCAAGGTGAATGATGCTCTGCGCAGCTGACACTGATGGGAGGTGGGGCACATGGAGTATTGGAATGTGATGGATGTCCACAATCTCAACATGTGAGGGTGGATGTACAGCGGGGAGACATATGGCCGAACTTCCAGCACTTAAAGCACCGCATCGGGGGAGGGATATAGGGCTTGACGTCACAGCAGTAGACCAACCCATTGACCTTCTCAGGCAAGGTATCACCCTCGAAGGCCAAGATGAAAGCACTGGTGGCAAACTGATTATCCCTCAGACTGTGATGAATCCGCTGGATGAAATGAACACCTTGCCGCTCTAAATTGGTGTGCAGCTTGTCATCAGACTGCAAAAGAAGGTCCCTGTGGAATATAATACCCTGGACCATATTTAAACTCTTTTGGGGCATGATGGTAACTGAAACATCCTCCAACTTGTTACAAGCGAGTAATGCCCGTACTGGGCAGAGGATGCTGTTCTTTATCAAAACTGACCCAGAGCACATTTTGGACAAGTCCTCTACCTCCCCAAACTTGTCCTCTAAGTGCTCCACAAAGAACTGAGGCTTCATGGACACAAAGGATTCCCAATCAGCTCTCGTACATACTAGGTAGCGGGGCGAATAAGCTTCACTGCCATTCTTAGTCTTTCGTTCCTTCCATGATGTGGCCAGAGAGGGAAATGATTTGGGGTCATATGTGTTTGCATTAAATTGAGCACTGAAATGCTTAGAGACTGTTGGCGGCTGGCCACCAGCAAGAGAAGATGTGGCACGGTTCATTGCGTGTCATCTGCTCTGATGCCACCCACTCCAACCAAGGGCCCTCCCGACAGGCGCCACCCACCTGCAGCAAGGGCTACCTGGTAGGATGCAAATTGCTGGGAATCACGATGCCCCAGGGTGATGGGCATATACTCCTTGGCATACCTGGGGAGTTAATGGCACAGGCATCAGCAGAGCGATCCCATGGTCAGGGGGCTACAATCAACAGGGTACATGGTGGCCCCACCACAACAGACTGACTACTGTGCTGGATATCAGGTGCAAAAGAGCTAAAAAGTCCATTATCGTAGACAGCACAGAAAGTGATACTGCACACAGGATCGATGCCCAACAGCTACAGAATGAGTGGAAGTGCAGATCCACGTTGACAAAGAATGCGAGAGGTCTCAGTGCATGATGGACACTATGCACCATGTAAGGTGCCCTTACCCAATTGGTTCGCTCTTCCGGAAAATTTTGAAAATGGAGGTCAAATTCTACAGGGGACCATTACATAAAGGCTGAAACGTGTGAGACTCCTTTTAGTCGCCTCTTACGACAGGCAGGAATACTTCGGGCCTCTTCTAACTCCAGGACCCGCAGTGGGGAGGGGGTGGGGGGTGGGGGGGAGAGTGCTTTGATTTAAAATTGGTGGACAGATTGATGATGATAACCCTGTGACTCTAAGTGTAAATGTACTTGCAACTGAACAAAATTTCTCGAGCTGGAGGCAAATTGAAAGAGATTTGACTTTCATGAGGAACCCATTCAAATTAAAATAGCTCACCCTGTAATAAAAATGAACATCTCAGGAATAACAGTGCAATGTCTTCTTGACAGTGGCAGCAAAGCAAGTTCTTTTCCCATGCATTCTTTGATTCTATTCCTCATAAGAATCAGTTAACTGTCATCGAAGTAAGTTGTTTAAGAATAGGTGCAACTGGAAAAGTTTCTAGACCAGTACAGCATGAAGCTTAGATACCAATTAGTGTATATAACATTATCCTTGTTTAATTGTGTTCAGGTTAAGTGGTGAAATATTGACTGGTACAGACCTTTTCGAATAACTATCAAGGACAGACTGACTTTGATCAGACCAACTTAGTGTTAACTTCACCAGATTCTGGAGTGCCCAAAGCCTTTCATTGTGAATTATGTGGGCAGTAATAATAAAGCATGGGAACTGTCTATTAGGGTAATAAGACATAAGGATGGTTGCAGAAAGATACTGAATTTGGGAATAATGTGCATGGACTAATGCATAAGAGAACTATATCCTGGAAGAAACAGAAACAGATAAAATTTATGATAAACAAAGGGCAGAATTAACCACTTATCACAATGTATTCTCAAATATGGCTGGTGAAGTTAAAGAGTATGAATGCCATTTGAATGTAAAGCCTGGTAAGGCATTTTTTTAAGAAACCTATCAGATACATGTTGCGAGAAAGGAAGCTGTTAAGAAAGAAATTCAATGTCTACTGGCATGGGTGTCATTGAGCTAGCAATTATAGTCTGGGAGACGAGTCTTTGGTATTGACAGCTCGGTAGCGTCTTTCCGTTGCCTAGCGACCGCAGGCAGGCAGCCAATGACGGCCTGACTTTGAGCGGGTAGCAAGGGCCACGTTGCCGCTCTGAAACCCGGTCGCGCGCGCTTATGAAACTTACCAGTGTCTCGCGTGCAGGCGGTGCGGTCGTTTGTCTGAAGTTGAATTCGCAGTTTATTTCGTTTTTGTTGTTTTTGGTGTTTCTTTGTTTATGTTTCGTTGTAAACAATGTCTAGTGCGGCGGGTAGTACCATCCCAACACAAGAAGTGAAACGGAGGAAGAAAAGTGTGCTACACACCCAGGCCTGTGAATTCGTGTGCTCTGTGAGGGATTACTTTGAGAAAGAAAAGGACAAAGGTGGGCCCTTAATTCCTGTTGTTCAGGTTGTGAAGAGAACTGCAGCAGCATTGAAAATAAGTAAGAACACTGTTGTAAAGATAGGGAAAGAACAGTATAGTGTAGATTGTGACGAGAGTGGCACAACAAAGCTGCACACACCAGGAAAGAAGCGACCGAGAAATAAGCAGGTGACAGCTTTGGACGATTTTCAGAAAGACGCTATTTGTCGTCATATATACAGCTATTATAAGATAAGGGAACATCCCACTCTATCTATATTACAGGTGTCACTTCAGAAAGACGATCTTTTTAAAGGGAGCAAATTTTCATTGCGTACAGTGTTGAAAGACATAGGCTTCAGCTATTCACTGTTTAACGGACGCAAAATATTAATGGAAAGGTCAGATGTAGTTGCATGGCGGTGCAGATTTCTGCGCAGGATCATGGGTGTGGAATTCGAAAGTATAGTGTGGTTAGATGAAACTTGGGTCAATGCCAGCCATTCTTTACGTAGAGGCTGGAATGATGGAACGCCCGAGGGGACAATGGCAGTGCCTGTTGGCAAAGGAGGGCGTATTATTGTCTTACATGCAGGAACATCGAAAGGTTTTGTGTCAAACTGCTTGAAAATGTTTCGGTCAAAAAAGACGGGAGATTACCATGAAGAAATGAACAGTGTAGTATTTCAAGAATGGTTCGAGACATCACTTATGACGAATCTGACAAGTCCATCAGTGGTTGTTATGGACAATGCGCCTTATCATTCATCATATTGTGAGTACTTTCTTCAGATTATAACTCTTAATACACTGACCAATTATTCTGTAGCTTGTAGTAGAACAAATTAATAATGCTAATACTTAACAATGGAAACCAAAACTGCTAATGTTCAACAACTTGCGAAAATAGTTTTCATTTCAGTTGTGAAGTTTAACAAATAACTTTATTATGTTTCAGCATCTTAGATACTTGTACTAAATAGCTCTTATCAGTTTTCGAGTTAATATATTTCAAGCATCAACTTTAAATAAATTCACGAATACCAATACGACTTGTATTTTGTCTCGCTTTTATTTCTGCTGCTAGAGAATGCATGTAGCAGACAGGGCGCAGCGTGCTGTGAGCCACGTTCGGCAACAGCGCCGTCTGCCCGCCGGAACTGTCAGTACCAATCACTCGTCTCACGGACTATAGTGACTATAATAATTCTCCTGCTGTTGTGTCCAAGTGTGACGGAAGCATCAGATTAGTACTAGATGCATGCTGGCTAAATGAAATTGTGACAATTGAAAATCCAGGATGGAATGTAACACTATTATGACGACGGCCTTAATGGCAGAAAGCTTTAATTGTGCATCTTTTTGTTGTACCTATCTGCAACTCAGTGTCTCCACTATATTGTTACATGTGATAATAGAGAGTGACTGGCCTCAAAATATGGATGGATGAACTGATACAAAAGTTCCAAGGAGTTACCTATCTTACATCAATGAACATAACATGTGGATACTGGAATTTGCTCCCGCCAAAGAATCAAGTATAAATAAACAGCCTTTTCGTATGAAGGCATGTACTGCAAATATAAAGTAGACCCATTTGGGTTAAATATTTCTGTGTGTGCCTCTGTAAGAGTGATGGCTCTTGTACTGGGGGCAGGAATTGTAAGATCAGGTGACTATTTATGTAGGTGATATACTGCTGGAAACTCCAAAGTGGGAAGAACATATTGGTCTACTAGACAGGATGCCACAAGGTATAGAAAAAGGAGGTACGAAATTAAAGTTAGACAAAATTGAGTGTGTTAGGGCCAAAATAAAATTCTTGGGCCATGAAATTTGCAGGGAAGGTATATTACCTGATCCTTCCAAATCAGTCATTGAAAAGTTCAAAGCACTCAGAAATAAAAAGCAGCTCCAGTCAATATTCAGTTTATTTGGATCCTACCACCATTTTGTGAAAAATCTCTTGTTTAATGCACCTTGTCTACCTCAATTGTTGAAGGAGAATATCCCATAGGTTTGGACTGAAGAGTGCCAGTCCTCTTTTGAAGAACGAAAAAATTGTTTGTTGGGTAGTCAGATATAACACCATCCAGATTTTTCACAACCCTTTTGCACATCAGCTGATTTGAGTGGTTATGGGATTGCTGTAGAGGAGTTTCAGAGGGAAACAGGAGGTGACCAAGGGCACGTAATTAAAACAGTCACATTTGAGAGTTGTTCTCTAAAACCTGCTGAATGAAATTATGGAATTTTGGACATAGAGGCCCTGGATACTGTGTTTGGTAGGCAAAAGTTTGAGGAGTATTTGTTAGGTCACAAGGCGATTATATATAGTGATCACAAGGAACTTATATTTTTTTAAAACTTGGAGACTGAGACATCAAAGACTAACAAGGTGGGATATGTACCTCCAGCAGTTCGATCTTCATATTAAATACATACAATGGAAGGACAATCTGGTAGCAGATGGGCTATCAAGAAGTGCTGAGTTATGCAGGGAATCAGAAATCGTATTGGCAGATAAGAATGAGGTGTGCACGTTGGACATACATGAGGTCAAAGAGGAAAGTACCT
Organism: Schistocerca nitens; assembly: GCF_023898315.1. Lineage (NCBI taxonomy): Eukaryota > Metazoa > Arthropoda > Insecta > Orthoptera > Acrididae > Schistocerca > Schistocerca nitens. The sequence goes on along the minus strand of NC_064621.1, from coordinate 311,044,519 downwards.
TGAAGAAATGATGATGAACAGATGAGTTTAGTTAAAAGCCATCTAGGAGTCACCACTTATACAAAAGTAGTGCAATACTACTGCCTCAATAAAGGAATTTCATTCTGAAAAAAAAAAGTTAGATTCGACAGAACGGAAGACATGTTTTCTATCCTAACATGTGGATCTGCTGCTAGATTACGTACATCTATGAAATGGCCGTTAAGGAGCCAAGAAATGCATTGCTAAATGTAACACCCCAATTATAGAACCCATAATGAACACCCTTTTGTTGCAAAAAGAAATAGAAAAATCAGTTATCCTGATAGTGATGACAGCTACTGACAACAAAATTTACACTCTTGACAGTTTGATGAACAAGAATGTTATGTAAATACTAATGCTTATCCTAAAGAAAGGACTGTATGACAGAATACCATATGATACAAAACAGAAACTTTAAAGAAAGAAATAAAAAAAATTATTATATATGAAGGTTAAAGTCCAGACCATAAATTGACCGAAGATAACATTTATCCTAGAAGAGAGTTGTAACCGCATTGAGCTGTAAGTTCGCTGTGACTACAACGTAACTCAGCAATGGAGATGTTAACTTCACTTCTCTCTTGTACTCTCAGAATAGCAGTGCACATGTTAAGCACTACTAGATTGTTTTAAAACCGATCTGAAGTTTAAAGGTTTTATGGTTGGAAGTATTAGTCAGAAGTCGGACTGAAGTAAAATCATCTTTACCGTTTAGACAGATAATGGGATAGTTGATATATGTGACAGAAAAATAACTCGTGTGATTGCTAATTTGTGATGGGACTTAGCCTCCGTGATACTTAAGAGTCACGAACATCAAAGGACACAGAAAGAGACTGATCGCCAACATAAACTCAATTATTAGGCTAGAGTAGGCAACAGATAAACACAATCACGCAGAACTTACAATTGCACTATGTTGTCAGAAGCTATCATCAAAGACAGAATTGCTGATGCTAACATACGCAATTCCCTGAATGAAAAATTGGTGTGTGCGCTCAGTGTAGGGACAAATAATTATGAAGAACAATAAACTTTAATTCTTTGTCTCGCATACATCATTTAATGGACATTTAAAGTGTATTTGTGGAATTAACTCATTCTTCAGATAACATAAAAGTGAAAAGCGATTTAGTGACACTTTAACTGTAAACAGCAATAAGTTTACACCGAAATATGATGCATTCTGAACATTGCTCAAGGGTATGTTACCTTTGGAATTATGTCATGTAGTTGTTGATTATGCGACGTAGCGTCACCTTGACAATGGAATAATAATTAAAAACTCAATATCCTCACAAAAATCATGATGTGACATGGGGTGGGTGATGGATTGATGATTCAAGACATTATACTTTCAACGTTTTAATACCCATTCTCAAACCGAGCATAAGAACTACAGTCAGCAAGTTCCAAAAACTGAAAAGTCTGTCGTGAACACCTAGAGGACTTTTGGTTATCATTTCCGATCAAGGGAGTCATTGTGTGATCGAGTGGTTGCAGTCGCTATATTTATAAGTGGAGAAGATCGACAGACACACACTCCGGTGTGGTGCTCCATCGAGACATTGATATCAGTTTTGAGAGACAGTATCTGAAAAATAACCAAAACACACGAGGAGTTTGTTTTTATAATAGTTGCAGATTGGTGTTGTCGTGATCGACGGACGCCGTTCCACGTCAACTCGACTGGGATAACCATCACCATCTTGCCGAGACAAAATGAGATGTTACATTATTTGGCGCCACAATGTGCGAGGCTCAACGCCACAATGACTGCAATGTGAGGGTCAACGCTTTGTGACTGCAAGACACATCTGCAGAAGGAGCAACGCAATGCGTCTGAGAACTGAACCAGAGCAGAATGTTGGTCAAGACAGCGACATTGGCTGCCGACAGTGACGTGACATGAACAATAGGTTCACTGAACAGCAAGTGACCTTAAATGTTAAGTTTTCTGGTATGGACAATAAGTTTGCTAACATAGATGCTAAGTTAACTGAATAGCAAGTATCTATAGATGCTAAATTCATTGATCAACAACAGGCTTTAGAAATTAAGTTTTCTGAACAACAGGCTAATTTATTGCAATTTGGGAGGCTAAACTGGCCGAACAACAGGCTTAAGTCTATTATAAGTTTCACAATCTAGTCAAGGTTAGCAAACCGAGAAAAGGAAGATATTAGAATAACTGATCATGTCGATAAAATCGATGAAAATGTCAGTACTTTTTCAGAACAATTTGGGGATATGTCTGAAAAAGTTAATGCCTTGCCTGATAATAACATTTTTATCACGGAAAGAGTAGAGGGATTGTCATGTCGTATAAATAATTTGGAGAAAAATTCATTGGGTGAAGTTGATACTTACATGCTAGATCGAACTAAGAAACTGGAGGAAGATCTATTCGAATGGACAGAAAACAAAACAATAGCAATTAATGGAATGGTACATTCGGCCACTAAGAGTGTGCAAAATCAAGTTAATGGACAGGCGACAAACAATAATCCATTGATAGAGACTTTTGTTAGTGAATTTCATCAAATTAAAGATAAAATAGTTCACGAATGTACTAAGGATTGTAAATTAGCAGTTAGTAACGCCCGCTCTTCCGAGCAACAGTCAGGAAGTGATTCCAAAGAGGAAAATGAACAAATACGCAACAACGTGAAATCTAACTGCGAGAAAAACGACCGTGAATGCAACATAGCACATGTGTAGGTGAACCGTGGGAAATGAATAGCCAGTCAGATAGAGAGAATGATCCCTACGTTCAGAGAGGATGTATTTTGTCATTAAAAGTCGAACATAGTATTTTCAAAAGTTGACAGTTTCCCATGTTTTCAAATGAAAAGAGTAATATCAACCCCAGAGTGTTTATCAAGTCATTTAAAAGAATATCTCCCTGTAGTTGGACAGAATATGATTGATTACAGTTTATAGTGTCGAAGATTGTAGGAGAAGCAGCATTATGGGTTGCTGAAGTTAGCGAGACTTGTAACACATGTCCTGAATTTGAGAGATTATTTCTAGCTAAATACTGGTCGTTAAGTAAACTAGAGAAACTGCGTAAGGAAGTGTATCAACCACAATTTTTTAATCCAAAACAGGAAACCCTTAGGTGGTATTTTGAACACTACTTGAACAAAACACGTAATTCAAAAGAACCAATTTTGGGTAGAGAAGTGATTCAAATATTGAAAGGTAGGCTACCTTTGAATATTAGAGAGAAATTAATTCACGTTCCCGATTCTGACATTGAACAGTGCCTATCCGTGATTGATTCAATCGATATGCTCATGGAGGATGCAAAACAGTGGCATAATAATAACAACACCCATTATTATGCTAAGAACAACGCTAGTAATAACGTGTGGAATAGTGGTAATCAAATTAATAGTCATTCTGGAGAATTTAACCAAAATAATAGTAATTCTGAGAACAGTAATGATCATTTGGATCGCTCGCAAAAGAAGAATCAGAATTGGAACACGAATTATCAATATTCAAAAGGGAATCTTGTGGGGAAACAACAACCAAGAGCCTGGATTGGGAAGTTTTCAACCACTAACAGGAAGAGAAAGTATGGGTGGCAGCAATCACTGAACCCCCAATACTGTGATGATGGCACTAGGAACAATTGTGTTCCTATAAATCCACAGAATAAATTGAATTGGGGAAATTGTCCAATGCACAATGTAGGTTGGGGAAATTCAAACACTACAAGAGCATCTTCCAGGTCCAATAGACCTATACCTTTGTTAGATGGAAGAGGTGTAGTTGTGGATAGTTGGTATCCACAAACGGGAAACGAAATTCATATAGATGAGGTGTATGAACAGTTGAGGGACCTAAAGGATGGACGGTCAAAATAATGCCAGTCATTTTAGGCCTTCCTCGAGTGGTTGGTATTGAGGAGGGAGGCAAGCGTCGCGAGTTAATAAATATACTGGACTATAATAAGGAAAGTGATATTCGCGAGGACCTCATGTTAGAACCGCAACAGGAAACAAATGAAAGTTGATATATTTTGCAAGCAATTGTCGCAGTAAAAATTAATGACATACCGCTTAACGTGCTCATAGACACAGGAGCAACAGTTAGTGTGATGATGATGAGTTGTCTAAATATGGTCAGTAAGCAATGAAAGCTACTCACCTTACTGGTAACGGGCTGTACGGTGTCAGGGGCATTTTGCGCAAAAGTGCAATGCATTATTAAACAGATACGGGTGATGGTAGAACTACAAGGGGTAGCCGTTGAATGCACTTTCTTAGTAGTATCTCAAATGTCAACTCCATGTATTTGGGGAATGGATTTTTTGTGTGACTACAGTGCAGTGATGGATTTTAAGGATGATGTATGTACTTTCATAGTTAAAGTTAAACCAATAAGGGTAGGCCTAACTTTATTAAAAAGAAAGATTATTTTGGGAAAATATTGCCAAAACTGTTAACTGTCTAGTTGTAAATGCTTTGTAATTGAAAAGTATTGATTGTGTAGGACGAAATGATGCTGAGATAGATGTATCAAGCATCATAGAAAAAGTACGAAGATTGGAATGTCTACCAATAGAACAACAAGATGAGTTGCGAAAAGTTTTACAATGATATTTGCCTGTATTTAATAAGAAACTAGGCAAGATTAAAGATTTTGAATATTGTATTCAAACTTATCCACAATCTACATCTTGTAAAACAACTTATTCAGTTCCCTGGTCAAACAGAGAAGCCGTGGCCCAAGAAATAAAAAAGAAGATAGATTGGGGAATAATTGAGACTTCAACTTCTGAATACTCAAGTTCATTGTTAGTTGTGACTAAACCGAACGGTGATATTCGACTAGTTCTTGATGCTTGCAACATTAATAAAATTATCAAACCAGTAAGAACTCGCCCTGAAAACTCAGAAGAGCTATTGCAGAAATTCCACAGGGTGAAATTTTTGATCTCCCTCGACCTCCGAAGTTCCTAATGGCAAACTAAAATATCAAAGGAATCGAGAAATTTTCCTGGGACGGAGTTAGCAATTTAAGGTAATGCTGTTTGATCTTAATATTAGTGGTGGTGTTTTCACAACTGCTTTAGATACAGTGCTCGGACCTGATTTATTAGAGCGTGTCACTGTATATGTAGATGATCTACTTATCGACAAAGAGACCTGGAGCAAATATGTCGAATTAATTGATCGTGTATTTAATAAATTTCTTGAGTATGGGGTCATGGTCACTTAAACGAAATCCAAATTTGGTAGAAATCAAATAAAATTCTTAGGGCATGTTGTGATTCCAGAAGGAATTGTACCGAACCCTAAAAAGTTGGATGCCATTCAAAATTGTCTGTATCCACAAAATAAAAAAAACAATTAAAGTCATTTTTAGGTCTGGTATCTTTCTTTAGAAAGTTTGTGTCGTAGAAGTTATTAAATAAAGAGTGTCTTTTACATTTGTTAAGGAAAAATATTCCATGGCAATGGATGGAAGCATGTAGTAAAGCTTTCGATGATATTTGAAACGCTTTGATAACTGATCCATTGTTACATCATCCCCAAATGAATAGAGACTTTTATGCAGTGACAGATGCGGCTGAAACAGGATTAGGTGGTACACTATTCCAAATGGAAGATGAGAATAATGTAGAAACAATAAAAATTATGGCCTTTGCTACCCAAACCTTATCAGGTTGCGAGAGATCGTACAGCACGACTGAACTGGAAGTGCTGGCAATTATCTGGGCACTTAAAAAGTTCCGATATTTTGTATATGGGAAACGAATTGTAATTTATTGTGACCTTAATGCGGTGATGTTTTTAATGAAAAGTAGGATGCTGCATGGCAGACTAACACGTTGCTACAAGAATATGACATAACCGTTAAGCATGTCAAGGGAAGGGATAATGTTGACGCTGACGCACTGTCAAGATAACCAACTGAAAAGGTAGATGAGATCAAAGAAGAAAGGGTAACAGACTTTAAAGTGACGATGTTTGGAACACTTCCGTATAGGAGAGAAGTTAAAGAAATGTGTTCGTGAATAGGACAAATGCAAAAACCAGATGATAAAATGGAGAAAAATTAGAAGTGAATTAAGAGAAGGAACTCATAGTTACATTAATGACCATTACCAATTGCAAACAGATGTATTACTTTATCATAGAACTGAGGAAGATGAGTGGAAGATATGCATTCACTCTCAATGTGTTGAGACATTATTGTGGTTAACATATGCAAGACGGGGACATTTTGGAGCTCACAAATGCATGATGAAATTATAACAATTGTGTTTTTATCCAGGTTTATTAAGGACAGCTCAGGAGATACTCAAGAGATGTAAAATTTGTCAAAGAGTGAAATCGGTTAATTATTGTATTAAAGATGTATTACATCCCATTATACCAATGGAACCACTGAGTATCGTCTCATGTGATACATGTGGGCTGTTTCCCATGGTGAATGTAGGAATGTAGGAAAACCTGGAATACTTATTTCAAATAACGCCCCATATTTTTGAAGTAAAGCGTGGAAAAAAACAATGAAGGCATGTGGAATTCCTCATGTATTCATTGCCCGATTTAATCCACCATGAAACCCAATAGAAAGAGTATTTGGAGAATTAAATCGATTTATAAGAACTTATGTACCTAATCAACACCATAGGTGGATCGAATTAATTGAAGATTTCGAAAAGATGCACAACAAATTACCCCATATGTCAATTGGGTATTCACCAAATAAGATTCTATTTAATAAGCAAGAGAGTGATAATTGGCTTGGTAATTTACAACGTATGCAAAGTGAACCAAAAGATCGTGGTGAAATTATAAAAAAGGTATACTTGAACTTACAACATAAAGCAAGTATTCAAAAATGTCAATTTGACAAAAAGATAGGCTTAAGAGTTAATTATACGGTTGGTGATACTGTTCTATTGAAGAATCATCCCAAATCTTCAAAGATAAGAAAATTAAATCCAACATGGAGCAGTTTGTATAAAGGACCATACAGGATTGTTAAGACACCACATGAAGGAAGCTACCTGTTAGAAGATGAAGAAACCAAGAGGATAAAAGGGGTGTACCCTCATACAGAATTAAAGAAATATTTTAGTTAATTGAAGGTTTAGATTGTAAGTATGCAAACTAGGAGCAATTACAAAGCAGGGTGTTACAACGTATGTGAATTTATTTTTTATATAGAATTAGTGGACAATGAATTAGTTTTAAATAATTCTTGCAAAAAACAAGTACTATTTACTTAAGTCATTAAGAAAGATTACGAGCTACGAGTTCTTAACTATAACTATTTTGTGTTCATTGAATATTTTATTAAGTAAAACAATTAAGTGGATATTATTATGTTAATAATTGATGTTATAATATTTTTATGCTAACATGCCTCTATATGCTTCACTGCATGCAGCTTTACTGTATGATTAAATGAGGATGGTGTCCTCTTGGGTAAAATATTCCGGAGGAAAATAGTCCCCCATTCGGATCTCCGGGCAGGGAATACTCAAGAGGACATCGTTATCAGGAGAAAGAAAACTGGCATTCTACGGATCGGAGCGTGGAATGTCAGATCCCTTAATCGGGCAGGTAGGTTAGAAAATTTAAAAAGGGAAATGGATAGGTTAAAGTTAGATATAGTGGGAATTAGTGACGTTCGGTGGTGGGAGGAACAAGACTTTTGGTCACGTGAATACAGGGTTATAAATACAAAATCAAATAGAGGTAATGCAGGAGTAGGTTTAATAATGAATAAAAAAATAGGAGTGCGAGTAAACTACTACAAACAGCATAGTGAACGCATTATTGTGGCCAAGATAGACACGAAGCCCACACTACTACAATAGTACAAGTTTATATGCCAACTAGCTCTGCAGATGATGAAGAAATTGATGAAATGTATGATGAGATAAAAGAAATTATTCAGGTAGTGAAGGGAGACGAAAATTTAATAGTCATGGGTGACTGGAACTCGACAGTAGGAACAGGAAGAGAAGGAAACGTTGTAGGTGAATATGGATTGGGGCTAAGAAATGAAAGAGGAAGCTGCCTGGTAGAATTTTGCACAGAGCACAACTCAATCATAGCTAACACTTGGTTCAAAAATCATGAAAGAAGATTGTATACATGGAAGAACCCTGGAGATACTAGAATTTTTCAGATAGATTATATAATGGTAAGACAGAGATTTAGGAACCAGATTTTAAATTGTAAGACATTTCCAGGGGCAGATGTGGACTCTGACCACAATCTATTGGTTATAAGCTGTAGATTAAAGCTGAAGAAACTGCAAAAAGGTGGGAATTTAAGGAGATGGGACCTGGATAAACTGATTAAACCAGAGGTTGTACAGAGTTTCAGGGAGAGCATAAAGGAACAATTGACAGGAATGGGGGAAAGAAATACAGTAGAAGAGGAATGGGTAGCTTTGAGGAATGAAATAGCGAAGGCAGCAGAGCATCAAGTAGGTAAAAAGATGAGGGCTAGTAGAAATCCTTGGGTAACAGAAGAGATACTGAATTTAATTGATGGAAGGAGAAAATACAAAAATGCAGTAAGTGAAGTAGGCAAAAAGAAATACAAACATCTCAAAAATGAGATCGACAGGAAGTGTAAAATGGCTAAGCAGGGATGGCTAGAGGACAAATGTAAGGATGTAGAGGCTTATCTCACGAGGGGTAAGATACAGACTGCCTACAGGAAAATTAAAGAGATCTCTGGAGAAAAGAGAACCACTTGCATGAATATCAAGAGCTCAGATGGAAAACCAGTTCTAAGCAAAGAAGGGAAAGCAGAAAGGTGGAAGGAGTATATTGAGGGTCTATACAAGGGCGATGCTCTTGAGGACAATATTATGGAAATGGAAGAGGAGGTAGATGAAGATGAAATGGGAGATATGATACTGCGTGAAGAGTTTGACAGAGCACTGAAAGACCCAAGTCGAAACAAGGCCCGGGAGTAGACAACATTCCATTAGAACTACTGCCAGCCTTGGGAGAGCCAGTCCTGACAATACTCTACCATCTGGTGAGCAAGATGTATGAGACAGGTGAAATTCCCTCAGACTTCAAAAAAGAATATAATAATTCCAATCCCAAAGAAAGCAGGTGTTGACAGATGTGAAAATTACCAAACTATCAGTTTAATAAGTCACAGCTTCAAAATACTAACACGAATTCTTTACAGACGAATGGAAAAACTGGTAGAAGCCGACCTCAGCGAAGATCAGTTTGGATTCCGTAGAAATGTTGGAACAGATGAGGCAATACCGACCCTACAACTTATCTTAGAAGAAAGATTAAGGAAAGGCAAACCTACCTTTCTAGCATTTGTAAACTTAGAGAAAGCTTTTGACAATGTTAACTGGAATACTCTCTTTCAAATTCTGAATGTGGCAGGGATAAAATACAGGGAGCGAAAGGCTATTTACAATTTGTACAGAAAGCAGATGGCAGTTATAAGAGTCGAGGGACACGAAAGGGAAGCAGTGATTGGGAAGGGAGTGAGACAGGGTTGTAGCCTCTCCCCGATGTTATTCAATCTGTATATTGAGCAAGCAGTAAAGGAAACAAAAGAAAAATTCAGAGTAGGTATTAAAATCCATGGAGAAGAAATAAAAACTTTGAGGTTCACCGATGACATTGTAATTCTGTCAGAGACAGCAAAGGACATGGAAGAGCAGTTGAATGGAATGGACAGTGTCTTGAAAGGAGGATATAAGATGAACATCAACAAAAGCAAAACGAGGATAATGGAATGTAGTCAAATTACGTCAAATTAGATTAGGAAATGAGACACTTAAAGTGGTAAAGGAGTTTTGCTATTTGGGAAGCAAAATAACTGATGATGGTCAAAGTAGAGTGGATATAAAATGTAGACTGGCAATGGCAAGGAAAGCGTTTCTGAAGAAGAGAAATTTGTTAACGTTGAGTATTGATTTAAGTGTCAGGAAGTAGTTTCTGAAAGTATTTGAATGGAGTGTAGCCATGTATGGAAGTGAAACATGGACGATAAATAGTTTAGACAAGAAGAGAATAACTAATGAGGAGGTATTGAATAGAATTGGGGAGAAGAGGAGTTTGTGGCACAACTTGACTAGAAGAAGGGATCGGTTGGTAGGACATGTTCTGAGGCATCAAGGGATCACCAATTTAGTACTGGAGGGCAGTGTGGAGGGTAAAAATCGTAGAGGGAGACCAAGAGATGAATACACTAAGCAGCTTCAGAAGGATGTAGGCTGCAGTAAGTACTGGAGATGACGAAGCTTGCACAGGATAGAGTAGCATGGAGAGCTGCATCAAACCAGTCTCAGGACTGAAGGCCACAACAACAACAACAACAACAACAACATGCCTCTACATATTGTTTGACAAATGAGGCATCAGTTTAAAATCGGGCACTATGAAATCTCTTACTGTGATCATTCGGGAATAGGAGAATTTATTTGAACAAAATCACTTATTTTGAGGAAGGAGAAGATGAGAGACGAATAAGGGTGAACAGGAAGTAAATGAATGAACCAGTAAGACTTGAAAAAAGGAAAAACCAACTAATAACAATAGAACGGTACAGATGTGAGGAATGTTGTATGTGTTTATAAACAGATAGTACAAGTGTGTAAGTGAATATAGAATAATTAGACTTACTACAAACATTATTAATTAAATGAAGAGACAATGTGCAATGATGAACATTCAGAACTGCGATAACTGTATGTAATTTCATGTTATGTAATGAAAAGAGAAGTGATCTAAATGTTTCAGCATACTCAACAGTGGTGATGCAGACTATCTCAGGACAGATTGTGCTGAGGTGTTAGTACAGTCTACCGGGAGTGCAGCCACTGGACAACGAGAGTAACCAGATGACCATGCATAATCGGATCCTACTTGCTGCCATATACGATCCGATGCTGTTGCAGCTTTGCCATGGTTGATGGAGGAGAAGACACTGGCCTTGAACCAGGCCATGTTTGCAAATTTGCATGGTCTAGTGCAGGTGCAGTGACATTGTGGCGAAGCGCCGAAAATACAGTGAAATGAAATAATGAAATATTTAAGAGACATGAACCCTAAGTTCTAATGAATGTACAAGAAACAATGTAATGAATTGAATTTTTTTTATGTGTATGTCAGTATACCAATAATAAACAAGGACCTTACCTGGTAACGGACACTGAAGCGGGAAGTCACGTACCCACTTCTTCGTCGGGGGAGGAGGGGGAGGGCGGCATGTGTAACACCCCAATTATAGAACCCATAATTTGTTGCAAAAAGAAATATAAATCAGTCATCCTGACAGTGATGATAGTTACTGACAACAAAACTTACACTCTTGACAGTTTCATTAACAAGAATGTTATGTAAATACAAATGCTTATCATAAAGAAAGGACTGAATGAAAGAATACCATATAATACAAAACAGAAACTTTAAAGAAAGAAATCAAAAAAATATTATTTATGAAGGTTAAAGCCCAGACCATAAATTGACCAAAGATAACATTTATCCTAGAAGAGAGTTGCAGCTGCATTGAGCTGTAAGTTCGCTATGACTACAATGTAACTTGGCAATGGAGATTTTACTTCACTTCTCTCATGTACTCTTGTAATAGTAGTATGCATGTTAAGCGCTACTAGATTGTTTTAAACATTTTACGGCTGGAAGTATTAGTCAGAAGTCAGACTGAAGTAAAATCACCTTTACCATTTAGACAGATAACGTGGTACTTGATATAAGTGACAGAAAAATAACTCGTGCGATTGCTGATTTGTGATGGGACTTAGCGTTCATGGTACTTAATAGACAAAAACATCAAAGGACACAAAGAGACTGATCGCCAACATAAACTCAATTATTAGACCTGAATAGGCAGCAGATAAACATAGGCAACAGGTAAATGCAATCGCAAAGAACTTACAATTGCACTGTGTTTTCAGAAGCTTTCGTCAAAGTCAGAATTGCTGATGCTAACATACGCAATTCCCCGAGTGAAACATTGGTGTGTGTGTGTGTGTGTGTGTGTGTGTGTGTGTGTGTGTGTGTGTGTGTGTGTGTGTGCGCGCTCAGTGTATGCAAAAATAATTATGAAAACAATAAACTGTAATTAAACTTTAATTCTTCGTGTCGCATCATTTAACGGACATTTAAAGTGTATTTGAGGAATTAACTCATTCTTCAGATAACATAAAAGTGAAAAGTGATTTAGTGACAATTTAAGTGTAAACAACAATAAGTTTACACTTGAATACAATGCATTCTGAACATTGCTCAAGGCTATGTTATCTCTGGAATTATGTCGTGTAGTTGTTGAATACGCGATGTAGTGACGCCTTGACGACAGAATAATAATTAACACCTCAATACCCCCACAAAAATCATGATTTGACATCAGGTTGGGTGATGGATTGATGATTCACGACATTATATTTGCAACACTTGAATACCCATTCTCAAACCAGGCATAAGAACTATAGTCAGCAAGTTCAAATAAACTGAAAAGTCTATCATGAACACCCAAAGGACTTTTGGTTATCATTTCAGGTAAAGGGAGTCATCGTGTGATTGAGTGGTTGCAGTCATTACATTTATAAGTGGAGAAGATCGATAGGCATCGAACACCATTGCTTTAATTACAAGCAAGGACGGCACACACACTCCGGCGGGCTGCTCCGTTGAGACGTTGATATCAGTTTTCAGAGACAATATCTGAAAAATAACCAAACCGCTCGAGGAGTTCATTTTTATAATAGTTGCAGATTGGTGTCATCATGATTGACGGACACCATTCCATGTCATGTCGACAGGGACAACCATCACCATCGAACTGAGACACAACGAGACGTCATATAAATTAAGTGAGGTGATTTTTGAGAATATGCATTAGAGAGTGGCAAGGAGGCTAGCATCGTGTGTTGTGTATCAGAAGGTATGTGCAGCAAATAGTACAGTGCAGGGGAATATGCACAATGTAGAACCAAGTGAACCCCTGAAATTTTGTGCAACTAATCTTTCTGCCCCCTTCCTGACATATAATGGAGGATGTACCAGTGTTTTGTGACAATTGACAGTGTTTTTGTGAAAATTGACAGTTTTAGAAAGTATGTAAAACTATATCCAATAAAGCGGTGGCAGAAAAAAAAGAAAAAAAGAAAAGAAAAAAAAAGAAAAGAAAAAAAGAATGGTAGGTTGTAATTAGACAAGCTTTCAGAGCCAAGGGTTACTTCTCCAGGCAGAAGTGTTGAAGGGGAAGGAAGGGGGGTGAAGGAAAAGGACTGGGGAGGTCTAGGAAAATGGATAGATTTAGGGATAGTCAACCAGAACTGTGGGTCAGGGGAGACTTGCCACATGGGATGAGAAGGAAAGACTGATTGATGGGTACTGCATCGTACGAGATTTGAAAACCTGAGAGCTTAAAAGTGGAAGAAAGGGGAGTATGCAGGTCAGATATTACTGCTTACACATCATGCATGAGTTAATAAGAGTGAAAAGCTATGTGCATTGTAGGTAACAGAGGTGGCAGGGGGCGGTGAAAAATAGATGGATAAGACAATGAAAGAGGTAAAAAACTACAATGGAGTGAAGAAACGAGTAGTTACTGTGAAGAAATGCTGAGCGGAAGAAATTATTGTGGATTAAGGCCAGGTGGGTGGCGAGAACCAAGGACATGTTGAAGCGCTAGTTCCTACCTGTGGAGTTATGAGAAACTGGTGTCTGGGGGAAGAATCCAGATTGTGTGTGTGGTGAAACAGGCACCGATGTCACGATTGTCATGTTTTAGAGCATTCTCTGCAACAGGATATTGTGTGTTGCCAGTATTCACCTTCTGCCTATGCCGATTCATCTTAATTGTAAATTTGGTGGCAGTCATGTTGATGTAAAAGGACGAACAGTGTTTACATAACAGTTGGTATATGACGTGTCGTTTCACAGGTGGCTCTCCTTTTGATAGTATATGCTTTGCCAGTTACAGGGCTGCTATAGGCGGTGGTAGGAGGGTGCGTAGGGCAAGTCTTGCAGCAGGGATGGTCACAGGGGTAGGAGCCATAGGGTAGGGAGACAGGTGTACAAGGAGCATAGGGTCTGACAAGACTATTGTGGAGATTGGGAGGGCAACAAAAAGCTATTCTAGGTGTGGTGGGCAAAATTTCACAGCAAATGGATGTCATTTCTATCCAGTTACATTATTCTGTCAAAAGCTTATCTAGAAAAGAACAGTATTCACCTTATAAGGATCTCTGTGTACTTTCTCAGTGCATATGAGCGAGATGGTTATGCGCGATTTACACAGACTATGTAGAGCTTATTGAGCAAGGAAGCATTCAACATGGGCCAAACATATCCAAAACTTTGAAGAAGTCCTCAAGAACCTTAAACACAATGCAACAGGCTTTGCCCCTTGTGAACTACTGTTTAACCAGGAACCCCAAAACATCCATTTAAACACAGTGGATTCTCCAGTCCTATCTGAGAGCTCTATAGATGAAAAGAAAGCACAGGCTACAGCAAACATACATAAAAGAAGTTTGAACAGAAAAAAATGGCATGACACAAAATCTGTCCCCACTAGTTTTAACACTGGTGAACTGATGTTAGTCAAAACAAAAGAAAAATCTAAGAAAATTTCAGCAGGAGCAAAGAAGATTATGTATGTTTATCAAGAATCATTTAATATAATAGGTAAGCCTCAGGCAAATGCACACAGATTGGAATATCCATAAAGCAGGTGAGAACTAGGTCTGCAAAACATTGTAGATCTGAAGACTTTCAAAACTGACAGTAGGTAGATTCTGGAGGGTGTCTGCCACTCTTTGGCATACCGTATACAGAGGTTGGTGTACCGTGCGGTCCCAGCTGGATGAAACTATTTCCCTTTCAAGTTTCATTCCCTTCTTCTCTTCTACCTATAGCAAGTAAGGTATGTATGTCTTCATATTGTACATATGCTATTAGTTTGTAATACCTTCCTAGTAAGTAAGAATGATTCCCAAAAATGACTATACCCGAATGATAACTTGTAGCAGAATATGAGGGGTAGTTTGCAATAGTAAATTCTAAATGTTAAAATAACACTGAGTAAATTGTGAGCACCAATGATAGAAAAATAATGGCTAAAAAAAAAAAAAAAAAAAAAAAAAAAAAAAAAAAAAAAAAAAAAAATTAATAATAAAAAATACGATCTACAAAAAGAATTAGTGACAACACAATAAAGATACTTTGCATTAAGATAAGTAACTGAAGCTGAAAATTCCTAAAATCTGAAAGAACAGGCTCTGCATAAAATAATGATTTTCATGTTGGAAGTAAAGTTGTCTGTATGTAAGAGAGATTAATAATAAAGTGCCAACAAAGGCAAGCCAAAGCATTTTGATATTATTAAAGATGTGTGAAAGTGGTGCGAGGATCACACCAAAAATATGTGCAAATAATAAGGTAAGTAGGCTGATGATTATAAAAGGGAGAAAGAAGCACTGAAATACAGTAATAGGAAAGTGAAACATGTGGAAATGAAAATAGGGAGAGAAAGAATTAATTGAGTCAGTGGGCCAACACATAAGATAAAATGGTGGAAAATTGGTGAGCAATTCCATCATGTGTCTAAAAAGGGTTGAGAAATGCATAGTCTTAGTTAAGGCACTGGCCAATTAACAGATAAATTACGACACATACAGGCAACAATGCAGATAAGGAATGTGTTAAGAAATGTATGTCATAGAGTATTGCTTTGTTAAAACAAAAACAGATTTTTAATTTTGCGTGTAATAAAGCAAAGTAACCGCTGCTCAACAAATGACTTCCTGACCCATATGAAGACAGAGCTTACAAAGGTTACTCGATTTTCTAAGTAACACAACATCTGTGGTTGTTGTTGTTGTTGTGGTCTTCAGTCCTGAGACTGGTTTGATGCAGCTCTCCATGCTACTCTATCCTGTGCAAGCTTCTTCATCTCCCAGTACTTACTGCAACCTACATCCTTCTGAATCTGCTTAGTGTATTCATCTCTTGGTCTGCCTCTATGATTTTTACACTCCACACTGCCTTCCAATGCTAAATTTGTGATCCCTTGATGCCTAATGTCCTACCAACCGGTCCCTTCTTCTTGTCAAGTTGTGCCACAAACTCCTCTTCTCCCCAATTCTATTCAATACCTCCTCATTAGTTATGTGATCTACCCATCTAATCTTCAGCATTCTTCTGTAGCACCACATTTCGAAAGCTTCTATTCTCTTCTTGTCCAAACTATTTATCGTCCATGTTTCACTTCCATACATGGCTACACTCCATACAAATACTTTCAGAAACTACTTCCTGACACTTAAATCTATATTCAATGTCAAATTTCTCTTCTTCAGAAACGCTTTGCTTGCCATTGCCAGTCTACATTTTATATCCTCTCTATTTCGACCATCATCAGTTATTTTGCTCCCTAAATAGCAAAACTCCTTTACTACTTTAAGTGTCTCATTTCCTAATCTAATTCCCTCAGCATCACCCGACTTAATTTGACTACATACCATTATCCTCGTTATGCTTTTGTTGATGTTCATCTTATATCCTCCTTTCAAGACACTGTCCATTCCGTTCAACTGCTCTTCCAAGTCCTTTGCTGTCTCTGACAGAATTACAATGTCATCGGCGAACCTCAAAGTTTTTATTTCTTCTCCATGGATTTTAATACCTACTCCAAACTTTTCTTTTGTTTCCTTCACTGCTTGCTCAATATACAGATTGAATAGCATCAGGGAGAGGCTACAACCCTGTCTTACTCCCTTCCCAACCACTGCTTCCCTTTCATGTCCCTCGACTCTTATAACTGCCATCTGCTTTCTGTACAAATTGTAAATAGACTTTCGCTCCCTGTATTTTATCCCTGCCACCTTTAGAATTTGAAAGAGAGAATTCCAGTCAACATTGTCAAAAGCTTTCTCTAAGTCTACAAATGCTAGAAACGTAGGCTTGCCTTTCCTTAATCTTTCTTCTAAGATAAGTCGTAAGGTCAGTATTGCCTCACGTGTTCCAATATTTCTACGGAATCCAAACTGATCCTCCCCAAGGTTGGCTTCTACTAGTTTTTCCATTCGTCTGTAAAGAATTCGCATTAGTATTTTGCTGCTGTGGCTTATTAAACTGATTTTTCGGTAATTTTCACATTTGTCAACACCCGCTTTCTTTGGGTTTGGAATTATTATATTCTTCTAGAAGTCTGAGGGAATTTCGCCTGTCTCATACATCTTGCTCACCAGGTGGTAGAGTTTTGTAAGGACTGGCTCTCCCAAGGCTGTCAGTAGTTCTAATGGAATGTTGTCTACTCCCGGGGCCTTGTTTCGACTCAGGTCTTTCAGTGCTCTGTCAAACTCTTCACACAGTATTTTATCTCCCATTTCGTCTTCATCTACATTCTCTTCCATTTCGAGAATATTGTCCTCAAGTACGTCGCACTTGTACAGACCCTCTATATACTCCTTTCACCTTTCTGCCTTCCCCTCTTTGCTAAGAACTGGGTTTCCATCTGAGCTCTTGATATTCATACAAGTGGTTCTCTTCTCTCCAAAGGTCTCTTTAATTTTTCTGTAGGCAGTCTCTATCTTACCCCTAGTGAGATAAGCCTCTAAATCCTTACATTTGCCCTCTAGCCATCCCTGCTTAGCCACTTTGCACTTCCTGTCGATGTCATTTTTGAGACATTTGTATTCCTTTTTGCCTGTTTCATTTACTGCGTTTTTATATTTTCTCCTTTCATCAATAAAATTCAATATTTCTTCTGTTACCCAAGGATTTCTACTAGCCCTTATCTTTTTACCTATTTGATCCTCTGCTGCCTTGACTATTTCATCGCTCAGAGCTACCCATTCTTCTTCTACTGTATTTCTTTTCCCCATTCCTGTCAATTGTTCCCTTATGCTCTCTCTGAAACCCTGTACAACCTCTGGTTTAGTCAGTTTGTCCAGATCCCATCTCCTTAAATTCCCACCTTTTTGCAGTTTCTTCAGTTTTAATCTACAGCTCATAACCAATAGATTGTGGTCACAGTCCACATCTGCCCATGGCAATGTCTTACAATTTAAAACCTGGTTCCTAAATCTCTGTCTTACCATTATATAATCCATCTGAGACCTTCTAGTATTTCCAGGATTCTTCCATGTGTACAACCTTCTTTTATGATTCTTGAACCAAGTGTTAGCTATGATTAAGTTATGCTCTGTGCAAAATTCTACCAGACGGCTTCCTCTTTCATTTCTTTCCCCCAATCCATATTCACCTACTGTGTTTCCTTCTCTCCCTTTTCCTACACTCGAACTGCAGTCACCCATGACTATTAAATTTTCGTCTCCCTTCACTACCTGAATAATTTCTTTTATCTCATCATACATTTCATCAATTTCTTCATCATCTGCAGAGCTAGTTGGCATGTAAACTTGTACTATTGTAGTAGGTGTGGGCTTCGTGTCTATCTTGGCCACAATAATGCGTTCACTATGCTGTTTGTAGTAGCTTACCCGCACTCCTATTTTTTTTATTCATTATTAAACCTACTCCTGCATTACCTCTATTTGATTTTGTACTTACAACCCTGTATTCACGTGACCAAAAGTCTTGTTCCTCCTGCCACCGAACGTCACTAATTCCCACTATATCTAACTTTAACCTATCCATTTCCGTTTTTAAGCTTTCTAACCTACCTGTCCGATTAAGGGATCTGACATTCCATGCTTCGATCCACAGAACGCCCGTTTTCTTTCTCCTGATAACGACGTCCTCTTGAGTAGGCCCCGCCCGGAGATCCGAATGGGGGACTATTTTACCTCCGGAATTTTTTACCCAAGAGGTCGCCATCATCATTCGACCATACAGTAAAGCTGCATGCCCTCGGGAAAAATTACGGCTGTAGTTTCCCCTTGCTTTCAGCCGTTCGCAGTACCAGCACAGCAAGGCCATTTTGGTTAGTGTTACAAGGCCATATCAGTCAATCATCCAGACTGTTGCCCCTGCAACTACTGAAAAGGCTGCTGCCGCTCTTCAGGAACCACACGTTTGTCTGGCCTCTCAACAGATACCCCTCTGTTGTGGTTGCACCTACGGTACGGCCATCTGTATCGTTGAGGCATGCAAGCCTCCCCACCAATGGCAAGGTCCATGGTTCATGGGGGGGGGGGGACATCTGTGGTAATGAAGTAAATTGCAGACTAGCCCAAAATGTGACTATTTTAAAAACCTATTTTGAAATGTGACTATTTTAAAAACCTATCTTGACCACAATACCTAATGTTTATTGTTTTAAAAAATTGCAAAGTTCATGGTTCACGCTTAATAATAAAGTAAATAGTAAAATTGAGCTAGAGAAACGTCGCAATTTTATGAAGCAGCTTACTGCCAATAATCATTCTGAAAAGGTCTCAATTTGATCAGAGCAACATTTTGGTTAACATCAGAATTTTTACAAAAAATTGTAGCCGCTAAATATTAGACTCAAAAAGCTGCAAATCTGTATGTACCCTCGGTTTCACATGCAAACATTACATATGTGACACCAATAAGCTACCTCTAGGAGTTTTCAAGCTATTTACTAATAACAAAATTTGGAACAAAAATGTCCTTTTTCATGGTAGACTAAGAATCATTTGAATTTGTAATAGCAAGTCCTAATTACAGCACTCAATTATATTCATGAAATAATACAACTGTACTAAGTTTCAAGAGTGTATTGTAAACAACAGTGGTACAAAGAATCTTAAAGAGGCAGTTCAGAGGTCATGTTCTACTGTTGGTTTTGTTCTAAAAATTCTAGCCAGCAAAGTTTAAATGGAGTCGAGCTAAAACTTTTTCAGTAACTAAAGCAAACTTAACACTATTTATATAAAAATTAAGAAGATTGTAAATTGTTAAATGACAGAGCTACTAATTAATAAGTGTCTGAGAATGGGGCCATTTACATACTGCTCCCTGTGTCTATGGCGGTTGATGAGATGATGTTCCGTTTGGCGCTCCACCAGGCCCCTATATAAATACAGCTAGAGAAGCAGTAGTACGAGACACTCCGCACTGAGATATCAAACTTTCCATGTCAAATACCCATGTGTATTGTGCCTCAAATGATGTCAGAGCTGGGCAGACTTGAATACATTTTTGGTAAAAGAAGGATGTGAACTCATGAGGACTGTACTGTTCTGTAGATTTCATAGAAATAGCTGTTTGTGTGCCACCCGTAACGCTGCTAAAACCGCACGGCAAATAGCGAGATTATTTTCCACTTTTAAGACGAGCAATTAACTTTTGGTGATTAAAAGTCAGGGCGATGCACCATTTTACTTTGAACTTCCCATAGAGGTCGCCTCTGAACTGTTAATAGTGCTGTTTCTGATAGGGATACTAGTTACAGTACTAAGACATATTTTGTATGTGTGAACTTTTACAGAATATATCAATCAGTTAAAACTCAAAACTTTTATTTATATTCATATTTCCTGGTCCCGCTGAATAAATGGGAAGCAGGAACATTTGTTTTTTCTGTCAGCACAAACAGTAATGTGGATTTGCAGACTGGAAGTTATGGCCAGTATGTTCTCCACTGCTTTCTGGCTGGCCACAAAAATAGTTTTCTGGCTCTTTTTGATGGCAAAGGTAGGTGGAAAGCATGCGAAGACAATTTAAGAGTCCTTTTGTAACAATGTAATGAAGTAACAAGCATTTGATTATCACCCATCCCACAGTGCATCTCTGCAGTAAGGTGAGCTGGGCTTTACTCATAAAACTGTTTTATCAAAACAACAGCAATAGAGCTGCTGCTCTTCGCAAGTGTTGTTGCATTAAATGAATATCGAGAGGGGTCCTTCTGCGCCAGGCTTGAAGAACTTGATTCAGAAGTGTGAATTAACTGGTGATTTGGGAACTGCTCCTGGAAGAAGAAGCCAATGGCCAACTGCAAAACATTCCATGGTTCACCATTTGGAAAGTGCTGTGAACGACTGTGAAATCATATCCAGGCTGTTGTGATGCAGATGGTCATCACACTGATCAACATCTGTAACCTGGAATGTAAATATGGTATGCAATTAACAAATGTTTCCCTCTCATATGGAAATTAAAATGTTTCTTTCTCTTCTACATGTCCTTACAAATGCTTCCACAAAGTTTCATTGTGCTACATCCGTGCATTTTTTGTGGAGGCCCTCTCATGTAGTGAAAGTTTAATTATAACCAGCCCATAATATAACTGTTAACCTTTGGAGTGACCAGCTGCCATTTTGTTTTTGTTTCTATGCTGATTGTTGCAACTGTGTCATAGTTATTTGGCAGCTGTGAAACAAAGATCTTCATCTCCCTTCATCCTCAGAAAGGGAGGATCATTATCATCCATGAGTCTCAGTGGCCTCCTCTTTATTTTTAACTTCCCTCCACCTATCCCTCTCTCCTTCCTGAGGAAGCCACTAGTAGTTATGAAAATTAAGTTCCCTATCTGGCTATTGGCAGTACTAAATATTTTGCCTTCTGAAGGTATGTTTTAGCGAACAATGCCATCTCTAGCAATTTTTGGTTTTTTCCAGTGAATTTTCTTTTTGATACAAATTTGATATCCATAAAGTTTTGAGCATGAAATATTACTGCACTACATGTCATAATCAATACAAATTTGATATCCATAAAATTGTGACCATGAAATATCATTACTGCCCTCCATATCATAATCAATAGGCTGAGACAAATAGTAAAGAAACACAGTGCAGATCTGATTGCTACGGACTCTTTTGAAAGTGAAGGAATGTATATCTATTTATTTATTATCCTTCTGCATATTATGACACTTGGAAAGAAAGGACACTTGGATCAGTGGACAAGAATAAGATCCTGGAAAAAGGAAGGTTAAGGCTTAAATTCTGTTGTGTTGGTGATGTAGTAGGATATTAGTTGCAACATTTTGAAGAGAACCAAACTGCATTTGCCTTAGTTAATTAGGTTAAAGTTTTTCCACACTGAGGTGGAATATGCTCGGCCTGCAGCTACAGTTTTCATTATATAAGGGAAAACAATTTCACCATGTATCTACAAGCTATTTTGCATACTGATTTCAAAACATTACAGCTCCATAATCAGCACAAGCTATTCATTGCATTCATTTGCTTGTAAGCAAGTAGAGTACTATTGTCATATCACAGCACTGACCCGCTACATTAAGGAAACCACAGACAACTTAGACAGGATGACTGGACATGGATTTGAATTCCAATACTCCCAAATGTGAATCTAGTTTGATATCTGCTGTACCACCTCACTTGGTGTAAGATTCTTGTAGAAAGTAGTGTGGTAACGAAGAACAACTCAGAAACTACTGCAAAAGAGAGGACGGCCAGATTGTCAGTTATACAACCTGACTGATTCTTAAATCTATCACACAGTAATCACCTTGTTTGTAAAGGAAAGTTCAATTCTATTTGTAAAGTGAGATCTTAATAAAAAGAATTACACATACCTAAAATGTGATGCTTTAAGTCTATTCATCATTTTTTCCCTCAGAGAATTGGCTGGGGTTTGTGTGGGCGTTACGTTGATAGGAGATGAAACATGTTTCTTCAGATATTGTTTTAATTGCTTAATCTTGTATGGTGACTGTGATTTTATGGTTACAGCTGCATGTTGTGAATTTTCTTCTTTTACATTTTCGGGTTTGGGTGCATTCTTTTCTGTGTAGCCCATGTCAAAATCAATTGAGACTCGGTGATTTTTTTCTGACTTCTCAAAGTCACTGCTAGGAAGAATATCTGTTTCATTACAAATTTGTTTGGAAACACTGTGAACATCTTTACATTTTTTATGGATTTTCTTCTGTAATGGATAACTTTTTGATTTTTCTGACATTCCAAGAGATGTATTTTTCTTTCTTTTTCTCTTCCTTGTTTTTTGACATGTGGATTGGTCTTTTTCATCTACACTGATTTTTTCATTGCTGGTAACTCTGGCTGAGTCATCAGACAGATTGTTCAGTACATCCAGTTTAATTTTCTTTGACAAACTCATATCTTTTGCTAATAACTTCCTTTTATTCCTATGACTATCTTTGGGCTTAATATATAAAGAACTAGTGTCACTATAATCAGTTGTTGGGTTTACCCTAACAAATCTCCCAACTGATGCTGCTGCTCCCAGAAATGAATCAGATTGCTTGTTTTTATGTTTGTTTCTTTTTTTCTTCTTGGCAGGGTCATTCTGTAAGGAAATACACCATTGATTTATTTTATGTCTAATGGAACTAACTAGAAAAACATCAGATTATACTAAGACTGTTGGAGTATGTCAATATGTTACTTTAGATGAAACAACAGAATGCATTCATAGGAAAATTAATAACTTGTACAATAATGAATCAGTACATTATTTAAAAAAAAAAACCTTTAATTGCAAACATGAGAGAAACGAGGCTGGAATAATGACAGTATTATGAAAAGGATAGATTGATTGCTGCTTGCGTATAGAGGAAATGCCGAATTGTGGGCAGGCATAATAAAAAAAAAAAAAAAACTGCTATGCATTTGAGAATTTAGCCAAAAGGCCTTCTAAAGTAGAAAACACACACATCCATACAAGCACAACTCACACACACATTCCATTGTCTCTGGCCACTGAGGCAATTGCATACAGCAATTTGCTTGATAAGAGAAGCAATCTGGGGGTGGGGTTATTGAGGAGACTGGAGCCAAGAGGGGGAGGGACAACGGGTTAGGGATGGGGGAAGGTAAAGTGCTTCTTGGGGGAGCATGTAGGGATGTGGTGGAGACAGGGTAGGGCTGCTAGGTGCAGTCCTGAGGTTTTCGGAGGGCAGACGGGGGAAAAAAAAATAAATAAAAAAAAAAAAACTAATGTGTGTGTGTGTGTGTTGGTTGAATAGAAGGCTGTATAGTGCTGCAGAGGGAGCAGGGAAGGGGGTATGTGAGTGAAGGACTGACACTAGTGGAAGCTGAGCCAGAGGGGCTATGGATATGTTGCACGGAGTGTTCACAGGCCCACCTGTACAGGTTCAGAAAAGGTGGTGTTGGTAGGAAGGATGCAGAAGGCACAGGCTGAGAAGCAATCATTCAAGTGAAGCACTTTGTGTTGGGCAGCATGTTCAGCAACTGCATGGTACAGCTGCCTCCTGGCCACAGTTTGTCAGTGGCCATTTTGTGGACAGATGTCTTGTTGGTTGTCACACCCACATAGAATGCAGCACAGTTGTTGCAGCTTAAATAGTAGATCACATGACACCTGCCACACACAGCCCTGTCTTTCATGGGATAGGTGATGCCTGTGACCGGACTGGAGTAGTTGGTGGTAGGAGGCCATACAGAACAGGTCTTGCATCTAGGTCTGTTGTAGGAATATGAGCCATGAGGGAAAGTGTTGGGAGCAGGAGTGAAGTAGGGATGAACATGGGTACTGCATAGGTTGAGTGGGCGGCAGAATACTACTGTGGGAGAGATGGGAAGGATAGTGGGTAAAATATGCCTCATCTTAGGGCACAACGAGAGGTAGTTGAGGCTCTGGTGCGGAATATGATTCAGTTCCTCCAGTCCTGGATGACACTGAGTGACGAGAGGATAGAGCTACTCCTAGATCTTTAAACTGATCATTTCTCCTGCCTCAGTCTTGCATATTTTTCAAACCTTCTTGTGCCATTTGAGCTTGTTGAACTCTGACCTACAAACCTCACCCCTTCTTCTTCTTCTTCTTCTTCTTCTTCTTCCTCTTCCCTTATTCCAACATGAACATACTAACCCCACTGTCCCCTCTCTTCACACATATCCACCTACTAGCCTGTATTCTACATAATCATATTTTTATTAATTTTTCTTTTTGATCTCATTGTATTTTCATATCAATTTTACTTTTTTTATCTTTTCACTATCAGCCCTACTCCCTCAGATTTGACCTTCTTTTCCTATACTTCATCTGTTCTGTCCTTTTTGTCATTTTTTCTGACGTATTTTTACATACCCTGTACATTTTTACAGAGGGTTCACCACTGTGGTTTTGAACCACATTGACTACCTGGCAGAGGGACTCTGACAGCTGTCATACTCGTCCACCTACAAACCATGCCACAGTGATCCCATACCAGAAATCCAATGCCACAGTGATCCCATACCAGAAATCCAAAAGGGCCTCCAGTCTACCCTCAAATCCTTAGTTCCACCCAGAACTTCTGCTTGTGTCACTCTCTCTCTCTCTCTCTCTCTCTCTCTCTCTCTCTCTCTCTCTCTCTCTCTCCCCACCCATACAACCCCGTGCACCCTTACTTTCTACATGCTTCCTGAAGTCACGAACCCAACCACTCATGACACCCCAATACAGCCATTTACTATGTCCCTATTGAGAGACTCTCAGCTCTTGGGGACTAATAGCTTCAACCTATTACCTGTAACCTATCATCCTATGTTAATGACAAAAACCATTTCCTCCATCGAATCTCCGCAGTTCCTGTTCCTTTACTATATGGCAACTCGTGCATCATTACTGATGGCACCTCCCTCTACACTAACACCCCTAATGCTCATGGCCTTGTCACTACTGAACAGTAATCTTTCCCAATGCCCAACTGACTCTAAATCTACAATCTCCTTCCTGTTTACCATGACCAACTATAACCTCACCCACAATTACTTCACCTGTGAAGGCGTCACCTACAAACAAATCCATGATAAAGCAATGGGCACCCACATGGCACCATCTTATGACAGTCTATTCATGGCTGTCTACACGAACTTTCCCTAACTATCCAGAATCCCAAAGCCCTCATCTCATTCATATTCACTGATGACATCTTTGTAGTCTGGACTGAGGGTGAGGTTATCCTACTCACACTCCTCCACTCTTCCCCATTTGCTTCAGCTAATTCTCCTCAACCCAACAAAGCCACCTTCCTTGATGTTGTCCTCTACTTCCAGGATGGCTACATCAGTTCCTCTGTCAACATTAAACCTACCAGCCACCAACTACATGTCCACTTCGGCAGCTGCTACCCATTCCGTACCAAGAAGTCCCTTCCACACGGCCTAGACCCCATGGTTGTCGCATCTGTAGTGACGAGCAGTTCCTCTCCAAATATGCAGTTCTCCAAGTTGCCATAGCTAATCCAATGTCACGCAAACATTGAATTTGTGAATAGCGTAATGCGAAAGACACAAAACAACAACTCTAGAGGAACACTGTTTAATAGAGTGACTCACGAGCTTCCATACATGGGTGATATTGATTTGTTATCCAGGAGGAAACAGGACCTGGAAGAAAAGCATCAAAAAGTAGAAAAATATGGTGTGGAGATGGGGCTGACAATTAATCCGTCAAAGATCAAGTATATGTTAACATCTAGGAAAATATATAGAGAAGGAGAAAGACGCATGACTTTGAAAGGAAAAGAATATGAATGCAATGAGAGCTTTAAATATCTTAGGTCACTGTTAACTGAGAATAATGATTTGAGAGAAGAAATACATGCAAGGATTGCAGCTAGTAACAGGAGCTACTTGGCACTGATTAAAGTGTTTAAAGCAAGGAGCCTTAGTAGGAACTGAAGCTGACTGTGTATCGTACAGTAGTTAGACATGTGGTGATGTATGGTTCGGAGACCTGGACTATGACACAAAATGAGGAGGAGTTGTTGCTGAGATGGGAAAGGAAGATACTTAGGAAAATCTACGGGACAGTCAATGATAGGGGTTTTTGGAGAATTAGAAATAATAAGGATATCAGAGAGTTGTAAAACAAATGAGATATCACGACAGAAATAAAGAGCAATATACTAAGTTGGTTGGTAATTGTATAAAGAATGGGGGAGAACAGCACAGTTAAGAAAGTTTTCAAAGGAAAACCCAGTGGACATCATACAAGGGACAGACCAAGGACCAGATGGCTAGACAACGTGGAGGAGGACTTGAGAAGATGGGAGTTAGAAGATGGAGAGCCAAGGCAGCCAGCACAGAAGAGTGGGCAGAGATTGTCTGGGAGGCCAAGTCCTTACAAGGCTGTAGCGCCAAGGAGTAAGTAAGTAAGTAAGTAACATTGAAATGTGCATCTACACCAACTCCTGGCTTGTCTTGCCCATTCAACGACACCATTTGCACTGCTACTGTAGCAGTGTGCTGTTTACAGTGGCAGTTCAAAAAGTTTAAAACAACTGATCAGGCTCCGACTGGGAAGTACGGTCAGTGATGCAGTTTTTAACAGCAAGGAACATTGCAGCAGCACACATTCATTGATAGATGAATGAGGTGTACCGCCCCAACTTGATGATTGACAGCAAAATGTGTAAGTGGGTGAGAGCTTTAAGGACAGGTGGGAAAATTTCCATTATGAAATGCAATCAAGCTTACTGTCAGTGATCTCAGAAGATTTAGTCAAAGAGGTGGTCAAACAGATTTGTGGAGACTGACGATTCACAATTTCAACCTTAGCATTGGAATTTCGGAATGTGGGTAGAGCAATGTGGCACAAAATTGTCCCTGAACAGTTGCAATTTCATAAATTCTGCACATGTTGGGTTTCCAGGTTGCTTACTGAGAAACACAAAATGGAAAGAATGGCTTGTGGCCTGGATCAATTTTTTGAGAACATTATCACAAGGGAGATGAGATGTGTGTTTCTCACATGACCTCATCATTTAAACGTCAGTCTATGGAATGGTCTCACATGACAACACCAGTGAAAGTCAAGGCCAAGTATAATCTCAGCACAAAAGGTTATGACAACCATGTTTTGGGATAGACACAGAGTCTTCTTGGTCACATTTATGCAGCAAGGGACAGCAATAAACGCAGTCACTTACTGTACTATCCTGACTAATCTTCAATGTGCAACACAGAAAAAGGGATGTGGCCTCCTGATGCCTGGAGTTTTGTTGCTGCATGATAATACCAAACCCCATTCTACTGTTCACGCCAAAAATACAATCAGATATTTTGGATGGGAACAGACTGTCCATCCAACATACAGTCCAGACTTGAAGCCAAGCAATTTTCACTTGTTCCACTGCCTAAAAATGCATCTCAGCAGCAAGTGCTTCACAACAAACGATGAGGTTAAAGAAGCAGTTAAAGACTGGTTATCCTCATAGGTGCCAGATTTGTATGACTTAGGGATACAAAAGCTTGTAGAATGTTATGACAACTGTCTAAACAATGCAGTAACTATGCAGAAAAATAGAGAAACATGTACGGAATTAAATACAAACAGTTTTTTGATGAAAACTGTGATGTTTTATGTCGTTATGAAATCTGATCTTATTTTCCAAATAACCCTCATACTTCCTACCTATAAATTATCAGTAGCCTACTACAAACTTGTGTGTTTCTTTATCCACTATGGTGGCACAGAATTTAAAGAGCTATTCATCACCATATTCATTAATCTTATGGTCCGAGACTTAATTCCTGATACTGATTTGTAGCCATTCCACGTTACAGAATTATGACATTAGTGTATATTCTTCAAGATGAATCTGTTCAACTTCAATGATTTCCATCTGATGATGTGATATGGACAAGAAATCTGCCGACTTTTTATTTATTCTGTATGGATGCTAAACATTCACCCTATTTTGCAACGAGTCTTACGATCTTTTGATGAAAGAGGGTAAAAACCATTTTCTTTAATAAACATAACATTATCCAAGTTTCAGTAGTATAATTTGCCAATAGTATCTTCAACTGTAACTATATTTATTCTGCAGCTCTGTCTTCTGGATAAATTTGCTCTCTCGAAGAGGCCTAGGGATTACAAAGTAAATCACTGGGAAAGTATGGTTAGGCTGCTGTTTTGGTCAGACTGAATGCTTCTGGTATTTAGTCATGCAAGTAGCCTTTTACCAAAAACAATGACATGCCAAACATACTGCGTATGATGTGAACATGTGTGAACACCCCTCTTCCCTGAGTAGTTTTCCACATTCTGCTTTAACACATTCCACTCAATCACTCAAAGAGGGACACGACCTTCGCATTAGTCTGAGGAGCATTCACAGCTTTATAACTGACACCATAAAAACAAAAAAATAATTTATTTATTTATTTATTATCATCCCAATGATCACATTTGTGATATAGGATTTGTCAGGGTACATTTTAACAACTATATAATATCTTTACAAAATTTGTATCTGTGCTGAATTCATATTAATCTATCTTATGTTTAATACAGTATACAACTAATAAGTGTTTTTATAACATAATTTATTATGCACTGATGTAATTTCATTTGTCACATTAACTTAAACATACATTTTATACAGTTGCGCAGAGATATTCACATATGCTGTAATAGCATTTGTCAAGCATGTGGTTCTTTAGAACAGTTTTAAATTTATCCTCATTTTCCAGCTCTTTGATATGTTTTGGTAGTGCATTAAAAAGTTTGATGCCTTGATTACATACATGTTTCTGGGCTTCGGGTCCTTGTTACAGCTTGTATGTGGAGATCTTTACATTGCCGTGTATCGCAATTATGGAAGTCTGTATTGGTTTTCATTTTGTCCTGATTTCTTTTGATCACCAACAGACATTTCAGAATGTATAATGATGGAATTGTTAAAATTTTCAATGCTTTAAAAAGGGGCCTACAATGTGTTTGAGGTGGGCTGTGGGTCATTATCTGAACAGCAAGTTTTTGCAATTTGAAAATCTCATTTAGACGACAATTTGTTATTCCCCAGAATACTATCCCATAGGATGCAATGGATTGAAAATAGCCAAAATATACTAATCTGGTACAGTCATTACTACAAACTCTTGAAATTATTCTAAGCACAAAACATGCTGAATTTAGTTTTAGTGCTAAGTTCACCACATGGTCCTTCCAATTAATCTTCTCATCAATGTGCATACCCAGGAATTTTGCACACTGTACTCTTTCAAGTTGTTTGCCCTCCATGGTGGGATTTAGGTCGTCCTGTTCACTTATTTTTCCATATTGCACATAACTAGTTTTTTTTTTTTTTTTTTTTTTTTTTTTTTTTTTTTTTTGCATTCAGTGTTAGCTTGTTAGCACTAAACCATTTTTGTACATCTTGTAGGACATCGTCCACAGTACTGTGCAATGACTGCTTCATATCACTAACTATTAAACTAGTATCATCAGCAAATAACATGATTCTAGCTTTTCTCTCTGACACCTGAATATCATTAATGTAAATGAGGAACAGCAAGGGGCCTAATACACTTCCTTGGGGTACTCCTACTGTGACCTCCCTTGGATCTGATCTTAGTTTAATTTTTTGATTAATATTTGGTGCTGTAATTTCAACCACCTGCATCCTCTTTTCCAGATAAGACTCAAACCACTTTTTTACCGGTCCTCTGATACCTATAGCTTCAAGCTTTTTCAAAAGTATGCTGTGGTCAACAGTGTCAAAGGCTTTTGACAAATCTACATTTATCCCAACTACACTATTTCCCTCTTCCAATTTAGTGATTATTTCTTTTGTGTATTCTAGTACAGCTGTTTCGGTACTTCTCCCAGTTTGAAATCCATGCTGATTACTGTTTATCAGATTGTGCATATTAAGATAATGTGTGACTCTATATTTCATTAGTATCTCTAAAACTTTAGAGAAAGTTGGGAGGAGTGAGACAGGTCTGTAGTTTTCTATTTTAAGTTTATCACCCTTTCTCAACAGGGGACTGACTTTAGAAATTTTCAGTTTTTGTGGAAACACGCCCTCAGCCATTGACAAGTTTGCTATGTGCGCCAATGGTTTCGCTATCTGATTAGCTGTTTTCTTTACTAATATTATTGGCACCTCATCTACTCCAGCTGACATCTTGGACTTCAGACTTTTAATCACTTTTAAAACTTCCTTTTCGTTTGTTGGAACTGCCATCATACTGCTGGCTGCCTTGGGTGCTTCCATCTGAATCTGCTCCCCAAGATTCCTGCTTAATGTCTGGGGTACATTTAAAAAGTAATTATTATTTTTAACCTCAAAACAACAATGAACTATTTATCTACAAGGAGCAAGAAATATTTCATAACATTCATTGATTTCAAAAAAGCTTATGACTCAATCGATAGGGACACACTCATAAAAACACTTCGAGAATATGAAATAGATGAAACAACAATCACCATCATCAAAGAAACATTAACAAATACAACATCAAAAGTAAAATTCCAAGGAGAAATTTCACGGCATTTCGAGGTCAAAACCGGCGTCAGACAAGATGCGCTGTCCCCGGTACTCTTCAACTGTGTTCTGGATAAAGTCATAACAGAATGGAGAAAACTCACGCAAAAACATGGAGTTGAGGAAGTCCAAATTGGAGGAAAGTGCTACAAAGCCATTGAAACCAACTGTTTTGCCTTCGCTGACGATCTCGCCTGTTTAGCTTACACACAAAAAGACACAATAAAACAAATAGAATTACTTAAAGAAACTGCTGAAAAAGCAGGCTTGCAAATTTCATTTGAAAAGACAGAAATCATTACAAATATCAAAAATCCACCAAAGAAAATAACTACGAAATACGGGAAAATACAGGTATCTTAACATTTTTAATATCTTGGTGAACTAATTCAGCTTGTGGCAAAAGGTCATCCAGTCTGCAGGGCTAGAATACAAAAACTAGAGACAGCAACTCACTACTGCAGACAAATGTATTCAAAAAAATGTATATCCAAAAACATTAAACTCAGACACTACCAGACTGTCATTAGACCGCAGATACTATATGCATCAGAAACACTGGCAAATTTTACATACGCAGAACAGATAGAAAATCGTGAAAGAAGAATTGTGAGGACAATTCTTGGACACAGGAAAATAACAGATGATCAAGGCAAGCCTGTATACAGACTAAAAAGCAACAAAGAAGTGTATACGAAGTACAGCAAAATTACAGACGAAATTAGAAAAAGAAGATGCTCCTCTTATGCTCACATCATGAGGATGAACCCGAATAGGCTTACAAAACAAATATTTTTGTACATCGCAAATCTAAAAAATAAAAATTTATGGTTTATCAACACAGAAAGAGATCTAAAAGAAATGGACATAGATCAGGAAACAATATTTAACAGAAACCTTTTTAGAAAAAAACTGAATTCATTCACGGGTTTCGGTGTGAAAATTAAGAAGACTTGTGGAACTAAATGGTCTGAAGAGAGAAAAGCCGCCTTCAGCGCAAGAATGAAAGAAGTGTGGACTGAGAGAAAGAAGACTTCCCAGAAGCGCAAGAAATAACTGCTTTCACGGTCTTTAACGGCCACATTTGTATAATAATAATAATAATAATAATAATAATAATAATAATAATAATAATTAGGCATGGCATATTTATCTACCATTTTATTCTCTTCATCTTTTAGAATAATTTCATTGTCTTTGGTAGGTACCCCGGTTTCTTTTCTCACAATTTCCCATGCTATTTTAGTTTTATTTCTGGACTGTTTTATTTCCATATTATTACTTAATAACTTTGCATTTGCAATTACTCTGCGGTATATTTTCCTATACCTCTTTACATATTCTATAAAATCAATATTTGTACACTCCCTCAACTCTGAATTCAGTTTTTTCATGTTTTCACATGATTTCTTAATTCCAAGAGTCATCCAAGAACTTGACTTTATGTATCCAGTAGACTTGATTCTGGTCAGTTTCTTTGGAAAACACATCTCAAAGTTCATCATATAAATCGATGCAAATACACTATATGCCTCATCTGTACTTGACTGTTTCATAACATCTAACCAGTTTTCATTTTCTAAGATACTTATGAACTGATGACAGCTGTCCACAGAGAAGTTTCTTTTGTAAATATTATGTACACCTTTATCTTCCTTTGACCTTAAAGGGATTTCAATGGTGAGAGCATTGTGGTCAGACAATCCTAAATCTATGTTTGTTACCTCTATGTCAGTTTCTGACATATTTGAGAAAATGTTATCTATGAGGCTATTCTGTTGTTGTTATTTATTATTATCAGAGCAAATAGGTCAAGTCTTGACATAAGAATGAATCAAACTTTTAAAAACTGAAATTTCTGATATTTTCCACATTTCATGTGTCCATAAAGCTATGATTTTCCTTTCTTTAAATCTGGTGAGCTGTAGTTTTTGTGCACAGAACCAGAACATTTACTTACATTTGGTGCACTACAATGGGTGACTATTATGCCTATCCCCTCCCTCTAGTAGTTTATTCTGTTACAGAGTTTGCCTCTGTGGTGAGATAGTGTATCACGAAGAAAATTTTTCTAATGTGATGTTTCACATGAATTAGATTTCAAGGCAGGCAGTCCAACAGGTTGCATTAAAAAGCATGACTCGAATATAGGCCTACTATTTTCTATTTTCCTTATAACAACTATCAGCAGCCAGCTCTTTCTACTTTCTATGATTCTTGTGTCAGATAACTAGGCTCTGTTTCTGGATCATAATAACAATCAATAACAACACTATCCATTAAGTCTATGATTATATTAATTTTGATATCCATTTCCCTCTGAACACAAGACCTGTTAATTGACAATTAGGTTAGCATCCCCCTAATTGAGCTCCCCACAAACTAGTTCCAGACAGCCTACTGTATGCATACCATGTCAGTTACGAGTGGCTCATCAAATACCTCGATAAGACAAGCAAAGTGTTTGAGCAACCTGATAAGTGGCTGTCGTCTCATTGATATTTTCCTCATTCTTTTTCTTTAATGCACTGCGATTTCATCAAATCGCGTTTCTTTTATTAATATGTAACACATATAGGGGAAACTTCACACATGAAATGCGCACCAGTATATTGCTGTCACCACTAGGGTTCTCATTACAACGCACTATAATTATTATTAGTAACCTAGACTTTATTCCTATTAAATGGATACTTTTACATAACAAATTGAAAGCAAGGTGCAAGTTTTCTGCTTTGGCAATACCATTTATTTCTCAAGGTTAAGATCTGAGGTATTTTGAAAGGTACCAAACGTAAACATGTCTGTATCATTACGTACAAAAGATTTAATGGTGTTTCTGTTTTACGTACCCGAGAAAATAAATTTTCGACCAGTTTTGAATCACAGTCTATATCCCATTCTGCATGTCCCCAACTCATTCTAGCAGTCACTTACGACCTGGTAGTGTCCAAAATCTTCACAGTACTACTAAAAAGAAGTGAGACACACTTCTTCACAAAATATCGGCACACGGCCACGTTATTTTGTTTACAAACATTCCAAGATATTATTGATCATGGAATTTTTTGGGGAAGTCGATGTTGCGCAAATGGTCGCAAATTTTTTCCTATGAAACAGATTTTTAAATAAAGATTAAACTGCAGATAAATCATGAAAATGATTAATGTTTAAAGACGAACAACTGCAATTAAGAAAGGTACGCATGGGCAGCATATCACTATCGTAGGCTCTGCTCTATTAATATAATTTATGTAGTGAGTACCAGAGCGTCATCATTTTGTCATTAGATAGTAACAACTTTAGTCCACACAATCTTGCTTTTATTAAACAAGTATATCTATAAAATTCAAAATGCGATCGAAACGAAGTCTATGTAGTAGAATATCTATGGTGAGTATGAGAGGTACCTTCTGCTGTTAGGTTATGAGAAATTTAGATACAAAACGCACTACGTTTGAATGTTGATATACAGTGGTGTGTAATAAAAATTTAATGGAATCGTCATGGCAATGGGAGAAAACGAGGATACTGACGTCCTTAAGCAGGTAAGTCGTTCCCGCACACTTTCTTAATTTTTTTCTGGGGTTTGTCATACACGAAATAAGAACACTTAGCCTAATTTCATTCTCTTTCATACGGGATCCTATCCGTGTAACTCATCAAGCCACGCCAAAATTTTCAAAGTAGTAGTAGTATCCTCCTTTCAAGGCACTGTCCAATCCATACAAAAGCTCTTACAGGTCCTTCACTGTCTCTGACAGAATTACAATGTCATCGACGTACTTTAAAGTTTGTATTTCTTCTCCATCGATTTTAATTCCTACTCCAAATTTTTCTTTTGTTTCCTTTACTGCTTGCTCAATATACAGATTAAATAACATTTGGGATAGGCTACAACCCTCTCTCACTCCCTTCCCAACCACTGCTTCCCTTTCATGTCCCTCGACTCTTTGTAACTGCCGTCTGGTTTCTGTACAAATTGTACATAGCCTGTCACTCCCTGTATTTTATCCCTGTCATGTTTAGAATTTGAAGTAGAGTATTCCAGTCAACATTGTCAAAAGCATTTCTCTAAGTCTACAAATGCTAGACTTTCCTTAATCCATCTTCTAAGATAAGTCATAGGTTCAGTATTGCCTCACGTGTTCCAACGTTTATGCAGAATCAAAACTGATGTTCCATGAGGTTGCCTTCTACCAGTTTTTCCATTCGTCTGTAAAGAATTCTTGTTAATATTTTGCAGCCGTGACTTATTAAACTGATAGTTCGGTAATTTTCACATCTGCCAACACCTACTTTCTTTGGGGTTGGAATTAGTAGGTAATTTTCACATCTGCCAACACCTGCTTTATTTAGGGTTGAAGAGTGAAGGTATTTCACCTGTCTCATACATCTTGCTCACCAGATGGTAGAGTTTTGTCAGGGCTGGCTCCCCCACAGCTGTCAGTAGTTCTAATGAAATGCTGTCTACTCCCGGGGCCTTTTTCGGCTTAGGTCTTTCAGTTTTCTGTCAAACTCTTCATGCAGTATCATATCTCCCATTTCATCTTCATCTACATCCTCTTCCATTTCCGTAATGTTGTCCTCAAGTACATCGCCCTTGTATAGACCCTGTGTATACTCCTTCCACCTTTCTGCTTTCCCTTCTTTGCGTAGAACTGGGTTTCCAACTGAGTGCTTGATATTCATACAAGTGGTTCTCTTTTCTACAACGGTCTCTTTAATTTTACTGTAGACAGTATTTGTCTTATCACTAGTGATATATGCCTTTACACCCTTACATTTGTCCTCTAGTCATACGTGCTTAGCCACTTTGCAGTTCCTGTTGATTCTCATCTAATCTTCGGCATTCTGCTGTAGCACCACCTTTCGAATGCTTCTATTCTCTTCTTGTCTAAACTATTTATTGTCCAGGTTTCATTTCCATACATGGCTACATGAATTTACTTCAAGAATGAAGAATGGCCTGCAGAAGTGTTTTTGAGCACCTGGGCAATCTAACTGCTGCTTCTCAATATGTTTAGTTATAAATGAAATTTTTTTATAATTAAAACCAGTAAGCAGAATAACAATAATCTACATAAAGATTTGAAGTCATTTGGTATGAATCAATAAAGTGTTCATTATTCCAGAACTTTCCAGCACCCATAGCAAAGCTTAGCTACTGACGAAATATAGCGTAAGAGGATATTATGTAAAAGGAGGCCAAATGATTTAATTGTGGCCAACACTCCTTGTCAGGCAGATAAAAGAAGCATCCACAGGGAAATAGCAAATGATTTTGTTAGAATTAACAACCACTATTGTGCAAACTCTTTATCTCTAAAAAATTTGTTTTAGTTTTATGCTTTCAAAAATACCCCATCTACTGTGAGTATTGTAGGACTAATAAAAGTGGTTGAAAGTAATAATGTCTTGAGTGCTTACTGGTGAAAAGTTACATTGGAAAAACCGTACAGTAGATATGCTAAAATGCTTGGGTTCCACAACTTTGTCATAAAAAAGATTGCCAACTTTGGTGATGTAGAAATCAGTAATTCGGGCTAAGTTATATATTTCGCTTCTTTTCGTTCACTGGTGCCCTGCATGTAATATTTTGGAATAACTGCTTCCGTGGATAAAAGGTATTCATTGCCCAAAATAAACTAATTAGAGTTATATATGGAGTTGATACATTTGTCTTGCAGGCATATATTTAAACAATTGGGAATATTAATTGCAGTATCACAATACATTTATTTACTAATGAAGTTTGTTGTCAACAATCCATAACATTTAGAAACTGATAGAGATATTCAGCAATACAATACTAGAAAGAAAAATGATTTGCACTTCCCACTTCTATCACAGGACAGAAATCAAATCATCATCATCATCATCATCTTGGATAGTTTCCAGCCTCTGGCCGGGTCTGTATGGAACATAGGCCTCTTCATCGTCTTCTGTCTTGCTACCATCTCTCTGTCTTCACCTTGGTCCAGTCTTCTCCTTTCTTCTGGACACATTCCTCTACTCTTTTCAGCCATCTGTCTCTCGGTCTCTTTACTTCCAGTTTCATCTCGTGTATCCTCCTGGGTATCTTCTCCTTCTCCATTCTCTTAACATGTCCATACCATCTCAGCCTTGAGTTCTCTATCTCCTCCTGTAATGGTTCCACCCTCATTAACTCTCTGATCCTCTCCTTTCTTAACCTGTCTGTATGTATCACTCCAATACTGTTTCTCAAGAATTTCACCTCACTAGCTTGTACTTTCTCTCTTCCTTTCATAACACAGGTTTAGTATGCATATGTCAGCATTGGGACATATTATGACCGGTATATAACCCTTTTACTGATTTGAGAGGCTTCTGACACTCTTCTGAAATAGTGCTGCTTTTCTCCCCCACTTGTTTATTTCTTGTAGTTTTTTCATCTTCCTGTATCAGGCTTCCTAGGTACTTGAAACTCTCCACTCTCCTCAGTCGTTCCTCACCAATTGTTATTCCAGTTGTTCCTCTCTCCTTCTTTTTTGTTGTGATAATCACCTCACTCTTACTTATACTAAATTTCATGCCATATTCTTGTACTGTTTGTTCCCATACATCCAACGGCTCTTGTACTTCCTCCTCCTTATTCCCCCAAATCATCAGATCATCTGCAAACACCATAGCTTTCATCTTCCTTTCACCAATTGCTTGTGCCACTGTACTCAGTATATCATCTATCACTACAATGTAGAGTAATTGTGAAAGTGCGCTTCCCTGCCTCAAGCCATTCTTCTGTTCAATACAAGCTGATCTCTGTCCTCCCACTTTCACACAGATCACACTTCCATGGTACATTTCCCTTATCCTCCAAATAATCTGTTTTTCTACTCCTCTGTTCTCTAGGGCTTTCCACACTTTGCTTCTACATACACTATCATACACTTTTTCAGTGTCCAGGAAGGTCATTAGTAGATCTACTCCATATTCATAGTGCTGTTCTTGCAGTTGTCTTACAGCAAAAATTAGATCCACCGTGGGCCTTCCTGTTCTGAAATCTAGTTGATAATCTGTCCGTTGAAGTAAAACTTCTGACAAACAGCAGAAATTTTGTAAAATGTAAATATAAGTTTTTGTCCGTAACGGCTCCTAGACCATACAGGAATTCTTGGTGACATTTGAAAGCTGGGATACCACCTGTTGGCTGTGACATGTGAGGTAACTGCGTTGTGAAGTGTAATGTCATTGAAGCATGGCATACTTTAAATGGATTGTGTTTACTGAGGGTGTGTTAGAGTAAGTGATGACACACTCTAGCATGGAATGTTTATATTTCTAAAATGTTTGTCAGTGATGTTAGCGCAGCACTGGACTTAGTGCTGTGTCTTACATGGTGTTTTGGAAATTTGTTTTTGTTGCCTTGTCAGTTAGTTATTTAATGTTGTTAGTTATTAGCTACTGATATGTTTTCAGTTTGGAAATTGTTTTTTTTTTTTTCGTAATATTGTTATTGGATTGAAAGCTATGTTTTCAGTGTTTCATTTGGTTGGAATGGATCATGCAATGAAATTTACTAGTCATTGATCGGTTTCTGCTATTAATGGTGATATGACATCTACTATAAAATTTCTCCAGTTTTGTTTTCTTGGCTTAATGTGCGAAGTGTAAGCAATACACAGAATGTATGAAATTGATGTGTACCAGCCTATATTTATTTGTCAGCTGACTTAGAGTATTATGTACATTTTTATGTATTTTGTATCTTTATTGTTACAAGAAATGTAGTGGGTTTTTTTTTTTTTTTTAGTTCATAAATTTCTAAGATGTGGGCATTTGAAATTTATGTTGGAGTAATTTTTTATGATTTTGTGGTTTGTGTTGGTATTTTAGGTTCATACTTAGTAGTTTGTATTTGTGGGTATTGTAGTGTGTGTTGTAGTTACTTTGGTCTTGTTAGGTTTTGATAATAGTTCTGTTAGTTGTGAGTTGTAGGTATGCTTTGTTTGAGCTATATAGGTCAAGCAAAATTTGCATGACCAAGTTTTCGATTTGTGTGTGGGATCCTGATGTCACTGTGTTCATTTCAGGTATGTAGGACAAGTGAAATTTGTTGTACCAGATTGTAGAGTTGGGTGTCAGTTTTTGGTATCACTGGCTTCGTTTGAGCTCTATAGGTCAAGTGAAATGGTGTGTGTGTGTGTGTGTGTGTGTGTGTGTGTGTGTGTGTGTGTGTGTGTGTGTTTTCATCATTTTTGGGTTAATATTTACTTTGGAATTGTGTTGTGGTTGCTAATGTCATATATTTAGTTTGTTCCTGCCCAGAACTGCCTACTTCTCATGGGTGTCCTGTTAGTTTGATTCTGTTGCTGGAATTAAATGTTTCGTGTGTTATTGATGTTTGTTCATGGGTGTAATGAGTGACCTTATGATTACCATATTGAATAATCTTGAAATCAGGGTGTCCACAATCTTGTTGATGTCATGGATCAAAGCCAATGGATGATATCCCAACTTTCAATAATACAGCTTCTTGAATGGAAATAATTAGTCAGTTATGGACCTGTAAATGACCAGCATGTCACTAATTGTCCCTGCAATGTTTTATCAAATAACACATTATATCATAATGCTTATCATGAATGTGATGTACAGAAAACATGGAACAAACTACTTCACTGATGAGTTTCTTAGTAGACTCAAGTGTGTATGTATTATTAATAATATCGTATGTCAGTGTTAAATAAAGTCAGACTTCTGCATATCTTCAGGGCAATTATATAAGTGTTGCAAACTGTTTCCTGTTGTGTAACTACAATATCTCAAGAATGATTTTATGGACATCAGTGTGTATATATTTGTGAAAAGTTTGGTTTTTACTTTTAATAAAAATTTGTTTAAGATTTTTGTTTTATTCCATGTCCTTAAGGACAATTTCACTTATGATGTGTGTGTGATGTCCTTAGGTTGGTTAGGTTTAAGTAGTTCTAAGTTCTAGGGGACTGATGACCTCAGAAGTTAAGTCCCATAGTGCTCAGAGCCACTTATGATGTGGCGAAGAAACAATACCATAATTACCTGTTTTTTCTTTTCTTTGTAAAGGCAATTTACGCACACCAACAATGGGGTTTATTGCCAACAATAAATGTACATACACTCACTACTGAAAAAAGTGCAAGCTATATTAATTCAGGTTCCTAAAGTCCTGTCTTAGACACCTGAATAATACTGTAGTCAGTACAATAACAATTCTGGTGTGCAGTCCACTTCTTGCATCAACACTGGCTGAGGTCAGTTGGTACCCTGTCGGAGTCTGATGTGATCCTGCCAGAGGATGCACTTTAAGTTCACAACCATCTTAGTAATAGCAACACAGCGGTTGATAGTAATATCGTGCCAGCTACTCAGTTCCCATGGTAATGTTGGATGATGCCACTGTCCCCCCCCTCTCCCCCCACTCACCCCATATCAGTGACACATGGTATGTAGTCTGGAGGAGCTGCCACCAGGAAAGGCAGTGTGTCAGTGTCCTTTCTGCACTATTGTGGGAGGCCTAGGCAGGGCAAGGCTCGGTAGAAGATGTATGACTCGCCATGGAAGTGGAGGGCCCCTGGGGGTGGAGTAGCAGGTGGCTGCTGACCAGATTGGTGAAAGTGAAGGTGGTTTCAATGCCACCACAGAAGTTCTCAGGTGGAGGCCACAGTATACAACACAGACCTCTGGTGGGTGGAGAACATCCTGTGAATTCAGATTGGGTGCTGCCTGAACTGATGGGCTCACGCTTGTTAGGGAAGGCTACGGTGATGATGTTTCCGGGTGGTTGCAGCGTATCAATATGGGTCATGCAGCAGCGCTGACCAGTGCGAGCTATTGTTACCGTAATGACACTGCTTGCAGTAATTAACTGGGGCCGCATTTCACTATCACATCTGCCTCAACACTTTGGCACAACTTCTGGAGGAGTAATCTGATGGGTCTGGCAGATTGAACACCGTATTACCAGGTCTGTTAGGATGGAGTCAATATTTGGCCAGAATACATATTGCCACACCAAGGTTTTTATCCAAGACATGTCTCGATGGGCAGTGTGCAGGAGGTGCATCTCTTGTGGCAAAGAAGAGGTAGAATCAGGATGCAGCAACAGTCCTCATCCAAGACCCAAAATAGATCCCCTGGATTTGGATATTATTGAAGCCATCATGACCAGTAGGGAGGAAATTTGGGCCCAGGGTGATTTGTCTGGTCAAACGTGTTCCACAAAGTTAACAAGCTGTTGTAATGTTGGATTCTTGTGGGTTACAGCAGGTACGTTTCACAATGTTAAGGAAAAGGTGGAAATATGCACATCCAGATTTGAACCAAGCTGGAGCTGCAAGCTACATGTAATAATGATCCACAACAAGATGAATTATTATTATTAATTTTTTATATATATATAAAGGAATAATTTAAAATTCTGAACTACACAAATAATGGCGAGGGCCTTCCACTCTGTTCAAAATATCATTGCTGAATAGCGGATAGGATCTTAGAAGCGTATGCAGTAGGGCTCTTCGTACCATCAGAATATTTACGGGAGGCAACTGCCCCACTACCATGGGAAGATGAGTTGTTACTACCAGAGGTAAACTAGGGGTGTACTTCATTAAACATGGTGACTGCTGGGGGCAGTCTTTTAAAGCTTGCTGATAGAAAGGTGACCGTTTGAAACATGTGCCTTGGTGTCGTAGCTGCTTCTGTGGGGTAAGAGAGTTCATCAGGTTTGCAATGAATTGGCCATAATAGTTGATCATACCCAGAAACATTTTTAAGTCTTTGATCTTTCTGTGGGCTGCATTTTATTGATCACAGCAACATAATCCTCCTATGCTTTCAGTCTATTTGTCTAGAGTGAAAACCATAAATATGTCAAGGAAAGTTGCATAAAAGCACACTTGTACACATTGGCTTTAAGTACTTGTATTGTCAGCCTCTGGTACAAAAGCTCAAGGCTGTGAAAGTCATCCTTTGGAATTGGATCTGTGACCAAAATGTCATGAACGTACGCAGCATAGTTGAAAATGCCCTGTAGATGTCTTCCTGTAAAACATGAAATATGGCAGGGGCTAAAGAGACAATGGAGAATAGGTGTTAACATGTCTTCATGAATGAGCCTATCCCGCTTTGTTTTGAAGGCATCCTTAAGAATCAAAAGCACCTGGCAGACATTGAAAGAACATGGGGCTGCTGACATTTTAAGAGTGACTTGAGTATCAAAATCAGTTTTCTTCCCCAGCGTGGGTGAGAAAATTGGCGTATTTATCACAGACAGTCTGTAAGGGGAGTAAGTCCTTTCAGATTGCACGACATACACAGTTTCATGAACCATAAATCGAAAAGTGTCTACTCCAAAAAATTGCCTTCTTTGGAGTCAACTGCCTTTTGAGAAGTCGGCACTTCAGTAGACTGTTCACTCACTTGGTTCACTTCCACAGGTTGAGGTACGTTTGTGGTGGAACTGCTGAAACATATCTTTTTCAAGTCACACCAGGTGGCAAGTTGCGTGGACATGCACACTGAGTGTAGTGAAGGCTGCCACTGATGTGACCCATTATCACTGGTATATTTGTTTACAGAACTACTGTAATGGAGGTGTTATGAGTTCCCTCATGACCGATGACAGAAAGCTGACTGCCACAACGTCTTCATCTGTCATAAATACACTTTGGCCATCGGCCAGTTTCATGGCTTTGAGCTAACTGGGTTTCCTCAGTATGTGGTTTCTCATTTTTGAGGTGGGTGTAAGCTGCACTGTAGTGTACCTGATTAGAGTCCACAAAGTTCTGCCCTCACAAATATTTGAAATTTCAATTTCTTATTAATACCTATCCGTATGTCAGAGGCCAAATGGCTGCAATAATATGTTCCTTCATTGAAAATGATCATGCAGTAGAGAAAATATTCTAGGCAACTCGTGTTACACTGGATTCGTTAATGGCTCTAGTTTTACTGTTAGGTGATACAGTTTTGGATTTCCTAACAAGAATGTGAGCTTTTGTCTTTCTGGACCAGAAATCCAAAAAAACGTAATTGCCA
This sequence comes from Schistocerca nitens, assembly GCF_023898315.1. Classification (NCBI taxonomy): domain Eukaryota; kingdom Metazoa; phylum Arthropoda; class Insecta; order Orthoptera; family Acrididae; genus Schistocerca; species Schistocerca nitens. The sequence continues at coordinate 311,001,314 of NC_064621.1, read as the reverse complement.
TCGTTGATGGTAAGCAACATATCATTACTGTTGGTGGTGTTCATGGTAGTAAGGCTGTAAGCTTCAGTAGTGTGGGAGATGTTCCTGGTACAGCTAACAAGATCTTGGCCTTTCTGATTATTACTGCCAGTTAATAAAGTGAATGAGAGGCATGGGAAAACCTGCAAAACTGCAAGGCTGCAGATGTATTTTATAGGGCATTGGCAGTTCAGACCTGGGATGAAGTGTATACAGAAGACAGTGTAGATACTATGTTCTCTAAATTCCATGTGTTGTTTAAATTAATTTTCGAGGAGACATTACCAATAGTAGCCATTTGTACAGCAGCAGCCAAGGGAAGTAGATGGGAAACTACAGATTTTAGAAAGTCTTTCCAGCCACTTAAATTTCTTTGTTCTTTACAAAAGCACTACAGTAATCCACAGTTCCTAGATTACTATCACAGGTATAAAAAAAATTTACAGGAGGATACTGCTCACTGCAAAAAATAACATTCAATGACAAAATATTATATTTTGCAGAAAATAAAAGCAAAGTAGTGTGGGATGTTATAAAACAAGAAACTGGAAAAGACAGACACAAGTATAATATCCTAAAAATCAAAGATGGGGATAGAATAATTGAAAGTCTTCAGGAATTGGCAAATTTTGTAAATGATTATTTCTCTGGTATTGCGGAGAAGTTGCAGTGAAACCTGTCTGAAACATTTGTAGCACCCATAAATACTTACACAGCAAGCACAATGATGTTCTTTCCTACAATGGAGCTAGAAGTAAGTTGGCTGGCATGAATGAGGTTCCTGTCTGTTCGGAAGGTGTGCATAGATAGCATACGAGCCCCATTAAAAAACATAATAAATGGATCTTTTAATTAAAATATTTTTCCAGAGTGTCTGCAGTATGAAGGGGTTGTGCATTTACTAAATTGAGGTAATGCGGAAAGCATTGAAAACTGCAGGCCAATTTTGCTACTGTCTCCATTCTCAAAAACAATTGAGTCAGTTGCGAAAGAGAGCCTGTTGAGTTGCATAAATAAATACCTTTTTAACAAAGCACAGTTTCCAAAGTGGAGAAGTACGTTAGCAGCCATAACAGAGTTCACAGTGAAATTTTTGACAAGGATGACTGTGTTATGGCCATAGTCTTAGACTTGTCAAAGGTGAAAGAGTGGTACCAGTCTTAAATAGAAAACAGAGTGCAAAAGGTAGAAATATTTCACACATCTGCTGATGATAAATTTCTAATGAAACAGTTAACAGACAGGAAGAAATAAACACAGATGGTCCTCAGGGTAGTGTATTGGGTCCATTTCTGTTCTTAATATACTGGGTGTTTCGAAATGAATATCAGGTTTTTAAGACTTTGTAGCATTTATTACATTCAATCTAAATTTGTAAATAATACATTAAATGAAAGAGCAACTCAAACGGTTTTTCTTACAAATGTTCAATGTGAGCACCATTCATCATATGGCACACATCTAGACAATGCATGCCAGCTTTGCAAAGCAAAAAGTTACTGTGTGAATATGAAGATTTTCTGGATTGTATTGTATTTAGTGATGAATTGACATTTGACGTAAGTGGAGATGTGAGCACACATAATACACCCATTTTTGTGGGTCACCTCATCCTCAAGAGATGGTACAGTTGCAACGAGAATCCCCTAAATTGAATGTTTTTGGTGCCATATCCTGGCAGAGAGTTTGTAAAGCAACTGTAACTGGTATTTCTTGTCTTTATGCACTAGAACTATGGACATTCCATCAATTGGAAGAAGTTGAACAACAAAACTATTTGCCAGTAAGATAGTGCACTGCCTCACAGGCATTTGGTGTAATGACATTGTACCCGGCTGCTCAATTGGCTGTAAGTTGCTGTATGACAGAGCTTGTTTTGCATGGTCTCCATGTTTGTCTGATTTGACATTGTATGCTTTTTATTTTTGAGGCTTCATAAAGGATCATGTGTGTATACCTCCACTACCAACTGAACTACCTGACTTAAGAAACAGGATTGAAGTGGTTGTCGCAATAATTACTCCAGACACAATGATGAAGGATTTGGGAGAACTTGCCAATCAACTCAATGTGTGCCTTGTTACAAATGGTACTCACATTGAATACTTGTAAGGAAAACTATTTGAGTTGCTCTTTCATTTGCTGTATTATTTATAACTTTAAGCTGAATGTAATAAATCCTACAAATCTTTAAAACCCCAATATTAAATTTTAAACACGTAGTAGATCAATGACTTTTTCAAACAGTATAAGATATGGAGTAAAAGTCCTCATTGCTGACAACAGCAACATCATAGTCACTGACAAAACACCTGAACTCCTTTTACAGAAGGTAAATGAAATGCTCAGAATGTTTTCTATTGGGCTGTACGTAATAAATTAACATTGAACATACAGAAAACAAATGTATATGCTTCAGCTTGAGGCGAAAACAACTTTGTCATATTAAGTGTAGACGTAAATCTGCAGATTGTGTGACAAACTCAAAGTTCTTAGGGAAGAACACTGACTGTCAACTAACATCGAATGAACTTACGAAGATACCGGCAAAAAGAATGTCATCAGAATGTTATGCTCTTGGCATTTTAGCAACCGTTTGTAATAGCTACTGTCTTATCGTGGCATGGTATGCCTACATACACTCAGTTTGTCGCTATGGGATTCTCTTCTGGGGATTGGAGCACAAAATATGAACACAGTTTTTCAATTGCAAGAAAGAACCATAGGGATGCTAATTAGAAGTAGTAATTGGACTCATTGTAAAAATGTATTTTTAAAAAATTGGCATCCTTATCGCACTTAAGTGAGTACATCAGTCAATCTGTGGGGTACATCAGGGAAGAAAGTATTTCACTGGTAGTTCTATACGTATAATCACGAAACAAGATCAAACAGTGGAAAATCCAGTTTGGACTTACTCAGCTTGCCCTTTTCTTACATGATATACTGTGAATTGTGGATGAAAGGCAACAGGCAGATTCCACATTTCTAGATTTACAAAAATCATTTGATACGGTGCTCCACTGCAGGCTATTGATAAAGGTAGGAGCATGCAGAATTTGTTCCCAGATCTGTGAGTGGCTGAAAGACTTCTTAAGTAATAGATGTGTGCTGTCCACAACAGCGAGTGTTCACCATAGACAAGGGGAATCAATTAGGAGAGCTTCATGGAAGTGTCATAGGGCTGCTGTTATTTTCTATGTACATAAATAATCTGGCTGACAGGGTGGGCAGCAATCTGCAGTTGTCTGATGAAGATGCTGGAGCATGTGTGAAGATGTCAAAGTTGAGTGACTGCAAAAGGTTACAGAAGACAGACAAATTTTGTAGTTGTCATAAAGAAGACACATTAAGTTGCAGAAAGGCACAAATAAGTCACTTATGAAAAGCTTTCAGCCACAGCATTCATCAGTAAAAAAGGAACAGAGAGTCACACAACATTCATATATACAAGCAGGCACACCTCATTCAATAGCCAACTCCAGCAGCTCAGGACCAAATGCAACTATTGCGTGGGATGGCAGCAGCAATCTGGAGGGCACGGGGAATTGAAGTAATAGTAGTATACAAGTGAAGGGATATGGCATTTACCAGCTGTGCTGCAACCATTGCACAGCGTTTTATATTGGCGTGACTACCAACCAGCTGTCCACCAGGATAAATGATCACAACCAAACTATGGCCAAGAGCAAAGTAGACCACCCCTGTGGCACAACATGCAGCTGAGCATAACATTCTTGATTTCAATGGCTACTTTACTACCCAAACCATCTGTATCCTCCCTTCCACCTCCAGATTTTCTGAAATGCACAGACGGGAGTTATCCTTCCAACAAATTCTCTGCTCCCGTAATTATCCCAACCTCAGCCCTATGGTAACAAGCTGTCCCCACACTGTCCACCCAGCAGTTTCCATCCCCTCTGCCCTATCATCTCCTCCCCATTCTCGTTTCCCAGCCTCTTTGTTAGCCACCCTCTGCCAAGACACTCACTCATCGTTCCCCACTCCTCTCGTTTTTGCTCCTTTTTCTCTCATCTTCTCGTCCCACTACCTCCTGTCACTGCACATAGGCATTATAGTCCCTGTGCACTCAGCCAGACAGTGTTCCTCTGCCCCCCCCCCCCCCCCCGCCCCACTCCTCTGTCCCCCCACCCGTACACTGCCACTGCTATCCTTTCCCCATCCCCATCCCCTCCAGATTGCTGTCGCTATCTCGCGTGATAGTGGCATTTGGGCCTGAGGTGCCAGAGTCGGCAGTTGTGTGTGTATGAATCGTGTGTGTGTTTCTCTCTCACTGATGAAGACTGTGGCAAAAGCCTTGTGTAAGTGTCTTTTAATTGTGTCCATCTGTGACTTAAACTGTCTTCTTTACAGTAAGTAGCAATCTGTCTTTTCCTGCATTGTTGATATTCCTACATGGAGTTTCCATTATTTGAAAATTTCTAGTTGATGTGATGAGTGGCAGTTAGTACTAAATGTAGAAAAATGTAAGTTAATGTGGATGAGTAGGAAAAACAAAACTGTAATGTTCAGAGACAGCATTAGTAATGTCCTGTTTGACACAGTCACATCGTTTAAATATCTGGGCGTAATGTTGCAAAGCGATATGAAATAGAACAAGCATGTGAGGACTGTGGTAGGGAAAGCAATTGGTCGATTTTTGTTTATTGGGAGAATTCTAGGAAAGTGTGGTTTATTTGTATAGGAGACCACATTTAGAATGTTAGTGAGACCTATTCTTAACTACTGCTTGAGGTTTTGGGATCCGCATCAGGTCAGATTAAAGTAAGACTTTGATGCAATTCAAAGCCAGGTAGCTAGATTTGTTATTGGTAGGTCTGAAGAACCCACAAGTGTTACGGAAATGCTTCAGGAATTCAAATGGGAATCCCTGGAGGAAAGGTGACATTCTTTTTGTGGAACACTATTGAAAAAAATTTAGAGAACAGGCATTTGAAGCTGGTTGTAGAATGAGTCTACTGCTGCCAATATATATTTTGCATAAGGACCATAAAAATATGAGAAATTAGGGCACATATGGAGGAATATACAGTCATTGTCCCCTTGCTCTATTTGTGAGTGGAACAGGAACGGGAATGACTAGTAGTGTACAGGGTACCCTTTGCCACACAGCATATGTTGGCTTGCGGAGTATGATGTAGATGTAAATATGGGTTTACCAAGGAAAAATAAACAGAAAACTCAAAACAGCATTTTCTATCGGGGAATAAAATTGTATAATAAACTGCACAGGAAAATTAAAAAGATTACTGTTTAAAAAGGTAGCTAAAACATTTTTCATAAGTAATGCATACTGCACAACTAAAGATTACTTAGAGGACACAGTATAAAGGTTAATGATGAGTGGGTATAACTAAAACACCCTGTCACATTGCAATACATAATCACAGTCTAATGTTTTACAAGAAAATAAAGTGTCATGATCTATAGTTTCTGAATTCAACATCTCACTGATAATGGGTAGAGGGGTTGCTCACTCAGTTTTTCAGCTGGACTGAGGAGCATAGTCGAATTTGTACTTGCATGGAGTCAGCTTTCTGAACAGATTGAAGTTAGTACAAGGGGCACAGTGGCATCTTTACAGTCTGGGAGTCACTAAGCAGATGTCCTTAGTATGACCAGCAATGGAGAACAAAACCATGTTTTATATTATGAGTTACCTTAAACAAATTGTGTGTAAAGCAAAGGACATTGGACAGTGGGAACCAGCTGAGTGAGGCAGTGGAGCTGTTAAGACTCTGACCTCAGGATGAAGATCCTTTGTCTAGCTACACTGGTTTGGGTTTTTGTGGTTTCCCTCAGTCATTTATGTCAGGATGGTTCCTTAATTAGGGACAAATAAAAAGAGTTGTCAAATTGTGAGATTGGTGATTTGTACTAATGCAGCACACCAACAAAGCTACAGTTGTTTTCACAAATAGATATAAGTATTGTATTTACGTCATTGGAGCAGACTCTTTTCAAAGCTGGTTTGTCCTTTGACATACTTTTTTATTTTACAACAGAGGGTAATTCAGAGATAAATATGGATGCAAGTTCTCTGATTCCACATGACTTCCAATAGTTATGTATTTACCAAGTGAGGTGGTGCAGTGGTTATCACACCGACCTCACTTTTGGGGGGACAACGGTTCAAACCCACGTCTGGCCATGCTTGCTGCTTACGAAAATAAGAACTTACTGACAAACTTTGATAAATGATAGGTGCCAAAAGAGGGAAATCTGTTCAGGAAATGATGTGGCCTCTTCGAGTCGTGGATTCATGTAGGCTTTCAGCAGTCTTCTCCAAGTGGAATGGTCTTGGGCAGTTCTCTGCCAGGTGTTACCAGCGATCTTCTTGATGTCTTTGTCCCATCTGTCTGGTGGTCTTCCTCTAGGCCTCCGGTGCTCTCTCGGACTCCACTCCAGTACTAGCTTCGTCCATCTGTTGTCTTTTCTTCTTGCGACGTGGCTAGCCCACTGCCATTTCAAGGAACCTACTGTCTCTAAGATGTCATTAACCTTCGTCACAGACTGGATGTCATCTGCCCTTTTCCTGTCCTTTCTTGTATAGCCCAGCATTGATCTCTCCATGGCTCTCTGTGCTGTCCTAAGTTTCCCTTTTGTAAATGAGTTCAGTGTCCATGTCTCACAGCCATACGTCATTACAGGAAGAATGCATTGGTCAAATACTGCTTTCTTCAAATTTACTGGCATTTTTGATCTGAATACTTTTGAATTCTTCCCAAATGCTTGCCAGCCAAGCTTGATGCGTCGATAGATTTCTGGCCTTATGTCTCCCTTCATATTTATAATCTGGCCAAGGTAGACATATTCACTGACCTCTTCTAGTAGACTGTCCTTGACTTTCACATCTCCAGATGGGACCCATTTGTTGGACATTGCTTTTGTTTTGGAAAGGTTCATGTTCAAGCCAACCAGCTGACATTCCGATGCAAGATCTGTAACTAAGTTTTGGAGCTCTGCGAAGTCTTTGGCCAGTAAGGCAATATCATCAGCAAATCTCAAGTTGGTAAGCCTTCTTCCATTGAGTCTAATTCCCTTACCTTCCCAGCTCAGCTTCGACATAGCCATTTCCAATACAGCAGAGAACAGTTTTGGGGAGATGGGATCGCCTTGCTTGACACCCCTCATGATGCGGAATTCCTTAGTTGATTCGCCGATGTTAACATAAGCTGAAGAATTCTCGTAGATTTTCCTGAGCACTTCTGTGTATGCTGCTCCCACTCCTTGCTCACTCAAAGCTTGGAGGACAGCTACATGGCTAACGGAGTCAAATGCCTTTTCAAAGTCAACACTCACAGACAATTGAGGTACACAAATTACATCCCGATGGGTAAAGCTGTGGGCATCCAGTCATCCTCTAACATTAACTGTGCCACATCCAATAATAACCATGCCAGTCTGTTGCAGGTATGAGATAAAAGCAAACTAAAAAGAGTGTGTTCAATTGGTGTGGAAAATAGAAAGTACACTCTACCATGTGCTTATAGTGATTTGCAGAGTATGGATGTGGGTATATATTGAGTCTGCCGTAAACTACAAGAAACATTAGATTATTTTGCAGTCCTGCCATTGAAATGGTTGTCAATTCAGTTGAGCATGGTAAGGCTATTTCATGTTGTGAAAAACATAATTGATTCAGGCAGTTGGTTCAGCTGTGATGGCAAATAGAATAATGTACACCACGTCCTTGACATGTTTCCATAAGAGAAGGTTAAAGAAATTAAGTGATACAGTGGAACCTAACTTAACGAGCTCCTCCCATTACTCGCAATTCTCATAACGAACAAAACAAATTGTAAAAAAAAGACTTGCTTAATGAGTGATGTTTTGCATAAAGACTGACGACGATTTAGTGTGATGTCACCAGCCTTTTGCATGTGGCGGGAGATACATTCAGTAACGCAAATACTTTCATTGTCAGCAGTGATTTATGAACAAAATCTTTAGTATGTACTGCAAGACTGGATTTGCCATTCTTTCTGCTACCATCTTAGTGCAGCTTGTGATCACACATTTTTCAGAAATTGCATTCACACAGTGTGTAATAACTTCATAGAAATGTCACCAAAGATAAAGTTGCATGAAGATGACCATAAGAGAAAGAAAATGACAGTAGAAATAAACATAAAATCATTTGAAAAACGTGAATGTGGTGTGAGAATTGCTGATTTAGAAAGAAAAAAAAAATAGGTCTACATCAACTATTTGCACTATCCTCAAGAACAAGAACAATATTAAGAGATAGATGCTTCAAAGGGAGTGACAAGACCAGGCACGGCTCGTGGTTTCTATACTGGGGAAGGCTGCGGCATTTATCGATTGGAGCCAACATAGACCTCGGGTTATGCTACAGATTAGTCTGACAAACTAAGAATTCAGGGGGAGGGGGTGAGCAGATCACTCTCTACCCATAATTTTACGTACTGTATCTTCTATAATCAGGTATTAAATATCATCAGAATCTAACTTCGAGTTAAAATCTTTGGTTAGTGTTTTTATATGTCATCATTACATTTTCTGACACTTTGCAGCAAATCATATGAAAAGACGCGTTTCGGAGACATCTTTAATGCGGGTCTGTATGCACCAAGTTCTTTCACTTTCATCCTATGGCCGTGTTCCAAGTTTTTTACCTATTAAATTGCACACTGAATTCATATTGCGCTTGTTTCACACTTGCGGTATGTCGCATATATTCACCAGCAAGTAAAACTTACTAAAATCTTGCAAAATACACTCCGAAAAAGAAACTTGCTAATACCACACGGTATCAACAAAAGCAGTCAGCATCAGCAAGCAAGGAAAGTAAAGTAACGGGACAAATTTCGCGCGCTTTGTCCTCTAACCACTTATGAAACTCTCGCTAGATGGCAGTACTGGTATGTTACTGTAGTCTAGTGAACTCTGGCGGGATATTTGCGAACTTATTCTAAATGTGGATAAAATAGCCAATGGCAGAAACAAAACAACTATGTAAAACATTATCAAAACAATAATACTAAACGTCGATTAATGACACATTGAAGCGTAGTAGAGATGTGCAGAGACAGAGATCGGATAGCGAAGTTTCGGCCCCTCTACATTCCTTTATTACATAGATAGTGGAACCTGAAAAATGTGTGGTGGTTGGTATGACACCCTTAGGTTGCAAGCTCTGAGCCTTCGGGTCGCCCATAAAGAGCAGTACTATGTAGAAGCCACACACCCAAACCACTACTACATGCAGCTTACGGACGTTCCAAGGCGCAGCCTAAACACTACTAACCGTTCGGAAAACATCCATCGATACAAAAAGTTCCAAAAACGTTGACCGTCGTTATTTTAATCGGAATGGGAAATATGCGAAATTCATCCTGATAATTTAAATTATGTAACACGTTCTTGCGAAATTTACTTTAACATATATTTTGGATCGGCTCTGCCTCAGAGCCTTTAATTACAAGCCACACCTGGACAAGACTATCTAAGCAACAGTTTTGTATTCTGGACGAAGTTGAAAGGTTGCTCCTTATATGGTTAAATGAAAAGCAGTTGCAATATAACACTATTAATGAAAACGTCATTTGTGAGAAGGCAAGAATGATTTTCACTGACCTTTTTAAAATGATATCTGGATCATCAGTGGTCAAAGAAATGTTTAAGGGAAGCTGTGGGTGGTTTGAGAAGTTTAAGAGAAGATCTGGCATCGACAGCGTTGTGAGACACGGCAAAGTAGCCAGCTCAAACACAAAGGCAGCAGAGAACTTCATCAGCAACTTCAAGATGCTCTTAGATTCTGAGGGTTATCTGCTACAACAGGTTTTTAATTATGACGAGATGGGTCTGTTGTGGAAAAAGATGTCAAAGTGTACCTTTATAACAGCAGAGGAGAATGCATTGCCCGGTCACAAGCCAATGAAGGACTGTCTCATACTGCTATTCTGTGCCAATGCAAGCAGCAGTTTGAAAATTAAACTGCTGCTTGTTTACCATTCAGATACTCCACGAACCTTCAAGAAGAGTAAAGTCCAGAAGAGCAGGCTTGGATGACATGTGACCTTTTTTATGGTTGGATCAATGAAGTGTTTGGTCCTTCAGTGAAAAAAAAAAAATTGCTTGAGATGAATCTATGAATCTGCCACTCCATGTCTTGCTTGTTTTGGACAACACTCCTGCCCATTCTCCAGGCCTACAAGACAACCTCCTTGAAGAATTTCAATTCATTAAGATCCAATTTCTACCTCCCAACACCACTCCGTTACTCCAGCCTATTTACCAGCAGATTATTTCTAATTTTAAGAATCTCTACAGTAAAGCACTCTTCGAGTGTTGCTTTGAGTTGACTGAAGCTAACAATCTCACTCTCAGATAGTTTTGAAATATCACCTCAACATTGTTGCCTGCATCAAGTAGATCGAAAAGCCATGGGAAACTGTTACCAAGAGAACTGTCACTTCTGCTTGGAGGCAGCTTTGGCTGGAGTGCAATGTCAAACGTGACTCTTGAGGCATTTGAGTCAGTACCTGTGGAGCCTGTAGTCATCGAGATTGTGTCTTTGGCCAAGGGCATGGGACTAGAAATGGATAACAATGTATGTATAATTTTCGTTGAATAAATGGCATGAATAAGATGAACTGTTTAGTTCTTCTTCTGCATGGACTGCATTATCATATTTTGCTTTAATTTATGTGGGATAAATTGTTTTACTTAGCGAGTGTTTCGCAGCAAGAGTAAGATTCTGGAATGAATTATGCTTGCTACATGAGGTTCCACAGCACTCGGACAAATGTACGGGGCATGCACCTGATGTTCAGCCTATCCACTGTTGCTGTCAGTATTCAGCTGGCTCCTGAATCAGAAGTAAAATGTGCAGCAACTCAGTTATGCTGAAACTAGATGCTGTTCTGCATACAAATTGATACTGTATCCAGCACTTATGCTAATATGGTACACAAAAGGTGACATTAAGCTGTCGCAGATAAGAATGATGTCCAAAGGGCAGGTCCTAGGTGATGATTACATTTGATACAAACCCGACTGTTATCAGAAAATCTTTGTTTGTGAGGCCTAACAGCAATTCTACGTGTAAGGTATTATTATTTTCATGATGAAAGCATTAGACAATTTCAAAATCAGTTGGTCTTGTTACACATTTTACAGTGTAGGCTGTAATCACACAATTCTCTTCCAAGAAACATGTTTCTCTTGCAACATTGTGCAAACACAATATCAGAATTCCCACCCAACAACTTTTAATTCACTTCCACACTTCCAGATACTGAGTAACTTAGTAGTCAGTACAACACACAAAATCAGGGAGTACATTAGGATACAGTCTACAGTGAAGTATTCAATAGTCACTTAAACATCAGAGTGGCTGAGCTTGGGGCACTGGCTTGTATACGGCTCTTTTGTACATGGCAAAGTCCATGCTGTGCCATCTGTCCTGATGTGATGTGGCTTATGTAGGCTGGTCATGGAGGCGAGCATTGTCTGTACCGCACCCAGTGGCAACGCCACCCAGAACAAAGACAGTGCAGGAGCCGAAGGGTGCGTGGATCACACCGTGGGGTCCAGTGCAGATGGTTTAGGTGACCACAGGGACAGCAGGGTTTCCGGCACTTAGTCAGTCTTGTACGGGCAGGGCTGGTCATAGAGTCATGACATTAACCCATTGGTGATGTGCACAACACAGAGACGGTGGCCTCAGTAGTGATGGATGACCACCGATATCCACTTAGTGTGCTGGCCAAACGCATGGGCCTACATGGCGGAGCCTGGATGGAACCGCTGCAAGGTGGGTCCTGGCAAGTGGCTTAGTGTCAGCTGGAGCAGATGAAACAGTGTATGGAGCTGGTAGTTGTGAAGCAGCTCTGCCGGGCTGCAGTCGCCAACCAGAGTGACCCTGTATGAGCTCAAGAACGTATCGGAGCCTGTCTTGGGAGAAGATTGCATGATGTATTTTTTCTTCTGAGATTTGAAAGTAGGGAACATCTGCTCCCTCTCACCATTGAACCAAGGATGAAATGGAGGGCCCATGACTTGCTGCATGCCACTCTTTGTACAAACATCTTCAAAATCCTGAGACACCGATTGCTGGCCATTGTCCCTCCAAGGAAAAAAATATTTGTGATGGCCATGACCATAACCTCCACATGGATGTGGATGAGTCACATAGGAAATTTTGAGAAAGCATCAACTACTGCAAGCCAAAAGGAGGTAAGGATGGAACCTGCAAAATCAGCATGCATATGTTCCCAGTGGGCTGGGGGGTAGACCACAGTGAAAGAAAGGCCTGTGGTGCTGCTTGATGGGTGGTGCACTGTAGGCAGGCAGGCACATGCCTGATCTTATTGTCAATATCTGGCCGAAACACATGGCATTGGGACCAGCAATTTCATAGGAGAAACACACATTATGTCCAACCGCAATGCAGACTGGTTAAGAACCCTGGATGCTGACCCTTCAGTAGCCAACAGTACCACTTCATCAAGAACTGAGAGGCAGTGGCAGAGAGCATAATAGTTATGCAAGGAACTGATGCTTGGCCCAGTGGTTTATCCGGCCAGCTGTGGTGGACAAATTGAACAACATAAGACAGGAGTGGTCGCACCAGCCATCAGAATTCGAGAACTTGTAATGGGAAAACCATCCAAGGTGTCTTGGGCTTCAATGTATAATGGAAACACAACAGTTAATTCTGATCAAAGGCTGGTTTTTGGCTTATCACCTACTGAGAAAGAGCATCCCCATGAGCATGTTTTGCTGTGGGGTGGAAGTGAATCTTGTAGTGCGGCAAAAATGGAGCTCAACATCACAGGTGATGGGCCGCTTTGTTCAGAAGAGATATCAAGGGATGGAAAAGAGAAACCAGAAGTCAATGAAATGAAATTTAGACCTGTACAGGAAAACATGAATTTTTTTAGGATATACACAATAGTAAGGGCTTCTTTCTGTGTCTGTGAGTAGTGCTGTTGTGCCTGATTCAGGGTTTTGGATGCATGCGCAATTGGGCATTTGAATCTGCCTCCTTATTTGTGTGCAAGAACGACCCCAGGCCAAAAAAGGTATGTTGGTCTGGTTGGAAGGCAACAAAGCAAGGTGCCAACTGCAATTTTGACTTCAGCTGGGTAGAAGCACACTCACAGGTGGGCGACCAGTGAAAAGTCACAACTTCACATAAGAGAGCATAAAGTGGCTGAGCCACTGTGGCCACATCAGTAAGGCCCCCATGGGGCTCGCCACTCTTTGGCGGGTTTGTGCTTGGCTACCACGGTTCCTCAGCCTTTGCAGCATTTTTTCATTTCTGTGCTGTATGTCTATCCTCTTGCTATTCTTCTTTCCCTCTCTTGGGAAACATGTCTGGGTTGTTATTGGGGATGTTATGCATTGACTGTTGCTGATGGAAGAACAGTCTCATCATTGTTTTTTGCTCCCTTTTCCTTTCTTTGTTTCCCTTCTCCTCTTGTTCCTCTGCTTCATTGTCTGAGGTTCCTCTTTTTCTTCTTCCTACCTGTGCACTCCCAAAGGCCAGCCCACGTGTCTGACGCATAACAGGTGATTGGGGAATGCGTAATTCCCAGCCCCGGGTCAACAGGTAGGGTTGGTACAGGCCAGGCCCAGGGAGGGGTGGTTGCCTGACCTGCAACCTCCCCAAATTGCCAATTGGTCCCTCTGTCAGGTGTTAGGGAGACGTGACCCGAGGTGTGAACAATCACCTAAGGCGGGTGCGCCCCCTTGTGAAGGGGCCCCCCAGTTGGAAGGAGTGTGCCATTGGTTTGCTGGCAGTCATGAGCGATTTTCTCGCAATGAGTCAATCATCTTCACAATCAACGTCTACGAAATGTAAACGTAATAAGGCTAATGATTCAAAGACCCTTCCCGCTGCACCATGGTTCCTCGTGGTCTAACGTACTGAAGATGATCAGTCCTTCACCATGGTAAATCCATTTATTATTCAGAAAGGTGTTGATGTAACTGCTGGCCCTGTGAAATCAAATGGCTCAAATGGCTCTGAGCACTATGGGACTTAACATTTGAGGTAATCAGTCCCATAGAACTTAGAACTACTTAAACGTAACTAACATAAATACATCACACACATCCATGCCAGAGGCAGGATTCGAACCTGCGACCATAGCAGTCGCGCAGTTCCAGACTGAAGCACCTAGAACTGCTCAGCCACACCGGCCGGCCCCTGTGAAATCCTGCTCTAGTTTGCAGAATGGCACTTTGCATTTGCAGACTACTTCTAATTCTCTAGCACAACAACTGCTTGCTTCCTCGCTTCTCCATGGCTACCCTGTTCGTATCAAGGCCATAGAACTTTGAATTCTTCCTGTGGTGTTATTTACACTAGGCTGCTCGACAGTCTAACCAAGGCAGAAATGCAATCTTACCTTTCTCATCAGGATCTCATTGGGTAATGAATAAGGTAGTTTCCTCCTTAGTGTCCGCCTGCACACTTTTTCTCACCTTTGATAGAGTGGTGCTTCCATCCAAGATTAAAGCAGGTTATAAAATTATCGCAGTCCGGCCATACATTCCAATCCCATTGTGCTTCTACCAGTGTCACAATTTCAACCACACTAGAACGTCTTGTCGACACCCAGCGAAATGTGTCACCTGTGGTAGAGATGCACACGAGGGTGATTGTCAGCCTCTTCCTTCCCGCTGTATCAATTGCAATGGCAGCCATGCCGCCTCCTCTCGGGATTGTCCCATGTATCTTGATGAGCGGGGTGTCCAAGAGATCCGAGTAAAGGAAAAAGTGCCTTACCCGGTTGCTCGCAAATTATTGGCTAGTTGCAAGCCGTGCATTCTCCCGTCTCGCACCCACAGTTCTGTTCTTGTTAGCCCTCGCTCCATGAAGCACATGGCCACGCAGGCATGCAACCTCCAATTTAGCTCTGAGGTTGTGAAATCGCCCAGTGTCAAGGTAGCATAACCATCCCCCTGTCTTGCTGTGCAACAAGCCGTCAAACTCTCACCTCAAGGGGTGAAGCCACCAGCTACAGTACTGGTAGTCCGGAAAGTTCAGAAGGAGTACTCCAGTGAAGACTTCCTATGTACCTCCAGCCAACCAACACCCCGAGTCTTCCTCTAACCGGAAAGGCTCAAAGAAGTCCACCAAAGTCCAGTGGTCTTCTCCTTCGCAGACTCAAAGATCCTCTTTGATGGTGTCGCCACATGATACCTTAGCCCGGCCAGCCTCTGTGTCGCCAGTGCGCACCACCAACCATTTTTCAGCATTGGACTCTACAGACTGACTGCACAACCAAGCCGATGCTTATGTGGACCCCATGGAGCAGGATTACTCCTGTTTCTGTGCCCTGTAGTAGTGACTCTTACCAGGCTGTCACCCGGCAGCCACTGAAGTGTACCTCTACATCTCTTCCTCATCATGTCTCCCCTCCAGTTGGACATTCCCGTCCTTTGGTCCCACAAAGAGGATCTACAGCTGCTTTTAGAATCACAGTGTCCCCTTGTACTCTGTCTTCAGGAAACAAAATTGTGGCCTCACGACTGCTTTGAGCTTTCACATTTCTTCCATGTTCGTTTAGACCTTCCCCCTGAAGTCAGCATTCCACCCCATGGGGGCGTCATGCTGCTCATATGGGATGACATTCAACATCAACCCCTCTCTCTGACTAGCCATCTTCAAGCTGTTGCAGTTCCCCTTTTTGCTTCGCCAGATGACTCTTTCCCTCTGTATCATTTATATCCCTCCGTTGTTCGATGTCACCAGGGCAGACTTCAATCAGCTCAATGGGCATCTACCTCCCCCCATTTCTGCCACTCGGTGACTTTAATGTGCATCGTCCCATTTGGGGCTCTCCCACAACCTGTCAGAGAGGTGCCCTCCTGGTTGTTCTTCTTAATTAACTCAGCCTCTTCTGCCTGAACACTGACGCACCCTCTTTCCTTTCCGATCCTCACACACCTATTCCCATTTGGACCTATCCCTCTGCAATGCCAAGCTTGCCCATTGTCTTGAGTGGTCCGTTCGTTCTCATGCCTACCCAAGCGACCATTTCCCATGTGGTATCCGTTTGCTGACTACTACCCCACCTGCATGCACACCTAAATGGCAGCTTACTAAGGCAGACTGGCAGCTTTACTCCTCCCTGGCGACTTTCGAAGAACAAGATTTCCCCAGTTGTGATGACCAGGTGGACTATCTCACAGACGTTATCCTTACTGCTGTGGAACGCTCCATTCCTCACACTTCCTCATTACAATTGAAAGAAAACAGCCCTCGGTCACTATTTTTAACGAATTAACCAGGTTTCAGCACTGCCAGGAGTGTCTTCTTCGGAATTTAAATCAAAGAATGGTCTATAACATGGTCACAGAATTATGACTAAAACCGTATGAGACAGAGTATAAGCACAGAATCATCGTGAAAGACTGGCAGTACTTATATGTCATTTATAAAATAATAAATATGCCAAAAGGGCATTAGTCAAAAAATATTTAAAGACTGCTTGTGTCTGTATATGTGTGGATGGATATGTGTATGTGTGCGAGTGTATACCCGTCCTTTCTTCCCCCTAAGGTAAGTCTTTCCGCTACCGGGATTGGAATGACTCCTTACCCTCTCCCTTAAAACCCACATCCTTTCGTCTTTCCCTCTCCTTCCCTCTTTCCTGATGAGGCAACAGTTTGTTGCGAAAGCTTGAATTTTGTGTGTATGTTTGTGTTTGTTTGTGTGTGTCGACCTGCCAGCACTTTCATTTGGTAAGTCACATCATCTTTGTTTTTAGATATACAGAATGATATACAGAATGTATAGATAAAAAATCTACTTGCCAAGTGGCAGCAGGAGAACCCACATACATATAAAAAATTAAAGTTTCCAACCTTTTGGAGCCAGTGGCTCCTTCATCTGGCGGAAGGGAAGGAAGAGGATTGGAGAAAAAGGACTGTTGCGATTTAGGAAAGGGGTAGAGTTCGGTAAAGTTGCCCAGAACCTTGAGTCAGGGGAGACTTACTAGGTGAGATGAGAATTTCAGTGCTGTTGTAAAGATTATATTTTAAATACAGTGACCAGCAAAAAACAAAATACAAAAAGTTTATTCACATTAAACTATTACCAGTTTTGGATTTTTAAGAATCCATCATCATATGATTCTTACAAGCTTCCTTGTTAAATCATTGCTTTGTGCCCATTAATTGTTTGATGCCTTACAATAAGCAGATAGTGCCCCCTCCCCCGACCTCGTCTTCCCCCGTCCGCCCCCCTCCATTAAGAACACAACAGATAGATTCCTCTCCACTCCCTGAGGAAGGAACTATTACTGTCAAAAGCTAAGATAGTGTGTGTACTTTTAGTGTCTTAACAGCAGTACTGACATCTCTGGTGAAGATAAGTTCTGGACAGCAATTCTGTCTCACAATGTATAGTTTTCTCGGGAGAATTTTTCTTTTAATAAACTTTAGAAACTTGAGCGTGTATGAATGCATACCATAATTTATTTGCATGCACCACTCGTGAATGAAATAGGAGCAGGATAAAACTATATTATTAAACAGCATACCTCCCACTACACGCTACATGGTGGCATGTAGAGTACAGATGTTGCTCTTAACTCAGTCTGTCTGAGTGTGACAAACCCATTGATAACATTCACTTTTTGCTCAAAGGCATTATGGAATCTAGGGTACATCCGCAGTAACACTGTTGAGGGTGTACATATTTTCTCTGTGTTACCAACTTTGATGGTATGAGCAGAGGTGCTTTATTCATATAGCACATGTAGCATGTGCTATGTGTCCTATGCTGTCAGGGGCCCAGCACTGCACTGAGGGGAGGGGGGATTAACTATTAGGTGTTTTGAATTGAAAATAATACCACTGCTTAGGATTATGTGTACATGTTTGTGTAGTTTTTTAAAGTACTGAAAATAATAGCTCACTGACATAAGATTGTGTGTTGTTTTGGAGCAGATTCAGCATAATTGTATTTTGATAAACCAGATTTTACATATTACAAATCAACATGAGAATTTTATTTAAATGTTCTGTTACACTGTGGTCTACTGAGCTTTATCACTAAATTTTGCCGCAATGCATGCTGAGGAGAGATTAATTTCTTTACATTGGTAAAAAAGCTCATCTGAAAGTCATTTGTTGGAATACCTTCTCACTAAACGATACAGGTTAGTCAGTGAAATAGCGAACAACCAGAATACTCCCAAAGTCCCTCAGCTATTCATTTGAATTATGTTTAGTGATAATTTAGAACACTCTGTGCTGTTTTTGTGATTCAGTTTAAATTCCCTTTTACAAACTTTAGGTCCAGCCACAATGTGTCTTTACAATGCCTGTGTCTACCATGTGTCAAGAAATTTAGTTACTAATTTCATGCATACTTTAATCTTAAACCTATTAAGAGATATTGGCGTTTTCATTCTTTTCCATCAGAAGTACAGTGTTAGGTTTCCAGATTTGTCCACTAAGCATTACATAGCTTAGGCTTTCCCAACCAGTTGGTCATATTACTGTATGGCACAGAAGGATGGAGTGTGTGGCAAAATTTTGTGGTATCCAGAGGTCTGAAATTTATAAGTTTATAATATGATATGTTCCTTTTTAAAATTAGCTGTAATGATTTATAATCAATTTTGAGACAGTGCTTGCATCTGCAAGCAACTGTCATGTACTTTGAGTGGTGGTAAAATTATGGAATAGTAATTACATTACTCTTCTCATATTTTGAAAACGAGAGTAAGAGCACCCTTCTCACTTAACAGTTTCAATGTACACACAGCCTAAGTAGGCTGTGGTTAAAAAACTTTATTTCAATTTTGATTTTTCCTTGCTATGTAAATAAAGCTAATAAGAGTCAATTGTAAAGAGTAGTTTTAGAATCTTGAATAATGTTAATTGCGTCAGTCATATGATGGTACAAAAATCAAGGTACACAGTATCAGTTAGTGCTGTTGTTGGTTGTTGTTGTCTTCAGTCCTGAGACTGGTTTGATGCAGCTGTCCATGCTACTCTATCCTGTGCAAGCTTCTTCATCTCCCAGTACTTCTGCAACCTACATCCTTCTGAATCTGCTTAGTGTATTCATCTCTTGGTCTGCCTCTATGATTTTTACACTCCACACTGCCTTCCAATGCTAAATTTGTGATCCCTTGATGCCTCATGTCCTACCAACCGGTCCCTTCTTCTTGTCAAGTTGTGCCACTAACTCCTCTTCTCCCCAATTCTATTCAATACCTCCTCATTAGTTATGTGACCTACTCATCTAATCTTCAGCATTCTTCTGTAGCACCACATTTCGAAAGCTTCTATTCTCTTCTTGTCCAAACTATTTATCGTCAATGTTTCACTTCCGTACATGGCTACACTCCATACAAATACTTTCAGAAATGACTTCCTGACACTTAAATCTATATTCGATGTCAAATTTCTCTTCTTCAGAAACACTTTGCTTGCCATTGCCAGTCTACATTTTATATCCTCTCTACTTCGACCATCATCAGTTATTTTGCTTCCCAAATAGCAAAACTCCTTTACTACTTTGTCTCATTTCCTAATCTAATTCCCTCAGCATCGCCCGAATTAATTTGACAACATTCCATTATCCTCGTTTTGCTTTTGTTGATGATCATCTTATATCCTCCTTTCAAGACACTGTCCATTCCGTTCAACTGCTCTTCCAAGTCCTTTGCTGTCTGACAGAATTACAATGTCATCGGCGAACCTCAAAGTTTTTATTTCTTCTCCATGGACTTTAATACCCACTCCGAATTTTTCTTTTGTTTCCTTTACTGCTTGCTCAATATACAGATTGAATAACATCGGGGAGAGGCTACAACCCTGTCTTACTCCCTTCCCAACCACTGCTTCCCTTTCATGCCCCTCGACTCTTATAACTGCCATCTGGTTTCTGTACAAATTGTAAATAGCCTTTCACTCCCTATATTTTACCCCTGCCACCTTCAGAATTTGAAAGAGAGTGTTCCAGTCAACATTGTCAAAAGTTTTCTCTAAGTCTACAAATGCTAGAAATGTAGGTTTTCCTTTCCTTAATCTATTTTCTAAGATACGTCGTAGGGTCAGTATTGCCTCACGTGTTCCAACAATTGTGCAGAATCCAAACTGATCTTCGCTGAGGTCGGCTTCTACCAGTTTTTCCATTCGTCTGTAAAGAACTCGCATTAGTATTTTGCAGCCGTGGCTTATTAAACTGATAGTTCGGTAATTTTCACATCTGTCATCACCTGCTTTCTTTGGGATTGGAATTATTATATTCTTCTTGAAGTCTGAGGGAATTTCACCTGTCTCATATATCTTGCTCACCAGATGGTAGAGTTTTGTCAGGACTGGCTCTCCCAAGGCCGTCAGTAGTTCCAATGGAATGTTGTCTACTCCTGGGGCCTTGTTTTGACCCAGGTCTTTCAGTGCTCTGTCAAACTCTTCGTATCTCCCATTTCATCTTCTTCTACATCCTCTTCCATTTCCATAATATTGTCCTCAAGTACACTGCCCTTGTATAGACCCTCTATATATTATATACTCCTTCCACCTTTCTGCTTTCCCTTCTTTGCTTAGAACTGGGTTTCCATCTGAGCTCTTGATATTCATACAAGTGGTTCTCTTTTCTCCAAAGGTCTCTTTAATTTTCGTGTAGTCAGTATCTATCTTACCCCTAGTGAGATAAGCCTCTACATCCTTACATTTGTCCTCCAGCCATCCCTGCTTAGACATTTTTCATTTCCTGTCGATCTCATTTTTGAGACGTTTTGCCTGCTTCATTTACTGCGTTTTTATGTTTTCTCCTTTCATCAATTAAATTCAATATTTCTTCTGTTACCCAAGGATTTCTACTAGCCCTCGTCTTTTTACCTACTTGATCCTCTGCTGCCTTCACTACTTCATCCCTCAGAGCTACCCATTCTTCTTCTACTGTATTTCTTTCCCCATTCCTGTCAATTGGTCCCTTATGCTCTCCCTGAAACTCTGTACAACCTCTGGTTTAGTCAGTTTGTCCAGATCCCATCTCCTTAAATTCCCACCTTTTTGCAGTTTCTTCAGCTTTAATCTACAGCTTATAACCAATAGATTGTGGTCAGAGTCCACATCTGCCCCTGGAAATGTCTTACAATTTAAAATCTGGTTCCTAAATCTCTGTCTTGCCATTATATAATCTATCTGAAACCTTCTAGTATCTCCAGGGTTCTTCTATGTATACAACCTTCTTTCATGATTTTTGAACCAAGTGTTAGCTATGATTGAGTTGTGTTAACCCCAATCCATATTCACCTACAACGTTTCCTTCTCTTCCTGTTCCTATTGTCGAGTTCCAGTCACCCATGACTATTAAATTTTCGTCTCCCTTCACTACCTGAATAATTTCTTTTATCTCATCATACATTTCATCAATTTCTTCTTCATCTGCAGAGCTAGTTGGCATATAAACTTGTACTACTGAGTAGGCATGGGCTTCGTGTCTATCTTGGCCACAATAATGTGTTCAGTTAGTGCTAAAATTAGTGAAATAGGATTTTTGCATGTTACTCAGTAGGGGCCCAGAGTTCATCTCTGAGCACGACATTTATTTTCAACATGTTTCTGTAGCTACTTTCCGGCTCTAGTCTCAAGGACAAAGGACAGAAGTATGATACTGCACGTATCAAATCAATATTTGGTCAACATCTTGATGGATACAATCATTCTGAGGGTTGCATTTCTAGCAATTTTAAAATATTACATACTGTGCCAAAAGGACCACTGCTAAATACCTTAGAAGAAATTGAAATTTTTTCACTTCACAAAAGTAATCCATTATCTGTTTTAAACGAACAACTTCAGTTCAAAGACAAACATTTCTTTGAGCTTTTCGATGATCTGCTTTAGAATGTTTACTCTTCTGTCCTTTGTTTTAAAAGGTTTTTTATATAAAAAATTTAAATTATTAAGACTTTTAGCAAATATTTTATCTTTACATTGTAATTGTATTTTACCAAACATTATTTTATATCTGTTTTAGAATTTTTGCTTTGATGCTTTTAGACTGCATATTGCCTATTCACATAGTTTTATTTTTGACACTGGCTCATAATTTTATAATTTTAAATTCTTTCATTTTCATTTGCTTGTATGACTGGCATATAACTTGAGGAATAGCAATGCCTTAAAAAAGGGCACATGTAATCTACATATCAACTTCATACATAATATTTCATATATACGGACAACTACTTCGTATCGTATTTGTGCAGCATGTAGTATACATGTCAGCTACAGATTATTGTAGCTTACTCTTTTCGTTTCAATAAAGACAAGTTGCTGCTCAATAATACATTGTCTGACGCCACAGTCTTTGCCATTCCACTTCGCAACAACTTCGTTGGAAAGAAGCCTGCTGCCACATCTTTGCACTGGCGTTTGTCCTCACCATGGCAACCACTAGTTCGACTATCGACTTTACAACAACTTCAGTGAAAAAAGCCTGCTGCTTCATCTTTGCAACGGCGTCTTAACTTCACCATAGCAACCAGTGGTTCCAAATGGTTCACTGACAGGCCTTGAGAGGGCAACCCATGTACTGTCAAACCGAAGTTCATTTTCCTCCATATTTAAATATTTTTAACGCTTCTTAATTGACAATAGCTGTTTAATAAGCTAAGTTTAGTGTGTATTTATTTTTAATTCTTGACAATGTTCTTTTAACTAAGAAATTTTAAATTGTAATTCAACTTATAACTCATTGGTTAATAATGACATAAGGCAGTCAGAAGTGGGTGGAGCCTCCATTATATATAGTAAGACGTGCACTGGTTTCTCCAGTAGTGATTCTCCAACAGAAAGAGGTTCCTACTCAATGGTAATTCAACGTTTTATAGCTTTATAACTTTATGTATTTTCTTTAATGTATGTAGCCCTCTAATTAGAGCTTTGTATACAACTTGTAGGTCTGAAGATGACCACAGTAGTGGTCGAAACCGGTCACCTTGTTAAATAAATTGTGATCAAGACTGTTTTTAATAGTAATTATTGCTAAATGAGGTATTGTACCTGGTGATCAGTTGACAGTGTGACATCTCCAGACACATTCATATCATGATGAATTGCTTCCTGTTTTGAAAAACTTTGTTGCAGCAGTATTCAAGTACAAGGCTATTGTAGCCTGCTGCTGTTAGATGAGATTTTAGATTTGGTCAGATTACAAGGGGATGTCTATAGTTACCATCACTCTTGTGTGTGTTGATTTGTTGTTGTTAATTTTTCTCTAAGTAGTCAGCATCCATATTTTTACAATTTTCACGGTGTTTCTTGACCTTCTGAATGCCTTGAATATAGAAGCCTGCAGATTTTGCTTTAAACCACTCTTCCACTTCATTAATGACATCATCTGTATTGTCAGACCAGCGACCACGCAACAGACTTTTCATTTCTGGGTACCAGTAAAGTCACTTGGTGCAATATCGGAAGAATAAAGCAGATGCTGCAAGATCTCAAAGCCACATGCCCTTCCCCCTGCGGGTCTGGGGATTAGAATAGGCCCGAGGTGACTAAAAGGAGTCTCACACTTTTCAGCTCTATAAGTTCAAGTCCCATTTTGTGGTCTGACCTTTCATTTTCCAAATTCTACAGAAGTGTGGGCCATATGGGGACCGATGCCTTATGTGGTGCATGAGCTATCCATAGTGCCCTTAGATTCGATCTCCTGAACCTCTTGTCATGGCTTTGCACCTCCACCTGCAATTCAACTATTTGGGCGAGGACACTTTCCGGGGTATGTCATCTTCTTCCGTTGTCTCCTGTCCTCTTTTGGCGCCATGACTATTGGATTTCTCTGCACCCAATGTCCAGCACGGTAGTCAGTCAGTTGTGGTGGGGCCGTCGTGTACCCATTTGGTGGTAGCCCCCTGACAACACAGGGACCGCACTGCTGATGCCTGAGCTTTAAACTCCCCACATATGCCAAGGAGTAGATGCCTGTCGTCCTGGGGCATCAGGACTCCCGGCAACAGCCATAATGTCAGGTGGCCTTTGCTGTGGCTGGGTGGCGCCTGTGGGGAGAGCCCCTGATTGTAGTTGGTGGCATCAGGGCAGATGACCCGCAATAAAGCGGACTAAGTCGTCTCTTGCTGGTGACTGTACGGTGCCAGCACTCTCCAAGAAGGGCAAGATCAAGTACAATGCTGACAGATATGACCCTAAATCATTTCCCTCCCTTGCTACAACATGGGAGGAACACAGGGCTACAGTAAGAAGAGAGCCATATTCACCTCGATATTTAGTCTGTAGCAGAATGGACGAGGACTGCTTTCTACCTATGAAGCCTCAGTTTTTTTGTTGAACATCTTGAGAATAAGTTTGGGGAAGTGACAGCACTGTCTAAGATGAGAAGCGGTGCGGTCTTGATTCAGAAAGCATCCCCAGTCCAATCCCGGGCGTTACTTGCTAGCAACCAGCTGAGTGATATTCCTGTTTCCGTCACTCCCCATAAAAGCCTCAACATGGTCCAAGGATTATTTTCCATCGTGACCTCCTCTTGCAGTCTGACAACAGGCCCCACGCCAATCTAGAACGGCGTGGTGTTCATTTTATGCAGCGTGTTTACAGGGGGCCCAAAGACAACAGGGTTGTTACTGGTGCCTTCATCTTGGCCTTTGAGAGTGATTCATTGCATGAAAAGGTCAAGGTGATAGTTCACCGCTGTGATGTTTAATGATACGTCCCTCCTCCTATGCGGTGCCTTAAGTGCTGGAAATTCGGGCACATCTTCCCGCTGCACTTCCAACTCCACATGTTGAGACTGTGGATGTCCACTGCATCCAGATAATCCCTGTGTGCCTCCTCCCACTTGTATCAACTGCGGCGAGCAGCACTCCCCCTGCCTGCCAGACTGCACAGTACTCCAAAAGGAGTGGAAAATCATGGAGTACAAGACCCTGGACCAGTTGACTTACCAAGAGGCTAAACGTGAATTTGAACAATTACACCACGTTTGGTTGACGTCCACATATGCTGCAGCTACATTACCATCGCCATCACAAGTACCAGTCGTACCACACTCTGTGTCATGGACAGTGGGTCCTCCGGGCCTCCAGAATACATCTGCCCCATTGGTGGCTATAGGGGATATTACAAGAACTGTAGCGACTATAATAGAGTGTCAGGTGGAGTTTGTATCTATGTCCTGAACTCGGTATGCAGTGAACCTGCGCCTGTTCGAACACCTCTTGAAGCTGTGGCTGTCAGGGTAAGGACGAAACAGGAAATAACTGTCTGCAACATATATCTTCCTCCAGATGGTGCAGTACCTCTGAATGTATTGGCTGCACTGATTCATCTACTCCCTAAACCTTTCATACTTTTGGGAGATTTGAACGCCCGTAACCCCTTGTGGGGTGGCACTGTGCTTACTGGCTGAGGTAGAGATGTCGAAACTTTCCTGTCTCAACTCAACCTCTGCCTCTTAAATACTGGGGCCCCCACACATTTCAGTGTGGCTCATGGCACTTACTTGGCCATTGATTTATCCCTCTGCAACCCAGTGCTTCTCCCATCTGTCCACTGGAGAGCCCACAATCACTTGTGTGATAGTGACCACTTTCCTATCTTCCTGTCTCTCCCCCAGCGCTATTCCCCTGGATGTCTACCAAGATGGGCTTTAAACAATGCAGACTGGGACTCTTTCACCTCTGCTGTCACTGTAGAATCTCCCTCTCATGGTACCATCAATGTGGTAGTTGAGCAGGTCACCAGAATGATCATTTCTGCAGTGGAGAACATGATCCCTTGTCTTTAGGGTGACCCCTGGCGAAAGTCAGTACCTTGGTGGTCGCTGGAAATCGTTGAGGCCATTGAAGAGCATTGGTGAGCTCTACAGCGACATAAGTGGCACCCTTCCCTAGAGCACCTAATAGCTTTTAAATGGCTCCATGCCCATGTTCCCCAACTTATAAAAAGACCAAAACAGGAGCGTTGGGAGAGGTACATCTCGACCATTGGGTGCCATACATCACCTTCTCAAGTCTGGACGAAGATCAGATGTGTTTGTGGGTACCAGACCCCAACAGGTGTTACTGGCATTACCATCAGAGACGTGTTATCTATGAATGCAAACACAATTGACGAGCTCTTTGCTGAGCTCTATGCTTGAGCCTATGCATCAGAGAATTATCCTCCAGCATTTCGCACGCTCAAACAGCAGATGAAAAGAAAAGCCCCCTCGTTTGCTGAACGTCACAGTGAACCCTACAATGCTCCATTTACAGAGTGGGAGCTCCTCAGTGTCCTTGCAAATTGCCCCAACAAAGTTCCTGGGCCAGATCAGATCCACAGTCAGGTGATCAAACATCTCTCATTCGACTACAAGTGATATTTCCTTGTCATCTTAACTGGATCTGGTGTGATGGCGTCTTTCAGTCACAATGGTGGGAGAGCACCATCATTCCAGTGCTCAAACCCAGTCAAAATCCTCTTGATGTGGATAGCTATTGGCCCATCAGTCTCACCAACATTCTTTGTAAGCTGTTAAAACGTATGGTAAGTCAGCGGTTGTGTTGTGTTGGGTCCTGGAGTCACGTGGCCTGCTGGCTCCATGCCAGGACGGTTTCCGCCAGAGTCGCTCTACCATTGATAATCTAGTTTCCCTTGAATCTGCCATCCGAACAGCCTTTTCCAGATGCCAGCACCTGGTTGCCATATATTTTGATTTACGAAAAGCTTACAATGACGACGATTTGGTGATATCATACCCTTGCCATATTATATGAGTGGGGTCTCGGGCCTGCTCCCGATTTTTATCCAAAATTTACTATTGCTCCATAATTTCCGTGTCCAAGTTGGTGCCTCCCATAGTTCCTCCATACCCAGGAGAATGGGGTCCTGCAGGGCTCTGTATTGAGTGTATCTCTACTTTTAGTGGCCATTAACGGTCTAGCAGCAGCTGTCGGTCCGTCGTTCTCACCTTCTCTGTATGAGGACAACTTCTGCATTTTGTATTACTCCTCCAGTACTGGTATTGCCGAGCGGCACCTACAGGGAGCCATTCACAAGGCGCAGTCGTGGGCTCTACCCCATGGCTTCCAGTTTTCAACTGCGATGTCGTGTGTCATGAACTTCTGCGTGCCCTTAAGGAGACTAGGAATGTGTCGAAGACCTCCATGCAGGTCTCTTGCAGGGACTCTGTGGTTCTCTGCCGGCTCTGCATTGGCCGTACATGGCTAACACGTGGCTACCTCCTCCGTCGCAAGGACCCACCTCAGTGTCACTGTGGCTCACATATGACTGTCATCCATATCTTGCTGGACTGCCCACTTTTAGCCACTCTGTGGCGGACTTTGAATCTCCCCAGCACCCTACCTTCAGTGTTGGGAGACAGCAGATTTAGTTTTCTGTTTTATTGGTGAGGTTTTTTTTTTGTCATACCATCTAAGGGTGGGCGTTTAACCTTCTGTCTGAGGTCGCCACCCTCCCTCCATTTTAACTCTGTCACACTTTCTTTGCATTTATTTGTCTTGGTGGTCATCTTTTCCCTACAGGTGTTCATCTTGCCTTGTCTTTTTGGGTTGGACATTAAAATGTGTTGCAGAGTGGCTGGCTCATCCTCCTTTTATTATTGTGATCAGCCAGCCCAGACCATATGCTGTATGGTTTTAATACCTTCTTCCACTTTTCCTTGTGTGTGTGTTTTCCCCATTTTTTGTGCATTCCATTTGTTTTCTTTTTAGGTGTGGTGTTGGGTGTTTTTGTACCGTGAGCCTTGCTTGCGCCAGGAAAAAGGGACTGATGACTCTTAGTTTGGTCCCTTTAGATGAATGAGCTGGTGCAGTATCAGCTAGAAGATGAATGTCTCAGGAGAGCATACGGTGGCATTTCTTAATCAGAGTTTCATTTAGCTTTTCCAGTAGATCACTGTAGTATCTGCCTGTGATGGCTTGACCCTTGGCAAGGTAATGTGAGAATGACACTGCGGGCTTTCAAATAACTACGCACTCTCCAACACAGTGTTGAAATATTATGTTTTGGCTGGTTTCATTGTCTAGGGGCTGGGATACGTAGTTGCCGCATTACAGGCCAATTTTGCTGAGTCCACAGTATACGATAAGAATACACACATGAATCAAATGGTCAAAGGTTTCTATCACTCGGCAATTGCGAATTAGGAATGTAACATATAAATTTATAAATGAAAGATTTTAATACCTTCTTCCACTTTTCCTTGTGTGTGTGTTTTCCCCATTTTTTGTGCATTCCATTTGTTTTCTTTTTAGGTGTGGTGTTGGGTGTTTTTGTACCGTGAGCCTTGCTTGCGCCAGGAAAAAGGGACTGATGACTCTTAGTTTGGTCCCTTTAGATGAATGAGCTGGTGCAGTATCAGCTAGAAGATGAATGTCTCAGGAGAGCATACGGTGGCATTTCTTAATCAGAGTTTCATTTAGCTTTTCCAGTAGATCACTGTAGTATCTGCCTGTGATGGCTTGACCCTTGGCAAGGTAATGTGAGAATGACACTGCGGGCTTTCAAATAACTACGCACTCTCCAACACAGTGTTGAAATATTATGTTTTGGCTGGTTTCATTGTCTAGGGGCTGGGATACGTAGTTGCCGCATTACAGGCCAATTTTGCTGAGTCCACAGTATACGATAAGAATACACACATGAATCAAATGGTCAAAGGTTTCTATCACTCGGCAATTGCGAATTAGGAATGTAACATATAAATTTATAAATGAAAGATTGCAAGTAAATAAAATCTGCAGGTACTATCTTAACAACTTTAAATGATGAGTACAACAGTAGAAGTACTTTTGAGAATGCGGTATATTTCTGCAAAACACTTATTGTTGTTGATAGTCCAGCAATTAAATAAAATATAAGTTGAATAACAGGGAAACAATAGATTCCTACTTCACATAATTATTTATGAACAACAACATAGCTCGCGAGATATTCACTTCTAAACGCGCACCACGTCTTCACTGCAGAAGCCACAGAATTCTCACAAGTTCACAAGTCGGCACTCTGAAGTATTTTTATCTCCCGCAATCATGCACAAACCGTTCCACACTCTCCAAGTCTTTCCCGCGACTGTACATTGCGTCTTCATGCCCAGCACCTCCCATGTCCTGTCGACTGTCCAGCACTGCCCCACTCCCAGCACCCCTCACCCGAATTCCTTCCATCCAGTCTCCCCATTCACGAGCACTGTGATTGGCTAGAGTTCTTGCACCATGTCTCCATGCCAACACACCCACACAAACATAATGAACCACATACCAAATACTGGATTTATTTAAATAACTTGAAATTAAATAAATCTTCCTATGGCTGGACCATAAACATGCTCTGACACATATTATTAGATACATAAACAAATTAAACAAACGTATATCAAAGGAATAGAGCAAAAGGTAGGCCAGATGCCTAATGTCTCTGTGCTTTCTAAAACACAGTGAATATGTAACCAATTTCTTCATGAATAGCATATATCGGATATAAACAAAGACATAGACGAATAAATATATTTTAAGCATGCTGCTACCGTTTTTTCATGTAACTGTGGAGTACTTATGGCCTGACGCAATCGATAGTAATCGGCCACTTTGACCTCCAATAACTCGTGTACTATTAAAGTTAAATGCCTGTAATTTATACCAGTTTAGTTTCACACTAATAGCTTTCCTTAGACAAGTCGATAGATGAAATCGTATGAAGTGTTTACATTTTGGAAATTCGTTGCTGGGTGTTACTTGTCTAATTTACAGTCAGATATTAAACTTTAAAGATTTTGAAAATCTGATTACACCACCAGAATCATTGTGCAAATAATAGTAATGTACATGTTTCTTTTTGAGGTGTCACAATTCATCTGGCTACTATTAATTTCTATACGAACTGTGAAATGTCTGCCATGATGCTTTCACAAAGTCTGCCATCTTTGGCACTCTCAGCATACACATCTCCTTCATCGACACAAAACACCATCCTCGTCACAGCGGAATTCACAGCCACGCAGCTGGATGGACTTAGAATATTTCCAGGGCACCACAACTCACCCGTTACCTCACAACTCTATGACAGCCCCAAAAAACTGAAAGCATGACCTTCCTGGCTACACTTGTGCTCCTGACTTGTCTGTCAGGGACAACTGACCAGGTCGGAAATTACTTTTATATCTCACAATAGCGTCATAAGATGGGCAATCATTTCCATAAACGGCCCATATTTCATCATGGGTTCCCAAGCCACTGTTACCCTTCAAATGCAGGAACTTCATCACACTACAAACCTCAATTTTCTCTGTCACATCTGGCACTCCCTGGGAAAAAAGGAGACAGTTGACTGATACTTTCCACATGATGCAGTTGAGGGATACAAAATGTTGTACTGAAGACTTCTGGCATAAGAAGTCAGCCTCATTCTGCCAACAGCCTTGTCAAAGAGGGCGGAGGAGCGGATAGAGGTTCAGGGCACTCTCTTGTCCTAGGGGTGGGAAATTGCCCCTAAAGGCGGAAGAATCAGCAATGATCAACGACATGAGGATGCAGAAGGCAATGGAAACCACTGCATTAAAGACACGTAACGTGTATCCACAGGACATGTGGCCTGTAATTGAAGAAGTGTCATGATGATCTCTCCATTGCAAAAGATTCCGGAATAGTCCCCCATTCGGATCTCCGGGAGGGGACTGCCAAGGGGAAGGTTACCATGAGAAAAAGATTGAATAATCAACGAAAGGATAACGTTCTACGAGTCGGGGCGTGGAATGTCAGAAGCTTGAACGTGGTAGGGAAACTAGAAAATCTGAAAAGGGAAATGCAAAGGCTCAATCTAGATATAGTTGGGGTCAGTGAAGTGGAAGGAAGACAAGGATTTCTGGTCAGATGAGTATCGGGTAATATCAACAGCAGCAGAAAATGGTATAACAGGTGTAGGATTCGTTATGAGTAGGAAGGTAGGGCAGAGGGTGTGTTACTGTGAACAGTTCAGTGACCGGGTTGTTCTAATCAGAATCGACAGCAGACCAACACCGACAGCGATAGTTCAGGTATACATGCCGACGTCGCAAGCTGAAGATGAACAGATAGAGAAAGTGTATGAGGATATTGAAAGGGTAATGCAGTATGTAAAGGGGGACGAAAATCTAATAGTCATGGGCGACTGGAATGCAGTTGTAGGGGAAGGAGTAGAAGAAAAGGTTACAGGAGAATATGGGCTTGGGACAAGGAATGAAAGAGGAGAAAGACTAATTGAGTTCTGTAACAAGTTTCAGCTAGTAATAGCGAATACCCTGTTCAAGAATCACAAGAGGAGGAGGTATACTTCGAAAAGCCCGGGAGATACGGGAAGATTTCAATTAGATTACATCATGGTCAGACAGAGATTCCGAAATCAGATACTGGATTGTAAGGCGTACCCAGGAGCAGATATAGACTCAGATCACAATATAGTAGTGATGAAGAGTAGGCTGAAGTTCAAGACATTAGTCAGGAAGAATCAATACGCAAAGAAGTGGGATACGGAAGTACTAAGGAATGACGAGATACGTTTGAAGTTCTCTAACGCTATAGATACAGCAACAAGGAATAGTGCAGTAGGCAGTACAGTTGAAGAGGAATGGACATCTCTAAAAAGGGCCATCAGAGAAGTTGGGAAGGAAAACATAGGTACAAAGAAGGTAGCTGCGGAGAAACCATGGGTAACAGAAGAAATACTTCAGTTGATTGATGAAAGGAGGAAGTACAAACATGTTCCGGGAAAATCAGGAATACAGAAATACAAGTCGCTGAGGAATGAAATAAATAGGAAGTGCAGG
This sequence comes from Schistocerca nitens, assembly GCF_023898315.1. NCBI lineage: Eukaryota > Metazoa > Arthropoda > Insecta > Orthoptera > Acrididae > Schistocerca > Schistocerca nitens. Next base: position 310,969,501 of record NC_064621.1, on the reverse strand, counting down.
GAAGCTAAGACGAAATGGCTGCAGGAAAAATGTGAAGACATCGAAAAAGATATGATTGTCGGAAGGACAGACTCAGCATACAGGAAAGTCAAAACAACCTTTGGTGACATTAAAAGCAACGGTGGTAACATTAAGAGTGCAACGGGAATTCCACTGTTAAATGCAGAGGAGAGAGCAGATAGGTGGAAAGAATACATTGAAAGCCTCTATGAGGCTGAAGATTTGTCTGATGTGATAGAAGAAGAAACAGGAGTCGATTTAGAAGAGATAGGGGATCCAGTATTAGAATCTGAATTTAAAAGAGCTTTGGAGGACTGACGGTCAAATAAGGCAGAAGGGATAGATAACATTCCATCAGAATTTCTAAAATTGTTGGGGGAAGTGGTAACAAAACGACTATTCACGTTGGTGTGTAGAATATATGAGTCTGGCGACATACCATCTGACTTTTGGAAAAGCATCATCCACACAATTCCGAAGATGGCAAGAGCTGACAAGTGCGAGAATTATCGCACAATCAGCTTAACAGCTCATGCATCGAAGCTGCTTACAAGAATAATATACAGAAGAATGGAAAAGAAAATTGAGAATGCGCTAGGTGATGATCAGTTTGGCTTTAGGAAAAGTAAAGGGACGAGAGAGGCAATTCTGACGTTATGGCTAATAATGGAAGCAAGGCTAAAGAAAAATCAAGACACTTTCATAGGATTTGTCGACCTGGAAAAAGCGTTCGACAATATAAAGTGGTGCAAGCTGTTCGAGATTCTGAAAAAAGTAGGGATAAGCTATAGGGAGAGACGGGTCATATACAATATGTACAACAACCAAGAGGGAATAATAAGAGTGGACGATCAAGAACGAAGTGCTCGTATTAAGAAGGGTGTAAGACAAGGCTGTAGCCTTTCGCCCCTACTCTTCAATTTGTACATCGAGGAAGCAATGCTGGGAATAAAAGAAAGGTTCAGGAGTGGAATTAAAATACAAGGTGAAATGATATCAATGATACGATTCGCTGATGACATTGCTATCCTGAGTGAAAGTGAAGAAGAATTAAATGATCTGCTGAACGGAATGAACAGTCTAATGAGTACACAGTATGGTTTGAGAGTAAATCGGAGAAAGACGAAGGTAATGAGAAGTAGTAGAAATGAGAACAGCGAGAAACTTAACATCAGGATCGATGGTCACGAAGTCAATGAAGTTAAGGAATTCTGCTACCTAGGCAGTAAAATAACCAATGACGGACGGAGCAAGGAGGACATCAAAAGCAGACTCGCTATGGCAAAAAAGGCATTTCTGGCCAAGAGAAGTCTACTAATATCAAATACCGGGCTTAATTTGAGGAAGAAATTTCTGAAGATGTACGTCTGGAGTACAGCATTGTATGGTAGTGAAACATGGACTGTGGGAAAACCGGAACAGAAGAGAATCAAAGCATTTGAGATGTGGTGCTATAGACGAATGTTGAAAATTAGGTGGACTGATGGAGAAGGTAAGGAATGAGGAGGTTCTACGCAGAATCGGAGAGGAAAGGAATATGTGGAAAACACTGATAAGGAGAAGGGACAGGATGATAGGACATCTGCTAAGACATGAGGGAATGACTTCCATGGTACTAGAGGGAGCTGTAGAGGGCAAAAACTGTAGAGGAAGACAAAGATTGGAATACATCGAGCAGATAATTGAGGAAATAGGTTGCAAGTGCTACTCTGAGATGAAGAGGTTAGCACAGGAAAGGAATTCGTGGTGGGCCGCATCAAACCAGTCAGTAGACTGATGACCAAAAAAAAAAGTTAGAACTTTATGATAAACCCTTGTATTCATGCCATAAAATTACAGTACCTTTGGGTAGACTTTATCTGTAATTTCTTGAATTTGTTCCAGACAGTACATTTCATATGATATGCTAAGGAACTTCCTGAGAGATTATAACTTCCATGAGACAGTTCATGAGTAATTTTCCTACTGAGAGGTATGCCTCACAGAACTTCTTTAAAGTACTCAGTCATTCAATCTTTTGCTACTTCTCTCCTGTCATGAACATCAGTTGTGTGATATGCCTATACAAGGTGTGGCATTTACAACAGAAAGTGTGGATCAGTAGATGAAAAATCACCCTCTCTCATGTACACAGAAAATTTCTCCGTAACTTCTGAGAGGGTTGCACCCATCAAGTCAGTAATAATTTCAGTAATTCTGGTACACTGTGAATGGCTAATTATGTTAATTCAGGAAATGTTTTTCATTTGAGGTCCATAGATGACAATGCACGGTCAGTATCTTTTATTTTCCAGATGCAGTCAAGTACATTTCTTCTGTAATGACTGCATTTGTATAATTCTGTTTTCCATTTCTTGATACATGTTGTGTTTACTCAAATGTACTTTTAAAAATTTCCAGGTTGAAGTTCTTTTCAAGAAATTGGAATCAGCACCAGAAAATGTAAAAGCAGCAGCCATTTCAAAGATCAGAGAAAGACTAATGCCTGGAACATATGAAAGTAGGTAAATTTCTTTCATCTGTGTTTTACTCTTCATCCATAAGATATGTTGATTATCAATTATTTTAAGGTGCCAATTGATTACAGCTTTTAAATATTATTAAAAAATCAAGTCAGGGCACACAACCAGTTTTGGTCAAACACCTACGCTTTGCAAAGCATTGGGAAGTGTATGGCTGAGGCTACTTTCCATTGTATCACATTATGGTTACTTCCTATTATGTTCATGTATGGAGCATGGCGTATTCCTAGATTCCTCTCTTGATACTGGTTCTTCAAACTTAATAAGTATGCAGGATAGTTGGAAGTTCAGTAAGGCTTTTTGCAGATGCCTGTATACAAAGAAGTTAGAACCCTAGGAAATTACAGCAAAATATTGGAATACCTGCTGAGTATTGAACTTGGTACAGAAGTTGGCAGTTGATCATAAAAATACAAAAATGTAACTTATTGCACATAAATCGGCAGAAAGATCCATTATTGTATAGTTGCATGATTACGGAACGATCACTGGAAGCAGTCACATCCATTAAATGTCAGGGAGTATGCATTCAGAATGATTTAGAGTGGAATGATCAGCCAAAAATAATCGTAGGTAAGCCAGATGCCAGACTGAGATTCGTTGGGAAATGTAGTCCAGTCACAAAAGGGGTAGCTTATAAAACCAATATTTGACTATTGCTCATCAGTCTGGGATCTGAACAAGATAATTTTGGTAGAGGAAGTAGAGAAGTTCCAAAGAACAGCAGTTTGTTTCATCACAGGTTCATTTAGTGTGAGTGAAAATGTCACATAGATACTTAACCCAATCCAGTGGCAGGGGCTGCAAGAAAGGGGTTGTGCAGACCATTTTTGACTGGAAGAGGAAAGGGGGGAGTTGATGGTGATATGCAAAGTACCTTAATAATGTTGCCCACCTATCGCACAAGCTGAATAGTGCCATATTAATTTGTTCTGTTTCATAGCTAACAAACACTGACAGACGTTACCACCAATTATAGTGATTGGGTTGGCTAAGAGCAGGATTTGTTTTTCTATTTTTTTATTAATTTAAAGTCATTGTTACGAACAATGCTCTCTGGCATTTATTTGCACTAAATATCGCAGCACATTAGAACATTTTTATAAAGTTCATTTAGTATATAAGTAATCATTGTTATTCCATTCTACACTGAACGCTATCACTTCTGTGAATAGGTTTGTACTGTACGGTACTGGCCTGTCCTGTAAGACACTGTAAATCTCCTGCACCAGCCACGTCCATTACAGTCAATACACACTCAGTTTTACTGTCAAAGATTTGTCAGAAAGGGAGTGCCACTCACCAAAGATGGAAATAACTGTCAAGAAAGAAAAGAAAAGAAAAAAAATGACATCACATCTCTCACAAAAAATCACACTTGACATTTAAGATCTCCTAAAGTTTCACTGTGAAATGGATTCAGAAGAAAAAGAGGAATCTCAGAAAAAGAAAAAAGAGGAATAAGAAACATAATGATTGAAACTCGCATAACACACCAGACTGTGTCATTCCACAGAAAACGTAAAAGAAACAAAATTGCAAAATGTATAATGATGCTTACAGTTAGGCTATCAAGCTATCGGTAATTTTGCATGAATAACTGATTTATTCTGCAAGGAATAAGTGTAACCTAATTTTTAATTTGATTTAACATTTTCTTTTGCTCACAAAATAGAGACATTTGAAAAAGAGCAGGTTGGGGGAGAGGGAGAAGAGGGATGGAGGGAATTAAGTTGCTGCTAATTACGAGTTAAAAACACGATATCATGTAACTGTATACAAAATACTTAAACAGATCATAGAATAATAATTTGAAAAACTATAATATTAATAAATGTACATATTAAGGAAATCCTTATTGGTAAATCTTGTTTGATAGCAAGAATATCACATTTGGTAACAGCAATATCATCTTCATTTCTAAGTCACCAAAAATGGTATTCTACATAAAAGTTATCAATACTATTAAAAAACAAAAAGGGTTAAAATACACAATGAGTATTAATGACTGTTTAGTTATTATTTTTAAAGAATTTTTTAGCAAATATCCGCAATTGTTCTGTGCCCACCTCCCTCAAAAAAGAAATTGTAGTGAATACTAAGAAATGCTTAAGAAGTGCTCCCAAGGAAGCAGATGTAAATAGTACATGCATGAAAAATTAGAATAAAGAAAATAATTCAAAATAAATGGAGCATAAGTGTATTATACAGTACGAAGATCACTCCAGAAGAAAGCACTACATTTTTTGCTAAATAATTTTTTTTATATGCTTTTGCTATCATTAAGGTCATAGAAGCATTCTTCCCACTTGTATACAAATTTAGTTCAACTTGTTTCTGCAAGTTGCTTTGTCATAGCACTCTGTCAAGATGGCTGCTGCACTTGATGTTCATCTGAAGCAGTGTGGAGTTGTATAAGTTCCTGTGCTGTGAGAATGAGACAATGACAAGCGTTCACAGTAGGTTGATGAAGGTGTATGGGGATGATGGTGGTGGTCACAGTACAGTTAGTTGTTGGGCAAGCAGTTTATCTGGTGAAAGGATAACACCATTACTCAGGACTTCCTACAAAGTGACATACTGAGCACTGCACAGACTCCTGACAAAATGTAGAGACTGACAATGTGATATTGGCTGACAAACACGTAACAGTGAATGAATCTTTAAAAAAAAACTTCATGCTCAAATGTACTGCATCTAACAACATCAACAAAAACACAATGTTTTGCTGCTGTATGATAATGCCATGCCACTTACCAGTTAGAAAACTGGCACTGAGATCACAATTAACTTGCAAAAAGCTGTGGTTACAATAGGGATAACAAGAAATGAACTCTGCCTCTTCAGTGGTTCCATCTAAATACAATTATGGCCTGGGTCGAGGCATGATTTTGTGGTGCAGCCAGTGACCTACTGCTGATGCCTGGTGAGGTACCTTGTAGTCCGTAGCTCACAGTGTGCCTTCTGATGGTCTGGGTTTATACTTGACATTCCTGTGTGGCTGCTAAAGAGCCGATGAGTATCACCTACATTGACCTGGACATTCTAACTGCCATGAGACCTGTAGCCAGTGCCCCTGGTTACTGTAACACAGTTCACTACATAATTAAAGTTTATGGTAGCCTACAGATATAACACAAAAGGTTTACTGGTATACAAGCAACATTCTTTAATTCTAATCTTTCAGTTTATTTGAATAATGTGATGCACCCTTAAGGCTGCTCTGTTATATAATTTTGTACTAATCTCAGGTGCAACAATTGTAATATTTTAAATGGTGTTCCTTTTTATAACAGATAAAAGGCTGCACTGATGAATCCTTTTTTATTAAGCTTAGATACATCAATTATAAGACTTCAGGGACTGATGACCCTTTTTACAATGGATATCAGCCTTTTATCTGTTATAAAAAGGAACACCATTTAAAATATTATAATTGTTGCACCTGAGATTAGTACAAAATTATACAACAGAGCAGCCTTAAGTGTGCATTCTTTCCCTGATGTATGAACATTCTCACCATTGTTTTTTTGCTCCCTTTTCCTTTCTTTGTTTCCCTCCTCCTCTTGTTCCTCCACTTGAGCATTTGAGGATACCCTTTTTTTTCTTCTTCCTCCCTGTCCTCTCCTGAAGGCCGGCCCATGCGTCTGACATGTAACAGGTGACTTGGTAATGCGTAATTCCCAGCCACGGGTTGGCAGGTAGGGTTTGCATGTATTTCATGGTACAGGCCAGGCCCAGGGAGGGGTGATTGCCTGAGCTGTAACCTTCCCAAATTGTCAATTTGTCCCTCTGTCAGGTGTTTGGGAGGTGTGAACAATCACCTTAGGCGGGTGCGCCTCCTTGTGAAGGGAGCCCCCCGTTGGAAGGAGCACGCCATCGGAGACGCTGGCAATCATGGGGGATTTCATTGCGATGAGTCAGTCATATTCCCACTCAACATCTACAAAATGTAACGTAATGAGGCTAATGATTCAAAAACCTGTCCTTCTGCACCACGGTTCGTTGTGGTCTCATGTACTGAAGACGGTCAGTCCTTCGCCACGGTAAATCCGTTTATTATTCAGAAAGGTGTTGATGCAATTGCTGGCCCTGTAAAATCCTGCTCTCATTTGCAGAATGGCACTTTGCTTTTGGGGACCACTTCTGATTCTCATGCACAATAACTGCTTGCTGCCTTGCTTCTCCACAGTTGCCCTGTTCGTGTCAAGGCCCATAGAACTTTGAATTCTTCCTGTGGTGTAATTTATGCCAGACTGCTTGATGGTCTCTCTGAGGCTGAAATCCAATCTTTCCATACTGATCAGGGTGTCACTTCTGTCCATCATGCAATGAAAAAGGTAGATTCCCCATTTTTGTCCACCTACACTCTTTTTCTCACCTTTGATAGAGTGGTGCTTCAATCCAAGCTCAAAGCAGGCTATGAAATTATCACAGTCCATCTGTACATTTAACCCAATATGCTGCTACCAGTGTCATCATTACAGCCACACTAGAATGTCTTATCGACACCCAGCCAAATATGGCACCTGTGATAGGGATGCGCACGAGCGCTATTGTCCACTTCCTTCTCCCTGCTGTATCAACTGCAATGGCGGCCATGCCACCTATGCCACCTCCTCCTCCCTGGATTGTCCTGTGTATATTGATGAGCAGGTTGTTCAAGAGATCCAGGTAAAGGAAAAAGTGCCTTACCCAGTCGCTCGCAAGTTACTGGCTAGTCGCAAACGCTGTGTTCTCCCATCTGGTACCCATAGCTCTGATCTTGTTACCCTGGCTCCATGAAGCACATGACCACGCAGACATGCGACCTCCAATTCAGCTCTGAGGTTGTGAAATCACCCAGTGTCAAGATATAATTGCCATCCCCTCCATCCAGATGTGCAACAAGCCGTCAAACTCTCACCTCAAGGGGTGAAGCCACCAGCTACAAACCGGTAGGCTGGAAGGGACAGAAGGAGTACTCCCTTGAAGACTTCCTCTGTCCCTCCAGCCAAACAACATCTGCCAACTCGAAGATCCTCTTCGATGATGTCACCACAGACAGATCACACAAGCAAGTTGAAGCTTCTGGGGACCCCTTGGAGCAGGATCCTCTTGCTTCTGTGCCCTGTAGTAGTGACTCTTTGTTGGCTGTCACTTGGCAGCCGCCGAGGTGACACCCCCACATCTCTTCCTCATCGTGACTCTCCTCGAATGGAACGTTCACGGCCTTCGGTCCTGCAAAGAGGATTTACACCTGCTTTTAGCATCACAGCATCCCCTTGTACTCTGCCTTCAGGAAACGAAATTATGCCCTCACGACCGCTTTGAGCTTTCACTTTGATTCGTTTTGACCTTCCCCCTGAGCTCGGCATTCCACCTCATGGGGGCGTCATGTTATTCATACGGGATGACATCCGTAGTCAACCTATCGCCCTGACTACCAATCTTCAAGCTGTTGCAGATCGCCTTTTCCTTCCCTACCTGACTTTTTCCCTCTGTACCATTTATGCCCCTCCATCATTCACTGAAACAGGGCAGAATTCCTTCAGCTTATTGGGCAGCTACCTCCCCTGTTTTTTGCTACTCAGTGACTTTACTGTGTATCATCCCCTTTGGGGTTCTCCCAGAACCTGTCAGAGAGGTACTGTCTTGGCTGGCCTCCTTAACAAACATAAACTCTTCTGCCTTAACACTGGAGCACCCACTTTCCTTTCCGACTCCTCACACACTTATTCCCATTTGAACCTATCCTTGGCACTGCCCAGCTTGCCCCTAGTCGTGAGTGGTCTGTTCTTTCTAACACCTACTCGAGTGACCATTTCCTGTGTGCTATCCGTTTTCTGACTCCTACCCCATCCATGTGCATGCCCAAATGGCAGCTTTCTAAGGCTGACTGGCAGCTTTACTCCTCGCTGGCGACTTTCGAAGAACAAGATTTCCCCAGTTGTGATGAGCAGTTGGAATATCTCACAAATGCTACCGTTAGTGCTGCATTCCATTCCCCGCACTTCCTCTTTACCATGTCGTGTCCCAGTCCCTTGGTGGACTGTGGCACGCCACGACACAATTTTCACACGGAGACATGCTCTTCGCATTTTTAACTACCTTCCTACAATGGCAAACTGCATTCATTATAAACAGATGTGTGCAAAGTGTTGTTGCATTCTTCGGGATAGCAAAAGAGCTAGCTGGATTTCATTCACTAGTTCCTTTAACAGTTCCACACCTTCCTCTGTTGTATGGGCCAACCTCCGACAGCTCTCTGGGACCAAGGTCCATTCCCCAATTTCCAGCCTGACAGTAGCTGATGATGTCATCGTGGACCGTATTGCTATCTCCAACACTGTGGGCCGCCATTTTGCGAAAGTCTCGAGCTCTTCCCACTATCATCCTGCCTTCCTCCATCGGAAATGAGCAGAGGAGGCTCGGGTGATAACCTTCCCTTCTCTGAATTGTGAATGCTACAATGCTGCCTTTACTATGAGGGAGCTAGATCATGCTCTCAGTTCATACTGATCCTCTGCCCCAGAGTCAGGCGCTGTCCACATTCAGATGTTGCAGCACCTTTCTGTTGTGGGCAAGCACTTTCTGCTTAACGCGTAGAACCACATCTGGGGAGAGGGCACATTTCCCGGACTCTGGCATGAAGCCACTGTCATTCCCATACCTAAGCCCAGCAAGGACAAAAACCTTCCTTCTAGCTACTGTCCCATCTCTCTCACAAGCTGCATGTGAAAGGTGATGGAGTGTATGTTTCATGCCCGGCTGGTGTAGTGAATCGAGTCTCGTAATTTACTGACAAATGCACAGTGTGGATTTTGATTTTCTGTGAAAATCCCAGACTGTGGCCGTGTTTTTTTATTTGGAGAAGGCCTAATACACCTGCTGGAGAACTGGTACCCTCTGTACTCTTTACACGTGGGGCTTCCGTGGGTGCCTGCCCTATTCCCTCCAGAAATTTTTAACACACAGAGTTTTCAATGTGCGTGTGGATTCAGCCTTGTTGGACATCTTTATCCAGGAAATTGGTGTCCCTCAGGGTTCCATCATGAGCATTGTCCTCTTTGTTATCGCCACTAACCCGATAAAGGCCTGTCTCCCCCCTGGCATCTCTGGCTCACTTTTTGTTGACGATTTTGCCATGTATTGCTGTTCTCCACCCACGTGTCTCACTGAATGGCATCTTAAGCACTGTCGTGATCGTCTTTACTCCTGGAGTCTCAACAATGGCTTTCGCTTTTCCACTGACAAAACCGTCTGTATGAATTTCTGGCAGCACAAATGGTTTCTCCCACCATCTCTACATCATGGGCCTGTTGCCCTTCCGTTCACTGAAACTACGAAATTCCTGGGGCTCATGCTGGATAGGAAACTCCCTTGGTCCTCCCATGTGTCTTACCTGTCAGTCCACTGTACTCGGTTCCTCAGTGTCCTATCTGTCATCAATAATTCTTCCTGGGGTGCTGATCGAACCACCCTCCTCTGTTTGTATGGTCCCTTGTCCATTTGAAACTCGACTATGAGTGCTTTGTTTATGCGTCTGCACATCCATCCTGCTTATGTCATCTCAATACTATGCATCATCGTGGCATCCGTTTGGCCACGGGCACCTTTTACACTAGGCCAGTTGAGTGTCTGTTTGCTGAAGCTGCTGAACTACCGCTGTTCTACCACCGTGAGTTTCTCCTCAGCAGGTATGCTTGCTGTTTGTCTGCCATGCGTAGCCACCCATCCTATGCCGCCTCCTTAAATGATTCCTTTGATTGCCAGTATGAGGCACGTCCCTCTTCTCTGTTACCTCCTGGAGTCCGTCTTCGGCACTTGCTACGGCGGCTTAACTTCACACTACCTGCAAATTTCCCTGTGGGTGTGAACCCTTCACCAACTTGGCTTCGTGAAGTGAAGCCTTGGCCTTCATTCGCTTCCTACGGACACTTCTCCAGCTTCAGCTTATCGCTTTCAGTTTAATGACCCTCACATGAAACTTAACGATAATACCTTCGTATACACTGATGGCTCTCGGACTGACCATGGGGTCGGGACTGCCTTTGTCATTGGCAGCCATGTCTTATGATATTGGCTTCTGGAAAACTGCTCAGTATTTACAGCCGAGCTCTTCGCCCTGTATCGCCATGGAGTACATACGAAGACACAGCCTTTTCAATTGTGTCCTCTGCTCAGACTCACTTAGCGCCCTTCAAAGTCTGTGTGCACTGTACACTGCCCATCGCTTATGGCAGTGGGTCCAGCAAAACTGTCACTTGCTCACTCTTGGTTTTGCCAGTGTGATGCTTCTGTGGGTTCCTGGTCATGTCGGTCTGCCAGCAAACATGGCTGCTGATGCTGCTGCCAAGGTTGCAGTCCTCGTACCTCAGCCCGTGAGTTCCTCTGGTCGTCTGTCAGGAGGTGGTGTCCCTTTGGCATCACCAGTGGTCCTCCCTTCAAGGGATTAAGGTCAGGATTATTAATCCTATCCCCGGAGCTTGGACAACATCCTCTTGGCCCTCCCGCTGGGAGGAGCTCATTTTAACTGGGCTGTGTATTGGGCAGTGCCTCTTTAGCAATCTTTATTTGATAAGTGGCACTACCCCACCATTTTGTAAACATTGTGGCCAAGTTTTAACTGTCCATCACTTCCAGATGGAATGCCCATTTTTTAACTGTTTTTGTTCCTGCTTGGTTTGCTGTCTGTGTTATCAGCTGTTTTAGCAAATGACGCAAGGGCTGTCAACTGCATTTTACTTTTTATGCGCCAAAGCAATGTGGCAATGTCCATTTAATTTTTAGTTTCTGACCTCCATTTCAGTATGGTGTCATTTTTAGCCCTTCCTCCATGTGCCTGCTTTTAGCTGTCTTCTGTTATGTCAACGTATAGTCGTTTTTTAACTCCTCTCTGTCTTCGTGTTCTATAGTTTTGACTTGGGTGCATATGACCCCAGTTGTTTCTTGCACCCTAAAGCAAATACAAAACAAACAAATGGTGCTGAGCTTTGCTAGCTTTCGCAAGGCACTTCATTTTTCAAGCTTGTAGGGATAACATGTGCACACATGCACATGCCTGTCTCCCTACATTGTGCTCAGTCAACTGCCAGCTCTTTTTTGGCCTATGGTGAGTGTGCTGGGATGAGGTGGGGGTATGGGAGGTTGTGGGATGGGCTGAGGGATGAAGAGAGGCCTGAGGCAGGGATGGGGTTGGAGGAAGCATTTATTGGCTCGTGGAAGAGTGGCCTAGCTCGAGGTGTGTGGACACACACACACACACACACACTACCCCTTGCCCCAGTGCCGGCCGGGGTAGCTGAGCGGTTCTAGGCGCTACACTCTGGAACCGCGCTACCGCTACGGTCGCAGGTTCGAATTCTGCCTCGGGCATGGATGTGTGTGATGCCCTTAGATTAGTTAGGTTTAAGTAGTTCTAAGTTCTAGGGGACTGATGACCTCAGATGTTAAGTCCCATAGTGCTCAGAGCCATTTTGAATCCTGCCCCAGTACCCCACCCAATTTGTGCCTCCACATCAGCTAGTCAAGTGCTGTTATCTCATACCCTAGTCTGCAGAATCTCATGCCCAGCCATCTGCCACCTGCACCCTCTACCTGCACCATTAGCTAGCCCACAGATGGCTTCCCACTCTCCCACAAGCCACTAGATGCCCCCCCCCCTCCCCCCACCCATCACCACCCATCTCTCTCCATCCCTTCAACAGTTGCACTCATAGACTCTAACTCTGAACAGCAGAGCAGCAATAAACTTGTAAAATGTCAGTATAAATCCATGAATTTTAACTCTGAACTGAAGCATCACTTTTAAAACTTCTGAAATTTCTGTATAGGTTCGAGGACTTTGGAAAATTAGCTACAACTGAATTTTCAAATTAAAACATTGAACAGAAATGTGGTGAGCTGTACTGTGCACATTCTAGGTAGAGTTTGTGAATCAGTCTGTTGTTGCACTCACAGGATTCAGTAAAAAATTTAATTAATGAACAGTACCCAGCTTGTAATGTAGTTAATTATTCATTTTGCTACGCCCAATTCTCCCTGCAATTTAACTAAAGTGTAGGAAGTTATAGATCAGTAACAGTGTGATGCAACAGGTGTATAGCTATTCCCTAGACACATAGGAAACCAAAAAACTTCACAGATCATTCATGCACTTAATTAATCCTCATTTACACAAAGAAACTTATAAAGAAAGAGTTACAATATTATGGAAAGGATAGTTGTTGCTCACCATATATTGCAGATGCTGAGTCGCAGATAGGAACAATAAAAAGACTGTCACAAAATAAGCATTTGGCCATCAAGGCCTCTGTCAAAAATAGATGAGACACACACACACACACACACACACACACACACACACAGGCAAATGCAATTCACATGCATATGACTACAGTCTCTGGCAGCTGAAGCCACACTCAGTATGGCTTCAACTGCCAGAGACTCATTGGAACAATCCTAAGGAACTGCAGTCTGAAAACAAAGGAAGTAGGTTACAGTACACTTGTTCGCTCACTGCTTGAACACTGCTCACCAGTGTGGGATCTGTACCAGATAGGGTTGATGGAAGAGGTAGAGAAGATCCAACGGAGAGCAGCACGCTTTGTTACAGGATCATTTAGTAATCGCAAAAGCATTACAGAGATGATAGATAAACTCCAGTGGAAGACTCTGCAAGACAGATGCTCAGTAGCTCGGTAAGGGCTTTTGTTGAAGTTTCTAGAACATACCTTGACCGAGGAGTCAAGCAGTATATTGCTCCCTCCTATGTGTATCTTGCGAAGAGACCATGAGGATAAAATCAGAGATTAGAGCCCACACAGAGGCATATCAACAATCTTTCTTTCCACCAACAATACGAGATAGCAGTGAGAACCGATAGAGGTACTCAAAGTACCCTCCGCCACACACCGTCAGGTGGCTTGCGGAGTATGGATGTAGATGTAGATGTAGACTGCAGTCACGTGTGTGTGAGTTACATTTGTGCACGTGCGCACGTGTGTGTGTGTGTGTGTGTGTGTGTGTGTGTGTGTGTGTGTGTGTGTGAGATCTATTTTTGACAAAGGCCTTGTTGGCCGAAAGTTTATTTTGTGACAGCCTTTTTGTTGTGACTATCTGCGACTCAGCATCTCTGCTATATAGTGAGTAGCAAGTATCTTTTTCATAATGTTGTTACATTCCATCCTGTTTTCCATAGTTTAAAGAAAGAGTTAGCATGTTGCAATCTTTATAATGGAACTGAGGGCTATAGCTAGTGACCTGTGTCTCATTGAGAAGACAATTCACTAGGGACTATTGATTTTTGGTATGCAGTTATTCTATTAATAGTCTGCAGGCTGTCTTCTGATGCTGCTCTCATGACCCAGTAATGCCCACTATCAGCAGCCTTCTTTATGATGTCAGTCATACTGCATACATAGTCATTTTTAGGAAACCCAGTAATGAACAAAATAATGCATACCCAGCAATGTGACTACATGACTGACAGTGGTACTGGTGATACAGAGCATAGTTGTGATCCATGACTACTGGATCTAAGTTACAGAGTTCTCAAACAAACTGCACGCAGTCAAGGATACCACATCGGTAACACGTTTCTCCTTTTGTTTTTTTAATGGAAAGATTCTACTGTGTTATCCCCACTTCATACTGGTCATACCCATCTGATTTATAGTTTTTTTTCCTGTGCATTGAGACACGTACCCAATGTGACACTGGTGTTTGCTGAGAGTGGCTGACATCCTCATGGAGTGCCTGCACCTTACAGTGTTTGGATGAATACAGTATCTTAAGGTCTCTTTATCTTCAATATTGACTGCAGATGAAAAATAGCCAGAAAAATTCCACTCCATTTCTGACAGAGTTGTTTCTATAGGCATCTTTAACAGTTCAACAATAAACAAGTCAGCTAATAGCCAGACGGAGAGCCGTACTTGCTGGCTGAGTCTTTCCTTTTTACTTGCTTTTTATTATTGTTTCATGTTTCTTTTCCTATATTGCTACATTCTGAGTGCTGCACCCTGTTTAGAAGGAAATAACGTTCTCATTTATTAGATCACTGTTGTATGCACTTATCATACTGGTGCGGGGGATTCCAAGGGGCACCCACCTGTCTCATACATTCATGCTGACTCGATTTGGTCCCTCTTCATACATTTCCTGACATGTCAATGTTCTCAGGGTCCCCTTGCTGCTCTTTTCGTAAGGCAAGGTAACACATATACAAGGTATTTATTCCTGGTCCTGGTTAGCAGTGCCATTCTCCATGTACTTATGAATGAAGGACTGATGGCCTCATTGACAGGCCTACTGTCTCTTTCTGATGCCTCCTCCTTCATCTTTGTTCTACAGTATCCTCACTACGGCTAGGTCCCCCTCATTCTGGGGTCTGAGTGACCAGTCATTCCTCTTTGTCTTTCTCCAGCATATCCCTCTCTTCTATCAAGGGAAGGAATTGTTAGTTCCAATAACTAGCTAGTGTGTCACTTTCACTTTTATGTGTGTGTATCAGCAGTACTACATATTTTGCCTCTTGAAGGTGAGTGCAGACCATTGGTTCTCTCTCATATTTTTTTAGTTTTCTTGATTGAATTTTTCTTTGGAACAAACGAAGTTTAATAGTTAAGAAACTTCAAATGGGAGGTGATGAAATTTTAAACTGTTGAACATGGATTTTAGACAACGTCTTTACAAGGACACCATTATAACCTTGTGGAAGCACATATGCATCTGACTGAGTTGTGAATACAAGTCTGACTTTTCATTGTAGTCAAAATTCCAAGTAAAGGAACATTCCATATACCAAGTGACATTTAGCAAAGAAACATATTTTTACAGCTAACTGTGTATATAAGCTAAAATAAAGTAAAAGCACTTGTGGAGCCACTATTTGTGTGTGATCACCAAGATGCAGCTCTGATTGTGAGGAAGTAATAATCTATGATTATTCCAGTCTGCCAATATTTCTGCCACAACAGTTATGTGGGAATTCAATTTCTCATCTTCTATTATTTAATTCACAACTGTTGTTATAATAATGTAAAGAGCACCAGTGATGTATTAGTGGTCTGTATAATAAATAATATCCTGTCATTCCTAAGTTTTTACAACAGTTCTGTTTATAGAAATAATAACTTTTTTTTAAATAAGCATCTCTTCTTTTAAAGGAAGCAACTTCTATAATTTTGTTACCATACATAGTTTGTGCTGAGAGATGAAGTACACCCATGCAGGTGATAAAATCTTATTCAGTGAATGGAACAGAACAAGTTGCACAGTAGTTAGCACATTGGACTCGTATTAGAGAGGACGATTGATCGAATCCACATCTGACGATCCAGATGTAGGTTATCTCTGATTTCCCTGCATTGCTTCATTAAAATGCTGGGATTGTTCATTTAAAAGGGTACAGCTTAGTTCCTTCCACATCCTTTAAACAGTCTGAGCTTGTAGCTCATATTTGATGACTTCATTGTCAGTGAGATGATAAAACCTAATCTTCTTGCAATGAGTAGACAGACACATGAATTCTCTATGATACCTAGGTGTATCTGTGCCACAATTGTTGCAATTAAATTAGCACACCAGTGCCTGGTGTGGACTCTTCCGTGATCAAGATAATTTTTATGAGCTATTTAATGGCGCATGTTACTCTGAATTTTTGCAAGAGATATGAAAGAGTCACCAGAATAATTCCATGTAAGTTCCTTAATACGCTTTCAATTAGATAGGTCATTTTTTTCAAGAAGCCAAAAGGTTGGATGTGCTATGCTCATAAAAAGTCCTAGTATAAGATGTGTGGGACATTCAATAGGTGACTGAAATGAAGAGAGACAGTGAAACATAGTCTTTTATCTTCTCTTGTTATTAACCATTAGAAGTCAGCTGTTGACGTATGTGTGTAATTATCATCATTAGATATTCTTATTTGTTTTGCACTGATAGCATATGTTCATAGGGTCTGTGATGTGGGCAATAGTGATGTTATATTTATTATTCCAATTGTAATAACTGATGTTCTTGGAACAGGAGTAGATGGTCCTGCCAAGAAAGAACCTGTCAACACAAGGCCAAAACGAGGTAACCATAGAAGAAAGCCAGTGGGGGACAACACCAGCACACTGCAGCAGAAGGCTTACAGTCATGGTGGGTTAAAGAAAAATCACTCATCTCAGTACATATATATTTTGGCATGTAAAATGAAGATAAGTCACAAACTGTATATGATGTGTTCCAGTGTTCAAACATGAGTTTCTTTTCTGACACTATTGACTACCCAGATTGTCCATTAGATTTTACCATAAAATGTCATTGCACAATAAACTAACAAATTCATAAGCTAGTCCAGACTGTCCATTAGATTTTACCATAAAATGTCATTGCACAATAAACTAACAAGTTCATAAGCTAGTTCATGTTCAGCGCACATTACTCTTTGTATGAAATTGTTTGGTGTCCTGCTGTATGAAGTAATTAAAAAAGTACATCTTATAAAGTAATTAAATGCTGCATGTATCCCAAGATGAATTTAGGGAATGAAGAACACCCAGAATAGCTACAACGATTTTGTTGATCATGATCTGAACTCTCTACACATTAATTTATGGTTACCTCAAATTGAATTTTTAATTTTTCCTTGTTAATGGAGAACCTGTATGAGCATGAAATATTTGAGAACTGTCATGACATCATAAAATCCCATACAACAATAAAGAAGAATGCACAGGTGTTATGCAGAGGGCAGTGAGGAATTTGATCATCTACACATTGGGAGTAAAGTATGGAGTGCCCTGAGATTCAGTAATTGAGCCAATGTTTCCAGAATGAGATTTTCACTCTGCAGTGGAGTGTGCGCTGATATGAAACTTTCTTGGCAGATTAAAACTGTGTGCCGGACCGAGACTCGAACTTGGGACCTTTGCTTTTCGCGGGCAAGTGCTCTACTGACTGAGCTACCCAAGCACGACTCATGCCCTGTCCTCACAGCTTTACTTCTGCCAGTACCTCGTCTCCTACCTTCCAAACTTTACAGAAGCTCTCATGCGAAACTTGCAGAACTAGCACTCCTGAAAGAAAGGATATTGCGGAGACATGGCTTAGCCACAGCCTTGGGGATGTTTTGAGAATGAGATTTTCACTCTGCAGCGGAGTGTGCGCTGATATGAAACTTTCCTGGCAGATTAAAACTGTGTGCCAGACCGAGACTCGAACTCGGGACCTTTGCCTTTGGCGGGCAAGTGCTCTACCGACTGAGCTACCCAAGCACGACTCGGTAGAGCACTTGCCCGCGAAAGGCAAAGGTCCCAAGTTCGAGTCTCGGTCAGGCACACAATTTTAATCTGCCAGGAAAGTTTCATATGAGGCAATGTTGTTCATACTGCATGAAAATGACTTTCTGAAAAATGTAAATCAGGAAGTCGCAGTGTATGCTGATGAGAGGCCCGTTATACAGACAACACAACAAAAGGTGGAGCTTGAACAAGTAAATTCTAAAATGTATGTAATGCAAATGATTATTTAATGCAAAATGACAATTTTACATACAGGGTGTACATGAAGTCTGGAAATACTTTCAGTTATTTACTGCACAAGAACCAAACATTGTACAGATATCATACATATGTCATTTTGAAGAGAAACCCTGAGAGTTTTTTTCATATATGCCACCACAGCATAGTTTGGTAATTTGCCAATAGTCAGCGCTAGTTGCAAACATGATGGTGATGCTACAGAAGGGGACAGCTGTTTCATGAAATTGCCTTCCCAATCACCAGATATCACTATGTGTCACTCTTTTCTGTGGCAACACATTTAAGATCTGGTGTATGTACCGCCTCTACTACATGATGTAGCAGAGCTCCGTGAGAGAACATGGGAAGTGACTGCCACAGTCGACGACGCCATGCGGGGACGGGTATGGCAAGAATTTTATTACCGTATTGACGTCTGCTGGGTCACTCGTAGTTCGCATATTGAGTGCTTGTAAAAAAAAAAAAGCTTTTAGAATTTCTCTTCAAAATGCAATATGTATGGCATCTGTACAATATTTAGTTCTTGTGCAATAAATAATGGAAAGTGTTCCTGGACTTTATGTACACCTTGTATTAATCTAAAACAATGTGTAGTAAAGATGGTCCAAACTTGATAGTGTGATCTGTATAATACTAAAATATTTACATTTAATAATACTATTGGAGAAATAATCGCTACAGAAACTTAAAGACTTCTGTAGATAAACACTCACATTGAAGGAATTGCAAGGTTAGCATATGCAGTAAAATAAGTTCACATTACTGGAAAAAGAAAAAAGAATACCCCTGTAATATGTGAGGAAAGGGTAGGTAAAGCTCCACATTCTGGCCATATGGTGGACAGTTGGGCTCTACCGACCACTGTGTCGTCCTCTGACAGTGGCATCATCGGATGTGGTATGTAGGGTCATGTGGTCAGCACACACTACTCTGGCTGTGTTTTTGTTTCTTGACCTTGGAACCGTTCCTAATCAGTCAAGTAGCTCCTCAGTTGTTCTCATAAGGCTGAGTGTACCTCCATACAATTCCCACCACCAAGGAAACATGCCTGGCAATACTGGAAACTGAACACAGGTCCTTTGCATGACAGTCAACCGTGCTGACCACTCGGTTATTTTGGTGGGCACATGTAATATGTAAATGAGGACAGCTCTTTCTTCACTAAATGAAAGAGCTGTTAGCAGCAAGTAGGCAGACACACAGAAAACAGATTATTTTTAATTTTTGAGACAGTCCTCCTTCAGAGCTATATCTGTTTTTGTTAGCTCTGAAGGATTTTGCCTGATGGGTAAGAAATATTCCTATACTCGGCACCTCCTCTTTTTGCAATGTATCCCCATTTACATGAAATGTACATACAGATTTTTCTGTTATGCAGGAGAGCTATTGTTGCTGAAAAAGTTTTAAGGCAATGTATTGGGAACAAACGTTCCTTCAATTTAACTTTTTTTTTGACTAGTTAATGGAACTGAAATGTGAAACAATTTGGTTGATGGCTTTTGGTTATTATAACTCTTCAGGGGACTTAAATTAGAAGCATACAGTCAAATCAATTAGTTTAATTTTTGATGACCTCAGACAGTGGGAGAATCTACACATTTCTGATCTACACAGTAATCAGTCATTGTCAGCCACGTATTTTATAATAATCATTTGGTGCAATATTATTTTTATGATTTCAAAATGAATCTGCGAGCAAAACACAGTTTTCAGTGTTTGAGTTTGGCGTTAGAGGGTTATTTTTCTTCTTGGTCCGCAATATTTTATTTAATCACGGAATTCAGACAAAAATTTTGTTATCCTATTTAATTATGGGTAAAAATTGACAAGTGTCTAACAAATATGCTATTGAACAAAACTTTTTTGTGTTCAGAGTGGTGGAAAGTGGTATCCATCTACATCTGGTGCACTCTCTAGATTGTTATGTGGGAGGTTTTATGTCAAGAAGATAGCAATTTCTAATCCACGTTAACAACTGATAAACAGGACTCATTGAAATTATTTCAGTGTATGCTTTGTGATAGGTGTAGTTCTGATTTATGTAAATGGATGGTAAATACCACAGCTAGTAATGGAACATATCTGCTGCAATGTAAACCAGATATGGAATTGCCTCTAAAACTTCCCTGATGATACTCACTTGTTCACCCAAGGGAAGAGATATAGGAGAGTTCCCTACTGCAAGTTAACGCACCACTTAGACAGTTTTCAAAATGCTAGTGAATCAACTACAGATTGATACAGCCAAGCATGGTGTCTGAAGGAGAATAGGTTTGGGAAGGTTTGGAAGGAGGAACAAGTCACTTAAGCTGAAAAGCATGCTCAGCAACTGGGCACATGGTGTCCCACAACTACTAGTTCTTCCGTGTCTCTTCATGTATTCATCCAGTTTATATTGATCACTCCTATGTATAGGAGCGTAGACACCACATACCCAGTTGCTGAAAATGCTTTCCAGCATGGCTCAAGAGACTGGAGCGCCAGCTGCACCACAGGAACCATTTGGTTCCTCATAGCAGCAATAACTTTTGCTGCTGTGGCTGAGACTGGCAGAAGAAATCTTTTCCTTGCATTGTTAAATATCCTCTGTTTCTTTATCCTCCTTAAGCATAAATATAAAATAATTAAAAATGTTGAAGCTGCCACAGCATATTTTATTTAATCACGGAATTCAGACAAAAATTTTGTTGACCTACTCAGTTGTGATGGAAAGTGGTATCCAACTACATCTGGTGCAATCTCTAGATTGTTATGTGGTTTTTATGTGTTGGTATTGATGTTATGTGTTGCAACCTTTGTCATTTCTGCATGATGGCCCTTACCTGTTGAGGTGAGTACACCATCACACAGGTGATGGTGTACTGAAATTCCTAAGCCTTGTAGTGATGATTGATTCTGGTGAAAAGTAATATTAAAATTTGCATTGTATCCAATATTATTATTTTGAAAATATGCTTTAAGTGATAGTGCCCGTGACTGAGCTATGAAAATTAAAGTAAGCATTTTATTTAGCGACATGTTTTGCCAAGTAATAAAATGCACATAGCATAAAGGAATGCCTTGCTTCATCACTGGTATTATAACTGTAAATTTAAACATCTTGAGCTTCATGAACAGAGAATAATCTATTTACTGCAGTACAATAACTATTTGATTTTTCTGTGTGGGTATAATGTGACTGACGGTTTCATTTTATACATTATCTTCAATATGATTTTCTTAATCATGGTAATGCACAGTCTTTCATGTCTTTGCAGAATTGTAGTTTAGGTGTGTAAATAATGAAATGTATCATCATTTAATCTAATTACTTGTAAACACATTTTTCATCAGAGTATAATGTGAAAGAAGTTACAACTAAGAGAGGGCGCCGTGCAAAGCAGTTTAACTACAACTCTGACAGTGGCACAGAGTCTAGCTTAGTTGAAGTCATTCCCAGCGAGTCCATTGCGAGTGCAGAAGACAGTGAAACAGAAAAGTCAGTTATTGCAGTTACTGAGGAGGCAGTATGTGACAGCTCAGACCTGCAGGCTCTCAGAGATGGTGTTGGTGAAAATGTGTTTGTTGTTGAAACTACAACTGCTGTTAAACCTGAAGAAGGTAAGCAAAAGATAGATAAACTGACGTGTTACACACAGGAACTGTAGTCTGTGATCTATAGTTGTGGAACCTTGGTCATTCACAGTGTAAATGGATACTTGACATAATGTCTGATTTAAATGACACTTCCATTTTGATTAAATGGTTTAAAAGTGTCTGTTAAATCAAAAACTGAGTAAAGAATGCCAGCAAACTGATTATAGCTATATGTAATGCTCGTTGATGAACTTTGCACCAGAATGCAATATGCATTTTCAACTCTGAGCAAGGAGAGAGTTTAACAAAGAAGTTACTTTTTGTCGTGTATTGTAGTTGGTTGAACAACATTTCATATAAAACTGACTTTTTTTTTAGAAACAAGTGTCACCAACGAGTAAATATAGTGGGAAGTGGATGTTGGTATTTAAGATAGTTGAAGAGCCCTGTGCGAAATACGAGGTGCTATCCAAAATTTTCGGAATTGCTGCTGCCATCTGTTGAAAGCCTTACCAATGGAATAATGGTCATACCTCGAAGTAGTTCCCATCTGCAGGTACACACAGGTCCCAGCACTTCTGCCACTGGCCAAACGTTTTCTGGAAGTCCTGTTCTATGAGGGTGTTTATCACTGCCAGCGATATTTCTTAAATCGTCTCTAGAGTATCGAACCGACGGCCTTTCAACTTGAATTTCAGTTTTGGGAAAAGCGCGAAGTCATAAGGTGCCATATCTGGCGAGTACGGTGGGTGGGGTACAGCTGCTTTGTTGTTTTTTGCCAAAAAGGTCCCGGTGAGCAAGGACATGTGACAGGGTGCGTTGTCGTGATGCAGCAGCCAGTTCCCTTGACGCCAAAGTTCGGGCCATTGTCACGGCACGTTTTCACAAAGCCATCACAAAACTTCACAATAGTAGTTGGGTGGGATGAATTCTTTGTGCACAATTCCTTGGTATCAAAGAAATCGATGATCGTGCTCTTCACTTTGCTCTTCACCTGTTTTGCTTTTTTGGGTCGTGGAGAGCCTGGGCTCTTCCACTGGGACGATTGTTGCTTTGTCTCTGGGTCATAACCGTAAATCCAGCTCTTGTTGCCAGTGATAACCCATGACAAGAAGGTTGGATCATCAGATGTGGTCTGATGAAGGTCCGTACACACTTCAGCATGCTGTACCTAAAATCACCACACACCAAACACAGAGTATTATGGAAATCACTGTGGACATGCAACACGTCCTCCCAACTGAGTGCCACTCCGCACACTGACTCATCAGATATGCAGCTCTCGCCACGTAGCAGTGCAAAGATCTACTACTCCAACTTTCCAGATGGCACCACCAATCATGAAAATTTTGGATTCCACCTCGTATTTAATTACTTACATTTCACAGTATACTTAATGTTCTCTGTTGATGAAAGAATAATTTTTTTTAAACTGCATTTTTGTAGAAGGTGTAACATAACAGGTGAAACTGTGTACCTAAAGTGGAGTTCTCCAAAAATACATAAAGTTATTAGCCTCTGTGTGGGTAATTTGTACTAATATTTAATTTTCTATTTTTATTTAATAATAAATTTATGTATTAATAATAAGAAGAATTTGAATAACATGATGCAAAACAGGCAAGAATAAAGTAATTGTTTTGGCAAGCGATTGCTGTTGTTTTCTTTGCACAAAGTATTAAAATAATAATAATAATTGTAACAAGAAAATATAACAGTATATGGTAGGAATAATTGTGCACAAAATTGTTTAATTTATTTGGCTGGAGTATATGAATATTTGAAAATTGTTTGAAAACAAGTGATGGTCAGGTATATGGATAGCAGTCTGACTAGAGCAGTGTGTCATATGAAGCGCCCAGATTTTAATGAAAAGTCATATTTTTTTCTGAACTATAGGGTCGAATTTTAGAACAATTTATACACAAATCTAGGCATTTTAGTGTTGAAAAATGTATTTTGATTGTGCATATAAAGTCATATTTCAACAAATTTTAGTAATAGGTCATATTGCAGCTAACTTTTAATATAATAGGTCATATTTCCATCAACTTTTGCCAAAAATGCATATACCATTTTTCTTGTATCTTATAGGACACACAAATTGGCTCACGAGGCAATATTTAACGTACTATTATGAAAGATAAACAGATAAATTAGTACACAGCTCTATTTCTCAGGACTGTAGCAGAAAATCGGTGTACCACAACTGTCATTTCGTGAACATAAAACATTGTTGCGCAGAGTCGACAATACGCTCTCAGAGCAAACAAAGGTGGCTTCTGCCGTAATAATCATCGCAGTCGCACAGGTGTTCCCAGTAAATAGTTTGAATACAGCCTTTGCCTTGTTCAACATGCCTAAAGCAAAGTGCTCCGACAGCGTAAAGTTGCGAGGATATGTTCGAGAATTTGGATTAGTACTGATGGGAAAATATTATTTTGTAAACTGTGTGAAGTTAAAGTTAGTGCAGAAAAGCGCTTTAATGTGCAACAACACTGTAATGCTGCTAAACACAGCAGTTGTGTGAAACGAAGTGCTGAAAATAACAGCAGGCAAATGCTGTTATTTGGACAGACAGGTCAATCGTCAACTGTGCAATTATTCTGCAAGGATTTGTGTGCGATTATGGTGTCCTGCAACATCCCATTGGAAAAGCTGAAGAATCCACACTTCAGACGGTTCTTGGAGAAGTACACAACACATCCAGTTCCAGATGAATCTACACTGAGAAATAACTATTTATCAACATGCTACAATGATGTGCTCAACAAAATACGAATTACTATTGCTGAGCAAAAGATCTGGCTGTTGATAGATGAAACTGTGGATATTAGTGGGCGATATATTGCAAATGTTGTTGTTGTTGGTGTTCTAAAAGTTGATGGCCCTGGAGATATGTTCCTACTAACGTGTGAAGCTCTCGATAAACAAACAAGAATGCTTTAAATAAAATTCTATTAAGTCATATTTTATTTTTTAATGTCATGTTTATGAAGTTTTAGGTCATAAATGCTTGCATATTTCACTGTTTTTAGGTAATTAAAATCCGGGCCCTAGTCATATGACAACTGAGGACAGAGTTCTAAGGTAGATGTCACGGTCTTTTTGTGATGGGAGTGATGTGGGTAAGGTGGAATAGAATAGCTTTGGGGCCATGCGTGTTCGAGTTCTGAGGTAGGAAGATGCTTATAGCATTATTAGGCAGTTAGTCTTCAGTTTATCGGTTTACACGCTGAGAATCTGAACTGTGAATGTAGTGCAACTTACAGCGATTGTGATGTAGTGAACTGTTTATTTGCCTGCAACTGCTCTGTTAGAACTATTTCACATTCCAATTGTACCATTGTGTATAGTATATGTAGGATCATCATTCTTAGTAAAGTAATTTTGTATAAATAAATCATCAGTATGACTCAAATGTGTGTGAAACGTACATTAATACCCAAGGGATCATAGCCTAAATTCCTGATTTCATTATCTAATTTACTCTTGTCTTTGATACCAGTATTTCACTAGCTGATCTCGTAGGCCACCTTGATAATTGTTATTTGCTTATGTAAGGGCATAAGGCAACAATGTGCTACAAAATCCCTGTGCAGATGAGCCACTCAACAGGTTGTACACATGACATCTGCTGGATTGCTAGCAGCAGTAGTTACCACTAACCACAGACAATGTTGCAAAGATAATTCTGCAAGACAACAAATTAGTATTTTTGTCTTGACTGTTTTTAATAATGGGAGGAGTGAAGATGATGACCCACCATATACTTAAGGCATTGAGTTGTTGACAGGCACATAAAAAAGGCTAAGAATGTTGACAACTTTCAGATGAATCCTTATTCAGAGTTAATGGAAAACAACTGTGTGGGTACACTGTCCCTGCTGACTATATTGTGCCAGCATGGTGACTTGACATGGCGGAGGGGCCATGTTAGGTGAAGTATGTGAGGAGAGAAAGGTGGCAGGGAATGGGAGGGCATGTTGGGGAGGAGTGTCTGTCGGTTTGAAGGGAGAGACAGCAGGCGCATGGGACAATAATGAGGCACCAGTGAGGTCATTCTGGCCAAGTGCAGGGCAATGTTGTTCACGATGCACAATGATGTGGATAAGAGGGGAAGATAGGGCAGAGAAGAGGGATTCTGCAGAGAAGAGGTTGTGACTGCGGGGTAGGGTTTGAGGTGAATTGTGGGGCAGGGGCTTGTGGAGATTGAAGCCAAGAGGACAAAGGGACAAAGAATCCAGTGAAATTTTTTTAAGTGCATTATCTGAAAACTACCTTGAGCAGTTAAACAGAGAACCGACTCGTGGTGATAACATATTAGACGTTCTGGTGACAAACAGACCCAAACTATTTGAAACAGTCAATGCAGAACAGGGAATGAGTGATCATAAAGTGGTTACTGCATTGATGATTTCAGCCATAAATAGGTATATTAAAAAAGGTAGGAAGATTTTTCTGTTTAGCAAAAGTGACAAAAAGCAGATTTCAGAGTACTTGACAGCTCAACACAAAAGTTTTGTCTCAAGTACAGATAGTGTTGAGGATCAGTGGACAAAATTCAAAACCATCGTACAATATGCATTAGATGAGTATGTGCCAAGCAAGATCATAAGAGATTGAAAAGAGCCACTGTGGTACAACAAACGAGTTAGAAAACTGCTGCAGAAGCAAAGGGAACTTCACAGCAAACATAAAATAGCCAAAGCCTTGCAGACAAACAAAAATTATGCGAAGCGAAATATAGTGTGAGGAGGGCTATGCGAGAGGCATTCAATGAATTCAGAAGTAAAGTTCTATGTACTGACTTGGCAGAAAATCATAAGAAATTTTGGTCTTATTTCAAAGCGGCAGGCGGATCAGAACAAAATGTCCAGACACTCTGTGAGCAAAATGGTACTGAAACAGAGGATGACAGACTAAAGGCCGAAATACTAAATGTCTTTTTCCAAAGCTGTTTCACAAAGGAAGACTGCACTGTAGTTCCTTCTCTAGATTGTTGCACAGATGACAACATGGTAGATATCAAAATAGACGACAGAGGGGTAGAGAAACAATTAAAATCGCTCAAAAGAGGAAAGGCTGCTGGACCTGATGGGATACCAGTTCGATTTTACACAGAGTACACGAACGAACTTGCCCCCCTTCTTGCAGCAGTGTACCATAGGTCTGTAGAAGAGCGTAGCGTTCCAAAGGATTGTAAAAGGGCACAGGTCATGCCTGTTTTCAAGAAGGGACGTCAAACAGATGTGCAGAACTATAGACCTATATCTCTAACGTCAATCAGTTGTAGAATTTTGGAACACATGTTATGTTAGAGTATAGTGACTTTTCTGGAGACTAGAAATCTACTATGTAGGAATGAACATGGGTTTCGAGAAAGACGATCATGTGAAACCCAGCTCGCGCTATTCGTCCATGAGACTCGGAGGGCCATAGACACGGGTTCCCAGGTGGATGCCCTGTTTCTTGACTTTTGCAAGGCATTCGATACAGTTCCCCACAGTTGTTTAATGAACAAAGTAAGAGCATATGGACTATCAGACCAATTGTGTGATTGAATTGAAGAGTTACTAAACAACAGAACGCAGCATGTCGTTCTCAATGGAGAGAAGTCTTCCGAAGTAAGAGTGGTTTCAGGTGTGCCACAGGGGAGTGTCGTAGGACCGTTGCTGTTCACAATATACATAAATGACCTTGTGGATAACATCGGAAGTTCACTGAGGCTTTCTGTGGATGATGCTGTGGTATATCGAGATGTTGTAACAATGGAAAATTGTACTGAAATGCGGGAGGATCTGCAACAAATTGATGCATGGTGCAGGGAATGGCAATTGAATCTCAATGTAGACAAGTGTAATGTGCTGCGAATACACAGAAAGAAAGATCCTTTATCATTTAGCTACAATATAGAAGGTCAGCAACTGGAAACAGTTAATTCCATAAATTATCTGGGAGTAGCCATTAGGAGTGATTTAAAATAGAATGATCATATAAAGTTGATCATCGGTAAAGCAGATGCCAGACTGAGATTCATTGGAAGAATTCTAAGGAAATGCACTCTGAAAACAAAGGAAGTAGGTTACAGTACACTTGTTCGCCCACTGCTTGAATACTGCTCACCGGTGTGGGATCCGTACCAGATAGGGTTGATAGAAGAGATAGAGAAGGTCCAACGGAGAGCAGCGCTCTTCGTTACAGGATCATTTAGTAATCGCGAAAGCATTACGGAGATGATAGATAAACTCCAGTGGAAGACTCTGCAGGAGAGACGCTCAGTAGCTCGGTACAGGCTTTTGTTGAAGTTTTGAGAACATACCTTGACCAAGGAGTCAAGCAGTATATTGCTCCCTCCTACGTACATCTCGCGAAGAGACCATGAGGATGAAATCAGAGAGATTAGAGCCCACACAGAGGCATACCGACAATCTTTCTTTCCATGAACAATACGAGACTGGAATAGAAGAGAGAACCAATAGAGGTATTCAAAGTACCCTCCGCCACACACCATCAGGTGACTTGCGGAGTATGGATGTAGATGTAGATGTAGATGTAGATTGTGGAACTGCAGGGTGTGTTGTGGGACAATTGTTTGCGAGTAGGTGTCATACCCACACATACTGCTAATCTCAGACCACCTTCATGAACTAATTGCAAAAGAATACTTCCCCTCATCACCCAATATAATACTGGACTGGAACAACTACACCACATCCTATGTGAGGGTTTTGACTACTTATTATAAAGCCCAAAAATGAGGAACCTCCTGCTCGCAGTCTTTCCCATCTCTCCCACCAGCTGCCCAACCTATGAAATATCCTAGCGCATCCTTACACCATACCTCTCCAAACCTTCAGCCATGTGGGTCATGCAACTATGATGCAAGACCTGTGTTAATGCACACACTTAGCACATCCTGCTCCAGTCCCATCACTAGCGCATCCTGTGCCATCAGAGACAGCACCACCTGAGCAAGCAGTCTATCATCTACCAGCTGACCCTCCATTGGTGTAACATACTGCTCAGCACAACATGCTTGATTTCAGTTGTTGCTTCTCAATCCTTGACATCTGTATCCTTCCTCCAATCACAATCATTTTCTAACTTTCTTAGATGGGAATTGTCCTTGCAGCAAATTCTTCAACCCTGTAATTCTCGTGGCCTCAATCTCCTCTAACCATTGCCCCACACCTACCTCAACCCTGGCTAGTGATTCTAACTTCACCCACATCCTCCTCCTTCTGTTCTATCTTCCTCTCCAGATCCATGACTCGAAATCATTGTGCATGGCACACAAATCTCTCTGCCTATGACCAGAACAAGCTCAGTTACCGTATTCGTATTCTGTGCACAAGCATATGGTGCCAGTGTTTCATCTAGTGTTTGATCATTGTCTATTTATGATAATGGATTTTACATGCACACGTTTCAGTACTACAACATGGGGCTCCGAGAACCCTTCAGATGATAATGAGATAATTTGTAGTGTATTTATCCATGCTACATCACTTTATAAACTACGTTTTCACATCACACTGAATTCTGTGTATGTATTTAATGTGTACAAGTAGGGTAACTTTGAACCTCTGTACCTCAGAAATGGATCTAGATATGAAGAAAATTTTCAAAGTTGTTCAAGAGTGGGATCTTAGGAATAAATCATAAAAATTTCAGCCATTTTCTATGCATAGCTGTGTTGGAATCTGTGACGCAGTTCTGGTACGAAAAAATATTAAAAAAAACCATGTGTAAACTTATAATGCTTTATTTGAAGTATTAGGTAGTAACAGCAGTTGGGTACTGTGGGAGGAAGAGTAGTAGATTTTTTTGAAGTAGGAGTTTTTCTTCTAACGCACATATATAAAGTTATCTAAAAGTAATTACCATACATAAACAATTTGAGTAGACTAGCAGTAGTCATAATTTGTTATTAATACAGGGTGTCTCAGAAGGAATTGTCAGTATTCAGGGACATGACAGAAATGATCATTTGAAGTAGAAAAAGTCTATTAAACAGGGGCTCTAAATCGTATACTTTAAGAGTTTTGAACACTTTTTTAATAGAAGAAATGTATTTTACAGTTGTGAAGGATGAACAAATGGTTATCGCTCATAAGGTATACACTTTAGAGCCATTGTTTACTGGAATTTTTTAGTTTTTTGATTTGGTCCATTCCACCGCCTCTCAAAATATGGAAAGCAAAGAGCTTGGAGTGAAAGAAATTTGTTTCACACTATCAAATATGGAAAAGTGCTAATAGCTCTTAAGGTATGCATTTTAGAGCACATGTTTAATAGATTTTTTAGCTTCAAATGATCGAATGATCATTTCTCTCTTATTCCTGAATATTGACCATTCACCTCTGGGACATTGTATACAGGGTGTTACAAATAGGTACGGCCAAACTTTCAGGGAACATTCCTCACACACAAAGAAAGAAAATACATTATGTGGACATGTGTCTGGAAACGCTTACTTTCCATGTTAGAGCTCATTTTATTACTTCTCTTCAAATCACATTAATCATGAAATGGAAACACACACCAACAGAACGTACCAGCGTGACTTCAAACACTTTGTTACAGGAAATGTTCAAAATGTCCTCCATTAGAAAGGATACATGCATCCACCCTCTGTCGCATGGAATCCCTGATGCAGCCCTGGAGAATGGCGTATTGTATCACAGCCATCCACAATACGAGCACGAAGAGTCTCTACATTTGGTACCGGGGTTGCGTAGACAAGAGCTTTCAAATGCCCCCATAAATGAAAGTCGAGAGGGTTGAGGTCAGGAGAGCATGGAGGCCAAGGAATTGGTCCGCCTCTACCAATCCATCGGTCACCTAATCTGTTGTTGAGAAGCGTACGAACACTTAGACTGAAATGTGCAGGAGCTCCATCGTGCATGAACCACATGTTGTGTCGTACTTGTAAAGGCAATGTTCTAGCAGCACAGGCAGAGTATCCTGTATGAAATCATGGCGGTGAATCGAGGAAGTACAGTACATACTGACGAAACTAAAATGAGCTCTAACATGGAAATTAAGCGTTTCCGGACACGTCCACATAACATCTTTTCTTTGTGTGTGAGGAATGTTTCCTGAAAGTTTGTCCGTACCTTTTTGTAACACCCTGTATACTCTGCAGAAGTAACCAGCAGTGATTACTTCCGCCCGTTAATGTGTAACTTGACTCTTTCACATCCCTGAAGGCTCTCCTTCATGATGGAATTGACAGAAAACTGTGTTAATAAATGAGAAAAACTGAGTGTAGGTAGGTGTAAATAAGTGTACATAAAAGAAAAGTAGCTGAAGGCAGTCCTGTAAATGGTTAGCATATTTCTGTATATTTTGCTGAGAAAGTATATTGTTGTTATAAAACTGCTTTGTCCCACATCATGGAAAATGCCAATAACTAACTGTCATAAGTATGTTGCATATTGACCAAGCCTTAAATGTTTATGTTGGGAACTTCATAAGAGAAAAGTTGTATAGGGTTTCCCATGTAAAACTGGTATGCCTTGCACCTGATATTCAAGGAACAATGAAATAACTAAAAAAGAATAGATAATAGTCACATAAAAAAATATGTAGTTACTGTTTATAAGAAATGCTGGAAGTGGTGGCCATAGGCATCCAGGCATCGCTGACTTGGTGTGATGACATTACCAACAACATACTGTAATTTTGCAGGCATGATGACATTAATTTCTGCTGTAATATTCTGTTTGATTGTCTATTGTGCAAGGATTGTCAGCATACTCTTTGCTTTTTTGTCTGCCCCATAAATAAAAACCTCACAATATTAAGTCTGGGGACCTTGGGGGGCAGAGGCCTCTGTTGACAAGTCTCTATTCAGGGAACAAGTTGGTGATGTAGAGTTGTCTTGGTTGGAAATGGGAGTGATTGCTCCATCTTGTTGGAATATTACAAACAGCTTTTCTGTATCTGTTAGTTGTGCATAGAAAGAGTCAAATATCTCTAGATACCTGCTGCCTCTCTTCGAGGTAGAATTGGAGAATATGGGCTCAAAATGCACATGCTGGACGATGCACCCATCTTGTCTGAATGGAGAAGTTCTTCATGCAGGATATGTGGGTTGTCCTGCGACCAGTACCTGCAATTCTGGGAGTTTACATAATCTGACAAATGAAACCTGGCCACATATGACATGAATTAAAGCAAGGGATCCAAATAACTGTTAGCAATTGATGTTAACAACCAGTTACAATAATGAATGCTCTTTTTCCTGATCCTAACCTTTAACTCTCGCACTACACATCGTGATAGGCTGTTAATTTCATATCTTTTAGTACGTGATGACACATTGTATGACGTACACCTACCTGCTGCGAATAATTTTACTGATTTGTGGGGACTTCTCGTATTATGCATGCAAATTCTGTCCATAGTTTCAGGGGTCCTCACTGTTGGTCACCTATTCCTCTGCACAGTTTTGATGGATCCTGCAGCCATCCATTTCTTGCACAGATCTTGAATAGTGCTGGTCATGTGGAGTTTCCTACCAGGACACTTTGCTTGAAACATTGTTTACATTCCTGCCTTTATGTAACATTCCAAGATATCAGTTTGCTGTACCAATGCAAACTGCACCATTTCTGTAACAACTCAATGATATGAGCTTCTCACAATAACTGATGCATGACTCGCAGCTGCACTCAGCTTTCCAATAAAATGCAGTGTAGCTAATTTTTGAGACAGTGTTGCCACTCCACAAGCAATTCGACTAGAGATGATTAACTAGTACATGAGATGTACCAGTTTTATGTGGGACACCTTGGACAATATGTTTCACAAGCAAATCAGTTGTAATGATTGCAGTTTTAGTTACAGTGTGCAGCCGAGTCGATGGGAAAGATAATGAGGCAGAAAATGTGTTGCTAAAAGGAGCTACTGTCCAGTGTTCTGTTTGTTATAAAGAATGTAATGACAGAATTGATTTGAGAAATCATTTGAAAGAGGAGCATATATCTCATGGAATGTATATATGCAAGCAGTGTGGACATTTTTTTCCAAAGGCCCAGACATTGAGTAAGTAATTTAGATAAACATAACTTTATTTTCAGATTTTCTTATTATCTGATACAATTCCCATTTGGCAACACTGATTTTTATTTATTTATTTATTTATTTATAAATGACTGCTAGAAAAGTAATTGGAACAAGATTGATGTACACAACTTTCAAACTTTTCTTAACTATTAGGCTTTCAAAACAGTTCCTTCACTAGGAGAATTGGGAACTTAAGAAAATAGACTATCAAATTCTAAAGGTGGCAGGGGTAAAATACAGGGAGCGAAAGGCTATTTACAATTTGTACAGAAACCAGATGGCAGTTGTAAGAGTCGAGGGGCATGAAAGGGAAGCAGTGGTTGGGAAGGGAGCGAGACAGGGTTGTAGCCTCTCCCCGATGTTATTCAATCTGTATATTGAGCAAGCAGTAAAGGAAACAAAAGAAAAATTCAGAGTAGGTATTAAAATCCATGGAGAAGAAATAAAAACTTTGAGGTTCGCTGATGACATTGTAATTCTGTCAGAGACAGCAAAGGACTTGGAAGATCAGTTGAACAGAATGGACAGTGTATTGAAGGGAGGATATAAGATGAACATCAACAAAAGCAAAACGAGGATACTGGAATGTAGTCGAATTAAATCGGGTGATGCTGAGGGTATTAGATTAGGAAATGAGATGCTTAAAGTGGTAAATGAGTTTTGCTATTTGGGGA
This sequence comes from Schistocerca nitens, assembly GCF_023898315.1. Lineage (NCBI taxonomy): Eukaryota > Metazoa > Arthropoda > Insecta > Orthoptera > Acrididae > Schistocerca > Schistocerca nitens. The sequence goes on along the minus strand of NC_064621.1, from coordinate 310,936,138 downwards.
GCAAAATAATTAATGATGCTCGAAGTAGAAAGGATATAAAATGTAGACTGGCAATGGCAAGGAAACTGTTTCTGAAGAAGAGAAATTTGTTATCATCGGGTATAGATTTAAGTATCAGGAAATAGTTTCTGAAAGTATTTGTATGGAGTGTAGCCATGTATGGAAGTGAAACATGGATGATAAATAGTTTGGACAAGAGGAGAATAGAAGCTTTCGAAATGTGGTGCTACAGAAGAATGCTGAAGATAAGATGGGTAGACCACATTACTAATGAGGAGTTATTGAATAGAATTGGGGAGAAGAGGAGTTTGTGGCACAACTTGACAAGAAGAAGGGACCGGTTGGTAGGACATGTTCTGAGGCATCAAGGGATCACAAATTTAGCATTGGAGGGCAGCGTGGAGGGTAAAAATCATAGAGGGAGACCAAGAGATGAATACACTAAGCATATTCAGAAGGATGTAGGTTGCAGTAAGTACTGGGAGATGAAGAAACTTGCACAGGATAGAGTATCGTGGAGAGCTGCATCAAACCAGTCTCAGGACTGAAGACCACAACAACAACAACAACAACGACAACAACAATGGTTAGATGACTTAAAATTGACATACAAACCCAAGAGTAGTAACAGTGCACTACTAGTAATCCAAACATGGAACATGACATATAAAATTGCTTCAAAAGTACTGGTTTTAGTTGTAACAGAAATACACAGAAAGACAAAAGTAAGAGGAAAAAAATGGGGATCGAGGCAAAGTGAAAAAAAACAGAATAACAACACAAAAGTGTTTCCTCTTGTATTGTTCCTATTTCCTTTTTTTCTTTTTCTCAGTTTCTATCTATAAGTCTTTTTATCCATTTCTGATCAGAAGCGAAGTGGTTATGATGATAGACGACAAATCCAATGATTTGAGGCTCAATTCCCAGTTGGTTCTAGGATATTTTTCTGTTACTTTACACTTTTTTCACCTTTGGAAACAACTTGTAAACATGAGAAAAACCAAGATGTGCTACCATTCAGAGTCAGCATTAAAACCTGGGGCTCCCTATACAGACTGGTTAAGTCATGTCAGTGGTTGGAGGAAGGCAACGGCTTACCACCTCCAATGGGGCCACTCTTAGTAAAGTATTGTAATGTTCAAACAAAACTTTGGATTGATGTCAACCTTATTTTACTTCCTTATATATATCCATTTATCCTTACTTTACTTTTTACATTTTTATGTCTTGGTGAGTTTGCAGCCATAGTCTCTAATCTTTGTCGTCTTTTGCAAAAATTTCAGCTCAGTATTGGGTGATGTGAATTGCTGGATTGTTACTCAGCCATAAATATTCTGGGGTGCACTTACAAGAACTGTTAGGACAATCTGATGTGTGTGTGCCATATCCTGCACCTCAACAAAATTGCAGAAAATGTCTGTATCATCTTGTAGCCCCCGCATTGATAAGTTTGCCTTTACTGGTGCAACACCTGTTTGTTGTCTGCTGTGGGTCTTCCAAGTTTGCTAGTCCATTTGGGAACCTGTTGATTCATGCAAATGCAAACACACACACACACACACACACACACACACACACACACACACACACACGATCATAGCTTCTGGCAGTTGAAGCCAGATTATGAGCAACAGCTGCGGTGCATGATGGGAGATGTAACTGGGTGGGGTTCAGGAGGAGGCTGGGGCAGGGAGAGAGAGGGCTAGCAGGGTAAAGGTGGGTGATGGTGAAGTGGTGCTGGGAGCATGCCGGGACGAAGTGGAGAGAGGTTAGGTTAGACAAAGGGTGGGGCAGAGGGGGATGGGGGTTGCGGAAAAGGAGAGACTGGATGCATGGTGGAAAAGAGCGCTTGTGTAGTGCTGGAATGGGAACAGGATAGTGGAATGGAGACGGGAGGGGCTAGATGGGTGAGCACAATGACTAACGAAGGTTGAGACCAGGAGGGTTACAAGAATGTAGGCTATATTGCAGGGAGAGTTCCCACCTGCACAGTTCAGAAAAGCTGGCGTTGGTGGGAAGGGTCTGTATGGTACAGGTTGTGAAGCAGTCATTGAAATGAAGGATGTTATGTTGGGCAGAATGCTCAGCAATAGGTTGGTCCACTTGTTTCCTGGCCACAGTTTGTTGGTGGCCGTTCATACAGACAGACAGCTTGTTGGTTGTCATGCCTACATAGAATGCAGCACAGTGGTTGCAGTTTAGCTTGTAGATCACATGACTGATTTCGTAGGTAGTGCTGCCTTTGATGGGATAGGTGATGTTTGTGACCAGACTGTAGTAGGTGGTGATGGGAGGATGTATGGGACAGGTCTTGGATCTAGGTCTATTACAGGGACATGAGCCATGATGTAAGGGATTGGGAGCAGGGGTTGTGAAGGGATGGAAGAGTGTATTGTGTAGGTTTGGTGGACAGCGGAATACCACTATGGGAGGTGTGGAAAGAACAGTGTGTGGGACATTTCTCGTTTCAGTGCACAATGAGAGGTAGTTGAAATCCTAGTGGAATGTAATTCAGTTGCTCCAGTTTGTAATACATTGACATGGTAGACAGGACCTGTATTGATTGCTCTTTGACAGGTTCATAATTTTTGCCCTGTGGAACAAGAACAAAATAATCTGTGTAAAGGAAATACTTCATGTTTCTGAGTTTTGTTTGCAAATATGTGTAAAAATTGAGTAAGTTGGTCCCAGTACTCTTCCCTGAGGCTGACTATTGAACTGACTTCTCCACCCACTTTTTTCTTTATCAAAATGTATATAAAATTTTTTGTTCTCAAGAACTGACTGGATGCCTTGAGCCAAATGATAGTCTTTGAAACTATTGTACACCTTGTCCAGTAAGGAGCCACCACAAATATTACTTTTGGAATCGGATATACCCCGGTCAGTGCTGACTTTTGCCAGTGGCAGATCTTTCCACCACTGGGTGAAAATAATAACAGCATGAACGTCCAAAAATGCAAGAAATGGTCCTTCCCAGAACCAACACTTGAATATTCCATTGCTCCTAATTTAGGTACACTAGAAATGTTCTGTACTCAGTTGTTCCTATTTTTCACATTTGGTAAGTAGGCTCTTTTTTTCTATCTCAGATATTGATAGTATTCTTTTTTCAACATAATTTTGGTCTTCAGTTCCTTCAGCTCCTGAAAATGAAAATCCACATTTGTGTTTTTGCATAAAATGGTTTGAGGAAGTTCTGGATTCAACAGCATTAAAGTTGATTGTAATTTGGAGGTTTCATGATGATATGTTTGTACGAGGGTAATCCCAAAAGTAAGGTCTCCTATCAGGGTGTATACGATCTGGGAGATCTGGGAAAAACCCGAGAATTTTTTCGTCCGAGAGAAAACCGGGAAAAACCCGGGAATTTTTTAGAATTCCGGGAATTTTTCATTGTTTAGTTACCAGTTAAATTTTTGTGATTTTGACTGGTAATAACCAATACGAAGGATATTACTGTATCCTGCTTCTGCAGAATAATACTACAGCAAAAAAACATGAACGAGAGGAAAAAAAACGAAAATAAAACTTAAGTTGCAAAGGAAATGCGCCATATACAGCAACAAAACACAGTGCTCATACAAGCGTCTGCCAACCAAAGTGTGTCAAAGGCTTTAGGAAGAATATACAGTGCTTCCTAACAACAAATTGCCTTCAATGAGCGTGACGTGACAGTGTTTTTACATTAGATTCATTTGGGCAGTTGCGGGCGAGCTCTTGCGCATGCGCAGTTGAGTCGCATCTGAGTAGTAATTTCTCCCGCTTCTGGCTACAGAAGTGTCGCTGGGTGCCACTATCTAGTATTGTCCCTGTTCGGAAATATCATAGATCCAGGGCTGATGCACAGAGCAGTCTGAGTTGTAGTGGGGAGGTGGGTAGTCTCCACGTGACCTGTGTTTACGTTTAGTGATTTTGATGTTTCCTCTTCGTTTATTGCTCTCACATTAAATGAAAACAAAACGAATTTCTGTGGCCAGGGGCTACCAAATGAATTAAAATACGTTCGCATAATTACGGAAGGCTAACATATGTTGTTAGTTTCAGGTTTTATTTCCACCTTTCTGACAGTCAAACATTAATCGCCTTGCAGAACAATGAAGTTATTTTTGTCGGTTTGCTTAAGAGATTTGGCTTTTGCACTGAGGCAGTCAATCTATTTGAAACGAAGTGTTTAATTTCACACTGTTAGCTAGTTTCAACTGTTCGCTGCATTTCAAGTGCACGTTTTCCATCTTCTAGCTCGTATGGCATTATGCCATAATAAAGAACCAATCATGAGATAATGCAGTACTGGTACTCAAGAAAATTTACATCCGAATCTGGACATACGATTGTCCACTTTAAGGCGAATTATGCATTTTAGTATGGTTCACGAAATTCCGATGCTCTTGAAGTATCCTTTGGTGTCTTGTTTCTCTTATGACATAATGCAAGATCTTTTAATGTTTTACACGTACGAACATGCAGGCGCAGTGACACCTGTTATCTGGCACTCTCTGGCAACTGCTGAAACGAACCAATTTCTAACAGGTCACGGGAAAATATTGCGAATGGTGGTTTGAAAAGTATTACTTTCAAAGAAAATTTCCTTTTACGCAAGACGAACTATGTGAGAGAATGTACGATGAATTTCTTAAATCACAGAGCGTTTGACTCATTTAAAAATCAACTCTTTGAGGACGACCATCTAGAAGAATTATGAGCCCAGAAGATCAGACATTTACGTCGTTATTAAAAATTTTACTGGCACATTTGTGTGATGTATCTTAAAGTGTAACGCGCGCAAAAAGATCAGCATTATATGTGGAAGCTTAGCTTCTCTTGCAGCTTATTAATCTTAGTGACCAATATTATTTGTGAAAGCTTTGTTTTTCTTGTAGCAACACTATGTATATTAATTTAAACCATTAACCTTTCTTCTTTGTGTGTTCGCGCTACTTAAGAGTGATCTTGCTATTGACTGACTACATCACATGTCCTATGCTGTCATCAGATGGCGAGATCACGTGACATGAGCTATGACTGGCTTACAAAAGCGCGTCGCAATCTCGATTTCATTGCTTCGGAAAGTAACATGAAGTGTTTGGTGGAATTCGAATTTATACCTCCGTAACACGAAAAAATGCAGCGTACCTGTTGCTGCACATTAAAGATCTTTCCAAACCTTGATCCCCCTCCCTGCGTTTCATTTTCTACAGTGCTGGCAAATTCTACATCTGTGTAGAAAACCATAAACATTCTGTCCGCAGCTCGTGGTCGTGCGGTAGCGTTCTCGCTTCCCACGCCCGGGTTCCCGGTTTCGATTCCCGGCGGGGTCAGGGATTTTCTCTGCCTCGTGATGACTGGGTGTTGTGTGACATCCTTAGGTTAGTTAGGTTTAAGTAGTTCTAAGTTCTAGGGGACTGATGACCATAGATGTTAAGTCCCATAGTGCTCAGAGCCATAAAAATTCTAAGGATTGATAAGTTTTACAGCGCCGAGGAGAAGTATTTGTCACTTGATACGGAAAAAGTGTATTTTCACCCGGGAGAAAGTGTATTTTCAACCGGGAAAAATCCGGGAATTTTTTTTTCTTGTCCATGTATACACCTTGCCTATTTTTTTATAAGTACATAGACCTGTTTATTTCTACAGTGGTTTACCACAGTTTACAGCTTGTAGATTTAGCTATTTTTCGACATAATCACCATTTCTGTCGATGCGTTTTTGTAGATGCTGTGGCAGTTTCTGTATGCCCATGTCATACCAGTTCGCCGCCATGCTGTTCAGAAAGTTATGAACCTCTTCTTTCACCTTGTCGTCAGAGCTGAATCGCTGGGACCACAATTAACGCTGACAGGTACTGTGAGTCTCTGAAAAAACGCAAATGGGCAATTCAGAACCGGAGAAGAGGAATGTTGTGCAAGGTCATACACATTCTCTATGACAACGCTCACCCACACATCGCTCGGCAAACTGTTGCTCTCCTGCAACAATTTCAGTGGAACATAATCATCCACCCACCCTATAGTCCTGACTTGGCGCCCAGTGACTATCACTTGTTCCCTAAATTAAAACAATATTTGGATGGAAAGTGATTAAACTCCGCCGACAAGGTGAAGAGGTTCATAACCTTCTGAACAGGATGGCGGCGAACTGGTATGACATCGGCATACAGAAACTGCCACAGCGTCTACAGAAATGCATCGACAGAAATGGTGATTATGTTGAAAAATAGCTGAATGTTCAAGCTGTAAACTGGTGTAAACCATTGTAGAAATAAACAGGCCTACGTACTTATAAAAAAGTGGGAGACCTTACTTTTGGGATTACCCTCGTAATATGATCAGATGTCATGACATTATTCGCATTTTGTATACTCCTGTACTCTATCATTTCGAATGCTTTAACATGATTAGAAGATGTGACCATAGGACATTATGTCTTTTGTATAACCACATAATAGAGCTGGAGTTACATGAGCTCAGTTCATACCTTTTTTTTCCACACACAAGTTGACCTCAGAGTGCTAGAGCATTGAGCATGTAGCACTGAAGTCATTTATTCCCAATAATGGTACCTCTACAAGCCTTTCTTGCTTTCTTTACAATAAATGTTTAAGAATAATTTGATTTGATCTTATGAGTAACTGTTGAATCAAGAACAGGAGAGTACTTAACTGTACAACGTGTCTTATATACGTTGCCTATATTTCTTTAAAATTAACTCAGATAAAAACAGAGTGTCTGTCGTCCACTGGTTAAAACAGCTGCTTTTCTTGTCCATAGATAACCTGCTCTTGCAGAACGCATATGTTGGTGGAATACTGTGCTACTCTACTGAGGCCTGGGAAAAACTTGAAACATGACTCTGGAGTTATGCACAAATCTGCCATGTCTTAACATTTTATTTCTTTGATAACATAAAAATAGTGGCCTCTATTACTTAATATTTTTGGAATTTTGTGATGAGGGTAGCTGTGAAAATGTTCGATAATCTAATGATGGTGATTGTTTTCATCTGGATAAAGCTTTAATTTAACTGCTCTAATTTCAAGTAAAAGAAAATATTTTTTGAATAAAACAGGGTAGAAATTAGCAGGTTTTTTCACTATTAATTAGGGTTATGGTATGGGATGTGAACAGCAAACCAGGTGCAGGTACTTTTACAGAGGACAGTATTGAATTGCTAGTGGTTGCATCTTCTCTGAAGTGCAGTAGAGAATGCTAGCAGCAAAATTGAAGCCATGTCTCCCACAACTGAGGCTGTCATCATAGACCAAAGTTCTTGTAAGTGGCTATTTGCAGCTCCTCCCCTTTCTTGTGTGTTTTCTAGCAATGAGTATGTTGCACTGTTTTCATTGCTGCACAGAAAACAGCAGTGTAGGTCAATATGTGGAGCTGGTCACCATTTATTCTATGCAGTCTGACTGATACTGTTATGCCAATGTTCATCCAGGTCCATTTTTGTTCATATCCTCACCAACAGCAGTTCTTGTGTTTACTATCTCCAGTTAGCCCCCTAGCGAGGTACAGAGTGAGGTGATGCAGTGGTTAGCACACTGGACTCGTACTTGAGAGGACGACTATTCAAACCCACGTCAGCCCATCTTGATTTTAAGTTTTCTGTGATTTCCCTAAATCACTTCAGGCAAATGCTGGGATGGTTTGTTTGAAAGGGCATGGTCGATTTCCTAATCTGCTGGGACCAATGACCTGCCAAATCAGTCAACCAATCAACCAATCGAGTAAGGTTGTGCAGTGGTTAGCATGCTGGACTTGCCTGTGAAAGGATAATGGTTCAAACACATATCCAGCCTTCCACATTTAGTTTTTCTGTGCTTTCCCTAAATTGCTCCAGGCAAATGCTGAGGTGGCTTGTTTCAAAGGACATGGCCAATTTCCTTCCCTATCTTTGACACAATCGGAGCTTGTGCTCCATCTCTAGTGACCTTGATGTTGACGCAACATTAAACCAAACCTACCTTCCTTCCTTCCTTTATTCCACACAGCATCCCACTGTCTCAACTTACGTGTTATAATTACTTGCTGTATCTACCTGACCACTATGCACCATTCATCATCACCTTGTACTACGGGAGACAGTCACCTGTGCTTGCATGGAACTGTGGCAATAATCGAAGGCACTATGACAGCTGTGAACTATGTGAAAATTATTAGGAACTACAGGTGTGCCTTTTATGAACTACAGGTGTTCCTTCATTTCTGATGGCTTCTCTGATTGTGATGATGTCTTCCAGCAGGAAACTATCCATGTCACAAGACCAGAATTATGCTACAGTGGTTTGAGGAACTTGAGAGTGAACTCGTGTTGATATCCTGGCCAACAAATTCACCTTATATGAACCCAATGAAACACACACTAGCTTGTAATTTACAGGAATTGCTTGACCTTTGCGTAGACATCTGATGCCACATACTCCTAGAACCCCATCTGGGATTTATTGAATCAAAGCTGTGCTGAATGCATTCCAAACGTGAACCAACATGTTATTAAGCACATGGTCATAATGTATTGGCTCATCAGTGTATATGTGTTGTTTGTTCAGTTGCTGTGTTTTCACATTTTTTGATGTGCTTGTGCTCACATTAGGATTTGCTTTGATAAGTATTCTGCTAGCAAGATACTGCTTAAATTTCAGTTGTGGGTTTTACTGTAAAAGTTATGTTGTTGCACCCGTATTATTACAGAATGATTTTATCCAGAAGAGACATTGCATAATGTTTTGAACCAGTAGGGGGCATAAAAAGAGACAACATTATTAAACAATTCTGAATACACCATGAAATGTTGGGAGAGATCATAAGGGTTTCTGTCTGTTGCATCAACTCTCAGCATACCCAGTGCAGTGTGTCAAGTTAGAGTGCATGTATAGTAACTGCCTGATAACTTATGATATATACTCTATTGTTCCTTAAAAAGCTACCCAAGTTCCTAACCTCATTGAGACTTCCTCCTGGTCCAAAATTCTACTGTGTATCCACTGTTTGATTTGGCACCATATTATTCAATAGCATATTTTTTATTTATTTGTTCTGCATAAGCACCATGTATTTCTCTCTTTAGAATATCCAACAATATTGAGAACTGTGTGAAACTGATGGTACAAGTATGTACCAAGGTTCTTCAGTCCTGCATAGCTACATGGAAAGGGAATAGTATCATCCTTTATCAAGCCCTTACTGATTTCATACCATAATTGTCCATTATTCATCATATCATAGAATCTCACAAAATAGGCTCCTGGTTATCTCTTCTGTTTAGTCTTAAAAATACATAAGCTTTAACAGGTTCATTGAGACTTTCAATGTTAACAGTTTGTATGGAAACAAATGGGACAATAGGATCAAATACTGTTTAGCAATAAATCCAAGTTCCAGAAGAGGTGCTGCATGCTAATATGTATGTATGTCTAATTCATTTACTCATGAGTGTACATATATGGCCTAAATTCTGTTCAGCATGCCATATTGACTATTCCAAACAGCTTGTGTAAAGTATCATAGTTATGAAAGAGGATACAGAGGTATTCCAATGAATATATGATATTTTGTTTCAGAGATCCACATGAAAAGGCATCGTGGTGAACGTGATTTTTCATGTGCTAACTGTGATTATCGTACATATACTAAAGCTGAACTGGAAAGACATAGCACTGTGCACACTGATCATACTGATGATCGTACCTTTGTCTGTCATCATTGTGGAAAGGTGTATGCAGTTTACAAGTCACTGCAGGAGCATATTCGTTCTGTGCATGAGCAGTCTAGCATGCATGTCTGTGAGGAGGTTAGTCACCCTTGTGTTGTCAACCACACACCTGGCAATTAATTAAAACTGCAACACTTTGAAGACAGCCTGCAACAAACACCAAATATGTGTGAAATGTACTACATCCTTGGATATACAAATGATTAATATTTCAGTGCATTCTCATGGAACAGGCAAAAGAAGCACTATCTGCATTTTGTATATAAGGAAAGATTACACAGCATGTTTCGTATCCAGAATTGAATTTTGCTTGTCTGTGAAAAATTTGCATTATGCCTCTTGTAAGGAGGAGAGACATCTACCTGTACTTTCCGGAACTTGGTAGCAGCAGGATCATGGCCTATTACCATTCTGTGATATTGCTACTGCTTTTGATAACCATCCCTCAGCTGTCATTTGAATATGGAACTGATAGTTTTGGGAGAATCATACAGATTGCCATGCGGAACCTCAGACGTTCCATGTGACAAGCAACTGAGAGGACAGACTTATTCACTTGGCCATGCAAAATCAAACAGTCTTGGTATGTACCTTGAGTCAGGAAACTGACTTTTTTGCAGCAAGACAAGTATCCACATGGACCGTTTGAGGATATCTGAGACACTGCAGACTGTCACCATGGTGACCATTGTTGCAGCTGTCCTTGGTATGGCAGCAGGGAGAGGCATTCTGACAGTGGTGTGCTCAGTGACAACACTGAATGCTGGAGTGGCACCACATTGTCTTTCCAGATGATGTCTGGTTCTGCATACAGCATTGTGATGGACATACCTGCTCTGAAATCTCTGAGGGGAATCTGTATTGCCTGATTTTATTTGTCATAGTGATATGGGACCAGCAGTTGACATTATGAAATGGATACCATTGGGTACATAACACAGTCACTTCTGGTTTATGCTGCATCGACGGTGTCTTTGTCAACTGTGCACAATGCGTCATTTACCACCATCTCCACTGAGGGTGCATCATTTAGAAATGCCACTAGCAGGTGTCACCGTGAACCGTATTGTCGTCTTGTTACTGTCATGTTCGTTTTCTTCCTGTGGGTCATGCTATGGACTCCATTGGAGGATGCTGTCTTTGCTTCCACTCACAGCAAGCAATTGTATCCATCTGTGCATTTTTTTATGATGTCACTCATAGAGTTCTGCCCCCAGATCGTGGAAGACTCATAGTGACACTACTATAAACATTGTATGGCATTATTAATTTTTCCAAGTCTGTGTAGTGATAAATAAATCAGGGACATGCTGGAACACAGAATCACAGTGACCCAAAGACTATGTTTACATGCAACACATCTTCAGAAAGGTGAAAACCAAATTTTGGAAACTGTTTTTCACTGTTGTGTTTACATGGTGAGGTCTGAAGTCGAATTTGTTAGCCCAGTTAAATATGGTATTTGGCTGTTCCGGTTTCTGATTTAGTAAGCACAGTCACTATTTCTCTTCATTTATACAGGCTGTTACAAAAATGTACGGCCAAACTTTCAGGAAACATTTCTCACACACAAATAAACAAAAGATGTTATGTGGACATATGTCCGGAAACGCTTAATTTCCATGTTAGCGCTCATTTTAGTTTCATCAGTATGTACTGTACTTCCTCGATTCACCGCCAGTTGGCCCAATTGAAGGAAGGTAATGTTGACTTCGGTGCTTGTGTTGACATGCGACTCATTTGACATTTGGGCAGGCATTGTTGGTGATGTCTTGATTGGGCCCCATGTTCTTCCACCTACGCTCAGTGGAGCATGTTATCATGATTTCATACGGGATACTCTACCTGTGCCGCTAGAACATGTGCCTTTACAAGTACAACACAACATGTGGTTCATGCACGATGGAGCTCCTGCACATTTCAGTCGAAGTGTTCTTACGCTTCTCAACAACAGATTCGGTGACCGATGGATTGGTAGAGGCGGACCAATTCCATGGCCTCCACGCTCTCCTGACCTCAACCCTCTTGACTTTCATTTATGGGGGCACTTGAAAGCTCTTGTCTACGCAACCCCGGTACCAAATGTAGAGACTCTTCGTGCTCGTATGGTGGACGGCTGTGATACAATACGCCATTCTCCAAGGCTGCATCAGCGCATCCATGCGACAGAGGGTGGATGCATGTATCCTCGCTAACGGAGGACATTTTGAACATTTCCTAAAGTGTTTGAAGTCACGCTGGTACGTTCTGTTGGTGTGTGTTTCCATTTCATGATTAATGTGATTTGAAGAGAAGTAATAAAATGAGCTCTAACATGGAAAGTAAGAGTCTCCGGACACATGTCCACATAACATATTTTCTTTCTTTGTGTGTGAGGAATGATTCCTGAAAGTTTGGCTGTACCTTTTTGTAACACCCTGTATATTAAAGGTAGACAGTTTCATGCTTAGTCTAATATAACTGCTTCTCCTTCACTGCACAATAAGTCAGCCCATCCATTTCGGCCCCATATTTTGAAAATAAGACATAACTGACAATCCAAGCACATTTCAAAAATGGTTGTGCTTGTCCATGCGAGCAAAAATTGATTGTGGACGTCGAAAACTGCCAGCTAGAAATTTATTTTCAGTATTGATTTTGGTATGTTTACATGACCAACCAGAAGCGGTATTGTGAAATTGGTTTACAAAATCTGGTTTTGGGAGCCTCCTGCAAACATTTATTAAATATTTGAAGTATTTATGCCAGCGGCTGTACCCTGTCTTTGATGTCTCCATGATGTTACCTTTCAACAAGATAATCCAAGACTGCATGTTTCCCATGCTGTCTGGACCTACTTAGATACTGAGATGGGTCAACTTTTACCATGGCATAAAATTCACTAGGCCCCCCCTCCCTCCCCCCCCCCCCCCCCAATTGGAAACATCGTGAGATGCCACAATAGTGGCACTCAACCAGTCTTCAGCCACTGAGATTACTGAAATCTGGTATAAGTAGAACTAGCATGTCAGTGTCTGTCATCCAAATTGTCTCGATTCTCAGCTGAGTTAAATGCGTTGCTGCTACCAGAGGTGAAACCTTCATGTATGAAATTTTGTTCCCTGTATATGCTCAAATTCCTTACAAAATTAACTGTGTATTCTTCCTATAATACTTTACATGCACAATAAGCAAAATTTTGTAAATTATTATCCTTCATGGTGTTGCAATTTTAATGGCTGTCGTTTTATTGTTTCTTGGTTCCTACTTGCAAAATGGTTATGATCTGTTACCAGTGCAACATTTTAGTGAAATTAATTTAGATGAGAATATTTGTGATGACTATTGATTTCAGTTTAAGCCCTAAGAATATATGGAAAAATCTTTTCCTCTTAGGTGTGAAAACCGATATTTGATAGTTATCAGGGCAGAGAAAGACACTTTATTTTTGTTTTACGGGATTTGAAACTTACTATCAAAGGATGAGGAACAAAATGCTGGTTGATAAACTTCAAAAAGACAACATTAAGGCAACTTTAAATACAGAGGAAACAAATAGTTGTTTTAACCAAGGAAGCACTGAATAATTTTTAGGTATTGCATAATGTTTGGTGCTGTTGTTGGCCTAATCGCTTTTCACTGTTGATATGTGGTTTATTATTATTATGTCTGTGCACTGTTGCATGGACATAATAATAATAATAATAATAATAATAATAATGATAAAATCAGTATGTTCCAGAAAGCCATGCATGTTATTGCAATCTTTCAGGGGGTTGTATTTCGGGTCCTAATTGATCACAGAGATAAGGGATAAAGTGTTTCAGATAGCCCTTGACCAAGCAACTATCTGTATATTCATCAAAAGAATGGGCATGCTGTACATATCTTGCAGTATAGAGTGAAAATTTAAACACTGTACACATCCTCCAGCCCATGAAAATTGAGCAAATTGGTTGACACTGTTGGATTAGCTGTAGTCTAGGGAGGGATTAGATCGCTTATGAAAGCACCATTTGTTCATGGATGGTTCCTGAGAAAAATCCTGAAAAAACCATGATTTTTAGGTACAAAAAGTACCTACTGTGGGGATGGCCATTTCTATAATTTCTGTTCATGGTAGATCATCAAAATTTTGACCACACATTCTTAAGGTGATATTTTTGGGGAACTTTGATGAAACTTTTGAGGCACAAATGTGGATTTAACTGCTGTCATGAACACATGGCTAGGTTTCTGGAGTCATTGCAAGGCTTCCGAGGTTATTAAAGTAAGTTCTTAGTCAACATTTTTTCGCCTATTATGATGTGATGTCCCAGTATAACTAGTGCTTCAAGCCCAAAGTGGTGCTGTAGTGACTAAAAATAGGCTAAAATGGATCCTGACATGCCTGAAAAAACTTAACATGACTGCCAAAAATTATGTAAAACTTGGAAGAATGCAAATACAGGAAAATATTTCTAATAACATTTTACTCCTTTAAGGTACAAATTGCGAGGAGGACATTTTTGATGAATTGCAGTTGATAATCTAGTTTCCAGAAAAAATGTAAAGCCAATGATTTTGTGTTAACCTTGTATTGTGCATACATATTTGTTGTTTATACGTGTCAAAGTATGTAAATGTGTCAAAGTATATAAATAAACCATAAAAACGTGACTGGAATAAGGAATTTTTTTACATACGCAACAGAGAAAAGAAGAGAACCAGTGGAAAAATGTTCCTGTTGGAGCATAAAAAGGGTAACATGCTCTTCCTCAAGAGACTTTGACAGAAAATTGAGGAACAAACAGTTTCAATGCTCATGCTGCCTTCCTCACCAAACATTTTGGCGCGCACTTTTTTGTATGGAAGGAGAGTAGCAAAGAGACAGTGACGATGAAAGAGATAGGAGACAATGCCAGTGGAAGAGAAAGGAAGAGGAGAAATTGATTGTGGGAGAGAAAATGTGGCAGTGAAAGAGAAAGAGAGATGGAAGAAGGCAATAGCGAGCCAAAGAGAGAGGAGGTATTGGTTGTCAGTGAGATATAGTGGCAATAAAAGGGAAAGAGAGATGGATGGAGATAGAAGCAGTGGGAGTATAACGGAGCAAAGTGGATCTCCCAGAATTTTTGAGCTTCTGAGGTATGGAGAAAGTATCAGTGGAAAAGAAATACAAAAGGATACAGTGTAAGTGAGCGAGAAAACCATGACAGTGATATGTACTGTAAATGTGTGGGAGAAAAAGAAGACGGTGGGAGAGAGATGTATATAGATAGTAGCATTGAGTGGGATTTGGTGAGTATGAAGGCTTAACTACGAAGATAGACTGGGTAAAGGCCTTAGAATGTTCTGTGTTTAAAGAGGCAAATATCTTTGCATGCCAAGATTTTTGGTGAGGAAGACAGAATGAGGATTGAGGCAACTGTTTCCCCACTTTTTTGTTGCAGCAGTCGTTTAAAGATGAACATATTCCCCTTTTTTGTGCTCCAACTGGAGCATTTTTCTGCTGGTTTATTATTATTGCTTCTGTTGTGTGTTGATTTCAATATTTTCTTTAAACATTCCAGCACCTGATTGAACGTATGCCTGTCAAAGTGGAAGCTGTCATCAAGGCTAAGGGTAGGGCAACACCAAATTGAGTTCAAACATTACTGATGGAGGGCACCTCGAACTTTTAAGTCATTTTCAGCCAGGTGTCTGTATACTTTTGATCACATAGTGTATCTGCTGAAACGCCAGAGAAAATATAGCTGATGACTCTCGGAGACACCCACTGTTTATATTATTCACTCCAAAATTGTTAAGGAGAAATGCAGAGTAACGTTTCTATTAAATGGGATCAGTGCTTTTTCCAATGAAAATATGTAATAGGAAAATTCTGTCTCAAAAGAATTTTTGGTTTTAGGTGAAATATCTTTCTGTGCATGGGCAGAAGTACCTTTCCAGCTCATGTTATCAAAGTATGAGTGAAACAAAAAGTTGATTGAGGAATGAAAAAGACCTGCTGCCAGTTAGCTGGATGATGCACAGTCATGTTTCACTGCCAGTTTGCATCTTCATTTCCTTTTTTCTTGTAATTTAACATCTTTTTTTATTAATATTCAAAATGCAAAGCACATATGTTCCACGGCTCTTGTGATTTACCTTTTTTCTGGTAAGTGACTAATGCTATGTGTGTGCTCCAATTTGCAAGTAATTGCCATTACTCTATGGACTAGGCAGCCCTATTACACTCATTCACATTTTGTTCTATGTGTGCACCAGCAATTTTGCCTCTTCTGCCCACAGGTTCTTGGCAGGGCAGGGAACAGCATGCTGTTGAGAATATATTTTTCTCTATCTGCACTCTGCACATTTGTGTGCTTGCTGTTAATGATCACCCAAAACCTCTCCCTCTGAAGCAAGCAGACTGAATGTGTATGGCATAAGACTCCTGCTTTCAAGGGCAATGCTGTTACCATGTGGACATCAAAGTACCTCATGATTCGACTCAAAGCTTCACTCTGAAACTAGCTTTTGTGAGATTGTTGGCATCTATCTCCAAGTGGCTATCAGTTCAGGCCTCTCAGTATTTCCGTGATGCATTCACATGATTCAAACAAAAGTGAACTAGTCACACTGCCCTTTTATCTACGTTAAATATCCTAGGCAAGTCCTATTTGATGTCGGTCCCACACTTTCTAGGATGGATCCCATGGGTGTTTTGTAAGCTGTCTCCTCTGTAAAGTGATTACATTTTCCCAGTATGCTACTAATGAACTGATGTGTCCACTTGCTTTATCTGCTATTGAGGTTATGTAATGATCTATCTTGGTGAAATTCATTGTGTACATACTGACACCATTTCAAAAAGATTTCGAGAGGTGGTACCTCAGACTTATAGAAATATGTCATAAATGAACACAGTGTCAAAAGCAGTGTGGTACAAAATCATGTGAATGCTTCATCAAGAGTTGTTCCAAGATTTTTGTTGTCAGCCTGTCCAGTTGACCAGGAGTGAGTACTCCATAGCAGGATTAGTATTCACCCATAACTACAAAAAATCTAATAATATTAGCAAAACAGTAATCTGCAGAGCTTACAGCTGAATCATGAGTTCTTTAAATTTATTTGTATACTCTGCAACCAGCTGCACAGTATATAATGAGGAGTACTATTATCATCTATTACATTCCTTACTGACTTTGTATTTGAACAAGGGGGAAGGGTGGGGGATGCATACCTATACGCCACTATATGTAAAAGTCTCTTAACTAAACCTGAGTTTTGAGTAGAGCCATATGATCAGCTTCTCAGAGAACTTTCTCAGACTTGGCAAACCCAGGGTGCCCCAAGCAAGAGCTTGTCAGCTCTGTCAGTCTCCTTTTACTGTAAGCTTTTGACATGATTAAGCAACCTTTCTTTAAAATGACAGTGAAATGTTCCATCACAGTTTAGGGGATCTTGGCTTAATCAGAGTACAAGTATTCTATAAATTTGTTATAATCCTTTCTTTAGGACAACAACATTTATTGAACACAAACTTCTATAACAACAGGTTAAAAGTTGCCTGTTAGTCCACAGAACCAAACAACAACAGCTATTGATAGAAATCAGTAATAGCCACAATTCCATATAGAAAATAATATGCAATAGTTCATGACTGGAATAGATATAAGTCCAAACACTACTAATTCACTAGACAGGCATATTGTGTGTATGCTACTAAGCAAAGTTCTATTGAGGCTGACAGTGGTGGGAACCACACATTGAGAAGTCAGAGCACTATGCAACACTAGTCTAAATCAGTTCAGGTAAGCAGCAGCACTAGCGGAGACAAAATCACATAATAGCAACTGAGAGTTAGTCCACAGCTGGTAACCCTTACATTTGCCCACTACAGAAGCTCACGTATCGGCCTGCATTATCAGCAGTCTTCTCGCCACAGATGCTCTCACCTAATGTAGGCAGTGTTACATGCATTGATCTGTGTGTATCATTGATTTGTAAACCTGGCAAGGCTACTAAAAAAAATCTTTCTTCCAAAACTTCAAGGTGTCTTATATGACAGCAAAGATGATGACTGTTGATGTGAAACAACAGTTAAACAGCAACTTCAGTTGTATTAAATTTGCTTAGGTATAATGGCCTCTACTGAAGGTGACCAATATTCTCATAGGATCACTTGGGATGAAGACATATCACTGAATGTAAATGGAGCACACAAATTAAAAAAAAACCGTTCAGAACAATTGGTCTTGAGCACCAACGCCCATAATATCAGAGTGTCAGGGTAGAGAGTGATCTTGTTGGAATGTCGTCAGAAATATTCGGTGTTAATGGAAACAATGTGTTTTCCAATAAATGTTCATTATGAAAAGAATATAAGCCATCATTTCAAACTCTTTTTTCATTTTACATTTAATTTGAGCTGAACATAGAAGTGGGGAAGGGTGTAGGGTTGCCTTATGTTGCACAAAGACAATCTGTTGTTGCTGTTGTTGTGGTCTTCAGTCCTGAGACTGGTTTGATGCAGCTCTCCTTGCTAATCTATCCTGTGCAAGTTCCTTCATCTCCCAGTACCTACTGCAACCTACATCCTTCTGAATCTGCTTAGTGTATTCATCTCTTGGTCTCCCTCTACGATTTTTACCCTCCACGCTGCCCTCCAATGCTAAATTTGTGATCCCTTGATGCCTCAGGACATGTCCTACCAACCGATCCCTTCTTCTAGTCAAGTTGTGCCACAAACTTCTCTTCTCCCCAATCCTATTCAATACCTCCTCATTAGTTACGTGATCTACCCACCTAATCTTCAACATTCTTCTGTAGCACCACATTTCAAAAGCTTCTATTCTCTTCTTGCCCAAACTATTTATTGTCCATGTTTCACTTCCATACATGGCTACACTCCATACAAATACTTTCAGAAACGACTTCCTGACACTTAAATCTATACTCCATGTTAACAAATTTCTCTTCTTCAGAAACTCTTTCCTTGCCATTGCCAGTCTACATTTTATATCCTCTCTACTTCGACCATCATCAGTTATTTTACTCCCTAAATAGCAAAACTCCTTTACTACTTTAAGTCTCTCATTTCCTAATCTAATTCCCTCAGCATCACCCGACTTAATTCGACTACATTCCATTATCCTCGTTTTGCTTTGTTGATGTTCATCTTATATCCTCCTTTCAAGACACTGTCCATTCCATTCAACTGCTCTTCCAAGTCCTTTGCTGTCTCTGACAGAATTACAATGTCATCGGCGAACCTCAAAGTTTTTATTTCTTCTCCATGGATTTTAATACTTACTCCGAATTTTTCTTTTGTTTCCTTTACTGCTTGCTCAATATACAAATTGAATAACATCAGGGAGAGGCTACAACCCTGTCTCACTCCCTTCCCAACCACTGCTTCCCTTTCATGCCCCTCGACTCTTACAACTGCCATCTGGTTTCTGTACAAATTGTAAATAGCCTTTCGCTCCTGTATTTTACCCCTGCCGCCTTTAGAATTTGAAAGAGAGTATTCCAGTCAACATTGTCAAAAGCTTTCTCTAAGTCTACAAATGCTAGAAACGTAGGTTTGCCTTTCCTTAATCTAGCTTCTGAGATAAGTCGTAAGGTCAGTATTGCCTCACGTGTTCCAACATTTCTACGGGATCCAAACTGATCTTCCCCAAGGTCGGCTTCTAGCAGTTTTCCATTCGTCTGTAAAGAATTCGCGTCAGTATTTTGCAGCTGTGACTTATTAAACTGATTGTTCGGTAATTTTCACATCTGTCAACACCTGCTTTCTTTGGGATTGGAATTATTATATTCTTCTTGAAGTCTGAGGGTATTTCGCCTGTCTCATACATCTTGCTCACCAGATGGTAGAGTTTTGTCAGGACTGGCTCTCCCAAGGCCGTCAGTAGTTCCAATGGAATGTTGTCTACTCCCAGGGCCTTGTTTTGACTCATGTCTTTCAGTGCTCTGTCAAACTCTTCACGCAGTATCGTATCTCCCATTTCATCTTCATCTACATCCTCTTCCATTTCCATAATATTGTCCTCAAGTACATCGCCCTTGTATAGACCCTCTATATACTTCTTCCACCTTTCTGCTTTCCCCTCTTTGCTTAGAACTGGGTTTCCATCTGAGCTCTTGATATTCATACTAGTGGCTCTCTTTTCTCCAAAGGTCTCTTTAATTTTCCTGTAGGCAGTATCTATCTTACCCCTAGCGATATGCTCCTCTACATTCTTACATTTGTCCTCTAGCCATGCCTGCTTAGCCATTTTGCACTTCCTGTCGATGTCATTTTTGAGACGTTTGTATTCCTTTTTGCCTGCTTCACTTACTGAATTTTTATATTTTCTCCTTCCATCAATTATATTCAATATTTCTTCTGTTACCCAAGGATTTCTACTAGCCCTCGTCTTTTTACCTACTTGATCCTCTGCCGCCTTCACTACTTCATCCCTCAGAGCTACCCATTCGTCTTCTACTGCATTTCTTTCCGCCATTCCTGTCAATTGTTCCCTTACACTCTCCTTGAAACTCTGTACAACCTCTGGTTCTTTCAGTTTATCCAGGTCCCATCTCCTTAAATTCCCACCTTTTTGCAGTTTCTTCAGTTTTAATCTACAGTTCATAACCAATAGATTGTGGTCAGAGTCCACATCTGCCCCTGAAAATGTCTTACAATTTAAAACCTGGTTCCTAAATCTCTGTCTTACCATTATATAATCTATCTGAAACCTGTCAGTATCTCCAGGCTTCTTCCATGTAGACAACCTTCTTTTATGATTCTTGAACCAAGTGTTAGATATGATTAAGTTATGCTCTGTGCAAAATTCTACCAGACGGCTTCCTCTTTCATTTCTTAGCTCCAATCCATATTCACCTACTATGTTTCCTTCTCTCCCTTTTCCTACTCTCGAATTGCAGGTACCCATGACTATTAAATTTTCGTCTCCCTTCACTACCTGAGTAATTTCTTTTATCTCATCATATGTTTCTTCAATTTCTTCGTCATCTGCAGAGCTAGTTGGCATATAAACTTGTACTACTATAGTAGGCATGGGCTTCGTGTCTATCTTGGCCACTATAATACGTTCACTATGCTGTTTGTAGTAGTTTACCCGTGCTCCTATTTTTTTATTCATTATTAAACCTACCGGTACTCCTGCATTACCCCTATTTGATTTTATATTTATAACCCTGTATTCACCTGACCAAAAGTCCTGTTCCTCTTGCCACTGAACTTCACTAATTCCCACTATATCTAACTTTAACCTATTCATTTCCCTTTTTAAATTTTCTAACCTACCTGCCCAATTAAGGGATCTGACATTCCACACTCCGATCCGCAGAATGCCAGTTTTCTTTCTCCTGATAACGACGTCGTCCTGAGTAGTCCCCGCCCGGAGATCCGAATGGGGGACTATTTTACCTCCGGAATATTTTACCCAGAGGACACCATCATCATTTAACCATACAGTAAAGCTGCATGCCCTCGGGAAAAATTACGGCTGTAGTTTCCCCACATTTGTCTGACCTCTCAACAGATACCCCTCCATTGTAGTTGCACCTACGGTACGGCTATCTGTATCGTTGAGGCACGCAAGCCTCCCCACCAACGGCAAGGTCCATGGTTCTTGGCTACAGTTCTCAAACTCAACTTCACCACATAATTTTGTGCAGAAATATCATTTGAAGTATCAACAATAAAGCTAGTTGTAATTAAAGTGCCCTTGATTGTAATAAATCTGTACAGATCCTCCAATAGTAAAGTTATTGATTTAAAACATTGAAAAAAAATTGCTTGTTGTGTAGGCAGTAAGAGAATTATTTTAGCTGGTGTTTTAAATAGAGACCGTTAAAGAGTTCCAAAGTTTCTAAACACTAAATTGCATTTTTACAGTAACAATGTTATGAAAAGAACAATTGCTACTCATCATACAGCAGAGGTGCTGGGTTGCAGATAGGTAAAATGAAAAGACTGTCAGAATGTGAGTTTTTGGCCAAATAGGTCTTTGTCGAAAGCAGACAACACACACATTCGTGCAAACACAACTCTCACACACATGACCACAATCTCCAGCTATTTAAGCCAGACTGCAGACACCAGCAGATGATGGGAGAAGCAACTGAGTGGTGGGGGTAAGGAGGAGCTTGAGTCAGGGAGGGGGAGGGATAGCAGGGTAGGGATGGGGGACAGTAAAGTGCTGCTTGTGGAAATGTCCAGGGACGAAGTGGAGAGAGGATAGAGCACCTAGGTGCGTCCAGAGGTTAGATGGAGAGTGAGGGGGGGTAGCAGAAAAGGAGAGAAGTAAGAAGACTGTGGGTGCACTGGACTGTGTAACACTGGACTGGGAATGGAGAAGGGTAAGAACAATGATGAACGAAGGTTGAGGCCAGGGGGTAATGGGAAAAGCTGGTGTTGGGAAGGATCCAGCTGGCACAGGCCATGAAGCAGTCATTGAAATGAATGTTGTGTTGGGCTGTGTACTCAGAAGTGAGATAGTCCAGCTGTTTCTTGTTTGTCAGTGGTGATTCACGCCAACAGAAAGCTTGTTGTTTGTCATGCCCACATAGAATGCAGCACAGTGGGTGCAAATTAGCTTGTAGATTGCATGACTGGTTTCACAGATAGCCCTGCCTTTGAGGGATAGGTGATGCTTATGACTGGACTGAAGTAGGTGGCTGTGGAAGGATGTATGGGACAGGTCTTGCATTTAGGTCTGTTATAGGGATATGAGCAGTGGGGCAAGGGGTTGGGAGCAGTGGTTCAGTAGGTATGGATGAGGATATTATGTAGGTTCAGTGGATGATGGAATACAACACTGAGGTGGGGGGAGGGGGGCAGTGAGTAGGATATTCCTTATTTCAGGGCTTAATGAGAAATAGTTGTGATACTGACGGAGAATGTGATTCAGTTGCTCCAGTCCTGGGTGGTACTGAGTCACGAGGGGAATACTTCTCTTTGGCTGGGTGGTGGGACTTTGAGAGGTGGTGGGTGACTGGAGAGATAGGGCAGAGAAGATCTCTTTTTGCACATGGTTGGGAGGATAATTACAGTCTGTGAAGACCTCAGTGAGATCCTCATATTTCAAGAAAGACCACTCGTCATGAGAGATGTGACAGCCACGTGTGACTAGGCTGTATGGAAGGGACTTCTTGGTATGGAATGGGTGGCAGCTGTCAAAATCAAGGTATTGCTGATGGCTGATACGTTGCGAAATGGATGGAGGTATTGATGTAGCTATCTTTGAGGTAGAGGTCAACATCAAGGAAGGTGGCTTGTTGGATTGAATAGGACTAGATAAAGTGAATGGGGGAGAAAGTGTTGAGGTTCTTTAGGAATGTGGATAGCGTGCCCTCATCCTTGATCCAAATCAGGAAGATGTCATCAGTAAATCTGAACTAGGTGAGGGGTTTGGGATTCTGCTTGTTTAGGAAGGATTCCTATAGATGGCCCATGAATAGGTTGGCTTAGGATGGTGCCATGCAGGTGCTTATAGCTGTACCCACAATTTTTTGGTAGGTAGTGCCTTCAAAGGAGAAGTAATTGTGGGTAAGGGTGTAGTTGGTCTTGTTGATTAGAAAGGCATTGTATCTATTGGGCACTGGCAAAAGTAGTGTTCTATAGTGGTAAGGCCAAGGGCTTTGGAGATGTTAGTGTAAAGGGAGGTAGCATCAATAGTGATGAGCAGGGTACCATGTGGTGTAAGAACAGGAACAGTGGAAAGTCGGTGGAGGTAATGGTTGGTATTTTTTATATAGGAGGGTAGGTTGTGGGTAATAGGCTGAAGGCGTTGGAGTACAAGAGCAGAAATTCTCTCAATGGGGACACAGAAATTGGCCACAGTGGAATGTCCTGGGTGGTTGTCTTTATGGACTTTAGAAAGGATGTATAAGGTAGGAGTGCGGGGACTGGAGGGGTGAGGAGAGAGATGGACTCTGGGAAGAGGTTGTGGGATTGGTGCAAGAATTTGTAGAGACACTGGAGATCCTGATGGATTTCTCAAATGTGGTCACTGTGGCAAGGTTTGTAGATTGATGGATCTGACAGCTGATGGAATCCTTCTGCCAGGTAATTCTTGTGGTTCAAAACAACAGTGGTGAGCCTTTCTCAGCAGGTAGGATTATAAGGTCAGGATCAGTTTTTAGATGGTGGATTGCAGTTCTTTCTGCAGATGTAAGGTTAGTTCACATGTTGAGGTATTTGGGGAATGATGGTGATGCAAGGTTCGATGTCAAGAAATTCTCGAAAATTAACAGGGGTGATTCTGAGGCAGTGTGGATCACAATTTGATGCAGGAGTGAACTGAGTTAGGCGGGGCTCAACATTGGTCTTTGATTGAGTCAGATTGGTAGGGTTGGTGGTGAAAAAGTGAAAAAAGTGTTTCCACTGTAGGAACCAGGAGAAGGAGAGAAGTTCGTTAACAAGTCCTGAGTGATTGAATTTGGGACAGTGCAAAAGGTGTGTCCTTTGGAAAGGACTAATACTTCTGCGGCACTAAGGCTTTTGGAGGAAAGGTTCATGGCCGTGTTTTTGGTCTGTGTAGGTTCTGGGTTCTGTATGGTGGTGGGAGGGAGTTTCTGGGGGTTGGGTAAATGTATTAGTTCTGCGAGACAGGGTTTGTCAGCTATGAGAGGATATGGGGGAAATTTGGAGGTTGTTATAGAGGTGGGGGATAGTGGTAGTCCAATGCAGGAGTAGTAAGTGGACAGGGTGGAGAGTTTTTTGAGGTGGTGTTGTGCATGTTGCTCTAGTTCTTGGAGAGCAGGAGTTTGTGTACGATATAAGATCCAGGAATTTGAGATTGCATAGATGGAGAATTTTGCAGATGGAGAGGAGGTATTGTAAGGAGATTTTGGGCTGTTTTATATGATTTCTCAGTATTATGTTGGTAAGGGTTAAGGATTGGCGGAATCTGAACAGATGGAGGTCATTGTGGAAGGAAGAATGGTAGCCAAGATAGGTAATTTGATGGTAAGGCCATTTGGGGAGGATTCCATAAGCCAAGCAACAATACAGGAACAGTATGTGTGGCTGGGTTCTGGCTAGGAGTAAGTAAGCATTTCTGTATTGATGCAGATGGCAAGAGTAAGGGTCCATGGTGATGGATAAAATGCATAAAAATACATAAATAACCTAAAAATATGTCCAAAAAATTCACAGAATTACACCTAAATAACTGGGAAAAATCACGAAAAGGTTGAAATGGATGGAGTAATTGGTATCAAGATGAAATCAGGAAGTAGGCCTATAGCAAAAGGTGAAAATCAGCCAACTGAAACTGGGATGAAGGCACAATGGGGCCAGAGAAAAAATAAACAAAAATATTGTAATATGGGTTGCAGGTCTGTGGGTCAATAAGTGTGAAGAAGGGGAATGGCACATGTGACTACTTTAGGTGAAGTTACCGTATTTACTCGAATCTAAGCCGCACTTTTTTTTCCAGTTTTTGTAATCCAAAAACCTGCCTGCGGCTTAGAATCGAGTGCAAAGCAAGCGGAAGTTCTGAAAAATGTTGATAGGTGCCGCCACAACTAACTTCTGCCGTCGAATATATTTAGTGCTACACAAGCATGCTTTGTGGGCACAAAGATAGATACTGGCGCCAAAACCTCTGCATCAGTAAATAAACTTAAAAAAAAAGGTAGAAGACGAGCTTTTTTTTTCACCACCCCGAGTTTCGACCACTGCATTTTCATACATTATCCAACGAAGTAAATACAAATTCCGTATTGTTCATCTTCGAATGTAGCAGAATTTCAATGTACTACGAAAATCTGACTGGCAAGACTGTTAGGGATGTTTGTCAATATGGCCAACTCTACGTTCCGAGTTTTTTCCTACCTGTGAGAAGAGATGGTTGCTAATAGGAACCTGATGAAATGTGAATCACATGCAGTATTCTCTTCACCATAAGAATAATACGAATATAAACATTTTGCCATGTATTCTTTCGTGTTTGCTGCTATCTCATTTAAATACTGTCTGCGTAATAAACTACGAAACTAGAGTGGGACAACAGCAAACGCGGAAGAATATACGTATCGTGTCATGTTTATATTCATATTATTCTTATGCCTAATAGTGATACAGTCAGAAATGAAGCACGGCAACTGACTAGATTTTAAATGTAAGATGACTAATTTCTGTGCAGAATTTGATGTACTAAAGAAGCAGCCGCAAAGATTTTCAAACGGAGGAAAATTTTCGCAAAACTCTCGTTCAGAACATGTTCTATCATACGCATGTTCTATCATACACATTTGGTTCTTTTTGATCATTATCAAAGAAAGCAGCAGTGTAAGTAACAACAAATAGCAGTCTCTTGCCATTGTTTCGCTAATGAGACGATTCCTCTTTTTTTTTTTTTTTTTTTTTTTTTTTTTTTTTTTTTTAAAGCAGCGGTAGCGCGCACGAAAGCGTCATGCCGCGGGCGGCGACAGGCCGTAAACACGCACTATCAAAATGCGACAAACAATGCATTACACAGTACAGTAATGCATTTTCAGCTTAGAGTGACGTAAACACCTATAACAAAGAAAACTGCACTTATCAGATCAAAGCAAAATAAGCAATCGATTCAAACCAGACGAAGCACGTGAAAAAGGAAGGGTACCCATAAATACGGATGTAGCGCCTGACGCATAGCAATGGCTGCCTGGTAAAGCTTAACTGCTAAGCTTACGACTTGAACCAAACTACTGTAGCTGTATCGTCTTTCATTCGACCTAAATTGTGTCTCATATTGCAATGGACCAACTTTGTTTCGATTTGGAGGTGCGGCCTAAAACTTTTCTCTCCCCTTGAATTTCGAGTCTCAAATTTCAGGTGCGGCTTAGATTCAGGAAAATTTTTTTTCCTTGATTTCGAGTCTCATTTTTCGAGTGCGGCTTAGATTCGAGTGCGGCTTAGATTCGAGTAAATACGGTAGTAGGTGCGGACTGGAGTAGAGAGGAGGAGGAGGAGGAGGAGGAGGAGTGGTTGTGGGGTGGGAGGGATGAGATAAAAGCTTGTGTGGCACAGAAAGGTATGGGAAATAACACATGAAAATACGTGAGAGTGACACAGGAAGTGTGATCAATTTGAAGATTTAGGATTATTGATATCGATGGGAGGAATGTGGGACATGAGATGGTGTACCAACGATCAGCGCAGTCTTGTGGCCTTTTATAGGGCATAGCCAAAATGGTTGGTAGAGTGTGGCCCATAAGCAGATCATGCTGTGGGGTTTGTAAGGCAACAAGAGAGACACAGGAAACAAGAGGAAGTAGGACAGACACTGAGTACAGTAATTAATTAAAAAAACAGTAACAAAGGAAAACAGCACTGGGTTGTGGGATGGAAGACAAGCCATCAGGCAACATCAGACAATGGAAACTGAAGAATGGACTTAACAATATTATGAAAAGGACAGCTGCTACTCACCATATAGCAGAGATGCTGTGACGTAGATAGGCACAACAAAAAGACTGTCAGAAAGTGAGCTTTCTGCCAACTAAGTCTTCATCGGAAATAGACAACACATGCACTCAAGCAAACACAACTCGCACACACATGACCACAGTCTCTGGCTGCAAGCACAAGTGAGTGATGGGAGAAGCAACTGGGTGGTGGAGGTAAGGAGGAGACTGGAACAGGGAGGGAGAGGGATAGCAGGGTAGGGGTGGGGGGCTGTAAGGCGCTGCTTGTGGAAACGTACAGGGATGAGATGGAGAGAGGGTAGAGCAGCTAGGTGCGTCCAGAGGTTAGATGGAGACGAAGGGGGGGGGGGGGGGGTAGCAGAAAAGAGAGAAGTAAGAAGACTGTGGGTGCACTGGTGGGATATAGGGCTGTGTAACACTGGACTGGGAATGGAGAATGGTAAGAACAATGATGAATGAAGGTTGAGGCCAGGAGGGTAATGGGAACTTAGGTTGTATTGCAGAGAGAGTTCCCACCTGTGTTGTTCAGAAAAGCTGGTGTTGGTGGGAAGGATCCAGATGGCACAGGCTATAAAGCAGTCTTGAAATGGAGGATGTTGTGTTGGGCTGTGTACTCAGCAATGAGGTAGTCCAGCTGTTTCTTGTCCACAGTTTCAGTGGTGATTCACGCCAACAGAAAGCTTGTTGTTTGTCATGCCTACATAGACTGAATCACAGTGGTTGAAGCTTAGCTTGTAGATCACATGACTGGTTTCACAGTCATGTTTCACTTGTTTTATAATTACAGTCTGTCAGACAGTGATGATGGGTGAACTAGACTGACTAGAGACACTGCTAGCTGTATAATACCACCATTCATCCCACCCCCCGCCCCCCCTTCCTCCTCCTATATAGAGAATGATTATTTTGCCTCATTCCATTTTTTGTTTTCCTCCCAGAATTTGTTGTGTCATGTTAATGTACGCAGATAGAAACGGTGCTGAAGGGAACACAGAAGTTTTATTTATTATAATGTCACATGTGCCTTTGCAATCAGCTTCAAAGGTAAAAATAAAATGATTGACATAACATATTGATAAAAATTAATCTTAAAAAAGAAGTTTTTGTAATAACAGTAACAATATAAAAATCCATTAATGATTTCATATTTTGTTAAGCAATTGACTTCTCCAGACAAGAGCAAAATTTACAACCTTTTTAATTCAACAGTGTGGCTTCACAACATGTCGAGCTGCCTACCTGCAAGTTCATATTCGCACAGTTCATCTTGGCAACTACAATAGTCATGTGTGCCCCGTCTGTGATGCTCATGTTAAACAACGAAATGCATTTCTGGAACACATGCGTTCTCACACTGGTGATCGTCCTTTCAGGTGAGTAACACACAGTTAGAGGTCTGCGCGGATATGAAAAGTGCAATCCGCATCCGCACCGCATCTGCAAGGTCCTAATCCACAACCACATCCGCAGCAATTAATCCGCATCCACAAGTTCCTTATCCGCATCCGCATATATATAAGTTTTGAATGAGAAATTAATAGTAATAGACAGTAGTACTTAGAATTATGGTATGTAATGACATAGTTATTGTTAGGATGCCATTTCTGCGACAACTTAACTACTTTTGATTTTTTAAATCACAGGAAATGCTCTATACCTACTCTAAAGCAGGCCATTCCAAACAGGAAAGCATTGGAGCTCCGGAGCACACACAGTAGCGGCTCGGATCTCGTGAGATTGGAAACGCTATTTAAAAAAATAAAATTCAATGTAATAGTATTAAATGATGAAAATAGGTGTATAGAAACAATTATATTTCGCTGCTCTTGTGCCAGTGCAGCTGAAAATGACAATGGTTTTAAACTGTTACTAGCACATTGCATCATTTACCGACAGTTTTTTTGTACTCACTGCTCGGATGTGTCAAATTTTGAAGCCATTCATGTCAGCTGATGATTATATTATAGTTTACGCGTTCAGCCCTCGCCATTTCCAGGTGAAAATATTTACAGTATTAGGCCTACACTGTAAAACGCTGGCACACCTGAGAAAAAGTTAAACTGCCAGCAATAATTGACGTTGTCTGGAAGAAATAACTCGTCTTCCGAAGACTGACAACAAAATCAGTAGTTATAGAAATTAGGAGTCCATTTAGCTTTAGCTAAAAATACGATCGAAATCTCGAACCTCACCTTTTGGCTGATTTATCGAATTAAGACCTAGCGCTAAATGAAATGTCCGTTTCATTCTCAACTAAACAAAGTTTTTCAGACTTTAAAACATCCTCAACATTGGTCTAAATTACTAGGACAAAATTTGCAGTAGATTTCGCAGTTAATACTTTCAATGTTAAAAAATAATTTTTTTTTCAGAGTTTAATGGTACTACAAACGATTTCAATATGTCTGTATAAAAACCACTGTTCCATAACTTCAAATGTTAGGCACTTTTCCCTGTTAAGCAATACCGAGTTACAGTTAAAATGTTCAATTTTGTTACAAATTTCAGCCCTTATCTTTACTAATTGTCTGGTAAATTAAAAGACACATTATTATTTTGGATGATTTGAATATTTTGTAAGTTTTCAATGTGATCAGAATAATCTTTCACGGGCTATCGCAGTCACAGCTTGTTGGTGGTCGTGTGCCGTAGTTTGAAGTCCCACTTGTAATTAATTACAAGGCCCGCCGTGCCACCGCTCCGGCTGGGCTGTTTCACTGTTCACAAAGAGCGACAATGCTCGGCGGCTGCACATGTTACTATAGTGCACGCTAAAATTTAGGTAGGCACTTATGAGATCATCATTACCTACTTTAATAATATTGAAGTGTTAGCTGTTGAATGTTCTTGTTGTGAAGAGTAAAAATTTAAAATTGAGCTCTTTAATATGAAAATTACAACAAAACAAATTGATTGTTAAATATTTCCTTCTTTTACCTAATGCTACTTAAATGTTCTTGTTGGGAATAGTAAAAATACTAACAATATGTTGAGGAAATTCTTTACTATAAATATTACAATAAAAACTCTGATTAAATATTTTCATCTTCTGCTTGCTTCTGATCCAAATTCTGTAAAAGAAAGAATCAGATGAAAAAAAAATTGTAATTAATTCAGATAAGCCCAAAAAATAAAGTGAAGTAAGAGAAGCTGTACAAGTACCTTTTTACTTTGGAAGATTACTGTGCAAGAACATGATGTCATCAATTGTCTGTAGCTTCAAAGATGTGCGTCGGTCCTGCATTATTTGTCCCGCAGTAGAGAAGCTTCTCTCAGATGGCGCGCTGGACGCTGGAATGCAGTGCACAAAGTATGCGAGTTTGGAAAGACGCGGATAGATGTTTTCACGTCCATGCCACCAAGCTATCAGGTCAATGTCTTCCCAAAATTGGACTTTATCATTCGTATATCTGAGAATTTCATCTGGCGCAAAGTCAAGATCTCTCGTCGATTCATCTTCTGAGAAATCTTAAAATTCATTAAAAAGTACGTCAGACTTATGTTTTTTTTTGCAGGAATTACAGATGCTGCTTCCTCCTTATCTTTTAATTGTGGACAATTTCTCGCAACATGATTTTTCGCTTCCTTTACACTTCATCTTTTTTGGCACTGCTAAGAAATTTTAAGTTTTTATATTTTGGATTCAAAAACGTTGCAAGTTTATGGGTTACTGTTATGTCCCATTTGCTGATTAAAATAGATTTGGCTGTACTCTTTAAATCTATCAGAAATGGGCTGTTGCAATCAGTTTTTTCAAGGAAGGAGAGAAGTTTTAACTTCCACAACACACATAAATCAAGTATAGGGGTTTTGGAGGCTTCAAGATCACAAGAAGCTATTTTAAATGGTGTCAGAAAGGTTATTATATCTTCCAACATCCTCTTGTCTATAGAATCAATCAAATTATCTTGATTTTTCTCTGACAAAATTGACAGAACTTCAAAACATTGTGAATAAATAGACTCAAACATATCCAATTTACTGTTCCATCGTGTGTGTATAACTCCTTTCAATGACTTCTGAAAGCGATTCTGAAGACCAGATCTTTTAAAGACAGTTGTGATAGCTCAACAGGAATTTATTAGTCGGTGCACGTCACTCTTCTCATCATTCGCATCTCCTCGAGTCGTGTGCTCCAGCACAGTATTAAGAATGTGTGCTGAGCACGAGAGCCTCTTGTATTGGCGAAGTGCTGCCACAATATTTGGACCTCTATCCGTAACGAACACGATGTTATTCACAGCACTGAATAAATCGAACAACCGTAGTATCTTAATTAATTCAAGTTTAATGTTTTCTCCTGTTTTTTTAAATCTCACTCTCAAAATTTCTGGTGCACAACACTCGATCCTCAAGTTTCACTTCTTCATAATTAACATAATGTGCAGTCACTCCCATATAGTTTATTTTATGGTACAAATCAGTCCATAAATCGACAGTTAGTGCTCCACCTATATCTCTGAATATATTCTTCACTTCTGCGGAGACAGTTTCACGCAGACGATTGGCCGTTTCCTTCAAATTTCTGGATATGGTGGTTGGATGAGGTAGCAGTTCCTTAGCACTCACTGCACCGTACTTGGCCCCCACATCAATAAGAAACTGTGCCGTCTTGAGAAACCCAGATCCACACCCAACTTCGAATGATAAAATGTCTTTGCTGACAAGATTGATAAGTTTTTCTGTCGCGGCTGTCTTCAGATTTGGCGGAACTTCAGGTACTTTCACGTTTCTCTTGGTATTTAAATAAGTAATTATGCTACTTTGTCCAGCCTCAGACGAATGTTTTAGCAAATTTGAAGTTCCACTTTTGTGTCCAGTGTAGGAATATACTTTTTAACATGCAAAACAAGCCACTGTATCTTTTATCTTTTCGTTGCCATCAAATACGTATCCGAATTTTTTGCAAATTTGCGATTTCAATTTGATTTCCTTCAGTAATGTAAAATCACCTTTTTTTCACCTTACACGAAATTGTATCCATCGATATGGTGTTCATTTGAAGAAAGAACTCTCACTGATACTTGCTACGATGCACGTTGTCACTCGGTCACTACAAAGCGCTAACTGAAGGCAGCGGAAAATTGTAACGTGCAACGTGCACCTGTCTGGTAGACAGTGGGCAGGTTTGCCACCCAGAGAGCACTTCACAGGCCACACAAAAGACACGGTTGTGGAAACGGATTAG
This sequence comes from Schistocerca nitens, assembly GCF_023898315.1. NCBI lineage: Eukaryota > Metazoa > Arthropoda > Insecta > Orthoptera > Acrididae > Schistocerca > Schistocerca nitens. The sequence goes on along the minus strand of NC_064621.1, from coordinate 310,903,863 downwards.
GCGCAGGTCTCTTAGGTACAGCTACGTCGGTCGTAGCCAGGGGCTGAGGACAACAGACATCCGCTCTACCCGGGCCCTGCAAGATTCCAAGAATGTCAACAGACCTGAAGTTTTCAACTAACATTGCAACATACGTACTGGGCAGATGCCTTGCTCATTATCCGCAGATGACCCGCGGATATCCGCGCCGGTCGCGATTTTATCCGCCAAGTAACAAATACCGCGGATATCCGCATCCGTGCAGACCTCTACACACAGTTAATTAGACAGTATAATTTTGAAAATAGTTACAGGATGGTGTATTTTTATTTCACTGTTAGTTTACTATCTATGTAGAGGGAATCAAAAAGAACTGTATACATTTGAAGAAGCAGAAATTATCATATTACTACGGTATATTGATAATTTTCACTTATGGACCGTCTGACAGCAACTGAATAAAACACAATTTTAGTGCCATACGCGTTTCGCCTTTATTTTCTGCAAGGCATCATCAGTGGCCTGGAATATGTACATATGTTAGCTATTTTATTTACATTTTTGTCACTGTGCCTATAGGTTATAAACAGTTCTGGTGGTTGGTATTTCCTATTAAGTAGTAATGTTTTGAACTGTACTTACAGGTTGCGTAGACAATTTCTTACATATTACGCTCCTGTTGCATTTTTGGTGTTGTTCTTCTTCCTATGAGCGCCAATTTGCTGTTTTTTCCGCATTCCACAGCACTATGCACTGAGCGCTTGTTTTAATGCAATGTTTTGGTTTCTGTTGCCGACTGTCAAATGTTTTTGCCAAAGATTGAATATTACTGCCAAACTTATGAGTGTAACTATTGAAGTATCTGTGGTCTGTTCGTGTATGCATTTGTGTGTGTGTGTGTGTGTGTGTGTGTGTGTGTGTGTGTGTGTGTGTGTGTTTTCTGGTGTCGTATTAATTTAATTTAATTTTATTGTATTTATTTTTGTTTTTGTCCTGTGTATGTGTGTGTGTGTGTGTGTGTGTGTTTTGGTGTAATATATATTTTTTTGTGCTGTGTGTGTGTGTGTGTGTGTGTGTGTGTGTGTGTGTGTGTGTGTGTGTGTGTGTGTGTGTGTGTGTGTGTCTGTATTTTGGTGTTACGTAATTTTGTGTGTGTGTGTGTGTCTGTATTTTGGTGATATATATCATTTCCTTTATTAAGCGTAGTAGGGAGCCTGTGTTGATGTGTGTTTGTTCATTTATCACATGTTTGTTTTCTGCTATGGCTTTCTGGATGTGTCAGTTTTCTTGCATTTGGCAGTAATATTCGATCTTTGGCAAAAACATTTGACAGTCGGCAACAGAAACCAAAACATTGCATTAAAACAAGCGCTCAGTGCATAGTGCTGTGGAATGCGGGAAAAACAGCAAATTGGCGCTCATAGGTAGAAGAACAACACCAAAAATGCAACAGGAGCGTAATATGTAAGAAACTGTCTACGCAACCTGTAAGTACAGTTCAAAACATTACTACTTAATAGGAAATACCAACCACCAGAACTGTTTATAACCTATAGGCACAGTGACAAAAATGTAAATAAAATAGCTAACATATGTACATATTCCAGGCCACTGATGATGCCTTGCAGAAAATAAAGGCGAAACGCGTATGGCACTAAAATTGTGTTTTATTCAGTTGCTGTCAGACGGTCCATAAGTGAAAATTATCAATACACCGTAGTATTACGCGCAACTGAGGAGGACAGGACCACAAAAGTTGAAGATATCATATTACCTTTGGTCTTTTTTTTTCATAAAGATTTTATGTTTATTATATGAAGTGCATAAAAAATTTAAAATATGATGAAGTTGGCTTTAAGTTGTGACATAGCCAGGAGAATTTTTCCCATGTTACATTTTTCCTTCTCCCATAAATAACCAAAGTTATTTTTTCCACCAGTACATGAATCTATTGGTTTATAACACTTTCATGAAAATCTCAAGACTTTATTTAGACTTAGTTTCCCTTGAAAATATTTTTCAGGTTATCATTTTGATTGTTCTGTTTACATTGATGTTATTAGTTTACATGAGGGCAGGTATAATTTGAAAATATAATTATCTGATGTCAGTACAACAGTTCACAACATGCAAAACTCTATGAGCTGTCAGTACTACATTTGAGAAAGATGACTCACACAAACAGAAAGTCAAGCAATCCCATTTTCCTGTAAAGTACTTTGAATCGTTTGAGGTTGATTAACATACCTCCAGACTATTACCATTTTTCATCGCGGATTTTGCCATAACTATTGCTAGATTCAAAAGTTTGAGTACCTACTTCTATTACTTTAATGTCTGTGTACAAAATGACATATAGCACTCATTAATTAACTCACAAATTAATAATTTCATGTAAATTACCTTAATTTACAATATGATGCCCATAGATGTAAATAAGGGGATGTACATTATGGATGAAGAGTTTTTCTAAATTTCTATCTAGCAACATTTTCTATAATCGAATAGTCCATTAGTTGTGATAGTTTAACCAAAACAGTAAACTCCAGCGTCGGTGATTTTCAAAGCATAATGTAGTTTGATTTTCAAAGTGTAATGTAGTTTGCAAAATAACGGTTTATACATACTCACATTGTCCATCACCCAAAATTGGCAGTTTGCAGTTTGAAAGCGCAAAAGTAAGACCTGTGTTGAGTGTGCTCACATTGTTGACTGACACCGTTACTATGCACGTTCTGTACACAGAATGCACCAATATCTGCAAAACTCAATAACACTACATAATGTTTAATAACTTTAAAGTGGATTCTGTATACCACACAAATGAACATTTTAACTAAACTCTGTTGTAATTAACAAGAACATGTGTGATATCATTTTCATTGGAGTGAGCTATTGTTGGACATGGTGATTCTCATTATGGACTGTCTTAACTGAAATACCACAGCATATATTTCTTTGACAAATTACTACAGGCTAGTGGTATATGGCTTTTTTCACTTAAATATTAACTGCGCTTTGTGCCCAAAATATGATAATGAACTTTGCCATTTCATAATAGAGAAGCTGGTCATCATCACTAACAATTGAATTTCGCAAGAATAAATGAGTGTGTTAGTGCCATTCAAATTGTAGTGCTATGTACTTTCATGAGCAAACACCAACCTCAATCGTTTAGACTTTAAACATCTAGGCGACTAGTAGTGTGTGCTACAGAACAGAGACTACAGAAATCAGCTCGTTAATGCTACCAAGTAAAGACTGATTTGAATGTTTTGTTGATATGTTTGATTAGTGATATGTTATTTTTAATTGATATTTGATGGAGTTAGAAAATGATGTGTCACAACTACAACAAAATTCACTGATACAGTGTTAAAAAAAAATGTTGAGTGACTAGGGTCTCCCGTCGGGTAGACCGCTCGCCAGGTGCAAGTCTTTCAATTTGACACCACTTCGGCGACTTTTACATTGAACTGATACAGTTTTGTATTAGTACAAACAATGATGAAGAATTGGAACTGGAAGAATTATGTAATGTCTGAATCACTGATTGTAATACTGTGATACTAATAATAATAGTCTCACTTCTTGACTTGTGTGGCAACTCTAAAATCATTTTAATACCTTTGGTTGGATTGGATGAAAAGTGTTGGATGGTTGACTACCACTTATTTGAACCAGAAGAGTTATTCACTATCTGCATTACACAATCTTTTAATCTATGAGTAAACGTGGCAGTCTCAGTTTCTAATTGGGTGGTTTCACTGTTAAATATCTGTTTACATATTTAGATAAACTGAATTGAAGTGGATGAATTGTCACTTGGATAACAGATAGTGGTATTCAAGCAACAGAATGTCTGAATAACGTCTACCAAACAATTATGTGTTCTAGGAGTGCATTGCTGTCACGGTGGAAGTAAAAAACAGTTATTACGAAGCCTAATAGTGGAAGCTCCAGGTAGGATTATCCTAATATTGCTGTTATTACAAAATCTGTTGAGGTTCCCTATATGTAACTTTTATTATAAAATTACGTGACGAATAATAAAATCAGTATTTGTTGTTGCCATTGTAAATTACGCACAAGACCCCTGTAATATGATCAACATTTCCCTATAACTGTTGAGAATGGGACCTGTGATGACATTACTGGTTTTTATTTAGAATTATGTAACCTGAGTGTTGTAGAGTCTTCCTAAAGCTCACAGCTTCTCAGTGAAGGAGAAGTATTTATCACAGCTCTCAAGCTTGCTGCATTTGACAACAGTGCTTTGAAGAGCAGGATTGGAATACAGTATGTGAATCACCTTCCCTCTTCTTTTCTCTTCTCCTTGAGTTTTGTTTATTGTTATAGTCAACACAGCTTGTATTGAGAATTGAAGTCATTTAAAGTAAATAGGTAATTGGTTGTGATCAGTGGTATACAGTCTATGACAGACATCTCCTGCTGCTGGATCTGTGAGTATAGTAGCTTCAAGGGCTGTATTTCACATAGTTTTATACATTCTGCAAACAGGTGGGATTGCAATGTTTTGGGTGATGTAGAATTTTTGTTCAAAATTATACGGGGGAAGATCTGAGAATAATGCACAATAATTTTATGACTAAAAAGTTTAATAGGTAACAAAAAAATTCATAAATAAACATACATCCTTTATCTACTTCTCTACATAATCACCACATTCTCAACACATTTCTTCCATCATGGTACCAGTATGGCCTATTCATAGAAGTTTCTCTGTTTGGAGTATTGCCATCTGCGGACTGCTGATTTCACTTCCACATCTGTCGCAGAGAGTTGACTGATCAGGAATTTCTTCATGGGACAAAACAGATAAAAGTCCGGGGGTGCAAGATGCAGACTTTAGGGTGGATGCTGGAGCAGTTCCCACCGAAACTGGAGATTTTCTCATGAACAAGAGCCCTTGTGGTTGTCTGCAAGTTTTTTAGGCATGTAGCGAGCACTAACTTTATGAAATTCCAATGTGTGATAAAAATTTTTACATTGCACCATAGGAAATGTTGAATTGCTGTGATAAGATGTCCATGCCAGCTGTTCAAAATTGCTGCCTCAGTGGCTCCAACATTCTGCAGAGTTGTAGCTGTTCCCACTGGAGCATGGCGAGTCACTAAGGTTCACAGGGCGCTCTTGGAAGAATGTACACCATCTAGAGACATTACTACAGCCACCCTATACTTGCCAAGCATGTCCCTGTGAATTTAACTTGGCTATGCCATTTGGGCCACAAATATCAAATGACACTTTGCTGCTCTTAATAAGTTGATGACAATAATATGCACATCATGTTTGTTGTGTAGTTCAGGCTAATTTCACTAGAGCTGCTCATGAAAACAAAATCATCAGATGCAAAGTTTTGCAAGAAAACAAAGTATTTAAATGGAATCACAGTACAATAAGCACATTTTTAAAGCTTATTTCTTGCTTCTGCACTAGAAGGATAATTAATGTGGCATTTTTTGTGGGTAATTTTTGTTCCTATTTAAACACATTTTTCTCCAACATTCTGATTCTTTTTTTCTATTTCAGATTTTTAATTTTTAGTGTCAACCCTCTGTTAGTGCTACAAAAACAAAAATACTCGTTTTGAGTAACTCATTGGATATCATGGATTTTTATCATAAGAAGGATGTAACTTCAGATTTTTTTGGATGAAAAAGTGTCATTCACATTCATATTGATAGTATAAAGATCAATACTAACATCAATAATATCAACATTAATATTAATATGTAATACTGACATTAATAATATCAACATTAATATTAATGTTAATGATTACAATATAGTTAAAGATAGGCACAATGACAATTTGTGTAAAATATTTTAGCTTTAACATGAAGTCCTTTTTCAAAAGAAGGAAACACACACGTTCACACAAGTACAGCTTACACACAGGCATTGAGCTCTAACTGTAGTCAGGTCCCAGTGCCTGGAGACAGGGGCCATGTGTGTGCAAGTCATGTGTTCGGCTTGTGTGAATGTGTGTGTGTTTTCTACTTTGGAAAAGGGACTTTGTCCAAAAGCTCAAATATTTTAGCAGTGTTTTTCATTGTGCCTGTCAACAGCTCAACATCTCTTCAACATGGTAACAATCCATCTTTTCCATACTGTTATTGTTTTATGTGCATTATATAAATGATGTACTCTGCATATATTAATGAAGGATACTAACCTTTAGGTATTAAAGTTATCTACCTTGGTAGAGAAATGAAAAATGAATACATCAATCAAGAATAGTGAGTAGAGCGAGGGAGGGAGGCATCTTGCTGTAACGCATGCACTGCACCTGGGTACTTGTTGTTGTCAAGGCAAACAGTTCATATGCATTCATTCATACGCTCAGGCAGTTTAAGTAGGTTTATTCATATGTACAATGCTGTACGGTGAACATATGTTAGCTGATAAAAAAAACATACTTGGTATCACATGTTGCTCTGCCTTTAGAAACTGCACAGGAGATGCAGACAGATGACACAGGTATATCTGTAAGTGCAATGTGGTATACGTCCAGTGAGGGCACTTGCAGCAAGAACGAGATCAATATTGCAGACTAGCATCCATTGCAGGCCAAATGTAAGGGCAGCCATTTATCATCTCTGCCTCAGTTGCTGTATCCAGCTCCCCTCTACAAGTGGACTCTGCAGCACTGACTGTTAAGGTGTTTTGTGCTATGGATCTTGAACTCGTGGTTTCCACCACCTTTTGCCTATATGGAACTTTACTACAAAATGTGTGTAATCTGGCTAAGTGGTGTTTGGACTTTATTCTTCTACCGTCAAACAATCTCTGAATAATTTCTGTTTTGGCCCAGATACATATTTCACTAAGAACTGTTTTTGCTTGGTTCACGGACTAAGTGACAATTTAAGTTGTTGGTACAGAAGTTAAAAGTTCAATAAATATTGTGATCTGATGTGAGAGTTACAACATTGTCTTTGTTGTAGGATTTACTAGTGGTTGGGCTGAGATAAGCAGTAACAAGTTGGTGCAGGGGACAGGTTTTACTATCTTAATTTAACAAGGATGTTGTGTGTTACTATTCTTCCATAGTCCTTGTTATACAGAAAATGATATGAATAATAAATTGTTTAAGGACTTTGATGTTAAGCTTATGTCTGTTGCTACTTACCAGCATACTATCAACTTCAAAGAAAATTTTCAGTTATGGCCTCATAACCATGAGCTAATCAAACTGTACAATGACAGACCACACCAAACAGTAACACTTGGTAGATTAACATATTTGTCCATGTGAATATGAACACTTTCAGGAGCCCAGCACACACAGTTGTGGCAATTTACAGTACCGTTCAGTATGAGTTTCGCCTCGTCAGGTCAAATAATCATCGCTGCAAATTGGTCATCCTTGTGAAGCATGCCTTCAAACCACTCATAGTAAGCCAGCCTTCAATCCAGGTCATCATTGTTCATAGCATGCAGCAATCTTGGCTTTCATGGGCACCCTCCTTCACAGATTTTTGACATGACACAGTAAAATGTTGGAATGCAGCAGTGCTGGGAGCTGGACTTGTTGATATTTTTTGTTGGCCAGATCTTTCATTATGCATGTCCTGAATAGTACTGTCGGCTTTAAATTTATCATGTATATGATAAAATGTTGTACGTGTTGGTGGCTGAGTTCCGTATACATTACACCATTGGCATTGTACCTCCATCATGTTTTTGTACTTCCAGTACCACTTAAATATGGCCTTCCGTTGCTCAAATGACAATATTACTTCATTCATTGCTGCACTGTCATCTGCTGGAAAATGTATGCCAAGATCTATTGAGAAAACAATGGACTATGCTACCATGCAAAATTGCAATGATATGTCATTTTGTTCCAAAGATATTAACTGTCAGAGAGTGTCTACCTTTCTCTGGACCCCTCTGTATTGTTAATCAGTTTTACAACTACTATTTGATTTACAGGTTATTACTTATTTTCAGTTACAACTGACTATTGTGACATTTTAAAGTTATAACTGTTGGCAAGAAGTATATGTAACTTGCAGAAGTTTTGTATATATGTCAATATTTGTGGCTGAGGTCCAGTAATGACAATTGTGAAAATCTAAAGCAAACAACAAGTGGAGCTGTATTCACTTCCAGTTATGTACAATGATATGCTGTCTAGTGGTAGGATTTTTTACTTATGTTCCAAAGGTCCAGGGTCCTGGGTTTCATCCTAGCTAGTGCTTAGATTTTGAGCAAAAGCCATCAGCTTGTCATGGTTGAAGACTTACTAAAAAGAGGGTGGAATAGTAGATAGGTTCTGTGCACCCTCTTGTACTTGGAGGAGGGGGGGGGGACTGCCACCAGAATCAGCAAAGATCAGTCACAGGAAGATGCAGGATGTATTGGAAACCACTGCATTAAAGACACATAATGTATATCCATAGGAAATGTGACCTGCAATTGAAAAAAGTGTCATGAGGATCTCTCCATTGGCAAAAAATCCCAGACAAGTCCCCCCTCTCCTCTTTTCAGATCCCTGGGAGAGAACTGTAAAGGGTAAGGTGACAATGATAAAAAAATTGGAAATCGATGAAAGGGTAACATTCAGTGAATTGTAGTGTAGAGTGGCAAATGTCTGAATGTAGTAGGGAAGCTATAATATCTGAAAGGACAATGAAAAGGCTGAAATGTAAACATTGTAGTGGTCAGTGACATAAAATAGAAAGGAGATAGGAATGTCTCGTCAGATGAATGTAGGTTTAAATCAGCAGTGTCTGTAAGGGTCATAATGGGAATAGGATTTGTTATTCATAAGAAGATAGGACAAAGAATGGGTGGCTACAAACAGTTCAGCCATAGGCTTATTTTCATCAGAATTTTAACCAAATCGTTGCCAACTACAGTTAAAATTGGCATGCGATTACACAACCAGAAGGTGACGAGATAGGGAGAGAGATTGGAAATTCTGTACCTAAATATGATTTAATTGTAAGGACAGGTATAGAAGATGGAATTGCATGATAATATATCAAAGAAAATAATCAATTTTTGAAAATATAAACTAATTGGGTGGATAAAAAAAATTGACTTACAAGTGGCTGCAGCAAAACACACACAGAAAGATATTAAAGTTTGCAAGCTTTCAGAGCCAGTGGCTTCTTCTGGCAGAAGGATTGAGGGGAAGGAAGATGGGTGAAGGAAAAGGGCTGATGAGATCTGTGAAAATGGGTAGAGTTTGGAAAAGCTTTCCAGAACCCCAGGTCCGGGGAGACTTATCAGGAAGGTTGAGGAGGAAAGACTGATTGTTGGAGACTGCACCGGACAAGATTTGAAAATGTGAGAGCTTAAAGGTGGAAGATAGGGTACTATGCAAAGACACTATGCCAAAACATTGTGCATGAGTTCATAAGAGCAGAAAGCTAAGTGCATTGCATGCCAATAGAGGTTGGAGGGAGGTCGTAAAAATAGACAGGTCAGAAAATAGAAAATATAGAAAACTAAAAGAGAGTGAAGTAAGGAGTAATTCCTGTGAAGAAATGTTGAGACCAAAGAAATTAACATAAATTAAGGCTAGACAGGTGTTGAGAACCAAGAACCTGTTGTAGTGCCAGTTTCCACCTGTATAGGTCTGAGAAACGTGTCTGGGGGAAGAATCCTAATGGCACATGTGGTGAAACAGGCACCGAGGTCACAGTTGTCATATTGTAGAACATGCTATGTATGCATATTGTATGTTGCCTAAGCCAGTACATCTTAACTGATAACTTGGTGGTAGTCATGCCAATGTAAAAGGCCAAACAGTATTTTCATAGCAACTGGTACATGACATATGTCATTTCACAGATGGTTCTCCCTTTGATAGTACATGTTTCGTTGGTTACAGGGTTGGTATAAATGGTGGTAGGAGGGTGCATAGAGTGAGCCTTAGAGCAGGGACAGTCACATGGGTAGGAGCTCCAGGGTAGGGAAATGTGTGCAGAAGAAACATTGATTCAGACAAGGGTATTGTACAGATTGTGAGGGTGATAAAAAGCTATTCTACGTGTGACAGGCAATATTTCAGGCAGAATGGATTCATCAGAGCATGATTTTAGAAAGTAATAGCCTTGTCGAAGAAGCTGATTAGTACATTGAAGACCAGGCTAATACTGAGTGATGAGTGGTATACTCCTAAGTTGCTTTTTGGATTGACCAGCTGTACCAGGATTGGACGTGATGGCCCGGGAAACCTGCTTTTGAACTAGGCTGCTGGGGTAATTACATACGGTGGAAACTGAGGTGAGAATGGTGGTGTAGTGCTGTAAAGAGTCTGCATCTGAAAAAATACATTTGCCTTGAATGCCAAGGCTGTATGGAAGGGAATGTTGGACATGGAAAGGATGGTAGCTGTCAGAATGTAAGTTATGTTGTTCGTTAGTAGGTTTAATATGAGCGGAAGTGTGTAGGTGACCTTCAGTGAGGATGACATAAACATCAAGGAAAGTGACATGGGATTTGGAACAGGACCGTGTGAAATTTAATTGGGAAATTTATTTAGAGATTCCAAGAATTTTGAAAGGGCAGGCTCACCATGAGTCCATATGGAAAAGATATCAGTAATGTATCTAAACCAAACCAGAGGCTGAAGGCTTATGGATCCCAGTAAAACTCCTTACAAACAACCTATGAAAAGGTTGGCATGGGAAGGAGCCATCCTGATTCATCTTCTTGTGCCCCTGATAAGTTTGTATGTATGCCCCTCAAAGATAAAGTAGTTGTTGGTAAGTATAAAGTTGATTAAGGAGAGCGGAAAGGGTATCATAGGTATGGAATCAGGTGGGTGCTGACTGAGGAAATGTCCAGCAGCAGACTGACCATGTACATGGGCAATGTTTGGTATAGAGGGAGGTGGCATCAATGGTGACGAGCAAGGTGTTCGGTGAAAGTGGGACACACACAGATTTCAGATGATCTAGGAAATAGTTGGTGTCTTTAACATAGGAAGGAAGACTTTGTACTAGATCAGGGGCACAGCCCAGGGAACCAGGATGGCTCCTCCCTGTGCCAGATTTTTTTGGATCACTTGTAGAGGGGTTTCTTGGGATGCACAAGCCTTCAGCCCCTGGTTTGGTTTTGGTGCAATGGTGCTCTTTGCCATATGAAGTCATGGTGAGGCTGACCTTTCAAAATTCTAGGAATCTCGAAACACATGTTCCCATATAAATTTCACATGACCTTGTTCCAAATCCCATACCACTTTACTTGACGTTAATTTCATTCCCACTGAAGGTTAGCAACACACTTCTGCTAAAGTAAACATACTAACAAACAACAGTATTTTACGTTTTGATAGTTGCCACCTTTTGATATCAAACATTACCTCGCATATAGCCATGGCAATCAAGACAAATATATTTCTTCAGATGCAGTCTCTTTACAGCAACATACCACCATTCTAACCTCAGTTTCCACTGGATGTAATTACCCTACCAGTCTAGTTTAAAAGCTGGTTTCTTGGGGCATCACTTCCAATCCTGGTACTGATGATTGATCCAAAAAGTAACTTATGAGTACATCACTCAGTATTAGCCCGGTCTTGAATCTATTAATGAGCTACTTCAACAAGGCTATTACTTCCTAAAATCATGCCCTGAAATGAAGTCCATTCTGTCTGGCATATTGCCCACCACACCTAGAATAGCTTTTCATCACCCTTCCAGTCCCCACAATATCATTGTCAGCCCGTATGCTCCTTCTGCACCCATCTCCCTGCCTTGTAACTGCTACCTGTGTTACCATTCATGCTGTATGATGTGGCCTATGCATCTTCCTATCACTACCTATACAAACCTTGTAACTGGCAAAACACATACTATCAAAGGGAGAGCCATCTGTGAAACGACACACGTCGTATACCAGCTGCTATGTAAACACTGTTTCGCCTTTTACATGAGCATGACTACCCACAAGTTATCAGGTAGGATGAATGGAAATTGCATGATAATATTGTCTTGACTGTAGAAAAGAGAAAGGAGAAATCTCCTGAAGGTCTCTAATACATTATGCTTGTAGCTAGTACTGCAATGTTCAAAAGTGACAAGAGGGGTGGCTTACTTAGAAAAGGCCAAGAGATGCAGAAAGATACCAGCTGTATTACTTCATGGTGGGAAAGAAATTAAAAATTTGCATAATGAAATTTAAGGTGTGCCCTGCTGCAGGTAGAGACTGTGGTCTATTTTGTAATTTTGAAGACTATGCTGAAATTTAGAGAATCTTCAGGAAGAATCAGTGTACAAGGAAGTGCTGTATTGAAGTAATAAGGAGTAATTATGTGGGTTTTAATTTGCCTCAGGCCATAAATATGGTGATAATGAATACAATAGTAGCTAGTTCAGTTGAAGGGTAATGGACTTACCTAAAAAGGGCAAGTTAAACAGACAAATATAGGCATAAGGAGGGTAGCTCCAAAGAAATTGTAGATAACAGAAGAGGGAATTTAATTGATAGGTGGAGAAGGAACTAGAAAATTGTTCAGGCAAAGACAGGAATACAGCAATATAAGTAATGTAAAAGTGAAATCACTAGAAAGTGAATGGAAATTAAAGGAAAATAGCTACAAGAAAATATTAAGAAATCTAAAAGGAAATGATCATTTGAAGGACAGATTAACTACGCTCCTGGAAATGGAAAAAAGAACACATTGACACCGGTGTGTCAGACCCACCATACTTGCTCCGGACACTGCGAGAGGGCTGTACAAGCAATGATCACACGCACGGCACAGCGGACACACCAGGAACCGCGGTGTTGGCCGTCGAATGGCGCTAGCTGCGCAGCATTTGTGCACCGCCGCCGTCAGTGTCAGCCAGTTTGCCGTGGCATACGGAGCTCCATCGCAGTCTTTAACACTGGTAGCATGCCGCGACAGTGTGGACGTGAACCGTATGTGCAGTTGACGGACTTTGAGCGAGGGCGTATAGTGGGCATGCGGGAGGCCGGGTGGACGTACCGCCGAATTGCTCAACACGTGGGGCGTGAGGTCTCCACAGTACATCGATGTTGTCGCCAGTGGTCGGCGGAAGGTGCACGTGCCCGTCGACCTGGGACCGGACCGCAGCGACGCACGGATGCACGCCAAGACCGTAGGATCCTACGCAGTGCCGTAGGGGACCGCACCGCCACTTCCCAGCAAATTAGGGACACTGTTGCTCCTGAGGTATCGGCGAGGACCATTCGCAACCGTCTCCATGAAGCTGGGCTACGGTCCCGCACACCGTTAGGCCGTCTTCCGCTCACGCCCCAACATCGTGCAGCCCGCCTCCAGTGGTGTCGCGACAGGCATGAATGGAGGGACGAATGGAGACGTGTCGTCTTCAGCGATGAGAGTCGCTTCTGCCTTGGTGCCAATGATGGTCGTATGCGTGTTTGGCGCCGTGCAGGTGAGCGCCACAATCAGGACTGCATACGACCGAGGCACACAGGGCCAACACCCGGCATCATGGTGTGGGGAGCGATCTCCTACACTGGCCGTACACCACTGGTGATCATCGAGGGGACACTGAATAGTGCACGGTACATCCAAACCGTCATCGAACCCATCGTTCTACCATTCCTAGACCGGCAAGGGAACTTGCTGTTCCAACAGGACAATGCACGACCGCATGTATCCCGTGCCACCCAACGTGCTCTAGAAAGTGTAAGTCAACTACCCTGGCCAGCAAGATCTCCGGATCTGTCCCCCATTGAGCATGTTTGGGACTGGATGAAGCGTCGTCTCACGCGGTCTGCACGTCCAGCACGAACGCTGGTCCAACTGAGGCGCCAGGTGGAAATGGCATGGCAAGCCGTTCCACAGGACTACATCCAGCATTTCTACGATCGTCTCCATGGGAGAATAGCAGCCTGCATTGCAGCGAAAGGTGGATATACACTGTACTAGTGCCGACATTGTGCATGCTCTGTTGCCTGTGTCTATGTGCCTGTGGTTCTGTCAGTGTGATCATGTGATGTATCTGACCCCAGGAATGTGTCAATAAAGTTTCCCCTTCCTGGGACAATGAATTCACGGTGTTCTTATTTCAATTTCCAGGAGTGTATATAGAAAATTCAGAATAAATTTTCAATAATTAAATAGCAAAGGCATCAATGTTAAGAGCGCAAAGGTAATTCCATTCTTAAACACAGAGGAGAGAGCACACCGGTGGAGAGAGTTCATCAAGAGCATCTGCAAAGGAGAACAACTATCTGATGATGTGAGGGGAAACAAAATGGGTGTTAATTTGGGGGATGTAGGGACCCAGTAATAGACTCAGAGCTTGACAGGTCATTGGAATATTTGCAATCAAACAATATTCCTTCAGAATTTATAGAAGCATCGTGGGAAGTGGGGCAAGCAAATAGTTGTATAGGGTAGTGTGTGGAATCTGTAAGGCCAGAGACATTCCCTCAGACTTTGGGAAGAATATTACTCACAGATAGCAATAGCAGCTAAATGCGAGAAATATCACACATAATCTTGATACCTCGTGCATCCAAGTTGCTGACCAAAACTTTGCATTTGCCAACATAGAAAATGCCTTTGGCAGTGCAAAATGTTCAAAATCTTAGAACAGGCAAAGCAAGTAATATTCAATACATTGAAGTACCAAGAACAATTTTTAAAAATGGAGAACCAAGAGAGAAAGGTTTAGATTAAAAGGTCATAAGCTGGTATAATAAACTTTCTCCACAACTGTTCAAGTTGTGTACAGAAGAAGCAAGACAAGAAATGTTGCTGTTGATGTTTCTACTCTCTTTGAATCCAGAGAAGAAATAAAGAACCTATTGGATGGAATGAGCATCTACAGAACACAGAATATGGATGGAGTGTAAAACAAAGAGAGATGAAACTATTAAAAAGCAGCAGAGATGACCTTAGTAACAAATCTAAAATCAAAAGTGGTCAGTTCATGGTATATAAATGAAGAAATTCTGGTACCTTGGATGTAAAATAACACATCATAGACAAAGCAAAGAGGATGGAAGAAGAAGACTAGCAGAGGCCAAAAGAAGTTTATGTATCAAAGTTAGGCTATAATTTAAGAAAGAAATGTGTGAAAATGTACAACTGGAGCATAGTGTTCTATGTAAATGAATTTTTGGCTGTGAGGAAATGGGAAAAGAAGGGAACCTAAGCATTCTAGATATGGTGTTACAGGAGGACACTAAAATGTTTGTGAACTGATAAGACAAGAAATGAGGAACTCTGCACAGAATCAACAAGGAAAGGAATATTTACTAACTAGAAGAAGGGGCATGATGCGGAGACGTGATAAGACATCAGGAGTTAACTTCCATTATAGTAGAGGGATATAAAGACAGCAAAAATTTTAGGGCAAGACAGAAATTGGAATATATGGGACAAATATTGAGGCCATTGAGTTTAAATGGTACTCTGATAGCAAGAGATTGTTACAAGAGAGGAAATTGTGGTGGGCCTCATAAAACCAGTAAGACGAAGTTTAGAAATAAAATATGTAGTCAGTTTTTTTGCACGTCAAAGTAAAATGTTGTTGTTGTGGTCTTCAGTCCAGAGACTGCTTCGATGCAGCTCTCCATGCTACTCTATCCTGTGCAAGCTTCTTCATCTCCCAGTACCTACTGCAACCTACATCCTTCTGAATCTGTTTAGTGTATTCATCTCTTGGTCTCCCTCTATGATTTTTACCCTCCACGCTGCCCTCCAATACTAAATTTATGATCCCTTGATACCTCAGAATATGCCCTACCAACCGATCCCTTCTTCTAGTCAAGTTGTGCCACAAACTTCTCTTCTCCCCAATTCTATTCAATACCTCCTCATTAGTTACGTGATCTACCCATCTAATCTTCAGCATTCTTCTGTAGCACCACATTTCAAAAGCTTCTATTCTCTTCTTGTCTAAACTATTTATCGCCCACATTTCACTTCCATACATGGCTATACTCCATACAAATACTTTCAGAAACGACTTCCTGACACTTAAATCTATTCTCGATGTTAACAAATCTCTCTCCTTCAGCAACACTTTCCTTGCCATTGCCAGTCTACATTTTATATCCTCTCTACTTCGACCATCATCAGTTATTTTGCTCCCCAAATAGAAAAACTCATTTACTACTTTAAGTGTGTCATTTCCTAATCAAATTCCCGCAGCATCACCTGGTTTAATTCGACTACATTCCATTATCCTCGTTTTGTTTTTGTTGATGTTCATCTTATATCCTCCTTTCAAGATATTGTCCATTCCATTCAGCTGCTCTTCCAGGTCCTTTGCTGTCTCCGACAGAATTACAATGTCATCGGCGAACCTTAAAGTTTTTATTTCTTCTCCATGGATTTTAATTTCTACTCCGAATTTTTCTTTTGTTTCCTTTACTGCTTGCTCAATATACAGATTGAATAACATCGGGGAGAGGCTACAACCCTGTCTCACTCCCTTCCCAACCACTGCTTCCCTTTCATGTCCCTCAACTCTTACAACTGCCATCTGGTTTCTGTACAAATTGTAAATAGCCTTTCGCTCCCTGTATTTTACCCCTGCCACCTTCGGAATTTGAAAGAGAGTATTCCAATCAACATTGTCAAAAGCTTTCTCTACGTCTACAAATGCTATAAATGTAGGTTTGCCTTTCCTTAATCTATTTTCTGAAGTCGTAGGGTCAGTATTGCCTCACGTGTTCCAACATTTCTACAGAATCCAAACTGATCTTCCCCAAGGTCAGTTTCTACCAGTTTTTCCATTCATCTGTAAAGAATTTGTGTTATTTGCAGCCATGGCATATTAAACTGATAGTTCGGTAAATTTCACATCTGTCAATACCTGCTTTCTTTGGGATTGAAATTATTATATTCTTCTTGAAGTCTGAGGGTATTTCACCTGTCTCATACATCTTGCTCACCAGATGGTAGAGTTTTGTCAGGTCTGGCTCTCCCAAGGCTATCAGTAGTTCTAATGGACTGTTGTCTACTCCCAGGGACTTGTTTCGGCTTAGGTCTTTCAGTGCTCTGTCAAACTCTTCACACAGTATCATATCTCCCATTTCATCTTCATCTGCATTCTCTTCCATTTCCATAATATTGTTCTCAAGTACATCACCCTTGCACAGACCCTCTATATACTCCTTCCACCTTTCTGCCTTCCCTCCTTTGCTTAGAACCGGGTTTCCATCAAAGTGCTTGTTATTCATACAAGTGGTTCTTTTTCTCCAAAGGTCTCTTTAATTTTCCTGTAGGCAGTATCTATCTTACCCCTAGCGATATGCTCCTCTACATCCTTACATTTGTCCTCTAGCCATCCCTGCTTAGCCATTTTGTACTTCCTGTCGAGCTCATTTTTGAGACATTTGTATTCTTTTTTGCCTGCTTCATTTACTGCATTTTTATGTGTTCTCCTTTCTTCAATTAAATTCAATATCTCTTCTGTTACCCAAGGATTTCTATTAGCCCTCGTCTTTTGACCTACTTGATCCTCTGCTACCTTCACTATTTCATCTCTCAAAGCCACCCATCCTCCTCCTACTGTATTTCTTTCCCCAATTCTTGTCAGTCGTTCCCTAATGCCCTCCCTGAACCTCTCTACAACTTCTGGTTCTTTCAGTTTATCCACATCCCATCTCCTCAGATTCCCACCTTTTTGCAGTTTCTTCAGTTTTAATCTACAGTTCATAACCGATAGATTGTGGTCAGAGTCCACATCTGCCCCTGGAAATGTCTTACAATTTAAAATCTGGTTCCTGAATCTCTGTCTTACCATTATATAATCTATCTGAGACCTTCCAGTATCTCCAGACTTCTTCCATGTATACAGCCTTCTTTTATGATTCTTGAATCAAGTGTTAGCTATGATTAAGTTATGCCCTGTGCAAAATTCTACCAGGCGGCTTCCTCTTTTATTCCTTACTCCCATTCCATATTCACCTACTACATTTCCTTCTCTTCCTTTTCCTACTATCTAGTTCCAGTCGCCCATGACTATTAAATTTTCATCTCCCTTCACTATCTGAATAATTTCTTTTATCTCATCGTACATCTCATCAATCTCTTCGTGATGTGCTGAGCTAGTTGGCATATAAACTGTGGTAGGCGTGAGCTTCGTATCTATCTTGGCCACAATAATGCGTTCACTATGCTGTTTGCAGTAGCTTACCTGCATTCCTATTTTCCTATTCATTATTAAACCTACTCCTTCATTACCCCTATTTGATTTTGTATTTATAACCCTGTATTCACCTGACCAGAAGTCTTGTTCCTCCTGCCACCGAACTTCACTAATTCCCACTATATCTAACTTTAACCTATCCGTTTTCCTTTTTAAGTTTTCTAAGCTATCTGCCCGATTAAATGATCTGACATTCCACACTTCGATCCGTAGAATGCCAGTTTCATTTCTCCTGACAACAACGTCCTCCAGAGTAGTCCCCGCCCAGAGTTCCAAATGGAGGACTATTTAACCTCCGGAATATTTTACCCAAGAGGACGCCATCGTCATTTAACCATACAGTAAAGCTGCATGCCATCAGGAAAAATTACAGCTGTAGTTTTCCCTAGCTTTCAGCTGTTTGCAGTACCAGCACAGCAAGGCTGTTTTGGTTAGTGTTACAAGACCAGATCAGTGAATCATCCAGACTGTTGCCCCTGCAACTACTGAAAAGGCTGCTGCCCCTCTTCAGGAATCACACGTTTGTCTGGCCTCTCAACAGATACCCCTCCATTGTGGCTGCACCTACAGTACGGCTATCTGTATCACTGAGGCTGCAAGGTTCCCCACCAATGGCAAGGTCCATGGTTTGTGGGAGGGGGGGGGGGGGAAGTAAAATAGTGATCCTTTATTTAATTTTGAGTTCCAAAACGTTTAAAAAATTGTCAAGAAACGTCTCAAACTATTCTAATACATTTTTTTTGTGAAGAGGTTTAACATCTTGCATTCATTAATTTACTTTTAATACTTGGTGAAATCCTTTCCTTAAGCACAGACCTGAGCTAAGTCATTTTTTTCATTATTAATAATTCTCTAAAGAACATCTCACTAAAAATGTAATGTGCTGGTGTTATGGATGTCATTTGTATCTCCTTTAAGGTATATTGTGCTGCAATGTTTATTGAAAACAGTTTTTGTAAATTTGTTTTGACCATTGAGTCTTATTAAGCATAGAAATGTGCTGTAAGTTTGAACTTCATACAATATTGATACTGAGAGGATATAGGTGGCAGAAAATTTTAAATATAGTCTTTTGTACCCTCACAGTATCAGAGTAAAAGGTTTATAGTTTGAACTGTTTCAGGTGTGACAAATGTAGTGCATCATTTGCCTGTTCAGCACGACTTACAGTCCATCAGAAGTCTGTACATGGCCCTCGAACATATCAGTGCAGCACATGCAGTAAAGCTTTTCAGACCAAACACCACTTAGAACGCCATCAAGTCATCCATACAAAGAAGCGCCCATTCAAGTGTCCATATTGTTCTTATTCTTGTAATGCACAAGGTAATATGATCAAACATGTCAGGACTGTTCATGGCCGATTGGATTTCTCCTATCGCAGGTAAGTAATATTTGACATTGTACTGAACATTTCAGTTGAATTGAAAAAAAAAGTGCTACTTATTTACTAGCTGAATATTGTATGAAAAATTTATATCATACCATTTCCCAGAACATACATTAGGACTTTTGTACTTAAAAGTAACTTTTCCCATGATGTAATAGATGTTATACTTTAATGACCTGCTTGGATAGCTGTGCATATTAAAGTGCCACTTCAGGAACGGGGAGGTGTGCTTCCTCCGTATCATATCTATGTGGCAGATTAACAACAAAGGTTGGTGTGCTGGCCAATCTAAATGTGGTTCTTCGGCAGTTTCCCTTATACCACTAGGTATATAACAGGCTGGTACTCAACTCTCACTTCAGTTACATAATTTGCAAACATTTAGAAAGCTCTCACTTTCACATGAATAACAGTACACGCAGACAATTGGGGTACACATCTTCTGTCCTGGGAAGTAATAGGGTGGCAACACGGAGGGCATCCAGCCACCCATCAAAATTCACCATGCCAAATCCGTTCATAACCAAGCCAACCGTGCATCGATGCGGGACAAATGCTCAAAATAGGAAGAAGAGGAGGTGCTACATTTTCATACATGCACTGTTACAATGTATGTGGTGCATCTGCTACTGTCAGTTTCTTATTGAGATGTCTGCTTCATATACTTCCCAGTACTCCAAACACAAGTTTATTTGCTCACGTTGAGAGCTGTCAAAGACTATTAAAAAAAAAAAAAAATCATTTTCTGTTGTTAGAAAACAGCCCTATAGTATGTTCCTAGATTAAAATGTTATGGATCTTGATTGTGCAACTTACTTTGTGTCATTCTCTGTGTAATGTCTTGTTTAAACCATAACTCACTCATATTGTCTGTTCATAAAATATTATTGTCATCCACAGTGTGTTACATGCTGTGTGTGGAGAGAAGCCATCTCATTTTTTGCAGAAACACTCAAATTTCTGACTTTGAGATACTGAACTTTTTGTTATTGTCATCAAACAAACAGGTCTTGTGCAATCAAAGCATTGGCATAATTTATTTGTAAAAGTTGAGGAGGAGCTCACAAAAGAACTTGTGTTCTGTAGTTGTTTCTTCATTGCCTGACAACAGCTGGTGATCAGGAACACTAGTTATATAGCTAGAATTTGACACCAGTTTAGGTCTGTCTTGCTTCTACTATCCTTTGTAGCAGAATTTTTTGAGGAAATACTAAAAAAATCATTAATAATAACATGTTAAGTTGCATATTTTGCAATTACCTTTTGGGTTAAAGATATCATTTAAATTGATTCAACCATGAGTTCTTGAAAAAACATTGCATTAACTAAATGAAACACTTTTTTGCCATGTTTGGCAGAACATTATTGCATATGTAACAATATCAACACTGTAAGGAAAATGATAGATTGCTACTTCACATAAAGATGGCAGTTTGAGTTGTACATAGGCACAGCAAAAAGACTGTTACACATTTAGCTTTTGGTCAAAGCCTTCTTATGAAAAGGAAACACACACATTCATTCACACAAGCAAGAACACCTCATACACGCACAACAGCCATCTCTGACAGCTCAAACCATAATGCAGCTGTTAAGTTGAATGAAAGCAGTGATCTGGAGCGGGCAGGGAAGAGTAAGGGACAGCTGGATACTGGTGGAGAGAGAGAAGTGTGCTACATGGCAGGGCTTGTAAGGACTAGATAGAGGCATGACAAGACTACCAGGCACAATGCCTTGAGCCTGAGAGGCAGGGAAGTAAGGGGGGGGGGGGGAATATGTTGTAAGGAAAACCTCCATTTGCGCAGTTCAGAAACGCTGGTGATGGCGGGAGGATCCAGATGGCCTGGGCTGTGAACCAGCCATTGAAATCACACATGTTATGTTCAGCTGCACATTGTGCCACAGGCTCGTCTAGTTAGCTCTTGGCCACAGTTTGGTGGTGGATGTTCATCCTGGAGGATAGCTGGTTGGTGGTCATACCAATATAAAAAGTTTTGAAGTGACTGCAGCAGAAGTGATACCTGACGTGACTGCTTTCAAAGGTGGCCCAGCCTCTAATGGGGTAGGGTAAGCCAGTGGCAGGACTGTAATAGGAAGTTCTGGGTGGGTGGATTGGGCAGGTCTTGCATCTGGGTCTTTCACAGGGATATGATCCTTGTGGCAAGCAGTTGGGATTGGGAATGGTGTAGGGATGAACTAGGTTGTTGTGCAGGTTGGGTAGGCAATTGAGCAGCACTTTAAGAGGAATGCAATAGACCTTGGGTAGTACACACACCATTTCAGGGCATTATGACAGGTAATCAATGACCTGAAAAAGGATATAGTTCAGTTGTTCCAGCCTGTGGTGATACAGGGTGATGAAGGAGCACTCCTCTGTAATTGGTTCTTCTGGTTCTTGGGGGGGGGGGGGGGGGGAATGGCATGAGAGATCTGTTTGCATACTAAGTCTGGGGAAGGCCTTGGTGAGACCATCAGCATGCTGGTCTTTTGATGTGGAAGGTATGACAGCTGCCAAAATGCAGATACTGCTGTTTGTTGGTGGGTGTAGCTGGAGCCATCAGTGAGGAGGAGGTCAACACATGGGAAGGTGGAACACTGGTTTGATGAGTACCAGGTGAAGCAAATTAGAGGCAAGATGTTGAGGTTGTGAAGGTGAAGGAATGAGGGTTGGGTGTCTTAGCTGTGAGTATAGATAATGAAAGTATCATCAATTTGGCATTTTGGGAGGCTAGGAAGGTTTCCTCTAGATGCCCTATAAACAGATTGGCACAGGAGGATGCCATGGCAGTGCCATGACAGTGTCAGTGACAGTGATTGTGGGATGACTTTAATTATTGCATAAAAGATAATTTTTAATTATCTGGTGTAATTTACATATATTAAGAGATGTAGTTTTTGACAGAAGATAAAACGGATTAAAAATCGAGTCTGAAATTTTGTGTGTGAGAACTTAATTACCTCCAAACACAAAATGGCTATGTTTATTTGGCTGTCTTTCCATGATCGCAATGCGCAGTGGTTAGCACACTGGACTCGCATTCGGGAGGACGACGGTTCAATCCCGTCTCCAACCATCCTGATTTAGGTTTTCCGTGATTTCCCTAAATCGTTTCAGGCAAATGCCGGGATGGTTCCTTTGAAAGGGCATGGCCGCTTTCCTTCCCAATCCTTCCCTAACCCGAGCTTGCGCTCCGTCTCTAATGACCTCGTTGTCGACGGGACGTTAAACATTAATCACCACCACCATGATCGCAATGTGCTTGATATAAATGAAAAGTAGTCATTAATGTTATTGTTTTTGTATTGTTAGCGTTTAGTGTATTGTAGCCAGATGGAAGTATTATAATTCATATAATACTCCATTAATGCAAAATACATTTTTTTGTGGGCAAGCTTTCATGAGTTCCACACCAGTTATGCATTACGTCTCTCTATTTTGCTCATTGACATGTGATCTTCAAGTGTAGAATCACCACTATGGACAACAGACATGGAACAAGTATGTGGTCGAACAGAAGCATGTGTGGCCACTTAATGGCCTGATCCCCCCCTTCATCAGGCAAGTCCTTACTTGTCAAACTGTGTTGCAACACTGTAGTATTTAACCTAAAAAAGTGTTAAACCTCACGTGTGTAATCACAGGAATTCTACCACTGTTGATGGTGCCTCCACTCCCCCCTCCCACGACACACACACACACACACACACACACACACACACACACACACACACACACACACACACACACACACACACACACACACACACACACACTAGCGTGCATGTGTGCGCTCATTACACCACCACCGCTTATGTTTTCAGCTATCAGTTCAGATAATCTAGCTAATGATATTTTCCATGTTTTCCCTAAATTAGTTAAGGTAAATGCTAGGACAATTCTTTTGAACGAATGTAGCTGATTTCCTTCCCCATCATTGTTCTTCATGGGCTTTTGCTGTGCCTTTAATCACTTCATCTTCAAAGGGACATTTATGGCTTAACAACATGTTTTTTCTGTCTTTTTGTGTGAGATTCTCACAACTGGCCTAGACATGTTAGTGGGATATTAAGTGGAAGTGGGAGAAGTGGGATTTAATTAATATCTGAGAGGTATAAATTGGGTCCCCTCAGGGGCTAAAACTCTTAAATGCGTATGTGTATGGCAAGTGTGGGGCTCCACTCCATTGCATTACTTCTTCTGTAGGACAGATTCCTTGTTGATGACATGGCTTATTTGTAGGGCATGGCTATGGTTTCTTCCATTTTTTTTTCTGAACATTATTTTCCCAAACATGTTTTAATTAGCTTATAGTTGTTATTGGCATCCGGAATTGACCTCCAATTTTTCAAAATTATACAGAAGTACAGGTTGCACAGGTAAGGTTACCCGGTATCTAACATGTGAGAGGTCATCAGGTACCCTAAGCTTGTAGCCATTGACCAACACAGGGAATGTGCCATTGATGACTGAGTTGTTACCTCTCTGTGCATACCAAGGAGTAGGTGTCTGTCTTTTTGGGGACACCAGGACTTTGGACAATGACCATCAAGCCAGATGGTCATTGCTCTGCCTGGATGGCACTTGGGCCGAGAGCCCTCATCCAGATGAGATAGCACCATGGCAGATATCATACTCACTGAAGAGACCTAAGTTATCATCTGGTGGCTGTGATACCGCAGCAGTCTCTTCAGAAGGATCTGACTGTTTCAGTACAAATTGTTGTGGCCCCAAGAAAACAAAAGTCAAAATCAAGTGAACTGCAGAATGTGTTTCTCCCAGTTCCTGGCTTGCACTTGTAATGATGGAGGGTACTTTGTAGCTACTAAGCCTGTGTTCCTTGTAGTTAATAACAAAAATATGTTTCGAGGAATATTTCTCCTTTCTAAACTAGGAAGTGGTTCTGTCTTAATTAAAACAGTTGCTGATATCCAGCCCTGAGTGTTACTCTCTTACAAGAAACTTGGTGACACTTGTGTAACTGTATCCTCATAAGAGTCTGAACATAGAATAGGGTGATTTAATTTTTCACTGCATACAAATGAGGAATTAGATGAAAACTTGGGAGAAGCGAAGGGTCCACTTCATATGTTGTGTATGTCGAGCCCATCAGACAACATCGTTGACACTGGAGCATTCATCCGTGCTCTTGTGGAGGATTCCTTTCCTGAGAAAGATGAAATAAGGTCTACCATCATTATGTCAAACTGCATTTCCCAACCCAAAAGTATTGCTTTAAGTGCAAATCCTTAGTGTATATGACTTCCTATTGTACAAACAACCCAATTTTTGGAGACTGTGATTGGCCACTTCATGAAAACTGCCCATGTGGATGACCACTATTCTGTGTAAGTTTCAAAGTCATTCTCCCCCCCCCCCCCCTTTCCAATCCCCAAAGTGTGCTACATTAATTAAGCAATTTAAAATGCAGTTAAGGAATTGCTTATAATATTTTGAAGCCAGGAAAAAGCACTATCACTTACATCCTGTCTCAGTAGTATCAGATTTTACCATTACTGTGGTTAGGTTACGGACAGTATATCTAATGCTTAATCCCTCAATTCCCTTAATGTTTACTTCAAGTAGTTGTGTGAGTAAATTAACTCAAGTGGGAGTTAGACCCCTTCCCACTCTTGTAATTCCAGCAGCACTTTCTTCAGGAATCTCAACTCCACACGCCTAGCTGCATTCTCCTCTGGCGTCTATTGGTGACAGGGCTCCATTTAGGGAAACTCTCCCCACAAAACTACAGGAAACACTCTGGACACCCTGAAGTTGTCAGAACCCCTCCCGTGCCATTGCACTCACAATTTAATGTCATAATTCAGTGGAACTGCAATGGATATTACTGTCACCTGCCAGAAGTGCAACTACTAATGTCCTCCTCCAGTTCCATGAGCTGTTTTGCTCTCTAAGAAACACATTTTACTGAAGGTGACTGTGTGTTCTGTTGGCCTCAAGACGACACATGTACATTGGTTCACATAGATGTTGTCAGTGTTTGGATGCCCTTCCATACTACATTTGAAGCAATAGCGGTGCGAGGGTGAATGACTGCTACAGTGTCTGGTAGTGGCATTCTAGTTGACCAACTTCTTTCCAACCTTGATCTGTGACCTTTCAACGATAGTACCTCTACCCATTGTGTGAACCCGCCTCCCAATGGCACCTTCCCAGGTACTGACCTTATGATCTCTTGCCCTAGTGTTGTTGTTTCACTACTGTGGTTACTGTCAGCAATCACTTTCCGATGATCCTATCAGTTGCTAGTCACTGCTAGATGGACTGATTTCCGTGTCAGGCCCTCCGCAGGGCCAACTTGCAATTGTGTACCTCTGCTGTCAGTTTCACACACAGTCCACCATATTGTATCAACGAGGTTGTGGAAGTCACCTGTCTTACTAGAATTACATCCCTCAGGGTTCCATGTTGATTGTTAAATTCTTCCTTATCACAATCGGTGGGCTGTGTTGGACCAATGGATACCTTTGCTTTGTATATTGATGATTTTTGCATTTGTATGGCTCCCAATTGGGAGACTCAGTTGAACATTAACTACAAAGAGCCCTTTGACCCGTTCCTGTGGTTTTGAGTTGTAGCCTGCTAATACACTAATAATGCATTTCTGTTGTCATGGCATGGATCAGTTCAATGCTGAACTCTGCTTGGCTATCCAGCACTTGGACATTGTAATTCAGTTCTGATTTTTTGGTACTGTTTTTTGATAAAAACCTGACATGACCCCATATTCATTAACTTAAGACTAGATGCATGCAAAAGCTTAAAACTCTTTGCTTCATTGACCACACCTTTGGGGGTGAAGGTCATGCTACTCTACTCCATGTTTACTGGGCCGTGTTCTCATCTTGACTGGACTGTGGTTTCCAGGTCTGTGGTTCATTGGCACATTCAAATCTGAAATTATTGGTTCGGGTATGTCATAGTGGAGCAAGACTGGCCACCAGTATTTTTCAGATGATCTCATAGACACTCTCCTTACAGAAGTGAGGACCTTAACTTTTCAGTTCCAAGAGTACCACCCCTAGCTCATTTGCATAGTCACTCTCAGGTGGATCTTCCTCCACCTTCCCTCCTTAAATTTTGCCTCCTCACCCCCTCATCCCATCCACTTCTCTTTGGGTGGTACTCAGACCATGAATTAGACTGATTTAGGTCAAGTACCTAAAGTTTAAGTGCCGACATAGCCTTTTGGTGTTTGTTATTCTCAGTTCTGCAGGACATCAGGATGCTTGTCATTTGTTCTGATGTCTCTGAAACCATGAATAGGACAGGATATGCTTTCACCTCTCTCATTAGTCAGGAACCACAGTCATTGCTGACAATATCTATTTTGTGGTGGAGCTGATAGCCTTTAACAGAGTCCTATGCTTCATTAAACAGACTTCACTCGACACTGTTTTAATTTGTAGTGACTTCGTGAGTGGTCTGCAGGCTGTTGAGCAATGTTGCTCTTGTCAGACAGTGATATCTGCTATTGATGACCTCCTGTCTGACCACCTTAGTTGTACAACCTGCTTGGTTCCTTTTTCTGGGTCCCAAGTCATGTGAGTGTTCAGGAGAATGAACTGGCTGATCCTTTGACTGGAGAAGTAATTGCTCATCTAATATTTACTCTAAAGAACCCAGGTGTGGATTTGCATTCACTTACAGATGGCACATCATCTGGTGAGCTACTACCTTCTCTAGTTAGCTCACTACTATCAGGGAGACGACAACTGCATGATGTTCTTCCACAATTTCGTTCCAGAAGAAATCCACCATTCTACGATGCCAGTGCATTTGTCATACAAAATTAACCCATAGTTTTATCTTGGGTAATGAGCATTACAGACAACAGCTCACATCCTGATGGAACTGCTCTCCTCCTGGCTCTCCACGCCAAGGGTGGCCATCAGTTTTTTTTTTTTTTTTTTTTTTTTTGCTATAATGGTGGCAGATGATGTACTGGCAGTAGAAGTGGTCCTCATTTCCCCTAAGAAAGCTGTTTTTATTTTGGACCCTACCTCCTCAACCAGCTGTCGTGGCCATTCCTCTTTTACTCTGATTTTTAATTTTCTGCCTCACTCTGTTTTACATGTTTAGGAGTGCCCCCTCATATAGCACTCGAATAAATGCAAGGCATTAATAACTGCATATCCTAGATACTAGCTGATGATGAAAGAACAGTTGAACAGGCTTTCATTCTTGCCCTCGATAACACTGTTCAGTTCTCGTCTTTAACATTTTGCCTATGTTGAATCGAGGTGTTACGGTTATGTGAGAGGCGCCTCATGCTGCATTCTGGCCCTGGGAAACTCTCGATTGTACTCACCCACCTTCCAAACCAGTTATTTCTCTCACCTTGTTTTACAATTGTAGAGCTCACTGGTGTTCATTAAGCTTTGAACCTCTCCACTTTTACTGTTATAGATCTCCTCTCAACCTGACTGGAATTGTTAATGCCATTACTGTCTTAACCATGAGTTGGGTCAGCAAGGGTTCAGACATATGTCGGTTACTCTGCTCTGCTCTCTTACTTGCAGACTGGCTCAGCTCATATACTTTTATTTCATATCATCCAGTCATTTCTTAACTCTGGCATCAATATTGGTCTCATAGCCTTAATTTCACCATTCCTACAAACTGTCACAATTCAATTGGGGCTGGTTGGTCAAAAGAAGAATAAATTACATACTTCATTTGGATCTTTCAGTAAATGGCCCTCATGTCTAATACTAACTGGTTCACTCTGTCCCTTGCTGGTGGCTGTATGATGCTTATTGATTAGTCTCCAGGATGCCGTACCTATGTTGGCTCAATGGGTTATTGCATCATTGTTTATCTGTTTCCTCAAGTGTAAAAGGTCTGTCTTAAAAGTATTTTGGCTTGGTTGTACTTTTCCTTAAATATATGTAGCTTTGTTTCCATATATAAACAGTCAAGATCATATATATTCTGCCTCAACTTAATCAGCCTTGGTGTAAGTTTCAGCCTAGTATTACTTGCATGACGAGAGTTGGTTTGTACTCTGGTAATTTTTTTTTTTTTTTGAGTGGGCAGCAGCAGTCAAAATGCTCCAGCACTGTCCTATAAAATTTTTCCTGTTTGTTTTCTGACCCTTTAATTGGTAAATAGTGTCCCATTTCTTCTCTGCTAACTTAGGTTTGAAGGCGCTGATGTTGGTGCTATTCTAGATCCGCTTCTTCTCAATTATTTTAGTTGCTGTTGGTACAGCAAACCTTAAATATTCAAACACCTGACAATATTGATGTGAGTAATGAAAATCAACACTTTGAAAGTTAACACTGTCTTTTACATTTTTGTTGACTATTACATAATCTATCTTACTGGAGCTTGACACTGTTACTCTAGTGTCAGTGTTCACTATATTTGTGAGATTATATGAGTTTATTATATCTGTTATTTTCAAATAGGTTATACTACAGGAGTTTGCATCAATATTTGTCTACAACTTTGCTAAGGCCAGTGGGGCCTGTTTGTCTAATTGCCCTGTTAAGTCTATCAAGGTAGCACAACACATATGTATTTGGTGGGCAGTACATACCAATAACTTTGTTTAGTTAACCTGCTTGGATGAGTGTTTATGTGGACCACAACACTAGCCATTTAAATTGTTCCTTCTTTGCAGTATTGTTCAACAAATGAGATTTTCTTAAATGGAAGATGTTCATTTACAAATATTGCCACTCCACTCCCTTTGTGTTGTTGCCTGCAGTAACCATCTGCTAACACATAACCATCTAATTTGTGACACTCAATTTCATAATCTTTTAGTCCATGTCTGTAATTACTAACAGGTGTGGTGAATTCTCATCCACAAATACTTGCAGCAAATTGAGTTTATTCCTAAGATCCTGCACATTTAGATACATTATCCTAAAGGGCATTGGTATTTTACAACACTTTGTGACATGGTATTCTGAATCAGTCAAATTATTACACAAGTCTTTAACACTGCATTGTACTGACAATTTACTCGCTTCGACGTCGGTTTCTTCAGCATGTGAACAGGGTTCTTTCCAGTCCAGGGGCTTGGTTCAGTAAAATAGTGTTGCTTGAAACTTAGCCTAAAAAAACTAATTGATTATAATCTAAGATGATCGGTTCCATGGTTTTATGCTGCTCCTTACAAAGTTCTGGTATCTGGTTCACTAACTTGAGCTTTCCAGTTCTATTTAAGTGAAGTCCGTGCCTGGTATGTTCTTCACGTTTCAGTTTGCTTCAGTCTATCAAGTGCACATGATTTAGTTTTTTATGTAGTTTCTGAAGTTTTAAATTACAGTGCTCATTTTCTGTATTAACACACAACCACTGGGGGAGATCATGTCACACTGGTAGGTTTATTATGGTAACATTTGTGTTGTATAGTTTTGGCAATAACTTCCCGTAAACTGCGAGTGATGACTTACTTTCATTTTTGTAAACATCGTTGGCACTGCCAACGATTACAAAATGGTTGTCTTTTTTTTTTTTTTTTTTTTCAGATTGTTTGTTTCTGATAAATTCTCGACTACAGCACTTAATGTAGCTCTGGGTTTAACTTTTGCGAATACCGAATATTCATTGTGTAAAGCTTCATGAAGGGGAGCTGAAAGGTTTTTTCCATGGCTGTCCGCATACAGTAATAACTTTTTTGTGCTTCCAAGTGTTAGATTTTTTTTTTTTTTTTTTTTTTTTTTGTTGTTTTGGCTTTTATCAAAGGATTTGTTATATTTACTTTCACTTACACTATTCACTGTTTCACTGGCTGAGTCTAGTGCTGAAAACTTATTCAATGTAACTGGCACACCGTTTCTAGTGCTTTGTTTTTGTTTTCCACTTTCTTGGCAGTTTTATGTTCTGTTTTTGGACTTTACTGTAGTCCACATAAATTTATTTGTAGTTTCAACATATTCTGTGTTTGATATTACATTTGTTTCGTCATAATTAACACTTTCTTTGGTTTGAAAATCACGTTTAACAATATCAATACTGTGACTATCTTCCGCCACTGTTTCACTGTTGTCACTAGACCACAAACTTTTTTCACTTAAGAGGTTTTTGTTTTCTTGTTTAAGGAATGCTATTTCTTTCATGTAGGTTTCAATATCACTATTTAATAACTTGATAATTTCGTTTTTTTGTGTGTACCATGTTGAGAAGATCTTCGCGTTCGTCATGCACACAATCACCACAGGTCCAACAAATATCTTCATTTATGAACTTCTGGTTTATGTTCACACACCTCTCATGTAACCAGAAGCTGCACTTGACACACAGGATGCCCTTCATCACACTTTTTTACATGTTTTACATGACAAGGTATTATAAAATTGCTTTTCTACTGAGTTTGATGCAGCACTGCACTGACCTATCGGTGCCATCATGTCTGAGAGTCCCGTGTAATTCTTGTTGGTGTTGAATTCACATGTGTGTAATTATAGAACTGTAAAATATCAATACAGCTAAGATGATTTATACTATTAGTAAATGAGTCTATGTTCACATCCCCTACTATTATAGTCTGTTTTTTATGAGGCAAGAGTTTGTCAACAAGTTCCTCTAAATGACAGAAAAATTCTTCCATGTTACTGTTAGGGGATCTGTACAGTCTAGCTATTATTAAACTGCTATTTCTAAGCTTCATTCTTATTGCAGCTATTTCAAAAACCATCTCACATAAAAGTTTACCTACTCAATCAATTTTTTCACACTGGACATTATTTTTGACATAAATACCAACACCCCCACCATTTTGTTGTTTCCTACAATAGACACTGACCATTTTATAATTACTTAAATTAATGCTCCCTAGATTCCTCACTTAGTACTGTTTCTTGAAACTGTGTAAAATAACTGTCATGGGATAGCTGATGTCTGTTTTCAAACATCTGGAAGCTCATATTCTTCACCATTTGTGTGAGTCTTCTGTGACCTAAACAAGCATGTCAGTACTTTCGTTGACCTTGATACATGCCAGTATGACTAGTTGATCTTATTTGATAAGGGTTCCACATGCTTGAGAAATATTCTAGGCCAGATTGCACATGTTTTTGCAAGCAACTTCTTTTAGAGACTGATTGTATTTCTTCCTATTCTACCCAAGAATCAAATATGCCACCTGCTTTACGAATAACAGAGCTCAAGCCATAATTCACTTTCATATTCACACTAATTGTTACGCTCACATATATTTATGAATTAACTGATATCAATTTGACTCACTAATATTGTTGTCATTGAGTACTACATTATGTGAATTTCAGAATTATACATTGCTGTACATTTAAATCAAGTTACCAATCTTTGTACCATATTGAAATCTTATAAAGAGCTGACTAGATATTTGTGCAGCTCCTTTTGGATGGCACTGGGTATATAATTGTAGTTAACTGTGTAGTGTCGGCAGACTTTCCAACACTACGCACTCTAATTGAAAGAGGCGGCCAAGATGCACGCGCTAACTCACGAAGGATGGAGTGAGGTCTGAAACAGGAGACTTAATTAATGTGATAAAGAAAATACGTATCTTTGGAATATACTTAACTTTTAATACATCCTTGTATACATCGTTCTTGATGAGACATCTGGAGATTGTGGCGATACAAGTGACTCTTTATATACAAGCTATTTAAGGCTAATGGCGCCTTGCTAAGTCGTAGCCATTAACTTAGCTGAAGGCTATTCTAACTGTCTCTCGGCAAATGAGAGAAATGGCTTCGTCAGTATAGTCGCTAGCAACGTCGTCGTACAACTGGGGCGAGTTCTCGTACGTCTCTCGAGACCTGCCGTGTGGTGGCGCTCGGTCTACGATCACACAGTGGCGACACGCGGGTCCGACATGTACTAATGGACCGCGGCCGATTTAAGCTACCACCTAGCAAGTGTGGTGTCTGGCAGTGACACCACAAACTGCATATTCTGTTAAAATCTTAGTTTACTATTAGTATACTTTGTCAGGTCATTAATTTTCACTGTGAACTGCAGGAGTCCCATTAGATGTCCCCGTGTACTTCTAACGGTTCTTCATCTTTTGACTTTCCATGCAAAATAAAAAGCTGTGTCCTCCCTGTCAAGAAATCCTCAATCCAGTCACAAAATTTGTTTGATACCATGTATGATCATACTTATAATAGTAAGTGGTGACGTCACACTGAGTCAAATGATTTTAAAGGCTCAGGAAATACTGCAGCTATCTAACTGCCTTATTAATGGCTTTCAGGATCTGTTGCGAGAAAAGTGCAAGTTGGATTTTGGATAATTGAGTTTTTGAATCTGTGCTGGTTGGCATTGACTAGGTCATTTTGTTTGGAAATTTCAAACTGTGGATTTACTTTCATATAAATGTCTAGTAGGTGCCTTAATGACACTTGACTTCTGGCACACATTGATGCAGCCATCAGTCAAGAAATGTTTATGGGCTGTTCTGTTCAAATCAGTATATCCACTAAAAATTGTATGTAAGCATTGATTGAAATATACTTTATAGTAAAAAGGAATATTTTCACTGATCCTCTCAGGAGATAACACGGCAAATATGTATAGAGTAAATAAAGTGTTTATTCAGCAAAAGCAAGCAGTACAAATATTGCGTAAAGTAGTTAATTACACATATTGCAGAGACCTTATTAAGGATTGTGAAATTCTTCATCACTTCATAATGCATTTAATCCTTAATTACTTATGTTACTGACAATAAAAATCAGTCTGCTGAACTGCAATGTACACAATGATAATAGAAGTTGAAAAACTAATTTTCATGTAGACTTTGCTTCCTTGTCTACAGTTCAGAGTAGAGTTTATGTATTCTGATGCCAAGATTTCAACAAGCTCCTATTTAATACAGTGTAAGAAACTGGGAACCCCATTGACTTATGAAGAAAATTGCAAACGTACTTTATTAAGATACATCTTGTACACATTTCTATAAATGATCTGAATATTTAGTGTGGAGGATTGAAAATATGTGTAAGCTACATGGCAAGTAGCAAAGTTCATTGTAAATCTGCACGACATGTAATAATGTACTGTAAATAGATTTAGCATTGATTGGTGTAGCTAACTACTTTCTTTAGAAAAATTCCATTATAATCTTAGTAAATATTAGGCTGTAAATAATAAGACATTTTACTAGTTACGTTTCAATGTAACAGGCTTTTGAAAAAAAATTGATTGTGTTGAAGGAAACTAAAATAAAATATTAACTTACCTATATGAAATAAACCAATATGAAATAAACAGAGGATATTTAATAGAACTACGGAGGCAGCAGCTTTTTTAAAAGCAGCCACTTTCTTTGTAATACACTTGATGAAATTTTAGCTGACATAAGTGTGACTAACAATGAGCAGTACAGTGAGAGTTTGTTGTTAATACTGTACACAGATTTAGTCTCTATTATTTGCTTGTGTTATGTTAATTTATGCCATAACTTTTTCCACATCCCTGAAGTTTCTGTTCCTAGATTGGATCAGCGGAACGTGAATGAATGAATGAATGAATGAATGAATGATATTTTCAGTATTATGAAAAGGATAGATTGTTACTCGTCATAAAGATGACACATTGAGTTGCAGAGAGACACAATAAAAATAGTGTAACATACTTAGTTTTTGGCCAAAGCCCTCGTCCCATATTTGGCATGATTAGGTTATACCATGATGTCTGTTTCATGGAAAGTAGATTCAAATTTTGCATTAGACTGTGTCCTGAGTCATACTTTTAACTCAACATTTGATGATAATTTAAGCAATGGGTTACCAAGAACATTCTCAACTTAAGCCATGTTTGCTTAGATCAGGTACAACCTAACTGCTCAGCCATTTGCAATTGCTCAGCCACTGACATTGATGTAAATACTGGAACTATAATGAATGATGAATGTGTGTCCAGAACAATACAAGATAAGCACAGGAGTTGCCTCTGTCCAGCATCATGTTTTCATTTCTCAATATTCACCTTCCTCAGCACAAAACAGAATCTCCCTCTGAGCACTACCACTTTGTGTTCATTTTTTGTATTTTGTTCTCCATTCGCTATTTAGGAAACAAATTAATTTACTAAACTGTGTACTTTTTAATTCTTTAATTTACATCTCTTCACCTGTGCTTTATTTATAGGTACAAACGACAGCAGCTGCAGCAGAAAGGTGTACTGCCAGCTGTTCCTGATCCTGAATGGGTTGGGAGGGGTGAGGAAGTGAGCCAGCAGTATCTTGAGAAGTTGTCTGAAAAGCTAGGAAGAAAAATAACAGTGAAGGAGTTGCGCGAGAAAGAGTCGCATCGTGAGAGAACTCAAAGCACAACGAGTAAATATCGGAAGCTTAATACTGCATCAAAGACAAACAAGAATGTTCGTGCTGAATGCTTTGTGCTGCCTGAGACAGCAGATCACTCATATGTCAGTACAGTCAAGGATACCATCATTGAAAAGGTAGAACAACATGAACATAATCTATATCCTATTAATGTATTAGCTTTGCCATACAAGATATTCATTGAAATACATTTTGGTACAATGTTTCTTGAGCTTTCACAAGTCTACTTTAAACCACCTGCTTCAGTTGGAAGCTCAACAATATGTTTTTTATTTCGTCTTTCTCGTCATCATTCAATTGTTTGTTAGCTCTCAATCGGGATCTATTATGATCTAACTTCTTCATGTTTTGCTTGATTAGAGACTCCTGCATTATACCAGGCCTGTTGTAAAAATTCCAATCACTGTCTTCCTTGGCCAAACTCTCTGTGTATTGTTCCTTCTAGAACATTTACAATGAAAGGCTTTTGTCATGTCATGTGACCAATCCACTTGTATCTTCTTCACACTCTTGTTCTCATAAATGACATTCCTTTGCCAGTCCTCTGAAGGACTGCCTGGTTGGTGGTTTTCTCTCTCCACTTCACCTTTAACAGGTATCTCCAGCACCATAATTAAAATGCTTCAAGAGATTTTGTTTCATTTTTGCATGTTGTCCATGTTTCACAGCCATAAAGTACTACACTCCAAATGCAGCTCTGATCACCTTTTTCCTCACGTCAATGTTGTTTGATCAAAACATTTTTCTTTTATTCATGAATATTGTTTCTACTTCTGTAATTCTTTGTTTTATATCTTCTTTATTTCTTCCATCTTTGTTTCTCTTACTTCCTAAACATTTTTATGACCCTGACTTGTTTTACTTCCTGTAATTTCAATAATTACTTCTTCCGATGCCTTGGTGCACACAAAAAAGTATTTCTGAGTTTTTTGAGTTAATTTCCATTTTGTATCATCTCTTAGTACTGTATCCAAAACTTCCAAGATCCTTTGAAGATTTCTTTCATCTTGAGCTGCTACAGCTATGTCATCCACAAATCTTAGCATCTGTGTTCATTTTCTATTTATTCTGTTATCTGTACAGTATTCTTTGCAGTCATTCCTTACTGCTATATTTAGGTGTTAAATAGGAATGGTGACAAGATTGCAACCTTGTCTAACACCATTAAGAAATCAAATGTTTTTTCTATTTATTATCTTTACTGTCACTGTTTGTCTGTATATTTTTTTAATTGTTCTCCTGTCTATATAGTCTAGTTTAATGATCTTTAAAAAATTCTAGTTGACAGTGTAAGTAAATAGGTGAAGCTAAGTGTTAAAAAAAAAAAAAGGCAGCCTAAAGCTTTCTCCAGTTATACTGCAAAGGCTTAGGGTAGCTTCTGCCATGCTCTTACCTGCTAGAAAGCCAAACTGATCTTCAACTATATTGGCTTCAGTCTTGTTCTAAATGGGTGTTTGTATTATTCTTGTTAATATTTTTGAAGTGCAGGACCCTTTTCCAGGCCAATCAGAATCTGTCTGACAATTGATTTGTAATAATGTTTAAACATGCGTATGAACTCTGATCCAGTTGTTGTAACATACTGATGGAGTTGGCAGGTGGAGAAAGGACTGTAACATTTTATGTGTTGGTACATCCATGTGGGCAGAGCAATTGTCGATAAAAGGAATGAGTTTTTTCTTCATTTGTTCTTAATTTTCTTAGTATCTTCCATCAGCCATCCCCTATATGTTTATCTTGTCATCGAAGCCTTCACGTTATTATTATAGTTAGTGGGTAGACTGTTTACACCTGTGAACAATTAAATTAAGTTACTATACTATACATTTAGCTTTGATTTTCCCTAACTCTTCCTAAAGAAGCTGAAAATTAATCCATTGAGAAAATTAGAAAATCTTAGACAGAGGTAAAGGTGTCCCATTTAATACGAGAGTGGCATAAATCGCTCTAGACCAGCATGACCCTGTTGGGGCTGTGCTACCACAGTTGTCTCAAATACTTTTTCCGCATGAGTATATGACCCACACCATTTGGTACAGCAATAATTCCATTGGTAATTTTTTTTGGTCTGCTAAATGTAGTGTCTTGCATGTATTATAGTTTCATGTTTTATTTTGCCTCTTTCAAGGATGAGCATAGCAAAATTATTGTGAAGATATTATCATGCTGCATGATTGAATTGATAAACTTCTCTCAAATAAGGGCACTATAAATGTTGATATCTGGTAATTTAAAAACAAATAATCAAATTCACATAAAATTTCCACGCAGTCAAGGATTCCATTGCCAAGAGATTCGGAGACAGTCATTAACTGCTGTGTCATGACTTAACAGTGATCCATGAGGTTCCAAACTATTTTTTCCACTTTCAGATATGCTTCTCCTCCAATTAGCTACTGATAACTAAATGTCGTACATCTGGCAGTGTGATATATCATAATCATTGTAACTCAGATCACATTAAATATTTTTCCACATAAATCAGTAGTCAAAATTTCAGCAAAACCAGAGATTATTTGATAACAGTATTTAGCCATCGTATTTGCCGCACAGGATTAGCCAAGTGGTGTTAGGCGCTGCAGGCATGGACTGTGCGGCTGATCCCAGCGGAGGTTCAAGTCCTTCCTCGGGCATGGGTGTGTGGGTTTGTCCTTAGGATAATTTGGGTTAAGTAGTGTGTAAGCTTAGGGACTGATGACCTTAGCAGTTAAGTCCCATAAGATTTCACCCACATTTAGCC
Source organism: Schistocerca nitens (assembly GCF_023898315.1). NCBI lineage: Eukaryota > Metazoa > Arthropoda > Insecta > Orthoptera > Acrididae > Schistocerca > Schistocerca nitens. The sequence continues at coordinate 310,866,294 of NC_064621.1, read as the reverse complement.
ATCGTATTTAGGCTTCAATTTTAATTATGATCTATTTATTTGAAAATCATATTTCTTCCATTAAATAATTATCATCCATTTCTAATAAAAGGGTCTTCAATAATAATTCAACACAAGACCACTTAATAATATTTAACACCTCATAACATTTTATTTTATGTTAGCAATATACATGCTGTTGTCACATAGTAAGATGGTACATTAATTTACACATACAACACTTTTGCAAAAAAATATGTGTTTTCATTTTTATAATAATTAACAACCATCTTAACATGACTAGAAGCATCTTGTTGTGCTGCATGACTGTTGGCTTGGCTGCAAGTTGGTCCAGCATCTCAATGTCAGCAAACATTACCAGAAGACCCTTAATCTGAAGACAAGGCTCCTTGTGGTACATGAAATAGACAAAAAAACACACACATTTTATAGCATTTGTTAAATATACTTAATGTAATGAAACTGTTAATCACTTATTGAAACAAAAATATGTAACCTACTGTACAGTGTATTGTGATGGTGACACAATTCTTAGTGAAAGTGTTTCAAAGTTTCAAAATTACAAATACAGTTACATACATTAAGCTTAGTATTGGAGGAGAAATACACCAATGAAACTGATTATGTTACAGCAAAATAAGTGAAAAGAGATTGAATGTTTTAACAGAAGACTAAGTATATAGTAGCATAGTACATGAATCCTTTTGCCACTGAGCTTATCAGTCAGGAGTGTTTCAGTGAACAGTGTACTGTTAATTGGATTCAGTACAACATGTACATTATGACTGCACAGATTGTGTGAATGAGCAATAAAGTGCTCTTGAACATTTTTCAAGAGTTGTGGATCATGCCAGGTTGCACCTGTGCTTTTTGGATGATAAGGTATGTTGTGCTAGCATCAGTAATACTATACTGTAGCTTGAAAACGTAGATAATGGTTTGCCATCAGGCACATGTAGTCAGAGCTGGAAAATTGTTGCTGTTTTCCCAGTCTCATATTAAATGAGATACCAATATACTACATTAAACTGATGTGAAAAGAGGTGTAGCTAACTTACCTATGGAAGACTAGGTCAAAATGTAAATGGTAGGAGTTAAGGAGACCACTCATCAAATAGTAGAAGTGTTTAGTCATCAACAGGCACTGTTGTGGACAGGAGGAAGGGGCAGCAATTGGACGGACGACTGGTGGACAGGCAGCAGGTGCACAGGCTAGGGATGCAACACACCAGGGCCGATGAATTGGTGCAGTGCACTTTCGTGATTCAGTTTCATTGACGATATCCTAATGATCTGGATTCAGGGCCAAGACACCCTATCTTCATTCCTCCTCAACCTCAACACCTTCTCTCCCATCCACTTCACCTGCTGCTCCTGGTCGCAACATGCCACTTACCTGGATGTCGACTTCCACCACTTGGATGGCTTCATTGACACCTCAGTCAATATTAAGCCCACTAACCACCACTAACACTACATGCGTTTTGACAGCTGTAATCCCTTCCACACCAAAAAAAATCATTGATATATAGTGTATTTGCAGTGATGATTTTCAAATAAATAGATCATAATTAAAATTGAAGCCTAAATACGATGGCTAAATGTGTGTGAAATCATATGGGACTTAACTGCTAAGGTCATCAGTCCCTAAGCTTACACACTACTTAACCTAAATTATCGTAAGGACCAACACACACACCCATGCCCGAGGAAGGACTCGAACCTCCGCTGGGACCAGCCGCACAGTCCATGCCTGCAGCACCTAAGACCACTCGGCTAATCCTGTAGGTGGAGAACAGTTATCACAGTATAGAAAAACTATTTATTTTCTTTATTTTGAAACTGATTCCAAACAGTTGTATTTGATGACATTTTGAATTAATTTAAAAGAGAACAAATAGTTGTTCTACGTAGCAATAGTATGGCTGAAAAAACTGTATTCCCACTTCTCTGGGGAAATTGTGAACTTTTCCTGTCAATGATGGGAATATGTGCATCAAGGGTTTGTTTAATCCATTCCCTGATTGGGTGCTGAGACATGAAATTCAATAGTTTTGTTTCTCTTAATTTATTTATTTTATTTATTTATTTATTGTTCCGGTCATGGAACGAGTCAATACATGAAATTATAACACGATTGTAGAAACAGATAAAATGAAATATAAGAAACATATTCAGTTGTAGATTGTAGAAACAGATAAAATGAAATATAAGAGACATATTCAGGCGACACGTCGTTAGTTTAAATAAAGAAAATCAAGAATGTAACACTGGAATTTGCTTATCAGGAAATGTGTGTCACAACTACTAGAGGAGATTAACAGTTTCATTACATTAAGTATATTTAACAAATGCTATAAAATGTGTGTGTTTTTTTGTCTATTTCATGTACCACAAGGAGCCTTAAAAGCGTTTGGGCTACTGCTAAGATTTTTGAGTTCTTGTGGTAGCTTATTGAAAATGGATGCAGCAGAATACTGCACTCCTTTCTGCACAAGAGTCAAGGAAGTGCATTCCACATGCAGATTTGATTTCTGCCTAGTATTAACTGAGTGAAAGCTGCTAACTCTTGGGAGTAAGCTAATATTGCTAACAACAAACGACATTAAAGAAAATATATTCTGTGAGGGCAATGTCAAAATTCCCAGACTATTGAATAGGGGTCGACAAGAGGTTTTCGAACTTACACCACACATAGCTCGAACAGCCCGTTTTTGAGCCAAAAATACCCTTTTTGAATCAGAAGAATTACCCCAAAAAATAATACCATATGACATAAGCGTATGAAAATATGTGAAGTAGACTACTTTTCGTGTTGAAGTGTCACTTATTTCAGATACTGTTCTAATGGTAAATAAAGCGGCATTTAGTTTCTGAACAAGATCCTGAACATGGGCTTTCCACAACAGCTTACTATCTATCCATACGCCTAGGAACTTGAACTGTTCCGTCTCGCTCATAACATGCCCATTCTGTATGATTAAAATATCAGTTCTTGTTGAATTGTGAGTTAGAAACTGTAAAAACTGAGTCTTACTGTGATTTAACATCAAATTATTTTCCTCAAGCCACGAACTTATTTCATGAACTACATTATTTGATAATGTTTCAATATTACACACAAGATCCTTCACTACCAAGCTGGTGTCATCAGCAAACAGAAATATTTTTGAATCACCTGTAATACTAGAAGGCATATCATTTATATAAATAAGAAACAGCAGTGGCCCCAGCACCGATCCTTGGGGAACGCCCCATTTAACAGTGCCCCATTGGGACTGAACATCATTACCACTCTCAATATTGCGGAGAATTACCTTCTGCTTTCTGTTCTTAAAGTAAGAGGCGAACCAATTGTAAGCTACTCCCCTTACTCCATAATGTTCCAGCTTCTGCAGTAATATTTTGTGGTCAACACAGTCAAAAGCCTTCGTTAAATCAAAGAAAACACCTAACGTTCGCAACCTTTTATTTAATCCGTCCAAAACCTCACAGAGAAAAGAGACTATAGCATTTTCAGTTGTTAAGCCATTTCTAAAACCAAACTGTACATTTGACAGCAAATTATGTGAATTTAAATGCTGCAATAACCTTGTATATACAACCCTCTCGATAACTTTAGCAAACACCGATGGCATAGAAATAGGTCTATAATTATCAACATTATCCCTGTCTCCCTTTTTATAAAGTGGCTTCACTACCGAGTACTTTAATCGGTCAGGAAACTGACCACTCCTAAAGGAAAAGTTACAGATATGGCTAACATACATGGAACAATACTTCAGTATTCTGCTAGATACCCCGTCATATCAATGAGAGTTCTTGGTCTTTAGTGATTTAATTATTAACTCAATCTCCCTCTTGTCAGTATCATGGAGGAGCTTTCAGGTAACAGTCTCGGAACACTTTTTTCTACGAGCGCTATATGATTCCCTGTTGGGACTAGGTTTCTATTTAGTTCACCTGCTATATTCAGAAAGTGATTATTAAATACTGTACATATATGCGACTTATCAGTAACACGGACATTCCCACTACGCCCTGATTCTATATCCTCGACCTGTCTCTGCAGACCAGCCACTTCCTTTACGACTGACCATATGGTTTTAATTGTATCCTGAGACTTAGCTATTCTATCTGCATGCTACATACTTTTTGCCTTCCTAATAACTTTTTAAGCACCTTACAATACTGTTTGTAATGGGCTGCTGCGTTTAGATTTTGCCTGTTTCTAACGTTTTGATATAATTGCCACTTTGTTCTACAAGATATTCTTATACCTTTAGTCAGCCACCCAGGCTGCCTGTTTGTGCTAGTACCCTGTTTTGAACATTCTAACGGAAAGCAACTTTCAAAGAGCACGAGAAAAGTCTTGAGGAAAGCATTATATTTATCGTCTACTGTATCAGCACTATAAACATCTTGCCACTCTTGTTCCTTGATAAGGTTTACAAAAGTCTCTACAGCAACTGGATCAGCTTTTCTAAAAAGTTGGTAACTATATTTAACATGTGTTGCAGCACAAAAATCTTTTAGACTTAAAATTTGTGCATCATGATCCGAAAGGCCATTCACCATTTTGCTAACAGAATGCCCTTCTAGTAATGACGAATGAACAAAAATATTGTCTGTGGTAGTTCTACTGTTCCCTTGCACTCTCGTTGGAAAGAATACGGTTTGCATAAGATTATATGAATTAAGGAGGTCTACCAGCATCCTTTTCCTTGCACAATCACTTATACAATTTATATTGAAGTCACCACATATAACTAACTTTTTGTATTTCCTATAAAGTGAACCAAGAACCTCCTCTAGCTTTAGCAAAAATGTTGTGAAATCGGAGTCTGGGGATCTATAAATAACAACAGTTAGAAGTTTAGCTCCGTTAAATTTAACCACACCTGCACAACATTCAAACACCTTTTCAGTGCAGTACTTTGAAACATCAATTGACTCAAATGGGATACCGTTTTTCATATACATGGCTACTCCCCCACACCGCAAAGAGCTCCTAGAAAAGCTGCCAGCCAACCTGTATCCTGGTAAAGGAAGCCTCTGAATTATCTCCTTATTTAAGAAGTGTTCAGATATACCAATAATTTCAGAGTCAACATCTATAAGCAGTTCACTAACTTTATCTCTAATGCCTTGTATGTTTTGATGAAATATAGTAATTCCCTCATTAATCGGATACCTAAGCTTTGTCGAAAGTGGTTTCTTTGTTAGAGAGACTTCCCTTAAGCAGGAATACCTGTCAGCTGACTTCAATCTAAAAAAGGTACAGCTATAACACCCACAACTACCGGAATTAATACGTTTATGTCCCTCAGAGCACCAAGATATTATCTTAGTTTTGTCTTTTATGGTCTTATAAAATGTGGACTGAGGTGTGCCAAACACACATAGAATCTCACTTTATGACTTCTCATCCTTGAATACATTCAAAATTTTTAAGTTTATCACTTAGCAGAAGTACTGTCATTTTTCTCTTTGACATAATGAGAATGCAACACGTTTTCCTCAAAGATAGACACTGTTTGTTCCATTTGTCTTTGTCCCCTAAAATTTCTTCCCATGCAGAGGAACGGTAACCTCACATGTCTGTCCCCTGACATATCAAAACCACATAACACATAGCCTTACCCATGACATACAAAACCAAACATTTGGTTTACCCCTTCAAAAATTGAAACTACTTCAACAATAGAAACAATCTTGCTGTGTATATATTTAAAATTCCAGATAAAATAACTGTTTAGATATATTTTTCCTCGCATTCACCCCAAATCAGGTGACTTCCACTTATAGAGGTTTCTGTCTTATTGCTTACAAAGTTTTCTCTCTTATTCAGATTTGATTATTGTCCTGAAATCCAAGACTGTGTATCTGTGTTATCATTTGTATCCTAGAAGTACTATTTACAAATTTCCATCAGAAATTTACTTAACCTGTAACTGACTTAGGCGCACACGTTATCAACCTACACTAATGCTAAAGCAATGGGAACAGTACAAAATAATTGGTAAATGTAATTTTTGTGTACATCATATTTTGGACTAGATTGGATTGGAGGTGCAGTGAGGAACAGCGGCAGCAGCAGCAGGAGGAGGAGGAGGAGGAGGAGGAGGAGGAGGAGGAGAAGAAGAAGAAGCTGCAGTAACTTTCAGCTACATGAGATACGATATATAAAGAACTGCATCTGGGCACCTCTGCAGGTGGCAGATACGGGAATGCCTACCAGATATGGATGGTGTGCACCAACTATTCCTGCTGTAAAAACTTATTGTTTGACCCTTGTTAACGCCTCTGTATCTTTTATATCTGTTTAGAAAAATAGTGCCTGACCACTGCACATGATGGAAACTCATCACAATGAAGCAAACCTCCCAGAAACATGCTGCTGCTTATATTTATTATTTAAGGATCAGCTAACCATGGGGAAGTTTTGGACTTAAGGATCTCAAGATGTAAGATAGGCAGAGAATACAACTTTTATTTAATCTAATCAAGTGAACAATTGACAATGAGTAATACAGAGCAATGTTCTGAAAATTGTAGCAAACTAAAGTGACTCTAAACTCAGTTGGCCTCATGTTTAATTGGGATACTGCAGGAAACAAAATCAAAACGACTTCCACATCTGGGGAGGTCGCAAAATCAAGATGTGTGAGACAAATATTTCATACAGATAACTGAGCATTCAAGGACATAAACAAATGATTTGAATGAGAGCTGTTCAGAAAATGGATCACACTAGTGCCTGACAGAAACTTGCTTTCTTCAAGTACAGTAAGAAGGTTCCAAATAGCAGCAGACAAGAACTAGGAAGTGAATATCCTCATAAAATCAAAGTTCTCTTGAGAATTTCCGAGCTCCATTTGGAGGGGAGAGTGAATGCTGCTGCCAATCTGACGAATGCATATGTTCCCCTGTCTGTGTAAAAACATGGGAAAGCATGAGAAACTTCCCACCCAAACCTTGCAAAAAGCCTCATTAAAATTTGTGACATTGGTACTGGTTGCAAACACTCTATCCATTAGTTAACACCAACCACGCCATGTATGGTGGTGGGGTTGTTACTTTGGAATGGACAGTGGATAGTCCTTAATTTTGGAGGGAGAACTTTATTACACCAGGGAAGCACTGGTATGTGGCCTCCTCTTTTATGTACATACAAAGGCAAGTTTCACCTCAAGCATCCGCGGCAGAAAGGTGTGGTATCCGGCAGCATCTATGCCTGTGGTACATGGATTAGTGCAAGCACAGTAGGCATTTTGAGAAACGAGACCAGCTACAAAAACTGCCCCCCCCCCCCCCCCACAGGAGGTGCTTGTTCATTGCTATTGAGACACTGTGAAGAGCCTTTTGCTGACATATATGGGACTGCCAAGCTCTATGGTCCCACTCTCTTCTGTTGAGAAATCAATTTCTTGTCACAGCAAAAATGTACCAAGCTCAATAAATTAATTGTTGTGTAATTATGACAGAGCTGAAATGAAGTCACAAGCAATATGTGACATGCATGTTGCAATACTGACTAGCATTAAAAGAGAGAGAGAGAGAGAGAGAGAGAGAGAGAGAGAGAGAGAGAGAGAGAGAGAGCAACAGTAACTGCAGCAGAGGACACATTTGCTCTCTCACAAAATGAGCCCAGGACATCAAGGGTAGATGATCACATAATACCATTAACAGACCAAAGAAGAAAGTGTAGTGAGAAAAAATGAATCAAAATATAGTACATGAAGAGACTTAGTTAATAGGGAAGCAAAAGATATCTAAATAAGAACCGCTGAAAGAGTGAGCCTTTACATATTATCAGAATTTCTTTGAATTTTGTAAGAAGTCTTTCAATAAGTTTCTGTTAGGATAGTCACTGAAGGTTTCACACATCGCCCTTCTGATAGCCAAACACATTTCATTTGGCATCCTTCTACCTATAGTCTTATGCGTTGTTATACACCTGTTCCACAGAAATTGCTGTTTAATAAAGTTATGTACAGAGACTGAAACAATGTAGGGTCCCTCCCATCATCCACTCTTTTACTTGACTTATATCCATCCATTGCTGAGTTAATTATCTTTCTATATATCAGCCACAGTTCCTGTTCATGCAGACGCCCAGAGCTAAAGACTTTTACTTCTTTCTTGAGATACGTCACTATTGCCTCTTCATGTACATTACTGGACAGGTAAATCTTTCTAATAGGTTTAGTTGTCCTTTATACTGTGCTAATAATTGTTGCTGCAGTTACCTGGTATCAGTTTCAGTGTGGACTCCCTCAAAGAGGTCATTTGTCTGTTTCCAACATGAGTTGACTCCTGAGCTATCTGTTGTAGATTGATTTCAGAAAAGACATTTAGCTTTGTCTTACAATATGTCTTGTCATGTCCATCACTTACAGACCTGTAACTATCCCAATCAGTTGCAGTATGATTAAAGTCTGCTAACTTGTGATCATATGGGCTAGCGAGCAGAGATTTTCTCAAAAGTTGTCAGTTATGTCTGAGGGTGTGTCTCATGGTCAGTAGGCAGAACCACTTATAAGTTCATGCCCAACTTTGATATCGAGTCTTGCGAAACAATTTCGCATGCAGCTTTAATTTATATCTTGATGTATTCAAGCTTAATGTCTACTCTGCAATGCATACACCACATCTGTTTCCCATTAGCTTATTCTTTTGATGTACACTTAGATTAACTCCAAAAATATCACTACTTCAAGTTTCGATTTTAGACAGCTTTCTGTACTTAGTATTGTGTCAGTTCCACTGTCTTTTACAAGTGCTTTAAGCTCTGGGATGTTGTTACAGATGTTTCCTCAGTTGATCACTAGTTTTTAAAAGCATCATTTGTGAAGGGGAATTTCTTTTGGTCTTACACTAATACTGCTATCATTAACTGGACTTGAAGTTGCCTATTCTAAAAATAATAAATAAGAGAATAAAAAATAAATAAATCTAGTAGCACCTGACCCACTATCAGCTACCTGGACAGCAGCCTCTGTTGTATAGTACATCCCCGACCCTTTTAGAAAAACTCTACAGTTCTCAACCATGTGGCTCAACTCAGTCAGAGCCTAGCTGTTCACAGAACCTTTGAAGTTCACTCGAGTCAGAACCTGGGGAACAATTCTGTAGTTTGTGAGTTTCAGAACTACATAGAATTTCCATGAACAAAGCTGATCATTTCATTCTTGACTGCCACTTGCTGGAAAGGTCCAAGTATGACTTGGGAGCACAGGCACAAGGCATCATTTGTTCCAACATTCACCACAATCTGCAACTGGTAGCTCATTGCTCTCCGTGTGGGTGCAGGAACAACCCCTTCAATGTGTTGAATGAATTCTCCAGGCAGACACATGAAGTGCACAATGTGATCCTTCTTATCTCTTCCGACCATATCCATAAGAGTCAACAACTTGCCTGATACATCCAGTATTTCCTGGATTTGGTATGTGACTTTAAGTAATTTGCTGAGAACACACTCTCGCAACACCTTCCAATTACTTATTAGCAGTAAGGGTGATTTCCAGCTGCTTATGAAAAGCAACCAACTCATCCTGTGACTGAGAACTAACTATCACTCCCGTAGAAGAAATTGATCAGCGAGTGAAAAATGTGGATATATTACACTAACCACAGGGGGGGGGGGGGGGGGCTAAATTGTGTTTGGTGCCATGTATTTCTCAACAGTAACCAACTAAGGTTTAACTCAGAGTTAACCGTGCTGATTCTTTTGTAATTTATGGATCTGTCACACTACAAGGATCACTAATTTGCTTTAAGAACTAAAGCTGCAAGACCAAAGGAGGTGGTTTGTTATGTACTGAGAGAAAAACCTGGGATAAAAGTAACTGATTCCTTAAAGATATTTGGAAGTTTGCATTGGGAACTTTTATGTTGTCAAGGTTATGCTCACTAACAGACATGCATAAAAAATCATAAAGAGCAGAATTTCGTGAAAATATACACTACTCTTGAAGAGGAAACTAGATGAAATGCAGTATAAAAGTTACTGGAATGCAATACAAAAGTTATAATATGTGCAAACACAATATTTTGCCCAAGCAGTTGACTTCATATGAGTTACGTTTACTTTGCGAGTGTGAACTAACTATCACTCCCGTAGAAGAAATTGATCAGCAAGTGAAAAATGTGGATATATTACACTAACCACACATGAACCCATTGCGGTTAATGGAAAAGTGATTTTCTGAACAACACATTATTGTCAAAGTGTATAGATTACAAATTGGTAGCTCACAGCCATCAATTTAATGTTAAGTAGGCTATGTTATGCAAAAAAATGCAGACTTACAAAAATTCTCAATAATTCACATAGTTATATACAGAAATTATATGAGAATGATTGTCTAAACAAGAATAAATCTGCAAAAAATTGGAGAAGGTGCAAATGTAGTTTGTAACAGACATTATTGTACAAATTTTATGCAGCACTCACAATAATTTGAAACTAAGCAATTTATATACTTGTTTATATACTTGTTTTGATACAGTCAGTTGAGGATAATGAATAACTGACATGAAAATATCTAGAATTTAGAATTGAATGTATTAGACACTTGGACACTCTCTTATGCAAAGAAAAATCCAGAAATTGGCTGATATATGTAGATAAACATGCAAAATTGATGAATTTTGTACCAGGTTGATTTATTAACAATGTCTACACTATCTTGCCATAGCATCAGTTGGTTGCACTAATTGTGTGTTGTTGCACAACTCCCACTGTGTTGCTGGGTGTCTGTCAATTGCTTCAAATTTAAATCTGCCACACTGTTGCCAATCATGATGTACTTATCATAATGTGGTTCTTCAGTTTCTCCTTATGCACTAGTTGACAGAATAGCCAAAGAGTGTTCTGCCAGTTTTTAGCATCCAAAGGACACAGTATTTTGGCAGTCATGCATGTCATCATTGTCATGTGCACTAGCAAACTGACCTCTTGGGAGGTGCATGTTTGACTGACTTACAGCCCCTCACCCAGAAATGTGTTGTTGACCAAAGATAGGTTTGCATTGAAGACTGTTGCCAGCAATCCCTGGTAAAACATCCAGGCTGCATCAGTGTGGACGTAGGCACTCCATCCACCCCAGATGCCAGCTTCTTGTTTTCTCTGAATGCCTTCCCCGTAATTAGACTTAGTGTTGGTTCTCAAGCCTTGCTGAGACTATAGTCACAGTCTCTATGTATTTTGATGGCCTTTCTAATGATGTTGTCCCAGTATTTCGGTGAATATTATGCCCACTGATGCTAATGCTCATGGCTTTTATGAGGGTTTCTGCCTTATCTGTGTTGCAGGTTAATCATTGCCTGCTGTTCATCTATCAGCCTCAGATTGGATGTTGTGTAACCTCTCGGTGCCTCTCATCATCTTGTTTTCACTTACTGGTTTCCTTCCTGTTGCTACGTGGTGTGACTGGTTATGCAGCAGGTCCAGCCATTGTGTGGTTCGTTGCCAGTGAACTAGGTTCCCCAGTCCGTGGACAAGACAGTTGTACGATTCTTACGTGGCCTTGTAGAATCATCTTACATACTGCCGGCATCTGTCTCAGAAATCCAAGTTTACAGCTGTTGATTAATTCTCTTCATTAGAAATGTTCTTGGAAGGTGCAGAGCAAATCTAAGGACTGTGTTCTGCACTGTGTGCAGCCTTGACTGTCATTACAGCGGTGCTTCACCACACCACAGTGCTGTACTCGAGCAATCATCTCATAAGTGCTTGGTACAGTTTGATGTCGCATTGTGTGGGTAGCGTTGTAATGTGGCTCGGTGAGGGATAAATTAAGTGCAGTCTACCTAGCACTTTATCCATTACCTCGCTGATATGTAACTGCCATGCTAAGTGTTGGTGCAGGATGACGCTGAGGTATTTGCCAGTGTGAAATCAAGGGATGGAGCCTCCCATGATTTGTACTGGTCATGCCCACTGTACACTAATATCTGGCATTACCTGTGATCGTTCAAGCCAGAGTGGCTGCTTTTGTGAGCATGTGTCTGTTTTCATTTCTTTTCTGAAGAAGGCTTTATCTGAAAGTTCATTGTGTAACAATCTTTTTGTTGTGCCAGGCAGCAGCTCATTGTCTCATCTTTATGATGAATAGCAATCTATCTGAACTCCACCTCACAAGCAAGTCCTACATGTAAATTTTGTTTGCAACATGCATTATTCTCCAAAACATCTGATAGTAAAGACATATTAATTACCTCATGGTCTGTAGTCCCAGCATACAGTTTATTGTTTCGTTCTTCAATTCCAGCTAGTTTTCTTTTTTAAGCACTTTCAGTTGTAGTGGCAGCAGCATCACTCAATTTATCACTCCCAATGTAGAGATTAGACACTACTGGGATGTCAAACACTGATGTAGATGACGAATCAGGCAAATTTGAGCACCCCACAAATTGCAAAGTGGAGGTTATTTGCCTCCTCTGTACCAAAAAACAAGGGAGAATTTAGAGAGTGAAAAGCTGTGTTGGAAATTGTCATCCACTGAGGCAGCAGGAAATCGCATTCATAAGAGACAAGGCCTTTCTACACAGCAGCTAGCTCTATCGTCTCCACTGGTGATTGTGACAGTCAGTCAAAATCACTGAGTGACAAACAATGTTGCGAGGTGTTCCACCTATAGTCTGTCAGGGTAAAAACTCATGTTTGCGGCCTAAGGGGTGGCCTAATGGCAGGTGCCAGCATCTATAACTTTGACGCTCTTAACATCAGTGGATGACATTTCTGGACATGGGTAACTATACTCAGTTTTTTCCCCAAGACAACCTCTACAACACTCTAAGTTTGTCACAACATTTCTGCGGCATCCTGCATACCGTGCCTTGCTTCATATTCGTGAATTTCCTGTTTCATGATGGTGTTTACACAACAACATGAATAAATGATTTACTAATGTTGCATTTCTTTAAGTCTAATGCATGAGTGTCATGATTTCTGTTGATTTCTGCTGATTTTAATACACATGGAAAAAAACTAATATGTCACTGAAAGCTGAAGAAACTATTTCAACACTCATTTCCGTAATTATTTTCATAACTGATCTAAAGACATTTTTTAATCTCTAAAACTACTGTTTATTGGTTTAGAACTGTATTATTGAAAAATGTCAAGATTTTTTTGTGCTTTGTTACAGACAACAGATGCTGGAAATAAAGATAGTGAGCTTGCAGTTAAACGGTTAAGTGATGGAGAAGAGTCATCTGTGCATGAGAAGGAAGTGCAATATGAAACAAACCCTGTGAGTGAGAGGGTGTTTCTTGTACAATGCAACAGAAATAAGGGAGAACAAATAAAACTTCTTGTGGGCACAGAAGTATCAGAAGATATTGGCCATATCGAAACTGAACCACCAACTCTGCAGCTGGTCTATCACAACAGCCCAAGACCAGGTACATTATCAGATGTTGAAGGCAGAGGTACTCGTGTTGAAGTGCAAGGTGGTGGTTACCTTACAAGTAACTTTGTAGCACTTTCGGGAATAGAGACTGAAAAAAACAATGCTGCACCTACAGTAATTGTTGTTGTTGATACAGATCAGAACTCAAGCTTAGGTACTGAATGACTTCTTTCCATATTTCCAGCAAATTGAGGCATACAATGCTCTCTGACATAAATTGGGCAGAAAAAAATTATTTACCAATGAGCAGCTGTTGCAAACATGCAGAAAAGGCATTAAGTTGCCAGCTTTCAGAACTAGGTGCCCTCCTGGAACATAGGAGGAAGGGATAGGAGGAAAACAAACTGTTTATTCAAAAGGATACCTGAAAAGACATTCAGGACCCTAGTTGAAGAAAGACTTACCACATGAGAAATGGGTTGTTATCAGATGAGATTTGAAAACCTGAGGACTTCGAAATGGTCCAATGGTGAGGAAGCAAATCAGAGATGAGTGGAAATACATCAGAAATAAGCCAGTAAGATCTGGAAACTGAGTGCAGGAAGAATGGTAGCCAGTGAGAAAAAAATTAAATGATAAGAGAGAGAAAGATAAGGAAAAGAAAGATAAATTAAGGAAAAAACTGGAAGAATCACTGTACATTGTGGCCAGATGGCTGGCAGGAACATAGGTTGTGTTGTAGACAATTAGTGAACTTGCTTAAAGCAAGAACAAACTTTGAAGATATCTGCCTTATGTGCCAACTACAGTGGGAAAGGGCCGTGTGACCTTGCTGGACCCTGTGATTTTGGACTGTCTGAGGGAACAAATGATGATTCACTGTATGCAAACTTCATGCTTACATACATAAAACCACCAGAGATAGAATAGTGGAAAGTGGACAGCTATGAACCACACATGCACTGGATCAACAAGTACTATAGTTATGTGGAAATTGTCGGTGTAAGCATCAGCAGGAGCAGTCACCTTTACATCTAACTTAGCAACAGTGTGAGCCCCCGCCTGGAGCAGAGGAAAGTGGCCTGTGACTCATATTCCACTTCTTAAAGCAACTACATCAGTATCTAATATCTAACTGAAAAATCTAGTAGGAGGAAGAGAACGCACTCTGGAAAGCTAACAATTTTTGTTACAGTTAGACCGCAGTTCAACCGTGAGGGAATTATTACAAGTTTAAAGTAACTGGTTAAGATATTTTTTGATACTGCTTTATTTAAAATATACTAAAATTTGTACAAAGCAAACAACATACTTCATTTAAAACAGGAAGTAAACAACAAAAACAAGTTACAACTCATGAAACTTTGCGACCACATATTGTCATTAAACTAATAAAAGGTATTAACTTCATTACAAGCAGAATAAACAATTCAGCTTCTGAGTGCAGAATTTTCTTCCATCCATATTTCACTTATATGTTATGTCTTTGTAGAAGCTTAACAGCAAAGGTAGTAATGTTTCTATGTCAGCCACTAAATTGAATATTCAGAAATTTGAATGTTCAAGAAAATGTACACTGCATGAAAATAGAACTGAAGAAAAACTGCTTGAAATACATAATACTGTATATTGATTGCTACATTTTTGGCATTTGTACTGCAACCAATTAGCAATATTCTGTAATTATTTTAGTCGATAGCAAAATGACATTATTACAGGAATTATTGGTCTGAAAGGTTGTGACCATTTATCTACAATGAATCAGATGCCTTGTGTAAGACTCAGTTCTATGCACTTACATGCTAATCTATTCTTTATTATTTTGTTGTTATTACATTTCCACAATATCTGTGTAAAAAGTTTTCTTCATAATAAATATCATGAGACCTACCCAAATATTTAAAATTGATATTTACTATCACAGTTCAATCTATTCTATATTTTTTTTAGCAATCACAGTCAATAAATTCTATAAGGATGCCCTTTATACCAACTTGTTATACTGCAAACATTATAGACAGCAAGTTGCAAGGATCAGATTTCAGGAAATTAAATACACCTTGCCAAGTCCATAAGGGGTACAATATGTACTATTAATTATAAGAAACATCTTTAATGGTTCTCTGTAATATTCATTTAAGTCCATTATCTTTATTGGGACTTGAGGTATAAGTGTAAAATATAACTTTCAATGGAAGAAAATTGAATAATACATCTCTTTTATGACTTTTTTCCCCCTTGAAACAGTGGATTCAGTATTTTCCACTTGTTAATAAAAGAAATATAAAAATAATACTGTATTAGCCTATACAGTAATGTGAAGTATTACTTTAATGTAAATAGTAAATACCAGAACCTGTAATAGGAATGTATACAGGTTTACAACAGTGGCAGTGAATACATATTTTTGTTTATTATATGGCAAATTAATACCAGCATTCTATTCCTGAAAAGTGACACATAGAAAGTGATATACAATCATATTTCTCACTGTGTCTCCAAGTGAACTATAATGTTGATATTCAAAGTTCATAACTTAAATGAATGCATTTTGCATGTTGAAACATATTCACGAGTTATGTTAACCACGAAACATAGTGGTGATTTCAAATCCAGTTAGCAGGTAGGAATAATTTTCTTAATTCAAAATATTCTAAGGAAAGCGGAAGTAGCTCTTTTCATATTAATTCTTTTGTTGCACTTGGTGTACAAGATCCTTTTAAAGTTTCTCCAGTAAAACTTTTAAAAGTAGTCAAGAGGTATTTATCAAAGGGTAATTTACATAGGAAAAAATAAAAATTATTTGTCTGTCAATTTTCATACAAGGTAAATTTTTTGTATGCATTAAACATCCTCGACGTCAGTTTGGGGAAAAGTCTTTGGTGTATGTATTGTTGACAGTATGTTGATGGCTTCAGAGCTGAATTGCTGGTGAGAGCACATAATTCTCTTACAAGAAATATTGTATTCAAAGACATGCAAATACATCTGAAGTAGCTAATAGAATAACTCATTACTTAAGAATATAACAGTAGTTTCTTTTTACAATAGCTGCCTTCTCATTCTTCCAAGAATCTATTGTATGCTCATTGTTAGAACTTCCATGATACTGTGTTGCCTGTCTGAATATTTTGATATGTGTTCTGACAGTTTACATGTTGCAATAGCCACGATGAAGAGATCAAAATTTATTTGGCAAAGGCTGGTCATGTGTTGATGTATTCTGCAAACAGGTAAATCAGAACTGCTGAGAATTGCACACATTGCATTTATGGATTATATGAAACCATTTGATGGGATTGTAAGTAAACAATGTAGGAAATGTTTTTGGCAATAGCTTTACAGTCCATATAAAAGGAGCTATAAAATTTTTGTTCTGACATACTGCTGGATTAATGAAGTTCAATAAACTGACAGTAATAAAATGAGATGTCAGCCAAGGATGCACTCTTTCATCAATGTTGTTCATGTAACCCATTAACAATATTAGCTAAGTAAGGAAAGCAGAACAACCTTGTGATTCCAACGAAGTTGGCTGAAGACATTAAATATCTTCTTTGTTGCTGACAACTTTCAGACAAAAACATGGAAACATCTTTTCATTTAATGCTCAATGTTTTTTCATTTAATACTCAATATACCTAAGTGATATAAATGAAGTTCATTGCATTTCTCATAGAAAAATTATTTAATTGCAGATCAGTGTCAACAGTGGGATATTACCACAGGTTACACTCTTGAAATACCTTGGCTGTGACATTGCCCACGACAATGAGTAAGATGTTGAAAATTAGGTATAAATTTTCTCTGAAAGCTAAGACAATTCAGATGCTGGGAAGACACTGTAGCAAAGAAACAGGAACTATATTTTACATATGATAGCTGTGTTGTAAGTAAGTGAGACCTGAATACTGTAATGAACATGCTGTTAGGCTGCGCCATGATTAGCATACAGGAAGCGTATTTGGGAGGAGGTCAGTTCAATTCTGCACCTAGCCATCCGGATTAAATTTTCTGTGGTTAGTTGAAACCACTTAAGGCAAAAAAAGAATGTCATTGATTTTCTTCTCCCAAGGTTCACCAAGCTGAGCTTGTGCTCGGCTTCTAATGATCATGTTGGTGATGGAATGTTATACTGGAATCTTCCTCTGTACTAAATACATGCAGATGAATCACAGATCCAACAGAAGACATTAGGTTTATACATGTAGTAAAGAATTGTTACAAAAAGATATAATACTACATAAGAAATTATGACAAGTGGAAAAACGTGTATTCACAGTTATAGACTGAGAGAAAAAAGTGATGGATACTGCAGCAAATGGTTGAAACGTACATCAGTAATACATGAAACTGCATACTGAAACTAGTTATACAATATGCTCACTGGCTAACATGGTGTTGAATCTTCTAGAAAGGGCTGGACTGTTGAACCAGAATAGGTAACAGAACCTAGTCATTGAAGATATGGGAGCAGCAAACCCACCATTGAGCTTTTTATATATGGCACCAGAGGCAGTGCATCATGTGGGCTGCTCCAATTTCTCGTAAGGTGTTGTACCAGTTTAGCCAGCATTTCATAGGTTAAAGAATACCCTTTGAAACTGTGATGTCACCAACCCATTTGCACATTGTAAGTGCAACTGTTAGCTTTAGCAGGACAAGGTAGAAACATTTGCATTTATTCTACAGCTTATTTAAATATTTCTCCAGGCTCACCCAGTCAACTTGTTGAGTTGTTGTAACAAACCATAGCTGCAAATCTGTCAAGGTTTCACGATATTAGATATTTCCACTACAATGTTTTTCACTTCATTGTTGTTTCAACCAACAAGGCTCTGCTGTGTTTCTAAAATGTGTCCTGTACTTTTACATCTGATCATTACTCTTGAAAATAGTTATCAAATCATCTTGTTCCAAGAGTATACACCACACCATCTCTCTCTTTGGAGATCTAAAAGTGTTCAGTGAAGTGATAATTGTAACTAAAACTGCATTAAATGTAGAGGTATCTGAAGTGGGAAGAAGATAGCACGTTACTTTTTGGATATGAATAAACAGCTGTCCTAAACAGAGTATTCTAGGCAATATCCTCAATTTGTCTGTGATCACAGGCTATGCATTCAGAAATATAACTTTGTATGAGTGAAAAAAAAAAGCTAAATAGTGCAAAACAGTGTAGGTGATCTGTCATCAAATGCATCAGGGCCACACAGCATGCAGATTCGTATATGTAAATATTTAAGTGTAATCAAATAGAGGTGGCAGCAGAGCTAGTGCGACACATGTAACAAAATACCCGAAGCATTAGTTCAGTAGAGAGTAAAGCTCTTTCTTGAGTGATACATCTTTGAGTTTCACCACACAAGTTTTGAAACTGTTTTGCAGTACATTCCAATGCTCTCCCTGCAAGCACAATCACAGGTTGACCAGAATCTCGGCTAGTAATGAACTGTGGAGAAGGTATTGTAGATATACACAATATTTGAAATCGGTGGGTAGGCCTAGGATCTTGCTGGCCACATCCACAACTCATAACATGCCATAAGCTGTATAAGTCTGATAAACCATTACCTCTCGTACCATTGGTGCTGTGGAGTGGGAAGATAATAATTGTGGATATGGTAACAAATGCTGCCTATCTGTGTAGCTGCAGAAAGAAACGTGGTGTTTGCATAAATACAGTATTCAGAACCTGCATTGTAGGTTACATTGTATTGCTGTGAGAGCAAACTCACCTTCCGCGGAAGTGGTGTAGGGTGCCTTCAGTCTTCTGCATTAGTTGTTTTCGTTGTTTGAATTTTGGTATTGTTGAGCAGTGTACTGTCGTTATTTCGCTAACACGGCCATGGAGAGAGAGAGAGAGAGAGAGAGAGAGAGAGAGAGAGTGAGTGAGTGAGTGAGTGAGTGTGTTTTGTGTGTTGTCATATTAACAAGAGTGCTACAGTGAACTGTGGCCACCACTGCATGCAGTAAACAGATTCCACCAGTTGGTGGCTGGCATGCCAGCTAACACTCTGGAATCCATTACCTTCTTCATTGTGTGTTTGCTACAGTTGGCTCTCCTATTAATAATCCCTTAAGTTTTTTGTGTGTTTGCAATGGACAAAAGTCTTGGCCATTACAATTGTGAACATCAGGTACATGTGTAATGCAGTTTATTTCCTATTTATCTAGGATGTGGTTGCATTAATGTAAAATATATTGCTGGTCTTTTCTTACATGGGTTGCTATTAAATGTGTGCGTTAAGTTAAAACCACAATGTTGAGAAATAGGTCATATTTAAGTGGTACTCTAAAGAGAAAAATAAAAGCATGCCAAGATGAAGACGTTAAAAAGACAGCGAAGATTGATACAGTTTCCCAGCAATCAACTACATGTCCATAATAAAAATGTACTAAAATTAATAACAGAAGTGAAACTGGAGAAAAATGATGATTTAAAAGTTGAAAATGGAATTCGGTACAGCTGCAAAAATGAAATGGGGGGATGATTCTAACAGCTTGCAACTTCATAGAGGACATGGTACCACTTGTAAAAATAAATCACATGTAAATTCCGAGGATGCACAATTTGAAAACGGACCACCAGCAACAGACGCCGATTCAGTGCCAACAGACGATTCTTCCACAGTAAACTGAATGAAGAGAATGAACTAAAAGTTATAAATAGCTGGCCGTGCATGGCTCAGGATTTTTTCCCTAGAGACACTAAGACAGAAAAAGTCATTTAGGCATGATTATTATTATAATTATACTGACACAGGATAGATGGCATCATATCAAGATTTCCGAACTGTAACTTATGTAAATAGTGTAACGTAATCTCAAATTGTTGTGCAGGTGCTCTCTGTTGCATTATTTCTATGTAGATACCATGTTGCTGGTGGTATAGTTCAATAAATTTAAAGAAAGGGAACATATGGATACACAGGAAAACCAGCTTAACATTTGACATATGGGTGCTGCCACTGAGAAATCACTGATAATGGCCCACTGTTGCCCATATCAGCCATTTTAGTGAAGCAGTGCACCATTGTCCCCCACGACATCATTGGCAAGGGTGAGTTCAATGTGCTGCTGGCCTGTGGACATGGGTGCTGATGTCGATGTGTGCTCCACGAGCTCTCCATACACACGCATGATGACACTAGTGCCAGCAGCTCTAGGCATGCTTGAGGGTTGCTGCCCTGTCCTGTTGTCGCAAATATCTCTGGCAGGTGGTGGCACGGGGGCAGAACACTTCTTGCGGTGGGTGCGCATGTTGCTGGACTGGCTGAAGGTGGCACCACAGCGGTCACAGCTATAGGGCCGCAGGCCGGTGTGGTGGTTCATGTGTGCCTTCAGGTGATGCTTCTTGGTGAACGCCTTGCCACATTCGCTGCACGAGTACGGCCTGATGCCCAAGTGAATGCGCAGGTGTAGCTTCATGTTACTACGGTCTGCGAACTGCTTGCTGCATATCTGTTTGCAAGATATTTATCTGCCAGATAGTGATTGTATCCTGGCCAAGGGACTGGAAAATTTCTAAACATAGGAAGGAGGAAAGTATGGGTTTATGTCCTGCTGAAGGTGCCCAGTGACTGAAACGGAGGTCTGATACTAAAAAGAAAGCAACATAAGTTTCCAGATTGAATCTTATACTCTGTAGCAGAATAAATGATTTTTTGAAACTTCCTAGCAGAGTGAAACTGTGTGAAAGATCTGAACTTGAACTGGGAACTTTGCCTTTCGTGAGCAATTACTCTACTGGCTGAGATATCCAAGTACAACTCAAGGTGTGTGCACACAGTTTTACTCCTACTTGTACCCCACTCCAATCTTCCAAGCTTCACAAAAATTGTCCTGCTTATCTTGCGGGACTAGCACTCCTGGAAGAAAGGATGTAATGGAAACATTTTCCTATAATATCCTTAGACAAAGCCTTTTCCACTGCTTGTGCCACAAGATATGAAGTCATATTCTGTGGGGCCTGGAGGTTAGAAGAGAAGAACTGGTAAAAATAAAGCTGTGATGGTAGGTTGTGTGTCATGTCTGGATAGTTCATGTGGAGCATCATTGCCCATGGAAGGAATGGTTCTGGGTTTGAGTCCTAGTCTGGTACACAGTTTTAATCTGCTAGAAAGTGTCGTAACATCGTAACAGAAGTTGATTTATGTGCTACTTCAAAAATAGTTTTGTGCAAATACTGAGAGGAGCTTCAAATGCTCTGTTGTGAATATGGAATCGGAATTGAGAAGAGTTCACCTTCATTATGTATAAATGCAAGCAAGTTTCATAAACAGAATACAAAACCTATATTGGATTACTCAGTTTGGCACATAGTTAGGAACACATTCCTACAAATAAATATCTAAAGGCTATGTAGCAAATCGTAATGAAATTCAACAAATGTGTTAATTGCATAACATGTAGCCAAGAGTAGTGCATCTGCAAACAGTTTCATACGCAATAATCACATCTGACCTATACTGCTAGAGTATTTGAAAAAGGGTGGAAGGTTATGATTAATGTCCCATCAACGACAAGGTCATAAGAGGTGAAGTTAGAGCTGGAAATAGGACTAGGAGGAGAAAGGAAACAGGCTGCAACATTTTTAATGTTTTTCTGACAGCCTTTTTGAGACAGTGCAGCGAGATGCGAAAAATTGAGTAAGTTTTTTCATGTTTGTTAATTAAAGTTGTATACCTCTAATGTATGTCGTCGTCGTCGTCGTCGGCGTCGTCATCGTCTTTAGTCTGAAGACTGGTTTTAAGCAGCTGTCCATGTTCCTCTATTCTGTGCAGCTCTCTTCATCCCTACGTAACTATTGCTACCATGACCACCTGCAGAAATTTGTCCAGGGGGAATGGGGGTGTTGGATGGGCCACAAGACACTAAAACTGTCAATTTGACATAACTGAGTTGATCAGTGTTGAGACGGCTCATACTACAAGAAATTAAATTTTAATAGATGAACTGATGGTTATCCAATCACTTCTAGAAGTGTATGAGAATTCTGTAATGTAGAAAAGCTCTCTGCTTCAGATTCCAGTGGTAGCGGCAAGTAGCCCATCTGGACACCATCCTCCCTCCTCAACCACCCCTCCCCCTCCCTCCCACACACACACACACACACACACACACACACACACACACACACACACACACACACACACACACACAACCTTTCACGCCTGTGATTGTAACCTAAATCCATTTGAGCCTGCTTACTATATTCACCCCCTTGATCTCTCTATAAAATTTTTAGTTTAAACACTTCCATTATGAAATTAACGATGTCTTGATGCCTCAGGATGTATCCTATCAACTGATCCCTTTTTATTCAAGTTGTGCCAAAAATTTCTTTTTTCCCAATTCACTACTGTACCTCTTCACAAGCTATTCAGTTTATGCTACACTATGAGATCGTTACAGGTAAGAATCTGGTTTAGAAGTCTGTCTTACCATTGTGTAACTGGTCTGACTCATTCTGGAGTTCACAGGTTTTTTCCTGTCTATAACCTTCATAAATGATTCTTAAACCAAGCATTAGAAATGTCTAAATTATGCTCTGCTCCTCTCTGGCAGTCCATGTTCTCCTGCTAATTTTCCTTCTTGTCTTTTTCCTGCTTTCGAATTCCAGTCCCCAGTCACAATTGAATTTTCATCTCCTTTAATATTTGTATTAATTTCTGATCATATATTCTTTCAGTCTCTCGATAATCTGTGCAGCTCTTCGGTATAAAAACATTTGCTACTGTAGCGTGTGTTGGCTTAGTATCTATTTTGGCTACGACACTGCATTCAGTGTGCTGTTCATTATAATTATCCACATTCCAATTTTATTATTCATTATTAGACTTATTATTGCATTACACCAATTTGATTTTTTGTTGATAACCTTGTAAGGAACTGATCAGAAGTCCTGTTCTTCATGTCACTGCATTTCATTAACTCCCACTATATCTAACTTCAATCGAGCCACCTCTTCTTCTTCTTCTCTTCCCCCTCCCCCCCCCCCCTCCTCCACATGTAACCTACCTACCTTGTTAGTGCTCTAACATTACATGCTACGACCTGTAAAAGGCTGGTTTTGTTTCTCCTGATGACAGCCTCCAGATGCAAATGGGGGACTATTTTACCTCTAGAATACCCAAGAGGATGCCAATATCATTAAGCCATACAGTAGCGCCACATCTCTCAGAAAATATGATTACTGTAATTTTCTTTTGCTTTCAGGTAATTGCAGTACCAGTGTGGCAAGACCATGACGTCTAATATTACAAGGCCAGATCAGTCAGTCATCCAGACATTTGCCCTTGGAACTACAAAAAGGCTCCTGGATTTCTTCAGGAACCAAATGTTTTTTTGCCGTCTCTAGAGATACCTGTCTGATGTGGTTGCACCTACATGATGGCTATCTATATTGTAGAGGTAGGCAAACCACTACACCCTACCCCACATTGGCAAGGGCCATGGTTCATAGGAAACAATGTAGATGTGTCAAATTTAGTAGAAAGCGGAAGAATGTAATAGTACCAAAATCCAAAATTATGCATCCTAGTAGAGGGTTCTGGTTGCAGACGTGTTTTATATATCATGGTCGTGATCCCTGATGTCCAAATATTCCCATTAAAGTTTCAGCCATGTCATTTTAGTAATAAATGACGTTATAATGGAATTCCTGACTTAGGTGAAAACACTACACTTGTCCGCTAACTACCCCATTGTAGAACAGAAAACTTTTCAGCAGCACCACATACTGCACTTAAGTCAATGCCATTTGTCAGAAGAAACATGTAAGTTTTGCTTCAAGCAGTCTGAACCATCTCACGTCGTGTTGTGACGTTATTCATTCAATGAGGCACACCACAACTGCCAACACAGGTTGTTGCAATGAACCAGAGGAAGTAGCAGCAGGTCCGATTCTCAGTACTGCCAGTGAATTTACCTTGATGGGAGAAATGTTTTGATATGTAAACCCATTGTTTTGAAGCTAACTTACAAGGTACTTTAAAGAGGAATGGTTATTCTTATTTGTGAGACTGACATAAAAAATCCAGCAGAGTGATCACATGACCATCCAAACTGCAGTCCAGTGATGCCAGTGTCAAAGTGTAGTGTCTGATTTTACTACATGGGAGCCAAAATGATTGGTACCTCTGGAATTCTGAAGGTAATGGGTGGTGAGAAGTGAAAGCAAGGTGTAAACTAGCTTCTGTTGTGAGAGTATCACAAGGAACTTGCAGATAATGTTTCACTCACCTTAGTTTACTGGCTTAATGTGGCCCAGCATTGGTGTCTTTAGAGTTTTATAGAACAGGAGAACATGCACACTTACAGTCTGTAGATGATCATTATTTACTATTCTGAGGGAGCCATTTCTTTTAGGGAGGGGAAATAGGAACGATTTGATTGTTCAAGGAGGGGGAAAAAAGTAGAGAGAGAACACGAAAGTGGTAGTGATTTAGTATGAATGTGGGTAGTGAAGAAAGGAGATGGCATAAAGAGTGAATGGGTGCAGGCATGGGTGGGGAACAGCTATCCGACCGATAAAAGGCAAACTGCTGAACCATTCTATCTGTATTACTTGACTAGTGTAGGTGGGTGGAAGATATTGAGACATTCTGATGAAGGGATAGAAATAGTAGTAAAGAATCGGGCCATGGTTTTCAGTTCTGGTGCATCATTCGTAAATATGACGAAAACTTCATTATATGTTTGCTTATTGGGCATGGAAACTCGACGGCTTAAAAAGAATAAAAGTATGTTGTAGTTCTGTTGTTATACATGCGTTTCCTTCCCAATAGTTAGTCTGCCCTTTTGTTTACAAAATGGTTTTTATTATGTCATATTGTGTGCGATCTTTTAGAATTTGTGGCTGATGAGTATTTCACCGACCCAAAGAAAGAACTGCTGTTCTTCGAAACTGAATTAGTCAGACGACCTAAGAAAGTCTAGAAGATCGATAGGTCTTATCTCACGAGATTTTGAATGAAAAGTGAAGCTGGCGACCATTACTGTAGGTGGAGAACAGTTATCACAGTATAGAAAAACTATTTATTTTCTTTATTTTGAAACTGATTCCAAACAGTTGTATTTGATGACATTTTGAATTAATTTAAAATAAAGAGAACAAATAGTTGTTCTACGTAGCAATAGTATGTAGATGAAGTCCCCCATTTCTTCAGCAAAATGTCTGCGGTCACCCAGCTGTAGGGTGTATTGTAGGACTATAGCGGCGCATAGTTTAGTTTACTGGCAGGTTTGTTTTCTGTTGACGACTGCGCCAGAGTGATTGACGCTAATACCCAAATGCTACGATTCTCCTCTAATAGTTGTGACACACATTTCCTGATAAAAAGAAAAGGGAAGCTCCCTGAAGAAACGGTCTAATTTTAATAACTTCGCACACTTACTCTATCAGACTGTGTGTAGGGGAAGGTGGTGGAATTACACGCATGTGGGTAATCCCACGCAGGCTGATTTACGTAGTTTGAATGGCGCAAGCTGTTCACAGTTGGTGCTACAGCCTGCCGGCAGGAGTAACAACTACTATGCAACTTACGCCAGCCATTTTCCAGTGGCATTGTTGGAGCAGTGAAGTATTGTTTATTTTCGGCGTGTCTCGTGTAATTTTGGTCAGCTGTATTTTGCAAGGTAAGTGCTACTGTAAGTTGCTTTAATGTAATTCTTGCATATCAACTACTAACCCTAAATGAAACCTTTAATTGTAGATTTGTCCCGCTATTTGAATTAGGCGCCGAGTAATACTTAGGTTAGTCATCGAACTTACAGTGGGGTAATGCCACGCAGCTGTTGAAGTGCGTGGTATTCCCCCTTGCAGGTTATATTTTCGATACTAACGAGGTTTTTTTTTAAATTTCAGATGGATAGATATTATAAAAGAAAAACCCAGAAAGCAAAATGGACACAAGAGGAACTTTGTAAGGCTCTTGATGCCATCAAATCTGGAAGAAAAATAAGAGAACTATCAAGAGCCTTCGGGATTCATGAAGCTACTCTGCGAACGAGAATGAACGTTAAAAATACCTAGGGTCCAAAACTAGGAAGAAACCCAACATTTTCGACAGAACAGGAAAATGAGATTAGGGATCATGTTGTTACAATGTCCAAGCTGTTCTATGGCATTACATGCATCCAGCTCCGAAAGATTGCATTTGAGTATGCAGAGGCTAACAACATTGCAAACAATTTTGATAAGTCATGTAGGTTAGCTGGAAAGGATTGGCTAGCTCTATTTTTAAAAAGAAACCCGCATGAGAAAACCTGTAGCAACTAGCATTAACAGAATACAGGCATTTAATGAAGAAGAGGTTAATGCATATTTTAAAAACTTAGAACATGTCTTTGAAAAATATAAATTTAATGAGGGGCAGTGTTCAACGTCGGTGAAAGGGGCATAAATACTGTACAAAAGTCCGAGAGAATTTTGGCTCCTAAAGGTGTTAAACAAATAGGTGGGGCGACGTCTTGGGAAAGGGGAAAAAACGTGACTGTGATATGTTGTTTCAGTGTTTTGGTACCTACATCCCCCCTACGTTTATCTTCCCCAGGAAGACGATGTCAAATCTCTTAAGTAAAGGTGGACCAGTTGGAGCAATATATGGCTGTTCCGTCAATGGTTGGTCCAATGAGTCATTATTTTTCAAATGGATCCAACATTTTCAGAACAATGTAAAATCAACTATTGATTGCCCTGTGCTGCTGATTTTAGACAATCACAGCAGCCACATTTCACTTGAAATTTTTGAATTTCGTAAAAGAAATTCTATTTTTATGGTAAACATACCTCCACACACTTCTCACAAGCTTCAACCAATAGATGTTACATTCTTTTCTTCTTTGAAAGCAGCCTTCAATCATGAATGTGACATGTATATGAAGTCACAGGTGTATCAAAAAATTACACCATATGAGTTAGCAGAACTTTTTAATAAGGCATATATTAAGGTCGCTACCATGGACAAAGGGCATCAGGGTTTAAGGCAGGTGGGATTTGCTCTTTGAATCCAAACAAATTTCAGCATGACGACTTACAACAATGTGAGATCTTCAGATTTGTTTTCCTTGAAGATGAAGAGGTTCCGAATGCAACAAATGGAAATGAAGTGGTTGCATCTACAAACGAGCCACATATCCCCAAAAGGAGTTAAGAACAGATTCCTGGATCTCCAGCAGAAGATGTTCCATTTCTAGTAGGCCTAGAAGAGATCACATCAACTAAGAGTTCATGTGTTAAGCACGTTAGTGTATTTCACATATATCCTGTTCCTAAACAAAAACAACTTCTTCCTAAGACGAAACAAGCCAAGGGAAAGCCTAAGGGAAAGTCAGTGATCCTTACAGCAACTCCAGAGAAGAATAAACTGCTAACAGAGTTATCAATAAAGAAACAAAAAGAAGCCATGAAAACAAGAAAAGAAATATTAAGGATAAAGCAGACAAGAGCAAAAATCTGCAACTTACAAAAGTCTCGAAGAAGAAACAGACATTATATAAGAAGAAACACCACCAAGAAAGTGAAAGTAGCAACGAGGATGACCTACATCTGGACTTGCAAAACATTTGTGATGACGATGAAATGGACGATATTGATCCATTGGTGAGTTCAGAAAATGTCTGTTTAGTTTGTGGAGAGTTTGGGAACGATGGAGAACTATGGTATCGATGTATTACTTGTAGCACATGGAGTCATGAAGAATGTATTGGCTGGAACACTCCAAAAGGTTACAAGTGCGATCTTTGCTGTATGAGAAAATGAACTCTTTTCACATCAATAAAAATGTAAAAAACGAAAATTATAAGAGATGTTTGTAGAATTACATTATTTCGTTCTTAAATATACTGTTTACTATTTGTAGTAACTAATAAGCAAATAAAAATAGCAAGTATTGTACATTTTTATGGTTTGTTTGTTTTGCGTGTTATTACCCAGTACTTTGCGTGCCGTTACCCTCAGGCGTGGGGAATACCACGCATTTGCACTTTTTTTTATTTTAATGTTCAAAATTCAGGTACTGGTTATAACTATTTACAGACGATTGGAATATGTGGAGAAATGACCATTGTATGGTATGTACTTATTTTCGTAGGTTTTAATGACGTATCGAATGGTTCACATCGATTTTTCCTTAGGTGCGTGTATTTCCCCCACTCTCCCCAATGACAACCTGTGTTAGCCGCTGTTATAGAAGAACAGCACTGCTGCGGTTTCATCAAATGCTCCACCTCAGGGCTGGGGAACATTCCCAACGTTCCACATCATAGCGTAATACTCGCTGCAGTCAGTGATAATCATGACGTCGTCCGACGAGGACCATGCTTTTCCATCACAGTGATCAGCACCATTTTTGCCCCGAAGAATGTAAATGGTGTTAAAGAGTTGAGTTATCGGCGTTGAACTGGAAAATGAAATCGGCTTTTGCCTGTCGAACTCAATATCTTTGTGGCACATTGGCCCCCATCTATCGAAATCCTTAAAAACGTTATATACGGTAGGTTACTCTGTTGTGGCTTAATTTATCCGCAGATTGTATTGTTCAAGGTCTGTCGTGACTCAAAGGAAATACCTGCGTAAATAGCACAATTTGTTTAATTGTTTTTATGTGTGTTGTTAATTCTGAAACCGTGAGAACGAAACTTTAAGCCTCTTGTAAAGGAAGTGTTGCATTTCGTTCGGGCCTAAAGCTTTCGAGCAGGACAGAAAATGGCACCGATATCTCCCCCCCCCCCCTCCCTCCTTTTCGTCGCCTCATCCAAATATGTTGCTTTAAAGATGGCTTAACACTTTGCACCCGTCTGAAAAAGAGTTACATTACATGCCCCTCGCGTCGCCATGATAAGGAGAGAACCAACTAATCACACGACTGTTATTCCTGACAAAACCAGCTGGAATCAATCACCTTAAAAAAAATAACCGCAACATCATAATTATCATCAGCTACATGTCAAAGGACACAATTCATAGCAGTCCTTCCTGAGCGAGTATGAAGACGCTGACGCACACGAAAAAGGCAGACAAGATATTATGCATGACAGCCTAACATTTAAAAACCCATGTGAATCAAATTAGCCACACGTTTTGCTTGAAAGGGATCTGACCGATCTTGTTCAAGACTTAGATTTGTCGACGAAACAGGCTGAACTTCCTAGCTTCGAGATTATAATGTTACAATGTTATTTTTCCCTACAGTCCAGTATCTCCATGCTACTTCTCAAAGAAATGTGCCATGGTTTTCTGTAATGATATAGAATCTGTTGTGGGCACGGGTCACGGTATCACTGTAAACGAGGGACGACATTTCATATATTTAGCAAAGTTACACTGACGAGTAGTTTTGCACAATGAGAACAAATCACCTTTTCTCTTTGGTCATGCAGCTAACCAGGAGGAGACGCAAGAATTTTGAACCACTGCTCACACTTACTTAACGTGAGAAACACAAATACTGTATTGTGTATGTGAAGACTTCATGATAATTTCAGTTCTACTTGGTATGCAGCGCGGGTACACAGATCTCTGCTGCTTTTATGAGAATGAAATAGTGAAGAATGTGAAATAAAAATCGCTACTGTAGGAACAATTTCCTGCTCGAAGTGAACGACAACTTGGACAGAAGTGTGTGTTGGTCCCCAAAACCCGATGCATATTCAGTTGGGTCTCCTCGAAAACTCTGAAAGCCATGGAAAAAATACCACATGGATACAAGTATCGAACGATCGCAAATAACGGTAGGAATAATTTTGTTACTAAATTTGGGAAGAAATGAGCGAAAACACGTTCTTCGTTTGTCATATGATATTTAACAAATGGTATAGCTGTCTTTGCAGGTGGTTGCAAGAACTTTTGAGGCGGCTATACGGCAGAAAAGTATTCAGACTTTGCACGTGAACTATTGAAATAATATCGGCGAATGTGACACTATGTGACTTTTAGATTAGATTAGATTAGATTAATACTAGTTCCATGGATCACGAATACGATATTTCGTAATGATGTGGAACGAGTCAAATTTTCCAATACATGACATAATTAAGTTAATTTAACTACATACTTAAGTTAATATAACAACTTTTTTATTTTTTTAATATTTTTTGTTTTTTTCTTTTTTTCTTAATTTATATCTAAAAATTCCTCTATGGAGTAGAAGGAGTTGTCATTCAGAAATTCTTTTAATTTCTTCTTAAATACTTGTTGGTTATCTGTCAGACTTTTGATACTATTTGGTAAGTGACCATAGACTTTAGTGCCAGTATAATTCACCCCTTTCTGTGCCAAAGTTAGATTTAATCTTGAATAGTGAAGATCATCCTTTCTCCTAGTATTGTAGTTATGCACACTGCTATTACTTTTGAATTGGGTTTGGTTGTTAATAACAAATTTCATAAGAGAGTATATATACTGAGAAGCTACTGTGAATATCCCTAGATCCTTAAATAAATGTCTGCAGGATGATCTTGGGTGGACTCCAGCTATTATTCTGATCACACGCTTTTGTGCAATAAATACTTTATTCCTCAGTGATGAATTACCCCAAAATATGATGCCATATGAAAGCAATGAGTGAAAATAGGTGTAGTAAGCTAATTTACTAAGATGTTTATCACCAAAATTTGCAGTGACCTTTATTGCATAAATAGCTGAACTCAAACGTTTCAGCAGATCATCAATGTGTTTCTTCCAATTTAATCTCTCATCAGTGGACACACCTAAAAATTTGGAATATTCTACCTTAGCTATATGCTTCTGATTAAGGTCTATATGTATTAATGGCGTCATACCATTCACTGTACGGAACTGTATGTACTGTGTCTTATCAAAATTCAGTGAAAGTCCGTTTACAAGGAACCACTTAGTAATTTTCTGAAAGATCTACATGTAACGGATTTCTGTTTAACAGTAAGAGAAAGATACGAAAAAAATGATCGGTAGACGAGAAGAGACTAGGTAGCACTGCTGCATGGCTTTAGAAGACACCACAGCCTGTATCAACACACGAGATTTGCCAAGTCGGGCAAGGAAGACCTGGCCAACCATCGGTTGCTGTCTGCATCAGAGAATGATAGAGAACAATCCACACTGTTACATTATTAATGCAATCAGCTACAGTATCATATCAAGACGCTTTCGCAAAATGACCTAATCTTTCAGTTTTGATATCCCTAACACGATATCATCTCCTCGGTTTCACTATGCCTTGCGACAAAAATAAGCTCTTGCGTACTCTTGCACTAGTCGGAGTGGTAAACACTTACTCGACACATCTGTCACGCCCGACTTTTTCCATCTTGCATGCCAGCTTTCACCACGCAGTAAAAGTGTGCTACCGACACATGACATTGCAGTTTAAAGTATATTTCGTTTGTAAAGAGAACCAAAATGTCTTTTTCCGTTGATACCGAGCGTCGTAAGCAACTCATGATAAGCAATATTTGATTTCACTCACTATATTTAGAGGTAGGGGTGTAAATGTGGAAACCCAGTTTGTTTTTGCTGTATAAAAGAAATGTTTAATTCTCTTTCAGCTTCAAAAATTAGCCAAAGCTAATTCATAATGTTTTAACAATGAATGTAATAATATGAAACACAAAAACTAAATAAAAATTAAAAAAAAAACATTTTCTGCTTGCACAACAACTCATTAATTTTTCAAGAAGTGTGGGTAATGTGGAAACGTCTTAAAATTATGGGAAACTAACGAAAACTACTCATATTAAAAATGTTAGAAACTATTTTATTTTATATTAAATGTAAATCACACAAAAATATTTTTAAACGCAACTGTAATAGAAAATGCTTCATAAGTGAAGTTCACTTGCAAAAATCGCATATGTAAATATCTCCTTCATTTATGGCACACAAAGAGTGACTGCACTCCTCACACACTACACACTTAATCCACAATTATCTCCTAACGTCTTTGGAAAGTGCGCCTCCACAAAAAATACAAATAGCATCGTCTCCAGTAGGTTTTTCTTCTCCAACCGGGAGATCCAAATCTGACTCGCCTGAAGAGACAGTTGGTGCATTGGGTTCATCTGAATCCTCAGATAACTTAAGCCGTTTTTTGCATGGTTTTCTAGGAGGAGCTTCACGTTTTTTCTTGCTTTTGGCAGGTGCCTTAGGAAGCTTCTGTTTATCCTTCAGTAAGGAGACTTCAAGGCGTGTTTTATATGGCTAAGATGCTGATGAACCTGGCTTACGACCTCTGTTGGAAACCCTCCTCTTTAGAGGAGGGATTGGCATGATATCTTGTGGAGACACACACGTGTTTGATGAGATATTTGACAACAGTGTTGACCTTCTGCTTTCTCTTTGGCCATCTTCACTTGGGCTGTCAGTTGTCACAGATCTGAATGCGTTATGAGTGTCTTCTTGTCTGAGGTCATTACTTCCACCTGGGATGCTGGATTCTCATAAGTTCCTCTCAGACTTCTGGTCTCATCTGAAGCCAACGTGGCAGCTATAAAGTCGATTTATCCAAAAACAGTCCTGTCACATGGGAAAATTCCACTCTCCAAAAATCCTTTTGCAGCAATAGAGCCAGTCTGGCACTTCAGGTAGGTTTTTCCAAACAACTCAACTCAGATATGTCATATGGTCCTAAGGGCCGGCTGCTGTGCCGCAACTATTGGCCAACATACTCAGCGTAATAGGTTTTTAGAGTGCCCATAAAAGTCTTATCAAGTGACTGAGTTTTATGAGAGGTGTGAGGCGCTATTCTCACGATTGTAACATGGTTCTCCCTTGCACGTTCCATAACTTGAAGGTTTCTGGCATGACTGTTATACCCATCAAGAATTAACAACACAGAAGATTCTTTTGAGGGATGTGCCTTAGAAATGAAGTGGTCAAACCACTCGGAGAAGAGCTCAGTTTGAATCCACCCTGAAGGATGGCATTTACTAATTGTTCCAGGTGGTACTCCTTTCAGTAGAGTATCAGTCCAGTTCTTCCTGGGGAAGGTCGTCATTGGTGGTATGAAAATACTGCCAGCACTCCCAGCATATGACAGTCATCAGGGATCCTCGCTCTGCTGATGTGAGGGCACCTACTTGACGTTTACCTTTCAGTCCAATTACATGTGGTATTCTGCTCTGGACAAAAGAGAGCCCAGTTTCGTCCACATTGTACACACGATCAGCACTATAGGAGTGTTTACTGTACTCAGCTTCCAAAATGTCAAAAAACTTATCTACAGCTTCTTTGTTGAATCAGTTTGCTCTCGAGAATGAAGTCCCCATAGGTTTGTGGATTGAGAGTTTATTTTTGTGTCGTCTAAGAAAAAGGTCAAACTAAGCTCTACCTGCAGCATTTGAAGTAAAAGGATGATTAATATTATTTCTTTCCGCCAGCTGATATGCCATTCTCTTGACATCTAATCTGGTAAGGCCATAGAAGCGATTATCCATTTCAGAGAGATACTGTACCAACTGTTTCTCAATAGCATCAGGTAGTACAGGCTTATGTCCAAGTCTCAAAGAAACACATTCTTCAGGTGGCATATCACTGTGCACAAACCTTTGAAGTGTCGTCCGAGGTTCACTGAAAGCTTTTACTGCTCTTCTTAACCCAATCTGCTTTTCCCTTAAGGCTCTTATAGCCTTAATCTTGTTTTCAGCATCCCACCTAGAAAAAGGTGTAGAAAATGCATGAACGTAAAATGCATCACTGTCACGGCGTTTGTTGCTCAACTGACTTCTAACCCTCTACCGTGACAAATAGGAACTATTGCAACAATTTCTGGCTGCCCTGCTAGAGTGAAGCACTCTGCAGGCCAGATAAAAAAAAATAAAAAAAATAGACGTTTCCACATTACCCACACGCTTCCACATTTACACCCCTACCCCTACACAATAAAAAACGAAATGGCAAGTTTCCGTCGAAACAGAAGAGGAAATTCGCCCGACGATTCTTAGATGAAACATGCGGTATTTACAACGTAAATCACCCAAAAATTTCACCGCTTACATTAACTCTTGTATCAATCGAAATAAATTGTCTGGAGATTTTTCTAACGGAGGACTATGTACTTTTTTAATGGCATTCGAAAGCTCTAGAAGACACGATTACAGTTATATAATGATCGTTAATATTGGCTTTTAAAGTGTTCGCAAAAATATCGAAGAAATATGCTAAAAGTGGGAGTTGAGGTGGCCAGAATCGACTATTGCGATGGAAGCACCGCGAAGTTGGACTTACAAACCAGGCCCTTGTCATGGTATCAAGCCTTTCGACTGATTAACTGTTTCCACAAAAGCTATTCACTTAATCATGACTATGTGTACATATTTAAAATTGTTTTTTTAAGCCCCTTCTGATACGCTAGAAGTTAGCGTAGAGTGTTGTTTATAACAATTGAAGCTGACCATGTATCAGCCTCATATAAAATATGGCCAAGAGGAAAAACTTATCTCGGTAGCATAAACCTATTTTCTGGCTGCATATAACGACTTAACCTTGCATGACAGCCCCACTAGGCAGAATTTCTACCACAGTAGGCTATTTTGGCCGTCCTTGCTTTTCAACTTAGTTTTGCGAAAAAGTTTCAACGCCAGCATTAACGAGAATTATATCACTGTATTTAACTTTCCAAGAACATTCGACTCCCATTGACATTATTTATCTTCATTAAAATGTGCTTTAGCATCTCGACTGGTATTAGAGTTGAGAGAATTACCCATGTAGCAAAATAACTTGCCTTCTGCGTACTGTCATTTCCCGAAAACTTCGATTCGGTATCTTGAAGCGTTGAGGAAATAAAAGGGGTACGGTACAAGTTTATTGATTCTAATTCTGCAAGGGAGAAAATGTGAAAATGAAGCAAGCGAAAATCTAAGCAGAAATATAAAAATGAGACTGAACAACGAGAAATGGCAAGACGAAGATTGCAAGGATGTAGAAGCATACGCAACTAGGGGAAAGATAGATGCCACCTATATGAAAATTAGAGAGACCGTCGGAGACCTTTGTGAATATTAAGAGCTCAGACGGCAAGGTGTTACGGAGCAAAGAAGGGGAAGCTGAAAGGTGGAACAAACCTTCAGAAGTGGCAAAATGGACCAAAACAAGAAAGAAGTCTAGTAAACATGGGTGCGTTAAAATGCATACCTTAAGAACTATGAGAACTTGTTCAGTAGAAGAGATGTATAGCACAGTAGCAAAGACTAAGAAGCGCTCATAGCTCTTAAGATACACATTTCAGAATCAATATTCATCCACACTTTTTTTTTTCTTTTTTCGGTCCTTACTACAACCTCTGAACGTTTGTCAATGTAGCAGTGGTTGACCCTGTGTAGAAGGGCTGTGCGAGGGAAATGAACTTGAAGACAATATTTTTGAAAGGGAGGAGGAAGTAAACGAAGATGAAATGGGAGTTAAGATATCTTGAGAAGAATTAGACGTAATGCCGAAAGACGTAAATCTTAATACGACCCATGCAGTTGAAGATATTTCCTCAGACTTGTTGAGATCCTCGGGAAAGCCAGCCTGTGTGTAAATATGTACCCCCACACTTCCCGAAGAAATTAGTAAGTCTATTTCCAAAGAAGGCAGATGCTGACAAGAGTGAATATGACTGCAATGTCATTGTAATAAGAAATGCCTGCTAAATACTGACACAAATTATAAATAGTGGAGTGGAAAAAACTGGTAAAAGTCGACCTCGGGCCATATCAAATTGGGTTTGGGAGACGTATGAGAACACACGAGGCAATACTGAACCCATGGGTTATCTTAGAAGATAATTAAAGAAAGGAAAATTTACTTTCATAGCACATACAGATTTCGAGAAAGATGGAATACGGTCTTTGACATTTTGAAGGTAGCAAGTATAAAATGCGGACAGCGAAACATGATACACAAATTGTGCAAAAACCAGACTGCAGTTATAGAGAGTCGAAACACACGAAAAGGAAGCAGTGGTTAAGAAGGGAGTGAGACAAGGCTGTATCATATCCTCAATGTTATTCAGTCTGTACGTTGAGCAATAAGTAAAGGAAACCTGAAGAAATTTGGAAAGGAGTTCGAAATTGATGGAGAAGAACTGAAAAATTTGAGGTTTGCGATGCCATTGTAAGTATGTCAGACAGAGCAAAGGACATAGAAGAGCAGTTGAACGGAATGATAGTGCCTTGAAAGGAGGTTATAAGAGGGCCATCAACAAAAGTAAAACAAGAGTAATGGCCTGGAGTCAATTTAAATCAGGTTACGCTGAGGGAAATAGATTAGGGAACGGGAACTGAGAGTAGTAGACGAGAAGCTTTTGAGGTATATAGCTACAGAAAAATACTGAGGTTAGATTAATAAATGAGATTGTATCGAAATGGAGAAAAAAGAAATGTAACACATAACTCGAGTAAAAGAGGCGAGACCTGAAGGAATTGTTAATTCAGTTGTGGAGGGAAGAGAGAGAGAGAGAGAGTGTGTGTGTGTGTGTGTGTGTGTGTGTGTGTGTGTGTGTGTGTGTATGGGGAGATTGTAGGAGGAGACCAAGGGATGACTAGAGTATGCAGGTTCCAATGAATGTAGGTTGCGACGTTTATTCATAGTTATGAGCTTGCACAGGATAGAATAGCATGCAGAGTTGTATCAAACCAGCCTGGCCCCTTTTGGGGAACAGACTATATTAAACACTCTGGGTAAATGATTACAAATATTAGTTCACGCGTCACATTCGCGTCTAAAAACAGGAAGAGTTGGGCTAGGAAATGCCTTCCACCCCCTCCCTCTCCTATACTGCCAACTCTAACATGGAGGCGTGGGCGCCGCAACTGAGGCATTCATTTCGTCTGGAAGTGTAGTGAAAGAAGCAAATGATTCTACGAGGAGCGTTCAATAAGTAATGAAACACATTTTTTTTTCTCGGCCAGTTTCGTTTGGAAAAAAAGAGGAACTTGCTGCTTCAGCCACTATTGTTTCATGAATTTTCGATAGGTAGCGACTCTATACATAACCTTCAGAGTGGTGTTTATAACGGTGGTGCGCTTCAAGTAGAGAGCTGTCATTGATTTTCTTTTGGCGGAAAAACCAGAGCATTAGAAATATTCGTAGGCGCTTGCAGAATGTCTGCGGAGACCGGGCAGTGAATAAAAGCACCGGTGAGTCGTTAGGCGAAGCGTCTAGTCATAGCAACGAGATCGCGCAAACCTGTCCGATTTCCCGTGTGCCGGAAGGCCCCAACACAGCTGTGACTTCAGCAATTTTGGAGCGTGCGGACACACTCATTCGAGATGATCGACGGATCATGATCAAACATCTCGCTGTTCAACTGGACGTCTGTGTTGGCAGTACTGACACACTCGTCCACCGCTGGGGTACTCAGACGTGGGTACCCGCTGCCTAACGGCAGACCATCAAGAACAATGAAGGACCATCTGTGCGGAATTGCTTCTGCGTTACTAGGCTGATCAATGGCAATTTTTTATCGAACATCATCTCAGGTGATGAAACACGGGTTTCCCAATTTGAACCAGAAAGAGATAAGAGAACCACTTGTATGAACATCATGAGCTCAGATGGAAACCCAGTTCTAAGCAAAGAAGGGAAAGCAGAAAGGTGGAAGGAGTATATAGAGGGTCTATACAAGGGCGATGTACTTGAGGACAATATTATGGAAATGGAAGAGGATGTAGATGAAGATGAAATGGGAGATACGATACTGCGTGAAGAGTTTGACAGAGCACTGAAAGACCTGAGTCGAAACAAGGCCCCTGGAGTAGACAACATTCCATTGGAACTACTGACGGCCTTGGGAGAGCCAGTCCTGACAAAACTCTACCATCTGGTGGGCAAGATGTATGAAACAGGCGAAATACCCTCAGACTTCAAGAAGAATATAATAATTCCAATCCCAAAGAGAGCAGGTGTTGACAGATGTGAGAATCACAGAACAATCAGTTTAACAAGCCACAGCTGCAAAATACTAACACGAATTCTTTACAGACGAATGGAAAAACTAGTAGAAGCCGACCTCGGGGAAGATCAGTTTGGATTCCGTAGAAATGTTGGAACACGTGAGGCAATACTGACCTTACGACTTATCTTAGAAGAAAGATTAAGGAAAGGCAAACCTACGTTTCTAGCATTTGTAGACTTAGAGAAAGCTTTTGACAATGTTGACTGGAATACTCTCTTTCAAATTCTAAAGGTGGCAGGGGTAAAATACAGGGAGCGAAAGGCTATTTACAATTTGTACAGAAACCAGATGGCAGTTATAAGAGTCGAGGGACGTGAAAGGGAAGCAGTTGTTGGGAAGGGAGTAAGACAGGGTTGTAGCCTCTCCCCGATGTTGTTCAATCTGTATATTGAGCAAGCAGTAAAGGAAACAAAAGAAAAATTCGGAGTAGGTATTAAAATCCATGGAGAAGAAATAAAAACATTGAGGTTCGCCGATGACATTGTAATTCTGTCAGAGACAGCAAAGGACTTGGAAGAGCAGTTGAACGGAATGGATGGTGTCTTGAAGGGAGGATGTAAGATGAACATCAACAAAAGCAAAACGAGGATAATGGAATGTAGTCGAATTAAGACGGGTGATGTTGAGGGTATTAGATTAGGAAATGAGACACTTAAAGTAGTAAAGGAGTTTTGCTATTTGGGGAGCAAAATAACTGATGATGGTCGAAGTAGAGAGGATATAAAATGTAGACTGGCAATGGCAAGGAAAGCGTTTCTGAAGAAGAGAAATTTGTTGACATCGAGTATAGATTTAAGTGTCAGGAAGTCTTTTCTGAAAGTATTTGTATGGAGTGTAGCCATGTATGGAAGTGAAACATGGACGATAAATAGTTTGGACAAGAATAGAATAGAAGCTTTCGAAATGTGGTGCTACAGAAGAATGCTGAAGATTAGATGGGTAGATCACATAACTAATGAGGAGGTACTGAATAGGATTGGGGAGAAGAGGAGTTTGTGGCACAACTTGACTAGAAGAAGGGATCGGTTGGTAGGACATGTTCTGAGGCATCAAGGGATCACCAATTTAGTATTGGAGGGCAGCGTGGAGGGTAAAAATCGTAGGGGGAGACCAAGAGATGAATACACTAAGCAGATTCAGAAGGATGTAGGTTGCAGTAGGTTCTGGGAGAGGAATAAGCTTGCACAGGATAGAGTAGCATGGAGAGCTGCATCAAACCAGTCTCAGGACTGAAGACCACAACAACAACAACAACAACAACAACAACAACCAGAAACGAAACTACAATTCAAGGGGTTGCGCCGCACCACCTCCATCTGAAGAAAAAGTTCAAAGCCGCACCTTCCGGCAGTAAAGTCATGGCGACCGTCTTCTGCGACTCTGAAGGAGTTGCTGTGTTTGGTGTCCTTTCTCATGCTGCAACGATCAACTCTGAGGTGTATTGTGCTGCCGTCAGCAAACTGAGCGTGTTCGTTGCCACCAAGAGGCAAACGAACTCTCCTTCTTCATGACAACACAAGGCCTAGCACAAGTCTGCGCATCCGAGAGGAGCTCACAAAGCTTCATTGGTCTGTTCTTTCTCAAACACCCTACCGTCCTGATTTCGGACCTTCCGAGTTCCATCTGTTTGGCCCAATGAAGGATGCACTTCACGGGAAGTTGCACGTGGATGATAGGTATTTACTGATGCAGGAAGACGCTGGATCCGATGTCGACCAGTGGGGTGGTACCATGAGGGCACACAGGCTTTCCCAGTGAGTGGCCAAGGCGGAGATCGTGTTGAAAAATAAAGCTTTATAGCCAAAAGAATGGGGAATAATATCGTGTATTGGAAACCTGAATAAAACCAACCTGCTTTCAGAAAAAAAAAATGTGTTGCAGTACCTAATGAACGTCCCTGTTACTCTAGGTTTGGCAGAGTGAGATTACCTCGCAGGTGAACGGCTTCTCGCCGGTGTGCGTGCGCATGTGCTGCTTGAGCAGCATCTTGCGGGAGAAGGCCTTGTCGCAGAGCGCGCAGGCGTGCGGCCGCTCACCCGTGTGCGTGCGCACGTGCATATTGTAGGCGACGCGCTGGTTGAAGCGCCGGCCGCAGTCTGCACACGCGTACTCCTTGCGGTTGCGGTGGATCTTCATGTGCGAGCTGAGGTAGCCTCGGTCGTTGAACACCTTGCCGCACTCGGGGCATGCGGCCGCGAACTCGCGCGTGCCCGCGTGCACCGACATGTGATACTTGTAGTTGCGCAGTTGGCTGAACGCCTTCCCGCACTGCGGGCAGCGGTGCGGCTTCTCCCCCGTATGCGTGCGTCCGTGCGCCTGTCAACGGGAACACAGAGATGCCAGTAAGCCGAGATGTGTCTTCCTGCTATAAACATTAGAGTTGAGCAACACGATTCTTTTCCCCGATTCGATTCCTACGATTCAATCTCACATTGCGAATCGATTCCTGCGATTCGTTCTCGATTCTTTCACGATTCATTCTAGTCTGCGATGGCACGATTCTTACGGAATGCAAAAAGTTCTACATCTTACTAATAGATGGCAGGATATGTCTGAAATTGTCAATGGGGTTAGAATCGAACTGTGTCATGATAAGATATGCCAGAAATAGTTTATTTATGAGTAAACATGCATATGACGTTACAAGTGTGATTCTCTATTTATACTTGTAATGCCTTAATTGATGAAAGGTCACGTTTGATTTGATTGCATCTATTGTTTTATTTCAGTATGCCAGGAAAGAGGAGTCGATTTGTGCGAAAGGTGATGCAAAATTACGTGGTATGCCAGTTTGGTTGGGTGGCTTGAACGTATCTAACTACAGACGTCTGTTTTATAAAAAAAATGGTTCAAATGGCTCTGAGCACTATGGGACTTAACATCTGTGGTCATCAGTCCCCTAGAACTTAGAACTACTTAAACCTAACTAACCTAAGGACATCACACACATCCATGCCCGAGCCAGGATTCGAACCTGCGACCGTAGGAGTCGCGCGGCTCCGGACTGAGCGCCTAGAACCGCTAGACCACCGCGGCCGGTTCGTCTGTTTTATAGTAACAAAATCTAGCAGTGAGGCAGACGTGGTTTGGCTCATATCATCCTATGTTTTTCTGTGCTAAGATGTCTTTCCAAGTCCACATCACCCTTGTAATTGATAGCGCAGCTGACAGCCCTCCCACACAGCAAATC
Source organism: Schistocerca nitens (assembly GCF_023898315.1). Lineage (NCBI taxonomy): Eukaryota > Metazoa > Arthropoda > Insecta > Orthoptera > Acrididae > Schistocerca > Schistocerca nitens. The sequence continues at coordinate 310,824,817 of NC_064621.1, read as the reverse complement.
TGGGAAGCTCAGTTCCTTGTGAGCGTGTTTTTTCAAGGGCTGGAAATACTCTCACAGACTTACGACGACGTCTAACATCGAGGAAATTAAGAATGATAATGTTTTTGAACTATAATTTATAAACTGTGTGTGTGTGTGTGTGTGTGTGTGTGTGTGTGTGTGTAGAACTTTTTCGCGAACTGAGCCTGAACTGTGTATGTTTGTGACAATACTTGCTTTGAACTGTGTTCAGACAAGAAACTTTGATACAGTTATGCAAGTAATCAGTAATCTCATGCTGTAATGTGCATTTTACTCTTGTTATTACCATAATGTGTGGAAGACCAAGCTTAGCTCTGTTTCTTTTTGTAAAATCGAATTTTTTGGGAGAAGCTACTTATTCAAATAAAGTTGAAAGCAAACAATTAACTAAATATAAATTTTCATTTCCGAGATACCAGCGATCAGAGGAAACCATGTCTAACCTAAAACATATCTAGGATGATTGTTACTATCGGATGTACGGTAAGTCCAACGTGTTCGTATTCGGATAATGTTATACCGCCATCTCACAAAATTTTGATACACCTCTACTGTAACATCCAATAGTAACAAAGATTTACGAAATTGCGATATAAAATACTTATTGTATAAAATCGAGTTTTTTCAGGAAACACACGAATATAGATAAACTTAAAAATCAAAATCCTTATCTAAATATAAAATTTTATCCAAACTGCTAAAGCCATTCCCAAGAAACACGAAATTCGCGTTTTTATTTAAAAAATTCTTTTGTGTAAAATCACGTGCTGTAAGGAAAGACACCTATATACAGATAAACATAAAAACCAAAACCTTAACTACATTCAATACGTACTAACAAAGTTTTACGAGATGGCGTTATAAAAACGTGTGAAATAGCGTATTTATAATATAAAATTGCGTTTTTACGAATGGAACTATGTAGGATATAGATATTATAAAACTGACTTTTTACGAAAGAATGGAACTATGTTGGTGAACTCAGAAAGCAAAAACCAGTCTAAATACAAAATTTCATCCAAATCGTTAGGGCAACGAATAAGAGGTACGTATTTATTCATCATACTTGGATTTCTTGATTTTAATCGTGTGTATTGGGAGCTGTGTACTCGCTGTATATCGTTTCTGTCATGACTAATTCGCATATTACTCGCGCAAACTAAGCTGACGTCGGCGCGGTGGCTGATGGTAGCGGTGGTAAATGGGAAATGCCTTTACGCTCGTTCCCGTCAGCCACCGCCAAGTGTCAGCTTGGTTTTCACGAGCAATATTACGGCCCACGAACTTCGTTTGTTCGTTCCGAGCTTCCTTTGTTCACACGCATCCTCCACTTGACTGCCATCTGGCGGTCGTAATTATTCGGCACGACTCAGCATGATTCGGAAGTTGCCTTCGAAGCATAGCGTACTAAGAATCGATGATTCGTTGGAATTTGGAATCGTCACGACTCGGAAACACGCAATCGTTCTTACGATTCTATTGAACGATGATTCGACCGTATCAGATTCGATTCTTACGATTCTTTATTTAGAGTCGTTCAAATGAACGATTCATTCACGAATCGTCACAACTCTAGTAAACAGTGCTGGGAGAACATTGTGGACTAGGAATCAAGCGGATACCTAGTTACTGTTCCATAGATCATGCTCACGATAAACATTACACGTTGTGTAGTGTCTCGACAGAAAGTAGAAGACACACACACTATACAGGGTGAGTCACCTAACGTTACCGCTGAATATATTTCGTAAACCACATCAAATACTGACGAACCGATTCCACAGACCGAACGTGAGGAGAGGGGCTAGTGTAATTGGTTAATACAAACCATACAAAAATGCACGAAAGTATGTTTTTTAACACAAACCTACGTTTTTTTAAATGGAGCCACGTTAGTTTTGTTAGCACATCTGAACATATAAACAAATACGTAATCAGTGCCGTTCGTTGCATTGTAAAATGTTAATTACATCCGGAGATATTGTAACCTAAAGTTGACGCTTGAAACCTCCGACGTTCAGTTGCGTGTTGTAACAAACACGGGCCACGGCGGGCGAGCAGCATCTGCAGGGACATGTTTACGATGACGACCGTGTTTACGAGTGTGGCTGTAGTGCACTGTTGTGGTTTCGTCTAGCTGTCGCAGTGTCCGCATGTAGCGCTTGCTGCTATTGTTATTCTGCATTCGTTTCCACACGCAGACCAACTGTAGTACACCGTATTACCAGACGTCTGTGATAGTGTAGTGTTGTAGGAACTGTGACCATGGTGTATTAGAACTCTGAAAAGGCGGAGATGATACTCATCTATGGCGAGTGTCGACGAAATGCAGCTGAAGCCTGCAGGGTGTATGCAGAACAGTACCCGGACAGAGAGCATCCAACGTGCCGCACATTGCAAAACATCTACCGCCAACTGTATGCAACAGGTATGGTCGTAGCACGCAAACGGGTCCGTAACAGGCCCGTCACAGGAGAAGCGGGTGTAGTTGGTGTGTTAGCTGCTGTTGCCATGAACCCACACATGAGAACACGGGACATTGCGAGAGCCGGTGGACTGAGTCAAAGTAGTGTCGTGCGCATACTGTATCGTCACCGCTTTCACCTGTTTCATGTGTCGCTACATCAGCAATTACATGGTGATGACTTTAATCATCGAGTGCAATTCTGTCAATGGGCATTAACAGAGAATGCGTTGCAGTTCTACCTGTTTACCGATGAAGCGGGTTTCACAAACCACGGGGCAGTGAATCTACGGAACATGCATTACTGGTCCGTGGACAATCATCGCTGGCTCAGACAGGTAGAGCGACAGCGACCGTGGACTGTAAATGTATGGTGCGGAATCATTGGTCCTCACTTCATTGCAGGGGCCCAAACAGCTGCAACATACATCGCGTTTCTACAGGATGATCTGCCAACGTTGCTCGAAAATGTCCCACTGGAAACGCGTCGACGTATGTGGTATCAGCATAATGGTGCACCTGCACATTCCGCAATTAACACTAGGCTGACCCTTGACAGGATGTTCGACGGGCGTTTCATAGGACGTGGAGGACGCATAAATTGGCCAGCCCGTTCTCCTGATCTTACACCTCTGGACTTCTTTCTGTGGGGTACGTTAAAGGAGAATGTGTACTGTGATGTGCCTACAACCCCAGAGGATATGAAACAACGTATTGTGGCAGCCTGCGGCGACATTACACCAGATGTACTGCGGCGTGTACGACATTCATTACGCCAGAGATTGCAATTGTGTGCAGCAAATGATGGCCACCACATTGAACATCTATTGGCCTGGCATGCCGGGACACACTCTATTCCACTCCGTAATTGAAAACGGAAACCATGTGTGTACGTGTACCTCACTCCTCATGGTAATGTACATGTGCGTCAGTGAAAAAGACCAATAAAAAGGTGTTAGCATGTGGACGTAATGTGCTGTTCCAGTCTCTTCTGTACCTAAGGTCCATCACCGTTCCTTTTGGACCCCTACGTAATTCGGTGCTCTCCGATACACACGATCGAACAGCGGAGGAGTGGTACTCAAGCGTGAACTTTAGGTTACAATATCTCCGGATGTAATTAACATTTTACAATGCAACCCATTTTATTTCGTGAACGGATCCAGATACCGAAACGAGGTTTTCACCAAATGATAGTTCACTAAGGAGCATGCAGTTTGATATGTGATAAAGTGTCTTAACTCTCGTAGCAATCGAGATGTTGAAGCCAGTATGATTTTTTATACTGAATGATGTACTTTTTTAACGGCATCTGGAAGCACTTGAAAAGACGAGTTCAGTGATACACTCCTTGTTAACGGTAAGACTGAAACTCTTCAGAAAAGGATCCGAGAAACGTAAAAAATTGGGAAGCATTGAGGCCAGAGCCAGGTACTGCGGTTTAAACACCGCAAAGCAGAACTCTCATGCGAGTTACACTGTGTGATCAAAAGTACCCGGACACCTGGCTGAAAATGATTTACAAATTCGTGGCGCCGTCCATCGGTAATGCTGGAATTCAATATGGTGTTGGCCCTTCCTTAGCATTGATGACAGCTTCCACTCTCACAGACATACGTTCAGTCAGGTGCTGGAAGGTTTCTTGGGGAATGGCCGCCCATTCATCACGGAGTGCTGAACTGAGGAGAGTTATCGATATCGGTCGGTGATGCCTGGAATGACATCGGCGTTCCAAAACATCCCAAAGGTGTTCTATAGGATTCAGGTCAGGACTCTGTGCAGGCCAGTTCATTACAGGGATGTTATTGTCGTCCAACCACTCCGCCACAGGTCGTGCATTATGAACAGGTGCTCGATCTTGTTGAAAGATGCAATCGCCATCCCCGAATTGCTCTTCAACAGTGGGCAGCAAGAAGGTGCTTAAAACATCAATGAAGGCCTGTGCTGTGAGAGTGCCACGTAAAACAACAATGGGTGCAAGCCCCCTCCATGAAAAACACCACCGCACCATAACACCACTGCCTCTGTTTGCACTACACACGCTGGCAGATGACGTTCACCGGGCGTTCGCCGTACCCACACCTGCCATTGGATAGCCACATTGTGTACCGTAGTTCGTCACTACACACAACGTTTTTCCACTGTTCAATCGTCCAATGTTTACACTCCTTACACCAAGCGAGTCGTCGTTTGTCATTTACTGGCGTGATGTGTGGCTTATGAGCAGCCGCTCGACCATGAAATCCAAGTTTTCCCATCTCCCGCCTGACTGTCATTGTGCTTGCAGTGGTTCCTGATGCAGTTTGGAATTCCTGTGTGATGATCTGGGTGGGTGTCAGCCTATTACACATTACGACCCTCTTCAACTGTAGGCGGTCTCTGTCAGTCAACAGACGAGGTCGACCTGTATGCTTTTGTGCTGTACTTGTCCCTTGACGTTTCCACTTTACTATCACATCGGAAACAGTGGACCTGGGAATGTTTAGGAGTGTGGAAATATCGCGTACGACACAAGTGACACCCAATCACCTGACCACGTTCGAAGTCCGTGACTTCTGCGGAGCGTCCCATTCTACTCTCATGATGTCTAATGACTACTGAGTTCGCTGATATGGAGAATCTGGCAGTAGGTGGCAGCACAATGCACCTAATATGAAAAACGTAAATCTTTGGGGATGTCCGGATACTGTTGATCACATAGTGTATATGCAACAAGATACGCGTACGCTTCCAAGATTAAACCTCATTTCGTATACGACATAGATACAGGGTCAGCTACGATTTTTGGTTAGGTATGGACTACGGCACATGCTAGCATGTGGCGCATCGGATGGGCCTTAGGAAAACTATTTCAAATGAGTGTACGTTTCTAGGCTTTTGTTGAAACAGCTACAGTTTGGTCAGGCAGTTTGCCATTTAAACCCTCCCGGTTGCTTCTTATTTGTCAAAGCCGAAACAAACACCTGTTATTCATGCTTCATAATGATAAACAGCGATATTCAAAGAAAGAAAGAAACTACACTCCTGGAAATTGAAATAAGAACACCGTGAATTCATTGTCCCAGGAAGGGGAAACTTTATTGACACATTCCTGGGGTCAGATACATCACATGATCACACTGACAGAACCACAGGCACATAGACACAGGCAACAGAGCATGCACAATGTCGGCACTAGTACAGTGTATATCCACCTTTCGCAGCAATGCAGGCTGCTATTCTCCCATGGAGACGATCGTAGAGATGCTGGATGTAGTCCTGTGGAACGGCTTGCCATGCCATTTCCACCTGGCGCCTCAGTTGGACCAGCGTTCGTGCTGGACGTGCAGACCGCGTGAGACGACGCTTCATCCAGTCCCAAACATGCTCAATGGGGGACAGATCCGGAGATCTTGCTGGCCAGGGTAGTTGACTTACACCTTCTAGAGCACGTTGGGTGGCACGGGATACATGCGGACGTGCATTGTCCTGTTGGAACAGCAAGTTCCCTTGCCGGTCTAGGAATGGTAGAACGATGGGTTCGATGACGGTTTGGATGTACCGTGCACTATTCAGTGTCCCCTCGACGATCACCAGTGGTGTACGGCCAGTGTAGGAGATCGCTCCCCACACCATGATGCCGGGTGTTGGCCCTGTGTGCCTCGGTCGTATGCAGTCCTGATTGTGGCGCTCACCTGCACGGCGCCAAACACGCATACGACCATCATTGGCACCAAGGCAGAAGCGACTCTCATCGCTGAAGACGACACGTCTCCATTCGTCCCTCCATTCACGCCTGTCACGACACCACTGGAGGCGGGCTGCACGATGTTGGGGCGTGAGCGGAAGACGGCCTAACGGTGTGCGGGACCGTAGCCCGGCTTCATGGAGACGGTTGCGAATGGTCCTCGCCGATACCCCAGGAGCAACAGTGTCCCTAATTTGCTGGGAAGTGGCGGTGCGGTCCCCTACGGCACTGCGTAGGATCCTACGGTCTTGGCGTGCATCCGTGCGTCGCTGCGGTCCGGTCCCAGGTCGACGGGCACGTGCACCTTCCGCCGACCACTGGCGACAACATCGATGTACAGTGGAGACCTCACGCCCCACGTGTTGAGCAATTCGGCGGTACGTCCACCCGGCCTCCCGCATGCCCACTATACGCCCTCGCTCAAAGTCCGTCAACTGCACTTATGGTTCACGTCCACGCTGTCGCGGCATGCTACCAGTGTTAAAGACTGCGATGGAGCTCCGTATGCCACGGCAAACTGGCTGACACTGACGGCGGCGGTGCACAAATGCTGCGCAGCTAGCGCCATTCGACGGCCAACACCGCGGTTCCTGGTGTGTCCGCTGTGCCGTGCGTGTGATCATTGCTTGTACAGCCCTCTCGCAGTGTCCGGAGCAAGTATGGTGGGTCTGACACACCGGTGTCAATGTGTTCTTTTTTCCATTTCCAGGAGTGTACTTTATTAACTTCCTAAGATTTGAAGAAAAAAAAGGTACCTGACCGGTCTTTGCCAGGAGACGCCTGAATGCTTCTTAAAATAAACCACCTGCTGTCGGACGAATGTGTTCAAACACTGCTCGAAATTTTAGTTAGACGGAACACTCATTAAATAAACTAAGCAATTTACACTACTGGCCATTAAAATTGCTACACCACGAAGATGACGTGCTACAGACGCGAAATTTAACCGACAGGAAGAAGATGCTGTGATACGCAAACGATTAGCTTTTCAGAGCATACAAGCTAGGGCGACACCTACAACGTGCTGACATGATGAAAGTTTCCAACCGATTTCTCATACACAAACAGCAGTTGACCGGCGTTGTCTGGTGAAACGTTGTTGTGATGCCTCGTGTAAGAAGGAGAAATGCTTACAATCACGTTTCCGCCTTTGATAAAGGTCGGATTGTAGCCTTTCGCGATTGCGGTTTATCGCATCGCGACATAGCTGCTCGCGTTGGTCGAGATCCTATAACTGTTAGCAGAATATGGAATCGGTGGGTTCAGGAGGGTAAAACGGAATGCCGTGCTGGATCCCAACGGCCTCGTATCACTAGCAGTCGAGATGACAGGCATCTTATCCGCATGGCTGTAACGGATCGTGCAGCCACGTCTCGATCCCTGAGTCAACAGATGAGGACGTTTGCAAGACAACAACCATCTGCACGAACAGTTCGACGACGTTTGCAGCAGCAGGGAATATCAGCTCGGAGACCATGGCGGCGGTTACCCTTGACGGTGCATCACAGACAGGAGCGCCTGCTATGGTGTACTCAACGACGAACCTGGGTGCACGAATGGCAAAACGTAATTTTTTCGGATGAATTCAGGTTCTGTTTACAGCATCGTGATGGTCGCATCCGTGTTTGGCGACATCGGGGTGAACGTACATTGGAAGCATGTATTCTTCATCGCCATACTGGCGTATCACCCGGCGTGATGGTATGGGGTGCCATTGGTTACACGTCTCGGTCACCTCTTTTTCGCATTGATGGCACTTTGAACAGTGGACGTTACATTTCAGATGTGTTACGACCCGTGGCTCTACCCTTAATTCGATCCCTGCGAAACCCTACATTTCAGCAGGATAATGCACGACCGCATGTTGCAGGTCCTGTACGGGCGTTTCTGGATACAGAAAATGTTCGACTGCTGCCCTGGCCAGCACATTCTCCAGTTCTCTCACCAATTGAAAACGTCTGGTCAATGGTAGCTGAGCATCTGGCTCGTGACAATACGCCAGTCACTACCTTGATGAACTGTGGTATCGTGTTGAAGCTGCATGGGCAGCCGCACCTGTACACGCCATCCAAGCTCTGTTTGACTCAATGCCGAGGCGTATCAAGGCCGTTATTACGGCCAGAGGTGGTTGTTCTGGGTACTGATTTCTCAGGATCTATGCACCCAAATTGCGTAAAAATGTAATCACATGTCAGTTCTAGTATAATATATTTGTCCAATGAATACCTGTTTATCATCTGCATTGCTTGGTGTATCAATTTTAATGGCCAGTAGTGTATTAAAAATGATTGACGACATTCACCCACAAAATGAATGCTTTGCACTTTACTTACGAGTAAGTATGTGTGTAAATCGTTTATCATCGATTGCAATGCCGTTCGCGAGATAAATGAATACATGAAAGCACAGTGAGTAATATGCTGTAAATTTATGACGATTCGACGGCGCATACCCTCTGGAGTAGTTCCTGCTTCATGATATTTCGATGCAACACATAGAAAGAAATCAAGAGGAGTCAGATCAGGGCCGGTCATTGTGTTGCAGAATTCCATTGTATCCAATGGTCAGGAAACTTTTCATGTAGTATTTGCGTTGCATCTTTCGGCAGCCATTGCGTTGGAACCATATACACTGTCGCTTATTCAGTGGTACCTCTTCTAGAAGTACAGATAAAATGTTCGTAAAAAATGCGCATACGTTTTTCCAAGTAACGTCCCTGGGATGAAGTAAGATCCCTCAATGGAATTTCCTATGATGCCGCATCATAGGTTTACGCTTCACGCTCATTGTTCTTATACCTGACGAAGCCAGTAGATTTTCAGCTGCCCAGTAGTGCTTGTTACGTGAATTTACATTACCGTGATTTGTAAACGTAGCTTCGTCGGTAAAGAGTACACGTTGGAAAAACGTGGAGTCGTTTCCCAAGCGATACAGAGTAATCCAACAAAATTTTATATGACTTTCGAAGTGACGTCCTCCGAGCGCCTGGTGTGGTGACAGATGCAAGATGCGAATGAGACACCGGCTGATCCCACTTTCGTTGGCAATACATCTCGCGCCGCTATCTGCCGTAAAAAAATAGCATGTCTAACTTCTACTCCCTGGTGTACATGTCTGCTTGCAAGGAATGTTGAAGCAGAAATGAGCTACCGACAGATGACACAGTTCCTGTAAACACTGCAGTGCACGCCAGTGAACAGTCGAAAGACTTGATAAAACGAAGTAGCTTGGCATGAGCGTGTTCACAGCGCAACAGCTGATACCAGCCGACTTGACTGTCAGTTTTAGAATGTTTCTCGGATTCTTTTGCAAAGAGTTCCAGTCTCAATGTTAACACTGCACTTTTTCAATGCTTTCGGATGCCGTTAAAAAAGTATATGATTCTATTTTTTTAAAAAAATCATACTTGCTTCAATACCTCGATCGATACAAAATTTAAGACTCTTAATCACATGACAAAATACATACCACTTAGCATACTATTATTTGCCGAAAACCTCATTTCGACAGGGACGTTACGTCTTGCCTCACCCTGTATTTATCGGTGGGCAAAACTTAAGGCGAAAGTAGCTTTCACATGATGGTCATGGTCAAGTACCATTGCTCGATGGAATAGAGTACAGAAGATAACTGAAAGAAATACACAATTAAACGAACAGAATTGGCAGTTTTGTTCAAAGACAGTAATTACACCGAAGTCGTTGCGATTTATGATGGTTCCCTGGACCTTAAAAAGGGCGGGATATGATTTGTAATAGGCCGTATGACCACCACGGACACTACTGCATACTCCCAACGTACCCCAAAAGTGCTAGAACGGTGGTTTCCAGCCTGGGTTAACTACACCCTGAGCGATAAAATGAAATTTTTTGAGGGGTAAAAACGAGACTATTCGATTCTGTTCAGTAACGGAACTAAATTATTTTCAAAAGATCATTACTATTATAACAATTTTGTAAGACTATAATACTGATTATATAAGTTTTGAATAGTTGCTTTTTCTCAATTAGTAGCATTATCCGGTGGAGGTTTCTCACATAGTCTACCCACTACGCACGTATGTTGTGCTTTGTCCCATGCATTGTTGATGATAAAAGCAGACATATACGTAACAAATGCTAAAAATCTCAAGAAAATGTCTTCTCCAAGTTGTAGGTAGTACCTGCAATCGTCCAGAAATTGCTTCATTACTCGCTTCGAAAGAGATAAATGAATTAATTGACAGCACGACACAGCAGTACCTACATAAGGCTGTACGCAGTATTATTATTATTATTAGACTAGCTAGACACAAAGAATTAACAGCCTGAAGTCATCCAATTTCTGCCAGATGAGAAAGAGTCCAACAATCAAGTGATTCACAAACAGTAAGGATAGTGCACACATCGTAACTTGTTTGATTTGAAATGGGATTGCAGTATGCAAGTCAAGCAAATGCTGCAATAGAGAGGAGTAGTGCAGGGGAGGTATGTTTTGCTGCACGTGGATGGTGATGATGATGGTGATGATGATGATGATGTTTGGTTTGTGGGGCGCTCAACTGCGCGGTCATCAGCGCCCTTACAAAGTCTCAATTTTTTCACAGTCCAATTTTTTTACACAGTCCAATCTAGCGAATGATGGTGATGATGAAATTATGAGGACAACACAAATACACATTCCCCGGGCAGAGAAAATCCCCAACCCGGCCGTTTCGCTGTGGAGAGTTAGCTTTCTTATCTGAGGAGTTGTGGGTAGCACTTGCCATGCACCACAAATTGCTTCATCATTCATTCTAAAACACACACAAACAAAGACACACACACACACACACTAAATGTCATTCATCTTTCGTCATTTTAAAAATAAGAATGTTCCAAGAAATATTTTTCATTCTACAGTTTAGTTGGGTACTTAATTTGATGATAATGCGGGGAAGGGGGGCGGCGGCGGTACTAATGTCTGATTGGCCTAAGGGTGTATGGTCTAAGAAAGATTGGGAGCCACTGCGTTAGATTGTATTTAAGTCTGGGGAACGGACAGGAACGTTGACCGGTGAGTATACCGTGTTCAAGGATTTGGAGGCCAGTACACACATGAAACATTATACCACCCCACACCACAACGCCTGGACCACCAAACGATCATGTTCCTAGGTGCATTACGCGTTCTCAACTCTGGCAATACAAGGGTCCGTCCAGCATTGTCGGACATGATCGTTTTGGTGGTCCAGGTGCTATGGTGTGGGCAGACATAACACAGCATTGGCGTACTGACCTCCAAATCTCTGAACACACTGTGTTCACCGTTGTGTTCGTGTGATGCTGTACTCCTTCTTCATGTGCGTCTTTTCAGGGGTGCATTCGGACCTGACTTCATTTTTATGGATGACAGTGCACGACCGTAACTAACTGCACAGATGGAGGAGCTTTGAGGAAAGGGCGTGAGTCATGTTTGGGTAGCTCAGTTGGCAGAGCACTTGACCGTGAAAGACAAAGGTCCTGATTTAGATTCTCAGTTCGGCACACAGTTTTAATCCTCCAAGAAGTTTCACACATACTAACTTTTAGTGTTTATTGGTTTATCATTTTCTGTTAACTGCCAGTGTTTCAATTTCTCGAGTTAGTTCTCTGTAGCGTTGATTATATCTAAATGTAAGGTTGACTGAGAGTGGAATAACAGGTACGGAACCTCATTATAACTGCAATATTTCTCATCCTAAAAAATTAAATTTGGCGCCAAAGCATTTATCACGGAATAACCTAATACAGTATAATTCAAGACCCAAGCCATGACTTTAATCCCAGAGTGTCTCTCTCCTACTTCCCGAATTCTGAGGACTTTGTTCCAATGCAAACTTTTTAGTATAACATATCCAGGAGAAACGGTATGATGAAGAACGGCTTAGCCACAGTCTGTTAGTTGCTTCCAGAATGAAAGTTTCACTTTTTAGCATAATGAACACTGTACTGAAACTTCACGACAGATGAAGGCTGTGTACTGGATTGGAATTCAGACCTCGATTCTCGAATTGTGCAGCTCACACTCACGGTCCCAATCACAACCAGAACATTTCCCCCGTTCACTTTTATCGGATCCGTCAAAGAATGCACAATCTTCCGCTGGTATTGGTGCTGGTGGTCGACCGGCAGACTAGAGAACGTGAAATTCTATTTACGAATCTTACCTTAAGCGACGTCTTTGTGGCAAAGAACTTGCCACACTCTTCACACATGTGATTTGTCTTCGCTTCGGCGTATGTTGCTGCAGTAGGACACTCCTCACGTTTTTGCGATGGCTGCGGCGGCTTCCGTGACTGGTGGTGCGGCGTGGGTTCCGGTTGTGTTGATAATTGTTGAGGATCTGAGCGAGCTGGCTGTAGAGGTAGGCCAGGCTGACGTGGTGGTGGTGGAGATTGTGGTGATGGTTGTGTTAGAGGTGGTGGTGGACCTGGTTGAGATAGTGGTAGTGATGGTGATACAGGAGGAGGAGGGAGAGGTAGAGGAAGAGGACCTCGCTGATGTAGCGGCGGTGAGGTTGCGGGACCTTGTTTAGCTGCTGCTGCTGCTGCTGCTGCTGCTCCTGGTGTTGGCGGATCTGGCTGGGCTCGTGATGGCACTGGTGGAACTGAATGGGTTGTTAGTGGTGGTGGCTCTGCCTGATGTGGCGGCGGCAGCTGCTCGTACAAAGCTACAGCGTTTGCTGGTGGATGCGACAGTGCAGACATCTGCTGGGGTGACTGATTCAGAGGCTGGCGCTCAGCAGGCGGACACGAAGCCTGGTGATGGTGAGACGTCGGGAATTGTAGCCGTTTGTGGGGGTCCCAATTGACATCACTGCCACCAGGAGTTGCGACGTCGTTGGAATCTAACAGCCTCTTCTCAAGGACCGGAAGAAGTGCCGAGGCGCCGCTGCCAGCAGCCAGTAACATCTTCAGCCGCGGACTGTCAGCAACATTTGGCAGCGCAGTTGGTCGGACGTTCTGCTCGGCGGGTTGGTCGTGCTGAAGCATCAGTTTGTCCACGGTTAGCCCAACAACCTGACTACGTCTTTTTGCTGTGAATTAAACATAATTAGTCTTTTATCTTCATCTTATTAGTAGTTAAAATGTTCTGCAGTTCTTAATATCCTAGGACAGTAAGGTGCAGTTAATAATACAATGCTAGTATGCGTTTATGTTCTAGAAATAATCGTTATATTATCGGATTTTTCAGATAGTCTCCTCTCTCTCTCTGTCTGTCTGTCTGTCTGTCTGTGTGTGTGTGTGTGTGTGTGTGTGTGTGTGTGTGTGTGTGTGTGTGTGCGCGCTTGCTTGCTTGCTTGCTTAGATTCCAACATGGTTATAATTACACAAGATGTATGGGAGGCAGAATGCGAAATGTTAGTAGCTGGGATACATGTGTGCGTGTTCCCCATATACTCAAAATTCCTCCGAAATAACAAATCAACCTTTACGATATTGTTACCTCGGAGATTCTAGGATCGACTTAGGCGTTTAATTGGAAACTTTTTCTTTTTTTACATACATTGGTTCTTTTGCCTTAGTGAAGTGCAAGTGTAAAGTGGCAAGTGTGATTGTTTAGTGCTTGTTATGAGTGAATGCAAATATTAGTGGTATGTTTGTCTAATCGTCGACGACCAGAGGGAAGGGAGGGATTGAAACTGGTGCCAGCATTCCTCTCAAATAGCACAGATGGCTCAAGAACTTGATGTGCCTCACTGACGGATGGATCATAACAATAGTTTCGAAGCCACCTTCTTCAAGGTGTAACAATTACGTCATTTCTCTACAGCTTGTGATCAGAAATTGTATTCATTTGCACTTTCCGGCCAAGTACTCTCGTTCGGAGTCGAACCTGCTATCTCTGGTTCAAATAGCAACATCGGCTACGAAGGACATTGCAGATACCACAACAGCGATCTCATCGACACGTCACTCGCAGGTTTTTCAATTGGGTAGTTAGCTGAGGTAAAATGTGTTATCTGTCGTATAGACAGTTCGGCTCAAATGCCTCTGTTCTCGGTCTTTAAGCAAATGGGAGCTCAGTCATTGCATTATACTTGATAAGGATTCAAAAATTCCTTTGAATACAAAACGATCAGGAACTGAGGCATCTGAGCCTGACTGTCTATACAGTAGCCAAGACACCTTATCTCAGGCAGCATCCCATTTGGTGAGAAAACTTTGAGGCATGTGTCGATGAGATCGCTGTTGTACGTGCGACATTGTAGCTTAATACCAAAGGATTTCTTTTATTAATAAAATAACAGTAGCCGCGCTTTCATAGGTACTCACATGAAAAGAATATATAAAAAATCTTCATCTACAGTGCCACATTTGTAGTGATACCAGTCGATTTCATAGTTCATTTTCATAGAACTGAGACCTCATAAACTCGTGAGCTGCAGTTTCCAATAAGTTCTTAGAAATCCGTGACATGCCTGTAGCCAATGGACAAATCATCGAGTAGAAGATGAATTTTATTTTGTCGGAAAATCTTTCGCGCGACTCGTGAACTGGCCATTTTAAATAGGACAACGGCATTCTTTTGTGCCACGATAGTTCATAATTGGTTTTAAAGCAATTCTGAAGAATCTTATTAAATTATTTGGCCGTGTAAGCCGCCACACTTACACTCCTTCGATAGATAGGTATTTCAATTTCATCGAACGATCCATGTAGCCCACAATATTCTTGTATTTCAATATTCATGAGGACGTAGAAGCCTAGGTGCAAAATGTTCGTTCGCGGTCTTCAAAAAACTACTATAACCCATACCACGGCAGCGCATGTGGTCCAAAGGAGGAAAGAAGTTTCTAGGAAGGTATCCAATATCTGTTGATAATTAACTATAGGTAACGGACATTTCGTAATGTTCTCCTCTGACATGACTATCGATCGAGGTTCTACAATGCTGCCGGCCGCGGTGGTCTCGCGGTTCTAGGCGCGCAGTCCGGAACCGTGCGACTGCTACGGTCGCAGGTTCGAATCCTGCCTCGGGCATGGATGTAGTCCCATAGTGCTCAGAGCCATTTGAACCATTTTTCTACAATGCTAAAGAAATCGGACTCGTACTCGGGTGGTCATCCTAAATTTGGTTTTCCCTAAATGATTTCAGACGAATGCTGGGATAGTTTCTTCTAGAGTCCCTGGCAAACGCCTTCTAATTGGTGCTTCGCCTCTAATGACCTGGATGTCTAACAAGATGTTAACCTCTCTCTCGGAGCCAAGGAGATATATGAGCCCTTCCCACAACATTATCTGTGTGATCGATCCAATTTAGGTTATTTGTAATTGTTATCCCTAAGTATTTAGTTGAATTTACAGCATTGAGGTTTATTTGGCTTATCGCGCAATGGAAATTTAACGGATTTCTTTTGGTACTCATGTGAATAACTTCACACTTTTCTTTATTCAGGCTCAATTGTCACTTTTAGCACCATACAGATATCTTATCTAAATCATTTTGCAATTCGTTTTGGTCATCTGATGACTTTACAAGACGGTAATGACAGCAAATAATCTAAGAGGGCTATTTAGATTGATTCCTGTGTCGTAAACATACATCAGGGATAGTAGAGGGCCTATAACACTTCCTTGGGGAACTGTTTTACTCGAAGACTTTCCGTCTATTACTACGAACTGTGTCCTTTCAGAAACGAAATCACGAATCCAGTCCCACAGCTGAGGCTATATTCCATAGGCACGCAGTTTGGTTAGAAGACGCTTGTGAGGAACGGTGTCGACAGCCTCCTAGAAATCTAAAAATATGGAATCAATTTGACGTCCCCTGTCGATAGCACTCATTACTTCATGAATATAAAGAGCTAGTTATGTTTCGCAAGAACGATATTTTCTGAATCCGTGCTGACTATGTGTCAATAAATCGTTTTCTTCGAGGTAAACAGGGTTATAAACCCAAAGTCAAATAGGGGTAATGCAGGAGTAGGTTTAATAATGAATAGGAAAATAGGAACGCGGGTAAGCTAGTACAAACAGCTTAGTGAACGCATTATTGTGGCCAAGATAGATACGAAGCCCACACCTACTACGGTAGTACAAGTTTATATGCCAACTAGCTCTGCAGATGACGAAGAAATTGAAGAAATGTATGATGAAATAAAAGAAATTATTCAGATAGTGAAGGGAGACGCAAATTTAATAGTCATGGGTGACTGGAATTCGAGTGTAGGAAAAGGGAGAGAAGGAAACGTAGTAGGTGAATATGGATTGGGGCTAAGAAATGAAAGAGGAAGCCGCCTGGTAGAATTTTGCACAGAGCACAACTTAATCATAGCTAACACTTGGTTTAAGAATCATGATAGAAGGTTGTATACATGGAAGAACCCTGGAGATACTAAAAGGTATCAGATAGATTATGTAATGGTAAGACAGAGATTTAGGAACCAGGTTTTAAATTGTAAGACATTTCCAGGGGCAGATGTGGACTCTGACCACAATCTATTGGTTATGACCTGTAGATTAAAACTGAAGAAACTGCAAAAAGGTGGGAATTTAAGGAGATGGGACCTGGATAAACTGAAAGAACAAAAGGTTGTACAGACTTTCAAGGAGAGCATAAGGGAACAATTGACAGGAATGGGGGAAAGAAATACAGTAGAAGAAGAATGGGTAGCTTTGAGGGATGAAGTAGTGAAGGTAGCAGAGGATCAAGTAGGTAAAAAGACGAGGGCTAGTAGAAATCCTTGGGTAACAGAAGAAATATTGAATTTAATTGATGAAAGGAGAAAATATAAAAATGCAGTAAATGAAGCAGGCAAAAAGGAATACAAACGTCTCAAAAACGAGATCGACAGGAAGTGCAAAATGGCTAAGCAGGGATGGCTAGAGGACAAATGTAAGGATGTAGAGGCTTGTCTCACTAGGGGTAAGATAGATACTGCCTACAGGAAAATGAAAGAGACCTTTGGAGAGAAGAGAACCACTTGTATGAATATCAAGAGCTCAGATGGCAACCCAGTTCTAAGCAAAGAAGGGAAGGCAGAAAGGTGGAAGGAGTATATAGAGGGTCTATACAAGGGCGATGTACTTGAGGACAATATTATGGAAATGGAAGAGGATGTAGATGAAGATGAAATGGGAGATACGATACTGCGTGAAGAGTTTGACAGAGCACTGAAAGACCTGAGTCGAAACAAGGCCCCCGGAGTAGACAACATTCCATTGGAACTACTGACGGCCTTGGGAGAGACAGTCCTGACAAAACTCTACCATCTTGTGAGCAAGATGTATGAAACAGGCGAAATACCCTCAGACTTCGAGAAGAATATAATAATTCCAATCCCAAAGAAAGCAGCTGTTAACAGATGTGAGAATTACCGAACAATCAGTTTAATAAGCCACACCTGCAAAATACTAACACAAATTCTTTACAGACGAATGGAAAAACTAGTAGAAGCCGACCTCGGGGAAGATCAGTTTGGATTCCGTAGAAATACTGGAACACGTGAGGCAATACTGACCTTACGACTTATCTTAGAAGAAAGATTAAGGAAAGGCAAACCTACGTTTCTAGCATTTGTAGACTTAGAGAAAGCTTTTGACAATGTTGACTGGAATACTCTCTTTCAAATTCTAAAGGTGGCAGGGGTAAAATACAGGGAGCGAAAGGCTATTTACAATTTGTACAGAAACCAGATGGCAGTTATAAGAGTCGAGGAACATGAAAGGGAAGGAGTGGTTGGTAAGGGAGTAAGACAGGGTTGTAGCCTCTCCCCGATATTATTCAATCTGTATATTGAGCAAGCAGTAAAGGAAACAAAAGAAAAATTCGGAGTAGGTATTAAAATCCATGGAGAAGAAATAAAAACTTTGAGGTTCGCCGAAGACATTGTAATTCTGTCAGAGACAGCAAATGACTTGGAAGAGCAGTTGAACGGAATGGATGGTGTCTTGAAGGGAGGATATAAGATGAACATCAACAAAAGCAAAACGAGGGTAATGGAATGTAGTCGAATTAAGTCGTGTGATGTTGAGGGTATTAGATTAGGAAATGAGACTCTTAAAGTAGTAAGGAGTTTTGCTATTTGGGGAGCAAAATAACTGATGATGGTCGAAGTAGAGAGGATATAAAATGTAGACTGGCAATGGCAAGGAAAGCGTTTCTGAAGAAGAGAAATTTGTTAACATCGAGTATAGATTTAAGTGTCAGGAAGTCATTTCTGAAAGTATTTGTATGGAGTGTAGCCATGTATGGAAGTGAAACATGGACGGTAAATAGTTTGGACATGAAGAGAATAGAAGCTTTCGAAATGTGGTGCTACAGAAGAATGCTGAAGATTAGATGGGTAGATCACATAACTAATGAGGAGGTACTGAATAGGATTGGGGAGAAGAGGAGTCTGTGGCACAACTTGACCAGAAGAAGGGATCGGTTGGTAGGACATGTTCTGAGGCATCAAGGGATCACCAATTTAGTATTGGAGGGCAGCGTGGAGGGTAAAAATCGTAGGGGGAGACCAAGAGATGAATACACTAAGCAGATTCAGAAGGATGTAGGTTGCAGTAGGTACTGGGAGATGAAGAAGCTTGCACATGATAGAGTAGCATGGAGAGCTGCATCAAACCAGTCTCAAGGACTGAAGACCACAACAACAACAAATACATTATGTTCGAATACAGTATATGTTCCAAAACCCTACTGCAAATCGACGTTAGTCATATGGGTCTGTAATTTAGCGTATTACTCCTACTTCCCTTTTTTTGGGTATTGGTGTGACTCGAGCAATTTTCCAGTCTTTAGGTACAGATCTTTCTGTGAGCGAGCGGTTGTATATAATTGCTAAATATGGAGCTATTGTATCAGCATACTCTGAAAGGAAACTGAGTGGTATACAATCTGAACCGGAGGCCTTGACTTTATTAAGTGATTTAAGCTGCTTTACTACACCGAGGATATGTACGTATATGTTTCTCATCTTGGCAGTTGTTCTTGATTGGAATTCAGGAATATTTACCTCGTCTTCTTTGGTTAAGGAGTTTCGGAAAACCGTGTTTAATAACTCTGCTTTAGTGGCACTGTCATCAGTGACTTCACCGTTGTTATCGCGCAGTGAAGGTATTGATTGCGTCTTGCCACTGGTGTTCTTTATGTATGACCAGAATCTCTTTGGGTTTTCTGCCAGATTTCGGGACAGAATTTTGTTGTGGAAATTATTAAAAGCATCTCGCATTGAATCACGCGCTATATTTCGAACTTCTACAAAACTTTGCCAATCTTGGGGATTTTGCCTTCTTTTGAATTTGGCGTGCTCTTTTCGTTGCTTGTGCAACAACGATCTGACCCGTTTTGTGTACCATGGGGGATCAGTACCACCACTTATTAATTTATGTGGTATATATATCTCAATTGCCGTCCATACTATCTCCTTGAAATCATTCCACATCTTTTCTACGCTTACATGATCAGATCGGAAGGAGTGAAAACTGTCTCTTGAAAAGGCGTTAAGAGCATTTTATCAGCTTTTTTAAATAGATGTAGTTTGCGTTTCTTTTTGATGATTGTAGGTATTACGATATTCATCCTAGCAGCAACTACATTGTGGTCGCTAATCCCTGTATTCGTCACGATACTCCCTATTTGTCCAGGATTATTTGTTGCTAAGAGGGCAAGTATACTTTCGCAACCATTTACGCTTCGAGTGGGCTCATGAACTAATTGTTCAATATAATTTTCTGAGAAAGCATTCAGTACAATTTCGGATGACGTTTTATGTCTGCCGCCGGCTTTAAACGTATAATTTTTCCATCACATGGAGGTTAGTTTGAAGTCACCACCGACTATAATTGTATGAGTGGGGTACCTATTTGAAATGAGACTCAAGTTTTCTTTGAACTATTCAGCAACTATATCTTGTGAGTCGGGGGGTCAGTAAAACGATCCAATTAATAATTTAGTCCAAGTATAACCTGTACCCATATTAGTTCGCAGTCATTTGCCGTTAGTTCGTAGTTGGGGTCCAGCGAGGGACTAGCAAGGTATTAGATACCTTCTTTGATTAAAAAACCTTTTGATTGTGTGCATCATGATGCACTTTTGCCTAAGATGAAACATTGTGGAATTAGGGAAAAAGCTCACCAGCAGTTCATTTTACATTTAGAAAATAGGTAGCAGAAGGATTTTCTTAAGTCATCATCAAATGGCTCTGAGCACTATGGGACTCAACTGCTGAGGTCATTAGTCCCTTAGAACTTAGAACTAGTTAAACCTAACTAACCTAAGGACATCACAAACATCCATGCCCGAGGCAGGATTCGAACCTGCGACCGTAGCGGTCTTGCGGTTCCAGACTGCAGCGCCTTTAACCGCACGGCCACTTCGGCTGGCAAGTCATCATCAATTGCACTTGATGAGAATGCTGTACAATGGTGGGTTGGTGAGTGGAAGATATACGGCTTTATTATAGCTCCATTGCTTTTTTATTATACTACTGGCCATTAAAATTGCAATACCAGGTACCAGGTAGGATAGCAAATAAAATAATTTTATTTATTGTGTGTATACAATAAAGTAAGAAGAGTACTTGATAGCGTACTACAAGGTGCGGAATTATGTACTCACAGCTTCCACCTCTAGCAGCAGTAACAACAAGTCTTATCTGGGTAGGCTCTGAGTTGAATGGAGCTTGTATGACGGATATGGATAAGTTATTCCACGCTGCTTCAGCTCTACACCAGTACAAGATCAACCGTAGCTGACGTGGGGTGGTGTGTCCGTCTTCTGGCAATCCATGACTAGACGTTTTCAAAGGGTGAGAGATCTGGAGAACGTTCTGACCAGGGCAATAATCGAACACCTTCTGTATCAAGGTAGGTTAGGACGGTACAGGCAAAATGGTACCTTGTGTTATCTTCTTGGAAGAGGAGGATATTAGTGTTTAACGTCCCATTGATAATGAGATCATTACAGATGCAGCACAAGCTCGGATTAGCGAAGGATGGGGAAGGAAATCGGCCATGTCCTTTCAAAGGAACCATCCCGGCATTTACCTGGAGCGTTGTCCTCCCGAATGCGAGTCCAGTGTGCTAACAACTTAGCCATCTCGCTCGATTTATCTTCTTGATCGATACTGTTATGGAGTTCTCGAAGATAGGACAGTCACCAGCCTTAAAGCGTCAACGCCTCCTGTGTATATTACGGGGCTTGCGAACCTGAGGTGATCGTGTTTCGTCCGAGGAGCATCCACACCGTCACCCCTAGTAGCGGGCTCGTGTAAGGATACTGAATGCAGTCTGGCAGTCCGTCATGATGGTGTACGTAAAACAGGGACTCGTCTAAAAGATGACGTGATACCATTCTTGCGTCCCGTGTTGTTGGGCGCACCACGATCTACACAGCCAGCACTCTCCACTGCTGCGTCAAGAGAAACCACAACAATAGTCGCCATGAATGAGATTTTCACTCTGCAGCGGAGTGTACGCTGATATGAAACTTCCTGGCAGATTAAAACTGTGTGCCAGACAGAGACTCGAACTCGGGACCTTTGTCTTTCGCGGGCAAGTGCTCGACCATCTGAGCTATCCAAGCACGACTCACGCCCCGTCCCCACAGCTTTACTTCTTGGGTAGCTCAGATGGTAGAGCACTTGCCCGCGAAAGGCAAAGGTCCCGAGTTCGAGTCTCTGTCCGGCACACAGTTTTAATCTGCCATGAAGTTTCATATCAGCGCACGCTCCGCTGCAGAGTGAAAATCTCATTCTGGAAACATCCCCCAAGGCTGTGGCTAAGCCATGTCTCCGCAATATCCTTTCTTTCAAGAGTGCTAGATCTGCAAGGTTCGCAGGAGAGATTCTGTAAAGTCTGGAAGGTAGGAGACGAGGTACTGGCATAAGTAAAGCTGTGAGGACGGGGCGTGAGTCGTACTTGGGTAGCTCAGATGGTAGAGCACTTGCCCGCGAAAGGCAAAGGTCCCATGTTAGAGTCTCGGTCGCCGGCCGTGGTGGCCAAGCGGTTAAAGGCGCTACAGTCTGGAACCGCGCGGCCGCTACGGTCGCAGGTTCGAATCCTGCCTTGGGCATGAATGTGTGTGATGTCCTTAGGTTAGTTAGGTTTAAGTAGTTCTAAGTTCTAGGGGACTGATGACCTTAGAAGTTAAGTCCCATAGTGCTCAGAGCCATTTGAACCATTTTAGAGTCTCGGTCCGGCACACAGTTTTAATCTTCCAGGAAGTTTAATAGTCGCCTTGCTGGCATTTCGTGGTGCTACAGACGTCATTGTACTGCCCTTGTGGATAGATCCCGTTGAATTCTTGAATATATTCTGAGGTCGAGTACAATGAAGTTCTTCGAGGCGGAAAACTTGTGACCACAAATCAGGACGGTATTAGAAAGAATCGACTGTGTGAAAAATCAACTTGTTCTTTTTTCACACGATATCCTGCGAACTATGGATGAAGGGCAATAGATAGATTCCATATTCCTAGATTTCCGAAAAGCGTTTCACTAAGCGCCCTACTGCACTTTGTTAACGGAGGTACTAGCTCATGGTTCGAAGACTTCTTAAGTAATAGCACCCAGTACGTTGTCCTTGATAGGTGGTGTTCATCAGAGACAAGTGTTTGTCAGAAGTGTTCCAGGCAGATGTGATAGGACCAATATTATCCTCTAGATATATAAATCGTCTGACGGGTAGGGTGAGCTGCAATTCACTGCTGTTTTCTGATGGGGCTGTGATGTACGGGATGGTTTCATCGTTGATTGGATGTACGAGGATAAAATATTAGTTAGCAACAATTTCTATTTGGTTTGATGAATGGCAGCTAGCTCTAAATCTAGCAAATGTAAGATAACACAGATCAGTAAGAAAAACAATCCTGAATGTTCAAATACAACTTTTAGTAGCGTGCTGCTTAACACAGTTAAATATTTAGGCTTAAGCGTTGCAAAGCAATAGGAAATTAAACGAGCATGTACGGTCTGTAGTGGGGAAAGCGAGTGGGTGACATCGGTTTATTGGGAGATTTTTAGGAAGTGTGGTTCATCTGTAAAGGCGACCCATTCTTGAGTACTGCTCGACTGTCTACGGTCCTCACCAGGTCGGATCAAAGGAAGACATCGAAGCAATTCAGAGTTTGGCTACTAGACTTTTTACCCACAGGTTCGATCAAAATGCATGCATTCTGGACGTGCTTCATGAACTCAAGTGGAAATCTCAGGAGGGAAGGCGACATTCTTTTTGAGGAACGCTACTGAGGAAATTTAGAGAAACGGCATTTAGAGCTGAATGCAGAACGGTCATACCGCCGCAATGTAGACTAGCCTCCCCGTGGTGCACCCTGGGCAACGTGATTTTTTATTACGGCTAAATAGTCTACAAATCTGGCTGCTGGACCTGTGAGGATTTCCCAGCTTTACAGAATCAGCACAGACATGAACGCGAATACCCGAAACAACGGTTCTTCTCAGAACCCGTTGACCAAGGACATTAGAGATGTCCTTAAAATCCTACAACTCAACGTAGAAGGAATGAGTAGAGCTAAATCTGACTACCTAATTAAAGTCCTGGACAACCATTCAGTGGATGCTGTCTTGCTCCAGGAAACACATTGCGCCGACGAAAAGCAGTTGAAAAATAGATGCAAACTTCCAGGCTATTCCCTTGCTGCAGCTACTTACCACGCTAACTATGGCACTGCCACCTACTTTAAAAACAACACTGACCAGGTCCACGATATAAAAACACACACTGACCCAAGCGCCTACGTCATAAGAACAAAAATTGCTGATATTGAAGTCATCAACCTCTACAAACCCCCAACTCAGTCATGGAATGACTCTGCTATTTCCAACATACAACATCCTACAGTGATAATGGGCGATTTCAACAGCCACAGTACCCAGTGGGGATATAACAACACCAATGAGGATGGGGAGGGAGTAATGAAATGGGCGGACATAGAAGACGTCTTCTTGATCCATGATCTAAAGGATAAAGGGACTTTCCACTCGGCTAGATGGAAAAGAGACTACAACCCCGATCTGTGCTTTGTTTCCAGAGACGCCAAAAAGCTACCATTACGCTGCAATAAACAGATCTTGCCTGATTTTCCTCGTAGCCAGCACAGGCCCGTCCTGCTACATGTCGGTATACAGATTCCAGTAGTGAGATCTACACCTAAACCTCGATGGAATTTTGGCAAAGCTAACTGGGAAGCCTTTACCGCCGAAATGGACCACAACATCCAATGGATCCCACCCGCATCGAAGAACTACAACCGCTTTGTGGGATTACTCCTAGCCATTGCCAAAAAACACATTCCCAGAGGCTACAGGAAATCTTATATTCCCGGCTGGAGCCAAGAATGCATAGACCTATATAATGCATATTCGCAAAACAACGATCCAGAAATTGCGGACGAGCTTCTCCAATGCCTGGACTCAGCAAGACGAGGAAAGTGGCACACTCTCATGAAAAATATGGACTTCAAGCACTCCAGCAAGAAAGTCTGGTGCCTTCTTGAAAACCTAGGTGAAAGCTCCATTAAAACCTGTATGGGTGGCAACATACACCCCAAAGAGGTAGCAAACAGAATAGTTAACCTTACGAGAAAAATACCACGCAGCAACAGGGATAAGACTATGAAAGTAAAGAAAGAACTGAGAACCAAGCTCCGACAATCCACACCCGACAACAATTTCTCAAAAACCTTTACCATCCTAGAGATCACAGAAGCACTGAAAGAAATGAAAATGGGTAAAGCGGCTGGTTTAGATGAGGTCTACCCCGAGTTCTTACGGCACCTAGGACCTCGAGCTCTACTGTGGCTAACTCAGTTTTACAATGACATCCAACGATCGGAAACACTACCACCACTATTTAAACAAACCAAGATCGTCGCCATTCTTAAGCCTGGCAAAGATGGAAAGCTCCCAGAGGACTATAGACCTATAGCTCTTCTAAGTGTATGCTACAAACTATTGGAGGGACTTATTCTCAACAGAACAAAACCCATTGCTGAGAATTTCATTCCTATTGAACAAGCCGGATTTAGACCCGGTCGGAGCTGCTGTGATCAAGTATTATCTCTTACCACACATATTGAGAGTGGATTTCAAAGGAAGAAAAAGACAGTCGCCGTGTTCATAGATCTACCGTCAGCATATGACACAGTTTGGAGGGAGGCAATGATTCTTAAACTCCAACGCATTATTCCTTGCAAGAAAACGGCTACCCTAATCAACAATATGCTTTCAAATAGATTTTTTGAAGTACACCTAGATGGAGAGATAAGCAATAAATATAGGTTAAATGATGGCCTGCCCCAAGGATCCGTGCTAGCTCCATTACTTTTTAATATATATACATCAGACCTACCAGAGACATCTTCTAAGAAGTTTATCCATGCAGACGATATTGCTCTCACATATCAACATCAAGACTTCCACAATTCCGAAAGAATCGTTGAGGAAGACCTTATCAAAATGGATGAGTATTTCGAAACATGGAGGCTCAGACCTAATACTTCTAAAACCCAAGTCTCCTGTTTCCACCTCAACAACAGACAGGCAAACTATGCACCCCACGTAGAGTTCAGAGGCCAGCTGCTTAACTACAATCCCCTCCCAAAGTATCTGGGAATTACATTGGACCGATCTCTGACGTACAAGGAGCACTTATACAAATGCGCAGCAAAAATCAAAACCAGAAATAATGTCCTACACAAACTCACTGGAAGTAGCTGGGGAGCAAGCGCCACAGTTCTCAGAACATCTGCTCTTGCAGTAGTATATTCCTTGGCTGAATACTGCACTCCGGTCTGGCTAAACAGCACCCATACAGCAACGGTGGACACCCAGCTAAACGACACCATGAGGCTCATCTCAGGCACTATTAAACCGACGCCCCACCAATGGCTCCCGGTACTGGCTAACATAGCCCCACATCATCTAAGGCGAAGATCTGCACTGAAAAGGGAATGGCAAAATTGCGCTAACAACCGTGACCTACCCTTACACGAAGACTGCAAGAATCCCAGCCACAGGCTCAAGTCCCGTAAGCCATCATGGAGATTAGGGCAACAGCTGATCGAGGACAATTATGATATCGACGAAGCCTGGCGTCGGGAATGGGATATGTCTAACCCTGATCACCTTAACTTAGTCTCGGACCCAACGGTACGGCCCGAGGGCTTCGGTCTTCCCAGAAAATCTTGGACAACCTTAAATCGTATTCGAACAGGCTATGGTAGATGTAATTACTGGAAGCACAAATGGGGACAGACTGACTCACCCAACTGCGACTGTGGGAATCCACAAACTCTACATCATATCGCAATGGACTGCCCTACGAGGAGATTCCCTGGCACAATGCAGGAGCTGCACCTCCTGGAGGGAGATGCTTCTGGCTGGCTGAGGGACTTGGACATACAACCATGAGTCTGGTCTACTCTTCTCCTTCTGAAAAACCTATTACTAGATACTATTACTATAATTTCTATGTATTTTTGTGTATTTTGTGTTTTACTTCCTTTTTTAGATCTAATAATTATTTGTTGCCTGTAACATTGACCATTCATTGTTTTTATACGTTGCTTGTGTTACTACTTACTTACTGCTGTATTCTATTAGCCATACGAAATATATACCGCCGCAATTGTAAAACTTCTCTCAAGGATCACAAAGATAAGAGAAAGTAGTGCTCGTGTGGAGGCATGTAGACAGTCGTTTATCATTGTTTGTGATAGGAAAATGAGGGGAAATTATTATTAGTGGTAGAACGCCTTTCCACCCGCACCTTATGGTGGCTTTCGGAGTCCGTATGTAGATGTAGATGCTTCGCTGCAAACAAGCCTGTTTCCTGTCTCAAGATTGGCACTACGATCCTGTACCGCTAAGCAAACAACACGTTTCACCTCTCGGGCGCTAATTGCGTGGGGCCGTTGAGATCCTGCGTGGCACTGAGTACAGTCCTCCTGAACCCTTCACGTGCATATTCGCGCAACAGTTGTGCTACCCTGACCAACACTAGCAGCACTTTAGTGAAATGATAAACTGCAGTCTCGAAAGGCCACGATATTACAGCTGTCGAATTCCACATACGATGAACGGTGCTTATCTTTCTTACATGAGGCATACAACGATCTTTTCATGAACAACAAACATCAAAATGCAATTCCTGAATGCTGCATAACCTTTATTTATATAAAGAATATACGAGAGGCGCTCTTCCTACCTAATTCGTACCATTGACATGTTAATAATTTGCATACCCAGCACATAAGTCAATTTGACGTTTGTCTCATGCTGCATTGTTGTGTTGCAGCTTCAATGACCAGCAGTGAATGGTAATAATTTATGGTCGAACATGACTGATGACTGCAAAATTTCTTTTTGGCAGATGACAGGAACCATCACTGTGAAGGCTATGGACAGAAGGGTACAGTGTGAGAAAAATTAGTAATGGCCTCTGAGATCATGATGCCTAGATACTTATATTGAAAGTCAAACCCCAAAGTATGAGCAGAAGGTTTATAGACATGAGTCCATTTGCAATGCAGATATTTATAGCCCAGAATTCCAGAGGAAACTTGACAACAAGCTTGAACGATAAATATAATACATTTCATCAAACCTGTGTCACGTTCTTTGATAGCTCTTTCCTGTTAAAAATTATAGGCAGTCGTGCAGTACTAATAAGCAACCACAACCGAAATGGACAGCTAATGGCATTATAATGTCACTGGAGATGTAAGATGAAGAAAGTCAGAGCCGAGTAATAGAATTTCACTACAAACAATATTGCAAGGTATTGAGGAATGTCATGAGGAAGGTTAAAACAATGCATTACACCAAGCGAATAAACAACTCTCAGAGCAAAATTAAAACTATATGGTTAATGTGAAAGACGTACCAGGGCAGAGTGTGAGTGCTCAACATATTAAATATATTACACTTCTCTTGCCTGTTCACTAGCAGAGTTGTCCAAACTATTTAATAATCACTGCTTGTCAACAGTCGGCAAGTGAAATCAGACTTATATCGGTACAGGTAAATATGAAGAGTGCTTGAAAACTGGTTTCCGAGACAACTGTATGGAGCAGTCATATAAAACGAGATATACGGAAAAATAGTGAGTAAACAGGTTATTTTTTTTTCAAAGGTAACCATCATAACTATCAACACATTTGTCCCACTGTATGACAAATGAAAAAAAAAGTCTGCCATTGCCTACGGAACCCAGGCGTGCTTCGTCGGAAGCAAATCTATGGCCAACAATGTCTTTATTCAGAACTCCAAAAATCTGAAAAGCGCATGGGGAGAGATCTGAACGGTATGGAGGACGTGTAAGGGCTTTCCAGCGAAGCTCCTGCAACGTAGTCGAAACAAGCTTAGCAACATGTGGGCGGGCTTTATCCTGTAACAAAATGATACCGTCCGTCAACATTCCTGGATGTTCGGACTTGAAGGTGCGCTTCAATTTTTGCAAAAATTTAAGCGCGCGACAAGTGCAAAAACCCACATCTTTGCACAAGTCGCCGAGGTTATTCCGACTACGCTGCAGAACTTTCACTGGGAACCCTTAAACATTCTCCATATAGTCCCGACCTCTCCCTATACGATTTACAGATTGTTGGAAACCTGAAGATGGTCATTCGTGGCTGTCGAATTGCATTGGACGACGAGGTACACGCTAGGGCACAATGTTTCCGTAGGCAACGGAAAACATTTTTCCTTGAAGTCATTGACCATCTTGTCTCACAGTAGGATAAATGTATTAAGTCTTTTTTGAAATAATAAACAGTTCACTTTTGTTCCAATTGTCTAGTTTTCATATGACTGCCCTTGTTCATCATATCCATCTACAGGAAAGGAGCAAAGATTAAATTAAACCAATTATTACACCATTAAAGGACAAAGATTCACATGGTTATGACGAAACTGCAAGCAGGATTATGAATACCAGTGCACCATACGTTAGCTCGGCACTCAGTCGCCTGTGCAGAGTATTTTTCAAGTGTTGTCACTTTGTCGGGAGGACTCGGTTCCCAGCGTGGTCGTTGTCGTACTGTCGAAACACAGCGATTTAACTGACGTCCAAACGAGAATGATCGTTAACTTTCGGGCCAAGGGTGTAAGTATTTCCAAAATGGCTAAGTTTGTAAACTATCTGTGTGCCGTTGTTGAGCCGTGCTGCAGCTCGCATTGGTGCTGTTTGTAGGTTTCCGTCCTCTGTTGGAGGCCAGACCGTATCGTTTAATTGACATGGTTGCAGTTGTTTGTCTTCTTCTCGTGTTGACTGGCGCCACTTGGTTTCGCAAGCGCGGTTATTGATATGTA
Organism: Schistocerca nitens; assembly: GCF_023898315.1. Taxonomy (NCBI): domain Eukaryota; kingdom Metazoa; phylum Arthropoda; class Insecta; order Orthoptera; family Acrididae; genus Schistocerca; species Schistocerca nitens. The sequence goes on along the minus strand of NC_064621.1, from coordinate 310,795,331 downwards.
GTAACTGTGGCCCTATCTTTGGGGCGATGTCCTGTGCATTTCGATAGGGGTACTCACAAGGGAACCTCCCCATCGCACCCCCCTCAGATTTAGCTATAAGTTGGCACAGTGGATAGGCCTTGAAAAACTGAACACAGATCAATCGAGAAAACAGGAAGAAGTTGTGTGGAACTATGAAAAAAATAAGCAAAATATACAAACTGAGTAGTCCATGAGAAGACAGGCTACATCAAGGATAATCTAAGCTCAGGAGCGCCGTGGTCCCGTGGTTAGCGTGAGCAGCTGCGCAACGCGAGATCCTTGGTTCAAGTCTTCCTTCGTGCGTAAAATTTTATTTTTTATTTTCAGACAATTATCAAAGTTCAGGCACTCACACATAATCAACTTAGCTCTCCAAAATTCCAGGACATGTTCAGATTTGCTTGGACATATGCAGGATTTGACGGTCTACACACGGAAAAATTTGAAAACGTTAAAAACGTATGTTTTGACAGAGCACAGGGAAAAGTGTGCGACTGTGAAACTGTTGGATTCATTTGTTGCAGTTTATGTGACAAACTCTTATGTTTTCATCACTTTTTTGGGAGTAATTCTCACATCCACAAAAAAACCTAAATCGGGCAATGTAGAAGAATCTTCTTACGCATTCGCCAAGTGTACAAGTTAGGTGGGTCGACAACATATTCCTGTCATATGACGCACATGCCCTCACCAGTGCCGAATAGAACATATCAGACGTGTTTTCCTGTGGAGGAATCGGTTGACGTATGACCTTACGATCAAATGTTTTCGGTTCCCATTGGAGAGGCACGTCCTTTCGTCTACTAATCGCACGGTTTTGTGGTGCGGTCGCAAAACACAGACACTAAACTTATTACAGTGAACAGAGACGTCAATGGACGAATGGACAGATCATAACTTTGCGAAAATAAAGAAAAACTTTTCACTTGAGGGGAGACTTGAACCAATGACCTCTCGTTCCGCAACTGCTCATGCTAACCACGGGACCACGGCGCTCCTGAGTTCAGATTATCCTTGATGTTGCCTATCTTCTCATGCACTACTCAGTTTGTATATTTTGCTTATTTTTTCATAGTTCCACACAACTTCTTCCTGTTTTCTCAATTGATCTGTGTTCAGTTTTTCAAGGCCTATCCACTGTGCCAACTTATAACTAAATCTGAGGGGGGGTGCGATGGGGAGGTTCTCTTGTCAGGAGGAGCCAGGTCTGAGCAGTGCAAGAACATGCCGGGACCTCTGGCGGCGCGCATGGACTGCTGGATTGATGGCCTGTGATCACGAGGGTGCACGACCTCGTCGTAAACCGGCTCCGGCAAGCTTCAAGTTGAGTGCATTTGGATTCAAGTAGAGAAACCTCCACCATGGTGAGATCTTGCAATTCTCCAGTGACTTGGGTTCGTGTTGCTACTCATAGTGTTGCTGAGGCGAAGAGCAGCGAGTGGAGTGCTTGGGGAAGGCGGATCTGATTAGCTTTCCTGGACTTCTAATTACTATTTATTGCGTTCAGTTTGTTACTATTTGTGAAGTTCAACCAGCGGCATTTTTCCTGCTTCGTGGCCACTAATGCCCCAGTTACCTGCCCTGGGGGTTAGTGTATGTAATGGCAGTGTACGTTTCCTCGACTTACCGTTGCTGTCCGGTGAGGCGTGTAGTTTTGACAGCTTTCTTGATTGTAGGTTGGTTGGCGATTCTTCTACCCTGGTGGTAGTGATTCCTTTCTCGTTCCGGGCGCTCTAAGCACAGTATTCTGTGGGTGGAGTCCAGACTGCCGGTTCGGCGTATTTTTACATCTTTGCATCTGGTTTATTGGACGTTAGGTAGCCTCAGCAAGATTATCATTAGTCTTTCGTTAGACTGCCACTAATCTGAATTACCATCCTGTGCAACTCCTGTGTTTTTTGCCGGACCTACTCAGGGGTCGATTCCTGGTGCACCGTCTGTGACTGGCCCTTGTGTTTTATTATTGTATTTGCTGTGTTATTGTATGTTTCTAATTTTTTTATGTAATTGCCATTCTTGGCATTACAGCAGGTTTAAATGGTTGTGCTACCAAGATTACCATCATTTTGTCTCACCCGTTTGGTGATCAATTGCCCGTCTTTTTACATTAACCTTTGCTATTGCATTGCTGTTTTACAGTATGTTTCTTAAATTTTTTTAATAATTGCCGTTCTTGCCGTTAAAGGCCTTTAGCCGTGACTGTGGTTGCTTGCCTTAAAATTCTAATTGGCACCACATTGGCTTGTTTTTAAAACATTATTTGCGGTGTCCGTATTCTATACTCATTTGATAAACTGTAACGCACTGAAAGCACTATTAATTACACAGTTGTTTATTACTTCATTAATAATGTGTGATATCTTTATTTTTTGCTGAGTCTGGAGTTACCGTTTTAAAATAAATGTATGTAATTGGAAAAGGGAAGCAATAGTAACTAATTACGGTCCTGTCCACAATCGTAACTGAATCCTGCCTTCCTTGACTACCAGGCTTCAGTTGTGGTTAGAATGTAGCGTGGCAAACTGACGCTATCTGAAACCGACACCGAGAGAGCTGCGGTGCACCACAGGCTGTAGATGACAGTAGTGAACGACGGCAGCGGAGACGTGTACGGGTGTACAGACGTGTAACTGTTGAGCAGCTGACCCCTCAGACGGACCAACGGGCTACCAACGGTGTCTCGTCAATGACCATTCAGTGAACGTTGGTGCGTATGGTCCTCTGCAGCAGGTGCCTGGTTCGTGCACCCACAGTCACTGCTGTTCATTGGCGACGAAAGCTGGAATTTGCACATCAGTACCGCAACTGTACGTCTAATGAGTGCCGGCAGATGTCGTTTTCGGATGAATCACGTTTTATGTTCCATAGGCGTGAAACGTCTGAAAGCGAACACCCAACAACTATCGTCGGAAGGATCCAGGCCGGGGAGGAAGCATTATGCTGTGCGGAATTTTTTCACGAATTTCCATGAGTGATCATCTCATTTTGGAAGGCACAATGGATCAACACGAGTACGCATCTACGCTTGGGGACGATGTACACCCCGTCATACAGTTGTTGCTTCTCGGCACGATGGCATCTGCCAGGATGACAGTGCAAAGTGTCACACACCTCGCAGTGTTCGCGCGTAGTTCGAAGAGCAGAAGAGCACCAGGATGAGTTGACCACACTTCCCAGGCCGGATTTAAGCCCAATCGAGAATCTGTATGACTGCCTAGATCGGGCTGTTCACGCCGTAGATTCTCAACTGAGAAACCTAGAGCAGCTAGCCGAGACACTGGAGTCAGTATGGCTCCACAACTTTGTCGGTACCTTTCAGGAACGTACTGACTCCCCCCCTGCATGCCTTGCAGCGGTCTGTTCCCCAAAAGTTGGTTATTCAGGCTCTTGGCAGGTGGTCACATTACTGGAAATTGTATGAAGTGGTTTCAGTAACGAGTATTTCAGTCCATGACTTTGTATTTGTAACCCGTTACTCACCTGACCAGAAGTTCTCCCTGCCACCGAAATTCACAGAGTCCCACTACATCTAACTTCAACCTAATCATTTCTCTTTTTAAATGTTCTAATCTACCTCTTCCCGATAAATGAATCTAACATTCCACGCTCCGATCCGTAGAATGTCAGTTTCGTTTGTCCTCATGACGGCGTCCTCCTGAGTAGACGCCGCCCAGAGATCCGAATGGGAGATTATTTTACCTCCGGAATATTTTACACAAGAGGACGCTATCATCATTTAACTATACAGTAGAGCTACATGCCCTCGGGAATAATTAAGGCTGTAGTTTCCCTTTGGTTTTAGCCATTTGGCGTATCAGCACTGTAAGGCTGTTTTGTACACTGTTACTTATAATCCGTCTTGATTGCAAAATGTTTATTCATATGACCGGTTTCGGTTCCTCTAGAACCATCTTCAGATTTGCAATTTCGGTTACAGGAGTAACCCGTCCACACTCAGCAACCTTCACATGCTGCGTCGCATGAATGTGGCAGGCAAGCCACCCCATTGACACCAAGGTGCATGGACCATGGCGGGGGTAAAGTGTGCGCAATATATCGTGGAACACACACACACACACACACACACACACACACACACACACACACACACACACACACAAGGCCGATTTTGAAAATATTGCTGTGCAGTATATAAAAATGTCGTTTGTACTCACAAAGTATCACTCAGTCGAAGATGTTAATATTAGAACTCTAAAAGAAGACTTATTTTATTTGCAAGAGTGTTAAGCTCTCACACACAAAGTCATTGATGATGTGAAGCTTCCACAGAAGTCAGTGAGCGAATAATACATTCAACTGAGGGAGAGTGCTTCACCGATTCCGAACACTATGTTGTTTTTGAAGCGTACGATAGAAACGAGTCTATTTACGAGACAGAACTATTTCTGTTACAGTATAAGAAGCTGGTCGATTGCTAAATTAAAGGGACATTTTACTTAAGGTACATAGTTTGTTCACAAAACTACTCAGTGCTATTTCGATTTTATTAATGGGGGAGGAGGAGGAGGAGGATAGTGATTAGTCCTGCCGACAACGAGAGACGGAACACGAGCTCGGATTATGGAAAGATGGCGAAGGAAATCTGTCGTGCCCTTTCAAGGAAACCATCCAGTCCTTTGCCTGAAGCGATTTAGGGAAATCACGGAAAACCTAAATCAGGGTGACCGGACGTGGGTTTGAACCGTCGTCTTCCCGAATGCGAGTCCGTTGTGCTAACCACTGCGCCACGTCGCTCAATGATTTTATTAATGCAGATACAGTAGTGAAATCTTGGTTGTCAAATGGAGTTGTTTCAAATGGCTGCTCAAATCGCAAGAAATTACCATTTGCAATGGACAATGCTGTAAAAAATGTGGAGGATGATGTAGAATGTGCATTAAATTCGCATATTTCCACTGTATGTGACAGTATAAAATGTAATAGTTCCCTACGGAAATTTTTATGTAATAATATACTATATATTGTCTGTTTCTCCTTTTATTCCTAAGTAATGTGTCAAAGTAATAAAGTAATTTCGATATACTTGTGTGAGTGACAAGAAATGATTACTGGACAGCAAAGTTACGTGCAGTAGTTTTGGTGTAAGAAATACAGAGCTACGTCTGTACGTAAATGATGCATAACTTTTTGACCTTGGAATCATTCTTTTAATATTATGCGAGAGGTATACTTACGTACACAATTATCTTTGAATTTCGCGGAAATAATTTAACATGACACCATCATAAATTTTCGTAGTGATCTGTAATTATACTTGCAGTGATCAAAGGTGATCAGCGATTGGTGGTGGCCAGTGATCAATGGTGGTCACTGATCAATGAGACTAAGAGATCAATGATTCTCAATGATCAATGATTCTCAGTGATCAATAGGCGTTAAGCCATCAGCATTTAGGGTTAACCTTTTAGCATTTATCGATTAACGTCAAGCGTTTATCATTTAGTGTTTAGCGTTTACTATTAGTCATTTATTGATAAACGTCTACCATATACCATTTACCATTTAGCATCTTCAGTTTAATGTTAATATTTACTAGAAGAGGCATGGGATATTAAACACGTAATTGATTTATTTCCATCTACTTGGATTTCCTAATACTGTGCTGGAAAGAGGAGAGGTGTGGGGGTTATGTTGCACACATTTGGTCTGTACATAAATAATGTAACGTGACACGATTTTCATGCTTAAATAATGAATATCTTTGATTTTCATGGGCATAATTAGACTTTCAAGTTGAATATCTTTGACTTTCAAGGAAATAATGCATGTTTTTAACTTTTAATGAAATAGGATGACTTTCTACTTGAGGTTCGTGTAATATTAATTACATATCTATTTCCATTTTCTAATAATTTGTTCTGATTGGTTGGAAAAAGAGGATAGGTAACACAAAATCTGTCTGCTTCCGTCACCTTTGTTTTTGATATGATGCTGTGTTAAATGATTCGTTGGGGTAAAAAAGGAGGAGGTTTATAAATCACAAAGTTGGTTTCTGCCTAAATAATGTCAAATAATATAATTTGACACCATTTTAATACTATGCTCATTAGAGTTGGAGGACTATTCAACTGTGGGTTCTTGGCAAAACATTGTGTGTTGTAGTAACTAATCGAAACAGTTTTTTAGCCCTTTTTTACAAGCACTATTACTGCGCAACACATGTTTTGGGTTATAAGTTCATTTTCTAGAATATAACTGATCCTAAAGATGAGAAGCTAGCAAAGATAAACGTGTCTTAATTTACCGTTTCTTGAATTTCTCCGCTGACAATTTTGACGTAGTTACATATAGATATACAAAATTCATTTGGAAAGTATTTACAGTAACTGTGATTAAACATACATTGGAGTAGAACTATGAATAGGTATAGGGATTTTTGTTGTTATCTATTCATGAATGGAGATACCAAGGTTCTTCTCTTGTGTAGAGTTCCTAACATTGTCTTTGCTCATTCAATGATAAATGGTGGGACCGAACGAGCGATCTCAGTTCTGTTATTGACCCCTTCCGGACATTTTTATAAGCTCTACGTAAGAAAAGAACCTTTGTGGCTTCATTCGTGAGTAGATAATGACAAAAATTCCCATTCCTGCGCATAGCTCTACTCCAATGTGTGTTTAGTCATAGTTATTGTAAATGGTGTCCAAATGAGTTTAGTAGAACCGTATGTAACTGCGCCACAATTGTCAACAGAGAAAAATTTTACAGTTTAAGTCAAGAATCGATAAATTAAGAATTGAAATGTTTATCTTTGCTCGGTTCCCATTTTTGGGATCAGTTGTGTTCTAGAAAATGGGCTTACAACCCAAAATCTAGGCCGTACATCAATAATAAAGTTTGTGAAACAAGGCTAAAAAGTGTTTGGTTTGGTTAATATGCATAGCTAAAATTAGCATCGGGCTGGCCGGACCAAAATTCGAGTGCCGCTGATACCACCTCATTAGGCAGCTCACGTATGGATCAAATGCAAATATCGAGTGATCATCCAGGTGAAGCGTCCGTACCTCTATTCGGCCGCTCGCATTCCATACATCAGTAGCTGTTTTAATACTCATCGCGAAGATAGTTATTTCGGCCAATGAAACGGATCTCATTAACAGCGCGTGATAATATGCCATAATAATCGTCTTAAAATTCAATCCAATTACAGGTGAGCATTATTTTGGAGCAACGTTTTCGTCACTGTCGTTGCTATGCATTTGGATAATTGTTTCTATCGCGTTGTCAGACGCGTAATTGGTAGGTGTTTAATCGCTGAGCTCCAATAATACTGTCTGACAAAACGACCCTGACGAACGCTGGCCAGGAAGTTCTAGATTAGGACTGGGCAGCGCTTTCACTGCAGATGAAAAACGCCGGCCATGACGGATGGAAATTAGTCTCGTAAAATAGTGGCCAATTAAATTTGGAATAGTCCGAAGCGGCGACTAAGCTTGTAAGACAAAAATTTATTGAGCCTGTTTAAATATACAGCTGACGGTCACTTCAATAACTACTTTTTTCCTTGACATAAATTTGTGTACAAACTGAAGTCGGCTAATTACTCACAAGTTTCGCTGCATTGTATGCAAATGCGTTTCTTTGTCAAAGGCATATTTTGAAATTTGCCTATAATTTGTAATAAATAATAGTAAACAGCCAAAGCAGTTCAGGACAAAATCATTGATTAGATTGTTGTACTGACAAATGACAATGCCTAGCGAATTATGTATGCTTAGTAGATCTTTATTATTCTGTAATTGTGTTTTATTTTATATAGTTCAGCAGACTGGATCGTTGTATCTGCTAGTGTAGTGTTAATTCCAAGTTAATGTTCTGTATCGACTGTTAAAGTTCGAATTCACTATGATCGAGAACACTGGGCAATCCGTTGTCGCAACAAGTGCATGAACTAACTTATCTGATCAAAAGTATCCGGACACATGTTAGTTGACACTGATATGGGACGTGGCCATCCATCACATTTTTGACGGGTTTAAGTCTGCTGAGGACACTTTCAATGAGGTGCCTAAACGGCTCTGGTGGAACGGCAGCCCGTTAGTGATGTCGGACGCTAGGGTCTGGAGCAAGGTCGACGTTCTAACTCGCCCCAAAGCTGTTCCATTGGATTCAGATCGGGACTGTGTGTAGACCAGTCCATTTCAGGGATGTTATTATCCTCAAATCATTGCCTCACAGATGCCGCTTTCTGACAGCGTGCATTGTCATGCTGACACAAGGAATCATTGACTCCGGCCAGTTCCTCAATTTTACGCAGTGCACAATGCCGTAAAATGTGTTCATACCCTTCCGCATTTAGTGCTTTCGTATCCGCAAGAGATCTACGCCCAACTCACGAAAAATCCTCATAGCGTAACACCACCTCCACCGTTGACGGTATACATGGTAGCACGTAGCGTTCTAAAGGCATTCGCCAAACCCAAACCATTCAATCGTATCGCCGCAGCATATAGTGTGATTCACCACTGCACATCACTCTTTCCAGTCATGCAGTGTCTAGTGGCGTCGCACTTTATATCTTCAGCGTCGCTTAGCAGTGACTACAGAAATGTGTACTTATGAGCTGCTCGGGCATTGTATCCCATTCTTTCGGGCTCCATGTCATTGGGCTGTTGGCAGCACTTTAGAAGTCACGACTGATTCCCTTCGCTGATTTCATGCGACTTTTTACAACCACAGCTCGTACAGCTGTAGTAGGTTTTCAGTGCCCATGGCGTATCTGTTTCTCTAGTGACATCCAATGACTAGTCCACGTTCGAAGCCACTGAGCTCTCCTGAGCAATATATTCTGCTCTCACTGATTCTCTACTGACAACACAATACTCCTCGCTCCTTTTATACTGGCAGCTCTCCTCTCGTGATATTTAGTGGTCAATTCTACGTTACATAGGGCTGTCCGAATACTTTTGATCAGACAGTGCACACGTAACAAGAACGTTCTCGCCATATGCAAGGTGCTCCTCTTTCTGTCGATTTTCCCTTTGAACAGAACGAGCTAAAATGATTTCCCTCAATCCTTGGTTTATAACCAGTATTCCCATCATCTGAAGCAATGCTGCAAAACCACAACACGTCAGCCGGGTCACGGACTTCGAACGTGGTCAGGTGATTCGGTGTCACTTGTGTCGTACGTCTGTACGCGAGATTTCCACACTCCTAAACACCTCTAGGTCCACTGTTTCCGATGTGATAGAGAAGTGGAAATCTGAAGGGACAGGTACAGCACAAAAGTGTACAGGCTGACCTCGTCTGTTGACTGACAGAGACCGTCTATAGTTGAAGAGGGTCGTAATGTGTAATAGACAGACATCTATCCAGACCATCACACAGGAATTCCAGACTGCATCAGGATCCACTGCAATTACTATGCCAGTTAGGCAGGAGGTGAGAAAACTTGGATTTCATAGTCGAGCGGCTGCTCATAAGCCACACACCACGCCGATAAATGCCGAACGACGCCTCGCTTGGTGTAAGGAGCGTAAACTGTGGAAAAACGAAACGATCCGGTGGCAGGGTGTGGGTATGGCGAATGCCCGGTGAATGTCATCTGCCAGCGCAAAATTCAGAGGTGATGATGTTATGGTGTAATCGTGTTTTTCATGGTAGGGGCTTGCACCCCTTGTTGTTTTGCGTGGCATTATCACAGCACAGGCCTACATTGATGTTTTAAGCACCTTCTTGCTTCCCAGAGTTTGAAGAGCAATTCGGAGACAGTGATTGCATTTTTCTACACGATCGAGCACCTGTCCATAATGCACGGTCTGTGGCGGAGCGGTTACACGACAATAACATCCCTGTAATGGACTGGCCTGCACAGACTACTGACCTGAATCCTATAGAACACCTTTGGGATGTTTTGGAACGCCGACTTCGTGCCAGGCATCACCGACCGACATGGATACCTCTGCTCAGTGCAGCACTCCGAGAAGAATGGGCTGCCATTCCCCAAGAAACCTTGCAGCACCTGATTGAAGGTATGCCTGCGAGAGTGGTAGCTGTCATCACGGCTAAGGGTGGGCCCAACACCATACTGAATTCCAGCATTACTGATGGAGAGCGCCATCAACTTGTAAGTCATTTTCAGCCAGGTTTGCGGATACTTTTGATCACATAGTGTACTTCTATGTAAATCTCTTGCGTCCATCAAATTTTACGTTTTTCTCGATGTTCATTCAAAATTAGCACCAAGCATATAGTGATTGGGCACGCAGTAAAGTCGGCCATGATTGAAAAGAAATTATTGTGGACGTTAGAACTATTATCTATTTCATAAAAATTGATCACTAGCTTTGAAGTTCTTTTCATGGTAGATCGCATAATGATCATCAGTGTTTTGTACTTCGCCAGAAATGTGGAGGTTTCCTACTTTTATTTCGCATGTGTATATTACATTCTTATTGCAAATAGGACGACATGTGTGTAAATATTCTACATCTACATTTATACTCCGCAAGCTACCCAACGGTGTGTGGCGGAGGGCACTTTACGTGCCACTGTCATTACCTCCCTTTCCTGTTCCAGTTGCGTATAGTTCGCAGGAAGAACGACTGCCGGAAAGCCTCCGTGCGCGCTCAAATCTTTCTAATTTTACATTCGTGATCTGCTCGGGAGGTGTAAGTAGGGGAAAGCAATATATTCGATATCTCATCCAGAAACGCACGCTCTCGAAACCTGGACAGCAAGCTACACCGCGATGAAGAGCGCCTCTCTTGCAGAGTCTGCCACTTGAGTTTGCTAAACATCTCCGTAACGCTATCACGCTTGCCGAATAACTCAGTGACGAAACGCGCCGCTCTTCTTTGGATCTGCTCTATCTCCTCTGTCAACCCGACCTGGTACGTATCCCACACTGATGAGCAATACTTAAGTATAGGTCGAACGAGTGTTTTGTAATCCACCTCCTTTGTTGATGGACTACATTTTCTAAGGACTCTCCCAATGAATGTCAACCTGGCACCCGCATTACCAACAAGTAATTTTATATGATCATTCCACTTCAAATCGTTCCGTACACATACTCCCAGATATTTTACAGAAGTAACTGCTAGCAGTGTTTGTTCCGCTATCATATAATCATACAATAAAAGGTCCTTCTTTCTATGTATTCGAAATACATTACATTTGTCTATGTTAAGGGTCAGTTGTCACCCCTGCACCAAGTGCCTATCCACTGCAGATCTTCCTGCATTTCGTTGCAATTTTCTAATACTGCAACTTCTCTGTATACTACAGCATCATCCGCGAAAAGCCGCATGGTACTTCCGACACTATTAAGACGAAGCGTTTTTTTTTTTTTTTACGAACACTTTTTGAGACGTATGAAATTTGGAGAATGACAAAAGCCAGACAATACGGCGAACATCAGTAACGTATATCCCCCATAATTAGACAAAACGACACTCCGGAAAACAACGCAAATCCGCCATTAAATTTTGCACAGTAGATTGTTCACGAAAATATAATGTGACGTCCGTTGTTCTTTAAAGTTGATAGTTCACACAAAAATGGCAGAAAAAGTACGCTTTCAAACAAATATTTGCAATATGCGCCCCGTTTCCAACCACAATATAAAATTCAGTTAAAATATGAAACAACACGTATCCAGGATTCCAGAGATGTGCAACGCACCGATGCTCGTCCTGTGAACGACAAGAGGAGTTCCAAGGCGAGGATCAAACGTCAAACATTATGAAAGGAATAAGAGCGTACACACAATCTCGGGCACTGTCTGTATACGATGTCTCGAGATGGTCTACAGACACATCGCGCAACACGTCTACTATTGCGTACGAGGCTTTAGCCAACAGTCCGCCATACCCTCCGTTTCGCTCACCATCTACTAACTTCGATGAGTAACAATAAGTACTATAAACCTAAGCCTTTCCCTTCCTTTACGCAGAAAAACATTTTGGGATTTGTAAGACAGCCTTAATATGAACACTTTGTTCTCCTCAAACTAGTTTCGGCGATAGCTCGTCACCGTCAGATGACTGTGGTGGCCAGGGACGTGCGACAATTCATCCTCGTGCTCACAAAAACAGTTCTAAAAAAATGGTTCAAATGGCTCTGAGCACTATGGGACTTACCTTCTGAGGTCATCAATCCCCTAGGACTTAGAACTACTTGAACCTAACCAACCTAAGGACATCACACACATCCATGCCCAAGGCAGGATTCGAACCTGCGACCGTAGCGGAAAAACATTTCTGAAAGATGCGAGCCGTGTGAACAGGGGCCCTGTCGTCTTGGAAAACAGCAACACCATTGGGGAACAAACATTGTACCACGGAGTGGCCCTGATCAGCTAACACGTTCACATAATCCTTGGCAGTAACGCCATCATGCAGAGTAACCATGGCGCCCATGGAATTCCACGATATGGCTGCCAAAACCATCACCGAACTCCCGCCATGTTTCAAGCTTGGGTCATAAATTCGGCCAAAGGTTGGAAACAGTGTGCAACAAGACTCATCCACCCAAATGGCTTTTTTTCTATTGCTCCGCAAACCAGGTTTTATGGCTTCGCCACCACATGTTCCTGTTATGGACATTTGTGTTACTGATTAGTTTTGGAATTCCAACTCGCTCTGTAGTCCCCTGCTTACGGTGCTCACTTCTTGTTTTTCATTGCTGACAGTATTTTCGAGTGCGACATACGTTTCTGGAGGGACTTTTGCAGCTGTCTTCCTCTTGCCTTTCTTGACAATCCTCTTCAATGAACGTCTGCCCCGATCACGCAACACACACTTTCGTCCGCCTTGTGACTTAGTAGATGACGTTCATCCGTTTTCTCTGTGTGCGGTGTAAATCTTCGGCAGAGTACCTCTTGAAGCACCAAACGCTTTAGCTACCTTGGTTACGGAAGTACCACAAACTTCCGTCTTTCCAATTCTGCTCTTACCACGACTGACACTTGCAACATATTGAGGTCAAATGCGGAGGTGCCGTTCGTGGTCAAGTACAACACCTCAACGTGCAGGCTTGGCTAGCAGGTGCATATATGTTCAAGCATGTATTTACATATTTTCGTCCAATATCTGTATTTTAGTGGACTCTTGTGATACAACACACCAGTAAATTAGTAGTATGCAACAAGAGTAAAATTTGTTTTATTTTGCGTTTGCAGAAACTATTTTAAAAACACTTAAAAATTAACAGGCTCTATTACTTAATAATAATTCAATATTTTATGCATTATTCAGTATGTTACCAAAAGATTCACCCTATTTCTCAAGACTGTATATTGCACAACAATGAAGTTTGCTAGTATAAATTTTAATTTACGCATCGACACAGAGTGTCTGTGCTATATGTAGTACGGGCTTTCAATAAGCAATGCAAGATATTATTTTTTCTCTACCAATTTCGGTTGAAAAAATGCGAAATTTGTTGTGGAATATCGTGTAATTATATGAATCCGTGGTATCTGTTCTTTCGGACATGTCCGGAAGAACATACAGCCGGCCGGAGTGGCCGAGCGCTTAAAGGCGCTACAGTCTGGAACCGCACGATCGCTACGGTCGCAGGTTCGAATCCTGCCTCGGGCATGGATGTGTGTGCTGTCCTTAGGTTAGTTAGGTTTAAGTAGTTCTAAGTTCTAGGGGACTTATGACCATAGTGCTCAGAGCCATTTTTGAAGAACATACACCATTCATTCATGTTATGATCGCCTAGATGGGCAATGGATTTAACTTCTTCAGTGCGGATGCACAAGTACGTCCGACATCCTGCGGGAACCTCATAGTAGCGAGCTTGGAGGAAATGGACAGGGACGGCTGGTAGGTGGCGCTCGGTGGGAATTTGGGTCGACAGTGAGGCATGCCGAGATAGTACGCCCAATTGCGATAAGCACTGTGTCGCGGGTGCCGCAGTGGTTAATGCAATTGCCTAGTAAGCAGGAGATACCGGGCTCGAATGCCTGTCCGGCACACGTGTTCAGTCGTCGCCGCTGATTCCGCGTAATGTCCCGATGCAGATGACATCACTAATCCCTTCCCTTTCCTTTATTATCTCCCTCCTACTCCTTCAATTTAAACATCGTGGAATATTTCCGCTTCAGCCCCTAAAGTTTCATGAAGTTCCGATAGGTGGCGGCGCTATACGTAGCCTTCAAAATGGCGTCTGTAACGGAGGTGCGTTCCAAAAAGAGAGCTGTCATTGATTTTCTTTTGGCGGAAAACCAGAGCATTACAGGTATTCATAGACACTTGTAGAATATCTACGGAGATCTGGCAAATTAAGAAAAACACGGGGAGTCGTTGGGTGCAAACCTGTCCGATCTCACGCGTGCCGCATTAATGGAACGTGCGGACATTCTCATTCGAGGTGATCGACGGATCACAATCAAAATCTCGCTGCACAGCTGGACGACTCTATTGGTAGTGCTGACACACTCGTCCGCCAGTTGGCGTACTCAAAGGTGTGTGCCCGCTGGGTTGTTCACCGTCTAACAGAAGACCATGAAGAGCAACGAAGGAATTACTTGCCCATTACGTGTTTCATCGTGACACTTTCCTGCAAAACCTTGTCGCAGGCGATGAAACACGGGTTCGTCACATCGAACAATAAACGACAATCCATGCAGTGGCGTCACACTACCTCTCCTCTGAAGAAAAATTTCGAAGTCGTACTCTCAGGCTATAAAGTCATGGCGTCGGTCTTGTGGGACTCTGAAGGGGTCATTCTGCTCAATTTCCTCCTTCATGGTGTAACGATCAACTCTGTCGTGTATTGTGTTATCCTCAGTAAACTGAAGAAACGGCTTGAGCGTGTTCGTCACCACAAAAATGCAAATGAACTTCTCCAACTCCAAGGCAACGCAAGGCCTCACAACGCAAACGAACCCGAGAGGAGCTCACAAAATTTCATTGGACTGTCCTTCCTCTCTCACCCTACAGCCCGTATCTCGTACCTTTCGACTCCCATTTGTGTGGCCCAATTGAGGATGCACTACACGGGAAGCAGTACCATGATGATGGGGCGGTTACTGCTGCAGCAAGACGTTGGCTCAGACGCCGACCATTTCAGTGGTACCACACAGGCATACAGGCCCTCCCAGTAAGGTGGCCTAAGGCACTCGCATTGAACGGAGATTACGTTGAAAAACAGCGATTTCTAGTCAGAAGAGTGGGGAATAACATGTTGTATTGGAAATCGGAATAAAACCAACTTGCTTTCAGAAAAAAAGTGTTGTTTATGGAACGCCCTTCGTAAGTTGACTGTTCATGTTGTTACCGCTGAGATCTCCGTAGTGCAGCTAGTTCAATCGCTCGGTTACAGTAATCATTTTGTTGGATATGTTGGAGACCTGTCTTTTTCCTTAATTGCGAGAACATGCCAAAAATTTCATTTTTCAACAGGGCGGAGCACCATCGCACTGGCACCTGCGGAAGAGTATTTCTCAACGGCGAGCGGCCTTAGTGATGCGTTCGGCAGTGGGGGGCGAACGGATTTCGCGTTCCACGACTGACCGCCAACATTGCCCGATCCCACTGTATGTGACTTTTCTTTAGTTTGTGAATGACTTCGGCTATGAGAGCCCCCTTCCAGAAACTTTCGAGGAACTACGATGTCGTATGCAGTAACTCCGGGCATATGTAAACTGGAGGAGGAGGACGGGGGGGGGGGGGGGGGAGGGAGAAAGGAAGAGAACTATTGACGTCAGCTGCATTGGGACTTTAGGCAGAATCAGCGGCAGCGAGTGGAAATGTGCGCCAAACCGGGATGCGAACCCGGGATCTCTTCCTCACTAGGCAGCTGCATTAACCAATGGGCCACCCGCACACAGTGTTTATCGCAATTGCGTGGACTGTCTTGGTAAGCTTCTCGGCCGACCCAAATTCCTACTGAGTGCCACCTAGCCTCAGTCCCCGTCGATGCCCTCAATGTTCGCTACTTTGAGATTTCCACAAGAGGTCGAACGTAAATTGTGCATCCGCGCAGGAGGTGGTTGATGCTTTGCCCATCTAGGCGAATCAACTATGTGAATGCGTGGTGTCAGCTCTGTCGGACATGTCCGAAAGAACAGACACCTTCCATTCATATAACTCCGGACGTGGTAACAAAAGTATGGGGCAAGTTTGAGAATCGTCTGGCTGTATGTCGTCCGTCCTCTGTCACTGGGTGTGTGGGAGGTCGGTGGAAGAAGGGTGGGCGGAAGGGCGGTATACTCAACAGCTGTGAAAGGGAAGTGGAAAGTTGGATTCTTAACATAATTTTAAAAAGTACAGTAAAGTTGTATGTGGATCCATGCAAGAGATGTAACCTTCATCGGGTCGGGTTCCATTGGAACCGTTGTGCGCAACGACCGAGAGGTAATTCAAACAGGTAGGAAGTCAGCAATCAGTCTCGATTCAATCTTTACTATATTGCAGATCTAGATTTCAGCTACAGCATAGACATCAGCAGTGTGTATAAATTGAGTCATATAGACTCAAAAGGCTTGTAAATGCACGGGTTATTGCAGGCCTTACCATGTACGAAGCTTAATTGAAGCTCTAAAGTTCAAATTAAGCTGTGTACATGGCTATGTACATGCTAAGGTGGGCCGGCCGGAGTGGCCGTGCGGTTCTAGGTGCTACAGTCTGGAACCGAGCGACCGCTACGGTGGCAGGTTCGAATCCTGCCTCGGGCATGGATGTGTGTGATGTCCTTAGGTTAGTTAGGTTTAATTAGTTCTAAGTTCTATGCGACTGATGACCTCAGAAGTTAAGTCGCATAGTGCTCAGAGCCATTTGAACCATTTTTGAACTATGCTAAGGTGGTGTAATAACATGCGCATTTACAAGCCTGTTAAGTCTAGCCTATACATAATAGCTATACTGTAGCTAAAATCTACATATCTTTAATAATAATAAAACTGGAAAATCGTTGTATCTGTCTGTCTGTCTGTTTGAACACTTGAATCACCAAAACCACTAGACGAATTATCATGGGATTTTCACATGTAACTTCAGTGTGGCTTGGAGCAACGTATGGGCTTTATTTCATCAAACTCGGATCGCAAAAGAAAAGATATCGTGATTTAAAGTTTTATCTAAAAAAACCGTAGCGTATCTCTGCTTGTCTGTTTCAAAATCCTAATTCCTGAACTCATAGACAAATTTTCATGCGATTTTGACAAGAAACTTGCACGTAGCTTGGGGCAATATGTGGGTTTCATCTCATCAAAATTGGATCACGAGAGAACATACCGTAATTTAAAGTTTTATCTGAAGTTTATTACGTGACACCAGGGAAACATATTTACTCTTTAGAAAAGCTGTTTATTCTTCGACTTTCGATATATATCCTACCTGTGGAAATGCTTTTACTGCTTGGTACGTTCTACGTAACACGAGTCGAACATCACAGATAAGCTTACCGGACAAGAAATTAATCACCTCAGTGCGCATGCACAGATGAATTGTTAAACCTTTACAAATGATCGAGCCACGTGATTAATCGCTCGTGCACTGCTTCTACGTGATCAATAAGATATTTATGGCCGGCCTTAGTGGCCGAGGGGTTCTAGGCGCTACAGTCTGGAACCGCGCGACCGCTACGGTCGCAGGTTGGAATCCTGCCTCGGGCATGGATGTGTGTGATGTCTTTAGGTTAGTTAGGCTTAAGTAGTTCTAAGTTCTAGAGGACTGATGACCTCAGAAGTTAAGTCCCATAGTGCTCAGAGCCATTTGGACCACTTTAAGATATTTATGTTTCTAGCGGAAATTGTACCTAAACATGGTACATGTAAGAACGTGACAGAGTGGCGAAAAGGGGCAATCGTGTTTGCACGTATCCATGGCCATACGGCGTGCGAAGTTGACGAATTCGTTGGTGTTTCGCGGCGGACTGTCCAATGCGTCTACAAGGAACGGTGTAACACACGTGGCCACGAAACACGACGTCAAAATTGTGGTCGGAAATAGATCTTGACTGGGAGGACTCTGGTGCTTTCACCACTTGTGAATCAAAATCGCATCCTCCCCCGACAGGAATTGCTGCAGGCAGTGAATGCAAGTCCATTCCAACCTGCTGGGGAACAGTGCGACGGGAACTGCATGCAGTGGACATTTACAGTCGGTCACCTCGCAAGAGGCTATTGCTCACACAGACACATAAAATCGGCAACAACGAAGTTCGTAGTACTGAAAGGGTATGGGATTGGTTTTCAGAATACTCCCACATCTTGTTACACCCCGATTAGCCTGCAAAATCATCTAACTTCATCCCTACAGAAAGTCTGTGGGACAGGTTGCAACAGCGGGTAAAACGCTGACATGAGCTCTCCCGTGATTCGGTGGAACTGCGCGATCAGATCCTCAGGGAATGGCTTAACGTAAATGAGACGTACCTGCACAACCTTGTGGACTCAATTCCTAACGAAATGCAGGCGTTTATCAAGTCAAAGGGCGGAATTACACGGTATTAATTGGTGCCTGTAATGATTCCCTAGACGTGACTAAGTGTTCGTCTGTTGAGACTATATCGAACACAGGCACTCATAACAAGTTCCTGGCGCCATGAGCTTTCCTCAGAAAGACCTTGCAGGATAACATCGCTGTAATTAATAATGGAAAGTACAAGCTTCTTTATCAGGTCGAGAGGAAAGATCTTTTTAAAATTTTGTAGGGCATGGAGAGATGCTGATGCCGTCTTGCGCTTTGTAGTTACGTGCTCAGTCCACTTTAGATTTTCATCTACAGGGTATTTCAGAATTCATGTCACACACTTCTGGAGGCCGCAGAGGGGACTTTGCAGATCAAGTTTTATGTAGGAACCCATGTCCGGAAATGTCATCCAACGTCGGCCGGGGTGGCCGAGCGGTTCTAGGCGCTACAGTCTGGAACCGCGCGACCGGTACGGTCGCAGGCTCGAATCCTGCTTCGGGCATGGATGTGTGTGATGTCCTTAGGTTAGTTAGGTTTAAGTAGGGCAAAGTTCTAGGGGACTGATGACCTCAGAAGTTAATTCCGATAGTGCTTAGAGCCATTTGAACCATTTTGTCATCGAACGACTCTACAAAACGTTAATGTTATAGGTGCCAAAGCTTGTATATATATTTGCATACAGGGTGATTCCGTGATGATCTCACAATTTTTTAGGATGATGGAGAAGGATAAATGTATCAATTTGAGCTGAGGTTCCCTGTACCGGAAATTTCGGCCTTATGGCCATTTTCAAGTAAACTGCAAAAGTTACATTCTGTCAGAATATAAAACTATTTGACATGAGTACATGTCGTCGTCAAAATGCAGCCTTTTGAATGTGAGAGTTCCACAAGATCCGATGAGTACGACACTTATTACATCGTTATGTTGTTGTTGTTGTGGTCTTCAGTCCTGAGACTGGTTTGATGCAGCTCACCATGCTACTCTATCCTGTGCAAGCTTCTTCATCTCCCCGTCACTACTGCAACCTACATCCTTCTGAATATGCTTAGTGTATTCATCTCTTGGTCTCCCTCTACGATTTTTACCCTCCACGCTGCCCTCCAATACTAAATTGGTGATCCCTTGATGCCTCAGGACATGTCCTACCAACCGATCCCTTCTTCTAGTCAAGTTGTGCCACAAACTTCTCTTCTCCCCAATCCTATTCAATACCTCATCATTAGTTATGTGATCTACCCATCTAATCTTCAGCATTCTTCTGTAGCACCACATTTCAAAAGCTTCTATTCCCTTCTTGTCCAAACTATTTATCGTCCATGATTCACTTCCATACATGGCTACAATCCATACAAATACTTTCAGAAACGACTTCCTGACACTTAAATCTATACTCGATGTTAACAAATTTCTCTTCTTCAGAAGCGCTTTCCTTGCCATTGCCAGTCTACATTTTATATCCTCTCTACTTCGACCATAATCAGTTATATTGCTCCCCAAATAGCAAAACTCCTTTGCTACTTTAAGTGTCTCATTTCCTAATCTAATTCCCTCAGCATCACCCGACTTAATTCGACTACATTCCATTATCCTCGTTTTGCTTTTGTTGATGTTCATCTTATACCCTCCTTTCAAGACACTATCCATTCCGTTCAACTGCTCTTCCAAGTCCTTTGCTACAATGTCATCGGCAAACCTCAAAGTTTTTATTTCTTCTCCATGGATTTTAATACCTACTCCGAATTTTTCTTTTGTTTCCTTCACTGCTTGCTCAATATAAAGATTGAATAATATCGGGGAGAGGCTACAACCCTGTCTCACTCCCTTCCCAATCACTGCTTCCCTTTCGTGTCCCTCGACTATTATAACTACCATCCGGTTTCTGTACAAATTGTAAATAGCCTTTCGCTCCCTTTATTTTACCCCTGCCACCTTCAGAATTTGCCGGCCGCGGTGGTCTCGCGGTTCTAGGCGCGCAGTCCGGAACCGCGCGACTGCTACGGTCGCAGGTTCGAATCCTGCCTCGGGCATGGATGTGTGTGATGTCCTTAGGTTAGTTAGGTTTAACTAGTTCTAAGTTCTAGGGGACTGATGACCTAAGATGTTGAGTCCCATAGTGCTCAGAGCCATTTGAACCATTTGAATCTTCAGAATTTGAAAGAGAGTATTCCAGTCAACATTGTCAAAAGCTTTCTCTAAGTCTACAAATGCTAGAAACGTAGGTTTGCCTTTCCTTAATCTAGCTTCTAAGATAAGTCGTATGGTCAGTATTGCCCCACGTGTTCCAAAATTTCTACGGAATCCAAACTGATCTTCCCCGAGGTCGGCTTCTATTAGTTTTTCCATTCGTCTGTAAAGAATTCGCGTTAGTATTTTGCAGCCGTGACTTATAAAACTGATAGTTCGGTAATTTTCATATCTGTCAACACCTGCTTTCTTTGGGATTGGAATTATTATATTCTTCTTGAAGTCTGAGGGTATTTCGCCTGTGTCATATATCATGCTCACCAGATGGTAGAGTTTTGTCAGGACTGGCTCTCCCAAGACTGTTAGTAGTTCTAATGGCATGTTGTCTACTCCCGGGACCTTGTTTCGACTCAGGTCTTTCAGTGCTCTGTCAAACTCTTCACGCAGTATCGTATCTCCCATTTCATCTTCATCTACATCCTCTTCCATTTCCATAATACTGTCCTCAAGTACATCGCCCTTGTATAGACCCTCTATATACTCCTTCCATCTTTCTGCTTTGTCTTCTTTGCTTAGAACTGGGTTCTGAGCACTATGGGACTTAACATCTTAGGTCATCAGTCCCCTAGAACTTAGAACTACTTAAACCTAACTAACCTAAGGACATCACACACATCCATGCCCGAGGCAGGATTCGAACCTGCAACCGTAGCAGTCCCACGGTTCCGGACTGCAGCGCCTAGAACCGCAAGACCACCGCGTTTCCTTTCATCAATTAAGTTCAATATTTCTTCTGTGACCCAAGGACTTCTAGCAGCCCTCGTCTTTTTACCTACTTTATCCTCTGCAACCTTCACTACTCCATCCCTCAAAGATACCCATTCTTCTTCTACTGTATTTTTTCCCCCAATCCTGTCAATTGTTCCCTTATGCTCTCCTGGAAACTCTGTACAACCTATGGTTCTTTCAGTTTATCCAGGTCCCATTTCCTTAAATTCCCACCTTTTTGCAGTTTCTTCAGTTTAAATCTACAGTTCATGACCGGTAGATTGTGGTCAGAGTCCACATCTGCCCCTGGAAATGTCTTACAATTTAAAACCTGGTTCCTAAATCTCAGTCTTACCATTATATAATCTATCTGAAACCTGTCAGTATCTCCAGGCTTCTTCCATGTATACAACCTTCTTTTATGATTCTTGAACCAAGTGTTAGCTATGATGAAGTTGTGCTCTGTGCAAAATTCTACCAGGCGGCTTCCTCTTTCATTTCTTCCCCCCAATCCGTATTCACCTAATATTTTTCCTTCTATTCCTTTTCCTACTACCGAATTCCAGTCACCCATGACTATTAAATTTGCGTCTCCCGTCACTATCTGATTAATTTCTTTTATTTCATCATACATTTCATCAATTTCTTCGTCATCTGCAGAGCTAGTTGGCATATAAACTTGTATTACTGTGGTAGGCGTGGGCTTCGTATCTATTTTGGCCACAATAATGCGTTCACTATGCTGTTTGTAGTAGCTTACCCGCACTCCAATTTTTTTTATTCATTATTAAACCTACTCCTGCATTACCCCTATTTGATTTTGTATTTATAACCCTGTATTCACCTGACCAAAAGTCTTGTTCCTCCTGCCACCGAACTTCACTATTTCCTACTATATCTAACTTCAACCTATCCATTTCCCTTTTTAATTTTTCTAATCTACCTGCCCGATTAAGGGATCTGAAATTCCACGCTCCGATCCGTAGAACGCCAGTTTTCTTTCTCCTGCTAAGAGGTCCTCCTGAGTAGTCCCCGCCCGGAGATCCGAATGGGGGACTATTTTACCTCCGGAATATTTTACCCAAGAGGACGCCATCATCATTTAACCATACAGTAAAGCTGCATGCCCTCGGGAAAAATTACGACCGTAGTTTCCCCTTGCTTTCAACCGTTCGCAGTACCAGCACAGCAAGGCCATTTTGGTTAGTGTTACAAGGCCAGATCAGTCAATCATCCAGACTGTTGCTCCTGCAACTACTGAAAATGCTGCCGCCCCTCTTCAGGAACCACACGTTTGTCTGGCGTCTCAACAGATACCCCTCCGTTGTGGTTGCACCTACGGTACGGCCATCTGTATCGCTGAGGCACGCAAGCCTCCCCACGAACGGTAAGGTCCATGGTTCATGGAGGGAGGTACATCGTTATATGTTGTTAAATATATACTGAACTGTCGATGTTACCATCGTTCTAATAATCTATCACAAATACAAGTTCAGGTGCACTGAAAACATTTATGCTTCTCCATCATTCTAGAAAGTCTACAACATCGTCACGTAACCATCAGGTATATGCGTACATTTACAGGCTCTATACCTTTGGCGCTGTGTAGCGTCGTTGGATGACGTTTTCAGACGTGGGTTCATATGTAAAACTTGATATTCTGGGTACCCTCTACAACCCCTAGAAATTGTAACATGAACTGTGAAACAGCCTGTATTATTAGTCCTAGATTCTTCAGTAAACATTTTATACGTTAGTGTTAGCGAGACGCACTGAAGTAATACCTGCTCGGCGGTAAGTGTTGTGGCAACTTGCGACCGGTTTCCGTTGTCGTCGAGCGGCTGCTGCACGACGGCGGTGGGCGGGAACAGTGGCCAGGACTGGCGTTCGTGTCGCTTAGTCACGGCGTGCAGCGTCGGCGCTTCCGCCGCCGTCACCGAGTGGGGCGGCGCCGGCGGCTGAGGCAGCGCGTTCGATTGCGGGCAGAGAGCGGCGTCCGACCCGGGCGGGGACGTGGCTCTCAGCGGAGACCTAGGCCGCTGCGTGGGGGAGGAAGGCAGCTGGGTCGGTGCGGGTGCCTCGGGCTGCGGAGGCAAACCTTCCGGCGACGCCTCTCGGGAAGGGAGCGAAGGCAACGGCGGCTGGCTTGACCTCGACTGCTGCTGCGGCGACGGCGGCTCTGCCGCCTGGGGGCAGGACGGGGGTGGCGAGCTGGTGGCGGGGTCGGCGGCGGGCGCCCCGCAGACTCGCAGCTCGGCCGACTGCATCACGCTGACCTGGAGCGCCTGAGCGGCGCGCAGGAAACGCGGCAGCTCGCCGGCCGGCACCTCGGCCACGCCGCTGTACATGAGCTCCAGCAGGCGCCGCATGTCTTCGTGCAGCACGTCGTGCAGGATCACCGTCACCGACTCGCCCAGCCCCAACGGGTGGTCCAGCAGCACTCTCTGCAACACGCCCACACAATCGACCCTGAACGAAAAAGATACCGGACAGGGCTCGCACACGAAGGTTTCAGCAAAAACTCGCTTATGTATAGACACTGATGAGTGCTTCAAATGGCTCTGAGCACTATGGGATTTAACTTCTGAGGTCATCAGTCCCCTAGGACTTAGAACTGCTTAAACCTAACTATCCTAAGGACATCACACACATCCATGCCCGAGGCAGGATTCAAACCTGCGACGTAGCGGTCGCGCAGTTCCAGACTGTAGGTTCGTTTGAGCAGTTATCAGAAAGCGCCAGACAACAGGCTGTACTGCGCATGCGCATCTACGATGACGTAGTCAGCCCGTGCTTGGTGCTTGCTCTGCTCATACGCTTTTCGTCGCATTTCTGGTGGGGCATCACGTGACCATGTGCAGCCCTGCGGCATGTTGTTGAGAGGACGTACAGAGCTGTACTTTGAGCGATTGTTTTATCATATTCCACACAGATAAATGATGCAAATAAGGAAGCAGTTTTTGGCAAAATATCATTTCATAATTAGACTCCACAGCTCGAAGTAGCATAAAATTTTGCTAACGGGTGACTTTGACAGATTCTTTTAATTCGTACTCCGCAATATTGTTATGTAGCATTTCCAACAGGTTTACATCGACACAGCACTGCAAATAGCTAGTAGCATGGAATACAAATTTCTTGCAAAAAAAAAAAAAAAAGAGAGAGAGAGAGACAGTTTCTTGTGTAGCTTACACCGGAATAAAGGACAATAAATTTCATGACTATTTCAAAATGTGTAAAAAATTAACATGATCGTCTGTGAGGCAAATAAACTGTACAACTGACAGTTTATATACTACTCTAGGAATAAATATGTGGGGAGTTAAAACAATAAAACACGGTATACTGCCAGTCTGCAATTTAGGATAGATTGGCATTCTGTAAATTTAAGACGCTACTTACCAAATTTGCCTACTTAGTCAGCTTCAAGTAAATGTTTACGTATGTTCGTACGTATATAGCATTAAGAGATCTTACAGTGTCATAAAAGGAACAGGACATCAGAGACTACTCCAGCGGCATCGGTATTTCATAAACCATACTAAAATGCTTCATTCCGCTCTAATTGCACATTTCTATGTCCAGATGCACTCTGAAGTTCCTGATATTCAGCTTCTCATGTGGTTTTCGTGATACCAATTTTTTTGGCGGTCCATTACTGTATTCTTATGTTTGGTTCTTTATTATGGTATAACGCCATTCGTCCCAGAAAAAGAAAATTTGCACTTGAAATTGAACGAGGTTGAAAGTAGGCAATAGTGCGGAATGAAACACTTCGTTTCAAATAAACTAACTGCCTCACTGGAAAAAAATTAATAGAAGCAAATTTCTCTATAAAACAGACAGAAATAGCTTCATTAAGACATTAATGGTTGATTGCTAATAACTTGGAAATAATATAAAATCAGAAAATTGAAAATACTAACTTATTTTGGTCTTTCATGGTTATGAGAATGTATTTTAATTTACTTGATGGCTCCAGGCCACAGAAATCTGTTTTGATTTCATTTGACGTGGGAGTTGTAAACGAAGAGACCAGCAATATTACGAAGACACATACACGGGTCACGTGGGGACGGACACCCCCCCCCCCCCCCCCCCCCCGCCCTCACTATAAATCGGCTTGCTCTGCGCATTCGCGAATCTGGCAGCTTGGACGCGCCAGAAAAATTTTTCCGGGTGGCTTCTGGCTACTTGCTGCTACTGCTCATACAGCAAACAGCCACGCTTCAAGTAGCCAGAAGCGGGAGGAAGGCACTGCTCATATGCGAATTCAGCTCTGCGCATGCACACGAGCCCGCTGGAAACTGCTCATACGAACCTTGTAGCGCCTAGAACCGCTCGGCCACCCCGGCCTGCGACACTGATGAGCCAGAACATTATCACCACTGCCCACCGCGTGGTTGAATGTCCATGGTGGTGTTGGAGGCACGTGACGTTTTAAGGAAAAATGTAAGTAGAAGAGAGACGAATGGGCAGTCATTACAGCGAAGATATGGGCCATAATTGCGGAAATCCACTGATATAAGCGATTTGACCGAGGGCATATTGTTATTGTGCTGCGGCTGGAAACGACAATCTCTGAAACGGCGCAGCTGGTCGCCTTTTGGCGTACTACTGTCGTGAGCACCTATGGAAGGTGGTTGAAGGATGATGAAATAACGAGTTGGCCGCATGGTATTGGAAAACCATGTCTCATCACAAAACGTAGCGGTCGGAGGATCCTCCGATGTATCGGGTGATCAAAAAGTCAGTATAAATTTGAAAACTTAATAAACCACGGAATAATGTAGATAGAGAGGTAAAAATTGACACACATGCTTGGAATGACATGGGGTTTTATTAGAACCACCCCATATTGCTAGACGCGCGAAAGATCTGTTGCGCGCGTCGTTTGGTGATGATCGTGTGCTCAGTCGCCACTTTCGTCATGCTTCGCCTCCCAGGTCCCCAGACCTCAGTCCGTGCGATTATTGGCTTTGGGGTTACCTGAAGTCGCAAGTGTATCGTGATCGACCGACATCTCTAGGGATGCTGAAAGACAACATCCGACGCCAATGCCTCACCATAACTCCGGACATGCTTTTACAGTGCTGTTCACAACATTATTCCTCGACTACAGCTATTGTTGAGGAATGATGGTGGACATATTGAGCATTTCCTGTAAAGAACATCGTCTTTGCTTTGTCTTACTTTGTTATGCTAATTATTGCTGTTCTGATCAGATGAAGCGCCATCTGTCGGACATTTTTTGGTTCTAATAAAACCCCATGTCATTCCAAGCATGTGTGTCAATTTGTACCTCTCTATCTACATTATTCCGTGATTTATTCAGTTTTCAAATTTATACTGACTTTTTGATCACCCTGTATAATGCACGGTAGGCAACGATCTGTGGCACATGTGACGACAGAGTACAATGCTGGTGCAGGCACAAGTGTTTCAGAACACACCGTTCAAAAGCACCGTTCAAAAGCCATTGGTCAAAGTGGGGTTCCACATCACACGGTTCCTGTGTTGCCCCAACGACATCGTCAGTTATTATTGCGATGGGCACAGCTTCACTAAGTTTTCGCCGTGGATCAGTAGAAAGTGGTGTCGCCTGTCGAATGAATCGTATTTCTTGTTAAGCCAGGTCGATGGTTGGGTCCCTACACGCCGCCATCCAAGCGAACAGCTCCACAAAACATGCACCGCGCCACAGATGCAGGCCGGTGAAGGCAGAATTATGCTGTGGGGTACAATGAGTTGGGCTTCCATGAGATCTGTGATGGTAATCGAAGGCATCACGATAGCAGTGAAATACGTGAACATTACGGACCAACTGCATTGCTTTATGCTCGACGTCTCCCGCCTACGGCGATCAGATCTTCCAGCAGTATCACTGTCCGTGTTGCAAGGTGAGAATCGTGCTACAGTGGTTTGACAGGCATTATAGTGAAATGTTGTCTTGGCCAGCAAATACGCCTGATCTGTATCCACTGGAACACGTATCGGGCTACGTGCCCGTAAAGCCCCATTCCGTAATTTGCGGGAATTGTAGACCTGTGCATGGACATCTGGTGCCACATGTTTCTGGAATCCTGTCAAGGACCTTTAGAATCCATACCAAGCAGAATCGTTGCTGTACTGTGTTTGCATAGGGACCAACACGTTTATTAAACAGGTGGTCCTGATGTTTTGGCTCATCGCAGTAGGTAGTGTATCCAGTCTGAGAATTGAAGATATTGATGATTTTTGTCTATTATCGACATTGTTGCTGGCAAGATATCAGTCCTAGTGATTCTAAGATTTTCATGAACATTTTAATCTCGGTGATCTTTCCTTCATGTGGAACGGAAGTCCTACAGAATTTTTTTGAAAGAAATTTCCACCATTTCAATGTTAATTGTTCATTTATCTTACACAATCATGATTTCTGCTTTGTAGCCGTTATCAAGCGCATGTTGAAATGTTATGTCTGACCTGTCTGTGATATTTCATCATTGGAAAAACATATTGCTGGTCTTATAGACCAGTCGTCATATTTCAGGACATGAGTACATATCGAAGATACATTATATGGCTGAAATTCTGCACAGCGAGATGAATGGTAATGGTTTTTCATTGTGCACAATGTCAGCCACATTACATATCTTCGATACATACTCATATCCTCTGATACAACAACTGGCCTATAAGACCAGAAGTATGTTTTCTCGGCGATGATATGTCAGAGACAGGTCAGACAGTTTTAGCTTCTCAACATGCATTCGAGAATGGTTACAAAGCCGAAATTGTGGTTGTGTAAAATAAATGAACAATTAACAGTCAAGTGGTGGAAATTTCCTTAAAAAAGTTTTAATTTCAAGTCTGAAGTCGGATAACAAACGAGAAAAGAAATATTTTTTTAGTGATGTAATTACAAATTGACAATTTCAGATTTTTCCTTTTACTTATAATATGATACCTTGCTTGCAAATTTAATGATTGTAGGTCAACAGGAAGCACCCTATTGGTTTTGACGAGTGAGTTTTCGAATATCAAAATATGTGACATAAATTGCCATTTATTTTGACTGTGTCGACTTAGAAGCTTAAACTTTTTACACTGCAAAGGGTCCATAAACCTGAATATGGGACATAAATATGAACTTGATACGTCTACCCATTTTGAGAAAAAGGGTCCTTCACAGTCGGACAGACAAACAGACAGACAACAAAGCGATCCTATAACTGTTCCGTTTTTACAGATTGAGACACAGAACCCTAAACAATACCGGACAAGTGTGAATAGGATTTTCACTCTGACGGATCTGTACTAACTTATGAGGTCATGCTGAAAAAATTCCTAATACGCAATTTAAAATTTTCCTGGCGAATTAAATATTTGAAGAGATTTCGAGATTGCAGTCAGTCTTCATAAGCTTCTTTCCACAATATTTTGACTGGACAATTGCCAGTCATCTTCAGGTGAGCCTTTGGGGACTGACGAAGATTTTCTTCCCTTTATTGTGATTTTATGCCTCTACCATATATGAGCAGGGGAGGGCTGGCAGCGGCACAATCCGCCGCTCTTCAGCTGAGTGACATTAGAGTTAATAAAAAGATGAAACGATACATATAAAAGGCTGTGAAAGGGGGAAATAGAATATAATAGGCGAGACAATGCGGATTAAAATATACACGTACACAGAGACATTCATCATCGACACAGTTAAAAAAGTCCACATACAGATAAAAAATAGTTGGTGATGTGCGTAGCATGTAAAAATACACCCAAGTCTCACACACAAGATAAAAGTCGGCCACAGTATTCAAAAAACACACCAGAACGATGACACTTTAAAACCACTGCACGAGACGGAGCACACACGACAAAGACTAAAAACTGCCAGGAGGCTAGTCCACTTTCTTTTTTCTTTATTGTGATTTCATTCCCCTGCACCATATAGGCAGGGAAGGGCTGGCAGCGGCACAATCCGGCGCTCTTCAGCCGAGTGACATTTAAGTTAAAAAGAGGAAACTATACATAAAAAAGGCGAAAACAGGGAGACATAAAAACATAAGTGGAGACAATGGGGGTTAAAATATACACTGACATGTAGACGTTCATTATGGGACAGTTAAAAGGGTCGACATAAAGTTAAAAATCACCGATGGCGATTCGTGAAGCACATAAAATACACTCAAGTCACACACAGAATTTAAAAGTTGGCCAGCACAAAGACAATTAAAAAACCACTGTAAGAGACAGGGCACAAACGACAAAGAATAAAAACTGCCGGGGGGGGGGGGGGGGGGTTCTGCCGAGGGAGAGGAAGCCTGAGAGGAGGGAAAAGGAGGGGAGAGGAAGCTGCAGCGAGGGAAGGGGGCTGGATGGGGTGGGATGAGAAGGAAATGGGGGTTGGGGGTCGCACCAAGGGGCAGGAGACAGCCAGGATGGGAGATGGAGAGCGAAGGAAAGTTGGAGGGAACACAGAGATAGAAGGGATGGTTGGGAAAGGGAGGGGGTGGAGGAGGGAAGGAAAACCGCTCAGGGAAAGGGAAATGAGTGGAGAGAAGGACCTGAGAAGTAGGAGGGTGGAAGGTAGGGTTAGAGTTAGTAGGAGGGGTAGTGATCGGGGTCAAACATCATCTGGGAAGGGTAGGTGCTGGAAGCTGAGACACAATGGTAAAGGTGTGGCAACAGGATGGAGGTAGAGAGGATAGCAGACACCAGGGGGTGGGAGCGGATGGGGGGGATCGAGTCTGTGGACGATGTACAGAGTGTAGATGTGTTGGAGGGAAAGGAGAAGATGTGGGAAGGGGATGAGGTCATAGAGGATCTGCTTGGGAGACAGGAGGCAGATATGGAAGGCAAGGCGGATTGTGTGGCGTTAAAGGATTTGGAGGGCTTTATAGAATCAGGGAGGGGCAGAAATCCAGGCAACGACACCCTACAAAGGATGGGGCGGATCAAGGATTTATAGGTGTGAAGGATGGTGGAAGGATGCAGTCCCCAGGTCCGGCTGGACAGGAGTTTCAGGAGGCAGAGTCTATTGTGGGTTTGGTGTTGGATCACAAGGAGATGGGGAGTCCAGGTGACGTGATGGACAAGGGTGAGGCCAAGGCATTTCAGGGTAGCAGTGAGTTGGATAGAACGACCATAAATGGAGTCAGAAGGAGTGGTTGGTACAACCTATGATGATTGCATGGGTCTTGGAATGGTTGATGCGAAGGAGCCACTGGTTGCACCAGGTGGTGAACTGGTCGAGGTGGGTTTGAAGGGTATGTTGGGACTGTTGAATGGTAAGATAGAGAGCCAGGAAGGCAGTGTCATCAGCAAATTGGAGGAGGTGAAGAGGTGGGGGAGGTTTGGGCATATCAGCAGTATACAGGAGATAGAGGGGAAAGAATGGAGCCTTGGGGCACGCCAGCGGTGGGATAGAAAGTACCGGAGTCGGTATTGTGGATAGTGACACAGGAGGGTCGACGGGTGAGGAACGAAGCAACGAGACTGACGAAATTGATAGGAAGCCCGTAGGTCTGGAGTTTAAAGAGGAGCCTGGGACACCAGACACAGTCCTAGGCGTTCTGGAGGTCGAGGGAAACAAAGATGGTGGAGCGACCGGAGTTAAGTGACGAAGATGTTCTCCAGTCCACCCTATATAGCGCGCGGACAGTATTGCCACACATGCGCCACAGTTACGGTGACAGATGGACCACATCACCCGCTGACACCGCCCTCGCTGGTGGAACTGCAGGGATCAGCTGTCTTCGGCGTTGCCGCTCGCTGCAGTCGTCGGAGTATTCTGGCGTCTTCGTCCGGAGCAAATTTCTGAGATGAGGGGATTCTACGCAGTATCCAGCTGGTAAGCGCTGTCACGGTTCATTAGATTTTCCGCGATGCATGTATCAACGGATTCTTTTATAATGGAGTTCCAAAAGATGTTGCTGTCGCCACAATTAATGTTCTCACTCCACTGAATGTCCGATGGTGATAATGTTCCGTAATTACAGACTTGCTGGGCTGCAAAAGGGGAGTGCACCGTTCATGTTTTGCGCAGCGTTCTTCCACTGTTCGTGGTGGTTGTTCTACAGAGGCCGTATCACACTGGCATGACCTTTTATAAATTCACGCCTTCCGCAATTACAAATTATCCTTCACTGTTCCCAGCAGGTCGGAAATCTTAGTTGGTGGACGGAAAATGACTTTCACCTGAAAATTACTAAGGATTCTTGCTATTTTGAAGGAAATATTTCCAACGAAGGAAGAAAACTGCGGACGTTGCTGGTGCGTTCTCCTCTTTATCCACTCCCTGGCTCTTCGTTTTAGATGAGAATGCCCTGTTAACTTGCCGGGTAGAGTATCCATTGTCTCTGAACACTATCTTTACACGTGAGAGCTGTTTAGGCAAATTATCTGCCTACGATGCTGTATAGGCTCTGTGTACAAGGGTTTTAAGCACACTCATGGTTTGGGATGAGTGATGGCAACTTGAAGAGCGTAATTACAAATCTGTGTGAGCGGAGCGGAAGGGGACTGACGACCTCAGATGTTAAGTCCCATAGTGCTTAAAGCCATTTGAGCGGAGTGGAGGACACCATCAGTCTTAGATAGCTGACCTGAAGATGACTGGCAGGTGTCCAGTCGAAATATCGTGGAGTGAAGTTTACGAACAACCGGCTGCAATCCCCTAACCTCTTCGAACAATAATGCCTAAGATTTTTTAACTCTGATCTCAATGTCGGTCAAATTATTAATTAAAATATGCCCATGAGGGCAATGAAAAAAACTTCTTCTGTAAACGCTACACTAAAGCTAGTTACGATGACAGCTGGATCCATACTGTACCCTTACAAGCACAATAGTCGCGTACCGTATATTACTTGGTCGACTTACCCAAGTTACAAACATCTGTCGCTAGAGAGCTCCGAATTGTAGCGTATAGTATGGCTATGTCCTTGCGCGAGAAACAGTGTACTGACATCGAGTTTCTAACTGCAGCGAAGTTCGTCCACACACTGAACACCCTCTCTTGCAGTATGACAGTGCCAGACCACAAACGAGCGCTGCGACATCTGCAACAATCCGACTGTCTTCGATCTTCGATCATTCCTCCATACACTCCCGACTTGGCCACATCCGATTTTCATCTGTTTCCAAAACCAGAAGAACACCTTCCAGGACTTCCCCTTGATAGTGCAAGCAGAGATGGGATTGTAGCTCCGTCAGCGAAATCAAATGTTCTACAGTAACTGTATCAACAAATGCGTCTCTCGTTGGCAGAAATGTGTTCGTCGCCGGGGTGTCTATGTTGAAAAATAAATATCTAGACCTGAAGACTAAAAACGCAGTTAGTTAATAAAGTTTGTTTTATTTAAAAAGCCTTAAGAGTTCTCACATTACAAATTCGGAGACGTTACATTCCAGCATGCCATCGTAAATATGTACCGATATATGAAGTAACAATTTCATGTGCCTCAGTACGCTGGAGCAAGTCTTTCTATGCGTCACTTGCATGCCGCTAAGGTATCCCAGTCAACCAACTGGGGAAAGTGGGCCTACAGTTTAACGTGGAATCTGAACCACGTGTTGTTTCTGGCAACCCCTCCCATCGTTGCAGGTGAAGGCTAGGTTAACACGAAGGTTGAAAAATCTGTGGTCCGACCGACAATCGATTCCGCGACCTATCGGTTTCTAGGTACGCGCATTACAATAAATAAATGTACACTCGTATAATGATGAATGAGTTTGCGAGTGTCAGCCACTGCTCAGAATGATGTCAAATTTGGACAGCTTATTACTGACGCAGGGGAAACTTAACGGACCAAAAAAAAAAATTATGAAAAATTTACCAATAAGCGTCTTAACATTAGTGGAATCGGCTGCAAATGACAGGTGAATCGCAATACGACGGCTATGGTTAGAGTTGCACATTAGGTCTATACCATTCGTAGTGTTCAATGTGCATGATTGCAGATGTTCGGCAATCAACAGCTGTGGCGCTATTAGTTAGGTAAGCCCATCCACCACGCAGACGGTTGGGAAAAAGACGGATTTTAATTGTTCTGAGGCCAAAAACTGCATGAGAATCAAAATGACATCGGTTTTTAACTGTTTTGGGGCCAAAACCCACATAAAAAGCAAAATGACATCGGTTTCTAACTGTCGTGAGACTGGCGCAAGACTTATTCATTATGCTGTCCACCGTTTTCCGCCATATGTTCAAATCGAGAAACAGCATGTTGCACAATAGGTCCGAGTGTCTTGGGGAATCACGTTCAGAATGTGTTGCGGAATGCATGCTTTAATTCAGCTACATTCGTAACTGGAGCACTCAACACATCTTTCAGATAACCCCACAGCCAGAAGCCACACGGATTAAAATCAGGCGACCTGGACGGACAGGCTGTAGGGAAATAACAGCTGATAATTTTAACGTTTCCGAAATGCCTCTGCAGCAGCTGATTCACAGGCTGTATAATGTGCGGGGGAGCGCCACCAACACATCCAGGCTGCTGAAGGGTTGGAATGACGTCGTTGCGCAGAAGTGTTTACCAGTGACGGTGCAGGTAAATGAACAAGCAGAATTCATCTCCTCTAAAAAATACTGTATCTGGCAATCCAGACTTAGGTTTTCCGTGATTTCCCTACATCGCTCCAGGCAAATGCCGAGATGGTTCCTTTGAAAGAGCGCGGTAGATTTCCTTCCCCATCCTTGATACGTCCGAGCTTGTGCTCCGTCTATAATGACCCCGATGTCGACGGGACGTTAAACCCAATCTTCCTTTCTTCCATCCTTCGGAAAAACACAGCCCTACGATAAACGATGCTGTAAACCCCCACCACAAAGTCATCTTTGCAGAGTGATGGGGTACCGGTTGATGTGCGTGCCGATTTGCCGGTTTCCATATTCTGGAGTTCTGCTTATTCACATGCCCAAGGAGAGGGAAATGGACTTCGTCTGTCCACGTAATGTTCCACAGATATTGATTGTCCACTTCCATGAGAGCAAGAAATTCAAGAGCGAACGTTCTCTTGGACACACACACTCACTCACACACTCTCTCTCTCTCTCTCTCTCTCTCTCTCACACACACACACACACACACACACACACACACACAAACGCGCGCGCGCGTACATTGTCCAGTCACATTAATGTGATCACCTGACAAAATCCTGAATAATCACGTTCTGGAGCGTGGACCGCTGAGACTCGTACAGGAAGAATGTTAGTAAGGTGGTTCTGGAAGTTACCGACAGGGATGTGCAGCCATGCCGAATCCAGTGCTGCGGCCAGCTGCGCTAGGTTTCTCGGTCGAGGATCCAGGGCACGGACGGCCCGATGGAGGTGGTACACAGATTCTCGATTAGGTTGAAATCCGGAGAGTTTGGTGACCAGGGGACTGTGGTAAACTCATTCTGGTGCTCTTCGTATCACGCACGTACACTGCGAGCTGTTTGACAGGTTGTACAGTCCTGCTGATGAATGCCATCGTGCCGAGGAAAAATAAACTGCTTGTAGGAGTGGACATTGGTCGCCAGGGGCAGACGCATACTTGTTTTGATCCACTGCGCCTTCCAAAGTGACGAGATCCCGCCGGGAATGCCATGAAAACATTGCTCTGACCCTAATGCTCACTCCCCCGACCTAGATATTTCTGAGCACTGCGGCAGGGCCATACTCATCAACTGCCATGTATCTGATGGAGCATCAAACGTTATTTATCTGAGAAGGCCACCTGTCGCTATTCAGTGGACGCCTGGTTGCGATAGTTCCAGCCTTTGTCGCCGATGAACAGCAGTCAGTATGGATGAATGAGCGAGGCACCTGCTGCGGAGGCGCAAGCGGAGGCGGTAGCTGAACTGTCGTTGAGTATACAGTGTTGGTAGCCCCGTGGTTCATCTGCACGGTCAGTTGGTCAACAGTTGCATGTCTATTCGTCCGTACACATATCCGCAGCCGACGTTCACCCCTGTTATCTACAGCTCGTGGTGCATCACAGTTGGCTCGGCGCCAGTTGTGGATAGCGCCATTTTGCTATGCACGGTACACTTTAATCACGGCGGCACGCGAATAGTTCACAGACTTAGTCCGAAAGCCAATGATCATGTCCTTTTGGACGACAGATAATTCACTCCGTTACCAGCCCGCCCATGTGGCCTAGTGGTTCTAGGCGCTTCAGTTCGGAACCGCGCTGCTGCTACGGTCGCAGGTTCGAATCCTGCCTCGGGCATGGATGTGTGTGATGTCTTAGGTTAGTTAGGTTTAAGTAGTTCTAAGTCTAGGGCACTGATGACCTCAGATGTTAAGTCCCGTAGTGCTCAGAGCCATTTGAACCATTTTCACTCCGTTACCGCATTACGACAACGACTGCATCGTTTCCTTGTTCTCCAGATACGCTTTATATACCCTCGACAGGTTTTTCTGTATCAGTGAGCAGCATTCAACCTGAACTGCAAGTTAATGTGGGAAATAAGGAATGGTTGTGTGAAAGGGAAATTTTACCGTCGACTTGTGAATCTGTTGGACAAATAAATGAAAAAATTTATGTCACCAGCAGAAGGAGATATTGTAGAATATTTATCTGTCGATAATATTGTGGAGACTGAACAAATCACCTCGTTTCCTAAAGAGTTCCTTGAATCTTTGGAATTGTCAGGAGTGCCTTCTCATAAACTGAAGTTAAAGGTTGGTGTTCCGGTCCTCTTAAGGCGTAATCTTGCTGCGACTGGGCAACGGCCTTGCCACAGTGGATACACCGGTTCCCGTGAGATCACCGAAGTTAAGCGCTGTTGGGCGGGGCCGGCACTTGGATGGGTGACCATCCAGTCGCCATGCGCTGTTGCTATTTTTCGGGGTGCACTCAGCCTCGTGATGCCAATTGAGGAGCTACTCGACCGAATAGTAGCGGCTTCGGTCCAGAATACCATCATAACGACCGGGAGAGCGGTTGGGTTGGGGTTGGGTTGTTTTGGGAGAAGAGACCAAACAGCGAGCTCATCGGGCTCATCGGATTAGGGAAGAATGGGGAAGGAAGTCGGCCGTGCCCTTTGAAAGGAACCATCCCAGCATTTGCCTGGAGCGATTTAGGAAAATCACGGAAAACCTAAATCAGGGTGGCCGGACGCGGGGTTGAGCCGTCGTCCTCCCGAATGCGAGTCCAGTGTGCTACCACTACGCCACCTCGCTCGGTCGGGAGAGCCGTGAGCTGACCCCACGCCCCTCCTATCCGCATCCTCCTCTGAGAATGACACGGCGATCGGATGGTCCCGGTAGACCACTCGTGGCCTGAAGACGGAGTGCTTGATGCGACTGTGTTACGGTACTCGATTACAATTACACACCTGGACCAAAATATTGTTAGGGATACTATAATCAGTGGCACAACTAAAGAAGAAAGTGTTTTGATTCCATGAATCCCAATTTTATACTTATGAATTTGGCTTTCCCGTTTAAAAGATTACAACTCCCACTAAAAATTACTTTTGGAGTGACCATAAATAAAGCCCATGAGCGAACACTCAGAGTTGCCGGTGTGCATTCAGAAACACTCTTTTCTTCTCATGGACAGCTCAACTTGGCGTGCTCACGTGTATCCACCCCACAAGATCTTCACGTCCTTGCAAAAGAAGGTAAGATCAAAAAGTTTTTATAGAACTGTATTGAATTAATATCGAGAGGTAAATAATTGAGAAGGAAGAAAAAATTGTGTTGTGTTTAATATTTTTAAAAATAAGATTCGACATCGTACTCTATCAAACAGTGCTAACTGGGTACTTGAAAAAAAAATCTTTAGAACTGGTATCACGTTATAATGTATGTAAGATTTGTACAAAACATGTTCTGTGTCTGCTGGTACTGTTGGTGCAAAAACTAACGCCTGAGAGAGCCAGGTATTTGAGTCGAGCTATTCGAATCAAGCATCAGTGGCAGTCCTGCCAGAATGAAGGTGCATTAATTTCTGAACTCTTACTTTCCCGTCTTTAGGGCTAGTGTCTCTCCAAACCGTAAATTTATATCTTAGGTGAGGAAATGAATCCCTGCTTTGCACCCACTGGTAATATATGCTTCATACACGGGTAAAATTATTGAGTTTTATTATAAATACAGACGCCGTTTCCACTGAGAAAAAATCATTAAGAATGGCATTTACGAATTCAGTAATGTTATGACAGAAAGGTCAGTTTTCGGCAGCTGTCTACCCAGCTTCGACGTCAATTCTCTCACTGGATAACTGTGCAGGCAAACAAGTTCCTCGGCTATCATCGACAGATTTATGCGATGGCTGCTTTCGAAATAAAGTTTACTGCCAGGCGATAAAGATTATACTCACCAGCAATTCCAGAGTGGAAGAAACATTTGTAACTCAAAATTTTTACGATATACTGCTCTTATGAATAATAATTCTTTCACGTAAGGGGGTAAGTTCAGAAAGGGCGTATGCAGATATATACGTCCATTTAATTACGAATGACACATTATTCCTCCGGTGAGTAGGTGCTAGACAGGAGTAATAACTTTTCTCGCAACGAAATCTTCAAAGGCTGCGCTGCAATTACGAGGGTGAGGAGAACATGTCTCACGCAATTTAGTCTCGTCTACGTTATTTGGCTGTCATGGGCTAGTCGTCTAAGTTCAGACTCAGATGGTAGGCAGGGGATAAGGTGACTCTTATGTAATGTTGGAAGGTGCTTTAATAATAAATCTATCAGATCGACTCCTGCATAACAATAATTGCCTGCTTAGGTATGCTTGGGATAAAAGGAGGTGTGGAAATCATACTCAGTTACTCTGTGTATTTATCTTGCAAACCTACCATCCGTCTTAGCGAAGACTATACTGCAGCTGATTTTAAAACGAGTTTTTCGTCTAGGAAACGCTGAATAATCTGTACACAGTTCTGGCAATACAAACTGAGCTTTTGAAATGGAAATATGGATTAAGAAAACGAAATCAGTTCACCAGGAAATGTGAATCTACCTACCTTAATTGCGATTGAATTAAAAACAAGCAATTCCTCTAAAGTAAATATAACGTTTGTTTGAGTGTGTTCTGGACTTTTGAAAGTTACGGAATTTCAGTATACAAATACTGAAGCATTGAAAACACCGCATAAAGTAGGTAATGATAGGAAGCTATTTTGAATGCTTTATGCGTCTCTAGACCTAAAATTAATGCGTTGATTTCGTCTGTTTGCGATCTAACAGAGACTAAAAGATCACTTCCTCCATATTCCTCTACACCTCTAACACCTTAATCCAAGTCATCCTCTGTTGTTGTTGTGGTCTTCAGTCCCGAAACGGGTTCCTTCTGAATTTGTTTAGTGTATTCATATTTTGGTCTCCCTATACGATTTTTACCCTCCACGCTGCCCTCCAATACTAAATTGGTGATCCCTTGATGCCTCAGAACATGTATTACCAACAGATCCCTTCTTCTAGTCAAGTTGTGCCACAAACTTCTCTTCTCTCAAATCCTATTCAATAACTCCTTATTAGCTATATGATCTACCCATCTAATATTCAGCATTCTTCTGTAGCACCACATTTCGAAAGCTTCTATTCTCTTCTTGTCCAAACTAGTTATCGTCCATGTTTCACTTCACATACAATACTTTCAGAAACGACTTCCTGACACTTAAATCTATACTCGATGTTAACAAATTTCTCTTCTTCAGAAACGCTTTCCTTGCCATTGTCAGTCTACATTTTGTATCCTCTCTACTTCGACCATCATCAGTTATTTTGCTCCCCAAATAGAAAAACTCCTTACTACTTTAAGAGTCTCATTTCCTAATCTAATTCCCTCAGCATCACCCGGCTTATTTCGACTACATTCCATTACTCTCGTTTTGCTTTTGTTGATGTTCATCTTATATCCTCCTTTCAAGACACTATCCAATCCGTTCAACTGCTCTTATAGTCCTTTGCTGTCTCTGACAGAATTACAATGTCATCGGCGAACCTCAAAGTTTTTATTTCTTCTCCATGGATTTTAATACCTACTCCAAATTTTTCTTTTGTTTCCTTCACTGCTTGCTCAATATACGGATTGACTAACATCGGGGAGAGGCTACAACCCTGTCTCACTCCCTTCCCAACCGCTGCTTCCCTTTCATGTCCCTCGACTCTTATTACTGCCATCTGGTTTCTGTACAAATTGTAAATAGCCTTTCGCTCCCTGTATTTTACCCCTGCCACCTTCAGAATTTGAAAGAGAGTATTCCAATCAACATTGTCAAAAGCTTTCTCTAAGTCTACAAATGCTAGAAAAGTAGGTTTGCCTTTCCTTAATCTAGCTTCTAAGACAAGTCGTAGGGTCAGTATTGCCTCACGTGTTCCAGTATTTCTACGGAATCCAAACTGATCTTCCCCGAGGTTGGCTACTACTAGTTTTTCCATTCGTCTGTAAAGAATTCGCGTTAGTATTTTGCAGCTGTGACTTATTAAACTGATTGTTCGGTAATTTTCACATCTATCAGCACCTGCTTTCTTTGGAATAGGAATTATCATATTCTTCTTGAAGTCTGAGGGTATTTCGCCTGTCTCATACATCTTGCTCACCAGATGGTAGAGTTTTGTCAGGACTGGCTCTCCCAAGGCCGTCAGTAGTTCTAATGGAATGTTGTCTACTCCCGGGGCCTTGTTTCGACTCAGGTCTTACAGTGCTCTGTCAATCTCTTCACGCAGTATCATGTCTCCCATTTCATCTTCATCTACATCCTCTTCCATTTCCATAATATTGTCCTCAAGTACATCGCCCTTGTATAGACCCTCTATATACTCCTTCCACCTTTCCGCTTTCCCTTCATTGCTTGGAACTGGGTTTCCATCTGAGCTCTTGATATTCATACAAGTGGTTCTCTTCTCTCCAAAAGTCTCTTTAATTTTCCTGTAGGCAGTATCTATCTTACCCCTAGTGAGATAAGCCTCTACATCCTTACAGATGTCCTCTAGCCATCCCTGCTTAGCCATTTTGCATTTCCATTCGATCTCATTTTTGAGACGTTTGTATTCCTTTTTGCCTGCTTCATTTACTGCATTTTTATATTGTTTCCTTTCATCAATTAAGTTCAATATTTCTTCTGTGACCCAAGGACTTCTAGCAGCCCTCGTCTTTTTACCTACTTTATCCTCTGCTCCCTTCACTACTCCATTCCTCAAAGCTACCCATTCTTCTTCTACTGTATTTTTTTCCCCCATTCCTGGAAAGTCTGTACAACCTCTGGTTCTTTCAGTTTATCCAGGTCCCATCTCCTTAAATTCCCACCTTTTTGCAGTTTATTTAGTTTTAATCTACAGTTCAAAACCAATAGATTGTGGTCAGAGTCCACATCTGCCCCTGGAAATGTCTTACAATTTAAAACCTGGTTCCTAAATCTCCGTCTTACCATTATATAATCTATCTGAAACCTGTCAGTATCTCCAGGCTTCTTCCATGTATACAACCTTCTTTTATGATTACTGAACCAAGTGTTAGTTATGATTAAGTTGTGCTCTGAGCAAAATTCTACCAGGCGGCTTCCTCTTTCATTTCTTCCCCCCAATCCATATTCACCTACTATGTTTCCTTCTCTCCCTTTTCCTACTACCGAATTCCAGTCACCTATGACTATTAAATTTTCGTCTACCTTCACTATCTGAATAATTTCTTTTATTTCATCATACATTTGTTCAATGTCTTCGTCGTCTGCAGAGCTAGTTGGCATATAAACTTGTACTACTGTAGTAGGCGTGGGCTTCGTGTCTATCTTGGCCACAATAATGCGTTCACTATGCTGTTTGTAGTAGCTTACCCGCATTCCTATTTTTTTATTCATTTTTAAACCGACTCCTGCATTACCCCTATTTGATTTTGTATTTATAACACTGTATCGCCTGACGAAAAGTCTTGTTCCTCCTGCCACCGAACGTCACTAATACCTACTATATCTAACTTTAACCAATCCATTTCCCTTTTTAAATTTTCTAACCTACCTGCTCGATTAAGGTATCTGACATTCCACGCTCCGATCGGTAGAACGCCAGATTTCTTTCTCCTGATAACGACGTCCTCCTGAGTAGACCCCGGCCGGAGATCCGAATGGGGTGCTATTTTACCTGCGGATTATTTTACCCAAGAGGACGCCATCATCATTTAACCATACAGTAAAGTCATCCTCAGCTACACTAAAAAAGGTATGAATTTAGAAGCGTCTTTTAAATTATTATGCCTTCACTAAGAGACTTAACCAAAGCCTGAATGCGGAATGCTAACTTGAGATAGAATCACGGGACATTATGTATCGAACGTTGTTCACAAATTCGACATTTTTGGTGCACATTGTAAAGAGTGCACAGAGTGCCCCATGTTGAAGACATAACCGTAATCCCGGACAAAGTAAGGCTGATCACATATTTTTAACTACAGAGAATACTGATTCCTGAGCTGACAAACAAACGACCATTAAACGACTGGAACTGTTAGTTTACAAGATGTACAGAGTACAACAAAAAAATGGCCAAACTTTTGGGGAACATATGTCACTTATAGCAGTAAGAGATATGTTACACGTTCACGGGTCCGGAAATATTATATTTCCTAGTTAGAACGTACTTTCTACAGCTCTTCAAGGTACATTAATTCGTGCCTGCACATCCCATGTATTTCTTTATTACATATGGAACACTTCGCGTTAGCCTGATAACTGTGAGTACGATTAATCTGGTAGAATTCTGTAAAACACATCTGATAAAAAAATTGCCGAAATCCTACTGATGGAATACGAAAGATATGAACCTGATTTTTCCTGTCGCTTCCATCCCTACTCTCATATTAGCAGTTTCTTACCTCAAAATAAATTTTCTTGCCACTATGACATGAAATGAAATGTGAGGCAGTCTTTTCCTTATGAGAGCTAGTAATTCACTGTGGCGAAGTATCTGTGGAAACAGCCATGTTGCTTAAAAAAGGTAATGACAGTATGCTATTTCGATCGTGTTATGCAACGCTAGACCTAAAACTAATCCAATAATTTTTTCTTTTTGCTATCTAACACAGTTCTTCCACATTCCTCCACTCCTCTAAAATACAAATCCAACTCATCCTCAATTACACTAAGACAACGTATGTATTTGGAAATGTTTTCTAACCTGATTATGCCTTCACTTTGTAAGTTTGAACGCGGAATTCTAACTTGAGGCAGAAGCACGGGGCATTGTGTATCGAACATTGTTCACAGTGTGAAGAGTGTACAGAGAGTACCACCATCTTCAAAGCACAACTTGCAATCCCGGACAAAATGGGGGCTGACCACACATGTTGAACGATAGAGAGTACGGAGCCTGAGTTGACGAATAAATGACATTGTATCAGCACAATTTTTGACACTTGCTAAGGATCAGTTAGATTGTGAATCCTCCTTTTGTTAAGTTGGATACTGGGACATCAAAATACAGTATCAACATTTAGAGAAAATACCGACTGTATTTATGCTGAAAAACAGTAAATTCTCATCGTAGGGGAGTATAGGAAAACTGGAAACGCCATTCAGTACAGTTTCGTAGTCTCCCCCGAGCTATCAACAGATCAGTAAGAAGTTCTGCCAACGAAGACAACAGCGGTGTACGATGTGCGTTTACTTGGAACACTAAAATCAAGTTGTTAAAACCTCGGCTGTAAACAATGGTAAGTGACAAGTTGGTTGTTTCGAGAAATTACGCTGTAATGACTAACATATTCCAGTTACTTGCAACCTGAATTTTTTTATTCAGGAAAGTGACATGTTTTCAAATGTATCTGCAGTAACTGCATGTTTTTGAAATGGTATATTTTACCCAAAATTTTGTTCTTGAAAGTTTGTCAGTGGTTATTTAACATTGGTTACTTACAAAGTGAGTGCACTTAAAATGTGTTAGCACTGACTTATCACTACTTATTTGTTGGGCGAATTAATGAAACTTTATTACGAAACCTCTCAAAAATACAGTTTAGAAAGTCCGAA
This sequence comes from Schistocerca nitens, assembly GCF_023898315.1. Taxonomy (NCBI): domain Eukaryota; kingdom Metazoa; phylum Arthropoda; class Insecta; order Orthoptera; family Acrididae; genus Schistocerca; species Schistocerca nitens. The sequence continues at coordinate 310,752,010 of NC_064621.1, read as the reverse complement.
TTGGTACTAAGATTTGCATACATAATGTTTGCAATAGTCAGATATAATAACCTCAAAAATTAATCTATGATAACGCACACACAGAATTAATTGTAGCAAGCACCTTATTAGAGCATGTAACTAATGTTACGGATGGCCCTTAATATTTCTACCATAACTTTGTTACGTAAGTGCACGTAAGCTATGGTAAGGGATACACCTTAAAATTGCTTACTTGCTTAAACAAATATTCACACATACCTGATTAGATACAACTTTTGAAGCGTATATGCGTTCATGAATATATTCAGAATCTTTATATCAGTTGCAGTTTTCACACTATCCTCATTTTCGTACAAATCGTCCTGAAAAGATTTTTCCTGACACAAACACTACACACATTACTACTACTGACAGCCATGGTTTTGGCACTTACCACTGTGTATGTGCACACATCCTGACAAAGCTGCTATTGGTGAGAATCTGAAATTAAAGATAGAGCTAAAATTTCTGTTTATTGTCGAACTACCAACTAATATGAATAACACACTTAATTTACTATGTTTGAAATGCAACTAGCTGCGTCCTGCAGTGTTACACGCTGTTAAACAGTTACACTGTATGATCAAAAGTATCCGGAGACCCCAAAAAAAAACGTTTTTCATATTGGGTGCATTGTGCTACCACCTCAGCGACCTCAGTAGTCATTGGACATCGTGAGGGAGCAGAATGGGGTGCTCCGTGCAACTCACGGACTTCGAACGTGGTCAGGTGATTGGGTGTCACTTGTGTTATACGTCTGTAAGCGAGATTTCCACACTCCTATACATCCCTAGGTCCACTGTTCCCGAAGTGACAGAAGAGTGGAAACGTGAAGGGACACGTAAAGCACAAAAGCGTACAGGCCGACCTCGTCTGTTGACTGACAGAGACCGCCGACCGTTGAAGAGGGTCGTAATGTCTAATAGGCAGACATCTATGTAGACCATCACGCAGGAATTCCAAACTGCATCAGGATCCACTGCAAGTACTGTAACAGTTAGGCGGGAGGTGAGAAAACTTGGATTTCAAGATCGAGCGGCTGCTCATAAGCCACACATCACGCCGATTAATGCCATACGACGTCTCGCTTGCTTTAATGAGCGTAAACAACAGACGATTGAACAGTGGTAAAACGTTGTGTGGAATGACGAATCACGGTACACAATGTGGCGGGCCGATGGCATGGTGTGGGAATGGAGAATGCCCGGTGAACGTCATCTGCCTGCGTGTGTAGTCCCAACAGTAAAATTCGGAGACAGTGGTGTTATGGTGTGGTCGTGTTTTTCATTGAGGGGGCTTGCATCCCTTGTTTCGCGTGTCAGTATCACAGTTGAGGCCTGTATTGATATTTTAAGCACCTTCTTGCTTCCCACTGTTGAACAGCAATTCGGGAATGGCGATTACATCTTTCAACACGATCGAGCACGTGTTCATAATGCACGGCCTGTGGCGGAGCGGTTACACGACACCATCATTGTAATGGACTGGCCTGCACAGCGTCGTGACCTGAATCCTATAGAACATCTTTGGGATGTTTTGGAACGCCGACTTCGTGCCAGGCATCACCGAGCGACATCGATACCTCTCCTCAGTGCAGCACTCCATGAAGAATGGGCTGCCATTCCCCAAGAAACCTTCCAGCACTTGATTGAACGTATGCCTGCGGGAGTGGAAGCTGTCATCAAGCCTACATTACCGATGGAGGACGCCACAAACTTGTAAGTCATTTTCAACCAGGTGTCCGGATACCATTGATCACATAGTGTATCTTCCGGCAGTCCAGCTCCTTTTTCCCCCTCTCTCTGCCCATCACCCACCCCCTTGACCAACTCCTCCAATGCTAGCTTCTGTCCACCTCCTCCATTCCCCTCTCTTTGTCCATCTTCTCCTTCCCCTCTCTCTGTCCATCTCCTCCTCCCTCTTTCTCTCTCTCTCTGACCACCCTCACCTTCTTCTTTCCCAGTTCAACACCTTATCGACACTCTCTCTGTCCTTATCCTCGCCCCCATCTCCTCCTTCCCCCTTTCTCTGTCCAATGCCCTCCTTCTCCTCTCTGTTCATCTCCTCCTTCCTCCTCTCTCTGTCAGTCTCTTCCTCTTTTCTTTCTCTGTACATCTCCTCTCTCCTTTTCCTGTCAATTGGCTCGTCTTCCCTTTATATGTACATATCCGCCTCTCCTCTCTCTATTTATCTCCTCCTCCCCCCTCTCTCTCTCTGACTCCTCCTTTCCCTCCCCATGTTCTCCTTCCCCTCTCTCTGTCCATCTCCTCTTGCCCTATCTATCTCCTCCTCCTCCTCCTCCTCCATCACCTCCTCCCTGTCTCACGGTTCATCTCTTCATCCCACAAATGTCTGTCCATCTCCTCCTCCACCCTCTCTCCTACTCATCTCCCTTCTCTCTTCACATCATCACCCCCACCACAACTGAAGGCTGGTACTTCTTACCCTTACAATATTTCTTTCCAGATTGTAAGTAATATGTGTACCAAATTTTGTTGCAACTTTCTTGGCGTTCAGGACGACTTTTTACTCGTGGCCTTGCCCATATAAGCTCATGTCAAATATATTTCACTTGCATTTAACCTATTTCATTCTATTAGAACACATTTTTCACCTGTATTTCTAGTGAATTTCACCCTGCCGTTTCATCGTCAAGCGCCTCAATGTTTATGACATCGTATCTCCTGAGCAATATTCCGTACGATGATGTAATTTTGCAGGTCCATCCAGTGTCATATGTGGCTACTGTCTGAGAAATATGTTCTGAATAGGGTTCGTGGTAAAGAAGTAATAAATAAAAACGTCATATATGTTACGGCAGTTACTAACACATATCAGTATTTGACGCCGTATGTCCTAAATTAAGTGTCTTATAATAATATATTTTGTAAGTTTATTCAGCGACGTTTGGTAAACTACCTGCGAAATGTGTTGCGAATAGAGTTAGTAGCAAAGAAGTAATAAATGTAAACTACATACATGATGCGGCAGTTTTTCACGCATCTCAGTGATTATGGTGTCAAATCTCTTTAACTGCGTGGAGTACTATGCTATAATTCTGCTGGTACGTTCAGCGGTATATGAGAATACTGTCTACAAAATATGACGCGAATACAGTTAGCAGTCAGGAAGTGAATTAAAACGTCATGCTTTAAGCGTTAGTTGTACTACATGAACAGCAAAAATGTAGTAAGCGATAAACTTTCTTGCTTTCATCACTTTGTGGGGGTTATAAGCGAGAAGAAGTTTCGTAAAGATTTCAAATTATGTGTAAAGTTGGTTGCAAGCGCAGTTATACTGCTATTTGATGCTATACTCACGGAAGAAGACCGTCTAGATCAATGCGCGTTTGTACACGTCGATTACAAGAAACGAATACGCCGAAAACATGAGCTGATGGATTCCACTCGTCAAAAGTGGGGCGGCCAGGCAGGTGGTGGAGATATTTGTATAGGGGTTATCTATGTCTGACGAAATGGGAGTCCCTGATACTTCTTCTTCTTTTTCTTCTTCTTGCGCTTCAGGCGTTTCAACTTTCATCTGATTTTCAAAAAATCCTGACTACTATGTTATTTGAGATATATGCGTGAACAATGTACTGTTGGTAAGAGCAAACTCTCGACTTTTACATGGTGCCCGCTACATATCAGCAGTGTGCGCCCACTTCAGTTCTAGTAAAAACAGAAAGCGTTTTGTGTTCTACGGTTTGCGCAGTGCGGGTCAGTAATAACTGTTCATCGTGACTTCCGTACTGGGTATGGTGTGGATCCTCCTGCAGCACAGAGTATTACACGATGACATGAACAGTTCCGAGGAACAGGTTGTTTGTGTAAAGACAGATACCCGGGCCGTCCCCGAGTGGCTGACACAGACGTCGAACGTATCCGCTATAGTTTCACAAGGAGTCCTCAGAAATCCATTCGCCGTCCAGCTCGATAGTTCAACACGCCCCCGATGTACATCTGTCGTAAGTTGCGTCGACGTTTACATATGCAACCATACAAAATTCAGCTATTGCAAGCTCTTCATGAAGGTGACAAACAACAACGAGTGGAGTTCTGTAATTTCGTTCTAGGCAGGATGGAGGATGACAGTTTTCTTCCACGCTTAGTGTTTAGTGACGAGGCAACATTCGATTTGAACGGAAAGGTGATCCGTCATAATGTGGGAATATGGAGGAAGGAACAACCACATAATATTGTACAACATGAGAGGGACTCTCCAAAATTTAATGTGTTTCGTGCAGTTTGACGGGAAAAGATGTATGGTCAGTTTTTCTTTGCAGAGATCACTGTTACGTATCTCGATATGCTTGAGGACCTCCTTCTCCCACAGTTGGAGACAGATTCGAATGATTTCATTTACCAACACGATGGGGCACCGCCACACTGGCGTCTGGAAGTGTGGGAATTTTTAAGTCAAAGGATTACTGAATTATGGATCGGTCGCACTGGACCAAGCTCACCGGACATGACTGCATGTGATTATTTCCTGTGGGGGTTTATAAAAGACTCTGCTAGTGTGCCTCCGTCACCAACAACAATGAATGAACTGAATCGTATAACAGTAGCTGTCGAAGCTGTAACTCAAGACGTGCTCGCCGAATGTGGGAACAGTTTGAATACTGCACTGAAATATGGCGTGCGTTTCAAGGGGTACATACTGAACACCTATGAAAAGATACAAAAATAACTTTTGAGCTTCCAGTTCATCAAACAAAAATTCATTGTATATGTTTACTACTTTTAGAAATATAGACGTACCAAATCGTGTCATTCTTTATGAATATATAAAAACTGAAGAGCCAAAGAAACTGATACACCTGCCTAATATCGCGCAGGGTCCCCCACGCGACCACGCAGAAGCGCCATAACACGACGTGCCATGGATATGATCAATAATGTTCATATCGGAAGAGTTTGGTGGCCAGCAGAAGTGTTTAAACTCAAAAGAGTGTACCTGGAGCCACTCTGTAGCAATTCTGGACGTGTGGGGTGTCGCATTGTCTTGCTGGAATTGCCCAAGTCCGTTGGATTGCACAACGGACATGAATGGATGCAGGTGATCAGACAGGATGCTTACATACGTGTCACCTGTCTGAGTCGTATCCAGACGTATCAGGGCTCCCACATCACTCCAACTGCAGACGCCCCACACAATCAGCCTCCCTGCTGACGTGCAGGGTCCATGGATTCTTGAGGTTGTCTCCATACCCATACATGTCCATCCACTCGATACGATTTTAAACGAGACTCGTCCGACCGGGCAACTTGTTTCAAGTCATCAACAGTCCAATGTCAATGTTGATAGACCGAGGCGAGGCGTAAAGCCTTATGTCGTGCAGTCATCAAAGGTATACGAGTGGGCTCTCGGCTCCGAAAGCCCATATCGATGATGTTTCGTTGAATGGTTCGCACGCTGACACTTGTTGATAGCCCAGCATTGAAATCTGCAGCAATTTGCTGAAGGATTGCACTTCTGTCACGTTGAACGATTATTTTCAGTCGTTGGTCCTGTCCTTGCAGGATCTTTTTCCGGCCGCAGCGATGTCGGAGATTTGATGTTTACCGGATTCGTGATATTCATGTCACACTCGCGAAATGGTCGTACGGGAAAATCCTCACTTCATCGCTGCCTGGGAGAAGCTGTGTCCATCGGTCGTGCGCCGTCTATAACACCACATTCAAACTCACTTAAATCTTGATAACTTGCCATTGTAGCAGCAGTAACCGATACAACTGCGCCAGACACATATACCTTCAGTCTTTTCATTAATATTATAAATATCTACTTGACTCCTAATATCATCGTTCCTTATATGGTCTTCCTTGGTAACACCACTAACTTTCCTGAGAACTCTTATTTCTGCTGCTTGTAGTTTACTTTTATCACTTTTTTATGGATCCATGACTGACTTTCATATAGAAACATTATTGTAGCCGTGGTTTTGTAAAATTTTAGTTTTGTTTCCTTCGGAATTTTATTTTGTGATGTTTTATTTATCATTCTGCATACTGATGGTTAGTTGTTAATCTTATTTTCTATATCCTTGTCCATATCACAGGTTATATCACGTCCTCTAAAAAAATAAAGCTGAAGACCTGTTCAAGTGCGGAATCACTTATTATTATTTTTGAATAGATGTGGTATTTCCCACGCTGAGCCATGATTTTACTCCTAGTTTTCTTTATCGATACACGATTCTTATATTTTCTGTTCCCGTCTATTACGAGCGAACGAAGCAAGAACCTTCTGCTTTTTACTAACCAGTAACACACTACAGCCGAACTGTAACTTCAACAAGACAATGCACCACATCACAGCTCCAAACAGAATCTGAATGGTTTGAGGAACACTTCACTATGATGAGGGGCTCAGGAGCAACATCTCATTGAGCATACCTGGGACGCCACGAAGTGAGAAGTGCCCGCGTTTGGGCAAACTCGGATATCAATCTCCATGTGTATGTGTGTGGGCAACAGTCGAGATGATGTGGGTGAGAAAGACTGTGCACCGCTTTCGGTGATTCGTGAATCCACGTCACGACGCGTCGCCGCCGCCACCAAGACAAAACAGCAGTACGTCCTTAACTAATTCCGTGCTGATAAGTTGTCTTCCTTTAGAGTGATTGCAATGTGCAGTGGTTGGTTGGTTTGTGAGGTTGAAGGGCCCAGAAATGTGCAGTGAAGTTCTTTTTTTCTGTACAGCCATTTCTTGTAAATAGTAAGTTACCAACCTCTCTGCGTATTGTAATGACATAGTAAATTCTACTGGTAATGCTTGGACTCTTTGCAGTTGATAGGGATAGTAGCGGTTGACATGCAGGATGCAAACAACCGCGATTTGGCTTATCATGTTGACGTGCTACTTGGCTGGAGCTTGTATTGGGGTTCGTCTCAATATCCTGTAGAACCCGGCCCTCCAAATCTAGTGTACGTACAGTCCGCCGCCACCCTGCACGTTCGGCCTTCTGAAAGTAACCATGATCACACTAATGACCAAAAAGAGCTTGAAATGTTGAGTGATGTGGTTGGCGTTTGTGAGGGTACTTATTTTGGTATAGCCGTGCTGCCCCTCGACCGTTTCCATCTGCTTGGCCGTACACAAACGCCGTCGTGGCTTGTTCTCGACATGAATACCACCGGACCATGCTGCTGGTTACAGCATGCTGCGTCAAACACACAGCCTCCAACACACAAGGAACACACGGCACGTGGTCAGAGGAACTTTCATTCCTCTGTTTCATCTACTGTGGCAACGATGCATTTCCGGACATATGTTCATAGGACCTTTTTTCCTCCACTTCCAGCCAGGAATCCGTCCCTGCCATTTGTCTGTTTTATTAATGTTCACCATGTATAAATTACCTTAAAACGTCTTAGAATGTGAGCCAGTGTGTTATAAAGCTAACAACCAGTGCCGCCAATTAAACAGGTGTGGAAATATTTCAGTTTTTGTACTGTATGAGAAAAAAATGTATTTTTATGCTTATTTTTCATTGAAACATTTCAGTTGCTTTTTAGAGCTTTAAATAATATGCAAATAGTAAATTGCGTAGCATGAAGGACAATATTTATTCGCAACCATTTTGTTAACATGAAAATCATACTTACGTGAAAGTAGCTGCCACCACTCTTTCCAGACGATGAGTGTCGTCAGAACTTTGGTGCACAGAGCACGTAATACTGCTGACGAGAACAGTTTGTAGCTTGAGCTTCGAAGCTGACGGATATTCTCCACAATAGATATGTAAGGAGCCACGAATAAAAGCTAAGACCGACATAAGGAACTAGGAGGAAGACATAGAAAGATTTTAATCCGTGGCTTTGCTGCCGGGTTTGGGAAACCTCTCGTCAAAAATCGGTCTCATCCTCTCCAAGCACAAAGTGAAATTGGTGTTTCGCCCTCTACCGAAGGAAAACAGCACTTTTTGGTTCTGTCAAAGATGAGTTGGTGCTGCAAAAGGCTTCTGTTTGCACGATCCGCTGCGAGTGTGACCTTTTGTACATCAGGCAGACGACTCGTACTGTCAATGAAAGATGCATGGAACACCGTAGGTACACCCATTTGTTGCAGCCCAATAAATCGGCTGTGGTAGAGCACTGCATAGACATTAAACATTCTGAGAAGTATGAAAATGTGGAAATTCTAGTGTCGACTTCATATTTTTTGGACTCGGTGGTGAAAGAAGCAGTGAAATTTATTTTCCAAAGAATTTAATTAACAGGGATAGCGGTTCCAATCTGGACAAATCAAGGAATCCAGTGCTGTTTTTAATAAAACTCGCAGAGACAGTGTTGCAGTGTAGCTAATAATAATACATCGATGTCCGAACATGAATCGACCGCTTAGCCACAGGTTCAATTTAAGCACAATCTTCAACACCGATCAAAGTCTCTGACGCTAATCTATCGATTTAAAGCGACGGATGCCGGTTCACTCTGAAGATGGCCGAACGGCATAGGGCTGAAATATTGTCGATCGAGGTGGCGCAGTGGTTAACACACTGGACTCGCATTCGGCGGAACGACGGTTCAAATCGCCGTCTAGCCACTTAGATTTAAGTTTTTCGTGATTTCCCTAAATAGCTTCAGGCAAATGCCCTTTGGAAGGGGCAGGACCGATTTCATTCCCCACCCTTTCGTAATTTGAGCTTGTGCTTCGTCTCTAATGACCGCGCTGTCGACAGGACGTTAAATTCTTATTATCATTCTTCATTTCAAAATATTACAAAAGAAGAAATGGCGTTTATGCTGCTGCGTTCCCGAGATTTAATGGATCAACATTATTTGTTGTTGAGCATGGGTACGTGTGGTCAGTTGGTAGCCGAGAGCTTCTGTAAACGGCGATTGGTGTGCAGTGATGGTGCCCGCAGCAAGAGATGGTGTAAATAATAAAGTCCCAATATACTGAGAGTAAGGAGGGAGTATTAGCCACTTGGAAACACTGTGTAGAAAATGCCAGTTCGACGTCAAAATTGCGATCATATATTTAGACAACATTGTCTGTGGAGTACAGCGACCTGGTGCTATATTTAGATTCAAACCAACAGTCACTATAGCAATAGGATTTATTTACCGCAGTGTACGATCGTGGTGTCACGAGAAAACCGAAAAATTCTGAAGATCGCTTTAACATAAGCCGAAATCGGTAAATAAACAAATCTTATTGCGATCTCCACTGTTGGTTTCGACCTAACTCAAAATTACGATACCTATTTCGACACTGCGGAAGTCAAGCAACACAGACAAGTGTAACGAACTTCATAAACTACAAATTTTCAAACTGTTGTTTGTGCAAACTGTCGTGGGTGATAGTAGCGTAATTCAAAGTTTAAATGGGTATTTTACCGATCTTGATAAAGTAAGGTCTGTGGTGCAATAATAGAACAGTGACTGGAAGAATGAACTGTTACGCTGAAGTGAAATGATAATTTTGAATAGCACCATTTAAGTTGGAATGCTAATTAGTGCTAAAATTCATTTTTTAGAAGGACCATATTTTCGCTTCATGAAATATAAAGAGCCAGCAGGAAGTTTCCATTTGAAGGCATTGCTGTAGCATATTTGTAACACAGCGCCACTCCGATGCGGGTGTGTAAGCACCGGCATGTAGGCAAGAGATTATTGTTGAAGTCGTGTCTTTGTGACGTACGGTAAATACGGAGACGTGAACAATGGCTACATTATTACCAAATGCGTCCAAACAGTTCCAATGTGTCGTTATTCTTTTCTTAGCTGCTGAAGGACAAACACCGGTATACATGGAGCAGCATGTATGTCGAAAACCACCATTGTGGAATGGTGGGCCAAGCTCCGTGCTGGTTGAGATTCGACACGAGACACAGGTCGATCTTGGAGGCCGATCTCATCCGTTATGGACAAGTGGGAGACACCCGAGCACCCGACCCACAGTCCTGGTCTCTCCCCTTGTGATTATTACGTCTTTCGTCCCTTAAAAATGCACTGAAGGGCCGACAGTTCCTCTCGGGTGACGATGTGCGGCAGGCAGTTACGGACTTCTTCACGCAGTAGGACACGGTGCTTTACCAAACGGGTATCGTCGACCTGATACATTGGTGGTATATTGCTTCAAAGTTCGTGACAGTTTGGCCCGATTGGTATACCGATTCTGGAATGTAAGGCCTTCTCATGGGAACTTTTTGATCGCCCCTTATAGTTTGGTAGTATTACGTAATTAAGTGACAGGAGTCATTCTCGACTTAACGTTGTTCTCAAAATTTGCAGTGTTACTTTTGGGCATGCTTAACAATAACATAGTGTTCTGACGTTACTGTCATAGTGTGACGATATGACACACATCACTACGTGATATTATTTCATTTTTATGAAGTTATTTTGCTGTTATATAGTAAGTACACTGGAGCATTGTGTCTGAGAAGGCAGCCCTGAGCTCGCCACGGTGTGTGGCGTGCCACCTGAAGCGTCTCTATAGCCTCTTTTGTCGGCAGAAAGAGTCTCTGACGCTCATTACGTCGTGGGGTCTGCTTTGGGGGAACGGGCAGTACTATGAACTCGGCCAACAACAAGGTACGCGACTACTGAAAGCGGGGCTGGCACCTGCACCTCTGGTGTCAATGTACGCCACAGTCGCACCACAGCTCCCAGAGAAAAAACGATAGCGACATTCCAGAATGAGATTTTCACTCTGCAGCGGAGTGTGCGCTGATATGAAACTTCCTGGCAGATTAAAACTGTGTGCCGGACCGAGACTCGAACTCGGGACCTTTGCCTTTCGCGGGCAACTGCTCTACCATCTGAGCTATCCAAGCACGACTCACGCCCCATCCTCACAGTTTTACTTCCGCCAGTACCTGGTCTCCTACTTTCCAAAATTCACAGGAGCTCTCCTGCGAACCTTGCAGAACTAGCACACCAATAGAGAAGACACTGCTTGGTCGAATGCCAACTTTGTGTTAAAAAAAAAGTACTTCTTGGAAGAAAAACGAGGGAAGTTGCTTGCGCTTTCCCCTGTTTTAAATGAACTTAGCAACAGTTCTTAGTTTTCACATTCGCAACACCATTCCCTCGAAGTGGAGTGTTTTTTTAGAGAGTAGATACTTGTGGACCATGAACTTGGATTGTGGATATTCTATTCCCACTGTCATGCGGAGAGTATTCTGTTCCGGGCCGTCGTGGCCAGAGAGTTTTGCTTCGGTCCAATAGAGCGGACATTTCCAGCCGTCGTTTCGTGCTGGTGGTAGCTGTTTAACGGAATGTATGGTTTAAATGGCTCTAAGCACTATGGTACTTAATATCTGAGGTTATCACTTCCCTAGACTTAGAACTACTTAAACTTAATTAACCTAAGGGCATCACACACATCCATGCCCGAGGCAGGATTCGAACCTGGTACCGTAGCAGCAGCGTGGTTCCGGTCTAAAGCGCCTAGAACCGCTCGGCCACAGCGACAGGCTTAAAGGACTGTAAGTAGCGCAACTGCGGTAACGCAATCCATATTCTCTGTATCTCGTTACTTGCTTACCTTGCCACTCAACGTTTGTTGCTTATTTTGCTTGTATTTGTGGCTTCTTGTTGTAACATTGACTTTCATTACGCGAGCCGCCCAGATAAGTCTTTTCTTCTTCTTCTTCTTCTTCTTCTTCTTCTTCTAGTTACTGGCCGTCATCCACGTGGAGCAGGTGTTGGTCTCACCGTGGACTGCTAGACTGAGCCACACACAACTGATTTCATCAAAGTGCAGGGGCCTGAAGATGGCGTTGACGCAACGTCGAAACTAGTAGCGAAGTAAATATAAAATCTTAAGTACAGCTGGAGAAATTTCATTTTTAATAAAAAAAAAGCCCAAATAAGTAGATCTTGTTGCACTGGCTCCATACAGTCTTACAAATTCCACAGTTTCGGGTACCTCCCACTGCGTCATTTTTTAATTTTGTTCATTTCATTGTGATTCATGTAGTCATTACAGCAAATAAATAACTGTTACAATTACTTTTGACTTAGATTCCTAGGCCTTTTAACTGGTCCTGGTTAGGCTACCCATCAGAAACAAGTATAAGACGTTCTATTCCCAAAACGTTCTCTTCACAGTGTCGGCCTTGTCCTTGTGCGCATTGGCCTACTGCAAGCATAACTTGCTTATTATTTTGTCAAAGCAACGAGCATTGGACCTGCTTGTCCTGCATCAGCACACCGTGCTCTTAAGTGCTGTTGTGTTAAAGCAACGAGCATTGCATGTGTTCGATTTTCACTACCGGATGCCCTGGCATTACGTTTCAGTGTGCATGGTAGGGCGGGGAGTGGGGAAAGGAGGGATGGAGGGGAGGGAGAGAGAGAGAGAGAGAAAGAAAGCACTCACTGTTCTGTGGTCATGTTAAGTTACTTGTTTACATAAATGCGCTGCTGATAGTTCTTATTATAATCATTGGCCACACATCCGTCAACCTTGCCTATCTCATATGATTCCACTGAGTTATTTAATTCCAAAAATACACACATGGAAGTACGGCACTTGTACGACGTGCGTTTGTAATTTTTTGTTATAACACGACGTCTTGTGTCCGATTAGCCTACCGTCAATATTCCTTCCTAGGAAAACTGTTTGCATAGCAAACCCTGACTGCTGCGTTACCGTCACCGCTACCTTTCTTACATATACTCAACTGGTTATTTGTTAGCAAATATAGTTAGATTCGTCAGTAACCCAGGAGCATCATCCTATCCTGAATGTCTACAATCGTCTCCTGCTTAAATTGGTCAAGATAATGGACTGCGAAAACGGAAACAAGATAAACAAATTCGAACACTCCATAGAGCGTCGTCCGAATGTAAAGAATACTGGATTTCATGATACCAAAGCAAGAGCGATAAGCTAAGTGATATTACCCTGTGAAAGGCCAGTACTTTGCGAAGGGAATATTAAGAGTATACGGGAGGAAATAAATTGGCGCTCGTGCTACGGCAGTGAGGCTTTTCTGATTTAATGAGGTATTACGGGAACCACATATTCCCATTCCGGGTGGAGAGCTGTTCTGCCATTAGTTGATGACACTGTGTGAGATGTATGCAGGAATGAGAGCTGAAGTACTTTCAAATTTCAAGTTTCAACGTTTTCGACGCAGGCATTAAATGAAACAAGCAATAGACTCGGTCAGCCCGAGATAAATGAAGCACTTAATGTGTGCGATCTCTCCCACTCCGCAGTCATTTCCAGCCTACTTCATTAGCGTGCTTTCATCTGCGATGTATGTCTGAGTGTACAGATTAGTCAGATCTAATGAGAGGTGTCCGTAACTCTTGTAAATAAATTCAGATACCGTAAAGGACTTGTAGCAATCAAGAAGAGACGTAGAGCAGCTAATGTGTAACTTGGCAGAACTGAACCGTCCACTCTACCACAGACGCCCAGATCTCGTGAGACAAGTTCGATCAGTGGCCAACTTCATTTCAGCTGGAAGGAGAGCCGTCTCCTTTAAAGCCTAAAATTCGCACAAACACTTTTCAAGCAATAAAGTATCTTTAACTGTCAAGTGAAGCTCTCTCTAAATTACTGCCAATCTGAATGTGTGTCACATATTACTGTACAAGTCTTGAATGCACTGATCGCTTCAGATAGTTAAAAATTTGATGGTGGATAGGGGGCAGTAGAAATTTTCAATGTCGAGGATGCGTCTTCCAACAGAAAGAATAAAGAGACTTGCTTAACTTTTGCGTATCAGCATATGAAGTGGCATTTTCGATCTCTTCCTCTCTCTGCGATCCTATCGTTGCTTAAGTTCTAGTACTGTCAATCAAGTCTTACTCATTATACATCAAGTCTAAATTTTGAACGAACACCTTCGTCCTTTCCGTCTGCTTTACTATACACACAAACATAATTTAGAGACGAACCAGTAATTTTTTTTTAGACTTAACATTAACAAATGTGGACATGCGTTGACACACCCACAACGGTAGACTGTACTAGACAAGTTACTGGTGAGAAATGATAAGGAACTGATGAAGAATGTTGCAAAAAAGTACATGTACGAATATTCGACCTTTTCAGGATAATGTCCAATTTATTTTGATAGCACTAAACACTGTGAACCACTTTAAAATTCCTTAAAGTTGTAGACACATCGTAAAGATGTAGAGATTAAAAATAATGTACGGGGAGGGGAAGAAGGGGGGGGGGACGGTTCAATAATAATTATTGCAACATGTTTTTCTTTGCCAGTTTCGACTGAAAAAAAAATGTGGGCTTTGTTGTGGGACATCGTAGAAAATTCCCACTTCAGCCCCTAAGGTTTCATGTAATTCCGATAGATAGGTGGCGGCGCAACACGTATCCTTCAAAATATCCTTTGTAACCGAGGTGCGTTCCAAGCAGAGTTTCTCTCGGTGGAAAACAAGCCCATCGCAGATATTCATAGGCGCTTGCAGAACGCCTGCGGAGACCTGCTAGTAACAAGGACTTAAGGCCCGGGAATATGGTGGATGGTGCAGTACTTCCCAGTCCCATCGACTGAACAGAGCTGTATGCGCTCGCGCATTGTCTTGCAAAATGATTGGTGGGTTGGGCAGAAAGTGTCGACGCTTATTTGGGAAAGCTGGCCGCGGGTGGTGCTCCAAAAACGAACAATAATACAACTTAAGACCTTGTGACTGTGATTTGATTCCGAAGATGAAGGAACCACTTTGTGGCATTCGCTTCAGAACTGTTCAGAGATTCGACGGGCAGTACACCGCTCCATTCGCACCATCAACAGAACAGGCTCTGCTAACGGTATACTACGCCTTCCACATCGCTGGCAACGGGTTCTACAAAACGCTGGTGACTAGTTTGGAGGACAGTGACAGGTGCAAATATGTTACTCTTTTGTATCGGTTTGGAATAAATAGTTGCCACTATTTAAGTTCCAACCCTCGTATATTTCTCCTCCTAGGAGACAAGACGGTCAACGCCTTCATGGAAAAATGTATGCAATTGCCTACCCAGGAGTGCACCTTTTCGTCCGAAGCAAATCGATTACCACAAATGTCTTTCTTCGGGGCCCCAGAAATATGAAATTTGATGGGAAGAGATCGAGACTGTATGGAGGATGTTTAAGGACTTCCCAGCGAAACTTCTGCTGCGTTGTTGAAACAACCTTGGCAACATGTGGATCCGCGTTTTAGGTCTGTCTGGTTTATTGTCCTCACTTCTGGTGACTCTCAGTTCCCCTTATGTATATACTTTGTACTTAGTGTATATACTTGAAGTTCGTGCTGGAGATGGACAAAGCCATTGATATGGTGAAACTAATGAATCTAACACCATTATCGTTTCTTGTAGGCTTTGTCTTGCCTTGGAAAAAGGTCAAATTTGGGACATAATGTGTAGCGTTCAAATTTTTGTACGGTGGTAGGCGAGAGTGTTGCGAACAAATGGTTCAAATGGCTCTGAGCACTATGGGACTCAACTGCTGAGGTCATAAGTCCCCTAGAACTTAGAACTACTTAAACCTAACTAACCTAAGGACAACACACACATCCATGCCCGAGGCAGGATTCGAACCTGCGACCGTAGCGGTCGCGCGGATCCAGACTGTAGCGCCAGAACCGCTCGGCCACCAGCGGCCGGCACAAAATTAAATTACACTGAATTTTCTACAAAAAGGTCCTGTTCATGCTTTCTCTAGAATTAATAGTTTGCACAAAGAGAGCGAGAGAATACTGAAAATTTTGCATGACGCGCAGGCACTGTAGCTTATACATGGTTTTTGTAGGCGATTTGTGAGTAGTTTCTCGATTTGATAGACCACAAGTGTCTTACATCAAATTGCTCCTCTCGTCTTCCTCTACACCACTCTGGTACGTCGTAAACAATTATCATTCACACTCTGTATAACCACAAGTCACCGTGCAGTGTGTGTAGCACCGACGGCCGCGGTGGTCTAGCGGTTCTAGGTGCGCAGTCTGGAACCGCGCGACTGCTACGGTCGCAGGTTCGAATCCTACCTCGGGCATGGATGTGTGTGATGTCCTTAGGTTAGTTAGGTTTAAGTAGTTCTAACTTCTAGGGGACTGATGACCACAGATGTTAAGTCCCATAGTGCTCAGAACCATTTTTTTGTGTAGCACCATTGTCGTTTCCCCATTCTATATTCCATTCGTACATGGTGCGTGGGAAGAAAGATTATCGGTAAACTTCCGCATGAGCTGTAATTTCTCTAATTCTTTTCGTGGTTGTTTCGCGAGACATATGTTGGAGGGAAAAATACTTTGTTCAACTCTTCTTCGAACGTACGCTTCTCCATGGTACAAAATACTTCCTTGTAGCGACTTCCAGACCTAATAAATATATTTACATTCATAAGGCACGTGTTATATTTCAAAGAGGAAGTGTACATAAAAATAGGAAGATGATCTGGTTTTAAAATGTAAAAAATAGGAACTATAATGATTCGTTAAAATTTTTGTGTATCCTGATTTTTACACTACTGGCCATTAAAATTGCTACACCACGAAGCTGACGTGTTACAGACGCGAAATTTAACCGACAGGAAGAAGATGCTGTGATATGCAAATGATTAGCTTTTCACAGCATACACTCAAGGTTTGCACCGGTGGCGACACCTACAACGTGCTGACATGAGGAAAGTTTCCAACAGATTTCTCATACACAAACAGCAGTCGACCGGCGTTGCCTGGTGAAACGTTGTTGTGATGCCACGTGTAAGGAGGAAAAATGCGTACCATCACGTTTCCGACTTTGATAAAGGTCGAATTGTAGCTTACCGCGATTGCGATTTATCGTATTGCAACATTGCTGCTCGCCTTGGTCGAGATCCAATGATTGTTAGCAGAATATGGAATCGGTGGGTTCAGGAGGGTAATACGGAACGCCGTGCTGGATCTAAACGGCCTCGTATCACTAGCAGTCGAGATGAAAGGCATCTTATCCGCATGGCTGTAACGGATCGTGCAGCCACGTCTCGATCCCTGAGTCAAAAGATGGGACGCTTGCAGAACAACAACCATCTGCACGAACAGTTCGACGATGTTTGCAGCAGCATGGACGATCAGCTCGGAGACCACGGCTGCGGTTACCCTTGACGCTGCTTCACAGACAGGAGCGCCTGCGATGGTGTACTCAACGACGAACCTTTGTGCACGAATGGCAAAACGTCATTTTTCGGATGAATCCAAGTTCTGTTTACAGTATCATGATGGTCGCATCCGTGTTTGACGACATCGCTGTGAACGCACACTGGAAGCGTGTATTCGTCATCGCCACACTGGCGTATCACCCGGCGTGATGGTATGGGGTGCCATTGGTTACACGTCTCGGTCACCTCTTGTTCGCACTGACGACACTTTGAATAGTGGACGTTACATTTCATATGTGTTACGATTCGTGGCTCTACCCGTCATTCTATCCCTGCGAAACCCTACATTTCGGCAGGATAATGCACGACCGCATGTTGAAGGTCCTGTACGGGCCTTTCTGGATACAGAAAATGTTCGACTGCTGCCCTGGACAGCACATTCTCCAGATTTCTCACCAATTGAAAACGTCTGGTCAATGGTGGGCGAGTAACTGGCTCGTCACAATACGCCCGTCACTACTCTTGATGAACTGTGGTAGCGTGTTGAAGGTGCATGGGCAGCTCCAGAGGTGGTTGTTCTGGGTACTGATTTCTCAGAGTCTATGCACCCAAATTGCGTGAAAATGTAATCACATGGCCGGCCGAAGTGGCCGCGCGGTTCTGGCGCTGCAGTCTGGAACCGCGAGACCGCTACGGTCGCAGGTTCGAATCCTGCCTCGGGCATGGATGTGTGTGATGTCCTTAGGTTAGTTAGGTTTAACTAGTTCTAAGTTCTAGGGGACTAATAACCTCAGCAGTTGAGTCCCATAGTGCTCAGAGCCATTTGAACCATTTTTTTGTAATCACATGTCGTTCTAGCGTAATACATTTGTCCAATGAATACCCGTTTATCATCTGCATTTCTTCTTGGTGTAGCAATTTTAATGGCCAGGAGTGTATATGGAAATGAAATATGGGTTCCGCAAAACCGAAATTGTGTTTAAAAGAATGAAACTTTTAGGAGTAACACCATGGCCAGCAGCAAGAGAAAGGAAAATAATTTCAGAAATAAGCATAGACTTAGAAGTAAATCATTTAATGTAAAAGAACATAACGGATTGTATAACGTAATGGATAAATGATGTAGACAGAAAGGACAACACAAACATTACCTGAAGAAAATAACGGGGATGATGGATAAAGCAACATCGTCTGTATGAAGCAGAAGTCAGACAAGGCGGAAGAGACCAGTGTGCTTGTAATCAGTGCTGTTATCATGTCTGGTAGCTACCCCTTAACACAAACAAATGGTTTGTTAAGCGCATTTGGCTGCGCGACTGATGATGAGTCACGGCAATTATCCACAACCGATAAGTTTATAAGAGTCTCAGTCCACAACATTTTAATGTGGAATGGCCGTGTAGGAGTACCAGTGCTGGAGGTAGACATCACAGTGAAATTAGTTGGAAGATTCCTAAGCATGTGTATTTCACCTATGAAGCAGCCCGCTTACAAAACCGCTGTTATTGCGGTTACTGAGTACTGTTGTAGACAACAGCCTTCAGTCTGGCAGTGTGAATCTCTCTGACAATATATTCCTTTCCTGCATTTTATAATTTAGCCAAAGTAAATGGAAATTGATACTTTTGACATAAATGATCATAATTAAACCTATGTGATACGCCCTGTTAATCACGCAGGACAGGACAGATAGAATAAATTGTGGAAAGGGGCCAAAATAGGGGGCTGTCAGTTACACTCGTACATACAACTTTATTATTTGATCAAACGTTAAAAGAGCCCAAAAAAAATTTTTAAACACACAGCGCCGGCCGGTGTGACCGAGCGGTTCAAGGCGCTACAGTCTGGAACCGCGCGACCGCTACGGTCGCAGGTTCGAATCCTGCCTCGGGCATGGATGTGTGTAATGTCCTTAGGTTAGTTCTAAGTTCTAGGGGACTGATGACCTCAGAAGTTAAGTCCCATAGTGCTCAGAGCCATTTGAACCATTTAAACACCCAGCTTTAATCCTTGGGACTTAATTACTGGCTGAAAGACACTTTAATTTGAAAACGGCTGAAGGCCAATAACTTAAAACGCAAGCATAATCAGAAATTTAAAAGGCAAGCCTTATCTTAAAACGGTTCTTTAGTTAGGCTGAAGAAAACAAGTTAAATTCATATCGGCTGAAGGGCGAACACTTAAAACTCCAAAGCATTATTTTTTTAAAAAAATACGAAAGGTCTTACGTGAAACAGTTCTTTAATTTAGGCTGAGGCCTTAAGAACAAACAACTAATACTGAAACCGGCTGAAGGTCGAAGACATAAAAATCAGTAAGTTGAAGTAAACAAGTCAAATTCAAATCGGCTAAGGCGGAAGACTTAAAAATTCAAAAAATTTTTAAATGCCGAAGGGCTTACGTGAAACAGTACTTTAAACTAGGCTGAAGGCCTTAAGAGTAAAACAACTCTAATTTAAAACACAAAAGCGGCTAGAAGCCATACAGGTACCAACAACAAGACCAAACAAGAAAAGGCAGTACACGCAAAGGTGCCCAGATGCTCGAGGGTCGGCCTGTAATTCAGACACTAACGCTCGCTTAGGTGAGACAGGCGGTAGGGCCCACCATTCACAATCCGACGACAACCCAACCGATTGACAGTCAGCGGACCCACCGACAAAGGGACCGATGACCGTAGCAGTCTGGTCCCTTTAATCCCACAAACCAACCAACCAACCCACCGACAAGATAACTTCCATTTCACCCGACCAAGGCACAACAGGGAGTTTAACGGAACAACGTAGAAGATATTGACGCCGACAACCAATCACACACGGAGCTGTCAAACTACACACCGTGCTGGACAGCAACAACACGATGAGGAAACTACACTGCCTGAAATTTACGTCAACGCCCAGGGCAGGTAACTTGAAGGTTAACGGCCAGAAGGCAGAAGATTCCGCTGGTGCACTTCAATTCAAATAACCAAATCAGTGAAACTCCACCGGAGGGTGGCTAGAATTTTCCAACTTTGAAACCACGTTGTTGCTCGCGGGAATATCCCAACAGCCGACAACGAACTCCAAACGACACAATGTGAACAGTCTTGACTTGCTGGTAGGTTAAATCAGTACTCAACTTTCGTGTCCAGGGACCTCGTAGCAATGGGAACAGCGCCATACTCTCCGACACCGCGTAGGGACCGCCAGCGGGCCCCGGCCAAACTACGCCCCGGCGGAATTCCTCACTGCTCCACGCCAACCGACCGACTCCTCAGAGCCAGTACGCCGACAACATTTAAAATAACTTGTCAGTCAAAATCACACAAACTACATACAGTTTCACGAATACTTGCACGAAGGAGCAGACAATGCTAACGGCAGTGACTGTACAATAACAGGACGAATCACGAGTCGGCACACACAGCCAACCCATAAGTGATCGCCGGCCAAACACACGTCGTCCGGCAAGACGACCGACCGACGACCAACCAAAGTCGTCGCCACTCCAATCATGTGTGTCGGCAACGACCGGGGAGTCATGGTGGTCCGGATCTCACTGCTGCCGCGCCTCGACTGAACTTGTGCCGCGTGCCAACTCAAACACTGCCAGGTCCGAACTAACTACTGGCACGTTCCAACTGACTGGTCGACACACGGGGACCGGGAAGTAATAGCAGTGCAGCGAAGATAATATGGCAGGGCTTATATCGATAAGCGCTGCTGATGCCGCTCACGGGCAGGCAAAGCAGCACCTCAGTAACACAAGTAATTGAAACTAACATAACGTGGTGGCAGTACGGCAAAAACAGGATGTTAAGGAAGGCATGGCACGAACATGAGCCACGCACGGCTCACTGTGTTACTGTCTTTTTAATTACTGTAGAAAGCCCATTGTTTGACCGAAACTAGTAGCATTTCAATCAAGAAGTGACAAAGAGCTATAGCGCCCAATCTTCTTTTTTTAAAAATTCTTAAAAACTATAAATCAGTGACTCCTCAAAATTATGAGAATTGGATTGCACAGAACAAGTTTATGAAATTTACACGATAAAGTTTTATGAGGAGAACACACTGATTCACCGCAACATTTAAACAGAAGTTGGGGAGTAAAACTAAGACAGGTTACATTTTGAAAGAAATATTTTGCC
The DNA here is from genome assembly GCF_023898315.1 of Schistocerca nitens. Classification (NCBI taxonomy): domain Eukaryota; kingdom Metazoa; phylum Arthropoda; class Insecta; order Orthoptera; family Acrididae; genus Schistocerca; species Schistocerca nitens. The sequence continues at coordinate 310,730,804 of NC_064621.1, read as the reverse complement.
AACAGATATAGAAAAATCATAAGAGGTTTTAATATTACTGGATGTCAGTTGAAAAACCAAAATCATCTATGCCTTCACTCAGTAATGTAACGTTGCATGGCATGAGTGTCTGGGAGACCCCGAAGGGTATGTTCGGTCGTCTGAACTGGAAAGGTGTTTTCTATCCTTGAAATTCGTAGACAACTTACTTTCGTGAAGTGTTAACACTGTGTGTTCTTTAAGTGTAATTCAGATTATCTAGACGTAGAAAGAAAATACTTCTGTAAGTTTCAGAACCAGCTGTTCATTACTGAAAACACTAGGTTACAGAATTCCGCTGAATATGCAACAGAGCTGCAATTTATTTTCGGCTGACCTGCTAACATTTTCTTTACTTTTAGAGAAGGGTCATCAGTAGCGTATTTTGTGTAACATCTATATTTCTCTTGTTGCCTTGTTAAAATTGTCTTCTTTTGTCAAAATTTAGTGACGTTTACGCAATGTTATCTCACTAACATACATGTCCAGATGCAGTTGCGACAGAGTCCTGAAAAAGTGGGTGTAAGAGGTCCGAGCAGATGTAATTTTATGTAAGAGGTCCGAGCAGATGTAATTTCGATGTATTGCTCATGCGCTGCGTGCGATATGCAAGGTATAAGAGAATCGCTGACCAGAGAGCAGTGTTGACTGAGTAGGAATTGTGTAGCTGTAGCAGTAAGTTGTTGCTTGTCTGCGCTAGTCTGCAGTCTGCTCTGGTCTGGAATAGTGTATCGTGTTGACTGGGCCGGTCGCGGTGCAGCGATGCTGGAGCCTGAGTATTATTGTATAAAAAGCAGCCTCGCGCATATCTAGTAATGTATCTGAACTCCCATATAAATGTTTTAAAAAATGTCCTAATACTAATCTTTCTGACATAAAGTAAATTTTTTTACAATCATTCATTTCAATTTAAAGAATTTACTAATTTCTCCTATCCATGATCATTCCGATTGTTGCAAAAGAAAAATCAGTTGCTTCCGTTCATAAATGACAAATCTATCGGCCAGCATTGCACAGAGCTGTGCCGGAAAAATTTATTGTAAGAGCAGATATTTGGCGACTTTATTGAGGTAAGAATTTTTCCTTTTTTTTTCAGAATGATCTTACAGGGCCGTGACGCAGCACTGCTGTCGTCCAAAATTTACCAGGTTACTGATTTATTTTTTATTACGAGGTTTAGGAATTTTTCTGTTTCGAGCTTACATTAAATGAGAAAAGAATTTTGTGGGTACATTAAATGGGAAACAAATTTTGTGTGGAGGTTAAATATGAATGAATTCCTGTAGGGAGGTTATAAATGGGAACCAATTTTGTGGGGAGGTTACACTAAAAAAATTAGAATCATATTCATTATTATTATTATTTATTCTATTTTGTGGGGAGGTTACATGGGTTTATTATGTGAAACACTGGCGACAAATCAGGTCAATAGCTTATGAAAGAGCACGTCGTCGACATATAAATACACGTCTAATTTCTTCCCTTGTGTTGTTGCAAAACCCACAGTGAATCTCGTTTCACCTGGTATCAATACCCCTTAAAAATTATGTTGTTTCATTGAAAGAAAGAAATAGTAATGCTCTTCTCTTTGTGTACTATCTTATTCCTGCCGCGCGCGATTAGCCGAGCGGTATAAGGTGCTGCAGTCATGGACTGTGCGGCTGGTCCCGGCGGAGGTTCGAGTCCTCCCTCGGGCATGGGTGTGTGTGTTTGTCCTTAGGATAATTTGGGTTAAGTAGTGTGTAAGCTTAGGGACTGATGACCTTAGCAGTTAAGTCCCATAAGATTTCACACACATTTGAACATTTTTTAATCATTTGCCTAAATCTCTTTTTGATATTTCAAACCGTTTATAAGATATCAGGGATGTTATGAGCACTTCGTTCTGGCTTTATCGCTGGGACACACGTTCGCAAATGAGCGCAGTTAATAAGACCAGTTTTCTCAAGATGCATGACAGAGACCTTATTCAAGTCTAAAGAAAAATTCAACAAGTTAGCTAAACTTCATACACTATAATATATGACGTAATATGCAACAAAAGCAAAATCATAGCGACCCCTATCTTTCATTGCAACGTTCTGGAATTGCGAGTAGTGTTTCTTTCAGTGTTAAATATCACAATAATTATGACTAATGACGAAATGTTTGGCACTTCATTACGAACCTGATATATGAAACTATGAGTAAAGTAAAAATAAAAATTATTTACCTAGTACTTTCTGTAAAATCGTTTGAGAAAAATTGCAGACCGTGTGTCTCGATTCTGTCAGCACAACACGTCGCCAACTGGCGTGCCGAAAGCAGGCAAAGATAATGTCTGTACATTGCGGCTCGCCAGCAGGCCTGAGATCGCACCAGTCAGTACCTCCGTCCAGCTACTATTGTGTGCTGCCTCATTAGATAAGACGGGGATATTTTCCCCGCTGGTTCAAGCCGCCCCGAGCCAAGGTCCGCTACGCAGGTACTCACCTTTCTTTCTCTGCGCAGCCTGAGTTTGGGATGCCATATTGATGAATATCAGCCTGATTTAAAGATGGAAAACTGAGTAACAGATGGATTTGAAATTATGATGGGTCTAAGGAAGGAAACGGTTCAGCTTTACTCGTGAGAAGTTCATATGTGAGACTTTTAAAGGGAAATTCGTAGGGATCCAAGCTAAAGGGAAGAACAAGGCATATCTAGCCTCCGCAGGTGATATCCGCTTACTAAGAATCTAGGAAGATGAATTACAACAAACGGCCAAGGCATTTGACATTGCTGTCAGCAAATTTGGGTTACTGACGAACAAAGCCAAGACATATTACTTCGTTATGACTCATCAACAGTGTCAAGGTAATGGACAACTACACCCACTGCGGGTCGGAGACCGGTCGTACAAGAGAGTCTGCGAATTTAAATATCTGGGAGCACTTATCATAGAGAACTTGGCCTACGAAATAGAGATCAACACCAGGACCCAGGCAGAAATCCGAGGTTTCTGCAGCTTAAAACAACTGTTTCACTCCAAATGTCTCTCGAGACGCCTCATGATTCAGCTATATAAATCGTTGATCCAACCCGTGGTACTATATGCTGCGAGGCATGGAAAACATTTGGAAGTTGGTGGTAAGTTCCTGTGGGACCAAACCGCTGAGGTCATCGGTCCCTAGGATTACACACTACTTAATCTAACTGAAACTAACTTATGCTAAGGACAACACACGCATCCATGCCCGAGGGAAGACTCGAACCTCTGGGGAAGGGGGGGGGATGGAGGGGGGGGAACCGTGAACCGTGGCAAGGCGCCCGAGACCGGGAGGTATGGATTGTCCAAAAGCAGGACTTTCATAAACTTCTTGTATTTGAGAGCAAAGTACTGCAGAAGATCTTTGGTCTGGTGTTAGACCCAAACATCGGTAAATAGAGGACAGACACAGCCATGAGCAAGATGAACTGTTCAAAGATATCGATATAGCAGGAATCATCAGAAGCATATGACTACTGTGGACTGGATATCTGACTCTGATGAAGAGGACACGTGGCCGTGGAAGCTCCTGGATTTCATCCCCATGGGGACGAGACTCAGGAAAGGTCAAGGAAGAGGTGGAGAGATGGCCACCTCAAAGACCTGCGATGGGCAGCGATAGATGTGGATGGATGACAGACAGCAGCAATGGATAGAAGCCTATGGAGAAGAAAACTTGTATCAGCGAGCAGTCAATCGGGCCTGATCATGTAAAAGTAAAGTAAAACATTTGACCTCTTTTGGTGTTATTGACTGGGCTACTGTTATGCCTCTGGCCTAATCGGGCACTTACAAACTGCAAAACTAACATTTGGGTAAATCTTACCTCATAGGCAAAGTATACCACGCGTGGCAACACGGGTCTATACAAAACTGGCAACAAGGCACCTATGGTGCACCGTGGATCATAGACGACAGGGGGAACGACTGCTGTGGAGATGTGGTGGGACGAATGAATGTGCAGTTGTTGAGCAACTGGACGCCCGGATGAACCAAGGTCTACCAATAGCATCTCCTCAACGACCATCCAGCGAATGTTGCTGTTTATGTGTCTCTGCAACAGGCGCCTGGTTTGTGCACCTATGCTGACTGCTGTTCATTGGCCGTGAAGGCTCGAATTTGCACGTCAATACAGCAACTGGACGCAGTTGAGTGGAGAAAGGTGGCAAGTTCAGATGAATCACGTTTTATGCTCAATAGGCGTAAAACCTTTGAAAGCAAACACCCTGCAATAGTCGACGGAAGGGTCCAGGCGGAGGAGGGAGCGTTATGGTCTGGAGAATGATTTCGTGGCATTCCCTGGATGATCTCGTCATTCTGGAAGGCACAATGGATGAGTACGAGTATGCATCTTTCCTTGGGGACCATGTCCACCCCTACACGTAGTTTGCTTTATCCCTGCATGATGAGATCTACGAGCAGGACAATGCAACGTGTCGCACAACTCGTAGTGCACGTGCAGAACCAGGATCAGTTTCTGTATTCCCGTGGCCGCCTAACTCCCTGGATTTAAAACCAATCGAGAATCTGTTAGCAGAGAAACTTAGCGTTGCTGGCCACGGTACTGGAGTCGCCATGACCCCACATCCCTTTTCGTGTTATTTCCAGAATCTTAACACTTTTCCCGCTCATCTCGTGCACCAAAATTTGGTTATTTAAGGTTTTGACAGGCTATCATATTAGCGTGACAGGAGCCGGCCGGGGTGGCCGAGCGGTTCTAGGCGCTACAGTCTGGAACCGCGTGACCGCTGCGGTCGCAGGTTCGAATCCTGCCTCGGGCGTGGATGTGTGTGATGTCCTTAGGTTAGTTAGGTTTAAGTAGTTCTAAGTTCTATGGGACTGACGACCTCAGATGTTGAGTCCCATAGTGCTCAGAGCCATTTGAACCATTTAATGTGACAGGACAGTGTGTATACACATGGTGTTTCAACATTACAACGACAAACTTCGAGGGAATGCAGAGGGGTGTCTTGAGGACCGAAATGAGGATAGGAACCTGTGCCCGGAAACGTCATCCAACGACGCAACAGAGCATCAAAGTTATAGGCGGTGGCGCTTGTAAATGTTTGCATATACAAGATGATTCCGTGATGATGTAACAAGCTTTCTAGTATGATGGAGAAGAATAAATGTATCAATTTGAGGTAAGGGTCCATGTACTAGAAACGAAGAAGTCGAGACTTATAAGCGAAAACCATTCTGATATCCTTGACAGTACATGTACTGGTACTGTTGTTGCTAAGATTGTTGGGTGGACAACTGTCAAAGATTGTAGAATTGACCAAAAAAGAAAAAAAAGTCTAGTATATATGGACTCTAAAATTCATGCGTTAAGAGCTATGAGCACTTGTTCAACAGAGTCCGCAGCTCGTGGTGTAGTGGCTAGCGTTACTACCTTTGGATCACAGGGTTCCGGGTTCGATTTCCGGCCGGGTGGGGATTTCCACTGCCCGAGGACTGGGTGTCTGTGTTGTCCTTATCATTTCATCATCATCATTCGTGATAGTGGTTAGATTGGAATGTGAAAAAATTAGACTGTGTGTTAATTGGGACTTTGTAAGGGCGCTGATGACCGTACAGTTGAGTGCCCCACAAACCAAACATCACTGGTTCAATAGAGTAGATGTGTTTCACAGTAACGAAAATGAACAAGTACTCATATCTTCTCACGTATACATTTTAGAGCCCTCGTATGGTGGACATCCTTTTCTTGTTTCGGTCCATGCTGCCAACTGTGGCAGTTGCCTACCCTCCAATCTTAGCAAAAAGCAGTACCAGTACATGTATTCCACTGTCGAATGCTTTTACCATGGTTCCTTACCTCAAACTGATGCAATTATCCTTGTCTATCATCCCTGAAAGTTTGTAATGTCATCACGGAATCACATTGTTTATAGCTATTTATACAGGGGCCGGCGCCTGTAACTTCGATGCTCTGTAGTATTGTTGGATGATGTTTCTGATAAACTTCACTTCGAATTGTAAACGTAATTAGTTTATACGAAACTTCTCTTGACTAAGCTGCAGTCATCAATTTTGCTAATTATTTTCGCCTGGGAGAGTCAGTGACACATACATGCAATCATAGTGGGTGGTTATAATTAAAGCACAGCTACTCACGAAAATCCAGTGTATGGCAGCAAAACGTGGTAGATAAGCTAATGCATTAATGTGGAACCGATTAACGCTGAAAAAGAATTGATTCCAATTTTCGCCACCAGGTGCAAATCTGGCGTTGTACAACATGTCGTCGACGTCTCTGCTCATATTAAACAAATTGTGTAAGTGCCGATTAATAATAAAATCAACATTACGCCTTTCTCATTTGTTTCCCTCTTCCTGTTAGAATTTCATTAAATATAAGAATATTGCTATAGAACTTCTTTGCATTCACAGCGCCAGATTCACACCTGGTGGCCAAAATTGGAACTACTTTTTTTTTCAGCAAAAATCTGTTCGGCATCGACGCATTAGAAGTATCGCTGCCATATGATATTTACAGCCCACACCGGACCTCTGTGATTAGCTGCAGTTTAATTACAACCGCCCGTGATTAACACAAGTTGGGAAGTAGTGATTGTGAGCAATTCTGCCTCCGCAGTTCGGAAGGTATTCAGCAGTACAACATCTCGTCGACGACTCTGCTCATATTAAACAAATTGTGTAAGTGCCGATTAATAATAAAATCAACATTACGCCTTTCTCATTTGTTTCCCTCTTCCTGTTAGTATTTCATTAAATATAAGAATATTGCTATAGAACTTCTTTGCATTCACAGCGCCAGATTCACACCTGGTGGCCAAAATTGGAACTACTTTTTTTTCATCAAAAATCTGTTCGGCATCGACGCATTAGAAGTATCGCTGCCATATGATATTTACAGCCCACACCGGACCTCTGTGATTAGCTGCAGTTTAATTATAACCGCCTGTGATTAACACAAGTTGGGAAGTAGTGATTGTGAGCAATTCTGCCTCCGCAGTTCGGAAGGTATTCAGCAGTACAACATCTCGTCGACGACTCTGCTCATATTAAACAAATTGTGTAAGTGGCGATTAATAATAAAATCAACATTACACCTTTCTCATTTGTTTCCCTCTTCCTGTTAGTATTTCATTAAATATAAGAATATTGCTATAGAACTTCTTTGCATTCACAGCGCCAGATTCACACCTGGTGGCCAAAATTGGAACTAATTTTTTTTTCAGCAAAAATCGGTTCGGCATCGACGCATTAGAAGTATCGCTGCCATATGATATTTACAGCCCACACCGGACCTCTGTGAGTAGCTGCAGTTTAATTATAACCGCCCGTGATTAACACAATTTGGGAAGTAGTGATAGTGAGCAATTCTGCCCCCGCAGTTCGGAAGGTATTCAGCTGAAGGCATTTGGCGAGCGCGGCGACCTACCTGCAGGTAGGGGCTGCAGGCGGAGAGGAGGAGGCGGTGCGCGCGCAGCCGGCGCCCCTGGCAGCACAGCGTGACGTCGACGAACGCCTCGGCGGCCAGCAACTGCCGCAGGTTTCGCAGCACGCCGCACTCGTGCCGCTCCCAGCGCACCAGCAGCCGGTCACCCGACATCTGCAGCCCAACCACACACAAGCCTCAATGATTGCTATGGGTATCTGTAGATTTTATACAGGCTGTCCCATCTATCTTCACCAATCCCGATAGCATATTTTCCAGAGGTAAAGTACACTGCTGTGTAAGACTTGCGGACGACATACGATGTGGGTGAGAAGTTCCCGCTGTTACCCCATTTCGTATCAAATGTTATTATGCAGATTGGTATCTATGTTACTTCTTATCAGTTGATCGAATCAAATATTAGAATTCACATTTACATGTTTCCGAAGTTGCAGTAGCACTCTAGTTTTAATTTGTAGCCCTGGCTGATGTGAGCGGTTATTGCTACAGTATTGAGGAAGCGCAGTGACAAGTGTGTGCGTGTACGAACGACAACATATAGGGAAGAGAATGAAACTGGTTATGGGAGAAGTCCAGGAAAGATTTAATAAGGCTCCACTGCGAAGGGAAACACTTCTGGATTGGGAAATCGGTGTGTGTGCTTCCTTTTGGCTATGCTAGTGTGAGAACAGAAAGAAAGCCGGTAGTCTGCGTGCCGACTCGCCGCGCTGTTATACTCGCTTACGCATGCACGCAGAGAACGCTGATTAGCCCGCTAGTCAAGATGCAGCAGTGCCAGTACACGTAGAGCGTTAGGCACCTATCATTAGCTCTGTAGTCTCACACGATTTTACATAAACCAATCGCAAAAACAATTAATTTTCACAGCATCTAAGTACGATCCTGCGCGGAATTCGAAAAAGTTTGCAACGAAAAATATGCGTCGCTATGCTTTTGCGTTTGGTGCATATTACACCTTATGTTGTTGTGAACCAAACTTAGATAAGATATTGAATTTTTCTTTACACTTGAGAGGAGGTCTCTACTTGTCTCCAATCTTGGGAAAATGGAATTTGTTTGATCACTTCCGACCGCTCGTGCACGGGACTGAAATATTCATACAATAACACACATCTCCTAAACCGTTCGAGATATCGATACGAGATTTTGGCAAGTGGTAGCATGCAAAGACGAGAGTATTTTGCTATATGGTTAACATAGGGAACTTTCTTATCAACGGCGATACAGCGGAAGCTCTGGCTTTTTTTTATTTTTTCAATCCAATACTACAATTTTTTGATAGTCTTAGACAACTATGGTAGTATGAAATTAAACGTGAAATTCTTACCTTACTTTACAACAAAACGAAACAATGTTTTCCGTAAGCTATTGATCACCATAGTCGCCTGTTGCATTTTAATAACACACACTGTTTCACGATTCTGTCGCAATAGGTATTGCAAGGTAAGTTTGCGCCACTTATAATGTATTTTAATAAAAAAAGCAAAATTAAACCTCTCAACAAGAGAAAGTAGCCGTTCCTCATAAGTGATGATGTTTCTTCAAATGATATTCAGACAAAAATAAATCGTAATTTTGGCGGAATCTGTAACCTGTCGAATTGGGTAATAGTGTACTACTGGAATGGAACTTGCAGTAAATTGCCAGTTATTTAGAGACAGCACGTCATAAAGTTTATTCGTGAAAAAATGGCGTCTAAATCATAGTTCGGTGACATCAGAACCCTTGCGATGGCACCAGAACCCTTGCCATGTGTTCACTAAGTCACTTATAACTATATTTACCATTGGATATTACGTGCACATATTCCTTGCATAAGTACGATAACCTCTGGATCGCGGTAAAACATAACTACATAGAAAAAAGTTTAAGTTCCTCGAGAAATCGTCTTAAGAGTATATGGTAAAAATTTCGACAGTTTATCGTGAACAGAAATTATAGAAGTGGATATCCCCAGAACTGGTACTTTTCGTACCCAAAAATCATGGTTTTTCTGAGTTTTCTCAGCAACCGATTTTTTAAGCCCCCTATGGCCCACCACACTTAAAGCAAAAGAGCCAAACGATATGATCAGTTTCCCATGGCAACTTCGACCCTACACTGTAGTAAAGCTACAGTATGCTCATTCTTCTGATAGGTGTACAAATCGTCGTTAGGGCAAGGGCGTTCCAAAGCTCTATTACCCAGAGAACCCGAGATTTGACCCCTTAAAAACTGCATTTTCGCGGTCGGTTTTGTTTTTCAAGATATTGATACCGTGCACTGCCGTACATGGACCGATTAACTACTCGGTAAAAATGAATGAAAGTGCGGGAGCATGTTGCCACAGGTCTTCCAATCGAGCACAGAAAGTTGGACGCCACATGGCATGAGCTCAGCAACAGTATAGCGCCAAATGGGGCTGTACCCGAAACACGAGGCAGCTGAAGAAACGCGAAAAGACAGCAAGTGCCAATCAGACAGTAATTGAGGCGCACAGTGGTGGTTGGTGATATTCTTCATTACAAGAATGCCAAGAAGCAAGATCTCGATGACCTTACATGGTGAAGGTTTATCAGTAAACTGGTCTTGCTCACGGCATTGTTTTACTTGCATGGTGAGCACTCAGAACCACAGGGGCTGCTACCTGAAGGGGAGGAGGTGGTCGATCACCAGTAGATGACCGTTACTTAACGTTGTGCAACAGGCAAGAAGTAACCCATGTGAAACAGCGGTTGAAGCAATCAAATTATACAGGACTGCAAGGCACGCAATCTCACGCTCCAGAGTGACAACATATGGGTGGTGTCTTTGTCCGACTACAAGTCCGTTATGTTGAGAACCACACATTGGCAGCACCGTTTGCGACGGCCAATGGCGCAAGGATTGGATCAACGAGGAATGGGATCGCGTATTCCTCTCGGATGAGAGCAGATTCAGTCTGAGTAGTGAGTCTGGACGTCTGAGTAGTGGTTCTGGACTTAACCTCACATGGCGAGAAGTGGGAGGATGTAATGCACCCATGAATGTTGTCGAACTGGTCGATTTGATGGTCCAGGTGTTAACGGTTTGGAGAGGTGTAATGCTGCATGGGCATACTAACATCCAAATCTCTGAACACGGTACGGTCACCTGTCGACGTTGTTCTGACACTGTACTCCTTCCCCATGAGCGTCTTTTGAGTGGTGCATCCGGCCCTAACTTCATTTTTATGGATGACAATGCGTGACCGCATCGAAAAGCACAGGAGCTCTGGGAGGAAGAGGATATTGGGCTAATGGAGTGGTCTGCCCGTTCGCCCAACGTAAATTCCGCCGACCATATATGTGATGCGCTGGGAAGACATATTGCAGCACGTTCGCGTGCACCAACGGCCATCCGGCAGTTATCAGTAACACTGGTGGAGGCATGGATCGTTTCAAGAACTCCTTACCAACCTTCTTGCCAGTATGGGAGCATGTAGCGGAGTATGCATTGCAGTCAGTGGTGATCATACACCCTGTTACGAACCATATGCCGCAATTTGTAATGTCCAGGGGAACTTCATAAATTACAGTAAAAGCAGAGTAATTATTGTCTTTGAATAATAGTGTCAATAAAAATATTATTCCCGTTCGTCTCACTGCGTATTTCTTTGTTACCTTCGCTACTATACCGTAGCTGTAGCACTACTGTAGCAATGCTACGTATGGTCTAAGTTTCGTCGAGCTATGTTACTTGGTAGAGACACTCTCGTCCTTACGTTTTGCGCACCAGTATAGCAAGAGCATCAAGCAAATGTTGTTTAGATATCCACTAGACACAAATCAGCGCTATTGCTGTTCTTATACAAGTACGTTCGTTGCGAAGATGTGAACAGCTGTATGTCTTTTTTTTTAAGAAAAACTCCTTATTTTTTGCTCCATTTTCACCTCGCCCAGAATAGTAAGTGCAGTATCGTACTACACGTAAATGTATCGTAAATAAGGAAACGCTGCAGTTACTGTGTAAGCTTTTTATAAAAATTTATTGATATATGACAGTACTGAATATTCTTTTTTCAAAAACTTTCTCCTCGTGTCACGTGTGCCTCAGATCTCGTATTCAACTGCTGAGCAATATTGACTTTCGACTGGCCCTGTGTAGCGCATGTAAACAGTGTCGCTAAACAAAACTTTAAACTTAGTGAAGTACTGAATTTGAAATAATGAAAACTAATATAATTAAATGCCAAAAGTAACTAAGTGTGTATTCAGTGAAACCTGTTTAACTAAAACTCAATACTGAAGTACATTATGAAATTGAGTGACGTTAAGTGCAATTTCTGACTTGAAATCTTCACAAAATAAAATACTAATTTACTCAGAAGAAAAATAACTGTTTGAGATTACCTACACTGTCCACTGTAAATGAATCTGATTGCTTAGCACAACACTTGATAATTCCGACTACGAACTGTTTCCTCAGAAGAATGCAAGGCGAGATCTGCCCTGAAATAAAAGTAATTTACACCATGCTCGGCCTTTTGTTTTGTGTCTGGCATACTGGCGTTCTCGAATGCAAATAGATACCATCAGATGCAGCAACTATAGAAAAAATAAACAACTCACTACAAATTTGTTTTTTGCTTGCCAGAAACGATCTGTGGCTTCGTGTGGCGTAAGGTGCAATCAACACACAACAGAATATTCAAAACTTAACTAAGAATGGTGCAGGAGCGTTTACTAAAAGAAAGCCGTTCTTCAAGAATTAAACTCTGTTTATTGTCAAAAAGGACTGTACCACATAAGGAGACCTTAATTGCGAAATTCTCTAAATGTAAAAATTACAGACATTCCAACCACTTGCGTTATTTGTCGCATAATAAAAACAAAGAGATCAAATTAACACTAATCGTGAATGTTCTCAGTTATCTGAGGGATAATGTTTTCCTTGTAACACGAAAAAAAAAAAAATGGTTCACATGGCCCTGAGCACTATGGGACTTAACTTCTGAGGTCATCGGTCCCCTAGAACTTAGAACTACTTAAACCTAACTAACCTAAGGACATCACACACATCCATGCCCGAGGCAGGATTCGAGCCTGCGACCGTATCGGTCGCGCGGTTCCATACTGTAGCGCCTAGAACCGCTCGGCCACTCCGGCCGGCCGTTGTAACACGACAGACTACTGTAAAGGGAAGAGTCGCTTTATTTAATCACTAACATGCGGCCGCGGAAGCACAGGCGCCGGCCAGGGTCGTATCATATTCGTGTTGACAACTGAAATCAGCTTGACAGGAGCACGTGGAGGGCCAGTTTCACCCATGCTCTACAGATGAGGTTGTTTCTGGACTTCACCGGCCGCTACGGTGACCATGTGACCGGGAAATCGCTTTCATTGGGGAGCACAACGGTTGCTCGTTTCTCATGGCCGCTTTTCGTGTCCAGTGCAAAATTAAAGCTTACCCCAAAATTAATAAATACTGAACGAAATGTGTCTCTGAAGAACCAGTAGGCTCATTCGAAACAGAAAAGATGGACGATTAAGGGTGTGAAGACGCGCCCTCGATATCCGCATTAGTTTATTAGTTATTGTAAGTTAAATGTTATAAATAATTACTGGACTGTAAAGGTGAATATCTTGGCAACGCATTATGCGATTGCAACAAACAAGGTGTCTACGGATACATCTCGTAGAACTGCATCGGACTGTAATAGCCGGTTCACTAAAATTATTCACATATTTAAATGAGAGCGCGGAAAGCGGATTTCACGCAGTTACAAACACCTTTTTTTACCAAATAGACAGAGAAACATTAAAAGTAGCGGCATTACTGTAAACGGAAATTATGTAATGTATAATTTAAACTGTTTCTTAATATTTACACTCATAAATCCGAAAACGGAGGAAAACCATAGAAATTATTGTTCATAAATAAACTATGGTAGATAAAGGAAAACTGATAACAGCATAATATTTCTCGGAAAATTTCCGTGTTATTTGATGTATCACATACGTGTAAAAAATTAAAATTAAAAATTTCGGAAATTTTCACGGTCAGTAGTTTAACTAACTTTAGTGGTGCTTGATCGAGGTTTCCTGGATGAGCAGCGGCAGTTGGGAGAGGAGTCGAGATTCGGACGCCGTTGGAGGCGGTCAGGATGTGTTAGTCGGTATTACGAGAAATAGCCGCTAGTTCGCTTGTGTGAATTATTCAGAGTTGCTGCTTTCGGACATAGATATTTTTCAGCATCTGAAGAACTTGTTACTTTTCGGGTTGCGAGTGATGCAAGCCACACGTAGAAGGTTTCAATGTGTAGCCATTGTAGAATTTATAGTTTGATATACTGTGGAACTTTACTGGGTTTCTAAAGATAACTCACGCAATTAATCGTGGTTTATTGAATTGCCTCCAAGATCTTACGAAACTCAGTCAGGCTGTGAAATTAATTTATGGTGGACTTAACGATTTTTATATCTTCTTATTGAAAATAAACTCGAGTACGTGGTCTCGCGGTCACGTTCTCGCTTCTCGAGCACGGGGTCCAGGGTTCGATTCTCGGCGGGGTCAGGGATTTTTACCTGCCTCGAGACGATTGGCTTTGCGTTTCCCTCATCATTTCATCAACCTTCATGTAAGTGGAGAGAATGGACTGAGCAAAGGTTGGGAGTTTGTGCGGACGCTGATAACCGCGCAGCTGAGCGCTCCACGATCGAATCATTCATCATCGAACTTGTGAATCCTCTTCTGATGCAACAGGAGTTGCGTAAACAAGGTTGCACATCTCTCCCCACACAAAAAAGTCCAGGGGGGACATATCTGAGGATCGAGTAGGCCATGGTACAGGACCATCTCTGCCAATCCACGTTTCTGGGAACCGTCGGTCAAGGAATCGACACACACGATGACTGAAATATGTCGGCGCCCCGTCATGTCGGAACCACATGCGTTGTCTTGTAGGGAGCGGGACGTCTTCCAGCAAGTCTGGCAAACATGGCGATAAAATTGTAATAGTGCCTGCCATTTAATGGCCCAATTAAACAGTTCCCAACAACACCGACCCACACATTAACGAAGAACCGCACTTGATGAGCGCTAGTAACTGTGGCATGTGGGTTATCCTCACTCCAAACATGCAAATTGTGCATGTTGAAGACTCCGTCACGCCCGAACGTTGCTTCATCGGCAAACAACACAGAGGATGGAAATGTAGGATGCATTTCGCACTGTTCCAGGTACCACTGCGAATACTGTGCTCTGGGTGGATAATCAACTGGTTGTAGGTTGTGGACACGCTGTAAGTGAAATGAACGTAACAATTGCTCTAGAGGGACTGTTCTTACATTCGTCTGATTCGTGCCCATGTTACGTGCAATTGCACGAGTGCTGATTGAAGAATCCCGCTCCACATGCTGCAAAACAGCTTCCTCAGATTGCAGCGTTCTTACCGTGCGACGGCGTTCCTGTCCAGGTAATCAGCTAAATGACCCGGTATCGCGTAGACGTTGGTACACAGCAGCAAAGGTCGTATGATGCGGGATACGGCGATTAGGATATTGCTATTGATAAACCCGCTATGCAGCTCGTCCGTTGTGGTGCGCTGCGTAGTACGCACCAACCATATCAGTGTACTCACTCCAGGTGTATCACTCCATTAGTAAACAGAGACAAAGCACTGCTACACTGGTGGACAGCAGTTGCCTACAACTGAAGATCGTAATACGCCCTCTAACAACTGAAGAGCATAATACGGCCTCCACCGGTTTAAATAATCCTCATAGGAAAAAATGACATTAGGGAAAAATATTTGTTTTGATGTCCCCTACAGCGTCCCAGAGTTTGTCGGTTTAAATACTTTTTACCCTGTATTAAACATTTCTGTGAAACACTTACTACATTGCAACGATTATGAGTTGGTGCCCCATAGACGAACGTCGCCAGACTTGGTAAGTCCAACCACGTTTACGGGGGCCCATAGAAGTGCTTGTACTGTCTAATGAGTGGGTAAATCTTTTCGTGCAGTAGCACGTGGGGGCTCCTAGCTGATAAAGGACTTGTGAACTGTTTAGAACTTCCATTTTCTGCGAGTTGATGAGAGAGATTGTATTTCATTTAGTCATCCACACCACATGCACATTCCCAAACAACCCGTACGGTCGCATCCTTCAATTAACATTTCTGACAAACAAACATTTCATTCTCGTACACGCATTGAATACCTTTCAAAATTCCTCCAAATTATTTTTCCATCAGTAGAATCAAAACAGTTATTTACAAGCAAGTTTTCATCTTCACAACAAAGCATTCCAGATAATTTCTCTTAGATTCACAAATATCAAATCTCTTTCTCTACTACGCTTCAAATAAGTGCCCGAGCGCTGCACGATTGACTGGAGACCAAGCGAACCACACATAAACACAGGGTCAAGGATCTTATTCACTGCTCGTATGCGCGCTCATTCATCTTTGTCCCAGTACAGTAGAGGTGCATTATTTACAAAGGCAAAAAACATACGAAAACTTTACAACTGTTCTGCATAGATGAGTAACATTATTACCTTTTCATCGTTGGTGTAACGTTAGTTTACATGACGACATTAGATTGCGCAATCAAGTTTTGAAACTGCGCCACCGGCTTCAGCGGACGCGTCGCGGGCGGTTGCGCAAATCGCTAGAGAAACTGAACACTTTTGGCTTGTGCCAACTTCGGTGGCACGAAAGTAGTAGTTACACGATGTTTGAGGGTAAGTGTCGTGTCGGTAACATGGCAACAGTGTTAAATATGAAGTGAGGGAACGGAGGGAACTAGTTTGCTTCTCTGACTTCTACACTATGCGTAGGTGTTTGCCGGATTTCAATGACGTTAACTAATAAAACAAGCAACGACATTTTGCTTTTAACTGATGCAGTCCTACGCTATCTGAACATGGGTAATGTCGCTATCTTGGCTGAAGACCAAAATTCATTCCATTAGAAAGGAAAACACAAACGAGTTACGAAAACTACAAGGGAATAAGCAACTGGCTGTAGAAAAGATAACATTTACTGCAGAGAAATACGAATCTCCACTTACTAGAACACGCAGTTTCATTTGTAGCTTGTGATGGCGACAATGTTTCACACATTGTAGTATCTTTCTTCCTTGTCGCATCTTTAACTCTATTGAGCATAATTGTGGTTTGTTTTTGTCACATTATCAAATGTTTGAAATGAATTGTCGGATCTTCCGCAATAATTTCTTTCGTTTAGGTCTCTGAGCAACCGAGCTGAGCCGGCCGCTGGTGGCCGAGCGGTTCTGGCGCTACAGTCTGGAACCGCGCGACCGCTACGGTCGCAGGTTCGAATCCTGCCTCGGGCATGGATGTGTGTGTTGTCCTTAGGTTAGTTAGGTTTCAGTAGTTCTAAGTTCTAGGGGACTTATGACCTCAGCAGTTGAGTCCCATAGTGCTCAGAGCCAGCCAACCGAGCTGAGTTCCTTTCTTTTATCCTATCACGAATCTAAACGCGTCTCTTTATTTCTTTTCTTCCGCAGCGATTTGAGGCAGGGAAGCATTACGTCCGCCATTACTCGTGCAACTGTCGGAACTTCTTCCATTTCAGAGATGACCCAAGCATTCATAAAACGTCGAAAATGACTGTACACTGCTGTGTTGCTGTCTCCAGTCATATACGAAACCAGTTTCGTGTAACTGGTTTCATGGGATAGTTTCATAACCTAATGTCGTCGTGGGAACCAGTCTGTACACTGTACTTACACAAATCTTCAACTGAAAACTAAACTCTCAATGACAGATGTGTATTCTTTTCATGTTTCGTTTATTCACTGTCAACTCTAGCAAATGGACGAGCTAGTGCAGGAGGGACTATTTGCATTACGGTTTCAATAGCGCCGTGTTTACGTGTCTGGTACACTATTAAACGGTTCTGAACTGTTTTAAGGACAGCAAATGGATTACTGAATAAAATATGTAGGATGCTATTAAAAAGAATACATCTCGCTCTAAGTATCTCCGTAACGAAAGAAGAGAAAAGAAATGCTGTTATGCTAGTTAACGTGCCGTTGGTAGCTAAACAGCCGGCCCGGGTGGCCGAGCGGTTCTAGGCGCTACAGTGTGGAACCGCGCGATCACTACGGTCGCAGGTTCGAATCCTGCCTCGGGCTTGGGTGTGCGTGATGTCCTTAGGTTAGTTAGGTTTAAATAGTTCTAAGTTCTAGGGGACTGATGACATTAGAAGTTAAGTCCCCTAGTGCTCAGAGCCATTTGAACCATTTGTAGCTAAACAACATTTGCTTGTTTTTTTTTCTTTTTTTCTTTTGGATAAGAAATTGTCTCGAGTGGTCAAGATAAATAGGCTAGCCAGCATACTTCATAAACATTTTCTTTTGAAGCATTCAGCTTTGACCTACGTATATAATTTCGTTTGGATAATATTCGTAAGTACAGTCAGTTCTTGACTATGGTATTCTTTCCTGGGAAATAAATTCGCAAAATATGAATGCTTTTACCACAAAATGTGAATGCAGTTTTCGAACTACAAAAAAAGCGTCATGTGTCTTATAACCAAAGAGAGTATTGGGGCTCATTGCAGACATCTGTTCCAAAAGTTGGGGATTTGGACAGGGACGTAACTGCAGTCATGGGAGCACCACAGAGGAGGAGGAGGAGGAGATTAGTGTTTAACGTCCCGTCGACAACGAGGTCATTAGAGACGGAGCGCAAGCTCGGGTGAGGGAAGGATGGGGAAGGAAATCGGCCGTGCCCTTTCAAAGGAACCATCCCGGCATTTGCCTGAAGCGATTTAGGGAAATCACGGAAAACCTAAATCAGGATGGCCGGAGACGGGATTGAACCGTCGTCCTCCCGAATGCGAGTCCAGTGTGCTGACCACTGCGCCACCTCGCTCGGTGGAGCACCACAGAAGTACTCTCCCCATCGTGTCACGCTTCACGGTTTCCTGAACATCTATGCTATGTCTCCCATAGGCAGTTCCCTACTTCCCCTAAATAATACCATCACCATCCTGGTTTCCCACCTCCTACTTGGTCAAAATGCAAAACGAATGAGAAAAACCTTTTCAAAAAACATCCCACCTAATTTTTGATACACAGCGAAACAGAATATAATTTTAAAATTTTTTTCTCTGACAAATCGGTACTTGAAACAGCTAATTCGTCCCTGATTCAGTGCACATAACTTTTATTGCGCGCTACAAGGTATTTCTTGAATGTAATAAAAAAACAGTTTTTAAGAAAATCTATATGTTACTAATACAACAACCTTCTTATGTTCAAAATGAAAACTGTAAAAATTAATCTCAAACTAGAATAACACAACAAAAAGAGAATTGTTGTCCTCTGGCCTGCTCACAGAGATTTTTTCTCTTCTGTGACGCAAGAGAGAAACGAAAAGTTAATTTGAAAGGAGCGCATGAGTGTGAGTATCCATATTTTGTGTACCTGCTAAGTAGTCTATTATTTAAGAAAAACTTAATGTTTATTCTTTTTCTGCTTTCATATCTATATCTATACTACTATATAAAGCAAGTCTTTACATCTACATCTACATCGATACTCTGCAAATCATATTTAAGTGCCTGGCAGAGTTTTCATTGAACCACCTTCACAATTCTCTTTTTTTCCAATCTAGTATAGTGCACGGAAAGAATGAACACCTATATCTTTCCGTACGAGCTCTGATTTCCCTTATTTTGTCGTGGTGATCGTTCCTCCCTATGTAGGTCGGTGTCAACAAAATACGAGGGCGGTTCAGAAAGTAACCTCCGATTGGTCACAGTGCGGGTTGTGGGGGGAGTAGCGACGCCATCTGTGCATTCACGCACTCAACAGGTCAGTCGGCATCAAGCCGTGGTCGAGTGAACGTCGTACCTGCGCTAGTTTAGTTTTTGTGGGAGTTTGAAATGTGTGCTGCAATAGAAAACCCCGCCAAATGTGAAGTGCGTGCTGTCATAAGGTTTTTTACAGCCAAAGGATATTCTGCAGCAGCTATTCATCGTGAGCTTTGTGCCGTGTACGGACCAAGAGTTATGAGTGAAGGAGTTGTCCGTGAATGGGTACGTTTATTTAAAAGTGGACGAGAAAACGTTCATGATGAAGAGAGGAGTGGTAGACCATCATTGGTGACTGACGAACTCGTTCAGACAGTTGATGCAAAAGTTCGTGAAAATCGACGTTTCTCAATGTCGGAGTTGTCTACTGGCTTTCCACAGATTTCTAAGACTCTCTTGTACGAGATAGTGACAGCAAGATTGGGTTACCGTAAGTTCTGTGCACGATGGGTGCCCAAAATTCTTACCGCCCACCACAAAACTCAAAGAATGGCCTCTGCATTAGACTTTCTGTCACGTTATGAGGACGAAGGAGAACCATTGTTAAACAGAATCGTGACTGGTGACGAAACCTGGATTAAGTACGTGAACCCTGAGACAAAAGAACAATCAAAGATGTGGGCACATTCAAATTCGCCTACCAAACCAAGAAAAGCCTCGCAAGATTTTTCTGCCAGAAAACTGATGGCAACGGTGTTTTGGGATGCCAAAGGGGTGTTGTTGGTTGAATTCATGGAATGTGGTACGACCATTAATCAAGACGTGTACTGTGAAACAATAAAAAAGTTACGACGGGCTATACAGAACAAACGCCGTGGTATGCTGACTTCCGGTATCGTTTTTTTGCACGATAACGCCCGTCCTCACTCTGCTCGCAGAACAACGGACCTTCTTGAGTCCTTCAAGTGGGACGTTATCAACCATCCACCCTACAGCCCAGACCTGGCGCCAAGTGATTATCACCACTTCATGCATTTGAAGAAATGGCTCGGGTCACAGCGGTTTGATGACGACGAAGAGCTCAAAGATGCGGTCACAGGCTGGCTCCAGGCACAAGCGGGCGATTTTTATGCAGAAGGAATTTCAAAGCTTGTGAAGAGATACGATAAGTGCCTCAATCGCTATGGAGACTATGTAGAAAAATAGTGCAAAGGTGTACTTGTAAGATGTATGTATTAAAATATTTTTATTTAACTTGGTGTATTTTTTTAAATCAACCGGAGGTTACTTTCTGAACGGCCCTCATATTTTCGCATTCAGAGGAGAAAGGTGGTAATTGGAATTTCGTGAGAAGATTCCGTCGCAACGAAAAACGCCTTTCTTTTAATGATGTCCAGCCCAAATCTTATATAATTTCAGTGACACTCTCTCCCATATTGCACGATAATACAAAACGCGCTGCCTTTCTTTGAACTTTTTCGATGTACTCCGTCAGTCCTATTTGGTAAGGATCCCGCACCGCGCAGCACTATTCTAAGAGAGGATGGACAAGAGTAGTGTAGGCAGTCTCCTTAGTAGGTCTGTTACATTTTCTAAGAGTCCTGCCAATAAAACGCAGTCTTTGGTTAGCCTTCCCCACAACATTTTCTATGTGTTCCTTCTAGTTCTAATTGTAATACCTAGGTATTTAGTTGAATTTACGGCTTTTACATTAGACTGATTTATCGTGTAACCGAAGTTTAACGAGCTCCTTTTAGCACTCATGTGGATGACCTCACACTTTTCGTTACTTAGGGTCAACTGCCACTTTTCGCACCATTCAGATATCTTTTCTAAATCGATTTGCAGTTTGTTTTGATCTTCTGATGACTTTATTAGTCGATAAACGACAGCATCATCTGCAAACAACCGAAGAGGGCTGCTCAGATTGTCTCCCAAATCGTTTATATAGATGAAGATAGAAGGAACAGCAAAGGGCCTATAACACTACCTTGGGGAACGCCAGAAATCACTTCTGTTTTACTCGATGACTTTCCGTCGATTACTACCTCTCTGACAGGAAATCACAAATCGTCACATAACTGAGACGATATTCCATAAGCACGCAATTTCACTACTAGCCGCTTGTGTGATACAGTGTGAAAAGCCTTCCGGAAATCTCGGAAAATACTAGACCGATTTCCTGCAAAATTTTTCAAACGTTCGAACGGACAAGGTTACGAGTTTTTTTAAATATATGTGGTATTAATATACAGGAGAAAGATAGTTGACAAAAATCTTGAGAAGTCCGTAACCGATTTACTTCAGATTTGTACACTAAACGCTAGTAAACTTTTGGACAGACATAGGCTAATATTTTTAATACATGTGCTATATAAATATATATTTGAAATCTATACTGCTGTACAAACGCAGGTCGAAGTTTAACATTGTTACCAAAAATCTCTAGAAGTTCTTGACCGATTGACTTCATATTTTTCGTGATAATCTAATAGACGTCCTGACGGACATAGGCTACAATTTTTTGAATGTACTATGTAAGGGGGAAAGGTGGTTAGCAAAAATCTCGAAAAGTTGAAAGATTTACAGGGTTATTACAAATGATTGAAGCGATTTCACAGCTCTACAATAACTTTATTATTTGAGATATTTTCACAATGCTTTGCACACACATACAAAAACTCAAAAAGTTTTTTTTAGGCATTCACAAATGTTCGATATGTGCCCCTTTAGTGATTCGGCAGACATCAAGCCGATAATCAAGTTCCTCCACACTCAGCGCAGCATGTCCCCATCAATGAGTTCGAAAGCATTGTTGATGCGAGCTTGCAGTTCTGGCACGTTTCTTGGTAGAGGGGGTTTAAACACTGAATCTTTCCCATCACTATGCGTGAAACTTGCCCGCACGCATTCAACCGTTTCTTCGCTCACTGCAGGCCGACCCGTTGATTTCCCCTTACAGAGGCATCCAGAAGCTTTAAACTGCGCATACCATCGCCGAATGGAGTTAGCAGTTGGTGGATCTTTGTTGAACTTCGCCCTGAAGTGTCGTTGCACTGTTACGACTGACTGATGTGAGTGCATTTCAAGCACGACATACGCTTTCTCGGCTCCTGTCGCCATTTTGTCTCACTGCGCTCTCGAGCGCTCTGGCGGCAGAAACCTGAAGTGCGGCTTCAGCCGAACAAAACTTTATGAGTTTTTCTACGTATCTGTAGTGTGTCGTGACCATATGTCAACGAATGGAGCTACAGTGAATTTATGAAATCGCTTCAATCATTTGTAATAGCCCTGTACTTCAAATTTTTACATTATACGCTCTGATGGACTTTCTGACGGCCCATAGGCTATATATTTTTAACAAATATATACGTAATAGGCAAATGCGAAACATTGTTACCAAAAATCTCGCAAAATTCTTGACCAGTCTCATTGAGATTTTTACGCAATACTCTAACGAACATTAAGACAGACGTAGGCTATATGTATTTTTAGTATATATAATATATAAATTTAAAGGGAGAGGATAAGGAGGGGAAAAATTATTACCAAAAATCTCGAAAAGTGTTTGTTTATTACAATATAATGTAGATGTTTGAAGTGAATCAGTCATATAATCCGGTCTCTGTTTATTACAATATAATGTAGATGTTTGAAGTGAATCAGTCAGAGACCGGATTATATGCATCATAACAACCTTAAAATATTCATGAAAAATCCTTAAAATGCGTGAAAAGACTCGAAACACGCAAGATAAAATAATAAAAAAACATGGTAGTTACTGGGTGCATTATATCTAAAAGTCGAACCTATGCATATCAATTATTAGGAAGAGCGCCGGCCACGCGAAAAATCGGTACATTTAGAACGCTGATATAATTTTCTTAATTCTTTCTGGTAGAGGTTAGGAAGGGGCCCTTTCTGGGATTATTTTCTAAGAATTTGCAAAATGGGGACGCATACCGTGTTTCGACTTGTTTCTTCTTTGCTAATATTGTCGGTAAGAATCCGATACGATGCGAGTGGGTCGCAGTGAAACAATCGATATGTACAGGACCAACTTTGATAACACGTAGAGGGGTACGCTCAAAAACTCCGTAACATTTTCTTTAAAAAACAACATACAATCATGAATTTTTTGAAGAGCGTTAACTTTTAATTAATACTATTGGACCAAAGCATCATTTAGAATTTATTTTACATTTTTCTGCTATTGTAAATATAAACGACTAAGTACTGTTCCAATGTTCGGTAGTAAGATTGTGTCTTCGATCACTCAAAACATTTTTATAAGCAGAAAAGGACCGTTCTACATCAACTGAGGAAACAGGGCAGTATTTGAATTTGGATGCTATGTTGGCACTCATTATTTCTGGTAAAAGTTCACCTCTCCCATTAATAAAAGAGTTCAAAGCCTGGGTTATTGTTTAAGATGTTTTTAAACTTTTCTTTACGTTTCTTGGGAATACCTCCGGCAATGAGGAGTTCACTAGAATAATTTTATTCATTTACTGAATAGATTTATTCAACGCCAAACCTTGAGTGTCAAGCTTTTTAATACTTGTATGTTCATGGGAAAAAGTGTGGTAATCACAGCAATGTCTTTTTTTATACCCGAGTCATTAAAAGACTCCTTGGTCTGGCAAATTGGCAAAGCCTCTGCACTATCAAAGTCGTTTACTAGCCCTCTGATGGCCTCGAAATCTTCACTGTCTTGTTCAGGAACTAAAGGTACAGTTGGTAGTTTTCCTTTGTAGGTCTCGTTGCGAGCAGGAGCCTTTAGAAACACTTTGACATGCTGGTCTACTTGAAACTTTTTTTTGCTCGAAACGTTTATCTCACAAACTCGAAAATATAAAAATATTCCGTCATATGTAAATGTTCCAGGATGGTCAGCTATCCACGAAACGACGTTCCTTTTTTCGGGTGGCATGGCGCACAACACGTTACACACTACACGTCGTAAACACGTTCAGTTGTGTACAAGTAAATAAAAAGCTAAACTGAAACAATGGAGATGCAAGTAAAAGCTTGCGTAGTTTAATTTAATTTAATTGGTGTACGACAGCGAAGGAGATTAAGCGCGAGAGCGGACGCAGAAGCATTGTCTCTGTCTGCCTGTTCCTGTTCCTCTTCTGTAATCATTTCGCTAGGGACCCCTCGGTTAGCGATTGCACGCAGTTCTAGGTCGCGGTCAATTTGTGAGACATTAAAACTAGATCGAACTAGAAACCGCCCGTCTATATTTTTAAAATATTGTAAACGTAGAGCGAAAATATGCATCGTCGCTAATTTTTAGTTCAAATATTCAATAACTGGTGAAAAGGAGCCGAATATACAAATGCATATGCAACATGCAAATGCATATAATCCGGTCTCTAGTAATAAAAACTCATACGGACTTTCAGTGCATGTTTTTTTTTTTAAATAACTGTTGCATGCCAGCCTTGTATAGGGCAAAAAATGGGTAAAATTTTCGAAGTCGCTGGGAGAAGTTCTCTCGCTACATTACGGCAATGTCGACACGAGGCGGCCACGCCGAAAACATATCGCCACCAAGACTGGGTGAGGGAAAAACACAACATCGGCGTTTCTGGCAAGGCAAGCAGCAGCCTTAAGCGGAATGTACTGGGTCAGGGCACCCAAACCGGCTCACGTCACCCTCGTTATGTGACGAAAGAAAGGCTAAGGCGAATGCAACGAACGGTACCAAGAGCTTTTATGAACCAGTTCTATATTGTTACAAACTCGTTAAGCAAGCATTGCAGAGGGGAAACCACTGATACCTTCGTAATAGTAAGCACTATGCGGTCATGATGAATGACGTCGGTTAAACATTAGCCACTCCTTCGTTCTATAAATACCCCAGCAGTTTAGCTGATAAGGCAGTCGGTCAGAGGGCTCGATGGCGTACCTGACGTTCATACTCGATTTCCTGATTGCAGCGAAGTGACGTCTGGCGCAGGCCTGTTGGAGATGTCCTGCACACTACGGCCATTACTGGAAAAAATGGCTACCTCACTATAAACACCAGCACAGGGTTCAACACCATAGTCTGCCTACGTTAGAGGCGGGAGAGTCTGGAGGTCTTTCCTTCTCATTAGGATTAGGACCCCCGCGTTCCTGACATTCCAGCGAACTGAATAGAGCCTACCTGGATGGTAGACCAATATCGTAGGACTTCACGTGTACACGGCAACTGTCATCACGGTACGACGGACGTGGAAGAAGGGTGGTGAACGGAAGGGTACAGAGCTCCTCCCAGGTCGGCGTGTGTAAGTTCAATACATGTGGCGCTGTCACTGCCGCGGGTCATGGTACAGCCGGTGTCGGGGCCCTGCAAATGGCGAACTGCCAGTAAACCAGCTGGCGCTGCCTTGAGCGGGCTGTAGGCCGGTTAGGACGCGATTCCTCAACGTGCATCGACAGGCGGTGTCACCCACGAGCCAAGACGCTGCACACATTTTTATGGAAATAAGTAACTAATTCTGAATCTTCTTTCATTACAATTACCGGCGACCACAGATCACTGCCACCGTTTTGATGATTCAAATGGCTCTAAGCACTATGAGACTTAACATCTGAGGTCATCAGGCCCCTAGACTTAGAACCACTTAAACCGAACTAACCTAAGGACATCACACACATCCATGCCCGAGGCAGGATTCGAACCTGCGACCGGAATAGCAGCGCGGTTCCGGACTGAAGCGCTTAGAACCACTCGGCCACAGCGGCCGGCAACCCTTTTGAGGAAAACTGGCAAGTAGAAAACTGGGAGAGCGCCTCCTGACACAGAGCTTCTTTCACTGCATCTACCGGCGACCACAGATAACTACCACCCTTTTGAAGAAACCTGGCAAGGAGAGAATTGAGATAGTGCCTCCTGACAAAGAATCAACTGTACTTACGCCCTCCCAATAGTCGCCTCATGCATAACAATGTACAAGTTTTCTGTTAAGAACGATTGCGGGGAAGAAACTGCTGTGTTGTGCTCTGTATCAATATGTGTGGATTTGTTCTCGCAGTCAGTTTTAACTACGACTGTGGGGCAGTTAAAGCATTAGAGAAAATGTTTCTCCTATACGTACGGTTTTTACAGAAAAGTTGTATTTGTGGCATATCGGCTCATTATTAGAATACTACAAAATTGTTAAGGCTTTCGTGGCCACTTGTTGACAAACTGCCTATTGGCTTCTGTCTCGGGTTCTTCGGCCGACGTTCATCTAATGATTTTTCTGACGATTCGCCAGCACGAGTGGCTGGCATTGTCAAAGCTTCACCCTCCATTGCCGGTGGTGAACTGGAGCCGAGCTCGCGGGCGCAGACTATATGTACCTGGCGCGCCAACGTCCGAGGGCTTCTCCGCGGTCATTTCCGGTGCGGTTCTCCTCTTGCTACCTGCGACGGTCGTTCGCTGCAGTACGGGAAGCCAGGATCAGTTGACCTTAAGGCTTTCCTATTTCTTGTTCAAACTGTTCGCGTGTTTTTGTATTTCTACAGCTTCTCTGAACAAGCGCGTGTGATAATGCTTCTCTACAGCCAGAACTTCCGTGTCGGCGAATTTTATTACGTGGTCGGTCTCATTCAGTGCGTGCTCTGCCACGGCCGATTTCTCCACCTGCCCCAACCTGCAATGTCGCTTATGCTCTTTGATCCTGGTGTTGATGGATCGTCCAGTCATTCCGACATAAACTTTTCCGCATGTGCATGGTATACGGTATATTCCCGACATTGCAAGTGGGTCTCTTTTCTCCTTCGCCGATCTAAGACACTCTTTGATCTTCCTTGTCGGTTTGAAAATCGTCTTTACGCCATGTTTGCGCAATATACGACCGATTCTGTCCGTCACTCTGGGAATGTATGGCAGAAAGGCCGTACCCGACATTTCTTTTTCTGGAAACTTACTTCGCAGAGTGTTTGGTTCTGTTACACTTCTAATATAATTTGTGGCGTACCCATTGCTCCTCAGGACAGTTTCCAGGTGTTGCATTTCTCGTTTGAGGTGTTGCGGCTCACATATTCGTCCTGCTCTCGTTACGAGCGTACTAATCATGCCTCTTTCCTGGCTCGGGTGGTGGTTTGACAGTTTGTGCAGGTATCGGTCCGTGTGTGTCGGTTTTCGATACACGCTGTGTCCCAGGGTTTCGTCGTCCCTTGTGACCAGCACATGTAGAAAAGGCAGTTTCTTGTCCTTTTCTACTTCTATGGTAAATGTTATGTTGGCATGGAGGCTGTTCAAGTGTCTTAGGAAGTCACCGAGCTGTTCTTCACCATGGCTCCACACCACGAAAGTATCATCGATGTACCTGTACCACACCTTAGGTTTGCAAGTCGCCGAGTCCAGTGCGTGTGCTTCGAATTGTTCCATGAAGAAGTTGGCCACCACTGGACTGAGAGGACTACCCATGGCGACGCCATCCAGCTGTTCGTAGAAATCGCCATTCCACGTGAAATAGCTCGTGGTGAGACATGCATGGAAGAGCTTTCTGATGCCCTGCCGACATATAAACTGGCAAAACACTTGGCCTCTCTGCTCCAGCCACACGTGGGGAAGACCGACACATACATTAAGGACTCAGGACATTTCATTGAGAAGCTGAAGAAACTGAAACTTGCACCAAACGACATCTTGGTCAGCTTTGATGTTGTTTCGTTATTTACGAAAGTGCCACTCAGTGACGCTCTGGAGCACATCGGTTCCATTTTCCCGCAGGACATCAGAAAGCTCTTCTATGCATGTCTCACCACGAGCTATTTCACGTGGAATGGCGATTTCTACGAACAGCTGGAAGGCGTCGCCATGGGTAGTCCTCTCAGTCCAGTGGTGGCCAACTTCTTCATGGAACAATTCGAAGTACTACTACGAGGAACTTCAAAAAGTTCGGTACACATTATCAAGGCATACCAAGTAACTTTTATTGAATGGTCCTCCACACTTCAACCTGACACAGATAAATGAGGCTATTTTTCAACATAACCACCAAGACTCTGTAAACTACAGTCGAAATGTTCTACCAGTCATTCAGTTCCACGACGACTTAAATCCGCTCGATGGTCACATAGCCATCCAAGAGCGGCTGTGTGAAATGCTCAGTTTTGGAAAATGTCTTTCAGCAGGACGTTCTTTCAACTTGCCGAAAAGATGGAAATCGTATTGTGCAAGATCTGGACCATACGGCGGATCAGCGTCACCCACGTCTGTGCGGTACTAGTGAAACTGTTGGTGTCATCCCACTACGACTGCATTTGGTCAGTAGAGGGTCAAAATTGCGCGGTGAAGTTGTGCGCAATTTACAAGTTTTGAAATGAACATAAACAGGCACAACCCACAACCTCAATAAACTTGTCTTTTATTTATTTTTTTAATTTTTTTTAGTTTACCGGTTTCGGTCTATTTTAGACCATCTTCAGACGTCACACCATAATGGTAGGCCGTTGCAGTGAACGGAACAGGCACTATGACTCCACGAACGCTAGCAGTTAGCTAGAAGCAGACAAAAGAAAAGGAAAAAGGTCAAAGGGAATTATTGAGAATTATTTTGCGGAAACATTCTTCACTTTAGGAATAAATCTTCGACGAATTAATAAGATTGTATTTTTTACTGGGCAAGGCTGAAATATATGCTAGGCATTGTAATTACATCACCATTACGCGCGCATTACTCATATTCTGAGTAGAGTTTAAACAGGTTCATGATGTCGGTTTTCTAAAAAAATGTGGCTGCAGTAGTTTATTCCACGATATAAGCTGGCAGCTGTTTCTTGGAGAGAGCTGTTACCATAAATTCGTCATAAATAAGCTGTGATCAAAGTGCACAGGCTAGGTGGAAAAACCTTTCTTACAATGGTGATGGAAGGGGAAGTGGGTGATGGAAGGGGAAGTGGTGGGGAAGGGAGTCACTGCAAATCACTGTAGCGACAAGAATACTGCTAGATACTGAGTGACATTTTTGGATCCTTTCTGAAATACAATGGGAGTTGAAGGCGAGAAATATCCGATTAATTAGTTTGAGAGGTGGCATGAGCCCCCTCTCATATTTCTATCTTACGATTCTCCTCTCTAATTGCATGCGGTGAAAAGTTACTATTCCTTCATATGCGGACTTCCCGCGCAGCGTCTCTCGTCACCCAGGTGGTCCGGTGACAGGCGGGCTCTGCGGATCTCGAGAGGGTTAAGCCGACGAGTGTGAGGGAGTCGAGTGAATGCTTTCCAGACGCCGACATTGTCAAAAGACACGCCCGGAGGGGCCTGAAGTAGCGGCTGGGCTAGAGGTTCCGTTACTTCGCAGAAACTTAGCGAAAACACTTTCTGGCGGGCTACCAGCGAGGCGTGGGAATGACTTGTGTACCCAGGCAGTTGTGGCGGGAAAATTCCCGCGTTTTCTGCAAAATAGTAACTGCAATTGGCTTGCTCAGGGCATAGCTCCGTGACGTAGCAAAATCAGCGCAGAAATTGGCGCCAAGAATCTCCATTGGTGGAATGGTAGTGCTCTGGCAATAGAGTGGAACTCTCCACCGGTTTTCGAGTTGCTGATTGGAACGTTTAGCCAAGGCCACTGTCGTGGGGGCGGGAATGTTCTGTGTTCGGCCTGTACGGGTGCTCAGGGGTAGTCGGCTCTCGCCTTTCGGTCGAGGACGTCGAAGGTACCAGCCATCGCCTCCGGTACGCCAGATCGCGTTCTTGCAGTTAAGAAGACAGTTTGGTAATGTATGTCCGCAGCACCGGCAGATAGGGATTTACCGAGGTGATAATCAGAGCTCAGCAGAGTGCGCCTGTTCGTCTTTTTCTAACTTTGTTCTGTCTTGAGGAGCAGCAATTAATGTTGGGTTAGCTGTGTGTCTCTCTTAAGATTTGAGTGGCAAGGAAATGGCTCCACATACCACTTCGTCATAAACCTCACAATCTAGTTTAGGGACAACTTCACCTTCACAGCATTTGTTTGAGTATCCAATTTGAGCCAATTTGATGTATTATAAATGTTTCATGTGTTTTGTTTATTATTTTGTGTTTAGTCTTAATAAATCATATTGTTATTTTGGACAGAACTTTCATTCTGTTAATCCGTAGAGCAACCCATCATTTCTCACTACGTTAATGAAACCTTCCTTCATTTAACTTATTTATCAAATTAAATTATTGCAGGTGCCAAACTCTTTTCTGCTCCACGTGCAGGGTTGATTACATCAGTTCGCGTATATTTTTTAATCCATGTGCAACAGCAAAAGTCGGAGTTAGAATAGGGGGGGGGCCCTAGAGCATCATTTACATATGTAGATTCTAGAAGAATTTAGTATTAAATACACTGCTTGCCCCGGCACCTCGCATAAAATGGCGACCCTGCTAGAATCTTTTCTGTGAATCGCTGATAAGCAAGTATTATTAGTAGTAGGGACACTCAGAATTTTTTTTGCTTAATTTTTTATTGATTAATACCCAAGTTTTTTTTCTGGTAGTTCCGTATTTAGTTTTTAGTAGCGGCGCATGATTACAGTTTTTGTTTTCAGTGTATATATTATTTTGTTCATTGTTTTTGTGTTCCTTTGATGGTGTGTCCGTATCACATCACACTTTGTCGGGTTTGTGTGCGGTTTCTGTACCACAACCAATCGTGCGTATAATTACAGCGTTGGAGAGGCGTTGTTGAAATTTTATGTCTATGTGTAAAAATATATGGAGAAGATTAATTTTATTGTGCATTTTAGATAAATTTGTTTTTCATGAATGATAACGAGAAGTAAGGCACGAGTATTATCGAGCAAAGCTAAAACAAAAGAGGATAGTATAATGGATAAGGGGCAGTTTACTGACGGGAATAGGTTCGGAGATGAGATGGGCACATTTTTAGCAGGACAGGACGCCAGGTTCATTGATGAGGAAGGTGATTTGGACGCGATCTGAGAGCAGCGTTGCGGCCGTGATTATTGTAGTGAAGTAGAGGATGAAACAGAGACAGGCACACAGGTCGAGACGGTAGCAGAAGTTTATAATCAAACGAACGAGAGGAGACAGGGGCTAGCTCGGCTACGTCAGAGCTCTAGCGCCCAGGTGTCCAGAGTTACATCTCCCACGTTTGAAGAGGATCAAAAAGATGACGTAAACCCAATACTGAGCTTCCTACGATCAATGAAAGAAGAAGATGAGAAACAGCGTAAGGACACTCAGACTATAATTTCGCATGTAGGAGAAATTCGTGGGGAATTACTAACAATAAAGAAAGAATGTGGAGAAGCAAAACAAATGTCAATGGTAGCACAAAAAGTAGCAGGCCTAGCCAAAACGGCAGCAACAGGGGCAATGAAAATCGCAAAAGTAACTTCTCAACTCGCAGGTCGCTTGCGACGTGCGACACAAGCCCACTCAAAATCCCTAGCGTTCTTAAAAACCCAAGGTAATATTGCGGTTACGAACATCACGAAACGAATGAAAGAAGTAGAGAGTCGGATAGCAAAACTAGAGCGAAACGGGCACACGAGCACTGCGCGTTCGGATACCAATGATGGAGTACACAGAATTGTGTCTCCGAGGAAAAGCCCGCCGTGCTCTAGCCCAGTGACAGAGTGCGGAACTAACAATGCACACGCAGAAACACCTAGTAATAGCTCCAATAATTGTAGCCCACTTAGGAGAGCGAATTCTGAGTGCCACTGCCACTGTGATACAGAGGTATCACATCACAGTTATCAGCAAGATAGATCAGGACACTCAGCAGACGTGCAAGTATCGGAAACGAGTGACAAACACCAGTGCGAGGATCGGACAGGATTTTGATCACAATCACTTCCTGTCGATACTAAAATTCCAAAAGTTCAGAGATAATGGATGTTCGATGCATCCCAAGAGCTGGGTGATGCAGTTTACAAATTCGTTACCGTCATCATGGCCAACCCTGGCAAAATTAGAATTCATGTGTGGACACATCGAAGGCCAAGCCGCGGAAAAGATGCGGGGTGTGGCAGCGACGTGTCAGAGTTATCAGGAATTTGTTGATGCGTTCCTGGGGATCTACTGGTCAAAGGAAACGCAAGACAGGATTAAAGACGAAATAATATTTTGTCCTGAACTGGAAATGTCCGGGCAAAGGACAAATTTTTTGATGATTTACTCAAGAAGAATCAGTTTTTAGATAGTCCATATAGCAAGGGAGA
The DNA here is from genome assembly GCF_023898315.1 of Schistocerca nitens. Taxonomy (NCBI): domain Eukaryota; kingdom Metazoa; phylum Arthropoda; class Insecta; order Orthoptera; family Acrididae; genus Schistocerca; species Schistocerca nitens. The sequence continues at coordinate 310,698,474 of NC_064621.1, read as the reverse complement.
AATCATCAAATTTTGTTTTTCCAAATTGCCTGTTAGGTATCAACAGACACTTGTCGGCAAGTGTGGATCTGACATCGAAGCATTCAAGAGTCTATTGCGCGAACTCGAAGTAGTCTTCGATAAACAAGACGCAAAGGACAGGAAGAAGGCGCAAAATAACAAATACCACGGGCCAGCAAGGGCAGACGACAACAGATCGCATAATCGCGCTCGTCAGTTAGGAAACCAGGGTTACGGAAATCAAGGTTACGCAATTCAAGATTATGGAAACCAGAGACACGGAAACCAGAACGTCAGGGAACAGGGTCAATCTAGACGAGGAATCTGGGACAGGAGGAATAACGAACGGCAAAGCGACCGTAACTGGAGAGAGCGAAATCAAGGACCACAGGAGATTGAAATTAGACCTGCAAATCCTAATGCACGTCAGAGGAGGGGGAGTCTGACAAGGGATCGGCGCTAGTCCATAGGACTCCATCACATCTCTCACACAAAAAAGTTCGTGGAATAATAGTAGTTTAAGTGGTGTACATAGTTGAATAGGCAAATATATGAACCTTTCTTCGGGGAACAATAATCGTTGCATTAATAGATTAAGATTGCTAAAGTACTAACACGCTGCGTTGTCTTGCATAAGAAGTTACTGCTGCTATCCTCTTTTTGTTTATGTTCGCGACTTCCAATGTCGATGGAGTAGGAGACCTTTTCATGAGCAATGTTTTTGTCCTTTCCTGTCTGGTGTCCATGTTGAGGGATAATGATGAGTGAGGAGAAGTCGCACAGACGGGCGCATACAAGAACGTGCTTTTAGAAGCGTTCTGAGAAGTCGTGATACGCTCTATAGCGGCCACAACCAGTTCGTGAGACGTTCATACCAATGCTTGCAGGCACGCAACAGTGCTCTGCAAGATTGTGGTATATTGCGTGATTTCGAGGATGAATATGGGCAGTATAGTTTTTACAGCGATGTGCCAGCATCGTTGTCTTGCAAGTCGGGGTGAACCTGTGAGTGTTTGACTCCAATGGCGCCCTAGACGGTAGAAATGCGGGCATAAAGCCTACCATGCCAACGTGCTGGTTGGGGATTTAGCATGCTGCTTGCGACTGTCACAGATGAATAACCAGGGACTTATACTCGGATATTCGTGACATACTGTGTAGCTGGCGTGTGGTGGGCGACTGAATTCTCAACAGGAACCAGTCTTGGCTTGGTCATATTTCATTGCCTCTGAAAAGGTGCGCTTTCATTGCTAAAACTGCATCACATACAAAATTAAGTTCAACTATAAATTTATTGTCTTGTATAGCCGTGGCTAACCCAGTTTCCGGAGTTTCAGTGAGGCGTAATGAAAACTCGGAGGTCATGTCGTACGGCGCGCACATCACTGTCGTCAATAGCGGCGAGCAGCGAGACATCTCAACGTAACAGGAATTATGTAAGAGTATTGTATAAGGTAAACACAAAAATAAATAAATAAAAATAGAAAAAAAGGTACGATATACTAGGATAAGTTAAACTGTAGGATTTAACAATAACTAGATTAATATTGTGGGGGTTTTCTACCACAAGTGTTTGGCGCGCGCCTGTTGGGATGTTATTTTTCAGGTCATCAAATCACAGACCCAAGATGGAGGGACGACCGGCGAGCGAACGTAGAATAGTTGCATGTTCTTTGTAGCTCAGTAAAACTTCGACCTGCATAATAACATAATTTATTCAAAAGACATAGAATGTAGATCGTTGGCAAATGGTAGTTAATTCTTGAGCATGTCTACTATTGATCTATATAATTAATAGTAATATTATTGCGGGCCCGCACATTTAGCTGTTCATCCAGTGTAGCGTCACACACCATGTACAGTAGTGAGACCGGTCTCTACACAAATATCAAGATAAATTATTTCCATGTCTAGATTACATACACCACGATTTTGTTATAATGATAGCCATAGATTAATAACTATAAAAGTAAAATAAGAGTGTCTGAAATGACAGACCATCAATGTGTCATTATGTAAATTTATTATAACATAGAAGGTCATGGGGAAAAGTTAGGCATAAGATTTTTGTAACAATTGTGCAGATGACGGGGATCGTGGCAATGCAGAGGCCAGCCGGAGCAAAAACAAGAGGTCATTGGCTACCTGCAAGAAGAGCGTCAGCGCGCCACCTGACGTGAAGGGCGCGAGAGCATCCGGTCCTACAAGCTGACAGTCACTGGGCCATATACCCGAGGGATTAGGCGGCAGACAGCCCTCGCCGGGCCACAAGAGAAAGTGAGGCTGGCCGTTGACACTGACACGCGACCCACACGCGACAGCCTGCTAGCTCTCCGGATGCGGCAGCCGTTTGGAGGGATTCCTTGCGGCAGACCACGTTGTCGTGACTACACGAAGAAGATCACATATCGTGTCAGAACCTGCGCCTCATGTGCCTCAGGCAGAAAGGGACGCTATATACTCACCTGTTTGGGTTTTTACAACTCACTAGCATTGGCCGATCTGCATACACAAAGCAGTATCGTGCCACACACTCTAACAAATGAATGGTCTCATTTCTAACTTCTTCTCTCTATTAGAGAGCAGTTGTAGGAATCGTCACTCCTAGTTCGATCCTGTATCGATGACCTCACACACTTGTGAAGTCACTCCACGTGCCATCATCCCTCGTAGAACTGCAATATTGGGAAACGTAAAGTACTGTCCAGCGAGAGAAGAGACCTAGACTAGTGATGTATCCCAACAAGTAGACCTCAGAGACAATTAATCGACGTGAGGAGAGCCTATCACTGTGTCTTCCTACCGTACTGCCGTGATCATATGCATGGGTCTTGGTGCAATCTCAACAGAGTACTGCAGATGCTCCAGCACACCCTATTGCCGTTGCAACAACATAGCAACAACACCCGACGTTTAGCCCTATGTGATGTCAGTACTGTGGAATTTGTGAAGTGCTTCGAATATTTCTGACAATGTGATTTAGTGCCTCTTTCTCAGCACAGTCGTGAACATTGTGCAATGTGCACGCAAAACTTGATGCCCCATGAACCTTGTTTTTTTTTCTTTCTTTTCTTTCTTAAATTTCTTTCTCTGATGTTGTTTTTGTAATGTATGTTATACCTTGTATGTGTTTGTGTTTTACACTGTAATTCTTATTACAAATTACTGTATTGTTCTCCACACCATGATGTTTTTTTGTATTTTGTGTTTATTGTTGTGTGTATGCAAACAGTGTGCCTGAAGTCCCCATAAACTGAAGCAGATACCACCACTGTCATTGTGAATGGACCATCAGTTCAGGGAACATTTTGTAAAGGTTATTATTGCTGCAGGGAGACAGAATGAATCGGAGGTTGTAATTAGATTCTGAAAGCTCACAAAGAGATTGTTAACTTAAATAGTATCATGTGTGAGTGCGTTCAGGTTAGTTTAATGATACAAATTGTTGTAACATCTTGGGCATTTAATTGCGGAGCACTCCAACTCTGATTGTAAAGAATAAACTGCTCCATATTTGGCTCACATGCCCGGGCCATATTTAGAGCATGAATGTCTGTGTGAATCGGTGTTTGGAAGTGGCTCCCTGGGTATGGATGTGTGATGTGAGTGTTAGAGTTCCATATTAAGAAGGTGAAGTTGGCTACATCATAAATAATCCTCCCTCTATGAGCTGCATTTTTCAGTTGCAGTGATTTTCTTTATAGAGTGCGGCATGTGGAGTCAGTTTGCAAGATTGTTCTTGGGCGATTGACTCACTACCTTGCTCCTAAGTGAGCCAACCGCTCACCAATTACAATCTAAAATGGCGTAGGGGCAATGAGAGGTGGCATGAGCCCCCTCTCATATTTCTATCTTACGATTCTCCTCTCTAATTGCATGCGGTGAAAAGTTGCTATTCCTTCACACGCGGACTTCCCACGCAGCATCTCTCGTCACCCAGGTGGTCCGGTGACAGGCGGGCTCTGCGGGTCTCGATAGGGTTAAGCCGACGAGTGTGAGGGAGTCGAGTGAATGCTTTCCAGACGCCGACATTGTCAAAAGACACGTCCGGAGGGGCCTGAAGTAGCGGCTGGGCTAGAGGTTCCGTTACTTCGCAGAAACTTAGCGAAAACACTTTCTGGCGGGCTACCAGCGAGGCGTGGGAATGACTTGTGTACCCAGGCAGTTGTGGCGGGAAAATTCCCGCGTTTTCTGCAAAATAGTAACTGTGATTGGCTTGCTCAGGGCATAGCTCCGTGACGTAGCAAAATCAGCGCAGAAATTGGCGCCAAGAATCTCCATTGGTGGAATGGTAGTGCTCTGGCAATGGAGTGGAACTTTCCACCGGTTTTCGAGTTGCTGATTGGAACGTTTAACCACGGCCACTGTCGTGGGGGCGGGAATGTTCTGTGTTCGGCCTGTACGGGTGCTCAGGGGTAGTCGGCTCTCGCCTTTCGGTCGAGGACGTCGAAGCAACCAGCCATCGCCTCCGGTACGCCAGATCGTGTTCTTGCAGTTAAGAAGACAGTTTGGTAATGTATGTCCACAGCACCGGCAGATAGGGATTTACTTAGGTGATAATCAGAGCTCAGCAGAGCGCGCCTGTTCGTCTTTTTCTAACTTTGTTCTGTCTTGAGTAGCAGCAATTAATGTTGGGTTAGCTGTGTGTCTCTCTTAAGATTTGAGTGGCAAGGAATTGGCTCCACATACCACTTCGTCATAAACCTCACAATCTAGTTTAGGGACAACTTCACCTTACAGCGTTTGTTTGAGAATCCAATTTGAGCCAATTTGATGTATTATAAATGTTTCATGTGTTTTGTTTATTATTTTGTTTTTAGTCTTAATAAATCATATTGTTATTTTGGACAGAACTTTCATTCTGTTAATCCATAGAGCAACCCATCATTTCTCACTATGTTAATGAAACCTTCCTTTATTTAACTTATTTAACAAATTAAATTATTGCAGGTGCCAAACTCTTTTCTACTCCACGTGCAGGGTTGATTACAGTCAGTTCGCGTATATTTTTTAATCCATGTGCAACAGCAAAAGTCGGAGTTAGAATAGGGGGGGGGGGAGCTTAGAGCATCATTTACATATGTAGATTCTAGAAGAATTTAGTGTTAAATACACTGCTTGCCCCGGCACCTCGCAAGTTTCGTTTGTTGTTAGTGTTTGAAACGGAAAGTCCCTGCCACACTGGCCCCGACGATGCCGATGTGTATTTCTTTGGATTACTGAAAGTCCAAATTTTTGTTAAATACACTCCGCGTTCCCAAGAAGTCAATTATCGACATCTTGGGTTGTCGGGTGTTCTGCCGGATATCAGCGTTGTACTTGCGCGATATTTCGGTCACGTAGCTCGTAACCTTCATCAGGTGCGACCTGAGACTGCTCCTAGAGTCGACCTGGTCCAGTATTGATGCCTATTGCCTTCCCCCTCCACCAACGGCTGCAGGCGCTTCCTCTGTGGTCCGCGCCCATTCCCTGCGACCTGCTGGGGCGTTGCTGCTCCGTTTTCCGTCCGCTGCGGTTCTAGGTGTTCCCTCTGCGGTCCGCGCCCACCAAATCCGCTCCTGGGGGTTTCATCTACGGTCTAGAGTACCAAGCGTTCCCCCTGCGGTCCGCGCCCGCTCACCACGACCTGTTGGAGCGTTGCCGCTCCGTTTTTCGTCCGCTGTGGCTCTGGATGTTCCCTCTGCGGTCCGCGCCCACCAGTCCCACTTCTGGGTGTTCCATCTTCGGTCTGGTGCGCCAGGCAGTCCGTCAGGGGCTCGTTTTCCATCTCCATGTCTCTGGTTCTTCTGTTTGTGTAGTGTTGCAGCTGGCCCCGTTGCTCCTTTAACAATTCCAGAGCCGGATCCCAGGCTCTGCTTAGCTGGTACCCTGTGTCACAGTTCATAAGATCGTCAGCCATTTTAATTTCTATCGATTCTCTTAGAACACTGTCCCAAAATCTGGGTGTTTTTATGCTATTATCTTGGTATCCTCATACTTCATGGCATGATCTAGTTCTAGACAGTGTTCAGCAATGGCTGACTTAGTCACATGTCTTAATCTAGTGTGCCTATGATGTTCTTTGCACCTGATCTCCACAGTTCCTGTCGTCTGGCCAATGTAGGACATGCCACATTGACAAGGTATACTGTAAATCCCTGGTTTTCGTAATCCCAGGTCGTCTTTGACACTCCCCAGCAGTCCCCTGATCTTGTTGGATGGACAGAAAACACATTTGATATTGTGTTTACGGAGGATGCTACTGATTCTGGCAGAAATAGAGCCAGCATAGGGCAGATATGCCACCTTCTTTGTTTCATCTTGGTCTTCTTCAGGAACCTGTGGTATAGTGGCTGGTTGGAGTGCCCTCTCAATTTGTCTGTCCGTGTATCCATTCTTGGAGAATGTTTTGAGACGTTCTATCTCTATAGGTAGATTCTCTTGGTCTGACAGGGCACGTGCTCTGTGGACCAAAGTCTTCAGAACCCCATTCTTCTGTGCAGGGCGGTGACAGCTGCTGGCCTGCAGATATAAATCAGTGTGTGTTGGTTTTCAGTACACACTGTGGCCAATTGATCCATCTGCTTTCCTCTGGACTAGTACATCCAGAAATGGCAGCTGGCCATTCTTCTCCAGTTCCATGGTGAACTTGATATTAGGGTGGCATGAGTTAAGATGTTCAAGAAACTCATTGAGCCTGTCCATCCCATGTGGCCAGATCACGAAGGTGTCATCCACATACCTAAAGAAGCATGTGGGTTTAAATGTTGCTGTCTCCAATGCCCTCTCCTCAAAACTCTCCTTAAACATGTTGGCAACCACAGGGGACAGTGGGCTGTCCATAGCTACACCTTTGGTTTGCTCGTAATATTGGTTTCTGTACAGGAAATACGTGGATGTCAGTGTATGACTGAACAGGTCCAACAGAGCACCGTCAAATTTCTCTGCAATCAGTTCTAGTGAGTCCTTCAGTGGGACCCTGGTGAACAGCGATACCACATCAAAACTAACCATGATGTCCGAATCTGTGATGTGCAGTTGCTTGATGTGTTGCAGGAAATCTTCTGAGTTACGAATGTGGTGAATACATTTGCCCACATATGGAGACAGGAGACCTTTCAAGTACTTGGCTATTGTGTACGTAGGTGCCCCAATATTACTGACAATTGGACGTAGGGGCACGCCCTCCTTGTGTATTTTAGGCAGACCATACAGTCTAGGTGGCACTGGCGCTTTTTCCCGTAGTTGTCTGATGATCTTATCGGGCATCCCTGTTCCCTTCAAGAGAGCACTAGTCTTCTTGGCCACACTCCAGAATTCTGTATGCAGGGTCCTATAGAAGTTGGTGTACTTTCTCATCATAATCCAACCGCTGCAAGATGACAGTGGAGTTCCCTTTGTCTGCTGGCAGTACCACAACGCTGTTGTCTTCCCGGAGTTTCTTGAGTGCAAGCCTCTCCTCGGTTGTGATGTTCGATTTCGGCGGCCTGGCCTTGGTGAGGGCCTTGCAGGTCTCTCGGCGGACTTCCTCTGCCACATTAGGTGGAAGTGTGGCTGCAACTTGCTCTACTGCACTGACGAAACCTGAAATGGGTACGTTTCTAGGGGTCGTAGCAAAGTTGAGATCCTTGCTGAGTACCTTTAAGGTTGTATCATCAAACTGTATGCCACTCAGATTCGTCACAGTGTGTGTCTCTTCCATCTGCTGTGCTTTCTTCCTCATGCGGTCAAACTTTGCAGATTGGCAAGATGACGCATTCCTTCTAGCACACTCAGCTAAAGACCAGGAGGCACGGTCTACCCAATCCCAATCTTATCTTGTTAAGGAGGCTGCCATGTACAGATGAATGTGTAACAGCTCCCTGGCCACAACATCTAACCTGTGGCGCATATCTCGAATCCTCTCTCTCACCAGTGCCATGTTGGCTCTGCGTTTTATCTTGTTCGCCGCTCTGGAGTTGATGTGATGTTTAATTCTGGCAAATACTGGTACCACTTCTCCATCTCGACACCTCAGCAAAACACTGAGAGAACTCAGCATCTTCCCTTTCTTCTGCCGAAGCTTGTCCAGCTTCTTGATATTCTGATACATCTCCTCCCCGTAGAGACTTTTGATGTAACTCTTCAGGCTTTCCCGGCGATCTAATGACATCTTGGGTTGTCGGGTGTTCTGCCGGATATCAGCATCGTACTTGCACGATATTTCGGTCACGTAGCTCGTAACCTTCATCAGGTGCGACCTGAGACTGCTCCTCGAGTACCTGCACAATTGAAGGAGGAAGATATCCTCGACTGGGGACGAAGTACTAGCGCACGAGGTGCTTCACCTTCTGGCATGACGGTTTGGCGAAAAATTTCATGGCGTTGTTGTGCTGCATGGCTTTTTGTGCATATTTTTTTTTTTTTTGAAAGATGAAAGGATAGTCAGAGTGATAGTGAGAGAAGTGGGAAGACGAATGGCCCAATTGACTGGCCAAATTTTTTTTTTACATAAGAGAAAGATAAAAGGATAGTGAAGGGGACAGTGAGAGAAATGGAAAACGAACGGCTCAATTGACTGGCCGGGAATTACGATGAGTTACAGAAGAAAGGACAGGAGGAGGAATAGTGAGAGTTAGTGAAAGCGAAAGGCCATAATCCTGGCCTCTTCTTCTTCATAGTGGCGTCTTGATGGTGGCGGCAGTCAGTCGTGAAATGGCGGATTGGGGCGGGGGGAAGAGAAAGAAGTCAGAGGGTGATAGATGAAGAAGTGGAAAAAGGAAGGGCCTATCATGATTAGGTCAACATTGGGGGTAGTGTGGGTGGAAGGGGGGTGGCGTGTTGGGGGGGGGGCGAATGACATGACATGTTGGGGAGAATAATCTATGGTGTGAGGGAGGTAATCGGCATGAGATGAGGTGGATGGTGCATGCGAGGTCATGGGGGGCGAAATAAAAGGTCGGGCCATCGAGTGGTGGCTAGTCGGTGAACACGGGTGCCCAGGGAAAGGATTAAGGGATTAGGAGAGTGACGGGTTTGTTGGTAAAAGGAGTTGGCTGCGGGGAGGATGCGGGTACAAAGGAGCGGCACTTCAGCCAGGAGGTGGAGCTCGTGGGTTGGGAAGTCGAAGGGGAGGCGGAGGGCACGCCGGAGAGCCCGGTTCTGGACGGTTTGGAGTCGGCGGAGGTGGGTGGGGGCAGCATTGCCCCACACCACCACCGCGTATTCAAGGATGGGGCGAACAAGGGAGGTGTACAGTCGAACAGCAAGGTGCGTGGGGAGGGAAGAGGTTGGATTGATGAGAGGGTAGAGCAGGCATAGCCGCCCCATTGCCTTACGACGCACGTCATCGATGTGGGGGCGCCAGGTGAGGCGCTGGTCCAGGGTAACACCCAAGTACTTCGCAGTACGAATCCAGGGGACTGGTGTACCAAGGACCATCACCTGAGGGAGCTGAATGGGAATATGGCGTCGGCAGATGATAAGGGCTTGGATTTTGGAGGGATTAAATGCCAGACGCCAGGTCCTAGCCCAATCGATTAGGGAATCTGTAGCCCCCTGGAGCCGCTGTTGAAGACCTGCCGCACTCCGAGAACGAGAGAAGAGTGCAGTGTCATCTGCGTAGAGAGCTAAATGTACCCTCGGCGCAGAGGGCAGATCGGCTGTAAAGAGGGAGTAGAGTAGCGGTCCAAGTACGCTGCCTTGTGGGACTCCTGCTCTGATTCGTCGTTGTGTAGATTTCCCGTCAGGGATCCTAAAATGGAAGGTGCGACTTTCCAGGTATGTGGCTATGAGCCATACATGGGACACTGGGAAGCCAAGGGAAAATAATTTGTAGAGCAGCCCTTCGTGCCAGACCGAGTCAAACGCTCTGGACACGTCGAGGAGTATGGCCCCGAAGTACTCCCTATGTTCTATGGCGTCCAGTGCCTCTTCTACAAGGCGCAGGAGTTGGTGAGTGGTTGCATGCCCCTGCCTGAAGCCAAACTGTTCATCAGGGAGGACTCGTTCTCGGGCAATGTGGATGAGCAGTCGTTTAAGGTACAGCCTCTCAAACACCTTGGAGATGGCGGGCAAGAGGCTGATGGGGCGGTAGCTGGCAGGGGAACGAAGATCCTTCCCAGCCTTGGGGATGGCGGCCACTTCAGCGTGTTTCCAGGCAGTGGGATATTGCCTGGTTGTGAGGATGTTGTTGAATGTGGCCGTCAGGATGGGAATAGAAGTTGGGGGTAGTTGCTTGAGGAGGGCATTCGTCAGCTTATCGGGGCCACCAGCTTTCTTGGATTTGAGGTACCGCAATTGCAGTGCAACCTCCTCTTCGTTGATGGGGGTGATTTCATCCTCAGGGTCCTGGACGGCAAGGAATTGAGGGAGGCGTGCTGTTACCAGGCGAATATGGTCGGGGTCAACGGGGTCATTGACCGGGGTGAAGTTGTGCGCGAAGACATCAGCCAAGGCGTTAGCTTTGGCGTCTGGTTCGGACACAAAGTCATTGCCGACCTGTAGTGGGGGGATCTGTCGCCCTCGTCTCAGAAGGCTTTTTGTGAGTCGCCAAGCAGACGGGTCACTCAGGTCAATGGCAGAGATTTTGTTCTCCCACGCCTGATTGCGGTGGTCTTGCACCGCAGCCTTGATTTGGCGCTGTAATCTATTGATGAGGCGCTTGGTTGCCGGATTCCGAGTGAGCTGCCATTCGCGGGTGGTCCGGTTTTTCTCTGTGATGAGAGCAAGGATGTGGGGGGGGAGTGGACGCAGATGGTCGGGGGGCCGGTGCGGACGGTGAGGGGTCGCTGCTGTTGCAGCATCTAGGACAATGGTGGTGAGGTGTATGAGGGTACGATCTGCGTCCGTTTGATCGGCAGCAGGGATTGTGGTCAGGGCTGCTTCGACCCGCCTTTGGTAGGACTGCCAGTCAATACCACAGATGTTCAGGCCTTCACTCGGCGCGGTCGATGTTCCAACGAGATCGATGGAACAGATGACCGGTCGGTGGTCAGAGGCGAGAGCGATGCGGGTGGCTGCAGTGATGGGGTGGGGTAGACCTTTCACCACTGCGATGTCTAAGACATCAGGGGGACGTCCTCCAGAAGGGTAAATGGTGGGGTCGTGCGGGCTGATAGTGCGGGCATGATGCCGCTCAGCGACCCGGAGGAGTCGACGACCTGAAGTGTTTGTTAATCTACTGTTCCAGGCAGCATGTTTGGCATTGAAGTCACCGCCAACGAAGACGTCGTTGCCGAGCAACAGCAATGCTTCAAAGTCCGGTGCTTCAAGAAGGCCTCGTGGTGGTCTATAGAGAGCCACAAACGTGATGGGACCCCTCACCGTGTGGACAACAACGCCAGTGGCTTCCACAGTGGGAAGTGGGGGGAGGGGAATAGGGTAGTGGCGGAGGGAGTTACGGACGTACACCGCCGTGCCACCATGGGTGGTGGGCCTGTCTGTCCTGTAGCACGAGTAGTTTGCTACACGGGCAAAAACACCGGGTTTGAGGTGTGTCTCAGCAACAAGGCAAATATCAACCCTCTCATCAAGGAGGAACTGTCGGAACTCGTCCTGTTGGTTGGGGAGACCATTGGCGTTCCAGATCATGGCTGTCAATCTGTGATGTCTAACAGCCATGACTGGGTGGAATGGGAGTGGTGGTGGGGATGGGGGACATGGATTGGGAGAGGGCGGTGGCAAGTTGGTGTGGGATGGTTTGGAGGAGGGAGTTGAAGGTGGTGGAGATTGCTGAGGTCAGTGCCTCAACAACATTGGTGATGAGGTCACGGAGGTGGGTGGGAACAGAGGAGAGGGTGGGGAGAGGGAGCTGCGGAGACTGTACCGGGTCGGGAGAGGGGGTAGCAGTGCTTAACCCCTGCTGGTGGGAAGGGGAAGGAACAGCGGAGCGTGACACCCGCTGGGAGGAGGGGGAAGCAGTGCTTGACACCTGCGGGGTAGGGAGGGGAGGGAAGGCTGATGGGGGGGTGGGATAGGGATGGAGAGGAGGGGGGTGGGTAGGAGCCCAGCGGGGCGGGATGGGAGGGAGACGCATGAAGGGGGTGGGCCCGCGGCGCCAATCCTACCAGGGCACCAGAGTAACTGGCGCCTGGGTGGGCCGTCGCCGATGGCCATGCAAATCGTCTCTGGCGTGCCTTGAAGGACTTAATTTTTGGGCAGCCCATGTAACTGCCCGTGTGATTCCCGCCACAGCGGGCACAGGTGGGGGGGGCGTCTCGGGGTTTAGTGCACTCCGAGGAGGCATGACCACCAGCACACTTCACGCAACGCACCTCGCGGGTCCAGTCACCCGCAAAGTGCGCCAAACCCTGGCAGCGAAAGCATACCAGCGTCATCCTCCTGGAGCGCGGTTTCTCCATCGTCACGCTAACGTGATCGAGGAGCGAGAGGGTTAGGAGGTGGCTGTTCTCCGGCGTGTCAGGAGCGGAGACGAAAAAGAGAGGGGTGGGGCGTCGGGTTCGAGGGGAGATGATCCTGGATATAACTGTAGCGGTGATGTTCGATGACGTAAGTGCCTTCCTCAGGTCATCATCAGAATACTCCATGGGGAGCCCTCTGATAACAACCCGGAAGCGGCGGGTCCTTTTAGGAGGGGTGGAGAAGCCGATGTTGAACTTGCTGAGGATAATAAGGGACTTAGCAAGGTCTGTGGGGGACTATACATACAGGCGATAGTTATCATTACCTGACCATTTTATACAGAAGGGGAATTCAGTGTGAGCAGTTAGGATATCTAAAAGCTCTTTGTAGGGTCCCGTGTGTTGGACGTAGATGGGTGGGGGGGCAGGAGGGGCGGCTGATGGCGGGGGGGGGCGGGGGAGTGTGTGGGGTGTCTGCGGCACCATCAATAGCCGCGAATGCGTTGCTGACGGGCACGTCCGTCAAGGACGTGGTGAACTGGCGACGAGGTGCCGTTTTGCGCGGCACCTGGAAGCCCTCCGCGTCAACAACGGCCTTTTTCTTCTTGGAGAGCCCGCGGTCAGCGGGCGGAGGGGCCTCAGAGTCTGATGAGGCTAACTGCCGCTTCCGGCGCTCAGCGACCGGGCGCCGATGGTCGTCATCGAACTCCATCCCGCTCCCGGCATCGCTGTCGGCGGCCGCAGCAGTCATGTTCGGGTAGAGGGCGGTCTGAAGCCGAACAGGGTCGACCTGCTGGCCCTCCTCCTCTGCAGCGTCACGGAGAGCGGTGAGGTGTTCCTCCAGGCCCTCCGCGATGTCGCTGTCATCCATGAAGCCGCCAAGGGAGTCGTAGTCCGACTCCTCAGGGACATTGACCGCGTCGGAAATGTCCGGCATGTCTAGGGCGGACGAGGGACGAAGGAAAGTGGAATCCTGCCATTGCCTCGGCGCGCGCGGGCTGGTCCCACGTGAAGGGGGCCCTGACGCGCCATGTGCCCTATCTAACCGCCTAAGGGCGGCGGTATCGATTCCTGAATCGATACCACATCGCCCAGAAGAATCAGCAGAAGAGGACGGCGTCGGCGGCAAGCCGGCGGCGGAAGAGACAGCACTCCCAGGCGAAGGTGGAGAGTCCAAAGAACGAGCCATCTCAGAGTCCGGTTGAATAGGCCGGGTTGTCGTTGGTGGGGGGCCGGATGGGGCCGCTGACGAAGCTAGCTCCGCCAGGCGGCGATCCGCCACACCCTCAGCTCCAGAACACACAACAGTCGCAAGTGACATCGCAGCTCGGAATGGGGCTCCTCGAGTGGACCTGGTCCAGTATTTATGTCTACGGCCTTCCCCCTCCACCAACGGCTGCAGGCGCTTCCTCTGTGGTCCGGCCGCAAACGTGGCCGACCACAGGGCGATCAAGGTTGCAGTGGCCGACCACATCGTCGACGCGCCGCCGGCGCGTTAGAAGGCACCTTCCGTAGGAAGGATGAAGACGACCAAGGCACTCCTCAGGGGGTTACCTTGGTGCTGTGATGAGGCAGCGGTCCGGGAACGGCTGCTGCGAGCCGGGTTTGGTAATGCAGCCGCAAGGTTGCACAACCGGACCAACAGGAAGAGGGCGCCACTCTATGCCGTGACCGTGCAAACGGTCGACGGCGGGAGCGACATCTTCGACTTGCGGAAGTTGCTGGGCTTCCCGGCTACGACGGCGGCTCTCCCGACCGCCATGGACCCTCAGCCCCAGTGCTTCAGGTGCCAGGTCGAGGGCCATGTTGCGAAGTATTGCCGCAACGCGGCGCGGTGCGTCAAGTGCTCAGGTGAGCACGACAGCCGCGCCTGCGACCGCGGCAGCAATGCTCTGCCGACTTGTGTCCGGTGTGGCGGCCCGCACGTCGCCAGTTGGCGCGGTTGTGCAGCTTTCTCAAGCCGCAACCGTGCCGGGGGCGGCGAAGCGGCCGCGGCCGCACCGACGCAGCAGCAGAAGAGAAGACGACGTCGGAAACGGCGTAGGGCTCAGAACAGCCCGGCGCAGCTGAGGGACGGCGCAGCAGCAGATCCACCTGCCAGGGGCGGGGACGGCCGCTCGGAAACGGGCAGCCAGGACGCAGCTCGCTCTCCCGTGAAGAGATGTGACCTCGAACTCGGCACCGCCGTGAAGGAGGCCACAGCAGCCCTCAAAGCCGTCATGGCGGCGGAGAGGGCTGCCTTCGAAGCCGCCGTGGCTGCAGAGAAGGAAGAGGCCTTGAGGCAACTGCGTGCAGTCTTCGCCCAAGGCCTCAGCGCAGTCGTACCTGCGAACACTCCTGCGACCTCGCAGAAGGACGTTCGCGCGCCTATCCCAGCGGTTGTCCCAGCAGCACCGCAGGTGAGAGGCGCAAAGAAGACAACCGCCGCCCCAGCGGAACCGGTGGCGACGACGATGACTGCGGGAGCGACCCTCATCGCGACAGCGAGAGCGAACGGCCTGCATTTCTCCGACGCTGAAGCGGCGCAGCTCACTGAACAAGCGGAGCTGCTCGAAGCTGCAGTGCAGAAGTCCTGCGCCGTACAGTAGAGGAGGACGCTGAACGGTAGCCGATCGCTGCCGTTCTGCACCAGCCTGATGAAGCTGCACCAAGTCACTGACGACAAGGCGCAGCAGAGGGCCTAACAGCAACGCATGCGTTGCCGCGCCGGACACTTATGTTACAGGGAAGAAGCCACTGCGGCCGGCCCAGGAGACTACAAGCGAGCCCAGCCGCAGCACCCGGACAGACCCAGCTAACGACCACGCAGCACATAGGTAACGATGCACGATACCTCACGCTAACCTTCCCTCACCTTGCATGCTCTGTCGCAGCTAGCAAGCCGCTACTGCCCTTACTATCCGTCCTACTGTCGCAGAGGTTTTTTTCCCTTGGCGCTGGCCTTGGCACTTTTTTTCCTTTGCCCTTACAACCGCTACCCTTCAATCGTTTTCGACCACGTCTATCTCCTGATGGACCATGTTAATGAGTAATCTTACCCAGACGCATGGATAACATCACAGCCTGCATCCTGTGACGCCTGATTCAAAGACTAACATGTTCACGGAGGTGACAGTAGAACTTTTGGTTTGGTCACCACGTTGGTGCGGGCGTGGAGGGGCCCCATCCTTAGTAAACTCGAGGAGCAGTCTCAGGTCGCACCTGATGAAGGTTACGAGCTACGTGACCGAAATATCGTGCAAGTACGACGCTGATATCCGGCAGAACACCCGACAACCCAAGATGTCATTAGATCGCCGGGAAAGCCTGAAGAGTTACAAGTCAATTATTGCTGTTTTTTCAAAATATCAGTTTTAGGGATATCGGCATTTGGCAGTATTTTGTAACTTTCGTTGCCTGTTAACAACTGAAAACACGAGCGCGGAAAAAATATTGTCTCCAACGCATACAAGAGAAAACTAAGGTTCCGATGTTGCATACAATAGCAACATTTCTGTTTAAGACACTTTGGGCTCCTAGAAATAGTGGACGTCGGAGTTTAATATGAGACGTGTGGTACTGTGTGTCAGTTAAGCGAGGAAACATCAGTGCAAAGTCATGTAGAATAAAATGATAGGACACTATCATATCTTGTTCTGTTTTGAGGCATCTGTACATATTCATTTGATGCCGTTTACAGAATTTCAGCTGTACTTACCAGATAGAAAAGGTCATGTTTTCGGACTGTGCGCCAGGTCATATACAGTTGATCCATGAGGATGATCTAGATATAACGAGACTGGAATGTGGACTGGAATGTGCTGCAGACTATCGGCCCGAGTGGTGGAAGTGGAATGGTAGACTGTTTCCCGGGTCAGTGTGCTTTATGTTCTAGCCTCTGAAGTTGCAGGTCAAGGAAATCTCAGCGCGTCACGCAACATTATCTCGGACAGACGAAGTGCGGTCATCCGAGATGAGTCAGTATATGTACAGTTGTTGTCTATCTGTCAATGTGTTGGCAACCCTTCAGGACTTTGTCGTATTCTGCAGGCATGTTCTGTATTGTTAAAGTACTACATTATAGCAGTATACAGTACAGTTATTTCTATTCTGCCAAAAACTAGAAGAAAACTGCAGTTGAAACCCACCACATGCTGACAGAGGCCATTGACGAGAGTGCACTGAGTCAAGCAAGATCATTTGAGTGTTTCAAGCTCTTCAACGGAGGCCGATAATCTATGGAAGATGACAAACAATCCGGTCGACCGTTAACATACACAACACCGGAAATGATCATAAAAGTGCGTCACGTGATTCACGAAGACGAAAGGCAGACAATTCACAATGTTTGTAACGGACTTGGGCTGTTGTAAGGTACATGTCAATGAACTGAACATGTGAAGAATTGCAGCAAAGTTTCTTCCCTCGCCTTATCAGCATCGGCTGACGAAACCTCAAGATCCAGATGTGCATTAGCTGCAATAAAGAGTTCGTGTCCAAAATTCCTATCCAGAGTCATAACAGCTGATCAATCCTCGGTCTACGGTAATGACACTCAAACAAACAGCAATATTCACAATGGCAACACTGTCTTCTCCAAGGCCGAAAAAAGTCTACAAGTTCGCAGCAAAATGAATGCTGATCAGTTTTTTTTTCGACATTCTGGGAATAGTGCATTAGGTGTTTGTTTCACTTGCTCACAGTGTCAACGGGCAGTATTACTGCAAGGTTTTGAGGCGACTGAGGAAAAATGTTCGGCGCGAACAGCCAGAGTTGTGAAAAAGGAAAGACTAGTTGGGGCACTTTAATAATGCACCCGCGCACACGTCGCATATTGTGAAGGAATTCCTGCCCAAAACAACATGGTAACGGTCCCCTACCCTCCCTACTCGCCAGACCTAGCCTTGTTCGACTTTTCCCTGTTCCTGAAGATGAAAATCGCTTTTAAAGGATGACGTTTTGATGACTGAAGATATCCAGGTCGGATCGAAACGGGTCTTGAACACTGTTCACCCTGCGGACTAACAGAGTGCTTCCAAAAATGCAAAGAACGCTGAGACCGTTGCATATATTCTTGAGATGACAACTTTGAAGACGGCAGAGGACGTTAAGTCGTCAGCACAGTTTTCTGATTTTATGTTGAAATTCTCGGAGAGGTTGGGTAGCATCTCGTATATCTATAAACGACTGCAATGTCTGTTTTTATTCCAGTCCGTTGGTGGCAGCTTCCTGCGTATGTAGAACTGTCACACTTTCGAATGCTCTGATGAAAGAGAATTTGATGCAAATCCGTGGCACCTTCACGTTGTTCATTTTACAGTTTGCGTAAGCGCTGAAACACGTCCTGATACGCTCCACTACAACTCACAACTGCATGCGCCAAAATGACTAAGTTCGTGCCGCAGTAGCTTGAGAATTCCGACTGATACACAAATTACTACTAAATGAAATCAGATTCGGGAAACAAACATAAAAAAGATACTGCCGCCATTGCCACGAGAGCTTTCCCCATCTACTCCTTTGCTATTCCTCCCACGATTCTTCAGTTAGCTCCGCAGCAAGGTTAACTACAGATCACAGGTAATGTGGTACACTGTAAGCTTAAACAAGAGATGTTGTATGTTAACCGGGGACCTAGAAACGACGGACAGACTCCGTCCCCGCCGCAGCCGCAGTGGTCCACAATCGCACGACTGCTGCTGTTCATTTCACCCCTCCGCCGCTCCACACCGAACCCAGGGTTATTGTGCGGTACGGCCTCCGGTGGACCCCCACAGGGAACGTCGCACACCAGACGAGTGTAACCCCTATGTTTGCGTGGTAGAGTAATGGTGGTGTACGAGTACGTGGAGAACTTGTTTGGGCAACAATCGCCGACATAGTGTAGCTGAGGCGGAATAAGGGGAACCAGCCCGCATTCGCCGAGGCAGATGGAAAACCGCCTAAAAACCATCCACAGACTGGCCGGCTCAACGGACCTCGACACAAGTCCGCCGGGCGGATTCGTGCCGGGGACCAGTCACTCCTTCCCGCTCCGGAAAGCCATGAGTTAAACCACTCGGCTAACCGGGCGGGCTGTAAACACAAGACAGTTTCTGAGTCCAGATGAGCAATCAAAACATCAGATCGCCACGTGTAGAAGGCCGAGCTATAAAAGTGTTCAGTGGATATACTTCACTAGTAACTATGTCAATAACGAGTTAAAGTGCTGTTGAGAAACACGACGTATTCTAACTAAATCACTGAAAAAATTAGACTAAACAAATAATTATAATAAACATTTTCTTAGCAGACCTTTCAAGATACGAAAAACAATTAGATGTAACTTGTGATGAAATTTAAAGTGATTAAACTGAAGACCACGCGATCTTCGTATGATGCGTAAAACTTTTTGATATGTCTGTACCGCTGTAATTATTGCAGGGCGACCACTTTCAATTGCTTTATGTGGTCTTCATATCTCCGTACAACAGCTTAACATGTCTAAGTAGCTACAGCTGTTGTAACTGTTGTATGGAGTGCAGATGACCATATAAAGCAACTGAAACTGGTCGCCTTGCATAATTGTAGAGATATTGACATTTTAAAAAGTTTTATGCATTAGATGAAATACGTATATGTACTTCAGTTCCAAAAGAAAAGTAGTAATTATTCGAAGTTACCATCATTAACGAATGTGGTTTTTTAAATGTGCAAGACGTACTGGTTTAGCTGGTTTGAAGTATAATAAGAACAGAAAAACTTTCCCAAGCCGAACTACTATATTCTGTGCGAATTCATAATGAATGCTCTTGTATTCTCCATAATTTGTGGTTTACGATTTGTGACTAAACCAGAAAATGTTCATAAGGTTTCGGTCGTATCGTCTAGTGAGGATTGTTGCAACTTGTAACGCAGGGACGTTACCATAGCTTACGTAGGAAAGATCAGGAACATGTTGAATTTTTCCTTTATTTACACTGGCTTTTATTTTAGAAACTTTATCTTGTATTTTAGACTGAAAATACCACGGGGATACAAGACAAAGGATACTCGGGACTGTGGAATGTAGATGATGACTACAGTAACAAAATATATTAAAGAAAATAAAGTGTAATTTGCTATAGCAGGGAAACGATGGTACGCACCATGAAAAACTCTACGTTCTAGGATAAGCACGAAATATCCAACGATGGACCAACTGGATAAGTCACAGAACTCGACAATGACAAGGTAGAACACTTCCTTTGGATTCGAAAGCTTCTTCTTTATCAGTCGCCTAAGGTAATTTACGTTTAAATTCGCTATAAAAACTAGTCTCAAAAATATGTGTAATAGTTTGCTGAAAATCCTCCTAGATATCGACAAAAACGCCACAGTAATATCCCTAGAAGTGGTGAAACGGGGAATAAATTTTTTAAAAGGCTGATTCAACTTTGATGCCATCTGTAACACTATGTTTGCCTTTAAAATTTCACTCATGTTCACATTAATACGCTTTGCGTAAGTCTCGTGTTTTTTTTTTTTTTTTCAGTGTAGACTGGAATAGAAACTTAGGTACGGTGCGGTACAGAGTCGGTAAACGACTAGATGAATGTGAGAAACCTCCCAAAACCGTCCACAAATTTACCAGTAGAATCAACTTTTAGCACCCAAGGACTGTACCAACATAATATTCGTCTTTCCAGTTCGTCAATTATCGTCAGTGTGATAACTAGAATGTAGATTCTTAGCTCTGTGACTGCATGGCTTCGACAACGCCAAGTCCTGGCGAGTACATCTTTTCGACCTTGACATTTCACTTTTTTTTCTTCTCTCCTAGCGTAGAGAACTGTACTTTTCTTTTTCCGAATGATGTATTTGTGTTAAGCATAGGCCGGCCGAAGTGGCCGTGCGGTTAAAGGCGCTGCAGTCTGGAACCGCAAGACCGCTACGGTCGCAGGTTCGAATCCTGCCTTGGGCATGGATGTTTGTGATGCCCTTAGGTTAGTTAGGTTTAACTAGTTCTAAGTTCTAGGGGACTAATGACCTCAGAAGTTGAGTCCCATAGTGCTCAGAGCCATTTGAACCATTTGTTAAGCATAGATGTAAACACCTACATAATAGATTGGCTGTTGTTTTTCGTAGTGTACTAAAATAACTCTGTCGTGCAAACCCGAATGCAGAATCAGCAAGCCATCATGGGTTTCTCTATTTTGCAGACAAACAGTAAACCACTGTTGCGATTCCGTTGTGCTTCGGGGGCAAGGCAAGTCCTTGTGGGAATTGTGGACGGATGACTGGCATATTGCTGCCATGAAATCTGCGACTGAATCCGTGCGCAGGGGTGTTAGACTCGATCCCATGTGCAGCACGGTAAGGTATGAACAAGGAAGCGACAAAAGAAGATAGAAGACACTGTTTTGGCATGGTTCTGTAAATGTTCCTATCCATCTTGACTGCAGATCAGCACACAATGGAATCGGCATACTTTTCCGTGTACAGAGCGACATCTAAGATAACTCAAGATAGCCGGCCGAAGTGGCCGTGCGGTTAAAGGCGCTGCAGTCTGGAACCGCAAGACCGCTACGGTCGCAGGTTCGAATCCTGCCTCGGGCATGGATGTTTGTGATGTCCTTAGGTTAGTTAGGTTTAACTAGTTCTAAGTTCTAGGGGACTAATGACCTCAGCAGTTGAGTCCCATAGTGCTCAGAGCCATTTGAACCATAACTCAAGATATAGAATGTGAACATTAATAAAACCGATAAACTGCAGGGACGGATTGCTGACTGGAAATGGCGGACAAGGGCCCTGTGAACATGTCTCCGGAAATATTTCGTTGCCACGGTAGATGACGCTGACGAATGACAATTTCTCTGACCACGTGCCATGTGTTGCTTGTGTGCTGCGGGCTGTGTGATTGAAGCAGCGTACCGCAGGCAGCAGAATGGTCCGGTATTCATGACGGGAATACGCCGAGAAAAAGGGCTTTAAATGTTATGTGATGTGGTTGGTGTTTCTGAGGGTACTTGTTTTGGCATAGCCGTACTGCCTCTCACATGATTCCATCTGCCTGGTCGTACATAAACGCTACCTCGGATTGTTCTCGACATGAATACCGGACCATTCTGCTCTTACAGTACACTGCGTCAGTCACATAGCCTGCAACACACATGGAACACATGACACATGGACAGAGAAACTCTCATTCGTCAGCGCCGTCTACCGTGGTAGTGACGCATTTCCGGACACATGTTCGTATGACCTTTTTTTTCTCTATTTCCGGTCAGGAATCAGTCCCTGCAGTTTGTCCGTTTTATTAAGGTTCACCCTGTGTATTGATTGCTAAGGCTGCAATATTTACTGCCGCCATCGGCCATGTTGGGTTTGCACTTCAGTGGAATGTTAGAAATTCGAGATAATTTTGTAGTGGCAGTTTTAAACATGGCTGTTACTTAGCAACCGTATACTAGCTTCAACATAGGCCAACCGGTTGCAAATAACTGTTAGGCGCAGTGATCTAGGTTTCGACATCCGCTAAGCGTGTCTTCATCAGAATGAAATTTTGAAAATCATAAAATTACGTTGCTAAAAAGCAATGGTCAAAATTTAGAGCAGATATGCTCAAATCAAAAGTGAAATCAAACGTTTCAGCCTTTGGCTGCTGTGTAATCCTATGCTGGATTTCGTAATGAATTAAACGTACTGAGATTCCAGGAGGGTGCCTATGATCCCACATCAGGTGTGTAGAAATATGTCCTGCCCTTGGTCGAAAAGTGACGAAAGCTCAGAACAAACACGTTAACATACACTCCTGGAAATTGAAATAAGAACACCGTGAATTCATTGTCCCAGGAAGGGGAAACTTTATTGACACATTCCTGGGGTCAGATACATCACATGATCACACTGACAGAACCACAGGCACATAGACACAGGCAACAGAGCATGCACAATGTCGGCACTAGTACAGTGTATATCCACCTTTCGCAGCAATGCAGGCTGCTATTCTCCCATGGAGACGATCGTACAGATGCTGGATGTAGTCCTGTGGAACGGCTTGCCATGCCATTTCCACCTGGCGCCTCAGTTGGACCAGCGTTCGTGCTGGACGTGCAGACCGCGTGAGACGACGCTTCATCCAGTCCCAAACATGCTCAATGGGGGACAGATCCGGAGATCTTGCTGGCCAGGGTAGTTGACCTACACCTTCTAGAGCACGTTGGGTGGCACGGGATACATGCGGACGTGCATTGTCCTGTTGGAACAGCAAGTTCCCTTGCCGGTCTAGGAATGGTAGAACGATGGGTTCGATGACGGTTTGGATGTACCGTGCACTATTCAGTGTCCCCTCGACGATCACCAGTGGTGTACGGCCAGTGTAGGAGATCGCTCCCCACACCATGATGCCGGGTGTTGGCCCTGTGTGCCTCGGTCGTATGCAGTCCTGATTGTGGCGCTCACCTGCACGGCGCCAAACACGCATACGACCATCATTGGCACCAAGGCAGAAGCGACTCTCGTCGCTGAAGACGACACGTCTCCATTCGTCCCTCCATTCACGCCTGTCGCGACACCACTGGAGGCGGGCTGCACGATGTTGGGGCGTGAGCGGAAGACGGCCTAACGGTGTGCGGGACCGTAGCCCAGCTTCATGGAGACGGTTGCGAATGGTCCTCGCCGATACCCCAGGAGCAACAGTGTCCCTAATTTGCTGGGAAGTGGCGGTGCGGTCCCCTACGGCACTGCGTAGGATCCTACGGTCTTGGCGTGCATCCGTGCGTCGCTGCGGTCCGGTCCCAGGTCGACGGGCACGTGCACCTTCCGCCGACCACTGGCGACAACATCGATGTACTGTGGAGACCTCACGCCCCACGTGTTGAGCAATTCGGCGGTACGTCCACCCGGCCTCCCAAATGCCCACTATACGCCCTCGCTCAAAGTCCGTCAACTGCACATACGGTTCACGTCCACGCTGTCGCGGCATGCTACCAGTGTTAAAGACTGCGATGGAGCTCCGTACGCCACGGCAAACTGGCTGACACTGACGGCGGCGGTGCACAAATGCTGCGCAGCTAGCGCCATTCGACGGCCAACACCGCGGTTCCTGGTGTGTCCGCTGTGCCGTGCGTGTGATCATTGCTTGTACAGCCCTCTCGCAGTGTCCGGAGCAAGTATGGTGGGTCTGACACACCGGTGTCAATGTGTTCTTTTTTCCATTTCCAGGAGTGTATTTCGATACGCAAACCGCCAAAGTTACAAGATTCACCTGTTACTGAGATGATGACTAGTTTCTGGTTACCTGAACCAATGTTTCAATCAACCACACAGATAAAACAGTATTTTCCGAAATAGCGTATACACCATGCGCAGATTTTATGTATAACAAAATCAATTTTAACCATGAACAGTGACAGAACAAACATGTAACTGAACTGGTTAGCACAAGTTACTATCTGCAGTTAATCCAGAATGCTGAAAATTCATACATAGTTTGCAGATATGTAATTTTATTTTACGCGGGTTATTCCATAATTTTCACGAGTAATTTTAGCCTCAGAGATTTTCCCTCGAGAATAGTTTTTTTTTTTTCTGGTGCTACATTCACCAGTTAAACGAACACATCGTCGGTAAATTTCTGTATCTGTCATATCGTGTCGGACCTCTGTTTCTTCAGCGTAGTGCAGCAACTCGATGTGGTACGTACTTGACAAGTCGTTAGAAGTCACCTGCAGAAATATGCTGCCTCTATAGCCACCCATAATTGCTCAAGTGTTGCCGGTGCAGGATGTTGTGCACGAACTCACCTCTCGACTATGTTCCATAAATGTTCGATGGGATTAATCTCCGGTTATCTGGGCGGCCAACTCATGCACTCGAACTGTCCAGAATGTTCTTCAAACCAGTCGCCTGACAATTGTGGTCCGGTGACATGACGTCGTTGTTTGGGAACCTGAAGTCCATGAGTGGCTGCAAATGGTGTCCAAGTAGCCGAACATAAAAATTTAGAGTTAATAATCGGTTTAGTTGAATTCCATGTAAATATAGCCCACACCATTGCCCAGACACCACCAGGTTGCACAGTGCCTTGTTGACAACTTGGGTACATGGCTTCGTGGGGACTGTGCCACACTCGAACTCTGTCATCTGGCCAGGCTACGGTTTTCCGGTCGTCTAAGGTTCAACCGACATGATTACGAGCCCAGGAGAGGGTCTGCATGCGACGTCGTGCTGTTAGCAAGGGCACTCGTTTCGGTCGTCGGCTGCCACAGCTCATTAACGCCAAATTTCGCCGAACGCCAATTTTCGCCATACTGTCCTAAAGCATACGTTCGTCGTACGTCCCAAATTGATTTCTGCAGTTATTTTACGCTTGTTGTATTGCTTGTCTGTTAGCTCTGACAGCTCTACCCAAACGCCGTTAAGTGAAGGCGGTCGGCCACTGCGTTTCCGTGCTGACAGGTAACGCCTGGAATTTGGTATTCTCGCCACACTCTTGACACTGTGGATTTGGGAACGTTGAATTCCCTAACGATTTCCGAAATGGAAAGTCCCATGCGTCTCACTCCAACAGCCATTCCGCGTTCAAAGTCTGTTAATTGCAGTCGCGCGACCATAATCATGTCGGAAACCTTTTCACTTGAATCACCCGAGTACAAATGACAGCTCCACCAATGCACTGCCCGTTTATACCTTGTGTACGCGATACCACAGCCAACTGTATATCTACATATCGCTTTCCCATGACTTTTCACCTCAGTGTCTTTAAAAATTAAAAAAAAACAATTCATTGACATCATGTTCCAGGTGGTGATGATGATTAGTGTTTTAGGATGCTAATCGGAGAGGTCATCAGCGCCCACCACGGTATGGGCTATCAAGTAATAACTTCCTACCTTTTGTTTAAAAATGATTTTCTCTTTCAAACAGTTTTCAAGCAAATACTCTAACCTAAACTTAACAAAATGGCTCTGAGCACTATGGGACTCAACTGCTGTAGTCATAAGTCCCCTAGAACTACTTAAACCTAACTAACCTAAGGACAGCACACAACACCCAGCCATCACGAGGCAGAGAAAATCCCTGACCCCGCCGGGAATCGAACCCGGGAACCCGGGCATGGGAAGCGAGAACGCTACCGCACGACCACGAGATGCGGGCAGCCTAAACTTAACAGATAATTAACATAGGTGACATGTTGCGCACGACGTGTTATATATTATAACGTATCGTGTGAAATGTCCAATGTCTTAAGCTGCGAGCATAAATTGACATTGAACCAGAATTTCTTCTCATAGCGTGCAGCTTGGATATTTCCGGAATGACACTGGAACTTCAGTAGCATAAGGCTGCATTCTTAAGCAGCTTACTGTTAGTAAATGGAATTCTTCCGTCAGAAGGTGAATTGAAATGGAAAGGCGAGGTCATTAACTCTGTTTGGGCATTTATTGCTTGTCTCATATCACTCTTGGAAAACGTCGTGGCTGTTTCATAAAGAGAGTAGTAGGCAGGTTTCTGTCCAATCTTCGTCGAACTGGTGTCAAATAAACAACCTGTCGACGTGAAAAAGAAAACAAAGAACCGCTATTTTACACAATTTAGTGTGTATCAACTATGTGTACCAAGGACCTGGGTGTGATATCCGGAACGCGTTAATGGCCGGAAGTCATTCGATACGCTTTGCACTCATTTACTCGGTTTGAGAAAATTGATGGGGACGGGTTATTGGAGCCGACATGAAAGTGCACCTTTAGGTCATGTACGGTTGGGAAAACCGGCTTCAACGGAAGTACCGCACGCGACACATTAACTGTCTAATTCGCAGGATGTATGCGTGCTCTGATGTCTTTACTACTGTGCCGGAAAACAGCACACGTGCCGGTTCTGGAGATTAACATGAGTAAGCCATATTCTTGCTGCTTTCTTTTTCAAAGCCCGTGTCTTTTTTCTGACTAGTCTGTCTTCGTTCTTTGTAATGATACTAGTAGGTGTGTTTATACTGGAGCGTCGCTGAGCAAGTACAGCAGCGTTAGTGAATTCAATGCACTTGATTATAGAGGCGCTGCAAGTAGAGCGACTCGCAGTTAAGGATGGGAAAAACCGACCGGTTAAAACCAATACCGGTATTTTAGTTCTGAATAACTGGTATTTGTTTGATCTCAGTTATAGCAGGTGTTTTTTATTTTCTACTAATAACCGGGTAAAAAATCGAAACATCAATTATCCATAGCAGCAGCGCTAAGCTTTTTGGTTTTCAAATGAACCTTGTTTTTTTTTTTTTTGAAAAAAGAGTAATTTTTATTCGTAATATTTCCATTGCGTTATTATAGTAAACGGGAAAAGGGATCAATGTTATTTTAATAACAATGCCGACAGAAACGAGCAAATAACACATGGCAAAAGAGTTAGTAAAATATTGCTGAGATACTAATGTACCCGTTACTATGTGGCGTGGCATATTGGATTGTATGCGTGTACTTGCAACGTGGAAGACTTGCCGTTTCTGGTCTAATGGCAGTTTCTCGCTGTCATCGTCAGAAATCGTATTACAGAATGGTACCATCCCTAGCCTGGATGTATTTTGCGAAGGGTGGTATCGATGAACTACAACCCTCCATTTGCTTTAAAAGATTACAAATGGTGGAAACCACAACAAACGTGCGGTATCATAAAAGGAGAAATATTGAAATTTAACAATTCATTCATACTTCACAATAAAAATAGCAAGTAGCTGTTCTACATAATATGCCATTATCTGCTTGCACCCCTGAAAACGGCCAAATTAACCCGAAAAATAGAGTTCTTCAACCTCAGTTTCACCCTTTAGTCTGACTATTCGAAGTACCCAAACAGTGGTGTGATCCTCGATTACAACATGATTTTTGAACAGTCCCAAAAAACTGCAATCAGTAGTAGAATACAAATGATTTTTTTCTAATATTCAGCCGCTTAACACTTCTCGAAAGAAGTAGCAAATGGTACTTGAATTAGGTTTCCTTTTATTTGCCCGTTTAATTTGTATATTCAAACTTCATCATTAGACTTATACGTTTATTAAAGCAAATAATAGGAGTAAAAATCCAAAAATCGGTTACTTAAGGAATCGGTTATTTTGAGCGATTTTAAAAAGCCGGTTAAACTGGCGTTGAAGAAAAACAATATAATCAAAAACCGGTTGTTTCAGCGATAACCGCCATTCATACTCGGAGGTGAGCAGCACAGAGCAGCGCCGAAAGAATCAAACACGTGAGTTTCTCAGAGCGGTGACCGGAGTGATTGAATGACACCGGATGCGTTCTGGCAACGCCGGCAGTATTCGGTTGCTGGCCCAGGCGAGGCAAGGCTGCAAGGGCGTTTCTTAACGCAACAGTTTTACAGAAATGACCGTAACGTTTTCTTGCCACAGACCGTTTTCTTACCACAGACACCTAGTTATAGCGTGTTTTAAATAACACAACATTTTATGCGGTAAATGACGCAGGTTTCGGAGCACCGTCCAGTGTGCACCGACAGACGTGAAGCACGCATGTTAAGAATTGAGAAGATCTGTCGAATGTGCGTTTGGAATATTAATCAATAAGTGACGAATATTTCACCGTGTTCTTGAAGTTTATGCTGAGTTACGAATTCAATTATCAGAACATGTTGCTTGCTACACAGCTTCGTCAGAAAACGGGATGGATTCAATTACAAACTCGTGGAACTACGGACAGTCAAAGGGCAATCTATGTACGAGAATATTTGCGACATATTTCACTTCAAGTCATGGATCGCTTCCATGGCAAAATGATAGCATATAGATACACTGGAATCAAGGGCCTCATACCCGGGGGCAAAGAAGGGGGAGGGGGCGCTCACCTATCTCTTAGGGAAAGGATAAAATATAGTGCAGTCAGGTGTTTTTTGTTTCAAGAATATGATTTAAAAGTCAATATTACGTGTATAACTGGTAGAAGCGGACCTCGGGGAAGATCAGTTTGGATTCCGCAGAAATGTTGGAACACGTGAGGCAATACTAACCTTACGACTTATCTTAGAAGAAAGATTAAGAAAAGGCAAACCTACGTTTCTAGCATTTGTAGACTTAGAGAAAGCTTTTGACAACGTTAACTGGAATACTCTCGTTCAAATTCTGAAGGTGGCAGGGGTAAAATACAAGGAGCGAAAGGCTATTTACAATTTGTACAGAAACCAGATGGCAGTTATAAGAGTCGAGGGGCATGAAAGGGAAGCAGTGGTTGGGAAAGGAGTGAGACAGGGTTGTAGCCTCTCCCCGATGTTACTTAATCTGTATATTGAGCAAGCAGTAAAGGAAACAAAAGAAAAATTCGGAGTAGGTATTAAAATTCATGGAGAAGAAGTAAAAACTTTGAGGTTCGCCGATGACATTGTAATTCTGTCAGAGACAGCAAAGGACTTGGAAGAGCAGTTGAACGGAATGGACAGTGTCTTGAAAGGAGGATATAAGATGAACATCAACAAAAGCAAAACGAGGATAATGGAATGTAGTCAAATTAAATCGGGTGATGCTGAGGGGATTAGATTAGGAAATGAGACACTTAAAGTAGTAAAGGAGTTTTGCTATTTAGGGAGTAAAATAACTGATGATGGTCGAAGTAGAGAGGATATAAAATGTAGACTGGCAATGGCAAGGAAAGCGTTTCTGAAGAAGAGAAATTTGTTAACATCGAGTATAGATTTAAGTGTCAGGAAGTCGTTTCTGAAAGTATTGTATGTGAAGTGAAACATGGACGATAACTAGTTTGGACAAGAAGAGAATAGAAGCTTTCGAAATGTGGTGCTACAGAAGAATGCTGAAGATAAGGTGGGTAGATCACGTAACTAATGAGGAGGTATTGAATAGGATTGGGGAGAAGAGAAGTTTGTGGCACAACTTGACTAGAAGAAGGGATCGGTTGGTAGGACATGTTTTGAGACATCAAGGGATCACAAATTTAGCATTGGAGGGCAGCGTGGAGGGTAAAAATCGTAGAGGGAGACCAAGAGATCAATACACTAAGCAGATTCAGAATGATGTAGGTTGCAGTAGGTACTGGGAGATGAAGAAGCTTGCACAGGATAGAGTAACATGGAGAGCTGCATCAAACCAGTCTCAGGACTGAAGACCACAACAACAACAACAACAACATTATGTGTATTTTTAACGAGGTCGCAATTGTACTTTTTTATGACTAAAGTCATCATTCGTCTTTCAATATAGTTAAAAATACTCCTTACCGCCAGATCTTGGCGACTCCTTACAAACTGTAGTATGGTCTCCCTGACTAGAAGTGAATTACTTTCTACACAAAATAAGGCATAACTAACAATCATAAAATTCCTTATACTGTTATCATTATGCACTTAATAGTTGTCAAATGTACTACATAAGTCAGTATTTCGTGAAACTGAGTAGCTTTAATGTGCTTTTGGACTTCTTATTGCTATGCTCTTCCAAGAACTATAAATATTTATTTCATGTCTTTATTCTGCTTCCATATTTCCACACCGATATCCGACGTTTCGCATACAGTCGTCCATGCACCCTTTTTTAATGACGACGTTTACCATCAGTTTCGCGAATAACATATAAACATTTGTGCTTTACAACCTCCATTATCCGCACTTCGCTATCAACAGACTCCATTGTGAGTGTCTGGTTAGCCAAGCGTACTAAGGTGAGAGTAGAGTAACCCTCAACAGTCGTGGCCACCAGTATCCTCGGCCACAACACGCACGCGTAGCAGCTACCGCTTGTGTCTTTTGACGCAAGAAAATGGGCTCAGATCCATCCGTCTGCGGCACGACCTTGACAATGCGCCTGTCCTTCGACAACATGTTTCAATTTCCTTTCATCCCGTGTAGCCACATCATATTTCTTGGTTATTTATCGCACAGATGTTCAGTTAAAAAAACTCCCGTGTAGCCGTAACCCAATAGCGCCAGTGTTGTTGCTGGCACTCGTGTTTCTTTTATTGCACTCTTAAGTGCACATTGTATGTCCAATGCCACCAATGTTAAATTATCGAATTTTGTGACCCATTATCTTGGAAACTTTTTAAAACACCAACTTACAATTTTCCGTAATTATTGAATGCACCTTTCTAGATACACTGAACTAGAATTATTACTAAAATTGTATTGTCGGGCATGTTAACTTTTTTTTTTTCAAACACTCAATTTTTTGACAGAGTTTGTAAATAAATGAACATAAAAACAAAACAACTCAGGATATTTTAATTACTCTATTCCCTTGTGTGTTGACTCTCACGCTTGGCATGCTGTGAAAATTTCATGTGCTTACCATCGGTACTGTTTTAGAAAACTGGTCATTTATTGCAAAAAATTTAGTTCAGAGATATTGAGGTTTAAACCTTTTTTTATTACAAATTCTTATACATACTTTCTGCGTCTTTTACGTACTAGAATTGCCATGGCCCATAGTCTGTCTCTTCTTCAGTCACAACAGCCCAGTGCTTGCCTCCTTTTCTTTCTTGCTTCTTTTGTCATTTGCTGAGTAGCTAACTTTGCCTCACGTACACGAAGCTCATCCAGTTCCCACAGTACTTTAGCTGTATTCTGTCCAAATCTTACGCATGACTTCTACAGAACTTTCGTAGTTCCCATCATTAAAAGTTATTACAGGGTCAGACACTGCTAACTTCAGAGTCACAATGCCAACAAATACATTTTTAGGCACAAGGCACCACACAACATTATTGAAGGACTCAGTCACATTCTGGGTCTTCCCATGTAAACACTTCTTTAGTCACTCAGAATTTGTCAAATCTCTGTAAAAAGGTTTGATTGCCATAATATCATTACTCTTATCACTGTCACCCGTTTCTAAAACTACTTTCCTTGTCGATGCACTAGGGGGGCGTGGTCACTTCAGAAACATTATCGTGGTTCCCTTCACTGCTAGCACACTTGTTTTCAAGTACTTCAGAAGAAAATGCAGGTCTCACATATCTGTTACCCGCAAATTTGCATTTCTTGAAGTTGCTTTTACGCTTAGTCATTTTATTTACATATGAAAAGCAATAGAAGTTAGCTTACTACAAAAATAGCCGATAATCACACTACTTTCAACGAAAACTAGTACCAGAAACAAAGGACTGCTTCATTTATTAGTAACGCCAACTTCTGAGACGTGGCAGTAGATACAAAAGAAAGCAATTCACAGCCTTCTAGACTCTGTAGTTCCCAAGATATGACTACCCAACTGTGGCAGTATATGCATAGCCGCGAAATTTGAGTCACATATCAACGTTCAAAATATTATTTGAAGGTCTTACAATTGTCTGATTTTAACGTATTATATATCAAAATGTTCAGGAAAGCCCAAAGCACATTATGGAGTAGGAAACAGAAAATGTCAAATTTCAACAAATTTCATGTACAATGTCCCCTTAAGAAAACGACATCAGTGGACGCCTTGTAGCAGCTGTTTTTACTGGGCGTTCTTCACGGAACTAGCGAGAAAACAATCATCACAAGTGATTCATTTTGGGCAAGTTATGGGATTAGTTGGAAGCAGAACTGCGGACTACAAGAAGATACAGAGTGAGCACAAACGAACTTTACATTTTCAAAAGTTCACACAAAATAACCGGTACAAGTTATTCGCTTCAAACTTCAGTCCATTAATAGCTTAGCTCTGGAAGTTTTCTTACAGATTACGGGAAGATAATAAGCGGTCCTGGAGACACACAGCAAATGTCAAGACAATATTTATACTCTTCCAAAACCTTGTGAAATATACTCTTAGACAAATACAAGGACAGACCTCGAAGGAATTATAGGAATGGGACGGAGATCGGTAGATTTGATGTACATGTGGAGACAAA
Source organism: Schistocerca nitens (assembly GCF_023898315.1). Taxonomy (NCBI): domain Eukaryota; kingdom Metazoa; phylum Arthropoda; class Insecta; order Orthoptera; family Acrididae; genus Schistocerca; species Schistocerca nitens. Next base: position 310,666,367 of record NC_064621.1, on the reverse strand, counting down.
CAAATCATTCTAATCTGAGAAAAAACGAACGACTTATTCATGTAAAACAGCTCCACAAACTGAGTAAGTCAGTTACGTGTTGGTCCACCTCTGTTCCTTACGCAAGCAGTTATTTCAGATGGTTCAAATGGCTCTAAGTACTATGGGACTTAACATCTGAGATCATCAGTCCCTTAGACTTAGAACTACTTAAACCTAATTAACCTAAGGACATCGCACACATCCACGCCCGAAGCAGGAATCGAATCTGCGACTGTAGCAGCAGCGCGGTTCCGGACTGAAGCGCCTAGAACCGCTCGGCCACAGAGGCCGGCAGCACTTATTTGGATTGGAATTGATTGACAGAGTTGTTGGATGTACTCCTGAAGTATATTGGACAAATTCTGTCCAAATGGTGCGTTAGATCGTAAAAAACTCGAGTTAGATTGAAGGCCCTGCCCATAATCCTCCAAACTTTCTTAATTGGGGAGAGATTCGACATTTTCTATGGCCAAGGTAGGTTTTGGCAAGCACGAGGACACGCAATAGAAACTCTTGGTATGTGTGGGCGAGTATTATATTGCTGAAATGTCGTGTGACTAGGGCCTCCCGTCGGGTAGACTGTTCGCCGAGTGCAACTCTTTCGATTTGACACCACTGCGGCGACCTGCCCTGCGATGGGGATGAAATGATGCTGATTAGGACAACACAACATCCAGTTCCTGAGCGGAGAAAATCTCCGACCCAGCCGGGAATCGAACCCAGGCTCTTAGGATTGACATTCTGTCGCGCTGACCACTCAGCTACCGGGGGCGGACATTGCTTGCTATGAAGGGCAACAAAACAGAACATAGAATATCGTCGAAGTACCGCTGTGCTGTAAGAGTTCTGTTGATTAAAAGCGAAGCGGTCGTGCTATGAAATGAAATAGCCTCCGACCACCACTCCTGTTTATCAGGCCATATGGCGGGCGACGTCTGGTTGCTGTCACATCGGTGTACGTGGCCTCTCCAGATACGTCTTCGCTGGTCGCCAAGGCTCTGTTCGTAGCGGGACTACAGTCGTTGAGATTCCAGACTGAAGACTTGTACGGGGATCCAACAACTCCATCAGTTCCAAGACAAATAACTGTTTACAGAAGGACTAGATGTGGACCAACGCGCTATTGACTTGCTTAGTTTGTGATGCTCTTTCTTTTGAATAAATCATCCAATTTTTTTTTCATGTAACTGTAATCAGTTTTTTTATTCTGTACATGTACATCACATCTACCGATATTCTTCCCATTCGGATAATTCCTTCGTGGTGCATCCTTCTCTCTCATCTAGACTGTATAGCGTGGATAGCAATGTGCGGCTGTTTGCTGATGACGCTGTGGTGTACGGGAAGGTGTCGTCGTTGAGTGACTGTGGGAGGATACAAGATGACTTGGACAGGATTTGTGATTGGTGTAAAGAAAGGCAACTAACTCTAAATATAGATATACGTAAATTAATGCAGATGAATAGGAAAAAGAATCCCGTAATTTTTGAATACTCCATTAGTAGTGTAGCGCTTGACACAGTCACTTCGATTAAATATTTGGACGTAACATTGCAGAGCGGCATGAAGTGAGACAAGCATGTAATGGTAGTTGTGAAGAAGGCGGATAGTCGTCTTCGGTTCATTGATAGAATTTTGGGAAGATGTGGTTCATCTGTAAAGGAGACCGCTTATACAACACTAATACGTCCTATTCTTGACTACTGCTCGAGCGTTTGGGATCCCTATCAGGTCGGATTGAGGGAGGACATAGAAGCAATTCAGAGGCGGACTGCTAGATTTGTTACTGGTAGGTTTGATCATCACGCGAGTGTTACGGAAATGCTTCAGGAACTCGGGTGGGAGTCTCTAGAGGAAAAGAGGCGTTCTTTTCGTGAATCGCTACTGAGGAAATTTAGAGAACCAGCATTTGAGGCTGAATGCAGTACAATTTTACTACCGCCAACTTTATTTCGCGGAAAGACCACAAAGATAAGATAAGAGAGATTAGGGCTCGTACAGAGGCATATGTTGTTGTTGTTGTGGTCTTCAGTCCTGAGACTGGTTTGATGCAGCTCTCCATGCTACTCTATCCTGTGCAAGCTTCTTCATCTCCCAGTGCCTACTGCAGCCTACATCCTTCTGAATCTGCTTAGTGTATTCATCTCTTGGTCTCCCTCTACGATTTTTACCCTCCACTCTGCCCTCCAATACTAAATTGGTGATCCCTCGATGTCTCAGAACATGTCCTACCAACCGATCCCTTCTTCTAGTCAAGTTGTGCTACAAGCTCTTCTTCTCCCCAATTCTATTCAATACCTCCGCATTAGTTATGTGATCTACCCATCTAATCTTCAGCATTCTTCTGTAGCACCACATTTCGAAAGCTTCTATTCTCTTCTTGTCTTAACTATTTATCGTCCACGTTTCACTTCCATACACGGCTACACTCCATACAAATACACTCCTGGAAATGGAAAAAAGAACACATTGACACCGGTGGTCAGACCCACCATACTTGCTCCGGACACTGCGAGAGGGCTGTACAAGCAATGATCACACGCACGGCACAGCGGACACACCAGGAACCGCGGTGTTGGCCGTCGAATGGCGCTAGCTGCGCAGCATTTGTGCACCGCCGCCGTCAGTGTCAGCCAGTTTGCCGTGGCATACGGAGCTCCATCGCAGTCTTTAACACTGGTAGCATGCCGCGACAGCGTGGACGTGAACCGTATGTGCAGTTGACGGACTCTGAGCGAGGGCGTATAGTGGGCATGCGGGAGGCCGGGTGGACGTACCGCCGAATTGCTCAACACGTGGGGCGTGAGGTCTCCACAGTACATCGATGTTGTCGGCAGTGGTCGGCGGAAGGTGCACGTGCCCGTCGACCTGGGACCGGACCGCAGCGACGCACGGATGCACGCCAAGACCGTAGGATCCTACGCAGTGCCGTAGGGGACCGCACCGCCACTTCCCAGCAAATTAGGGACACTGTTGCTCCTGGGGTATCGGCGAGGACCATTCGCAACCGTCTCCATGAAGCTGGGCTACGGTCCCGCACACCGTTAGGCCGTCTTCCGCTCACGCCCCAACATCGTGCAGCCCGCCTCCAGTGGTGTCGCGACAGGCGTGAATGGAGGGACGAATGGAGACGTGTCGTCTTCAGCGATGAGAGTCGCTTCTGCCTTGGTGCCAATGATGGTCGTATGCGTGTTTGGCGCCGTGCAGGTGAGCGCCACAATCAGGACTGCATACGACCGAGGCACACAGGGCCAACACCCGGCATCATGGTGTGGGGAGCGATCTCTTACACTGGCCGTACACCACTGGTGATCGTCGAGGGGACACTGAATAGTGCACGGTACATCCAAACCGTCATCGAACCCATCGTTCTACCATTCCTAGACCGGCAAGGGAAATTGCTGTTCCAACAGGACAATGCACGTCCGCATGTATCCCGTGCCACCCAACGTGCTCTAGAAGGTGTAAGTCAACTACCCTGGCCAGCAAGATCTCCGGATCTGTCCCCCATTGAGCATGTTTGGGACTGGATGAAGCGTCGTCTCACGCGGTCTGCACGTCCAGCACGAACGCTGGTCCAACTGAGGCGCCAGGTGGAAATGGCATGGCAAGCCGTTCCACAGGACTACATCCAGCATCTCTACGATCGTCTCCATGGGAGAATAGCAGCCTGCATTGCTGCGAAAGGTGGATATACACTGTACTAGTGCCGACATTGTGCATGCTCTGTTGCCTGTGTCTATGTGCCTGTGGTTCTGTCAGTGTGATCATGTGATGTATCTGACCCCAGGAATGTGTCAATAAAGTTTCCCCTTCCTGGGACAATGAATTCACGGTGTTCTTATTTCAGTTTCCAGGAGTGTACTTTCAGAAACGACTTCCTGACATTTAAATCAATACTCGATGTTAACAAATTCCTCTTCTTCAGAAACGCTTTCCTTGCCATTGCCAGTCTACATTTTATATCCTCTCTACTTCGACCATCATCAATTATTTTGCTCCCCAAATACCAAAACTCCTTTACTACTTTAAGTTTCTCATTTTTCCCTCGTTCTGTTTGGGAGTGAACAGGGAGAGAAGATGCTAGTTGTGGTACGAGGTACCCTCCGCCACGCACCGTATGGTGAAGTGCGGAGTATGTATGTAGATGTAGATGTATGTTGATGGCGTCGGCCTCTACTGCAGCTGTGATTTGCTGCGGTAGTCTTGGAAAGGGTGAGGCAAACACTTTATCATTCACTGTACACCTTAAAAGAACCCACAATGGTTAAGTCTTGTGGTCACGGTGGCCATCCGCATCACACGTCTTCATCAGCATCTGCACGGCCGAGCCATCGTCCAGGCAGATGTGCGTTTAGGTGTTCATAAAGAGCAAGTGAAAGTGAGGGAGTGCTCCATATTGTTGCAAGATTAAGTCAGTGGAGTCTTCTTGCAATTGAGAGGGAAGCCACAAAGAAAACATGTTTAGGCAGCAAATACCTGGGACGATTTCCTCCATGAAAAGGAAAGGGCTGACACTGCGCAAGACACATTGAGCTATATCAACTCTAGTTCATTCTTGGTGAACAAATTGGGCTTTTCTGTTCCTCATAAGTGAACATTGTGCCAATCAACGTTACTGCCAGTGTAAAACGTTGCATTGTTATAAAAGATTAACTTCTTTGATTTGTACTTGTCACTGTCCAACCTTGTGAACATCTCTGTGCAAAAGTCAGATAGTGCAGCCTGGAGTGAGTGCCTGGAACAACTGCAGTTTTAAGCAAGATTTCTGAAAAGGTTGTTTGTGCGATCTAAAACTCACGACTTGCTCAACTGATGGGTTCTATGGGCTTCGCTGGAATGCTGCTCTAACGCGATCAACATTTTGCTCTGACACCAGAGCCCGATGAAGACTTTTGCCATCCTCTTCATAATGTTTGTACCATGTATAAATGGAGACTGCTGGATGGTTCCTGGTGTGCGTGCGAAATGTTACTGACTTCCTTTTGCTAACTAACGGTCGCATCTGCTTTTCTGTTGCGTGACTAATTGCCATACAGCCTACAACAAAAGAATTTCGCTCATCCGTAAAAAAACTTCCACTGAAACTCTATTAATAGGTTGAAGTTTGAAATGAACAAGTTGTACCGTTTCGTCGGTATGATGTTTTGAAAATGTAACGTTTTCTTGTGCTCGAACTGTACAGAATACATTTCCTTGATCTCTTATTTCTTTCACTGTATTAAAACGAGAGGCAATAATAGCACAGCTGACAAACATAAGAAAATCATATTTTATTACGTGAGACAAAGTTCTCAAAAGCGTTTTTAATCGGATTGTTTCAGTCGAAACATTGTTAAAGTTTCGTCCAGTTTGATGAGTGCCTGGTAAAGAATGCTCTATTTCTCATCGACACTCAGGGAGGCTTCTAGGTTAACATCATCAGCAGATTGTGAGCTTTGTGCTGGCATACGACGCTCATTATTCCAAACCACATGCCAATTATTCATCGTGATCTGGAAAGGAGTTTGTTGATAAATTATGTCTCTGGATTTAAAACCCGTTGACTATAAGGTTTGATAAAATTAATGTATGTCTGTGGATAAAATACCACAACAATGGATACTCCAATGACTGCAAAAGACAGTACAACTGAAGTCTTTGATAGCAGAGAGTCTAGCGATTTCATACTCTGATTCTTGCATCAAGCGAAATGCATTAGAAAAACGATTTTCGTTTCCTGTATCCTCCAAAATCGATAATAACGAATTTTCCATGAGCACCTGCAACTGCTTGTAGCACGCTTGAAAAAAATGTTTATAATTGTTAAACATTGTACCGGAATTTTCTGGAAATAGTAGACAAATGCGTTTTCCGTCAGCAACACCAGTTGCATTTCGGAAGTTCTATATATTATAGAAATCATTTACAGTCTTCAGAAATTCATCTCCAGAAGGCACTCTAACGTGGTTGGGTTCAGTTAATCTCACAACAGTTTGATACTTGACTCCACAATTCTTGCAACGGTTGCAAATCCTATTCTGAACTTAGAGCCATATCTCAAAAATGTTGCTGAAAGAAGCATATTTGTGCCATCAGCTGTACAGCTGCATGTTTACTGTCTACCGTCTTCGGTTACAACAACCACCTTCACAGGAGAAAAATAATGTACGTCAATGGATCAAAAATACATTTTCGTCAATTATGACCGCACCAAATATAGAACATACATAACTGTCATAACAGTCTGTCTGCAAACAGTCCGTACAAGTGTGCTGTGCCTTAGCAGACATACAGTAATGTTCGCTTGGTGATAACTCCACACTTTTCTGGATGTATCGTTGGCGGACATATTATCACTGGTATATTTCTTTGTTGAAAAAAATCAACAACCAGTTGCAGAAAAGAAACTTTATTTCTTGATCGATTTCAGACACCTAGTGCCCTTCTTAATAAAATTGGAATTACTGTATTATTAGCGATGATTCCAATCTTCTGAAAGAGTGTAATAGGTGCCTGGTACCTGTCAAGAAATAAAAATTCTTCTGTGCAACTGGTTGCTAATTTTTTCAACAACTATTCTAACAGTCGCTGAGAATGGATAAAGTATTAAAGTTATATTTTGTGTTTTGCAGAGGTCAATCTGCGTACAGCTCTAAATCAAACTTCGGAACAGCATTACAGAATATTAATAAGTAATTATGATTAAAAAAGGATCGAACATGACTTATTATTGTTAAGCACTTCCGTCACGCTGAGTTATACGAAAATGCGATTTGGTAATGAGGAAACCGTAGACAGAGCGTCCGTGTTCCAAAGGAAAAGCAATAAAGAGATTTTTGAGAGAAATTTTGAGTTCCATTACAATATCATCTTTCGATAATCCCTCTTCCCTCTCTCTCTGCCTCTCACGCGTCCTATACTTCATGAAACTGGTTCCAAGTACGCTTACCCTTTCTTAAGCGGTACAAAATACGGGAACTTTTGTTCTTTTTTGGTGGGAATACAGTTTTACCCTTGGAATCTCCGAAAATATGTGTTACTTCACTTACTACTGGTTGAGAACTCGTACTTGCCAACCTTGTTCTCGAATATATCCAAATAAGTAATAGTTCATATAGGGCGGATAATATCTCCAGTAAATTAAAAGGTTGTCGTAACGTTCTTACAAGGGGACCACGCTTGCTCGTTAACACTGATTTCATCCAAATTTATCGCATATCCAGGACTTGGCCAGAAATGAAAGTGGCAGGAGCAGGAGCTTCAGGTGGTCAAGCGTTTACAAAAAAAGAAACACTTTTGCAATGGGTGGGGGGAGGCATTAGCCAGTTATGTTAGCGTGGCTACCAGGTGGCGGATGGGGCCGAAAGATAATAGGCGGGTCGAGGGGTCGAGTCCATAAGATGAAACGCTTCCATTTTTTAAAAACTTTTGCGTTACTTACACTGCAAATATGCCGAAATAATGCTTAATATATTGCATTTATTACGGGTTTCATAAGAGGCATGAAAAGGAGAGGTAAAGGGTGATCTGAGATTTAAAATAAATTTCCAGGAAATGATTGTTCTAACTGCGTCAACGACGACACTGCGAATATTTCAAGAAGGGGTTGAATGAAAGCGTACAAGACTTCGTATTCCATCAGTTTGATTTTGACCTTGGAAAAACTGCATCAAAACACATTCCATTGCTCATCACCACCTATCCTTACTAACATACAAAATAATAAAGGTATCTAAATTTTTTTACCAGTTATCGTGTACACTTTACAATCCTTTCCTGGAAATTTATTTGAAATCGCTACTTTTTCTTTGTGTTCCGTTTTCATCCTTGTTATGAATATGTTAATTATTTTTTTTATTTGCAAGGAAATTAAGGTAAAAATTTGAAATAAAAGAGAAAAACGTTTCCACATAAGGACTCAACCTCACGATCCTCGGAATACCGTGCCGTAATCTCCCCACTGCGTCGACCGTATTATTTATTATGGCAAAACGAGAAGATTTAGTTTCGGGCGGGTCAGTTGTATTGAGGTCTTTAATTTTTGCCTCCGTCCAGTTATCTACTCTTCAAGTTTGCAATAAAATTTGTCAGTCATCGTTAAGAATATTTTCATGCATCGATATACGTACCAAAACGTGTAATTTTAGACAACGAGTTATAACGGAAAGTACTTTCCAGCATGCAATTTTTTAGTGAGGTTTGCAGCAAATTTCACAATATAGCCTGTAGCGAAAAAGATGCGCAGAGAAAAGATTTCCCAAGACGAAATAAATTAAAATGATATTTTTTCATAAAATCTTAGAATTCTTATCAAAACCAATAATAATGCGAGAGAACAATTTAAATTCCACAATACGAAATAAGTTAAAGTGACATTTTGTTAAATCTTACAACTCTCATCAAAAACAAGCTTTGGGACAACACGAGAGAGTAAAGTAATATGAAAATCATGCGCTGCAGAAGACACAGTTCTTTCTTATTATTTTGTCCAGCCATACCTCTTTCAGCACCTTATTCTTGGCCCGAACACTTTTATCCTAGCTGTGATACAACCTGACATATGAATGCAGCAAGGTTAACCAGCGTGTCTCTGTCACAGCTACTGTCTAGACACATTATCTTGATGGTAAAGATCAATGTATTAAGCTTGAGCCTAAAAAATTTCATTTATTTGATTTCACCGTCAAGTCTCTCATGTATGGGAGAGGAATCCCGCTTTTAATGAAACTAAATGTGGTTCATTTTATCAGAAGTTACATTCATTTCTTTAGTTGTCAGTTAAATGAGGAGCACTAAACCGCTGTATATGCCGTCTGTCAGTTCCTGATTTCAGTCCTTGAATTTCTTACACGAAAATAAAATAAATTCTAAATTTTCTTTTACGTAAGGTGGTTATTCCTGTATTGGTATATCTGTACTAGGAAATTCACTGAAGGCAAGGAACCTGGAAGTAACTACCCATTAATTGTTTAGTGACTTCGAATTTTTTTAGATCTCTTTCACCGTCTAGATTTCTTGAACCCAATTTACAGTATTATGATTTTCGTAGCTAGCTGAAACATGATGGCCAAGTTATTGATTCCGAATCCTTTCAGTAGTACTTGGGCAGTCTCTGCACAGTTGTAGTAATGAAGTACCGGATTTGAATTGTTAATATCGGATGATTGGCCTACTCTATGACGTCTCACAGAGTATAGCTATTCAATGATACAACACTTGATTCATATTCTAAAGGAAGTAGATACGAATGTCCTTAAGCAGTCGTGATTGTGTATATCAGTATGGTGTGAAAAGTGGCAATTCACTCTAATGAAAAGTGAGAGGTCATCCACCTGAGAGCTAAAAGAATTCCGTTAAATTTCAGTTACACGATAAATCATACAATTCTAAAGAAATTACAATAGCTAATAACGTATACTGGACTGATCACATGGATAATGTTGTGGGGAAAGCTAACCAAGGACTGCGTTTTACTGGCAGATGGAAGTTGAAATAGATTTACTAAAGAGGCTGGAGTATTTCTGCTTGGTATGGGATCCGTATCAGGTAGGATTGACGGAGGATATCGAAAAAGTTCAAAGAAGGGCAGACTGTTTTGTATTATTGCGAAACAGGAGAGTGTGTTACGGATAGGATACGCGAGCTGGGGTGGCAATCGTTAAAACATAGGCGTTTTTTCGTTGCGGCGAGATCTTTTCACGAAATTTCGATCACCTAGTTTCTCCTCCGATTGCGAAAGTGTTTTGTTGGCGTCCACAGGGAGTAATGAACATCATAATAAAATGCGAGGCTTGTCCAGAAAGTAAGCACCGATCAGTCGCGAAATGGAAATCACTGTGAAAATCCGATGATGCTTTGCGCGAATGTGTTGGACAGTGTCTCTGGTACGCCTGTCGGTCGCATCACGCTGTGCTTTGCAGTTCTGAACGCACAGCGAGCTTGTAAGGATGCGTAGAAAATAATGTGTCCCGCCAAGTATAGGTGCCTGCCGAGAGCGTTCGCCCGCTTTCGTGCAGCCGCACATAATCGTAACTGTCAGACCAGCGTAGACAATTGGCGGAAAGCAAAGGCTGCTGCCTTCTATGACAAGGGTACTGGATAGTTGGAATGATGTCTGTCGGAGCGGCGACTGTGTAGAGAAGTACTTAGAAGGTGTAGATAACTGTTGCTAATAAAACATATATGACCTTCACTGAGGTTCCCATTTTGCGGAGCGGAGCTTAAGAGAATCAGAGATCGGATGGAAACATTTAAGTGTTCATTTTTCCCACTCGCTGTTCGAGAGTGGAGCGGAAAAGAAACATTCTGATGGTGTTCGGTGAACACTTTGTCAGGCACTTACTAGCGAATTGCAGAGTAGTCATATAACTATGTGATCAAAAGTATCCGGACACCCCCAAAAACATACGTTTTTCATATCAGGTGCATTGTGCTGCCACCTTCTGCATATTCCATATTAGCGACCTCGGTAATCATTAGACATCGTGAGAGAACAGAAAGGGGCGCTCCGTGGAACTCACCGACTTCGAACGTGGTCAGGTGATTGGGTGTCACTTGTGTTATACGTCTGTACGCGTGATTTCCACACTACGAAACATCCCTATGTCCACTGTTTCCAATGTGATAGTCAAGTGGAAACGCAAGGGACGCGCACAGCACAAAAGCGTACAGGCCGACCTCCTCCTTTGACTGACAGAGGCCGCCGATAGCTGAAGAGGGTCGAAACGTGTAATAGGCAGACATCTATCCAAACTACCACACAGGAATTCGAAACTGCATCAGGATCCTCTGCAAGTACTATGACAGTTAGGTGGGAGGTGAAAAAATTTGGATTTCTTGGTCGAGCGGCTGCTCATAAGCCACACATCACGCCGGTAAATGCCAAACGACGCCTCGCTTGGTGTAAGGAGTACAAACATTGGACGACTGAACAGTGGAAAAACGTTGTATGGAGTGGCGAATCACGGTGTTAAGGTGTGGCCGTGTTTTTCAAGGAGGGGGCTTGCACCCCTTGTTGTTTTGCGTGGCACTATCACAGCACAGGCCTACATCGATTTTTTAGCATCTTCTTGCTTCCAGCTGTTGAAGAGCAATTCGGGGATGGCGATTGCATCTTTCAACAAGATCGAGCACCTGTTCATAATGCACGGCATGTGACGGAGTGGTTATACGACAATAACATCCCCGTAATGGGCTAGCCTGCACAGAGTCTTGACCTGAGTTCTATAGAACACCACTGGGATGTCTTGGGTCGCCGACTTCGTGTCAGGCCTCACCGACCGACATCAATACCTCTCTTCACTGCAGCACTCCGTGGAGAATGGCCTGCCATTCCCCAAGAAACATTCCAGCACCTTATTGAAAGTATGCTTGCCAGAGTGGAAGCCGTCATCAATGCTAAGGGTGGGCCAATACCATATTGAATTCCAGTATTACCGATGGAGGGCGCTACGAACTTTTAAGTCATTTGCAGCCAGGTGTCCGGATACTTATGGTCACATAGTGTAGAAGTGAACGTGAAAGAGTTTAGTTTTCACGGAAAATGTAGAAGTTATTATGGAACCATTTTAAAAAATGGCTCTAAACACTATGGGACTTAACATCTGAGGTCATCAGTCCCCTAGCCTTAGAACTACTTAAACCTAACTAACCTAAGGACATCACACACGTCCATACCCGAGGCAGGATTCGAACCTGCGACTGCAGCGGCAGCGCGGTTCCGGAGAAGCGCCTTGAACCGCTCGGCGGAACCATTCTCCATTGAACTATCACCTCGCAATTGACGAAACAATAAGACTCTAACAATTCTTCTGCTGCTTCCCAAAACTGTAAATATACTGGAATAACATGTAGTTTTCTACTTCCTCTTCATTTTTTTGAGCAATTGGCTACCTCGACATATTTGTCTACATTGACATATTTCATTCTTCTTGTGTTTGTAACGATGGCGCCTAATCCAGTGTAATTTTTATGACTGATTGTTTCATAAATGTTGAAATAGGTACATATAATGAAAATGGAAAATTTTAAAGTATCATCCAAGAGCATAAGCGACATATCGATTACGAAGATTTATGTGCGAAAGAACGCGGCCAGGCAGCTGTCGCTGAGTCAGAGTATGTGTAACAAAGAGCTTATGTTAGGTCGCGCAGTTGTAGGAAGTTGTTGCTCGGGAGTAGCAAGAGTAGCGCGTCAGAGGCTGGCAGTGTCTGTTGCGATGTTCCGGAGTGAGCAGTCGTTTAGTGTTAAATATTCAATGTTGTGTATTAATGATTTTTGAAAGACATAAAGTTTGAAGTAAAATTAATTAAGAGAATGCAACAAATACTTTTATGAAAGTTTGATGAAGAATCTTTCTACGTATTGTTACATCTATCAACAATAAGGTAATCAATATTCATCTATTTATGCACTTTGCTCTTGAACGAATTACAATGAGACCAGCTTTGTATGTAACCCCAAGAATTTTTTTGTATTTTATGTAAAGATCATTTGTTTGCGTAAATGTAATTTTTATGATATGGCTCAACAATTGCAACAATTTTAAAAAAGATATTATAGTCATTCTCCTCAGTCAAGGTCCGCCTCCCAATTCCAAGGCGATTTTGTTTACAGAAATTCTAAATGTGTCCCATTCAAATGTCTTGCATTTTGGGTTTTGCAACTGTAGTCAGTTTAGTGGTGCTGAGAGCAGAACAATGCATTATCCAAGGCGACACCAATACGAGGAAAGAAATGTATTTCACATAGTTTATGTATTTTCGCACAGGGACCAATTTTGTACTTATTCGGATTTACAGGGCTGTAGTGAGATCGAGTATATCTGAATGTACTTACCTCTAGTTTGTCATTATCGCGCACAGGTTTTAATTAGTTTGGGTTCATTGGTATTGCTTTCTTGCTATTAGACAAATTGTTTAAAACAGAGTTAGGTAAGTCAGATACGCAGTCAGCACACCACTTGATATAACTGTTCTTTGTTGGACATAAATATCACACCTTACTTACAACATAGACTTTACTATGTCTTATGCTAAATATACTTAATTTATGATGTAGCTAACCTCTAAATCAGAAATATTAATTTCGCTGTGGGAATCTAGCACAATGAAGCACAATAAAATACGCAACGCGATTGGAGTCCAAGAACATTTCACAAATCGTCTGTTTGACAGGCGACCGCCAAACAAGGCGGCAACAGTACACGTTAAAACTCGAAGAGGTTTTTCGTGCACTTCAAAGAAAAGAAATTGTTCCCATGTAGGTAAAGATTAATAATATGCACTTGTGCTTATCCGCAACGGAGTAAACAAATCGTTCAACCTTAAAAATTCGTAACTTATTAAAGAAGTCATTAGTTTATAGGTACTACACAATGCCACTCTCTCAATACATGCCATGTACCTGTAGCTCCTACTTCGAAAAAAAAAGATAAAAAGAAAAACGATACAACAATAAATAACGAATAATATGCAAATCTGTATTTGTGTTAGTACACTATTACACACGTTAACTAAGTACGTGGGAGCCAACACATAAATTGTTCCGTACACATTCGAAATAATTATCAATTTAAAACTTTCCTCAGGCTCCTTCATACCATTTCACTTTCATTAATTCAGTTTAATTAAGGAAAGCAAAAACATAATAAATATGTTAAGTGTCAGTTTTGAACCCATTTATGTAATGATCTTTATATAACACATTATTGTCGCGATAGGCACTGATTGTGCTGAAGTTTTGGAATATTATTACTTTTTCATTGCACATAGATCGAGGCACAGCATTGTTGTTATACAGTTATTTCATAATTTGCTTCCAGTTTCACATGGCACATTTTTGTATTTTGTCCTCGACAATTGCATGGTTAAATGTAACCAAAAGCAGTGGGAACCTTGTCTTAATCAGATACTACATTGACATACATGGACTGTTATGAAGATATAGGACGGCTTTGGGTTTATGATTCCATTATGAGGTCAGTTTATAATACATTTAAACGATAACTACAAATTCGACACAAGACAAATTATATTTAGATTTGAAAAGAGCAAGAAATGTCTTTCATTTAATTCTTTACTGGGAGTTATTATCAATAGACATTGTATGAAATGACAACATTTTTCCAGTCGACTGTCTGAGGTATGACAATTTATTCCACTGTCGGTTTCGGCCTAAGTCATTTTCAAGTGGAAAATCTTATAGTTAGGGATCCACAGCTGTGAGTGGTCATCTGGGATATTAATAAAAGCTTCAGCTGTGTTTAGTCCTTTATTATTGGACCACTGTCGGTTTCGTGGCACTAAAAGCCACATCTTCAGGTGAACATATAACTAAAACATTAGAGCGGAAAAGCTCGGAATCTTTTTATCCAACATTCATTGTCCGTCAGAACAAAACACTTCTAAAGGGTGGTTTGTCATAAAACAGAACAGCCGGATGCGTTTAGTGGAGCACGTGGCCGCATCCACTGTACGCGGTTCCGTATAGATCGGAGAAGCGGACCCATACACTAAATTGGAATCCGGCTGTTTTATTCTATGCCATACCGCCCTTTAGCGGTGTTTTGTTCTGACAGACAGCGAATGCTGGGTGAAAAGGTTCCGAGCTTTTCGCTCTAATGTTTGAGTCATATGTTCACCTGAAGATGTGGCTTTTAGTGCCAAGAAACCGGTAGTGATCCAATAATAACGGACCAAATACAGCTGAAGCGGTTATTAATACCCAAAACGACACATTTTCAAGTAGTTAAGCAGTACCATGATAAATCAGTACACGAATGAAAAAAGACATACAATTCACACACCAAGAACCATAATAACATTACTTGAAGAGCCTTAGCGCATATCACAATTGAAGTGTGCCAAATTTTTGATATAGTCAATAATCACATCTTTTCTTCCTTTTTTCCCCCTGTATATATTTTTCCTTCGCTTCACCTAAACATAGATCGGGGTTTTCGAGTTCTGACCCACTGTTGAGGCAAAATCACTTCAGTCGGGCACCAGGTGGTCTGTGAGGGGAACAGAGGGGGTCAAATTGGGAAGAATATTTTATAGGGAATTTACAATCGAGGGAAATCTCCCGAAAACTTTGGTCGGAAGGAGAGGGTGAAATCTATCCTAATTTCATTCTGAGACTTATGCCTCAGACAAAACATTACAGCGTAGTGTAAGTATAAGTGTATTTGCTTATGTATTTACAAAGATCGATGACCTGGTCGACACGGATATCGTAGCTATATCGCTGCCGATCGAAGTGTCAGAACTATGTACAGGAACTATGTAAGATGGAAAGGTATAAGGTTCGGAGGATAATAATGTGACTGATTTTTTAATTATTAGATTTACCGTTACTATAACCGAGTGCTGGATGAAAATTATGGACAGAAACACAAAAAAGTATCCACACAACAGTTACTGCATTCTGAACTATCTTTAATCGGTAACTGTTTCTTACTGTGAATGAATTTTGTTGCTGTTTAGGAAAATTGCTTTTGCTGAAGGTGCGAAACATGTAAATTTATAGCGTGCTTTCACTTTTGTTATTTTATACGCGAGGTTTCTGAATACCACATACTCGTATTGAATTATGTAGTCTGCTTCGAATAGTAAACGTTATACAAACGTAATTTAGTATCTTAACGCACTGAGGTCAACCCCACATTAGTACTTCTCATAGACAATGATCCAAGAGCTAGAAATGAGGTAAGTTAAACTAAAGCTGCATACGCTCTCTTACGAGAATTATTGTGTAGTACACACCTGTGTTTAAATTTAATTACTTTATGTAATCGGTGATACAAGAAATGAGTTGTTGTACAATTCAGCTCGTTAACCAACATCTAGAAAACCAACATATATTACTTATCAAAGTATGATAGATTAGCAATCTAAAATATTACCAAGGTTAATTCCTAAGTTGTGATGCCAATATTAGTTTAGCTCATAAATCTATGGATTTTAATTGTTAACGAGTTTTCAGACGCTGTGTATTTCAATTACCAGTATTCATAGTTTTCATCCCTATATTGTTTCTACAGTAGCGTAAATTTTCATTAATGCATGCTGCCCTAAGAAATATTTCGTGATAAGTTATATTGTCGTCCTAGAATATGACAAAAAGATTGAAATAAACAAGATCTTAAATTTCATAAAGTTCTAATGAATAGTTGTTAAAAAACTGTGTACCGTGATTAGCATTATTAAAGTAAGATAGACTATAGCGATCCTGATTATAGTGCTGGATACGGTTAAAGAAAGCATCTTATAGAAATGAAACAGGGAGATAACGTTGCAACTTTGTATTCAAACTGCAATGATGCTGTAAATATCTTCCTAAACGCACACTGACATTACTATTCCGAGAGGAATGCAAAACGGACACAAATATATACAAAACAGTAAGCGGAACGCCGCAAAAACTCATGGAGCACAGTTTAATGCCAGATTACGTGCCTCTGAGTGAAAGACATTGCATGAAAACAATTCCAGCATTTACTTAACAAACTAAAAATTCAGTTTTCTCTGTACCGATCTCGTACTGTAAACGTACTGGACTAATAGTACGTTAACAGTGTTACGGGATCGCTACGGAAGAAACTGAATTCTTAGTTTGTTACCTCAAGTTTGGAAATTTTTTCATGCAGTAGTTTTCACGTGGTATTCTGCACCTTTCCAGGAGTGTATACCAATTAACATTTTTCTGCACGCAGTCTGCCGTAAGCGAAACAATCTTCTGGTTAATCACACTGCTCGTGACTGACGGGTTGAGTATTTCACTCACTCGGATAAAGATGCTGTTAATCATGATCAAATGAAGAAGACAAAACTAAAGCATAACACAAATTCCGTGCCGAAAACGCAGTGGTAAACAACTGTGTAGTGAGGGTACACCGATGCATTCTCACGGTAGAGATGACTTTATTTGTCAAGCAGCGTAATACACACTTCTTTCTCTCATTGACTAATGCTCTAAAGGTGCACCTCCTGTCGTTATGGGGATGGGTGTTTCTTTGTTACAGGTCAAGAGGGACTGCTAAACTTACAGTAGAATTAGAAAACCGCATATGAGAAACGAACACGCAATGAAACGCGGAGCACAGCATTGCAGAATAACAGGAAGCAGATATAGTAACACTAGCCGGCTCCAGTAATCGGTCTTCGAAGTAATCGGTCTTCGAACAATGTTCTAGGAACCATCTTCGCCTTACGTCGACGCCCCAAACGATGAAAGTGGCCTCAACAGAATAGAAACAGTTATTTTTGTAGTCCGTAGACAGCTTCGCTCACGCTTATTTTACACTACATAAATAATCTGGAAATAATACTTACATAGCTGTCAACATAGTGACACAAGAAAACTAAGAATTGCAACACAAATTCAGGCAGGATCGACTGTGACATTTAGATGAAGGAATTATTTTACATGAGTTTTAGTAGTGACGCGGAAACGATAGTAGTTGTGACTAGCTGTATGCGTTTGGTCACAGGAAGATGGTTAATGTGTAGTTACAAGTTTTTGTGCAGAGCGGAAATACCTACCAGCTTCACAAACGCTTAGAAATTTCCAGTGTATTTGGAGACAAAACTGGCGAGCTTACAAGTAAGCGCGTAAAACGACTGAGTGAATGAAGAGCTAGCACTTTTAGTACTTATTAATTAACTTTAATAAAACCTGTACAGAGGACAAAGAAGAACGGGGCAGGCTGTCTGGGGCATGCAAATGCAGACAAGTTAATTTTTTGTGTAAGTAGATAAAACCTAGCGTTCCGATTGGTTCGTTGTCCCTCGCGCCGGCCGGGGTGGCCGAGCGGTTCTAGGAGCTACTGTCTGGAGCCGCGCGACCGCTGCGGTCGCAGGTTCGAATCCTGCCTCGGACATGGATGTGTGTGATGTCCTTAGGTTAGCTAGGTTTAAGTAGTTCTAAGTTCTAGGGGACTGATGACCTCAGATGTTAAGTCCCATAGTACTCAGAGCCATTTGATCCATTTATTTGTCCCTCGCACCCAGACTGATACAGACTTCTCGCATGTATGACACATGCCATAGTTGTTGATACAATAAGACTCTGTCACTATGGCTCTCAATGTGGTATTGTTTCACACCAGCATGTTTTTGTCGAGTGATTCTCTAAGGTTTCTACAAATTTTTAGTTATAGTTTTTTATCTGCTTTTGTATTAAGACTTTCTAACACGGTATCCGTTTTCGATGTGAATGTTTAAGTCTCTGAAGTATTAATAAATGCGCATTAAGACATTCGTATAAACGTGTAAGAGTGGTTTCGAGATCTCAGCTTATCTTGCTGCTGTATTGTCATTTGCGCTTACAGAGGCTAGGAAGTGCAAAAGGGTTCTAGACCGATTTGCCATAGTGCAGTAGAAAGCTGTCATTTCACAGACTTCCTCCAGAACATGACAGGCTATCGACTCTTGATGAAATCGAAGTCGCTTTGGACGATCGGCAGAAATTATATGTACAACTCGGGGGCGTGCGTGTCTGTCAACACATCCCCACTACCGCAATAAATTAATGTATCTCGTAATTTTAACTATATATGACCATGCAGCTTTGCTAGAATTGAAATGATAATTAAATGAACACCCTAGCTGCAAGCAGGCGTTGATACACTTCGTTGGGGACATGTTGAAAATGTGTGCCCCGACCGGGACTCGAACCCGGGATCTCCTGCTTACATGGCAGACGCTCTATCCATCTTTTTTTTTTTTTTTCCTTTATCCTTTTTTAGGAACGACGGTAGCCACTTTTTTTTTTTTTTTTTTTTGTCGCACAGTCCGTGACTGCATTGCCTTTTTTTTTTTTTCTCCTACCAACTTTTTTTTTTTTTTTTACAAACGCGGTCAAGTGCTCTACCAACTTTTTTTTTTTTTATCTCCTGCTTACATGGCAGACGCTCTATCCATCTTTTTTTTTTTTTTTTTTTTTTTTTTTTTTTTATCGAATGTCAGGCTTACCACCTTTGCTGACATACATTTTGTGGTACTATCGCATAAATACTGTCTACAAAGTCCCTATGTTGACAAATAGTGGCTAATGAGAAAATTAATTAATTAAGGAAATGAATAAAACTGAAAATGCCCAAAAGAAAGACATGAAGACATTGCGGATAGTACAAATACAAAAGAAACATGCTCCTGTAGCAATGAAATGAAATACGTGTCGGGGGCGACACCTGCTCACGACCCGACGTTCGATAGAGCAAAAGAGCCATCTATCGACTCGTTCTCCAGACGTTGGGGTAAGACTGGGTCGTCTTCTCGAAATTAACTAAGGGTCCGTAAGTGTGATCGATGTCTATCTCGGCTTCTTCGTCTATCTCATCTCTCACCCGTCACACCCCATCTGGCCGGCGGGTCGGTAAATGTAAGCCGCAAGTAATTAGCGAAGTCTTGCCTATATTTCTTATGCTGTTGCAGCTTCGCGTGTCCATCCAGGAGAAAATGCCAAAAATCAATTTTGTCCTTTTCCGATTCGTTATATACGTAGCCCACCACCATTCCCCGCACCCATGTCACCGCATTGGTTTTTTGGACCGGGAAATAAGATTCTTGGGGGAAAAAAAGTGTGTCTGATGAAATTGTGTGAGGGGCGGAGCGTAACAGGAACGCCAATATCTGTTGTGCCAAGTGCCACACTGGAGCCGTCCCACTACATACTAAACGATGTTCATCAGTGTCCACTGTTGCGCAGCCTAAACATAGTGGAGTGTCCGCCAAATGAATCGCGTGCCGCCGTTGATTCGTTGCGTACTTCCTATTTATCACCACATACCATGTTGAGCGTACCGACGTTGGAAGGTAAACGTTCCGTATAACGCGCCATATCTGTCGCCAGTTCTTGTCTGGGTACTTCTTTTCCAGGGTATTCCTGGGGCACCGGCGCAGTAAGAGTTGGTATACGTCTCGCGTCGTCGGTAGTCGTGTTGTTGGGAAGGAATCTCTGACATAGCTAAGCTCCAAAAAAAAGGACTTGAAATGTGACAGCTTCGGTGAAATATGGCCCACATTGACTGGGGGCAGCATTGAAGTGGGCGCTAGTACATCGGCTAACGCACCCGAGATATTGCGAAATTGACCGCGCCACTGTCGGAAAATCGTACTTACGAATAACGCCCGTGCCTTTTCATACACGTTCACTAGACCAAGTCCACCCTCTCCAGGTGGTAGCGTAAGCGTTGTGTATCGGATCTTAAACAGGTGTCCCACACTCACGTAGGTTCCGAAAGTTGCTTGTATGCGTGATGCCATTGTGCGCGTTAAAGGCAGGACATGCGCTACGTGAGTGAGTCTCGGTGCTAGGTATACGTTAACATAGGTCACCCTCTGAATCATATCCAACGCTCTTAATTTCTGTAACAGCACCATTGTCCGCATCAGCTTCAATATGCGTCGGTAGTTATCCGCTGCTGTCCGCTGCACATCCGAGTGGAACGTAATACCTAGGCATTTTATGGTCTTAACTAAGATGAGCGGGCCTTCCTCACCCGGTTTTAATCCTCGACCGACGTTCATGCAGCGTGATTTTTGTAGATTAAGCACGCTTCCTGCCGCCATCCCATATCGCTGTATCCATGCCAACGTCGTACGTACTTCTTCGCCTGTCCGTGCCACCAGCATCACATCGTCAGCATAAGCGCGGCAATGAAAGGTCAGTTGTGGCAACGGCACTCCCTCCAACCGTCTTCGGAGACCATATAGACAGGGTTCCAAAGCCATTGCATACAAAAATATCGAAAGGGGGCAACCTTGACGAACTGACCTTGAAATAACAATGTAGTCAGTGCCCCGCCCATTCACCAAGACCTTTGATCGTACGCCGTGTAACAGTCGCATGATCACTAGGATGAAGGCCTGTGGGATTCCCAATCTGCCCATCACCGCATGCAAAAAGGTATGATCCACTCTGTCGAACGCATGGTCGAAGTCAATAGAGACGAGCGCCCCACGCACTCGGCATGCCGCTGCTAATGCGATGATATCTCGGTAGTCACTGAGCGCCGTATGTACGTTGCTCTTACCGCCGAGGCAAGTTTGATTTATGAGGAGTCTATCAGAAAGTGAAGACCGCAGGCGAGCCCCAAGGATACGCGCGAAAATCTTATAGTCGCAGTTCAAGAGAGTGAGTGGTCTATAATCTCCTGGATTTCTGCCACCGCGTGGTTTGGGTATTGGGATGATGATACCCTCCGTGAATTCGACAGGTATCTCAGTCTGCGGTAACAGGAGTTCGTTGTACATCTGAATCCAGGTCCGTCCCATGAGGTATGCAAAGGCGCGGTAAAATTCAATTGGGAAGCCGTCCTGTCCTGGGGACTTGTTCGGTGCCCCCCTGGCAATTGCGGTTGTCAGCTCGTCCTCTGTTATCGCTGTGATGAAAGTCTCTGCATCCAGTGGTGGTCCTCTATCTGGCATTTCCGAGATGACATCATGTAGTGTCTCGTGGTTCACATGTACAGGTCCATATAACTGGCGGAAATAGTCGGTAAACACATGCGCAATATCACGCTGGTGCACAACTTGCTGGCCAGTTTCAGAGATTAGTTCCCTGATCAATGTCCTGCGTCGTCGTTGACGTTCACGTACCACGTGGTGCATGGAGGGGGTTTCGGCAGCAACTGCGTCCGCCAATCTCGCCCGGACCATTATACCTTCCATTCTTAGTCTCGTCAGCTGTAATAACTTGGCTTTTATCCTGCGCATGGCCGTGTGTCTTTCCGGCGATGGTTGTTGGGTCATCAGCTCCCTCAGGGCTGTAAAATAAAAATCAGCCGTTGTGCGGTTCCACTGCGTTTTGTCCTGCCCGTATCGTATCAACGTTCTCCGTATCGTTGGTTTTGCGCATTTTATCCACCACTGGAGAACCGAGGAGTAGGCTCGTTGACGGCGAACGCAGGTCTCCCAGGCCGCCTCTATCGACCGGTGACATTCAGTGTCACGTAGAAGTGCACAATTCATTTTCCAGTGACCTTTACTCCGCCATATCTTCTGACGCGTTAGTGAAATCGTACAGACGTACGCCATATGATCCGTGAAAGCCGCTGGCCAGATTTCGGCATCCAGTATCGCCGTCCGTAGTGCTCGTGTCACATACACCCTATCAAGTCTACTCGCCGAGTGTCCCGTGACAAACGTATAACCCGGTCTGTCACCATGCTGCAGTTCCCAGGTATCCAGAAGCGCCATTTCGGTAAGCAACGCACGCAGTTCCATGCATGGCACATAATGAGGTACTTGGTCCTTTTTGTCGACGACACAATTAAAGTCGCCGCCCACTATATAGTTATCAAAGCGTCCAGCGAACAAAGGTGCTATCTCTTCGGTGTAAAAAGTCGCCCTTTCTCTTCGTTTTGTGGAGCCAGATGGTGCGTATAAATTGATGAAACGAACGCCATCGACAGTGATCGCTATGCCACGTGCCGAAGGGAGAGACCTGACGTCTTCCACTCCTATTCCTTCCCTGGTGAGAATCGCTACACCGCATCCACTTTCATCGTGCACTGAATAATGTGCCTCGTAACCGTAGAACTCTGGCGGCGATGTGAAACGCACTTCTTGTAGGAGTACAATGTCCACGTCCGCAGCGCGTAACATATCTTGCAGCATCTGAATTTTAAGCGGTGTCCGTATGCCATTAATGTTTATCGTGGCAATGCGGTACGCCTGGCTTGTGTTCATCAGTTGTAGGGCGGTGTCATTAAGCGGCCATCTGCACCCCCGGCGCTCCGCATCACACTAAGTTGGTCAACATTTCCCGACCCCTCCCGGCCTCTGGCCAGGACTATCCTCAATCGTCGCGTTCGTATTTTCATCCTGTTCCTGTTGGTCCATTTCTTGCGCCCAGTCCCCCAGCATATTTCCGGAAGTGGTCGAAGGATGGGAGGTAACGTTGTCATCGCTCTGATGTTGGACAGTTGTCATCTCCACTTCCGCCTTCCGGTCACCAGAAGGAGAGATCAAGTTATCATCGCTGTGTAGTTCCTGCATCGTCATCTCGGTATCTGTGGAATCCACTGGTCTCAGATCGATACTGTCGTTGTCGTCCACTGTCCCCTCGGGACTATGGCTATGGTCAGCAGAAGTCAGTCGACGCTTCTTTCTTCTCTTCGGCGAACGCTGTTTCCGTTGCCTTGCTTCCGCATCGGCTGTGTGGGTTGCGTATCCTCCGTCTTGGTCCTGGCCTATCACGCTCTCGGTGGAAGCACTAGCAGCCACCACGGATGAGCCTGGAGCGGCCGTCAGCTGCATCTCTTGTGTGGTGTCCTGTGTCTGTTGTGGAGGAACCGACGGTCGGAGTTCCAGTCCGTTGGTGTCCATGTTCTCTGTAGGGGGCAGCTGCTGGTGCCTATCGGAAATCTCCCTCACGTCGCCTCTCAGGGCTTCCACAAAGGTCAACGGTAAGACAGTCGTCTGTTGTGGCACCTGAACGTCATCCCGTGGAGTTTGCACTAAACGTCGCTGGAGACATTCCGAGCGGACGTGGCCTTCTTGCCCGCACCCCGAGCAAGTGCGAGGTTGCCCATCATAGATGATAATCGCTCGACAACCTCCTATGTACAAATAAGAGGGGACGTGCTTGCGCAGTTCTATCCGTATTTGTCTCACCCCATTTAAAACGGGATACGTGGTAAAACTAGTCCATTTTTCGGCCACATGGGATAGAACTGTACCGTATGGTCGAAAGGCGTCGGTAACAAGTTCAGACGGGACCTCAAACGGAAGTTCGAAGACGCGTATAGTGCGGATCCCCATTCCCGCGTGATCGACTGTAACCGCACCTACATTCCCATCGGCATGACAGAAACGATACCCGTTCGGTGATCGTTGTAGAAGTCTGTCGCAAGCAGCCTCGTCAACAAGTTTGACATAGACGACGCTGGAAACGAGCGATAAATTGATTCCCACGATTTCCTGTGGATCGATTTTTACCTCTTCTCTGAAGAAACGTTCAATCTCGTGTGCCTTTGGTCGTGTATAGTCGGTCGCAAAACTGAACTTCAAAGTCGTTTTTCTGTACGAGTGTGCCATCTCGTCCTAGACTCACAACACCGCACACGCGAAGCTGCTCCGGCGTAAACAAACAGGCGCGCGCACCACAGCGCGGCCGGCTAGCAACACGGTCCGCACTGTGTCACTGCCGAAGGCAGACTGATCCATCTGAGCCACCGCGGGCACAGAGGATAGTGCGTCTGCAGGGACTTATCCCGTGCACGCTCCCCGTGAGATCCACATTCCCAACATGTCCACAACACTACATTCGTAGTGCGCCTATTAGATGTTTGCCCATCATACTCATTACTCGTGGCAGATTAATCTACCAAGTCCCGTACGAGTTCGGGCATAGCGTGTGCGTTCGCACACAAGAAGGTGCGAATGCACACGCTATGCCCGAACTCGTACGGGACTTGGTAGATTAATCTGCCACGAGTAATGAGTATGATGGGCAAACATCTAATAGGCGCACTACGAATGTAGTGTTGTGGACATGTTGGGAATGTGGATCTCACGGGGAGCGTGCAAGGGATAAGTCCCTGCAGACGCACTATCCTCTGTGCCCGCGGTGGCTCAGATGGATAGAGCGTCTGCCATGTAAGCAGGAGATCCCGGGTTCGAGTCCCGGTCGGGGCACACATTTTCAACATGTCCCCAACGAAGTGTATCAACGCCTGCTTGCAGCTAGGGTGTTCATTTAATTATCATTTCGTATCTCGTAATGTCAGCGAGCTAATCATTTTGAAGTTCTACCTAACTGATATCGGTGTACTGAGTGTATGTGTAATTGATTTTCGATTATCATCTGTTTTAAAACAAAATAAGGAGAACAGCTCCTTGTTACTCTCTTGTCTCACGGTTTGCAGAATTAGGCATGCCATTTTCTTGCTCTCTGTAATTGTGTCATTAATTATAGAAGCAATTAACCTGAGAGATATTTTTATTCGTTAGGAAATGCACCAATATCCATTATTAACGATACATAAAGCCTCGTTTCATTTTTCAGTTTAAAATTACGTTGGGAAACGATTGGTCCGATGATGTGTCGATTGCGGGCCATTACATGCACATTTGAAATTTTCGTAAATCGAATCCTGCCACTTAAATTTCTTAACACGAAGTTCAGTTACTGTTTTTCTGCGTGCAATGTACATTATTCTGTTGCATTATAAATAAACACTGCCTGAACAGGCCTTGAAGGCCCAACGATACCGATCGGCCGCCATGTCATCCTCAGCCCTTAGGCGTCACCAGACACGGATACGCAGGGGCATGTAGTCAGAATACCGCTGTCCCGGCCGTTGTTAGTTTTCGTGACAGTTGTAGCTCCTCAATTGGCCTAACAAGGACTGAGTGCACTCTGGCAACAACAGTCGGCAGACCCGCACGGTGACCCATCTAAGTGCTAGTCCAACCTGACAGTGCTTATCTTCGATGGTCTGACGGGAACCCGTGTTACCAGTGCAGCAAGGCCGTTAGCCCTGTTACGTTACACATCATATTATAACGATAGAACCTCACCAAGCTTCTCTGCTCCTCAGTAACGATTCTGCAAGTGACTACAAAGGAAAAGGAAGATACCAGCATTTAACAGAGATCTTTTGGCCAAACAGGATGTTTGATTTCAATGGAAATTGAAATTCTAATGATATACTTTTCTTTATTATACTCCTGCTGTGGTCACTGTGATGTGTTCCACTTCCGAATAATCAGCCTTTGGAAGAATTAAGCACAAGAAATTAATTTCATCCATTCCTTTTTTAATGGGATACATTACATCACCCTGCACCTGCTTCTTTCCCACATCACAGAATCTGGCATGGAACATATATTTATGAAACCCAAAACTTCCCCAGCCGTTGACAGTTTTCGTGGCCTGTTTCATTTACTCCCACCAAAATGAACAGACGCCATCTAATGTTTGTCACTTCCCTTTCTCCTAATCAAGAAACCCCCACAACTCGTCCGCCCACAAATTGAGTGCAGTCCCTTCCTGTTCAGTGTAGTGTTTCATTTGGCATCTGCTGCAGAACGTTTATTGGGAAGCTTTCGTATGTGCAAGAATTTCTTGATTTTCCCGCTATCGTTATTCTGCTAGCTGTACGTGCGAGGAAGTAACAAATTGCTTGAACCCTCTCTAAACGTTGGCACTCGGCATTTCGATAGTAAACCGGTTCGAGATGAGCAATTCCTTTCTTGTAGCGCTTGCTAATGCAATCTCATAAGCATTTCCGCAGCGCTCTCGCGTTTACTAAATGAAATCATGACGAAACATTCCGCCCTGCCTCATCTACTAATCCTACACGGCGAGAATCTATTTGACGAGCAGCACTCGATGGCGAGTGATGACAAGTGCCTTGTAAGCTACTTTCTTCGTGGGTGGATTACACGTCCTTAGTTTTCAAAATGGTTCAAGTAGCTCTAAGCACTCTGGGACTTAACATCTGAGGTCATCAGTCCCCTAGACTTAGAACTATTTAGAACCTAACTAACCTAAGGACATCACACATATCCATGCCTGAGGCAGGATTCGAATCGGCGACCGTAGCAGCAGCACGGTTCCGGACTGAAGCGCCTAGAAAAGCTCGGCCACAACGGCCGGCTTCCTTAGGTTTCCCCACTGACACAAGGTGTAGCATCTGTTTTTCTTAGACGTAGTTTTAAGCGGGTTCGTCATCGTAGCTGAATGTTCAGCGTGGATAGCTACCATGAAGAGGATCCGGCTTCGCTTCCCGGTCTGCCAAAGATTTGTCTTTGGTGGAAGGACTGGTACGGGATGCATTCAGCCTCGTGACGTCAATTGAGGAGCTACTTGAGTGAGAAGTAGCGGTTCCAAGAACATTTCAGCTTTAGAGGTCGCAGCGATTGGTCACATACTGCACTGTGTCCAGTGTTTACAAGCTACTCGTAAGCGCTACCCGTACCGCCTCGCTCAGCGTCTATTACACTGACCCGTCAATAAAAACTGACAGTTGTACCCTTTCCTAGGTGGGTGACACCGTATAAACAACAATGCAAACCTATCCCCGGAAGAATACTGGAAACCGGAGTTCGCCAAGGACAACGAGCGTCCAACAGCTCCCGAAATTCAGAGATGGGTAACTACACACATGAAACTAACATGAGATCAAGTAGACAGTGTGAAACTTAGTACTAATAAGTCGATTTCTATATTAAACTTCGCTCTAACTTACTGAAGAAGCGAATAATCCGTGAGTGTAGTGCTACATTAGCAACAGGCTCTGTTTCTAAATTAGCCGTTCGTCTACTCAAAGGCAACTTGGCATTGTGTGATTTAGCATCCCCATGGAAGTTCCAAACGAAATAAAAAATTCAAATTGCAGGCTTATGAAAACCGATACTGTCCGTAATCTGTATCCCAGTACTCATTAGGTACGGACGCAATCGGTTTTTTCAACTTCCATGTGGATATTTCTTATTCGATTTGGTATGGACTATCAAGCATACATTGCATACACGGGGAACTACCAGCATATTTCATATGTAATGGAACAGACCACGTTAAAATGCACTGTTCCAGACGAAATTTCCGTCTTGAGCTGAACCAAAGTAAACGGAAACCTCTATTTTGTGACCTCGTAGCAAAAATAAGTGGAGAAACGGTCAGAACCGATGCCACATCAGCTGAAAGTAATTCAGTTGCTGTTACTGTTACCGAGACTGTCTACAACAAGACTGAACACAGTAGTGGTGTTCCAAATGTTTTAAGCCAACGGGAATTTCCGTCTTCCTCCCTACGTTGAAAGTATCAGAACAATGTAGCAACGGGAAATAGTGATCCATTTCCTAAACGTCAAGCCGAGGATAGTAGTAATGTTGAGGATTATAGCACAGGTGATACTGGTAATCTCGAGGCAACAAACGTTAAAGAACCACACCGTCTACGTCTACATCTGCATCTACATCCACATGATTACTCTTCAATTCACAATTAAGTACCTGGCAGAGGGTTCATCGAACCACCGTTAATCTACTTCTCTACCGTTTCACTCTCGAACAGCGCGTAGGAAAAACGAACACTTAAATATTTCCGCGCGAGTTCTGATTTCTCTTATTTCATTATGATGGTAATTTATCCATATGTAGATGGGCCCCAACAAAATATTTTCACCCTCTGAGGAGAGCGTTGGTGATTGAAATTTCATGAGAACATTCTCCTGCGGCGAAAAACTCCTTTGATTTAATAACTGCCCCATTTCGTGTGTCATATCCGTGGCACCTCTCTCCTCTTTAACGATAATACAGAACGAGCTGCCATTCTTTGAACATTTCGATGTCCTTCATGAATCCTATCTGATGCCGATCCCACCCCGCAATGCAGTACTCCAGAAGTGAACGAACAAGTGCAGCGTAAGCCATCTCTTTAGTAGACCAGTTGCATGTACTAAGTGTTCTGCCAAGAACGGAAGGAGTCTGTCATCTGCCCTAAACTAAAGAAAGGAGACCAATGAGATGTAGCAACTGTAGAGAAACTACACTATTACGCACAGCTTATAAGATCTTGAGCATGTTGTTGCTGAAGCGACTAACACCACATGTCGAGAAAGTACTGGGATTCCAACAAGCAGGTATCAGAAAGGGGAAGTCAACTGTAGACCATTTACATACAACACGGCAAGTGTTAGCAAAGAGCTGGGAATTCTGCAACAATTTTCACTGGCTTTTTGTGGACTTTCAAAAAGCATATGATAGTGTGAATGGACAAGCAATATGGCAAGAACTGAAAAGGGTTCAGGTTCCTAGAAAACTCATAAAACTGAGACAGATATGCACCCAGGAGACAAAATGAATGGTGAAAGTAAATGGAAACATATCAGAGAAGTTAAAAGGTGAGGACTGGAGTGCGACAAGGTGACTGCCTCTCCCCTGTTCTGTTTAACTTGGTACTGGAGAGAGCCCTGAGAGAGGTAGCAAGCCTAGAGACTAGAATACAGCTGAGAAGGAGGATCAATACCCTGACCTATGTGGATGATGTAGTTTTAATAGCAGAGAAAGAGTAAGACCTGGTTCAGATGACAAGAACATTACTGCAAGAGGCAATGAGAGCAAGCCTGAAGTTGAATAAGGCAAAATACCTCATAGTTAGCACAGAAAATGATGACAGACCCCTGAAGGTGGAGGACAAAGTCTTTGAAAAGGTAAAAGACTTTAAATATCTTGGGACTCAATGAAAGGAACGAGATAGACCAGGAAATTGCAGCACGAATACAAGCAAGAAACAGGTAAAGGTTTGCTCTGGGGAATGTGTTAAAGTCCCGGCTTCTATCAAGATCCTCAAAGAGCAGGATCTACAAGACAATAATACAACACTGTAGTCTTATATGGAACAGAGACCTGGATCATCGCCCAAAAGATGGAAAGAAAACTCCTGATATCTGAGAAGGCCATCCTCAGATTTTTGGGCCAGTGATGGATGGAGATGAATGGAGGTAAAGAAAGAACTGTGAATTGCAGGAGCTATACAAGTCGATGGACATCGTGGCAGTGATCTAAGAACGAAGACTAAAGTGGTATGGACACGTAATGCGTCGAGAAGGCCAGATCATCAGGTAGGTAGTGGAGGAAGATATTAGAGGCAAAAGACCACGGTGAAGACCACGACTCCGATGCATTGATCAGATCAGAGAGGATATGAGTACGCTGGAGCTGTCTGAAGAAGAATACATGGACCTAGGACACTGGAGGAGGCTCCGCAACATTATATAATCATCCCAATTTATGTTATTCGAAATTTAAATTGTAACTACAATTTAGCGGATTCTTTTTAGTGATCATGTGGAAGAAATCACACTTCATGATTTAGAGTCAATGGTCACTTTTTGGGCCGTGCAGATACCTTGTCTAATTCATTCTTCACTTGGTTTTGATCATCTGATGACTTTATAGTACAGCAAACGATAGCATCGACTGCAAACAATCGAATAGGGCTGCCCAGATTGTCTCCTAAACTATGCCGGCCGCGGTGGTCTAGTGGTTCAGGCGCTCAGTCCGGAACCGCGCGACTGCTACGGTCGCAGGTTCGAATCCTGCCTCGGGCATGGATGTGTGTGATGTCCTTAGGTTAGTTAGGTTTAAGTAGTTCTAAGTTCTAGGGGACTGATGACCACAGATGTTAAGTCCCATAGTGCTCAGAGCCATTTGAACCATTTTTTCTCCTAAACTATGTAGATGAGGAATAGCAGAGAACCTATAACACTTCCTTCGGGAATGCTAGATATTACTTCTGGTTTACTCGAAGACTTTCCGTCAATTTTTATGAACTCTGACCTTTCTAGCAGGAAAGCAAGAATCCAGTCACACAACTGAAACGATATTCCATAGGCACGCAATTTAATTAGAAATCTCTTGTGAAGAACGGTGTCAAAAGCCTTCAGGAAATCTAAAAATATGGAATCAACTTGACGTCCCCTGTCAATAACACTCATTACTTCCTGAGAATAAAGAGCTAATTGTTTTTTACAAGGACGATATTTGCTGAATCCGTGCTGGCTATTTGTCAATCAATCGTTTCCTTCGAGATGATTGTCAAAGAGACATTGCAGTCGATGGCAGACAGTTTATGACAAACAAATCGTAAATGTTCGCGTTGGAGATCGTTCAGGGTGACGCGATGGACGGTGCTCCATAGCCAAACCTTGAAACGAGATCATCTGTACATCAAGCAGTGTCTGTGGATTCACCATCTTAAGCAACAGAAGAATCAAGAATGAAGAAAACTGAGCCTGCTGGTGCAGAAATGCTAAGTCAAATTTCAACTGGAAAGTCGGACAGGAAAATTTCTGCGAGTACTAACGAAGAGGGACAAATGATAGATAAAGCTTTCAACTACTTCCAGTAGTGAGTTAGGGGAAAGTTAGATTGAAGGTATGCAAGTATTTGACTCGAAAGAGATCCCCCCCGCCGAACACCGTCTGCGGACAGTCGTAAGGGAGGAAAGATAACACAGTAGCTGCGGATTGTAGGATCATGTAGAACTAAACGGAATTCCAGGCATATTACAAGATCAGGAACAACAAGTATAGACACCGGAGATGAGACTAAGTAATTCACAACCACAAAAGGCATTAATGACCTATCAGAATTATGAAATTCGTGCGTTAAAGATCAGTGGATTTTCCACTGAGCCATCTACATCTACACGTATGTACATACCCTGGAAGTCACCATACGGTGCGTAGCGGAGGGTATCTTGTACCTCTACTAGTCCTTTCCTGTTCCACTCGCAAATAGAGCGATGGAAAAACGACTCTCCGTATGCCTCCGTATGAGTCCTAATTTCTCGTATGCTATCTTCTTGGTCCTTAAGCGAAATGTGTGTTGGAGGCAGTAGACTCGTTTTGCAGTCAGTTTCAGATGCCGGTTCCCTATATTTTCTCAATAGTGTTCCTTGAAAAGAACTTTACCTTCCCTCCAGGGATTCCCATTTAAGTTCCCAAATGTAGCAGTCCATCTCTGAATTGCTTCGATGTCTTCCTTTAATCCGACCTGGCGGGGTCCCAAACGCTTGAGCAGTACCGAAGAACACGTATCAATAGCGTCCTATGTTCGGTCTCTTTCACAGATGAACCACACTTTCCCAAAATTCTACCAGTAAACCGAAGTCGACAGCACACTACTAATGGTGTATTTGAACATTGCGGGTTTGTTTTCCCTACTCACATGCGTTAACTTACGTTTTCCTACATTCAGAGCCAGCTGCCATTCATCAAACTAACTAGAAACTTTGCATTAGTCATCGTATACCTTCCTATTGTCACTCGACACCTTCCCGTACACCACATCATCATCAGCAAACAACCGCAGACCAACCCACTCTGTCCGCTAGATCATTTATGTATTTAGAAAATAACAGCGGTCCTAACACACTTCCCTGGGGCACTCCTGACGATACCCTCGTCTCGCCGTCGAGTACAATGTATTGGGTTCTGTTACTTAGGAAGTCTCCAAGCCACTAACATAAAATCCCTTTCGGAAATCTAGGCCTATTGCCCTTCACCCATAGTTCGCAGACTATCTTCAAGGTTTATTATACGCTTCAAAAATCGGTAGAAGATAAGTGTCTTAATGAAGCAATTTTTTTATTTTATGTTAAAGATTTACTTTTTTCTGTAACAAGAAACAAGAACTTCAGTTTCTATAGATGTCGAAATGATTGTATTAAGGCAATGTATCAGCATCCATACACTGTAAAGAAGCATACATTTCAGTTTCAGTACAAAGAGAGAGAGACATAGAGGATTTCAGAAGAAGGAGAAATTCAAAAGGGATGTTACTATAACCTTACCTTTTTTTAATTTCTAAGGAACGAACTTCTTTTCTTCTCATTTAATTTACGGTTAAGAAGAAATTTAATTTAAATAAAAAAGAAGCTGCCTCATCAAACGAAACAGTAACGTCAGTTAATTTCTTTCATCGTCCAAGAGAAGTATTATGTTTTAACAAACAAGATAAAAGGCACAGAAGACAGGACGAAACGGCAACTAAGCTGGGCTGGAAGGGCTATAATGTGAAATAAGGACGCGCAAAATGTAAAATAAAAGTCTGATAAGCAGGGAAAACAGATGGAAGAGCAAGGGCTGTGCTGATCACGTGTCACTCCATACCGCATCCGCATAACGCCGAATGGCAGAGGACGGTACGGCGACCGGTCAACATCCCTTGAGGCTTCAGGACCCGAACGAAGAGCTCGTTAAGTTTTAAACGGCCATTCCAGTTTACGTCCTTCCGGACAGCTAGTTCAAATATTATACGTTTATTCCTGTTATTCAGTGATTTGCCGTCAGTAGTGTAAACGAACAGTCACTGATCTTACACCTGAAGGAAAGTAGTTTATGGCATTATGTTCCACCTATTTTAGGACAGAACGATACTTTTGTGTTGAGGGTCAGCTACTAGTCCACCTAGCATTTATCCATCAACTGCAGATCTTCCTGTATTTCGTCTCATTAAGAACGTAAAAGTTTTATCTGCTGGGAAGCCATGAACCAAGTAACAAATCTGACCCGATATTCCATATGCATAATGTTCACTAGGCAAAGGTACCTAATTATAACAGTGTTCTGGAAGCCAAGGAACACGTTATTCACCTGTGCACTATTTTCTACAGTCCTCTGTATCTCCTGGACAAACAGAGTTGATTGCAGAATCCACGTTGATGATACGAGAGCCGAAACGCGTTCCATAATTCTATGACAAACTAGCGTAAATGGTACAGGATCTATCGACGGAACTCAATGTTATAAGCTACTTTCCTTCAGGTGTAAAATCAGTGACACTGTTGAAACCGAGTACTGCATCTGTTAAACAATATACGTCACATGGCAGTTTGAGCATCGTTCCTGAACATGATTAGCGTCAGAACATTCACGGACCTCAAGTGGCGAAACGATGCACTTGACTCATTTTTCTCACCCAAACAAGTGATTCTTTTTATCTCCTCTAAACACTTAAAAATTTTGCATACGAAATTCGTTTACACCTTATGTCCAAGGGGGTGCTGAAAAGTAATGTCACCAATTTTTTATATTACTCTTAACTCTTGAACCTTTTTAAATAAAACATGCGTTGTCAACATTCTACGTCTTTATTCTTCATGTCTACATATATATTTCTTAACATAGTCACCCTGGAGACGAACCGATTTCTCCCAACGAGAGATCAGTTTGTTGATACTGTCAGAGTGGAACGTTTGATTTTCTTTACCTATGATTGTAGACTACCGCTTCATCACTATCATAGTGAAGTCCTCGAATGTTGTATTTAAGTTTAGGTAACAAATAAAAATCGGATGGGACCAAGTCGGGACTGTATGGAGGGTGATCGATGACCGTAAACCCAAGGCGTGGGATTGTTGGGGATGTCGCAGCGCTCGTGTGTGGTCTGGCATTGTCGTGCTGAAGGAGAGTGTGCTCGCGTGTAGACGGACTCTTTGAATTCGAAACTCGATTGCAGCACGCTGTTTCTCACAGACTAACATAGTTACGTTCATGGACGTATAATAAGGGGAGTTGTCATGACGTCACAAACTTGAAGCCGATGTCCGCCATATTAGTATGGGCTTCTGGTGGAAGTGTTTTGCTAAACAGTGCCAACTTGTATCATTTACAGGCGTACTAGTCGTTCTTATTATAGTCTAAAGTGTAAAGGAATGATGTTTCATTCGTAAATGTACTCCTTCAATGTACACTACTGGCCATTAAAATTACTACGCCAAGAAGAAATGCAAATGATAAACGGGTATTCATTGGACACATATATTATACTAGAACTGACATGTGATTACATTTTCGCAATTTGGGTGCATAGATCCTGAGAAATCAGTACCCAGAACAACCACCTCTGGCCGTAATAACGGTCTTGATACGCCTGGGCATTGTTCAAACAGAGCTTGGATGGCGTGTATAGGTATAGCTGCCCATGCAGCTTCAACACGATACCACAGTTCATCAAGAGTAGTGACTGGCGTACTGTGACGAGCCAGTTGCTCGGCCACCATTGACCAGACGTTTTCAATTGGTGAGCGACCTGGAGAATGTGCTGGCCAGGGCAGCCGTCGAACATTTTCTGTATCCAGAAAGGCCAGTACAGGACCTGCAACGTGCATTATCCTGCTAAAATGTAGGGTTTCGCAGGGATCGAATGAAGGGTAGAGCCACGGGTCATAACACATCTGAAATGTAACGTCCACTGTTCAAAGTGCCGTCAATGCGAACAAGAGGTGACTGAGACTTGTAACCAATGGCACCCCATACCATCACGCCGGGTGATACGCCAGCATGGCGATGACGAATACACACTTTCAATGTGCGTTCACCGCGATGTCGCCAAACACGGATGCGACCATCATGACGCTGTAAACGGAAACTGGATTCATCCGAAAAAATGACGTTTTGCCATTCGTGCACCCAGGTTCGTCGTTGATTACACCATGGCAGGCGCTCCTGTCTGTGACGTAGCGTCAAGGGTAACCGTAGCCATGGTCTCCGAGCTGATAGTCCATGTTGCTGCAAACATCGTCGGACTGTTCGTGCAGATGGTTGTTGTCTTGCAAACGTCCCCATCTGTTGACTCAGGGATCGAGACGTGGCTGCACGATCCGTTGCAGCCATGCGGGTAAGATGCCTGTCATCTCGACTGCTAGTGATAAGAGGCTGTTGGGATCCAGCATGGCGTTCGGTATTACCCTCCTGAACCCACAGATTCCATATCTTGCTAACAGTCATTGGATGTCGACCAACGTGAGCAGCAATGTCGCGATACGATAAACCGCAATCGCGATAGGCTACAATCCGACCTTTATCAAAGCCGGAAACGTGATGGTACGCATTTCTCCTCCTTACACGAGGCATCACAACAACGTTTCACCAGGCAACGCCGGTCAACTGCTGTTTGTGTATGAGAAATCGGTTGCAAACGTTCCTCATGTCAGCACGTTGTAGGTGTCGCCACCGGCGCCAACCTTGTGTGAATGCTCTGAAAAGCTAATCATTTGCATATCACAGCATCTTCTTCCTGACGGTTAAATTTCGCGTCTGAAGCACGTCATCTTCGTGGTGTAGCAATTTTAATGGCCAGTAGTGTACATTTTCTTTTATATACATGAATTTCAGCTGCAATGGTTACTTTTACTCAAGTGTTTTATTTCTGTCATCTAACTTCAGATTTCCTATCACTCCAACTCGAAAATCTCTCTTGTGAACGCTGTGTGAAGGAAAGATTGGAAACCAACCAAACGTAGCAGAACCTGTTCTCAGCATTTTCAGAAAGAGGACATCGACCGACCATCAGTTTTGTCAGTCCATATGACGGAAAATGTCGGATTATGAAGGGAGTCTTTTCATGTCACATACCTCTATTCTCGATTATTCGAAGCGAATAAGAAAATTACATTAACGAGGCGAAACGCATTGTATTAGGCGATCAGATAGGCACTTAAGACCAGAATATCGTCTGAAATTGCCTTCCTACTGCTGTATTATACACGGAAGCACTGTATCATGTACATCTACATCTACATCTACATTTATTCTCCGCAAGCCACCCAACGGTGTGTGGCGAAGGGCACTTTACGTGCCACTGTCATTACCTCCCTTTCCTGTTCCAGTCGCGTATGGTTCGCGGGAAGAACGACTGTCTGAAAGCCTCCGTGCGCGCTCTAATCTCTCTAATTTTACATTCGTCGTGATCTCCTCGGGAGGTATAAGTAGGGGGAAGCAATATATTCGATACCTCATCCAGAAACGCACCCTCTCGAAACCTGGCGAGCAAGCTACACCGCGATGCAGAGCGCCTCTCTTGCAGAGTCTGCCACTTGAGTTTATTAAACATCTCCGTAACGCTATCACGGTTACCAAATAACCCTGTGACGAAACGCGCCGCTCTTCTTTGGATCCTCTCTACCTCCTCCGTCAACCCGATCTGGTACGGATCGCACACTGATGAGCAATACTCAAGTATAGGTCGAACGAGTGTTTTGTAAGCCACCTCCTTTGTTGATGGACTACATTTTCTAAGCACTCTCCCAATGAATCTCAACCTGGTACCCGCCTTACCAACAATTAATTTTATATGATCATTCCACTTCAAATCGTTCCGCACGCATACTCCCAGATATTTTACAGAAGTAACTGCTACCAGTGTTTGTTCCGCTATCATATAATCATACAATAAAGGATCCTTCTTTCTATGTATTCGCAATACATTACATTTGTCTATGTTAAGGGACAGTTGCCACTCCCTACACCAAGTGCCTATGCGCTGCAGATCTTCCTGCATTTCGCTACAATTTTCTAATGCTGCAACTTCTCTGTATACTACAGCATCATCCGCGAAAAGCCGCATGGAACTTCCGACACTATCTACTAGGTCATTTATATATATTGTGAAAAGCAATGGTCCCATAACACTCCCCTGTGGCACGCCAAAACAGCTGTTGTATGCACACGACAGAAGTTAAGAACAAGAATCAATCGTCCGCGCCGGCTTCAAAGCAACTTGCAGCGTAAAGCTGTAGAGCCGTCTTCCTTCTTATACTCCCATGGTTACGTGACACATCGGCGTGTTGCACGCTACAATTCGAAACCTTCTAGAGGTATAGGGCTGCAGATACATATAGACATGAATTTTCAGCATGTCCTCGTATCTGACACTGACAAATAAAATGTTCAATTTCATGAAGAGCGTACAATGAAACAAGATCTCTCTTGTAAGGGTAAGAATATCGTCTTAATCTTGGGATTATCCGTAGTTTTTTGTGCTGCCGCGTAGGTGCCGCATTGTGTAGATCTACAGCCTCACACAAAATTCCGCTAACTGCCTCATCATTTTACGAGACAGGTTAAATGGCCGCCTTTGTTTTTCGTTTTGCTGCTTTGGTAGGCTGCTCGCCAACGTCAGAGCCCAAAGAGGTGCAACCGTCAGTCAGCCTACTTAACATGCGACGTATTAAATTTGACGCCGTTGCCCGATAATTCTACATTCCTGCACGTTACAGAACGTATCTCCGCTCTCACAGATAAACTAAGTGTTTCTCACTCTCAAAGCTGCTCCATTAAACATCTGCCTCCCTCTCGATATAGTAAACGCAGTATGGCAATCCTTAGCGACAGCGACAGCTCATTTACTCTTTTGACGCATTTTTTGCCCCTTAATACAGTATCTTTTACTGATAGTAAGGTTTTCTATTTTATGAGAAACAGCTGTTAAGGATGCACGAGATCACGACAAAAATAATTTTCCATATTAATTATCTGGACTTGTGTTTACATGTATCTTCTGAGACGCAAAACTTCAAGTCACAGAAGAAAATTTAGGTCTTATGTAGCATATATATTATGAAACTTATTAAATCTGAAATTATTCTCAGATAATTAACTCCTGAAATCACCAAATGAGGATTGCCATTAAACTAAAAATTCTATGGAAGTCACGTGCCAGATGGAGTGAATATGGAGTGATAAATCCGAGAAGTTTATCGGTAAATGGTATCTGCCTCGCAACATTACACACTGTATAATACTCAATGAGATATGGCAACAAATATAATGCTTAAATTATAAATTTTTAATTCACCGATAAAATCACAATTATTTTACTGAATTACTGTGTCCAGTTTTCACAGCAGCTACCGTTAAAATGGCAATTTATTAATAAGTATTAATAAGTGATAGCTTGCGGACTATATGCGATGTCAAACTGATCTCAATGTCGGCTGAGGAATGTAGCGAGTGACTGATTGAGCTATATAAAGAAATCCAATGGTGCTTCGAAATACAATGAACTGAGACATTGCTCTGAAAAACAAAAGCCCTTTCTGTGTCCTTAGGATCTTGCGTTCAGCTGAGCTCACGATCTGTATTTATCGAGTGTTGACACTAATGTCGATACACATTTACTATTGTCTCCAGTGGGGCAAAAACATTAAAAAACACATATGCAGTCCTTTCCTACTGGAGGCACAGATCTCGTTTCACCATGGCCTTCTTAGTAAACAGTGATTATCCCTTTTACACTAGCCCACAATCAATCAATCATTATACAGAGTTGAGGAAAAAAACTGGTAATAAGCTCAAAGTAGCGCAGGGCAACAAAATGCCAAATGACAACAGGTCGTAAATGCAGCCTTGTGGAGGTATGGTCAACAAACGACAGCCTGTCACCGAAGAGTGCGCTGAAATGTGTTCGCTTAGCCTTACATGCTGCACTTAATACCTGTTTCATTAAAGAGCACCATAACGCGTGAAATATGCTCAAGTCTTACATTAATTTGTTAAAATAATAAACTGCAATAAAAAAAGCGCTGCAATAGGGTTATCACGATGTAATGTCGTAAGGTGGAAGGTTTTCAATAATTTTTTAGTTTACTCATTTTGAGCCATAAGGGGCGAAGAGTAAACAAGATAATCTTCTTTGCCAAGACCGCCACTTATAAACTTTATTCTAGATAATCGTTTTCAGTAAACAGTGTTACCATCTTCAGATCCGGAAAGCATACAGTATAACTATACACAAAGCAATTGTCATATACAGTATCAGGTATAATATAAAAGAAATATCAGAAATACACTATACCACGTCGGATGGTTATTGCATATTTCTTAAATACGACAAGAGTACTCTTTCTCAGGAATTGGCATGTACTTTACATAACAGACTAGAAGCCTGATGCATCGGTATGTCAAAATTAAAACAAGATGTATCTGTCTTGTGCCACTCACAACAGAACACACCACTGCAGCTAGGGCACCGCTAGACTGGCAGGCGGTGGCAAGTAAAGGATAGGACATCGACAACTGGACCGCTTAACGAGAATAAAGGTTGTTATTAGCGATCTTGGCAAACAAGTTTATCTTCTTTTTTTATTTTTTTTAACAGCGTAATTGTTGATAATGTATGGAGAGAGCACAAGAATGAACTCTTACTCTAACAAGCTGATCATTATCTGTAAACTATGCCAAATATTAAAGAAGAAAACAAATATCAAATTTTAAAACACTCTTGAATTTTCAGATACGATTTTATACAGGATATGCTCGTATTTGTGCCATCAGTGATCAATGTCGATACAGTGTTGAAATCTTTGAAGAAATCAGTGGCTCATCCTGTCGACAAATTCCTGGTGCGCTGCAAACGATTGTTACTGCCTGCCCTTCACAGTTGTCGGCGATTGCGAATAGTCGCTCGTTAGCTACCGTTTTACGACCGTAGGTGCTCAACGTTGCGTTTTCAACCTGTGGGTGTCTGGAATGTTCAATTCGAAGTTCTCCACACTGATATGACCTTGTTATCGCCCTCCTTTTTTCTACATCCTCTACGCTATGGATCATCAGAAACTACGTGTCGACGAAAACATGTAACTTACACATCACTTTACTGGCGTTATACAGCTGTAGCAGTCCCCATATCTCAGTTCTATTATCTAATTCACTGAAAACAACCTAGAACAAAATGTTCGGAAGGCCAGTCATCATGGAAATATATAAGATCTAATGGCAACAAATAGATCCGACACCTTTGACGGTGGCTACATCGAAATTGCTATCAGTGGCTATGAGGCAGTTCTAGCAATAATGGTTACCAAAGTGCAAAGGGGAACTAGAACAAGAAGAGTGATTTATACGTTCAGCAAACTAGATAAAGGTGCAGTAGTGTCATATCTCGACGAGGAACTCGAAACTCACAGTCCAGGACAAGAGCATGCAGAGAAACTATGGCTCAAATTTAAAAGAATAGTAGACCGTGAACTGGATAGATACGTACCCAGTAGAACAGTTCATGACGGCACGGACCCTCCTTGGTATACAGTCACTGTAAAGAAACTTCTAAAGTAACAAAGCATGTGTCTATAGACGGAGAGATGCTGAAAGAAAAGCGTTTGGCTGTCAGAAGACCAATACTTGGAGCCTTCAATAACTGGTGTAGCATAACACTGTCGACAGATCTTTCGTTCGTATGTAAAGGCTTTTACTGGCACCATAGTTAGTGTACGGACATTAACGGACTAGACAGGAACGGAAGCTGAGTGTAGCAAACAAAAAGCACAAATATTGTTATTTTCTTTCTCTATTCGCCACAGGTTTTTGCGGTGATTAGTTTCTGACCATCACATCCGTTTTCAAACCAAGCCTTAGATGTGAGTGCAATCATACCAATGTACATGTGAGTAACCGAATGTTCATTACTCGTTACTAAAACTCATTACATGAATACAAATTGTTAAACTTCATAAAAGTACACAATGAGATTTCTTGCCAATCGAACGCAGCAAACTGCCATCGGTGTTGCGACTTCATAAAAGCATAAATGCTAAACTATGTATTCAAATTTTCCTTTACAAATATTTTCCCAGTTAAATTCTCGAACAGCCTAAAATAAGAGGGAGACAAACAGATATTACTATCATTGGCATTGAGACACTGCTGAAATCACTGCATAGCTCCATAGTCCGATGGAATCCCTGTCAGATCTGTACTGAATTTGCGGCTGAGTTAGCCCGTCTTTTAACTATAATCTACTGTAGAAGAAAAAACTGTGCCCAATAGCTGAAAGAAAGCACAGGCCACATCCGTCTGCAAGAATGGTAGCAGAAATGATCCAAAACATTACTGTCCAGTAACCTTGACATCAATTTGTTGTAAAAGCTTAGAATACGTTTTGAGCTCAAGCATAAAGAGGTATGTTGCACAGAAGGACCTCCTCTATAGCTACCAACATGGATTTCAGAAACATCGATCATATGTAACTCACTCCCACTTTTCTCACATACTGAAAGCCATAGATCAGGGGATTCAGGTAGATGCAGCATTTTTAGATTTCCGAAAAGCATTTGACTCAATACCACATCTACACTTATTACAAGAGGTACGATCGTATGGCATATCAAACGAGATGTGTGACTCTACTGATGATTTTTTGGCAGTGAGGAGGCAGACATTGTTGTACAAAAATGGGTGTTACTTCTGATGACAGCATAAACATATCTTACAATTATTTTCGAAGATTAAACTGAAACGAATGCTTCCTACCCGACGGAGATACCGTCTTCCTCTCCTGCGTGAACAGTAAATAGAAAATGCAGATATAGCAAAAAAAAAAGAAGACACTACTAAAGAAAAATTGCTGTGCTCTTGGAAAAATACGTGCATAAATACGTGTGAACATAGTTTTTTATACTTCGTTTGTCTGTTCCACTTTACATAGCACCTAATGACAGAGACTATTTACTGTTGTGTGTGAATTCCTAAGGGACCAAACTGCTGAGGTCCCTAGAGTTACACACTACTTAAACTAAGTTAAACTAACTTGTGCTAAGAACAGCACACACACGCATGCCCGAGGGAGGTGTCGAATCTTCGGCGGGAGAGGCCGCGCAATCCTTGACGTAGCGCCTCAAACCACGCACCACTCGTTATTCCATCTCCATCCATCAAGTTACATTGTGCAACAGTAACGTGTGCAAATTCATAATGAAACTCCCATTTGATGGGAACATGTAACTGAATATGATAAACCACCGTACAAATGGTTATTGACCATTGATTAACGTAAATTTACTCTTCATTTAATCTCCGAAAATTATTAACTTGTGATTGTATCACGCGAAAATGTTGGAATTCTGGAGCCGATATCTTACCATTATCGGTATCAATAACAAGCAAAAATCGTCGAGATTCTTAAATGTTAATCAAGGAGATTCTTGATCGTTGTGATACATTTCGGTAAAATGGTTTCACATTCACGTTTTATTGGGGAACGTCATTTTTGTTTCGAAAATTGTAATTCACATGAGATTTCGTTTACCATACAGAATATAGCAGTTACTAAGGAAATACATTTGCTTTAATTATTCATTCAGATCTGTGTAACACAAGCGTAGTCAAGCTTTTCTGTCGACCGCCTACTTTTGTGTCTCTGTCAATAGTAAAATTTTCTAACCGCCCACTAGTTACACATTAATGGTAATTTATAAAGTAGGGAAGTAACTTGTAAAATTTTGTAAAGCAGAGTTACAGCAAGTTAAGGTATATAATAATACTTACTTATCAAATATTTTATATCAAAATTTTTGAAAACGTAATGAAATAGTTTTAAAACACCTACCTCCCACCGCCCACCTTGAAAGCTGGAACGCCCACTAATGGTCAGTGGGGACCAAGTTGACTGCCACTGGACTCTAACACAAAGCAGGTCTGGGTGAGTCTTACTGTTTGGGTGAGTCTTACTGTTTGGGTGAGTCTTACTGTGGGATAGTGTGTAATGAGGTGAAAGGCAGTTACATCTTTATTAACAGATTTACTATCATAATTTGCTAAACTCTTATGCAGCGTCAATGAATTTCTAACGGATGGAAATCGTCAAAATTTAGCGCTACACGTGTTTTCCTCGTTGTGGGTGTTAAATGTGTAACTACCCATCATAAGCCGTGTGTTTTAATTTGAATTAGGGTGACCATTCGTCCTGATTAATCGAGATTGCCTCAGTTTTGAGCCTCCAAAAGTATGTTCTGAGATTTTTGTAAAAAAATCTAGCAATTTATTCCGATTTTCTAAGTATTATTTTCAAACATTTCCAAACCGGTTAAAATTATTCTGACTGTCGATTTTGTAAACTAACAAGTTTGTTACATTGGTACCCCTTAATAGCTGAATGGATGAATCACTGTAAGGATGGCGTACTCGACTTTCTTTGATAGTGCTAGAACATGGTGGTGGTAAGTTATAACAAGTTGTCATAATTATAATCCCAAAACAGCTTCAGCCATGTTGTTATTCGCCACGAAAGGTACTGTTCTAATGACTGCAGTGTTCAACAGCATCAAACATCTAGATTCGTAGAAAATATTTCATGCGGAAAAAATATGTGTGAGGCAACTATCAACAAAGTTATAGC
Organism: Schistocerca nitens; assembly: GCF_023898315.1. Lineage (NCBI taxonomy): Eukaryota > Metazoa > Arthropoda > Insecta > Orthoptera > Acrididae > Schistocerca > Schistocerca nitens. The sequence goes on along the minus strand of NC_064621.1, from coordinate 310,622,949 downwards.
TCCACATTCCTAGAATCATGTTAACAGCTGTTGTAATCAGTGTAAGATACTTTTCGATGCCTACTGATGCTAACAACCATGGGCACCAGAAAATTTTACTGTGATAGTTCTGTAATTTTCCGCAGGTGGGGGCGGACTGCAGATTAAATTGCTTGACCTTGATGAATCGCAGAACGAGAGATCTTAAACAATTTTTAATTATCTTTCTCATGTAGTACTGTCATTGAACATAACCTCAAAGTATGTTGCATTTGTTACAAATAATACTAATTGTAATTTGAGGCGGCGTTTAATGAAGAAAACAAGTAATAATGTTTTCATACCTATGAAAAAACAGTTATTACAGGATTCTAGTATTGTTGGCATAGGTCGTCCAGTACATTTTGCTCGTGACACACTTCAAAATGTGTGTGATTGGTGCTGACTGCACTGTTCAACCATTTTCGTATATTTTTTTTCTACTCGTGTTGAAGAATTCACTGAATTCAGCGAATTTGTTGGTGTCACTTACAGAAATTTACTTTCCTTTTGCCACAGAAGATGGTTTTCATTGTTTCCATCCTTAGAAAGGATCTTAAAAATGTGTCAACCTTCGAAGTCTTAATTCAAAGTGCCCTGCAGCTTTAAAGAGTTTTTTCGGTCATCCTGTAAATAAATGTTATTTACTTCTTGTACATTCACAAGTTAGTGTATTACAACATTATATTCCGAGCGCTGAGGAGCAGAATAATTCCATATGTGAAAAGTAAAAATTCTAGGAGCAATGAACATTTTGTACCATTTAGTATAAGAAAACTGCTGAATGATTTTGATGACCAGTACGTAAATTTGAGAGAGCAGTACTAACATTTTATTATGCTTCAGAAGACTATTTACCCTTTTGGCTACATGAATATCTGAGTTTCCTATATGCTCATGGATGCTGCTCGTAGAACCTTCAGAATGGTAAATAGTTGGAAACGTGGCTACAAGAAAAGGACGTTATGGTAAATGACAGTCCCTTAGTTGATGAAACAGTTCATATTGAGTGTTTAGTAAAACAACATGTGGAAAAGGGCAGTGAATACTGCCATCAGTGACACCACATGAAAAATGATGTAGATTTTTCAACTCTTGCCAGAGAATCGCTTAATACAGCGCAGTACTTCTTTCCACTGCTTGCCCACACTGCAAGTATTCAGCTTGCAATGGTCGCAGTGGGCAGAGGAGCAGACTTACTCTGAGGAGTGTTGGGCGTATTTTCTATCTTGTTTCAACATCGGTAAATATAACCGTACTGATTTCTGTTCATACCTGTCAGACGAATCTGACCTGCTGAATGAAATTTCACCTTTAAAGAAATATGATAGCAGAATGGAATCCACCAGGAAATAAATTTCTTGTGTCAATTTAAAACTTTTTTCAGTCGTGATTGTTCCTGCATGTCTTTCTCACATTCTCTATTATGAATGTTACATTTCTTAATAAGTCAATTTCTGAAAGCTTGACATTTTCTCCTTTACAGTTTTTCCATTGTTTGTTTTGTTATATACACAGCTATTCTGGCTGTGCGTTGACAGGTGCAGAGATTTGCATTTCCTCTATCTTCTCTACTGTCTTGTCAATGTACACTGTTCCTCACATCTCTCCTCGACCTTAACGTCTCTTGTCTGAATAACACAGCAGAAACACCCGTTCCTGTCAGAGCCCAACCCTTTCTGTCCCGTTTCATCGTTCAGCCACTTTCTCTATGGTCTTCTCAGCAGCCGGAAACTGGATCTGGATCAACCACTCGTACTATATTAGAGAACTGAGTAACATCTCCAGCATCAGAAGACTGTCAACGACATATCTTCTAAAGCAATAATGACGACAACCATTGTCCCTGTACGCACTCGTCGCCCTTGCACATGCTTCTTTCCAACAATATGTTCCTCATTTCCCGTTAGTCTTAGCTGGTACAGTCTCCTTAAGTTTCTTTTCCCCATAACTTGTTATATCAGAAAACGTCTATTTTGTGCACCTATAAATTCTTTTTGTATCTTGTACTATCGTTATTATTATTACTATTATTATCTGTGATGTATTTATTATTAATAATGCTATTATTTTTAATATTAGCACTATCATCACTATTAATGGCAGAAGCAGCAGCAGTAGAAGTACTGCCAGTATTACCTTTGTTAGTTCATAGTCAGAATTATTTACTCACTTTGTCACTACAGACACCCAAATTATTTTAATACTATTTGTCTTGGATATCTATGATGAAAAAGATGCTGTATGTGTTAAACGCTGGTCCGATGTAAGAGTGGGCTTGATAGCCCTAGTCATATCAGCTTATATACTTACATATAATTATAAATGTGTACTTGATTACCATTACTCATATTGGTAAAGCCTACATTTCCAATGGAAGTTGAAAGGTTATAATTAAAAGCCGTATTTCACGAGACATGAAAAGTTGTCCCACTTTTTGGGCAAGAAAGGGTGTGAAAACCGCACTTTTGTCCAAAAAAATTATGGTTACCCTAATTTGGTTGCCTGATTACATCCCACAGATTATTGCAAAACACACACACGCACGCACTCACATTCATTAAGGCGAAGAAAAAATGACTCGTACTGAAATGCTTTAGTATATTGTGAAGAAATCGTAAAGCAAATGACTGTCAGAGGTGAATTAAAAGCAAGGGCAGTAACAATTAGAGCGTAATGGGAATTCCACTGTTGAATGCGGAGGAGAGACAGACAGTTGCAAAGAATACATTGAGTGCGTTTATGAGGGAGAGGACTCATGTGATGTCTTGATAGAAGAAGAAACAGGAGTCAATAGGAAGGGATGGGAGATCCAGTATTACAAGAACTTCGGAAGGCATAAAACCAAATAAATCAGAAGGGATACATAATATTCCATCGGAATTTCTAAAATCATTGGTGTGTAGAATGTATGAGACTGGCAATATACCATAAGACTTTCGGAAAAACATCATTCACACAATTCCCAAGATTGCAAGATCCGACAAGTGTGAAAAGTATCGCACAATCAGCTTAACAGCTCATGCATCCAAGTAGCTCACAAGAATAATACACAGAACAATGGAAAAGAAAACTGAGGATGAGTTAGATGACGATCAGTTTGGCTTTAGGAAAGGTAAAGGCGCCAGAGAGGCATTTTTCACTTGCGTTTGAGAATGGAAACAGGACTGAAGTTCATAGGATTTGTCGGCTTGGAAAAAGAGTTCGTCAAAGTAAAGTAGTGCGAGTTGCTCGAAATGTTGAAAAAAACAGGGGTGGGCTATATCGAAAGATGGGTAATAACAATATGGACAAGAACCAAGTAGGATCAATAAGAGTGGAAGAGTAAGAACGGATCACACGGATTAAAAAGGCCCCTACTGTTCAATCTATAAGGCGAAGATGCAATGACGAAATGAAAGTAAATTTCAAGAGTGGCATTAAAATGCAAGGTGAAGGGAGATCAATGTTAAGATTCGCTGATGACACTGCTATCGTCAGTAAATTGAAAAAGGATTACTGGATCTGTTGAATGGAATTAACTGTCTAATAAATACCGAATATGGATTAAGAGTGATGATGATGAGGTCCCATACTCCGAGGAGCGTAGGGAACGATGGGAGAAACCCGCAACGCTGTACGAGGCAAGGTCCTAGCGGAGGTGGTTTGCCATTGCTTTCCTCCGACCGTAATGGGGACAAATGATGATGATGATGAAAACGACACAACAACACCCAGTCATCTCGAGGTAGGGAAAATCCCTGACCCTGCCGGGAATCGAACCAGGGACCCCGTGCGCGGGAAGCGAGAACGCAAGACCATTAGCTGCGGATAGCAATTAAGAGTAAATCCAAGAAAGACGAAAGTAATGAGAAGTAGCAGGAATGAGAACAGCGAGAAACTTATCACCATAATTGGTGATAACAAGGAAGATGAAGTTAAGGAATTCTGCTACCTAGGCAGCTGAATAACTCGTGACAGGCAGAGCAAGCAGGATATAAAAAACAGACAACCACTAGCAACAACGGCATCCCTGGCCAAAAGAAGTGTACTACTATGAAACTTAGGTTTTAATTTGAGGAAGAAATTTCTGATAATGTACGTTTGGAGGTCAGCATTGTATGGCTCGGCTTTGCTCGATGCTTCCGGAAGTAACTGGAAAGCCGCAATGTTTCAGTTAGCGTTGACGTGCGGCAGTTTTCGGTCGTCACAACTCTCTTAGTTCGGCAGAATCATGGTGTCAGCGCTGTTTAACCTTTGCTATTTGTTCATGGTACGAAGGACGTTCGCAGGTCCGATGGATGCTTGTAGAAACGCGACAGTCTAGCGTTCTATCGTCACAATCGTTTAAAATGAATGGGAATGACAGAAGAGAGGGATGAGAATGCTCAATTCGTGGAAGCAACGGGTTCTGCATATTTGCTATGAAACGACACTAGAGTACCATGCAGGAAGGAAGAAATTAGAGATTTAGTTGACAATAGAAGAGCAAAAAATTACAATGATCAACAGACGGGATTCATTGTCTTTTACATCAAGAAGCACTTTGTGCTAAATTTGCAATCTTGGAGCACGTCAAGAAATTGGTGGTACGATTAGTAAAATGTCTGAAGTTACGCCCTTTGTACTACTGTCAATTGCAACAGTTTTCAATGGAACTGAACGATGAGTATGGGAACTTAATGCATTGCTGCAAACTACGTTGATTAAATCAAGGCGCATGCTCCTAGAACGATTTGACGATTTAAAACTCGTAGTTGTTGAATTTACGAAGCAAGAAAGATAGCAGGAACGGAATTTAGAACATTCTGAATGGATTGCAGACTTTCGTATTTTAATTTGGACTTGACTGCACACTGCCCGCAGTAAGACATTGTAAGGTAACTTCTTTCTGATTAGATGAGGATGCATTTAAAAAGAAAATTACGTTGCAGAAGGGACACGTTCTGACAGTCCAGTTCCCTAAGCTCACATGGCATTAAAGAAAACGTGAGGTCTGAAGAATTCATCCTGTCCAAACGTACTTACAGTGATAGTTTTATAGAGGTTTTGTCGACACTGTGAATCTTGCATGTGTTTTCGAGACCATTTACAGTTCAGTGGAAAGCGCCCTCGGCATGTGCAGAAGTAACTGATTGACCTGTAGGGTAATCTCAGTTTCAATGACAAATCTTTTTACGTTAAAATTGTTTAGAACACCTACATTGCTTCCCTAAGGTAGAGTGTTCAGCCCAACGAGGCTGCAAACATGTGAATACGTGGCAGCTTGAGTGCGAAACTTCATGAAATTATCTGCGTCTGTGCATATGTCGACAGTCCGTACGAGACAAAAATTATGTCTTCAGAGTGCCAAAAATAATTAAATAATGCGGAGAATTTGTTTTGTTTGTGATCTGTATTGCTGAAAAATGTGAATATAAAACGAAGTTCTATGCAGTGCCAATGCACTGCCATTTATAAGCGGCGCGTTCGCAGTTTTCCAGTGTAGACTGGCGATGGGGGAAATGTATGTGCTGCGGGGCAGAACGGTTTGGCCGTCGTGTCTGGGCACGAGCCGGAATCGTGGTCGCCTCTGCTGTAGAGGAAGAGGGAAACATCGAGCAAGTAACTGAGAATGTAGGTCGCATGTGCTATTCTGAGACGAAGAGGTTGGCACAGGAGAGGAATTCGTAGTGGGCAGTATCAAACCAGGCAGACAAATGAGGACTTAAAAAAAATTGTGGTAATGGATTCTTCCTTCGCTTCCTGGTAGAATAATTCATATTTAGGGGCCAACAGCAAATAAATGATCTTTGTATCGACTAATATTTGTTTATTAATAAAATATTGGCTCTAACTAGCGTCCACGAAAACAGTAGTATGCAAAAACATAAATTTTTAAGCTGATGACATTAATAACTGCACTGAATCCATGATTATGACGGCAGACAGTAAATGTCATACAAAGACTTCATATCATGTGTTATGTGTCAAATATGATACAATAGATTAGTGTACTGTTGTGTGGCTAAACTATGTATGGAAAAAGATGTTGAAAGTAGATTTAAATCACATGTCATTAATGACTGCTGTAAACAAGATACACTTCAGTACAAATGTCATAGGGGACCTAATTTCTGAAACAATTTTTTCTGCATGAGGGAAACAGATAGCTTATGTATTGTGCAGGATAGTCTCCTTCTAATCTTCTAATGACAGTGTAAGGATACAAGAGTATTAAACTACAGTTTACAGAATGAATAGTACCAAAACAGTACACAACGATATATTTTGTTCAGGTGAAGTTCCGCAGCTTTCGGTAGTTGTAAAAAGGAGAGCTGAGCGCCGAAGAGCTGCAATACGACTAATTTCAGAAGCGTTATCATCTGCTAATAGACCTACTAACACAGCATCTTGGTTCAAAACGTTTATAAAAACTACGTAGTAGAAAAATATAATTCCAAATGTACGTGCGTGTACCTATACATATTGTAAATTGAAGTTCCACGCCGCAGTTTCTGTCTGTATGGTCGGGGTAACCTGAGGAACTACTGTTGGGATTTTGATATCGCTTTCACTAATCGATAGATTCTCGAGGAAGATTTGAGTATTTAGTTTATTATTACTAAGTAATGGTGAGTATGCAATATATGTATTTGTATCTGTTACACTGTAATTGCTGCTTGGGGTGACATCTGGCGGCAACGGCTACGAGCTGGTGAAATAGAGAGGGACGGTATTTGTATGGAAAGCAGTAAACTAACAAGCGCCATAAAATCCAGAGAGCAACAAATCTTGACCAGAGTTACACATGTCAAACGCCACCCACCGCGTTTCTCTGTATGTGTTTTTCTTTATGTACATTGAGGCGACAAAAGCCAGAGGGTACGGCGTGGCATGGACTCAACAAGTTGTTGGAAGTCTCCGGCAGAAATATTGAGCCCTGCTGCCTCTATCCCTGTCCATAGTTGCGAAAGAGTTGGCGGTGAAGTATTTTGTGCACGAACTGATCTCTCTATTATGTGCCTTAGATGTTCGGTGGGATTCATGTCGGGCGATCTTGATGGCCAAATCATTCGCTAGAATTGTCCAGAATGTTCTTCAAACCAATTGCGAACAATTGTGTCCCGGTGACACGGCACATTGTCATCCATAAAAATTCTATCGTTGTTTGAGTGCATGAAGTCCATGATTGCTGCAAATGGTCTCTGAGTAGCCGAGCGTAACTATTTCCAGTCAATGATTGATTCATTTGGACCAGACGACCCAGTCTATTCCATGTAAACGCAGCCCAAAGCACTATGGGCTCACCACCAACTTGCGCAGTGCCTTGTTGACAACTTGTGACCATGGCTTCGTGGGGTCTGCACCACACTCGAAGCCCAGGAGAACCGCTGTAGGCGATGTCGTGCTGTTAGCAAAGTTTCTCGCGCCGGTCGTCCGCTGTCATAGAGTATTAACGCCAAATTTCGCAGCATTGTCCTAAGGGATACGTTCGTCCGTTCCACGTTGATTTCTGCAGGAACTACACGCACAATCGCTTGTCTGTTGCAATGACAACTGCACGCAAACGCCGCTGCTCTCGGTCGTTAAGTGAAGGCCGTCGGCCAATGCGTTGTGCGTGGTGAGCGGTAGTGCCTGAAATTCGGTACTCTCAGCACGCTCTTGAGACTGTTGGTCCCGGAATATTGAATTCCCTAACGATTGCATCTAGTTCCGACTACCATTCCGCGTTCAAAATCTGTTAATTCCCGTCGTGCGGCCATAATCACGTCGGAATCCTTTCCCCGTGAATCACCTGAGGCAAGTGACACCTCCGTTAATTGACTGTAGTTCTGCACCTTCTGTACGCGATACTACCGCTATCTGTCACTATACCATGACTTTTGTCGCCTCATTGCATGCAGCTCAGGAAGTACTGTAGATTTTTGATAAATTTATCAGGATTATAGGGTGACAGATTCTCTAGAAAGGTTTGTGTGTATCACTTCTTATTACAAACAATTCGTCTGGCCATAGATACTTATCGCGACCCGTGTGCAGCTAAATCGGGTCGTTAGAAATTGTGTATGACAGTGGTTCAATTAGCAAGTCAGACTGATTACGATATTTTTTCAGCAAATTTTGTGTTGTGGGCATCCACAGTAGTAAACCATAATGAATAACCCCGTTTCAGCTGTACGATATATCTTTATTTCTGATCCACCTAATTTCGCGGCGTTAGAACCACGTCTTCAGGGATACAGATTTATAATTTATTCCAGACGATAGGCAGTAGATGACCCAACATTCTTTGTAAAATTAAGGTAAAACCGTTTAACCGTAAAGCGATCGGTACTTGTAGTTTGGAATAAATTATAAATCTGTATCCCTGAAGATGTGGCTTTAACGCCGCGAAACTAGTTAGATCAGACAGAAATAAAGATATATCGTACAGCTGAACCGGTCTTACTCATCATGGTTAAGTTACTTTTACCATAAAATTACTGTATATGTCTTTATATATTTTCAGTTATGAAATTTTGAACAGCTTTTGAATCAAGATGTGTTAATAAAGGCAATAATAATAATTATTATTATAAAATAGCTATATTATTATTATTATTAATAATAATAATAATTATTATTATTATAATTCCGTGTGGCACAACAGCGTGATCCAAGTCTTTCAATGACAATGCTTTGATTATATGTTAACTGCAACTACCCAACGGTCATCTGCAACTACCCAAAGGTCATGCCTTTCTTTTTGAAATGCAAAATTAGCAGACATTAGTACATTATGGTCTACAGGTAGTATGAATATAGTGCACAGAGTGCTTACATTGTAATAGCAACGTACCTCGTGAACACACACGAAACTTGGTTACTGTATTTGGACCCGAACAAACTACTGGTTGTTCACGGGAAATGCTAGACCTCCCTTGTTACCTTTCTCTTATCTTCGTATGGAAGATACAGGGTGAGTCAGGAGGAAAGGTACACGCTTTGAAGGGTGACAGTGATTCTGAGCAAAAATTTTCACATGGACGTATGCCCTATTCCGAATGGTTTCCGAGACATCACATTTAATATCACTTTTGTACGTTTTTCTTGAATAACTCGAAAACCGCACCCTCCAGCGAAAACGTGTCGTAGTGCAAAATTAAACTATATTAAATTTCCTTTAAAAAAGGTCCTATTCATTTTTTTCTCTAGAACTAATGGTTTGTACGAAGAGAGCCCGAAAATGATGAAAAATTCGATCTACGCGCTTGCGCTGTAGCTTACTTAGTTTTTGTAGGCCAATTCGAGATAGTATATTGCGGTAGCAACTTGAGACGAACAGTCTCATGCGGGACATTTGTGGTCTATCAAATTGAGAAACTACCTCAAATTGGCCTACAAAAACTACGTAAGCTACAGTGCATGCGCGTCGAGCGAGTTTTTCAACATTCTCGCGCTCTCTTCGCAAAAACCGTTAGTACTAGAGAAAAAATGCATAGGACCTTTTTTGTAGGAAATTTAATATAGCTTAAATTTGTACTGCGTCACGTTTTCTTCCTGCCTCACCCTGTATAGTGCAAGAATCTCTGGTAGTCACAGAGTTTGTCTGCAGGCTGTGTTCTAACCCGAAGTGAACTGAGGAGTAAGTACTGCAGAGCCCGTCCGGCTAACCGCGCGGTCTAACGCGCTCCTTCCCGAGCGGGAAGGCGTGCCGGTCCCCGGCAAGAATCCGCCCGGCGGATTAGTGTCGAGCTCTGGTGTGCCGGCCAACCTGTGGATAGTTTTTAAGGCGGTTTTCCATCTGCCTCGGCGAATGCGGGCTGTTTCCCCTATTCCGCCTCAGTTACACTATATGGGCGATTGCTGCGCAGACACTGTCTCCATGTACGCATACACTACAATTACTTTACCACACAAACATTTGGGGTTCTGCTCGTCTGGTATGAGACTTTCCCAGGGGTGGGGGGTCCACTGGGGGCCGAACTGTGCTGTAACCTTGAGTTCGATGTGGGGCGGCGGTGGAGTGAGTGGACTGTTGCGGCCTGTTGTGGGGTTGTGAACCACTGAGGGCTACGGCGGGACGAAGCTTCTCCGTCGTTTCTAGGTCTCCCTCTCAATACACAAAACACAAGTACTGCAGAACACACCACAATAAATACTGACAAAATTGTACTCCGTACATACAGAAGGAAATGAGTTAAGAAAAAAATTAAGAATTATATGTGTGGAGGATATTTCATCGCATCTACAGCAACAGATTATTAGAGTCTGACGGTGAAAATTCTTCGAAAATTTTTATGTTAAGTCATTATTCAGAAGCAGGACATCATGTCAACGGTCGAATGATAGATTCAGTTGTAATTCATTTTTGGAGAATAATTCTAGATCTTGTAAAAAAAAAAAACTTATGAAATGAATAGAAAAATGTACCAAATTATTCAATTCTTTTCATAGATTACGAATGTTCAGTCATATAAAAAGGGAGCCTATAGTCGTTTTGTTGAGAGCAGCAGCTGTGCACTCCTGCGCACCTCTGAGCTCTCCCATTGAAACATAAATTTTTATTTAATGCCGGATTATGGAAAGGCACAGAATAGAGGCCTTTTCAGAGCTGAAAAAAAGCGTGCTACTAAAGAGGAATCATCGACTAGTTAGAAATAGACAAAGGAGACACAAAAATTCAATGATCATATTGAGGAACTGTTTTCGAATACAATCTTACGTGAAAAATACGTGTAAGCTAATGCGAGACACAAACATTCGAAAGCTTGTACCGAAAGTAATAAATAAACAAACACCGTATGGATCATTTCTTTTATTACTAACTACCGATTTCAGTCTGGGCGGCATAAACTGCACGTTGCGGCGCCAGACCTGAAGATGATGGGCAGCACAGATCTGAAACTGGTAGTCGCTAACAAAAGGATTGATCCAGATGGTGGCTGTTTATTTATTATAACAACAAAGATCACTGTTTCCTAAGGCACGCCGTCAATTACGAAATTGTATGGAAAACAGCACTTATGCTAAAATACGCTTAACCAGGAGTTAAACGCAGGGTACCTGGGTGCCACTGCGTGAGGCCGAGAAAAACATCATCCACTGGCGAGGCGCGTCGCCGAAAAGAAAGTGAAAGAAGAAAAAAAGGCTTAAAATGGATGCGGGGGAAACAAGGGGCATTAAGATAGCGCGGTAGGCGAGGGGAGGTTATTCCTGGAAAGGCTGTTATAAATCAACGGTCCTCGTCGCCATCAGGACTCATTAATCAGGAGGGACCGCCCCGTACCTGCGCTTCCAGCCCGAGTTGGAGCATTTTCCAGCACGTCGCACGTCGCTGGTTTCCTGTCATTGTTAAAGAGTCTTACCGTAGCCTTACCGTTACTCATATATCATGCGAAATCAGGTAAAGCGTTTGGGGAGCCAGTTAAAGTTTTTTTTTTTTTTGTGGTAAGGACTATGGGACCAAACTGTTGAGGTCATCGGTCCCTAGGCTTACGCACTACTTAATCAAACATAAACTAACTAACGCTAAGGACTATGACGGTACGTCACATAAATGGACATTTGGAGAAAGGGAAAGGAAGTTTTTGTTGTGCGACTTGTGAATTATAAATTATTTCAAGACTGTGCATGTGTGCGCAATGTGTAAGAAAGATTAAAAAAGTTAAATAATACCACCAAAAATCATAAACATCGATGTAATTAAAAAAGAACCGTTTTTGTATAATCTCTGTGTAACATAGGCCATGAAGATCAGAGACAATGCTTTATTGAAAGCTCTCCTCTTTTGTTTTGTCTAGCAGTAGGCCGCCATTGTAGTGCTGTCTGATAATTAACGTAAGTTTTATCTGTTTTGAAAAATATAATAGAAATTGTTATTATAAAGTGTGTATTATTGACTTAGTTGTCACCTCTCATGATCGCAACCATCAATTATAATTAACAAAATTTTTACAGAACTTCGTAGTGCAGGGAGTTCATCTCCCCTAGCAGGATTTAGTCGGCCAGTACGCTGATTGTATTATTTAATTAAAATTACAAGTCATAATATTAAATGTAAATGCGAGAGACTTCTCAATTTTGATCTTTCATTAATTTCAAAGTTAAAGACAGTAGTGATAAATTTCGTTTACTAAAATTCACAGCACTGAATGAGTTCAGTATGTTTCATTTTGGCCGCCTAACGGCAGATGAGATTCTCTCCAGTTTTGCCTTGCAACTAATGAACAAGAAATATTGAAAATCATTACATTCCGCAATAGCTCAGTTAATCTTTATGTAGTCTGGTACATAAATAACCAGTAGCCCCTGAGACCCATATTAATAATTACAGTTTGCGTAAGAATACGCATATTTTCTTTTCTAAATAGCAGCGCTCACGCAAACTATTTATTAGAAGGCGGTGAGGGTGTCTGTACGAGTGTTATCGCGAAATAAGTTAATTAAAAGTCTCATGTTAGCCCACAATATTTAAAGCCACTCCAACCAAAATCATAAAAAAATATAATTATAAAAAAAATATAATTATCCGTGACAAGTGGCATCACATACAAACACATATACACTTATACCGTGACAGGACAACACACACACCCTTGCCCGAGGGAGGACTCGAACCTCCGACGGGGGGAGCCGCGCGAACCGTGACAAGACACCCCAGACCGCACAGCTACCCCGCACAGCTTAAAGTTTTTCCACGAAAAGTTCCTAAGGCTGGTATTACGCTATCAAATTTTCTTTGATGATGTTTCTTTGTGAAATAAAATTTGATAATGTAATAAGGAATCATGTCAAAGCTAGGCCTTGATCAAATTTTATTTGATGAAATGTAACCCCTCGCCTTAGATTTAATCAGAAAAAGCGTTCTTCTGTTTACTGAATGGAGAACTGTAACCGATCGGGGCGTTAGCATTGCTACAGCTTTCTAACATTTTCTGCTTGTTTTTGCGCCTTTGGAACGAAATAAATAATAGTTTCTATGTCTCAGAGATCCGACTGTTTGTTGGTAAGTTGGGGTATGTGGCATTAGATGACTACGCACAGGTCATGTAATTAGCCTAAATAACGGGCCGCTGACTGTACGCGGTGATGGCACCCGATAGCGACCCAGATGGGTTCCGTAGGCTTTACAGCAGGCAAATTTGATCGCGGAGATATCAAAGTGAGTTCACTATATTGCTCCTCAAACCACTGTAGCATGTTTCTGGCTGCGAGACACAGACAATTATACTACCGTTAGAGAAGACATCAGGCATTAAAGGATGCAGTTGGTTCGCAGCTGTCAGCTTGCCTTCGATTACTACCACAGGTAGTGTAATACTTGCCGAACTACCCACTTCAGTAGCTAATATGGCTCTGAGCACTATGGGACTTAACATCTATGGTCATCAGTCCCCTAGAACTTAGAACTACTTAAACCTAACTAACCTAAGGACATCACACACATCCATGCCCGAGGCAGGATTCGAACCTGCGACCGTAGTGGTCACGCGGTTCCAGACTGAAGCGCCTAGAACCGCACGGCCACACAGGCCGGCTTCAGTAGCCAAGAGTCGCAGTAATTCTTTACTCCCGCCAAACACTACAAATACATTTGGCTGGCTGAGCTCTTCGTCTACTATGCTGTGCGGATTGCACATAGCGACACTGATTACTTTCATCAGTCGTATCCAGAAAAGTGCTTGTGGATCGGATACAGAAATACCTATCATAATTTCATTCGCGTTAATGTCTCACTGCCGGCCGATGTGGCCGTGCGGTTAAAGGCGCTGCAGTCTGGAACCGCAAGACCGCTACGGTCGCAGGTTCGAATCCTGCCTCGGGCATGGATGTTTGTGATGTCCTTAGGTTAGTTAGGTTTAACTAGTTCTAAGTTCTAGGGGACTAATGACCTCAGCAGTTGAGTCCCATAGTGCTCAGAGCCATTTGAACCATTTTTTAATGTCTCACTACTAAAAGCCCCTTCCATATCGAATCCTTTCTATAAACCAGACCCCCCTCCTCTCTCTCTTCTACATTCTACACAGAGAGATGTACATATATTCTATCCAGGCTACCTGCCCCTATCTCCGCCGCAACCATTAAAGCAGCTCAACCTATTGTGACGGAAGCGCAAACACAGTGGTTAATGCGGGCCAACTTGGGTTTCCGCAGGCCTTGCAAGTTTCGCCTGCTGCATCTGATAATAGATTACGCCATCCGTCCAACACTAAGCAGAGCCCAGGTCCAGCTTGGGAGAAATTTTTTTGTGTTCATGAGGCTGCTTCAAATGAATCAGTAGACGTTTCGCAATGCAAATTGCGTAAAAAGTTACTAAGCACTCATTCGAGAACCTCGAGTATGTTACTACGTGTTTGGAAATTTGTCCAGCATTTCCTCACTCCATAAATGTTTTGAAAGAGGACGTGGACTTAGTGGTTGACAAGTGGTGAAAATGTCTGCTAAGCACTCAAGGCCGTTTAGCAGTATAGAGGGAAAAGGCTTTCTAAATTTAGGGCAAGTCCAAACCTTAGCTGATAACGTGCGCAGCAAATTGATCCGCGACATAGTGCATGCAGTTAACTCCGGTGTCTGCGGAAATTCATTTGATTTATGGACAGGTAATTACAAAGGGGTGCATTACATATCTGTCACAATTACGGTTGTCAGATTCACGGGTGCCGCTCGGAGTGCCTGGATGTGGAATGAATTCTCCTTATACGGGCCACTGACATTGTGCTACGGACTTGAATTTGACCTTAGTCTTCATTAATTTTGAGTAATTTCGTTCTGTTAATGTATATCGTCCCATTTCTGGTCACCAATGTTAATGCATACGGGCAGGGATGGGGGGGGGGGGGGAGGGGGAGAAGATTGTTACATATGCCTCGTGTCGACAGTATGCAGGAGGTCGAGTGGTCACGATTTGAGAGTGGGCATCCAGGGCTGATGACAGGAAATTAGGTACAATAAAGAGGATATATTTCAGTGTACGGCGTACAAAGGGCGCGCCTAGGGTCGGAAGTTGCCAGGTTTAGGCCAGTCTAGGAGGTCGAAAAATTAATTGAAATGGGCAACGGACGAGGAAGCTGTTCATGTTAACTTATGTTGTTGGCCTGTCGTGAAAAGCAGAGCCAGAGGCTTTACCTTCCGAAAAAAACGTCTGTTCTGCTCGAGGTTTGGATTACAAGAGAGAGAGGCAACTGTGTTACGCACCGTAGAACACTCCAGCGGCCATACCCGTGACCTGTATCCCACGCACACCATTGGCTAAAACCAATGGCGTGAATTCGCTAGCAGTTTCAGCAGAGGGCTCAGGGCGTCTCTTGTCAGCAGCTGTAACTGGACAGAACTGCCTCGGTTTTGCAGGACAGGCGACTTGTGTCACATAGATACAGAGTAAGATACTCTGGGAGAAAACTTGTTAAGATTTCACTGGGCCTTTGACATACGTTTTTTAAACCAATTCCCTAAAATATTCCTTGACTGGCTGCCACCATGTACGGTTCGAATCTAATTTTCTTACTGTAGCCGGCCGATGTGGCCGAGCGGTTCTAGGCGCTTCACTCCGGAACCGCGCTGCTGCTACGATCGCAGGTTCGAATCCTGCCTCGGGCATGGATGTGTGTGATGTCCTTAGGTTAGTTACGTTTAATTAGTTCTAAGTCTAGGGGACTGATGACCTCAGATGTTAAGTCCCAAAGTGCTTAGAGCCATTTGAACCATTTTCTTACTGTAACAAAACACTAAATTTCTCTTCTTGTTCAGACAATTTTTCATTGTTGTGTCTGTAATATTCGGCTAGCACATTATTGAAGAAACACTGATAAACTGCTGCATCGTGTCAACTGGTAAAGTCTATTTTTTGTGTTCAGTCATTCATTGTCAGTTAACAATATACCATTATTGGAACACTCGGATCGTGCGTGAATAGATTGGCTTTCATAATTCAGAATAGTGAATCATAGCAGTGAAATGAAGAGATGAAATCTAAATTCCTTCTGTGAAGAATGGTTGCAGGACGCCCATTATAAAGATTAAATGCAAGAAGTTGTTAGTGATGATTGTGTTTATAGGTACAGAATGTGCAGTATCTCATATACTGTCAAATATGACAGCCTGAAGGTCGTTAATAACATTTTACAATCAGAAAGACACAAAGCAAATATCACACACAAAAAATCAATCTCATCTTAATTTTTTACCGACAATTTTTTGCAAAAGACGACAAAATCACTGCAAAGAAATTAGCTTCGTCTTATCTTGGTGTGAAGCACCACAAATTCTCCTTCCAGCCTGTCTGCTCTTATCTTCGCTGCAGCCATTAAAGCAGCTCACCCTGTCGCGACGGAAACCCAAGTGTACATGTGTACTGAGCCACAGTGGTTAAAGCAGCCCAATTGGGTTCCCGCAAGCCTGACAACTTTTAAGGCACCCATTCAGGCTGCTGCACCTGATAAGTCTGTGTTTTTTAAAAAGATACCTTACCTGCATTTTTTGCAGCAATTAGACTTTTGGAAAAAGAGAATCCACTTTCCAAAGATATTCACGAGGAAATTTCCGAAGTGAAGAAACGAGGTTCGTAAAAAGGATAAGTTTTATGAATTTGAAGCTAAATGTTTTTAGAATGCATTACAGAAGAAGAAAAGAATATTCTAGTAAAAGAGAGGACTATTGTTAACGATAGATTATTAAACTGTCTTAAAAATGGCACAAATTTAGTTGGAATGATACTCCGTATAAAACTGTGCCCATGCTAGATTTATGTCACCCAAAAATATTTTCATTTAATGACTTGGCCGAAGTGGGAAAGAGACTGAAAATTAGTTTCGATTTGTCAAGATACAGAGATTCCTCCGTAGCACCAAAGGAAGATGCGGCTGAACTGAAAGGAAGATGTTAGTAAAAATGTGCTCCTGCCTTATGCTAAAGAGAAGATACGAAGC
The DNA here is from genome assembly GCF_023898315.1 of Schistocerca nitens. Classification (NCBI taxonomy): domain Eukaryota; kingdom Metazoa; phylum Arthropoda; class Insecta; order Orthoptera; family Acrididae; genus Schistocerca; species Schistocerca nitens. The sequence goes on along the minus strand of NC_064621.1, from coordinate 310,606,063 downwards.
GAATTAAAACAAAATGTTCCGTTTTCATTAGGTTCAGACGCTTCAAATAAGCGCAATACAAAACATTACCCGATAGTTACAATGCACTTCTCCAAAGACAATGGGAAAATGGAACGAAGTTTTTAATTTTTATGAAGATGTAATCGAATCTGCAGAAGCCATTTCAAATAATCTATTTTATTGGAAAACGATTTAACACTAAACAGTGTAGTTTCTTATTCAGTCGACAAACCTTCAGTTAGTTTTGGTAAACATAATTCTATCTTTACGAGATTAAAAGGGGAAACTGCAAACATAATCAAAACCAATATATTGTAACATATTACATAACTGTGCTAAATTTGGATTCATGCTTGTAAAATACGTTGTAGAAAGTCTAGTTCTTAAAATATATTCAGTCTTTTTATCATCATCAGGAAGATCCTAGGAACTAAGAACATTTTGCGAGCTTGCTCAGCATAACTATAATGAAATACTGCGATAGTCTGCTGTGCAATTGGTGTCATTGCTGACAGCTGCGGAGCGGTTTGTTAAGATGTCTCGGATTAAAGACGTGTTATGTAGCACTGGGCGAAGAAAAAACAAAACTCCTAATTTCGAAATTTATCAGTTCACAACTAGATGAAATAAACAATTATTCACTGTCACTACCAGAATGTTTTCTGTACTTTTTAAAAGCAACTGTACCTGCATTTTCTTTTGGAAAAGGAGGACCTTCTTTCTAAAGACGCTCACGCAGTTATATCACAAGTGAAGAAACAAACAGAGGGTCATAAGGAGGAAAAGTTTTATGGGTTTGAAGTTAGTATGCCTTTAGAATACGTTACAGAAGGAGAAAACAATATTCTACAATAAGAGTGCACACTTGTTTACAACAGATTATTAAACTCTCTTATACTTTAGTTGGACCGGTACTCTGTATATAACTGCGTTCGTACAAGATTTATGTCAACCAAAATTATTTACAATTTATGACTTTGCCGAAGGGTGAAAAAATTTAACATTAGTTTCAATGGAAACGAATTGTGTCATGAGTTTTCTGTTTTGAAATCGGTAGTATCTGATAGGAAGGATAATAAGTGTAAAATGCAGAGCGCGTTTTTCCAAAAAGCACAAGCACTAAATCTGTTCAGAATAATGCAGCGTGTCCTCACAATTCTTGTCACTAACGCACATGTATTTATTGTATGAGTGCGTTATAGTCGGATGCTAGAAACAGAATGCTCATTGAACTTGTGAAAGCCGAGATTTTTATTGAGATGAATTTGAAAATGATAAGTGCAGATTTATACAGTGTGTTTCTTAAAAACAGGATCCTTACGAATGCAGCGAGATCCTCAATAAAATATGTCTAAAGAGGTGCGCGTTTGTAACAGTAATTTTTTACTAATATTACGAGTATTTTTATTTGCTTTGGTATAGGCTCGGTTAGTGGTAGTGAGAGCACTAGTAGTAGTAGTAGTAGTGGTAGTAGTTAATTTTATCAGGATAGTAAACACTGTGACCGTTATAATACAGAAAAATCTGTTTTAACACATTCTGTCCCCAATTACGCCAATGTCCGTGGCCAGTTGGCCGGTCTCCGGGTCTGCCTTGAGTTCAATCTGACAACCCTAGTCACAGTGCGCTACATCAATTCAGATTGGAGTTTGAATAAATATGTTTTAACGAGCTCGGCGTTTCCCGACTGGCTGTAAACTGGCACAAACATTCGAAGTGAGTTGGAAGATCGTTTAGAAAGTGTGGGTGTTACTCGTGAACACATTACCAAAATTATGTGTTTCACAGACCAGGGCAGTAGTATTGTAAAGGCTCTCGTCATACAGAAACGACTTCCATTAATGGCTCTTAGCGTAAACATGGTCTTGAACTATGATCTGAGCGAACAGCGTTTAAAAGAAAATGTTAGAGAAGAATTAGGCGTTCTTAATTCAGGTAAGGGCTACCGTTTGCTACTTCAAGAGGCGAGGGCTCTGTGTGAGACTAAATTCATCTTTAAAGCGGTGGGTTTCAATTTGCGGAAATGGTTCTTTTTAGATGCGTCAATCAGTACTTTCTCAGACTGAGTAAGAGAAGGGTTTTGGATAACGAAGGTGCCTCTGATAAAATGCTAGTTTATGACCACCATATAGTTGGCCACCTTATAGAATTTCTTAGGCCATTTGAGCAAGCCATAGTTAATCTAGAGGATGACGAGAAGCCAATCTTACATTTAGTTCTACTGTGGTTTTATACCATATAAGCAGATAGTGCTATTCAGGACAACGATGAAGCGGCATGTAATTTTATTTCATCTGGATCTTATAGTATCTCTGGTGAAGTCAGATTTGTGATATAAATGTACGAGGGCGACCTGAAAGGTGATGCCTCCGAAATTTTTATGTTAAAACTCCAAAAGCTTTTTAAATAAAGTAAAAGTTATTAACAGGTTTTTAAATGAAGTAAAAATTATCAACATTATACATCTATATTATTCAGGTCCAAATATTTATTGCCCTACATGGTCATCTTGGTGACGAACACATTTCACCCAAAGAGAGATCATTTGTTGATATCATCAATGTACTATATTTGACCTTGTTGACGGAGCTACAACCTCACCTCTGTTTGTAACGTTTCATTACTATGAAATTGGTTTCCTCGAAGGTGTTCCTTAAGTTTTGGAAACACGAAAATCGGGTGGGGCGGATTCGGGTCTGTATTGAGGACGATGGATGACAGGGAACCCAAGGCGTCGGACTGTTGCAAATGTCCAGGCTCGTGCGTGGTACGTGTGTCTGCCATTGTCAAGCTGAAAGAGAGGATGCTCCATGTGTGGACGAACTCTTTGAATTACAGCACGCTGTTTCTCACGAACCGACATAGTTACGTTGCACACCACCATGTTACCCGCTATACTTGGAGCCCTCTCGTGGCAAAGGGCTGCAAATATGTAGACATGAAGAATAAAGATGTAAAAAGTTAAAAAGATTCGTTTTATTAAAAAATCTTCAAGAGTTTTCATATAAAGAAATCGGAGGCATTACTTTTCAGCACATTCTCTTAGTTTCCGTACCTGAAACCTTTGAAACAAGACGCTGGTGCCTTTCCAGAGCAGAAATTGTGCGTCAGTATGTGCTACAAAAGTTCATTGTTTGAGGAAACTAACCAACGATAAAAGAATGTGTGTTTACCAAGCGGCTCTACAGATGTGTGGTGAAGGTAAATTTCTAAAGTTATGTAGATATTATTTTAGTCGTGTGGAGGTTAACAAATGATAGGATCCCGACGTTATTCTGAAAATAGTAATTTGAGTATATGTACTTTCAGCGTAAGTACCCAGTCACTGCAGCCAAGAAGCAAATTCAGGACATTACAAGAAGACGAAACTTGTGGGCTGTGCAGAAGATTCTCCACTTCTACATGATGTATTCAGTAGATACTTACAAGAAATTTATATGAGAGACGAGAATTTTCTATAGCCTGGAAAAATTACTGCCAATGGATTTCTCTGATTGCTTGGTGGCAAGAAAAATATTAAATATACTTTCCACGAATGTCTCCAGCGTATTTAGAGTCTAATTGCACGGAAACATAGTTAGTGATGTATGATCACGTCTTCATACAGAAAGACTTAACGATCTAGTTGTAATTAACTCTGGTCAGTACACTCGTTAATGTTACAGTCAGCTATAATGCATCACAATTAAAAATGAGAAACAATAAAGCTGTAATGCATCAGAATTAAAAATGAGAAACTGTAAGTAACATGAGAGCAGAGTTTCTATTTACGTGTGCAGTTTGTCGGAAAGGATTTCTGAGGATTATAATGTATTGTATACACGCAAATCATTTTTGTTTCAGATTAAACTTTTTGATTTTAATCCTCTCAAATGACATTTATTTATGTTTATATACAATTTTGAAATACATATGTTTGCTAAATTAGATAAATGTTTTTAGGTTTGACTTAAATAATTCGTTTCGTGGAACTGAATAGCCTTGCTGCAGTGGTAACACCGGTTCCCATCAGATTACAGAAGACAACACATGTCGGGCTTGGCTAACAGTTAGATGTTTGACTGTCCGCGTCTGCCCAGCGCTGATGGCAACCGGGGTGCACTCAGGCTTTGTGATGCCAATTGAGGAGTTACTTGACAGAAATTTCGGCTCCAGCCACCAAAACTGAAAACAGCCAGGAGAGTGGTGCGATGACCACAAGCCCCTCCACATCCACATCCAGTGACACCTGTTGGCTGAGTATAACAAGGTTGTCGCTCGGTACCGTTGGGTCTTCCGAGACCTGTTGGGACGGATTTAGTGGAACTGAAGATATTTTGTAAATATTTAACTCTGTGCTGCAAAATAAAATATTCGTTTGTTCTCAAGTAAGGCAGGCATGGGCAACCTTTGGTGACTCGTGGGCCTGATACTAATACTTATTTAAGCTTTCGGGCCGTCTCATCACGTGCCGCGACAGCAGCGCTCCTAGCACGTAAAGTCAAAACTACAGCGTTTGTGAAATCTACATCTACATACATACTCCGCAATCCACCATACGGTGCGTGGCGGAGGGTACCTCGTACCACAACTAGCATCTTCTCTCCCTGTTCCACTCCCAAACAGAACGAGGGAAAAATGACTGCCTATTTGCCTCTGTACGAGCCCTAATCTCTCTTATCTTATCTTTGTGGTCTTTCCGCGAAATGTAAGTTGGCGGCAGTAAAATTGTACTGCAGTCAACCTCAAATGCTGGTTCTCTAAATTTCCTCAGTAGCGATTCACGAAAAGAACGCCTCCTTTCCTCTAGAGACTCCCACCCGAGTTCCTGAAGCATTTCCGTAACACTCGCGTGATGATCAAACCTACCAGTAACAAGTGTAGCAGCCCGCCTCTGAATTGCTTCTATGTCCTCCTTCAATTTGACCTGATAGGGATACCAAACGCTCGAGCAGTACGCAAGAATACGTCGTATTAGTGTTTTATAAGCGGTCTCCTTTACAGATGAACCACATCTTCCCAAAATTCTACCAATGAACCGAAGACGACTATCCTCCTTCCCCACAACTGCCGTTACATGCTTGCCCCACTTCATATCGCTCTGCAGTGTTACGCCCAAATATTTAATCGACGTGACTGTGTCAAGCGCTACACTACTAATGGAGTATTCAAACATTACGGGATTGTAACTTCCTGGCAGATTAAAACTGTGTGCCCGACCGAGACTCGAACTCGGGACCACACTCCGCTGCAGAGTGAAAATCTCATTCTGATTATGGGATTCTTTTCCCTATTCATCTGCATTAATTTACATTTATCTATATTTAGAATTAGCTGCCATTCTTTACACCAATCACAAATCCTGTCCAAGTCATCTTGTATCCTCCTACAGTCACTCAACGACGACACCTTCCCGTACACCACAGCAACATCAGCAAACAGCCGTACATTGCTATCCACCCTATCCAAAAGATCATTTATGTATGTAGAAAACAACAGCGGACCTACCATACTTCCCTGGGGCACTCCAGGTGATACCTTCACCTCCAATGAACACTCACCATCGAGGACAACGTACTGGGTTCTATTATTTAAGAAGTCTTCGAGCCACTCACATATTTGGGAATCAATCCCATATGCTCGTACCTTAGTTAGGAGTCTGCAGTGGGGCACCGAGTCAAACGCTTTCCGGAAGTCAAGGAATATGGCATCCGTCTGATACTCTTCATCCATGGTTCGCAAGATATCATGTGAAAAAAGGGTGGGTTGCGTTTCGCAGGAACGATGCTTTCTAAAGCCGTGCTGATGCATGGACAGCAACTTCTCTGTCTCAAGGAAATTCATTATATTCGAACTGAGAATATGTTCGAGAATCCTGCAACAAACCGACGTTAAGGATTTTGGTCTGTAATTTTGAGGATCAGTCCTTCTACCCTTGTTATATACAGGCGTCACCTGCGCTTTTTGCCAATCGCTCGGGACTTTACGTTGGGCAAGAGATTCGCGATAAATGCAAGCTAATTGGCTCTGAGCACTATGGGACTCAACTGCTGTTGTCATTAGTCCCCTAGAACTTAGAACTACTTAAACCCCCTAACTAACCTAAGGACATCACACACATCCATGCCCGAGGCAGGATTCGAACCTGCGACCATAGCAGTCGCACGGTTCCGGACTGCGCGCCTAGAACCGCGAGACCACCGCGGCCGGCGCAAGCTAATTAAGTAGCCAATGCAGTAGAGTACTCTCTGTAAAACCGAATTGGAATCCCATCAGGACCTGGCGATTTATTTATTTTGAACCGCTTCAGCTGCTTCACAACCCCAGGGATGTCTATCACTATGTCCTCCATACGGGAATCTGTACGAGACTGAAACGGCGGTATGTTTGTGCGATCCTCCTGCGGGAAAGATTTCTCAAATGCTAAATTTAAAATTTCTGCTTTCGTTTTGCTGTCTTCCGTTGCCAGGCTAGACTGATCAGTGAGTGACTGGATGGAAGCCTTCGATCCGCTTACCGATTTTACGTAAGACCAGAATTTCCTTGGGTTTTCAGCAAGATCTTTTGCTAAGGTATGACGGTGGTAGTGGTTGAATGCTTCGCGCATCGCTCTTTTTACAGCAGCACGAATCTCTACTATCTTTTGCCTGTCCTCATTCTCCCGATCTTTCTTGTACCGCGAGTGCAACTGCCTTTGCTTCCTGAGCATCCTAGTCTCCGAATTGCGCTGTTACACCACGGTGGGTCTTTTCTATCCGCAACCCACTTTTTCGGCACATACTTGTCCAATGCGTGATTTACAATGTATTTAAAATTTGCCCATAATTCTTCCACATCCATCGTACCGGAAGTAAATGAAGTCGAATGTTTCGGGGGTTATGCACCCCTTTCCCGACATGCCGTGCTAACAAAACACGCGATTTTGAGAGTACATTCCTTTTATGTTCACCCATCTTCATAAGTTGGCATACATTTATACGACGTGAACATTGAACATTTACAATAGTTATCTTAAAAACTTTCATTGCAAAATTCTGCAGTGCGGTAAGTAACGTAATAACTTTTACGACATATAAGTAAGCGTAAACATCTGAAGATGTGATGCGAGGCAACTTGAAATCCATCGTGGAAGAATAATCGCTTATAAAGGCAACTGGTTGCAGCTAGTTCATTATAAATTTGCTTCAGTTTCGATAGTTTCAGGGTTCTAATACGTCCAAAGCGGACAAGAATTATTTACCAGTGTTAATATAGTATAAGAAAGAACTGAAAAACAAAATATGGTAATGAGATGAGTAATTCCAGTTGACAAGCAGTTACGATTGATTTGCAATTTTTGGCCACCGGCAGGTCATTTGAGTGTTTGAAATGTAGTGTGTTAATATTCACAGACACTATTAGCGAGCACTTTCTTAAGTATTTGCCCAAAAATACTTTTGATGACTGCTCATACTGGTATTGATTCTTTCTATATAAATCATTCTCGGACTTCTTGCAGCGTCAGTTCAGGGGAAAACTCGAGGTTTCGACGATTACCTCCATCGTCTTCGTCAGGTGCAACTGACAGTCTAAGTAGCTACTGTGGCGGCTTCGTACAGCCATAGACGGCTTCTGATCGGTCGGTAATTACGTAGTTCTATTACAGACGGTGTAAACATCTACGCTGGTGGCGCCAGGGCTCCCATAGTAGCGTAAACATTTCTCTGTCTCTTTCTCTGGATAGAGAGCTCGCTTCCATGGCTAAGGTTATATTCGCTGTCACCGTTGAACTTCTTCTCGCACATTCTACAGCCTACTTAATAACAGAACCCAGTATGTAGGAGCCTGGGACAAAACATTTATTTTGTCGAACAGTATTTTGTGTTTGTAAGGATATGCTCAAGAACTGGAGATTCGTCCAGCTTTCGATTTTTAACATGACTTCATTGTTCCGTACAGCGGATAGAAACGGTACGGTGGGCTAACCAATGTAGTTGCTTCCCGTACTCACAAGGGTTCTTATAAACCGCAGATATATTGAGGCCGAGACTGTCCTCAACAGGGCGCAGCATGTCCTTTATGTTCTTAGGAGGTCGGTAAAAAGCTGTCATAGCTCGTCTTCGAGGACTGCCTGTTTTGTTGAATGCAGAGCCACAGAAAGGAAGTGATACAGTCGGTGGCTCATCTCGTGAATGCTCCATGTTTTTTTTTTTTCTCTTGAGCATTTCTTTGAACACATGAACAGCACGCACCCAGACGTCTAATTTTCTGTCGAAACAGAGAGAGAAGGAGGGCTGCCAATTTTAGATGTTTTGGTACAACTAGAGTCGGGCGGACGCCTCGTCTCCTCTGTGTACCGCAAGCCGGCGAACACTGATTTATACCTGAGTGCACAGAGTTTTCATCATCTAGTTTAGAAGAGAGCAGTTTTAATACATTGATACACAGAAAATGCTGTTTCTGACGAGTAGGACTTGGTTTCCGAAATTAATCATCTGGAGTACGTCTTCCGAAAAAACGGCAATGGTTCACGTGATATGAAGTCAACTTTCTCCAAGAAAAGGAAACATGAAAATGTTGTGGAGTTCGACGTTGGCAAACCGTAACGTTGGCTGAAATGCAACAAGAGACCTTCTCACGGGATTCTGACGACTGGAGGTTGCTCCATCTCTCCGAACCTCTAATGTTGGCTGACGGCAACAGGGTGATCATCTCACGGGATTCTGAGGACTGGAGGTTGGTCTACCTAGCTTTCCTTGTATTTCTTCTATTTTTTTAGACCGTGTCCTCTGGTTTAAATGGTTCAAATGGCTCTGAGCACTATGAGACTTAACTTCTGTGGTCATCAGTCCCCTAAAACTTAGAACTACTTAAACCTAACTAACCTAAGGACATCACACACATCCATGACCGATGCAGGATTCGAACCTACGAGCGTAGCGGTCGCGCGGTTCCATACTGTAGCTCCTAGAACCGCTCGGCCACCTCAGCCGGCATTTTGTATTATTTAGATATAAAAACCTTTGGAGAAACGAATGTTCTCTAGTTTTAGAATGATACTCATATATAATCGTGAACTTAGATGCTTCTCTCTATCGCTAGGAAATTAAGTTGGAACACATAGTGCGGACATCCATCCACTGTCTTCCGCCAGATGACGACCTTATCCGTTTCCTCGTCGTCTCGTGACTGCAAGTAACCGGAAGAAGCGCATTATACGGGAACTCACTCCGATTTACTCGTCAGTTAACCGGATCCGCTAGCTAGTTTTTCTGCGTCCTCCATTGTCTACAAACCCTTTGCGGTTGCTCGTCAGCTCTTCATGGTAGTACCAAAGACAACCTCAGGGAGCGCACTACTAGGAACACTGACTTGTTGTGGGGTTAACCATTAATCGGTGCCGACGAACCGCTCTAGGCGTCCAGGCCGTGACAAGGATTTCGTGATCTGTTTGCCGCTTTAGGCAACCCGGATACTGTCCCTCTTTAGAATGACCCTTCACTTGTTGACAGGGAGGTCGGTTCAAAGCGTGGAAGACAGCGGCGAAAGGCTTTCCGAGGAACTGGTCGTACGATCTGCCCGGTTATTCTGGCAAACAGGTTTCAAATGCTGTCGTGGCTAAAAAATAATTCCGAGCCAGCTGCGGTCGTCTGCTCTCTTTCAGAGGGTGCCTCTTGGCCTGCAAGTTTCCGGCAGTGCCGAAGGGAGGTATTATTTTTAATTTGGAACTTCAGTATAGAGCATGGTGTATCTCCTGAGGCATATGGTCAGGTGCGAGGATGACTCGCTCTCTTAGGGTTCAGTGCAAATTTAATTATGCGTGTAGACAGTTCATCCATCCCGAGAATCGAGAATCTTGACGATTTTTCCCTGTTATCGATGCTGATAGTGGCAAAATTTTGGTCCCGGGAATTATAAGACTTTCGAGAATGGTTTAATTTTAAGTCTGAAGTCGGATGACAAATGACGAAAAAACTATTTTTAAGTTTGATATCGTTATAAATTAATAATTTTCTGATTTCTTTTTCTTATACTTGTACTATGAAACCTGGCTACCTGCCAAATTTCAGAAAATCCCCATGCGTTTAAGAGAAACGCCACTGGACGCAGAGAATATCGGAGTTTGGGTGTCCATAACACGAGCGCAAATTACAGGGCCGATGGTTTTCGTGTTAATTTATCTATTTATTGCCCTAATGAATGAAAATGAGATCAGTCATTCATTTTGCAACAAGACAACGCTACTGCTCATACGGACGTCACTCCCTATGCTTTTAGATGAAAACTCGAGATAGAGTAATTACGAAAGGTTTCTGGCCCCTCGCTCACCTGATATGTTTCCAACCGACTATTTACTTTGGGGTGCGGCTAAAACATTTGGGTATCAAAATAACCAAAAGTCAATAGAAGAAATGAAGACAGCGGTAACTGATTACCTGGATTCGATTACAAGTGAAACATTGCAAAAGGTGTTCGCGAATAATTGTAAACGTGTTGATCTATGCCTTCAAGAAAGAAGAAAACATTTCAGCACCTATTGTGATACTGGTGAGTTCAGTATATTTATTGCAATTAATGTAATTAATTTCATTCTTTTAACTGTAACAATGTTGAACCCTATCCCAAAACATAACTGCAGCCTCTAGCAATGAATCCCGACCCCTAGCGTATACAGCGACATGAACGTGCTGACAGTCTTACGCGGCTCGCAAGGCGAGACATGTGGAGTTCGACGCTGCGGAGAGACTATGCAGACGTACGACATAAATGCTAGTATCTTTTGATTGCATTGACTTAGAAGCTTCAGTTATTTCCACGGTCAAGGGAACGTAGACCTTAATATGTGACATAAATTTTAACTTCACACGTCACCCGTTCCCGAAGAAAAGAGTTTTTAATAGTCGAAGAGACAGACAGACGGACAGCAGAATGCTCCTATAAGGGTTCTGTTTTTATCGATTGACGTACGGAAATCTAAAAAATAAGAAACTTTCATTTGATGCCTTTCTAAGAGGCGGTTACTGTTCATTTCATATTAACTCTGTGAGCATCGACCACATCCGTCTCAAATTCTTATGATGATGACCGTGATCTTATGGTAAGAGACGCAAAAAATACCTCATGGTTCAGAAAACAGATCAGGACACTGACGAAAAAAATCGTACGAGAATTAAAAGAACACAAAATTTCCAAATTTTGCAATGATTTAGAGAATCCAAAATTTAGTATGAACTTCAGCATTAGATACTTTTAAGAATTTCTACAATGGAATCCCGTCTCTAAATCTCGCAGAAACCTCAAATACGTACTGATCGTACGTGAAGTAGATAAGTGGCAATAGCAAATCTGCGCATTCACCGATAGTAGTAACCGTAATGTCGCGGCCGACAGTAACACTAAAGCAAAGTTATTTTACACAGTTTTCCGAACTTCTTTTGGTGAAGAAGCTTCAGTAAATATTCAGATATTTAATTCAAGAACTACAGCTAATAAGAGTGATTTAAAATCAGATCCTCCTGTTACAGCTAAGCAACTTAAACCAATGAAAGAAAACCTCATGGTGTAGTTTGTATTATAGATTCTTTTCAGAATTTTCTGAAAAATGTTCTCATTTTAAACAATCATATAAGAGGCAACACCGAAACGTAATGCCATCTAATGTATGTGAAAACTCTAAAAGCTTTTTAAATAAAACAAATGTTACTTACATTCTACATCTTTATTCTCCATGTCTGCATATTTGCAGCCCTCTCCAGATAGAGGATTCCGAATTGTAGCGTGTAACATGGCGGTGTGTTACGTAACTACATCGGTGAGTGAGACAGAGCATGCTGTAGTCGAGTTTCTGATTCGAAGAATTCGTCGACACATGCCTCTCCTTCAACAGCCTCTCCTTCAGCATAACAACGGCAGACCACACACGAGCTCTGCAACATCAGCAACAATCCGACGCCTGGGGGCTCACTGTCAACGATCGTCATCCATATCGTCAGCCATACAGTACCGATTTGGCTCCATCCTAGTATCATATGTTTCCAAAACTTAAAGAACGCCTTCGAGGACTTTACTTTGACAGTGATTTAGCGCTGCAAACAGAGGTGATGTTACGGCTCTGTCAATAAAGTCATCAACAAATTGCTCTCTCGTTGGCGGAAATGTGTTCGTCACCAGGGTGACTAAGTTCAGAAATAAATGTGTAAACGTTTAACGATGTATAATGTTAATAACGTTCGTTTCTTAAAAAGTCTTAAGAGTTTTCACAAAAAAATTCGAAGGAATTACTTATCAGCTCACCCTCGTACAGTAGCTCGCTCAACGAAAGCTCAGTGACTAAAGACTGGAAAGTTACACAAATCACACCAGTACTCAAGAAAAGGAAATAGAAACAGTCCCAAGATTTAACTCTTTAATATCGATTTCTAGTAACATTTTGGAATATATACTGTGTTCAGACCTTATGAGATGCCCCGAACGAAACGATGAATTGATTGATAACAGACATGGATTCATAAAAATATCGTTTTTGCTAAACGAATGTGGTTCACTATTCCTACCACGTAATTAACGTTATCGGTAGATCTAAATCTGATTCCGAATTTCTAGATTTCAAGGATGGTTTGACATCATTCCTCACATTACTTTCAAATCGCTTTGGATTTAATTTCAGCTGTGCGACTGGCGTCGTGATTTCCAGTGAGAAATTACGTATTACCTCACAGGAAATCGTCTAGTGAAATCGAAGTTACACTGAAGAGGCAAAGAAACTGGTACACCTGCCTAATATCGTGTAAGGCCCCCGGGAGCACACAGAAGTGCCGCAACACCACGTGGCATCGACTCGACTAATGCCCGAAGTTGTGCAGGAGGGAATTAACACCACGAATCCTGCAGGGCTGTCCATAAATACGTAAGAGTACGAGGAGGTGTTCTTCTGAACAGCACGTTGCAAGACGTCCCAGAAATGCTGAATAATGTTCATGTCAGGGGAGTTTGGTGGCCAGCGAAAGTGTTTAAGCTCAGAAGAGAGTTCCTGGAGACACTCTGTAGCGATTCTGGACGTGTGGGGTGTCGCATTATCTTGCTGGAATTGTCCAAGTCCGTAGAAATGTACAGTGGACATGAATCGATGCAGGTGATCAGACAGGATACTTACGTACGTATCACTTGTCAGAGACGTACCTAGACGTATCAGAGGTCCCATATCACTCCAACTGCACGCGCCCCGCACCATTACAGAGCCTCCACCAACTTGAACAGTCCCCTGCTGACATGCAGAGTCCATGGATTCATGAGGTTGTCTCCATACCCGTAACGTCCATCCGCTCAGTACAATTTGAAACTAGACTCGTACGACCAGGCAACATTTTTCCAGTCATCAACAGTCCAATGTTGGTGTTGACGGGCCCAGGCAAGGAGTAAAGCTTTGTGTCGTGCAGTCATCAAGGGTACACGGTGGGTCTTCGTCTCTGAAAGTGCATATCGATGATGTTTCGTTGAATGGCTCGCACGCTGACACTTGTTGAGGACCCAGCATTTAAATCTCTAGCAATTTGCGAAAGGGTTGCACTTCTATCACGTTGAACGATTCTCTTCTGTCGCCGTTGGTCCCGTTCTTGCAGGATCCTTTTCCGGCCCCAGCGATGCCGGAGATTTGATGTTTTACCGGATTCCTGATATTCACGGTACACTCGTGAAATGGTTCTACGGGAAAATCCCCAGTTCATCGCTACCTGGGAGATGCTGTATCCCATCGCTCGTGCGCCGACTATAACACCATGTTCAAACTCACTTAAATCTTGATAACTTGGCATTGCAGCAACAGTAACCAGTCTAACAACTGCGCCAGACACTTGTTGTCTTATGCAGGCCTTGCTGCCGACCGCAGCGCCTTATTATGCCTGTTTACATATTTTCGTGTTTGAATAAGCGCCCCTACACCAGTTTCTTTGGCGCTTCACTGTATATCTTGCTTTTCCCAAGAAAGGGTGATCAGGAGTTTGCTCTTCTTGATCCAATACATGATTTATAAATTTAGCAATTGTTTAACACGGTATATGTGCACTGACGTAAAAGAAGATATTTCATTCACTACTTCAGTTTCTTACGAATCGATTTTATGTTTTTACTTTTCAAAGTAGTCTACTTTCTTCCTCAGCGTTCAAGCTATATGCATACCAAATTTTATCCAAGTCAGGTGAGCAGTTTAGCCGTGAAAACTCCTTGTGAAAACGTTACTGAGTTACACTTGCATTTGAGGGGCTGAGATTATATGCGATACAAGTGACATTACACACGAAAAAGATCTAAATGCGTACTTGGAAAGACAAAGTGTGGATCTCTTCAGAGTAAAAGTATAGACTATCTGCTACATAGTGCCGCACTCTGTGATGATGAATTTTAATTTCAAAGCCTTTGCCTCGACTGCATTTAGAATACAACTAGTATAAGTTCTGCTATCTTTAATGGAGGTTGACGTATGTGTTTTTTTGGAAGTACAGCAATAGCCTAATGTGTATGCCTATAAGGGTACCTATAGTAATATTTAATGCTTGTTTAAGTAGGTCATATTTTAAAATAGACCCTAGATCATAAAAGGTCCTTGAACCTGGACATATAGGTAATGTGATAAAAATTTTGGTCTCTGTGAAAACGCAAAGAAACACTTCAAACACATGTTTGTTCTCCAGACGAGATGGAGGCAGTGAAGTAGGCCAGTAGAAAGTTTTGCATAGTGGAATTGGAAACAGAACACTTTCTTTCAGTTAAAGCCATGGATGCCGTAGGAAAGGATAAAGTTAGTGAAGACACAAACAGAAACAAACTATTTCGGAATAACACCAGGTGGGTCTGAAACAGCAAAGAAAATCCTCTAACAGCATAGTTCAAGTATTCACTAAACAGTGATCTTGAGTTTATAGAAGTGGATTTTAGGAGGTCCAATATTGGTCCCACTATCAATATCTCTTCTGCGGCCTCTGCATCAAGATGAATTTGAAATAAAATTCGAGAAATCGAAAAATTTTCGGGAGATTAATAACTACTTTCCTCCACTTCATCATGAATTCTATAAGAATATGAAACTTCTTTGTTGAAATGAGTGTGTCTGTACTTAAATTGCTGAATGACTGAGAAGATGAAACTTCTACGTTATTTGATTCTGAAACAGCTGAGTAAAACTGAACGTACTGAGCCTACTTTCTCTTTACTTTTTGATATCATGTCAACACTGACCCACAATATTCTAGCTAAACGGAATCTGACTGCTCAAAAAATTACATCCTGACTTCAAGTTATTAATTAAAAAGAATGGCCCTGACTAAAAAGAAATCTTAACAATAACCTTGCATGGGGGCTTAATAAAAGTTGAATGCAAATAATTTTAATTTTTGCTTTAGTAGCTGTCTGTTCGGTTACGAAGTCTCGTAACGGTTGGCCCTGACTAGTATTATTACGCTATCTGACTGCATAGAACAATAACAAAGAATGAAATGGAAATTTTCATTAACACAACTAATTAATTAAGTCCCCAGCAACTATAAAACCTACGAAACCAAAGCACAAGTGTAACTGTTCTGTGTGTGGAAGTATGACTCAACGTACGCATCTGGCACGGTTCTTCTTCAACAACACAAGAAATTTTAAATATCATTTATACTGAATTAATTAAAGAAAATAGAAATACCATAATTACTCAAGAAAACCAGAATTGCACTCTAATCCAAGAACACAAGCCAGATGCTTTGTTGACTGAACCTGTAATGACGCATTATTTAAAACATGGAAATAATGAAAAATAAATCAAGTTTCGTACCTTCATATATTGACCAAAATCACTCTCATAATTACAATGTATCTCCACACCGACTCGCTATTACCACATCTCAACAAGAACTTTTCAGTATCACATCTCAGCAAGCACTCCCTACTAGCACATCTCAACACGAACTGACTGCTACCAGTCCTCGACAAGCACTCACCACTACGACATCTCAATAATCACTGCCAGTGGAGGCGGGCGGAACAATGCTCTCTAGCGATCTCTGGCGCTGTGGCTCAGTGTAGCCACCTTTCATATGCCCTTCCTCCACGGCTAGAATTTGATGGTATTTTTGCCAGCATTGGTGGTGAAAATACCACCAAATTCGTCAAAAAAAAAAATACAGACAAAAATGAAAGATAATATTAATACGTAAATATCATATAACTAGATAAAATTTTGGCTTTGCACTGACCTTTCAATAACCTATTATATAGAATACAGTAAGCAATACAAATTCTTTCATACATGTGACTTTACATAACAGTTTATACAAGTATTATGTGGTTAAACAGTTCAATCAATAGCGTCAGCAATGACGAATATGTGCAGGTAAGAGTCTCATAACTTTTCACAAACAGTAATACACAAAAAATCAGTTTATACAAATATTCACATAAACGCTTTCCATAGCCCAAGAATAAGCAGTTGATAGTTCCAGCAGTAGCACCCAGCAATGGTCAACAGGTGCAAAAACCAATAAGTAACATTTTTTCAATAGAAGCAGTCCATCAGTGGCACCCGCAATGTTGATCAGGTGCACACAGCAACAGGTGACTTCATTTCAGTAGAAGCAGTCCATCAGTGGCACCAGCAATGTTGATCAGGTGCACACAGCAACAGGTGACTCCATTTCAGTAGAAGCAATCCATCAGTGGCACCCAGCAATGTTGAGTAGGTACACACAGCAACAAGTCACATTTCTCAGCAGAAGCAGTTCCATAAAATACACTGTCACTGATCACACTGTTCATCAGAGTTTATAAGCAGAAATTAAACATGTCCTAGTGGCACCAATATTGTAGAAAAGGTACAAGTAACAGTCCATAATTTTTTTACAATCACTGATCACACAGTTCATCAGCAGAAATTAAACATATCCTTGTAGCACCAATCATGTAGAAAAGGTGCAAGTAACAGTCCATACTATTCACCATAACTACTGAGACAGTTCAGTCATGAACAATAGTTTGAATGCACATACAATTTCTTTAACAAAATATAATCAATGCTCTTACACTAAACATACAAATCATAATAAACACACAAATGATATCAGATAATTGTCCTATTAACTATTACAATACACAAATACCAGTAAACCTATAATATTTATGGGTGTCAGTGCAAGCCACTACCAACAAATAAAATAATATTTAGGAGATAGGTGGGTAGGATTAGGAAAGGAAAACACACAAAACACATCCACTCATCTTTCATCCTCATTAAGTGCTACTGTGTAATTGAATAGTGTTAACTGTGTAAATGTAACTCTGTCCAAGATTTGATGTTCATCATGTGTACCAAGTAGTAGTGGCAGCAATGTATAACAGTCAATAATAGTTAGTCAACGTCATAGTCATCATGTCAAGACCAATGTTTGCCAAGCCAGATCAAATTGTACTGTTGCTGAACAACTGTCAGTGAGCCAAGATATGCAAATACTTCCTCTCTTCAAAAAAAAGTATATACTGCTTAGTGATTTAACAAAGTGTGTGTGTAGACAATCTTCCTGCTACTTTAGTGCTCTAGTCTGCCATCTTTATCCTCCTTGTTCCATATAGACCAACGAAAAAAAAAAAAATATGCTCCTCACTTACTTCACCTCTTATCCACCAAAACTCCAATAATCATCAGCATCACATAATCTCAATACTTCAATAACACCTCTTCAATACGTCGATCATCAATATCATTTACCTTACCTCTTGTCCACGAAAACTCCAATAATCATCAACTTCACATAATCTCAATACCTCAATCATACCTCTTCAATACGTCGATATATATAACCTCATTGCCAATATCATTTCACTTCCATAACAACTCTTTCCTCTAGTCAGTCTCCTCGAACAAGTGCAGACAAAATCCTAATGCAAACCTCAATTCATCATCTCATACAATCCGAAGACACAATGTCAACACACAACCTCTCGTGTAATCCATCTGATCCAAATATGCTACTCATTATAAATTATAAGATACATTTTGGTTCCTTGTCCATCATTAAATAAAAGAAATGCATACATGACCTCTAACAGACTTAGTTCGAATAACTCTCAGTAATTAAGTACGATTACGGAGTGTGAATAATCATAATATTTCACAGTGTGTACACCACTTCAAGAATCATGGCAGAAGCAATCATGTGGAGTATTCCTTGTGTCAAGTGTCACTTCCTATTTCAATTGCTCACGAAAAATGCAGTGTAATACTGTCAATGGTCCAAACCTAGTTTTGGTCTGTCATGTCGTTAGCTTCCTTCCTATTAGCATAAATTTATACAGCTTCCATAAAACCTCAGCTCATGTGACTTCTATGACTTTCTTTTACTAATGTCGTTCGTCGAATTATAGCAGTTCATTTTCTTATCTTAAAAATATAAGGCACTGAGCGTAAGCAAAACATGCAATAGCGAGTAAATATACCAGTAGAGAACAGAATGTCAACAAGTGGATGCCGCACAATCCCTACAACGAGGCTCTGCCAAGTGAACAATCTATAATTAATACCACAGTGTAACCTAAACTCTATATTTGTACACAGTATATCAGCATTTCTATATACTAGATTGAAGAGTAGTTATGACAACAAAACAGAAATGTATAAATATGCAATCCATACGCACAGCAGCAAACATGCCTTACACAATAAACAGGTCATTAGCATCACATCGACATAAGCAAATAAATGTTCATATGTAATCTTAATAAGTAAACATGAAGGCGCAAGCAGATAAATCACAAAGTATAACTTACATATCTAACCACATCAGCACAATTAATCAGGTGACAATTATAATTTAAATAACTAAGCACAGCAGGCACATAATAAAAAAAATATAACGTCAGTGAAAAAGCATAGCAGCCAAGCGATGCATAATATACACAAGTAATAACACTGTTCATTAATCAATAATTGTCAAAATCAGTAAATGTACACAAGCACGTCGCTTCACAAGTAAATTCATAGAACATAAAATTTAGCACAAAGTATGAGTCACGTAATCGCGAGCAGCAAATTACGTCTAAAGTACGTACCTAAGTGGAATTATGTTACCTGAAAAATAAACTCAATTAACCGTTACCTTTTTTTTGTCTATTACTTTCTTCTTCGAAATGACATTCTTCCTGAAAATTTTCTCCAAAGCAAGTCGTCTTAATGTCGGACACGCACAGAATTTACCTGAAGGTCTTAAATACTTTATACAACCGTATCCTGAAAAATACTGAACGTTAATAACATAATTTATGAGGTCACCATAGCTTTATACTGAATTTAATCCGAGAAATTAGACTGTGTATTTGTTTACGTCTGTCAGTGCATTCGCACTGAGCGCTCGATCAGCTGTAGGCGCGTGACGTAGGAATTCATTGTTTGCGGTCAACGACTGCCTCGTGCGGCGCGCAGACTGACTGTTGCTTTGAGTAGGCGCCGCCGCCGGAACACGGCGCGGTATCCTTGTATTCTCCGCATGTTTACATGTAGCTGTTAGTTTCTCTAAAGTATGTCATTCCACAAAAATTTTTACGTTCGATATATGATGTATTCCTTTAGAGCGTCGTGATTTAAGAGTTTCTACTTCAACAGTGTTATCATGAATAATTTTGCGAACTCTATATGGACCGTTATAAAGCAGAAAAAATTTGCGACACAAGCCTTTTCCTTTATGAGACAAACGGTGGGACTTAATTAACACCTTCTGGCCAACTGACAAAGTTTTTAAACGACCAGGACGCTTAGCTGATTTCTCTCTTCTAGCAGCTGCAGATGCAATATTTTGCAGAGCCAGGTTCACAACTTCAGAATGCCGCAGTTTCCGTGAAGGCGGAAAAGGAACGATTTCAGAAATGCGATTTGTTGGTACTTTATTTTTTAATATCAATAGAGGCGGTAAAGAAGTTGAGTCATTAGGAAGTTCATTCAGAATGTTTTGAAAAATATGAAGATACTGATCCCAAGTTCTGTGATTCTGATGACAATAAAGACGGCACAATTTATTGATTTCCTTCATCCATCTCTCTGAAGCATTAGACTGAGGGTGAAAAAGTGAAATGAAGATTGGTTTAATTTTCCGACGCCGTAGAGTACGAAGCCAAATTTTAGAGCGAAACTGTGATCCATTATCTGATATAACCTTATCAACATGACCAACTTCTTTAAGAAAATGTTTGATGAAAGCATTAGATACTGAACGAGCTGTTGCCTTGCGTAAAGGTGTAAAACACACATATTTTGATGTCAATTCCACTGCTACGAAAATGTACGCAAAACCATTAGTAGAACGAACCACTGGACCGAACAAATCGACTGCAGCCATGTCCTTTAATTTCGCTGGAATGATAGGAAACAACGGTGCTCTGTGAGAAACTGTTGGCGGCTTAGCCTGCTGACATAATTTGCATTTGGCAAGAACAGATCGAATACGTTTTTCCATATTATTGAAGTAGCAATTTTCCCGTAATTTATGAAAGCATTTTCTGGGACCAAAGTGCGCATAACTGAAATGTGTGTACCAAATCAATTTATTGACCCACTCATCAGGAATACAAACTAACCAAACAGAGTTTTCGACCGATTTTCGTTTAAAAAGAATATCATTGCGAACTAAATAATGCTGTCTAATCGCTACGCTTTCCTTTCTCCTCCACTTCTCCTTAATGTCCTTCCAGATTGGATCCTTGTTTTGCTCCTTAGCGATGTCCTGGAGCGAAGACGAAATAAAGTTCTCAAACGCAACACCTTGAATATACATCAAACAATAATGGTTTTCTTTGCAGTCCTCTTCAGCTCTTTGTTTCAAACCCATAGGTGCACGTGATAAAGCATCAGCAACAATATTTGAAGATCCCTGTATGTAAACAATGCTAAAATCAAATTCCTGTAGATACAACGCCCATCGTGACAATCTGCCGTGAGTTAATTTTGTTGACATAAGAAATTCCAGAGCTCGATGATCGGTGTAAACCTTAGTATGTCTGCCAAACAAAAATGTGCGAAATTTTGTGAAAGCCCATACAACAGCCAAAGCTTCAAGTTCCGTAATCGAATAATTCTTTTCGGATTTAGAGAGAACACGACTTCCAAATGCAATAGTCTTCTGTACTACAACGCCGTTTTCTTCTATCTCTTGAAATAAATGTGCACCTAGGCCTTTGTATGATGAGTCCGTCGCCAAACAAAAATCTTTAGATAAATCCGGATGTGAAAGAAGTGGAGCAGCAACTAAAGCATCACGAAGTTGTTCAAATTCTGACTGAGCTTCCTCATCCCAACACCAATTAGAATTTTTTCCAGATAGTTCACATAAACGAGGTGTGGCCAAATTGTCCAATCTAACAAAGCGTCTAAGAAAATTACAGACACCCAGGAAACTACGAACATCACGTTTTGTGGTAGGAACAGCATAATTACGAATAGCATCTAGTTTCTCTGGATCGGGAAGAATACCTTCTGTAGAAATAATGTGACCGAGAAATTTCACCTGAGAACGACCAAATTCAGATTTTTCCAAGTTCACTGTCATGCCAACTCGTGCAAAAATACGTAATAATGAATCCAAAATTTTGTTGTGCTCACTCCAAGAACGTTTAGCAATAAGAATGTCGTCAACATAAGAAGTAATATTGTCACGAAGACAAACAGGTAAAATTTCATTTAAGCTACGAATGAATGCTGCTGAAGATACAGTAAGTCCAAACGGTAATTTCCGAAACTGGTAACAGTTACCAAAGGCTAAAAAAGCAGTATATTTTCTACAATCAGGGTGGAGTTCTATTTGCCAAAAACTTGCGCGCATATCAATCGTGGATAAAACTTTAATTCCATGGAAATGTTGAAGAAGTTCATCTAAATTTTGTGGACGGTCAGTTTCAGGAATGATGATATTATTTATCTGTCTGGAATCCAGAACCAAACGAATTGACCCATCCTTTTTAAGAACAACGTGTAATGGGCTGGTATAAGGGCTGACTGCTGGCTCAATAATGCCCTGATCTAACATGTATTGAAGTTCATTCTTAACCTTGTCTCTGTAAGCCAAAGGAATAGCGTACGTTTTCCCGCGAAATGGTGTGTGTTCTTTTACTTTAAATAAATATTGTAAGCCTTGTATAGTTCCTGTGTGATGACTAAAGACTGTAGCATGTGAAGTCAAAATATGGTGCAGCTCTTCTTTTGCAACGTCATCTGGCACTTCAGCTTTCTTAACCTTTTCATTAATTAATTCTTCGCTACTAATTATATCCTCCATCGCGTCTCTGTATCTATTGTCATTGTCATGAATGAACACATTGTCGTCATAATGCTCAGCGAAAACATCAGAAGTAAGAAACCTTAAACATTTTGTATCTGATTCAGATCTTGCTAAACACTCGAAAAATTTCAAACATTTCGGCATTCCGGCAACAGTCAAATTCACACTTCCTTCTTTAAAGTTCAAAATTGCCTTATGTGCGTTAATAAACTCCATACCTAATATAATTTGTGTACTGAGTAATGGAACAATAATAAAATTAGCAGACAATTCGTATCCTTGACAAATGAAATTTAGGTTGGTCTGTTGTTTAACTTCCACACCTTTTCCAGAAATCGCTCCTCGAATTGTAGTTTTAGAAATAGGTAACACAGGACAGGCAATAGTTCTTTCACATATACGAAAAACTGATTCACTAATGACGTTCAATGGGCTCCCAGAATCTAAAACTGCAGTGAACTTATTCTTACCCACACATACTTCAATAACAGGATGTAAAAATGTATCTATATTATTTTCCTTTTCATCTAGCAAAATGTCTCTCATGTCTTCCAGGCGTACGTAGTGTAAAGTCGTAGTGTCATTACTTTCTGAACCGTCTATATTGCTGCCAGAAGCCGAAGCTGCCAGTCATTGTCGATTGTTTGCGTCACGTCTTTGATTATTCCCGACATTTCGCGGATCAATTTCTACTATTTCCACTTGTCTCTCTGAATTTCTGTCACGCGGAGGATGCCAATTAGGTCCTTCCTGTCTGTTAGATGCAAATTCTTGGTTGTGTCTGTTATTAAAATTTCTGTTTTCCTGTCTGTCTGCATAACTACTTCTTGTATAATTTCGACTGTCACTTCTGAAATTATTGTTAGACCTACTACCCTGGTTATTTCTGTAGTAACAGTTTCTATTATTGTATGAAAAATTTCTGTCTTGATGATACCGATTACTGTTTCCGTATGATTGATCATTCCGGTACGAATTACCGTTATTATAATTGTCTGTGTAATTTCTGTTAGAACGTCTGTTATTGTCATAAGGCTGGTATCTATTGTCCTGTCTGTTACGTCTGTCATTCTCAAAGTTACCCATATAACGCCCGTTCCGATCACTATCCCTTTTCTCTGAAAATCTATCGTAATTACTGTTACTGAAAAAGTTACAAGAAGTCCCGTCGTCGTTGTCATACTCAAGTTCTTGTAACAAAGTCTTAAAAGTCTCGATGTCGTCTTTACATCTTCCAGCTAAAGCAATTTGTCTTATGGATTGTGGCAGCTTAGTTAAACAAATGCGAATTAATTCAGTCGGGCTATAAGGGTTGGACAGGAACTGATTCTTTCGAATCATGTCTTCAAAATATTCCGCTGGCGTGCGGAACTCAGACTGTTTGAAATTACGCTGCATAATAAGACTGTGTTTGACTCTGTCTTGCGTGTTTTCGGACCAATATGCCGATAGAAATGCATGATAAAAATCATTCAGATTATTACAATCTCTAATGAGTGCGCGCATCCGCGTCGCCGGTTCATTTTCTAAATATCCACACATAAATTCCAGTTTGTGACTTAGTGGCCAATTTGGTGGGAGTGCGTACATAAATTGATCTAACCATGCACATGGATGTATGTCATTCTTAGAATTGCGGAAGATCTTAAATTTCCGAACAGTCAAGAAGTGTTCACAGTCAAAGCTTCCGCCTCGCGGCGACAAAGACCTACCGCGTCTTTCCCAGTCCCAATGTCGATTATTGTCAAGTTCGCGCGCCTGGCGCTCTCTTGTTGCATCCCGTAAATGAAACAAATTATTTTCTTCAAACCCCTCTGCTATCTGTGATTCCAAATTTCTTTCGCTGTCCTTTCCTACAATTTCCCCTTCAATTTGTTTGACTTGCTTTCGTAATGCCTCAACTTCCCTTTTAACACGTTCATTAAATTTTCCCTGATTTTCAACATGCTTATTTATGTTCTGGTACTCTTCGGTTTCTGCAAATGGTAATGGAGCTGTATCATCCGAATCTCTTCCCCCATGTAAACTAAGACTTGTCAATTTATCTGAAATCTCTTCAACTCTTTCCGATAAGTCACCTATTTTTTCTTGCTGTTTATTTACGTCTTCCGTAAGTGTCGCGACTCGGGTTTCAGTGTTGACACATTTGGTAGTTAACTGTTCATATTGTTGTGTTAGATTATTTATTCTGTCATTTGGTACGGATTCCTCGATTCTCTCAAATATCTCATCCTTATCGTGTGCACATTGTAAATTTAACTCTGAAAATTTCTGTACTATCACGCGATCTCTCTCCTCCTGTTCTCTATCCTGTTCCCTTTGTCTAATCTCTACTGCAATTAATCTATTATTGTGAGAATTCAAAATCGGTTGTACTTCTTCTCTGATTTCTTTCTTTAATTCATCTTTCATGTTTTTGAAACAAGTCCCTATTCGTGAATCTAACCGTGTTTCCATTGTTTCCATCTCTGTTTTAATTTCAGATCGTAACTGTGATCCCACTGTTTTTAATTCAGATCCCAAAGTTCCCATCTCTGTTTTAATTGTTCCAATCTCTGTTTTAATTGTTCCTATTTGTGAGTCAAACCGTGTTTCCATTCGTGCTCCCAAATTTAATATAGCACTCATCAACTGCTCCATATCTTCTGTCGCTAATCTCGTATTCTGTAAATTTTCTGATTGAGAAGAATTTTGAAATGGTTCCGGACTATTTTCCCGACTTATTACATTGTTTTCCACTTCATTATCCATCATACTGTTTTCCTCTGTTGGCGAGTTCGCCATGTTAACAATTTCGTCATTCTCACTGTCCATCATTTTTGCCTTTTTCATCGACCGCGTAATCATTTACAAAACATACAAACTCGTCACTATATGAAAATTACACACAATGACACTTTATCTCCAACAATACCATTCACACGAAATGTTTCCCTCAAACACGATTAATCGAACAATTGAAATAATTGCACTAATTGTCAAACCCGTAGACAAGACAACAGAAATGAAATTTTGCAAAATAAATACCATTAGAAGAATGACAATTACCAAATCTACACATGCAATATAGACTACAATTACTAAACTACCAATTACTACAACAATACTACTGTCTACACAATCAGAAGAATTCCAAGGGACGATCCGAAGCAACGGTCGCCACGTGCATGGGGGCTTAATAAAAGTTGAATGCAAATAATTTTAATTTTTGCTTTAGTAGCTGTCTGTTCGGTTACGAAGTCTCGTAACGGTTGGCCCTGACTAGTATTATTACGCTATCTGACTGCATAGAACAATAACAAAGAATGAAATGGAAATTTTCATTAACACAACTAATTAATTAAGTCCCCAGCAACTATAAAACCTACGAAACCAAAGCACAAGTGTAACTGTTCTGTGTGTGGAAGTATGACTCAACGTACGCATCTGGCACGGTTCTTCTTCAACAACACAAGAAATTTTAAATATCATTTATACTGAATTAATTAAAGAAAATAGAAATACCATAATTACTCAAGAAAACCAGAATTGCACTCTAATCCAAGAACACAAGCCAGATGCTTTGTTGACTGAACCTGTAATGACGCATTATTTAAAACATGGAAATAATGAAAAATAAATCAAGTTTCGTACCTTCATATATTGACCAAAATCACTCTCATAATTACAATGTATCTCCACACCGACTCGCTATTACCACATCTCAACAAGAACTTTTCAGTATCACATCTCAGCAAGCACTCCCTACTAGCACATCTCAACACGAACTGACTGCTACCAGTCCTCGACAAGCACTCACCACTACGACATCTCAATAATCACTGCCAGTGGAGGCGGGCGGAACAATGCTCTCTAGCGATCTCTGGCGCTGTGGCTCAGTGTAGCCACCTTTCAACCTATACATTTCATTAAGCACTTACCTCACAAAAATCTTCATTACGCGAACTACTGCAATACAACGAGCGTCAATACTGCCAACTAAATAAAAGATTCTAACTACTAAAGCCACTAACTACTAATAGGCATGTGGTTAGCAAAGGAAAGATTTTGTTGCAAACCAAATAATGTATTTTTTTACCTTCATAATGTGACATCTTGTCAAACATGAATATACCGGGTGATCAAAAAGTCAGTATAAATTTTAAAACTGAATAAATCAAGGAATAATGTAGATAGGGAGGTACAAATTGGCACACATACTTGGAATGACATGCGGTTTTATTAGAACCAAAAAAATACAAAAGTTCAAAAATGTCCGACAGAAGGCGCTTCATCTGATCAGAATAGCAATAATTAGCATAACAAAGTAAGACAAAGCAAAGATGATGTTCTTTACAGGAAATGCTCAATATGTCCACCATCATTCCTCAACAATAGCTGTAGTCGAGGAATAATGTTGTGAACAGCACTGTAAAGCATGTTCGGAGGTATGGTGAGGCATTGGCGTCGGATGTTGTCTTTCAGCATCCCTAGAGATGTCGGTCGATCACGATACACTTACGACTTCAGGTAACCCCAAAGCCAATAATCGCAAGGGCTGAGGTCTGGGGACCTAGGAGGCCAAGCACGACGAAAGTGGCGGCTGAGCACACGATCATCACCAAACGACGCGCATCTGTCGGACATTTTGTGAACTTTGTTTTTGGTTCTAATAAGACCCCGTGTCATTTCAAGCACGTGTGTCAATTTTTAGCTCTCTATCTACATTATTCCGTGGTTTATTAAGTTTTCAAATTTATACTGACTTTTTGATCAGCCGGTAAATCGTCATTGACATCCAGTAACAAAGATATGTAATCACGAATAATTTTCAATCTCCAAGTCGGATACTTCCAGATCGTTAGCCTAAGCTAACACTCCAGACGTCTACCATTCATCAATGCTAACTTCTCACATTTAACATCCATGACTGCTGGCTGCTCACCTCCAACTGCCCAACAGTACTTGCATCACTGCTGGCGACTAACTTCCAACTGCCCAACACCACTGGCGATTAAGTTCCAACAACGAGTCCAATCAGGCACAGAGTCTCTTACAAAGAAATTGCAGTCAGAGATCCAGTGCAAAACGCTACACAGCGCTGCCAACACAGGAGCAGCCCACTTACAAATATATCCCATTCCAGACAGCGGTTGCCATTGGTGTAAGAAGAGGGAGTGGGGAAAGAAGACTGGTCATCGGGGCTGAGTTTCAAGCGGCAATCATCACTGAAGACAATTCTACTCCAGCCAATGAGATTCCAGGCCGAGGACGTGTCTGGAGACACCCCAGATAGCTGTGGGATGCCACCATTACTATCACCCTTCGCAAGGCCTGACGACTACGAGCAATAGTCTGGGGTGCCTGTTCATTTCACACCAGTAGGCCTTTGGTGTCATCCGCGATAAAGGTACGTTAACGATATTCTACGCCTCGGTTTGTTGCCCTCAATGGAAAGCAGTCCTGGGCTCACATTTCAGCAAGTTAATGCCTGATCGCACACGAGTAGAGTTGCTACTTCTTGTCTTCGTGCTTGCCAAACCCTATCTTGGCCAGCACTGTAGCCGAATCTCTCCCTAACTGGGAACGTTTGGAGCATTATGGAAGGGTCCTCCAACCATCTCGGGTTTTTGACGATCTAACGCACCATCTGGACAAAATTCTTAAGATGTCCCTTAGGAGGACATCCGCAAACTTTATCAATCATTGTCAAGCCGAGAAACTGCTTGGGTAAGGGCCAGAGGTGGAACAAACCGTTATTGACTTGCTCAATTTGTGAAGCCCTTTCTCTTGAATAAATCATTCTATTTTCTAAAATTGTAATCATTTGTATGTCTGTACATGTACATCACATCTACTGATTTACGTCCCATTCGGGTAATTCTTTCGTGGCGGGTCTTTCTTGTCTTAGAGTGTAATTTAGGGACTGGTAAACTGCACGTGCTGCTGGAACAACGGAATGTGTAGGCTGCTTACCTCCTGATGACGATGAAGGTGACGGTGAGGGTACGGGATGGTATAAATTAAATTTGCTGTTGATGGCTCTAGAGCAAACTTTAATAATTTTCCATAAAAAAATAACATCATATATTAATTTTTCTGCACTGCATCGTTGATCATCATTCATTTCTCGTAGCTGTAAGCCAACAGCCCTTCCACATATCTCAACTACTTTTTTTTCGGTTGGTAGTAATGACTGTGTCGTCTCGGATAATTTTTCGTGTTTTCTTATTAAATCTGTAGCACGTATACGCAACTGTTTTTAGTTTCTCTGCCGGCCGGGGTGGTTCAAATGGCTCTGAGCACTATGGGACTTAACTTCTGAGGTCATCAGTCCCCTAGAACCTAGAACTACACTCCTGGAAATGGAAAAAAGAACACATTGACACCGGTGTGTCAGACCCACCATACTTTCTCCGGACACTGCGAGAGGGCTGTACAAGCAATGATCACACGCACGGCACAGCGGACACACCAGGAACCGCGGTGTTGGCCGTCGAATGGCGCTAACTGCGCAGCATTTGTGCACCGCCGCCGTCAGTGTCAGCCAGTTTGCCGTGGCATACGGAGCTCCATCGCAGTCTTTAACACTGGTAGCATGCCGCGACAGCGTGGACGTGAACCGTATGTGCCGTTGACGGACTTTGAGCGAGGGCGTATAGTGGGCATGCGGGAGGCCGGGTGGACGTACCGCCGAATTCCTCAACACGTGGGGCGTGAGGTCTCCACAGTACATCGATGTTGTCGCCAGTGGTCGGCGGAAGGTGCACGTGCCCGTCGACCTGGGACCGGACCGCAGCGACGCACGGATGCACGCCAAGACCGTAGGATCCTACGCAGTGCCGTAGGGGACCGCACCGCCACTTCCCAGCAAATTAGGGACACTGTTGCTCCTGGGGTATCGGCGAGGACCATTCGCAACCGTCTCCATGAAGCTGGGCTACGGTCCCGCACACCGTTAGGCCGTCTTCCGCTCACGCCCCAACATCGTGCAGCCCGCCTCCAGTGGTGTCGCGACAGGCGTGAATGGAGGGACGAATGGAGACGTGTCGTCTTCAGCGATGAGAGTCGCTTCTGCCTTGGTGCCAATGATGGTCGTATGCGTGTTTGGCGCCGTGCAGGTGAGCGCCACAATCAGGACTGCATACGACCGAGGCACACAGGGCCAACACTCTGCATCATGGTGTGGGGAGCGATCTCCTACACTGGCCGTACACCACTGGTGATCGTCGAGGGGAAACTGAATAGTGCACGGTACATCCAAACCGTCATCGAACCCATCGTTCTACCATTCCTAGACCGGCAAGGGAACTTGCTGTTCCAACAGGACAATGCACGTCCGCATGTATCCCGTGCCACCCAACGTGCTCTAGAAGGTGTAAGTCAACTACCCTGGCCAGCAAGATCTCCGGATCTGTCCCCCATTGAGCATATTTGGGACTGGATGAAGCGTCGTCTCACGCGGTCTGCACGTCCAGCACGAACGCTGGTCCAACTGAGGCGCCAGGTGGAAATGGCATGGCAAGCCGTTCCACAGGACTACATCCAGCATCTCTACGATCGTCTCCATGGGAGAATAGCAGCCTGCATTGCTGCGAAAGGTGGATATACACTGTACTAGTGCCGACATTGTGCATGCTCTGTTGCCTGTGTCTATGTGCCTGTGGTTCTGTCAGTGTGATCATGTGATGTATCTGACCCCAGGAATGTGTCAATAAAGTTTCCCCTTCCTGGGACAATGAATTCACGGTGTTCTTATTTCAATTTCCAGGAGTGTACTTAAACCTGACTAACCTAAGAACATCAAACACATCCATGTCCGAGGCAGGATTCGAACCTGCGACCGTAGCGGTCGCGCGGTTCCAGACTGTAGCGCCTAGAACTGCTTGGCCACTCCGCGGTTCTAGGCGCTACAGTCTGGAACCGCGCGACCGCTACGGTCATGGATGTGTGTGATGTCCTTAGGTTAATTAGGTTTAAGTAGTTCTAAGTTCTAGTGGACTAATGACCTCAGAAGTTAAGTCCCATAGTGCTCAGAGCCATTTGAACCCATTAGTTTCCCTGGAAGGATTTGTAACGCCTGATTTCTGGCATCTTTGTTGCAGTACTGCTTGTCAGAAGTATCCCATAAACTTTTCAAGTCGAAGAACTTCATAATAACTTGTCGCTCAATAGCGAGAGTGTCCTAATGGTCACTTACGCACATACGCACGACTGACAAGTGTTATTACAAACGATTTTAGAGCTACAGGCGCTCTGATCCAAGCAGGTAGACGGGTGGTCGGGTGGCGCAGCCACCAGATATGGATACGACAAGGAATCTGTCACCCTACACAGCTGCACTTTGCCTGACAACCTATCTGACCTGACTAAATCCGCCCGAACGCCTGACCAAATCAGATCGTCTATAGGCTGCTTAAGATTCGTTTGCACATCGCCAATAAGTACTCGCTAGAGTTCACAGATGGCCATAATCCTAATTCAATAGATTCGGCATTCCATGGAATTAAGCAGTGCAAATTGGTGAAAAAGTCTAATCGCCAATAAAGCATTGCAGGTAAGAAACCGAGTTTCGGACGACTGTGGCTGCAAACGGAACAAAAGTCCCACTTCCTAATGGTATGTTTTGAGGAGTATAATATTACTTTACACTTGTCTATTGTGTGATACACAGCAGTGAAAGAACAAAAAAAATGGTTCAAATGGCTCTGAGCACTATGGGGTCATCAGTCTCCTAGAAATTAGAACTACTTAAATCTAACTAACCTACGGACATCACACACATCCATGCCCGAAGCAGGATTCGAACCTGCGATCGTAGCAGTCGAGCGGTTCCGGATTGAGGCGCCTAGAATCGCTCGGCCACCGCGGCCGGTGAAAAAACAAAAAGAATCACTTGAGTATAATTATATTTGAATACGACGAGTGCCTTGAATACACGGTTCTCGGGGCAGCGTCCGGCTCGCATTAGTGTGTCTGCCACTATTTTTCGTCTAGACAGCAGCCAGCAACTTCTCGTGACTGAGGCGTCCTCCTCGAGACCTCAGATAGTTGTCTCAATGAAATAAAGTGGAACTGTCACAACATAAACCGGCGGCAGCTCCGAGAACCGTATATTTATGTAGACAACTGTCCCTAATTAGCTGAGGGAAGCCTGTTCGTACCGCCTGAGCACCTGTAAGGAAAGTGGATGTATAAACGACCTTAGAACGGAAGAACTGGTTTCGATCCGACAGATGAAAATTCAGGTCCATTGATGAGAATCTAGAAGCAGGACGTAATAGCATAGGTGTCTGATCAGTACCTCGCCGCCAGGAAGTATTGTTGTCGAGTTCTCTGTCACTAGCGCGGAGCTGTTCAGCACGGAATTAGTAGCCTACTGCGTAAGAGTTGGATTTGTGGTGGCAACATCTTGATGAGGTAATTCGAGCACCACAAATTACGCAAACAAATTTTGTCCTTAGTGGGTCATACATTACAAGAACTCCCCAACCATAAGTGGTTTTCGGTTTTCCGAAAACAGTTAGCTACGTACATATCAGATTCTAATTCGTCCTGTCGATCGATTGATAACACTCCACGTATCCCGAGCTCCATCTGGAGGACAAATGGGATAGCCCAGGGAGAAACCCGGTGACTAACCAGTTCTACTCTTACGTCAGCAGTCGGGATCGTGGAGATGACTATTTGTTTGGATAATCCGTGAGAGGGCCCCCGCCCCCCTTCCTGTCTATGCCGGCTTTTCTTGTTAAAATGATTCAGCTGTTCCAATATATAATTTGTGCTATTATTTCTGCATTTCTTCTTGGTTTAGCAATTTTAGTGGCCAGTAGTGTACTTCACATTACTAGTATCCGTGATGAAATTCACGTGTGTTGTACAGTAGGACTTCATCTGCCAGCGGTCGATTAGCTGGCCACTCAAGGTTCCAATTCAACATGGGTATGAACTCTACCGACTGGCTTTCACAGGTTATTTAGGAATGTTTGCAGAGATAGTTGACGGAGGCTGAAACACACACACACACACACACACACAGAGAGAGAGAGAGAGAGAGAAAGAGAGAGAGAGAGAGAGAGAGAGAGAGACATCAACTTTTGAAATGCATCGCTTCAGCTATATATCGCTGATTGCACTGCAAAATTGGGATAGCAAGCTGCATATTATCTCACCATTTAGTGTCCATGGTGCAATGGAAGTGGAAAATCCTTAAGTATGTGTTTTCGCCGTGGAAGGTTTATATCAAAATATAGTCTGGACATTGTGCAGTGGAAATTATTACGTTATTTTCAATTGGACTTCATGACTTCGCACCCTCGTATCACAGTATAAAAGATTTTCCATTGTTACACAAAATAAATCGAAAGAATAAGCGACTTGTGCGCCGTAGAACACTGGGCCTGCATGCGTTCTAGTTCTACGAAAGCCACGGTCAGTAGTTACAAAGAATGCAATTGTGAGCTTATCTTGTCTCGAAAGATCGTTTGCCGAATCCTCCATCCCACTTGCACAAGTGGAAGATTAAAATGCAGTTTTTACAGCATGTTAAACAGCTACCATGATTCGTCACATGGCCACCATAGCTCACTTTTGGGAAACACTGAGCGAATCATGAAGATATTAACCTCGGACTGTACACTTTGTTGCTGGACTGTTTTATTGTTCTTGCAGTATATAACTTTTCGTAGCTTTGCGACTCCTGTTTTCAACAATGTTGTGTGGTATTGCATACTACAAGACGTAAGAAAATCAGTGGCAGCTGTGTAGGAATTACTTGGTGCCAGTCTCCTCTCGTTTACTTACCTCGGCTACAGTGTCGCAAGGTTTTTCCGCTTGTGATTTATTTTCCTCGTGGAGATACTTTAAAAGTAGACTGTACAAGTGTCCGTCAAGAACAGTGAATGAGTTAAAAGAACGAATCAAAGAGGTAAACCGTTCTGTAAAGAATGGGTTCGAAATTAGAGGATCTTATCTATAAGACGTAATTTTCAAATATTAAAAATGTGAATAATTTATGGAATGAATTTTCACATACAGCGTCGTATGCGGTGTTTCGAAACTTCCTGACCAACTACAAATGTGTGGTGGACTAAGGAGGGAACTCAGAAGCCGGGGTGGCCGACCGGTTCTAGGCGCTACAGTATGGAACCGCGCGACCGCTACGGTCGCAGGTTCGAATCCTGCCTCGGGCCTGGATGTGTGTGATGTCCTTAGGTTAGTTAGGATTAAGTAGTTCTAAGTTCTAGGGTACTGACGACCTCAGAAGTTATGTCCCATAGTGCTCAGAGCCATTTGAACCATTTTGAACCATACCGACAAATGTTGAAAGAAAGACCGACGCCAGTCGGATGCGAGCATCGAAATAATTCGATGGCAAAAGCTGAAAAATTTCGCCGAACCGTGACTCGATGAGGAGGAGGCTAGTGTTTAATGTCCCGTCGACAACGAGGTCATTGAAGACGGAGCACAAGATGCGGGAGAATTGAGTTCGAGTCTTGGTCCGACAAAAATTTTCACCATCAAATTATTTCGATGCCCGCATTTGGATTGCTTCGGTCTTTCCTTCGAATATGATATTTACGGATGCTGTATCAGCATTCCAGGCGCGACAGAGTATCCAAGCACACAGACTAACTTTTGCCAATATCTCTCTCACTCCTGCGCTGGTGAGGTTCCAGTCCACCATTGCTGTGAGGGTAACCTTCACGTCACTCGCGACCGTGTATACCAAGTTCACTTTGTTGTCAACGTATGGGCCAGAATATTGGGCGACAGGTGTTTGGGCCCCTACATTTTGCCTGACCAGTTGACTACACGAAGGTATCGTGCATTCCTCTCAAACTATCTACCTGATGCGCTGAGAACCTGATGCGCTGGAAGATGTTCCACTACATGTTAGGCAGAGGATACGGTTCCAACATGATGCTGCACCTCCACACTCTGGAATTAATGTGCGACAGTATTTGGACAAAACATTTCCAGCGAAATGGCTTGGACGTGGAAGTCCAGTTGTACGCCCACCGTGTTCAGCTGACCTAAATCCCACGGATTTCTTCCTGTGGGAACACCTGAGGGAGCACGTGTACTCCACTCCATGGACGAGTGTGGAAGAATTGGTAGCGCATGTTCATGTCACTATGGAGGCAGCTTTGGTGCGAAAGGTTCAGAGATGAATGATCCGCCGGGTTGCGCAATATTTGGACGTGCAGGGAAGTAGTTTTGAGCATCTGTTGTTCTGAGCACAACGTATTCCGTTGTGAAGGTCATGTGGTCATTAGTATCGACTTTATTATTTTCAGTGGTTGCTAATGTGCGACATCTGAGCGCTCACATGACAAGTAGGTGTTGTGTTCTTGTACTGTGCTATCATCTTTAGCATTTCGAAATTGATATTGTTTTTGTAGTTATTCTATCCTATGACAGGTCATTTCTTTCAACTGTCTATTTCTTATTTGCCCAACCACGTATATGTTATATTCAGCATTACAAAATGTTGTAAATTTAGGATACATGTGACCTAAGAAACAGTATGAAATGCCAGAATGAAACTACCAAATAAAAAAAAATATAAAAAAAGTGGCCCAACTCAGTATCGAACACTCGACCTTCTGCATGCTAACCCAAAATTCCAGCCACTGCAACAACTGTGCAACACGACCAGCCCCCAATGACAGAGGTAGTTACCATACGCGTGGTTACAGTGTTGCCAGATTGCCGCTCTTTAATGTACTTTTTCTGCCAGATGTATTCACTGGACGAAATTTTGTGAGAGACAGTTTTTTATCGCTGGCATGTGAGGAGTCGCGCTGCGAGGCCCATGTGCGCGAATTTCGATTCACCCTAATACACACACACACACACACACACACACACACACACACACACACACACATATATATATATATATATATATATATATATATATATATATATATATATATATTACAAAAAGGTACGGCCAAACTTTCAGGAAACATTCCTCACACACAAAGAAAGAAAATATGTTATGTGGACATGTGTCCGGAAACGCTTACTTTCCATGTTAGAGCTCATTTTATTACTTCCCTTCAAATCACATTAACCATGGAATGGAAACACACAGCAACAGAACGTACCAGCGTGACTTCACTTTGTTATAGGAAATGTTCAAAATGTCCTCCGTTAGCGAGGATACATGCATCCACCCTCCGTTGCATGGAATCCCTGATGCGCTGATGCAGCCCTGGAGAATGGCGTATTGAACGAGGTGCATTCAAGTTCTAAGGCCTCCGATTTTTTTTCTCCGGACTGGAAAGAGATAGAAACATGCGCATTGTTTTAAAATGAGGCCGCGTTCGTTGTCAATACGTCCCAGAGATGGCAGCACCGTACGGCAGATGGAATTTTACCGCCAGCGGCGAGAATGAGAACTGTTTTAAATACTTAGAATGGCGACGTTTTCCTTACTTGAACAGCGTGCAATCATTCGTTTTCTGAATTTGCGTGGTGTGAAACCAATAGAAATTCATCGACAGTTGAAGGAGACATGTGGTGATGGAGTTATGGATGTGTGGAAAGTGTGTTTGTGGGTGTGACAGTTTAATGAAGGCAGAACATCGTGTGACAACAAACCGAAACAACCTTGGGCTCGCACAAGCCGGTCTGACGACATGATTGAGAAAGTGGAGAGAATTGTTTTGGGGGATCGCCGAATGACTGTTGAACAGATCGCCTCCAGAGTTGGCATTTCTGTGGGTTCTGTGCACACAATCCTGCATGACGACCTGCAATTGCGAAAAGTGTCATCCAGGTGGGTGCCACGAACGCTGACGGATGACCACATGGCGGCCCGTGTGGCATGCTGCCAAGCAATCATTGTCAAGCCACAATGGATGAGACATGGATGCCATTTTTCAATCCAGAAACAAAGCGCCAGTCAGCTCAATGGAAGCACACACATTCACCGCCACCAAAAAAATTTCGGGTAACCGCCAGTGCCGAAAAAATGATGGTGTCCATGTTCTGAGACAGCGAGGGCGTAATCCTTACCCATTGCGTTCCAAAGGGCACTACGGTAACAGGTGCATTCTACGAAAATGTTTTGAAGAACAAATTCCTTCCTGCACTGCAACAAAAACGTTCGGGAAGGGCTGCGCATGTGCTGTTTCACCAAGACAACGCACCCGCACATTGAGCTAACGTTACGCAACAGTTTCTTCGTGATAACAACTTTGAAGAGATTCCTCATGCTCCCTACTCACCTGACCTGGCTCCTAGTGACTTTTGGCTTTTTCCAACAATGAAAGACACTCTCCGTGGCCGCACATTCACCAGCCGTGCTGCTATTGCCTCAACGATTTTCCAGTGGTCAAAACAGACTCCTAAAGAAGCCTTCGCCGCTGCCATGGAATCATGGCTTCAGCGTTGTGAAAAATGTGTACGTCTGCAGGGCGATTACGTCGAGAAGTAACGCTAGTTTCATCGATTTCGGGTGAGTAGTTAATTAGAAAAAATAAATCGGAGGCCTTAGAACTTGAATGCACCTCGTATCACAGTCGTCCACAATACGAGCACGAAGAGTCTCTACATTTGGTACCGGGATTGCGTAGACAAGAGCTTTCAAATACCCCCATAAATGAAAGTCAAGAGGGTTGAGGTCAGGAGAGCGTGGAGGCCATGGAATTGGTCCGCCTCTACCAATCCACCGGTCACCGAATCTGTTGTTGAGAAGTGTACGAACACTTCGACTGAATGTGCAGGAGCTCCATCGTGCATGAACCACATGTTGTGTCGTACTTGTAAAGGCACATGTTCTAGCAGCACAGGTAGAGTATCCCGTATGAAATCATGATAACGTGCTCCATTGAGCGTAGGTGGAAGAAAATGGGGCCCAATCAAGACATCACCAACAATGCCTGCCCAAACGTTCACAGAAAATCTGTGTTGATGAGGTGACTGCACAATTGCGTGCGGATTCTCGTCAGCCCACACATGTTGGTAGTGAAAATTTACAATCTGATCACGTTGGAATGAAGCCTCATCCGTAAAGAGAACATTTGCACTGAAATGAGGATTGACACATTGTTGGATGAACCATTCGCAGAAGTGTGCCCGTGGACGTCAATCAGCTGCTGATGTGCCTGCACACGCTGTACATGGTACTGAAACAACTGGTTCTCCCGTAGCACTCTCCATACAGTGACGTGATCAACGTTACCTTGTACAGCAGCAACTTCTCTGACGCTGACATTAGGGTTGCCTCGTCCATTGCAGGTGTCCTCGTCGTTCTAGATCTTCCCCAGTCATAGGCTGGAATGTTCCATGCTCCCTAAGACGCCGATCAATTGCTTCGAACGTCTTCCTGCCGGGACACCTTCGTTCTGGAAATCTGTCTCGATACAAACGTACCGCGCCACGGCTATTCCCCGTGCTAATCCATACATCAAATGGGCATCTGCCAACTCTGCATTTGTAAACATTGCACTGACTGCAAAACCACGTTCGTGATGAACACTAACCTGATTTAATATCGATTCAACCAGGTTTAACCAGTGGCAGCATTTGAAAACCCACATCTTAGTGACATCAAAGCAATGTTACCCATGGACAAATAGTGTCAACTATGTGATTTGTCAATAGAGATTTCAGCCTTGTTCCATGGAAACATTCACTCTCCATCAGTGATACTGGATGATCATACAATCTCTGTAGGAGACATCCCTCGAAAAGTTAAAATATTTAACAATTGTAGCATGCTAGGCATACTGGGGGATGAGTGAATGGTATTGACAACCATGGATTCCAGGGAAAACATTGGTAACAGTTACAATGAACTTCTGTTGATTTCGACGCATGGTGTGGCAAGGCAGGCATGCCTCTACTCATTGACTGGGATGGGGCTGATGGATGGATGGATGGCACTTCTATCTGGAGCTGCTGAGATGCCACCTCACACTGCTGAAGCCGGTAGCCTCTGTAGGTCATGACTGTTGACGACTGCAGCTTGTTGTATTGTATTGTGATGGCATCCTACTCGGGAGACGGTTCCTTTGTTCTATACGTAGCTGCAGTGGTAGGCTAGATGTGTGCAAGGTACAGCCCACTGTCCACCGACAAGAGTCTTCCAGTGGCTGCCACTGCGGCTCCAAGTCCCGCTAGGAATCAGCATCGGCGGCAGTAGGCAGAGACAGCGGGTTGGAAGGGCGGGGACACCAAGTCACATAAAAGACTTTGTGTAGGCAGCAGGTGCTGGTCTTGAATCCATGACTGGAGCTGGCAGAGCTGAGTCAACTTGTTGTCTGGCAGTGACCTGACATTGTGGTGGTACTGCTGGCGTATGGCAATAAGTGATCCCTGCCTTAAAATTCTGACTTATTTATAACCCTGCAGTGCCTATTCGTTTCAATAAAATCCAATGCTTACACATGATGCTACAACAAGGGACCTGCCCTCGTGTTGTGACCCTTCTCCACTTGATACACAGTTGTTGCTGAGCAGCGCTTTTTAACGCTGAGCTTAGCTATCTTCACTGTGCAACCCACTGGTGTGTCTATTACTGTTACCCATATGTTGCCACACTGATGGCCACTGGTCTGTGACTATTAATGCAACATTATATAACACTTCCATGATATTTATCCTTACTTCTTTTAAATTCTAATATTTTTCTGACGAAAGACTGGTACCACACACAGAGAGAGAGTGTGTGTATGTACATCTACAGGAGGAGACTTTTAAGACTTTAATGTATGCTAGCTATGCAATATAGCATGAGCTACAATGCCGACTAAGGTGGCACTTGTATGTACACCCTATAAGACATTGTCGAGTAATCTGATGTAAATAGCCTACCAATCTTTCCGCCCACTGGATAAAACCATAGCTCAACTCTACGATTCATGCTGTGCAGTGATGGAGTTGGAAATGCGTAATAGGATCACAGAACTACAATCTTATTTAAGTTTGTTTGTATACTCAGTTATATGTAAGAGTTTATAAAACCCCCTCTATCCAAGTCCAGTTGAATAGTTGCGACCATGAC
The DNA here is from genome assembly GCF_023898315.1 of Schistocerca nitens. Lineage (NCBI taxonomy): Eukaryota > Metazoa > Arthropoda > Insecta > Orthoptera > Acrididae > Schistocerca > Schistocerca nitens. The sequence goes on along the minus strand of NC_064621.1, from coordinate 310,566,814 downwards.
TGATGCATAAAACAGTCTCACTCCAAGCGTCATTTAGAAAGTGACTGAACCTGGAGTGATGATGCTGGAAACCAGAAGAACAAAACAAAGGAATGAAACATTACTTCCTGATAACATGTGTGCTTTAATTGTCGAACCATCAGGTTCTGGGAAGACTACTCTTGTAACTCTGTTAACATATTCTGAGGGAGTCCACTTCGAGCATGTATATATTTTTCAAAAAACACTGATCCAACCAGAAATCAGCTTTCCCAGGAGATTTTGCGTGGCGTCAAGGGAGTATTGTTCCAGGCGTTCAGCAAAGGCAATGAAATGCCACCACCTGAAGAACCAAAGCCAAACGATGTATTCATATTTGATGATGTTGCAGTGGAAATTAGGCTGAGAGTTGGAGTATTTCTGCTCTGGTCGTCATATGCAAGTCAGTATATTTGATCTGAGCCAGACTTACTCAAGGATCCTGAAGCAGTTGGTCAGATGATGCAAACGTTATTATTGCTATCAAACAGAAGTGTCTGAATTTAAAGCATATTTTCCATGCACATATAGGAACAAACATATAATTCAATGAATTCGTTACCATGTATGAGAATTGCAGGAATAGCTCACGTTATGGGTTTTTGGTTATAGGTTACAGTAGGAAATAATTGAATGGGGGTGGATATAGACAAAACTTCCATGAGATTCTGCATAAAAGGCAGTGTACGAAAATGTAATTCTATCAATATACTGAAACTATGGATGAATTTGCACATATGTTGCACACTCGTTTGGAAGGTGCAAAGCACGCACATCTGTACGTTGACAGAGAAATAAAGGCAATAAAAGCTAAATTAATGGACCTGGAAAGCCTTATCGATGTGGTGGTCAGAAACAGTGAAGTGCTGAATTGTAGAATACAGCACTGTGAACAATGCATCAATGAGAAAATTGAAGTTGCCAGCACGAAACTAATGGATATGCAAGGATACATCAAGGCCGAGGCTAAGGCACTTGACACCCATTATCACCAGTAGTACATAAGTTGTATGCTATCTTAAAATGGTGTACTGTATAGCAGCATGTCATTGACAAAGCACAAAGCTATTGAAGAACAGAACGCTATGTGATGGAAATTAAAACTGTTAAATTCAGGACAGTTGCAATCAAATCAATCTCTCTCAGAAAATATTTAATCCATAACAAGTCTGAAGAGGTGGTTCACAATATGGATGGAGGCAGAAAGGAAGAAGAACAAGGTGAAGGGGGGGACGTATGTGCTATTACTGACTTCATTAACATTTAAATTAACCAATCAATCAAACCAGCGTTAGCAGTTACGCAAGAGCAGGCAAAGCGGTTGCAGTTGAGCTTAGAAGACTGAACAATCTTCTTCTTCTATTATGGTGACCTAAATGGAATCATACTCCGATTACATCTACTTACAGAATCAGGTGTCACAGGGAATACAGGTCAAGTGAACAAAATCAAATCACTTGTATCAGTGCTTCCAGAAAAATGCATCATTGGGTAATTATATAGCTGGTTGTTCAGGAACTCTTCAATCCAACACACAAAACTTTCACACACTGACATTTATTTATATGAACTCTGGATGATATGTGGTAGACTGAGCTCGTAGATTTAAGTAAAACGATATACACAAACAATAATAATGATGATGATGATAATGATAAGAGGTGAACTTAGAAAATACTTACTGATAGTCTTCTTCTTCCCAGCTGACCATTGCTACTGCTCCTGGTGGCACTTCATGCTATATGATACCACACATGCAGTCGAATTATTATAAAAAGCGTTGCTCATAGGGTGGAGAGCTGAACTTACATACATTTGGGCTGGCGAGGAGGCATACCTGGGGCAGGGGTCAGGGGCTCTTCCCCTCCCTTCTCCATGGCCATCACATGTGTCGACTGAATAGCGAAATATAGCAGTCATAATTCCCTCAGTACCGCCGATGTTGAGCCTCCCCTCCACAACCTTGACATGTGTCTTGTTTATGACATGTGTAATTATGTCAGCTGTAACATGACAGTTCAGATCTTAAAACACTGATGCTAACATCAGGACATTTTCTGCCAATTTCTGCACTGACCCACTGTTGGTGTGGTCCTGCTAGATGTGATAGGCCCGTGTCTTCCTCTGACCTTCGAACAGACTTAACTGGCCAGTTGTTGTGGGGGGGGGGGGGAGGTGCATAGTTTAACACGGACTCTGATCTACGGTGCTACTCGGTGTGTGAGATAGGACTGATAGAGGAGATAGAGAAGATCCAACTAAGATCGGCTTGTTTAGTCTCGGGATCGTTTAGCTGGCGAGAGAGCGTTCAGAGATGCTAAACAAACGCCACTGGCAGACGTTACAAGAGAGACGTGGTGCATCACGGAGAAATTTACTATTGAAACTTCGGGACAGCACTTTTCAGGTGGAGTCAGACAGCATATTACTTCCCATCACATACATCTCGCGTACTGACCACGAGAAATTAGAGCCAATACAGAGGCTTACCGATAGTCATTCTTCACACCCACTATTCGCGAGCGGAACAGGTTTGGTGGGATCAGTTAGTGGTACCGAAAGTACCTTCCGCCACACACCATTAGGTGGATTTCAGTGTATCATGTAGATGTAGATAAAAACTCTAGGATCTATAAAGGCACATTTGCATGCCGTGCGTGAGTTTCCTCGTAAACGCGAAATCTTAATTAAATAATTAATCTCTGACAAATAAATAAAGCCTATGGCACAGAACTGCAGCGCTATGTCGCCGATAAAAAAAAAATACAATTTGGACACTCTTATGTTTCATTAAGAAGGTGGAGGTCTTGCAGAACAACTGGTGCGGGAAGCACGTATATTTTATGAACTGGCACACCGCCATATTTGAAGTTATATAAGAACACTGCGAGTTGCAATCTTACTAGGCACTCGATTCTGTAAAGAATTTATATTTATGAAAGTAAGTAGAATTATTTAACTGTAGGCTTATTCGTTGAATATATCTGATTTAACTAACTGTGTAAACTTTTTTATGTTTGGTAGACAGTCACCTCTGTACGACGTATTGACATGGCTGGCAAATTATTCTAATATTGAGATTTAGATTTTGAGTCCGCACCTACCGCACCAGTCTTTGGAAACGATTTAAATACGAAGTCCGATTATTTGAATCACATTTCACGGTCAACTACGAATAACATTGCATTTACGAAAAAGCTATTGTCAAGCGTCTGATACCAAATAATTAAACGTCCACGTTCCAGATAAGCAAATATTAATTACAACAAATCACTATAATACATAATTAATAATTAATATTATATTATATTTTATTTATTTATTTATTTTATAGATCCATAACCTGGCTTTTAATAACTTTTTTGTTTTATATTGGTATTTTTTAATTTTTTGTTGGTTGTTTTGTTTATATTCTTAATGTTGAAAATTTTTAAATGTAAGATGTTTCTTCTTTCTCGTGTGGGCTAAGGTGGTTACTTCTTCTTAGGTTAAAATGTTGCTTCTCGCAAATGTTTTTTAATAATTGCATGTTTTTAAAATCGGATTCCTTCTTATTTAGTTAAAAGTAAGACTTCTTTATTGGAATTTGCACGAAGTAAAAAAAAAAAAAATCGAGAACGTTAGCTCACTTACTCTTCACTGGCTTGTTTGATAGATGATTTTCTTCACAATATGAAAGATAAATTAAAATTTTTTATCTACACACCTCTCATCTTGGATTAGCATACTCCACCCTTAATATTAAGATTAATTCTTACTTCCTTAAGTTAAAAATATTTTAAATGCAAGACCTCCCTTGTTTGTAACGTAATGATTATTCTTGTTCCTAAATTGAGCGTTTACGTCTTTCTAAATTCAAATATTGCTTTCTGATAATGATGAAAGGTTACATATAGGTAGAAGTCAAAATCCTGCTCCTTTAGAAGAAATTTTTGTTTTTACCTGTCTGGGGTTGAAAGGGAGAAAAAGATATTTGATTATGAACCGCCTCCAACACAGCTTAAAGTTAAAATTTTGGAAGTAATGGAGATTGCCCACAGAAGTACAGCACTGAACATGGAAAAAAAAAGGTGAGGAAAATGTTACATGTCATTGTTCATCATTGTCACCACCACCACTATCACCACCACAACCACCAGCAACACCAACACCACAACTACCAATATCATCCACTGAAAGCAGTCAGGGACATCAGTCAGGGACATCGACCAACAATCATTGACATACTAGACAATGTGGCTTCGCTATATTTGCACTTGCTCTTTGACGAAATTCGAAAACAGGCGAAGAGTCCCTGAGAGTTTCTTTTCACATGTCAAGGAGGCTAGACAGGGACACAGTGTATGCTTATTGAAAAAGTACAGACATCTTTATATAGTATGTGACTGTCAATGCCGCCGTCCACTTTCAGTATCATCCACTACTGGGAGTTGCTGAGGAGCCTTTGTTATTCGTTATCACATTCACAGACAACTACAGAGATACATACAAGGCTTCGCTCATATTTTCATTTAAATGTACTGCTTGTTAGTAATAAATACGTTGATTACCGATTATTGATAACTACATTGATTATACGTATAGTGGGTTTCCCAAGATTAAGCACTATTGATTACACATTCATAACTACAACATACGGATGAAAGTTGGAGTTGATACATTAACGTTACAACATTGTAATGCGTCATACAGAATACACTGCAGTACAGTAATCTGGTGATCCATAAACATCAGAGCATCAAGGCTACTGTGCTTAAATACCTGTAGCGACGTCTTGGATCTTGCTAGGTCGTTGGTTGAGTCAGTGTCTGGCGCTGTTCCACATCTCGATTGTCATCGCCGAGGCTTCCAAGCTACCTGTGAATAAGAAAATGTGCATAGTGGTTTTGATTCTCATTGTCATAGGAGTTGTGACTGGCACTGTTCAATGACAAGTGACTTAAAGTTGGTTGCAGGGATCCTAATTTGTAGTTGGGAAAAATAATTTGTATCCTGGGATAATTGGATTTTTTGGACGCCTAAAGATTGTAAATTCGGCGCTGGTGCTTTTATTTCTTTTTTTCCCCCTATCTGTTAGAAAGCAATCATGAGGTGTTCTAAACCACTTAAGTAATCCAACGATAACGAAGACTCAGATGATGGTGTAGCATACATTAGACACGATTTTTCGCTTTCATAGCTGCGTGGTCATTCTTTCTGACCGCCGTACGAACACCTTTGGTCCAATTTCTGCTACTGATGGTAATTTTCTCGTGGTGGGAAGATTTAAGCGGGGTGCGCTCAGTCTCATGAGGCCAGCTGAGGGGCAACTAAATTAATAAGTGAGAGCAGAGTACTGACAGCACACGGCTCTGTCGCAGTGACGCCATATGACAGAGGATGACACAATGGCTGGTCAGCATCGTGTAGTCCTCTGGGCCTAGTCAGGAGTTCCATTAACCAATAATAATCTTAGCTTATGTATTGTCAGTTGGGATACAGTCATATGTACTGGGGCTTTGTAGCAATTTACTATTGACCAGGCAGTTTCCACAGACGAATAGTGTTGTTGACAGGAGATGTAACTGAACAATCAGATTTTACCGCTTGTGTAAATCCATTACACAAGAAATGGTGTATTACATACTTATGGAAGACTGGTCTCATAATACTGGAGCCCTCTGAAAGATGACAAAGGGTTAGAGGAGGCTGAAAAGCAGAGGCATTGAGTTGTTGATAGACACATACACACAAAAGAAACATAATTTACTAGCTTTCAGAGTTACACACACACCAAACACACACATGGCAACACTGTTTTGCAGCAGGTAGATTGCTTGTGGTGGGGGGCAGAGGCAGTGTCAGATGGGTAAAGGGAGGCAGGGAGAAGAACTAGGGGTGGGTAGCTAGCAGTGTGAAGGGAGGCAGTCATTTGGCCCACCAGGAATGTGGGACGAGGGGTGACAGGTATATGGGCTGCCATGACTGCAGCAATCTGTGGGAAGTGGTACATGCTGAAGCTGACATGGGGATGTGAATTGGGAGGGGTTGCCATGATGAAGGGGAAACTGTTGGATGGAGGTCAAGGGACAGTGGGTTATCTGACACTGCGTTCAGGACGATTACAGGAGTGGAGGGTAGATAGAAAGGGTAACTACCATATGATTAGTTAAGAGAAGTTGGTGTTGGAGGGAAGGATCCAGGTGGCTTGGATTGTGAATCAGCCATTGAAATTGAGCAAGTTGTGCTCAGATGCATGTTGGGCCACAGGAACAACTTCATTTTTGACAACTGTTTGGTGGTGGCCATTAGTTCTGGTAGACAGCTGGTTTGTAATCATACCAACATAAAAGGCTGTGCAGTGTTTTCAGAGGAGTTGGCATATGACATATCTGCTTTCATTGGTGGCCCAGCCTCTGTTGGGGTAGGATACGCCTGTGACAGGACTGGAGTAGGAAATGCTGGCTGGGTGGACTGGGCAGATCTTGTATCTTGGTATGCTACAGGGATCATATCCCTATGGCAAGGGGTTGGGAGTGGGAATGGTATACGGTTGGACTAGGACATTGTGTAGTTTGGATGGGCGATGGAACACCACTTTGTGAGGATGTTGGGAAGGATGTTCTGTAATAAGAAAACTTAATGGTAAGGAATCTGCCACATTCAGCTCCCCTCCCAAAGTTTTTGCGATGCTACTCCTGTCAGATCGTTTGCACAGGATATGCTCATAAAGTCTTATGTGACCGTTTTTCCCAACCTGTCCCCTAACTGATATAAAACCTGAAATAAAAAGAGAAGTCAAATCGAACAATTAAACCCCATTGATAAATGAAGTTTGTATCAGTATCAGTGTTTACCCCTCCACATTTTCTTAATAAACAGCATGTTTACCTAAATAACAAGCCTGTATAAAAGCATCTTGCAATGTGCTGAGAGCAAGTCGACGTGCAGTGGGCCATAATAGCCAGCAGGAGGGGGACTCAAACACCTGGAAAAGCTGACTGGTTCTGGCAAAAACCTGAAGAATGCTTTTGTAGACAGAAATGGCGAGAGCAGGACTTCTTCAAAATACACAATCGGTATAGTTAACATCCGAGAGCGGAATGGGGAACAGCGCGGTCTATGATGTCTTTGAAATCGTATGACAACACCACCGAACTCACGCCATGAAAAAAAAATTAATAATAATAATAATGCAACGTGAAAACTGCTACAGCTGGGTAACATAAATATTTCTGAGATGGGAGAGAGAAACATGTCTGTAGATCCTCACTGGTCGTAGACAGAGACAAAAAGAGAGTAACACAGTATTTTTAGAGCATAGTGTTATGTAGTATACTGCTGGTTAACTACCTGAAAGGCGCTGCAGTCTGGAACCGCAAGACCGCTACGGTCGCAGGTTCGAATCCTGCCTCGGGCATGGATGTTTGTGATGTCCTTAGGTTAGTTAGGTTTAACTAGTTCTAAGTTCTAGGGGACTAATGACCTCAGCAGTTGAGTCCCATAGTGCTCAGAGCCATTTGAACTACCTGAAATGAAAATAAGGGCAGGAAGCCAGCATCTTTTAAAACAACTTTCACTGGTCGGTACTCAAAATATTTATCATTCAGTTCAGCAAAGTTAGGGGGCAACGGCCTTACCGCAGTGGATACACCTGTTCCCGTCAGATCACCGAAGTTAAGCGCTGTCGGGCCTGGCCGGCACTTGGATGGGTGACCATCCGGGCCGCCATGCGCTGTTGCCATTTTTCGGGGTGCACTCAGGCTCGTGATGCCAATTGAGGAGCTACTCGACCGAATAGTAGCGGCTCCGGTCGCAGAAAACCATCCTAACGACCGGGAGAGTGGTGAGTTGACCACACGCCCCTCATATCCGCATCCTCAGACGAGGATGACGCTGCGGTCGGATGGTCCCGATGGACCTGAAGACGGAGTGCTAATCAAAGTTACGTGATAACAGAAAACCGCGGGGACACGAGTTTTCCGTGTAGAGAGCAGATGGCTCAAAATCACTCATCACTCATCAGCCACATGAATGTCTCTGCAGCCAGGAGCCATCATGGGACTAGTGTATCCCCAGATAGGTGCCTATTCGAGCAGACTTGATGAGCAGGGATTTAGGCATTTTTTCCGAATGATCTGAACTTCGACGCAGATGCGAGTTGTTGACACGAAACAAATGACTGATTTTGCAGCCACTTCAGCCTCTACTGTAGATTAACATGGTGAGATCTAGCCGCAACAGCGAGGGGAATTATAGGGAATGTTGAGCCACCTTCATCGAAATTCAGAAAATTTCAAGATTCGTTTGAAGAAGTTTAGTAAGCGTTCAGCCACAGCCATACATGCAAATACATACCCTTCTGTAACGCATTCTGTCTTCAAACACTAATCTTACAGGAATTTAATGAATATAGTTTATCTTGACACTTGTTCACTTGAATCGCATTCCAGATCCCTTGTACAGGCTTGCGAAACCACTTACCATGCGTTTTGGTGTAATTACATGAGTTAATTGTGATTCTTAGATAACAAATTCCTCGATCATTATTCTGGAGGGAAATGAATTAATTGCATCATATAAATAGGGCCACTTTCCACATATTTAATTGACATAGCAGGCATTCTCCCACTATGATCACTACCACAAGAAACAGCATTAATATCTGTCTTGCATCAGAACACATGTCAGCTGTCGTGGCTCATCGTGATATAATTTCGGCTTTAACTCTACCACTAAACCAAGATGGTTTTGCATTATATGCTGATAAATGCTTCAGTTTCGAGAGCAGTTTCACAGGGAGTTCTGGTGCATGTTTCTATTGCTCTCACACAGGGGACTACACAGCCAGTTTAGATCTCAAAGTTTTGTGACAATGCAAGGAGGTGCATGACTGAGTGGTGCTAGCTCAGCGAGTTCGGTCAGGGACCGACCACCCTCTGTAATAATAATAATAATAATAACAAAACGAACAACTGTTAGTAGGACCCGGATCCGAGGGTTTTGTACAAACTTAATTATGGATATAGATAATAATAATAATTCGTCTGGTACAGTGGTCTGGAGCATGTCTTTCTATTGGACCTATGTGTCCCTAATCTACCCCAGTTATCCGACAGAGGAAAGAGGGCCTATGGTTTACAGTGAAATCCAAACCACTTGTTGCTTCTGGCGACTCCTTACATCGTTGAGAGGTGAAGGCTAGGTTAAAACCAAGACTGAAAAGTCCTTGGGCTGCCCGATATTCATCGCTAGGCCACCTGTCCAGACATGTTTATACATAGTTCATTTACAAGTTTTGATGAGTGACTTTACCGGTGTCAAAATGTGGGACAAATATGGCTGTATGTTCTGATTGCGTTTACTCAGAAGCTAAAATTATTTACACCGGCAAGGGACCGTAAATCTTTGTATTTGACATAAATATCAATTTGACACCTTCACCTGTCCCTGGACGAAAAGGGGTCTTAACAGACGGAGAGACTGGCGGACAACAAATAATGCCAAACTTTTTTTGTGATGAAATTGCATAGTAATTATTTTCAGATTTTTCCTTTACTTGTTCTGTGATACCTTGCTTCTTGTCAGCTTTCATGATTCTATGCCAACGGGAAGTACCCAACAGGTTTTGATGTGTGAATTTTCGAGTATGAAAATATATGACGTAAACGGCCGTATCTTTTGACTGCATTGACTTATAACCTTAAATGTTTCATACTGCCAAGGGCTCGGAAATCTTAGTACTTGATATAAATTTAAACTTCATATCGCGAAAAAAGAGGTCTTAACAATCGGACAAACAGACAGACAGACAGAAAACATATTGATCCGATAAGGGTTCAATTTCTACCGATTGAGATACGGATCCTTAAAAACTGAAGTTCTTATGGATGGAATATGAAAGATGTAATGCGACGTCTACATAGAACCACTGACTATAAAACGTCGAAGAAACAGACGGGAGAAAAGCCTGATCACAGGTTCAAAGGTCTCAGGTTTGATCCCCTGTCAGATCTAGGATTTTTGTGTGTCACTTTTCATTTCTTTCAACAGTGGCAATGTTTGCAAATCCGAAAACTGCCGAGGTGCCACCTGATTCGGAACCCAATTTAAACTATAGGTGCCGGCTATAATTCGTTGGGTAATGCCTCTAAAATATCGGAGGGAGGCAACGCTTCATCACCTCAGTCTCTTCATTCATAAGTTACATTACAATTTAAAAATATCATAATGTAAAACAATAGAAGACTACACGTTCATCTCTCTATACGTCTTTGGGCGATAACTTTATTTCCCAGTAAGTTTACATTCATAACGATTACTCTTTAGTTGTATTTTCCTGGCGTCTTTGTAATCAACTTCAGACAGTAAATTTTAAAAGTCTTTCAGTATTTATTGATTAGGCAGTTTCTTTGAAGATGTTCATAATACTGGCAGAGCACAGAGCAATAAGTCATTAAATTAGTTTGGGTAATGTCATACTGTCGTGACCTGGCTTGTGTGGAAGTAGTGGGCAGACACTGATTCCGGATTAAATTAATTGCTCTTCTGCACACGCCAACAGACCCCTTACCCATTATAGTACGGAGGGTGTGCTGGGCACACTGATTGACAAATATTGATACTGATGCAACCTAAAAAAAGAAGACTTGTCACTCACCATTCTATGTTCTAGATTTCTTTACTAAAGGGAGCTGGAGATATATATTCATGTCTGTTTTTGGTAAGCATTCACCTCCATTTATAATGGCAAATATTCATAATGTGCAGAAATGGGTTATGAGTAGGTTACTGGTTGTGCAGTATTCGCAACCATAAAGTCAATATACAGTCGCAAGGTGCCACTGACCTGGCTTATAATAGTGAGAGGAGTATCTCAACTGCTAGAAGATATGGACCCGATTACCCCGTTAAAGAATAACAATAAGTTGTTGTTCAGTTCCGCTTTCTCGTCGCCTCTAATGGTGTACGGGACTGTTTCACTCCCTAAGCCTGCGACATGAGCTGAGCTTAGACAGCTGTTACCCAACTTGATCAAGACCAAAATAACTCTCATACCTGGAGACTCCAGCTGCCTCTTAAGTGTTTTATGCAAAACACAACGTCTTCAAATACCACGCGCAAGATATTTAAGTCCTCTCACTTGCTACATGCAGACCATTACTCCCACAGAAAAAATGAATATAACCTTTTTGCATGAAATTCAATTTAGTTAAGTTTTTTATTGGAATACGTTTGCGCTAGAGGCCATAGTTTTGGAACTGTTATTGAAAAACATACAAAAGTGACCTTCAAACACGTTTCTCTTGTATAGCTCGAAAGCCATGGCCGCCAGTGAAAACGTATCCGGATACAAAATTTAACTAAATTAAATTTCCTACAAAAGGTTTCTGTTCATTTTATTCTGTGCCACTAATAGTATGCATTTAATGCGAATATCTCATGTGTGGGTTTCGAAGGCACTGCAAGTAGCATAAAACTCATTGTTAGGGGCAGATTAATCTCCCTGTGTATACAAACTGTAAAAAGTTAAAATTTTAAGGTTTTCGAATAGTGGACTACGGCTATCTGTTCTTCTTGCATTAACAGTTTTCTGATAGTTATTTTTAGTAGTTTGAAATTTTTTTTTGCATCACTTGGATGACCCAACTTTTCTATTCCATAGGTCATGATGGCATTAAAATATGCGAAATACAGCATTCACACAGCATCATCTGCTACTAGTGGTTTAATGTTTCTGAGAACACCTATAGCTGAATTTATGTAGTTTGCTTGGTACAGTAGCAATGTGAACTTTCCACAGTAAATACTTACCTCAAGTGAGCCCTAAGAATTTGTGTTTTGAACTACATTCATATTCAGCTCTTGTACTTGTGGCGATTCTTCCTCTGTTTTTATTCCTGTATAATCAACTTTTGAAAAAAATTGAAAATTTGCAAACTACCCCACCACCATTAATGAATTTTGCAAAATGGAAACTTTTCTTAGAACGTAAAAAAGCTTTCAAGACACTTGCACCCATGTGTAATAAAGTTGCTACACAGTATGCTGTCGGAGTATGTGCAACATATGTAATTGAAGTATCTAAATGTTGATTATTATTCAAACTATTTGTATTACTTATTATGGTTGTTACGTTGTAAATTAATTTTGTTTCGTTCGTTAGTTTACCATTTCACATACGTGGATTTTGTTAATTGAAGATAAAACTACCCATTATTATAATACAAAATCGTTACAATAATCATGATCGTTAAAGAAATGCTTACAACATAACGTTTTTTACAGCACGCACACAAAATGACGAATTTTCTTCCGCATTTTCTCCCGAATTTACCGAACTTCGTTTGACTTGTTCAGACTTTAGCTTACCACATTTCAATGCTGTCACAAGAGCATTTGAGACTTCATAAAGAGATTCTCGAATTCTCGGTCCAGACTCTCCATTAGTTTCTTTTAAAACTACGGAATAGGAGGGCAAGCAATTTGCCAGCTACAGAGACTGATGGCTGAATCGTGTAAGTGACGTTCACCCTGGGGGCAATATGCTGTAAGATACCCTGTTACCAGCTCCTGGGTCCGGCCCCGACGGGCACCACTTCCGTTTAGCCGCTGCCCAGACATGCTGCAGCCTGAGGCGTGCATTCCATCGAGCTAATAGAGTACAAAACTGTGCCGCCAGTTGGTGACACCATAGACCATGTCGCGAGTATGCAGAGAGCTGCGTGCTTCTCATTGGTGCCTCCTGTCTCGTCTGCCGCTTGCTGTTACTACTGAACTGTACATCCCTGCACGACTTCTGGACCTCGCTACACTCTTCAGGACCTGTTTTCCTCGAAACATTCTTTGGATTAGTACGTCTCAAGCGCGTTTCTCGACTTGGCTATCACCACGGACGATTCTTCGGATTCTTATTCGGACGTGTCAGTATTCACTGATCCTGTGGTGTGGAACAAACTTGATGCCGAACTGAGGTGAGACTTTGCACAGTGTATACAGCACATCTGTTTACAAATAGGGAATATCCCAACCGTTAAGCCAGTTAATACACTACTGGCCATTAAAATTGCTACACCACGAAGATGACATGTTACAGACGCGAAATTTAACCGACAGGAAGAAGATGCTGTGATATGCAAATGATTAGCTTTTCAGAGCATTCACACAAGACTGGCACCGATGGCGACGTCTACAACGTGCTGACATGAGGAAAGTTTCCAACCGATTTCTCATACACAAACAGCAGTTGGCTGGCGTTGCCTGGTGAAACGTTGTTGTGATGCCTCGTGTAAGGAAGAGAAATGCGTACCATCACGTTTCATTGATAAAGGTCGGATTGTAGCCTGTCGCCATTGCAGTTTATCGTATCGCTAAATTGCTGCTCGCGTTGGTCGACATCAAATGACTGTTAGCAGAATATGGAATCGGTGGGTTCAGGAGAGTAATACGGAACGCTGTGCTGGATCCCAACGGCAACGGCCTCGTATCACTAGCAGTCGAGATGACAGGCATCTTATCCGCATGGTTGTAACGGATCGTGCAGCCACGTCTCGATCCCTGAGTCAACAGATAGGGCGTTTGCAAGACAACAACCATCTGCACGAACAGTTCGACGACGTTTGCAGCAGCACGGACTATCAGCTCGGAGACCATGGCTGCGGTTACCCTTGACGCTTCATCACAGACAGGAGCGCCTGCGATGGTGTACTCAACGACGAACCTGGGTGCAGGAATGGCAAAACGTCATTTTTTCGGATGAATCCAGGTTCTGTTTACAGCATCATGATGGTCGCATCCGTGTTTGACGACATCACGGTGAACGCACATTGGAAGCGTGTATTCGTCATCGCCACACTGGCATATCACCCGGCGTGATGGTATTGGGTGCCATTGGTTAAACGTCCCGGTCACCTCTTGTTCGCATTGAAGGCACTTTGAACAGTGTACGTTACATTTCGGATGTGTTACGACCCGTGGCTCTATCCTGCATTCTATCACTGCGAAACCCCACATTTCAGCAGGATAATGCACGACCGCATGTTGCAGGTCCTGTACGGGCCTTTCTGGATGCAGAAAATGTTCGACTGCTGCCCTGGCCAGCACATTCTCCAGATCTCTCACCAACTGAAAACTTCTGGTCAATGGTGGCCGAGCAACTGGCTCGTCACAATTGGCCAGTCACTACTCTTGATGAACTGTGGTATCGTGTTGAAGCTGCATGGGCATCTGTACCTGTACACGCTATCGAAGCTCTGTTTGACTCAATGCCCTGGCGTGTCAAGGGCGTTATTACGGCCAGAGGGGGTTATTCTAGGTACTGATTTCTCAGGATCTATGCACCTAAATTGCGTGAAAATGTAATCACATGTTAGCTCTAGTATAATATATTTGTCCAATGAATACCCGTTTACCATGTGCATTTCTTCTTGGTGTAGCAATTTTAATGGCCGGTAGTGTATTTGCCAAATGCAAAATGATCATTTCAGCAGTACAGAATTGTCTGAGGGTCTTATCAATTAGCAGAAAGTGGAACTAAAACACACCATTGGAGCACTGAATAGTGGCTGCGTGTATGGACATTCAACTATAATGCAACAAGGTAATGGACTACGGTTTGATGGATCGTAGCTCTATGGTACAGCAATGATTGATGATGATTGCGAAGCACATGATGAGTGCTTCATTCCACGCAATGTCCTTTCTTCGAAAAATGAATTAAATTTCGAATGTAAGAAGTCTGTAGTTGAATTTTAGAAAAAAACGGAAAGAAGGGGAAAAGCGTGGTTTCATCCGTGCAGCATAATAATCGCAAAGTTACGTCAGTCAAACAGCTGTATCGCTGGGAAAAGCATGTTGTTCATGATAGCCTGAAACGTGATAAGATGAAGCTAATACGTTGCTGGACTTTACAAAAAGAGCTAGAGGTCACAGATTATCGACTGATTATCCGTACTACTGACCTTCGAAAGTGGGCCTTACGTACGAGCAGGGAAAGAAAAGTCACATAATTTGAAGGGAACCCCCAAATGGCCACTGACTTTTAAAAAGGCGCACGGAATTGTATCTCAGAAATTTACAGCTATAAACGATAAAAATGAACTCGACGACATCATTTTAGGATTTGTAGTGCAATTTAAGGAACGCCTCAGCCTTTTTGAGGCTCAAAATGTCTACAACTCCGGCCAGAGTGGATTCAAGTTGGAGTTGCACTCTGGATGTACTTTGTTTCAAAAGGGTGCAAAGAAAGCTGAATCCATGGCGCAGTCATTGTCATCAGTTACTCACAGTTACACGATTCAGCCAACAGTCTCTGCTGCTGGCAAACTGCTTACCCCCTTTTCATAGTTTTAAAAGAAAGTAATATAGAGTTTGGACCGAGAATTAGAGAGGCTCAGCGGGGCAGGTACAACCATTAGACGTATACAGCTTTCCACGTTGGAGGAACTTTGTGAGAAGATTTACAGTTCCAATTCTGCTGAATGATTACGATGTCAGGCTCCACTTGAGAATAAATGTAATCAATCTGCAGTCAGTAGTACACAATCAATTCTCTTCGCCGAGGTTTTCCAGTGTACTGAAATATCCCTAGTACAAGTCAAGATATTTAGAGATTCGTCCGCCACAGTTCGTGACACCTGCTGAATTTTGTTTCTACTGTCTTGTCCATCGTGTATATCATGTGAGGAAATATTCGTTTTGTGTGCATGATGCATAAAAACATTAGATTTTAAGCAATTCTGATTATCATTGTCGTAACGATTTTGTATCATAATAATGAGTTACTTATTATTTTCAATTACCAGAGTACACAAGTATAAAACAGTAAACTAAAAAGAACATGAAGTGAAAACGTAAAATAAAATTTACGTAATACAACAAAAATCTGTTAAAGAAATAATTTGAATGAAAATGAGTGTTTAGACATTTTAATTAGGTATGTAACACATACTCCGACAGCACATTGTGTACTACTTATTTTCCAAATGGCTCTGAGCCCTATGGGACTTCACATCTGAGGTCATCAGTCCTCTAGAACTTAGAACTACGTAAACCTAACCAACCTAAGGACATCACACACATCCATGCCCGGGGCAGGATTCGAACCTGCGACCGTAGCGGTCGCGCGGTTCCAGACTGAAGCGCCTAGAACCGCTCGGCCACACCGGCCGGCACTTATTTTCCAGAAATGGTATTACACAAACCAGCTTCATTACACGTCGATGTATGTCACGTGAAATCTTCATTAGTTTATGTTATAACAAAAGTTTCCAATTCGTGGTGGTGGGGATAATTCGCAAATTTTCAGTTTTTTCAAAAGTTGGTTATAAATTTCAACTTTTATATGAAACACATTTTTTATATTTCATTGTTTCGAAGCAATTCCCTCTAAACCTAGTATGTCAAATTGCCTTTCGGGGCGTTTTTTACCCATTAAAAGTGAAATAGGGCACAAACGAAACAACCTGTATTATTTTGCTCGCTCTTGACACTGGCCAACTTACATCAACATTATTCATTGACTCCTGGGAATGTTCGCTTGTGAGTGATAGGCTCAAGTATCAGTCCGCTTTTTGTTGTAGTATCACGTAAATTTGTGCCAGGTGTTATGCCAGTGGTATCATCTTCAAAAAGAATCATTTCGCTTTCAGCGTTGAGAAGTCAGTCATCAACAGGCGTCTTAATATGCTGCCTTTGATAAACCATAGATTATTTGTTGAAATTATGATAAAATATTAGTTTCATTCGAATTGCATTTCTACAGCTCGTTTTTATTTTGCAGGTGTGATTTGCTGATACTAAGAGCTTGGCTCTGAGCACTATGGGACTCAACTGCTGAGGTTATTAGTCCCCTAGAACTTAGAACTAGTTAAACCTAAGGACATCACTAACATCCATGCCCGAGGCAGGATTCGAACCTGCGACCGTAGCGGTCTTGCGGTTCCAGACTGCAGCGCCTTTAACCGCACGGCCACTTCGGCCGGCCTACTAAGAGCTGCTCCACTAGTTTCTTTGTGATCAAGTTTCGTTATTAAAATATTATGGTCGTCTAGGTCGAAAGCTTTCGATAAGTCACAAAATATGCCAAGAGCATTTTGTACTTGATCTAATTCTTCTGAGATTATATTTATACATTCAAGTACGGCTGAAACTGTTGATTTTCCTTTCTGGAATCCAAACTGTCTACCATTTATGATCCAGTGTCTTTCGAAATATTACATAAATGTAATGTATGAGTATATCAGTTTTTCAATAACTTTCGACAAAATGGGAAGTAGGCTAACTGGTCAGTAGTTGCCAGAGCACAGTGCAACTCCATTTTTGTGAAGTGGTAAAACTCTGGCTATTTTTATGGTATATGGAAAGCTATCTACCGTCAGACGTGACTTAACTAGGTGGTAGAGCAGTTGGACGTTTCATTTGCCATTAAGATTAAAATTTTGTTTGAAAGTCTGATTATAACAGTGGAGGTTTCATTATCAAATTTCCTTACCACTTTCATTATCCTTGCTCTCTTGCACAATAGAGACAACATGAGTAAATGGTGCAGTCGTGCTTATTTTTTAGCAGCTGTAGGGATTGCAGAGGATCACTTTCGTTATTTTGTGTAAGTCTTTGTCGTATCTTGGTAAAATGTTTGTTCAAAGTGTTGCTAACAGCTTTTTCTATTGTTTTGTTGGTAATTTTGACCTTTAGGCGTCTGCTGTTATTGTGTGGCAGTTTTCCTGTTCTTTGGTTAATTATCTTCCATGTGCTCGTGACTCCGCTGGATGACTGAGCAGCCACGCTTCCCACATAAGTACGGTAAACCGGACTGAACACAGAGCAGTTACCACATGTGTAAGTGGTGTCACACTTGGAAAGCAGTGGGCGTGGCGTCTCGTTCCGCCATCGAACACATATCCACCAACCGAAAGCGCGAGAAAGTGGAACGGCACTTGTAGTGCCCTGCGTGACGTGTCACACAGCTGAGAGTGGGAATGGTGGGAGATGGGGGAGGGGGGGAGATGTATGTGCTTCGGCTTGAGGCAGTTCGCGTATCTACACTCACCTAACGACAATCTGATCACTGCAATTCCATCTTGATCATCACTTGCTGACCAAAGCTACCGATACTAGTTACTGAATGCTAGCCCCTGTTTTAACTGGGCCATAGTTGTGATTCTTCCTACAGGCAGATCAGGGGACCTTAAGATGGTGTAATGTAGAGCTGAAACTGGTTGCTCAAATAAAATAACAACTGGATATTTAGACAACTGAAGGGGCTTTGATCTGACATTTTACAATCTGATTTATGTTCTGCTGAGTGGTCAGCGTGACAGATTGCCGTCCTGCGGGGTCGGGTTCGAATCCGGGATGGATCGGGACTGGGTGTTCTGCTGTCTTCATCATCATTTCATCCCCATCCGGCGCGCAGGTCGCCCAGTGTGGCGTCGATTGTAATAAGACCCGCACCAAGGCGGCCGGGCCTGCCCCGCGAGGGGCCTCCCGGCCAATGTCGCCAATCGCTCATTTCCATTTTATGTCCTGCAAGCTGCACACTGGTTGGTGATGTCGGCATTATTACTAGGGAAGAATCATCAGACGAGGAAACATCCATTGTAGTATCTTTTTTGTATCTCCGAACCACAGCGAGCATCCTCTATTTTTCTCATTAGAAGTGAGAGAAAGCACCCGGATGTACTAAAGAAGGAAGACGAATTTAATGTCCCGTCAACATGGAAGTAATTTGAGTTGCTCTAAATTAGTTGCAGGACAATGGAGGGGGGAGGGGCGAGGGGGCAAGTAGGTCGCGGTCTTTTAGCCTTAAGTGATTTTAAGGACATAGTGCAAAATCCTAATTACGATGGCCTGATGTGGGTTCGATCGAGCTCTCTCCATAATGAAGCGAGCTTTTTAATTACTGCCTCAAGTAGCCCAGATCGAAGAGAAGCTGACTGCGAACTCGAAAATTCTACGGAATTAAGGTCGGGCACAAAAAAAAAAAAAAAAAAATATATATATATATATATATATATATATATATATATATATATATGTGTGTGTGTGTGTGTGTGTGTGTGTGTGTGTGTGTGTGTTTACAACTTCAAAATGTCTTTGAGACAGTCCTATGTAATCGTGTCGAGTAGACAGAAAGTATTAAGTGCATCCAGGTTACACTGTGCCTGCGACGGTAATAGTAATCTTATACACAGGTTGGGCAAAGCTGTCGTAACAGCACACTGTTAAGAGACAATAGCTCACCACAGACGCCGGCCGCGGTGGTCTAGCGGTTCAGGCGCTCAGTCCGGAACCGCGCGACTGCTACGGTCGCAGGTTTGAATCCTGCCTCGGGCATGGATGTGTGTGATGTCCATAGGTTAGTTAGGTTTAAGCAGTTCTAAATTCTAGGGGACTGATGACCACAGATGTTAAGTCCCATAGTGCTCAGAACCATTTGAACCATTTTCACCACAGACGCTTATACTTTGGCGAATCAGGCAATGTGAGTTATGTGCTTATCACTAACCATGAAATAAACTGTTTCCCTTGTAGCTGGTACAACAGAAAACGGTAACCGCGAATTTACTAAAGAACCAGTAAACCTCCGATTCTTCAACGAATCGAATACCCTTGTATAAAACAACTTCAATTGTGTGATTGCAAGTGACTTAATGTGTTAAATATTTGCTTAAAGGATGTAAGCGAGAGAAAGTGTAGGAAAGGTGTGAAATTATGCTTAAAATTTGCTAGAAGTCGCTAAGTGCTATCATTATAAAACCCTGATTGAATTTAAACTAGGTAATTTGCGCTGCATTTTAAGCAAAAGCTTTTTTATCACGTATCTCAATGTTTATGGACTGTGTGTCGTATAACGACATAATTTTGCAGCTACGGTCAGTGCTGTTCGTAGGTGTTGTATGCAAAGTGTGCTGCGAATAGAGTTAGTAGAGAAGAAGTAATAAATAGAAACGTCATGCCTTATGCTGTCGATTTAGTGCACGAACTTTTTTCTGTTCATGATTTTTGGGGGCTGACAGCAAGAAAAAATTTCGGAAAGTAATCAATAAGTGCTCTCATTCTCAGATATTGCGTGAATAAAGTCCGGGCATTTACTTGCCGTCATTTATGTTGTATCGAGACATACATAGAATTTCTAATTGTAATACTAGTCTTACTGTGTTAAACTTGAAACTTAAGATTAGACCTCTTAATGAGCAGATTCTGACAGCATTTTAAATTTTCAAAATCGTTCAATAATTACGGGAAAGATGGAAAATCAAATTTATGTTTTCCATGGAAGTCGTTAGGTAGACAGACTTCAAAAGGGCAAGGGTACCGTGCACCGGGTTTGGGGACACTCTTTTAGCAATATAGATATATATGTGAAACAATAGGTTCACAAGAAAAAAAATCTTTAAGGGGGAAAAACACATACACGGTAAAACTGAGTTTCCTATTTGGATTTCAGTGCAGTCAGCGAAAGCTTGAGTAGAGTAGACCAAGCCACTATCGATCATGTAAGTAAGCAGACAGACTGTTCAGGCGATTACTGAGAATGGATATCATGACTTTTTATTTTGATAAATAAGATCACAGAAACTGGTGCACTGTGTAACGTCTCCTGGGAAAACACAAATTATATGTGGTAAAAAAAATGAACTGGATGATTATAATTTTATTTCTGCATGGACAATGATTGTGTGAACTTAATGTAATAAAGAGAAATCATTATGTGTCATGTTTTATACTTGCATAGAATTATGTATAGATTTTTTTAAGATAATATCTGTGTCGGCGAGTACTGGAACCGCCATAGACCATACTTGTTAAATATCAAACAAAGATGTAAATGTATTAAACCGAGAATAAACTGTAGTGACCGAGCATTAATTTCTCTGATGTCTTTTTGGAGTTACGTGAGTAGGAAGAGCCTGTGACGGTATATTGTATGCTTGTGTAGCATTCTTTTGTCAAGATTGAGAGAAGGACGCCGTAAGGCATTGATTTGTAAAGGTGTGAAAGAATTTAATCTGTCTAAATGTTTTGAATAGAGTTACTTAGTGAAAACTTGCATTATGATTTGTAATAAGCTTGCCTGGTATTTTAGCCCATTCTTTTAAGACATTTTCAGCTATTTAAATATTATTCGTGGTGCAGAGCTGCGCTGCGAACGAACGAGCCGCTGCCGCGGCGCATTCGAACTGCATTAAATGAAACCAATCATACCGCAAAGAAGCGGACAGGTAATAGTGAACTAAAATTATTTCTTTCAGCTTTCGGGATTGCAGGGCAGAGCAGCAGATTTTGTGATGTTTTACGGGTGGACGCGGGCTGCGGATGATGTTATATTATTAACAGTGGAAAAGGATAATTTACCTTCATGACATAAAAGAAATCTCGCTGTGCGTAGTTCTGGTCTGGCAAAAATTATAGTAAAAACATTTTCTATCGGATAATAGTCTCATGTTCTCGTGTTAGTCGTGGTACTTATTGGTGTTTTAATTTTAATAAAAATCCACTGCAAAATTTTGATGTTGAACAAACATTGCGTACTGTAACATCAGTATTGAAAACGAAATAATTTTCAACAATCTTTTCTATAACTGTAGAGAAAGAAAGATATGTTGAACTTATAGCGAGTTACAGTAACGAAACAATGTTCCTTTTATAGAAAGCCAGATCCAGAATACAAAGAACATGACATATTTTGTTTTGTTGAAAATTAATGATCCAAAGAAAGTCACAGCACAGAGTCCGTAAAAAGTATTTCAGGGCTCTTTTGTTAGCAATATATTTTATTTATCAATTTATATATAACAATTTATCAATGTATTAATCGTTACGCAAGCAAAACTAAAGCTAAGACTACAGTGTAGTTGTCCTGTCCGTAGAAGCATAACTCCAGTTAAGTGATCTCATATCGCTAGTGGTGTACGTAGTTTGAAGTAAGTATTTATGACGGGGAAAAATTGTGTGTAGATAGTAATTTTTAGTGTGCAGTGTATTGTAGATAAATTACCATATTTTGTGTGCAAGTGGCAAAACTGATAGATTCTGTGTTCGAGTAGGTAATTTATGAATATGGTTAAATTGCGAAGTCAACGTCCGATCAATATGGATACTGAGGGATAGCCATTAGTTAGTGCAGGAAATGTAGAAAGGCGTTAAGCAGTACAAGCACTCTCTTTGAGGATATACCATGTGAAAATGTGGGGGTGGGGACACAGGAAGTAGTACCGCCGCCTACCAGTGCTCAAGGAGATGTAGATAAAGAAATTGTACTACCCCCAGAAAAGCAGGAACCAGAGAGTGGTAATCTGCCTGGAGGGTATTCACTTCAGGTAACATTAGAGCGCGTGCTGGATTACCAGTCAAAATTTGCGCAACAAGCTGAAAAGGACGAAAGAATTGAGAGCTTTTTCGCTTAGCATGCTGAGCGAGACCACCAGATAGCGGAATATTTCCTTGCCCAGCAAGCCGAGCGAGATCGCCAGCTAGCGGAAAATTTCCTTGCACAACAAGCTGAGCGAGATCGCCAGCAAGAGGAAAAGTTTCTTGCCCAGCAGGTTGAGCGGGATCGCCAGCAAGCTGAGCGTGACCAGCAACTTGAGTAATCGTTAGAAATTATGGTTCAAATGGCTCTGAGCAGTATGGGACTCAACATCTGAGGTCATCAGTCCCCTAGAACTTAGAACTACTTAAACCTAACTAACCTAAGGACATCACACACATCCATGCCCGAGGCAGGATTCGAACCTGCGACCGTAGCAGGAGCGTGGTTCTGCATTGAAGCACCTAGAACTGCTCGGCCACAGCGGCCGGCGCAATTAATTACGAGAGCGTCCAGTGTGGTAGAGAGCATAGACACTTGCATAAGCGAAGCAACTTACCTATCACGACGCGCAGTTTACTGGCTAGCTGTTTTTTTCTCACACTGACTTCAAGGACATTGGAAATCTCTGTATATCAGGCACTTTACGAGATTTGTTTCACTTTCGTTGCGACATAGCTGCAACTAAAGAAGAAGATGATTTCATTCCTTCCATCGCAGAGGTCATCTGCAGTACTATTACTGCTCTGAAAGTTTGTGTTTATCGAAGTAAGCTGAGATGAACGGGACACTGAATACTTTTGATCATAAGCCACCACTGAGGAGTGCTGTTGTTGAAACTGTCGCTGATATGTACAAACATCGGACTGATGACAATTTCATGGAGAGATGCTCGTAACCTATACACGGAACAACAATGAAGCACAAAATTCATTAATTTGGAGTTATGCTCCAAAACACTTGTTTTCGAATGTTAAAGTCCTCCAAATCGCTAACAATCGGACGTGCGTCATTTAAGGGCGCCCTGTATAAATTGAATATCGTGGGCGTCGTTATCGGCACGATGGATTGCTCATTTGGTATGAAAAGGGACGAGAAACGCCTCCAGCTCTTGGACTGGTGTTCATTCCAGAGCAGCATCAAGGCTGGAATTACGGTCAGAGAGACCTGCACTTTGAGAAATGAGGCATTCAAAGAAGAGGAAGTTTTACTGTATGGCCACGAATTAATGGTAAGTTGAAAAGTCGTAAAGTTACATACACAAAATCTAACTCAAAACTTTAAATGCGTATTTCTCGAGACAACATTTCTTAAACTGGTCGGATGATTCAACAAAAACTACTTCGTAAAACTGGATACCGTTTTTGATTTAACAAAATAGACAATTTTAACACATGTAATTTTGGTGTGAGCCTAAAAAAGTATACGTTTTACTTAATTTTGTTATTTATTTATATTTAAATACAATAAAATAGGTAGATTTTCAGTACTTAACATTTTCAACTGATCGCCATTTTGAAATGCACTACAGGAAATCTATTTCCGAGGTTCACGTGATAGAAATTTTAATTCTGATGATGTACGTATGTTTACTTTTGATTACTGACCTATGTGCGAACCGTTTACTTTCGCAAGTCGAGGAGTGGTATTTTGGCCACCATTTTACTTGCATAGGCTCATCAATTTACAGGCCAAAAATTATTTATATAGTATTTAATATATGAATATCTGTTCGTTCATAAAGACTGGTACGAAAGTATAATATTTTGGCAGAAAAAAATGTTGAGCATGAGCAGAAAATAAGACTCCGAGACTGGAAAACCCCCCTTAACGATTGTGACCTCTTACACCCGACCAGCCTGTGTGTGTTTAGGCAGTATCCCACGATTGCTTAGACAAATGCTGGATTGGCCCCCAAATTCCCACTTTCGCAAGTCGAGGAGTGGTATTTTGGCCGCCATTTTACTTGCATAGACTCATCAATTTACAGGCCAAGAATTATTTATATAGTATTTAATATATGAATATCTGTTCGTTCATAAAGACTGGTACGAAAATATAATATTTTGGCAGAAAAAAATGTTGAGCATGAGCAGAAAATAAGACTCCGAGACTGGAAAACCCCCCTTAACGATTGTGACCTCTTACACCCGACCAGCCTGTGTGTGTTTAGGCAGTATCCCACGATTGCTTAGACAAATGCTGGGTTGGCCCCCAAATTCCGCCATGAACACGATACACAAGCAGTTAAATTGCCATAGCATACAGAAGAAGTTTGTGATTCATAGACAGCGCACTCGCTTTACTTTCATGACCGTGGCGTTAGGATCGGCCACCAACAAAACTTGATACTCCAGTCAAATTATGTTTTCACCGCGAAAGCTGTAGGGCTGTTCTGATTTCTTCCATTGTACATGTTTGGTGGGCTGTTGATTCCGAAGCTGACGTTTGCCAACGAAATTTCGTGACGCAACGCTGACAAAATGAAAAAATGGTACATCTCATTCTTTGACAGTTCTTTGTTTTAGAGTCGGAAACTAACAGCTTTTCGTAAATAACCTCCCTATTTGGGATGAAAGTACATAAAATTTCATACAAATTTCGCTATTAAGTTTTTTTCCCCTCGAACCGTTGGGGCTCAACAGATAGTTGAAAATTGGCGTATTTTCGCTGTCTCCGCAAAAATCCACTTTTTCCTCTAATGTATTATTAAGGACTGTGAGTGAATGCCTCCCATTTCTCTGTACATACCCTACTTAAATCTTATATGTAAAAGTACAGGTAATTGCGGACTGTCCAGGTTATTTAATTAAGTCCTAAATTGCATAAATACTATTACAAAAAAGTTAAAATTCCAATGAAATATCTTGAAACGTTGTTACACTAGCTGCTCCTGCAACAAGTGGCGGCGGCTCAATCCACTTAAACGAAAAAGAAAAAAAAGAGAAAGCATACGTTTCTAATACGTATGGGAATTAGATATACTTCTTACTCATCTTCTCTCCCCTCTGTTTGTCCACCTCCTCCTCCCTTTGTTCATCTCCTCACCCCCCCCCCCTTCCCACCGTCAATCTTCTTCTCTTCCACTCGATCTCCTCCTACCCGTCTCTCTGTCCACCACATCCTGCGTCCTTTCTCTGGCCATCTTCTCCTCCCCCCTCTCTCTCCATCTTCTCCTGCTTCCTCTCTCTGTACATCTTCTCCTCTGTGCTTTCTGTTTCCACTTCCTCCTTCCTCTCTCACTAAACTTGAGGCTTGTTAGATGGTATTGCATATTCGGATTCCCTAATGGTATTCTAATCATAAAACTGTAATCCATAAATACAACTTTTTTGTTTGCTAACAACGTTTCATAATATATCCTACTGCCGTCCAATTGTTCATTGGTGTATTGTGACAAATTTAAAGTAAATCGGTCAAAATCTTTTCGAAATTTTTGGTAACAACGTTTCCCCTTCACATAACACACATTTATTTATATATTATAATATTAAAAAGAAGGTATACAAAAACATGCGCATATTCGAATGCAACATTATGCCAAAATTTCAAAGCAAGCGGTGAAGAACTTTCGGAGATATATGATACTGAACATTTTTATTTATATAGATTACATATTATTATATATTACATTATTATATGAGCAAAAATTACATGTTCCATTGTTGTTTAGGCTGTCCTGGCTGAAGTTCTTTAAATGCGGTGGGTCGTGGTACAGGTTTGAGTTGTTCTATCATCAGCTTCTGGACTCCTTCATCTGGAAAACGAAAGGGGTGGTAAGAAAACAATAACTTGTGATCATATCTAAAGGAGAGGTGAATAGTTACTAAATCTGTTGGGAGATAAGACACACCTTCCTTATCGAGTGTCTTTCTTCAGTCTGTTATCTGTCTCTTTCTTTGGTCTATTCTTCGTCTTTGACAGTGCTGCCTTCCGAGGGTTCGACGTTTTCATACAGCCCTTCGCATTATGTGCATATTGCGGAATAACGAAAACCGACCTTGCTGTATCCACAGTTGTGTTAGTAGCCTCTTTTTTTTTTTTGCATTTACAAGTAATGACCGGAGAATCGAGTACGGTGTAGGGTTCAAAGTCGTTGGCACTTGCAAGAGACCACTCCTTGTTGTTTCCCACCTCCACTCGTTAGGATCTTTTTGTTGATCATATTGTGGTTTGACCAGGTATCCATTGCTGCACCTGAAAGTAAGCTCTCCGTGAATATCTCTGGTAATCCACCGAAGACAGTGTCACGGCGCCCAACATGAAGTACTTGATGAATGACAATTGGAACCAACAGTTGTATTGTAATCCAATGTCGTTTATTCAAAACATGCTAGCAGTTTCGACGCTACAAAGCGTCATCTTCAGACCCTAAGCGTAATCTGCCATCAACATACGAACCACAGTGACAAAGACCGACGGAATCTTCAAATGGAAACAGTACTAATTATCAATCATGTTACACCAGCATGTCCAACCAACAACGTCGAGTACAGTAGGGCCAAAGTCAACTGGATTCCGTTATGTAGCCGTCACAAACACACCAACGGCCAGACGCTGCACTCGACATTTTGGGCTGCATATGTTGGCGTAATATGCTTAATAAGTTGTACTGTTTCCATTTGAAGACTCCGTCGGTCTTAGTGATTTGTACATTGACGGAAGATTACGCTTGAATCCTGAAATTGATGCTTTTCTGGCGTCGAAAATAGTAGCAAGTTTTGAATAAACGACTCTGGATTACAATACACCTGTTGGTTTCAATTATCAGTATTGAAGTACTCAGTGAATGTTGCCATGCAGCAGTTGCGGTGGGAGCAGTGTGGCTTTTCTGGTATTACTTTTGTACGATGAAAATATATACTGACTGTTTCTCAAATCGTTCAGGCTTGTCGCATACAGAGCCATTAGAAAAACGTTTACTGCTTCGAAAATCTCATCCTAATCTGGCACTTAGGACCTCAACGTGAGAAATTGCATTTGTTTTTGAACAGGGTGCGTTTCACAATAGGTAGTGAAAACTTACACGGATGAAAATGTACGACGGAAGAAGATGATAATTCACTAGTGTGAAAAAATGTTCTGGAACCGGCCTTGGTGAAGGGAGAGACTAAATAAAATGAAAAAAAAAAACGTACAAGGCAGAATTATGTTTGCATAGTATTTGAAAACAGTGTGAATTTTGGAACGGTTATTTTTTACGTAATGGAGCTAGTATAATGGCATAACAGATGAAACCAGCATGTGTTCTGTTTAAAACTAGGAGCAATTCACCAAGTTATTTTTGAAGTGGAAAAAGTGGCGCGTCACCCAGTTGGAAAAGACTGTCCGCATCGACATAGCACCGCGTGGCAACCTGCTGGCCCGTGTGACACAGGCATACGAATTCTACGCCCAGGGTTCCTGGAAACAACATGCTCATCACGTCACGGTCCCAACTATCGGTAGAGCACTTCCCTGCGAAAGACAAAGGTCGCGAGTTCGAGTCTCAGTCCGGTACACTTTTAATTTTCCAGGCGATTTCATATCAGTGCACCCTCCGCTGCAGAATGAAAATTTCATACTGGAAGGGCAACACTAATGGTCACAGCTTTTGTTTGTCGCAAGTATCGGGAAGATGCTGGCGTTCAAAAGACCATTCTCCTTGCGATCCATACGTGAATGGAGAGGGAAGAAGCCCAAATACACTCCTGGAAATGGAAAAAAGAACACATTGACACCGGTGTGTCAGACCCACCATACTTGCTCCGGACACTGCGAGAGGGCTGTACAAGCAATGATCACACGCACGGCACAGCGGACACACCAGGAACCGCGGTGTTGGCCGTCGAATGGCGCTAGCTGCGCAGCATTTGTGCACCGCCGCCGTCAGTGTCAGCCAGTTTGCCGTGGCATACGGAGCTCCATCGCAGTCTTTAACACTGGTAGCATGCCGCGACAGCGTGGACGTGAACCGTATGTGCAGTTGACGGACTTTGAGCGACAGCGTATAGTGGGCATGCGGGAGGCCGGGTGGACGTACCGCCGAATTGCTCAACACGTGGGTCGTGAGGTCTCCACAGTACATCGATGTTGTCGCCAGTGGTCGGCGGAAGGTACACGTGCCCGTCGACCTGGGACCGGACCGCAGCGACGCACGGATGCACGCCAAGACCGTAGGATCCTACGCAGTGCCGTAGGAGACCGCACCGCCACTTCCCAGCAAATTAGGGACACTGTTGCTCCTGGGGTATCGGCGAGGACCATTCGCAACCGTCTCCATGAAGCTGGGCTACGGTCCCGCACACCGTTAGGCCGTCTTCCGCTCACGCCCCAACATCGTGCAGCCCGCCTCCAGTGGTGTCGCGACAGGCGTGAATGGAGGGACGAATGGAGACGTGTCGTCTTCAGCGATGAGAGTCGCTTCTGCCTTGGTGCCAATGATGGTCGTATGCGTGTTTGGCGCCGTGCAGGTGAGCGCCACAATCAGGACTGCATACGACCGAGGCACACAGGGCCAACACCCGGCATCATGGTGTGGGGAGCGATCTCCTACACTGGCCGTACACCACTGGTGATCGTCGAGGGGACACTGAATAGTGCACGGTACATCCAAACCGTCATCGAACCCATCGTTCTACCATTCCTAGACCGGCAAGGGAACTTGCTGTTCCAACAGGACAATGCACGTCCGCATGTATCCCGTGCCACCCAACGTGCTCTAGAAGGTGTAAGTCAACTACCCTGGCCAGCAAGATCTCCGGATCTGTCCCCCATTGAGCATGTTTGGGACTGGATGAAGCGTCGTCTCACGTGGTCTGCACGTCCAGCACGAACGCTGGTCCAACTGAGGCGCCAGTTGGAAATGGCATGGCAAGCCGTTCCACAGGACTACATCCAGCATCTCTACGATCGTCTCCATGGGAGAATAGCAGCCTGCATTGCTGCGAAAGGTGGATATACACTGTACTAGTGCCGACATTGTGCATGCTCTGTTGCCTGTGTCTATGTGCCTGTGGTTCTGTCAGTGTGATCATGTGATGTATCTGACCCCAGGAATGTGTCAATAAAGTTTCCCCTTCCTGGGACAATGAATTCACGGTGTTCTTATTTCAATTTCCAGGAGTGTAAATTGTACAATGTGAAGTAACCTCTCTTAAGCACTTCACAGTGGTTTGCAAAGAACAGAAGCAGATGTAGATTCACAATTTTAACTATAAAATTGTTTTCATGTCTTTAAGCCACATATTATGCCGAACCGCGTATGTGCATCATACTATAAATTTATTTTAAAGTATTTCTTGTCGAGTAGAAGAGATACGATATTTAAAATACATGTTTGTACTTTTCATGGCCAAATTTTAGTTTTGTTTAAGTTCTGTCACCCTTTCGTGAAGTTAAGATGCCAAGGTGAAGGTCTTTGTGACACTGGCTGGGTGAGTCAGTTGCAAGGTCGGTGAAAATCAAGCTCGTGCCACCTCCAATAGCGTCTTGCCTGTTAACAGTCTGTCTTCAGTCTTCCAGGAGGTAACAGATTTAGGTCCTCTATGGATCTGTCCTTCGTAAAGATTTACGAATTCATTAACAAATTCCTTGGCCCAGGTATGGGGATCGGCCACTATTGCGTTGCGTAACCTTAAATGCTGTGATGTGCAGGTACGGTTCGCATCTAACTGACGAGCTACCCCAGCCTGTTCTAACAGTAAGACAAGGGGTGCACGCTGATGGATGTGTACGAGTATGGAGACAACCTCATGAGTCTATGAACCATGCATGTCAGCAGGGTTGAGACTCTGTAATGGTGTTGTGCGTGTGCAGTTGGAGTGATGTGGGATCCCTGATACTTCTAGATACGACTCTGACGAGTGACGCGTACTTACGCATCCTGTCTGATCACCTGCATCCATTCATGTCCATTGTGCATCCCGACAGACTTGGACAATTCCTGCAGGACAACGCGATACCCCACACGTCCAAAGTTGCTAAAGAGTGGCTCCAGGAACACTCTTCTGAGTTTAAACACTTCCGCTGGCCACCAAACTCCCCAGACATGAACATTATTGAACATTTCTGGGATGCCTTGCAACGTGCTGTCCATAAGATATCTCCACCCCGCCGTACTCTTACGGATTTGTGGACAGCCCTACAGGATTCATGGCGTTAATTCCTCCAGCACTACTACTAGTCCTGTCCATGCCACGTCGTGTTGCGGCACTTCCGCGTGCTCGCGGGGCCCTACAGGATATTAGCCAGGTGCACCAGTTTCTTTGGCTCTCCGGTATACTAGGGCAACAATTCTCTACGCCAGGCACGGGGGCAAACTTTAGTGACCCTCGGGCCAGATACACAGCCTTCCACGCGAAGCTCACTGGCTGCCTTGTAGCGTGATTCTACAGCAGCGTTCCTAGCGCATGAGGTACTGCAGAACGCACGCAGTTGTAAGTATTGTTTCTGTTCCCATGCTGACGGAAGGACCCGCTGAACCATATTAAAGCGTCGCCAGTGGTCAGTGACGTGAGGTGCTCGCTAGAAAAAATTGGAAATTTGTGGTAATGTCTCATGGGACCAAACTGCTGAGGTCATCGGTCCCTAAGCTTACCCACTACTTAATCTACCTTACGCTAAAGACAACACACACACCCATGTCCGAGGGAGGACTTGAAAACCTCCGACGGGGGGTGGGGGGGGGTGGAGGGGGGAATGGGGGGAGAGGAGGGGGAAACGCGGGCCGTGACATGGCGCCCAGACCGCGCGGCCGCTCGCTAGAAATGAGAACTCCCGTTACGTCAGCAGCAGCGAAGTACGTAAAGAAATCATAGATCAGTACCCGTGGTCTAGGGGTAGCGTCTTTGATTCATAATCAAAACGTCTTTGGTCCCGGGTTCGATCCCCGCCACTGCCTAAATTTTGATAAATAATCAGCATTGGCGGCCGAAGACTTCCGGCATAAGAAGTCAGCCTCATTCTGCCAACGGCCTTGTCAAAGAAGGCGGAGGAGCGGACAGAGGTTCAGCGCACTCTCTTGTACTAGGGGTGGGAAATTGCCCCTAAAGGCGGAAGAATCAGCAATGATCAACGACATGAGGATGCAGAAGGCAATGGAAACCACTGCATTAAAGACACGTAACGTGTATCCACAGGACATGTGGCCTGTAATTGAAGAAGTGTCATGATGATCTCTCCATTGGCAAATGATTCCGGAATAGTCCTCCATTCGCATCTCCGGGAGGGGACTGCCAAAGGGGAGATTACCATGAGAAAAAGATTGAATAATCAACGAAAGGATAAGGTTCTGCGATTCGGGGCGTGGAATGTCAGAAGCTTGAACGTGGTAGGGAAACTAGAGAATCTGAAAAGGGAAATGCAAAGGCTCAATCTAGATATAGTAGGGGTCAGTGAAGTGAAGTGGAAGGAAGACAAGGATTTCTGGTCAGATGAGTATCGGGTAATATCAACAGCAGCAGAAAATGGTATAACAGGTGTAGGATTCGTTATGAATAGGAAGGTAGGGCAGAGGGTGTGTTACTGTGAACAGTTCAGTGACCGGGTTGTTCTAGTCAGAATCGACAGCAGACCAACACCGACAACGATAGTTCAGGTATACATGCTGACGTCACAAGCTGGAGATGAACAGATAGAGAAAGTGTATGAGGACATTGAAAGGGCAATGCAGTATGTTGTTGTTCTAATCAGAATCGACAGCAGACCAACACCGACAACGATAGTTCAGGTATACATGCTGACGTCACAAGCTGAAGATGAACAGATAGAGAAAGTGTATGAGGACATTGAAAGGGCAATGCAGTATGTAAAGGGGGACGAAAATCTAATAGTCATGGGCGACTGGAATACAGTTGTAGGGGAAGGAGTAGAAGAAAAGGTTACAGGAGAATATGGGCTTGGGACGAGGAATGAAAGAGGATGGTTCAAAATGGCTCTGAGCACTATGGTACTTAACATCTGTGGTCATCAGTCTCCTAGAACTTAGAACTACTTAAACCTAACTAACCTAAGGACATCACACACATCCATGCCCGAGGCAGGATTCGAACCTGCGACCGTAGCAGTCGCGCGGTTCCGGAATGAGTGGCTAGAACCGCTAGACCACCGCGGCCGGCAATGAAAGAGGAGAAAGTCTAATTGAGTCCTGCAACAAGTTTCAGCTAGTAATAGCGAATACCCTGTTCAAGAATCACAAGAGGAGGAGGTATACTTGGAAAAGGCCGGGAGATACGGGAAGATTTCAGTTAGATTATATCATGGTCAGACAGAGATTCCGAAATCAGATACTGGATTGTAAGGCGTACCCAGGAGCAGATATAGACTCAGATCGCAATATAGTAGTGATGAAGAGTAGGCTAAAGTTCAAGACATTAGTCAGGAAGAATCAATACGCAAAGAAGTGGGATACGGAAGTACTAAGGAATGACGAGATACGTTTGAAGTTCTCTAACGCTATAGATACAGCAATAAGGAATAGCGCAGTAGGCAGTACAGTTGAAGGGGAATGGACATCTCTAAAAAGGGCCATCACAGAAGTTGGGAAGGAAAACATAGGTACAAAGAAGGTAGCTGCTAAGAAACCATGGGTAACAGAAGAAATACTTCAGTTGATTGATGAAAGGAGGAAGTACAAACATGTTCCGGGAAAATCAGGTATACAGAAATACAAGTCGCTGAGGAATGAAATAAATAGGAAGTGCAGGGAAGCTAAGACGAAATGGCTACAGGAAAAACGTGAAGACATCGAAAAAGATATGATTGTCGGAAGGACAAACTCAGCATACAGGAAAGTCAAAACAACCTTTGGTGACATTAAAAGCAACGGTGGTAACATTAAGAGTGCAACGGGAATTCCACTGTTAAATGCAGAGGAGAGAGCAGATAGGTGGAAAGAATACATTGAAAGCCTCTATGAGGGTGAAGATTTGTCTGTTGTGATAGAACAAGAAACAGGAGTCGATTTAGAAGAGATATGGGATCCAGTATTAGAATCGGAATTTAAAAGAGCTTTGGAGGACTTACGGTCAAATAAGGCAAAAGGGATAGATAACATTCCATCAGAATTTCTAAAATCATTGGGGGAAGTGGCAACAAAACGACTATTCACGTTGGTGTGTAGAATATATGAGTCTGGCGACATACCATCTGACTTTCGGAAAAGCATCACCGACACAATTGCGAAGACGGCAAGAGCTGACAAGTGCGAGAATTATCGCACAATCAGCTTAACAGCTCATGCATCGAAGCTGCTTACAAGAATAATATACAGAAGAATGGAAAAGAAACTTGAGAATGCGCTAGGTGACGATCAGTTTGGCTTTAGGAAAAGTAAAGGGACGAGAGAGGCAATTCTGACATTACGGCTAATAATGGAAGCGAGGCTAAAGAAAAATCAAGACACTTTCATAGGATTTGTCGACCTGCAAAAAGCGTTCGACAATATAAAATGGTGCAAGCTGTTCGAGATTCTGAAAAAAGTAGGGGTAAGCTATAGGGAGAGACGGGTCATATACAATATGTACAACAACCAAGAGGGAATAATAAGAGTGGACGATCAAGAACGAAGTGCTCGTATTAAGAAGGGTGTAAGACAAGGCTGTAGCCTTTCGCCCCTACTCTTCAATCTGTATATCGAGGAAGCAATGATGGAAATAAAAGAAAGGTTCAGGAGTGGAATTAAAATACAAGGTGAAAGGATATCAATGATACGATTCGCTGATGACATTGCTATCCTGAGTGAAAGTGAAGAAGAATTAAATGATCTGCTGAACGGAATGAACTGTCTTATGAGTACACAGTATGGTTTGCGAGTAAATCGGAGAAAGACGAAGGTAATGAGAAGTAGTAGAAATGAGAACAGCGAGAAACTTAACATCAGGATTGATGGTCACGAAGTCAATGAAGTTAAGGAATTCTGCTACCTAGGCAGTAAAATAACCAATGACGGACGGAGCAAGGAGGACATCAAAAGCAGACTCGCCATGGCAAAAAAGGCATTTCTGGCCAAGAGAAGTCTACTAATATCAAATACCGGGCTTAATTTGAGGAAGAAATTTCTGAGGATGTACGTCTGGAGTACAGCATTGTATGGTAGTGAAACATGGACTGTGGGAAAACCGGAACAAAAGAGAATCGAAGCATTTGAGATGTGGTGCTATAGACGAATGTTGAAAATTAGGTGGACTGATAAGGTAAGGAATGAGGAGGTCCTACGCAGAATCGGAGAGGAAAGGAATATGTGGAAAACACTGATAAGGAGAAGGGACAGGATGATAGGACATCTGCTAAGACATGAAGGAATGACTTCCATGGTACTAGAGGGAGCCGTAGAGGGCAAAAACTGTAGAGGAAGACAGAGATTGGAATACGTCAAGCAAATAATTGAGGACGTAGGTTGCAAGTGCTACTCTGAGATGAAGAGGTTAGCACAGGAAAGGAATTCGTGGCGGGCCGCATCAAACCAGTTAGTAGACTGATGACAAAAAAAAAAAAAAAAAAAAAAAAAAAAAAAAAAAAAAAAAACGTTATTCCGGTGCGAAGCAAGTAATCTTGTTTAATACATATCTGCTAATTAAAGTCCCTTTTTCCAATACACATGTTAGGAGAAGTCTACAGTTTCCAAGTACTTTCTTACAATACTAATCATTGTTAATTGAGTCGATAGTGTCAGTTTATGGTGTTTAGTAAGTAAATACATCATAATGTTATTCCTTTGGAACGTTTTTCCGACTACTGCAGCTTCATCACTTAGCATCACAGGAAGCTGAATTGCACTTTAAAGAGAATCTGACGCCGCTGATGCTACGTCTGCGAGCGACATAAAATGTAAGAGCTTCTTGGGAAAACAGGTAGAAAAATACTACACTCAAATGGTTCAAATGGCTCTGAACACTATGGGACTTAACTTCTGAGGTCATCAGTCCCCTAGAACTTAGAACTACTTAAACCTAACTAACCTAAGGACATCACACAAACCCATGCCCGAGGCAGGATTCGAACCTGCGACCGTAGTGGTCGCGCGGTTCCAGACTGTAGCGCCTAGAACCGCTCGGCCACACACCGGCCGGCAGTTGGGTGTCCATGGATGTGGATATGGATGGGCATGTGATCAGCACACCGCTCTCTCGGCTGTTGTTAGTTTTTGTGACCAGAGTCGCTACTCCCTAAATCAAGTACCTCCTCAATTGACCTAACAGGGAGGGATTGAGTGAACCCCCATTGCGAACAGCGCTCGGCAGACCCGGATGGTGACCTAGCCAAGTGTTTAACAAAGCCCAACAGTGTTTAACTTCGTGATCTGATGGGAACCGTTGTTACCACTGTGGCAAGGCCATTGGCTAGCAGTTAACAGAGTCATGCTGAATTAATGTCGCTTTTTCACACAACATAACTAGTTGCTGTAGTGCGGTTGCAACTCGTCTCTGAATGAGAGTTCATATTATTATCTTCACTTAAACGGCGAGCTTGTGACGAGCCTTCGGATCCATTCTGTGTTTTAGTTTTTTGTTGAACGTGAGAAAGGAAGAAAAGTGAAAAACGTTAAAGGCCTCTGAAAGGAAAAGAATAAAAAATAATTCAACCAGTTGAACAGGCATTGGTAGCGCCTCTACGGTCAGCAAGTGCAAACCACCAATGACTGCCTCGCTCATTCGTTCACCTAGTCAGCCAATCTGTTACGGACTATCAGTTTGTGAAATACCTTGTAACCTTGTATTTCCTATAAACCTGCGTAAAAATTGAGAAATAACTGAATTACAGGCATTTCGCTTTTGATGTGCAGCATAAGTCTAGACATGGGTTCAGTGGGGCACAACAAGCGTCAGCAGAGTCATACTGATCCTCCAGCACCGATCAGCCGCCAAACTTACAGAGAAATCTGCCAGAACAGGGCAAAATTCACACAGTGGTCTCTGAAAGGTTCCTGGATGGGGTTAGCAGGAAAACGAAGTCAGGTTGCCTCCTTGGCCATCTGAGATTCAGCCAGTCCATATTCATTACAGCATTTGGAGTCAATTCACAGCGATGAGATGGCGCACTGTCTTGGTCGACGTAAAGTTCTCCACGGTATGATTCGCGCCGACAGACGAAAGATGGGTCCACAGCATTCATCTCCGAGGAAAGGTGATATATCACGTCAATATTCTCCTTGAACTGAAACTTACGGACAAAAGCGATCCAATGGCACTTCTGCTTTTCGTTGCTGTTATATCAACGAGTATTGTGATGCATCAGTACTCGTGACAATTTGCCCATATTCTGGGTGTCTAGCGTCGTTGGTCATCCATTCATGTCAATCTATGTGTCTTATGATGTATGATTAAGGGAGGTACTCCGATCGGACAAGTACTGTGTGCTTTACAGGGTGTATCGTAGTTAAAACTGTTATAATACAAGCAAAGACTTTTTCGTGCACATGGACCCGCAAATGAGCTGTTTGTGAGACAATTTCTAATTTGTGACTGTAAGCCACATCTTACTTCAGAGCGAAATACCGTCCCAGTTAGTGCAAACCAATAAATCCCTAATTCTCCAAGGAATCCAACTGAAACTTCTGCTTTATTTAAAAATGAGTTAATTTGACGTTAAGCACGTAAGCGAGAAAAAGTTTAAAAAATGTTCGAAGTTACTGTAACACTACCTTTCCAAATTCAAGAAAATATGATTGATTTTGTAATACTCATATACAAAGTGCTAAAAGAAGGTTAATCACCAGAGATAACTTATTGATTACTAAGATGCTGTGTAAAACATTCTCGAACATCTTGCCATGTCAATTCATGGTAAAATCTCGAGCTTTCGATGATTACCTCCATCGTCTTCGTCAGGAGCAACTGACTGCCAAAACTGTTTCTTTTTCCGTTATTGTTACACTACTGGCCATTAAAATTGCTCCACCACGAAGATGACGTGCTACAGACGCGAAATTTAACCAACAGGAAGAAGATGCTGTGATATGCAAATGATTAGCTTTTCAGAGCATTCACACAAGGTTGGCGCCGGTGGCGACACCTATAACGTGCTGACATGAAGAAAGTTTCCAACCGATTTCTCATACACAAACAGCAGTTGAAGGGCGTTGCCTGGTGAAACGTTGTTGTGATGCCTCGTGTAAGGAGGAGAAATGCGTAACATCACGTTTCCGACTTTGATAAAGGTCGGATTTTGACCTATCGCGGTTGCGGTTTCTCGTATCGCGACATTGCTGCTCGCGTTGGTCGAGAGCCTATGACTGATAGCAGAATATGAAATCGGTGGGTTCAGGAGGGTAATTCGGAACGCCGTGCTGGATCACAATGGCCTCGTATCACAAGCAGTCGAGATGACAGGCATCTTATGCGCATGGCTGTAACGGATCGTGCAGCCACGTCTCGATCCCTGAGTCAACAGATGGGGACGTTTGCAAGACAACAACCATCTGCACGAACAGTTCGACGACGTTTGCAGCAGCATGGACTATCAGCTCGAAGACCATGGCTGCGGTTACCCTTGACGCTGCATCACAGACAGTAGCGCCTGCGATGGTGTACTCAACAAAGAACCTGGGTGCACGAATGGCAAAACGTCATTTATTCGGATCAATCCAGGTTCTGTTTACAGCATCATAATGGTCGCATCCGTGTTGGCGACATCGCGGTGAGCCGGCCGGGGTGGCCGAGCGGTTCTAGGCGCTACAGTCTGGAACCGCGCGACCGCTACGGTTGCAGGGTCGAATCCTGCCTCGGGTATGGATGTGTGTGATGTCCTTAGGTTAGTTAGGTTTAAGTAGTTCTGAGTTCTAGGGGACTGATGACCTCAGAAGTTAGGTCCCATAGTGCTCAGAGCCATTAGAACCATTTGACATCGCGGTGAACGCACATTGGAAGCGCGTATTCGTCATCACCATACGCCATCACCTGGCGTGACGGTATGGGGTACCATTGGTTACACGTCTCGGTCACCTCTTGTTCGCATTGACGGCACTTTGAACAGTGGACGTTACATTTCATGTGTGTTACGACCCGTGGCTCTACCCTTCATTCGATCCCTGTGAAACCCTACATTTCAGCAGGATAATGCACGACCGCATATTGAAGGTCGTGTACGGGCCTTACTGGATACAGAAAATGTTCGACTGCAGCCCTGGCCAGCACGTTCTCCAGATCTCTCACCAACTGAAAACGTCTGGTCAATGGTGGCCGAGCAACTGGCTCGTCATAATAAGCCAGTCACTACTCTTGATGAACTGTGGTATCGTGTTGAAGCTGCATGGACAGCTGTACCTGTACACGCCATCCAAGATCTGTTTGACTCAATGCCCAGGCGTATCAAGGCTGTTACTATGGCCGGAGGTGGTTGTTCTGGGTACTGATTTCTCAGGATCTATACACTCAAAATTCGTGTAAATGTAATCACGTGTCAGTAAAATATATTTGTCCAATGAATACCCGTTTATCATCTGCATTTCTCCTTAGTGTAGGAATTTTAATGGCCAGTAGTGTATTTTGTACCTTGCCCCTTGCGGGCACATGGGATGACGACACTGAACACATACACAGTGAGCACTTATGCATCACAAAGAGTAGCTGGATTAAAATCGGAAGGACTCACCAAGGGAGCGGAGGTCAGAGATAAGGGAGAGAGGAAAGGAGGGTTAGCAGAGGAGAGAGGGGGATAAGAAGGGGCGGCAGGGGGTGCCTGTAACACACCAAGGGGCAGGAGATGGGGAGGGTGGGAGGGAGGAGCCTGGGAAGGAATGCAAGGGCTGGGAAAGGATAAGGTAGAAGGAGAGGGGGGTATGGGGGAGGAAATAGGAGAGGGTGAAGGAAAGGACATGTAGCCCTAGGGAGGGGGGTGGGGAGAGGAAGAGGAGGGTCAGGGTTGGAAAGAAGAATAGATATCCGGATGAAGCAAAACATCCGGGATGGGGAGATGCAAAAGTTTCTTTGGGAGAGGAGGTGTAGTGTGTGGAGATGGAGAGAGTGTGGGACACATTGGTAGAGGAGCAGCACCAGGCGAAGAGTGGTAAGGAAAGGGGACACCAGGGGGATCGATATGGTGGTTGGTGTAGAGGATACAGATGTGTTCAAGGTAAGATGTAAGAAAGGGATGAGGTCATAGAGGATCGTCATGGGGACGGGAGACGGATATATAAAGCAAGATGGATCCCATGGTGTTCAAGGATTTGCAGGGCTTTATAGAATTTAGGAGGGGTGGAGATCCAGGCTATGCATGTGTGACAAAGCATGGGGTAGATCAAGTATTTGTAGGTATGAAGGGCTATATAAGGCCGCCACAGCATCAGTTTTGACAGCCAATTGCTCCTGACGAAGACGATGGAGGTAATCGTCGAAAGCTAGAGGTATTACCCTGAAGTGACGCAGCAAGAAGCCCGAGAGTGTTTTATATAACAGTGCTGTCGCGAAAGACTTCGTTCTCATTCTAAGAAGCTGCTTACACGACTTTTTACTTACTTTTTAAAATAAGAAAATGTTACATTAATTGTCTTTTGGAGTATCTCTCTCTCTGTCTCATCTGTATTTACGTTGGATGGTAGCACAATAAGCTATGTGATTTAAATGGTTTGCTGAAAATTACCGACTTAGTTTATGCACCTGTGTTTTACTTAGAAGAAATATTTGAACTACTCATTTTCGATGTCGTTAATCAGTCAGAATTGTAAACTGATATTTTCGCAGGAGAACAACTTCAGTAAGATTGCAACCGCATTGTTCAATGACGAAACGATTTGAGCTTCATATTGGCTCTTTCGGTAAGGGGGTTGTATGAGAAAGTGCGTGGGTACATATGATCTAAAGTAACTTTTACTGTGTGAGAGATAATTGAACCAAATTTTGTACATGTTGTCCTCGTGTTATCGGGTATAATCTGCACTTTTTCAATTTGTTTATCAAATAATTTGACTCAGATGTCAGTGGATACTTCAAGGACGGCTACTATCACATGAGGAACATTTCACTTTCAGAATGTGGTAGGTTGTTCTTAGCAGTTAGAGAAACAAATCTGTGTATCAGTCTTAGAACTCACACAACCATTTTTTTAACTTATGTGAGTGATACACGGCGATTTATATTTTACAACAATTTAAATATATTTGACAGTGATGCATTTTGAAAAATTTTGTACCTCAGGAAGTTGTGGTATAGAAAATACAATGTCTGTATTTTTATCTGTAATGGTTTAGCAGAAAATGTTCCTTCTACACTGTAAAATGAAAGCTGTGGGAAATAGAGAAAAAAGATTTTATTATCATTTTATGTCAGAAACAAGTACCTTAGTGTCAGCAATACCGTAAATTTGATCTTTGTGTAGCTCTTTTTTTCTAGTCTGATCCTTCTGGCTGGTCCTTTTGGCAATATTTTTCACTGACATTTCTGAACTAGAAATATGCACATTATCAGTCTTCTCCAATAGGTTTTCAACGAAGTAACCTGCATAAAACACTAGTCTCATATGGGCCATGATTCTTACCATCACTGAACACCACACAAGCATCATATGAGGAAATTTTGACAACAGCAGATGAGAAACATGACGTCTTTGGGCGTCTCTTCCAAATGAGATTATTAAAACTTTCTTTCGGGATTTACCTTCCAATATGTGTGCACTCCTATAATAAATCGTAGTTAATTTTACCGCAAATGGGCTCCAACCGTCTGTACTATATATACATGTCATCTCTGGTGGCAGGGAATAAGAAAATATGGCAAGCAAGGACATAGTCGTGTAGAAAAGCTGCCGTGACACTGCTCATTGTTTGACAGAAGACAGCTTTTACATGATTTGTGTTATGAATTAAACTCTGAAAACTGGATGCGATATTTTTAATACGCAACAAAAGAATCTGGTGGAAGAAATCAACATTTTGACCAATTTTAAACACATCCCTCTTGAGCATTCTCGTATTCGAGAAAGAACCTATCTTCGTAAGAGACGAAATCCAGTCATATTAACTTTTTTCTACTTTAACGGGATAGGAATTTTATCAAAGTTTTCTACTCAAAAGTTAGTGAACAATGACGGGAGCCGTCCACAACGCATTGGCTTGAATATCCAGGTAAGGGAGAATAGTAAAGAAATTTTTCTTTAAATATTCGAATAATTAAATTTTCTTGCTGAAACTATTCTGAGAAACCGTAAGAATAAAATAATTCTATCGCTGTTGGAATGTGCATTCTTGATCCAGTGAAGAAAACTACGCGATTACTCGCATCAATGTAATTTAACTCGAGAATTTTTCCTAAGTAATTTTCTCTAACAAAAAGGCACATTTTATTTTTTTTTTTGAAGTTTGTTGGAAGTTCCAAGTGGTTTCTCGTATCTCCTGAGCCATGTGTCATACAGCAATATAATTTTGGAGGTACAAGAGGACACTGTCGGCAAAATTTGTTGTAAATGCATGTAGCAGGAAAGAAGTAAGAAATCAAACGTTTAGCTTGTTGACGTCCATGGAGTAAATGTAGAAAGCGAAACATAGTAAGCGATAAACTTTTGTGGTTGGTGTCAACGAAAAAAAAGTTTCGTTAAAGTTTGAAATAATGTGTGAAGTTGGTTACAAGTCAGCAAGAGATCTCACTCCTTTATACTGGATGAATATAGTCTGGGTATTTGCGCACTGTGAGTTACGATATACATTGTGTATTGTGTATGAAACCGGGGACCTAGAAACGACGGGGAGACTTCCCGGGAACATCTCATACCAGACGAGTGTAATCCCAAATGATTGCGTGGTAGAGTAATTATGGTATACGCGTATGTGGAGGCAGTGTTTGCGCAGCAATCGCCGACGTAGTGTAACTGAGGCGGAATGGAGGCAACCAGCCCGCATTGCCAAGGTAGATGGAAAATGGCCATAAAAACCATCCACAGGCTGGCCGGCATACAGGACCTCGGCACTAATCCGCCGGGCGGATTCGTGCCCGGGACTTGCACACCTTCCCGGTCGGGAATAACGCGTTAGACCGCTCGGCTAGCCAGGCTGGTTAGACATATACATAGTTTATCATTGCGATACTTGTCTCACTATGTTAAAGCCTTTTGCATATGATTGTAGCTCTTAATGTATAGATTATGTCAGCATTTTAAATTTTTCAATTCAATTACTATTTATAAGAAATATGAAAATCAAACAAGTAATCGGCAACTGTGTCTAGGTTCCGTGCTCCTGGATAATCACTTTTAGTGATATAGCTGAATTATAACTGTAAACGTTTCAGTTTTTATCGATTTTCCAAGCTGTAAATAATTTTGTCAGTATATGCTATTTGGGAGACTTCCCGACTGGAATGTTCCGTTTCGGTTTCAGCGTGCCCGCTGAGCGCCTGGGTAGATGATTACTAAATTTACGGAAAGACGCTTTTGAATTACAAATTTCTCTTCCACTTGGCAGGCTCAATTACTGGGCTATTAAATCACAAAAAGTCATACTTTCTCAACTGTTTGAATTAAAGAATTCTTTTATCTACTTTTATTTTAAGTGTAGAGTTTTCCTCAATTAAGAACTGTAATCCGTTACAATGTTATTTTTTGACTGGTATCCTAACTTTTTGTTCTTCTTTGCGTTCACCTTAGCTCCGAAATTTCACTTGTTCAACGTGGCGTCCACATAACGTAAACAGATCGAGTGTCTCTCTTGTTCCGGAATCCTATGAGAGCGTTGACTTCATCTTAGCCGTGTTGTCAATATCGAAGTCATTGCAGTAAAACTTGTACGGGGCAAGTTAATGAAATGCAGCTGTCCCTGAACCACTTAGGCGGTGTGATCCACAGATAAACATGAGCCATTTAATTAGAGGAGGCTCTAGAAGACACGGCCTGCAACTCCACACCGAGCCAAGCTATGAGTGCAGTAACGCTCGTGTACAAACGAGTTGTACTCGCCACTACTGGCTCGAACTGCCTGAAAATGCCGGCGCACATTCCGAATTACTCTGACAACACTGAAGTTTTATATTTGACTAGCTGTATCCGGCCATGCTTTCCTGTAGTTCAGAAAAGTAAGAAGCACACGTTTCTACTGTGTGCTGGAACTGGTTATACTTTGTAATATCCTTCTCCCCCCCTTTCTATTCATCTCTTCCTGCACCCTCTCTCTCTCTCCAGCTCCTCCTGCCCCCTCCTTCAGTCTCCTCTTTTGCGATATCTATGTCCATTTCCTCCAACCCCACTGTGGATCTTCTTTCCTCTCTTACTGACCTTGATCCTTATTTATTATTATTCCACATTCAGATTCTATGCCGCGCCGCGCGGCTTACCCCTTCGGAGGTTCGAGTCCTCCCTCGGGCATG
Source organism: Schistocerca nitens (assembly GCF_023898315.1). NCBI lineage: Eukaryota > Metazoa > Arthropoda > Insecta > Orthoptera > Acrididae > Schistocerca > Schistocerca nitens. The sequence goes on along the minus strand of NC_064621.1, from coordinate 310,523,239 downwards.
GGTGTGTGTGTCGTCCTTAGCGTAGGTTAGTTTAAGTTAGATTAAGTAGTATGTAAGCTTAGGGACCGATGACATCAGCAGTTTGGTCCAATAGGACCTTACCACAAATTTCCAAAATTTTCAGATTCTGTAGTAGTATTCCAGTAATAAGCTGCTAAGCCAGAAATAATAATTTGTTGCTTTCTGTGAAAACTGTCTGTGAGGAAGAAACCAAAACAGCACTCCTTATATATATAGTTAGTTTAAAAATATACGAGAAAGAATATATATTGTGGAAACCAATTTATCTAATAATTTTAACGCTCTGCTTCCGTAGTTCAGAATCCCTGCGATAAAGGAAGCAAAATCGCACATTTTCACAATAGAGGCAGCAGAGCATTTTCTTTCTTGCAGTCAGTTTTAACACAGAACCTGTACATTGTTGTTTAAAAATATATATATTCTACGTCTGTCTGATTATTTAGTGGAGTATCATGTAAAATTTGAATTAAATCGGTCAAGAACTATTCGAAATTTTTGCTAAAAACGTTTCGCTCTCATACATATATATTACGTAGTTTTAAAAATATGTATCCTATATTCGTCCAGACATTCATTAGGGCAACGTGTTAAAATCTGAAGTAAACAACAATGTTTCTCTTTTATATTTTACATATATATTTATATATTACATGTATTAAAAATCTGTATCCTGTGTCCGTCCGAATGTTCAGGAGAGTATCGTGTAAAAAGGTGAAGTAAATCGGTCAAGCACTTTTTGACATTTCTGGTAACATTTCATGCAACGTTGTATCATAATTTCAAGTCAATCGGCCAACAACTTTTCGTGTTTTGCGAGCACAACATATGCTGGCTGATTTTTTAAATATTTGTATAAAAGTATCTGCAGTGAGATGAAGTTAAATATATACACTCCTGGAAATGGAAAAAAGAACACATTGACACCGGTGTGTCAGACCCACCATACTTGCTCCGGACACTGCGAGAGGGCTGTACAAGCAATGATCACACGCACGGCACAGCGGACACACCAGGAACCGCGGTGTTGGCCGTCGAATGGCGCTAGCTGCGCAGCATTTGTGCACCGCCGCCGTCAGTGTCAGCCAGTTTGCCGTGGCATACGGAGCTCCATCGCAGTCTTTAACACTGGTAGCATGCCGCGACAGCGTGGACGTGAACCGTATGTGCAGTTGACGGACTTTGAGCGACAGCGTATAGTGGGCATGCGGGAGGCCGGGTGGACGTACCGCCGAATTGCTCAACACGTGGGGCGTGAGGTCTCCACAGTACATCGATGTTGTCGCCAGTGGTCGGCGGAAGGTGCACGTGCCCGTCGACCTGGGACCGGACCGCAGCGACGCACGGATGCACGCCAAGACCGTAGGATCCTATGCAGTGCCGTAGGGGACCGCACCGCCACTTCCAAGCAAATTAGGGACACTGTTGCTCCTGGGGTATCGGCGAGGACCATTCGCAACCGTCTCCATGAAGCTGGGCTACGGTCCCGCACACCGTTAGGCCGTCTTCCGCTCACGCCCCAACATCGTGCAGCCCGCCTCCAGTGGTGTCGCGACAGGCGTGAATGGAGGGACGAATGGAGACGTGTCGTCTTCAGCGATGAGAGTCGCTTCTGCCTTGGTGCCAATGATGGTCGTATGCGTGTTTGGCGCCGTGCAGGTGAGCGCCACAATCAGGACTGCATACGACCGAGGCACACAGGGCCAACACCCGGCATCATGGTGTGGGGAGCGATCTCCTACACTGGCCGTACACCACTGGTGATGGTCGAGGGGACACTGAATAGTGCACGGTACATCCAAACCGTCATCGAACCCATCGTTCTACCATTCCTAGACCGGCAAGGGAACTTGCTGTTCCAACAGGACAATGCACGTCCGCATGTATCCCGTGCCACCCAACGTGCTCTAGAAGGTGTAAGTCAACTACCCTGGCCAGCAAGATCTCCGGATCTGTCCCCCATTGAGCATGTTTGGGACTGGATGAAGCGTCGTCTCACGCGGTCTGCACGTCCAGCACGAACGCTGGTCCAACTGAGGCGCCAGGTGGAAATGGCATGGCAAGCCGTTCCACAGGACTACATCCAGCATCTCTACGATCGTCTCCATGGGAGAATAGCAGCCTGCATTGCTGCGAAAGGTGGATATACACTGTACTAGTGCCGACATTGTGCATGCTCTGTTGCCTGTGTCTATGTGCCTGTGGTTCTGTCAGTGTGATCATGTGATGTATCTGACCCCAGGAATGTGTCAATAAAGTTTCCCCTTCCTGGGACAATGAATTCACGGTGTTCTTATTTCAATTTCCAGGAGTGTACTTCGTCTTGCATAACAAACGTACATAACCATTGTTGTTACAGAAGCGCATCGCCAGTACTGTTAGGGGAAGGCGTGGTAAAGTGGCCACTAAAATTGAGATTGAATTTACACTAACCTATAGTTATTAATAGAAGCTTGTCGCTAATACTTTTTGAATCTACACATTACAATGTGAATAACATATAGGAACTACATGTATTTTACTGAAGTCTTACGTAGTGGCCACTTTTCCCTATCGAAGGGGCTAATTTGGCCAGTGCCATCGCAGTGGGATTCCGTGTTTGTTGTTCTGATTTCCAGACTTTTTTCTGGGACTTTTGATGCCCCAGTGTCTTAAACACTACCAAGTGGATGCGGAAGACCTTCTTCAATCAGATTTATGTGTTGGGTCAAATGTAACAGAAAAGAGGTTGTAAATAATGTGGGTTCCCGAGTTCCACTTAATAGGTCAGGGGTCCACTACACACAGGAAGCGCCTAAAGCCGGAAATAAGTTCTGCCGAAATTTTTACGAGGGACCTAACAGTGTTTTGAAAGAATACATTACATACAGTTGGTGGTGGAGCGTTTTTTGCAGTCAGTAGCAGTTTACCTTGCAGTGAAATTGAAGTAGATATTTCTGTGATTTAGTGTGGGTAGGGGTTATATCCTACAATATTGTAAATTAATAATTGGTTCCTTTTACCGCCCCCCGACTCAGATGATACAGTTGCTCTACAGTTCAAAATCAACTTGAGTTTTGTTTCAAACAGGTACCCCACTCGTGCAGTATGATATGTTGGCAAAAATACATGTTTAAAGTCGGTGGCAGGCATAAAACGTCGTCATAAATCGTACTGAAAATTATGTTGGGTAGTTAGTTCAGGAGCCCACAAAAATGTAAATGGATGTGGAAACATACTTGATCTCTTAGTAACAAATAATCGTGAGTAAATACGGAGCATCATGATGGATACATGGATTAGCGGGCACAAAATAGGGGAACGCAATATCGTAACATCCAAACGTACCAAAAATAAACGAAAGAGGTACTATTTAAAAAAGTAGACTAAATTTCGCTTGACGACTTACTAGGAAACAGTCTCCACTACTTATGCAACTATGTAAGCATAGAGCAATGTGGTTCAAATTAAAGAAAATAGTACCGACGGCAGTTTAGAGATGTATATCAAACAAATTAATAAGAGATGGTACTAATCCCCAGTAGTATAAAGAACAGTTCAGAACACTGTTACAGGAGCAACGAAACAAGCATGTCAAATTTAAAAGAACGCGAAACCCCCAAGATTGGCGAAGTTTAACAGAAGCTCGAAATATAGCGTGAACTTTAATGCGAGAGTCTTTCAGTACTTTCCACAACGAAACTCTGTCTCGAAATCTGATAGACACAATCAATACCGACACCGAGCGATAACAATGGTAATGTTACTGATGCCATTAAAGCACAGTTACTAAACAAGTTTTTCCGAAATTATTTCACAAACGAAGACTAAGTAAATATTCCAGAATTCGCATCAAGAACAACTGCAAACATGGGTAACTGAAAAGTAGATATTCCCTGTGTAGCGAAGCAGTTTAAATTACTTAATAAAGGCAAGACCTCTGGTCCTTTCAGAGTACGTAGGTACAATAGCTCCATACTTAGCAATCATATATAACCCTCATTCGTCGAAAGATCCATAACCAAAGACTGGTAAGTTTCACAAGTCACACCAATATCCAAGAGAGGAAATAGGAGTAATCCAAGTACACACTCATATCGCTAACGTCGGTTTGCCGTTGGATTTTGGAAGAAGTACTGTGCTCGAACATTATGAATTACCTCGAAGAAAACGATTTATTGTCAAACAGCCAATAAAGACTGATAAAACATACTTCTTGGGGAAACACAGCTAGCTCTCTATTCTCACGATGCCATGAGTGCTATCGACAGGGGATGTCAAACTGAGTCCATAGTTTTAGATATCGAGAATGTTTTTGATATGTTCCTCGCCGAAGCGATTTCTAATCAAATTGCGTACCTATGGAGTATCGTCCCAGGTGTCGAACGGAGTTGTTATTTCCTGTCAGAATGATCAGAGATCGTACTAAAGGAGGAAATATCATCAAGTAAAACAGAAGTAATATCTGGCGGGCCGAAATGGTTTAAGGCCCTCTGCTGTTCCTTATCCACATAAACGACATAGAAGGCAATCTGAGCAGTCCACTTAGATTGTTTTCAAATGATGCTGTCATTTACTGCCTTGTAAAGCCAGTCACATGATTGAAACCAATTGAAGAATGAACTGGATAACATATCTGTATGGTGCAAAAATTGGCAGCTGACTCTAAACAATGAAAAGTCTGAAGATATCCACATGACTACTATATGGAATCTGCTAAATTTCGGCTACACGATAAATCACACAAATGTAAAGGCTGCCAGTCTAATTAAATATTTAGGGATTGCAATCACGAATAGCAGAAATTAGAATTATCACATAGATAAAGCTGTGGAGAAAGCAAACGAAAGACAGTGATTTATTGACAGAACACTTAGAAGAATGTAACAGATCTACTAAAGAGACTGCTTGCACTAAGCTTATCCGCCCTCTTCTGTAGTATTTATGTGCGGTGTTGCATCCAAATCAGATAGGACTGAAGAAGGACATCGAAAAAGTTCAGAGAAGGGCAGCTCGGTTTGTATTACCGAGAAATAGCGGAGAGCGAGTGCCATGGATGTGATACGCGAATTCGGGTGGCAATCATCAAAACAAAAGTTGCAGTAGGGACTTCTCATGAAATTTAAATCAATAACTTTCTCCTCAGAGTGTGAAAATATTTTGTTGGCGCTCACATACATATGGAGAAATGATCGTCGTAATAAAACAGGAGAAATCAGAGCTCCCACCGAAAGCGTTTCGCCGCGCACTGTTCGAGAGTGGAACGGTGGAAACATACTATAGCTTGAAGGTGGTTCGATGAAACCTCTGCAGGCACTTATTTTTGAATTGAAGAGTATTTCAATCGATGTAGATGTAGAATGTGTCATTAATTCAAAATCGTCACAAAGGGAGAGAATGACGGTTAAAGTTTTATGTGTTAAAGGGTTTAGAAATCAGTCTGATCTGTACTATTATATTTGATTTATGCAAGTAATTAATTGTTATTAGGGTAAACTCCTTTTCCACTTTTCCCGATCGCCCTACATGCCTTTGTTAATGCTCCACAGATCAAACTATCAAACCGAAAGAAATAACAAGGGACTACATTTATATGCCGAAAGACGTTGTTTAAACATTTGTATTGTAAAAAAAAGTATTATTCTCTGTTTAAGCGAAGCGTCAAGAAAAATGTAAATGACTCTCCTTATATCAAACGAGAGAAACATTTGTGCTTTAAAATACGGTAACGCAACAAGCTTCATCTATCAAACTCACACGCATAAGGTGTGCTTGCTGGTGTATGAGTGGTGTGTGTTTCACTTTTGCTGATGAAGGCTGTGGCCGAAAGCTTTAATTATGCCTGCAATTTAACGCGTCTTCTTTACGGCAAGTAGCATTCTATCTTTTCCTACATTCTTGAGTTAGTTTGTTCACTCCTCGGCAGACAGCAGCACTGTTTAGGGCAAAAAATATGCAGCGGCAACTTTTTCTGCACTCGTGACTGTACCCACCTCGCCGTATAAAGTAATGTCAAATAAATTACAGTAATTATTTATCTTCATTAGTACTTCTAATTAAGTTATCAGTAAGATGACGACGATTTTGAATGTTGGCACTACGACAAATTGAAAAAAAAACGTATATCTCTCTTTTTAGAACAAAAAGTAGTCTAATCATATTTCTAACGCATTGGAAGTAGTCAGTTGTTGTACTGACCGCGTGAACCCGTCTGTATCGAACAATTTATCCATCAACTTGTCGTTCAACACAAGAAACAAATATTAAATATAATATTAGCTTTACGAATTTTTGAACTCAAAAATGAGGACGTAGCAGAAAAAATATAAATTTTATCCCTTCGTTATGCTTAGCAGATTCATAGATTCTGAGACAGTTAATGGTTAGCAAAGGGTCTCAGAGATGTACTGCTACCAAAAACTAATCTATCACTAAAAGCCTGAGATACACTTGCTGAATACAGTCTCCACTAATACATTATCTTCCGACGAACACTTAAACATATTGCATAACACTGAAGGACAATTTTTTCGTTTCTTCAGATAACCGGGAACTACTGACTAAGAAATACATCTCGACACTAAGAAGCGGTTGTTCAAGGTGTTGGCGAGAGGGATATAAAAAATTAAGACTTGGTGGGAAAACTCAACCCCAGTAATTCATATTGCACTTCAATTTCCACAACATGCAGAGGCTTTTCATGTACCGTAACTAATGAGGATTTTCAGACCTGCAAAATCGATTTTGTTGCGTACTCCGATAAATGCAGCCATGCTTTGTCAGAAAAAAGACAGTATCAACCCTTCCGTCAACTACAGAATGCAGCAATCAGTTGCAGTATTGACGTCGAGCTTTACTTTGTAAAGTTTCGGATCGAGGTCATGCAGTCCGATTTAAAGTAGTTGGCATCCCTGCTGTATGAAACACGTCTACCACTCAAAGTCCAACTAGCAGTCTCAGAAATAGAACAGCCCACTTTGACCAGAGCTGGTAACGGTTTATTGACAAACAATTTAGAGCGAAGGGTATTTCATTTAGGAATGAAGTGTATGCGCGCAGTACACGCTCGGAATGTAGACCAGTTAGGTCCCTCGACAGCTGCCATTTGCAACTCGGTGTGTCTTCCCTGAGCTGAGCAAGATTTAAGACTGAATGCGACTAAATGCAGTTCACCTTTATTTGCAGGAGGTGCTTAAAATAACGACCTTCTGCTACAAGAGCACCTGGAACCTTCTGCATACGGTGTCAAACACACATCGAATCGTGGCAGCCAAAATTCTTTGAAAGTACAAGCCGTTTTCAGCCGTCTAACTCTTCGAGTGTATGGGAATTGTTACGTATACCTTATCTCTCAACATCCCTTAAGATAAAACATTACATGGATTTACACTGTCCAGTCACATTAATGTGACCATCTGTCAAAAGTGTGGATAACCACCTTTTGCAGTTCGGACAGCCGCGAGACGTTTCTCGCCTGAGGATCCATGGCTCTAACAGCCCGATGGAGATGGTCTCGCAGATTCTCGATTGGGTTTTAATCCGGGTAGTCTGTGGCCAGGGCAGTACGGTAAACTCATTCTGGTGCTCTTCGAACAACGCACTTACGCTGCGAACTGTTTGACACGTTGCACTGTCCTACTGGTAGACTGTACCGTGCTGAGGAAACACAAACTGCATGTACAGATTGGAATGGACCCTTCTGATGATTGTTGCGGGGTGTTTGCATTCAGACGTTTCACGCCGTACACACCAACAGCCATCAGTCCGATGGAGCGTAAAACATGATTAATCTCAAAAGGCTAACTGTCGCCGTTCAGTAGATGACGAGTTGCGATACTGACGAACAAATTCCAGCCTTCGTCGCTGATGAAGAGCAGTCAGCACGGATGCATGAACCATGCCCCCACTGCGGAGGCCCATACGCAGCAACGTTCGCCGAACGGTCGTTGAGGTGACAATGTTGGTAGCCCTTGGTTCATCTGGTCAGTCAGTTGCTCAACAGTTGCACGTTTATTCGCGCCTGCACATCTCCGCAGCCGTCCTTCATCGCTATCTTTTATGGCCCATGGTGCACCACAGTTGCGTCGGCGCCAGTTGTGGATAGCGCCACTTTGCCATGAACGGTGTACTTTAACTTTGACAGAATGCGAACTCTACAGACTAAGCCGTTCTGGAAATACTTCCACCTTTGGCCTGAAAGACAACGACCGTGCCATTTTGGGTGGCGCTCCGATTCTGCATTACGACAACGACTGCACTATCTTTCGTGTCCCCCCACACGCTAAATATACCCTCCATTGCTAGTGTTGCCACCAGCCGTCAGCGAGCGCTGCACGTTAACGTCGAACATGATGCGACCACCATGTGATATTATCATAAACGGACTGGCGGTTTTGCGTTGCCCTCGTGAGTAGTTGGCATTTCGTTGCTATTGCATTGGAATACTTCCGCCACCAGTGCATCAATAGGAGCCTGGAACTTTCGATTAGTACTGTGTTGCCACATCTGCTCTAGAAAAACGACATTGTTACTGCAAGCTTTGAAGTAAGAAACTGCCCCGAGCGCGAAAATTTCACGTAGTGCTTGGACGTCGTAACTTCAGTCCTAACTAAATTTAAGTTACACAGTAGAGGCCCACACCACATATGAGTTTCAGAATTTTTAAGTGAATGTTTGCGAGGAAAAGAAGCTAATAAACAGCAACCTCAGCGTGATTGTGTTAATCTGGGAAGACGCGTTGGCGGGAGAGAAGTGTTTTGATAATGGAGAGAAAGAAAAGTATGTCAGTAAGTTAAATACTTTTCAAGATATGACGTGCCAAGTTAAAAGCTGTTTCCTGGAGAGGGAAATTTTACCGTTTATCAAAACAGTATCAACTCTGGCACTAATTTTTTTACATTTTAGAAAGACTGTAGAGATGCACAAGAGTTGTTATGTTGGCTGGTTGGCGTTCATGCCGACGGCAGACAGTTTTTGCCTACTAGATATAATGATCTGGAGCCCTAGCACTGTCTGGACCGACGGCATGCTATGCGTTACCAAGTACAGAAATTTAATACGCCCGAAGATGGGATTTTAACATCCGGAAACCGTGGTCACTTGAATACATGATTAGTAGAACCGAAGCGGATCTCTTTAAATTAATTATACAGATTATAGAATTTTTACGTGGTTTATGTAGGAGAGAGACTTTAAAGCAATTTTCTTTCGCCACGGAGATCTGTGGCGACTGTTTGAATTCAGTACTCGTCGTAATAACGTTGCAACTTTGGATGGGTATACCAGCCTAGCGTTCACCTAGTTGGATGTGGGAAACAGCCTAAAAGCCATATCCAGGCTGTCCGGCTCACCAGACCTTGTCCTCAATCCGTGAGGCGGATTAGAAGTGGGACAGGCTCGCCTCCCAGTATCCCGAAAGCTGTGCATTAACGCGCTCCGTTTTCGGACGGTTTCTAAAGTGCTATGTAACACATCGATGTTCTCGGACTTCTTTCCTTGACCACTTCTATCCGTCTAATTTAATCACTTTTATAGACCTTTGTTTGGCTAAAGCCTCCTGAAATATCATCACTAATTCATATATCGTCGAATCATTTGGAACGTGTAAATCGGGAAATCCTAGCGAGTTCAAAAATTGTTCTGAATGACGGGAGATACATTTCAGTATTTTAGCTGTAAAATACCATATTTTGGCAATAATGATGAAGCTAATAAATTAAATATATTCCAGAATGCTTATGGATCTATATAACGAATACTGAACAATAAAACAAGGAATGGTAGAAGATAGCAGCTGCTGCTTTTCATACTTCAATGTATGGAAACAGAAACGGTTGTTGAGACGTATGGAAGAAAGTGGAACAATAGCAACAGATATGAGATTCCCGTTGTATATGAAAGGTAACAGACGGTTTTGTATACTCCACAATGAAGATAGTTGTGAAAATAACAATATAACAGTAACTGAAAGCGGTCGTGAATTGAAAAAAAAGCAAGGGAATACGCGTCAGAACTTGAAATTACCCTTTTTAATTTTTTATTTCAAAGAGAAAAAAGCCGACGGGAACGAAAACCGGACAAACAAATGATTGCAGTTTCAGGAAGATTGGTTGATTTATTCATGACAAAGATCTTCACAAACTGAGCAAGTCAGTAACTGGTTTGTCCACCTCTGGCCCTAATGCGAGCGATTATTCGGCTTGGCATTGACTGGTAGTTATTGGATGTTCTCCTGAGGAATATCGTGCCAAATTCTGTCCAATTGGTGCATTAAATCGTCAAAATCCCGAGCTGGTTGGGGTGTTCTGACCTTAACGCTCCAGTGGACCTTGACTGCAGATGTGTTCAGTTGTTGTCATCTACCACAAAAATATCTGCAACAACATGCGGAAGAGGAATAACGAATAAACCAGAAACTGATGGTTCTAATTATGCATGTATCGATCTCTCTGATTCTGTATACATGGAGTGCAGAGGGGTCTGAAGATGGCTTTAATAAGGTGCAGAAATTGGTTGTCTAAATCAAATAACTTCTGAAAATATACGGCTCTTTGGCGACTTTTCTGTGGTGAATTTTATTGTATGTTCAACATATGGATTTTGATTTCGCTTTATTATCTTTCAGTCCGCCGTTGTGACTGAGCGGTTCTAGGCGCTTCAGTCTTGAATCGCGCGACCGCTACGGTCGCAGGTTCAAATCCTGCCTCGGGCATGGATGTGTGTGATGTTCTTAGGTTAGTTAGGTTTAAGTAGTTCTAGGTTCTACGCGACCAATGACTTCAGATGTTAAGTCCCATAGTGCTCAGAGCCATTTGAACCCTTTTTTTATTATCTTTTACATGTTCACTCCATATTCCCTATTGGATGGTTACGCCTCCTTGGTATTTTCTTTGTTCCGCTGCATTTGTCCTTGTGAAGTGAGTAATTTGTTCTTGGCCTCATTTTTTATTTTTTTCATGTTGCAGGAACAGTTTACAATTAACGTTGCTACTCTATTTGTTAGATGTTTTCGTCCCTAATGAAATGAAACGAAATGTCGTGTGACGAGGGCCTCCCGTCGGGTAGACCGCTCGCCTGGTGCAAGTCTTTCGATTTGACGCCACTTCGGCGACTTGCGCGTCGATGGGGATGAAATGATGATCATTAGGACAACACAACACCCAGTCCCAGAGCGGAGAAAATCTTCGTCCCAGCCGGCAATCGAACCCCGGCCCTTAGGTCATAGAGGATCGTCATGGGAACGGGAGACGGATATATAAAGCAAGATGGATCCCATGGTGTTCAAGGATTTGCAGGGCTTTATAGAATTTAGGAGGGGTGGAGATCCAGGCTATGCATGTGTGACAAAGCATGGGGTAGATCAAGTATTTGTAGGTATGAAGGGCTATATAAGGCCGCCACAGCATCAGTTTTGACAGCCAATTGCTCCTGACGAAGACGATGGAGGTAATCGTCGAAAGCTAGAGGTATTACCCTGAAGTGACGCAGCAAGAAGCCCGAGAGTGTTTTATATAACAGTGCTGTCGCGAAAGACTTCGTTCTCATTCTAAGAAGCTGCTTACACGACTTTTTACTTACTTTTTAAAATAAGAAAATGTTACATTAATTGTCTTTTGGAGTATCTCTCTCTCTGTCTCATCTGTATTTACGTTGGATGGTAGCACAATAAGCTATGTGATTTAAATGGTTTGCTGAAAATTACCGACTTAGTTTATGCACCTGTGTTTTACTTAGAAGAAATATTTGAACTACTCATTTTCGATGTCGTTAATCAGTCAGAATTGTAAACTTAGGACTGACAGTCTGTCGCGCTGACCACTCAGCTACCGGGGGCGGACACTTCGTCCCTAATAGATCCTGCTACGGAACTGAATTCCCGCACGATGTTTTCGCGTTGCTTACTTTACCGTCTTTCACAGAAACGGAAAGAGTTTTCGTATACAGTATGGTCATATTCTGTTTACCGTATGGGTACCCAACTTTGAAGGAATGGTGTAACTGAGCGCTGCAGGATTTACGTTGTTAGTAGTGTTAGTGTCATGACTTGCCGCTAAGCGCCGCAACTGGAACGACGACCAAGTGTTGAAACACAAGCGTCAGAGTGCATAATAGTTGCGGACAGTCAACATGGTTCAAGACAAGGTGAGCAGGGCTTTACTCTTAAAACTATTCTATCAAAGCAACAGCAATATCGCTGCTGGTCTCCGCGAATATCGCCTCATTAAGGAATACGGTGAGGTCCTCTTTCTGCACCGGGGTTGAAGAACATGATTCGGAAGTTCGAACTAACTGGTGATTTGGGAATTGTTGGCGATTTGGCAATTGCTCTTGGGAGAGGCCGACGGGAATTTCTCCGCAAATCGTTGAAGAAGCTACTGTTTCCATGGCTGAGAATGCTGGAAGCTATGTGCGATCATCAAGTAATGCACGAACTGTGCCACGACCTGTTGAACATACCACGGTCCATCGTTTGAAAAGCGCTGCAGACAATTGTGAAAGTGTATTCACACAAACTTTACATTACTCACCAGCTTTTGCCTCATGACGCAGACATTGAAGTAGGCTTTGCGCAGTTTGAAGTTGACGATGTGTGGCCTCAGAACACTTTGTGGAGTGCTGAAGCACACTTCACGCTCACTGGGAGAGTGAACAATAACAGTTGTCGCATCTGGCGATCGTCACCGCCAACGAATGTTCATGAAGTTCCCCTGCTTGGTGAATGCGTCACTGAGTGGTGTGGCTTCACAGCACGGTTCATAAATGGTCAATTTTTCTTTGAGGTACTCGGACCCCATGGACCAAAGACATGCATCTTGAACGGCAAACGTTGCTGTGGTCTGCTTCGCCAACATGTGATCTCTGCTCTCCGGGAGAGAGGCGCTCTTGACTGAACTGTTTTGATGCACGGTCGAGCTCCATCTCGACTTGCACTGAGAACCGAATAAGAAGCTTCGTCCGGAAAAGTATCATTACCATGGCACAGGAACAATAATTTAAAATAATGCATCCCAGTGTGCGATGTCCGTTGGATGATAGACCGTTTATATTTTATTGTGACTCTACTAGTTATTTTGGAATCAATTAACTAATGAGTTAACGCTTCCTAATGCTACAAGAGAGCACAGTGGCGTAATAAGATGCGGATCACCAATGGAAAAAGGGATACCGAGTGTACAGTGCAACACATGAATATTCTACGTTTGATTTGTCCCAATGTATTGATAATGTTCTTACTAAAAGTTCTAGCATTGATAAAGACATTGTAATACGTCTACCTGTGTTATGTTTTCCGTCTTTCCGTAAACCCTACGACACGAATATAGCTTTTAACGAAACACCAGATTGAATCTGTTTTTAGTGCTTTTTTTGTCGTAGACAGTTTACGACCTATCACAATTTCATTGCTTGCTATATTTCTGATATATTTAAAGACATATTCAGTAGAGTTCGAGAAACAGATAACTTTTCTTCTCGACTGTAGTGTTCTGAACAGTAATCGTTCTTAAGTTCCTTGATGCGCGGTCCCGTAAACACACTTTCTTCTACCTTGCCGCAGAAAGACGGTGAAGTTGTCAACTAGGTATGCAAATTGACCACCTGTTTGTTTAACCGCTTTTACGACTACTTCCATTAGGCCAAGTCTGATGTTAAATGGAGGAAGTACTATATCTTCACGAGCTCTCACATTTTCATGCTGCACATTTTTTCGCCCACTTTCCACTTCCAGGTTGGCCATTTCACGTTGACGTATCCTGCTCGCAGGGGAAAAGCGTGCATGCCTTTTGTAAAGTTGTTACGCTTTCTGTAACACTGCAGTGATTTGAAGACGCCACAAAATTACAATTTGGTTTCATCGTATTGCAATGAATTTAAAATACTTCCTATTGAATCATGATTGTCTTTAATCAAGATCGCGTACGATACTGGGGTAATGTAAATTTTATTTCCATTTTGGAGTCAATCTTGCTGTCAATGCATCTTTAAAAAAAGATCTTCACTTTCGTGTACTTGAGATAGACCCAGCAGTGAAATTCTGTTTCCAAATTAGAATTTCCCACTTTTATACTAGTAATAAGACCCTTTTAAAACAGTTTAAGAAGCACTAAATTAGTTCGTTACGGAAGTAATAATTAGAGTTACAATATTAGCTAACTATCGACCATTCGCCTAGCAGAGGCGGAAGAGTGGAATATAATACGTGACACTCACGTTGCTGTAGACTTTCGGTCCTCAGTTTCTGTAGAAAATTATATGTATTTTTTCTACTCGGTCCACAAGACCTCAATAAGGGTAGCGGGATTTCACTAATAGGTTTTATACTGGTAGCTTCCTGCACTACCTTCTCCCACGATACACGTGCCTATGATTTTGCTGAATGCATTCATAACCCTGTCTTTTCACTGTCGCAACAGAATTTCCTTCGTGCATTCGTGGTAACGCGGTAGGCTGTATTTTCTTACGCGTTTACATTTGCGCGGAGCGAGAAACGCAGGCTGAAGCTTTGAGCAGGTATGTGCGCAATTATAGTACACTCTTCGCGACATTCATGGACCCCGATTCGAGTCCAAGACTGGCAGTCAATTTTAACTTGGAAAAATGTCAAGTATTTTATCGTCATTGAATCTGAATGTTAAACTCCGTCTTTATATGTTTCTACGTTTTCCATTTACGTTGCGGATTGCTAAAACAAAATCTTTCAGCGATACATACCGTGGCATGCCGGGCTAGCTCCAGCTACACAATGCAAAAACGAAATCGCAGATGTCTTCTGAAACACCAGAGAAAATTCACCTGGCGGCTCTTAGGAGAGAAACCGTGTACGAAGTCAAGGACCTGTCACTAGGCATAATATGTAAATACGGACTCTAAAATGGATGCCTTTAAAGCTATGCCCACATTTTCATCTTCGAGGCTGTGAAACATATCTACTGCAAGCTCTTTGCTTTCCATGTCTTGGCTGGACGTAGTACGCACCATAACAAGGAAAACAATGTCTATTAAAGATAGGCTGTATGAGCATTTGATCAATGGAAGAGATGTTTTTCACAGGAGGCAAGATGAACAAGGCTCATGGCTCCTATAAACCGTGTTTAATGAACATTCTTGTAGTGTTTTGGTCCATACCACCTACTCCGAGAATATGGAAAGCAAAGAGCTTGCAGTAGAAGAGATGTGTTTCGTATTATCGAAGATGAGCAAGTGCTCATAACTCTTAAGGTATGCATTTTAGAGCCCAGGTTTACTTGACTTTTGTTAATATAGTGCCAAGGAATCTGTCTTCAGTCTGTAACGGGAATTTAATTGCATCATGGAGAATGGAGCATAGCACCGAATACTAGAAACTTTTCATTGATTTCCCAAAGTTAAGCCTAATAGCTCTTTTGCTTGACAATAAAGACGCACGTCCGTCTGTTCCAGTAGTTCAGGCTGTACATATGAAGGATAACTGCTAAAATGTAAAATTGCTTATGAAAAATTAAATTATGAAGTCCACCATGGCAGATATGTGGGGACCTGAAGGTTATTGCTATCATATCCGGAATGCAGTTAGGATATACCAAGTACTGCTGCTTTCTTCGGGAATAGGACAGTCGTGACAGGAAATCGCCCTGCACACGAGAAACCTGGCCTGAAAGGAAAATGGTGGAGATTGGAATAAAGAATATGTAGTGCATTCCCTTAGTTTCCCGTGACAGCATCTTATTACTAATTTTACACATGAAAACGGAGTCTTCAGAAAGCGATGAATCAAGAAGAAGCCAGTCTGACGGTGGTCCTCAACCTACTGGACTGCCCTAATTTGGCGACCTTACGGCGAACGGCGAACCTTAAGTCTGCTGACACCCTACATCTGGTGCTGGCGGACATCTCCAAAACGGCTGATCTGGTTTTACGTTTTACCCGTGAAAGTGGGTTCCATTCCTCCCTGTGACGTAGGTTGTCGGCCGCTTGAGGGCTTGGTGGTATGCCCCGTTACCCGCCCCAGCCCAGGGAGCCCATGGCTCCCGTTACTCCGTGGACTGGCCTGCCCCCTGCCCTTCCCAGTTTTTAAATTATCCTTATTCATATACATTAGTCGTCGGTTTCCTGACTCATCATCGTCGTTCTCTTTCCTGAGATTTTATCTTGTCCATGTTGGTAATTTTCTTGTGATAATTGAGGATGTGGTGGTACCGATCGGATGCAGAGGGTGCGTCTCCCGTCGTATAACCTGTACCGCGGACCTCCAGCTGCTTTCTGGGCGGGGAAACTCTCTCATCTTCACTCTTTCACGCCTCTCACTTCTACCGCCCTTGGAAACAATCGGATTCATGGGTATTTGATTTTTGTGCCCTCTGTTCCCGAGAGATTGAGGGACCCATAACATTGTAGTTTGCTCCCTTTAACCCCCATCAATCTATCCATCCATTCAAGTATTTGAAGAAAAAAAAATGGTTCAAATGGCTCTGAGCACTATGGGACTCAACTGCTGCGATCATCAGTCCCCTAGAACTTAGAACTAATTAAACCTAACTAACCTAAGGACATCACACACATCCATGCCCGAGGCAGGATTCGAACCTGCGACCGTAGCAGTCGCGCGGTTCCGGACTGCGCACCTAGAACCGCTAGACCACCGCGGCCGGCGGTGCTACACACACTGCACGGTAGCAGTCTCGCGGTCGGCATTTGAAGAAAAAATTCCCAGAACTCAGTGATGTTAAGATCAAAGACGTAATCTTCGTTGGTCCACAAATTATAGAACCGTTTAATAATGGTACAACATTCAATAGAATAATTGAAGGGAAACAGAGAGCGGCTTTGGTAGCCTTCAGAAATGTTGTTTACAATTTCTTGGGGAATAAATGAGCTGAAAATTACAACCAAGCTATTAATCAACATCTGAGGACATACAAAGAACTAGATTGTAACATGTCGCTCAAGAACTTACGTTCGGATTCACATCTCGACTTCTTTCCAAGCAGCTGTATTACTGTGACTGACGAGCAGGGAGAGAGGTTCCATTATTTTCAGCAATGGGAAGAAGATATTGTGGCATTGGGATCTCATCTACGCTAGCGGAAGTGAATTGTAAAGGAAAACCGAAAACACAGAAACGTCCAAGCGAATAATTAAATGGATAACAGACGAAAAAGTTCAGTATATACAGGGTGTTACAAAAAGGTACGGCCAAACTTTCAGGAAACATTCCTCACACACAAAGAAAGAAAATATGTTATGTGGACATGTGTCCGGAAACGCTTACTTTCCATGTTAGAGCTCATTTTATTACTTCTCATCAAATCACATTAATCATGGAATGGAAACACACAGCAACAGAACGTACCAGCGTGACTTCAAACACTTTTTTACAGGAAATGTTCAAAATGTCCTTCGTTAGCGAGGATGCATGCATCCACCCTCCGTCGCATGGAATCCCTGCTGCGCTGATGCAGCCCTGGAGAATGGCGTATTGTATCACAGCCGTCCACAATACGAGCACGCAGAGTCTCTACATTTGGTACCGGGGTTGCGTAGACAAGAGCTTTGAAATGCCCCCATAAATGAAAGTCAAGAGGGTTGAGGTCAGGAGAGCGTGGAGGCCATGGAATTGGTCCGCCTCTACCAATCCATCGGTCACCGAATATGTTGTTGAGAAGCGTACGAACAGTTCGACTGAAATGTGCAGGAGCTCCATTGTGCATGAACCACATGTTGTGTCGTACTTGTAAAGGCACATGTTCTAGCAGCACAGGTGGAGTATCCCGTATGAAATCATTATAACGTGCTCCAGTGAGCGTAGGTGGAAGAACGTGGGGCCCAATCAAGACATCACCAACAATGCCTGCCCAAACGTTCACAGAAACTCTGTGTTGATGACGTGATTGCACAATTGCGTGCGGATTCTCGTCAGCCCACACATGTTGATTGTGAAAATTTACAATTTGATCATGTTGGAATGAAGCCTCATCCGTAAAGAGAACATTAGCACTGAAATGAGGATTGACACATTGTTGGATGAACCATTCGCAGAAGTGTACCCGTGGAGGCCAATCAGCTGCTGATAGTGCCTGCACACGCTGTACATGGTACGGAAACAATTGGTTCTCCCGTAGCACTCTCCATACAGTGACGTGGTCAACGGTACCTTGTGCAGCAGCAACTTCTCTGACGCTGACATTAGGGTTATCGTCAACTGCAAATTTACAATGAACACTAACCTGTTGATGCTACGTACTGATGTGCTTGATGCTAGTACTGTAGAGCAATGAGTCGCATGTCAACACAAGCAGGTGTCCTCGTCGTTCTAGGCCTTCCCCAGTCGCGAGTCATAGGCTGGAATGTTCCGTGTTCCCTAAGACGCCGATCAATTGCTTCGAACGTCTTCCTGTCGGGACACCTTCGTTCTGGAAATCTGTCTCGATACAAACATACCGCGCCACGGCTATTGCCCCGTGCTAATCCATACATCAAATGGACATCTGCCAACTTCGCATTTGTAAACATTGCACTGACTGCAAAACCACGTTCGTGATGAACACTAACCTGTTGATGCTACGTACTGATGTGCTTGATGCTAGTACTGTAGAGCAATGAGTCGCATGTCAACACAAGCACCGAAGTCAACATTACCTTCCTTCAATTGGGCCAACTGGCGGTGAATTGAGGAAGTACAGTACATACTGACGAAACTAAAATGAGCTCTAACATGAAAACTAAGCGTTTCCGGACACATGTCCACATAACATCCTTTCTTTATTTGTGTGTGAGGAATGTTTCCTGAAAGTTTGGCCGTACCTTTTTGTAACACCCTGTATACGAGGGTTGGAACTTAATTAGTGCCAACTACTTATTTACAACCGATACAAAAGAGTTACATGCTTGCACCTGTTACTGTCCTTCAAAGTAGTCACCAGCATTGTGTAGAACCCGTTGCCGTTGCCCATGGAAGGCGTAGAATACCGTTGGCAGAGTATATACGAGTACACTGCTGGCCATTAAAATTGCTCCACCACGAAGATGACGTGCTACAGACGCGAAATTTAACGAACACGAAGAAGATCCTGTGATAGGCAAATCATTAGCTTTTCAGAGGATTCACACAAGGTTGGCGCCGGTGGCGACACCTACAACGTGCTGACATGAGGAAAGTTTCCAACCGATTCCTCATACACAAACAGCAGTTGACCGGCGTTGCCTGGTGAAACGTTGTTGTGATTCCTCGTGCAAGGAGGAGAAATGCGTACCATTACGTTTCCGACTTTGATAAAGGTAGGATTGTAGCCTATCGAGATTGCGGTTTATCGTATCGTGACATTGCTCCTCACGTTGGTCGAGATCCAGTGACAGTTAGCAGAATATGGAATCGGTGGGTTCAGGAGGGTAATACGGAACACCGTGCTGGATCCCAACGGCCTCGTATCACTACAGTCGAGATGACAGGCATCTTATCCGCATGGCTGTAACGGATCGTGCAGCCATGTCTCGATCCCTGAGTCAACAGATGGGGCTGTTTGCAAGACAACAACCATCTGCACGAACAGTTCGACGACGTTTGCAGCAGCATGGACTATCAGCTCGGAGACCATGGCTGCGGTTACCCTTGACGCTGCATCACAGACAGGAGTGCCTTCGACGGTGTACTCAACGATGAACCTGGGTGCACGAATGGCAAAATGTCAGTTTTACGGATCAATCCAGGTTATGTTTACAGCATCATGATGGTCGCATACGTGTCAGGCGACATCGCGGTGAACGCACACTGGAACCGTGTATTCGTCATCACCATACTGGCGTATCACCCGGCGTGATGGTATGGGATGCCATTGGTTACACGTCTCGGTCACCTCTTGTTCGCATTGACGGCACTTTGAACAGTGGACGTTACATTTCACATGTGTTACGACCCGTGGCTCTACACTTCAGTCGATCCCTGCGAAACCCTACATTTCAGCAGGATAATGCACGACCGCATGTTGCAGGTCCTGTACGGGTCTTTCTGGGTACAGAAAATGTTCGACTGCTGCCCTGACCAGCACATTCTCCAGATCTCTCACCAATTGAAAACGTCTGGTCAATGGTGGCCGAGCAACTGGCTCGTCACAATACGCCAGTCACTACTCTTGATGAAGTGTGGTATCGCGTTGAAGCTGCATGGGCAGCTGTACCTGTACACGCCATCCAAGCTCTGTTGGTCTCGACGCCCAGGCGTATCAAGGCCGTTATTACGGCCAGAGGTGGTTGTTCTGGGTACTGATTTCTCAGGATCTATGCACCCAAATTGCTTGAAGAAGTAATCACATGTCAGTTGTAGTATAATATACTTGTCCAATGAATACCCGTTTATATTCTGCATTTCTTCTTGGTGTAGCAATTTTAATGGCCAGTTGTGTATATATATACTGACCGAAAAAACCGCAACATCAAGAAGAAGTTGTGCAACATAAACGAAAGTTGGTAGGCATATTTCTACATGTGAAAGATGATGTGTATTAAAATTTCACGCGAATGGAATAAGAATGGATGCAAATCAGATTTGCATTAAGTACACACTGTAACGGTCGTGAGCGTTAGTTACCTTTGAGATTGGGCATGGTGAGTTGTTACTTAATCAAGAATACCTTAGAGGGACAAAGACGCCTTTGTCAACATCTCTCTGAGTTTTAATGAGGTCGATAATGCAGGAAGACATGGCAGGAATGTAACCACTGTAAATGATTGTTGGTAACGCTGGGCACGAGAATGTACGGTCGCAAAGAGACCGGGCTCCAGACGGCCAAGTGGCACTACCGAGAGGGGCGACAATCATATTCGGCTTGGGGCTCTGGCGCATCTCACTGCATTTGCAACAGCAATTTGAGCAGCAGTTGTCAACACAGTGACACAGTGAACTGTTACAAATCTGTTACTTCAAGGACAGCTGCCCTGTAGCGCGCATTTCACTGATCCCGAAACATTTGCAGCTTCAGTGCGCCAAGCGAGAGATCACTAGACGGCAGGTGGAGGAGGTGTTTTCTGATGAAATTTGGTTCTGCCTCGGTGTCAATGATGGCCATGTGCTGGTTAGAAGGAGTCCAGTTGACGGCCTGCAGCCAATCTGTCTGTCTGCTAGACGTACTGGACCTATAGATGGAGTTAGGTCTGGGGTGCGATTTCGCATAACACTAAAAGCACTCTCGTGGTTATCCCACGCACCCTGACAGCAAATTTATACGTCCGTCTGCATTCTAGAGACGTTTTCCAACAGGATAACGCTCGCTCCCATATCGCTGTTGTAACCCAACATGCTCTATAGAGTGTAGACATGCTACCTTGGCCTGCTTGATCACCAGTTCTGCCTCCAATCAAGCAGATATGGGACGTAATAGGACGATAACTCCAGCATCAGCCACAATGAGCACTAACCGTACCCATATTGACCGACCAAGAGGTACAACATTCTGGCGTTTACAAGCGTTATTAATGTATCAGAATTTCACTTCTGCAATGGCTTATCTCACGCTTGCATTAACCCATGATCTTGCAGTGTTAATCACTTACAAATGTATTCGTGAGATTTCATTACTTTAAATTAATTATTTGTTGGTGTTACGATTTTTTCCATCAGTGTATATACATATACTGAGTCATGTAAGATGTAACATCTCTTTTACTTTGTGAATGGTTTTAGATATCGAAACAAGATTTCCGGCAAATGATAGTACCTAAGGGGCACGTACTTAGTATCTAATAAATAATCTTAATTCTTGCACAGAAGATGAATAAAGAGGGGGCGCAGAGGAAGTGGATAGAGAGAGGGGGAAGGAGAAGATCGATTAATAGATACAGCCGGGTAACGCCGGATATTCGGCTAGTAGTGATAATAAACTAAAAACACCCAGAAAACCTAAAATAATTCATTAATCGATACCCATCCCACTACGCGGATGTATAAATCTTTTCTACACCTACCGTCCTGCGCAACGATATGAACAGTACTAGGTGCCCACCGTGTCAACAAATGAATGAGTGGGACTTCACAGTTAAGTCACAGATTACGTTCCTGTTAACTTTAGCAGCCATCTGTTTTCGATATTTTGCGATTTTGTGCGGCATTTATTTATATTGTATCAATCTCCGCACATCCATGTACATCCTTCACGCAACTTTCTAGTTAACACAAGGTATATACACAGACCCAACCTTCTTACCACTCCACGGTTCCATTAACTGTCAGAACAACTATTCCAACCTGCGTTGATATTTCTCATAAGGGCAGTCTGTATAAACATTTCGTAGCCTGGTCTACCTGATATTATGTAATGCCTTAATTCATTTCAGAATTAACGTAGCAGTGTGCCACCACCGTATAGTATGTTCGTGACTTACTCCTTCAACTAATGTATGTATAAATTTCGCCTTCAGTCACAAAATAATTCTATTTTTAATTGTGATCTTAAGGTCCTTCCTTCCTCGCACATACATCTCGTCAAGAGGCCACGACAAGAAAATTCGAGCAGCTAATTCAGAGGCTTAAGGCACTCATTGTTCCCACGTGCTATTCGCGAGTGGAACAGGGAATTGGGGTTCACCAAGCGGTGCCAGAAGTACCTTCCACCACACATCGTTAGGTGGCTTGCGAAGCATGATATAAATGCAAATGTTTGGTGCTGTTAATCGTGTTATTTTTGCCTTTAGTATTAACAAAAACGATGTTATATCGAGTACATTCAGCAACTATTACGATAGAAATAGGGGGCCCTTTATTACTGTACCATTACCGGTTTCGTGGCGTTAAAGCCACATCTTCAGGTGACACATGTTCAGAACATCAGAGCGGAAAAGATCGGAATCTTTTTCCCAACATTCTTTTTCTGTCAAATACAAAACACCTCTAAAAGACAGTATGTCATGTATTAAAAACTGTTATATGACAGAGCACGCGGCCGCGTCCCCTATGCGTCGTTTCATATAGACTAGAAAAGCGATCACCATGATACGGTTGTTTTAGCAGTTTTTAATGCATGACATACTGAAACGCGTACGTTTCATATGTATTCATTACCAGCGATGGCGAGGCATGACAGAATCTCTGACCACAGAGTTATCGTTGCTAGTCTGCGCTTGATCGCGCGAGTGTTCAGTTCCGAGTTGTACTCTGTCTGTAGTAGAAGTCGGATACAGTTGTGTGTGGAGAGTCGGCATGCGTCCGCGGTGTGCTCTGCCCGCGAGTCTGGTGGACGATATGTATATTATTGTAGAAGGTAATGAAGCAGCATTCCGCACAGCTAATAACGTATGTTAATTGTGATTAATTTGTTCAAAAAATGCCCCAATAATAATTTTTTATAAAGTAAATCTTTTAAAGAAAAGTAATCATTTCAATTTAAAGAATTTTTCCACTCTGTTGAAGAAAAAGCATTCATTTCAATTTAAAGAATATTTCCTATGCATTTCCTCCAAGAATCAAAATTAAATATACGCCAGCATTGCACACAGCTGTGCCGAAAAATAAGAGCAGATATAGACGCAGTTTTACTGAGGTAAGAATTTATCAGGTTTAATTTTTTCACAGGGCCGAAGGTCAGCATTTCTGCCCTTATATGATTTATCAGGTTTAATTATTTCTGTTAGGAAGTTACATTTCCTACAGGGTTCATTAGTTAATTGACATTATTGTGGTTTTTGGTCAATTTTCATTTATTAATTTTGTGGGGAGTTAACATTTGGCTCATTATCATTGTTTTACATTTCTGTGGGGAGGTTACACTTGGCGACATCCGGACCAGGATCGTATTTCTTTGAGAATCTTCTGATAAGTAGTCAGATATCTGCTCTTATTTACTTAGTATAATTAGCATTTGGCACAACGCTTTTACTAACTTTGTCACTTTCTTTCACAGATCATCGGCAATTCGTTGCTCTTTGTTGTATTTGTGTTTGTTGCATTTTGTATTGTCTTTGTTTCATTATTGAATAATTGTGATTTGAGTAAAATGCCGCGAAAGACTCTTAACAGTACATCGCGAAGTATAATGAGTGAAATAGCCGACTTAAACAACTTGACCGATAGTAATTGTGACACGCAATGTAATGATGACAATCCTCCATTTAGTGACAATCAGTGTGTACCGACCACCAATGTTGATTTTGATCTTATTGATGAACAGATAAATTCAATTGCGTCGTCTGTTAATTTAACGACAATTGATGACGCGGGGCTTTCTGTTGCAATGAGCGCTGCCCAGCTTAACACAACCGGTTTGCAAAATTTAAGTAATGAACAGACAAATTTGTCTAATGAAAACGAACAGTGTAATCAGAATGCGTCGGATTTAATTAATTCCGAGATAGTGACTAACAGTGCACATCCGATTAGCAAACATTTTCAAGAATCACAGAATGACCAAATGGTCACACAAAACGTGACAATTGCAGGTACGCCATCACACAGCACAGAGAATAGAGTAGGTAATGTTACTGAGGATCAAATTATAGCACTGTTGCTAGAACTTAATGAATTTTACAAACAACGTAATGAAGATAACAAACAATTTAAGGAAAGTTTGAAACAACTTAATGAAAATTCTAAACAATTGATGAAAGAACAAGAAGAGTTTCTCAAAAAACTTGATGGACAGAACAAACAACTTAAAGAACAGAATAACCAATTTAGAGAACAGAACAAACAATTTTCTGAAAGTCTTAAACAGCCGAACGAAAAACACGGCAACCTTAACGAACAGAACAAACAAGTTAGTGAACAGATTACAGCTGTTACCGTGCAACGTCACGACACGAAAGAACAATCATGTGAAGAAAGTAAGGCTCATGCTAGGAACAGTAATGAAGAAATTACATTTGTTGTACAAGAATTAAGTAATGCAGATGCAGCGACAGCAGAACCAATTAGAGATGAAATTAGTGCAGTCGCTGAACAATGTCCTAAAAACGCAACACGGATACGCGACGAGTTTAATTTAAAGTCACCAGAAGTTTCACACACTATGAATACGGAAGTCGATAATAAAAGTGAACGACAGAACAACCAAATTAACGAACGTATTAAAGTGACAGAAATGAAAAATGTTTCAGTCACTAATACGTCACAGAATACGCCACGTTGCGAGCATTTGTCACACTCACACAGCCAGTGTAACTTAAGTAATTTACAGAGACTACGCGACTTAAAATCTGAAAAGCTACGCAACTTGAAATCCGAAATGACACAGACAAAGAGATTCTCACACAAACCTGAACGTGTTCACAAATTCAGAGACGATAACGTTGGTTACGAGCAATTTTTATCCGTAAGAAAATCTAAGGAATTTAATAATGACAGAGCACAGATACACGATTTGAACTGTATACGACAATTTATTTTAGTACTTTCAATAGCATTACCTTTAATGAAGAAACAACAATTAGCATGGATACAGCAGTTTATTTCTGAATTTTTACCGCCATTGCCTGTAACACAAAAGCTGAAATTTATTTGCAGCCGTAATAGACCTCAGGGGATTCATTACGCTTTAATGAGTATGTGCCGTAGCGTGCACAGGGCCCCGAGCTGTAGTAGTGCTGTTTCATCTTTAGTTTTCTGCACTGCTGCCTTCTCTTCCACTATCCTTTATATCTATCAAAACAGCTCTCTAACTATTGCTCTACCTAGTATTAAGAAAAGTGTAAAGAAAACCCGATATGACAAATTTTACCGAAAGTGACAATTTTTTAATAGATGCTCAAGAAATGACAAACACGAGAACTTTAATAACAGAAAAAAATTGAATCATCAGTATGTACAAAATTATCAGCAACAGCAAACACATTTTGGTAACAATAGAGGTTTTTCTCCGCAATAGCATCAAAGCCAGCCGGTTAGCATACCTAACCAACAATGCCGTCTACTAGGTCAACCAAGCTTTAATGTTTCGCCGCGTGCACGAATAGTCTCAGCCCCAACAAATAATAACGCACGGCAGCAAGGAAATAACTACGTACAGAGAACACAGTATTTCAATTCCTATCTCAATGCACCGTATAGGAATGACTATCACGACAGACGTAAAAATAATGAGCACAATTATCAACATACGTTTAATAACAGTCGGTCTTACCAGCAGCAAAATGATCAGCAACAACATATTCTCATGAATGAACCCGACAGTAAGTATCATCCAGAACGTAATACGTCTGGAATAAATAACAGAACAGTTAAAATAGTGGAAATGCCACAGCGTCCTCCCGAAAATAATAATACGTCAGATAGAATTTGACTAGATACAGTACAGGTCGCATCTTCCAGTAACACAAGCACTACTTTTGACACGCAGAATGTTGTTTACGAAAATGTTATTACTTTTGACGACATCACAGACACTCTTTTGCAGGAAAGACCAATTGTTCAGAAAACCATTTCACATCCTGTCATCGAAATTAAAATTGGATCATCGAAATTTTCAGCAGTAATCGATTCTGGATCACCTATGTCAGTTATAAATGAAGAAACTTTCAACGAGTGTAACAAAGAGAATACCTATCCTACATTACCATTAGGTAAAACGAAAGTGAAAGGAGCAGTATCGAGTAAAGGAGTAGACGTTAAATTACAGACACATTTATTATTTTGCACTGCAGGTCACACATTTCACTCAAATTTTCGGATTGTTCCTTTATTGACAACAGAATTTATTTTAGGTACTAATTTTCTGGTACAACACGACGCAGTTATTGATTTTCAAAATTCCTATTTAATGTTGAAGGATGAAAATGTGCAATTGGCTTTAGAATTTCAGCACTCATTATCTGCGGAAGAACAAACAATTAATCGTACAGAGGTCATTTCCGTATCACGTGGCATAGACTGTAATTCAACATTGTTCACAGATACATACGTACACAACTATAATACTCCAGATGAAGCCGACTATGACGTAATACAGACGATTTCTGATAAAGTTAAACAAAGCAGTGCAAATACAGACGACGAACGTACGCAACTACGCAATATTCTTTTACAGCAAGCTCCAGTTTTTGACAACGTTCCTGGTACTATGTCCGGTTTTATGTATGAATTTCAAGTCAAACAGCACGACACATTTAAAGCAAAGCATTATCCCATTCCATATATCCATAGAGAACAAGGTAAGAAAGAATTGCAAGATATACTCGAGCAAGGAATTATTGAACCGGCAGTTAGTCCGTACATAAACCCGCTCCATATTGTTAAGAAAAAAGATGGTTCACTACACCTCGTACTTGATTCGCGTCACATCAATGACATAATTATTAATGAAACAGATCGACCACAGACACTAGAAGAATTACTACAGAAATTTCACGGTACTGCTATTTATTCTACATTAGATCTGAAATCGGGATTTTGGCAAATTCAGCTCCATCCTAACTACAGAAAGTACACAGCATTTCTCTGTTTTGGTGACTGTTATCAATTTTGTAAATTACCATTCGGTTTAACTATTTCTTCTGCAGCTTTTATTCGCGGTTTGAACACAATAATTCCGACAGAACTTAAAGACAGAATCACAACGTACGTAGACGACATTCTTATTGAAGAAGCTAACTGGTCTGAACACAATCTGATTCTTGAACGACTGTTGCAAACTATTCGTGCACAAGTACTTACAGTTAATCTCAGTAAATCGCACTTTGGCAAAACTTCTATAAAATTTCTTGGACATGTAATTTCAGCAGAAGGCATTACGCCTGACCCGGAAAAACTTCAAGCTCTACGTGACATTGCTGTTCCTACGACGAAGAAACAACTACGCAGTTTTTTGGGCTTAATTAACTTTTTTCGTAAATTTATTCATTACTCTGCTTTAGACACCCCTAGATTATGTCAATTGACAGGTAAAAACACTATTTGGTCCTGGGATAAGCAAGCACATTCTGAATTTATGAACCTGAAACATGCTTTGTTGAATGCACCACTTTTATCGCACCCAGATCTTACTAGAAACTTTTCCATTGCCACCGACAGTTCTAACACTGCTTTAGGCGTACATATTTATCAGGAAATTGAAGAAGATGGTTGTACAGTAATTAAAAACATCGCTTTTGCAAGTCGCATTCTGTCACCTGCTGAACGTAATTATTCTGTTACAGAACTTGAAACATTATGTGTTGTTTGGGCTTTTACGAGATTTAGGCATTTTCTTTATGGAAGACACACTACCGTTTACACAGACCATAGAGCAATACAATTTTTACTTTCGGCTAAATTTACTCACGACAGGTTAAGCAGATGGAAACTTTATTTACAGGAATTTAATTTTACAATAGTTCACATTCCCGGCACACAAAATATTGTATCAGACGCACTATCTCGTTCTCTTAGCAACAATCAGCAAGACATCGCAACCAACTTCTGCAAAGCAAATTTCAGCGTCATGTACATTCAACAAGTTGCATTTGATAATTTCATTTCGTCGTCATTACAGGACATAGCACAAGATCAAAGTAAAGACAACGTGTGGAAAGAGATTAAACACCTCTGGCAAGATAGGAATAATGTTACGATTAGAAACCATTACACTGTACGCAATAATATTCTGTTTCGCCGCTCTCATCCTGACAGCAACGATTGGTTATTATGCATTCCTGACGAGCTTGTTAACAAATTAATTTGGTAAACTCATTTAAGTTACGCACATTACGGAGCTAGAAAATGTTTTGTTATACTGAGACAGAACTGTTATTTTGCCAACATGGAGAAACGTATACGACGTGTCTTAGCGTCATGTAAAATCTGCCAGAAAGCTAAATCAGATACGACTTCACATATTCCTCCATTACATCCCATTGTACCTGATAAATTGAGACACATTGCCGCTGTAGACATTTTTGGTCCGATTCCCAGAACTAATAGAGGTTTTTGCTACATCTTTGTCGCTGTTGAACTCACTTCAAAATTTGTTACCTTCACTCCGTTACGCAAAGCTACTGCTAAAACTGTTTCGAAGGCATTTGTAAAACATTTTCTATTTCATGTAGGGCATGTGTTGAAAGTAATTTCCGACAATGGATCACAGTTTCGATCTGCTATATGGACACGTATGTTACGAGCTAGAAACATTTCTCCGATCTATATATCCAGGTACCATGCTTCTTCGAACCCTTGAGAACGAATAATGAAAGAAATTGGTAAACTGTGTAGAATATACTGCCATAAAAGACATATTGATTGGGACACACACATACACTCATTCCAGGATGTAATTAATTCCATACCGAATGAATTTACTATGCTATCTCCGTCTGTTATACTGAAAAACGTTGAACCACCTAACAAAATTAAAGCATTAGTAACATTTTCTACATCTCGTCGACTACGACACCATGAAATAATTGACATTGCGCTGAACAACATCAAACGTACCGCAGAGCGCCGGAGAAGACAACAAAAACAGGTTTGTATACGCCGTGACCTTCACGTTGGACAGAAGATATTAGTACGTACACACTATTTATCCAACAAAATAAAAGGTAGGTGCAGTAAATTTGAACTTCTATATGCAGGTCCATATCGGATTCGCAGCATTCCTCACCCCAATGTTGTACACGTCGAAACTTTGAGAACCAGAAAATCGAAAGGAAACCACCACATATCAAATATTAAACCTTTTATTGAATGAAGATACTTTATGATTTAACATGCTTAATGCCATTTCCTAATTTTTTTTTATGACCACTTGTTGTTGTTGTGGTCTTCAGTCCTGAGACTGGTTTGATGCAGCTCTCCATGCTACTCTATCCTGTGCAAGCTTCTTCATCTCCCAGTACCTACTGCAACCTACATCCTTCTGAATCTGTTTAGTGTATTCATCTCTTGGTCTCCCCCTACGATTTTTACCCTCCACGCTGCCCTCCAATACAAAATTGGTGATCCCTTGATGCCTCAGAACATGTCCTACCAACCGATCCCTTCTTCTGGTCAAGTTGTGCCACAAACTCCTCTTCTCCCCAATCCTATTCAGTACCTCCTCATTAGTTATGTGATCTACCCATCTAATCTTCAGCATTCTTCTGTAGCACCACATTTCGAAAGCTTCTATTCTCTTCTTGTCCAAACTATTTACCATCCATGTTTCACTTCCATACATGGCTACACTCCATACAAATACTTTCAGAAACGACTTCCTGACACTTAAATCTATACTCGATGTTAACAAATTTCTCTTCTTCAGAAACGCTTTCCTTGCCATTGCCAGTCTACATTTTATATCCTCTCTACTTCTACCATCATCAGTTATTTTGCTCCCCAAATAGCAAAACTCCTTTACTACTTTGTGTCTCATTTCCTAATCTAATACCCTCAACATCACGCGACTTAATTCGACTACATTCCATTATCCTCGTTTTGCTTTTGTTGATGTTCATCTTATATCCTCCCTTCAAGACACCAACCATTCCGTTCAACTGCTCTTCCAAGTCCTTTGCTGTCTCTGACAGAATTACAATGTCATCGGCGAACCTCGAGGTTTTTATTTCTTCTCCATGGATTTTAATACCTATTCCGAATTTTTCTTTTGTTTCCTTTACTGCTTGTTCAATATACAGATTGAATAACATCGGGGAGAGGCTACAACCCTGTCTTACTCCCTTCCCAGTCACTGCTTCCCTTTCATGTCACTCGACTCTTATAACTGCCATCTGGTTTCTGTACAAATTGTAAATAGCCTTTCGCTCCCTCTGTTTCACCCCAGCCACTTTTAGAATTTGAAAGAGAGTATTCCAGTCAACATTGTCAAAAGCTTTCTCTAAATCTACAAATGCTAGAAACGTAGGTTTTCCTTTCCTTAATCTTTCTTCTAAGGTAAGTCGTAAGGTCAGTATTGCCTCACGTGTTCCAGTATTTCTACGGAATCCAAACCGATCTTCCCCGAGGTCGGCTTCTACTAGTTTTTCCATTCGTCTGTAAAGAATTCGTGTTAATATTTTGCAGCTGTGGCTTATTAAACTGATTGTTCTTTAATTCTCACATCTGTCAACACCTGCTTTCTTTGGGATTGGAATTATTATATTCTTCTTGAAGTCTGAGGCTATTTCGCCTGTTTCATACATCTTGCTCACCAGATGGTAGAGTTTTGTCAGGACTGGCTCTCCCAAGGCCGTCAGTAGTTCCAATGGAATGTTGTCAACTCCGGGGGCCTTGTTTCGACTCAGGTCTTTCAGTGCTCTGTCAAACTCTTCACGCAGTATCATATCTCCCATTTCATCTTCATCTACATCCTCTTCCATTTCCATAATATAGTCCTCAAGTACATCGCCCTTGTATAGACCCCCTGTATACTCCTTCCACCTTATTGCTTTCCCTTCTTTGCTTATAACTGGGTTTCCATCTGAGCTCTTGATGTTCATACAAGTGGTTCTCTTATCTCCAAAGGTCTCTTTAATTTTCCTGTAGGCAGTATCTATCTTACCCCTAGTGAGATAAGCCTCTACATCCTTACATTTGTCCTCTAGCCAGCCCTGCTTAGCCATTTTGCACTTTCTGTCGATCTCATTTTTGAGACGTTTGTATTCCTTTTTGCCTGCTTCATTTACTGCCATTTTTATATTTTCTCCTTTCATCAATTAAATTCAATATTTCTTCTGTTACCCAAGGATTTCTACTAGCCCTCGTCTTTTTACCTACTTGATCCTCTGCTGCCTTCACTACTTCATCCCTCAAAGCTACCCATTCTTCGTCTACTGTATTTCTTTCCCCCATTACTGTCAATTGTTCCCTTATGCTCTCCCTGAAACTCTGTACAACCTCTGGTTCTTTCAGTTTATCCAGGTCCCATCTCCTTAAATTCCCACCTTTTTGCAGTTTCTTCAGTTTTAATCTACAGGTCATAACCAATAGATTGTGGTCAGAGTTCACATCTGCCCCTGGAAATGTCTTACAATTTAAAACCTGGTTCCTAAATCTCTGTCTTACCATTATATAATCTATCTGATACCTTTTAGTATCTCCAGGGTTCTTCCATGCATACAACCTTCTATCATGATTCTTAAACCAAGTGTTAGCTATGATTAAGTTGTGCTCTGTGCAAAATTCTACCAGGCGGCTTCCTCTTTCATTTCTTAGCCCCAATCCATATTCACCTACTACGTTTCCTTCTCTCCCTTTTCCTACACTCGAATTCCAGTCAGCCATGACTATTAAATTTTCGTCTCCCTTCACTATCTGAATAATTTCTTTTATTTCATCATACATTTCTTCAATTTCTTCGTCATCTGCAGAGCTAGTTGGCATATAAACTTGTACTACTGTAGTAGGTGTGGGCTTCGTATCTATCTTGGCCACAATAATGCGTTCACTAAGCTGTTTGTAGTAGCTTACCCGCCTTCCTATTATCCTATTCACTATTAAACCTAATCCTGCATTACCCCTATTTGACTTTGTGTTTATAACCCCGTAGTCACCTGACCAGAAGTCTTGTTCCTCCTGCCACCGAACTTCACTAATTCCCACTATATCTAACTTTAACCTATCCATTTCCCTTTTCAAATTTTCTAACCTACCTGCCCGATTAAGGGACCTGACATTCCACGCTCCGATCCGTAGAACGCCAGTTTTCTTTCTCCTGATAACGACATCCTCTTGAGTAGTCCCCGCCCGGAGATCCGAATGGGGGACTATTTTACCTCCGGAATATTTTACCCAAGAGGACGCCATCATCATTTAATCATACAGTAAAGCTGCATGCCCTCGGGAAAAATTACGGCCGTAGTTTCCCCTTGCTTTCAGCCGTTCGCAGTACCAGCACAGCAAGGCCGTTTTGGTTAGTGTTACAAGGCCAGATCAGTCAATCATCCAGACTGTTGCCCTTGCAACTACTGAAAAGGCTGCTGCCCCTCTTCAGGAACCACACGTTTGTCTGGCCTCTCAACAGATAACCCTCCGTTGTGGTTGCACCTACGGTACGGCTATCTGTATCGCTGAGGCACGCAAGCCTCCCCACCAACGGCAAGGTCCATGGTTCATGACCACTTATGCAATTATATTCACATGAACACTTACTTATGATTATCGTATTTTTTCTTAGCAAGTGCCCGGCAAGGTAAGGTTAGCAGGTCGCTCTTCTTGTCATTACACATCAGACCGTGCATATTTTCAATTTTTTCATGTATGTATGATTGTTTTCCTGTTTGTTTGTATGCATTATGAAATAGTTAAGATATAGCAAACACCAGTTGACTTTGACATTTTTGCCCTTCGATATCTCAACATCGTGACTATTTTTACATTTTTTGCTGCTGCATTATGATATTCTGTGTACATTTTTGCATCTGAACACCGTCTATATTTTTTGACATAATACGTTTTCTGTCATGCTATGCTGTATGCTTAATTATATCAATATAAACCAGTTTTTATCTAATGGGTATATGAATTAAATGCAAGACATTAATCTTTGTTCATTATTTTCAGAAAGAAATAACGTGTATAGGAGATAAATTAAACAGAAATGGGAATTTCACCTACGGAATAAACGAAAGAAGATGCAAAAACCTTATGAGGTAGAGTAAATGGGTCAGAATTAACAAGCATTAACAAGAATATACTATACACATCGTAGAATAGCAGTCTTAACTATTTTTTTCTTTCAGAATACGAAGCGATTGATGCAGGCTGTCAGACAGAACTTCACATCATAGTTTTAGTGAGGAAATTGCTAGAAATAAGGAATAGTTGTGTAATGAATAATGAAGTGATTTTTTTTTGCAGATGATAATGAACGGTGATGAATAATGATGAAGAATATGCAGCTATGAATAATGAAGTTTTTCTTTACAGGTGATGATAATAATGGAGTTATGATAATGAAGTGATGGATAATGAAGTGATGGATAATGAAGTGATGGATAATGAAGTTTTTTCTTTACAGATGAGGACGATGTTGAAGTTTATGTATTTATGCTCTGTAGTTATTTAAGTATTTGTTGCAGTTCGTTTTGACAGTATGTGTTGTATTGCATAGTATGATGACTAAAGGTTTTGGAAAGGACAGCTAGGGAACACATTTTATACACATTTCACTACCTGTTAATTCGAAGTTCACTACTTTTCAGCATAAAATGCGTTTCTTCTTTCAGTCTAATAATCCATTTTTGTATATTTTGCAGGTGAAATTATTTATAAAATTAATGTACTATAAACAGTTGTTCTTTAAACCCATGTCATTTATGAATGTGATTACATATACTCTACTTGTTTCATAATCTTGATACAGCTGACTCATGACGAATGACGTTACACATCTTCATTTGCAGCAATAACTCAAAAGCAAATATTGTTATTAATTATCGAACCCGACGCAATGCACTGCTAGCACAAAAAAATGCTTTGTAACTGGCAAATGAATGCCACTGATTAATGTAATAATATGAACTATGAGGACAATGTTTACTATAATTAGATTAATTATGCCATTTATGAACTCATTTTCAATGATGACTTCTGATGGTTTGTAATTAGTCAATGAATGCCAATGTTCTCTGTAAATGACTTCTGATGGTTTGTAATTAGGCAATGAATGCCAATGTTCTCTGTAAATGACTTCTGATGGTAATTAGGCAATGAGTGCCAATGTTCTCTGTAAATGACTTCTGATGGTTTGTAATTAGGCAATGAGTGCCAATGTTCTCTGTAAATGACTTCTGATGGTTTGTAATTAGGCAAAGAGTGCCAATGTTCTCTGTAAATGACTTCTGATGGTTTGTAATTAGGCAATGAGTGCCAATGTTCTCTGTAAATGACTTCTGATGGTTTGTAATTAGGCAATGAGTGCCAATGTTCTCTGTAAATGACTTCTGATGGTTTGTAATTAGGCAATGAGTGCCAATGTTCTCTGTAAATGATTTCTGATGGTTTGTAATTAGGCAATGAATGCCAATGTTCTCTGTAAATGACTTTTGATGATTTGTAATTAGGCAATGAGTGCCAATGTTCTCTGCAAATGACTTCTGATGGTTTGTAATTAGGCAATGAGTGCCAATGTTCTCTGTAAAGTTACTCATGAACATTATTCTCAAATACTACGCACATGGTACAGAAATGTTCAGTGACTGGGCAATGAGTGCCACCCATTACTACTGTAATTCTCAATGAAAACTAGTATGTGACTTAATGTCCTTCCCCTTATAACCTAATTACCTGGAATTACTGTAATATCCGTTTGTCCTATATATCCTCATGATCATGGAGCACTATATTTGGTTTTTGCACTAATTCTACGTTGTTGTAACAGACAAGAACGTGGTGTTGACACGACATGCTGTCCACCACCATGAGCGATGAAGATGCTATTATGGTCGCACTGTTTGGTGTACCTAATGTACTACCAAAAGGATAACATGGAATATTACTACGGCATTTCAGTGTCTTGACTACGCTGATTAATACTTCTGGGAAAAGAACTTTAGATTGCCTCACTTGGTGTTGTGCTTCTGTAGAAAGATATGGACTTTCAGTGCAGCTGCGTGCAACCTAAAGTGCTACAACCATGACGCAATCCTTCCCTTTCCTATCCTAATTCTTGTGACGTAGTAAAAAAAAATCATTTTTGTTATCATGATTTGCATTTATGGCCTATACATTATTGTGATTTGCAAATATGTTATGAACTACTGTGCGTGTGCACTTTTGCCAATTGTGAATATGTTTTGTACTCATTGTATATATATATTTTGTCATTACCTGATATGTTCTCAACTACAGTGCATATGCACTTTTGCGAATTGTGAATATGTTTTGTACTCATTGTATATGTATTTTGTCATTACCTGATATGTTCTCAACTACAGTGCATATGCACTTTTGCCAATTGTGAATATGTTTTGTACTCATTGTATATGTATTTTGTCATTACCTGATATGTTCTGTACTACTGTGCGTGTGCACTTTTGTCAATTGTGAATATGTTTTGTACTCATTGTATATATATTTTGTCATTACCTGATATGTTCTGTACTACTGTGCGTGTGCACTTTTGCCATTTGTGAATATGTTTTGTACTCATTGTACATATTTTGTCTTTGTCTGATATGTTCTGTACTCAGTGCATGTGCACTATATTTACTTCATGTTCTACACCTATATATATCTGTATATATTCTGTAATTGTAAAGTTAATTAGTTAAGAAAAAAATTTGTTGCTCATGGCAAGTCCAAATGACTCACCATCGCTGCCAAATTTTTGCCCCCCCCCCCCCCCCCCCCCCAGTGGAGGGTTATGAAACGCGTACGTGTCATATGTATTCATTACCAGCGATGGCGAGGCATGACAGAATCTCTGACCAGAGAGTTATTTATCGTTGCTAGTCTGCACTTGATCGCACGAGTGTTCAGTTGCGAGTTGTACTCTGTCTGTAGTAGAAGTCGGATACAGTTGTGTGTGGCGAGTCGGCATGCGTCCGCAGTGTGCTCTGCCCGCGAGTCTGGTCAGGAATGTGGTGGACGATATGTATATTATTGTAGAAGGTAATGAAGCAGCATTGCGCTCAGCTAATAACGTATGTTAATTGTAATTAATTTGTTCAAAAAAATGCCCCAATAATAATTTTTTATAAAGTAAATCTTTTAAAGAAAAGTAATCATTTCAATTTAAAGAATTTTTCCACTCTGTTGAAGAAAAAGCATTCATTTCAATTTAAAGAATATTTCCTATGCATTTCCTCCAAGAATCAAAATTAAATATACGCCAGCATTGCACACAGCTGTGCCGAAAAATAAGAGCAGATATAGACGCAGTTTTACTGAGGTAAGAATTTTTCAGGTTTAATTATTTCACAGGGCCGAAGGTCAGCGTTGCTGCCCTTATATGATTTAGCAGGTTTAATTATTTCTGTTAGGAAGTTACATTTCCTACAGGGTTCATTAGTTAATTGACATTATTGTGGTTTTTGGTCAATTTTCATTTATTAATTTTGTGGGGAGTTAACATTTGGCTCATTATCATTGTTTTACATTTCTGTGGGGAGGTTACAATACACTCTTTTAGCGGTGTTTTGTATTTGACAGACAACGAACGTTGGGAAAAAAGGTTCCGAGCTGTTCCGCTCTAATGTTTTAATCATATGTCATCTGAAGATGTGGCTTTCACGCCACGAAACCGGTAGTGGTTCAGTAATAAAGGGCCAAAATATAGCTGAAGCGATTATTAATACCCAAGATGAATACTCATAGCTGTGGTTGTCCCACCTACAAGGTTGTTTTGTTGCGTATAGATGCATTTATAAGAAGTGTAGATGTGCTCCATGTAACATCCGTTTTGTTAACACCAGAAGCCGGAAACCAAATGAAAGACACGCTTGGGAACGATGAGAGCCATAGCGTCTAAAAACTAATACACATGGTTCAAATGTCTTAAGGCGAAAAATAAAATAAAGTTGCTTTGTGACTGACGATAGAATTTATTTACAAATTCATTTGAATGACCAGCAGGTTTCTTCCAGCAAAATTATTAAGATTTAAATATCTTCTTTAGTTTTACAACTCCTGTTATTAATCCACTGTCGTAGTGTGGTATAATCGAAGTGTACTGGTTCAGAAGTTATTATTCAGTTATCAGTCAATGTTTTTATAACTAACAGATTTTAGTTTGTTTTGTAACTAAATAGTGTTCATAGTCATCCTCTTAGTTTCGCGTATTTTGTGGAATTATGCTTTTTTGATACCCGAATCCTTTCACTTCAGTAATGTATCCACTCCAGTTTGACATCACTGGTCTACAAAAAAATTCGAGTTGAGGTAGAAAAACAAGAATATTACACCAGAAATTTGGCGCTAGTTCTTGGTTCAACGCCATGGTGTGTCACGTAAGACATAACAAACCTTTTATGTCCTGAAATGTTCCAGGTGTCGGACATAGGTTTTCTGAAATTGATAGTATGGTGAGGGGCACGTCATGGTTTGTTTGCATAATGCTCTGATCTCTGGTATCAGCGGAGATATTGAAACAAGTATAGTTTTTTTAATGGAACCGTATACTTTTCATAACTGCGTTCAGTAACTGCTTGGAACACAATTACACTGCTATAGCGTTTGTTAGTATTGGCGTTGTAACCTTTCGCAACAGAGTCCGAGAAATGCACTACAATTGGAAAGCAATGCGGCCAGGGTCGGCTGTTGGGGAGTAGACAACGCCAAGCAGAGCTCTCATGCCAGGCTCCGTCGTAATGGACTGCTGCAGCAAACCAGGCCTACGCTACTAAGAATCACCTCTCCCATGTAGCCTACGCACAGGGCCAGCTATCGATCTTTGTCTATGAACCTATGGCATACGCTCGCTCCTGGCGAAGGAGATGGGTCCTAGGAAAATTATTTCAAGTGTGCGTACGTTTCCAGATTTTTGTTGAAACAACTACAGTTTCGTCAGACAGTTTTCAGCTATCATTTAGACAGCATTTGTTTGACAGTGATATAATTTTATAGGCACATTCAGCGGCATATGTTAGTTATAAAGTTATATATCCCTTACTATCAAAATGTTCGTAGATGTAGAGAAAATAATTATACTACATTGAACTAACTATTCTAGTGTTGTCAACATCCATATAATCTCATAAGACCAGAAACATTATATTAGCAGATAAACGTTACTTATATTGCTATGGCAGTCTCATTGTCTAGAGTGTCAGTTCCTGTTTATGCTTTCCAGTTAATAGATCCAAGGATTTTTGTTTCGGTAAAAGTCCTGGAATATTGTTTCTTTTTGACATCATCTGCAGTCTTGACACTTTCTACAACACCACTTTTTAAGTAAATGCATTGTGCTGCATTTCAGCATGACACAAAGAACTTGATACTTGCTGGAACAATCTCGACAGCAGAAATAATTATGCCGCGTTTGATGCCTAAAGTTTCTATAAGTATTACGTACATAGCTTCCAGATTATTCTAGAGCAGGATGCAGTTCAGAAGAATTTTATTATGACTGCCTCAATTGAAATTAATTTTCAGTTACAATTTACATAATGTTTTCTGCAAATAATTATTTATATAAAGGTTTATGCGCCTAATATTTAATAATGACGGCTGCAGATTTTGACAATATAAAATCTTTCAGCTTCCTGTCTTTCTCGATTGAATTATCGGTAATAAAATTAGAAAAATTAAAAATGAAAACAAATTTTTTGCATGAAAACAAAAGCATAATACTACTTGTATCACTGTGAAGTGGTTTTTGAATCATTCAAGTTAAAATAAAAATGTGATTATTAATTTTCATCTATGTTGCTAAATGAATCGATATGAAGAATGAAATTATATTACCAGAAAAATAGTGTTTTGGTGATCAAATACATGCAGAATTGTCTTTAGATGTGGAATAATATGACTGAAGTATAAAAATTATCTCAAGTTAGGCAAAAATGTATACAAAGATTTCAATTGAAGTTCGAAAGTTCTGAGGAGGCAGGATTCATTACAGGATAAATGTGCTGCGAACAATGTTAGTATCAAGAAGTAATAAATTCAAACGTCATGCAAGATGCGGCAGTTTTTCACGCATCTCATTGTTTATAGCGTAGGCCACAACTCCTAAACTATGTGCCGAACTATGATATAATTTTGCACGTATATTCAGTGCTATTTCTGAACACTGTCTGCAAAATATGTAGTGAACCTAGTTAGCGCTAAAGAAGTAATAATTTACAACTCTATGCCCGATGCGACAGTTAATTGCATGAACAGGGAAAATACAGTAGGCGACAACCTGTTTTCAACATGCTGCTATGCGCATTATTTAGTATTTGAGAACGATACTACTTAGTGACTTGCAACAAACTTTACACATAATTTCAAACAATTTTTCTCGCTTACAACCCAGAAAGGGTTGAAGGGAAAAAGTTTTATAACGTGTACATTATGCAAATATATTGTGGAAATGCAACACATTGAAGATTGCATTAGCATTGTATTACCTACTTTCAATCATATCACGTAGCACATATCAACCAAGAAAAGCATTTTCGCAAATATGATGTTCAAAAGTCAAAGCGCAAATATTTTACCTACTTCGCGGACTATTCAAATCAATAAGTATCTTGTATTGCACACTTTATAAAGTCGTCTGTGATGTACCTCAGGGATGAAGCTATCTTCTTACCAAATTTCCTCGAAATCGGTTCAGCTGGTTACTAGTAATAAGGTAAAACGTCATGAAAGATATGGCATTATTTTTACGAATCTCAGTGTTTATGACGTCATAAATTCTTAACTGTGTGTAGTACCATTATATAGTTTTGAGGATTCTTTCAGTGGTATATGTGAACACGTCTGTAAAAAGTGTCGCGAATAGAGTTAGTAATATGGAAGTAATAAATTAAAACATCATACCCTATGGGAAAATGAACAGCGAAAATGCATTACGCGATAAACTTCTTTTTCTTTCATAATTTTGTAGGGGATGTCAGCGAGAGAATGTTTCATAAACGTTTAAAATTATGTGTAACGTTTGTTGCAAGTCAATAAGTGTTCTTGCTCTCAAATACTGACTGAATAGATCTGGGTATTCGCGAATCGTGGCCTGCACATTTTTTTCACCCCCAAGGTGATTCTCACCAGCACAGCGATTCTTTCCAGACAGGACGTGACATCTGTACGAAGTTTGGTTGAAATCGGTCCACTGTTTTCGAAGGAGACATGGAACATCCATTTTTATTATATGTATGGATATCTTTATTTCCGTGATCCGATGTTGATGATATAAAGTTTATTCAGTGCCCCAAGGTATGTTCAAAATGTGTGTGAAATCTTACGGGACTTAACTGCTAAGGTCATCAGTCCCTAAGATTACGCACTACTTAACCTAAATAATCCTAAGAACAAAGACACACACCCATGCCCGAGGGAGGACTCGGACCTCCGCCGGGACAAGCCGCACAGTCCATGACTGCAGCGCCCTAGACCGCTCGGCTAACCCCGTGCGGCCCCAAGGTATGCTGAAGTTACCTGCGAAAACCACTTGAAAATTCGTCTAGTTATTTTGGAGATTTGCGTGATCAAACACAAACAGATAAGCAAGACGGTTTTACAGTTTTAATAACGGTGTTACTGAAACCACGTTGGTCTAGTCACTAGTGGGATGTCGGTGCGATGGCTCAGCGTGTTCGGTTAGACGTCTTTCTGCTCCCTGTATTAAAAAAGAAGTGAGTGAACTGTACAACGTTGAACTTGAAGAGTTGTAATGTGACGTCAGCACACATGAACTACCGGGAACACACACTAAAAACGGCGGGCAGAGCACTAGAGCCCGGCCTAGGAGACCACGGGTTCAATCCTTGGGAGAGGCGAATATTTTTTCTTCTTCCAGTCCCTCCAGGGCGGCCTCAGATTCAGTGCCCCTGCTCTCAAATAAGAAACTGGTATTAGCTCAATACATTCCATCTCCTAGTAACGTGGCGAAGAAAAGCTGGAATCCACCTAGAGTCGGACCTATTGCCTGGTTACGATGTTGTGGCACAGATTGAGCTTTGTAGCTATTGTTAATGAATGACGCTGACAAAAATCTCAAACTTTTTCAATTTACATTAGTTGTCACACTATGGAAACAGATGGGTGTAGTTAGCCACCCGTTGTGGGCAACAATGGCACTATATCTGGT
Source organism: Schistocerca nitens (assembly GCF_023898315.1). Classification (NCBI taxonomy): domain Eukaryota; kingdom Metazoa; phylum Arthropoda; class Insecta; order Orthoptera; family Acrididae; genus Schistocerca; species Schistocerca nitens. Next base: position 310,481,663 of record NC_064621.1, on the reverse strand, counting down.
ATCTTGATAACGTGGATAACTGTTATAAAAACGTACGAAGATACCTGATCCTCATTACCCACGTTCACATCCATCGTCTTATATTTGTTAGTTACTGCATTAGTTACTGATTTTTCAAATACCATGATAATTTACTTGAAAAGAAGTTATCGGTCGGAGTTAGAGGAAAGCACCGACAACGCAATTTCTACGAATAATTCTTTCCCTCCTCCCACATTACAATTACGGTAGTAGTGGATGAATACCTCTAAAAATTAACAACCTTAAAAAGCTATTACCAGAATTTACTTTCAAGGAGTGAAGCCTTATTCTCTGCAAAAGAATACGTTACATAAGGATGTTAGGCAGCCAAGATCGCGTATTGTAATATATTTATTTCCTCAATAACCAGTTTCAACAGCTATCACATTCGAATCAACAGTGTATCAGGGCAAAAACATTACTACGACAACCCGCACATTTAACACCAGTATACAAGTGGAAAAACGTAATAATCAGGTATCACAATATTTTTACGCGCCTTACTAGTTATTATGTTGTTCTCCACTTGTATGATGACTGTATAGGAGCGGATTGTCATAGTAATGTTTTTCTCTCGGTAGATTCATTTGAAGATGACAGCTAAATTCTGTCATAACCGGTCACTGAGGAAATAAAAACATTACAACACGTGTGCTTGGCAGCCAATTACCAAATATCGGATCGCTCCCAACACCATGTGCAAATTACATAAAAGAATTTGTATCGACTTCAGTGGAGATTAGGATTGGACAGAGGAGTTGAAAGGCGTGATACGGGAGGCAGCGTTACGGAGATGCTCAACCAACCATCTGGCAGACGATTCACTAGAGCCGAAGTCACGGTATAGTTTACTGTTAAATTCCGGGAGCGTACTTTCCTATAAGAGTCGACCAGTATTTGATTTCTCCTACGTATATCTCACTAAAAGAACATGAAAGTAAAATCAGACAGATTTGAACTCACACGGAGGCTTACCAGCAATCGACTTTCCCCCGGGCGAATCGCGACTGGAATACGAAAGGTGGGAGTGACAATCGTTCATAAAGTTCCCTCCGCCATACCCCAAACATGGTTTGCAGCATATACAGGGGAAAAGCAAAATAATGTGAACACCTGTACGTACTTTGTAATGGTTTATTAATAAGGGGTTGGACCCCCAATTGCCCGCAATACAGCTGCAATTCTTCTTGGAATACTGGCATATAATGATTGTATAGCCTCCAGTGGAATTTTATGCCACTCTTAGATCAGAAGCTCTTCTAAGTCCTGTAGTGACGAGGGAGGCGGAAATTTGCTCCGGAGTCTCCAATACCGCCCACAAAGGTTCGATAATGTTCACATACGGGGACTGTACTGGCCAGGAAAGACGCTGCAGTTTAGTTGCATGCTCTTCATACCACAATTGTACTGCCCTGGCTGTGTGAATCGATGCATTGCCGTCCTGAAATATGGCATCATTGTTGTGGAACAGCATTTGAATCATGGGGTGCACATGATCACCTTAAACGTTCATACTCGTTGGCTGTAACACAACCTTTCAGAGTAATGATGGGACCAGCGGAATAAGATGATACGGCTGCCCACAGCATCACACTTCCACCTTCATGCTTAACCGATTGGAATCAAGCAATCAGGACTGTAGGCTTCTTTTGGCGTTCTCCAGACTTAAACCCGGCCCGATGTTGGAAATAACGGGAACGTTGACTCGTCGGTCCATATGACGTGTTTCCACTGATCAGCTGTCAGGGTTTATACTCCCGATGCCATGTTTTACGCTTCATTTTGCTGGTTGTCGTCAGTAATGGTTTCTGTATAGCAGCTAGTCCATGAATATTCGCGTTTTGGAGTTCGCGCCGGACAGTGTCGATAGACACGGGGTCTCGAAAATGGCAACTGAGCTCTGCAGTCACTTAAGCCACCGTAGTCCTGTGTTGTTTTGAGACAATTCGTGTTAGCGTACGACGATCTCTGTTATTTAGTTTTGATTTGCACCCACTATTACCTTTACACGATAATATCTTTCCATGTTTTGTATAGGCTGTGATGACTTTTGAAACAGTTGCTCTTGAAACATTCAATAAGTTGGCTGTCTTGGCTACTGATGCTCCAGCTAATCGGGCCCCCACAATCTGCCCGCTTTGGAACTCTGTTAGGTTTTTCATTACACGTGGACCTCGGCGTCTGAATGTAAATACGAAGTGTGCACTACTCGTAAACAACCTGCACCGATGCCTAGTTCGTACTGAATGTGCACAGTCCAGCACAACACGTGCCTTACCTGCCTTGTTTATCGTCAAACACAACCGACTCATTACTACCACTGTTCACATTATTTCGCCTATCCCCTGTAGATGTAGATGTAACTAAAAGCGAAGGAGAGATTGAGAAAGAGAACTTAGAAACGTCATACCCATGAAATAATGCCTCATGTGTTAATAATTGGGCCTCTTTTTCCGATGTTTGATAATTATCCTCTGTCGCTACAAGTTTCAGTACTAAATGGACCAGCAGAAAAATTCTCTTATCAGAGTTCAAAAAAGTGCTAATATGCCCCGTTTTAGGAGCCTGTGATTTCTATCTCACTCAGAACCATTGAAAATTCTCCCAAAAATTTTAGCGTGCGAACATATTCGCGCAATTTTTAACGTGCAGCTCTTCCACTCACTTCCAGAAGATCCCGTAACTGTTACTCGCTCACATCCAATGGACCATCGCTGCAAGTCGAGCATACCCGTCGACCCCACCTGACTACTCTCGCTGACTCATTCAGCCCAACTCATTGTCATATTTCTTTGCGTCTCTCTGTCACTGTCTCTTGTCTCACGGTCACCGTCTCCTTCGTTCTGTCCTACCACTACTGTCGCCTCTCAGTGTCTTGCCCTCTCTTACCGCTACTGTTTCATTATTCCTTCCCACTGTTGCTGTTTCTTCTCACTGTTACTATCTCTCTCTTTCTTGTTGTCACTGTAATAGACTCTGTCTCTCATTATCACTAACTTGCCACTTGCCCGAGCACTGCAAGTCTTTACGCCTGACACATTGGCACTGTCTCCTTCACTCTTTTCCTAGCACTGTCAACTACGTTCCACTGCCACTGTGACCCTCTGTTTCACACTGTCTCCTTTGCTTTTTCTGTACCACAACGTCTGTCTACTGTCGTCCAATATTTATTACTTTCTCTCTCTTCCCACTGTCTTTTTCTCTCTCAGCATAAAAAACCCGAATACGTTAGCATGCCAAAATTTATGGGAAAAATTTTAGAGGCGCTGAGGAAGGCTGAAATGAGCAGCTGGTATCCCTCTTTTTAGAAAGAGTCTTTCAAAATAGTAGCATATTAGCCCTTTTTGTGCTCAGTTAGGAGCGTTTTTCTGATTTAAATAAATATCGTGTAACTAGGGGCTCCCGTCGGATAGACCGTTCGCCGGCTGCAAGTGTTTCGAATTGACGCCACCTCGGTGACTTGCACGTTGATGGAGATGAAATGACGATGGTTAGGACAACACAACACTCAGTCGCTGAGCGGAGAAAGTTTCCGACCCAGCCGGGAATCGAACCCGCTCCCTTAGGATTGACATTTTGTCACGCTGACCACTCAGCTACCGAGCGCAGATATTTTTCTGATGGTTTCCTTCTTTTCCCTGATACGGCGGGGCATGTCACACTCATGAAAAAGAACTTCATGGGCTGGTAAAATTTTGGTAATGTACTTGTTTGAAATTAAAATGGTGCAAAACTAAATTATTATACACTTCATTTTATGTGGATAAAATTTTTCATGTCCTTCAGTACTACAGCTTACGGTTCCCGAAATTCTTCTGGTGATAACCGACATACTTTAGCATATTTCTCCATGCGTTTTCACCTCACACCGGATATTGCGTGCATACTTTACGTGTACAAGAAGTATAACTTTAAACCTCTGTACCTCGGAAACAGAGATGTAAAGAAAATTTTCAAGTTTATTCCAGACAGGTATCTTAGAAATACATGGAAAAAATTAGAGCCATTTGCTGTGCATAGGCTTCCTGGAATCTGTGGCTCGGATTTGGTACCCAAAATCCATGTTTTCGGGTTGTCCCAGAAACCGCTCATGAACTAAATTGTGTTTCCATAAGCCCCTTAATGTGACCCGTAGACCACGTCCAAAGCAAAAAGAATCGACCGATTTGCTCCAGTTGCCTAAGCTACAGGAAGTGTGTAATATTCAAACTTTGATCCTGTACTATAGGATAGTTACAGTACGACGATCCTTATGTTGGGTATACAAATGGTCCGTAGTCCAAGCACTATCCAAAACATTTGACCCTACCTTTCTATCACCAACGAGCCCGCGAAAAATCTCTTTTTTATGAGCGGCGTTTTGGAACATATTAGGAAGAGCATGCTGTCGCATGCGTACCGATATAATTGTACAAATTTTTCAGTGCTAATTCTCTTAAGGGAACAAGTGCAAAACATAATCCATGATATGTTCTCACGCTAGAAACGTAAAATAAACAACCTATGTGATCGAAGCGCAACCTTAAACACAAAACCGAAAGAAAACTTTTCTGAACGAGTGGTAAATTTATCAGAAACAGTCCTTTCTACAAAGGAAATCGAAGTGTTAGCAAAAGGATTCAAATACGCTCCTCATCATAAACCTTCCACTAAGCAGTTAGATGTATTTTCAGTTCTAATGTTAATGACAGTGCTTTGGATGGGACGTTCCAGCTAGCATAGGAAAAAAGTAGGGAACTGCAGCAAAACTAGTTAGTACCTGAGTATAGTTTATAAGGTCGTGAAATCATACAGTGTGGGTACAAATGACTTTTAACATCTGGTACACTGAAACAACTACTTACAGTGTAGTGAGGTGACTAGATACGGCTGTTGGAAATTTGAAGAACTACATGCTTGCCAAGGTTTTCAGTTTATCCAGTGAAAAGTTGCATTGCATATCCACGTAATGTACAGCTTCGTTTCTTTCCTGTGAAGATGGTCGCAAGGGCCGGAATCGGTAGAAAATAAATAATTAATTTGTACATCTGATGAAAAACATGCAATTTTCCGAATGCAACATCTTCATCGTTACTGTGCGAATCACTGTGAAGTGCGTGATACAGGGAACTTGTTATTACACAGTATATTGGCGTTTCTTCCCGTTCCATTCACGAAGGGCGAATACCGGAATTTATGTGCAAGATTGGAAATTTATACCTACGCTAGCGACCTGTCCCAGCTTCAGACTGGTAGCAGGATCGCCCGCATCTCGTGGTCGTGAGGTAGCGTTCTCGCTTCCCACGCCCGGGTTCCCGGATTCGATTCCCGGCGGGGTCAGGGATTTTCTCTGCCTCGTGATGGCTGGGTGTTGTGTGCTGTCCTTAGGTTAGTTAGGTTTAAGTAGTTCTAAGTTCTAGGGGACTGATGACCATAGATGTTAAGTCCCATAGTGCTCAGAGCCATTTGAACCATTTTGGTAGCAGGATCGACGGCCGGAAGACACGGCGACGTTGCGCTTTAAATTATACACACCTGTTCCGAGACTGGTTATACTGCTGGCGTATGAGCGACGTCAACGCAGTAACTGCGGCCGCAGTTTGCACCAACAACTGTAAACAACAGTTCTGATCAGGCGGTGTTAGGTAGTTGAACTACGGCATTAGCGTGTCAACGTTGTTGCGTCACAAATCGCAATAGAGGATCGAACTGTACATCTCTAAATCAAGTATTCACTACGATCTCCAGTATGTTTTGAGGAAGTGAAAAGTGTGTGCGAAGTTTGTCCCGCACGCCTTGACTCTCGAACAAAAACGACATGTGGTGCCAGCACAGACTTGGCTAGAATGAAAAACGACGACAATTCTTTTCTGGAAAAAAATCATCGAGGCGACGAAGACTAGTGTTATCAATACGACCCTAGAGAGCGTAGAATGTGTCTCTGGAGGTTCGGCAAGATCAAAGAAGGTGCGAATGTGACATGCGAGCTGAACCAACAATAACCCAAAGAAGAACTTTTCTGATTTTCATGTGGTTGTATGTATGTACGTTCTGGGCGTTGTACTGAAGTATAAAGGGGTGGGGGAGACTATGCGAAACAACCGAAGCATTGAAACCACCATATTTCCAGGATTTTTTTTTATGAACCCTGCCAAGAGACTTTTTTGGTCTGACAAGGTACACAAACGTTCTTCTTGATTTAGTCTGTCTATTAATAAAAAAATGGCTCTGAGAACTATGGGACTCAACTGCTGAGGTCATTAGTCCCCTAGAACTTAGAACTAGTTAAACCTAACTAACCTAAGGACATCACAAACATCCATGCCCGAGGCAGGATTCGAACCTGCGACCGTAGCGGTCTTGCGGTTCCAGACTGCAGCGCCTTTAACCGCACGGCTGTCTATTAATAAAAACAGTACCAAAAGCCCAACAGTAGACCCTGAAATCGACCTTCATATATAGAGGCAGAAAAACAGTGGTGTACTTCAATTTACAAATGTGAAGATGTACTCCTATACTCTGCAAGTCACTATACGGCGCATGGCGGAGGGTGTTTTGTCGTTTTCCTTTCCCATTACATTCGCGTATTGAGGGACGGAAAACTGGCTTTCTGCATAACTCTGTACGTGCGCTAATCTCTCTCATTTACTCTCATGGTGTCTACGCGAGTTATACTAAGGTTTCAGGATAATGGTTGCAGAGTCGTCTTAGAATATTGGTTCCCTAAATTTACTCAGCATGGTTTCACGAGAAACGCGTCGTTTTTATTCCAAAGGTAGTTATATAGTAGTGTTTTTAGTTTCTGCTCTAAATGACGACTCCTGAAATTTTCTGAGCAGATTTTCGGGAGATGTACGGCACCTTTCTTCGAGTGTCTGCCAGCAACGTTTCTTCAACAGTTACTTTACGCTCTACCACCAGTCATGTAAAACTGCGACTTTTCGCACGGCGCTTCTGTGTGTAAGCTCGATGTTCCCTGTTAGTCCGTCCTAATGTTGAGCGGTATTCCAGGGAGGATCGCACATGTGTTCTGCATGAAATCACTTTCCAGTTTTCCAATTACGCCATTTATAATACTTGAAACCCAACCTATATGGTCGATCTATTTCGTATCTACTCATTCTTCCTGCGATCTGTAACAGCTATTTCTACAGATTACAGGAGGCAGGCTGAGTGTCAGAAAATTTTCGATACATTCCCAAATCTGTTTAGATATTCCATAAGCACTTATTCTAGAAGGCTTCGATGAGGTACTGAATGAAAGAATTTCGGAAGTCTAGAAACACCTACTCTGCGTGGTCTCCTACAGAGTCACTGACGGTATCGTGTACATGAGGAACACCATTTGTGTTTCACCTGATCAGTCTTTTTAGAACCCATGCCGATTTCCATTGAAAATATGGTGTGTTGCAGGTAAGTCATTATGTTTGAACTCAGACTACGTTCCAATTTTCTGCTACAGAATGGTGGTTCTGAGGAACAGTTCTACTTCTTGTATTAAGCATAGGATGGTTCAAATGGCTCTGAGCACTATGGGACTTAACTGCTATGGTCATCAGTCCCCTAGAACTTAGAACTACTTAAACCTAACATAAGGACATCACACACACCCATGCCCGAGGCAGGATTCGAACCTGCGACCGTAGCGGTCGCGCGGTTTCCGACTGTAGCGCCTAGAACCACTCGGCCACTCCGGCCGGCTTTCTGCATAGGAGTTCGTATCTCTTCTCAAGGGAGTGGATGTAATATACTACGATTCAGTAGTCCCGCGAAGCGTTCTTTTATTTTTCTTGCCATTGCCTGAATATTGACGGGGTCGGTAGGTTGTTCTGGAATTGGCAATGTTAGTGGTGGTGTACATCCGGTTACCCTTCTTGACTCAGAATAGAATACGCAAAATAGATTGTGGAATATGTTGGGTGTAGTATGCGCGAAGAGATGAAACGATTAGTAAAAGATGGGATGCGGTAAAGGCTTGTGTCACTAACGAAGAGACTAGTGACCCAAGAGAGAGAGAGAGAGAGAGAGAGAGAGAGAGAGAGAGGGGGGGGGGGGGAGGGGCAGTGACAATATGTCACCAAGCGAGTGGAGGGAAGGCAGTGAATAATTTCATCACTATCCTCAAAAAATCCGAGTCTTGTCGTCATCATCGTTTTCTCCACTATTAGTAAACTCCTCCACTTTCACGCTCGTTATTACCGTTCGATAATCTCGAAGTTTCTTTTCTCTTGCTTGCCGGTATTAAAGTTCTTAGTTAATTATTGTCAGTTTATATGAACCACGCGTGAGTTACATAATTTGACCAGCTCCCAAAAACAGTGCCAATTTCGTCTGCTCCAGTTGTTGAGATGGGATTTCCTCGAAACACTTTTATTACTGGCGTCTACGAAAAATTTGAATTGAAAGTAAAGGATAAGAAATGACAATTAAATCTCCACGTAAAGACTTTTTATCAGTAACACAGATAATGCGGGTTCAGCAGTCCACGTAATTTGAGATTTTTAAGTGGCCGGCATTTTTTTCTTGAAACGTCATTTGTTCATTTAGACAGATGGTCCATGACAAATCCTAATAATAAGAAAATTCTGTCATTGGACGAAATTTTGAGACAGATTTGAGACTTAACACCTCAGTCGTCAAAAGAAACACTCGGGATTCATAAAAAAATCGTCCTTTTAGACATTTCATGAACAGTTTTGCAGAAACGAAATGTGTGCTTATATGTACTAGCCTGGGAAGAAATGTGAGAATGTTCAAGTTATGTTTCACACTGAATGGAGTTGATTAGGCCGGGAAGGTTCTGATCAAGTTTCTGGAGTACTTACAGTTACATGGACAATTTTTTCCAGCTAAAATACTCTACAAAAAGTTTGAGCTAAAGACGCTGTTAGTACTGCTTTTCGAAGTCTTAAATACTTGGAAAAGCTATTGTGAAGTCAAATTATGCTACACAGTCTGAAAAATTCAAGAAGACGACAACATTACCACAAAAGTCTGACTTGTCACCGGCAGCCAATTAGCCTGTTCAAAAATGGCTCTGAGCACTATGGGACTTAACATCTTAGGTAATCAGTCCCCTAGAACTTAGAACTTAGAACTAGTAGCAGGTGTGGGCTGGGCAACTGGTAGCGGCGGCGCTAGGATACCTACCTGTTGCCCGGTGCCCTGGCGGCGTGGCGGCGGCCCGTTGCGGACTGCCGCCTCCCGCCGGATCGTCGCCCACCGCAGGTCCCGCCCCTCTGCCGCTGCAGCCGCCGGTCACCGGCGCCGCCCACCTCCCACCCTGACCCGCCACAGCGCCGCCCACCACCGCGCACGTAACACCCGGCAATATTCGTCACCGCCGCGATGCATTTTGCCGTCTCTTCTCATCCCCGACTAGACGTGTACAAATTCTCCTTCAAGCCTGCCTGCCCCTATCTTCACCGCAATAATTTAGCAGCTCAACTTGTCGTGACCTAAACACAAGAATACAAGCACGGATACTACACTCATGCTCATAAATTAAGGATTATGCTGGTATATGGTGAAACAACGCTCTGGTGGGTGGTTTGCGGGTTTAAATCACCTCGGGTATGACCATGCGGTGCATTTGACCTGCGTTCGTTGCACGGTGGCGCTGGCAGCAGTCCACATACGCAGTGTGTTGGAGCATGTCACAGTACGGTGCAGCGAGTAAGTGTGCAGACGTTTTCAGACGTGCTAATGGTGACTGTATGTCGAAAATGGCTCAAAGAACACATACTGATGACGTTATGAGGGGTAGAATACTAGGGCGACTGGAGGCTGGTCAAACACAGCAGGTCGTAGCACGGGCCACGAAGTGTGATATCACGATTATGGCAACGATTCCAGCAGACAGGAAACGTGTCCGAGCGCTACAGTACGGGACGTCCACAATGTACAACACCACAAGAAGACCGATATATCACCATCAGTGCCCGCAGACGGCCCCGGAGTACTGCAGGTAGCCTTGCTCGACACCTTACCGCAGCTACCGGAACAGTTGATTCCAGACACATAGCCTACAGACGGCTCAACAGACGTGGTTTATTCGCCCGGAGACATCCAACGTGCATTCCACTGACCCCTGGTCACAGAAGAGCCCGTAAGGCCTGGTGTCAAGAATACAGTACATGGTCATTGGAACAGTCGTCCGAGGTTATGTTCACGGACGAGTCCAGGTATAGTCTGAACAGTGGTTTTCATCTGGCGTGAACAAGGAACCAGATACCAACCCCTTAATGTCCTTGAAAGGGACCTGTATGGAGGTCGTGGTTTAATGGTGCGTGGTGGGATTATGATTGGTGCACGTACACCCCTGCATTTCTTTGACAGAGGAACTGTAACAGGTCAGCTGTATCGGGACCCCATTTTGCACCAGTATGTCCGCCTTTTCAGGAGTGTACTGGGTCCACCTTCCTCCTGATGGATGATAGCGCACGGCCCCGCCGAGCTGCCATCGCGGAGGAGCACCTTGAAACAGAAGATATCAGGCGAATGGAGTGGCCTGCCTGTTCTCCAGACCTAAACCCCATTGAGCACGTTTGGGATGTTCTCCGTCGACGTATCACTGCACGTCTTCAAACCCCTACGACACTTCAGGAGCTCCCACAGGCACTGGTGAAAGAATGGGAGGCTATATCCCAGCAGCTGCTCGACCATCTGATCCAGAGTATGCCAAGCCGTTTTGCGGCCTTTGTACGTGTGCATGGTGGTCATACCCCATATTGATGTCGGGGTAGATGCGCAGGAAACAGTGGCGTTTTGTAGCACATGTGTTTCGGGACGGTTTTCTCAACTTATCACCAATACCGTGGTCTTACAGATCTGTGTCGTGTGTGTTCTCTATGTGCCTATGCTATTAGCGCCAGTTTTGTGTAGTGCCACAGTTATCCTTAATTTATGAGCATGAGTGTAGAATACACGACAGGGATCATGAGGCGTATGCCCAGAAGCAAACCGTGCCGCAGACGTCAGAGTGAACACAACCAGTGCTCAGCAGTCCTCAACTGCCATAACGTATTGCGTGGTAATTGCGTTTACGAGTGAATTTTATTAGTAACTGCCGACTGAGTACAGTGTTCACAGTAATCATATTATGTTTTATTTTACGCGTGTAGTTACGTGGAACCAAACTGAGGAGCAAGTCTCCATGGTACATGAAATTATAACAGAAAAGTAATAATTCATAAAATAAAATGTTTATGAATCCTAAAAAAACGACAAGCTATCGGTTTATGTAAGCGCAGTCAACAATGTAACACAGGAATTAGTTTAATTTTTCAAGGAACTCCTCGTCAGAATAGAAGGATTGATCTTTGAGGGAACCCTTCAGATCTTCAGAGCTGATTCGAAAGCGCGTTGATTACTGCTAAGAGTTTTGAATTTTTTGTGGTAGCCTACTGAAAGTAGATGCGGCAGAATACTGCACACCTTTCAGCACAAGAGTCAAGGAGGTGCGATCCAAATGCAGATTGAATTTCTGCCTAGTAGTATTAACTGAGTGAATGCTGCTAATTCTTGGCAATAAGCTGATATATATATATTGAGAGGCCAATGTCAGAATAACCAGACTAATGAACACGGGTTGACAAGAGGTTCGCGAACTTGCACCACTTATTGCCCCCAATCGCCTGTTTCTGAAGAAAAAAAGAAACAGCTTAGGTCATAAGCGAATGAAAATGGACAAAGTAGACTACCTTTCGCATCGAACAATCACTCACTTCACTTTACTAATAGTAAAAATGACAAGATCCTGAACAAGAGGTTTCCAAGGCATAAAATATCTGAGCAACTAGATATTTTAACAGTTCAGTCTCACTAATCACATGTCCATTCTGCGCAATTAGAACGACAGGTTTTGGTGAATTGAGTATTAGAAACTGCAAAAACTGAGTCTTACTGAGATTTAGCATTGGCTTATTTTCTGCAGGCCATGAACCTATGTCTTGAACTGCGTTATTTGTAACAGTGCCAACGTTGTACACTTCCTTTACTGCCAAGCTAGTGTTATCAGCAAACAAAAATATTTTAGAGTCGCCATTAGTACTAGAACGCATATATATAAGGAACAGGAGTGGCTCCAGCACTGATTCCTGGGGGCCCGTCGCTTAACCGTGGCCCACTCGGACCACATCACAGCCATTTCAGTACTGTAGAGGATGACCTTATGCTGTCTGTTCTCAAAGTAGGACGTGAACCAATAGTCATAAGTACAGGATGAGTAAAAAAGGGCTTTACAGCTTTTGGATGATAAAGAAATTTATTGAAATAGCTTACAGAATCGGTAGATATTTCATTTTGTAACAAACAACCGCCAGTGTACTGCACAATTAAAATAGCTACTTTCACTGGTGTTTGGCGTGTTCGCTGGATGTTTTAATTTATGAAACGAATTCTACAAAAACTCTCCGGCGTAAATTTCGCACCGAATACGTCAAAAAACTCCAAGCATACCTACCACACACTCTTGGCACAAGAACTTTGTTAAACGGGTTGTTCACTGAGATATGATAAATCACCGTACCGCCCGCGTGTTGATGATTATGTCGAACAAGTCAGGGAGAGCTTTTTACGCAGTCCAGAAAAATCAACGGGACGTGCTTATCGTGAGACTGTCATTCCACAAAAGACTATTTACACTTGAAACCATACAGATTCACCATGGCATAGCACATTAGTGATGCTCGCAGGGAATTCTGTGCGGAAATGTTGCATCGGATAGAGGACGACAAGACATTCCTGAACACAATAATCCTCAGCAATGAGTCAACATTTCATATCAGTGGCATGGTGAACACCCACCAGAGAAGAACACGAGGTAACGAAAACCCACATGCAATCCTGCAACACGTTTGTGACAGCTCTTAGCAAACAGAGTGTACCGCCCCATCTTCTTCATGGAGAAAACTGTCTCTGCTTTTATGTATCTGGATATGCTTGAAAACTTTTTAATTCCACATATTGATGTGGACAACCGAGATGGGATGATTCTCTACAAGCAAGATGGTGCATGACCTCATTTGCTCACGGATGTTAATCGCTTCCGAGATCGGTGGATTGGCCATGAAGGGTCAATCGCATGGCCACCTCGCTTCCCAGACTTGACACCACTGGATTTCTTTCTCTGGGGTTTCATTAGAGATCCCTCCTCTGCCAAACAATTTAGTCGACCTGAAAAATCGAATCCACGCTAGCGTTGCTCAATTTACGCCAGATTTGCTGCAACGGGTGTAGGAGGGAACTGATTACCTGTGACATGTTTGATGCATCGAAAACTGTAGTCATATCGAACCAAAACACTTCATACTTTTATGTGAAAGTCGAGGTTGTTTGTAAAAAACTGACACATCTAGCGATTCTGTAAGTTACCTTAGTAAATTTCTATATTGTTCCGAAACTGTAAAGTCCTTTTTGACTCACTCAGTATACTGAGGAAATCTTTAGAATAAGTTTTTATGTGAAAAATAATTGCTTGCTGCGCGATCGCCAGGGTTACTAACAACAACAGAACACAAGTAATTTAGGAATTATGTTTCATACACTTTCTAAAAACAAGTAGACGAAACGAAAATGGATGAGTGTTTGTAAACATGCAGATTTTCTTTCAGCTGAAACTGTTCGTGTCTGCTCAATACATTTTACTGATTCGTTTTATGAAAGGGATGTAAAAAGTGAACTGTTGAATATTCCTTCGAAACGCAATTTGATTACTGATACTGTTCCAACTCTAAATGTACCTCCTTTTGCGCTGATTTAGGGCTTAGTAATGAGCCTGAAATGAGAGAAATATTCGGGTATAAGAAGGAAGCTACCGTAAAGAAGCAGGGTCAGGACGAGTGGGAAGGGAGCTCTCAGGGACCTCGCGCGGCTTGTGTGTTTTCGGTAGACATGATCACGCACACAGGAAAAGGATTGCATGTAATCTCAAAACATGGCAGGCCAGCCAACAAACAAAGCTGCAACGACACAACATGTACTTATACTTCAATACTCCGTTAACCACCTCACGTTGCGTGGCGGAGAGTATTTGTGATGTCACTGAAACCCCCTTCCCTGTTTCCCTTGCTCCGTCTTAGCTCTAATTTTTCGGATTGTTTCATTGTAGTCATTTCGCGAGATGTATGTGGGAGGAAGTAATATATTGTCCGACTGTTCCCGGAAGGTACTCTCTCGAAATTTCGATAGTACACCTTTCTGTGATGCTCAACGCCTCTCATCTAGCGTCTGCCAGTGATTTTTGTTGAACATCTCTGTAACGCTCTCGATCCGACTAAACAATACCGTGACGAAATGCACCGCTTTTTGTTGGACATCTGTTTCTTCTATCAGTCCAACCTGTTAATGGTCGCATACTGACGAACAATACTCAAGAAGCGGTCGAACAAGCGCAATTCATTTTTTTGTTGGATGAATTACATTTCCCTAAAATTCTTACTACGAATCTCAGTCCTTCAACTGTTTTTTTTGCTATTTGTTTTACGTGGTCATTGCACTTAAGGTCAGCTAGTTACTCCTAGATACTTTGCGGTAGATACTGTTTCCCGCAGTTTGTTATCCGTAGTGTAGTTGTACAGTAGTACATTTCTTTTCCTACGTATGCGCAATAGGTTATCTTTATTATCGTTCAGGGTCCAATGCCAGAGCCTATACCGTTCATCAACCCTGTGCAGGTCATTATGCAAAACGATACTGTCTCCGGTCGTTGTTATTTTGTTACAGGCGACACAATCATCTGCGAACAGTCTTATAGAGCTTTCGACGCTTTCTTCTAGATCTTTTATATACATTGTAAACAGCAACAGTTCCAGCACACTTCCCTAGGGTATCACCGAAATTATCTTTACATCCGTCGATTTTGTTCCGTTAAGAGCGACGTCTTGAGTTCTATCAGCAAGGAAGCCTCGAATCCACTCTAAAATCTGGTCCGGTACTCGGTAAGCTAGTAGGCTAGACGGCGGTGCGAGATGGTGTCAAAAGGCTTTCCTGAAGTCGAGGAACATGGCGTCAACCTGAGCGCCTTTGTCACTGCAGTTCTCGCTTTTCTGTCACCCATTGTCAGACGGAACGCCAGAACTGACGTAACAGAGAAAGGGACTGAGCGCAGAACTGAATGTAGCCTACAAACTTTTAGTTCAGTTCTTGACTGGGACAGATAGTTGCACAATTATAGTAAATATGTTATTGGCCACTTAACAAGAGAGAACGGTTGCATTTCATCGCTGATGAACCACACACGTGGAAAACTGTGAAGCGGACTAAGAGAGTGATGACGCTCTTCTCCCCGCGGCTATGTTGCCGTTTCTGTTACTAGCCAGTGCACTCGAATATGTACACTACTGGCCATCAAAATTGCTACACCACGAAGATGACGTGCTACAGACGCGAAATTTAACCGACAGGAAGAAGATGCAGTGATATGCAAATGATTAGCTTTTCAGAGCATTCACACAAGGTTGGCGCCGGTGGCGACACCTACAACGTGCTGACATGAGGAAAGCTTCCACCCGATTTCTCAAACACAAATAGCAGTTGACCGGCGTTGCCTGGTGAAACTTCGTCGTGATGCCTCGTGTAAACAGGAGAAACGCGTACCATCACGTTTCCGACTTTGATTAAGTTCGGATTGTAGCCTATCGCGATTGTGCTTTATCGTATCGCGACATTGCTGCTCGCGTTGGTCGAGATCCAATGACTGTTAGCAGAATATGGCATCGGTGGGTTCAGGAGCGTAATACGGAACGCCGTGCTGGATCACAACGGCCTCATATCGCTAGCAGTCGAGGTGACAGACATCCGCATGGCTGTAACGGATCGTGCAGCCGCGTCTCGATCCCTGAGTCAACAACCATCTGCACGAACAGTTCGACGACGTTTGCAGCAGCATGGACTATCAGCACGGAGACCATGGCTGCGGTTACCCTTGACGCTGCATCACAGACAGGAGCGCCTGCGATGGTGTACTCAACGATGAACCTGGGCGCACGAATGGCAAAACGTCATTTTTTCGGTTCTGTTTACAACATCATGGTGGTCGCATCCGTGTTTGGCGACATCGCGGTGAACGCACATTGGAAGCGTGTATTCGTCATCGCCATACTGGCGTATCACCCAGCGTGGTGGTATGGGGTGTCATTGGTTACACGTCTCGGTCACCTCTTGTTCGCATTGACGGCACTTTGAACAGTGGACGTTACATTTCAGATGTGTTACGACCCGTGACTCTACCCTTCATTCGATCCCTGCGAAACCCTACATTTCAGCAGGATAATGCACGACCGCATGTTGCAGGCATTTCTGGATACAGAAAATGTTCGACTGCTTCCCTGGCCAGTACATTCTCCAGATCTATCACCAATTGAAAACGTCTGGTCAATGGTGGCCGAGCAACTGGCTCGTCACAATACGCCAGTCACTACTCTTGATGAACTGCATGGGCAGCTGTACCTGTACGCGCCATCCAAGCTCTATTTGACTCAATGCTCTGGCGTATTAAGGGCGTTATTACGGCCAGAGGTGGTTGTTATGGGTACTGATTACTGGGGATCTATGCACCCAAATTGGGTGAAAAAGTAATTCATGTCAATTCTAATATAATATATTTGTCCAATGAATGCCTGTTTATGATCTGCATTTCTTGTTGGTGTAGCAGTTTTAATGGCCAGTAGTGTTACCAGCGTAAAAATTCTACTGTCGGAGCAGAAAAAGGACAAATATGCTTCAGTCTATTAAAACACTGATTGAAATGTGGTCTACGAGCTGTGTCATTCTACCTTCCTCAGCACCTCAAAAACTTTCTCAAAAATTTTAGCAAGCGAACATATTTGCGCCCTGTATAACGTTCAACTCAGCTCTCACTCTTACAAGCTCTCCTAAACTGTAACTCGATTACACCCACTATAGTCCGAGCCACGAACGATGGCGGTTCGCACGTATCGAGGCACAGACGGGGATTGCATTGTTGACGATTTCAAGCGGCAGTTGCTGCACGCTCTGCAGCGATGACAACTCGCAACAAATGGACTCGAAATTCACTAAACAATTCTGTACGATCACATTTAATGCTCACAGAAACTACAGAATTCACAACAGAGCTCCCGGAACACTACTGAGCCCTCACTGGCCGTCGGAGAATACGTGACGTAGGTGCGCAGAACAAACCTATACTCGACCGCCATCGTTCGTGGTTCCAACCATACTCCATCGCTGTAAGTCAGGCACACGCGCCAACTTCCACTTGCTAATTCTTAATCACTCAGACAGCTCAATTCATTGCCATTATCTCTTTGTATCTCTCTGTGACTGTCTGCTGCCTCACAACCATAGCCTCCTTTTTTCTGTCATACTACTGCTGTCGTCACTCACTGTTACAATCTCCCCTTTGCTCTCTCATACTGCTACTGTCTATTCATTCCGTCCCACTGCTGCTGTTTCTTCCCACTATCACTATTTCTCTCTTCGTCGTTGTCATTATCATAGACTCTATCTCTCATTATCACTGGCTCTCAGTCCCTTCCACCTCACAGTCTCTTTACTCCTCTCCCGCTGGCACTGTCTCCTTCGCTCTTTTCCTAGCACTGCTCTTTCACTGTCAGCTAAGTTTCACTGCCACTGTGTTCTTCTCTTTCTCTCATAATGCTCTTTCTGTACTACAACCACTGTTCACTGTCTCCTTTTATATATTACTTTTCCTTGTTTTTCCTCCTGCCACTGTCTTCTCCTCACTCAGAATAAAAATTGCGATATGTTCGCTTGCCAAAATCTTTGGGTGAATTTGGAATGATGCTGAGGAAGGTAGAATGAGGCACCTGGTACCCTAGTTTTCAGTCTTTTAAAGCAGAAACATGTTAGTCGTTTTAGTGTTCCGATAGAAGCATTTTTCGGCTCGTTCCCTTCTTTTCCCTGCTACAGCAGGGCATGTCATTCAAATGAAAAGAACTAATTGGTCAGAAAATTTTGATACTTTACTTACGCGAAATTGAATTAACGGAAAATTATACGATTTTGTACCTCAGACCGGATTTCGTGTGCACATAAATTTTCCTTGTACTTCGGTACTACAACATGGGGTTCCTAGAACCCTTATTATAATATCTACGTATTTGACGTGTACAAGTAGGGTAACTTTAAACCTCTCTACCTCAGAAATGGATGAAGATATCAATAAAATTTTCTAGGTTGTGCTAGATAGGGATCTTAGGAATTCATGGAAGAAATTACAGCCGTTTGTTGTGCTTAGCCGTCTTGGAATCAGCGGCTCGGGTTTGGTAACCAAAAACCATGTTTTCGGGGTTTTCTCAAGAACGGCTAAAAAACTAAATGAGGCTTACATGAGCCCCTTAAGGCGCGCCGGAGACCACATCGAATGCAAAAGGACCAATTGATTTTCTCCATTTACCTAAGATGGAAGAAGTGTGTAATATTCAAACTTTGAACCTGTTCAAATGTGTGTGAATTGCTAAGGGACTAAACTGCTGATGTCATCGGTCCCCAGACTTACACACTACTTAAAATAACTTATGCTAAGAACAACACTCACACCCATGCCCGAGGGAGGACTCGAAGCGTCGGCGGGAGGGGCCGAAGGATAGTTACAGTAGGACGATCGTTACATTGGGTATACAAATGGTTCGTAGTCCAAGGGCTATCCAAAACTGTGGTCCCTGCCTTTCAATCACCAACAGAACCTTACCTAAGAGCCCGGGAAAAATGTTATTTTTATGCACGGCCTTTTGGAACATCTTATGTAGCGCAAGCTGTCGCAAGCAAACTGTTTTCGGCTCAGAACCTCTGCTATTAACAGTCGCATACATTACCACTTCCGCGGACGCTATTTCCATAATAATTGGGACATATCCCTTCGACCAGGTAATTACGGCTCAGACGATCTCAGAGAGTTTTACCTGTTTCAGCACCAGAGCTGCGCAACTTCCCGAAAATTTCCCTGACCGACAGCACCCGAACTCCGCAACTAGCTGCAGACTGGCATATTTTCTCTTGGCCACTTTCCGCAACATATCGGTAAGCCAAATTGTAGATATTATGCAAAAGAGTACTAATACATTTTAATTAAAAAATTACAAGAAAGTAATTATTGTCTTAAATATCCTAGTTGGCAGAAAAATAACGAAAAAATGCTTAAAAGAAAGAACTTTTATTCAAACGATATTGTTTAAACTAACGATGACATTTAGACTTTGTACGAAACGCACTTCATCGATTTGCCTCTACACAAGTTTGTTCTGAATTAATACTTGTCTTTCTTTGGTTTTCTTGGCAGTTTTCGGTGCGGAATCAGAGCCGACATTTTTCAACTGAATGTTAGAGATTTTTGGCATTCTTCTCAATTTACAAGAAAAAATTGCAGGGTAATCTAATTCAGACGAAGAGCTATAACGAGAAAGAACACTCTCGCACGCATTTTTCGTTCTTCAAAGCGTGGAGAATTCGCCTGACAAAATAAAATGGAAGATGCATGTTGCACATCAATACAGCTTTCTATAAGGTAGATAGCGAGCTGCGAAAGTAACAGATTCTTGGACTTCCGTGATGCTGTTCATTAAATCACAAAACGCATCTCCTAGTTCACGTTTCAAGAAAGTTCCTTGTTCCTTGTCCGCACTAGATTTCTTTTCTTTTTTATTGAAATTGTTATCGATTTCCTGCCAATCTCTTCTAGTGATGATGGATCGTGAGCGTGGTTTTCCATTACAGAATATGACCACTTCCAGTGGCGTAAATGTTGACATATCTGTTCTTGTTCGAGTATCTCCATCCTGCAACGAGTGAATGTGACTTTTATAGAGTAGGACTGTCCGTAGCCACTACGTTCGATGTATGTTATTTCTACTCTGTTCTCTATCATCAGTATCCTACACGTCTAACAGCACCTTACGTTTTCGACACTTAGATTCAACACTACTGTGCTCGTATCTGTTGGCAGCTACGAACTAGCTGGAAACTAAGGTGACTTTGCCAGAGAAACCGGTTTGGCAGAAAACGCACTCTTCTACTTGAAGGGTAAATTGCGAAATGCGAGTAGGGGGGAATAGTGGATCCCTCTTCGATCTTTTCTGAGTGGCGCAGTTCAGGTCCGCTCGGTAATTAGGAATAATGGAGCACCTTACTGGATACGAAGAGGACGTTCAGAAAAAGAGAAGAAGATAACAGAACAAAAAACGAACTCCAAAGGAGAGATCACTTCGTACATAATGTGAGAATGACGCAAGCACTGGGGTACTGGTAGAACAAGAAATCGTTACTATGAATTGTTCTCCAGTGTGAGGGAAAGATTTCCAATGAAGCATATTCTACCCTCGAGGGAACTGATCCATTTTGTTTTAGAACACGGGCCTTACCCGAGTGTATTTCAACACGATAGGAAGATGATTTAACGGTAACAGTAAGCAGAAACTGGAATTTCGGACCTAGTTTTTCAGCATTGCATGAACTTCAGATCAGTCACCGAATACGAAATAGTTGAAACAGAGGATGGAACAATGTACACCATCACAGGGGACGGATCATTAACCAAGAAAGTATCCAGGAGAGAGGTGGAGTCACCGTAAGAAATTATATGAACAAATCTGATAGAAGATCCTGGTGAAGAGAAATATTAAACTGCTTGCGGTGCGCTCTTAGACGTTGGAGAGCACCATGAGTTAGAACTTGCGTGTGAAACGTTTCCACAACCTCTGCGGAATGCTATGATCGACCATGATTATGTGTACCTAATGAAACGGACAGACCCCGAAGAAAATAGACCGAAACGATGTGGAAAAGTGTACAATGAATCGTTAAATTGTCAGGTGAACACACTGAGTTAATAAGGAGTGCGTGTAAATATGTGTAATTTCAAAGGTAAATCGGTACGCATACGACAACGTGCGCTACCAGTATTTTCCAAAATGCCCAAGATCATCAAGATGTGGAGGAAGGCCAGGATAGTGGCACTCTTGAAACCCGGGAAGGCATCTGATTCACCAAAGAACTATCGCCCAATATCTCTCCTGTGTCGTGTTTACAAACTTAGTGGCTGAAATGGTTCAAATGGCTCTGAGCACTATGAGACTTAACATCTGAGGTCATCAGTCCCCTAGAACTTAGAACTACTTAAACCTAACTAACCTAAGGACATCACACACATCCAGGCCCGAGACAGGATTCGAAGCTGTAACCGTAGTACTCGCGCAGTTCCGGACTGAAGGGCCTAGAACCGCTGGGCTACCGCGGCCGGTTACAGCGGTTTCAGCACAAACTGGAAGACATGGAGGACACTGAACCGAATAAGGACGGAGGTGGCCCCAGTGAAGACTAAATACGATTAGGTGGTGTCTTTGAACCACGGATGATGTGACTGTGGCGCTGCGCAGGATATGGGGCATCTGCTCGCCTGCCCAAGCTGCCCTTATAGGTGCAACCCCGACGGTTTATGGCTGGACAAGAAAGAAGCGTTGGACGTGGCCCTATACGGGGCTGAAAGATTGTGACCTGGTTTCCGGACACGAAAAAGTAAAGTAAGTCCACGGGAATCTTTCTACGGGCCGGCCGAAGTGGCCGCGCGGTTCTGGCGCTGCAGTCTGGAACCGCGAGACCGCTACGGTCGCGGGTTCGAATCCTGCCTCGGGCATGGATGTGTGTGATGTCCTTAGGTTAGTTAGGTTTAACTAGTTCTAAGTTCTAGGGGACTAATGACCTCAGCAGTTGAGTCCCATAGTGCTCAGAGCAATTTGAACCATTTTTTGAATCTTTCTACGGCTCACACCTCGGGTTCTATCTGCAATAGAAAGATGGCATCATGTGTTGTAAGTAGCACTTGGGCTAGAGACCATTTGTATTCCTTTCAGTACAGGGTCATAACTGGAATGCTACACATTTCATCCAGCTTAGGCAAATGGTGCAAATCGGATGCTTATTTTTGCATTAGATGTGGGCTACGGTGCGCCTTAAGGGGATAATGAAGGCATCATTTAGTTCACGGGGAGTTCCTGCAAAATCCCGAGAAAAGTCTTTTCACTATTTTTCACCGTCAGCAGCAGATATCTAAGTAACTAACAGCATCAAATTGCTCAAACTTTAACAGTACGTCCTCTAGGATCAGCATGCCTTATCGAGAAGCCGGCTGCGGTGGCCAAGCAGTTCTAGACGCTTCAGTCCGGAACAGCGCGACTGCTACTGTCGCAGGTTCGAATCCTGCCTCGGGCATGGATGTGTGTGATGTCCTTAGGTTAGTTAGGTTTAAGTAGTTCTAAGTTCTAGGGGACTGATGACCTCAGATGTTGAGTCCCATAGTGCTCAGAGCCATTTGAAACACCCCAAAAACATGGTTCTTGGATACCAAACACGAGACGCGGATTACAAGACAGCCTTGCACAGCAATTTCTACTATATGTAGCTAAGCTCCCAATATCGACCCGCCTTCAAAGTATTCTTGATATCTTCATCGGTTTCCGTGACTCAGAGGCTCAAATGTTACTCTGGTTATAGACATAAAAAGCGCAAGTAATACCCGGTGTGAGAGGCAAACGTAGTTTATACAGTGACGTAGCACGGAGAAATATGCTGTTAACTGTCTCTGTTATCGTCATAAGGGTTCTGAGAACCCCTAATTGTTCTAGTGCTGAGGACATGCAGAATTTTTGTGCACATAAAATGCAATCTGAGGTATAAAATTATGTAGTTTGGCATTATTTCAAATTCACTTAAGTAAACTACGAAAACTTCACTGGCCCATTAAGTTCTTTTCATATGAGAGACATGCTCTGCTATAGCAGGGAGAAGAAGGGAACCAGAGGTAAAATGCTCCTGTCGGAGCACAAAAAAGGCGAATATTAAAAATTCCCAAAAATTTTGGCATGCGCTTTGTTATTCTGAGAGAGAAGGAGACAGTGGTAGCGGAAAAGATACGGAAAACTAATAAATACAGGAATATAACAGACAGAGGTTATGAGATAGAAAGAGTGAAATAAGCAATGACAATGTGAGAGAAAGAGAGCGACATGTGGTAATGAAATATAGTTGACAGTGACAGAACAGTGCTGGGAGAAGAGTGAAGGAGGCAGTGCCAGTGGGAGAAGAAAAAAGATACGGTAAGATGGGAGTGGGACATAGCTACTGATAATGAGACAGAGACAGTCTTTGATAATGACAGTGACAGAGAGAGAGAGAGAGAGAGAGAGAGAGAGAGTAACAGTGGGAAGAGACAGCATCAATCGGAAGAAACAAATGGTTCAAATGGCTCTGAGCACTATGGGACTTAACATCTATGGTCATCAGTCCCCTAGAACTTAGAACTATTTAAACCTAACTAACCTAAGGACATCACACAACACCCAGTCATCACGAGGCAGAGAAAATCCCTGACCCCGCCGGGAATCGAACCAGGGAACCCGGGCGCGGGAAGCGAGAACGCTACCGCACGACCACGAGCTGCGGACTCGGAAGAAACGAATGAGGTAGTAGCAGTACGAGAGAGAGCAAGAGGAAAACAATGAGAGTGTGAGGAGACAGTTGTTGTTGGTGGTCTTCAGTCCTGAGACTGGTTTGATGCAGCTCTCCATGCTACTCTATCCTGTGCAAGCTTCTTCATCTCCCAGTACCTACTGCAACCTACATCCTTCTGAATCTGCTTAGTGTATTGATCTCTTGGTATCCCTCTACGATTTTTACCCTCCACGCTGCCCTCCAATGCTAAATTTGTGATCCCTTGATGCCTCAAAACATGTCCTACCAACCGATCCCTTCTTCTAGTCAAGTTGTGCCACAAACTTCTCTTCTCCCCAATCCTATTCAATACCTCCTCATTAGTTACGTGATCTACCCACCTTATCTTCAGCATTCTTCTGTAGCACCACATTTCGAAAGCTTCTATTCTCTTCTTGTCCAAACAGGTTATCGTCCATGTTTCACTTCCATACATGGCTACAGTCCATACAAATACTTTCAGAAACGACTTCCTGACACTTAAATCTATACTCGATGTTAACAAATTTCTCTTCTTCAGAAACGATTTCCTTGCCATTGCCAGTCTACATTTTATATCCTCTCTACTTCGACCATCATCAGTTATTTTACTCCCTAAATAGCAAAACCCCTTTACTACTTTAAGTGTCTCATTTCCTAATCTAATCCCCTCAGCATCACCCGATTTAATTTGACTACATTCCATTATCCTCGTTTTGTTTTTGTTGATGTTCATCTTATATCCTCCTTTTAAGACACTGTCCATTCCGTTCAACTGCTCTTCCAAGTCCTTTGCTGTCTCTGACAGAATTACAATGTCATCGGCGAACCTCAAAGTTTTTATTTATTCTCCATGAATTTTAATACCTACTCCGAATTTTTCTTTTGTTTCCTTTACTGCTTGCTCAATATACAGATTGAATAACATCGGGGAGAGGCTACAACCCTGTCTCACTCCTTTCCCAACCACTGCTTCCCTTTCATGCCCATCGACTCTTATAACTGCCATCTGGTTTCTGTACAAATTGTAAATAGCCTTTCGCTCCCTGTATTTTACCCCTGCCACCTTCACAATTTGAAAGAGAGTATTCCAGTTAACGTTGTCAAAAGCTTTCTCTAAGTCTACAAATGCTAGAAACGTAGGTTTGCCTTTTCTTAATCTTTCTTCTAAGATAAGTCGTAAGGTTAGTATTACCTCACGTGTTCCAACATTTCTACGGAATCCAAACTGATCTTCCCCGAGGTCCGCTTCTACCAGTTTCTCCATTCGTCTGTAAAGAATTCGCGTTAGTATTTTGCAGCTGTGACTTATTAAACTGATAGTTCGGTAATTTTCACAAATGTCAACACCTGCTTTCTTTGGTATTGGAATTATTATATTCTTCTTGAAGTCTGTGGGTATTTCGCCTGTCTCATACATCTTGCTCACCAGATGGTAGAGTTTTGTCATGACTGGCTCTCCCAAGGCCATCAGTAGTTCTAATGGAATGTTGTCTACTCCCGGGGCCTTGTTTCGACTCAGGTCTTTCAGTGCTCTGTCAAACTCTTCACGCAGTATCTTATCTCCCATTTCATCTTCATCTACATCCTCTTCCATTTCCATAATACTGTCCTCAAGTACATCGCCCTTGTATAAACCCTCTATATACTCCTTCCACCTTTCTGCCTTCCCTTCTTTGCTTAGAACTGGGTTGCCATCTGAGCTCTTGATATTCATACAAGTGGTTCTCTTCTCTCCAAAGGTCTCTTTCATTTTCCTGTAGGCAGTATCTATCTTACCCCTAGTGAGACAAGCCTCTACATCCTTACATTTGTCCTGTAGCCATCCCTGCTTAGCCATTTTGCACTTTCTGTCGATCTCATTTTTGAGACGTTTGTATTCCCTTTTGCCTGCTTCATTTACTGCATTTTTATATTTTCTCCTTTCATCAATTAAATTCAATATTTCTTCTGTTACCCAAGGATACAATATATTACAGTATTAGGACAGAATGAAGGAGACAGTGGCTGTGAGACAGGAGACAGCGACAGAGAGACACAAAGAGGTAATGGCATTGTCGGGCTGCCTGAGTGAGTCAGAATGGGCAACGGTAAAGTAGTGCGTGTGAGCGAGCTGCAGTTGGGGGAGCTTCTGGGAGTGAGAGCGAATATGTTCGCATGTCAAAATTTTTAGGTAAATTTTTAAAGGTGGTGAGGCTGCTGGTACACAACTTTTCAGAGCCTTTTAAAAAGGGGCATATTCGTCTTTCTGTGTTCCGATAACAGCATTTTTCCGCTGGTTTTGAATGGTTAGTCGAATATTTCAATAATGACAAAACTACATTTTATTGATATTTTAATTATGTTATGAAATAACTTGGTCGACAGTCCTGAAATGAACAATTTATTCCTGAAACCAACTGGATATTATAATACTTAAGCTTGCATGACGATCAGTAACGTGTGTATGGGCGACGTGGGTCATTAGTTACATGGAAACTAATTTGCATATCCAAGTGATCAGAAAAGTCCTTGCTTAAATCCAAGTACATATTACAAAGTTCAGAATTTTTTCAGAAATTATAGGCAATATCAAAGCTGAACGAAATACTGTATTACCCGAAACGGCAATAATATTGTAGCGTAAACTCATAGTTTACTTTACTTTTACTAATTCTGATTAACAAATCATTCCCAATATTTATATTTCTTTCTCAAATATATTACAATTTAATGTGAATTTACTTCAAAACAACGGAAAAATACCCTAGCAATGCTGATGTACGACAACGAATACATCAGTACAAAAATTTACATAAAAACGCATAAATAAATTAGAACAGTCGAGAAAAAAGGTGTAATTCATTACGATTTGGAAGGTTCAGCAATTTTAACAGTTACCATTCAAATCATTTTCAAAAGTTATTCATGGCTGTTTAAGTTTAAAAATTACGTAATGACTTTGATTAATTAATAAAACTGAAATAATTCATGAGCAAATTTTAGCTTAATTTCTGGCAACCTAGTGATGTTTTGCGTTAAGAGTTTTTCATTCATAATGTGATATTCGAGACTTCGGATAATAAGACATGGACCTGATGTGCAGCTGGCAATGACTAAAAGTTCACACATATGTTACGTTGTTGGAATAACTCGAAACACTGGCAAGCCTTTCACAAAACTAACAGTATAAATTGGTTCGATGTTACATTCTGAGACGCTACAGGCGAGAAATATTAGCTCGCCGGCAACTACTGCAGTAATCATCTGTCCTGTTGCAATTTCTCCTTATGCCATGCATTCTTCCTCTTGAAGCCTCGTTGTAAATCACCAATGTACTGTGGCCCTTGGAACGTGCATTGGCTCTTGCAACCACACGAACACGGCTGTACACATAGTCTCTGCGCCCGAGCCAAACACTAATGCGTTCTTTCTCACTTCCAGCTAATTCTCGTCTCTGTCTGGTAACTTATCACTGCTCCCCACGCGTATCTCAAAGAGATTATTTTATCTTGGGTGCTAGTAAACCGCTTCAGCTATATTTACTCCTTTATTATTGGATCACTACCGGTTTCGTGTCACTAAAAGCCACAACCTCAGGTGAACATCTAACTACAACATTAGAGGTGAAAAGCTCGGAACTTGAACTTTCACACTCAATCCAAACTACAATGTCTGATCAAAATATTATGACACCCATATCTAAGGCAGAATTGATCATTAGATGTAACGACAGGCGGATAGATCCTCCAGCATAAAAGGAGGCGGTGAGTGTGGTCACTAGAGAAACAGAACAGCAAAGTGGGTCTTTCAGGAGAGATGACTTCTAACGTGGAGTACTCATTGGAAGTCACCTGAGTCAGCAGTCTATCATGGCCATTTAAACCTTTCTGAAACTGCTCAGACTGACTGTTGGTGATGTGACTGCGTATATGAAATGCAAAGGAATAATCAGACCAGACAGATCTCATATTCTGACGGTCAGTGACCGTCGAACATTGTGGAGGGTTATTGTATAAATCACATGAAATCAGCGGAAGCAATCGTTCCTGAGTTCCAAAGATCTACGAGCTGTCCACTTAGCACAGTGACTATGCGCAGGTGTCGATTAGCAGCTCACAAGCGACTCATGTCCTGACTCCGTGCCAACCGTCTCTTCAGGTGGTGTAAAGAGCGCTGCCATTGGACAGTTGATGACTGGAAACGTGTGGTTTGGAATGATGAATCACGCTATACCCTGTGTCTATTTTTCTAATTTCATAGCTGACCGTGATTTTTATACATGAAGAAACTGACGTTGCGTCGCGGTTGGTGGTTCTCCTGTATCTGGCTGGATAAATTAGTTCAAAGGTTGGAAGAAGACTAGGGTGTATCACTTCCAATAGAACCATGCCTCGTAAAGGAAGCACTGCCCTGTTTAAACGAGCCTCCTGGTGGAAATGGACTTGGCTTTTCTGTCTTATTTTTTACAGACTTCGAGTGATTAGCAATTTTTTCCTGTTGCGATGGCGACATGTATTACGTAACGGGATAAGGTATCAAAACATGGCGTTCCTCGGTTATCTTCTTCTCCCAGCCACCCTCTGCAGTACTATGCATAGGAACATCTTTGATAAGGGTTAGAAAGTAGACTTCACACCAGACTCCAGCGTCCAACACCACCACTTTATATGGCTTCAGTTCTTCAAGAAACATTGGTTGCCATTCCTCCAAGACATTTAGACACCTCTGTCCCCAACAGAGTCCAAGGCGTCATACAAGCGAAGGTTGGACACACCACATGTCAACGTCCATTAATCGACACTAGTAGGTCTCCGGGTACTCCTGATCAGGTAGTGTATTTTCTAATTTTTTCGAGTCTTGTGTGTGTGTGTGTGTGTGTGTGTTTGTGTGTGTGGGTGCGTGTGTGTGCGCGCGTGTGTGCATGTGCGCATGTGTAGAGAGGGGCGCAAAGTCGAGTACTACACTTCGTAGTAATGAAAACAGATTGATCAGTGTTTTAGGAGTGCAAGACGTGGGCCATTATCTTGATATATCCCTTAATGCATAGCTAGATGTTTAGAGTACTACGATGATACATTAGCATACCTGTCTTCGCAAGGAGATAAACATTGTGTGTAGTTTTGCACCAGAGGGTAGGCTATTATGCGCCATCTTTATAGTGGTAAAAAAAATCTTTTCTTCAATTTTCTTTCACAGAACCTTGTGAACAGCGGAAGATATCATCCGCTTAGTGGTACGACATATATGGATCTTTTAGCACAAGTTTCTGCAAAGTAAAAAATGGTGTAAGATAGGGATGTAGTCTCTCGCCCTTACTGTTCAATCTATACGTTGAAGAAGCTACGACGAAAATAAAATTGAAAGTGTAAGGGTGTCACTGTTAAGGGTCCCTGATAGCACTGCTATCCTTAGTGATACTGAAGAAGAATTACAGGATGGGTTGAATGAACGGTCTAATAAGTATAGATTATGGATTGATAGTCAGAAGAAAGGAATGAGAAGTAGTATAAATTATAAGAGCGAGAAACTTAACATCAGAATCAGGGATCGCGATGAAGACAAAATTAAAGAATTCCGATACCTAGGCAGCAAAATGACCCATGATGGACGGAGCAGGGACGACATAAATAGGGCGTTCCTGGCCTAAAGAAGTCAACTAGTATCAAACATAGAGCTTAATTTGAGGAAGAAATTGTTGAGGAGTTGCATTTGGAGCACAGTATTGTGTGACAGTGAAACATGGACTAAGAGAAAACCGAAAAAGGACGAGAATCGAAGCATTTGAGATTTGGTGCTCCAGACGATTGTTGAAAATTAGGCGGACAGAGAAGGTAAGGAGTGAGCAGGTCCGCCGCAGAATCGGCGAGGAAAGGAATATACGGAAAACACTGACAAAAAGAGGGCACAGTATGCTAGGACTTGTTTAGGCATTCGTGAATAACTTCCATGGTATTAGAATGAACTGTAAAGGGTAAAAACTGTATAGGAAGACAGAAATGGTTGAAATGGCTCTGAGCACTATGGGACTTAACATCTATGGTCATCAGTCCCCTAGAACTTAGAACTACTTAAACCTAACTAACCTAAGGGCATCACACAACACCCAGTCATCACGAGGCAGAGAAAATCCCTGACTCCGCCGGGAATCGAACCCGTGAACCCGGGCGTGGGAATCGAGAACGCTACCATGAGCTGCGGACATAGGAAGACAGAGATTGGGATACATCTAGCAAATAATTGATGACTTATGTTGCAAGTGCTACTCGGAGGGGAAAGGTTGCCACAGGTCGTATTAAAAATAAAATAATAATAATAAAAAAATAAACTGGAGGCTCTCAAGTATCTGGAGTTGACTGCTCTGAAAATCTGTGAACCACCAGAGGATGGACGAGTGATATTGACAATGTTCTGTAAGCACTAGGTCTTGTCTAGTCGACAGTACCTCTCGAGAAAATGTACTCATCAATGCACGCTGTTCTCCTCTCTTCAGTGGCAACATTTCTTGATGATAACTGATCAGATAGTACGGGAACTTACATAGGAAGCACTCCATCTCTCGATTGTAGCCCTCTCACGGAAAGAAATGAGCATTCACTGAAATATAGGGTGATTTGGCTACGCCATTTCCTGTGAAAGCAAGCTATTGCATTACGACTCAGACGAGGAAGTGACTAGGAATGGAAGGAAACAACTGTAGCAATAAGTCCAAGCTTCCATAAAGTACTCAATAGTTGTTTCTTTTTTGATAAAAATATGGAAAGTCTACATCGTCATGAGGATTCAGATTTTTCTTCGGATTTTAGTGATTAAATCTCTGGTTATAAATCGGATAACGACTTTTCGACAAATATCCTATTCGTCAGTTTTAGGCAAAATGTCTAGTTCTTATAGAAGAGACTATTTATAAATTATTTCGAATGAATATCGAACGGACCAGTAACGTGCGTCTGAAAGAGCTTATCCCGACCTATGACGAGGGATATGGTAGTGGCGGTACCGAGACCGGGTTTGCAGTCCTGTTGGTGCCTGCTTATTTCTTCCGCTGTCTGTGCCACTCTCAGGCGAGAGCTTTCTTGTCGAATTTTGGATGCAGTATCTCATGTATAAATTTCTTGGGAACCGGTACTCCGGTTAATAAGTTTATCATTTGTTCTTATTTCCAACCCATCCTTCCTCACAGCTTTTTAAAACGCACATTTGTTTAAATTGCAACATATTCCTTTGTTGATACTGTCTTGTGCTGGTGAAGCCTTCTCTGTCTGCTAGAAGCGAACGACTGTTAAATGTGAGACATAGTTTCGCTTCTAGCCGATACAGTCGTGTCTACACTTCAACTCAGTACTGGGAATACTAGGTCTCTATGAAATAGGACAATAACAATTACTGTTATAAATTAATAAATTATACATATACCAGAATTCTAAAACAACATATAGGGAACATTAAAGAAAGTGATTAGCTGCAAATAAATGTTTAGAAATATATGTAATAAAATCCAGATTGCTGTTATAGTATTTAATGATGTATTTATAGCGAGGGATCCATTTCGGTTGGATTGCCATCTTCAGAACATCTGCGGAAGACACACAATTTTTTTATTTTATTATTTTCGGATACTCAAATTTGGTACTTACGTCCATATATAATCACGAAAAATACACAATTAAACTAATATCGCAGCAGTCTGATTTCGTTACTTAATATCTCTAAGAGATATCTTCTATGATGCGGTCCCATCGCAAAGCAAAGTTTAAAACTTTCGTATTAATTAGTGCGTGGAAAATTTTAAATATTCTTTCAGTCCAGAAGCTGGCCTCAGAGGCCCTAGATGATTTTTGACGGAGCACAGTATGAGCTGAATTTTGCGTGTTAGATGTTATAGTCAAAAAAATTGTTCAAATGGCTCTAAGCACTATAGGACTCAACATCTGAGGTCACCAGTCCCCTGGGCTTAGAACTACTTAAACCTAACTAACCTAAGGACATCACACACATCCATGCCCGAGGCAGGATTCGAACCTACGACCGCAGCAGCAGCGCGGTTCCAACCTGAGGACATCACACACATCCATGCCCGAGGCAGGATTCGAACCTACGACCGTAGCAGCTGCGTGGTTGCGGACTGAAGCACCTTGCCAATTTCTTTCGTACTTTCCGAAGTGTCCGGTGTTATTATTTTGTGGCAGTTCCGTATTTCTATGTCCCTCTTCCCGTATTGGAGCGCGAGTGTCCTCTGAAATACGTAATCCTTGTATTACCTGTGTCAACTGATCTTGTACTTCCCGGATTTCTCTTTGGTGTTGCGTATTAATTTGATTCTGATTTTGTTTGAATTTCCTAATTTGTTCGTACTCTTCTGTGTCATTAAAGACTACCGGTCTTGTGTCATTCAGATTATCATCTACCTTCGTAGATAAATTATTTAGCTGATCCGAAAGTCCGACTACTTTCTCTGATAATGAACTAATTTCCTCCATGTGTCTTTCTGAACCAATTTTCAGAGTATCTACTGTGTCCTTTAAGTTTTCCTGAGTTTTTACAAGTAGCGTAACCGAATCGGTAGATGCAACTGAGTCAATTTTAGCCCGCAAGGTCTCATGATTTTCATGAACAATAGTTTGCAGTTCTTTTATGGCTGCTTCGTGATTGTGTAATGCATTTTCATGCCGCGAAAACATAGGTTGAAAATGCTCACAAATTTGTGCTTTTACGTCGTTACAGACTTTTTAACATTTCGATTCAATGTTCTGTAACTCAGTAGTTAAATCTTCACGTGTTTGTTCAAGCGTGGTGTCTAACTTTTGAAGATTTTGTTCCATTGTGTCTAATTTCCGAAGATTTTGTTCCATTGTGTCTAACTTTTGAAGCTTTTGCTGTGTTTGTCTCTGATTTTGTTCCATTGTGTCTAATTTTTGAAGATTTTGTCCCATTTGTTTCTGATTTTGTTCAAGCGTTGTGTCCAACTTTTGTAGCCTTTGACCCATTTGTCGCATTAACTGTAATAACAATGCACTGGTGTCTGAAACATGTTCCTCAGTGCTATTCGGCAGTGCATTTTAACCGGCAATATTCGCATTTTGAAAACTAGAAACAGTGTCTTGACTTATTTGAGAAAACGATGAGGACGCAAAACCTGAATCTACAGTATATGCAAGATTGTGTTCCGTCATTTCGGATACCTGAGGCGAGCTGTTTCCGATCGATCGATCGATAATGCTTCCATGTTCACTAATTGTTCTCTGTCTATACCATTATTTGCAGCCCGCTCCATTTCCCTATGGGCAATTACCAAATTACTACTTTGAACATTAATTAATTCATTAATTTCTTAGTTTACTTTGGAGCCTAGTATTACGTTTTTTACACGGCAGTATTCTCACAATATTTCACACGATAACACAGAAAAGCACAGTTTGAAAAGCAAAATAAGAAAACACATTAACATAGCATTGAAAATAACATCTCGTTAACTGCAAGCGCAGCTGCGAAATATTTGTTGCAAATCTACATGCATGCCACAACTGTTTTACTGTACATCATTGAAAAACTACAACTACAAATGAAATTCTCTCTATAATTACGCACTAGCAATAAACAATAGCTACACTAACTACACAAACTACAAGAAAAAATCAGAAGATTCCAGTGAGGTATCCTCGGCTAAGGGTCGACATATGAAACGTCCCCTTAGAAAAATTAATGAATTACTGTGCTGGTAAACCCCTTACGTTATTTGATTTTCAAAGAGCTGAGCAAAACTGAACGTACTCATAGACATTTCTCTCTTTACTTATTCTGATCATCACTAAATTGACACACAATATTTTTAGCGCAACACAATCTGACTTTCAATAATCCCTACAAGAGAATGGCTCTGACTAACATTAACCTCTACGTTTCACAAATCATTTACCTCACAAAAATCTTCGTTACTCGAACTACTGCAATACAGCGAGTGTCAATACTGCCAGCTAAATAAAAGATTCTAGCTACTGAAGGCACTAACTACTGATAGGCATAGTTAGCAAATGAAAGATTTTCATAGAGAATAAACAATGTATATTACCTTAATAGTGTTCAAAAGTCATTATATATATATATATATATATATATATATATATATATATATATATATATATATATATATATACTCCTGGAAATGGAAAAAAGAACACATTGACACCGGTGTGTCAGACCCACCATACTTGCTCCGGACACTGCGAGAGGGCTGTACAAGCAATGATCACACGCACGGCACAGCGGACACACCAGGAACCGCGGTGCTGGCCGTCGAATGGCGCTAGCTGCGCAGCATTTGTGCACCGCCGCCGTCAGTGTCAGCCAGTTTGCCGTGGCATACGGAGCTCCATCGCAGTCTTTAACACTGGTAGCATGCCGCGACAGCGTGGACGTGAACCGTATGTGCAGTTGACGGACTTTGAGCGAGGGCGTATAGTGAGCATGCGGGAGGCCGGGTGGACGTACCGCCGAATTGCTCAACACGTGGGGCGTGAGGTCTCCACAGTACATCGATGTTGCCGCCAGTGGTCGGCGGAAGGTGCACGTGCCCGTCGACCTGGGACCGGACCGCAGCGACGCACGGATGCACGCCAAGACCGTAGGATCCTACGCAGTGCCGTAGGGGACCGCACCGCCACTTCCCGGCAAATTAGGGACACTGTTGCTCCTGGGGTATCGGCGAGGACCATTCGCAACCGTCTCCATGAAGCTGGGCTACGGTCCCGCACACCGTTAGGCCGTCTTCCGCTCACGCCCCAACATCGTGCAGCCCGCCTCCAGTGGTGTCGCGACAGGCGTGAATGGAGGGACGAATGGAGACGTGTCGTCTTCAGCGATGAGAGTCGCTTCTGCCTTGGTGCCAATGATGGTCGTAAGCGTGTTTGGCGCCGTGCAGGTGAGCGCCACAATCAGGACTGCATACGACCGAGGCACACAGGGCCAACACCCGGCATCATGGTGTGGGGAGCGATCTCCTACACTGGCCGTACACCACTGGTGATCGTCGAGGGGACACTGAATAGTGCACGGTACATCCAAACCGTCATCGAACCCATCGTTCTACCATTCCTAGACCGGCAAGGGAACTTGCTGTTCCAACAGGACAATGCACGTCCGCATGTATCCCGTACCACCCAACGTGCTCTAGAAGGTGTAAGTCAACTACCCTGGCCAGCAAGATCCCCGGATCTGTCCCCCATTGAGCATGTTTGGGACTGGATGAAGCGTCGTCTCACGCTGTCTGCACGTCCAGCACGAACGCTGGTCCAACTGAGGTGCCACGTGGAAATGGCATGGCAAGCCGTTCCACAGGACTACATCCAGCATCTCTACGATCGTCTCCATGGGAGAATAGCAGCCTGCATTGCTGCGAAAGGTGGATATACACTGTACTAGTGCCGACATTGTGCATGCTCTGTTGCCTGTGTCTATGTGCCTGTGGTTCTGTCAGTGTGATCATGTGATGTATCTGACCCCAGGAATGTGTCAATAAAGTTTCCCCTTCCTGGGACAATGAATTCACGGTGTTCTTATTTCAATTTCCAGGAGTATATATATATATATATATATATATATATATATATATATATATATATATATATATATATATATCAGTCCATGATATCCAATATTACAAATTTACTCTTTCTGATGGACACACGTCCAGATCGTCCGTTATCAAAATTCCGCCATCTCTCTCCCCACATCCACCAATGCTGGCGGCTCACCTGCAACTGCGCAACGCCACGCGCTGTTAACAGCCAACTGCCCAACACTACAATAGCGAATATTACAACAATGATAACCAGCCTCAGACTGCACACAGCACAGCCAGTGATTTTAATACAGAGCGCTACGTGGCGTTACCAATATAAAAACCTAAACAGCCTACTCACAACTGTAAGATGAAGAAACGTCAGTTACATGCTTTCAATGATGGCTGACTCTGATGCACAATGAAGAGAATAATTGATTGGTCGCACTGGTCCCATTCTATGGCCAGCTCGGTAACCAAACGTGACGCCAGTGGACTACTACTTCTGGGGCTTGTGAAGAGAGTATTGTACCAGAGTCGGATCGATACTGTATGGACTTGGTTACTAGGATTTTGAGGCTGTGGAAGAACTACGGGAAACCCACAGAACTCTTGAGCGTGTAAGGCTGTCGTTGGTACGCCGCTGCACACTTTATCGTGACCATGGCGGCAAACTTTTGAACAGTATCTGGAATGGAACAGTTCACATTATTTACGTACTATACTGTTCACTGACAAAGTAGACTAAACACACTGCGATTAAAGTGTATGTGTTTGGTCCGGGGATTGTTGCATTACTCGTATTTTTGTGTTACACGTTTTGGTGATTGCATATTGGAGTCTCATTAATTGTTGGAGAGCTATTTTGACAGAAGGAAAGGTGGTGGGACAAAAAACTGTATAAATCTAATTACAATGGTTTGCAAAACTTAAGGACAGAAGTAACATTCGAATTCTGTGTCATTTAAGTAAAATAGCTCGATGAAACATGGTCCTTACATAGAAAGAATAGTTACAGTATAGACAGAAGGTAACTGAAAGGAATACTCAATGAGACGAATAGAAAGGTGGCTTTTACACTGAAGCGCCACGGAATTATGTAAAAAGGCAGAATATGGCGCTGCGGTCAGCAACGTCTATGTGCAAACAAGTGTCTGGCGCAGTTGTTAGATCCGTTACTGCTGCTACAATGGCAGGTTATCAAGATATGGGTGAGTTTGAACATGGTGTTATAGTCGGCGCACGAGCGATGGGACATAGCATCTCCGAGGCAGCGATGAAGTGGGGATTTTCCCGTACGACCATTTGACGAGTGTACCGTGAATATCAGGAATCCGGTAAAACATCAAATCTCCGACATCGTTGCGGGCGGAGAAAGATCCTGCAAGAACGGGAACAACGACGACTGACGAGAATCGTTCAACGTGACAAAAGTGCAATGTTTCCGCATATTGCTGCAGATGTCAATGCTGGACCATCAAAAAGCGTCAGTGTGCGAACCATTCAACGAAACATCATCGATATGGGCTTTCGGAGCCGAAGGCCCACTCGTGTACCCTTGATGACTGCACGAAACAAAGCTTTATGCCTCTTCTGGGCCCGTCAACACCGACATTGGACTGTTGATACCTGGAATCCTGTTGCATGGTCGGACGAGTCACGTTTCAAATTGTATCGAGCGCATGAACGGGTTTGGGTTTGGAGACAACCTCATGAATCCATGAACCCTGCATGTCAGCAGGGGATTCTTCAAACAGATGGAGGCTCTGCAATGGTGTGGGATGTGTTCAGCTGGAGTGATGTGAGGCCCCTGATACGTCTAGAAACGACTCTGACTGATAACACGTACGTAATAATCCTGTCTGATCACCATAGAGTAGAAATATCTTTGGAGTGAGCATTCAGAAGCGCAGAATTGATTTTGTGTTGTCAACATACGTTACCACAATGATTACGTGATCTCGGGACGCCGTAGATTTGTCCGACATTTGTCCTATAAATTTTGAATGTTGTCATATCGCTAGTAAAGACAGATTCCCTTCGTAAGTGCTGTGAATTTAGTATAGACGTTTTGCAGGCACCATAGCAGTTTACGTCTGATATTTGAAATAAATTGGGCTCTTAGATTTGAAGAGCAAAATGAACGAGCATGACGTCACAGAAGCTTCACGTCAGCATGTATTTACAATGTCTTTCATGTCACATCTCGTCAAGTCGCTTAACACAGTACTGAACGGCGAAATTGGGGTTTTGAGTCACCATCCATAATATGTATAAAATGTCAGAGTATAGTATCAGAACTGAAGAGCTAACAACGACAAAATTTGTCAATGGCCGAAGCAAACTTTATAACCTCTGTTCTTGATCAATTATGTTTGGTAAATTACTGAGAAGTGAGACAACGTTTCAAAACATCGACAATTATTTGCTAGGGAAAATATGTACATTCATAGACATCAAAGAAAGCTTCGAACGAATTAATGAAGCCTGTTAAACTTATCCATTATGTTATTTCTTACGTAATTAATAACGTCGTAAAAAACTGTATTTTACTCCTTCATTAAAGCTGACTTTTTTGCTTAAAATGTCATGTGGTGGAATTTGCATCGTCTACTTCTGTTCTTATACGTATACATTGTGGGCGTCTGCGCCGTTGTGTTATCGTAAAACCTAAATAACTTTTCGCCTTCAGATATACGACCTCGGTTGTGTAAGAAAGTGGAAAACATATCCCAGCCGTCATGGAATATCTCCAATTCGTCACTAAAACAAAGCGCTATTATAAAATAATGATTATGAAAATACAACAGTACAAAAGCCACTTTTATAAGGAGAATGAGCGCGGCGAAAATAGGTTAACTTAAGATGTTAACAGACTGGTACCGTCAAAATTTTCATCCCGGGAAACATTGACGTACCGTGAAATGACGTGACGTTCCATTAACGACCTGTGCGAATGCCTTCATTCGAAAGGTATTGTAGAATGTTTTGGTGTTGTGTGACGAGACGTGACGTCACCTGATGGTGGACGCGAATTGGCGCTAAACAATCGACGTCGTCCCTAGATCACGTGACAATCCTGGCTTAATGTTGACAACATGCGCAGAACGCAATGCTCACTCCAGATATATTTCTACTCTATGCTGATCACCTGCATCCATTCATGTCCATTGTGCATTCCAAAGGACTCTGGCAACTCCAGCAGGAGAGTGCGACTCCCCACACGAATTGCATTGCTACAGAGTGGCTCCAGGAACTATCTTATGAGTGTAAATACTTCCGCTGACCACCAAACTCCCCAGATACGAACATTAATTGAGCATATCTGGGATGCCTTGCAACGTGCTTTTCAGGAGAGATCTCCTCCTCGTCGTACTCTTGCGGATTTATGGACAGCCATGCAGGTGCAGGTGTACCAGTTTCTTTGGCTCCTCAGTGTATTAAAAGACAATGCGACCTTAAGGGTATGGAGACGAGCTAATCGGCCGCCGAAAACTGGGACAATGTAAGGTGCATTTGTTTGCGAAGCTGTGCGGTTGCAGGACCGAGAGCGCGAAGCGGTTGGCAGACCGCCACGGCCGATCGTGGTGGGCCAGGTGCATCAGCAAACGGTAAATCCCAGTACGGGGACTTTTGGCGATGGACTGTCGCAACGCTCCACAAAATGGAGTGTCACAAAATCTTAAAGATGGGTAAGTCACAGCTCTATGAACTTTGACTATAAATCACAATCACATATTAAAGCGAATATGAACATGTCTGTGATCTCAGAAAAATGACGGACATCCAGTGATACATCTTTAAAACTACAGAAGTTGATATTTTACAGCGAATAAACATTTTCACAATGAACCTCTGCATTAACAACTTTTTAATACTTCATGCGATATCTTAGATGACAGCATTTCACGACAGCTCGTCCCTGAAAACCACTCATCTGTATATGACTTACGACGTTTTTATAGCTTGTTTGTTGGACACATATTTGCAGAAATCGTACCCTCCGCATTTACACAATTAACAATTCAGCACGAATACCTCCCATATTGTCATACTTGTGTAGTTATTTAGTGAACAGTTTACTATTTTGCCAGTAACTTTACCTAAATGCTGATTGCAAGTGCTATTAAAAAAAAAGTGCTAATTTAAAAGTGCTCAGTCGTACGTGTTAGCAGCATTGAAAAGAGAAGCAAAAGACACTTCTGTCAAGAATGCATAAAAATTGTTTAAATAATTTTTAGCGACAATTTGTTGTCATTTAATGCACTTATGCAAGAACACTAGCTAATTTATTTACGAGCAACCATTTTTCGTGATTATTATGAATGTTCTTAGTGTGACTGAATAACTAATAGGTTTATTTATTTAATATGGTTGTAAATTACAGTTTAGTCCGGCAAGTGGTGAAGACGAGTCAAATCATGTCTGTAGCACATAAAACGGTGTATTTTTGGTGACGATGGCCTTCAACCAATGGAAAAGCAAACAGTAGCGGAACGCTATGGGAGTGAAGTGGCGGCTGCGACTTTAGGAATGGAGAACTCAAGGGAGCGATTCTGGGGATTACTCGAGTTCTGGAAGAAGGCAGACCTACCTGTGGTAAAGAGTGGTATTCGATTATGGAGATGTTTGATTCTGGACTCTGAACGACCACTACCATATTTCAGTTTCCCAACCGACCTGGTATTTCGAGAGGTCTGAATCTGCTCCAGAACAGGGCCCTATTTTCGCTTCTATTACGGAACTGAGGATAAGCAGAGTGTGAGTTATTATCACATGTAACAATTTGTGAATCATCATGTTGAACTCTGAGCTGTTTTGAGCTGACCAACATTTCATGCAGTGTCACCACGAAATTGACTTAGTTATCGCGTCTCTTCGATGATATATATATTCTGGGGATTTTTTCAGCATTCCCGTAACGCTCTTAACGTAACTTTACTGCATTTGATAAGGGATTTTTGTGTTTGTATTTTAACTGACTATCGCAGACCATTTCACATTTATTTGAGATGTCCTTTCCCAAATAGACATTATCCAACATAATTCCCCGTCGTCTGCATCATTTACAGACGTTGGAATAGAACCATTGTTATTAAATTATTCATTTAACTTTTATTTTGCATTTCTGTGTACTTTATTCAGTCACAATTCTACCCAATGCATAGACTATTTGACTGCAGGATCACAGCTACAGGTTATTGTAGCGCAACTTTACGCTACCACAGGAAAGGTTCAGTTAATGAAAGGACTAGGCCACAATTCTCAAACGTGATTGACTTTATTACAATACAACTCTCTGAGCAAGTTTATATATATAGTCATTGCTGACTGCGCTTCCAGACTTGATCTTAAGCAAGGGTAGACAAACATCAGCTCATTTAGCTTTAAACTTTTAGGCAAGCTATTAAAATAATAAAAGACTAAAATGTATTTTACCTATCAATAATATTTAAACAACCACTACCAAAGCAATCAGAATCCAATAAGCCGGGTACTTCAACTAGAAAAATAACTAGGCCAGACTTAAAAGCTTAAGTCAAACTTTCTCATAAAAACATTACTCTAATTAAATATCGAAATCTCTAAAAAAATTCAAGCTGACAAGTAAATGACTTTAGAGTTAACTTCTGCAATAGTTCAACACAGGATCATTAAACAACATTAAACAAAATCGTGGTTTTAAAATTAAGCCACCACTCAGGCAACTACAAATGCATCAAGAGATAATGTTATAATTGGAGGCGTATACTCAAAGCAGGATTACACAGCTTTCCCTTCATTACACAAGAACTGCCGCTCTTGGTACGAGCCCTTTTACTCTCCAACAATCAACAGGCAACAGGCCCAGCTCGCCCGTCTCCTCAGGCAGGTCGTTGTACACACGGGAGAGAACACAAGGTAACAAGACAAGCTTCTGAAACACACCAACAGATGGTGTTAATTCAACAAGCCTCAAAAACACGTTCATACGTGCTTCAGGGTATACAGGGCAGAAAATAATCACAATTGAAGCTATGGCCTGGAAAACTTGAAGCAACCAATTGACCCACTAAATAAAATTAAAAAAAATAATCACACTTTATAAACCATCAAAAGACGGGCATTTCACTACTAAGGAAATCGTTCAGGACTGGCAGTTGGCAATACCCATTGCACAGATTGAAGTAGCTGACGAGAATTTCT
The DNA here is from genome assembly GCF_023898315.1 of Schistocerca nitens. Classification (NCBI taxonomy): domain Eukaryota; kingdom Metazoa; phylum Arthropoda; class Insecta; order Orthoptera; family Acrididae; genus Schistocerca; species Schistocerca nitens. The sequence continues at coordinate 310,440,478 of NC_064621.1, read as the reverse complement.
AATGAGGCAACAAGAGGCAGCAATACATTAAATCACGTTGTTACCATAGTTCACGGGCTAAAACTTTTCACCCCCCCCCCCAAAAAAAAAAAAAAAAAGCTATCCATGGTTCCAATGCTGTCATGAGTAGAAACAAGGCTGTCCACTCAGAGTCACGTCAACCAATGAACGTCAGAATCACTAACGCCAGTACCAACAGTCTCAGTTCTACACGTTGCCAGCTTATACTGCCACCCAGCGTGCTTCCAAACACAGTGCATGCGCGACTCACGCCACCTAGCGGCTCCGTATTCACTCTCTCTCCCATGCCTCACCTCCGGCGCGCGCTATGTAGGCAAACTTTACGCCAGACGGGATCGATAACCGCTAGGTCGATGTGCACACATCAGTACTTATTTGGAGCGAATTAGCTGCGGAGTATGAAAGCAGATGTGCGCGCCCCAACACTATAAATACATCTAGCTATTCTTTTTAAACAGAGTCGTGCGTAGCCCAAGTACCTGAAGTACGAGCAGCCACAGGTGTGCTGTTTAGAAGAGCAGCTACTCAGCATTAACCGTTAGGTACTGTCACAACAATAACTATACTGAATTTACCACGATTTATAGCGATCCCTTGCGTATCTCAAGAGGCGGGTCATGGGTCTTCTTAGGGTGTGTGATCACCACAAACAACAATGCATGCCTGCAACACGGTCTCATACCGGCCGCAAGGTTGGTAAGTAGTTCGTGTAGTAGGACTTTGCATTCTTCCACCAGTGCGCTTGATTGATCGTTTGTGCTTGTGGACATGCTGCATTATGTCTCCCTAACGCATCCCACACGTGCTTCGCGGCATTGAAGTCGGAGGAACCGACATGCCAGTCCATTTGCCGAATATTTTCTTTTTCCAACAGTTCCTCCACCTGCACTGTGCGACCCACAAAAATAAAAGCAGGGTCGAATGCATCCCTGAAAAGACGCACGTGGGGAAGGAGTAATGGGGAAGGCACAATAACATTGACCTGTGAGTGTACCATGTTCAAAGATTTGAAGGTCAGTACGCCCATACAAGTTAAGCCTTCCTGACTTCGTAACATCTGAGCCACCAAAGCGCTTATGTTCGACAATGAAACTTCCCGGCAGATTAAAACTGTGTGCCGGATCGAGACTCGAACTCGGGACCTTTGCCTTTCGCGGGCAAGTGCTCTACCAACGGAGCTACCCAAGCACGACTCAGGCCCTGTTCTCACAGCTTTACTTCCACCAGTACCTTGTCTCCTAGCTTCCAAACTTCACAGACGCTCTCCTGCGAACCTTGCAGAACTAGCACTCCTGGAAGAAAGGATATTGCGGAGACATGGCTTAGCCTCAGCCAGGGGGAAGTTTCTAGAAAGAAATTTTCACTCTACAACGGAGTGTGCGCTGATATGAAACTTCCTGGCAGATTGAAACAGTGTGCCGAGTTCGAGTCTCGGTCCGACACACAGTTTTAATCTGCCAGGAAGTTTCATACCAGCGCACACTCCGCTGTACAGTGAAAATTTGATTCTAGATGTTCGACAATGTACCCACAGTGTTTCCACCCTCGCCATATGAGGGTAGTTTCAGAATCACTTTGATAAATCTGGAGGGATTATCGAAACTCAGTGCTGTTGTCGACGAAGATCGTACGGCGCTTTGGCAGAGCGAAGCTGCCCGCGCGTGAAAGCTAGCCCTTTTCTTTAAGCAGTGAGAAGTGGAACGTGGGAGAGGACGGCGCTCGCTAGAGGGGCCCCGGGCAGAGCGAGACAGGTCTGGGTCTACTGTGTGGCCCGGAGGAGGGGGGGGGGGAGGGGGGGGATCAAGAATGGTCCCAAGGTGTCTGCTGGACCGCGAAAGCACGATGCCGCACGCAGCAGTTATTTGGGGCTTGTTAACAACTGCGCTGGAAGAAATTTTGTGTGGGCCGTTGTACTGCTCGGCGAGCTTATCCTTGTGATCAAGTCCTCTGCTCGATCACTACTCGAGCGGTTCTAGGCACGTCAGTCCGGTACCGCGCTGCTGCTACCGTCTCAGGTTTGAATCCTACCTCGGGCATGGATGTGTGTGATGTCCTTAGGTTTAAGTAGTTCTACGTCTAGGGGACTGATGACCTCAGATGTTAAGTCACATAGTGCTGAGAGCCATTTCAACCATTCGATCACTACTAAGAAAGAGTGCACAATAACTGATTGTTTGGTTCTTGAAGCTATGTCCGGTAAGGCAAATACTGTTTGACAGCTGTTACCGTTCTCGGACTTCGAGTTGTTCCAACGCTCCCCATTCTGTTTGAACCGGGCACACTCCTGCCTGCGCCGAGCAATACCAAATGCTTAACCGGCTTTTTTTAAATCGAAGCGTGCTATGTGCTCCTTCCTTTCTGAGAAATGTGTAATCTCAATAGTTTCTCTGTTTTAGAACTCGAACTAGTTGCTTACATTATGTGTTGTTGGCCGTTAAATACGGGGCAAGTTGTATTTGTGTGGTATTTTGCCGCGTGTAGTAGCAACCGTTCCAACACCAGGATCCGCCCCAGTGTTTTAGACGACTGTTAACTGGTTCTACAATTCCAGGACTGCAGTTCTGGTGGTTACAAACTGCTTGAAGTCTTGGATGAGTCAAGTCCACGCAAGACTCTTGGTAAGGCTAAACTGATGTAAATTCCGGTTGGCCATCTGCCGGTTTTATTACAGATGATAGTTTACAGGCCAGTTATTTTTTTATTTTTTATTTTTTTTTAAATCGCGGCAGGTCAAATAAGGGCTAGCGTCCGCTTTATCTTCCTATACCGAAACTGTTTAATATTCGAAGGGGCTAGTGCTCCACGTAAGTTTGTTGATTTTTCTCTATAAGCCATTTTCTTTTAAATAAAATTAATAAGGCTAGTGCCCGCTTTACCTTCCAAATATTGAAATTTCTTTAATATTTGAAGGAACTTGTGCCTGGCATCTATTTGCTGATTTTTCTGTATTAATTGCTTTCAGTCACTAATCATTAAAATGGGCTTCCACCGGCTTTGTCTTTTCTATATTGAAATTTGTTTAATGTTTGAAGGGACTAGCGCCCGACATTTATATTTAAATTTTCTTTAACGTGTGTCAGGGACTAGTCTCCGTTTACCTTTCTATATTCAAATCATTTTTGACATTTTAAGGGCTAGTTCCCGACTTTTATTGATTAAATTTCCTTTCTTGGGTCTCAATGTAGAGAAAGACTAATGGTCGTTACTTATCTTAGGTAACCTTACTGTTATCGCCTGTGTCAATCAAGTCAAAGAACTGCGAGAGGCTTTGAGCATTAACTCCCAGCACTTTAGAGAGTTTAACTGGCAAGATTGATGGTAAGTTCGTATGGGACCAAACTGCTGAGGTCATCGGTCCCTAGGCCTACTTAATCTAACCTAAACTAGCTTACGCTAAGGACAAAACACACACCCATGCACTAGGGAGGACTTGAATCTTCGACGGGGAGAGCCGCGCGAACCGTGGCAAGGTGCCTCATATCACGCGGGGTAGCACCGCGGCTAACTGGCAGTAGTTGTTTACAAACTGTTGTAGCTTTATATTGCTCAAGTACCAATGTACGCCGTTGTTGTTTAATAAATATGTTTAAATACACTACTGGCCATTAAAATTGCTACACCAAGAAGAAATGCAGATGATAAACGGGTATTCATTGGAAAAATATATTATACTAGAACTGACATGTGATTACATTTTCACGCAATTTGGGTGCATAGATCCTGAGATATCAGTACCCAGAACCACCACCTCTGGCCGTAATAACGGTCTTGATACGCCTGGGCATTGAGTTAAACAGAGCTTGGATGGCGCGTACAGGTTCAGCTGCCCATGCAGCTTCAATACGATCTTATAGTCCATGCTGCTGCAAACGTCGTCGAACTGTTCGTGCAGATGGTTGTTGTCTTGCAAACGTTCCCATCTGTTGACTCAGGGATGGAGACGTGGCTGCACGATCCGTTACAGCCATGCAGATAATATGCCTGTCATCTCGACTGCTAGTGATACGAGGCCGTTGTGATCCAGCACGTTCAAATGGCTCTGAGCACTATGGGACTTAACAGCTGTGGTCATCAGTCCCCTAGAACGTAGAACTACTTAAACCTAACTAACCTAAGGACATCACACACATCCATGCCCGAGGCGGGATTCGAACCTGCGACCGTAGCAGTCGCGCGGTTCCCGACTCCGCACGGTGTTCCGTATTACCCTCCTGAACCCACCGATTCCATGTTCTGCTAACAATCATTGGATATCGACCAACACGAGCAACATTGTCGCGATACGATAAACCGTAATAGCGATAGGCTACAATCCGACCTTTATCAAAGTCGGAAACGTGATGGTACACATTTCTCCTCCTTACACGAGGCATCACGACGAAGTTTCACCAGGCAACGCCGGTGAACTGCTGTTTGTGTATGAGAAATCTGTTGGAAACTTTCCTCATGTCAGCACGTTGTAGGTGTCGCCACCGGCGCCAACCTCGTGTGAATGCTCTGAAAAGCTAATCATTTGCGTATCACAGCATCTTCTTCCTGTCGGTAAAATTTCGCGCCTGTAGCACGTCATCTTCGTGGTGTAGCAATTTTAATGGCCAGTAGTGTATTGAAATTAGTCCATCGCCCGACAGCTTACCAGGCCAGAATCTCTGTATCAGAGCCATCAGTACACTACTCAGACTAAACCTGCTCTTCTTTGGGAAGCGTAAGCGAGCCCACTCTTGATTGGTCCAGTTCTAATGCTTTTGTCGTCTTCGCAAACGGTGCCGCTGAGTTGTGGGTGTCAACGAAACACAACGCACTGTTCCTCAGTTAAAGAGACCACTGCCCATGCAGTCGCCGTTCCACTGTGGATGCAGTTGTTGCACCCGCAGTTTGTCGTTGGTCTCTCCTTGCCCGTTGCACAATGTAGTGGTCATCTGCTACTGTAGTTGACCGTGGTCGACCACCTGCTCTCTTTCGGTCAGTAGTGCCTGTGGTTCGTCAAACTCCCCACGCATTTGAGTAAAAAAAAAATGCTGTTAGAAATACCAAAACCACTGGGCTACACTACTCACACTTCGTCCTCCTCTTTTCACAATGATTCTTCCCAGTAGGAAGTCATCCAAATGTCTCCAGGCCATGCTGTAGTGAACGACACCTCCACAGTGCAATAACTGCTTGCTGATTGGCACATACTGTCTTTTACCGTTCCATCAACTGCCTCGTGTTGTGGGACCCTCCCTATTTGGCGCCGTAGCCATGCACATCTCACACCAGATGACGTCCAACTCCTTGTGCGTGGCCAGGAGACCTCTTTCAACGTGCTCCCGCACTTTCATTCATCTCCATCGAGTAGTTAACATGCTATGTCACTTTATGCATCACGTCTTTAAGTTTTGCAGAGCGTTGTACATTACTGCTCTGAAACGAGTAACAGGAGGAGGAGGCCGCGGGTTCCTTATACCAAAATAGGCTTGAACAGCCTCCGAAATTTTGTCGAAGTTGGAGTTCACCCCGTACGCTTAAGATGGATGAGTTAGTATTTTTCTTGTGTTTCGCTGCAATGCAGACAGTCTAAGAATACCATCACTTGCAAAGTAGGTTAGAATTCAGATTAATAATGTTGCTCACGCAGCATATGTTCGCTTTATCGGGCAACAACAAAGTGGATGGTATCGTCAGAATGTCACTGTAAAAAAGTCGTTAATTTTGGCACTTATCTTGAATGGATTCCCACGTAGATTTCGTCGAAGTTGTTATGGCTCATCTTGTTGATTCTAGGGTGATTCCACTTTGACTGCTAGAAGGTCCAGATCTGCATTTTAGTAATATTTGAAGACCTAACAAATGCGTTATTCAGGAAATTCTTAGTGATCAAACAATTCCAGATCAGAACAATGGTACGGTAGAAATAATTTTTGACTTGGTGTCACGATCCACATTTTTATTAATCTTCTTGTAAATTCACATATAGTTCTTCTTAATTGTCACATCATTAAGAAAACAGTTTTTTATCAATCTTCATATATTTAATTTCCACTTTAACCTAACACAAGACTTGACTGTTCTTTTACAAAGCGAAATAACAACTTCTGCAAAGTGAAACAAAGACTACTCAGTGCGCATTCGCGCCAAAACGGTTACAAGTAAGTCAAAGATTATGACAGTCTCACAGAAATGAATACACACAAGAACCATATCACTGTAATATATCGATACATCGGAGTACCTATACATTAATAAAACCAAATGTGAATATTGTCACAAAAATATGTCCGTTACTTCGCAGAAAAGTATTACGATATTACTGGTATCGAGAACTGGGGTTGGAATGCCGTAATGGTCACGTAAATAAAGGACCATAACAACAATGAGATGACAAAAGTCATGGCATACCTCCTGATATCGTGTCAAACCTCCTTTTGCCCGGAGTAGTGCAGCAGATTCACGGGGCATGGACTCAACAAGTCGTTGGAAGTCCCCTGCAGAAATATTGAGCCATGCTGCCTCTATAGTAGTCCGTAATTGCGAAAGAGCTGCCGGTGCAGGATTTTGTGTACGAGTTGACCTCTCGATTATGTCCCGTAAATGTTTGATGGGTCTCATGTCAGGGATCTGGGTGGCCAAATCATTCGCTTGAACTGTCTAAAATTTGTTCAAACACATCACGAACAACGGCGTCCCGCTGAAATGGCACACTGTCATCGATAAAAATTTCATCGCTGTTGGAAGCATAAAGTTCATGAGTAGATCCAGTCAACGATCAGTTCTCTTGGACCAGAGGACCCAGTCCGTCCACCAGTTTGCACAGTGCCTAGTAGACAATTTGGGTCCAAGGCTTCGTGGCTCTGCGCCACACCCGAACTCTACCACCAGTTCTTAGCATCTGAAATTGGGATTCATCTGACCAGTCCACGGTCACGAGCCCAGGAAAGACGCTGCAGACGATGTCGTGCTGTTAGCGAAGGCACTCGCATCGGTCGTCTGCTGTCCTGGCTTGGTCTATCCAGTGGCATAATACTGTGCTCCAGTGTGGCTCAACAGCAAACACGCACACGCAAACACGCAGCCAACTTAATGCAACAATGCGTATTATATCAGGCAAAATCAGGCCAACTCCTACAGTGTGGCTGCCCGTTCTCAGCAACATAGCCCCTCTTAACCTGCGCCGAGAACACGCTCTGGTTAGAGAATTTAAAAAAAAATCATGGGCAACCCTCAATTACAAATCCATAAAGATACTCACGACATCCAAGGAAACCGAGTCCGGTCTAGGCATCCTCCACTAATGAACGCAATGAACGCACAGGCGCTGCACCAAACCAACTTTAAAATAAATGATCGATGGAAAGAGGAATGGGAGAGTAGAACAGCAGTAAACTGCCACAGTATGCCATGCATCTTTAGTAAACCAAAAGGATTTGACTGCCCTCGCAAAGTTTAGTCAACTCTTAATCGCATCAGAACCAATTGTGGGAGATGGGGCGACTCCTTACACAGATGGGGTAAACTTCCCTCGGCCGCTTGCGACTGTGGCGCTGAGAGACAGACGGTCAAACACATCGTGCAGGAATGCCCACTAAGGGCATATGAGGGTGACCCACAGGATTCCCTAATGGCGACCCAAGAGGCAATCGACTACATATTATCGAAGCTGGACGTTTGTTTGTGATTGCTCTTCTCTGAGTGTTAATTTACAATTGGTGGTGCTGTGATGTTATGAGCCATATGCTAAATAAATAAAATACTGTCATAGCGAATTAACGCCACATTGATTTCTACTGTTATTACCCACAGTGTTCCTTGTCTGTTGACACTGACAACTCTACGCAAACGCCACTGTTCTCGGTCGTTAAGTGAAGGACGTCGACCACTGCGACGTTCGTGGTGAGAGGTAATGCCTGTAATCTGGTATTCTCGGCACTCTCTTGACACTACGGAATTCTTTTACGATTTCCGAAATGGAATGTCCCACGCGTCTATCTTCAACTACCATTCGGTTCAAAAATGGTTCAAATGGCTCTGAGCGCTATGGGACTTAACTGCTGAGGTCATCAGTCCCCTAGGACTTAGAACTACTTAAACCTAACTAACCTAAGGACATCACACACATCCATGCCCGAGGTAGGATTCGAACCTGCGGCCGCAGCGGTCGCGCGATTCCAGACTGAAGCGCCTACAACCGCTTGGCCACCCTGGCCGGCTACCATTCGGCGTTTGAAGTCTGTTAATTCCCGTCGTGCGCCATAGTCAAGTCGGAAACGTTTTCCCATGATTCACCTGAATACAAATGACAACTCTGTCAATGCACTGCTCTTTTATACCTTGTTATACAGGGTGTTACAAAAAGGTACGGCCAAACTTTCAGGAAACATTCCTCACACACAAATAAAGATAAGATGTTATGTGGACATGTGTCCAGAAACGCTTAATTTCCATGTTAGAGCTCATTTTAGTTTCGTCAGTATGTACTGTACTTCCTGGATTCACCGCCAGTTGGCCCAATTGAAGGAAGGTAATGTTGACTTCGGTGCTTGTGTTGACATGCGACTCATTGCTCTACAGTACTAGCATCAAGCACATCAGTACGTAGCATCAACAGGTTAGTGTTCATCATGAACGTGGTTTTGCAGTCAGTGCAATGTTTACAAATGCGGAGTTGGCAGATGCCCATTTGATGTATGGATTAGCACCGGGGAATAGCCGTGGCGCGGTACGTTTGTATCGAGACAGATTTCCAGAACGAAGGTGTCCCGACAGGAAGACGTTCGAAGCAATTGATCGGCGTCTTAGGGAGCACGGAACATTCCAGCCTATGACTCGCGTCGCGACTGGGGAAGACCTAGAACGACGAAGACACCTGCAATGGGCCGGCCGCGGTGGTCGTGCGGTTCTAGCGCTGCAGTCCGGAACCGCGGGGCTGCTACGGTCGCAGGTTCGAATCCTGCCTCGGGCATGGATGTGTGTGATGTCCTTAGGTTAGTTAGGTTTAAGTAGTTCTAAGTTCTAGGGGACTGATGACCTAAGATGTTAAGTCCCATAGTGCTCAGAGCCATTTGAACCATTTTTGAACACCTGCAATGGAGGAGGCAATTCTTCGTGCTGTTGACGATAACCCTAATGTCAGCGTCAAAGAAGTTGCTGCTGTACAAGGTAACGTTGACCACGTCACTGTATGGAGAGTGCTACGGGAGAACCAGTTGTTTCCGTACCATGTACAGCGTGTGCAGGCACTATCAGCAGCTGATTGGCTTCCACGGGTACACTTCTGCGAATGGTTCATCCAACAATGTGTCAATCCTCATTTCAGTGCAAATGTTCTCTTTACGGATGAGGCTTCATTCCAACATGATCAAATTGTAAATTTTCACTATCAACATGTGTGGGCTGACGAGAATCCGCACGCAATTGTGCAATCACGTCATCAACACAGATTTTCTGTGAACGTTTGGGAAGGCATTGTTGGTGATGTCTTGATTGGGCCCCATGTTCTTCCACCTACGCTCAATGGGGCACGTTATCATGATTTCATACGGGATACTCTACCTGTGCTGCTAGAACATGTGCCTTTACAAGACAACATGTGGTTCATGCACGATGGAGCTCCTGCACATTTCAGTCGAAGTGTTGGTACGCTTCTCAACAACAGATTCGGTGACCGATGGATTGGTAGAGGCGGACCAATTCCATGGCCTCCACGCTCTCCTGACCTCAACCCTCTTGACTTTCATTTCTGGGGGCATTTGAAAGCTCTTGTCTACGCAACCCCGGTACCAAATGTAGAGACTCTGCGTGCTCGTATTGTGGACGGCTGTGACACAATACGCCATTCTCCAGGACTGCATCAGTGCGTCAGGGATTCCATGCGACGGAGGGTGGATGCATGTATCCTCGCTAACGGAGGACATTTTGAACATTTCCTGTAACAAAGTGAAGTCACGCTGGTACGTTCTGTTGCTGTGTGTTTCCATTCCATGATTAATGTGATTTGAAGAGAAGTAATAAAATGAGCTCTAACATGGAAAGTAAGTGTTTCCGGCCACATGTCCACATAACATATTTTCTTTCTTTGTGTGTGAGGAATGTTTCCTGAAAGTTTGGCCGTACCTTTTTGTAACAGCCTGTATGTGCATACCGATACGTCACCTCTTTTGTGGGCTCAGTATGCTGTACGTCGGTGGAGAGGAAGCGTGTTTGCTCGCGGGACGTCTTCTCAGTCACCTCCCGCCCTCGCTCACGATTGATGTGGACACGCTATTGCTCTCGGCTTGTGACGGCGTGCGGCTGTCGGCGGCTCGGGCATTCAGAGGACCCTGCGGTGTAATTTAAAACGCCGACCGGCGCAGAGTGGATTCCTGCGGAGATCCCGTCCCCCTCTCGTGGCGCGCTCAATTAACATTCGAATCTTGTAAAAGATTTCAAGTGTGGCCTGCCCTCACTTAACTTGGGGAATCCAGGACGGCGTCAGCTTCTGCCCATTTGCAACCGTTTCGTGAAGATGACAGTCGTGTTGGTCAAATGCCGCCGCGATATCTCAGGAATTCCAGGGAACGACCATAAATTCGAGAGGTTCCGGCGTGTGGGTATTTCAGATAGGCAGGTAATAGTCTACATAACTCGGAGATAAATTCACTGGGAGATCAGAGACGCGTCGTAAGTTCTAAACCCTCTAATAATATTCTCTATCCTAAGTGGGAACGGAAGTCAGTTGACACATGAAGTTAGTTTTTAAATTCATTAGATATTGTGATCTAATCCTTTTTCAGAGCTACTAGATCGCACGTGAATTATCTTTTCAAAAACTTTTTTCTGTATTTAATTGGATAAACCATGGAAATTCTTTTTTGAGCCTAATTTTTTAATTGGCTTAAAATGTTCCTTAAAGCATCATTTTTAAGATTAATTCATATAAAGCGAGCCATGACTATTAAACTTTGCTAAAACTCGATTAGGCTTAAAACCTTAATTGGATTTCTGTTAGTGCTGTATAGTATCACGGAGGGCAATAGTATTAAGTAAAATACTATTCTCAATAATATTTCCTTTCGTAACATGATTCATTTATAGTAAACATTCTGAACGCACGTGTCTGTCTCGTGTCATTTCGTTTGTTTTCTGTACGAAGTGAACCATTAAGCTGAAAACGGCAAACAAACGTGTTTATACCGATAGAAAAGGTTCGAAAAGTAATCGTTGAAAAAAAAAAACGCTTCGACTGGCAAGTGGAAGCCAGTTAACCGTATAATTCCATCAAAATTAGAGCGTTTCGATATCTACAAGAAAAAGGCCAACTCTCCCGTGCTTGCATTGTCGATTAAAGGTTTGTTTAATTTCAGTATTAAAAAACACAGGTTGAAACTTTAAAAACAAAACAACATTTTTAAGTTGTCGGAAGCAATAACACATGAAATATACATGCAGTTACATTAAAGCTCTTGTGAGCTGTGAGTCGGCGTGTATTCTACTCTAGTACGTAGGACCTATGGGATGTATTTTTGTATGGATTTTTGGTGCACTATTTTATGACGACGTTTTTGTCGAAAACATTGACTTTCATTTCAGAGTGCCGCCATTTTGTTAGAAACCATTTTTAAAGTATCCCTTCGTACTACGTTATACAAATGAAATGAAATGATCGTATGGCATTGTTGGCCGGGAGGCCCCTTGCGGGGAAGTTCGGCCGCCGTATCGCAAGTCCTTTTTAGTTGACGCCACTTCGGCGACTTGCACGTCAATGATGATGAAATGATGATGATGAACATACAACACCCAGTCATCACGAGGTAGAGAAAATCTCTGATCCCGCCGGGAATCGAACCCGGGACCCCGTGCGCAGGAAGCGAGAACGCTACCGCAAGACCACGAGCTGCGGACTTGAAGTAGCTCCCTTAGATTTAAAATTAATAATTTTCATCGAGATGGCGATGACCGTTAAATCAATTCGTTAGTATGGAGGAGAGTGTGACGTGAGATAGCTGGCACTTAGCGTCCACCGTAAGGAACTTCGTGCTAGGCACAGTGGTGGTGAATGTCGTGTGCTGAGAGCTGGAGCCTGTAATATACCGTATACAGCGGAAAGTTCATCATCCGTAACCATCGTAACTTTTGTCAGAGAGAGTCTGTCTGCAGCTACATGTCGAGGTACCGTCGCTTAAAGACTAAGACTAGATAAACGCCCTACCTTATTCCATAGTCTCTCCTCATTTCTTTTAATTCTCTCTCCTGCTCCTCTCAGTCCCACAACAAACTTCTGAATTTCAGAAGATATTCATTTTGTAGCCTTTTTCAGACTGACGTCATTGTAAGCTTGTGAAAACTGATTCAGTAATGGAATAATGATTTGTTTGTTTAATAAATGTAAATTGATCCATAATGTATTCCAATTATTGTGACAAATTTCAGTTTGAAAGCAGCTTTTGTAATTTTGCTCTTTGTTGGAAATGTTGAGGTTCAGAGCTCCCACCAATCGCCGTCCACGAAGGCCATTCATCGACATTGTGTAGTGTCCTCCGGGCGCAACTTTTTGACTTAAAAATACATAATACCGTCTGAAGGGTGTAAAATAAAAGGCAAAAGCCAGTTTTGTAATTTGTTTGTTATTTTATTGAAAATAAATCATGAATATCGGTTCTAAAAAAATGGCTCTGAGCACTACGGGACTTAACATCTGAGGCCATCAGTCCCCTAGAACTTAGAACTACTTAAACCTTACTAAACTAAGGACATCACACACATCCATGCCCGAGGCAGGATTCGAACCTGCGACCGTAGAAGTCGCGCGGTTCCTGACGGAAGCGCCTAGAGCCGCTCGGCCAATGCGGCCTGCAATATCGGTTTTAAAATTGTCACCCTGGTCTGCCCCCTTAATGCTACTTACTATATAAAGCGAAAAGAAGCAATTTGATAAATCATACTCCAATTCACTGGTAAAACTAAAACAAAAATCCTAGTGCATCTCACAAACCAATTAAAAACCAGGACACTTGTTACATGAAACATCAGACTATTGGCATAACATGTCGATGAGTGACGTTTGGTCAGTGTACAGTCACGCACTATTACATGTAGTATACAGAAACGATGTGTCTCCGTCTGATGCTTCCACTCTTGGGGCAGTTTCGATAAATATCTTTGCATGGTTCTCCTTAAACAGAGTAAACAGTGCATGATATAGTTGCCAGAAAGTGTGTGCCCTAGGAAGTACCTAGTGGATGGATACTGAAGTCGTTTATGTGGCAGGACAAGTGGACGTACCGATGCAGGATGGCGGCTTCATCTCGTTATGTAATGATGACGTGAAGTGTGACGTCATACCTGCACAGTCAGAAAAAGAGCAGAATATTGACAGTATTCCTTTTGTGACTATTTCAGTTTTTGGAATGTGGCTTGTGGTCACATTATGATCTGTGATGTAGACCGATGTCTAGGTTAAGTTCTGACAAATGGCTCTGAGCACTATGGGACTCAACTGCTGAGGTCATTAGTCCCCTAGAACTTAGAACTAGTTAAACCTAACTAACCTAAGGACATCACAAACATCCATGCCCGAGGCAGGATTCGAACCTGCGACCGGAGCGGTCTTGCGGTTCCAGACTGCAGCGCCTTTAACCGCACGGCCACTTCGGCCGGCTAAGTTCTGACAGTTTGGGTGTGAGATGGTACAGTGGTACAGAATACGTCAGTTAATCTGATGCGCCGATGGGAACAAATCGGTGCTGGTCCCCTACTAGTCGAGGAAAGTAGTCTACACTATCACTAGAAGACACAACAATGGGGAGGAGTCTGTGTCGTTAGGGTGGAATCTGCGCTGAGGTGAGTGGGCTGTTGCCACTAAGACGAATGAAGTTAGCCTGATTTGTTACAGAATACGTGCACGGTGAAACTATACTATGAGGAGTCCACACTCTAACCTCGGCCGTGTGTCTGTAACACCAACGCGAACGGTCGCGGGAAGTTATGATGGCGCAACGTCGGCTGGTATAGCAAACGACCAAGTCATGTTTTCATTTCGAGCGCTGGAGAAACATTAAATATTTAACATGGCAACATCCTTAACATACCATATGTCAGAGTGCGAGCAAATTAATTTTGCAGAAAACACTTTGTCTGAAGGGGCAAATACACAAAAAACCAACAAATAATTAGTCACTCAGTTCTCCCTTCTGCTTTTCTGCTTCTCCGCATCATGCTGTTTCTGTTACACAGGAAATGGAAATGAAGTTCCATAATTCTTGAAAGAGCGTAGGGGAACAATGCGGGAAACCCGCACCGCTGTACTAGGCAAGGTCCTAATGGAGGTGGTTTGCCGTTGCCTTCCTCCGACCGAATGATGATCATGAAGACGACACAACAACACCCAGTCATCTCGAGGCAGGTGAAAATCCCTGGCCCCGCCGGGAACAACGTAAGACAAGCCATGTGTGTTCGAGGAAACGTAAGACACACCATGTGCGTTCGAGGAAACGTAAGACATGTTATTTGGTCTTAAGCGTGCCAAATTGCAGTGCCATACCTCTTCACACAGCATTCTTCTAACGCACGTCACTGTATTTCGCTCTGCGGATTTGAAACGTGTATATTTTGTAATGGATGCCATCAAACTATATTCAGGATAGTGGACTATATTCAGGGTAGTGGAAATTGAAACGGCCTGGCGTCTCTCTCCTGCTCCCAGTCGACCGGGCTGACATCCTGACACACTCTTTTTTTTTTTTTAAAAAAAAAAAAAAGAAACCGGAAAACTAGCAATTAATACTGGACGGGATTATCTGTAATCGGGAGAACAATAATTCTTCTGAAAATTTGCACTCTTTATTGCCTTTTAGCTAGTAACTTGCTGTTTTGTGTTACATAAAATTAGATATAGGATTCTTAAAACAACTGAAGGCAAGATACGAGCCAAACAGTACACATATCTTCAATCCTTAAGTCCTAGCATTTTTTTCTCTCTAATCTTGCTACCGCTTTACATGGCGTGCTTTCATTTCTGCGAAAGAGCCTATTACCTCATCAAAGTTCGTCAAACGTTTTGCTACACGAAAGATGGAAATGTCGTTCTCTAATACTGAAAAAGCTGTTAGTACAAATAGTACTCAAGACCTGTGTGGTTTCTCGATCTGATTACGTCTGTTTTCTCACTGTCTGCTAGATAAAACAAAATAGGCAGCAATTGTAACACACACCAAATAAATGAGACTGTTTTGGCAAAAATGGTCCTTTTTATAACGCGACAGAATATAATTCACGAAGTACCAATATCAAATGCCTATTAGGCATACTTCAAGCAAGAAGCTTTATGTTAGGAAATAGTTTCACATTTCATTCGTACGCTCCAGTTTCTCAAGCATGAGATCGAAAGGTAACAGTACAAAATTTTTGTATAAATTTGGAATCGTAATTTTCTTCCATAATTTGTGTGATGTCCCCGCTTCTTCTCCTTCCTCGTTCTAGCAAACAATCTTGTCATCAGTAATTCTGTAACTATTCTTGCCTTTGTCAGAACTTATTCGCCAATTAACTTCACTGACCCTGCCAGAATCGCCGGTTTGGTTATCCCGCGATTATTCTCCGGTTAGGTGCTGTTACATGTTCGAGCAACGCATTTTCCGCGCTACTTCCAGAACAGAAGTTTAAGCGGCTGCTATCCGGGGACTGTAAAACTGGCCCTTTCGACTGTAGCGAACTGGTGAAAAATTCTGTCAAAATTTCGTTATCTTCGACACACCGAGAAGATAATACGTAATCTTCCTTACCTGTTATTCCTGTTAGTCCTTTATTTCCACTTTGGTAGTCTGAATCTATGTATTTGGCTAGTAATTATAACAACAGCGATCATTCGCAAACCCAATCAACCACATAATCAGACAGCGATTGGCATTCATCCATTCGCTTTACTACTCTCAGCTCGTATAGCCCCGTCCCCTTTTCTCTGCAGGGAAGTTTATTTCTAGGATTCCCCTTACAAAGACGTACGTACACTATGCACCATTCAAAAATCAACTTATGGTTCATTCAGAAAGAAACTTAGAATGTGTTCAAAAATGTTCAGAAACCAACAGGGATGCGTTTCAAAATCATACGAATAATCGAGACTAACGTTCGCTGGATGCTTTCAACCAGGGTCAGGAAGGAACCATCCGCCTTGAGGAAACGGTCACAACACTTATGCGAGTCTGCTACCGCAGGGAAGACTCCAGTCTCGTCTGGCCGATCGGTATCGACCGACCGCTGTGTCATCCTCTGCCGTTAGGCGCTACTGCATGCGGATATGGAGAGGCATAAGGTCAGCACACTGCTTTCCCGGCTGGTGTAAGTTTTCGTGACCAAAGCCGCTATTTCTCATTCAAGTAGCTCCTCAACTGGTCTCACAAGGGCTGAGTGCATCCCTTTTGCCAAAAGCACTGGGTAGATCCTGACGGTGATCCATCCAAGTGCTAGCCACCCCAACAGTGCTTCACTTCGGTGATCTGACGGGAACCGGTGGTAGCATTGCGGTAACACCATCCACACCACTGGGAAGGATCTTGCGAAATCACTGTAACAGGTAAGTGCCGTTTTGAACAGGTTTCAAACCGCAGTTGCTCGTCTGCATTGTGCGAAAAGGAATGAAATGAGCACGCCCAGGCATTAGTTCGGCGCGTGTTTTGTTATGTTTAGCTGCTCCTATGAGTACTGTTCGGCTAGCCCTTTGGTAATTTGAAATGTTCAGAAATTCAATGCGTTGATCATCGGTGCAGCTCAGTCATTCGTGGCCTTCAAAGAAAACAAAATAATCTGTTAACAGTGGGCAAATCTGTATTTAAGCGGATTCGTAATAAGAAATGAGAAAGAGTGTAATTGGGTGAGGGGCGAAAGGTGCCTCCTTGCAATAGGCGTTGACTTTTCTTCGGACATTTATTTTGGATTCGCTATAAAAACCGGACAAGTGCGAGTGGGACTCGTGCCCTGAGAGTTCCATACCAACTTAATTACGTATGTACGGAACAGTAATAACACTTTCTTGTGGCTCAGCGGCCTCTTGCTAGGCTTTCAAGTGGACGCCACGCCGACGACGTACGTGCCGCTAACTTATCCAGCGACCTTTCAGTTTCGAGGCATGGGCTTTACCGCTTGACTGTGTGAAACCTTTTTCCGTGTCAAATTTCTTGATTTTATGTCAACTGGAAGTACGCTACAGGTTTTGATGAGTGAATTTGCCATACCTGAGAAAAAGGGGACTGTATCTAATTTCGACTTGAGATCTCTACCCATACCTGAGAAAAAGTGGTTTTAACAGACGGACGCAATGACGGACAACAAAGTGAACCTTTAAGGCTTCCGTTTTTAGCAGTTGACTTAGGAGCGCTAAAGAGGTCACATTTCGTCTGGAGGAGAAATTGGTCTTCTAAGTATTAAGTTCGTTTTCTCAATATAAAATCATTTCTTCAGGAATAAATAGAAAGCATTATTGTATCAACACATTCTTGTGCACAAGTTCCATGCAGACACTAAGATTTCTAAGGAAATTAGAACCTCGCATTTTCGTTAAGTATTGTGACGAAATATAATGCTGAAAAACGAGTGATTTCGTGATGATGTTAAAAAGTTTGAGGGATGATGGAAAAGGGCAAATGTAACAATTTGAGGTAAGGAACCCTGGTCCGGGACCGACCGAGTCGAAAGTTGTAACCGAAAACCGTTCTAATACCTCTCACAGTGGACCTCTTCTACTGCAAGCTCTTTGTTTCCCATATTTAGCCAGAGGCAGCAGGAAACATAACAAGAAAGCATTGTGCAGTAGACATTGGCTCTATGAGGCATGCCTTGAGAGCTAAGAGCAACTGTTCAGTGGAAGAGACATGTGTACTGTGGCGGCTTCAGTTCTTCTTCCCCCCCCCCCCCCCTCCCTTCATTTGCTGGTGATCTGGTAGGTTAAATCAATTACAATTAGCTTCATGTGTGTTACCGCTGGTACGGAGTCTTGAAAACACGCGGAAGCCTATTTGAGGGTAGTGTTTGGGTGCGTGGCGAGAGGGCTACACTGACAGTGGTCGGCCCGTCGGCTGCGTGGGCCGTTGGCTCTATTTGTGCGGACACTGATTACTTACGAGCGTACCGTTAGTGGCTGCACCGAAATTTTCATCACGCCCTTCAATGTGCTTCAGCTGAATGGTCTTTCCTTATCTCCATGTTGTGCACTTTTGGATGCTGGCGTTTTGCATTGAGCTGAAATTACGGAATGATTGTTAGTATCGATCGCACTGTGATATGCCCGCCTCTGTGAGACTGTCTTTATGGATATCTAAAAATTTTTCAACTGTTGTAATTATTGTTAACCACAACTGGTCTGTTTGAGTTTGATCCATTTAATGTTCTTGTTCCGCACGTGTAATGGTGGCTGCTTGCCATTATAGGTGCTACGTGAAGTTTTGCCTTACTGTTACTCGTTTACGCCAGAAGCTGTCTGGAACTCTAAATGTGGTGCCTTTCGAATCAGTGTTATTTTCCTGTGAGTTGTCAGGCCGTTTGTTCTTGTCCTAGTGTTTAATGAAATTGGTTATGTAGTGCTGTTAAACATCTTATAAGCTCTGTGGTAAATCTGATTTACTAAGTTATTGTTTTTAATGCCTTGGGATATTTTCTTGGATTTATTATTTAATTTTTTAATTATTTTAAGGCAATTTGTCGAACTAATGTATGATAATGAAATTGCGTTTTAGATCGTTCTGGAACTAAGTGCCGTGGAGGAGAGTCTTACTTGTAAATGCTAGCAATCAAGTAACACCTCCTAGAGGCAAGCTTCAGTTTCTCAGCAAATTTCAGTTTGGCGCAGACAAACCGTCAGTGTAGTCCAAGTGACTTATTCACTGTTTTTTTTTTATTTGAAGTAACTTTCTTAGAATAATGATTTCACCCTATTCAGATAAGTTATTGTGGGGAGATGTTTGTTACGCCAGTATTTTACCGTTTTATGTTATTAAGCGATGTTTGCTCTGTGCAATTTTGAGTAACGTTACTGTTTGATTATTACGACAAAATGGTTCAAATAGCTCTGAGCACTATGGGACTCAACTGCTGAGGTCATTAGTCCCCTAGAACTTAGAACTAATTAAACCTAACTAACCTAAGGACATCACAAACAACCATGCCCGAGGCAGGATTCGAACCTGCGACCGTAGCGGTCTTGCGGTTCCAGACTGCAGCGCCTTTAACCGCACGGCCACTTCGGCCGGCAATTATTACGACAGATTTGAAGGTTTAAGGCCATTATGTTATTAGGTGTGGGCGAATTACATTTTGTTGATTTGTATCTTTTAGCGCATGTTTCGCATGGGTGGTGTTTGTTAACGGCTCTTAGTATTACGAGCTGCGGGTCTACCGTTTGAAGCGGTGTTTGGCCTCAGGGACATGCTACTGCTAGGCACCGGCATGGTTTTTTTGGGAATGTTTGTGGCAACCCAACATTACTTTAGTGAAGCTGTTCGCGATAGCAGCGTATTTGTTAAGTTTGTTTAGCCTACGCTCTTATTTACAAGCCCTTATAATAATATTTTCCGCCAAATATTTAAGCCTCCCCTGAAATGGGTAATATTATCCGATTTATGACTAACCTTGAGATTTACTAGATCAGATTAGTTCAGTCTGTACTTTTTGTGCTAATATTTCGAAACTTCTAACTTACTTGCTCCAGTGGTCAGTGTATAGGATGTTTTTTCTAACTATTTTGTTATCACTTCCACATTTTATTCTTTCCATACATGTAAAAGAAAATCTTGCTGGATCGTACCTGGTGGCACTTAACTTTCATGGTTGGTCTTATCTCAAAATGTCTCGACTTGCGATTTGGTAATTAGTAATCGCTACTGCAGATGTTCCTTTCAAAGGCTATTCCAATTAACATTGTAGTTAATTGTAATTTTTTAAACCGATTTAAGAGCCGTAAGTAGTGATTTGTTCTTGAAGTTCTGGAGGAGTAATTCTTTTATTTATTCCAAGTCCAAATTACTTTATTTAAGAAATGACTTACCTTATTATCTCGCAATTTTGTCATATTAACAGAATCTTCCGTCGGTTCTTGGTAGAACAACATTATAATAATAAATGAAAAGCACCAGTTAGCTTTTGTTCTATAATATTACTTTTATTGCTAACCGGTTTTCGGCTTACAAGGCCATCTTCAGACATTATTGTAGAACAAAAGCAAACTGGTGCTTTTCATTTATTATAGCAATTTTGTATTTATTGGTTATGGCTTGGGGCTTTTGATCAGTTGCTTGAGCCGATTACTTGCAAAAAAAAAAAAAAAATAGTGTTGTTGCTCATTCTTTGGCATGGTTAATATTGTATTCGGTTTGTTAGTGTAATGTGTTCTGTAAATAAATGTGAACTGCCAAAGGAAAAATGATGCGATTATCATGGGTCCGCCCTTACATGTGTCCTTCTCGGTCTTATGTAAGGGGATTTCAGTATGTTTCGTAGCAGCAAAGATGACCAAGTGCTAATAGCTCTGAAGGCATGCATTTTAAAGCTTATATTCACCTGACATTTTTCTCGATTTCTCCATAATATCTCCTTCGAAAATATGAAAATCAAAGTTCTTGCAGTGAAAGAGATGTGTTTCAGTGTATCAAAGATGAATAAATGCTCACAGCTCCTAAGGTATATATTTTAGAGCCCGTGTTTATTAGACTTTTTGTCTAGTTTTAGTTCATACTACCACCTTTGAAATTTGCCTACCCTAAAACCTACCCTAAAATTTTAGTAACAACAGTACCGTAAATGTATTCCACTGGCACAGATATCAGAACGATTTTCGCTTATAACTTTCGACTAGGTCATTTCTGAGCCAGGGTGCCGCACATCAGATTCTTCATCACTCCTGAAAGTCTGTAATATCAACACGAAATAAGAAAGGGAAGAGGAAGTAGGTGAAGATAAGATCGGAGATATAATACTGCTATAATATGTGCGGTGTCAGTTCTTTCAGGTATGTCCGACAACCGTAAGATGTCATTAAAATAATTTACACTTTATGCACGAGTGATCGCGGTGTGTGGCCTAATCCCTCTCAACTGAGCCAATCATCCTACTATTTCTCTCTCTTGCCTTTCGCTCTAGTCATTTTCAACGACAAGCGTTCGGTTTTTCTTTTTCCTCATCAACTAATCCATTTTCTCCGCGATCTTTCTTCCCTGGCTGTAGCAAATGGTTCAAATGGCTCTGAGCACTATGGGACTCAACTGCTGAGGTCATTAGTCCCCTAGAACTTAGAACTAGTTAAACCTAACTAACCTAAGGACATCACAAACATCCATGCCCGAGGCAGGATTCGAACCTGCGACCGTAGCGGTCTTGCGGTTCCAGACTGCAGCGCCTTTAACCGCACGGCCACTTCGGCCGGCCCTGGCTGTAGCCTTCCGCTGATTGCCTAGGAGCTAGCGCAAGGGTTGTATCTCCTCCCCTTCCCTCCGACACGGCGGCTTGCACTCAGGCTCAGACATACGTGTAGCATGTCCTTCCCCCATCCTCCTTTGTCCGAGGTGGGCGCCCAGGGACGCGTGCTGGCGGGCGTATCCGCTGTTGCTCTGCCTGCCCCTGACGCCAGTTCGTTGTTGGTGTCCACGTCGGATGGGATGACTTGCCGGTGGGAGGAGGGGCGTGGGTGGGAGATGCTAGACATAAGACCGCACCGGGACGCGGGCTGCATTCAGAACACCAGGTCGGACGGCGGAAGCAAGAGGGGGGGGGGAGGGGAGGCGAGGGAGGGGGGACTCAGCGCATCTGATGATGGCAACGTGGTCTCTTGCCGAACTTCAGTGACAGGAAAAAAAAAAAAAATCACAAAACCATGATGGAGTTGTGTGACATAAATGAAAGTTGGTAGGCGTGTTTCTACATCTGAAAGATGACGTCTACTATATTTTCGCACTAGTGACATGAGAGTGGCGCTAGTAGAGTCACTATGAGGGGTGCTTATCAGGTTTGCTTTAAATACACGCTGTAACGGTCGTTTGTTGCCTTTGAGACCGGACGCGTGGAGTTTCTGTTAGTCAAGAGCGCCATTAAGACGACAAAGACGCCATTATCAACACCTCACAGAGTTTGAACGAGGTCGTGTAATAAGGCTACGATAATCTAGGCGTTCCTTCTACGATATTGCAGGAAGACTTGGCAGGAATGTAGCCACTGCACACGACTGATGTCAGCGGTTGTCACAAGAATGTTCAGACGCAAGAAGACCGTGCTCTGGACGGCCTCGTGGCACTACTGAGAGGGAAGACCATCGTATTCGGCGTGTGGCTTTGTCGCAACCTAACTGCATCAGCAGCAGCAGTTGGCATCACGGTGGCACAACGAACTGTTACAAATCAATTACTAGAAGGACAGCTCCGAGCAGGACGCCTTGTAGCGTGAATTCCATGACCGCAAACCACTGTGATTTGCGACTACAGTGGTTTCAAGCAAGAGCTCAGTGGAGGGCAGGGTGGAGGTCTGTTGTGTTTTCCGATGAAAGCTGATTCTGCCTCGGTGATGGCCGTGTGTTGGTTAGGAGGAGGCCAGCTGAGGACTTGCAGCCAACCTGTGTCCTTGCTAGACGCACTGGATCTAACCTGGAGTTACGGTCTGGGATGCCACTTCAGATGACAATTGGAGCACTCTCATAGTTATCCCGCGCACTCTGACTGAAAATTTATACGTCAGTCTGGTGATTCGACTTATTGAGCTGAAAAGCAATCCAGGGTGTCCTTTCCAACAGGATAGCGCTCGTCCACATACCACTTTTATAACCTAATACGCTGTACAGTCTTGGCCTGCTCGACATCAGATATGTCTCCAACTGAGTGCAAATGGGACATCATCGCACGACAACTCGAGCTTCATCTGGAAACAGCTCTAACCGTCCCTACATTAACAAACCAAATGCAGCAGATGGAACTCCATCCCACTAAGAGACATCCATAACCTATACAATACAACTTATGTACGTTTGCACACTTGCTTTTAACATTCTGGCGGTTACACCGGTTATTAATGTACCAGAATTTCGCATTTGCAACGGTTTCACCCCTACTTTAACCTGTGATCTTGCAACGCTGATCACTTAAATATGCTACCTAAACGAATGTTTTCTCGAAATTTCATTCGTTTTTTTTTTTTTTGCGATTGCTTCTGGTCAGAAAAATTTTCCCGTTCGAAACAACATCCGAACGTTCACCTGTGAAGTGTTTCGTCACGAATTATGCCGGGGGAACTTGAAGTATTATCACATATTGTTGTGAATTGGCAAGAGCCAATTCACGGGGTTTGGAGGAAGCCGAAAGGCACGCGTTTAAGCTCACGCAGGCTGGCGTGAGGTCTGGAAAATGACAAGGAAATTAGAACTTAGAAAAACGGACGCAGATGGTGAAATACTTAACTTTAATCCATAATTGGTGAACATCGGTCTGACTGTACATGCATCCCAAGATAAATAACAAAGGATAATGGCGCCTTGCCTAGGTCGTAGCAAATGACGTAGCTGAAGGCTAGGCTAACTATCGTCTCGGCAAATGAGAGCGTAATTTGCCAGTGAACCATCGCTAGCAAAGTCGGCTGTACAACTGAGGCGAGTGCTAGGAAGTCTCTCTAGACCTGCCTTGTGGCGGCGCTCGGTCTGCAATCACTGATAGTGGCGACACGCGGGACCGACGTATACTAACGGACCGCGGCCGATTTAAAGGGTACCACCTAGCAAATGTGGTGTCTGGCGGTCACACCACACTTATCATCTTGGGTCGCAGTATTACTGATAAATTCTTATTCGATGTGACACGCTCGCGACGTTCACGATTGATCTTGTGATATGTTACTATCAGGTTCTTTCTCGTTGTTGCATTTATCCACGTCTTAGGAGAACTATCATTCACTGCAGAAGTGGAAATGTGGTATGTAAACAGAATAATTAATTGACAGGATAAAATTAAAAGAATATGGTCGGTTGTCAAAGAAGTGTGTGGCTAACAGCGCAAGTTAGAGGATATAAAATACATATGTGTGGTGTCTGTTCTGCCAGACATGTCTTGCAGAAAACACACTACATTGTTGTTTGACATCAGCTGTAAGTATCAAATTTGACCCATCTGATGTGCATTCACACTGAAGTTATCAAGGCAGTCATGCCTATATAGGACTCGCTGCGAGCAAGTAGATGAATGGAAATCGGCCGCTGTTGAGAATTTGTGTCGGACGGAAAGTGCGTCCAGATGGGCAAGACGGTTAAGCCAACCCTTCGTTTAAGTGGGAGATCCGGTTCGAGTCTTGGTCCGGCTGAAACTTTCAGCTTTCACCACCGAACTGTTTTGACACCCGGTTGCGTCTGGAGTCGCTCTGTCTTTCGAAACTTATAAAAAGCATATTCTCTAATGGTGAGAAGACTATTAGCCTGCTGCTGCTACTTTAGTAAGGGTGAGTAATGGAACTGTGTTTGGTCATTAAGGACCGGATGAGGATTCTTTGATTACTGTTTATAAGTGGACAGAATGTCAAGCAATGTTCGTTTTCTGCCTCTGGGTCCTCCAGGGAGAATTCACACTTAGTGTCACATAAATGCCATTCATTCAGCGCACTTTCAGCAAAGATGGGATATTTCTTTTTCAGTTTTTGTTACTAATATGTCAGATATATTTGCATTATTCAGTAATTATTTTCTGAAAATAGCAGGCGAATTTAAAAAAAGTACTTACTCTCTTCAGGGAATCATATACCTCTATTAGAAAAGCAAACAAAAAATCGTGAACATTAGACGTCTTATTTTATTGAGCTAAGTCGTTTGATTGTGTTGATCACAAAGTCTTACTGCGGAAGTTGGACCATTAAGGAATAAGAAGAGTGGCTCACAATTGGTTCCTTCCATGCTTTAAGAGCAGACAGCAAAAAGATCGTTCTCCTCTGTAACGAGAATGGCTACGAGGTGATGTCTGAAGGGGCCTCGGTTAAGTGACGGAGCCTCAGCTATCAGCGCTGGGACCACTAGTGTTTCTGATATATTGTAAGTAGCCTGTTTATGTATTTGTATGTTGGCAGCGCTATGCTGACAGTGCTGTGCGCACTCTGTAAGAAACTCTGTGGCTGGTCACATTAGCAGTTGCAAGTTAACAAATGGTTCAAATGGCTCTGAGCACTATGGGACTCAACTGCTGTGGTCATAAGTCCCCTAGAACTTAGAACTACTTAAACCTAACTAACCTAAGGACATCACACACACCCATGCCCGAGGCAGGATTCGAACCTGCGACCGTAGCAGTCGCACGGTTCCGGACTGCGCGCCTAGAACCGCGAGACCACCGCGGCCGGCCTGCAAGTTAACAGTCAGCAGTGATGGAAGTTGGAGGTGGACAGCCAGCAGTGATGGAAGTTGGGAGTGAGTAGTCAGCATTGATCGAGGTTAGAGGTTAATAAGTAGCGGTGTTGGAGGTTTGCAGTATTGACGCGAGTGGACGGTCTGAATTTTTGATCAGCCAGATTGCGTTGCGCTTGGGTATTGTGGGTCAGTGTTGAGATGATAAGAATAAGTAAAGAGAAAGTAGGCTCAGTACGTTCAGTTTCAATTAGCAGTTTCAGAATTAAATAAATTTAGAAGTTTCATCTTCTCAGTTATTTCAGTCCAAGTAAGTAAAATCATTTTAAGACGTTTCATCTGACGACCCTTAGCCGAAGATACCTCACTGGAATCTTCTGATTTTTCTTTTAGTTTGAATAATTAGTGCACGATTAGAAATGAGTTATTGTTATTGCTAGCGCGTAACTGTATACAGAATTTCCTTTGTAGGTGTAGTTTTTCATTGTTGTATAGCATTGTAGTGAGCAAAGCTGTTGTGATGTGCATGTGGATTTGCACTAAGTATTTCGCAGCGCTTTGGCAATTAATTAGATATTTATTATTTGCAGTGCTATTTTAGTGTGTATTCTCATTTTTGTCTTTCAAATTGTTTTTTGTGTGTTATCGTGTGGAACAGTGTGACAATCATGGCGTGTGACAAGCGTAACACTAGGCTGAAAGTATATTGAGAAATTGCAGTGAAGACGAGAGTAGTGTATTACCGTCACCTAGTAATGAAGCGATAAATATTCAAGACACTAATTTGATAATTGTGCATAGGGTCATGGATCAGGTAGTGAATAGCGGTGTAGAAAGTGAAACAGCCAGTGAACACGGAAGTATTGTCGATCGATCGGTCGGTAACTGTTCGGCTCAGGAATGCGAAACAACAGAACAAAATCTTTCAAATGCCCTAGATTCAGGTTTTACGTCATTACATTTTCCTCAGTTAAGTCAAGACACATTTTCTGCTATTCCAAATATGAAGGTTGTCCGTGCAAACGCACTGACGAGGGACACAATGGAACATGTTTCACACACTCATACATGGTTGTTGCAATTAATACAACAAATGAAACAATTTGTTCGAGATGAGAAACAAATACAGCAACAAATGGAAGAAAATCAGAAACTAATAGACCAAAAGTTAGATACAATGGTATAAAATGGGGAACGAATACTGCAACGGGTCCAAAAATTTAACACAATTGAACAAGCAGTTGAATAAACACGTGCAAATTTAACAGCTGAGACATCCGAAATCGAATCGAAACATCAAAAGGTTTCTGAAGATGTAAAAGCGCAAATTTGTGAACATTTTCAGCCTATCTTTTCGTGACATGAAGACACATTACAGAATTATGAAGTTGACATAAAAAAACTGCAGATTATTGTTCACGAAACTCACGACACCTTGCAGACCAAAATTGACTTAGTTGCGTCTACCGACACGGTTATGCAACTTTCAAAAAATCAGGAAAATTTAAAGGATACAGTAGATATGATTTTGACACAAATGGACACACTATAACTTGGTTCAGAGAAACCACACGGGGGAAATTAGCACATTATCAGAAAAAGTAGCCGAACTTTCGGAGCAGTTAACATATGTATCTAAGGAGTTAGATGATGATCTGAATGACACAGGACCGGTAGCCTTTACTAACACAGAGGAGTGCAAGGAAATTAGGAAAGTTAAAATCAGAATCAAATTAATACGCAACACAAAAGAGAAATGCGGGAAGTACTAGATCAGTTGGCACACGTGATACAAGAACTACAGATTTCAGGCGACACTCGCGTTCCGACACGGGAAGAGTGATTTAGAAATACGGAAGAGTCGCTAATAATAACACTGGGTATTCCGGAGATCTTGAAAGGAGTCGGCAAGGTGCAGCGAGCCTTGGGAAGGAACCACCGACACGACGTAAGAATGACAGATTTGAGACTAGGCGTCTTGATGACTTTCAGTATAAGCTCTTCATCACAATGCATAAATTCAGAACATTAAAGAATTCTAGTAATGATATCCATGCACAGGCTTGGTTTCATCAATTTTCTTATTGCTTTCCTTCTGACTGGTTGTTGGAGAAAAAAAATCAACAAAAGATTACGTCACATTTCTCGTGTAAAATCGTTTATTGCGAAATGATTTGCTTTTTGACTTAGTCGTTGCTATAACATTTTTCACTTCAGGTTACTATTACGCTTTTTCACTTTTCGCATGCAGCAATGTTTTGAAGTCAACTATCCAGTCAAGAACTATGGGATTTACCAAGACAGTAACTTTACGAGTTCACTTCTCTAGGGAACAGACGACACAGTGTTATTGTGTGCACATTTTGGCTTGTTGGTCGCAGGATTACGTAACGACTCTAAGGCTTACATTCTTCAAATATATACTGCTAATGAGGTTTCACTGTAACATTTTGGTTTATTTGAAAAGACATTTTTAATTAAAGTACTTTCTGAGGGATTACAGATGACACAGTATTTGGTTTGTTTGACAGCTACACGATTATATTACGACGCTACTAATGAGTGACACAATCTTCATTATTGCTTTTGCTCTGTATCTATTTTATGTCTGCACAGTTTTTCTTCGTTCTTCTGGAAAGCAAAACATGTTTTGGTAATAACTTTGTGGCATGACTACAGTGAGACAGTTATTTTCGTAACACAACAATACATTACAGTACAGTACTTTTAAGGTCACGGCAGTGAGTGTAATAACTACGACATTTATATGCATAGCTCTTTACTTTTGTATATGACAAAGGAAAGTACATTGATTTTTGGAGAATTTTGCTTGTAGACGACGACAAACTACGACACTTGGTACATCCTTACCATTAGCCAATGAAAGAAATTATCTTAGAGCAAGAAGCATAGTTTAGCGCTAAAGGACACGCATTTGAGTGATTACTTTTTGAAATTACAATTTTTTTTAAGAAATATTTTTGAACTGCTATGATACAGAGAAAGTCTCCGGCATTAAATTTTATTCCGCAGTCTTAATATATAACATCTGAGGGTATAATTACATTATCCCTCATGGGGGTACGCCTACTTTGTGAACCATGCGTGTGGCAAACGCAAGGAGCCCTAGCTAATATGGTATTTGCTTATACGATTTTATACATCGGTACCTTTATTTTTCTAACACAGAATTACACAGCTATCTGATCATTTAAAAGAGAGAAATGAACAACCTCATGGGGGTAAATCTACTTTGTGTACCATGCGTGTGGCAAGTGCAGGGAGTATTTGCTTATACAATTTTACACATCGGTACCATATTTCTCTAACACAGAACTACACAGCTATCTAATAATTCAACTGAGAGAGACATATATTTTTTCCCTACGTCACTGACATATGTCTACGTAATTACACAGGTTGATTACTTCACACTTATGAAATAAAATAGTACTTTGTCTGCATTTTGGTAACTGTTCATATATTTTCCGAGCCAGTACTGTGATAGCTTTGAGTGATGTATTTTGCATGGGATCATGATTTTTGAAGTACGTTTGAGGTAGATGACTATTGAAACGAGCAGAGAATTTTTTTTAGACATATTGAGATTATTGAAGGAAGCTAGGACGATTTTCGGATGTGACTGATGTGCTATGATGATATTATTAGGATGAATTTGTGTATGCCGAGTTATGTTTATGTGCAATGAGACGATGCTATATGAGGAATTTGATTATGCTACGTATTTATTACGATGAAATATTGAAGAAGGGTCGATGAATACCTATACGTGTAATGAGGTAATGAATAATGAGTGGGGGTTAGGGAATCTGATTTGCGAAAAAGAATGTTGAAAACTAAGAATCGTACTTTAAGAGTTATGAAAGGTGAGTACATATGTGAATATGAGTACCAAAATGCTGACGGAAATGTTTGGACACTGTTATTGACGATATTTCGTTTCTACACACTTCCACTGTAATTTGTCAACATGTAAAATTTTTTATTGGTATCAAACTATCATTGTAGCTCAAACTGTCGTAAATATTTTGGTATAGAGTACATGTGACCTTGACGTAATGCTACGCTGAACTGCGCGCTAGCCGCTTTGAAATATACATATTGTTGTGTGGGCTTTCAACTTTCCTTGTGGTGCTTCAGCAACTTTGAAGCTTGCCGCACTTCTGTAAGGGCTTGCGTAGCTGTAGAAATGAGAGACCGTTGACCTCGCTATTGACATTTCTTTGCATAACGCACCACAAACACGACACATTATTACTTGAAAACATATGATTGCACTTTGGATCTCATATCTTACACTATTTACTGAAATGCTATGTAGTGATGAGAAATATTCTTACGTCTACATACCTGATTATGACAAGTGTCTTTCTGCGAGAGCTGAGAGTATTTTACTGACTTATGAAATGCCACATGGCTATTCGATGATGTTTCCATGCTTTGCTTTGCACATATTTGCTTCTTTTATTTAATATCAGGCTTCTAGCTGCACTGCAGCGTTGGTTTTATAAAATAAAATTTAATACATATGGTAATGTAAACACTTCCTGTCTACAGATCCATTAAATAATTATCTTATAATCCACATTCTTAAAAAAGACGACTAGGAAAGGAAAGAAGTATAAGCAAGAGAAGTGATTAGTAACAGGAAATGCATACATAATTTTCTTTTCAAGTACTTGGTAATTTTTTGCTAGCATAAGTTGTTGTGGTGCACTACTCTAGTGTTAAGCTGTGACACTGACATTAAGATGCGAGTAGACATTTCCCTTATCTGCATTTCTGTATTCATTGTAATATTTTTTATGCTTGTGCTTTGTCATGTTTAGGTATAAGTTATTGCATTTGCTGCTGCTATTTGTCAGGCATTGTCCTATTGAATTTTACTTTGTATTTTACCACTGATTTACTTTTCTTGTTTGCTGCATGTTGCTTTATATTAGTTGTAATTTTGCATTTTCTTTACTAATTTAAATATACCGCTGCCTGCTTTGCCAGTTTGCATTTTTTGTGGTTGTTGTTTGTGTTAATTGTTTTGTTCTGCTGCATTTCCTCCTAGTTTATACATCTGAGCTCAGTAAATTCAAGTTAGTTGAAGAGGGGGTATGCTACATAAGAAAACGAGTTGTTATGAGTTGGGTAGAAGTGCATTGAGAAGCTACAAGAAAAAGGTTTGACCAAAAAGTATTGCCTAACGAGAAATAATTATTTTGAAAGAGGAAATGAACAGATGTAAGTAGGGAATAGTGCCAACAGGTTTAGATAGGACTTTCTTGGAAACATGTGATGAGGTAAGAAATATGTGAAAGTATAATTCTAGAAAGCATGCTTAGGTAGGACTTTTTTTGAGAACAATGTTGAGGTAAGTGAGATCTCTGAGAATAAAATGAAATTTTCGATTGGAAATGAAGTACCATATGTACTACAGTACTAAATGTTACACTGAAAACAGACCCTGTCCTTTCCTTTTGTGTTATTCTGCTATGTGTTTGTGCACCCTTCTGTGTCTGTGTTCTTCTTGTCTCTGTATGTTTACCTGTCAAAATAATTGTGGTAGAATTTTTTTTCTTCTAATACTAAGCTGCATTCACTGTGATGAGGAATAGTGTTATCCTCAAATCTAACCTGTTTTTTACTTTGAAAAGATATTCAGACGTTATTTATTCTGTTCTGTTTTTTTTAATGCTCATTTTTCATTTATTTACTTATGTCATAATTCCTGTAATACTCATGTATATGTTTATTTCTGTTCTTTTTGTAAAGCCTGTATTACTACAAATGTTATCTCTATTATCACGTTCTTGATTGTAATGATGTTATCTGTACCTTTGTAACTGGATTCTTATGCTGTAAAATTGTAATTGTATAGACACAAGTTCTTCAAGTTAAATATAGTAGGGATTCATTTCACTATGCACATTTGTTTTGGTCATGGTATACGTATAAAATGTCACAGGTTATATGACTGTGTTAGTGCTTGCACGTGTGTTGATAACTCAGTAAGGGACTAGTTAACAGCATTGCTGGTTCTAAGGATATTGCAAAAAATTTAGTGGTGCACAAGTGGTGGTTTATGGACTTGCTATATAATCCGCAAGACTCTTCAATTGTGATTGTGCACCCGCACAGTCGCTATGGATGGCTGCTGGCCATCTCTACAATGGCTACAGTGGGTCTGCACCTTTGGTGGCCCACTACTACCATAATCTCAACAAGGGCCACAGTGGGTCTGCACCTTTGGTGGCCCACTACTACCATAATCTCTACAAAGCATACTGTAGGTCTACTCTCCGGTGACAAACCTACCAATATTCTTCAAGACTTCGACTGGCTCTGTTGTGGGTTTGCTCTGTTGTGGCCCATTACCAATCTTCATTTCAAGAGTCAGCAGTGTGTTTCTGATGGGAGGACAACACTACTTCTTCAAGACTGTATGGAGGTCCACTACTTGTGTGTGCATTTTCTTTTACTGCTCAGGGTTTGTGCATAAAACTGCCATAGACTACTCTTCTGATGAATGATTAGGACTGTCTTTAGGGACTGTGAGCTGAATTTTTTGATTTATTGACCAACAGTATATTACTAATTGTGTGCATCTGATCTATTTCATATTGTTAATATAATTTTTTTAACAAATTGGAATTGGCCAGTGCCCAAGCTATTTTCTAAAAATTTTTTGACAGGAGCATGGGGTCTACCTAAGCAGCCTGTTTATGTGTTTGTATGTTGGCAGCGCTATGTAGCGCTCTGCATTAATAACTCTGACAGTACTGTGCGCACTCTGTAAGAGACACTGTGGCTGGTTGCACTAGCGGTTGGAAGTTAACAATCAGCAGTAATGGAAGTTGGAGGTGAAGAGCCAGCAGTGATGGAAGTTGGGAGTGAGTAGTCAGCATTGATCGAGGTTAGAGATTAATAATTAGCGGTGTTGGAGGTTTGCAGTATTGGCGCGAGTGGACGGTCTGAATGTACATCCGTCATTGAGATTTATTACTGATGATTATATATATTTTTTGAACTGGATGTCACATTATTAAGGTAAAAATACATTGTTTGCTTTGCAACAAAATCTTTCCTTTGCTAACAACATACCTATCAGTAATTAGAGCTTTCAATAATTGGAATCTTTTATTTAGCTGACATTATTGGTGCTTGTGGCATTGCTGTAGTTCGGGTAATGAAGATTTTTGTGAGGTAAGTGACTTATGAAATGTATAGTTTACTGTCAGAATTTTTACTAATTCAGGGTCATTCTTTTGAGTTAATTTTAAAACAGTCAGATTGCGTTATCCATGAATATTGTGAGTAATTAATGAATAGGAAAAGTTTGAGTTCTGTTTGTCATGGCAAATTCTGTAGGTCAGTGCTGAAATGATAAAGAGGGGCTAAGTGACAGTACGTTCAATTTCACTCAGCAGTTTAAGCAGGTTCACTTGTATTCAGTTTCACTCAGCAGTTTCAGAATTAAATAAATTAAGAAGTTTCAACTTCCTTGTTATTTCAGTCTAAGTAACTAAAATCTTTATTAAGAAGTTTCAATACAAATGGTACATCTTCTAATGAGACACATGATTCTAAAATATAGTTGTTTGCAGATGACATAGCTCGTTGGTGAGTTGACTGTAGTACAACCAATGTATAAAATACTGCAGTTAAAGACATAAGTTCATTACTTGTAGAAAATAAACTGATTCTGAGTCTTAGTAAGACTCAGTTATTACGGTTTTCTGACACACAATTAAACTAAAACCGACATTTTGCTTACCCAGATTGGGCACATGGATTATTGGATTATTTTTTTCAGTCTCGCCAGAAGTGGCCCCTCACGAATTTTTCTCATGTGCCAACCTTTTCATCTCAGAGTAGCACTTGAAACCTACCTCCTCTGTTACTTGCTTGATGTATTCCAGTCTGTCTTCGTCTACAGTTCTCATCCTCTAGCACTATTGAAGTTATTCCCTGATGTCTTGACACATGTCCTATCATCTGCCCCTTCTTCTTGTTGGTGTTTTCCATATGTTCCATTCCTTACAAATTTTACCGAGAACCTCCCCATTACTTATCAGTTCAACTTATTTTCAACGTTCTTCTGTAGCACCACATCTCAAATGCTTTGATTCTCATCTGTTCTGGTTTTTCACTGTCCATGTTTTACTACTATATAATGCTGTCCACCAAACGTACAATCTCAGAAATTTCTTCCTCAAATGTAGGCCCATGTTTGAAACCAATAGTTAGTGTGCCTGAAAAGTCGAATTTACTAGCTGTTCAGATTGTGTTCAGGATCCTGTTCAAAAACTTAATTCTATATCTACCATTAGAACAGCATGTGCAATGAGCGAGAGCTTAAAACGAAGATTAGTCTACTTTGCTTACTGTAATTAACTTTTGACAAAGTACAGTATATTATGGGTAATTATTCCAATTATTCCCATTCATAAAGAATATTTTTAGCTCATATACGAGCAGAATGTAGTGTATGTTCGCAGACATCTCGTCGACACCTTTTCAGGAGTATGGGAATTCTGACGTTGGCCTCACTCTCTTTCGTCTCTAATTATTTGTTTGTCGCTAACAACATGAACACATTCGCTAGACTAGCAGCTTCACTCAGTTCATATTAGGCATAAATCCAATATGTATTTGGCTCGCACCTCCTTGACTCTTGTGTAGAAAGGCGTACAGTAAGCTACCACAAGGATTTTAAAGAAATCGTAGCATTAGTTCTCGCACTTTCAAGTCTAAATTATAGAATTTCACCATGGTGCACTCCTGTTCTGTCGGGGAGTCCATGGAAAAAATTGGGGCGAGTTCTTGTCTTGTTGTTGTGATCTTCAGTCCAAAGACTGATTTGATGCAGCTCTCCATGCTACTCCATCCTGTGCAAGTTTCTTCATCTCCGAGTAACTACTGCAACCTACATCCTTCTGAATCTGAATAGTGTATTCATCTCTTGGTCTCCCTACATGATTTTTACCCTCCATGCTTCCCTCCAGTACTAAATTGGTCATCCCTTGATGCCTCAGAACGTGTCCTGTTGACCGATCCCTTCTTCCAGTCAAGTCGTGCCACAAATTCCTCTTCTTCCCAATTGTGTTCAGTACCTCCTCATTAGTTACGTGATCTACCCATCTAATCTCCAGCATTCTTCTGTAGCACCACATTTCAAAAGCTTCCATTCTATTCTTGTCTTCACTGTTTATCGTCCAAGTTTCACATCCATACATGTTCAAATGTGTGTGAAACCTTATGGGACGTGACTGGTAAGATCATCAGTCCCTAAGCTTACACACTACTATACCTAAATTATCCTAAGGACAAACACACACACCCATGCCCGAGGGAGGACTCGAACCTCCGCCGGCACCATCCGTACATGGTTACACTACATACAAATACTTTCAGAAAAGACTTCCAGACACATAAATCTATACTCGATTTTAACAAATTTCTCTTTTTCAGAAATGCTTTCCTTGAGATCGCCAGTCTACATTTTATATCCTCTCTAATTCGACCATCCTCAGTTATTTTGCTGCCCAAATAGCAAAACTCATCTGCTGCTCTAAGTGTCTCATTTCCTAATCTAATTCCATCAGCATCACCTGATTTAATTCGACTACATTCCATTATCCTTCTTTTGCTTTTGTTGATGTTCATCTTATATACTCCTTTCAAGACACTGTCCATTCCGTTCAAACGCTCTTCGAAGTCCTTTGCTGTCTCATACAGAATTACAATGTCATCGGAAAACCTCAAGGTTTTTATTTCTTCTCCCAGGATTTTCATTCCTACTCCAAATATTTCTTAGGTTTCCTTTGCTGCATGAGTGAATAACGTCGGGATGGGCTAGTGCCCAGTCTCACTCCCTTCTCAACCATTGCTTCCCTTTCGTGTCCCTCGACTCTTACAACTGCCATCTCGTTTCTGTACAAATTGTAAACAGCCTTTTTCTCCCTGTATTTCACCCCTGCCATCTTCTGAATTTGAAAGAGAGTAATCCAGTCAGCATTGTCAACAGCTTCCTCTAAGTCCACAAATGCTAGAAACGTAGGTTTGCCTTTCCTTAAGCTAGCTTCTAAGATTAGTCGTAGGGTGGGTATTGCCTCGCACGTCCCTACATTTGTACGGAATTCAAACTGATCTTCGCCGAGATCGGCTTCTACCAGCTTTTCCATTCATCTGTAACGAATTTGTGTTAGTAATTTGCAAGCATGACTTTGAAGTCTGAGGGTAGTTCTCCTGTTTCATACGTCTTGCCCACCAGATGGAAGAGTTTGGTCAGGGGTAGCTCTCCCAAGGCTATCAGTAGTTCTAACGGAATGTTGTCTACTCCCAGCGCCTTGTTTCGACTTAGGTCTTTCAGTGCTCTGTCAAATTCTTCAAGCAGTATCATATCTCACATCTCAACTCCATTACGTCCTCTTCCATCTCCACAATATTACCCTCAAGTACATAGCCCTTGTATAGACCCTCTATGTACTCCTTCCATCTTTCTGCTTTTCCTTCATTGCTTAGTACTGATTTTCCATCTGATATTCATACAAGTGGTTCTCTTTTCTCCAAAGGTCTCTTTAATTTTCCTGTAGACAGTATCTATCTTACCCCTAGTGATATATGCTTCTGAACCCTTACATTTGTCGTCTAGCCATTCCCAATTAGCCATTTTGCACTTCCTGTCGATCTCGTTTCTTTGACGTTTCTATTCCTTTTCGCCTGCTTCATTTACTGCATTTTTATATTTTCTCCTTTCATCAATTAAATTCAGTATCCAAGGATTTCTACTAGATCTCGCCGTTTTACTTACTTGATCCTCTGCTGCCTTCACTATTTCATCTCTCGAAGCTATCAATTGGTCTTCTGCTGTATTCCACTTCCCTGTTGTCAGTCGTTCCCTAATGGTCTCTCTGAAACATTGTGTTACAGTGTTGATTGTGCTAACACATACTCAACAGCCTGTCGTCTGCATAGGATTCGGGTAAATTTTGCGTTACTTTATTTAGTACTAACTTTCCTGATGGAATTTAAGGTACTGACTCGTTCCACGACGTTGGAGGCTGGCTCCTCAAATTGGTGCTACGGATATGGACGCGTAAATAAAAAATAAATAAAAAATGTGATCCTGGAATCATGCAACAGACGTCATATTGGTATGTAATTCTGTGCATCTGACATTTTCTCTTTTCTGTAAACAAGACCTACGATCATTTCGAATCGCACGGGTCTATTCCCTGCGCAGGAGATTCGCATTAAATTTAAACTTTGAGGCCGAATCCTCTGTGTCTTCAATGTAAAGTTTAACTAAAATTCCCTTAGGAGCTGGTGTCATGTCCACTTCGTGTGATGCTGTTTTTCAGTACCGCGGTTGTAACCGCGTCCTTCATTTGCTAATGTGTGTGGTGGCCAAACATTAGTACGACAGCATTCTTATGCTTAGATATGTTTTAAATGCTGAATGTAGTATTTATGCTTTCTGTTTATTGTCTTCAGTTTGACACCAGACTGATACACAAGAGATTGCAACGAACGTTTTTAATCTATTAGGTCTTTCGGATGGACATTTCGCCAGGATCTGACTGTGGAAATTAATATAGGATTCACACGTAAACTGTTTTACGAATACGAGGTGCCATTAAGTTTTCATCTAACATACTCCCTGCCTTCACTTTTGTAGTGGGAGTATCGTTGTCTATTTTCGAATCCTCTTCAAAGGATGTAAACAAACCAAGTTAGATTTTTGCCATCTTTTGATGTTTTACTCTGTAGGTATTTGTTGAGACTGAGGCATTTGATGGCTACCAGCTACATCACAGTTGTTCTACATTAGTTGGGTTACTACAAAACGTTATCAGTTGGTTTTATAAATGAGTTATTAGTGACTATCAGTTAGAAAAACACTCCTAGCTTTCCTGATGACCTATTTGACTAATTGGCGATCAGTGTTTCTGTAATAGAATCACCGTCGCTAATCCCTCTCCTATAGAGAATACTCTCTAAAAGGTCTAAAATACTTCTTTTGTGTTTGAGATGGCGAACTAGTTGTCTGCCGCAGTTGTTTGGCAGTGTATTCAGTACTACACTATTTGTCCTTACACCTGATGAACTATGCGCAAATTTCCCAGTAGATATTGGGAAAGTTATAGTCACCGCATGCTATCCGTTCGCTTTGGGTATTTCGGGGTATTTAGTTTAACCTTTCTTTGAAAGTCCTATTACCGATGTGTCCGAATGTGACCTTTCCTACGCGTGGACTGTTTCTCAAATAATTGTGACGGTTTCGGAGCGGAAATGGATCAGTGAGCTCCTAAATATCTCATCTGTGAGAGGAGATGGCAGCAGAATCATTTAATTTCGTGGTAAATACCTAATATACGAGAGTTCCTCTACCACGGCACGAAAAGCGCCCTATTGGGAAATGGAAAACATTGCCTGAGCGAGGCCAAGGAGGTTAAAGGCAAAGTACAAATTTATTGCTACAGAATTACAAACAAATGAACTGCATTCTCCATAAGTCTGCACGTGTGTACGCACACGCAGTTGATTTGTGATTTAATTTCCTACTGGATAATGAATTTATCGATTCAATATGATTGCTGGAGCACTCGCACTGAAATATTGTTATTCAAAAGTCCTAAAATACTTCCTCATCATCTAATATCAAGTAAACCTTTAACGTTCACTTCCTGACCTAGTATTCGAGTGGTACCTCCTATTCGGTGTCGAACACGTCCTTTCATTGGTTCATCGGCATGCACTTTCACCTTTTGCAACGAACCACAATAATACAGACAAGCAGCAGTGCAAATCGTTTCTCACTACTCTCATAGCCGGAAAGAGAGAAACGACTTTTTGCATTCCTACCTTCAGGATACGATTAGTGGCATTCAACTGTCTGTTGGGCGAATCAATACTTGCTGTTGTCTGTCTAGCCTAGACATAACATTTGTGCCCTATATGAAGCAGAATGGGAGTGCAGCGTGCAGGCTCTAGTGTATTTACGTTTCACGCATCTCAGAATTTCCACCCTGTTTTTTAGGAAATGTAAATCTCTCATTTTCAACACGACAGACTTCGTGTAGTTCCATTTGGACTCGTATTTATTATTTTTGTAGTAAGCAAAAGCAAGTATAATAGAATCCTATACGAGAAAAGATCGATATATTTGCTGTTGTGAATGTGGCCTGCATGACAGTAACCAGTGTTTGAAATGAAAGGTTTAGCACAGACTAAAACTTACAACCTGTGCACTGTTCTGGAAGGTATGCCCTGTTCTGTCGTTACTTGCGCATTTCGTCCCAGTACACGGTTTCTGTTACCATACATACACGCAATCTTACTGGTCGACAGCAACTAGACATCTGACTCTTAATGTGATCCATGAAAATAGTAATACTGACTGTACGTTAAACTATAATGTAGTCTTTTAATAACAGTTATGTATATATCCTATGCTCTATATCAAAATTCACAACTTTATTTATAGTGTACAGGACAGATTCGAATACGTCTACACGATTTCTCAAAATTGAAACTCATTTTTCAGGTATCTGCATAAACATACGTCTCCACTGGTATTGACCATGTACTTATATAGGATCGTTACTTCCAGTTCTTGTGGATCTCCGATACGATGTATCCCAAATAGGTGTGCTACTTCCCGTTATATGTAATATGAAGCCTTTACTATTAGTCTTTTGGTATGATCATATTTTACTAAGCAAACATTTTCCTACGAATAAAGTCAGAGAGTCAGTATTGCCTTCTTAAGTTCGTGACTAAAATATAGCTTTTCTTTTTCTGTTTTAATAGTTAGTAGAAGGAAAGAGGTCATCTGCCTCATAAAGACTCTACGTCTAATGTTCGGAACACCAAAATCGCAAACAACACAAAATTATTTTCTTTCAGATTTTAGTTCACAGGGCTGTCTCTGAAACTACTTATTATAGGCACTATAATCTTTCTTTGCTTTTTATTTATTGTCCTTTTAAAACATTTTTGTAAAGAAATTCAAAATGATTTTATCTTTGCAAGGTCAGAATAAGTTACGAGTCTAACAGCAGTATATCGCAAATACCTTGATTAAGGTTAAACGAAGTTGGAGTTTAAGAATTCTTTTTTATCTCTTTCCTTTTTCGTATACAAATAGCTAATGTCGAGCTCCAGTGTATTCCCAAACTACCATGAGCGTTTTATACACTGAAGTGCCAAAGAATAAGTTACGAGTCTAACAGCAGTATATCGCAAATACCTTGATTAAGGTTAAACGAAGTTGGAGTTTAAGAATTCTTTTTTATCTCTTTCCTTTTTCGTATACAAATAGCTAATGTCGAGCTCCAGTGTATTCCCAAACTACTATGAGCGTTTTATACACTGAAGTGCCAAAGAAACTGGAATAGGCATGCGTACTCAAATACAAGGATCCGTAAACAGACAGAATACGACGCTGTGGTCGGCAACGCCTATATATGACAACAAGTGTCTAGCGCAGTTGTTAGATTGGTTTTTGCTGCTACAATGACAGGTTATTAAGATTCAAGTGAATTTGAACGTGGTGTTTTAGTCGGCGCACTAGCGATGGGACACAGCATCTCCGAGGTAGCGATGATGTGGGGATTTTCCAGTACGACCATTTCACGAACGAGTGTACCATGAATATCAGGAATCCGGTAAAACATCTAATCTCCGACATCGCAGCGGCCGGAAAAAGATCCTGCAAGAACAGGACCAATATGTTGCCAGGTCGCACGAGTCTCGTTTCAAATTGTATATAGCGGATGGACGTGAACGGGTATGGAGACAACCTCATGAATCCATGGACCCTACATGTCACCAGGGACATTTAGGCTGGTGGAGGCTCTTTAACAGTGTGCTTTTGGATCAGCAGGCAGGCTATACTAAATACCGAAGCTTCTAATACTTGTGGAATAGTAGAGCCAGAGAACAGCACTGGGCTGAAAGTGATTGGCCAACCCGAGAAACTTTAAAACCTGAAGAGAAAAATGTTATCAATACTACTTTGGGACCATCAGAAAAGGTTTTGTTGCCCCATCTCCATATCAAATTGGGGTTGATGAAACAATTTGTAAAATTACTCCAAAAGGATGGGGACTGTTTTAAATATCTATGTACAAAATTCTCAAAGCTGTCAGAAGCAAAGTTGAAAGAGGGAGTTTTCAGTGGCCCAATAAAATTTTTAACCGACACCCTCTTTGTGGAAATTATGAATGAGAAGGAAAAAGAAGCTTGGGTATCGTTCAAGGACGTAGTTTTGGGGAAACACTAAAGATTCTGACTACAAAACCATTGTTCAACGCATGCTAACAGCATACGAAGCTCAAGGCTCCAAGATGAGCTTGAAGGTCCATTTTTTACACTCCCACATAGACAGTTTTCTAGAAAACCCGGGAGCTTACAGTGAAGAACAGGGGGAGCTGTTTCACCAGGATGTCTGTGATATCGAGAGACGGTACCAAGGAAGATGGGATGTCACTATGTTTGCTGACTACTGTTGGATGCTTAAGTGGGAAACTGAAGATGTAAATCGGAAAAGGACTCGGCAAAGTATCATGGAAAAGAAGAAAAGGTTTCATAAAAAACATGAATAAGTATAATATTGTTATGTCTCAAAATAATTTTTCATTGGTCATAAGAAAATACTACGTTTGATAATTTTGAATAAACGAGTGCTTTTACCAATTTTCAAAGAAACCATATGTGATAGGAAAAAATGGACATCACTTCTGAAATCGGCGCATTCTAAAACAAATCATTCAGTAAAAATATCTCATGCAGCTTCCAAAGAAACTTTTTTGGCTGACCTGTGTTATCATATTGAAATCAAACCTGTAAACAAAATTTTGAAAACTTACATCACTAACGTAAATTCAGAAGTATGAGTACAATTACCAACTGCGAGAGTAACAAACAGTAAGACAAAAAGAGTTGATGTAGTTAATGTGGTTGTGAGTACAAATGAAATAGTATGCAAAAATAATGTTTCAGTTTTGAAAAATCATTCTTACAATATACAAAAAAGTTGAATATTGAGTAATGGTGTGATTTGCATAAATTTATTTTGTAATTCTCATGTTATCCGGTCAGAGATTTCTGGGAAGAATTTTTCGGCTGAGGGGAAACTTAAACATGTAAGCAAATCATTTGAAGAACCTAAACTCACCGATGTTTTAAATAGGACATAACAAGCAAAAATTTGTTGAGATATAGGTTATGGAACAGATAACACTATTTATTGGTTCTTTAGACATACACACAAACTAGACAGAATTATGAAAAAGATGAGTGGACTGATTCTTGGTTTCAGTAATTTTCAGGAAAGGGAAGAGACAAAATCTGGCTAATACTATGAAACGTGACTTGTAATCTCTCAGGGAGATTTACTCTCTGCTATCGATGCAGGTTTGTATGTTTAGGGTGCCAGATATGTTGTGAAAGTTTTTTTTCTTCTTGTCCTTTCCTGTGTTATCTGTTACTAACACTATCTATTACTAAAATTCTTTTGTCTTTGATGTTATTTGAAAAAAATATTTAGACATCATTTTACGTTTATGTTATGAAGAAAGTCTCCAAAAATTTTGTATTGTGTGACCTGTGTGCTTTATGATATTGTGACACATCCATAACGTACAGCAGATTATTACGAAAGAAAGTCATATGGCAAGGAAAACGAGTTAAGATATGTTTGACACATACTTCAGACAGACAGTTATTTTAATGCCTGACTGTGATTACGTACATACTTTGCAAACATGCATGATTTATCAGATTTAAATTACTGATGTCATTCTATTAGGATTTTGTTAGTTTGTGCCTCATATGGCTAACTTTTTATACTGTTTTGTATAATCACATGTTATCAGTTTTAACCTAATTAGTATTTGTCATTGCTTATTTATTGTGTTTTGTATGACTGGGTGTTCTGGCGAGTTGTTATTTCCATTTTATGCAAGTGTGTAAAATGGAAGCAACCCAGCAGAATACCCAGAAGCACCACATTAATGAACCCTATTGAGAAAACCTGAGAGATTGTATATAACTGCCTGCAGAGCAAATTAATTACTAATAACAGTAGATAACTAACTACATATATTTATAAATACAGATGCATCTATGTTCTTGTTGTTAAACACTCAGTTGAAATTGATAAACATTCTGTGTAAACGTGATTATATAGAGGAAGGAGTTGTTGAAAAGAAGGAATATTGTATTGTCATATGGATGGATATGGAATAATGTGGTTTGAAATATTGATTGATAACTGATGAACTGTAATTTTGAAATTTATGAAAGAGTTAATTTTTTTATGTTTTGTGAGCTACTAATGAAGAGAATTTTGTAGTAGTATTGAAGTTTATGATGGTGTATTGATGGGGTATTGTTGATGATGTGATGGTGTCACAGAAGTGGTGAGGTCTCTGACGTATTATAAGCACATTTTGTTGAAGTTTATTGAAGGACTAATATTTATGGTAAAATTAAATGAGTGGATGAAAAGAAACTATGTAAAAACTGATATTTTATAAAACACTGAAATACTCTGGAGCACTCACAACTATATGTCGTTTTTTCAGAGTACTTCTGTTCTGAATTTCATGCAGACAGACTCTAACACAAAGGTTATGCGTGTTGTGAAAGATACCAAATTCTGTGTAATGAACAATGTTGAAATGTTCTGACCATGGTTAAAATATGAACGTAATTCACAAAAAAGCCCAAAGTATATCATTTATGACAGGACGTTATCATAAAAAAAATCAGTGAATGTCTTGAAGCAAGGAAGAATTCCATAGACAAGTGAAGCAAGGACAATGAAGAAAGATGAACCACAATTTTCAGTTACATAGAAAGCTTTTTCCACTTATCCTGATGCAAAGGTTTGTTAACTGTTCTAACTGGTCAACGCACTGAAGATATATTTCATGTGCATACATTCACAATAGGTTTATGTACAATTCAATTTTTTCATTAATCAGCAACAAGCAAGTTATGGCAGTTTAGAAGTTGACAATGATATCTTTAGAAAGGTAGCATGAGCTAGGATAGGGGAAAGATGGAGACGGAAATCTTGTTGGTCC
Organism: Schistocerca nitens; assembly: GCF_023898315.1. Lineage (NCBI taxonomy): Eukaryota > Metazoa > Arthropoda > Insecta > Orthoptera > Acrididae > Schistocerca > Schistocerca nitens. The sequence goes on along the minus strand of NC_064621.1, from coordinate 310,397,050 downwards.
TTTTCAAAGGACCATCGTAGTATTTGCCTTGAGTGATTTACCCGAAAATACAGAAAACTTAAATTTTGATGACCAGACTGGTATTTAAACCGCTGTCATCATGAATATGAATCTAATGTCTTTGATTCCATCAGCATGCAGCATTAAACAAGGTTTGATTGTAGGTTGGGACCATGTGGGATGCATCTTGTCAAGCAAAATAAATGCCTAAATAAACCAGAAGCACAGGCAACCACAGTTTAAAATAACAAGATTTGAATTCGAGCCATCAGATTTGTTTGGAATTTATGTTTATCAAAGCATTTAGAGGGACTTCATAACAGCTAAATATGTATTTGTTTTAGGAGATTAACTAGTTGAAATAATTTTTGGTCTGGAAATGAGTCTAATAGCAACATAACATACACAAGAAATGGATTACGACAATGATTTCGTAATAGAAAGTAAAACTTTCATTGCAGTGTTTGCACATGAATAGCTGCTCACAAAATTGTCATCTTACCATTCTATGTCATTCATTTTCGTTTTTGATATATGTCTGCAAGGTTGTTCTCCACAGCTGTGGGACAGATAATAAAAGACATATTTATATACATCATCAGCTACTGTATAAAATATACTGAAATGTGTTACTAGTTTCTGTTTATGTGGACTTTCTTCTGAACTTGATGATTATAAAAGAAATGGACTACTACTTCAACATCAAATAGTAAAACTTCATAAAAATTTGTAACAATGTATGGCATAATAGCCAATACATACTTAATGGACAAAAAGTCGATTTAATATCTTGCTTTACAGGTGTATTAAACATTTTACCCTGATATTAACCGAAATGTGAAAAGGTCTGGGTTTATATTATATGTTCGTAAAGCATTTCTGATATGTGGACACATCTGTCCACTGACAGAAAAGGCAGTAATTTCTATGATACTGATGCTATATGACGTGTGTTCCAGTAACAACATACTGTGTGATCACTACTCTGTCCAAGTTACTTTTTATTCTGTTGCGGAAATTTCGTAACTGCAATGTTGAACAACATAGTCTACTATGTTGCAGATTTACTAACCTCACTAACAGCGCGCTCAGTGGCCACCAGCAATGTGAAAACAGATGACTCCATCACACAAATGACCGCCAAAAGTAATTACAGACATACCAATCTCTCTCAAATATACTGTGTGTACTGTCTGCCATATATCCGTATACATTTTTTTAAAGCATGCTAAACATTCGAATTAAACTGATACATATGGAAAAGAACCATTTAATTTTTAATTTTGTGCAAATTAAATATGTGGAAATGACCATGTATTTAGCAGTGTGCAATGATATTAACATAATAATGCAAACATCGTCTGACCAGTACAAGTTGATAGGGAAGAGAATATTGTGCAATGTGTAAAATGAATAGGTCTTAAAATATTTGAGGTATTTGTATTAAAATTTCATTTGTATCGTAAGAAGTGATACACTGCCTTTCGGGTACGAGTATAGATGTGTCCAGTTGTGAAACATGTGTCAGTGATATAGAATATAAATACTTGTGTTTGCCTGTTGATGCATATATTAAGATATATATGTTTAAAATATCAAAATTAAGATACTAAAATGCCTTTTTGTTCAGTAGGTATCTATGCAATACATTAGAATCAATACGTACGAATTTTTATAGTTTTTTAAAATTTGATTTCATCAGTGTGGTCTTTATTGTGTACACAATAATCATCACATGCCAAAATGTGGTCCATTTACAGTGAAACTGCTAACACATTTGAAAAAATCTTATGGTGTGTGTATAAATACGTCTTTCATTTTTTCATTTGTGTTACAGGCAGTTTGAACATCCACTTCCAGGAACGAGTTTGTTTTTATTAGGAATAAAAATGTTTCTATGTGCAAAAACTTATGATTAACGGATATTGTGAATAGCTTTGAGAGCTCATTACAGCAAATGTAATACACAAGTTAAGACGAAAAGGCGTTCTTTAGTATTTTGTATGTCTGCTCGATGGTTAGTTAGAATTAAATTTTGTGAAAGTTATTTCTACGCTCACTCATTTTGACGCTGTTTCTCTTCGCAAATCTAACACTGTAATTATGCAGTATTTTGTTTTTCGTCTTCTCGGTGACATGTGATGACTCATCGACAACCGATAGTAACTAATAATGTCATCGAAAATATTTGAATGGCAACTCAGAGGAATCCACTTGGAACCCCAAAACACGTGTTGTGTGTTCTAGTTAATTACATAAATTATGTATGAATATTACTAAGCTTACCTGCTAATTATCTCAATGAACTAATTAGCGCTACTGATGTGAGATATGAATAATTTAGTAACCTTGATAATTTCATTAATAATAAGGTGATGATATTAAGAAGAGAGGTGTAAATCAGAGGCTAATTGTACTGGGGTGCCATGTTAATGAGGAAGGACGGAAGACTGGGTTTTAGCGTCCCACCAAGCGTGTTAATTAGCTTCGCCTCTAAATGAAAGAGCAAGACAGGTATTTGAATTATGTTTCCTCTTCGTTAGTTCCTACCTGAGATACGCACACAAGTCGCATCGACACGAAGGAATTTCTTTCTAGTTTTTCTGCACGTTGGCCATCAGCAGATATAACCTTTCATTGCCTATGAGTCCATTTGTGGTGAAATAGACACAAAGCGCTCTCATTTGTTCCGTGTATCTCGGTTCTCTCGATTTCTCCTAAGTACAGGAACTTCTCGCAAGAATGTGGCAACCGAAGAAGAAACAGAAAGACTATTTTCCAAATGTTTTTATTACTAACAGTTTCCAAAATATGTAAGACTGGAAATAAACATCTGCAATTAATAATCATTTTTTGTGCGTCTCAGTTACCTAAGACTCTCTATTTTGAACAATACACAAGATGAATTCAATTTTTTTTTCAATTATTTTGGAGGCTCGGAAAGCTAACTACATGTGATGTGTGATGGGACTGACCTAAACGTTGTTACTAAATTATGGATCTGCGAGCTGCAAGATTTATTTTTGGTGTACAGACACAGACGTTAGGTGCGGGTTACACGGTCTGTTTAGGTCAAATAATGCTATCCCACATCTTTTTGTCACTTAAACATGATTTTAAATTTTACACGATAAGCGCTTGAGAAAGCGCACGTGCAGCCGTCTTTTATCCGAAAACTTGATAAAACATTTGGACATGTAGAAGTCCACTGATCGATGAAATATATGTTTAGGTATCCGTTATGGAACGGACCCTCCAAACAAAAAGCAACTATTTAATGCTTTCGGTAAACAAAACCTTTTATCAGGGGTTGGCACACGGAGTGAGATCACTGTCGAGGTATATCACGAATATACATCTTTCGAACTAGACACGATGTTTAATATAAAATCCCGTTACTCCTACAAAGTCCAAAGAAAACAGTGAATCAGTATCAATACTAAGTCCTGATCTATTACACCACAGATGGAAAGAGTGGTCCAAAGTTAACGTCACAACAGAGACGCTGTATTTGTGTCTATTAGCAAAATGAAGCTTCCACTAGATTTCATTGGAGACATATACCAGTAGCTCTTGTTACAGATGTAGCATTCACCTGAGCTCATCGGATCACGTGGTCCAGCCATTCATGGCTTAAGCTGTCCTGTGCATGTGGCCAAAAGTGTCATCCACATAAAGGTTTTAGATCGGTTTGTTCCAGGACGGTCTTCTCGAAATCCTCTCAGAACAAACTGCCCACAGTTGGCGACAGAGGACGTCTCATGGCAACTCCGTCCGTCGGTTCATCATATTTTCCTTCAAATACGTTGAAGTGAGCACAAATTCGAAGAGTCGTGTCAGGTTGGTGTCAATTTTCTCGTTTACCACATCCGCAGTTCCATTCATTTTGCACAACATCAGTGACCTGTTGATAACATTTGACGCAGTGGCTCTGAGCACTATGGGACTTAACAGCTATGGTCATCAGTCCCCTAGAACTTAGAACTACTAAAACCTAACTAACCTAAGGACATCACACAACACCCAGTCATCACGAGGCAGAGAAAATCCCTGACCCCGCCGGGAATCGAACCCGGGAACCCGGGCGTGGGAAGCGAGAACGCTACCGCACGACCACGAGCTGTGGACATTTGACGCAGTGTTCTTCTTCACCGGAGTACCGCCGGAAGACCCCATGGAACTGATAAACAAGAAATTCAACATCAACGTAATCCTTACTGCAGCGTACTTGCTGTTTCATGGAAATTGTTGTGAAGAGCCGGACGACGTCGCCATGGGATGTCCTCCGACTGTGGCGAATATGAAACTTCCTGGAAGATTAAAACTCTGCGACGTACCGAGACTCGAACTCGGGACCTTTGCCTTTCGCGGGCAAGTGCTGTGGCTAAGCCATCTCTCCGCAATATCCTTTCTTCCAGTAGTGCTGGTTCTGCAAGGTTCGCAGAAGAGCTTCTGTGAGGTTTGGAAGGTAGGAGACGAGGTACTGGCAGAATTTGAAGCTGTGGGGACGGCTCCTGTGTCGTGGTTGGGTAGCTCAGTTGGCAGACCACTTGCCAGCGAAAGGCCAAGGTCCCGAGTTCGAGTCTCGGTCCGGCACAGAAATCTGCCAGGAAGTTTCATATCAGCACACTCTCGCAGAGTGAAAATTTAATTTGGAAACATCCCCTAGGCTGTGGATAAGCTATGTCTCCGCCATATCCTTTCTTGCAGGAGAGCTAGTTTTGCAAGGTTCACAGAAGAGCTCCTGTGACGTCTGGAAGGTAGGAGACGAGGTACTGGAAGAATTTGAAGCTTTGGTGACCGGTCGTCAGTCGTGTTTGTGTAGCTCAATTGGTAGAGCACTTGCTCTCGAAAAGCGAAGGTCCCGAGTTCGATTCTCCGCCTGGCAGACAGTTTTAATTGCCAGGAAGTTTCATATCAGAGCACACTTCTCTGCAGTGAAAATTTCATCCTGTGGCGAATCTGTTCATGGAGCATTTTGGGAAGAAAGCCGTGGTACAAATTCGTCTAAAACCAACTTGTTTCTATCGCCATGTGTATGATACATTCGTAGTTTGCCCACACGGACGGGACAGCTTAAGAGAATTTCTCCATCACCTCAACTTACTGCACGCAAACATATATTTTACCGTGGAAGTGGGACAGGATGTACTCCTCCAGTTTTCTTGACGTCCTAGTGAGACGGATACCGAATATAAAGCTGGGACATGATGTGTATTGAAATCCTACACAGACTGATTTGTATCAATGATCTATATCTGTACGCCTCCAATAGTCACCATAGAGCCCAGCGTGAAGGCGTTTTACGAACCCATGTTCGCAGTGCACTACCGACTTGCCACCAAGACAGCCTATCAGCGAGCTGAAGCAAATCTAGACGGCATTCCGAAGAAATGGATAGAGCAATAAGCAGATAAGGCATGCGTTTAGATAGACTGTACCAAGAAAACATCAAGAAGAAATAGAAGAGCACAAATCACAAGCGTGCATCCCCTTTGTCAGTAATACGCCCGGATAAATCGCAGCGAGACAGTGTTAAATATGTACTTTGTCATGCCCTAATACGTTGACACTAATAGGCTCAGTGAAGGATGATCGATGCTTTCGTATTCCAGGCGTCTAAAAATCCTTTGACTGTCCGGCAAAGCGTACGCTGGGGAAACTGTAAGCGAAGTAGAGGAAAGGTGCTGTGAACATAGACACCACGCTGACCTACGCAAAATCACCAAATCACCCGTGGTCGACCATCGCGTAAAAATGGCCATACTATGGATTACAACAACACCAAAACACTTAGGCAATATGCTACCTTCTGGGATTGCGTGATTAAAGATGCCACTGAAATTGGGGGTCTAAGACGGTGTAATTACACAACTGGCCATTAACATTGCTACACCAAGAAGAAATGAAGATGATAAATGGGTATCCATTGGACAAATATATTATATTAGAACTAACATGTGATTACATTTTCACGCAATTTGGGTGCATAGATCCTGAGAAATCAGTACACAGAACAACCACCTCTGGCCGTAATAGCGGCCTTGATACGCCTGGGCATTGAGTCAAACAGAGCTTGGATGGCGTGTACAGGTGCGGCTGCCCATGCAGCTTCAACACGATACCACAGTTCATCAAGGTAGTGACTGGCGTATTGTGACGAGCCAGTTGCTCGGCTACCATTGACCAGACGTTTTCAATTGGTGAGAGATCTGGAGAATGAGCTAGACAGGGCAGCAGTCGAACTTTTCCTCTATCCAGAAAGGCCTGTACAGGACCTGCAACAAGCGGTCGTGCATTAACCTGCTGAAATGTAGGGTTTCGCAGGGATCGAATGAAGGGTAGAGCCACGGCTCGTAACACATATGAAATGTAACGTCCACTCATCAAAGTGCCGTCAACGCGAACAAGAGGTGACCGAGACGTGTAACCAATGCCACCCCATACCATCACGCCGGGTGATACGCCAGTATGGCGATAACGAATACACGCTTCCAATGTGCATTCACCGCGATGTCGCCAAACACGGATGCGACCATCATGATGGTGTAAACAGAACCTGGATTTATCCGAAAAATGACGTTTTGCCATTCGTCCACCCAGGTTCGTCGTTGAGTACACCATCGCAGGCGCTCCTGTCTGTGATGCAGCGTCAAGGGTAACCGCAGCCACGGTCTCCGAGCTGGTAGTCCATGCTGCTGCAAACGTCGTCGAACTGTTCGTGCAGATGGTTGTTGTCTTGCAAACGTCCCCATCTGTTGACTCAGGGATCGAGACGTGGCTGCACGATCCGTTACAGCAATGCGGATAAGATGCCTGTCATCTCGACTACTAGTGATACGAGGCCATTGGGATCCAGCACGGCGTTCTGTCTTACCCTCCTGAACCCACTGAGTCCATATTCTGCTAACAGTCATTGGATCTCGACCAAAGCGAGCAGCAATGTCGCGATACGATAAACCGCAATCGCGATAGGCTACAATCCGACCTTTATCAAAGTCGGAAACGTGATGGTTCACATTTCTCCTCCTTAGACGAGGCATCTCAACAACGTTTCAGCAGACAACGCCGGTCAACTGCTGTTTGTGTATGAGAAATCGGTTGGAAACTTTCTTCGTGTCAGCACGTTGTAGGTGTCACCTTGTGTGAATGCTCTGAAAAGCTAATAATTTGCATATCACAGCATCTTCTTCCTGTCAGTTAAATTTCGCGTCTGTAGCACGTCATCTTCGTGGTGTAGCAATTTCAATGGCCAGTAGTGTAATGAAGGTAGCGGCTTGCATATGAGGTAGGTGTGGAGGCCTGCGCTGAGCCTTCGAAAAGAAGAGCGTTCCCGTTCAGTGAGGTCTACAGCCGACACCGATAGCGCGGCACTGAACTCCAGAGTTCGTAGCCGGGCGCCATTACCTCCACCATCCACTGCAACGACAGCACAGGTGGCGAAAGGAGAAGAGTGGTGGAGTGGTTAACGGCCAACAGATATTAACGGCCAACAGGAGAGGAACAGCAGTGATCAGGATCGACCTGAAGACTGCAACGAGTCTGTTTGTCGAAATGTCGTGTAGTACTTACGACATGACCCTGTCGGACACACAAGAATTCTGCACTCGGCCTTCGAATCCTTGCCAGACATTTCCTTTGAGTACCTTAAATCCCATCAAGTCAGTACTCTTAAAGTTTCTTCAAGAAGGCTAGGGCATTTCATCTCGTCGTCATCTGAGCTAGTGCTCAGTATTTAACCACCGAGATGCTCACAGAGCATTAAGTTCTAACCTCGCTCCTCTCTTGGAAGATGCTTGTATTCTAAGTAGGGCATTTGGCGTCACAGAAAGTTATTAATGTGAAAAGAAAGTGATCTACAAATGAACGAAATAAATTCGTCAAAACATTGGAAAACAATCATAAATTTAAGTTTTGAAGAAAGCATTCTGAAGCGTCCAGATTTTAGTGTGTTATTCCTAATTAATATTCCAAGAAAACTAAGACCACTTTGACAGTGACGTAAACGAGCAAATGCTTGATCACTCTAGTGCAACTACCTCTGCCAGACGAGAAGGGGGGAAAGGATAACACGACATGTGTTCACACGTGCGGTGCCCCCTCCTCGCCAGGCGCTGTAGTTCGGGCAACGGGAGATGGCCGGCGCCGCGCTTGTTCTATCGACGCATCAAGCCTGTTTCGTTTACTATGCGAGTCGGATTTGCCTCGGTCCGTGGTTCAAATGGTTCAAATGGCTCTGAGCACTATGCGACTCAACTTCTGAGGCCATCAGTCGCCTAGAACGTAGAACTAATTAAACCTAACTATCCTAAGGACATCACACACATCCATGCCCGAGGCAGGATTCGAACCGAGACCGTAGCGGTCACGCGGTTCCAGACTGAAGCGCCTTTAACCGCACGGCCACACAGGCCGGCGCCTCGGTCCGTGTCCGGGTACTCTGCAGTGAACGTCGATTGCGATTTAGCTATTGGTTTATCTTTCTACCAATCTGTGGCGAAATTGGTGCACGTAAGTGCATTTTATTTTAGCCGCTACAGTCTGAAACCGCGCGACCGCTACGGTCGCAGGTTCGAATACTGCCTCGGGCATGGATGTGTGTAGTGTCGTTAGGTTAGTTAGGTTTAAGTAATTCTAAGTTGTAGGGGACTGATGACCTCAGAAGTTGTCCCATAGTGCTCAGAGTCATTTGAACCATTCAATTTATCGTTCTTTGTCTATAAAATAGTTATTTTCCGCGTGATTACACACAAATTATAGTTTTTTAAAATGTCACGCCAGGCGCGGACCTAAGAGGAAATTATTTACGATTGAAGGTAAATTTTTAATAAATATAGATTAAAAGTGCGTGTCCCTCGTATTTTGTTTTGCCTTTTATTGTCTTCGTTCACTGAATGCTTTACATAAATATCTAACATTCGATATCATAATTTAATTATAGAATTTTCTCTGCATGTTCAATAAATAATTTTTTTCTCAGTGAAACATTCTGAGATTATCTGACAAGGGATGTATGCTATGTTCTCAGCATTCTTTGTTCTGCATATCTGACAATTAACATTCTTTTTTCATTTGAATGCGAGGACGAAATTTCTTCTTGTGATTTACCAGGATCTTCTCATTCTACGGCTCGACCCAAAATGAAAATATGAAACTTGGCTACTTTCTGTCCGACGTTCACAGCAGAGTGCCCGGGCACGGTCTGAGGCAAATGCGGCCAACACACTAGTACCGAACGTGTTAAGGCATCAGGCAATAGCTTCCATGGTACTAGAGGGAGTTGTAAGGGTTAAAGCTGGAGAGGAAAACAAAGACTATCGTACATCCATTAGAGAGGGTATCACAGGAGAGGGCCTCAGTAAACTATTTAGAAGAGTGATGAAGGAAAAAAAAATACAGATGTCAAGTTAACGTGATTTACGATCTGTTTCGATATTATCTATGTGCTAAAATTTTCAATATCTTTTTCTTTTCTTGTGTATATAGTAATGTACAGGCTTTGCCAAACATATGCGGGAGACTAACGAATTCTAAAGTATGACTTGGAATATTTAGGCGAAACCTGCCGTAGCATAAACTAGGTTACACTGGTAGACTGATTTTACTGTTCGGTGGCAATTTTGAATTTCTATCGTACATGAGAAATCAACGTCATTGTCAGAGAGATTGTCAAATCCTAAGACGTTTTCCTCACGTATTGCAAAATAAAGACAATAACGGAAAGTGTGAAATCAGACTCTGCTTGTGGAAGTGTGGAGCACGAAATCGACAGTGTCATTTTGTCGAAAAACATCTCGGTATTTGCCTTGATCGATTTAAGGAAACCACGGAAAACATTAATCTGGAGCACAATATTCGATCCTACGGGATCTTCTTCCGTTTTAATGTTACGACTGCTGTGACCAAAACGGACAAATTTGGCTACGAAGTCTTTCGCGACGTATTTCTTGAATAAAAAGGCTCTCGGTGTACATGCCGCGTCAATTCAGGATAAAACTCCAAGCTTTCGACCACTACCTCCATGGTCGTCGTCAGGGCTAAAACCGACTGTCGGAAACTAGCGAGGCCCAAACTTTTTTTATGCAAAGGGCGGCTTCTGATTGGCTGGAATACGTCATAGCAACAGCGATATGGCGCGTAGTGAAGTGGTGCCCTCTACTTCCATAGATGTAGTTTCTATCCCGCGTTGCTTGCAGCGCCATCCCTTGAATCAGGAGGTAAAATGCGGGAAGTTTTCCTCTGCGATTTTTCTTTATCCAGTGCACTCTTCCAGGTGTTGCTAAGTGCATAGTCGTTGTCTTTGTTAAAGGTATTATTGCTAAGTCTAATTTCGACTGCTTCCCGGATCACAGAGTCCCACGCATCGAATTAATGACGTATTCCAGCCAATCAGAAGCCGCCCTTTGCATATAAAAGTGGGAGCCTCGCTATTTTACGACAGTCAGTTTTAGCCCTGACGACGACCATAGAGGTAGTGGTCGAAAGACTGGAGTTTTATCCTGAATTGACGCGGCATGTACACCGAGAGACTTTTATTTAAAACGGACAAATTGCTTTTACGACGATTGTATGCTTCATAAGGTAGGTACTCAGATACGTTTCATCTACGTTCCACACGGTATCCTAACCGCTACAGGACTTATATCTACGGAAATTGTTGTGAACGGAGTGTGATGCACTTATTACTGGTCATAGTTACTCTAGATTCAAACTGGTAACTGTACTACTTGCCACTGGATTCCATGATAATGTGTTTCACTGTCTTGGCTACGTACAGGATGGATATAATTAAATTTACGCTGCTTGAGCCATTGTAGACAGAAAATTATTTACCGTATGGGTAAACAAATTTATAGGAATGATGTTCAGATTCTGTGCAACAGGATTTGAGCTGTTGGTAGTGTCAGTTTCATGACTTTTCGTTATACGTCGCTACTGGCGCGGCGACGTAGGGCTGAAACACAAGCATCAATGTGCGTTACAGTCCCAGACAGACAACAGGGGTCTGGACAAGTTGATTAGGGCTTTACTCATAAGGCTGTTTTATCAAAACAACAGCAATATTGCTTCAACTCTTCACGAGTATAGTGGCATTAAGGGAATACGGAGACGTCCTCTTTCAGCATCGGGACTGAAAACCATTATTCGGATGCTCGATGTAACTAGCGGTTTGGGAATTGCTCCACAAATCGTTGAAGAAGTTACTGTTAACATGGTGAGAATGTTAGAAGCAATGTACGATCTCCAAGCAGTGCACTGGCTGTGTCACGATACATCAGTCCTGAGATATTTCGGGCATCGGTCCAGCAGTCTCTACTGTGGGTCCAGGCTGCCGTGGATACAGGTGGTCGTCATACAGAGCAACGTTGGTAATATGTAACGTATACATATTTCGCAATTAACAAATGTTGTGAAAATTAAGATGTAATTCTTTCAGTGTTTTATTTGTTATTTCTCTTAAGCATGCCCTTACAATTGTTTCCACAAAGTTTCATGTCCTACGATCACTGGTTTTTCATTGAGGCCCTCTCAAGTAGAGAAACTTTAATTATAACCACCCTTTGTTGGATAAGTTTCCAACGGCTTTGCCGCAGTGGTAACACCGGTTCCCGTCAGATCACCGAAGTTAAGCACTGTCGGGCTGGGCTAGCACTCGGATGGGTGACCATCCGGTCTGCCTGGTGCTGTTGGCATGCGGGGTGCACTCAGCCCTTGTGAGGCCAACTGAGGAGCTACTTGTTTGAGAAGTAGCGGCTCCGGTCTCGGAAACTAACATACGACTGGGAGAGCGGTGTGCTGACCACGTGCCTCTCCATATCCGCATCCAGTAACGCCTGTGGCTGAGGATGACACGGCGGCCGGTCGGTACCGTTGGGCCTTCATGGCCTGTTCGGGAGGAGTTTAGTTTAGTTTGTTGGCTAAGTTAACGTATCAAATTTACGGCGACATGGGCATGTTGTGCAGTTCCTGTTATAACATAAGACCACTCTTAGCTATTTACATGCTTCACGTGCGCCATAATAAAAAGGTCGGGGGGTTTCGACTCTGGCGCAAAGGTATTCGATTCGACGCCACTGGCGCGACTTTCTCCGCTGATTTCTTCAAGCAGCTTTTCTTTAGGCCTCACGAGCCTGGATAGAGTCCGTTAGAGACTTTTACACCACTGGAAAATATGAGGTAATCTCGGAAACCAAAGTCGGTACCTCGGCATTAATAGCAAGTTTCCACATCCCCAGATTTCTTCTGTATTAGGATTGGCACCTAAAACATTTCGATCAGTCGCCGTGAGTCCAGAAAGCCTACAAAAAGTGGGAAGGCGGTCTTAGTCTTATGTATGCAGCTAATTTACATGCTTCCATAAATAATATATTAAAATGAGATACGGCGTGGTTGACACGCGGAAAGTAGGTGACGCTGGACACACACGCCAATTACGCGCTGAATTATTGCGGTTGCTGTGCTATAATCGAGGCCGGAGTATGATACGGCCGGCTGTCTGTCTCTCCTTCGTGGTGGCCGGGCGGGCGCCTGTCCGCTTTGATCGCTCCCGGCTCGTCTGCCAACCTCCACGTTCCTCCAGCCGACGCCTCACCCCAACCCAGCCCAGAGGCGCCGCCTCACCTGGATACATTTTTTTGAGTCATCATTCCTCTCTGGGGTGGTTTGATGCGTCCCGCCACGAATTCCTCTACCGCTCTAACCTCATCGTCTCACAAGGGACCCTTTGAGTGCGAGATAGCAAAAGGCCAATGATGTTTACGGCATTCGACGCCTCATATACTGTCCAGCATGCAACCACAATATTGACTGCTAATGGCAACAAGGGGGGAAGGGGCGGGACTCGTGGTATCCAGTGGTGAGCACAGCTGGAGGCTAAGGAGCGTAGTTGAACTGCTTAGTCGACGAGTAACTCACACCACTATTCCCGTGCTAGTGTTGCTGATACAAAACAGAACAATGGCAACGATAAACAAGACTTGCATTAAATCTACAACAACAGTTGCCGAAGATGACTTTTCGTCAGAAAGGAACAGAAGAAATTGGCCATAGTGAAAAAGAAGTGGCTGATAAGAGTCAGTGGAATGTGTACGCTCGACAGTGTGAGCAATGTACTTGAGGAGTACAGTGATGAAGATATGTGCTTAACAAGTGAAAGTGATACTGAGCAGGTGCTGAGCCGTGTAGTTTATAGTTCTCGTTGCACTGGGAGCCACAAATCCTGTCTCCAGTGAAACGTAGTAAAGAACAGTCGTTGTCCAAGGACCGGATACTAAACATAATTACATACATGGACGATCATCCGCAGCATAGTAAAAACCATTTATCAACAGATTTCGAATAAGTCCGCAACAGTATAGCCGTGTAGTGCATAAGAAAAGCTACGGATATTGCAGGGTTGAAAAGGCGCAATTGTTACGAAAACTGGTAAGTTTTGGAAAACAACCACATGTCGCACTTTGTATTTTTTATTATGACCGGTTTCGCTCTTCATATGAACAAAGCATCATCAGAATATACACTGTAAGAGATGCAAATTGAGACAATATGCAAAACTTACAACGACATTATGTAAAGTAAATATTCTGCTTCCATTGTGGTGGCTTACGTTCAAAGTTTGCTGACAGCTTTAAAGATTGCCTTTACAGTTGGCTCACATCTCTAAAGATTATTTGGCTGTACTACAGTACTAAACTTACGTTTAAAGTTCAGTAATAAATTATGACATTGACAGCGCCAAAGATGAAATTGATTGTACAATATTACTTGTAACGTCCATGATGTAGCCTATCCAAAGATAATTTATAAGTACAGAAAACGAAAGTTCAATTAATTTCCTTTCTTGTGCGTGTGCATAGACGTCTCGAATCTGTACATATCTGCTTATCTTTAAAAACGAGTACGTCTGTAAAAATTAGTATATCTATCAAAGTACATTATAAAAAATACATATTTATAAATATCTATACAAAAATGTATTCAAAACTACCGTTTTTAAAATATTTCTGTTAGGATGATACGGCAGGTATTATATTTTGGTTGCTTATCTACAGCAGTTCATTAAATAACTGGAAGAGCCCATGTAGATTAAATTCGTTTTGTTCGTTTAACAAATTTTGCGGGTTTTTCTTTTTTTCTAAGAAAATTTCCATTTCTTCTAAAACACTTAACAGTTGAAAGGTGGCTACACTGAGCCACAGCGCCAGAGATCGCGCTAGAGAGTATTGTTCCGCCGCCTCCACTGGCAGTGATTATTGAGATGTCGTAGTCGGCAGTGCTTTGGGAGAACTCGTGGTAGTCAGTGCTGAGATGTTGTAGTGAGGCGTGTTTGTTGAGATGAGCTAGTAGGCAGTGCTTGCTGAGATGTGATACTGAAAAGTTCTTGTTGAGATGTGATAGTAGCGAGTCGGTGTGGAGAGATTGTAATGTCTAGAGTGCTTTTCATCAATATAAATTAAGGTAACAAACTACTTTTCTTTTCTTTCTCATTATTTCAATGTCCTGAATAATGCGTCATTACAGGTTCAGTCAACAAAGCATCTGGCTTGTGTTCTTGTATTAGAGTGTAATTCTGGTTTTCTTGAGTAATTATGGTATTTCTATTTTCTTTAAATAATTCAGTATAAATGATATTTAAAATTTCTTGTGTTGTTGAAGAAGAACCGTGCCAGATGCGTACATTGAGTCATACTTCCACACACAGAACAGTTACACTTATGCTTTGGTTTCGTAGGTTTTATAGTTGCTGGGGACTTAATTAATTAATTGTGTTAATGAAAATTTCCATTTCATTCTTTGTTATTGTTCTATGCAGTCAGATAGCGCAATAATACTAGTCAGGGCCAACCGTTTACGAGACTTCGTAATCGAACAGACAGCTACTAAAAAAAAAAAATTAAAATTATTTGCTGTTTCGGATCGTCCCTTGGAATCTTCTGATTGTAAAAATAGTAGACAGTAGTATTGTTGTAGTAATTTGTAGTTTAGCAATTGTAGTCTATTTTGCATGTGTAGATTTGGTAATTGTCATTCTTCTAATGGTATTTTTTTTTTTTTGCAAAATTTCATTTCTGTTGTCTTGTCTACGGGTTTGACAATTAGTGCAATTATTTCAATTGTTCGATGACGAAAGAAGTTGGTTTCGCGGGAAATGTTAGGGGCGAAAAGAATTTCGAACCGGCTATTATGGAGCAGTTGATGGGTGCAATATTAAATTTGGGATCTGAATTAAAAACAGTGACAACACGGTTAGACTTACAAAGGGGAACAATGGAAACACGGTTAGACTCACTGGGATCACAGTTGGGATCACAAATAGGAACAATTAAAACAGAGATAGGAACAATTAAAACCGAGATGGGAACTTTGGGATCTGAATTAAAAACTGATATGGGAACTTTACGATCTGAATTAAAAACTGATATGGGAACAATGGAAACACGGTTTGGATCTGAATTAAAGACAGAGATGGAAACAATGGAAACACGGTTAGACTCACGAATAGGGACATGTTTCAAAAATATGAAAGATGAATTAAAGAAAGAAATCAGAGAAGAAGTACAACCGATTTTGAATGCTCACAATAATAGATTAATTGCAGTAGAGATTAGACAAAGGGAACAGGATAGAGAATAGGAGGAAAGAGATCGCGTGATAGTGCAGAAATTTTCAGTGTTAAATTTACAATGTGCACATGATAAGGAAGAAATATTTGAGAGAATCGAGGAATCCGTACCAAATGACAGATTAAATAACCTAACACAACAATATGAACAGTTAACTACCAAAT
Organism: Schistocerca nitens; assembly: GCF_023898315.1. Taxonomy (NCBI): domain Eukaryota; kingdom Metazoa; phylum Arthropoda; class Insecta; order Orthoptera; family Acrididae; genus Schistocerca; species Schistocerca nitens. Next base: position 310,381,263 of record NC_064621.1, on the reverse strand, counting down.
GTGTCAAAACTGAAACCCGAGTCGCGACACTTACGGAAGACGTAGGTAAACAGAAAGAAAAAATAGGTGACTTATCGGAAAGAGTTGAGGAGATTTCAGATAAATTGACAAGTCATAGTTTACATGGGGGCAGAGATTCGGATGATACAGCTCCATTACCATTCGCAGAAACCGAAGAGTACCAGAACATAAATAAGCATGTTGAAAATCAGGGAAAATTTAATGAACATTTTAAAAGGGAAGTTGAGGCATTACGAAAGCAAGTCAAACAAATTGAAGGGGAAATTGTAGGAAAAGACAGCAAAAGAAATTTGGAATCACAGATAGCAGAAGGGTTTGAAGAAAATAATTTGTTTCATTTACGGGATGCAACAAAAGAGCGCCAGGCGCGCGAACTTGACAATAATCGACATTCAAACTGGGACAGACGCGGTAGGTCTTTGTCGCCACGAGGTGAAAACGTTGACTATAAACACTTCTTGACTGTTCAGAAGATTAAGATCTTCCGCAATTCTAAGAATGACATACATCCATGTTCATGGTTAGATCAGTTTACGTACGCACTTCCGCCGAATTTGCCACTAAGTCACAAACTGAAATTTATGTGCAGCTATTAATGTCCTCAGGGGATTCACTACACTAAGTGAATATGTGCCGTAGCGAGCATAGGGCCCCGAGCTGTAGTGGTGCTATTTCCCTTTTAGTTTTCTGCACCGCTGCCTAGTCTTTCACTATTCTTTGCATCTATAAAAGCAATTCTTCTACTATCAATCTATCTAGACAGTAGGTAAAGAATAACCGGATTTGACTGTTTTACCCAAAAGTGACTTTGGAAATTACCGTTTGGACTTACTATATTTTCTGCAGCATTCATTCGTAATTTAAACGAAATCTTACCTGTTTATCTTCGTGAAAATATTACTTCATATGTTGACGACATTCTTATTGCTAAACGTTCTTGGAGTGAGCATAACAAAATTTTGGATTCTTTATTACGTATTTTTGCAAGAGTTGGCATTACTGTAAACTTAGAAAAATCTGAAATTGGTCGTTCACGGGTGAAATTTCTCTGTCACATTATTTCTACAGAAGGTATTCTTCCTGATCCAGAAAAGCTAGACGCAATTCGTAATTATGCTGTTCCTACTACAAAACGTGATGTTCGTAGTTTCCTTGGTGTTTGTAATTTTCTTGGACGCTTTGTTAGATTGGATGATTTGGCCACATCTCGTTTACACATTTCAGTTATGCGCACTTTGGTCCCAGAAAATGTTTTCATAAATTGCGAGAAAATTGTTACTTCAGTAATATGGAAAAACGTATTCGATCTGTTCTTGCCAAATGCAAATTATGTCAAAAGGCTAAGCCGCCAACTGTTTCTCACAGAGCACCGTTGTTTCCTATCATTCCAGCGAAATTAAAGGACATGGCTGCAGTCGATTTGTTCGGTCCAGTGGTTCGTTCTACTAATGGTTTTGCGTACATTTTCGTAGCAGTGGAATTGACATCAAAATACGTGTGTTTTACACCTTTACGCAAAGCAACAGCTCGTTCAGTGTCTAATGCTTTCATCAACATTTTCTTAAATAAGTTGGTCATGTTGATAAGGTTATATCAGATAATGGATCACAGTTTCGCTCTAAAATTTGGCTTCGTACTCTACGGCGTCGTAAGATTAAACCAATTTTTATTTCACTTTTCCACCCTCAATCTAATGCTTCAGAGAGATGGATGAAGGAAATCAATAAATTGTGCCGTCTTTATTGTCATCAGAATCACAGAACTTGGGATCAGTATCTTCATATTTTTCAAAACATTCTGAATGAACTTCCTAATGACTCAACTTCTTTACCGCCTCTATTGATATTAAAAATAAAGTACCAACAAATCGCATTTCTGAAATCGTTCCTTTTCCGCCTACACGGAAACTGCGGCATTCTGAAGTTGTCAACCTGGCTCTACAAAATATTGTGTCTGCGGCTGCTAGAAGAGAGAAATCAGTGAAACGTCCTGGTCGTTTAAAAACTTTGTCAGTTGGTCAAAAGGTATTAATCAAGTCCCACCGTTTGTCTCATAAAGGAAAAGGGTTATGTCGCAAATTTTTTCTGCTTTATAACGGTCCATACAGAATTCGCAAAATTATTCATGATAACACTGTTGAAGTAGAAACTCTTAAATCTCGGCGCTCTAAGGGAATACATCACATATCTAACGTTAAAATTTTTGTGGAATGACATACTTGTGAGAAACTAACAGCTACGTAAACACACGGAGAGTACAAGGATACCGCGCTGTGTTTTGGCGGCGGCACATACTCAAAGCAACAGTCAGTCTGCGCGCCGCACAAGGCAGTCGTTGACCGCAAACAATCACTTCCTACGTCACGCGCCTACAGCTGATCGAGCGCTCAGTGCGAATGCACTGACAGACGTAAACAAATACACAGTCTAATTTCTCCGACTAAATTCAGTATAAAGCTATGGTGACTTTATAAATTATGTTATTAACGTTCAGTATTTTTCAGGATACGGTTGTGTAAAATATTTAAGACCTTCAGGTAAATTCTGTGCGTGTCCGACGTTAAGACGACTTGCTATGGAGAAAATTTCAGGAAGAATGTAATTTCGAAGAAAAAAGTAATAAACTAAAAAAAGGTAACTGTTAATTGAGTTTATTTTTCAGGTAACATATTTCCACTTAGGTACGTACTTTAGACGTAATTTGCTGCTCGCGATTACGTGATTCATACTTTGTGCTAATTTCATGTTCTATGAATTTACTTGTGAAGCGACGTGCTTGTGTACATTTGCTGATTTTGACAATTATTGATTAATGAACAGTGTTGTTACTTATGTATATTATGCATCGCTTGGCTGCTATGCCTTTTCACTGATGTCATATATTTTTATTATGTGCCTGCTCTGCTTATTTATTTAAATTGTAATTGTCAACTGATTAATTGTGCTGACTGTGGTTATGTATGTAAGTTATACTTTGTGATTTATCTGCTTGCGCCTTCATGTTTACTTATTAAGATTACGTATGAACATTTATTTGCTTATGCTGATATAATGCTAATGACTTGTTTATTACGTAAGATATATGTTTGCTGCTGTGCGTATGGATTGCATATTTACACATTTCTGTTTTGTTGTCATAACTATTCTTTAATTTGCTATATATAGAAATGCTGATATGAGGTGTACGTACATGGAGTTTAGGCCACACTATGGTATTAATTATAGATTGTTCGCTCGGCAGAGCCTCGTTGTAGGGATTGTGCTGCATCCACTTGTTGACATTCTGTTCTCTACTGGTATATTTACTCGCTATTGCATGTTTTGCTTACGCTCAGTGCCTGATATTTTTAAGATAAGAAAATGAACTGCTATAATTCGACGAACGACATTAGTACGAGAAACTTCATAGAAGTCACATGAGCTGGAGGTTTTATGGAAGCTGTATAAATTTATGCTAATAGGAAGGAAGCTAACGACATGACATACCAACACTAGGTTTGATTATTGGAGTTTTCGTGGACAAGAGGTAAGGTAAATGATATTGATGATAAGGTTTATATGTATCGACGTATTGAAGATGTATTATTGAAGTATTGAGATTATGTGATGCTGATGATTATTGGAGTTTTGGTGGATAAGAGGTAAAGTAAGTGAGGAGCATATTTTTTTTTGTTGGTCTATATGGAACAAGGAGGATGAAGATGGCAGACTAAAACACTCAAGTAGAAGGAAGATTGTCTACACACACACTTTGTTAAATCACTAAGCAGTATATACTTTTTTTTTTGGAGAGAGGAAGTAATTGCATATCTTGGCTCACTGACAGTTGTTCAGCAACCGTACATTTTGATCTGGCTTCGCAAACATTGGTCTTGACATGATGACTATGACGTTGACTATTATTGACTGTTATACATTGCTGCCACTACTACTTGATACAATGATGAACATAAAATTTTGACAGAATTGCATTTACACAGTTAACACTATTCAACTACACAGTAGCACTAAATGTGGATGAAAGATGAGTGAGTGTGTTTTGTGTGTTTTCCTTTTATAATCCCAGAGAAGTGATCCCAACCTATCTCCTAAATATTATTTTACTTGTTTGTTGTGGCTTGCACTGACACCCATAAATATTATAGGTTTACTGCTATTTGTGTATTGTAATAGTTAATAGGACAATTATCTGATATCATTTGTGTGTTTGTTATGATTTGTATGTTTAGTGTAAAAGCATTTGTATGTGTATTCAAACTATTGTTCATGCCTGAACTGTCTGATTAGTGATGGTGCTGCACTTTTCAACATGATGTGTGACACAAGGACATATTTAATTTGTGCTAATGAACTTTGATTAACTGACTGATTAGTGATAGGGAAATTATGGACTGTTATTTGCACTTTTTCTACATGATTGGTGCCACTAGGACATGTTTAATTTCTGCTGATGAACAGTGTGATTAGTGATAGTGAATTTTATGGACTGCGGTCAGCACCTGGTCAACATTACTGGGTGCCACTGATGGACTGCTTCTACTGAAATGGTGTTACTTGTTGGTGTCTGCATCTATTCAACATTACTGGGTGCCACTGATGGACTGCTTCTACTGAAAAGATGTCACCTGTTGATGTCTGCACCTGCTCAACATTGCTGGGTGCCACTGATGGACTGCTTCTACCGAAATGATATCACTTGTTGGCGTTGGCACCTGCTCAACATTGCTGGGTGCCACTGATGGACTGCTTCTACTGAAAAGATGTCACCTGTTGCTGTGTGCACCTGCTCAACATTGCTGGTGCCACTAATGGAACTGCTTATACTGAAATGTTGTTACTTGTTGGTGTCTGCACCTATTCAACATTACTGGGTGCCACTGATGGACTGTTTCTACTGAAAAAATGTTACTTGTTGGTATTTGCACCTGTTGACCATTACTGGGTGCTACTGCTGGAACTATCAACTACTTGTTTTTTTTTAAATCAAAAGCGTTTATGTGAATATTTGTATAAACTGATTTTTTGTGTATTACTATTTGTGAAAAGTTATGAGACTCTTACCTGCACATATTAGTCATTGCTGACGCTATTGATTGAACTGTTTAACCACATAATACTTGTGTAAACTGTTATGTAAAATCACATGTATGAAAGAATTTGTATTGCTTACTGTATTTTATATATTAGGTTATTGAGAGGTCAGTGCAAAGCCAAAATTTTATCTAGTTATATGATATTTACGCATTAATATTATCTTTTATTTTTGTCTGTATTTTTTTGACGAATTTGGTGGTATTTTCACCACCAATGCTGGCAAAAATACCATCAAATTCTAGCCCGTGGAGGAAGGGCATATGAAAGGTGGCTACACTGAGCCACAGCGCCAGAGATCGCGCTAGAGAGTATTGTTACGCCGCCTCCACTGGCAGTGATTATTGAGATGTCGTAGTCGGCAGTGCTTTGGGAGAACTCGTGGTAGTCAGTGCTGAGATGTCGTAGTGAGGAGTGTTTGTTGAGATGAGCTAGTAGGCAGTGCTTGCTGAGATGTGATACTGAAAAGTTCTTGTTGAGATGTGATAGTAGCGAGTCGGTGTGGAGAGATTGTAATGTCTAGAGTGCTTTTCATCAATATAAATTAAGGTAACAAACTACTTTTCTTTTCTTTCTCATTATTTCAATGTCCTGAATAATGCGTCATTACAGGTTCAGTCAACAAAGCATCTGGCTTGTGTTCTTGTATTAGAGTGTAATTCTGGTTTTCTTGAGTAATTATGGTATTTCTATTTTCTTTAATTAATTCAGTATAAATGATATTTAAAATTTCTTGTGTTGTTGAAGAAGAACCGTGCCAGATGCGTACGTTGAGTCATACTTCCACACACATAACAGTTACACTTATGCTTTGGTTTCGTAGGTTTTATAGTTGCTGGGGACTTAATTAATTGTGTTAATGAAAATTTCCATTTCATTCTTTGTTATTGTTCTATGCAGTCAGATAGCGTAATAATACTAGTCAGGGCCAACCGTTTACGAGACTTCGTAATCGGACAGACAGCTACTAAAGCAAAAAATGTAAAATTATTTTCATTTCATTTAATTAAGCCCCCATGCACAGTGGACCTTTATCTGCGGTGTTCAAATGGCTCTGAGCACTATGGGACTTAACATCTGAGGTCATCAGTCCCATAGAACTTAGAACTACTTAAACCCAACTAACCTAAGGACATCACACACATCCATACCCGAGACAGCATTCGAACCTGCGACCTTAGCAGTCGCGCGGTTCCAGACTGAAGCGCCTAGAACTACTCGGCCACAGCGGCCGGCTATCTGCGGTGTGGATGATTTTCATACGTCTTGTATGTCACCTACTGTCTGCTATACGATTTGAATTTAAATTGCTATTTCTTTTGACGTGTTTTGAACGCTCTTCCAGTTTGGACAGTCTACATGCTCTGACAATAAATGCAGTTCTTTAAGTATCTGACGGCTGTAGAAAGTTATCTGACTAAAATATTAGTTTTGAAACGTATTCAAAGACGCTACCCCTAGACCATGGGTGAAATCCCGGAAACACTGGAGTACAAATACACCGCAATGCGGAAAGAAAACGGTTATTCACAGCCGTCGTCAATCAACATAAAACATTCAGGGTTCTCGTACTATGTACCTTCCCAGTTCTTCTGATGCTGTTTTCTATCAGCATTACGCTTCACCTTCTAGCCATTTGACTTCCTTATTTAAACATCACTTCGGTGAATCTGATGTTCAAGATGCTCATCGTCGACATCAGTGCCCTTGCTTACCTGTAAATAGTTTAAGAGGAGTGGACGTGAAGTACTTAAATTTTCCTATGTATATATTTACGTTATTTCTTTAGATAGGAACATTTTACGTTAGGCTGTAGGGTAGCTGTTACTGACATAAATTTGAACTACAAGTTAAGTGTTACCAGCTACAATTTTATTTATACTATTCGTTTTAGAGATTTACGCGTCCATCTTTAGGTAGATTTACGTAAATTATTACGACACGTCTCTGATTTTGGGGTAGCTTTTGGTAGTATCTGGAAGCAGAAAGGAAAATCACAAACACTGCTTTAATATATTGTTCTGTTTAGGTCTATGATTGCAAAGGTAAAGAAAGATAATGTAAAAATACCTACTGTGACCACAAGCTCCTATTTCTGTCTTGTTTATAGCACAAGCTTCATCATATACACTATGAAAATACTGAAGTAAGCAACTGTGGCGTCTGAAATCTAATACGAGCGAAAAAAAATTTAAAATAAAAATATAAAATAATTGTATCTCCAACAGTGGCAAACAGAACACACATTTTAGTACAACTCTAAAAGTATTGTGGACGCTTTTAGTTGGAAACGAGGACACAAATATAAATCTAAATATCTCCACGGCCACAGCCTCTTCTGCTGTTGTGTTTACATAAAATACGAAGTTCGTATACATTTAAGTGAGTAAAGATGGCGCTTAAGAAACACTGAGTGTAAGGAACACACAAAATAGTTATATTTCCAGCACTGGGAAATTTACACAACAATTTACTTAATATTATTGCGCAACATTTGTAATGTGTGTTTATGAGTGTTTCAGTTGCTATATTGTTTCTATTACAAACGGTTAAGTCTTGCGAAAAGTTACACAAATGGAATCTGCAACACACTGCACTATTTAACAAGGAAAATCACCAAACAGTCTTGCGATTTAAGAAGATATTTCATTTTACTTTCTCAACCGGATTCGGCAAATCAACATGCCATCTTCAGGCCCCATACGCACATCATGTATAGCCATTCAAACGTGTAGATATTAGCATACGGAGCCATCAGTATGCGGATGTCGTGAATTCGTAATTCAGCTCCTCCCTTCGAAGACCTCACGAGAACCGATCACACTTGCAATCAGAGGAAGTATGCCTACGAAACTAAACAGTTCTCCAATGATGGAACAATGTTGTAAATGATAAAATTGTCTGGTTAAATGTCACGAGCTTTCGGCCATGTGACCCTGCCGCTGTCAAATGATGCAATCAGGTGATATCACTTGATAACAGCCAAGGAGCACCAGGCCGAAAACTCGTACCACACAAACGGCTTGTAGTGAAATTGTGTGCTTACGGAATATCGTCTCAGTTATGCGACTGTATTCTTGATTTCCTGTCAGAGAAGTCACAGTTCGTAGTAACTGAGGGAAAGTCATCGAGTAAAGCAGAAGTGATTTCTGGCGTTGCCCAGAGTAGTGTTAGAGGTCCTTTGCTGTTCTTTATTTATACAAATGATTTGGGAGACAAATCTCAGCAGCCGTCTTAGGTTGTTTGCAGACGACGCTGGCGTTTATCGACTAGTAAAATCATCAGAGGATCAAAACAAATTTCAAAACGATTTAGAAAAGATATTTACATGATATAAAGATTGGCGATTGACCTTAAATAATTAAAAATGTGAGGTCATCCACACGAGTGCTGAAAGTAATCCTTTAAATTTCGATTACGCGATAAAGCAGTCAAATCTAAAGGCCTTAAATTCATATAAATACCTAGGTATTACTACTACGAACAACTTGAATTGGAAGGAGCACCCAGGAAATGTTGTGGCGAAGGCTAACCAAAGACTGCGTTTTATTAGCAGGACACTTAGAAAAGGTAACAGATCTATTGAAGACACTGCCTACACCTCGCTTGTCCGTCGTCTTTTAGAATACTGCTGCGCGGTGTGGGATTCTTACCAGATAGGGCTGACGGAGTACATCGAGAAAGTTCTAAGACGGGCAGCACGTTTTGTATTATTGCGAAATAGGGGAGAGAGTCCCACTGAAATGTATAGGATTTGGGGTGGACATAATTAAAACAAAGGCATTTTTCGTTGCGGCGGAATCTTCTCACGAAATTTCAGTCTCCAACTTTCTCCTCCAATTACAAAAATATTTTGTTGACTCCGACCTACATAGGGAGAAATGATCATTATAATAAAATAATGGAAATCAGAGCTCGCACGGAAAGATATAGATGTTCATTTTTTTCGCGCGCTGTACGTGACTGGAATAATACAGAATTATTGTGAAGGTGGTTCGATGAGCCCTCTGCTAGGCACTAAAATATGATTTTCAGAGTATCCATATTGATATTGACGTAGATATTTAACCAGCTAACATGGCTGGAATCTTCAGAAAATTTTGTCAGTATGTATCATAGTAAAACCATGCATTCATATAATGTTGTGATTATTTTATATTGGAATCTGCAAAAAATTTTGTCGGTATTTGTAATTATTTTTCGTCAGAACAAAGGAGAGTTCACCCAAACTCCAATGGCAATATTTCGGAGGTTGTTCAGACATATTTTCTCAAGTATATTGATGTAGGGGATTCGCGGTCTTTGGTGGCTCGCTAAAGAGGAAAAATGTAATTATTTATTCAGTTTGCTACCCCAATTACCATTTTTTCATGGAAATATCTCCATAACAATGAAAAACCTGTAATGTGCGGTCTGCAAAACGTTAACAACAGGAAACATGGATTAATGCAATCTTCATATTGTAATATTATTGGATTTAAGATACTTTGCAAATGAGATGTTGTTGTTGTGGTCTTCAGTCCTGAGACTGGTTTGATGCAGCTCTCCATGCTACTCTATCCTGTGCAAGCTTCTTCATCTCCCAGTACCTACTGCAACCTACATACTTCTGAATCTGTTTCGTGTATTCATCTCTTGGTCTCCCTCTACGATTTTTACCCTCCACGCTTCCCTCCAATACTAAATTGGTGATCCCTTGATGCCTCAGAACATGTCCTACAAACCGATCCCTTCTTCTAGTCAAGTTGCGCCACAAACTCCTCTTCTCCCCAATTCTATTAAATACCTCCTCATTAGTTATATGGTCTACCCATCTAATCTTCAGCATTCTTCTGTAGCACCACATTTCGAAAACTTCTATTCTCTTCTTGTCTAAACTAGTTATCGTCCACGTTTCTCTTCCATACATGGCTACGCTCCATACAAATACTTTCAGAAACGATTTCGTGACACTTAAATCTATACCCGATGTTAACAAATTTCTCTTCTTCAGAAAAGCTTTCCTTGCCATTGCTAGTCTACATTATATATCCTCTTTACTTCGACCATCATCAGTTATTTTGCTCCCCAAATAGCAAAATTCCTTTACTACTTTAAGTGTCTCATTTCCTAATCTAATTCCCTCAGCATCACCCGACTTAATTCGACTACATTCCATAATACTCCTTTTGCTTTTGTTCATGTTCATCTTATACCCTGCTTTAAAGACACTGTCCATTCCGTTCAACTGCTCTTCCAAGTCCTTTGCTGTCTCTGACAGAATTACAATGTCATCGGCGAACCTCAAAGTTTTTATTTATTCTCCATGGATTTAAATACCTACTTCGAATTTTTCTTTTGTTTCCTTCCCTGCTTGCTCAATATACAGATTGAATAACATCGGGGATAGGCTACAACCCTGTCTCACTCCCTTCCCAACCACTGATTCCCTTTCATATCCCTCGACTCTTATAACTGCCATCTGGTTTCTGTACAAATTGTAAATAGCCTTTCGCTCCCTGTATTTTACCCCTGCCACCTTCACAATTTGAAAGAGAGTATTCTAGTCAACATTGTGAAACGCTTTCTCTGTCTACAAATGCTAGAAACGTAGGTTTGCCTTTCCTTAATCTAGCTTCTGAGATAAGTCGTAGGGGCAGTGTTGCCTCACGTGCTCCAATATTTCTACGGAATCCAAACTTATCTTCCCCGAGGTCGGCTTCTACCAGTTTTTCCATTCGTCTGTAAAGAATTCGCGTTAGTATTTTGCAGCCGTGACTTATTAAACTGATAGTTCGGTAATTTTCACATCTGTCAACATCTGCTTTCTTTGGGATCGGAATTATTATATTCTTCTTGAAGTCTGAGATTATATCGTCTGTCTCATACATCTTGCTCACCAGATGGTAAAGTTTTGTCAGGACTGGCTCTCCCAAGGCCGTCAGTAGTTCTAATGGAATGTTGTCTGCTCCCGGGCCCTTGTTTCGACTTAGGTCTTTCAGTGCTCTGTCAAACTCTTCACGCAGTGTCGTATGTCCCATTTCATCTTCATCTACATCCTCTTCTATTTCCATAATATTGTCCTCAAGTACGTCGCCCTTGTGTAGACCCTCTATATATACTCCTTCCACCTTTCTGCTTTCCCTTCTTTGCTTAGAACTGGGTTTCCATCTGAGCGCCTGATATTCATACAGGTGGTTCTCTTTTCTCCAAAGGTCTCTTTAATTTTCCTGTAGGCAGAATCTATCTTACCCCTAGTGAGATAAGCCTCGACATCTTTACATTTGTCCTCTAGCCATCCCTGCTTAACCATTTTGCACTTCCTGTAGATCTCATTTTTGAGACGTTTGTACTCCTTTTTGCTTGCTTCATTTACTGAATTTTTGTATTTTCTCCTTTCATCAATTAAATTCAATATTTCGTCTGTTACCCAAAGATTTCTACTAGCCCTCGTTGTTTTACCTACTTGATCCTCTGCTGCCTTCACTACTTCATCTCTCAAAGCTAGCCATTCTTCTTCTACTGTATTTCTTTCCTCCATTCCTGTCAATTGTTCCCTTATGCTCCCCCTGAAACTCTGTACAACCTCTGGTTTAGTCAGTTTATCCAGGTCCCACCTCCTTAAATTCCCACCTTTTTGCAGTTTTTTCAGTTTCAATCTGCAGTTCATAGCCAATAGATTGTGGTCAGAATCCACATCTGCCCCTGGAAATGTTTTACAATTTAAAACTTGGTTCCTAAATCTCTGTCTTACCATTATATAATCTATCTGATACCTTTTAGTATCTCCAGGATTCTTCCAGGTATACAACCTTGTTTTATGATTCTTGAACCAAGTGTTAGCTATGATTAAGTTATGCTCTGTGCAAAATTCTACAAGGCGGCTTCCTCTTTCATTTCTTCCCCCCAATCCATATTCACCTACTATGTTTCCTTCTCTCCCTTTTCCTACTCTTGAATTCCAGTCACCCATGACTATTAAATTTTCATCTCCCTTCACTACCTGAATAATTTCTTTTATCTCGTCATACATTTCTTCAATTTCTTCGTCATCTGCAGCGCTAGATGGCATATAAACTTGTACTACTGTAGTGGGCGTGGGCTTCGTGTTTATCTTGGTCACAATAATGCGTTCACTATGCTGTTTGTAGTAGCTTACCCGCACTTCTATTTTGTTATTCATTATTAAACCTACTCCTGCATTACCCCTATTTGATTTTGTGTTTATAACCCTGTATTCGTCTGACCAAAAGTCTTGTTCCTCCTGCCAGCGAACTTCACTAATTCCGACTATATCTAACTAGAACCTATCCATTTCCCTTTTTAAATTTTCTAACCTACCTGCTCGATTAAGGGATCTGACATTCCACGCTCCGATCAGTAGGGCGCCAGTTTTTTTCCTCCTGATAACGACATCCTCCTGAGTAGTCCCCGCCCGGAGATCCGAATGGAGGACTATTTTACCTCCGTAATATTCTACCCAAGAGGACGCCATCATCATTTAACCATACAGTAAAGCTGCATGCCCTCGGGAAAAATTACGGCTGTAGTTTCCCCTTGCTTTCAGCCGTTCGCAGTACCAGCACAGCAATGCCGTTTTGGTTAATGTTACAAGGCCAGATCAGTCAATCATCCAGACTGTTGCCCCTGCAACTACTGAAAAGGCTGCTGCCCCTCTTCAGGAACCACACGTTTGTCTGGCCTCTCAACAGATACCCCTCCGTTGTGGTTGCACCTACGGTACGGCTGTCTGTATCGCTGAGGCACGCAAGGCTCCCCACCAACGGCAAGGTTCTTGGGGAAGGCAAATGAGATTTGTCATAAAAGAGAGGAAAAGCCATCGGGCTGTAGTTCGTAAAGATATTAAGCATCACAGCGCAGTGTAAAGAGGCGAAATACTTTATAATGTGCTATTGTAAAAAGAAAAGAATAACAAGATTTCGAACTAGTTGTGAACCTACAGTGGCTTTGGAAGCACAAACTCTAAATAAGAGACACTTTTTTTTCCGTCAGGCCTTTTAGTCACAGAGACTATTTTTCCTTTGTAAATAATTTTCAGACATAATATCTATCCCAAATGTTAACTGTACACCGTAGGAATAATGCAGCCATCAATGAAAAGACACGTATATGCTGCTGCGTGTGAATCGGCCATTTAAACCTAACTAACCTAAGGACATCACACACATCCATGCCCGAGGCAGGATTCGAACCTGCGACCGTAGCGGTCGCGCGGTTCCAGACTGTAGCGCCTAGAACCGCTTGGCCACAGCAACCGGCTTTAAGTAACGGAACACGGTACGTTGTCCTCGACGGAAAATGTTGATCAGAGACAAGATTGTCAGGAGCGTTCCATGTAAATGTCAGATGACCGCCGCTATCCTCTATATACATAAATGATCTGACGGAGAGGATGAGGAGCAATCTGTGATTATTTCGTGATGATGCTGTGGTGTACAGGAAGCAGTTGTTGAGTGACTGTAGGATGACACAAGATGACTTCTAGTAATGTTTTTTATTCCAGTCTTTGACCACAATATGAAGTCCTTCGACGATGATCGGTTTCAGTCAGTAATGATGGTCATTACTGACTGAAACCGGTCATCGTCGAAGGACTTCATATTGTGATCAAAGACTGGAATAAAAAACATTTGCAGTACCTGGATCATTGTTTTGTATTTACGACTATGTCGCAGCTTGTGAAAACCTCTAGTAGTTGCGAGGGAGAGAAGCTAGCTTTGAATGTAGAAAAATATAACGCAGATAAGTAGGAAAAACAATCCCGTAATGTAATAATACAGCGTTAGTAGTGTACTACGTGACACTGTCAGGTCGATGAAATATCTAGGCGTAACGTTGGAAAGTGATAGAACGAGTATGTAAGGACTGTATTGAGTAGGGCGAATGGTAGACTTCGGTTTATTGGGAGAGTTTTACGAGAGTGTGGTTCATCTGTAAAGCAGACCGTAAATAGAGCTCCATCAGGTCGGATTAAAGGATGACAAAGCAATTCAGAGCCAATTTGCTAGATTCGTTACCGATAGGCTCGATCAATGCACAGGCATTACGGAAATGCCTTGGGAACTCAAATGAAAATACCTGCAGGTGACATTCTTTTCGAGGAACGCTACTGAGGAAATTTAGAGAACTGGCATTTGAAGCTGACTGCAGAACGATCCTACTGCTGACAACTTACATTTAGCTTAAGGACCACGAATATAAGACAAGAGAAATTAGAGCTCGTAAGGAGGCATATAGATGGTCGTTTTCTCCCTCGCTCTATTTGCGAGTGGAACAGGAAGGGAAATGACTAGTGATGGTGCAATGTACCCTCCACCACCTGCCGTACGATGGTTTCTGGAGTATGTATGTACATGTAGAATAATGCGTATACAGTATCAGGATGACACAGTTGGTTGAAATCGCAATTGAATAGCAGCGAAATTTTACAATCAGACTAGAATGTACGTGGTAAATCAAAACTCTACAGAGAAAGAGATGATAGTATGGACTAAAACAAGAAAAAAGTATAGTAAACACCTGTTCCAAAATGCATACATTACGAGCCATCATCACTTTTTGATCTTCGAAACTGTTTCTTCGAAAGCTTTTTGCTTTCCATGTTTTGAGATGAATTGGTAAGGACCAAAAAAGAAAAAAAAATATTCGAAAGATGGGCTGTAAATGCGTTCCTTAAGGTCTATGAGCACTTTTCCAATAAAAGAGATGTTTTTCACAGCAGTGAAAATGAACAAGTGCTCATACCTTCTACGGTATGCATCTCTGAGCGCATTTTCACTGGACTTTTTTGTTTTGTTTTTGTCCACCACCTCTGGAAGTTTGTCGGTGGAGTTCTGGTCCGCCGTGCATGTTGCAAGGATAGGTAAGCGCCAGTGGTCGCGGCGTATTTACTGCCGTAAACAGCTCGATAGTATCAAAATGTGTGGATGAATTCCTAAGGGACCAAACTGCTAAGGTCATCGGTCCCTAGACTTACACACTACTTAAACCAAATTACTCTAAGAACAACACACACACGAATGCCCGAGGGAGGACACGAACTTCCGGCGGGGCGGCCGCGCAATCCGTGACATGACACCTCAAACCACGCGGTCACACCGCACGGCTCGATAGTATCTAGTGAGGTTATGCCAAATTTCGAATGTGAAATAATTTGGGTGATGTTAGCATGCAAAGTCGGCCAAACATGGTTATCGGATGCTTTTGCAGATGATCTGCGTCAGGAGCTGTAGAGCAGAACGCTTCAGAGACAACTTGAAGAGTATCACAAATAAGTTCCTTGATCATATTTCTGTTATAGCTAGCTTCAGAATGCTGGTCGTGTAATTAAAAATGGTCGCAGGGAAAGGGATTCGTGTGAGATTGTTCTGAATGTTTCATCGTAGTGACTAACAGACCCGAACTTTTCGAATCAGGAGGAAACTGGTTATCATAGATCTGTGATAGCAACAATGACTTGTAGAGCAGTAAAGTAGACAACATTAGATTTTCAGGTCTAAAGACGACGTTTTGGAGAACTAGTATATAAAACTGAAAGACATTGTACATTATGTCTTAGATAAGTACGCGACGAGCAAGATTATGAGAGCTGTAAAAGACCCACCGTGGTACAATGGCCATGGTAAAAATCTGCCGCGAAACCAAAGAGAGCTTCGATTTAAGCGAAGTCAAACAATTGTAGAAAAATGCTGAATGAATACAGACAAAATAATCGTGAGCAGAGCAATGTAAGACGCATTCAGTGAATTTGAAAGTAAAATTTTGTTAAATGAACGGACTAAAAAATCCTAGGAACTTATGATCTTATCCGAAGCCAGCAAACGTATAGAAATCGCCTATTCAGTAGCTCATGACCACATTAATGTCGAAACAGTACATGACACAGAAAAAGCCGAAATACTGAATTCAGTCTTTCGAAACTGTTACTCCGCTGAAGATAATAATACAGTTTATGCTTTCAGTCATCGAACGAATACCGAAACGGCATTTAGATAAGCGATCTAACTTCTCAACAGTAGAAGGGCAGCTGGACCAGATGAGATACCTGTGAATCTAAAGAGATTATAATCCCCTTCTAGGAGTAGTTCGTCGTAGGTCCCTGGAGCAACGAAAGAAACCTAGCGATTGTAAAAAGCGCAGGTTATTCCCGTTTCCAAGATGCTTCTGAGGATATGGGGATCAGGGAGTGAAAAGCGCTGAGTCCTTAGAAACAAATACAATAACAAATTTTGTTTCTCACAACAATTACTGCGTACGAGCTAGCAATTACTACTCTTGACCATGCAAAGGTGAAACATCATATATGTCAGACGAAACAATGAGTTGTAATCAGCTTTAAAATCTTACATCCTAGTTTAAGCATACATACATTAATTACCTAATCCTTTCTGATAAAGCAACCGCGTAATCGTCAGTTACTTAATGAAGCCAATACCAAAATTGTTTAGTTAAATCTTTACCCAACTGCAGCATGTTCAACATCCAAAGCTTAACCTTTACGTTTAAAATCCAAAAATCAAAGTCATTGTTAATAATTACCCCATGAAAGAGCATCATGGGTAAACCAATTAATATCTCATGAAAAATGAAGGTGACTCCATTGCTCAATTAAAAAAAACCTACAACAAATACAAGAAATACAAGGCGACCCAGCAACCAGACGGCATTACTGAGACTCATGTGAACCAGCTTATGCCTCCACTAAATACCACTGTACGAACAGGCAGTCACTTCACAAAACGGGCGCATAACAAGAAGAAAACACGCATTCTGAAACCGAGAAACATCAGTCAGTTTCAAGGCTGACAACACTCTTAAAAGGCAAGAAGGTAAAACACATACATATTACCCGCACAAACTTGTCTTTTAACCAACAACTGTAGTTAATATAGTCCTTCAGTGTACTGTGAAAATTACTGCACAGTTAGATTTACTAATGAGCGGCGCTTCGCCTTTACCTCGAATGAGAACATAAATTACATGAGTACAAATACTGAGTGTACGACAAGAAGTGCTGCACAGTTCATTTTGCTAACCACGAGCCTCTTGCCTATAGAAAATGCGAGAGTTGATTACGACAGAAAATAGAATCATTCATGGCACAAAAGGTACCATTTAATTAAACTGATTACCAGCAAACAACTTTCCTTACACTCCCGTTAACTTTCTTTAAGAAATCAACACAATATTCAGTGACGCAGCGAGACGCACTGCATCTTTAAAAACTTAAGGACATCGTGAAAGAATCGCCTTTAGAAGTATAAATCATTAATAAGCTGCAGTAGTCCGTAACTCCAGCTTAGCACACTGTAATTATCAGCAAGAATGGAATATCGGCTACGTAATTTAGCATAACGTCTCACAGCCATACATCACAGATAACAAATTACCATACTGTCAAGAAATTCGCAGCACAATTTTACGAGGATGCTCACAGAATCTAAAATGAAGTCCGTATGTGCTGGTGCACCTGTAGGTGAGCAACACGGAATGGACAAGAACACACACACACACACACACACACACACACACACACACACACACACACACACCCTTGCTCGATCGCGCCCAGACACATCAGAGTTTGGAACAATCCTCGTGTGTACCTCTAGCACACCTTCCCCCATACACCGAACAAAAAGCCGCTCTTCAGATGTTGTGCTGTCCTGCCCGCTTACTTCAGTTGGCAATCATCCACTGGCATTCTGACCCATAGCAGCAACATCCCCGCCCGGCGCATGCGCTGGCACTTAATTTCCTCATGTGGTACTGGAAGAGGATGTGCAGCTCAGTTGGCAGAGCACGTGCCCACGAAAGTCAAAGGACCCGCGTTTGAGTCTCAGTCAGGCGCACAGTTTTAATCGGCCAGTAAGTTTCACAACAACAATAATTATCATAATGAGTACTTACTGCAACTGCTAACGCTTATTGCGTAATGGGAGACTATTTGTTGTTCCTCCTGTCCACAGTCATACGTTCCTTCGTTATCATGCTTTTCCATTCTTGATGCAGAAAGCTGTGAGTACATTTCTCTGATAGATGTTTACTACAAATAGACTTCTTAAATTCTTCTTTGCTCAACGCAAGAAACTCGCCAATTGAAAATGTGAGACAAACATACGTACAGACAGCGAAGAAATGACGGCACTCACATCAGGGAAAGCATAGTGCCTACTACAAATTTCATACATACTAAGTTATGCTCGTGACGTCACAACCACATCTCTGCAATGCTCCACTGCAGGAACATTACAATTGTTCGAAGGGTGGGAAGCTTACATGCAGTTGGTTGACACACTGACGAGCGGCGATGCTCGGGCCGGGGCAATGGTGTGTGGTGACTTAGAGCTGGAGTGGGGTTTAGGGGTGGTGAAATGAAGGAATGGGAGCAGGCGCGTGGGGGCAAAGGAGTGGGGGTGGCGTTCATGGGAGAATGGTGAGATGAGCTCAGACATGAGCTTGAAGATAAGCAAGTGCTGATGCTGACAAGAAAGTGCTGATACTGATTGAGTAAGATATCAGATGTCACTAATAGTGCAATGAAAATAAGAAGCCTGAATTAATAAGAGTTTCAGCTAACCCAAATTATGAAATAGCTCTAAATTTAATTAAATGGAAGAGATGGACCTTCGATAATAATAGCTTCAGTTAAGTAAGATTACCAAATAGAAAACAGACAGGTCTGCAACGATAACATCTCCAGTTAAGTAGAATTACGGAATATAAAAAAGACAGGCATTCCTTGATAACAGTTCCAGTTATGTAAAATTATCAAATGTAAAACAGGGAGGCGTTCAATGGTAACTACTGTAGTTACGTGAAGTTAGCAAATAGAAAACAAGCAGGTCTTCTTTAATAACAGCTTCAGTTAAGCAATACTACCAAATAGGAAACAGGTAGAACTTAATGAATAATTTCTTCTGTTAAGTAACCAAGAGCTGCTCCTCACAAGGGTTGCACTAGAAGGTTTACACACAAGGAGCACAAGACTACACCAAATAGGAAGGGCAGTAAAGGTTATCTTGCAAGGCCATTTTCGTTGGGTACAGACGGGGAAAAAGGAATATTAACACAGCGATGTTAATTCGTGAAAGCAAACATAACTAGCCAAACGGTATACCAACGTTACTGCAAGATACCGCTGCTTCAACGACGGCGAAACACCCGAAAGGAAATTAGGCTGCCAAACCCAATTACATACTCTCAGAAATTGAAAAGTTGAGACCGAGGCATCTCCTAACGTCTGCAATGCGCGAAGGTATCTAGAAAGTGGCACCCGACGGTATTACAAGAGAAAGGTACTTACCTGGTGTTCGAGGACGTTTGGCAGGGATGTCGGCTAAAACCCATCCATCTAGGTATTGTCTGATGACGAGAGGGAGCGGGGGTCCGGCCACAGCATAGAAGAAACATGTTATCTCTCCGGCTCAGAAACACCATCGGCCCATAAAGTTTAAGATATCCTGTTAACAAACAACCATGGCAGTATCGACTCAACGAAATCAAACAACAGCCACGGTTCAAGGAACCAACTGGTGGTGAAATAGATACCTATAGTTATCAATAAGAAAATAACAGTTACGACATCGAAGTCCAAAACTTAACTGAAGTTCAAGAAACGAAGCTGAAGCTTGCCGGTTCCAAAGGGGACCCAGAATTCAGCACAGCAAAACTGTCCTCAACAATTTCATTGGTGTGCCAGGTCCAAGAGCTGGCTCGTCAGGATACAACGAAAACGGCACTCAAAGTCAGCCACGGACTCAAATCGGCCCACAAATATCCCCAGCAGCCACTTGCTGGACTCTGTACGCAGTTGCTTACGCAGATCTGTACGCAGATGCTCGCGTTAAGGCCGATTCCCACTACAGCGCGGCGCTTGGCAACGGCAGCGGCAAGCGTTGGCCGCGTTGATGCGGCGGCTCGCGGAATTGGCGTTCCCATTTGGAAGCGGCAGACGCTAGCGGCAGCCAATGACGGACCGCCACTGAGGTCCACTAAAATGAGCACAATGTTAAATTCCTGTAAAATGTCTGAACACGAGAGACGACTGTCACCAAATGATAAAGTTTAATTACTGTTTTGGCCACTCTGCCATTTGTAGCATTTTCCGTAAGACATGTATTCCTTCATGAAACAACAACCAATGACTGGTTCCGTATTATCCATGACTTTTTAGTGCTGTGTCAGTCGTTGGCTTGTGTGGCCGAGGGGTTCTAGGCGCTACAGTCTGGAACCGCGCGACCGCTACGGTCGCAGGTTCGAATCCTACCTCGGGCATGGATGTGCGTGATGTCCTTAGGTTGGTTAGGTTTAAGTAGTTCTAAGTTCTAGGGGACTGATGACCTCAGAAGTTAAGTCCCATAGTGCTCAGAGCCATGTTTGCACTGTCAGTCCTCGAACTGTGTAGAAGTCATCGGTGGCAAATGTATCGTAACGCAGTTTTACGTATGCTGCCATACGTTTTTTGTGCAGTTGAGGCTTTTCCGCTGACTTCTGATATCATGGGACCATTCTCAGGCGTATTAAAGGATGCACTAACATCGTATGAAACTATGTTTGATTACCGTTTGTATCGGGGAAAGCAGGTTAATAAAAATATTTGTATTTTGGCAACTAAATATCGAATCGGCAGTTGGATTATAACGCCTAAAGTGGTTAATGTGAAACCAATTATTATGACTGGTCCTTCACAACTAGTTGCCAGACTGGGATCAGTGAAACTTTATGGATATTGGAAACGAATCATATAATATTATATTTGGTACTTTATGCCAAGGTGTTTGACACAAAGATTTGATGGGGGATGTAAAATCTTTCGGTAAAAGAAATCGACTTGTCAAAGGCTACATATCCTGGCTGTAAAGTCTGTTTTAGCGATGCTGGAAAGAGTAATTGGCAATCTGATGTTACTGCTTATAACTATAAAGTATTATAAACTTCGCAAATAAACAAAATTTCTTAAGGTAAAACGAAATAATTAATAAGAAGTTTGTTTATGTAGCCATCACCTGCAGCAAGTAGAGAAATATTCGTTCTGTAAATAATAAACTCCTTTTCTTCCTGTGGTGTATTTTATTTGTTCTAGATTTACTTTAAGACACTTTTAGTGGAATCTTTGTGATATTTGTGGATTATGAAACAGTTAAGGTCTTATTTTTTACGTGAATAAATGATTACTTACAGTTAATCGAATTTTTGCCTTGCATCTGCGATTCCTCTCATTTGGTTACAGGCTGTAGCTCGCACTATAAAATCACTTACGAGACATAAGCACATTTTCACGTTACAAACTTTTTTCTTCGGAATTTTCATGTTCTTTGAGCTAATTGGTGTGGAGCAGAATTACTCTTCTGTCACTAGCTGCGAATATTTTACCAAAAACTAATTTTGAGTCGTAACAGCTTTGTGTACAATTTATGTCCTTCTTATCTGATTGGTTTATTTACACGTTGCCAACCTAACAAAGTATACTCTGAAAACTAACGTCTGTTCATTCTATCCCCTTTATAACTGTCTATGTGTGTGTGTGTAGTTAGTCAGGGTGAGTTGAAGAAAGTTGAATGTGAATGTAATATCTGCCAGAGCGTAGTTGAGAGTTTTCGTGTTCAGCTGATGCGAGTTTTGGTTTAAATATATTGTGGAGGAGTTAATGCAAGGGTGAAGACAAAGGAGCTGGGTGCTAGTATTCTGATAATAATCGTCCTTGGAAATGTTATTCTACTATTTTATCTATTAATGTAAGCAGTGAATTTACTCTTACATGAACTCCTCTACAAAACATTTAAACCAAAACTGAAATCAGCTGAATACCAAACCTTTCAACCGCTCTCTGACAACTATTACATTCATTTTCAACTTTCTAAAACTCTCACTGACTAGCCACACACATACAGATATAACGAGAACAGAAATAAACAAACGTTAGTTTACAGCATAGATTTCGTTAGGTTGGCAACATATACATAAACATACCAAACAGGAAGAGACATGAAGTTAACACACTGTAGTTACGACTTTACATTACAGTTTTCGGTAAAATGTCTACAGCTAGTGACAGAAGGAAAAAGAGCGAACATAAAAATGTGGTGACCAGGTGAGAGGAAACGCAGATGTCCGCCAAAAACTCGATTAATTGTAAGTAATCACTTATTCACGTAAAAAAGGATGTGAACTATTTCATAATCTGCAAGTATCGCATATCAAAACAAAATTGAATCATTCTCTATTCCACCGAAGATGCCTTAATGTAAAAGGCGGAACAAATAAAGTACACTGCAGCAAGAAAAAGGCGTTTGTTACGTACCAAAGCAAAAAAAAACCAATAGCTATAAATACTTAGCAAATTACATCTTATGACATACCATAAAATTAGTTTCCGTTTAACTTCTGTAGGTCTGTTTAGAATATGGTAAATATTAACGTGTCCGATGTCACTATAATTCTTATTTCACATGCTATTAAATGTTTAAAAAAATTCATCTCTCTAGTCTGAAAAACTGTAGTTTTTCACATCTCGGTAGATAAATAGATTTTAGATATTTATCATGCGACGAAGTACATGACTCTTTCCAAGTTATCATTTGCAAGAAACCACGTTTCGTTTTCTTGAACCGTTTACGAAAATTGGGGCTGATACAATCACATGGTTTGCGACGAGCAGGACGAAGTATCGGTTGCATCGCAAACGACGCTCGCACGGCTACCGCACAACCCGTCCGCTGACATATCGTGCAATATCTCATGAACAGTTATAGCTATCACTGTTATCTCAACTTTAGAAACAATTTCTATATGTTGACTAAATTGCATAACCTAAAACGAACTAGGGCCTATACGCAAAGTCCACGCAATGCGTTTTTACCTCTGCACGCTCATTAAAATTCTGTGTAATGGTTTATGTAAATGCGATGCAGCAAGTAACCACGATCAATAACGAAAAGAAATTCAATCCTTTATCGAGAGAAAATATCAGGCTGCAAGATGCACAAGAATCAAATTTGTTCACCGAATAGTTTCCTTGAAATACTTCACAGCTGCCACCGCGTCCGCGCCAGCGCTTCGGCGAAAGTTCGCATGGCCGGGGTTGTGTGCCTGACGTCACGTTCAACTCGTTCTGTGATTGGTGGCGCTGACTACGGCGCGGCACGCGGCAACGGCAGCGGTTCGACATTGGCTAACCGCGACACAGAGCCAGCTGTGCAGCTCCGCTGAAGTCGTTTCCTTGGCAACCAAGGCCCTGCTGCACGGTTTCGCCAACCGGCATCCCTAGTGGGAACCGGCCTTTACTCGCTGGGAGGGCCTCTCACATTGTACTCTTCGGTCCTCTACCACTACCCACCTCGCCATGCCACCACACGCCCCGATCCGATCAACTACCTTGAGCAAAGATCTTAGTGACCTCAAACCAGAGGGACACCACACAACAGATCGAGCCAGTGGTGTCAGGAATTCGAAAGGCGACGACAGCAATCCCGACATGACTCAGCCTCCCCCCTTAAACCAGCCTACAGAAGAAGGGGAAGCTTAATTATTGGGTGTAAGTTGATTAAGGTGCACCTTGAAGACGTTAACAGTTGGCAGATGCCTGACAAGCAAGTTAACTGGACCCAGAATTTTTATGATTGGCACTCCCCTTCACCTGACTGGCACTGTTCTCCACGAAACTCTGCCCTGAAAGCGGTGCCTATTCCTATTATATCACCATGCCTGGCGGCGGTGGGCTAACTTAGTGTTATTCCTGGCCCGTTCCCAATTTTCCCTAAGATTTTCATTAGTAACGGACGACGGCAGGAGGTTGCTGATAACCCATAAGTTGCATAGAAGGGAACTGATGGGACACCCAAATAAGAGAGTGACAGGAACTGCCTTAGATGCTTCATTCTGTGCTATGTTAAATGCAAAATTGAGCAAATGCAAGGTGGTGGCCCACTTACTTGGAGACATATGATGGTAAATGATCAAAGTTGACTTGAGGTTGTGATTCACTCTCTCGGTAAAAGATGCCTGAGGATAATATGACATGGTGGTTCAGTGCTTAACAGCATTACAAAAACAAAACTGCTTAAACTGTTTCGAAGCAAAGACCGAAGTGTTATCACTAACAAGAGCCTTAGGGGGTCCAAACCGACTGAAGGTGCTGCTCTGATGTGCAGTGGTTATGGTCACCACGACCTGTGGGTGGCGAATGCATCAACAACCACCAGAACATATCTTGATATGAGAGAGAGGCCTATGTAATCGATAAAGAGTTTATCCATAGGGTTCTCCTCGCACTCGGATTGTAACTTCGGAGGACTATTACTAAGTTTAGCTTTCTTACTGGCTTCGCACTCACCAACTAATCGCTTCATATCCTTATACAACATGGGCCAAGTGAGGTGAGCCCTCCCACTAAAGAATTATGAAAATAATGGAAAGCGGGAGGCACGAGCTCCTGAGGCAAACCAATTTTAAAGTCCCTGGCTTCGTTAACGGGTTTATATAGTATGCCATTCCTGATGAAAAACGCGGAGATGCGGACCGCCCACTGGCAGTCCTACCAGTTTTCCTGGATCCGATTGTCCGTCTCGAGATCACATTCCCCGTGCTCAAGATAGACCTGAAACTTCTTTAAGGCGAAAAGCACAGCTAGCGTCACACATTCATAAGCGAAGTAATTCATGTTGAGATGAGACAACCTTCTAGATGTGAAAACTAATGGGTGGTTTATACCTTGATCCTCCTGAAACAACACTGCAACAATACCGGCATTGGAGGCATCAGTTTGAACGATACATTTTTAGCCAAAATCCGGGATGGCAAAGACCGATGGGATGGTGATAGCCGTCTTGATAACTTCAAAACCCGCTTGTTGGCTCTCACCCCAGACAAATTTCTCCCCTTTCCTACATAGTTTATTTAGGGGAGCGGCCATCTGGCCAAAATCAGAAACAAAACGGCGAAAATAAATCTCCACTCCAATAAATATGGATAAATCCTTCCTATTTCGGGACTGAAAAAAAATTCTTCAGCACGTTAGTTCCATCGTGGTCAATCCTAAAGCCGTCCCAGGAAATTAAATGGTATAGAAGGGACACCTGTCTCCTAGCAAGTGTAGTCTTGGATGGCTTAATGGTCAACCCCGCATCCCGAAACTTGGTGAGTTATGATGCTCAGACTATAAATGACAACATCGTCGAGGTAATTAAAGACACAAGAAAACTTCAAGTCGCCTAGAATATGATCTAACAATCGAGACAAAACCGCCGTCCCAGTGGCACCCAGTTGAAATCATGAACGTTCCAATCAGTACAGAACGCACTGACATGTTTACACTCCTCGGTAACAGAAATCTGATAATAATCTTGGTTGAGATCTAGCAGCGTGAACCACTTAGCTCCCGAAAAACGTGTAAAGCAGGTATGAAGATCCGGCAAGGGAACAGATTCTAAGGTAACGTTCTTATTAAGAAGTCTATAATTAACCATCGGCCCTCAGTCCTGGCCCTGTTACGCCTAGGGAGATGTAGACAGCCTGATGACCCCCTCCTTTAACATACTCGCCAATTTCTGTCTCAATATTTTCATTTTGGGTGGCGAAAGGCGATAACGAGACTGTCGCAAGGGAATATCGTCAGTCAAGCGTATGTAAGGATGTAGAGGCTTATCTCACTAGGGGTAAGATAGATACTGCCTACAGGAAAATTAAAGAGACCTTTGGACATAAGAGAACCACTTGTATGAACATCAAGAGCTCAGATGGAAACCCAGTTCTAAGCAAAGAAGGGAAAACAGAAAGGTGGAAGGAGTATATAGAGGGTCTATACAAGGGCGATGCACTTGAGGACAATATTATGGAAATGGAAGAGGATGTAGATGAAGATGAAATGGGAGATACGATACTGCGTGAAGAGTTTGACAGAGCACTGAAAGACCTGAGGCCCCCAGAGTAGACAACATTCCATTGGAACTACTGACG
The DNA here is from genome assembly GCF_023898315.1 of Schistocerca nitens. Taxonomy (NCBI): domain Eukaryota; kingdom Metazoa; phylum Arthropoda; class Insecta; order Orthoptera; family Acrididae; genus Schistocerca; species Schistocerca nitens. Next base: position 310,355,197 of record NC_064621.1, on the reverse strand, counting down.
GCCTTGGGAGAGCCAGTCCTGACAAAACTCTATCATCTGGTGAGCAAGATGTATAAAGCAGGCGAAATACACTCAGACTTCAAGAAGAATATAATAATTCCAATCCCAAAGAAAGCAGGTGTTGACAGATGTGAAAATTACCGAACAATCAGTTTAATAAGCCACAGCTGCAAAATACTAACACGAATTCTTTACAGACGAATGGAAAAACTAGTAGAAGCCGACCTCGGCGAAGATCAGTTTGGATTCCGTAGAAATACTGGAACACGTGAGGCAATACTGACCTTACGACTTATCTTAGAAGAAAGATTAAAGAAAGGCAAACCTGCGTTTCTAGCATTTGTAGACTTAGAGAAAGCTTTTGACAATGTTGACTGGAATACTCTCTTTCAAATTCTAAAGGTGGCAGGGGTAAAATACAGGGAGCGAAAGGCTATTTACAATTTGTACAGAAACCAGATGGCAGTTATAAGAGTCGAGGAACATGAAAGGGAAGCAGTGGTTGGGAAGGGAGTAAGACAGGGTTGTAGCCTCTCCCCGATGTTATTCAATCTGTATATTGAGCAAGCAGTAAAGGAAACAAAAGAAAAGTTCGGAGTAGGTATTAAAATCCATGGAGAAGAAATAAAAACTTTGAGGTTCGCCGATGACATTGTAATTCTGTCAGAGACAGCAAAGGACTTGGAAGAGCAGTTGAACGGAATGGATGTTGCCTTGAATGGAGGATATAAGATGAACATCAACAAAAACAAAACGAGGATAATGGAATGTAGTCGAATTAAGTCGGGTAATGTTGAGGGTATTAGATTAGGAAATGAGACACTTAAAGTAGTAAAGGAGTTTTGCTATTTGGGGAGCAAAATAACTGATGATGGTCGAAGTAGAGAGGATATAAAATGTAGACTGGCAATGGCAAGGAAAGCGTTTCTGAAGAAGAGAAATTTGTTAACATCGAGTATAGATTTAAGTGTCAAGAAGTCATTTCTGAAAGTATTTGTATGGAGTGTAGCCATGTATGGAAGTGAAACATGGACGGTAAATATTTTGGAGAAGAAGAGAATAGAAGCTTTCGAAATGTGGTGCTACAGAAGAATGCTGAAGATTAGATGGGTAGATCACATAACTAATGAGGAAGTATTGAATAGGACTGGGGAGAAGAGAAGCTTGTGGCACAACATGATCAGAAGAAGGAATCGGTTGGTAGGACATGTTCTGAGGCATCAAGGGATCACCAATTTAGTATTGGAGGGCAGCATGGAGGGTAAAAATCGTAGGGGGAGACCAAGAGATGAATACACTAAGCAGATTCAGAAGGATGTAGGTTGCAGTAGGTACTGGGAGATGAAGAAGCTTGCAGAGGATAGAGTAGCATGGAGAGCTGCATGAAACCAGTCTCAGTACTGAAGACCACAACAACAACAACAACAAGCGTATGTGGGCCTGTATGACTTTAGTGACTCCCACTTAATTGAAGAAGACTCGTAAAAGTCGCCTAATAAATTCGACAACTGCCCTGCCTGGCTCGGTTCAAGATCGGCCGCATCAGAGTCACCGGAGTTACAATTTATCGAATCCCCCACACTTGCACAACGACAAGAGCAAAAGGCTTTCTTGTCACTAGGCGAAAACCTAAAAGAGTAGGTGCAGCTTGCAAAGTCGAGAACTAATCCCGTTTTCTGCACAAAATCACACCCAAGCAACAAACTGAGCGCTAGATCTTTGACAAGCAACAACGTAAGGGGCCATGAGAAGTTAAAAATGGATAAACAACCGCGCACCTCGCCGGCGAGAGGCAACTCTTGTCCATTGGCCACACGACATCTCTGATGGCAGGGGCTCACGGAAGATAATTTACACAAATGCCCTAACTCCAAATACCAATTATAATTCAACAAGAACACCGAGCCACTAGAATCCAACAGCGCGCTCAAGGACTCTTGTCCTAGATGGGCACAGAAAAAGGGAGGGCAGATCCGGAAGGGGTTTGAATACCCGCGCACCATGGCGCACGCCTCCGACGGAAACAATCCACCCTCTTCTTCACCTGGCGTCATTTGCTTGTACCATGGGACACTCGCGCACCAAGTGATCACGGGCGCCTTACCAAAAACAAAGTTTCCCAGAAAATGTACTGCATGCTTGAGGAGCCCTATTAATTCTGTAGGTGGGCGGAGGAGTTTCAAAGTGCTCCTCACGCTTCCGCTCCTCATTGACAATGGACTCCACCAACGATTGAAATTCCCGGAAACTAGTGGGGCGGGAAGAAAAGGCCAAGCGCGACCTATCCTCGGGATGCGTGGCCTCCAAAAGTTTCGGTACACTATTGAGTTCCGAAACCGACGTACTAGGAGCCAAGGTGGCTAGGCGCAGTCGCTCGGCATACTGGCTAAGGCAGGCTGTTCCAGCTAGTCGGCTCCGTTGTGAGCCGCGGAGCGCTCCCTGCTCCAGGGAGCCGTGTCGCTCGCTGTGACCATTCGAGTGGGCCGGCACGCCGGCACGTGGCACGGCAGGCTGAGGCAGGTGGCAAGGCAAGCGTTTTGATGTGCCGGCTGCGTCTTACAAGATCGACAACCTCATACTCTTAGCTGCTAAGACGTGGTGACATGCTACACCAGGAAATACGATGTTCAGGAAATAAATAAGAAACAACTGTTTTACAAGAAATTGCATACCAATTTTATTGGGCCTCTGTAGCTTGACTTTTCTTTTCGTTACAAGATCGAAAATATCAGGCGTCAAAGTGTTCGCAGCGTTAATGCGGAGGATGGCCTTCATTGTTGCATCCTGAAGAAACCATCGTTCCTTACTTTTTACTCTTTTCATTGTTGAGAAAAGCTGCTCACAACAATACGTAGATCCAACCATGCCCATGATCTGAGCAGCATTGTTGTCAAGCTTGGTAAATGTTTTTTGCTGTAATGAACGATACCATCATGACAAATCCAACGTGTTGTAGCACCTGTCTGTCAACAAAATTGAATTTTGCTAATCAATAATCTCCAATTGAAGTGATGATGACAAGTCATCGGGGGAAACTGAAAAAGGAGTTCTGAACACCTTAAGTTCCATTTCTAAACTAGTGAGGTCTCGGAATCGTGTTTCTGCTTTAATTTTGCTTGGTAATCGCCGAAAGTAGTACCTTCAGGTAGTTATAAAGAAGCAAGACGATTGAAGAACGTTAAATGTCCATTAGTCATATGCCTCTCAAATAAACGTAACTTTTGCATGAACGCTTTGATCTGGTCGTGCATGTCAACGATTAGCTGCCCTTTGCCCTGCAATGACAGATTTAAATTATTCAGATGCATAGTTATGTCAGCTAGAAACTCCATCTCTGATATCCATATTATATCTTTCAGACAATGCATTTCTTCCCCTTTCATTTCGAGAAAAAGGGTTATTTCCTCACGAATGGCAAAGACAACATCAAGAACTTTTCCCCGACTCAGCCAACGAACTGTACTGTGGTAAGGTATATCCCCATACTCCGCTTCCATATCTTTCAGGAATCCTTTGAATTGGCGATGATTCACATCGTGACGCCGCACAAAATTCACACACTTCACGACATCTTTCATTACGCCACCTAGCTCTACTGTTTCAGCGCACAGTGCCTCTTGGTGAATGAAACAATGAAGAGTCAAAATGTTTTTCCCGAATTCGTCACTGAGTTTATTTTTCAAACGAGAAGCATAACCCTGGTGACACCCGATCATTTGTGGTGCACCGTCTGTCGCTACAGAATGGAGCTTATCCCACGGCAAATTCAAATTGTCCACTGATTCACAAACAACGTCAAAAATGTCACGTATTGGTGCGGTGTAATCGAGTGGTACCACATCCAAGAGTTCTTCAATTACTTGCACCTCTATGTCGACACCACACACGAAGACTGCAAGCTGAGCACAGTCCGATATGTCGGTGCTTTAATCAAGCGCTAGCGAAAATGCAACAAAGCTCTCCGCCTTTTTCCTGAGCTGTGTCTCTAAATCCGCTGCCATGTCCAGGATTCGACGAGATATTGTTTGTTTCGACAGGCAAACCCCTTCAATTGCCTGCACCTCCCTTGGAAATAAACATTCTGCAACTGCTCCAATGCACGATTTTACGAGTGGTCCCACCGAAAACGGCTTGCCACTCGTCGCAATGATGTGAACGACCCTGTAGCTTGCTCGAATTGCAGATTCACTAGTGTTTTCTCCGCTCTCATTCACCTGGAAATTATAAACGCGTTACAGAACACGAACTATGTTGCATGTTTTGATACCCTCCGTATTATGAAACCGTTTTTAAACTTACGTCCCCTGGTATGTAGTTTCTAAGCCTGGCTATCAGTTCTCTGCGTGCAACGCCTTCTACCTGATCGTAGTGCGCTGCGTGAAGACGTGTATAATGTCGTTGTATATTGTACCTCTTCGCAGAATTAAATACTTTATGACATACAAGACACTGCGGACGACCATCCCTCTCAATGAATAGAAAGGTATCCTCCAATAGAGATACAGGGCTCCCGCGGCTAATCATCGCTGTCATTGAACACGGATTATTGCGTCAGTTGCGAATGCATGCGGCCAGGGGGCAGTGAGTTCGCTTTCCCCCTCCACGCGGGCTCCGAGCTGCCGCAGTGAGCGCTCCGGAGCGCTCCGGCTCCCTGGAGCTCGGTTGGAACAGCCTGGGCTAAGCGGTTCAAACGGTGCATGCACCCGCCAGTAATATTTCCGTTCAAGCTCGATACGCATCCACAGCGAGATATTCCTGTCGACAGTCAGTCCTCTTAGTTATTCCATTGAGCCCTTCCGCTTCAGGACTTCAGACATAAAATTACTCAGAGTAGTTTTCGCCAACGGTAAAAATAATGCCTAGTATCACATGGTGAGGTTTCCCCAAGGTATTCGCATGACATTCGAATCACATCAACAGCCACAGAAACTGCTAAACATGGCCCAAGTATCGAGTAAAAGCTCTGAAATCGATTGAGTATGCACATAATTGGGTTGGGTAGTCTAGCTAAACGATTATCCAGAGGGCTACCTAAAGCTTGGGCCCCAGGCACCTGACAAAAAGCTGATTCGTGGGGATAGCTGCTAGACTTGGTCCCGCTTCCTGACCTTCCAGTCTTGAGGTCGCTGCTGGGGCCTACAAATCCCTCGCTCGATCACTGAATGCCCCACCCTAGTAACTTCATGCTAGCTAAGTTGCTAGAAGTCCATGTCCCTCAAACGATTCCCCAAATGTGCTAGGTGGGCCTTAATTCTTTCAGTTTTCCTAACAGTAGGATGAGTGTCCTACAGAAAGGAGAGGTTCCGCTGCGTCCCAGCCAACGCCGCGGAAATATTATCGAGAGAAACAATTGCCTCCCAAATGGTGCTCACCGAAACGCAAAGCGGGGTGCCCAACGCCGCGTGCAAGTGCTCTTCCTTCAGATGCCCGATTCCGGGGCGGCCCCTTTGATCCGTAGCAAGGTAGATCCCTGTCAAACACGGAATAAATTAATACAATGCTCGACAGATGGTAGGGGATCCTTACACACTAAGGAAATGATCACAGGTAATGACAAATGACCAGAGAAAGGGTAGACAATTTTAAATCCAGCTCCCCTCTGCCAACAGAACGCAATCACGCTCTGAGAATGCCAGTTGAAACATACAGTTATGGAAAGGGGTATAAGGCGAAAAGGTTAGGGCGCATGTACCGTCATTTGTCATTTCCTGTTGCTTCCTTTTTGACACAAATACTTCTGAAATGTGTCATTTCCTGTTACTTCCTTTTTGACATAAATATATCTGAAACGGGTAGGCCTGTGGGAATCACAACTTTAGTTAAATACAACACACATTGAGTAACGTATCAGATCTCGATAATAGGGCAATACATACATGTAGGTCTTGATAAATAAGAGTTTCAGCTAACCCTAATTATGAAATAGCTCTTAATTTAATGAAAAGGGAACAGGCAGGCTTTCAGTGATAACAGCTTCAATTAAGTAGAATTGCCAAGTAGAAAAGAAGCAGGCCTTCCATAACAGCAGCTTCAGTTAAGTAAGATTACCACCTCCAATCACAGTAGCTACAGTTAAGTGAAGTTACCAAAAAGGCAGGCCTTCAGTAACAACAGCGTCAGTTCAACAAAATTGCTAAAATAGAAAACAGACAGGGCTTCTGTAACAACAGCTTCAGTTAAGTAAAACAGGCAGGCCTTCAATAGTAACAACTTTAGTTAAGTAAAACTACCAAATAGAAAACAGGCAGGCCTTCAATGATAACGGCCTCGGACAGACAAAATCAGAAAACACAAACAGACAATACTTCAATAACAACAGTTTCAGTTAATTAAAATTACCAAAATAGAAAACAGGCGGGCCTTCAGTGATAACGACTCCAGTGAAATGAAATTTCCAAACAGAAAAGAAGCAGGCCTTCCTTAATAATACCTTCAGTTAAGTAAGACTACCAAATAGAAAATAGGTAGGCCTTCATTAATAAATGTTGCTATTAAATAATCAAGGGTTTGAATCATCTTCTCACAAGGGGTGGACCAGAAGGTTTACACGCAAGGAGCACAAGACTGCACCATATAAGAGGGCCAAGAAGGTTGCAGCGAGAGGACCGGCATTCCAGGGCCCTTTTCGTTGGGTACATATCAGCAAAAGAAATATTAACGCAGCGAGGTTAATTACGCGAAAGCAACCCGCTTCACTGCAAGGTACCGCTTCTACGACGACGGCAAAAGCCCCCAAAAGAAAACTAGGCTGCCAAACCGAATTACACAACTTCAGAAATTGCAAATTTGTGACTCAGTCACCTCCTAATCCAATATAATTAACAAAGCGATGACGTCTGCAATGCCCGAAGTTATCTCGAAACCGCTACCCGGCCGTATTACAAGAGGGTGGTATCTATATGGTGTTTGAAGACGTTTGGCAGGGAGGTCAGCTAAAACCCAACCATCTACGTGCTGCGTCACGACGAGGGGGGAGGGGTTCCGGCCAGAGCGTAGGAAGAAACACGTTATCACTGTGACACATGAAACACCATCGGCTCACACAGTTTAAGATATCCTGTTAACAAACAACCAAGGACAGTATCGACTCAGCAAATGCAGACAGTAGTCACAATTCAAGGAACCAACTGGTGATAAAATAGATCAGCTAAAAATCGCAATGATCGCAACAGATATATCGGCATCAATAAGAAAATAACAATAAAGACCTCAAAATCCAAAACCTAAATGAAGTTCACGAATCGAAGCTGAGACTTGTCGGTTCCAAAGGGGCCCAGAATTTAGCACAACGAAACTGGATTCAGTTCTCTCATACATGGCTCACGACTGAGAGCTGGCTGGCCAGGCTACGCACGAAGACGGCACTCGAAGTCAACTACGGATTCGAATCGGGCCACAAACATGCCCAGCAACCACTCGCAAGACTCCGTGCCCAAGACGCTTCCGCAAGTGCTCGCGTTTTTCTCCGGGCCGACCTCTCGCACCGTCTTCCTTGCTCCGTTACGACTACTCAACTCGCCACGGCACCACACGCTCCGTCCCCATCAACAGCCTCGAGCAAAGATCTCAGTGGCCTCAAACCAGAGGTACATCACACAACAGATCGAGCTAGTGGTGCCAGGAATTCGAAAGGTGACGCCAGCAACCCCGTCACGGCTCACGAGTACATAAGATATAAAAGGGCAGTGCATTGGCGAAGCTGTTTGTACTCAGATGATTCGTGTGACAAAGTCTCCGACGTCATTACGGCCGCGTTTGGACGCGGAGTGGTAGTTGAAACCTGATGCTTGGGAAATTTCATTTCGGGAATAGTTAGGGAATTCAATATTCCGAGATCAACAGTGTCAAGAACGTGCCGAGAATACTAAATTTCAGGCATTCACTCTCACCATGGACAACGTAGTCGCCGAGCGGTTCTAGGCTCTTCAGTCAGGAACCGCGCGACCCCTACTGTCGCAGGTTCAAATCCTGCCTCGGGCATGGATGTGTGTGATGTCCTTAGGTTAGTTAGCTTTAAGTAGTTCTAAGTTCTAGGGAACTGATGGCCTCAGATGTTAAGTCCCATAGTGCTCAGAGCCATTTTCATTTAACGACCGAGAGCAGCGGCGTCTGTCTAGAATGGTCAGTGCTAATAGACAAGCGACTGTGCGAAAAATAACCGCGGAAATCAATGTAGGACGGACGACGCTGGTATCCGTTAGATCAGTGCTCCGAAATCTGGCATTAATCCGCTATGGCAGCAGACGATCGACGCGAAAGCCTTTGCTAACAGCACGGCGTCACCTGCAGAGCCTCTCCTGGGCTCGTAAGCATATTGTTTGGACCCTAGACGACTGGAAAATCGTGGCCTGGTCAGATGAGTCCCGATTTCAGTTGGTAAGAGTCGGTAGGGTTCGAGGATGGCGCAGATTCCACGGAGCTATGGACCCAGGTTGTCAACAAAGCACTGTGTAAGCTGGTGGTGGCTCCATAATGCTGTGGATTGTGTTTCCAAACGACAATGGAATTTTCATGGATGACCATGCGCCATGTCACCGTGCCGCAATTGTTCGAAATTGGTTTGAAGAACATTCCGGACAATTTGAGCGAATGATTTGGCCACCCAGATCGCTCGACACGAATCTCATCGAACGTCTATGAGACATAACCGAGAGATCAGTCTGTGAACAAAATTCTGCACCGCAACAGTTTCGCAAATTTTGGACGGCTCAATATTTCTGCTGGGGACTTCCAACGATTTGTTTGGTGCATTCCACGTCGAGTTGCGCACTATGCCGGACAACAGAAAGTCCGACACTATAGTAGGAGGTACTCCATGACTTTTGTCGCCTCAGCGTGTAAGCACCGACAAGTAGGCAAGAGATCTGTGTGGCATTTCTATCTTTCTGATGTGCTTGCGATAATTGCGGAAACTTGAACTATGGCGAAGATATTACGAAATGGGTTGTAGTGCTACAACGATGAAAATTAATATTACGACGATGTCAAACCTTATTTTCATGATTTAAAGAAGTATTCATGATATTAAAAATGTAATTATAATTTTATTATTTTCATTTTTGTGCTCAGTGTATCAAAGACTTTCTAGTGCACGGAATAAATTAGCATTGTTTGTACTACGAAACTATATATGATTGTTAAGGGTTAAGTATGTAATAATTCGATGTAAGCCATTTTGTTGAGTCTGAATTTTGTTCTCGTACTGGTCAGTAGAGAACGAAAAGTTCCTTAATCGATGTGAGGGTATAAAGGCTGTAAAAAGGAGAGAGAGAGAAGGTAAATACATGTTATTCAAAACAAATATCTCTAAAGTGTAACGTCTTGTTATTTCCTATAACTAAAAATTGCTAGGTCTAATCTGAGCCTGTCCTGAATAACAGCGAAGAACATTTATGTTATCATATATTTTCTTCGTTTGATCACGGTTGTGATTCGCATGTTTCTTTTTGTTACGCGGCGTGTTATGAATATTTTCATTATACACGCAAAAGTGCACACAGCTTTAATCGATCCTGCGTCTTTCGGAAACGATAACTTTTAATCAGTACAATTACGCGAATACCGTCTAAATTGCAACCGTGATCACAAAAGTGTTTCCTGGACCAAATAATTCTTATAAAATGTGTATTCTCCAAAGCGAGCAGCATTGCACTATCGCTGACTCGCAACAATCAAAAGAGTAAAAACAGTGCTTAAATAAAATTGCCACCTTTTAATAATAATTATTATCCCATTAAATAAATAAATAGCAATTCAGTGGCTATCCAATCAATAAACAGAGAGGGCAATTCAGGGTCCAAACAGGACCAACGCACTGTGTAAGTAGGTTGGTAACGCCACGTTGCGCTCTGTATGAAAATCACTGACTGTGCTGTGTGAAGTCTGTGGCTAGTTTGCATTGTTGGAATATTCGCTATTGTAGTGTTGGGCAGTTTGATGTGAACAGCGCGTAGCGTTGCGCAGTTGGAGGTGAGCCGCCAGCAGTGGTGGATGTGGGGAGCGAGATGGCAGAATTTTGAGAACGGATGATCTGGACGTGTGTCCATCAGAAAGAATAAATTTTTAATACTGGGTATCATGAACTGATATATATATATGATGACTTTTGAACATTATTAAGGTAAATACATTGATTGTTCTCTATCAAAATCTTTCATTTGCTAACTATGCCTATCAGTAGTTAGTGCCTTCAGTAGTTTGAATCTTGTATTTAACTGACAGTATTGGCGCTCGCTGTATTGCAGTAGTTCGAGTAACGAAGATTTTTGTGAGGTAAGTGATTCATGAAAAGTATAGGTTATTGTTAGTCAGGACCATTCTTTTGTAGGGATTATTGTAAGTCAGACTGCGTTGCGCTGAAAATATTGTGTGTCAGTTTAGTGTTGATCAGAATAAGTAAAGAGAGTAATGTCTGAGTACGTTCAGCTCTGCTCAGCTGTTTGAAAATCAAATAACGTAAGGGGTTAACCAGTACAGTAATTGTAGGCAAGAGAGCTATTCCCTGCCTGCTGCATCTCTATCCGATTTAGACGGTCTTCTAGTGTATTTTCGAGATCTTGTACGTCTTTTGTTGAATCAGCGGGCATCATCTATGAATATAATAGAAGTTACTAAACAAAACTGTACATTTATCAACTTTCTGGTGATATAAGAATCGCTTTTGATTTTTGTCTCAAACTCCAGGTTTTTGCCCATCTTGATGTTCCAAAAGAAAATCATGTGGGAGGCGGTGGAAGCGGTATCTTGGGGATAAATATGTCATTATCATACGATGATAGTTACAAGAATGTAAGGGATGACAACACCGGAATCTAATGAGCATATCTAGATTTCCGTTACAGCATATGCTGATGAAAGTACAATTAGCGAGATGAAAGTACAAGTAGAGAGATGAATCGCTTGTTCGTTTTATTTACAAACAGCTACTCTTATTAACATTCAGTGGAAACTGCCCATTGGCACTTGAGTTTTAATATAAGAAACTGGTTTTTAATTAATACCTTGGTGTGACAACATGATTTTTTAGTTCATTAACTCCTCTCAAGCAGCGTTAATTTTATGTGCAGCCTAATTAAGGACCCACAATTAACATGCGTAATTGATGAGGGTAACTAATGCACGCTACCACAGACCAGCAGAGAAACAACTGTCTCCTTGGAATTGCGATGAATAAGTTATACATTTGTAGAAAAATAATTCGCAAGGGCAGTTGTAATGAAGGCCTAGGAAAGAATAGAGTAGCCTATATGGTAAAATATGGAAGAAAAAATCTTATGCAAATGAGTGGATCGGAAAATATTTGGCTATTTTTGATTCACTGGTGAAATACGTACACTAAGAAAATCTTTTCATAATGTGGTACCGTATCTGGTTTACAGAGCGTTATTTACGAATTCTGAAAATTTGGAATACTTTCATATTGCATATTATTATCATCTCATTGAGGATACCAGCAATATTGTTGTTATCTCCCTCTCGTGGATACAATGAAAGACTTAGGGCAACTAAGTTTCAGTTTTCAGAACAAACTGTTAAGTTGAACCCCGACAAGAAAAATAGTATACTGGATAATTTTGCTTTGCACACATGATAAAAATTCCTTTGATCACACAAATTAATCTGAAACAAATCAGCAGCCAAAGTCATTCCTTATAGCTGACAGTATCTGCATTAGCTTTCACAGCGGGCCGGACATACAGAACGATCATAATAGAAAGTGTAAAGGAAGGAGGCTTACACCTAAGGTAAGTCGAAGTTCGCATAAAATCGTGTGTCCTGTCATCAGAGCAGAACGTGTTATATTTCTGTTCAAACAGTTGGTGACAGTTCTGCAAAATTAGTCAATATGTACCAAAATGAATGTATACATATTGACCTGAATCCCAAAATTACGAGTATGTCCTACAGCTCTGTGAGTAGTGGCTATGAAGTGACTTTCAGCCTTACAGTGCATGTAAGTTAGACATAGATTACAAAGCGGAAACAGTTTTCAATGGCAACCAGTTCGAATAAATTTGTGACCATCCCTGTCACATATTTGACTATAGCAAACATGAGCACTGCTGGACTCACGCTCAGGGAGGCGAGATCCAACAAGATCTAACCACCAACACGTTGGTTCTCAATGGTTTCCCTAAATTGTTCAAAGCAAATGACGCAGTGATTCCTGTGAAGCGACACGGTAATTTCTATTCTCATTTTCTTTAATTCCGAACTTATGCTTTATATGCAGTGATTTTTATGTTTACGGGACGTAATTAAAGTTCGTTTTCTTTCTTCGGAGTATATGTTCATGTAGACACAAGTAAAGGAGATCAACTGAGGTGGCGCTGTAGTCAAGGCACCTGCTTTTTATAGGAGCGGGGGTGGAAAGAGTAGCTGGAAAGTGACTTCCGTTCGGTATGTACGCGGCAGCTTTGTTGCTGACTCAAGACTGCAAGCGCAAATTTAATAGTGGTAGCTATCAGCATGACAAGAGAGATATGTCATTGTTTGACACGACAGCTACGCAGACTCTTGATAGTGGGTTGCGATAGCGTTCAAGACAATCGATATGCCTGCCACAAGTGAAGAGCCCTCAGCAGTTAGGGTTCAGAAAGAACACATCTCTTAGACGCTGACAAACGACGACCAGTTTACGAAGTGCGTGATGAGCAAATTGTGCTGACTGCGTTTAGTACTACGGAGATGGACGAAACAGTTTAACGAAAGCACTTACGAGGATTGCAGTGCACACTGTCTCTGGTCCATGAAATTTCAGAGAACAGAAGCGCACTGAAAAAAAAAAAAAAAGAAATAGTCACTACGAAATTTCAGGGATGTTGACTACTATTTTTCACCTGCAGCTCTAAATAGTCCCAGACATTTTCTACGAGATTAAGATCGGATGACTTAGCCACCCATTTGAGGTGCTGCACGATGCCTGATTATTCACCAAACTTGGATCGTGTGCATGCGACCCTGTGAGCGCAGAAGTTGTCAGCTTGGAAACTGGAGTATCCACTGCATAATCCTCAAGAGGATGTACATTGAATCAGACATCATCGATCATGTTCAAAACAATGTACACAACTGGCCATTAAAATTGCTACACCAAGAAGAAATGCAGATGATAGACGGGTATTCATTGGACAAATATATTATACTAGAACTGAAATGTGATTACATTTTCACACAATTTGGGTGCATAGATCCTGAGAAATCAGTACCCAGAACAACCACCTCTGGCCGTAATAACGGCATTGATACGCCTGGGCATTGAGTCAAACAGCGCTTGGATGGCGTGTACAGGTACAGCTGCCCATGCAGTTTCCACAGAATACCACAGTTCATCAAGAGTAGTGACTGGTGTATTGTGACAAGCCAGTTACTCGGTCACCATTGACCAGACGTTTTCAATGGTGAGAGATCTGGAGAATGTGCTGCCCAGGGCAGCAGTCGAAAACTTTCTGTATCCAGAAAGGCCCGTACAGGCCCTGCAACATGCGGCCGTGCATTAGTCTCCTGAAATGTAGGGTTTCGCAGGGATCGAATGAAGGTTAGAGCCACGGGTCGTAACACTTCTGAAATGTAACGTCCACTGTTCAAAGTGCCGTCAATGAGAACAAGAGGTGACCGAGAGGTGTAACCAATGGCACCCCATACCATCACGCCGGGTGATATGCCAGTATGGCGATGACGAATACACACTTCCAATGTGCGTTCACCGCGATGTCACCAAACACGGATGCGACCATCATGGTGCTGTAAACAGAACCTAGATTCATCCGTAAAAATGACGTTTTGCCATTCGTGCACCCAGATTTGTCGCTGAGTACACCATCGCAGGCGCTCCTGTCTGTGATGTAGCGTGAAGGGTAACCGTAGCCATGGTTTCCGAGCTGATAGTCCATGCTGCTGCAAACTTCGTCGAACTGTTCGTGCAGATGGTTGTTGTCTTGCAAACGTCCGCATCTGTTGACTCAGGGATCGAGACGTGGCTGCACGATCCGTTACAGCCATGCGGATAAGATGCCTGTCATCTCGACTGCTAGTGATACGAGGCCGTTGGGATCCAGCATGGCGTTCCGTATTACCCTCCTGAACCCACCGATTCCATATTCTGCTAACAGTTATTGGATCTCGACAAACGCGAGGAGCAATGTCGCGATACGATAAACCGCAATCGCGATAGGCTACATTCCGACCTTTATCAAAGTCGGAAACGTGATGGTACGCATTTCTCCTCCTTACACGAGGCATCACAACAACGTTTCACCAGGCAACGCCGGTCAACTACTGTTTGTGTATGAGACATCGGTTGGAAACTTTCCTCATGTCAGCACGTTGTAGGTGTCGCCACCGGCGTCAACCTTTTGTGAATGCTCTGAAAAGCTAATCATTTGCATATCACAGCATGTTCTTCCTGTCGGTTAAACTTCGCGTCTGTAACACGTGATCTTCGTGGTGTAGCAATTTTAATGGCCAGTTGTCTAAGGTGGGGGACCGACGTCATGGTACGAAAAAGATTCCTAACAAGATGAGAACCGCCACTAGCTAGAACTACATCTTGCAAACACTATGGGTTAAACGTCTTATTGGACCGTCATTGATAAAAGAGACAAAAATCACAACTCGTCCGACTACTGCGCATGCTTCCAGTCAGCTGCTGTGCAATTTATGAGTGGACTGGGGAGGAACAGTTCGGATTTCGAAGAGGAAGAGGAAGAGGAAATGCTGTTGGATAGTTAACAATCGTAGGAAATGTGTTGAGAAAGACAGAGAAATTTATGTTGTTTTATCGATACAAAAAAAGCTTTCGATAGAGTTCAATGGAACAAGCTGATGGATATTTTGAAGAGGTTAGGAAGGGGAGACGACTGGTACGAAATCTGTATTTACAGCAGAGAGTAAGATTTAGGCTTGTAAATGAAATGTCGAAAGGAAGCAACACTGGGAAGCGGCGTTAGACACGATTATTGCCTCTCCCCTTTACTGTTCACCATATACTAGGAAGAGATTACTGCGAAAGGCTAGACGGAGAAAGAGGAGTATGTATTGGTGGAAAGAGAATACAATATACGAGGAGTGTGAGAAAAGTTGGAAAGAGAATAGATTGTACGAGGTATGTGAGAAAAGGAATGAGACTGATATTCAATCTAAAAGTGTTTATTTTTTTGCAAACGATATTGTCCCCTTCAAAGTAATTCCCTTCGGCACGCATACACTGGTAGAGTCTTCGTTCGAAGTGTTGGCAGCAGTGCTGGAAGGCTTCAACTGCTAAGGCCTTTAACATGTCGGTCACATTCCTTTGAATGTTTTCCAGAGTAACAAAATGACGTCCTTTTAACACTCTTTCCATTTTGGGAAGAGGTAAAAATCACAAAGACTCAGATAAGGCTAACAGGCAGGCTGTGGAGCAACAGGAATGCCTTATGAGATAAAAAATTTAGTGACAGAAATGGCCGTGTGATATGAAGCGTTGTCAACACGCAGCATCCATTGTTTGTAGTTTTTGTTCTCACTCGATTCACCTATTCACTGAGTCTTTCAAGGACATATTTGTAAACCTCTTTGTTGACTGTTAGTCCCGGTGGAACAAATTCTTTGTAAACGATACACCTATCCTTTTTCATCGGTTTTTGAAGCTGAAGTTATCCCTGAGCGAATTTCACCTTCAACGTGCTCTCGGGCTTCCAAAAATGATATGTCAGCGACAAACTTGGCCTCCTGATAAGGAAAGGTCCCCGTAGCCCTGATTCAAACTTTCAATTGTCACATTTTAGGGTTCCCCAAATTTAACATAACACATGATTGCATAAAAGTTGCTCTACATTCCGCTGTTCCTTTTTCGTAACACACAACAAAAACACAGCTTCACTGGGGGAGCTCTCATAAAGCACCTGATGGCGGTTCAGAGCTGAAACTCGGACTGAGCATCTGGAAGGGATGAACACTCTGGTCTGCACAGGTAGAACAACACGGAGTTACCAGATAATTCGAAGTGTGGTGAGTCTCTTTACTTTTCCCACACACCTCGTATACGATTTGCTGATGACATGGTATTAGTGACAGAAAGTGAACGAACTGTAAATAAAATGCTAAGGGATTTGAATGAAGCTCGTGTTGGTTAGGGGGTGACAATCAATGCAGCAAAAACAAAGAGTTATTATTAGCCAGGTAAGAGCATTTAAATATCTTGGACGCACGATCAGTGAAGGTTTGAAATGTCTTTAGGAGGTGATAACTGTCACTGGTATAGTGAAGGAAGTATTCAATCGAAAGAAGAGGTTAATATGTGGCGAACTAGATGAAGGTCTGAGGAAAATACTTGACAAATGTGTTGTCTGGAGTGCTGTACTCTTTGGAGCAGAAATATGGACAGTGAGACGAAAGAATGAAAGAGGTTAGAAGCACCTTAGACTTGGATGTGGAGGAGATTGGAGAGGACAAGCTGTCTGAAAAGATGGGGTAAAGAAGGAATGTTGGGAAGGGTTGGTGAGAGTAGAAGACTGCTGCAGATTACAAGAGAAAGGAAGAACTGGATGGTTCATTTGTTGAGACGGGATTGCTTGCTAATAGACGCTTTGCAAGGAATGGTTTGTGGGAGGAGATTTAGAGGAAGGAACCGGATTACAAAGATTTTGTTCTTAATTTCTAACTGATTTACACTGTTCTTTTGTATAAAGTATTGGTCCCCCTCTTTTAATAAAATATATTCTGTGTAATGGGTTAATTGAAAAAAGAGGGCACAGTGATGTATACGTCATGTACAGATTTTTGCTGCATGTGATTATAAGCTGCAATTTTGGAAATTTGTGGTTAGTCTTATGGGTCTAAACTGCTGAGGTCATCGGTACCTAAGCTTACACATTACTTACTCTAACTTAAACTAACTTACGCCGAAGACGACACACACACCCATGCCCGAGGGAGGACTTGCAAACTAAATGTATTTAAAAAACCGGACAGAAATGCCCTTAACGCCTTTTTAAGAGACAGTCTCCACTACTTCCGATCTTATCACGTAAGCGTGAAAAAGATGTGGAATGATTTCAAAGAGATAGTATTTACGGCAATTGAGAGATGTATACCACATAAATTAATAAGTGGTGGTACTGATCCCCCTTAGTACACTAAACGGGTCAGATCGCTGTCGCAGAATAAACGAGACAAGCATGCCAAATTTGAAAGAACGCAAAACTGCCAAGACTGACAAAGTTCTGCAGAAGTTAGAAATATAGCGTGTACTTAAATGCGAGATGCTTTGAATAATTTCTACAACGAAACTCTAACTCGGAATCTGGCAGAAAATCCAAAGAGATTCTGGTCATATATAAAGCACACCAGTGGCAAGACGCAATCGATACCTTACTGCGCGATAACAACGGTGAAGTCACTGATAACAGTTCCACTAAAGCAGAGTTATTAAACACGGTTTCCCGAAACTCCTTCAAGAAAGAAAACGAAGTAAATATTCCTGAATTCCAATTAAGAACAACTGCCAAGATGAGAAACATAGAAGTAGATATCCTCGGTGCAGCAAAGCAGCTTAAATCACTTAATAAAAGCTTCCTGTCCAGATCGTATACTAGTCAGCTTCCTTTCAGAGTAAGCTGATACAATAGCTCCATATTTAGTGAGAACAAACACTGCAAACAATGGATGCTGCGTGTTGACAACGCTTCATGTCACACGGCCATTTCTGTCACTAAATTTTTTATCTCATAAGGCATTCCTGTTGCTCCACAGCCTGCCTGTTAGCCTTATCTGAGTCTTTGTGATTTTTTCCTCTTCCCAAAATGGAAAGAGTGTTAAAAGGACGTCATTTTGTTACTCTGGAAAACATTCAAAGGAATGTGACCGACATGTTAAAGGCCTTAGCAGTTGAAGCCTTCCAGCACTGCTGCCAACACTTCGAACGAAGACTCTACCAGTGTATGCGTGCCGAAGGGAATTACTTTGAAGGGGACAATAACGTTTGCAAAAAAATAAACACTTTTAGATTGAATATCAGTCTCATTCCTTTTCTCACATACCTCGTACAATCTATTCTCTTTCCAACTTTTCTCACACTCCTCGTATATTGTATTCTCTTTCCACCAATACATACTCCTCTTTCTCCGTCTAGCCTTTCGCAGTAATCTCTTCCTAGTATATGGTGAACAGTAAAGGGGAGAGGCAATAATCGTGTCTAACGCCGCTTCCCAGTGTTGCTTCCTTTCGACATTTCATTTACAAGCCTAAATCTTACTCTCTGCTGTAAATACAGATTTCGTACCAGTCGTCTCCCCTTCCTAACCTCTTCAAAATATCCATCAGCTTGTTCCATTGAACTCTATCGAAAGCTTTTTTTGTATCGATAAAACAACATAAATTTCTCTGTCTTTCTCAACACATTTCCTATGATTGTTAACTATCCAACAGCATTTCCTCTTCCTTTTCCTCTTCGAAATCCGAACTGTTCCTCCCCAGTCCACTCATACAGGGTGTTTCAAAAATGACCGGTATATTTGAAACGGTAATAAAAACTAAACGAGCAGCGATAGAAATACACCGTTTGTTGCAATATGCTTGGGACAACAGTACATTTTCAGGCAGACAAACTTTCGAAATTACAGTATTTACAATTGTCAACAACAGATGGCGCTGCGGTCTGGGAAACTCTATAGTACGATATTTTCCACATATCCACCATGCGTAGCAATAATATGGCGTAGTCTCTGAATGAAATTACCCGAAACCTTTGACAACGTGTCTGGCGGAATGGCTTCACATGCAGATGAGATGTACTGCTTCAGCTGTTCAATTGTTTCTGGATTCTGGCGGTACACCTGGTCTTTCAAGTGTCCCCACAGAAAGAAGTCACAGGGGTTCATGTCTGGCGAATAGGGAGGCCAATCCACGCCGCCTCCTGTATGTTTCGGATAGCCCAAAGCAATCACACGATCATCGAAATATTCATTCAGGAAATTAAAGACGTCGGCCGTGCGATGTGGCTGGGCACCATCTTGCATAAACCACGAGGTGTTCGCAGTGTCGTCTAAGGCAGTTTGTACCGCCACAAATTCACGAAGAATGTCCAGATAGCGTGATGCAGTAATCGTTTCGGATCTGAAAAATGGGCCAATGATTTCTTTGGAAGAAATGGCGGTCCAGACCAGTACTTTTTGAGGATGCAGGGACGATGGGACTGCAACATGGGGCTTTTCGGTTCCCCATATGCGCCAGTTCTGTTTATTGACGAAGCCGTCCAGGTAAAAATAAGCTTCGTCAGTAAACCAAATGCTGCCCACATGCATATCGCCGTCATCAATCCTGTGCACTATATCGTTAGCGAATGTCTCTCGTGCAGCAATGGTAGCGGCGCTGAGGGGTTGCCGCGTTTGAATTTTGCATGGATAGAGGTGCAAACTCTGGCGCATGAGACGATACGTGGACGTTGGCGTCATTTGGACCGCAGCTGCAACACGGCGAACGGAAACCCGAGGCCGCTGTTCGATCACCTGCTGCACTAGCTGCGCGTTGCCCTCTGTGGTTGCCGTACGCGATCGCCCTACCTTTCCAGCACGTTCATCCGTCACGTTCCCAGTCCGTTGAAATTTTTCAAACAGATCCTTTATTGTATCGCTTTTCGGTCCTTTGGTTACATTAAACCTCCGTTGAAAACTTCGTCTTGTTGCAACAACACTGTGTTCTAGGCGGTGGAATTCCAACACCAGAAAAATCCTCTGTTCTAAGGAATAAACCATGTTGTCCACAGCACACTTGCACGTTGTGAACAGCACACGCTTACAGCAGAAAGACGACGTACAGAACGGCGCACCCACAGACTGCGTTGTCTTCTATATCTTTCGCATCACCTGCAGCGCCATCTGTTGTTGAAAATTGTAACTACTGTAATTTCGAAAGTTTGTCCGCCTGAAAATGTGCTATTGTCCCAAGCATATTGCAACAAACGGTGTATTTCTATCGCTGCTCGTTTAGTTTTTATTGCCGTTTCAAATATACCGGTCATTTTTGAAACACCCTGTAAATTGCACAGCAGCTGACTGGAAGCATGCGCAGTAGTCGGACGAGTTGTGATTCTGTCTCTTTTATCAATGACGGTCCAATAAGACGTTTAACCCATAGTGTTTGCAAGATGTAGTTCTAGCTAGTGGCGGTTCTCATCTTGTTAGGAATCTTTTTCGTACCATGACGTCGGTCCCCCACCTTAGACAACTGGCCATTAAAATTGCTACACCACGAAGATCACGTGTTACAGACGCGAAGTTTAACCGACAGGAAGAACATGCTGTGATATGCAAATGATTAGCTTTTCAGAGCATTCACAAAAGGTTGACGCCGGTGGCGACACCTACAACGTGCTGACATGAGGAAAGTTTCCAACCGATTTCTCATACACAAACAGCAGTTGACCGGCGTTGCCTGGTGAAACGTTGTTGTGATGCCTCGTGTAAGGAGGAGAAATGCGTACCATCACGTTTCCGACTTTGATAAAGGTCGGAATGTAGCCTATCGCGATTGCGGTTTATCGTATCGCGACATTGCTCCTCGCGTTTGTCGAGATCCAATAACTGTTAGCAGAATATGGAATCGGTGGGTTCAGGAGGGTAATACGGAACGCCATGCTGGATCCCAACGGCCTCGTATCACTAGCAGTCGAGATGACAGGCATCTTATCCGCATGGCTGTAACGGATCGTGCAGCCACGTCTCGATCCCTGAGTCAACAGATGCGGACGTTTGCAAGACAACAACCATCTGCACGAACAGTTCGACGAAGTTTGCAGCAGCATGGACTATCAGCTCGGAAACCATGGCTACGGTTACCCTTCACGCTACATCACAGACAGGAGCGCCTGCGATGGTGTACTCAGCGACAAATCTGGGTGCACGAATGGCAAAACGTCATTTTTACGGATGAATCTAGGTTCTGTTTACAGCACCATGATGGTCGCATCCGTGTTTGGTGACATCGCGGTGAACGCACATTGGAAGTGTGTATTCGTCATCGCCATACTGGCATATCACCCGGCGTGATGGTATGGGGTGCCATTGGTTACACCTCTCGGTCACCTCTTGTTCTCATTGACGGCACTTTGAACAGTGGACGTTACATTTCAGAAGTGTTACGACCCGTGGCTCTACCCTTAATTCGATCCCTGCGAAACCCTACATTTCAGGAGACTAATACACGGCCGCATGTTGCAGGGCCTGTACGGGCCTTTCTGGATACAGAAAGTTTTCGACTGCTGCCCTGGGCAGCACATTCTCCAGATCTCTCACCATTGAAAACGTCTGGTCAATGGTGATCGAGTAACTGGCTTGTCACAATACGCCAGTCACTACTCTTGATGAACTGTGGTATTCTGTGGAAACTGCATGGGCAGCTGTACCTGTACACGCCATCCAAGCGCTGTTTGACTCAATGCCCAGGCGTATCAATGCCGTTATTACGGCCAGAGGTGGTTGTTCTGGGTACTGATTTCTCAGGATCTATGCACCCAAATTGTGTGAAAATGTAATCACATGTCAGTTCTAGTATAATATATTTGTCCAAAGAATACCAGTTTATCATCTGCATTTCTTCTTAGTGTAGCAATGTTAATGGCCAGTAGTGAACATGCAGCCAGAAAGAGAGTTCGTGAAGTTCACCAAAACTTTATCCGTAAGCATAGCGCCTAATTGTTGAATGAAGATAGTGTCCCAGTTAAAATTTGGCCTGACAATATAATCCTGAGCGCCATAACGCCGCTCCAAGCGGTACTAAGTGAATTTCCAGGTGTGTCCTAAATTTTCGATGGTTATGCTAAATATTGAATTGTACGACAATATAAAAAATTCTTTCCCAAATCAGAACCTCGCGGAGGGCACGTCACGGTAGTTGGTGCTGGAAATTGCTGTCTGACGTGAGCCGGCGATGGGTTAATTACAGCACTGTTTAACACTTCTGAATTTCCTGAAGCCAAACCAACTCGATGTGCCGTCTGTAAGGAGATACCACGTAGAAGTTGGTAGTTGGAACTCTGTGAAGGTTACTCATAACCCAATTCCACTGCTGCATACATTGGCCAAAGGTTACAGTATTATATTTTCCTTTTCCGATACTTAGGTTCTTCTGCTGGTCTGTCAAGATACATCAGAGCAAAGGGCTCTAGTCTGATGTTACTCTGCTGCACATTGGTGTTACTGAGCACATGCCGGCTGCCTCTCCTATTATGCATCTCAATTAGTATCCTTGGTCTCAATTAGCATACGCCATTTCAATTAGATGCATCTCATTTAGTATAAAAAACTGGGGAAGAGGTAGTTTATTGAAAACATGAAGCAAGTACAAGCGGATTATGACTCAAAATCATTTTGCATTAAAATCACCTTGGATTTTGTTTACTGATCGTTGTGGTTAGGCCCTTGGCAACAGGCAGCAATGGATCATCGTTTCCAATGACGCACAGGACAGACATCTAAAATTATACCTCCAATGCTCGATGAAGCCCATAGACAGTGTGGCGCCGAAAATAAAGATTTGCCTCCAACCTTGTCGAAACGTGCAGTAATACTGGAGGAGGACGATAGGCTGTAAAAACATATTTATACCCACCTTAAAAGTATTTGCACATTATCAGAAGCACATGTAAAACCATTTTTGTGTTCATCGTACATCTACTTGAGCCATCAAACAGGTGGACAGTTGTATGATTCGAGAATGTGAATAGAGCATTCTTGTAGATGTCACAGCAACCATGTCACTTTCTTATGGCCTTTAACATAAACAATCGTATCTGTGTGATCAGAGATTCAGGACAACGTTGCCATAAGAAATTCAAATTTAGTCCCAGCGTTTAAGATGATGGAAATGCATTAACAAGGCTGCATTTTTCGGGTCTTGACACACTTGTCTGTTCTGAGCCATTTGCGTGAAGAAACCAGTGTGGAGAAGGTTTCGTACCCAACGTTAGTGAATGCGTCAAAGGTGATAGTCTTAAATATAAATTATCAGCACTCCTCGTAGAAGCCCTGTGTGTCTGTGATTATGTGTGTGCACTGTGAAGTGCCGTGGTGAAGTACCTCAGATGTTACATAACTCTTGTTGGTTTATACAGCTTGCTGGATAATTCCAGTTAGTTGGGAATAATTGATGACACAGTGAAGTAGCTACAATACCTATGCTACAGTGCTCGGAGGTAAATTGTAAGGTAACTCCGGTGGGACTATTTAATTGATTGAGAATGTTGGCAAAATTTAGTGTACTAACAACATTTTTTTTTAAATCAGACATAAATTATGCTAAAAAGCTATAGATTGAATACGCTAAACAGCTAACAGGTTATTTACTACTCCACTGGGTGGATCCTGGTTGGCAAAGACAGTTTAACTAGTTGATCACTAAGTCAGGTACTCTGGCCCTAAAAATGCGCATCACGCAAACTGAATTGATCTGATTCTGAGCAGACTTTCATTGACCAAATCTTCTGAAGTTTCTTCACATAGCTGCGACCGAGGGCAAGTGGCGACTGAGGTCTGTACGTCTTGACAATGCCGGAGCGGCAGTACGTTACCCTGTTTGCTTCGTGCACCGGCGTGACTCGCAGCTGGCGAGATTAGTGCGGCGGAGGAGGTGCGACGTGGAGGCGCACCTGTGAATGTACCACGGCCTCGAAAGAAATGCAACAATCTCACAGTCTAGCGATCAGGCAGAGCCCTCAAATCACGGTAGATTTCAGTATGTGAGACACCCGTTCGCTGGTGGTACCAAGAACCAATTTGGCTCACTTATAAGACAGAGTGCACAAGGATACCAAACGTCAAGACTGGTAAACCAATAACGAATAAGTGTGCCCTCGGGAAAGGAGTAGTCGGAGATGTTTGAAGTCACACTGTCGGTACAGTAAGAACTTCACCACAGGCTCCACAGTCTAAACTAATTGCAAATGAAGTCAGTCTCAGGACAGGTCCCAAGTACCAACCACACATGCCAGAGCTTCGACCAGAAGAGCTTACCAGACCAAATCCAGCACCCAAGTGCTTTGCACCTCTCCAGATAAAAATTCCGTTTTCCCGCAAAGTGCACAAACGGCACCGTTTCACCTCATCTTGAGGCAATTATAAGACCTTAGAGGCGCGACAGCATATTCTCATGTTGAACCCAGGGCAAGAGTTAAGAAACCTACGTCTCTGGAAAAAAAAAAAAAAAAGAAACCGCCAATTACTGGCTTTCTTAATTTCTTGCAGAGGTGGAGAGATGATTTTTTCTAAAGTCATGTCTCTTCCCATGGCAACAAGCGAACATATACAATTCAAAGATCTTTATCTAAATCGCCGGTGCCTTGGAGCTTGTTAGTCCTAGCTATGAGGTGTAATAAAGATTCTATCTCTAAACATTTCTCAGACGCAGGAGTTTTCTTATACAACCGAGGCGGCCGAGGGAAGTGGTTCATTGTCCTATTTGCACTAGTGGCGAACACGAAAACATGTGAATTTTTATTACGCGTGACTCTGCACACAATGCCCAATTTACAACTCCACTGTGTAGACCCGTTCCTTCAGACCGTCGGCCCAGACTAGGCCTCTGCTGGCGCCTCGGCATTGTTCTACTGGAGCCCTGTCTTGACGAGGGGCTGCCCTCTCTGCCCTGTTCGGCTATGGGCCTGTCCGGCAAGATTTACTAAGGGATGGGCTCACCACCAATTGCTTCCAACTCCCATCATGCCGTTTCTACGAGCTAAGAATGATAAAAATATCTCATTCTTTTAGCGCCCTACCAAGCTGCATCAGTGTCTCCTCAGGCCATTAACTTTCTAGAGTCTCACTCAAGGAGTCTCAGGTTGTAATGAAATACTTAATAGTTTTACATATGCGAAAAATAGGTGAGAGAGTAACTTGTCCTCTCTCAAAATTGTCTGCTGATTCAAATTCAATACGAATGTCTATTGGGTCTAGTTTTACAGTTTCATTTTGCTTCTAGCAGTCTACTACAACAATTGACATTAACTTCTTAAATCACTGTGGGCTGCATATGCATCCAAATTCATCGGCTTCATAGTAAGAAGAGCATAATATGACATTACTATCCCACTCAGGCTGTAGATAATCATACTGGTGAAATATAGAATTCAAACAAACTCTAGCATTGATTAGCTTATTGTTGTTGAATACACTGGAATCATTATCCAGAATACTAAATCAAGGTATCTCTAGTTGAACTGGTGCTTTAATGGCCCTTGTCTGTCTGGATGATGTTGGTGGAAATGGATATTGAAACAGTTCCCATGAAATTAATAGCAGTTGCATTTTTTTTTTTTTTTTTTTTTTGGTCATCAGTCTACTGACTGGTTTGATGCTGACCGCCACGAATTCCTTTCCTGTGCTAACCTCTTCATCTCAGAGTAGCACTTGCAACCTACGTCCTCAATTATTTGCTTGACGTATTCCAATCTCTGTCTTCCTCTACAGTTTTTGCCCTCTACAGCTCCCTCTAGTACCATGGAAGTCATTCCCTCATGTCTTAGCAGATGTCCTATCATCCTGTCCCTTCTCCTTATCAGTGTTTTCCACATATTCCTTTCCTCTCCGATTCTGCATAGAATCTCCTCATTCCTTACCTTATCAGTCAACCTAATTTTCAACATTCGTCTATAGCACCACATCTGAAATGCTTCGATTCTCTTCTGTTCCGGTTTTCCCACAGGCCATGTTTCACTACCATACAATGCTGTACTCCAAACGTACATCCTCAGAAATTTCTTCCTCAAATTAAGGCCGGTATTTGATATTAGTAGACTTCTCTTGGCCAGAAATGCCTTTTTTGCCATAGCGAATCTGCTTTTGATGTCCTCCTTGCTCCGTCCATCATTGGTTATTTTACTGCCTAGGTAGCAGAATTCCTTAACTTCATTGACTTCGTGACCATCAATCCTGATGTTAAGTTTCTCGCTGTTCTCATTTCTACTACTTCTCATTACCTTCGTCTTTCTCCGATTTACTCTCAAACCATACTGTGTACTCATTAAACTGTTCATTCCGTTCAGCAGATCATTTAATTCTTCTTCACTTTCACTCAGGATAGCAATGTCATCAGCGAATCGTATCACTGATATCCTTTCACCTTGTATTTTAATTCCACTCCTGAATCTTTCTTTTATTTCCATCATTGCTTCCTCGACGTACGGATTGAAGAGTAGGGGCGAAAGGCTACAGCCTTGTCTTACACCCTTCTTAATACGAGCACTTCGTTCTTGATCGTCCACTCTTATTTTTCCCTCTTGGTTGTTGTACATATTGTATATGACCCGTCTCTCCCTATAGCTTACCCCTACTTTTTTCAGAATCACGAACAGCTTGCACCATTTTATATTGTCGAACGCTTTTTCCAGGTCGACAAATCCTATGAAAGTGTCTTGATTTTTCTTTAGCCTTGCTTCCATTATTAGCCGTAACGTCAGAATTGCCTCTCTCGTCCCTTTACTTTTCCTAAAGCCAAACTGATCGTCACCTAGCGCATTCTCAATTTTCTTTTCCATTCTTCTGTATATTATTCTTGTAAGCAGCTTCGATGCATGAGCTGTTAAGCTGATTGGGCGATAATTCTCGCACTTGTCAGCTCTTGCCGTCTTCGGAATTGTGTCGATGATGCTTTTCCGAAAGTCAGATGGTATGTCGCCGGACTCATATATTCTACACACCAACGTGAATAGTCGTTTTGTTGCCATTTCCCCCAATGGTTTTAGAAATTCTGATGGAATGTTATCTATCCCTTTTGCCTTATTTGACCGTAAGTCCTCCAAAGCTCTTTTAAATTCCGATTCTAATACTGGGTCCCCTATCTCTTCTAAATCGACTCCTGTTTCTTCTTCTATCACATCAGACAAATCTTCACCCTCAAAGAGGCTTTCAATGTATTCTTTCCACCTATCTGCTCTCTTCTCTGCATTTAACAGTGGAATTCCCGTTGCACTCTTAATGTTACCACCGTTGCTTTTAATGCCACCAAAGGTTGTTTTGACTTTCCTGTATGCTGAGTCTGTCCTTCCGACTATCATATCTTTTTCGATGTCTTCACATTTTTCCTGCAGCCATTTCGTCTTAAGCTTCCCTGCATTTCCTATTTATTTCATTCCTCAGCGACTTGTATTTCTGTATACCTGATTTTCCCGGAACATGTTTGTACTTCCTCCTTTCATCAAACAACTGAAGTATTTCTTCTGTTACCCATGGTTTCTTCGCAGCTACCTTCTTTGTACCTATGTTTTCCTTCCCAACTTCTGTGATGGCCCTTTTTAGAGATGTCCATTCCTCTTCAATTGTACTGCCTACTGCGCTATTCCTTATTGCTGTATCTATAGCGTTAGAGAACTTCAAACGTATCTCGTCATTCCTTAGTACTTCCGTATCCCACTTCTTTGCGTATTGATTCTTCCTGACTAATGTCTTGAACGTCAGCCTACTCTTCATCACTACTACATTGTGATCTGAGTCTATATCTGCTTCTGGGTACGCCTTACAGTCCAGTATCTGATTTAGGAATCTCTGTCTGACCGTGATGTAATCTAATTGAAATCTTCCCGTATCTCCCGAACTTTTCCAAGTATACCTCCTCCTCTCGCGATTCTTGAACAGGGTATTCGCTATTACTAGCTGAAACTTGTTACAGAACTCAATTAGTCTTTCTCCTCTTTCATTCCTTGTCCCAAGCCCATATTCTCCTGTAACCTTTTCTTCTACTCCTTCCCCTACAACTGCATTCCAGTTGCCCATGACTATTAGATTTTCGTCCCCCTTTACATACTGCATTACCCTTTCAATATCCTCATACACTTTCTCTATCTGTTCATCTTCAGCTTGCGACGTCGGCATGTATACCTGAACTATCGTTGTCGGTGTTGGTCTGCTGTCGATTCAGTTGCATACCTGATTTCAATACATGCCAAAAGTTTCAGACCCTTCTCAGCTGTCATAGAGGCACGGGACATTTTGCACACCATTTTCTCCAACACAGTTCTATTCTATTTGAGCTCTCCTTGAATGTATAAGTTATTGTTTATCACACTTTTAACTAGAATCAATTTTTGTTTAGCGTTCATGATTATGCAGCCATTATTCTCAAAGTACCCTATAAACAATTCTAGAGGGACACAAGCAAAATGATAACGTATCCATCCATCTATGAACCACCCTGTATTTTGGAAACCATTCAAGTTTGAAGTTAATGTGTAAATGTATGTATGTTTTGAGGGTCAATGTGGTTCCAACATTTCTTGTGCAGTCTATCTCTACACCATTACGTTTGTATCACATTTCTTGCAACAGAAATATGAACACATTATGTGCAAGTCCAATAATGCTGTAGAACTTCTATTCTTCTTCATAAACGTTCCTTCCTGTTGCTCAGGATTGTTTAATCATCTTGGTGTTGAATGAGAAACAAATGGTTTGTGGAGATATATTCCTGGTGAATGATTCGCTCACCGCATTGAATTGGGGCTGTTATATTGTGTCATTGCATGATTTCAGTGCTATGGACTCATGGCACTTTCCATTGTCCTTTTCTATCATGTTGTATTACCACAGTGAAGTGATGTACTGATGACTGTATGCATCATGTTCACACTATATACCCATGCATGCCTCTTCTCGAAAATAGTCTAAATTCCTGTCGTGTTCCACAACGTAGGAGATAATCAAATGTCTGAACAGTCACTGGGAGGTATATGGGGTTACTTGGCACTTCAGTGAGTTTATATTTTGATCCGACTGTAGGGAAGAATCCGTAGATTGTATGAATCTGTCTGTCACTGAGACATCAAGTCATGTAATATTACAACCAATATGAATTACACCAGTTATGGTATACCAATGGTTGTTCTGACTTGCAAACTTCAGCAGGATTCTTCTCCAGAACATGACTCCTTGAAGCACTCAGTAGTGGTTCTACTGAACCTTCTTGGCTAAAGTTTTTATCTCTTTTTTAAACTGTTAATGTTTGCACATAACTCAAACCCATTTACACATCGTTTTATAAACGTTTAAAGTCGTCAACATCGTATGAGGCATGGGTGTTTCCACAACTTTACCATTTCCTAGATGAATTTTATCGTTTGCCTCAGTGATATTAGGAATGATGTTGTTCGTTTCCAGACCAGTCAATGCTTAGTTCGTTGATGGAATGTAATTTGTATATAATATTGATGATCGTACTTTTAGGGTTAGAGTGTATGACATCACATCTAAATGTCAACTAATGTAGTGATGTGCATGCTGCTTGTTTTTATGCAGTCGCCGGCAGGAACATTTGAATTAATAGTCACTCATTATTGAGGTATCCCCATCGATTTTGGTACTGTGTTCCCCATAGACACTCTATGAAATCATGTGATTTTTATATATATCAACAATGCAAGCCCATTCTTATGTGGCTTCAAATTTAGTCCTTTCCCGATACTAACAATTTTCATCATCCTATAATGCCTCTTTGCCTCATGTAGTGCACCTCTGCAATGTATACATTCGTTGCTGTCCGGGTTAAAACATCTAAAAAGCCAATAGCTGATAACCCCACAAGCGATGGAATTAATTCCACTTTATGTCTTAGGTACTGGTAGAAACCCAGGCAATTAAACCCATTTCCCTTTACTGCTCCCTGCTTCAAGGCGTATTTCGTCCCTGACTATGCATTGTCGTCTGAAGAACTAAGACCCATGGAAAATTTGGTACCTCATGACGGGAGTACAGTCGGTGCCTCAAACAGCAATGAATGAGAGACGCTGGCATAGACAAACCTTCAAGATGCTCCATGCACCACCACTCCCTGAAGATTACAAACATCAGAGTGCAGTGCCATTCGGCCTTAGTAGGCCGGCATCATTTACGATGAAGGCATTGTCTTACTTCAGATCCAGCAGTGAGAGATGTATTAAAAGTCACAGCTGTATATAAGTTTATAGTTATTTTTATTCTGGGAAAAGACTGTCATTCTGTATTGTGTCAAGTGATAAGTTATAGAGTTCGGTAACAGTAACAAATACGTAAGTGGAATTCCTGTAGACATGGGTTGTATCCAAGCTAAGTATTTTATATTGTTCAGTGTTTAATAAAGTGATGTAATATTTCGTGTGTATTCTAGTGTCTACTCGACCTCCTCCAGCAGTAAATCTAGACTTGTTAGAATCGGCTATAGTGTCAGCGCCAACGTTAAGTACGATTTTCCTCCGGCACATGGACACCGCCGACTGGATGAAATTTTTTTAAACATTCCACAGATTTTTTTCTCCTGGTTCTCTAGTTTATGATGAGCTGAATTCATAGCATGTCGGAAATTTATTCATGCACCAAATGTAAGTTTGGCATACATTTTTTTTCTCCAGGAAACAGGATTTGATGCCAACAGAGCTATTTTCTGCAGCAGCTCAACACTTACGTTGGAGTGGGCACTAAGTGGTGCAAACAAATGTAAAACCTACACTTCTAACCTGGTGACAGAAATAGTGAACTTCACCAAAATCATGGACGCACTGTTCTGGAAGTTAAAACTCTACATATCATCTCTCATGGTGACTAGAAACAGATCCTCTGACAATGCTTGGCAACCGGTGGTGTGCCCCACCATGGCTTTCAGAAGAGGACCAGTCATGGCCACTGGACATCCCAGTTCCAATTAAATCAACGCAAGAGATCAAAACCTGAACAAGTGTTATCCTGGTCACCATCAGGGAACTCTTATTCAGCATCGCAGAATTCAATTCATACTGCCAGTTACTGCATTTAAGTGCCCTTGCATTTCGATTTATCGAGATAAAAAAAGAACAAGATTAGAAGTGTTGGCAATCTGAGTGCTCTGGAAATACAAAGCGACCATCGGATCAGAAGAGTTCTACAGGGAATATTCACTGTCGAACCATCTGCATTGCGTAAAGGGTACAGTTACCAAAAATATAAAAAGATTGCTCGACACAGTCCTTTCCTGTCTGATGACGTGATTTGGCTGTGTATTAAATTACAGTGTGGTGCATTTTCCAACACAGAAAAATTCCCAATCATCATGGACAGACGTAATCATTTCATGGAACTTACAATAGAATTTACACATGTATATCTCATTACCTTGGTGTACCCGTCGTGCCCGGACAGCTACGTGAAGAGTATTGGATTGTGAGAGGACAAGTTCTTTACTCTCGCCAGCCCTGCAAGATCATCGACACCCGTCGTTGTGAAGAAATGGAGGCTCTACTAGTACTGTAAGGACTTGGACCCGTAACATGCTCATAGTGACGGATATTGATTTCGATGGTTCCCCGTATGTTAAAACTGGACACCCAACCGAGAAGTCATAAATAGTCCCGTTTACACGTTGCGTAAGACGTGCGCTCCATATCGAGTTCGTCACTGATATGTCAACCGACAGACGTTAGATGGGCATGCAGGACTCACTACATATTCAGACACTGTTACTGCATTCCACGCAGGAAATACAGGACTCTTTAAAACAATCCAACACAATGAAATACAGTGCTACTGTACCAGTCGTGGAAGTACATACCACCATGATACCAGCATGATGGGGAGCCTGGTGAGCTCCGTAAACGCTGGTTGAGGTAGGTACTTGGTTGCTATGTCGCGATTAACTACTGTTTAAAAGAACTGAAACTCAATAAACCACAGCACACACAATTTCATAGTCTCCATCACCACAGCGTCGCATCGCCCATTTTGTATTCACTGTGTCCTGAAGCTACCATGAACTTGATGAATGACGTTATTTATCTGTATATATACGACGAACATTCAATAATTAAAGAGAGAAATTGATATATACAAAAACAACTTTATCTTGTTGTTGGAGCCAGTTTTCCATAAATAACCTCTTCGTTGTTTCTGAACTGCTCTTCACATAATGTCTCCTTCAGTGGTCCAAACAAATGAAATTCCGAGGGAGCCAAAATCTGGGCCGTGGAAAGGATGAAGTAGTATCTCTCAACTAATTTTTTAAATATTTTTTTGTGTCAGCTGAGCAGTGTGAGGGTGAACGTTGTCGTGTAGCAATATAACGCCTTTTTTTGAGGTCTTTCATTGCTGTCTTTACTTTGTTCCTCAACATGTCTGAGTAGTAGGTACTGTTTATTATACGCTGATCATTCAAATAATAAAAAAAAGACGACACCTCAGACATCCCAAAAGACAGTCGACATCACTTTTCCCGCTGATGCTTGCGTTCTGAATTTCTTTCGGACGGTGAGCTGGTGTGGCTCTATTCCATGCTTTGTCTTTTGGACTTAGGTTAAAAATGATGAATCCAAGTTTCATTACACGTTAAACTCTTGTTTAGGAAATGGTTGTCTTCCGTTTCATAGCTTTCTATAAAGTCTGACGGACTTTGTGTCTTGTTCCCTTGTCTGGCTACGTTAACTCTTTCGGGACCGAACTTGTAGTGGTTTTGCTGTGCTTCAGTTTTTAGTGTTAACATTATGAACTGTACAAACAGTTACTGCGACTGTTTTTGGTATATGTCTTCACGAATAATGTCGTCGATGTGGATTTCAAGTGAAAGAGTTGACACTTCAACTGGCCACTCAGGACAATTCTCATCAGTCACTGAGGTCTGACCGTTTTTGATCTGTTATATTGACCTATAAAAATTTCTGCGTTTCGTACAACTTTCAACATACGGTAAAATCACTCGAGAAATGATTTTAGCCGATTTTTCATCTTCAACGTTATTCGACAAATGTGGAAGCTTCAATTGGACATGCCATTGTTAAATGCAATACTGAGTTTATTATATATCAGCTGTTCTCTGCCAGTCTAAAGACATGAAAGTACAAAAGTCCTCCAACAAATTGTTTCACTTCTACATCAATTTGTCTCTTTAATTATTGAATGTCCGTCGTACCAGCAAGACTGGTTGTTTGTTTTTATTTTTGCTACAGTGGTATGAAGCCACAAGTTCACCTTCAGCCTTGCAAGAAAACATACACAATTATACAGTACATAATAATGTATGGCATGGAATTCTGGATGTGATTATAATAATGCATAAGAATGCCCAGTGCATCTGTGTATTTTGGGTTTATGCTCTGACAGGACGACTGCAGAGGGTTTTGGAGATTTTAATTTACTTTTTCAGCTGGTTTTCAGCATTTTCATGTAGTTTCGTGGATGAGGCACTTCAACGTATCTTTCTATAACCAGTGCTACAGGCAAACTAAAGGCCTTGCAAATATACTGGGTGATCAAAAAGTCAGTATAAATTTGAAAACTTAATAAACCACGGAATAATGTAGATAGAGAGGTAAAAATTTACACACATGCTTGGAATGACATAGGGTTTTATTAGAACAAAAAAAAAGCATATTGCTAGACGCGTGAAAGATCTCTTGCGCGCGCCGTTTGGTGATGATCGAGTGCTCTGCCGCCACTTTCGTCATGCTTGGCCTCCCAGGTCCCCAGATCTCCGTCCGTGCGATTATTGGCTTTGGGGTTACCTGAAGTCGCAAGTGTATCGTGATCGACCGACATCTCTAGGGATGCTGAAAGACAACATCCGACGCCAATGCCTCACCATAACTCCGGACATGCTTTACAGTGCTGTTCACAACATTATTCCTCGACTACAGCTATTGTTGAGGAATGATGGTGGACATATTGAGTATTTCTTGTAAAGAACATCATCTTTGCTTTGTCTTACTTTGTTATGCTAACTAATGCTATTCTGATAAGATGAAGCGCCATCTGTCGGACATTGTTTGAAAGTTTGTATTTTTTTTTGTTCTAATAAAACCCCATGTGATTCCAAGCACGTGTGTCAATTTGTACCTCACTATCTACATTATTTCGGGATTTATTCTGTTTTCAAATTTATACTGACTTTTTGATCACGCGGTATTCCTTGATAAAATTGAAAATGGTTTCTTCAATAAGAACACGTAATGTGACAATAAAATACAGTAATACCTAAACTATGTTGACGATACTATTATTCTAATCAGGGGAGTAAATCAAGAAGTATGTACATTCGATTCACAGTTCAACAAATTACTTCTATATAGAGTACATCCTCATAAGGAGAGGTGAGCTACAGAGTGTTGTGATAACTGTCGTTGCAGAAAAGCTGAAGAGAAGCAGAAACGATGGTGAAAAAGTTAACACATTAAAACTTGTATATCTCAAAGCATGCGAAGAATCATTACAAATATTGCAGCTAGAAATAGATTCAATTTATCGCAGTGTGAGCTGGGTTGATTCTCTCCAAAATAAGCACGAATTAGGGGTACTTAGCGAAGCAGCTCCAAGTGCAAGTGGGTTGAGTGGCTTCCGCCGGCCATCCTACATCGCGGCAAAAGAGGGGCGCTCGCAGTCCAGAGCCGCAGGAACGGTGGCTCAGTGGGCGCACACCATTGGGCCCATCAGATCCCGCGCAGCCGTTATCAGCGTCAGTAATTCCGTTGGTATGACGCCCATCGGGTGATATCGATCCGTGATACACGGAAATGGACAAAGAGAGGGGAAGGGGGAGATGGACTGGGAGAGGGGGGAGTAAGTGGTGGACAGAGAGACAGGTTGAGGACATGAACAGAGAAAGGTTTAAGGAGGAACTGGACAGAAAGAGGAGAGGAATGTGTGACACACACATATATGTGGACAAAGCCGCAGGTAAAAATATGTCCTCTGCAGCAACTGTTTAGTACATGATTGACGAACGATGTTTTTCTGTTCGCTTTCTGACACTGTTCACAGGATCTGTATAATACTACTCATGCAATGCTGAGGTTTTAGGGACTCCATAGCCATTTTCTCCTCGTTATAATTTTCATCAGCATCTACATCCGGAAATTTGGAGGACTCTACCATTTTCACTGACTCATGTTAATGTTTCACGATCAGTTGTGGATTTCGGAGGTGTCAAGAAACAGTCTGCGATTTTGCGCACCTAAGCACGATTTTTTAGCATCTACGCATGAGTACTAAATACAGCCAGAAATCGTAAAGGAAACTCATCATACCGGAATTACTCGCATACAAGCAAGTGGAAAACTAACAAGAAAACCCAGAAGTGCAAAAGTTTTAACAAATTTGTATGTCTCAATATCAGGGATATTTAACTGAATTGAATTGTAATATTTTGTTTAGCTAAGAAATTATTAGCTTGTAAAAGTTTAAATTTGAATAACGATTTTCTGTATGTCCGAGAGAGAGAGAGAGAGGGAAATTACATAATGTAGTTCGGTAGGTAGGGTTGTATCTTTGGATGATTTTAATTTTGAAGAAGCTGGTTCAAATGGCTCTGAGCACTATGGGACTTAACATCTATGGTCATCAGTCCCCTAGAACTTAGAACTACTTAAACCTAGCTAACCTATGGACATCACACAACACCCAGTCATCACGAGGCAGAGAAAATCCCTGACCCCGCCGGGAATCGAACCCGGGGACCCGGGCGCGGGAAGCGAGAACGCTACCGCACGACCACGAGCTGCGGACTTGAAGTAGCTCCCTTACATTTAAAATTAATAATTTTCATCGAGATGGCGATGATCGTTAAATCAATTCGTTAGTATGGAGGAGAGTGTGACGCGAGATAGCTGGCACTTAGCGTCCACCGTAAGGAACTTCGTGCTAGGCACAGTGTTGGTGAATGTCGTGTGCTGAGAGCTGGAGCCTGTAATATACCGTATACAGCGGAAAGTTCATCATCTGTAACCATCGTAACTTTTGTCAGAGAGAGTCTGTCTGCAGCTACATGTAAAGGTACCGTCGCTTAAAGACTAAGACTAGATAAACGCGCTACCTTATTCCATAGTCTCTCCTCATTTCTTTTAATTCTCTCTCCTGCTCCTCTCAGTCCCACAGCAAACTTCTGAATTTCAGAAGATATTCATTTTGTAGCCTTTTTCAGACTGACGTCATTGTAAGCTTGTGAAAACTGATTCAGTAATGGAATATTCTTTTCCTACTATTACAGAATAATTATTTGTTTGTTTAATAAATGTAAATTGATCCATAATGTATTCCAATCATTGTGACAAATTTCGGCGTTTCCTCGCGTTGTGATTGTGGTACGAAACTTACTGGGCGTCACATTCCTATGAAATATCTTGATTAATCATGGAAGCGATTTACTGTTCGCAAGAAAACATTGTTCGAAATGTGCTGTACATAAACAGTGTGCTGTACGTGGTGTTATGAACTGTCTAAATGGCTCTGAGCACTATGCTTCTGAGGTCTGAGGTCTGAGGTCATCAGTCGCCTAGAACTTAGAACTAATTAAACCTAACTAACCTAACGACATCACACACATCCATGCCCGACGCAGGATTAGAACCTGCGACCGTAGCGAGCGCTCGGCTGCAGACTGTAGCGCCTAGAACCGCACGGCCACTCCGGCCGGCTATGAACTGTCTGTTCATATTCGAAACATACCATATAAATGTTTCTATGTGGTTCCATAAGCGGACTAATCGGACTGATGGAATGATTTATATGTCACATCTGTTGCGGCATGTTGCTTAAAAATAATCTGTATCTACCCTGATGATGTCTATACAGCGAAAATGGTTAACAGCAAAAAGACTGGAAACTGTACATCCCATAACGGACAGTGCTTTCTATTGAAAAATACACTCTATAGGAAAAAATATGAAAAAAAAACGAAGAAACGACGTACCACGAACGGATTATCTGAATGTGACGGATATTAGTAGATATGATGTACAAGTACAAACAAAGAAATGATTACAATTTCAGAAAAAATTGGATGATTTATTCAAGAAAAAGAAGTTCATAAACTGAGTGACTCAACAGTACACTGATCTACCTCTGGCCCTTATGGAAGCAGTTATGCTGCCTGCATTGATAGACATTGTTGTTGAATGTCCTCCTGACGGGGATGGTGCCAAATATTCTGTCCTACTGGCGCGTTAGATCGTCAAATTTCCAAACTGATTGGTGGGTCTCCCACATAACACACCACACTTTCTCTGTCGGCAGATATTCGGCGGCTTTGCTGGCAAGACACGGTTTGGCAAGCGCGAAGACAAGCGGTACCAGCTCTTGCCATGTGCGTGCGGGTACTATTTCGCTGAAATGTAAGCCCAGGATAGTTTTGCCAAGATATGCAACAAAGCGAAGCTCAGAATATCGTCGACGTACGCTGTGCTATAAGGGTGCTGGAGATGACAACGAATGCGGTCCTGCTAACGGCACCCCAGACTATCACTCCTGGTCGCCTGGACGTATACTTTCTGGGGTGTCTCCAGTCATGTGTTCGCTGATCAGTGGGGCTCAATTCGAAGCAGAGGTGGACTAAAACACTTTCTCTTGAATACATCACATAATTTTTCTGAAATTGTAATAATTTGTTTTTCATTCAAGCCTGCAAGTAGGATCAATTATGATGCATTAGAGACTGTGCCGAACGAAATATCTATCCTTGCGTTCAACTGTTCGCCTTCTGCTCACAGAGAAATTAGCTTTTGGCCTTCTTTTTTACAGCTGCTTATTATTGATAATGCTTCTCTTGCAACTTGTATGTCTGTGTAAAGCTCTCTCATCAAACCGCCAAAAGCAAAATCGAGTAAGTAACATTTTGGCTACTTTCTTCTGTCGCTGTGTTCATCTAATCTCGAACCAAAGCTAATTTGCAGTCTGCTGTTCAACAGTTGGCGGCAGTTGTCACTTGTACTTCACAAAGTGGTCGATTTTGTAAATTTTTGCCATCTCTTCGCCAAAGGAATGTAAATGTGTATCCATGGATATAAAATGCAATTAAATTGGATTATCTGTTTTGAAGAACAGAATCCGAGATTCCCGTTACGTGAATTACAATTAGTGATACCACACCGTAACATCTGCTGTAGCAAGCGTAGTTGTTGATTTTTTGGCCACTGTTATATTTGATGAAAATCTATTCATAAGGTAAAAAATAGGAGGAGATCATCCTCACCTACGGGCTCTTAATTTCGCAGCTAAGAAATTATTCTAACGTTCATTGACAAAACAATGTAACATGGTATTTCGTGTAAATATGAGAGCTGGCAGACTTTCGGTTTGCCACACAAATCGTCAACATCGATACTTCTGTATGGGAGAAACAATCAAATATAGAACAGGAAGAAGCGTGTCACAGTGGAAAAAAGATAACTAGGATCTCTTGCTATTCGAAGCAGTTCAACGCCATTCTGTGGGACAATTGGCATTTCAAAACTAGTCGCATATCCTAGTTGCACCTGTGCTGTACGTTTTGATATATATTATCTTCCAGACATGATGGAGTGGCAGAACACACGAGCGCACCACTTTACTCGTTTACCTTGTTATGTAAAGGCGAATAAGTCTTTCAACGTGCGTAATCGCCAAAGGACAGGAAACCATCAAGATAAATGGCGTCCGCCGCTAGAAATATATGCATATTAATTTTAATTGCTTCATGAGCAGATTTTCAGTTCAAGTTAGTGCAAGTGGTAACAGATTGCCCTGATGGAGATACCGCAATTAATATGACAACGCTTAGGGTCATAAATTGTAAGCATTATGGCTTTAGCGAGCGGGGTTGTCTTTCGATGCCGCAGATTTACAGCAAACCCAAGTTAAAAGATTTTTCGCATACATCAAAATGTTTATGTGACGCACGAGACAGTTTTTTGGTATGACAGATAATGTAAATTGACCTAAGAATAAAACGGAGATTAATAGAAGAAATAAAACTCTTGTTCTACTTCTACACTCAGCAAAACACGTTGTAGTGCATGGCACAGGGTACTTCCCGTAGTACTACTTGTGAGGGCTTCTTCCTGTTCCACTGCCGCTCGGGATAGCCGTGCGGTCTTGGCGCCTTGCGACGGTTCGCGCGGCTCCCTGCGTCGGAGGTTCGAATCCTCCCTCAGACATGCGTATGTGTGTTTTGTCCTTACCGTAAGTTAGTTTAAGTTAGATTATGTAGTGTGTAAGCTTAGGGACCGATGACCTCAGCAGTTTGGTCCCGTAAGATCTTACCACAAATTTCCAGGATTTCCTTTTCCATTTGCGTACCTTACGCGGGAAGAATGATTGCATTGTGCTCATCGCGGTTAGTCTAATCCAGTCTTCTTAGTCCCTATGGGAGTGATAAGTAAGGGGTAGCAGTAGGCTCCTTGATTCCTCACTTAAAAATGGCTCTCGGACGCTTGCAAGTAGGCATTCACGGGATACTTTGCGTCTGTCCAACAACATCTGTGGCACTTTCCTAGGACCACCCGAATCTGTGATCACTTGTGCTGTCCTTGTTTGTATACTTCTAAATGGTCCCGGCGGAGGTTCGAGTCCTCCCTCGGGCATGGGTGTGTGTGTTTGTTCGTAGGATAATTTAGGGACTGATGACCTTAGCAGTTAAGTCCCATAAGATTTCACACACTTTTGATCATTTTTTATACTTCTAATATCCGCCTATTCGTCTTATTTGGTACAGGTTCCACGCACTTGAACAATATTCTAGGATGGATCGCACGAGTATTTTATGATCGTTCCCTTTCATATATCTACATACTGTTCCATCCACGTATTGGTATGAAGTTACTGATTTCAGTTTGAGACTCACTGGTTTGTAGTCACAGGAAACTAAGTTTTTCTCCTTTACTGCAACTTACAGTTTCACATTTCCTAAAGTTTTAAGCAAGTTGTCGATCTTTGTACAAATTTTGAAATCGTTTCAACACGGGTCTGAATATTTGTGCAGTTTTTTCGGACAGCACTTCATTGTAGATAAATGCGTCGTCTGTGGTTTTATTGTGTCTGCGAGGTAATTAACACACAAAATGAACAGCAAGGTTCCCAACACACTTTTCTGGGGCATACCTGAAGTTAGGGTAGCCCTGCGCCTGCTATACGGACGTCTGAGTCACAGCTCTCGTACAAGATAAGTAATTTAAGTAGTAATAAACTGTTTTAACTGTAAACTAATTTATTGCGCTAATTATAGTGCTCTTCAAGCGTACCATTAAAGGTTTTTGGCTTACTCACGTAGTTTCACAGTAATCACGTAAAGTTCGTTTTTTTTACTTATAGCGGCCAGGCCGAACTTTTGAGCTTTCAGATTAAACTTCATACCGCAATTTTAAGTGCATTTACTGATAGTTTAGTGTGCTAAATACGTTTGCTGCCCCTTTATATCTGTAGAGTATCGTCATCTCTTAAGTAATTTCCAGTAAAAACTTCTGAACCACTGTTTACATAGTCGCGAGTAGGCCTAATTTTTCGTACACGTATTTTCATTGTTTTCCGGTAACTTAATTGTCTTTCTGTCACTAAAATCGATTTGTACCATGAGTGTAAAGTGCCTGACGTGCCGTAGAATCGTTAGCTCCGGGGTCTGGTGTGATGGATGAAGTAACTTTTTTCATTGGGGCGATTGTAGTGGCGTGGGAATTGGGAAAATGAGCGAGACTCATCAGTGGTTCTGTAGGCTATGCAGTAGAGATAGAAATATTGTGGAACAGGAGGGGAAAATTGCTGCCCTTCAGGCTGATTTAGATGAGGCTAGGCGAGAACTGGGCAGATTAAGGGGGGGAGAAGGGGAAACAGGGGTGGGAAGTGGCAACAGGCATAAGGAACAGGCCAAGAAATTCTTCTGACAGCTTTGTTATTAATGTATAAAATAGGTTTGACCTGTTGTCTCAGTCAGAAGCTGATGAGCTTCTCACAGAAGTAGATGTAGACAGGGCTCAACAAGCTTTCAGCAGAAAATTGAATAAGAATGTAGGGAAGTCTGCAAAGAGAAAGAAAGTGTTGTTGCTAGGTAGTTCGCATGATAGGGGTGTGGGCCAACTTCTGCAGGATGAATTAGGGTCAGAATACCAGGTCACAAGTTTTTTCAAACCTAGTGCTGGACTGGGGCAGGTTACAGAGGATTTAGGTTCACTATGTAGAGGCTTTACTAAGGAAGATACCGTGGTTGTTGTGGGTGGGCGAGGCAACAGTATTGACAGAGATCCGGGTTACAGCATAGTGTGTGACCTGGCAAAGATTGCATCAACATCGAGTCATACCAGTGTTGGGTTTGTGTCGGTTCTGGAGCGCCACGACCGACCTCATTTGAGCTCTTCTGTCAGGAGAGTTAATTTGGAGTTGGAACGGCTACTTGGATCTGGTGCAGGGTCACACATTGGTGTGGTTCCTGTTGATTCACTCTGTAGGTGGGACTATACTAGACATGGCCTACATGGCCTATACCTCAACAAGAAAGGGAAGGGTAAACTGGCTGGGCTCATAGCAGGAAATTTAAAGGGGGGAGGAACTACATCTCATGGTGGAAACTCGTTTTTAGTGTGAGATCAGTGTCCAGTGGGAAACTCAGCCAGGCAAGTACTAAAGATGTTTAAAAAAGTTCAAGATACTCACAAAAGTCAAGTGAAAAATAATGTTAGTATATTTCATCAAAATATTGGGGGAATGAAGAATAAAATTGATGAGCTTCTGCTTTGTTTAGAAGATATGGAAACTGACAATGTAATAGATGTATTATGCCTGTCTGAGCATCATATTGTCACTGATATGCAAAAGGTTAGCATCAATGGGTACAAATTAGATGCACATGTAAGTAGAGATAATATGATGAGAGGAGGAGTTGCCATATATGTCCAAAGCTTCCACAGTGTAAAAAATTTAGAAACTAAAAAGATTTGTGTAGAGCAACATACGGAAGCATGTGTCACTGAACTTAAAGTAAATGATGGCACTTTCATAATTGTAACAATGTACAGGTCCCCCTCAGGGAATTTCCAGCAATTTCTAGAAAACTGTGGTTCATGGTGTGGGTTCCTGTAGTCATGTCCTAGTTCATGAACCACGGGCAACGTATGAGTGGCCAAGTAAGTGGTCCCGACAGTCGGGATACCAGTTACTTTGGAATAAGGCTGGGCATCTCGGACATATTCTGAGTTGTGGTCACTTTTGTGCTCATACGGCAAAGACTACCAAACCCTCCGGTTAGTCCCTCAGCCGTTAGGGGTAAAACCCAATGGGACTCGGGGTAAGTAAGGCTAGCAACCTGCTTCCCTGGTACTTTAAATATGACGCTGGCAACAATCAGAGCAAAATGCCTCGGACCTTTGGAGGTGACGGAGTCCCACCTGTAACTGACAAACCAGGGACTCCTAAGATACGACTTGGCAAACAAATGGTAATGAGCTGGGGAGCTATTAATATCAATGGGGGCTACTCTGGGAAGAAGGTAGAGCTGGCAGAGGCTGCAAGTAAGATGGGGCTGGACGTTTTAGCTGTTAGTGACATTCGGGTAAGGGGTGAGAAAGAAGAGGAAGTGGGAGAATACAAGGTCTACCTGTCAGGAGTCAAAGCAGGAATAGCACAATGGGGTGTAGGGCTTTACATCAGGAAAGAAATGGAACCCAGCGTAGTTGCAATAAGGTATGTAAACGAACGACTGATGTGGATAGATTTGACAGTGTCTAGCAAGAAAATTAGGATTGTGTCAGTATATTCGCATTGTGAAGGGACAGATCAAGATAAGATGTATAGTTTTTATGAGGCACTCAGTGATGTAGTTGTTAGAGTAAAGGACAAGGACAGTGATCGCTCATGGGTGATTTTAACGCCAGGATTGGAAATCGAACAGAAGGGTATGAAAAGGATATAGGTAAATTTGGAGAGGATATGGAGGCCAACAGGAACAGGAAACAACTCTTGGATTTCTGTGCCAGTATGGGCTTAGTAATCACAAACTCCTTTTTTAAACATAAGAACATTCATCGGTATACTTGAGAAGGCAGGGGAACCAGATCTGTCATTGACTATATAATAACAGATCAGGAATTCAGGAAGGCTGTGAGGGACACACGTGTATTCAGGCGATTCTTTGATGACACTGATCATTATTTAATCTTCAGTGAAATTGGGATTGTGAGGCCGAAAGTGCAGGAGGTCAAGTCCATATGTAGGAGGATAAGAGTGGAGAAACTTCAGGATAAGGAAATCAGGCACAAGTACATAACAGCGATCTCAGAAAGGTATCAGTTAGTTGAACGTAGTCAATTACAGTCATTGGAAAAGGAATGGACAAGGTACAGAGACACAGTACTAGAAGTGGCTAAAGAATGACTTGGAACAGTAGTGTGTAAAAGTAGGATGAAGCAAACAGCTTGGTGGAATGACACAGTCAAGCCAGCCCTTAAAAGGAAAAAGAAGGCGTATCAAAAATGGCTACATACTAGAACTTAGGTAGACAGAGAAAGTTATGTTGAAGAGAGAAACAAAGCCAAACAGATAATTGCAGCATCCAAGAAGAAATCTTGGGAAGACTTTGGAAACAGGTTGGAGACTATGGGTGAAGCTGCTGGAAAACCATTCTGGAGTGTAATTAGCAGTCTTCGAAAGGGAAGTGAGAAGGAAATGACAAGTATTTTGGACAGGTCAGGAAAACTGCTGGTGAATCCTGTGGATGCCTTGGGCAGATGGAGGGAATATTTTGAAGAGTTGCTCAATGTAGGTGAAAATGCGATCAGTAATGTTTCAGATTTCGAGGTAGAATGGGATAGGAATGATGATGGAAATAGGATCACATTTGAGGAAGTGGAGAAAATGGTCAATAGATTGCAGTGCAATAAAGCAGCTGCGGTGGATGAAATTAAGTCGAAACTCATCAAATACAGTGGAATGTAAGGTCTTAAATGGCTACACAGGATAATTGAAATGGCCTGGGAGTCGGGACAGGTTCCATCAGACTGGACAAAAGCAGTAATCACACCAATCTTTAAACATGGAAACAGAAAAGATTGTAACAACTACAGAGGTATCTCTTTAACCAGCGTTGTGGGTAAAATCTTCTCAGGTATTGTTGAAAGGAAATGTCAAGTATTAGTTGAGGACCAACTGGATGAAAATCAGTGTGGGTTTAGGCCTCTTAGAGGTTGTCAGGACCAGATCTTTAGCTTACGGCAAATAATGGAGAAGTGTTATGAGAGGAACAGGTAATTGTATCTATGCTTTATAGATCTAGAAAAGGCATATGACCAGGTTCCTAGGAGGAAGTTATTTTCTGTTCTACGAGATTATGGAATAGGAGGCAAACTTTTGCAAGCAATTAAAGGTCTTTACATGGATAGTCAGGCAGCAGTTAGAGTTGACGGTAAATTGAGTTCATGGTTCAGAGTAGTTTCAGGGGTAAGACAAGGCTGCAACCTGTCTCCACTGTTGTTCATACTATTTATGGATCATATGTTGAAAACAATAATCTGGCTGGGTGAGATTAAGATATGTGAACACAAAATAAGCAGTCTTGCATATGCGGATGACTTCGTTGTGATGGCAGATTCGATTGAAAGTTTGCAAAGTAATATTTCAGAGCTAGATCAGAAATGTAAAGACTACGGTATGAAGATTAGCATCTCCAAAACGAAAGTAATGTCAGTGGGAAAGAAATATAAACGGATTGAGTGCCAAATAGGAGGAACAAAGTTAGAACAGGTGGACAGTTTCAAGTACTTAGGATGCATATTTTCACAGGATGGCAACATAGTGAAAGAACTAGAAGAGAGGTGCAGCAAAGCTAATGCAGTGAGCGCTCAGCTACGATCTACTCTCTTCTGCAAATAGGAAGTCAGTACCAAGACTAAGTTATCTGTGCACCGTTCAATCTTTCGACCAACTTTGTTGTATGGGAGCGAAAGCTAGGTGGATTCAGGTTACCTTATCAACAAAGTCGAGGTTACGGATATGAAAGTAGCTAGGATGATTGCAGGTACTAGTAGATGGGAACAATGGCAGGAGGGTGACCACAATGAGGAAATCAAAGAAAAACTGGAAATGAACTCTATAGATGTAGCAGTCAGGGCGAACAGGCTTAGATGGTGGGGTCATGTTACACGCATGGGAGA
Organism: Schistocerca nitens; assembly: GCF_023898315.1. Taxonomy (NCBI): domain Eukaryota; kingdom Metazoa; phylum Arthropoda; class Insecta; order Orthoptera; family Acrididae; genus Schistocerca; species Schistocerca nitens. Next base: position 310,310,364 of record NC_064621.1, on the reverse strand, counting down.
AGCAAGGTTACCCAAGAGACTCATGGGTTCAGCAGTAGAGGGTAGGAGGAATCGGGCAGACCAAGGAGAAGGTACCTGGATTCGGTTAAGAATGATTTTGAAGTAATAGGTTTAACATCAGAAGAGGCACCAATATTAGCACTGAATAGGGGATCACGGAGGAATTTTATAAGGGGGTCTATGCTCCAGACAACGCTGAAAGGCATAATCAGTCTTAAATGATGATGATGATAATGATGAATTTAGAAAACTTGCATGCTTTGTTGTGCTATCTGTCAGACAGGGGGAAGCAAATTATCATTTGTGGGGATTACAACGTTGATTTCCTGAAAGAGTGTAATAGGAAGAATGACCTTGTAGTATTTCTCAGTTCTTTCAATTTGAGCTCTGTCGTTGATTTTCCTACTCGGATAACAACGAACAGCAGTACATTGATAGATAACTTTTTTATAGACCAAGATAAGCTTAGGGACATAAATGCTTATCCTGTTGAGAATGGTCTTTCAGATCATGGTGCACAGCTAGTTACAGTACATGACATAGCTCCATGCAGTATATCAAATCAGACTTTCAAAGCAGTGCATTCAATTAACAATATAAATATTGCAAACTTTATGGAAAACCTACAGCAGCTAGACTGGGATGAAGTGTAAGAAACCCAATGCAAACTTGAAATATAACTTATTTCACGATACATTTTTAAGGGAATTTGAAAATTGTTTTCCCGAGAAAATAGTTAAACATAATTCTACGAAAACATATAAAAAACCTTGGCTAAATAAAGGAATAAGAATATATTGCAACCGTAAAAGAGAACTGTATCTAACAGCAAGAGGGAGTACTGACCCCGAAATTGTTCAATATTATAAAAACTATTGTGCTTTACTAAGAAAAGTTATTAAAAAATCCAGAAGCATGTGATCATGTCTGAGATCAATAACTCTGATAATAAAATTAAAGCAATTTGGAATATTATTGAAAGGGAAACAGGACAACCAAGAGCACAGGAATACTTTAGTGTCATAAAACTGAATGACAAGTGTACTAATAAACAATCAGAAATTGAAAATATGTTCAATAATCATTTTTTAAACGTTGTGGAGAAAATAGGATCTAGATCTTCACTAGAAGAGAGCAAGGCTACTAATAGAAGAGGCCATACCTGTGCAGTTTGAAGCAACTGTAATTCCACCAACCTCTCCCTCTGAAATCAGTAAAGTAATAAACTCACTGAAAAGTAAAAGCTCTTACGGAATTGATGGCATTTCCAGCAAGGTACTTAAAGCTTGTTCCCCACAGATAAGTAGGATTCTCAGCTACGTATGTAATAGCTCTTTGGAGCAGGGTGTTTCCCCACAGATAAGTAGGATTCTCAGCTACGTATGTAATAGCTCTTTGGAGCAGGGTGTTTTCCCTGATAGACTGAAATATGCCATTGTAAAACCATTGCATAAAACGGGGGATACGTGGGATGTCAACAACTACCGCCCAATCTCTCTTCTGACAGCTCTATCAAATTTTTTTGAGAAAGTAATGTATTCAAGAGTAGCCTCCCATATTTGTAAAAATAAAGTGCTAACAAAATGTCAGTTTGGTTTTCAGAAAGGCTTTTCAACAGAAAATGCTATATACGCTTTCAGTGATCAAATATTAAATGCTCTGAATAGCTGGACGTCACCCATTGGCATTTTTTGTGATCTCTCAAAGGCCTTTGATTGTGTAAATCATGGAATTCTTTTAGACAGGCTAAATCATTATGATTTGAGTGGGGCAGTGCACAAATGGTTTAATTCATACTTAACTGGAAGAATGCAGAAAGTTAAAATAAGTGGTTCATGTAATGTTAAAACAACAGCTGATTCCTCAAACTCGGGGGCTATCAAGTACGGGGTCTCACAGCGTTCGGCCTTAGGTCCTTTACTGTTCTTGATATACATTAATGACTTACCATTCCACATTGATGAAGATGCAAAGTTAGTTCTTTTTGCTGATGATACAAGTATAGTAATAACATCCAAAAACCAAGAACTAAGTGATGTAATTGTAAATGATGTTTTTCACAAAATTATTAAGTGGTTCTCAGCAAACGGACTCTCTTTAAATTTTGATAAAACACTCAGCGCACACTCCGCTGCAGAGTGAGAATCTCATTCTGGAGACAATATATACAGTTCCATACAGTAAATGGCACAACTCCAGTAATAAATATAGACTTTGAACAGAAGTCTGTAGCTAAGGTAGAATTTTCAAAATTTTTAGGTGTGTCCATTGATGAGAGGTTAAACTGGAAGCAACACATTGATGGTCTGCTGAAACGTCTGAGTTCAGCTACTTATGCTATTAGGATTATTGCAAATTTTGGTGGTAAGAATATCAGTAAATTAGCTTACTATGCCTACTTTCATTCAAGGCTTTCGTATGGCATCATATTCTGGGGTAATTCATCGTTGAGTAGAAAAGTATTCATTGCTCAAAAACGTTTAATCAGAATAATTGCTGGAGTCCACCCACTGTCATCCTGCATACATCTATTTAAGGATCTAGGGATCCTCACAGTAACCTCACAGTATATATATTCACTTATGAAATTTGTTGTTAATAATCCAACCCAGTTCAAAAGTAATAGCAGTGTGCATAGCTATAACGCCAGGAGAAAGGATGATCTTCACTATGCAGGGTTAAATCTGACTTTGGCATAGAAAGGGGTAAATTATGCTGCCACACAAGTCTTTGGTCATCTCCCAAACAGCATCAAAAGCCTGACAGATAGCCAGCTAACATTTAAAAATAAATTAAAAGAATTTCTAGATGACAACTCCTTCTACTAATTGGCTGAATTTTTAGATATAAATTAAGGGGAAAAAAACTTAAACATTAGTGTCATGCAATATTTTGTGTAATGTAATATCTTGTACAGACATCTTTTATTAACCTGACACGTTCCACATCATTACGAAGTGTCGTATTCATGATCTAAGGAACAAGTATTAATCTAATCTAATCTACTTCCAGCTCTATCAACGACTCTCCATCCAAGACAACATGCTGCGTCCTCAGTATAAATGATGATAACAACCAGTGCAGTCATAACATTCTATGAGAATTTGTTACGAAGACCGTTGGCAGTGTCACCTGATGACGTTCATTCAACGAAGCCGGTCGTCACATAGTAAATGTAGCTTAATACAGCTGTGGTGGTTCTTACTAACTTTAAGATAAGTAAGCTGTGGATACCAATATGAACATGAAATCCTCATTCCAGTTAGTAATTTCTCTAACTTCCTCATACTATCGTACTTGCGATAGTAAGCATCGAGGTTGTACTGTACCAAATCCTTCTCGGAATTCAAGAAATGTTGCATCTAATTGCTCTGCAGATTCAAACAGTGGTTTTTATTGTTTCATGCCAGAAAGATATTGATTTATCTCTCTATCCCATAGTCGGTTCTCGTTGTTACTGATTTAGAAGACAGAACTTTGTGTTTCATCACTCTAAACTGTTATTTAATTGCCTTGGAGCATGTCGTAATTACATAAGTGTCTATTATAGCCGGCCAGAGTGGCCGAGCGGTTTAAGGCACTTCAGTCTGGAACTGCGCGACCGCTACGGTCGCAGGTTCGAATCCTGCCTCGGGAATGGATGTGTGTGATGTCCTTAGGTTAGTTAGGTTTAAGTAGTTCCTAAGTTCTAGGGGACTGATGAAAAAAATGGTTCAAATGGCTCTGAGCACTATGGGACTTAACATCTGTGGTCATCAGTCCCCTAGAACTTAGAACTACTTAAACCTAACTAACCTAAGGACATCACAAACATCCATGCCCTAGGTAGGATTCGAACCTGCGACCGTAGCAGTCGCGCGGTTCCGGACTGAGCGCCTAGAACCGCTAGACCACCGCGGCCGGCAGGGGACTGATGACCTCAGATGTTAAGTCACATAGTGTTCAGAGTCATTTGAACCATTTTTTGTCTATTATACATAGGTTAAATACAAAACTATGACTGTTTCAGAACTCCATCACCAACGCATTAATCCTTCAGAAAGTAGCATATATTTTATGGTGGGACAGTATAATACATAAGCTCGGTGCCTTACCCTTTGAGTCTTCAGTTATATGTTATTTTATATTCATTTAGTTTTCTCTAGTTTGTTAACAGTATTTCCCAACGTGCGAAGACCTGCAAGAAAGTAATACCTCCGAATTTATTTATGAAAATTCTTAAGCTTTTTAAATAAAACAAGGGTTGTTAACTATCTGTATTCTTCATGTCTACATATTTATTTCTCAATCTAGTCACCGTGGCAACGAACACATTCCTCCCAACGAGAGACCAGTTTGCCGGGCTGGCTGGCCGAGCGGTTCTAGGCGCTACCACTACGGTCGCAGGTTCGAATTCTGCCTCGGGCATGGATGTGTGTGATGTCCTTAAGTTAGTTAGGTTTAAGTAGTTCTAAGTTCTAGGGGACTGATGAGCTCAGAAGTTAAGTCCCATAGTGCTCAGAGCCATTTGAACCATTTGGAGACCAGTTTGTTGAGAGCGTCACTGTCATTTGCCTATGTTAACGGAGCCAAAATATCACCTCTGCTTGCACCGCTTCATCGCTGTCGAACTGAAGTCCTCTAAGGTGTTCTTTAAGTTCTTGATACAGATGAAAAACACATGGGCCTAGTTGGGAATTTGTAGAGTACGATCGGGGACAGCAGACCCAAGGCGTCGGATGTCGCAGCGCTCGTGTGTGGTGTGGTGGTGTCATTTTGACATAAAGGTTGCTCCATATGTGGAGGAACTGGTTGGTTCAAATGGCTCTGAGCACTATGCGACTTAACTTCTGAGGTCAACAGTCCCCGAGAACTTAGGAACTACTTAAACCTAACTAACCTAAGGACATCACACACATCCATGCCCGAGGCAGGATTCGAACCTGCGACCGTAGCGGTCGCTCGGCTCCAGACTGTAGCGCCTAGAACCGCACGGCCACTCCGGCCGGCTGTGGACGAACTTATCCAATTTGAAACTCGATTACAGCAAGCTGTTTCTCATGCACCGACACAGTTACGTTAAACACCGCCACGTCACAAGCTACAATTCGTAGCCCTAAGTGGCAGAGGGCTGCAAATATGTAGACATGAAGAATAAAAATGTATAACGTTAACAACGTTTGTTTTACTTACGAAGCTTTAAGAGTTTTCAGACAAAAAATTCGGACGCATTACATTTCAGCAAGCCCTCATGATGTACTGTTCTGTAAAGCTTAAGGATGAAATAGATAATTTATTGACTACTCGGTCGAATTGAATAAAAGTGCGGGAGCATGTTGCCAGAGCTCTCCCAGTCGTGCTCAGACAGTTGGACTTCACATGGCTTGAGGTAAGCGTGGTTATGCGCCAATTACGGCAAGCCCCGCAGCACGAAGGAGTTGAAAGAACGGGAAAATACAGCGTGCGTCAATCAGCGACCACTTATTGTGCGCTGTGGCGGTGTTCTTAATTACAACATGACCTGGGTCACTTCACACGACGAAGAATCATCGAGAAACCGGAGAAAGGATGCAATGTGACGAGACTCACAGCATAATTTCACATGAATGGGAAGCGTTCCGAACAACAGGCGCTGCTACCCAAAGGAGAGGAGGGCGACGACCACAATCAGCTCCAGGGGCAGACGACCGCTATACTGCGCAACAGGCAGGAAGGAAATCATCTCAAAGAACAGGCGTAATTGCAGCAACAGTTAACGGGACTGCAAGGGATGCGCTCTCATGCTCCACAGTGGTATGGCGACGCATGAGGGTGGTCTCTCTGCCCAACGACCAATACGTTGTAACCCCCTGACACCAGCACACCGGCGGCATCGTTTCCGATGGAGGCAAGTGTGGTATCATATATCGGCACCACGCCAAGGGCGTCATTACGTTTACAAGTCACACGGGAGGTGGCAGATGCAGTGACGTCACCCTCCAGTAGCTCTGTACTTCGAGCGCCCTCTGCCGCATCAATACAGGAGGGCTGGCGGCAGCGACTCAGTCCACTCGCGCCTGGAGCCACTTCACTAAAGGACCCCATGCAGAGGCCACCTAGTCGCGGCTCCAACATCATCGTTGTTCTTGTTGTATGAATTGGACTCTTTTTCTTGATGCATTATTTGCATTGAGTCGTCTTACGTTTGGAGAAAGTTAAGTAAATCTTCTGTTCAGTGTGTTAACATGTTCGTTAATCATTTCTACTCCTGTTGAGCTTTCCTATGATGACAGTTGCTACACGACTCTGTAGCCCACCTCTGCTTATCATTGTGTACGAAGGAGTACGCCGCGCGGGGTAGCCGCAGTCACAGTCAGCGTGACCCCCCCGTGGGAGGTTCGAGTCCTCCCTCGGGCATGGGTGTGTGTGTGTCGTCCTTAGCGTAAGGTAGTTTAAGTTACATTAAGTAGTGTGTAAGCTTAGGGACCGATGACCTCAGCAGTTTGTTCCCATAAGACCTTACCACAAATTTCCAATTTCGAAGTAGTACATAACATATGGCAACGAGTTCAAACGGTTCAAATGGCTCTAAGCACTATGGGACTTAACATCTGAGGTCATCAGTCCCCTAGACTTAGAACTACTTAAACCTAACTAACCTAAGGACATCACACACATCCATGCCCGAGGCAGGATTCGAACCTGCGAACGTAGCGGTCGTGCCGTTCCAGACTGTAGCGCCTTTAACCGCTCGGCCACTCCGGCCGGCGGCTATTTGTCACGTTAAGCGATTGGGCAAATACACCGCCTGTCTGTAGAATCCTGTTTATCTGGTTTATAGCTCTTCTCTTTCGCGTGAGGTGGTTTCAGTACTGTTTAGGCAGCATAGGGTTTCACACAGGTTTTGTGAGCGGTGTTGTGTAACTCGTTAAAATGTCATGCCTTGAAACTTTAGTAGAGGACAAAACAATCTTTTGGCTGATGTTTCTGTCCCAGTATATTCGGCAGTGAAACGTGTTGTATCCATTGTCTCTCAATCCTCTAATCTACCGGGCACCAAGTTAATTACTGTGGGGTGGGTTAATGTATGTCCTCCGGAAACAGCTGCATCTGTCACTAATTGTTTCCTGAATTTTTTCTCGGTTCTTGCATCAAGAAATTTTTTCATGTTGTAGGTGTCTTCTGCATATGCAGTTAAGAACCCACTGAGTAAATTACGGAATCAAGTACATTTATAGCAGCGAGGTAAGCTACATTTTTGTCATACGGTCAAAGGTATGACGGCTGAAAACTCTTGAGATACTTCTGCTCTACCGAACGCGCTCTATAGCAACAGCTGTAATTGAAACAAAAAGCAATAGAAAAGATGTAGTACGAAACATCAGTTAGGAAAGTGTGGTGGTCCCAGTTGGCAAACACAGTTCACACTTGCAGAAAGGTGGAGCGTTGAAACCTCGGTACGATGATCGATGTCAAATACTTCCTGTTCCATAAATGAATATTTAAGCATCGCCTTTGACCACTAGATTCTGAGGAGGATATTCAGGATGTGTAAGATAAACAGAAAAACGGCTCTGAGCACTATGGGACTCAACAGCTGAGGTCATCAGTCCCCTAGAACTTAGAACTACTTAAACCTAACTAACCTAAGGACATCACACACATCCATGCCCGAGGCAGGATTCGAACCCGCGACCGTAGCGGTCGCGCGGCTCCAGACTGTAGCGTCTAGAACCGCTCGGCCACTCCGGCCGGCTCATCATAGTCCCAAGAATTTACCGAATCAAGTTAAAAACTACATTGGCCATAAATTACGATCCACCTTCCAGTATTTTCAATACGAGTTACTCCTTCGTGGTTTATCTTCCATGTTATTCGAGTTCACTTAATAGATATGACTTACTAAATATATAGATTATTAATTCTACACCTATAGGTATGATTTTGGAAGAGAATTTTCTATATGTAGTGATGGCGGCCAATGACGCGTGCAGTGCAGATGCACACCATCTGTTACGGGAGTCTGCGAGATGTCGTGAGTAACGAGGCTAACGAGCAGGGGCGCTACATCAGTAGTTTGTGGTGTATGTTGTGAATTTGGGTCTGACGGGAGTCGCGTTATGTAGTCCGTGCGACTGTGTACCGATGGCATAGTAGTCAGCGTATGTTCCTAGTAAACAGGAGACTCGGGTTCGAAACCCGGTCCGCCACAAATTTTCTACTTACACGTTGGTATAAAGTAGTATCCACATTTTTAGCTTGCACCATTGATATAAATCAGTGCCCACTGCCAGCTAACGTCGTTAATTCCTTTGTGTCTTGGTGAGTTTTCTGCTGGTCATTTTATTTTATATCACATTTAGTTATTTGGTTAACACCTTGTTTTCTTTTAACATACCAAGCCCCATTCCAGTCACCTGCATCGAGAAGTTGGCGAATACACATGTTCTGACAGAGCGTGGAGTTACGCGTTAAGTCAGATTGAGATATGCGAGTTAGGATGCGATTAAACCCGTTGGTATGAGCCCATCGAGTAACCCATTTTACTTGCCTTGCAGTTGCGTGTGAATTATCTCGCTTCGAACTTGAAATCATATATTCAAGTTGTTGCGTTGGCTTGTACTCGTTCGCTTGGTCACGCTACGAGAGTACTGATTTAAAGTGCACTAGTTCTTGTCCCGAGAGCCTCACATGTAGCCAGGTGCTCGAAGAGTTAGACACGGTGTCGGACGACATGTGGTCTACATCTACATCTACATCTACATTTATACTCCGCAAGCCACCCAACGGTGTGTGGCGGAGGGCACTTTACGTGCCACTGTCATTACCTCCCTTTCCTGTTCCAGTCGCGTATGGTTCGCGGGAAGAACGACTGTCTGAAAGCCTCCGTGCGCGCTCTAATCTCTCTAATTTTACATTCGTGATCTCCTCGGGAGGTATAAGTAGGGGGAAGCAATATATTCGATACCTCATCCAGAAACGCACCCTCTCGAAACCTGGCGAGCAAGCTACACCGCGATGCAGAGCGCCTCTCTTGCAGAGTCTGCCACTTGAGTTTTCTAAACATCTCCGTAACGCTATCACGGTTACCAAATAACCCTGTGACGAAACGCGCCGCTCTTCTTTGGATCTTCTCTATCTCCTCCGTCAACCCGATCTGGTATGGATCCCACACTGATGAGCAATACTCAAGTATAGGTCGAACGAGTGTTTTGTAAGCCACCTCCTTTGTTGATGGACTACATTCTCTAAGCACTCTCCCAATGAATCTCAACCTGGTACCCACCTTACCAACAATTAATTTTATATGATCATTCCACTTCAAATCGTTCCGCACGCATACTCCCAGATATTTTACAGAAGTAACTGCTACCAGTGTTTGTTCCGCTATCATATAATCATACAATAAAGGATCCTTCTTTCTATGTATTCGCAATACATTACATTTGTCTATATTAAGGGACAGTAGCCACTCCCTGCACCAAGTGCCTATCCGCTGCAGATCTTCCTGCATTTCGCTACAATTTTCTAATGTGGCCACTGGCCACTTCAGTTTTGATTGTAGCTCTCTTAACTCAAGGTCTTAGGTCTAACGAAAACCAATGTTCATTGTATCACACGTATAATTTGCGGCTTCCTAGATTTATCTTACTATAAAATGAAGGATCTTCTCTCTAGCTCATGTGTCTGTCTGGATTACCTATGAGAGTGTTCCTCTATAGATTAATTTCAAACTACATCACTATCCCGAGTCTACAGATTGGATTCTCGCACTGAATTTCCATGCAGAATTGATGAAATCCACACCCTCTTTGTGTATGTGTAAGGGGCTATAATGGTGTAAGAATATCTTTACTCTAAGACCACTATAATTCAGCACTCGTTAATCTGCCAGACACGGCGGTCCTGCACGCATCAGAAATTTCCCCGTATTTTTTAGCTCAGTGCAGTTGGCAGTACAGTCTGGTACCTCTGAGAGTTCCAGCGTAGTTTTAACATTAAACACGCTGTTGTCACTGTTCTGGCGTAACCACAAGTGTCAAACGTTGATGTGGAACGCAAGAACAGAGAAGGCGATGTGAATAGGGCGGCCAATGGTGGGCGGAATTGAATCGCGCACGCCAATAGCGACGTCTGGAAGAGGGGAATATAAGCGACGCTCCTGCTATCGTTGGCCGGTCAGATCGGCACCGGATTGCGGACGTTAGTTATCAGTGACGTGTGTCAACTTGCCTAAACAGTTCATATAGCAGCCGCGGTGGCCGAGTGGTTCTAGGCGCTTCAGTCCGGAACCGCGCGTCTGCTACGGTCGCAGGTTCGAATCCTGCCTCGGGCATGGAGGTGTGTGATGTCCTTAGGTTAGTTAGGTTTAAGTAGTTCTAAGCTCTAGGGGACTGATGACCTCAGATGTTAAGTCCCATAGTGCTCAGAACCACTTTTTTAGTTCACATATCAAGGACTCTAAATTATATTGCAAGTCGCCCCTCTTTTGCGACTACTATTCGTAAATCTCCAAAGTTTTGTCAGTTGCTTTCTACAAATAAAACTACTAATGTTATTTGTTTGAATTGTTGTATAGTATTACGAGAACGCTGCATCCAGTAGGCACCCTATTAGCGAGAGTGGGCAAGACCCCGCAACTGGCGACGAGTCTACAAACAGACTTACGTGCCGACGGCAAAGAACTTTTATTTCTTTGTTGCGGCACCTTAATTCTCTCTTGCCTTTACATTATAGGGGCGCTCGCTTTGATTCGACAGTTCCTTGTCGATTTTGCTCATCAGTGTTTTCATGTGGGCGTTGCAGAACATTTCTTTCCTTTTGTCATAATTTTTATCTTTTTGTTGCATTTGTGTCTTTTTGGCCACCCCACCTGTCCCGCCCCTAGCTCAGGCGCCACAGTCGCAAGCGTTAGATAGAACACAGCTAATGCAGCTGTTTCAGTTTGTAACCTCCCCGTGATAATATGATATATCGTAACCTCCCAGCAAGAATTTTTAAAAGACAATATAAATGTTAATGTGAATAGAGCCAAAGTGTGACTTCCCAGCAAAAATAAAAGAAAACTCTATGCTAATGAAAACGTGCCAAAAGTTGCCGGGCACTTGCCAAGAAAAAATACGACAATCATCAGTAAAGTAGTCATATGAATATAATTGCATAGGTGATCATAAAAATTAGCAAATGGCATTATAGCATGTTAAATCATAAAGTGTCTTCATTCAATAAAAGGTTTGATGTTTGACCAATGGTGGTTGCCATTGGATTTTCTGGTTCTCAAAGTTTCGACGTGTACAACATTGGGTGAGGAATGCTGCGAATCCGATATGGACCTGCGTATAGAAGTTCAAATTTACTGCACCTACCTTTTCCTTTGTTGGATAAATAGTGTGTACGTACTAATATTTTCTGTCCAATGTGAAAGTCACGGCGTGTACAAACCTGTTTTTGCTGTCTTCTCCGGCGCTCTGCGGCACGTTTGATGTTGTTCAGCGCAATGTCGATTATTTCGTGGTGTCGTAATCGACGAGATGTAGGAAAGTTTACTAATTCTTTAATTTTGTTAGGTGGTTCAGCATTTTTCAGTGTAACAAACGGAGATAGCATAGTAGATTCTTTTGGTATGGAATTAATGACATCTTGGAATGAGAATATGTGTGTGTCCCAATCAATATGTTTTTTATGGCAGTAAATTCTACACAGTTTACCAATTTCTTTCATTAATCGTTGACAAGGGTTCGAAGAAGCATGGTACCTGGATATATAGATCGGAGAAATGTTTCTAGCTCGTAACATACGTGTCCATATAGCAGATCGAAATTGTGATCCATTGTCGGAAATTACTTTCATCACATGCCCTACATGAAATAAAAAATGTTTCACAAATGCTTTCGAAACAGTTTTAGCAGTAGCTTTGCATAACGGAGTGAAGGTAACAAATTTTGAAGTGAGTTCAACAGCGACAAAAATGTAGCAAAAACCTCTATTAGTTCTGGGAATCGGACCAAAAATGTCTACAGCGGCCATATGTCTTAATTTAACAGGTACAATGGGATATAATGGAGGAATATGTGAAGTTGTGTCTGACTTAGCTTTCTGGCAGATTTTGCATGACGCTTAAACTCGTCGTATACGTTTCTCCATGTTGGTAAAATAACAGTTCTGTCTCAGTATAAGAAAACATTTTCTGCCTCCGTAATGTGCCTAACTTAAATGAGTATACCAGATTAATTTGTTAACAAGCTCGTCAGGAATGCATAATAACCAATTATTGCTGTCAGGATGAGAGCGGCGAAACAGAATGTCATTGCGTACAGTGTAATGGTTTCTAATCGTAACATTATTCCTATCTTGCCAAAGGTGTTTAATTTCTTTCCACACGTTGTCTTTACTCTGCTCTTGAGCTATGTCCTGTAATGACGACGAAATAAAATTTTCAAATGCAACTTGTTGAATGTACATAACGCTGAAATTTGCTTTGCAGAAGTTGGTTGCGATGTCTTGCTGATTGTTGCTGAGAGAACGGGATAGTGCGTCTGCTACAATATTTTGTGTGCCGGGAATGTGAACTATTGTAAAATTAAATTCCTGCAAGTAAAGTTTCCATCTGCTTAATCTGTCGTGAGTGAATTTAGCTGAAAGTAAAAATTGTATCTCTCTGTGATCTGTGTAAACGGTGGTGTGTCTTCCATAAAGAAAATGCCTAAATCTCGTAAAAGCCCACACAACACATTTCCAGTTCTGTAACAGAATAATTTCGTTCAGCAAGTGACAGAATGCGACTTTCAAATGTGATGCTTTTAATTATTGTTGAGCCATCTTCTTCAATTTCCTGAAAAATATGTACGCCTAAAGCGGTGTTGGAACTGTTGGTGGCAATGGAAAAATTTCTGGTAAGATCTGGGTGCGATAAAAGTGGTGCAATCAACAGAGCATGTTTCAGGTTCATAAATTCAGAATGTGCTTGCTTATCCCAGGGCCAAATAGTGTTTTTACCTGTCAATTGGCATAATCTAGGTGTGTCTAAAGCAGAGTGATGAATAAATTTACGAAAAAAGTTAATTAAACCCAAAAAGCTGCGTAATTGTTTTTTCGTTGTAGGAACAGTAATGTCACGTAAAGCTTGAAGTTTTTCCGGGTCAGGCGCAATGCCTTCTACTGAGATTACATGTCCAAGAAATTTTATAGAAGTTTTGCCAAAGTGCGATTTACTGAGATTAACTGTGAGTCCTTGTGCGCGAAAGGTTTGCAACAGTCGTTCAAGAATCATATTGTGTTCAGTCCAGTTAGCTTCTGCGATAAGAATGTCGTCTACGTACGTCGTGATTCTGTCTGTAAGTGCTGTCGGAAGTATTGTGTTCAAACCGCGAATAAAAGCTGCAGAAGAAATAGTTAAACCGAATGGTAATTTGCAAAATTGGTAACAGTCGCCAAAACCGAGAAATGCTGTATACTTTCTACAGTTCGGATGAAGCTGAATTTGCCAAAATCACGATTTTAGATCTAATGTAGAATAAATAGCCGTACCATGAAATTTCTGTAGTAGTTCTTCTAATGTCTGTGGTCGATCTGTTTCATTAATAATTATGTCATTGATGTGACGTGAATCAAGTACGAGGCGAAGTGAGCCATCTTTTTTCTTAACAATATGTAGCGGGTTTATGTACGGACTAAAGGCCTGGCCAGACAGAATGCGGCCTGGCCGTCCGGCCTGTGGCCTTGAACCGCAGCGGGCAGGCCGCACTGTTGAATCGCTCGTTATTGTATGGTGGCTGTCACACAAGGTGCGGCTCTGACGCACCGGCATGCGGCCTGCCGCACCGGCCGCCGCCGGGTTGTCACAGATTACAGATTCGCCGCAAGCCGGAGCGGCTGCTTGCCTCCGTTGGCGCACTCAACTGCTCTGTGGTCACACTGGAAGCAGCGGCGTGAGGCGGTTTTTGTCTTGTAGCTCGTTGGGCATGCATCGTGGACACAGAAAGACTTATAGAAGAGGTGAGACAATACAACTTTTTGAACGATACACGCGATCCTGATTTGGAGGTAGAATAATTTTGCCCTCGATATACTCTTGATAGAAAGCTGAATTCTCAGAAATAGTGTTGACACTGTGACGTCCATAATTTCCAATGTCAACTACTGTAAACTCGTAGTATGGATCAACGATCGCCAGGAGAACCAGCGAAAAGAATTGTTTGTAACAGAAGAACTGGGATCCACAATCCTTCGGGCATTTTAACCTGATATGCTTCCCGTCTATGCTTCCGAGGCAGTTCAGAAACCCCTAAAGTTCTAGAAATCCTTTTCAGATTTCTTCTACATCTCTGTTGTAGGAGTGGGTAAATACTTGGGTTGTAGAACAGTCCATATTGCCTGGCACACTTGTTTCACAATTTCTGAGACTGTTGAACGTCCTAACCGAAAAGAAAAAGCTATGGTCTGGTGACTGTTGCCTGTAGTCAAGTATCTTATGCCGATAGAACGAATAGATGAGTTAACGATCAAAGATATGTTTGTTTAAATTCAATGACAATGTTATGAATACAATGAAACAAAACAAGTTCTCTCTAGCGGGACATACGGAACTAGATGTAACTATCGTTTGCTGTATTCGTAAACACTGCAGATAAATTTATCACTCCACTCGTAACTACGTTGTGGGATAGCATTTTCTTCCGCCGAATCTTTCATATGATACAGCAAAACTGAAATGGAATAAATTATAAGACTTCTGTTTGAAGCACAAAAAGGCAAAAAATGGTAAAACTTACCGCAAACAAATGGCTAGTCTGTGCCCTGTATCAACTGGCTTTATCCAGTTCGTTGTGCACTTCTCGGTGCTACCTTTTTTATCAGGCGATGCAGTTCCTCGAACATTCTCGCGACATACGAAAATATTTGAAGAACCTATCTTTGTCAGACTCTAGATCAATACACAGATGATAGTTTTCTCCTAAGCTTTCTCTCTTGCTATTAATGTCGTGCACCCAACATCTCCTCTTCTTGGTGCAATTTCGTATGGCTAGTGCGAGCTACTCATTTCTGTACTTAAAAAATAATAATAATAATAATAATAACTCGCACAAAGATAATGTGTCCCGCGTGAAGCTTCCAAATCGTCTAACGCCAAGACAACTGCGCTACGCACGCAAGCTTAATAATGGGGTTCGGCCCTTTCCATAGTGTTAACAGCTGACGCATCAAGAGTCGCTGCGGCCGGCCGTTGCCTGTGTGGCGTCCCTGGCCGCTGACTGGCCCGGCCTCCCGCTGCGCCGTCCGTCTCAGCGGCAGGCCGGATTCTGTCTGGCCAGGCCTTAACTGCCGGTTCTATAATTCCTTGGTCGATCATATCTTGCAACTCTTTTTTAACTTGTTCTCTGTGGATATATGGAATGGGATAATGCTTTGCTTTAAATGTGTCGTGCTGTTTGACTTGAAATTCATACATAAAACCGGACATAGTACCAGGAATGTTGTCGAAAACTGGAGCTTGCTGTAAAAGAATTTTGTGTAGTTGTGTGCGTTCGTCGTCTGTATTTGCGCTACTCTGTTTAACTTTATCAGAAATCGTCTGCATAACGTCGTAGTCGGTTTCATCTGAAGTATTATAGCTGTGTACGTACGTATCTGTGAACAATGTTAAATTACAGTCTATGTTACGTGATGCAGAAATAACCTCTGTACGATTAATTGTCTGTTCTTCCGCAGATAAAGAGTGTTGAGATTCTAAAGCCAATTGCACATTTTCATCCTTCAACACTAATAGGAATTTTGAAAGTCAATGACTGCGTCGTGTTGTATCAGAAAATTCGTACCTAAAATAACATCTGTTGTCAATAATGGAACAATCCAAAAATTTGAGTGAAATGTGTGACCTGCAATACAAAATGATAAATGCGTCTGTAATTTAACATCTACTCCTTTACTCGATACTGCTCCTTTCACTTTCGTTTTGCCTAATGGTAATGTAGGATAGGTATTCTCTTTGTTACACTCGTTGAAAGTTTCTTCATTAATAACTGACATAGGTGATCAGGAATCGATTACTGCTGAAAATTTCGATGAACCAATTTTAATTTCGATGACAGGATGTGAAATGGTTTTCTGAACAATTGGTCTTTCCTGCAAAAGAATGTCTCGGATGTCGTCAAAAGTAATAACATTTTCGTGAATAACATTCTGCGTGTCCAAAGTAGTGCTTGTGTTACTGGAATATGCAACCTGTACTGTATTTAATCACATTCTATCTGGCGTGTTATTATTTTCAGGAGGATGCTGTGGTATTTCAACTATTTGTACTGTTCTATTATTTCTTCCTGACGTATTACGTTTTGGATGATGCCTATTGTCTGGTTCATTCATGATTATATGTTGTTGCTGATCATTTTGCTGCTGGTAAGACCGATTGTTATTAAATGTACGCTGAAAAATTGTGCTCATTATTTTTACGTTTGTCATGATAGTCACTTCTATACGGCGCATTGCGATAGGAATTGAAGTAGTGTGTTTTCTGTACGTAGTTATTTCTTTGCTGCTGTGCGTTACTATTTGTTGGAGCTGAGACTATACGTGCACGCGACGAAACATTAAAGTTTGGTTGACCTTGTAGACTGCTTTGTTGGTTAGGTATGCTAACCGGCTGGCTTTGATGCTATTGCGATGAAAAACGTCTATTGTTACAAAAATGTAGTTGCGACTGCTGATAATTTTGACGACTGCTGAAAATGCTATACATACTGATGATTATAATTTTCTCTGATATTAAAGTTCTCGTGGTTGTCATTTCTGGAGTGTCTAAAGATAAATGTCACTTTCGGTATAATTTGTCGTATCAGGTTTTCTTTATACATTCTTAATCCTAGATAGGGCAATAGGTAAAGAGCTGTTTTGATAGATATAAAGGATAGTAGAAGAGAAGGCAGCAGTGCAGAAAACAAGATGAAACAGCACTACTACAGCTCGGGGCCCTATGCACGCTACGGCACATATTCATTAAAGCGTAATGAATCCCCTGAGGTTTATTACGCGCTGCAAATAAATTTTAGCTTTTGTGTTACAGGCAATGGCGGTAAAAATTCAGAAATAAATTGCTGTATCCATGCTAATTGTAGTTTCTTCATTACAGGCAATGCTATTGAAAGTACAAAAATAAATTGTCGTATACGGTGCAAATCGTGTATTTGTGCTCTGTCATTATTAAATTCCTTAGATTTTCTTATAGATAAAAATTGCTCGTAATCTACGTTCTCGTCTCTGAACTTGAGAACACGTTCAGGTTTGAGTGAGAATCTGTTTGTCTGTGTCATTTCGGATTTCAAATTGCGTAGCTTTTTAGATTTCAAGTCGCGTAGTTTTCCGGATTCTAAGTTGCGTAGTCTATGTAAATTGCTTAAGTTACACTGGCTATGTGAATGTGACAAATGTTCGCAACGTGGCGGATTCTGTGACATATTGGTGACTGAAATAGTTTTCAATTCTGTTACTTTAATACTTTCGTCAATTTGGTTGTTGTGTCGTTCACTTTTATTATCGACATCCGTATTCAGAGTGTGTGAAACTTCCAGTGACTCTAAATTAAACTCGTCGCGTATCTGTACTGCGTTTTTAGGGCATTGTTCAGTGACTGCATTAATTTCGTGTATCTGTGTTGCGTTTGCTGAACATTGTTCAGTGACTGCATTAATTTCGTCTTTATTTGATTCTGTTGTGCCTACACGTGTAATACTTAATTCTTGTGCAACAGTGCCGACTTCTTCATTACTGTTATTAGCACAAGCCTTAGTATCCTCACGTAATTGTTCTTTTGTATCGTGACGTTGCACGGTAACATCTGTAATCTGTTCACTAACTTGTTTGTTCTGTTCGTTAAGGTTGTCGTGTTTTTCGTTCGTCAGTTTGAAACTTTCATTAATTGTTTCGCTAAGTTGTTTATAATGGTTGTCGAAGCTTTCATTAATTGTTTCGCTAAGTTGTTTATAATGGTTGTCGAAGCTTTCATTAATTGTTTCGCTAAGTTGTTTATAATGGTTGTCGAAAATTTCGTTCTGTTGCTTGAAATGTTCATTAAGTTGTTGTATGAGAGTTTCACTTTGTTGTTGTAGCAATCTTGCCATAATTTGTTCCAAGTCAAAATTAGCATTTCTATTCTCTGTGCTGTTTAGTGGTGTACCTGCATTTGTCGCGTTTTGTGTGACCATTTGGTCATTCTGTAATTTACAAAAAGGTTTGCCAGTCGGATGTACACTGTCAGTCACTATTTCGGAATTAAATAAATCCGTCCTACTTTGAGTATCCTGTTCATTTTCATTAGAAAAATTTGTCTGCTCGTCACGTGAATTTTGCAAACCGGTTGTGTTGAGCTGGGCAGCGCTCATTACAACAGAACGCCCTGCGTCATCAATTGTTGTCAAATTAACAGAGGACACAATTAAATTCGTCTGTTCATCACTAAGATAAAAATCATTATTAGTGGTTGGAACGCACTGATTGTCAGTGAACGCAGGATTGTCATCATTACACTGCGTGTCACAAGTACTGTCGGTGAAGTTGTTTTAGTCGGTAATTTCATTCATTACACCTCGCGATGTACTATTAATAGTTTTTCGCGGCATTTTAACACAAATCACAATTATTCACGAATGAGACAAGACAATGCAAAATCCAACAAATACAAATACAACAAAGAGCAGCGAATTGCCCATGATCTGTGGGAGAAAGTCACAAAATTAGAAAAAGCGTTGCGCCAAATGCTAATTATATTTAAGTAAGTAAGAGCAGATATCTGACTACTTTTCAGAAGATTCTCAAAGAAATACGATCCTGGTCCGGATGTCGCCAAGTGTAACCTCCCCGTGATAATATGAAATGACTTATTAGTGATATCGTAACCTCCCAGCAAGAATTTTTAAAAGACAATATAAATGTTAATGTGAATAGAGCCAAAGTGTGACTTCCCAGCAAAAATAAAAGAAAACTCAATGATAATGAAAACGTGCCAAAAGTTTGCTCCCCATAAAAATTATAGAATAATAATGACCCAAATGTAAACTCGACACAAAAATTGAGAAATGAACATTAATCATTAAACCCACAATAATAGGGCAGCATCGCTGACCTTAGGCCCTATGCAATAATTAATCTGATAAATGATTCTGGGAGGAAAAGCATAGGAAATATTGTTTCAATTGGAATGATTCTTTTCTTAAAAACGATTGCTTTGAAAACAAAATTATTATTGGGGCATTTCTTGAACAAATTAATTACACTTAACAGATGTTATTGGCTGAGCGCAATGCTGCTTCATTACCTTATATTACAATATACCTCGTCCCGAACCGTGACCAGAGACCCATGTCGACGCCCGCCGACTCCTCACACACAACTTCCGACTGAGTACAACTCGCAACTGCAGTCGGCTGACTACTTCCTCTCGCGACTCGCTACACACAACATCCTACTCGCAACTGAACTCTCGCGCAGTCAAGCGCAGACTAGCAACGATAAATAACTCTCTGGTCAGAGATTCTGTCATGCCTCGCCATCGCTGTTAATGAAAACATATGAAACGTACGCGTTTCAGGTTTCATACGAACCAGATTCCTACCCTGCTCAAAACGATGCAGCAGCTCTTCGCCTAGGCTGCGCAACTAACACAACAGCCACTGCCTGCTACAGCTGCTATACCACCTTTTCGACAGTATAGTGAACAAGACGAGGAATGGCTCGACTGACTGCAGCAGTTCAAGGCCCATATGGTTGCTCACAACGTTCCACGTACTGTGAAGCTTCCTTATCTGTTATCCACGGTAGGAAGTGCGGTGTTCAGATTAATTCAAAAACTCTTTCCTAACGCCACTCCAAGTGAAATGTCATACGAACAAGTAATCGCTTCGTTAACAACCTATTACGACCAACAAGTGCATGTAGTAGCAACTAAGTATCAATTCTTTAATTGCAAAAATCGGTCATAACAAACGAATCACGAGTGGGTAACAGGTTTGCAGGGTATGGCAAGAAAATGCAAATTCAAATGTGCTTGCAGTTCTTTATATTCAGATGTTACGTTGTGTGATGCGATCGTGGAGAATGTGCCTGATGTCAAAATCAGAGAACAAATTTTGAAAAAGTCCGATTCATCATTTCAGCAGGTACTTGTCGGCTCATACACTTGCACAGCAAGCTCTTTGCTGTGTTGAGTCCCTTAGTTGTGACCACCCCATTCTGCACCAGCAGCGTGCACTACCCACGCCAAGTAAACAACCTTCTACGCTGCTTAAGCAGTTCGCAACACAGGCGGCTACACAGGCAAACAGAATTAAGTCTTGTCCTCGCTGTTATACACGGCACAAACGCCAAGACTGCCCCTCCCAACAAGCTCAGTGTTACACTTGTGATAGGAAAGCCCATGTCCAATCCACATGTTTGCGACGGCTCACACATAAGCAGTCAACCCACTCACAAAACTCTCATGACAAGGCCGATGTCATTAATGCAGTATATTTCAAGTCTGCAACTAGCAAGTGTGCAGTCTCTACTTTGATACGTCAGCCAAACAAACTTTTTGTTCGTTTACTTATTTGTGGGAAACACGTGAAATTTCAGTTGGACATGGGTGTCTCTGTCACATTGGTCAATCGTCACACATATGAAATGTTAGGCTCCTCATGCCTGTCTAAGACTAGCACACAAGTGACGGCTTGTAATGGAAAAGACATTTCCATTCTCGAAGCATGTACTTTGCGTGCAGTGTATTGCTCGCATATGCGAAGAGTGACTTTTACAGTGCTACAATCACATGAGTGTGAGAACGTTTTTCGTCTTGATTCTTTGATTTGTTTGGCTTTAATATTCAGGACAATGTGTTGTCAATGTCTGCATTCAATACAAAAGACAGTGCAGCTAGCTTGCTAAAAGAATTCCCGGAGTTCTTTTCTGAAGGTTTATGCAAAGCTAACAGTTTTGTTGTACATATTATGCTGAAAGACAATGCTCAGCCGAAATAACCCATTGCATTACGGGACAAAGTCACGGCTGAACTTAAAAGACTTGCAAGATACCGGAGTTATTGCGCGCATATCAGCTAGTCAACGGGCAATTCCACTGGTTTTGCTCCCTAAACCTTCAGGTCGCATTCACCTCTGTATTGATTTTAAGTCTACAGTCAACTCACAAACGGTCACTTATATTTATCCATTGTCACGCCCTGAGGGGTCTCATGGACAGATTAGGCGCTGGACGCTACTTTTCAAATACCGCTCGATGCAAAATCTCAAAAAGTGTATATAGTAAATACTCATTTGGGCTTGGTTAAATATTTGCGTTTGTCTTTTGTCAGTGCCTCCGCACCAGCCATTTTCTACTGGTATTTGGAACAGTTGACTGCACAAGTGACACACTGTTCAAACAATTTGGAAGACATTGCCGTAGCAAGTCGTACACTTGAAGAACATATTGCAAATTTACATGCTTTGTTTTGTATGTTCTCTGAGGCAGGACCAAAGTGTTGACCGGACAAGTTGGATTTTTTAAAACTTGAATTGCGGTATCTTGGTCGTGTCATAAACAGTGAAGGTCTGCATCCTCTGCAGTCGCATTCGTTAGCCATACGACACTTGCCAGTTCCTCGTAATATCACACAGAATTGCAATCAGTTTTAGGAAAAATGAGCTATTATATTCGGTTCATACCGAATGCTGCCCAATTTGCAGTTCCATTGCGTCGCAAGCATGTCCCCTTTGGACAGATGACAGCCTAGCTGCTTTTCAAAAACTTAAGGATGCGTTGCTCAGTGATATGTGCTTAGTTCACTTTGAACCTGAAAACCGAGTTGTGTCGCAAGTTGACGCTTCCTCTTACAGAATCAGTGCATTGCTTTCACACAGAATTGATGATAAAGATAGACCTACTGCTTTCGCATCAAAAGCGTTGTCGAAAGCTCAGTGTAACTATTCACAAATTGAAAAAGAGGCATTTCCTATTATGTATGGTGTCACCAAATTCCACAACTATTTATATGGCAAAAAATTCTACTTAGTAACGGATCACAAGCCTTTGCAGTCCTTGTTTAGACCGACGAAACTGGTTCCTGTACGAACTGCCCAAAAATTGCAAAGATGGGCTTTGTTGTTATCTCAATACTAGTACGAGATCATGTGTCGGCAACTATTTATTTATAGCTTGTACAAAATAGATACCTGTTTCAAAGTTTTACTGAGCTTCAAAGTAGTCACCAGCATTGTGTATAACTCGTTGCCAGCTATGTGGAAGTCTTAGGATACTGTTACCAGTGCCAGCGGCGGTCTATTGTCCGACGATTGTAGCAGCGAATGACGTGAAGTGTTTCCTTCAGTTTAGAAATCGAATGGAACTCACGAGGGCTTAAGTCAGGGGAGTGTAGTAGGTGGTACAGCACTTAGCAGCCCCATCAGTCAAAAAATCAGTAACAGCTTGTAGTGTACATGCTTGAGCATTGTCCTGCAAAATGATGGTCAGGTCCTGCAGAAAGCGTCATCACTTCTATCTCTATGCTGTTCATTATGGGAACACATCCTATGACTAGCTTAGAGACACTGAATAGCATAAAGAACCCTGTAGTACGCCTATACTTTGCACGTTGGCATAGCCTCGCTGAACAGAAAAGTGTAATTCTTGTTCAAAATGACAATGGACAGTTACGAGTGTTGATCCCTAAAGCTTTGCAAAAAGAAATGTTGCAGTTACTTCACCAAGAACACTGGGGGTTGTTCGAACGAAACAGTTAGCGCGTCGAAACTGTAATTGGCAGGGTATGGACGCCCAAATAGAACAGATAACATCACAGTGTCACGCATGTGCGGAAAATCAGGCCGCTCCGTCACAAAAGTTCTCTGCTCGGCCCAAGTCACAATCGCCATGGCAATGTGTGGACATAGACTTTGTGGGACCCTTTTGGAACACTCGCTGGCTATTTGTGGTTGACTCGTATAGTAAGTTTCCTTTTGCTGTCTTAAATTAGATTAACATAGAATTTTTACTGTTCGCCTCTGGAGGGACTGTGGTGATATTTGGAGAAAGGGGCAAGGGAAATTGTTGCTCAGGACTTGATAACCAGTGCCGTATTCTCTTGGGTGGAACAGTGTCTCGTTGCTTATTTTAATTGGTACCACAGCCTGTGTGGGATGCAGATAGTTTTGAATGATTTACTATGTTACGAAAGTCGCCCAGACGAGATTGTCCCAAAGATTCTGGATTGGGTTTAAATCCAATGAGTTCGGTGGCCAGGGTAAACTTATTTTTATGATCTTCGAAGCATGCACGTACACTGCGAGACGCATGACACGTTGCACTGTCCTGTAGTCATATACCACGGTGCCCAGGAAAAACAAATTTCATTTAGCGATGGTCAAGGTCCGCAAGGATAGTCGCATACTTCAGTTGATCCATTACGCCTTCCAGAATGACGAGATCACTCAGGATATGCCACGAAAACATTCCTTAGACCATAACGCTCCCTCCTCCAGTCTTGACCAAACCTTGCATGGTTGTTTGCTTTCAGATGTTTCATGCCACACACGCCAACTGCCATCTGTCCGATGGAGCATGAAATGTGGTTCACCTGAAATGGCCACCTGTCGCTACTCATTGGACGTCCACATGCGGTGCTGGCGTTAAAGTTCCTGGCTTCATTGCAGATGAACAACAGTCGGCATGGGTGCATGAACCTTGCACCTGCTGCGGAGGCCCATATGCAACAACGTTCGCTGAACGGTGGTTGAGGAGACACTGTTGGTAGGTCTTTAGTTCAACTGGGCAGTCAGCTGCTTAACAGTTGCACGTCTATTCGCGGGTACACATCTCCATAGCCGTGGTTCACCCCTGTCATCTATGGCCCATGGTGAGCCACAGTTACCTCGGCACGGTTTCGGATATCGCCATTTCGCTGAGCACTGTGTACTTTCAACCACCGAGGCACGATAGCAGTTTACAAACACAGCCGTTGCGTGAGCGCTTCCACCCTTGTCCCGAAATCTAATGATCATGCCTTTCTGTACTCCAGATAAATCACTCCGTTTCTGCATTACGAAACAACTGCACTGTTTTCCAAGTCCTCCCATCGACACGCCTCCACTGCTAGTGCTGTCACCTATTATCTGTGAGTGATTATTTGCACGTTAACACAGGTAGTTGTCACATAGGTGTGACTGGACCATGTAGTTATTTTCGTGATGTTTATGCTTATAACCACCTTTCCCGTCTTCACTGAGTTTTGATAATTATGTATTTTGTGCTGGAAAAAATCAGGAGTCCATATGTGTGAAGGTATCGAAATTGTGGTGACACATTAATTTTCTTGCTTTGTTCTCTTTTCATTTACATTATTATGAGTTTCGGTTTATGATATTTACGTATTCTCTTTCAAATTCAGCAGGTGGGCAGGCAGTGGGAGTGTATCTACAACATGTATGGAATCCAGACAGCAGTTAAAATGGTTGTTACATATGGGTGCGAAAAAAATAGTGGAGAAGGATGTGAGACAAGGTTGCGTCCAGCCCCTAGTGTTTTCTAGTCTCTCAACTGAGCAATCTGTGAAGGAAATCAAGGAGACATTTTGAAAGGGAATTAAAGGGAGAAGAATTTAAAACTTTCCAGGTTACTGATTACATTACGTCAATACTTTTTCCATGGATCATGAGTACGACACTTCGTAATGACGAATCATAATTCAACTATTTTTTAGTTGTGGGACTACTAATTTAATTTTAAAAATTAATCTCTTGAGGAGGTGCCGCGCGGGATTAGCCGAGCGGTCTCATGCGTTGCAGTCATGGACTGTGAGGCTGGTCTCGGTGGAGGTTCGAGTCCTCCCTCGGGCATGGGTGTTTGTGTTTGTCCTTAGGATAATTTAGGGTAAGTAGTGTGTAAGCTTAGGGACTGATGGCCTTAACAGTTAAGTCCCATAAGATTTCACACATATTTGAACATTTTTTTTAGGAGGTGTTTTCATTCAGAAATTCTTTTAATTTGTTTCTAAGTGCTGGTTGGCTATCAGATTTTGGATGCTATTTTGTATGCCATTTTGTAAATGACCAGACTTTTGTGGCAGCACAATTAACTCCTTTCTGTGCCAAAATTAGATTTAATCCAGTACAGTGAAGATCAGCCTTTCTGCTAGTGTTGTTGTCATGAACATTGCTATTGCTTTCGAAATAGGATGGGTTGTTAATATCAGATTTTATAAGTGAATATGTATATTTTGAAGAAACTGAATATGCGTAGTTTCTTAGATAAAAATGATCTTGGGAGGGCTCCAGCTATTATTCTGATTACACGCCTTTTTACAATGAATATCTTTTTCCTGAATATGAATTACTCCAATATGAACCCATACGAAAGCAGTGAATGAAAAAAATGTATAGTAAGTAAATTTACTGAAATTTATATCACCAAAATTTGCGATAACCCCAATAGCATAAGTAGGTGAATTCAAACATTTCAGTAGATCATCGATGTTTCTTCCGACTGAATCTTTCATCAACGTACACACACACAAATTTGGAATATTCTGCCTTAGCTACAGACTTTTGTTCAAATTATATATTTATTAATGGTGTTATGTCACTTACTGTACAGAACTGTATATACTGTGTTTTATTAAAACTGAATGAGTGTCCATTTGCAGAGAACCACTCAATATTTTTCTGAAAGACATTATTTATAATTCTCCA
Source organism: Schistocerca nitens (assembly GCF_023898315.1). Classification (NCBI taxonomy): domain Eukaryota; kingdom Metazoa; phylum Arthropoda; class Insecta; order Orthoptera; family Acrididae; genus Schistocerca; species Schistocerca nitens. The sequence goes on along the minus strand of NC_064621.1, from coordinate 310,284,703 downwards.
GGCCAATCTTGTTTGTTGTATGTGATTACTATACTATTTTCGCATCTTCGTGAATATAGAGTGGAAAGTTATTAATATAAAGAACAATAAGGGAGTCAAGACTGAACACTGTGGGACCACTTTCTTGATACCTCGGCAGTTTGAGAACTCTGCTGATATTTTTTACCACACTGTGTGAACTATTTGTTTCAACCTTCTTCACTTTTCCAGTTATAAATGAATTAAAGCATTTGTGCACTGTTCCACTCGCACCGTAATATTTAAACTTACCCAGAAGAATTTCGTGATTTACGTAATCAAAAGTCTTTGAGAGGTCATAAAAAACCCAATGGGCGACGTTCGGTTATTCGAAGCACTAAATATTTGATAAGTGAAAGTATATACAGTATTTTCTGTTGAAAAGCATTTCTGAAAAGCAAATTGACGTAATTCAGTCTTAGGCGACAAAGGACTTGGCTGATTAGTTGAATGGGCCGTGTCTCGAAAACAGGTTGTGTGACGAAAAACAAAAGTAAAACTAGGGTAATGCAATGTAGTCTAATTTAACATGTGGGACGCAGAGGCAATTAGAATAGCAAGTGAGATACTAAAAGTTATGGCTGAGTTTTATTGTTTTGGCAGCTACATGTGTGACTATAGCTTAAGTAGAGAGGACATAAAATGCAGAATGGAACAGAAAGAAAAGCATTTCTACTAAACAGAGATTGTTTAACATCGAATTAAATTTTAGATGTTAGATGTTAGGATGTCTTTACTACAGATACACATCTAGACTGTAGTCTTGTACCAGATCGGAACGTCGACGATAAATAGTTCGGAAGAAAAATGGAAATGAAGCATTTTAAAATGTTGCTACAGAAGAAAGCTGAAGATTAGGGAGGTAGATCGGATAAATAACGAGTAGATATTGAATTGAATTGGGGAAGAAGTAAATTTACGGATCAACTTGACTAAAATGTGGGAAGGTTAATAATAAATGTCTTCAGGCATCAAGAAATTGTCAATTTCGTGATGCAGGGAGGTATGAGCGGTCAAAATAGTAAAGGGAGACTAAGACTTGACTACAATAAGCTGGTTAAAATGGATATTGGTGCAGTGGTTATACGGAGATGAAGCCGCTCGGACACGATAGTCAAACGTGGACGTCTAAATCAATCAGTCTTTGTAATGAAGCCCACGACAAAAACAAATACTTCCTTTATAACACTTATTATTTTATTATGCTGCATTAAGTGTTATCTTCATTCTTGCGTTACTAAAGCCGTCATCATCCGGAACAAGGAAGTAAACGTTGACGTGGACGCGGTCGGGATGTCCAGCCTCACGACACACAGTGTCAGCATCATATGGAACGTGTTAGTTAACGTGATTTTGGACTAACGCTCTCCTGTGGCAGTTATATCTGTTACGAAAAGAACCCGTGTAAAATTCCTACATTATTTCTATTAAATTGCATATTTCCTCCCTTTTCCATATGATCAGCTTATATAACTTTACAAAATAGGACAAACTTATTCCTGAGAGATAGCGCACTTAATATTTGCTGGACATCCAGTTCTACGGAAAATATTTCTATTAATTGAAAAAGGAAATTCCACAACGGTCTAGAAAACGTGAAAATGAGAAAAGAAAGTTGGGATACATCAAGACTCAAACCCACTAAACATCGTTTCGTAACGCGGCGCCTCCACCAACTACGCTACGTTCAGCTTCTACAATAAATGACCTATTTTATCTTACGATCTTCTAAAGACTTTAATAGCCGACATACTATTAAATGACTTTTAATCATAACAAATCCTACATGTATATTCACACGATGTAAGTTGTAATAAACCCCCCAAAAATGGGCTTCAATTGAGAGCGACAAATACAATATGGCGACTCGCAAGTTCTGCTTGTGCTGAAATATCGCAGAACTTACTTTTTTGGCTCCTCAACGTGCAATAACAGTAAGTGATGCCACAAAATTTGTACAGCTCCACATCGACGATAGCTAAACTATCCCGTGCGAGACTGACTTAATAACGCTAAATAAAAAAATTGGTAGAGGGAATTCACTGTAACGAATGTCTTACACGACCTGCTTTTGTTACACAATAGGACAAGTTTTCAAGAGGCAAACAGTATTAAAAAAGTAAACGACAGTGGTGGGGTGAGATCCTTTGACCATTTGGAAATCGCAGGTGGTCCCCGGTCCTTTTATATATGTGTCGGCGGGGCTTTAAACTCCATTGTCGCTGTTCCGAAACAATTGACCAGGCCGCTCGCTGCTGTTTCAATGGGCGGCTGTCCACCGCTCCTGTACAAAGTTGTGTGACGTCCGATCGCTTGCAAAACAGGTTAACAGGCTCCACTGAGGTGGAAAGCACTCGCATTTCAAGTGCCTCCTTAAAGCCAGTTTTTCATTCAAATGAGCAGAAAATAGGCTAAGTTTGAATTTTTTTAAGACAATGAAAAGACATCCAAAGGATCTGTTTGGGCTTAATGATTGATCGTACTATGAACTATATTTTAGATTTTTAGTACAAAAACAAAGTGGCAAACGTAACTATGATTTGATCAAGGGCCTTCCAGTTTGAAGTACGCGGACTGCGTGCAGTGTAGCCCCTCAGGAGTTATCAGAAATCAGAAATGGATAATATAAGTCGATACTAAATTAACTTTATGGGAGCTTACACCTAACCACAATAAAATAACCTAAAATTTAACGGTATAGTGCTAACGCGAACTTTGAGTTCGATTTTTTGGCGTTTGTTTCAACGTTTATGGCTTTACAAAAAAATACTTAATATTAACATATTCCATGTACAATATTATACGTATGAGCTCTCAAGAAAAGTGTTTGCTTTTTGGGCTCAAAGGTAGAGGTTAATAGGTTGAACTGTCTTTATTTTATGCTGCACGCAGTTCTGAAAAATCGTTTCTCGAGGAAAACCTGTTTAAAGTTTAGGAACACTTTTATATATATTAATAGTTCAATTTGCATATACTACATGTCATTATATATTTTTGTTGCCAGAAAACACGAATCTGAAGCTACATTTTCAAAATTCAAAATGGCTAATCCAGAATTGCGGACAAAAAATTATGTGTTTACGAATTTCGAGCAAAATTTGATAAAAAAAGTGTTTTCGTTACTTACGTTTAGTCTGCAATTCCAGGACCCTATATAAACCTTCATAGAACTCGAATAATTTCTGGAGAGCAGTTTCCTCGTTCTTATTAGGGGCAGCCTGCTAACGTTCGTCAATTTTCTTGGCGAATACGTTTGCATGCATACCGCAGTATAAATCGTTTTGTGAATGTGCGTCACGGCACGACAAGTTTTCTACTTGAGCCTGGCGTCTCCGGCAGTGGCGACACTGCTTCGAAGAATGCTGTAGAAACTTTTGTACCGCATGGATTAAAAAACCTTTTCACCCCAACATTCACATACACCTTGGCTCATCTGGGCCAGAACGCGGAGCTCTGCTATTATACCACAGTCCCGAGTTGTTATGCGGTGTTATAGATCGACTTTTCGTTGTAGAATTCTCGCTTAAATTTTTTCCTGTCGTAAAAATTCAGAGGTATTAAGTGCGATGGGTGTGTAGACCATTTTCTGTTCCTCGAATAACCGATTCAACTGTCTACTAATATCCTTTCGGGCCCCACCCACCTCTGCCAATGGCGTTACTGGATGGGGTATGGAGGGCCGTGTGATCGGCAAAACCGTTCTCCCGGTCGATGGCGACTTCTCGTCCGCTACCAACCTGCTCCTTAGTTGGCCACACTAGGCTGAATGCACCCTTTACCAGTTCCCCACCAATGAATAATACCTGGTATCGGTCTTGTAGATTCCGACAACTCAAGAGAGCGAACTTACACTAAACGTACACGTGCAGATCGTGAAAGTTCCCGACCGTGCGACTACTGGCATGTGTCCTACGCAGCGCTCTTATAACCTTGCTCACAATTCCCACCAAAATACTAGCATTAAAATGAGGTCAAATAACATGAACATTGATTTAATAAACAATCTATTTATTATGCTTATGTCACAAGTCATACGCCCTTGTGTACCTGTATTTTCGCGTATGTTCTACAGCCACTCTCATGCAATAAACCCTACTTGGTCTGAGTTAGCACTTGCTGTCCGAATTAAATGACACTTCCTGGGCTACTGGATGAACCATTTCTGCAAAGGACCTTACGGCTATCTTTTCGCAGTGGGAGCGTGGCGTTGCGAAAGACTGGGATGACACTGCCTTTGAACATTAATCGACATCATGCACGAGACCACACTCTGCGCTCTGAGAGGAGGAAACGTGGAAACCAGGCTCGAAAGTAGCAGGGACCAGGTGTCAGAAGCGAAGAGTTAGCTCTCTCTCCTCGGCCTGCTGATGACTATTCGTCACATGTCTGACAAAGTGATTTGACGAAAGACGCTTTTGTCGAAGTAGAAGGGCTGGAGGTAGCCGAGTTCGACCAGAAACACGCCAGCCGTTGTCCTTTATGTAGGCTGCGAAATCATGCAGCTACCTAAAGAATGTTTTAGAATTCCAGTCACAACAGGAAGTGCGTGTAGACGACCTTTACATCTCAGAGTAACAGTTGCAACCCATATCCTCAATTATTCGCTGTATGCATTCCGACCTCTGTTTTCCTCTACAGTTTTTAGCCTCTACATGCCGGTCGCGGTGGTCTAGCGGTTCTAGGCGCTCAGTCCGCAACCGCGCGACTGCTACGGTCGCAGGTTCGAATCCTGCCTCGGGCATGGATGTGTGTGATGTCCTTAGGTTAGTTAGGTTTAAGTAGTTCTAAGTTCTAGGGGACTGATGACCACAGCAGTTAAGTCCCATAGTGCTCAGAGCCATTTGAACCATTTAGCCTCTACAGCTTCTTCTAGTGCCATGGAAGTTGTCCCCTAATGTTTTAACCAGATGTTCTATCATCCTTTTCCTTCTTGTTGTCAGTATTTTCCACATATTCCTTTTCTCACGATTCTGCGGGGAACCTCCCCATTGCTTACCTTATCAGTCCATCTGATTTTCAACATTCTTTTGTAGCACCACATCTCCAATGCTTCGATTCTCTTCTTTTCCGGTTTTCCCACAGGCTGTGCTACTTGACAGCACAAAATAGTGTGGCATCCCTGAATTTCTAATGTATAGGCAACACCAGACTATATGAAACCAACATAGAATAATTCTATAACAGTACAGTCATCCGAGTATACACAATGGTTGCGACAAGAAATTACTAGAAAACACTGCTCTTTATGGCAGTATGGAAGCATACTAGAGGCAGAGTTTCTACAATACCGTCAGACAAAAAAAAAAAAAAAAATACTAGAAAACAAGTTACGAGAGATGAAACAGTCCTTAAAGTTTGTAAATTAACTTCATTACAATGACACTGCAAAAGTCTTATCACACTCATTAAACGGGATGACGAGTTATCGTGATCCGAACTTGCCTCTTGGAAGTGACCACGAAAGGAATATAATAAAGTGTGAAACGCCATGAAGTAAAGTTATGGTGATGGACGGGGAGTAGAAACCAGTGCCTATATGAATTGTTCACTAAGCACAATCAGAAGTCAGTTATTAGATATGTTCGCCAAGAGCGTGATATTGGAACCCGGAACGCCGGTACATATGATTTTTGCCTGTCGGGGATTCTAACCTGGCAACCATTACTATTGTCTTTTAGTTACGAATAAACATGAAATATTTTTTTCCTTACCAGTAGTGAGATGTGTATATGTTCGGCTAGAGGTAAGGCAGCGAATATTTCTCTGGTGCCTGGGACTCCAACCCAGTGCATATCGTCTTTGTTGACCCCACACGAAGAGATGTCAACTATGAAATAATCATTCACTTGTAGTTAGGATTGCGCCGTTCTTAGAGATCTGGAGGAATTTGGCCTCTTGAGGAAACAACGATACAGTTGGACAGTATCGTCTTGAAGGGTTTAAATTCAGAGAAAAATTGGAATCGGAGCTGGAATCCCAATCCAGTGCAAATATATTCAAAATCTCAACGTCACTTAAAATAAGAAATGAAGGTCCTACGACATTACATGACGATTGGTTCGTGAACTAAAATAACATTAGTAGTGCAAGAAAGCTTACTAGAGACAGAGTTTCTGCAAGCAGCGACTTCCGGCAAAACTAATCCAGCTCTGTTCCAGTCAGTAGCGAATGCACATGTTTAATGTTGATTTGTAACCGCGGCACAGTCCTGTATTCCTTACTTGGTGATACTGGAGATGAAGAGGGAACGTTTGTGGCTTTCCAAAATTGGTACCCCCAGCGAGAATCGAACGCAAACCTTAGCCATTACAAGCTAGCCTCAGTCCACCCATCCATCGAATTTCACGTGTGTTAGCATAATGTTTTTGTCATAATGGAGTACGCAGCACGTGGTATGAGAAGTGTTGACTTCCACCTGAGCTGTTGTGAATAAGCCAGTCGTGGTCTAGTAGTCAACGTATGCAGTGCGAATGCAATGCTGTGATATCGAACCCCTCCATTTCCTTTATTTTTGAAGCTGTATTCCATCAGTCTGACAGAAAATCAGAGACACATTCGTTCATTTTCTGACTAGCCAGTAACAGAAAAATCTTGCGGAAAAATGTTTGTGAAATGGCTCATGAGTGTGACATTGTAAGACCAGTTTCAGCACCGTCAGAAAGCGTCCGCTTTATTCAGACCGGCGCCCGCCCAAGTGTTCGCGACGCCTTGGGCACGGAGCCTATGATCTCCAGCGGACTTTTTTGCGCTCAAATTAGCAAGTGCAACATTATGTTACATCGCGTACTCTACTAAGTTTCAGCACGCTCCGTGGTGATTCTGTATGACATTTTGCTATAAGCGTTTTTAATTGTGGTCCTATTTTGTTCAAGTTTGTAGTACAGCTCATGCCATGACAACTTGAATATATCTAATTTTTTAAGTTATGAGGACTGTCGTTTATGCATTAGAAAACGGTCTATAAACCGTAGTAAAGTCGAACATTTGTGACATTGCGTTCTCTTTGCGGGGTGAAAGCAGTGGAGGATTTCGAAAGAACTGTGCCCTGTTTCGGGTGAGACAGTCAAGTTGTATCATTTCAAGTACAATCGTTTTGAGATAAATTCATCAGCACCTTCAAAAAGTCAAACAGCTATTGATGAAAGACTTTTCTGCGATTACTACTATGATCGATGATAGTGTATCTGATAATCGACAAGTCTGACGACTAGTTAACCTTCGTGCAGCAATTCCCTTCAGCAGTCATATTGAGATTAAAAGAAAGGAAGGAGGGTTTCCGGTACCACGTATCCTCGAAAACGAGATTAGGACCGAATCAGATTCTCGAACTGGGAAGGACGAGGAAGGAAGTCGTCTGTGCCCTTGCAAAGGACTGATCCTGGGATTTATCACAATAGATTTAAGGAGGTCGCTGTAAACCTACATCAGTGCAAACTCATGGCGATTTTAAGTACCATACGGTAACTTCATAACGAGAAAATAGATGGGAAGGGATAAGAGACATTATCTGTAACGTTGGTTTTTATATGTCTACAAAATGTATAGTTATTAATATTCATGTGGCAGCACAAAGAATATTTACAGAAAAATGCATTAAAAGATACGCTCGTGATAAATGTAGCTACCACAAAATATTTAACCCAGCTAGCAATTGTACGATGCAGGAAACTCTTCTTTTTTCTAAGCATTCCGCACTAGGTCTCGCCTAAATAAAATCCGTATTCTACCATGATAACTAAGCAGATTGTAAATGTAAACAGTTTTGGTGGGAAACTTTCCAAATAACTGTCCATACATTTTGAGTACTTGTAAAATGTATTTACTGTCTCTGAAACAGCAAGTGTCCACGACGGAAATTACACTCCTGGAAATTGAAATAAGAACACCGTGAATTCATTGTCCCAGGAAGGGGAAACATTATTGACACATTCCTGGGGTCAGATACATCACATGATCACACTGGCAGAACCACAGGCACATAGACACAGCCAACAGAGCATGCACAATGTCGGCACTAGTACAGTGTATATCCACCTTTCGCAGCAATGCAGGCTGCTATTCTCCCATGGAGACGATCGTAGAGATGCTGGATGTAGTCCTGTGGAACGGCTTGCCATGCCATTTCCACCTGGCGCCTCAGTTGGACCAGCGTTCGTGCTGGACGTGCAGACCGCGTGAGACGACGCTTCATCCAGTCCCAAACATGCTCAATGGGGGACAGATCCGGAGATCTTGCTGGCCAGGGTAGTTGACTTACACCTTCTAGAGCACGTTGGGTGGCACAGGATACATGCGGACGTGCATTGTCCTGTTGGAACAGCAAGTTCCCTTGCCGGTCTAGGAATGGTAGAACGATGGGTTCGATGACGGTTTGGATGTACCGTGCACTATTCAGTGTCCCCTCGACGATCACCAGTGGTGTACGGCCAGTGTAGGAGATCGCTCCCCACACCATGATGCCGGGTGTTGGCCCTGTGTGCCTCGGTCGTATGCAGTCCTGATTGTGGCGCTCACCTGCACGGCGCCAAACACGCATACGACCATCATTGGCACCAAGGCAGAAGCGACTCTCATCGCTGAAGACGACACGTCTCCATTCGTCCCTCCATTCACGCCTGTCGCGACACCACTGGAGGCGGGCTGCACGATGTTGGGGCGTGAGCGGAAGACGGCCTAACGGTGTGCGGGACCGTAGCCCAGCTTCATGGAGACGGTTGCGAATGGTCCTCGCCGATACCCCAGGAGCAACAGTGTCCCTAATTTGCTGGGAAGTGGCGGTGCGGTCCCCTACGGTACTGCGTAGGATCCTACGGTCTTGGCGTGCATCCGTGCGTCGCTGCGGTCCGGTCCCAGGTCGACGGGCACGTGCACCTTCCGCCGACCACTGGCGACAACATCGATGTACTGTGGAGACCTCACGCCCCACGTGTTGAGCAATTCGGCGGTACGTCCACCCGGCCTCCCGCATGCCCACTATACGCCCTCGCTCAAAGTCCGTCAACTGCAAATACGGTTCACGTCCACGCTGTCGCGGCATGCTACCAGTGTTAAAGACTGCGATGGAGCTCCGTATGCCACGGCAAACTGGCTGACACTGACGGCGGCGGTGCACAAATGCTGCGCAGCTAGCGCCATTCGACGGCCAACACCGCGGTTGCTGGTGTGTCCGCTGTGCCGTGCGTGTGATCATTGCTTGTACAGCCCTCTCGCAGTGTCCGGAGCAAGTATGGTGGGTCTGACACACCGGTGTCAATGTGTTCTTTTTTCCATTTCCAGGAGTGTATGTTCCGCTGAGGCACTTCACTTCCATCGCATTGATACACGGTTACTCTGTAATTCACAGTTAAGTGTCCCCTAAAGGGTTCAAAGAATGGTTTCAGTATCTCGAGGAAATCGAATTATAAAATCATCTTTGTGTGAGTTCTAATTTCTGTTGCTATTACAATTATAATATAACCCTTTGTACAACGGTGACAACAGAAACTGTATGCATTCGGAGGAGAAATATGGTGGTTAAAATGTCGTGGAAACAACGCGTCGGAGTGAAAAGCGTTTGTTTTAGTATCGCGTCCCCAAATCGTCCCGCCCGCCCTCCTTCCCCATCCTACTTCAAGGGGGAAAAAAAAAGAATCCGTGACTCTCTCCCCTAATTCGCTGTGCTACAAAATCAGCTGATTTCTTTCAACATTTTCGATGCCCTTCGTCAATCCCGCCAGGTAATGATCACGTGGTGCTCACCAGTATTCAAGAAAGGGTCGAACAACCGGAAGTCTCCTTACTAGACTTCTAGGGTCTTCTAAGTGTTGTGTTGTTGTTGTTGTTGTTGTGGTCTTCAGTCCTGAGACTGGTTTGATGCAGCTCTCCATGCTACTCTATCCTGTGCAACCTTCTTCATCTCCCAGTACCTACTGCAACCTACATCCTTCTGAATCTGCTTAGTGTATTGATCTCTTGGTCTCCCTCTACGATTTTTACCCTCCACGCTACCCTCCAATGCTAAATTTGTGATCCCTTGATGCTTCAAAACATGTCCTACCAACCGATCCCTTCTTCTAGTCAAGTTGTGCCACAAACTTCTCTTCTCCCCAATCCTATTCAATACCTCCTCATTAGTTACGTGATCTACCCACCTTATCTTCAGCATTCTTCTGTAGCACCACATTTCGAAAGCTTCTATTCTCTTCTTGTCCAAACTGGTTATCGTCCATGTTTCACTTCCATACATGGCTACACTCCATACAAATACTTTCAGAAACGACTTCCTGACACTTAAATCTATACTCGATGTTAACAAATTTCTCATCTTCAGAAACGCTTTCCTTGCCATTGCCAGTCTACATTTTATATCCTCTCTACTTCGACCATCATCAGTTATTTTACTCCTTTACTACTTTAAGTGTCTCATTTCCTAATCTAATCCCCTCAGCATCACCCGAATAATTTGACTACATTCCATTATCCTCGTTTAGCTTTTGTTGATGTTCATCTTATATCCTCCTTTCAAGACACTGTCCATTCCGTTCAACTGCTCTTCCAAGTCCTTTGCTGTCTCTGACAGAATTACAATGTCGTCGGCGAACCTCAAAGTTTTTACTTCTTCTCCATGAATTTTAATATCTACTCCGAATTTTTCTTTTGTTACCTTTACTGCTTGCTCAATATACAGATTGAATAACATCGGGCAGAGGCTACAACCCTGTCTCACTCCTTTCCCAACCACTGCTTCCCTTTCGTGTCCCTCGACTCTTATAACTGCCATCTGGTTGCTGTACAAATTGTAAATAGCTTTTCGCTCCCTGCATTTTAACCCTGTCACCTTCAGAATTTGAAAGAGAGTATTCCAGTTAACGTTGTCAAAAGCTTTCTCTAAGTCTACAAATGCTAGAAACGTAGGTTTGCCTTTTCTTAATCTTTTTTCTAAGATAAGTCGTAAGGTTAGTATTGCCTCACGTGTTCCAACATTTCTACGGAATCCAAACTGATCTTCCCCGAGGTCCGCTTCTACCAGTTTTTCCATTCGTCTGCAAAGAATTCGCGTTAGTATTTTGCAGCTGTGACTTATTAAACTGATAGTTCGGTAATTTTCAAATCTGTCGACACCTGCTTTCTTTGGTATTGGAATTATTATATTCTTCTTGAAGTCTGTGGGTATTTCGCCTGTCTCATACATCTTGCTCACCAGATGGTAGAGTTTTGTCAGTACTGGCTCTCCCAAGGCCATCAGTAGTTCTAATGGAATGTTATCTACTCCCGGGGCCTTGTTTCGACTCAGGTCTTTCAGTGCTCTGTCAAACTTTTCACGCAGTATCTTATCTCCCATTTCATCTTCATCTACATCCTCTTCCATTTCCATAGTACTGTCCTCAAGTACATCGCCCTTGTATAAACCCTCTATATACTCCTTCCACCTTTCTGCCTTCCCTTCTTTGCTTAGAACTGGGTTTCCATCTGAGCTCTTGATATTCATACAAGTGGTTCTCTTCTCTCCAAAGGTCTCTTTAATTTTCCTGTAGGCAGTATCTATCTTACCCCTAGTGAGACAAGCCTCTACATCCTTACATTTGTCCTCTAGCCAAGCCTGCTTAGCCATTTTGCACTTTCTGTCGATCTCATTTTTGAGACGTTTGTATTCCTTTTAGCCTGCTTCATTTACTGCATTTTTATATTTTCTCCTTTCATCAATTAAATGCAATATTTCTTCTGTTACCCAAGGGTTTCTATTAGCCCTCGTCTTTTTACCTACTTGATCCTCTGCTGCCTTCACTACTTCATCCCTCAGAGCTACCCATTCTTCTTCGACTGTATTTCTTTCCCCCATTCCTGTCAATTGTTCCCTTATGCTCTCCCTGAAACTCTCTACAACCTCTGGTTCTTTCAGTTTATCCAGGTCCCATCTCCTTAAATTCCCACCTTTTTGCAGTTTCTTCAGTTTCAATCTGCAGTTCATAACCAATATATTGTGGTCAGAATCCACATCTGCCCCTGGAAATGTCTTACAATTTAAAACCTGGTTCCTAAATCTCTGTCTTACCAATATATAATCTATCTGATACCTATTAGTATCTCCAGGATTCTTCCAGGTATACAACCTTCTTTTATGATTCTTGAACCAAGTGTTAGCTATGATTAAGTTATGCTCTGTGCAAAATTCTACAAGGCGGCTTCCTCTTTCATTTCTTCCCCCCAGTCCATATTCACCTACTATGTTTCCTTCTCTCCCTTTTCCTACTGACGAATTCCAGTCACCCATGACTATTAAATTTTCGTCTCCCTTCACTACCTGAATAATTTCTTTTATCTCGTCATACATTTCATCAATTTCTTCATCATCTGCAGAGCTAGTTGGCATATAAACTTGTACTACTGTAGTAGGCATGGGCTTTGTGTCTATCTTGGCCACAATAATGCGTTCACTATGCTGTTTGTACTATCTAACCCGCACTCCTATTTTTTTATTCATTATTAAACCTACTCCTGCATTACCCCTATTTGATTTTGTATTTATAACCCTGTAATCACCTGACCAAAATTCTTCTTCCTCCTGCCAACGAACTTCACTAATTCCCACTATATCTAACTTTAACCTATCCATTTCCCTTTTTAAATTTTCTAACCTACCTGCCCGATTAAGGGATCTGACATTCCACGCTCCGATCCGTAGAATGCCAGTTTTCTTTCTCCTGATAATGACGTCCCCTTGAGTAGTCCCCGCCCGGAGATCCGAATGGGGAACTATTTTACATCCGGAATATTTTATCCAAGAGGACGCCATCATCATTTAATCATAGAGTAAAGCTGCATGTCCTCGGGAAAAATTACGGCTGTAGTTTCCCCTTGCTTTCAGCCGTTCGCAGTACCAGCACAGCAAGGCCGTTTTGGTTAATGTTACAAGGCCAGATCAGTCAGTGTTGTGTTAACAACCAAATATTTGTTTCATTTTAGCCTCAACATGTGATATTTTCCAGTTACGTCGTTTATTTGTAAACCCTAGGACTTTTGTTACATCGATAACCCTCAAATTTGTTTTACTTATGGATTTATCGAAGTTTGACGAAACTTTCTTAGTAATCATGTGGAGAACCGCACACATTTTATTGTTTAGGTCAATTACCATGTTTTGCACCTTGAAGATATATTTTCAGCATCATTTTGCAATTCGCTTTTGTAATTTACTGGATTACACAAATCTAAGAGAAATATTGTGATTGTCTGCTAAATAGTTTACATATATTAAAATAGCAGAAGGTCTACATAACTTTTCTTGCGGAATCTCACTCGTCATTTCCATTTCACTAATTAACGACCTGTCAGCTGCAGCAGACTGTGACCGTTCGGGCAGGAAATCACGAATCCAGTCACACGACTGAGGCAATAGCCCATAGGAAAACAATGTGGATGGAAGTCGTTTATGAGGCACGATATCAAAAGCCTTTTAGAAACTATAAATACGGACTAAATTTGAGAGGCCCTGTACCCAGTACATCATGTGAATAATGTACCAGCTGTGTCTCACGATGGTGATGCTTTCCAAATCCATTCTGGTTTTATGTCAATTTCGGGATATTTCACATCGTTGGAACAAAGTATTTGCTCACAGCTCCAACTACATGTCGATGGCAATGAAATGGATCTTTAACTCAGTGGACTATGTTTATTTTCTTTCGTATGTATTGCGGTGGTCCGTGCACTTCCCATTTTTCTGCCTCACCAAAACTACTAGAATACTTCTCATGACGTCCTGGGAAAAATAATTAAGCCGCTGCATCGTTGATGTACAAGATCTAAATTGTTTGCCCACTCAAGAAAGACATTGCCTGTAGAAACATAATCGTCCTGATACGACTATGGTAGGGTCACAGCAACATAGTGGAACATGTCCTGTACGCTGTGATGGTTTTATTGCTTCCTGGAATGACAGAATTATCTTGCAAGATACACTTGATATATTCTTTGTATCAAAGATTCTGAATGAATTCTACTTTGTGTGTCATCGACTTACCAAATATGTGTTTACAGACAGGGGAGCTTACTTTCACGCAACAGCTACAACTAATCCCCTTGAAGGCCAAGTATTGGCCAAACAGCCATTTGCTTTGAGGAGGAAGATTAGAGAGGCTATAAAAATAGCCGAATGACTCGCCAACATGCATAGATAAGAAGGATGTGGGCTTCCGACGTCCTGGCTGCCATCAGTGATGGCGCTAAGGGAGCACAGCGCATGCAAAGCAACGCACACAGCCCCGGTGAAACCGCGTTTGTCGTACGTACACAGAGCTCAGCCACGCCGCACTCCGCACCTGGCGACAAGTACACAGCGCTACATCACAGCTACCGCCCGTTTCTAATTCGCCTGTTTTCACTAATGACAAGAAATAATCTAAACACTAATCAAGCGTGTCTTTATCCACCAATGACAGGGAATAATATAAAGACGTATATAGAAAGCGTAACACCCCTTCACCTATCCCCAAGTACTCTATTACGTAAACAGAATTATCCACTATCATGTAAGATTCAAAGTCTCTCTCATTTAGCAGTCAGCTCTGTTAAAAGCCCCGAGAAAGGCAGCTTGCAACAGTGGCCGAAACGTTGGACAATTTTATATATTGACTATTACGTCAACACGCCAGAAGAATTTCATTGACAGGTATATCGAACTCAGAACGACATCTTTAGAAATTTTGTCGTCGTAAGAAGTCTCGTTACGTGCAGTGATCAGTAGACTAAGAGGTAGCAAGCATAAAATACCGTGGAACTGCTACTGAAAATATACAAATCTGTTTGTGAAATCGTATCACTGAATACTGTGTTAATTGTGTTTCATTCAGCAACTGTTATCACAGCCACATTGTCATATTCACGTTGTAGTCCGGTGAAGCTACTTGAGTATGACAAAAGGCTTCACGTTTAATTACGATAGCCATTCGTTGTATGTTATTATGATGAGACACCTGTTTTATTAGTGTAATGCACATAAATAGTAATTCCAGTTAGGTTATTGATCAAACTAGACAGCCCGCATCTCGTGGTCGTGCGGTAGCGTTCTCGCTTCCCACGCTCGGGTTCCCGGGTTCGATTCCCGGCGGGGTCAGGGATTTTCTCTGCCTCGTGATGGCTGGGTGTTGTGTGATGTCCTTAGGTTAGTTAGGTTTAAGTAGTTCTAAGTTCTAGGGGACTGATGACCATAGATGTTAAGTCCCATAGTGCTCAGAGCCATTTGAACCATCAAACTAGACACAAACATTGGAGAAATTGTCACCAGTATTTTCCACTTCGTTATCGAAAACAGTCCCTCCCCCCCCCCTTCCACACCACCCCCTCATGAACCATGGACCATGCCGTTGGTGGGGGGCTTGGGTGCCTCAACGATAGAAATAGCCGTACCGTAGGTGCAACCACAACGCAGGGGTATCTGTTGAGAGGCCAGACAAACATGTGGTTCCTGAAGAGGGGCAGCAGCCTTTTCAGTAGTTGCAGGGGCAGCAGTCTGGACGATTGATCTGGCCTTGTAACACTAACCAAAACGGCCTTGCTGTGCTGGTACTGCGAACGGCTGAAAGCAAGGGGAAACTACAGCCGTACTTTTCCCAAGGGCATGCAGCTTTACTGTATGTTTAAATAATGATGGCGTCCTCTTGGGTAAAATATTCCGGAGGTAAAATAGTCCCCCATTCGATCTCCGGGCTGGGACTACTCAGGAGGACGATGTTATCAGGAGAAACACAACTGGTGTTCTACGGGTCGGAGCGTGGAATGTCAGATCCCTTAATCGGGCAGGTAGGTTAGAAACTTTAAAAAGGGAAATGGACAGGTTAAAGTTAGATATAGTGGGAATTAGTGAAGTTCTGTGGCGGGAGGAACAAGACTTCTGGTCAGGTGAATACAGGATTATAAATACAAAATCAAATAGGGGTAATGCAGGAGAAGGTTTAATAATGAATAAAAAAATAGGAATGCGGCCAAGCTACTATAAACAGCATGTTCTTGTTGTTGTGGTCTTCAGTCCTGAGACTGGTTTGATGCAGCTCTCCATGCTACTCTATCCTGTGCAAGCTTCTTCATCTCCCAGTACTTACTACAGCCTACAGCCTTCTGAATCTGCTTAGTGTATACATCTCTTGGTCTCCCTCTACGATTTTTACCCTCCACGCTGCCCTCCAATGCTAAATTGGTGATCCCTTGATCCCTCAGAACATGTCTTACCAATCGGTCCCTTCTTCTTGTCAAGTTGTCCCACAAACTCCTCTTCTCCCCAATTCTATTCAATACCTCCTCATTACTTATGTGATCTACCCATCTAATATTCAGCATTCTTCTGTAGCACCACATTTCGAAAGCTTCTATTCTCTTCTTGTCCATGTTTCACTTCCATACAGGCTACACTCCATACAAATACTTTCAGAAACGACTTCCTGACACTTAAATCTATACTCGATGTTAACAAATTTCTCTTCTTCAGAAACGCTTTCCTTGCCATTGCCAGTCTACATTTCATATCCACTCTACTTCGACCATCATCAGTTATTTTGCTCCCCAAATAGCAAACTCCTTTACTACTTTAAGTATCTCATTTCCTAATCTAATTCCCTCAGAATCACCCGACTTAATTCGACTACATTCCATTATCCTCGTTTTGCTTTTGTTGATGTTCATCTTATATCCTCCTTTCGAGACACTGTCCATTCCGTACAACTGCTCTTCCAAGCCCTTTGCTGTCTCTGACAGAATCACAATGTCATCGACGAACCTCAAAGTTTTTATTTCTTCTTCATGGATTTTAATACCTACTACGAATTTTTCTTTTGTTTCCTTTACTGCTTCCTCAATATACAGGTTGAATAACATCGGGGTGAGGCTACAACCCTGTCTCACTGCATTCCCAACCGCTGCTTCCCTTTCATGTCCCTCGACTCTTATGACTGCCATCTGGTTTCTGTAGAAATTGTAAATAGCCTTTCGCTCCCTGTATTTTACCCCTGCCACCTTTAGAATTTGAAAGAGAGTATTCCAGTAAACATTTCTCTAAATCTACAAATGCTAGAAACATAGGATTGCCTTTCCTTAATCTTTCTTCTAAGACAAGTCGTAAGGTCAGTATTGCCTCACGTGTTCCAATATTTCTACGGAATCCAAACTGATCTTCCCCAAGGTCGGCTTCTACTAGTTTTTCCATTCGTCTGTAAAGAATTCGAGCTAGTATTTTGCAGCACTGGCTTATTAAACTGATTGTTCGGTAATTTTCACATCTGTCAACACCTGCTTTCTTCGAGATTGGAAATATTATTACCGAACTATCAGTTTAACAATCCACGGCTGCAAAATACTAACACGAATTCTTTACAGATGAATGGAAAAACTGGTAGAAGCCGACCTCGGGGAAGATCAGTTTGGATGTCGTAGGAATCGCAGGTAGTTTTTCGATCCCACTTGCTGATTCTGAGATAAGCCACGTTTAAAGCGCAGTCGCCGAAACAAGACTAACAAAACAATCAAGAGAAAACAAGAACTAACTTCCTTGGTGGTTGATAGATAAGGGGCGAGAAAAGTAAACACATGCAAATACCAAATTAAAAGACGTGTGATAGACGTATTTGCCAACCAAGCTCTTTGGTGCTGCCTTCCATGTCACATTTATTACTCTACGCCTGCAATGCACCTCATCTGTTGGCAACAAACGTCAGTTGCGAAGGACACATCCCTTTTAAGCATTTCATAACACAAAACGCATTCTTTGTGCCACCAAATAACTGTTCATTTCGTGGACAGTAAAGGCCATGGTTTCAGATAATGTTTTTATGGCTTACCTACTTTTGTCTCGGCATGAAGTTATTGTACGGTGCTTCAAATCGCCATTACGCTGCACTGATGTAGGTTTAGAGCGACCTCCTGAAATCTATTATGGCAAATGCCAGGATTAGTCCTTTGCAAGTGCACAAACGACTTACTTTCCCGTCCTTCCAAGTTCAAGATTCTGCTTCTGTTCGACTCTCGTTTTCGAGGATACGTTGTACTGCAACCTTCCTTCCTTTCTTTTAACGTCAATATGACTACTGAAGAAAAATGTCACACGACGGTTAACTGGTCGTCAAACTTGTCAGTTATCAGATTATCATTGACCATACTAGTGATCGCAGACAAGTTCTTCGTCAATACCTGTTTGTCTTTTTGAATGTGGTGATTAATTTACCTCAAAACGATTGTACTTGAAGTGATACAACTTGACTTTCTTGATAGCGCTCACTCCATACAGGGCATAGGTGTTGCGAATTGCTTCCACTGCTTTCACCCTTTTATTAAACACAAACAGAGCACAATGTCTCAAATGTTATACTTTACTCCGGGTTACACACCGTTTTTAGCGGATAAACGACAATCCTCACAACTTCCAAAATGAGAGATATTCAAGTTGTCATGGCAGGAGCTATACTACGAACTTAAACAAAGAAGACCTTAATTAAATATTCTTATAGCAACATGCCATACAAAATAGCCACATAGCACGCAGAAATATAGTATTGTGTCATACGCAATGTTACGTAATGTTGTACTTACATTCCATACATTGACCATTAGACCTCGACTGTCTTATTCACAACAGTTCAAGTTGAAGTCAACACTTCTCACACCGTGTGCTTCGTACCACGTTGAACAAAAACATGATGCTAACACATGCGAAATTCGGTGGTTGGTTGGACCGAGGCTAGCTTATAATGGCTAAAGTGTGGGTTCGATTCCGCCAGGAGTACCAGTTTTTAACAGTCACAAACATACGCTCTTCACATCCGGTAACGACAAGTAAAGAACACAGGACTGTGCCGTGGTTACAAATCAACATTAACAACGTCCATTCGCTAATGAGTGGAACGGAGTAGGATTAATCTGCTTGCAGAAACTCTGTCTGGATTCGAGTTTCGATTCCAATTTTTTTCTGGGCTTGAATCCTTCAAGATGATATTGTTTCATTGTTTCCTCAAGGTGTCAAACTCCTCCAGTTTTCTACGAACGGCGTAATGCTGATTATGATATGAAAATTTCATAGTTGATACCCTTTTCATGTTGGGTCAACAACGACGATATGCACTGAGTTGGAGTCCCAGACAGCACAGAAATATTCGTTGCGTTGCCTCTAGCTGAACATGTACACATTTCGCTGCTGGTGAAGAAACAAATGTTTCATCCCTATGCTTTTGGCCGTACATTTGGTCCTAAAACTGATACTAGTGAGTACTTCAATATTTTACGTCACTTAACGCGTAGTCGAGTCACGATGAGGCACGCAAGGTACACATTCAGATCACGAACAACTACTCATCGTGTCATTTAATGAGTGTGATAAGACTTCTGCAGTGTCACTGTAATGAAGCTAATTTCCAAGCGTTAAGGATTGTCTCACCTCTAATAACGTGTTTTCTGGTATTTAATTTTTGGGGCTATTAGTTTACATCTGGGCTGACTGCCATAACCGGCGTTCTCTAGTGTTCTCCTGTGGTAACCATAGTCGAACGACTGAACAGCAGAGGGTTTCGGCGTTTACAGTAACTGCGCCCAGCTACGTTATATTGGTTGTAATCAGCAGCGGCTCACCATTTTTGGTGACAATTGTACATTCTCAGAAATTTCCTCCTCGACTATATTTGATACTAGCAGATTTCTCTTGGCCAGGAAAGCCTTTTCTGCCGGTAATAGCCTGCTATTTATATACCGATATACTGTTGCTCTGTCCATCATGGGTTAGATCGCCACCTGGGTAGCAGAACTCCTTAACTTCTCCTACTTCGTGATCACCAATTATGATGCGCTGTTCTCATTTATGCTACTTCTCACTACTTTCTTCTTTCTCCGGTTTACTCTCAATCCATATTCTCTACTCATTGTACTGTTTATTCCATTCAACAGATCTTGTAATTCTTCTTCACTTTCGCTGACCATAACAATGTCATCGGTGTATACGATCATTGATATCGTTTCACCTTTCATATTAATCCCAATCTTGAACCTTGTAACCTCCCCGGAGAATTTTTAAAGGAATGTCAATACTTAAATGTTAATGGGAATAGAGCCACGTGTAATCTCCCAGCAGAAATGAAAGAAAATAATTAATTAAATGTGAATGGGCATCGTGCTAAACATAACCTCCCAGCAGAAATAAAAGAAAAGTCTATGACAATGAAAACGAGTCAAACGTTACCTCCCCGTAATTATTTTTAAATGGATAGAATACAATAAGAATTGCAAACAGTGCCAAATGCTAACTTCCCACAGTAATAAAACTCAATGATAATAACAACGTGCAAAAATAGTAAGTCCCCACAAAATTAACGTTAAGATCAACCTGATAAATTGATTTTGGGAGGAAAAGCAAAGGAAACATTGTTTCAATTGTAATGATTATTTTCTTAAAAGATTGCTTTCAGAACAAAATTATTATTGGGGCGATTCTTGTACAATTTAATTACAGTTAAGATACATTACATTATCAGATGAGCGCAATGCTGCTTCATTACCTTATTTAAAAAATACACCTCGTCCTGAACCTTGACCAGAGCCCCATTTCGACGCCCGCCGACTCCTCACACACAACTGCGACTGTCTCTCGCGCGCTACGACTCGCTACGTACAACCACTTTCTCGCAACTGCATCATCTCGCACGCGCTACTGCTCTCCAACTGAACTGCTCTCTCGCGCGGTCAAGCGCAGACTAGCAACGATAAATAACTCTCTGGTCAGAGATTCTGTCATGCCTCGCCATCGCTGTTACCGAGTACATACGCGTTTCATAACTCTCACTGGGGGGGGGGGGCAAAAATTTGGCAGCGATGGTGAGTCATTTGGACTTGCCATGAGCAACAAATTTTTTGTAACTAATTAACTTTTACAATTCACAGAATATTCAGATGTAGAACATGAATTAAATGTGGTGCACATGCATCAAGTACAAAACATATTAGACAATGACAATATGTGAGTATAAAACAAATGACATAAGTGCACACGCACTGAAAAACTCTTTGGCATCTTCACAACAAAAAATCATGTTGACAAGTGACATAAGTGCATATGCACTGCAGTTCAGAACATATCAGCAAATCAAAATGTATACGTAATGGGTACAAATGGCATAAAGTGCACATGCACTGTAAAACTCTCTAATATTTTTACGACAAATAAACCTAATGATTACAAATCATATTGACAAATGACAAAAGTGCACATGCACTGAAGTAGTGAACATATCAGGAAATCACAAATGTATACGTAATGAGTACAAATGGCATAAAGTGCACATGCACTGTAAAACTCTCTAATATTTTTACGACAAATAAACCTAATGATTACAAATCATATTGACAAATGACAAAAGTGCACACGCACTGAAGTAGTGAACACATCAGGAAATCACAAATGTATACGTAATGAGTACAAATCATATTGAGAAATGACAAAAGTGCACACGCACTGAAGTAGTGAACATATCAGGAAATCACAAATGTATACGTAATGAGTACAAATGGCATAAAGTGTACACTCACTGAAGTTAAGTACAAAACATATTAACAAATGGTAAAAGTGCAAACACACTGTAATACTCTCTAGTATTTTTCTACAACAAACAAACAAATCAAGGAGTGTAATAAAGTCCACATGCACTATAGAAGTCTTTAGTAATTTCAGGACAACTGATCTTATTAACAAATGAAAGGAAATGCACACGCACTGTATATGACTTTTTCATTTTACAAGAATTAGGAAAGGAATAGGAAGGATTGTGTCATGGTTGTAGCACTTAGGTTGCACGCAGCTGCACTGAAAGTCCATATCTTTCCACAGAAGTACAACACCAAGTGAGACAATCTGAAGTTCTTTTCCCAGAAGTGTTTATCAGCGTAGCCAAGACACTGAAATGTCGTAGTAATATTCCATGTTATCATTTTGGCAGTACATCAGGTACACCAAACAGTGGGACCATAATAACGTCTCCATCGCTCACGGTGGTGGACAGCATGTCGTGTCAACACCACGCTCTTACAAGGCACACCAACGTGGAATTAGTGCAAAAACCAAATATAGTGCTCCATGATCATGAGGATATACAGGACAAATGGATATTGCAGTAATTCAGGGTAGTTAGGCCAGAAGGTGAAGGACACTAAGTCACATACTAGTCTTCACTGAAAATTACATTAGTAGTTTGCGGCATTCATTGCCCAGTTATTGAACATTTCTGTACCATGTATGTAGTATTACAGAATAATGTTCATTACTTGGCGTTTTACTGACAACATTGGCACTCATTGCCTAATTATAAATCATAGAAATCATTCGTTATACAGATAACATTGAAATTCGTTGCTTAATTACAAATCATCAGAAGTCATTCGTTTTACATTGAAATTCGTTGCCTAATTACAAATCATCAGAAGTCATTCGTTTTACAGATAACATTGAAATTGATTGCTTAGTTACAAATCATCAGAAGTCATTCGTTTTACCTTGAAATTCGTTGCCTAATTACAAATCATCAGAAGTCATTCGTTTTACAGATAACATTGAAATCGATTGCTTAATTACAAATCATCAGAAGTCATTCGTTTTACATTGAAATTCGTTGCCTAATTACAAATCATCATAAGTCATTCGCTTTACAGAGAACATTTTACAGAGAACAGTAGAATAAAAGTATTATTCACTGAAATTATGCGCATAGTATTTATGTATTCAATTGACATACTATTCATAGCTGATCAGTATTATTAAGAACTCTCTTAAACGGGTAGCATTATTTGGGACTGGTAATACATTTTTTTTGTTAGCATTACACTGCTTTGGGTAATTATAGGGGAAAGCAAGAAAAAGAAAAAAAGAAATTGCTTCTGGGTTGTTCCTGTAAATGAAAATGTGTAACGTCATTTGTCATGAGTCAGCTGTAGCAACGTTATGAAACAAGTAGAGTATATGTAATCACATTCATAAATGATATAGATTTAATGAACAACTGCTTATAGCACATTAATTTCATAAATAATTTCTCCTGCAAAAATATATAAGAAAAATGGATTATTAAGCTGAAAGAAGAAACGCATTTTATGCTGAAAAGTAGTGAACTTCGAATTAACAGGTAGTGAAATGTGTATAAAAATATTTGTTCTCTAGCTGTCTTTTACAAAACCTTCAGTCATCATACCATACGATATAAAACATACTGTCAAAACAAACTACAACACATAATTAAATAACTACATAGCATAAATACATAAACTTCAACATCATCCTCATCTGTAAAGAAAAAAAAATTTCATTATCCATCACTTCATTATCCATATTATCATAACTCCATTATTATCATCACCTGTAAAGAAAAACTTCATTATTCATAGTAGCATATTCTTCATCATTATTCATCAGCATTCATTATCATCTGCAAAAAAGTCACTTCATTACTCATTACACAACTATTCCTTATCTCTAGCATATTCCATCACTAAAACTAAGATGTGTAGTTCTGTCTGACAGCCTGCATCAATCACTTCGTATTCTGAAAGAAAAAATTAGTTAAGACTGCTATTCTACGATGTGTATAGTATATTCTTGTTAATGCTTGTTAATTCTGATCCATTTACTCTTCCTCATAAGGTTTTTGTATCTTCTTTCGTCTATTCCGTAGGTGAAATTCCTATTTCTATTTAATTTATTTCCTTTACACGTTATTTCTTTCTGAAAATGATGAACAAAGATTAATGTCGTGCATTTACATCATATACTCACTAAATAATGACTGGTTTATGGTAACATAATTAAGCATACAGCATAACATGAAGAAAACGTAATATGTCAAAAGCA
The DNA here is from genome assembly GCF_023898315.1 of Schistocerca nitens. Taxonomy (NCBI): domain Eukaryota; kingdom Metazoa; phylum Arthropoda; class Insecta; order Orthoptera; family Acrididae; genus Schistocerca; species Schistocerca nitens. Next base: position 310,260,846 of record NC_064621.1, on the reverse strand, counting down.
TAGACAGTGTTCAAAGGCAAAAATGTACACAGAATATCACAATGCAGCAAAAAGAAAAAAAGTAAAACAGTCACGATGTTGAGATATCATAGGGCAAAAAATGTCAAAGTCAACTGGTGTTTGCTATATCTTAACCATTTCATAGTGCATACCAACAAACATGAAACAATCGTACATACATAAAAAAATGATGACAAGAAATATGACCTTCTTTGTGTTCAGCTTGTATGTTGTGTAGTTAATAGAGGCGAGAATTAAAGACTTTAATGGAGAGAGAATTTAATAAAATTAATATGTCACTAGGCAAAATTGCATAATTATTCATAAGATACGTAAGTTTATCTGAAAAAATATGCACGGTCTGATGTGTAACGACAAGAAGAGCGACCTGCTAACCTTACCTTGCCGGGCACTTGCCAAGAAAAAATACGATAATCATCAGTAGGTAGTCATGTGAATATAATTGCAGAAATAGTCATAAAATGTGTAAATGGCATCATAGCATGTTAAATCCTACAGTGTCTTCACTCAATAAAGGGTTTAATGTTAGAGACATGGTGGTTGCCTTTACTTTTTTTGCTTCTCAGAGTTTCGACGTGTACAACATTGGGGTGAGGAATGCTGCGAATCCGATATGGACCTGCGTATAGAAGTTCAAATTTACTGCACCTACCTTTTCCTTTGTTGGATAAATAGTGTGTACGTACTAATATTTTCTGTCCAATGTGAAAGTCACGGCGTGTACAAACCTGTTTTTGCTGTCTTCTCCGGCGCTCTGCGGCACGTTTGATGTTGTTCAGCGCAATGTCGATTATTTCGTGGTGTCGTAATCGACGAGATGTAGGAAAGTTTACTAATTCTTTAATTTTGTTAGGTGGTTCAGCATTTTTCAGTGTAACAAACGGAGATAGCATAGTAGATTCTTTTGGTATGGAATTAATTACATCTTGGAATGAGAATATGTGTGTGTCCCAATCAATATGTCTTCTGTGGCAGTATATTCTACACAGTTTACCAATTTCTTTCATTAATCGTTCACAGGGGTTCGAAGAAGCATGGTACTTGGATACAGAGATCGGAGAAATGTTTCTAACTCGTAACATGCGTGTCCATATAGCAGAACGAAATTGTGATCCATTATCGGAAATTACTCTCATCACATGCCCTACATGAAATAGAAAATGTTTTACAAATGCTTTAGAAACAATTTTAGCAGTAGCTTTGCGTAACAGAGTGAAAGTAATAAATTTTGAAGTGAGTTCAACAGCGACAAAGATGTAGCAAAAACCTCTGTTAGTTCTCGGAATCGGACCAAAAATGTCTACAGCGGCCATATGTCTTAATTTAACAGGTACAATGGGATATAATGGAGGAATATGTGAAGTGGTGTCTGACTTAGCTTTTTGGCAAATTTTACATGACGCTAAAACTCGTCGTATACGTTTCTCCATGCTGGTAAAATAACAGTTCTGTCTCAATATAAGAAAACATTTTCTAGCTCCGTAATGTGCGTAACTTAAATGAGTGTACCAGATTAATTTGTTAACCAGTTCGTCAGGAATGCATAATAACCAATTATTGCTGTCAGGATGAGAGCGGAGAAATAGAATGTCATTGCGTACAGTGTACTGGTTTCTAATCGTAACATTATTCTTATTTTGCCAAAGGTGTTTAATTTCTTTCCACACATTGTCCTTACCTTGCTCCTTTGCTACGTCCTGTAATGACGACGAAATAAAATTTTCAAATGCAACTTGCTGAATGTACACTCTTTGACATAAAACTTGACCGGCGGCCGGCCGCTTCAGAGGCTAAGTCCGCGCCGATCGCGACATGGGACAATAAAACTGGCCAACTCGCTAATTCTCTAAGTCCAGTCATCTGCACAATCTGGCAACACTGCAGACTGCGGCACTTCCTGGAGGAAAACGTGTCCCATGATGGAGAAACTATAGGCTGGTTGCGCCTGTGGTCTAGCGGTAGCGTGCGTTGTTTCTGTTCATAATGTCAGTGGATCGAGAGCAGCTGGCATAAAATATTTTTATAGCCTCTTCTGCCTGAATACTGAACACGTGAATGTAATAGTAGCGCAGATTCAATCTATTTCGCTTTCTGACACACCGATATCAAAATTTTGTCCCGTAACCATTTTGCGGCAGATTTCCTGCAGACTGTCCTCCTCTGGACGCCGTAATCGGCAAAGCTCCGGGATCCATTTGCTGGCTACTGGCAGCGGCCGTGGCGACAGCAGCGGCGCTGCACTCCCCCGTTCTTTATCGAAAGCGCCTGCTACCGCTCATCGCTTTTGATGATTTAAAACGCTTTATTATTAAATGTTGCTCCACAGAAAATTTCTACGATTTCCATTCACGCTCAAAAGCAACGGAGACAGACGCCCTGATTAGTAGGCGGGTATTATATTACATTAATCGGCGAGAGCTGAGTGTGGCCCGAAATTAATTTTATAGACTGGGACGAAATTAAACCACCTCACTACATTCGATGAATTTATAAATGCTTCGTACCTCGTTTCTTTTCCTTTCAAACTCAATTATTTGTGCAACTTTTGGTCAATGTTTGGATGTTTTCGTCAAGCCAGAGTGAGCGTCTGTGGTGTAAAGTGTATTACAGTTCTTGTTTCATTTCTTATGGTAAGTCTATGCGATAAACTGTGTGAATACCTTGCAATGCATGCTCTGTAGCAGTGAAGGAATACTGCACATTTGGAGTTCCATGTATGGGTTCATGAAGTATTTATTGTTGATCGGAAGTGATAGTTAAGGTCATCAGATTTAAACCAGAAAAATTTGTCGTTTTGAAGGTTTCAGAGAACGGAAAGGAATTGCTAACGCCGGTGTTAGAAAACGTCTACAGTTAAATGCTATTGCAAAAATTTAGAAGAAGGGAACTATATTAATGAACATGTGCACTTCATAAACAACCTTCTGACATGTTAGACCTATATGACGAACAAAGCTCAAATTTATATCGTTGAAAGTCGGTTTGAATCTTTTCAGGACCTATTTTACAGTGAAGCACCTTGGAATTTGCAAAGCAGAAGTCCATGATATTAACTTAATTTACTAAGTCGAAATCGGACGAAGGTTCATGTTTAAAGGCATTCTTCAGATTTCGCATAAGAAATTTTTACTAGCAGTTTGCAACTCCATTAATTAAAATGGAAAGTAAAAGGTTGTAGTCAGCGGCTTCTACCGTGATTCGAACTGCTATGTCTTATAGTACAAGCACTGCAAAGCACAAGGGAACCTCTGAGCTAACGACACACTGGCGGCCAGAGGCGGACTATAGTCACTGCGATGTTGCCTGAGCCTCAAAACGCAACCTTAAACACACAGAGGAGGTGGAGATTACTGTTTTAACGTCCCATCGACAACGATGTCATTAGAGACGGAGCAAAAGCTCGGATTAGGGAAGGATGGGGAAGGAAATCGGCCTTGCCCTTCCTAAGGAACCATCCCGGCATTTGCCTGAAGCGATTTAGGGAAATCATTGAAAACCTAAATCAGGATGGCCGGATGCGGGATTGCACCGTCGTCCTCCCGAATGCACACACAAACAGGTGTTACTTATGTGAAGAACGCCGTTCTTGGAGTCCAGAAATTAAATATACTTTCTAATTGTGTCATCTTGCAGTGTATTATATCGTACGAGTCTTCGATGTGGGAAACGAATGTCAAGTGAATTTAGCGAGGTAACGCCGACCTACACCCGGAAGTAAATGCACTATCAGAGTGTTGACAAATACTTGCTACGATGCTGCCATTTCTCGGCTCTCTGACGAGGCAACTCTTCAGCGAAATGCTTGCCGTGATTCTCCGATACGGTTCTTCAGAGTGGAGACGCGCGCGCACGTTTGGTTTTTATGCGGCTTTCTCCCCTGATGGTTTCTGACGTCGCCTTGTGGGCTATGGATACAGATGAGACACTCAATTATCATTAATCCAGAATGATACAAGTTTCAGCTTCCGGCGTGGAAGAAGGCTGTTGACGCCGAGATTATATCATTTCAACGTAGGGAAAGCAAAACGGATCATTCAATGTTTCTCATTCAACATAAAGCATGTGAGATAAATTTCCGTAACGTTCATAATCATCTAAAAATACAAACGAAGTAAAAATACACCGGAAGCTTATTCGAATTGAATATAATGTAAGATACCAAACGCTTTGCACCTCGATGTCGAATTTGTCCACTTGCAATCTTTTGCAGCATACACATAGAATGTCATGATTACCACGAGAATGAAGAAATATGTTGGTAAGGATGGAAGCAAGAAAGGACGCAGTCAACAAATATTCTATTCCTCATGGCATACATTTCATTTGACACGTAAGAAGAGGTAAAGCGGGAATTTACTTTCGTTAACACGAAAGACATGCCGCACGTATTGATAACGAGGAAGTCTCCGTCTTCATACGTTTCCTTAGCAAATATCAACTTTAAATTGCATAACGCAAACATTTTTAACAGACGCGAATTCCTACCCAGCATCTATTGTCCCTGTTAACGAACGACGAGAGATGTTAAATATTGCTTCTTCACAAGTAACTTACTTGAAATGCCGTGAGGTAAAGCTGTGTGTTGGACACGGATTCGAACCCGGAACCTAATCGGATTGCTATCGAAGCACAGTCAAATGTGACATATCGGAATTTTGCGGCAGTAGCTAGATGTTTTAACTGAAATGACGAGACGAAACATTAATTTTTTCCTTCCCAGGACTCCAACCCGGCACCTATCGCTGTTATATTCTAGAGAAAACGAACGTTAAATACAGGTTTGTTGCACCAGCAGTGACATGTGAGCATGTTTGAACTGAAATAATATGACGAAGAGTTCAGCGCTCACTGGGAATAGAGCCCCACACATATCGTTGTTGACTACACACAAAGAGAAGTCAGCTACCGAATTGTTCTCCACCAGCTGCTCAGAATAGCATCTTGAACTTACAGTCATCTCGCAAATAGTTCTGTGTCTCACTGGGAGTTAAAAACGTCAGATATCGTTAGTGTTGACAGCGAATGAAAATACATTAAAAATCAAAATTATTATCCACCAGCAGATAGGTGTTCTCATGATAGAGCTTGATAATACATAATTAAATCTTTAGTGCCGGGCCAGGATTCGATCCCATTTACGCGTAATATGTGAAGGTGTTGAGGAATCTGCAGTTTTGGACAAACAACAAATTGTAGCCGAGCTGTATTGCCACGAAGGGATCAAATTCCGCGTTAAGGGCGGTCTGAGTTGCATTCCCAGTTCAGAACCAATTTTATCGACATACAGAAGCTCAAATAAAAGATGGAATAAGTGTCCTGTGACCATACATAGCGTTTGTGTCGTCACTTGAAATAAATAACTAGTATAAGAAAGGTTACTGGTGATAGAGTTTCTACATGTCGCCACTCCAGACTTTATTGTGGTTCAACCTACCGTCTACTTGGTAAAGAAGGAATATCATCTTTAATGTGAATTTTCAGACCACGCAGACATTATATCTCCTTCACTTGGTGTAGCCAGGAGAGAATGGAATCTGTCTCTCCCTATCTAAAATCATTGACAGAAGTGGGAATCGAACCCAGACCATAGGTATAACAACCTACCATCCGTCCAACAGACCACGAAATCCCCTTCTCTGCGAGTCATTTTTCTATCGTAACGCAGTTGCGCCACACTGGATGAGAATTCTGACACACAGGCTCCCTGTAGTAATTTGCAGCATGTTCAGTAAATTCATTTACCTGGTTGACCGAATCACCATGAACTAGCTGCCTCGGCTACCCAGTGCATACATTCGACTATTTTGTAATCACAGAAATAAAATCACGTAACTGCCACCTACACACAACTGCCAACAGTGTAGGATGCAGAAGTTTAAATAGGAAGTGTTCCTTTCCACTTGAGCTATTCTATTGCGCTATCTGTTACTAGAAAACGTCGCTCAGTCCAAAACAAAAGCTGTAACTGTTTGTCTCTCAGAAGTCAAGACCTGGCCATATGCATAATCTCACAGTGCTGTGGAATCCAAAAGTTCTGGAGGAATAGTTGCCGAGCTCTGGAGCTGTTGTAGCTACGTGTCAGCTTGTAGCATAGATAAGATGTCGCGAGTTCGAATACATTCAGTGCCACATTTAATAAAACGCAATTCTGCTCTCTGCTGAAGTTATCAATCTAATGGAACTTTGAACTTAATTCCCTTCACTTCTCAACCCAAAGTAGTCGCATGTGGAAAAAGGACTAACTACTGTGACATTTTGTTCTGTTCAGGTTTAATAGACAGCAGGCAGCAGATGCATCTCGAAGATGTGTAGGGAGAGCGCATCGTGCCATAATATGTCAGAAAAGTATTTTCTACATTAGCTGTCGTGTGGTAGTGATATTTTATTCTTCTTCAAACTTTGACAGCTTTAACTCAGAACAAGTTTTCTACATGCATGTAATCAATAAACTGCATGTGCATTGTCAGACTGTCATAGGTAACATCAGAGAATTCGCATATATCGTTGATGATTAATTTCTCTCTCATGTTTACTATTGTTTTAACAACACTAAAGGAAACCTTACGAAAATTGTGCACTGTATTATAAGAAATGAAATAAAACTAACCATGATAACCTTACGACGAAAGTATCTGTACACAAGCATGCCTCTATCGACACGAATTAGTAAAATACTACTCACTCAGAATTTGATTGGGTCTGTGTTTAATTGGTATGCTGTGTCATACTCAAGAGGTATGCAAATGTGGCATTTCATAAATATAGTTACGTATTCCTAGAAACCCAAAATTCGCTTGTCAGCAGCGGAAAGAGGCGTTACCTGTTGTGCAGCATTGTAAGTTTTTCAACATTGCACTATGAGCTGAAAGCGTTTTCTTGCGATTTCCTTATTGATGTTTGATCTGACTGCTTGTAGCTCTTTCACAGAAGGGATAAAAACGTTACAGTCAGTGAGACTGGAACTGCGAACCGTAACAGACGCTGTTTCACAGGTCAGCACGTTACCACAGAGCTGGCGAGGAGGTACGGGTCTCAGCTTCCTATTTCGAGGGCAATAGTAACTAGAACTCGTAAACCGCTATTTAAAGGTCGAGATTAGTTGCAATTTCCACCTGCAACGACTTTCCTGGGCTGAAAACCGTAAATTTTCAATCTTTTGTTACACTTCAAGCGATAATAACTCAGATTATTCAATGGAAATGACAGGTAAAATCAAGTGAACTTTGAGGCTTAATTCCGTGCACACCAGGAAGTAACTCGTCGATCACAGAGTTGCCAAACATACGTTGCCTTGTTGCCAAATCTCAGTTACAGTACCAGCAGGAAGAAGACGAACCGATGTGATCCTACAGCGGTCTGGGAAGTGACCATAGCTGGTGTCTCCAAGTCGCGGCTGCTACGGCCTGGAATACGTAATGCGTCTGATTCGCTTTCTGTAACTAGGTTTAGGGACTGGAGCGTAGTTACTAATAATACTCAGAACTGACTGCAAACTGAGCATCATAAATCAGTAACTCTCATTGTTGTTATTATATTTCTTTCGTAAGTGTACTCAAAACTAAGAAAGTCATTCACAGTCGTTTTCGTGCCTCGCCGATAGTCGAGCACAACAAACAAATAATAAAAAAAAAGAATGTGTGTGTGTGTGTGTGTGTGTGTGTGTGTGTGTGTGTGTGTGTGCGTGTGTGTGTGTGTGTGTGTGTGTGAGAGAGAGAGAGAGAGAGAGAGAGAGAGAGAGAGGGGGGGAAATAAAAAGCAATGAGAGAGAGTGTAAAAAATTGTTGTAAAGAAATTGAATCATGGTATTTAAAGAAATTTTTCATTAAAATGACACGTTCCACATCATTACGAAATGTCGTATTCATGATCTATTGAACAAGAGGTAATCTAATGTAATCTAATCTAATCTAATCTAATCACATCATATTGATGATTAGCCATGAAGAGTCATGAATTACCGAAAGTTTTGCCAGTACCAGTAACCAAATCTAAACTTGAAAATAAAGACGACAATTTTTGTAATAAACCGTGACTCCTATCAAGACCCTTTCGTCCCTGTTATCTAACCACGAAAGATGTCTGATATACCTCCATTCTGAAGTAACAAAGTGTGCATGCATTTAAAGATGAAGTGCATGATGTGAAGTTCTGTGACGGAGATACGAACCCAACACGTAATCCGATTGTTGACTAAGAAAAATCAAATGTTACGTATCGGTTTTTCTTACGAGCCGCTAGGTGTCTGAATCTAAAATAAGGATACAAACTTTTGTGCCTAAGCGACAATCGAACTGCACACCTACCGTGCATCCACGAATATAGCATAAGTATCAGTTGCTTACTCATGAACAGTAAGATGTGTGCGTGTTTGACCAGAAATAACGACACCTGTTGCGATTGTTGGCAACACATGAACAGACATTGAAATTGCGCGTTAATTTTCACTAGCAGGTCGGTGTGCACTTGATAAAGCTAGAAATGAAATTATGAATATTTTTGTACTGGATCAGGTTTCAGACCCACATACTTACCTTTGGAGACCTAGAGAAGATTGCAGTCTTGGGAAAAGGAACGAAATGACTGATCTATACTGTTCCGAGAGATTCAGATCCTCGAAACAGGAGATACGAATTCGAATCACAGTCCAGCACCAAATTTTTAAACGTCTCTAGTTCAATCAAGTACAAGTAAAATAAGAGCCCTGTCCCTTTAAATGGCTATCGGTTCATCAAATAAAATAAAATTTGCTAATGTAAGTAAGCTTACTGGCGACTGTATTTCTGTTTACCATGATTTCCGCTGTGTCATTTCCCAACGTAAACCGGCTCTGCCCAGTCGGTAATGAAGGAACGTGATGTTTAAGGCGGATTCTGGATTATAACGTCTTTCTCTTGAGGTTACCAGAGGTAAAATAAATATGTTTGTGCCTCTTAAAAGTAAATGCCTGAACCCACGCAATGCACTTGTGATAGCTCGTTCCACCAGACCATTGTGGTCACATTACCCAGCCCCAGGAGTGTGCTGTAACGGATGATGTGCTTAGCTTACAAAATTAGTCACGGTGGAAAAAATGCGAGTCTATTAAATGGTCAAGTAGAAGCAAGCTTCTGACGCAGAGATTATGCTATTCTCATGTCAGCAGGATGTAAAGACTCTTCTAGGCATCATAGGCTGGATGTGAAGCCATTTTGATTTTTCACAAATTCAGCAAATTTCGTAGTTCTAGAAAATCCACTGTGAAGTGTGAAGTTGCCGGATAATTCGATTATTACTGTTATTATTAATATCATTTTATTCATACCGCTGCTGGAACACGACTGTAGTCTTGAGGTAAAACGCGAGACCAGCTAATATGACGTCTGGCGACCGAAAGCACATATCGACAAAATTTTTATCGCCCCTTTCCTCTCGGTGATGAAGCTATGAGTGTAATACAAGCGAATCTACAATATCATATTAGCTGGTCTCGCGTTTTACCTCACGACTACGGTCGTAGTCAAGAGTAATGTACTAAGACTGGAGTCAAGACTTCCTCTGGGAAGTGACGCAGTCTACATGTTGCCAGATCGAGCATATTGCCAGACATAGAATTCTGAGAGGAGCATGACTGTATTGTCCACCTTACGTGAACGACTCGGCGGTCAATTTTTTGGTCTGAGACTGTATCTACAACACATATTGTACGCTTAAGACCCAGAAGAATTTAAAACAAAATGAATTTTTTAAGAGAGCAACGTTAACCATACCGTTCGAAGTATTCATAGTATTGTATACGTCTGTGTAAACGCCTTCCAATGACCACTCAAGAAAGACAAGGATACACAGTCTAGCTTCAATATTATAAATACGCCTCAGTTTGTGGATGAACTCAGACTTAGGTTGATAATAATTTTGAAAATTTAGCAGCCCTGTACCCATTGGTGTTAAACTCGTTTTCAACCAATGATTCCCACAGCTACAGGGATACTACTTCTGATACCTCTTAGACAGAATACTTAAGCAGTGTTATCAGACGAAAAGATCAACGTGACACAAACTGTGGGAAGTTTGTTTTACAACTTTCGTACCTGGATATTCAGCTTTTTCCTATTTGAGATATCTGTGAACGTTGCTGCTTAAGACAATTTAAGCAGAAACTAAATTCCCTCAGCTTCGACAATGTTTAAAGAAATCGTCTTATCGGCACTAAATCGTGGTTTGTGAATTGTTTACCGGCCGTACTCTTCCGTATTTTGCCGGTTGGAAGGCGAAAGCTTACTGACAAATTTCACACAGAAATTACTGTTACAGTGTAGTTATGGAGCCAAATGAGTGCATTGCGTATTTTCCGGTGAGAAAGAGCACTGGCAAACAGTCTTCGCTACATTAGGTTATTTAAACTGGTGTCACTCTGAGCTAGACTTTATGGTCAGCGACTAAGTGTAAGGTCAACGTTTCGGATGCGAGTTTGCGACTGCGAAATACTTTCCTACATTATAGAAGCGAATATTAAATTTGAACTAATATTGCGAAAATTTTGTACTTGGACAGCTTAGAATGAAAATACTTCTGTTTATTGCAAAGGGAGACAATAGATTTTCTAAAACACTGTCTGTCATACACTACTTGAAACAGGTCATGTCGACCACATCATGTGGAAGAACTAACAGCAACGTATATCGGAAGGCAGTAAGATCACTTGCCTTTTGGTTTGTGAGTACTCGATAGCCATTTCTAGGCGAAAGTAAATGAAGAAAGGCAGTGCGATTTTGTTACCACGTAACGTCTTCGTCAATTACTTTAGTTTTAATGTAATCTACGACTAATTGCTGGTGTTTGATATTAACATGAAAAGGATTCCGTAGACAGGGAAAGAAACTGTTCATGGGAAACTACTTCTATAGTGACCAAAAGGCATTAAATGATGTTCAAGCACTTGAGTTCCAGCAGCGGTATAATTAAAATGATATTAATAATAACAGTAATAATCGAATTATCCGGCAACTTCACACTTCACAGTGGATTTTCTAGAACTAAGAAATTTGCTGAATTTGTGAAAAATCAAAATGGCTTCACATCCTGCCTATGATGCCTAGAAGAGTCTTTACATCCTGCTGACATGAGAATAGCATAATCTCTGCGTCAGAAGCTTGATTCTACTTGACCATTTAATAGACTCGCATTTTTTCCACCGTGACTAATTTTGTAAGCTAAGCACATCATCCGTTACAGCACACTCCTGGGGCTGGGTAATGTGACCACAATGGTCTGGTGGAACGAGCTATCACAGGTGCAATGCGTGGGTTCAGGCATTTACTTTTAAGAGGCACAAACATATTTATTTTACCTCTGGTAACCTCAAGAGAAAGACGTTATAATCCAGAATCCGCCTTAAACATCACGTTCCTTCATTACCGACTGGGCAGAGCCGGTTTACGTTGGGAAATGACACAGCGGAAATCATGGTAAACAGAAATACAGTCGCCAGTAAGCTTACTTACATTAGCAAATTTTATTTTATTTGATGAATCGATAGCCATTTAAAGGGACAGGGCTCTTATTTTACTTGTACTTGATTGAACTAGAGACGTTTAAAAATTTGGTGCTGGACTGTGATTCGAATTCGTATCTCCTGTTTCGAGGATCTGAATCTCTCGGAACAGTATAGATCAGTCATTTCGTTCCTTTTCCCAAGACTGCAATCTTCTCTAGGTCTCCAAAGGTAAGTATGTGGGTCTGAAACCTGATCCAGTACAAAAATATTCATAATTTCATTTCTAGCTTTATCAAGTGCACACCGACCTGCTAGTGAAAATTAACGCGCAATTTCAATGTCTGTTCATGTGTTGCCAACAATCGCAACAGGTGTCGTTATTTCTGGTCAAACACGCACACATCTTACTGTTCATGAGTAAGCAACTGATACTTATGCTATATTCGTGGATGCACGGTAGGTGTGCAGTTCGATTGTCGCTTAGGCACAAAAGTTTGTATCCTTATTTTAGATTCAGACACCTAGCGGCTCGTAAGAAAAACCGATACGTAACATTTGATTTTTCTTAGTCAACAATCGGATTACGTGTTGGGTTCGTATCTCCGTCACAGAACTTCACATCATGCACTTCATCTTTAAATGCATGCACACTTTGTTACTTCAGAATGGAGGTATATCAGACATCTTTCGTGGTTAGATAACAGGGACGAAAGGGTCTTGATAGGAGTCACGGTTTATTACAAAAATTGTCGTCTTTTATTTTCAAGTTTAGATTTGGTTACTGGTATTGGCAAAACTTTCGGTAATTCATGACTCTTCATGGCTAATCATCAATATGATGTGATTAGATTAGATTACATTAGATTACCTCTTGTTCAATAGATCATGAATACGACATTTCGTAATGATGTGGAACGTGTCATTTTAATGAAAAATTTCTTTAAATACCATGATTCAATTTCTTTACAACAATTTTTTACACTCTCTCTCATTGCTTTTTATTTCCCCCCCCCCCTCTCTCTCTCTCTCTCTCTCTCTCTCTCTCTCACACACACACACACACGCACACACACACACACACACACACACACACACACACACACACACACACATTCTTTTTTTTTAATTATTTGTTTGTTGTGCTCGACTATCGGCGAGGCACGAAAACGCCTGTGAATGACTTTCTTAGTTTTGAGTACACTTACGAAAGAAATATAAAAACAACAATGAGAGTTACTGATTTATGATGCTCAGTTTGCAGTCAGTTCTGAGTATTATTAGTAACTACGCTCCAGTCCCTAAACCTAGTTACAGAAAGCGAATCAGACGCATTACGTATTCCAGGCCGTAGCAGCCGCGACTTGGAGACACCAGCTATGGTCACTTCCCAGACCGCTGTAGGATCACATCGGTTCGTCTTCTTCCTGCTGGTACTGTAACTGAGATTTGGCAACAAGGCAACGTATGTTTGGCAACTCTGTGATCGACGAGTTACTTCCTGGCGTGCACGGAATTAAGCCTCAAAGTTCACTTGATTTTACCTGTCATTTCCATTGAATAATCTGAGTTATTATCGCTTGAAGTGTAACAAAAGATTGAAAATTTACGGTTTTCAGCTCAGGAAAGTCGTTGCAGGTGGAAATTGCAACTAATCTCGACCTTTAAATAGCGGTTTACGAGTTCTAGTTACTATTGCCCTCGAAATAGGAAGCTGAGACCCGTACCTCCTCGCCAGCTCTGTGGTAACGTGCTGACCTGTGAAACAGCGTCTGTTACGGTTCGCAGTTCCAGTCTCACTGACTGTAACGTTTTTATCCCTTCTCTGAAAGAGCTACAAGCAGTCAGATCAAACATCAATAAGGAAATCGCAAGAAAACGCTTTCAGCTCATAGTGCAATGTTGAAAAACTTACAATGCTGCACAACAGGTAACGCCTCTTTCCGCTGCTGACAAGCGAATTTTGGGTTTCTAGGAATACGTAACTATATTTATGAAATGCCACATTTGCATACCTCTTGAGTATGACACAGCATACCAATTAAACACAGACCCAATCAAATTCTGAGTGAGTAGTATTTTACTAATTCGTGTCGATAGAGGCATGCTTGTGTACAGATACTTTCGTCGTAAGGTTATCATGGTTAGTTTTATTTCATTTCTTATAATACAGTGCACAATTTTCGTAAGGTTTCCTTTAGTGTTGTTAAAACAATAGTAAACATGAGAGAGAAATTAATCATCAACGATATATGCGAATTCTCTGATGTTACCTATGACAGTCTGACAATGCACATGCAGTTTATTGATTACATGCATGTAGAAAACTTGTTCTGAGTTAAAGCTGTCAAAGTTTGAAGAAGAATAAAATATCACTACCACACGACAGCTAATGTAGAAAATACTTTTCTGACATATTATGGCACGATGCGCTCTCCCTACACATCTTCGAGATGCATCTGCTGCCTGCTGTCTATTAAACCTGAACAGAACAAAATGTCACAGTAGTTAGTCCTTTTTCCACATGCGACTACTTTGGGTTGAGAAGTGAAGGGAATTAAGTTCAAAGTTCCATTAGATTGATAACTTCAGCAGAGAGCAGAATTGCGTTTTATTAAATGTGGCACTGAATGTATTCGAACTCGCGACATCTTATCTATGCTACAAGCTGACACGTAGCTACAACAGCTCCAGAGCTCGGCAACTATTCCTCCAGAACTTTTGGATTCCACAGCACTGTGAGATTATGCATATGGCCAGGTCTTGACTTCTGAGAGACAAACAGTTACAGCTTTTGTTTTGGACTGAGCGACGTTTTCTAGTAACAGATAGCGCAATAGAATAGCTCAAGTGGAAAGGAACACTTCCTATTTAAACTTCTGCATCCTACACTGTTGGCAGTTGTGTGTAGGTGGCAGTTACGTGATTTTATTTCTGTGATTACAAAATAGTCGAATGTATGCACTGGGTAGCCGAGGCAGCTAGTTCATGGTGATTCGGTCAACCAGGTAAATGAATTTACTGAACATGCTGCAAATTACTACAGGGAGCCTGTGTGTCAGAATTCTCATCCAGTGTGGCGCAACTGCGTTACGATAGAAAAATGACTCGCAGAGAAGGGGATTTCGTGGTCTGTTGGACGGATGGTAGGTTGTTATACCTATGGTCTGGGTTAGATTCCCACTTCTGTCAATGATTTTAGATAGGGAGAGACAGATTCCATTCTCTCCTGGCTACACCAAGTGAAGGAGATATAATGGCTGCGTGGTCTGAAAATTCACATTAAAGATGATATTCCTTCTTTACGAAGTAGACGGTAGGTTGAACCACAATAAAGTCTGGAGTGGCGACATGTAGAAACTCTATCACCAGTAACCTTTCTTATACTAGTTATTTATTTCAAGTGACAACACAAACGCTATGTTTGGTCACAGGACACTTATTCCATCTTTTATTTGAGCTTCTGTATGTCGATAAAATTGGTTCTGAACTGGGAATGCAACTCAGACCGCCCTTAACGCGGAATTTGATCCCTTCGTGGCAATACAGCTCGGCTACAATTTGTTGTTTGTCCAAAACTGCAGATTCCTCAACACCTTCACATATTACGCGTAAATGGGATCGAATCCTGGCCCGGCACTAAAGATTTAATTATGTATTATCAAGCTCTATCATGAGAACACCTATCTGCTGGTGGATAATAATTTTGATTTTTAATGTATTTTCATTCGCTGTCAACACTAACGATATCTGACGTTTTTAACTCCCAGTGAGACACAGAACTATTTGCGAGATGACTGTAAGTTCAAGATGCTATTCTGAGCAGCTGGTGGAGAACAATTCGGTAGCTGACTTCTCTTTGTGTGTAGTCAACAACGATATGTGTGGGGCTCTATTCCCAGTGAGCGCTGAACTCTTCGTCATATTATTTCAGTTCAAACATGCTCACATGTCACTGCTGGTGCAACAAACCTGTATTTAACGTTCGTTTTCTCTAGAATATAACAGCGATAGGTGCCGGGTTGGAGTCCTGGGAAGGAAAAAATTAATGTTTCGTCTCGTCATTTCAGTTAAAACATCTAGCTACTGCCGCAAAATTCCGATATGTCACATTTGACTGTGCTTCGATAGCAATCCGATTAGGTTCCGGGTTCGAATCCGTGTCCAACACACAGCTTTACCTCACGGCATTTCAAGTAAGTTACTTGTGAAGAAGCAATATTTAACATCTCTCGTCGTTCGTTAACAGGGACAATAGATGCTGGGTAGGAATTCGCGTCTGTTAAAAATGTTTGCGTTATGCAATTTAAAGTTGATATTTGCTAACTGATACTGTCTAAAATCGAGGTATATCACTCTCTGTATGCCTAATCAGGAATGACTGTTAGTTTCCGTCAGTCACGAAATCTTTGCTTAGTCTGCATGAGCTGGGTTTGAATCCATATGCAGAACAAGACGGTTCGTCGTGTCAATTAATGTTAATACATATTCTCAACTAGCTGCTTGTGCCGGCCGCGGTGGTCTCGCGGTTCTAGGCGCGCAGTCCGGAACCGTGGGACTGCTACGGTCGCAGGTTCGAATCCTGCCTCGGGCATGGATGTGTGTGATGTCCTTAGGTTAGTTAGGTTTAAGTAGTTCTAAGTTCTAGGGGACTGATAACCACAGCAGTTGAGTCCCATAGTGCTCAGAGCCATTTGAACCTAGCTGCTTGTGAATAACTTAAATTTTTAATGTCATTTTGTGTTAAATAGTTCAAATGGTTCAAATGGCTCTGAGCACTGTGGGACTTAACTTCTAAGGTCATCAGTCCCCTAGAACTTAGAACTACTTAAACCTAACTAACCTAAGGACATCACACAACACCCAGCCATCACGAGGCAGAGAAAATCCCTGACCCCGCCGGGAATCGAACCCGGGAACCCGGGCGCGGGTAGCGAGAACGCTACCGCACGACCACGAGCTGCGGGCACATCAATAATAACCTCGTGTATTGCTTCAGTGACTGTTACCGTCTTGTTTGACACCGAGATGATGTAAACAACACAATTTCGGGTCCCTGACAGATAATTCTAGTCTCTTCAGGGACTTAGGCTTGTTTGGTTGTTGTTGTAGATTGGCATTCGCGAAGAATACTACTGTCGCAAATCCTGAGAGGTTTTCGAAACACATAGGATACGGAGGGCTAAGAATAGTCTCTCAGTTTTGACCTTTAGAATAGTAGTAGCCGCGCGGTGTGGCCGCGCGGTCGAGTGCGACGTGTCAAAGATTTCACGGCCGCTTCTGCCGGAGGTTCGGGTCCTCCCCCGGGCATGAATGTGTGTGTTGTCCTTCGAATAAGTTAAAGTTAGTGTAAGTAGTTTCTACGTCTAGGGACTGTTGACCCTTGCAGTTTGGTCCTTTAGTCATTAGAACTTAAAAAAGAGCACTAGCGGAAGGAATTGATAAGATCAAGCTTCTGCAGAACAACTGGAACTAATGAAAAAAAAAGCAGCTATGGTTACACAATTTGAGCACTTTACTGCAGCAGTGCCTTGTTCGCACAGTAGTAAATACTGCCCTTACCATAATCGTAGCTGACGTATACAGCTCCCAACGTGAAACATGAAGAGTACGACCACCTTTCGCATGAAGCGACCATTTTGAACTGAAATACGTTTCCTAACTCAAAACCACTCCTTCTGTGATAATTATTGACAATATTTGATCGAGATGACAAGAAAATATTAAATGGATGTAGCAGATACAATGTAGCCCCACAACCGCAAATCATTCTCATACTAACACAGTTGCCAACAAAGGTGTACGACGTTGTGAGTCCTTGACTACGTTAGTGGCAAGAAGATTCCGTTTCCTTAGCAGGAATTCTTCACGAACGGATGCGGATGCATTGCAGTCCGAATGACAGGTATGGCGGTATGCCTACATGTCTAAAAAGAGCAGAAAACCTAATTGTTAACCCTTTGAGTAATATTCCCACGTCTGTGACTCGTATCATGGTTAAAGCCCATGTATTACCACTGTTCGTGGTTACCTACATCATCAAATAACAGCAGAAACGGAGAGAAATACTTTCGGAGTATACGCCTTGATATTTGAATTCATTTTTGGATGTAGCAGATTTTATTTTTCAATAAAGCTATTGTTTCTATTTCCAGACAACATTTCATATCCTTCTTACTTCTGCGCAGCAGTTATTTTGCTGCCCACATGGGAAACCACGCCTACGACTACCACCGTCTCATTTCCTGACCTAATACATTCTGCATAGCCTTACGTAATTTTACTGCTGCTCATTACCCTTTTATTAAAGGCTATACATCAAGGAAAGAGAAATAACATCTACATGCAATGTTTACCGTGATGCAATCAAAAAATTGTGCTTATAAAAGTGCTCAGAACCGCTGAACGAGCCTTTCAATTTGCAGCACACTCCAGACCGAGTGAAACAAAATAATATTAAGAGGAGCAAGTTGACCATAGCGAGCGTCCGGAGGGTTTGATGTAGTGCCGTGAAGTTGGACCAGTTTCAATCGAATTTAGTTCCTGATAGACCAAAATGTGATCTTGATACAAAAGCATCAGTGTACTCATATGGGAGCTCCTTCCGACGTGTAATTGATAGAATACCTGGTCACGTTAGGTAACGTTTCGCTTGCGACCATCACTGATTTTAATTTCAGCCCATTCCTTGATGACGCACATTTTTTCATTGTTTCCGGCCTCAGATAATTCCTAAAGCGTTATATCGTGTGTTAGTCACACCGTAAGTTAGACACCCATTAAGCTCTGGCTTGCTTTAGAGCATCAAATTGAGCAGCGATTCGAAAATACAAAAGACCACTTCTGAAGAAGGGCCTGCTGGCAGCAGCACTGTGGGCAGTAACAATGCCCATGTTTTACGTCACAAGATACAGAAGTGATTTATATACATTTCGAAAAATTCATTTACTGAATGCTTTCGAGTCTGGTAGCGTATGGGAAGGGTGTTTTTGTCATGATGAAAAGTCGCGTAACGCAGATTTCACTAGTTTCGTTGGATTTGAGAATGGGAGTCAGTTTCTGGGTAGTCGAGTGATGTGATCATGGTCAAGACCGACTGCTATTTTCACACCACTGTGGCTGCAGCAGCGTTCCTGTTTCGTCAACACAAACACCACGTGTCTGGGCCCACTGCTCATGACGTCACATGCTGCGAGTGGCAGTGTCAAGAGGGCGCAGTGTTTTTTCAACATGTTACTCAAGTAATAAGTCAAATAGATTACATGGATATTATAAGTGGGACAGAAACCTTAATTTACCTTTCATTGCTTATTTGTGGGCTGACTTAAATGAACAACAGCATCGTTTAATATTTTGCCTACTGATTGTCAAGAATCACTGTTAAGAAAGAAACGACAAAGCATTTTAACGAAGTTTATATTTTTTTGTGTCAGATAACTGAAAAAAGATATTCTTTTATTTTGTCAGTCGTTGTTTCTCCACTGAATTGTAAATGGTTCTCTCTATAAAACGCATGGTAACGTCACAAGGGCGACAGTCGCAATGCAGTCGCAGTGGAATCGAGAGAGTAGGGTGCGCGTGGTTGCACTGATTGAGCATGGCAACTACTCGGCATCAGAAGCTGGAGAAAAGTGTGGAGTACCGGCAAGAACAGCTAGACGCTGGTGGAAAGACTACCAGGAAAGGGGCTATATAGGGCGGAAAAGAGGAAGTGGCCGGCGCCGTGTGTCTACTGCAGCAGATGATCATCGTGTTTTGGAGAATATACGTGCTAATCCATTCCTCAGTTGCCGTGGCCTGAAAGAGCTATCTCAGTTTCCCGGCAGCGGAAAGACTGTTGCGAGGAGACTGAAAGACGCCGGATTATATTGTCGGAGAGCTGCTGTAAAGCAGTCATTGACCGACTATCAGAGGATTGACCGCATGGCTTTTGCCGCACAACATATCGACTTTGACTGGAGCAGAGTCATCTTTTCGGATGAAAAAATATTTTCTTCCTGTAGCGACGCCCCTGTTCAGGTGAGACACGAAATTTTCTCTATAAAGTTATTAGTTTATGCTGTTAGTGACATTACATTTGTAGTAAGCACAAAATAATAAATATAAACAGTTCCCTATATCATGATTTTAGTAGTTCATCCCTCATCTGATAAGTAATTGTAACCCCTGAATTTGTGAATATTTGCATTAACACGCAAATGTTTTTTGCGTTAGGTATACCGCCCACGAGGACAACGCTTCCAGCCAATGTATATTAACGAAAGACAAAGAAGTGGACGGTTCTCTGTAGCTGTATGGGGCTATATTTCGGCTCATGGGGCAGGTCCTCTCTGGAGAATAGAAGGAATTCTCAACGGAGAGGCCTACATTAACATACTGAATGCCATTATGAAGCCGAGTGCTGAAATGCTGTACCCAGACGGTGAAATATATCTTCTGCAGGTGTGAACAGTGGACGTGTTGAACAATTAAGAGTATTTCCGGTTTCTCCTACGATTTATTCATTACTTTGATAGGCTCTACTTCTTATCGAAGCGACTAATCTACTTTGTCCGACGTATAATTTTGATATCTCCACCTTGCTTTGATATTGATGGCCGTGAAATATAGCTTTCCCGGGCATCATCTTAGTCTCTTTCTTAGTGCCTCGTTCGATAATTGTATGTGTAAGGAAGACGCCGTGTATAAAAAACTGATATACATACATTTTCCTACTTACCTTTTCTCTTCTTAGGCTTCTCTCCACAGTTACTTCTTACACGACTCTGCGATTCGTTTCTATCTCCGTCTACCTTGTTTTGGTCATTTTCCACAACATTCAGTATCCTGTTACCTGTAGGCGGATTATACTTTATTTTTTCAGATCCAGTCTTTCACTTCCAAAGAAAAGAGTACTCCACATCGTCCATTTTGCAGTGTGTTTCTATGTTTCTATCACTTGTATGTTTACTTGAAAGAATATTATTCGTAAACATAAATGGTTTGCTAGCACTTTTATTCGCTTTACTTTTGTTAAGCATCTATTTCTCTCTCATTCTGGTCCTGGCGTGGCTGAAGTGCTATACTTTTAATGCCATCAGTTTTTATTGCTGTGTTCCTATGTTTATTACTTTTTCTCATTGCCATTACCATTGGTGGTTGTTCTTACATTCCAGTGTTATTATCTTCTCGATTTTCGGGTAATACCTGCAAAATGTTGTTCATTTTGTTTCTAAATCTGGAATGATTAGGAAATTGTCAACAAATGTGATGCAGCGTATCTTTTCACAATTGAATTTAACTTTTAATGTTAACTGTTCCGTGGTTTGTATTGCTTCTGTAATATATATACACGGTGTTAAGGAAAGTGGTTTTCCATACTTTGCGAGTCGGTAGTATGGACTAAAACAAGACAAACTGCATATCGTAAGAGCTACACGCACTTCTTCTGTACAAGAAAAGTGTTTTAAGTAGAAAGACAGATGTTTTTCACAGTGGTAAAGGTGAAGAAGTGCTCATTGCTCTTAAGATAATCATTTCAGACTCATTGCTCTTGTTTACTGAATATGTTTGTCTTATTTCTGTCCATCCTATCAGCTCTCGAAATATGGATTTCTTGTTTTTAATACCCTATATTCGAAGCAGATATGTAGACAAAGGACGTCCTCGCTTACTCATTTCCAGACGACATATTCCCATTTTATTCCATTTGTATTGATTATTGAGCTAATCAACTCAATCCAGGCCAGTTTTTTATAATAGTAAGATTATACCTTCCATTTCGAACCATTCCTAAATCAATGAAGGCATTATTTCTTTATCGGTTCATTTCTTCTCTTTTAACTAGCAGCACATACGAACCTGTAACTGATTTGGTTGTTCTTACTTTGTTCCCGAATAGGCCTGCCCCAATAAACCGATCTATATTTCCTTTTATTAAAATAGTACGATATTCGTACGTTTCTTGGAGGTATGCTGTACTTTTCACTGTTGACTGCCTTGACTGATTTTTCTCTTAAAGTTAAGCATGAGATAAAATATACTTTACAGTACTTTACTAACATTACAGTCATGATCTATAACATTTCCCCCAAGGTATACACTCTTTTTCTCCAGGTCACTTCTCGTAACTTAGAATATAACTGCGCAGTAAAGTCCACATGTAAAATTAAAATGTGTTCAACGTCTTCGTAAGTGCATTTCCTCACCTCCTGGCATGGGTGAATGATAACACATCTGTCAAACAGGAGAGACGAGGCCTGTATCACCAAATCCCAGGTCGTTCGCGCTGGTTTCTGCCAGCCACTTTGACATTGGAAGTGCGTGGTGACGGGGCTAGGAATCGGAGAGTGAACGTACTGGTGACGTAGTGTGAGGTTCCTTGTGTCTCAACCTAAAGCCGCTCACCCTAGTGTGCTTTCTGTCAGGAAATATCGTCCCCGAAAAGTGGACAGGATGGTTTTCTCATCCTTTGAAATTGTGTGATAGCCGGATCAGCACGTTTCCAGGATAGTACACAGTTGTTCATGGGTTCGAGATTTGTTTCTTGTATATCTTTTTCATTATTCATCCTTTACATTCAGTTTTGATATCAGCTGGCAACTGCCCGCATTGCCTTGATTAAAAATTATATGACAAAGAAACAAACTGTTTTCATGTTTAATATTCCGTAGGTGCATGCAAATATATGAATTGGGTTACGATTTGCAGATTTCTTGATCTTAGTCATAACAGCAACGTTGCATACACGAATTGTTCTTGAGCAATAAGCATTACATAAAGATACGTACTCGTAGTGATATTTAGTTCTCACTAATATGAAGGGAAGATTATTTTATTAACATTCCTGAAATCAGCCATTTACCTCAACTGCAGGCGTTTACTCCGAGCGCGGGGCCGCGTTGGCACGAGGTGTGAACAGGTGACGTCAGCGGCCACGGCCGCCTTCCGTAAATGCAACACATTGAGCGAACGAGCACGTGTAAAGTCCGTAGAGAATATCTCACTATAAAACAGATTTTTTTCTTCTATATATCTTTGACAGTGGATGTACAGAAGAAAGAATTCTATAGTGGAGGCAATCAATCCTTTTGAATAAGCGAAGCAGATTAGCTTTACAACCATGCAACGAGTCTAACAGTTCAACAGACTGCTGCACTGTATTGAACAACCTACACTCGACCTCATCATTACCAAAGCATAGGAGTGGTCTCGCGGTTCTAGGCGCTTCAGTCTGGAACCGCGCGACTGCTACGGTCGCAGGTTCGAATCCTGCCTCGGGCATGGATGTGTGTGATGTCCTTAGGTTCGTTAGGTTTAAGTAGTTCTAAGTTCTAGGGGACTGATGACCTCAGATATTAAGTCCCATAGTGCTCAGAGCCATTTGAACCATATTCCGAAAGAAGGCCTACCTGTGTGTTATAACTGGCGCCTTAAACTGTATTACCATTCGCTCTGTATCCTGATCCCCGTCCCAGCACCCTCCCCTTGTCAGCATAGGTTTTTGTCAACAGCTATCAGCAAAGTATTTTGGACTGTGGAATCCTCCGAATGATTTATAGACCTGTAGCTTAGACTACACAGCCATTGCAGTTGTCGAATTTTTTCACAGTATGGAAATTAAGTATTCATAGTATTAGAAGTACTGAATTTCGAAATTAATGGATGATCATTTCTTTACAGGATCATAGCCCGATTCATAATAGCCTAGCAGTCCAGAACTGGTTCCAAGATCAGCAGAGAATAAAACTTCTTCCTTTCGTGCCAAAATCACCAGACCTCAACCCCATTGAAAATATGTGGGCGGAGGTTACGAGGTCGTTACCACCTGGGTCAAGGAATTCGGAAACTCTGTGGGAAAATATAGAGAATACATGGTGGGAGATCAACGATCATCTCAACCTCTCGAGGAATTTAGCCTTATCACTTCCCAGACGCCTTCGAGCAATTATAGAAAACGAGGGAGGATGGGTAGGGTACTGAAAGAAAAATAAAGGTCAAACCAGTTGCGTGGTCCTAAAGTGTTCCGGAAACCTACTAAAGCTAAATGGTCCCTGTGTATTCTCATTAAATGTGTCACTGCGTGATTCTTCCACATAGCAACTACTAATTAAATTCTTTACTGAAGGAAATAAATAAACTAATGTATGCACAACGGATAAATGTTTGATTTTGTAGTATTAACCCCAAATTTGGTACACTGTTAATCACCTGACGGTGTTTAAAGAAAAAGCGTAAGTAACCGGAATCGTAACTGGACCTGCATAACAACTCCTCCTCCGTTCTACAATCTATTTCGTTTCATTCTGTCTTACTTTCATCTCTCAAAACATAATAACGGTATTACCAGTAACATACAGGATTAAATTCCCTAATAGATGATCTTGTAACAGCTCATATAAAGATATTTCTACTTCCTATGGTTTCTTACGAAGATAACCATTGTCTAACCTACGGGAAGGAACGAAGGATAGCCCACAATGCTTGATTCATAATGTCACAGCCACACACTATCACTCTTATTACCATTGGACAAAGCAATGATCGTATCTCAACGCGGACTAGTTCTAGAAAAATTCTGTAACTTCTTCAATCACTGTCTCATCCCAAAAACACCTCTCACTTATCGATGTGCCTCGATGTTAACTAAGTCTCGCGTGGTTGGAAAGTTCGCGCGGTCGCGATTCTGAAATTTACGTTCCGCTCATATTCGTGCGCGGCACGTTATTCCAACTGAAAAAAAACCTCCACAAGTTACTTAGACTGATTTCCTAATAATATCTCGAGACCATTAAATAATATACCATCCAAAACCTCCCTTCCAAAAGATACATAAATACACACACAGAACTTTTCACAATACTTACAGTTCGTGTATAGATTGCATAGCATGGCTACACGAATTACTGTTATGCTGGTTCCCCTTTATTTAATTCAGGAAACCGGTCTCACTGATTCCCACGTATCTTTCAAATCCTGTTGTTCTAAAAATCAGCTTCACACGTAAATTTCTACTGACTCATTTCACAAAACGTGACTTCTTATTCTTTCATATTAAATTAGCAACCTTTCCTTCATCCATGAATTTCAGAAACCCGTCAAAATACAAATGCAAGCTACAAATGGCTTCTTTGAAAATTAATTTTTTCAGATCAAAATTAAGAACATTACTTTCTACCATGAATTTCTCGTAGCAGCTCGATTAGTTGAAGCCACGAGTTAATATGTTCCTTCACTTCCAGATCAGATTTTGATACAAACTAACCAAAATCATGAATTGAAATTGACCATTACTAAAAAATTATGGTAAATCAACACATTCCTACTTATAAACTAATGGTTCCGAGCACTCACAAATGGTTCAAATGGCTCTGAGCACTATGGGACGTAACTTCTCAGGTCACCAGTCCCCTAGAACCTAGAACTACTTACACCTAACTAACCTAAGGACATCACACACATCCATGCCCGAGGCAGGATTCGAACCTGCGACCGTAGCGGTCACGCGGTTCCAGACTGAAGCGCCTAGAACCGCACGGCCTCGCCGGCCGTCCTCTCAACCCAGTCGACGTATATTTAGGATACGATAAGTGGGAAAAGTGGGTTTTAATACATTATACCAAAATAATAAACTCATTCAGTTACTCTGATCAATTTCCTTAACACAGCAGGTTGATTCAATAAAAATTAACAGCTCAGATCGAGCGTCTGATAACACATACCTGATACCTGACGTAGCAAGGTATTCTAGCAATTACATGTGGATAGTAATTCCTGTGTGAATATGCTGATATTTTTGTAGTGACAGCGCCTTTGGGTTATCGGGAAGTAAATTCGGAGGAATATGGCCAAATTAAGGGCGCTGCGTTGACAGTGCCCACGCTCAGTATGAAGAGCCTGCTGCTCTTCCTGTTATTTTGTTTCTTTCGTTCTGAGGTGTACCACGAAGTAAAGTTCTCATCCGCTAAGCGATTTTCGCTTCTATTCGAAAAGCTTCTTGAGTAACCCCGCAGTGAACATTACATAGAGATGATACTTATACTTTTTGAAATATGGACATATTTCTAAGGATAACGAACTGTAGTCGAAACTAAACCAGATGATGCTGAAGGAATTAGGGTATGACATGCGACAGTGAGAGTGGTAACCATTGTTTGCTATGTGGGAAGCAAGACACCTGAGGCCTTCAGTTGTAACTTGTATGTCAAATGCAATAACAAGAAATCCTTTTTGATGGGGTAAGGATGCTAAAATGATATATGTCTGAGGTTCAGGAAACATTATCTGAAAGTATATGACAGGCTTCCTGCTATTATGTAATGTCGCTTGCTTTCAGTAAACATATAGATAACCCATAGCAGGGCTTTCTCGTCATCCGAATCACATCAATGGGAATAGCCATCAGAGGGTTATTACTAAATTGTAGGCACATGGCCAAAAATTTGGAGAGCAGAATCTATCGCGACAGATTGGATGTCTGGATCCTATCATGAAATATTCAGGCTACGAAAACACGTTCTTCTTGCTGTCAGCGTGGTCCTGACTGCAACGTTGTAGGCATCACTTGGCAATCCTGTAGGCATAACAATGATTTGCAGCTGTGGGACAGATTTATTCTGCTAAATTCGCCTGACGTTTTCTTGTCATCTCTATGAAATATTCTGAATATTTTGTGAATACAAGGTCATTTCATGCAGAAGCTACCCCTTGTCTCATCTTTCATTTTGCGAGTTTATCAGTTATCTACTGCAGCCGCGATTGTGGCAATGAGAGTGTTTATGCTGGAATTCCTTGGCAGCGTAGTTGTAGTGACTTTATAAAATGGTAGTTGCCTCCGAAAGCTGTTCCAGGTTTGCTGCAAACGATGTATCAATTCCTTTCAGTAAATTTTAAATCAGGTGATACCTGTCACATGTAAGTGTGTCCTAACAAGTTCGCAGAGGTTGCCATGTTCGTAGACCTAACTGATCTTAAGTCACATCAAAATTACTGACAAAATTACTGAACAGATTCGAAGCATCTGTAAGAGTCACGAATTTGTACTTTTTTTAATCAACTTGGTCTGAAACAAGAGGGAAAAAACTACAGGGACAATGACCAAGTTTGTCAGTATACATTATCTGTGGTAGATCTGGAGGTGAAAACGTACGAAAAAGTACAGCTGCGCTTTTGCGAACTGCTTTTTTATTTTCGCATCAATAGTGTTGTGAACCCACCATCTGGTATCGATGCATTACATTAGCATCCATTATATATAATCATTTTGATAGTACACCGGATATTATAGATGAGTAGGACACAAGACGGGACGTATATAATGTCCGTTTGACGTCAACAGTGTGTAAAATTTTACTTTTTTTGAATAGGACAATGTTGCTCTCCAATCATTTTAGATTAGTTACAATAAGCTTAAGCTGCAAGAGAATTCGCTGGTATTTTTCAATATGTGATCTGTTATCGGTTTGAAGGTCTTCCATTACATCGGCAACTTAGTGCAGCTCCTCCGAGGGCTCTCTGGAGTAGGGTGCAGATAGCAATGTGAAAGCCGCGAGCTTCATACTGTTAGTGCGATTGGGACTTGGTATACTCTTGACGACGTTTAGCACCTGTGCGGTCAGTAACCCAATTGCAAAATTCATGTTGAGTAATCCTGCTCCATTCAAATAATATTGTCTTTTTATATTGATAAGTAATCTGGATAGTCGTCACGTTCATGTGCCATCTACATCGCAAATTTAATGTTACGATCCTAACAAGTAACCTGCAATACGTTTTGTATTTCATAATCGGAACTATCTGCATTAACCGTCATCAGAGCAGTGTCAGGGAACAGACTGCAGCACTGCCTTGGTAGCTACTTGGAGACCTGCTTGAGTCGTGTTCTAAGGTTCACATTATATTACACTAGCGAGAAGTATCGACTTTTCCTTTTTTTCTGCAAACATCCAGAACTAAATTCAGTAACAAAATGCTAAGAAGATTTTGCATTGTGCCAACTCAATGATCAACCTATTTTTATAGATTTTTGTTTTCACAGCCATTCTCGTTCTGCATTGCAATAAACTTCATTCATCATTTGCTTGTTCTTGTTACGATTATTATTGTCATTCTCTCACTCGCAAGAGTTTTCACATCCCTATTTGCTATCGATGCACATGAAGAGTGGCTATGAAAGAAGGGAATACTGAATGTTACGTTATGCAGAATACACTCATTTACTTCTACTTCTCGTGATCAACGCTACAGGAGAAAAGAGATACATAAAGTTGACAATGGAGGACAGATATGCTGGCACAACTCTGCAACTATTCCTGTTGTTTTAACACAGCGTTACCAGATAAACAGGTGCTGCGGAATCGAAAATGTAGTACGGACTTTGCCACAGTAGCAGAGAGCTGCTAATTTCGGACCATGACCGTGGATTACCCTTCGGTCAGCTGCTGGTTAGAGTGTTGCAACTGTAAATGGATGACTTTGTTTGATAGCCTTGTGCTGATGTTGTCTGAATAAATTATGCCATTGGATAAAAAACGGTTTAGTTTTGAGACCTAACCCTCGAGGGGAGAAGGCACAGTGGTCTGCTTCATGAATTCCAAGCAAAAAACACAAACAATACAGGAAAGGTTCAAACAACTACTTTCATGCAGAGACACGCATTTGGAACCTGTTCATCTTTAAGGGCCAAACAAGAGCGTAACATTACGGAAACAATAATCAAGCTACTTAGTATATAATAGAGCATACAGATTTCAAGGAGGAAACGTATGAAGACGCATACTTTCTCGTTATCCATATGTCTGGTATATCTTTCGCGTTAACGAAAGTAATATCCCGTTTTACCTCTTCTTACGTGTCAAATGAAATGAATGCCATGAGGAATCGAATATTTGTTGACTGAGTCTCTTCTTGCTTCCATCCCTACCAACATATTTCTTCATTGTCGTGGTAATCATGACATTCTATACGTTGCTGCAAAAGATTGCACGTGGATACATTCGACATCGAGGTGCAAAGCGTTTAATATCTTACATTATATTCCGTTCAAATACGCTTCCGATGTATTTTTACTTCGATTGAATTTTGAGGTGATTACGAACGTTACGGAAAATTATCTCACATGCTTTACGCTGAATGAGGAACACTGAACCATCCGTTTTGCTTTCCCAACGTTGAAATGATATGTCAGCGTCAACAGCCTTCTTCCACGCCGGAGGGTGAAACGTGTATCATTCTGGATTAATGATGATTGAAAGCCTCAAATGTATACATAGCCCACAAGGCGACGTCAGAAACTGTCAGGGGAGAACGCCGCAGGAAAACCGAACGTGCACGCGCGTCTCCCCTCTGAAGAACCGTATCGGAGAATCACGGCAAGCATTTCGCTGAAGAGCTGCCTCGTAAGAGAGGCGAGAATTGGCACCGTCGTAGCAAGTATTTGTCAACACTGTGATAGAGCATTTACTTCCGGGTGTAGCCCGGCATTACTTCGCTAAATTCACTTGACATTCGTTTTCCACATCGAAGACTCATACGATATAATTCACTGTAAGATGAGACACATATAAAGTGTATTTAATTTCTGGACTCCAAGAACGGCGTTCTTCACATACATAACTCCTGTTTGTGGGTTTAAGGTTGCGTTTTGAGGCTCAGGCAATATCGCAATGACTACCGTGGGCTTGTTGCCGGCAGTGTGTCGTAAGCTCAATGGGGAAAAAAAACAAAAAAAAAAAAATTGTTCCCTTGTGTGCTGCGATGCTTGGGCTATATGAGATTGCAGTTCCAATCTCGATGAAAGCTGCTGAGTACAACTTTTCAATTTTAATTAATGGAGTTGCAAACTGCTAGTAAAAATTCCTTATACGAAATCTGAACAATGCCTTTACACATCAATCTTCGTGCAATTTCAACTTAGTAAATTATGTTAATATCATGGATGTCTGCTTTCTGAATGCCAAGATGCTTCACTGTAAAATGGTTCCTGAAAAGATTCAAATTGACTGTCAACGATACGAATTTGAGCTTTGTTCGTCATATATCACTTCCGATCAACGTTAAATAGTTCATGAAACCATATATGGAACACCAAATGTGCAGTGTTCCTGCACTGCTACAGAGCATGCGTTGCAAGGTATTCACACAATTT
Organism: Schistocerca nitens; assembly: GCF_023898315.1. NCBI lineage: Eukaryota > Metazoa > Arthropoda > Insecta > Orthoptera > Acrididae > Schistocerca > Schistocerca nitens. The sequence continues at coordinate 310,231,231 of NC_064621.1, read as the reverse complement.
ATCACATAGACTTACCATAAGGAATGAAACAAGACTGTAATACACTTTACACCACAGACGCTCACTCTGGCTTGACGATAACATCCGAATATTGGCCAACAGTTGCACAAATAATTGACTTTGAAAGGAAAAGAAACGAGGTATGAAGCAGTTATTAATTCATCGAATGTAATGACGTGGTTTAATTTCGTCCCAGTCTATAAACTTAATTTCGGGCCATACTCCGCTCTCACCGATTAATGTAATATAATACCCGTTTACTAATCACGGCGTCTGTCTCCGTTCTTTTGAGTGTGAATGGAAATCGTAGAAATTATCTGTGGAGCAACATTTAATAATAAAGCGTTTTAAATCATCAGAAGCGATGAGCGGTAGCAGGCGCTTCCGATAAAGAACGGGGGAGTGCAGCGCCGCAGCTGTCGCCACGGCCACTGCCGGTAGCCAGCAAGTGGATCCCGGAGCTTTGCCGCATACGGCGTCCAGAGGAGGACAGTCTGCAGGAAATCTGCCGCAAAATCGTTACTGGATAAAATTTTGATATCGGTGTGTCAGAAAGCGAAATAGATTGAATCTGCGCTACTATTACATTCACGTGTTCAGTATTCAGGCAGAAGAGGCTATAAAAATATTTTATGCCAGCTGCTCTCGATCCACTGACATTATGAACAGAAACAACGCACGCTACCGCTAGACCACAGGCGCAACCAGCCTATAGTTTCTCCATCATGGGACAAGTTTTCCTCCAGGAAGTGCCGCAGTCTGCAGTGTTGCCAGATTGTGCAGCTTACCGGACTTAGAGAATTAGCGAGTTGGCCAGTTTTATTGTCCCATGTCGCGATCGGCGCGGACTTAGCCTCTGAAGCGGCCGGCCGCCGGTCAAGTTTTATGTCAAAGAGTGTACATTACGCTGAAATTTGCTTTGCAGAAGTTGGTTGCGATGTCTTGCTGATTATTGCTGAGAGAACGAGATAATGCGTCTGCTACAACATTTTGTGTGCCGGGAATGTGAACAATTGTGAAATTAAATTCCTGTAAATAAAGCTTCCATCTGCTTAATCTGTCGTGAGTGAATTTAGCCGAAAGTAAGAATTGTATCGCTCTGTGATCTGTGTAGACGGTGGTATGTCTGCCATAAAGAAAGTGCTGAAATCTCGTAAAAAGCCCATACAACACATAACGTTTCCAGTTCTGTAACAGAATAATTTCGTTCAGCAGGCGACAGAATGCGACTTGCAAATGCGATGTTTTTAATTACTGTACAACTATCTTCTTCAATTTCCTGAAAAATATGTACGCCTAAAGCTGTGTTGGAACTGTCGGTGGCAATGGAAAAATTTCTGGTAAGATCTGGGTGCGATAAAAGTGGAGCATTCAACAAGGCTTCTTTCAGGTTCACAAATTCACAGTGTGCTTGGTTATCCCAGGACCAAATAGTGGTTTTACCTGTCAATTGGCATAATCTAGGTGTGTCTAAAGCAGAATGATGAATAAATTTACGAAAAAAGTTAATTAAGCCCAAAAAACTGCGTAGTTGCTTCTTCGTCGTAAGAACAGTAATGTCACGTAGAGCTTGAAGTTTTTCCGGATCAGGCGCAATGCCTTCTGCTGAAATTACGTGTCCAAGAAATTTTATAGAAGTTTTACCAAAATGCGATTTACTGAGATTAACTGTGAGTCCTTGTGCATGAAAAGTTTGCAACAGTTGTTCTAGAATCATTTTGTGTTCAGACCAGTTAGCTTCTGCGATAAGAATGTCGTCTACGTACGTCGTGATAATGTCTTTCATGCAAACGTGTGTCGGATGGCGTCAAAATTAATAACATTTTCGTGAACAACATTCTGCGTCTCTAAACTAGTGCTCGTGTTATTGAAAGATGCGACCTGTACAGTATCTAGTCAGATTCTATCTGACGTGTTATTATTATCAGGAGGATGTTGTGGTATTTCTACTGTAGTGGACTGACAAGGCAGCCAGTCCACAGAGACGGGTAGCCGAAAGGGCACACGTACACACACGCCGACTGGCGCGAAGTCTGGAACAGGATACGTGATGAATGTGATAAAGAAAAGAACGTAGCTACTAGAACACTTAACTTTTATATCGTCCTTTGGTATACAGCATTCTTGATTATACAAGTGAGACTATCTTGAGATACATGCAATGGTACAAATGGCGCCTTGCTAGGTCGTAGCCATTAACTTAGCTGAAGGCTATTCTAACTGTCTCTCGGCAAATGAGAGAAAGGCTTCGATCAGTGTAGTCGCTAGCAATGTCGTCGTACAACTGGGGCGAGTGCTAGTACGTCTCTCGCGACCTGCCGTGTGGTGGCGCTCGGTCTGCGATCACTGCCAGTGGTGACACGCGGGTCCGACATGTACTAATGGACCGCGACCGATTTAAGCTACCACCTAGCAAGTGTGGTGTCTGGCGGTGACACCACATCTACTATTTGAACTGTTCTATTACTTCTTCGCCGGCCGCGGTGGTCTAGCGGTTCTGGCGCTGCAGTCCGGAACCACGGGACTGCTACGGTCGCAGGTTCGAATCCTGCCTCGGGCATGGGTGTGTGTGATGTCCTTAGGTTAGTTAGGTTTAAGTAGTTCTAAGTTCTAGGGGACTTATGACCTAAGATGTTGAGTCCCATAGTGCTCAGAGCCATTTGAACCATTTTTTATTACTTCTTCCAGATGTATTACGTTCTGGATGATACCTACTGTCGGGTTCATTCACGAGAATATGTTGTTGCTGATCATTTTGCTGCTGGTAAGACCGACTGTTATTATACGTACGCTGATAATTGTGCTCATTGTTTTTACGTCTGTCGTGATAGTCATTCCTATACGGTGCATTGCGATAGGAATTAAAATACTGTGTTTTCTCTACGTAGTTGCTTCTTTGCTGCCGTGCGTTACTATTTGTTGTACCAGGGACTATACGTGCAAGCGGCGAAACATTAAAGCTTGGTTGACCTTGTAGACTGCATTGTTGGTTAGGTACGCTAACCGGCTGGTTTTGTTGCTGTTGTTGTGAAAAACCTCTATTGTTACCAAAAATGTGTTTGCTATTGCTGATAATTTTGTACATACTGATGATTACGATTTTATCTGTTATTATAATTACGGCGATAGCTGTCATTACGGGCGTGTCTAAAGAAAACTGTCACTATCGGTATAACTTGTCACATCGGGTTTTCATTAGTAATTTTTCTTAATTCTAGGTAGAGCAATAGTTAAAGAGCTGTTTTGATAGATATAAAGGATAGTAGAAGAGCAGGCAGCAGTGCAGAAAACTAAAGATGAAACAGCACTACTACAGCTCGGGGCCCTATGCACGCTACGGCACATATTCATTAAAGCGTAATGAATCCCCTGAGGTCAATTACGCGCTGCAAATAAACTTCAGCTTTTGTGTTACAGGCAATGGCGGTAAAAATTCAGAAATAAATTGCTGTATCCATACTAATGCCAGTTTCTGCATTATAGGCAATGCTATTGAAAACACAAAAACAAATGGTCGTATACGGTTCAAAGCGTATACCTGTGCTCTGTCATTGTCAAATACCTTAAATATTCATACAGATAAAAATTGCTCGTAATCAACGTTATCGTCTCTGAATTTGAGAACACGTTTAGGTTCGTGTGAGAATCTGTTTGTCTGTGTCATTTCGGATTTCAAGTTGCGTAGCTTTTCAGATTTTAAGTCGCGTAGTCGCTGTAAATTGCTTAATTTATACTGGCTGTACGAGCGTGACAAATGTTCGGAATTCGCCGTATGCTGTGACGTGTTATTAACTGAAATATTTTTTATCTCTGTTACCTCTTGCTGTAAACTTGACAACTTTCTATGCAACGTGTTATTAAACGAATCTATCTCATTGATTGTCTGCTGCAAATTCCGGAATTCAGATGTTTGGTTAAACAAAATCGGTGCAGTATCGTCTGATTTGCTGTCATTATTACTTTCAATAATATCAATACGACTGGCCAATTCATCATATTTTTCAGTCAGTATTTTTACCTGATCATCGTTTTTAGTGTCAGAAGTATTAATCTGTTTTTGTAATTTACGTGTGGTTTCGTTCAATTTTTTAACGTCAGCTTTGATGACATCGCAATCCTGTGTTAGTTCTAATTGTTCAAATCTGTCTGTCACTGTCTGCATATCTGCTGTGTGTGTATCTGTTTTTGATTTAAGATCGGAAATTTCATCACGTAATTCTGTGTTCAACTGTTTGATGGTATTAATTTCTTCGGACACTGTAGCAATATTGTTGTCTACGTATGTCTTGGCTTTCGCGAACAATTTACGTTTGTCTTCCTGTCTCTGTGCAGTGATTGTTTCCATGACTTGACGTTTTACTTTATTTTGATCCTGAATAAATTTGCGGAAACGCGTATCACTGTTTTGTATGTGAAGACTAAAACGTTCGTCAATTTGAGTGTTCTGTTGGTCGAATTTCGCGTAAATTTTTTCATCCATTGTGCGCGAAAGTTCTGCTGTCATTAGTCTCAACTCGTCACGTAATTGTGTAGCTTTTTCAGAGCATTGTTTAGCGACTCCGCTAATTTCGTATCTAAGTGTTGCTGTTGCAGCTGTTTGCATTTCGCTTAATTCATGAGCAACAGACCTAATTTCTTCGCTACTTTTTCTTGAACAAGCCTCAATTTCCTCGAGCAACTGTTCCTTAGTGTCATGACACTGCGCGGCAACGTCTCTTAATTTGTTCACTAAGCTGTCTGGAATTGTTGTCTAATTTTTCATTTAACTGTCTGAAATCTTCTTTAAATTGTTTGTTATTTTCACTCTGTTGTCTGACCTGTTCACTAAGTTGTTTAAGATCTTCATTATTATTGTCTAGTTTTTTTTATTAAAGTGTTGTTTGAGATCTTCACTCTGTTGTTTGTTTGATTCAAGAATTTGTAGCAATAATGCCCTAATTGGATCCGACACAAAATTAGCATTTCTATTCTCTGTGCTGTTTAATGGTGGATCTGGAATTGTCTCGCTTTCTGTAACCATTTGGTTATTCTGAGATTTACAAAAAGGTTTATCAGTCGGATGTACACTGTCAGACACTACTTCGGAATTAAATAAATCCGTCGTACTTTCAGTACACTGTCCATTTTCATTAGAAAAATTTGTCTGTACTTTACTTGAATTTTTCAAACCGGGTGTGTTAAGCTGGGCAGGGCTCATTACAATAGGGCACCCCGCGTCATCAATTGTCGTCAAATTAACAGGGGAGACAATTGAGTTCGTTTGTTCATCATTAAGACAAAAATCATCATTAGTGGTTGGAACGCACTGATTGTCAGTGAACTCAGGATTGTCATCATTACACTGCGTGTCACTATTACTATCGGTCAAGTTGTTTAAGTCGGTAAATGCATTCATTATACTTCGCGATACACTATTCACAGTCTTTCGCGGCATTTTTACTATAGTCACGATTGTTCACAAAAGAAATAAGCACAATGCAAAAAGCAACAAATACAACAGAGCAACGAATTGCCGATGATCTAAGGAAAGAAAGTCATAAAATTAGTAAAAGCGTTGCGCCAAATGCTAATAATATTAAGTAAATAAGACCAAATATCTGACTACTTCTCAGAAGATTCTCAACGAAATACGATCCTGGACCGGATGTCGCCAAGTGTAACCTCCCCAGAGAAAAGTTTGTTAATCTTTATTCTAATTTTAATGGGCATAGAGATAAATGTTACCTCCCCGTAATTATTTTTAAATGGATAGAATACAATAAGAATTGCAAACAGTGCCAAATGTTAGCTTCCCACAGTAATAAAACTCAATGATAATAACAATGTGCAAAAATATTAAGTCCCCACAAAATTAACGTTAAGATCAGCCTGATAAATTGATTTTGGGAGGAAAAGCAAAGGAAACATTGTTTCAATTGTAATGATTATTTTCTTAAAAGATTGCTTTCAGAACAAAATTATTATTGGGGCGATTCTTGTACAATTTAATTACAGTTAAGATACATTACATTATCAGATGAGCGCAATGCTGCTTCATTACCTTATTTAAAAAATACACCTCGTCCTGAACCTTGACCAGAGCCCCATGTCGACGCCCGCCGACTCCTCACACACAACTGCGACTGTCTCTCGCGCGCTACGACTCGCTACGTACAACCACTTTCTCGCAACTGCATCATCTCGCACGCGCTACTGCTCTCCAACTGAACTGCTCTCTCGCGCGGTCAAGCGCAGACTAGCAACGATAAATAACTCTGGTCAGAGATTCTGTCATGCCTCGCCATCGCTGCTACCGAGTACATACGCGTTTCAACCTTTGTTTTATTTACGTCATTGCTTCATCGTTGTATAGGCTGAACAGCAGGAGCGAAATACTACGTCCGTGTCTTACACCTCCTCGTCTTAACCCTTTCTAATCAGAGCGCTTCGTTCTTGGTCTTCTAGACTTATGGTTGCCTCTTGGTTACGTATATATTGCACTCGTTTATCCAGTCTTTCCCTACAGCTTACCCCTACTTTTCTCAGAATTTCGAATATCTTGCACCATTTTACACGGTCGATAGATTTTTCCTGGTCGACAATCCTTCCATTGTCAACAGCAACGTCAGAACTGCCTCTCTCGTATCTTTAACTTTTGTCGATCGAAACTGACCATCTTCTAACAGATCCTAGATTTCTTTTCGCATTCTTCTGTGTATTATCGTTGTCAGAAACTTAGATGCATGAGCTGCTAAGCTGATTGTGCGTTAGCTTTCGCACTCATCTTCCCTTGCTATCTTCGGAACTGTGTGGATGATAGTTTCCCGAACGGCTGATGGTATGTCGGCTGTCTCTTAGATCCTATTCAGGAATTTGAATAGTCAAAAAATGGTTCAAATGGCTCTGAGTACTATGGGACTTAACATCTGAGGTCATCAGTCCCCTAGAACATAGAACTACGTAAACCTCACTAACCTAAGGACATCACACACATCCATGTCCGAGGCAGGATTCGAACCTGCGACCGTAGCAGTCGCGCGGTTCCTCCTCATTTATTTCTATTTCCTTACTTATTCCCAAGTCTTCCAAAGCTCTTTAAATGCTGTTTCTAATACTGGATTCTACAATTCTTCCTCTCTGTTGATCCATAATGGACAGGGGACATCGGCTTGTTAAGTAATTGTCAACGAAGTCATCAACAGGGGTGTAACTTAAGATGCTATTTCATTTTATTTTTATTGTTAACTGAACAAGGAAAGCAGTTGCCGTACTTACTAAAGGAGCGTAGTTTGTTGCTGCTCACGCGTGTTATGATGTTATTCTCTTAGTGGGCTTTGGGATTGAAGGATTCGTTTTAAAACTTAGTTGCTGATTCGTCCATGTCTATGATATCAAATACACTCCTGGAAATTGAAATAAGAACACCGTGAATTCATTGTCCCAGGAAGGGGAAACTTTATTGACACAATCCTGGGGTCAGCTACATCACATGATCACACTGACAGAACCACAGGCACATAGACACAGGCAACAGAGCATGCACAATGTCGGCACTAGTACAGTGTATATCCACCTTTCGCAGCAATGCAGGCTGCTATTCTCCCATGGAGACGATCGTAGAGATGCTGGATGTAGTCCTGTGGAACGGCTTGCCATGCCATTTCCACCTGGCGCCAGCGTTCGTGTTGGACGTGCAGACCGCGTGAGACGACGCTTCATCCAGTCCCAAACATGCTCAATGGGGGACAGATCCGGAGATCTTGCTGGCCAGGGTAGTTGACTTACACCTTCTAGAGCACGTTGGGTGGCACGGGATACATGCGGACGTGCATTGTCCTGTTGGAACAGCAAGTTCCCTTGCCGGTCTAGGAATGGTAGAACGATGGGTTCGATGACGGTTTGGATGTACCGTGCACTATTCAGTGTCCCCTCGACGATCACCAGTGGTGTACGGCCAGTGTAGGAGATCGCTCCCCACACCGTGATGCCGGGTGTTGGCCCTGTGTGCCTCGGTCGTATGCAGTCCTGATTGTGGCGCTCACCTGCACGGCGCCAAACACGCATACGACCATCATTGGCACCAAGGCAGAAGCGACTCTCATCGCTGAAGACGACACGTCTCCATTCGTCCCTCCATTCACGCCTGTCACGACACCACTGGAGGCGGGCTGCACGATGTTGGGGCGTGAGCGGAAGACGGCCTAACGGTGTGCGGGACCGTAGCCCACCTTCATGGAGACGGTTGCGAATGGTCCTCGCCGATACCCCAGGAGCAACAGTGTCCCTAATTTGCTGGGAAGTGGCGGTGCGGTCCCCTACGGCACTGCGTAGGATCCTACGGTCTTGGCGTGCATCCGTGCGTCGCTGCGGTCCGGTCCCAGGTCGACGGGCACGTGCACCTTCCGCCGACAACTGGCGACAACATCGATGTACTGTGGAGACCTCACGCCCCACGTGTTGAGCAATTCGGCGGTACGTCCACCCGGCCTCCCGCATGCCCACTATACGCCCTCGCTCAAAGTCCGTCAACTGCACATACGGTTCACGTCCACGCTGTCGCGGCATGCTACCAGTGTTAAAGACTGCGATGGAGCTCCGTATGCCACGGCAAACTGGCTGACACTGACGGCGGCGGTGCACAAATGCTGCGCAGCTAGCGCCATTCGACGGCCAACACCGCGGTTGCTGGTGTGTCCGCTGTGCCGTGCGTGTGATCATTGCTTGTACAGCCCTCTCGCAGTGTCCGGAGCAAGTATGGTGGGTCTGACACACCGGTGTCAATGTGTTCTTTTTTCCATTTCCAGGAGTGTAGATTTGAGCATGTATGCGTGTGTTAGTAGGAGCTTTATTAATATAATTTTGCATGGGACTTACCGTTTCTGTTGTTGTTGTTGTTGTTGTTGTTTCGCGTACATGGTAAAGAAGCCCAGAAGGGGACATCATTGTAATCCTATGTGCCTGCTAATATGCGCCTCAGCTGACAACTAATTCAGAACAACGGAGCACATTATTTAATTTCTGAATGCAGTAGCTGCTGTCGCCTCTTATTAAAGCAATTGACCTAATAGTTACATTTCTGTGCTACTGTTATTTTTGAACGCTTGAGCTACATTCTGGGTGAGCTAGAACCTTTTATGATGTCATCTATTCTTCTACCTTCCTTTGATGGCCCACTGCTTGAAAGTTAATTTCATGATTTTGTATTTACTGTTTCTGGCTGTTAATCTTTTTTTATTTAAACTAATTACCTATTCTTATTCTTAAAAATTTGTTTCTTTGTTGCTGCATGGCGTTTTACCTGATTTTTTAAATTGATACGAGATGCCGTTTTACTTAAATATCTAGAATGTAAGATTCCGTTATCAGCATGTATTTATTACGCCATTTTAGCTTAATATTGCTGTAATGCGATTGTTCTAAGCCTAATTGTACATGACCGTTGATGATAGTTCCTTTTGGTTAAAGAAACTAAAGTAAATCTTTGACATACCGTCGTGAGGCTGTTTCACTCTCTAACTTTTAACTGGCCAATGTCGGAGAATTTTGACTGAAAATTTTTCTTATCCTTAGTGGATTTCGCCTATATTCCATACTATGGGTCATGGAGTTGGTTTATTATGCTTCTCAAGAATCGCTGCTCCCTGTGAACTTCGACCAGATCGACTAGGTAACCGCTGGCGTCGACCTGACCGCTAATAGCAGAGGCGAGGCACATCGTTGAACGCCACGGAGTGACACTCAGTGCCCCTGTTGACTATGGTTCTACGCAATGAAAATCTATGTCTCTGATGTCTGTGGTATAGTGCCAGCTATAAATGACGCATGGAAACTCAAGATCTCAACCCAGCTTCCGGTAATCTGTTCCCTACAATTCGTAGTGACGCTCTACCATTAACCACTGCCAAAATTTCATGTCATCCATTTATTCGTCAGAATCAGTTGAACAATCCTACGATTTTATTGCGTCTTCTGCTTCCGGAAGGTTTCTTTCTACTTACCGAGCCACAAACTTGTCCCGAGTCAGTCTTGTCATCTCTTCTTCTGCAGTCATTGCTGTACTACACCGAACTGTCAACGATCTATCGGTATAATGCTCCAGTGTCTTGATTGGTAATGATTCGAACGTTCTCAGAATTCAAAAGATTGTTGGTAACTGAATTTGCGACCGGCCGGGGTGGCCGAGCGGTTCTAGGCGCTACAATTTGGAACCGCGCGACCGCTACGGTCGCAGTTTCGAATCCTGCCTCGGGCATGGATGTGTGTGATGTCCTTAGGCTACTTAGGTTTAAGTAGTTCTAAGTTCTAGGGGACTGATGACCTCTGAAGTTAAGTTCCATAGCGCTCAGAGCCATTTTTGAACTGAATTTGGACGTCAGCTGTGGATGATACATTGCAATCTCCATCTCAGAAGTTCCGGTAACGTTACACAAAACCAAGGGCCCAACACACACTCACTTCATCTAGTACGAATGAGTTTTTTATGTATTGAAAATAAGCAAGTATAAAGACGGATTTTTAATCAAACGCATCCCGCGCGCATGAATTTACGTAATAGTTTGGTAAGATTCGGTCAAGATGTTCGTGGTGTAACGTTATCTATTTCCGTCAATATATTTTTATGCTGCCACTTTTATTAAATATATTCTTGTAATCGTAGGTAATATAGGAGCATAAATCTCTTTTATCTGGTTGTCAACATAATTTTGCTGCGAAGCCTGAAATACAGTTTAGGAGAATGGAGTCGCTACTCGAATGAAAAGTAGATGCCTCAACAGAAGTGTTACATCACTCCGACATGTCGTGCAGGTGTGCTGCTATTGTGACTGATCCTGTACCAAGTGGTAGGTCACTCCTGACAATTGTTCGTAAGAATACGTACAGTTACCAGGAGTGCTACCTACTGGTAGAACGATGCAGCCGAATGGATTAGTGCATTTCCGTTAAAATTAAAGCACCAGCAAGGACGCATTGCAGACGTCTGCGGAACAATAGCATGAGCATTCACCGTGACACGAAGCACAAATGCGAACAATGATCGGGTCCGAATCATGACGTTACGTGCAGAAGCTTTTTCAACCAGGGAAGTTACTCGTCGTTTGCATTGGAGTCAATGCGATGTGGTACGGACACGACTTCCGTTCCAGTTGAGGGCTTACATTGCACAGGCTACCCAAGTTCGACAGATGGACAGGACGATCGGTATCTATGACTTTAGAGTCAAAGGAACCGTGAGATGAGTGCTTCAGAACTTAATTGGGAATCTGAAGAAGCCAAAATAACGTAATGTCTCGCATGAAAATGTTAGAAGATTGCGTGGTGCGAATCTCCACTCCCAACGATTATGTGAGCATCACGTCGTAATCCATAACACCATGGACTCTGTTACAAGCAGCCAAGAACTTAAGCAAATGAACGTCCCAGAATTGGCGTCGGGTATTGTTTGCGGACGGAACTCTGATGTGTTTGTACCCAGATAATCGCTGACAACGTGCTTGAAGACACCCCGCTGACATCAAACGCCTCCAACACATGTGGAACAATTTGGTAGTGGAGTGATGTTCTGGTGTAGGACTGCATGGAACCACTGTACACATCTCGTGGTTGTTGAGGGCAATCTCACTGCTCTACGGTGCAGGAATGAGATTCTTCAAGAAATTTGAAGTCCGAATTGTCAACATTTTCGTGACAACTACATTTTGATGGAAGATAACGCGAATGTTCGTCTTGCTGTTCTCGTGAACACGCGCTATCAGCATGCTAGGGACACCAGAAGGGAGTGTCCTTCCTGTATCGAGACAAATGAAAGTGTCAGATCGATTGAAACCAGCTGTTTTTGGACGTAGATGTACTCTCCGCGACTTACGCAGAATCACGATTGAAGAGTAGGACAGTTTGGACCAGCGCTGGCTGGGTGATCTCATGGACTGTATGCTACGACAGACTGAAGCTTGCTTTGGACCAAGGGGACGTTCCATTACGTATTGACAATAGACGTTGCCCCCGTCCCACACCCTCCCCCCAACTCCCGTGAGACATAGGCGATCATTTCGTTACACAAACGCTTTTTTTTATTTAGTTACTTAGATACATTGCAAGTTAATATATATTCATGCGTCAGAGGCAATTTTTGTTTTCTCTGTCATGAATGCACAACTGTGAATACAAAACTGTTATTGATAAGTGTATTAAGAATACTTCTTATTATAAGACAATAAGAATCTTAAGGTAAAGAAAACAATAAACCAGTGTCTTACGCAACGTGTGTTGCGAGTCACGCGTGGGGAGACAGGGAAGCAGGCCTCTTATCTAAACGAGGCGACCCCTACTTTCGGAATTCCGGGCGGGTGGCGGCGTTCATTAAATGGACATAGTACGGAGCCCGAGCCGGCCGATAGCGGAGGGGCTGCATACCTGCTCAGAGACAATTATATCTGAGAGGGATGGGCGTTGCCGCGGCCGGGGACGCCGGCGATGTAACGCACCCCAACTTTATGGATACGCTGACCCAGACTGCAGATGCACGTCGATCGGGAGGCCGTTTCAACAACTGGCGGGAGAGCGCAGCTACACCGTACAGCACTCCCTTCGTAATGTATGCCTCACCTCCGACGGGTTAGGGGCGCATGTTCCCACAGGAACAGACTGATGGAAGAAATCTGTAGATTTTCCCAGGATGCCGCAGGGAAAAATCTTATCTCATACACCGACAGAAAAAGTAACTTCTTTATCTCTTGAAAGCATCGTTTATGCGCACAGTGTAACGTGTACTCCGCCTTAAAGTGACGATTTATTTTTAAATAAGAAAGTAAAATGTTAGCGAAGGAAGGACACATCACATTGCTAGCAAGAAAAGAAACGCGCCTAGTAATAAAATTTGGAAATGGCGCATTGACCTTTAAACCACTTTCTTGCTGCGTGAACTGATTTTGCTCATAAGAATTTAAGTTCAAGCTAGAGGTCGGCGTTGGAAAGCGGTGAATTCGATGAAAGAAGACCATGTTATTGTTAAAGATCAATGCAAGGAAACGGTTTGATGATAATAGTAATTGTAATCAGACTTCGTTAAAAAAATAAAATAAAAAAAGAACAGACAGCACGTTCGACTGATAAATGTTTGAACATAGAAAACGAGAGTGCGCTTATAGCAACCGGTCGTTACGTTACCAAACCGACAATTTCCAATTGATTTAAAAGGCGGAAAACATTTATAAACAATATTTCAGTAACAGGTTCAAAATGGTTCAAATGGCTCTGAGCACTATGGGACTCAACTGCTGAGGTCATTAGTCCCCTAGAACTTAGAACTAGTTAAACCTAACTAACCTAAGGACATCACAAACATCCATGCCCGAGGCAGGATTCGAACCTGCGACCGTAGCGGTCTTGCGGTTCCAGACTGCAGCGCCTTTAACCGCACGGCCACTTCGGCCGGCTTCAGTAACAGGAATCCGGGTTTATGCACTCTATTACCAAACAAAGTTGTAAATATGTTAAAGAATAGTTGATTAATAGTTAATTAATACGGTAGAGTCATCGTTTCAGGGTTGTAATTATTTCTTTTCTTTCTCAGACGTTATGTCGGTTAAAAATGGAAAGTGACGCGGACCTTGATCAAGCGTGACTTCCTTTTAACTGCACGGTATATGTTACATTGCATTTAGGAACTTTCGGGTAATTGAACAAGTATCAATAATTACAGATTTCTGTAGTTGTATATATAAGTTTGGATGTAGCTGTATTGCTTTGATGTACTGGTGGATATTGTGTGGTATGACTCCTGTAGTTGATAGTATAATCGGTATAATGTCAACTTTATCCTGATGCCACATGTCCTTGACTTCCTCAGCCAGTTGGATGTATTTTTCAATTTTTTCTCCTTTTTTCTTCTGTATATTTGTTGTATTGGGTATGGATATTTCGATTAGTTGTGTTAATTTCTTCTTTTTATTGGTGGGTATGATGTCACGTTTGATATGTGGTGTTGTTTTATCTGTTATAATTGTTCTGTTCCAGTATAATTTGTGTTCATCATTCTCCAGTACATTTTGTGGTGCATACTTGTATGTGGGAACGTGTTGTTTTATTAGTTTATGTTGTATGGAAAGTTGTTGATGTATTATTTTTGCTACATTGTCATGTCTTCTGGGGTATTCTGTATTTGCTAGTATTGTACATCCGCTTGTGATGTGATCTTCTGTCTCTATTTGTTGTTTGTAAAGTCTTCATTTATCTGTTGTGGTATTGGGATCTTTAATAATATGCTTGCTGTAATATCTGGTGTTTATTGTTTGATCCTGTATTGCAATCATGAATCCTTCCGTCTCACTGTATATATTGCCTTTTCTTAGCCATGTGTTGGATGCGTCTTGATCGATGTGTGGCTGTGTTAGATGATAAGGGTGCTTGCCATGTAGTGTTTTCTTTTTCCAATTTACTTTCTTCGTATCTGTTGATGTTATGTGATCTAAAGGGTTGTAGAAGTGGTTATTAAATTGTAGTGGTGTAGCCGATGTATTTATATGAATGATTGCTTTGTGTATTTTGCTAGTTTCTGCTCGTTCTATAAAGAATTTTCTTAAATTGTCTACCTGTCCAAAATGTAGGTTTTTTATGTCGATAAATCCCGTTCCTCCTTCCTTTCTGCTTAATGTGAATCTTTCTGTTGCTGAATGTATTTGATGTATTCTATATTTGTGGCATTGTGATCGTGTAAGTGTGTTGAGTGCTTCTAGGTCTGTGTTACTCCATTTTACTACTCCAAATGAGTAGGTCAATATTGGTATAGCATAAGTATTTATAGCTTTTGTCTTGTTTCTTGCTGTCAATTCTGTTTTCAGTATTTTTGTTAGTCTTTGTCTATATTTTTCTCTTAATTCTTCTTTAATATTTGTATTATCTATTCCAAGTTTTTGTCTGTATCCTAGATATTTATAGGCATCTGTTTTTTCCATCGTTTCTATGCAGTCGCTGTGGTTATCCAATATGTAATCTTCTTGTTTAGTGTGTTTTCCCTTGATTATGCTATTTTTCTTACATTTGTCTGTTCCAAAAGCCATATTTATATCATTGCTGAATACTTCTGTTATCTTTAGTAATTGCTTGAGTTGTTGATTTGTTGCTGCCAGTAGTTTTAGATCATCCATGTATAGCAAATGTGTGATTTAGTGTTGGTATGTTCCAGTAATATTGTATCCATAATTTGTATTATTTAGCATGTTGGATAGTGGGTTCAGAGCAAGGCAGAACCAGAAAGGACTTAATGAGTCTCCTTGGTATATTGCACGCTTAATCTGTATTGGCTGTGATGTGATATTGTGTGAATTTGTTTGGATATTAAGTGTGGTTTTCCAATTTTTCATTACTATGTTAAGGAACTGTATCAATTTAGGATCTACTTTGTATATTTCCAATATTTGTAGTAACCATGAGTGGGGTACACTATCAAATGCTTTTTGGTAATCAATGTATGCGTAGTGTAGCGACCTTTGTTTAGTTTTAGCTTGGTATGCCACCTCTGTATCTATTATCAGTTTCTCTTTACATCCTCGTGCTCCTTTGTGTAATGACACATTCCGATGCAGAGACATACAATACCTTAAAGGCTGCGCCAAAGATTAAATTGAGAGGCATGTAGATTATAATCTTTTTAATGTTCACATTGGATTCTCTTTTGTTTCATACTCCAAGAAGGAGCTAAGAGACACTTTCGATTGTTGCCTTGTGGAGCATGGACGTAATTTTTGGTGTGTGCGGAAAGGCAACCATCTTGTTAGTAATTATGGTTTGTGCGACGAGCAGAGCAAGTCTTATTGTCTTGTGAATAAAAAATAGTGGAAAGTATCGAAGTGTTACGAAAATTATTTAAAGCGACGTAGCATTGTATTCCTTGGTTTCCACCGTCTTCGTGAAGTGAACCGATGCCGACCCATGATGGTACACACGGTCAACAAAGAGAAGAACATCGATGGTGACTAATGAATTAATATTGTTGCAGAAGGACTAATTCTACGTCTAAGGTGAGAACTCTGATTAAATCAACAATGACGTAGAATTCAAAATGTAATTAATCGGAATGGTAAATTATATTACAGGCATATTTCACGCAGCACTGTATTTGTCCGCATTCAAGCCGGTCAATACAATCCGTAAAAAAGCCCTTCAAAAATTCTAAAGTTACAGTTCCATATCCATAATTTTTCCTCTTTTCAAAAAATCAATAAATTTAATTTTTATATTTATTTCGCCACACCGGCGACCGCTGACAGAGACAGTGCTGGTGGAACAAAGAGTAAGTACTTCATTGCTGTACTACAAATGTACTTGTACTAATTACTGTTTCTCTGTTACATGACGCACATGGAAAATGACGAATAAGGTGAAACAATTTTAACTGTATAAACGGATGGCACAATAACCAGAAGGAACAAGGGCAAGGATTTACAAAACTAACGTAATCGTAAGTGACGCAGCTCAGCCGGAATTAAGGTAGGAAAGCGCAAACGCATGCAGTGGCTGCACCTTGGCTTAGCTCCACTTAAAGCAAAACCTTTTCCTTTCCGTATTAAAATCCTGGTAGTGTTTGTGGCAACACACAATTACACTTCGATAATTACTTTTTTATGTTCAACAATCGCAGAATTTTAAGACGTAGTGCGCCATCTTGTAAATTTCCGACGCGCAACAAATAACAGTCGCGAGATATTTTCATTAATTCAACTGCGAGAGAATTTAAAGATTTAGATTCAGTAAAGTACAGATAAAAATAATATCTTCACAATGGAATCGGAGAATTTTAATTTGACAAATGTTCATGGACACGTCACCGATTCTGACAATAGTGACGTAAATGATGACGCAATTAGAGTTTCAGCACAACATAATGTAGAAGTAAATACAATTCAATTGCACTCCACAGGGATTAACAATAACGAACCACTTGCAAATGAAACCTTGTACACAGTCGATGAAGCATCGATTACCAGATCAGATGAAAATATTTCGCGTGAAATCAGTGAACCTAGCCCGGTTTCGATTCAATCAGACCGTGACAGAGAAACAATGGCAACAAATAATGGCATAAATACAAACACACAAGCTTCGTCAGTTACGCTTGAGGCATTATATAGTCTGATGTCAAACGTGAGCGACCAATTATCTGATTTAAAGATCAGTCACAACACAACAAACACAAAACTGGCGAATCTAGAAATCAACCACAACACAACCAACACAAAACTGGCGAATCTAGAAATCAGCCACAACACAACCAACACAAAACTGTCGAATCTAGAAATCAGCCACAACATGACAAACACAAAATTGTCAAACATGGGAATTGGGTTCCAACAGCAGTTTTCAAGTGTAAACACGCAATTTGAAAACATGCACAGCCATTTCGATCAACGCTTAAATAAACTCACCAATGAAATCGATCAAAAGATCGAAGACAAACTCATCAAAACCGTCAATAGTGTATACAATGTATTGGCAAATGACAGAAAAGAAATTGTCAGATCTTACAAACCAACAGGAATAGGAACTGTCAGAAATCGTAGAAACACACAATCAAACACAAACGGTACAAAAAGAAATACATGAAAACGTACAGGCTATTCAATTAAATTTAACCACAGTACAGTCCGCATGTGAAGAACTACCTGACCAAGTTAATAAAGTTAACGAAGAAGTCGGTCTTCTGAAACAGGAGACTGGACGTATCAAGGCGGACATTATCAAAATAAATGAAACTTTAGAAACCGGTAATGTAAATGAATCAATAACTGACCGGGGAACAAAACTTTTTGAAAAATTAGGTAATGAAATCAAAGTAGCCGAGGACAGAATACGTAAGGAAATTTGCCGGTAGACTGAATGTTTCAAATGACTTGCCTACGTCAAGCAACAGGCAGCGCGACACTTATTCGCCCGTGCGAGATTACGATGTCAATAACGCAGAACATCACGCGCCCAGTCCGGCGTATGTGCCCGCACCGGCGCAGGCAAACAATGGATATTCGCCAAACGCGGTGCTGCAACAGGCAGTAGGCGTGTCGCCTTGCATCTCGACGATTCTAGCCGATGAGAGCCTGTTGAAACATAGACAGTTTCCAGTTTTCTCCACAGAATCCAGAAAAACTCATCCAGTCGTATTCGTAAGAGCATTTAAAAATGTCTTACCAAGAAACTGGACTGAGGCACAGAAGATTAGATATGTAGTAGGCTTCACACAAGGCGACGCACTTTTGTGGGCCACAGACATGGCTGAACAGTACGTCACCGACGAACAATTTGAACGGGCTTTCTAGGAGACATATTGGTCTGCTGGGGTCCAAGAAAGACTGCGACGTGAGGTATTCAACCCACAACCGTTCAACCTAAAAAACGGCGGGTTGAGAAAGTATTTCGAAAAGTATTTGAATAAGACGCGCTATTGGAACAATCCAATACTGCACGTAGATGTTCTCAAAATTCTGAAAAACAGACTACCCGCGAACTTACGCGAAAAATTGGAAACCATACCGGAGAACGACCTTGAATACTTTCTTTCCGTGCTTGACTCAATTTATCTAATATATGAATAAGAGCCGAGCACAAGTAATCGGAATGAACACTCCGTAACCAATCAAAACATCGGTAACGGGAATCATTTTAATAGCAATGGACAAAACCATCACAGTTTTTATTTTTTATTTATTTATTTATTGATTTATTTAACCTGGCAAGATTAGGGCCATCAGGCCCTCTCTTACATCTAACCAGGCATTCTACTTATTTTACATTCATATGTTTTAGTAGGCATGTTAAACTACATCTAGTACAAAAAGTGAAATAAACAATTTGAAAGGTACACCTGGAAAAATACATACATATAGAGTTTATATTCTTAGATCACAAGTACTGTTATAATTAGACATTATTGAACAGACAGATTTGAGATAGGAGTGCTGGCAGCAGGGAGTATGAGGGAGACTCATGGTGAAGGGAGGAGAAGAATAGAGAGACATGATGAAACATAATTAAGGAAATATAAAGGAAAAGAATATTGCGTGGCTAATAGAGATGGATGAAGAGGAAGGCATCTCAGGAGCAACATAGGAGACGCTAGCTTTGCTATTTGACAGATGAGGGGATTGTCCTTGTACATTAATTTTGTGGAGAACTTTATAAGGATGATAGTAGGAAATGCTTCAACTTCTTCTTAAAAGCAGCAGGAGATTGAATTTTGCGCAAGGTAAGGGGCAGTTTGTTCCAGAGGCGGACAGCGGCAACTGAGAAGGAGTTTGCAAAAGTTTTTGTTTTGTGAGTGGGCACAGTTAGGATACCAAATAAGAGTGACCTCGTGTTTCGATTATGATGACATGACAGGTTTTTAATCTCTGAAGCAAGGTACTGGGGTGCTTGCGCGACGAGGAGTCGGTGGAGTAGACATAGAGTGTGGTAGTCGCGCAATTTGTCCGGCCGCAGCCACCCTAGCTGGGAGTATGAAGCACTAACATGATCGTATCGGCGAATGTTGCAGGTGTAACGCACACAGGCATTCATGGTTAGCTCTAGCCGTCTTTTGTTTTCACTGCTCATGCCTTGTTGAATCACATCACAATAGTGGAGGTTCGGTAGAACGAGTGCTTGCACGAGCTGGCGTTTCAAGTCCTGTGGAAATATGTTCCGAAACTTTTTGAGAGCATAGAGACAAGCAGACGTCTTTCGGCACACTGCGACTGTATTCTCCGCCCAGTTGAGATGCTCATCCAAAGTTACACCCAAGTTCTTCACTGTTTTCTGATATGGTATTGGAGTACCGTCGAGCAGAATAGGAGGTAGCCGTTCGCGGAAATCTGAACTTATTAATTTCTGATGGGCTATTAAGATTACTTGCGTCTTTTTTGCATTTAGTTTAAGCCCCAGGTTTTTCGCCCATGTCACTACTGAAGACAGATCATCATTCATCTGAGCGATTGCAGTGTTTACATCTTCAGGTCTGACGCTTAGGTAGAGCTGGAGGTCGTCGGCATAGAAATGATATTTACAGGAGGACAGAACCGATGAAATATCGTTGACATATAAAGAAAACAAAAGTGGTCCTAAGACTGATCCTTGTGGCACTCCCGAGGAAACATGTTTCCAGGAAGATTTTTCATTTACGCAGACAACACATTGCTGTCTGTCTTTTAAGTAGCTTTCAAACCATCTCATTGCACTTTCAGAGAAATTAAGCTGTTGCATTTTTCTGAGCATTATGTCAAAGTTAACAGTGTCAAAAGCTTTGCTGAAGTCCAGTAGCGTCAATATTGTTGCCTTTCGATTGTCGATGGCATATTTCAGGTCATCAGTTACTTTAATTAGAGCAGTGTTTGTGCTGTGATGTTTACGGAAACCGGATTGAAATTTGTCATATAGGCTGAATTCATGCAAGTGTTCAGTGATTTGGTCATGAACAATATATTCAAGTGCTTTGGAAACAGCAGGCAGTATGCTAATTGGTCGGTAATCACTAGGCAGTTGCGGGTTTTCGATCTTAGGGATGGGTCGAATTAGGCTTCTTTTCCATGCAGTGGGATATATTCCGTTCACGAGGGAAAAATTAAATATGTCAGTTAAGACAGGCACTAAGATATCGGCAACATTCTTAATCATGGTTATACCGATACTGTCGTTGCCTATTGCATCAGAAGAGATTCTCATTATTGCTTTTCTTGCCGTATTTGTTGTTGGCTTCCGTATGCGACAAGGCCAAATAATGGAAACCGTAATTACGGAAATCGGAGGAATGCGGCGCCACAGAGACGTGAAGACCGAAGATATAGTACAGATTACGGTCAACGCCGGTATGGAAATGATAGAAATCACGTGAACGATTGGTCAGGCCTGCGTGATGAAAGGCGGCACACAAAAGGAAATTACAATAGTTACAGTAATAGGAAAGACAGACCAAGGAGAAATAGCGACGGCCGGTCGCAAGAAAATGTTGCACGCAGCGGTCCGGAAACTAATTGGCGACAGAATAACCACTCAGTACACTTCGTAGAGGTAACGGACAGTACTGAAGCAACGCCGTTGTCTCCTCCGGTAAACAACAATCGGTCGCAATGAGCCCCCACCGGCCGACCGATTTGACAACAAGGGGCACAAACAAGCACACATTACATCTTAAACAATTATTTTTAAGATATGATCAGGATGCTACCGTAGAAGAAGATCTATGTGAAGAAGAGGTGAAAGCACCGGACAAGGTAAGTGACCTCGTGCAGGCTGTAATAACAGTAAAGATAGGAACTATAATTACCAACGTAATTTTAGATACAGGCGCATCTACGAATATTATTTCTAACAGTTTATTTAAAGAAGTTTCGAAAGCATTAAAAGTACCAGTGTTGCCAACGGAAAATTGTGAAATCTTGACAGCTGTAGGTAACAAGTCAAAAAGGCATTAAACAAAAAGTGGCAGTTGTTGTATGACGGTCCTTTCATTATAATAGACAAACCTCACCCAGGATGTTATCTGTTAGGTAACACACGATCGGGCAAGGTGAAAGGGTTATAACCCTCACAAGGATATCAAGGAATTTTTTCATTATAGGTTATATGTTATTTTAGCAAAATTGAAATTATACAACCTTGGATCACATAGTAAAATTGCTGTCATTAACCTAAGGAACTTGCGAACAAGAATATATATATATATATATATATATATATATATATATATATATATATATATATATATATACTTCAAGTCCGGTGTTCGTAGTTGAAGAAGTACATTGAAAAATACAGTCAGTTGGTGAAAAACATGCATTAAACTAGAAAACATAACTGAAATTTCAATTAAACATCGAAACTAGTAATCAACTGGGGGCATATGCCAGCTAAACAACGCACAGTTAACCACGCCTAGTGAAACATGTGTTACTGTGAGTCTTAACACTATAGAATAAACCATACAGTACTTTTGTAGTCTAACTCAGTTATTTAAGAGAGAGGAACAAAGACAAATTAGCGCGAAGGTCAAGAGTTTGTTCGCTTGAGACGAGCAACAAACCACGTGTCAAAGTTGCAATACAACGCTCAACCGACGAGCACGCGATAGCTGCATGTCAACACGAGGTCACTGGCCGCGCTGTAAGCAGCGAGCCGGGGAAAAACCTTCCCCCCTTCCCTGTCCGATCAGCTGAGTGTATACAAAGCGCGCCTGCAGTCCAGTCATGGTACATAAGCGCGGATGCGCGGAACGTTTAAAAGTTTTGAGACCATGCTTACTATGAGACACAGTGATGAAAGCCATTCGAAAACAAGAAAGAAAAGGGTACACAAGTCTTGTAAATAGTAGTTTAGAAAATTTAATTATAAGCTGGTACTACGTAATAAAAGTGAACATACAAGTACATACTGGTCATGGACGGTATTGTAATATTATATTATTCTGAGTAAGAATCTTAGCTTGTACGGAAGGAGAAAGAAAATAGAACAAAAAATAAATAAATAATGCAGATATATAACCGGAAGAAAGGCTATGTACACGAGAAAAACACACAATTACACATAGGGAAAAAGCAGCAAAGAGGGAAGCAAAGAGATAACGCATACATTTACATTACACAGTAGCTAGCGATTTTCAGAATGAACAACAAGGTAAACGCGTGAATTTTTGTGACTAAGGACAAGAATGACACAAGCTTTAAAATAGGAAAATAATAAACAGATCTATGCAGCGCGAGTAATGAACTGAATCGCTCTCAAAACAAATACCTAGGATTTATAGAGAGAGTAACACATTAACGTTAGGAAACACGTAAAGCACTCAGCAAACAACTTTGTAGAATATACAAGCTATACACGAGGTTACATGTACGAAAGCTAAAGTGTAAAGGAGGAAAATATGGAATGATTGCGCATTAATGGACCGTAAGGCAGTTATGTATGTAAGAAGAAATATTTAGTTGTAAGTATTATTAGTATGAGGGGACGATGCTCAGCACACCCTGAATTGTTTTGGAATATTGAGGGAATGCTGCAGGGCACCGAAAAAGGGCCCCACCAGCAAAGTGTATATTATAGTGGTAGATATTTTTTTGTGTATAAACGTATGTATGAATGTGTGGAGGGCCAAAGAAGCTCTGTACATGAACGGAACCTAAACAACATAGAAGTGTATAAGGAAAATTAAACTCTAAGACAGCCTCGTATAAACATGTATACCTAACGTCAAGAAATAATTTAATTAAAACCGTAAGACTCTACGAGTTTACGAGAAAATACGAAAAACCTGATACCCAGTGCAACATTAGCGATTCTTCACTCATGTGTGCAGAAGGAAGGTATGAATTACTTTACACACTTGAAATATGAAATGATAAATCATGTCAAAATTATATCTTTCATACATATAACGATTTACGGTCACAAAGAATGAAAATGATATCGCCGTAATACGAGAAACAGGTAAGTAGTGTGATGGACGACCTGTAAGCAAAGGAATCGTCCATAAAATAAACTATGAAAAAAAACGTCATACAGAATTTTATGCTGCACTGAAGCTATGAAAGTCGGATTATTCGTGTACATAGATTTCCATGACAACCGATGCATTAAAATGTCTGTATTTTTTCTCCCATTACAACACAAAACGCCTATAAGCGCACTTTAACTGAAGATGATACACGCACACAAGGGCGTGCCGCTATTATGAAACACTGTACATAGTAATAGTAGTTACACCCTGAACTTCAAAATTTTATGTTTATATATCCATGTTGATGTAGGAACTTTTATTAGGGTTAATGATTTACAAGCACAGCAGAATGTGCTTACGCCCAAAACACTGTACATATTAGGGTTATGCTGCATACAAATGATTATTTCGTGCATTTTCAGATTTTATACGGAAAAACCGTAGCATACACGTAGTCGTTGCCACTACCCTAAGTAGAAGGTAGAAAATTCCCTTCCCAAGCTTCAGTGGAGCGGCTACAGGTGTATTCTCTGCATGCTGATGCATGTCGTTGCGTATGAAGGATACGTAACGGAGGTAAACCTTAACATTACTCGAGTTCAAGAAGGAAAACAAAGGACTTGTTCCTTCTAACTGATTAATGGAAAAATGTGTGTGTGTCAGTAAAATCCAAGACGAAGAAGCCACTACGAGTGGTCAAAAATTTTTCAATTTTCGTCGATAGTTTTTTCCTGTAATTAATGTAACCAATGTATTGTATGTGTTATATGTTATTCCATTGTATGTGATGTACGTTGTATTTCATGCCAAGTCCCGTGACTTACAAATTTGTGAATACTTGTGTACATTGACCAGAAGTATTGAGGGAAATGAATCTCGGTACAATAGGTAAAAGGGGTTAATGCGAAGAAAAAAAGTGTAGTGAAAAAGAAAGTTTCGATCGCAATACTCCCGGTTAAAGTGGTGTGTGTAGAAATTAAAATTGTGCAAAGTAGTGCTACGTTGCAAGTGTCAGCGAGCCTAAACAAGTGACATCGAAAATTGAAGCTTGTATCGTCAAACGACCCATGGCGTCACAATAGGAAAAGACAATGCCAAACAAGTTTGACATGGTACACTTCTTACCAGGAGCTGCATCGATGGGATCGTCCTCCGCCTCGCACATAGTGTGGTGTGTTCTTCGGGGCACATATTCCAATGTACCTCGTCGTATCCAGTCTAAGTACTGGAAGGAACTACAAAAAGCACACGCATACTGAGGTTCGGAAGTCTCGACGGTACCCGCACGTCAGTGTATATTCAGTGCACTGGCGCGCGCATTCAACCAACGTCTCCCGCTAACGGACGACCAAACAATCAGGCGCGCGTATCACCCGCCCATATTCAACACTAGGGCTAGCGAACAAACCTCGTCGCCCCAGAATAAATACAGAAAGCAATAAAAGGACTTAATTTTCACCTCTGATGAGGAAGGAAACATTTGTAAATAACGTTGTATTCATTGTATATTTTTTTGTACAAACTTTACTACATGATGTCGTTTTCTCAGTATTAACCAGAACTTTGTATGTTAGGATTAAGGTTTATAAATATTAGCATAAGTATACAAAAAAACTGACACACACTCAGAAATACCAAAGAATTCACAGAGCCATGAAAATGAGACAGTAAAAATGAAGTTTGTAAATAAAAGAAACCCAAACCTATCAATTGCAAGGTCGACTACTGTTATCCTGTCAACCAAATAAAATTTTCTAGTGACAGTATACAGTAGGGGGGCAGTTGTAATGACACATTCCGACGCAGATACATACAATACCTTAAAGGCTGCGCCAAAGATTAAATTGAGAGGCATGTAGATTATAATCTTTGTAATGTTCACATTGGATTCTCTTTTGTTTCATACTCCGAGAAGGAGCTAAGAGACACTTTCGATTGTTGCCTTGTGGAGCATGGACGTAATTTTTGGTGTGTGCGGAAAGGCAACCATCTTGTTAGTAATTATGGTTTGTGCGACGAGCAGAGCAAGTCTTATTGTCTTGTGAGTAAAAAATAGTGAAAAGTATCGAAGTGTTACGAAAATTATTTAAAGCGACGTAGCATTGTATTCCTTGGTTTCCACCGTCTTCGTGAAGTGAACCGATGCCGACTCATGATGGTACACACGGTCAAGAAAGAGAAGAACATCGATGGCGACTAATGAATTAATATTGTGGCAGAAGGACTAATTCTACGTCTAAGGTGAGAACTCTGATTAAATCAACAATGACGTAGAATTCAAAATGTAATTAATCGGAATGGTAAATTATATTACAGGCATATTTCACGCAGCACTGTATTTGTCCGCATTCAAGCCGGTCAATACAATCCGTAAAAAAGCCTTTCAAAAATTCTAAAGTTACAGTTCCATATCCATAATTTTTTCTCTTTTCAAAAAATCAATAAATTTAATTTTTATATTTATTTCGCCACACTCCTTTGCAAACAGCCTTTTTGTTCCTCATTTATAATTTTTTTCTGTGTTGTATGTGTCATTAATTTCTGTGTAATGACTGAAGTTAATATTTTGTATATTGTTGGTAGGCATGTTATGGGGCGATATTTAGCTGGTTTTGCTGTGTCTGCTTGTGTAAGTGTATCAGGGAATGTGTATGGGTCTGCAATGTAGCTGTTAAATCATTTAGTTAGATGTGAATGTGTTGAGGTGAACTTCTTTAGCCAGAAATTTGCTATTTTATCTTTTCCAGGGGCTTTCCAGTTGTGAGTAGAATTAATTGCTTGGGTGACTTCATGTTGCAAGATTATCACTTCAGGCATTTGTGGTATCATCTTGTATGTGTCTGTTTCTGCTTGTATCCACCGTGCATGCCTGTTATGTTGTACTGGGTTTGACCATATGTTGCTCCAGAAGTGTTCCATGTCTGTTATGTTGGTGGATTGTCTATTTTAATGTGTGTGTTATCTATTGTCTGGTAAATTTTCTTTTGGTTTGTGTTGAATATTTGGTTTTGTTTCCTTCTATTTTCACTTTTTTTGTATCTTTTAAGTCGTTTGGCCAATGCTTGTAATTTCTGCTTCTTTTCATCCAACAGCTCTATCGCTTCTTGTTGTGGGATTTTACCTAACATTTTTCGTTTATTGTCTGATATTTCATTTCTTATAAATTCTGTTAGCTGTCCGATGTCTTTTCTCAGTTTTTCTATTCTGATCTGCAGCCTGTGTTGCCATGCTGGTTTTGTGGGTTTCTTGTGTGTCTTGGTTGGTTCTGATTTCTGCCTAGTGTGTATATTTAGTGTAGTGAGTGCTCCTATATAAATCAGAAGTTGTAACTCTTCCATAGTTGTATTTTCATTTATTTTGTTGTGTATGACTGTGTTGATAGTTGTTATTGTTGTTTCGACTTGTGGGTTATTTGGTGGTCTATGCAAGAATGGTCTAATGTCTGTATTTGTGTCTTTGAATTCTATATATGTCAGGTGAAATTTTTCTTCTATATCTAACATGTGTGTCACTTCGTGTTCTATTATTATTATTATTATTATTATTTACCACTGACGCTTCTCGCCTGACTCAGGAATCCTCGCACTGGCTGATATTGGACGGTGTTAGGCACATGGGATCCTGAACTTATAAAGTGTCCCAGCAAGAAACTGTCCTCGTCAAACATTCAGAAACATTGCGCGGCGTCCTTGTTCAAGCATCCAACGTAGTCAAGCATCCAACGTAGTCCAGTGGATACAAAAGAAGACCATGCCTTCAAAAACCTGCTACCATCTAAACATGTTGGGGGTGTAGTTTCTCATATTGGGACTACGCAAAAAATTTTGAGTAGCCTCAATATGAGAAACTACAGCCTCAACATGTGTACATGGTGGCAGGTCTGTGAAGGCCTGGTCTTATTTTGTATTCACTGGACTACGTTGCATGGCTCAACTGGACACAGCAGAATGGTTCAAATGGCTCTGAGTACCATGGGACTTAACATCTGAGGTCATCAGTCCTCTAGAAATTGAACAACTTAAACCTAACTAACTTAAGGACATCACATACATCCACGCCCGAGGCAGGATTCGAACCTGCGACCGTAGCGGTCGCGCGGTTCCAGACTGAACCGCCTAGAACCGCTCGACCACCCCGGCCGGCACACCGTGTAATGTTTCCGATATTTGACGAGGGTAGTTACTTGCTGGGACTCTTTGTATGTTCGGTATCCTGTGTGCCTAACAACGTCCAATATCAGCCAGTACGAAGATTCCTGAGTCAGGTGAAACGCGTCAGTGGTTTAATAATAATAGCTCTACCATCCCCATTAGGATGTGGAAAACGGGAGTGGCTATTATTTTACAACATAATCACATTACAGAATGAAATAACACGTTTGTTTCCATCACGAATAGCATGCTCCACGACGTATTAATGAGACCAAAGATAGGGAGAAGGCCAGCGTCGGTCGTAATTTTTAATGTGTTTATTGCACCTCTATTTCAACTACGACTGATGCTGCCCTGCTTCCTACCTTGAACAGACAGGCTCGAAGGACGACTCTTCAGTAACAGATATTGTGGTATCGATAGCTACGATGCCACGGCATAGTTGCAAGTTCTTAGGTTGGCACTACGACAGACACCGACGACAGCGCCCTCTAGCCGGCGCTGTGGACATCTAAGAGCTCCGCTCCAGATTCAGCCCATTTGATTCCGAGGAGACGACCTAGCAACGTTCTTTCTACTTCATAGGGGGCTAGCAATTACAAAATGCGTTACTTCAGTGATAGTTTGTCCAGCTACTAGTAGCTGTTAGATTTGAAGGATGAACGGCTTCGCACCTACGTGCTCATCTGTACGCAAAGTTAAGTAGAAGAGTTATAACCTAATTACAGTACCAAGAATTTCACCTTTTCCTTCTCCAACTCACTTCCTACATTCGGCCTACTCTTCAGTTTGCTCGAGCAGACCCACGCGCCGCCTTCCACGCGGGATACAAAAGATCCCGCGTGGAAGGCGGCGCGTGGGTCTGCTCCAGCAAACTGAAGGGTAGGCCGAATGTAGGAAGTGAGTTGGAGAAGGAAAAGGTGAAATGCTTGGTACTGTAATTAGGTTATAACTCTTTTACTTAACTTTCAGGATGAAGACCAGGGCCAACACGACCACTCCCGACAGGGACGAAAGGCTACCGTCGTGCCGACCCCGGCTCAACACTCACGAGCTGCAACTGTCCCATCCCAGGCGGCCGATTCCAGCGTGGCCGAAATGAAGCTCCTCTTGCAAGAACTTCGGGAGCTTCTCAAAGATATCCCACGGCAACTCATTGCCGCTGTCAGTGCAGCCGTTCAGGCACTCTCCACCGGACCACTGGTATCACAGCATGGCCTGTAGTCAACGAGGCGTCACTGTCTGCGTGTGGTATGCCCAGGGCATCCGCACCCAAGATGGCGAATTTCGACAGCTGCTGCGGGATGAGGCCGTCGACATTTGCCTGGTTTCCGAGACTTTTCTCAAGCCTGGTGTCCATGTCCGGGCTGCCAACTACGTGTGTTATCGGACCGACAGGCCAACTCATGGCGGTGGCACTGCAGTCTACGTCCGGACTTCCCTGGTGCACCATCAAGTTCCTCTTCCACAGCTCCAAGCGATGGAGGCCACTGCTGTAGCTGTCAACACCTCGCATGGGCGCGTCACGTTTGTTGCTGTCTACCGTCCGCCTGGCCGACAGTTACTCCTCCCGGACATTGAAGCTTTGCTGGCATTACCTGGAAAGGTCTTTGCTGGTGGTGACTTTAACGCTAAGCACACCGAATGGAATTCCCGTGTCACCAACAACCACGGACGCAAACTTCTCCGAGCGGCCCAGCGGTGGAACGCCATCATCCTCGGGCCTCACGAACCCACCCACTTTCCCAACAACGGTGGGCCTCCGGACGTGCTCGACATTGCGGTGGCCAAGGGTGTGCCCTATGTTATCTCCGCCAGCACCCGCACTGCCTTATCTTCGGACCACGTCCCAGTTATATTTGACATTGACGTCGATGCCCAGCCAGTGACGCGGAGAGGCATCCCAACCAGGAACACCAACTGGAACCAGTATCAGGCGCTGTTGGAAGAGGGTCTCCGTGACACACCTGACGCAGACGATGTTGGGGTTGATGGCTGTGCCCGATTCCTCCACGACTGTACTCTACAAGCGGTACTCCGAGCCACGCCGCGGCCGCGGTCTGGCCCCCCTGACCGATCCCGGCAACTACCACCGCATCTCATGGAGGCGATAACTACCAAAAACCGCCTCTTTCGTGAATGGCAGCTGACGCGCAACGCGGCGACGAAGAGGGCTCTCAACAGGATGAGGAGGGACATAAAAGTTGCCGTTGCCAACCACCGCCACCAGGACTGGTCCAACCGCCTGGCCACTCTTCGGGTTGATGATGGTACCGCCTGGAAAGCCACGCAGCTCTTCCTCCGCCGGCGTCAGAGGATTCCGCCGTTACAAGTTGTTCGCAACATCGTCAGCAGCCCAGTGGACAAAGCCAACGCCATTGCTGACGTTTTTGAACAAAATTTCCAGCCCGTCATGGACCCCATGGATCTGGATCACGTTCGCCTGGTTGCTCAACGTCTCCCGGTGTTCCTCGCTGCCCCTACGGGTGACGACCATATCGACGAGGTGAATGCTGCTGAAGTCTCCGCTCAACTTTAACGGCTCAACACGCGCAAGTCAGGCGGCCCTGACCAGATTACAAATGAAATGCTACGACGAATGCCACCGGCAGCCGCTGAACACCTGGCTCACCTTTTTAACAGCATCCTCCGCACTGGCTACTTTCCTCAGGAGTGGAAACACGCCGAGGTCATCCCCATCCGCAAGCCTGGGAAGGACCCTCGTCTCCCGAGCAGCTACAGGCCCATCAGTTTGCTGCCAGCTGTCAGCAAAGTCTTTGAAAGGCTGTATCTCTGCCGCCTCCTGCGTCACATCAGGGAAGAACGTCTCCTGCCGGACGAACAATGTGGTTTTCGCCCTGGACACGCGACAACACACCAACTGCTTCGCCTCGTTGAAGAGGCCCTTGATGCCATCGAACGACGGGAATATTTCGGAGCCATCTTCCTGGATGTTTCACGCGCGTTCGATTCTGTATGGCATGAGGGGCTTCTCTTCAAGCTCCTGGACCTCGGTGTGCCCCTGCCGCATGACCGTCTCTTAAAATCTTACCTCGCCGACAGAAGCTTTCATGTACGCACGGAGGACCTGTCGACGCGCCGCAGGGTTAGGGTTGGAGTTCCCCAAGGCTCCGTCCTCGGACCCATACTATACATCCTGTATACCGCAGACATGCCGCGAATGGACAGGGTCCGCCTCGCCCTCTACGCGGATGATACGGCGATG
This sequence comes from Schistocerca nitens, assembly GCF_023898315.1. Taxonomy (NCBI): domain Eukaryota; kingdom Metazoa; phylum Arthropoda; class Insecta; order Orthoptera; family Acrididae; genus Schistocerca; species Schistocerca nitens. Next base: position 310,200,426 of record NC_064621.1, on the reverse strand, counting down.
TACACGCGCAGCATGAATGCAGCTCTGCTCCAACGACGCATGCAGGCAGCGGCTGACACACTTAGTCAGTGGGCCAGGAGGTGGCGCCTCCGCTCCAATGGGGCTAAGACGCAAGCCCTCCTCATCACCAAGAAGCATATCCCTGCCGACCTACCGCAGATCACCATCAGGGGAACCGCCGTACCTTGGGGCAATACCGCTAAGTACCTGGGTGTGACGCTGGATAGAGGGCTCACGTGGAGGCACCATATCGACGACATCGTCAAAAAGGTCAAGGGTAGACTGTCTCAACTCTACCCCTTTCTCAATCCGACACCTGCGCTCCCGTCAGAACTGGGTGTTGCGCTCTATCTTACACTTATACGTCTGCTTATCGACTACGCCGCTGTGGTTTGGGGCAATGCTGCAGCGACCCATGTCGATCGTCTGCAACGCCTTCAGAACCGGATTCTACGTCTGGCATTGCACCTCCCTCGGGACTTCCCGTCGGACGACCTTAACCGCCTCTCCAACATTCCTACTGTTCGAGAACGGTTTCATCAGGCTGCACGGCTCTTTTACGAGAAGTCCGCGCAGTCCGAAAACCCGCTCCTTCGAGCCCTGGGCCACCGAGTGCAGCGTCTTAACGCAACCAGATGGCCCCACCTGCTTCGCAACCACTGAGTTGCCAGCACGTCCAGACCACCGTCCCCGCAGACTGACAGGACATCACACATGAAGTCAGGCCACATCACACGCTCCGTCAGTTTGGAGGAATAGCCTTCCGGCTTAGACTCCACCGGCCCACAGGGGCTCATCTGTCCCTGTCAGGCGGCAGCAGCAGGATACAAAAGATATATTATTTTTTAACAGAAGAGAAACGAAAATTACATAGGAAAGTAGGACACTGGGAGGAAGTTAATATTCTGCGATGTAATCACACCTCTAATGTCGTTGAACCACAATGTTTTGCTTCACCAGGAACTACTGAAATACGGCAAGAGAGACGATGTTAAGTACTGAGGCATATGGACATATTCCTATTGTTCCTCTCGTGAATTGAATAGGACTGAAAGTTACCAACATTCACACGAAGTACCATCATCTAGGTGAAGTAAAGTGGCTTGCGGAGAAAAATTGGATCACGCACTACTTTTCGAATAGTTATTCGATGGTACTCATTTATAATTATGGACACTAAATATAGAACAACAAATTCTCAAATTACTTTATTGAGTGGTACTGAAAATACTGACGTATTGCCCCAATTTATCAGCCACATATTATTAAAAATTAGTGTAACTTGATTAGTGACTGGGCTGAGCCTGTTATAATGACATTAATTTTTCGATACTTGATGCCATTTTTGTCCTCACAAATCTTACATCACCACGTTGCTGCACTGACAGTGTGTGATTTCCCTCTGTTAGTAAATTTCTGTCTACGCTAGATCCTCTTTCGGCTGAATATGGTGAATCGAATACAATGGAGAGCTTCTTTGCTGGAGTCCACAACGCTGAATATAATACAGGAATTTTGCCTGGAAACCCAATTTTTTATACACATCTCTTAATTAAAGGGAAGTGCCTTCAACATTGGTTGTGTACAGCTGCTTTCGTGAAAAGTTAATGAAATTTAGCAGTGTTTTCTTCTCTCGTGGTGAGAGGGGCAACAAGAATGATTGACCATAAGAGAATTGATTGGGTTAGAAAGGATGTCAGTAAAGGAAATGTTCGAATCCATTATTGGCCGGGAAACCCTGACTGCTATTTTTCGGCCAACTGGAGCAAGTATTTCTGTCTGACGCCACCTAGGCGACTTGCCCGTCGATGGAAATGGGACGAAATAATGAGTACATCTCACACGGCCATTCCCTGAGCGAAGAAAACCTCCAACGCGGCCACAAATCTAAACCGGCACAATGCCCTCTATTGGCAGCGACGATAACGTTTTTTCTTTTTTTAAACAAAAAACGTTTTTTTTTCTTTTTTTTTAAAAAAAACGTTATTAGTCCTCTGACCGAACACGCCGAGCTATTCTGCCAGGACAATTAGACCACCAGCTGCTGCATTTTCCATCTTCGATTCACCTCTAAATCAGAGAGGTGATGAAGTGAAGCAGCTAAAGTGGGAGTAAATTTCAGGCTGAAAGGATATCAGTGATAAGATACGCTGGTGAACTGTTGTCATCTATGAAAGTCAGAAATAATCACAGGATCTTTCGAGTTGGATGTCCGTCTCCGACGCTGGTAGTGGTCAGCGCGGCTGAGCGCAGTACGGAGGGCCAGGGTTCGATTCCCCTTCCCGCAGGGGATTATTATTTGGTGAGAGGACAGATACGGGGTGCAGCCAGGCTCGTGATGCCATCTGAGGAGCTAATTGAATGAGAAATAGCGGTTTCAGGGTCAAGAAACCCGACAACGATCAGGAGAGCGGATAGGTGACCTTTCATCCCTCCACATCGCACCCAATGACGTCATTGGCCCGTGGGGGTCGATTGGCCCATCTAGATCCAGACCGCGGAACTTTTGAATGGGATGGTCTACTGAATATACAACTACAGCTACACCTACATTATTAATCTGCAATCCACAATAAAGTGCCGGGTAGAGGGTTCATCGAATCATCTTCAAGCTATTTCTCCACCGTTCCGCTCTATAACAGCGCGCTGGAAAAACAAACACTTAAATCTTGCAGTGAAAGCTCTGACTTCACTTGTTTTAAAACGTTGTTCATTTCTCCCTATATACGTGGGGGCCAAGAAAATATTTTCGCGTTCGGAGGAGGAAGTTGGTGATTTTGTGAGAATGTTTTACCGCAACGATAAACGCCTTTGTTTTAATAATTGCCACTTCAATTTGCATACATATCCGTGGCACTCACTCCCCTATTTCGCGGATAATACCAAAGAGCTGCTCTTCTTTGAAATTTTTCGATGTGTTCCGTTAATCCCATCTGACGCGGATCCCACACCGTGCAGCAATTCTCCAGAATATGACGGACAAGCGTAGTGTAGGCACCCTCTTCAGTAAACCTGTTGCATTTTCTGAATGTTCTGCCAATAAAATCCAGTCTTTAGTTCGCTTTTCCCACACTATCATTTGCGTGATTCTTCTACTTTAAGTTATCTGTAATTGCAGTCCCTAATAATTTAGATGAATTCACCGCCTTTATACTTGTGCAGTTTATCGTGTAACCGATATTTAGTGCATTCCTTTTAGTAATCATGTGGGTGACCTCACAATTTTCTTTATTTAGAGTCAATTGCCACTTTTCGCACCATCCAGACATCTTAACTAAATCAAGAATGAAATTTTCACTCTACAGCGGAGTGTGCGCTGATATGAAACTTCCTGGCAGATTAAAACTGAGTGCCGGACCGAGACTCGAACTCGGGACCTTTGCCTTTCGCGGGCAAGTTCGCTACCAACTGAGCTACCCAAGCACGACTCACGCCCCGTCCTCACAGCTTTAATTCCGCCAGTACCTCGTCTCCTACCTTCCAAACTTCACAGAAGCTCTCCTGCGATCCTTGCAGAACTAGCACTCCTGGAAGAAAGGATATTGCGGAGACATGGCTTATCCACAGCCTGGGGGTTGTTTCTAGAATGAAATTTTCACTCTGCAGCGGAGTGTGCGCTGATATGAAATTTCCTGGCAGATTAAAACTGTGTTTGGAAGGTAGGAGACGAGGTACTGGCGGAATTAAAGCTGTGAGGACGGGGCGTGAGTCGTGCTTGGGTAGCTCAGTTGGTCAGTCTAACCTTGCGTACGTCTCCGGACATATCGCCTCGCATTAGAGAGCATATTGACTTTCGTGTTTTCTTTGCGAGTGGACGTGGTTGTCTTGTTTGGTTCGTGACTCTGTTGTCTGTTCTTGTTTTGTGTCTTAAGGTCCTTCGTTGGTTGTGTCCGTCCTCTCCCGTTGTGTTGTTCGCCGGCCGCTCCGCGGGTCCCGCCGCGTTTCCGTCACTACAACCCCGCAACCGTTCGGCTAGCCTTTACAATAATCACCTTGCCGGCACGGTAGCTCGGCGTGTTCGGTCAGAGGGTCAGCTCCATCTGTAATAAAAAAAAACTGAGTTAATCGATCAACAAAGAACTTAAACGGATGTCTTACGACGTCCGCCCCGAGCAGATGCAACGAAATAAAGCAAACAAAATGAGATTTTTTTTTTAAAAAAAAGGTTGGTAGAGCACTTGCCCGCGAAAGGCAAAGGTCCCGAGTTCGAGTCTCGGTCTGGCGCACAGTTTTAATCTGCCAGTAAGTTTCTTATCTAAATCACTTAGCAATTGGTTTTGATCGTCTGCTGACGTCAGAAGACGGCGAGTAACAGTATAGTCTGCGAAGAATGTAAGACGGTTGCCCGCGTTGTATTCTACATCGTTTATATAGACCAGGAACAGCAGAGCGCCCATAACACTTCCTTGAGAAATAGCAGATTTTACTTCTACTTTACTCGTTGGGTTTCCATCAGTTACTACAAACTGTGACCTTCCTGACAGGAAATCACGAGTCCAGTCGCACAGTTAAAACGATACTCTCGATTTCACAAGAGATCGCTTTTGAGGAACGTTGTCAAAAACGTTCTGAAAATCTATAAATATGGAATCAATTAGACATTTCTTGTCGATAACTTTCATTACTTCGTGAGAATAAAGAGCTAGCTGTGTTTCATGAGAATGATATTGTCTGAATCCGTCTTGCCTATTTGTCAATAAATCTTTTTCTTCCACGTGTTCTAATAGAGTATGTGTTCCAAAATCCTACTGCAAATCGACTTCTGCGATACGGGTCTGTAATTCATCAGATTACTCGCATTTCCTTTCCTGGGTGTTTGTCTGTTTTGTACAATTTTCCAGGTTTTTTGTACCGATCTTCCTATGAGTGAGCGGTTGTATGTGTTTGTTATGTATGGGGCTATTGTATCTGCATGCTCTAAAAGGAACCTGACTGGTATACAATATGGGCCTGTGGCCTTAACATTATTAAGCGATTTAAGCAGCTTCGCTACACCGACGATATCTAGCTCTAAGTTACTCATGTTCTAGATTCGTTATCCGGAATATTTAATTCGTCTTCTTTTGGAAAGGGAATTTCGTAAAACCCTTTTCAGTAACTCTGCTTTAGTCACATTGTCATCAGGCCGCGGGGGTTTAGCCGAGCGGTCTAAGGCGCTGCAGTCATGGACTGTGCGGCTGGTCCCGGCGGAGGTTCTAATCCTCCCTCGGGCATGGGTGTGATTGTTTGTCCTTACAAGGGAACCTCCCCATCGCACCCCCCTCAGATTTAGTTATAAGTTGGCACACTGTATAGGTCTTGAAAAACTGAACACAGATCAATCGAGAAAACAGGAAGAAGTTGTGTGAAACTATGAAAAAATAAGCAAAATATACAAACTGAGTAGTCCATGTGCAAGATAGGCAACATCAAGGACAGTATGAGTTGAGGAAAGCCGTGGTCCCGTGGTTAGAGTGAGCAAACGCGGAACGAGAGGTTTTTGGTTCGAGTCCTCCCTCGGGTGAAAATTTTACTTTCTTTATTTTCTCATAGTTACGATCTGTCCGTTCATTCATTGACGTCTCTGTTCACTGTAATAAGTTTAGTGTCTGTGGTTTGCGACCGCACCGCAAAACCGTGCGATTAGTAGACGAAAGGACGTGCCTCTCCAATAGGAACCGAAAACATTTCATCGCAAGGTCATAGGTCAACCGATTCCTCCACAGGAAAACACGTCTGATATATTCTATACGATACTGGTGACGGCATGTGCGTCAGATGACAGGAATATGTTGTCGACCCACCTAACTTGCACACTTGGCGAATGGGTGAAAAGATTCTTCTACCGATTTAGGTTTTCTTGTGGATGTGATAATCACTCCCAAAAAATGATGAAAACATAAGAGTTTATCACATAAACTGCAACAAATGAATGCAACAGTTTCACAGTCGCACAGTTTTCCCTGTGCTCTGTCAAAATATATGTTTTTTTACGTTTTCAAATGTTTCCGTGTGTAGACCGTCAAATCCTGCATATGTCCAAGCAAATCTAACATGTTCTGGAATTTTGGAGAGCGAAGTTGATTACGTGTGAGTGCCTGAACTTTAATAATTGTCTGAAAATAAAAAATTAAACTTTTCACTCGAGAGAAGATTTGAAGCAAAGACCTCTCGTTCCGCAGTTGCTCACGCTAACCACGGGACCATGGCGCTCGCAAGCTGACACTCTCCAAGATGTTGCCTACCTTGCGCATGGCCTACTCAGTTTGTATATTTTGCTTTTTTTTTTCATAGTTCCACACAACTTCTTCCTGTTTCCTCGATTGACCTGTGTTCAGTTTTTCAAGGCCTATCCCTGTGCTAACTTATAACTAAATCTGAGGGGGGTGCGATGGGGAGGTTCCCTTGTTAGGATAATTTAGGTTAAGTAGTGTGTAAGCTTAGGGTCCGATGATCTTAGCAGTTGAGTCCCATAAGATTTCACACACAACTGTAAACAACAATTGACACTGTCATCAGTAACATCACCATAGTTATTGCGCGGTAAAGGTATTGGTTGTCTCTTTCCAGAATCACTGTGTTTTCTGCCACATGTCGGGACGTAATTTCGTTGTGGAAACTGTTAAAAGCATCTCGCATTGAAAATCGTAATAAATTTCGGTCATCTGTACAAATTCGCCAGTCTTGGGCGTTTTGCGTTTTTCTAAGTTTTAAATGCTGCTTTCGTTGCTTCTACAACAGTTTCTGACCTGTGTTGTGTACGACAGAGGATCAAAACCATCTCTTGTTATAATTTGGTATATGTATCTGTATTGCCATAGATACTATTTCTTTCAGTATAAACCACATCTGGTCTACTGTTATGTAGTCAGATTGGAAGGAGTGGACTGTGTTGGTGTGAAGCTAACTTTTATCTGCTATTTTAAATACATATGTTTTCCGTTTATTTTTTGTTGACAGAGTTAAGAAAGACGGAAATGTCAGCAGCAGGAGTGATATCAGCTACAATCGGTGGATCGGAATATGGAGCCATATTGTTAGTAGATGAAGTGAAGAAATTCTGATGTATTGAAAGCGTGACGGAACGAGGCTAGGAGGACAAAGGAGGCGGACTAGTACAAGAAAGCGAGAGCGTTCGTTGCCAGAATAAGGCCTGAAATAGATAAAGAAATGTCCGAGAAAGTACGACCGTAGTACAGCATGGTATGGAAATGAGTAATGGACTGTGGGAAATTTGACAAGAGATAAGAACCGAACCGTTTGTGGTAAGCGTTCCAGAAGGATCTTTGAAATTAAAAGCAAGATAAAAAATGACAATATCTATGCAGATCCGCCGAGGAAAGGGTTATGTGCAAACACACTAACTAGAACAACGGACAGGATTGTAAGAGAACGACTTTCATGGTACTAGTGGGAGCCGTAAGGTGTTACGGTATGGGAAGACACAGGTATTCACACATACAGGATGTATCAAAAATAATCATCCGATTTAAGAAAAGTCATAACTATTATGTTATTTGAGATATCTGCGTAAACAGCAGACTGTTGGAAAGAGCAAACTCTCGCGTTTTACATGGTTCCAGCTAGGTAGCAGCAGTGTACGTTCACTTCAGTTTTAATAAAAATGCAGTCGGGACAACAGAAATCTATTTGTGTTCTACGTTTTGCGCAGTGCGGGTCTGTAATAACTGTTCAGCGAGACTTTCGTACAAGGTACGGTGTGGATCCTCCTACAGCACAGAGCATTAGACGATGGCATGAACAGTTCCGAGGAACAGGTTGTTTGTGTAAAGGCAAATCTCCGGGCCGTTCTCGAGTGTCTGACGCAGAAACCCGTTCGCCCTGCAGATCGACAGCTCAACATGCCCCCGATGTCCGTCTGGCGTGCGTTGTGTCGACGTTTACACATGAAACCATACAAAATTCAGATACTGCAAGCTCTTCGTGAAGGTGACAACAACGTTTAGTGTTCTGTCATTTCGTTCTTGGCAAGACGCAGGATGACAGTTATCTTCCACGTTTAGTCTTTAGTAACGAAGAAACATTCTATTTAAATGGAAAGGTGAACCGTCGTAATTCGAGAATATGGCGTACGGAGCAACCACATGAAGTTGTACAACATGAGAGGGTCACTCCTAAATTTTCTGTGTTTCGTGCAGTTTCACCGGGAAAAGGTGAACGGTCCATTTCTATTTACCGAGAACACTCTTACAGGAAGCACACATCTCGATATGCTTGAGAAATTTCTTTTCTAACTATTGGAAACTGATTCGAAAGACTTCATTTACCAACAGGATGCGTCACTGTCGCACTGGCATCTGGAAGTGCGGGAATTTATAAATCGAAGGATTACTGAACGATGGATCGGTCGCACTGGACAAAGTGATCCAGCCTTACGTTACTGGCCTCCAAGGTCGCATAACAGCACCTGTGGAAACTTTAACTCAAGATATGCTCGCTGCAGTGTGGGAACAACTTGAATACCGCAATGACATATGCAGTGCAGATTGAGGGTATGAAAAAAACCTATTTTGAGTTTCCCGCTAGTCGAAAAACAAAATTCATTGAATATTTATTAGTTTCAGAAATACGGACGTGCTAAATCGGTTGATTCTTTTTGATGTTGTAAAAATAGATGTACGTACACTACTGGACATTAATACTGCTACACCAAGAAGAAATGCTGAGGATAAACGGGTATTCACTGGACAAATATATTATACTAGAACTGACATGTGAGCACATTTTCACGCAATTTGGGTGCATAGGTCCTGAGAAATCAGTACCCAGAACAACCACCTCTGGCCGTAATAACGGCCTTGATGCGCCTGGGCATTGAATCAAACAGAGCTTGGATGGCGTGTACAGGTGCAACTGCCCATGCAGCTTCAACACGATACCACAGTTCACCAAGAGTAGTGACTAGCTAATAGCTAGCCAGTTGCTCGGCCACCATTGACCAGACGCTTTCCATTGGTGAGAGATCTGGAGAATGTGCTGGCCAGGGCAGCAGTCGAACATTTTCTGTATCCAGAAAGGCCCGTACAGGACCTGCAACATGCGGTCGTGCATTATCTTGCTAATTTTGTAGGGTTTCGCAGGGATCGAATGAAGGGTAGAGCCACTGGTCGTATCACATCTGAAATGTAACGTCCGCTGTTCAAAGTGCCGTCAATGTGAACAAGAGGTGACCGAGACGTGTAATCAATGGCGCCCCATAGCATCACGCCGGGTGATACGCCAGTATGACGATGACGAATACACGCTTCCAATGTGCGTTCACCGCGATGTCGCCAAACACGGATGCGACCATCATGATGCTGTAAACAGAACCTGGATTCATCCGAAAAAAATGTCGTTTTGCCATTCGTGCACCCAGGTTCGTCGTTGAGTACACCATCGCAGGCGCTCCTGTCTGTGATGCAGCGTCAAGGGTAACCGCAGCCATGGTCTCCGAGCTGATAGTTCATGCTGTTGCAAACGTCGTCGAACTGTTCGTGCAGATGGTTGTTGTCTTGCAAACGTCCCCATCTGTTGACTCAGGGATCGAGACGTGGCTGTACCACCCGTTACAGCCATGCGGATAAGATGCCTGTCATCTCGACTGCTAGTGATACGAGACCGTTGGGAAACAGCACAGCGTTCCGTATTACCCTCTTGAACCCACCCATTCCATATTCTGATAACAGTTATTGGATTTCGACCAACGCGAGCAGCAATGTCGCGATACGATATACCGCAGTCGCGATAGGCTACAATCCGACCTTTATCAAAGTCGGAAACGTTATGTTACGCATTTCTCCTCCTTACACGAGGCATCGCAACAACGTTTCACCAGGCAACGCCGGTCAATTGCTGTTTGTGTATGAGAAATCGGTTGGAAACTTTCCTCATGTCAGCACCATGTGTGAATGCTCTGAAAAGCTAATCATTTGCATGTCACAGCATTTTCTTCCTGTCGGTTAAATTTCGCGTCTGTAGCACGTCATCTTCGTGGTGTAGCAATTTTTAATGGCCAGTAGTGCACCAAATTGGTGCAGCTATCCATTACTGTCTGGAAATCCTCGCTGTTGGGATAAGAACAAACTATCAAACGTGTGTGGGTGGGGCTGATGAAGCAATGTAATGCAAGACGCGCGAATAGCCATACTTTAGTTATCCAATATCTGAGAATGAGAGCACCTAGTAACTTGGAACAAACTTTATACATCACTTTAATCCGTTACGGAATTTTTTCTCGCTTACAACCACCACAAAATGATGAAAGGAAGAAGGTTTATCGCGTACAACATTTACGCTTTTCATGCAGTAAAACTGCCATATGAAGCCCGATGATTTAATATAGTACTACTCTACTACCGACTGTATTCGAGACCAATTTTTTCAGACGGTATTCACACATACCACTGAATATACCAGGAAAATTATATCATTGCACAAGACGTAGCTCAGAAGGTTTAACGTCATACACAAGAAGATGTGAGAAAGAGGTACTGGCAGAAGTAAAGCTGTGAGTACCGGACGTGAGTCGTGCTTCGGTAGCTCAGTTGGTAGAGCACTTGCCCGCGAAAGGCAAAGGTCCCGAGTTCGAGTCTCGGTCGGGCACACGGTTTTAATCTGCCAGGAAGTTTCAGATGTGAGAAAAACTGCGCAGCATACATGACGTTTTAATTTAATACTTACTTACTTCTGTTCGCAACACATTTGGCAGACAGTGTCCACACTTATCGGTGAACGTACCTAGAAATATATATTATTATGCGACACATGGCTTATGAGTTATGACGTGATGAAGACTAAAATGCATTAAAAACTGCCGGGTCATGCAGGACTTACACTAAATAGATTAACAACACTTTTAGCAGACAGTAATCACTTGCACCATTGGATGTACCTGAAAAATTACATCATTGTAGAGCACATAGATCAGGAGATGCGACGTCATGAACTTTAAGCAGCGTGAATATGAAACTGCAGGACGAAATTTTCTAGGGAGACCTGTGAAATATGAGAACAAATACGTGTGAAATATATTAAATAACGTAAAAAGTTGACATGAGCCTACGCAGGGAAAGCCATAGGTAAAAAGCTCATCCTAAAACCCTGGAACTATTTCAAACGTATTTGGTACGCATGTCAGTTATGATCCGGAAAGAAATGCTGTGGTAATAAGAACTACAGATGTGCTACTGGGCTGATTGTGATAACGTGGGGAGCGAAGGGAAAAGAAGAGGTGGGCTAATAGATTGCAATAAATACATATTAGGGCAACGCCGAGTACTAGGCTAATATAAAATACGAGTAAATAACATGAGGTCGTTCGGTGTAGGTACACTGCGAGATGATTGGCACAAGAGAGGGAATGCCGTTTTTTCGATGTCATGTCACAGAGATTTAAACTGCTAATTGTATCACATCGGGCTCTGAAGCATATGAAATTCTCATTGTTAGATCGCGGTAAGTACCGTGACCCTATTCACTTTTATAATATCGTGTACCTGTTCTGTGGTATAATATTAATTTGTCACATTCCTTTTTATCGGGGACAAGTTTCTAGAAATTTTAGCGTACTTTATTAGCAAGTATCACTTTCTGTTTGTATGTAGTCGACAGCGCAGTGGAATATTTTCATTAATCTTGACAACTAAAATATTCGCTGCTCTACGTTGCCTGAGGTTGTTCATGTACGTTATTTGCGCCTACTGCAACTAGTCATAAACGTCGTGCTAGAAACTAGCTTTGGCTTATAAAACAGAAAACAAACAGTGTTTAGTTACAAACTGTTTACAGTAGTTGCAGAGACGTGATCGGAGTTACATAAATTATAAGTCGCTAAAGTAATTGATTTAAAAGGGATAGCAGAGTTACCTGGTTGAACAAAAAAAAAAGTTTAAGTTATATCGACAGAATTCCAATAAGACGAGATCAAATTCGAATCATGTGACTATGTTTTATGTTGTTGTATTCAAGGTGTGTTCTTGGATAACTATACTGAGACCAGTTCTCTCTCCAAAGTATGTCGTTTTTTGTAATCTGAGGTAATTTGTTCGTTACTGGCAGATTCGAAAATCAACTTCGTAGTTCAGTTTTCACCTTTTCATTCCTTTCTTTAAGCTGTTTCATATAAGCAGTTATTAATAGTTGAGCCGTCAAGTATATTTTCTCTTATATTTTATTTTCTTGTTACGAAGGTTTTTTACTTATATTAACGTCGTAAGTGGCGTACACTGTGTTGAGAACTGATCTACTATCATCAGACAATTAGGCATAGCCATGATCTATAAGTTGTCTCTGTTACATGAATTTTCATGATCTAATATCAATTTTTAATCGCTGTCTGACCACAAGTAGTTAAAAGAGTATCACAATAACACACACTTACGTAAATCTTCGCAACGGAGAAGGTCAGGCATAGCTGGCGTAACTGAACATGCAACAGGAGATTAAAAAATAATTTCCACCAAAATTACATTGTGTGGAGATGTTCAGCTCCTAGCTAAACGCTGTACAATGAGAAAGGTTTCTCTTGATTGTAATTATGGAAGTTGGATTTGAATACGTCATCAAACCATCGGAATCATAAGATTATTGAAACACAAAAGGTGTTCGTTCTGTTGAAAATAGGGCGGGGGGGGGGGGGGTGTAAGGTGGGAGAGAGCATCACGACCATGTGCTGCTCAAAAATATCGTTATTATATGAGTGTGCACGCTGCTAAATTTACCACAGCACTTAGCAGTTCAGAAATAGTATTCAAAGTTACATCTACAGCTACGTACGAGGGTTGGAACTTAGTGGCAACTATTTATTCACAACAGATACAAAAGAGTTACATGTTTGCACCTGTTACTGTCCTTCAAAGTAGTCTCCAGCGTTGTGTAGAACCCGTTGCCAGCGATGTGGAAGGCGCAGTATACTGTTAGCAGAGTCTGTTGTGTTGATGGGACGAATGGAGCAGTCTACTTCCTGTCGAATCTCTGGAACAGTTCTGAACCGAATGCCACGAAGCCAAAACTGAAACACCAGTCCAACGAATGGCGTCATTATGGGTCGCCACGAAAGCCGAAAGTGCGTCAGAGCCCCAGTTTGGTGAAAGTTATGGTGATTCTTGTGTACGACAGTGATGGTGGTGTCCCAACCCATTGCGTTCCTCCACGGCAAACCGCTAATGCACAGTATTACTGTTCGTTTTTGGAACATCACCTGCGACCATCTTTGCGAAAGAAGTGGCGGCACTTTCTGCGCAACCCACCCATCATTTTGGACGACAATGCGCGGGCGCATACAGCGTAAGCTGTGGCAGCTCTGTTCGGGACTGGGAAGTACTTTACGATCCACTATACTCCCCGGACTTAAGTCCTTGTGTCTTTGATTTGATTCCGAAGATGAAGGAGCCACTGCGTGGCATTCGCTTCAGAACTGTTCCAGAGATTCGACAGGCAATAGACCACTCCATTTGCTCCATCAACAGAACAGGCCCTGCTAAGGTATAATATGCGTCCCACATCGCGGGCAACGGGTTCTACACAACGCTGGTGACTACTTTGAAGGACAGTAACAGTGCAAACATGTAACTCTTTTGTATCTGTCGTGAATAAATAGTTGCCACTATTTAAGTTCCAACCCTCATAAATACTCCGCAAGCCACCGTTCCACTCGCAGAGGGAAAAACGACCGTCTAAATGCCTCCTTGTGATCCCTAATTTCTCTATCTTGGCAGTCTTTGCGCGAAATGTATGTTGGCGGCAGTAAGATCATTCGGCAGTCAGCTTCAAATGCCGGTTATCGAAATTTCCTCAAAAGTGTTCCTCAAAAAGATTGTCATCTTCCCTTCAAGAATGACCATTTGAGTTTCCGAAGCATCTCCGTAGCGCTTTGGTGTTGCTCGAACCTACACAATAACAAATCCAGCAACCCGCATCTGAACTGCTTCGACGTCTTCCTTTAATCCGATCTGATACAGATCCCAAACACTGGAGCAGTACTCAAGAATAAGCCGCAATAGGGTCTGCTTTACAGATGAAAAACACTTACTAGAATTCTCCCAATAGAACGAAGTCGACTATTCGACTTCCCTATCACAATCCTCACTTGTTCGTTCCATTTCATATCGCTTCGCGAAGTTACGCCCAGATATTTAAACGACGTGACTATGTCAACCAGGACACTGCTAATGCCATAACTGAACATTACGTGTTGTTTTGCCTACTTATCTGCGTTAACTCACACTTTTCCACATTTAGGGCCAACTACCATGCATAACACCAAATAGAAATTTTGTCGAAGTCATTTGGTTCATCCTCGACACCTTGCCGTACACCGCAGCATCATCAGCAAACAGCAGATTGCTGCCCACCATGTATGCCAGGTCGTTTACGTATACTGAAAAGAAGAGCAGTCGTATCTCGCTTACCTGGGGCACGCCTGACAAAATCCTCTTTTTAACACACGCTGTCGAGTGTAACATACTGGGTTCTATTACTTAAGACATCTCCGCGCCACTCACGTATCTGGAAACCTATTCCTTATGGTCATGCCTTTGTTAGGTCTGCAATGGGGAACTGTGTCAAATGCTTTTCGGAAATCTAGAAATATGGAATCTGCCTATAGCCTTTCATCCATAGTTTACTTTTTGTACCTGAAATTACTCATGCAAGGACGTGGATATTTATTACTTATGAAGTGGAAGAGATGAATACAATTTGATACAGTTTGAGTATACATACTGCAGTGTCCTCGATAGTAGTAAATTTCGCACAGAGATCGACCACCGCATTGATGCTGCACGTCCACGCAGCATCATTGGCCCGCTTATCCGGACGAGGTGAAATCAACGCCTCCCGCAGTTGCCAGGCGCCTCTGCAGCGCACCTGATACGAAATACGGGCGCCAAGGGCCATGAGAGGCAGTTCTGTGTGAGTTACGACTTTTAGTGCGAGTCGTTTACGAGATACCGTATTTTGAAGAGTTCCCACACAGACACTTGCACAATACCTGTGGTAGCACACACTGAAGAACAAAATAAGTAATTTCACTAGTTGTGTGGAGTCTGGACAGTAACTAGAAAATTGACCATCATTCGTTGTGTTCAAAATGACCACCGGCAGCGGCAATACACTCTTCTAGTCTGATATGGAACTCTACACACGTGCAAGCATTTTAGTGAAGTTGTCTGAGCAGACTGCAGTAATACGTCCTTGCATGTCATTGGGGTGGACAGCGTCTTTCAGTTTTCCCCACAGAAAAAAAATCTACAGGTGCAAATCCGGCGAATGGGCCGGCCAAGCTAAGGTTCTCTGCGTCCAAATCAACGATTTGGAAACAGTTCAAGACATGCTGTAGTACTTCAAGCATTATGAGCTGGACAGCCATCATGTTGATACCACAGGTTCCACCTAGTCTGCAGAGGTACGTCTTCTAGCATCCCTGGGAGACGGTCTATTAGGAGGCTGCGATACTTGGGCGCGTTCAGTGTTCCGTCTATGAAACGCGGGCCTATGAGCTGATGGTTCAACACCCCAAACCACTCGTTTACATTGCATGGACACTGACATTCCGCCTGAAGCAGCCAATCGGGATTGCCAACAGACGAGTTGGTGCATGTTTCCGCAGCTGACCTGGGTATAATTGGAAAGTGAACAAAAACGTTTGGAGTATCCTGTCTTAATGCCCTTTACAGAAGTTAACGATTCTCGGAATCATTTTCGTGCAGCTCTTGATGGAAAGAGATGTGTTAAATATGGAACTTACGCCGATGGAGGATGCGTATGACACTTTTCTGACTCGTGCCGCTTCCCTATGCGATTGCGCGGGAGCTAACGTGCGGATCAACTGCAATAGCTGCAAGAACGTTAATTTTCCGCTCTTCTGTCGTCACTTATTTCCTTCTGTTGCTTTGTCTAAGTGTCACACTGCCACTTTCACGTAACTGATTGAGGAGGTTGATAAATGACATTGACATCTGTTGGGATATCTTGACGTGTATACCATACAAGAATGAACTGTAGTCTTCCTACACTCTCTATACACCATGAGTATGTTGGCTTTTTCTGCGTTGGTAAATCCCATCGTCCTCTCACGACTGTCACACACCAACTGACTAACAAGACGCAGTCACTCTAGGAATATACAAGCACATTGTAAGCAAACATAGCAACATCGTACCTAGCAACTACGCAGGTGGAATGGCACAATCAGAAGTGCGGTGTGAAAACTTTTAAAAATACGATACCTCATAAGCGGCTCGCACTAGAATCCTGCAACAAATTCTGACATTCTATTTACTGTACTTTCAGTATTGGTTACAAACAGTCTTGATTACAATTTTATTTTTTTATTTTTCAACTACGTGTTTCGCCTTATTTAGGCATTTTCATGTTGATCTTAATCTGGTATTT
Source organism: Schistocerca nitens (assembly GCF_023898315.1). Lineage (NCBI taxonomy): Eukaryota > Metazoa > Arthropoda > Insecta > Orthoptera > Acrididae > Schistocerca > Schistocerca nitens. Next base: position 310,184,052 of record NC_064621.1, on the reverse strand, counting down.
CTTAGAACGATCCTTTAGACAGTGTAGTCAAAGGGCATCGTTGAATACGTCAGGCCGACATCGCCTTCGTTAAACTCAGTAAAAACTTTTTAGATGGACTTGAGTTTTTGCTGAGTTTAACGAAGGTGATGTTGGCCTGATGTATTCGACAAATCCTGTGAGTATGTCTTCATTTTTCTTTAGTCTTGCTTCCATTATCAACCGCAACGTCGTAATTGCCTCTTTGGTGCCTTTATCTTTTCTAAAGGCAAACTGATCGTCTACTAACACATGCTCAACTTCCTTTTCTATTCTTCTGTATATTATTCTTTCCAGCAACTTGGATGGATGTGCTGTTAAGCTGATTGCGCGGTTATTCTCGCACTTGTCAGCTCTTACAGTCTTAAGAATAGTGTGGATTTTTCAATTTTTTTTTTTTTATTTTCGCCAAGACAGATGGTATGTCGCCAGACTCTTAGATTCTACACACCAACGTGAATAGTCGTTTTGTTGCTAATTCCCACAATTATTTTAGAAATTCAGATGGAATGTTTACCTATCCCTTCTGCCTTATTTGATCTTCAGTCATCCAAATCTCTCTTAAATTCTGATTCTAATACTGGATTCCCTACGTCTTTGAAATCGACTCGTTTCTTCTTCTAACACATAAGGCAAATCTCCCCCTCATGGAGGTTTTCATTGCGCTCTCTCCTATGCATTTACCGATGGAATTCCCGTTGCGCTTTTAATGTTACCACCTTTCTTTTCATTTCACCGAAGGTCAAGAAGTTACATGTTCCTTAATACCTTGTCGTGAATATTCGTCCTATTTGTCCGAGCCGCGCGGGATTAGCCAAGCGGTCTTGGGCGCTGCAGTCATGGACTGCACGGCTGGTCCCGGCGGAGGTTCGAGTGCTCCCTCGGGCATGGGTGTGTGTGTTTGTCCTTAGGATAATTTAGGTTAAGTAGTGTGTAAGCTTAGGGGCTGATGACCTTAGAAGTTAAGTCCCATAAGATTTCACACACATTTGAACATTTTCTTTTGTCCGAGTTACCACATGCAACAGTCGCTTGATTAAATTTTTTATGCTCTTGATCGGTCGTATTTTTGAGATTTTTCGTTTCGATCCAGTATATTAATTTCTCGTTAATTTTCCGTACAAAAGCTAATTTTATCGTTATTGCTAAGAAATGCGCTATTTACTTTTTGACAAATGTTTCCCATATGTGATAACGAAGCGAATTTTTTTTGTCAACTTCTGCTTACTTTGATTTCGTCGTTTTCTTTTGCCAATTCTTTTTCTATACACTTTATAGAATATATTAGGATTGTAGGCATGATTTGCGGTTTCAGTTTTAACTGTGTCCAATTCTGTCCTCATGTCCATTTTTATAATGGAAACTTTAATGATACGATCTGTATAGCATACAAATATATCAGTTTTATGGACTCCTGTACCATTAACTATTTTTATATCTAAAAGGTTTATGCTCTTGGCTGTTTCGTATTTGACTGTAAATCTGGTGCTGTTATGCATATTATTCATTTGTTAATGAAATTCGTTAACTTTGTCATTATTTCTATTGTAGATAACAAGGGTGTCACCAATATAGCATCGGTAATAAGTGATCTCACCAGACCATCAGGTTTGTTCTAAAAAAATTTATTTTCCGAATGATCTGAGATCCTTGAAAGGAGCAATAATTATGTGATAGCACTATGTCTAGTAGAATATTCAGTTCACATATTTCTGGTTGGCTAGTCTTATCAAGGTATAGTCGGTTATTTATTATGATTTTTATGGCTACAGCAATTGGCACATATATGTACAGAGTAGTGACATCCAACGAGATAGATTTTCCATTACAAAAAAGCAGCTATCGTAGATCTTATTGCAACAGCAAATGAATTCAACAAGTAGTACGTAAAAAAAACTGATACCTAAATATGTAGCCATATAAACGCTTTTGAATGTAGTTTCTTGTCGTATTGTTCCTTGGGAGTGGATAACATTAGTAAAACACATTTTTTGTCTTTGTATGGAATTGCAGCTGTGCTAGATTTTATGTCATGCAATAGAGAGAATTCGTTAATCATTTGGCCTGGAAACTTGTTCAATACAGTGGAATTATCTTCTATGATGAGTCCCGCTTCGAACTGAGCCGAATTACCAGCAAAGACGTGCCTGGACACGCGCTGATCATCGGTGGGATACCAACCTGACTGTCGGCTGCCATATGGCTCGACAACCAGGTGTCATGGTTTGCGATGTCACTTTTTTTCATGGCAGGACCCCTTTGTTTGTTATCTGCAGCACCCGTACAGCACAGCGGCACATCGACAATATTCTACGTCAGGTTTTGTTGCCCTTCATGGCAAGCCATCCTGTGTCTACATTTCAGTAGGATAATTCCCGCCCGTTCACGACGAAACTTTCTATTCCTTGTCTTCGTGTTTGCCAAACCCTACTTTTGTCAGCAAGGTCACGGGATCTCTCCCTAAATGAGAGCGTTGGAAGCATTATGGACAGGTCCTTACAACCATCTCGGGGTTTTCTCGATCTAACGCGCCAGTGGTACAGAATTTGATGCGATATCTCTCAGGAGGACATCCAACAACTTTATAAATCAATGCCGAGACAAAAAAGTGCTTATATAAGGGCAGAGGTGGGTGACGCATTTCTGACTTGCACTACTTTTGAAAATCTTTTTCGTGCATAAATCATCCAATTTTTGTGAAACTGCAATAATTTGTTTGTCTGTACATGTACATCACATTTATAGATTTCCGTCCATTTCGGATAATCCCTTTGTGGTTCAGCTTTTTTCCTTTAGAGTGTAGTTATGAGTACATAAGGAAATATCTTTCCCGTCGTGCTGGAACTTAAAACTTTTACTCATGTAATCGAAACACTCTCTTTCTTCTTTATGAAGTCACAGCAAAATAACCAATCAGTGAGCAACACCTTCACAGCGGAAAAAATTATTGGTCTCAACAACCCACGAACATTCAAACTGACGTAGAGCTCGCACAACATAGCCATCAATTCTACATTGACAGTACTAACTGTAAAGAAAAAATTTACGAATATGAATATGCTTACACCACTACTGATAATCAAGCACATATCTTCTGGGATGGTATTACTATTTTCTGCTTCCTGTTCAGCAGCCATAAAGCAAAGCGCTAACGCGGCCTTCCGAATATCCTCAATACATCGGATGAGTGGCTGATTTGTAACTGGATGAAAATATTCGGTGCCAATTACTTTGTAACTCTACATGAGAAGTTTTCATAAAGTAACTTTTCATGCAATTTAATTAACAATTCCCACATATCAAGGGTTTCAACAATAATTCTGGTTAATGTGCCAGAGGCTAACGGATAAATGATTCGAAATGTTATGAATGAGCAATTGGAAGAATCTTAGCCTGATTTTGCAAATGCGTAGTTAGCCACTAAATGTCTATAATTTTTCAACTTCTATCAATCAACATTTTATTGATGTTTTGTATTATCATCAAAATTAGATTAGGTAATTTGTTGAACTGTTTCTACTACCTCCCTCTCCCCCTCCCCCCCCCCCCCCCAACTTCTGTTCGTGATTTCAGGGTCACAGATATTTTGACAATTTAGTAAAGTAGTACTAAGTTGCAACTGAAGGACTGTATCACGAAGTTGCTCAATAGCGCGGCCTTGATTAGGTCCTATATTCACCTCCCAGAAATCCTGAGCATGGTTATACAGGGCTATTACAAATGATTGAAGCGATTTCATAAATTCACTGTAGCTCCATTCATTGACATATGGTCACGACACACTACAAATACGTAGAAAAACTCATAAAGTTTTGTTCGGCTGAAGCCGCACTTCAGGTTTCTGCCACCAGAGCGCTCGAGAGCGCAGTGAGACAAAATGGCGACAGGAGCCGAGAAAGCGTATGTCGTGCTTGAAATGCACTCACATCGGTCAGTCATAATAGTGCAACGACACTTCAGGACGAAGTTCAACAAAGATCCACCAACTGCTAACTCCATTCGGCGATGGTATGCGCAGTTTAAAGCTTCTGGATGCCTCTGTAAGGGGAAATTAACGGGTCGGCCTGCAGTGAGCGAAGAAACGGTTGAACGCGTGCGGGCAAGTTTCACGCGTAGCCCGCGGAAGTCGACGAATAAAGCAAGCAGGGAGCTAAACGTACCACAGCCGACGGTTTGGAAAATCTTACGGAAAAGGCTAAAGCAGAAGCCTTACCGCTTACAATCGCTACAAGCCCTGACACCCGATGACAAAGTCAAACGCTTTGAATTTTCGGCGCGGTTGCAACAGCTCATGGAAGAGGATGCGTTCAGTGTGAAACTTGTTTTCAGTGATGAAGCAACATTTTTTCTTAATGGTGAATGGTGAAGTGAACAGACACAATGTGCGAATCTGAGCGGTAGAGAATCCTCACGCATTCGTGCGGAAAATTCGCAATTCACCAAAAGTTAACGTGTTTTGTGCAATCTCACGGTTTAAAGTTTACGGCCCCTTTTTCTTCTGCGACAAAAACGTTACAGGACACGTGTATCTGGACATGCTGGAAAATTGGCTCATGCCACAACTGGAGACCGACAGCGCCGACTTCATCTTTCAACTGGATGGTGCTCCACCGCACTTCCATCATGATGTTCGGCATTTCTTAAACAGGAGATTGGAAAACCGATGGATCGGTCGTGGTGGAGATCATGATCAGCAATTCATGTCAGGGCCTCCACGCTCTCCCGACTTAACCCCATGCGATTTCTTTCTGTGGGGTTATGTGAAAGATTCAGTGTTTAAACCTCCTCTACCAAGAAACGTGCCAGAACTGCGAGCTCGCATCAACGATGCTTTAGAACTCATTGATGGGGACATGCTGCGCCGAGTGTGGGAGGAACTTGATTATCGGCTTGATGTCTGCCGAATCACTAAAGGGGCACATATAGAACATTTGTGAATGCCTAAAAAAACTTTTTGAGTTTTTGTATGTGTGTGCAAAGCATTGTGAAAATATCTCAAATAATAAAGTTATTGTAGAGCTGTGAAATCGCTTCAATCATTTGTAATAACCCTGTACTCATGATGTAAATACACCTGAATTCTGAAGATCTGCGAACGCAGAGGGGTAGTTCTCTGCAACAGTTCAGCATTCGCCTGCGACTCAGAAAAACTGCTGCATTCAGTGCAGGCGGCATCTGCCTCACCAATGTTGTCACCGGTGATACAGAGTAGGCGGATTAATGCACAGCGCAAACGCTGGTGTAACTCTGTGTCGCCGCCGTCTACTGGTGAACCAAGTACAGCCACACATACTGAAGTTGGGTTTTAGTCAAATACCAGATAGTCAACTTAGCTCTCCTGGCAATGGCCAATACCGCCTTACTATAACCTGCAACCAAAAAATAAGCATTAAAAAAGCAACCTTTATTCCTTACTAGTTATTTTCAACCCTAGACACTATCAAAACTATGAAATGATAGGGCGCATGGAACTGGGAACGATTAGATGCTTAACACAAAAAAGAAAATGTTTAACGATATGTATTCGACTCAGTGTTATTTTAAAATCGACGAAATGAACAACCCAACACAGACGTTGTAACAGCCACCATAAAATCGTTAATGATTCCCACAATAAAAATTACAACATTTAAAAAAATGAATCACTATCAACGAAATTTAAACAGCGAGAACATTAATAATATCAATCTCAGTTCAAGGACATGGAACAAATACATTTGGTCTTAAATAGACGTTGACATAAGGCAACCAGCTTGAGCTTACCCAGACTTGTCTCAGGCCCTGCATTCCTTTAACAAAATATACGGTCAAATGGTGCAAGACGTTCGAAATTCTGAGAAAAACAGGTGTAAACTATAGGGAGGGACGAGTAATATACACTACTGGCCATTAAAATTGCTACACAACGAAGATGACGTGCTACAGAAGCGAAATTTAACCGACAAGAAGAAGATGCTGTGATATGCAAATTATTAGATTTTCAGAGCATTCACACAAGTTAGGTGCCGGTGGCGACACCTACAACGAGCTGACATGAGGGAAGTTTCCAACCGATTTCTCATACACAAACAGCAGTTGACTGGCGTTGCCTGGTGAAACGTTGTTGTGATGCCTCGTGTAAGGAGGAGAAATGCGTACCCCCACGTTTCCGACTCTGATAAAGGTTGGATTGTAGCCTATCGCGATTGCGGTTTATCGTATCGCGACATTGCTGCTCGCGTTGGTCGAGATCCAATGACCGTTAGCAGAAAATGGAATCCGGGAGTTCAGGAGGGTAATACGGAACGCCGTGCTGGCTCTTATCACTAGCAGTCGAGATGACAGGCATCTTATCTTCATGACTGTAACGGATCGTGCAGCCACTTCTCGATCCCTGAGTCAACATATGGGGACGTTTGCAGGACAACAACCATCTGCAGGAACAGTTCGACGACGTTTGCAGCAGCATGGACTATCAGCTCAGAGACCATGGCTGCTGTTACCCATGATGCTGCATCACAGATGGGAGCGCCTGCGATGGTGTACTCAACGACGAACCTCGGTGCACAAATGGCAAAACGTCATTTTTTCGGATAAATCTTGGTTCTATTTACAGCATAATGATGGCCGCATCCGTGTTTGGCGACATGCAGTGAACGCACATTGGAAGTGTGTATTCGTCATCGCCATACCGGCGTATCCCCCGGCGTGATGATATGGATGATATGGGGTGCCATTGGTTACACGTCTCGGCCACCTCTTGTTCGCATTGACGGCACTTTGAACAGTGTGTGGCGTTCGCTGTGTTATTCAGTGGTTTGGTATTTAACTAATTTGTAAATGAAAATGATAATCTTATTTTATTACATTGAGTAATTACTAAATAATTTTTCTCCCGGTTAAAGATTTGGTCAAGTTGCTAAAGAACTCCGAGTTAACGTCGTGTTAAAGTGTTGTCTGTAAGTTGCGTAAGTGTCACTAAATCACAGTTCATACAACAGATTCTATAAAACTATTGATTATGATGGGAATATTTATCTTCAGCAAAATGATCATTAAAACCACCGAATATCAGCCGCGCACAACACTGACGTATGTTACCTGAAACAATATTCCTCGCAACTCGTGCGTAATTAATTTCGGCTCCATACATCAGGTAGAAACGTTTGTTATAACGACCGTGCTATGAGCACTGTTTTTAAAGAACCAATCTGATTCGAATTATTTTCATTAAAATGAGTTCGGAACCGCCGGTGCACATTTATTTTTACACATTTGTATTACGTTCGGCATTTATGTCTGCAGAGTTGCGTAATTTGAATTTGCCGCTGAGATAATTGTTCAGATGGCGGCAGACAATTGATAGAAACTTTCTATTGTTAGACCAAATAAGTAAGTATTTGAAATGCTTATTAAACTCTATAAACTCTACTTTCGTATTGTGCACTATTTAGACTTCATCAAGCAAACATTTGATTTGTTTCTAAAGAAAACACAGACAAAAACGCGATACAAATCGCTATCACCAATGGCTGCGCTCCTTGCAGCGGAAAGAAATAATTAACACAGATAATGTTTACCGAGAGAGGAATTAAAGTTACAACTAATTATTCACTCATATTTATAACAATAATGAACTCTATTTTCAAGTAATAATTAACAAATAAGTACAATTTCTTAACAGACCTCAGTTTGATATGCGTCCGCAACCTACAAAAGCTAACCAACAAAAGGTAAAAAAAAGGAAGACAAACGCAGATTGTGGTGTCACTGCCAGACACCACACTTGCTAGATGGTATCTTAAATCGGCCGCGGTCCATTAGTACATGTCGGACCCGCGTGTCGCCACTGTGTGATCGCAGACCGAGCGCCACCACACGGCAGGTCTCGAGAGACGTACGAGAACTCGCCCCAGTTGTACGGCGACGTTGCTAGCGACTATACTGACGAAGCCTTTGCTCTCATTTGCCGAGAGACAGATTAGCCTTCAGCTAAGTTAATGGCTACGACTTAGCAAGGCGCCAATTGTCACAGTACATGTATCTTACGAGTCTCATTTGTATAGTCAAGAGAGATGTATCACCAGGATTGATTAAAAGTTAAGTATATTCCAAAGCTACGTATTTTCTTTATAGCAGTCATAACTTATCCTGTTCCAGACTTGACACCAGTCGGCGTGTGTGTACGCGTGCCTTTCGGCTTCCTCCTCAGTGTGGCGTGACTAGCTTGTTACGCCACAACACAGATCATAAAAGGAATTAACAATTATCATTGTCTTTGTATGATACACATCGATATGTCCAATTATATCATAGAATATTATATAAATAATTAATATTTATCATCGTTTTCACTATTTTTTCATATGTCGAATAGTTAATGTTTATAACTGTTACAGGCATAATTTCCTCTCGTCGCACTGTAGCTAAAATTTATCTCGTGGACGTTATATTTCAGATGTGTTACGACCCGTGGCTCTACCCTTCATTCGATCCCTGCGAAACCCTACATTTCAGCAGGTTAATGCACGACCGCATGTTGCAGGTCCGGTACGGGCCTTTCTGGATACAGAAAATTTTCGACTGCTGCCCTGGCCAGCACATTCTCCAGATCTCTCACCAACTGAAAACGTCTGGTCAATGGCTGCCGAGCAACTGGCTCGTCAAGATACGCCAGTCATTACTCTCGATGAACTGTGGTATCGTGTTGAAGCTGCATGGGCAGCTGTACCTGTACGCGCCATCCAAGCTCTGTTTGACTCAATGCCCTGGCGTATCAAGGCCGTTATTACGGCCAAAGGTGGTTTGTTCTGGGTACTGATTTCTGAGGATCTATGCACCTAAACTGCGTGAAAATGTAATCGATGTCAGTTCTAGTATAATATATTTTTCCAATGAATACCCGTTATCATCTGCATTTCTTCTTGGTGCAGCAATTTTAATGGCCAGTAGTGTACAGCTAAGAGGGAATAGTAAGACTGGACGACCAAGAACGAAGTGCTCGGATTACAAAGTGTGTAGGACGGAGGTGTAGTCTTTGGCCCCTATTGTTCAATCCATCGAAGAAGCAATGACGAAACTAAAAGAAAGGTTCACGAGTAGGATTAAAATTCAGTGTGAAACTATTGTAATGATAAGATTCGCTGATGACATTGGTATCCTCAATGAAAGTGAAACACAGGATCCGTTGAATGGAACGGACAATATGATGATTAGAGATTGTGGATTGAGAGTAAACCGGAAAAAGACGAAAGTAACGAGAAGTAGCAGAAATGAGAAAAGAGAAAGACTTAACATCAGAAATGGTGATCACGAAGTAGACGAAGTTACGGAATTCTGTTACCTTGCAGCAAAATAACCCATGATGGCCGGAGCACAGAGTACATAAAAAGCAGACAAGCACTAGCAGAAACGGTATTCGTGCCCAAGAGTATCAAACATAGGCCATAAGAAATTAATGAGCAAGATTAATGAACATGTACATCTGGAGTGCGGAATTGCATGGTTGTGAAACTTTGACTGTGTGAAAACCGGAACGGAAGAGAATCTAAACATTTGAGATGTGGTGCTAAAGAGGAATGTTGAAAGTTAGGTGAACTGATAAGGTAAGAACTGAGGAGGTAATTCATGAAGGGCTGCATCGAACTTGTTAGAATAGTAACACAGTAAGAAAAAGAAAAAGTTCAGCAGGTGCTGAAACTGTAATATGAAGTTCACAGACACCGACAGTGATGCTGGGGTAAAAAAAGTGTGTTTTGAGAGTACTTTGAATATGTTCGATCTTTACATTAAAAACTTTCTTTTGCATCAATATCTCAATAAAATAATGTTGAAAGTTACGTGTTAAACTGCACATTCATTTTTAATCAGTCTTGATTTCCTTTAAATCACCAAACAGTCTTTGCAATTTCAGCAAAGAGAACCTGTAATCAGTATCGATGACTCGTGCAAACTGTTTGAGATATTTCTTTGAGGTGTTACTGTAGTGTGTTTCCACCTTTGTTGAGCCACTCTGGTTTTAGCTAATCGGGGATGTGCAATGTTGACTGAGCCATGTGGCAATGTGTATTTGAATTCGCACCTACTTCCGGTTATCGAAGTTGAGCAGTTCAGAGGTGACTGCTGCAGTGTTAGTGATTTCCATTAGACCACTACAGTTACTTTTCCGTGGTTGTTCTTTCGCAATGTTTAAATTGTGGCAGTCGTGTGATAAAAATCTTTGCACAGTGATTCTGCAATCCTCCTGCGTGCTAAACTTATACTGTATGGTAGCGTGATTTGGTATTCAGGAGCGAAACATTACAAAGGATCAGAGATCGATCCATCTTATAAGCTGGAGGCTGTTTCTGTGATAGAGTAGTATTAATTCAGTCCGATGCTTTATGGACCCAGTTTTGTCATCTTCCCCTCCATGTGCTTTACCGAAAGACGTGTGTGGAGAAGATGTAATTCTTGGCTTTACTAGAGCTTCGTTTCATGTCATGTGCACTGAATACGAATTCAATGTTTCTGCTAGTTGCTTTTGCTCTCCGTAAGCCATTGGTTAATTCTTGCACATGAGATACGTACGTGATTTGTGTAACGCGATCTTTTGGTCATGTATTGCTAAGATTCCCCTTTGTTTCTTCAATGATCATTAAATGTAAACATAATAAAATTATTCAATAGTGTAGAGCTCTCCCCCCTCCCTTCATTAACAGTAAATACCCGCCCCCATCTCTTTTCACGAGTAATTCTAGGTAAGGAACACTAATTTGGGATGCTGTTTCCGGAAAGCAGATTCTATGGCAGACTTTACAGTGTGTACATTCATATAATATCGACACATTATCTTTACCATACGGTGACGATGCCTTTCCCCATTTTTAATAACACGCGCAGACTTAGTCTTTGAATTATGTAGGCATTCCGTTGGTTTGACCAGGATCTGCCATGATAAATAGTTTCCAAGTCCTAGTTACGCAATTACAGTTAAGAGCAACTATTCTCATTGCACAGAATTTGGTTATAAGCTAAATGAATCCCCACTATTTAGTTTTGGTAGTGTTTTGTGACTTATTATCTCCTGTTGCGTGTTGAGTTTCATAAATTATGCGTATCTACTTTCCGTAGCGCAGATTTACGTGTGTGTTATTGTGATAAATTCATTTACTTACTTGTGGTAAGATACCGTTTACAAATTGAATATTGAGTCTTGAGCATTCATGTAACAGAACATACTTTCGCAACTCCCCATGATAACAGATCAGTCCTCACCACAGTAAACGCTACTTACATTTCGTCACACCTGTCGAGATCTGAGTTGCTATTTTTCTGAGTAATCATGTTTTCTTTATTCTCTCACTATAAATTTGCCACTGTCTTCAGCTTTTGCGTGGTATATTGTTGTTCTGTTGCAAATAAAGCATCGGTTTCTATTTGCTAATTATTGCGAGATACTTTCAAAGGAATACTACTATTTCATTTATTAGTACCACTTGCTGAAGGAATCTTATTGTGTGAATTTCGCGCAAGTTAAGTTTGCTAGTAGGTCAGTGCTTTATGGCTCCGAAATGATTTGTGTGTAACATCTTTGCTTACACGAAATGCAGTGTACATATCACATTATTTGTCTAATCTGAGTTAAATTTGTGTAGCTATTGTTCAATTTTTGGCCTTGAGAATTTAAGAGTTTTGTGTAGGGACTTACTGTAATATGTGTAGGATTCTAAGTGTCAGCATTTGATTAAACTTTAAAATTTCAATGAAGTGAAAATTCTTGTCATTTATCTGCGTGTGCAAAATTTTTCGCGAGTTAGACGTTTCTCAGGACGGTAAAACCATGCTGGTGGTCATACGTATACGCATTTTGCGTTATTGAGTAAATTTACAGTAACAGTGCAAAAGACTACATGCAATATACCACAAAAATTTATAAAGATTTGCCACCCAGAACTACAGGGTGAGTCACTAACTATAGCCACCAAGAATAACTCCGAAAGTATGATAGGAGCTGAGACGTGTGTCGGACTAAGGTTGCATGGGACGACGGGGGCCATAATATGCTTTGTTGTTAGGTGGAGTGCTTCAGAGATATGAAGGTTAACTTCGGTTTTTTTTTTTAAATCGGATGCCGTAGTTTGGTATTTATTTTCTGATAGCGGCTATCGAGACGAATCCAATGATGTGTAACAGTAAGGTCACAAAGGTGGCATGAACGTCCATTTACAGAAGGTGTTTGAAGTGATGATCATTGGTATCAATGCATGGCTGCAATCTTCTTACCATGGATTGAGTGATATTGCTTATCACATCGGCACTTATCAAAGCACATTCTCTGACAATTCTCTCTCGCATATTTTCAGGAGTAGTTGGAACGTCTTTATAAACAATGTCTTTAAAGAATCCCAACAAGAAAAAATCCAGAGGCGTCAAGTCTGGCGAACGAGCCGGCCACGTCACATCTCCTCGGCGTCCAATCCAACGATTTAGGAATTGTCTCTGCAACTAATTTCTAGCCATCAGCGAAAAATGTGCCGGACACCCATCGTGTTGATACCACTTTCTGTTTCTTGTTTCTAAAGGCATCTGTTCCAATAACAGACCTAAGGTTTCTTGCAGGAATGTGTTGTACTTCCTACCATTAAGATTTCCTTCGATGAAATAGGGGCCTATAATTCTGTCCTCCAGAATCCCACACCATACATTCACCGACCACGGGTTTTGGTGTGCTACTTGCCGCAGCCAAAATAGATTTTCAGTTGCCCAGTAATGCATGTTTTGCAAATTAACATTTCCATGGTTTGTGAGTGTAGTCTCGTCAGTAAATAAAATCAAATTAATAAATGTGTCATCCCTCTGAATATGAAGTTGAGCTCATCGGCAAAGTTCCATGCGACGCATACAATTCGTACGAGTTAATTCTTGGAGGAGACTGGTATGTTAAGGATGATATTTATGGCGATGCAAAACACGAACAACACTACTCTGGCTCATGCCTGATTCCCTTGCGATTTGACGCTCACTAACACAAGAATGTCGAATCACAGTGGCAAGAGTACCAATTTCCATTTCCTCGTTAGTAAATTTCCTTTGCTGTATAAGTTTCCGATGGGTTAAAATGCAGTTGTTCTCAATTTGTCATACACATATTTAAATGTACGATGTGCAGGGCGAGAACGTTGAGGATACCTTTCAGCTTATAAGCCTCTAGCTCTGACTAAATTTCGCTGGCATTCTTCGTAAATGAGAAGCATATCAACTTGTTCTTAGAAGGAATACATCATCCACATTCGCTTGATTCGGTTACCGTTCCTATTAGGGTTGTCCAGTGGTGTTTACATGTCAAAGGCACGTTAGGTGGATACGCCGTATTCGGCGAATACTTGCTATTTGCACGTTATACGAGAGAGAATTGTCAGATCATGTGCTTCGATAAGTGCCGAAGTGATAAGGAATACCACTAAATCCATGATAAGAAGATTGCAACACTTCAGTGATAGCAATGGTCATCACTTCGAACACCTTCTGTAAATTGACGTTCATGCCACCTTTTCACCTTTGTTGACTTTCAAAGACCTTACTGTTAGACACCGTTGGATTCGTTTCGATAGCCAGTATCAGAAAATAAATACCAAACTATAGCATCCCAATAAAAAAAAAACAAAGTTGACCTTCATTGCGCTGACGCGACCACACCTGCCAACAAAAATCCACCGTCATGCAATTATTGTCCCACAAACTTTTCAGCTCCTATCATAAATTCGGAGTTATTCTAGGTGGCAATAGTTATTGGCTCACCCTGTATATCAGCTGATCAGTCTCCTAGAAATAGAGATAGCGCACTATTATTTCACTTTCCAAGGAGGTAAATCAAGTAGAATTATCGTTGGCTATAGGAGGCTGTCTAGGAAGAACCTGTCAATTATTTACTTACAAGACTACCGCACCACAGAGTTTATAGAAATCTAAGGTATATGCAGGAACTGGCCAGAAACGAAGGTTACAGAAGTGGGAGGTCCAGATGGTCAAGTCTTTGGAGAAGCCATTTTTGACGTGGTCTGTGTACGCCATGAGCCATTTATGCTAGCGTTGTTTCCCGGCAGCGGGTGGCACAGTAGATAGATTACAGAACGGCAATCCGAAGGTGTGGAGTAGAGAGCCTATGCAGAAAGTTTTTTTTTCAGTTTTAACGGTTCTTCCGTTGTAAATAAGTCAAAATAATTTTCGATGTAAGAGTGTGATAAAAAAGGAACGGGAATATTTTAATTTCGCGAGGTTTTATTCTTCCGATGTTCAAAATTTTTTTATGTTATTGATACATGTGTTCTTGTGGTATGTTCGCATTTTCATCTGTTTTGAATGATTAGTTTGTTTACAGTCGAAAAGTGTATACATGCTTTCGAGTGCTTTTCACTTTTTTCTTCGATTAAAATGATCTAGTGCATCATGAGTTCCTGTCTTATGGTCGTACAGTCAATAAGGAATACTGCCTGGAAGTTAGCGCCGTTTACGTGAAGATTTATTGACTTTTTTTGGCTAAAAAACACAACCGTTATGCTTCCTCAGCTACCGTGTTCGCCGGGCATGGCCCACTGCGCCTTCTTTCTATTCTCGAGGCTGAAGAGAACCATGAACGGACGTCGTTTTGTCACCACTGATGAGATAAAAACAGAATTACTGAAGGAATTGAACTCTGTAACCAGAAGTGTTTCGAAGATTGGAAAAAGTGCTAGCACAAGTGCATTATATGTGACGAGATGTGCTTTGAAGGGAACGAAGTTGATGTTGATGAATAAATAATGCTTCTTTAAGAAAAAAATTCCCCTATTTTTTGACCGCACCTCGTACTTTACTTATTAACGTTTTCAGAAAAAGATTGAAAAGGAAAGGCAAAGGAAAATTTACAATTGTATTTAAAGATCTTGGAATGTATTATAGGGCATACAGAAAAATGTGGTACATAGGACCTGATACTTCTATTATTTTTGCAGTTGATGATTTACATGTGCTTGGGTGACATTCATCGTAATAACGGGGGAAGCGATAGTTTTCTCTGCATCTTGCACACATTATAAATGTCACGTTTTTACAATTACAATGTTGTTTTGAATACTATAGCAAAACAAAATGGATTTGTATTCATGAAAGGTTCGCTCTCATCGCGCTGTTCGACAACAAACCACGCATGATGCATCATTTCGCTAACTGTTGGAGAGGATAGCTAGTGATATACATTGTAAAATACTTTGACAATTTCTGTTTCTCTCTCCACGAAATAAGAGCGAGTTTGAAGTTTTTGTTCAAATTGTTTACCTGGCCATTAATGTAATCAAGGAGCTGCACTTGTAAGATTCCTAGATTTTGACGATATAACGATTGCATCCATCCATTTTGCAGCATATTCATCCACAATTTTTTGAATCCTCGGTTCCAAAGAGCCAGTGCTCTTGTGCTGTCATACGTAGATTCTCGGCAGTAATTTTTCAGAGAGGATTAAAGCATACTGAACAGTATACGAGCGGTTTGTTTTGTTCATATTTCTGTTTATTAGCAGTTTAATTGAAAATAAAAAATAGTTTCCGCATAGGGACTCGACTGCACAACCCTCGGAGTACCGTTCTGTACTCGTTCCGCTGCCTGGAAACTACACCAACATAAATGACTCATTCAAAGCCCGACCCGCGCAAATATACTACTTTTTTCTAAACGCGTGGCCATCTGGAGCTTTCACTTCTGTCACTCCCATTTCTGGCCAAGTACCGAATTTGGAAGGAAAAGGTGGTGACGAGAAGAAGAAAACTAATGGATTGATAAAACCCCTTATTACCGATGATACTTCCATTATCTGTAATACAAGTAATGACGAAATTAATGAATTTCACCAAGAAATGAATAATATACATAATAGCAACAAATTTACAACGAAATACGAAACAAATAAGACCATAAATTTGCTAGATATGAAAATAGTATAACACACAACACAGCGTATCACCCACTATCACTTAAGACAGTGTATATTCACACCACGATAGACGACACCATTAATGTTCTCCTTCCGAAAGAAAATATGAAGACAGATTTGGACACAATTAGAACTGCAAATAAAGGCTTCAATCCTAACACAATCGAGAAAATAAGCGCAAATAGAAATAACAGCCTATTTAGAAACAGAAATGACGAAATAATATTAGTGAAAGAAAGAAGATAAAAGAAAGAAAAATCCATTTCGTTACCATGGGCGGGAAATTCGTCTCAAAAATAAACTGACGACGTTAAAAATCAGCTTTTGCTCAGAGAATGAACTAGTAACGAAGATAATGGGAAAAACATACAAATCTCAAAAATGCGACTGATCAGGAGTCTGTAAAATTAGGTGTAGCTACTGTGATCATATTTAGTAGGAAAAGACACTCTACAGTAGACATAAGCACCGACCTTCCCTTTGTTTTTCTTTAGACATCAGCCTTCTGTCTGGTTTTATGCAGCCTGCTACGAATTCTTCTCCTGTGCCAAACTTTTCATCTCCGAATAGCGCTTGCAACCTACAGTAGGTCTCCAATCATCTGCTGCACGTATCCCAATCTCTGTCTTCCTCTACAATTTTCATCCTCTCCAGCTTCCTCTAGTAGTTATTCTATGAGGTCTAACACATGTGCTATATCATCCTTTTTCTTCTTCCTGTCAGCGCATTCCGTATATTCCATTCCTCGCCGATTCTGCGGAGAACTTGGTCATTCCTTACCTTATCAGTTCACCCTGTTTCCAAAATCCTTCTGTAGTACCCTATCTCAGATGCCTCGATTCTCTTCTGTTCCGTTTTCCCCAGTCCACGTCCCTCTACTATACAATACTATGCTTGAAACGTATATTCTCAGACATTTCTTCCTCAAATTAAGGCCTATGTTTGATACTATCACACTTCTCTTGATCACGAATGCCCTTTTGACCACTGCTGGTCTGCGTTTTTTATTGTCCTTGTTTCGTCCGCCATGAGCTTTTTTGCTGCCCAGATACCAGAATTCATTGACTTAATCAACTTCGTGATCACCAATTATGTTGTTCTCATTCATGATACTTCTCATTACTTTCGTCTTTCTTCGATTTATTTTCAGTCAATATTTTGTACTCGTTGACTGTTCATTCCATTCAAGAGACCATGTAATTCTTCTTCAATTTCACTCAGGATAGGAACATCAGCGAATCGTATCATTGATATCCTTTCACACTGAATTGTAATCCCACTCCTAAGTCTTTCTTTTATTTCTATAATTGTTTCTTCGATGTACAGATTGAACAGTAAGGGGAAAGATTATATCCCTGTCTTATAGCCTTTCTAATCTGAGCGCTTCGTTCTTGGTCATCCAGTCTTATTATTCCCCCTTGGTTCTTGTACTTATTGTGTATTACCCGTCTCTCGTATGTTACCTGTCTCTCCCTATAGCTTGCCACCATTTTTTTAGACTTTCGAACTTACATCATTTTATACTGTCGAACGCTTCTTCCAGGTGAACAAATCTTACGAACGAGTCTTGATTTTTCTTTAGTCTTGCTTCCATTATAAACCGCAACGTCAGAAATGCCCCTCTGGTGCCCTTATCTTTCCTAAAGCGAAACTGATCGTCATCTAACACATTCTCAATTTTCTTTTCTATTCTTCTGTGTATTATTCTTGTCAGGAACTTTGATGCATGAAACGTTAAGCCGATTGCGCGAAAATTCTCGCACTTATCAGCTCTAGCAGTCTTCGGAATTGTGTGAATGATATTTTTCCAAAAGTCAGATGGTACGTTCCCAGACTCATACATTCTAGATACCGACGTGAATAATAGTTGCCACGTCCCCCCCCCCCTCTCTCTCTCTCTCCGCCCCCCCCCCCTCCCTATTCTTCATATGGCCAAGAGAGGAATCCACAGGAACTTTTTAGGGAAAATACATATCTATACACATTAGGCAAAGAGTCCAAATAGCACTAAACGAACAAACAGAACTTTATAATAAAAAGTATATTGAATACTTCTACAAAATTCTTATCAGTCAAAGGTAACTCTCGTCAAAAAAATTCTTAGTAACAAACATTTCTCTGAACAGAAATCGATATTCTAACATCCATGTGCATATATGACATAATTAGATCATATTTAAAAAATAACAATTAAGACCTCATATCTTAACTTAATTTGTAATACAACCTAAAATTCGCATTCTGGAGGACGACGGTTCAATCCCGCGTCCGGCCATCCTGATTTAGGTTTTCCGTGATTTCCCTAAATCACTCCAGGCAAATGCCGGGATGGTTGCTCTGAAAGGGCACGGCCGACTTCCTTCCCCATCCTTCCCTAATCCGATGAGACCGATGACCACGCTGTCTGGTCTCCTTCCCCAAACCAACCAACCAACCAACCAACAACCTAAAATTGTACATTTATATATATATGCTGACGATAGCTTTACTGTATCTATTTGCCACTTGAGACTGAATCATTGCTCTAAATATGTGGCGCTAAAAAAATATAAAAGAATAGTAGTTCTGGTGGATCTCACTAGAACAGTAAGAATTTCATAGAATGTAATCCTTTGTCAGCGAAGAACAGAACCAGGCGCCAATACTTTAAAAAATGTATAACTGATTGTCATGAAGAGTTTCGGCAGTCATTTCTATCTTCAGATGTCTAATTTTTGCATTTATTTTTATGTATTCGTAGGCAGCAAGTCATCCTCTGCTGCATGATGTTTACTAATAGATTAATATAAGTGGATGAGCATGACAGCACGAAATCAGTTGTGTCGTTGAAATAACGCTTTTTTAAAAAGTATTTGCGGCTGGTTACGTTCTTCAGCCAACAATCCTTACCATTTAGGGAGTTCGCAAGAGTAGAGAATGTTTAACTGCTGATAGTAGGACAAAGCACTATTGCAAGGTTTTTAAATACTGTTTTTACTAGCCTTTGAATGTACTGTTTATTATATTATTACAGCACCCACTGCTATAGTTTCGACCAGAGATAATTTTCAAGGGCTTACAGCTGCAATCAATACGAATATGTACATCAAAGCCAGGGTGTCGCAGGGTAGCCTGTGCTGAGAAATAATTGTAAAGAAAACAGTTATATAAGTTGCGCCGTTTTCGAGTGAATTAGCACTGAAGATATCCAATCAGACCGTAGCGCGCAAAAAATTAAAGCGGCCCTAGAGATGGAGTTAGTATTACTTGTTGCGATACCGTAGACGACAGCTCGCGAGACTGCTCGGTTTTGGCTCGGGTTCGATCCTTGTATTGAACATATCTGGGATGCCTTGCAACGTGCTGTTCAGAAGAGATCTCCAACCCCTCGTACTTTTACGGATTTATGGACAGTCCTGCAGGGCTCCTGGTCTCAGTTCCCTCGAGCACTACTTCAGACATTAGTCCAGTCGATGCCACGTCGCGTTGCGGCACTTCTGTGTGCTCGCGGGGGCCCTACACGGTATTAGGTAAGTGTACCAGTTTCTTCGGTTCTTCAATGTATGATGCCCGTATCAGTATATATTGAAGGAATGATTTCATTAGGAACAGGTCCGGCACCGTTTTTATTTTCTAAAGGTATAAGAGGCGATCAGAAAGTTTCCTTCTGAGGGCGTTGATGCAGCGTATGTGCAACGTAGCGCTATTCTGACGAGAGTATGTAGGCACCGACATATAAGCAGGGGATAAGTTTGGCATTCATGTCTTTTCGGCGTGCTTTCGGTAAATGTCTGAAACGTGAACTATGCGATATTATTACTAAATGCATTCAAACATTCACTGGATAATGAATGTGCTTGGGGGTGTCCTGTTTTCAGCGCTGGTCGCGATTTTCACCCTTATTGATTTCGTGGTATCTGGTATGTCCATCACTGGGGAACACTACTGCACATCACTGGAAAAATTAAGGCGTGAAGTTAAGGCGGAACATCGGGAAAAACAGCAAGAAGTGATGCTGCTGCTTCACGATAACGCAAGTCCTCATATTGCAAATATCGTAACGCATAGATTACGACACCTCACGTGGGACTGGAACACCCGCCCTATAGTCCTGAACTCCCCTGAATGATAATATCACTTCTTTGCTCCCTTAAAAATGCATAGAAGGGTCGATGTTTCCTGTAGGACGAGGATGTACAGGAGGAAGTTACGAACTTCTTCATGCTGCAGGACGCCGTGTGTTAATCAAACAGGTATCCTCAACTTGGTGCGTCGATGGTGCGATTGCCTCAGTGCCCACGGCGATGTCTGACTGATTGACATACTGATTCTGAACTGTACGGTTCTCGAACGAAACTTTTTGATCGCGTCTTATTATGCAGTACCATATACAGGCTACATTCATTTGTTCATGTCACTGTTGTTTGTGGCTTAAGTATGATGGTTTTCAAATAATTATTCATGAAGGCAAAACGGACTACTAGACTACTATCCGTCCTTCGTTGGCTTTCAATAACAGGGCTGATGGCTTTGACGTCACAACCAGAGTGAGTCTTATAACGGTGGCTACCAAAGCCAATTATTCACGTTTTAGAGCCCATAAATCAATATTACATACACAGTCCAGTTTAAACGTATAATAATTAACTGAGATTTATTGATGGTAGGTTTTTACAACCGTGGTGACTTACAATGTCTTTTTTTAGAGATCTAACACACCTCGATATGAGCACCATCAGTGGCGTGACACGCACGTAATCTGAAATCTACTTCTCTGCAAGTGTTTCACAGGATTGCAGGTGTAACATTTGCGATAGCAGCACGAGTGCTATGAAGCGGATCTGGTAGACCATGGACTGGTGTCTGGTGCAATTGATTCTTGATAATTCCCCGCAGAAAAAAATAAAGTGGCTTAATATCTGGGTTTCTAGGGGACCAAGTAATCGATGGACTACCTCTCCCCCTAGCCAGCGACCTGCGAACTCATGGTCCAAATAATCGCTCACAGTATTCGCAAAATGGCACGGAGCGGCATCTCTTTGAATGATCAAGTCACGAGGAGGTTGTGGCTCAGCATATATCAACATCTGTACGTACCTTTTGCTGCGGAGTCCATATGATTGCTGACGTGCGTTTTCGTGAACAAAACAGTCATGTGCATGCGCCCGCGGTACCGGTTGCCGCACGCAAACACAGGAAACATTTTGAGTTGCCATATTTGTAGAACTAAACCGCCAATAAATATCTCAATTACGTTCCAAGTTAATACGTTTTGAATTGTTAACGGGGTGGTGCAAATGTCCCGAGTTTTTTCAGTAAGTTTAATAAACACAACAGATACATATACCAGAGACTTTAGTCATCAACAATATGCTCTCCTTCACTGTTTACAACAGTCTGCTAGCGCTAGGGTAAATTTTCGATTCGGTGGCTATAGAAATCACCTTGTTTTGAGGAAAAACTCGCCGAGCCACGTTTGGAGTCAATTTTCATCCGGAAGGGAAGTTCCTTGAATGTTGTTCGATTGAGAGCGGAAAAGGTCAAAAAGGCGCAAGGTCAGATGAATAAGGTGTGTGCGGAATGACTTGCCAAACCAACTCCGGTGTAGTGTTTTTTGTCAGTCTAGCAGAATGCTGGCAGGCGTTATCGTAGAGCAGCATCACATCACGCAGTCTTCCTGGACGTTGTTCTTGTAAGGTGTCTGCAGGACGTCTCAGTTGTTTGTAAACAATAAAAAGCGAATAAAATACGACCCAGAAGCGGTGTGCTCTCAGTTACCATTTACAAGTATATTCATCGTTTACGAGATTATAACTGATTATAAATATAAAAACCACAGGTAAAATGTCAACATAACTGCAAAAATTTAATGTCCAATAATAATGGCTCCAGAACAACAAATTAATCCCTTAAATGAATTTACTGTATATTCAAGTAAATATAATCCTCACTCGCGCCTTGAACAATTATCTCAAGAATAACAGATTAGGGACTTGAATGAATTTATTTAAAATATTATCAGTTTCTTAACGCTCTTGAAACGGTAGCTAAAATTACCCAAAACAGTCATGAGTCATTGCCAAATACAACTTACAATACCAAAGTCAGAAAATCCGGTTCTTACCATAATAATTATTAACCACCAAAGGGAAGAGCTCCAAAATATAGACTAACTAGTGTGTAAAGAAATGTCGGCAGTGATGGCTATAACTTGGGGAAAAAATTCGTAGTACACCACACCGTCTCATTTCCACCGCATTATCTTTAGTGTATTCGCGTAGGTCTTTGTAAGGGGAGTTGCTGCTTTGTTTGGTCCGAACCAGTCATTTCCACGTCTTAACACACAGACACCATTTCTCGTCACCAGTAACGATACAGGATAGGAATGATCGGTGTTGTTCACGAGCTAATTGATGACGAGCCTGCAGAGATGCGCATATGGCCACACGCTGATTTCAGTGATTCTGGCTCAAAGCATGCTAATGTCGCACGGTGGTGGAATGAGCACAGTTCATCACATTTCTCAGTTCTGGAGTACGCTGACGTGGGTCCTTGTGGATTAATGCATTTAAACTACACTACTGGCCATTGAAATTGCTACACCAAGAAGAAATGCAGATGACAAACGGGTATTCATTGGACAAATATATTCTACTAGAACTGACATTTGATTACATTTTCACGCAATTTGGGTGCATAGGTCCTGAGAAATCAGTACCCAGAACAACCACCTCAGGCCGTAATAACGGCCTTGATACGCCTGGGCATTGAATCAAACAGAGCTTGGATGGCGTGTACAGGTACAGGTGCCCATGCTGCTTCAACACGATACCACAGTTCATCAAGAGTAGTGACTGGCGTATTGTGACGAGCCAGTTGCTCGGCCACCATTGACCAGACGTTTTCAATTGGTGAGAGATCTGGAATGCGCTGGCCAGGGCAGCAGTCCAACATTTTCTGTATCCAGAAAGGTCCGTACAGGACTTGCAACATGCGGTCGTGCATTATTCTGCTGAAATGTCGCGTTTCGCAGGGATCGAATGAAGGGTAGAGCCACGGGTCGTAACACATCTTAAATGTAACGTCCACTGTTCAGAGTACCGTCAGTGCGAACAAGAGGTGACCGAGACGTGTAACCAATGGCACCCCATACCATCACGCCGAATGATACGCCGGTATGGCGATGACGAATACACGCTTCCAATGTGCGTTCACCACGATGTCGCCCAACACGGATGCGACCAGCATGATGCTGTAAACAGAACCTGGGTTCATCCGAAAAAATGACGTTTTGCCAATCGTGCACCCAGGTTCGTCGTTGAGTACACCATCGCAGGCGCTCCTGTCTGTGATGCAGCGTCAAGGGTAACCGCAGCCATGGTCTCCGAGCTTATAGTTCATGCTGTTGCAAACGTCGTCGAACTGTTCGTGCAGATGGTTGTTGTCTTGCAAACGTCCCCATCTGTTGACTCAGGGATCGAGACGTGACTGCACGATCCGTTACAACCATGCGGATAAGATGCCTGTCATCTCGACTGCTAGTGATACGAGGAGGTAGGGATCCAGCACGGCGTTCTGTATTACCCTCCTGAACCCACCGATTCCATATTCTGCTAACAGTCATTGGATCTCGACCAACGCGAGCAGCAACGTCGCGATACGATAAACTGCAATCGCGATAGGCTACAATCCGACCTTTCTCAAAGTCGGAAACCTGATGGTACGTATTTCTCCTCCTTACACGACGCATCACAACAACGTTTCACCAGGCAACGCCGGTCAACTGCTGTTTGTGTATGAGAAATCAGTTGGAAACTTTCCTCATGTCAGCACGTTGTAGGTGTCTCCACCGGCGCCAACTTTGTGTGAATGCTCTGAAAAGCTAATCACTTGCATATAAAAGCATCTTCTTCCTGTCGGTTAAATTTCGCGTCTGTAGCACGTCATCTTAGTGGTGTAGCAATTTTAATTGCCAGTAGTGTATCTTCATCAAACCCCGCTGGTCTTCCTTAAGTTAGAGAGATACTAACGTCAAAATGATCCTTCTTAAAACGAGAAAACCATTTTCTTGCCGTGCTCTGTCCAGTGGCATTATTCCGAAGCACTGCGCAAATGTGTCTGGCCACCTACACTGCTGTCACCTGTCTACTGAACTCAAATAGAAGAATATGTCGGAGATGTACCTATTTCTCCACTTGGCACTCCATTTCCTAGCGTCCGCAGCTCCATTCATTGTCTCTAAATGACAAAATGACAATATGTAAACTCAAACAGTAACAGTGAACTTTAAGAAATGCCAAATAAACCCATAGGAGCCGGAATACCAACATGCAAAACAAAAACGCTACGAACTTATGCACCAACATAATATATGTTTCAACCGGTCAGCATGTATACAGCAGGTTCATTTACGGACTCTAAAACAGCTGTCCGTTAAGCGAATAACTGGTCCCGGCAAGCAGCCTTATTGAAAGGTAACGCCTTATTGAAAGGTAACGCAGGACCGATAGAGCCCTGCCCATCCATAAACGCGATGGCGCACTCAACCGCACCCCGTTAGGTAGCCAGCTACTCTGGTGGTCGGTTTGCCAGCCGCACTTTACCGTTGCCTTATTTATGCAAAAGAGCCAGCAACTGGCTGTGAGCAGAGATAGCGCCTCTAGCGGCCGCCGCGGCGATTATCCTTTAATTGCTCGCGACCCGCACTCTCTCCGGCACTCCGCAGCGGGGAGAGGCCGGCGGTTAGCTCAGGCTCCGCCCATCGAGACCTGTCTACCAATCCGTATCTTGGAAATCACTCGGTGAACAACAGGTATTTTCCAGAAAACTGGAAAGGAACGAAACCTGCGTGAGCCGTGGAACGAGCTTTCGTGGGCTAATGAGGGGTTTCTAAAGTCATGTTGCGAGAGCACGGGTATGCAGATTGGTTGCCGACGATTTGTGATCTCGATAGCAGCTAGACCTAAATAGTATCTGATCTGAGATTCGCAGTACAGAATTTGTAACAGGTTTCATCGTAATCGAGGCTGTATCTGGCATTAATATGGGATAAATTTGTGGCGTGCCTTCACAATCAATTGCCATCTGAAACAATTGTCATTAAAAAATCAGTGTCATACTAGGTAGAAAAATGATATAACTTCCCACACTCCCATTTTTTCACGAAAATAAAAATGATAGAGCGTATTAATAACCTTAACACTCAGCGGACGCTCCATCTGGTTAACATCTGTTTAGTAGGAAATGGTATGTAAGGAAATAGGCCCACGCATCAGTGTACACGTGGTGAACGTTTAAGTCACAAGAATGAACTTGTTTTTCTTTTCGGATGGTCCCGCAGCATGGATTAGGTCAGCAGCCGGAATACCAACATGCAAAACAAAAACGCTACGAAATTAAACACCAACGTAATATACACTGTGTGATCAAAAGTATCCGGACACCTGGCTGAAAATGACTTAAAAGTTCGTGGCGCCCTCCATCGGAAATGCTCGAATTCAGTACAGTGTTGGCCCACCCTTAGCCTTGATGACAGCTTCCACTCTTGCAGGCACACGTTAAATCAGGTGCTGGAAGGTTTCTTGGGGAATGGCAGACCATTCTCCAGGGAGTGCTGCACTCAGGAGAGGTATCGATGTCGGTCGGTGAGGCCTGGCACGAAGTCGGCGTTTCAAAACATCCCAAAGGTGTTCTATAGGATTCCGGTCAGGACTCTGTGCAGGCTAGTCCATTACAGGCTTGTTAAAATCGTCTAACCATTCCGCCACAGGCTGTGCTTTATGAACAGATGCTCTATCGCGTTTAAAGATGCAATTGTCATCCCCGAATGCTGTTCAACAGTGGGAAGTAAGAAGGTGCTTAAAACATCAATGTAGTGCCACGCAAAACACAAAGGGGTGCAAGCCCGCTCCATGAAGAACACGACCACACCATAGCATCACTACCTCCGAATTTTACTGTTGGCACTACACACGCTGGCAGATTGCGTTCCCGAGCGGTTCTAGGCGCTACAGTCTGGAACCGCGCGCCGCTACGGTCGCAGGTTCGAATCCTGCTTCGGGCATGGATGTGTGTGATGTCCTTAGGTTAGTTAGGTTTAAGTAGTTCTAAGTTCTAGGGGACTGATGACCTCAGCAGTTAAGTCCCATAATGCTCAGAGCCATTTGAACCATTTTTTGAGATTACGTTCACCGGGAATTCGCCATACCCACACCCTGCCATCGGATCTCCACATTGTGTACCCTCATTCGTCACTACACACAACGTTTTTCAACTGTTCAATCGTCCATTGTTTACGCTCATTACAACAAGCGAGGCATCGTTTGGCATTTACCGGCGTGATGTGTGGCTTATGAGCAGCCGCTCGACCATGACATCCAAGTTTTCTCACCTCCCGCCTAACTGTCATAGTACTTGCAGTGGATCCTGATGCAGTTTGGAATTCCTGTGTGATGGTCTGGATAGATGTCTGCCTATTACACATTACGACCCTCTTCAGCTGTCGGCGGTCTGTCAGTCAACAGACGAGGTCCACCTGTACGCTTTTGTTGTATACGTGTCCCTTCATGTTTCCACTGCACTATCACATCGGAGACAGTGAACCTAAGAATGTATAGGTCACAAGTGACACCCAATCACCTAACCACTTTCGAAGTTCGTGAGTTCTGCGGAGCGCCCCATTCTGCTTTCTCACGATGTGTAATGACTACTGAGGTTGCTGATATGGAGTACCTGGCAAAAGGTGGCAGCACAATGCACCTAATACGAAAAACGTATATTTTCAGGGTGACCGAGTAGTTTTGATTACATAGTGTATGTTTAACCCGGTCAGCTTGTGTACTGCAGGTTTATTTACGGCGTTTTCCGTTTTTTACTGCATACTGATTTTATCAGATCGTTATTTACATGATATGAGTTTAGTTTCGGCAGTTCGTTATTTTCAAGTAATCCTGCAAAACATAATATACAGTTTTTTGTACTAAATTATAAAAATATGAGTTTGATAGGTTACATCTGTTGTGGTAGATATTTACTTTTTATGTGTCACGATATTGGCTCTTGGAGTGACTGTTTGATCTATTTCTCAGTTTCCGTGCTGTTGAAGTTTATCAGAAACCGATGTATGGTGTGCACATATCTTCGTTTGACAGCACAACCCACTACAGTGACGCTTTTTGTTTTAGTATTCTGATTTGTTTGATGAGGGACACCACGAATTCCTCTCCTCTGCCAGACTTCTCTCAGAGAAGCAATTGCAACCCACGTCCTCAGTTATTTGCAGCATGTGTTCCGACCTCTGTTTTCCTTTCAATTTTTAACGTCCACAGATCCGTTTCGTACCATGGAAGCTATTCTGATGTCTTAACACATATCCTACCATCCTGTCCGTTCTTCTTTTCTATGTTTGCCATATGCTCCTTTGTTCGCCGATTCTGCATCTTGCAAGTCCGCCTAATTTTCAATTTCTTCTGTAGCAACACACCTCAAATGTGTCGATTCTCTTCTACTACAGTTTTTTTATTGTGCATGTGTCACTATCACACAACGCTGTGGATATACATTCTCAGATATTTCGTCCTCACGTTAATGCCCGTGCTCGGTACTAGTAGATTTCTCTTGGTTAGGAATGTCATTTTTGATTGAGCTAGTCTGCTTTTTATGAATACCTTGTTCCTTCAGTCCTGGGTTATTTTGCGCCCAATGTGGCAGAATTTCTTAACTTCGTCCACTTCGTGATCACCAGTTTTAATGTTATGTACTCGCTATTCGCGGACCTGCTGTTCACATTTCTTTAGTCTTCCTTTGGTTTACTCTCAATCCATATTTTGTAATCATTAGACAATTCATTCCATTTAGCAGATCCTGTAGTTCTTCACCTTTACTCAGGATAGCTATCCTTCCACCTTAAATTTCAATGCCACTCTTAAACGTTTCGTTCCGTCGTTGCTTCTTCGATATATAGAAACAGAACTGAAACATTTATTTTTACAAGTAATTTACAATTCATGTTTTCTTAATTTCAGTGATCATCGCTATGTACGAAGATTATATTGCTTTTTTAAATATATTTTGCAGAGATGTAATTTATGTTGACAGTTATACTATTTTCATTTATTCCTTAGAGCCTTGAGGAGCTGAAATTTATGATTTTGCTTTTAATAAGTCAATAAAGTTTTCTAAATACTTCCTGTGCTGTAATTCTTTTTGTCCATTAAGAATTTTGTCTGGATGTGTGTCTGTCTGGATATAAATCTCGAATTCTTCTAGGATACCCACAAGGACGCATATTTAGACAAAATTCTTAATTAACACAGAAATGAAGGCAAGTAATATTTAGAAAACTAATTTCTTAAAAAAAAGGATAAATTTCAGAGCCTCGCTACGCCAATGAATTAATCAGAATGAGCTGAGCTCTCAATAAAAATTGTTTCCGCAATATGTGAAAACGCTGAATGTTATTGTCTATATATATATATATATATATATATATATATATATATATATATATATATATATATATATAAAAAGACGTAAGCCATCAAACTTATATTTTTATAATTTCATATTAAAACGTATATTGCATATCGCAGGATTATTTGAAAATGGCAAATTGGTGAAACGAGAGTTGTATGTAAATAACGAGCTGATATAATCAGTTTGCAGCAGAAAACGGAAAACTACTTAATATGTCAACAGACTTACTAGTTATTAATAATGATTTTTCTTTAGTATTGTACACACTTGTAAATTACGTACTAAATCTCAAGTCTTGAAATAAATTATAAGTTCATCAACTGAATCATTCAATCATTCCGGTAATCTACGAGACACAGTGTCCTGGTCACTCTTTCCGTCACGACTTCCGTCTCCAAACTGTACCATAAATTTTTCAGGTTTCTGCTCTATTAAAACATCATACCGGCAGTTTCAGTACTTTTTAACATATGTGCACGATTTACCACAACCCTCCGAAACACTCTCCAAACTACTATCGCCATGAAAGCCAACAAACGGGGTGTCGAATATCGTCGTCGTACCGCTGTGCTGTAAGGCTGCGACGTATGAAAACCAAAGGGGTGCTGCTATTAGCTGAAATAGGATCCCAGACCATCATCCCTGGTTGTCGGTGCGTATGGTCGATGACGGTCAGTTTGGATATCCCACCGCTGTCCGAGTCGTCTGCAGAAAGGTCTTCGCTGATTATTGGGGCCTGGAATCTCAATGACTGGAGTAGAATTGTCTTCAGTGATGAGTCTCGCTTCGAACTGAGCAGTGAGGACGTGTCTGGAATCGTCCTGGACAGCGGTGGGATGTTGTAATCATTTGTTTGATGGTACATGTACAGTCGTGGACAAAACGAGCGAGACCCCTCGCCTTTTCGTTATGCTGATCCGCACGGCTTTAAAGTCTGCTACACAGCATAACAGGCAAGGCGACGAAGTGCTACCAACATACTATGCGCAGGCGTGAAATTGACAAACTATCTGAACTTTTTTAGACTGTATTCCATAATTTGTAAGACTATATTAATGCTGATTAGTGTGTTAAATACAACACGTAAATATAAGACAGAACTGAAAGAACAAACGCTAATTGGTATGAACTGGACAAATAAAAATGAATTTCAACTTATCGAGATGACTTAACTGTTTCAGTAAGACAAAGAACCCCAGATCGTTACGAAGTAGCAAAATATTATCCGCATTCGGCCGCGAAACGGTCTGTGTCAACGTTCAGACCAGTCATACTGGATTACCGTTGCTGACCTACCATGAAAGTGTGCAAATTTAGCAATGCGTGAAGATTCATAACGAAATTCAGTTAAACATCATTCAGTGTCACACTTAAGTCAATTCCATTATTGACAGAAGCGGAAAAAGGAGGCAGTATCATGTATGAAATTCTACAAGAGTGTCATATTGACATCCACAGAGCGCCAGTACAGAATAAAGGTAGCGATAAATCGTATTGGGTGCGCGAGAATTTCTTAAAATTGCTTTACTGATATTCTACCTGCCTCCATAGAGATTAGAACCGAAAACAAACCAGACCTTCCTTTCACTATGCTAGCAGACAACCTAGGCAAACAGCCCTCTATTATTACCCCAGACATGAACAAGCCGGCAATTTCGCAATAAAAATCTGCAGTTTCTGTTGCATAGAGCTTTCTGGACTCAAAAACATGAATTTTCTTCCTTTATGTCACCACTTATGCGACAATCATTCGGGATGATTATCGAAATAACAAATTACTGTTATTAGAGAGTAAATTTTGTAGGATAATTCTGCACCACCCCAGGAAATAAACGGCTACATAGCTGCCAAACGTATTCTGCATTGTTTCGAATTCTCCACTAGACTCGCCACAGCCAGAAAACGTTCATTAGCAGAAGTGTTTCTTAAGCTAGCTAGCAATGAGAATGTTCGTACTTCTAAAACGCGGTGGCATTAATACTGGGATGTGAATTACCACGTGTATAGGCAAATACATTCTATTTGCATTCCTGTAAACGTGATTTGGATCGAAAACGTAGCTACGACTAATATGCTTATGTATCGACAGCAACTAGAACATTTCGAATAAAGAGTAGCGGGTGTTATTTATGCGGCCCTCATCTTCAGTGTTTTCGTTGTTAGGATTTCGTCACCTAAACCGGTAAAAACGGAACCCTACTAGTCTCACTTTCTTGACCGTCTATCGGTCTACCCAACCCTTAAAACCCGTTTACCTCCAGAACGGGTGGACATAATAAGCGGAAATGTATCGCACTTCTTGCTGTAACCGGTCCCTTGCTGGTGTAAAAAAGTGAGCTTCTATGTCAACGCAATCAAAAGATACGACGGTTTATGTAAAGAAAATTTACGCGAAAGGTCAAAAAATGGCTTCAAGAACTATGCGACCTAACTGCTTAGGTCATCAGCCCCTAGACCTAGAACTACTTAAACCTAACTAGCCTAAGGGCATCACAGACATCTATGCCCGAGGTAGAATTCCAACCTGCGACTGAAGCAGCCGTGCGGTTCGTCACTGAAGCGCCTGGAACCGCTCGGCCACCGCAACGCGGCGAAACCCTACTCACCTCATGTATAATGATAATATATACTGTCTAGTGAGGATAAACTGTATTCGCCAGCAACTCAGATCGTTTGATCACGGAACTTTTACGAAGCTACATTCAAACTTTGTCGAAGTCGTCTGCAATATCCATTACAAACACCCTAGGAACTTCGTATGCGATATCCACTTCTGAATACGCTGGCAGATAATGCAGTACTATAACAAGTAGGTGGGAACTTATTGTTATTGGTCCATGCATGACACTTTATTTCAATATCACTTTAACGCGCCTAGGTGTTCGTATATGGCTGAAATTAATGAACAAAAAGTAAATAAACAGTAAACAACTTCGATGTTCAGATCAAGTGAAAGTCACATGTCGTAATTACAACATAATTTCGTTGTTACATCTACATGACTACATCAACAGGATTTCTTTGCAATCCGGACTTACGTGCCTGGCAGAAGGTTCGGATTATTTCTCTACCGTCCCACTCATTAACAGTGTGCGGGAAAAGGGACTACTTAAATCTTGTCTTGCGAGCCTTGAATTACATTATTACTATGGTTTCTTCTTGTGTAAGTACCCTAGGAAATAATGTTTTGGCATTCAGAACATATGGTGGTGATTGAAATTTCGTGAAAAGATCTCGTGGCAACGAAAAACGCATATGTGTTCATGAATGTTACCCCAACTCGATTATCAAATCTGGGATCCTCTCTCCCCTATTTCGTGACATTACAAAGCGTGCTACCGTTCCTTGGACGTTTTTGCGTGCACAGTCAATCACGTCTGTCAAGGATATTATAGCAGTGGACGGACAAACGTAGTGTAGGCAGTGTTTTCAGTTGGCCTGTTGCGTATTCTTAGTGTGCGGCCAATAAAACGCAGTCATTCGTTTGCCTTCCCCACAAAAGTATGTTTTCGATCTTTCCAGTTTAAGTTTTACTGGGTACTGAGATGAACTGACAGTGCTTCGACTTGTGTTTTGTCATATAACCGAAAGTTAATTATTGTTATTGGACGCAGCTTTCGTGTTTAATGTATTCCTCAGTCAACAACAGTAGACTCCTCGTACACCACACATAACTGTTTCAAAGTATTAAATTGTTACTGGTCTTACATGTTGCAGTGGTCATCTTAACTTGCCGTTTTGAAAAAAAGGAAAATATTTTAGCGAAATGTAGCAACTAAGAAGCGGAGTATCCAAACAAACAAACGTTTCCGGTTTAAGTAGTTGCAGTAGGTCTACTACACAGTAACGTAAATTAGGAGCAAAGTCCATAAGTAGATCCTCATCAGGAAAACCAGCCCTCATAATGCAAAGTGCAACTACAACAAAGAAAGTTTCCAAACATGTCAATGAGTAGTCGAGGAAAGTGGACGCATTCTGTCTACTGAATCCCAACGCACGCAATTTACGAGGGGGCACGCCAAGTGTCAGACCCCGATCTTGCTTTTAACTACGCTCATTGAAAGAGGGGACAAAATAAGCTTAAACTCTACCGCTTCTGAGAAAACGACGGTCAAAGTGTTCAATGCGTTGTTGCTATAGTGTAGATACCGCTTAGCGGTTAAGGATTCAACTGAAGCGGTGGCTCTGCGGCTACCATAGCTAATTCGGAACTTTGCGCTGCGAGTTCGAAACCCGGTTTTTCCTTTTTTCCCCCCTCACTCTCTGAATTATCTACGAATGTTTATTCCAATTTATGATGAAACACTGTTGTCGTTATTCGTCAGTTAATTTACTGTGTAAAGAAATAAGTTAAAAAGGGAACACACAGTGCGTAGTGGGGCGATCACTCTGTTGTAGAAATAATTCAGAAGCCAAGATCGCTTAAATACTGTCTACTGGATAACCGGTTTCAACACACTAAAGGTGCCATTATCGGATCTAAATGTAGATTAACATTGATAAACCATTTGGATATAACGATACATGAGGCAGCCCAGATGATGTTAGATCAGCTTGTCTCATTCGTTTATTACTTTTTAATTCATTAATTACACATAAAGTTAATTGGCGAATAATGACAACATTATTTCAACATAACTTAGAAAAAAACATTCGTAGATAATTCTGATAGAGAGGCAGGAAAATAAAATAATTAAAAAACCCAATATGGTATCGAACACGGGAATCAGTGTTAAGAAGGAACGACGGTAGCCACCGCTTCAATTGCGTTCTCGGCTGCAGAAGGTATCTACACTAGAGCAACAGCGCGTTGATAACTTTGACCGTCGTTTTCTCGGAAACGGTCGAGTGTCTGCAGATAAGCCGAAACACATGTTCGCTTATTTTGTCCTCTCCTTCACTGAGCAAAGTTTCGGGACAATCAGCCTATGACATTTGGCGAGTTCCCCTCGCTCGTCGAGTCGCTTCTTACGCCCGGCGAGAATTATGTATGCCTCCGAGTAAACTGCGCCACCTGGAAACACGGCGAGCGGGGATAAACACGTTTTCCTTCTTATAAGGCAACCTTCTACAGATAATATTCACGAAGTGTTCTTCAGGTTGCCTCAGATATTTCAGAAATGTTTCTTGCCTCAGGCCTGCCGCATATGCAAAACGTAAACATTTCATTTCATGTAATATTTATCAGGATAAGACATGACAAGAGTGGACCAGTCACTTCTGAGACAAATTAGAGATTCTAAGTTGCTCCACTATGTAATGACACGGGCACGGGCTTGCGATCTGTCTTTTATGCCATCGATTTCCGTGTTACACATACTTGGCCACTGCGTTGCGGCTGCCATCTTGGAGGAGGCAGTCTGTTTCCTGCCAGCGCTGTTTCCGCAGCCAATATTAACCGCGACGAATCATTCAGTCAACGCTAAATGGCCCATCTGGCTGAGGCAGACAAGGGCGCTATAATACTCCATGCAGAGGGATCTTCAAATGCCGACATAGCGAGAACTATGGGTCTTCACAAGTCGACGGTAGCCAGGTGGATCAGACGAAAGGAAGAGAGTGGTAACTTGAATGGGAGGCCTCATGGCCGTCGCCGCAAAACAACGCAAGCTCAGGATCAGCAGATACGCCGTTTCAGTGAGAACCACCCATTTGTCAACGCACGACAAATCAGCAAATTCATGAAGCTTGGAATGAGTTACTTGAATCTCTTAGTTCTGTGGCTCGAGTTGTGGGCTCAATGCCCAACAGACTTCCAGCTGTTGTGGAAGCCAAAGGAGGCTATACGCGATTTTTTTTTACAGACTTATGTTTTATATAATTTCAAGGAAACGCAATAAGTGGAATGGGGACAAACAAATTAATTCACAGCAAGATATGTAATATTTAATTTGATAAGAGAAGAAATACTCACCTTATATATTCATTCAGTCTCTATAAAATACGTGACACACGTGTGTATGCAAGAAGGGTACAAAACAGTTCAGCACAAAATAAAAATGTTGAGGAGAAGCTCCCCGATGAAGACGTAATTGCAGAACAAAGGTTGGGCTAGAAGGAGAGGTAAGGAGGCCCGAAAAAGCAGAACAAAATCAAATACCCAATAGACTTTGAGTAGTTGTCGCAGCAAAGGGCGGTTGGTATATGCGATTCGGAGCAACTGTACAAGAATAGTTTTATTTACTGATTTTTGAGGCTTTATTTTGTGACGGCTAAACAGTGCTGCATCATGAGACCCGCTATTTTTCCACATGTGGCTAAACATCAGAGCTGAAAAAATTTTGAGAGGTACCGAAGTTCTCTGGAAGAGTAAAGTGTTTTAGACAAGAAGATGATTTTTAGTTCATTTCATTTTAACCATTCACACTATGCTTCGACATTCTAATCTTTGATTTCATTTTATTATTACGTATCTTTCCTTCAGTGAAAGTCAACGGTAGTAAGTTTCAAGATATGAAGAATAACTGGAAGTTTTTAATTTGTGGAATAGCGTATTTAACAGTTCATATTTTCAACAAATCTGTAGTTATAGGACATATTAAGAAGCAAGTAAAAATGGCGCTGTGGAAAGATCAGGTTGGCCTCTAAAGGGTAACGACGGTAAAATAGCAAATACTAAACAATGGGTAACAACTATTGTTGATGGTGAGTAGCCGTAATCGATATGTCACTTTTCCGTAATTGTATTTCTGAAGTTTATCGTCAATCCTAGGACTGACATCGATACTCTGTTTTACGTAAAGAATACAACCTTCAAAATTTATTTAGCAGCGCAGAATATTAAATCACAGTTTATAGATCAGGAACCTAATCCAACTGCCTTTAATTTTATTCTCACGGATGACTTTGGGACAGTAAATAACAAGAGAAATAACAAAACTCTCAGAATCAATATATAGAATTCAAGTGTCCAGTGGATTCAAAAGTTTGCTATAATAGCGATTAATTGCTTTTACAGACTCCTTCATGCCTACATTTTCTATCAGACAACGTTTGAAACTAGGACTAAGAAGGTAAACAATTTTTTCCACAAATTGTCAAATTGGAAGTCGGAGAGACAGTTACACAAATTACGATGACAACAAACGTTTTTCAAGTAAACTGATCACAGGAGGCATCCAACGCATTTATTGTGAGTTACATGCACAGTATGTAAACTGGCAACGCCACCAACACACAATACCACTAACAAGGGAACATCCCCATCGCACCGCCCTCAGATTTAGTTATAAGTTGATACAGGGGATAGGCCTTGAAAAACTGAACACAGATCAATCGAGAAAACAGGAAGAAGTTGTGTGGAAGTATGAAAAAAATAAGCAAAATATACAAACTGAGTAGTCCATGCGCAAGATAGGCAACATCAAGGATAGGGTGAGCTCAGGAGCGCCGTGATCCCGTGGTTAGCGCACGCAGCTGCGGAACGAGAGGTCCTTCCGTCAAATTTTCCCAGGAGTGAAAAGTTTAATTTTTATTTCCAGACAATTATTATCTGTCCGTCCGTCTGTCCGATGCGAGGTAACCGCGCCGTAGTATGATGACGCTACACCTAAAAAACATCGAAAGACATGACGTCAGTCGACTATAGCGCACGGAAGAGAGAGTATTCCTGCTAATGAGGCTCCCTGGCTGGCAGTTAACTGTTCGCTACTTTGGACGAGAGTGCATTAAATACGTGCGATGCATTGCGTGGGCAATATGAATCCAGCAAATATAGCTCGTGACTCCAGTAACAATGTCAATGAATATTTTCCGAACTGTAAGGCATCGGAAAGTTCCTTAAGGGATCGAACGATTGTCGAACATTTGTATGATTATTTCCTACATTTGTTGAATAACAGTACGTGTGGTGATGATTGTCTGAAAATAAAAAAAATCAAACAACTAACCCGAGGGAAGCCTTAAACCAACGACCTCTCGTTCTGCAGCTCCTCACGCTAACCACGCGACCACTGCGCTCCCGTGCTCAAGCTATCCTTGATGTTGCTTATCATGCACACGGACTACTCAGTTTGTTTGGTTTGAATATTTTTTTCATAGGTCCACACAACTTCTTCCTGTTTTTCGAATGATCTGTGTTCAGTTTTCAAGGCCTATCCACTGTGTCAACTTATAACTAAATCTGAGGAGGGTGCGATGGGGAGGTTCCCTTGTTAGCTATGAAACAACTGTAGCAAAACGGAGCATCCTCGTTATCCATGTGATGGATAAGACGACTAATTCGCAACATAAATGTCAATGTAAGCATCAGTTTCTGTTGGAACGTGCTTCCCGGACCAAATAACATACATTTCCTACGTCTTCAATGCGAATCATGTAGCAAATGTAATTTAAAGGACATAAAAATATCGAGTGAATTTACTAAAATAATTATGAACCACTTGAATTTGCATTCAACAGGCAATGTTCAGAAGTCTGGTGTAGGAGTACTGCATGCTCTAATTCGAAACAACAAAAATCAACAGAGTAACTATTATTGAACGTCATCAGGTCACTCATCGAGCATTCCTATGCAGTACTGTTACTGGTGACGTGTTATGATGCCTTTATCGTTAACTTCCTAAGAAGAAATGAAAGGCTGAGCCCCACCAAAAGACGTAAACTCGAGGAGAGAGTTGCGTGAACATATTATTTTACATCCGATAAATCCAAAAGTGTGTTTTGGACTACGAATTCTGCCCCCAGGGTGTGTGCAACACAGCTGGAATTTGTTGCCAACAACTGAGACACCTTTCGGTCACAGTGTAAGAAAATCGAGCAACAAAACTACATCACCTGTGCTACTGCATGATAACGGACTATGTTGATTTGAGAAACAAAACTATCCAGGAGATTGATAGGAAAGTCGTCTCTCAGGCACATTTGTATTGATAGGGAAGTCCTCTCTCAAGCACTTGTCCCTCTCGTCATATATTTGTAAAGTTTTACCTTTCCCACTCTAGATCGATCAACCGTCAAGGCAATTCATTTCTAGACGAAAATACTTTTAAAACTACTCTTGTTTATTGACATCGTTAGAACAAGTAGGTTTCTACAGGCGTAGAATTTGTAAACAACTTTAGCATTGTCATATCGTTTTAGATATCGTGAAAGAAAATTCTGCTGCTAATTAATTGCCCGCATCTCGTGGTCGTGCGGTAGCGTTCTCGCTTCCCACGCCCGGGTTCCCGGGTTCGATTCCCGGCGGGGTCAGGGATTTTCTCTGCCTCGTGATGGCTGGGTGTTGTGTGCTGTCCTTAGGTTAGTTAGGTTTAAGTAGTTCTAAGTTCTAGGGGACTGATGACCATAGCTGTTAAGTCCCATAGTGCTCAGAGCCATTTTGCTAATTAATTTCTCTGTGATAATTACTGTTGCGTTTAGTAAACTAATGGAAAATGCAATTAAAATATTCACTGTACTAATACAAACGAAAGTCAGCTTAATACAGAAACATCACGACGGCAGTCTATCTTAATAAAGCATTAAGTTTCTGTGAGACAATTGGGCTTATTTTAACACGAATTAGTAGGATATTACAGACTTTACACTTAGAAAAGATCTGTATTTATTTCATTTCCTGTACCATTCGTAAGTGTTATGAAAATGGGGCTTTTCATAGATAAAATTATGTATTCACAACAACAAAAAAATGTCGGCAGAAAACAAAAGTGGCATTATGAATCTGGCAGTACCGTAAGGTTTTCACTCTGACACTAAGAGTTACTGAAAGTAGCAAGAAGAATTTTGCTCGAGCGTTGTCTTACGATTCCCTTATTAAGTTTTTATCTGCCTGCTTGTAGCTGTGCTACAAAAGAATTAAAAATCTGGCTTTCAGCAAGTCTCGAAAGGCGAACAAAAGCAGCTTGCACCTGGTTACTAAGCATGTTACCTGGGGACTGTTTTTTTCTTAAAGCGGGAAGACATCCTTTTGTGGTTCAATTGGCAAATGTCAGTCAGACGTGTGACGTTAGTCTAAGCGTTTCGGTGTGTTGAATTTGTACCAATGATTTTTCTACACGTTTTTTCTGTCCCAAATAGAGTTGAAGTCTCCCATTAGTATTTTCACGTCATCTTGGTGAATTTTGCTCATGGTATTTTCGAGTGTGTTCCAGAATTTTTCAACATTGTCGGTGTTTTTCTTATTTTCGATGTTGGTGGGTTCAAATGGTTCAAATGGCTCTGAGCACTATGGGACTTAACTGCTGTGGTCATCAGTCCCCTAGAACTTAGAACTAGTTAAACCTAACTAACCTAAGACATCGCACACATCCATGCCCGAGGCAGGATGCGAACCTGCGACCGTAGCGGTCGCGCGGTTCCAGACTGTAGCGCCTAGAACCTCTCGAACACTCGGGCCGTCGATGTTGGTGGGGACACGTGCATTGATGAGTGTATATGTTTTACTGGGGCTCTGAATGACCATAGTCATAAGTCGCTTGTTGACGGGCCAGCCGCGGTGGCCGAGCGGTTCTTGGCTCTTCAGTCCGGAACCGCGCGACTGCTACGGTCGCAGGTTCGAATCCAGCCTTGGGCATGAATTTGTGTGATGTCCTTAGATTAGCTAGGTATAAGTAGTTCTAAGTTCTAGGAGACTGATGACCTCCACTGTTAAGTTCCATAGTGCTCAGAGCCATTGGAACCTTTTGATTGTCGATCGGTGTGATTTCTTTGACAGAGTTGATAGATCGGTGTTCGAGAAATGCAATGCCGAAGATTGGTACGCCTTTCGTTACCTTTTGTTGTATTCTGCTCTTGAAGATGCAATGGTTTCCCTAATGCACGGTTTCATTGTCAGTTAGTCGTGGTTCTTGAAGTGCAAGGATGAGAATTTTTTGTCGGTCCATTTCTTTTGTGAGATTATTTAGTTTTCGTGTTTGGATCAAGGTATCGATGTTTACTTTTAAATGCATGTTTTTTGCTTGTAGGGAAATTTACCAGAGATCTTCGATATTCTCTGTCGTGCTAACCTGGACTCCCCAGAATCCGAAAATCCAACTGCCGCCTGTCGACAGCCGGGTTGTGTACCACCTGGGATAAAGTTGACTTTGCTTGCATAGTTTACGTTTGCTTGTGTTTCATTGGTTGTGCTTGGGTGATACCAGGACCGGACAGGACCAGAGGGTGTTGAAGCCTTTGAAAGCAAATATTTTCAGCCAAGCTCATTGAGCTAACACGGTGACCAGAGTAACGGTGATTTTCACTCAGACGTGTCTGGATTTTGCGTTCAACGGATTGAGTAGCCGTTCAGGATTGTGTTAGTATTTGGTTCACCCCTAGTATTTGATTTCCTCGGTACCACCCATATGGGGGAGGGTTTCCACTATCCGCCACACGCGATTATTATTATTATTATTATTATTATTGTCATTATGTCTCAGCAAATCCCATATGGTGTATCTTCCCACCACTGAAATAGATGTGTATTGTTCGATTCAGTATTTCCATCACATAAATGTGGTTTATAATTACGTTACATTGCTACTAGTAGACATATTTCTCACTTTTTCTTAGACAGTTGCTACCTGTTACTCCATCATAGGAATTTATGTGCGAAGCATTGTTGAAATACAGACGTTCAAATTATCCGATTTCTGTAATTTCATTTCGATACCAGATCGTTCTAATCGGATTCAGCCAGGTAGTCTTAATGTGGATATCCGACCACGACTGTCATCATATGATAGACTGTGTAAACCACATTCTTTATCGGACTGTTGAATATAGATCACTTATCTATGACAGGACCTGAATTCTTAAACACTGTGGAAAATAATAATCCGATGTGCTTATTACAAATACGTTATTCCAATATAAATATGTGAACTAACGAGATAACAGTTTATTTACAGGAGCAGAACTAATGTTCAAATGTTCAAATGTGTGTGAAATCGTATGGGACTTAACTGCTAAGGTCATCAGTACCTAAGCTTACACACTACTTAACCTAAATCATCCTAAGGACAAACACACACACCCATGCCCGAGGGAGGACTCGAACCTCCGCCGGGATCAGCCACGCAGCTCATGACTGCAGCGCCCCTGACCGCTCGGCTAATCCCGCGCGGCTACTAAAAGTATACTCGTCCACAAAACCCATGTGGACAATTATCTGATAATCGGTCAAGCTTTGCTTTGTCGCAGCTCTTTAGGACAAAAGAATGGACAGCTCCCTGCTTTTTGCGTTTCCGATAGCGCCTACGATAAGAATCAGGTGTCATATTATGTTTCAGAGCCGTAAACTGTTTATTTTTTCACCTCATACTAAAACAAAAGCTATGATATGAGACGAGGAAATGACTTATATGCTTCTCAGGAACTTAAGTTTTTCGCGTTAATTTTCTCACTTCATTCTAAAACAAGGACGTTAATATGAGAAGAGGAAATGAAATATACGCTTCCAAGACATATTATTTCCTTGTGTGCTACTACTGCATACATGAAAGCCCTGCAGTTAATTTTTGTATGTTGGATAAATTTTGATATCACCTCACATTCCTTTGTGAGAAGGTTCCTATTTTCTTAGGATTCAAATAGAGTGGACATTTCATCACTGGTTAATATTCTCATGACTAATGACATGATACCCGTTGCAATTGCTCCATGGCACCTGTGAGTAGAGTCTCACGTTGGTTACTATAAGAACACGCAGGCAGTGATATCCGCTCACTGCAGTCAGAGCCAAGGTGATTTCTTTCTGTTTATGGCGAAGCGTCTGCTGCAGTGTCCACGCTCAGCCAACATAAACAAATCGCGGCGGCATTGGGCAGTGCTGATCGCTGCGCTTGTCGCAGGCCTCGACAACAAGAGCGCACTCTCTGCTAACGATACTATGGAGTTAATACATCTTACTTAACGTAATATGCAGGACGTGGGTTAGGTGAAAATTCAGTTTGTAACTTCCCATCGCATTAACATACTTTACAGTCATATTTGATGCCCGGTTGTCTGTCTGATGTTAATAGTATTGATTCAGATTGTGCATTAACACGAAAACTCACTCACACACACACACACACAGACACACACACACACACACACACACACACACGCACACGCACACACTCATTGATTCCAGTGAGGGTGACAACTACTGTGTGTTGAACAACACATGCACCAGTCAGTTCCTCAGTTGGCGTCGAGTGGATGAGTTTTTTCAATTACCTTGCATTGCAAGAATTGTATGTAAGAGCCTGAAAGTAAATGGACTTGTATCCTAAAGAGCTGCGACAAAGCAAAGCTTGACCGATTATCAGATAATTGTCCACATGGGTTTTGTGGACGAGTATACTTTTAGTAGCCGCGCGGGATTAGCCGAGCGGTCAGGGGCGCTGCAGTCATGAGCTGCGTGGCTGATCCCGGCGGAGGTTCGAGTCCTCCCTCGGGCATGGGTGTGTGTGTTTGTCCTTAGGATGATTTAGGTTAAGTAGTGTGTAAGCTTAGGTACTGATGACCTTAGCAGTTAAGTCCCATACGATTTCACACACATTTGAACATTTGAACATTAGTTCTGCTCCTGTAAATAAACTGTTATCTCGTTAGTTCACATATTTATATTGGAATAACGTATTTGTAATAAGCACATCGGATTATTATTTTCCACAGTGTTTAAGAATTCAGGTCCTGTCATAGATAAGTGATCTATATTCAACAGTCCGATAAAGAATGTGGTTTACACAGTCTATCATATGATGACAGTCGTGGTCGGATATCCACATTAAGACTACCTGGCTGAATCCGATTAGAACGATCTGGTATCGAAATGAAATTACAGAAATCGGATAATTTGAACGTCTGTATTTCAACAATGCTTCGCACATAAATTCCTATGATGGAGTAACAGGTAGCAACTGTCTAAGAAAAAGTGAGAAATATGTCTACTAGTAGCAATGTAACGTAATTATAAACCACATTTATGTGATGGAAATACTGAATCGAACAATACACATCTATTTCAGTGGTGGGAAGATACACCATATGGGATTTGCTGAGACATAATGACAATAATAATAATAATAATAATAATAATCGCGTGTGGCGGATAGTGGAAACCCTCCCCCATATGGGTGGTACCGAGGAAATCAAATACTAGGGGTGAACCAAATACTAACACAATCCTGAACGGCTACTCAATCCGTTGAACGCAAAATCCAGACACGTCTGAGTGAAAATCACCGTTACTCTGGTCACCGTGTTAGCTCAATGAGCTTGGCTGAAAATATTTGCTTTCAAAGGCTTCAACACCCTCTGGTCCTGTCCGGTCCTGGTATCACCCAAGCACAACCAATGAAACACAAGCAAACGTAAACTATGCAAGCAAAGTCAACTTTATCCCAGGTGGTACACAACCCGGCTGTCGACAGGCGGCAGTTGGATTTTCGGATTCTGGGGAGTCCAGGTTAGCACGACAGAGAATATCGAAGATCTCTGGTAAATTTCCCTACAAGCAAAAAACATGCATTTAAAAGTAAACATCGATACCTTGATCCAAACACGAAAACTAAATAATCTCACAAAAGAAATGGACCGACAAAAAATTCTCATCCTTGCACTTCAAGAACCACGACTAACTGACAATGAAACCGTGCATTAGGGAAACCATTGCATCTTCAAGAGCAGAATACAACAAAAGGTAACGAAAGGCGTACCAATCTTCGGCATTGCATTTCTCGAACACCGATCTATCAACTCTGTCAAAGAAATCACACCGATCGACAATCAAAAGGTTCCAATGGCTCTGAGCACTATGGAACTTAACAGTGGAGGTCATCAGTCTCCTAGAACTTAGAACTACTTATACCTAGCTAATCTAAGGACATCACACAAATTCATGCCCAAGGCTGGATTCGAACCTGCGACCGTAGCAGTCGCGCGGTTCCGGACTGAAGAGCCAAGAACCGCTCGGCCACCGCGGCTGGCCCGTCAACAAGCGACTTATGACTATGGTCATTCAGAGCCCCAGTAAAACATATACACTCATCAATGCACGTGTCCCCACCAACATCGACGGCCCGAGTGTTCGAGAGGTTCTAGGCGCTACAGTCTGGAACCGCGCGACCGCTACGGTCGCAGGTTCGCATCCTGCCTCGGGCATGGATGTGTGCGATGTCTTAGGTTAGTTAGGTTTAACTAGTTCTAAGTTCTAGGGGACTGATGACCACAGCAGTTAAGTCCCATAGTGCTCAGAGCCATTTGAACCATTTGAACCCAC
Organism: Schistocerca nitens; assembly: GCF_023898315.1. Lineage (NCBI taxonomy): Eukaryota > Metazoa > Arthropoda > Insecta > Orthoptera > Acrididae > Schistocerca > Schistocerca nitens. The sequence goes on along the minus strand of NC_064621.1, from coordinate 310,140,469 downwards.
CAACATCGAAAATAAGAAAAACACCGACAATGTTGAAAAATTCTGGAACACACTCGAAAATACCATGAGCAAAATTCACCAAGATGACGTGAAAATACTAATGGGAGACTTCAACTCTATTTGGGACAGAAAAAACGTGTAGAAAAATCATTGGTACAAATTCAACACACCGAAACGCTTAGACTAACGTCACACGTCTGACTGACATTTGCCAATTGAACCACAAAAGGATGTCTTCCCGCTTTAAGAAAAAAACAGTCCCCAGGTAACATGCTTAGTAACCAGGTGCAAGCTGCTTTTGTTCGCCTTTCGAGACTTGCTGAAAGCCAGATTTTTAATTCTTTTGTAGCACAGCTACAAGCAGGCAGATAAAAACTTAATAAGGGAATCGTAAGACAACGCTCGAGCAAAATTCTTCTTGCTACTTTCAGTAACTCTTAGTGTCAGAGTGAAAACCTTACGGTACTGCCAGATTCATAATGCCACTTTTGTTTTCTGCCGACATTTTTTTGTTGTTGTGAATACATAATTTTATCTATGAAAAGCCCCATTTTCATAACACTTACGAATGGTACAGGAAATGAAATAAATACAGATCTTTTCTAAGTGTAAAGTCTGTAATATCCTACTAATTCGTGTTAAAATAAGCCCAATTGTCTCACAGAAACTTAATGCTTTATTAAGATAGACTGCCGTCGTGATGTTTCTGTATTAAGCTGACTTTCGTTTGTATTAGTACAGTGAATATTTTAATTGCATTTTCCATTAGTTTACTAAACGCAACAGTAATTATCACAGAGAAATTAATTAGCAAAATGGCTCTGAGCACTATGGGACTTAACAGCTATGGTCATCAGTCCCCTAGAACTTAGAACTACTTAAACCTAACTAACCTAAGGACAGCACACAACACCCAGCCATCACGAGGCAGAGAAAATCCCTGACCCCGCCGGGAATCGAACCCGGGAACCCGGGCGTGGGAAGCGAGAACGCTACCGCACGACCACGAGATGCGGGCAATTAATTAGCAGCAGAATTTTCTTTCACGATATCTAAAACGATATGACAATGCTAAAGTTGTTTACAAATTCTACGCCTGTAGAAACCTACTTGTTCTAACGATGTCAATAAACAAGAGTAGTTTTAAAAGTATTTTCGTCTAGAAATGAATTGCCTTGACGGTTGATCGATCTAGAGTGGGAAAGGTAAAACTTTACAAATATATGACGAGAGGGACAAGTGCTTGAGAGAGGACTTCCCTATCAATACAAATGTGCCTGAGAGACGACTTTCCTATCAATCTCCTGGATAGTTTTGTTTCTCAAATCAACATAGTCCGTTATCATGCAGTAGCACAGGTGATGTAGTTTTGTTGCTCGATTTTCTTACACTGTGACCGAAAGGTGTCTCAGTTGTTGGCAACAAATTCCAGCTGTGTTGCACACACCCTGGGGGCAGAATTCGTAGTCCAAAACACACTTTTGGATTTATCGGATGTAAAATAATATGTTCACGCAACTCTCTCCTCGAGTTTACGTCTTTTGGTGGGGCTCAGCCTTTCATTTCTTCTTAGGAAGTTAACGATAAAGGCATCATAACACGTCACCAGTAACAGTACTGCATAGGAATGCTCGATGAGTGACCTGATGACGTTCAATAATAGTTACTCTGTTGATTTTTGTTGTTTCGAATTAGAGCATGCAGTACTCCTACACCAGACTTCTGAACATTGCCTGTTGAATGCAAATTCAAGTGGTTCATAATTATTTTAGTAAATTCACTCGATATTTTTATGTCCTTTAAATTACATTTGCTACATGATTCGCATTGAAGACGTAGGAAATGTATGTTATTTGGTCCGGGAAGCACGTTCCAACAGAAACTGATGCTTACATTGACATTTATGTTGCGAATTAGTCGTCTTATCCATCACATGGATAACGAGGATGCTCCGTTTTGCTACAGTTGTTTCATAGCTAACAAGGGAACCTCCCCATCGCACCCTCCTCAGATTTAGTTATAAGTTGACACAGTGGATAGGCCTTGAAAACTGAACACAGATCATTCGAAAAACAGGAAGAAGTTGTGTGGACCTATGAAAAAAATATTCAAACCAAACAAACTGAGTAGTCCGTGTGCATGATAAGCAACATCAAGGATAGCTTGAGCACGGGAGCGCAGTGGTCGCGTGGTTAGCGTGAGGAGCTGCAGAACGAGAGGTCGTTGGTTTAAGGCTTCCCTCGGGTTAGTTGTTTGATTTTTTTTATTTTCAGACAATCATCACCACACGTACTGTTATTCAACAAATGTAGGAAATAATCATACAAATGTTCGACAATCGTTCGATCCCTTAAGGAACTTTCCGATGCCTTACAGTTCGGAAAATATTCATTGACATTGTTACTGGAGTCACGAGCTATATTTGCTGGATTCATATTGCCCACGCAATGCATCGCACGTATTTAATGCACTCTCGTCCAAAGTAGCGAACAGTTAACTGCCAGCCAGGGAGCCTCATTAGCAGGAATACTCTCTCTTCCGTGCGCTATAGTCGACTGACGTCATGTCTTTCGATGTTTTTTAGGTGTAGCGTCATCATACTACGGCGCGGTTACCTCGCATCGGACAGACGGACGGACAGATAATAATTGTCTGGAAATAAAAATTAAACTTTTCACTCCTGGGAAAATTTGACGGAAGGACCTCTCGTTCCGCAGCTGCGTGCGCTAACCACGGGATCACGGCGCTCCTGAGCTCACCCTATCCTTGATGTTGCCTATCTTGCGCATGGACTACTCAGTTTGTATATTTTGCTTATTTTTTTCATACTTCCACACAACTTCTTCCTGTTTTCTCGATTGATCTGTGTTCAGTTTTTCAAGGCCTATCCCCTGTATCAACTTATAACTAAATCTGAGGGCGGTGCGATGGGGATGTTCCCTTGTTAGTGGTATTGTGTGTTGGTGGCGTTGCCAGTTTACATACTGTGCATGTAACTCACAATAAATGCGTTGGATGCCTCCTGTGATCAGTTTACTTGAAAAACGTTTGTTGTCATCGTAATTTGTGTAACTGTCTCTCCGACTTCCAATTTGACAATTTGTGGAAAAATTGTTTACCTTCTTAGTCCTAGTTTCAAATGTTGTCTGATAGAAAATGTAGGCATGAAGGAGTCTGTAAAAGCAATTAATCGCTATTATAGCAAACTTTTGAATCCACTGGACACTTGAATTCTATATATTGATTCTGAGAGTTTTGTTATTTCTCTTGTTATTTACTGTCCCAAAGTCATCCGTGAGAATAAAATTAAAGGCAGTTGGATTAGGTTCCTGATCTATAAACTGTGATTTAATATTCTGCGCTGCTAAATAAATTTTGAAGGTTGTATTCTTTACGTAAAACAGAGTATCGATGTCAGTCCTAGGATTGACGATAAACTTCAGAAATACAATTACGGAAAAGTGACATATCGATTACGGCTACTCACCATCAACAATAGTTGTTACCCATTGTTTAGTATTTGCTATTTTACCGTCGTTACCCTTTAGAGGCCAACCTGATCTTTCCACAGCGCCATTTTTACTTGCTTCTTAATATGTCCTATAACTACAGATTTGTTGAAAATATGAACTGTTAAATACGCTATTCCACAAATTAAAAACTTCCAGTTATTCTTCATATCTTGAAACTTACTACCGTTGACTTTCACTGAAGGAAAGATACGTAATAATAAAATGAAATCAAAGATTAGAATGTCGAAGCATAGTGTGAATGGTTAAAATGAAATGAACTAAAAATCATCTTCTTGTCTAAAACACTTTACTCTTCCAGAGAACTTCGGTACCTCTCAAAATTTTTTCAGCTCTGATGTTTAGCCACATGTGGAAAAATAGCGGGTCTCATGATGCAGCACTGTTTAGCCGTCACAAAATAAAGCCTCAAAAATCAGTAAATAAAACTATTCTTGTACAGTTGCTCCGAATCGCATATACCAACCGCCCTTTGCTGCGACAACTACTCAAAGTCTATTGGGTATTTGATTTTGTTCTGCTTTTTCGGGCCTCCTTACCTCTCCTTCTAGCCCAACCTTTGTTCTGCAATTACGTCTTCATCGGGGAGCTTCTCCTCAACATTTTTATTTTGTGCTGAACTGTTTTGTACCCTTCTTGCATACACACGTGTGTCACGTATTTTATAGAGACTGAATGAATATATAAGGTGAGTATTTCTTCTCTTATCAAATTAAATATTACATATCTTGCTGTGAATTAATTTGTTTGTCCCCATTCCACTTATTGCGTTTCCTTGAAATTATATAAAACATAAGTCTGTAAAAAAAAATCGCGTATAGCCTCCTTTGGCTTCCACAACAGCTGGAAGTCTGTTGGGCATTGAGCCCACAACTCGAGCCACAGAACTAAGAGATTCAAGTAACTCATTCCAAGCTTCATGAATTTGCTGATTTGTCGTGCGTTGACAAATGGGTGGTTCTCACTGAAACGGCGTATCTGCTGATCCTGAGCTTGCGTTGTTTTGCGGCGACGGCCATGAGGCCTCCCATTCAAGTTACCACTCTCTTCCTTTCGTCTGATCCACCTGGCTACCGTCGACTTGTGAAGACCCATAGTTCTCGCTATGTCGGCATTTGAAGATCCCTCTGCATGGAGTATTATAGCGCCCTTGTCTGCCTCAGCCAGATGGGCCATTTAGCGTTGACTGAATGATTCGTCGCGGTTAATATTGGCTGCGGAAACAGCGCTGGCAGGAAACAGACTGCCTCCTCCAAGATGGCAGCCGCAACGCAGTGGCCAAGTATGTGTAACACGGAAATCGATGGCATAAAAGACAGATCGCAAGCCCGTGCCCGTGTCATTACATAGTGGAGCAACTTAGAATCTCTAATTTGTCTCAGAAGTGACTGGTCCACTCTTGTCATGTCTTATCCTGATAAATATTACATGAAATGAAATGTTTACGTTTTGCATATGCGGCAGGCCTGAGGCAAGAAACATTTCTGAAATATCTGAGGCAACCTGAAGAACACTTCGTGAATATTATCTGTAGAAGGTTGCCTTATAAGAAGGAAAACGTGTTTATCCCCGCTCGCCGTGTTTCCAGGTGGCGCAGTTTACTCGGAGGCATACATAATTCTCGCCGGGCGTAAGAAGCGACTCGACGAGCGAGGGGAACTCGCCAAATGTCATAGGCTGATTGTCCCGAAACTTTGCTCAGTGAAGGAGAGGACAAAATAAGCGAACATGTGTTTCGGCTTATCTGCAGACACTCGACCGTTTCCGAGAAAACGACGGTCAAAGTTATCAACGCGCTGTTGCTCTAGTGTAGATACCTTCTGCAGCCGAGAACGCAATTGAAGCGGTGGCTACCGTCGTTCCTTCTTAACACTGATTCCCGTGTTCGATACCATATTGGGTTTTTTAATTATTTTATTTTCCTGCCTCTCTATCAGAATTATCTACGAATGTTTTTTTCTAAGTTATGTTGAAATAATGTTGTCATTATTCGCCAATTAACTTTATGTGTAATTAATGAATTAAAAAGTAATAAACGAATGAGACAAGCTGATCTAACATCATCTGGGCTGCCTCATGTATCGTTATAACCAAATATTTTATAAATGTTAATCTACATTCAGATCCGATGATGGCACCTTTAGTGTGTTGAAACCGGTTATCCAGTAAACAATATTTAAGCGATCTTGGCTTCTGAATTATTTCTACAACAGAGTGATCGCCCCACTACGCACTGTGTGTTCCCTTTTTAACTTATTTCTTTACACAGTAAATTAACTGACGAATAACGACAACAGTGTTTCAACATAAATTGGAATAAACATTCGTAGATAATTCAGAGAGTGAGGGAAAAAAAAAGGAAAAACCGGGTTTCGAACTCGCAGCGCAAAGTTCAGAAATCGCTATGGTAGCCGCAGAGCCACCGCTCCAGTTGAATGCTTACCCGCTAAGAGGTGTCTACTCTATAGTAACAGCGCATTGAAAACTTTGACCGTCGTTTTCTCAGAAGCGGTAGAGTGTAAGCAGATAAGCCGAGACACGTGTTCACTTATTTTGTCCCCGCTTTCACTGAGCGAAGTTTCAGCAAGATCGGGGTATTTCCTCGGGAACACAGGAAGAAACCATAGTAATAATGTAATTCAAGGCTCGCAAGAAAAGATTTAAGTGGTCCTTTTTCCCGCACACTGTTAATGAGTGGGACGGTAGAGAAATAACCCTAACCTTCTGCCAGGCACGTAAGTCCGGATTGCCAAGAAATCCTGTTGATGTAGTCATGTAGATGTAACGACGAAATTATGTTTTAATTACGACATGTGACTTTCATTTGATTTAAACATCGAAGTTGTTTGCTGTTTCAAAATGATTCAAATGCCTCTGAGCACTATGGGACTCAACTGCTGTGGTCATAAGTCCCCTAGAACTTAGAACTACTTAAACCTAACTAACCTAAGGACATCACACACATCCATGCCCCAGGCAGGATTCGAACCAGCGACCGTAGCAGTCGCACGGTTCCGGACTGCGCGCCTAGAACCGCGAGACCACCGCGGCCGGCTCGTTTGTTGTTTATTTACTTTTTGTTCAATAGTTTCAGGCATATACAAACACCTAGGCGCGTTAAATTGATATTGAAATAAAGTGTCATGCGTGGACCAATAACAATAAATTCCCACCTACTTGTTATAGTACTGCAGTATCTGCCAGCGTCTTCAGAAGTGGATATCGCATACGAAGTTCCTAGGGTGTTTGTAATGGATATTGCAGACGACTTCGACAAAGTTTGAATGTAGCTTCGTAAAAGTTCCGTGAGCAAACGATCTGAGTTGCTGGCGAATACAGTTTATCCTCACTAGACAGTATATATTATCATTATACATGAGGTGAGTAGGGTTTCGCCGCGTTGCGGTGGCCGAGCGGTTCCAGGCGCTTCAGTGACGAACCGCACGGCTGCTTCAGTCGCAGGTTGGAATTCTACCTCGGGCATAGATGTCTGTGATGCCCTTAGGCTAGCTAGGTTTAAGTAGTTCTAGGTCTAGGGGCTGATGACCTAAGCAGTTAGGTCGCATAGTTCTTGAAGCCATTTTTTGACTTTCGCGTAAATTTTCTTTACATAAACCGTCGTATCTTTTGATTGCGTTGACATAGAAGCTCACTTTTTTACACCAGCATGGGACCGGTTACAGCAAGAAGTGCGATACATTTCCGCTTATTATGTCCATCCGTTCTGGAGGTAAACGGGTTTTAAGGGTTGGGTAGACCGATAGACGGTCAAGAAAGTGAGACTAGTAGGGTTCCGTTTTTACCGGTTTAGGTGACGAAATCCTAACAACGAAAACACTGAAGATGAGGGCCGCATAAATAACACCCGCTACTCTTTATTCGAAATGTTCTAGTTGCTGTCGATACATAAGCATATTAGTCGTAGCTACGTTTTCGATCCAAATCACGTTTACAGGAATGCAAATAGAATGTATTTGCCTATGCACGTGGTAATTCACATCCCAGTATTAATGCCACCGCGTTTTAGAAGTACGAACATTCTCATTGCTAGCTAGCTTAAGAAACACTTCTGCTAATGAACGTTTTCTGGCTGTGGCGAGTCTAGTGGAGAATTCGAAACAATGCAGAATACGTTTGGCAGCTATGTAGCCGTTTATTTCCTGGGGTGGTGCAGAATTATCCTACAAAATTTACTCTCTAATAACAGTAATTTGTTATTTCGATAATCATCCCGAATGATTGTCGCATAAGTGGTGACATAAAGGAAGAAAATTCATGTTTTTGAGTCCAGAAAGCTCTATGCAACAGAAACTGCAGATTTTTATTGCGAAATTGCCGGCTTGTTCATGTCTGGGGTAATAATAGAGGGCTGTTTGCCTAGGTTGTCTGCTAGCATAGTGAAAGGAAGGTCTGGTTTGTTTTCGGTTCTAATCTCTATGGAGGCAGGTAGAATATCAGTAAAGCAATTTTAAGAAATTCTCGCGCACCCAATACGATTTATCGCTACCTTTATTCTGTACTGGCGCTCTGTGGATGTCAATATGACACTCTTGTAGAATTTCATACATGATACTGCCTCCTTTTTCCGCTTCTGTCAATAATGGAATTGACTTAAGTGTGACACTGAATGATGTTTAACTGAATTTCGTTATGAATCTTCACGCATTGCTAAATTTGCACACTTTCATGGTAGGTCAGCAACGGTAATCCAGTATGACTGGTCTGAACGTTGACACAGACCGTTTCGCGGCCGAATGCGGATAATATTTTGCTACTTCGTAACGATCTGGGGTTCTTTGTCTTACTGAAACAGTTAAGTCATCTCGATAAGTTGAAATTCATTTTTATTTGTCCAGTTCATACCAATTAGCGTTTGTTCTTTCAGTTCTGTCTTATATTTACGTGTTGTATTTAACACACTAATCAGCATTAATATAGTCTTACAAATTATGGAATACAGTCTAAAAAAGTTCAGATAGTTTGTCAATTTCACGCCTGCGCATAGTATGTTGGTAGCACTTCGTCGCCTTGCCTGTTATGCTGTGTAGCAGACTTTAAAGCCGTGCGGATCAGCATAACGAAAAGGCGAGGGGTCTCGCTCGTTTTGTCCACGACTGTACGTCACATCTGTCTGTTTCCGTCCCTTTCGGATAATTCGTTCGTGGTGCGTCTTTTTTCAGTTTCTGTTTAGTCTTAGTGTGTTTTATGGACGTCGCGAGGGAATGAGAAGTACAAAATAGACGTTGATCATGAAACTACATAGGATTATTGTCTGTAAAATTTTAGGGTTAGTGGTTGCTAATAATTCAAGAATTGTTAATTTTCGGCAGGCTCCCTTTCGCTTTGCAAGGGAGCCTTATGTTCCTAGTCTGAATGGCCCTTCGCACGTGGATACACACAGGGAGCCAGAGAAGCAGTCCTGGTAGTTAGAGGAAGACAGTGACAGCCAACCTAGTTTAACACTGTAGTCTGATCCAAGCTGCGCAAACGCGCATTCTGCCGTTTAACACGAGTTGTTAAACAGCCCCCACAGCTGTGCTCTGCCTCATTCGGACCCGAGTTGTTCTTCCATCTGGACATCATTCCGTGGCTAGTACTGTCAGTCCAAACCAAGTGGTCCTACTGTTTAGGCGCCATTTTGAAATAGTTAACTGAGTGCATATAGATACATACATTAATCCTTGTTCCATAGATCATGAATACGACATTTCGTAATGATGTGGAACGTGTCACTTTAACATGCGTTTGTCACTTTAACATAACTTCTGAGTTCTACAAGCACCAGGAGATCGATCTAGTACTACCGGTTAGTGGAGAATCTGTACAGTCCTGTTGGTCGCTAGATGCAGCAATCTGATCATCTGACATTACGATGGCCATTGTTAATCGCAATCGCCGCCGGACCATCGACACCTCCATGGAGGCTGATAAGGTAGGATATCGGCACTGTACCATACAAGCGGCTTGTAGTGAAATTGAGTGCTTGTGGAATATCGTCTCAGTTATGTGACTGGATTTGTGATTACGTCAGAGGTCACAGTTCGTAGGAATTGACGGAAAGTCATCGAGTAATACAGAAGTGATTTCCGGCGTTCCCCAAGGAGGTGTTAGAGGCCCTTTGCTGTTCCTTATCTATATAAACGATTTGGGAGACAATCTGAGCAGCCGTCTTAGGGTTTACAGATGACGCTGTCGTTTATTGACTAATAAAGTCATCAGAAGATCAAAACAAATTCCAAAATGATTTAGAAAAGATATCTGAATGGTGCGAAAATTGGCAGTTGACCCTAAATATCGAGAAGTGTGAGATCATCCACATGAGTGTTAAGAGGAATACGTTAAGTTTCGGTTACACGATAAATTAGTCAAATCTGAAGGCCGTAAATTCAACTAAATACATAGGAATTACAATTACGAACAACTTACAGTGGAAGGAACACGCAGAAAACATTGTGGGGCAGGCTAACCAAAGATTGCGTTTTACTGGTACGACACTTAGAAAATGTAACACATCTACTAAGGAGACTGTCTACACTACACTTGTCCGTCCTTTTTTTAGAATAGTGCTGCGCGGTGTGGGATCCTTACCAGGCAGGACTGACGGAGTACATCGAAAAAGTTCAAAGGAGAGCAGCACATTTGTATTATCGGGAAATATGGGAGAGTGTAACTGAACTGATACAGGATCTGGGCTGGACATCATTAAAAGAAAGGAGTTTCTCGTCGCGACGGAATCTTCTCATGAAATTCCAATCACCAACTTTCTCCTCCGAATGCGAAAATATTTTGTTTACACCATTCTACAGACGGAGAAATGATCACGATAAAATAAGGGAAATCAGAGTTTGTACGGAGAGATATAGGTGTTCGTTCTTTCCGCGCGCTACGCGAGATTGTAATAATAGAGAATTGCGAAGGTGGTTCGATGAATCCTCTGCCAGGCACTTGAATGTGATTTGCGGAGTATCCATGTCGATGTAGATGTAGAAGTAAAACTACTTCGTTCTACCGCCACCGTGTGCCATCATTAGACCACATCCCTCAGTTATGTGTGCTATTTCTTCCCCTTGTTAAGTGTCCTTTTTTCCTCCACTGACCGAGCTTTGTCTCTGTGTTATAGTCTCCATTTTGCCTAGCGGCACTTTTCCACCAATTTCAGTGCCTTTTTATCTGGTATGAATATCATTATTGATAAAATTATGGTTCTTCGTTTGTTTTAATTATAGAGGAAGGTAGGATGAACGGGGTAGCTAAAATTCAACCTTTGGAGGAGGAATTAGAAGCATTGCTGACACCGAAAAATGATGGTAGACTACCAGAAGTTCCATCAACCATAACCAACTCAACTGATTTCATTTTCAAAGCCAACTCATCTCGTGACTCCAAAAATTTTTCGCTTCCAGAAGATGGAGAAACTGTCGTGGAGCATATTGGTGAGGGACACCATCATCAGATGTTTTTGTTTCTAATAATCCCCTTGTGGTGTTTTGCGTTGTGATCTCTCTCTCTCTCTTTCTCTCTCTCTCTCTTTTTAAGATTGACCCTGTTTTGCCCCACAATGCCAAATTGAGCAAAACATGCCCTTGGATAGTTAGCATTTGCATTATGTGCCTCATACTAACACTGAGAAATATGCTTAATTTTTTGATAATTAATTACGTGTTTCCTATCAGGTTTTACTTCTATTCAAAACACTGCTCCAAATACCGAGTGCATTTGAGACAATACCAGCAAAAATTTTAAGAAGTTCTAGAAGGGAGATGAACGTGCATCCGCCCACGATGATTACCTAAAACTGCCCGACATGACGGGCGCAAATGTTTCCGAGCGTTATCAGACCGACGTCAGAACTACTCGGAGATTCTGGAGGTACCGTGTTTCCCCCGCATACCCAGTTTCACTCCACTCTCCCCTACCTATTTATAATAGTCTGTAGTCGACTATTATTTCAGTACTTAATCTATCATCACTTTAGCTCTACTTCCTTGTGGTCATACAATGTCGAATTACGCCTATAGGAGGAAATGAATGTGCCGCGTGGGATTAGCCTAGCGGTCTCAGGCGCTGCAGTCATGGACTGTGCGGCTGATCCCGGCGGAGGTTAGAGTCCTCCCTCGGGCAGGAGTGTGTGTGTTTGTCGTTAGGATGATTTAGATTAAGTAGTGTGTAAGCTTAGGGACTGATGACCTTAGCAGGTAAGTCCCATAAGATTTCACACAAATTTGAACAGTTTTTTGAAATGAATGTGATGCTTTAGGCACAGCCATGGCAGGAAGCTGCGTAATGGCCGCTTGTTTCCCAGCCATACAGTTGGGAATGCGGTTACACCTTCCCAAAATATGACAGCTGGTAAGGGTCTCCCAATGCAGCTATTTCGCTCGCCTGTGTGCAACTCGTCTAGGTGCAATTAACACAACAAAAACCGTTTTACGTTCTCCGTCTAAGCCTGAAGGAAGGAGTTTAACGTCCCGTCGACAGCGAGATCGTTAGAGATGTAGCGCACAAGCTCATATTACTAAAAGACGGGCAACGAATCAGCCTTGCCCTTTCCAAAGGAACTGTCCTGGCAGGTGCCTGGAGCGATTTAGGGAAACCGCAGGAAAACCTAAATGAGGATGGCTGGACGCTGATTTGAGACGTCGACCTCCAGAATGGTAGTCGAGTGCCCTTATCACTTCACTAACTCGCTAGGTTGTCTAAACCAGGCCAATTCAGCAATGCACAGCGTGAGTTTCGTCGAGAGCATATCACTGGAACGACAGAACGGCGGTAAGCTACATATGAATCACAGGGAGCACTGTTGGCTTGCACTGTCGCCAGATCTCTTAGTATATGAGTCTGTTTAGAAGGAGCTTGTAAAAGTGTCCGTCGGTGAGCTTTCCCTTCCCACAATTTTGGGAAGGGTAGCAGCAGTGAATGCACTAGTTCCAGACATGCTCACAAAAGTAGAGGACGAGTTTTACTCTTGTTTGGATGTTTTTTGAATGTCCAACGGAAGGCATGATGAAACGTTGCTAAAGGTACATGAAAACTTAGATCCTAAATGAAATCGAGCAAAGTATCCCAAAGTTTAAAAAGGAAGCCGAAGATCCTTTTCTTTTTTTAAGGATTCGCCAGGGAACTTCTTTTTTTTATCACAGTTTTGGCCGGTGGTGTATTTTGATATTTAATCGAAAACGCGATATAATCTCTTTGCCTGTAGGGAAGCAACAGCTTGCATCGCGTCACGCCATGGGTGTGTGCGTGCTTGGCCGCGCTGGCTTAGACGCGACACACCTGTGATATATTATCGCAAGCTCGCACTGCCATTTTATCGCGCGAATGACGTCAAATCTGACGCAGACCAGCCCCCTTGTCGCAGTGGTTACACCGCTTCCCGTCAGATAACCGAAGTTAAGCGCTGTCGGGCTTGGCTAGCACTTGGGTCACCGACTGGGTCTGCCGACTGCTGTTGGCAAGAGGGGTGCACTCAGCCCTCGTGAAGCAAATTGAGGAGCTACGTGACTGAGAAGTAGCTGCCGGGAGAGCGGTGTACTGACCACATGCCGCATACGGCGACGCCTAAGGGCTGTGGATTACACGGCGATCGGTCGGTACCGTTAGGTCTTGAAGACCTGCTCAGACGGTGTGTGTGTGTAGTGTGTTTTATTGGCGCAGCGGGAATCGTCATGGAAAAAAGAAAAAACTGTTAAGAAAATTTTAGCGATAGGTGGGGTTGTAAGCGTCTTAACGTCATTAACGTACATGCGGTCGGTTTCAAATGGCAGATGAATCGCAATACAACAGCTGTGGTCGAATTTCGCATTACACCACCCATACTGGTCACTGTGCGTGACTGCACAAGTTCAGCAGTCAACAGTTCTGGCAAGGTCGTACCACATAGAATGGTAAAAATCGGTTTTAAACTCTGAGGTTAAAAACAACAAAAAAGCAAAATGACATCAGTTATTGTGCTCGGTCTAAAGAGCAAAATGACTTTGGTTTCTAGTTATAGTGAGACTGTTGCAAGGCACGTTCAATATGCTGTCCACCGTTTCCTGCCACTAGTTGAAATCGAGAAACAGCATGTTCTACAACAGACTGGAGTGTCTCGGGGGTCACGTTCAGAATGCGTTGTGTAGTGCTTGCAGTAAGTTCATCTACGCTCCTGACTGTAGCACTCAACACATCTTTCATATAACTCTACAGCCAGGTGCCACACGGATTAAGATCAGGTGATCTGGACGTCCAGCCTGTAGGGAAACGGCGATTGATAATTCCAGCATTTCCGTAATGCCTCTGCATCAGCAGATTCAATGCCTGTTCAGTGTGCGGAGAAGCACCATGTAGCATAAAAGTGGCCCTACCCACACATCCACGCTGCTGACGGACTGGAATGACGGGTGTGTGGAAAAGACTCAAAGCGTTTACCAGTGACGATACAGGCAACAGGGTCCACAGGAGTCATCACCTCGAAAAAATACCGCCTTAACATAAATCAGGACACAACTGAATTGCAGACACGGGCGGCGAGTGGTCATTTGCTTACGTCAGTGGCGAAAGGTTGAAAATTTGTACGGGACCAGGAATTTAAACCTTTCCCCACTGACTTAAGAAAATGCCCTCTCTCAACCAATGTCTATAATTCCGTTGTGTCTTCATTCATAGTGGCTGCTGGATCAAACAGACGCCACTTGTATAACTGCGACGTAGGATGTCATCAACCCGCATCCCACAGTAAACTTTGCAGAATCAATCACCTTGAAGATACATAACCAATACGGATTCAGAAAATATCGCTCTTGTGCAACAAGCCTTATTCCCATGAAGTAGTGAGTGTTGTCGACAAGGGATCTCAGATTCCAGAAGGCTTTTGATACCGCTCGTCACAAGCGACTATTAATCAAATTGCGTGCATATGGAGTATCGTCTCAGTTGTGTGACTGGTTTCGTGATTTTCTCTAAGAGAGGTCACAGTTCCTAGTGATAGACGGTAAATCATCGAGTAGAATAGAAGTGATATCTGGCGTTCCGCAAGGTAGTGTCATAGGCCCTCTGCTGTTTCTGATTTACATAAATGATCTATCTGATAATCTGAGTAGCCCCCTTAGATTGTTTGCAGATGACGCTGTAATTTACCGTCTAGTAAAATCATCAGACGATCAATTCCAATTAAAAAATGATTTAGAGAGAATTTCTGTATGGTGCGAAAAGAGGCAATTGGCACTAAACAAAGAAAAGTGTGAGGTCATCCACATGGGTACTAAAAGAAATCCTGTAAATTTTGGGTATACGACAAATCGCACAAATCTAAGGGCTGTCAATTCGACTAAATACTTAGCAATTACAATTACGAGCAACTTAAATTGGAAAGACCACATAGATAATGCGATAAACCCACTGAAGAGAGAGCCTACGTTACACTTGTCCGTCCTCTGCTGGAATATTGCTGCGCGGTGTGGGATCCTTACCAGGTAGGATTGACGGAGGACATCGAAAAAGTGCAAAGAAGGGTAGCTCGTTTCGTGTTATCGCACAATGGGGGGTGAGAGTGTCACTGATATGATACGAGAGTTGGGGTGGCAGTCACTGAAACAGGTGGTTTTCTTTGCAGCGAGATCTAGTTACAAAATTTCAATCACCAACTTTCTCTTCCTAATGCGAAAATATTTTGTTGACACTCACCTGCGTAGGGAGAAGTGAACATCATAATAAAATAAGATAAATCTGAGCTCTAACGGAAAGATTTAGGTGTTCCTTTCTCCCACGCGCCATTCGACAGTGTAATGGTAGAGAAGTTGTATGAAAATTATTCGATGAATCCTCTGCCAGGCACTTACGTGTGAATTGCGGAGTAACCATGTAGATGTACATGTAGGTAGTACTGGTTAAAGCGCGAGCGGATTTTCCGTTGCCATACTCTGCATTTCTGCATATTGACATATCCTTGGAGAAGGGAATGGGCTGCTTCTTTCCGCAGAATATTCTATGGTACTTCATTTCCATGCGAGCAAGAAATTATAGAGAGAACGTTTGTCTCGCTGGCAGATCAACAGGAAGCAACACCTGAGCATGAGTGATTTTGTATGGATAGCAATGCCGGATGTCTCGTAGGATTTTAAGCACCGTGCTCGCAGTCATGTCCAACGTTCCGGCAGTTTCTCGTGCAATGCATGTTTGCACATCACCGCTCAAGCCCTCCTACAATTCTGTGGCCACATCTGAAAAAGACGTCCGATCAACTGCTTTCCTCCCTCTGACACACTGCACTTCAAAAGAACATGTCTTTTGGAATTTTGTAATTATTTTGCTCCACACCCTTAACTGATGTTGGATCTGTGACTTTTTCCACACATTTGAGTGTCCGGAACTTCTGCAGGGCTACTAGCGCACAGTCACCGTTCTCGTACAAGACTTACCAGCAGCGCGCGATCCTTCATAGAGACAGTTAGGCGGACTCAAACCGAGAACAGCCGTGTACCGCGCATCTGTTGGTGTGCATATTTTGACTTTTACACAGCCATGTATTGATCAAATTTTCGTTAACTTTTTTGTTCCATGACATGCTGCTCTACATCAGTAACATACTGTTCTAAAAAAGGTTCCAATTGCTCTAAGCACTATGGGACTTAACATCTGAGGTCATCAGTCCCCTAGACTTAGAACTACTTAAGCCTAACTAGGCTAAGGACATCACACACATCCATGCCCGAGGCAGGATTCGAACCTGCGATAGTAGCAGCCGCGTGGTTCCGGACTGAAGCCCCTAGAATCTCTCGACCGTTGCTGTTCAAATGTGTCTTAATTCTGAGCAGTGGTTCTCTTTCTACAGCATTTTGAAATTGGAACTTTAATTATGGATAATTAATTATGAATAGTTTCACATTTCGGCTTAAATTAATTCAACGGTCGCTGCAATTGTTACCAACCGGATTTACATACATTTGTCTCGCCATGGTACTTTGCCAGTGTTGACTAAAAAGTAACCAGCGAAAACATTTCTTCTGCTGTTAATTGAACTTCCTCCTTCAGTTAAAGGGTTTTCATTGTCCATTAAACAAAGTACACTTTTGAAATCCCCTGGCAGTTTTTTAGTCCGCTTTCTTTGTGGATTTCGGTGTGCACTCTTTGTACAAGACTTCTCACACAGATTTACAACCCTTACTTACTATTTTACAGTTTTAAGAGGCCGATTATGTACTGATAATGCACATCTGTAAAGAGTGCAGATACTACCCAATTAACTGGAAAGATGGCCAGTTGGCTTTACTCTTAATTCATCAAATGACTGTACATTCATTCGAATATTATGAATTTACGATTTTCTTCTCTGAAATCCATACACAGTGTCGCGAACGATCCGTTCAGCAGCTGTGAACTAATCACTGGATGAATACAAAACCTCCATTTGTGTTTCTTGATGTATTCATAAACCAAATAAGCAAGTATAGTCTGCTTTCTTTTGTCTACTTGCATACTGGTGGGATTCCAATGTATTACTGCTGCGTACGAGCGAGGAACAGCCGTGCGTGCCTGCATCGAGATTGCAGCGCCAGAAATCGTTTCAGTGCAAACATGGCGGCATCGCAGCGATATTCGCGCATCACCACTAGATTGGAGGCCAACCCGTATGGACGCAGAAAGAAGAGGCGGTGTTTGCTTATTTGGTTTATGAATGCATTAAGAAACGCAAGAGCAGGTTTTGGGTCACCCACTGGTTAGTTCAGGCTACTAAAAGGAGCGCTCCTGTCATTATTTAGAGATTTAAGACAATATGGAAGTAATTTATGTTCGAATGAGTGCATAGTAGTTTGATAAGTTACCAACAAAAGCGCAACCATTCATCAGTAACTAAGACTGACAAGGCTTTCAATACCACCTTACCTAATCTAATTTTGTCATGAGACCATATACTGGAAGTTTCCCGTCCTTCAAGAAATGGATTTTTTCCAAAATGAATAAATGGAGAATATTTCACAGACCTATCAGTGTTAAGCTGAACCTTCGCTGTTAGCGTTATCAAATGTTGTGTCCTTCACGACAGCCGTTAAGAGACGGTGTCAACTATGAAGGCATTAAGTACGCAGAGGCTTTGTAATCTGGACAACGAAATCTCGTCAACTCAAGGAGGAAGTTGTCTTAACAGTAGAAATAATTTTCGCTGGTTGCCTTACAGACCACCCTGCCAAAGTACCATGTCAAGACAAATGTATATAAATCTGACCACTAACAATTGCATTTTATTTTGTATCTACAATACAATGAAGCACTGATAACTTTAAAATAAATTCTGTTCAAAGTTTTCTTATGTCTGAAGATATTTTTATTCCACTACTTAGCGGCAATTGAAATTTTTAATAGCCGCATTCGAGTAACAACGCTACCACTAGAATACAAACAAGAAATTGTTTAACATGGCCAAAACGAAAAAAAAATGCAACCATTAGACTACAAACATAGTAATATTAGGGCCTCCAGAGCCTCTGTTACACCTAATGACGCATTCTTAGTGAGTAAGTATTACAATTTGTATGGTACATGAGCGATATGTAAATAATAACAGTACTGATGACAGTATGTACAGTAATGAGTATGGAGAATTAAAAATGAGTCTTCATAACATTATAGCAGATCAATTTCAACTACTGTAGTTGTCTTCAGTGCTACATAAATCCAAGAACGAAATGGGAATCAGACATTAAAATACGAGTATGAGTGAAAACCATATCAAAAATACATCATCTTGTAAACACACGAATTTACATGCCATTATATTGAAGTCATGATTACTCATCGTAAAACCACATGACCAACTTACCGCTTGACGTTAAAGACAGTCAGTTAAACAGCTTCCTGCTTATATTTCCATGCAACTGACTTCGGTATGTGATGTCGATCATAGTTAGCCGCCCCTTTATTAGTGTCTGAGATCCAGAACAAGGATGGGGGTTGCCGGCCGCGGTGGTCTCGCGGTTCTAGGCGCGCAGTCCGGAACCCTGCGACTGCTACGGTCGCAGGTTCGAATCCTGCCTCGGGCATGGATGTGCGTGATGTCCTTAGGTTAGTTAGGTTTAAGTAGTTCTAACTTCTAGGGGACTGATAACCACAGCAGTTGAGTCCCATAGTGCTCAGAGCCAAGGATGGGGGTTAATTTAAGGAAAACACGTGGAAGGGTGGCTCAACTGGATGGGTCATTTATCATTCTTAAACAAATATTTTTTTAATAACAATTCTTTCATAAGCCAACCAACAATTACGAAGACTCTTGCCAAATTCATACCAACAGAGAAGGTTTCCAAATTAATATCACAATTCATAAAGACTTCTGCGTTATACATAAAATTACAAATGGTGCTCTAAGAACACGTCAACTGTGCAGTAAAATGGTGGCCCGATTACGAACAGTTAATTGATTAAATAAACCTGCTGCGGCACACTATCCGCGCTATTAGCATCAACACTGTGAGCTAATCCCACTGTAGGACTTGAATATAAGTTCAACAATCGTTAAATAATACATTACAATGCATACATCTCCACTGCAGCTGTAAGCTCCAGGCCTACTCCAAGGCAAGAAATTGGCTACAAGTACATACAGTACAATGATTATACCGAAAGTCATTAGCCACCTCACCATTAGGAGGTACAATGTCACGTTAAATTTTCCTTTTGCTAACACTACTAGGGAGCGTAATCCTAATGAAGACACTCTGGTGTCAAGATAGTGTTATACTGCTCCCATACAGACAAGATACGGCCAAGCTGGCCAAATGCCACCCACGTGTAAAACCCGAAGCAAACAGTAACACTTCAGTCACAGGCCACAAGGCTGTCGCACATAAAGTACTTAAACTACAGGGCGCCTAAAACACTATTAAAATGTTTAACTTGCTTTTTAAAGAAATCAAGAAACTCAGAGCTCAATGAGATCTCAGTGGCCCTGCCAGAATAAAAATTAACGGATGGGAGAAAGGTACAGACAGAGTTTACGGAAAGCCATTTGTTGTTTCACAAGTGTTGGTATTCTTCATTTAACAAGACATACTTATAACAACATACAGATTAGTAGTGATTTCCGGGCGACAAACCAGGAAGACCAAACTTAACAGATTTTTTTGCCTTTTAGGCACAGCCCGTCGGAGTGGCCGAGCGGTTCTAGGCGCTAAAGTCTGGAACCGCGCGCCGCTACGGTCGCAGGTTCGAATCCTGCCTCGGGCATGGATGTGTGTGATGTCCTTAGGTTAGTTAGGTTTAAGTAGCTATAAGTTCTAGGGGACTGATGATCTCAGAAGTTAAGTTCCATAGTGCTCACAGCCATTTGAACCATTTTTTTCGGCACAAGTAATGCCGCTTTAAAATAACAATTTCAACATTCGTAAAAACTATTCTAGAACTTTTTAGGCACCCGTAAAA
Source organism: Schistocerca nitens (assembly GCF_023898315.1). Lineage (NCBI taxonomy): Eukaryota > Metazoa > Arthropoda > Insecta > Orthoptera > Acrididae > Schistocerca > Schistocerca nitens. The sequence goes on along the minus strand of NC_064621.1, from coordinate 310,120,547 downwards.
TTTCGACCACGCAAATGTGACTTCTCTACAATTACAAGAGGGGCATTACTATAAAAATTTGAAAACCACTTATTAGGTAACTTAAAACAATGAAAGTGGCACTTTTTAGAAATATTTTACAATTTTAGGATTATGATTAAAATAACGTGAGGACGCTTTTGCGCTAGCAGTTTAGAAATCAAAGTTTAACTTTAATTTACAGCTTCAGTATCGTACAAAACTGGATGAACCCCGACATTAGCAACTTTTCACAGGGGAATGTTACAATATTCAAAATTTTACAAGTTCAGCATTTCACAATATTTTAAAATTTACAGGCAAGGGATTACATTAAAAGATTTGGAGCGCACTTTGGGCACTAACAATTTTGGAACGGAAAGGTAATAATTGTAAAATTTACAGCAATCTACAATTAAGAATTTAAAGATCTTGAAATCAGGCAAACGTTAAGGCAGACAATGACAAGATAAAACCGGGCTGGCCAAGGCAAGGTGGTTCAGGGTAGCGGACACTGATTTGATCGTACGTCAGAATGCTATAGAGATTGAGAGCTCAACTTATAGGGAGATGCTGTAGCAATCGAGGAGGCCGCGGCTCCTCGGTGTGTACCGCAAGACAGTAGGCGAAACACCACGCCGCACACACGTACACAGCAGACGTGGGCCAGCCGCGCCCGGTGAACCGGCGGATACTGGATAACACGCTGCGACCAACGGCTCCAAATCTACGAACAACTCGAGAACCCAAGTGAAAAAAAAAAACACCATACAATTCATTCAATAATGAGCATCAAAAAGTAAATTCTCAACGCCCGACACAAGAATACGAAATGCAAACCCCCGCCCCAGTCACTGACCAAACTAAATTTTACGACTGCATAATTGAAACAAAGGTGACTAACCGGTTAATCGTTCAACAGTAATGACCAAACATAATTTGATTAAACTGCCAACTGTTGACAAGAGCCGACCACTGTGGCCGAGCGGTTGTACGTGCTTCAGTCTGGAACCGCGCGGCCGCTACGGTCGCAGGTTCAAATCCTACCTCGGGCAAGGATGTGTGCGATCTGCTTAGGTTAGTTACGTTTAAGTAGTTCTATGTCTAGGGGACTGACGACCTCAGATAAGTCCCATAGTGCTCAGAGCCATTTGAGCAATTTTTTGTTGACAAGACCCGCAAAAAATATTCACCTAAGTAAACTTAAAAGTAGCAAGAAATGCTTGAGCCTTAATATCTAAGCACGAGATCAGTTGTTATAAAACAATAGTACACAAATTCCTCGCTTTAAGAGAAATGCTGGATCTCACCAAGAATTTCCAACGTGAGTATAGAAAACTAGCCAACATTCATCGAACCGCTGGCGTTTCCATACCACGACCATGCCCGATGTTACAACTTATGCACAAGTCGGGAAAGCAAATACTTGCCATCTTAAAGGTCACACTCGATATCCGACCTCAGTGGTCACTATTATATGTGGTGCCCTAGAACATATTACAACCAAATATTTCCACACCCTAACATTGATGAAAAAGATCACCAAAATGCTGAACTGCAATAAAAAGAAAAACAGCCTAAATATACTCACATAAGCGGAGTTCACACAGAGGGGGCCGGGCGAATTTAGTGAGTGAACGGGAAACCCAGAGCTTACCCAAAAATGAGGTAGGACGGGCAGTTACGAGAGAAAGCCAACGTGATCACGGTGACCACATCAGCACACGATCACTCACAAATCCAGTCTACTCAATCGGGCGCAACACCGTAGAGCCCAACTCTTCATAGCAACACGACCCCGTACAAGTAGCCACCCACTTGGACAAGCGACCGCCAATCAGGCCCCGTAATGGCACGCTCACCGATCGCCACACATTCCTCTTTCTCTCCCTGCCCCACCGTCCGTCAGTAACCTGCCTCTCACCACAGAGCCAACTAGAGGGAGACCGAAGCCCCTCGCGGTGGCGTGACGGGAAACGGATTGCGCCAGTAAGTAAGTCGACACGGCTCACTCCGTTTGCCCAAAAGCTGTCATCACACGCCCAAAAGGACCTTACAATAATAGGAACACTAAGTAGATTACTTCCTCAAAAATCACCAAAGTCAAGTCCTATTCCGACGATACCCCCGTCACGGTACGATGTCAAAAGAATGGCAAACTATACGAATTGTGAATGGAACGGGAGATCCGCCGAAGTGCGTGTGACATGCCAAGCCGAACGCTTCATTCGGCAGAGACCCAAAACAAGGATCAGGATTAATTTAAGTAAAACACATGGAAGGGTGGCTCAACTTGATGCGCCATTTATCATTCTCAATCAAATATTTTTTATTCATACTTCCTTCATAAGCCAACTAACAGTTACCAAGAAGGAAAACGCGTCCCTGCTCGGGACCAGCCGCTGCCGATACAAGGCTGTCAACGTATACCAAACAAAAAACAACAAACAAGTTTGATAGAAATTAACATACACAACAATACTTAAACAGGCAATTAAAGATTTTCAAGAAAGCCAACTATTAAAATTACAATGTAGGAGCGACCTACTCATAAATATTGCAAATTAACCTTTCCAGCAACAACAAAAAAAAATGTATAAAGTCATTTAAAAGACTGATTACATAATAATTCAATCAATAATAAATAAGTCAAGGTATACCTTTACTGGGGCCTCTTAGGGACTAATAGACACTGTAATTTGAATACGCACCAAATGGCAGATGGTCGGTTAAGATGTACACCTACAACCCGAAGGGCTCCTAAACACAGAGTAAGAGTGTGCAAACAAGCATACACACACCCATGACCCACACGAGCGTATCCTTTGGCTGAGCGCACGCAACTTTAATTAAAGACCAAAATCTATAACTCGCCCCAGTAAGGGCCATAAAGGTCAAACAGGAACAAATTACAATCAGTAGTATTAAATAATGATTTCAAGTACCAGATTAACATCGCAAGATACTAGCTTGCCTCTAAGAGAAACCTCCATAATAATACACGCAGCTCCAAAAGTGGGCATAATCGAATCGCATTCCTGGCCAGCTCAACACAGGGCCAAAATTAACAAACTTTAAGTGCCGTAATTACTGAACGGTCGAGTAAATGCCAAGAAGGCCAATAGCTCAAGCACTCCAGGTAGGCAGCAGATAATACTGCCCTACTGCTCGTAGCCGCTAACAAGCGCATCTCGGCATTTTTAGCACACCAAAATTAACTGATGGACGTCGCTGCACGCGACGAGAGCCACTCATTGCCCGTTAAACTCGCCGATAGCAACGGTCAACGGTTTCACCTTGCTGCAGCCGCCAGGACACCGAATACTCAGGCACACCCGCCCAGCCCCGTGTCCCACACACCACGCACAACCACACAGCCCCAGAGGGAGCGCATAACCGAGAAAAGATGATATGACGAGGGCCATAAGCGATGGACAGCGCGCACGAGTGGCGCCAGTAGGATCTCATAATAATAATAATAATAATACAGATACATGCACTGGTAGTGGCTACCGGAAAAAACAGCTTAGTTCATGAATTACGAATTTTGTTCTCAGTTAGTGAGCCATCACTCAACACCACTTACAGCCGTACTTACAACGTGTTATTTGTCTTTCTTTGGGTATATATAAGCCCCCTTTTAATTAATTAGGTGCTTCTCGTTGTCCCTACGCCTTGAAGAAGATGGTATGAGATGATGTCTGATAACAAAATCATTTCTCGAGGGAAGTCCATAAATCTGCCCATATCCCCTCTATGTAGCAGCTTCAGCTCTCAGAATCGTGTCCAGTGTCAACAAAATTGGCAGCAGAATACGATTTTCCAAGTATAAGGTAAAAAAATACGCACTACGAATTTTGACGGTACGTCACATAAATGGACATTTGGAGAAAGGGAAAGGAAGTTTTTGTTGTGTGACTTGTGAATTATTAATTATTTCAAGACTGTTTACGTGTGTGCGATGTATAAGTCAGATTAAAAATGTTAAATAATACCACCAAAAATCACAAACAGAGATCTGATATAAAAATAAAAGAACATTCTTTTTATCTATGTAATGAAAGTGAACATGACCAGAGACTATTGCTTTATTGAAAGCTTTCCTGTTTTTATTCCGTCTAGAGGTAGGCCGCCATTGTAGCGCTGGATAATATTTAATGTAAGTTTGGTTGTAATTTAGTAAAATATACTTATAATTGTTATTAGAAAGTGTGTATTATTGACTTAGTTGTCACCTTTCATGATCGCAACCATTAATTATAATTAACAAATTTTTTACAGAATTTCATAGTGCAGGGAGCCCATCTCCCCTAGCAGGATTTAGTCGGCCATTACGCTAACTGTATTATTTAATTAAAATTTCATGTCGTAATATTAAATGTAAGTGCGAGAGACTTCTCAGTTTTGATCTTTCATTAGTTTCAAAGTTAAACAGAGTAAAAACAGATTTCGTTTATTAATATTTAGAATATTGAATGAGTTCAGTATGTTTCATTTTGGCCGCCTAACGGCATATGAGATTCTCTCCACTTTTGCCTTGCAAATAATGACCAAGAAATATTGAAAATCATTACGTTCCGCAATATCTCAGTTAATCTTTATATAGTTTTTTACATAAATAACCAGTAGCCCCTGCAACCCATATTAATAGTTACAGTTTGCGTAAGAATACGCATATTTTCTTTCTAAATAGCAGCGCTCACGTAAACTATTTATTAGAAGGCGGTGAGTCGCGTGTGTGTTTATAAAACATTATATCGTACTGTCTTCGTGGACAGACGATGTCCGTACGAGTGCTATCACGGTATAATTAATTAAAGGTCTCATGCTAGCCCACAATATTTAAAGCCACCCCAACCAAGATCATAAAATATAATTATAAAAATGAAAATAAATAATTATCCTGTGATAAGTGGATACAAACACATATACACTTATACTGTGATAGAAGGAATTATCTGAATCAGACAAAACTTGGTAGATGTGATGTAAATGTACAGATAAACAAATCATTACAACGTCAGAAAAATTGAATCATTTATTCAAGAGAGAGAGCTCCAAAAATTTAGTAAGTCAGGAACACGTTGGTCCACCGCTAGTCCTTATGAAAGCAGTTATTCGGCTTGGCGTTGACTTTAGAGTTGCTGGATGTCCACCTGAGCGATATCGCGCCAAATTCTGTGCAATTGGCGCTTTAAATTGTCAAAATCCCGAGAGGGCCCTAATGCTCCAAAGGTTCTCAATTGCGGAGAGATCCGGTGACTTTGCTGGTCGAGATATGGTTTAACAAGCACGAAGACAAGCAGTGCAAACTCTCAATGTGTGTCTCGAGCATCATCTTGCTGAAATGCGTGGCAAGGGTGGGTTGCCATGAAGAACGACAAAATGGGGCATAGGATATCGTCGACATATCCTGTGCTGTAGAGGTGCCGCGGATGACAACCAAAGGGGCCCTGCTATGTGTTGTGTACATAGTTCCGCGTAGTCAGCGCGTACACAACTTTCCCACTAGAGCGCGCCCCGCTAAGCACAACAGCGCAGGCGCAGCGCTCGTCTGTCTCCGCACTACGAGATGGCGCTGCCATAGAGATGGACCAAATTGTGCTTCCGCTGATCCGCGTATTAGTATGTAACGCAGCCAATGAGATTGCTGCTAACGTAGAACCTTTTCTCCTCGTGGATCACACTCGCGCAGTGATACATGAACACACGAGGTATTATAACGAGTGTACAGACCTCTGATTAGTCAGTCTGCATTTGTCTGCACCAGTCTGTACAAGTTCTACATTTGAAATTTCCGGGCAGATTAAAACTGTGTGCCCGACCGAGACTCGAACTCGGGACCTTTGCCTTTCGCGGGCAAGTGCTCTACCACTGAGCTACCGAAGCACGACTCACGACCGGTACTCACAGCTTTACTTCTGCCAGTACCTCGTCTCCTACCTTCCAAACTTTACAGAAGCTCTCCTGCGAAACTTGCAGAACTAGCACTCCTGAAAGAAAGGATATTGCGGAGACATGGCTTAGCCACAGCCTGGGGGATGTTTCCAGAATGAGATTTTCACTCTGCAGCGGAGTGTGCGCCCCAGGCTGTGGCTAAGCCATGTCTCCGCAATATCCTTTCTTTCAGGAGTGCTAGTTCTGCAAGTTTCGCAGGAGAGCTTCTGTGAAGTTTGGAAGGTAGGAGACGAGGTACTGGCAGAAGTAAAGCTGTGAGTACCGGTCGTGAGTCGTGCTTCGGTAGCTCAGTGGTAGAGCACTTGCCCGCGAAAGGCAATGGTCCCGAGTTCGAGTCTCGGTCGGGCACACAGTTTTAATCTGCCAGGAAGTTTCATATCAGCGCACACTCCGCTGCAGAGTGAAAATCTCATTCTGGAAACATCCCCCAGGCTGTGGCTAAGCCATGTCTCCGCAATATCCTTTCTTTCAGGAGTGCTAGTTCTGCAAGTTTCGCAGGAGAGCTTCTGTAAAGTTTGGAAGGTAGGAGACGAGGTACTGGCAGAAGTAAAGCTGTGAGTACCGGTCGTGAGTCGTGCTTCGGTAGCTCAGTGGTAGAGCACTTGCCCGCGAAAGGCAAAGGTCCCGAGTTCGAGTCTCGGTCGGGCACACAGTTTTAATCTGCCAGGAAGTTTCATATCAGCGCACACTCCGCTGCAGAGTGAAAATCTCATTCTGGAAACATCCCCCAGGCTGTGGCTAAGCCATGTCTCCGCAATATCCTTTCTTTCAGGAGTGCTAGTTCTGCAAGTTTCGCAGGAGAGCTTCTGTAAAGTTTGGAAGGTAGGAGACGAGGTACTGGCAGAAGTAAAGCTGTGAGTACCGGTCGTGAGTCGTGCTTCGGTAGCTCAGTGGTAGAGCACTTGCCCGCGAAAGGCAAAGGTCCCGAGTTCGAGTCTCGGTCGGGCACACAGTTTTAATCTGCCAGGAAGTTTCATATCAGCGCACACTCCGCTGCAGAGTGAAAATCTCATTCTGGAAACATCCCCCAGGCTGTGGCTAAGCCATGTCTCCGCAATATCCTTTCTTTCAGGAGTGCTAGTTCTGCAAGTTTCGCAGGAGAGCTTCTGTAAAGTTTGGAAGGTAGGAGACGAGGTACTGGCAGAAGTAAAGCTGTGAGTACCGGTCGTGAGTCGTGCTTCGGTAGCTCAGTGGTAGAGCACTTGCCCGCGAAAGGCAAAGGTCCCGAGTTCGAGTCTCGGTCGGGCACACAGTTTTAATCTGCCAGGAAGTTTCATATCAGCGCACACTCCGCTGCAGAGTGAAAATCTCATTCTGGAAACATCCCCCAGGCTGTGGCTAAGCCATGTCTCCGCAATATCCTTTCTTTCAGGAGTGCTAGTTCTGCAAGTTTCGCAGGAGAGCTTCTGTAAAGTTTGGAAGGTAGGAGACGAGGTACTGGCAGAAGTAAAGCTGTGAGTACCGGTCGCGAGTCGTGCTTCGGTAGCTCAGTGGTAGAGCACTTGCCCGCGAAAGGCAAAGGTCCCGAGTTCGAGTCTCGGTCGGGCACACAGTTTTAATCTGCCAGGAAGTTTCATATCAGCGCACACTCCGCTGCAGAGTGAAAATCTCATTCTGGAAACATCCCCCAGGCTGTGGCTAAGCCATGTCTCCGCAATATCCTTTCTTTCAGGAGTGCTAGTTCTGCAAGTTTCGCAGGAGAGCTTCTGTAAAGTTTGGAAGGTAGGAGACGAGGTACTGGCAGAAGTAAAGCTGTGAGTACCGGTCGCGAGTCGTGCTTCGGTAGCTCAGTGGTAGAGCACTTGCCCGCGAAAGGCAAAGGTCCCGAGTTCGAGTCTCGGTCGGGCACACAGTTTTAATCTGCCAGGAAGTTTCATATCAGCGCACACTCCGCTGCAGAGTGAAAATCTCATTCTGGAAACATCCCCCAGGCTGTGGCTAAGCCATGTCTCCGCAATATCCTTTCTTTCAGGAGTGCTAGTTCTGCAAGTTTCGCAGGAGAGCTTCTGTAAAGTTTGGAAGGTAGGAGACGAGGTACTGGCAGAAGTAAAGCTGTGAGTACCGGTCGTGAGTCGTGCTTCGGTAGCTCAGTGGTAGAGCACTTGCCCGCGAAAGGCAAAGGTCCCGAGTTCGAGTCTCGGTCGGGCACACAGTTTTAATCTGCCAGGAAGTTTCATATCAGCGCACACTCCGCTGCAGAGTGAAAATCTCATTCTGGAAACATCCCCCAGGCTGTGGCTAAGCCATGTCTCCGCAATATCCTTTCTTTCAGGAGTGCTAGTTCTGCAAGTTTCGCAGGAGAGCTTCTGTAAAGTTTGGAAGGTAGGAGACGAGGTACTGGCAGAAGTAAAGCTGTGAGTACCGGTCGTGAGTCGTGCTTCGGTAGCTCAGTGGTAGAGCACTTGCCCGCGAAAGGCAAAGGTCCCGAGTTCGAGTCTCGGTCGGGCACACAGTTTTAATCTGCCAGGAAGTTTCATATCAGCGCACACTCCGCTGCAGAGTGAAAATCTCATTCAAGTTCTACATTTGTCTGTACCAGTCTATAGTCAAGTTTCAGTCTGCGCCTAATAAGACTACCATATTCCTGTACATTGCCATTAAGATAAATGTGTAGACACTTTTGTCAAGTATGAGAGATATATGTGAGAATAAGAATAACATACCAATACCAAAGGAACTTCAGATTGTCAATTGCAAATGGCATCCAGAACCATGTTAAGTAATTTTTATGCTTGCTATTATTTTAATAAATGTGTGTGAAAATTAATCGAGTTCTGTTTAAAGTTCGTCACCGTCAATCGGCTACTCTAAGCGTGCAAGTGGCATTTCTATCGTCTGACCTAACGGCAGAAGATAAACACGCCACGATAAGACCACGAGACATATTGCTGACACTCGTCTACTTCGTTAGAGCGACAGGTCAAATAATCTGATGGTGTGTGTACTGAAGGTCTTACAGTACGCACACCACACTATGAAAAGAATTGCCACACAGGACCATCACTCGGTTGTTTTCCGGCCGTATGGCGGACGACAGTCAGCTTGGTAACCCGCCGCTGTCCAGGACGTCTGCTGACACGTTTTCGGCCTAGAACCTCATTGACTAGAGTAGAATTGTCATTAGTGATGAGTTCCGCTTCTAACTGAGCCCAGATGACCAGTGAAGACGAAGGGAAAAAACCTATGTGCCATTTTTTTGGTGTCGCTGAATACCAGCTGCCTTTGATTTTTCCACAACGGTTCTATTTTTTATGATACAGATTGTTGGTCAAATAAAACTTCTAGCCTGACTTAACTTGTCTCAGCTTACTTATATTTATACTGTACTATAATTTATGTTTCACTGGTTATTGTCATATAACATTGTATTTCATATATCGTGTGTTTTACTGTACTGATATATAAAACATGAATTATTCCCTATGAGGTGGCCTAACGTCCCTTGATGAGTTCTGATATGTGTGCAGTGAGCCGGCCGCGGCGGCCGTGCGGTTCTGGGCGCTGCAGCCCGGAACCGCAGGACTGCTACGGTCGCAGGTTCGAATCCTGTCTCAGGCATGGATGTGTGTGATGTCCTTAGGTTAGTTAGGTTTAAGTAGTTCTAAGTTCTAGGGGACTGATGACCTAAGATGTTAAGTCCCATAGTGCTCAGAGCCATTTTTTTGTGTGTGTGCAGTGAAAACACTTCACTGAAAACCGGCAGAAAAAACTAACTCTGTGAACAAATATTTTTGACATATTTCAGTATTTGTGATAGTTAGAGATAAGCCTTGGGCTCCACACAAGGTTTGTAAAACCTCTGTGGAGCGTCTTCGAAAGTGGAAAAAAGGGACAAAAAGGGGTTTAACTTAGGAGTGCCAATGGTATGGAGAGAATCACGAAACCACTGTAAGGTGGCTATAATTTCACACTTTACAAGGACTCATCTACATACTTTGCCTTGATTTACAATCGGAATTAGGTATCATTTGATAGGTCATACATCGTGTATAGGAATATTTAAAGAAGACTGACATTGTCAAGTACACTTTGTAAATAGTTGTTTATTGCATGAAAGGTGACGGATTGTCTTTATTATCAAAACGGCGTAATGAATGATTGCCTGTACTAGCAGAGGTTGGAACGCCAGTGGAAACGAAACGGCAGGCGTAACTGAGGCCCTGGGTGGAAAAGCCCGCGCAGATGTGCTGGTCCTGCTTAACACAGGAAGTAGCCCAAGACGGACGGTTGGGGCACTTGAGAGCTGATGCACAATAGAGCGGCGGCCGGCCTGTATTGTAGTGAGGCCGAAAGGATAACCGGATAATACTTCGGAAACTCTGAAAATCTTGGACGCGACAGAGAGCAACGAGGAAGCGTTACCTCAGAAATCACGCAGGCTGGGTTATTTCCGACGATTTTTACTCAAAGAAGCGTACCATTGTATGAATTCCTAATTAACGGGAATAGGTGTCTCCTCGCAAACTTTCCGCGCTGGCCGACTAAGGACTAAAATATGGTTGGTCGGCGTTCGAAAGAATCTGTAGAGAGGGAGAATATTCCGTGGTTTCCAGAATATGATTCGCCTTTTGCAGCTACGATGGAGGGGAACCGGGCTTTGCCGGGAAGCCAGCGGTGGAGGTCTTACATTTTGAGCGCCCGTATACGATGGTCGCTCAGTATCAGCTTCTTTTGGTACAGATAGTCTTGCGGGCTTTTCTCTCGGGAAATTTTGTAGTTAGTGTACGGTTAAGCATTGTACTACTGCGAACTAACACGGTTCTGGAATTCTGGGTAGGGAGTCGTCGTTGGGTATGCAGCGTTCAGTGATTGAGAGCACTTCTTCTGTCTATAATCATGTTGACACGTTAACTGAATTCCGTCCTTGTGGCTGCGTTTCTCGTCTGTAGAACACAGAGAGGAGAAAGCAGTATTAGATTATACCGCCTTCTGCCGTCCTAGTCTTTGAATGAGGTTTTTTTTATATATATTTTGTAGCTGGAGCTCTTCCGTCGTCGCAGACATCTACGAGAACCATCACTCCGACGCACCAGCCGCTGTACATACGGTGATATTGCTATCCGCTTCGGCTTATTCGGGCTATAGAGCTAAATAGCTGTTATCACATAACTTTATTTCCACTGAGATTCCACACCACTGTAGATCATCTTTGAAAGTAGTGTCTTCTAATATTTGGTACCTAGATGATGTCAGTCATCTGGCGTTATTTATATTGGATCGCGTATTCATAAGAACGGTAGATTTGGGCAGCTGATCAGTAATATTAGTTAGAAAATTCATTTGTATGTCGTTATGTCCATTGGACATTGATATATAAACATTTGTGATATGTGTTGTTGTGGTCTTCAGTCCTGAGACTGGTTTGATGCAGCTCTCCATGCTACTCTATCCTGTGCAAGCTTCTTCATCTCCCAGTACTTACTGCAACCTACATCCTTCTGAATCTGCTTAGTGTATTCATCACTTGGTCTCCCTCTACGATTTTTACCCTCCACACTGCCCTCCAATGCTAAATTTGTGATCCCATGATGCCTCAGAGCATGTCCTACCAACCGATCCCTTCTTCTAGTCAAGTTGTGCCACAAACTTCTCTTCTCCCCAATCTTATTCAACACCTCCTCATTAGTTATGTGATCTACCCATCTAATCTTCAGCATTCTTCTGTAGCACCACATTTCGAAAGCTTCTATTCTCTTCTTGTCCAAATTATTTATCGTCCATGTTTCACTTCCATACATGGCTACACTCCATACAAATACTTTCAGAAACGACTTCCTGACACTTAAATCTATACTCGATGTTAACAAATTTCTCTTCTTCAGAAACGCTTTCCTTGCCATTGCCAGTCTACATTTTATATCCTCTCTGCTTCGACCATTGTGATATGTAAATGGGTTTTAATCTACAGTAAATGTATAAGTTGAAACAACATTTATCATTTTGTAGTTACCAGTTCCCTAAATCATTCATTTATGTTTTATTTTGTAAGTTACATGTTAAAGAGTCAGAAGGAGGAAATAATATCACCATTGAGAGATCCTAAGATCTGCTTCAGGAGGTAGTCAGGCAGTGCCAAATCTTCATTTTCACGCTCAGTATTTTCCATTGCACACATTCATTTTACACCCACTTGGAGTAGCATCAGGGACAACCACGACGATTTTTGTGTTATGTGTAAAAGAGACTTCAATAAACATAAGAAACAGGAATGGGGGTATGCTGATTTAGCCAGCAAAGCGACTTCTGTCACATAGATATTCAACAAATATATTCCAGTGCTATTATTCAATACGTCCTGATCTTTCATTGTTAGATGTTGAAGGACTGGATATGAAGCCAATATATCCATGCCTCAACACTTCTCCCAGGAACACTTCAGTGATCTTATTCGAGACCTCAGTCGGTCTTAGCAATTTTCTGAACTCCTGCCCTCAAGGCTTAGACAAATGAAGTGCTTAAAGCCGCAAACTAAAATTACAACTTACCAAGAAAAAGGGGTTCTTCCGCGTATCAGTGAAGGTGACATCCGGGCGAATACTACGTGCAATGGGTCTGCTGGAGCGTCGACCACAAGACTGATGACTTTTTATCGACAGACTATAAAAACCTTCAAATACGTTCTGTTACGCAACAGGAATTGCTGTGCATCTGTTCCATTTGCCCACTGCATAAAAGTTTATAACAAATATATCAATATGAAAGTAGTTGTGCAGAAACTTCGTTATCATCAGCACAGGTGGCTTATTTCTGTTGATTTGAAGATGGCCAACATCTTCCTTGGGCAGCAAAGTGGCTACACAAGGTACTCTCGTTTCATCAGCGTGTGGGAGAGTATAACGAAGCAAGACCATTGCGATGAAAGTGGCGTGGCCTCCAAGGGAACGTGCGACAGGTGGTGCTGTGAATATCATACGTGAAAGTTTGGTTGATAAGAAGAAAATCATTTTCGTTGTGAGAAAACAAAACGCCTACAGCCGTCCTTATGATTTTATTTATTTTGTTGCATCTAGTTTTGGCGCTTCAATGCGCCATCTTCAGGCTGTAGTTGATGCGGAATGGGCTTATACGATCCCTACATTTATCACATCAGTGGCCAGCATAACTGGATACGCAGATAATCTGAAAACTTAGGTGTCAGCACTCTAACCATGATTGTTAAGGACGGCTGTAGGCGTTTCATTTTCTAACAATAGTAAACCACCGTCGTCCCGTAAATACAAAAATTATTCTTCTTTCGCTCCATATCAAGCTAGGCCACCTGAAGCAATTGTTGAACCCATGGACACAAATTCAAATTGCTTCAAATACATTTGCAGATTCTTCCCAAGATGGTCTTCAATTTTCTAAGCTTATCAATTTTTCAGATTTGGGTAAACTGACGTTGAAGCATCTGCCAGATGTACGGAAGTTTATGGGCAGTCACAAAGGAGAGAACTACGAACAAGAAATACGAACAATTGTTCTACAACGTCCTCTCCAACTTTCAAAAATTGTAAGTAATCTGAGCGTAAAGTGCACTTACCCCATAAGCATTTGAATAAATTTCCTGTCAGTCTTGGTGATTTCAATGAGGAATAGGGAGAAAGGTTCCATCAAGACATCGAAATCCAGGTATACCGCTACCGCCCAGGTCCGGACACCGTCTCAAGTATAATTATGGTGTCCTCAACGAATGTGGCGAAAAGAGTAAAAGAAAGTCTTAATGCCTAACTTTATTGATATTTACGCCCGGCATGAGAGTGAATAGAGCACTTATTTGGCGGAGCGGATACAAGAAAGAACGCTAATAATATGGGGGACCGGAATCTATACTTTCGTAAAATAGTTCTCTGAGCTCTGATTATTTAACAGCACTCGACTCACCGCCTTGTTGATATAGGATTGCGTGAGGCACTCTTAGAATCTGTTGCAAAATCGATGTCCATGTGAAGCGTCCATAAATACGTAGACGTAATCTCAAGGATTGTATTTCGTGTTACCACGTTAAAATATTGCTACACGATATTTGTAACGTAACGAAATTAATTAAAGGAAATCTTTGATTTAAAGAAAGTATTTCCTTTTTAAACGAAGTAATCTTTGTTTTGCCGAGAAGGTGCCAATGTGCATACTTAACTGAAAGTTTTTAGTTTTTACTTTGATATGAAATAAATTAATGAATGCCCTTTCTTTTCTTTACTACTTATGACTGCGAGTCATTTCTTTATAATGAAAGTATTCCTATGCAATATGTCTGCCAAGAATAGTCGCTTGTTCGGCCGTACTTGTTGCCCGGCTAGCACTCAAGCTTATTTCAAGGTGGATATTGAGTTTAGGTTCAGTTGAAAATTCAAGATTGAAAAATCAACCTGTTACACAGTTTACATCAAGCTGTAAAAATTTAGCTTGAATTAAAATAATTTTCCCAAGCTTGAAATAAACTGAAATTTCCCTGGAAGGCTGTACAGCAGATGCGCGCGCAGCATAGCTTCCATAGACGTCCACAGGAAGCACCACAAGCGTTTATAAGCCTTGCAGTGACTTTGCTAGGTTTACGGCCATTTTACCTTTGTGACGCGCGTTAATGATTGTTGACTGTTGTGGAGTTTGTTTTATACTGGAAAATAGTTCGTTAAGTCTGTGGTGTCTCCTGCCTTACTGCTACACCGGGTCTGAAGAGGATGTTAGTGTATTACAGGTACGTTGGTGCATTTTTCTCTAGTGGTACGCTAATATTACAAATGTTAAATATTATTACGTAACGTAAAGAAATATCATATTCTTTTACATAGAAAAATTGAGCCTGGATGAAAGTGAAATGGATTACCAGCTAAGAATACATATTACAAGTTGTTCAGCAAATAGAGGTCATTTTAAACTAGCTCTCTAGTACGTGGAACCAATAAATTAAAACTTAATGTTATTTTACCTTTTTAAAATCTCGCCTTTTTTGTTGTTTTACATTTCAGTTCCACTGAACTGGAAATTTCTTAAATTCATTTCGATTTCATCTTTTATTTCATTTTGATTCAGGTTTACTCACCAAAAAATAATTGTGGATAGAATAAAACGTCTACATTTTTCTAAACAGTAGTTTCTTTATAATTCAGATTAAATGGCCCTGAAACTGTTAGAAATAGTGATGTGTGGCTTCTTCATGAAGTCATCGCAAAATTACCCAAATGTCATCTTTACTTTAAAAATTTCAAGCAAAAAGTTATTTCAAATTACTTTTAAACTCTTTGGAATGAAGTCACCAGAAGCAGCTGCTTACTCAGTGACATTTATACTAGTTAATGATTCTTACTACATCAGTGAGTTTGAAGTTATTTTGCTAATCTGGGGCATAAATTATATTTAGGTTGATCAGTTTCAACTTTTTACATTTTTTTATGTTTCGGTATGGCTAACATTTTCTTTTACCTGTTACAGGATCATTATACCGGCAGAAGTCAGCGATTTTTGATCCTGCTCTGGTCTGTGTGCTGGGGCTGGAGGGGCTTCAGAATAATTAAATTTTAAAATAAAACAATTTTAAACACTTTGAAAATAGAAAAATTTAAACATACATGTCTTGATAATTTTTTTTCTCACACCATTTCCATTCTGATATTTATTTAATTAATTAGGTTCAATAAATTCAGATTAATAATTATGTAGCTTAAAACAAGCTACAAATACCAGGCTGTATTCCACATGTGTAGATACAGCTGGAGCCAAACTTGATAAGTCAAGCTTGAAATATAGCTTGAGCTCTGCCAACTTTGATGTTTGGAAACAAGTTTGAAACCGGCTTACTGTGCTATCTGGGTGTTTATCGAGCGTGCTGAAAACCTCGAAAAATAAAGCTTACTTTTACTTCTGCATTAAGGTTACTATATACATGAAAGAAAAATGCACAATTAACATAAACTGCAATATATTCTTTAAAATTCACAACTTACAATGCGAAATGACTGCCGTAGCGTGCTTTATCTTCAAGGCTAGAACAGAGAGAGAGTGTAATAACGCTAGTCTTTTTGGTTTTTTATTTTTTCGTTTCATTACAAATTACTGTTCTGACAGTTAATTACACGCGCATTTTGAGAGTTCCCGCTTGATACTTTCAATAATTTAAAGTTTTACTGTTTTCATTTTACTTCGTTTTGTATCCGACTTGTCGTCGCACAATTTAATATTTTGTACCGCGTATCGGTACAAAGGGAAAAATCACAGGAACGGAGATTTTTTTTCAACATTGAGAAAGACTGTATTGTTTTCTGTTGAGGACTAACTACAGTGTCACTGTGTGTCTCATGTGTTTACTTCATGACGATGTATATATTATATAGTGCAGCAATCAGTCGTCCTTTTTTAGATTTTATTACGCAAATACAGATTTCGGCTAGTAGCTAGCCCTTCTCAACGCACTATTTTCTATTCTCAATGCATGTAAGTCCCTCTTGTTCGGGCGTCAGTCACAGTTTTTTTAATCTAGGTGCATCATTCTCTATGTACAACACTATACTTAATAGGAAGGCATAATATGTTACACACACACATCTTACTCGAGCATTCGTCGCTAGCTCGAGTCGTCAGGAATTGTCACTGTTTGTGTCCAGCAGCAAAGATTTGGCAGGACTGATGACCGGACTAATTTTTGTTTAATCTGAGGTGAAAACACTTTCCTAACTTTTTGGATTGCATGTTGACAGAAGACAGATTTCCAGCCTTTGCGACAGTTTGTTCTTACCAATTTAGATTCTCATCTACGATTACGCCAAAGTCTTTTACTAATTTTTGAAGCGATAACTGGATACCAGTGACAAATACTGGAGAAAATGTTTGACACAACTGTCTGCTGGGCAACTTTCGGTACGATACGAGAATGACCTTAGACTTCTTAGGACTTAATATAAGACTCGTGTTTTGTGTCCATCATGATACTGAACAGAGATCATCATTCATATCTATTATGGCAGCAGAAATATTCTCAGGGCTGAAACTTAGGTAGAACTGGATGTCATCAGGATCTGATTGATAGTTACAAGAGTGAAGCACAAATTAAACGCTACGGAAGTATAACGAGAAAAGCAGTAGACCAAAGAAAAAACCCTAGGGGACTCCAGGGAGCACATGATAACTTATCTGACCTGAAAATGATTCGTTAACTTCCGTTTTTGAGACAGTTATCGGACGACTGTATCACACTGTTTAAGAAATTCAGCTGCTTCATCACAGAAACACTGCCTTCTCACTTTAATTCGGTGGTGGATGTCACTGTTGAACAACAGTTGCATCTGGGTATTACGTATTACATTTCTTTATTCAAATATTTACTGTTTTCATTAATACTCAACTGACGTTAAGTGAAACTACTGATACGATTGACAAAAGAATGTATGTGGAGTATTTTTGTGTCCCTCTGCAATGAGGAAACAACATTGTATTATCTGCTGGTGAAGCAGGCTTGTTAATTTTTGCTGATTGCTTAGTGAAAGTTTATGGAATATATTTTCAAATTTTTAATTAGTAGTTAGTTCGTAGCACCTAATAATGTGAATTAATCGTATTAAAATGTATTATCGAAACAAGAGTTTTTATCACAGTATTGCGTGAAGGATAAAAGACTGGGGTATATGGTGACGTAGAAGTCGTGGTTATTCGAGAGGGAATATAAGCTCAGATTGAGGAGGAGGAAGGAAATCGACCGCATATTTTCGAATGGAACTATCCCACATTTTGCTTTAAATGGATTTGGGAATCTAGATGGCCATGTTGGGATTTCAAACTGGGATACTCCGAACGGGTGTCAAGTGTCGCAACCAATACTGAGTGAATCCTCGAACTAATCGTTAAACTAATCCCCTAACGTGGGAGGCAAAATCCAATTACTTCATATTTCATATTTAATAACCCATTCCCTGACGGATTGTAGAGAATCAGTCCAACATTCTTCTGTGTTATTAACTGACGTGTCATACTTGCAGTAAGTAGTCACCAGCAATTATAATGCAGATTGTTCATGTTGTCGGAACTACACAAGTGAAAAAGAGATCAGTGTTGATGAAAACGGTAATTGCGGAACTAGAGGACGTATAAAAAATCGGGAAACTTGTTTTTGAGAATTACCATAATAACTAGACATGCAGGTGTTTACAAATTGTTCTGAAAAGATGATTGTGGCTAACTACGATCTGTGCACAATATATCGATGTTACACGTCATATGCTGATCTCCTCAAATTTGTGCTCGCTCAGCGTAGCTTGTTGCGTGCCAGGAGACAGGGAGGTAACTCAAAAACGGATGGAATCCACGCCTGGGATTTACGGTTGTGGTTCTGGTCCGCCGGCCTGCTTATACGTGGGTTTTAGAGGGCTTCGCACACCTGTCTAGCCCAACGATGGACCGGTCATTATCTCTGCCTCAAGATCGCAACACGCGAGCAGTTAAGGTACGAACCCGAACGAACACACACACACACACACACACACACACACACACACACACACAAAGAGAGAGAGAGAGAGAGAGAGAGATAGTGTCACGTATCAGAATTCACACAAGTCCCCTAATATTAGGTTACAGCGAAGTTGTAGCGACAGAAAAGGCAATTTGATAATAAAAGCACATAGTATAAAATATTGGATGACTGAGGGTCGACCGCAGGCACACCACAAAACAGAGGCAAGAACGCCAAAAAGAAGTAGGAATAGTTTTACTATTTGTAATCTATCGGCTCCATGTTAACGGTAATCAACTAAAATAACTGTAGCAATTAACGTGTCCAGCTTTATTGAAGGGGTATGGTTGCATTTTGTCAGAATTTATAATTAATAAAGGAGAAAGATCAAAACCAGAGCTTCACTGGATTGATAATGGACAGAAACTGTCACGAATTTAGGACATGGACTATACCAGTTAATGCTCGTTTATAAGTCGGATTTAAACTTTCTAAAAATGGAGACATGTTTCCAGTATCATCATTAATTCAGATTTCTCCCTGTAAAACATAACACTGCCCTGAGTTGAGTATCCGAGAAATTGTTTTCCGAATCAGAATCATGACTTTTTCCAAATCGAAGATGTTTTCACTTGGCGCAGAGACAGTCAAGGATAAAAATTTGTATGAATTAAATCTGTCTAATATCTGCATTTCAGTTTTTCAGGTTCTTATTTACGATATGTATTTCAGAGCGAAAGCCCCATCGTAAAAGTTTCTCGATTCTCTCAGGTCTATTCACCTTGACTTGGCGGAGCAGACGTCCCTGCATTATTCTCTATGCTTTTATATTTCTCTTTATTAACTGCACATTTGCGCACTGTAAAAGAATCGGTATTAGAGGAATGTCCGCGCGGCTCACCCATGGTCTAGGGCTAGCGTCTTTGATTCATAATCAAAACGTCTTCGGTCCCGGGTTCGAATCCCGTGCTCCTTAAACTCTGATAAATAAACAGCATTGGCGGCAGCAAACTTCCGGCATATAGAAGTCATCCTCAGTCTGCCAACGGCCTTGTCAAAGAGGGTAGAGGGGTTCAGGGCACTCAGTTGTCCTAGTGGTGGAAAACTGCCCTTAAAGGCGGAAGAATCAGCATTGATAAGCGGAATTAGAATGCAGAAGGCAATGGAAATCACTGCATTAAGTCACGTAACGTGTATCCACAGAACATGTGCCCTGTGATTGAAGAAGTGTCATGATGATCTCTCCATTGGAAAAAAGATTCCGAGGCGGCTACACGGGTAGCATGGGCTGTGTGGAAGCGACTTGGCGGTTTTTTAGGTTAGAGGGTCTCAGGGAACCACATAAGGGGCGTCCGTCAGAAAGTGGGCAGGTAAAACACAGTAAGGTAGTTGTAGAAACGATTGGTATTGTAGTTGTAAATTGTCGTAGCTGTGTTGGGAAAGAACCAGAGCTCCAAGCCCTAATAAAAAGCACTGAAGCTCAAATAGTTGTAGGTACAGAGAGCTGGCTAAAGCCGGAAATAAGTTCAGCCAAAATTTTTTCAAACGATCTAACAGTGTTCAGAAAGGATAGGTTAAATACAGTTGGTGGTGGAGTATTTATTGCTGTCAGAGGTAGTTTGCCTTGTAGCGAAATTCAAGTAGATAGTTCATGTGAAATAGTATGGGTACAGGTTATACCTGACAATCGGACTAGACTATTAACTGGATCTTTTTACCGACCCCCCGACTCAGAAGACATAGTTTCTGAACAGTTCAAAGAAAACTTGAGTCTCATTTCAAATAAGTACGCCGCTCATACAATTATAGTCGGTGGTGACTTCAATCTACCCTCGATATGCTAGAAAAATTATACGTTTAAGGCCGGCGGCAGGCAAAAACGTCATCCGAAATTGTACTGAATGCTTTCTCAGAAAATTATTTTGAACAATTAGTTCATGAGCCCACTCGAAGCGTAAATGGCTGCGAAAGCATACTTGACCTTTTAGCAACAAATAATCCTGGACAAATAGTGAGTGTTGTGACGAATACAGGGATTAGCGACCACAGGGCAGTTGCTGCTAGGCTGAATACCGTAACACCTACAACCATCAAAAAGAAACGCAAAGTATATTTATTTAAAAAGGCTGATGAAAATGCTCTTAACGCCTTTTTAAGAGACAGTCTTCACTCCTTCCGATCTGATCATGTAAGTGTAGCAAAGTTATGGAATGTTTCCAAAAAGATAGTATCAACAGCAATTTAGAGATATATATCACATAAATTAATAAGTGATGGTACTGATCCCCCTTAGTACACTAAACGGGTCAGATCGTTGTTGCAGAAGCAACGAAAAAAGCATGCCAAATTTAAAAGAATACCAAATACCCAAGATTGGCAAAGTTTTACAGAAGTTCGAAATATGGCGCGTACTTCAATGCGAAATTCATTTAATAATTTCCACAACGAAATTCTGTCTCGAAATCTGGCATAAAACCCAGAGAGATTCTGGTCATACATAAAACACACCAGTGGCAAGACACAATCAATAACTTCTCTGCGCGATAACAACGGTGAAGTCACTGATGACAGTGACACCAAAGCAGAGTTATTAAACACGGTTTTCCGAAACTCCTTCATCAAAGAAGACGATGTAAATATTCCTGAATTCCAATCAAGAACAACTGCCAAGATGAAAAACATAGAAGTAGATATCCTCGGTGTAACAAAGCAGCTTAAATCACTTAATAAAGGCAAGGCCTCCGGTCCAGATTGTATACCAGTCAGGTTCCTCTCATAGAATGCTGATAAAATAGCTGCATATTTAGCAATTATATACAACCACTAGCTCACAGAAAGATACGTACCTAAAGACTGGAAAATTGCTCAAGTCACACCAATACCCAAAAAGGGAAGTAGGAGTAAACCGCTGAATTACAGGCCTATATCACTAACGTCGATTTGCAGTAGGGTTTTAGAACATATACTGCATTCGAACATTATGAAGTACCTCGAAGAAAACGATTTATTGACATATAGTCAGCACGGATTCAGAAAATATCGTTCTTGTGAAACACAACTAGCTCTTTATACTCATGAAGTAATAAGTGCTATCGATAGGGGATGTCAAATTGATTCCATATTTTTAGATTTCCAGAAGGCTTTCGACACCGTTCCTCACAAGCGCCTTCTAATCAAATTGCATGCGTGTGGAGTATCGCCACTGTTGTGCGACTGGATTCGTGATTTCCTGACAGAAAGGTCACAGTTCGTAGTAATAGACGGAAAGTCATCGAGTAAAACAGAAGTAATATCCAGCGTTCCCCAAGGAAGTGTTATAGGCCCTCTATTGTTCCTGGTCTGTATTAACGACATAGGAGACAATCTGAGTAGCCGTCTTAGATTGTTTGCAGATGATGCTCTCATTTACCGTCTTGTAAAGTCATCAGATGATCAAAACAACTTGTAAAATGATTTAGATAAGATATCTGTATGGAGCGAAAAGTGGCAATTGACCCTGAATAAAGAAAAGTGTGAAGTTATTCACATACGGACTAAAAGAAATCAGCTAAATTTCGATTACGCGATAAGTCACACAAATTTGAGGTCTGTAAATTCAACTAAATGCTTAGGGTTTACAATTACAAATAACCTAAATTGTAACCATCACATAGATAATATTGTGGGTAGAGCAAACCAAAGACTGCGATTCATTGGCAGAACACTTAGAAGGTGCAACAGGTCTACCAAAGAGACTGCTTACGCTACGCTTGTCCGCCCTATTCTGGAGTACTGCTGTTCGGTGTGGGATCCGCATCAGGTGGGACTGACGGATGACATCGAAAAGTACAAAGAAGGGCAGCTCGTTTTGTATTATCGCGGAATAGGGGAGATAGTGTCACAGACATGATACGTGAATTGGAGTGGCAATCATTAAAACAAAGGCGTTTTTCGTTGCGACGGGATCTTCTCATGAAATTTCAGTCACCAGTTTTCTCCTCCGATTTCGAAAACATTCTGTTGGCACCCACCAACATAGGGAGAAATGATCATCACTTTAAAGAAGGGAAATCAGGGCTCGTTTTTCCTGCGTGCCGTTCGAGTGTGGAACGGTAGAGACACAGCATGATGGTGGTTCATTGAACCCTCTGCCAAGCACTTAATTGTGAATAGCAATTACGCAGATGTAGATGTAGATGTAGTAAACCAGCTTCTCTCAGTACATCAGTGCGTCAACTTCATGACGTCATGGTGGAAAACATCAACTGATTGCTGGAAAATCTGACGACCGACACTTCTCTCTGAAACATGTATCGGATATAATGCCTAGAAAAACTGTTCTAGACAGTCATCGGAATTTTATTTGTCAAATATATATTCGTTGTCGATGTATCGCTCAATCTGAAGATGCATTCGATTCCAGTCTGTCTTCCCCAATTCCTTTCGTCTCTTCAAAATTGCTGCAGTGTACATGAATCTGAACACTATATCAAGCCTTCCTCCTCTATAATTTTTGTCTTGCACGCATCCTTCCATCGACTGTTCCTTGGTGCCTGAAGATGTATCCCATTAACCTATCCCTTCAGTTTGTCAAGTAGTAGCTCAAAACTTCTCCATTCAGTCCAGTACCTCGTCTGTTTATGAAATCTACCCATCCAGTCTTCTGCAGTCTTCATTAACAAGAATATTCGAAAGGCTTTGATTCTCACCACGATACACGTTGTTTCATTGTCCACGTTTCTCTCCAAATTAAGGCTACAACACGGGCAGATGCCTTCAGAAAAAAGTCCTAAACTCTTATATTTATATTCGATGCTAACCTATTTATCTTCTTAACGAAAGATTTTCCTGTTATTACGATTGACAGTCGACGTCTTCTAATCTCTTAAATCTACTTCTGCCACTTATTTTGGAGGTAAAATAAAAGATACGGGGCCGGCCGGAGTGGCCGTGCGATTCTAAGCGCTACAGTCTGGAGCCGAGCGACCGCTACGGTCGCAGGTTCGAATCCTGCCTCGGGCATGGATGTGTTTGATGTTCTTAAATTAGTTAGGTTTCATTAGTTCTAAGTTCTTGGCGACTGATGACCTCAGACGTTAAGTCGCATAGTGCTCAGAGCCATTTGAACCATTTGAACCAAAAGATACGGGGTACACTCTGTATGTCAGTGTGCGTAAAGTGATTACGAAAGTCGGAAAGATACTGGGAGGAAAACAATTGATCCGATGTCTATAGAAGAGGTCGCCACAACACTGCAAGAGGTGTCGAGCGGAGATTTGCAATCATGCAGTGCGAGACACAAATTTTCGCTGAACTGTTCAGCAACTATATCATCGGAGTCTGGGGGTCGGTAGAAGGAGCCAATTATTAACTTAGTTCGGCTGTTAAGTATAACCTCCACTCATACCAATTCGCACGGAGTATCTACTTCGACTTCACTACAAGATAAACCACTACTGACAGACACAAACACTCCACCACCAATTCTGCCTAATCTATCTTCCCTAAACACCGTCTGAGACTTCGTAAAAATTTCTGCAGAACTTATTTCTGGCTTTAGCCAGCTTTCTGTACCTATAACGATTTCAGCTTCTGTGCTTTCTATTGGCGCTTGAAGCTCAAGGACTTTCCCAGCAAAACTACAACAATTTACAACTACAATTCCGACTGTTTCTTGATCCAAGCACGTCCTATATTTGCCATGCACCCTTTCAGATTGCAGCCCACCCCGTACTTTCCCGAGGCCTTCTAACGTACGCCCAGTACACGCCACACAGCCTCCGCTACCCATGTAGCCGCCAGCTGATGTGGTGTTCGCTGTGTTATTCAGTGGTTTTGAATTTAATTAATTTGTAAATGGAAATGATAATATTATTTTATTACATTGAGTAATTACTAAATAATTATTCTCCCGGCTAAAGATTTGGTCAAGTTGCTAAAGAACTCCGAGTTAACGTCGTGTTAAAGTGTTGTCTGTAAGTTGTGTAAGTGTCACTAAATCACAGTTCATACAACAGATTTCTTACAACTATTGATTAAGATGGAAGCAGTTATCTTCAGCAAAATGATCGTTAAAACCACCGAATATCAGCGGCGCACAATACTGACGTATGTTACCTGAAAGAATATTCTTCGCAACTCGTGCGTAATTAATTTCGGCTCCATACATCAGCTAGAAAAGTTTGTTATAACGATCGTGCTATGAGCACTGTTTTTAAAGAACCAATCTGATTCGAATCATTTTCATTAAAATGAGGTCGGAACCACCGGTGCACATTTATTTTCACACATTTGTGTTACGTTCGGCATTTATGTCTGCAGAGTTGCGTAATTAGAATTTGCCGCTGAGACAGTTGTTAAGATGGCGGCAGACAATTGATAGAGACTTTCTATTGTTAGAGCAAATAAGTATTTTAAACGCTTATTAAATTTTACAGAAACTCTACTTTCCTATTGTGCACAATTTAGACTTCATCAAGCAAACATTTGATTTGTTTCTAAGGAAAACACAGAAAAAAAAACGCGATACAAATCGCTATCATCAATGGCTGCGCTTTTTGCAGCGGAAAGAAATAATTAACACAGATAATGCTTACTGAGAGAGGAATTAAAGTTACAAATAATTATTCACTCATGTTTATAATAATAATGAACTCTATTTTCAGGTAATAATTAACAAATAATTACAATTTCTTAACAGACCTCAGTCTGATAAGCGTTCGCAACTTAAAAAAGCCAACCAACAAAAGGTACAAACAAAGGAAGACAAACGCAGATCATAAAAGGAATTTACAATTATCATTGTCTTTGTATGATACACATCGATATATCTAATTACATCATAGAATATTATATAAATAATTAATATTTATAAGTTTTCACTGTTTTTTCATACGTCGAATACATAATGTTTGTAACTGTTAGAGGCATAATTTCCTCTCGCCGCACTGTAGCCAAAAATTTATCATGTGGATGTTACAATGCCCCTTGGGCTGAGAAAAAAAATTAGTTTATCTATTGTATATTTTTTTATCAGTCCACGTAATCCACGTAGATTTGCTACTCTCAAGATGCAAATGTTTAGTTTCAATGTTGTTTTGGACATGTTAAAATTATATTTGAATCGAGTACTTTAAATGACTTCGGTGGCTGTATTATCTCGGAAATTGCTGCGGATACTTCCCGGATTAACTTATCCCCCCCCCCCCCCCCCATTTGGGTTCACTGGACTCGGAAACCCGGGAATAAAACCGGCCAAGGGGCTTCAAGAAAATACAGACACCTACTTTTAACAGTCAGGCTTGACATGATTGTCATAAAATATGCTGGAAAATACAAATTTATGACTCTGTTGTAAGCATATGAGATAATGAATGTTTTCTCATTGTGGTATTTCCATAGTTAATTTCCATAGTAAATGTCATAACAATTTGCCGCTGACGTCGTAAGACCGCCCCCGTGTCGAGCCGTTGGACCGCAGACAGGTAGTGGCTGCCGGCCGAGTCGGTGGTTCGTCAGCTGCCGTCGGCTTCATCGTGGTTTGGATCTGCTGCTGGCTAGAAGTCGCGCTGCAGCAGGTCTTGTTTCTCCTTTCCCACGTCCCTCAGTTTAAGACGGGTACATGAAATGTCAAAATATAAGCATCAGTGACAAGATAATTACTATTCTCATCCTGTGGAAAAGTTTATTAGTGTCCATTTCACTAGCATTCACACGGATGGAATTAGACTGTTTTTGGAGTATTTTCTGCATTTTGACACTGTTCAACACAATGTAGTGATTCACATGTACGTTTATCACAATATGCACATTTTGAACGCTGCACCGTTAATCATACAAGTGTCCGTAGTGTGCTTCGTTTACTTATGCGGAATGTAAATATTTTCGTGACGCGCTGCGTAGCCAACGTTGCATTATTGTTTTGCCGCGCGGCTGGCTGTACAGTCTGTCACATTAAATTTGGCACGCGGAGACGCTTCATATCAAACTACTAAAGGTCATCAGTTCAAATTAATTATTAATACAATCAACAGTACTCAACGTTCATAGCGTTGCTGCTGACTTTGACACTCCAAGAGCGTTCATAAGGTTACGTGATCACAGTTTTTATCACTGTTCATCATTATTCACAATGTAAATCACAGTTCTTCACGCGTCCACTAGTTCCTGCGAAACACGTTTCACTGTTCTGATTGCTGTCAGTAGTTTTCCACAGTACTTAACAGACAATCTATATGCAAATGACACTTTTAAAGTAATGAAGTCTGGTACACTTGCACATAAGTTCATATTACCATGACTGAATAACAAAATTTAAAATTTTACACTGTCACATAAACATGAGACAATATAAAACTTCCAGACTCTGCTACATTATCTTGACCATGAGATCATTACTGAACTGTCCAGATAACAGTACATTTCCATTTTTATTACAGATACATATATTTATATGTTACTATTTTTTATTTTTTATTGTTTTTTGGGTTGATATTTACCATGCTTTTGGGACAGATGTCCATGTTCGGTTCATCTAACTGGAATGTTGCTCATAAGAGCATTTTAAATGACTTTGTAATGAAACCGTGTACGTAAATCAGTACACATTCAGATTTCGCTTCACTAGTGGTGAAAGCAGTTTATTTTATTTTTCATTTATTTATTTTTTTTTCAGTCACACACCTCACACACCACCAACACTCGCTACGTGTGTGGGACTATATGACTTAAGCCTATGAAAAAATATATTTTTTTATATCCATTCTTACACACGAACAAATATATTATTTAAGCATTTTAATCATTTCTATGCTACGTATAGAAAGGTAAAATTCCTCACATTTAATGCAATAACACTCAAGTGCTTATCAAGTTATTTATTCCTTTTATAGTAAAAATACATTTACTATGGAGATTCCCTACTCCTTGTTCAAATAATTCAAGAACATTACAGTGTAATACTTCACATAAAAGCTTATAAACTAATACATACATATTATTATCACATTATTACTGCTAATTATTTTACCATAAACATTATACTGTATTTACAGTTATGGGGTAGTGCACTTGCACTTCTGATTGGTCCTTTGTATATTCACTTCGTTTTTCTTAGTCGAGGGGACCGAGTAAGATGCTCTGCAATAGGTCTTGTGCGGATATACTTTCATATTATACTGGTAATGTTTTATGATTCCAGGGCGTTCAGTGACTACTTCGAGGTATCCGGATAATAATTCTGTTAATTGCCTAGCCTCTGAAGCATTAATGCAAGTTGCCTCCTGTACTCTCTCTTCTATTGTTGTGACGATGTCACTCACGTTGCTGGGTGCATCGTTATTTTGACTTTTGTGACACATCTGTGGGTGCTTATGATCCAACACTAACAACTTCTGTTTGCTGACAGAAAGATTCATTTTTCTCATCAGCAGAAGGTTCGCACCGAACTCCCGATTCAGCATTAATGTTATGGGTCGCTGTTGGTACTTAAGTGCACATGTCCCACGGGCGAGATCAATTACAGCTTCTCTTTCCCGAAGGAAGTCAAGACCCAGAAGCACCGGTACTGACAAGTTATCCATTAGTAGGAACGTGCATAATAAGCGATCATTTCCCAAGGAAACTTCCACCTGTGTCTGGTATTTTATACTCTGTGCCTTTTTTCCCAATGCCCCTATAACTTTACAATTTGCAACCGGCAAAATCGGCAATCTTCTTATCTGCGGTACCTTCTTGAAAAACTGCGTGTTCATAACTGATACATTCGCACCTGTGTCAAGCAGAATAGTAGTTGTCACACCATTTACAGCTCCGGTGACACTTGCTTTGATATTTTCTCTTTGTGGCTTATCAGAGACAGCAGGTTCCTGATACAGCTCATCTTCGATACTGTTGCCATCCTGATACCATATCATGTTTATTTTTTGTTCCGTCGACCTATTGCCTTCATTGTTCGCCTCGGTCACCTGGCGAAGGCCTACAGGGACCGAAATTAGTTTGTTGGCTTCTGAGTGTTTTGTTTTCCTTCAGAAGGTACCTCCACTATTCTAACATTTTGTGAGTTAAGTCGGAGGAGGCCTGCTTGGATCCCACCACGATGGATATTGATTGCTTGGTATAGGTATAGCCTGTACATAATTTATTGGCTGACCTGAATTGATAGAATTTTGCTGCGGCTGCCAATGACTTGGCCCTGGCTGTCGCCATTATTCTCTGCCACCCCGCATATTTTTAGGCTTGTCTTTATATGGACTGTCTGACCTGTTGTCATTTTGTGTTTTCGATTACTATTGTTATTGTTCGGGTTTTCATTGTGGTACGGCCTCTGATTACCACTCGGTTGTTGGTGTTCTTCAGCCTTTTGATAATTACTGTTATTATTATTAGGATAACCAAAATGTTGGTTTTAGGGAGTCCTACTACTATTATTATTATTGTATTTTCCGTAACTATAAGCTTTACTTTTATTTTTCTTTGGACTACGTTTGCACCTATTTCCATTATTTCCATTCCATGAATTTTTTACATTAGGACTATTATTATTGCTGATCGCGTCAGAATTTTTTCTGGCGTCTTCTTGCACTACATCCGGAGAATCAATTACAGACAGAAATTCTTTCAGATCGGTGTCTGTAACATTACATAATTTTTCTCTAATATGTATGGGTAATCTAGCTTTTAACACTCGCAATAAGTCTCTGGTGGTTACTGGCTCATCCCAGTACCGGGTCATGTTAATATATTTTTCAAAGTACTTTCTTGAGGAACCTGACTTCGGATTGTACATTTCTGCATTGTAAACAATTTTACGGAGTCGCTCTTGAGTAGACGCTGACCAGAATTGATCAAGGAACGCCTTCTCAAAGTCGTGGAACGTCTTGCAAGTTTCTGCTGCATTTAATGCCCAGAGCGACGCATCACCAGAAATATGTGAAACCACAAACTGTATTTTCTGTTCTTCCGACCATGATTTTGGAAGAACACTTTTGAAGTTTCGAATGAAAAGTACTGGATGTATGTTTTTCTTGCTTTCTTCATTAAATATTTGAAACTGTCTATGCTTAATTAGGCTTTCTTCATGCATCAAAGTAGTTAAGTGCATGGAATTGCTATCATTCGCAGGTGGTGTGGTTGCTTTGTTACAAGTACATTCTAGTCCACTATTATTGTTCCTTGGTGTCACACATTACTCTGGTAATATCGGTTGATTACCAAAATTTGGTCTTCCTTCTGGTGCATTAAAATTCGCCGTTAAATTATCTGCGATCTTTTGCCCGTCAGTACCAGTGTTGTCATCACTGCATACTTTCAGATTTTCAAAGTTGTGATTTACAGAGCTCAGCACCCTGGCTACTTCTGTTCGGACTTACTTTCGGATTTCCGAGGGAATGTCCTCCTGCATTGTTTCCACAGCGGTAGCCAAGGCTTTGAGTTGGTTCTCTAGTCTATCTACTTCAGTTTGAAGACTATTGACCTGAACTGGAATGTTTGTTAACGGTTCAATAATGGTATTTACTGCATCGATATCCTGCTTAAAATGGGTAGTAATAGCATTATCACGATCGACCAACACTTGATTTATCCTACGGACAATTTCTTTATCTCTTTCCAGAAAAATATTGTTTATATTTTCCATAAATTTCTTTTCCTTTTCTTGATCCCTGAGCTCCTGTTGCTGTTTTTCTATAAGCTTTTCCTGTCTACGTTTTTCCTTTTCCTGATGACGTCTTTCACGCTCCTGCTCTTTAAGCTCGCGTTGTTTTTCACGCTCCTGCTCTTTAATAGTAAACTTTTCAAATAATGCTGCTAGCATATCCTGTATGGACATAGCTTGAGCATTGCTAACTTCTGCCTCTTGCCCAGAAGAAATATTGTCATTAATTCCTAACTGGTTGAATCCAGGAGTGTCAGTTTGTTTTGGCAACTCCTCGGTTTTACTATCACTCGGGACATCAGTTTCTAAATTATCATTCATAATTAAATTTTCTAATAGTTCGACAGAAATATGGGTAGATTGTTCTACCTGAGACTCTGATGTCATCTCTGCATCAGTATGCTCATTCGGTTTATTTTTCTTTTGTTTAACCATTCTATCACCAATATATCACAACAAATATATAAATCACTGACAAGCACCAATTGACACAAAAGATCTTTTAACTAACACATATACACAATAACATTTAAAAATATTATTCTCGCAGCCAGAATATTCAATTATTACTACTTATGGCTGGAGGTACTGATTTTAATTTATAATTGCTCACGTTGCGAATGTTATTAGTGTGCTGCTATGTAATTACAGAACATGAACATCTGTTCCTACCTGTATTGTTTGAGAGTGGTGAACTGCACGGTTTATGTGAAGTTACTCGTGTGTCTGGCACCAGTGCAGATACAGATTCGTACAGCAGTTCGGTAGGAAGATGTCAATGCTCATGAAACAAACAAATAAACAATGATTAATAGTTTGTTTGGTACTTCGTACCTGTAATAGATCACAATTTCAATTATTAAAATGAATAAATGTGCATTGGTGGCCCCACGTTGAGCGCCAGTGTGGCGTTCGCTGTGTTATTCAGTGGTTTTGAATTTAGCTAATTTGTAAATGGAAATGATAATCTTATTTTATTACATTGAGTAATTACTAAATAATTTTTCTCCCGGCTAAAGATTTGGTCAAGTTGCTAAAGAACTCCGAGTTAACGTCGTGTTAAAGTGTTGTCTGTAAGTTGTGTAAGTGTCACTAAATCACAGTTCATACAACAGATTTCTTACAACTATTGATTAAGATGGAAGCAGTTATCTTCAGCAAAATGATCGTTAAAACCACCGAATATCAGCGGCGCACAACACTGACGTATGTTACCTGAAAGAATATTCTTCGCAACTCGTGCGTAATTAATTTCGGCTCCATACATCAGCTAGAAAAGTTTGTTATAACGATCGTGCTATGAGCACTGTTTTTAAAGAACCAATCTGATTCGAATCATTTTCATTAAAATGAGGTCGGAACCACCGGTGCACATTTATTTTCACACATTTGTATTACGTTCGGCATTTATGTCTGCAGAGTTGCGTAATTAGAATTTTCCGCTGAGACAATTGTTAAGATGGCGGCAGACAATTGATAGAGACTTTCTATTGTTAGAGCAAATAAGTATTTTAACGCTTATTAAATTTTACAGAAACTCTACTTTCCTATTGTGCACAATTTAGACTTCATCAAGCAAACATTTGATTTGTTTCTAAGGAAAACACAGAAAAAAAACGCGATACAAATCGCTATCATCAATGGCTGCGCTCTTTGCAGCGGAAAGAAATAATTAACAC
Organism: Schistocerca nitens; assembly: GCF_023898315.1. Lineage (NCBI taxonomy): Eukaryota > Metazoa > Arthropoda > Insecta > Orthoptera > Acrididae > Schistocerca > Schistocerca nitens. The sequence goes on along the minus strand of NC_064621.1, from coordinate 310,088,860 downwards.
AGATAATGCTTACTGAGAGAGGAATTAAAGTTACAAATAATTATTCACTCATGTTTATAGTAATAATGAACTCTATTTTCAAGTAATAATTAACAAATAATTACAATTTCTTAACAGACCTCAGTTTGATCAGCGTCCGCAACTTACAAAAGCCAACCAACAAAAGGTACAAACAAAGGAAGACAAACGCAGATCATAAAAGGAATTTACAATTATCATTGTCTTTGTATGATACACATCGACATGTCTAATTACATCATAGAATATTATATAAATAACTAATATTTATAAGTTTTCACTGTTTTTTCATACGTCGAATACATAATGTTTATAACTGTTAGAGGCATAATTTCCTCTCGTCGCACTGTAGCCAAAAATTTATGACGTGGATGTTACACTGAGTGTAGTGAACTCCTGACCTATTCAGCGGAACCCGAAACCCCACCACCCCATGGCACAAGTCAAGGAATCTGCAGCCAACACGGTCGCAAAACCGCCTGAGCCTCCGAATCAGACCCTCCACCCGGCTCTGCACCAAAGGTCCGCAGTCGGTTCTGAACGATGCTGCAGATGGTGAGCTCTGCTTTCATCTCGTAAGGAAGACCGGCAGCCTTCACCAAATCAGATAGCCGCTGGAATCCAGAGAGAATTTCCTCAGATCCAAAGCGACACACGTCATTAGTGCCGACATGTGCCACCACCTGCAGCTGGCTGCACCCTGTGCTCTTCATGGCATCCGGAAGGACGCTTTCCACGTCAGGAATGACTCCACCCGGAATGCACACGGAGTGCACACTGGATTTCTTCCCCTCCTTAGCCGCCATATCCCTAAGGGGCCCCATTACGCGCCTAACATTGGAACTCCTAACTACCAATAAGCCCACCCTCTTGTGATTGCCCGGACCTTGAAGGTTGAGAATCATCCTCTGAAACAGGGCACGCAGCTGCATCTGGCTCAACCAGAGACAGTGCCTGAAACCTGTTTGTCAGACGCACCGGGGAGGCTTTCTGATCAGCCTCCGGTGACGTCTTTCGCTGCCTGCCACGCCTTGGAACGACCTCCCAATCAACCACAGACGAGGGTTCAGCCCCACTGCGGGCAGCAACCGGGGCATTCATCGCGGCAGACCGATCTGGGGACAGACGGGACGAGGTTGACATCCCCGTGATACCCAAGTCCGGCTCCCCACAGTGGTGCCCATTGGCAACAGCCTCAAGCTGCGCGACCGAAGTCAGCGCCGCTTGCAGCTGTGAGCGAAGGGATTCCAACTCAGCCCTCATCCGAACACAGCAATCACAGTCCCTGTCCATTCTAATCGATGTTGAACAACAGTTACTGAAACACGAGTCCGTGCCTAGATAACGCAAGGGAAACACGCAAAGAATGTATTAACTAACCTGTACAAATGCCCAACGACTGCGCTACAATCTGCCTGAATTTACGATTACAGTAACTAAAACTCGAAATTACACATCCTATACGAAACTCACACGCAATTTAAGTAAGAATCTACGAAGTAAACACTAAAGCGCGATGCTACAACTCTCAAATACTATAATACGCCCAAAATTTATAAATTAAACAATGTAAGTACCCAAAAACACGCAAAGAAATTAAGAATTAAACTATGTAACAAATAAGTAAGCTAGGGGTATACGACTTGCTGCTGCAGCTGCTTATCCAACGGCGGCAGGGAGCACACTGGCTGTGACCAACCGACACTGGCCGTTCAAAACAAAACCAGAATGGAAACTCTAAATACTCAGTAAATTACAACATTTCGAGTAGGTATTAGTTAATTAGTAGATTTTTGTGGTTTGTCAATCCTGGAGAGCACTCCTCTCGTTTCCATTGATGTGCAAAATATGTGTTAAAGCATAGCAACAGACAAACTACGTCACATAATGAGCGAGAATCTCAGGGAACATAATAAAGGACCATTTGACGAAGTTGTTGAGATACTACATTTACTGAAATTGGTTTTAGAATTTCATTATTTTAAATTTGAGGATAGCACATATATGCAAAAACAGGGTTTCGCAATGGGCTAACCTCTGTCTTACTTCCTTCCCAACATTTTAATGATTCTTTTCGAGCAGTTTTTCTAGTCAGATAATTTTTTGTGCCAATACATAGACGACATTATTTTGCTATACAAGATTGTGATATTTCTTTACGTGACTGAACAAACTGCACGACAGGGTCCAATTCATTATGGAAGAAAGCAATAACTCAACTCTTCCCTTTTTGGGTCTGTCTGTCATAATTGATGGGAATTCGATCAGTTATGATATTTTTAGGAAGCCGACCACTTCTGACATGGTTATACATATAACATCTAAACACCCATTGTAATTCAAAAAGGTGGCATTCGGGACTCTTCTCTACAGATTGCAATTTGTGAGTAGGCTGTTTAGGTTTTTATGTTGGTAACGCCACGTAACGCTCTGTATGAAGATCGCTGACTGTGCTGTGTGCAGTCTGTGGCTGGCTGGCATTGTTGCAATATTCGATATTGTAGTGTTGGGCAGTTGGATGTGAACAGTGCGTAGCGTTGTGCAGTTGGAGGTGAGCCGCCAGCAGTGGTATATGTGGGGAGAGAGATGGCGGAGTTTTGAGAGATGACGATCTGGACGTGTGTTCGACAGAAAAACGAAATTTGTAAGCCCGGATGTCATGAACTGAGATATATATATATATATATATATATATTATGACTTTTGAACACTATTAAGGTAAACACATAGTTTGTTCTCCATCAAAATCTTTCATTTGCTAACTATGCCTATCAGTAGTTAGTGCCTTCAGTAGTTAGAATCTTTTATTTAGCTGACAGTATTGGCGCTCGCTGTATTGCAGTAGTTCGAGTAATGAAGATTTTTGTGAGGTAAGTGATTCATGAAAGGTATAGGTTATTGTTAGTCAGGGCCATTCTTTTGTAGGGATTATTGAAAGTCAGATTGCGTTGCGCTAAAAAATATGTTGTGTGTCAGTTTACTGTTGATCAGAATAAGTAAAGAGAGAAATGTCTGAGTACTTCAGTTTTGCTCAGCTGTTTGAAAATCAAATAACGTATGAGGTTTACCAGCACTGTCATTAATAATTTTTTTTAAGGGGATGTTTCATAGTGTCGCATTACCGCATGAAGTTCGTGATCGGGAATTCAGACGAATACAGATTGCAGCACATTCAAATGGATATGACGCTGGTGTTGTTTCTAACACTAACAAAAATATATAACGGAAGTTGATTGCGAAATTTAGTACTACTTATGCCACAGTGACATCAAGAGCTTTGATCCTACTTACCCCAGCAAGTAGCAGATCATTTGTTGATAGTAAATTACATGGGATATCTTTCTAAAGATAAATGTTCGATTTCTAAAGTTATACTTCCTTCTTTTTATAACCTTAAAATAATGATTAAAAATTTAGACATATAAAGACTGCAATTCGGGATCACTTCAAGTTTTCACGGATATATAGTATAACTTGTGGTGACGGTGATGCCTAAATGTAGGTCAGACGGGAAGAAACTTCGGAAACCACATTAGAGATCACACAACCGACTCTAGCTGAAAGTCGGTACTAAGCATGCATTTGCGCGAAACTGGCCAACTGATCAGCGACGTCCGAAAGAATACGCAGTTACTACGCCTACATTTCGAAAGCAAAGGCAATTCTGTTAATGTTTTAGAGTAGGTTGAGATTTATCGCTCTCTAAAAAGACTCACTAATTCCATCCTGGCCGGCCGCGGTGGCCGTGCGGTTCTAGCCGCTTCAGTCCGGAATCGCGTGACTGCTACGGTCGCAGGTTCGAATCCTGTCTCGGGCATGGATGTGTGTGATGTCCTTAGGTTAGTTAGGTTTAAGTAGTTCTAAGTTCTAGGGCACTGATGACCTCAGATGTTAAGTCCCATAGTGCTCAGAGCCATTTTGAACCATTTTTTTTTAAATTCCATCCTGAATGCGCAAACAGATCAGAAAAGCAAGGGTCTTTTAGCAAATTTTGACTGTTTAAATAGCTAGCCATTACTCCAATAGCCACTATTTTATTATCACTGGTCTTTCGCTCCGGGGACTAGCGTTTTCCGTTTTTCCACTAATGCTGTGTTATATTTCTGAAAAATGGAATTCGGATTGCCACACAAGTTTTCTTAATATTTCATATTGTTGACCCGTTCGCGGCTCGTGTTGGTGCCATTGATTGTTTGTTATCTTCTCTTACGGTACTGTCGCCTTGTTTTCTTATTCCATTTACTGGCGTCACTAACTTCCTGCCTTACCTGCCGTGAGTGGCAGCAGCAGCGATAAGTGCACTGTCGTACCATCTCTGGAGCGACCGATAGTGTTTACCGGTCGTCGTGTGTCTGGAGTTCAGTCGGAACGCAGCAGCAGTGAAGTCGGGCATGGAGCGCCGGTCAGGCGCTGACAGCCAGTCCTCGCCGACCTCTGGCGACACACTTGAGCTGTGCGACGGAAGGAGACTGGAGCGGGAACGACCGTTGTTTGGTCGTTCGGTCGGTCGTCTCATCGGCCGACGTGTATTTGGTCCTTTGGCCGTTTCTGGGCCTAGGCAGTTTGTCAGTTGTGCCAGAGCAGCGAGGAAGTCTCCGTGGCGCGTAGTCAGGCCGGAGCCACCGGCGGCATGCATGCGCGGTTGGAGTTGTGAGGCGCTTCCTGCTAGGGTTACGACATAAATGGTTCAAATGGCTCTGAGCACTATGGGACTTGACTGTTGAGATCATCAGTCCCCTAGAACTCACAACTACTTAAACCTAACTAACCTAAGGACATCACACACATCCGTGCCCGATGCAGGATTCGAACCTTCGGCAGATCCAGACTGTAGCGCCTAGAACCGCTCGGCCACTCCGGCCGGCCAAGGGTTACGAAGTTCGTCGCCCACAGATCCTGGACACTTAAGTTGAGTGCTCACTTAACCTACTATCCAGCCTCAACTGCTATCACATCTTTTCGTTTGATGCTGGTTGTCGCTTTCTGGGAGATTCCCGCAAGCAACAACGTGTGTGCACTGAAGTCAACTAGAATTGCAGCCTTCTTCCTGTGTGGTGTTTAACTTAATTTAATTCATTCCTTCATTAATGAAGTGTACCAGCGGTATCTTCTGTCTCGTGGCCGTTGACGTTCCGGTTACTTGCCATGGGCGTTGACGTAGTTTTAGGCAGTGTATTTTCCCTGTCGTTTTGATGATGTCCAGCACGGCGTGTAGTACGACAGCTAAAGTGTTGTTGGTAGTTTTGAGCGTTTATTCTGACTTGGCTGGATTGGGCACCAGTATCCAGAACATTGTGCTATTGTCATCTTGTTGTCGTTTTGTTGGTCGGGAGGAGGGGAACTGATCTTATTGGTTAGTTCGTCGGCTGGCTTTAAGAGGTTGTCGGTCTGGCTGCCTGTCTCACCTAAACGTGCGTTAGTGTTACTTCCCAGGCCGACCCTTGCAATTTTCTGAGCGCCGCTCCTTGTGTTTTACATATTCGTTTCCTTTTTAGACTGAAGTACTCTGTGTGGCCTTCAGCCAAGTTTTAGCTTATTAAAATTGCAAGGTTTTTCTTCTTAGGCCTTAAACCGTAAAAAAAGAAAAAAATTGTTTCTTGTTTGGTATGTGGCCTTCAGTCGAGTTTTCAGCCTTTCCAAATCAAAAGTTGAAAAGTTTTATCTAGGTCTTAAGCCGTAGGAAATGTTTTTTAGTTTGTATGTGGCCTTTAACGGAGTTTTCCAGCTTAAATTAAAAATTTGACATTTCTTTGTCTGAGCTTTAAGCCGTGAAATTGTTTGGTTTTCGTATGTGGCCTTCAGCCGAGTTTTATGTGAAGCATTTTGGGATAAAGCCTTTAGCTTATTTCAATTGAAATTCAGAAACTCTTCCCTTTAGGCCTTAAGCCGTAAAATTGTTTTCTGTATGGTGTGTGGCCTTCAGCCGAGTTTTAATCTCTCTTGAATTAAAAATTCAAAATCCTTGTCTTGTCCTTAAGTCATAAGGTTGTTATTCCTTAGTATGAGGCCTTCAGTCGAGTTTTACACGAAATATTTTAAGATAAAGCCCTCAGCCTTTTCAAATTGAAAGCTCTTCTTCCTAGGCCTTAAGCCGTTAAATTGTTTTGTTGAAATGCGGCAGTCGGCCGAGTTTTCAGCCTATTTAGACGAAACATTGATAATTTTTGTCTCGGCCATAAGCCGTAACACTGTTCTTGATTAATGTGAGGCCTTCAACCGAGATATATGGGAAAAATTTAAGCTAGGAGTTTCAGCCTATTTATATTGAAGATAAAAAAAATTCTAAAGAAGTTCAATCTCTAGAACAACTCCTGTACCTCAATTCCTTGCTTAGGCCTTGTGCCTTAGGTTTTCGACGTGGCCTTCAGCCGATATAAATTAAACCAAAGGAGGTCTTTCGTTAAAACCTTGAGAGTTTTAATTCTTGCTTGTGTGATTGTGTGTTTTAACAAATAAAGTTTATATGTTGAGTGCAATTGACAGTAACTTATTTTGGCCCCTTTCCACAAATACAACCTCATCCGCTCTCTCCTGCTAGCCCAGGGATTTCAGTTGCAATTTCCATTTTCAGTTTTATAAATGAGACTCAGTCTGTTTCATATTGTTACATATTTTTAAGAGCAAGCGAGGTGGCACGGTGGTTAGCACAATGGATTCGTATTCGGGAGGACGTCGGTCCAAACCCGCGCCCGGTCATTCTGATTTAGGTTTTCCGTTATTTCCCTAAATCGCTTTAGGCAAATGTCGGGATGATTCCTTTGAAATGGCACAGACAATTTTCTTCCCCCTCCTTCCGTAATCAAAGCTTGTAATCTATCCCTAATGACTTCGTTGTCGACGAGACGTTAACACTAGTATCCTCCCCCTCCTGTTTTTATGAAGGTTAACACATATTCAGCCAGCTTCACCCTTCACGCTTTCTGCACTGACAGATTTATTTCCGTCGCCACTGACACCACCTGTAAGAATCTTCCGCTTTGCAGAGCGGCCAGTACTGCCTTACCTAATGCCGCTCAATCACCACACTGCTCGTGGCATAGTAAGGATCTTCTGGTTTATCGAGTTCATACATTCAACAGGAGCGCAACTACTCTGCTGCTTTTGTTTGTTCCATACGGTCTTGACCCGGGTTTTTATTGCTATAGAATCTATGCCGTCCCCTCCATTTTAATTACGGACTAGCGCTTCTAGAGCGCTTGTTTTTTAAACCTGGACGTTAATGAAGAGGAGTGGCTCTAAGGCAGTTAACATTTCGAAATGAGTTGTCAAATAGCATCTCGGAGTAAATTTTAAGTATTGCTGTTGTTGTGGTCTTCAGTCCCGAGACTGGTTTGATGCAGCTCTCCATGCTACCCTATCCTGTGCAAGCTTCTCCATCTCCCAGTACCTACTGCAACTTACATCCTTCTGTATCTGTTTAGCGTATTCATCTCTTGGTCTGCCTCTACGAGTTTTACCCTCCACGCTGCCCTCCAATACTAAATTGGTGATCCCTTGATGCCTCAGAACATGTCCTACCAACCGATTCCTTCTTCTAATCATGTTGCGCCACAAGCTTCTCTTCTCCCCAGTCCTGTTCAATACCTCCTCATTAGTTATATGATCTACCCATCTAATCTTCAGCGTTCTTCTGTAACACCACATTTCGAAAAGTTCTATTCTCTTCTTGTCCAAACTAGTTATCGTCCATGTTTCACTTCCATACATGTCTACACTCCATACAAATACTTTCAGAAACGACTTCCTGACACTTAAATCTATATTCGATGTTAACAAATTTCTCTTCTTCAGAAACGCTTTCCTTGCTATTGTCAGTCTACATTTTATATCCTTTCTACTTCGTCCATCATCAGTTATTTTGAAACGCAAATAGCGAAACTCCTTTACTACTTTAAGTGTCTCATTTCCTAATCTAATGCCCTCAGCATCACCCGACTTAATTCGACTACATTCCATTATCCTCGTTTTGCTTTTGTTGATGTTCATCTTATATCCTGCTTTCAAGACACTATCCATTCCGTTCAACTGCTCTTCCAAGTCCTTTGCTGTCTCTGACAGAATTACAATGTCATCGGAGAACCTCAAAGTTTTTATTTCTTCTCCATGGATTTTAATGCCTACTCCAAATTTTTCTTTTGTTTCCTTCACTGCTTGCTCAATATTCAGATTGAATAACATCGGGGAGAGGCTACAACCCTGTATCACTCCCTTCCCAACCACTGGTTCCCTTTCATGTCCCTCAACTCTTATAACTGCCATCTGGTTTCTGTACAAATCGTAAATAGCCTTTCAATCCCTGTATTTTACCCCTGCCACCTTCAGAATTTGAAAGAGAGTATTCCAGTCAACATTGTCAAAAGCTTTCTCTTAGTCTACAAATGCTAGAAACGTAGGATTGCCTTTCCTTAATCTAGTTTCTATGATAAGTCGTAGGGTCAGTATTGCCTCACGTGTTAAAATATTTCTACAGAATCCTAACTGATCTTCCCCGAGGTCGGCTTCTACCAGTTTTTCCATTCGTCTGTAAAGAATTCACGTTAGTATTTTGCTTGCCTGACTTATTAAACTGATTGTTTGGTAATTTTCACATCTGTCAGCACCTGCTTTCTTTGGGATTGGAATTATTATATTCTTCTTGAAGTCTGAGGGTATTTCGCCTGTCTCATACATCTTACTCATGAGATGGTAGAGTTTTGTCAGTACTGGCTCTCCCAAGGCCGTCAGTAGTTCTAATGGGACGTTGTCTACTCTCGGGCCCTTGTTTCGACTCAGGTCTTTCAGTGCTCTGTCAAACTCTTCAAGCAGTATCATATCTCCCATTTCATCTTCATCTACATCCTCTTACATTACCATAATATTCTCCTCAAGTACATCGCCCTTGTACAGACACTCTATATACTCCTTCCACCTTTCTGCTTTCCCTTCTTTGCTTAGAACTAGGTTTCCCTCTGAGCTCTTGATATTCATACAAGTGGTTCTCTTTTCTCCAAAGGTCTCTTTAATTTTCCTGTAGGCAGTATCTATCTTACCCCTACTGACATAAGCCTCTACATCCTTACATTTGTCCTCTAGCCATGCCTGCTTAGCCCTTTTGCACTTACCGTCGATCTCATATTTGAGACATTTGTATTCCTTTTTGCCTGCTACATTTACTGCATTTTTATATTTTCTCCTTTCATCAATTAAATTCAATATTTCTTCTCTTACCCAAGGATTTCTACTGGCCTTCGTCTTTTTACCTACTTGATCCTCTGCTGCCTTCACTACTTCATCTCTCAAAGCTATCCATTCTTCTTCTACTGTATTTCTTTTCCCCATTCCTGTCAATTGTTCCCTTATGCTCTCCATGAAACTCTGTACAACCTCTGGTTTAGTCAGTTTGTCCAGGTCCTATCTCCTTAAATTCCCACCTTTTTGTAGTTTCTTCAGTTTTAATCTACAGTTCATAACCAATAGATTTTGGTCAGAGTCCACATCTGCCCCTAGAAATGTCTTACAATTTAAAACCTGGTTCCTAAATCTCTGTCTTACCATTATATAATCTATCTGAAACCTGTCAGTATCTCCAGGCTTCTTCCATGTATACAACCTTCTTTTATGATTCTTGAACCAAGAGTTAGCTATGATTAAGTCGTGCTCTGTGCAAAATTCTACCAGGCGGCTTCCTCTTTCATTTCTTAGCCCCAATCTATATTCACCTACTACGTTTCTTTCTCTTCCTTTTCCTATTGCTATATGACACCATTTTTAAGTAACCCTTTATTCGTCAGATCATTGCTAACAATTACTTATAAAATTTTTTTTCTTTATAATTCTTGCACAGATCACCCGAGGATGCGTCTTCAATTGACTCGAAACCGGTGTTAACTTTCAGTAGAAGTGTTTTATAGCCAGTGCGAATCGTTTCATTGAAACTTTGAAAATTTGTCTGTGGTTACCCGCAATTTAAAATATAGCAGTATCTCAGCCTTGCTTATGATTTCATTAGCTCCTGATTTCGGACATCATTGTTCTCAAAATGGCGTTAAGATATTATTTATATGCCTAGTTAGCGTAAGAAGCAATTGACGACATACAAAAATGTACACATCGCTACTGACTGTATTAACTTGAGTTCTGCGGACTGCAGGTTAATCGGCACGTGAACATCGCGGAATATAAAAAGAAGTATACGCCAAAAAGCATATTTATTTCCAGTACTACCGAATATGTAATGAAATATAAAGGTTATCACGTTCCAAAAACTGTCAAGGAATTATTTTTTTTTTTTTTTTAGTCATCAGTCTACTGACTGGTTTGATGCGGCCCGCCACGAATTCCTTTCCTGTGCTAACCTCTTCATCTCAGAGTAGCACTTGCAACCTACATCCTCAATTATTTGCTTGACGTATTCCAGTCTCTGTCTTCCTCTACAGTTTTTGCCCTCTACAGCTCCCTCTAGTACCATGGAAGTCATTCCCTCATGTCTAAGCAGACGTCCTATAATCCTGTCCCTTCTCCTTATCAGTGTTTTCCACATATTCCTTTCCTCTCCGATTCTGCGTAGAGCCTCCTCATTCCTTACCTTATCAGTGCACCTAATTTTCAACATTCGTCTATAGCACCACATCTCAAATGCTTCGATTCTCTTCTGTTCCGGTTTTCCCACAGTCCATGTTTCACTACCATACAATGCTGTACTCCAGACGTACATCCTCAGAAATTTCTTCCTCAAATTAAGGCCGGTATTTGATATTAGTCTACTTCTCTTGGTCAGAAATGCCTTTTTTGCCATAGCGAGTCTGTTATTGATGTCCTCCTTGCTCCGTCCGTCATTGGTTGTTTTACTGCCTAGGTAGCAGAATTCCTTAACTTCATTGACTTCGTGACCATCAATCCTGATGTTTAGTTTCTCGCTGTTCTCGTTTCTACTACTTCTCATTACCTTCGTCTTTCTCCGATTTACTCTCAAACCATACTGTGTACTCATTAGACTGTTCATTCCGTTCAGCAGATCATTTAATTCTTCTTCACTTTCACTCAGGATAGCAATGTCATCAGCGAATCGTATCATTGATATCCTTTCACCTTGTATTTTAATTCCACTCCTGAACCTTTCTTTTATTTCCATCGTTGCTTCCTCGATGTACAGATTGAAGAGTAGGGGCGAAAGGCTACAGCCTTGTCTTACAGCCTTCTTAATACGAGCACTTCGTTCCTGATCGTCCACTCTTATTATTCCCTCTTGGTTGTTGTACATATTGTATATGACCCGTCTCTCCCTATAGCTTACCCCTACTTTTTTCAGAATCTCGAACAGCTTGCACCATTTTATATTGTCGAACGCTTTTTCCAGGTCGACAAATCCTATGAAAGTGTCTTGATTTTTCTTTAGCCTTGCTTCCATTATTAGCCGTAACGTCAGAATTGCCTCTCTCGTCCCTTTACTTTTCCTAAAGCCAAACTGATCGTCACCTAGCGCATTCTCAATTTTCCTTTCCATTCTTCTGTATATTATTCTTGTAAGCAGCTTCGATGCATGAGCTGTTAAGCTGATTGTGCGATAATTCTCGCACTTGTCAGCTCTTGCCGTCTTCGGAATTGTGTGGATGATGCTCTTCCGAAAGTCAGATGGTATGTCGCCAGACTCATATATTCAACACACCAACGTGAATAGTCGTTTTGTTGCCACTTCCCCCAATGATTTTAGAAATTCTGATGGGATGTTATCTATCCCTTCTGCCTTATTTGGCCGTAAGTCCTCCAAAGCTCTTTTAAATTCCGATTCTAAAACTGGGTCCCCTATCTCTTCTAAATTGACTCCTGTTTCTTCTTCTATCACATCAGACAAATCTTCACCCTCATAGAGGCTTTCAATGTATTCTTTCCACCTATCTGCTCTCTCCTCTGCATTTAACAGTGGAATTCCCGTTGCACTCTTAATGTTGCTTTTAATGTCACCAAAGGTTGTTTTGACTTTCCTGTATGCTGAGACTGTCTTTCCTACAATCATATCTTTTTGGATGTCTTCACATTTTTCCTGCAGCCATTTCTTCTTAGCTTCCCTGAACTTCCTATTTATTTCATTCCTCAGCGACTTGTATTTCTGTATTCCTGATTTTCCCGGAACATGTTTGTACTTCCTCCTTTCATCAATCAACTGAAGTATTTCTTCTGTTACCCATGGTTTCTTCGCAGCTACCTTCTTTGTACCTATGTTTTCCTTCCCAACTTCTGTGATGGCCCTTTTTAGAGATGTCCATTCCTCTTCAACTGTACTGCCTACTGCGCTATTCCTTATTGCTGTATCTATAGCGTTAGAGAACTTCAAACGTATCTCGTCATTCCTTAGTACTTCCGTATCCCACTTCTTTGCGTATTGATTCTTCCTGACTAATGTCTTGAACTTCAGCCTACTCTTCATCACTACTACATTGTGATCTGAGTCTATATCTGCTCCTGGGTACGCCTTACAATCCAGTATCTGATTTCGGAATTTCTGTCTGACCATGATGTAATCAAGAAATCGACAGTGCTAAAGATAGCCCCTTTGCACTGCCTATTAATTTATTTTATCTATTAGAAGCAAACAACTTATAATACATTTAAATAAGATAGAATATAAAGATCACTTATCTTAGACCGCTGTCTGAAGAGATTTTTCTGCTTCCGCTAAATCGCGGCTGATTGTAAACGCCAGCGTAGCAAGTGGAGTGCTGTCTGCAACGTCCAACACTCTCAGATTTCGTTCTGGAACCCTGCCTCTGGAGGTGTTTTCTGCTAGGACACCAGAGTCAATTTGGCAACTTGCAGGTAGTCCTCCTCCCTTCAGCGTGGCCGTGAGGAACTCCTTCAAGTATCACCCACCTTGCCAGATACAGAATACTAGGACGCCGCACTTGCAGTCTCATTTGCCGTGGTGGTTTCGCGAGTGTCAGTTATTTTAAGGAAAATCTTTCTCGACATCACTCGTGAGAGTGATCATCGCGCTGCGTGCCATACCTTAATGGTTATGAGCAGCAACTGTGACGAGTTATAACAAATTAAAAGCACTCGGGCCATATTTGGAGCTTTAATGCAAATGAAACGACAAATGTCTCGGTCATCCGGTGTTCGAACGAGATGGAGAAATCGGTGGAATGCGTTGGTTATTTCGTTATGTCCACTACCTCATGTGTCAAAACACGCTAGTGTTTTTCTCTTTACAAGAGACATACATTTCTAGCATGGAGTATTTCTCCAGGGGTGTACGTTTATAGTTGATGAAACTATTGATACCTTATTCTGAGACTAGTGCCTGGCGAGTGCAGAACTGTTTCAACGAAGTGTTAAATACAAGAAGCGATTAACAAACGAATAAATGTCCCTTGAGCTATAAACAGCGGACAACATCGAAGCTATCCAGAATCAAAGTTATTCAACTTCTTTACGTTTCACTTACACGGATATGCATAGTAGAGGTCTTGCTATTCACTTACATAAAATGCTGATGTTAAAAGCCGTGCGGTAGGTAAATCGATTTTGCTGTTTTTGGAAGCGGAAGGCAATTTCATGCGCTGCCGTGGTATATTAGTGAGACCATCTACGTGTCTGCGAGCGCGCTCGTGTGTGTGTGTGTGGTTGCCTCGCAGATGTGTGCTCGAACCGTACCGTCAAATTAGTGAGTTTGGAAGAGGGCGCATTATTGGCATGATAGAACGTGATGCATCCATCTGGGAAATTGTTGCTCCTGTGGGACAAAGTGTTTCGGCAGTGCAAAGGGTGTGTGCAGAATGGTTCACAGAAGGCCGTAGAGGTGGGTGAGGTCGCACAACCCAGACCTCCCCCGAGCAGATCGTCACCTCATCCAAATGTCGTTGTAAGACAAATCTGCGTCCTCCTCGGTTCTGGCGCAACAGCGCAACAGTGTAACATAATATACATCATTAGGGGTGAGAGTCCGCCGCCGTTTATTATCGCATGGATTACGTGCCCATCATCCACTTCTCCGCCTATGTTTGACGAATGTGCGGAAACATGCTAGACGGCAATCGTGTATTGAACGACGTCACTCGGAAACAGGAATGCCATCAAGGTAGTGTTGTCAGAAGAATCCAGGTTCTGTTTGAAAACGATGGCCGAATTTTGGTTCGCCACAGACAGGAGGAGCGGCATCACGGTGACTGCATTTGCGCAAGACGTACCCCGCTAACTCACGGCCTTATAGTGTGGGGTGCTGTTGGGTAGCACCATAGATCACAGTTGGTGCTTGTTCAGGGTACTGTGATCAGTGTGACGTAAGTGAATGTCATCCTGCGACCGGTAGCCATATCCTTTCTGCACAACACCCCAGACGCCATTTTTCAGCAAGACAATGCACTACCACATGCTACTGCACGAACACGTGCCTTTTTGGTGTCACAAGATGTCAGCCTTTTGCCTGTTCCACCAGACTTGTCGCCAATCGATAATGTGTGGGATATGGTAAAACGACGGGTGCAGCGCTGTGACACAATGCTAACCACCACAGATGAACTCTGGAACCAGGTGAATGCAGCATGGGTCGCTATACCTCAAGACGCCATTCTATGCGCGTCGATGACATCACGCATGAAAGAATTTATCAGGGCCCACTTCTGACCCTGTGCCCACTAGGAAAGATGGCCCTTGCTGAACTGAGGTGATTGAAATGCTAATCATTTCTGCAGAATATACTATTGTGTTTTTAAAATGTGAAAGTCTTAACTACTAAATAGTGTATGGATTGTACACTAAATTAAATTTTTCATTTTCGTGGCCATATTGTCCTTACTGCTTTATAGTCATATAATACATAATTAATGGAGGTGTGTTAATTGTGTCTTTCAGTTATAAGACAATGCGCTATCGTCGGTGATATTTTATGCCTGGTTTTCACTCACTTCAGGAAACGCTGTCTGCTTGCACGTTTTTGAGTCATTCCTCCGCTTGATGCTGCTGAACGTGGCCTAACCCCACACTATCAATTATTTTTTTATGTGAAACACACCACTATAAAGCACCACTACTGTAGCGTTTCACATAAAAATGCACACATCTGCAAAGTCAACGAGAAAACTCACTTAATTTGCAAATAGTTTGTAAAATATCTTCTGCTTGAAGGCACAAGATGGTGCACGACCGACGAAGTATGGCTATGTCATCCACACATTATACTGCTACTTCTAGAAATATACTGAATTTTACTTGCCATAATTTTCTGTAAGAGAAAATTAACAACATATTCCAAATAGCTTTAATATATTACACAGCACTTAAATGTACAGAACTCGAAATATTTACAAACGTTGTACAAAATACAACCTCATGCAGCAACCATAACTGTAGAAACAAAAACTGTAGAAAATGGCGGACATGCTTGTGGTGGTCACTAGTGCGTAATCCTTAATGTGGTTCTAAAATCAGTCAGCAGAGTGCTGAACTGACCGAAAACGCGATGTGTTCCCAGATACACTTTCCTCTAGGTACAACACTCCTCTTTATTCGTTTCTGATCTGAACCAAATTCCAGCTTAACACTATTGTACCGATGCCTAAGATGTGCTTGCAATACAGCAGGATTTCTACATTTATACGAACTAGGGCTGGGAGACACACTTGCTTCTAATCTTAGCGACTTCGATGTTATGGTTAATAACATATAACACTAGACGGCTCTTTCTAAATTTGCTCCGTGGCCACTTTGATCTCAGGCAGGTGCCGTAATAAAATTCGGGCTACCATAAACTCTCTTGGTTATTCATGTGTGTCTATTTGTGATAAAACATCAGTTGAGAAACACGTGAAATCCAGCCATATAGTTGTCCTGATTCTAACGTTAATCGCTATTGCACTCCAAATATGAAGTTATTTAAAGTTCGATCAGACACTGCATTTCCAAGTTTGTATTTCTAGAGACAGAGTGAAATCCCCTCATAAATTTGAAGATTCAATAAAAATGACAAACTTGGATTAATTAATTACCTACTGGTTTAGATATGTGCAACACAGCTGAAACCACACCTCAGTTAAAAAAAGTGTTGGGGCTGCGGGAATGGAACGAGCTTAACTGAAGTGTGAAACATTCAACCTCTCGTTCTCATTTGTCATTTACATTCGACTCTACCACATTCTGTATATAATTAACTCTGCTAGACCTGAACATGAAAGTGCCTTTATTCGTTTATTGCCTATCAATTTATTATGACAAGGGTTCTATTTAAGTCTTCGTATTGTGGGCTATTTTAACAACAAGGGTGATTCCAGAACACATTATGGAATGAAAATAGTTGTACAGCAACAATTCTGTATGAAGAATAACAAAAGAGTTAACTAGACATAAATCACGTATACAACAAGTGTAACCGCTGTCTCATACATTATTTGACACACGTGTAGAAAAAGCTACAGCAGGTTGGAAACCAGAGTGACGGAAACCTTTCAAAATACGTGACAATAACCTTATACCTCATAAGATTATTGAAGGTACAAAGGGGCACTGGATAAGTTAAACTACGTTGTCAAAGGATGTCATATGAAAACATCAATGGAGAGAACTAAAACAATAGACTTCCACGGTAAAAACAAAATCTGTTACCGATAAAGATTCGCTTACATTTCTAACGTTTATACAGTTTAGATAAAACATTACATTTTCACTGTAACAATAATGTAAATTATATTTATAAATACCTAAAAATAAAAATATTTCCTTAACATCTTCAGTGTCACGCTCTAAGTTTACCAATTTTGGTTTCCCAGAAAATACCACAAAACAGACGATCCCCAAACAAGCTTACTAGATTCAGACAGTGGGAATGGTACACCGTTAGCGAAATTACGTAAGGTAGCTGCAGTTTCATTATCGTTGTGTAGGTTCGATCACGGGGCCCCGCATTTGGTTCCCGCTCTGGTAGTGAATTTTATCCGCTTTGGTCTGGTTGTGTGTGTTACTCTCATCATCAGTTCATCAACATACGCGTAAGTTGCCGAAGTGCTGTCAACTAAAAACCCGAGAAGGCTATTCCCTGCCAAATACTCCCTACGCCCATTTCATTTTTTGTGTAGGAACGAAATCAGGACTGTAACACCTATCGACCAAAATGGAGTTCCTGCGGTCTATAGTGGTTTATTCACAGTCCGACTATGATTTGAAATCATGATACTAAATGTAATCGTTTCTTTGGCTGGCAGTTGAGGAAAATATATATACAAGTTTCTGGCAGCTTAACACTATGTGCAGGACGGGGAAGCGAATTCGGCACTCTGAGCTACACAGGCTATGCTCTTACGGGCAGAACTGTCCGGCCACGACCAACTCAACCCCCCCCCCCCCCCCCGCGCACCTCTTCACACCACTCCCCTTCAATCCAAACCCCACAAAAAGGTCTCCATCATACCTCCACAATATTCTTTCTCCCAGGAGTGCTAGCCACTAGGTGTGCTAAAGAACGTCTGTGCAGTGTGGAAGGTGGGAGAGAGATACAGACAAAGATCAATCTTGGAGTGGTTTGGCAGATGTGAAGGGCACAGTCCGTGGTAAATTGCCTGGGAAATGCTACCTTCCGGCTTCAATTCAGATCTGGCTCTGTTTTAATAAGAAACTTCACAACTACATACACACCGCTGGTCAGTTAAGGATTTAGTCTGGAGCAAAATTTGTATACGTTCTGGGAGGAATATGATTTTCAGTCCAGCTGCTTATGGATGTAGGTCGTAAAAATAGCACGTGGGCTGATTTCAAAAATCAGCATAAAGAGAAACGGTAAAATCTTCATAATAACCTACTGGTACAACTTTACCCGGAAGAGCGAGATATTTTACTCTCGAGCATGACAAGAAACATCGAACCTTGAGGTATCTACAATAGATTCCAATTTTTCAAAGAAAAATTGTGGGGACTGATGTATCGAAAAATATGAAGATGTTCTTAGGTTAAGTATGTAAGTGGACTATCACACATTCAGTAGCTCAGTCATTCTTAAATATGGATAATAAGAAAACCAGAATACTGAATTCGATCTTTCAAAACTACTACGCAGTGTTCCTTTCTTCAGTTAATGGAAGAACGCAAAAATGACAAACTGAGATAAATGAGTGTAGTATTCGTATACGACGCATTAACAACTTTACTATACACTGGTAATATCGATGTCTATTAGAAGGTATCCAAATAAACGACACATGACATCAATATGAACGGTGAAATTAGTCTCAAGAAAATCGTCGCTTTCGTCGGTGTTGGTGTTCCGTGCCAGTATTTACACAGCAGGCATGAAGCAATAAAAATCAATAGGCATTGTTACCTGTGCAGATCTGAGGATTATGTTGAATGTTCTACTTCGTTTCAGTTATGTGTTAACGATTCATCATCAGTCACCCTGCTACGTATCTGCAGTGGAGCAGAGAAGTCCACTATCAGCTGATTTCTAAATACGATGGTACACTTGTCAATGTTTTTGAAGCAGTTGTCAACCGATATTCTACACAAAACAAAGCCGATACGTTCCATTTTGATGACTGCATTAGATGACTCCTGCCGACTGTCGAGATTTAGGCAATTGTGTCCTACGGTCATTATGGCCACTGAACCCATTACGTAAGGGAATCACTATTGACAGAAAAATTAAGGAAGATGCGAATACGAGTAAACATGCGAGAATCTGGTAGCAAACCGAAAACAAATGCCGACTGACGAAAAAACGATAAGTCGATGAAAGCTATGTGAATTATATATCGGCCTACTCAGTGGCAAACGTTAACCAGCAATTAAAGGAAATAACGGATGCTAAAAGAACTAGAACGCAAGACTTATAGCTCAGTCTCTATGTGGCGAGAAAACAATTTTCCGTCGTGTCTATAACTCGAAAACTTGAGAGGTGGATGCTAAAAGAACTAGAACGTATGACTTACAGCTCAGTCTTGCTGTGGCGAGGAAACAATTTTCCGTCGTGTCTGTAACCCGAAAATTTGCGAAGTGGTTTTGAAATGTGATCCAGGAGGAACGAGCCTCCATTGTTAGGCATAATAATTTTCAGCGTAACATTGCTCCGTATACCGAGTACATAACACTTCGAGCTGGCGGAATGGAAGATTTAACGATGGGAGCCAGCAGAGATTTATCCCATTTTACGAGGTCCCTATCAGCCACACATAAGTTAAGCAGAACCAGTTGAAAAAGAAAATGCAAATGATATTTCGTGAACTGATTTCGGTTCCGACTCGAAGCGGTGTAAACCGGTTACCAGCCAAGAGGAGCGGGTGGAAAACTGGAGACAACTGATACGGAATTCCCGCTTTTTCTGGCTACGTTGGCTAAGGGAAATTACATTTTTCTCAACGAAGAAAACCAGAGCGTTTTCAATAAGGAAATCAGAAATGAACTAACGTCCGAATATACGAGCGAAATACCAAATCATAAAGGAGACTCCACATAGGAATCATTTTAATTTCAAAGGTAGAGCGACAATTCTCATAAATACAAGAACAGATTCTCCCTCTAAATCTGTGTATTAAAAAACGTAAGCTGCCGCCAAGAATACATTTGTACCTTGTTAGTATTAAGGCATATGGCAACCAATTTGGTCGATACCGTGAACAGAAAGTATCGCATTGTGTACATCACGCTTATGTAAATATAAGTCAGTCAAAAGTTAGGCTTCTTCCCCATAGTGTATAAATTATTACGAAGATGTGTGTTCAAGTACTACGTGGTAGGATTCGGCTAGTCTTTAGATATCAACAAAGCACAGTGGAAGGGCGTTGAGGAGTTAAGGCCTGCACTGGTGAAAAATATACTGAAAAATAAAACTGATCAATAAGTCGTGCCGGAGATGTGCTTCGTTTTCTTGCAACTTGGAGAGTCATTTTGCATATTTATTTCAACATTGAGAATTGTAACCCCTATTAATCTTGGGTGGTATTCTAGTCATAAATAAATACACATAATAATGAACATGTTTTTGTGTGTGTGTATGTGTTTTACAGACTATCGACTTGAATGTCCTCCAGCATACGAGTCCCCTGTCCTAACCTGTGCGCCACTCCCACGATATATTACGTTCGTAAGACACACTCGGAATCCCTGGAGGTTAGAAGGAGGTGAGAGGTAAAATGATAGAAAATGACAATATCAGCGCCAAATACAAAGTTTTCTCATTTTCCAAGCATATTGCAGACAATCCTATGGCATTTAAGTCCAAGTTTACTCGAAAACAGAAGCTGACCCGGGAAGTACGTATTGAATTTCGTAACATCGTGATCTCAACAGCAAAGAAATCATTAGAAACCTATCCGAAACCAGTTAGATTAGCAAAAAAATACTGCACAGGCAAAAGATAGCTTCAGAAAAGTTCTACAAAATCGCTATTCCTGTTAAGTGAGCAGGTGGAAGTTCAAAGGTCTTCTTGTTAGAACGTTGTCAAAAGGGGTATGGATATTTATCATTGCAATTTTTTCTGCTCTACGTACGTTATCACTTCCAGAGCGGCTTGTAAATATTCAGCTCTGACACTGGCTTCTGGATCTTCAGATTTTCGCTTCCTTCGATGACATAATTCAGCCTCTCCTAGTATGTGAACCAAAGAAGAGGTGCCATTTTACGGGGGGTCTAAGAAATGTTGCGACAAACTTCGAGGGTTTGTAGAGGGTGTCTTGAGGAACAAATTGAGGTTGGAACCCTTGACGGGAAACGTCATCCAACGACGCCACATAGCTTCGAAATTACAGGCGCCGGCACCTGCCACTTCGTCACCCCTTTGGCAGTAAAAGGGCTTTCAATGCTGATGGACCGCAACCGGAATGTCTTGCATTGTTGTTTGCTATTCATTGATCGCTACTGATTGCTACGATTGCAAATGGAGAACATGGAGCTAATTGCTTCTTAGAAAGCCCTTGCACCCTATGCCCGCAATCCGTGTAACCCTCTAAAATCCGTAAGTTTTTTGGTATACAATGAAACTCATGTCAGAAACCGTCATCCAACAACGCAACAGAGCATCGCATTCATTGGAAGCAGGGCCTGTCTACACAGTAGCTAGCTCCATATTTTCCGCTGGCGATCGTGGCAATCAGTAGCGATCACTGAACAACAAAAAACATTGTGAGATGGTCCGCTTATGTTACGTCAAGGTATAAAGTCACATTTGATGCCGAAGGGGTGGCCTAGTGATAGGCGCCGGCGTCTATAATTTCGACTCTCTGTAGCGACGGTGGATGATGTTTCCGGACACAGGTTCCTGTCCTCGATTTGTTACCCCATACACACTCTACAAAAGCTCAAAGTTTGTCGCAACATTTCTGGAACACCCTGTATAAGGGTCTACGAAGAGTTTTCGATTTGAGAGCGTTGCCGCAACGTATGTGCAACGTAGCGCGACTCCAATGAGGGCATATAAACACAGAAATGTAGGGAAGGAGTGTGCAGAATTATTATTTAGTTTAGGGACGACTAGAAACTTCAACAATAAGAAACAACAGGATTAGCGTTGCCACAACTTAACAAGTAGCCTCTAGTTCCCTAACGCTACGTCAATGCCCGTTCCCAACTGGCCGTGGTTGATTGGCTAATGGAGATGGGTGCCTTCAGTAACTGCTTACACAACATTACTAATTTACATAATTTATTAATAATATTTCACCAAAAAAATAAAACACTTCATAAAAGACTGATTAAATAACTGTTACTTTCGGCAATAAATTCTCGACCAATAACAGTACCAAACAACATCACTTGTAAATAAATCTTACAGAATCGTACTGGTAGAAAGGTACCTTTCAAACTTTAAAATTAACTTTAATTTAATACGCAGAAAAAAAAACATATACAAATTCACAGTTAGCATTCATGGCAAATACCAGTGTTTATAACGAGCTGAACTACAGCGCAGAACTGAATTTCAAATCTATCCAATGAGTAATCTTGGTAACAGAAAATTATGTTCACAAATAAGAAATATAATAACTTTATGACAACGCCCATGCGGCATTAGCCACACCTTTACACACTCGTCAATTCCGTTGAAAAGTGGCAGTTACTGCTGAACCTCCACACATTTATGCAAACTAACACAGAAGAAGTCACTGAAGGTTGATACATGTACCGTATTCCACTACTTTCTTCTCCAATATCACGACGTCCTTATTGTGAGCAAACATGCTGCAGCACAGCGTGTTCAGGTTGGGCACACGCTGTCTTGTTTATCTGCCGTGGCAAAACACCCACAAACGGCATGGGCCACAGCTCGCCGTAATTGCGTCCATACAGCTGCAGAGCCCACGGATTATCGTTGCACAGCAGCACTGAATTCCCAAGCGTCTCGGTTTCACCATCCGTCCATAACCACAGAGTGCCAAAATTATTAAATGCGCAATTCGGACCATCCAGACCCCAACACTCTGCCGTTCTGTCTTTCTCGGTCGGCACCCCTCTAATCCTCCACTCCTCGTCGCCAGAGGGCCACTCGCCGTCCCAGTATCTCTGGCGAGGCCAATATCGACCTTAACACTCGCGGCCAGAACACAATCGTTTCAAAAATCAGCACAGGAGTTAGTGTGGCATTCGTATCATTTCGACGTGTGTGTGGTAAGTGCTGAAACGCGAATAATGGCGAAGTTATTATCAAATTCGTCCAAACATACCCGTGCGCGGTTTTTCTTGGCTCCCTATGGACAAACAGCGGTAGACGCCTGTCAGAGAACGAAATGTATGTATGCAGCGGCATGTCTACCGAAAACCACCGTTGTGTAATGGTGCTGCTGCCTCGTGTGACGGACGTCCGCATACCGCAAATGTAGTAACGCAGCAGTTACGCCAGCATAAGTGGGAGACATCTGAGCACCCTCACTACAGACACGATCTTGCCCCATGCGATTATGATGCCTTTAGTTCCTTAAAAACAGGTCTTGCGACGATTCCTGTCGGACGAGGGCGTGCAGCAGGCCGTTTCGGACATTTCCAAGCTACGGAACAAATTGTTATACCAAACAGGTATTTTCTTTATTGCAAAATTAAAGACCTGTTACCTGATGTTTTAAAACAGGTCGTACATCTCACAGTTTTAGTTTTTCATCTTTTTACAGTTTTTTATCTTTTTGTCTACAACATTTACAGAGAATGATACTTTTTAAAATAACAATTATTTAAGGTTGAAATATAAATCAATTTTGTTGTTTTTTAAGAAGAATATAAAAAGATGATAGGATAAAGGAGATATTTGTTAGTACCTTCATCGAATGTGGCTGACGGTGAATACCTCGGAATGGTTGCTTCGAGCCGTTGATCACTAGTCACACACACACACACACACACACACACACACACACACACGCGCGCGCACACAAACACACACAAATGGTTATTATAGAGAAATAGTATTGCTTATCCTACTTATTACCAATCCTATGTATTAACTTTAGGTGCCCATCGGTGCACAGCATTTGGTGATTTCTTGGCTAGATCACCAAACGGGTATGCTAAACCGCGGTGCGCTAGTGGGATAATTGTCTCAACGCTTACAACAATTTTACTTGATTGGCATACCATTTCTGGATCGACGGTCTTCGAACGGAACCTTTTGGATCGTCACTTATACATCAGAAAGTTTTATCAGTATGTTGTACACCATTCGTACGATGTTAAGATTGGTGTTTTGTAGTCAGTCTAGGGCCAGTTTTGTTTCGCCGGTTATAATGCAGTCACAGAAGAGCGGGAATAGGGCCGGGAATGGGAAAGTTCTTACCAGATGGTATGATTAGGTAATTTTCTAACCAGTAACGATTTTAGGAGTGGTGGTATTGGGATCGAGAGGTGTATGTAACAGTTTGATAGTAGTTTAACATATTTTTATTTCCTTGAAACAGTCTTAAACACAAGTTATTTACCAGGAGGAGCAACCTCCACATTAACCCTATACTTTATTCATGATTAAGAAACCAACAACCAGAAACATTAAAATGGATTCAAGGAACTCTCTTAAAAGTTGACCAACCGTGACATAAGCATTTAAAGAACTTTCCAACAATAAACAAAATAGTCTTACAGCAATAAATCGTATTTAAAATAAATAACCTTTAGCCAGAACTTGGCCTGGAGGGAATTAATTGAACAAATCTGAACAAGAAATTAATTCATGAAAAAAGTGCCCTAGTGAGTGATGATAGTTGAAAACACGAAGAGATGCTTTAAAGTACAGATAAAGCTTTCTTAGACTAAACACTAAATAATGCCCACTAACGCCGGTCTTACCAGCTGGATTCCAGAATGTTCTAACTTCACTTGGTCATAAATCGCAAAACATGGACTGTAATACATTCACCTTATGATTCAACACAATGTCCGTAAGTCAGAATGTTACAGTGAAGCTACCTTCCGATTCAGCTTAATATCCGTAAGCTAGAGTACTACAGTGAAACTGCTTCCAAGCCATGCAAAGAACGACCCTCTGTCGATACGTGATACATTAGCCTCTCAACAAGAGATACCCTGTGCACTCAGCACACGGGTCCAATCGCCACCGGAACCCGACTCATAGCAAGGTGTGGCCGCAACTTCGTCCTCGTCCTGGTTCGAGAGATTTGGCGAAGTTGGTCGGTCTACAGCAAACATTCTTTGGCCACTGGGAGTGCAGTGCCGTCCAGTCTGCGCCCCAGCACTTGCGGCAGCTGTGTATGTTACTCCAGTGGGATTGCTGCGTGGGAATTCAAATCCATAACCGATCACAAGACACTATATGGGAGAGGTAGCTATGAAGTTTTAATTATCACCTCGCAAAAAATGAATTATGCAATCAATCATTTTTGGTTTGCAGGTACTTGTGTACAATCGTGGTACACAATGAAATTTCTGATCACAGTACATAGTACGCCGCTAGAGGAGCCTCAAAACAAAATGTCGTAGCCCATTGATGAAGTAGTGAATCATGAGGTAATGTGATTTCGACAGCAGCGGGACATATCTAAAATTTAGAACGGTACAAGACTTTTGTGAATATCACACTGGAAATCTTAAACGGGACATACCGCCCATTCCAACTCTTCCTATTGACTTCAAGGTACTGCTGTTTCTAGTGAAAATTACGTTCTGAGAAAAACCAACTGGGCACAGGAGCAGCGTATTAACCATTGCGGAAAGCATTTCGCATGTTTCTCCCATGAACAACTAGACGTTGCTTGTCGAGTACGGGTTCAGCCAAATTTATTTCTTCTCGGTTCAAGACTGAAAACTGAAAGTGCTATCTGTAATTATGTCTTACGTTAAAATAACTTTACAGTGAAAATATGAAACATTTTACTTTGTACTGTTGTGTGTAGTACAATATATCATAAAACCGTCAAAATAATCTTAATTGATTATATACCTGTCCAATAGGAGATTATGGTAGGTAAATATAGTTGATTGCTTTTCCTGTTTAATCAAAGATTGGGGTAAATAAAAAGTTAACACAACACCGCGAAAGCAGGTAGTTGTTCTTCATTTGTATAAAGGAAGTTCTTAGTTAACAGAACCTGTGCGGAATATACACTGGTCAACCAGAACATTATGACCTACCTCCACCTATCGTGAATAACAGTGGCGACACGTCGTGGCATGGAAGCAGCGCGGCCTTGGTAGGCCGCTGGAGGGAGTTGACACCACATCTGTACAGAATGCCACCTAATTCCCGTAAATACGGGGGAGGGGGCGATGAGCTCTGACGCTACGTTCAGTCTCATCCCAGAGGTGGTCAATCGGGTCCAGATCTGGGGAGCTGGGGGGCCACTGTGCCCCTCAGACCACTCAGTCACATTACTGGCCTTGTGAGATGGCGCGGTATCTTGTTGAAAAAAGCCACTGTCGTCGGGAAACATGATCGTAAGAATGGGTGTACGTGGTCTGCAACCGGAGTACGATATTTCTTGGCCTTATTGGTGCCTTGCACGAGCTCCACTGGACGCCCACGTGAATGGTCGCTAGAGCATAATGGAGCCGCAGCCAGCTTGTCTCCATCACGCAGTGCACGTGTCAAGGAGTTGTACCGATGAAGACGACGGATTCGTGCCCTCCCATCGGCATGATAAAGAAGGTATCGGGGTTCACCAGACCATGCAAGATCCAGTGCCAATGATCACGAGCCCATTTCAGTCGTAGTTGCTAACGTTTAGTTGGTAACATTGTCACATGGATGGGTCGTCAGCTGAGGAGGTCCATCGTTAGGAGCGTTCGGTACACTGTGCGTTCAGAGACACTTGTACTCTGCCCAGCATTAAATTCTGTTGTCATTTCCATCACAGGTCACAGTTCTCGAGCTGTCCAGTTCCACCTGGCCCAGTCTACGCCGTGCGACATCTGTAATGAGGGGTGGCGACGTGTGGACGTGGTTTCACCTTGATTTCGATACGTGTTGAAGACATTCACCACAGCACTCCTCGAACACCCGACGAGTCGTGCAGTTTCCGAGATGTTCGTGCCGAGGCTCCGTGCCATCGTAACCTGCCCTCGGTCAGACTCAGATAGATCTCTCATTGATACTGCATGCACCATGAGTGTGTCTGACTAGCAGTCATTCCTCGTCTGGTGACGCTGGTATCGCCTGGACGGACTTATATCGACAGCAGGTCGGGAATCACAATATTCTGGCTGATCAGTGTAAATGATATTTCTAAAACTGGGCTACGACACTGAGAGTGCCATATCTTTCTCAGGAATATTTTATTTTAAATAAATTGTGGTGTCACTGCCAGACACCACACTTGCTTGGTGGTAGCCTTTAAATCGGCCGCGGTCCGGTAGTATACGTCGGACCCGCGTGTCGCCACTGTCAGTGATTGCAGACCAAGCGCCACCACACGGCAGGTCTAGAGAGACGTCCTAGCACTCGCCCCAGCTGTACAGCCGACGTTGCTAGGAAAGGTTCACTGACAATTACGCTCTCATTTGCCGAGACGATAGTTAGCATAGCCTTCAGCTACGTCATTTGCTACGACCTAGCAAGGCGCCATTACCTGTTAATATTGAGATTGTAAAACATGTACCGTCAAGAGCGATGTACACCAATTATGGATTAAAGTTAAGTATTCCAGCAGCAACGTACCTTATTGGCTATATTAATGACATTGTCCTGTTCCAGACCTCACGCCAGTTTGCGTGAGCTTAAACGCGTGCCTTTCGGCTTCCTCCAAACTCCGTGAATTGGCTCCTGCCAATTCACAACATAAATCATGATGAATGTATAATCCTCCAAAAAGCATAGTGTGAAGCTCTTAAAAAGACTTGCTGCAGTTATCTGGAATTTGAAATTAATAGTCATGATAATAATGGTCAGTATGTTGCTGACATTGGGTTTCTGCTAAAAGCAAAAGATAGCGCGAAATAGTCACACAGTGTTCACCAACACCCAAATTCCATTCTAGAGTATGTCTGATACCTCGTCTGGTTAAATTTCGAGACTTTTGAAGCGTCATTGGCTAATAAGACATTGTATGTGGTACGACAGATCTTCGTCCATGGTAAGGTGACACAGAAAAAGGTGAAATAATCTCATGGTGCCACAACACTGTCTACTAAATCTTCTAAGGATATCCCTTGTAAAAATTATTTGATCTGTATTGTCACCAGCGAAAAAACCAACGATGCTCTTAACAGAGTAAAATAAACCTTTCACATCTGCAGTTTCCATGGCTAAAACTATCGAACTGTCCCACAAAGAACTGCCCTTTCTCCAGATGCTGGACTTGTTGTAACTTTAACTACTTTGAAGAGCTGGCTCATAGACTAAAGAATAAAGGAGACGTTCGCATTGTCTGTAAATAGTAAATATGGTAGACAACGTTTGGAAATTGTGTTGGCCTTAAACGTAAAGCAGAGCTGAGAAATAAAAAAGTTTTCAGGAATCGTTTCTTATTAAAAAAGTAACCCAAGTTTCTCATGACTCAAGTCTGGATTTCAAAGCACAATAAAATAGTAAAATAAGCAAGCAAATTGCAGGAAAAATCGTGAAAATAAGCACCAAAATAAGCAAAAATGTCTGCATGCAAATATGCTCCTACCTTATTGAATGCTGTTGCAGTACACAAGGAAGGTCTTCCTGGGAACCTTTATGTCAGTGAATGTTTTCTACGGCGAAAATGTTCTTTCGACGTCTCACAACGTCGCCGTAGATGCATGTGAAATGCATCAGTTCTTCGGTGAATTCTTCTTCAATAGTTGTATCTTCCCCAGAAAGCTTTTTAAAAGTTTGACACTGTGTTTTGTAACCGTAAGTTTTCTCTAGCACCTGATTCAGTTTCTCGAATGCAAGTTTTGCAACCGTAGTCCTTCTGACGACAATGTTACTAAAATTTCAGAGAAAGGCCCAAGTAATTATTTCGAACTTTCAGCTGCTTTAAAATGTCAGGTATTTTGGAGGAACGGATATAGATGTACTGTATCTTTTCTTGGATGCAATTTTTAGCAAAACCTTCTTCGGGTGTGGCAATACTGACTGCATCATCTACATTTAGGGAATTCAAAACATTTTTTACATCACTTCACTTCACTTTTACGTCGTATGACACAGCCTGTAATCACAGACCCGAACGAGTTAAAACTGGCGGAGGAGGTAAAGCCAAATTTGGAAGGGCTTCATGGAATTTTTGAATTCCAGTTGGTGACTTGGCAAACAGTTTCTTCACACTAGAAACAAAAAGGCCCACGTCGTTACACTGAGGTCTGACAGTTTCAGCGACACGATGTAAACCGTGAACAAGACACGTCAGATGAACTAATTTGTGTTACAGAATTTTCAATCCAGTTCCCACTTTAACGATATAGGCAGTAGCATAACTGAGAAATATCAGTACACTGTCATACCGTATCCCTTCTGGCCATAAGAAAGCTAAAGAGTCATTGAAAAATTTGGAAAAAGTAGAATGATTTACTCTACCGAGTATTTGAATATTTAAAAAAAAAAGGTCTTCTCCGTGCTTTCATAGCACCAACTACAGCATTACGTACACACTGTTTCTATACATCTGTAGTTTTGTCAATAGAAATCCATAGCTTTTCGTGTTCCAGAGTATTGAAAATATTACAAATTACGTCTTGAAAACACTGTGGCATACAGTTTTTGCGTAAAGGAAATTCGTCGGGTAGCTGTTGTTTGTGTAATTTTCTAAAAATACACGAAGGTGCACATTATTGAGTGTCCACAACGGAATTTCTGAACCCACTAATGTTAAGCTAAAATCTTTGGAAAATGTACCACCCCCAACTCTATTGTCCTCCAGCATTGCATTTAATCAGTTGATGGCTTAACTTAGATTTATTCTCAAACCTCTCATGCTACGTAGTATTAATGTGGTGCACAACCTTATATTATTTCCTCGCAAAAGCACTCTTTTCACACACACAAAAAAGACATTGCCGTCCTCACTGAAAATATTTCTTCCAAACTCGTACCTTGGAACTCGAGGATTCGGCGTCAACGTCAGTGACATTATTTCTGTGCGTCCGCCTAGGTAGCTGTGCGGTCAGTGCGGTCAGTGCGGCGGTTTCGATTCCTGGTCGGGTCGGAGGTTTTCTGCTGTCGGGGACTGGGTCTTGAGTTGTCACTACACGTTCGTATCGCCATAACTGACACTCCACTATTGAGATGGCTGAATGGGCACGTCCCGAAAGTAATAACTGAATGATGAGGTGATGACCCATATGCCCAGTCGCAACAAGTTTTTCTCGTTGCAGTGTTTTTTCACAACATCCTTTCTTACGCAAACCAAAGTTAATTTTTATGATTCATAAATTTTGACGACATAGTCTACGGAGAACAGCGACCTGATGTTATAATTTGCGTTAAAGTGAACAGTCCAGATCGCATTAATATTTCTTTATTGACCGGTTTCGGCTTATATACAAGCCATCTTCAGAATTGTATACAAGACGAAACCGGTCAATAAGGAAATATTAATGCGATCTGTACTGTTCATTTTAATGTATTTTTTACATGCCGATAAAAAAAACAGAATACCTCATTTATAAATGATGGCTAGGAGAAAAATATGCACTCTTAAAATCCCAGTTTTCCGCAAAATGTGCTATTTTTATTAAAAGCATAAATAAGCTCAAACCAATATATGTAGTATCTTATCAGTTCTCAGCAGCTGTAGTCGTATATAACGAAATAATAAGCAAGCAGTTGCATAGAAACAATTTGTTGACACTCGCAAATAATGCAATAGGTATAACTTCTGAAGAAGGGCACTAAGTGCCCGAAACCAGTGAAGAAATTAGGTATTCTTATGCAACTGGTTGCTTATTATTTCGTTATACAAACGAATGTAGTTACATCTGCTTATCTAGATGTGTGTTGCGTAATCCCTAAAAGTGTGGAAAAAATTACTCATTCTGCTTAGAAATCCTGGATTTACTCATGAAATATATAAAAATTCACTAGGAATAATGCAGGAATAACATAAGTTCACAGGACCTCAACTTTGATGTCCTCGCGCATGTTCCTTAGCTTAGAGAGAAATGACATCACGAAAGCTGTGAGGTACAAAGTATCTTGTTCTCCTTCGCACTACGTATTCGTCCCGTGGTGGTGGACGACCTTGCCCTGGTACGAGTTTTTGGCACTGAAGTGAGTCAGCCTGACGATGGCCTCCTGTGGCAGCAGCTGAAACGTCAGTTTCTTTATTTCAAATAAAAACTATGTCACACATCCCGAAGAATTTCACTAAAATGGATCCCGGTCGCAAACAGACGGTGCTCATTAGGGAAAGAATGACAAACGTAGGAGATTCATGAAGTAGTAGACAGGGAAGTTAATTATACTGCGATGTGTTGTTAATATAGTAATGCTGCTGATGACTATGACATACAGGCCAGGGAAGCTACAATCCCCTCCCAAGTAGGTTCACACCAGAGAGTTGCATGTATAAAGGTAGGGCATCAGGTGACGAGCTGACAGTGAGAAACTGTGCAGTTATTAGCGAAACATCTGAAAGAAAACCGGAGAGAAGTCTGGTTCTACGTAAAATCGCTAAGTGGACTTACGGCTTCCATCCAGTCACTTTTTGCACTTTTTTACTAGTCTAGTGTGGCAGTTGAAGATAACAACCTGAAATCGGAAGTTTTAAATTTCACGTTCAAGAAATCGTTCACGTAGGAGAATCGTTCAAACATAACGTTGTTTGAGCACCGAACAGACTCCCATATAGACGACGTTGTAATAAGCATCTCTGCCGTAGACAAACAACTGAAGGAGTTGAAAACCAGGTCCTGATGGAATCCCAGTTCGATTTTTCAAAGAGTGCTCTACGACACTGGCCCCATTACGTCGCTTGCATTTATTGCGAATCATACACCGAGCGCAGAGTACTAAGCGACTGAAAAAAATCGCAGTGACTCCTGTGTATAAGAAGGGCGAAAGAACGGACCCGCAAAATTACAGACCTATATCCCTAACATCGGTTTGCTGCACAATTCTTAAACATATTCTCAGTTTCAATACAATAAATTTTCTTCAGATTGAGAAGCTTATATCCACGAATGAGCATGGTTTTAAAAAGCATCGCTGATGCGAAACTCAGCTTGCCCTTTTCTCACGTGATCTACTTTGAACTATGGATGAAGAATAACAGACAGGTTCCAGATTTCTAGATTTCTCCAAAGTGCTTGACACACTGCCCTATTTCAGGCTGTTAAGGAAGGTACGAGTGAGCATATGGAATAAGTTCACAGATGTGTGAGTGGCTCGAAGAGTTCTTAAATTATAGAACCCAGTATGTTGCCCTCGATGCCGAGTGTTCATCAGAGACAAGGGTATCGTCAGGAATAATCCCGGGAACTGTGATAGGACCGTTATTATCCTCTGTGTACATTAATGATCTGGCAGGTAGGGTGGGTAGCAGTCTGCTGTTGTTTGCTGATGGAGCCATAGTATACAGTAAGGTGTAGATGTTGAATGACTGTAGGAGGGTACAAAATGATTTATACAAAATTTCTAGTAGGTGTGATGAATGGCAGCTCGCTCTAAATGTAGAAAAATGCAAGTTAATGCGGATGAGTAGGAAAAGCAAACCCATAGTGATCGGATACAGCATTAGTGGTACCCTGCTTGACACAGTCACGTCGTTCAAATATCTGAGCGTAACGATGCAAAGCGATATAAAATGGAACGAGCATGTGAGGATTTAGGAAAGGGGAATGGTCGACTTCGGTTTATTGGAAGAATTCTTTGAATGCGTTGCTCATCTGTAAAGGAGGCCGCAAATAGGACGCTAGTGCGACCTGTTCTTGAGTACTAGTCGACTGTTTGGGACCCGTACCAGGTAGGATTAAAGGAAGGCACTGAAGCAGCTATGAGGCAGGCTGATAGATTTGTTACTTGCACATTCGAACGACGCGTGTTACGGAGATGCTTTGGAAACTGAAATGGAAATCCTTGGAAGGAGGTGATATTCTCTTCCAGGAACACTACTGAGAAAGTTTAGAGAACCGGCATTTGAAGCTGGCAGTAGAAAGATTCTGTTGCCTCCAAGATAAATTGCGCGTAAGGACCATGAAGATAAGATACGAGAAATTAGAGTTC
This sequence comes from Schistocerca nitens, assembly GCF_023898315.1. Lineage (NCBI taxonomy): Eukaryota > Metazoa > Arthropoda > Insecta > Orthoptera > Acrididae > Schistocerca > Schistocerca nitens. The sequence continues at coordinate 310,056,324 of NC_064621.1, read as the reverse complement.
ATACGAATACATATAGACAGTCTTTTTCCATCGTTCTATTTGTGAGTGGAACAGAAGAGAATATGATTAGTAGTGATAAGGGGTACCCTGCCGACAGCGCTCAGCAGACCTTCAATGGTCGCCTACCCAAGTGTCAGCCAAGCCAGACAGCGCTTAACTTCGGTGATCTGACGGGAATCGATGTTACCACTGCAACAAGGCCGTTGCCGACGTTACGTAAATAATAAAAATTGGAAAAGAAATGTATTTTATTTTTCAAATATGTTCTCTGCTCACACATAAATTATATGGAACCGTATTTGTACGGATTATTTACTCCATATCCGCTGTTCCACGACCTAGGAAGATTTCAAACAATTCTACGCATAACTGTTTGAGCTACTGAGCTGGTAAGTAATTTTCCTAATCTACGGAGCCCAGGGTAGACATAACTGCGGAAGAAGAGTATATTTCCCCAAAACTCTGCCATTCATAAAATTCTAATGAAAGGTACGACACCTGAAAAGATTTGTTCAAAATAATTATAGTATATGTATGAATTGGAGAGAAGAGGAAGACTCACTTAAAACGACGCAAAATTTATTTTATCACTTATAGCGCACAGTACAGAGAAATTGAGTGAACAATTTGTGACAGAAGTTTTGTTATTGTAGTCTTGAGTTGCAAGACTGGTTTCATCCAGCTCTCCACAGTTGTCAACCTGTGCAAATGCTTTCTCTGTGCATTACTATTGAAGTGTGCTTAATTTCGAAGCTCCTTACTGTATTGAAGCCTATGTCTCAATCATAATTTTAACCCTCCTCATTTTCTTCCATTAGCAAACTAACTCCATCTTCACCCCTCGAGATGTGTCCTAGTAACGAATCCGCTCTTGTAGTCTAGTTTTGCTTTAAATTTCTTTAATTCCCCTTCCGGTTCAATGCTTCATTAGTCACCCTATCAGCATTCTCATGTGATGGCACATTTTAAAAACGTTTCTTTTCTTCTTGTCTGTATTGATTACTCTAATCAACAAATTTAAACTTCTTTCTGCATGTGGTTTCCTAAATGCGTCCATGTACGTAATTTTGGGGCACCGAATTCAGAGGTAAAATCAGCTATTCTCTATCATGTCACATTTTCTAAATACGCAGCAGAATGCAAAACAGTACTAGAGAACACTGAGAGAATGAAGGCAAACAAGAAACACTTACTCATAACTTTAGAAATCGCCACTATTTAATGTATTTATCAGAAAATGACGTCAGTAGATGGTCTGAATTAGCTCACAACATATTTTCAACATAATGTTTCTTTGGTATTCGAAAGATATTCTTTTGTTTGCAATTTCTTTACCAGATCTGCCATTTAGTGCCGACTTGTAGATCTACTACAACTCTTGTACAAAAAAAGTTTAAAAATAAGACATCTAAACAAAACAACAGTAAACATCGAAATACGGAAAATAAACAATAAAAGCCCTTAAAAACTGAAAATCTTACGTCATAGAACATTTTGAAAGGTTCCAATTCTAACACCAAAATACGTACTAAATGATAAATCATATTCCAGATGTGAAGTGGCTATTGAGAAGTGTAATTGTCCCGGTTTCGCTTCCCTATGAGGCTATAATCGAAACAAGTGCTTTCAAAAGGGCTTCGTAACACATTTAAATTCATTGTCAACATTCTTCTATTTTTCCGGAAACATTTCCTCTACTGTGCTTAGCAACATATGTCTAGCACTTTCAGTGTCTCGTTCACAAATCTAAATTCTTCTTCGGCATCTAAATTTCATCCGCTACACTCCATTACTCTCGTTTCACTTTCGTTAATTTTCATCTCATAACATCTTTGCAAGAGCCTAACTGTTGCATTAAATTGACGTTTCAGGTACTTTACCGTCTCTGATAAAACACAAATATTTATGATATTTTATTTCTTACGAGATATTCACCTGTTATGTTGATCTCAATGTCTGTTTTCAAATGGTTCTAAGCACTATGGGACTTAACATCTGAATTCATGAGTCACCTAGACTTAGAACTACTTAAACCTTAACCTAAGGACATCACACACATCCATGCCCGAGGCAGGATTCGAACCTGCGACCGTAGCAGCAGCGCGGTTCCGGACTGATCTGCCTGTTTTAAGCTGTGTTTGTGTGGAGGTATACTGGATAGATAACACAAGGAAAGAACTGCAATAATTTTTCGGTGAAGAAATGGGTAGAAATTAAGTTCCTGGACGATATGTGTAGTTGATTCTCCACTATTTTATTTTCGTGGGTCTTCAGCGCGTACGTTGGTTTTACTTGATAGTATACTGTGGAGAAGAGATGTAGCAATAAATATCAGTCGTGGAAGTTACGAGTAAGCAAACGTTGTTGTTGGTAGCCCGCTAAATCTCGGTGACTCACGCAGAGCTCCTTGTACTGATTGCTTGAAAGTGGTTCATTTCCGATCGCAGGATTCCAATGTATACCTTTTGGTTTATTGCATAACCAGTTCCGATGCAAATCTTTGCCCTTCGATGAGTCTCCATTTCAACATTCGTAATCATGCAATTAGTCTTTTGACTATTGTTACTACGTAATGGGCTTCTACGCATCGGGGTGAAGTTCCTGGTGAATGCTTGTCGAATCACTCGAAAGGTCATTTCGGAATACGTCCTAATTTATTAACGACAATCCACTCCCATTTTTATTTTTCCTGTTCCTAGCGTTCAAGAGATCGTTATCTTTCATGGTGGGTATATTATAATCACTCCATTCCACGCTCCCTTTATTGGCAATTCAGCTTTCACAAGCACAATTCTGGTCGAACTTCTGTTGCAACAACAAAGTGACAGAGAAAAATTTTCTCGATGACGTTATACAAAAACATTACTAAACAGAAAACCCGGTTCATAGTTTATGGTGCACAAACCCTGTTGCAAGCTGCCTATCTAACGACTTCCTGGGGCTAAAAAATTGCTTTCAGCGTTTTATAGTTATTGTCCTACTTGAAAAATTAAAATATTTTCATAATCTACTCATTGAGCGGTATAATCATATGTTAAAGGTTTAACACAGTAAGCCTTATATTACAGTGAGAAACTGTGTATATGGTGTGAGATAACTTAGTTTATGACACACAAATTACCCACAAATATTCATCCAGTATTTGGGAACGAGAGCAATTAACGACTTCCAACAAGCTTTAAAAATAATTTCAAACCATTACGAAAAATTTTGTCTCTGACACCTCGAAAAATGATGAAGTAGTTTATCGCTTACTACGTTTCTGTTGTTCGTGTGGTAAAACTTCAACATAAGGCATGACATATTAATCTATCCTCCTTTACTACTAACAGTATTGGCAACATAAACACCACTGAATTATACAATTATGCTATATATAGATCAGGACATGATTTAAAAAAAACTGAGATGCTGAAAGACTAACTGTTGCTTAAAATGGAGCGCCAGTTACCCAGAGTATATTCCTTCAGTGTTTTACAAACACAGGAGTTCCAGTTTGAACAAACATTAAAGACAGTTTCAAAGTTTTTCTAAACTTCTTCTCGCTTATATGCTTAACATGCGCATTTAATTCTGACTTTTAATATAGAATTGAGCAGACAAGGAATTTTAGGAGGTATTTCCTGGAATATATTGGCATCACACAGAGCAGGAAAAGGGGAAGAAATTTTTTGTTAAATTTACGCTTGCACAGCCACAGACGACGCCGGGCGTAGATGGTGACATAGCTATGCAGCAGAAAGTAACAACGGCACTGTAAATCGGTCGCTTACATGAGCACATATTGCTTCTTAGGCACCAGTCTCTATGCAAAAGTTACACATTCAGCAAAATGTCGATTGAAAGATAGAGACAACGTTCTTCGTTATCTCTTGTTATCTGAAGCAGTAACACATTTCAGAGACTCGACAGTACAGTTAAGAACCCGTAAAAAATTGTAAATCTAACACAGTGGAACGAGTACTGCTGACTACTAATACAGAAGTGGGCCGGTGCAGTATTTATGTTCCATAAACGTTTTATGGGGTTCATGTCGGCGACCTGTATGGCCAAATCATTCCAGAATGTTCTTCAAACCAATCGTTAACAATTGTGTCCGTAAAAGGCGCATTGTCATCCGTAAAAATTCCATCATTATTTTTGAACATGACCTCCATAAATGGCTGCAAATTATCTGCAAATAGCCGAACATTCAGATGATCCATTCTATGTAGGCACAGCCCACGCCATTACGGAGCCATCACCAGTTTGCACAGTGCCCTGTTGACAACTTGGGTCCATGGCTTTGTGGGGTCTGCGTCACACCCGAACCCTACCTATCTTCACTTCTAACCAACTGAAATCCGGACTCATCTGGTCAGGCCATGGTTTTCCAGTCGCCTAGGGTCCGGTCGATATGGTCACGAGCCGATAAGAGGCGCTGCAGGGGATGTCGTGCTGTTAGCACAGGCACTCACGTCGGTCGTCTGCTGCCGTGGCTCATTAACGCCAAATTTCGCTATCCTAATGGACACGTTCGTCGTATGTCCCACATTTATTTCTGTGGTTATTTCAAGCAGTGTTCCTTGCCTGTTACGACTGACAACTCTACGCACAAGCCGCTGCTCCCAGTGGTTAACTGAAGGCCGCCGGACACTGCGTTGTCTGTGGTGAACGGCTATACCACAGGACGCCATTCGCGCCTTATACGCATCGATGCCATCACGCATCTAACAAGTTATCAGGGCCCATGGGAGACTCTATGTCAGGACCATGCTGAGCCGAGATGACTGAAATGCTACTCATTTCTGCAGAACGTAGTAATTTACCTGTCCTGTGAATACGGAAGTCCTATCTCTAGTCGTTCAAGGTGTTCTGTTGTTTTTCTGTACATGAGTGTACTTACTTAGATCTATGGGATCACGGTTTAAGGCTAGCACGTTCGACTAGTAACCGAAATGTCATTACCTCCAGGTACGAACCTATCCACTGCTTAAATTTTGAAGAAATATATCGGCAATGGAGACAGAACTTCCAGCATGAGAATCACTCCCGTTCTACCAACGACCTTGTCAGAGAAAGTGAAGGAGCGGACAAAGGTTCATGGCATTCTATTACCCTTGGGGTGCGATACTGCCCCAAAAGGGTGGAAGAATTAGCACTGATCAATGGGATGTGGATGCAAAAGTCAGTAGAAACCACAGCGCTACAGGTACAAACATCATGTGTATCCACGTGACCTCCAATTCAACAAGGTCGAGATCTCTCCAGTGGCAGAAAAATTCCGGATTAGCCTGCAATTCTAACCTTTGTGAGGGGATTGCAAGGGGGAAACAACCATGAGAAAAACATGCAATAACGAAAGAAACGATATCATTGTATGGGTCGGGACGCGGAAAGTCAAAAGTTTCGATGTGGTAGGGACCACAGAAAATATGAAAAGGGAAATAGTATGGTTAATCTAGATGTAGAGAGTGTCAGTGAAGAGAAAGGGACAGAAGACAAGGATTTCTGATCAGACGAATGTAGGGTAATATCAACAGCAGCAGAAAATGGCCTGATGTGAGTTGGATTTGTTAAGGATAGGAAGGTAGAACAGTTCGGTGATAGGGTTGTTATCATGATTATCACCAGCAAGTCAACATCAGCAACAACAAGTCAGGTGCACACGCCGACGTCGCAAGCAGAAGATGAATCAGTAGAGAAAGTATATAACGATATTGAACGGGTAATTCAGTATGTAAATGGAGTTGAAAATCTAATAGTCACAGGGAACTGGAATGCGGCTATAGGGGAAGGAGTAGAAGAAAGAATTACGGAAAAATACGGGCTTGGTAGTAGAAATGAGAGAGGAGAAAGACTGAGTTCTGTAATAAATTTCTGCTAGTAACAGCGAATATTCTGTTAAAGGATCACAAGAAATGGAGATATACTGGGAAAAAGCCGCGAGATACAAGAAGATTTCAGTTAGATTACATCGTAGTGATAGATTCCGAAATTACGTACTGGATTGTAAGGCGTATCCAGACCACAATTTAATGCTGTTGAAGAGTAGACTGAACTTAGCCAGAATCGTACGGAAGAATGAGCGTGGAGGGAAGTGGATACTGAAATACTGAGGTAAGATAAAACGCGTTTGTAGTTCGTTAAAGATGTGGATATTCTTTAAGAAATTACACAGCAGGCAGTTCAGTTGAAGAGGAGTGGACATCTCTAAAAGCACTAACACATCTGTTGGTCAGTGAGACGTAAGTGCGCGGAAGGTAACTGCGAAGAAACGGATAACATAAGAAACACTTCAATTGGTCGACGGAAGGAGGAAGTGCAAAAATTTTCTGGGAAAGACAGGAATACCACAATATAAACCACTTAGGTATGAAATAATTAGGAATTTTAGGGCAGAAAAGGCGAAGTAACTGGAGGAAAAATATGAAGAAATCGTATAAGAAATGATCGGCGGGAAGACTGAATAGCAAATAGAAAAGTCAAACGGCCTTCCGTGAAATCAAAAATAAAGATAGTAACATGAGGAGTGTAAATGGGAATTTCACTGCTGGGTAGACGGCAAAAGAACCCGAAAGGCTTCTATAAAGTGAAGGAATTGTCCGATGACATTATAAACGAAGAAATTAGAGTCAATATTATAGAGATAGAATAAGAATTTGAAAGGGCTTTCGAAGAGCTAAGATGAAATGAGGCAAAAGGGATAGATCACAACCCATCGGAATTTCCAAAATCCCTGGGGAAGTGGCTACAAAATAATTATTCAGGTTTGTGTGTAGAGTAGATGAGACTAGTAAGATACCATCAGACTTTCAAAAAATTGTCATCCACACGATTCCGAAGTAGGTAAGTGCTGATAAGTGAGGGAGGTATCGCACAACCAGCTTAACAGTTATTGGCTCTAAGTTGCTGAGAAGAATAATATACAGGAGAATGGAAAAGAAAATTGAGAATCTGTTAGATGACGCACTGTTTGGCTTTAGGAAAGGTAAAGGCGCCAGTGTCGCAGTTCTGACTCTGGGCTTGATAATAGATGCAAGATTGAAGAAAAATCAAGCCATATTCATAGGATTTGTCGATCCAGAAAAAGCGTTCGACAATGTAAAATGGTGCAACATGTTTGTGATTATTAGGAAAACGGAGTAAGCTATAGGGAAAGACGGGTAATATAAAATATGCACAAGAACCAAGAGGGAATAAAAAAATTGGAAGGCAACAGAGAACCACCCACTCGTATTAAAAAGGGTGTAAGATAGCCACGTAGTCTTTTGCTCCCAAGCTTTCACTCTTACTGTTTTAGTCTATGCATCAAAGAAATAGTGACGGAAATAAAAGGAAGGTTCAAGAGTTGTGTTAAAATTCAGGATGAAAAGATATCATTGATAAGATTAACCGATGATATTGAAATTAAAGGTGAAGAAGAATTTCAGAATCCCTTGAACCGAATGAACAATCTAATGTGTATAGAATATGGACAGAGAGTTAATCAAAGAAAGACGAAAGTAATGAGACTTAGCAGAAATACGAATAGCGAGAAGCTTAACAGCGAAATTGATGAGCACGAAATAGACGACGTTAAGGAATTCTACTACCTCTAAATCAAAATAACCAATGATGGACGAAGAAAGAAGTTGGACATAGAAAGCAGACTGGCACTGGCAAAAGCGGGGGAGGGGGCGGGACAAGACTACTGGTATCAAACATAGACTTTAATTCGAGGAAGAACTTTGTGAATCTTGGGCCATGGGGAAAACGGAAGAGAAAAATATCGAAGCATTTGAGATGTGGTGCTATATAAGAATGTTGAAAATTAGGTGGACTGATAAGGTACAGAATGAGGTTGTCCTCAGCAGAAAGGGTGAAGAAAGGAACCATGGGACACACTGACAGAGGAGTTTCAAAGTATTAAAAATACTGGTAATCCAGGTGATCTTTGTAACGAAGATAGCGATATGTATAATTTTTCGTATAATGCAGATGATCATGATAATGTTGAAGTTATTGAAGAATAATGATTCCATAGAAATGAGTGAAATTCGTCAAATGACAGGCCCCTAGGGGGCAAAAGTTCATCAGAAGATATTTCTGAGAATGAAGATCCGACACTTGCAGGTGTAGAAATGTTCTAGCGTGGCATTCTGTACCGTTCCGTCAACGAAGATGGTCAGTTTAAAATATTTTTCGACCAAAGCCTGGTCTAATAAGGGGCAGTAACACATCGTGTGGATTCTGTTGACGATATGTTCGCTCTCTTTTTTCCTGAAAGCATACTTGATGTTATATGTAGGCACACTTATGAAAAAGATCAAGACGTTTTTAATAAATACGATGGAACTCACCCATAACAACCGAAAGACTGGCATAACGTAAATCACGAGATGGTGGCATTTATTTCCAGGATATACTCATAGACCACGCACTAGTGTTTGTAAGTTATGGAGATAGCCACACAGCTGTCCGAAATCCATTTCTCGCTGCTGTTACGTTATGTGCTAGATATAATCAATCATCAGATGTTTTGAGGTTTGATTACACAAGAACTCGTAGTATCAGAATATCAGAGAGAAATGGAAGCATGGGGCAGTAACAGAGGTTCTTCATATCACTGTAAGCGCATGCACAATAATTACAGCCCTTAATAATGACAGCCCTTAATGAGTGCATGACTGTTGATGGAAAACCGGCAACTTTCCTAGAAAAAGTCCAATCCGAGTATACATTAACTCGAAACAAGTAAAGCACGGAATAAAAATATGGGTTGTGAGCAGATGTTAAAAGAGGACATGCATATGTTCTACACGCATATGTAGGCATTTTCAATCTGGAAGGGGAATCACTGGAGGTAATTTTTTTCCTTCCATAAAACTAACTGAAAAATTCTTGGATCACAACTTAACATTACCTGGAACTCTAAGAGCAAACAAAAGAGAGATACCACAAGAGTTTGGTCTAATGCAACAAAATAGGAAAAATCTTCATTTTTTGGATTCACGAGAAAGGTTACTTTTGTCTCACACCCTCCGAAGAAAGAGAATTTGGTTAGTTGCTTTCAATCCGCACCACAGTGACACTGTTGAAGAAGAAAAGGAAAACAAGATACCTACCACAACTACTCATTATAACGGGACTGAAGGGAGAGTAGTCGTAGGTTGAGAAGACAGTACAGCTGTGTACGTACAACAAATCGTTAGCCGTACCAAAACTCATGGAAATGATGGATATCGCAGCTCTCTATGCACATATTCAGTGGTCACATAAATATAGAGACTGGGAAAAAGAATTCGCAATTAGGAGGCATTTTCTTTGCGAATTTGTCCTGAAGTTAGTGAAATTGAATGTGGAAAACGAGATAAAGTAAAATTAAAGTAAAGACGACATATTCTGCTGAAGGTACCAATGATTCTACACATCACCAACAGTAAAAAAAATGTGCATATTTTCCGAGAAAGGAGACCGGAGAATAAGACTCACCTGAACAAAGTGTAAAAAAAAAATGAAATAAAATAAACGTACATTGTCCTGAAACCAAAGAAGAGAAACAGTTGAAGCGAAATAAGCGCTGTATCGCGTGTTTAGAATAGAGAGATTTACTGTCAATTGAACATAGTGATTTTCAAAGTGTTGTGCGCGAGATATTTTACTCAGTGCATGTTTGAACTAGAACTTTATACCTATATTTATAATCATAGTCCTGATCCCGTACAGTAGAAAGAGAATAGGAACATTTCTTTCAGTGGGCTGGACCAAAAGGTGGCCGTACAGACTGGAAACTAAGGTCGGTATGATCTTCATCGCTTTCTGGCTGACCACAAATATAGTTGCCAGGCTCGGGTGAGAAAGACGGTGAACAAAGACAACAACAAAACAACCATCTTTAATATTTAACCCGCTGCCCCACAAGTTGTAATGTTCTCATTATTAGGAGAAGTCATATAATAAGACAAAATTTATTTAAATTTCTGGTTCTTCCTGTCAGCAAAGTGACTCTACACCTGGGATCCTAAAGTCTGTGTTTTTGGACAATAAACCATCAATGATTGATATTAATTATTTTGCGACTTTTGAACCACAACAAAAATTTTTGTAAAAGGTTAATCTGCAGTAATTATACCATTCCCCTTCATAGCTGAAGATGTAAAATAATCTTGGTAGCAGCAGAATTAATGAAGTATGTCCAGTATCTGGGCTTTGCAGCACGTAAGTAACTGATCTAACCACGATGTGCATTTAAACGCCTTATCGGAATATCTATCGCTCTCCAGCCATCTGGGTATATTCATGAGATTTTGACATAGCGAACTAATGGACATCGTCATTTTACTGATATTTCAGCTGATAACCATTCAGGCATCATCAGGTGAGTTTTACAATGGAGACTGAGGTTCTGCATTGCTAAGTTCACACGAGATATAAACGAGGTGACGTACGTACATAGGTCATTGCAGCATGAATGCCGACTGTCAAGTTTAGCGCCCACTGTCGAATATTGCTCAAGTTGGGTTACGCAGGTGACTGAGTAACGTTGATATGTTACGCACACCATCTGTAAAATTGAGGGCCCATGGAGTTGAAATTCAGTGATTAATATAACAGAAGTAACTATCGTTAAACGTGTAACTCTTCAGGCTTTCCCGGCGAGATCTTGACAAGTGGAATAATCGGGTCTGCTGCCGGATGTTTGTGTCGCTCTGGCACAATATTTCGGCCACGTAACTCGTTGCCTTCTTCAGGTGCTACCTGAGACTGCCATAATGGAGTTTTTTTTTCTTTATTGTTATTTTGAAACCTGTTTACAGGCAGGGCTGCAGCAGCATACTACGCCGCTCTTTGGCCGCAGAGAAACACAAAGATACAAATGAAGACAATTAGAGAAAAAAAGATGGTGGACATATAAACGGAGACAAACACTTTTTAAAATACAAGGTGCCGTTCACGGAGGTAAAGTCCAAGATAAAATTGTTCAGACACTTGGACACAGACAGAGACGAAAATTGTCACACGTGAACGTAGGTGCACAAAACGAATAACACTGAACCACTTAAGCACAAACGACAGCACACACAGAACATGAGGCGTTGATCTCTGGCGCGCGAATGTTCACTAACTGTGTATGAGACTGGGGACCTGCCAAGAGAGGAGGAGGGGAGGTGGGAGAGCGAGAGGGGAGAGCAGATGCCATGGACAGGGGAGATAGGGGGAAGGGAGGAAGGGGGAGGGGAAGCCCAGGGGAAGAGGGGTGGAGGGAGGGGATGGGGGAAAAGGAAAGAGAAGGGAGGGACGGTGCCTAAAGGAAAGGACACAGGAAGTGGGGGGGGAGGATCAAAGTTGATAGGAGGGGTAGATGGAGGGGAGGAGGACATCATCAGGGAGGGGGAGCTGGCGGAAGCCACCTTGGGAGAGGGTAAGGAGGGTGGAGAGATGGAGACCGGGTGGGACGTGGGAATACAGGTGCGGCAAGGGCGGGGGTGGGAGAGGATGGGTGAGATAAGCAGATGAGAAGGATCGAGTTTGCGGGAGATGTACAGGATCCGTATCCTTTCAAGGAAAAGGAGGAGGTGGGGGAAGGGGATGAGATCATACAGGATCCGTGTGGGGGAGGGGAGACGGATGCGATAGGCGAGGCAGAGAGCATGGTGTTCAAGGATTTGGAGGGATTTATAAAAGGTAGGGGGGGCAGAGATTCAGGCCGGATGGGCATAACAAAGGATAGGGCGGATGAGGGATTTATAGGTGTGGAGGATGGTGGAGGAGTCCAGACCCCACGTACGGCCGGAAAGGAGCTTGAGGAGACGGAGTCGGGAGTGTGCCTTGGCTTGGATTGTCCGGAGATGGGGAGTCCAGGAGAGGCGACGGTCGAGGGTGACGCCAAGGTTCTTAAGGGTGGGAGTGAGGGCGATAGGACGGCCATAGATGGCGAGATAGAAATCAAGGAGGCGGAAGGAAGGGGTGGTTTTGCCTACAATGATCGCCTGGGTTTTGGAGGGATTGACCTTGAGCAACCACTGGCTGCACCAAGAGGTGAACCGGTCAAGATGAGATTGGAGAAGGTGTTGGGAGCGCTGCAGGGTGGGGGCAAGAGCAAGGAAGGCGGTGTCATCGGCAAACTGGAGAAGGTGGATGGGGGTGACGGCGGCGGCATGTCCGCCGTATACAAAAGGTACAGAAGGGGGGAGAGGACAGAACCTTGGGGCACACCGGCGGAGGGGAAAAAGGTGTAGGAGTCTGTGTTATGGATGGTGACGTAGGAAGGACGGTGGGAGAGAAAGGAGCCGATCAGACGGACGTAGTTAATGGGAAGGGCGCAGGTTTGGAGCTTGAAGAGAAGACCGGAATGCCATACGCGGTCATAAGCTCGTTCGAGGTCCAGGGAGAGAAAGATTGCGGAGCGACGGGAATTAAGCTGGTCGGAAACGAGATGAGTGAGGTGAAGGAGAAGGTTGTCGGAAGAGAAGGACGGCCGAAAGCCACACTGGGTAACGGGAAGGAGGCGGTGCTGGCGGAGATGCTGGTGGATGCATTGGGTGAGGATAGATTCCAGGACCTTGCTGAAGACCGAGGTAAGGCTGATGGGACGGTGGTAGGAGACGGCGGACGGCGGTTTGCCATGTTTAAGGAACATCAGGATACGGGAGGTTTTCCACAGGTCGGGGTAGTAACCAGTGGACAGGACTACATTGTAGAGCCTGGCCAGGGTGGAGAGGAAAGAGACAGGAGCTTCACAAAGGTGACGATAGGTGACACGATCGTGACCAGGAGCGGTGTTGCATTTTGTGCGGAGTGTAGCAATGAGATCCTGTGTAGTGATAGGGGCATTGAGTTCCGTGTGTGCAATGTTGTCCAAGTACTGGAAACCAGGTGCGAGGGGAGGGACAAGGGTGTCAGTTCGATCGCGGACATCTGGGAAGAGGGAGTAATCGAACTGGGGATCATCGGGGATGGAAAATACATCGGAGAGGTAGGAGGCAAAGTGATTGGCCTTACTAAGGGTGTCAGGGAAGTGGTGATCATCATGGAGAAGAGGATAGTAGGGGGAGGGTTTAGTTCCGGTAAGGTGACGAAAGGCTGACCAGAACATGGACGAGTTGATAGGTAGGGTAGCATTTAAACGGGTGCATGTCTGTCGCCAGTCCCGGCGTTTCTTAGCCACGAGCAAATTACGAATGTGTCGCTGGAGTTTCCGGTGGCGTCATAGTGTGTCCGGGTCACGTGTGCGGAGGAAGGCACGGTAGAGACGGCGGGATTCACGAAGGAGGAGGACGGCCTGTGGGGGTAAGGTAGGACGGTGGGGGTGGATGGCGACAGTAGGGACGTGGGCCTCCACGGCCTCAGACAAGGTCTGCTGGAGAAAGGAGGTGGCATGGGTTACATTGTCAGGGTGGTGGTAGGTGAAGGGCGTGGCTATCGACCTGGGTGGAAATGGTATCCCGGTAGGCATTCCAGTTGGCACGGGAATAGTCATGGACGTACTTAGGGGGAGGGTCATTACGAGGGTCGGGGCGGGGGCGACGACCGTCTGAAATGGTGAGGAGGACAGGGAGATGGTCGCTACCAATGGGGTCCAGGACATCCACCGCTATGCGGCCAAGGAGGTTGGGGGAGGAGAGGATAACATTGGGAGTGGAGTTGGGTTCGGGACGGGTGTGCTGGGGGATGGGGGTGAGGTCGCCTTGAAGGGAGGAGAGGAACTGATGCCACCGCCGTAACTGGGTGGTGGAACGACTATGGATGTTGAGGTCGGCGGCGATCACGTAGGAGGAGAAGGTACGGTCAATGTGGGAGAGGAAGTCGAAAGGAATAGGGGCGTTAGGGCGTACATAGATGGTGATGCAGGTAACGGTAAGACCAGGGAAGAAGAGACTGAGGATCAGGTGTTTGGTGGGGTCGGGAAGGAGAGGTTGGAGCCGAACGGGGATCTGGCGGTGGTGACCAATGACAACTCCGCCACGCGCAATTGGAAGGGGATTATCGGAGCGGTGAAGGAGGTAGGTCGAAGTGTGGATGGTGTGGTGGGGTTGGAGGAGGAAGGCATCCATGCGGCGGGAAGGGAGTGGATGTTGTTGAAAAGGATACGGTGCTGTCGCGCCATGACAGGGATTTAGACGAGGGTGTCAAGACGGTAGAAGGTGAAATGGGCCTGGTTGTTGGAGTAGGTGGCGTACATTTTTAGGTGGAAAACGGAACGGGCGGCGAGGGAGATCTGTTGGTGGGTGTGGGGGCGCTGAAAAGGATGAACATTCTGAAGGACGATGGTGAGGAATCTGATGATGTCCTCAGCGGTACGAGTTGGGCAGAGGGAACTGCCGGGAGGGGTGGGGGCGTCCAGAGGGTGGACAGGAATGGTGAGTTCAGGAGTGGTAGGAAGGGGTCGGGCCTTACATTTCTGGGAGTAAGTAGGATGAGGGAGTTTACAGGTATTGCAGGAGGGGGGGGGACTGGAGATTGGGGCACTGCCGTAAGAAGTGGGCTTGTCTACAGTGCGGGCAGGTGGGGGCCTCGCGGCACTCAGATGTCGTGTGTGCATTATACCGCAAGCACCTCTGGCAGTGGCGGGATTGAGGAGGGGAACGGGAGGGGTCAACTTCACAACGTTGGTTAAAAAGGAGGGCACCCTCCTTCAGGAGATGGTCTATGGAGGGGGCATGCTTGGAAAAGACCCGCATAAGGCGGGTGGGGCCGGCAGGGTTGTGGATGCGGCGAACCGCACAGACCTCCAGATGGGGATGTGCCTGAAGCTCCGCCAACACCTCCTCTTCCGTGATCGTCGGACTAAGCCGAGTTATCACGGCGGTGAGGGTCGGCGGGCGACGTGGAGTTTGGGGTTGGTGGGAGGGAGGCGGGGAAGGGGCAGGAGTGAGGGAGGCATGAGGGCCAAAGAGGGTGACAGGGATGTGGGAAAGGAGATCTGTGTGGAGGGTAGGGCTGGGGGAGGAAATGAGCACCGAATCACTGCGAGGAGTGAGGAGGGAGATGGGGGCACCAGGAAAATTCTGGCGAAGGAAGATGGTGAGGTTCCGGGCCTCAAGAAGGGAGGGATCAGGACGCGAGAGGGGGTAGCGGTAGGAGGAGGGGGTGGAGGAGGAGGAGGAGGGGGCAGGGACAGGCGGGGAGACATCCATGGCATCATGTGCTGGGGAAGGGGTACGAGGCAAAGCCTTTTTGGGAGTAGAAGAGGCAGGGGTGCCACTGGGGCGCTTGACGGCGGCGGAGGAGGTGTGGGGGATGGGAGTGACTGGAATGTGGCGGGGAGTGGCGTCCAGCAGCCAGCAGCGGTTCCTGCCAGCAGCCAGCAGCCAGCGTCCAGCGGCCAGCAGCGGTTCCTGCCAGCGTCCAGCAGCGGTTCCTGCCAGCAGCCAGCGTCCAGCAGCGGTCCCAGCCAGCAGCCAGCAGCCAGCAGCCAGCAGCGGTTCCTCCCAGCAGCCAGCGTCCAGCTGCGGTCCCAGCCAGCGTCCAGCAGCAGCAGCCAGAGACAGTGAGGGCGATGGCGAAGGCGACAGTGAAGATGATGATGATGAAGGCGAAGGGGAGAGTTGAGCGTGGGCCGTAGCCCACTGGGCGACCACCCTAGTGGGGGCCGCAGAAACGGAAGGAGCAGAGGGAGGGAGTGGAGGGAAGGGATCAGAGGAGGCGTGGGAGGGAGGAGCCGGGGATGGGGCGACAAATAGTGAGGAGGATGGGAGAGTGAGGACTGGGGGGATGGACTGAGGGGGGAGTGATGCAGCACACCACGTGATAGTGGTGGCGGCGGCAGAGGGGGATGTGTATATGATGGCAGTGTTGGTGGCAGTAGGGGAAAAGCACAGGACAGGACAAAGAAGGCGGCGGGAAACACAGAGTAGAAGGGATGGATAAACTATGAATGAGACTGGGGCCGAAGCCCCACTCCGCTGCTGCTGGCAGGGGAGGCGACCTGGCTGGCCGGCTGGTGGGGACGGTATTGCTGCTGCTGCTGCTGCTGGATGCTGGCTGGGACCGCAGCTGGACGCTGGCTGCTGGGAGGAACCGCTGCTGGTTCAAAAATGGTTCAAATGGCTCTGAGCACTATGGGACTCAACTGCTGAGGTCATTAGTCCCCTAGAACTTAGAACTAGTTAAACCTAACTAACCTAAGGACATCACAAACATCCATGCCCGAGGCAGGATTCGAACCTGCGACCGTAGCGGTCTTGCGGTTCCAGACTGCAGCGCCTTTAACCGCACGGCCACTTCAGCTGGCGAACCGCTGCTGGCTGCTGGCTGCTGGCTGCTGGCTGGGACCGCTGCTGGACGCTGGCTGCTGGCAGGAACCGCTGCTGGACGCTGGCAGGAACCGCTGCTGGCCGCTGGACGCTGGCTGCTGGCTGCTGGTAGGAACCGCTGCTGGCTGCTGGACGCTGGCTGGGACCGCTGCTGGCTGCTGGACGCTGGCTGGGACCGCTGCTGGACGCTGGCTGCAAGCTGCTGGCTGCTGGAAGAAACCGCTGCTGGCTGCTGGCTGCTGGCTGATGGCAGGAACCGCTGCTGGCTGCTGGCTGCTGGCTGATGGCAGGAACCGCTGCTGGCTGCTGGACGCTGGCTGGGACCGCTGCTGGACGCTGGCTGCAAGCTGCTGGCTGCTAGCAGAAACCGCTGCTGGCTGCTGGCTGCTGGCAGGAACCGCTGCTGGACGCTGGCAGGAACTGCTGCTGGCTGCTGGCTGCTGACGAGGACCGATGCTGGCTGGACTGCTGCACGTTGACGGGCTGGCTGGCACCTGTAACACCTATCGCTTCGATTGGTACCGTAATAGCACAATCGAAGGGCGGTATTCAAACGAATTACCGCCGGAGATGCCATAATGGAGGATCTTGTCCAGTATTTATGCTGGACGCTCTGTTTGCCGTCCATGCCCTCCTGGCGCTGCTTGTAAGGTGTTGTCTCTTCCCCAGTGCTCCCTCGGACGTCCGCGCCCGACATGGTCGCCATATGTGGCAGCTCTCTGAGGCCCGTCCTGTGTTGGGCGTTCCGTTCGAGGTCCGCACCCGACTGGTGCTGCTCATGAGGTTTTGGCCCTTCCCTGGCGCTCCCACGGACGTCCGCGCCCGTCTCGTCCACCATCTGTGGCCGTGGCAGCTGTCAGAGGCCCGTCCCGTGTCGGGAGTTGCGTTCGCGGTCAGCACCCGCCTGGCGCTGCTCCTGCGGTGTTACTACTTCTTGAGAAGTATCTTGGTTCCTTTCGTTGGGCCCTGATAAGCTCCAGAGCCGGACTCCACTCCGATCCGAGCTGGTAACTGCCGTCTCGGTTTATTAGGTAGTGTGTGACCTTGATTTCGATGGCCTCCTTTATGACACTGTCCCAAAATCTTGGCGCCTGTGTCACAATTTTGGTGTTGTTGTACTCCATTGAGTGACCAAGCTCCAGACAGTGCTCCGCTATGGCAGATTTGGTTGCCTGTCCGCGTCTGGTGTGCCTCTGGTGTTCTTTCCACCTGACGTCCACCATCCTGGTTGTCTGGCTAATGTATGACTTTCCACAGTGGCACGGAATGTAAATGACTGGTTTACGTAGCCCCAGGTCGACCTTCACGGTCCCTAGCATTGTCCCAATTTTGGAGGGTGGATAGAAGATACTCTTTATATCATATTTTGAAACAATTCTGCTGATCTTTGCTGAAATATGTCCAGTATATGGCAGGTATGCCACCTTCTTCGCCTTCTCTGGCTCCTCTTCTGTACCGTGTGGTTGGCTGATAGCACGAAGTGCCCTTTGGATGTCTGTGAAGGAATGTCCATTTCTGCTGAACACCAACTGTAGATGTTCTATCTCTGTGGCCAGACTTTCCGTATCTGACAGATCCCGAGCCCTGTGAACGAATGTTTTCTAGACTCTATTCTTCTGTGCCAGGTGGTGGCAGCTACTGACTTGAAGGTATAAGTCAGTGTGGGTGGGCTTACTTCCATTGTCTACAGTAACGTGAAAAATGCTTTGTATCTTTAAATTTTCTAAAGCCAAACTCATCCTTCTCTAACACATTCTTAGTTTTCTTTTCCATTCTTCTATATATTATTCTTGGCAGAAACTTGGATGCATGAAGCCTTGAGCTGGCTGTGTGACAATTGTCGGCTCTTGCAGTCCTCGGAATTGTGTGAATGATGTTTCTCTGAAAGTCAAATGATATATTGCTAGACTCGTACAGTCTACGAACCAACGTGAATAGTCGTTTTGTTAACAATTCCACCAATGATTTTAGAAATTCTGATGGAATGTTATTTATCCCTTCTGCTTTGTTTGATTTTAAGTCTTCTAAAGCTCTTCTGATTCTACTGACGGATCGCCTATTTCTTTCCTATCGATTACTGTTTCTTCACAGAGGCCTCAGTCTACTCGTTCCATCTATCATCTCGTCGATCAACTGAAACATTTATTCTGTTATAATGGTTTCCTTGAACCTATGTTTTTCTTTGCTACGTATGTAACTGCCATGATTAGAGGTGTCCATTCCTCTTCAACCGAAGTGTCTACTAAGTTATTCCTTATGGCATTAGATGCAGCCTCAGAGAAGTTCAAGTGCATGTCTTCATTCCTTAGTACTTTCATATCCTATTTCTTTCCTCACTCATTCTTCCTGACTAGTCAGTTAAGTTGCAGCCTAC
This sequence comes from Schistocerca nitens, assembly GCF_023898315.1. Taxonomy (NCBI): domain Eukaryota; kingdom Metazoa; phylum Arthropoda; class Insecta; order Orthoptera; family Acrididae; genus Schistocerca; species Schistocerca nitens. Next base: position 310,037,733 of record NC_064621.1, on the reverse strand, counting down.
TCTTCATCAAAGCCCAATTTTCATCAAATCTGTTAGTGTCTCAGAAAGTAGTTCTAAAAAACTGTTTGATTAATTTCTAATTACCTTGGAATGTATGACGAGTGGCAAAGCAAGTTTCAAATCGAAATTTCTCCTGGGGAACTTTTTCTATTCTACTGACAAATTTCTATTTAAAAATTGGTAAACATTTAAGAAACTTGTTTTTTAAATGTAGTTGCATGGTAGGACGAAAATAAATGTAGTCATTAATGTTAATAATAATTATGTGTATACATCCGGTAAACCGACGTTCTACACATTTTCGATAACACAATCGTTCACTTGATCTATGGAACATGTAAATAACTAATTAACTAACTCTCTTTAGTGAAGCATACTAGCATGACCTCGTGTCTTGTTAAACGCCAGTGTCATCTTTTAGTAGTGTAGTTGTCCATGTCTCAGAGGCAGAACCGTCCTACAGTGGTTTGAGGAGCATTGTAGTGAACTCAAGTAGCTGCCTCGGCGAGCAAATTCACGTAATGTAAATCCTGCGGAACCCATCTGGGTCACTATCTGATGGCATCACCGAGGACGCAAATCAGCAGTCCGTTGTTTATGCGAATTGCCTCACGTGAGCGTAGACATCTAATGCCAGATACGTCCAGAAACCTAGCAACAAACTGTCGTATTACTGACACGCAAGATCAGTGATGTAAGCTATTAAGCAGGTGGACCAAATGTTTTGGCTCATCAGTGTAAGTGTATTTGTCTCTAGCAAAGATGAGTACTTTGTTTGGGATATCAAAATTAGTCCTGTTTCGTCTCTTGTATAAAATTAATATTAAAGTTTGGTTTTCAGACGTTATGTATGTTGTAGCTTTCTATGTTTTAAGTAATGTAAAACAATGTAAGGCATATTCGATCGAAAATTTAATTTAGAAAGGTTTCCACCATTTATTTGCCTTTAAACGTTTACTGCGCCTGGATTGTATATCAGATAGTGCAAAATTTGTGAGATTCCCACTGCTACCTACTTTAAGATTTAGTGCGTAAGTGGCACTAAGGCTACGCGAAGTGTTTAACACAAGTCGACTGTTACATGTTTATGTACGTCTTTAGATCTGTGTGTCGAGGAATGGTGTTAAAAGAAATCGAGAATTGACTTGCATGTGTTTCAGTCACATGTAAGTCTTTTTTGTTTTTTGTATTGCAAAGTTGATCAAACTCAGGTTGATATTAAACTGTGTTATGGCCAACGATTGTGTAATTGCTCTTACGACGATGCGTAATTTGCTAATTGTTGTTGAAATTTATGTCTAGTAAAAGCACCGACATGCCCCACTCCCCGCTCCTACGCTCCTACCGTATCACAAACTTCACAAATTTTGTTTGGCAGCTGCGCAGCCGTATGTTGAGATGGCTACTAAACGCTTTCCGTTTCTCATGGAGTCTACGCCACCACCTATTTTCAACGTCACCAGTATGAAAGCTATGCGATCCTAAGGAATTCGTCTAATTCAGTGGCTCACGAGTTTAACATCAACTAAGAAGAAGTTAAACATACAAACTCTCTATCACTCTCTGCCTCTATCTCTCTCTCTCTCTCTCTCTCTCTCTCTCTAGAACCCCACTGCCCCCCGTCTCTCTGTCTGTCTCTGTCACACACACACGAATGTACACATACCGTGTACGTACTCGCTTGCATTCTCCACAAACGCATAGGAGTACATTGCGTGGGAGATACTAAGTACATGACAAACGGTTTCCACATTCAAAAGCTGTACTGTCACTTCAAAACTTGGAGAGGCGCTCTGTCCATAGATTTGTGTCTGTTTTCCGTGTGACATGTAGTTTTTGGGCAGCGTCTTGTACCGTATTTTACGGACTACAAGACGCTATTGAGTATAAGACGCACATTAATTTTTAAGCATAAATTTTCTTTAATTTACGTCTATGGTCACAAACTTTTTGTTCGCGGATTCAATTAGTCACTGAAAATTAGTGTATACCTACAGTAGCGACATCTGGTTAAATTACAACACAAACATCTTGTGGCTATTGTACGGAAGCTTGTTTTGAACAATAGTGCTACTGACAACATGACTCGTACATATGCTGTTATTTATATATCTTTGACAATGCGGTGCTGATTTTGCATTTAACATTTGACGATTCCACTATGGCTGCAAAAAAATGGCTCTGAGCACTATGGGACTCAACTGCTTTGGTCATAAGTCCCCTAGAACTTAGAACTACTTAAACCTAACTAACCTAAGGACATCACACACATCCATGCCCGAGGCAGGATTCGAACCTGCGACCGTAGCGGTCGTGCGGTTCCAGACTGTAGCGCCTTTAACCGCTCGGCCACTTCGGCCGGCTATGGCTGCAGTACATAAGGACATTGTTTTTATAAAGCACAGGTATGCCTCTTCATACTTAAAGCGCACAAATGCATATATAGGTCAGTAGTGCTTTTCATTATAATTTATTCATTGTTTTTAAGCTGTAGAAAATCTACGAGTATATTTATGTTTTTCCCATATTTTTTGCTTCAGATCTGAAGATAGTCATTATAGACCGGAACTGGTAATCTGTGAACAAAACGTTTGTGACCATAGACGTAAATTAAAGGAAATTTATTTTATATACGAGTCACAGTTTTATTCGCGACAGTATCGCAACTTGTGAAACTTTTAAGCAACTTTTTAAAAAATTTGCAATTTTTAGTATTAGATTGTAAAGCCAGACTAAAAAATTCTTTGCTTATAAAACCAAACTGACCTTTGAAATCCCTGAAGATCGTCGCCTGAACTTCCTCCTCCTCCTCCTTCTTCTTCCTCCTCTGTCCGCAGCTCGTGGTCGTGCGGTAGCGTTCTCGCTTCCCACGCCCGGGTTCGATTCCCGGCGGGGTCAGGGATTTTCTCTGCCTCATTATGACTGGGTGTTGTGTGATGTCCTTAGGTTAGTTATGTTTAAGTAGGTCTAAGTTGTAGGGGACTGATGACCATAGATGTTAGGTCCCATAGTGTTCAGAGTCATTTGAACCATTTTTCTTCCTCCTCTTTATCGTCATAATTGTCTTCTTCATGTATAAGATGATCTACACTACCATCGAGGGGTTCTTATGCCGCACTTCTTGAAAGATTTAACAATAATATCCCCTTTCACTCTGGCCCACGACCGTTGTATCCACTGCTTTTTGGTTGCCTTAAAACTCCCTTCGGCGTGAATTCATGCTGCGTTTCATCCACCATCCATTTATTCCACTCCTCTCTCATATATACTTTAAATCGTTAATTTTTCAAGACATGAAGTGGCTGTAATTGTGAAGTAATTCCACTCGGAGTAACAGCAAGTTCTGTATTTCCCTGTCTCTGTTTCTCTTGCATAGGTTTTTCAAATGACTACTAAACTGTTCTAGCACAAGAAGAGAACTCTTCTTCAATAAAGCACCTTTCCTTCTCTCCCACGATCCGTTAATCCATAATCTCATATCAGCCTCGTCCATCAAACCCTAGTCATGTACGTGAACAACAATACCGGGATGTATTTTAGAGGGGTTCGGCATGGTTTTGCGCTTGAAAATGATCATTGGATTAAGTTTAGTACCGTCAGCACAACATGAAATGGCAACAGTGTAGTGCATTTTTTTCATGTCCACTTGTTTTTGTAGTTACAGTTTTAACAAGTTTTTGGCACCAGTTCTGTCACTCGGCATATCAAATGTCAGAGAAGTTTCGTCCATTTTCGCTAGTTGGCTTAGTTCCACACTGGTTTTATTTCGACCTTGAATAATAAAATGATGGAAGGATAATATTTTCTCTTCATACTCTTTTGACATTTTCTGAGTTATTTTGGTTTTGGTTTGCATGCTAACTGTAGGATGATTCATTCAACCACAGCCACCCTTAATGTCTGTTAAGTTCCACGATAACACTAGCTTACGAGCGTGTATTTGAATAAATTCCAATGCCACTTTGACGGAGTTCTTGAATCCATCATCTCCTAGTTGGGGCATTTTGCATTTAGCCCTCTACCTGCACAATCAGTCTTCCTCACGTTTATCAGTTCTTCTTTACTAGCCCTCCAGTCGAGAATGTTTTTTTCTGTTGGTGGAAGGCCGAAATGCTGCCCAGCTGCTCAGTTTCCATGTTTTTTTGCATATGCTATTACTTCCATCATACGAATACCTTTTATTTTTCTCCACTAAGAAACCAGCTACTAACAAAAATATTGTAGTTACCGATAACACAAATAATTTCCAATTCAAGTTCACTGGCACCGTCGATGCAATGACGCATCATAGGCTAGACGTGTTCTTGGTTTGTGGTGGCGAGGCAGGAGGGAGAGTCTTAGCAAGTTTGTGAATCCTCGCAACTCATGTTCGTCGCATCGGGCAACTGCTACTGCCAGTTGAATCCATTGTTACAAGGCAGAGAAAGTTTTCCCGCGGTACCGAAAAAATGACAATTTTTAAGACTGGAGGGAATTTAAAATCAGACACTGGAAATTTTTATATTAATTTAAAGGCACACCTCAATTTTGGAGGCAATTTTTCGAAGCGAAAAGTGCGTCTTATATTCCGTAAAATATCGTAAACAGTGTATATGTGACAAGAACATTGCTACATGTAACGTATAACTACAATGGAACGTTTTTCTGCTTGGTGTGCCAGCAGAGCCCTATCACAAAACAGAACGTACCTGAAATGCTTTCTCCAGTTCTGAATTCTCTCTCGGATAACACAGGAAACACTGAATCTAAGTGGCGATAAGGAAAAAATACAGAAATACAGCGAATGCAGCAGAAGAAAAGCAATGCAGAGGTCTAAAAATGAGATAGAGAGAAATTGAAAAATACCAAGACGGGAAGTAACTAGACGAGAAAGCAAAGCCGTAGAAGCGTGGATGACTGTGGGATAGTTACATGCTGCGTATGCGAAGGTTAAACCAATATTTGGAAAAGAGAGAATCAGGTTTATGAATATCAGCAACTCAGATGGCACTGCTAACAAAGAAGGGAAGCCTGAAAGGTGAAAGGAATGTATAGCAGGGTTGTACAATAATAATGGTTATTCGAATACGCCTTTTGGAACTATGAATGTACCAGGGTTAAAATAAGGGGAGCGAAGGTTTGTCTGCGAGTTGTGCTGAAACCGGACTGTCCTTGTAGGAGACGACAAAAAGGTCAACAAATAAATTCAGTGTGCAAATATGGAGAGATTCAGAGGAGTCAGTTTTTTGCGTAAGTCCTAAACTGGTGGTGGTAATTTGGCGCGGTGAGCAACTGGACGTGTGAAACAAATGGAACAGCAGATTAACATTGGACTGCTGCTTTCCCCGCATTCCGTTCGGCTTATGAAACTGTCTTGCACCTGAACTGCATCCGGTTCAGATTCGTGTCCGAACCGCCCGAATAAAAATTTTCCTTGTAGTTACGTAAATAACTAACGCCACATTGCAAAGTGGGTTGTTTCGCGATATAGCTTCAGATCAAGTGGGAATTTTATCTATTGCTGTCAGTGCTTCTTTCGTGACAGTAATACTTCCATAAAAAAAAGAACAACTGCTTTAAGACACAACCGTGATTTTATTTCAATAATAACGATGCGTTTCGAGCCCTGGAGGCTCATCTTCAGGTACTTTGACAGTCTACATCGTTTTTTTTCAGATACAGGTGAATTATGGTCCTGGTACGATTATAATGGTATGTTTCAAAGTGACACATAGTGAATACAAATTTACAAACTAATACAAATTGAAAAATAATTTACTGTTTCCAGTGGTAGATACACGCTTTTGAAGTACAGTATGAGTAGATACGTTTATGTGCATCCACACACTTTTCGTTGTACAAAGCCTTTTATAAAATCAGTTCAGAGAGAGTCAAAGAATTTAAAATGTAAAGATGCTGCATCTATACAAACACACTGGTATTATTTTTTGAAGGAAGATGCGAAGGTATTACATTATTAATTATACTGGATATCATTTGCAAAACAAATATTTGTGAATACGCACTCGTTCTGACTTGCGTTTATAAAATGTGGTGTATAATGAAAAGTGTACGTATGGATATAAACATGTTTACTCATAATGTGCTTCAAAACTGTGTATCCACCACTAGAAACAGTAAGTTATTTTTCAATCTGTGTTAGTTTTGTGAATTTATTTTCACAATATGTCAGTTTGTAGTATAACATTGCAATCTCTTCAGCACCAAACCTAAATCTGAACGAAAAATCGATGTAGACTGTGGAAGCACTTGAAGATGAACCCCTAGAGCTCGAAATACATAGTGCATTGAACTAAAATCACGAATGTGACTGAAGGTGATTGCTTTTTATTTTACGACGATGTTTTGTCGTCGATGAGCACAGAAACGTATTATTATTATTATTTTCGTAGCTGAACGTGATTTAGAACATCGGGAAGTTAGCGACTTTGAAAATAAGCAATACAAAATGAACTCATATTTAAAGTACTTACTGTTATATTTGAGTGGAATCTTGAAAGTCATTTAGTTTTATCGAAAATTTTACTTACATTTCACATCGAATCTACGTCGCGCAGAGTTATCTGACCGCCTTTTTTTATATCACACTGCTTTAGGAAATATCAGATTTAGATTACTGTTTCTTTACGTAATTAAATTTAAGCTGTATTGCAGTCATAAATTGATATTTTCACACTTTTCTAACCTGTTACTCTTGCTAATAATTCAATAAAAGTACAAGAACTTTGCTTTCAATTTATTTACTGCTGCCGTGATTAACATCGGGAACATGTAGCAATCAATCATTAAATTTCAACAAGAACAGAGTTTACTTAAAAACAGATCACAAATATTTCATAACAGTTGTAAAACAACTAGTAACTCTAGTGAAAAATTGGTTTGAACTGACTAACTGAATTTTAAGTAATGTGAACTGCATACACTGCTGTTGTATCTGAATAATTAATAAAATTAAGGAAACCGGCAAAAAGAGTGGTGCAGAAAGTGCCGCAGCTATGGTGTGTTTCACGTTATTCGTAGTTATCTCTAATATTTTCTGTCGTGTGTCTATAATTATCAATGAAATTAATCAGTTTGCCAATTCCTCTGTATCTCTTCTTCCGTTAAGGGCGAATATTTATCTCGATGGAATCAGTCTTCTTTGTGGTGCACACTGAGGTGACAAAAAGTCGTGGAACGACAATATGCACTTATACAGAAGACCATAGTATCGCGTACACAAGATAGAACAGGGAAGTACGTTGGCGGAGGTGCCATTTCTACTCGGGCGGTTCACATGAAAAAGTGTCCGACGTGATTATTGTCGCACGACTTTGAACGCGGAATGGTAGCTGGAGCTAGACTCATGAGACATTAAATTTCGGAAAGGGTTAGGTAATTTAATTTTCAGATATCCACAGTGTCAACAGTGTCCCTAGAATACCAAATTTAGGGATTACCTCTCATCACGGACAACTCAGTGGTCGACGTCCTTCAATTACCGACCGAGAGCAGCGGCGTTTGCGCAGATTTGTCAGTACTAACAGACAAGCAAACTGCGTGAAAAAAAAAAAACGCAGAAATCAATGTGGGATGCACGACGTACGTAGCCATTAGGACAGCGCGACGAAATTTGTAGTTAATAGGCTACGGTCGTTGATGACCGGCGAGTGCTTTTGCTAACAGCACTACATCGCCTGCAGTGCTTGTCCTGGGCTCCTGATTATATCGGTTGGGCCCTAGACGACTGTAAAGCCGTGGTGTTATTAGATGAGTCCCGATTACAGTTGGTAAGGGCTGATGGTAAGTTCGAGTGTGACGCAGATCCCACGAAGCCACAGACCCAGATCGTCAACAAAACCCTTGTGCGTGGTGATTCCATAATGGTATGTGCTATATTTAAATGGATGGCCTGGGTCCTCTGGTCCAACTGAACCGATCACTTTCTGGAAATGGCTATGTTCAGCTACATGGAGACCATAGACTTCACCTTCCCAAACAACGATGGAACTTTTATGGATGGCAATATGCCATGTCACAGGGCCACAATTCTTGGCGACTGGTTTGAAGAACATTCTGGGCAATTCGAACGAGTGATTTGACCACACAAATCGCCAGAAGTGAATCCCATCGAACATATGTAGGACATAATCTAGAGGTCAGTTCGTACACAAAATCCTGTACCGGCAACAACTTCGCAAATATGGGCGGCTATGGAGGCAGCACAACTCAATATTACTTCAGGTGACTTCCAACGATTTGTTGAGTCCATGTAAAGTCGAGTTGCTGCACTACGCTGGGCAAATGGAGGTCCGACACGATATTAGGAGATATCCCACGACATTTGCACCTCATTTGAATTTTCTGGTGTCGTGAAAACGTTTTCGAATTAAAGAATTATTTTCGTGTTCTGTTGTCACAAACTGTTTTCGTGCGTGCCCACGTATTGTGGAAATTAACTTGGCTAGTGTTTCAAAAACTCTCTCAGAAGCTGTTCCTGTCGTATCACGTTCATTTTAACCCAAAAACTGGTAGGAAAGAACTGCGTGCCACTAAAATGGTTCTTTGTGCATCAGTGATTCAACAACCTGTGAACATTGTAGGAAAGCAGTTCCTCTCAGTTGCTGTTCCTTTCTTATCATGGCCATGTTAACCCGAAAATTAGTAGTAAAGAACTGTGCACCACCAAAATTGGTTCTTTGTGCTTCCGTGGTTCAACAGCCAGTGAACGTTGTGGGAAAGAAGTGCAGAGTTTGTCTATCTGGATGTGGGAAGCGTTGTGAAACTATACTCCGTCTGTTCAAGGTGACAGGCAAGTGCACGTTCATCTGGGGGCGATTATTACATTCAGCTCTTCGCTTGCCTTAGTCCCCAGTAGCGAGCTAGGTTAAGTTATATAGGCATTGGAATTTGTACAGGATCTATAATTGTGATTTCTCGAGGTTGTTAGATTTTCCATGTTCACTTGGTTTTCGCTCGCAGTCGTCCACTGGATGGCAATCATTACTGATACGAGGGTTTTTGGGAAAATGAGTTCTGATGCAGCGTACTCTAATCAATGTTGGCAACATGGGGATGGGCATTTAGTTACCAGTTTGTTTCGACTGCGCTGCAGAAATTTCGCTGGGATGACCTCAGGTATTCTACATACAGTCCCGATCTCTCCTCAGGCGATTTCCATATTTTTGGTGCCCTGAGGAAAATCATTCATGGCTGTCGATTAAATGTATTAACAAATGATTCAAATGGCTCTGAGCACTATGGGACATAACATCTGATGTCATCACTCCCCTAGAACTTAGAACTACTTAAACAGAACTAACCTAAGGACATCACACACATCCATGTCCGAGGCAGGATTCGAACCTGCCACCGTAGCGGTCTCGCGGTTTCAAACTGAAGGGCCTAGAACCGTTCGGCCACACCGGCCGCCAAATTATTAACAGTTACAGCGATTAATTTTGAAATAATGAGCAGTTTACTCAATTTTTTTCCATCCCTTCTCTTTCATTTGACTGCCCTAACAAATCTTATATGCACCTATCCATACTAAAACAAATACATATTCACACACACACAAACACCCCCCCCCCCCCCCAAAAAAAAAATCTCCATCCGCCACCCACCGACAAACACACATTTGTCAACACCATTCAACAGTTTGCCAAAGAAGACCAAAACATCAAAACGTAAATCGGTGTTTACTTGCTAGAGCTGTACGAATGAAATTGCGAATGGCAATAGACCTTAGGAATGCTAAAAAAGTAAGAAATTTAAACTATTATTATGTTATAAAAATCAGAAAATCCCAGAACTCTTTATAAGCATACGTAAAACAAAATAGTGTAAATATAAAACTCAATACATTTCAGGTCATTGATAACACTTTTCAAAAAATAAAGGCAAAATGTGTATTAGTTTCATGCAAGCGTTATTAGACGATCCAAAAGTGGTAATTATTTACCTAATATTCTGTGCAGCTGTGGGTGACAGGAAAACAAAAATTAAGGATGTTATATTTGAACTGTTGTTTGCGCCGTTCCAACGACTATGAATTACGAGCTTTAATTCGTTTCCTGTAAGCGAAAACACGAATACTGTAGACTATCTTAATGAACATTTTGCAGTACACGGAGACAACATTATGAGTGGGAGCGCTATAAAAAACCGTGCAGTTTGTTTCGTGTCTGTCCATTTCCTCCTACCTTCTTCTCTCTCCACATCGTCACCCGTAACCTTGGCGGTTGCTGATTCTTATGCCTGCAGTATTTGTTTCCAAATAGTAGGTAGAGTGTACACCGAATTTGGTTGAAATTGATCTCTGAGGCTTAGGAGGAGATTTTTACCCCAGGCTTCATCAGCGTACGCACGTGTAACATACGCTGATCAGCCAGATCATTATGACCATCGATCTACTATCCATACAAACCCGTCCAAGTGGTAGCAGCGTCACCTGGCGAGGAATGACTGCTAGTCAGACACACCCACAGTTCATGTAGTATCAGCAAGCCTGCCATCTGTGTGAAGGATAGGGAAGGCGCACGATCTATCTGAGTGTGATAGCCCGGAGGCTCGGCACGAGCACTTCGGAAATTGCACGACTTGTCAAGTGTTCGAGGAGAGCTGTGGTGAGTGTGCCCTCAACACATGGGGAAACCGAGGTGAAACCACGTCCAGGTCTTATTACAGATGGACAGACTGTTAAAACAGGACAGGTAGCGAACTGTGGCGGAACTAACATCAGACTTTAATGCTGGGCAGAGTACACGTGTGCCTGAACACTCAGTTCAAAGAACACTCCTAACGATGGGCCTCGCAGCCGACTACCCATGCATGTGCCAATTGTATCATCACAGTATCGGCAACTATGACTGAAATTGGCATGTGACCATCGGCACTGGATGTTGGCGCAGTGACAAGCGTTTCATGGTCTGATACGTTCTTCATCACGTCGATGGGATGGCACAAATCCGTCGTATTCCAAGGGAGCAGTCCTTGACATCTGTACTGCGAGACGACTACAAGCTGGCGGCGGCTCCATTATGCTCTGTGGAACACTGATGTAGACATCCATGGGTCTAGTCGAGCTCGTGCAAGCCATGATGGCCAAGGAGTGTCGTACACGTACGCCTTTTCATGACGTTCACCCGTTTATCCCGATGACAGTGGCCTTCTTCAACAAGATAATGCGTAATGCCACAAGGCCAGTGTGATGGAGTGGTTCAAGGAACACAGTGGCGAGTTCCAGTCCTTGTACTGGCCCCCCAACTCGCCAGATAATAATCCGACCGAATTCATCTGGGATGTGATTGATTGTGGAGTCAGTGTCCAACGCCATCCTCTGCGGAATTTACGGGAATTAGGTGACATGAGTGTGCAGTTGTCTGTCAACTCACTCCAGTGACCTACGAAGGTCTCATTGCTTCCATGCCATGACTTGTCGCCGCTGTTATACGCGCCGAAGTTGGACATACCAGCTAATAGGTAGGTGGTCATAGTGTTCTGGTTGATCAGTGTAGTTATACACAAAACACATACTCAAAAATAGTCGCAAAAACTGTTGGTACATTTATCCCATGGCGACACTAGCTGGTCGATTCCATCCTTGAAGAAGCTAGTAGGCTGCTGTCGGCTCCAGGCCTGAACCAGTCACACACTTGGTCATCCGTTTCGAATCGATGTCAGCGAATAGCTTTTTTTAGAGGTCCAAATACACGAAAGACACACAGTGAACGGTCGGGACTGTACGGTGGATGTTCCAGCGTTTCCCACCGAAACTGCTGCATTGTCGTGTTCACCACATTGGCGTGTGTGGGCGGGAATTATCATGCAGGACGATAGCGCCATTGGGCAACATACCTCTGCGTTTCGACTTGATGGCTCGTCTAAGGTTCTGTAAAGTGGCTTGATAGAGCTGGGCATTGATGGTGGTTCCCCTTTCCAGGAGCTCTTCAAGGGATGGGCCCTTGTGGTCAAAAAAGAAGGACATCATGACCTTACCAGAACTAGTATGCACGACCTTTCATTTCTTTGGAGGTGGTGAAGTCGCATGTTTCCACTGCTTGCTCTGACGCTTGCTTTCTGGTTCAAAATGGTGACGCCATGTTTCGTCACCTGTGACAATACAGGACAGAAAGCCGTATTCCTCCTCGTTGTAACGTTGTAGATGACAGACAGCGCCATTCGAGTATTGCGCTGTTCTGTGGACAGTTGGTGGGCAATCCACTGTGCACATATTTTTCGAAAGTTCAAGTGTTGATGCATTTGTGTGCGGTGCCCTTGCTAATACCCAGTTACCGATGGAGCTCGTCCACGGTGATCCTGTGGTTGTCCAAGACTAAAGCATTCACATCCGCAACAATTTTCCGGTATGATGACACGATGAGATTGTCCAGAACGAGCACCATCTTCCAGTGAGTCGCACCCCTCAAGGAATCGTTTGCGCCATTCCACAACACTTGAATGACTCACACTGTACTCACCATACACAGTCTTCACCCGTTGATACATTTCACGGCCTCCAACTCCCTCGCAGTGGTTAGTACACTGGACTCGCATTCGGGAGGACGACGGTTCAATCCCGTCTCCGGCCATCCTGATTTAGGTTTTCCGTGATTTCCCTAAATCGCTTCAGGCAAATGCCGGGATGGTTCCTTTGAAAGGGCACGGCCGATTTCCTTCCCCATCCTTCCCTCACCCGAGCTTGCGCTCCGTCTCTAATGACCTCGTTGTCGACGGGACGTTAAACACTAATCTCCTCCTCCTCCTCCTCCAACTCCCTCCGTCGCCAGAAATCGAATCACTCCTTGTTGTTCTGCTTACTCGCCTGCATGTTCGGTAGTGGACGATAACTAGTGTGACCACCTTCTTTTCGGTGTGAAACCACACTGGCGCTATGCAACATCAAGCGGCGCACAAGCGTCTGTCTCTCACCAGTAGATGGCGCCACTATACCCGCAGCTACGTGGTGCTACATTATGTGTAGGACAGTGGTAGACGCACTGACCAGGTTTCATTTGAATGAACCTCATATTTCACACACATGTCCACCCATATTTCACCTTTAGCTCCAGTGACTGCATTTCCGTTTGCACGCAAGTCAATGTTTATGACGTCATGTCTCCTGAACTTCGTGATGTACAATTTTCTAGGTGCACTCGCATTCGCGGGTTGGATCAACTCGGTTCCACGTCGAGGACTTACACTGCCTGGGCTAGTCGCCGCTTCGGCAGAGCCCCCTGCCATTGGCGTCTGTCCGTCTGCCGGCCGCTGTCGTCGTTTCGTCCGTCTGCTCGCTGTCATTGCCGCCCACCGCCCGGTCGCCGCCGCCGCCGCCACCGCCTGGTGCTCGCCCCGCCGCCGCCCAGTGATCGCCGCCGCCACAACCCTGCGTTCGCCGCCGCCGCCGCCGCCACCGCCTCCGCCTCCGCAGCAGCCGGCCCGTTTTAGTTCCTTTCGCACTTCGGCGACTCCTGTCACTAGTGGTCGCCGCCTTCAATCATGGACACCTCCATTACCACCATTATCTACACATCCCCCACTGTAACCTCGTGGAGTGCTTCCTCCGGACTTAACCCATCTCATCCACCTCACCTACGCACAGTCTCGTTTCCTTCTGTCTCCTCCTCATCCCTGTATCCCCACCTGTATGTTGCTGCTTCCCCTGCTCCTTTCCCTGCTCCTTCCCCTGCTCCAGCCCCTGATCCTCTCCCTCCCACAGCTGTCGCCCTTAGACACGACTTTCTCCTCCTCCCCCCCCCCCCCCACCCTGCTACAACTGCTCCTGCTTCCCTGGCCCGATTAATTGCCTGCCACGCCACCACAGAGCACCCCACGCCCCTACCCAGTGCCGCTGCCTCACAAGAGAGGCCTCATCCCTCCTCCCAAGCCACAACTGCCAAAAAACCTTCTAAGCGTCCAAGGGGTGACCGCAACTCCACCCCTTCCTCCAACAAACTACCACCCACCCCACTTCCCTCTGATACCACCCCTCCTCCCACCTCCCCAGCCCCCACCATGTCTACCTTCATCCTTACCAAACCTGATCCGAATTTCCTAGATGCCCACACCCTCACCCTTGAAATCTAGAAATACATCCCCAGTGCACCCATTACCTAACATATCCCTCGTAGAGACTCTGTTATCATCAAGTCCTCCTCTCCCTCTTCCCATACTGATCTCCTCTGGCGCCTTCCATTTATCACCTTTGGCCCCCATGCTTCCCTCACCCCTTTCCTTACTTCCTCCTCTCCTTGTCAGCCTCAACCCCTCGTCGTCTTCCAACCCTCACTGCTGTGATCACAAAACTCAGCCCTGGGGTCATGGAGATGGAGGTGTTGGTGGAACTGAATGCCCAAATTGCCCTGGAAGTCCACTCGGCCTGCCATATTAACAATTTCTCTGGCCCTACCTTCCTCATACATATCTTTACTGACTCCACCTCCTCCATTGATCAGCTCCTCACATGTGGAGCCCTAATTTTCAACCGCTGCCACCCTGTTGCGTCACCCCCTTCCTCTCCTCAATCCTACCACTGCAAGTGCTGTCTCCTGTACAACAACCATCTCATCCAAAACTGCAAGAACCCCCCCCCCCCACCTGCCCCATTTTAAAGCCCCCCACTGCCTTAAACAGTGTGCTAACCTCACCTCTCCTCTTTCCCGCAACACCTGCAGGGAACCCCACCCTATGTACTCTTCCAAATGCAAAGCAAAACCCTCTCCCAACGACCCACCCATCCAACTTAATAATTACCTCCACCCTCCCACAACAGCAGAAGACATCATCTGGTTCCTAACCATCATCTGGTTCCAATGCCCCCACATACTCCAGCAGATTTCCCTCACCGCCTGGTCTGTTTTCCATTTAAATACCTATACCACCTACTCTCACAACCAGGCCCACTTTACCTTCACCCACATAGACACCCTCGTTTAAGCACCTCTTTCCTTGCCCCACTTCCTCTCCCCCTCCCACCTCCTGGCACGTCACCAGTATCATCTCTTCTACCTCAATATTCGCTCCGTTCTTGCCAACAAATACCTCTTTGTGCATACCCTACCCCAGCACCAGGTTGACTCCTTCGTCTGTAATGAAACCTTCCTCCAACCTTACCATACAGTCCCATCTCTCCCTATCTCCTTCACCACTCTGACAATTCCCTTCCCCTCGCCCAAGGTGGGGTCACTACTGGCCACCTCAAGTATCTCCCTGTCTGGCCACAACCCATCTTCAATGACCCAACTAAACACCTTCTCCTCAGCATCTTTTTCCCTCCCTCACCATCACCTGTGCCACTATATATATATATATATATATATATATATATATATATATATATATATATATATATATATATCCACCTCACAGCTCCTTTCCTCTACGAATTCATTTCCCAAGTTGACCATACCTTCTCCACCTATATTATTGCTGCCGACCTAAATATCCACAGCCATGACCCTGCCACCCTTTGGCAGTGGCATCAGTTCCTTGCCACCCTCCATGGTGACTTGTTCCTCTCCCACAACACACCTGTCCTGAAAGTAACTCCACCCCCCAATGTTATCCTCACTTCCCCCCACCACCTTGGTCATATCGCTGTGGATGTCTGCGATACCATTGGTAGTGACCACCTTCCCATCCTTCTCACAAGGGAACCTCCCCATTGCACCCCCCTCAGAATTAGTTATAAGTTGGCACAGTGGATAGGCCTTGAAAAACTGAACACAGATCATTTGAGAAAACAGGAAGAAGTTGTGTGGAAGTATGAAAAAAATAAGCAAAATATACAAACTGAGTTGGCCATGTGCATGATAGGCAACATCAAGGATTACATGAGGTTAGGAGCGCCGTGGTCCCGTGGTTAGTGTGAGCAACTATGGAGCGAAAGATCCTTGGTTCAAGTCTTCCCCCATGTGAAAATTTTTTTCCCTTTATTTTCGCAAAGTTATGATCTGTCCGTTCGTTCATTGACGTCTCTGTTCACTGTAATAAGTTTAGTGTCTATGTTTTGCGACCGCACCGCAAACTTACAGTTCGGAAAATATTCATTGACCTTGTTATTGAAGTCGCGAGCTATATTTGCTGGATTCATATTGCCCACAGAATACATCTCACGTATTTAATGCACTCCCGTCCAAAGTAGCGAACAGTCAACTGCCAACCAGGGAGCCTCGTTAGCAGGAATACTCTCTCTTCCGTGCGCTGTTGTCGACTGACGTCGTGTGTTTCGATGTTTGTTTAGGTGTAGCATCCTCATGCCACGGCGCAGTTACCTCGCATCGCATTAGATAATAACTGTCTGAAAATAAACTCTTCACTCGAGGGATGACTTGAACCAAGGACCTATTGTTCCGCAGCTGCTCACGCTAACCACGGGACCACGACGCTCCGGAGCTCACGTTATCCTTGATATTGCATATCTTGCACATGGACTACTGAGTTTGTATATTTTGCTATTTTTTTCATAGTTCCACACAACTTCTTCCTGTTTTCTCGATTGATCTGTGTTCAGTTTTTCAAGGCCTATCCACTGTGGCAACTTATAACTAAATCTGAGGGGGGTGCGATGGGGAGGTTCCCTTGTCAGTGTCTCCTCTGCTCATGGTGCCCCTGCAGCCCCCTGCCCAGCTGCCCCTCCAAAGTCTTCAGTTGAAACTTCCGGGCTGAGAGGCCATGGTCAATTTATAAAATTTCCACCTAACGTTTCGTCTCCATCTGCGGAAGACAATACTTTAGGTGGAAATTTTATACATCGACCAAGGCCTCTCAGCCCGGAACCTTCAACTGAAGACAACACCAGCCACGAAAACCTACATTGTATGATTAAACACCTCCAAAGTCTGTCCACGACTACCGCCGTGCCAATTGGGATGCCTACCGGGAATCCATTGTCTCCCAGGTTGAAAGCTACCCTCTCACCTTTGACCATCCCACTGACATCACCCATGCCTCTTCCATCATAAGCCCATCACTGATGCTGTGGAGGCCCATGTCCCAGCCGCCGGCCATCGTGGCCGAGTTGTTCTAGGCGCTTCTGTCTGGAACCTCTCTGCTGCTACAGTTGCAGGTTCGAATCCTGCCTTGGCCATGGATGTGTGTGATGTCCTTAGGTTAGTTAGGTTTAAGTAGTTCTAAGTTCTAGGGGACTGATGACCTCAGATGTTAAGTCCCATAGTGCTCAAAGTCATTTGAACCATGTCCCTACCAAACTCATCTACCCTCACCACTCTACACTTCCTCCCAAGCTATCCTTCTTCTTCGTGAAACCCACAGGCTCTACCGCTCCTTCCTCTGCACCTGTGACTGGGATACACTCATCCACCACTGGTAATTACAGGGATACCTTCTTACAGCAAAGAAACGCCAGGACTGGCGCCACACATACACCCACCTCAACTCCACACTCCCAGTCAACTCCTCCAAGTACTGGTCAGCCTTCCACCACCTTACTGGTAGCCATGCCGCCCCACATCACCCTCTCCTCCATGACGATCGCCCCTTCGCTACCAACCTCAGTAAGGCTAACCATTTTGCTTCTCACCTCTCTGAGGTCTTCTCCATTCCTGATGATCCCCATTTTGATTACTCCCTCTTCCCCACCATCCTTGACTGAACTGATACCGCTGTCCCACCACTCGCCCCTAGCTTCCAGTACTTGGATCACTCCACCCATTCAGACATCAACACTCCCACCACTGAACATGACATCACACTCATCCGCCACTCCAAACACCACACTACCCCTGGTAATGATGGCATCACCTACCGCCACCTCAAGAAATCCCCCCGTCCTTCCTGGCTGTCCTCACTACCCTAAACAATTTCCTCCTTTCCACTGGCTTTTACTCCAACCAGTGGAAGACTACCCATGTCCTGCTGTTCCCTAAACCCAAGAAACCCCCTCTGATACCTCTTCCTCTTGTCCCATCTGCCTCACCTCTGTGTTCAGTAAGGTCTTCGAGACGATCCTCTCCTGCCGTATTCACAGCCACCTTAACCAGCACCACCTCCTTCCCCTTACCCAGTGTGGCTTCCAGCCTTCCTTCTCAGCTGACAACCAGCTCCTTAACCTTACTAATCTTCTTTCCATCCAACTTACCTTCCATCACTCCGCTATGTTTGTTTCCCTTGACCTTCAGAACGCTTACGACTGTGTCTGGCATCCTGGGATCCTCTTCAAACTCCAGATCTATGCTTTCCCTATCAGTTTTGTCTGTCTCGTTGCTTCCTTCCTCTCCTGTCGTCCCTTCTATTTCACTATCCACAATTCGAACTCCCATACCTTCTATCGCTCCACCAGTGTGCCCCAAGGCTCCATCCTTTCCCCTCTCCCCTATCTCCAGTACATTGCTGATATGCACAAACCTCCCCCACGTATTCATCTCCTCCAGTTTGCTGATGACACTGACTTCCTATCCTTTTTATCCTACCCGTCAACGGTCCCAATGTACCCTCAAAACTCACCTTGACCAGTTCACAACTTGGTGCAACCAGTGATTCCTTCATATCAACCCCTCCAAGACCCAGGTGATCATCATACACCACACCACCCACTCCTTCTGTCTCCATGATTTCTACCTAACCATTTATGGCTGTCCTATCTACCTCACTCCTACCCTGAAATACCTTGGCCTCATCCTCGACCTCCACTTCGGCTGGACTCCCCATCTCATTACAATCCAACACAAACACAAAGCCCACAACAGACTCTGCGTCCAGAAACTCCTGTCCAGCTGGACAAGGGGACTGAATCCTTCCACCATCAAAAAATGGTTCAAATGGTTCTGAGCACTATGGGACTTAACATCTGTGGTCATCAGTCCCCTACAACTTAGAACTACTTAAACCTAACTAACCTAAGGACATCACACACATCCATGCCCGAGGCAGGATTCGAACCTGTGACCGTAGCAGTCGTGCGGTTCCGGACTGAGCGCCTAGAACCGCTAGACCACCGCGGCCGGCCCTTCCACTATCCTTCACACCTATAAGTCCTTGATCCGCCCCATCCTTTGTTATACCAGTGTTGCCTGGATTCCTGCCCCTCCCAGGTTCTATAACACCCTCCAAATACTCGAGCACCATGCACTCCACCTCGCCTTCTGTATCCACCTTCTATCCCCCCTGTGCATCCTCTATGACCTCATCCCTCTCCCACCTTCTCCGTTTCCTTGAACACATCTACACCCTGTATATTGCCTGCCAACTCGATCGTCCCCATTCACTCATGTGCCCATTCCTCTCCACCCCCAGCCCGTTGCTGCACCTTTACCATTGTGTCCCACCATCTCTCCATCTCCACACTCTCCACCTCCTTTCGAAACGCAACTTCCAGCACCTACCCCTCCTGGATAATGAACTTCGCCATGATATCTACCCCTCCTACCAACTCGAACCCTACCTTTCTCCTGCCTCCTCCTCAGGGCACCCTCTCCTCCCCCTCCCTTCTCCTGAGAAGCTTTCCCCCTCCACACCCCCTCCCTCTCCCATGCTGCCCTTCAGTGTCTCTGCACTCCTTCCTGCCTTGTGTTCCCTCTTTATCTTCTACCCTGCCCGTCTCCTGGCCTTGGTGCGCCTCCTGCCCTTTTTTTTCCTCTTCCTCCCAATCCCCATCCCTCCCCCCCCCCAACCGTACATTCCTCCCCACTTTATCCCTCCTCTCCAGCCTCCAGTCCCTTGGCAGGTATCTACCAGCAGTTTTTTATTCTGAGTCCTCCGTCGTTTTCAGTGGTTTTTTTAGGGTCGTGCTCTGTATGATTTTTATCCTATGGCCGATTTAGCTTGTGTTTACCACCAGTGTTTTTTTAAGTGCACTTATATTCGCCAGCTGTGTTCTTTTAACTTTATATCGACTTTTTAACTGTCCCCCAGTGCATGTCCCCATCTTAGTGTGTACTTTAACTCTCTTCATCTCCATTTGCTGTGTTTTTTATATCTCCCTTTTTATCCCCCATTTTTATGTAATCACCCCTCTGCATTTTTGTAAAGCCAATTGGCTGTAGAGCGGTGGAGTGTGCCAGTGCCAGCCCTCCCCTGCCCATATGTGGCAGGGGAATGAAATTACAATAACGAAAAAGAAGAAAAGTTTTGAGAATATGTTTAGTAGCAAAGGAGAAATAAATTTAAACGTCATGCAATAGGCGGCACATTTCCAAGCATGTCCGTGTTTATGACGCCATATTTCCTGAAGTACGTGTCGTAAAATGATACAATTTTCCAACTACATTCAGCAGTACATCTGAAAACTGGCAGCAAAATGCGTCGTGAACACCGTTAATATGATGAAGTAATAAATTAAAACGTCGAGCCTGATGCTGCAGTTTCGCTGCATAAAAAACGAAAATTTAGTAACCGATAAGTATTTTGCCTTTCATTAATTTTGATGTGTTGTCAGCCAGAAAAAGTTTCGTAAATATCTGCAGTTGAGTGTACAATTTGTGCTCTAACACTCAGATACTAGTCTCTGGGTATTCGCACGTCATGTGCCCCTGTCCTCACCACATCGATAGGTAGGTGGTTGTTACCCCTATAGCGATTCTTTCTAGACAGTAAGTGATATGTGTAACACGTGTGACTGAAATCTGTTCAGCGATTTAGCAGGCGATGCTGAACAGTTATACATACATTTTTAGGGCTCCGTACCTCAATGAGAAAAAAGGAACCGTTATAGGATCGCTTTGCTGTCTGTCCGACTTTTAAAACTGTTTGTCTCAGGAAAGGGTAGACGTACCAAGTTGGCATTTGTCATGTACTGTGAGATTTGATGCCTTGCTATATAGAAAACGTTAGCTTCTAAGTCAGTCCAGTCGAAAGCTGCGGCCATTTATGTCACACGTTTTGATACTGGAAAACTCGCTCATTAAAACCTGTAGCGTGTTTGTGCTTGACGTAGAATCGTGAAATTTGGTAAGAGGAAAGGTATATATTTATCTCACACGAAAATATCTTTTTTCTCATTTATTAACCGACTTTATACTTGCAACTAAAACATACTCAAAAGTCTTTTTATCTTGCCAGTATCAGTGTCGATAACAGACAAAATCATCGTGATTCTCGATTTAGGGAAAGGATGATTTGATTATATACGTAATGAAGTTTGTACGAAACCCTCAGTGTGTGAGTCCCACTCCCATCTTGCTATTTTCATAATATATATGGATCCTACTGTAGACACAATGCATTCAGTAGTAAAAATAACAGTTAGTTTTTAATGAACGCAAAAGTATCTGATATCAAAAAACGTCACCGCGATGAATCACATTATAAAGTGACCGTTTGGTGCAATAATGTACTCGTAAATGAGTTGCAATGCAGAAATCGATAGACACACATGTTGTGTGTAGTCTGAAAAGTATAAAAAGTTTCTTAGAACAATGCAAGGCACGTTAAATTCTGACCCGTGACAATACCGAAGTTAAAAGTGTATAAGCGGAAATGTGCTTTTTATCCTACTGTGATTGGCTGTAGGCACCTACAGATCATGTAACGGTGGTAGCAGAGGACCTCGTTTTAATTTAATATTATAACATCAAATGTTATGGTAAGGCTGTTTACATGAAGCACAGAAACAGGCTGCTTATTTTCAGAGACTTCTGCTTCTTATACTATAGCTAATTGATTGTTAACTACGGTGTTACAATTACTGTACCGCATAGTACACCAAAATAATGAATGTCTGTCGCTGTTAAAATATGCACTTAGATGCACCAGTGCATTTTGGTACGCTATAAACAATGACTGTCTTCCGCTTATAGGCGCACTGATAACGTTCAGATCTCCTTTTGCCCTGCATTGTGCAGCAGCCGACGACGCATGGACTCAACAAGACGTTGGAAGTTCCGTACAGAAATATTGATCTATGCTGCCTTTATAGCCGTCCATAATTGTGAAAGTGTTATCGGTGCTGGACTTTGTGCGCGAACTGACCTCTCGATTACGTCCCATAAATCTTCGATAGGATACATATAGGGAGATCTGGTTGCCAAGTCGTTCGATCGAATTGTCTAGAATGTTCTTCAAACCAATCGCGAACAATTGTGGCCCAGTGACATCGTTGTTCGCAACATGTCCTCAATGAATGCATATGTTGTCCAAGTAGCCGCACATAGCCATTTCAAGATAATGATCGGTTCATCTGGACCAAAGGATCCAGTCAATTCCATGTAAACAAAACCCACACTATTATGGAGGCATCACCTTCTTAGACAGTGCCTTGTTGACAACGTGGGTCCGTAACTTCTAACGCTACCATCAGCTCTTACCAATTAGAATCGGAGCACATCTGATCAGACCACGGTTTTTCAGTCGTCTAGGGTCCAACCGATATGGTCACGAATCAAGGAGAGACGCTGCAGCCCATGTCGTGCTGTTTGCAAAACCACACGCGTCGGTCGTCTGCTCCAACAGCCTATTAACGCCAGATTTCGCCGCACTATCCTAACGGATACGTTCGTCGTATGCTCCACATCGATTTCTGTTGTTATTTCGCTTGTCTGCAAGCACTGACAACTATACGCAAACGCAGCTGCTCTAGATTGTGAAGTGAAGGCCGTCAGCCACTGCGTTGTCCGTGGTGGGAGATAACACCTGAATTTTGGTATTCGTGACACACTCTTGACATTGAGGATCTCTGTATACTGAATGCCCCAACGATTTACGAATAGGAATGTTCCATGCATGTAGCTCCAACTACCATTTCAACATCATTCTGTTAATTTCTATCCTACGGCCATAATGACTTCGGAAACCTTTCAACACGAATCATCTACTACATCTACATTTATACTCCGCAAGCCACCCAACGGTGAGTCGCGAAGGGCACTTTACGTGTCACTGTCATTACTTCCTTTTTCTATTCCAGTCGCGTATGGTTCGCGGGAAGAACGACTGTCTGAAAGCCTCCATGCGCGCTCGAATCTCTCTAATTTTGCATTCGTGATCTCCTCGGGAGGTATAAGTATGGGGAAGCAATATATTCGATACCTCATCCAGAAACGCACCCTCTCGAAACCTGGCGAGCAAGCTACACCGCGATGCAGAGCGCTTCTCTTGCAGAGTCTGCCACTTGAGTTTGCTAAACATCTCCGTAACCCTATCACGGTTACCAAATAACCCTGTGACGAAACGCGCCGCTCTTCTTTGGATCTTCTCTATCTCCTCCGTCAACCCGATCTGGTACGGATCCCACACTGATGAGCAATACTCAAGTATAGGTCGAACGAGTGTTTTGTAAGCCACCTCCTTTGTTGATGGACTACATTTTCTAAGGACTCTCCCAATGAATCTCAACCTGGTACCCGCCTTACCAACAATTAATTTTGTATGATCATTCCACTTCAAATCGTTCAGCACGCACACTCCCAGATATTTTACAGAAGTAACTGCTACCAGTGTTTGTTCCGCTATCATATAACCATACAATAAAGGATCCTTCTTTCTATGTATTCGCAATACATTACATTTATCTATGTTAAGGGTCAGTTGCCACTTCCTGCACCAAGTGCCTATCCGCTGCAGATCTTCCTGCATTTCGCTACAATTTTCTAATGCTGCAACTTCTCTGTATACTACAGCATCATCCGCGAAAAGCCGCATGGAACTTCCGACACTATCTACTCGGTCATTTATATATATTGTGAAAAGCAATGGTCCCATAACACTCCCCTGTGGTACGCCAGAGGTTACCTTAACGTCTTTAGACGTCTCTCCATTGATAACAACATGCTGTATTCTGTCTGCTAGAAACTCTTCAATCCAGCAACACAGCTGGTCTGATATTCCGTAGGCTCTTACTTTGTGTATCAGGCGACAGTGCGGAACTGTATCGAACGCCTTCCGGAAGTCAAGGAAAATGGCATCTACCTGGGAGCCTGTATCTAATATTTTCTGGGTCTCACGAACAAATAAAGCGAGTTGGGTCTCACACGATCGCTGTTTCCGGAATCATGTTGATTCCTACAGAGTAGATTCTGGGTTTCCCAAAACGACATGATACGCGACCAAAAAACATGTTCTAAAATTCTACAACAGATCGACGTCAGAGATATAGGTCTATAGTTTTGCGCATCTGCTCGACGACCCTTCTTGAAGACCGGGACTACCTCTGCTCTTTTTCAATCATTTGGAACCTTCCGTTCCTCTAGAGACTTGCGGTACACGGCTGTTAGAAGGGGGGCAAGTTCTTTCGCGTACTCTGTGTAGAATCGAATTGGTATCCCGTCAGGTCCAGTGGACTTTCCTCTGTTGAGTGATTCCAGTTGCTTTTCTATTCCTTGGACACTTATTTCGATGTCAGCCATTTTTTTCGTTTGTGAGAGGATTTAGAGAAGGAACTGCAGTGCGGTCTTCCTCTGTGAAACAGCTTTGGGAAAAGGTGTTTAGTATTTCAGCTTTACGCGTGTCCTCCTCTGTTTCAATGCCATCATCATCCCGGAGTGTCTGGATATGCTGTTTCGAGCCACTTACTGATTTAACGTAAGACCAGAACTTCCTAGGATTTTCTGTCAAGTCGGTACATAGAATTTTACTTTCGAATTGACTGAACGCTTCACGCATAGCCCTCCTTACGCTAACTTTGACATCGTTTAGCCTCTGTTTGTCTGAGAGGTTTTGGCTGCGTTTAAACTTGGAGTGAAGCTCTCTTTGCTTTCGCAGTAGTTTCCTAACTTTGTTGTTGAACCACGGTGGGTTTTTCCCGTCCCTCACAGATTTACTCGCCACATACCTGTCTAAAACGCACAGAGGGAACATCTGAGTACAAATGTCAGCTCCTCCAATGCACTGTCCTTTTGTACCTGGTATGCGTGTCGCTATCCCACGGCTTTCTTTCACCTCAATGTAAATTAGTGCATGGAGTTCTCTGTCTTTCCTTTCTATTTGTAGCATTGCGCCCTTGAACGTTCCTACTGAGCAGACACAGCTACATATTCAGACCGCGTACTAAGGTGATCTTTATCTTCCGCCAGAGACACGTTCAGTGTTCAGTTTTCGGCAGCTACCTTTCAGGAACAGCTACCGCTCATGGCCAGCGAGAATATGTACTAACCCGCGTATCACCTTCAGATATTCCAGCTAGGGTCATATTTTCACATTCATTAAAATCATGTAAACGCTTATGTAAGACGGCAGGCCTTCGTAATCGTCCCGTGTTCAGCTCATCGTGGACACCACAAGATACGAGCAGCCGGTGCCCAACGTCGATAGCACAGAAGAAAAAGAAGAAGAAACTGATACGACCTAACAGCCTAGAAGATTTTAATTTTCAATAAAGTCATTCTTTCTGTTTTCGATCATTCTCAGTGAATTTGCAAATTTTATGTTCTTCGATTCTCAGGTTCCCTGAATTCAGAGGAATCCTCCCCATTACCTTGTCAATACTGGTAGTTGGCGTTTGTCTTGAAACTGATGGCTTTACTTTGACGAATTAAGAAGTCCAATGGACAAAGTCCCGTTGGTTATAGGTACTAAACCATCTGTTGGTCACGTATCGTAACTTCCGCTACTTCTTGATACTTCGTTCCGCTGAATTCTTCTCACTACGTTAGGTGGATGGTGAAACATTCTTTGTCCGATGCTTATTAACTTATAGAACATTGCTAAGGCCCTGCTGCTAAGCTGTCAGGCCCCTGGAAAACTACCAAAGTTTTCACAAAAAAACAGGTGCACAGAGGAATCATTGGTTGCATATTAACGACGGTTGGTTATTCAAAACTAGTTGGTGAGTGAAGTCATAGGCATGACTCCATATCTTAACACTTGGGGTTATTAAAACTGACTGTCGGTATGTGGAAACGTTTAAATGTGCCACAAGTGCAGAAGAAAGTGTGAATTTTCACAGATGAAGTATCGTGCCCACTACAGATTTCTGGAATAAGCTCTCGAGTTTGCTCGTTAAGTACATGTGTAGAAATGGTCGTAAAATGTCTGTTGAGGTTTGTCATCTACGGCTTTATCTGGCATTTTTGATATTGTGAAATGTACAACTTCATCATGAAATTTTCATTGAAAACAAATTCAGTATCCACGATAAGAGCAGTTTCGTACATGACACCTCGTTTGGTAACAAGTATTTTCATCAAGAGGGAGTTGTGTAGGAATTGAGGACTTTCTGTTGTTACTTCATAAGATAAGTGCGAATTATATGGCGAAAATCAGGTTGATAGTTTATAAAAGCAGAATCGAATCAAATCAGATTTATAAAATTAGTAAGTTGTGTGTCTCTTAATTAGGCACAGACTAAATGCAATAGCTCTTTGTTTGCGTGATAAAAGAGCAGTACTGAGATTTCATAATAGTTGCATAAAGAAGCTCAACCTATGCGCAACTGCGTGCACCGATTTAGTTGAAATTGTGGAATAAGTTTGAACGTTCTAAGAGAAACAGCGTCACTTATCTCCTTAAGAAAGTTGCCCAAATCAGTATGAATTTCCTAACCGCACTGTTGCCTCACGATCAACCACAAAGTAAGGAGTACCTGTCACGTAACCCGACAGTCCAAGATCTTTCGAAACTGGATTAATGAAAAAGGGAGGAAAGGATTGTGGTTTTATGGTTTAGGTGTTCTATACATTCCCCTCTCCTCTTTCTGATCAAAACGCACAGAACCCTCATACACCATCGTGAAACTGTTAGAAAAGTCCTTCTTCTTTGGGATGTTGCGCAACTCGTGCCTCACATTGACTCGTATGAATAGCAACTATAACATTCTCCAGAGAAAATTCTCAGAGTGAAAGAACATTCTCAGAGAACTCCATTTCGTATGAATAAAAACTGCGAAGCATATTATCCGACCAAGGGGTACTTTCTCACTACCTCCCCTAATTCTTAAGGAAGTTCTCAGCAGAGAGGTCAAAATGTAACATTTGTGATTCTCAAGTTGTTTTCATTTGTGTGCCGGAGAGTGTGTGTGTTACCTTAAAGTATTTACGGCGTTATTTCCGTGCCGAATTGAAAGGTTTGGAATTAGCCTTCGTGTATATTACGAAAGATTATCTTGCTATTGATAGCAAATCACAAACTCCAGCCGCAAAAAAGAGAAGGCATATAGTAAAAATGAAATTCAACATTATAGGGCTAGTTTTGGGAAAGAAATTTCACATGGGCAGATAACGAAAAAACTTCACAAGATGAAGTCGTACACAAAGTGTAAGACTGATGTAAATAAGACAGACCACATTGAGATCACGCTAAAAAGTGAGAACAAATGTTTTTGAGTTTCTAGATGGGGATGATTGAAACCCATTCCTGGTAAGGTCCCTTCTCTCCATTTTTACTATGTCCTTAACGCTTTGAAACTGTGAATCAGCAAAATATTTATTTTTAACCTGTGATAATGAAACAATACTTGGTCAAATTCATTTGATATTACACCAATTTTCTATAAAACTAGCACAGTGTAGCATGTGTAAAAATAACAACGTGCACCCACGTTTCTGCATAAACATGCTTGCTACATATACTTACTGCAAAAAATTGAGACCAACCAGATGTCCTGAAGAGGAAGCAGAAGAGCAGCAGAAATAAAGAAATGGAATAGATTTAACTGTGTAATGTCACAGCACAATTCTTTTTCATTAATTACATTTCTAAATCAGATGTTAGTTTACGTTCTTCATTTACCTACCTTCATATCCTCTTAAAGAAATGATTCAGTACAAATTTCTTTCCACTGAAACAATATGAGTAATATATTACACTTTGAAACGTTAAAGGTTAACAACTGGGTGCACTTATTTACTGTAGTATCTGGCGAATACCATCACTACATTCTTGAAACAATTTTTTGTAAAGTGGAACAACAAGAGTAACATGTTCCAGTTTGAAACGTTACAAGTTAAACAGTTCGTGCAGTTACTTACTGTAGCATCTGGCAAATATCTTTACCACATCCTTGAAACAAGTTTTGGTAAAATGGAACAATAAGAGTAAAATGTTCCAGTCTCACATGAGTCAGCTTATACAGTCTGTGCACTTACTTACTGTAGTATTTGACAGATACCTCTACACATCGTTGAAACAATATTTGGTAATGTGGAACAAGTTTCAGTATGAAATGTTAAAGGTTAAACAATTAGTGCACTTACGTCATGAATCTGGCAAATATTTTCAAAGCACCTATGAAACTTTTTTTTGTGAGAGAGGAGGAAAAGAAACGCTAAATTGCATTTTCTTATGTGACAACACAGAATTTTTTTATTTTCATAAAAATGATATTTTTTATAGGTGAAGAAATAATTATTTCAGTTACAAGAAATACTGGAATTTTGTTTACTCATACAATGTTTGGAGCGAACTCCTACACACTGCTACGTTACGCAAAACAAAACAGGTTGTGATAACACTAGGGATTTTGTTTGTTCAATCCTAAGTTTGTTTTCCGAACTGGGAAACGCCTTTTCACCTGTCCAAAGCACCGTCCGATTATCGCCATTTGCTTAGAGTAAAGTCTGTTGTACGCCCTCTTGTCATGTGTTTCGAGATTTTGGATCGATGTTACTAACCACAGTGCAATGCCATACCCTTCATGTCCTAAAATTAAAGCTTTGCATTTGTTCCCTCGTAATATACGATGTACATCTGAGTTTCTTCATATCCTAGCGTCATGTACAGATTCAGACCATAAAGCATCAACACTAGTGAACTGCAATAAAATATCGCCTGCACATTTATAGAAGGAAAGCATTCGTCTTCACCTGCTGAAGGTTTCATTATTGGTATGTACGTGCAGTCGACAGCACGACCGCGTATGGAAACTGATAGCTTGCCTGCCAGTTAACTTTTGATGTTTCTAGTTCCTTTGCGTTTCTCGGGAATCGCAACCACAAAGGTGATTTTTGGTAGCCTGCTGAAGAACATATGAAAAGGTCAGTGACACGGTTGTGCGGTGTGTTCCTAATGCTTTTCCTACACCACTCTGAAAGCCCGTGTCCGCTAAATAGCACAAAATATTTTCATTTTAGATTCGTTTAAAAGAAAGCCGCTTCTTGTTTCGTGATTTTCGGGAAGAAAATGATTCGCCAGCCAATTAATGTTTTCACTGATAAGTCTATATAAACATCTACTGTTTCATTCCTGTGTGTTTCTTCCTGATACGTATATCTTTCTTTTGCCTTTCGAGCATCATAAGTTCTGCTATTTTCACTCTCGGTAGTAATTAACGCGTTGTCTAGGGGTCGGCAGTCCAGCTTTTACAGCCGTGCAGTGCAGACGTTTCCGTCCTCGGAGGGCTCGCGCTAGCTGTTGTTTAGTTTCAGCGGTCTTCACTTACATGTGCCAACTGTTTTCGAAAATCCACACCACATTTCACCTTCTCTAATGATTATACCTGACCCGTGGCTTTGGAAGTGGAACATTTCCTACGTGAGATAGCTAATATTTCCGTGGCTCGTGGTCTTGCGGTAGCGTTTACGCTTCCCGCGCACGGGGTCCCGGGTTCGATTCCCGACGGGGTCAGGGATTTTCTCTGCCTCGAGATGACTGGGTGTTGTGTGTCTTTCATCATCATTTCATCCTCATTCACTCGCAAGTCGCCGTAGTGGCGTTAAAGAACTTGTGGAGCGGCGGCCAAACCGCCCCGCGAGTGGTCTCCCGGCCACCAATGGCACACGCTTCTGTCTGTAATAGCTAAGATCCCAACTTACGACATTTTGGGCATCCATTTGTCAGCGGTATACGCCATAGCCGTCAATGACACGGCGTGCTAACGAATACTTGGTGACTCCAAACATGGGCTACTCTTTTGCCACCCTGACTTCAATGTCGGCGAGGTCAATGTCGACCACACAGGCTTTGTTTGGTATGTGCACCATACGGGTGTCCGAATTACTATTCAAGCTACCCGTGGAAGACGGTATCGTTGCTTACCGCCCAATGGCACTGTCATTGGTCATACTGCCGAACGCTGGGCGCAGCTTCAGATGTACCCCGTTCTTAAACGTATACGGCAGATCAGCTTCGATCTCCGTTGTCACGTGCCATCCTTTATACACATCAGTGGGCGCCGCATTGTCGTTATATGCGGCAGCCAATGCAAGACCTGTTCCAGGTACGGCAAAGGCGGCCACTTCAGTCTTCCGCTGCGCATCACCCAACTGCCCATCGCTACTGTGACGCCTCAACTCCGACGACCGTGTTACTGATTCCCCACGCATCGGCGGGCGCTATCTTTTCCTTCTTCCGACCGTCGTCAGCCGGATCACGTATCAGTGTCCCTTCGAGCTGACACGGATTACGCTGGGGTCGACCATCACGCTCACACTTGACGCGATTTTAGCGCCACTACCAACAGCGATTACTGCCTATCTACCCTGGCCGATGACATGAGCGTCACATCGCTTATCGTCGCCGCGACGGCTTTCATCCTTCATCTCGGACCTCCGCGACTCCCTCCAGTGTTCAGACAGAGAGAGATGGACACATAAACAACGTAAAAGTAAACGGCCAAAGAAGAGACGACGTACGGTCTCAGAAAGAGACAACTAACACCCCTCTTCCTCCTGACGCTTCAGGAACCGTCCAGCAGGCCGAGACCTCGGAGAACCTGCACAACGAAGGAATGACAGAACACGATGCCGCATCTGCCGGCGCCGGTGTCTATCCTGGCGACTCGACCAGGTGCACCTGCATCAATGGACTCCACCGTTACGACATCCACCGAGACTTCCTCCACTCCTGTAGACGAGGGAGAACATTGACGTAACAACTGAGGTGCTCTCGACGGCGTGGAGTGGACGATGACCCGGATCAGACGCTGGGAATGGAATTGGCCCAGACGGAGGCGTAGTTAACAGACACCAATGCTGTCAGGTGGCGTACGCCACGGCTCGCCGCTGCCTCGCTCCTCCTCACTCCAACGGTGATGGAGTTACCTTCCAAGGCGGGGCTCGACTCCAAACACACCGAATAGCAACAATTAACACTAACGACATTTGCTCCCGAGTAAAAATTCAACCGCTGTGAAAGATGTTATGGGTATCGGACGTTGATATCGTACTACTACAGGAAGTACACTTGGCCGCACATCCGGATGTCACTGGCTGTACCACTTATCCCTCCACTGGTGATTACCTTGGACATGGCATAGCCATCTACAACCACGATGACATCCCGGTAGCTGACGTGACATACTTTCCCTCCCCCAGAGGCATTGCGCTCATCGCAATGGGGACGCTTATTATCAACATTTCTGCTCAGAAGAAATCGTCCCTTTATTTCTTGGCCACTAGGACCATTATTTGCTGGGAGGTGATTTTAATTGTTCCTGCTATCTAAGGATCAAATGGCCGACTACAACCCCTGCCAAGAACTGCCTCTTGTCTTCGTGATCTCTTGTTTCTGTAACACTCGGGAAGTTCTGCACGGTGACGCACTTGGTCATACTTACGAGACGGGTCATTCCGCGAGCTGTCTTGACAGGACTTCCGTCTCTCGAGAACTCAAACATGCACTGTAAGATGCTGAACTTTGGTCCTTGGCCTTTTCGGACCACTGTGCCAGCACGTGGAATATTCTCCTAGCACGAAAAGCGGTCTGGCACAGTCGTGCGCCGCCCAAGTCCAACTCCACCCATCTCGACGATCCCGAATGTCTTCAACGCGTTACCGAGACATGGGCCACCTGTGAATGTTGCTTGCCGAAGTACCACACAACTTTGACTTGATGGCTGGAATGTGCCAGACCTGCCATACGACACACCTCGATTCGATATGACAAAAAAGCCATTGCGCGGCGCCGCCTCTCTACTGATTATTTCTACGATGTTCTCCATGACCTAGACACCAGCCACCCATTCCTGAAACATAAAGGGAACACAGCAGGACTAAGTCACAGATCGTAATTTTTGCACGCCGTAGACTGCAGGAGCGGTGGTGATGACCAGATGTCAAGATTTGTGGAACAGGGATACCCCACCATGCGTCATATCGCTTCCATCATCACCTGTCGCGCCCAGCGCGTCACTTGTCAGCAGAAAATCGTTAATGCCGTTGCAGACCAGTACCACACAATGTACGAAAAGGTGCGTACTGAGGAGGATGAGTTACCACACGTCGCACTCACCCTCGTCAGCTACGAGATGGACCAACTGGCGCAGTTAGTCACGTACGATGCAGTCAATGAAGGGGCTTTGAATTAGTCACCTGGAGGCGACGGACTGCAAGTAGAATTTCATTGTGCCTTCCTGGATATCACAGTGTTTCATGAACTGTTGACGACGGACAACGCTCTACCGCAGGGCTTAACAACTGGCCGGTTTTGAGCGCGAGTACTCGCGTCTGCTCAGGTACGTGCTCGCGAGCAGGTGCAAGGTCGTGGAGTAGGGAGGGAGGGGATGGAGGGGAAATGCACGCGCACGTTTGAATGTGATCTCGCGTTCGTAGCAGATTTAACTAGCCATCTGAATGCTTTGAACATTTTACTACAAGGTAAAGATCTGCTAATTACTCATTTCATAGATCGAATACGAGCTTTTAAAGTGAAATTGACACTTTGGGTGAGTCAGCTGGAAACAGGAAAACTAGCTCATTTTCCTAAATTATCATCCATGCAAGATGTTCACAAAGATTGTGAACGTTATTCACATAGTTTAGTTGATCAGCGCTTTCAAGATCTGACAGCACTAGACAGTGATTTTGATCTGTTCTCTCCATATTCAGAGAATATTTAAGAGATTCGTCCTGAGCTGCAGCAAGAAATTATTGACCTGCAGTGTGACAGAGAATACAGAGACAACTTTCAGAACAAGAAAAACATTTTGGAATTCTACAGACACTTCCCGCGGATAGATTTCCTCGTTTGCACAAACTGGCGGCTACAATAATATCAATGTTCGGTTCCACGTATGTTTGTGAACAACTGTTCTCTGCAATGAAATG
This sequence comes from Schistocerca nitens, assembly GCF_023898315.1. NCBI lineage: Eukaryota > Metazoa > Arthropoda > Insecta > Orthoptera > Acrididae > Schistocerca > Schistocerca nitens. The sequence continues at coordinate 310,004,884 of NC_064621.1, read as the reverse complement.
TAACAAGATGCGGCTGAGAAACGCATTGTCTGATCGAAATTTAAACTGCACGCTGCGCCTGAAATGCACAAGAACAATTACTCCGAACATAGACGCAATTGTAAAGGGCAAAAAGTACAAGATAACCGAGAATCCCACACTTCAGTGACACCTTTTATTGTGTAACAGTTCACAAGTTAATGCGAATGTAGAGGCATACACTAAGCTAATAAAATTATGTGGCACATGTACATTCTCCTTTATTTGTTTCATTTGTCGCATTAATAATTCGTGAGTGATATCCCTGCAGGTGGCCGCGGATTTACATTGACTGGCGGCAGCTGTTGTGTGCCCCACGTGACTCTCCCCACTCTCCGCTCTGGTCCGGTAGTGGGGGTAGCGCGCTCGCGCTGCTCTGTGCTCGCGCCTTGCTGTTCACAGCTTGCTCCGCGAGCACGTATGTTGTGAAGCCCTGCTCTACCGCCTGCCTTCGTCGAGGGAAATGTTATACCCATCTACAGACTGACACCGGGAACGATGGCCGCGCATTACCACCCCGTAACTCTGGTTAATGCAAACTATACACTTTTTGTGCGACTCTTGTTGACGACATGCGCGTAAGATACTCCCTTGCATTCCCTGGAACAGATAACTCCGAGTTGCTCAATTAATATACAAGGGGCAACAGGGGAACGGGCGCTGCGGTGGTTTTCATTGATTCTGACAGTGCTTTCGACAAACTGTGGTATGTTTTCTATTCTTCGTCAAGGGATGAATGGGCTATCCACCCAATTTATTGGTATCATCCGGCGCCTGTACAGCTACGTTGACTCCCTTATTTTCAGCTAAATGGCTGTTTGGCGAGACCAGTGACCATACGCCGCTCCACTAGGCAAGGTTGCCCACTTTCGATACTTCCCTATGTCGTAACCACGGAGCCACTCATCGGGACCCTGACAACCCACCTTTCTGGTCTCTTTGACAGGACACTTTCAGTAATCGCGCGGGCTCTCACACAACGAATTAGCACCCCTCTCGTGCGTACAGAAGATTCGCTGTGCGCCACTGTGCTGCCATCAGTTTTCGGTATACCCTCCAACTCACCTGCATGGCAGTGACATAAAATTTCCTCCATCCACTCGATTATGTACAACGCATCGTATAGCTCAGTTACCGTGTGCCGTTGAAGATGGTCCATATCTCACAGGTGATCTCATTGCTATCAACTACTGAACGCAGCCCAGGGCACATTCGGGTATTTTCTTACAATAGGTACGCTCTTTAAGGTCCGTTACGACGATTCGCACCACCTAAGTTGTGATACCAGCTGTGACGTCTGGAACCTGGGTGGACAGTTCCTTGACTACTACCTCAGGGTTCCACCATACTCGACTAACCTATCCAGCGTGAGGACACTCACTTCACCGCCGGCAGATGTCACGCTGTTCCGTGGGTCGAGGGATGGACGATCACTTACTTGTTTACTGATGACGATAAATCGCGCCCTGACTCCTGTCAGTACTCAAACAGTCTACAATGAAATCTAGCGCCGACATCGTTACCACACTTTCTTCGCCAATGTCCTTTAAGGGATCCTTACATCATCTCCCCCGCTCCCACCCCCTCGACTGGATGGTGCCACATGTGATCGGCCTTTCCACCCCTCTTGCTGACGCCCCTCCTGGGCTCCCCCCCCCCACCCCCTCATTTTGTGCGCTCCTGGCCGGTGGTGGCGCCAGAGTCACCGTGGCAATGTCTCACATGTTGTGTTCACCCCTCCCCACTCTGCTCCTAAGCTCCATCTGCCGAGCAGGAGGATGTCTGCAGGTCTTACTGCGCCCCCAATACTTCTTCCCTCTTTGTCTGCAGAGGCACACTGCTTACTTTCAGTTTTTCTTGATTACAGATGCACGTATTTTTGTTGTCCCGCCTCCCCCCCCCCCCCACCCCCAACCACCAACACACACGCTTTGGTAGTAAAGACATTTGCATGCCTTGTCTCCCAATGCCGGAAGGGTGACCTTTATGTTGTATTTTCTGACTGGTTTGACAGGGCCCGCCACGAATTCTTCTCCTGTGCTAACCTCTTCATCTCAGAGTAGCACTTGCAACCTACGTCCTCAATTATTTTCTGGATGTATTCCAGTCTCTGTCTGACTCTACAAGTTTTGCCCTGTACAGGTCCCTCTAGTACCATGGAAGTCATTCCCTCATGTCTTAACAGAAGTCCGGTCATTCTGTCCCTTCTCCATATCAGTGTTTCCCACATATTCCTTCCTCTCCGATTCTGCCTAGAACCCCCTCATTGCTTACCTTATCAGTCCACTTAATTTTCAATATTCCTCTGTAGCACAACATCTCAAATGCTTCGATTCTCTTCTTTTCCAGTTTTCCCACAGTGCATGTTTCACTACCATACAGTGCTGTACTCCAGACATACATTCTCAGAAATTTCTTGTTCAAATTAAGGTCTGTGTTGTATTTATACTTGTACAAATAAAATTTTTTTGTTTAACATGCTTGCTGTAGAAAAAATAAAAATCAGGTGCTGCCATTGACGGGTAATCAAAAGTCCTCGGTCTCAGGTTCGAACCACACGACTGCTTAAATTCTGAATAAAAATTAACAGCAGTGGGGACCAGTGACTTCCGGTATAAGATGTCACTCTCATTCTGCAAAATGCTTTGTCAATGAGAGCGGAGGAGTGGACAGATGTTCAGGGCACTCTATTGGTCTTGGGGTGGAAAACTGACCCTTAAAGGCGGAAGAGTCAGCAGTGATCAATGACATGAGGTTGCAGAAGACAATGGAAACCATTGCATTAAAATCAAATGATGTTTAACCACAATAGAAGTGGCATGTAATTGAAAAAGTGTCATGATGATGTCTCCATTTGCAAACTATTTCGGACCAGTTTTCCACTTAGATCTCTGGTAGAGGACTGTTAGAGGGGAGATCACTATGAGAAAAAGATTGAATAACCAATAAAAAGGTAACGGTCTACTACTTGGGGCGTGGAACGGCGGAAGTTTGATCGTGGTAATGAAGCTATAAAATCGGAAAAGTGAAAGTCAGAGGCTCACTCTAGGTACAATAGTGATCATTGAAGTCAAGTAGAGAGAAGGAAAAGGAGTTCTGGTCAGATCAGTATAGGGTAATATCAACAGCAGCAGAAAATGTTGTGTTCGTCGCGAAGAGGAAGATAAGGTGGAGAGTGAGATACTTCGAAAAGTTCAGTGAGAGGACTGTTCTCATCAGAACCAGCGGCAAACCAACACCGACAACAGTAGTCCAGTTACACAGGCCAACGTCGCAGGCAGAGGAAGAATGAGAGAGAAAGTATATGAGGATATTGAACAGGTAATTCAGTACGTAAAGAGAGGGGAAAATGTAATAGTCATGTGGAACTGGAATGCAGTTGTAGGGGGAGCAGTAGAAGAAAGGGTTATGGGAGAATATGAACTTGGTAGTAAGAACGAGAGAGAAGAAAGAGTAATTGAGTTCTGTAATAAGTACTGGTAATAGCGGATAGTTTGTTCAAGATTCACAGGAGGAGGAGGTGTACATGGAAAACGCCGTGAGATACGGGTAGATTTCATCTGGATTACATCATTTTCAGGCAGATATTCCTAAATCAGATATTTAAGGCGTATCCAGGGGCAATTAAGAAACTATTATCACAATTTATTAATAATAAAGTGTAGGGCAAGGTTTAAGAGAAAACATGGGTAACAGAAGAAATACTTCAGTTGATAAGAGGAAGAATGCAGTACTAAAATGTTCAGGGGAACTCAGGAATGCAGAAATACAAATAACTTACGAAAGAAATCAATAGGTAGTGGAGGGACGTTAAGGCAAAATGACTGAATGAAAAACGTGCAGAAATCGAAAAAAAGTGATCGTTGGGAAGATGAGTTCAACATATAGAAAAGTCAAAACAGACTTGGGTGAAATTAAAGGTAAGGCCGCTGACATTTAGAGTGCAACGGGAATTCCACTGTTAAATGCAGTGGAGAGTGCGAATATTCGGAAACGCCTCTAAGACGGGATGCTTGTGTGATGATGTGATACAAGAAGAAACAGGAGTTGAAGTCGACAGACAAGAGACAGGGGACCCAGTATTAAAATCAGAATTTAGAAGAGCTTTTGATGATTTAAGATCAAATAAGGCAGAAGGGGTAGATAACATTCCATAGAAATTTCTAAAATCACTGGGGGAAGCGGCAACGAAACGGCTATTCAAGTTTGTGAGTAGAATGTGTAAGTAGGCAGATATACCGTCTGACTTTCGGAAAAACATCAAACCTACAATTCTGAAGACTGCAAGAGCTGAAAGTGCGAGGCTTATCGCACATATCTTAACAGCTCTTGCTACCAAGCTGCTGACAAACACCATACTTAGAAGCTTGGAAAAGAAAATTGAGGGTGTACTGGATGACTATTAGTTTGGCCTTAGAAATCGTAAAGGCAGCAGAGAGGAAGTACTGACATTGCGGCTGGTAATAGAAGCAAGACTAAAGAAAATCAAGACACGTTCACTATATCTGTCGACTTGGGAAAAAAAAAAAAAAGAAAAAGAAAGGTACAAGATGTTCGAACTTCTGGTGAAATTAGGGATCAGCCATTAGGAAAGACGGGTAATATGTACAAGTAACAAGAGAGAATGATAAGACTGGAAGACCAATAATAATCTTTCACCTATATCAATCAATCTATACATCGAAGAAGCAATGATGGAAATAAAAGAAAGGTCCAAGTGTGGGGTTAGAATTTAGGGTGAAAGGCTATCAATGATAAGATTCGGTGCTGAAATTGCTATATTCACTGAAAGTGGAGAAGAATTACGTGATGTGTTTAATGGAAGGAACAGTCTAATGAATACGCAATATTGGCTGTGAGTAAATCGAAGAAAGACGAAAGATCTGAGAATTATCAGAAATGAGTACAGCGAGAAACTTAACATGACAACTGGGGTACGTAGTGGAAGTGGATGTAGTTTAGGAATTCTGCTACCTAGGCAGCAAAATAAGTCACGAAGGACGGAGCACCGAGGACATATGTCAGATTAGCACTGGCCGAAAGGGCATTTATGGCCAAGAAAAGTCTGCTAGTATCAAACGTAGGTTTCAATTTGAGGAATAAATTTCTGAGAATGTACGTTTAGAGCACAACATTACGTGGTACTGAAATACGGACTGCGGGAAAATCTAAACAGAAGAGAATCAAAGCATTTGAGATATGGTGCTGCATAAGAATATTGAAAATTGGGTGGACTATTAAAGAAAGGAATGAGGAGGTTCTCCGAAAAATTGGTGAGGAAAGGAATATTTGGAAATCACTGACAAGAGGAAGGGTCAGGTTGATAGGACATCGATTAGCACATCACAGAATAACTTCCATAGTACTAGAAGGTGCTGTAGAGGGTAAAAACTCTAGAGGTAGACAGTGATTGGAATACATCCAGCAAATAATTGAGGACGTAGGCTGCAGTTGTTACGCTTGAACGAAAATGTTGCACAGGAGAGGAATTCGTGGCGGGCCTTATAAATACTGATGACGCAAACTAGAAAGAAAAAAAAAAAAAAGCTTGACCACAGTAGAACTTACTCAGTTCGGAATTCGCTGCACAATTCACGTCAAAAACTGAGAACGTTCTGCGGTTGTTTCTCTGGTTTTATTCATATGAAATCGGTTATCTCCTTTGCGCGACTTCCACCCACCCTTTTACACATGTTAGAGCATTCTAGGGTGAAGTTTATTCTGAACCCGAAAATGTTCTTCGAAATACTGAGGATTAAGTATATTCTTCGTTTTATTCATACGACCCATTTGCTTGACTGTCAGTTACTTCATCAAAGGGTTGGCCTTTCGTGTGAGTTTCTTCATTTCGTTGATTTTAGGTAGGTTCCAAATGACAACACCAAATCTCGTCACCCGTGACAATATTTACCAGAAAAGAATTGTGTGCATGATCCGTCCACAATTCACTGTTTTTATTCAGTTGTGAAAGTATGCGGGACTAACATTACACGCACTTCTCTCTTCTTCCAAACGTTCTGGAGAATGTCTTCAACAACTGATTTAGAGAAGTTGCTCCATTTTGATTTGTGATACAACATCGTTGACACACTATGGCCACACGTCCCCTACTTAGCACTGTCTGGTCACAGCTGACTGACCCAACGCACGTCAGTCGTTTATAGATGGTAATTCAAGCTTCCATCGCTGACGTCGGTCATACGGCAGGAATGAATTCAGTCTTGTTCGTCCATTGACGGACGGCGTACTTTACTAGAAACTGCATAATCAAACATATCACGGGTTGATTCTTGCACAGAAGACAGCAACCACTCAGTTTTTTAATGCTGTTTACTCACATATAACGCCGTTAGCTGTTTCGAACGATCAGGTTCACATCAGACTGTTTGTTTACTTTAAGATATATTTTGTTGTAGTTTACATTAGTTTTCACTTTTTACTTTTTTTTCTCACATACTGTGAAAAATCATTGGGGTGGTGGTGCCCTACAACCAAAACATGGCGTGAGAAACTGCCTATTTCATCTTAATTGTGCTTCATGACGATTACAAACTTGTAAACAAATTATTAAAGTCAAAATGTTTTAGTGGCTTACATCGAAAACATATTGACTTTAATTATGTATTATATCGTTTGAAATCGTTATGAGGCACAAATACAGTTAAACAGTTTCTCCCATCATGGTTTTGGATGCAGGATACCACCACTCCAATGAATTATTTTCATCATATGGTGCATGGGGGCTTAATAAAAATATTAATGCAAATAATTTTAATTTTTTTTTTTTTTGCTTTCGTAGCTGTCTGTCCGATTACGAAGTCTCGTAACGGTTGGCCCTGACTATTATTATTACGCAATCTGACTGCTTAGAACAATAACAAAGAATGAAATGGAAATTTTCATTAACACAGTTAATTAATTAAGTCCCCAGCAACTATAAAACCAACGCAACAACAAGCACAAGAGTAACTGTTCTGTGTGTGGGAGTGTGACTCAACGTACGCATCTGGCACGGTTCTTCTTCAACAACACAACAATTTTTAAATAACATTATACTGAATTAATTAAAGAAAATACAAATACCATAATTACTCAAGAGAACCACAATTACACTCTAATCCAAGAACACAAGCCAGATGCTTTGTTGACTGAACCTGTAATGACACATTATTTAAAACATGGAAATAATGAAAAATAAATCAAGTTTCGTTACCTTCATATATTGATGACAAGCACTCAAATTATTACAATATATCTCCACACCGACTCGCTATTACAACATCTCAACAAGAATTTTTTAGTATCACATCTCAGCAAGCACTCCCTACTAGCACATCTCAACACGAACTGACTACTACGAGTCCTGGACAAGCACTGCCCACTACGACAATAATCACTGCCAGTGGAGGCGGCGGAACAATGCTCTCTAGCGATCTCTGGCGCTGTAGCTCAGTGTAGCCACCTTACCTTTCAATGGGAAAATAAAGAAAATGAAAACTATTATAAACTACAACAAACATGTATTCTAACATGAACAAGCTGTCTGATGATAAACCTCTAGTTTCGAAACCTGTAACGGCGCTATTTATGTAATAAATATCGTTATAAGAAGTGGCTCATTGCTGTTAACTTCCCTGCAAGAATCGACGTCTTTTTTGTACACAACCACAGTCTCAAAATGTCAGTTTTCGACAAAGTAGTAGCATATAGTTTGCATCATTTTGTAGCCCCTCCGTAATATGACGTAAGGTCTTGCTTCGTAAAACTATACAATCTCTTGCAAAAACTGTATTTAAAATATAGCCATAAGCACAATTTTGAAGTATATTAAATTGTAAATTGTTATCTGGAGTGTATGTTAAACGACATGACACCACGTCTTGGTGAAAGTAATTGGAGAAGATGCGTAATCAGAACGGCTGAACCGAGCTAGGAACTCTGATGATCTCTTAAAATATGCCGTTGTCTTAATCATTTGGCCGCCGTGCTCAGTAACTCGTTATAGTTCTATTGTTCTCAGAAATGTGCAGTGTTTTGCCGGTTTTGTTACACTCCACAATTGACATGAACCTAATTATCACTGTCAATGATTGCGCCTCACGTGTAATCACACAGCTTACGAAAACAAATGTCAGCCTCTCGCGCAAAGAAAGCGATGAGAAATTTCGTACACTTTACCAATCACGTTTATGTTGATAACAGTTAGCAAAATGGCACAGTTTAGATTTTCCAATAGGCAGCTAGGCAGCTAGGCGAGGGATCCAATATTACAGATCCTGATATCCCTGATGTTTCTGTTGTGGGCTCATCAACTGTGTCAGTCTCACTGTATAATTCTGGGTAAGTAGATGCAACACGAAGGCTGATTTGCTTAAGTAGGTGTGGGCTTCTTGCGGTGCGTCGCATCTCTTCTGAGACGTGATAAAGCAGTAACTACTCGCTAGGCACACAAACTGTCTTCCCTGTTAGAGCGTGTGATGTGTGTATATTAAGGCTGCGCAAGTGACCAAGATGAAACCAAAGTCCTCCTAACACATTTCTCGTAAAACAACTGTGGCTATGAATTGTCAGTATTGTAGTAGGTGAGCTTCATGTTATAGTTCGAGCACTACAGACGAAATGTTATAATATAAAAAAATCTTTGAAATTATTATAGTCAGCCTAGATTTTATTCGTACGTTCGACCACGAAGGTAAAATGCGAGCGAACTCGTGAAAAGTCCTACTCAGCCAAATCCGCTTTGCATCTAACTGACTTGAAAAAAATTATTTTTTATGTTGGTAATTAACCCCTACGACATGGCTTAGGATTTCACTGCCTTGGTAACAAAAGACATTTTAATGCTTCTAGGAGTAAAGAAGTGCATGAAATACCAAGTTTGCTTGCACAATTGTATTAAAACAAAAATTAATGTATAATAACATCTTAATCAAAAGTTCTAAAGACAAAACATCATGTTCTACTCACTGACCCAATAAAAAAGTTCGTTTCAAATTACGACACAGAATTCCTTAATTTTTTACATTACCAACTAATTTTTCCTGTCAGCGGCCTTTATTCTTTCGACATGTTCATCAGCAGCCGAAGACAAGAGCAGAGCTGAGACACACCTATTTACAATCACTTTTTTAATACATGTTCCATGCGTTGAAGGTATCTCTGTTAGGCGCATGAAATTTCCGCTTACAGTTCTACCTTCCTGTTGGCACTATCCACAGACATTTTGCGTTCGTTTATTTCGTGATATTACTCATCGACGGATAAAAGCACCTTTAGGAACCCCGCACCAACGTGGTTACAGACAAATAAATAGAAAAGGAAAATTTCTGTTGATTTGTCACCCCATCTTTTACAATTTATTTTGTTTCCACTTCAGTACCTTACTTTTAATGTTCCAAGACATCCGTTCGTAAATCGTTCCACTTGCTGACCATATATTCTGGAAGAAATAAAAGAAATATCATTACGTCTTCTCAAAACTTGTTACCCTATGTGAAGAAAAAATATGCAGTAACAGTAGTATTCTCTTGTCTTCTTTTCACCATCCAACAGATTTATAGGTATATCCATAGGTTAGCGTAGGATCCGAACTACATCTTAATTTGCCGTTGAGAAATGCACAAAATCACTTAATTCCAACATTATGTTCGAAACTAGTCACTAATAAAAACATTATTTGCAACTCTGACAGAAATCTTAATTAATAAATTACAAATACGCAAGTCATTGTCAAAGATGAAAGAAACAATAACTGACAGATAAAGCTACTAGGAGCGGATTCCGAACTATTTGAACTGGATCCTGACGCTTACTCACTTAGCCATTGAGACACAGATACGTATGTACGGTTTTTATATCTTCCACCTTTGCATAAACGGTGCTCCGTAATAAATTAGAGAAACAATTTAATTGAAAGTGTAGTGCTCCTTCCGCCACTGTAAGCAACTCTCATTACAGAGCACTGCCGTTCGCCGCTGTAAACAAGAAAAATGCCCATATGAAATATTCATGAGACTCCGCAGTCGAAGCCTACTCGAACATTTCTGTGTGTGTGTGACCTGTTATAATGTGAGAGAAAACCAACATATCAGCTACGGTTGGCAAGTATGAAATTACTTCGAGTTTGACAGATGTTTGCGGTTTGCTGGCGGTGTTGGTGGTTACTATACAGCTTGCCACGTGCTCTTGTCAGGAATATTAATCAGGCTCTCGCCCCTCCACCTTATGAAACCTGCCCCGCCTACCAAGGCGCTGCGCGTACCTAAAAAACAGCAGGCACAGCTCGGAAAGGACTGCGGTTGGCTGACGCTTGGCAACTGCCGCACAAGTAGCTGGGATATCAATCGCAAAGTTATTTAAATGAGAGACTGCTGACAATATTTATCGTTATTCCGTAATGAATAGCAGTTATCCGACACAGTGTGTAATGAAAGCATCAATCGAAATGATAGATCTGAAAAGATTTCACTGTTATTTAAAGTATATACAGAATCAGTATGCTGCAGCACATTGCGTTTCTGAAACATCAGCACATAGTGAGTGCTAATTACATTTGATTCTTGGTTTCCTTTTACAGGTCTTCGTGTTATCGTCTCTTGCATGGAAGTAAAGATATCAGTTAGTAATGGTATATTCTATTCGCCTACCATTTTCTCATATCGCAGACGAACTGTAGCAGAAAATGAAAACGCTTCACGTCACCATAGCTCAGAAATAAAAATTTTCGTCTATTTCTTTTTCTGTCATATTCGATTTGTGTGTTTATTAGTCTAAGATTCTGTAAGACTCTGTGATATCCGTAAAAGCAGTCTCACTCTATGGTCGGTGAAAACTCGCTGAGGAGCACGAGATCCGTGTACTGATCGAAGCTCGTAGACGTGATCACTCTGTTTAAATGAGGGCGACAGAGATAACTGAATGCGTGTTGAACAAGACTAAGATATGGAATATGATTTCATTCTATATGAGTATCTTGGAAATGTTTTTCATTATTACTTTCAAGTTTCTTCCTTTGTTATTTCGTTTTGTCTTTTGTATCGTCAGTGTTTTCAGCTCATCACTAAGTTTCTTTATCATTGCAGATTTGATTTTGATTGCAATGATGCTCCAGTGTTCACATCGGGCTCATTACACTTCTGTTGGGCAGTCCTGATGGTACGTTTGCCTACGATGAACACTCGATATCTAGGAAAACTTATTGAGTTCAATTAATTACTGTGTTCAAGTCACTCACATGTCTGAGAACCTATCCGTGTGCTCGGGCCTTCGTTAACAGTCCACGAAAATGAAATCTGCCTGTTGTCCTTCATCTGTCGTTCTCAAGAAATGAGCCAGTTGATTTTCACACGATTAATGCTGTCTAAATACATCTTAATTTGCGAACTACAGCTTTCCTGCCTCAAGGAAATTTATTGAATGGGAACTGATTATACCGTCAAGAATCTCACAGCAAACCGACGTTTATGCTATTGGTTCGTAATTTTACGTGGCCGTTATTTTATGCTTTTTGTGTATGGAAATCACCTGCACGTTTTTCCAGTTCCTTGGATCTTTCTTCTAGCCAAGTAAACTTGTGAAAAATACAAGCTAAGTAGGCGGCCAATGCCGAGGAATACTCTCTGTAAAACCAAATTTGGATTCCATCTGAACCTGTCGAATTATTTGTTTGCAACTCCATCTTCTGCTTTTCAGTCTGTGTGGCGGCAAACGATGGTATGTTGGTACGATTGTCATGCATGAATTATCTTCTAAATGCGAGATTTAAAGCTCAGCTTTCCATTTACTGTCTTCTGTTGCCACACCAGACTGGTCTCCAAGTGTCTTAATTTCATATGGTGACAGTGACCTGAGTGCTTAACTATTCAGAGATGGGAAAATTTTCACAACCGTCCTGCACTAACAATGTTTCGCTGATCAAGAATATCGGACCAGCATCTAAAACAAGTTAGTAAAAAGTCGTAAACAAACATGTGTACAGCCGTGTGTGATAATTTCTGAAGCACTTTGAACTGGTTCTGGTAACTGACTGAATGATTCCATACAAAAAAGGAAATGACTGAAAATAGTTCCCTAAGACGTAATTCGACACGAACTCCCTAACACGCAAACTTGGCCAGTAGTCGTGAGTCGTCATGCAGTCGGTTGGGAAACTGGTCTGATGAGGCCTGTCGCTAATTCCTCTCCTATGCCAACCTCTTCATGTCCATGAAGGACATCGAACCTACGTCCTCAGTTATTCGCTACATGCATTTCAATCTCTGTCTTCCTCTGGAGTTTTCCCCTCTACAGCTCCCTCTAGTATCATGGAAGTCATTCCCTGATGTCTTAGCAGATGTCCTATGATCCTGTTCCTTCTCCTTGTCAGTGTTTTCCACATATTCCTTTCCTCTCCGATTCTACCAGGATCTCCTCATTTCTTACCTTATCAGTCCACCTAAATTTCAACATTCGTCCGTAGCACCATATCTCAAATGCTTCGATTCTCTTCTGTTCGAGTTTTCCGACAGTCCATGTTTGTCTATCATACAATGCTGTACTCCAAACGTATTCTCAGAAATTTATTCCTCAAATTAAGTCCTATGTTAGATACTAGTCGACTTCTATTGTCTTGCAATGTCCTTTTTGCCATTGCTAGTTTGCTTTTGATGTCCTCCTTGCGTCCTTCATTGGTTATTTTGCTGCCTAGGTAGAAGATTTCTTTAACTTCAACTACTTCGTTACCTCCAAACCTGATGTTAAGTTTCTCGCTGTTCTCATTTTTGCTACTTCTCACTACTTTCATCTTTCTTCGATTTACTGTCAAACAATTTTCTGTACTCAGATGTCTATTCCTTCAACATATCCTATAATTCTTTCTCACTTTCACTGAGGATAGCAATGTCAGCAGCGAATCTTATCATTAATATTATTTCCCCTTGAATTTTAATTCCGCTGTTGAACCTTGTAACGCCGGAAATGCATATCCTTCTATTTCCATCCGTTGTACTATAAATTTTTTTCCTTATTTTGCTACCTGAATATATGACATTTCTGTGCCTTTATATATTGTAATTGTTTTACTATTTGTATATTTATATTTATGCATTTATGTCGAAGTATAATTGGTTTGTTTTGCGAATATTATTTGTATTTTACGCTGGGTCTTGCCTAGGGAAAACTATGTTATCGAACGAATACATCGATAGGTCGTGTGAAGAACGGAAGTGTTTAGGATCTTTGGTAGTGTTAACTTGGCCGCGTGGAGCGCGGGCAGAGCAGAATGGGAGTCTGGCTGGGGTAGTGCGATTGAGCAGGTGTGTTGTGTGACGCTCCCGCGAGTTGCCGCGCTTTCGGGGTTTGGCAGCATGTAATTGCGCTCGACTGGCTATAATGCGATTATTGATGTGTTGGCTGGTGATGCCAAGCGTTGGGGCTTAACCCTCAACATTACGAACCTGACTTTTGACGAATTTAAAAATTTGTTTCTGGCTGAATACTGGTCAGAGCAAAAACAGCAAAGTGTCTGGCGCGAATTTGTCGTATCGAGGCCTTTCGATGCGAATTCGCGCGGCTCGATGAAGGAGTTTTGTGAGGGCTGGATCCGCAAGTTGGAATATTTGCGTGATCGCCGCACGGAATCCGAAATAGTCTGGGAACTCTACAAAAAGCTTCCAGATGATACAAAACGCTACGTAGGAAGCAATTACAGGACAATAAATGATTTCCTGGAAAGAGTGGAGGACGAGGACAATTGGCGCAATAATCGCGACAGTGGTAGAGGCCGTGGTAACAACAAGGGGTTCCACAGCAACCACAACAACGATAACAATGGGAATAATGCATACCGCAACCATGGCAGCAATAACAATAATGGTTCGGACCGTAATAACAATCGGTACAATGCAAATAATAACAGGAATGACGGAAACCAGTATCATACTAACGTGATACGGGCTTCACAGAATAGTAATAACGCCAGAGGGTGTGATCAGCCGCCTCAGCAGCATCCGGGGAGCGTATCTGCTGGGACGAGACAGGGAAACCATTAGCCGCGCCGGTGAGGGGCCGACCGGGCGTAGAGAAATTTTGGCGGCCCAATAACAGTAGAAAACCGAGGTGTCGTCGTTATGAAAATTCCGTATGGAATAATCAACGGCGGGAGAGTGTGCCAGTATTAGGAGAAAGGAGTGCGCCCACAAGTAGTAGATCAGCTGTAGACACGGCAGTAGAAAATACATTCACTGTCAGTGAGAACAATTTAAGTAGTGTTCCGGAAATCGATTATAAAGTGGCAGCTGTAATACTCACAGCGGAACTGGAGATTGAGTTTAAGAATGATTCGCAAGTGTTGAGAGAACATCAGATGTTGGATAAAACGTCCGTCATCGAGCGAGGGGACGCAGAGAGGGATGAGGTCTGGTTAAGGCAGTTCGGTCGCTTATACGACGAACTAAGAGATTACAGGGGCCTGTATGGGAGAAGTGTTTATGGGGAGCGCGTGCAGGATTTTCCGCGTCTCGTCCCGCAGGAAGATAGTGTTTGTGAAATGATAGAAAGTTCTGACCCTAACCGGCAGACTTTACTAGAAATAGTTGATGTTAATGGGGAGCACGAGCAAGATTCGTCGTGTCTCGTCCCGCAAGAGTTGGATGTTGAAGTAGTAACGGAAAGTTCTGGCCCTAACCGGCAGACCTTACCGGAAGTCGTAGTGGTAGAAGTAGCCGACCCTTCCGACGCAAACCTCCAGTTTAAACATTGCGAGAGTATTAAGGAGAAAGATTACGAAAATTTTAGTGATAGCCGGACACGATTGGTAGAAAAGCACATAGATTACAGCGTGTATGAGGTTAGAGGTGACGTTATACGGTCAGACGGTAGCAGTGTGGGTTGCGCATATCCAGAGGAAGTAATTGCAGATACTATTGGGCACATTACTCCAGGTAGATTGGCAGATGAGATCAATCTGACCAAAGTGGAATCAACGAAGGTGACAATTAGTGAATTGATAGCAAAGCAACACTCACTAGCTGACAAGTTACAGGAAAAGGTTTCGGTATTGGAGGCGAAGCTACATACTAAGCCTCAGGACAAACGTGTTGAAATTAAAACTGTATGCGAACAGAGGCTGAAAAAGCCGCCAGATAAGCCGGATTTAGTATCAAAGCCGGATGGGTTTTTCTGAAATGACCTGGATATAGACGAGGATTTACTGTGGGAAAATAAAGAAGCAGTCGAGGACAAGTGTAGACAGATAGTAGTGTCTGTTAATATGCACGACCTACAACTAAACGTGTTGATTGACACCGGTGCAGAATTGAGTGCTGTATCCGGGAAAATATTTGAGTTACTGAAAGACAGACCTGGCATCGTAGTTATGCCAGTAACAGGAGTGAAAATTATCGGTGCTACTGGGAAGGCCAGTAAACCGGTCACAAAACAGATTTTTGTCAACTTCGAGATATGTGGGGTACGATTTGAACAAGAGTTTGTCGTCGTGCCAGACTTAACTACGGAAGTAATTATCGGGTTAGATTGGCTATTAAAGTACCGTGCAGTGGTTAATTGCGAAAGCAATACTTTGACATGTACGTCACAAGATAAATCAATAGTAGTTAGTTTTGACGAGGCAGGAGACGGTGTGCATAGGCAATACCAGCCTATACACATTGTTAACTGGCCGGATGACATTGACGTAGGAATGAATTTGAACTGCCGTAACGTGAGGAATCTCGGCATTGACAAAAGTGTAGAAAGTGAATTGGAAGAGATAATCAAATTCCCTCCACGCATTGACATTAGTATTGGTGTGAAAAAAGATCGTTTGCGAGAAATAATGAAGCTAAAAGCCGGTGCTCGCATACGTCGTCATGACGCTAAAGCGCGTTTTGCTAAATTTGCAATTGGAGACTTAGTATTCGTAAAAGCTCATGAGAAATCGAGCGAGATAGACAATGAAATCTCTAAATTAAAGTGTGTTTATAATGGACCATATAAAGTCATTGGTATACCTCACACAAATGCTTATTGCTTAGAGTATCCAAGTTCTGGAAAACTATTAGGTATACGGAATATTGTAGACTTGAAATTGTACCAACCTAGGATCGATTAATACCACGCAATGGGTAATTTGAACAGTATGTAAATAAAGAGTGTAAGATTTAAGGTTTGCTATGTTGCGATGCTTTTGCCTGACCTAGAGGTCATTCAAGAAATTGTAATTAATAAGTAATTAATGTTGATTAAATGAGTTAAGAGTTACTGAATATTAATCAATTTAAAAATCCAAGCTGCTAGTTTAAGTTTTCAGCTGAGTCACAGTAGATTAAGCAATGTAAATATGATTTTGTAACTAGCTGCAAGATTTCATGAATATGTGTCTTACTAGTCATTGCCGATGTACTTAGACGCTCTTTTAAGTTTCAGGCTAGTACATGCGTGTGATGATGGACAGTGTTGAGTTATCCACTGTGATAATGTTAATGGACTCCTTGAGATTACTCGGGAGTGAGTTTTCCCAAAGAATTCAGTGAAGCGGACGTTCTGGAAATGCCGTTTGACAGGCGAGTGAGATCAAGCGTGCCGCACAGGCGGGCGCAACAATACTGGCGAGGCGGAGCCGCTGTGGGCTCTTGTGCCGCTGTCGGCATTCTTTGTACTTGCAGGTACGGAAGTCGGAGTTGTTTTTCTTTCCTGACAGCTGATGTGAAAGAATTCTGCTGTCAATATTTATGTTTTTGTCGGTCTGCTGTATATTATTTTCTTGTTTAGCGTTAAGTGGACTCTCATGGCAAGAGTATTAATTATGAAAGGGTTATATAAAATGTTTATTCAATGTAATTAATTATTAATTTTCGTATTTTGATATACCTGTTTTTTAATGACCATGTACTCTGCTTAATTTTGTAAATAGTAGTACGTTTCTTGATACTGTTACGAATTTTAATGATTTTGGAATAGCTAAACTATTTTCTACGTTTTCTATGGATTTTAATATGTTTTCAACCTGTTTTATTTTGTGCAAGATGACAGAGTGGAATAAGATTAGGAGTGTCTCCGCTCAATTATTATGGTCTGAAAATTGATTTATGCTTAATTAGACGAATGCTAAATTTTGTTGATGTTCTGAGCATATGCATTTCCGCTGTTTCCTTTTGGGACATTTTCTGAGTCTGTTTACGTTACACGAACATCCTCAGACAATGTGGGGCACGTGTAACGCCGGAAATGCATATCCTTCTATTTCCATCTGTTGTACTATAAATTTTTTTCCTTATTTTGCTACCTGAATATATGACATTTCTGTGCCTTTATATATTGTAATTGTTTTACTATTTGTATATTTATATTTATGCATTTATGTCGAAGTATAATTGGTTTGTTTTGCGAATATTATTTGTATTTTACGCTGGGTCCTGCCTAGGGAAAACTATGTTATCGAACGAATACATCGATAGGTCGTGTGAAGAACGGAAGTGTTTAGGATCTTTGGTAGTGTTAACTCGGCCGCGTGGAGCGCGGGCAGAGCAGAGTGGGAGTCTGGCTGGGGTAGTGCGGTTGAGCAGGTGTGTTGTGTGACGCTCCCGCGAGTTGCCGCGCTTTCGGGGTTTGGCAGCATGTAATTGCGCTCGACTGGCTATAATAGTTTCTAGCACGGTGCCGCGGACGGGAAGCATTAGCTGGCACACATCAAGAGCCCGTTTCGCCTGGTGACCGTGTCGAGAAGAAGGCGCGCCAGCATCCAGCTTCTGCAACAGCGACGGCCGACAATGAGTGACTGTCGCCACCTCCTCGATCGACGACTTCAAACCTTCAATCAACCAACAAGGAAGACTAAAAGCACGTAAAGTTTCAGAACTGTATGGCAGACCTCAGCTTTTCAAACTGTTCCTTTTGCCTCGCAAAATTACAGCAACTTAGCATGAACCTTTGTTGCTCATTGTCCCAATTGCGTTACCAAGCAGGGTCCCTTCCTTTTCCGAAGTGAACCCGAGTGTCGTTGAAATTGAGACGCCAGCATTAAAGTACAATCATTCCATTTCACTGCTTTAATTTCAAAGTTCTGTTTAAGTATTCATAGCTGGCTACAATATTTAGATTACACAAGCACAAATTAAGAGTGCGAGTTTTGTTACCGTATTTTAGCTTACCTGTGACTGCAGCTCAGCTTGGTACGTACTAAATTTTACTATTGTTAATTGTTCAGAATCATTTAATTCAAGTTCAAAGTTAAATCTCTTATTTCTAAATTGCGTAGATTCAAGTAGCTTTTGAAATGATTGTTGAGGTAGTCCAAGACTAACCGTATTTTACTGAATTTCGATGTGCTTCAGAAAGAAAGCTCACTATTAACTTCAGTCACTAAATTAACTTTCGATTTTCCGGTTTTATTAATTCTTTTGCTAAATTAAGTCAGAGTGTAGCGAAATTTATTACTTCTGACAAACTTTCAGTTTTCACACTACACGTGTCAACCTTCAGTTGCCACGCTTCTAGTGCTAATTATATGTGTAATAACCTTTCTTTTTCATTTATTATAGTAATTGTCCATAGGACTGGCGACCGTAATTTTCCCCAAATCTCAAGTATCTAATTACCGCTAGTTAATTGTTAACGTAACGGCCGTACATTTACTTTCTTTATTAACTTAACCCCTTTTCAAAATTAATTTCCACCAGTTTCATTTGCATTTTTCCTTTCATAAAGATGTAACCCTTTCCTCCCTCTTTACCGACAGATTAACTTCGGTGACGATTGCTTTTTTCCAAATTTCCATTAGGTACACGCGGTTTAATTTTTCACTGTCATTAAGGTCGATAAGTGAGGGGGAGGTTACACGTGGCGACCTGGTGACAGGACAATCTTCGGATTTGAGGTTGTTCTGGACCCGAATTTTGTATGGTGCAAATCTCGTAACAAAGTACTGGTTACGTACAGGCCGTTACGTCAGCGAGAATAAGTAGTGGGAGTAATCCTAATTATATTTGAGATTTGGCATTTATATTGAAAATTATTAAAATGAGTGAAGGCAACAATTACCAAAATTTGGTAGACATGGATACGGAACAATCGGTCGAACAGTGGGAAACGCGCACCGCGGTACCCATTGTTCAGGGGCAGGCGGCGAGCATGAAAGACGCGACCGCCGAAACGCAACAAAGAGCAGAAATGGAATTCCAAACTTTAGAAAATGTTTCGGAATCGGAAGTGAAAATCAAATCTGAATCCCTTGATGACGAATACGGGGGGGACAATTAAAGAGGAAGCCGCTACGGAAGTAAAACCGGTAGTTTCCGGGAATTTAACTGATTTATTGAATGTTTTGATTAACGAAATCAAGAGTCAATCGGCCAAGCAAGAAGATCAGGCTGCCAAGCAAGAAGCTCAGGCTGCCAAGCAAGAAGCTCAGTCTGAAAAAATTGAACGGATGATAGACAATCAGAACAAAGCTATTAACGTTGTTAACAACAATGTTGGAGTTGTTAACACAAAAGTTGATAAAATCAAAGAAGATATTGTTGTAATTAATACCGAAATCGGTAATCTTAAACAGGATATGATAGGCGTTCAGGCGGAAATTGCGATCATAAATACTGCCTTTTATTCCGAAATTAGCAGAATCGAGAAAAGTGTAGGAGAATCAGTGGCTGCGATCATCGAGAATAAGGTGACGGAACAAATTCAATTAGTGAAAAAAGAGGATCAAAAGAAGGTGGAAACTTTAAAGGCTTTAGTATACGAAGTAGATACCAAAGTGACGAAGCAGGCTAATACCTGCAAAGAGAAAAAAAGGGAAGTAGAAACGCTTGCGACAACCACTTGCCAAGTAATTACGAGAGTGTCGGAATTAGAAAAGAAACTTGACGAAAAACAGAGCTATGTGCCAATCTATGCACATAGTTCGGAATTGTTGACGAAAGAGGAGCGTTTCGACCCCTTGAAAAAAGGCGGTATACACGCGATGGATTTCATTAAGAATTGTGAAAGAGTTTTACCCAGATCATGGACTAATGAGAGAAAAATTAATGCGATTATTGATGTGTTGGCTGGTGATGCCAAGCGTTGGGGCTTAACCCTCAACATTACGAACCTGACTTTTGACGAATTTAAAAATTTGTTTCTGGCTGAATACTGGTCAGAGCAAAAACAGCAAAGTGTCTGGCGCGAATTTGTCGTATCGAGGCCTTTCGATGCGAATTCGCGCGGCTCGATGAAGGAGTTTTGTGAGGGCTGGATCCGCAAGTTGGAATATTTGCGTGATCGCCGCACGGAATCCGAAATAGTCTGGGAACTCTACAAAAAGCTTCCAGATGATACAAAACGCTACGTAGGAAGCAATTACAGGACAATAAATGATTTCCTGGAAAGAGTGGAGGACGAGGACAATTGGCGCAATAATCGCGACAGTGGTAGAGGCCGTGGTAACAACAAGGGGTTCCACAGCAACCACAACAACGATAACAATGGGAATAATGCATACCGCAACCATGGCAGCGATAACAATAATGGTTCGGACCGTAATAACAATCGGTACAATGCAAATAATAACAGGAATGACGGAAACCAGTATCATACTAACGTGATACGGGCTTCACAGAATAGTAATAACGCCAGAGGGTGTGATCAGCCGCCTCAGCAGCATCCGGGGAGCGTATCTGCTGGGACGAGACAGGGAAACCATTAGCCGCGCCGGTGAGGGGCCGACCGGGCGTAGAGAAATTTTGGCGGCCCAATAACAGTAGAAAACCGAGGTGTCGTCGTTATGAAAATTCCGTATGGAATAATCAACGGCGGGAGAGTGTGCCAGTATTAGGAGAAAGGAGTGCGCCCACAAGTAGTAGATCAGCTGTAGACACGGCAGTAGAAAATACATTCACTGTCAGTGAGAACAATTTAAGTAGTGTTCCGGAAATCGATTATAAAGTGGCAGCTGTAATACTCACAGCGGAACTGGAGATTGAGTTTAAGAATGATTCGCAAGTGTTGAGAGAACATCAGATGTTGGATAAAACGTCCGTCATCGAGCGAGGGGACGCAGAGAGGGATGAGGTCTGGTTAAGGCAGTTCGGTCGCTTATACGACGAACTAAGAGATTACAGGGGCCTGTATGGGAGAAGTGTTTATGGGGAGCGCGTGCAGGATTTTCCGCGTCTCGTCCCGCAGGAAGATAGTGTTTGTGAAATGATAGAAAGTTCTGACCCTAACCGGCAGACTTTACTAGAAATAGTTGATGTTAATGGGGAGCACGAGCAAGATTCGTCGTGTCTCGTCCCGCAAGAGTTGGATGTTGAAGTAGTAACGGAAAGTTCTGGCCCTAACCGGCAGACCTTACCGGAAGTCGTAGTGGTAGAAGTAGCCGACCCTTCCGACGCAAACCTCCAGTTTAAACATTGCGAGAGTATTAAGGAGAAAGATTACGAAAATTTTAGTGATAGCCGGACACGATTGGTAGAAAAGCACATAGATTACAGCGTGTATGAGGTTAGAGGTGACGTTATACGGTCAGACGGTAGCAGTGTGGGTTGCGCATATCCAGAGGAAGTAATTGCAGATACTATTGGGCACATTACTCCAGGTAGATTGGCAGATGAGATCAATCTGACCAAAGTGGAATCAACGAAGGTGACAATTAGTGAATTGATAGCAAAGCAACACTCACTAGCTGACAAGTTACAGGAAAAGGTTTCGGTATTGGAGGCGAAGCTACATACTAAGCCTCAGGACAAACGTGTTGAAATTAAAACTGTATGCGAACAGAGGCTGAAAAAGCCGCCAGATAAGCCGGATTTAGTATCAAAGCCGGATGGGTTTTTCTGAAATGACCTGGATATAGACGAGGATTTACTGTGGGAAAATAAAGAAGCAGTCGAGGACAAGTGTAGACAGATAGTAGTGTCTGTTAATATGCACGACCTACAACTAAACGTGTTGATTGACACCGGTGCAGAATTGAGTGCTGTATCCGGGAAAATATTTGAGTTACTGAAAGACAGACCTGGCATCGTAGTTATGCCAGTAACAGGAGTGAAAATTATCGGTGCTACTGGGAAGGCCAGTAAACCGGTCACAAAACAGATTTTTGTCAACTTCGAGATATGTGGGGTACGATTTGAACAAGAGTTTGTCGTCGTGCCAGACTTAACTACGGAAGTAATTATCGGGTTAGATTGGCTATTAAAGTACCGTGCAGTGGTTAATTGCGAAAGCAATACTTTGACATGTACGTCACAAGATAAATCAATAGTAGTTAGTTTTGACGAGGCAGGAGACGGTGTGCATAGGCAATACCAGCCTATACACATTGTTAACTGGCCGGATGACATTGACGTAGGAATGAATTTGAACTGCCGTAACGTGAGGAATCTCGGCATTGACAAAAGTGTAGAAAGTGAATTGGAAGAGATAATCAAATTCCCTCCACGCATTGACATTAGTATTGGTGTGAAAAAAGATCGTTTGCGAGAAATAATGAAGCTAAAAGCCGGTGCTCGCATACGTCGTCATGACGCTAAAGCGCGTTTTGCTAAATTTGCAATTGGAGACTTAGTATTCGTAAAAGCTCATGAGAAATCGAGCGAGATAGACAATGAAATCTCTAAATTAAAGTGTGTTTATAATGGACCATATAAAGTCATTGGTATACCTCACACAAATGCTTATTGCTTAGAGTATCCAAGTTCTGGAAAACTATTAGGTATACGGAATATTGTAGACTTGAAATTGTACCAACCTAGGATCGATTAATACCACGCAATGGGTAATTTGAACAGTATGTAAATAAAGAGTGTAAGATTTAAGGTTTGCTATGTTGCGATGCTTTTGCCTGACCTAGAGGTCATTCAAGAAATTGTAATTAATAAGTAATTAATGTTGATTAAATGAGTTAAGAGTTACTGAATATTAATCAATTTAAAAATCCAAGCTGCTAGTTTAAGTTTTCAGCTGAGTCACAGTAGATTAAGCAATGTAAATATGATTTTGTAACTAGCTGCAAGATTTCATGAATATGTGTCTTACTAGTCATTGCCGATGTACTTAGACGCTCTTTTAAGTTTCAGGCTAGTACATGCGTGTGATGATGGACAGTGTTGAGTTATCCACTGTGATAATGTTAATGGACTCCTTGAGATTACTCGGGAGTGAGTTTTCCCAAAGAATTCAGTGAAGCGGACGTTCTGGAAATGCCGTTTGACAGGCGAGTGAGATCAAGCGTGCCGCACAGGCGGGCGCAACAATACTGGCGAGGCGGAGCCGCTGTGGGCTCTTGTGCCGCTGTCGGCATTCTTTGTACTTGCAGGTACGGAAGTCGGAGTTGTTTTTCTTTCCTGACAGCTGATGTGAAAGAATTCTGCTGTCAATATTTATGTTTTTGTCGGTCTGCTGTATATTATTTTCTTGTTTAGCGTTAAGTGGACTCTCATGGCAAGAGTATTAATTATGAAAGGGTTATATAAAATGTTTATTCAATGTAATTAATTATTAATTTTCGTATTTTGATATACCTGTTTTTTAATGACCATGTACTCTGCTTAATTTTGTAAATAGTAGTACGTTTCTTGATACTGTTACGAATTTTAATGATTTTGGAATAGCTAAACTATTTTCTACGTTTTCTATGGATTTTAATATGTTTTCAACCTGTTTTATTTTGTGCAAGATGACAGAGTGGAATAAGATTAGGAGTGTCTCCGCTCAATTATTATGGTCTGAAAATTGATTTATGCTTAATTAGACGAATGCTAAATTTTGTTGATGTTCTGAGCATATGCATTTCCGCTGTTTCCTTTTGGGACATTTTCTGAGTCTGTTTACGTTACACGAACATCCTCAGACAATGTGGGGCACGTGTAACGCCGGAAATGCATATCCTTCTATTTCCATCTGTTGTACTATAAATTTTTTTCCTTATTTTGCTACCTGAATATATGACATTTCTGTGCCTTTATATATTGTAATTGTTTTACTATTTGTATATTTATATTTATGCATTTATGTCGAAGTATAATTGGTTTGTTTTGCGAATATTATTTGTATTTTACGCTGGGTCCTGCCTAGGGAAAACTATGTTATCGAACGAATACATCGATAGGTCGTGTGAAGAACGGAAGTGTTTAGGATCTTTGGTAGTGTTAACTCGGCCGCGTGGAGCGCGGGCAGAGCAGAGTGGGAGTCTGGCTGGGGTAGTGCGGTTGAGCAGGTGTGTTGTGTGACGCTCCCGCGAGTTGCCGCGCTTTCGGGGTTTGGCAGCATGTAATTGCGCTCGACTGGCTATAATAGTTTCTAGCACGGTGCCGCGGACGGGAAGCATTAGCTGGCACACATCAAGAGCCCGTTTCGCCTGGTGACCGTGTCGAGAAGAAGGCGCGCCAGCATCCAGCTTCTGCAACAGCGACGGCCGACAATGAGTGACTGTCGCCACCTCCTCGATCGACGACTTCAAACCTTCAATCAACCAACAAGGAAGACTAAAAGCACGTAAAGTTTCAGAACTGTATGGCAGACCTCAGCTTTTCAAACTGTTCCTTTTGCCTCGCAAAATTACAGCAACTTAGCATGAACCTTTGTTGCTCATTGTCCCAATTGCATTACCAAGCAGGGTCCCTTCCTTTTCCGAAGTGAACCCGAGTGTCGTTGAAATTGAGACGCCAGCATTAAAGTACAATCATTCCATTTCACTGCTTTAATTTCAAAGTTCTGTTTAAGTATTCATAGCTGGCTACAATATTTAGATTACACAAGCACAAATTAAGAGTGCGAGTTTTGTTACCGTATTTTAGCTTACCTGTGACTGCAGCTCAGCTTGGTACGTACTAAATTTTACTATTGTTAATTGTTCAGAATCATTTAATTCAAGTTCAAAGTTAAATCTCTTATTTCTAAATTGCGTAGATTCAAGTAGCTTTTGAAATGATTGTTGAGGTAGTCCAAGACTAACCGTATTTTACTGAATTTCGATGTGCTTCAGAAAGAAAGCTCACTATTAACTTCAGTCACTAAATTAACTTTCGATTTTCCGGTTTTATTAATTCTTTTGCTAAATTAAGTCAGAGTGTAGCGAAATTTATTACTTCTGACAAACTTTCAGTTTTCACACTACACGTGTCAACCTTCAGTTGCCACGCTTCTAGTGCTAATTATATGTGTAATAACCTTTCTTTTTCATTTATTATAGTAATTGTCCATAGGACTGGCGACCGTAATTTTCCCCAAATCTCAAGTATCTAATTACCGCTAGTTAATTGTTAACGTAACGGCCGTACATTTACTTTCTTTATTAACTTAACCCCTTTTCAAAATTAATTTCCACCAGTTTCATTTGCATTTTTCCTTTCATAAAGATGTAACCCTTTCCTCCCTCTTTACCGACAGATTAACTTCGGTGACGATTGCTTTTTTCCAAATTTCCATTAGGTACACGCGGTTTAATTTTTCACTGTCATTAAGGTCGATAAGTGAGGGGGAGGTTACAACCTTTCGTTTATTTTCGTCATTATTTCTTCAATGTCTAGATTGAATAGTAGGGGAGAAAGACTACATCCCTGTATTACACACTTAGCACTTCGTTCTTAGTCTTCAGCTCTTATTTTTCCATCTTGGTTTTGTACATATTGTATATTACGTACCTTTGCCTATAGCATACCCCTATATTTCTCAGAATTTCTGAAATCTTGCACTGTTTAACATTGCCGAACGCTTTTTCCAGCTCGACAAATCTTTGACTTAATTTTTCTCTACTCTTGTTTCGATTATCAACCGCTACATCGTAACTTGAAGAGGAGGTGGGTGACATTATCAACTGGGAGGTTGTGCAGTGTCCGCTGTCTAAATCGGAAGGATTCCCTTTAGTCATTTCCACTGGGCAGTTTTTCTTTGCGAACTGTAACTGTTAAACGTTGTTAATTTTAATGAGAATGTAAACTGTAATCACATGTTCTTTTTATTGATGTTGAGCTAGAGAAGCGAAAAGGTAAAATCCTGTACCGGCACACTGCTTACTCATCTTGATAAGCACGATGGGAGTCGCAGACCATGATATGTCCATTGGACAAACCAATCACAATCATCAACGAGCAACTTAGAATGCTGATGAGTAACGTTGTGTCGGCCTGTGTGGCCGAACGGTTCTAGGCGCTTCAGTCTGGAACCGCGCGACCGCTACGGTCGCAGGTTCGAATCCTGCCTCGGGCATGCATGTGTGTGACGTCCTTGGGTTAGTTAGGTTTAAGTAGTTCTAAGTTCTAGGGGACCGATGACCTCAGATGTTGAGTCCCATAGTGCTCAGAGCCATTTGAAACATTAGTAACGTTGTACAAATATAGACAGGTAAGGCCGCTTGTTTCATTGTTTATTTATATAGACCAGACCTATATGGCCTATATGACTATCTTCAGCTTTCGTGTAATTTACTTCTGTGTCCTCATACAATTTCCGTAACTTTCTTTTGGAAGTTTTACTTTAACTCGACGCTTAGCAAAGCACACTGTCTTATCAGGAACGCTACAACATTCCAACAGAAATCGGTGTGGCAACTGGACGAGGCGGTGCTAAAGCAACTGAAAGTCAAGTTTACGTAAAATTTCCAAAACATTATGTTAAATCATTGAGGGCTTACGAATAAATAAATGACTGCTAAAGATGGGCGTTTGGCCCGATTCGGTTCTGTCTGTATAAAAGTTATGGTAATAAAAATAAAAGGAGCAACCATACTCTTACTGAGTACATTACACCATAATATAAAAATTTTAAATTCGGTCAATATTACGGGAAATATTGAAAATCAAATTTCAGCTGTCCCTGGAAGCCATTAGGTCAGCAACCTGCAACTGATACTGGATTACCGGTACCGGTTTCCAGGTTCCGGGATAGTAGCTTAGTGATATAGTGATACCTCACAAGGGAACCTCCCCATCGCGCCCCCCTTAGATTTAGTTATAAGTTAGCACAGTGGATAGGCGTTGAAAAACTTAACACAGATCGATCGAGAAAACAGGAAGAAGTTGTGTGGAACTATGAAAAAATAGGCAAAATATACGATCTGAATAGTCCGTGTGCAACATAGGCAATATCAAGGACAGTCTGAGCTCAGGAGCGCCGTGGTCCCGTGGTTAGCGTGACCAGGTGCGGAACGAGAAGTCCTTGGTTCAAGTCTTCTCTCGAGTGAAAAGTTTAACATTTTGTTTTCAGTTTATGTGACAAACTCTTATGTTTTCATCACTTTTTTGGGAGTGATTATCACATCCACAAGAAAACCTAAATCGGGCAAGGTAGAAGAATCTTTTTACCCATTCGCCAAGTGTACTAGTTAGGTGGGTCGACAACATAATCCTGTCATGTGACGCACATGCTGTCACCAGTGTCGTATAGAATATATCAGACGTGTTTTCGTGTGGAGGAATCGGTTGACCTATGACCTTGCGATCAAATGTTTTCGGTTCCCATTGGAGAGGCACGTCCTTTCGTCAACGAATCGCACGGTTTTGCGGTGCGGTCGCAAAACACAGACACTAAACTTATTACAGTGAACAGAGACGTCAATGAACGAACCGACAGATCATAACTTTGCGAAAATAAAGAAAGTAAAATTTTCCGTCGAGGGAAGATTTGAACCAAAGATCTCTCGTTCCGCAGCTGCTCACTCTAACCACGGTGCTCCTGACGTCCCATTCTCCTTGATATTGCCTATCTTGCGCATGGGCTACTCAGTTTGTATATTTTGTTTATTTTTTCATAGTTCCACACAACTTCTTCCTGTTTCCTCGATTGATCTGTGTTCAGTTTTTCAAGGCCTATCCACTGTGCCAACTTATAACTAAATCTGAGGGGGGTGTGATGGGGATGTTCCCTTGTCAGTATTGAACATTACCGCATTACCGTGCGCCAGCGGTGTCGACTGGAAAGACGGACGGTAGCATTGTGAACAGCAGGTATTGGATTGGATTGGATGTTGAGTGAGAGGAGCCTCTTGGCCGTAGAGCATCTCACAAAACACGAATACTCAATAAATATTTACAAGGAAAGGGATATACTAATGGAGCTTCCACAGATCGCCAGTGAAATGGACCTCATGGATCAAAAATTTTGAAACATTTTTCATATAACATTATAGCACATGCACGGATCGTTAGTGAAACGTTCCTCTCAAACAGAATCGATTAGCAAATTAACAGATGCACGGTGTTAGAAATGTCGCGTGCACGTCAGTCAAAAAATGTTACATAACGGGGAATCTCTGACTTTGTGACTGCGAGAGCACAGACAATCATTACTACACTGGCAAATGCGCATCTTTTATTGAAGACTGGCTTTTGGTGAGGTTGGCGGTGTTGGGAAGTTTGTGTAAAGTTTGTGTACAGTACTGCTACGATCTTCTGACATGAAATGACGTCGTAAGCCTTACGAGGTGATCAAAAAAAGTTCCACAGTAGAGCAACTCTTTGCGTAGTCGCTATGTTTCACACATACATTGTAGAATCGTGTTAGGAGAAGAGCATCAAGTTACATATACACATATTTAAAGCAGACTGTAGTTCTCGCAAGAACAGTCAAATGAATAATATCTGCTATCAACGGCAAATAGCACGTTCTACTTATACGAGCACTTTCATAACTTGCATACTGTACTATTCGATGAAAAGTCGAAACTGCTCAGTAAGCTACACCTGTTAATTCTAGGTTTATTAAAACTGTTAAAATATACATAAACTATTTAAACACTGCCGATATTTCAGATGACACAAACTGTAATGTAATTATTTAGGCTTGCATACAATACAAAAGCAAAACTATGTAAGATGTTACTAGATATGCTTCATTGTTGTATCTTTCTTCTGCTGTACGAAAAATTACAACTAAACACGACACATGTACTGACCATTATGTCAAAACTCAGTCCATCCCTATTTCTTATGACTGTTTTATTAGTAAATAAACAGCTGTTTAGACGTCCTTTGCGGTCGCCCCATATTGCAATTCTAAAGCGCTGGGATCAGTGACACCTGTGACACTGTATACGTTATTCTGGGCCTAGTAATGTATGTCTGAGTCCGGCCGGCTAGCCGCTCGGTCTAACACGCTGCTTCCCGAGCGTAAAGACGTGCCGGTCCCGGGACGAATCCGCCCGGCGGATTAATGTGGAGGTCCGGTGTGCTGGCCAGCCTGTGGATGATTTTAAGGCGGTTCTCCTCCTAGCTCGGCGTATGCGGGCTGGTTCCCCTTATTCCGCCTCAGTTACACTATGTAGGCGATTACTGCACAAACACTGTCTCCACGTACGTGTACACCATAATTACTCTACCAAGCAAACATTTGGGGTTACACGCATCTGGTATGAGACGTTACCCGGGATGGGGGGGGGGGGGCATTGGTGGCCAAACCACACAATAACCCTGGGTTCGTAGTGGGGCGGCGGTGGCGTGGGTGGACTGCTGTGGCCTGTTGGGGGTTGGGAAGCACTGAGGGCTACGGCGGGACGAAGCCTCTCCGTCGTTCTTGGGTCCCCAGTTTAAATAGACAATACACGATACAATGTCTGTCTGTCTGTGTGTGAGATAGAAGCTATGGGTTCTGTGACACGCAGCGCTTCTCTCTAGCCTTTTCGAATGAGCAACAAAGGATACGAATTAACTCACTCTGGTTTTAATTATGCGACTAGGTAGACACCGAGCGAGGTGGCGCAGTGGTTAGACACTGGACTCGCATTCGGAAGGACGACGGTTCAATCCCGCGTCCGGCCATCCTGATTTAGGTTTTCCGTGATTTCCCTAAATCGCTCCAGGAAAATGCCGGGATGGTTCCTTCCAAAGGGCACGGCCGACTTCCTTCCCCGTCCTTCCCTAGTCCGATGAGACCGATGACCTCGCTGTCTGGTCTTCCCCAAAACAACCCAACCCAACTAGGTAGACATGTACTGAATTCTTATGAGGCTAATTGAATGTATGTTGAAAGTTAGCTATCGTATGAATTTCTAGAATTATAAAGGTTGATGAATTGATAAATCCGAAATAAGTTAAATACGATCCATAATTTCTGGTGTATAAGTGGAGCATGGAAAACCACATCGATTGAAAAGGTAACTATGACTTTATTTCAAGTGGTTCAAATGATTCAAATCGCTCTGAGCACTATGGGACTTAACATCTGAGGTCATCAGTCCCCTAGAACTTAGAACTACTTAAACCTATATAACCTAAGGACATGACACACATCCATGCCCGAGGCAGGATTCGAACCTCCGACCGTAGCAGTCGTATGGTTCCGGACTAAAGTGCCTAGAACCGCTCGGCCACTGCGACAGGCATTTCAAGTGGGAATGTGTGTATGAATCCCGACATGTTGCACATTGGAACAGACATTGGAACGGATGGAATTCGGTGGAAAAACCACGAGCCTGGACACGGTATTCACCGGAAAAGTGTTTTCCTCCTTTTGGTGGTTTTTCTTGGTCGGATAATACTAACCATTTTCATCCAGAATGGTGTCACTGCGTAGACGGCTTCCGAACATTCTATTACGAGGAATCTAATCTTTCGGAGCTACAACCTACGACGACTTAGCAGCGGGACGTCGGAGAGAAGAAGATTAATTTTCCTGAACTTCAGAAAGCGAATACCAGAACGAAGTACCACTTAATAATCCCACTGTTAATTACACAAACATTACATAAATTCTTAGGACATTATCTTTAACACTGTAATTAAATTTCAGTTAACAGACAACTTCAATCTAATTAAAGAAATTAAAACAATAAAACGTAAACCTTTGAGCATATACCAAAATGGAAATGAGAGTGTACATGAAACATCACCTGATCTTAGCAGTAACATGTACACAGCAGTCAGTTCTGTTAAGAAAGTTATCGGTGGAAGGGAAATTAATCCTTTAGGCTCCTCTTAAACTGAAAATCATTATTAGTTAAGTTCTTGCGGCTACTGTCAAGTTATTGAAAATGTGTGTTCGTGAATAATGGTCATCTTTCTTGAACAAAGTAAGTGATTCTGAATCGTTGTTAAGGTTATTCTTGTATTAGCACTCTGCAGGGTGTTCTTGAGTTCACATCACAAATAATTCTTATTACGGTTTTAGACCCGGAAATCTTTAGCTTGGCTTGATGAGTTACACAAAAAATAATCGCGTATGACGTTATGGAATGAAAATAAGCAAAGTATACTTGCTTTTATGTCTGACAACATTCGCATTGTAAATGGGGACTTGTTAAGGCGTTTCAGCAGTTCTGTGGTAGTGTCCTCCAAGTTACTATCAAGCTGTAATTGCAAGAATTTAACTACCTAATCTTCTTGTATCTATTTGTTGTCATACTTTAGCCTTATAATAGCGGGAAATCTCTTACAAGTTCTGAACTGCGTATTGTGCGTTTCTTCACAGTGTCAGAGAATTACTTAGTAACTACTTATTAAAGCCCATGAAAATTTCAGTGAGCGGTCAGTCTAAGACTATACGTGATGTCTATTTATTGAAAATTCTGTTTCTTCTGATAGCGTTAGTGATGAAAGGTCATTGATACATACAAGAAAAAGTAAAAGCTTTAAAATAGAACCTTGTGGGACACGACATATAATTGTTTCCGTATTGGATGATGCATTACAGCTAAATATACCACTCTCTCCTGCTGATGCACTTGGTTTCCTATCAAAGATATAGGATTTGAAGCATTTTTCAGCATATCGTGTTATCCCACAATATTCCAATTTACTAAAAAGGATACTGTGATTTACATATCACAAAATATATTAGTAGCCTGCAATTTATTGTTTAATGAATTGAGTACATTCTAACTGAATGTACTCACAATCTGACTGAAATTTCGCCTGATTCAAGACATCATTTTTTAGTGTTCTTTTACCCAAACATGTATCAGCACTCTGCTACGTTCACTGAGTTTTTTGTTCAATTTACTTCTGAAAACATATTATTACATGTTAAGATCTTGTATAGGTCATATGAATTTCTGGTTGAAAGGTTCTGCATGAACAAA
Source organism: Schistocerca nitens (assembly GCF_023898315.1). Taxonomy (NCBI): domain Eukaryota; kingdom Metazoa; phylum Arthropoda; class Insecta; order Orthoptera; family Acrididae; genus Schistocerca; species Schistocerca nitens. The sequence goes on along the minus strand of NC_064621.1, from coordinate 309,972,900 downwards.
GCAGCGCCAATTAGTTGTCAAACATTTTCCATTTGTTTACATGCAATATACAGTAAAAAACACATTAAGGCATTATATGTCATTCACTTATGCTACTCTTGAAGACTTCAATGTTGGACATCAAATCTGGAAATAATACGATTACATATTTGTTGGCATATATAACATAATGCAATTAGTTGTGTATGTTGGTAGTTTTTATGTCTATAATCTGCGGCTTGTCTTCAGTAAATAAGGAATCGTTTTCAGTTTTTCCGTTTTTCTTTCGTTTTAGACTGAGCATCGCTATATCTCGTTATCTGATACAATTTTTCAGTAAAGCTTGATATTACTGCCACCATTTCAAGTGTTGTTATAGTTATGTAATTTTTTTTTTTTTTTGGAGACAGACGCACGATTTAAAAGTATTGTTGCCATTTAAGATGTTTCACTTGTGTGTGTGTGTGTGTGTGTGTGTGTGTGTGTGTGTGTGTGTGACAGAGAGAGAGAGAGAGAAGGAGGAGGGTGCGTATAGAGTGGTATGGACGAGGGGGGAGGAGATGGGGATGGAGAGAGTTTCATATAGAGTGTGACCACGTGCTATTGTTCTGGGGGTTAGGGGTACTTTCACAGTTCTTTCATTGTGTTGTAGAGCAATGCGTTTCCGTTAAGTTTTTTCTTTCCTAGGGCTATTGTTAATTTTTGCCACATCTTGTTGTCAGTTTTTACAGTTTTCAAATGATTTTCTGTGTTTGTTAGGTCGTAATTCCGTGCTGTTAGGGATCAGGGAAAGATTAATTATTGTTTTTTTAATTCAGTGAAATATTGTACAGTACACAAATGTTGATGGTTTAATAGTTGAGGTTTCCTGCCTTATGCTCCTCTGTCGAAGCACTCGAAGCACTGAGGAGCGACTGACCCCATATTTTTTTCTATCGATAACTACTCTCCTGGTGAAATGGGAATAGCTGTTAAAGAAAATGCTGTTCACATGAGAAGTCACGTTTTTGCACTGATCTGACGCGTTGCAGTAAAATTTCTAAATGTATGTATCAAAAAGTGTTAAAAGTCCCATGTGCAGCAACGTTCATCTGCTACATATTTGAAAGTACTTATTATTCCGCCAGGTTGCATTTCCAGTCAGTCCAGAATGTTTTGAGACGGCATTAATAAATAATAGGGAAAAGGTGGTTTAGTGGTTCAGATGTACTGCGTAGTCTCCCCCAGATGAGTGCAGTGCAAAGAACGTCCATATAACCGTGTAAAACTGTCAGAAAAGTTATTCTTTAGGATATTGTTCAATTTGCACGTCAGGTTGGCTTGAATGTAGACTATGCCGTGAACTGATTGGCCCTTCATGTGCATTTCTGCGTTTTGTCGTTTGTGATACGTTCGAACTGATAACAACTGGTCACGTTACTTGTGATATTTTTTCCCAAAATCGAATCCTCGACGACTTGCACTCCAATGAGGTCGCAGCAGGCGTCAATTTGTTGTTGTTTTTGTTCGCGATTGAATGTGTGCAGGAGATGCATTGCATACGCTTTTCTCTTCTTCAAAACATTCTGGAGAATGTCCTGAACAGCTGACTTATACATGCTGCTTATTGTAATTTGTGACAAAAATAACGTTGACACACTACAGCAGAACGTCCGCTGCTACCACTGTGGGTAGCAGTCCATGTTTGGCGGCTGTGGAGTGCAGAAGTCTGCTGCGGCTGTGTGCAACGGAGCGCTTGTTTACTGTGGGATGTCTTATGTGCCGCAGCGAAGTTTCAACTAAACAGTGAGTAACATGTCTTCCCCGAGGAGAGAAACCTTGCAATTTAGTTTTGACTGGAACACCGGAAGGCCTACGCCTCTCGCTATTCGAAGATCGCTGATTAATGATGTGAAGTTGTTTGATGTGGAAGTGTTATGTATTCAAACTGACAATACTGTGAATAGTGTGTATGTAGAATGTATGAATAGCGACGTTTGTAAATGAATAGATGGGACCACCAATGATAACGTAAAAATTAAACATGACTATGTGCCTGTTAGCACAGTGTCAATTACGTACGAAGGTCTTTGCTTGCACAACGAGAGGGATGATTCTGAAATGAATTGTGTTATTCACTGAGAGTAATGGACCTCATGTGAATATGTGAATGAAATAAGTGCTCTCCTGTCCATATTTCATTTGTTGTAGTGTACAACCTAATGATGCCCCATTGTCGAAATGTACTTACAAACAACGGCAAGAACATTTAAAGTGTGAGCAATGTTATTAATGAGTTTCCCTAACAATATTTATTTGTCTATTCGCCAGACAGATATATTGTGAGACGTTGAAATGTTTGATCATAGACCTGTGGTACACTTTTGTAGTCCTGCCTACACGTAAGCGCACTAGCTTTCGCCGTAGGGGTTTCTTCTGTTTGTAAGCGTTGTAAGCAGTCTTAGCTGTATGTCTATCCTAAAATGTATTAACATGTTTTAATATTAAAAAAGGAGAGAGAGGAAGGGAAAAATTATATGGATGAGTTTGTAATTGCTTTGAGGTATTCACTGACAGGAGCAGAAAGCGAATGAATATGTCATTTATCAGTGCAGTTATTCTATTAAACTTTGTAGATTCAATAGTGGTGCAAATGTTAGGTGATGAAATGTTTCAAGAATATCACATTGCACTGAGGAGCCCTTTTGTGACTGGGTGAAAGTGCAATTTATTCTGTTGCTTCTCCTTACTAAATCCGTCGTTTTTATCTTTCTTCTTGTACTCGTCTACAATCTACGGATTCCACGTTTTCGACATGTTCTTACAAATAATGCCATAAACATTTGAAGTATTGAAATATGCCATCAACGGCTGTACTTCAAAAGATATTTGTTATCTTAGTGAAAAAACAGGTGTTTTGCGTGGGGCACAAATGTTCTATGATAGATATTGTGGAAAGTCTTTTGTGGTCTTGTCTACAGAAGACCCATGTGACTATATGGTTTTCTGATGTCTGTAAATTTTTTATGGAATAAACTGTATCTACGAGGGCCGTTCAGAAAGTAACCTCCGGTTGATTTAAAAAAATACACCAAGTTAAATAAAAATATTTTAATATATACATCTTACAACTACATCTTTGCACTATTTTTCTACATAGTCTCCATAGCGATTGAGGCACTTATCGTATCTCTTCACAAGCTTTGAAATTCCTTCTGCATAAAAATCACCCGCTTGTGCCTGGAGCCAGCCTGTGACCGCATCTTTGAGCTCTTCGTCATCATCAAACCGCTGTGACCCAAGCCATTTCTTCAAATGTATGAAGAGGTGATAATCACTTGGCGCCAGGTCTGGGCTGTAAGGTGGATGGTTGATAACGTCCCACTTGAAGGACTCAAGAAGGGCCGTTGTTCTGCGAGCAGAGTGAGGACGGGCGTTATCGTGCAAAAAAACGATACCGGAAGTCAGCATACCACGGCGTTTGTTCTGTATAGCCCGTCGTAACTTTTTTATTGTTTCACAGTACACGTCTTGATTAATGGTCGTACCACGTTCCATGAATTCAACCAACAACACCCCTTTGGCATCCCAAAACACCGTTGCCATCAGTTTTCTGGCAGAAAAATCTTGCGAGGCTTTTCTTGGTTTGGTAGGCGAATTTGAATGTGCCCACATCTTTGATTGTTCTTTTGTCTCAGGGTTCACGTACTTAATCCAGGTTTCGTCACCGGTCACGATTCTGTTTAACAATGGTTCTCCTCCGTCCTCATAACGTGACGGAAAGTCTAATGCAGAAGCCATTCTTTGAGTTTTGTGGTGGTCGGTAAGAATTTTGGGCACCCATCGTGCACAGAACTTACGGTAACCCAATCTTGCTGTCACTATCTCGTACAAGAGAGTCTTAGAAATCTGTGGAAAACCAGTAGACAACTCTGACATTGAGAAACGTCGATTTTCACGAACTTTTGCATCAACTGTCTGAACGAGTTCGTCAGTCACCAATGATGGTCTACCACTCTACCACTCCTCTCTTCATCATGAACGTTTTCTCGTCCACTTTTAAATAAACGTACCCATTCACGGACAACTCCTTCACTCATAACTCTTGGTCCGTACACGGCACAAAGCTCACGATGAATAGCTGCTGCAGAATATCCTTTGGCTGTAAAAAACCTTATGACAGCACGCACTTCACATTTGGCGGGGTTTTCTATTGCAGCACACATTTCAAACTGCCATAAAAACTAAACTAGCGCAGGTACGACGTTCACTCGACCACGGCTTGATGCCGACTGACCTGTTGAGTGCGTGAACGCACAGATGGCGTCGCTACTCCCCCCACAACCCGCACTGTGACCAATCGGAGGTTACTTTCTGAACCGCCCTCGTATATCGTAAAAAAAAAAAAAGAAATGGCCGCTCGTACTTAAGCGAACACTCCCGGCAGGGACAGGTATGTCGGTTCCAGATCGAATCGTCCCACCGGATAAACGAAAAAGGGATCGGTGAGCCTGTGTGCCTGGATATCATTTTTAGGTGATTTTCCAAGTCCCACTAGGTGAGTGCCAGGTTAGTTTCCATGTTCCACCTCAGATAGAAGCTACATAAACATTTAATACACTTCCTCGCACTTCCACAGAGAATGTACTCTGTATGAAGACATATGGGGTACACTGCTTCAGACGCGAGGGGTGTATAGCAGACTGTTTGGTCTCATGAAGCACTTACTCAACAGCAGTGTCCACTACTTAACACTGCCTGCACACACTTCACACCTGTTGTTTACAGTTGTTAATTCAAGCTCCTACCATAGTCTGTGTCACTTATATGCCAGGAATAAAATCAGTCTCGGCACTTTTTGGATGTACGATGTCTTTGACTTTTTTAAGGGTTAATTTTTTAACATTCGTGTGTGTAACGCATTTTTTTTCCTAGTAGCCGATCATATGAAGTCATCTGATTGCAATGAAATGTGATATACAAACTTTCATCTTGGTTACTGAAATTACCGAAACTTTATCTAGAAACAGTGTTCTGGCGTATCTTCTACTTTGAAGAAGTGCTTTCCTGCACATGCGTATAATATGCTCTGTGTGACTTTCAGGAAAATGGCAAGCTCGGCTTAAGTGTTTCGATCTTGTTTTGGTATTGATTCGTAGGTAAACGATTAAACGAAATAAGAGATCTAAAATTATTCCTGTTGAGCTATAAGATATTATTTTCACTGTACAGTGGTCCTATACCATTCATCGTCGTTCACCCTTACGTCCATCACAATCGGCTTCCAAGTCAACTCTGTTGTGATGCTACCTTGGAGTTCCGTTCAGCTCTTTAGCGTTCCTACGTCGCACACAAAATTTTCGCTGATTGTAGGACATTGTTTCACGTCATTTGGTGGTTGCAGCAATACTAACCAAACAATTTCCTTTTCTTATTGGTGCTTTTCATTATCAAGCTGTTACATAAAAATGGAAGTGAGTTCATGGTGGATTTGAATATTCATTTACCTGTACAAGTTATTTAATTATTTGTCAGTTAACAAAAAGTGATGTGAAATCTACATCTACATCACATTCCGCAAACCACCTAACGGTATGTGGTGGAGGATACTTCTTCTGGTACCACTAACTGATTTCCCCTTCCATTTTACACTCACGAATGGCGCTTCGTAAGAATGATTGTCGGTAAGTTCCTGTGTTAACTCTCTAATTTCTCGAATTTTCTTGCTGTGGTCATTTCGCGAGATGTATGTGGAAGGAAGTAATACGTTGTCCGACTCATTCAAAAAAAGCACTCTCTCGAAATTTCAGTAGTAAATCAGTCTCTGATGCACACCTTCCTCTCTAGTAATGTCTGCCAGTGGAGTGTGCTCAGCATCTCAGTATCGCTTTCGTGTCGCCTCAACGATCCAGTGACGAAACGCGCCCCGCTTAATACCGATTCTCTATCTCTTCCATCAGTCCTACCTGGTAAGGGTCCCAGATTGACGAACCATACTCAAGAGCCGGCCGGAGTGGCGCTACAGTCTGGAACCGGCCTACCGCTACGGTCGCAGGTTCGAATCATGCCTCGGGCCTGGATGTGTGTGATGTCCTTAGGTTAGTTAGGTTTAAGTAGTTCTAAGTTCTAGGGGACTGATGACCTCAGAAGGTAAGTCGCATAGTGCTCAGAGCCATTTGAAGCCATACTCAAGAATCGGTCGAACAAGCCCCTTGTACGCCACTGCCTTCGTGAATGAGTCACATTACGTTATGAGTATTTCTAAGAATTTCAGTCTGGCATCTGCTTTCCTAATATTTTCTTCATATGGTCATCCGAAAATATTCCGGTCGTATGTGAAGTATGTTAGCGGCAAGAAACAATCAATGCCTTCTCTGCGCGATAGCAATCGAAGACAGTGCTGCCAAGGCAGAGTTACTAAACACAGCCTTCCGAAATGCCTTCACAAAAGAAGATGAATTAAATAATCCAGAATTCCAATCGAGAACAGCTGCCAACGTGAGTAACGTAGAAGTAAATACGCTCGAAGTAGTGAAGCAACTTAAATCAATAAAAGCAAGTCTTCTGGTCCAGACTGTATACCAATTAGGTTCCTTTCGGAGTAGGCTGATGCATTAGCTCCATACTTAACAATCATATACAACCGTTCGCTCGACGAAAGATCCGTACCCAAAGACTGGAAAGTTGCACAGGTCACACCAATATTCAATAAAGGTAGTTGGAGTAATCCACTAAATTACAGGCTCATGTCGTTAACGTCAATATGCAGCACCATTTTGGAACATATAATGCGTTCAAACATTATGAATTACCTCGAAGAAAACTGTCTATTGACACACAGTCAACATGGGTTTAGAAAACATCGTTCCTGTGAAACATAACAAGCCCTTTATTCACATGAAGTGTTGAGTGCTGTTGACAAGGGATTTTAGATCGATTTCGTATTTCTGGATTTCTGGAAGGCTTTTGACACTCTACCACACAAGCGGCTTGCAGTGAAATTGCGTGCTTGTGGAATATCGTCTCAGTTATGTGACTGGATTTGGATTTCCTGTCAGAGGTCACAGTTCGTAATGATTGACGGAAAGTCATAGGCTGAAACAGAAGTGGTTTGTGGCGTTCCCCAAGGTAGTGTTACAGGCACTTTGCTGTTCCTTATCTATACAAACAATTTGGGAGACAATCTGAGCAGCCGTCTTAGATTGTTTGCGGATGACGCTGTCGTTTATCGACTAATAAAGTCATCAGAAGATCAAAAAATTGCAAAACAATTTAGAAGAGATACCTGAATGGTGCGAAAATTGGCAGTTGAACGTAAATAAAGAAAAGTGTGAGGTCTTCCACATTAGTGCTAAAAGGAATTCGTTAAACTTCGGTTACACGATAAATCAGTCTAATCTAAAAGCCGTAAATTTAACTAAATACCTAGGTATTACAATTACGAACAACTTAAATTGGAAGGAACACATAGAAAATGTGAAACGTCCCCTTAGAAAAATTATACATGATTGTGCTTAAACTGACACACAATATTTTTTAGCGCAACGCAATCTGACTTTCAAAAATCTCTACAAAAGAATGGCCCTGACTAACATTAACCTATACCTTTCACAAATCACTTACCTCACAAAACTCTTGGTTACTCGAACTACTGCAATACAGCGAGCGCCACTACTGCCAGCTCAATAAAAGATTCAAACTACGGAAGGCACTATCTACTGATAGGCATGGTTAGCAAATGAAAGATTTTAATAGAGAACAAACAATGTATTTACCTTAATAGTCATCATATATATAGCAGTGCATGACATCCAGTCTTACAAATTTCAAAACTCCGCCATCTCTCTCCCCACATCCACCACTGCTGGCGGCTCACCTCCAACTGCGCAACACTATGCACTATTAACATCCAGGTGCCCAACACTACAATGGCAGACAAAAATGCAAACTAGCCACAGACTGCACACAGCACAGCCAGTGATTTTCATACAGAGCGCTATGTAATGTTGCCAATAAGGAAACATAAAGAGCCTACTTACATAGCCCCCATGCTCCCCACAAAAAATTTTACAAATTGTTTTGGGCAGTGGCCAATAATGATTTGATAAAATTTTTCATAATTACAATAACAAAGAAATCAAATGCACACACTTGATACAATGTTGGTCAAAAGCTAAAATTTTCTCACAGTCCATAACGACAGTCCCGATCGTTCATCACAGTAAAATAGCAGTGTATTTCTCAAAGTCTGAGCAGTAGAAGAAAATGCACACGGAAGTAGTGGATTTCCATGCAGTCTTGAAGAAGTAGTGTTGTCCTTCCAACGAAAAGACAGTGCTGACTCTTGACATGCAGACAGGTAATGGGCCGCAACAGAGCAAACCCACCACAGAGTCAGTCGAAGTTTTGAAGAATATTTGTAGGTAAGTCATCACAGGGGGTAGACCCACTGTAGTCCTGGTAGAGATTACGGTATTGGTGAGCCACCAGAGGTGCAGACCCACTGCAGTCCTTGTAGAAATAATGGTATTGGTGGGCCATCAAAGATGCAGACCCACTTCAGTCCTTGTAGAGATGGCTAGCAGCCATCCGTTGCGACTGTGCAGGTGCACAATCACCATAGAAGAGTCTTGTGGACAATATAGCAAGTCCATGAACCACCACTTGTGCACTCACAAAAAATTTTTTTGAAATGTCCTTAGAACCAGCAATGCTGTTATCCAGTCCCTTGCTGAATTATTAACACACGTGCAAACACTATCAGTCCCTACTTTTCACATATTGTCCATATACTATGACCAACAAAAAGGTGTGCAGTGAAATGTAACTTACAAGTTACTTAATTTGATGAACTGGTGTCAATTACAATTTTATAACATAAGAATACAATAACAAAGGTACGAAATACATCACTAAAGAACATAACAATGCAGATAACATTTGTAGTAAAACAGGCTTTACAAAAGAATCGAAATAAACATATACATCAGTGTTACAAAAATAATGACATAAGTACATACATAAAGATCAGAATAACTTTTGAAACATCACCTTCACATATGAGCAACAAAACAGAATAAATCATGTCTAAACATCTTTACAAAGTAAATAACATAGTATTAGAAAAATTCTACAACATAGCTCTCATCAGCTAAACACATAAAGACAGGAAAAACACAAACACACAAGGGTACACAAACACATAGAGGGATGACACAAAAGGAAAGGACAGGGTTTGTTTTATTGCAGTATTTTGCATGGAGATCTCCCTTCGTTCATCATTATTCCCAAAAAGTCCTATCTATACCTGCTTTCTGTACTTTTTTCGTATAACTTCTCAATGCATTTCTTCCAATTCATCGCAACTCATTCTCTTATATAGTCTACCCCCTCTTAAGCTAACTTAAATCTACTGAGCTCAGATGCTAAACTAAGGAATGCGGCAATGCAGCAGCACAAAACAATTAACACAAACAGCAATGATGAAAAATACAAATGGCAAAGCAAGCTGCATAAATTAGCAAAGCAAATGCAATATTACAAGTAATGTAAGGCAATGCGCAGCGAACAAGAAAAATAAATTCGTAGTATAACTGGCTTAACAGAGTAATGTAAAGTGAAATTTAGTAGCACTATGCCTGGCAAACAGCAGCAGCAAATGCAATAACTTATATCTAAACATGACATAGCTCAAGCAGAAAAAATATTACACTAATGTCTAATACCTATGTCACATCTTAACACTAGAGTCATGCATCACAAAAACTTACTCTGTAAGAAAGTTACCCAGTCATTAAAAAAATTATTTATGCAATTCCTGTGAAGGGAAATGTCTATTTGTGCTCTCTTTTCTAAGAAAGTATATGAGAAACGTATTCTTTACTGGGTCTGTAGACAGAAAATAGTGATATTAGTACATCTATTAAATTTTATAATAACCAATGCTGCAGTGCAGCTAGAAACTAGATATTAAAGAAAATGAGCAAATATGTACAAAGGAAGGCATGAAACATCATTCATTAGCCATATGGCATTTCATAAGGTAGTAAAAAAAATCTCTCAACTAGAAAGACAGTAGTCATAATCGGGTGTATAGACATAAAATATTTCTCGTCATTTCATTAGACATTTCAGTAAATATAATAAATTAAGAGCGCCACAGTGTTATCATATGTTTTCAAGTTTGAGTGTGTCGTATTTGCGATACTTTTGACAAAGAAATGTCAATAGCTAGGATAATGGCCTCTTTTTTTTTTGCACCTAATGGCTTTCTTTTGTCAGACGACTACCTCTCAGCTGGGCGCCCAACACACATTACATCAAGGTCACTTACCTTTCTTACTGAAATATTTACGACAGCAGTTTCCGCTACAGTGGTAGTCTCATATAAAAAAAATTCACAGGTTGAGAATTTGCGTTACAAATGTGTAGAAACCAAATCCTATAGATATAACAGTGTCCAAAAATATTTTCATCGGCATTGTAATACACTCACGCATTTACATACATTTCATAACTCTTAAACTACGATTCTTGGTTTCCAACAACCTTTTCCACAAATCAGAGTCCCTAACCACTACTCATTATTCCTTACTTTATTACAGATATACATATTCGTCGACACTTCTTCAATATTTCATCATAAGAAATACGTAGCATAATCAAATTCCTCATATACAGTAGCATCATCTTATTGATCATAAACATACCTCAACAGCATAATACACATCGTCGTCGTAAAAATCTCATAACATCTCAGTCAATCCTCAAAATCATCGTAGCTTTCTGCAATAATGTCAAAACCTAAAAAAAATTCAAATGGCTCTGAGCACTATGGGACTCAACTGCTGAGGTCATTAGTCCGCTAAGGACATCACACACATCCATGCCCGAGGCAGGATTCGAACCTGCGACCGTAGCGGTCTCGCGGTTCCAGACTCCAGCGCCAAAACCGCGCGGCAACTTCGGCCGGCTAAAAAAAAAAAAAAAATTCTCTGCTCATTTCAGTAGTGTCATCTGCCTCAAACGTCCTTTAAAAATCATGTTCCCATACCAAATACATCATTCAAAGCTCTCATAGTATCACAATGGTTCCGAAAAATATATGAACAGTTCACAAAGTACACACAAAATACAATTTCATATGTGTGAAGTTATCCAACTGTGTAATTACGTAAACATCTGTCACTGACATAGTAAAAAATATGTTTATCTCTCAGTTAAATGATCAGATAGCTGTGTAATTTATGTGTTAGAGAAATATGGTACCAATGTGTAAAGTTGTATAAGCAAATATCATATTAGCTAGGGCTCCTAGTGCTTGCTACACACATGGTACACAAAGTAAGCGTGTACCCCCCTGAGCATAAATGCAATTATAACCTCGGGTGTTACAGATTACAGCAATGGAATGAAATGTATCGTGGAAAACTTTCTTTGTAATTCGAAAACCTTGAAAAATAAATGTTTTAAGTATAAAATTAATCACTCAAATACGTGTACTGTAGCGCTAAACTGTGCGTCTTGTTACAACATAATCTCTGTGGAAGTGTCGTAGTTATCGTCCTCCGAAAGCTAAGTTCTGCAGAAGTCAATGTACTTACCTCATGATAAACAAAAGTGAAATGCTTTGCGTATAGATATCGTAGTTATTATGCTTATTGGCGTGATGAAGAAAGTACTGTACAGTAATGTATTGTTGTGCCACGAAAAAGGCTGTCTCATTGTTGCTATACCACAAAAGTTACTACTAAAGCATGTTTTACTTTCCAGAAGAATTCAGACAACTGTGCAGATATAAAACAGAAACACTGCAAAAGCAACATTGTAAACTGTCACTCATTAGTAGCGTCGTGATAAAATCGTGTAGCTGTCACATAAACTAACCACTGTGTCATCTGGTATCTCACTGAAAGTACTTTAAATCCAGAATGTATTTTCAAGTAAACCAAAATGTTGCATTAAAATTTCATTAGCAGTACTGGTAAATGTTCTAAGTATGTAAGCCTTATAGTCGTTACATAATCGTGCAACTAACAAGCAGGAATGTACATACACAATAACACTGTGACGTCTGTTCACTATAACAATGCATTCGTAATTTCTGTTTCAATAAGTTCTCTTGGTTCTTGACTGGATATTTAACTTCAAACATTGTTGCATGTTAACAGATTCTAAGTCTGACAAGCATACTAGTAATGTAAAGTGAAAAGTTATATGGCAAAGACAAAGTTAAAAAGCAGATTATCTTTCAATAAACGGTTTTACATGTGAAACGTGGTGCAATCCTTTACTCATCCTAATACACAGAGTTTCAACTTGAACGCAATTAACATGTGGTATATGTCGGTAAAGAATACTGGAATTTTTTCACGGTTAGCGTCTATGTTATTTTGCTCTGAGCCAGCCGGCGCACGTGGCTGCCTGCCGTGCGAGTCATTGTCTGCTATCTCTTTGTTGGCGTGCGTCGTTATTGGGATTAGGAGACCTAACTTCTACAAATGCACCTTGTCGAGAGTGCCCTGCTCTGTTTGAATCCCGCCAGTTCTGATGGAATTCAGGTCTGTCGTTTTATCGGTAGTTTACATAGTTACTTGTTTGTCGGTCACGTGGTGGAGAATTTCTCCCTGAATCGTAACTGCGCGCTGGACTGTTGCGTCCAAAGTTATTCTGTCTCCCTTGATAAAATTTATTTTGGTTCCCATATTGTCTGTTTCTCTGATTGTCTCTGTGATAGTCATTACCGTGGAGAGGTGATTTTTCCCTGTAATTATTACTACTCTGCCAACGGTTGTCATACGGGTGGTGTCTGTTTTGGTCACGATTTGTGTTGTGAGAATAGCCTTGTCGTGTCCAGTTATTATTTCTTTCATTGCGGCATTGCGGTGGATGTGACCTGTAATTGTTGTGTTCCTGTTTTCGCGTTCCGCGATTGTCAGTGTCAATTTCTAATTCTTATAAGAGTCCCTGAAAGGCTTCAATGTCGTCTTTGCAACGTCCTGCCAAAATAATATGTCGTAATTGTTCAGGTATTTTGATTAAGCAAATGCGGATGAGTTCTGAGGGGCTGTATGGGTTTGACAGGTACTGATTCATGTGCAACATGTCTTCAAAATATTTCACAAGACTGGAAAATTCAGATTGTTCGAAATGTTTCATCATTATGATGCTATGTTTTACTCGGTCTTGTGTAGCTTGAGACCAATATGCTGAGAGGAAGGCATGATAAAATTCTCCTTCACTGTGACAATCGTGAATGACCGATCGCATTCTTACAGCACGTTCATTCTCTAAGTAGCCACACATAAATTCTAATCTGTGTTCTAACGACCAGTTGGGAGGAAAACAATGAGAGAATTGATGGAGCCATGCTTGTGGATGAATGTCGTTGCCAGAATTCTTAAATGTTTTGAATTTACGTGAAGTAATGAACAGCTTATAGTCAAAATCATCATGTCGGCGAGTCGCATGTCGGTCATTGTTACGTCGTTTCGGCGGTTCCATCTCAAAATTCGGTGTGCCTTGCCAATTTCTTTCATAATTTCCGAAGTGTCCTGTGTTATTATTTTGTGGTTGTTCCATATTTCTAAGTCCCTCTTCCCGTGTTGGAGCGCGAGTGTCCTCTGAAATATGTAATTTTTGTATTACTTGTGCCAACTGATCTTGTACTTCCCGGATTTCTCTTTTGTGTTGCGTATTAATTTGATTCTGATTTAGTTTGAATTTCTTAATTTGTTCATACTCTTCTGTGTCAGTGATGGCTACAGGTCTTGTGTCATTCAGATCATCATCTACCTTTGTAGATGAGTTAGTGAACTGATCCGAAAGTTCGGCTACTTTCTCCGAGTGTACTTATTTCCTCAGTGTGTTTTTCTGAACCAAGTTTCAGAGTATCTACTGTGTCCTTTAAGTTTTCCTGAGTTTTTGCAAGTTGCGTAACCGAATCGGTAGATGCAACTGAGTCAATTTTAGCTTGCAAGGTGTCGTGATTTTCATGAACAATGGTTTGCAGTTCTTTTATGGCTGCTTCGTGATTCTGTAATGCATTTTCATGCCGCGAAAAAATAGGTTGAAAATGCTCACAAATTTGTGTTTTTACTTCATTACAGACTTTTTGACATTTCGATTCAATGTTATTTAACTCAGTAGTTAAATCTTCACGTGATTGTTCAAGTGTGGTGTCTAACTTTTGAAGCTTTTGCTGTGTTTGTCTCTGATTTTGTTCCATTGTGTCTAACTGTTGCTGTGTTTGTCTCTGGTGTTGTTCCATTGTGTCTAACTTTTGAAGATTTTGTTCCATTGTGTCTAACTTTTGAAGTTTTTGCTGTGTTTGTCTCTGATTTTGTTCCATTTGTTGCATTAACTGTAATAACAATGCATCAGTGTCTGGAATCTGTTCCTCTACTCTTTTAGGCAGTGCATTTGCACCGGCAACATTCACATTTTGACAAGCAGAAAATGTGTCTTGACTTATTTGAGAAAACGATGAGGACGCAAAACCTGAATCTACAGTATTTGCAAAATTGTGTCCTGTCATTTCGGATTCCTGAGGCGAGCTGTTGCCGAGCGATCGATCGATAATGCTTCCCTGTTCACTAATTGTTTCACTGCCTACGCCATTGTTTGCCGCCCGCTCCATTTCCCTATGCACAATTACCAAATTGCTATGTTGAACATTAGTTAATTCATTACACAGTGGCGCTAACACACTGCTTTCGTCTTCACTGTCATTTCTCAGTTTACTTTGGAACCTAGTATTACGTTTTTCACACGCCGTAATTGTCACTATATTTCACACGGTAACACAGAAAAGCACCATTTGAAGAGCAAAATAAGATAACACATTAACATAGCAATGGAAATAATGTCTACTTAATTGCAAGCGCAGCTGCGAAATACTTGGTGCAAATCTACATGCATGTCACAACTGTTTTACTGTACAACAATGAAAAACTACAATTACAAAGGAAATTCTCTCTATGATTACGCGCTAGCAATAAACAAAGGCTACACTAATTACACAAACTACAAGAAAAAAATCAGAAGATTCCAGTGAGGTATCCTCGGCTAAGGGTCGACATATGAAACGTCCCCTTAGAAAAATTATATTAGATTGTGCTTAAACTGACACACAATATTTTTTAGCGCAACGCAATCTGACTTTCAAAAATCTCTACAAAAGAATGGCCCTGACTAACATTAACCTATACCTTTCACAAATCACTTACCTCACAAAACTCTTGGTTACTCGAACTACTGCAATACAGCGAGCGCCACCACTGCCAGCTAAATAAAAGATTCAAACTACGGAAGGCACTATCTACTGATAGGCATAGTTAGCAAATGAAAGATTTTAATAGAGAACAAACAATGTATTTACCTTAATAGTCATCATATATATAGCAGTTCATGACATCCAGTCTTACAAATTTCAAAACTCCGCCATCTCTCTCCCCACATCCACCACTGCTGGCGGCTCACCTCCAACTGCGCAACGCTACGCGCTGTTAACATCCAGCTGCCCAACACTACAATGGCAGACAAAAATGCAAACTAGCCACAGACTGCACACAGCACAGCCAGTGATTTTCATACAGAGCGCTACGTAACGTTGCCAATAAGGAAACATAAACAGCCTACTTACAAATGTTGTGGGGACGGCTAACCAAAGACTGCGTTTTATTGGCAGGACGCTTAGAAAATGTAACATATCTACTAAGGAGACTGCCTACACTACGCTTGTCCGCCCTCTTTTAGAATACTGCTGTGCGGTGTGGGATTCTTACTAGATAGGATTGACAGACTACATCGAAAAAGTTCAAAGAAAGGCACCACGTTTTGTATTATCGAGAAATAGGGGAGAGAGTGCCACTGAAATGATAGAGGATTTGGGATGGAGACCATTAAAACAAAAGCGTGTTTCGTTGTGGAGGAATCTTCTCACGAAATACCAATCACCAACTTTCTCCTCCGAATGCTAAAATATTTTGTTGACACCGACTTACATAGGGAGAAACGATCACCACTATAGAATAAGGGGAATCAGAGCTCGTACGGAAAGATATAGGTGTTCGTTCCTTCCGCGCCCTATACGAAATTGGAATAATAGAGAATTGTGAAGGTGGTTCGAAGAACCCTCTGACAGGCACTTAATTGTGATTTGCAGTGTATCCATGTAGATATAGATGTAGATTCCAAATTGTCGCTCTGTGTAGCTACTCCAAGATATTTTACGCAGATGTTGTTTCTAGCAGTTTGTATAACTGTATTTGGACAGCATTGGATTTCTTTTCCTATGTTTGTGCAACATGTTACATTTATTTACGTTCAGTGTCAACTGCCAGAGCCTGCACAATTAATCAGTTGTCTGCAGTCTGCGTACAAAACGATACTGCCTTCTGGCGTTGCTACTTTGTTATAGATAATGTCATCGTCTGCTAACACCGATATGTGGCATCCGATGCTTTACAGTAAAAGTCCTATTACACTTCCTTGGTGTACTCCGGAAATTACATTTACATTTGTCGATTTGGTTCCGTTAAGAGCGAAATGTTGAGTTCCATGTGCAAGGAAGTCTTGAATCTAGTCGCAAATCTGGTCCGATACTCGGAAAGCTCGTGTTTTTTTTTTTCTTCCGCTAAACGGCAGTTCGGGACGGTGTCAAATTCCTTCCTGAAGTCAATGAACACGGCATCAACTTGAGCACCGTTGTTTACAGCGCTATGGATCTCATGGAGAAAGGTTTCCGTAGAATAGGTCAACTTACATAGTTTAATAGTCACAACAATTTGACTATGTCATGAAATATGTTTTCTGTATCGTATACTTTTAATATCAGACAAACTGTTGGAAATATGTTATGAGTCTTATCTTGTAGTTTGGAAAATGGTTGAGCGAATAGCAACTTATTTTACCTGATATACTGGTTACATGAAATAAACTGTTGTTATTTGATGAGCTAAGCTCCAAGTTGAAAAATGTGACTCGAAAATATTTCTATGAAGAAGCGAGCCATAGTTTGAGTGGTATTATACGTATGATACCCAGAAAACAGCACAGAAAACTGAACATATATTAAAAATTCATGTCGGATTTAAACTGTCGTAGTAATTACACTAGCTTGGATGGATAAAAGTAATTTCCAAGTCTGTGTTACCTGTTGCCATGTAGTGTTAACATTAAACCACAACGTCCTAGTTGTTATGAATCAGGAGCAACAAAAAACTGTCAGCAAGGATAAATGAAAAAGCTACTTGCATTGTGACAAGTTCAGTTGTTGTTAATCACTTTAGCTCCACGGTTGCTATGTGCTATGTCTAAAACTGTTTGTTACATGTACGATCAGCTGAAAATTTGTAGTAATCGATGTACCTAGGCCGCGCGGAGTGCCCGCGCGGTTTGGCGTCATTTCACGCACTGCGCGGCCCCTCTTGACGGAGCTTCGATTCCTCCCTCGGGCATGGGTGTGTGTGTTGTTCTTAGCATAAGTTAGTTTAAACAGTGTGTAAGTCTAGTGACCGATAACCTAAGCAGTTTGGTCCCTTAGGAATTCACACGCATTTGAACATTTGATGTACCTATCTTCTCCAGGAGACAACGCGGTGACGAAGCACTGTCCATGCGGATGGGAGGTATGCGTGCTCCAGTGACGCTAGGGACTATGTCGGTGGTAGCTAGCTACAGTTAGGGTCGCCCTTGCCGAAGAGGGTCTGGCTGACGAATCAGTCGCAGAGCGCCCTACAAGGACCAGTGATTCGCTTTCCTTTTCTTATCTGCAGGAGCCGATCGGTGACTTAGACATAAAGTCACTTAGACCTGGAGACTTAAAGTCTCTTGCTATCCTTAGTTATTTCAAAGAAAGACTGCGAATATCTGTTGGAGTTCGCCCATTATTTTAGTGAAGTTGACAAAAGCAGTACGGCGAAAGAAAGAGTATTCGTCGTTCTAATTAAACAGTGGTGAGAATATATAAACTCATTGGAAGCATGTAATGAAAAGTTGACAAAGCTCAATCTGAGAGTTAGAGCCATTATGGAAGTCTATGCTCCAAATGAAGGTGCGCCCTTGAAGGAAGATTTTGAAAAGACGCTGGAAGAGATTATAGATGCCATCTCAAGCGGCCGAAGATTAAACAGCAGAGCAGGGAAACGGATGAATAGTAAGGCTATGGGACGTGTGAGAAAAATTTTAGAAATGTAAATGGGAAAAGGTTGGTGGATTTACTGCCGCAGTTTGAATTACGAGTCGAAAATATATTCTTTGCTCACAAGGATACAGATAAATTTAAATAGTATAACCAGTCAAGAGGGTTAAAATCAGTTATTGATTATCTGATCTTGAAGCGAAAGACATCTAACACTTCCAGATTTCAGAGTGAAAATAGGGTGAAATTGTGGAAGTGACGATCATCTGATGGAATGCATAATTAATTTCCCCTACACTTTCAGGAGTAGTGGCAAACAGAAGAGGACGCTTTGTGCTGACCAGCCCACGAGCGGACGGTCTAAGGGAAGTTACAGTGAGCCAATTATCGAACTATGTGAAAAAAAGGTAAAATAGTTACAAACTACTGCGTGCATGCACTTTATTCAACCTGTAAACGTCACCATAGATATTCGGATTTAGGTTCGATATGCCTGCCATGATTGGAGATGATGTGGCGCAGACGAATAGCGAAATTCTGCATGACCAGCTGAAGTGTCGGAATATCGATACTGTCGATGATCTACTGAATGGCTGTTTTCAGCTCAGCAATGGTTTTGGGGTCATTTCTGTACACGTCTTTCATATAGCTCCACAAAAAGGAGTCGCATGTATTCAGGTCCGGAGAGTATGGCGGCCAATCGAGGCACACGCCAGTGGCCTCTAGGTACCACTGAGACATTATCAAGTCCCCAGAGTGCTCCTCCAGGACATTAGATACTCTTCTACTCTGATAGGGTCGAGATCCGTCTTGCATGAACCACATCTTGTCGAAATCAGGGTTACTTTGGATAATGGGGATGAAGGCATCTTCCAAAGCCTTCGTGTACCTTTGAGTAGTCACCGTACCATCAAGTAATATCGCACGGATTATTCCTTGGTTGGTCATTGCACACCACAGAGTCACCTGTTGATAATGAAGATACTTTTCGATCTCGAAATGCGTATTCTCAGTCCCCAAAATACGCCAGTTTTGCTTATTCACGAACCCGTCCAAATGAAAGTGGGCTTCGTCGCTAAACCAAACCCTACTAGGCGAAACTTCCTGGCAGACTAAATCTGTATGCTGGACCGAGACACGAACTCGGACCTTTTCGTGGGATGCATAAGTATTAGAGCAGAGAAGACTGAAAGGAAAAAAGTAATGTTTTACGTTCCTGAATGTGAATGATGACAATTAAAGAATACTTTTTATTTTAGCCATCGGTCTGCAGACTTGTTTGATGCGGCTCGCCACAATTTCCTCTCCTGAGCCATCCTCTCTGAGCAGCACTTGCAGCCTACGTCCTGAATTTTTTCCCAATTTCTGTCTTTCCCTGCAGTTTTTACGCACTACATTTCCCTTTAGTACTGTGGGAGTTATTCCTGGATGCGCTAAAACGTGTCCTATCGTTCTGACCCTTTTCGTGTCATCGATTTCGATACGCTCCTTTCTTCACAGCTTCTGCTGAGAAGCCCCTCATTCTTTACTTTAGAAGGCCACCTAATTTTAAACATTTTCCTTTAGTACAACATCTCAAACGCTTCGATTGTCTTCTGTTTCGATTTCCCATTGTCCTTGATTTACTACACTGCTGGGATCCAAACGTTCTTTCTCAAATTAAGGACTATGTTTCATAACAGTAAACTTCTCTTGGCCAGGAATTCCCTTTTTACTTGCTTCTTATGTCCTCCTAGCTTCATCCGTTATGGATTATTTTGCTTCTAAGGTAACAGAGGGAATGACTTCCATCATACTAGAGGGAGCTGTAGAGGGAAAAAACTGTAGAGAAGACAGAAATTGGAATACATTCAGCAAATAATTGAGGACGTAGGTTGCAAGTGCTACTCTGAGATGAGGAATTCTTGGCGGGTCACATCAAACCAGTCAGAAGACTGACGAAAATAATAATAATAATAATAATTTGATGTTAAATTTCTCGTAATTCTCATATTGCTACTCCTCATCAGTTTTATCTTTTTCCAGTTTACTGTCAATTCATTTTCTCCTCTCATTAGAGTGTTCATTCCGTTCAGCAAGTACAGTAATTATTCTTTACTTTCGCTGAGGGTCATCAGTGAATATTATCACTGATATCCTTTCATCCCGAATTTTAATCCCACCATTGAACCTCTGTTTTATTGTCGTCATTGGTTCTTCGATGTATAGATTGGACAGGTACAAAAGACTGCATCGTTGTCTTACATTCTTTTTAATCCGAGCACTTAGTTATTTATCTACCGATCTTACTGTTACCTCTTGCTTCTTGTACATGTTGTATATCACTCGTGTTTCTTTGTAGCTTACTATTGTTTTTCTAAGAATTCCATGTTGCACCATTTTACATTGTTGTGTGCTTCTACTAAATCGACAAATCCTATGAAACTATATCATTTTTTATGATTTTGTTTTTGTTATCATACGAAAAGTCGGAACTGACTCACTGGTGCCTTTACCTTTCCTAACGCAAAACTTATCGTCATCTAACAGGTCCTCAATTTTACTGCCCTTTTAGACCAGGCGATAAATACAGCCTTATTCGCTGTCGGTATCGCATTCATACCGTAGCCTAATTAGTAACTAGAAGCAAAGGTTAACTGTTCTCTCTTTTTTAAAATTTCGTAGAGGCATTGATATTTCACTTCCTTGAATGTTATGAAAAATGGCATTTATGCTTCGCAGAAGGCTTGAATGATCTCCATGGAACCCCAGGACTGCGCAGTACACAGTTCAATAATTAAACATTAGGTAGGCCCGCGGGATGGAGGTCCACTAACGGCACCTGAGGTCTTTTATGTCCCCTTGTGCAATATGTACTTTAGGTTCTTTCAATAACGATGATATTTCCTGTGCAGTCTTTGAAATACTCTTCCAGAACAGGGGAAACAAATCACTTATTTAGAAAACATCAAACACGAACGATTTTATTCAATGCAGATGAAAAAAAACACAAACGTAATATGGACAATTTAGATTAATACTCCTAATACCGTTCTTTATAAATCATCGATACAGTCTACACATATTACACACATTATGTTTGCACAAGCTTCGCAAAGAAAGGATTTCCGTCTTGAACATTTCTGCGAAGGTTTTTTATCATCTCTTCAAGGGAACATGTTGCGCCTCCCACGAGAAGGTCCAGGAGCATCAGGGGCCATTCTTGTATCCTCTCCCAAACGTAATTTTATTATTTTTTTCTTAACGGCTTGTAAATATTATCTTTACATTTCCACATTCTGACTGGCTTTTCAATCAATGATTCTTTAGGAGGAATTTTCGTCGTAGTAGTAATCTGTTTTCGGGCCAATGTTTTACAGCAAATGTGCATTTTGTGAACGTACAAGCTGTGGCGGGAGATTAGAGCGGCAGTTTCCCGCCACAGATCACGTGTCTGGCGGTTGCTTCGGGGCCGTGGCGAGCGGCTAGCGTTACGCGGCGTTGGAAAAACCCGAGTGGACGCTTAAGGTCGTGTTGGCGCGCTTGGAGAAATTGATATACGAGAGAAAAATTGATAAAAACAGAACTAAGAGTGACACGGAGGTGTGAGTTGGCACTTATGGACAGAAAAATATGTAAAGCTAAATTATCTAGACGCTCCACAAAAGTTCGTAATAGTTTAAAAGTTATTGCCTCCTCAGGGGACACTGCCTTAACAGTTGCTTACCAATGGGAGGGGGGGGGGGTGTCAGTAACTGACCCCAACGAAGTTTTTAGGCTAAAACTCCTGTCGTGTTCAGTAGTTTATTTAATAAACACATGACATTTATCGTAATTATAATTGCTACAATCGACAATAAGAACAGCTTTTGGTTTACACTCATTGTCGAGTTATAGCGATTGTTATAACTGAAGGTGTAGCAGGTGAACAATCACCACTCGCAGTCAACTGGTAAACAGTGTGTTAGGTGGAAGGTAATATCTTTGTGGCATTTGACAGAATGTACAAGAAGATGAAATTGACGGATGACGAAACTATAAATTTGCTTGAGAGTTCAGACAATGAATTTAGTGGTGAACTATCCGAAAGATCAAGTACTGAAACTGAAGATGTAGTCATGGAAGTTCCAAATCAAGTAGTTTCTGACAGCAGCAGGTTGGATGAGAGTGAACAGGATAAGTTTTGATTTTTATTACTTTTTGCAGATATTTTGGAGTATATTAGGATGTGTGTCTCGGTAGAGTGCTTACTTTGCTAGTGTTCGGTTCTGTTTTCATATTTTTATAGATATTCAACCAACAAGAAGACGACCCAGACCGAAAGCACAAATTGATCAATTTGAAAAAGACATGATGGTCCCATCAAGTATGATATGGAAGAGAAGCCCTTACGTAAATCAATGGAGGATGTCTGTTGCTAACGTAACGAGAACCCTGAAAGGAACTAAGCCAGGGATAAAACCTGATACACCAGGTAAAGCTTTTATCATGTACTTCGATGATAACATCCTGGATAACATTTTGATGTGTACCAATCAAAAGCTTGGAAATCTTAGGGAATCATCTGAACATCCTGGATAACATTTTGATGTGTACCAATCAAAAGCTTGGAAATCTTAGGGAATCATCTGAAGATATTTTCATAAAAAATTCGAAAGCATTTGAAAGAGAAGAAATTGTGTCAGCAATTGGAATTCTATTGAACTGTGGAGTCCATAGACAGAACAAGGACAGTTTACGTGATATATTTAGTAAAGAAAACTTTCCGATGTACCGAGCTTCATTTTCGGAGCATAGACTGAGTCTCTTACTGAAGTGCTTGCGTTTTGATGATTCTCTAACTCGAGCAGTTAGAAAACAGACCGACAAATTTGTTCCTATCAGGGATATATGGAACATGATAGTCAGTAAATTTCCTGAGTTTTGTAATCCGAGTGAGTCAGTCACAGTGGATGAAGAACTTGTGACCTTCCATGGGCAATGCCCATTCAGGCTATATATTCCAACAAAACCAGGAAAGTATGGAATAGAGGTGAACCTGTTATGTTTTTCAGATACGAAATACTGCTTCGCTGCGGACCCCTACGCTGGAAAGCACGCTAATGAGAAGAACCCTAACAGTGGCCCTGAAATAGAAGATTGATTGAAATGTCTAACTTGAAACAATCTGGAAGAAATGTTACCATGGACAGAAAGTTCACTACCGTTCCACTCGCATCTGATCTTTTGAAACAGAAAATAACTACAGTTGCTACTATTCGAAGTGACAAATGCGATGTTCCTATAGAATTCCGTCCTGTTTCTCTAAAAAAAGCTGCACCGGGAACAATCCAATTTGCCATTAGTGATGATGCCACTTTAGTCAGTTACGTGCCTAAGAAAGGAAAGGTTGTTACAGTATTGTCAACCCAACATCATGATATGAATGTGACGGATGAGAAGCCAGACATCACCCTATTCTACAATTGTACAAAGTCAGGAGTGGATACATTCTATAAGTGTGTAAGAACGTACAGCTGCCGTCGAGCAACGCGTCGATGGCCAACGGTGGTGTTTTTCAACTTGATTGACATTGCAGTATACAATTCATATGTTGTAGTTCAGGATACACACAAGGAAAGGACAACGAATTACCTGACAAAGAGTTCTGGAAGAAAGAAATACCTGAAAGATCTTGCTCGTGAACTTTGTGACCTCAACATGAAAAGACGTGCTCAAAATGCTGTAGGCCTACACTCAAAATACACTAGAGCGTTATCAACTTTTGGGTATGAGTGTAATCAAAATCAAGGTGCTGTGAGCAGAGGAAACAACATTACGGAGCCGCGACGGAAAGCAACACGTGCAGCTGTGCATAATCTGCCAAAGAAAGAACGCTGTTACTTATGCGCCAGAAGCAAAAACCGTAAGTACATGAACGCTTGCAATTCTTGTAGGAAGTATATCTGCCCTGCACACACCAAGAAAGAAGAAGTAGTTCGTATTGTAAAGTGTTCTGAATGTGAATCTGAGTAATACTTGTAATTGTGAAATTAATATAAATAAATGTAAAAAAACTATTTATTTTTTACTAAAATGTCCCAGAAACCCTTTCCCAGTAATAATAATCAACATTTTAATCTTCCATTCTGCCAAAATTATGGAAATACATAAGTAATGTGATTTATCCTAGATAGAGAATGTGTGATGGTTGTGGAGTCAGTCGCTGACCCCTCCCATTGGCGTTGGCCAGTGCAACATACAGCATTGGTATGCAACTGTCAACGTAGCACTGACTGTGCGGGCGAGGAGGTTTGCGTGCTCTGGATCCGGAGGGCTATGCTGGCGGTAGCATAGCAACCAGCAGGGTCACTCATGCCGGACAGGCTAAAGGGGAGGAGCCAGACGAAGTGTGTCCCACAACGACCTATCAAGCCTGTTTCCTGTCCTATCCAATCCTAAGCCTATCATTTTTCCTTGTCATTTTCAATTCCCTACAAGATAGGGCAGGGAGGGCTCTAGAGGAGTGGTGAAGCCAGTCTCCCTAAGGGAGTAAACCTGATACAAATCCAGGTCCTCCAGGTTGGGGGTTGATCATGGGGCTAACAACACCATATCGGACAAAACTCGTTGTTTAGCAACCAATTCACAAAGAGAACCGGACTGTCGCAAACTTACAACAGTCGAGGCACGTCAAATGGCAACGATTTTGGTATATCGGAACGTGGAATGTAAGAAGTTTCCGACAGGCAGGAGCCAGTAGGAAGCTCGAGGAGGAATTATTGAGGTACCGAATTGATGTTGCAGCATTGCAAAAGATAAAATGGAAACAAACAGAGGTGGCTGATCTCTGGCATTATACCTTGATCAATAGTGGGGAAGACGAAAATAGATTGGGAACATGCTTTATGGTAAGAAGTCCGTCAGTCACGCCATGGTGGAATATAAAACAATAAAACCCAGATTATGTCGATTTACGCTGAAGGGAATATTCTCCAACTTGTCGCTGATTACTGTGCATGCCCCAAGGGAAGATGCAGCCGAATAAGAGAAAGAAGAATTTTATGACAAATTTGAGCAAGTATATGATAAGCTGCCAAAGTATGATGTTAAAACTATACTGGGGGATTGTAATGCCAAAGTAGGTAAAGAGAAAGAGAACAAACCGCTGGCAGGTCTTCATAGTAAACACCTGGAATCAAATGACAATGATTGGAAACTGACTGAATTTGCCTTTAGCGCAGGACTAGTGATTAAAAGCACTTGTTTCCCACACAAAGACATTCATAAGGAGACTTGGATATCACCAGATGGGTTGACGAGAAATGAAAGAGATCATGGACTGATATATGGACGGCATGCCTCAGAGATTCTGGATGTGATTAACCGCCGAGGAGCGGATATTGACGCAGTCCATATTTTGATAAGAATCAAAAACTTAAAAAGGGCTGCTGTTAAAGCCAGAAGTACTGCGTTGGAGAAAAGTAAGGCAGACAATGTGGAGATGCTCAAAGATAAGAAGGAAAAGGAAGAGTATAGGAACAAAAGTTGCAAAAGATCAACGGGATGGAGGGAAAGGATATCAACGTGATATGGAAGGAAAGTAAGATAGCTTTAAATACAACAACTCAAGAGGTACTTGGAGAAAGAGGAAAACAGAAAAGAAACGTGTGGTTTGATGAGATGTCAAAGGCGCTTGATGATAGAAATCAAGCTCGACAAAGAATGTTACAGAGACCTACACAAAATAATGTGACTATGTTTAAAGAGAAGAGAAGGGTAGTTAAGAATTTAGCGCAGATTAAGAAGAGTGTAGAGAAAAGAGAAAGGATGAATGAAATACAGAAGAACTTTGAAAATAAGCAGGAGAGGAAATTCTTTGACGGGGAGGGACAAATGAAGAGAAAATATCAGCCAAGGATGGACATGCTGAAAGATGAGACAGGCATTTTGATAGTTGTAAAGGAAAAAATAATAGAAACAGGGCCACAGCATTTTGAAGTGTCAAACAGACAGATCGTAAGTGAAGAAAGAAATGGAGGGGCTAGAGAAGAAACTGAAGAAGAACAAGAGGTGGATGGTGAAGATGATGCAGTGGACACTGAACCACAATCGATAGAAGATCTAAGAGTAATTATAAAGCAACTTGGGAATAATAAAGCACCTGGACACGACCTGGTAACGGTGGAAATGATAAAACACGGAGGTGAAATATTAGTACAGAGAATACATAAAATAATTACAATGGCTGGGGAAACAGAAAGTGCCAGAGGACTGGACGTTAGCAACCATCTGCCCTACACATAAGAAAGGATCACGCATGTAGTGTAAGAGCTACCGAGGAATATCTCTGCTTAATATCGTCTACAAAATCGTTTCCACAGCCATAACAAGGGGAGTAAGTAGAAGAGCAGAAAAGATTCTAGGAGAGTACCAGGTAGGTTTTAGAGCTGGGATGTCTACAGCTGACCGTATCTTTACAGTATGTATGATGCTGGAGAAGACTTACGAATATAATGTAAGATTATAACATCTCTTTATAGACTTTAAACAGGCCTATGACAGAGTGAAACGATCAGCACTGTGGAAAACAATGCAGGAATTCAGATTTCCTAAGAAGTTAATAAAATTAACTAAGATGACCCTGGGAAACAGCAAAAGCCAGGCTAAGGTTCAGGGATGTCTGTCGAGATCGTTTCCAACGGAAGAAGGACTAAGACAGGGAGACCCAATATCTCCAGTAGTGTTCAACTTGGTATTAGAGAATGCAAAAAGATCAATAACTACAAACCTAGGAGGTAATATTTACAGTAGACTTCTGTAAATCTTAGCTTATGCAGATGATGTGGTAATAAGTGCTAGAAGTGTTTGAAGCCGCGGCCAAGAACCTTGGATTAGAAATTAGTGAGACAAAATCTAATTATATAGTAGCTGAGAGTGATAGAAGAAACACAGATGATCTACAGTTAGAAGAGTACAACTTTGAAAGAATAGATAGCTTTATTTATCTTAGCTCAGTAATAGCATCAGAAAACAAAGTGAAGACAGATATAACAAAGAGAATTAAGGTTGCCGACAGATCATATCGAGCACTATATACCATGCTCAAAAGTAAGAACCTAAGTAGGGAACTAAAGCTGAAACTGTACAAAACAATGATCAAACCAGTTCTTACGTACAGCAGCGAGGCACCGGTAATGTAAAAGAAGGTGAGACATGGAGAATTAGGACTAATGAAGAAATAAGGGCTCTATACGAAGAACCTGATTTGGTAACCTCAATCAAAATGGGAAGGCTAAGTTGGTTTGGACATGCCCAGCGTATGACAGAAGAAAGGCTGCCGAAGAAGATGATGATGGGACATCCTGTTGGTAGAAGAAGGAGAGGACGACGGCGCAGGGGTACTGAAGACCGAGACGATTGGAAATCTGTGATTGAGGAGGCCAAAGTCCTCAGAGGACCGTAGTGCCATGGAGTCAGTCAGTTAAAAGTTATTGTTGTCTAAAAATTTTTAAATTTATGAAAGTTCAAATGCCAATATCTCGGCAATGTTTTGGTTGATTAATATAAACAAAGTGTCTACGGATGCTCCCAGTACAGCTGCATCGAGCAATCATAGCCGATTTAGCATAGTGCATACCATTTTTGAATGAGAGATCGGAATATGGGATTCGACTGAGAGAAACTGTGTTTTCGGTAATAAATAAATGTAAAGAGACGAAACTAGTGGCAGCATTTAAATGTTTAAAGAGATAGATGAGTAATTAAGTATGTATATTTATTTGTTTATTTATGTTTAGTATCAAAAATACCGGGAAAGCAAAATTACGCCACAAGAACATTATTTGTGAAACAACGGTGGCAGATACAAAAAATTGGACTTTAAATTGTTATTGCCCAGAAAATTTCCATCTTTTTCAATACATCATATATGTTTTTGTGTTTAGTTTTAGAACATTCGTAGTTTTTGTCGAACATTGTTCTGAGTTCGGCAATCGTTTCGAGGGTGGACAGGGTGGCCATCTTTGAGGACAGTTGGTTCTGATCAACGCTAGGAGCCGGACGTGCCGCGCATCTGGGGGTAGTAGTGGTTTGGTAGCCACGTTCTAAAGCGGTCAAAGGGAGCGCAAGTTAGTGTTTTAGGACAGCAGACAAGAGTGTGTTTTGTGAATTGTGAACAGAATGTCGAGTGCCGTGATCGCCACTATGAATTTTATAGTGAAGTGTAGCATCAGTTGTTAATGGTCGTCCTTACGTAGAAGCCCCTCAGACTTCATTTTGAGTGTTTAGTGAATATATGGAAGAAAAATAAACTACTTGTTCAGATTGTAAATCAACGTGAGTGACTCAATATTTTAAATTTCACCGCAATACCTGCCTCCATTGTTTTGTTATATTTTATTTCAGCTTAAAAATTGAGTTTACGACAGGTGTGATCTGGCACCCTACGACGAAAACGTAGCCAAACGTTGAAACCAGCCACATCTCTGGGCCACTCAATTAAGCTGAGTGTAACAAGTAGATATATTTCCGTGCCATAGCATGTGAGGGCTCGAGCCAAACTATTCAAACCTTAGTGGGTAGTGTCCAGTACAGTTGCAATTTATTCTTATTATAATTTATGCCTATTACGTTAACAAAATGAAAAAAAGTGGCTAGTGGCTACTTTCTTGTTCGTCTACCAACATTAAAATTTGAACACAACTGATCGCATGTATCGACCCTCACCTTTGGTACCATTACAAGAGGTAATTATTTCGGGCTTCGCTTTCACACCAGTTGACGAGTCAATGGCAGCATCATAATGCACTGTTAATAACATTATTAAGCCTAACTTTTGGCAGTAACGTATGATAATAAAGTCGTATCTTTGCTAAATCTAAAAACACTGCTGTACATTGTATTATGCTTCCTAGGCTAAAACTCTGCTGGAATCTACCCTTATTTTTTCATAGGGTACCCAAAACTGTTAACGTTTTATTAAGGAGAAGCTGAGGTAGGTAACTCGTATTCCAAATGTTTCAAGGTTATATTCCTGTTGGTACCTGCAACAGGTTCAATCAACCAGTTCACAACTGATAACAAAGCATAATCCTGACAAAACGGTTCCTCCGGTTGTGTGCCTGCATCTATTTCGAAGTTGACTAAATAATTCATTCTGGTGTCTACTAGTGCGAAAAGCTTTATGCCATATCTTTTAAGGTTTTGAGGAAAATAGTATCTAAATGGTCGTTTTACCCTGAAACGTATAAGCAGTATGTATTCACTTGGGCTGAATTCACTTTTACAATTATTATTTGTAGCAGTCATAAAGACCCTCACAGGATATATCGTGTTCCTTCTAGTTTCACGGGTGTGAATGTCATCAAATCTGATAACGCTAAGTAAAGCAAAAGGCGTTTGCATGACATTGTGAGACTAAAGATTTATATGTCTTCCCATAAATCCTCATAAATCACTTGAGTGGCTTTGTGAAGTCCAGCCAAATAGAGTAGCCCCAAAAACGCTAGTAATTCTTCTCTTGTCATATGTTTGGCATATGAATATTTATTGTTTTACCGACTCCATGTATATATCGGTGCATTTTGCAACTGAAGTCACTATATGTTCATCAAATAAAACAAAATGAATCCGTGACAGACACTATACATTTGGAGTACACCATTTTTTCAGGTAAATTGGCTGTGTTTCCGGGTTCTGATGATTCTGGTGATATTTCATTTTTCTGTTTTATGGAATTGTCTTCGCGTACAAAAAATTTACTCTCCGAGAACTCTATTTCGGATTCACTCCCATCTTGTTATTTGTCAGAAGCATGCTCAGTCCCCTCCTCGTGGTCCTCATCTTGTGCATCCGTTCCTCCTACGTCTTCATCTGCTTCATCCTTCTCCCACCGACGAAATTCCTCCCATATTTCTTTGGTCGCGCGGGGTGCAGCCATGCGAAAATGTAATGACTGGAAATGATACATTGGCAAAAGTAGTAATCAAGCATCTTCAAGGTTGTCAGTGTGACTAAATATATAAAGTTGAAAAGAATATATATAGTAATTATTTCATTGTACCTGATTAATAATTATATCATTTAGACCAATATTCAAGGAGAATTATAGTTCAAAAAGCAACTTACCTCCATATCAAATGATGCACTCCAAGGCGCGCAGGATCAGAACAACTAGATGGTGACTGGCAGGGCGATGGAAACACTGATGGATTACTGTGGTGAGGTCTGGGAAAGCACTGAAAATGTAAACAATGGCAGGTGGCGCGCGTCAGGATCAGACAAGCTGGATCTGCACGTGGACAGAAATGACCACGCGTGCCCAATAAAGAGTTAACGATTGACAGTTTTGAACGTGGCTGTCTTTCAGCAACGGTTTATAAGTTTCAACGGGGAAATAAAGCAGCCAACTGGTTGCAAATAATTGTTTAATATATTACCTAGGTTTCGACGCATTTAAGGATCTCTTCATCAGAATGAATATTTAAAAGCCCTATATAATAATACATAGAAAAATAAGTCTTACAGAAGATTGACTAACACGAAAAATGCCACTATAGAAAGGTTACTTGCGTAAAGTTGCATTACGAGAAGGCAATAGTCAAAGTTTAGAGCAGACATCCTCAAGCCAAAAATTGGCACGTACAGCTTCCAAGGAACAACATCAGACTGAGCGGCCTAATGGCTTTCATTGCTGCTACGAAAGCAAGGTACAAGCTGCGCCGCCTACTGGGCTCGGGCAGTGACATACTCCCATTTGAGAGAAATAATCGAATTAAGCAACAGTTAATTATAAAAAAAAACAAAATGCAAAGGATGAGAGCTCAATATATTTTTGAAAATAAAAAGCAGTGAAATAAATTAAGTACTACTAAGAGCCATCTATTAGGCTTTACTGAAATGCCATTGTATAAAGTACAGTGTATTGTAGAATATTTACACAAATAACTGCACAGTCTAAAAACATCTGCATGGAGGAAACTTTAGTAGGAAACATCTGTATGAGATTTGAAGAAAAAGATGTTTCGGAACTAGAGGCAGGAAACCAAAATCAGCTTCACTTGTGAATTAGAAAATAATGATCGTCAGCTGCATTACTTGGACCTTAGTATTGCCATACACAACGACAAACTTTAATTCGGTATCCTTCTAAAAGCCAATAATACAGATCAGATTGTGGCCACTAGTTCAGCGCATCCTCATTCCCATAAAAAAAAATAAAAAAAAAATAAAATAAAAAAAAATTACATTTAGCCATTCACCAAGCAGTTTCGTACTTTTGTCACCAGTCAAGCTCAAAGATGAGATGAATTTAATATAAGCCAATACAGTTAATGACGGTTGTGATCCCTCGTTAGTGGAAAACATATTCAAAGTTAAAACTCACGCTGAAGTGACTACTTCAGGCATCAGGGCTGTTTCTGACAGCAACGAATATAAAAAAAAGTGTTTCGGTATCACTTTAGGCCCTATTTGTTATAGAATTCGTCGTCTTGTAGTTAAAATTATAGATGCAAAGTTGCGTTTTCTTCTAACAATAAATTGAAGAAAAATCTTATTCACAATCTTATGTACACAGTTGCTCCTATACACAGTTCAGGAATTTATAAAATCACTTAAAGGACAAACTGGAAGGTCTTTCAGTGTCTAAGACGATAGACTCACCCTCAACGAACAGATACAATTACGTAACAAAAATATTTTTAGTGGCTTTAATCCACTACTCGCGAATTTCTGATTCCTTCATTTTTTACTACGTTTTCCTTCCTCTATTTCCTAAACATCTGTTTCTTCAAATCTCATATAGATGTGTACTACTGAAGTTTGCTTCATGCAGATGTTCTTAAACTGTGCAGCTGTTTATGTAAATATTCTACAATACTGTGCACTTTGCGCAATGGGCATTTCAGTAAGTCCTAATAGATGGTTCTTAGTCGTACTGTCCGTCCCCAACAGGCGGCGCAACTTGTATCTTGTTTTCGTAGCGGCAGTGTAAACCATTGGGCAGCTCAGTCTGCTGTTGTTCCTTGAAAAGTGTACGTACCAAAGACTGGAACGTTTTTAATTTTTAATTTTTGATTTGAGGATGTCTGCTCTAAACCTTGACTACTAGCTTCTCGCATTGTAACTTTACGGTAACCTTTCTATGTTATGGAATTTTTCAACTTTGTTAATGTTTCTGTAAGACTTATTCTTCTGTGTATTATTTTAAAAGGCTTTTAAATTTTCATTCTGATGAAGAAACCCTTAGAGGTGCCGAAACCTAGATAAATGTATTAAACAGTTATTAGCAACCGGTTGACTGTGTTATTTCTCGATTGAAAATTAGTGATGGAACTATTTTCTATGCTGATTTAAGTCTAAGTGGCGGTTCCTGATGGATTGTGTATACGAACAGTTTCGCAGCGTTTGAGCAATATTCCCAGAAAGATTAACTGATGGCCTCAGCTATCGCCATAGTAAACAAAGTAATATTTTTCTTTATCATCACTACGTAGAGGGGCGACATTGCCTTGCTACTTGTTGTGTCTCATATCTGCCGGATGCTAACTTTAATGCGCTTTTCTTAAATTGTTTCGCAATCATTAGCTAGAAAAGGACCTTGTATGGTAATAACCGGATGCCTACCAGTTCTTTGCATAAACCTCCAATGAGACGATCGATTTCGATGAAACAGGTAACATTGTGAAGTACAGTTGAAGATCGACGTACAGTTGCCCACTAATAAGCCACGGCTAGGAGTTTCTCAGTAACGCGACCAGTCAAGTTTCCTTTGTATCATTCTAGTACTTTGATATTCCAAAAATAGCTTCGGCCCGCACTGAAAAACGCAGACAAGATATACATTATGCGAAAATTTATATATGCGGCGTGAAAAGTAATCATCTTCTATGAATGATGCAATAGTGGACAGAAGATTGGTGTTTCATTTGCGTATCTGGTGCAATTTTTAACAGCGAACAGTGTGCTACTTGCTGTTATGTTCGACCTAAACTCACTGCACTGGAGACAATGTACGTAACACACTGTTGACGCCGTGGGACCTCCACCTCAAGACGAACGTCAGCCGACTACGTAGCCTTAGGGTCGATCGTGCCTTCATTTGCAATGCGTATCCCGACTAGAGGCGCAGGGAACAAGGAATTTATCTTGAGCAATTTTGTGATAATTCGGTGGCAGCTGATAGTGGGGGAAGGTAAATTACTGCTTATTGAATTTCTTAATTACTTATTAATGTCCAGAACAAGA
This sequence comes from Schistocerca nitens, assembly GCF_023898315.1. Classification (NCBI taxonomy): domain Eukaryota; kingdom Metazoa; phylum Arthropoda; class Insecta; order Orthoptera; family Acrididae; genus Schistocerca; species Schistocerca nitens. The sequence continues at coordinate 309,939,593 of NC_064621.1, read as the reverse complement.
AAATAAGCACTCCTTGACCCTCATAAATACCTGCATAATTCTAATAAAATGTAACTGCTTTACAATTCAGATCGTCTTAATTACCGGTGTATTTAATCAGTCCCCCACCCTAGCTACTTTTCACGGCTCCACGGGGGGATAATGCTGTCCTCATGAATAATACCGTGGCCAATTATAAACCGCCGGCGCGTGTGCTACAGCTGTAACTGTTCCCCGAAAGACAGCAGTCGAACGCGTTTAGCTCACACTTCTTCGTTGTCAAACATAAGTGCGGGTTCTGAAGTGGCTACAAAGTGGAAAAAATTGACTCGTTTTACTCTTATCTCCTTCCCTCTGTCTCAATGAGCGCATTCGGTTGTGTGTTTGTAATCGATTGCTAAAAAGAAGAACTGTCAATCAGCAGCGATCTTCTCTAATGTTCCTCCTTTATTTCCGGCTTTCGAAGACCAGGTAACGGTGTGACCCTCGGATCCAAGATACCTTGTTCGTGTCTTGTTGGTGGATAAAAATTATTAGTGAAAATATCTTTAAGCGAATAAATTATTAGAAATATGTTGTGTATTGCACAACTCAGTTCACAGCTGGAAAATTTTATTTTTAAAAAAGACAGCCGATTTTGGTCCTGCATCAGATCATCTACACGTCTAAGAAATAATGCATGACTGAGCTGCTTTTCAGAATCAAATGTCGTCTAATAAAGGGGCGAGATAGATTGCCTTCATCTATACCAATAATGAAGTAGTAAAGTTGTCTGTTAATCTGTTTGAACCCACTTCTCTAAAACTACTGGACGAATTTTCATGAGGTTTTCGCAGGTAAACTGATCGTAGCTTGGTGCACTATAGAAGCTTTAATTGTTTAAAATTGGATCACGGAAAAAAAATCGTGCTTTCAAGTTTTCCTACAATATTCTTGCCTGTCTGAATTCGCTGATCTCCAAAACTACTAGACCGATTTTTATGGGGTTTTCACTGATAACTTAAGCATGTCTTGAGGTACCGTACAATCTTCATTTCACGAAAGTCAGAAAATCGATAAAAAGAGTTATCGTAATCTAAAGTTTTATCTAAAACAGTCATCTCTTTTATAGGGCTTTCACACGTAACTTGAATATAGCTTGTTGCACCGTATAGACTTTAGTTCATCAAAATCGGATCACGGAAAAAAAGATATCGTGATTCAAAATTTTATCCATTGTAATATAGTATGTAAATGCGAAAGTTTCTCTGGTACTCTCACACGACTAAACCGATTAACCGAGTTCGATGAAATTTGTATGCAGATAGCACCACGAATCGTGAGGAAGAACACACAGGCTGCTTTAGAAAGTACGAGGTACAAGATATTTATTTATTTGAAGAATATTACGCGAATTAGGGAAAATATTTACTCTTTGTAGGAACTATTTATTCTTTGACTTTGATCTTTATAAATTGGTGAAAATGATTTTCCTGGTTGATACACTATGTGATCAAAAATATCCAGACACACCAAAAAACATACGTTTTTCATATTAGGTGCATTGTGCTGCCACCTACTGCCAGGTACTCCATATCGGCGAACTCAGTAGTCATTAGACATCGTGAGAGAGCAGAATGGGGCGCTCCGTAGAACTCACGGGCTTCGAACGTGGTCAGGTGATTGGGTGACATATGTGTCATACGTCATACGCGAAATTTCCACACTCCTAAACATCCCTAGGTCCACTCTTTCCGATGAGATAGTGAAGTGGGAACGTGAAGGGACACGCACAGCACAAAAGCGTACAGGACGACCTCGTCTGTTGACTGACAGAGACCGCCGACAGTTGAAGAGGGTCGTAATGTGTAATAGGCAGATATCTATCCAGACCATCACACAGGAATAGCCAACTGCTTCAGCATCCACGGCAATTGCTATGACAGTTAGGCGAGAGGTGAGAAAACTTGGATGTCATGGTCGAGCGGCTGCTCATAAGCCACACATCACGCCGGTAAATACCAAACGACGCTTCGCTTGGTGTAAGGAGAGTAAACATTGGACGATTGAACAGTGGAAAAACTTCGTGTGAAGTGACGAATTACGGTATACAATGTGGCGATCCGATGGCAGGGTGTGGGTATGGCGAATGCCCGATGAACGTCATCTACCAACGTTTGTAGCGCCAACAGAAAAATTCGGAGGCGGTGGTGTTACGGTGTGGTCATGTTTTTCATGGAGGTGGCTTGCACCCGTTGTTGTTTTGCGTGGCACTATCACAGCACAGGCCTCCATTGATATTTCAAGCAGCTTCTGGTTTCCCACTGTTGAAGAGCAATTCGGGGATGGCGACTACATCTTTCAACACGATCGGGTACCTGTTCATAAGGCACAGCCTGTGGCGGAGTGGTTGCACGTCAAAAACATCCCTGTGATGGACCGACCTGCACAGAGTCCTGACCTGAACCCTATAGAATACCTTTGGGATGTTTTGGAACGCCGACTTCGTGCCAGGCCTCACCGACCGACATCGATACCTTTCCTCATTGCAGCACCTCGTGGAGAATGGGCTGCCATTCCCTAGAAACCTTCCAGCTCCTGGTTGAACATATGGCTAAGTGTGGGCCAACACCATACTGAATTCCAGCAGTGCTACTTGACACTATTCGAAGTAATGAATACAATGGTTATACAATCATCACTGTATTTAATCCACACTTCCATATTAATTGTTGCGTATTACACACGTCGTATAATGTATAGGTACTTCAGTAGCACGATGCATAGGTGCGCGTCTCTGCCCGTGCCAGTCTGTACGTACTGCTCTGCAGCGACGCTGGACAGATCTACGCATTGTGCGATAGTACAGCTTGAGAGGGAGAAGAATGTGGCACATAATGCGGCCATATTTTGTTTTGTAAATAAAAACCGTCTTTTCTTGCTGCATTGTATTTCATTTCACCCAGACGCATTTCGCCTTTTTTTTTTTTTTTTTTTTTTTTTTACTCTAAAGCATCGTCAGTGGGATCTAGAACGATACAGTTTTGATCTGATAGGTGTTATTTTTAGATTATAAAACAGTTCGTCTCGTTCTTTTTGTAGATAGTTAATTACTTTGTAACCTCCCCAAGTGTAACCTCCCAACAGAAAATATTAACATAAATAATATTCACGTTTAGTGTAACCTCCCCACAAAAATAATTTTAGTGTAACCTGAAAACAAAATTGTTTCACATTTAACCTACCCACAAAATTCATTCACATTTAGTGTAACCTCAAAACAGAAAAATTCCTAAAACTCTCAACAGTAAAAATTATAATTATGTCGTTCACATTCAGTGTAACGTCCCAATAAAAAAAATAAATTCAGTAACCTGGTAGTAATACAATGTAACTAACCTCTCAATTAAATTGTCCCTCACTTACGACGTTTCAATAATTCACTGTGAATTTGCAAAATTGATAACAGTCACCAAACAGAGAAAAGTTGTGTACTTTCTGCAGATCGGATGAAGCTGAATTTGCCAAAATCCCGATTTCAAATCTAACGTGGAATAAATAGCAGTACCATGAAATTATTAATAATGTCATTGATGTGACGCGAATCAAGTACGAGGCGAAGTGAACCATCCTTTTTCTTAACAATATGGAGCGGGTTTATGTACGGACTAACTGCCGGTTCAATAATTCCTTGGTCAAGCATAGCTTGCAGTTCTTTCTTAACTTGTTCTCTGTCAATATAAGGAATGGGATAATGTTTGGCTTTAAACGTGTCGTGCTGTTTAACTTGAAATTCATAAATAAAACCGGACATAGTACCAGGGATGTTGTCAAAAACTGGAGCTTGTTGTAAAAGAATTTTGTGTAGGTGAGTACGTTCGTCGTCTGTATTTGCATTGCTCTGTTTAACTTTATCAGAAATCATCTGTTTAACGTCATGTTGTACCAGAAAATTCGTACCTAAAATAACGTCTGTTGTCAATAAGGGAACAATCCAAAAATTTGAGTGAAACGTATGACCTGCAATACAAAATGATAAGTGTGTCAGTAACTTTACATCTACTCCTTTACCAGATACTGCTCCTTTTACTTTAGTTTTGCCTAATGGTAACGTAGGATAAATATTCTCTTCGCTGCATTCGTTGAAGGTTTCTCCATTTATAACTGACATAGGTGATCCAGAATCGATTACTGCTGAAAATTTGGATGATCCAATCTTTACTTCAATGACAGGGTGTGAAATGGTTTTTTGAATAACTGGTTTTTCCTGCAAAAGAGTGTCTCGGATGTCGTCAAAAGTAATAACATTTTTGTGAACAAGATTCTCTGTGTCAAAAGTATTGCTTGCGTTGCTGAAAGATGCAACCTGTACTGTATCTAGTCAAATTCTATCTGACGTGCTATTATTTGCGGGAGGATGCTGTGGCATTTCAACTATTTCTACTGTTCTGTTATTTCTTCCTGACGTATTACGTTCGGGATGATACCGACTGTCTGGTTCATTCATGATAATCTGTTGTTGCGGATGATTCTGTTGCTGGTAAGACCGACTGTTATTAAACGTACGCTGAAAATTGTGCTCATTACTTTTACGTCTGTCATAATAATCATTGCTATACGGCGCGTTGTGATAGGAATTGAAATGATGTGTCTTCTGTGCGTAGTGATTTCCTTGTTGCTGTGCGTTACTATTTGGCGGAGCCGACGCTATACGTGTAGGCAGCGAAACATTAAACCTTGGTTGACCTTGCACATTACATTGTTGGTTAGGTATGCTAACCGGCTGGTTTTGTTGTTGTTGTTGGGAAAACCCTCTATTGTTACCAAAATGTGGTTCCTGCTGCTGATAATTTTGACGATACTGAAAATTAGAATTTTGTTTGTTATTAAAATTATGCTAGTAGTTCTTGCCATTTCGGGAGTGTCTAATAAAAACTGTCACTTTCGGTAAAACTTGTCATATCAGGTTTTCATTATTCATTCCTAATTCTAGATAGATCGATAGTTGAAGAGCTATTTTGACAGATATAAAGGATAGTAAAAGAGAAGGCAGCAGTGCAGAACACTAAAGATGAAATAGCACTACTACGGCTCAGGGCCCTGTGCACGCTACGGCACATATTCATCGAAGCGTAATGAATCCCCTGAGGTCTATTACGCGCTGCAAATAAATTTTAGTTTCTGCATTACAGGCAATGCTGGTGAAAATTCAAAAGTAAATTGTTGTATCCAGTCCAATGCTAGTTTCCGCATTACAGGGCAAGCTGGTGGAAATGCAAAAGCAAATTGTCGTATCCAGTCCAAAGCGTGTACCTGTGCTCTGTCATTTTTAAATACCTTAAATTTTCTCACGGATAGAAAGTGTTCGTAATAAAAATTATCGTCTCTGTATGTCTTAGCAGGTTCAGGATTGCATGAGAATCTGTTTGTCTGTGTCTTTTCGGATTCTAAGTCGCGTGGTCTCTGTAAATTACTTAAGTTATACTGGCTGTGTGAGTGTGACAAATGTTCGGAACGTGGCGTATGCTGTGACGTGTTAGTGAATGAAACAATTTTCATTTCTGTCACTTTAAAACGTTCGTCAATTTGGCTGTTCTGTTGTTCAAATCTCTTATCGACTTCCGCATCCAGCGTGTGTGAAAGTTCTGCTGACATTAATTTAAACTCGTTGCGTAACTGTGTTGCTTTTTAGAACATTGTTCAGTGACTGCACTACTTTCATCTCTAAGTAATTTCGTTGTGGCTACACGTGTATTACTTAATTCTTGTACAACAGATCTAATTTCTTCACTACTGTTCCTAGCATAAGCCTTACTTTCCTCACATAATTGTTCTTTAGTGTCATAACGTTGCACGGAAACGGCTGTAATCTGTTCACTAAGTTGTTTGTTCTGTTCATTAAGGTTGTCGTGTTTTTCGTTCGACTGTTTGAAACTTTCATTAAATTGTTTGCACGATTCATTAAGTTGTTTATAATTATTGTCTAGTTTTTCATTAAGTTGTTTGAAATGGTTGTCGAATTTTTCATTACGTTGTTTGTACGATTCATTAAGTTTGCCGTATTTTTCATTAAGTTGTTTGAAATGGTTATCTAGTATTTCATTCCGCTGTTTGAAACTTTCATTAAGTTGTAGTAATAATGCCATAACTTGATCCCAGCCAAAATTAGCGGCTCCACTCTCTGTACTGTGTGATGGTGCATCTGCATGTGTCACGCCTTGTGCAACCATTTGGTCTCTGTGTGACTCGAGAAAAGTTTGCCAATCGGATGTGCACTGTTGGTCACTACACCGGAATCAAACAAATCCGACTTATTTCGAGTACACCGTTCACCTTCATTAGAAACAATTATCCGTTCGCTACGTAAATTATGCAAATCGGGTGTGTCAAGCTGGGCAGCGTTCATTGTAACGGAACGTGCCGCGTCATCAATTGTTACGTTTACCCTGGACATAATTGCATTTGTTTGCTCATCATTAGGATCAAAATCAATATTAGTGCTCTGCACGCACTGATTATCTGTAATTAGAGGATTATCACTATTACACTGAGTGTTGCAAGTATTATCGGTCAATTATTCGAGTCAGCTATTTTACTCATTGCACATCGTGATGTACTGTTTTTCGCGGCATTTTCGCAAATGAAAATTAAGCACAAAATGAAACAAAGACAAAGCAAAAATGGAACAAATAATTACAACAAAGAGCAATAAATTGCCGATGATCTGTGAAAGAAAGAGTGACAAATTAGTAAATGCGTTGCGCCAGATGCAAACTACATTTAAGTAAATAAGAGCAGATATATAACTGACTACTTCTCAGATATTCACAAAGAAAATACGATCCTGGCCGGTTGTCGCCAAGTGTAACCTCCCCACAAAATTTTAACAAGTGTAACCTCCCCACAGAACTCTTTCTCATTTATCCTCCACACAAAATTCATTCACATTTAGTATAACCTCAAGACAGAAAAATTCCTAAAACTCTCAACAGTAAAAATTATAATTATGTCGTTCACATTCAGTGTAACGTCCCAATAAAAAAAATAAATTCAGTAACCTGGTAGTAATACAATGTAACTAACCTCTCAATTAAATTGTCCCTCACTTATGACTTTTCAATAATTCACTGTGAATTTAACCTGGTAAATTTTGGACGACAGCAGTGCTGCGTCATGTCCCTGAAAGATCATTCTAAATAAAAAAAGGAAAATTCTTACCTCAATGAAGTCGCCGGATAACGCATATATACCTGCTCTTACAATAAATTTTTCTGGCACAGCCCTGTGCAATGCTGGCCGATAGATCTGTCATTTATGAAAGGAAGCAACAGATTTTTTTTTCTTTTACAACAATCGGGATGATCATGGATGGGAGAAATTAGTAAATTCTTTAAACTGAAGTGAATGGTTGTGTAAAGTTACTTTTTATGAGGAAGATTATTATTACGAGATTTTTAAAACATTTACAATGGACTTGAGATAACATTACTACATATGCTCGAGGCTGCTTTTTACCTTATACAATAATACTCAGGCTCCGGCATCGCTAAACCACGACCGGGCCAGCCAACACGATACACCAGACCAGACCAGAGCAGACTGCAGACTAGCAACAACTTACTGCTACAGCTACACAGTTCCTACTGCAGTCAACACTGCTCTCTGGTCAGAGACCTTGCATATCGCAGGCAGCGCATGAGCAATACATCGAAATTACATCTGCTCGGACCTCTTACAACTTACAGTTCTTCTCGATTTTGGTTGGCAACTGAGTTACCTCTCATCTGGTAACATGCTATAAGTGGCACTACCATTTCATTTAAGCACATTTTTTCTTCACACTGTTGATGTTATTTACCTTTATTGTCGTGGTGCACTATTACTCTTCTGCTGCTACTTATAGATATTTGTTGGAAAACTGTGGTTTTACGGAAGTAAGTTGGTTTTTTTACCTACATATTGCCAAGATGAACAGATGTTAGTTTCCAAGTTTTCAACATATACTTCATTTTTGTTAAGTGTGTAAAATATATATATATATATATATATATATATATATATATATATATACTCCTGGAAATTGAAATAAGAACACCGTGAATTCATTGTCCCAGGAAGGGGAAACTTTATTGACACATTCCTGGGGTCAGATACATCACATGATCACACTGACAGAACCACAGGCACATAGACACAGGCAACAGAGCATGCACAATGTCGGCACTAGTACAGTGTATATCCACCTTTCGCAGCAATGCAGGCTGCTATTTCCCATGGAGACGATCGTAGAGATGCTGGATGTAGTCCTGTGGAACGGCTTGCCATGCCATTTCCACCTGGCGCCTCAGTTGGACCAGCGTTCGTGCTGGACGTGCAGACCGCGTGAGACGACGCTTCATCCAGTCCCAAACATGCTCAATGGGGGACAGATCCGGAGATCTTGCTGGCCAGGGTAGTTGACTTACACCTTCTAGAGCACGTTGGGTGGCACGGGATACATGCGGACGTGCATTGTCCTGTTGGAACAGCAAGTTCCCTTGCCGGTCTAGGAATGGTAGAACGATGGGTTCGATGACGGTTTGGATGTACCGTGCACTATTCAGTGTCCCCTCGACGATCACCAGTGGTGTACGGCCAGTGTAGGAGATCGCTCCCCACACCATGATGCCGGGTGTTGGCCCTGTGTGCCTCGGTCGTATGCAGTCCTGATTGTGGCGCTCACCTGCACGGCGCCAAACACGCATACGACCATCATTGGCACCAAGGCAGAAGCGACTCTCATCGCTGAAGACGACACGTCTCCATTCGTCCCTCCATTCACGCCTGTCGCGACACCACTGGAGGCGGGCTGCACGATGTTGGGGCGTGAGCGGAAGACGGCCTAACGGTGTGCGGGACCGTAGCCCAGCTTCATGGAGACGGTTGCGAATGGTCCTCGCCGATACCCCAGGAGCAACAGTGTCCCTAATTTGCTGGGAAGTGGCGGTGCGGTCCCCTACGGCACTGCGTAGGATCCTACGGTCTTGGCGTGCATCCGTGCGTCGCTGCGGTCCGGTCCCAGGTCGACGGGCACGTGCACCTTCCGCCGACCACTGGCGACAACATCGATGTACTGTGGAGACCTCACGCCCCACGTGTTGAGCAATTCGGCGGTACGTCCACCCGGCCTCCCGCATGCCCACTATACGCCCTCGCTCAAAGTCCGTCAACTGCACATACGGTTCACGTCCACGCTGTCGCGGCATGCTACCAGTGTTAAAGACTGCGATGGAGCTCCGTATGCCACGGCAAACTGGCTGACACTGACGGCGGCGGTGCACAAATGCTGCGCAGCTAGCGCCATTCGACGGCCAACACCGCGGTTCCTGGTGTGTCCGCTGTGCCGTGCGTGTGATCATTGCTTATACAGCCCTCTCGCAGTGTTCGGAGCAAGTATGGTGGGTCTGACACACCGGTGTCAATGTGTTCTTTTTTCCATTTCCATATATATATATATATATATATATATATATATATATATATATATATATATATATATATGTGTGTGTGTGTGTGTGTGTGTATGATTGGGGACGATGTTGGTGGTGTTTATCCAATGAGAGTTGTAGAATGTTGAACATTAGAGATTGGTTGAAAGTTTTGTTGATCAGCTGATTTGAGTTTCGATTTAAATGTATTGTCGAGGGCCTCATGAACAAGTTTTATTTTACTTTTTTCTGATTATACTGAATAACCACCAACAACCTTCCACCAAGTCCCCTCGCCCCTCACACACACACACACACACACACACACATACACACACACACACACACTCCCGCGGATATAAACATCACAAAAATTAATAGACTTTAGTTTTGAGCGTATACTTCTTTAGGTTGGCTACATGTAGGTAACAAAACACGATGAGACAAATGTGAACTCACAGTATTTATGTCTTTAAAAACATAGTTTTCTAACAGATATTTATAACAGTACACCGTAACAAGAAGTGTAAACAAGATGAACAGTGTGAAGGTAAAAGTTCCGATTATAAAAATGTGTTTATCTTTGGTAAATTAAGTTATAGTGCGACCTCCAGACCGTTATCATATGAGAGGAAACGCAGATGCCAGTCAAAAATGCGACGAACTGTAAATAAAAAACGAGACCTAACTGTTCTGTAATCTAAAAATAACACATACCAAAACAAAACTGTATCGTTCTAGATCCCAATAAAGATGCATTAGAGTAAAGAAAAAGGCGAAACGCGTCTGGGAGAAATAAAATACAATGCAGCAAGAAAATACGGTTTGTATTTACAAAACAAATATTTCTGTGGTTGCTGCGGAGGACGGCCACTCAAACAAACTTTTTATCACGAGCTATGCCTGTCTGAATAGGCAGACACATGAGGGCAGATGACGTTATTAGACATTCGTTAGATTACTTACTCACCATCACTCGGCATAACAAAAGTACTAACTTGAGAGTGCAGCCACAGGTAACAGCTAGACTAAATTAAGTAGTACAGTTACAGCACGAAACTACAATGAAGCCCCAAAGAAACAGGCATAGCCACACGTATTCAAATACAGAAATATGTAAACATGCAGAATACGGCGCTGGGGTCGGAGACGCCTATATAAGACAACAAGTGGCTGGCGCAGTTATTAGATCGACTGCTGCTGCTACAATGGCAGGTTGAACGTGGTGTTACAGTCGGCGCACGAGTGATGTGACACAGCATCTCCGAGGAAGCGATGAAATGGGGATTTTCCCGTACAAACATTTCACGAGTATACTGTAAATATCAGAATTCCGGTAAAACGTCAAATCTCCGACATCGCTGCGTCCGGAAAAAGTTCCTGCAAGAACGGGATCGACGGCACCTGAAGAGAATCTTTCAACTGACTGAAGAGCAAACCTTCCTCTAATTGCTGCAAATTTCAGTGCTGGGCCATCAACAAGTGCCAGCATGTGAACCATTCAACGATACATCATCGATATGCGCTTTCGGAGCCCAAGGCCCTCCCGTGTACCGTTGATGACTGCTTTACGCCTCGCCTGGGTCCGTCAGCACCGACACTGGACTGGTGATGACTGGAAACATGTTGCCTGGTCGGACGAGTCTCGTTTCAAATTGTATCGAGCGGATGGACGAGTACGGGTATGGAGACATCCTCATGAATCCATGGACCCTGCATATCAGTAAGGGACTATTATAGCTGGTGGAGGCTCTGTAATGGTGTGGGGCGTAAGCAATTGGAGTGATATGGAACCGCTGATACGTCTAGGTACGTATCTGACAGGTGATACGTACGTAAGCATCCTGTCTGATCACCTGCATCCATGCATGACCATTGTGCATTCCAGCAGGACAATGGGACACCCCACACGTCCAGAATTGCTACAGAGTGGCTCCAGGAACACTCTTGCGCTGGCAACCCAACTTCACAGAGATGAACATGCCTGGGATGCCTTGCAGCGTACTCTTACTGAATTATGGCCAGCCCTAAAGCATTCGTAGTGCCAATTTCCTCCAGCACCACTTCACACATTGTTCGAGTCCATGCCACGGCATGTTGCGGCACTTCGGCGCGCTCGCAGGGTCCCCTACACGATATGACGCAGGTGTACCAGTTTTCTTAGCTCTTCAGTGTATGACTTGTTCCACAAACTTCTAAGCATTGATCAAAGAATAAACTTCGTCGGTTTATTATACGTTCTTTGGTTTTGTGTTTCACAAATAAATTGTTAGTGGAACCTTTTTCTCTCGTTTCTTTTACTTGATATGTACACCAACTATCAACTTACCTCCAATGTAGTGCTGATGTGTTGATGACCTATACAGTCTGGTTATGTAAAGCCAAAATTGATGTGTTTCAGTCTTAAGCTCGCCTCGCTTTTATAACCTTTACAGGCACCATCTCTGTACAACTGCTACAACCACGTCCGTGTGGCCCCCGCCGTCGGAGGTTCGAGTCCTCCCTCGGGCATTGGTGTGTGTGTGTGTGTTGTCCATAGCGTAAGTTAAAGTTAGATTAAGTAATGTGTAGGCTTAGGGACCGATGACCTAAGTAGTTTGGTCCCATAAGACCTTACCACAAATTTCCAAATTTGCTACAACCTACATCTGTTTTAACTGGAGCCGTAACGGGTGAAGTTACGGAGAGGTTAGCACAGTAAACTCGTATTCGGGAGGACTACGGCTCAAATTCTCATCTGCAGGAAGGAAGCAAGATTGGAATTTAACGTCCCGTCGATGGCGCGTTCATTATAGACGGAACACCTATTCGCATTACGAAAAGTTAGGGAAGGAAATCGGATGTGCTTTTTTTATGGAAACCATCCCGGCGTTTGCCTGGAGCGAGTTAGGGAAGTCACGAAAATCATGAATATGGATTGCCAGATGCGGATTTGAACCAAATTCCTCCCAAATGCGAGTCCAGTGTGCTAACCTAGCCACCACCTCGCTCGGTGGGATTCCAAGTCTTGAATACTGGAAGCCAATTCATATGGATGTAGGTTGTAATAGCTGTGCAGAAGTAATGAGATTTGTCCATGTTACATGATAGCTCGGTAAATGCCCGTCCAGCCATCGAGTTTAGGTTCAAATAGTTCAAATGGCTCTGAACACTATGGGACTTAACATCTGAGGTCATCAGTCCCCTAGACTTAGAACTACTTAAACCTAACTAATCTAACTACATCACACACATCCAGGCCCGAGGCAGGATTCGAACCTGGGACCGGAGCAGCAACGAGGTACCTGACTGAAGCGCATAGAACCGCTCGGCTACAGCGGCCGGCCGAGATTTAGGTTCCACGTGATTTCCCTAAATAGCTCCTGGAAAATGCTGGGATGTTTGCTTTGGGGAGGGTACGGCGATTTCCTTGCCAGTCCTTCCATAATCCAATATGATGGCGCGTCTCTTATGACCTCGCTGTCGATGGGACATCAGAATCTAGTCTTCTATTCTCCCAGTACGTCTGCAATAAACCTCTCTGTCATACCCCCTACCTCATCAACAACAGTTGTCTTCATTTCCAACCACTTCTTGATTAATGTTATTCACTCAGCATCACCTGACTTTCCTACTACTAATGTCCTTGCTGTCTGCGAAAGAATGTCATTAGTGGCAAACCTTGAAGTTCTGTTTCTTGTACCTTTATTTAATTCATTTGCCAATTTCCTCCTTAGTTTTTTTTTTTTTTTTTTTTTTTTTGCTGCTGTATCTGTTTATTGACTGACGTATTTTGAGGAAGCAGCATGTGAAATGTTTCGAGCACCATTTAACATAGTTCTTTTAGGATCTGTGGAGGCTGATCTCGGGCTGCGTAAGGAGACTGTATGCCGTATCCCCTTGATTTGTGGCAAGACTTACACCGGGCAGACCCTCAGGACTGTGGAGGTTCTGACTATTGAACATAAGCATCACACGTGCTTGCAACAGTAGAGTGAGTCTGCGATTACAGAACATGGAGATTCCGGCGTACACCTACTATAGTTACTGAGTTGCTGTTATTAGAGAAGCTGTTGAAATTGAACTAATAAGCGATTTTATAAACGGAAACCACGGTTTCCACTTAGATTCTGCTTTTAATCTTACTTTCAGCCTGGTGAAACAACAGAGACAATTAGCGCTACTTGTTCGTTCATTGTTCAATAATATTTGTCTGTCGAGAACGTCTGACTAGATCATTTTCGTTGTCTGGCGGCGCTTGTTGTTCACGTGTGTGTCTTATTTCTGAATAAGCCGATTTTTGGTTCTTAATTGACACTGCCCCGCCGACCGAGAGTTGAAGTCGCCATGCAAACAGACCTTCCAATTCATTCGTGCCAAAAAATGACAGGGTTTTCCGTTCACCTGTCGAATACAGCGTTTGTCAAGACGTTTCTTGGCTGCTACTCAATAATTTATTTCAACATTCACTACGCTGGGGAAAGCTCAAGTGTCACATTGTATCAGGGGCGATCAAAAAGTTTCAGTTCTATGGTCACATTGCCCTTAACCGCTATATCAGTCAGGCCAAATCGTCATGATGACTGAGGCGATCATCCCACCGACGCAACACGTTGAAGATACTAGTTTGGTAAAACACAGTGGCCGCGCGGGGTAGCCGCCTGGTCTTAGGCGTCTTCCCACGGTTCGCGCGATTAGGCGTATTCCTACCGTTTGCTCGGCTCCCTCCTGTCGGAGGTTCGAGTCCTGCCTCGGGCATGGCTGTGGGTGTGTTGTTCTTAGCGTAAGTTAGTTTGAGTGTGTAAGGCTAGCGACAGATGACATCAGCAGTTTAGTCCCATAGAACTTACCTCAAATTTCCAATTTCTAAAATACAGGGTCCTGCTGCGTGGAGAAGTCCGCAGCTGCCTGCTGCTCGTCCGACAGGAACCGTCGACCCTTCAAGGGACGAAAGGCGTGATCATCGCATGGGCAGAGAACAGGATTATAGAGCGGATGCTCAAATGTCTCCCATTTGAGTTGGCTTAACCTCAGCGTTGCAATATTTGCAATATAGGGACGTGCGTTATCTTGTAGCCTCAGCACCCGTTGTCGCAGGTTTTCCCGGACATTTCATCTCAATGACAGACATGTTGCCCATATACATTTTTTTCTTAGATGGATGTCCACAATGTTTGTCATTCTGCAGCCAAAAAAAGTTTAAACAGCACTCTGCTCCTGTTTGAACGCATTTAGTAGTAAAGTCGATATAGTTCACGTTTCCGCGTTTATCACACTCACGTCAGAAAGACATGGATGCCACACTAATCCCTTTCCTACAAGTTAGCGCTCGTATACCCGCATCGTAGTCGCACTACATTGCATATACGCTGCAGCAGCGTCGCCAGACGGAAACTTTTTAATATCCTTTTACAGCAGAATTCGCACGGAACTTTTATTGCACAGTTACCCTGTTGGATGATCTAATAATTTAAACTGTTTTTTAAATACCACACTGCACTAAAGCAGTTACTACTCTTTTTTTACTTTATGCTTAGTGGATAACCAACATTCCGCCATGGCTGATTACAACTGTAGAAATGGGCGGTATTCTCTTGCACTATGTGTATCACTTCATTTATACGTGTATGACTGCTGTCAAAATGATATGGTTTACTGCGTTTATTTAACCATCATCATCATCAGAAATTCGACATCATCAGCAATTCGACATTCACTGTTCGAATAGGCTTTACCCTGAAGCATTTACTTCGGGAATACGAAGGTTAAAAGCATCTTACCGAACACATATACTACCGACCCATTTTTTTTTTCTTGTTTGGTCATCAGTATTTTGACAGGATTGGTGACGCCCGCCACGACTTCTTTGCCTGTGGCCAAACTTCCCATGTCAGAAAAGCACTTAAAGCCTAGTCCTCAATTCTTTTTTGGATATATTCCAGTCTCTGTCTTTCCCTACAGCTTTTACCCTCTATAGCTCCCTATAGTGCGAAGGGTTACTCCTGAAGTCTTAACACATGTCATGTCGTATTGCCCCTTCTACTTGCTAGTGTTTCTTAAGTATTTCTTTGCTCTCCGATTTTGCAGAGAATGTCCTCATTTATTATTTTAACAGTTCACATAATTTTCAACAGTTTCTATAGCACAACATTACAAACGATTCGAGTCTCATCTTTTCCGGTTTCCTCACAGTGAGTGATTCACTGTTGTACAACGCTGAACTCCAAAAGTACCTTCTCAGAAAGTATTAATACTGGTTGACTTTTTTTGTGCATGATTGCCTCTCTTGCCCATTTTATTTGCTTTTAATGTCCTCCTTCGCTGATCCGTCATACGCTGTTTTTGCTTTCAAGGTAGCAGAATTTCTCAACTTCGTCTGATTCGAGGTCCCCAATTTTAATGTTAGGTTATTCGAATATCCCATATCTGGTGCTCGGCTTTACTGTCGTCTTCCTTCGTTTATTCTCAACCAATATTGTATGCTCAGTAAACTATTCACTCCATTATGACCAATATTTCGTCCTCGCTTTCACTGAGGATACTAACATCAACAGAAAATCTTATAGTTGATATTCATTCACCCACAATTTAACCCCACTCCTGAAACTACATTTCATTTCCGTGATTGCTTCTTTGATGTATAGGTTGAACAGTAAGGATGAAAGACTACATCCATGTCTTACTAGTACATCCTTTTTAATCCTAGCACTTTTTTCATCCATTCTTATTGTTCCCTCTTAGTTCTTAAGCACACAACATTACCTTATTTCAGTATAACGTACAAAATTTTATCGGAGATTTTCGAACATCCTTCAGCATTTTACGTGATAGAAAGCTGTGACGGTCGACAGAGCCTACGAAGGCATCTTGATTTTTTTAAAGTCTTGCTTCCGTTACAAGGCGCAACGTCAGAACAACGTGTCTGGTGGCTTTATCTTTCCTAAGGCCAAACCGATCGTCACTTAAAAAATCTCCAATTCTCTTTTCATTCTTCTCTTTGTTTCTTGTCAGCATTAAGGATGTGTGAGATGCTAAGTCGATCGTGCGATACTTGCCGCACTTAATCGCCCATGACATCTTCGGAATTTTGTGATGATATTTTTCAGAAAGTCTGATAATATGTCTCCAGACTCATCGGTTGTACACAACAACTTAAATAGTCATTTTGCTGACACTTCCCCAATGGTTTCACAAATTTCATAGGAATGTTATATATGCCAGGCTCTTTCGCAAGTTTTCCAAAGTTCTGTGATATTCCGACTATAACACTGGATCCGATATGTCTTTCATGTCGACCACCATTTATGCTTGTATCAAGTCATCACACAGTTCCTCCTTCACCTAGTCCTTCAATGTATTCTTTCTACCTATCAGCTCTCCTTTACGTTTAACATCGCTGTTCTGCCTGGACTTTAATGTTTACAACATCCTTCTTCATTTCACCGAAGATTGTTTTGACTATGTGTTAAATTACTCCTCCATACATCCATTTCTTTTTTTGTTTCTTCACGTTTTCGTGCAATCATTTAGTCTTTGCTGCCTTAAACTTCCTGATTATTTATTCATATATGATACATAATTGACTAGAAGAAGTGATCGGTTGGTAGGGCATGTTCTGAGGCATCAAGGGATCACCAATTTATTATTGGAGGGCAAAGTGGAGGGTAAAAATCGTAGAGGGAGACCAAGAGATGAATGCACTAAGCAGATGTAGGTTGCAGTAGGTACTGGGAGATGAAGAAGCTTGCACAGGATAGATTATCATGGAGAGCTGCATCAAACCAGTCTCAGGACTGAAGACCACAACAACAACGTGTGATACATCGCTATATTTCTGTTCTGTGGATTTTTGTACTACCTTTCTGCGTCAATCAATTGCATTGTTTTGCTGGTCCCCAAGATTTTTTCACAGTTAGATTTCTTCATAGTTACCTTGTGACACATCACTATACTTCTATTCTGAGGATTTTTGTACTAACTTACTTCGCCAATCAATTGCATTTTTTTTCTGATACCCAAGGCGTCCTCACAGTTACTTCCCGTTTATTTGCACGTAAAAATTTTTTAATTTTCTTTCTTAGAGACGCCCATTGGTTTCGACTAAAATGCATTCTGTGGTACTCGCTATCGCAATGTCTACAGGCTCAGAGAATTTCAAACGCACCTCATCTTTCCTCATTACCTCATTGTACCATTTCTTTCTACGGTCCTCAGTCCTAACAGGTTTCTTAAACTTCTATCTACTTTTTACATATTACTGAACTAAAAAAAGGAAAAAAATGTCACGAGGGTAGAACTCTGTAAAATATTGGTCATGATTATACTTCCAAGGTACCTTAAGAGCAGACAACTGTATGGAAAACATGTTTTCATTTAATGACGCGCTAGTTGACAACATATTGGAACAAAATTAGCAAAGGAGCAGATGTGTGACAAAAGACATCTGAACTGAGGACCAGAGGCAAGACCTGAGATTATTGGGAACTCTGTTAATAACAGTAAATTTTATAATAAACCCAATTTTAAAAACAGTAGAAGGCAGACACAAATTTGTATATGTTTTAATATTTCGCAACGAATGCTTGAACACAATATTATGCAAACGTATCTTTTGCAACGACTGCGATTAAATAGGAAGAATGTGTATCCTATCAAATACACTTTCGTTAGGGTGATAATTTATAGCATCGAATACACACTATATGAAAAATATTTACATTAAACATAAAGTAATCATGTGATATTCTCATTAATGTATTAATCATCGAATTATATATTTGAGTAGGGAAAACAACATACCTATAAGTTATTGCGCGGTTACAGGATTAATATACCCGGAAAGGCTTCAATCTACTAAAAAAGAATTTAAATTTAGACTGTGACAGCATTATGTACAGTTAATGGAAGAGAACACTTTATAGGAACTTTGTTACGAGCCTAGTTTGTGTGAATGTTTATACTGAGTGAGTTGTGTGTTTGTGGATGTCAATTTAATATTCTCTAAAAGTTAGGTAATATTTTTTTGTAAATTCTTGAGTCTGGAGGGTGTTCTCAATGCTTGGCAGTATATACTAACTTTGAGCAATATGAATGTTGATGGATGATTTGCTTAGTTTATTATGGCATAGAACATAAAGCTCGTCCTGAAATAAGTAGATTAATGTTGTTATTTGTGGGTGTGGAAGTGGATATATATATTCGGTTGTTAGCTGTTTTTAAATTATATTATTATATATTATATGTCGTTTCTGAACACGTCTGTTTACTAAAAGTATTTTTCACTCTAAAAGAATACAGTCAAGAAACTTCATACTAATCAATATTTATTCACGTTACATTAAGTCAAAATTATGTAAATAATCCTTGACAAGACTAGTATACAAATTATTTCTTGTATACAGGGAACATAATTTTGTCAACAACGAACACATATTGAACAACAGTACATCAGCAGTAAGATTTACTTTTCTATTGGATTATAAGTTTCTGATAACATAACTCTCAGAATGTTATTGGTCCTTATTCAAATGTAGAGAGATACTGCAACTGTGAAACGTTTTTGAGATGGAAAGCGACTCTCTGTTATTGTGCGAGATTATAAATTACATTCAGCTTAGGGTAACTATTTAGACAGCAGTACTTAGTCGATGACAGGTCTAGTTTGCACCTATTGTTGTATCGGTTGTAGTCTCTTATACAGCAGCATGATGCAGGTATTGGTAGGAAAAATGCAGACTCTCCTGCTGCATATTACTCAATCAACAGGCGTTAAATTTTTACATGTAAAACAATCCTCTCACGACGACATATGTGTGCCATACTGCTTTACTCATTTTGAATTGGTGCTTGAGACTGGCAACAGTGATTACACAACGAGCGTTTCCTTGTACACTTTGAAATTAGCAAGCTTCGCAATTTATTTAAATTTAAGCTACAACGTTTTAACGTTATCTAATAAGTTTTCCTGTCCGGAAAACCAACACTAAGTCTTGCGATTGTACTTTCCCACCTTTACAAGGTCAATGTAGATGACGAGAAGTCAGCGATACATATTTTTAATGCATCGGAACCACAACCTTTGTTTTAGAAATGTGATATAATCTGCAAAATAAGTAATTATAGCAAATATACCAAAATCATGAGTGTAAACAAGGTAGTTCGAGGTGAGGAACAACTTGTTTCACGCCAGCCAGTTTCTAAAGGTGGTAACAGGTCTTAAACCAGCGAATTACACTACTAAACAATGACTTCCTTGCTGCGTGAGAGGAACCAGACTTTCATGGGTTCCGACTTGCCCTTCATTGTAACAGGACCTCGATACTCCAAGTGGAACTGTGGATCGGCGTTGCAGCCCTCGCTGAGGTACCTGTCGAGAGACAAGAGACATTAAAAACATTGACATCACTAGGGAAATCATTTTATGCATTTCGCATAAAGAAAAGTAATACTGTATCACAGTATACTGTATTGAAATACATATTCAGAAATGACTGCCTATTGGACGTATCAAAGCAAAGATGGAAATTCACACACAGTAATTAAACCAGAAACTCACTTCCTTGGCTCAATAAGATGGTGTGTGTGTGTTTGGTCACACAGTATCACAGTATTTAACCATGAAACTCACTTCCTCGGTTCAATAAGATGGCGTGTGTGTCTGAAAGAGAAGCCATCCGAGCAATTCTCAGCAGTTGTAGATGATGTTTTCAGGTCGAAAATACGTAAATCGATAAGAAATAAGAGTTAATGAGAACATACCTAAACCACCTTCGTTGTTCTCATTCTTAGTATTATTTGTATATAGTGCAGATAAGTTTTAGCTGTGATTTTATATACATAATACAGCAAGTTTAACCATTTGGTGCACTCGTCCACAGCAGTGGGCAGCTGTTAATGTCGCTTCTTTGGCGTTTTCAATGAGTCCCGAGGCTGAGAATGCACGTAGCGCACTCCAGCGGACACTCCCTGCTAGCTTTTGTAGTCTCAGGAGTGATCGAGAACGCTAACGAAGAGACATTAAGAGTTATTCACTGCACTGGAAATGTGCACCACTGGGTTAATGGCAAGCCCCGTAAGTCAATTAATGAAATAATATGTCACGACGATATCGAAAAGATTATGGGAGACTGAGCCGGTGAACTGTCGATATTCAAGATCCATAGATCATGAATACGACACTTCGTAATGATGTGGAACGTGTCAGGTTAATAAAAAGTGTCCATACAAGATATTACATGAGACAACATATTACATGACACTCAATAATAATAATAATTTTTTTTTGGAGGTTGGGAAATTACCCACTTACTATATCCAAAAATTCATCTAATGAGTAGAAGGAGTTGCCATTAAGAAATTCTTTTAATTTCCTTTTAAATGCTATATGGCTATCTGTCAGACTTTTGATGCTATTAGGTAAGTGACCAAAGACTTTGGTGGCAGCATAATTTACCCCCTTCTGAGCCAAAGTTAGATTTAACACTGAGTAGTGAAGATCAGCCTTTCTCCTAGTGTTGTAGCCATGTACACTGCTATTACTTTTGAATTCGTTCGGATGGTTAATAACAAATTTCATAAGTGAATGTATATATTGTGGGGCTACAGTGAAGATTTCTAGCTCTTTAAATAAGTGTCTGCAGGATGATCTTGGATGAGCTCCAGCAATAATTCTGATTACATGCTTTTGTGCAATGAACACTCTTTTACTCAATGATGAGTTACCCCAGAATATGACGCCATATGAAAGCATAGAATGAAAATAGGTGTGGTAAGCTAATTTACTCAGATGTATTTAGCCAAAATTTGCAATGCCCTAATAGCATAAGTAGCTGAACTCAAACTTTTCAGCAGATCCTCAGTGTGTTTTTTCCAGTTCATCCCTCATCAATGCTTACACCTAGAAATTTTGTATATTCTACCTTAGCTACCGATTTCTGATCGAAGTCTATATTTATTAATGGGGTCATTACATTTACTGTGTGGAACTGTATGTACTGTGTTTTGTCAAGGTTTAATAAGAGCCCATTTGCAGAGAACCACTTAATGATTTTGTGAAAAACGTCGTTTACAATTTCACCAGTTATTTCTTGTCTGTCGGGTGTGATAGCTATACTTGTATCATCGGCAAAGAGTACCAGCTTTGCATCTTCGTGAATATAGAATGGCAAGTCATTAAAATACAGGGTGATTCAAAAAGAATACCACAACTTTAGGAATTTAAAACTCTGCAACGACAAAAGGCAGAGCTAAGCACTATCTGTCGGCGAATTAAGGGAGCTATAAAGTTTCATTTAGTTGTACATTTGTTCGCTTGAGGCGCTGTTGACTAGGCGTCAGCGTCAGTTGATGCTAAGATGGCGACCGCTCAACAGAAAGCTTTTTGTGTTATTGAGTGTGGCAGAAGTGAATCGACGACAGTTATTCAGCGTGCATTTCGAACGAAGTATGGTGTTAAACCTCCTGATAGGTGGTGTATTAAACGTTGGTATAAACAGTTTACAGAGAATGTGTGTTTCAAAGGGAAAAGTTCTGGACGGCCGAGAACGAGTGATGAAAATGTAGCATGCATCCAGCAAGCATTTGTTCGCAGCCCAGGAAAATCGACTCGCAGAGCTAGCAGAGAGCTGCAAATTCCACAATCAACTGTATGGAGAGTCCTACGAAAAAGGTTAGTTATGAAACCTGAACGTCAACTATCCGAGGCGACGGATCGGCCGCCAGGCAGCCCGTGACAGAGCACTTCATCACTGGCCTCCAAGAAGTCCTAATCTTACCCCCTGCGATTTTTTCTTATGGGGGTATGTTAAGGATATGGTGTTTCGGCCACCTCTCCCAGCCACCATTGATGATTTGAAATGAGAAATAACAGCAGCTATCCAAACTGTTACGCCTGATATGCTACAGAGAGTGTGGAACGAGTTGGAGTATCGGGTTGATATTGCTCGTGTGTCTGGAGGGGGCCATATTGAACATCTCTGAACTTGTTTTTGAGTGAAAAAAAACCTTTTTAAATACTCTTTGTAATGATGTATAACAGAAGGTTATATTATGTTTCTTTCATTAAATACACATTTTTAAAGTTGTGGTATTCTTTTTGAATCACACTGTATATTAAGAACAGCAGAGGACCCAAGACCGAACCTTGCGGCACCCCGTTCTTGATCGTTCCCCAGTTTGAGAAATCACCAGTTTTTTGCATATTATGTGAACTGTTTATTTCAAATTTCTGCACTCTTCCAGTTAGATATGATTTAAACCATTTCAGCACTGTCCCATTCATACCACAGTACTTGAGCTTATCTAGAAGTATTCCATGATTTACACAATCAAAAGCCTTTGATAGATCACAAAAAATCTCAACGGGTGACTTCCGGCTACTCAGAGCATTTAATATTTCATTAGTGAAAGAATATATAGCATTTTCCGTTGAAAACCTCTTCTGGAAACCAAACTGACATTTTGTTAAAACTTTATTTTTACAAAGGTGTGAAGCTACTCTACAATACATTACTTTTTCAAGAATTTTGGATAAGGCAGTCAGAAGAGAGATTGGGCGGTAGTTGTTGACATCAGACGTATCCCCTTTTTTAACAATGGCATAATTCAGTCTATACGGGAAAATACCCTGCTTCAGAGAGCTATTACATATTGAAACGCGTACGTTTCATAGGCAGCGATGGTGATCCATAAAAGAATCTCTGACCAGAGAGCGCGAGAGTTGCAGTTGCGAGCTAGTAGTTGCGAGTAGCGAGTCGGAGATGACGCAGTCGCGGTCTAGATGCGAGAGAGTTTAGTTGTGTGTGAGCGGTCGGCGGGCGTCGACATGCCACTGGTCAAGATTCAGGATGAGGTATATTTTTATTAAATAAGTATTCATGCAGCATTGCGCTCAACAGATAATCTAATGTATATTCATTGTAATTAACTTTCAAGAATCGCCCCAATAATAATTTTGATTTCAAAGCAATTTTTAACAAACAAAAAAAAATCATTTGATACCCTTGCATTTCCTTAAAGAAAATTTTCAGTTAACTAAAAAAAAAATTTAATACTTGCAATGCATTTCCTCCAAGCCGCGGCCAACAATAAGAGCAGAACTTTGACATGCAGTTATACTGAGGTAAGAAATTAATTCTGATTTTTGCACAGGGCCAAAGACTGACATTTCGGTCTATTTGCATTTTTATTGTCACTGAGATTTTATTATCACTGAATTGACTTTCATTATGTGAGAAACTTATACTTGGGTCAGATAGCTAATTTTATTTAATTGTCTTTGTCATTAAATTTCTCTGGGGAGCTTACACTTAGCTCTGGCTCCATTTCTATTAAATATAGTCTTTAGAAATTATTGCGGGGAGGTTACACTTGGCGACACCCGGTCCAGGATCGTATTTCGTAGAGAATCTTTTGAAAAACAGTCAGATATCTGCTCTTATTTATTTAATATAATTAGGGTTTGGCGCAACGCTTTTACTAATCTTGTGACTTTCTTTCCTCAGATAATCGGCAATTCTTTGCTCTGTTGTATTTGTGTGTTGTTTTTGCATTGTGCTTATTTCTTTTGTGAATAATTGTGACTGTAGCAAAAATGCCGCGAAAGACTGTGAATAGTGTATCGCGAGGTATTTTCAATGAAATTTCCGACTTAAACAACATGACCGATAGCAATTGTGACGCGCAGAGTAGTGATGACAATGCTGTGTTCACTAACAGTCAGTGCGTTCCAACCGCGAATGACGACTTTTACCTTAATGATGAACAAGAGAACTCAATTGTCTCCTCTGTTAATTTGACGACAATTGATGACGCGGGGCGTTCTGTTGGAATGAGCGCTGCCCAGCTTAACACACCCGGTTTGGAAAATTCAAATAACGTACAGACAAATTTCTCTAATGAAAATGAGCAAGATACACAAAGTACGACG
Organism: Schistocerca nitens; assembly: GCF_023898315.1. NCBI lineage: Eukaryota > Metazoa > Arthropoda > Insecta > Orthoptera > Acrididae > Schistocerca > Schistocerca nitens. Next base: position 309,915,263 of record NC_064621.1, on the reverse strand, counting down.
GATTTATTTAATTCCGAAATAATGTCTGACAGTGTACATCCGACTGATAAACCTTTTTGTAAAGTACAGAATGACCAAATGGTCACACAGAACGTGACAATTGCATGTACCCCATCACAGAGCACTGAGAATGCAGCAGCTACTTTTGGTTTGGAGCAATTTATGGCAGGAATGCTACAGTTTAAGAACGAATTTAGCGTAATTTCCAAACAACAGAGTGAAAAACAAGACAAACTTAGTGAACAGGTCAAACAACAGAATGAAAAACAAGACAAACTTAGTGAAAAATTAGACAACAATGATGTAAATCTCAAACAACTTAGCGAACAGGTCAAACAACAGAACGAAAAACAAGACAAGCTAAATGAAAAATTAGACAACAATTCCAGGCAGCTTAGTGAACAGATTAGAGCCGTTGCCACGCAGTGTCATGACACTAAGGAACAGTTACGCGAGGAAATTGAGGCTTGTTCAAGAAAAAGTAGCGAAGAAATTAGGTCTGTTGCTCTGGAATTAAGGGAAATGAAAACAGCTGCAACAGAAACACTCAGAGACGAAATTAGCGGAGTCGCTAAACAATGCTCTGAAAAAGCTACACAATTACGCGACGAGTTTAAAGCAATGACAGCAGAACTTTCGCGCACAGTGGATGAAAAGATTGACGCGAAATTCGACCAACAGAATACTCAAATTAACGAACGTCTTAGTCTTCACATACAAAACAGTGATACGCGTTTCCGTAAATTTATTGAGGATCAAAATAAAGTAAAACGTCAAGTAATGGAAACAATCACCGCACAGAGACAAGAAGACAAACGTAAGATGTTTGCGAAAGCAAAAACATACGTGGACAACAATATTGCTACAGTATCGGACAAAATTAATACCATTGTACAGTTGAACGCGGAATTACGTGATGAGATTTCTGACCTTAAATCAAAAACTGATACACACACAGCAGATATTCAGACAGTGACAGAGAGATTCGAACAATTAGAACTAACACAGGATTCCGATGTCGTCAAAGCTGACGTTAGAAAACTGAACGAAACTACACGTAAATTGCAAAACCAGATTAATGCCACTGACACTAAAACCGATGATCAGGTAAAAATACTGACTGAAAAATATGATGAATTGGCCAGTCGTATTGACGTTATTGAAACTAATAATGATAGCAAATCAGACGATACTTCACCGGTTTCATTTAATCAAACACCTGAATTTCAAAATTTACAGCAGACAATTAATGAGATGGATTCGTCTAATAACACGTTGCGTAGAAAGTTGTCAAGTTTACAACAAGAAGTAACAGAGATGAAAAGTATTTCAGTTAATAACACATCACAGCAGACGCCACTTTGCGAACATTTGTCAGACTCGCGCAACGCGTATCATTTGGGTAATCTACAGAGAGTACGGGACTTAGATTCCGAACAACCACAGTTCAACAGATTCTCTTACAATCCTGAACCTGTTCCATCACACAGAGACGACAATTTCGATTACAAACATTTTCTGTCAGTAAGAAAATTTAAAGTGTTTAAAAATGATAGAACACAGATTCATCCGCTAGATTGGATACAACAATTTAGTTTTGCTTTTCCACCGACTTGGCCTGTAACGCACAAACTTGAATTTATTTGCAGCTTTTTGGAAGGCGAACCGGCAACTCGTATGAGGCCGATCGCGAGGCAATTCAGTAGAAGAGTTTCAGAATGCCTTTCTATCTGCGTATTGGTCGAAGACGACACAGCGCGGAATTAAAGATCAGTTAATTAGCTTACCAAATTATGAGAACTCCAATTTTCCCAGTGTCACTCAATTCTTTGAGCACATGGTGCAACAAAATCAGTATTTAAGTGAACCCTATAGTGAATCTGCACTCATTCAATTATGTATCTCTAAATTGCCACGATCATTAAGAGTGTCACTTTTAACAGGTCAACAAAAAGAAAATATTTCGGCATTCAGGGATCTGCTGCAGCTTTTAGAAGTGCAGCAATCAGATTATTCTTTCGTAAACAAAAATTTTTCATATAACAACCAAGGCCAACAGACGTACAGCAATTATGATCAGACACGTAATTTTAATAGGAAAAGTAACAGACGTTTTAGGAATGACAACCACCAAAGCTTTAATAACAGACAAAATTCTAATTATCAATATCGTCAAAATTTTGAGCAACAGGAATCACATTTTGGTAACAATAGACGTTTTCCACCGCAACAGCATGAAAGTCAACCGGTTAACATACCTAACCAACAATGGAATGCACAAGGTCAACCAGGCTTTAATGTTTCGCCGCGTGAACGTATAGTCCCTGGTACAACAAATAGTAACGCACGGCAGCAAGGAAGTAACTACGTACACAGAAGACAGTATTTCAATTCCTATCGCAATGCACCGTATAGGGATGACTATCACGACAGACGTAAAAACGATGAGCACAATTATCAGCGTACGTACAATAACAGTCGATCTTACGAACAGCAAAATCATCCGCAAGAACATATTCTCATGAATGAACCTGACAGTAGATATCATCCAGAGCGTAATACGTCTGGGAGAAGTAATAGAACTGTTCAAATTGTAGAAATGTCACAACATCCTCCTGATAATAATAACACGTCAGATAGAATCTGACTAGATACTGTACAGGACGCATCTTCCAATAACACCCGCACTACTTTTGACACGCAAAATGTTGTTCACGAAAATATAATTACTTTTGACGATATCAGAGACACTCCTTTGCAGGAAAGACCAGTTGTTCAGAAAACCATTTCACATCCTGTCATCGAAATTAAAATTGGTTCATCGAAATTTTCAGCAGTAATCGATTCCGGATCACCTATGTCAGTTATAAATGAGGAGACTTTTAATGAGTGCAACAAAGAGAATACCTATCCCACATTACCTTTAGGCAAAACCAAAGTGAAAGGAGCAGTATCAAGTAAAGGTGTAGACGTTAAATTACAGACACATTTGTCATTTTGTATTGGAGGTCATACTTTTCATTCAAATTTTTGGATTGTTCCTTTATTGACAACAGACGTAATTTTAGGTACTAATTTTCTCGTACAACACGATGCAGTGGTTGATTTTCAGAATTCCTATTTAATGTTAAAAGATGAAAATGTGCAATTGGCTTTAGAGTTTCAGCATTCATTATCTGCGGAAGAACAAACAATTAACTGCACAGAGGTCATTTCCGCAACACGTAACATAGACTGTAAGCCCGCATTGTTCACAGACACGTACGTACATAACTATAATACTCCAGACGAAGCTGACTACGACGTAATGCAGATGATTTATGATAAGGTTAAAGAGAGCAGTGCAAATACAGACGACGAGCGAACGCAATTACACAAAATTCTTTTACAACAAGCTCCAGTTTTTGACAACATTCCTGGTACTATGTCCGGCTTTATGTATGAATTTCAAGTCAAACAGCACGACACATTTAAAGCAAAGCATTATCCCATTCCATATATCCACAGAGAACAAGTTAATAAAGAGTTGCAGGATATGCTCGACCAAGGAATTATAGAACCGGCAGTTAGTCCGTACATAAACCCGCTACATATTGTTAAGAAAAAAGATGGCTCACTTCGCCTTGTACTTGATTCACGTCACATTAATGACATTATTATTAATGAAACAGATCGACCACAGACATTAGAAGAACTACTACAGAAATTTCATGGTACAGCTATTTATTCCACATTAGATTTGAAATCAGGATTTTGGCAAATTCAACTTCATCCGAATTGCAGAAAGTACACAGCATTTCTCTGTTTTGGCGACTGTTAACAATTTTGCAAATTACCATTCGGTTTAACCATTTCTTCTGCAGCTTTTATTCGCGGTTTGAACACAATACTTCCGACAGAACTTAAAGACAGAATTACGACGTACGTAGATGACATTCTTATCGCAGAAGCTAACTGGTCTGAACACAATATGATTTTAGAACGACTGTTGCAAACTTTCCATGCACAAGGACTTACAGTTAATCTTAGTAAATCGCACTTTGGCAAAACTTCTATAAAATTTCTTGGACACGTAATTTCAGCAGAAGGCATTGCGCCTGATCCAGAAAAACTTCAAGCTCTACGTGACACTACTGTTCCTACGACAAAGAAACAATTACGCAGTTTTTTGGGCTTAATTAACTTTTTTCGCAAATTTATTCATCACTCTGCATTAGACACACCTAGATTAAGCCAATTAACAGGTAAAAACGCTATTTGGTCATGGGATAAGCAAGCACATTCTGAATTCGTGAACCCGAAAGATGCTTTGTTGAATGGTGCACTTTTATCGCACCCAGATCTTACTAGAAATTTTTCCATTGCCACCGACAGTTCCAACACAGCTTTAGGCGTACACATTTTTCAGGAAATTGAAGAAGATGGGTCTACTACAGTAATCAAAAATATCGCATTTGCAAGCCGCATTTTATCACCTGCTGAACGAAATTATTCCGTTACTGAACTTGAAACATTATGTGTTGTATGGGCTTTTACCAGATTTAGGCATTTTCTTTATGGCAGACATACCACCGTATACACAGACCACAGAGCGATACAATTTTTACTTTCAGCTAAATTCACGCACGACAGGTTAAGTAGATGGAAACTTTATTTACAGGAATTTAATTTTACAATAGTTCACATTCCCGGCACACAAAATGTTATAGCAGACGCACTATCGCGTTCTCTCAGCAACAATCAGCAAGACGTAGCAACCAACTTCTGCAAAGGAAATTTCAGTGTCATGTACATTCAGCAAGTTGCATTTGAAAATTTTATTTCATCGTCATTACAGGACATATCACGAGAGCAAAGCAAAGACAATGTACGGAAAGAAATTAAACACCTTTGGCAAAATAAGAATACTGTTACGATTAGGAACCACTACACTGTACGCAATGACATTCTGTTCCGCCGCTCTCATCCAGACAGCAACAATTGGTTATTATGCATTCCTGACGAACTAGTTAACAAATTAATCTGGTACACGCATTTAAGCTACGCACATTATGGAGCCAGAAAATGTTTTCTTATACTGAGACAGAACTGTTATTTTGCCAACATGGAAAAACGTATACGACGAGTTTTAGCGTCATGTAAAATTTGCCAGAAAGCTAAGTCTGACACCACTTCACACATTCCTCCATTGTATCCCATTATACCTGTTAAATTAAGACATATGGCCGCAGTAGACATTTTTGGTCCAATTCCGAGAACTAATACAGGTTTTTGCTACATCTTTGTCGCTGTTGAACTCACTTCAAAATTTGTTACTTTCATTCCGTTACGCAAAGCTACTGCTAAAACTGTTTCGAAAGCATTTGTAAAGCATTTCTTATTTCATGTAGGGCATGTGATGAAAGTAATTTCAGATAATGGATCACAATTTCGTTCTGCTATATGGACACGCATGTTACGAGCTAGAAACATTTCTCCGATCTATATATCCAAGTACCACGCTTCTTCGAACCCTTGTGAACGTTTAATGAAAGAAATTGGTAAACTGTGTAGAATATACTGCCACAAAAGACATGTTAATTGGGACACACACATACACTCATTCCAAGATGTAATTAATTCCATTCCAAATGAATCCACTATGCTATCTCCGTCTGTTATAATGAAAAACGTTGAACCACCAAACAAAATTAAAGAATTAATAACATTTCCTACATCTCGTCGACTACGACACCACGAAATAATTGACATTGCGCTGAACAACATCAAACGTGCCGCAGAGCGCCGGAGAAGACAGCAAAAACAGGTTTGTACACGCCGAGACTTTGACATTGGACAGAAGATATTAGTACGTACACACTATTTATCCAGCAAATTAAAAGGTAAGTGCAGTAAATTTGAACTTCTATACGCAGGTCCATATCGGATTCGCAGCATTCCTCACCCCAATGTTGTACACGTCGAAACTCTGAGAACCAGGAAATCGAAAGGCAACCACCATTGGTCAAGCATAAAACCCTTTATTGAGTGAACATACTTTATGATTTATCACGCCGTAATGCTATTTGCTAATTTTTATGAACATTTCTGCAATTATATTCACATGACTACTTATTGATGATTATCGTATTTTTTCTTGGCAAGTGCCCGGCAAGGTAAGGTTAGCAGGTCGCCTTTCTTGTTGTTACACATCAGACCGTGCACATTTTTCACTTTTTATGTATGTACGATTGTTTTCATGTTTTGTTTGTATGAACTGTGAACTAGTTAAGGTATAACACACACCAGTTGACTTTGACATTTTTTGCCCTATGATATCTCAACATCGTGACTGTTTTACATTTTCCTTTTTTTTTTTGCTGCTGCATTGTAATATTCTCTGTACACTTTTTGCCTTTGAACACTGTGTATGCTTTTGACATATTACGTTTGCTGTCATGTTATGCTGTATGCTTAATTGTGTCAACATTAACCAATCATTATCTAATGGGTATATGATTTAAATGCAAGACATTAATCTTTGTTCATCAGTTTCAGAAAGAAATGATGCGTAAAGGAAATAAATTAAACAGAAATGGGAATTTCACCTACGGAATCGATGAAAGAAGATACAAAACCTTATGAGGACGAGTAAATGGATTAGGATTAACAAGCATGAACAAGAATATACTATACACATCGTAGAATAGCAGTCTTAACTAATTTTTCTTTCAGAATACGAAGCGATTGATGCAAGCTGTCAGACAGAACTACACATCTTAGTTTTAAGTGATGAAATATGCTAGAGATAAGGAATAGTTGTGTGATGAATAATGAAGTGATTTTTGCAGATGATAATGAATGCTGATGAAGAATAATGATGAAGAATATGCTACTATGAATAATGAAGTTTTTTTTTCTTTACAGGTGATGATGATAATGAAGTTATGATAATATGGATAATGAAGTTTTTCTTTACAGATGAGGATAATGTTGAAGTTATGAATTTGTGCTATGTAGTTATTTAAGTATTTGTTGCAGTTTGCTTTGACAGCAGGTGTTATATTGCGTAGTAGGATGACTGAAGGTTTTGGAAAGGACAGCTATGGAACACATTTTTTATACACATTTCACTTCCTGTTAATTCGAAGTTCACTACTTTTCAGCATAGTCTGCGTTTCTTCTTTCAGCTAAATAATCCATTTTGTATTTTTTTCCAGGAGAAGCTTTTCATGATACTTACCAAACTTGTTACTTATTATACCTGTTCTAATACTTGCAATTTTTTTTACCCATTTGTGTATATCATTTACACATGTGATCACATATACTGCCTTGTTGCATAACCTTGCTACAGCTGACTCATGACGAATGACGTTACACATTTTTCATTTATAGGAACAACCTAGAAGCAATTTTTTCTCTCATTTCTTCTTGCTTTCCCTTATAATTATCCAAAGCAATGCATTGCTAGCACAAAAAAACAAAATGTATTACCAGTCCCACATAATGTCACTAGTTTATGATAATTCTGGATAATACTGATCAGCTCTGAATAGTATGTCACTTGAATAATGACTTCTTAATGATACAAATAATATATATAAAAATTATAATGCTTTGTAACTGCCCAATAACTGCCACTGTTTATTGCAATGAGACTACTTATTATGCCCATGATTATTAATGCTATGATTGTAATTTTGTAACTGGCTAATAACTGCCACTGTTTATTGTAATGAGACTACTTATTATGCCCATGATTATTAATGCTATGATTGTAATTTTGTGACTGACTAATAACTGCCACTGTTTATTGTAATGAGACTACTTGTTATGCCCATGATTATTAATGCTATGATTGTAATTAACTGATTTTAATAATGACTTCTTAATTATCTGAATAATAATGCTTTGTAGCCGGCTAATAACTGCCACTGTTTATTATAATGAGACTACTTATAATGCCCATGATTATTAATGCTATGATTGTAATTAACTGATTTTTTAATAATGACTTCTTAATGATCTGAATAATACTGAATGATGAACAATGTTTTATACTATTCAATACTTGCTGGCCACCGAGTGCCAATAATTAGTGTAACTTAATGAAATATGTATTAATTATGCCATTAATTAGCTCTTGTTTTCAATCATGATTTTAGTAAATGGCCACTGAGTGCCAATAATTAATGTAATTAAGACTTCTGATGAACATTATTCTGTCGTACTAAACATGGTTTGTAACTGGACAAAGACTGTCGCTGTTTATTGTAATACGACTACTCATGATGGCAATAATTTAATTTTATGAACATTATTCTGTAGTACTAAAATACATGGTACAGAAATGTTCAATAACTAGGCTATGGATGCCGCAAACTACTTATGTAATCACTAATCAAGACTTGTGTGTTAGTTAATGTCCTTCACCTTCTGACCTAACTACCTGAAATTATTGTAACATCCATTTGTCTTGTCCATCCTCATTATCATGGAGCACTATATTTGGTTTTTGCACTAATTCTACGTTGGTGTGCCTCTTAAGAGCGTGGTGTTGACACGACATGCTGTCCACCACCGTAAACGATGAAGACGTTATTATGGTCGCACTGTTTGGTGTACCTGGTGTACTGCCAAATGATAGCATGGAATATTACTACGACGTTTCAGTGTCTTGATACGCTGATAAATACTTCTGGGAACGGAACTGCAGATTGTATCACTTAGTGTTGTGATTCTGTGGAAAGATATGGACTTTCAGAGCAGCTATGTGCAATCTAAAGTGCTACAACCATGATGCACTCCTTCCCTTTCCTATCCTAACAGTGAAAATTATTTTTTGCTAAAATCATTTATGTTCATAGCCTATGCATTTTTTTTCGATTTGCTGAATTCTAGTGCAAGAACACTGATGTCTCTTGTCGAAATGATTTTTTGCCATTATGTTTATTTGTTGTGTAAATGCTAAAGACATTTTTTCGATTTGTTCTGAAGTTCAGTATATGTGTACTGTTGTCTTTTATATTGTATATACATTTTACTGATTTGCTGATACGCTCTGTACTCATTGTATACATTTTTGGTCTTTGTCTGAAATGTTTTGTACTTGGTGCATGTGCACCACATTTCACTCATGTATTACTTCTGAATATTTTGTAAATTGTAAAAGTCAATTAATTAAAAAAAAATTGAGCTGCGATTGGCAAGTCCAAATGACTCACAATCGCTGCCAAATTTTTGCCCCCCCCCCAGTGGAGGGTTATGAAACGCGTACGTTTCATAGGCAGCGATGGTGAGGCATAAAAGAATCTCTGACCAGAGAGCGCGAGAGTTGCAGTTGCGAGCTAGTAGTTGCGAGTAGCGAGTCGGAGATGACGCAGTCGCGGTCTAGATGCGAGAGAGTTTAGTTGTGTGTGAGCGGTCGGCGGGCGTCGACATGCCACTGGTCAAGATTCAGGATGAGGTATATTTTTATTAAATAAGTATTCATGCAGCATTGCGCTCAACAGATAATCTAATGTATATTCATTGTAATTAACTTTCAAGAATCGCCCCAATAATAATTTTGATTTCAAAGCAATTTTTAACAAACAAAAAAAAATCATTTGATACCCTTGCATTTCCTTAAAGAAAATTTTCAGTTAACTAAAAAAAAAATTAATACTTGCAATGCATTTCCTCCAAGCCGCGGCCAACAATAAGAGCAGAACTTTGACATGCAGTTATACTGAGGTAAGAAATTAATTCTGATTTTTGCACAGGGCCAAAGACTGACATTTCAGTCTATTTGCATTTTTATTGTCACTGAGATTTTATTATCACTGAATTGACTTTCATTATGTGAGAAACTTATACTTGGGACAGATAGCTAATTTTATTTAATTGTCTTTGTCATTAAATTTCTCTGGGGAGCTTACACTTAGCTCTGGCTCCATTTCTATTAAATATAGTCTTTAGAAATTATTGCGGGGAGGTTACAATATGTGGCTAAGAATCCCACTTATTTCTTGGGAACAAGCTTTTATTATCCTGCTGGAAATGCCATCAGTCCCTTGTGAGCTTTTATTCTTGAGAGAGTTTATTATCTTCCTGATTTCAGATGGAGAAGTGGGTGAATTTCAATTGTATCAAATGGTGTGGGTAAGACCTCTTCCATTAACTGCCTTGCTTCTTCTAGTGAACATTTAGATCCTATTTTCTCTACAACATTTAAAAAATGATTATTCAAAATGTTTTCGCCTTCCGGCTTGTTGTTTATCAAGTTTCCATTCCCTTTGATGGTGATGCTGTCATCCTGTACTCTTGGTTGTTCTGTCTCCCTTGTAATAATATTCCAAATTGTTTTAATTTTGTTATCAGAGGTATTAATCTCAGACATGATGCATATGCTTCTGGACTTTTTAATAACCTTTCTTAATGTAGCACAGTAGTTTTTATAATATTTGGCTGTGTCTGGGATATTACTTTTTCTTGTTGTTAGATACAGTTCCCTTTTGTGGTTACAAGATATTTTTATTCCTTTAGCAAGCCAAGGTTTTTTGCATAGTTTCTTATAATTAGATTTAACTACTTCCTTGGGGAAACAGTTTTCAAATTCTCTTACAAGTGTATCATGAAATAAGTTATATCTTAAATTAGCATTGGGTTCCTTGCACATCTCATCCCAGTCCAACTGCTGAAGATTTTCTCAGAAATTTCTAATTGTTGAGTCATTAACTGAACACACAACTTTGGAGGGTAGTTTTGAATTACTGAATGGAGCTATGTCATATACTGTAACTAGCTGAGTATCATAATCAGAAAGCCCATTCTCAACAGGACAAGAATTTATGTTTTTAAACCTATCTTGGTCTATAAAAGTGTTATCTATCAATGTGCTGCTATCCTTTACTACCCGAGTAGGAAAATTAATGACAGATGTCAAACTGAAATAACCGAGCAAGACTTCCAGGTCATTCTTCCAATTACACTCTTTCAGTGAATCAACATCGAAGTCCCCAAAAATAATAATTTGCTTTCCCCTATCTAACAGATAGCACAACAAGGCAGCCAGGTTTTCCAGGAATAAATGAAAGTTTCCTGAAGGGGACCTATATACTGTTACAATTATAAAAGAGCCCTCCTTCAGTTTAAGTTTACAGGCACATGCTTCTATATGTTGCTCTTGGCAAAACTCTTCTGTATCTAAGCGTTCTACACAGTGATAACTTTTGACATATGTGGCAACTGCTCCTCCCACCTTATTCTCTCTACTCATATGTGCAGCTAGTGTATAACCACTGATATTTACCTTTTCCATATCAGACACAATGTGCTGCTCAGACAGGCATAGTATATCTATTGCATTATCAGATTCAATGTCATCTAAACATATCAGCAGGACCGAGCGATGCGATCTTGTAACGCTGTATACGGATCGGCTCATCGTTTTGTTACTTCCAGCGAGTGCAGGAGCTAGTGAGTCTTGAGGGTCAGCGGGAAAGATGGCCGCATGTGGAGTTAATGCCGTGGGTTGCGACAATGTTACCTTGGACAGAAGCTCGGTGGTAGCATTTATAGTAGATGTTCGCAGGATCCCTTGCATGTGAAGTGGAGTTCGAGTTATGTGAATTGGTTAAATTGAGTATTGACATGAAATTGTTATGCTTGCTGGCCCAGCTAATTATTGGTGAAGATTACGAAGTGTGTATGTGCTGATGAATGTGCTAGGTGTCTTACCTAATGGCCAATTGGCACAACAAGCAGGGCTCGTATAATTTGGTAATTTGATTGGATTTTGCCGTATTGCTTGTGGATTTTCATCATGGCAAAAGACTGGACAACGCAAACGAACAATCGGTAAGCTTAAATTTTAGTTTGGTATGCTAACTTTTTTTTGCTGAGTGTTGCTAACTGGTGCAGTGTTTTTAAGGCATAATGCAGGTTCAGTCACCTTCATAGTTGCTAAATGTTTTTTTAAAAAATTGTGTTTAAAGCAATATATCGTTTTTAGCTCTTTCCTTAGTTACGATGAGTGATTTGCTTTTCTTAGAGACAGATTTTGATTGATGTCTCCCAGAGTCAATTTTAAATCTTTTTGTGGGAAAGTTGTTTTAATCTTGTAATACCTGATATCATTTTTGACCTATTATTGGTAAAAGTTTATTATTTAAGTCATAGCTAAGAGCCGAATTGTTTTTCAGTTGTGCACCTGATTTAAGATCCGTTTCAGTTACGTTACTCGGGTTTCAGATCACATTACCCCAGAAATTGTTTCTCCTCCTTTTAGACTGTAGAGGATATATTGCTTATTTCTCAGCTCTGTATGCTTTAGCAAAGAAAAAAGTTTGAAAACCAGACCTGGCGTGTGTTTTTGAAACTACGAAGTTGTAATCTACAAAGGGTTTTATTTAATGTTTAAACTGTACATGTCTTGAAATGTTGTTGTTTCTGTTAGTGGCCTTTGTTGTTATTGCTCAAATTTATAACTGGGCCGTTTTTATTAGAGACATTTGACAAAAAAAATTATGAAAAAATTGTTCGTTTTAATTTCTTTGTATGTGCCTTTGGTGTCGTTCACTTTTGAAATGAGTGTACTATCTAGTGGTAATTTTGAGATAGCTCGCCAGTAACGATGAATCATGGAAATAGTCGAAGAAGTATGGTATTTAGAGTATTTGAAAATATTAAATGGATGCACAGCAAAAGAAATAAACGTAAGACTAAACTACCAGGCCCACAATGTCTGTAGATGGTTTATTTATAGGCTTTGACGAGTAAGTTTGCGAGTATCAAAACACATGACGTATAGGGCAGTATCTTTTGATTGCATTGACGTAGATGTTGAACAGTTTCAAGGTACCGCAGACTTTTACATGTGACATAAATGGCAACAGGATACCTCTAACCGTTCTTGGGATAAAGGGGTCTTAACAGACCGACAGGCAGACGGAAGAGCAACTAATAGCTAAACAATATTTTTTATGTGAAATAACTACAAATTAACAACTTTCGGATCTTTTTCCTTTACTTTTACTGTGAAACTTTACTTGTTGTCGAATTTCATGGTTCTAGATCAACGAGAAATATCCTATGGGTTTTAATGATGGAGTTTGCGAGTATCCAAATATATGACGTAAATGGCCGTATATTTTTATTGCATCGAATTAGTAGCTTAACATTTTCGCATTAAAATGGTGCTGTACACTTTACAGTGTAACGAATATTTCAAGTTGACACCTATACCCGTTCATAAGATAAAGTGGTCATAACAATCAGAGAGACTGAGAGGCGTACAGACGGTCAACAAAGCGGTCCAATTAGGGCTCCGTTTTTACGACCGAGATACGGAACCCCAAAATTGGGATGGGGTGTTCTGCTAACGTAAACACGCTTTTCCGACCTACTGAGCGTACATTATCGGTTTTTACTTTTGGACTATCAAAGAGAAGCGGTGAGATGTAGAACAACTTGCAGACACAGAAGCTGAAACTAATGCGTTAGGGGACAGACAAGAGTGGAGGCGCAACTCTGTCCTCAATGGAAATGAAAAGGAATTTGGCGGAACATGACGTCAAACGTATGGGAGGAACTGGATCCTTGAAGTAGTTAGCCGTAGTGCAAGAGGAACGAAAAATTCGTTCCAACGATTTAATGGAAGCTGTTAGGTGATACCGGAGGATACGCATGCGTGATATGAAAGGGTATAGTTGAAGACTGCAATGTATAGAAAATTGAGGCCTTAACTGATCAGCGCATGTCAAATAACGCGACGATTATGTTGACCGTGATGCTGTTCCTCTCAAAAGCATTACCACTTTTAAAACGACAGCTTTTTATCTGGATGCCTTGAAATTTAACGACAAGTCCTTCAGAGTAAACATTATTCGGTAATTCTTGATGCACCAGTCATAGCTGAGTTAAAATATGTCATGACACGATAATGATAATGCATGCTGTTCGTGTGGCAGTCCCGAGCGGAAACTTCAAATACCGCGGATCCAGCTACAGACCCTCTGCGTTAGAGACCTGCAACGTAACTCATTGTGTTCGGTTAGGGGACTGGCCACACTCTGTAGTAAAAAGGAACAGAGCAAAGTTCTCTTCGATGGAATTTGAGAGAGGACATGCGAAATCCGCAGAGAACTGATGCAAAAAAGACGAAGAAGCAGATAGACAGAAACAAAAATGGAATGGTAGATCTTTGACTAGTGATCGAGGATAAAAATGATCGGGACTCGCAGTCGAGGATTCGTCGTGTAAGGAGTCACCATCGTTCTGCTAACGACCATGTCAAAGAGAAGGGACGACAGAACACAGTATCAGGGCAGCCTGCTGCCCTTGAGGTATGAAACCGATCCTAAAAGGCGGAAAGATAAAAACAATGATCAACGACATGAAGTAGCATAATGCATGCAACCCCTGCTGTAGAGGTAGGTGCTGGTTTCGAAACCCATCCCCGCTTAAATTTTGACTAGTAATCAGCATTGGTGGCCGAAGACTTTAGACATAAGAAGTCACCCTCATTTTGCCAACTCCCTTGTCAAAGATGGTGAAGGAGCGGACAGAGGTTGAGGGCACTCTCTTACCCTTGGTGTAGGAAACTGCCCCTAAAAGGCAGAAGAATCAGTAGTGATCAACGGCATGAGGATGCAGAAGGCAATGGAAATCACTGCATTAACGACACATAACGTGTATCCACTAGACATGTGGCCTCTAAGTGAAAAAGTTTCACGAGGATCTCTCCATTGGAAAAAGATTCCGGAATAGTCCCCCATCCGTATCTGCAGGACGGGACTGCCAACGGGAAGGTGACCATGGGACAAAGATTGAATAACCAACAAAAGGGTAACGATGTACGAATCGGACCGTGGAATGTCAGAAGCTTGAACGTGTAGGGAAGCTAGAAACTCTGAAAAGGGAAATGTAAAGGCTCAGTCTAGAGATAGTAGGGGTCATCGAAGTGAAATGGAAAGAAGACAAGGTTTTTTGGTCAGATGAATACAGGTTAATACCAACAGCAGCAGAAAATGGTGTAACAGGAGTAGGATTTGTTATGACTAGGGAGGTAGGGTACAGAGTGTGTTCTGTGAACAGTTCAGTGATAGGATTGTTCTTATTAGAATCGATAGCAAACCAGCACCGTCAACGATTGTTCAGGTAAACATGCCGACGTCGCAAGCTGAAGATGAAAAGGTAGAGGAAGTATATGATGATATTGAAAGGGTAATACAGAACGTAATGGGAGATCAAAATCAGATAGTCACGGGGGACTGGAATGCAGTTGTAACGGAATCAGTAGAAGAAAAGGTTACAGGAGAATATGGGCTTGGGACACGGAATGATAGAGGAGAAAGACAGTTCTGTAATAAATCACAAGAGGAGGAGAGATGGAGGCCGGGTGACACGAGAAGATTTCAGGTAGATTACATCATTGTCAGACAGATTCCCAAATCAGATACTGGATTGTAAGGCGTACCCAGGACCAGATATAGACTCAGAGGACTATGTAGAAGTGATGAAAAGTAGGCTGAAGTTTAAGAGATTAGCCAGGTAGAATCAATACACAAAGAAGTGGTATAAAGCAGTACTGAGAAATGACATAATACGCTTGAAGGTCTCTAAGACCATAGATACAGCAGTAATGGATAGCTCAGTAGGCAGCACCGTTGAAGAGGAATGGACGTCTCTGAAAAGGGCAATAACAGAAGTTGGAAAGAAAAACATAGGTATAAAGAAGGTAACTGCGAAGAAATCATGGGTAACTGAAGGAATACTTCAGTTGATCGATGATGGAAGGAAGTACAAAAATGTTCAGGGAAATTTAGGAATACAGCAATAAGAGGGTTGCAACTTAAATAGTGGCAACTATTTAATCATAACCGATACAAAAGTGTTACATGTTTGCACCTGTTACTGTCCTTCAAAGTAGTCACCAGCGTTGTGTAGAACCAGTTGTCAGCGCTGTGGAAGGCATAGTATACCGTTAGCAGAGCCTCTTCTGTTGATGGTGCGAATGGAGCGGTCTACTGCCTGTCGAATCTCTGGAACATTTCTGAAGCGGATGTCACGAAGTGGTTCCTTCATCTTCTGAATCAAATCAAAGTCACAAGGACTTAAGGCCGGGGAGAATGGTGGATGGTACAGACTTCACAGTCCCATCGACCGAACAGAGCATCGACAGCTATATGCGCTCCTGCATTGTCGTGCAAAATGATGAGTTGCGCAGAAAGTGTCACAGCTTCTTCAGCAAAGCTGGTCCAGATGATGCTTCATAAACGAACAGTAATACTGTGCACTGACGGTCAGCCGTGGAGGAACATAATGCGTTAGGATTATACACGGGAATTACCATAACTTTCATCATAATGGGGCTCTGACGCACTTTCGACTTTTGGGGCGACCCATAATGACGCCATTCGTTGGATTGACGTTTCAGTTTTGGCTAGTACGATGTGGTCGACGTCCCATCCAGTGTTACGATACGGCGTAAGAAAACCTCTCTTTCGCGCTCGTAGCGCCCAAGTGCGTCTAATCAGCGTCGTATCGCATCCATTTCTGCATTTCCGTCAAGTCATGCGGAAACCATTGTGATGCAATTTTTCGCATACCCAGGCGTTCCTTCAGGATGCGAAGCACAGTCGTGTGCGCTAATCCGGTTTCTAGGTCGAGCTCACGAATCGTACGGCGTCGATCACTGTCCACTAATGCGGCAACAGCATGCACTTCTTCTTCAGAGACGCTAGGACGACTTGCCCTGTGCATGTCTGCCACAGTTTGCCAACCTTCGTTGAAGGCTTTTATCCAACATGCCACCGTTCTGTACGGCAAGGCTGATTCCGCGCACGCCTGTTGAAGACCTTGGTGACACTGTCGTGCTGTACAACCTCTGGCACATTCAATCTTGATCCAACTCCGTTGTTCCTCTTTCGAAAACATAGTGCATCGTTACGTTAGACCGCTCGCTCACACGTGACTGTGCTTCCCTCGATTTTGCGCGCGCCGGTGACGTCGGACGGGCGAGTCCATTTGCTCGGAGGTAAGGTAGGTATGTCAACATCGTGTGCTACCGGCGACAATAGTAGATTCCATTGCATAGTTTCTCCACAGCAGTGTTGCCACTATGTAAGTTAAAACCTACGTACAAGTCACTGAAGAATGAAATAAATAGAAAGTGCAAGGAAGCTTAGACGAAATGGGTGCATGAAAAGCGTGAAGAAATCGAAAAGAAATGATTGTCGGTAGGACTGACTCAGCAAATAGGAAAATCAAAACAACTTTTGGTGAAATTAAAAGCAAGGATGGTAAAATTAAAAGTGCAACGGAAATTCCTCTGGTAAATGCAGAGGAGAGAGCGGATGGGTGGAAAGAGTACACTGAAGGCATCTATGAGGTGGAAAATTTGTATGATGTGATAGAAGACGAAATGGAAGTCAATTTGGAAGAGACAGGGTACCCAGTAGTAGTGCGAAGACTGCAAGAGTTGACTAGTGCGAGAATGACCACACAATCAGCTTAACAGCTCATACGTCCAAGTTTCTGGAAAGATGAATATACAGAAGAATGGAAAGGAAAATTAAGATGTGTCAGATGACGATCAGTTTGACGTTAGGAGAGAAAACACCAGAGAGGCAATTCTGACATTTCAGCTGACAATTGATCAAGAAAGAAAGATCATGACACATTAACCGAATTTGTCGACCTGGAGGAAGCGTTCGACAATGTATAATTATGTAAGACGTTCGAAATTCTGAGAAAGATAGGAGTTAGCTATAGGGCGAGACGGACGATATACAATATGTGTAAGAGCTAAGAGGGAATATTAAGAGTGGGTGACCAAGAACGAAGTTCTCGGATTAACAAGGGTGTAAGACAGGGATGTAGTCTCTCGCCTCTAGTTTTCAACCTGTACATCGATGAATCAATGATGGAAATAAAAGAAAGATTCAGGAGTGGAATTAAAATTCAAGGTGAAAGGATATAAATGATCTGATTCGCTGGTGAAATTGCTATCCTGAATGCAAGTGTAGAAGAAGAATTACATTATCTGCTGAATGGAATGAACTGTCTAATAAGTACAGAATGTGGATTGAGAGTAAATCGAAGAAAGACGAAAGTAATGATAAGTGGCAGAACTGGGAACAGTGAGAAACTTAACCTCAGGATTAATGGTCGTGAAGTTGATGAAGTTAAGGAATTCTATTACCTAGATGGCAAAATAACCAATGACGGGTGGAGCACTGAGGACATCAAAAGCAAACTAGCACTGGTAGAAAGGGCTTTCCTGGCCAAGAGAAGGCTACAAGTCTAAACATAGGCCATAATCTGAGGAATAAATTTCTGAGTACGTACGTTTGAAGCACAACATTGTATGTTAGTGAATCACGGACTGTGGGAACAGAAGAGAATCGAAGCATTTGAGATATGATGCTACAGACGAATAGTGAAAATTAGGTGGGCGGATAAAGTAAGGAATGAGGAGGTTCTGCGCAGAAACGGAGAGGACAAGAATACGTTGAAGATATAGGCAATGAAAAGGGACAGGATGGTAGCACATCTCTTAAGACGTCAGTGAATGACTTCCACGGTACAAGAGGGTAAAAACTGTAGGGGAAGACAGAGATTGAAATACATCCAGCAAATAGTTGAGATCGTAGGTTGCTAGTATTACTCTGAAATGAAGAGGCTGGCACTGGTGAGGAATTCGTGGCGGATCGCATCAGACCAGTCAGAAGACTAGTGACTTAAAAAAAAATGTCATTACAGAACACTATACTCGTACGTCTGATTGGGAATAGAGAAAATTAAAAACAACCTTCACGGAGTAGCGTCAAAATTAAGAGTGCTTTGGGAATTGCGCTTTTAGCCCAGGGGAGAAAGCGGATAGGTGGGAAGACTACATTGAAGATGGAGGATTTGTTTGATGTGGTAGAGGAAGAAACGAAGTTATTATGGAAGACCTAAGGTATGCAGTATTACAGTCAGAATTCAATGACAGAAAGACTTGGCTATCAAGGAAGACAGAAGGGTTAGAATTTCTGAAATCATTGGAGCAAAAGTCAGTACGCGAGGACAGCCGTGCGTGTTAAAGCGCGGGAGGGGAAGGTGCAGCAGCCACTGGACCGAATACGCCCAGCAGATTAACGAGTTTTGGTGTGCCGGCCAGTCTAGATGAGATTTCAGGAGGTTTCTCACATCCATGTAGCTGAATACCTGTCTGGTACCCAAGTCCCACATCAGGTACACGATTCGCAAACATCAGAAAAACCTCGCTGACCACGAGACTAACATTACACGCACCCCTTAAACTAATCGTACCAAATCCGTTACTAACCCTGCCAACCTTGCGCGAAAAGCGGGAAAATGGCACAAGGAAAATAAGAAGTTCAGAGGAAATGTCAACCAAGAAACTATTCAATCTGGTGTATAGAATCCAGAGATATACCATCAAATCCTCGGTCAAATATCATGCATACAATTCCGAAGACAGCAAGCACAGATGAGAGCGAAATCCATCGCAAAATCAGCTTAACATCTCATGCATCAAAGCTACTAACAGGAATAACGTACAGAGGAAGGAAAAGAAAACTGAGGAATTGTTAGATAACTATCAGTTCTGCGTTAGGAAGCAAAATAGTCCACGACGGATGAGGCAACGAGGACAAAAGACCAGAGCAGGCAATGAGAACATTCCCGGCCAAAAGAAGTCTGCTAGTGTCAAACTCAGGCTTTGATCTGACAAAGAAATCACTGAGAATATAAGTCTGGAACATAACATTGTATGACAATGAATTATGGACTGTGGAGAAACCGGAAAAAGAGACGAGCCGTTTGAGATGAGGTACAATGAAACGATGTTGAAAATCAGGTCAGGTGATAAAATAAGAAATTAGGTTCTTCTCAGAATCGGTGAAGAAGGGAACATACGGAAAACACTGACACAAAGGAGGACGCTAGGACATGTGTTGAAACGTCAAGAATGATTTCCATGGTATTGGAGGGAGCTGTAGAAGGTAAAAACTCTAGAGGAAGACAGTGACTGAAATACATCCTTGAAGTAGGGTGCAATTGGTACTCTGATAAGAAGAGGTTGTCACAGGAGACGATATTTTGGAGAGCAGCAACGAACCAGTCTGAAGAACGAAGACGTCAAAAAATCCAGTAATAAATTGTCTAGCGTATAGCTGATTACTCCTAGACTCAATTTTTTTTTAACAGAGCTGTGTTCCGTTTTTCAGACCAAAGTTTTCCTACCAGAAGGATGCATGTTTTCGTCCCCTTCCAAGAATCCAATCATGTACTACAGCTCTGACATTGAAACTGATCGAAAACTTGACCAGAACTATTAACTAAAGACACGTCTAGCAACAGGAACGCCGATTTACTATACTGAATAGTATTTCGTGGAAGTTCACAAGACGCTTCCAGCTGAGTAATCAGGGCTGCACGATTTATGAGACCATTCTACGACTTACGATAAGAATAGTATTGGCACGCGAAAGTTTTTATAGAGGAAGAACATTTTTTTTGGTCGCATGGGTCGTAAGCTGAGGGTGAGATCAGAGACGTATTTCGAGTGGATTGGTTCAAATGGCTCTGAGCACTATGGGACTTAACATCTATGGTCATCAGTCCCCTAGAACTTAGAACTACTTAAACCTAACTAACCTAAGAACATCACACAACACCCAGTCATCACGAGGCAGAGAAAATCCCTGACCCCGCCGGGAATCGAACCCGGGAACCCGGGCGCGGGAACCGAGAACGCTACCGCACGACCACGAGCTGTGGACTCGAGTGGATTGTTATCTTGTAAAGTGTAGTCAGAACCAGTCTGAAACGCTCTTAAGGGAACTAGTCCGTGAATACTACGGTAAAGCTTGAAAGAATTGACAGTTTTCTAAACAGTGTAGCTCAAAGAATAAAGTTTGAAAGCCCATATAATGCTTACCATCTTTTAACATATCTTTTGGGAAGATCTCACTTTTTTTTAAATTGTATTTTTTTGTTGCATTCCAGACTGAGATTTTCACTCTGCAGCGGAGTGTGCGCTGATATGACACTTCCTGGCAGATTAAAACTGTGTGCCGGACCGAGACTCGAACTCGGGACCTTTGCCTTTCGCGGGAAAGTGCTCTACCAACTGAGCTACGACTCACGCCCCGTCCTCACAGATTTACTTCTGCCAGTATCTCGTCTCCTACCTTTCAAACTTTACAGAAGCTCTTCTGCGAACCTTGCAAAACTAGCACTCCTGCAAGAAAATATTGCGGAGGCATGGCTTAGCCACAGCCTTGGGGATGTTTCCAGAATGAGATTTTCACTCTGCAGCGTAGTGTGCGCTGATATGAAACTTCCTGGCAGATTAAAACTGTGTGCCGGACCGAGACTCGAACTCAAAGTAGGAGACGAAGTACTGGCAGAAGCAAAGCTGTGAGGATGGGGCGTGAGTCGTGCTCGGGTAGCTCAGTTGGTAGAGCTCTTGCCCGTGAAAGGCAAAGGTCCCGAGTTCGAGTCTCGGTCCAGCACACAGTTTTAATCTGGCAGAAAGTTTCAAACCCTGCTCATTATTTATGTACATCATAGGTACACATTACTCAAAATTCAAACAAAGTAGAAGGTTTATTATTTTCCTGTAAGTTATTTACACTATTATATTTAAAGCAGACTATTGAAAAGATGGTTCTGTCGTAAATTGTGGTACAAAAATTTTAGGTATGATTATTAAAAATTTTGGAAATTAATCGAGTGTTTCTCTTCAAAAAAGCGTTTTATATTCAAAATTAAGTCGCAAGATCAGTCTCCTTTTCTGTTAAGCATGTTTTAAGACTCAATACAATATTTCATCTCTCCATATTTAATAGTTTTTAGAACGTGAAATAATTTTACTTTCAGTAAATTCAAGTTAAAGGTAAAACTTGCTTTTTCTGTTGAACTTGAATGGCACTAATGCATCCCAGGCCCATATTCATCTTGTTTCCTGTGTTGTTCTTCCTCCCTTCTCTTTTTCACACCATTTCTTCTTATTCTTGCTTCTTTGGTGGCTTCCAACACCGATTTTTCAGCTTCGAAGAGGCTTCTTCGGTCAATGGCTATTAGAGCTCTCTGTATATTTAGTCAACCAGGCACTTCTGTCAGTTCCATATCATTAATCCTTGACACTGCACCGTCATTGAAACTTGTAGAAAAGCATCTAACACACCTATTTTGAAAGTATTTAGTCCTACTAGAATAGTTTTCGGTGTCAGTTCCCATACACAATTGTTGAAACTTTCATTTGAATTTTGAATCCTACCATGTAAACACGGCAAAGAAATTTTATTTTTGTAGGTCTCGCCTTGAGTAACAGACCTGCAGTAGCCACACCGTGAATCACTGCCAGGTGGGCAGAGTGCGTGACATGGGTTGTCGTCTGGGGAGGATGTGTGAAAGAAGGTAGCCCATACTTCCTTTTCCATTCCCTCAAGGTCATTTTTATTTTGTCTTATGGCTTGCCCATAGTAATAGTGCAACCTGTCTATTTCTTCGTTCTGCAAGCCGATAACGTCCATTTGTATCGTTTTTATGACTTTTTAGTACCTTAAGTTGGCTAACTTACGAAGGGTTTACAGTTGCTTATTTTTTGTTAATATTGAGAGTTTAGTTATTGCTTGCTGTTGATTTGGCGCAAATGAGAGCAAAACTTTATATTTAACAGAGCTGACTGTATGTCACGGGGACGTCGTGGTGCGCGCTGCCACTTTTAAATTCCTCTAATTTTGGTACTTTCTGTGGTCCATTTCTCTGGAAGTTAACTTTTTCTCGTTCAGAAAAATACAGAAAATGTTTAAAGACAAGAATAAAAGAACGATGTTTTGACAGTTATTCACGAACGAGTCCCCTTAAGCGTGTTACAGGGTAGGTTGTACTGAGAAATAATTGTTAAGAAATTCGAGACGTTGGGCCGTTTCCGAGTGGGTTCCTAAAACCGAACAAGAGAGCGATACAAAAATTGAACAAAGGACGGTAGTGAGGATCGAACCCGAGCTGAGCAGTCTCGTGCACCACCATCTATGCTATGAGAACAAGTGACAGTAATTCCGTCTGGCGGGCCGCTTGAATTTTTGCTCGCAACGGCCAGGCTGGCTAACTGCAATGATAATGAACTCGGAAATGGCACAACGTGAGAAATTTTTTTTCTTAACATTTATTTTTCAGCACAACCTATCCTGTAACACCCTTACAAGATTTCAGACTGTTTCTGACCACCCTGTCTAAGACTGTCCTTGGCAGTTGCCACGAGCAGCCCTGAAAACCTTTGAAATCTAATCCTGCAAGAAAAAGGAAAGTGCCATGTTGAAAGGGAAATTTACAGAATTTGAAATCACTAAAAATAAACAGATTGAACGAGGAGTGTAAGTTTATGATAATCAAGGGTATTCAGTGAGGGCAGACTACGTAATATATGATTTTTTATAGAAGGAATTGTCAAGAAACAAAATGCCACAGGACGGATAAGAAATTATCTAACATATGATATGGAGTGGAATACAATATGATACAAAACTAAAAGAATGTCGAAGGAGAAGAGAGTATGGAAGATGCTTAGCTTGCATTGCAGGCGCTGCACACACGTCAGAACTCATCATGCTGCCGCTGTTGATGATGAAGATTAATTTATTACACGATTGTAGAGATAATTACTGTAGTTTCAAGAAACATGTAACATATAGTGAAATCCTTTGAGAGCTGTGGACGCCCTTATTCACTTCCGTAGTAGTTCGGTGAGAGGGATATCGAGAAAGACAAGAATAATGGCCACATTGCTAAGCGAATGAGCGACTGCCGACGCAGGGAAACCGTAGCACGCCTTAATCCTCTTGGTCAGGGAATCCCGTTAGTACTGGTGTTCTTGGTGCACGCTGCCACTGCAGCAGCTGACGTTCACCCAGGTGGTGACAGCGATCGATTCACTACTGGATTACCTCATATCGTACTCTGGATGAAAAGTGAAATTCAGAACATCAGACGAAATAAAGATGAGCGTCTTCGCGGATCACATGAGACGGAGCTTGTAACTGGCTCGTTTGAGGATACTTGTATTGCTTGCTGCCACGCAGGCAACTTCTAGTTAGCTGCTACAACTAAGTTGTCGTACGTCAAATGTGCATCCTTTCTGAATTTTAAGATGTATTATCATATTGCTGTAAAGGAGAATGGTCGAAGTTGTAGCTAATTACATTTGCATAATTTTATGACTTAATAGGAGACATTAAAAATTCGCAACAGATTACAAATATTCGTATTTTGGGGATCTACAATAATATGCCTGAAAATATAATACAATAGGTTAAGAGTACACGAAGAAACTAAAGAATAAGTAAAAAATTATACCTCTGTTAGAAACATCATTCGCTATAAACAGATATCTACTAGTATCCTTAGACAATGGCTATACTTGGGTCAGTTACCAGTCTGCTGATAAAAATAGCTGTGGTAAACAACCTTCAACTACTTAGTCACTGGAAAGCCGTAAAAGGTTTTCTGAAGTTGTGAATTCCCTGCCATCTGTATTATCTTCCTATAGAGCATGTCATGCGTAAATGCCGTAAAGCACTAATAATTATAACTCTCGATTTCTTTGACTCTTGACACGTCATATATCTTCGACGCTGATCCTTCATCGTGGATTCCTCGTTACACAGGGTATGAATGAATATTTAGAGATAGTTATTGCTTGTGCAGACGAAAAGAGAGGAGATCGCCGTTACTCTAGGGAGAGAGCTGTTATTGTATGATACATGTCTTTCAGGGTAGCTCCATTGCGCTTCACTCGATTCTTTTGAAAATCAGACCACTACTGATATTAAGGATGTCGTCGCCTTCGTTTCCCCTTTATCCAACATCAGGCTAGGATGGGGCATTTAAGGTACTTTTCCACATCTCTGTCTTTCCACCATTCTTCTCCTGTAACTGTTTAGTTCCAAAACAGATAACGTCTTCTAAAACTCGTCTTTATTGAGTCAGTTCACCTTGCTCTAGGTCTTCCTCTTGCCCTTTTATTCAAACCTGGACACCATAATTCGTTTTGGTGTTCTACTATCTTCCATTCATTGCCATGTCCAAACAACTTTAACCTGTTCTTCTCAATTCGCTCATTAAGCTTTTCCACTCCAGTTTCAGTCCCAACACCTTCATTTCTCACTATGTCTCTTTTTCCTGAAACACCTTAGGAATTTCACTTCACTGATCTGGATTCTACTCCCCTCTCCTCTTATCACTATCCAGGTCTCCGATGCATACGTCTATATGAGCTTTAAGTACGTATTATACAACACTTCCTTACTCTTCATTGGCACCTCCCTTTCTCGTCCTAAGCCGCTCGCTTACTAGTAAAATGCATTGCCCTGTTGCATCTTCCGCCAACTGCTTTCTCCATTGTTGCATTTTCCATCAATCTTCGTAAATATTTAAAATTGTCCACAATTTCAATAACCTGTTATTTAATTTTAGTTATTCCTTTTCCTTATCTGCCTCTTCGAGTTACCACCAGTCTTGCACCTCTCCATACTGCATTTCATTTTTTTGTTTCGTTTAAGATTCTATTTGTTCATGTACCTCATTACTGTTTGTTCCCCACGTCACAATATCGTCGGAAAATAACATCTCCCTTTCTCTACGAATTTCTTTTGTGTCTTTCACAATTTCATCTATCACTGTGACAAATAATAATTGCTACACACTTCCTAATGTCAACCCCGTAACAGTCCTAAACCTATCAGTTCTTTCAACGTGGGTCTAGATATAGTTGAAGCCTTTCTCGTACATTGCTTGAAGACTTTCAATTGTTTATTGGCTAACTCTCCTTCTCTTCACGGTTTCCCAAACCATTTTTCTGGGAACACTTTCTTTAATCTTCACTAAGTCACGAAACGTCATCAACAGCTATTTTCCATGCACCTATGCCTTTCCACCAACTGTCTCGTAGTACAAATTGGATTCACTGTTGATCTACCATCTCGAAAGCCCTACTGCTCCTCTTCCAACTGACTTTCCTCAGTGTTCTTTCAGTATCCTCGACATTATTTTTGCTACTTGTGATACGAGCGTGATCCTTCGAAAGTTATCACATACTTTCCTGTCTCGCTTCTTCAACACTGAATTCATTTTTTCCTTTCTCCATTATCCAAGCGCTCATTTCTAAGTACATATGCCTCTAGCCATCTATATAACCAATATAGCCTAGTAGGTCTCCACACTTATCTCATTTAACCTAGATGCGTTTCCTGTTTCATTTTTCTCAGTGATAAGTCTACTAACTATCTAACGTCTTTCTCTTCTTCCAGATCCAGATCCCCGTGCCATACTGGTACTCCCTTTCCAGTGCTGTTTTTCCAAATTTAGTAGTTTGTCACAGCACTCTTTCCATCTTTTCCTTATTTTCTGCGATTACGTTACTAGCTCATCATTCTCCCCTTTCACTAGTTTCGCGTAATTGCTTTCCTTCCTCTGACTCCTTTTAATTCCATGCAAGATCCTTTTAGCCCTGTAACATTCTTTTGTAAATAGCATGTGAATTCATCCCAGGTCTCCCTCTTTCCTTCCGCTACAAATCTCTTAGCTAGGTCGCAAACACATTCCCTGAGAGCAGCAAGAAACAATGTAATTTTTCATTCCACAGCTCCTTCTCGGATCTACGCAACGGTTTTGTCACTGACTTTTTTTACATCAATAGTCATATAGAAATATAACCATAGTAGTTCACTTTAGAACAACAAAGCTGATTATCGTGTTACCTCTTATAATTTATCTAGAGACCGACTGTTTACACGATTACTGGGGATATTTTGACACGAAGATACGCAGACAGCGGGTTTTGTCGTAGATTTGCGGTCGCCGGGTGTCAGTTAGTCTGGGCACCCATCCCTTCCTCGAGCTGCGAAGATGTCGTGTCCACATCTTTCCCGACACCGCCAGAACAAAAGGAGCTTCCACAGGATAAGTATTTTTTAACGACACTACAGTGTTAGGCTTTCAGTATATCGTAGCCACTAAGACACGACCAACAGTTACGTCAGTCTCAGGGCGGGCTGAAAAGTAATGCCTCCAAATTTTTCGTGTGAAAATTAAAAAATCTTTTTCAATAAAATAAACTTTCTTAACATTCTACACCTTTATGCATATGTCTACATTTTTGTTTCTCCCCACGAGTGACCGGTTTGTTGGTACCGTACCTGTAGAATGTTCGACTTTGTAGACAGATCCACAGCCTCACCTCTGCTACCACCGCTTCATCACTATCAAACTCAAGTCCTTGTAGGTGTTCTTTAAGTATAAGTTCTGTCACATACCTTGAGGGTAGCAGCACCGTTTCTCGATTACGAGTACAAACAACAGAACGTAGCACATTACTGATGTCGATACAATCATCATCTTATTCAGCTTTACTCTTCTATGGATTTCAGTTGGAGGCACGTTTTCTATGTCTAATCTCGATTGCCGCATGCTCTGTCTCATACAGCGACATAGTTACGTTACACACCGCTACAATTCGGAGACCTCTAGCGGCACGGGATTGCAACTTGCTCCAGCTGAGCGGGAAAGTCGACCTAGTAACATAACATGTATGATAGGTAATATCTCAACCATTATTAAGAACTGAAAAAATTCGGAAGCATTAGTTTTCAGCACGCCCACGTAGTTTTACTCGGTAACGCGACTCCAGGAAGCCTAGATGTCAAAGAACGATTAATCAGTTGTTTCTGCTTAATTATATATGACTGTCAAAAAACCAGGGAACAAAAGTTAATACGTACTTGAATGGTTGAGAAAAAAAAAACGACATACTCCGTGTTAATACGGTCACTGGAATCTGACTTTCTTGTGGCTTACGAAAAATGTCTCGGGACAGAATAGACAATGAGGTTAATGTTTAGTGCTGCAGTATCAGCAAATGCCAGCAGCATAATTATGATTTTCGCTACTGTGAAACACATGTCCTTTACTGAGCAACTGCTCAAAGCTCTTAAACTATGCATTTTAGAACCAACGTTTACTAGACTTTTTTGCTTGGAGTGGCCGTTCTGACATATTCCTGAATGCTGATAATACGTCCTCAGACACCCTGTATGAATAAATGTGGATAAACGTCTTAACATATAAATATTTAGAACTCAATGAGCACGTAACTAAGCGTTGCTGCAGCTGGATGTCAGATTCCTTAATCATTCGTGATAATTTCGTAACACTGACCTGCATTTTACAGACTAATAGTTTTTGTATAATGGTTGGAAGTGGAAGCAGTTTTCCGTCGCTGAAATGTAGACCAATGCTGCAACTTCATTCGACAACCTAAAACGGTACTTCCATGTTTAAAAGGAAAGCAAAGTCCCAGAGAATAATTTATAAACCACACTCCAAATGTTAATTATTATTCCATATATTTAAGCTACCTAAGATCTTTTGTATTAAAGTAGTATTGAAAAATCTCTGTCTGAGGAACTAGGTATCTGTTTTGATTTAAATGTGTAGTATGAAGACATGCATGAATGTACATACTGGTGTTTCAGGCATACTCTGAGGCCAAACAATGTTTTATGCTTCTTTACACACTAGAAAACAGGGACTATTATTTGAAGAATTTGCTTTTTTAAATTAAATAGCATCATATTCAGCTTTTGCTTCGGTACCAAAGTAAGCACAAGGATTTATGTTTTCACCAGAGCATCGTTCATACAGCTCTTGAGGTGTGGAGGAAGAGGGCAAATCTGCAAACAGCTAACACCACAGTAGCTGAGGACTCGGCGTTGCTTGGGTTTGTATTTTTCCTATCGTCTGTTAGTCCATCTTCTCCTTCCCCTTTCCTCCTCCTCCTCCTTCTCCTCCTCCTCCTCCTCCTTTATCAGTCTGCTACTTTTTCCTCCGTCCATCTCCTCCTCCCCAGTCTAAGTACATATCACCCTCCTTCTGTACATCTACACCTCCCCCGTCTCTCCATCCATCTCCTCCTGTCCCTCTCTCTGTCCATTTCTTCCTCGCCCCTCTCACTGGCCATTTTCTGCACCTCTAATTCTGTCCGTGTTCTCCTCTCCCCTATCTCTATCCATCTCTTCCTTCTCTCCCTCTGCCCATAGCAGCCTTTCTCCTCTCTCTCTGTCACACACACACACACGTCTTATCTACCTCTTCCCTTTCACCCATCCCCCTCTCTCAGTCCATCTCCTCCTCTGCAATGTCTATGTTCATCTCCTCGTACCCCCTTCTATCACCACGTTGTATCACCCATATTCCGATATAAGGCCGCTGGTTCCTACCCCGACAGTATTTTTTCCAGATAGTAAGTAAAAATAGTATGTTTACTAAGTTGGGCTGAAGTCGATCCAGGGGGTTGGGAATAGCGTTTTCTCCTGGCTTTGCCCGTGTAAGCTCATGTCACGTGCATTTAACATATTTCACACATATTTGTACTCATAGTTCACCTGTATCTCTAGTGAATATCACCCTGCAGTTTCGTTTTCAAGTAGAACAATGTTTATTACATCACATTTCCTGAACTATGGGTCGTACAATGATACAATTTTGCAGGTAAATTCAGCAGTATACATGGATACTGTCTGAGAAATGTGTTGCGAATAAAGGTAGTAGCAAAGAAGTAATAAATTTGCAAGTCATGTATGATGTTGCAGTTTTTCACGCATTTCTGTGTTTATGACGGCGTGTGTCCAGAACTATGTGTCATATAATGATACAGTTTTTCAGTTACATTCAGTGGTATATGTGAGGATATTCTTCAAAATGTGTGGTGATTACAGTTAGTAGTAAAGAAGTAATAATCTAAAACGTCGTGCCTAATGCAGCAGATTTGCAGCACGAACAACGAAAATGTAGTAACCGACGAACTTTTTTCCTTTCATCATTTTGTGAGAGTTGTCGGCAGAAAAACTTTTAGTAACGGTTTGAAGTAATGTGTGGAAAGTTTGTTGCAAGTCACTAAGTGCTGTCATTCTGAAATACTGGTTAACTGAAGTATGAGTGTTCACACATCATAGGCTACACTTATTTTCCAACCCACCCCTTTGATAGATATGTGGTTCTTACCCCCATAGCGGTTCTTTACAGATAGTAAGTTATGTATGTACTAAGTTTGACTGAATTCGGTCAAGTGGTTTAGAAAGAGACGCGGAACGTAAATACGTACATAGATTTTTTACAATATGAAGACAACAACAACAACATGGACTACGAGCACCCTCACGATATGAAACGTCTATCTGAACCATTCGGGCTCCTAATTGTAATAATCTGCTTTACGTGCTCCTCTGCAGAACACACAGTCCTGTATGTGTGCCGGCCGAAGTGGCCGCGCGGTTCTGGCGCTGCAGTCTGGAACCGCGAGACCGCTACGGTCGCAGGTTCGAATCCTGCCTCGGGCATGGATGTGTGTGATGTCCTTAGGTTAGTTAGGTTTAACTAGTTCTAAGTTCTAGGGGACTAATAACCTCAGCAGTTGAGTCCCATAGTGCTCAGAGCCATTTGAACCATTTGAACCTGTATGTGTTATAGACATTCTCATATCCACACTAGACTGCTGTCCATTATGTTGTGATTTATCAATGTACACGTTTATCCGCTCGTTCAGAGATTCTGCAGTAGCGCCGATAAAAAAGCAGATGATGTTTTGGTTTTCAGTATCGTTTCGGACCTACCTGTAGGCATCTTCAGAGACGTTGATGCGGCCGGGCTGGCCCGTGGTCTCGGTGCGGCTGGTCAGGTTGACGGTGTTGCCGAAGAGGCAGTAGCGCGGCATGCGGTGCCCGATCACGCCAGTCACCACCTCCCCAGAGTGGATGCCGATCGTGATTTGCTGTCGACACAAACACCATTGTCATCTAGACGAGCTGCGTGGATTCCGAGTAGCAAAACATTATAAAGTGGACGAAATATTAGTCACGTACTTAAAAGAGCACACTTGTCACTTAACAGCGGTTTATATGCTATAGGACGGGTATAAGGCGGAGCAGTGACCCTTCTCCGCTGACGTAAATAATAACGCTGTGTACGTGCCAGTTATATAGATCAGCACAATAAGACGAAGTTTGATTCTATAGAGAAGCAGTTGTGCCCAACGACTGTATGTATTTCAAGTGGTAATCAGTCGCAAATAGAGTTTATTGTACATAGATTTCATTCACTGTGTGGTCATTTCCACTTGTAAAAGACAAATAAAAAACCAGTTGCAATAAGGTAACATGCATGCCTTATCAAATGAACATTTTCACACATCGTAAATGTGAATCAGTCATAAAATACGTACCAATAAATGCAAGTTAAGACACTAATACCAGTTATAGATACTCATAGTCCTAACTTGACTATTTATGTCAAAAGTTTGACTTCACAATTAGGCCACTGTTTATAGTTACAAGACATCTAGCTGCAGTGTACATCATACCAATCTACAGCACCCTCTTTAAATGTGTGATACGTTGACAACATCTATTAACTTATTTTACAATTCGTATGGTTTGCCATTCTATTTATTCTTTTATTCTTCTTCAAAACTTGTGCACATAAAAAAATAAGGTGGTTTTAACTAAAAAGGGTGAGTGTAACTAAAAACAGTGACTGACGTTTTACATTTATACCTGATGGTAGTTTTGTGAACTGACCAGTGACATAAGCTATTGCTGCACAATTTAGAAATGGATATAATATAGAAAATACAAAACATCTTGTTCAAAATACCTCAATTATTAAAATTGTTTTATTAAAACCGTGTTACTTACTAAGTACACCCGAAGGAATTGGAACAAACAAGAGTGGTATTATAAGCAGCAGCATGTCAATTGAACCATAAATCTTTCTACTTTAAAACGTCTTTTCTCATAAGTTTCATATAAAAATACGTTATAATTTACACATTTTGGTGTTGAAATTAATAATATTTCAACTAAATCATGTATTGATGTGGGAAGACACTATATTTGTCTCCAGGAAATTTGTACTCATATGCGATCTAGAAGGAGTGTAATCATAAGTAGGTCGTTATTGTGAAGTTAGTGCTTATGTTGGGATCGGTCAATAGTAGACGAATCCCAAATACTTCTAAACAGTTCCCAAACTTGGAGCATCTCGTAGCCACGTATGTAAGACAGTTTAAAAAATTAACTGTCTATTATCTTAGGTATTTTCAACAAGATTTTCTGCATTTTTTTAGCCGGGTGCTGTGGCCGAGCGGTTCTTAGCCCTTCAGTCTGGAACCGCGCGACCACTACGGTCGCATGTTAGAATCCTGCCTCGGGCATGGGTGTGTGTGATGTCCTTAGGTTAGTTAGGTTTAAGTGGTTTTAAGTTCAATGGGACTGAAGACCTTAGATGTTAAGTCTCATAGTGCTCAGAGCCATTTGAACCAATTTTTACATTTTTTAAAAATACGTTCACTCGTAAAGTGTGGAGCAATAACCGATGTCACTGGTAAGTTCACAAAATTACCACCACGTATAGTTGTAGAACATCAGTCACTGTCTTTAGATACAAACACCTTATTTGTTTTTTGTACGTAAGTTTTTAAGAAATGTAAAATAACAAACAAAATTATAGAACATACGAATCGTAAAATAAAGTTAATATATGTTGTTAACGCATTACGCATCTAAAATAAGCGCTGTAGATTGATACGATGTACACTAAAGCCAGCTATGCTGCAACTGTAAACAGGGGCCTCAGTGTGACTACAACACGTGTTTTATGACTGACTCACATTTAAAGTTTACGCAATTGTACATTTAATAAGGCATGTATATTAACTTAAGTAAATGGTTCTTTGTATGTTCTGTAACACTGAAAATTGCCACACTGTGACCGATGTCGGGATCTCCAATAAGCATTATATGGGACTGATTGCTGAAACCTTTTAC
This sequence comes from Schistocerca nitens, assembly GCF_023898315.1. Taxonomy (NCBI): domain Eukaryota; kingdom Metazoa; phylum Arthropoda; class Insecta; order Orthoptera; family Acrididae; genus Schistocerca; species Schistocerca nitens. The sequence continues at coordinate 309,882,405 of NC_064621.1, read as the reverse complement.
TACTTGACGGCAAGATGAGTGGACTTGACAGAATGTCAGAAACCAGCTATGAATTTGGATGTGATCGTGGCCACATCGTGAGTGAAGTTGACTGATATGTAGCTGTATCAACCAATTTTATATCTAATCTCAAATATCGGCCTTAATTAGAGGAGAAATTTCTGAGAATGTACGTCTGGAGCACAGCATTGTATGGTATTGAAACATGGACTGTGGGAAAATAAGAACAGAAGAGAATCGAAGCATTTGCAATGTGATGCCACAGACGAATGACGAAAATTAGGTGGACTGATAAGGTAATGTATGAGGAGGTTCTGCGCAGAATGGGAGAGGAATATGTGGGAAACACTCATAAGGAGAAGGGACAGGATGATAGGACATCTGTTAAGACATGATGGAATGACTTCCATGGTACTAGAGGGAGATATAGAGGGCAAAAACTGTAGAGGAAGACAGAGATTGGAATACATCCAGCAAATAATTGAGGACGTAGGTTGCAAGTGCTACCCTGAAATGAAGAGGTTAGCACAGGAGAGGAATTCGTGGCGGGCCGCATCAAACCAAAGACTCATGACTCTCCCTCCCCAAGAAAAGAAAAAAAAAACTAATTAGTGTGCTCAGGCCATTTAAAGAGGTGCTGCTTCGAGAGGTGTCGCTGATTTAGAAGAAACATGCCTATATGTTTCCGTACAGAAAGGGAACCATTACACTCATCCTAGTCCTGGACGTTGTCGACCACCTCTACTACGGTGTCTGCTGTATCCGGTCAGGCACTAATTTAGGAAAGTCAAACCTGTAACGAAAGGGTGTTCAAAAATTTCCATGGACACCAGGCCGTTACAAATTATTAAACAGGATGTACCAGAGCCTTAGGATCAAACTTTTGCAGGCTGTGGAGCGTCCTAAACTATTTTCAGATCAGGAGCCAGGGTGGGATAATACGTTTCTGTCGATGGCAGGTGTTGAATGGTGAAGCTTGCGAGGCACATGTCTGCAATTTCTTACATTTTTTGCGACTTGGTGACACGACCTTGATAACCAATACAGAATCATCCATCGTGGATTATTTTCTTATCGGGTGGGTAAATGTTGGGACGTTTAGAATGTCAGTAGAGAGAAGGAGGAACTCGTTGGTAAGATCATGTCACGTATTATTGTGCAGTAGACATCACTAGTAATTTGAGGGCGAGAGGCAGCGATGTTTTAAGCGCTGCCGTAATGTTTGCATTGAGTTTGTCGTCACTTTGAACACTTGCTTTGAGCTTAAGTTGTAGGGTGTAAATATTAATTTCTAGTCGTCAGTTACTTATCTGTGAGTAAATTTATGAAATTCGACCATCTCTGTAGCTATGAAACTGAACTTCAGCACGCTGTATACAGGGTGGTCCACTGATCGTGACCGGGCCAAATATCTCACGAACTAAGCGTCAAACGAAAAAACTACAAAGAACGAAACTTGTCTAGCTTGAAGGGGAAAACCACACGGCGCTATGGTCGGCACCCTCGATGGCGCTGCCATAGATCAAACGAATATCAACTGCGTTTTTTTTTACAATAGGAACGCCCATTTTTATTACATATTCGTGTAGTACACAAAGAAATATGAATGTTTTAGTTGGACCACTTTTTTCGCTTTGTGATAGATGGCATGGCGCTGTAATAGTCACAAACATATGGCTCACAATTTTAGACGAATAGTTTTTAACAGGTAGGTTCTTTAAATTAAAATACAGAACGTTGGTAGGTCTGAACATTTTATTTCGATTGTTCCAATGTGATACGTGTACCTTTGCGAACTTATCATTTCTGAGAACGCATGCTGTTACAGCGTCATTACCTGTAAATACCACATTAATGCAATAAATGCTCAAAATGATGTCCGTCAACCTCAACGCATTTCGCAATACGTGTAACGACATTCCTCACAACAGCGAGTAGTTCGCCTTCCATAATATTCGCACATGCATTGACAATGCGCTGACGCATGTTGTCAGGCGTTGTCGGTGGATCACTATAGCAAATATCCTTCAACTTTCCCCACAGAAAGAAATCCGGGGACGTCAGACGCGGTGAACGTGCGGGCCATGGTATGGTGCTTCGACGACCAATCCATCTGTCATGCAGTACCCTATTCAATACCGCTTCAACCGCACGCGAGCTATGTGCCGGATATCCATCATTTTGGAAGTACATAGCCATTCTGTCATGCAGTGAAACATCTTGTAGTAACATCGGTAGAACATAACGTAGGAAATCAGCATACATTGAACCATTTAGATTGCCATCGATAAAATGGGGGCCAATTATCCTTCTTCCCATAATGCCGCACCACACATTAACCCGCCAAGGTCGCTGATGTTCCACTTCTCGCAGCCGTCGTGGATTTTCCGTTGCCCAATAGTGCATATTATGCCGGTTTACGTTACCGCTGTTGGTGAATGATGCTTCGTCGCTAAATATAACTCATTCAGAACTGTACACGACGTTCAAAGTCTTAGCCATGCAATTCCTGGTGCATAGAAATATGGTACGGGTGCAATCGATGTTGATGTAGCATTTTCAGCACCGACGTTTTTGAGATTCCCGATTCTCGCGCAATTTATCTGCTACTGATGGGCGGATTAGCCGCGACAGCAGCTAAAACACCGACTTGGGCATCATCATTTGTTGCAGGTCGTGGTTGACGTTTAACGTTTTATTTATTTTATTTATTTATTTATTGTTCCGTGGGACCAAATTAAGGAGAAGTCTCCATGGTCATGGAACGAGTCAATACATGAAATTATAACACGATATTAGAAACAGATAAAATGAAATATAAAAAAAAAACATATTCAGGTAACAAGTCGTAAGTTTAAATAAAGAAAATCAACAATGTAACACTGGAATTTGCTTAATTTTTTCCAGGAGCTCCTCGACAGAATAGAAGGAGTGAGCCATGAGGAAACTGTTCAGTTTAGACATAAAAGAGTTTGGGCCACTGCTAAGATTTTTGAGTTGTTGTGGTAGCTTATTGAAAATGGATGCAGCAGAATACTGCACTCCTTTTTGAACAAGAGTCAAGGAAGCGCATTCGACATGTAGATTGGATTTCTGCCTAGTATTAACTGAGTGAAAGCTGCTAACTCTTGGGAATAGGCTAATATTGCTAACAACAAACGACATTAAAGAAAATATATACTGTGAGGGCAAAGTCAGAATTCCCAGACTATTGAATAGGGGTCGACAAGAGGTTCTCGAACTTACACCACATATAGCTCGAACAGCCCGTTTTTGAGCCAAAAATACCCTTTTTGAATCAGAAGAATTACACCAAAAAATAATACCATACGACATAAGCGTATGAAAATATGCTAAGTAGACTACTTTTCGTGTTGAAGTGTCACTTATTTCAGATACTGTTCTAATGGTAAATAAAGCAGCATTTAGTTTCTGAACAAGATCCTGGACATGGGCTTTCCACAATAGCTTACTATCTATCCGAACGCCTAGGAACTTGAACTGTTCCGTCTCGCTTATAATATGCCCATTCTGTCTGATCAAAATATCAGTTCTTGTTGAATTGTGAGTTAGAAACCGTAAAAACTGAGTCTTACTGTGATTTAGCATCAAATTATTTTCCACAAGCCACGAACTTATTTCATGAACTACATTATTTGATACTGTTTCAATATTACACACAAGATCCTTCACTATCAAGCTGGTGTCATCAGCAAACATATTTTTGAATCACCTATAACACTAGAAGGCATATAATTTATATAAATAAGAAATAGCAGTGGCCCCAGCACCGAACCTTGGGGAATGCCCCACTTAACAGTGCCCCATTGGGACTGAACATCACTACCACTCTCAATATTGCGGAGAATTACCTTCTGCTTTCTGTTCTTAAAGTAAGAGGCGAACCGATAGTAAGCTACTCCCCTTGCTCCATAATGGTCCAACTTCTGCAGTAATATTTTGTGGTCAACACAGTCAAAAGCCTTCGTTAAATCAAAGAAAACACCTAGCGTTCGCAACCTTTTATTTAATCCGTCCAAAACCTCACAGAGAAAAGAGAATATAGCATTTTCAGTTGTTAAACCATTTCTAAAACCAAACTGAACATTTGACAGCAAATTATATGAATTTAAATGCTCCAGTAACCTTGTATATACAACCTTCTCGATAACTTTAGCAAACACCGATGGCATAGAAATAGGTCTAAAATTGCCAACATTATCATTGTCTCCCTTTTTACAAAGTGGCTTCACTACCGAGTACTTTAATCGGTCAGGAAACCGACCACTCCTAAAGGAAAAGTTACAGATATGGCTAAGTACTGGTCTTTAGTGATTTAATTACTAACTCAATCTCCCTCTTGTCAGTATCATGGAGGAGCATTTCAGGTAACAGTCTCGGAACACTTTTTTCTAAGAGCGCTATTTGATTCCCTGTTGGTACTAGGTTTCTATTTAGTTCACCTGCTATATTCAGAAAGTGATATTAAATACTGTACATATATGCGAGCCGGCCGCGGTGGTCTCGCGGTTCTAGGCGCGCAGTCCGGAACCGTGCGACTGCTACGGTCGCAGGTTCGAATCCTGCCTTGGGCATGGATGTGTGTGCTGTCCGTAGGTTAGTTAGGTTTAAGTAGTTCTAAGTTCTAGGGGACTGATGACCACAGCAGTTGAGTCCCATAGTGCTCAGAGCCATTTGAACCATATATGCGACTTATCAGTAACACGGACATTTCCACTACGCACTGATTCTATATCCTCGACCTGTCTCTGCAGGCCTTTACGACTGACCATATGGTTTTAATTTTATCCTGAGACTTAGCTATTCTATCTGCATACCACATACTTTTTGCCTTCCTAATAACATTTTTAAGCACCTTACAATACTGTTTGAAATGGGCTGCTGCATTTAGATTTTGACTGTTTCTAACGTTTTGATACAATTGCCACTTTGTTCTACAAGATATTGTTATCCCTCTAGTCAGCCACCCAGGCTGCCTGTTTGTGCTAGTACCCTGTTTTGAACGTTATAATGGAAAGCAACTTTCAAAGAGCACGAGAAAAGTCTTGAGAAAAGCATTATATTTATCGTCTACTGTATCAGCGCTATAAACCTCTTGCCACGCTTGTTCCTTGATAAGGCATACAAAGGTCTCTACAGCAACTGGCTGGTTCAAATGGCTCTGAGCACTATGGGACTTACCGAGCGAGGTGGCACAGTGGTTAGACACTGGACTCGCATTCGGGAGGACGACGGTTCAATCCCGCGTCCGGCCATCCTGATTTAGGTTTTCCGTGATTTCCCTAAATCGCTCCAGGCAAATGCCTGGATGGTTCCTTTCATAGGGCACGGCCGACTTCCTTCCCCATCCTTCCCTAATCCGATGAGACCGATGACCTCGCTGTCTGGTCTCCTTCCCCAAACCAACCAACCACCCACTATGGGACTTAACATCTGTGGTCATGAGTCCCCTAGAACTTAGAACTACTTAAACCTAACTAACCTAAGGACATCACACACATCCATGCCCGCGGTTCCGGACTGAGCGCCTAGATACAGCAACTGGATCAGCTTTCCTAAATAGCTGATGACTATATTTAACACGTGTTGTAGCACAAAAATCTTTTAGAGTTAAAATTTGTGCATCATGATCTGAAAGGCCATTCACCTTTTTGCTAACAGAATGCCCTTCTAGTAATGAGGAATGAACAAAAATGTTGTCTATGGTTGTTCCACTGTTCCGTTGCACTCTCGTTGGAAAGAATACGGTTTGCATAGGATTATATGAATTAAGGAGGTCTACCAGCATCCTCTTCCTTGCACAATCACTTATACAATTAATATTGAAGTCACCACATATAACTAACTTTTTGTATTTCCTATAAAGTGAACCAAGAAACTCCTCTAGCTTTAGCAAAAATGTTGTGAAATCGGAGTCTGGGGATCTATAAATAACAACAGTTATAAGTTTAGCTCCGTTAAATTTAACCACACCTGCACAACATTCAAACACCTTTTCAGTGCAGTACTTTGAAACATCAATTGACTCAAATGGGATGCCGTTTTTCACATACGTGGCTACTCCCCCACACCGCAAAGAGCTCCTCGAAAAGCTGCCAGCCAACCTGAACACTTCCTGTTTCGTTAAATAACGTAACTATCCGGCGAACGGTCCGGACACTTGGATGATGTCGTCCAGGATACCGAGCAGCATACATAGCACACGCCCGTTGGGCATTTTGATCACAATAGCCATACATCAACACGATATCGATCTTTTTCGCAATTGGTAAACGGTCCATTTTAACACGGGTAATGTACCACGAAGCAAATACCATCCGCACTGGCGGAATGTTACGCGATACCACGTACTTATAAGTTTGTGACTGTTACAGCGCCATGCCATCTCCCACAAAGCGCAAAAAGTGGTCCAATTAGAACATTCATATTTCTTTACGTAATACACGAATATGTAATAAAATGGGGGTTCCTATTAAAAAAAAAACACAGTTGACATCCGTTTGACTTATGGCAGCGCCATCTAGTGGGCCAACCATAATGCCATCTGGTTTTCCCCTTCAAGCTAGACAAGTTTCGTTCTTTGTAGTTTTTGATGCTTATTTCGTGTGATATTTGGCCTGGTGACTATCAGTGGACCACGCTGTATACTAAGAAGCAGATGACAGCTTTACATAACCATCTCATACTCTGCCGTCCAGCAACTAAACCAGAAGCAAAGTCGTTTAGGTACAATGGTGTGTAGAACTTCAGATACACTGTCGAACATTATCGTTTTGGTGTTACGTTGTAGGGAGGCATAATGTTGCATAGACATAGTGATCTCTGAATCTTCGAATACGTTACATTCACCAGTCAGCTTTAATGTGACACTGTAGGGTACTCTTTTCCTATGTACGTCTTTTGAAGAATGAGCGAGCACATCGAAGAGCACAGGTGGAGCAGCTCCTGGAACGAACGGTAATTCGGCTAGTGAATTAGCCAGCACTTTTCCAAGACTGAAGTCCAATCGCACACGTGTCGGATGCGTTGGAGGGACGTATTGCAGCAAGCCCACATGCACCAACGGCCATCCAGTACTTGTCAACGGCGGCTGTGGACTAGTGGAACGCTCTGCCAAAGGAACTCCTTACCAACCTTGTGGTGAGGATGGGAGCACGTTTCAGAACTTGCACTGCCGTCGCGGTGATCACACACCCTATAAACAAGCACATACTGACTTTTGTCACATCCAGGGGACATAATAAATCGCCGTGAATTCAGTGTCACCAGCGTTTTTTAATAAAACTGACATTTTGTTCGCCTCATTGCGTATTTTTTTCAGTTACCCTCTATACTATACTGTGGCTTGTTCTGTTGCTGTACGGTTCCTTGGCGGTGACACATCTTCCGGAAGTTACTTTCATCCTGAAGTTCTACACACCACGGTGTAATTAGAATGATACAAGAGACAGCGTTGTGCGATTAAAGTACGATACATTTTCTGAATACAGAAAATATAAATCAATTCGCTTGTTCGAAACGCAGTTTGCCCTTCCCTCGCATGTGTTCCTGAGACCCATGCTTGTAGGGAAACAGGCAGTTTCCACATTTAAAGATTTTGGAAAGCGTTTGATACAGTGCCACACTGCATGCTGTTTCGGAAGTTCTGAGAATATAGAATAGGGTGTCAGACTTGCGAGTGGCTCGACATAACAGAACTCAGTAGATACGTTGTCACCGACGGCGGGTGTTCATTAAAGACAAAGGTACCGTTTGGAGTACTGGTTCTCAAACGTTTTCGTTCACTGCACACTATAGATAGCAGAAAGTTCCCGTGGAACGCTGGCATATGTCTTGGCAACAGTGAGAGGGAGCTAACGTACGAATCAGCAACAATACAAGAGCCTTCGTCTAGCACGCTCACAGATGACCTTTATCTGTCAGTTTTTTGTAGCCTGCAGTCCTAACGGAGTCCATGTTTAGGCAAATTTTGACGCTGATTTTTAGTTACACACGTGTATGCACTGTCCAGTTAACGTGTTAATTTTTCACTATGAACAAGTTTTTGACTAAAAGGAAAAAAATTGAAGAAGACTCAGTCACAGAAACAAATAACAGTAACAAAAGTGAGAACGAACCGATTCCAAAAGTAAGCATAGAAGCCTAATGGAACATTCCGTAAGGACTAAGAGAATTATTTAAACGTTGGATCTATGTTCAGTGAGCTTGAAAACTGTCCCTTACCAGAATGTATGAGATCAGGAAAAAACTAGGCAATGAATCCATGATGGTAGTAAACTGAAAAGACATTTGAGTAGCAAACATAGTCGTTTATCTGGGAAACATAAGAACTATTGGAGCCGATTGAGTTCATCACCAGAAAAGGAAGCCAAAGTTATGGTACGGAGAGCAACTATTTCTGAAAAGGCGCAAGTGGCCACTTACAGAGTTCCCGAAATGGAGGCGAAATTAATGCAATCCCGTATTATTGCAGACGTCATTTTTCCTACATGTAAGGAATAATGACATCGATGTTAGGTGGTGGCGCCGAGTTGCAAATATCTTTGGTTCCATTATCAAACGATACTATTTTCTGCGAATTGATGACATCTCTTCAGATATCCAGTACGATGCACATGAGAAACGAAGTATCAATCATATATTTTCGCTACCGTTAGACGAGTCAACTGATATAACTAAGAAATGACGATTGCTTAGTCACCTAAGATTTGTTGATGAGAGTTGGATTAATGCACATTTCCTTCCGTGTACTGAATTGCCCTCAGCGTCAAATGGTTCATATGTGTGCAATTCTACATTCAGCACCTTGTAAAAAACCTACTGTCCTGGAAAAGTTGTCTTTCTGTTTGCACAGATGGAGCACCAGCAATGACTGGAAGATTCAAAGGATTTGAGGCCAGACTAAGATAAAATTTCCCGACCGTAGGTTCAACAAATTGCTTCATACATCGTGAGGCTCTTGTTGTGAAAATTATTCCAGCAGAATTTGAAAATGTTTCAGATTCAGTCAGTCAAGGCAAATTTCATTAAGTCTGGGGCTCTTAAGGTAAGACTCCTCAAACAATTGTGCCGTGAAGCGGGATGTCGATATAATGCTTTCGCTCTGCGTACAGAGATCTGCTGTTTGGCAAAAGGTCGAGTTCTGTAAAGATTTTTTGAATTGAGAACAGAGCTATTAAATACGTGTAGCGTCGAAAAGCCACACTTTGCAGTTCCGTTAAATGACGAGGAATGGTGTGCAAAGGTAGCCTATCTGGCTGACATTTTTTGCCATTTAAATTACGTAAACGAGAGTATGCAACGAAAAGAAGAAAATGTGCTGAAGTCACGTGATAAACTCACCGGGTTCTCAACAAAACTCATAATATGGAAATGACACGAGGAAAAGAAAAATTTTAAGATGTTTACTCTTACTTTCGAGGTAGGTCTACATGGTATCACGACCTACCAACTTGTTTTGAATCATCTCATGGCTCTTGAGAACAACATGGCACAAAATTTTCCCTTTATGACTGTCGATATATATGACTGGGTGCACGTCTTCAGAACCCATCACCAACCTTTGACTGGAGGAAGAAGATTAGCTGGCAGTACTTCAGACAGACTGAACACTTCACCAGAAATATGGTGAACTATCACTTATCAAGTATTCGATCACAACAAAGAATGATTACCATGTAAGAGCTGTGAAAGCAGTTCGTACGCTGTTGTATTCTTCAACCACCTATTTGTGCGAGCTGGGGTTTTCGGCACTAACTAACATAAAAAGCAACAAACGTGAGCGTCTTCTCTCAGTTGAGCAAGAAATTCACCTGTGTTTCCGTACATTTCCACCACGAATTGAACTTCTGTCTAAGAAACGACAGCCTCAAATTTTTCATTGCTGACTCAAACGTATAAGGCATAAACCAATAAATGACCTGAAAATAAGTTTAAGTTCTGGAATATTACTACCTATTCCGTTCTTACCTTTTAAATCTAACTATTCAGTGAAACTATTTCAATTGCTTTTATTAGCATTATCATACACCATTAGAAGTGTAGGGGAACAACTAGCAACATCGCAGCACTCCACTGTGCCGAGGCACAGCGGTCTAGAGCAGGGTTTCGCAACCTGTGTTCCGGGGGAAGTGAATAAGTGCTGCTCGAAAAAATTATTGCTGACATGGTGTTTTCTTCAACACTTTGACGACACTAATTATATTTTCAAAACTTTATTATGATTTATTTGTTATGATTTAACACTGAAGTAATCCTTGAATACAACAATTTTTCCCGTTTTTTAAAAAATTTATTAACGTTCAAAATAAACAAGACGTTCTATCGAAGTACTAGGATTCTCAAAATGGTGCGTCAGAGAAATATTTCGGGAACCTCTCATCCTGGTTGTCCCGCGGAAGCGTGATAGAGCAACTTGTATTTATACAGAAACGATGTGGCAAATAGAGTAAACAGCTATTAGCGACTGACGATGACGCTTTAGCGTACAGGAAAGTACCCTGGTGTAGTGTACCCTGTTTCAGTTCGAAAGTTCCATCAATCATCGCAAAATTCAAATTGGGAAACAACCATAATTAGTTGGGACCAGATCCGGCGAATACGGCGGGTGATCCAGGCCTGTGATCCGTTTTCTGACCTAAATCTCGCCGACAATCTTCGCTTTCTGGGCTGAGGCAGTCTCATGGAGGAGCGACCATGAACCTGGCTCCAGTATTTGGATCATATTCGACGAATCCTCGCCCACAAGTACAAAACCTGACACACAACTCGCTGCGCTGCCACCATTTTCCGACGAATGTCAGACACGTACTGTTGCATTAGGGACCAGGATGCCTGCTGCAACGACGCTTTGACCTATTTCAAGGATCCCAATGCCGCAGCTCGACCTAAGATACCATTTCAGTTTGGAATTTCACACGAACGGTCCTAACGGAACTGCGACACACCGTGTAGGAGGGTGCAGTGAGACTTGGATATAATTTCTGTTTGTTGCGATGAATAACAACTTGCTCTAAATGTGGAAAAATTTAGTGCAGATGAGTAGGAGAAGTATCTTGTTCCGTTGGAATGTTCTATTAATGGTGTGATGCTTGAGACAGTTACTGCTGTTAAATATCTAGGCGTAACGTTGCAAAGCAACATGAAATGCAGTGACGGCACAAGGTCGGTTGTAGGGAATGTGAACGATCGAATTCTATTTACTGAGAGAACTCTAGGAGAGTAAAGCTGCTCATCTATGTAGGAGCCCTGGTTAAGAACACCTGAACAACCTTCTGTTGAGTACTGCTCGACAGGGATCGCCACCGTGTCGTAAGAAGGAAGATGTCAAATCAACTTAGAGGTGTGCTGATAGATTTGTTACCGATGTGTATACGAGCGTTATTAATATGCTCCGCAAACTCAAATGGAAGTCCCTAGTGGGTAGAGGATGTTCTTTCCGCGAAACGCTATTAAGAAAGCTCAGGGAACATGCTCCTGCGACAGACTGCAGAATGTTTCTTCTGCCACGGCCGTGTATCTCGCGTAATGGCAGCGAAGTCAAGATAAACAATTGTTTATTCGGAATTACATAGGTAGTCGTTTTTTCTTAGCTTCATTTGCGAGTGTAAAGGAAACAGAATGACTGACAGTGGCGAAAGGTACCATCCGCCATGCAGAGTACGGTGGCTTGTGGGGTATACATGTAGACATAAAAGATTCTTAATCAAGGTACCTTAACTTACACGATGGAAAAAAAGCGTCGTGATAAAAGCTGAATGTCTTCAACAGCGCTAGTAAAATGAAGAATGTGTAGAAGGAGATAATAATTCGATAACCCAAATTTTAAATGGATATCCGTTTCTTCCCAGGTCAGACTGTAGGGCTTCAATTGAGCAGTTTATTCTGAAAATAATTTACGAGTGCGAGCTTTGTGTAACAGTTATATCTCTCCTCTGACAGCTAATGGTCCATGGAAGCTATATGACGTACAGTGCTGTTGTAGGACTCCTTGCAACTTATTACCTCCACTCGCTGTTCCAATGCGATCTTAAGACGAAATGTAATATGGTTCAAACTCTCATTCTGCCCTCATTTCGTTTAAGCTCATTCTGCTTATGGACACTCGCTTACTGTCATTTGCTAATTGTCTGACTCTCCTAGTTCAGGTATGACATGTACTGACCTCTATACAGTAAAATGTTTATTAAATGTATGTATCCTTTTTCAATATGCAGAATAAACCTTGACCTGCAATAATAGTAATAACATGAAACGCAAAGACATTTAAAGAGCCTTCAGCTCTATTGGAAAGATATATTATGGTACGTCGTGCATCGTACTCGTTTATGGCCTGTTTTTTTGTGAAATGAAATCTAATTAAACGATTGTTTAGCGACACTCGCTAGAATTTGCAGTTTTCTTTGCGAGTGAGATACCCAAGGTTAACTTTTTTATTACGAGAATTCAGGTCATACAGATAACACCGGATAGGACAGCCTAAAGTTTAATTTTTATCAGTTAGGATATTTCAATACAGTGTAGAAATAGTTGAGTGTTTCTTTCTGGACACGGTGAGTGTGGCATCAAAATTGCTAACCAGCAAGTAGTATGCATCTGTGCGTGATTCATGGTGGTGTGAAAGAACAGAGCCTTTATCAAGTGGCCAGTCAGGCTGCTCTTACACTGCATTCATCCTATAGTCAACATCACGCACATCAAAATCCCAGAGAATGATTGCTAATGCGTCCTACAATTCTGTCAGAGAAAACGCGTTAGAACACCGACGGCACTACCGGCAAGGTGTAATATTCCTTTATTTTCAAATATTGCTATAACTCACTATTACGCAGTTTGTTAATCTTGTCCATACGATCTGCGTCATTAATGATAATGCGAAAGATGTCGTCAATGCAAGATAAATTTAGAGCCCAGTTCAGGGACTCACAGTAATTCAAGCTAGTGAGAAGCGGTATGTTTTATGACTTGTTAGCACGTGAAATGAGACAGGTGTTGTTTATTGCGCAGCTATTTCCAAGACTCGATGTAACGCTACTCGAAACGTCGGTTACTGTACACCAATAGAACGCAAGTAATAACCCTGAGATGAATTGTGCATCTAATTACACAGTATCTGTCTTGAGTCCGCTTTGCGCCTTCGGAAAGTTCAGACGTGGAAGAGTAGCGCTCCGCTAGCGTCACCAGCTCAGTTTCGTTATTTACTTTAAGAGTGATGATCAGAGTAAAATTTAAGATTCTCTTCGCAAAATTAATGGCTAGTCACCACCATTGCCCGTGACAATGTTACAAATAATAACGGAAGTGAACTGCACAATGATAGTCAAGTATCAGCGACAGAACTGGGTGCTGTGATAATGGACGCTTTAAATACTATGAACAGAATAGACAATATTCTAGTGAAAGATGAAAACATGTAGATGACAAGTCCTGAGAAGAGCTCACGGTACTGACTGATGAACGACAGAGACAACGACCAGCAAAGGAGCAGTTCCTATGAAGTGTTGTGTGTGAATGTCTTTATACAAGGTATGTCCACAAAGGAAGTTCCGTTTGGTTATATGAAACAAACGTGTACAGATACAGAAGAAATATTTATTGTACAGAAATCTACAACTGTTAAACTACTTTTCTATATAGCTTCCAAAATTTTGTAGGCACTTGTCATAGCGTGGCACTAGTTTTTGTGTGCCTTCTTCATAGAAGGTTGCCACCTGTGTATTCAACCATGTGGTAACATGTTCTTTCAGCTCGTCATCATCGTTGAAGTGTTCACCACCATGAACAGATTTTAGGTGCAAGAAGAGATGAAGTAGCGTGGTCCGGGCTGTACGGAGGATGATCGAACGCGTCCCTGTAAAATTTCCGTAAGAGTTGTTTGGTCACATTCGCCCTGTGAGATCGGGCCTTATCGTAGGAAAAAGAACTCCACCTTTTGACAGTAATCCTCGGCGCTTGTTCTTTATTGCGCGGCGCAATTTCTTAATGCTCTCGCAGTAACCATTTGCATTGATTGTTTGGCCTCGTGGTAAGAAATCAATCAGCAAAACGCCTTTTCTGTCCCAAAAAACGGTGCACATGACTTTTCGGGGTGTCAAGATTTGCTTAGGCTTAACCTTGGTTGGGGATGATGCGTGCCCCCATTCCACTGATTGCCGTTTTGTTTCAAGAGTGTCGTAAGATACCCAAGTTTCATCCCCCATGACTAGCCGAGAAAGAAACCCATCGCCTTCTCTATGGTAGCGTGTCAAAAACTGAAGTGCACTGCCAATCGGTTGTTTTCTGTGTTGTTCAGTAAGAATTTTGGGTACCCAACGTGAGAATAGCTTTCGAAATTTCAGTTTTTCAGTAACAATTTCATGAATTAGTGATCTTGAGATATGCAGGACTTCCAAAGGGTATTAAGTGTAAACTTACGGTTGTGCTTAATCTTCTCTTCAATTGTGTGAACCAGTTCATCAGTAACCACAGACGGGCGTCCACTTCATTCTTCATCATGCACTTGATAACGTCCTTCACTGAACAGTCTGACCCATCTTCTAACCATTGAATCACTCACAGCATTTTGTCAATAAATCTTGCTGATTTGCCATTGAATTTCCTTTGGTTTAACTTTCTTTGCATTCAGAAAACGGATCACAGATCTGATTTCACATGCGGAGGCATTTTCAATTACGGCTGACATTATAAAGAAGCACTACAAAGCACACGCCGCAGCAGCGATCTGAAAATGGCGTAATGTCTTCTCCTTGAGGCAGAGTAACTGCCGCGCATGCTCAGAACTGCTATCGTAGCGCTGCCGCGGATAGAAATAGAAACGTAACTTACTTTGTGGACGACCCTTGTAATAACACATCTAGAGATCACATGGAAGCTGCAGCAGCTTATGCAGTACCAGTACGTGGTAGACCTCCAGGTATAAAGCAAGGATTAAAATGTGGGTCGCCTACATCCTATGTGTGTGGGTCAACTATTACCTGGTGAGTACGAAGACGTACAATGGTGTGCAAAACTTAAGAACAAAAGTAACATTCACGTCTCACTGCCAAGTAACATAGTCCGATGAAGTCTGTAGCATACACGTACTCATGGAAAAAAATCGTAATACCAAAAAATTACTAACGTAGGATAATGAAATGAATACATTTGTCTAGGTAACATATTTAAATGATTAAGATTGCAGGGTTACACAATTTAAGTGCAAGATAAGCCATTGAAAATGTGAAGTACTGCTACATTAATAAAAGGTGTAGTCGCCAGAATGATGAATGCAAGCGTGAAAACGCGTATGCATTGTGTTGTACAGGTGCCGCATGTCAGTCAGCTCCATGCCTGTTGTATTTGGTCAGTAAATACGGGGACGGTTAATGCTTTAATGATGTTTGTGGATGACACTGGAGTTGCTGTCCGATGATGTCCGATATGTGATCGACTGGAGACGGATCTAGTGCTCGAGCAGGTCAAAACAACATGTCCACACTCTGTAGAGCATGCTGGGTTACAACAGCGCTATGTGGGCGAGCGTTATCCTGTTGGAAAACACTCCCTGGAATACTGTTCATGAATGGCAGCACAACAGGTCGACTCACCAGACTGACATACAAATATGCAATCAGGGTGCGTGGGATATCCACGAGAGAGTTCCAGCTGTCATATGAAATGGCACCCCAGGCCATACATTCAGATGAAGGTCCAGTGTGTTATGCACACAGACAGCTTGGTTGCAGGCTCTCAACTAGCCTCCTCTTAACCACACACGGCCATCACTGCACCGAGGCAGAAGCAGCTTTCATCAGGAAGCACAACAGACCTCCACTCTAACCTGTAACGAGCTCTCGCTTGACAACACAGAAGTAGTTAATGGATGTGGTTTGGTGTCATTGGAATATGCGGTACAGGGCGTCTGGCTCGGAGCTATCATTGAAGTAACAGATTTGTAACAGCCCTTTGTCTCACTATGGTGGCAACTGCTGCTCAAATTGTTGCTGGAGATACCTTATGATGCATCAGAGCCATACGCCGAACACGATGGTCTTCTCTCTCGGAAGTGCGCCGAGGCCGTCTAGGGCCCAGTCTTCTTGCGACCGTACATTCTCGTGACTATTGCTGCCAGTAATCACGCAAAGATGCTACATTCCTGTAAAGTCTTTTTGCAATATCGCAAAACCAACATCAACATTTCGTTTCCCTATTACACGACCACGTCCATACTCAGTGTGGTATTAATAACGACGTCTTTTTCGTTTTAAAGGCATTTATTGACTATGATAGGCTCACAACGTTCAGTCTCAAGGGTAACTGACGCTCACGACCGTTACAGCATGCTTTAAGGCAAACCTGATCTGCATTGTCACAGCGGCGCTCCTATGCAACAGATGTAAATTTTGTATAAACGTTACCTTCCAGATTCTGGAACACGCCTACCGACTGTGTTTTATGTCGCGCAACTCGTTCTCGGTGTTGCGATTTTTTTCCGTCATTGTAGAAAGAACTGTTACAGTACAGAAGGTAACGAAAAGATACACTCAGCGTTCATGTGTGCACTACGTGTTCCCATCTATCTTCAGTTTGAGGGTAGCTCAGCAATGTGGAATTTGCTCGTTTCACTGGCCCTAGTGTTAAAGTGCGGAGGCATAATGCGGCGTGGGCGAATTGACCAAATGGTTCAAATGGCTCTGAGCAAAAAAATGGTTCAAATGGCTCTGAGCACTATGGGACTTAACTTCTGAGGTCATCAGTTCCCTAGTACTTAGAACTACTTAAACCTAACTAACCTAAGGACATCACACACGTCCACGCCCGAGGCAGCATTCGAACCTGCGACCGTAGCGGTCGCGCGGTTCCAGACTGTAACGCCTAGAACCGCTCGGCCACTCGGGCCGGCGCGAATTGACCCCCAAATATTTAAACACATTACACTTATCGGTCAAAAATATAGTTGTGCTGTATTGTTCCTCATGTCCGTCTTCTCATAGGTGAATTCGGCTCTCACTTCATTTTATGCACGACAATTCGCGATCGCATGGAACAGGGCGGTTGAAGGAACTCTAACAACCCGAGGATTGTGAGACCCAACTCGCTTTATTTGTTCATGAGACCCAGAAAATATTAGATACAGGCTCCCAGGTAGATGCCATTTTCCTTGACTTCCGGAAGGCGTTCGATACAGTTCCGCACTGTCGCCTGATAAACAAAGTCAGAGCCTACGGAATATCAGACCAGCTGTGTGGCTGGATTGAAGAGTTTTTAGCAAACAGAACACAGCATGTTGTTATCAATGGAGAGACGTCTACAGACGTTAAAGGTATCTCTGGCGTACCACAGGGGAGTGTTATGGGACCATTGCTTTTCATAATATATATAAATGACCTAGTAGATAGTGTCGGATGTTCCATGAGGCTTTTCCCGGATGATGCTGTAGTATACAGAGAAGGTGCAGCATTAGAAAATTGCAGAAAAATGCAGGAAGATCTGCAGCGGATAGGCACTTGGTGCAGGGAGTGGCAACTGACCCTTAACATAGGCAAATGTAATCTATTGCGAATACATAGAAAGAAGGATCCTTTATTGTATGATTATATGATAGCGGAACAAACACTGGTAGCAGTTACTTCTGTAAAATATCTGGGAGTATGCGTACGGAACGATTTGAAGTGGAATGATCATATAAAATTAATTGTTGGTAAGGCGGGTGGCAGGTTGAGATTCATTGGGAGAGTCCTTAGAAGATGTAGTCGATCAACAAAGGAGGTAGCTTACAAAACACTCGTTTGACCTATACTTGAGTATTGCTCATCAGTGTGGGATCCGTACCAGGTCGGGTTGACAGAGGAGGTAGAGAAGATCCAAAGAGGGTCGCGTTTCGCCACAGGATTATTTGGTAAGCGTGATAGCGTTATGGAGATGTTTAGCAAACTCAAGTGGTAGACTGCAAGAGAGGCGCTCTGCATCGCGGTGTAGCATGCTGTCGAGGTTTCGAGAGGGTGCGTTTCTGGATGAGGTATCGAATATATTGCTTCCCCCTACTTATACCTCCCGAGGAGATCACGAATGTAAAATTAGAGAGATTCGAGAGCGCACGCATGCTTTCCGGCAGTCGTTCTTCCCGCGAACCATACGCGACTGGAACAGGAAAGGGAGGTAATAACAATGGTACGTAAAGTGTCCTCCGCCACACACCGTTGGGTGGCTTGCAGAGTATATGTAGATGTAGATGTAGGTTATTCGGAGAATGGACTAGCCTGTCCGTTCCCCGACCGAAATGTCTACGAGAACATGTGGGATGCGTTGGGCAGACGTACTACAGCACGTTCATGCGCACCAACGACTATCCGTCCAGGAATGGATCGTCCTAACAAAGTAACTCCTTTCCATCTTGTGGCCAGTATGGGGGCATTTTGTCGACCACGTACTACCGCCCGTGGTGATCAAACACAGTGTTAATAACCATGTACGGCCTCTTGTAATGTCCAGGGGACCCTCATGAACCGGTGTTACATCAGTGTGACTATTGTGTTTGAGTAGAAGTAACATTCTTGATGCTGTTAATTACAAACAGACACGGGTTCACAGGTAGATGCCGTGTTTCTTGACTTCCGCAAGGCTTTCGATAGAGTTCCCCACAGTCGTTTAATGAACAAAGTAAGAGCATATGGACTATCAGACCAATTGTGTGATTGGACTGAAGAGTTCCTAGATAACAGAACGCAGCATGTCATTCTCAATGGAGAGAAGTCTTCCGAAGTAAGAGTGATTTCAGGTGTGCCGCAGGGGAGTGTCATAGGACCGTTGCTATTCACAATATACATAAATGACCTTGTGGATGACATCGGAGGTTCATTGAGGCTTTTTGCAGATGATGCTGTGGTGTATCGAGAGGTTGTAACAATGGAAAATTGTACTGAAATGCAGGAGGATCTGCAGCGAACTGACGCATGGTGCAGGGAATGGCAATTGAATCTCAATGTGCTTCGAATACATAGAAAGATAGATCCCTTATCATGTAGCTACAAAATAGCAGGTCAGCAACTGGAAGCAGTTAATTTCATAAATTATATGGGAGTACGCATTAGGAGTGATTTAAAATGGAATTATCATATAAAGTTGATCGTCGGTAAAGCAGATGCCAGACTGAGATTCATTGGAAGAATCCTAAGGAGATGCAATCCGAAAAGAAAGGAAGTAGGTTACAGTACGCTTGTTCGCCCACTGCTTGAATACTGCTCAGCAGTGTGGGATCCGTACCAGATAGGGTTGATAGAAGAGATAGAGAAGATCCAACGGAGAGCAGCGCGCTTCGTTACAGGATCATTTAGTAATCGCGAAAGCGTTACGGAGATGATAGATAAACTCCAGTGGAAGACTCTGCGGGAGAGACGCTCAGTAGTTCGGTACGGACTTTTGTTAAAGTTTCGGGAACATACCTTCACCGAAGAGTCAAGCTGTATATTGCTCCCTCCCACGTATATCTCGCGAAGAGGCCATGAGGATAAAATCAGAGAGATTAGAGCCCACACAGAAGCATACCGACAATCCTTCTTTCCACGAACAATACGAGACTGGAATAGAAGAGAGAACCGATAGAGTTACTAAGGTTACCCTCCGCCACACACCGTCAGGTGGCTTGCGGAGTATGGATGTAGATGTAGATGTAGATGTAGAAACAGATAAGATATACTTGTGCGATTGAGTAGGTAAGCGATTCAGCTATGACTAGGCAAGGTAAATATTTTAACATAAGAGAAATTATAGTAACTGAAATAAAGGAAAACTGGGGCATGTGAGTAAGAGGGGTAACTCATAACATGGCCTGAATGAGACTGGACCATGACGAAATGTCACGGTTTGTTCTCTGCGTTCCCTGTTGTCTGTAGCACATTCCTTTTGAAATTCCCGCCTCGCGCTTTGCTGTTTTTGCTTACCGTGGCCAGAGGGCGCTGTGGCGTTGCTGCGGCTAGAGAGCCTGTATAGGGAGAGAGTGATCAACCGGACGATACGGCGGCCATTTTTCTGCCAAACTACGGACGGGACTTTTGAATGGCCAGTAGTGGAGTAGTGGAGTACACACTCACCGAATCAAAAGCACAAGACAATATGGCGAAATCATTCGTTAAATGCCTTTGTTTATAAGAATAATGTGTTATAATAATTTTCCCACAGGCAATTTACAGGTCTGTTTTCAAATTTAACTATGTATATTGCATGTTGTTTTATGTGTAGTAAAAAGCAAAAACGACTTACTTCGCATAGATAAGAGTACTTGGTTGGTTTCCACAAGGCTCCTGTTTGATTTATGTCAGCCCTGTTGACTGCGACTGCCCGCTGCTTTCGTCTTTCTTCATTGTGTGGAAATGCTAGCATGCGAAATCCACCTTCGCGTCTATTGGAACAACCAAATGCAGCACAACCTGGCATCGTTTACGAACGTCTGAAGAACGAATTACAGATGTCACAAACAATACTGTACAATTACAAACGTGTTTACTTCAAACATGTAGACCTACCGACTTCATCACAAAACGCTTCATTATTTCAACTCGTATTTAAGATCGCAAACGCTAATTACGGACTAAAAAGATATACAACTAAATCGAACATGCATGGACAACGCATAACAGGTCTCTCAATAATTCAAATACCTTTTAATCGTTTCCAAAAGTCCTCTGAACTTCAATTCAACTCAAAAGCACGGCGAACATAGGAAGCGCGAGAGACGTTTGGCGCCATTTTTCTGCCAAAGCTAATCAACCAATCACGGGAAGCTTCACCTATGGCCACTCTCTCCCTATACAGGCTCTCTAGCTGCGGCCGGCTGCCTGCCGTATTTGCGGGAGAGCGTCGGTCGGGTGGAGGAACTCTCGTTGCGGACGTCTGGGAGCGTTTAGGAGGCCAAGCCGTTTTGTTGATGGTGTATCCAAGAGGATGATGCCTGGTTGTCCACTGAAATTCCTATCCTACGGGTGTCATCGGACTTAAAGTAAGACGTTTTGACCATTATTTGCGTCATTTGCAAGCAACTGGGGATTCCGGCGTCTGCAGTAATTCAGCGAAGATTACTTGTTTCGTCGGTGTGTAAATGATTGAACAAGGAGCAGTTTATTTTATGTTCACCTTATACTCGTGTTCTGCCTGTTGTGCTTGCGAGTGTAAACTTGACACTCACCTTTGTCTGTTGATTTTAAGCGCATAGTCAAATATTGAATGCAAGTAGTGACTTTCAATTAATTAGCTGGATTCTTTCTTTCCTCGTCACGACGCGTGTTAAATGGCAAAGCAGAACTGTAGACCATAACTTGCTACATCATTTGCGTGGCATCAGTAAAAGAGCATAACCTGTTAACTAATTAAGGCTTTTTGTAAACAAAGGTATTTAAGTATGTTGTTTTAAAATAATATCTCAAATGTATCAGTGATTTATGTTGCGCTAGTTGATTCTGGGGTATGAACGGAAGTGTTGGCACGTCTGCCGTGTAAGGGAATCCTGCTAGTTTTGATTGTTTTGGAAACTAGTATGCTTTAGTCTTGTGTTGGGTTAAGGCTATATTCGGGCTCTGGCATTTGTACTGAAAGCTGCAATATCATCCTATTGTTTCATGGTTGTTTTGTTCCCAAACTAGGTGTCTGCGCTAAACATACTTTAGGCTGGGCGTTTCGCCCCTCAGCATAATACTTAGGTTTCGGCTGAGTGTTCAGTCTATTGACTGTCCATCGTACGCCACATCGGTAATGGTCAACCTGTCATCAGTTGATTTCAATGCTGTAGCTAGTTGTAAATTAGTACTGGTCCCATTACCTTCTGACCAGGATTCTTGCTGGACGCTTGTTTTTAAATGCGCCGCTATCCTGGTTAGCGTATGTTCAAATGGTTCAAATGGCTCTGAGCACTATGGAACTTAACTTCTGAGGTCATCAGTCCCCTAGAACTTAGAACTACTTAAACCTAACTAACCTAAGGACATACACACATCCATGCCCGAGGCAGGATTCGAACCTGCGACCGTAGCGGTCGCGCGGTTCCAGACTGTAACGCCTAGAACCGCTCGGCCACTTCAGCCGGCTTAGCGTATGTTGCGGCTAGCTTAAATTAATCACTGCTCAATAGACCAACACAGTTTGTCGGTCGTCAGATGCGGTGTATGTGTTATTTATTCCTTTATACTAGTCAATCTATAAGCATGCTATTCTTGATTTTGTTACTCTAGGTAGCCATTAACCTACCATTTTTAGGGTGTTTAGATGGAGTGCGGCTCCTTTGAGTATAGGTATAGAGTGAGTATAGATTTGTCAATTTCCAATTTAGTGTTTTTCCACCAGTTTTATATATAAATAATTGATGTCACATTGTAAAGAAAGGAACTTATTGGAGGTTAACTGCCGCCGTAAGGTGTTGTGGACGGTGAACTTCCTGTTATTCACCTTAATGTTCTAGTCAATATGTAAACTTGCTAATTATTTTCCCTTTAAATGGAGTATGCCTGTTATAAGTGACTGTTTGATAACCAGATCTTTAACGCGCCTACACGCATATTAATATTTATGGGAGAACTTAAATTGTGTTCGCCTGTTGAACTTTAAGTACAGTCCAGCAAACTGAATCAGGTGTTTATTATTGTTCTACTGCTATTATTTGTCAAGTGTAACACTCGACATTTTCTTTGTCTGTTATCAAGTATTACAATAAATGCAAATTGCACCGAAGTGATGCACTATTTCAGTTGTTCCCGTGATGTCCTGTCTCCGCATATAATATTTGTTTGATATAACAATGATTAAGCCTTTGTTGAAATATTGGAGGGAGGTGCGCGTGTCTCAGGGAATATGAGTAGTACCTACAGTTAGAAGTACAAGATTATTTTGTCCAGCCACACCCTTGGAATATGTTTATTGTTAAATTTACTGTCCCCTATGAACAATTGTTGTTGTTTGTATATAGTTCATTAGTTAATTTGTCACATATTTTATCTTAGTCACATAATCTTACATCGCACGTACAATGAAATAATTCCTCTCGTTTTATTACTAAATTTAAGATTAATATTTTCATCTCTGGTAGTGGAGATACTGTGTAGTTGCTCTAGTTTAGCCTGCCGGAGTGGCCGAGCGGTTCTAGGCGCTACAGTCTGGAACCGTGCGACCGCTGCGGACGCAGGTTCGAATCCTGCTTCGGGCATGGATGTGTGTGGTGTCCTTAGGTTAGTGAGGTTTAAGTAGTTATAAGTTTTAGGGGACTGATGACCACAGTAGTTAAGTCCCATAGTGCTCAGA
This sequence comes from Schistocerca nitens, assembly GCF_023898315.1. Lineage (NCBI taxonomy): Eukaryota > Metazoa > Arthropoda > Insecta > Orthoptera > Acrididae > Schistocerca > Schistocerca nitens. Next base: position 309,859,125 of record NC_064621.1, on the reverse strand, counting down.
GCATATGAACCATTTTTTTTTCTGTAGTTTAAAATCTCTTCTCCAACAGAACTTCACTGCACCACATATCTATCTTTGTACCTGATGATGGCGTAGCAGCCGTAAACCGGTTTGTGAAACAAACAGTAAATATTGTAGAATATTATACTATTGTAGTGTGTGTTTCATTCATAATGCATAGGATATCCTACCAAGAACCGACGGAGCAGTCAATCACTGCAAATAAATAATCCTTTCAGTTACTATCTTGTAAGCTGGAGAGAAAAACATCTTATCTGAAACAGCCTGTAGGCAGGTGGGAGAGAGCAGGTGCACAGTGCCGCCGCCGCTGCCGCCGCAGAGTACTCACCACAGGCTGCCCGTCGACGCGCACCTCCTGGCTGAGGTCCATCATGTCGAGCGCGAGGCGCGCTATGCAGCGTGCGTGCGTGTCGCACGGCTCGGGCAGCCCGCTGACCGCCATGTACTTGTCGCCCACCGTCTCCACCTGCGGCAGTTGGCCCATACTCAGGCAGCTGGAAGCGCCATCCACGCAACCCAGCTCATCACATATACGGGCTGTCTCAGGAATGTCGAGAAAAACTTCGAGGGGCTGTAGACGGGATCTTGAGGACCCAATCGAGAACAGGGACCCTTGTTTGGAAACGTCATACAACGACGCTACAGAGCGTCGACTTTATAAGTGCCGGCGCGTGCTACTAGGGTACCCTTCGTGAATCGTGACATCGTACGCTGACGGATCGTAGGAGGAATGTCTGAAAATGTTGTTTGTTATTCAGTGATCGAGACTGACTGCCACGATCAACAGTGAAGAAAATGTAGCTGGCTGCTGCGCGGGCACGCTTGTCTCCTATGGATACGATGTTCTGTTGCCTTGATGGTTTCCATTCCCAGTTTATTTATCTTCTGCAACACCATAAAATCTTCAGTGTTTTTTGGTATACAGGAGAAAAATAAACCTACATCCACTGAGGTATCTGGGCACTGTATTCGTAGAAGACAAGGCCTTTCTACGAAGGAGCTAGCTCCATACTCTCCACTGGCGATCGTGGCAATCAGTCGCGATCACTGAATAGCAACATTTGCAGACGTTCCTCCTACGATCCAACAGCGTACAAAATCATGTTTGCTGGCCTAGTAGCAGGCGTTGGCACATTTAACTTCGACGCTCTCTAGCTTCGTTGGAAGACGTTTTCAGACGCTGATTCCTATACTCTATTTTTTACTCAAGATGCCGCCTACAGACCCACGCAGTTTGTCGCAACAGTTCTGCGACACCCTTTACGTTTCATTTACTCTACAGGTTATGTTGTTGTTGTGGTCTTCAGCCCAGAGACTGGTTTGATGCAGCTCTCCATGCTACTCTATCCTGTGCAAGCTTCTTCATCTCCCAGTATCTACTGCAACCTACATCCTTCTGAATCTGTTTAGTGTATTCATCTCTTGGTCTCCCTCTACGATTTTTACCCTCCACGTTGCCCTCCAATACTAAATTGGTGATCCCTTGATGCCTCAGAACATGTCCTACCAACCGATCCCTTCTTCTAGTCAAGTTGTGCCACAAACTTCTCTTCTCCCCAATCCTATTCAATACCTCGTCATTAGTTATATGATGTACCCATCTAATCTTCAGCATTCTTCTGTAGCACCACATTTCGAAAGCTTCTATTCTCTTCTTGTACAAACTAATTATCGTCCATGTTTCACTTCCATACATGGCTACGCTCCATAGAAATACTTTCAGAAACTACTTCCTGACACTTAAATCTATACTCGATGTTAACAAATTTCTCTTCTCCAGAAACGCTTTCCTTGCCATTGCCAGTCTACATTTTATATCCTCTCTACTTCAACCATCATCAGCTATTTTGCTCCCCAAATAGCAAAACTCCTTTACCACTTTAAGTGTCTCATTTCCTAATCTAATTTTCTCAGCATCAACCGACTTAATTCGACTACATTCCATTGTCCTCGTTTTGCTTTTGTTGATGTTAATCTTATATCCTCCTTTCAAGACACTATGCATTCCGTTCAACTGCTCTTGTAAGTCCTGTGCTGTCTCTGACAGAATTACAATGTCATCGGTGAACTTAAAAGTTTTTATTTCTTCTCTATGGATTTTAATACGTACTGCAAATTTTTCTTTTGTTTCCTTCACTGCTTGCTCAATATACAAATTATATTTGTATGTACAGGTTATATCTGAAACGAATGTAAAATATGAGAGGCCCGATACAAGCATATTTTGCAAATCCCTTATCGTGGTACGACGCTAATATCGTTGAACATCGTCGCGCTCTGCCAAGATGGTAGGCAGATAACATGCCATCCGAGCTGTCATGGTAGCAGGTCTGCAGGGAAACGTTTTCAGTGTATTTGTAGGATCAAGGTGAATGAAAAGTTGGGGTGAAGTTGTATAATCTTTATTTCCAAATAGGCATAAAAAGTGCTCGAAATTACGCCCTCCTACTTGAAAGCACGCTGTGCAACGACGCTAGAGTTACTGTCGCTTTCTTCGAACACCCTTGGCGAAGTGGAAACTGCATCGGAGGCTGCCATAATGAGCGCTATCAGTTTTTCTTCAGTCTCAATGGGTGTTCCATAGACAACAGATTTCAGTTGGTCCCAGAAGAAAAAATTCAATGGGCGACAAGCCGGGGGAACGTGCAGGCCTTGCCTTTAGCGGACAGCGCCCTATCCAGTTCTCACCGAAGATTAGATTAGATTCGTATTTGTTCCATAGATCATGAATACGACACTTCGTAATGATGTGGAACGTGTCAGGTTAATAAAGGGTGGCTATACAAGATATTACATTACACAAAATACTACATGACACTTAATATTTTTAATTTTTTGTGGGGGTTGGCGAAATTACCCATTTACTATATACAAAAATACATTCAAATGCATTCGCTCTGCATGTGCGAATTGCGCAGGTGCACCATCGTGTTGGCACCATATTCGTTGTAGCACTTTGAGTGGAACACGTTCCAACGACTCTGGCACAATTTCTCGCAAAAAAAGATTAAGTATCTGTTTGCGTTTATTCGCAGGGAGGGGGGTGGGACATGTACGGACCGACCAGATTGTCGCTTACCAAGTCGGCCCAAATGTTGACCGCGAAGCGATATTGGTGACCACGAAAAAAGGCGTTGAGTGGATTTCCCCGCGGACATACATGTTGATTGTGGCTGTCGGACATACCCGCTCGTGTAAAGGATGCCTCATCCGTAAAAATGTACACCGTTCGGAAAGTCTGGTTGAATGGCACACCTTTGCAAAGACCACTGGCAGTATTCAGTTCGACGTGGAAAATCGTCTGGGTTAAGGGTGAGAATCCTCTGAAGGTGGTAGGTTTGCTAATCATCCTCATGCCGCACAGTGCAAAAGTGCGGAATGGCTTACACCTATTTCCCGGCCAACACTCGACGAACTTGAGGGTGTCTTTTTCCGCAGTGCTAAATCCTCCTCTTCAAGCCCTGGCGTACGCACTGTGCGTTGGTGACCGCGTCCGTCAGGCCTTCAAAGCTGTAACACAAAAATGAATACACCAGGTTTTGAAGTAGCTCTTAAATGCATATGTGCCATTGGGAGAAAGTGCTAGTGGAAAACATACCTCGAGTGGACCTACCTCTCGTAGGTACCTGTAGATGGCAGTAAATGTGCGTAAATTTGACACTCGACTATTCGGAAATTACCCAATGTACAAACGTTGGACAGCGTGAGCATTTTTATCCGACGCCCCGTAAGCACATTGCATGCCTGCTCTTTCCTTCCGAGAATAGCGCTCTATTTCCTGTCCGCCCCACACACTAACAAACACAAGAATGTTCCCATTTGACGACGAACTGACGCAGGGCGAGCCAGATTCTGCAGTGTGCACAGGGGCTGCACTCTATGCAACACCTATCAGACAGGCATTTGTACAGGCAAAAACAACGCATTCACGTCCTAGTAGCAGGTGGAAAACCCGTAGTGTTGTCCCGCCTGGAATATCCGCAACTATGTTGACCACAGAGTTTGCAAATAAAGGTCATAAAACTTCAACCCGACGTCTCTTCTACGTTGAAGTCACAAATACAATGAAATCGTTGCCCTGCAGACCTGCTACCGTGACGGCTCGGATGGCATGTTGTGTGCCTACCTTCTTAGCGGCACGCGACGCTGTTCAGCGTCGCCTATTGCCGTACGCTAAAGCCTGTCTCACACGGAGCAAGGTTCGCCGCAAGTCTGAGAGATGGCGTGCATGCCTGCCGGCTTGCAGAGAAAGGAGCCGGCTATCTTCCATGCCGAAGCTCACCCACGGTGCAAGATCGACAGCTAGTTGTGTTGTAATCGGCTGCATGCTGTATCGAACGAAGATGGCTGCTTTAGGTACAGATGTTCAGAGCAAACTGGCGTTATTAGCTGTTTTGGTGCTAAACGATGCAGAAATGCATGCTAATGAGAGAAGAAGAAAGAAAGAAAGAATGGACGAAAACTGAATTAAGAGGAGAAACGCTGGAAAAGGTGTGCTCTCCATGCTTCATAAAGAGTTGAGGTTAGTTCGCATAACATCTACTTTTGTCTGAAAAATATCACCATTTCATTACTGTTTGACTTTATAAATATACCAATAATGACTGTTATACACGACTTTATTTTATAGGATATAAGATCGTACATCCTTTGCAAATTTGATACGAATGGATATGGTCGAACAAGACACACGGCACTTGGAACTCTTTCGAGTGCTTCTGCACGCAAGTGTTTTATTATAATAGTTTGCGCTTTTCACGCCGTACAGACACTGTTCCTCCCCATAAGTACATATTAATGCTTCAATTGCTTCCTTAGACCACTGTGGTGCCATTGTTTAATAACATGAGAATTTCCTACCGCACCTCACAACAGCAGAAAAGCGACTATCAACAAAGGCTTCCTGCCCAAGCTTTCCGCGTCTGAAGTCACAAACGAAACGTCTCATGATTGGCCAACGCAGGTAGCACGCAGGGAACCTTACAAGAAAAATAGCACCGGACCTATCCTGGAAATCTTACAAGGTTCCCAGCAAGGTAGTCCGCTAGCAGACGACGGAGTCCGCAAGGTAGCCGTCGCGCGAGCCAGCAAGGAAACTTACAGCGAATCTTGCTCCGTGTGAGACGGGCTTAAGGGATGTGGACTTGGGTTGATATGTGAAATATCCTTGTTGTGATCTACTCTACAGAACCTCTCATTTTCTAGAGTCATTTCAGATACGCCCTGTATATTCTTCCCTGGTGCGTACTTCAGTGTTTAATGTGTTACTTGATAAACTCACCGGACAAAAAATTAATCAGCAAAGTGAGCACACATATGAATAGTTAAGTGCTTACAGGTGATGCAGTGATCGAGTCACGTTCCTAACTGCAAACACACTGATTCTGCGTGAGCATAAGGCACTAGCGATCAGTGAGACATTTACGTTTCAAATAGATATTGTAGATAAATATGGGTTAGTGTAAGCCCGTGACAGAGTGCAAAGAGCAACCATGCTTGGCCGCGCCCAGTGCCATACAGTGTGTGAAGTTGCTTGATATGTTGGAGTTAAAAGTGGAGGAGTTCCCAACGTGCCATAGCCACAAAACACGACATCAGAACTGTAGTCGTAAAAGCGTCCTGACATAGAGATCGTAGCCGCGTTCCACGGCTTGTGAACCAAAATCGCTTCCAAACTCGACAGGAATTGCTGCAGCCCGTGAATGAAGGTCCATCTCAAGCTGTTAGTGACAGAACATTACGACAGGAACCGTATGCGGTCAACATGAGGAGTCGGTCATCTCGGAAAAGGCCATTGATCACATCGGCCTATAAAACCACAGCAGGGAAGTCCATGGGGCTGGAAGAACTTGTTACCGGTACTGGTTTCCTGATCACTCCGCAACCCTATCGCATCTCGACTGGCCTGCAAAATCACCTGATTTGAACTCCCTCGAAAGTCCATTGGCCATGTTGCAACAATGGGTAAAACGCCGACATCAGCATCCCCACAATTAGGTAAAATTGCACGATGATTGACCAGCGATCTGGCTCAGCCTCCCCCTTAACGTAAAACCCCCGGGATAAGGTTACACAAGCAGGAACTTAGGCAACTACCCAACATTACTAAGCTTGATTTGTGATATGTGCACTCTTTCTTCCTGGCCAGATTGTTGATGCCGTACACAGTAGGTCACCGGAGTGAGGACCTGAAGAACCTGATAGGGGCCCTCAAAGCGAGGCTCAAATTTAGATGACGCTTTATGTTCTTTCCCCTGTCCTGGCACACGCCTAACAAAAACCAGGTCGCCCGCTCTTATAATTGCAGGACGACGCCCCTTGTTGTATCGTGCCGCCTCCCTCTTGTGGGCGAGATCTATATTGGCCCTTGCTCTCTGCCAATTCTCGTGGATAATTTCTGCTGATATCTCCTCTGGCAACAGGTCCGAAATCGACCACAAGTTAGCAAGCAGAGAATTTACAGAATAGGCCAAGAGTAAAGCGGCCGGGGTGGTTTGATGCGACTCATGGCGGGCGGTATTGAAGACCAAAGTGAGCCACGGGAGGGATCTATCCCATTTGGTCCGGCTCTTCTCGTGATAAATTATCAAAGCTGATTTAAGGTTTTGGTTAAAACGCTCAGCGAACGAAGGCTGCGGATAATAGGGTGTCGTCGTGACGTGAGTCATGGCTTGATGAAAACAAAACCTTCGAAACTCTTTCGAAACAAAGCCAGGCGCGTTATCGCTAACCAAAACCTTTGGCGGACCAAACAAGGAGAAAATCCTCTCGAGATGGGCAATAGTATTCTTGGCCGTGACTCCGGTGCTCGGAAACATCCAGACAAATCGAGTGAAAGCATCAACCACCACCAAAATATATTTGTACCCAGCCTGGGTACGGGGCAGTTGGCCTACATAATCAAAAAAGAGGCGCTCCATAAGAGCACGTGATGACTGAAGCAACCCCCAATGTGCGTTATAACTGGGTTCAGCCATACTGCATTCCCTGCAGGCTTTCACCATTTTCCTAACATCCCGATATAAGGTTGGCCACGTCAAGGATTCTCGAATCTTACTAATAGTTTTAAGGACCCCAGATGTCCTCCAAGAACCTAACATTGATAATGCCTAAAGACGGCCGGGATCAAGGATTTGGGCAAGCAAATCTTAAACCTCTGATCATAGCGAGTACACAAACACAAAATTCCTCTCCTAAGCTCGTAACGCGAGATAGTACCTCCGCCTTCCAGCCGCTCCCTGATCCTGGCCGACTCCGTGTCCTAATGCGGCTCCTCTTCCAGGTTCTTAAACAACTCCGGCACTTCCCCTAACACAGCAGCTACCAGACCTTCTTCTCGTGTGCCCGGTTGGAAACGTAGTTGATCCTCGCTAGCCTCGTCATCGGATTCCTCAAACATACGGCTCAGGGTGTTGGCTAGCACATTTTCGGTCCCCTTGACATGCCGAACTACGAATTTAAAGGCCAACAAACGCACAGCCCAACGGGCAATCCGACGCGTTTTCCGCGGTCGTGCCAAAACCCGAGTGAGTGCCTGATTATCAGACTCTATAAGAAACTCGCGATGCTCAAGATAGAACTTGAATCGCTCGGTGGCGAAGAGCACCGCTAACGCCTCCAACTCATAGGTGGAATACCTAATCTGAGTGGCAGTAAGGGCACGTGAGGCATAACCGATCGGTCGGCGCTATCCGTACTGTTCCTGAAGTAACACGGCCGCAATACCGGAGCCCGAAGCATACGTTTGAAGAATGAAGGTCAAATCAAAATTCGGAACGGCCAAAATCGGGGCATTACTCAATGCAGTTTTCATAGCATCAAAGGCGCCTTGCTGGTTTTCAGTCCAATTAATGGGCACCCCTTTCTTTCTCAGAAAGTTCAACGGAGCCGCCAGTTCCGCAAAACGGGGAATGAATTTCCTAAAAAAAAATTTCCATACCCACGAACCTAGCCACCCCCTTTTTACTCTTAGGTGGTCGAAAATCACGGATGGCATGGATCCTCGAGTGATCAACCTTGATGCCACTGCAGGACACCACATGACCCAAATAGGAGATTTCCTGACGGGCAAACTCGACCTTAGAAGGTTTAACAGTTAACCCTGCCTGTTCCAAACGAGCTAGCACTTTACCAATATGTCCCAAATGTTCTTCTAAGGTCTTACTATAGATGACCAAGTCATCCAAGTAATTAAAAACAAACTGAAACTTTATGTCCCCCAAAACAGAGTCGAGGTGCCTAGATAGAACTGCGGCTCCGGTCGCTAAACCAAAGGGCACGCGGTTAAATTCATACAGATTCCAATCTGTCGTGAATGCAGTAAGGGGCTTAGACTCCTCGGCCAGCGGAACCAGGTGGTAGGCTTGATTGAGATCCGATACAGTGAAGTAACGCGCTCCCGAACACCATGAAATGCAGTTGTGCATATCAGGAAGTGGGACCGATTCCAAGACCACCTTTTTATTAAAGGCCCGATAGTCAACCACCGGCCTGTAGCCACCTCCATTACTATTAGGAACCAAGAATATTGGGGAAGCGTAAGGCGTAGTAGACGGCCGAATAACCCCCTTTTCAAGCATGTCGTCAACTATCTGCCTCAACACCTTCATCTTAGGAGGCGACAACCTATACGGTGCTTGCCTCACCGGTTGATTATCGGTGAGACGGATACAGTACTGAATTTTGTTGGTGACCCCCAGCTCGTCCGTTAACACACGAGGAAACTTCTCCAAGACTTGCAACAACTGCGAGGCTTGCTGCTCGGTAAGATGACTCAAGTTACAATCAGAGGCATTACTACTAGCACTACACACCCGAAAATCCCTCGTATAATGGTCACAAAACTGAAACTTGGTAACTGGAGAAAATCGAAAATAGAACACGCCTCCCACGTAATCCAATACCAGCCCAGTACGCTCTATAAAGTTACACCCCAATAGGATATCCATTCCCAAATTCCTCACTACACATACCTTAACAGACCAAGAAAAATCGCCAACTCTGCACCCCACCTTCATTTCGCCAACCACATCTAAACGCTGGCCATTCACACTCCGACAGATTACCGAAACTCTCCGCAGCACCGGGAACTTACAAATGGACTTATATCTTTGATACCACCGATAGTCGAGAAGAGATATATTACTGCCAGAATCAATCAGAGCACACTCCGGCTCATTGTTCAAACTTACGCAAGCGAACGATAATCCAGCGTTCGACACCGCCCGGAGTCTATTGCAGGCCCTAGGCACGGGACCGCGGCGACCTCACCTGCGTGCCAGCTGGCGTCAGATGTTCGACATTGCTCCCCCCTTGACCTTGCACTCACGTGCGAAATAGAACTGGTAGGAGCACGGGGCTCACAACCCGAACCACACGCCACCGTTAAGCACTAATGAAGGACTGGGTCCCTTACTTCGATTGCACATAATTCATTAAGGTCAATACAACACATTTATTTCAAATAACATAAATGAAGTTACATTTGAATCTGACATTAAACACGTATAAAAAAAAATTCAAAAACAGCTGATTTAATGCGTGAAGCGCGAGCTAAGCCAATAACCAGATAAACTGAATAATTCAGCGTACGCCGGCCGGTGTGGCCGTGCGGATCTAGGCGCTTTAATCTGGAACCGCGTGACCGCTACGGTTACAGGTTCGAATCCTGCCTCGAGCATGGATGTGGTGAAGTCCTTAGGTTAGTTAGGTTTAAGTAGTTCTAAGTTCTAGGGGACTGATTACCACAGATGTTAAGTCCCATAGTGCTCAGAGCCATTTGAACCATTTGAACCAATTCAGCGTAATTCAAATAAAGAGAAAAACGAAATGGAATCAATACACCCCACTGACAAATATCCAAAAAACCTTACAATACTACTCAAAAGAATGCAATGAAGTGGAGAGCAGTCGTTCAGCCAACATAACACTTCAAAATGAGTTCAATAACACAGCTGCGTGCCCCAGAAAACAGCAAGACATTACATACACTTCATTTGACAAATACTCATTAACATTACGCCACTCCTGTTTGAACTGCAGTGTCCCAAAGAAACAGGCGCTTATTCTAAAAGAACAATTTTTTATAGATATGTTTAAATTACAACATTAAGGAATTTCAAATCTTTCCCCTTTCTAGGCGGAGGCTGAGCCAGAAACACAGAATGCCGCAAAAACAAGTTTTGCTGTGAAATCTTACAGGACACCCGGAAGCAGTAACAGACAACGGGTCGGCACCCACAAATAACACAGGCTAAGAGTAAGGCTGGGAGCACATCCTACGAGACCTTGTTCACACTATGCTCACCACAAACTGTAGACATTCCAGCCGAACATCCGCTTGCGGTGGCTGCCAGAAGGACAAAGCAACTAACAGACCCACGCTGTGCTTCTCACACATGCACCTCTATTTGTACAAACATCTAGGCCAACACCAACTCCAGACTCCCCTCTTACTGCCAGGCTTGGCACAGCTTATATGAAATGCCTTCCAGGCAACCAGTAACCGCCGCAGGAGTTTCACGATTAGCAAACAGCCCCAGCGTAACAGACATCACACATGTGCTTACGCCCGAGCCACAACTCCGCCAGTCTCACCGGCAGCCTCACAACGACTGCCTCTCGCCGCCCCGCGCGCCCTAGTCGAAAACGCAAAGATGCTCATATCCGTGGACGCGCCAAAGATAACAAGCCGATCGCTGATGATTGATCAGCGATCTGGCTCAGATTAAATACTTATCGATGGCTTAACCTGGATGCGACGTACCTGAAGAAGTTTGTGGACACACTTCCCAACCGAATACAGGTGGCTATCAAGTCCAGAAGCGGAATTACACTGTATTAAATGAAGGCCGCACGGATTTCTGTGGGGGTAACTCATTTTTTGTCCGGTGAGCTTATATATTCAATTGTATTCTCCCACTAATCTTATTCTGTCAGTCTGTAACCAGTATACTTTTATTATACTGAAAGATACAAAATTTTGTTCCTTCACTTGAATTTGTTTACTAGACGGGCAACTTCTAACGTAACGTATAACTTTGTGTTATTACAACTAATAACTCATTTTAATTTTTAACTGTTTCGTAAATGACAGTTAACTTCTATTAGATGATTTCTGTTGTATTGTTACCGACCATGAATAGTCACACGTATATACGCATAACATACATCTAGGTGGTACAGTGAACGTCATGGAAAAAAATTAACGAAAATTTTGCGACTAGATGCCGCTGGAAGCAGTATAATGTGCAAAATAAAGGACGTGCGGTACACGGCTGTTCCCCAGTGTCCGTCTGAGATATTCGGTATGGTTACCTCAAAGCAGGATCGCGCACTGCTCATAAAGCTCTTTTACAAGAACATTTTATGTGTGTCAGTAGCACTACAGAATTTCCGTTCACCCAGAGCTATGAAAAAAGGCGTTGGTCCGATGTGTTCCATGGGTCTGGAGAAACTAATTACGAAATTCGGAAAGACAAGTTCTTTTAAAGAGCAGTGTGGGAGAGGGAGGAAAGCAATTATCGGACGTCAGTAGATGACGTGACCTCAGCTTTGCAGGGGGGTCGAGCAGTGGTGTGCTATTACGTGAACGGGGAACCGCTCGAAATTTGGACAAGTTTGTGAGAACGGTGAAAATAATTCTAAAAATATCCCGAATTGCTACTCATAAGAAATTATTCAGAAGTTGCTTCAGGATGACATGCCAGTAAGACAAATGCTCGGTCTACAATTGCTTGCTCGCATGGAAATGGACAATTAGAGTCCATGTAACATTCTGTGGACAGAGGAAGCCAACTTCCGTCTCCAAGGAAACGTCAATACACAGCATTGCAGAATAGACCAACGGAAAATGCGTTTGCGGATCAACCGGCACCACTTCAGTCTGTCATGGTAAATATGTGGTTGGAGCCTGCGGCATGGTTTACTGTAGGGACATATTTTTTCGAGGAGATGAGCCCTGAGGGTTGTGTTATCTGGATTGTCACTGGCAAATGCTATGAGAGTCTTTTGCATACATTATTACAACCCTTCAACAGCTTGGATATGTGGGTAAGATAATTTTCATGCAAGACGGTGCTCCTCCGAACATTGCACAGAGAGTGAAGCAACCACTGCAGAAGCATTCTGGAAATACTAGCATTGTGAGCCGTCATTGCCCTACAGCCTCGTCGTCCAGAGCACCCGGTCTTAAGGGGCTCCGGAAAGGCTCAAAATCATGAAAAGTTCAATTTTTACTTTTTTGCGTTTTCTGAATCTGCAGACTATTACGTTTTAATAGATATATAATTTATTCAATTCCGAAGACTACAACTATTTTTAAATTTTTTTTGAAATGTGTTCTACATGGGCGTGACCCACTGTGGCGCTGTTAAACTGCTGTCAAATGGTGTTATTATTAACGTCCGTGTTCATCAGGTACATTTTAGTGATGTGAGATAAAGTATGTGTTGTGGCTAACCTGTGATGGTTCAATATATATCGCTGGTGTGATTGTCGATTGTTTCATGTTTATTTACTCTGTCGTTATCTCGAAAATATTCGTAATTAATTCTGTTTCTTGAGTCTCTGTTTTGTTGAAGTATAATAATGAGTAAAAGTAAAGTTATTAGAAATCCTCTGAAGGCTTTTAAGAAAAGGAGAAATGTTGGAAAGCCAAAGGTATGTGTTATTACTGTAAACAATAAAGACGATGAAATTCCCCAACATAGCTTGTGTCCCAAAGAAGAAGACAGTTGGTGTAAATATAACAAAGGATTGCTAACTGGTGAAGTGTACACTCATAAGCATAGTCTGCCTCATGCAATAATGGAGGTGATAAAACCTATTTTCAGAGACTTAGCAGCACCTGAACTGTTGAAAAAGTGTATTCACGGAAAAACTCAAAACCCCAATGAAAGTGTAAATAGTGTTATATGGTCGAGAATACCCAAGACTGTATTTGTTGGAATAGAAACACTTCACTTTGGTGTGTATGATGCTGTTGCGACTTTCAATGATGGCAACATTATAAGGTGCAAGGTATTTAGAAATATGGGAATGAAGATAGGTTCTAACATGGTACGAGCGATGCTTGCTTTAGACAAGGAACGCCTTCGGGCTGCAGACAGGGCTGTAAAGAGTCTAGAAATACAAGCAAGAGAGCCGGCCGAAGTGGCCGTGCGGTTAAAGGCGCTGCAGTCTGGAACCGCAAGACCGCTACGGTCGCAGGTTCGAATCCTGCCTCGGGCATGGATGTTTGTGATGTCCTTAGGTTAGTTAGGTTTAACTAGTTCTAAGTTCTAGGGGACTAATGACCTCAGCAGTTGAGTCCCATAGTGCTCAGAGCCATTTGAACCATTTGAACAAGCAAGAGTAAACAGGAGGAGGAACAAGAGGAAGCTGGAGGAGGAGTTTGCAGAGGATGAAGATAATCCATCCTATGGACCTGGAATGCACTAAAAAGTTAATCCAATCTTTGTCGCTCGATTCCCAAAACTTTTATTTTCTCATACTAATTAAATGTTTTCTAAGGATCTTCCAAACATATTTGTTTCAAACTTTCAGTAAATGTTACACAGTACCTTCTGCATAATTTAACACAGCCTTTTTCCAAAAAACTGTATATTTTTGAATATATAAATAAAAAATTGCAAAAAAAGTTGTGAATTTTCATTACAATTGAAAAAAAATCATCTTTAATAACTGAACTAAAATTTTGTAAAATCCCTGTGTTAAGTTGTAGCCCATATTCCAATAAATAATCTGTAAAAAGTTCAACCTCCTACCTCAAATACTTTGTGAGGAAAGATGTAATTTATAGGCGTTATTTTAACATTGCAAGTATAGGGCGTTCCGGAGCCCCTTAATCAGCGTGACTTATGGCTGTGACGTTATCTGAAGACTCTGTACTCAGTGCTCCGATTACAAACGTAGCTGACTTCAAGGTACGCATTGAGCAACGCATTGTAAGCTTAACCCTGAGGCACTCCGATCCGTTGTGGAACATGCTGTTCCTCGATTTCAGCTGGTGGTAGAAAACTGTGGACGACATATTGGAAATGTATTGCGTCAGTCTCACGACAGTGAAAACCTCATTACATTGTTGCTATTTATGTGGTTTTTAGCCTCAATGCCATTAAAAACCGATTATGCCAATCCGATGTGGTGCTACCTTGCCACGGTGGGTGGCTTAACTGTGCCACGGCTCCTCAATACCAAACTTGTACACTCATGCACATTGCACAGTAAAATCGGTTTAAGATGCATTTCACATCATAACCGCCTTATTGAGATTCACTTGAGGTCGAACCCATTTACGTTATGACGCTTACAGTGCCATCTATTGTGGAAATTTTTGTTATTTTTTTATTTTCATAACTTTTCCCCATATTCGATTACATTCCGTTCTAATATGCCGTCATTCTGAGCAGCGTTTCTTTTTTTACAGTATTTTGAAGTTGGAACTTTGATTACAGTCATCCTGTGTATCATTCGAAAACGGCGTTGGCGCAGTGGTAACGCAAGTTCCCGTTGGATAACCGAAGTTAATCACTGTCGGCCTTGGGTAGCACTTGGACGGGGGACCATCCGGCTCTACCGAGTGCTGTCAGCAAATGGGGTTCAATACGCCCTTGGAAGGCCAGTAGAGGAGCTACTTGATTGAGTAGTAGCGGCTCCGGCCCCGAAAACAGACAACGGCCGGGAGAGCGGTTCGCTGACCACATGCCCTGCCGTATCCGAATCCAATGACGGCTGTCGGCCAGTACCGTTGGACCTGCTGACGCCTGTTTGGACGGAGAGGGGTGTATCATCTACAGTACATCTCAGTTACTGCCGTTTGCGATAATTTTGTTCTAGAATCAGTCACCATCAGGTGAAGCGATCACTTATTAGACTTCCTACATTACTGACGTAACAGAATGATTAATGGGGGAAGTATAGTGGCTAGAACTCGGACTGACCTTGTAGACGTTGGGGTTCCTCTTGGGGTCGGTGAGCACGTCGAAGGCGGTGTAGAGCTGGTTGAGCATGCAGACGATCTTCATGGCGCCGCGGGCGTCCGTGTTGGCGGCGCAGTAGTCGCTGAAGCCGACGATGCCCGAGAAGAGCAGCGTGACGCAGTCGTAGCGGCGGGCGGGCACCGGCCGCCGGTGGCGCAGCTCGTTGGCCACGCTGGGCGGCAGCACCGAGTACAGCAGCCTGCGGGCAGAGGCGCGCGTGGGGGCTGAGGCGATGCCGTGACACGCGGCGAATCAAGCCTCCACTAACGTCCACAGCGGTGTGTCGTCTTTAAGGCACATCGGCGCTGCGTGCCGTATAATGTTTCTTAATTGTACGTCTTCAATTTCGATTTACTATGCGCGAGTAAGAGAGAAGAATCAATTAGGCGGTATAAAATACTGTAGAAATGTGGACCTAGAAAGGACGTGTCAAAAATTGTCCGATACCAGAGCAAGATGTCGCGGCTGCATAGGAGAACAGTGCCTCATGGCGACACTTTGTGGCAGGGACAGATAGTGGGTGATGTTGGCCAGGAGTATGTGAAGTACGGCTATGTTCTCGACTTAAGGTCGAAGTTCTTAAGACTGTAAAATGCTGGTTCTCCTGCTTGGACACTAAGCATCAATAAATCCATGCAAATTATAATCTATAATATGTATGTGTGTATGACATATGTAGGTGTTATGTATGCATGTTCCACATCTTCTGTACTGATTACTACCAAACTCGCTCCACATGTAGTTGACTGTCTGGAAAGAATCACTGTCAGGGTAACAAGCACCCATCTACCAAAGGGATGTTGGTGAAATATCTGCGTAGCCCGTGACATTCGAATACCCATATTTTATTCATACATTGTTTGAGGAGGACCTTCTGGGCGCTCAGTACCGAGGTTGTAAGCCCATTATTTGAGAATGAGAGCACTTAGAGACTTGCAACAAACTTTACACATAATTTCAAACATTTACGAAACTTTTTCTCACTGACGACCCCCACAAAATCATGAAAGTAAAAAAGTTTATCACTTACTAAATTTTCGTTCTTCCTGCAGTAAAAGCGCCGCTTACAGCACAACGTTTCAAGTTATTACTTATTTACTACTAACTGTATTCGTGACACGTTTTCCAGACATAATTCACATATATCACTGAATGTTCCACAAAAATTACGTCATTGTATGACACTTATTTCAGGAGATATGACATCATAAATACTGAGATGTATGAAAAGCTACCGCTTCATGAAAGACGTTTAAATTTACTACCTCGTTACTAGTAACTCTATTCCTAACACTTTTTTGAGGTGGTGTCCGCATCTGCTGCTGAATGGAACTACAAAAAATATCATTGTACCACACACAGTTCAGTAAATATGACTTCTAATACTGAGATGGTTCAAAAACTGCTGCATCATGCATGGCGTATCATTACTTCTTTACTACTAACTCTATTCGCAACACATCTAGTAAAGGGTATCCACATATGCCGGTGAATGAACCTAGAAAAATATGCCAATGTAAGACCCATATTTCAGGAGACATGATTTCATGAACTTCTGCATCGTGGATGACATTTTAATTTATTACCGTAGTTTTTTTATTAGTAATTCCGTTCACAACAGATTTCGCAGACAGTAGGCACATATACCACTGGATGTCCCTGCATGAAAATTAAACTGCAATGCGAAATTCGCTAGATATACGGATGTATTATGTGCACAAATACACTTGAAATACGTTAAATATGTGTAAAATGTATTTAACATGGACACTTACAATTTAAAATCCGGAAAGAAATACTGTAGGGCTAAGAACTTACTACTGGGCTGAGTGTGATAAAGTGGAGAATGGAAGGAGAACGAGGAAACGGACGGACAGCGAAGAGGAAGGAGGAGACAGGCACAGACAGCTGGAGAAGGAGGTGTATAGAGAGCTAGAGGAAGGAGAGATGAACAGAGAACAGGGAGAGAAGGAGACAGACGAGGAAAGGGAAGAAGAGGAGATGGCTAGAGACAGAGGGAGGAAGAGAGAAGCAGAAAGATGCTGGAGGATGACATGAACAGGGATAGGGGTAAATGGAAATGGTCAGAGAAAGGTAAGAGGAGGAGGGGGATATAGAGAGGGGAGAGGAGGAGAAGTACATAGAAAGGAAAATGGAGGATTTGAACATGGAGAGGAGAGAGGAGAAGATCGACGGGGAAGGAGGGAGGAGGATCTGCACAGAGAGAGGGGGAGGAGGGGATCTACAGAGAGAGGGTGGGGTGAGTTGTATACAGAGGGGGAGGGGGAGGGAGAAGGAAGGGTTGTGCACGTACCCACATTGTAAATGTCGTAACGCGGAAGTCACGTCAACACTCAAGTGGGAGACACTCGAGCACCCGTCCCGTAGTTCCGATATCTCCCCATTTGATTATCACGCCTTCGGTCCCTTAACGCCTTGAAGGGTCGAAAATTCTTTCCGGACGAGGATGTGCGGCAGGCAGTTACCGACTTCTTGACGCAGCAAGACGCGATGTTTTATCAGTTCGTCTGTGTGATGATTTCCTCAATGCTCACGGCGATTTTGCCCTGTACGACCTTCGAACGGAAACTTTTTTATCGGCCGTTTCATAACATTTTAGTACCCCGAGAGCTTTCTTTCTGAACGTCCTAGTCCTTAAGTAGCTGTTGTCTGGCATGACTGTTCTTATACTTGTGCCGGCCGCTGTGGCCGAACGGTTCTTGGGGCTTCAGCCCGGAACCACGCTGCTGCTACGGTCGCAGGTTCGAATCCTGCCTTGCGCATGATATTAGTTAGGTTGAAGTAGTTCTAAGTCTAGGGGACTGATGACCTCAGATGTTAAGTCCCATAGCGCTTAGAGCCATTTGAACCATCTTACACCAGCAATCCCTGAGAGAACAAGCAGAGAGCTTTACTGTAGAGTACTAGATAAGACGCAATCTTCACGCCTAGAAAATCTATCTGCCTGGGCAGCTGATGACGACGAAAATGAGTGACAGCGCTGACGGCAGGAAATAATAAACAGTGTGACCTGTGTTGTTTGTGTGTGGTTAGGGGGATATCAGTTCATAGGGATATTAGTTAACAAGTGCGGCCGTACTAAAAGTTCGAATTTCATTACTTTGCTGGTATTTGGATGCAGTTTCAGTTAGCTTTGCACGATTTGCCTTTTAAGTAGTTCATAACTGAAACGTAAAGTAAAGAATGAGTTAGAAGTTATTCCTGAGAATCATTCAGTTTTCAGTGGATGATGATTGTCTTCCGGTGTTTTCTTGTTTCGTGATGCTTGTTACCCACTTTAGCGTCTGTCGCAATGCACTGCAACAACAGCTCAATTGAAGGGAAGTCATTACACCTCGCAGTGTGTTAGAGAAAAGCATTTGCAGAACATTCAGCAATAAATTAACAAAGAATGGTAGTCATTGCTCCTGCGATTGGTGTGGCCCGAGTAGCGGAAAGTGTTCCGTAGTTCGTAACGGTGCTGCGCCGGCTGAAAGTAAGGGCTGACGGGCGGTCAAGGTCACGCAGTCTCGTAGCAGATGAGGGATGCAGGGGGAGGCCGTTCTCCTGGAGCACACAAAAAATGCAAACCTGCCTTGGCTCGCAGTCCTCAGTGGTTATCGTGGCGTCCTTAAAAGTATAGTTCCAGAAGGAAGTACCAGACGATATCAACGTGTCAGTAGTGTTACATACTCTGTATCCGAGGCCATTAAAGTCCACAGTTTGTTTGACTAGTTTGACAGAGTGTGCAGTTATACACTGAATTCGTGACCTCCGTTGCTAAGGTTCGCAGACGCCACAGCAGTTGTGCCCTGAGGTAAGATATACTGCAGAAAAAGGACAGTAAAAGTACATCAGAAAAACCAGTAGTCACCCCAAGCCTTTTCAGTCCCGAGCACATATTGAAAGTGTTACGGAGTAAAGTCAGGCACCGCCAGGCTAGTCGGGGACGTTAGAGCAGAGAGGGCTGTGACAAGACGCCAGCCAATTGCACGCTGACCGACCCCCCTCCAGGACGATAACGGTTGTGTGTAGAGGGCAGAAGCGCCGCTCCTGACTGGTCGCGGCCCATTCTACAGCCGCATCGAGGTTAGGCATTTAAGACCGGCGACTTAGGACCTGTATATACTGAAGAGATTTCTGATTTGCATGTCACTCTTTGCTTGCGACACCTCTGTGTTATTGAGATTATGCACTTCAAGATTGGCGACTTAGGAATTGTATATACCCAAGACATTTCTTATTTGCATGTCACTCTTTGCTTGCGACACCTTTGTATTATTGTCGAAATTAAATGTTTTCACAATTTCGTAATAAAACTCATTAATACGATTTTTTAGAATGTTGTCTAGCGATACGAGAAGGCAGGCTTTCCTAGACCCCACATATTTGACGTCAAGGCAGGGTAAAACAGAAAGTACATGTACCATAATGAACCTCAGCACTTAAACAGGACAATAACGCACACAACTTTACAGTTTCGTATTACTAAGAAAAATAAGTTACAGATATTCCTCTTATTAGGTCCCGAGTTCGAGTCTCGGTCGGGCACACAGTTTTAATCTGCCAGGACGTTTCATTCCTGTTATTATTTACTGCAGATGTCAAGCTAGGTCAAAATACACACTTGGTATTAAAACTTTCAACAATTTAAATAAGCAATCCAAAATATTCAAACAAAATTACCATAGCAATTTTTTAAAGTAATTTCGCTTTTCTTGATAATTACCACGTGGATCAATATTATTATTATTATTATTATTTATTATTATTATTTTCGATTATTCCCATTTAAGAGAGCGTTTGAACTTGAATTCCTTTATGATGATTGTTTATGTTTTTTCTGAGCCCAAATTTTCTTCATGTGTTCACTGTGTTGTTTCTTTCGCTCCGCTGTCCATTTGCATCCTGTTCTCTTCTGTGTTGTGGTGTCAAATTTATGTTTTTTGATGATGTTCCTGAATTCAGTTCTATTTTCTGCATAATTTACTGTTATGCGTGCTTGTCTGAGGTCCTCTTCAACTTCTTTTATCCATTTTGTTTTTCCCCTGCCTGAGTTGATGACTTTAAGAATTCGCTTTGAAATTCTGTTTTCATTCATCCTGTGGATATGTCCGTAGAACTGCATTCTTCTTTTCCTTATTGTATCTGTAATCTTGTCTGTGTATTTATATAATTCTGATGTTGGTCTCTTCTTCCAGATTCCTTGCTCTTGTATCGGGCCAAAAATTTTCCTGAGAATTTTCCTTTCTTGTTTCTCTATTTCTTTGATTTTAGTTTGCCCACCTATTTGTGTTGTTTCAGATGCATACAGTGCCTCCGGAAGTACGACGGTGTTGTAGTGCCTCAATTTTGCGTTAATGGATATGGACTTTTTGTTATAATAGTTCCACGTGAGTTTATATGCTTTCTGTAGTTTTTTTATTCTTTCCTCATTGGCCTTTAGGTTGATCCCTGATGGCTGGATGATTTCTCCCAGGTACTTAAAATGTGGTACTTGTACAATTTTCCCATGGGTTGTCACAATAGGCAATTTGTCTTGTGGCACTCTTTCTATGTACTGGGTTTTCTCATATGAGATTTGCAGGCCGGTTCTTTGTGCAATTTCGTGTAATTTCTCTATGGCGTTAGTAGCTTCTTTTCTATTATTTGTGAGGATTGCAAGGTCATCTGCAAAAGCTAAACACTTCACATTGAATCTATTATCTTTTCTAATGCCAATTTGGATTCCTTTGACTTCTTTTTCCCATGTCCTGATAATTTTTTCAAGAATGATATTAAAGAGTAATGGTGAAAGTCCGTCACCCTGTCGCACTCCAGTTTGGATTTCAAATGGTTCCGAGATATCCCCCATAAATTTAACCTTGGAGCTTGTGTCAGTTAATGTTTCCCGAATGATTGCTCTTGTCTTTCTGTCAATGCTGAATTCTTCCAGCGTCTTGCAGAGCGCTACTCTGTCTATTGAGTCGTAGGCCTTTTTAAAATCTACAAAAGTAACCTCTGTGTTTCGGGTGTTTCTCATCTGGAGAATCATTTTCAGATTCCATATCTGCTCTATGCATGATCGTCCCTTGCGAAAACCAGCCTGGTATTCTCCTATTTGTGGGTCAGCTTGTTCTTCTAATCTATTCATGAGAACTTTTGATAGGATTTTATATGTGACCGGTACGAGTGAGATACCCCTGTAATTATTTGGTTCAGTTTTGTCCCCTTTTTTGTGGAGTGGATGGATGAGTGCGCATTTCCATTCAGAAGGGATCTGTTCTGTTTCCCAAATGTTTAATATGATTTTGTGAATTTTTCCTGTTAATCTTTCGTCATTATTATTATTATTATTATTATTATTACACGCGCTACATGCCTTATATCAAACCACGCGAAACATTCATGAATACTTGTTCTTCCTGTTCTTCCAGCACTCCTTCATTCGTTCACTAAAGGCTCTCTTCCTTTCTTCTGTCCACTTTGGCCTTCGGGCTTTAGGCGCTGTTTTCTCTGGCATCACTTTCCACTTGTACACCTTGTGTCTATAGACACCTTTGTCCATGACGTCCGCTGAATCTATCTGGGCTCTTCCCAGATCAATTTTGACTTGTGTCATCCAGGGCGTAGTGGTCTTGAGTCTCTGGATGTACCTGAGCATTCTGTTGGTTAGTCTGGTCTGTGAGAGTCTGCTTATGTGTCCATAAAATTTTAATTGCTCCTTTCTAATGTCCGCTTCCATGTTGGAGAACTCCTCTGTGGTATCCCTGGAGTGAAGCCTATATCCATCGTCGGTGAATTTTGGCCCAATAATTTTCCTAATGATTTTTCTTTACTGTGTGAGGATATTCTCAAGGTCGGCCTTTGTGTGTAACATCACTGTCTCACTAGCGTATAGCACCTTAGGTTTGATTGCAGTGTTGAAGTGACGAATTTTGGTGCAGGTGGAGAGAAATTTCTTGTAGTAAATACTCAGTGTTTTGTATAAAGCTCTCTTCATTTTCAGTAACCTAGTGTTCTGGGCAATTTTCTCGTTTCCTGTCGGTTCCAGCACTTCACCTAGGTACTTAAAGTGTGTGACGCTGTTGATCTCGCCATACTTTGTGTCCAAATTTGGAATGTTTAATTTCGTGCAGAAGAACTCAGCTTTCTGAAAGGAAATCTGTAGCCCTACTTTTTCTGCGCACTCTTTGAGTACTGCTATCAGTCTGATTGCTGTAGTTTCGTTACCTGTGAGTAGTTCTAGATCGTCTGCGAAGGCCAGACACCCGATCTCCAGCTTATCCTTGGGTCGTCCAAGTCGCACTGGCTTCCAATAGCTTTGTATTTGCAGCGCTTTCTCCCATTCCTTGATGACCTTATCCAGCACTAGGGTGAAGAGGAGCGGTGAGAGTCCGTCACCCTGGCGAACGCCTGTCTTGATCCCAAAGGTTCGGAGATTTCCCCCTTGAACTTCCCCTTAGACGTCGTGTCTGTCAGTGTCTGTTTGATCAGTCGCAGTGCCTTGCCGTCCAAACCAAGTAGAATGTTGAATGTTGAATGTTGAACAATGACTGGCGATCGATGGAGTCACATGACTTCTTGAAGTCGACGAAGGTGCTTATGACTGGACTGCTCCCGAGGGCTTTGATTTTCAGAGTAGTCTTCAGATTGAAGATTTGTTCTGCACAGGAGCGACCAGGGCGGAAGCCCGCCTGGTACTCGCCGATCTTATGTTCCAGTTAGTTCTGTGTTCTTTGGAGTAGACACGCTGAGAGTACCTTGTATATGACTAGTATTAGTGAGATGCCCCTGTAACTGTTCACGTCTGTGGGGTCACTCTTTTTGTGCGGAGGGTGGATCAGTGCGCATTTCCAGTCGTCTGGCAATTTTGCTGATGTCCATATGTCTGTGATGATCTGTGTGAGCTTTCTGAGTGAGTTTGTTCCGAGGGTTTTCAGTAGTTAGTCCACTATGCCGTCTTCACCAGGTGTCCTGTTGTTTTTGAGGCTAAGGATGTGCCTGTGACTTCCTCTTGTGTCGTGGGTAGTGAGTCTGTGTGTTTGTCTGTAGCTTCTTTGTCTGGGAATCTCTCTGTGGATTCTGGGCAATTGAGCAGTTAAGTACTGTGCCAGCCCTTGCAATTCTCCTTATCCACCAGTGCCAATTTTCCGTCATTATTTCTAAAGCAGAGGTTCGGTTGTGTGTATCCTCGGATGTGCCCTGCAAATGTTCTGTACAAGTCCCTTGCGTTGTAGTTGCGGAAGTTGTCCTCTTAGAGTCTAGCTGTTCCTCCAGGTATTTCCTCTTGGACTGTATAATAATTTTGGCTGTTGTCTTTCGTGTTTCATTGAACACCTGTAAATGTTCTGGGGACTTGTTACTGTTGTATTTCTGGTATGCCAATTTCCTGCTGACGAGAGCATTCTCACAATCAGTGTCCCACCAGGGGTGGTTGGTATTCTTCTTCAGAGGAATAGGGCTTGTGCTTTTTCTGTGATTTTCTGTGGAAATTTTGTCAGTCATTTGTATGTTATTTTTTGCGAGCGTCTTTTGTGGTGTCACCACCAGACACCACACTTGCTAGGTGGTAGCCTTTAAATCGGCCGCGGTCCGGTAGTATACGTCGGACCCGCGTGTCGCCACTATCAGTGATTGCAGACCGAGCGCTGCCACACGGCAGGTCTAGAGAGACGTCCTAGCACTCTGCCCAGTTGTACAGCCGACTTTGCTAGCGATGGTTCACTGACAAATTACGCTCTCATTTGCCGAGACCATAGTTAGCATAGCCTTCAGCTACGTCATTTGCTACGACCTAGCAAGGCGCCATTATCATTTGTTATTTATCTTGGGATGCATGTACAGTCAGACCGATGTTCACCAATTATGGATTAAAGTTAAGTATTTCACCATCTGCGTCCGTTTTTCTAAGTTCTAATTTCCTTGTCATTTTCCAGACCTCACGCCAGCCTGTGTGAGCTTAAACGCGTGCCTTTCGGCTTCCTCCAAACCCCGTGAATTGGCTCCTGCCAATTCACAACATCTTTCACTCTAGAGTCAGCGATCTTTTTTGTGTCAAATTTCAGTAGGGGTGTTTTCTTACAGAAAATTCTCTTGGGGGTGCACTTGACTTTGATGCGTGTTAGGTACCTGTATGTCACGGATCTCTTTCTGTACTGGGTACGAGAATGCCACGTGGTCAATTTGGAACACGCCTACCTGCTGGACGGGTGAACGCCAGGTTTTCTGTTTTCTGGGGTGTTTTCTGAGGGACGTCGACATGAGCTTGAGGTTGTGCTGCTGGCAAAGCTCTATGAGCCGTGTGCCATTTTTGTTGATGAATTTATGTGCGGGATAATTTCCAACTGTTTTCCTGTGCATTTTTTCTCTGCCGATCTGTGCACTGAAACTGCCCATAAGAAGTTTGATGTCATCCTTGGGGACTTTAGATAATACTTTCTCAAGGGTTGACTAGAATTTATCTGCGGACTGTGGGTCTCTCTTGTTGTTCTGGTTAGTAGCGGGGTGTGTATTGATCAGTGCGTATTTTTTGTTGGCGCACTGAACGTGTATGGTCATCAGCCGGTTGTTTACTGGTGTGACTTCTCTGATGGATACGAGTATGGTAGTATGGACCACGAAGGCCATCCCCAACAGAGGAGGCCTTTGGCAACTCTCCTATCGGTTTTTATCTCTTAAAGATGGGGTACTTGCCGTATCTGTGGTGTCTTCGTCTGTGATACGTGTCTCTTGCAGTGCGAGGATCAGTACCTTCTGCCTATCGAGTTTTGTCACTATGTTGTGCAGCTTTCCAGGCTGTATGAGGATGTTGATGTTGAAGGTGCCTATGTTCGTTGGTGTCTTTTGTCGGAGTTTGCCAGGAAACTACGACTTTCTCTGTGGACATGGAAGTCCGGGTCCCCCCAGAATCCGAGTGCCCGGTGGCCGCCTGTCGACGGGTGGTTTTGTTACCACCTGGGGTATTGCTGTTATTACTTACACGAGTCATGATTGCTTATAAGCATTGGTATCTAGTGGTCACCCACTGGGTTTGTTAGAATCAGGGATTGTCAGTTCCTCAAGCATGTATTGCAGACGTACTCACTGAGTGAACAGACGGTGACCATTCGCCGGTGGCTACCACTGCAGACGCGACTTGGATCAGTATTGAGTTAACATTACATTTTGTTAAAGTTTTGAAAATCCCTGTTACTCAGCAACCATATACTACTGTAGTTTCAACATAGGATTTTACAGCCAAAGAGTTATCTGCAACTGGTTAGCTGTATAATCCAATGTTGATCACATTTTGTCCTAATTTAGTTCAATTTCCTGTGAAATATGTTAATGTATTCCTGTCAGTAGTGAAACAAAGGACGACTTTGCACTGCTCACGCCGTACAAGGGTAACGCCTCTGCAAGCTTCTGCCCGGCATTTTGACATCTTCTTATGAACATGGAAGTCAAGCCTGGGAATAAAGCGAAAAAAAGGAAAGAAGAAAAAAGCACTTCCACTGACATAAACAAAGTCTTCATTGAGTCCTGAGGTATTATATATGAATCCCAAAAGTTTAAATCGTATAAACCCGTTGTAACATTAATTTACAGTTATAAATTAATTGAGGAATGCCTGTAAAACTTTAATAAATTGTTAAAACGAGTAAAAACACTTGTAGTGAGTACAGATTAGCTTCAGCAATTCACGTCCGGTTTTAAAAGCATTTTCATTGACAGGAAGTCACAATACCCCATAACCTCGCTTTTAGCGTCTTTTTAGGGCCACTGTTCGTACGATATGTTAGATGGCCACCTGTGGTGCACTGTTCCCTGTGGATACGTTGAACAGTCTGCTCTGATACACGGTGCGTTAACGGGAACGTTCAAGCACAATAGCACCTTTTAGTCATTGTGTATCATCTCCTTACTCCACTGATTCCATATGACCACTCACTGTTCTGTTTTACGACAGCGGTTGCGGTTCTACAATATCTCAGCTCTCCAAACTGACCGGCATTCTCAATTAAGGGGGTGACACATTACTGGAACGATTGAAAGAATTCTCCTATCCAAGAAGGAAGTTTACACAGGATAACTGTAGCAAAGAAGTTATGAGATGTAGAAGAAGAAAGCCTTATTTAATTTAAGAGCTCTCCCGGCATGATGTTGATAAGAAAATGAGCATGAAATTACTGACAGTGTACGTCTGGAGCGTAGAATTGTGTGGAAACGTGAACCACTGGAAAGATTAAACTAGAAATGCGAGCAGAGGTTTCTATTTCCCAATTTAACACCGTCATCAGGTACTGACTTACTACTCTACTGGCCATTAAAATTATTACACCAAGAAGAAATGCAGATGATAAACGGGCATTCATTGGACAAATATATTATACTAGAACTGACAAGTGATTACATTTTCACGCAAAATTGTTCAAATGGCTCTGAGCACTATGGGACTTAACATCTGGGGTCATCAGTCCCCTAGAACTTAGAACTACTTAAACCTAACTACCCTAAGAACATCACACACATCCATGCCCGAGGCAGGATTCGAACCTGCGACCGTAGCGGTCGCGCGGTTCCAAACTGAAGGGTATAGAACCGCTTGACCACTCCGGCCGGCCCATTTCCACGCATTTTGGGTGCACAGATCCTGAGAAATCAGTACCCAGAACAACCACCTCTGGCCGTAATAACGGCCTTGATACGCCTGCGCATTGAGTCAACCAGAGGTTGGATGGCGTGTACAGGTACAGCTGCCCATGCAGCTTCAACACGATACCACGGTCCATCAAGAGTAGTAACTGGCGTATTGTGACGAGCCAGTTGCTCGGCCACCATTGACCAGACGTTTCAATTGGTGATAGATCTGGAGAATGTGCTGGCCAGGGTAGCAGTCGAACATTTTCTGTATCCATAAAGGCCCGTACAGGACCTGCAACATGGGGTCGAGCATTATCTTGCTGTAATGTAGGGTTACGCAGGGATCGAATGAAGGGTAGAGCCACGGGTTGTAACACATCTGAAATGTAACGTCCACTGTTCAAAGGGCCGTCAATGCGAAAAAGAGGTAAGCGAGACGTGTAACCAATGGCACCCGATACCATCGCGCTGGGTGATACGCCAGTATGGCGATGACGAATACACGCTTCCAATGTGCATTCACCGCGATGTCGCCTAACACGGATGCGACCATCACGACGCTGTAAATAGATCCTCGATTCATCCGAAATAATGACGTTTTGCCATTCGTGCACGCAGGTTCGTCGTTGAGTACACCATCGCAGGCGCTCCTGTCTGCGATGCAGCGTCAAGGTTAACCACAGCCATGGTCTCCGAGCTGATAGTCCATGCTGCTGCAAACGTCGTCCAACTGATCGTGCAGATGGTTGTTGTCTTGCAGACGTCTCCATCTGCTGACTCAGGGATCGAGACGTGGCTGCAGGATCAGTTACAGCCATGCGGATAAGATGCCTGTCATCTCGACTGATAGTGATACGAGGCCGTTGGGATCGAGCACGGCGTTCCGTATTACCCTCCTGAACCCACCGATTCCGTTTTCTGCTAACAGTCATTGGATCTCGACCAACGCGAGCAAGAATGTCGCGATACGATAAACCGCAATCGCGATAGGCTACAATCCGACCTTCATCAAAGACGGAAACATGATGGTACGCATTTCTCCTCTTTACACGAGGCATCACAACAACGTTTCACCAGGCAACGCTGGTCAACTGCTGTTTGTGTATGAGAAATCTGTTGGAAACTTTCCTCATGTCAGCACGTTGTAGGTGTCGCTACCGGCGTCAACCTTGTGTGAAAGCTCTGAAAAGCTAATCATTTGCATATCACAGCACCGAATAAAACGTTCTCGGTTTTCCAGCCACGTCAATTCAAATAAAATGCTCGAGCTTTCGATGGCCATCTCCGCCATCGTCGTCAGGAGTTCACTAACTGCCGGGGCTGCTACGGTCTCTCGCTTATATAGGCATGATGACATCATCAGCAGCCAATCAGATAGACCCAATGTGGCGCGCGCGCGTAAGTCGACCCGGGCAACTAGCGGAGCTGTTGCCGTGGCAGCACCGGTGACGTCAGGTGGCGCCAGGGGGAGGCGGCACGTTTGAAACTGCCGCTCCCGCGTCGCGCATCTGTCTCTGCTTTCTTTCGATGTCCAACGCCCGTCCCCATGCCCTGCTGAGTGTGTATCCCTAGTCTCGGTTGAAATTGTTTCTGTTTAGGCGAATATCGTCCGCTTCCTTTATAACTGAGTCCCAATATGTAGAAGCATGAGCCAGCACTTTTGTATTATCGAACTGTATCTTATGTCCGTTTTCTAGGCAATGCTCCGCTATGGCCGACTTGTCAAGCTCCCTTTGTTTTATATGGCGCTTGTGCTCAGTACAACGCTCCGCAACCGTGCGAATTGTCTGTCCAATGTAAATGCTGCCATTTTCACAAGGTACACCATACACACCGGACACTCGGAGAGTCCCATAGTGCTCAGAGCCATTTGAACCATTTGAATTCCTCAGTTCGAACAATATCAACTACTACCAGTTTCTTCTTCGTTGCTACAATTACGATTCCAAATGATGGGTGCTCCAATCATCGTATTTTGGGACCTCTTTTCTGACTTTAAAGTCACTTTTTCACATCAATAAAGCTCTTCTTTTGAAGAGAGCTTGAATGATCTTGTAGTAGAATTCATTCACTTACACACAGTCCGTTCACACGAGACTGATTTCATTCCTCGTGTATAAGCGAAGCACTTCGGGTGTATCCTCGTGTATAAGCGAACTACTTCGATTGTATAAGCAAAGAAGTACTTTAATGACAGTTTTACATGCTTGTATGAACTTTCTGAACTTTGCTAACAAGTGGGAGGAGACTACGCTTGGTTGGTTCATTTGGGAGAAGGGGACCAAACAGCGAGGACATCGATCCCATCGGATTACGGAAGGATGGGGAAGGAAGTCAGCCGTGCCCTGTCAAAGGAACCATTCCGGAATTTTCCTGAATTAGGGAAATCACGGGAAACCTAAATTAGGATGAGGGGACATGGATTTTAACCGTCGTTCCTCTGAATGTGAGTCCATTGTGCTAATCACTGCACCATCTCACTCGGTGGGAGAATATGTACAACACCTGAAGCAGTAATATCACCATCTTAACGTATCTCTACATTTTGTTAATTCAGTCTCGAAATTTTTTGGGTTGAAGTGATAGTACTGTTTTCAGTTTCCATATTTAGCAATTGAGTGATCTATTCGGTATTACTCATTGGCGCTCTTTTAATTCACCTCCAAGGTATTCTGTTTTTAGACAACTGATTCCTTCTTCTTACTTTTAGATAGAAGGATTATATCAGATGCGAATTTCAGCATAGGTACATGTTCCTCTGTACATTTAGTCACTTTGTACACAGTTACAAACATAAATGACGTTAGGTGCAAAGTTTTATTGCTAACCCTCGATCTCTACGGAAATGGACAATGCTGCGTCTTCCAAATTTCCCCCAGATGGGAGCGTACAGACGGCCACAGAAAAAGCGGGAACTCAATAAACACACCAAGAAGAATTAGGCAAGAGGGACAGAACAAAGACAAGGGAAAAATTAATGAGAATCCGAGCACTAAGGAGAACAGAAATACTCATTCTGAAGGTGTAATAATATTTGTATACTGTGTACAAACTCGATGGTGAGTTTATATTGGTTGCTGTGGTAGTCACTTCGACTCCCTTTGCTTGAAAGAAGAGATGCATATAGTTTACATCTACATCTACATGACTACTCTGCAATTCACATTTAAGTGCTTGGGAGAGGGTTCATCGAACCACAATCATACTATCTCTCTATCATTCCACTCCCGAACAGCGCGCGAGAAAAACGAACACCTAAACCTTTCTGTTCGATCTCTGATTTCTCTTATTTTATTTTGATGATCATTCCTACCTATGTAGGTTGGGCTCAACAAAATATTTTCGCATTTGGAAGAGAAAGTTAGTGACTGAAATTTCGTAAATAGATCTCGCCGCGACGAAAAACGTCTTTGCTTTAATGACTTCCATCCCAACTCGCGTATCATATCTGCCACACTCTCTCCCCTATTACGTGATAATACAAAACGAGCTGCCCTTTTTTGCACCCTTTCGATGTGTTCCGTCAATCCCACCTGGTAAGGATCCCACACCGTTCAGCAATATTCTAACAGAGGACGAACGAGTATAGTGTAAGCTGTCTCTTTAGTGGACTTGTTGCATCTTCTAAGTGTCCTGCCAATGAAACGCAACCTTTGGCTCGCCTTCCCCACAATATTATCTATGTGGTCTTTCCAACTGAAGTTGTTCGTAATTTTAACACCCAGGTACTTAGTTGAATTGGCAGCCTTGAGAATTGTACTATTTATCGAGTAATCGAATTCCAACGGATTTCTTTTGGAACTCATGTGGATCACCTCACACTTTTCGTTATTTAGCGTCAACTGCCACCTGCCACACCATACAGCAATCTTTTCTAAATCGCTTTGCAACTGATACTGGTCTTCGGATGACCTTATTAGACGGTAAATTACAGCATCATCTGCGAACAACCTAAGAGAACTGCTCAGATTGTCACCCAGCTCATTTATATAGATCAGGAACAGCAGAGGTCCCAGGACGCTTCCCTGGGGAACACCTGATATCACTTTAGATGGTTCAAATGGCTCTGAGCACTATGGGACTCAACTGCTGAGGTCATTAGTCCCCTAGAACTTAGAACTAGTTAAACCTAACTAACCTAAGGACATCACCACATCCATGCCCGAGGCAGGATTCGAACCTGCGACCGTAGCGGTCTTGCGGTTCCACACTGCAGCGCCTTTAACCGCACGGCCACTTCGGCCGGCGATATCACTTTAGTTTTACTCGATGATTTGCAGTCTACTACTACGAACTGCGACCTTCTTGACAGGAAATCACGGATCCAGTCGCTCAACTGAGACGATACCCCATAGGCCCGCAGCTTGATTAGAAGTCGCTTGTGAGGAACGGTGTCAAAAGCTTTCCGGAAATATAGAAATACGGAATCAACTTGAGATCCCCTGTCGATAGCGGCCATTACTTCGTGCGAATAAAGAGCTAGCTGCGTTGCACAAGAACGATGTTTTCTGAAACCATGCTGATTACGTATCAATAGATCGTTCCCTTCGAGGTGGTTCATAATGTTTGAATACGGTTTATGCTCCAAAACCCTACTGCAAACTGACGTCAATGTTATAGGTCTGTAGTTCGATGGATTACTCCTACTACCCTTCTTAAACACTGGTGCGACCTGCGCAATTTTCCAGTCCGTAGGTACAGATATATCGGTGAGCGAGCGGATGTATATGATTGCTAAGTTGGGAGCTATTGTATCAGCGTAATCTGAAAGGAACCTAATCGGTATACAATCTGTACCCGAAGACTTGCCCGTATCAAGCGATTTGAGTTGCTTCGCAACCCCTAAGGTATCTACTTCTACAAGTAGCAGCTTTTCGTGTTTCAAATTCTGGAATATTCCATTCGTCTTACCAGGTGAAGGAATTTCGGAAAACTGCGTTCAATAACTCCGCTTTAGCGGCACAGTCGTCGGTAACAGTTCCATCGGCACTGCACAGCGAAGGTATTGACTGCATCTTGCCGCTTGTGTACTTTACATACGACCAGAATTTCTTCGAATTTTCTACCAAATTTCGAGACAATGTTTTGTTGTGGAACCTATTAAAGGCATCTCGCATTCAAGTCCGTGCCAAATTTCGCGCGTCTGTAAATTTTAGCCAATCTTCGGGATTTCGCGTTCTTCTGAACTTCGCATGCTTTTTCCGTTGCCTCTGCAACACCGTTCGGACCTGTTTTGTGTACCATGGGGGATCAGTTCCATCTCTTAGCAATTTATGAGGTATGAATCTCTCAATTGCTGTTGCAGAAACATTTGGAGTGTAATCAGTGCCACTATGGTGTTATGAGGGCTTGAGAGATAGTTTATGGTAATCCGTCCATCGAAAGACACATACAAAGTTCAGCTGGTTGTCGGATGTCATTTTGCCGCATCACCACCGACAAAACAAATATGGCAAGAAATGCACTTTTAATTTTTATAACTACTTTATGCCGTCTATGGCGTGGAAGTCATGCCAAGATTACCACAGTGATTTCAACATCCTCATATCATTGAAAAAAAGTGAAACGAGGGAAGCTTACACATGTCAATCACATCGCGATTACGGGCAGCATGGGGTTCACGCCTGAGCCTCAGGACGTGCGCTAGCAGCGCATGTCGGGTGTTTCAAGCGTCAACTTCGCGTCTCAATATCTCGGGATGTAATGGGAATATTGCGATGCAATCAACGCCATTGTGTATGTGCTTTGTCATGCTACGGATTGCTGAAGAAAAAAATATAGGAGGTCCATTTATAAAAACATAAGTTTGTATTAAAAACACATATGCTTTCGTTTTAGAATGTTTCCAAATATGTAGATTCATGGGCCCCAGCCCTACATTGATACCGGTGAAAGTCGTTTTCCAATAGCTGTTACTGTTCCAGAGATATTTTGGGTGGACAAGATAGCTGGGACACCCTGTATATACGTATATACAAGGTGATTCACGAAGATATGCAAATATTTTAATATGTTATTCTACAACTAAAACTAAAAAAAAAGTCCATATAAACATAGGTCCACGAATGTTTAGTTACGGAGTTATGGCTAATAAAAGATTTAGCAACTTCGCTAATATGAAGCCAACGCAAAACTGTACGAGGTTAAAGTAAAGCACCATTTCCAGTGAATCTAATAAAACATGTCCCAGACGTGTATATACAGTAGCTTTCCAGAACATCCAAAGAAGCAAAGATATTATACAAGTAAATTCATACACGTGCAGCTAAATGCATTGAACTCGGTGGAGATATTTTTGAACATTTACTATAAATGTATTGTGAAGTTGTATGTACACTGCACAATTTCCTTATGACTGAGCTTTGTTTTTTTTGGTTAAATATGACTTCACGTGTGCTACGGTATTAATAAAAGCAGATTATCTGACATATTCTTACAGTTTCAGTTAACGTTACTACCATCATTTTTCCTAAATTAAATTCTCGACAACTTCTGTTGAAAACTTTGTGCAATTGTCTGGGATTTAAAAAACGAATTGGGCTAAGTAGTTAATAAATTAAAAATTTTACAAAATTACATCTTTGCTTCTCTGGATGTTCTAGAAACCTACTGCAGATACACGTCAGGGACGTGTTTTATTAGATTCACCAGACCAATAACAACAAAATAAATGGAAATCGTGGTTTACTTTAACCTCGTACAGTTTTGCGATGGCTTCATATTAGCGTAGTTGCTAAATTTCAGGCAAAATCTTAATCTATCTTAAAAATAGCATTTTTGATGCGTGAAATATTTTTTACCGTCATTGGGTAGTTCTTACTGAGGGTATACGTTTTATGTATCCCCAGATGTAGGAGACAAAGGGTAAAGGTTAAATTTTTTTAATGGAACCATGTACATTTTATTCAAGAATATACTCACCCTCTCCAAGATCTATTCAAAAATGTACCACACTGTACCACTTTATCCACGAAACTTGTAACTACGGAAATGATAAATAGTTATTAAATAGTACATAACTTCTCTAATGTAAATATAATTTCAGTGTACTGCATTAACTAAATCATTTAAGATTTTCAAGTACGTTTGAACATTTTACAAATTACCAGTAAACTTTGAATGCAACAATAATGCACTGCACAGAAATTGCATCTTGTTATTTGTACAGTACCGTATTACAGTACTTATGACAATGCAGAAGTAACACTGCCCTTTGCAGTAACTTTTACTGTGATACTACCACTACATGAAAAACAGAGCGCTTACTTCACATGGTGACCATTGGCATTCATACATAGGGTCACTCTGTGGATGAACGACGTCCTACATTGTGCTAGTACTTCCTCTGTGATTGCTGTACAAGCATCAGTAATGCGTTGCTGCATGTCCCCTGGTGTTGCTGTAACATTTTGGTAGACAGCGTCCTTGACTACTCCTCAAAGAAAAAAAAAAAAAAATCCGGCAGTGTCAGATCCGAAGATGGGGCAGGCCAGCTAACTAGCACACCACGTCAAACCTACCTACCAAGGTATTTATGGTCCAGGATACATCCTGTTCGTAAGGCATTATGCGCAGGTCATACATCATGCTGATACCACATGACCATCCTCTGATTCAGAGGTACGACGACCAAGAGAAAAGGAAGAGTGTGTCTTAAAAATTGGTCATATTGCCTGCTATTTACAAAGAAAGATCCGGTAATGGTACTTCTAATAATTCCGTAGCAAACATTAACGTTCCTTGGACGCTGATGCTCTACCTGTGGAGCCATCGTGGGTTGTTGATAGGCAATAATGCGTATTTCTCATATTGACAATTCATTTGTTGGAGAATGGCATCTCGTCTGTAAAAAGAACGTCTGAGAAGAAATTGGATGAGTCAGAAATTATTGTTGAGTCCACTGACCAAATGGAACCCAATTACTGAAGTTATTTTCATGAGGTTCTTGCTGTAGGTGAACATGATAAAGATGGAATTTAAGACGTTGCAGGACGCGATGTCCACTTGTTTTCGAGACACCAACTTCATGTTGAATTCCTCGTGTGCTGTTTTGAGGATTCACGGTTACGGCAGCGAGCACAAAGACTTCAGCAGTTTCGTCTGTTCGTATTTTACGACGATTTCGAGGTCTTGCGCGTAAACTTTCCTTTTCATGTAGATGGGAAATGAGACGACCAAACGTCGAGAGAGGAAGCGATGGCTTGTCAGGGAATCGTCTGCTGTACGGTAGTTGTGCCTGAACAGAATTACACAGTAGCTATGTGCAGTAGAGGACAAGACAGACATAGTAACGTAATAATCATAATGTTTTCTAACTGTACTGAACATAAAAATACAAGTAACTGAATTATTTCCTGTCTACGTACTTTCTCCGTAATTCAGCAGCATTTCTACCTTATCGTCATGCGTGTACATCATATACCATAACAAAAATTGTATTCAGTGTGTAATACCGCCATACAGTTACTAACTTACTCTCCCAATCGACTGCAGTGCACTGTAAGCTAAAGCAATAACAAATGAATTGCGTGGGTGAAGGGGGTGGGGTGGGGTGGGGAGGAAGGAGTACCTGTGTTTACAGGAGTCAGATATCATAAACAAAGCCCACATCTCTGTTACAACACTATATTGAATACGTAACGTGTACACTCAAGGCCGTAAGGAAATCGGTTTCTTCACAACCTGTGTATCCTTTATCTACGTTTCATTGACGAAAATGGTAAAATGTGATACCTTTCTGGGTAGCTCTGGAGGGGATAAGTGAGTTCTTGAATAAAATGTACATGGTTCCATTTGAAAAATTTAACCTCTACCCTGAATCCCCAACATCTGTGGGTATACATAAAACGTATATCCTCAGCAAGAAAAACCCAATGATGTTAAAAAACATTGGCTTAAACACTTTTTCATTTAACGCACCAGAAAAAAAGTTATTTTGTTGAGCAAGATAAATGTGTGTGTAAATATATAAACTTCAGGAAGACATAACGGTAGACATTTTAAATGGGTTATACGCAATAATGATACAATATAGGCCAAAGTATGGGAAAAATTTTCGGAAGCGTTAGACTATCTGAGAACACAGCCTAGATAACGAGCAAGAACATATCAGACGGACCACGTAAATTTTGGCAACAAGAGAAACATGAAAGCCATATGGGATCACAAAAAAGTGGTGTAGAGTGATCAAAATGTCGAGCATGCCCGAAAAGACTAAACATATATTAATATTGATGTTGATCATGTTAATCTCTCTTTTAAGGTTAACATTTAGACCCACTAGGGTGTACAACCGGTTTTTATCGACACCTCCTTGAAGGCAACCCCACAGGAAGTAGCGTGGAGAGGTTAAGTGTGGAGAACAAGGGGCACATAACCCTTGAGAGATGATTCGATGACCAACATATTCGCTTAAGTGGGACCGTCCTGCTCAGTAACTTTTATGTCCCTCATGAAGCTAAATAAGCTGTGTAATGATGTCTTGCTACACAGCACTGTCTGTTGTAGTTTAAAAGAAAATAAGATTTCCTATTTAACGAGGTGACACGGCAAACCAAATTCCAATTTTATGAGAGTGAGCAGCAATGACAAAATACAAGCGACTCCACGCAACTATAGCATATCAGTAGACCCGGAATAAGGGCGCTGTAACCGTGGTCGAAAAGTTGCTTCCACCAGTATAGGTTTTTACATTATGACGCGGTACGAAACTCAGAAAATTTTCTCGTTCCTTTCATCATTGTTGAATATTTCAGCTCTTTGTCGTCTGTATATTTCCCACACAACGTGCCTGCAACACGCATAACAACGACTTGCAAATACTGTTGAAAAAATTAAAACTGATTGCACTTCGGAAAACTACATAGAACTGCACAATACTACAGACGCCATGTGAACTGTACACATTTTAATGGCGTCTTTGTCTGTCTTCTGTAATACACGTGGTGCTATCTCGCGATCGTTGACTGAACGAATCCAATGTAACTGATAGAAATATTTCGTTTCATGCACGCAGTGTTTCCATTGCATCGTATTATCTAGCACATGTTGAATTAGTACGGTGCAGCAGATAAAGGGAGATTAATCGAAAGCCGTTTGCTACGTGGCTTAGACGGACAGGATACAGTGGCAGACAAGCAGGCAGGCACCTGTCCGTCTTCTGCTTCTCGGCCTCCAGCTCGCGGTAGGTGTGCTGCAGCTTGTCCGTGAGGATCTCGAGGTTCCGCGTCAGCTTGTAGTCCGCCTCGAACTGCTCGGACATGAGCACGAGGTCGCGGGTGGCGTCGTGCAGAGGCAGGTCGCTGATGAAGAGCCCGCGCCTGAAACAGACGTCTGAAGTCAACCGGCAGCTTGACGAGACTCGAAAGAATGCGTGAGGACACATTCGCCAATGTGTGGGGAGTCCCAGAAATGTTACGACAGATTTCGAGGGTTTTTAGAGGGTGACTTAAGGAACAAAACGAGGATAGAGACCCGTCTCAGGAAACGTCATCAATGACACTACACAGCGTCGAAGTTATAGGCACCGGCCCGTGCGTCCAGGCTACCCCTTTGGCAGCAAACGTGACTTTGTACGCTGAGGAACTTAAGGTGGAACGACTCGCAATGCTGCTTGTTATTCACTGATCTAGACTGACTGCCACGATCGCCAGTGGGAAAGATAAAGTTAGATGCTACGTAGAAAGATCTTGCCTCCTATGTATCAGGTGCTCTGTTGCCCCGGTAGATGCCATTTTTGGTTGGTTGGTTGGTTGGTTTCGGGGAAGGAGACCAGACAGCGAGGTCATCGGTCTCATCGGATTAGGGAAGGATGGGGAAGGAAGTCGGCCGTGCCCTTTCAGAGGAACCATCCCGGCATTTGCCTGGAGTGATTTAGGGAAATCACGGAAAACCTAAATCAGGATGGCCGGACGCGGGATTGAACCGTCGTCCTCCCGAATGCGAGTCCAGTGTCTAACCACTGCGCCACCTCGCTCGGTGCCATTTTTGACCCGGGTCTCCACTCACAGATCATTTTCCCCCTTAAACCCTCTAACACTTCCAGTGTTTTAGGTGCACAGGAGAAAAATAAACTGCGGATGTAAACCCGTGTCCGTAACAGTCATCTACTAAGACCACAGACATCACATTCATAGGAAAAGAAATGTTCAAATGTGTGTGAATTCCTAAGGGACCAAACTGCTCAGGCCATCTGTCCCACATTCAGGAGTCCTGACTAGCTCGATCTTCTCCACTGGCGATCACGGCAGTCAGTCGTGATCACTCAATAACAAACAACATGGCGAGACGTTCCACCTACGGTCCCTCAGCGTACAAAATCACGTCTGCTGCGAAAGGGGTGGCCTAATGGGAGGTTCTGGCACCTACAACCTCGAAACTCTATAGCGTTGGTGGATGACGATCCGGACCCTGGTTCCTGTCCTCTATTTTTTCTGTAAGACACCCTCTAAAACCCCTCGAAGTTTGCAGTAAAATTTCTGGGACACCCTTTAGTTGGCTAAAAAAGGAAAACTAAACCATAGAGCCAGCTTCATACTAAGCACCTCGTTCCCAGGTGGCAGACAATTTTTTGTTGAGTGAACTCTGTAAGACACTGGAGACCATGAGGACTGATGCAAATGTGTGACACTAGGTGCCCAAGCTCAAGCATGTTTCTCTGAGAGATATCAGTGTTTGGCTCATCCCTCTCAATAGAAGTCCAAACTTCGTGAGAGACTTCACAGGTTGTATAGCTGTCATGTAACTCCGATAAAATAAGTAGAGACACTGTCTATGTTAAAATATTGTCTCCACCATCAGCAAGCAAACAACGTCCCTAGATACATTGGTAGTTTCTTCTATTGTCCGCCTGGAACGGATGGTCGCAAAAATGTTGTGAGTGCATATCCATTGCTCCTAAGCGAAGATAGTGTCAAGTTTCTACTGAATGAAAGTCATCGACTCACGTGCTTTCCTTAGGTTACTAGAACTGTATTTGGGAAAAGCCCGTTGTAGATTACCATTCACCCTGCCAAACTAAGATTATCCATCGTTGCATTACATCACCTCAGGTGAATATTGGGATAATCTGATATAATATCTATCCTGGGTACGCACGTTGCAAATCTCGTAACACTTTTTTAGCTGTGTTGGTTTTCCTCTTTGAAAACTCACTCTAATCATGTGGACTCTAAAGATTACCTTTATTTCGAATCCTCAAGAAAAATTCCTTTCTTATCCTTTAGATTCTTTTTAGTGTTTTAGTTTCCAGACTCTGTTACTAATTTGTTCCTGAAAGGAACACGTTTGTTTTGACCCTGATCAGTAAATTATGTAACAACAAGATATGAAACAAGTTAGTTTCCCGAGCCTATGAACATGATTGTTATTTAAATATAGTTGTTTACTGATCATTTGGAAATGTTGTTTCATGGCAGCAAAAACTCTTGGGAATAATTTAAGCTGCGTGGTACGGAACAAACACATTCTGTGGAACAGGGAAGTTGACAAAAATAAACGTTTTCATTTTCCTGCAGATTTAGTTGTGTTGTAGTTAAGAATCTACGTCTAGATGTTCTACTGAAATATTATAGAATCCTTTTGGAGCTTTACTGTGCTACTAGAAAGTAGAGTGATAAAACCTCGCAATGTTTTTCGCAGACCGGGATTCGAACATTGGAGCTACCTCCATGGTGGTTTTGACTGTATGGATGTTGGCTTGAGGACAGCAAGTCGTGACTGTAAAGGGATAGTTACAAAAATAAATAAATAAATAACAGCGAATGAAGTGGAAAAAATTTGTGCTTTAAGGAATCTCAGATATGTAAACTCTTATCTTACGTGGAAATGCAACGGTTAAGGTGCTGGACATGTACACGTCAAGGGCGGAGTTAAAATACTCAACAACCTTGCAGTGTTTCCCCATTGTGCTGGCGTACACTGGCCCCAGCATACCATGCGGCATAGAGGTTGCGCAGTATCGATAGAGGCCAAAGACAAGATTCACTGGAAACGCGCCAGCGCCCTCGCAGCCGCCAATATTGAGGATCGCCACCACGGACCGGAGGGCAAGTTTAGGCAGCCAATTTAGCCAGCTAGTTCGAGCCTGTTACGCCAGTTAGTTCTCCTCTGTACGCCGTAGGGTTCCAGCGTGTCACCGAGAAGGAGCCACAGACTTACAACAGAGACAGGCAGCACTTAGCAATCTTACAGTGAACATAGCGAACTTTTACTTCAACAGCATAGAGGCTACGTGTACTACAAAGAAGAGAGCTTGTTCCACAGCATGTGAAAACTTAAGTATCTCTTTCTCTATGAATAAAGAACCCAAATATAAATTGCGTGGAGTTTGTGTTATACAACGAGGATAGCAGCCACCAACCAACATCCTCTCCTTGCTTCCCATGGCACAGCTCTACAGAGATACCAAGACGACACAAAAGGGGCTAAAGAGAATACAACACACATTGATTTGCTATGTCATTTCATGTGAATAGGGGGATGTTTAACTGAACAATGCAACACTAAAATTCATTCATTTATGTTATAAATAATGTCTAACCCCTTGATGAACGTCGTACTGTTATGGTCCTGCATCACACACTGACGGAAAAAAACGTAACACCAATAAATAATAGATGACATGCGTAAATGATTACCATTCCAGGATCACAGGTTTATATAAGCGAGAGCTAAGCCACTGCAATTGTGAAATGCATGTAATCGCCAGAACGTTGAATGCAAGCATGCAAACGTACATGCATTTTGTTGTACAGATGCCAGATGTAAATTTGTGGGCGGGTGTTCCACACCTGTTGCACTTGATCGGTCAGTACATGGACGGTTAATGCTGGTTGTGGTTGACGCTGGAGTTCTTGTCTGGTGATGCCCCATATGTGCTCGACTGGTGGCAAATCCGGTGATCGAGCAGGCCATGGCAACATGTCGACACTCTGTAGAGCATGTTGGGTTACAACAGCTGCATAAGCGCAAGCGTTATCCTGTTGGAAAACACCGTGTGGAATGCTGTTCGTGAGTGGCAGCACAACAGGTCAAATCACCAGACTGACATACAAATTTGCAGTCAAGGTGTGTGAGACAGCCACCAGAGTACACCTGCTGACATACGAAATCGCACCCCAGACCATTACTCCAGGTGGAAATCCAGCGTTTCTAGCATGCAGACAGTTTAGTTCAAAGCCAGTTGAACTGTTGATAATGGCATCTTTGTCGCCTTAAAGGCTTTCTTGACTAACATCAACTCATCGCGTCCAATATCACGATCCTTACGACATGTGTTTAGAGCAAACCTGATTTGTATTCTTATGATGACTCTACAAGAACCACTCTTATGCGACTGACGCGAATTTTGATAGACATCTCTGAGATGTATAAATACACCTACCAACATTCGTTTGTGATGCACAACTCCTTCTTGGTGTTACGATTTTTTCCCGTCAGTGCATTCATATCTGCTCGGTTACTTCAAGTTGGTAGAGGTGAGGAGGTCTTCAAACAACGATGATATTTGTAAGGGAAAATATTAGGGTAGGAAAAAAACTTCTCAGATATGACGACGATACCAACTAACTTTCGTTTGTGCTACGACCATGCAAAATCCACAATAACGCAAATCAAGAGTCGACTAGAAAGGCAACGTAATTTGCTTTATAAGGCTTTTAAAAGTACAATGATCACGGCCCAGAGCCCACCTTATTATTGAATACCAAATGATGGCTTTTAGGCCATATGACGCTGTAAGAACAGTATGTCAGTGAAACAGAGACGAATGGGACATCATTCTGTCAACGATAAAGGCTGAAAAAGGGGGAAACTGAGTGTCGTAAACGCTGTTTTCAAAACGTCGACTGTTATGTCCCGGCGCCCGGGGACGAGAATCTCGGAAACGGCGAAGCTGCTTTGGTTGTATGCGTGCTACTATCGTCATTCAAGCGAATGGGTTGTCGAAACGTGAACCTTGCCACGAATGCAGGGATGGGTGGAGTATTACCCCATCATTATAAAAAGTTTCGAGACTGGATTAGTAAAAGACAGAGAAGAGTTAAGATTGTGGAATTAAATCTTCAGGTGTTCAAGACAGTCCTCCCACACACGGTCCCTTGTTGAGTATAACGTACAGAACATTCCTACATGAGAAACTGTCATGAAAAGACTTATTTGCGACCTTGTTCAACTCGTGTGTCACACTGGCTTGAAAGTTTGTTAGATAGTCAAACTGTTGATCTTTCTTGTGAATTTCTGCACTTTTTCGTCTAGTGATAGGTTCATGTCGATAAAATTAAGCCTCCTATCCGCGATAACTTTTCCAGAAGAAATAATTGTCCACAATTTTCGTTTCATTCAAGTAGTGGCAAGCTTCAAAGCATGTTGTTTTTGTTTGGGAGTCGAGGTGTGTGGGCAAAACTATGTACACTCTTCGCTCTTCTTCAAAACATCGTGGAGAATGTCTTGAACACTTGATCTGGAGACATTACTCCATTGCGATTTGTGACACAACAACGTTGACACGCCACGTATGCACGTTCACAGCTTAACACTGCCAGCTCACAATTGTCAGATCGAATGCACATATGTTGTTTATACTTGTTGATTTAAGCTACCGCTGTAGTTAGTATGCTGATGACAGTTATATGCCATGAACTTTTTGGATAAATGGTGTACGCTGTATGCGACATTTGCCTGGACTTCACCGGGACCTATGGAAGTATCAAAGGCCCTGTGGCAAATGGGAACTACATAAATATTATTGCGGACCACCTGTATCCCTTTGTGCTTGATGTCCTCCCCGACGGCAATGGCATCTTCCATCCGTATAACTGTCGATGACAGAATATTAGAATTGTGCTAATATGGTCAGATCGTGTTGGTGTCTTGGTCACCAAATTTGCCTGATCTGGGCCCAATGGAACACACTTTACGGGACGTACGTGACATTTGATTATACATCTGGTGCCACATACCTCCGGAAATCTTGTAAGGACTGCATGAAATGCAGAATCGCTGCTCTATTGCGTTCAGAAAGTGGACCGCA
This sequence comes from Schistocerca nitens, assembly GCF_023898315.1. Lineage (NCBI taxonomy): Eukaryota > Metazoa > Arthropoda > Insecta > Orthoptera > Acrididae > Schistocerca > Schistocerca nitens. The sequence goes on along the minus strand of NC_064621.1, from coordinate 309,816,489 downwards.
GGTAAATGCTTAGGCGGCCATAGTTTTTTGACTCATCAGCGTAGCTGTGTTGTGTGTGCTTCGCCAAATGGGTAAACTGGAATTCTGAGCAGCTATAAGATATTTTTATTTTACTACGTTTATCCGGCAACGGAAATGTATCTAATGTTGCTGAACTGTGTTAAAGAGAGCGCACCTTCATTTTCAACAGTTTTTAATGGGTGGCCGAATTCTGAAGCAAGTATACATTCAATGATGGTGTTTCGTCTGATGAACATCTCAGAAGTGTAATCATGGATGAAAATACAGAGACATTGTGCAGAATTTTGTGTCACAGCCCTTTCAAATTAGAGAGGTTATTCTCGTGAACTGTGTAGATGTGACAATAAAGATTTACGCCAAGTCGTTGGCAGGAATGTAGTGGAGAACTAACCTTGCTTTTACAAGTGACATGAGATCATATCAGCACGAAATTACGAATCGCCTTAAGGAACAAAAACGAACACAAGCACAATCAGTGTTTCAAATCAAACTCCAGGCGTACACCAGCCTTCCAAAAACATTCTACATTGATTTTATTCCTGGCATACAAGCGGCGTCAGCGCAGTAACGACGGTGAATGCTATAAGACGAGGCGTTCAATAAGTAGTGCAATGATATCTAGTCTAGTAGCTTTTCTATTTTTTGTCATATTTAGGGCATGTTTTAATTCTTTTAGGTCTATTTAATCTATACAGTTATTATCAGCTTTTATAGAAAAACTTTCTTCACTATCTTCATCATGCCATAAATATCTGTAAAGGTGTGTCCTTTTATTTTCTGTTATTACGTTAATGGTTGCAGTATCTTTCTCCGTTTTATTATTATGCCTCGTAAGTTTAAACGCTACATTCTGTTGGGGTGCTATACGTATCTTCAAAATGACATGTGTAACGTAGATTCATTCCAAGTAGAAAGCTATCACTGTGTTTCTTTTGGCGGAAACCAAGAGCATAGAAGATACTCATAGATGTTTGCAGATTGTCGAAGGAGATATGGCAGTGAACAAAAGCATGGTGAGTCGTTGGGTGGGGCATCTATCATCATCGCAACAAGGTCACCAAATCTGTCAGATCTCCTGCGTCGCTGCCAGTCGCACACATCCACAGAAAATCGAAGATAAGACGTCAGCTTGCTCGTAGCCACAAAAATGCAAACAAACTTTTCCTCCTCTTTGGCCTTACACAGGTCTGTTCACCGGAGAGGATCTCGCAAAACTTCGTTGGACAGTTCTTCCTCATCCACCGTAATGCCCAGATCTCGTACCTCGCGACTTCCATCCGTTCGTCCCAATGAAGGTTGCACTCCTCAGGAGCAGTATGTGGATGACAGTGAGGTTATTGATGCAGAAAGACGTTGGATCCGGCGTCGACCAGTAGAGTGACACCATTCTGGCATACAGGCGCTCCTAGTAAGGTGGTGCGAGGCCGTCGCATTGAACAGAGATTATGTTGAAAAATAGAGTTTTGTAGCCAAAAAAGTGGGGAATAATATGATGTACTTAAGTCTTGAATGAAACCAACCTGCTTTCAGGAAGAACTGTCTTGCATTACTCGTTGAAGGCCCCTAGTACCAACGACTGTAAGTAACAGAAGTGCTTTCCACCAGTCAGTTGTGAGCTGACAGTGTTAAGTAGCGGAAATGTGGCCGTAGTAAATAAACGTTGTTGTGTCACAAAGAGCAATGGAGCAACGAACAGGACGCATCTAAATCAAGGGTTCAAGGCTTTCTCTAGAAAGTTTTCAAGAAGGGAAAAGTGTGTGCGAAGTTTGTCCCATACACCTTAAGCCCTGAACAAAAACAAAGACGCGTAAACGTCTGCTGCGAACTGATTGCAATGAAAAACGCGGACAATTCAATTTCTGAAAAAAAAAAATCATCTTCGGGTGACGAGACTTCAAGTTATCAGTAAGTACCTACCACAAAACAACAAAGAGAAGAATAGATCTCTGATAATTCGCCAACAAGGTGCGCATGTGACTCGCGAGTTGAACGTCTTTATAAAAATGGGCTATCCGGTCAATTTCACGTGGTTATAGAAACGTCGCGTGTGCTGTACTCAAGTGGGGCAAAAATGTGTAGAACCAATGGAGCAGTAGGAGAACTATCTTAACTTTTAGCTATTTTTTATGAAACCAGTATCGAAACTTATTGTACTAACGAGATAGAAAGCGAGGTGTGGTCGAGTATTGATATCAGTGTGATGGAGGCTACAATGGAGCTGCTGATCCAGCTTCCGGGCGGGGTATCTGCTTCCCTTTGGACAATAGTCGATTAAAAATGTATACAATAACGGAAGCCGTAAGCATATCCTGAGAACGAATGCAGGAGTATTTCAGATAAAGCATAAACATCGAGGAAGCTTTGTTCAAGATTTCGTGTTTGTTGAACCTTGGCGGCAAGGAAATTCGAAAGCAAAGTTTCTGGGACAGGTCTAAAGATTTATTACTGTGAGTGAAATGTGGGTCCGTTCATCAGAGACAAATCAGCAATGAAAGTGATATTAGAAGCCTGTGGCCCAGTAAAACAGGATGGGAAAAACGTAAATTTAATTTTGAGAAGAGTGTTTTACGGAACGCTAATTGCAGTTTTCTAACCACCTGCCTTGAAAAGAATAAAAGATAATTGGCGACTACGAAACAGGAATTCTTTACAGACTGGACGGAAAAGTGCGACAGAAGCGACACAGGAAGCGTAAGGAAAAAAGTCTTTCACCAAGATGATGGACATGCTCACGAAAGTGTATTTACGAGATTGAAGTAAAACCTGGGTGCGCCGAAAAACTAGGGCAGTTTTGACCTGCCACTGCCATAATTACAAATTTACTCTTCTTTCACTCATTACAAAAAAATTAATTTGAAAAAAAGCTGAAAAGTGAAAAACAAGCAATAAAAATTTTCCTTATATCAGAGAACTCAGCCCTGATCTCTTGGACCCATCGGAGTCTTAAAAGCAGTAACGAATCTGCCGATGTTTTTTTTCTTTTTATTATCTTTTGAATTCATTATGAATGCTCAGTGAATGCAGTCTGAGGCATATGACACGGCTTGGCACACATAAGCAGACTTCTCTTACTTCTGTAAAACCTGCTCCACAAGGACGAAGTTATACAAAAGTTTTTATCTCTACCTTGAATGACTTGTAAGAATTATAAATCAGTGACTTTGCATACTTAAAAACTAAAAATGAAATGGGTTTATTTCCATACTTAATAATTAAAAACTTGCTGTCAGAAAAATTTTCGTATATATATCTTTTCATCAGTGAAATATACTAAGTATGTATGAATTTATACCTCACAAGAATGACATTACCTTATTAAATCATCCAGATTCATTACACTCGGATAACATAAGAAAATAACCAGATCTGTTTCTGGGATGTACACCATCTGCCCCTGAAAAGAAGAGAAGGAAAGAATATTAGCCCTTTATCAGATGAAAATTTTGACTGCACCTTTGCCTTGATTCTTTCATAGAATTGTGCGTTACTACTTATCCATAACCATTCATAAATGCAGATACGTGACACTACAATGCACATATCTTCAAAACAGCAGTTTATCTACCAGTTTTCCTTTCAAATAAATTGTAAAGCAGTTTATCTACCAGTTTCCCTTTCAAATAAATTCTAAACAGCTGTATCAAGCCGGTGTTTCGACATTTTTCCAACGTTGATATAATATGGGTTGGACTCCACTTTTCCATTATAGTTGTAGTGTGTCTATATGAGGGAACTGTCTTATGCAGTAAAAGTGTTTTTATCCAAAGCAAGAAAGACACGCAATAACCGATACGATTGTTCCGGGTATCAATGTATCAGTCAACATGCATGTGGATATACATCAAGCTAACAATTCGCTTTGTGCTGAATTTAAATAATTTTTTTGTTTTCTATCGTTCAGATAATGATGTTGGGATGGCTCTCTCAATGATGAAGCTCAAGGACATTTACAGTGGCGATAATAAGACTATATTAATAAGGCATTACGTTGTTGACTGGAACAGGGTAACGATAAACTCAAAATTTTACAAAATACCAGACTCCTTCACTAGGAAAAGAAAAACGTAAAACTTAACTATGAAATTATAGAACTAAGTGGGAAGTTTCTGCATTTAGGGACAGGGATGAGAAGAAAATAAATAAATAAATAAATAAAAGAAACAGGAAAAATAACCTGAAGTGCTTTTGATAAACATAGAAGTGTTTTCTAAAGTATGCTTCCGATAACAAGTTTGCTTGCGTGGCCATTCTCTGCAGGATGCACAGAAATACTTGTTTTGTAAGTAAAGTGCTTTTTCGTGCTGCCACTTAATTTATATTTCACAAACGTGTTTCGCCTTTTTCTTGCTCTAAGGCATCATCAGTGCGATCTATAAAGATACAGTTTTGTTGTTTTTAGGTTATCAAATAGTTCAAGTCGCGATTTTTTGCGTAAAAAAGTAATTGCTTACTGGTCTTGAGGTCGCACTACCACTTTATTACCGGTAATAAAGTGCTTGTGCAACTCCAGACCAGATGAGTAAGTAATCACTTCTTTACGTAAAAAATCGTGGCGTGAACTGCTTGATAATCTAAAAATAACAAAACTGTATCGTTATAGGTACCAATGATCATGCCTTAGAGCAAGAAATAGGCGAAACGCGTCTGGGAAATATAAATTAAGTGGGAGCATGAAATGGCGGTTTATTTACAAAACAAGTATGCTTCCGATGTATACAGAAAGGAAAGTTTCCTGTACTACCAGTTTTGATGTAAGGCAGTGAGACAAGTACTTCTGGGACCAAAGACTTCAACAGTTTGGTCCTTTAGGAATTTACACGTGTACTTCTAATGATAAAACTTCTAAAGGGAGTGTTTGGTTGGTTGGTTTTGGGGAAGGAGACCAGACAACGTGGTCATCGGTCTCATCGGATTAGGGAAGGATGGGGAAGGAAGTCGGCCGTGCCCTTTCAGAGGAACCATCCCGGCATTTGCCTGGAGTGATTTAGGGAAATCACGGAAAACCTAAATCAGGATGGCCGGACGCGGGATTGAACCGTCGTCCTCCCGAATGCGAGTCCAGTGTCTAACCTAAAGGGAGTGTTTGGAAAATATACATATACAGGGTGTCCGAGAAATGTTGCGACGAACTTCTAAGGGTTGTAGAGGTTGTCTTGAGGAAAAATTCGCGAATAAGAACCTGTCTCCGGAAATGTGAACCAACGACGCTATTGAGCACCGAAGTTACAGGCGCCGGCGCGTGTCGTTAGGCTAGCAAATGTGACTTTGTACGCTGTCTGGCCATAGGCGGAACGTCTTCCTATGTTGTTTGTTATTCAGTGATCGCTACTGATTGCCGTCATCGCCAGTGGAGTAGACTGAGCTAGCTGCTGTGAATATAGTTCTTGTCTCCTTTGAATGCGATGCTCTGTTTCTTTCGTGGATGACGGCTGTGGACACAGGTTTCCATAGGCTGTTTATTTTTCTCCTGTATAGTCTAAAACATTGGAAGTTTTAGAGAGTTCAATGAGGAAAATTAACTGTGAATGAAACCCATATCGAAAACCGTCATCTACTGAGGCAACAAAGCATCGCATTCATAGGAGGCAAGGCCTATGTACGCAGCAACTGGCTCCATCTGCTCCACTGGTGATGATGGCAATCAGTGGCGATCACTGAATAACAGACAACATGCGAGACTTTCTCAATTCGGTCCGTCAGTGTAGAGTCTCGTGTGAGTGTTTCACAGAAAATTATATTCGTATTAAGTTATCGAGGAGCGTTTACGTGTTACTGAGCTGGTGTTGAATCTCTGAATCTACAAAATGTCTGAATCTATTCCATTGAATAGGTCCAATAACCTCCTGCACACAACGGCTACCAATAATATCAGTACAGAAGTTCAATGGTACTTGCTAAGACTTGGAATGATCTAACAGGCATTGCAGGCATTATTTTCCCTTCTAAAAAATTCGTTAAATCGTTGGAACAGGTTAAACATAACGGAAGGGATCAAGTTTGGATTTACACGTGGCATCACTAAAAGATGGAAGGTGGGTAATTACAGAGAATAGTAGTTTATTTGTTCTTAAGACATTTTGCAATGAATTTTTACCAAGGGTAGACCGAAACGCCTTCAACACATGAGCACAGTATTGACAAGGATAGTAATACAATCAAAATTAAATAGGTCCTTAATATAGTTAATGAAAGAAGGTCGTGGACAAGGGAGTGCTATTACAGATATGGTTTGTGGCAGATACGGAGGATAGTATTAAAAGAGAGAGAGGGAGAGAGAGAGAGAGAGAGAGAGAGAGAGAGAGAGAGAGAGAAGAGAAGAGAAAAAGTGTTGAAAGTCTACAAAAGTAGACGTGGAGGAATTCGCATAAAATATTAAGTAGGAGACGAGTGCGAAACAACTAAATTCCGTCGTTGAAGGCGATAGTCTTTTCATTTAATGAGCTCCCACATACAATGGACCATGATCAATGATACTGGTTAACAATTTAAAACTCACTGAATATAGAGAGAAAGGTATCTGAAAGCTACTTCAATAATTGCAGTTTTACTTTAGGAATGAAACAACTCATGATAAGTTGAATGAATGGCTCTATAACCCAGATTGTTACACCTCCCCACAGACGAAGCTTCGACACTAAAATTCGAAAAAATACAACCAAGAAATAAAATCGCAAAAAAGCTAATGAATTACGCTTCTGACTGAAATAAACTGGAACTCACTACATCTTGAAATGAATCAAATTGTTATCAAAATCCAAGTTGCACCAGTCAACTCAGAAGAATTAAAGTCATACACTAACGCTAAAGCTAATTAACTGAACGATCACGAACTTCGGTGGGTAGCGTTTGCCCCTAGAAAGTGGTGGAAAGGGTAGAACCGTCATATGCTGCCAACCGAAGGGCAGTGTCGTTTCAGGGAAACGGTAGATCTCTGGCTTTCCATGTGTTTACTGCTAATGCAGAACTATCAGAATACTGTTAGGTTGGTATTACTAAGGCACATATGTGTTAACACACTGATACGTCTCGGAGCTTTGAAAATAGACTCATTCATCCGTCAAGTCATTCGGAAAAGAAGGAATACAGAGAAAAAAGGTAACGTTACGTAATAAATAAACACATTACCAGCTCCTTCTTTCTCTATAAACTTGTTACAGCAGTAGTAGTTTGAAATTCAGTGTCATTATCGACAAGCTCGGAAATATTATCAATCTTATGAACCAGGAGTGACATTACCGTGTCAAATTATGTAAAAATTGTAGCTTGGAGAGAATTAGAAAGTACCAGCAGAGGCAGAGAAATAAAGAAACGGATCTGAAAACAGACCAGAGTGGATAACGTAATTACAATCGCAGTGAAAATGAAGTTGAGGTGCACGGGCACTAAGCCAATGAGACTGCGTGTTAGACAGACCACTCGAAGTAATTTGTTATATTCGGAGATATTAGAAAAAACCGCTGATACCAACTATTAGATGGTAGGTAGCTGGTATAAGAAAAGATGCCGAGGCGTCGTAAAGCATGGACAACTATGGAGGAGCTCTTATTGAGCCGTGTACATTAAATGGCTGTTGAAGATAAAGAAGAAGATGAAAGTGAAGAAGTAGGTGAAAGACATAAAGCATATGCAGAAAATGTAAGTAGTGGTGGTGATGGTGATGACTATGAAGATGATGAAGGTGATGTTATGATGAAGCGGTCTTCTTGTATCCTATCTTCAGTTTGTTAACTGAACAATCCGTACATCCAGATCCACCAAGGCAGCCACAGATATACCGCTAAAAATCATTGCCTTCCATTGTAGGAACGTAGAAGAACAAAAGATAAGGTATTCTTCGAGAAAATCATTTTAATCAAACTGCTAGAGACATTGGAAGGTTATGTGCACCACCAAAAAAAGCAGATAACTGTGGGAATCTATTTTGCGAGAATATCGTCAATAGCCAGGAAATAAAAGAAACTGCTGCGCTCTCTTACGAGTGTATACATATCCTAAATTTGTGTTATTATTGGATCTGCTGTCTTTTAGTGCGGCAATCGAATAGTGTTAAGCTACAGCATTTACAGCTGATCAGCCGTAGACATGCTTTCACCTTAATAAGAAGACAGCAGCTTATTTACATAAACGAATGACTTGGAATACAGCTCTGTGTTGTTCTCCTGAAGAGTTAGCCTGCAATTTATATTTTTTGAGTACAACATTTTTCTTGTTCTTTTGTCTTTGTCCCGCCTCGGCGCAGTGTCTGTGTCGTTAAGAACGGATTTGGCATGCTTAATTCTGGAAACATCCCCCAGATTGTGGCAAAGCCATGTCTCCACAACATCCTTTCTTCCAGGAGTGCTAGTTCTGCAAGTTTCGCAGGAGAGCTTCTGTGAAGTTCGGAAGGTAGGAGACGAGGTACTGGCGGAAGTAAGGCTGTGACGACGGGGCGTGAGCCGTGCTTGGGTAGCTCAGATGGTAGAGCACTTGCTCCCGAAAGGCAAAGGTCCCGAGTTCGAGTCTTGGTCTAGCACACAGTTTTAATCAGCCAGGAAGTTTGGGATTAGGCATGGTTAATTTAAAGGGTGGACGGAGTATACCCCTCCTGTCGCGAACTCGCTACCTCCTCCCGTCTCAGGACAGAAAATGTACATCTCAACTGTTTGCGTGTATTGTTATTCATGTGAAAGTGAGCGAAGGGTCTCTAAATGTTTGTGAAATATGCAGCTGAGGCAGGAGTTGGGTACCAACCCGGGATTCACCTTGTAGGATGTGGGAAACGGCCTAAAAACCATATCCAGGGTGGCCGGCACACTGACCCTCGTCTACAATTAGCAAGGTGGATTCGATCATGGTTCAGCGCACCTCACAACTGTACTGGAAGCGGCGCCGCATCACGCATGCCTATCCAGGCGCCTGTAGCAACAGCAGCATTCCTTACCGTATAACTATTAAAAAAAAAAGAACGAACTTAAGTATTCGAAAAAAACATGTCTTTGGAATTTATTTAATACGGGTTAAGTAAAGTATTGTAGATCCAAGTTTGTCTCTTGGTATTCATTGTGCATTTAAGTAGGCTACTGCAGCCTGCACAGATCTCTTCCGCTCGGTATGATGTGAAGGTCACTGCTTTGCTGGATGACACGTCAAACTCTGCCACTTAATCGTGTTGCAGCAATCCCACCTATCTTTTGGAGAGCGAATTTTCTTAGGAAGGCATCGAAAAATTCAGGTGCTTTCGAACATGCATCCTTATTTCCGAACTCGGGATATCGATAAAAATGGTGAAAATATAAATTTATAGCTATAAGAGATGAGAATTTTACAGTAATTATGAACTTCCCCTTGGGGATATCCCGAGGTCATATACGAGTATTTGTTTAGGTTACTTCATCCGCTGCAAAAACAGTTTGTAAATACACTCCTGGAAATTGAAATAAGAACACCGTGAATTCATTGCCCCAGGAAGGGGAAACTTTATTGACACATTCCTGGGGTCAGATACATCACATGATCACACTGACAGAACCACAGGCACATAGACACAGGCAACAGAGCATGCACAATGTCGGCACTAGTACAGTGTATATCCACCTTTCGCAGCAATGCAGGCTGCTATTCTCCCATGGAGACGATCGTAGAGATGCTGGATGTAGTCCTGTGGAACGGCTTGCCATGCCATTTCCACCTGGCGCCTCAGTTGGACCAGCGTTCGTGCTGGACGTGCAGACCGCGTGAGACGACGCTTCATCCAGTCCCAAACATGCTCAATGGGGGACAGATCCGGAGATCTTGCTGGCCAGGGTAGTTGACTTACACCTTCTAGAGCACGTTGGGTGGCACGGGATACATGCGGACGTGCATTGTCCTGTTGGAACAGCAAGTTCCCTTGCCGGTCTAGGAATGGTAGAACGATGGGTTCGATGACGGTTTGGATGTACCGTGCACTATTCAGTGTCTCCTCGACGATCACCAGTGGTGTACGGCCAGTGTAGGAGATCGCTCCCCACACCATGATGCCGGGTGTTGGCCCTGTGTGCCTCGGTCGTATGCAGTCCTGATTGTGGCGCTCACCTGCACGGCGCCAAACACGCATACGACCATCATTGGCACCAAGGCAGAAGCGACTCTCATCGCTGAAGACGACACGTCTCCATTCGTCCCTCCATTCACGCCTGTCGCGACACCACTGGAGGCGGGCTGCACGATGTTGGGGCGTGAGCGGAAGACGGCCTAACGGTGTGCGGGACCGTAGCCCAGCTTCATGGAGACGGTTGCGAATGGTCCTCGCCGATACCCCAGGAGCAACAGTGTCCCTAATTTGCTGGGAAGTGGCGGTGCGGTCCCCTACGGCACTGCGTAGGATCCTACGGTCTTGGCGTGCATCCGTGCGTCGCTGCGGTCCGGTCCCAGGTCGACGGGCACGTGCACCTTCCGCCGACCACTGGCGACAACATCGATGTACTGTGGAGACCTCACGTCCCACGTGTTGAGCAATTCGGCGGTACGTCCACCCGGCCTCCCGCATGCCCACTATACGCCCTCGCTCAAAGTCCGTCAACTGCACATACGGTTCACGTCCACGCTGTCGCGGCATGCTACCAGTGTTAAAGACTGCGATGGAGCTCCGTATGCTACGGCAAACTGGCTGACACTGACGGCGGCGGTGCACAAATGCTGCGCAGCTAGCGCCATTCGACGGCCAACACCGCGGTTCCTGGTGTGTCCGCTGTGCCGTGCGTGTGATCATTGCTTGTACAGCCCTCTCGCAGTGTCCGGAGCAAGTATGGTGGGTCTGACACACCGGTGTCAATGTGTTCTATTTTCCATTTCCAGGAGTGTATTACCACGCATCTGTGATTTGATGAGAAATGACGAAATGCAATACAATATCTTTACCATCAAGTGTTTGAACAAACGTTAAGATGCATATGAGTTTCTTAGACTGCGGTTCACATTTAAATGACTGAAGGACTTGAATGCACGTTAATACACGACGTTCAAAAAGATGCAATGCAATCTGAAAATTAAAATAATTCCCTGGAATGTCATAACATTACCAAAGGAATACAATTTATCTGAATATAATGGAAATAGGTATTTTGTATACAGTAAAAGGCGAAAATGAAATGAGAAAATCGTTTCATAACCGTCACATAAGAAGTAACAGGCTGTGAACAGACGTACTGTAGTTTAACTAAACTACTTAATCATCTACTTCGAGGCTACGGGTTTAAATAGTTTGTGACAGTTTTTAGGTGTAACGTTCTTTGGAGTACTCGGATATTAATAATATTTTGTCTGTTTGCATTTGCTCGGATATTACTTGAAAGATATAACGAAATTTTAAAGTTTATGTGATAATGTGTAGTCTTTTTTGTATGAATTCTTATCATTTAGGACATATATTCGATGTTAAGGTTGTGAAAAAGACTTGTGGAAAACTATTTGTAAAAAATATCAGGAACTACGAAACGGCGTGGTCATAGATTCGTGGTGAGCAGAAACACTTTAATGCTATTCAAGATTGCTTTAAAATAAAAATGTTATCGAGTTTTTATGTGAAATTACAACAGAACTCAATGAAAAGTTTTATCAAAACTGCACGAATAGCAATTACGGAGTTTAAGAGCAACCAATTTCTTAGTAGAGAAAAAAGTGACAAGCGCTTCTGATAAGTACCATTGAAAATTGCTTTTGCTACACCTTAAAAGTTCTGAAAAATAAAGAAAGAAAGGGGAAGCAGTTAATTATGTTCTAACTATCGATTTAAACTGGCTAGCATCGTTATTCTGCATTAAATTTCAATGTATCCTACTCTCCCTAGATTCAGTTGTTTCCAAGATATTACTCAGCATTATCAGTCAGAGTACTGCTCGACATTGTGAATAATTTTTATTTTCTTATAAGCTTGTGCTATGCATTTATGAAAAACGCTTTAGAACCAATAATTGAATGACGTAGCTGTGCTAGCTGCGATAGTGTAATGTAAAAACACAAGGAAAATATCCAGTGGTCTTTCAGTCAAAAGTCTTCAGATGAAAGTTTGTGAGAGTAAAATGTACACCAGCGAAGAGAGAGAAACGCTACTCATATTAGGAGAACGTAAGTTATCAGAACGGTAATTGTGTTTCCATTTGTTTGCTGTAAACTCAAGCAAGTTGACGAGTTACGTTACCCTGGGGTACCTGCACTGTATGAAAGTCTCTTTTCTGTTACGTTTTTGAGTAAACACATGCTTACGAGACTGATACTGTGTGACATTTTTTGAACAGGTGTTGAAGACTGACAGTGGATTACTGAATAAAACTACAGGTTGTTATTTTACAAAGATGTACTGATGTTTATGTCTTCGTAACATACAATGATACAAGTAAGTGGTGGTTGCTGTTGCTCTGGTAAACAAACAGTATTATGTGTCTGGATAAAAGGTTGTTTGGTGTGGTCAAGGTAAGTGGAACATTATATATATATATATATATATATATATATATATATATATATATATAGTGATTTATAGATTAACTACAATTATAGAAGGAAAGAAAAGACAATAGTTCAATCTATAAGGAAGTCGTTTCGTATTAGAATCTACTTCACCCAATATTATTTTATTTTAAATTGCTACAACCATTAAGTTTAGCAAATGTACAAAAAAAGTAAAAAATGATATCTCGAGATTTGTTACAATTTTTAGTCTGCACTGCCGAGTAGCTGCCCACCTTCAGCCGTAGGTGAGAATACTCTGGAGCGACTGCATGCTGGTCGACTTGCATCACGCCAGGTCGCGTCTTGAGCACGTACACTGTATTGATGTGGGACAGTATGTTCTCGAACGTCAGGTCAAGGTGAGGCCTGACCTGAGAAGATATATAGATAAAGCAAATTAGACTTACTCTTTAAAATTCCGTATACAGTTACCAGAAAGACAGCGGACACTCCACAGTAACTGTAGACACAATAAAAATTTCCTACGGCATATATAAAACGACAGCAAGGGCCACGACTGAGATACTAATTTGAATACGGACAAAGATCAAGTCAAACACAATCAAAAGAAGTTGAAGCTATAGATTTCGGGATAAAGCAAACTTAATGTAGCTCAGTATAGAGCCAGAACATAACATGCAATAACAATTAATTGATTTTATTACATGTCTTGTTTAGCCTGACAGCTGGCAGTATGTTGCAACCAAGGCTTTTAGCAACGGTATTTTGAAATGTGACTGAATGATATTTATTTATGTTAATTTTCTAAATACAGTTTTCTATTAGCATAAAGCCATCACAAGTACTTCGACAAGAAGAGTTTTTTTTCTAGTCAAAATACTCGAACCATGACCAACTTATACTATAATGAAGGCTGTTAGTGACTCAGCTGTATGAGCCCACTTCATTGCTGTAAACGAGTGATTGAAGTCTGTTTTCCAAATGAAAATATTTCAAGTGCAATACCTATTATCTTAAAATCAATATTTCTAAGTGTTGCCTGTTAATTTTTGAGGGTCTCTAAGTCAGGTGAACAACAAATAAATTGAATATAAACATTGTTTGATGTTTGTCACTTGCAAATAAAAACCACTATCACCTATGAACACTCACTCTAAATATGTAACTTGGATGCTACAAGTGATATTCCTGCGTGTAACTTCCACAAATTGCTTACCTTCTACTGAGACATCGTCTTCTACCTGCTGCTCTTGTCATTTTTTGGGCATGAATCGAGCTGTGATTCATAATTACAACTTGATTCTCAATTCAATTATTAGTTAATATGTTGTTAATTTAGTCACAACCTAATATATACAGTCGCGACACCCACTGTTTGTACGTAATTTACAAAATAGTTAGTATATTTTTGCGTCATAAGTGTTAGGAGAACAGCGAGAGACATAAATGATCGTGAAATATAAGTAAACAGAGCACGAACTATTGAATGAAGTGACATAAGCTGCAACATATTCTTGAAGAAATAATTAAGAAATAGCATACAATCGCACTTATTCCACTGAAAGTAAGAGAATACCCACTGATTATCCCACATATGAAGTATATAGATGCTCTTCCTTATGTAAAAATGAAGCAACACATCACTTTTCATTACGTTCTGCTTTGCAGGAAGGCAGCATCCAAAAATTCAATTTCTATCTTATTCTTTGTGGTATCAGGTTATCTCAATAAAAAGCATGCTGTTTTAAAACTTTATTATATCCCATTGATACATTTAGCGAAAATAAAGTTAAATGAATGAGTCAGTCCTAACACTTTAGCAATCCAAATGAGCCAGCTTCATCACTTTTTTATTTCTTCTCTTGCTCCTATAGATTAAGTACTGACTCCCGAATTTAATAATGTAAAAGAGCCTCACTTTCACAAACAGTCTTATTAACAGGAGCTTGGTTTGAGCACAGCACCCAGGTGGAAAATTGGGGACGTCCAGCAACATGTTCACAAAGAAAGCACCACAATTACTTATGTGAGCATATTCATCAAAAGTAGAAGTCATTTTAGTGTCACAATGAGATAAAATTCTTTGACATCTTCTGTACTAATAAATAGGCTTCCAAAGTTGCCTTCATAACTTTTAAAATGACAATAAACTTTGTCATTTGCATCTAAGTCTTGGCTGCCATCTACAAGTACTGTCGTACATTTATAACAGTCATGAATTGTGAGCAGTTTCTTTAATATATAACCATACACGCATCTCATGCTGTTTTCCTCTCCGAGGTCTGTTTGGACTTCCACATTTGGTAGTCTGATCACTGAAAACGTGTCACTGATGTCCAACAGTGGTGAAACAAGTAATTTGGGCGCTGCTTTCATATCCACTATTGTCTGACCCCAGTTGATCCCCTCACAATTGGAGGTAGCTACACTGTGTGTGTTCATTAATTTACTTAAAGTACAATTATTGAATGCAGCACAAAACTGTCGTGGTGATGGGTTGCTGCAAAAACCACCTTTGTGCCTTATCAATGAGAAAACGTTTTCCAGTGGATCTTGCTTAATTTTGCGTGTTCATAAATATAATTTGGTTCCATCCAAAAGCGTTTATCTTACCCAGAAGTCCTTTAACACACTTAATTCTAGATGAAAAATCTTTCCCATCAACATCTATAAATTTCCATGACTGTATCCATGGCTTCAGTGTCTTTAATATTTCCAAATGTCTTGAGGCACTTGTAATAGAGTTCCTAAAGGATGCAGGCCCTTTAATACTATATGCATCAAATATGTCAAAAATATCTTTTACTTTTTGGCAAAAATCCGCAGTAGCAGTAGCAGATGATGATATGGTGCCACAAATAACACGTGTCTCAATGCCTGAATGCCTGCTGCTACTGCATGACTCAACAAACGAACTGCAGTGCTTACCTTCATTTTTGAAAATGCTGGCAGTTGGACAGCTCTTTCAGTGAGCTTGAGGGCCAATTTGTTCTTCCTTTCACAATCACTTGAGTACAACTGACAAATGTCCTTCCATGAATCAGTGCCAATCCATCCGTCATCTGTTGTGTGGATAATGTTATACCTGAATAAATTATTATGTATGCTTTTTATCAAGTGTTTGGTGTCATAAAAAATGTAGATCTTACTCCCTTCGGGAACTAAGCATGGACTAACTGGTGTGATACCCAGTCAGTGCCTCCACTCCACAAAATTCGAGCCTTGGTCAGTCACACATGTTTTTACAACCAAACTAATCTCTGTGAGTGTTTTGACAACTTCAAAAAACATGCACGTCAGATGGGTGGCTCCTACTGGTCCTTTGGAGAAATATTATACTAATGTCTGTTTAAAATTTGAGAAGATGCCGTTAATCATTATAACTAATGCAGTATTGGCAACCACAGTTGTACGTATGAAACCCATGTCTTCAAATCCAATAACACGATCCCTAGAACTGTCATATATCAAATTTTCCATTAGTGACATCTCATCCATAGACAAATTAACAATTATATCAGTTTCTGGTAACTGCTGCACTTTCTGCTTTAAAAGATGAAATATGTTATTATTTATCCCACAATTTAATTCTATATCTTCCACATATCTTTGTAAGGTACGTACTGATGGAAGGCTAAAACAGTGTGATAAAGAACTGTATGCCTGAGTACTATAATACAACAAATTAAGTTGTTTGGACAAGAAGAGTATAGAAGCCTTCGAAATGTGGTGCTAAAGAAGAATGCTGAATATTAGATGGGTAGATCACCTAACTAATGAGGAGGTATTGAATAGGATTGGGGAGAAGAGAAGTTTGTGGCACAACTTGACTAGAAGAAGGGATCGGTTGGTAGGACATGTCCTGAGGCGTCAAGGGATCACCAGTTTAGTATTGGAGGGCAGCGTGGAGGGTAAAAATCGTAGAGGGAGACCAACAGATGAATACACTAAACAGATTCAGAAGGATGTAGGTTGCAGTAGGTACTGGGAGATGAAGAAGCTTCCACAGGATAGAGTAGCGGGGAGAGGTGCATCAAACCAGTCTCAGGACTGATGACCACAACAACAACATGTTCTTCCTCAGCGTTCAAGATATCTCTGTGCCATTTTCATGGTAAACGGTTGAATGTGACAGTCATGAAAACATAACAGAGAGAATTACTTTCCATACTCTGGATGACAGTATGGATCGACGATGTCGTAGTCAAAGCAAGGATTCACAGAATGGGATTGCATGCAGATATAGCGTAAGAAAACAAAATTTACTACAGTAATGTTGCAACAAAAGGTGAGTCGAATGTCACCACAATTCCATATCAAACATATAATTTCATTTCTTGAGTATGATATTGGAATCAGATTTTATCCACCCAATGTTTATGGCAAGTAATTTATGTTCGTGTGATGATGATCTAATTTATGTATGTTAATTAAGATTTGATACTAAGTGAGAAATTATGTGTCAGAATCGAGGTATGTTAACGCTCCTGCTTCGATCGATACGCATCGCCTAGTAGTTGAAAAGGCTGTTTAAGAAAGGTATCGAAATCTACAAACGTCTATAGTGAATTCTACGATGATCATGTCCTATGGCAATAATCTGTCTTTTTTCTGTAGTTTTTTACTGTGAACAAAAGACCAGTGTCACTTAATCTAACATTATTTCCAAACAAGATGAACACGTTTAATCAGCATGTGTACGAGGGCAGTTCAATAAGTAATGCAACACATTTTTTTTCTGAAACAGGGGTTGTTTTATTCAGCATTGAAATACACCAGGTTATTCCCCAATCTTTTAGCTACACAACACTATTTTTCAACGTAATCTCCATTCAATGCTACGGCCTTACGCCACCTTGAAATGAGGGCCTGTATGCCTGCACGGTACCATTCCACTGGTCGATGTCGGAGCCAACGTCGTACTGCATCAATAAATTCTTCATCATCCGCGTAGTGCCTCCCACGGATTGCGTCCTTCATTGGGCCAAACATATGGAAATCCGACGGTGCGAGATCGGGGCTGTAGGGTGCATGAGGAAGAACAGTCCACTGAAGTTTTGTGAGCTCCTCTCGGGTGCGAAGACTTGTGTGAGGTCTCGCGTTGTCATGAAGAAGGAGAAGTTCGTTCAGATTTTTGTGCCTACAAACACGCTGAAGTCGTTTCTTCAATTTCTGAAGAGTAGCACCATGGGGAAGGACATCGAACAGAATAACCCCTTCAGCGTCCCAGAAGACTGTAGCCATGAATTTACCGGCTGAGGGTATGGCTTTAAACTTTTTCTTGGTAGGGGAGTGGGTGTGGCGCCACTCCATTGATTGCCGTTTTGTTTCAGGTTCGAAGTGATGAACCCATGTTTCATCGCCTGTAACAATCTTTGACAAGAAATTGTCATCCTCAGCCACACGACAAGCAAGCAATTCCGCACAGATGGTTCTCCTTTGCTCTTTATGGTGTTCCGTTAGACAACGAGGGACCCAGCGGGAACAAACCTTTGAATATCCCAACTGGTGAACAATTGTGACAGCACTACCAACAGAGATGTCAAGTTGAGCACTGAGTTGTTTGATGGTGATCCGTCGATCATCTCGAACGAGTGTGTTCGCACGCTCCGCCATTGCAAGAGTCACAGCTGTGCACGGACGGCCCGCACGCGGGAGATCAGACAGTCTCGCTTGACCACGCGTCGATGATGACACACGCTTTGCCCAACGACTCACCGTGCTTTTGTCCACTGCCAGATCACCGTAGACATTCTGCAAGCGCCTATGAATATCTGAGATGCCCTGGTTTTCCGCCAAAAGAAACTCGATCACTGCCCGTTGTTTGCAACGCACATCCGTTACAGACGCCATTTTAACAGCTCCGTACAGCGCTGCCACCTGTCGGAAGTCAATGAAGCTATACGAGACGAAGCGGGAATGTTTTAAAATATTCCACAAGAAATTTCAGGTTTTTTCAACCAAAATTGGCCGAGAAAAAAAATGTGTTGCATTACTTATTGAACTGCCCTCGTATTTTTATAATTAGAAGTCGAAGGAACGTTGTTCGGAAGAGGACCGCTAAAACTCTATAGTTTAGAATTTTTAGTGATTTACAGGGATGTGACCTAATATCGTAAATAATGTTGTTCAAATTGACGCTGGCCGTGTAAGCTTACAGTGAATTGTTTGTACAAGACTTTATGATCATAACTGCAAACTAAAACAGCTGTGGCAGACAAAGGAGAAACTACTGAACGATCTCTCCTTTCTAAGGAGATGCTGGGCCGTACCATCGTACCAAGATTTCTTTGGCAGCAACCACATTTCGGAGAAGCGTATATTATCTTCAGACGTGCTAGCCATTTGATACTGAGGGAAAGCATCCATCACCATTTCAGCTTGGATTTTAACACTAGGGAGCTTCTCGGGAAACATTGTAAGCTGTATCCCAGATATTGGCCATTGGACTGGGCAATACAGCCACTATAAAGCAGAAGCTGGTCTATATTTCGAGTGAAGTGGTAAAGAACCGTCAACAAAGGGAATGTATGAAGTTAGGACAGATGAACAGCTCAGCCGAAGCTGTATGCTTTTTGGCACTGTAGTAAATCTTTCAACACATGCCAATAGCAAGGCAACTACAATGTGTTGTCTGAGGGTTTAAATCATTACGTGACGCCCCAGCGCGTACCATCAGAAGGCACCTTCGAAGTGACAGTCTGAAAACTGCTGCAAGTAGAAGCAAAGAAGCAAAATTACTATTGTGGAGGCCGAGTTCCCATTGTCGTTACGATGGACCGAATTCGTGAGTTCGTGAAATGGCTTCTGGTGCAGTACACCGCTAACACAATTTCTCCCTGCCGCTATTACACAGCTATACCCAGGGTCAGGTAACAGGGTAGGAGAACTAAGGTTCTATAACACTCCAACAAATTAGTAACAAAGTCAAACAAATGAGTCAAAAAGGTTTACTTATCTTTCTGACTTGTTGCCTTATGAAGTCTGCAACACTGCTTGTAATATAACACAAGAAGGCCCTCAATAGCTAAGTGCAAATAATCATAGGTAAACTCCACAGCGCATAGCAAATGCAATTTACAACTGTCTGTTCACTTCTAAGAGTGCACTGAACGACGTTCCCTGAGTAAGTCAGCGTTGGACGATGATTTATAACTAAGTGGGCGAGAGCTGCTCTTCTATCTTCCGAGGAGGCTTCTGTCCGTTGTCGTCCTGTCATTGGCGGATTTTACTCACCCGGCAATAGGCCGAGGCGAAGGCGATATCTTCATCCTCAGCGCCGCCCGTGGTGCTGGTGGAACTCGCGCAAGTGGCGAGTCTCTACTGCACTGGTACCAGCTCGCATCTTTGCCCCTGTGGTGCTTTTGCCCTGGCTGTGTCTTGTTCACATGACTCAGCAAAGTGTTAACCAGCCAGCAGCTACATGAGATCAGGATTCGACAGTATTAACAATCCACCACAAGAGAACAGCGACGCGTTACCAGTGTCTCGCCGCACGGAAAAATATCCTGAGTGGAAGCTTCGCTCTTGCCTGTCAGTCGCCTGTAAGAGTAGCATGGGTAGAGGCATTTTTACTTCGAACTGTCCGGTGGAATCACAGAATTTATTGTCAGTAGTCACCTAACAATCGAAAGAACACAGGATACAGGGAAGGTTGTTTCCAGAACCCAACAGTGAATAGACCTGAAGAGGACCACGGTAAAGATAGGCCAAAGGTCAGCTACTTTGTTTGTTTTAGAATTTTATTTATGACGGTAATATGTAAGTACACAGAATGGTAAGCGAAAAATGTGCTACACGTAACAAAAAATGTTTGTATCAACAAACTGTTCAAACCTTTGACAGAAAATAGTCTACAGTAAGCAGTATGCCAACAATAAAATTAGTGAGAGCTAGCATGACTTACGCAAAGTATTTATTTTTACGTTATAACACGACACAACTTACTGACCTATAATGAGGAATGTACTCTGCTGAAGACATGTGCCATTCTATGAGAGTCAGTCATTACCATGGAAAATAATTTGTTGCCCTTCTGTTTACAAGACATTTCCTTAAAACAGAGCATCCACTTCGTCAATTATCTACATTTAATTACTGTGTATCGTGCTGTAGCAGCCACATATTTTCTGCCACAGTGATCCATACGTAATTTATCTTTGTACCGCAAACAAGTCAGAATTTGAACCCACATCCGCCAGTGCACTATTGTTCCTGAGTATTGGGAAATATTTTCCCCAGTTTCCGTAGGTCACGAATTCGCAATGGCTCAGATCACAAAAACACAAAGTGGCGCTGCACTGTGACAACCTGTTGAACCACTTGAGCGCTTACAACTTGGAAGTTCTGTACCATGCGGACACATTTGCTTCAGCTGAGGTTAAGAACGCTAAATTACGGACTTCAGAAACGTATTATAATATATAATATCGGGATATGTCTGGATGAAAAATTGTTAGAGGCATTATTCCAAAAACCTGTGAGCATATTATTTTAAAAGTTACAAATTTGTCAAATTCGGCATTCGCTAGAAAACTCTTGTTTTATAAATAATGAATCTTGCAACATTTTATTTATTGCTTCATGTTGCAGAAGGAGCAGAAAAAATGGAGAGAGTGGCGATAAATGTCTGAAAGGCACCGCTTGAGATCCTACATCAAGCACTTCTGAAGATGGTAAAGCCTTGGATTAACACTGCGAGTTCATACTACAGTATAATTTAGGAGTGTTTCTGCATTAGTAGTTTTAAAAAGGCACTAACGTGTAGGCTTTTTGTGTAACTTTCAGAAACAAGTTGCTCGCCAGGGGAAAGTTGACAATTGGTCATTTGTGTATGAGAAGAGTTGCAGATGCTTAAAGGCGAAATGAAACGGAAGTCAATCATTTGTCCAAAAGAAGTATAATTTTCTTTCGTGCATAGAGAAATAAAGGAACTCCATCGCGATCTTCCTCCAAAAATGGGAACTATACAGGTAAACAGTATAAAACTCTTGTGTATTCCAGTATGTCGTTAAACTGTATCAGTAATAGTTCACAAGCTAACATTTACTTCAGCTGTCTCCCTAAATTCCTGCTGTGACTAATATGTACCGCTACACGATATATTTTATAATCATGTGCATTTTTGACCAAATTACGTTTTTCTGACCCTTAAGTAACACAAATATACAGCTTTTATCATTTTGTCTTCATTTATTAATTGTATTGTACATAGAGGGTTAACGATTTCAGTTCCTCTTTACCAGGAAAGAAACAAAATAAACCCTCATAGTGGATCGATTCAAGCCGGTTAGCGTTACCAAGCTTCGCACATTCCGATACACCTACAATGAATTTACGAGCAGCTTTCCTAAGCAGGTCTCCCTATAGGGAACAGAGTAGTTATGTGCAAACCACGTCCATGGGAACAAAGTCGCTTACCGTGTCGAGGATGTCCGTGACTTTGCAGTCCGTCCTTAGAGTCCTGGGCATGACGCGAGCGATGGTGGCGCCGGTCTGCACGATGCGGAGCTCGCGGTCAAACATGAGGTGGAAGGGGAACACGCGGCTGAACGTCGCCGGAGACACCTTGGGATCTGCGGACAAATTTTACCCTCAGATTGTGTACTGCACTCACCGGGCTGGAGTTCTGTGGTGCTGCAGTACTGCGACAGGGTACTGACCATTTGCCTGGAGCTATGCACGGCTTTATGGCGTTGTCACTAGCGTAACTGGCGGATCTGGACCTACTGCCCAAAATAACCGACATTTTTAACTATATTCTGACTTCCTTCATCTCCCCAACACCCTGGAAGCAACGGTCCTAAGACCTAAACGAAAAGAAAAGAAAATTTGCCATAGAAAGAGTAAAGGCTCACTTGCTTTCTAGTTGCATTGCCCAAGGTTTTTGACTGCATAGATCACGATCAGATTACTAATTAGTTAACCTCAAATAACCTCTTACATGATAACCAGTCAGGTTTCCGGAAAAATCGCTGTGCGACGGACGCTCTTTTAAAAGTAACTGATGTAATGAAACAAGATGTCGGCAAACAGAAGGCAATTATTAAGTGCTTTTAGAATTTCAGCTAAGCTTTGACACTGTCGAGTTTGTCAGAGACTTACTAATCCTCAGTTCAGAGAACTTCTTCCACCGCTAATACTAAACGGTGCAGAAATAGCTTTATTTTCTTCTGCAAAGAATTTGGAGGTTATTCCAGACCTTAACTTAGACTGGACTGAACATATATAATTGCACTCTATAGACGGCTGTCAGTGTCATTTCATTCAATACAGAAATGTAAAGAAAGTATTTCATTTCTAGTATAAAAACAAACGCTTAGAATCGTTAATAACCCCCCATTGGGCAATTATCGTGATCCTATTCCCCAAGGACTTTAGTATGGGCACTCAAGGTGGCTGGAACTGGCGGTAAATTATGTGTAATACATTTGCGACATACGCAATTTGGACCTTAACCCTCTTGCTTTCAAACAATTATCATGGCTACCTGCTGATAAGTACAGAGACTATCGTATCCTGTATTTTCTGTAACGCACCATTGTACTCCCTCTCATTTATCTTCACATTTATC
Organism: Schistocerca nitens; assembly: GCF_023898315.1. NCBI lineage: Eukaryota > Metazoa > Arthropoda > Insecta > Orthoptera > Acrididae > Schistocerca > Schistocerca nitens. The sequence continues at coordinate 309,793,466 of NC_064621.1, read as the reverse complement.
TCCAACCTTTACACATTTTTTGTAAAAAAGAAAATCCTACATACACAAATCGTGATTTTTATTTCAAAGCACGACGCATTTTAGCCCTAGAGACTCTTCTTCATGTTCTTGAGAAGTCTACATTAATTTTCATATTTACGTTACTACTCGTCGTGATAAGGGTACATTGTGACTGCAGTTTTTACAACTAAGAGACTGTCAAATAGTTCCTTACGGTTCCGATAGTAGGAATATGATTTTAAAGCACCGTATGAATATAGATATTTATTTACATATATTCAATTTTCATCTTACAGCACATTTGTAAGCACAATTCAGGCAAGTCAAAGAATATCCAAATGTAAACAATTTACACATATGTAGATGTTGCTTCTAAGATGATAAAAAGGTGTTATGTTATTATTTACATAATGCTGTCATTTTTAAAGGCGTTATGTGTGTAGATATCAGATGCGACCTAGCAAATATTTGTTTGTCTAGGAAAAAATAACTTTTAATGTTACTGAAAAAACTGTGGCTGTGAAACTTTGTTTATTCAGTTGACTTGTTTCCTGACACTTTCGCTTCATGTAACATTATTTCTAATCGTTCTAACAAATCAAGTTTTCTAAAGTACCACTATTTTCTATGTGGAGTCTTGTTAGGCTGTTGTGGATTTCAATAAAATCTGTGTCTGTTATGGTACATATGGTTAGCAATTGAGGCTTTATCCAAGTGGTTGAGTCTGAAAGTATTAGTAAGTTTTTTCTATTGTGCCCTGAAATTCATTTCTGTTTTGCCTACAGAGAATGTAGGGCAACTGCCACACTGTGATTTATACATTCCATTGTGTTCTGTTACTGGGATGTTTGTGTTTACTGTGTGAGGCTAGTGTCATCCCAGTCTGATGTCTGTGGAGAAAGATATTTTTGTGTTGGTATTTCTAAATTAATTAATAGTTTTTGGTAATGCTGTATGTAAATAGGGTAACATTGTGAAGATTTGGTTCTGGCAGTTGTTTTTCCTTCAGTGCTTCCATTAATGATGTAACAGAACAAATGAAATATATAAATTACACTATAGCAAGTGCTCTACATTCTCCATATGTAAAACAGAAATAAATTTTCGTATACTTGGAAAGAACATAGTAATACTTTCAGACTCAACCACTTGGACAAACCCTCAATAGCTGACTATATGTACCATAATAGACAAAGATGTAGTGACATGCACAACAGCCTAACAGCACTCCCCACAGAAAATAATGTTATTTGTAGAAAATCTGAACTGTTAAATCAATTACAAATAATAATATATGATGATGAAATTTCGGAAAACGTATCAAAAGAATAAATAAAGTTTCATGGCCACAGTTTTTCAATAAGTTTAAATGTTAATTTTTTCCTAAAGAAACAAATGTTTAATAGATCACATCTTATATCTACACAAATAACTCTTTTTACACATGATATCACGGTATAAATAATAAAATAACCCATTTTATCGTCTTGGAGGTAACACCTATGTATTTTGAGTATTTTTGGATTTGGGTATTCTTTGACTTGCTTGAATTGTAGCTATAAATGTACTGTTGACGAAAATTGTGTATATGTATATAAATATGTCTACTCATACTGTGTGTAGAAACAATATAACCATTTCTGTGGAGAGTAAGTAGTTCTTTCGTGGTGTCTTAGTTTTGTAAAATATATATTCACAATGTGCCACTTTGTAATATACCTATGTACTCTTAATACAACTTGTAGTAACCTCAATTCGAAACTGATGTAAACTGGTCAAGCACCTGAATATGAGCGCAAAGGTCTCAAAATGTATTTGCACTGAAATAAAAAATCACGTTTGTGACTGGAGGCAGCAGTTGTTTTATTTTACAATAGTAAGACAGTATTAGAAACAACACTGACAAAACGGCATACATTAAACAATACATTATTATCAGAAGAGAAGAGCAGAAGAACCTGCTCTCAGCAAAGTAGAGTCCTCTCTGTAATATTTCATAACACAGCCATCTCCTGCAAATCAATTTCTGTATCACGAAATCGACTTCAGAACCACCTTCCTCACAGAAATTAAATTCCTTTCGAGCTCCAAATGGCAGCTAATGATACACACACCACATCATCTCTTTCACATAACTGTCTGGACCCCGCTGTCCTAAACCCATTTTTCACCATTACTTTTTCCGCCCCTTTGTCCACAGAGTCCTGAGTCAAGTTCCTTCCTTTCTTATCGGCTATTATCTTTATCACTTCAATCTTCCCCTCTCCCTTTGCTAATGATATCAAACACATCTTCAAATGGGTCAAATTTAAATATTAATGTTAGTTTTAATGCTTCTATTATTATTATTATTATTATTATTAGTAGTAGTAGTAGTAGTAGTACTATATATAATGATAATAATAATAATGCAAATATTTCTTATTAATATTCTACATGTTGTTTGTAATATTAATCACAGCAGTTGACTTCACATGGCCTGATTTCATATATTACCACTAGTTGGAAATTTCCAAAGTGTCAAGGACTGCATGATGTTTTGGCAAATAGTACATGCAGGTGCCAGTAGAGTGGCTTTTGTAGTTTGTAAAGGAGTATTTGCTCCATACTGTACTACATAGCTAACTCTGCACTAAAATGCAGTATTAGACCTTGCCATACAACTGAGGTCAATTGTAAATACTGGTGCAGTTTTTCACATGAAGGGGAAGTGACATCATGATCCAAGATGGCGCCAAGCCCCATCATCTTATCAATGAAGTCATCATTATCATGTATCAAGCCACACACTCTCCAATCTCTCCCCCCCCCCCTCCTGCCCCTTTCATCGTCTTTCTCCCAGTAACAGCCTAAAACAGCATAGTACCATGTTAAAATGATACAACTAATCACATCATAGTATTTTAGTGAGCATTAAACTGAAACAGTGAATCGCATTGTAGCTTTGAATTAGCTATCTGAGCTGTGTTCAAAAGAATCTGAACGAGTTGAAAATTTTGTGCCACATTCAAATGCAGTTATCCAAAAAATTTGGTAAATTGTACCTGTTGCATTTCCACAGCTACCACAAAATAATCAACAACAAATACGCCCCCCCCCCACACACACACTTTTCTAAGTTTTGCATAAAACGTGTTTGTGAACGTCTATGTTACGTCCCCAAAGCTTAAGAGTCATAAATCTAATCAGCATAAAAAATAACATCGCATTCAGGTACATTTTATGCCTTTACTTTATGTAACACACAATGGATCTTTAAATTAAATATTTCCACACACAAATAGTTGAATGATTCTTGTCAGATCTTAGAATTCTGACTCCACATCTAAGATACATAAAGTGTGTTGAAATTTCAGTCTGAGGATATATATTATAAGTGGTTCATAGAATGAACTGATATTGCCTAGGGATCCTGCAAGTTTTTCAGTAATGCTTCACCTTAGTAAGCACCATTTTATTTGGCACAAAGAGAATGCATAATATTCTGCACTAGAAAAATATAATCGATGTTATTAACTGTAAGGTGTCGAACAAATAACACACCTTCCATTGAATTCCTGAAACAATTCCAGTTAAATAAGTATGTCACACGACATAGTTATGTCAAAATGTACGAATTATTAATAACAAAGTGAAGAAACAAGCCAGCATTTCATGAATACAAATCACTAACACTCACACCAGTAACTGCACACAAATAAATTCCCAGACCCGAGCTACAAGATGCAGTTCTGAGGGAAGGAGAATTTGACAAGAGCAATGCCTGTCCCAGTGTTAAGCTTTAACGATCACAGAAGGACATCTAGTGGACACAATGAGACGCTAGAGCCACTGTGCAGGCCATTAGCAAACTCAGCCCTTGCCCTGCTTCTAACGACGACCCTTTGGAAAGCCTTTCTACAGAAACACGGCGGGTGATGGCAGATAAATGTATGGAGAAACCCAACCAAAAACATTGGTGACTCACTGTAGCGAATTGAGTTAAAACTCGTACGGAAGAAAACGATTTTTATCTCAGTATTATGTACTGGAAGTTAAACTCTGTCCTGCGATAGAAACGATGCCTGTGATAGTATACAAAACTCTGATGGGTGGAGTTATAACAATTGCGAACACTCTGATTGGCTAGAAAGATAATGCATGGCCACCAGCTTTGATATAGGCAAATGTAGACAGAGAAATTCGCTTTTTCTCTTGCAGCAAATCGTCAAGTGTTTGAGCAAGACGAATCGCGTCCCGCTGAGACCACTGCGAGAGTCATAGCTCATCTTAACTCGTAAGAAGTTAAGCTGCAAAGTGTCCTAGTACAGAGAACCACAGCGAGCACTGACAGTTAACCCTTGCGAGAGGTTTGAGGGCTACGATGTACGTGCTAATCCAACCAAATAGTGCGTACCATGCCAGTCAACTTAGCCAGGGAACAAGTACGAGTCTGGGCTTCACTGCAGAAGTAGAAAATGTATCACACTGGTGTATAACAGTCGAGATCGATTTAGAATAGATTCTCAGGTTCATAGCTCGTGCTGACAGCAGCAACTGCAGCCCATGACGAAAGGTAAACACACATACTCACTCTAAGCCAGCAAGTGATATCCAATTGATACTCAGAACCGCTGTCGTCTCTATCTCTCCTGTTTTTTCGTACATTCAACCGCTTCCTGTAGTTAAACATATTCACGATTATCACGCTTAATTGAAGCTGAATCCAGAGATACCCGATCTAATGAAAACGATTGGTCAGCCGCTGTAGAGTGCTTTATACCCTAAGTTATTAAATTGTTTGAACTGTGTACTTCTATTTGATTGTTCCTTACCGAACCTCATCCATTATTTGGTTATTTTAATTGTGCATTTTAGCTTAATTGATATCTCTCGCTTCAATTTTATTTAATTTGTTTGTATTTTATCGACCCCTGATATGGCCATCAACCATATTATTGAAGAACATTAGAATAGCTAGGAATTTCACTTCCAAATTTTGAACACCCAATATCATTATTTTACCATGCTGTAAATATTATAATTATGATATTATGAAGTCATACTTAGAAAAAATATAAACCTAACGAAAATCTTGGAATTTAATTTTTTCCCTGAACCTTACACTAATTTCTGTTAGCGACAATATGTCCTTTACAGGGAGTATACTGGAACCGATTTTGAGATTATTGTCTGATTACATCACTGTCTGTACTGCTGCATTTTTCTGAACTCTGCATGTGTGAGATGGTATCTTCCTACGCTGCAGTCATTAGGTTCGACACCAAATACCTAAAACACTCACATAGCGTCCTTGCGCAACTGTCATAGGAAGATAGATCAGAACTAGTCTTAAAAATGTTAAATAACAGCATATTACTACTTTTTATTTCATCTGAACTTGAATTACCCGAGATTTTGTACAAAATGACCTTTAGAGGAATGTTGCAATATTTACAAGTGGAACTGTTGTGCCAAGGCACTCTGACACATTTACAGGACTGTGTTTCCTATAAGAGACTAGGAAATAATACCAAAACCTAATCAAAATATATTATTAAAAAACACATACAACATAGCCAAAAGCCAAACGAAATCATCAAACATGATTTTAGGAAGGAAGGAAGGAAGCGTTTTGACGAGGTTTTTATTGCAATCCAACATTTAAACTGCATACTTCCATAACACACAAGCAGAACTACATAACGCAAATTGCTTACAATCTACACATGTTCAAAGACAGTGGTGGTACAAGACAGAGATAATGGTGAAATAAGACAGAGATGAAAGCTCTGTATCTCAGAAATACAATCTTTTCCACGAAAATAAAATGGTTTATCATAGTAAGCAATACTTTCATCTATAAACACACACGCACACTCACACACACACACACACACACACACACACACACACACACACACAAATAGATGTTAACAGGTTGCTTATTACAATACGCAAATGTTGTATAATTGTGACCCTGTCAGGGTGGCAAAAATCCTATGGTAAGGTGATTGACCATATGTAATGATTAGAGCAGAAAAATATGCTCTAAAAACATTCTCGTACAAAATTTTTGTGTGGTATCAATCAACGATAAATATCAATGTCTGCTTACAAGTCATTAGGGAGACAGAGACGTGCAATGCACTCAGAGACGTACGCAGTATCCCCATAGTATAGTTGTAACGCTGTTGTTAACTTTTCGTTTTTCTTGCAAGTCCACAGGTGGCTGACACAGTGTAGGCAAGCTGATACTGCTCCAATTGTAAGTCACGGTCGTACAGTCTCATTATTGTGTCAAGGGAACTAGGAACAGTAGAGAAAGGGTGAAGGTACATGAAGTAAGGTCGTATGATCGCATGATTAAACGACGTGGGGCGCATCAGTTAAAATTGCAAAGACGGGAATCAGAGAGATTAGCAATGGCAGATCGAGTCCTTGACCGAAGTGAGATTGACACCCAGCAAGATAACGTACGGGAACCTCAGGAGAGAATAACAGACACAATGCAGCAAGAAATAGATCAAGGGGTGCGGCAGGACGTAAATACCGAGCTACAAGCCGACGTAAGCGGCGACCAACGTAATGCAGAGGTGCAGGAAGATGGAGAACGTCTTGAATACGTATAAATCATGGTACATGTAATAAGACCTTGCTCACAACCAGATATAGGCAGTACAAGTCGAAACGTGTCACCGCATGGTTCACTGTAGTCAGTTGCGGACAGAGACGAGAATGTAAACGCAGAACAAAGTGTGTTGGAAGAAGAGTTAGTAGGACCCGTTAATTACTCGGAAATTCTCCAACAACTGCCACGCACGATAACGATACAAAACAGAGAGATAAAACGACAGATGCGTGAGCAGAGTGCGGGAACAGCGAAACAACTGCGTGAGATCAAACAACAGTGAAGTCACATAGAGGAACGGGCAAAAGAATCCACAGATATGATCGAAAATTTAATAATAGGTCACATGCAATTAAGAACAGATACTGACAAAGTCCACGTGGACGTGCAAACATTGAGTGAAGACACACAGACCGAAATCAGAATATTACATGATGTTACTCACAGTGAAATTGCAAAGATAACCAAACAGGTTAATGCAATTACACGCCAAGCAGCAGGCACAACTCAACAAATATTTGAAGACAGTCTGTTGCAAAAACGAATCACGAAAGCTGTGCTCTAGAGATACGATAGCCTCATCGTGAGAATAGAAGCGAAAACGAAGAAACCATTCGGAAAACAGAGAAGAATTGTTGCGAACTATACAAGAGCAAAGTGATGAAAATCATACAAGCTCTGAATCCGTAACAACTTCCGAATCAATAACGCCATCAGAAAGGCAAGAAGTTTAACCCTAGCATTACCAACGGGGGGGCCTCGTAGGACCACTGACTCAGTTTTTCTATGTTGTATCCACACCCTTTGATATATGAACTTGAAAGCAAAGGTAATTGTTCGTTACTGAATGTACTATTGAGTCATTACAGAATTTCGGAATAAAAATGTAATTAAAATTCATTTACTTGATTTAATTCTCTGTGGGCCTTAGAAGCCCACCCGTTGGTAATAGCAAGGAAAGATTTACGAGGTTGAGTCTCTCGTTTCAAATTCTTACCATGAAACGAATTTTTGCATTGTTGCCTACAGACATATTATTATGAAGCGGACCATTGTTATTTTCAGTGTTTCTGCTGCTGTTGAACCAGCAACATGAGTAGACATCGTTTACGTGATAGTTCCATTGAAAGAGTGCTAGAAGAAGTTTTGAACGAATCAGATTTAGAGGAAAGTGAAGTGGATGATGATGTGGAAGAAATTAGAACTGATTCATCGTCTGAGAATGAAGATGAGGTTGAAGCCAATCCACCAGATGATAATGATACGGAATGTGATAAATTCATTGCAAAAAGTGGACGAGAGTATATTACGAAGCCATCTCGACAATATCGGCGTTCTCTACAAAATATAGTGCGAGAAAGAATGGGGCTAGGACAACAAGGAAGAATTGCGTCTCCGAAAGAGGCTATAGAGCTCTTTTTTACACCTCAAATTATGAATCTAATAAAACTACACTCAAATGAAGAGGCTTCTCGACTAGGTATTCAGCACACAGATGAAGATGAGTTATTTTGTTATATAGGACTCTTGCTAATCATGGGTTCAAATCATGACAATAAGATACCTGTCCAAGATTTATGGTCTTTGCTTCAGGACCGACAAGTGTACTATGGATCAATGAGTCGGACCCGATTTTTCGAATTGACTAAAATATTGAGGTTTGATGATAAGAACACAAGAGAAATTCGTCGCCAGACTGACAAGTTTGCTCCAATGAGGGAAATTTTTGAAAGCTTCAATTCTTCATTTCCATTGTATTTCATTCCTGGTCTACATACAACAGTGGATGAGATGTTGGCTTTGTTCCGTGGTCGCTGTCCATTCAAGGTGTTTCTAAAAGAAAAACCTTCAATTCTTCATTTCCATTGTATTTCATTCCTGGTCTACATACAACAGTGGATGAGATGTTGGCTTTGTTCCGTGGTCGCTGTCCATTCAAGGTGTTTCTAAAAGAAAAACCTGGAAAATACGGCATTCTAATTCGAATGCTGTCTGATTCTGAGACTAGATATGTGATCAGCATGGACATCTATACAGGCAAGTCAGGAAATACACAGCATTCAAATGGACCGATGGAAATTGTAAAGAGACTAATAAAACCTATTGAAAAATCAGGCCGTAATGTTACCACAGATCGGTACTATACTTCAGTGGAGCTTGCTGAGACTCTATGGAATGATTTTCACCTCACACTTGTTGGCACCCTACAGTCTAACAGACGACACATACCTGAAGAGCTGAAGACTACAACTGGCCGCAGTTTACACTCTTCCATCTTTGCTTATACTGACCCTCAGACACAGAGGCCACCAGTTACTCTTGCATCAACGCTAGTCCGCGAGAAGCCAAAACGACTGCTGTTGATGCTTTCAACTTATCACTTAGAAGGGGTGTTGAATGAAGACTCAAAAAAGACTAACATAAATCTTTTTTATAATTCTACAAAGGGAGGCGTGGACACCATAGACCAGATGGCAAGACACTACAGCACAAAGAGAGGAACAAGAAGATGGCCTTTGTCCCTCTTCTACACACTCATTGACATAGCAGCAATAAATGCATATTCACTCTTCCTCCTCAACTTTCCGAATTGGAAAAAGAATTTGCTAAACCGCAGAAGAGTTTTTATCACTAACTTAGGTCTCGAACTAATAAGATCTCAAGTAGATAAACGGGCACAAAATTTGTATGGACTTCAGAAGCCAGTAATAATGGCAATGGAAAGCATCACACAACGGAAGCTCAGCTGCTCTGTAGAACCATCATCCTCAACAGCAGAACCAGGAACACGTGGACGGTGCCACCTATGCTGCCAAGAAGCTGCATCTAAAAAGATCAAGTACAACAAGCTGGGAAAGTCAACTGTTACCTGCTCTCAGTGCCACAAACACGTCTGTGGGAAACACTGCAGGAAGACAGTGTTGTGTGAAAAATGCGTTGCAGAATGAGACAGTAAATTTTGTTTGCTTCATGTAGTGTATCGAATTAAAAAAGTCGTTTTTATAAGAAAACACTATTTTGAAACATTATTCCAAAAAATATATAAACTGAATCTCGTGATTTGTTCATTTTATTCCTATTATAATAACATCTTTTATTATCCAGTATACAAAAACAATGTCTAAGCATTTTGAATTGTTATTAGAGGTATCAGAAGTAAATAAACTTGATTTATGATAAAATAAATTGTGGTATTCTTTATGGGCCTTTGAGGCCCCCCCGTTGGTATTACATGTAACAAAAAATACGTTGGTAATGCTAGGGTTAACAAGGAATGAAAAAAGATTTCATGCAAATACGATTCCAGTCACAGGCGGAGAAGAAGTTATCCAATAGCCGACCGCCTGCGATGCCACAGATATGTCTTGAAACTTAGGAAGAGCAGACACGAAGACATCGAGTACCACAAGCATACTTTTCGGAACAATTCTGATCACATGATGAAGCGGCAAGATTAACTAGGCAAGACACCGAGCCAATACGTGACAGGGAAATGCAAAAGCGCGAAGTCTATAGGGTAAAGAATACCGACAATCGCGCACAGCCGATGGAAGAAAATCCTTTACAAAAATATCATGCAAGACTAGGCGAAAGTTACAGTCGGCAGTATCCAATGGATTTGCCACAACCTGAAAGACTGACATGTGAAATGATAGGGAACAAAAGTGGCGAGGACTCTAGAATTTCGTACGATACCATGACAAGGTACAAAAATGACCATTTACTCACTGTAAGGAAGTTTCAGCTTTTCCGTTAAAGGTAACTCACTGCATCGACTAACCTTCATTCATCAACTCAGAGTAGGACTACCATAACTTTGACCATTATCACACAAACTAGACTTTATGTACCCATATGTCTGGAACAGTAGCAGAAACTATGCAAAACGTAGCAGCTACATGACGAACATATGAAGATTTCACAGACAAGTTTCTCTCACGCTATGGTGGAGTGAAGCTCAAAATAGGGTGAAGTATGAAATACTACAAAATCCATACTTCGAGAATTCCGGAGGGAAGACCACTGTAAATTTTTTGATGCAATGGGAAAGAAAAATCAATATTTGGATGTGCCATACAACGATGGAGAATTGATTAAATTGTGTACCATGGAGCTGGAACTAAAATACCAACAGTCATTGGTAGGGCGCGGAGGGAATGATGTGGAAGACTTCAAATGAATTTTGAGAGAACTAGAATTCATATTCTAGGAAGATGAGACAAGAAAAGAAATGAAACCCGCGTGGAAACGTGAATGAAAGACCACCAAATGCTCTAGAGACTGCACGAAGGAATGTCAGCTACTTCAAACAGCGTGATAACTTGGCGGCGAGAAATGACAATCGATTGCAACAAAGAAATGGGTACGGGTACGGAACAAGAAATGACAATGGTTGTCCATCCGGAAATGGCAATAACTGCTACAGGACAATCGCGATTGGAGGACAAAGAAACAGAAAAATTTCCAGAGACGAAACCCGTATCTACGAGTTGAACAAAGCCAGAAAGGACCGAATACAGACGTGGAGATAAGGCCACGAAACCCCGATAAACTTTCGAATTTACGAGAGAGCGCCCAAGTCAATGAGGACAGCGTATCTACCCAAGCAAGCAGCAGCAATGTAACGAGAGAAATATACACCTTACCACGATAGGTGAGAGATGAAGGAACAGAACCGCAGTGACCGAAAGAAGTCGAGATACCGCAAAAATCAGGTTGGGTAGGAATTATTTGGGAGGATTTTGCAAAAACGGACTACCGGAACAAAATGAAGCAGGTACAACGGAAGTCGCGTTAAAAAGCAAAGTAGTTGGCATTGTACAGTTATTTAATACTGAAACTAGGGAATACCGATTCCAAGAGGATAACGCACCGTCGAGAGAAGTAAACATCTTGCCACGATAGATAATAAATGAGGAAATAGGATCGCAGGGGACAAACGAAGGCAGGAAACAACAACATCATTCTGGGGAGAAATTAATTGGGAGGATATTGACAAAGAAAATGAACCACCAGAGGCAGGCACAATGGGAGAAGAGAATAGGGACGAAGTAATAAGAATTTCAGAGGCTGAGACCAAAGAAAACGAGCTCAAGGAGGATAATACGTAGTCAGCGGAAGTTGGAAAGAACATACAATAGGACACAGGTCCCAATGTGTACAATGATGGAAGTTACAGAGATATAATAAGGGCATTTTGATGCGATTATTTGGGAATTTGCACGAAGAAAGAAGAGAAAGATGTAGTTGAGCTGAGGGAAGACGAAGTTAAATGTGGAGAAGTAGTTGCAGAAGAGAGAGAGAAAGAGAGAGAGAGAGAGAGAGAGAGAGAGAGAGAGTGGTTGAGGCATATCCAACAACAAATCCTAAGTAATGTAGTCATAGACAGCGGATGCGGGCTAACAGCGATTTTGGAGAACTTATCTAACCAATGCAATGCTAATGAAGAATTACCAATCTTGAAAAAGAAGAATTTAAAGTGAAGGGTCCCATCAAAAATGAAGCTGCGGTTGCCAGTAAACAAACAAGATCAGCTCTTTCGTGACAATGTCAAAAGTGTTGAGTGGTACTTAAGTAAATAAATTAGTGAAATCAAAGTGAACTAGAAATTAGAATATAAATGAAAAACTTGGTTTAGTTTAAAGAGTTACTTACTCGCAAACAGCGGGCCGAACAGCAGAACAGAAGAGACAATGACCGTGAAGTCAGCAAGTTCCACATAAGCGGGCGCTGTCGATTCAGCCGTCAGGGCATCGCCCGACCGGCTCACGTGTTTCTCAGTTGTCGTATGTGAGCAAAGGCCCTCGTCTACATCCCAAGAGCCAATGACCGACGTAAAGAAGATTCTTCGAGAAGCTATTCAACGTGACAGAAGAGGCAATACCCGGCTCACGTGTTTTTCAGTCGTCACATGGGATCAAAAGCCCACGCCTACATTCCAAGAGCGAATGACCGACGTTAAGAAGATTCTTCGAGGAGCTTCTCAACGTGACAGAAGAGGCAATGACCGTGAAGTCGTTCATCTCCAGTAAACTGAAGTGAATAAATACGCGAGACGCAGTGGGCCAGACGGATGAAGACGGAGACGGAGATGAAGACGGAGACGGAGACGGAGACGAGACGAGAGACGAAGAAGGAAGAAAAGAAGAGTAGCAGTAGTTTTCAGTCAGTTTCGGTGCTGAAGACCGTCATGCAAGAAGAATCTGCATCATGCACAGACGAACCAAGTCCGCCACTGTAATGGAATAGCAAGCAGCAGCCGTGGCGCCAGAAGACAGAAGTTAAAAGGTATTTGAAGTCGTATTTTTACGTACCCGGGTGACTCGTGAGGACGGGAAGGAGACGGCCTCACATCAGCAGTCACCTGTGAGCTGGGATGAAGACCTGACAGCCGAAGACTGACAAGCGGGAGTCCGTGGTTCGAGTCCGCCACACTGGCCTTCCCCCGCCGCGCGGCTCCGCTGGCCGACGCAGAACACACGCGGCCGCTTAGAGAAGAGAAACACTGGGACGCGACACCCAAGGTATCATCCGATGCACGATTTCGCTCGCAATAATTAAACGGGCCACCTCGCGCTGCGCGTCTCCAGTCAACTGGGCGAGACGGCGACACGAGATACACACCGCTACGCGTAATCAGACGCCGCCGCCGCCGCCGCCGCCGCCGCTGCCGCAGCAGAAGACTTCACAAACGACACAGCTGCCGCTCTCCGAACCAGAACATCCCGTAAGATACAGTTGTACAAATCTTCAATAAAAGTTATCTTATGTAAAAATGATGTTTCATTCGACCTCATACCCGAGCCAAGGAAGAACCCACCCTGCCCACATGTTGTTAAGAGAGAAAAGTTAATTTATTTAATATTTTCACCCTGACAGAATGCTTTAGAATGCTCATCCTGACAATTGACTTGCATCAAAAGAGAAAGCCCAGTTACATTTAGTAGCAGAAGTGCTACATTTAGTAACACAACTGTTACATTTGGTGTCAGAGAAAAAACCCTTGGCTCAATATGAGGTGTGAATGACAGTCACTGAAGGTTCACAGTATTGTTTAATGTGTGAAAGGATAGAGGTTTGCACAGCAGTCGTAATATTTTCTTTATTTTGAAGGGTATTCTCTCTCATAATTTTAAGAGTTTGTCGAAAATATTTAAAAATCTTTTTCATTCAGTGTGGTAATATTGTGTAACTAATAGTTTGTAAAATGATGACACGAAATCGTACAAAGTCAGAGTCAGCACCACAAGCGGTTTCTAATGAGGAAGCTACTCAGAGCTTAGTTAATCAGATCGAACAGCTTAAAAGTGATAATAATGCATTATTTAAACAGTTGAGTGAGGTTAGGCAAACCAGTTCAATACCTCCCAGCCTAGATTCCTCAGCAGCCTTAGTAACTCCTTTTTCAGGTAAACCTGGCGAAGACATAACAGCCTTTTTTGATGATTTAGTAGCAGCTGCAAAGTTAGGATCATGGTCAGATGAACAGCTCTTACAAATGACAAAGTTAAGATTGACAGGAGAGGCTAAAGCACACGTCTTATACTATGAAGAATTACGGAACGCTCCAACATTTGAGGAATTGAAGAAAGGATTGCTTAAACGTTTTCAAAAACAGAACAGCTGTAGATTTTATAGGGAACAGTTAAACACTATCACTCAGAGGCAAAACGAGTCGTTAGAAAGTTTTGTAGATAGGATTAGAAAAGTTAATATTAACACCTATCAGTTGACAACTAGTGATGAAGCAAATAAAGTTATTTTACAAGAGGCAGAAGATAGAGCTTTGGATACATTTTTACGTGGGTTACCTCCTGAAACTTCCCGTCGTGTCAGGGCAGAGTTTCCTAAAAATTTAGCTGAAGCTGTATCTGTGGCGACGGCTTTCGAAGAAATAGACATTGCCACCAGATACAAGGAGAAGCGAAATGTATTTTCAGCAGGAGTACGATGTTTTAGGTGCGATCGACAGGGACATATAGCAAAAAACTGCAGACAACCTCAATGCACTAATTGTCAAAGAATAGGGTACACATTCAAGGAATGCAGGTCTAAGAAAGTTATTGGAAATAGGAATCAGTTAAACTCAAACGGGAATGTCGGAGCCGCCGCCAGGCGTTCCCAATAAAATTTCATGCCATTAAGGCGAATGTGAAGGCGGAATGCTGGTTATCTGCTACCATACATGATAAAGAGGCAAGGATACTAGTGGATACAGGCGCAAACGTATCAGTAGTAAGTAATGAATGTATTGGAGAAAAGAAATATGACCCTCCAAGGTATAGATTGAGTGGAGTAGGAGGAGATACAGTGAAGTCATTTGGATGTACATCACTGATTTTCTATATTCACGGTGTACAATTTCAAGAAGATGTAGAAGTGGTAACAAAGGTAACTGACGGGTACGACGCGATCCTAGGACTGGATTTCCTGAATAAACATCACGCTAAAATCGACCTCAGACAGCAAACTGTAGAACTTAGCGGAATAGTGTTTCAGCTAGGTGACACCGCTGCAAAGGGCCCGCTGCCGCAAGATTTCCCCAACCGGAAGGCGAAATCAACTATACTGCGTGCAACGTCCTTGAAGGTTGATTCGCGGGATCAGATACCATCTGGCTCAGGAAAACTTTTCTGGATGACAGTTGACCCCGAAGTACCTACAGATACAGTGTGTCTAATAGAGCCTGTAGAGGAAAATGAGGAATTAGATGTATCACATTGTTCTGTACGTAGGAGTGTTGTACGGGTTCAAGACGTTGAGGGAGAAAGAAAAGTACCGGTACATATTGACAATTTCGGAGTGGAGGACGAAGAGTTGCATAAGGGAATATTAGTAGCTACAGTCAGTACTTTTGAAGAAGAAGATTTCATTTGGTCAGATATTAACGATGGTCAGAAACCAGACGCCTATAAAACCGCATTACGCCAGAAGATTGAGCATTTGAAAGGAAATGATAGAGACACGATAGAAGCAGTTTTAGTTGAGTTTCAAGATTTATTTAATGCAGAAGGTCCATTGCCAGCAACAGATATCACACAGCATAGGATCCCAACAGGAAATAGCCCCCCAGTTTATAGGAAGCCTTATAGAGTTGCGCATCACTTACAGCCAGTACTGGATGAATTTTTAGAACAGCATCTAAAAGATGGAATTATAGAACATTCTGATTCTCCTTATAATTCAAATATTGTAATTATTCCAAAGAAGTCTCCCGACAGTACGAAACGATATAGATTTTGTTGTGACTGCAGACACCTTAACAAACAAACTATCTCAGATGTTTATCCTCTTCCAAACATTACAGATATCATTGACAGTTTGGGTAACAGTAAATACTTTTCAACAATCGATCTACGGAGCGGATATCATCAATTGGAAGTTGCTCCTGAAGATAGGCATAAAACAGCATTTTCTACCCCTGGAGGCCATTGGCAATTTAAACGAATGCCTTTCGGTTTCAAAAATTCACCAGCAACTTTTCAAAGACTACTCGATGGAGTATTGCGAGGACTCAAAACTCAGCAATATTGTGTATATCTAGACGATATTATTGTATTCTCCAAAGACATTAATGAACATGCTGTGCGTCTGCGTAATGTTTTTCAGAGACTTAGAAAAGCTAAATTAACATTAAATATGGAAAAATGTACTTTTGCATTGACAGAGGTTACATACCTAGCGCATGTCATTAGTGAAAAAGGAATTAAAACAGATCCTCGATTAATTTCGGCAGTTAAGGACTTCCCAACACCACAACGCGTTAAGGAAGTACAAAGTTTCATTGGTCTCGCATCGTACTACCGAAAATATGTTCAAAATTTTGCTGAAATTGCCCGACCCTTAACCCAATTATTGAAAAAGGGTGCAAAATTTCATTGGTCTGAAGATTGTGAATCAGCATTTCAAACCCTTAAAGATAAGTTAACACACAGTCCAGTATTAGTCTACCCAGATTATAATAAAGAATTTATTTTATCCTGTGACGCAAGTGGTCATTCAGTAGGAGTTGTTTTGAGTCAGAATATTAATGGCGCGGAATACCCCATAGCCTACGCTTCGAGACAACTAACAACGGCAGAAAGAAATTATTCCACAACGGAGAAAGAATTGTTAAGTGTTATTTATGGTATCAAATACTTTAAATGCTACTTGTATGGTAGGAAATTCAAGGTTATTACAGACCACGCAGCTTTAAAATGGTTGCTTGGATTAAAGGATCCATCTAGTCGACTTACGCGTTGGGCCCTATGTCTTTCCGAAATGGATTTCGAAGTTATCCATAAACCAGGCAAAAAACACACGAATGCAGATTGTCTAAGTCGGAAAATAGCACTTTTGGAAGCAACAGGCCGAGGTACTGAGGACTGGAGAAAGTCACAAGATGAGGATACAGAATGCAAAAAATACGCAACTCAGAAACAATTTGGCTTTGAAGATGGTGTATTATGCCGTAAAACAAAACTTTGACCGCGAATTGTTGTTCCCCTACACCTTAGACAAGAAATAATGGCAGAGGCCCATGTTCATATCCTTGCAGGACACGGTGGACAGCGGACAACCGAAAGACGTGTAGCAGAGCGATTTTTGTGGCAAACCAGAAAGCAGGATGTTGCGCAGTACGTTCGTAATTGCATTGCGTGCGCACAACGAGCTGAACTTTCTCGTTCAAAAATACCCTTACAGAGGCTCCCCGAGGCTTCATGTCCATTTCAAATCTGCGGAGCGGATCTCTACGGGCCATTTCATAAAACACTTGCTGGTAATAAGTATGTTCTTACAATTATAGATCACTTTTCACGCTATCTAGCTATGGTGAGTCTCCCAGATCAGCAAGCAAATACAGTTGCCCAAGCTTTAGTTAACAACTGGATACTTAAATTTGGCGTACCTGAAGCTATTATCACAGATCAGGGATCTAATTTTATGTCTGAACTAATGAAACAGCTATGCCACTTACTAAAAATACGTAAATTACGCACAACTCCGTTACACCCTCAGTGCAACGGGCGCACAGAAAGAGTTCATCGGACAATTGGCAAGATGCTTAGTTATTATATTAACGAACAACATTCTAATTGGGATACGTATTTACCAATAATCGTGTCGGTATACAACGCCAAAACGCATGAAGCAACTGGCATGTCACCTTATGAAGTGGTCTATGGCAGAAAAATGCCGTCCCCTTTTGATGTAATCAGGCAGAAAAACGGAAAAGTCGGAGAAACAGTAAGAGATTTCAGTCGAATGATGAAGGATGTATGGAAAAAGGTTCAAAAATCTAATACAAAGGCTTTGGAACGACAGGAAAGATTAGGTAATACCCAAGCTAAATATCCAAATTACGAAATTGGTCAGTGGGTGATGTTGTCAACTCCATATATTGCGAGAGGAAAAACGAAGAAATTTGTAACAAACTACAGAGGTCCTTACCAAATTATTGAGATCACGTCACCAGTCAACGTTAAACTGCAACTGCCCACCCGAACTACTATTGTCCATGCAAGGCGTTTAAAACCTTTTAAGGGCGCTCTAGATGTAATTCCTTCAACAATAGTGTCTGCTTTTCCGAAGGGTGGAGGAAGTACCCGAAAAGGAAAAAGAGTAGCCACGCCAGCACAACATACAGACATGGCACCATACAATCTTCGACCAAGAGTGCGAATGTCCTAGTGGAATCTCAGTAGACTGTGGATAGTATACATATGTAAATAATTAATAAATGATAATGGTTTCTTTTTTTAAGAAAAAAAAGTTGAACGTAGAAACATGTAGATCCTGTAATGAACAATGTATTCCTTCATTTCTTTGTTTTTGTTTTTACGAGATTGGTAGGTTCATAACCGTGTTGTTTGCTTTTTTCAGAAAACGCCATGCAAGCATTTCCTACACAAAACCTGTCCTACCTCAATTACTCCCTTGACAGTTCCCTTCTGAAGTCATTAGATACATTCATAAACTCACAGCAAGGCAAAATTGATGCCAATGTTATCATGAAACATGTCTTAAAATTAAAAGGTGAACACAAAACTAAAATTATAATCCTAGGAACGGGTATATCTGGAACCTTTGTGTTGGTGTTTCTGCTTTGTACAGTTTTCTTTTATTTAAGACGAAAAAATAAGCCAAATAATAATATACCACTCCATCAAATCCCTGTTAACTGGATGCCACACTCTTAACTGGTGTACTTCAGTGGTTACTCTTGAGCATTAGTGTATTAATTTTGTTTATTGTACTTCATTCTTTATTAAACAGTCTCTTGTTAAAATAAACAATACTGTAGAATAGATATTCTTGAATTCATATAGGGTTGATTAAACAGGTGTTGCTATGTAATTTTCTAAGTGAATAATCTATTTTTGTTTGTTCATTGTCATCAAGGTTTGTTACACTTATTACAACCATTTATGTAAGAACAATGTGATTCATGACCGTACAGTGAAGCGTGTGTAATCTTGTAAGTCGAGAGTTTTCATTGCTTGTGCTTTTGCCGTGTGAAGAGTGGAGGAATGTTGAGTAGTAAATTCGAGGGCGAATTTCTCCGAAGGGTGGAGGAATGTTGAGTGGTACTTAAGTAAATAAATTAGTGAAATAAAAGTGAACTAGAAATTAGAATATAAATGAAAAACTTGGTTTAGTTTAGAGAGTTACATACTCGCAAACAGCGGGCCGAACAGCAGAACAGAAGAGACAATGACCGTGAAGTCAGCAAGTTCTACATAAGTGGGCGCTGTCGATTCAGCCGTCAGGGCATCGCCCGACCGGCTCACGTGTTTCTCAGTTGTCGTATGTGAGCAAAGGCCCTCGCCTACATCCCAAGAGCCAATGACCGACGTAAAGAAGATTCTTCGAGAAGCTATTCAACGTGACAGAAGAGGCAATACCCGGCTCACGTGTTTCTCAGTTGTCACATGGGATCAAAAGCCCTCGCCTACATTCCAAGAGCCAATGACCGACGTTAAGAAGATTCTTTGAGGAGCTTCTCAACGTGACAGAAGAGGCAATGACCATGAAGTCGTTCACCTCCAGTAAACTGAAGTGAATAAATACGCGAGACGCAGTGGGCCAGACGGATGAAGACGGAGACGGAGACGAAGACGGAGACGGGGACGGAGACGAGACGAGAGACGAAGAAGGAAGAAAAGAAGAGTAGCAGTAGTTTTCAGTCAGTTTCGGTGCTGAAGACCGTCATGCAAGAAGAATCTGCATCATGCACAGATGAACCAAGTCCGCCGCTGTAATGGAATAGCAAGCAGCAGCCGCGGCGCCAGAAGACAGAAGTTAAAAGGTATTTGAAGTCGTATTTTTACGTACCCGGGTGACTCGTGAGGACGGGAAGGAGACGGCCTCACATCAGCAGTCACCTGTGAGCTGGGATGAAGACCTGACAGCCGAAGACTGACAAGCGGGAGTCCGTGGTTCGAGTCCGCCACACTGGCCTTCCCCCGCCGCGCGGCTCCGCTGGCCGATGCAGAACACACGCGGCCGCTTAGAGAAGAGAAACACTGGGACACGACACCCAAGGTATCATCCGATGCACGATTTCGCTCGCAATAATTAAACGGGCCACCTCGCGCTGCGCGTCTCCAGTCAACTGGGCGAGACGGCGACACGAGATACACACCGCTACGCGTAATCAGACGCCGCCGCCGCCGCCGCCGCCGCCGCTGCCGCAGCAGAAGACTTCACAAACGACACAGCTGCCGCTCTCCGAACCAGAACATCCCGTAAGATACAGTTGTACAAATCTTCGATAAAAGTTATCTTATGTAAAAATGATGTTTCATTCGACCTCATACCCGAGCCAAGGAAGAACCCACCCTGCCCACATGTTGTTAAGAGAGAAAAGTTAATTTATTTAATATTTTCACCCTGACAGAATGCTTTAGAATGCTCATCCTGACAATTGACTTGCATCAAAAGAGAAAGCCCAGTTACATTTAGTAGCAGAAGTGCTACATTTAGTAACACAACTGTTACAAAAGATCGAAGCTAATTTCGTTATCATGCTGAAATTAACGGTGGACATGGTGATCGGTGCGGATTTTCTGTATCAAAAACAAGCTGTGGTAAACATGGGAGCTGGTAACGTCACTTTTGAGAGAAGTTAACTTCTCT
Organism: Schistocerca nitens; assembly: GCF_023898315.1. Classification (NCBI taxonomy): domain Eukaryota; kingdom Metazoa; phylum Arthropoda; class Insecta; order Orthoptera; family Acrididae; genus Schistocerca; species Schistocerca nitens. The sequence continues at coordinate 309,772,735 of NC_064621.1, read as the reverse complement.
TGGAGCCAGGGCGGTACAGTGTCAAACACAGGTGGAAGAGCAAGAGTCTTCCAGAACTATGTAACGATGTTCCACCACTCAAACAAAATGGCATGGACAGAACGACCTGAACAATAGAATGAGATAGGTAAAAGTTTAGGACTTCACCAGGTAAGCCATATTTAAAAGGTATGATGAATAGTAACTTATAGGGATCAGTAAATAATGTCAAAGAAGCTGTGAAGTATATTTCAGACAGGACGTGACCAGGCGTCTGAAAGAGAAGAAGACAGAGGAGGAAAAACAAGAAGTACCTTAAACTTTTGTATGTAACAACTAACATGATATGTAGAATTTGCAAAGGTGAAATGGAGAAATCATAATCTACTAACATGACGTACTAAGATGCCTCACCACGACGCCACACATAATGAACACAAGGAGTATCATCAGCTTAAGATATCAGGAACAAATTGTAACCTGACAGAGAGACTAGAACTATAGCGCAGAGATAGGACGCCGAACCATGTAAAGAATTTCTTAAGAGGCGTAAATTAGGCATTAGGCACAAGGTAAATTAAGAGGAAAGATTTTTGTAGTCATGCCTGCTGCAAGAAACAATCGCATACTGCCCATGATGATGTGGCGGACGACAACTGAAAAAGTAAATGGGACGTGACTGGACGAGACCACTGATTTTCTAGAATGTGGAGGAGCCGACATGGGCATGAGAAAGATGGCGATTTGTAACCAAGGCAGCCCTTCTACCTGACTGCGGTAGCAACATTGCTGTGACAAAGAAAGTACAAGGAGGGTGGATGAGCAGGAGAAGATCGACGGGGGCTTTGCGAAAATTCACTTTCGACCGATACTTAAGTCGAAAGGACTGCCGAGAACGACAGCGCACAGAGTAGAAAAAAAAAACACTTCGCCAAAAGCCGCGACTTGGCTGAGGCACAATTTGGCAAAAAAATTACATGTAGAATCGCACTGTCGCCACTAGACTGCGATATTATATTGAACTACAGAGCTGAAGGAAAATCACTCAATCAATGCTGAACTACATGTCCTAATCAACGATTGAAACACTAACGAATGTAAAACTTCAAAACAACTTATTACTCAATAATTTCCTATATCCTGCCCAGAGGAGAGACAAGTTTCAAGTCTGAAGAAAGGAAGATGCTCGAAAGAACAGAAGACGAAGAGTCCCAAGATCGATGTTGAAAAGAGAGAATGGGCGAAAATATTTCAAGATACACCTTTCCAAATACCCATCCTATTGTAATTTAGTTGTACGCGAAGTTCTACAAAAATATAAATACCTTCAGCAATGTCTTGAGAAGGAAAATACATATTTTAAATCCAATAAACCTAGAAACTTCGCACATAAAAGATCGACATTCCTATGAGGGCCATACCAAATTAGGCAACATCCTGTTGCAAAATTCGATGAAGAAGGACAGTTCCGACAAACATCTCATACAAGTTCTTCAGCTTCGTGCAGAGACGTTCATCGCCAACCTCACGCAAGAATATTCGTAGATATCGTGTGAAAATAGTGGCCAAATCAAATTTAGGTAATGATGAGTGTCAGACAGAGAAAAGGCTGCAAAAAACCATAACCATTAACATTGGACTTCGATTGATTAACATCGATTCATCCCTCTATACAATATGTGTAAGTGTCTGGATAATAACTGTGTAACTGTCTTTTCATAATCTTTGTATCAGCGCCATGTGAAATCTCACATATTTTAAAAAGAGTACAATTTTATCTTTTCGCAAAATTTGAATATTCACTTATCGCTATAAATCTGTAATTATAATTTAATATCGTAATAAGCAACCTGTTAACATCTATTTGTGTGTGAGAGTGTGATTACAGATGAAAATATTGCTTATTATAACAAACAATTTTATTTTGATGGCGAAGACTGTATTTCTGAGATACAGACCTCTTATCTTGTCTTGTTGCACCATTATCTGTGGACATTTTTCATCTCTGTCTTGCACTACCACTGTCTTTGAACATGTTCTGTAGAATGTAAGCAACTTGCATTAAGTAGTTCTGCTTGTCTATTATGGAAGTATGCAGTTTAAATGTTGGATTGCAATAAAAATCTCGTCAAAACGCTTCTTCCGTCCTTCCTAAATTCATATTTGATCTTTTAGTTTGAATTTTGGCTACATTGTGTGTGATTTTACATAATATATTTTGATTAGATTTTTGTATTATTTCGTTGTATCAGAGTGCCCTGCCACAACAGTTTCAGTTGTAAATATTACAAAATTCCTCTAAAGTTCATTTTGTAAAGTCTCGGGTAATTCAAGTTCAGATGCAAATACAAAGTAATATTATGCTGTTATCTAACATGTTTAAGACTAGTTCTGACCTATCTTCCTATCACAGTTGTGCAAGGACACTTACAAACTTGGTGTTGAACCTAAGGCCTGCAAGGTAGGAGGATACCATCTCACGCATGCAGAGTTCAGAAGAGTGCAGTAATACAGACAGTGATGTAATCAGACAAAGATATCAATGTCGGTCTCAGTACACTCCCTGTAAAGGAAACGTTATCGCTAACAGAAATTAGTGTACGTGTTCAAGCATAACTATATGTTGGCAAAAAATGAAAGTCTTAGATTTTCACAGGTGTCGTTTCTATCATAGGACAGAGTGTAACTTCTGCTTCGTAATACTGAGATAAACAGCTTTTTCTTTCATGTGAGGTTTGGCTTTCTCTACACATTTATCTGACATCTCTCGCTGTGTTCCTGTTGAAAGGCTCTCCAAAGGGTCATCGTTAAAAGCAGGGACAAGGGGTGCTTTTGCTGACAGTTTGGCAATATAACATTGTGTTGCCATCATAGAATTCTCTTTCTGTCAGAACTATGTCTGTGGCTCGGGTCTGGGAAATTACTAGTGTTGCAATTAATAGTGTGAGTGTTAGAGATTTATATTAATGAAATGCTGGCATGTTTATTTGCTTTGCCGATCAATAATTCATACATTTTCACGTAAGTATGTTGTGTGATATATCGATTGAAATGGAATTATTTCAGGAATTCAATCTAAGGTGTGTTACATGGCGCTATTGTTGTAACTTAATTACTCTGAAAGTTAAAAAACAACACACAAGGTGTGCATACTGGCACTACTTATAAAACTTTTAGGTGAAGCAGCACTTGTTGACAACCGAAATTTTTTATACCACAATGTAAGTAAAATGGACCTTAAAATTAAATATTTAGACATCTAAATTGTCTGTATTACATATTAAAATGCTCACAGCTCACTTATTGGTACTACTGAAATACATTGTAAGTTAGTAAACGATCACAGTTCAATCTACACAGTAGTACCACACTAAATTCATCAAAATACATAAAAATTACTTATATAACATCATAAAATACACATGAGCATGACTGCTGGTCTAACTAACTGCTTGGACTGCACTTGTCAACAAGAATTACCAAAGTAAATAATACTATTCCCACATTTATGTTAGCCAAAGCTTGTCTGTAAAACTGATAACAAAGTCACTCAGACATTATAGTGACTTTGTGCTAGGGTATTAATTTTATCACATTTCAGCAGAGCATTACTTATACCACTGACAAGAGAACATACCCAAGAGTAAATAAACGATTTTCATTAAACTTTGTAGGTGTACAGAAGAGGTAAAATAATGCAATACATATGACTTGTTATTACCCAAATTCACTTTTAAGGGGTAAAACACAACTCAAAAGGTAATCTGGTATATTGAGTATAGAAGGAATATGATTATTTATAAAATAGTTTTTCAGGTGAAACCTGATATGTAATCAACATTCTTGAAAGCTGTATAATCAACCTTTATAACAATTTGAAATTTTGCAAAATATAATATACGTACTCCATTGTGTGCTATCATTTTCAAAGAAATCTCTTTACTATATCTTGAATCGTTTTTGCGAAGTGAAGATTGTTATACCCACATGATTCGCAATGCCCAAGGACGTGAATGACTGCATCATGTCATTCGGCAATAAAACCTAGTAATTAGATAATGAAATGAGGTATCCTTCTGCACTCAGTTTTAAATAAAATTTCGAAACCTTATCTACATTCCATTTACTGCAGTGTATAAGCAAAAATAGACCATATTCAAAGTTTGCTCAATGAGTTTTTATTTCTGTAAAACCTTAACAATTTCAAGCAGAGTATTGCTTAATTTGATGCAGCACAGTAACTATGACATAAGACGAAAAGAAATCCAGTCCTTTACTAAGTGAGGATATCAGACTATCATAAGTGCAAAAATAAAATATTTTCACCTAACAGTTTTCCAAAAATAGGATGATAAATATTTCACATCGGCTGGCATGCTGTCTCTCAGCACAGGCAACAGCATTTAGCGAGTAGTACAGCTGTAACAACAAGCACACTCAACACGGAATGCAGAGAGCAAGTCTGTGGCAGTGCGAGGGTTAAAGAAGCTTTTTAGACACGTATATGTACATGTTATAAAGCTTGTCTATGATATACTATTTGTGGAAAATGAGCTGTAAACAATATCCTGGCAGAGTATTTCCAACATTACTAATTAAAATATCTAAATGGTCATCGTTATTTTAATTATTTTACATGCCTTGGTTTAGCTTTTATATTATTATTTAACTTTTTACATTTGTGTTTTTTGTTATTTTAGTTCACTGTTTCATATATGTTTAATTTGTTAATTGAAATCAGTGGATAACTCGTTATTGTGATACAACATCATTATAATAATCGTAATCCTTAAAGAAGTGCACAAAACATTCCACAACTGTAATTGTGCCGTCGAGCCTTTTGGGATCAACAGATGGCCAAGTTTCTTGTCCTCAGGTACGACACTAAAGACTGTTTTTACACGCTGCCCACCTGCTCCTTCACACATTTCAAGAGTTTCGACTTATAATTCAAAAATCTTTTTTTGAAGCCCCAGATGTTCTTCTAATACCACAGAAATCTGTAAATCCAACGTCTGACCAGGTCAAAAGATACTTCGGAAATGTTTTCTTTGCCACTGGGGAAGAAAAATGTGGATTTTTGATACATTCTTGTAGTGGTCAGTGTGAAAGAACCATTTAGAACATTGAAAGGTGGCTACACTGAGCTACAGCGCCAGAGATCGCTAGAGAGCATTGTTCCACCGCCTCCACTGGCAGTGATTATTGAGAACTCGTAGTGGGCAGTGCTTGTCGAGGACTCGTAGTAGTCAGTTCGTGTTCAGATGTGCTAGCAGAGAGTGTTTGTTGAGATGTGCTAGTAGGGAGTGTTTGCTGAGATGTGATACTGAAAAGTTCTTGTTGAGATGTGGTAATAGCGAGTCGGTGTGGAGATATATTGTAATGATTAGAGTGATTTTGGTCAATATATGAGGGTAACGAAACTTGATTTATTTTTCATTATTTCCATGTTTTAAATAATGCGTCATTACAGATTCAGTCAACAAAGCATCTGGCTTGTGTTCTTGGATTAGAGTGTAATTCTGGCTTTCTTGAGTAATTATGGTATTTCTATTTCCTTTAATTAATTCAGTATAAATGATATTTAAAATTTCTTGTGTTGTTGAAGAAGAACCGTGCCAGATGCGTACGTTGAGTCATACTTCCACACACAGAACAGATACACTTGTGCTTTGGTTTCGTAGGTTTTATAGTTGCTGGGGACTTAATTAACTAATTGTGTTAATGAAAACTTCCATTTCATTCTTGTTATTGTTCTATGCAGTCAGATAGCGTAATAATACTAGTCAGGGCCAACCGTTACGAGACTTCGTAACCGAACAGACAGCTACTAAAGCAGAAATTAAAATTATTTGCATTACATTTTAATTAAGCCCCCATGCACGTGGCGACCGCTGCTTCGGATCGTCCCTTGGAATCTTCTGATTGTAAAAATAGTAGACAGTAGTATTGTTGTAGTAATTTGTAGTTTAGCAATTGTAGTCAATTTTGCATGTGTAGATTTGGTAATTGTCATTCTTCTAATGGTATTTTTTTTTTTGCAAAATTTCATTTCTGTTGTCTTGTCTACGGGTTTCACAATTAGTGCAATTATTTCAATTGTTCGATTAATCGTGTTTGAGGGAAACATTTCGTGTGAATGGTATTGTTGGAGATAAAGTGTCATTGTGTGTAATTTCATATAGTGACGAGTTTTGTATGTTTTGTAAATGATTACGCGGTCGATGAAAAAGGCAAAAATGATGGACAGTGAGAATGACGAAATTGTTGACATGGCGAACTCGCCAACACAGGACAACAGTATGATGAATAATGGAGTGGAAAACAATTTAATAAGTAAGGAAAATAGTCCGGAACCATTTCAAAATTTTTCTCAATCAGGAAATTCACAGAACACGAGATTAACGATAGAAGAGTCTGAAATAGTATCGAACACAGATAGCTTTACAGCTATGACGAAGGAAACTGGTTTTGCGGGAAATGTTAGAGGCGAAAAGAATTTCGAACCAGATCATACGGAACAGTTGATGAGTGCAATATTAAATTTGGGATCACAGTTACGATCTGAATTAAAAACAGAGATGGGAACTTTGGCAACACGGTTAGACTCACAAATGGAAACACGGATGGGAACAATGGAAACTCGGTTAGGATCTGAATTAAAAACAGTGGCAACACGTTTAGAAACAGAGTTGGAAACAATGGAAACACGGTTAGACTCACGAATAGGGACATGTTTCAAAAATATGAAAGATGAATTAAAGAAAGAAATCAGAGAAGAAGTACAACCGATTTTGAATTCTCACAATAATAGATTAATTGCAGTAGAGATTAGACAAAGGGAACAGGATAGAGAACAGGAAGAAAGAGATCGCGTGATAGTACAAAAATTTTCAGAGTTAAATTTACAACGTGCACACGATAAGAAAGAAATATTTGAGAGAATCGAGGAATCCGTACCAAATGACAGAATAAATAATCTAACACAACAATATGAACAGTTAACTACCAAATGTGTCAACACTGAAACCCGAGTCGCGACACTTACGGAAGACGTAAATAAACAGAAAGAAAAAATAGGTGACTTATCGGAAAGAGTTGAGGAGATTTCAGATAAATTGACAAATCTTAGTTTACATGGGGACAGAGATTCAGATGATACAGCACCATTGCCATTTGCAGAAACCGAAGAGTATCAGAACATAAATAAGCATGTTGAAAATCAGGGAAAATTTAATGAACGCGTTAAAAGGGAAGTTGAGGCATTACGAAAGCAAGTCAAACAAATTGAAGGCGAAATCGTAGGAAAAGACAGCAGAAGAAATTTAGAATCACAGATAGCAGAGGGCTTTGAAGAAGATAATTTGTTTCATTTACGGGACGCAACAAAAGAGCGCCAGGCGCGCGAACTTGACAATAATCGACATTCAAACTGTGACAGACGCGGTAGGTCTTTGTCGCCACGAGGCGAAAACTTTGACTATAAACACTTTTTGACTGTTCGGAAATTTAAGATCTTCCGCAATTCTAAGAATGACATACATCCATGTGCATGGTTAGATCAATTTATGTATGCACTCCCACCAAATTGGCCACTAAGTCACAAACTGGAATTTATGTGTGGATATTTAGAAAATGAACCGGCGACGCGGATGCGCGCACTCATTAGAGGTTGTAATAATCTGAATGATTTTTATCAAGCATTTCTATCGGCATATTGGTCCGAAAATACGCAAGACAGAGTCAAACACAGTCTTATTATGCAGCGTAATTTCAAACAGTCTGAGTTCCGCACGCCAGCGGAATATTTTGAAGACATGATTCGAAAGAATCAGTTCCTTTCCAACCCTTATAGCCCGACTGAATTAATTCGCATTTGTTTAACTAAGCTGCCACAATCCATAAGACAAATTGCTTTAGCCGGAAGATGTAAAGTCGACATTGAGACTTTTAAGACTTTGTTACAAGAACTTGAGTATGACAACGACGACGGGACTTCTTGTAACTTTTTCAGTAACAGTAATTACGATAGATTTTCAGAGAAAAGGGATAGTGATCGGAACGGGCATTATATGGGTAATTTTGAGAATGACAGACGTAACAGACAGGACAATAGATACCAGCCTTATGACAATAACAGACGTTCTAACAGAAATTACACAGACAATTATAATAACGGTAATTCTTACCGGAATGATCAATCATACGGAAACAGTAATCGGTATCATCAAGACAGAAATTATCCATACAATAATAGAAATTCTTACTACAGAAATGACCAGGGTAGTAGATACAACAATAATTACAGAAGTGACAGTCGAAATTATACAAGAAATAGTTATGCAGACAGACAGGAAAACAGAAATTTTAATAACAGACACAACCAAGAATTTGCATCTAACAGACAGGAAGGACCTAATTGGCATCTTCCGCGTGACAGAAATTCAGAGAGACAAGTGGAAATAGTAGAAATTGATCCGCGAAATGTCGGGAATAATCAAAGACGTGACGCAAACAATCGACAATGACTAGCAGCTTCGGCTTCTGGCAGCAATATAGACGGTTCAGAAAGTAATGACACTACAACTTTACACTACGTACGCTTTTCGAGTGTTTAGCAAGATCTGAATCAGATACAAAATGTTTAAGGTTTCTTACTTCTGATGTTTTCGTTGAGCATTATGACAACAGGATGTTTATTCATGACAATGACAATAGATACAGGGACGCGATGGAGGATATAATTAATAGCGAAGAAAAGGTTAAAAAAGCTGAAGTGCCAAATGACGTTGCAAGAGAAGAGCTGCACCATATTTTGACTTCACATGCTACAGTGTTTAGTCATCACACAGGAACTATACAAGGCTTACAATATTTATTTAAAGTAAAAGAACACACACCATTTCGCGGGAAAACGTACGCTATTCCTTTGGCTTACAGAGACAAGGTTAAGAATGAACTTCAATACATGTTAGATCAGGGCATTATTGAGCCAGCTGTCAGTCCTTATACCAGCCCACTACACGTTGTTCTTAAAAAGGATGGGTCAATTCGTTTGGTTCTGGATTCCAGACAGATAAATAATATCATTATTCCTGAAACTGACCGTCCACAAAATTTAGATGAACTTCTTCAACATTTCCATGGAATTAAAGTTTTATCCACGATTGATATGCGCGCAAGTTTTTGGCAAATAGAACTCCACCCTGATTGTAGAAAATATACTGCCTTTTTAGCCGCCTAGGTGCACATTTATTTCAAGAGATAGAAGAAAACGGCGTTGTAGTACAGAAGACTATTGCATTTGGAAGTCGTGTTCTCTCTAAATCCGAAAAGAATTATTCGATTACGGAACTTGAAGCTTTGGCTGTTGTTTGGGCTTTCACAAAATTTCGCACATTTTTGTTTGGTAGACATACTAAGGTTTACACTGATCGTCGAGCTTTGGAATTTCTTATGTCGACAAAATTAACTCATGGCAGATTGTCACGATGGGCGCTGTATCTACAGGAATTTGATTTTAGTATTGTTTACATACAGGGATCTTCAAATATTGTTGCTGATGCTTTATCACGTGCACCTATGGGTTTGAAACAAAGTGCTGAAGAGGACTGCAAAGAAAACCATTATTGTTTGATGTACATTCAAGGTGTTGCGTTTGAGAACTTTATTTCATCTTCGCTCCAGGACATCGCTAAGGAGCAAAATAAGGATCCAATCTGGAAGGACATTAAGGAGAAGTGGAGGAGAAAGGAAAGCGTAGCGATCAGACAGTATTATTTAGTTCGCAATGATATTCTTTTCAAACGAAAATCGGTCGACAACTCTGTTTGGTTAGTTTGTATTCCTGATGAGTGGGTCAATAAATTGATTTGGTACACACATTTTAGTTATGCGCACTTTGGTCCCAGAAAATGCTTTCATAAATTACGAGAAAATTGCTACTTCAGTAATATGGAAAAACGTATTCGATCTGTTCTTGCCAAATGCAAATTATGTCAAAAGGCTAAGCCGCCAACAATTTCTCACAGAGCACCGTTGTTTCCTATCATTCCAACGAAATTAAAGGAGATGGCTGCAGTTGATTTGTTCGGTCCAGTGGTTCGATCTACTAATGGTTTTGCGTACATTTTCGTAGCAGTGGAATTGACATCAAAATATGTGTGTTTTACACCTTTACGCAAAGCAACAGCTCGTTCAGTATCTAATGCTTTCATCAAACATTTTCTTAAAGAAGTTGGTCATGTTGATAAGGTTATATCAGATAATGGATCACAGTTTCGCTCTAAAATTTGGCTTCGTACTCTACGGCGTCGTAAGATTAAACCAATTTTATTTCACTTTTTCACCCTCAATCTAATGCTTCAGAGAGATGGATGAAGGAAATCAATAAATTGTGCCGTCTTTATTGTCATCAGAATCAGTATCTTCATATTTTTCAAAACATTCTGAATGAACTTCCTAATGACTCAACTTCTTTACCGCCTCTATTGATATTAAAAAATAAAGTACCAACAAATCGCATTTCTGAAATCGTTCCTTTTCCGCCTTCACGGAAACTGCGGCATTCTGAAGTTGTCAACTTGGCTCTACGAAATATTGCATCTGCGGCTGCTAGAAGAGAGAAATCAGCTAAACGTCCTGGTCGTTTAAAAATTTTGTCAGTTGGTCAAAAGGTGTTAATTAAGTCTCATCGTTTGTCTCACAAAGGAAAAGGCTTATGTCGCAAATTTTTTCTGCTTTATAACGGTCCATACAGAATTCGCAAAATTATCCATGATAACACTGTTGAAGTAGAAACTCTTAAATCTCGACGCTCTAAGGGAATACATCACATATCTAACGTTAAAATTTTTGTGGAATGACATACTTTAGAGAAACTAACAGCTACATGTAAACATGCGGAGAATACAAGGATACCGCGCCGTGTTCCGGCGGTGGCGCGTACTCAAAGCAACAGTGAAGTCTGCACGCCGCACAAGGCTGTCGTTGACCGCAAACAATTGCTTCCTACGTCACGCGCCTACAGCTGATCGAGCGCTCAGTGCGAATGCACTGACAGACGTAAACAAATACTCAGTCTAATTTCTCGGATTAAATTCAGTATAAAGCTATTGTGACTTTATAAATTATGTTATTAACGTTCAGTATTTTTCAGGATACGGTTGTATAAAATATTTAAGAATTTCAGGTAAATTCTGTGTGTGTCCGACGTTAAGAGGACTTGCTATCGAGATATTTTCAGGAAGAATGTAAAAAAAAAGGAAGTAAAAAACCAAAAAGGTAACGATTAATTAAGTTTATTTTTCAGGTAACATATTTCCACTTAGGTACGTACTTTAGACGTAATTTGCTGCTTGCGATTACGTGATTCATACTTTGTGCTAAATCTCATGTTCTATGAATTTACTTGTGAAGCGACGTGCTTGTGTACATTTACTGATTATGACAATTGATTAATGAACAGTGTTATTACTTGTGTATATTATGCATCGCTTGGCTGCTATGCCTTTTCACTGATGTCATATTTTTTTATTATGTGCCTGATGTGCTTATTTATTTAAATTATAATTGTCACCCTATTAGTTGTGCTGTTATGTATGTAGGTTCCACTTTGTGATTTATCTGCTTGCGCCTTCATGTTTACTTATTAAGATTACATACGAACATTTATTTGCTTATGCTGATATGATGCTAATGACTTGTTTATTACGTAAGATATATGTTTGCTGCTTTTTGTATGGATTGCATATTTACACATTTCTGTTTTGTTGTCATAACTACTTTTCAATTTAGAATATAGCAATGATGTACAGTGTACGAACATAGAGTTTAGGTTACACTGTGGTATTAATTATAGATTGTTCGCTTGGCAGAGCCTCGTTGTAGGAATTGTGCTGCATCCACTTGTTGACATTCAGTTCTCTACTGGTATAATGAACTGCTATAATTCGACGAACGACATGAGTACAAGAAACTTCATAGAAGTCACATGAGCTGAGGTTTTATGGAAGCTGTATAAATTTATGCTAATAGGAAGGAAGCTAACGACATGACATACCAAAACTAGGTTTAGACCATTGACAGTTATTACACTGCATTTTTCGTGAGCAATTGAAATAGGAAGTGACACTTGACACAAAAAATACTCCACATGTTTGCTTCTGCTAGGATTCTTGAAGTGGTGTACACACTGTGAAATATTATGATCATTCACACTCCGTAATCGTACTTAATTACTGAGAGTTATTCGAACTAAGTCTGTTAGAGGTCATGTATGCATTTCTTTTATTTAATGATGGACAAGGAACCAAAATGTATCTTATAATTTATAATGAGTAGCAGATTTGGATCAGATGGATTACACGAGAGGTTGTGTGTTGACATTGTGTCTTCGGATTGTATGAGATGATGAATTGAAGTTTGCACTAGAATTTTGTCTGTACTTGTTCGAGGAGACTGACTAGAGGAAAGAGTTGTTATGGAAGTAAAATGATATTGGTGCTGAGGTTTATATATATCGACGTAGTGAAGAGGTATTATTGAAGTATTAAGATTAAGTGATGATTATTGGAGTTTTCGTGGACAAGAGGTAAGGTAAATGATATTGATGATAAGGTTTATATGTATCGACGTATTGAAGAGGTATTAGTGAAGTATTGAGATTATGCTGATGATTATTGGAGTTTTGGTGGATAAGAGGTAAAGTAAGTGAGGAGCATATTTTTTTGTTGGTCCATATGGAACAAGGAGGATGAAGATGGCAGACTAGAACATTCAAGTAGAAGGAAGATTGTCTACACACACACTTTGTCAAATCACAAAGCAGTATATACTTTTTTTTTGAGAGAGGAAACATTTGCATATCTTGGTACACTGACAGTTGTTCAGCAACCGTACATTTTGATCTGGCTTGGCAAACATTGGTCTTGACATGATGACTATGACGTTGACTTAACTATTATTGACTGTTATACATTGCTGCCACTACTACTTGATACACATGTCGAACATAAAATTTTGACAGAATTGCATTTACACAGTTAACACTATTCAATTACACAGTAGTACTTAATGTGGATGAAAGATGAGTGAGTGTGTTTTGTGTGTTTTCCTTTCCTAATCCCGTGCATGGGGGCTTAATTAAAATAGAATGCAAATAATTTTAAGTTTTGATTTAGTAGCTGTCTGTTCGGTTACGAAGTCTCGTAACGGTTGGCCCTGACTAGTATTATTACGCTATCTGACTGCATAGAACAATAACAAGAATGAAATGGAAATTTTCATTAACACAATTAGTTAATTAAGTCCCCAGCAACTATAAAACCTACGAAACCAAAGCACAAGTGTATCTGTTCTGTGTGGAAGTATGACTCAACGTACGCATCTGGCACGGTTCTTCTTCAACAACACAAGAAATTTTAAATATCATTTATACTGAATTAATTAAAGGAAATAGAAATACCATAATTACTCAAGAAAACCAGAATTACACTCTAATCCAAGAACACAAGCCAGATGCTTTGTTGACTGAATCTGTAATGACGCATTATTTAAAACATGGAAATAATGAAAAATAAATCAAGTTTCGTTACCTTCATATATTGACCAAAATCACTCTAATCATTACAATATATCTCCACACCGACTCGCTATTACCACATCTCAACAAGAACTTTTCAGTATCACATCTCAGCAAGCACTCCCTACTAGCACATCTCAACAAACACTCTCTGCTAGCACATCTGAACACGAACTGACTACTACGAGTCCTCGACAAGCACTGCCCACTACGAGTTCTCAATAATCACTGCCAGTGGAGGCGGCGGAACAATGCTCTCTAGCGATCTCTGGCGCTGTAGCTCAGTGTAGCCACCTTTCAACATCGTACCTGAAGTCGATAGATCTGTTCTTCTGGTGATCCTAAAGTGAGCGATGGCAAATGTCCAGCCATGCCACTTACATGCTTTTAACGTGTTACCACGTTTGCGATGAGTACCTGGAAAGCACGCATCTGATGAGCGAAACCATTCAGATAAATCAAATAATAAGCGATCTGTGTCGATATGTCTGTACATTAGTTACATGAAAATTAACTTCTTATCTTGGCGGCCGTGACAGGTAGAGAACTGTGGAATTTTCTTGATCTATCTGAGCTTCTAGCCAATCTCTAATATCTAATGACCTGTGGCAGCATGTATTCTGAAGGACGGAAGTTTAAATCCCTGGCTGCCCATCGTAATTTGGAATTTTCATGACTCAATAAATCGCTTGAGGCTTAGAAAGGACACGGTTAACGTCCTTTCCTAGCCTCTAGAGACCTTGTCGTCGACGGTATGTCAAACGCTAAGCTTGCTTCCTTTGGATACGGATTGCACATAAACTAAGCAAAGTGACTGTGGAAGTGCACTGTAGAACCACTTTACCAAGTCATCCTCTGGCCCAAAGTGTGTCTGTCTTATACATACATAATGCAGGTGCTCACCAAGTGACAACGTGTCATCTTCGTGCACCTCTGGGGCAGCCACTTTGCCCGGTCCGGACTGCTCTGTGATGAGGAACTGCACGTGGTCACACTCTTCCTTGGTACGAAGAATCTGCACATCCACCTCGGTGCCGTGTAGTTTGCTGGCCACCGTCTGAAAGCACACAGAGACTAAAGATCCGTAGTGGGTATTAATGTTTTTAGGAACACAATTGTAATACAGCCCATTACTTCACACTGGGTATTTTTGGTGGACGTGTGTGGTAAGTATTCTGTAGAAACGAGAGCAAATAAACCTATTTTCTGTAAAGGGATCTAGGTTTAAAACGAGTAGCTACACGTTGATGTTCCTCTATCCAAAGTGAGGCTGTTCACACATGAATTACACTTCTACATGTTTATTAAATACAATCGGGACTTTAATTTTATGGTTTGGAACCAGATCCCATCAACATTCTGCCACGATATTTCAGCCCAGAGACGTAAGGCCATCCTCAGGTGCGTAGACGATGTATTGAAGATACCTGATGCAGTCGTTGTATTTACAGCGAATTCCATACATGCGAATCGTACTGGCGTTTACGGCGCATGAGTTAGGAGGTGACATGAGCGACGCAGCCAAGTTGTGTGTGCTGACCTCAGAGGTGTAAAAAGAACAAACTAATCGCTGAGTATCGACTGAGCATGTCGATTCCGTTGTGACCGCATCATTTTAATAATAGGATTCCAATTTTTATCAAGCTCAAAACCGTTGTCAAGATTCATTAAATCATCACCAAGACGTACTTCCACGGAGTCTTTAATTACAGAGTCCCAGAAGCTGGAAACCGGTGCTAAAATTTTTGTATTATTGTATTCCATTGAATGTACCATGGAAATGCAATGTTCTGCCACTGTTGATTTTAAAGGTTTCCGCGGATGGGTGTGTGTCTTTCGTGTTCTACACAGCGTTCCTGGACCGTTCGAATCGTCTGACCTATATATGCAGAGCCACAGCCACAGGGAATTTTATAAACAACCGCTCTCCTCAACTGTAATTCGTCTTTAACGGATCCAGCTAAGGTCCTGCTCTTTGCTGGTGGACGGAAGATGACCTTAATATTATTCTTCTTAAACAATCTGCCTGTTTTAGAAGATACGTTCCAGGCAAGTGGAAGGAACGCAGTTGATTTACAGTCATCATCAGTCTCCTCAGAACGTTGCTTCTTGTTATTATAATTGTGCATGGCCTTCCGTATTTTACGTCATCTTCCGTCCACTAGCAAAGAGGAGGGCCTTAGTTGGAGCCGTTAAAGACGAATTACAATTGAAGAAGGCGGGCCAACGACTAGCTAGTTCATTCTTCACCACTGAGGGCAGCACACACAACCTGGCTGCCTCGCGCAATTGAGGAAGGCGGCCCAACGACTAGTTTGTTCTTTCTTCAGCACTGAGGGCAGCACACACAACCTGGCTGCCTCGCGCACGTCACCGCCTAACGTATGTGTCGTAAACCGCTAGCACGATTCGAATGCGCGGAATTCGCTGTAAATACAATAACTGCATCAAGTGTCATCAGTTCTTCGTCTACTCACCTGAGGATGGCCGGACGTCTCTGGGCCGAAATATATTGGCAGAATGTTGATGGCATCCGGCAGCAAACCCGAAAATCAATGGAAGAAGAAATACGCGGAGAAAATTTCAGAAGTCACACAAACGCAGCTCCTCCACAGGTGATGTCACGAACACAAACTTTTACAGTGGCACTTTGAAACGTTTCTGTCAAAAACGTTGCATGTTATCTTTCTCTGATTTCATGATGTCTCCACTTCATACTGGCACCTCGAATTATTGATGTGTTTTTTGATCCAACCCATGAGATATCTGAGCAGTGGGACATGCATATTTCACAATAATGTAACTAAACGATACAGAGAAACTGTGTTCTGCGTCGGTCTAACGTGGTAGTTTCACCGTCGTTAGCCTGGTAGCGGGAGAGACCCTATGAATCAGTTCCGATTACGGCGGGATTCGTTATCGCGGAGGTTGCTAAATTTACAGAATTTACAAAAAATACGTGGAGTTTAGAACGTGCCTGAAAAGGTTGGTCGTCCTCTCGTCAAATTTCTGTGCAATGAGCCCAACTGACTCTCGAAGAGGCACCCTGGTGAATAACGAGACAAAGTCAAAACTCACCAGGATATCTTTCAGCTTGAAGTTCTCGAGACGTTTTACGAAATCCATAGAATTCCGAACGTGATGAGGGCATTTACCTACGTAAGGGCTTAGTAGTTCTGCCAGGTACTTGGCCAGCAAATATGTAGGTGCCCTAATGTTGCTGAAAATTGGGCGTAACGCCATCCCTTCTTTGTGGACTTTAGGGAGTCCATAAAGTCTTGGCGGTACAGGTCCTTGAGGTGTCAATTTCTTGGAGACACCCTCTGGTAAATCCGCGTCCTTGAGAAGAGCCCTAGTATTGTTCTCCACCTTCTTTGTGGGGTCAGCGTTGATCTTCCTGCAAGATTCGTCACTTAGCAGGCTCTGCATCTTCTCAATGTAGTCCTTATGTGAAAGGACAACTGTAGCATTGCCTTTGTCAGCTGGTAAGACAACAGTCTCAGGGCTCAGTCTCAGGTCTCGAGTGGCTGTCCGCTCCCTGCTGATAATATTCGACTTGATCGGTTTAGTTCCCGTCAGAGCACGGCAGGTTTCCCGGCGCACCTCTTCAGCTGATTCAGGTGGTCGTCGCGCAGCAACCTGTTCAACTGAACTGACGATCTCCGCTGCCGGCGTGAGCCTAGGTGTGGGTGCAAAATTAAGTCCCTTCTCCAGAACAGAGACTGCATCACCAGTCAGCTCAATGTCCCTGAGATTAATGGCCGTCTTGCGTGGGGCCTCCAGCGATGGTTTGTCAGAGGGACGAGAAAATTTAGATATCTGACGTCCGAGGCCTTCTTATGTGCAGCATCGGCGGTCACCCAGGTAACACCATCAATACAGTTCCAGGTCCCGGAATTAAAATGATTGGCAAGTGGTAAATGTAATTTAAGTAGTTCCTGGGAGTTGTACTCAAGGCTGCGGCGGGTAAAGGGCACCCTCTCACGAACCAATGTGAGGCTAGCACGCTTCTTAATTCTCTTAGCTGCAGAGTCGATGTGATGCGTGACCTTAGCAAAGTTTGGCACAACCTGATCGGCACGACATCTCTTCAGGAAGGCAAGAGAACTCAGCAAACAGCTCATTCGGTGGCGCAGCTTGCCAGATTTATTCATGCTGCGATACATCGCCTCCACGTAGAGGTAAATGACGTGATTCTTCAACTTCTCCTGGCGTATTTCTTGCTCGAACAGTCCACGAGTGTACTGCCGGTCCATAGTGTCCAACGGGCACAATATTTCGGCGATCTGACATGTCACCATCGTCAGGTGCGCTGACAAACAGCTCCTGAGGGCGGGCGGCCGTTCTAAATCCCCTCCCTCCGCGAGGCGCTCTCTCCGCGGTCCGCGCCCGTGGCCGCGCGTCGGCGGTCGCTGACACGCTGGCGTCGGCGTCTGTGGTGGCGTCGGTGTAACTGCCTCGTCAGCCCTGGTCGCTCGTCCGTTTTCTGTGCTGAGTCTCTTTTTAATTAGACTCATTCCTGATTCCCACGCCTTTCTGAGGTTATAGCCGCAATCTCTGTTGATGAGTCCGTCCCTGGTACGAATTCCGATAGCCTCTCTAACGACGCTGTCCCCGTATTTAGATGTCTGTGCCAAGACCCTGGTATGTTGGTAGTCCATTTCGTGATTCAACAAAATTTCAGAGTAATTGACACACATACTTACATTATGTCATGACAACGACAAATCGGTAGTTATAACGGAAAAAACCGAAAACCTTCTCTGTGAACATATTACTTTTATATGTCTCCCATACCTTTAATTATTCCCGGTATGTGATGAAACATTTATTCTGCAGGGAAGAATGAAAGATGAACGCCCAGCTAAATTAAAAACGCATCGAAGCTGGCGCAATTCAGAATCGAGCGGTCTAACAAGGAGAGCGACCTAAATAAGCAGAAATTGAGATAAAAAAAGTGAGATCGAGGACTGCTATACTAATCAGTTACGTCGATGATCTTTGTTCATTTAGAGAATATATGCATGGTTACAGCAGTTTTTTTGGAAATTTGTGGTAAGAACCTATGGGACCAAACTGCTGACGTCATCAGTCCCTAAGCATACACACTACTTAAACTAACTTAAACTAAATTACGCTAATGACAACACCAACCCACCCATGCCCGAGGGAGGACTCGAATCTCCAGCGGGGTGGGGTGGGGGGGTGGGGGTGGGGGGAGCCGTGACAAGACGGCTTAGTCAGTGTGGCTACCCCACGCGGGTAAAGTTGTGATATGTACGGTAAAGTTTATATGTCCCTAAAGCTTTATACTTTTCATTTGCGCACTTTTTTAAGTATAAATATTAACTTATTTGTTCTTTAAGGGATAAGCTTTGAAGTTAATAACCTATAATTTGTTTTATAAAAATATAATAGTAAGCTTTAAACCAGCTATCTTTAAGATTAAGTTTTAATTCATTATTTTTTATTTTGATTTCATAATTATTTTAGGTTTTTTATTAAGATTATTAATTTAATTTTAGAATTTTTGTAATAATGATAGAATTAGTATATTTATTTGTATAAAATTTTTACCTTTTAAACTTATTATAAGGAACTAGGCAAAATTGATTTCCGCCTGTTTATCAAAAACATGTCCTCTTGAAAATACTTTGAGCTCTGGCCTGCTCACTGAGCAGATTTTTAAAGAGCCGCAGTATTTTGACCGTGCAAAGGTAACATAATCATTAGTCTCTTAATTAGTGGTTGGAATGAATGGCTTGACGAGAAAGCAACTGTCTCTTAGTAAATTTTTGAATTTAACTTTTGAGTCAAAAGGCTTAAATTCTTCTTTAGGACGAGAAGACCCTATAGAGCTTAACATTTTACTTTTATAAAGTTTTTTGTTTGTCTTTCTATATTTAATGATGATGCTTTGTTGGGGTGACATGTAGAATAAATAAACTCTTCATTAATATATCATTTATTTATGTTTGTTGTTTTGATCCATAATTTATGATCATTAGATTAAGTTACCTTAGGGATAACAGCGTAATTGTTTTTGAGAGCTCATATCGACAAAGCAGATTGCGATCTCGATATTGGATTAAGAAAAATTTTGGGTGCAGGAGCCCAGTAATTAGGTCTGTTCGACCTTTAAATTCTTACATGATCTGAGTTCAGACTGACGTGATCCAGGTCGGTTTCTATCCTAAGATTATTAATCCATATTAGTATGAAAGGACCATATGGTTGAAATATTTTTTATTATATTGACTAATATTAATTAATTTACTATTTTGACAAATTAATGTGTTGAATTTATATTCATTTATGTAGATTTTTTCTACAAATAGTATTGATACTTTATGATTTATTTATGTTTATTTTAAATTTTCTTTTATTAGTTATTTGTGTTTTAATTAGTGTTGCTTTTCAAACTTTATTAGAGCGTAAGGTTTTAGGTTATATTCAGATTCGTAAGGGTCCAAATAAGGTAGGATTTGTAGGAATCACACAACCCTTAGGTGATGCTATTAAGTTGATTTGTAAGGAGCAGCCAATTCCTATTATATCTAATTATTTACTTTATTATGTATGTCCTGTTTTTAATTTAATAATTTCTTTGGGTGTTTGATTAATTTTTCCGTACTTAACTTATATATGTTCTTTTTCTTATCGGTTTTTGTTTTTTTATGTTGCACTAGATTAGGTGTTTATACCGTTATGATTGCTGGTTGATCTTCTAATTCAAATTATTCTTTATTAGGTTCTCTTCATTCTGTTGCTCAAACAATTTCATATGAAGTTAGTTTAGCTTTAATTTTATTATCTTTAATTATTTTAATTGGTAGTTTTAACATGTTTGATTTTATAAATTATCGGCTTTATTGTTTCTAGAATGAAATATTCACTCTACAGCGGAGTGCGCGCTGATATGAAACTTCCTGGGAGATTAAAACTGTGTGCCAGACCGAGACTCGAACTCGGGACCTTTGCCTTTCGTGGGCAAAGGTCCCGAGTTCGAGTCTTGGTCCGGCACACAGTTTTAATCTGCCAGGAAGTTTCAGCTTTATTGTTGATTTGTTATTATTTCTTTTCCTTTAGCTTTATCTTGCTTTGCTTCTTGTTTAGCCGAAACTAACCATTGACCTTTCGACTTTCAGGTTTTAATATTGAATATGTTGCAGGTGGTTTTACTTTAATTTTTTTTATCTGCGTATACTAGAAGTGTTTTTATAAGAATATTATTAGCTTTAATTTCTTTAGGTGGTGATTTTTATTCTTTTATATTTTTTATTAAGCTTGCTATTATATCCTTTGGCTTTATTTGAGTTCGGGGTACATTACCACGGTTCCGTTATGATAAGCCAATATACTTAGCTTGAAAAAGTTTTTTACCTTTATCTTTAAATTTTCTTATTTTCTTTGTTGGTTAATTAGGAATTGATCGTAGAATTGCATACGCAAATAAGAAATATCGTTCCGGTTGAATATGAACTGGTGTTAGTAATGGATTAGCAGGTACAAAATTATCTGGATCTCCTAGGAGGTAAGGATTAATTAAGCATAACATAATTAATAATGATGTTATTAATACGAATGTAATAGAGTCCTTGAAAGTAAAGTATGGGTGAAATGGGATTTTTTCAATATCTCCGTTTAGTCCTAAGGGGTTATTAGACCCTGTTTGGTGAAGAAAGAATAAGTGAATTGCAGCTATAGCTGCAATAATAAATTGTAATACAAAATGGAATGTGAAAAATCGATTTAATGTTGCGTTATCAACGGCAAATCCCCCCCATAACCATTGAACTAAATCTGTTCCTAAATATGGAATTGCTGATAATAAATTAGTAATTACTGTTGCACCTCAAAATGATATTTGACCTCAAGGTAAAACAGATCCTATAAATGCAGTTGCTATAACTAAGAATAGAATTACTGTACCAATTATTCAGGTGTGTATGTATATATAAGATCCATAGTAAATTCCTCGTCCTACATGCAAATAAATACAAATAAAAAATATAAATGCTCCATTTGCATGTAAAGTTCGAATAATTCAACCATTATTTACGTCTCGGCAGATGTTTACTACACTACTAAATGCTAATTCAATATTTGATGTATAATGTATAGCTAAAAATGCATGGCTGTCTTCAGTTACACACATCAGCTACAGAATGCGGGTGACCTTGAACGGGACTTAACCGCTGCACGAGGCGCCTGGCGGATCGCCCTAGAGTTTTAACTAAGCGCGATCCGCTGGAAAAGTCCGTTTCCGGTGCCGCCATTGCGGTTTATCAGCGCTGTACTTCCTGCCGCGCCCTTCTTATCAGTGATTACGTCACTGCTACTGAGGCAGCTGCACGCTCATTCCATTCGAGGCAGCCGCACAGTACAGACAGCCATGCTTCACTGTAGCTGAAGATACAGAAGCGCGTTTATAGTACTGTACATACTTCTTAATTTATTATCAGCTTAGGGTGAATTACCAAGCATAACCCTAGCAGGGACCCAAAATTTCATCAAAATGAAATTTTTGTTGGTGCAGGTAAATCAACTAAAGAGTTATTAATAATTTTAATTAAAGGATGTCTTAATCGTAAGGGTTTATTGATTAGTAAATTATCTTATTTTACGAATAGAAACGTTTAAAAGAAAATATATGATAATCAGTATCTTTACATTACTGTTCCTGTTATTAATCCAACTAAAAGAGTTTGTAGGATAATGAAAAGCATTATTGATACTGGGTGTCTTAATTTAATAAAATTAATATTTATTACTTTTGATAGTGATATAATTATTATTTTAATCATTTCAGGGGTTAGTTTATTTAAAATATCGGTTTTGGGGACCGATGATGGAAGCTTTTTCACCTCTGAAGTTTTAAAAGTGGGATTAGACTTATTTCCGGTTTACCATACCGGCGTTTTTTTAAACTATTAAAACTAATGTTTATATTCTCTGTTTTTACTTCTTTATTGGTTTATTTTGCTGGTGTTTATGTTTTTTCTTCTAAAAGTAAACATTTATTGATTGTTCTTCTGAGATTAGAGTATGTTGTTCTTTCTTTGGTTATATTAATTATTGTTTTTCTTATTGAGTTTGATTATGATTATGTCTTTCCTGTTATTTTTTTAGTTTTTTCTGTTTGTGTAGGTGCTTTAGGTCTTTCCATTTTAGTTTCAATAATTCGTTCTCATAGTAATGATTTTTTTAATTCTTTTGGACTATATTTAGGTTAAAGTATTTATTTATAACATTTTTTTGGTTCCTCTTTGTTTGCTGAATAATTGTTGATGGTTGGTTCATTCTTTAATGTTTCTGCCTAATTTGTGTTTATTCATATGCAGATTTGAATATAATTATATATTATTTTGGTATTGATTATTTTTCTTTTAGTTTGATTTTGTTGAGTTTTTGAATTTGTTCTTTAATAATTACTGCTAGAGGTTCAGTTATTTTAAGTTCTTATCATTCTTATTTTTTGTCTTTATGGTTTTAATTTTAATGATTATGCTTTATTGTTCATTTGCAAGATTAAGTCTCCTTTCTTTTTATATTATTTTTGAGGCTAGATTGGTTCCTACTTTACTTTTGATTTTGGGTTGAGGTTATCAACCTGAACGTTTACAGGCTGGTGTTTATTTAATTTTTTATACTTTGATTGCCAGATTGCCTTTATTACTGGTTTTATTTAAGGTTTATGATTTTTCTAACACTTTATATTTTCCTTTATTGGTTAATTTTGGTTCTTATTATTTTATATTTTATGTGTTTACAATTTAGGTTCTTTTTGTTAAGATGCCAATATTTTTGGTTCATTAATGACTTCCTAAGGCTCATGTTGAGGCCCCTATTTCAGGTAGAATAATTCTTGCTGGTGTTTTATTGAAGTTAGGTGGTTATGGTATTTTTCGTGTTATAAAGGTTATTTCTTATTTGGGTTTAAAGTTTAATTATTTTTGATTATTTTTAGGTTTATCTGGTGGGGTTATTGTTAGATTTATTTGTTTTCGCCAGGTTGACTTAAAGTTTTTAATTGCATTTTCTTCTGTTGCTCATATAAGAATGGTTATTGGTGGGTTGAGAACTATAAATTGGTGAGGTTGTAAAGTTTCTCTTCCTTAATGGTTGGTCATGGTTTATGTTCTTCTGGATTGTTTTGTTTATCTAATATTATTTATGAACGTTTAGGTAGACGAAGATTAATAATTAACAAGGGTATAATTAATTTAATACCTAGAATGGCTTTATGGTGATTCCTTTTGAGATCCTCAAATATAGCTGCTTGCCCCTCATTAAATTTGGTAGGTGAACTTAGATTATTAAATAGAATTATGTCTTGATCTTCTTTTAGATTTTTTGCTTTAATTTTTTATCTTTTTTTAGAGCTGTTCATACTTTATATATATATTCTTATTCTCAGCATGGTAATTATTATTCTGGGGTTTATACTTGTTCTCTTGGTTATTTTCGTGAATATCATCTTTTACTTTTACATTGATTGCCTTTAAATATTCTTTGTTTAAAGAGTGAATATTTCTTTGTTTAATTTGCTTAAGTATTTGAATTAATAATATTGTTTTGTGGAATCAATGACATATAGTTTTTCATCTTAGGCCACGAATTTATTTTCTATTTGTTCTTTGAGTTTTTTTCTTTATTCTTTTCTAGAACTATAATTTTTATTTTAGGTATTTATTATTTAATAATTGATTACAGAGTTTTTGTTGTGTGGGAACTTTTTAATTTAAATGGTTCTATGGTTGTTATAACTTTAATCTTGGATGGAATGTCTCTTATTTTAATATCTTTTGTTATATATATTTCTACTTTGGTTATTTATTATAGAGAGGATTATATATCAGGTGAAAAGAATATAAATCGTTTTATTATTATTGTTTTAATATTTATTCTTTCTATAGGGTCTTTAATTATTTGTCCTAATTTGATTAGAATTTTGTTAGGATGAGATTTGGTTTCTTATTGTTTAGTTATTTATTACCAAAATGTGAAATCTTATAGTGCTGGTATATTAACTGCACTTTCTAATCGTATTGGTGATGTTGCTATTTTAATTTCTATTGCTTGAATATTAAATTTTGTTAGTTGGAATTATATTTACTATTATGATTTTATTTCTAACTCTTTTGAAATAAAGCTTATTACTATATTAATTGTTTTGGCAGCTATGACTAAGAGAGCTAAAATTCCCTTTTCTTCTTGACTTCCTGCTGCTATGGCTGCTCCTACTCCTGTTTCCGCTTTAGTTCATTTTTCTACTCTTGTTACTGCTGGAGTTTATTTATTAATTCGTTTCAGACCAATTTTAGATATTTATAATTGTGGTTGATTTTTACTTTTGATTGGTTGTATAACTATATTTATGGCTGGATTGGGGGCTAATTTTGAATTTGATTTGAAGAAGATTATTGCTCTTTCTACTTGAAGACAATTTGGTTTAATAATAAGAATTTTGGCTATAGGTTATCCAAAACTTGCATTATTTCATTTATTAGCTCATGCTTTATTTAAGGCGTTATTATTTATGTGTGCAGGTTCAATAATTCATAATTTAAAGGATTCTCAGGATATTCGTTTTATGGGCTCAATTGTTAATTTTATATACAAAGACAGTAACTTGTTCTCGAAAGAACAGTTACTGTTGATGACCATGCAGCTTTTCCCTGGAATAAATGATGACTAACTGACAACCTCAGTTGCCGACAGGTGTAGTTGATATACCTCGATGGCTGTCCACATCAAGGTATATCAACTGTACCTGTCGGCAGCTGAGGTAGTCAGTTAGTCATCATTTATTCCAGGGAAAAGCTGCATGGTCATCAACAGTAACTGCTCTTTCAAGAAGAAGTTACTGTCTCCGTATATATAGTTAAAGGATACCCAGCCATTGACCTTTGTCTGTGCGAATGCGCACAGGTTGCCGAAACTCTTACGGGAATCGCCAAAGCGTGCCCGAGTAATGAGTGGGTGGGCAAATGTCTATAAGGTACAATACATATGTAGAATTGTGGACAGTTGGGAATGTGAGTCTCACGGGAAGCGTGCAAGTGATAAGTCCCTGCAGTCGCGCTATTCATATGTGTCCTCGGTGGCTCAGATGGATAGAGCGTCTGCCATGTAAGCAGGAGATCCCGGGCTTGAGTCCTGGTCGGGGCACACATTTTCAGCTGTCCACATCGAGGTATATCAACTACACCTGTCGGCAGCTGAGGTTGTCAGTTAGTCATCATTCGTCAATTTTATACCTTTAACTTCTGTTTGTTTTAATGTCTCTAGTTTGTCTTTGTGTGGTATACTTTTTTTGGCAGGTTTTTATTCCAAGGACTTAAATCATGAAATGGTTTGTTTAAGATGAATTAATAGGTTAATTTTCCCACTGGTTTAACTGCTTCTTATTCTTTTCGTTTATTTTATTATTCAATATCTGGGGATAATAATTTTTATTCTAGATTTTCTTTTGATGATAAGGGTTATTATATTTCGTTTGGTATAATTGGTTTATTGTTTGTTGCTGTTTTTGGTGGTAGTCTTTTATCTTGGTTAATTTTTCCAATTCCTTATGTGATTGCTTTGCCTTAGTATTTAAAGTTTTTACCTATTACAGTAGTTGCTTTAGGTGCTTATTTGGGTTACCTTATTTCTAAGTTTGATTTTTCTCATGATTTATTTTCTTTAAGTATGCTTTCTTTTGAGAGATTTGCTGGTTCTATATGGTTTATACCTTTTCTTTCAACTAAGTTTGTTAGATATATTCCTTTAAAGTTAGGTTATTATTCATATAAATCATTTGATTATGGTTGAGGTGAATTATTTGGTGGTCAAGGTTTATATAGACTATTTATTTATTTAATTAGATATATTCAGGGTTGATATGATTATAATTTTTAGGTTTATCTTTTAACTTTTATTTTTTGAATATTTATTTTAGTGATATTATTTTTCGTGTACTTAAATAGCTTATAATTAGAGCATGACACTGAAGATGTTAAGGAAGTATTTTTACTTTTAGGTATTTATAAATATAGATATAATATTTTTACAGTGAAAATGTAATGTTTTATTTAAACTATATAAATTTTAGAAATGTTAATGGAATATAACCGCTAATATAAAAAGTTAGCAGCTTTCATATTGGCTTTACATTTCCTTAATTGGAACTTTATAGTTCAATTATATTATTAACAGTAATACGTCTCTATTTGGCTTCAATTAATGAGAATCAGGGTATTTTATTTACCAATATTCCAGGTCGAAACTGGCTGCAATATTTCGCTTCTTATTCTATTTAAGGTTGATTGATTATATCAATACTTTTTGAATGCAACCCAAATGTTATAGTTAACTACAACCCTTTATTCTGCCCATTGTAAGGCTCCTTGATTTCATTCATGGTATAGTCCTCCTAATAGGACTAGAATATAAAATATTGTTGATAATGTTCAGATTGTAATGTCTGAGGTTCTGAAAATAATTACAATTGGAAGAATTAGTGCAATTTCTACATCAAAAATTAAAAAAATTACTGCAATTATGAAAAATGGTAGGGAGAATGGTATTCATGCTGAGCTTTTTGGATCAAAACCATATTCAAATGGGGATCTTTTTTCTCGATCATTGATTAATTTCTTTGATAATGTTGTTGCAAGGATTATAACAATTATTGGAATAATAAATCTAATAAAAACTCTTGTAGATAGAATTAGGATTGATTTTCTTGATTTATATCAAGCTTTCTGATTGGAAGTCAAATGTACTATTTATACTAGAAAAACAATTATCTACCTCATCAATAAATAGAGATGTATAAGCATAATCATCCTACATCTACGAAGTGTCAGTATCATGCTGCTGCTTCAAATCCAAAGCGGTGTCTTGGCGAGAATTGATTTATTGAGTGTCAAAGTAGAGATGTTGTTAAGAAGATTGTTCCAATAATTACGTGGAGACCATGGAACCCTGTTGCAACAAAGAATGTTGATCCATAAACTGCATCTGCAATAGTAAAAGATGCTTCTCAATATTCCATTGCTTGAAGTATTGTGAAATATAGTCCTAATAATACTGTAAAAAATAGTCCTTGTAATGCTTGAGTATGATTAGATTCTATTAAACTATGATGTGCTCATGTTACAGTTACTCCTGAGGCTAAAAGAATGGCTGTATTAAGTAATGGAATTTGTATAGGATGAAAAGGTTGAATTCCTAATGGAGGTCATTATATTCCTAGTTCAATTGTTGGTGCTAGTCTTCTTCTGAAGAAGGCTCAGAAGAATGAATCGAAGAATAATACTTCTGATGCAATAAGTAGGATTATTCCTCATCGTAATCCAATTTATACAAACCCCGTATGTAGTCCTTGATATGTTCCTTCTCAAACTACATCTCGTCATCATTGAATTATAGTTAGTAAGGTAATTCCGAATCCAATTACAAATAACTTGATGTTGAATAGGTGAAATCATTTTGCTAATCCTGATACTAGGACTATTGCTCCAATTGCTCCTGTTAGTGGTCAAGGTCTATAGTCTACTACGTGGAATGGATGATTTGAGTGAGTTGTTAACATAGTATACTTCTCTAGAATATAAAGTTCTTAGAATTGAGAAAACATAAGCTTGTATTTTGCCACTGCTGATTCTAGAATTAATAGAAGTATTTGTCCAATAATTAGTAGTGAGATTAGGTTTATTGCTATAGATGGTCCTGTATTTCCTAGTAAGGTTAATAGTAAATGTCCTGCAATTATATTTGCTGCTAGTCGTACTGCTAGTGTTCCAGGTCGAATGACATTTCTAATTGTTTCAATTAATACTATGAATGATATTAATGCAGGTGATGTTCCTTGTGGAACAAGATGTGTAAATATATGATTAGTATGATTAATTCATCCAAATAATATGAAACTTAATCATATAGGTAGGGCGATTGCAAATGTTAATGCTAAATGTCTTGTTCTAGTAAAGATGTAAGGAAATAAACCTATGAAATTATTAAATAGTATTATAATAAAAATTGAGGTAAAGATGAATGTTGTTCCATTAAATGATTTTGGTCCTAGTAGTGTTTTGAATTCGTTGTGTAAGGTTATGTTTAGTTTATTTCAGATAATATTAATTCGTGATGGTGTGAGTAGAACATTGATGGGATTAATAACTGTCCCAAAAATGTTCTAGTTCAATTTAATGATAAATTGACGATGTTAGTTGATGGATCAAATGTTGAGAATAAGTTTGTTATCATTTTCAATTTAAGATTTTTATCTCAATTGTTCTTTTTTCTACTCTTTTAATAATATTATGTTTAAATGAGAAAAAGTTTATTTGATTAAATAGAATTAAGGTAGCTGAAAATATAATGAATAGGGAGAATCATATGAGAGGAGATATTTGAGGGATATAGATTTCATTTCCCCATCAGAAGTAGTGGTTAATTTACTATAATTTACTATAATTGCGAATACTGCTCCTATAGATAATACATAATGGAAGTGAGCTACTACATAATATGTATCATGTAATACAATATCAAGGTAATGCTGTTCAGATTATTTCAATTAAATGTCCATGAAGTATGTTTCGGTTTGTATAGGCAATAAATAATATATAACTTAGGGCATAACCTACAATTACTGTAATTAATAATAATACGACCATAGTATGATCATGAAAGAATGATATTTGCTCCATTAATGGTGAAGCTCCATCTTGAAGGGATAAATTTGATCATGTTGCCATTTATAATATTTTCTAATAAAAGGTCAAACCTTTATTTGTAGAGCTTAAACTACTGCACTAATCTGCCATATTAGAATCTAGAAATTAATGGTAATTCTGAGTAACTGTGTTCTGCAGGTGGGTTATTTTGTAGCCATTCTGTTGATCTTCTTATATTAGCTCTAAATATAATTGCTCGGTTTGTAACCATTCTTTCTCATATAATTACAATGAATATAATAATTCCTACATTAGAAATTGTAGATCTAATTCTTGATACTACATTTCATGATGTATAAGCGTCTGGGTAGTCTGAATATCGTCGTGGTATTCCTGCTAACTCTAAGAAGTGTTGACGGAAGAATGTTAAGTTTACTCCAATAAATATAATTGTGACTTGGATTTTTAATCATGTATTGTTTATGGTTAATCCTGTAAACAGTGGGTGTCATTGAATAACACCTCCAATAATTGCGAATACTGCTCCTATAGATAATACATAATGGAAGTGGGCTATTGCATAATATGTATCATGTAATACAGTATCAAGTGATGAATTTGCTAGTACTAATCCTGTCAATCCGCCAATTGTGAATAGGAAAATAAATCCTAGAGCTCATAATAATGGTGGACTGAACTTGAATTTAGTTCCATATAGTGTAGCTAGTCATCTGAATACCTTAATTCCTGTAGGTACAACAATAATTATTGTTGCTGATGTGAAATATGCCCATGTGTCAACATCCATTCCTACTGTAAATATATGATGTGCTCATACAATAAATCCTATTAGTCCAATTGATAGTATGGCGTAAATTATACCTAATGTTCCGAATGATTCAATTTTTCCTCTTTCTTGACATACAATGTGTGAAATAATACCAAATCCGGGTAGAAGTAGAATGTAAACTTCTGGGTGCCTGAAGAATCAGAATAGGTGTTGGTATAAAATCGGGTCTCCTCCTCCTGCAGGGTCAAAGAATGATGTATTTAAATTTCGATCTGTTAATAGTATGGTAATAGCTCCTGCTAAAACTGGAAGTGAAAGAAGGAGAAGAAGGGCTGTAATAGCTACAGCTCAAACAAATAAAGGTGTTTGATCTAAAGTTATACTTTCTGATCGTATATTAATTGCTGTTGTAATGAAGTTTACTGCACCAAGAATGGATGATACACCTGTTAAGTGGAGTGAGAAAATAGCTAGATCTACAGATGCACCTCCATGAGAAATAGCTCCTGCTAGAGGAAGGTAAACTGTTCATCCTGTACCAGCACCGTTATCTACTATAGAAGATGTAAGAAGAAGGGTTAATGAAGGTGGTAATAATCAGAAACTTATATTATTTATTCGCGGGAATGCTATATCTGGTGCACCAATTATTAATGGTACAAGTCAATTACCGAAACCACCAATTATAATAGGTATTACTATAAAGAAAATTATTACAAATGCGTGGGCTGTAATAATGACATTATAAATCTGATTGTCTCCAATTAGAGACCCTGGTTGACCAAGTTCAGCATGAATAAGTATTCTTATTGATGTTCCTACTATTCCTGCTCATGCTCCAAATAGGAAGTATAAAGTATTAATGTCCTTATGGTTTGTTGAAAATAATCATTTTTGCCGTAAGATGTCTAAATTATTGGTGGTAGACTGTAAATCTACTTATGAGATACTTTCTCTCTTACCATATTTTGGTCTTGTATTCACTTATGATTCTAGACTGTAATTCTAGAGGTACAAAATTTTACTAAGGCCTAAAAGATTATTCTTTTAATTATAACTTTGAAAGTTATTAGTTTAGTTAACTTAAGTCCTTAGTGTAATGAGATTAGAGTTGATGTTGAGATCAACCCTATTGTTGAAATTATTACTGCTATAGGAAGAATAATTCTTGATTTTTGAGACTTTATTTTTATAGATCATGAATTTTCTGTGCATGATATAATTAAGGCTGAGAATCTAATACTTATGTAATAATAAAGTGTAATTGTAGTTAGTACGACCATAATACAGTAGTTATAATAGTTGTTATGTTGTTTTCTATTAATGATTGTATAAAAATTCATTTTGGTAGGAATCCAAGAAATGGTGGTAAACCACCTAGAGATAGGAGAGATAAGAATATTATGAATTTAATTTCAGTTTTTATATTTCTTGCTGAATAAATTTGGTTTATGAAAAATAGATTTATTTGCTTAAATAATAAAACCATAATTAAACTTAGTAGTGAGTAAATAATAAAGTGTAGTTCTCAGATGTTTTCTCTGACTGTTAGGGATCTAATTATTCACCCTAAATGTCTAATTGAAGAATATGCTAGAAGTTTATGTAGAGATGTTTGATTCAAACCCGCTATTGCTCCAATAATGATTCTTAAAATGATAATTGTTCAAATGAAAGTTCTTAGTTGAATACAATATGATAATACCATTATTGGAGCAATTTTTTGTCATGTTATTAATGTTAGACAGTTATTTCATCTCGAAGCTCCTATTACTTCTGAAAATCAGAAATGAAAAGGTGCAGCCCCAATCTTTAATAATAATCTAGATCTGATTATTATTGATGGAATAAATTCTGTTTCCCATCCTATTGGATAGTTTATTTGAATCAACAAAATTGAAAATAATAGTATTGTCGATGCTATTGCTTGGACAATAAAATATTTAATTGATGACTCATTTATTATTATATTTTTATTTCTTGTTAGGGGCAGAATAAATGAAAGTAAGTTGATCTCAAGCCCTATTCAAACTCCAAATCTGGAATTTGATGAAATGGACAGGATCGTTCCTATCATTAATGTTGATAGGAAGAGAAGTTTTGTAGATTTGTTGGTAATTAAATAGGAGAGGACTGATACCTCTATAAATGGGGTATGAACCCATTAGCTTGTTTAGCTTACCTTTTTACATTAAGGTGTATGATGCAATTAGTTTTTTATATTAAAGGAGGTAGTTTAATTCTATCTTATGTAATTTGTTTAATGAAGGTAATTTTTATTTACTTAATGTACCCTAACAAGGTAACCCTTTAATGAGGCACTTCTTTTATTTAATATAAAAATTAAAAGTTTTTTTTGAAAATTGGTTATGTATTATTTTGGTTATTCCAAATTAATTTATCTCGGTTCGGTTAATTTTATATATATATAGATAATAATTTATATTAATATATTACATTTAATTAAATTTAAATACTTATAAGTTTATTTTATTATTATTAAGTGATTATTTTAATACATTTATTTACCTAGGATTATAGCTACTTATGTTTTTAGCTTAAAATAGGTTATTACATTATAATATATATAATAATATATGAACATTGCTCAAACAATTTCGTATGAAGTTAGTTTGGCTTTAATTTTATTATCTTTAATTATTTTAATTGGTAGTTTTAACATGTTTGATTTTATAAATTATCAGCTTTATATTATATTATAGTTCATAGGCGAAGTACTGGTGCCCATAGTCATGTTGTACAAATGGAGAAGATGTCTTAATTATTGACGACGCCTTTGGCACAATTGATTTATTAATCTCCATTGCATGATGTAATTTTAGATTTTTTACTTCTGATAAAGGTATATTTATTTGTACCGAAACCTTGGTCAAGAATTTTAATAAAAAAATTTTATCCTGCAACTGTTTTGGCTGTCATCCTTTATCGTGAAGTAAGTCGTTGCTGTTTAGAATGGGACCTGAAGAAACTTAGAACGGCTGTCTAGCGGCAGTGACGAGTTTGGAGGTCACTACGTGCGAACTCATTTTGGCGAGACTTTACACTGTGGGGAGTTCAACTCGTCTCTGCACAGCAAGTGTATTGCCCCACAGTTCGGTCCCTGAGGTGAGGGAGCGCCGAATCACGGCAGGGTCCCCGAAACGCAGCTGTATTCTCCTCTTCTGCAGAACAAACTTTGCCACTTACTCCAGCTGGATGTTGTCACCTAGTAACGTGCTCATGTGCAAAGTTCCTCTTAGGTCTTTCAAGTAGACTGAAGGGACCGCCACTTCCAGAAAGTGCAAAAGGATCCGTAATGTCATAAAAGCTTAGCAAATCAACAAACCTGCAAAGAAAAGAGAATGAGGTGGAAAAGTACTGCAGGCTGAAAAATCTGCAAATCTCTGAGTCAGTAATTTTTAATCAGCTTGTATCAAAGGACTTTTCCCTTGTAACGGGAAAGAAGGTTAGAATTTATCATCAAGTCGATGTTCAGGAGACTGGAGACATTCGCAGCTGTGACTCTGATACGACGGAATTGTGGAGACGTTGAGCCATGTCCACTTTCCTGGAATCATCCAGGAGCCGGCCGGTGTGGCCGTGCGGTACTAGGCGCCTCAGTGTGGAACCGCGTGACCGCTACGGTCGCAGGTTCGAATCCTGCCCTGGGCATGGATGTGTGGATATCCTTAGGTTAGTTAGGTTTAAGTAGTTCTACATTCTAGGGGACTGATGACCACAGATGTTAAGTCCCATAGTGCTCAGAGCCATTTGAACCATTTTGAACCAATCATCCAGGAATCTGATGTGATGCAGAAAAACAGCAAAATATAAATCAGAATGTCCAGAGGAGGAACTATATCCTGTCATGTAGAAGTGTGCTGCAATGTAAACACTGCAACACATGGGTTAATTGTGCTGTAATGGATATAAAAACTTGCTTTCATTTGTTTGTTAAATAGTAACAACCTTGACCAGTAAGATATTTGGATTTGAATTTTCTCGAGACACGTGACTAACACTCATACAGCACAAATAATGAAACATGTGCACTGTGTCAAGATTACCGCTGACTGTATATTTTCCTTGGTTGTTATGCCGTTACCGGCTTGACGTGCATACCTGGTACAGTACTTCGTAAGGCCATTATAGCTGTCAAGCTTATTTCACGAAGTTCTCCACCCCCCCACTCCACCTTCTGCAAAAAATCTTATAATTTGGTCTTAAACTCTGGAACGTCAATAATCATCAGTTTCAAATTTGGCTTAAACAATTACACTTAGCAGCATGAATAGTCAGCTACGTATACGAATCGTGCAATCTGCAGCATCATGAGTTGCAGAAATTTTTCGCGAGGAATGTAGAGATACTGGCTATTAGGTTCGCACAGTGATGTCAGGACTTGTAGGGAAGCAGCCTACTCACGCCGTTGTAAATTCACATCAGTCTTTGCATTGTGTGCCAGCCCAGTCCGCTGTAACTAGCTCTGACGTCATAAATGTTGCGCAATACTTTAAAAATCAAGCAAATAACCTAAAACGTTTCTAGCATGTCAGGAGTAATACTAAAACAACATGTGTTGAATATCAGTTCGATAACTTTAGCCATTTTCGAAATTTGGACGTTTTTCTGTAAAAATCATTGGCGCAACAGAAAAGAGCTAGAGAATTAAAAATTGATAATTAGATTCATTTTTCATAATTATTTAATAAAAACAGTCTTCTGGATCTCACAATTTAAGATTTTAGTGGAAATTCATGATTTTCTGGTTTTTGTCTTAAAACTTAAGGAAGCAAGATAGATTAAGTAGGCTAATAAATAAGGCTAGGATGTTTATATTTAAGTAGGTTGGAGATCCGCTATAACTATGAAGATGTGAGAAGTTTCATTTGAATACCTATAAAACTATAGCGATAGCGTATCTCCAAAGGGCCAGTTCAGAGCTCGTCTACTGCGTGCAGTGTAATTAAATTAATTCTCTCGCCCAAAATATTTAACTTAGCCACGTCAAAATTTTATTACCAATACTTACCTGTGTGCTGAATGCACATTTAAATTAAGAGCTTCATCGGCCATAAGCAAAAGAAGCTATGATTTATTTAATAACTGAAAGTGGTGCATTACTAGCCCAGCGGCTAGTCGGGAGAGCCGATTTGATCAGGCGTTCCCTTATTAGCCGTCCGCACCGCGGCTTTATATATAACAACGCTGCGCGAGGAAGCAAGGCCCCAGTTCTCTCCAGACGCTGAATAACACGCCATCTGTGTCGGGAGTCGCGTCGCGTCGGTATCATTGCTACAAACAGCCTCGGATGCCGTATTAAGTTACTCGAGATACGCGTAACCATGAAATCATTTTCGAGTGAAGTGTTAATTCTGGGATGACTTTAATTATCGATCTTCAGTTTGCGTATTGTAGTATTTTCACGTGCCGCCGCGGGACAGACATTCTACCAATTATTTAGCGTGGCGTTTGATGAACCTAATCATCAAATTATGGCGAGCATTCATTTAAATATTTAACTTGGACAGTTATAGTGGCATCAGCGCATTAGACTCTGAACTGCTCTGTTAGTTAGATTGTGAGGATTCTTTTGTTTTCATCTGTGACTTTCAGAATACAGAACGTTTTTTTTCACGACCGTTTTTGATTAGAAATCCCAGACAATCTCTTAATTCCTCAGAGCTATAAGCTGTAACTATAAGTGTATTCTCAGATGAAGTGGGCACTAGGAATTCTAATTACAGGCTTCACGTTTTGCTAATCACTTTCTGGTTGCCAATATTGTAGTTAGAGAGCCAGTGTTGAGAACGGCAAAACAACAGCATAAATAATAGGAACATTTTAACAACAATGATTCCACCCGCCGCCGCACATATGGTTAATCGGCCGGGAAATGCAGTGTTTCTACATGCAAACAAATTTTATATAAGAGCAACATAATTCCACCCGCCGCCCCACATATGGTGCATCGGCCGGGAAATGCAGTGTTTCAACATTCAAACAAACTTATATAACAATTAATTTCCTACCAGCCGCCCCACAGACTGATCAGTGAATTTTCTACGTTTAAGATCTGACAGTAGCCTTTTACCTATATACTCTTAGTAGGAAGAACAATAATGTAAAAATTGGTCCGATTTGAATCTGCTGGAAATTATGGTCCATCACTCGCTCTTCCGCCCAAGAGAGGCTACATCACATCATTTCACTGGCCTGAAATTAAAGACTTTGTAGTAAAATACCAGGTTATTCCACAGTTCAGCATGAAACCAAACACGGTGCAAATCTGCACAGTACATTCGGAAAACAACAGCTCATTATAGCATTTGCCATGCCTCTCAAATACGTTGTGCTTCTTAATGTATTCGGTGATAGTCAGTCGGGATTTTCACCTTGTCAAGGGTCACTCATTAAATACATCCACCACCCTTTAATAAAATGGAAATGAGCGCTGGGTCAAATGTAGGAATCTTACATTGCCATCCTGGACAAGATCATAGCGGATGTGGTTTGTCCCAGCCTTTCTCCAGACTATTATAAAGTGGCAACTGCCTATCTCTTCCTCGGTATGACCGTAAAGAGTGCCTGTGCACAGAAGTAATGTGTTGTTACAAGTGAAGGGAAGGGGCAGAGTGAAGTCAGGTTCCAGCACAGAGCCTCCTCTTCTCGAACAGCACTAGCGAAGGCGTCGAGGTTCGTGTCTGCGTCTCACTGCAGGGTTAGTATCAATGGCGTCACGTGCCTTCACGCCGTGGTAGGCTGTGAAGAGTTTTGAAATTTAAGTCAGAAAATGGGTCCAAATGGTAATGATTAGGAACTCGATATCAATTAGGCACCCTTGATGTCAATATATTTTCAGTGAAAGCTTATTCCACCAATACTTTCGAGTGAAAAAATGATTTCTGTCATATAACCATAATATACTGGTGATGGAAACATTTAATGGAAATTCTTAGGGTGCTCAGCTCATTCCACTTTTAATTAATTATCTAGAGTCGCTACCCAACTAACCTGTAAAATCCAGTTATGAGAAAGATAATTAATGACTGCTATGATCAACATTAATTTTGCACTCATATTGAGAAAAAACAGAATACCTTGAACGATTAGAGATAAGACAACCACAATCACAGGACACGCACTTCAGTATGTTCTGCAGAAACGATTAGTGTTTCAGTCGCCTCCGTTTGGCACCTACCCTGTTGCCTAGTAGGCACAGGGTCCGCCATGGGCCCTGATAACATGCTGCATGCGTGATGGGATGCACGCACATAAGGCGCAAGTGGCGTCTTGAGGTAAAGCCGTCCGTGCTGCATTCATCTGGTTCCAAAGTTCATCTGTAGTGGTTGGCATTGGGTCACAGCGCTGCACCCGTCGTTTCACCATATCCCACACATTTTAGATTGGCGACAAGTCCGGTAATCTGAAGGGCCAGGGCAAAAGGCTGACATCCAGTCACACCAAGGAGGCAAGTGTTCGTGTAGCATCATGTGGGCGTGCATTGCCTTGTTGAAAAATCGCGTCTGGGGTGCTGTGCAGAAATGGTATGGCTACGGGTCGCAGAATGTTATTAACATAGGTCACAGTGCCCTGGAAATGCACCGACTGTGATTTGTGGTTGTACCCAACAGCACTCCACACCATAAGGCCTTGAGTTGGCGCTGTATGTCTTCTGCGAATGCAATCAGTGTGATACCGCTCCCCCTGTCTGTGGCGAACCAAAATGTGGTCATCATTTTTAAGCAAACAGAACCTGTGTTCATGCGTAAACACTAGCTGATGCAACCAGTGACGCTGTTCCATACACGTTTGCCGTCTAATATGTTTCTGCACATTCGTCAAAGGCAGGCCGAGAAGTAGATGGTTCAAATGGCTCTGAGCACTATGGGACTTAACTTCTAAGGTCATCAGTCCCCTAGAACTTAGAACTACTTAAACCTAACTAACCTAAGGACATCACACACATCCATGCCCGAGGCAGGATTCGAACCTGCGACCGTAGCGGTCTGGCGGTTCCAGACTGCAGCGCCTGGAGCCGCTCGGCCACTCCGGCCGGCGAGAAGTAGACGACGGTAGAAGCCTTGATTTGATATTTTACCGGATTCCTGATATTCACGATATACTCGTGAAATAGTCGTACGGGAAAATCCCCACTTCATCGCTACCTTGGAGATGCTGTGTCCCATATCTCGTGCGCTGACTATGACACCACATTAAAAACTCACTTAAATCTTGGTAAACTGCCTTTGTAGCAGCAGTAATTTGTCTTATATAGGCGTTGCCGACCGCAGCGCCGTGTTCTGCCTGTTTACATATCTCTGCATTTGAATACACATACCTATACCAGCCCGCATCTCGTGGTCGTGCGGTAGCGTTCTCGCTTCCCACGCCCGGGTTCCCGGTTTCGATTCCCGGCGGGGTCAGGGATTTTCTCTGCCTCGTGATGGCTGGGTGTTGTGTGCTGTCCTTAGGTTAGTTAGGTTTAAGTAGTTCTAAGTTCTAGGGGACTGATGACCATAGATGTTAAGTCCCATAGTACTCAGAGCCATTTGAACCATTTTTTTAGCCATACCTATACCAGTTTGTCTGGCGCTTCAGTGTATCTATAGTCGTGTACGGTGTTCTGTTTCTTTTTCTGAGAATGAGTGTATATCCTTATGTTTCCGTAAGCTGGTCAGTTAGTGTCAAATTATTCATGAAGTATATCCTTTCAGGGTGAAAGGCAACAGGAAGTTACGTCTCGACACAATGTATTACATTCTGACTGAGAAACATGAAAAGAACTGGCCTACAAGAACTGTTGCGTTGAGGATAAATGCCAGGTTGGATTACTATTGTTATTCTAACAGGGAAGGGGTTGTCTAAGAAACAGTTAAAAAGAACAGTTAACTTTTAACGTACCGATAGCATTCCAACGAAAAGTATATTGGAAATTGAGGGAATTCATGAAGATAGTTCGTACAAAATGGTAGCAGGATAGCATAAATTCACATGCACAATAAGTTCATAGTCAGCCCTTGATCATGTAACTTCAGGTCGCTAGATACATGCCTTCTATTACATTCAGGATGCATTAAAAATGAAATCAAAATAAGCCGGGAGAAGTTGAAGAATAACAATTTATTTTTTATTTTATTTAAAATCCCACTCTTTACCTTACAAGATTAATAAATGTAGAATAATTAAGTACAAAGGCTTTTCTTTTCGCCCTCGTAATTTTTAAGCGCCACTTCATATGCAGCTATATTTAGTCTTTAAATGCCAACAGAACCTGCAATCAAATTTACATTGCGAGGTCCAGTTATAAATTACATATTTTTTTTACAGAAAGATACAATTTCACGGTCAATTTATAGATTACCAAAAGAACTGCTTTACAAGCTAACTGCGGGAAGTAGCTATTTTAAAGTTGTTACTGAAATTGTTTAATAATTTACGTAAGAGCGTCAATAGTAGAATCAAAGAAACCACATTTCATTAAAATATGCTCCAGTTGTTTTTAAAGTTGCCGTCATTGCTAATTATTTCAATACAGGATTTAAAGATAACTAATGATTTCATTTCAGTTACTTTATGTAACTTCAATTCATTTAAATAGAGGCGGTGACCTTAAATTGGCGACCTGAGATAAGGACAGCCAATAAAGAAAAGGAATATAATTCTAGTGTTGTATATTTAGATCGTAAAATTTCATGTTTTGGAATTGTATTCTATATTCTGTTTCAAGTATCCAAACCTCTTTGAGACAATAACATTCAGCAAAGCATAAAACGGCGAAGGAAGAGAGAAAGATCAGCACAAAAAATTCGAGAAGTAACGCGAAAGTAGATTACAAACTCCAGGTAAGGAAACCCATGTTCAGAGATAAGAATTTTTGTGCTTGGAAAATAGGATTCCCAAAGTAGATATTCCTGGACCCTTTTCCTTTTTAGTTAGTAGTACACAGGTATAGGTCAGCAGACTCCTGATCAACAAATCGAAGGAGCCATTTTCGCTGTGAGTAATGTAGATTACCGAGGTAATCCGAAGAAGACATTGACTTACCATGTGCCGTGTCAGGTCCCTTTTTCTAAGCTATGTAAAGGACTAGCCACAATGATACAGAAAAATTTTATCCATCTTGCTGAGGAACAGGAGCCAATTGTAAACATTAGTACGCTTGTTCAAAATCAGATGGATGAATATTTTAATCAGTCTGTTAATGAGCGAACTTTGCTAACTAGTATACGTATTGAGAAGAAAAGGAGTGAAGATATTAAGCGTTTAGCAGAAGAGCAATCCTATCAACTTACTAGGCGGAATGCTAGTCTAGAAAAAGACGCGAATGAGTTAGAAAATTTCAAACTTGTGTGTAAAGGTTTACAAGAATCTGTAATGCAACAGAAATCCGATGGAAAAGAACTGAAGGATAGCCAGTCTGAGTTACAAAATGCTTTACGACAGATACCTTCCCAAAATAACCAGATGAACGATGAGTTTATCGCCTGGTTACAGAACAAAGATGAATATGTTGTGGTGTCAACGCCAGACACCACACTTGCTAGGTGGTAGCTTAAATCGGCCGCGGTCCATTAGTACATGTCGGACCCGCGTGTCGCCACTGTGTGATCGTAGACCGAGCGCCACTACACGGCAGGTTTAGAGAGACTGACTAGCACTCGCCCCAGTTGTACGGACGACATTGCTAGCGACTACACGTACGAAGCCTTTCTCTCATTTGCCGAGAGACAGTTAGAATAGCCTTCAGCTAAGTTAATGGCTACGACCTAGCAAGGCGCCATTTGTACCATTGCATGTATCTCAAGATAGTCTCACTTGTATCATCAAGAATGCTGTATACCAAAGGACGATATAAAAGTTAAGTGTTCTAGTAGCTACGTTCTTTTCTTTATCACATTCATCACGTATCCTGTTCCAGACTTCGCGCCAGTCGGCGTGTGTGTACGTGTGCCCTCTCGGCTACCCGTCACTGTGGACTGGCTGCCTTGTCAGTCCACTACATATGTTATCGAGTGTCTAACTGCACAAATGGTATTAACATCGATTTTGTTTACTGGTTGCATAGAAAAGATGCCCAACTTAATGATACATTAAAAAGCGAATGGCGTACAGTAATACAAAACTCAAACGCAGATGTTATGACCAATCCCAAAGAAGATAACTATGAAGTCAAAACAAAATTACTTCAAATTAAAAGTACGCTAACATGTGAACTTCCGAGATGGAAACACGGTGTGGAAGCTCACGTAAATAAGATACAATAGGAGCTATCCGCTGTACGCAATAATGCAGGCGAGCTTCTGACAGTGAGAGTCAGCAGCAACAATGAATATACATCGCTTCACCGCAACTTGAAATATTGAATCTGGAGGTAATGCATGATCATACCCGTATACAGACTACTCGCAGGGCGACGTGGGGTCGGCGAATGCTTTATCTACAACATCGATGCAAGAAAGTCTTCTAAAGCATCGTCAATTGGATGTGTACATACCAGATAAGAAAGGAGGGCCTCATCCAATAATTTTCGTAAAGAATTTCCGATGGGTGCTGGCCAGATCATGGACAAACACTCAGATGATGCAATAGTTGGTTTGACATTTTCAGGGTGCTGGGATTTTCTGGGCATCGGAAGCAATAGATTCAGCGTCCTTAGACAAGAACGTTCGTCGCTTCTAGGACTTCGAATTGATGCGGATGAGAGAAAGAGAACGATCACCCTCAGCGAAACACGCCGCCGCCCTGCAGAACTTCCATGATACATTCCAAATGGTGGAAGGCAGGAAGGTAGTTTCGTTACTAAGAAACAACGATATGATCCTTTCTTCGTCGTTACGAATTCGTTTGCGAGATGTATTACTCACATATGTTCCTTTGTATTCAAAATGAGCACGTTGGAAGGATCAGTATGCAGGATACTTTCTCATCACGCAGTGAAAAGGGAAAGACTGATAATTACAAAATGGAGTTTTGCATTTGATGCTTCATCACGAGAAAAAGATTCACCGTTACTTAATGACACACTAGATTCAGGAATTTACTGCTTGAAACCCTATCTACTTTAGTTCGTTTCAGGATATATCAAAAGGTTATTGTTGGTGATGACAGTCAAGCATTCTTATAACTCTCACTGAATGGAAGGGGTAAAGATTTAACGCGATTTTTCTGGTTTCGTGTCGAGAAGATGCAATTTAGCAAACTACAAATGACGTCGTCATTTATAGATTTACTCGTTTACCTTTTGGCCTCACATGCAGTTCAGTTATCTTATCTGCAATGCTATGTGATTTAGCCACAAGGTTTAAAGGTACTGATGCTATTGAGACTGAACTTCTAGATAAAAGCAGTTTCATGAACGACTTTGCCGCCAGCAGCGAGAAGACAATACAGTCACATCCGTATGCTATCAGGTGACAGGTCTGTTGCAACAAATAAAACTTGTAATGGCGAAATCGACTGCAAATTGTAACATAGTAAAGGGCATATGAAAACGGAAGGGTCATCAGTTAAAGAAAATACCACTGGCCCAGGCTCGACTGCGACACGGAATCAGATTCAGTGCTCTTCGATGACTGTCTCATTACCAATAAGTTACAAGATGGACTCGCAACTAAGCGTCAGTTACTGCACACTACCGCGAAATTTTATTATCCTCTTGGCATTTTTTACTGATAACCATAACAGGAAAAATCCTCTTTCAAGATACATGCTCTAAACGCACACATTTGGGATGAGATCTTGCGTCCAGACGTAGTCCCCAGATGGAAGTTTTGGACATCACAACTCATTCATGTGCAGTCATTCAGAGTACCTAGACGGATTGACCTGCACAGTACAAAACCTCAAACTTCACAAATTCAAGTTTTTTGTGATGCTTCACACAGAGCATACGGCGCAGTGCTGTACATTCTAAAATCCGACACCAAAAATAAATTTTCCCGTTTGGTTGTGAGTAAAAACAGAGTTCCTCCTATCAAAACGGTAACGCTTCCGCGGCTTGAATTACTAGGTGCTCTACTAGGTTCACACCTTCTGTGATATTTGTGCCAGGCTTCTGGATTTGACATCGAAAGCCGGCCGCTGTGGCCGAGTGGTTCGAGGCGCTTCAGTCCGGAACCACGCGGCTGCTACGGTCGCAGATTCGAAGCCTGCCTCGGGCATGAATGTGTGTGATGTCCTTAGGTTAGTTAGGTTTAAGTAGTTCTAAGTCTAGGGACTGATGACCTCAGATGTTAAGTCCCATAGTGTTTAGAGCCATTTGAACCATCGGATATCGTAAACCCAATAATGTGGAGCGATTCCAATGTGGAACCTGGCTGGATACGAAGCGATCGACATATAGATTGAACAGTAGGGGTGATGGACTACATTCCAATCTTCTAATATTTTTAATCAGAGCACTTGGTTCTTGATATTCCAGTCTTATTGCTCCCTCTTGGTTTCTGTACAGATTGTTTATCACCCGTCTTTGCCTGTAGCTCACTCCTGTTTTTCCTGGAATTTCAAAGACTTTCACTATCTTATTTTGTCGAACGCTTTTGTTAGGTCGACGATTATTATGAGCGTGCTTTGATGCTTCTTCAACCCTGCTTCCATAAAAACACACAAAACAAGAGATTAAAAGCTGATGTCAGGCGTTCCCCATTACTTTCTCATGGAACTCACTTAGCAGTGAGATATTCCTCCCGTGGTTGGGGGGGGGGGGAGGGTTCGCCACAACGCCTGTACCCCTCCCCCCATTCTCCAGCCTCACTGTTTCTTCCAGAGAGTAATTCATTTTCAACGATATCTGAAACCAGCTCAGAGCTTTCCATAGCCTTTGGTCAACTTTCCTTTCTCCTGTCAACAACCATAAATATATGCGTTTAGAATACGTATCTTGAAAGAGGATTTTTCCTGTTATTGTTATCAGTAAAATATGCCAAGAGGATAATAAAATCGTAAAAAGCCATGTGTCTGTCAAGTTTGGTTGAAATTGCAGTGTGTGTTGCAAAGGTATCGTGGGAAACACACACACACACACACACACAGGGAAACGCGCTCTCACACGCGCACGCACATGCGTATATACGTTCAGTGCTACCTCATTTATCTGGTTTCTCATTAATCTGGGCGTTATTAGCCCGAGTCTCCTGTTAATCAGGATGGTTTTTTTCTAAGTGCAGTTACTGTAAAATACTCGTTTCTCTGGAAGTAATGACAACAGTCGATGAAAATAATATCTGGACTTCAGTTCAGACTACTGCCAAACACAGCTTCTGGCAGGATGTCAGTGTTGTACAGTACTGTACTTCTCCCGCTTGTAGCGAGTCTAAGATGGCATGAACGAGAAAAAAATTGCTGGTATTCATAGACATAAATATGCTCTGCGTAGGATGGAAGTGAATAAATATTGGAAAACATTACTG
This sequence comes from Schistocerca nitens, assembly GCF_023898315.1. Classification (NCBI taxonomy): domain Eukaryota; kingdom Metazoa; phylum Arthropoda; class Insecta; order Orthoptera; family Acrididae; genus Schistocerca; species Schistocerca nitens. The sequence continues at coordinate 309,728,302 of NC_064621.1, read as the reverse complement.
CTAAATTTTGAGCTGGAAGAATAAACTATGACAAACTATTCTTTAAGTCAACTGCCGCAACTTGCACACTGAATGTCGACCCTTCGGAGTTCCTTGAACCATTTCTAAACGTTCTGCGATGATCGGAGATAAGTACTAATGACGTAAACCACTGACTGACATGACAGTGTACCATTTATAAGACAATATAACCATTGTTCATTCGTCTTCAGTCAACGACAATAGTGATGACTGATTAAGTGACGAAATTGGCGGTCCGTCTGAATACATCGTGATACAAACAGAAGTAATAACGCACTGGGATAATTTTATTTTTGTTGTGGTCTTCAGTCCAAATACTGGTTTGATGCAGCTCTTCATGCTACTCTATCCTGTGCAAGCCTCGTCATCTCCGAGTAGCTACTGCACCCTATATCCTTCTGAATCTGCTTAGTGTATTCATCTCTTGGTCTCCCTCTACGATTTCTACCCTCCACACTTCCCTCCAGCGCTAAATTGGTGATTCCTTGATGCCTCAGAACGTGTCCTACAGCAGATCCTTTTTTCCAGTCAAGTTGTGACACAAAGTTCCCTTCTCCCCAATTCTATTCAGTACCTCCTCATTAGTTACGTGATTTACCCATCTAATCTTGTTCTACCACATTTCAAAAGCTTCTATTCTCTTGTTGTCTATAGTGTTTATCGGCCTTGTTTCACATCCATAGATGGCTACACTCCATACAAATACTTTCACAAAAGACTGCCTGCACTTAAATCTGTACTTAATGTTAACGTATTTCTCTTCTTCAGAAACGCTTTCCTAGTCATCGACAGTCTACATTTTATATCCTCTCTACTTGGACCATCATCAGTTATTTTGCCGCCCAAATAATAAAACTCATGTACTGCTTTAAGTGTCTCATTTACTAATGTAATTCCCTCAGCACCAGCTGATTTAATTCGACTACATTCCATAACCCTCGTTTTTCATTTGCCGATGTTTCTCTTACATCCTCGTCTCACAGATACTGTCCTTTCCTTTCAACTGTTCCTTTGCTGTCTCTGAGAGAATCACAACGTCATCGGCAACCCTCAAGGTTTTTATTTCTTCTCCCTGGATTTTAATTCCTACTCGAAATTTTTGTTTTCTTTCCTTCATTGCTTCCTCAGTATACAGATTGAACAACATCGAGGACAGACTACAACCCTGTCTCACTCCCTTCTCAACGACTGCTTCCCTTTCGTGCCCCTCGGCTCTTATAACTGCCATCTGGTTCTGCACAAATTGCAAATATTCTTTCACTCCTTGTACTTTACCCTTGCCACTTTCAGAATTTGAAAGACAGTATTCCAACAACATTGCCAAAAGTTTTCTCTAAGTCTACAAATGCTATAAACATAGGTTTGCTTTTATGTAACGTTTCTTCTAAGATAAATACGACAGTATTACCTCGTGTAACATCCACGAGATAAATTATAGCTACAGTGCGACGAGAGGAAATTATGCCTCTAATAGTTATAAACGTTATCCATCCGACATATGAAAAAGCAGTGAAAACGATGATAAATATTAATTATTTATATAATATTCTATGATTTAATAGGACATATCGAGGTGTATCATACAAAGACAATGATAATTGTAAATACCTTTTATAATCTGCGTTTTTCTTCCTTTGTTTTTACCTTTTGTTGGTTGGCTTTTGTAGGTTGCGGACACATATCAAACTGAGGTCTGTTAAGAAATTTTAATTATTTGTTAATTATTACTTGAGAATAGAGTTCATTATTATTATAAATATGAGTGAATAATTATTTGTAACTTTAATTCCTCTCTCAGTAAGCATTATCTGTGTTAATTATTTCTTTCCGCTGTAACGAGCGCAGCCATTGATGATAGCGATTTGTATCACGTTTTTGTCTGTGTTTTCCTTAGAAACAAATCAAATGTTTGCTTGATGAAGTCTAAATAGTGCACAATGCGAAACTAGAGTTAATAGAGTTTAACAAGCATTTCAAATACTTACTTATTTGGTCTAACAATAGAAAGTCACTATCAATTGTCTGCCGCCATCTTAACAATTATCTCAGTGGCAAATTCAAATTACGCAACTCTGCAGACATAAATGCTAAACGTAATACAAATGTGTAAAAATAAATGTGCACCGGTGGTCCCGAACTCATTTTCAGGAAAATGATTCGAATCAGATTGGTTCTTTAAAAACAGTGCTCATAGTACGATGCTTATAAGAAACTTTTCTAGCTGATGTATGGAGCCGAAATTAATTACGCACGAGTTGCGAAGAATATTGTTTCAGGTAACATACGTCAGTGTTGTGCGCGGCTGCTATTCGGTGGTTTTCATGATCATTTTGCTGAATATAACTATTTCCATCATAATCCATAGTTGTATAGAATCTGTTGTATGAACTGTGATTTAGTGACACTTACACAACTTACAGACGACACTATAACACGACGTTAACTTCGAGTTCTTTAGCAACTTGACCAAATCTTTAGCCGGGAGAAAAATTATTTAGTAATTACTCAATTTAATAAAATAAGATTATCATTTTCATTTACAAATTAAATACCAAACCACTGAATAACACAGCGAACGCCACACTGGCGCCCAACGTGGGGCCACCAATGCACATTTATTCATTTTAATAATTGAAATTATGATCTATTACAGGTACGGAGTACCAAAACAAACTATTAATCATTGTTTATTTACTTGTTTCATGAGCATTGACATTTTCCTACCGATCTGCTGTACGAATCTGTGTCTGCGCCGGTACAACAGTAACTTCATATAAGCAGTGCAGTCCGCAGCTCACGATCAACTCAGATAGGGTCAGATGTGCATGTTCAGTAGTTGCATAGCAGCACACGATCAACGGTCGCTGTTTGTGCAGTATTAGATGAAAATCAGTACCTCCAGCCATAAGTAATAATAACTGAATATTCTCGCTGCGAGAATAATATTTTTTGTGTTATTTGTGTATATGTTTTAGTTATAAGATCATTTTGTGTCAACTGGTGCTTGTCAGTGATTTATATATTTGTTGTGCTATATTGGTGATAGAATGGTTAAAGAAAAAAGAAAAATAAACCGAATGAGCATACTGATGCAGAGATGACATCAGAGTCTCAGGTAGAATCATCTACCCATATTTCTGTCGAATTATTAGAAAATTTAATAATGAATGATAATTTAGAAACTGATGTCCCGAGTGATATTAAAACTGAAGAGTTGCCAAAACAAATTGACACTCCTGCATTCAACCAGTCAGGAATTAATGGCAATATTTGTTCTGAGCAAGGGGCAGAAGTTAGAAATGCTCAAGCTATGTCGATACAGGATATGCTAACAGCATTTTTTGAAAAGTTTACTATTAAAGAGCAGGAGCGTGAAAGACAACGTCAGCAGGAAAAGGAAAAACGTAGACAGGAAAAGCTTTTAGAAAAACAGCAACAGGAGCTCAGGAACCAAGAAAAGGAAAAGAAATTTATGGAAAATATAAACAATATTTTTCTAGAAAGAGATAAAGGAATTGTCCATAGGATAAATCAAGTGTTGGTCGATCGTGATAATGCTATTACTACCCATTTTAAGCAGGAGATCGATGCAGTAAAAATCACTATTGAACCGTTAACAAACATTCCAGTTCAGGTCAATAGTCTTCGAACTGAAGTAGTAGATAGACTAGAGAACCAATTCAAAGCCTTGGCTACCACTGTGGAAATAATGCAGGAGGACATTCCCTTGGAAATCCGAAGGCAAGTCCAAACAGAAGTAGCCAGGGTGCTGAGCTCTGAAAATCAAAACTTTGAAAATCTGACAGTATGCAGCAATGACAACACTGGTACTGACAGGGAAAAGATCGCAGATAATCTAACGGCGAATTTTAATGCACCAGAAGGAAGACCAAATTTTGGTAATCAACCGATATTACCAGAGCAATACGTGACACCAAGGAACAATAATAGTGGAATAGAATGTACTTGTAATAAAGTAACCACACCACCTGCGAATGATAGCAATTCCATGCACTTAACTACTTTGATGCATGAAGAAAGCCTGATTAAGCACAGACAGTTTCAAATATTTAACGAAGAAAGCAAGAAAAACATATATCCAGTAGTTTTCATTCGAAACTTCAAAAGTGTTCTTCCAAAGTCATGGTCGGAAGAACAGAAAATACAGTTTGTGATTTCATATATTTCTGGTGATGCGTCGCTCTGGGCATTAAATGCAGCAGAAACTTGCAAGACTCTCCACGACTTTGAGAAGGCGTTTCTTGATCGATTCTGGTCAGCGTCTACTCAAGAGCGATTCCGTAAAATGTACAATCCGAAGTCAGGTTCCTTAAGAAAGTACTTTGAAAAATATGTTAACATGACCCGGTACTGGATGAGCCAGTAACCACCAGAGACATATTGCGAGTGTTAAAAGCTAGATTACCCATACATATTAGGAAAAAATTATTTACTGTTACAGACACCGATCTGAAAGAATTTCTGGATGTAATTGATTCTCTGGATCTAGTGCAAGAAGGCGCCAGAAAAAATTCTGACGTGATCAGCAATAATAATAGTTCTAATAGAAAAAATTCATGGAATGGAAATAATGGAAATAGGGGCGAAGGTAGTCCAAAGAAAAATAAAAATAAAGCTAATAGTAACGGAAAATACAACAATAATAATAGTAGTCGGAATCCATACAACCAAAATTTTGGTTATCCTAATAATAATAACAGTAATTATCAAAAGGCCGAAGAACACCAACAACCGAATGGTAATCAGAGGCAGTACCACAATGAAAACCCAAACAATAACAATAGCAACCGAAAGAGACGAAATGACAACAGGTCAGACAGTCCATATAAAGACAAGCCTAAAAATATGCGGGGTGACAATGAATATTGGCGACAACTAGGTCCAAGTCATTGGGAGCCGCAGCAAAATTCTATCAATTCAGGTCAGCCAATAAATTATGTACAGGCTATACATATACCAAGCAATCAAAATTTACCGTGGTGCGGTCCAAGCAGGCCTCCTCCGACTGAAAACGCACAAAATGTTAGAATAGTGGAGGTACCTTCAGAAACAAAGCAAAACACTCAGAAGCCAACAAACTAATTTCGGTCCCTGTAGGCCTTCGCCAGGTGACCGAGGCCAACAATGAAGGCAATAGGTCGACGGAACAAAAAAATAAACACGATACGCTATCAGGATGGTAACATGATCGAAGATGAGCTATATCAGGAACCTGCTGACTCTGATAAGCCACAAAGGGAAAATGTCCACGCAAGTGTCACCGGAGCTGTAAATGGTGTAACAACTACTATTCTGCATTACACAGGTGCGAATGTATCAGTTAGGAACACGCAGTTTTTCAAGAAGGTATCAGAGATAAGGAGATTGCCGATTTTGCCGGTTGTAAATTGTAAGGTTATAGGGGCATTGGGAAAAAAGGCACAGAGTATAAAATACCAGACACAGGTGGAAGTATCCGTGGGAAATGATCGCTTATTATGCACGTTCCTATTAATGGATAACTTGTCAGTACCGGTGCTACTGGGTTTTGAGTTCCTTCGGGAAAGGGAAGCTGTAATTGATCTCGCCCGTGGGACATGTGCACTTAAGTACCAACGGCGACCCATAACAGTAATGATGTATCGGGATTTCGGTGCAAACCTTCCGCTGATGAGAAAAATGAATCTTTCTGTCAGCAAACAGAAGTTGTTAGTGTTGGATCATAAGCACCCACAGATGTGTCACAACAATCGAAATAACGATGCACCCAGCAACGTGAGTGACATCGTCACAACAATAGAAGAGAAAGTACAGGAGGCAAATTGCATTAATGCTTCAGAGGCTAGACAATTAACAGAATTATTATCCGGATACCTCGAAGTATTCACCGAACGCCCTGGAACCATGAAAGATTACCAGTATAATATAAAAGTATATCCGCACAAGACCTATTGCAGAGCATCTTACTCGGTCCCCTGGACTAAGGAAAACGAAGTGAATATACAAAGGACCAATCAGAAGTGCAAGTGCACTACCCCATAACTGTAAATATAATGTTTATGGTAAAATAAATAGGAGTAATAATGTGATAATATTATGTATGTATTAGTTAATAAGCTTTTATGTCAGGTATTACACTGTAATATTCTTGAATTATTTGAACAATATTTTCGAAATATAGAGTTTAAAATTATCTTATTTATGCAGGCAAAATCCCGTGTGTAGTGAAAACGTGGTTTATAAAAGTGCATGGTGAAATATGCTGTAAAGTGTCTCCATTATCATTAGAAGGGTTGTGGGAACCACATATTGTTGTACTGAAGCACATGCGAAATTTCTGTGCTCGTAAAATCTGGTGTGAAGTGTAAAATTAGTTTAGTATTATTTAAATTCGACGCGAGTAAACTATCAAAATATTACTGGCCCATAAAGTTCTTTTCATATGAGTAACATGCCCTGCCGTAGCAGTGAGCAGACGGGAACCAACGGGTTAGTGCTCCTATCGGAGTACAAGAAAGGCGAATATTCTACAGTTTAAAAGACTGTCTGAAAAGTAGGGCACAAGATGCTTCATTCTATGTTCATTAGCACCTTTAAAATTTTTCCCAAAAATTGTGGCATGTGAACATAATCGCGCATTTTCATGGCTTGAGAAAAGGAGACCTGGCAACGGCCTTGCCGCAGTGGTTACACCGGTTCCCGTGAGATCACCGAAGTTAAGCGCTTTAGGGCGTGGTCGGTACTTGGATGTGTGACCATCCAGGCCGCCATGCGCTGTTGCCATTTTTCGGGGTGCACTCAGCCTCGTGATGCCAATTGGGCAGCTACTCGACCGAGTAGTAGCGGCTTCGGTCAAGAATACCATCATAACGACCGGGAGAGCGGTGTGCTGACCCCACGCCCCTCCTACACGCATCCTCCACGAGGATGACACGGCGGTCGGATGGTCCCGGTAGGCCACCCGTGACCTGAAGACGGAGTGAGTGAGAAAAGGAGACAGTGGTAGCGGGAAAGAGAACGAAATAAATACTGGAAGATACTAGACAGTGGTTGTGTTACAGAGAGTCCGAAGCAGAGAGCAGCAATTTGAGGGAAAGAGAGGGACACAATAGGAGTGGAACATAGTCGTTAGTGACAGAATAGTGCTAGGGACAGAGTTACAAAGAGTAAGAGAGAGATAGGGACAGTGAAAAGAAACAGCAGCAGGTGGAAGGAATGAAAGAGGCTGTATCAGTAGGAGAGGGCAAGAGAGAGACAGTGATAGTGAGAGAGACACAAAGAAATAATGAGGATGAGTTGGGCTGAATGAGCAAGTGAGATTGGGCAAATGGGAGTGGAGGCGTACGAGCGACTTACAGCTATGGACTAGTGGGTGTCAGGAGTTACATTTAAGAGAGCATAAGCGAGTGAGAGGTGAGCTGCATGTTAAAAAGAGCGCGAATAGATTCGCATGCCTAAGTTTTTGTCAACAGATAGCCCACTTTGTAGCCGGAGTCTTTTAAACAGGAGCATATTAACCTCTTTTGTGCTCCGATACGATCATTTTTCCGCTGGTAGGACTATTTATTTTGGCGACGGATCCGCTGTGTAGACGAGTACCTTGACGATGCCGATGACGATGTACTCGAGCCCCGGCCGGTCGGAGTAGTAGTGCAGCACGAGCGCGCCGTCCTCGGGCCGCTCCGTGCAGCGGAACGACGGAGCCCTCATGCCCGGGTACAGCGTGCCCAGGTGGTCGTGCAGCGCGTCCAGGTTCTGCCGACAAGGGGAACGTCTCACTCCAAACGTCTCTAAATCACAGTGCCTAATTATACGTGTGTGAGAACAGCGCCTGCCTCCTATTTCAGTGAGTTGCATTTCTAGAAGCTTTTTCTGCTAGTGTATGTACGTCAGTTTCAGGTATGACAATGGCTGGAAGACACAGCAACGATTGAACAGCAAGTTTTATGTGGTCTAGCAAAACAGCAAGTCTTATCTTTAGCAACTCAAGTACGACGAACGGAATGGAATAAAAAAGGAACGTGGCTTGGGTGAGAAGAGTCTTAGGTTTTTTTTTTTTTTCTTCGACTACTGTCTTTATCCCACATTGTACGCCGGTTCGGCAGGGTTAAGTACGGATTTGGCATGGTTAATTATTTTAAGGGGTGGCCAGATGCCCTTCCTGCCACCACCCCATACCCCCTCCCCCCCACTCGGGACGGAAGTGGTGTACCCCAGCCGTCGGCGTCTAGTGTAAATCGGGAAATAGTGTGAATGTGTTTGAAATGTCTGCGAGTCGTGTAACTGAGGCGGGATGTGGGGACCAGCCCAGTATTCACCTAGTAAGATGTGGAGCACCGCCTAAAAACCACATGCAGGCTGGCCGTTAATCCGCCGGGCGGATTCGATCCGGGGCCGGCGCGCCTACCCGAGTCCAGGAAGCAGCGCGTAAGCGTTCTCGGCTATGCTGGTGGGTTGAGGTGAGCCTTAGTACAGCTGCTTATATCTATGTTGGACCCCGCATGCAGCGGCTCACACGTATCGAGAGGAAGGTGGCTGAAAATACGACAAATACATTAAAAGTAGTATGAGTCGTGAAGCTTGATGAAGCCTGATATCACTGGTGTTAATGTAATATACTAAAATTAAACTAAAAAGTAGCCATGGTTATATTACATGTACTTGTTGTTGATAGAAATGAAATGAAACCATCCCTACTAGACTAGATGTTCCCATTCCAAGAATAACTGAACAGTATCACCGGTTTTACAAATGCATGTAATGGATGACTGATGCAATTTTGCTTTATACATATAAACTATTGCTGTCGACACAACAACTTAAATTCGGCAATTAAAACCTATTGACTGGTTTCAGTTGTGTATAACAACTATCTTCAGATCATCCAAACGGTAAATGCAAGTATTTGTGCATTGAACCGTATCAGTAGTGAAGGTAACAGCTTACTTGTCTAGTTGGGCTGGTTTCATTTTATTTCTGTCAACAATGAGTACAAACAGTGTAACAACGGCTGTTTTATATGTTACGTCGGATTACTCTTATGCCAACCAGAGTTTGGAACAGTTTTCAATTCCGGTTGGCATTGCATAAGCTTTCTTATTGTATTACCTGTTTTACAAATGCATGTTATTGATGCAATTTTTCGTATGCAACTGCCCACCCTCCCCCGCCCCCCGTCCAGCCATCTTCACCTGCCTCTCGCAAGATTATGGTTTACGATCTGGCTCACCCCTGGTGATACTTTTAACATCAATATTGTCAATGTGGTTTTAGTTCGGTCAGGGATTTTCTCTGCCTCGTGATGACTGGGTGTTGTGTGATGTCCTTAAATTAGTTAGGTTTAATTTGCTCTAAGTTCTAGGGGACTGAGGACCATAGATGTTAAGTCCCATATTGCTCAGAGCCATTTGGACCATTTTTTTTTAGTTCGGTTGTTTTGAATATGCATGCATGTTTTTCGATTACATTCGCTATTCACACTGTTCAATGCATATTTACCTATATCTACGCTTTGAACTATCTGAAGATGGTCGTTACACACAACCAAAACTAGCCATCATGTTTTAATTGTGTAATGTAAATTACGGTCTAAGCAGTAAAGATTTTTGTATATAAGTTTTTAAAAGTTTGTGTAGTATTATGTGTGGATTGCCAGGAGTGTGAGAATTTCAATAAAACATTTGATTACACATTAAAGTTTAATACCTCCACACTGTTAACGACTTCAGAAAAACACTCACACAGCATTTCAAACGTTAGCCCGTCTGCCATGCCCCACAGCAATTTTATTCGCAAAACTCACAAGTTAAATAGTAACAGAAACGTATTAAGTTTTAGGGTAGAATCCGAGTATCAAGGAGACATAATTCTCTGTCTTCTTCAGTCCACCTGGCTTACATAAGAAGTGAAACCCACCTTGCTTCCGCTAGCAGGGAAGTTTCTCAAACCTCCCTCGTTAGTGACAGAGAATCTCAGACAGATGGCACTTTCGACTACGTCATCACTTCTCGAACAGCGCCAGCCAATCAGGGGCGGCCGTCCCACTCCTAATATTACTTTTTAATAATTGATTATATCAAATCCTGGTTGCCTTGTCTCAGACTCGTCTTTAAAGTCAGCTTTTTAAATGCAGCATTAAAAATATGATTAAAACGGTAATTCAAAGAAGCAAGAGAATATTTTAAAAACGTTATTCCACTAAACTTTAAGCAACTAGAAGTAGGCGGATTAACATTTTTCTTTGCCACAGGATTCCATGGACTCCATGTAATTGTCGGTACAATCTTCCTAACAACATACTTACTTCGACATTCAATAAACCAGTTTTTATCAGGGCACCACAACCAATATCCTTCACGGTAATTACGAGAATTTTAAAAATTCAAGAAAAAAACTAAAGTTCATTTATTGTTTTTGGAATTTTTAACATAATTCTAAAAAGTGGTTCCAACTTATTAAGTAATGTCCTTAGAGATGTATGCAATGCATCACTGGCAAAGGGAATTATTGGAGACAGGTTACAATAAGCAATTGTCAAACCTATTCATAAGAAACGAGGCAATACAGGCGTAAACAATTATCGTCTAGTTTCCTTACTGACAAAATTATCCAAAATATTCGAAAAAGTAATGTACTCAACAGTAGTCTCACACATAACTGGAAACAATTTAATTAACATACCACATTTTGGATTTCAGAAGGACTGCGCACGTAAACATGCTGTTTATGCATTCTCTCATCATATACACTCCTGGAAATGGAAAAAAGAACACATTGACACCGGTGTGTCAGACCCACCATACTTGCTCCAGACACTGCGAGAGGGCTGTACAAGCAATGATCACACGCACGGCACAGCGGACACACCAGGAATCGCGGCGTTGGCCGTCGAATGGCGCTAGCTGCGCAGCATTTGTGCACCGCCGCCGTCAGTGTCAGCCAGTTTGCCGTGGCATACGGAGCTCCATCGCAGTGTTTAACACTGGTAGCATGCCGCGACAGCGTGGACGTGAATCGTATGTGCAGTTGACGGACTTTGAGCGAGGGCGTATAGTGGGCATGCGGGAGACCGGGTGGACGTACCGCCGAATTGCTCAACACGTGGGGCGTGAGGTCTCCACAGTACATCGATGTTGTCGCCAGTGGTCGGCGGAAGGTGCGCGTGCCCGTCGACCTGGGACCGGACCGCAGCGACGCACGGATGCACGCCAAGACCGTAGGATCCTACGCAGTGCCGTAGGGGACCGCACCGCCACTTCCCAGCAAATTAGGGACACTGTTGCTCCTGGGGTGTCGGCGAGGACCATTCGCAACCGTCTCCATGACGCTGGGCTACGGTCCCGCACACCGTTAGGCCATCTTCCGCTCACGCCCCAACATCGTGCAGCCCGCCTCCAGTGGTGTCGCGACAGGCGTGAATGGAGGGACGAATGGAGACGTGTCGTCTTCAGCGATGAGAGTCGCTTCTGCCTTGGTGCCAATGATGGTCGTATGCGTGTTTGGCGCCGTGCAGGTGAGCTCCACAATCAGGACTGCATACGACCGAGGCACACAGGGCCAACACCCGGCATCATGGTGTGGGGAGCGATCTCCTACACTGGCCGTACACCACTGGTGATCGTCGAGGGGACACTGAATAGTGCACGGTACATCCAAACCGTCATCGAACCCATCGTTCTACCATTCCTAGACCGGCAAGGGAACTTGCTGTTCCAACAGGACAATGCACGTCCGCATGTATCCAGTGCCACCCGACGTGCTCTAGGAGGTGTAAGTCAACTACCCTGGCCAGCAAGATCTCCGGATCTGTCCCGCATTGAGCATGTTTGGGACTGGATGAAGCGTCGTCTCATGCGGTCTGCACGTCCAGCACGAACGCTGGTCCAACTGAGGCGCCAGGTGGAAATGGCATGGCAAGCCGTTCCACAGGACTACATCCAGCATCTCTACGATCGTCTCCATGGGAGAATAGCAGCCTGCATTGCTGCGAAAGGTGGATATACACTGTACTAGTGCCGACATTGTGCATGCTCTGTTGCCTGTGTCTATGTGCCTGTGGTTCTGTCAGTGTGATCATGTGATGTATCTGACCCCAGGAATGTGTCAATAAAGTTTCCCCTTCCTGGGACAATGAGTTCACGGTGTTCTTATTTCAATTTCCAGGAGTGTAGTACAAGTCTTCAATAATAAAATTCGCTAGTTGGTATTTTTTGCGATATTTTCAAGGCATGTGATTATGTAGACCATGCTGCTCTCTTAGAAACTCAAGTTTTATGGAACTGATGGCTCCACGCACAGCTGGTCTGAATCATATGTAAGTTTCCGTAAATTTCGAGAAAATATATCATATTCAATTCTGTACAACAAATAGCCACACCAACAATTGATGTAGCACATGAGTAGGAGTCAGTTAATAGGGTAGGAAGATCCAAATTTTTGGGTGTATGTACTGATGAAAATATGAGCTGGAAGAATGATGTTACTGAGCTTCTGAAACAATTAACGTCAGCTACTTTTGCTCTTCGTATAAATGTTAATTTTGGAAGCAAACGAATCAATTTCCTGACATATTTTGCATATTTCTACTCCATAATGTCTTATGGAATAATTATCTAGGGTAACTCGTAACTTAGAAAGTATTGATAGCACAACAGCGAACATTAAGGTAATTATGTGGTGCTCACTCACGGTCGTCATGTAGGTACCTCTTCAAGCAGGTGGGCATTTTAACTGCACCGACACAACACATATACTCGCCAATAAAATTCGTCACGTATAATCCACCACAATTTGTGAGGAACAGTGATGTCTGTACCTACAACACTACAGGGAAAAATTACTTTTATTACTCATTATTGAACTTTGCAGTGGCTCAGAAATGAGTTCAATAATTCAGCTACAATAGTTTTTGATCATTTGCCCAATAAGATAAATGTCTGATAAATACAAAAGCAAGTTATAAATCTGATTTAAAATCATTTCTCTTGGACAACACCTTCTATTCCACTGAAGAATTTTTATAAAAACTGTTAGTCACGAATAAAACACCTTGTTCTTAATTGTAGATGCATGAGTAGCAGTAAAATAATAATGTGTTCATTAATGTTAACACTAGTCATGTATACATGTCATACAAACCGACGCGTTCCACATGGTTTCGATTAAAGAATAGGGCAAATAATCTATGGCTCAAATGGCTCTGAGCAATATGGAGCTTAACATAAACTTAGAACTACTTGAACCTAAGGACAGCACACATATCCATGCCCGAGGCAGGATTCGAACCTGCGACGGTAGCGGTCGCGCGGTTCCAGACTGAAGCGCCTAGAATCGCTCGGCCACAAAGGCCGGTATGATCAATGGAAAATGCAAATAACTAACTACTTAAGTACTGTCTGTCTCGTCTAAATGTCAGTTTTAATTACACCAAGCCTAAGCAAAAAGTCAAAGCTGGAAGGTGAAAGAAGTATACAGGGTGTCTCTCCTAGGAGTTGTCAGGCGCATTTTCTCTGGCGTTTCAGCAGATATTTTCAATTTCCTTTTAGAATTGTGTAGATAGACTCATCCCAAACAAATAGTACTCATCACGTCTTTCACGCGAGCTCAGTCTCTAAGGACATCTCAGGTTTCTTTTCCTTTACAAACAAAATTATTTTTAACCCGAAATTTTACATCTGTTCGGCAGAGCAGTTTCACAATAGTCTAGTGCGATATTTGTCGTAACGGTATGTATTAACAGGGACAATAAAACTCGATGAATAACCAGTACTCCATTAGCGACGCCACTGCCTTGGCCCGCAATAACTGCTACGGCCAAACTGAGTCGCTATTGGGATACTGTTCATTCTTAGAGTTTTATTATCCTTCTAATACATATCGATAACAGGAATGTCATACTAGCCTAATGTAGCCGCACTTTAACGAATGGTCACTTAAAATTCAGATTTAAAAGTAAGTTCACTGATAATGGGAAACAGACCAACACTTTCTGTCGACACTGATCGTCGCATAAAAGACGTGACGAGCAGTAACTGTTTGTGCTAACTCCAGCCACACGATGAGAAAACTAATTTGCAAGTATCTGCCGAAACATCAGAGAAAATCTGCCTGCTGACTGTTAGCAGAGACGCCCGGTATACAGGATCTATGCAAAGGAGATGTACTTGAGGGCAATAGTTCAATAACATAGAAATGGAAGAGGACGTAGATAAAGATGAGATGGGAGACATAAAACTGAGATAGGAATTTGACAGAACACTGAAGCGCCTAAGTCGAAAGAATACCCCGACAATAGACGCCATTTCATCAGAACTAGTTATAACCTTGGGAGAGTCAGCCATGACAAAACTCTTCCGTATGGTGTGCAAGATGTATGAGACAGGCGAAATACTCTCAGACATCAAGAAGAACGTAGTAATTAAAATTCCAAAGAAAGCAGTTGTTTACAGATGGGGATGTTACTGAACTGTCAGTTTAATAAGTATGGCTTCAAATTACAAACGGAAATTCTTTACGGAAGAATGGAAAAAAAACTGGTAGAAGACGACCTCATGGAAGACCAGTTTGGATTCCGGGGAGATGTGGAAACACGCAAGGCCATACTGACCCAACGACTTCTCTTAGAAGACAGGTTAAGGAAAGACAAAACCATATTTATTGGATTCTTAGACTTAGAGAAAGCTTTTGACAACGTTGACTGGAATATTCTCTTTAAAATTTGTAGATAGCAGGGTTAAAATACGGGGAGCAAACGTTATTTACAAGTCGTACCGAAACCAGACGGCAGTTACAAGAGGCGAGGGGCATGAAAGGGAAGCGGTGGGTCAGAGTGGAGTGAATCCGGGTTGTAGCCCACCCCGACCTTATTGCATCTGTACGCTGAGAAAGCAGTAATGGAAACCAAAGAAAAATTAGGAGTATGGATTAAAGTCGGGAGAGAAGAAATAAAATCCTTGAGGTTTGCCAATGACTTTGTAATACTTTCAGAGGCAGCAATGAACTTAGAAGAGCGGTTGAACGAATTTGTCAGTTCTTCAAAGGGGGATATAAAATGAAAGTCAATAAAACCAAAACAAGGATAATGAAATGTAGGTGAATTAAACGAGGTGATGTTGAGGGAATTAGATTAGAAAATGAAACACCGATAGTAGTAGATCAGTTTTGCTATTTGGGCATCAAAACAACTGATAAACCGCAAAGTAGAGAGGATATAAAACGCAGACTGGCAATGGTAAGAAAAGCTTTTCTGAAGAAGAGAAATTTGTTAAGATCGAGTATAGATTTAAGAGTCAGAACATCTTTTCTGAAAGTATATGCATGTAGTGTAGCCATAAACATTGTGATCAGGTTGTTGTAGTTATGTAATGCCGACAGGCTGGTATCACATGCCCCTTGGTGTTACCATGCTGCCCTATACTCTATGCGATGCCAACGAGTGAGTACATGATACACTTCCACTTAGTACGTTTTCCTTCATCTCTGTATGGAACAGGACATAATCCATTCAAATCATTCTTGAATTTACGAGCAGAGACACATTACCTCCCTGAGATAGGGATTAAACTGTTATAGAACAGTGTCCATTGCACTACTATTGGCACGAGTACATCAAGACGAGTACATATTTACAATGACTTTGCAAAATTTCCAGAGCATTTCCCTGATCAAGGAAAACATTGTTGAAAAGATAATAGTGTCAATATTAACGATATTGATATTGCCATAGAAGGATAACGGAATGTAGTGTAATGAAATCAAGCGATGCTGAACAAATTAGATAAGGAAATGAGACGTTAAAAGTACTAGATGACTTCTGCTATTTGGGCAGTAAACTAACTAACGATGGCTGAAGCAGAGGATATAAAATGTACCCTGGAAATGAGAAGAAAATCGTTTCTGTGTAAGAAAAATGTGTGAACATAGAATCTAAATTTACAAATCTTTAACATAATGCAGCGCGTCAGCAACCGTATATGTATAGAAAATAAACAATTTTTTCAGCCTTCAGTTGCAAGATAAATTTTACTCGTTTCCCTAGGTTTCGATTCCAGTAATGGAATCTTCTTCAGAACCTATAAATTAAACCACATACGGACATATATTACTCACTGAAATGCATCATCAGTCTAATGATTGAATAATAAAGAAATTGTGATACTTACAAAAAATTAAATTATTTTGAGGGCCAAACACTGGCCTTGTCACAGATTAAAAATTAAAACAATAAAGACGCATAATCATAAGATAATGTCTGTCAAAATTAAAACCATTAAGGCGAACGTAGACGAAGCTACGCCGGCCAGAAATAAGGACCAACTGTGAGCGGCACGGAAACTAGGCGTGGCTCCGACACTAATTTTTTAGTTACTGTAGCGGGGCTTCGCCCTCTTACTATAATATTTAAATGCAAAAAAAATTTTTTTTTATACCTTGGCTTTGTAGTTTATTCTCAGGTAAATTGTTTAATGTTGCCATACCAATAGATAGGTTTGTCCATTTGTAAGACGGCTTTCAGTCACATTTTGTTAATATGTATATTTGCTCTAAATAATTTTGAGACAGTTTGTCTCTCGCGCCTGCGCTTGCGCTGCGCTCGCGCATGCGCTTGGCCGCGGCCGAGCCTCGCCGCGGAACTGCTCGCGACGCCTAGTTTCCGTGCCGCTCACAGTTGGTCCTTATTTCTGGCCGGCGTAGCTTCGTCTACGTTCGTCTTAATGGTTTTAATTTTGAGAGACATAACCTTATGATTATGCGTCTTTATTGTTTTAATTTTTAATCTGTGACATGGCCAGTGTTTGACCCTCAAAATAATTTAATTTTTTGTAAGTATCACGATTTCTTTATTATTCAATCATTAGACTGATGATGCATTTCAGTGAGTAATATATGTCCGTGTGTGGTTTAATTTATAGGTTCTGAAGAAGATTCCATTACTGGAATCGAAACCTAGGTAAACGAGTAAAAATTACCTTGAAACTGAAGGCTGAAAAAATTGTTTATTTTCAATCTAAATTTAAGTGTTTCTAAGTCTTTGCTGAGGGTCTGCTAGGTTACACTCATGTTGAAGGGATGGACATTGGATCATGTATCTGATACGTGTTAATTATTCACCCTCCAAAATAATAAATCAGGAATTAAACGACTATTACATTAGACACGACTGGCGATTAATTCCATTCAAGAAAACATTTGACAAGCGATGATAATATTATTCAAGTAAAAAGTTGGCACATCTGGTAAAACGGCCTCGGTAAGATTCTAAAAATCACATAAATGCAACAACAGCAATCGAAAAGCTGTACTGTGATTGTCGTGACGTTAGTATAAGAAAACGAGTAGTACTGCAAAAGGGAATGTGTGGGACTTGTAGTCGGAGATGGAAGCAAGCAGGTTACTGAATCTGAGTGCAAGTCTTCAGAGTGAAGCTTGAAGCTACAGAATTTGATGAAATCTCTTTATTGGCCCCGATGCATGGTCTCACGGTTGTGGCTCGATCTTATCGTAGTAAATTGTAGGTGGGGGTTGAGGTGGCTGCAGAATCAGCCATTGGCGACACACCAATGACCCTCGCCAAAAACTAAATGCAGATCAGCACGAAATCTCTCGATGCCCTTGATACACCTGCTCCGGCGATAAATCATGCTAATCAAGACTCTTGGAGAGCAAGCAATGAGGGTTCGCTACGAAGAAGTAATTATGTATCGTTGTTCACTAAAACGAAAACTCGCATTTCTTCGTTTTTGCTCTTCACTCTCTTCGGATTGGCTGGATTACGGACCTTACATGGCCCAAAGGGGAAAAAAGTTCCTGAGAAAAAGCTACTCCACTTTCCTTGCCTATTCTGTAGGCAGTTACCTAGGGACATTCGTCCCACTACTTAACACAGAAAAAAGGTGTCTCACTCTCTTTCCATCCCTTTCTGTAGACAATGAGGTGCGCCACAGGAGATCTTTACCGTGTCTGTAGTGTCGCAAGCGTCCAGTATCAGCACTACAAAAGACTGTCCATTGGACCGGGAGCCATTGACCTGTGCGGCTCTCAGGCCCCCGGCTCACCCTTCCTGGCACCGCTCCAGGGGTGGTAACCTACATAACACCACGGCACTCAAGAATAAATTGCATTTGATACTGAAAATCACTAGTATAGATCACATTTATCAGTGTCGATTTGTTTTTTTTTTGATTGAATGGGTCTGTGCAGTATAATTTTATATACGTTAAGGAACTGTTTTCGAAAAACGGTCACATAACACAGTGCAGCCTTATGTGCACGTTAAATGTGGACGATAAGCAGTAAAAACAAGAAGAGAATAGCAGCTTTTGAAGTGGTATTACACAAGAATACTGAAGATTAAAGGTGTAGATCACGTAACTAAAGATCAGATACTATATGTCATCCTTGTGGGTGGACGCAAGCTGAAATCTTCGTCCAATGATTGCATCACTTCATTTCTTATACCAAACATTCTATGAATGAACGAGTTCATTTTATTCATATAGGCCACCACAGTGGTACATTAAAGCCATTTTGAAGTTTTCCAACTCAGCTATTTTCCAGAAAGATTCAGTTTATTTCATCTTGCACGCTTATGCATATGTAACGTATGTGTCAAAATTTTAGTGTTGTATATGAGTGTCACGCCCGTGGTCTAGTGGTCGCATCTTTGGTTAGTAATCAAACTGCCCTCGGTACCAGGTTGGAAACCAACATCAAATGGTTCAAATGGCTCTGAGTTCTATGGGACTTAACATCTGTGGTCATCAGTCCCCTAGAACTTAGAACTACTTAAACCTAACTAACCTAAGGACATCACACACATCCATGCCCGAGGCAGGATTCGAACCTGCGACCATAGCAGTCCCGCGTTTCCGGACTGAGCGCCTGGAACCTCGAGACCACCGCGGCCGGCCTGGAAACCAACATCCGGCTACATTTTGACTAATAATCAGAATTGGCGGCAGAAGTCTTCCGGCATAAGAAGTGACCCTTATTCTGCCAACGACCTTGTCTAAGAGGGCGGAGGAGCGGACAGGGGTTCAGAGCACTCTCTTGCACTCGGGAAGGTAAACTGCCTCTTAAGACGGAAGAATCAGCAATAATCAACGGCAA
Source organism: Schistocerca nitens (assembly GCF_023898315.1). Taxonomy (NCBI): domain Eukaryota; kingdom Metazoa; phylum Arthropoda; class Insecta; order Orthoptera; family Acrididae; genus Schistocerca; species Schistocerca nitens. Next base: position 309,709,174 of record NC_064621.1, on the reverse strand, counting down.
GAGGATGCATAAGGCAATGGAAACCACTGCAATAAAAACGCACAATGTGTATCCACAGAACATGTGGCCTGTAATTGAAAAAGTGTCATAATGATCCCGACATTGGCGAAAAATTCCGGAAGAGTCCCCGATTCAGATCTCCAGGAGGGGACTGCCAAGGGGAGGTGACGATGAGAAAAAGATTCAACAGTCGACGAAAGGATAAGTTTCTACGAGTCATAGCGCGGGATGTCAGAAGCTTGAACGCGGTAGCGAAGCTAAAAATCTGAAAAGGAAAATGCAAGGGCTCAATCTAGATGTAGTAGGGGTCAGTGAAGTGAAATTGAAAGAAGACAAGGTTTTTTATCAGGTGAGTATTCGGTAATATCAACAGCAGCAGAAAATGGTATAACTGGAGTAGGATTCGTTAGGAATAGGAAAGTAGGGCAGACAGTGTGTTAATGTGAACAGTTCAGTGATAGGGTTGTTCTTATCAGATTCAACAGCAAACTAACACCGACAACGGTAGTTCAGGTATACATTCCAACTTCGGAAACTGAAGATGAAGAGAAAGAACAAATTGTGGTAAGGTCTTATGGGACCAAACTGCTGAGGTCATCGGTCCCTAAGCTTACACACTACTTAATCTAACTTAAAGTAACTTACGCTAAGAACAACACACATAAACACCCATGTCCGAGGGAGGACTCGAACCTCCGACTGGGGGAGACACACAAACAAGAAAAAGTATATGAGGATATTGAAAATGTAATACAGTAAGCAAAGAGAGCTGAAAATCTAATGGTCATGGGGGACTGCAATGAAGCTGTAGGAGAAGGAGTAGAAGAAAAGGTTACATGAAAATATGGGCTTGGCACAAGAAATGAGAGAGAAGAAAGACTAACCGACTTCTCTAATAAATTTCAGCTAGTAATAGCAAATACTCTGTTCAAGAACCACAAGAAGAGGAGGTAAAGGTGGCAAAGGCCGTGTGATACGGGAAGATTTCACTTGATTTGATTCCGAAATCAGATACTGGATTGTAAGGCGTACTCAGGAACAGATACATACTCAGATCACAATGTAGTACAGATGAAGAGTTGGCTGAAGTTTACGATAGTAGTCAGGAAGAATCTATACGAAAAGAAATTGGATTCAGAAGTACTAAGGAATGACGAGATACGCTTGAAGTTCTCAAAGGCTATAGATACAGCAATAAGGAATATCTCAGTAGGCGGTACAGTTGAAGAGTAGTGGACAGCTCTAAAAAGGGAAATCACAGAAGTTGGAGAGAAAAAAAATAGGTACAAAGAAGGTAAATGCCAAGAAACCATGGGTAACAGAAGAGATACCTCAGTTGATCAATGAAAGAAGAAAGGGCAAAAATGTTCAGAGTCACTCACGAGTGACTCTGGAGTGAAAAGAAAATTCCACTGTTATATGCAGAGGAGAAAACGGTTAGGTGGGAAGAGTGCATTGAAGTCCTCTATGAGGGTGAAGATTTGTCTGATGTGATAGAAGAAGAAACAAGAGTCGATAGAGAAGATGTAGGGGATCCAGTATTAGAGTCGGAAATTAAGTGAGCTTTGGAGAACATAAGATCAAATAAGGCAAAACCGATGGACAACATTCCATCAGAATTTCTAAGATCGATGGGAGAAGTGGCAACGAAACGATTGTTTACATTGGTGTGTAGAATGTACGAGTCCGGCGACACACCGTCTGACTTTCGTAAAAATATCATCCAAGCAATTCCGAAGACTGCAAGAGATCACAAGTGCGAGATTTATCGCCCAATCAGCTTAACAGTTCATGCATCCAAGTTGCTGACAAGAGCAATATACAGAAGAATGGAAACGAAAATTGAGGATGTGTTATATGACGATCCGTTTGGCTTTCGGCAAGGTAAAGGCACCAGAGAGGCAATTCTGACGTTGCCATTGATAATGGAAGCAAGACTAAAGAAAAATCAAGACACGTTAACAGTATTGGTCGACCTGGAAAAAAATGTAAAATGGTCCAAGATATCCGAAATTCTCATAAAAATAGGAGTAAGTTATATGGAGAGACGGGTAATATAGTACAATATGTACAAGAGCCAAGAGGAAATAATTAGAGCAGACGACCAAGAACGAAGTGTTTCGATTAAAAAGGGTGTAAGGTAGAGATGTAGTATTTAGCCCCTACTTTTCAATCTGTACATCGAAGATGCAATAATGGAAACAAAAGGAAGTTTCGGGAGTGTAATTAAAATTCAATGTAAAAAGATATCAATGAAACAATATGTTTATGACATTGCTATCCTGAGAAAGTGAAACAGAATTACATGATATACTGAATGGAATAAACAGTCTAATGGGCACAGAATATGGACTGAGAGTAATTCGCGGAAAGACGAATATAATGAGAAGTAGGAGAAATGAGAACAGCTAGAATCTTAACAATAGGATTGATGTTCACGAAGTAGATGAAGTTAAGAAATTCTGTTACCTATGCAGCAAATTCACCAATGACGGACGGAGCAAGGAGGACATCAAAAGAAGCCTAGCACTGGCAAAAAGGTCATTCCTGGCCATGAGAAGTCTACTAGTGTCAAACATAGGCCTTTAATTTGAGGAAGAGGTTTCTGAGACTGTACGTTTGGAGCATAGCATTGTATGGTAATGAAACATGGAATGTACGAAAACAGGAACAGAAGAGAATCGAAGCATTTGAGATGTGGTACAACAGGCGAATGTCGAAAATTTGATGGACTGATAAGGTAAGGAATGAGGAGGTTCTACGTACAATCGGAGAGGAAAGGAATATGTGGCAAACACTGACAAGGAGAACGGAAAGGATGGTAGGGTATCTGGTAAGACATCAGGGAATGACTTCCACGGTGTTAGAGGGAGTTGTAGAGGGCAAAAACTGTAGAGGAAGACAGAGACTGGAATACATCCAGCAAATAATTGAGGACGTTGGTTGCAAGTGCTAGTCTGAAATGGTTGGCACAGGAAAGAAATTTGTGGCGGGCTGCACCAAACCAGTCGGAAGACTGATGACTCAAAAAAAGGTGAATGAGGCAATGTATGTATGTAAGGGGTGCACCATGTGAGAAAGACGTTTCTCATATATTTGGTACACGAAGTGTAACTTCCCGACATTGTGTTAACCGTTAATTCTAGTATTCGAAAGAAAGTATTATTAAATTTTATAGTCATCATTACAGTCTTGCGAAACAGTTATAATATACGTTTTACATTTTACCCCTGAGGGTGTAATTATCCCCATGTTGGAAACCACTGCTCTAAACGCAGACGGATGGAGCGCACAGATTCCAGCACAGTGGGACATGCAGGTGTCTGGTAGGGCATTCAGTCACCCATCCCCGTTAATATTGCCAAACTCGGCAGTAACTTACCGACCATTAGAAACACGAGAAAAAAACAAAGAAAAAGAAGAGAAGATCAACTAGAAGGAGGGACAGTATGATGGAATATATGTTAGGACACCAGGTAATAGCTGAGGGGCCCGTAGAGGCCAAAATTTGAAGCGGAAGGTAGAGAATGGAATGCATTCAACATGTGCTGAAGGCCTTTAAATGTTAATGTTATTCTTCGATGAAGATGTTATAACAGGAGAGGGGATTGGTGCGTGCAGTGCGAGGACAGACAGAACATTGACACCATCTCCTACCGACGCAAAATGGTTTCGCCTCAGCAACAAAAGATGGTCAGCAACATTTTCATTCATAGCCGGCCTGAAGGTCACAGCTCCTTGCTTTGTGTTAATGGAGGCCGTGCTGGATTTGTATCCAGGAGATACATAGGGGTTGCCAACCTGTCACCCACTGTGTGTTGTTAATCGGTACACTGCTCTAGACTGCAACTCACATGCAGGGCAGTTTCTAAGTTTTCCTATGCAGCTGTTATGATGAGGAGGGAAAGATGGAGGTAGCTTCTCGAAAATGTTAGGTGTTAACTTTCGAAACAAGTATTTTAACACCAGCGTTAGTGGTGTGCATGATTTCAAATCGCCAGTTACTTAACTTACTAAATAATTTCCACCTGTTACAAACATCCTGGAAATATTTAAAAAAAAACGCTCCAGTGCTTCTTCAAAACTTCATTCACAGAACCGGTTTCGGCGTCGACATCAGGCAGTCTGTCTGAAACTCCCATATGTTAACACATAATATGATGGACATATAGAAATTTTAATTTTTTTATAATAGGAGTTTAGAGGCAATTTTTATATTTGCATAGTACGTGTATAGAAATAACGTACAATTTATGTTGTGCTGTAGGGAAGCAACGTCAAATGATAAAAACAATGAAGCCAAATGGCTTTAAGAAAAGTTTCGAACGCAATAGTATCATGAGGAAAATGGGAAAGGCGTAATTGTAAAAACTGTACAATCCGTTACTTTAAAAATGTTAACATGGTTTAGCTTACAAAGAGTTACCTGTTGCGTTTCAAAATTAAATTGCATGCTGCTTTATGGACATTTATGAACAGAGAGAAATTTACGCTCATCTGAATAAACCCACGGGAAAGACGCTTAACGAGCAGTGCACATTAAGGAGCACCGTTTTCTTGAATATCTGCGACTCAGTTATTCCAAGCTTCCTTTAAAGATTTTCCGCAAGTCTGTAGCTGCAGCTAGTTATTTGTAAACATATTTTTGTAAACAGTCGACGATGCATCTAAGTAGGTTAAAGCCGTCAACACTTCATGGTTGTTAAAATTGCACTTGTTGAGGTCGTACCTTTATGTACGACTTGGACACATCGTTACAACTGTTTTACATTTTAATTAATTAAAAATAATTAGTTTTAGCTTTCATTCGAAAAACTTGCAACTGTAGTTCTGAAACACATCACAATACAACTCTTTTAAGCTAAAGCACGTTAAGAGTCTTTCGACTGTAAGTTTTTATAATTACGACACCCCCATTTTTATAATGACTTCAGTGGGCGCGAAACTTTTTTAAAATCCACTTGGCTTCTACTGTTTTTTTTTTCATTTGACGTTGCTTCTGTACAGCGTAACGTAAGTTCTAAATTATTTCCACACTTGTACTATACATTAATAAGTATCACATCTCATCAACTACAAAAAAGAGAAATATGTATACGCCATCACATTATGTATTGAAATTTAGCAGTTCCAGACATACTTGATAATGGTCTAATATAAAGGCTAAAACCAGTCGCATGAACTTGATAAAGTTCTGAAAAAGCAACTGGGGCAACTTTTCATTTTTTAACAACAGCTGCACAATTAGCATCATCCAGAGATGGAGAAAATAATAACTCCTGAAATAATTAGGCGATGTTCTTCCTATTGAGTGTACGCTTATAGTGTTACGTTCCGTAATTTCATTGCAACCAAAATAAAAATCGTTCTCTGTTAAGCACGAATTTCTTACAGTGGGAATTTTTTTTATTTCTCTCTTTCCTTTGTCAGCTACAAAACTTGTATTACAAGTCTTTCGAAGATAGTAGACTCCACTTGTCCCTGATGGAGTCATAGTGAAAGGGCGGGAGACGATTTAACACCCCGTCCATGATGTGGTCGTTAGGGACGTATCACGAACTCAGATAGGACTATGATGGTGGAGGAAATTTTACATGTTCTTTCAAAGGAACCATCCTAGCACTCACATTAATCGATTAATAGGGACTAGTCAAATCCTGAATCTGGACGGCCCAACTTGAGTTGTGTGCTGTTCTTCTAGTTAACGTAATTCTAGTGTTTTAAGCACTGCACCACCTCCCCCCCTGGGAGTCTACGTCATGAAAATATTCCACTCTATGGATTCCAAGCACGGGTGGTCTAGATAGTGAGGACATGGTTCCTTGCTTTATGAAACGTGAAAGACAAATACAAACAATACATAAACACCGAAGTATGTGAGAAGTGAGGATGGAAGTGTAATGTTGCACTGAGTTAAATTTGTCACCCTTTTTATACATATTCACACTTCTATTTCCTGTTAAGTGTGACTACTGGATGCTAAAACACAAGAAAAATTTCACGCGCCATTAGAATAAGACTAGGATAACAAAACAATGGAACATTATGTTTTATAATTGTTAGAAATACTACAGAAATTCAAAATGTGTAGAAGGTATGGAAAAATGTTGAAGTAGATTTTTGAAGTTTCCAGAGAACATGTGGTAGAACGTACCTGTAGGAAATCTCGAGGAGTGGCTCCAAGAACTTGCAGGATTTTGTCGTACCCGGAGTCCTGGCAAAACTCGAAAAACATCTTCCCAAAGAGTTCCAGTATCGTGTTAGCGGGAATCTCTGTAAACACAGTAAATTGACGTTTGTGAGCTTTACAAATTACAACGGTGATCAGGTGATCATGTTTCTTTGTGAAATTTATTTATTAATCATACAGGTTTCCCGCATCTATGGATTCATCACTAGACTCAAACTGACTACCATTGATCTTGCCGTTGGTGGGGAGGCTTGCGTGCCTCAGCGATACAGATGGCCGTATCGTAGGTGCAACCACAACGGAGGTATATCTGTTGAGAGGCCAGACAAACATGTGGTTCCTGAAGAGGGGCAGCAGCCTTTTCAGTAGTTGCAGGGGCAACAGTCTGGATGATTGACTGATCTGGCCTTGTAACATTAACCAAAACGGCCTTGCTGTGCTGGTACTGCGAACGGCTGAAAGCAAGGGGAAACTACAGCCGTAATTTTTCCCAGCTTTACTGTATGATTAAATGATGATGGTGTCCTCTTGGGTAAAATATTCCGGAGGTAAAATAGTCCCCCATTCGGATCTCCGGGCGGGGACTACTCAAGGGGACGTCATTATCAGGAGAAAGAAAACTGGCGTTCTACGGATCGGAGCGTGGAATGTCAGATCCCTTAATCGGGCAGGTAGGTTAGAAAATTTAAAAAGGGAAATGGATAGGTTAAAGTTAGATATAGTGGGGATTAGTGAAATTCGGTTGCAGGAGGAACAAGACTTTTGGTCAGGTGATTACAGGGTTATAAATACAAAATCAAAGAGGGGTAATGCAGGAGTAGGTTTAATAATGATTAAAAAATAGGAGTCTGGGTTAGCTACTACAAACAGCATAGTGAACGCATTAACATCAACAAAAGCAAAATGAGGATAATGGAATGTAGCCAAATTAAATCGGGTGATGCTGAGGGAATTAGATTAGGAAATGAGACATTTAAAGTAGTAAAGGAGTTTTGCTATTTAGGGAGTAAAATAACTGATGATGGTCGAAGTAGAGAGGATATAAAATGTAGACTGGCAATGGCAAGGAAATCGTTTCTGAAGAAGAGAAATTTTTTAACATCGAGTATAGATCTAAGTGTCAGGAAGTCATTTCTGAAAGTATTTGTATGGAGTGTAGCCATGTATGCAAGTGAAACACAGACGATAACTAGTTTGGACAAGAAGAGAATAGAAGCTTTCGAAATGTGGTTGCTACAGAAGAATGCTGAAGACAAGGTGGGTAGATCACGTAACTAATGAGGAGGTATTGAATAAGATTGGGGAGAAGGGAAGTTTGTGGCACAACTTGACTAGAAGAAGGGATCGGTTGGTAGGACATGTTTTGAGGCATCAAGGGAACATAAATTTAGCATTGGAGGGCAGTGTGGAGGGTAAAAATCGTAGAGGGAGACCAAGAGATGAATACACTAAGCAGATTGAGAAGGATGTAGGCTGCAGTAGGTACTGGGAGATGAAGAGGATTGCACAGGATAGAGTAGCATGGAGAGCTGCATCAAACCAGTATCAGGACTGAAGACCACAACAACAACAACAACACAATGGAACATACCTATATAATTACTCAGAAATGAAGTACTGTTATTGACAGAGTTGAGTGAAGAGAAGAATAGCATCGGATTACTGCTGTTTGGCAGGAAAGTATACTGCCTCACGAGAAGGTGACCAAGACTCAGTGACGAAGACTCAGTGACACGGTTCACTTCTTAAGTAATGCACATAGTCTTACGTTTACCTACATAGTTATCAATTGTACAGTGTTCCTCTACAGTTATTCATTATATTCTCCCTGTTTCTCAGTGACTAATTTTCAAATCGGGGGAAACTTCTCTTGTCTTTAGTCCGGATTGCCGTCTGAGTTTAGATGTTGACTGTTAATGACTTTTCAAAAGTGCATGCGAGTAGGCCAGCACCAGTCAACTGGAGACGTCTTTTGAGCATTTTCTTTAAACAATTTACGATGTGCGTAAAATCACGATAGTAAACTAAGAAGACTTGTGGTTTACATGTAACTCTGTCGCTCTTGATGTTGCTATGATGATGGCAAGCAAGGTTGAACTCATCACGTACTCGACCTCTGACCGAGTACGTCTGGTTGTGGTAGGTGTCATCTGTACATCTCCACTCAGTGGACTATGATCTTAATTTCGTCTCAGTAAGCGACGTCACGTAAAAAGTGAAGACTCCATACAAGCGTGGTCTATCTTCAACGTCGAATCTTTCGTTTAGTAAGACACGTGCTTAACTCTCACGATAACCATGAAAAGTACCACACAGGAGAGAAATTATTCTACGGTCCTTCGTTAACCTTCCAGAAAATTCCCGTTCAGAACTGTGGATGCTCCTCTATATTTTTGTCACATTAAGTTTCAATTTTAGTGTAAACTCTTCGATCTCCAACAAACACAGTACACCAGTCACGATACAGCTCCTTTGAAAAGCGTAACTTTAAAATAGAGAACGCTGTGGATGAAACGAGATATCCTCTTATTTCTCAGGCCTTCATTTGCAACTTACACAATTTTCACTATCATCATGTTCACCACTATCATCGTTGTGGTGAACGTATGCGTGGCGAAATGATTACCATGGTAACAGACCATTGGTAGCTGGTCGGTGACTTACAATTAGAGATGTTAAATATTTACAGAAACCATGAATATTTTCCTCCTGATCTCTTGTGAAGTTTTCTTACACTTTACACACACTTTTACTTTTTCAGTGATAACTGCAGGGATGATTTCCGCATCTCCAGCTACATAGATGCACCGTAAGCACCGTACGTTGTGTGGCGGAGGGTACAGTCTAACACTGTTAAGATTTCCTTTCCCGTCCAACTCGCGAGGGAAAAACACTATCTGTACGACTCCATACGAGATCTAAAAAATGGCTCTGATCACTATGGGACTTAACATCTGTGGTCATCAGTCCCCTAGAACTTAGAACTACTTAAACCTAACTAACCTAAGGACATCACACACATCCATGCCCGAGGCAGGATTCGAACCTGCGACCGTAGCAGTCGCGCGGTTCCGGACTGAGCGCCTAGAACCGCTAGACCACCGCGGCCGGCATACGAGATCTGATTTCCCTCATCTTATCTTCGTGGCCCTTGCACGAGATACATCTTGACAGCAGTAAAATAGTTCTAAATTAAGTCGTAAATGTTGACTTCTTACATTTACTCAATAGCGTTTCGGGAAACGAACAACTTGTTCCTTCCATGGATTCCCATTTGAGACCATGGAGCATTCCCGTAATACTCGCGTGTTGACCGAACCTACCAGCAACAAATCCAGCAGCACGACTCTGATTTTCTTCCATGTCTTCCTTTAATCCGACCTTTCATCCTGAATTTTAATCTCAATCCTGAACTTTCCTTATACCCTCCTGGAAATGGAAAAAAGAACACATTGACACCGGTGTGTCAGACCCACCATACTTGCTCCGGACACTGCGAGAGGGCTGTACAAGCAATGATCACACGCACGGCACAGCGGACACACCAGGAACCGCGGTGTTGGCCGTCGAATGGCGCTAGCTGCGCAGCATTTGTGCACCGCCGCCGTCAGTGTCAGCCAGTTTGCCGTGGCATACGGAGCTCCATCGCAGTGTTTAACACTGGTAGCATGCCGCGACAGCGTGGACGTGAACCGTATGTGCAGTTGACGGACTTTGAGCGAGGGCGTATAGTGGGCATGCGGGAGGCCGGGTGGACGTACCGCCGAATTGCTCAACACGTGGGGCGTGAGGTCTCCACAGTACATCGATGTTGTCGCCAGTGGTCGGCGGAAGGTGCACGTGCCCGTCGACCTGCGACCGGACCGCAGCGACGCACGGATGCACGCCAAGACCGTAGGATCCTACGCAGTGCCGTAGGAGACCACACCGCCACTTCCCAGCAAATTAGGGACACTGTTGCTCCTGGGGTATCGGCGAGGACCATTCGCAACCGTCTCCATGAAGCTGGGCTACGGTCCCGCACACCGTTAGGCCGTCTTCCGCTCACGCCCCAACATCGTGCAGCCCGCCTCCAGTGGTGTCGCGACAGGCGTGAATGGAGGGACGAATGGAGACGTGTCGTCTTCAGCGATGAGAGTCGCTTCTGCCTTGGTGCCAATGATGGTCGTATGCGTGTTTGGCGCCGTGCAGGTGAGCGCCACAATCAGGACTGCATACGACCGAGGCACACAGGGCCAACACCCGGCATCATGGTGTGGGGAGCGATCTCCTACACTGGCCGTACACCACTGGTGATCGTCGAGGGGACACTGAATAGTGCACGGTACATCCAAACCGTCATCGAACCCATCGTTCTACCATTCCTAGACCGGCAAGGGAACTTGCTGTTCCAACAGGACAATGCACGTCCGCATGTATCCCGTGCCACCCAACGTGCTCTAGAAGGTGTAAGTCAACTACCCTGGCCAGCAAGATCTCCGGATCTGTCCCGCATTGAGCATGTTTGGGACTGGATGAAGCGTCGTCTCACGCGGTCTGCACGTCCAGCACGAACGCTGGTCCAACTGAGGCGCCAGGTGGAAATGGCATGGCAAGCCGTTCCACAGGACTACATCCAGCATCTCTACGATCGTCTCCATGGGAGAATAGCAGCCTGCATTGCTGCGAAAGGTGGATATACACTGTACTAGTGCCGACATTGTGCATGCTCTGTTGCCTGTGTCTATGTGCCTGTGGTTCTGTCGGTGTGATCATGTATCTGACCCCAGGAATGTGTCAATAAAGTTTCCCCTTCCTGGGACAATGAATTCACGGTGTTCTTATTTCAATTTCCAGGAGTGTATTTCCATTATTGCTTGTTCGGTGTATAGACTAAACAGTAGGACCGAAAGACTGCTTCCTTGTCTTACAAGCTTTTTAATCCGAACGCTTCGTTCTTGGTCTTAGTCTTATTGTTCCCTCTTGGTTTTTATACATATTGTACAAGATGCGTTCAGTGAATAATGCACCACATTTTTTCGTAAAGCAAGTTGGTTTTATTCTGAATTCCAATATGCAATATTATTCCCCACTCATTTGGCTACAAAATCCTGTTTCTCAACATAATCTACGTCCAGTGCTGCGGCATTGCGCCATTTTACTGCGATGGACTGTTGGCCGCAAGGTACCACTTTAGTGGTCATCGTCGGACCCGACGTCTTGCTGAATCGATAACCTCCCCATCATCCACGTACTGTTTCCTGAGCAGTGCCTCTTTCATCGGGCCAAACAGGTGGAAGTCGGAAGGTAGGAGATCCGGGCTGCAGTGAAGATGAGGAAGAACACTCCAATGAAGTTTTGTGAGCTACTGTCGGGTGCAGACTTGTTTGAGGCCTTGCGTTGTCGTGGAGAAGGAGACCTTCGTTCGCATTTTTTGTATCGACGAACACGTTGCTGTCATTTCTTCAACTTCCTGAGGGTAGCACAGCTGTGCGCGGTCGACCGGCACTTGGTGGATAGGATAGGTTTGTACGACCTTATTCTGATGACAGACACGTCGTCCAACGACTCACCGTGCTTTTGTTCACTGTCAGGTCTCCGTAGACATTCTACAAGTACATATTGCATATGAATATCTGCGAGGGTCAGGTTTTTTGTCAAAAGAAACTCAGTGACATTTCCCTGTTTGGAACGTACCTCTGTTACAGATCCATTTCCAGGGCTACGTAGAGCGCCACCACCCATCGAAAATTCGTGAAACTTTCGGGACTGAAGAGGGAACATTCCACGACGTCTCAAAACAGCTCTGCATGTTTTAAGTTGCAATTGGCCGAGAGAAAAAAATGTGATGCGATATTTATTGAACATGCCTCGTAAATCACCCGTAATTCCCTGTAGTTTGCTCCTATTTTTCTCAGAATTTTGAACACCTTGCAGTATTTCATATTGTCGAACGCTGTTTCTAGCTCGAAAATTGCTATGAGCGTATATTGATTTTTCTCCTGTGTTGGTTCCCTTATCAATAGAAACGTCAAAAAATGGTTCAAATGGCTCTGAGCACTATGGGACTTAACTTCTGAGGTCATCAGTTCCCTAGAACTTAGAACTACATAAACCTAACGAACCTAAGGACATCACACACGCCCATGCCCAAGGCAGGATTCGAACCTGCGACCTTAGCGGTCGCGCGGTTCCAGATTGAAGTGCGTAGAACCGCTCGGCCACACCGGCCGGCAATAGCAACGTCAGAAATACTTCTCTAGTACCTAGGCCTTTCCTAAAGCTAAACTGATCGTCATATAAAAGGTTCCCAAATGTCTTTTCCATTCTTCTGGGTATTATTCTTCTCAGCAGCTTGGGTGAACGAAATGTTAAGCTGATAATGCTATAGTTTTCGAACCTGTGTACCCTTGCTATCTTCCGAACTGTGTGTAAGATGTTCTTCTGAAGTCTGATGGCAGCCTTCGTCGCAATTAGATTGCTCTTACCCGCACTGATCTTAGAAAATCCTGTAGATAATATCCCTTCCACCGTATTCGATCAAGTTTCCAGAGCTCTTTTAACTTATGACTCTAATATTGGACCCCCTACATCTTCCTTATCGACTGCAGCTTCTCCTTCGATCAAATTATCAGATAAGTCAGCTCCCTCATAGAGGCCTTCAATGTACTCTTTCCACCTATTTGTCCTTTCCTCTGCGTTTAACAGTGGAAATCCCATTGCAGTCCTCGATTTCTTCACATTTTCTCGGCAGCCATTTCGCCTTGGCTGTCGTACACTTCATATTTCCTTCATTCCTAAGTTATTTATATTGCTACATTCGTGTCTCTTACTGGGCGTTTTTGTACTTCCTCCTTTAGTCAAACAACTGAAGTATTTTTTCTGTTACTTAAGGTTTGACGGAGTTACCTTCCTCGTATCTTTGTCTGACAGTCCATCATCTGTGGTTGCACTCTTCACGGACGCCCATTCATCTTCAACGGAAGTGCCTGCGGTATACATTGAGTAAAATGTCATCATTACGCGAAAACATTTTCAATGGAGGCAGGAGGTAATCCTACAGTTGAAGATTGGTATCGGTAGATAACAGCTATTGAGTTTGTCTTGTGTTTGTGGAACGTTTTATGTGAAGATCGAACACGACATTGCCAACTGTTTAGCGCTAGTATATGGATTTTGAAAAACGTCGAGATATTGGCACGCATATTTAACCACCATACCAACAGATTTCACGGATCATTGACCATCGTGTAATGACTTCAGAACGAGTGGCAACGAGATTGGCTCAGACTAGCAGCGTGGAAAAGAAGAATCGGAACGTGTCCTTCCAGAAGTGCTACACGACAACAACACAGTAAGATTTTTCAGCTACAGGGTACCTGGCAAAGGCATGCTCGATTTGAAAGCTGAAAATCCCTAAAACTAAGATCTACAGACGAATCCAACAAACGATATGTTTATTATTAATTTTATACAGGAGTTACATAGAATTTTCGAATTAGTTCGAAAACCTACAAACAGATAGCGGTGTAATCAAATGGTTCAAATGGCTCTGAGCACTATGGGACTTAACTTCTAAGGTCATCAGTCCCCTAGAACTTAGAACTACTTAAACCTAACTAACCTAAGGACATCACACACATCCATGCCGAGGCAGGATTCGAACCTGCGACCGTAGCAGCAGCGCGGTTCCAGACTGTAGCGCCTAGAACCGCTCGGACACCCCGGCCGGCGTGGTGTAATCCCTGCAGTGTCCATACATAGTGCACTGCAGCTCAGAGCGATCAGTTTCAAGGTCAAAATGTGAAAGAAAGTTAGCATATCGAAGGAAGAGGTTAAAATCGTATCTTATATTGAGCAACATGATGTTCTGGTACGGGAATACTACAGGGTAGAGAACAGTCTTGCGGCTACAAAGTGCAGTTTTAAAACACTATTTAATATAACTTATTATAAAAATAAAAAAAATAATGTAAAAAAACTTTCTATTCCTAGACCGTAATTTCCTGTATACAATTGCAGCAAGATGACTAGCTTCGGTTCTTTTCCACAACCATCCTTACATCGTTCAAATCGAAAAAATCGATACATATGTATTGAAAAATATCATCATTACCTGTGTTGATGCACTGAAATGTATTCGTATTGTGGGCTACCAAGATCATGACAGAACGTCGCTTAAAACTTCATAATGAGCGAGCCAAGGTTTGCACTATAATCTCGCAAGATGACGGTAGTAAAGAAGGAAACTTATCAGTTGTATTAGTAAAATCTGCTTTATAGGTCCATGATTTGCAGTTGTACAGCAAGTATTGTAGTGAGAACAATATATGCAACGGTACAATAATTAAGACACATAGGAATTACGACATGCAGCTGCTAGTGTGCACTGATTTGCATCAATGATGAAAATTGAAAATTTGTGCCGGATAGGGATTCGAACCCGCGTCCCCCTGCTTACTAGGAGGATGCTCTGACCACTTATTTTTGTCGCTGGTCCATTTTGTTAGTTAATATTCTCCCCATTTGGTCATCGCAACTGCACGAACCACTCCAGCACGCCTCCCGTCAGACCCAAATTCTCAACTTATCCATACAGTACCACTGTTGTGCCCCTTGCCCTTACCCTTATTACGCGCGGCGTTTCGCCGACTCCTGCAAGAGTTCGGGCGTGATGTGCATCATTGCCCATTTTCACATTGATTATACATGTTGTGTCTGTTCCTTCGAACATGTCCGAAAGAACAGACACCACATATATAATTAAGGCGCAACTGGTCAATGATGCCTTCGGTGCAGTTGCACATCACGCTCTAGCTCTTACGGTAATCGGCGAAATGCCGCCAGTAATGAGGGTAAGGGCAAGGAGCACAACAGTGGTACTGTATGGATAAGTTGAAAATTTGGGTCTGACGGGAGGCGTGCTGGAGTTGTTCGTGCAGTTGCGATGACATCTGTGTCCAGATCCCTCAGTGGTCAGAACACCTGCCTAGTAAGCAGGAGGCCCAGGTTCGAATCCCACTCCGGTGCCAACTCTCAACTTTCCTCATTGATGCAAATCAATGTCCACCAGCAGCATCATGTCGTAATTCCTTTGTGTCTTGATTGATAGTGGCTGCAGGATCAAAACTGTGTCTGTTCTTTCGGACATGTCCTTTTTAAGCCACACTGTGGAGCACCGTTACATATACTGCTCTCACAATAATATCTGCTCTACAATTGCAAATCCAAGGCATGTGATGCAAGTTTTATAGATGCAACTGACAAGTTTCCTTATGTATTACCGTCATCTTGCGAGATTATGATCCACAACGTGGCTGGCTCATGATGAAATTTTTAACAGATCGTAATCTCCTTCGCCCACAATACGAATGCATTTCAACGCATCAATACAGTTAATGATGATGTTTTGCAATGCATATGTTTCGCTGTTTTACGATTTGAACGATATGAGGATGGTTGTCGAAAACAACGGAGGCTAGTCATTCTGCTATGACTGTATACAGAAAATTACGGTCAAGGAATAAAACGTCTTTTTTGACTATAGCTCTTTAATTTTTTAATACCTTGCATCAACACCACTGTCTCCTCCCTGACAATAGCAAGCTTCGCCAACGATTTAATTTACCAAAAGCACCCTATGCGAAAAGCATTCGCAAACTCTTCGCCAAATTCCAATGGACGGGTGGTGTGGCTGATGACCTAGCGGGTAATGTTAGCCCCAGGCAGACTGTAGTTACTCCCGAAAAGTCGCCACGCTTTCTGTAATTATTCAGCAACATCCAAGGAAATTCGTCCGAAGAATTGCAGCAGACACTGATAGGAAGCGTTCCAACACGCAGAAAATACATGGCTCCATTTAAAGGCTAAACCCACCGGGCCTTTTCTGCACGAGTTGTGCGACAGATTGTTAACTTCGCAAACAGGGTTTTCACAGTGACTGAAAATGAAGGATTTAATGTTGATTGCATCTGGTTCATAGATGAAACAGACTTCCTCCTGAGGAGAGTCGTGAATAATCAAAACTGGCAATTGTGAGGTTCCGAAAATCATCATCTCTGTGATGCAAAACTACGGTATTCTTCCTAACTTTATCGTTTGGACTGTGTTATGCAGCAGAGGCATTATTAGCCTTTTTTTCTTGCTAGAAACGATCACTAGTGAACACTAAGTTGCGGTTTTGGAACAATGTGTCGCAACACAACTAGTGTTGGGGGATCAACCAGGAACCGAGCGGATCGTGTAAAATAAGGAATAGGCATTTATCTTTCTTGATGTGTATTTCAGGAATAGACTGGCTGCGTTGGATAATTGCAAATTTATTGATACAGGGATGGATTGGTCTCCATATTCATCCACTCTGACTGCTTTTGACAACTTTCTGTGAGGCACATTAAAAATCCATCTGGCCAAGCTGGACGAGCTTGAATCGGTGATCTGTGTAAGAACTGAACCCATTTCCGTTGAGAAACTACAGGATGTGATGGCAAATTTCATTGTTCGTGTGCACCACACCCATACTGCGAGTGACAGACATTTTCAGAAGATTGTTTTGCGATTCCAAAGACTGATGGTGCGGGACAGGTTTAATTATGCACACTGATACTGCATAGCATACAGCACCAGCTGTTAGCAGATTTTAAAACTATTTATAAACTTCTGTATCACTTCTGTGTAAAAGTCTTAGTAGATTTCATCATAAAGATATCTTTTGTTATACTCATCTATCGATCCTAGTTCTCGAGATATATAATTTTAAAATCGGAGATTCCTTTGCTGTACATCCTGTGGCTTTTACGAATTTTCAGGTGACAACAGATGAAATTTCGGGAGAGTGGCACCATGCACCGTGAACCATGCACCATCGAGATCAGATTACCGGAAGATGGGTTGAAATCACTAGTTGCTACGCATCGTTTACTGCTGACACCATACCGCAGACAGTTAAAATTTGCATGCTGTAGAGCCAGGCGCAATTAGTACATTAAGTGGCATTCTGAGGTGTTCAGTAAGACGAGACTCGTTTCTGTTTGTGGCAGTCACATTGACACTAACGTGTTAGTCGCAGGAAGCAACGCGTCTCGCGCCTCAAACTCCACCAACTCTTGGAATCTTGGTGTGGGGACGAGTTACTGGGTATGAGAAAAGGAGCGATTTGGTGACTGTTGAAAGCAGACTGAAAGTTCGCCAGTCGCCAGTATGTGGCAAGAACGGTAAGAACCTTGATGACCAGCATGACGCCCCTCTCGGTGTCCATCTCCTCCTGCCTCCTGCGCTGCGCATCTGCTGCTCCCCACTCTGTCCATCTGCTCCTTCTCCCTCCATTGTCCATATTCTACACCCACTCTCTCTGACCATCTCCTCCTCTCACTGTTTCTGTCGATATCATTGCTTTCCCTTCCTCTGTCCAGTTTCTCCTCACCATCCTCATCTCTTCCTCCCCTTGCCTCTGTCAATTTCTGCGTCTTTCCTTTTTTGGTCCACCTGCGCCTCCTCCCTCCCCTCCACCATCTCCGTAAATCTGTTCCTTCCCCTCTGTTCAACTCCATCTCCTCCTGCTCCCCCTATCCCGCTATCTCCTCGTCATCCCCTCAAAGTCTGGCTCCTCCTCCCTTCTCTGTCCATCTCCTCCTGACCCTCCGTCCATCTCATCCTCACCCTCTGTCTGTCTGTCTCCCACTCGTCGCTTTCTGTCCACTTCTCCCTCCCCCTCTATTTATCCATCTCCTCCTCCCCCCATCTGCCACCATCTCCTTCTTTCCCCCCTTGTCTGTCCATCTCCTCCTCAACTCCTCTCTCTTCATGTTACCATCCTCCACTCCAATAGGAGTCTCTTCCTCCTCCAACCTTCGCTCTTCCAGTTACCAGTCCAGCTCAAATAGGAGATTCCTGCCTTATATTTTTCCAGATAGTAAGTGGTTTGGATACCAAGTTTGTTGCGGTCGATCCAGAAGCTTAGGAGGCACTTTGCCCACATAAGCACATGCCAAATATTTTTCACTTATATTTCGAACATATTTGTGCACATATTTCACTTTTCTTACAAGCGAATTTCCCGCTGTAGTTTCGTTTCCATGCATTCCGATGTTTGTGACTTCATATCTCCTGAACTACGTGTTGTACAGCGATATTGTTTTTCGGGTGCATACAACGCTAAATGTGGCTTCTGTGTGCGAAATGTGTTGTGAATAACTTACCAGTAAAGAAGTAATAAATTAAAACATCATACGTGATGCAACATTTTTTTCATATATCTTAGAGTTTATGACGTCACATCTCCTCAACTACTTATGGTACAGTGATATATTCTTGCAAGTACATTCAGTGAATACTGTCTGCAAAATGTGTTGCAAAGAAAGTAACTAGTCCAGAAGTAAAAAATAAAAGACCATACCTGATACAGCCATTTTATTATATGAACAGCCTAAATGTAGTAAGAAATAACCTTCTTTCATCATTTTTTGAGTGGAATGGGCGAGCAAAAGTCTCATAGGGGTTTGAAATTATTTGTAAAGTTTGTTTCAAGTGCCTAAGTGCTCTCATTTTCAAATACTGGATGAGAATAGTCTGGCTATTTGGGCGTCGTGCACTATGTTACTTTTTCACCACCACTCCTATGAGAGGTAGGTGGTTCTTACCCTACTGTGATTCTTTCCAGACAGTAACTGATACGTGAACCAACTTTGGCTGTAGAAGTCGATGCAGTGGTTTAGAAGGTGATGTGGGACATACATGCATACATACATCCACCTTTATCATACCTATGGATTAGCAGGGCATGCTCAATGTTATCGCGAATGAAACAAATAGTTTTAAGTAAAACCTCCATTTTCACTCAAGTCGCTCTCGTTTTGGATGTGGTGCCTAGTGTAGGTACCGTGGGACCTGCAGATTTTCTCGTGTCTTCCTATGTCAGGCCACCTATCAGTTATCAAGTGTTCCTACTATCTGTCTCTGTCCCCTGTGTCGTGGTCAGAAATATCCAAATGTATTCAAGTATATTTATCCAGTAGTTGATTCGTTTCTTCCACAGCACATATTTTCTTACTATTCCAAACACTTAAAACAGAGAGAACACACATGGAAGTTCTTTCTTTGGCTTTCATATCGTCTTGAGCGAACACCCACATTCGTTCTACTGCTGGCGCTTTCATCTTTGAAGTCTTGCTGACGCAAGGGTTTTTACGTCACACTGTTGAAATGTCTACCCTACGTAGATAATTTGTGTAAGTACCTATACCTGGGCTTCGGACTGGATATTCAATTTACGTTCAATCCTGACGTGCTATTCTAGAACATGGAGAGCCTAGGCAAATTATGTTCGTGCGTAAGGGGAAATTAAAAAGTAGACTGTGGCGGCAGTGAGAATTTGGATCGAGGAGGGAGGCCTGCAAGGGTAATTCGTGCCACTGTGTAGCAGGGTGGCTTAGTAACTAATGCACCTACCTATCAGGAGACCCGGGTTCGATTCCCGACCTTAGTACAAATTTTCACTCATCCCTTCAGTCTATATAAAAAAATCATACATGTATGAGACCAGTAAAGTCTCTGAAATTGCGTCATTTCATGTGCACCCTATGTTCGTTGAGTCTGATAAAACTGCCGTCACTGGAATCGACCGGCCACCCAGCCCCCACCTTACTGAACATCGAAGTTCGACTACAGTATTCTCTTCACAGCTGGATTCACGCCATTACTCTTTTACGCCCGCTGGTTTACAGCATGTAATATTAAGTGATCGTAAGAGCAATCTCACACGAAGATGCGCTAACGAACCTTTATCACATCACCCATGCTGACGCTCACATTTATCTCAGAGAAAAATGAAGTACGAGAACATCAGCTTCTTTTATGCCTTTACTGGTCTTATCTCAGATAGTTCTGATGACATGGCACTTTAGTGGAAGCTACATACTGCTGTACCACCTACAATTTCAAATTATCCGTGTGAGGATAAAGATGATGGCCGTCATAAGCAATGGCTCACTTCTTTGGAGCTACTTGGTTTGTGTTCGCAGCGATAAGCCTCTACGATATCGTTATAACTATAACGGCCGTGCTTCTGTTTTATGGACCGGAGAAGTCCAGCACCTCTCAGCCTGGAGAGCTGCTTTAGAATGTGGGCATCAACATAAAGATTGATCGCTTTACGCCGCAGCTAAACGTGCACTGCACGTGTTTCATTTGGCTGACGTGAGATAATCTTCAGAAAAGCAAACAGTTGTTTCCAAAGAAAATAAAACTCGTGTGGACAGAACTGATAAAGAACAAATGTCCACGACATTAGTAATTAGGCTACATATAATCTTTACGCAAAAAAGTAGCAAAGTCGTAAATTTCCTGTAACATTGACGTGATAATTTTTTGGCTACAGTGCGACGAGAGGAAATTATGCCTCTAACAGTTATAAACATTATGTATTCGACGTATGAAAAAACAGTGAAAACTTATAAATATTAATTATTTATATAATATTCTATGATGTAATTAGACATATCGATTTGTATCATACAAAGACAATGATAATTGTAAATTCCTTTTATGATCTGCGTTTCTCTTCCTTTGTTTCTACCTCCTGTTGGTTGGCTTTTGTAAGTTGCGGACGCATATCGAACTGAGGTCTGTTAAGAAATTGTAATTATTTGTTAATTATTACTTGAAAATAGAGTTCATTATTATTATAAACATGAGTGAATAATTATTTTTTACTTTCATTCCTCTCTCAGTAAGCATTATCTGTGTTAAGTATTTCTTTCCGCTGCAACGAGCGCAGCCATTGATGATAGCGATTTGTATCGCGTTTTTGTCTGTGTTTTCCTTAGAAACAAATCAAATATTTGCGTGATGAGGTCTAAATAGTGCACAATATGAAAGTATAGTTTATAGAATTTAATAATCATTTCAAATACTTACTTATTTGTTCTAACAATAGAAATTCTCTATCAATTATCTGCCGCCATCTTAATAATTATCACAGCGGCAAATTCAAATTACGCAAATCTGCAGACATAAATGCTAAACGCAATACAAATGTGTAAAAATAAATGTGCAACGGTGGTTCCGAACTCATTTTAATGAAAATAATTCAAATCAGATTGGTTCTTTAAAAACAGTGCTCATAGCACGATCGTTATAACAAACTTTTCTAGCTGATGTATGGAGCCGAAATTAATTACGCACGAGTTGCGAAGAATATTGTTTCAGGTAACATACGTCAGTGTTGTGCGCGGCTGCTATTCGGTGGTTTTAATGATCATTTTGCTGAAGATAACTGTTTCCATCATAATCCATAGTTGTATACAATCCGTTGTATGAACTGTGATTTAGTGACACTTACACATCTTACAGACAACACTTTAACACGACGTTAACTCGGAGTTCTTTAGCAACCTGATCAAATCTTTAGCCGGGAGAAAAACTATTTAGTAATTACTCAATTTAATAAAATAAGATTATCATTTCCATTTACAAATTAGTTAAATACCAAACCACTGAATAACACAGCGAACGCCCCATTACTGATTGGTGTAGCTTTCTGAAGTTAAGGCGAATATCCTTAACTATCGGGCGGAATTCGGAAATATACTAACGTAAATATTAATTTTAATGCTAGAAAATGATAATTATTTACTGTTGAGAACAACATGAAACTCGCTGTACATCAAGTCATTCCAGCTTCAGAAAGTTCAGCGACGTTCATAAATGTTTTATCAGTGCTAAATACATTACATGTCACTAAAGTCACGCCGCTATAACTGTCTTGTAGAGTTGTGTGGTTATAATATGGTTCTGGTTTAGTTCTAGAACCTGACTGGGGTAATAGTAAAGGTAGCAGAGAAGATTTTCTATTCTGTCGTTCAAAATATGGAAGAAAAATTCAAAGAAAACGAAGGTGTATTCAAAACGCCTGATATTTCTGAAAAATGTGTTCGTAAATAAAAGCTGGGATAGCAAATTTTAAATACTGTGGAGAGTAAAGGGCAATTATAAACAAGTGAATTGCGACACAAAAGAGAGTAAAATCTGAAAATCGTAGGCAAGTTCTTGTTCATACAACTTAAATCGTAGTTCTATCCAGTTCATTTCACTTAGAAAGAGCAATTAAAGATTGACAATTATGGAAGTGGAAGGAGAATGGAGAAGTGGAAATGAAAAACATTCTGTCATTTCTTATTGGCAGTTCCACCAGCTAAAGGTATGAACCCACTCCAAATAATACCAATCGGTAGAAGTAACTTCTTTTTAAAGATGCTGATGATACATTGTTGTCACTAGTAGTGTAAAATCTCCAAATGCAGTATAATCAAAGTATCACATAATCATTCACTTCAAACAGCTATTAAAAATTCTTGCTGTGGATTGAAGAGGGAAAAATTTCAATGTCAAAAGCAGGAAGATCATGGCCTATGTATGTCGCGCCGAATTTCATCTGAATGACTATCTGTGCTTGTTAGTTGCAGAAAGGGAAGACCTATTGATCATATCGCCTTTTCTTCGACAGCACAGAGGCTTGCACTAAATTTTGCAACATCTCATCCCAAGCATGCAGTTGTGTAAGAAAGAGAACTGAATAGTGAGGGATGTTTTTTCAGGAATGTAATGTAGCTATTTTCAAGCAAAAAGCATGTAAAACGAATGATAAGTGCTTTTTGTTGACAAAAATTCTTTTAATTAAAATAGTACTGCTGTATATCTGTGTTATCCCAAATAAAAAGTAGTGCTTCTGTATTGTGGCACTTGGAACAAATTCTTCTGATTGACACTGTGAACCGTGAGTTTCTTGGTTTGGTATTTAGAACGTTCTCAATAAATTATTTTTTTGTAATTTTTCTCATTAATTTTTGCATTAATGTAGTGGGCAGCACATTTCTGTTCTGTTCTATCAGAACACCTTCTGTATTTTTCTGATACAAGTAAGCGATGTACAAAAAGAAATCAGTTATTGGGTAGAATTAAAAAAAAATCTAACCTCAAATGAGAGTAGGCACTTGGAACGTTTTCGACATCCACGCTTCAGAGCTGAGATTTGGGTACGAAATAAACTTCCACACTGAAAAATTAAGATTCATAATTGTTGAATTATTGTCAGTCAACTTTACAAGCAACTTGGATTCAAAGGAAATGAAAATCAAGCTGAAATGCTGAAAGCTAGTAGAGAAAAAATAGCCGTTAATTTAATCCGTTCCTTTGTTTGAATGGTCACGTTGTGACTGTTGGGAGCAAGGACCAATTTCGTTCCCTGGCATTGTCAAGGACTGAGAAGTTGTTACATGAGGAGGAGCATGCAAACCGTAATGTCAGACCACCAAATAATGAAGAACCGTGATAGAATGTAAACGTTAACAGAATTGGCGTGTACCGTGGAAACAGCAGAAGCAGAGGTGCTAGGAGGTGGCGCTATCCAGCAAATGATAGGCGAAATAGTGGGGAGCAGGTGCACAATTATCGATCGTATACTGTGGTGCGAGAGAATGATGTTGCGCTAAGGCGCCAGCAAATGAGGGTAAACACAAGAAATAATACAGAATCCCAGCATCCGTTAAACTAAATACCGTCTGTGAAAGGGCTACCGTTTACAAGACAGGAAGTAGTAATTTAAACCAGTTAGCAAAACCATTTGTACGTGTTAGCACTAAACAGACAGGGATTATAAATGAGGAGCAGAAGAAGGTAGTAACTCCAGACGAAACGAGCTAGATAAAAGTCTGCACATCTGACGAAGGTTTACGGGATTTTCTGGACAGACATAAATAAAATAAGCACTGTATTGCAGACGAAATGGGTGGTGTACTTGTAATAGCGGAAAATGTGACAGAACCGGATTGCCAGAAAGTCTTTAGAACCAAGTTGATTCAAGTCATCTTCTGGGGAAGGAGAAAGTACAGAATCTGCAGAATTAGTGATGTCAGTCTAGAAGAAATATTAGCATCTATAAATGACGGCATTTGCGAGGCTACAAGGGAGAAGCAGGAAAATGGCAATCAAAATGGGGGTCAGTCAATTAATTGTGGAAAAAAGGAAGACAGAGGAAAGGGAGGATGGTGAAATGCCAGAAAAAATTTTAAGCTGTCATTAGTGGACAGAATAGGTAGTTTGGGGGAGAAAAATGATGAAGGTAATTCTGCAAAAATCTTTGTAATTTCTGGAAACAGGTACGGTCTCCATATAAGGGAGGTTGTGAACGTTTTGTTGGAGAAGGGTTCTGACACTAGCATGAAAGGAAAGTGTTGTGTCAGTCAGTAATTAGTCTGCATGTGTGACAACGAGGAAGTACAGTGTTAAGCAGATAGTGACAGCGATTTATGTGCAGTGAGTAAGAGTTGGTGGCAATCGTTGCCAAATAGAAATGAACTTGTAATAATGCCAGTAATGGGGTGCAGATAATTGTAGCTACAGGAAAAGTTAAAAAAATCTGATAAACATGAAGTACCGTTGCCAGTAAAAATAAATGGTGTACAAGTATTCCATAACTTTCTTACAATCCCTGATCTATGTATAAAAGTGCTAATTAGTGTAGATTTTTTTAACCAGCACAAAGGTAGATTAAATTTCAATGAAAATTTAGTCATTTTTTAAATAAATGGGAAAGATGTGGTTTTACCATTTTTTCGAAAAAATAGTTTGACCAAGGAGGAAGTAGCCAGTATACCAATTAGGTATTGTAGAAATATGGAAGATTCAGAGGACTACAATGAGTATCAGGATGATGTGGGGGTGGACCCTGAGGAAATGAAGATGGTACAAGAAAAAATAGAACTGAAAAGATACATCAGTCTAGAGTTAGATCTGAGCTAAGCTTGAAGGCCTGAGATGGCAATGCAACCTATGCAATGCTAGGTGTTTGACGAACACCAGGTGCTCGAGTTATTGACAATGGTATTTCAGTTTCTTTTCGTATTGTCAATCTTCCTCTTCTGTCATTGTGAGCTAAATCTATCATGATGATGATGAACACTGAAGTGTAGTGGTCAGGAAAAGGCGTGTTGTAATGATGAAAAGGGATATACAGTAATCACATAGTTAAAGGAAGTTTAACAAATATGACAAAACATATGAATGAATGTGGAGATTATATATGAATGAATGAATGTCATGTGACTAGGGCCTCCCATTGAGTAGACCGTTCACTGGGTGGAAGTCTTTCGATTTGACGCCACTTTGGCGACTTGCGCGTCGATGGGGATGAAATGATTATGATTAGTACAATATAACACCCAGTCCCTGAGCGAAGAAAATCTCTGAACCCATCTGGGAATCGAACCAGGGCCCCTAGTATTGACACTGTCGCGCTGACCACTCAGCAACTGGGGGTGGACAGATTATATGTACATAGTAAATAAAAATTTGGATTTATAATCAATAATAGTAAAAAAAATGAAGAATAAGTGGTGCAAAAGACAAGTGGTAACCATGTATTATAAAATGTTTATAAATAATTGCTTTGTGTGAAATGTGTTTTGCACAATTAAATGTTCTCAGGTTGAGTTAAAGTAAAGAAAAAGATTAAGTTTTGTTTTCAATAGCAACTAGTTTTATTAAAATTAGATTAATGAATTCTTGAAAAAATTTTCTTGTAGGTTTGATCTTGCTGACTAAAGCAAAATAAAGAAGCAACACTCTGTTAATTTACTTTCATTTGGAGTCAAGTTAAACAAAATATGAAATTTGTAAATAATTTAGTCTAACAATAAGTGATTGGGTATTAGGATGTTTGTAAAGAAAGTAGTCTTAGACAGAAGTATGGTTTCAGGGACAACGTTGCATGTAAACCATGGAAGGACAGATATGTGGAGAATGGAGGAATGTTATGGATGCTACAGTGCAAAGGTGCCATAGTAAAAACCCAGGAAAATATATGTGAAGAAAAGATGATAGTGATGTGCTGGTGCTAAGGTAGGATAAAATACCATTATTAAGTGGAAGGACACAAATAGCAGTCCTTTTAAATAAAAAAAAGTGAACAAGTAGTTAACTTCAAAAGACTTTCATGATACATGAATTTGAAAATGTTGAAAAACTTATTAAAATGTTGAAAATTTGTTTTGAAAATTTGCGTCAGTTTGTCAAGTATGAAATGATTTTTCATAAAGAAATTAAGAAAACAGGCTAGGTTAGTGTAGATTGCCAAGTTTGGAGCAAGAAATTTGTAGTTTTAGTTTATAAGAATTAGAATTTTTTGAAAGATTTAAAATTTGAAGCCAGGATTTGTAATTTGTATAATTCTAAAATTTTTGCAAAGAAACTTAATAATCATAGGGGGTGTGGTGCCATATATCACTCCTGTGTAGAGCCTGTGTATTGGGAGAATGACGCATTCAGGCACAGTGACAGATGGTCTGAAGTGGGTCCTGTCGAGTATGTAGTTCTAATTTTCATCTGCTAGAGGACATTCAAGAAAGAGGTCAAGATAATGTTTTTGTGAATTTTTCTCCTTATTTTTAACGCTTTTTTGTTTTTATATGTTTGTACAGTTCTGTATATGCTTTTAGTAGTGTGAATGATGCTTGAATGTGGTCTTAAATAAATATGTAGATCATTGTTCTACTGATGAACGACGTACGATGGGGAATTTTATATCATATTATGTTAAGGAAGTTTATGGTAAAAGGAAAGCTAATTAGAGAGCAAGTGAAAATAGTTAATCACTTAAAGTATAAACAAACTATCAGAATGTTAAATATTTATTCCTGGAAAAAGTACAGTTAGAAAGTGTGTTAGTTGTTGATTGGTTAGTCAATGGCCTTAAAGAAAATTGACCAATAAGAACGGTGTATTCTTCGTGCATCTTTTCTCTTGGAGATATAAATGCATGCAGCAGTCTAAGTAGTCAGAGCCCAACCTTTCAATGGTATGGTTGTGTATAGTATGAATTCCGAAGGAAGTTATGACTTGCCGGTTTTAGTTGTGCTACATATTTCAAAAGTGTTTTAAACTGAAGGCGTATTTATTCCTGTGTGTGTGTGGTTTTTTTTTAGAAAGTACGGATTTTAAAGTAATTTTGTGTATGAGAAAAAACAGTAATTCCGCGTGGCATTTTGAGCAGATCGGTGAGTAAAAACTTGAGTGCATTAGACACCGATAAACTTAATAGTATGGCGATCATTTTGATTTAAGAACAATACGTGGTTAGTAGCTGTTCAGATTTCGGGACATACGTTACTATAAACTTGCTAACGTGAATGAAAGGGTTTGTTAATGACTGTGATAAGATTAGCACGGGCTTGGCAGTGAATGTGTACAGGGTCAAGGTTGAGGATGTACCGAAGTTTTGCCAGTATTTCCACCTTTCATTCAAAATTAAGACCTTTTCGCGATTCTTGGAATAATTATGTTGTATGCAGCCTGGTTCGAGTTGCAGTACGACATGTTTCTGCTCGGTTTTCCTACCAGCGATCTGCTGCGGCGAGTTCACAGGCAGGTGCAGGTAATGGGACGAAAGGAACAGCGCCGCACTTCCTCATACAGAACCGGAAGTCATATTCGATAATTACCTTAGGAGTCAATCCACAACAAAACTTTACATCACATACGTCTTATTCGTAACTGTACAGTAAATACTGTTGCCTGACAGATAACAACAATTATTATGTTGTTATCAAAGACAGTCTTACATCCAAAATTGAACAGCAACCCATAGCAACGTGAAAGGCACATTGCATATATTGCTGGCGTGCTACACTTAATTGAGGTAATCAACGACTTAAGGGCACACAAACAAACTTAATAAATATTTTACGTAGTACATTAAGAGTAATATATGAAATAAATACAAATTTCATAAAATATTTTAAGGAGAACAGTCTATTAGTTGCTGACGTGCCAAACGTAACGATGCACTATATCGTAGGTCAACAGTGACTGAAGACGACGTACAGACACGCAAAGACCAACTTGTTGACATTTCATACAGAAGGGTAATTCATAGAAAATAAAAATTTCATAAATATTTTAAAGTTATGTTATTTATGGCTAACCAGAAAAAATATCCTCGTTTTTCGAAAGTAGTGTTAGTAGGAACCAAAAAGAGAAGGTGTGTGAAAATTCTCAACATTCATTGCAGAACACATTACTGGACGCATGAAGATGCCAAAATAACCATATGAAATTCATGTATATGTAATATATATGAAATAAAAATACACGATAACGCATCGCATTATTTAAGGAAAAGTGTGTAATAACCAAGTATCGTACTTCAACTATCTTACAATGCGGGGTCAAACGTTAAACGTTATACACTTCGTCAAGACGAAACAAATGGAGCAAATCCGTTGGTTCTCTTGCATTAGGTGAGATCTAGGTTACACCTTAGACGGCTTATAAAAGCACCATTTATTAATCGGCAGTCCCTGAGGAAACCGCCGGCCGGGGAGGCCGAGCGGTTCTAGGCGCTACAGTATGGAACCGCGCGACCGCAACGGTCGCAGGTTCGAATCCTGCCTCAGGCATGGATGTGTGTGATGTCCTTAGGTTAGTTAGGTTTAAGTAGTTCTAAGTTCTAGGGGACTGATGACCTCAGAAGTTAAATCCTATAGTGCTCAGAGCCATTTGAACCTGAGGAAACCTTGAAAGACGATGATCTTTTTGTACTAAAAGACATCAATTCTGGGGATGGCTTTTATAAGCTCTCTTCATGGCGGATGGGTGACATTTTTATCATATGTTCTTAAGACATTGTTCTCCGGAAACCCTGAAACGTTTTTCGATATCGTTGTCCGTTACTGAGATCGAGACGTTCAAAATTACCGTACACAGGCATGTAAAATGTTCAGTTAATATCCGATCTGAGACGTAAATATACGACGACGAGGTGCTGAAGAGAATGCCTCCGAATTTTTAACGTGAAAATCGTAAGGTTTCTAAAATAAAGCGGACTTTATTAACATCCTCCTTTTTTATTCTTCATGTTTACATATGGATTTCTCTAGATAGTCATCTAGATAAACACATTTCTCTCAACTAGGACCAGTTTGTTGATACCTTCATGGCTCAATGTGACTATTTTTGGTGAAACTACAACCTCACCTCTGCTTGCACCGTTTCATCACCATCAAAGTGAAGTCCTGGAAGGCGTTTTTTAAGTTCTGGAAACAGATGAAAAACATATGGCGCCAAGTCAGACTGTATGGAGGATGATCGATGGCCGTGAATCCAAGGAGTAGGATTTTTGCTGATGTCGCAGCGCTCGTGTGAGATTTAGCATTGAGGGTCTCGCAGTACCTTGCAGAGTTTATGATGGTGCCTTCAGGCATGAATTACAAATGCAGCACACCTTGAACATCCCAAAACAATATGGGATTGACTTTGTCTGCTGATGACATGGTCTTCAATTTTCTTGCCGTCAGTGTTCATTTGTGGCCGAACTCCATTGATGTTCTCTTGTTTTCGGGATCAAAATGGTGAACCTAGATTTTATCACCTGTCGACATATCGTTAGTGAACCCATCACACTAACGCTCAGACGCAAAAGAATTTGTTGATAGATGTCTAATCTCTTCTGTTTCACGCCAGCAGTGAGCATTCGAGGCCATAAGGTGTACACAGTTTTCTGTGCCGCAGCTCTGAAATGATGGCCTGTACTCGCTCTTGTGATATGCCACGTGTATCTCAGTGTGTATGTACTATACGACGGTTTTCACTGACGAGTTCATCAACCAGATTTCGACGAGTCTCATCGTTTGTTATAAACGGTCGTCCATTCCGAGCTTTGTCACACACGTTGAGTTTAGCACCACCATTTCCTTCATTACGACGACGAACAACACAAAGTGTCACATAACTGATGTCGGTGCAATCATCAGCGAACACAGCTTTCATTGGTCTACGGATTCAAATTAGGGGCACGTTTCCTCCGGTTAGAAACTCGATTACAACACTCCGTTTTCCAGAAACCGACATAGTTACATTGCAGATCACAATGTTACACGCAACAAGTAGGAGCCCTCTAGAGGCAGAGGGTTGCAACTTGCGTCAGCATGGCATGATACGGCATGTAATAGTCAACCGATACTGAGAACAGGATAAAAAATTCGGAGGAATTCCTTTCCAACATTCCCTCTCAGCTTTAACTGACATAGTGAACACATGGTACTGGTTCTACGGTTATTGAAAGGATTCTGAGATCACCAAAGACGTTTTAGTCAACAATTTTTCAGCAATAAAATTTCACTTTCGCGCTATCTCTGTGTAATGGGCACTTAACACATGCACAAATATGGATGTTCAAAGTGGTATTGCAAAGGGGAAAAACAATGGGAAAAATGGGACATTGGGAGAGAGGCAGACATAGACAGTGAGACTGAAGGGGAGATACTGAGTATGAAGGCTTAACTACAAACAGAGAGTGGATAAAAGGATTTAGAATGTTATCGTTAAAAGGTCAAGAATATGGTCGTGTGCCAAATTTTTGGGTGAGGAAGGCGAATGAGAATTGAGGCAGCTGGTTCCCCACTTTCCTGTCAGTCTTTTAGAGAGGAACAAATTCACTTTTTAGTGCTTCGACAGGAGCATTTTCTGATGGTGTGTTTTTACTTAATGTAAGATGCATATATCTGATTGTTAGAGAATTATTTGGCCTCATAGACTGCAATGAATCTCTATTATATTCGTAGACTTTTTCTTTTTGTACTACTATCACTACTTATCTATTTTGGCGAAATACGAGGCAGACGTATAAACGCTTGGTTGTGTTTTTGAAATGTACTCTGCAATGGGACTCTTCTGGTTTGTTATAGATAATATAATTTTAAAATATTTATTCAATGTGTTACTTTTAACGAACCGAATAAAATATTTTATTAAGTTTTTATGTATTCTCTTAAGTGGTCTTCGATCGCTGATTACCTGATATACAAGTCTGGCATGCTAGCAATACATGTAATGTGCCTTTCAGTCTTTTAATTACAAAATCAGACTCTGTTCAGATGCACTTCTTTGACACTAGTCACCAACAAAGTATTCCCATTCAGCTTCTACATACCTCTTTCAGCCAGCTGGCACTGCTGGAAGCTTCACTGGAAAGCTTGCTCCATAGAATTCTGCATAATGTCTTTCCTGCTCAGATATCTAGTTCCTTTTTGATCTTTTCCATATAGGGAAAAGAAAGAAGTCACTCAGTGATAGATCAGGAGAACAGGGAGGCTGAAAAACCACCGCATTTTCATGTTTTGGCAACAAACTATGAATTAATCGAGTACGATGAGCGGGCGCGTACTTATGGTGAAGGTGCCAACTGCCCGCTGCTCAAAGTTTTGGCTGTTTGTGTCCCACTGTTTCTCAAAGGTGACACACAAACTCTTGGTAGTGCTCCTGTTTGACATTAGTACCTTCTGATGCGTACTTGTCGTGGACCACGCCATAGGAGTCAAAGATAGACGATCAGCATGACTTTCACACTGCTGTGGACCTGCCTCGCTCGGCGATGATTGATACTTCCGTTACGTTGACTAGAAGAGTCATTGTAATAACAAAGCTAGGATCACTGTCCACCGTGCGATCTGCGAACGAAGTTGTCTCTACTCAGTTGTTAGTAACTTTGGCACAAATTTTGCTGAGATCATCCTAAAGTCCAATACGTTCCGTTAAATTGGATGAATTGATCCAGTACTAATTTTAAATTTGTCTGAAACTTCTCTGATCGTGATTTGTCTGCCTGCATAATCAGGGTACTTATGTGATCAATTAGAACACAATTTGCGAATGCTATGGGCTTCCCTGAACGAGCTTCACTCTTCACTGATTAAATACGATCACTACCTCTTAAAAGATGTTGACTTTTCAACGGCTAGCCGGCGACTGGTGTTTCCACCGTAGTGAAAAAAAAAAAAAAAAAAAAAAACAAGCATACGTACTACGAATGCCTAAAACACAGAGAGACAGCGCGCGCC
This sequence comes from Schistocerca nitens, assembly GCF_023898315.1. Lineage (NCBI taxonomy): Eukaryota > Metazoa > Arthropoda > Insecta > Orthoptera > Acrididae > Schistocerca > Schistocerca nitens. The sequence goes on along the minus strand of NC_064621.1, from coordinate 309,677,119 downwards.
CCCATACCATTGTTGGTTTCAACAACAACAAAAGATCGGATAGCTTTCTAACAGCCCTCGTACGTAGCTGACGATGGTTCTGAACTGTTTGGATGTAAGTGCATCTTTGACAGTATCATAACAGCTGTTGTTGGGTGTAAAGCTGCAGTACGTACACTGAGGTGACAAAAGGCATGTGATAGCAATATACTCATTTACAGATGGCGGTAGAATCGCGTAGACAAGGTATGAAAGGGCAGTGCATTGTCGAAGCTGTCATTGTGGTCAGGTGATTTATGTGGAAATATTTCCGACGTGATTATGGCAGCACTATGAAAATTAACAGGGTTAGAACGTGGAATGGTACAGGTAGGCAAATGGGATATTCTATTTTGCATATCGTTAGAGAAATTAATATTCTGAGATCCAAAGTGTCCACAGTGTGCCAAGAATACCAGATTTCAGGCATTACCTCTCACCAGGGACATCGCAGTCGCGGACGGCCTTCACTTAACAACCGAGAGCAGCGGTTGTTGCGCAGATTGGTTGGTTGGTTTGGGGTGAGGGAACCAAACAGCAAGGCCATTGGTCCCATCGAATCTGGGACGGAATTCTGCCTTGCCCTTTCAAATGAACTATCCCGGCATTTGCCTGAAGCGATTTAGGTAAATCACGGAAAACCTAAATCAGGATGGCCGGACTCGGGCTTGAACCGTCGTCCTCCCGAATGCGAGCCCAGTGTGCTAACCACTGCGCCACCTCGCTCTAACAGACAAGCAATTCCGCGTGAAATGAGCCCAGAAATCAACGTGGGACTTACGACGACTGTATCTACTAGGACAGTGTGGCGAAATGTAGCGTTGACGGGCTGTGGCTGCAGACGAGTGACGCGAGTGCTGCTGCTAACAGCATGACATCGCCTGCTGCGCCTCTCCTGGGCTCGTGACCATTTCCGTTGAATCCGAGACGACTCGAAAACCGTGGTCTGGTTAGATGAGTCCCGATTTCAGTTAGTAAGAGCTGATGGCAGCGTTCGAATGTGACGCTTACTCTACGAAGCCATGGACCGCAGTTGTCAACAAGGCACTATGCAAACTGGTGGGGGCTTCATAATGGTGTGGGCTGCATTTAAGTTCAAATGGCTCTGAGTTCTATGGGACTTAACAGCTATGGTCATCAGTCCCCTAGAACTTAGAACTGCTTAAACCTAACTAACCTAAGGACATCACACAACACCCAGTCATCACGAGGCAGAGAAAATCCCTGACCTCGCCGGGAATCTAACCCGGGAACCCGGGCGTGGGAAGCGAGAACGCTACCGCACGACCACGAGATGCGGACTGCATTTAAGTGGAATGGGCTAGATCCTCTAGTGAGAAATGGTTACGTGCGGATACTTGAAGACCTCTTGCAACCTTTCATGGACATCATGTTTCTAAACAACGATCTGCCGTGTCACCCTGCCACAACGGTTCGCGATTGGTTTGAAGAAGGCTCTGGACAATTCGAGCGAATGTTGTGGCCACCCAGATCGCCCGACATGAAACCCATCGAACATTTACGACACATAAAAGGGAGGTCACTTCTCGTACAAAATCCTGACGTGGAAATATGGATGGCAATTGAGGCAGCATGGCTTAGTATTTCTGCTCGTGACTTCCATCTACTTTTTGAGTCTATTGCTACGACGAGCTCCTGCTATACGCCAGGAGAAAGAAGATCCGACATGATATTAGGAGGTATTCCACGACGTCGTCTCAGTGTAGGGAACAAATACGTGACACGTCATGTAACGTTTCTGATGTGGATTCAGTCTTAATGTAATTGTGAAATATGACGTCTAGTTTTATGTGTGTATGAGGCAAAAGATTCCGATAATTTCACTAAGTAATACTTGACATCACGGATGTAAGTAGACCTATTGCACTGTAATGTGGTTGAGTTACAGCGAGCTGTGTAATGTTTTATTTACACGTGAAGATGTGGACAAATAGTGCAGTGCTCTGCCAAATTAGTTTTATTTCACGTGCTCAAAAATGACTTGTGGTCGAAATTAGCTACTCGCACGTTTTAAATAAAGAGAGGTTGAATTGCAACATTTATCGGACCATGGTTTCTTTTAGAATCTAGAGAAGTTTAAGAATAGAGTGCAAATTTTTTTTTACTTAGGAAGGAAGATTGCAGAGAAAGTCTGAGGTAATATCAGATTATACTGCCCTAGTGGAGGGAGGTTTTCTAATTTATTTCTACGAAAGGTTGAAGAAAACTAAGATGGAAGTTGATGTAGGTAATGATGTTGTTCTGGGTTGAATAGGGGAGTGTAAAATGTATGATGAACCGTTACCACCACGTAGGCCTGTTAATAGGACTTTGATTTATGCGTTAACAAGTAGGAACTTGTTTTGAGTACGCAAGAGAAGTAATGGAGAACATTGTGTGTAAAACGATGAGGATTTGAAACAGTTTAGAAAGAGGTGTGTGGCATCAAAGTATTCGATGGAACTGACGACTGAAGAAAAAGGCTGACGCTTATACAATACTAAAGAATACCCAGTGATAGCCATTTCTAAAATCAGTTACAGAAAAGTAACTAAATAAGTAAACAGAATAATGAATTTAGGGGTAGCGTTAATGTTTCCAGCGAAATACTGGGGCATCTTCCTGTTTATTTCCTCCAGCTAATATCATCCGAAAACCAGCTAATTGGATAGTGTGATTTAAAATCGCTGCTACCTTAATACAAGCAATGCAAAGTTTGGTATTTACGCGGTATAGTAGAGAAGTGATGTTCATAAGCTGGTTCCTGTGGCTCTGGAACATTAGACTTGTGGGAAGCAATTTTGTCTTGCTGTATAGAGTGTGTCATAGTTATATTCTACTGTGGCTTCTTTGGTGAAGGTGCCGTGAACAAGTTCCTTTTGGATACCATTTAGACACCTAAATTCAAAGTAAATCGTCTGAAAATTTGAATAACGTTAAAAATGGTTCGACATAATGATAAAAAGTATTGCAATATAAAGTCGGGTAGAGAAACAGGTCTTTAGAGATGATGCATGACTTCGGAGTGGACGAATAAAGGGAAAAGACATGGATTTGAAGCCAGCATCCCAGTTATATGAATCTGTTGATATAAGCTCAATACCAGGTTTTCTTTATTTTCTATTAGTTATTTAGTGTACTACAGTGATTCAGATTCCTCCTCCAGCCTGAGTATCGCTGTGGAGGAAAGGTCAGAGACATTTGGGCTTCATACCAAGGCCGCAGCCAGTTCCCGCCGAGTGCACGTCACGTGGGCTCGTCCAATGACGTTGCAATGTCCGTAAATACCGCGGTGCCGCACTTGACCGGCAGTTTTCGTATGAGGTTTCCGGAACGAGCTACCCATAGCAGTGTGGCGGACAGTGGTTCAAATGGCTCTGAGAACTATGCGACTTAACTTCTGAGGTCATCAGTCGCCTAGATCTTAGAACTAATTAAACCTAAGCAACCTAAGGACATCACACACATCCATGCCCGAGGCAGGATTCGAATCTGCGACCGCAGCGGTCGCTCGGTTCCAGACTGTAGCGTCTAGAACCGCACGGCCACTCGGGCCGGCGGCGGACAGCGGCTGTGTTCACGTTTTTCGATTCGGATCACTCCTTGGACTGTTTGTAACTTTCGCCACGCTCTGCACTTTGCTTCTAGCTAGCCGTTCACTTCGTGAATTCTACTGCCATCTCTCGCAGTATTCACTCGTCTATCTGTGCGTCACAGATAGTGTGCGTGACCAAAGACTCGGCTCTGTCTACGCCGAGCAGGATAGAAAAATATGCTTAAATGTCGTTTACGTTCAGTTGAGAAAGAGATGGCCCCTTTCCTTCTCCATCATTGTCAATACCTACACTCCTGGAAATGGAAAAAAGAACACATTGACACCGGTGTGTCACACCCACCATACTTGCTCCGGACACTGCGAGAGGGCTGTACAAGCAATGATCACACGCACGGCACAGCGGACACACCAGGAACCGCGGTGTTGGCCGTCGAATGGCGCTAGCTGCGCAGCATTTGTGCACCGCCGCCATCAGTGTCAGCCAGTTTGCCGTGGCATACGGAGCTCCATCGCAGTCTTTAACACTGGTAGCATGCCGCGACAGCGTGGACGTGAACCGTATGTGCAGTTGACGGACTTTGAGCGAGGGCGTATAGTGGGCATGCGGGAGGCCGGGTGGACGTACCGCCGAATTGCTCAACACGTGGGGCGTGAGGTCTCCACAGTACATCGATGTTGTCGCCAGTGGTCGGCGGAAGGTGCACGTGCCCGTCGACCTGCGACCGGACCGCAGCGACGCACGGATGCACGCCAAGACCGTAGGATCCTACGCAGTGCCGTAGGGGACCGCACCGCCACTTCCCAGCAAATTAGGGACACTGTTGCTCCTGGGGTATCGGCGAGGACCACTCGCAACCGTCTCCATGAAGCTGGGCTACGGTCCCGCACACCGTTAGGCCGTCTTCCGCTCACGCCCCAACATCGTGCAGCCCGCCTCCAGTGGTGTCGCGACAGGCGTGAATGGAGGGACGAATGGAGACGTGTCGTCTTCAGCGATGAGAGTCGCTTCCGCCTTGGTGCCAATGATGGTCGTATGCGTGTTTGGCGCCGTGCAGGTGAGCGCTACAATCAGGACTGCATACGACCGAGGCACACAGGGCCAACACCCGGCATCATGGTGTGGGGAGCGATCTCCTACACTGGCCGTACACCACTGGTGATCGTCGAGGGGACACTGAATAGTGCACGGTACATCCAAACCGTCATCGAACCCATCGTTCTACCATTCCTAGACCGGCAAGGGAACTTGCTGTTCCAACAGGACAATGCACGTCCGCATGTATCCCGTGCCACCCAACGTGCTCTAGAAGGTGTAAGTCAACTACCCTGGCCAGCAAGATCTCCGGATCTGTCCCCCATTGAGCATGTTTGGGACTGGATGAAGCGTCGTCTCACGCGGTCTGCACGTCCAGCACGAACGCTGGTCCAAGTGAGGCGCCAGGTGGAAATGGCATGGGAAGCCGTTCCACAGGACTACATCCAGCATCTCTACGATCGTCTCCATGGGAGAATAGCAGCCTGCATTGCTGCGAAAGGTGGATATACACTGTACTAGTGCCGACATTGTGCATGCTCTGTTGCCTGTGTCTATGTGCCTGTGGTTCTGTTCAAATGGCTCTGAGCACTATGGGACTCAACTGCTGTGGTCATAAGTCCCCTAGAACTTAGAACTACTTAAACCTAACTAACCTAAGGACAGCACACAACACCCAGCCATCACGAGGCAGAGAAAATCCCTGACCCCGCCGGGAATCGAACCCGGGAACCCGGGCGTGGGAAGCGAGAACGCTACCGCACGACCACGAGATGCGGGCTGTGGTTCTGTCAGTGTGATCATGTGATGTATCTGACCCCAGGAATGTGTCAATAAAGTTTCCCCTTCCTGGGACAATGAATTCACGGTGTTCTTATTTCAATTTCCAGGAGTGTATTATCTAGTGGTGTCCGGAGCACTGCCCATCGCGTCACCATGAGTGACCTCCACCGCAGACATTTCTGAGTTGGTTGTTGTAAACTGTCCGATTTCGATTGCGATTGAAATGTCTCTTCGAGGGTCTGGTTGTTTACTATTTGTTGTCTCGCCTATACTAGTAAGCTGTATATTCATATACACTACTGGTATGGGAGTAACTGTGAGGTAAAGGATCAGTTTCCTTGTTTCTGAAAAAATGGTTCAAATGGCTCTGAGCACTATGGGACTTAACATCCGTGGTCATCAGTCCCCTAGAACTTAAACCTAACTAACCTAAGGACATCACACACATCCATGCCCGAGGCAGGATTCGAACCTGCGACCGTAGCAGTCGCGCGGTTCCGGACTGAGCGCCTAGAACCGCGAGACCACTGCGGCCGGCCCTTGTTTCTAAATCGGCCTGACTTACCACGTACACCCTGAGACGGAGAGACACGTTCGACTGAAACATTTCGAACGTCGTCACTGTGTTCAGGCTTATCGTTAACTAACCCGGGATCATAAACAGCAACTAAATTACTTTCAGCTGCTGTGGCACTGTTTGCCATCTTCGAGATCTGAAAATAAAGGTTTTCGTTTAGTTAGGTTGAGTTCAAGAAAGAAATTCTATCTGGGACAGTCTTGCTTAAGGAGATCTGTTTCATTACATATGAAGCACGCTGGCAGCTACCCCATGTATGTAATGTATGCCTGAGAGCCCCCGATGCGGATGTTAAAGACACGTGCATTTGTCAAGTTGAGTTCGGGTGGACTGACGGTAAACGTAGAGATAGTCTGTTGCTAATGTTAACTCACGGATTACTCGCTCGCACTCGTAAACACTGGATAAACTCGCTAGTATTCAAGTGCACAGTGTCTGCTTAATCTCTTGTTAGTTTCGTATAGGTACCCTTCTCTGGATTTTGAGAGTTGCTGGCCACTCTTTGTTCCTATCGAATTCAAGGTTTCACAATATTCTTCCAGGAGGAATATTTCCGTTGTTGTTTATACTGTATACTCAAAAAATTTTCAAATGTGTGTGAAATCTTATGGGACTTAACTGCTAAGGTCATCAGTCACTAAGCTTACACACTACTCAACCTAAATTATCCTAAGGACAAACAAAGGACTCAAACCTCCGCTGCGACCAGCCGCACAGTCCATGACTGCAGCGCCCTAGACCGCTCGGCTAATCATGCGCGCCTACTGCATACTGTGCGCACATTTAGGAAAGTATAAAGTTACCACATCTCGCGTAACGCAGGTGCGTAGTAGACGCTAAGCTGGTCAACACCCATTACAAACGACCTATAAACACTGGCTGTAGCACACACACAGTGGCCGAGCGGTTCTAGGCGCTACAGCCTGGAACCGCGCGACCGCTACGGTCGCAGGTTCGAATCCTGCCCCGGGCATGGATGTGTGTGATGTCCGTAGGTTAGTTAGGTTTAAGTGGTTCTGAGTTCTAGGGGACTGATGACCTCAGAAGTTAAGTCCCATAGTGCTCAGAGCCATTTGAACCATTTTTTTGTAGCACACACAAGCAAACACCGCGTGACTGACTGCTACGGCTGACATGGCGGCACTGAGCTACCTCCTCAGAGATTTCCGCTAAAGTCAAGGGATACCTTCAAATATCGTGTCGGACCTTCTTTGCCCAGCTTAGTGCAGCAACTGGACTCAACAAATCGCTGGAAGTCCCCTGCAGATATATTGAGCCATGCTGCCCCTGCAGTCGTCCATAGTTTGGAAAGTGTTGCCGGCGCAGGATCTTGTGTAGGAACTAACATTTCGATTACACCCCACAGACGTTCGATGGAATTCATTTCCGGAGAGCTGGGTGTTCAGATTGTTCTTCAAATCTGTCGCGAACAATTGTGGCCCAGTACCATGGTGTATTTTCGTCCATACGAATTCCATGGTTATTTGGGAACCTCAAATACATGAATAGCTGCAGACGGTCTCCAGGTAGGCGAACACAACCATTTACAATAAATGATCGGTTCAATTGGATCAGAGGATGCTGTTCGATTTATGCAAATACAGGCCACACCACTATGGAGCGCCAACAGCTTGTACAGCGCCTTGTTGACAGCCTGGGTCCTTGGCTTCGTGGTGGCTGTGCCACATTCGAACACTACAATCAGCTCTTATCCAGGTAAAATAAATGCATAAATAAATAAAAAAAATAAATCGGGACTCATCTGACCAGGCCACGGTTCAACCGATACAGTCACGAGCCCTGGAGAGGCAGCAGGCGGTGTCGTGCTATTGGCAAAGGCTTTCGCGTCGGTCGTCTGCTGCCATAGCTCATAACGCCAAATATCACCGCACTCTCCTAACTGATTTCTGCGATTATTTCACGCAGCGTTGCTTCTCTGTTAGCACTGACAACTCTACGTAAACTCTGCTGCCTTAGGTCGTTAAGTGAAGGCCGTAGGTCCCTGGGTTGTCTGTGGTAAGAGGTAATGCCTGAAATTTGGTATTCTGGGCATGCACTTGATGCTGTGTATCTCGGAAAACTGAATTCCATAAGGATTTCCAAAATGTATTGTCCCATGCGTCTAGTTCCGTCTACACTTCGACGTTGAAAGTCTGTTAATTCTCCTTGTGTGGCCATAATCATGCTGGGAACCCTTCAAATGAATGGCCTGAGTACAAATGACAGCTCCGCCATTGCACTCTCCTTTTATACATGGTGCAGGCGCCACTACCGCCCTCTGCATACCGCTGTATCATCACTTTTGTCATCTCAGTGTACTTGTGTCAGTAACTCGTTTTCTACCTTCAAAATGTACTACCAATATCTAAGCCATGTCTCCGCAATATTCTGTGTAACAGGAGAGTTAGTCGCACAAGTTTCGCTGGAGAACTTTTGGAAAGTTTGGAAGGTGTGTCATGCGGTTATGGTGCAAGTAAATTTGTGAGGACTAGTCGTGTGCCGTGCGGTGGTATGCAGTTCTCAGAGCACTTGCCTCCGAAGGGCAAAGGGCCCAGGTTCGAGTCCCATTCCGGCAGATAGTTTTAATCAACCATTAAGTTACATTTTGCTATAATATTCGTTTTAGAATTATTTGGAAGTCTTGAGAAGAGATTAGTTTTGACAGGTTGTGTTGTCATGAAATCTGTGTAATTGTTGACGGTCATTTTATTGACAATCCTCTAACCATTCATGAATCTGACTAGTGTGGTCTGATCTCTGAGGTGTGAAATAGGTGAGGCTGGAGCGCCTCGTGGCCTTCTGGACGCTTCAACAATCAGTGGAGAAAGGTCGGACGTGAAGAATGGTTCAAATGGCTCTGAGCACTATGGGACCTAACTGCTGTGGTCATCAGTCCCCTAGAACTTAGAACTACTTAAACCTAACTAACCTAAGGACATCACATACATCCATGCCCCAGGCAGGATTCGAACCTGCGACCGTAGCGGTCGCGCGGTTCCAGACTGTAGCGCCTAGAACCGCTCGGCCACTCCGGCCGGCTCGGACGTGGAGAGCGTGGACAGAGTATTGCTGGGGTAGGACTTTCGTGAGCGGCCAATAGTACCGCGCTATAAATAAGGAAATTTCACTGTATTATTTCGCCAGGATTTGGTCTCAGATATTATGACTGGGCCGGCCGAAGTGGCCGTGCGGTTAAAGGCGCTGCAGTCTGGAACCGCAAGACCGCTACGGTCGCAGGTTCGAATCCTGCCTCGGGCATGGATGTTTGTGATGTCCTTAGGTTAGTTAGGTTTAACTAGTTCTAAGTTCTAGGGGACTAATGACCTCAGCAGTTGAGTTCCATAGTGCTCAGAGCCATTTATTACGACTGGGTTAGCTGGATTCATTGAGGACGCTGCCATATAGTTCGCTATGTTACGCAAACCTAACTGCATCCCTCTAGTTTTCATTATTCAATTTGAAGCGGAACAGACAGGCTTTTAATAACGTTTTGTAAGGTTATCATATTATTTTTGTTAATTTCACTGATAATACAATGCTCAGTTTTAAACATATGTTGTCATTATGCTGGCTACCTTATTCAGTTATCCTTCTAATTATTTCGTTAATTCAGATTCTTTTATCAATTATTTATTTGCATTATTGCATGTTTTAAGTGTGACTGGTGCTCGCAAGTACAACCATTCGATAAAACAACGAGTGCTATTACAAGTACAAAAAGCATAGTGACCTTCATCCTGCTCATCAGACTCAGTGCCAAACAAGTGTTAATCATGAGGGACATCAGATGTGAAAGTATATGATTTTATTTCTGACATAAACTCACTCAGTACTTCAACAGCGGCGCCGATGAGGTTGTAGGTCACCTCGTCTTCGTAGATCTGCCTCACCAGAAACTGGCCGTCCATCACCACGTCGGCATTTTTCCTGCAACACAAAGTACCTTCAGAAATATTCCATGGAGATAAATTGATCACTTGAAACAAACCGAACTGTAAAATAGATTTTCAATTACTTTTAGCACCAGAGAACTATAGTGGTATCGGCAAACAAAATTCTTCGCATCACACTATGCGTATGAGATTCGCAACTTAACTAGGAAGCCACTGCTTTCGAAAAACAGGAACAGCAGCCTCCAGTCATTTCTACATATACAGGCTGTTTGCGGAGGAACAAAATGGTTCAAATGGCTCTGAGCGCTATGGGACTTAACTTCTGAGGTCATCAGTCCTCTAGAACTTAAACCTAACTAAGGACTTCACACACATCCATGCCGTAGCAGTCGCGCGGTTCCAGACTGTAGCGCCTAGAATCGCTCGGCCACGCCGGCCTGTTCCGGAGGAACAGCAAATAATTTCGGACATTGTAATAAAGACTAATTCTGATAACGGATTGAATATAATATGTGTCCATTGGTTAGGGAGACGCAACTCTTAGAGTAACAAGTAAACAAATACTCACAGAACGTAAATGATTAAGTTGAAAATGGTTTGCCGTAATTCTAGCATTACCCGCAACGCACATCCGAATTTTCTTGGCAACACCAAGTACAGCTTTTATGAGGTCGTCTTGGCGTTCTTTTAATGATGGCAGCACTATTCTTAACCCTATCAATTCGTCTATTGTGAGTGTTGTTTCTTTACAGACGCCGGCCGCGGTGGTCTCGCGGTTCTAGGCGCGCAGTCCGGAACCGTGCGTCTGCTACGGTCGCAGGTTCGAATCCTGCCTCGGGCATGGATGTTTGTGATGTCCTTAGGTTAGTTAGGTTTAAGTAGTTCTAAGTTCTAGGGGACTAATGACCACAGCAGTTGAGTCCCATAGTGCTCAGAGCCATTTGAACCATTTTTTTTCTTTACAGGCCTCATCTTTCAACCATCCCCAAAGGCAGAAATCTAAAGCTGTTAGATTCGGGTACTTTGGTGGCCAAGAAACTTGACCATACCTGCCGATTTATCTTCCGTTGAATGTTAGGTGTAGATGATGTTTTCCCTGACCATTAGAATGCGCAGGGGCACCGTCATTCTGAAAGAATGTTCGTATCCTTTTAGCCAATGGAGCTTCTTCAGTAATACTGGAAGCTCATTTCCTAAACTTTACCTAAGGGGTCATCTAAGACGACGCGGAAACTTAAGAGGCAGCTCAGCTGATTGCCTACCATACTACGCGACACATTTACAGATAAGCTCTCTTGAAAACGTGTCTCCACAAAGGCATGTAGCTTATCAGTGAGCTACCGATGTGACGTACGGATATTATTCATACCGACACGAGTGAAAGCGATACATCAATGAACAATATTAATCTGGTATTACTAGGCAGTTTACTTAATAATGGCAAAACTCTTAAAGGTGTACCTTCATCTGCTCGAAGGCATTAAATTTGCTCTAACTGATAATGACAGAGGCCGTTTATATCTAGTGTCCAAAACAACCATTCTCATAACAAAACTGCGGAGTTTTTCTTCTCGTCGGTTCCAAATGTCTTTGGGGGTACTGAATCCGAATTTCACGTTGGGTGCCTTATCGGAGGTCAACTCCACAACGAAAAACGCAAATAACCTCAAACGTTTCCCCCTTTTTTCCGTTTTTTGATTTATCTCGAAAACTATGCTTTCCGAAGTTGACTATACCAAATTAGAGTTGTTAAAGTAGACAAGTTTGGTTCTCTGACTCGTGGTGGCGGTACTAGAGCACGTGATGTTTTTAGTTCTTTTGTGAAATCGCTACAAACGCCCACTCCCACCTCTACAACTCGACGGATATATTGGTTATCAGCAAGAATACCTACACTAAGTGAAAGTACATTAAATTTCCCGCAAGAGACCGTCTGCAAAATTCAGTTTTGTCATAAGAGGCAAGGGAGCAAAGTGAAAATTACTATAAAAGCGTTCTGCGCCCTGTAGCCAAACGATCTCTCCCATCAGTCTCTCACTGGCATTATACTTTCTGTATGTTACACTTCAACGAGGTTGTTTTGAGTGAATTGATGGAAAGCATGCCTGATGAATGCATCAATAAATTACGAGGGCTGTTAAGTAAGTAATGCTACACACTTTTTTCTGAAAGCAGGTTGGTTTTATTCCGGATTGCAGTACACCATATTATCCCCCATTATTTTGGGTACAAAACCCTATTTTTGGACATAATCTATGTTCAATATGACGGCCTTACGCCATATTACTGGGACGACCAGTATACCCGCATGGTACCACTCCAGTGGTGGTCTTCGAAGCCAACTTCTTGAAGCATTAAGAACCTCCATATCATCCACATACAGCTTCATGCGGAGTCGATCGTTCATTGGGCCAAATCTGCGAGATCCGGGATGTAGGGTGGATAAGGAAGAGCAGTCCAATGGAATTTCGTGAGCTCCTCTCGGATGTGCAGACTTGTGTGAGGATTCGCATTGTCACGGAGAAGTGTGCGCTGATATGAAATTTCCTGGCAGATTAAAACTGTGTGCTGGACCGAGACTCGAACTCGGGACCTTTGCCTTTCGAGGGCAAGTACTCCATCGACAGCACACAGTTTTAATCTGATAGAAAGTTTCATTCTCTTTTTGTTTTTCAATGATACTTAGACTTCGGTTAGGCATGTGATGAATCTCTTGTCACGTTCGTAATAGCTAACACGGTTCCTCATCCACGGTGAGTTTTTCACAAGCCTCATAGTCTTACTCGTGACACAAAATCTAAAGTGTATTCTACAATACATTACATATACTGAAACTTCACATCTCCATATCCGGAAGGGTGGAGGAACGGTCACATAACGCTAACAAAAAAATATCCTTTTTTCAGATAAAAGAACTATGTACTCTTTCGTTCTAATTAAACTTTCGGTACTTGAAAGAGCCCTCACGAAAAACGAGTGAAAGGAGAACAATGAAACTTCGTGGAAATATTTAAAACAACGAATAAACCACTGAAAGAAACGCATTTTCAATTCCACATGAGAGGGTACCATTTGTCAATTGCTTACCATGTTTATGCTGCGCGTCGCAAATGTTGCTCAGTGTGACAACCATCCCCATCCACGACAGGACGGAACCGCACTAGAGATATTATTTTACTGCAGTTCTCAGAAATTTTCGATCGGTGGACGATGGAATGTTCAGTTATCGTGATACAGCTCGTGCACTGCTGGTTTCTAGATCGTTCACCGCGTCCAGCAGTTTCAGTCACGGCAACAGCAACTTCTTCAGTAATTTGTGGCGCAATTGGTCGTTGGCCACACATTGCATCCAGCATTCTCTGCCATGGCAACAACAGCAAAACTTGAACAATTTGTGGCGCAATTGGCCGTCGTCCACTTCCAGGTGCAATTCACAAATCGCCAGTTAATTCGAACTTCCGAATCGTTTACTTCAACCCCAGTGAGGAGAAAGGGTCTTTCCGTATTTCTTCAGGGCGTCGATGGTCCCGAAGAGCAGCATCACTACTGCGGTTGTCTTGTTAGTACAGCCTTGCGAATAAAACCCTGCCCACCTTCTCCAGCCTCATGCTTCCTGACTGTCCGCAACTGTAATGAACACTGTTACTTATGTTTCAACCATTCGCCGCCGTACCAGTACCGACGCCTACTGGTGAATCATAATACTAACATTGCTAACAAAACAAGTCCTAAAGCACACACTCTGAACACTAGTACTGTAAAGTTGCGTACCCATACGATCAATAGTTTTTCCGTCTACACTGAAGAGCAACACACAAGCAAACATCATAAAAATGCTCTTAAAAATATTTACATCTGATAACGAGAATAAATTCATGAAATCCGTCGTGCTAAGCATAAGAAAAACCGTAACTGGAGGAGTATTTCATTATGTAACTCATGAATGACATAGTTGCAGGCTTTCCAAAAACATCGGTTATGACGAATGCAGTATAGAACGGCGTACTGAAAACCAGTATCTCCGAATTTCTTATGTAGAAACTCTTAGATCATCCTTAGAAAAAACTTATATTCTACATCTATATTCTTCATGTCTACATATTTACACTACTGGCCATTAAAATTGCTACATGAAGAACAAATGCAGATGATAAACGGGTATTCATTGGACAAATATATTATACTAGAACTGACATGTGATTACATTTTCACGCAATTTGGGTACATAGGTCCTGAGAAATCAGTAGCAAGAACAACCACCTCTGGCCGTAATAACGGCCTTGATACGCCTTAGCATTGAGTCAAACAGAGCTTGGATGCTGTGGACAGGTACAGTTGCCCATGCAGCTTCAACACGATACCACAGTTCATCAAGAGTAGTGACTGGCGTATTGTGACGAGCCAGTTGCTCGGCCACCATTGACCAGACGTTTTCAATCGGTGAGAGATCTGGAGAATGTGCTGGCCAGAGCAGCAATCGAACATTTTCTGTATCCAGAAAGGCCCGCACAGGACCTGCAACATGCGGTCGTGCATTATCCTACTGAAATGTAGGGTTTCGCAGGGATCGAATGAAGGGTAGAGCCACGGGTCGTAACACATCTGAAATGTAACGTCCACTGTTCAAAGTGCCGTCAATGCGAACAAGAGGTGACCGAGACTTGTAACCAATGGCACCCCATACCATCACGCCGGGTGATACGCCAGTATGGCGATGACGGATACGCGCTTCCTATGTGCGTTCACCGCGATGTCGCGAAACACGGATGCAACCATCACAATGATGTAAACAGAACCTGGATTCATCCGGAAAAAATGACGTTTTGCCATTCGTGCACCCAGGTTCGGCGTTGAGTACACCATCGCAGGCGCTCCTGTCTGTGATGCAGCGTCAAGGGTAACCGCAGCCACGGACTCCGAGCTGATAGTCCATGCTGCTGCAAACGTCGTCGAACTGTTCGCGCAGATGGTTGTTGTCTTGCAAACGTCCCCATGTGTTGACTCAGGGATCGAGACGTGTCTGCACGATCCGTTACAACCACGCGGATAAGATGGCTGTCATCTCGACTGCTAGTGATGCGAGGCCGTTGGGATCCAGCACGGCGTTCAGTATTACCTTCCTGAACCCACCTATTCCATATTCTGCTAACAGTTATTGGATCTCGATCAACGCGAGCAGCAATGTCGCGATACGATAAACCGCAATCGCGATAGGCTACAACCCGACCTTTTTCAAAGTCGGAAACATGATGGTACGCATTTCGCCTCCTTACACGATGCATCACAACAATGTTTCACCAGGCAACGCCGGTCAAGTGCTGTTTGTGTATGAGAAATCGGTTGGAAACTCTCCTCATGTCAGCACGTTGTAGGTGTCGCCACCGGCGCCAATCTTGTGTGAATGCTCTGAAAAGCTAATCATTTGCATATCACAGCATCTTCTTCCTGTCGGTTAAATTTCGCGTCTGTAGCAGGTCATCTCCTTGGTGTAGCAATTTTAATGGCCAGTAGTGTATTTACCAACATAGTCACCCTGGCGATTAACACATTTCTCACAACGAGCGACCATTTCGTTGATACCGACACTGTAGAATGTTTGACTTTGTTGACGGATCCACAATATCACGTCTTCTTGCACCACTTTATCAGTTCGAAATTCCTTCAAGGAGTTCATTACGGTTTGGAAACAGATGAAAATCAGATGGGGCCAAGACAGGAGTTTATTGGGTGGGCGGGAGGGGGGGGGGGATGATCGATGACAGTGAACATAAAGCATCCGATTGTTGCAGTTGCAGACGACGCAGCGCTCATTTCTGGTCTGGCATAGTCATGCTGAAGGAGAGGTTGTTCCGTGAGTCGACGAACTCTTCGAATTCGAAACTCGTTTACAGTGTGCTGTTTCTCACGCACGTACATAGTTACGGAACGTACCTTTATGTTAAACGCTACAATTTGGAACCCTCTAGCGACAGAAAGCTGCAAATACGTAGATATAAGGAATGCGAGTGTAAAGTGCTAGTACGATTTGTTTTATGTAAAAACGCTTAAGAGTTATCACATAAAATATTCGGAGATGTTACAGTTCAGTACGATCTCGTATGTGTTATTTGTACGTGGCAAAATGGCATGCTTGCGAAGGAGGACTTCCAAAAGTAGACAGCAGTAAAGTCTGTCAGTAAACAAATGAATGAGAAAAATAAGTAGTATACGAGTTGTTAAGAGTGAATAATCACACGAGAAAACATTTCCTTCCCGATTTCCCGTCTCAGGACCGTCGATACGGATGGAGCGGCTGTAGTTGGACAACACTACGTTACTCAGTTTTACCTGAAAAGGCCTTTCCGTTTCCGAAACGTACTGGTGGAACCATTCATGTTACTCAATAACGGCACGAAAGTGATCCGGGAAGAAGTCCAAATGATCATTCAAGAAATGTAAACTCAAGTGGTATGTTACATCACGTAAAGTGTTAGGATCTTTATATTTCCTGTACAATATCACGATAGTTCTGTCCTATGGTTGCCTATAAAGCTCTTACAGACACTTGTAAAAGACAGCCATGCCACTCTTTCAACATGAAACTTCAAGGAAATATTTATCTGACATTAACGCCGTAAACTGCGATACCGTCATGTTTAGTTGATACGGCTTTGAACAGGTCTCGGGAAGAGGAAGTGGGTTAGGAATGGAACATACAGGGCAATATTTAAAAAAAGCACTCAGTGATGTTTGTGTTTTTATAACGAACGAAGTTATACACGAAACGTTAAAAAAATTCATGTCTCGTAACGAATGTATTGGTGTAATCAGGCAAATGTAATACCTTAGCTTCACTAAATCACGTAATTGTACGTGAAATGTGGGTGCAATTTAAATCAACCTGAGCATTTCAATACTTTTTTCTGGTCTCTTAAGGTTTCCATGAATCTAATGCTGTTCTCAAGTAAAAAAGTCGATCACTGTCAATGTTGAGACAGTGTGGAGCCAGCTAATAATACTTACAATTGTCTATTTATCGAATCCTGACCATCCGACGCATACCTATTGATGAATAGACAGTAAAAGGAGTATCCATAATAGTCACACTACATGTATGAATGGTAATTTGTTATAAGATTATTCGTGACATGTCAACGAGTACACTAGTGTCAATCTATCTATCGCTAGCGCCGTGGTCCCGCATTGTCCGCGGGGTTGGCGTGGTTAAATCGGATGTGGCATGTAAATGCGAGGGGGTGGCCGGATGCCCTTCGTGCCGCCACCCCATACCCCCCTGGGGCGGAATCAGAGTACCCCATCTGTCTGCGTCTAGTGTAAATCATGGAAAAGTTCGGATGTGTGTCAAATGCCTGTGAGTCGTGTAACTGAGGCGGGACGTGGGGACCAGCCCGGTATTCACCTAGAGGGATGTGAAAAACCGCCTAAAAACCACATCCAGGCTGACCGGCACAACAGCCCTCGTCATTAATCCGGCGGGCGGATTCGATCTGGGGCCGGCGCGCCTACCCGAGTCCAGGAAGCAGCGCATTAGCGCTCTCGGCTAACCTGGCGGGTCATATCAACGAGTACACTATCTGGTCGAAATTATGCCGACACAATTATGTAATACAGAATTGACCATTATATATCACCAGGGGCGGGAAGTATTGTATTGCCCGTAGATACGCAGTAACAGCAGAATGGATCGGTCAGGAAAGATCATGACTCCCTAAAATCCATCAGTGACTTTTCAACCCTTCTAGCTGTCCGAGTCTAATGTTGGTGATGTGGTTGTGAAGTTAAAACCAAAACAACAAACGCAACAGAACAGAGATCAGGAGAACTGATGTACATACGGAGAGGAACCGACGTGCATTGCGGAGAGAGGCTATAATGTTACCTCATAAAATCAGTAGAAGAAATCCTGTTATCTCCATAGTGATAAAAACATTCCAGCTATCACAATGACTGTGCACAGGGAGTTAAAAATAGTGGGGTAGAATGGTCGAACAACTCCTTATAAGTCACATATTTCTGTAGTAAATGCTTATTGACACTTGAGATTATGTAAAGAGCAACGCCATTAGACAGTGGAGCGATGAGTCACGCTACTCCATTTGGCAATCCAATGCAATGGTTTGGGTTTGGCGAACGCCTGGAGAACGCTGCGTGTCATCATATGTAGTGTCAACAATGAAGTAGGTGTAAGGTTGTGTTACGGTATAGAGGTGCTTTTTGTGGTTAAGTTGTGGTACCCTAATTGTGCTTAAGAAAACGCTGTATGCTGAAAGATGTACCCACATTTGGAACATTGTGTACTGCATGCAGTAGTGGAACAGTTCGGAGACTATAACTGTCTGTAACCGCATGACATTGCACCCTGTCTTTAAGCAGTATGTGTCCGTAGCTTGTGGACAAAAATTCCTGAAATAGGTGGGCCTGCGCAGAGTCACGGCCTGAACCCAATGGAACACCTCTGGAATTTAGAACGTCGACTTCTCTTTAGATCCCAGCGACCGACATCACTACCTTCTCTGATTTTCACTGTTGAGGTAGAATGGGGTAACATTTTTCCACGGAGGTTCAAACATCTCACTGAAAGTGCCCCCGCAGAGAACGAGTAACAGTCCTCATGAAGGAGAATAGTTAATACATTGCATATTAATTTACGCTAATAGTTGTCCGGATGCAGTGGATCAGATACAGTAAGTTTCTACACTCACTAAGCCTTAATTTTTATATCGGTTCAATTTTAATTGCGAAATATGTTTATTTATAGCATGAATGCAAAAAAAGTGTTTCCGTATGTAACTGCGTCTTGGGTGTAGAGGTACGAAGAATACACTGTGAACCTCTGACCGTGTTGTAAAGTAAAGTATCTTCATTAAAACGAGGTAGAAACAGACTTATGTGGAAGATATCTCTCTTTCTTATATGTGTGTGTGTGTGTGTGTTTGTGTGTATCAAACTCCAGTATTCGCTTGTATTGCAGTGTCATTTCATTACGATGGAATACTGTGCCATTTATAATATTTCAGGTTTCAAATTACTGAAACAACATGCTCGATTCAAGAACTTTTGTGGATTACTTGCCAGAAGCTATGACTTAACAGGATAATGATAGTAAAACGCCGCATCTCATGAGGAAATTGCTGAGGACGTATAGATCTAGAAGATCGTATTGAAAAAAATCTTTAGTGACACACTTTGGCACGCACTTCAGTTGCCTCAATTAACATGGTTAACTACACTAACTGTATTAGCTGATAACGTTACTCTGAAAATTCAAAAATTATCTGTTGTGTGTTTAATGTCAGTGATGCAAGTGCCTTCCAGTTCTGTGTGATTGGTATTTTCGTTCTCTTCCTCAGCTGTTATTTTTGTGTTTTTGACGGTGATACCAATCAAAATTGGTATCTGTCCAAAAGACACTATCTGTAAGTATTCTACACGTTTATAGACGCCTGTCACATTGTTTGTAACTGTTTGCGTCCATGCGTTGTGCACGAGTGTGTGTGTGTGTGTGTGTGTGTGTATGTGTGTATGTCTGCGTGTGTGTGTGTGTGTGTGAGAGAGAGAGAGAGAGAGAGAGAGAGAGAGAGAGAGAGAGTATGTGTGCGTATGCGCGCGCGGACGCGCGCGCGCGTGTGTGTGTGTGTGTGTGTGTGTGTGTGTGTGTGTGTGAGAGAGAGAGAGAGAGAGAGAGAGAGAGAGAGAGAGGTATGTGCCAATGTGACACTATGCTCTCCTAATTATCACGTGCGCCTCTGCTTCTTTTGTCTGGCATGGAATGGTTTACGTAACCAATCCTCTACTTGTAGCATACAATGATTTTTATGTTCCACTAAGACACTGATATTATTGCAAATAGATTGTACGATACTAGATATTATTGCACATAGATTGTACGATACTGATTTAAAGCTCACATTCTTGCTTCACATCACATTTTTTTATTCGCTTTGTGTACGTGAGAAGTTGAAAATACGCTACTGTTTACAAACATCTATCGCAATGAAAATTGTGTAAGGCTTGTTGACTCAGGAGAGTAATTAAAATATATGCGTACCAAATTAAGCAGGAAAGGGAACTATCGTGGCCCGTGTAATGTGAAGAAGCTCAAGAAATCTACATTAACAACACAGGTTCTTAATTACAGGCCGACATCAATTCTCTTCTAAATATAACTATGCAAAAACCGTGCAAATTTAGTGCTGCAGTAGCAGAACATCCTGTGGAAATATGGCAACTGAAAAACATATTTGTGGAATTCATTACTTACTTTATTTTTTCCCATGTTTCCTCGCCAAACGTTTTCAGTACCAGCAGTTCCAGAGCGTAGTTCACGAAACCATACTGGAATAAAGAAGAAAGTTGGTTTAGTTTTTTTAACTACACAGGGGTCTAAGCGTAATTTCAATGTTCAGTTTAGTACATTGTTAACACTATGGACAATTGAGAAGCTAGGCATTTTAAGGTAATAAGATTTACAAAAACTTTCAGCACGTAGCTACTAATTTCCTTTGCATGCAAACTTTGAAATTTTTCCATTGGATTGTTGTAATTTTTTGTTGTCAGTAGTAAATGAAGTAAGTGTTAGCTTTATTACGTCTTGTACTTCTATTTCCTCCCAAGGATTGAGTAATGTGTGTTGTGTTCCCGATCATGTGTTGGAGCCCTAATTGTGTCGTACACTACGACAACGATCTATAGTGATGTTTAAAGAACTGGGAAAACACTTGAAGAAATTACAAAGGAATAGGCAGTAAAAGGCCGTGCATTTTTGCAACAATCTCCAGATTTTACTGATAACTGGTGTCTAATTTGATGTTACACGTAGGAAGAGTGACATTCGCCTCAATTACCATGTCGAGCGATGTTACGTAGCACAGCAGGACAGTGGTTTGCGCAGCGGGTTGCCTCCCTGCGGCTGGTAAGGGGCGACTGAGCGCAGTCGCGTGGCTGTCGATACCTGGCCGCCGCTGGTGGCCTCTCTCGGCGCTTCAGGAGTTTCCTGCCGGCGCCGACAGGTGGCAGGAGAGGCTGAAACTGCGGGGCAACCTGAATTAGCCGTAGCTCGTATCTGGCGTAATCTGGCTACTCGAGACTGTTCTTGAAATATTCCGCGGACATAAAATTTTCATCTTCTTACACTCGTTCTAAAATTGAAGCTATACCTTGAGACTAAGTTTCTTCTTCACTGGTCACGTATGTCTTTCTCCGGAGTCCTATTAATGACATCGATTGCCATGTCGTTTATTCTACAGTAGAAATACCTGTCTTGGCCTTCATACTATACAGTGATCGAATTCAGAAATAACTACTTGCTGGCCAGCTCCTTTAGTACACTTGCCCTATCGCTTTTGTGGCTGCCCACCCGGTTTCCTGAACTGCTACGATTCATCAACTCCGTTTCAACCAGTCTACATATACAACCAACAAGTGGCTGCTTGAAATAATCACTTCCAGCAAGCGGTCAGTAATTGTAGGGCAAATATTCACTATTTTCCATCCTCTGAGGCCTCTAAATATTTGTCACAGTTTTACTGATTAAGAGAGACACAAAACAGCTGATACACTAGCTTCCAAAATAGATGTCTAGACTGGGATTATAGAATCGTTAAGTTCTACAACTACCTCTACATCTACATGCATACCCTGTGAACCACTGTGAATTGCATGGGAGAGGGTCCACTGTACCAGTTATTAGGCCTTATTCCCATTCCATTTATGTGCGAAGCACGGGAAAAATGATTGTGAAATGCTTCTGTGCCTGCTGTAATTAAACTAATCTTAACCTCACGATCCCTGTGGGAGCGAAATGTAGGGGCTGTAGTATACACTAGAGTCTTGCTAAATCGGCCATTCCTCGCACGTATGGTTGCCGGATTAGCTGAAGTGCCGGATTGTTGAGAGTGCCTAAAATTTAGTATAACACATATGTATTGTATTTTATCAAATCAAAAGATACATTCCTTTTTAGAGAAAACTTAGTACCTTGAATGTGTTCACGCATATTAGTATCACTCGACATTCACTATGAAACATGTCCCAAAGTTTTGGTTGTCACCATGATGGTACGCGACGGTAGTATGCTTTGTCACACAACGGCTTTACAAGCATTTCATAGGTTCTGCCATGTTTCTGATTGTTGCATAATGTACTCCAGGAAGACGTCTCCAGCTTCAGCACCAGCGGTTTGAGGCAGCCTCATGTTCTCCTTCTATGTCCTCTTCTTCATCAGTTTCATCGTAACTTTCCTGTGAGCTTATGATTACCCCTATTCTGCTGAATTTTGGTCGTAAATAGTTGCTCATCCAACAATGTTGTCAGCAACAATGGTTTTCTGTGAAGAACCTAAGTTCAGTTTATATCTAATTTTAGTTTCTGCTTGAGGTCTAGCATAACGTGTTTCCCTTTAGAAGTACGATAATGATCCGTAAGGAAAGCAACAATTTCAAAGTGTACAGGAGTGTTGAACATTATAATCAACTAACAAAATTGTTGCAGACGAAATTTCGTTATTGTAGATGTCATTTCAGGTTAAACGACTAGAAGCAGGAAATGTGCCGGATTACTGAGCGGCTGGACTACTGAGGGCCGTATTAGCGAGAGTTTAGTGTATTAATTGGAACTTCATGAGTAGAGGTTCTCGGAATTTTTTCCTTCTATCTTCAAGAGTCTGCCAATTTAGCTGCTTCAGCGTGTTTTTGACACTCTCCCATCTGTCAAACAAACCTATAACCACTTGTGCTATCCTTCTCCATATACGTTCAGTATCTCCTGTCAGTCCTGTTTTGTAATGGTCCCATTCTAGGATAGGTCGCACGTGATTTGTAAGCAATCACTCTTGTGGACTGATTGCATTTCCCCAGTATTCTACCAACAAACCGAAGTATGTTATGTACGTTGTCCGTGACTAAGACTATGAGGTCGTTCTACTACTTGTCTCTACTAAATGTTGCACCCAAGCAACATTTTTGTTTGCAGATTCCTGCTGTGACTTATTAGTATTATATTCATAGAACTTTAGGATTTTTAGTTCTGTGAAGTGCACACTTTTACATTTATTTACACTTAAAGCACGCTGCCGATCATTGCAGCACATTGAAATCTTAACAAGGACTGACTGAATGTTTGGACAGCTTCGTTCAGACTGTATTTCGTTGTAATAACTGCACCATTTGCGAAAAGTTTTAGAGTACTCTTAATATTGTCCACAAGCTCATTAATATGCAACACGAACAGCAAGGGAACCAACACATTTCCCTGAGGTACGCCACAAGATACTTCTATACATCTCGATGAATCTCTATTCAAGATGACCTACTGCGTCCTCCCTACCAAGATATCCTCAATCCAGTGACATATTCCGCCTGAATCACCGCATGATCGTACTTTTGATCACAAAAGTAAGTGTCGTACTGAGTCAGATGCTTTTCGGAAATCGTGAAATACTGCAGCTATCTGACTTACTTTATCCATGGCTTTCAGGATGTCAGGTGAGAAAACTGCGAGTTTTTCACATTATCTTTGTTTTCAAAATTCAAGCTGGTTCGCATGGAGTAGGTCGTTCTGTTCGAGGTACATCGTTATGTTTGTGCTCAGAATTTATTCTAAGATCCTATAATAAATGGATGTCAAGGATAGTGAACAGTAGTTTCGTAGATCATTTCTGTTTGTCTTCCCGTTGACAGGTGTGACTTGTACTTCCATTTGGCTACTGACCTATTTTTATTCGAAAAATCCACTGTATATTATAGTTACCAGAAGGGCTAACTCAGCCTCAAATTGGGTATAGAATCTGACGGGGTTTCCATCGGCTGCTGGAGCTTTGTTCACTTTTATCCCTCCTGTTGGGTATATATCTGTTCAGTGCATGGTCAACTATTCTTTTAAACTGGAGCCATAGTTGCTCTACATTCTCCTGTCATAAAAATTCCTAGTTCCTCTCGGAGGTACGACACTACTGTTTCTCTGTCTAGTTTGCTGAAAGTATAAATTTCTCTGTTTTAGTTGGCCTTTGAGAATTGGTATTCATTGAGAAGCTGTACTGTTCGTATGCTAGATTGAAGGCCTTGCGCTGGTGATATGACAGTTCGTTATAATGATAATTTGTGGTAGCACAAGAAGAATCTACGCGAAATAATACGCTCACACAATGGCCATTTGGATCTAAAATGCATTTGAATTGTTTTTATTTTACTAGTCACACCTTATTAGTCGTCTCTTTTCCTTCCCATGAAAAAGAGTGGATGAAAGTGTGATTGTTTGGGTTGTAGAAAAGTTAGGAATACCCAGAGATCATTAGAGAGTGGTGGTTTTGCGAAAGCAATCTGTGGGCAAGGTTGAGAAAAGTGGTTTGCAGAGGTTTTCACAACGTAGCAGTATTCAGAAGGCGTCAGATAGCTCCGTCAATGGAAGACTTCTAACCCCCTCCCCCCTCCCCCCCCCCCCCCCCAATTCGCCCAGTAGTTCAAACTATCCGCGGTGTGCGTAATTTTAGGCGCTGTTTAGTTGGAGGGCGCAGAGTGCCGATTCTGCACGTCGGGTGTACTGGTACGGTTAGAAAACGAAGTGAAAAATTTGCTATATTATCTTCGATCAAGCTCGAAACGTATTAGCTAAAGTCAACCAAAATAGGAAATTTTCGTTTTTCTACAATTTGGATGACTGTAATAGTGTAGCTGTAGTGCTGGCTCTCAGTGTGACGCATTTGTGTTTAGAAATCAGTAGTTGAAACTTCTTCAGATAAAAGATGGGATAAAATGATTGATTCCTATTTATGGCTTATAAATTTTATTTGGTTTTGATTGTCTTGAGGGCACCTCCTGTGTAATCACATGAAGGACCCTTAACCGTTTTGCGGCTACGGGCTTACATGTATGCCCGGCAGATAGGAAGACCAGTCGGCTAACGGCGTAGATGTATGCCCGACGGGCGTGAAGTGCAGACGGCTATAGGCAGGCGGAAAGTCCAGATGGCTAATGGCATTCATATACACCCGAGCGTGGGAGCAGGCAAACGTACACAACATAACGGGTAATTGCTGTTGTCCGCATTTGTGACTAAAGTGTCATTATCTGATTTTCTTTGTAATGTAGGAAAGCGCTTTAGTTTTCACCTCCTCTGGGCCCTTTTTGCTTACAAGTCTAATGTTCGGCCAGTCCACTTTTCGCTTCGGTGAGACGACAGAGTTCTCTTGTGTAGCCTTTGCGACGTCGGAACGCAAATTATCGCTCAAGGATATAATGAATAGTAACGACTAAGATTGTAATGATATTTCGGAGCTTTCTTCCGTTGAAGAGTTGGACGCATCTGGACATATTGCTGAATACTCGACATCAGCAACAGCAGATTCTTCCACTGAAGACGGAAAAGAAGATCACGTAAATAAAACTTCGTCAGAAAAAGGAAGTATGACTGGACGGAGAATCATCCAGTGACGAAACGACACCGTTTTTGAACACATTTAGCAGGTTAAAAGCAGACTTCGAAGAGTCAGATAGTCATTTAGATTTTTTTTTTTTGTACGTCGTGTCCATGGAATTCGTTTCTTTCATCTGTATACAGATCTATAAGTATTATAAATTTATTACTGAAAAATTGACAACAGTACCCAGAAGATTAGCACGCTGAAAGCATATACAGCCAGCAGAATTTTATTGCGCCCTAGCGTGTTCTCTGCTTAGCTATAGGAGTAAAACGTTAGATGTGGTTGAATATTGGTAGAAAGATTCTTTTCTTGAAACACCAATATTTTATAACATAATGGCCAGGGACTTACACAACGCCGGCCGGAGTGGCCGAGCTGTTCTAGGCGCTACAGTCTGGAGCCTCGCGACCGCTATGGTCGCAGGTTCGAATCCTGCCTCGAGCATGGATTTGTGTGATGTCCTTAGGTTAGTTAGGTTTAAGTAGTTCCACGTTCTAGGGAACTGATGACCTCAGAAGTTAAGTCCCATAGTGCTCAGAGCCATTTGAACCATATTGAACTTGCACAAGTTGATACTTTGTTTATTGCACTTCAGTGACAATTCCACCGCATCTCAAGATATTGTTGTAAAAATACGTTTCATTGTAGATCACACAAAAAATAAATTCCACGTGGCAGTAGTACCCTTTGGAAACCTAATGATCGACGAAAGTCTGCTACTTTTCAAAGGAATGCTCCGACTTAAGCAGTACATACCAAATGAACGTAGCCGTTGTCGCATTAGAATTTGCGTTCTTTGTGACGTAAAAACCAATTATATTTTGGATTATACTGTCTACACTAGTGCCGCCACGGATTTAGAATGTGGAAATGTTAATCGGGGAAAATCAGGCGATGTTGTTGTCTGTTTGTTGTTGCAACACCTCAACAAAGGTCATATCATTTATTTAGACAATTGGTATTCGAGCCCCGAATTATTCCTGTGTCCGCATGATAAACGTACAAACGCCATCGGAACAGTACGCAAAAGTAAGAAACATCTCCCACCGATACAATTTGGTTTTAAATTTCTGTAATTACTTTTTATTTGAGATAGTAGCAAGATTTGTCCGAGATTTGGGCGTTTTCACTGTGCACTACTCACTTTAAAACAATATATCTTGAAACACATTCGTCCATGTTAATGAAATTTTAATATGTTGTAAGCACATACATCGACGGTGTAGGTCTCAGGTTACAGGAATTACTATTAAGAAAGTTCCCGTCATTTTTCTAAACCAACTGTTTTTCAGCCCATAATAAACATATAACTGAAGGTGTCGGTTGGTTTCGAAGCTCTCTTTCTTGGTTATCAGAAAGTATAACCTCTGTGGCCATACAGGGTATACTGTTTTTAGGAAGAACATTACTGAACAGTGGTTCTGTACGCGCCGGAACGTGCGGAAAGCCTGCAGTGGCCGTAGCCCACAGCGACCACAGGGCTGAGTCCGCCGCCCGCCGGCCACGCGCACACCAGGACCCTCGGCTCCTGTAGCAGCGAAACGGTTAAGCGATAAATTTTCAAAACTTTATGGACTATTGGCAAGCGCTAATAATTTTGGTATATATTAGAAGGTTGTTGTTGTTGTTGTGGTCTTCAGTCCTGAGACTGGTTTGATGCAGCTCTCCATGCTACTCTATCCTGTGCAAGCTTCTTCATCTTCCAGTACCCACTGCAGCCTACATCCTTCTGAATCTGCTTAGTGTATTCATCTCTTGGTCTCACTCTACGATAAGTTGGTGATCACTCGATGTCTCAGAACATGTCCTACCAACCGATCCCTTCTTCTTGTCAAGTTGTGCCAGAAGCTCCTCTTCTCCCCAATCCTATTCAGTACCTCCTCATTACTTATATGATCTACCCATCTAATCTTCAGCATTCTTCTGTAGCACCACATTTCGAAAGCTTCTATTCTCTTCTTGTCTAAACTATTTATCGTCTGTGTTTCACTTCCATACATGGTTACACTCCATACAAATACTTTCGGAAACGACTTCCTGACATTTAATTCTATACTCGATGTTTAATTCTATACTCGATGTTAACAAATTTCTCTTCTTCAGAAACGCTTTCCTTGCCATTGCCAGTCTACATTTTATATCCTCTCTACGTCGACGATCATCAGTTATTTTGCTCCCCAAATAGCAAAACTCCTTTACTACTTTAAGTGTCTCATTTCCTAATCTAATTCCCTCAGCATCACCCGACTTAATTCGACTATATTCCATTATCCTCGTTTTGCTTTTGTTGGTGTTCATCTTATACCCTCCTTTCAAGACACTGTCCATTCCGTTCAACTGCCCTTCCAAGTCCTTTGCTGTCTCTGACAGAATCAGGCCCTCACAACCGCATGAGTGGTCGACTGTGAAGAGCGGACAAATTGAATAGCTGGACGGCGGCCATTAGAGTGGTAAACTGACGCGCGGAGTTCGAATGTTTATACATCGCTGTTGGTTATAAAATGCCTTCCCTTGAGTTAGGTCACAAACATAATGCCTCATTAAAATACGTTACTACAATATACTTTTTAATTTATGAACAAACAGCAAATAGTCACTGTCTATGAATTTATCTTACGTACTACATGGAATTTGCCGTAGCTAAAAGTTATGTACTGGACCCCTAGCATTTTTCGTAGTTCATTTACGATAGATGTACGCAAAATGCATCAAAATACTAGAAGATTTGCGCACTATATTAATACATATTTTCTGACTCTACCTTGCTTTAGATTTTATGACGAGAAGTGCGTTATATATGGCATAGTGCTTTGGCAACTCACGACCAAAATATCAAGTTTCAACCTAACCTAGACCATGAAAACACTACCGATCAACCAACTTTCTTCAAAATGATCAGAACATATAAAATGGTATTCTGTCGGTCGTAAATTGTGCTTCCTGACAGCGTGTAACCATTTTTGTAACAACTGTGGTTTTGAGAAAAGAAACCTACAAATAGATGCACAGACATTATGCTAATACCGTGTTACAAAAACATTTATTAAGCAAGTGCACTGACATACAAAACAACTTAAAATATTCACTTACCTGTGAAATGTAATATTCGTTCCTTTCTCGAATTTATTTGTACAATTAATCGCTGCACGACTCTTCACATTGTACTTCTTTTGATTGGAACGTACAAACAGTAGAATTACGAGTAACAAATACTATATGTACGTCCCAACAAATATACAACGTTGAATCAGGGTCTTCGTAAACAACAGTACTACACAACACATCAGACTACAACCACTATAATGGCGTCCAGCCGAAGGTTCAAATTATCCCGCGACTGCAGCGCCATCAGTGAGTCTAGTTATTTTTTACAAGGTCTTTGGACAGAATTACACTGTCATCGGCGAACCTCAAAGATTTTATTTCTTCTCCATGGATTTTAATACCTACTCCGAACTTTTCTTTTGTTTCCTTTATTGCTTGCTCAATATACAGATTGAATAACATCGGGGATAGGCTACAACCCTGTCTCACTCCCTTCCCAAGCACTGATTCCCCTTCGTGTCCCTCGACTCTTATGACTGCCATCTGGTTTCTGTAGAAATTGTAAATAGCCTTTCGCTCCCTGTATTTTACCCCTGCCACCTTCAGAATTTGAAAGAGGGTATTACAGTCAACATTGTCAAAAGATTCCTCTAAGTCTACAAATGCTAGAAACGTCGGTCTGCCTTTCCTTGTTCTAGCTTCTAAGATAATCGTAGGGTCAGTATTGCCTCACGTGTTCCAATATTTCTACGGAATCCAAACTGATTTTCCCCGAGTTCAGCTTCTACTAGTTTTTCCATTCGTCTGTAAAGAATTCGCGTTAGTATTTTGCAGCCGTGACTTATTAAACTGATAGTTCGGTAATTTTCGCATCTGTCAACACCTGCTTTCTTTGGCATTGGAATTATTATATTCTTCTTGAAGTCTGAGGGTATTTCGCCTGTCTCATACATCTTGCTCACCAGATGGCAGAGTTTTATCAGGACTGGCTCTCCCAAGGCTGTCAGTAGTTCTAATGGAATGTTGTCTACTCCGGGGGCCTTGTTTTGACTCAGGTTTTTCAGTGCTATTAGAAGGTTAATTACAGCAATTTTAACAGGTTCAGTTTTAAAATTTCGTGTGTCATCTTTGTGACCCCGCGATGAATAAGAGTTTTCACCCTTGTTCTTCCCGATACAAACTCTGAGGAGTCATCGTCATTATGTAAGAGCATTTGCTGGAACAGACTGGCTGAAATATCGACTGACTTGAGATAATTTCCGAGCGGTTCTAGGCAATTCAGACCGGAACCGCACTGCTGCTACGGTCGCCGGTTCAAATCCTGCCTCGGGCATGGATGTGCGTGATGTCCTTAGGTTAGTTAGGTTTAAGTAGTTCTAAGTCTAGCGGTCTGATGCTTAGCGCCATTTGAACAATTTTTTTCGAGATAATTTTCCTGTATCATTTTGCAAATTTGGGATCGTTTTCTTTTCAACCACGTGTTTCGTCCAAGTTCCGTATACAATGTAAGTTCAGTGAGTATTAGAATCATTACAGCTTCGCTACACAATCATTATTTTGTGGTGAATTATGCTTGTAATTTGAATGTTTGAATGTTGGTTAAATTCCAGTAGTGATGGTAACTAATCATTAAACAGTAATTTGTAATGCTTGTATCAATTAAATTAGGATGAGCGCCACTGTTAAATTTCGAAGAACATCCGCACATTTAACGTAGTTTTGAAAACTGCAGTTCGCTTTATTTAGCATTAATCATCAGAGCAGTTTCATAGCCAATTCTTATTTGAATACGATTTCTGAAGGGGTTAATAAACTTATATTTCTTTTAGTTCGTCGCTAATGTAGTCCAGAGAACTTTTGCTTTAACTGTTGCCTTCTTTAATCAAAAATAGTTCAAATGGCTCTAAGCATTATGGGACTTAACATATGACGTCATCAGTCCCCTAGAACTCACAACTACTTAAACCTAACTAACTTAAGGACATCACTCACATCGATGTCCTAGGCAGAATTCGAACCTGCGACCGTAGCAGCAGAGCAGCTCCGGACTGAGGTGCCTAGAACCGCTCAGCCACAGCGTCGGCCTCTTTAATAACTCAAATAGCACGATAGCTTTCGAGTGAAGTTACATTGTTGTGAGACCTGGTAGTCAGAATCGTGCTCCACTGATCTCCGAAGTTTAGCCTTTCCATTGCCAATGATGTTTAGATCGCAGTTGTTAACACAGACAGTATCTTGCATGCCAGTGAAGAGTGTGTGTTGTGGGGCGAGATTATTTCCATTACATGAAACCTACTGCTACCTAACTGTGTGTCACTCTTACATTAGCCACAGGAGACCAAGATTAACCGCAACTAGGAATTATTACATGCAGCCTTGCAGATGTAAAAGCACTAATCTGAAGAAGAGTTAAAAATTTCTGTCAATCTGAGAAATAAATTTTGTATAGCAAGATCCCTGTGTTTCTCTTGATATCAAGGAAACCTTCAATCATTCCCAGTGAAAGTATATTTGAAATAACTGAATGTATTTGATTCAGGAGGACACTTAATAACTGAAATAACAGTTCAGAATGATAAATAGTCATAAATGGGTGGACAAGCGACTTCTAATCAAGCTGCGGGCCTATAGGGTATCGTCTCAGTTGTGCGACTGGATTCGTGATTTCCTGTCAGGTAGGTCTCAGTTCGTAGTAATAGACGGCAAATCATCGAGTAAAACTAAAGTGATATCAGGTGTTCCCCAGGGAAGCGTCCTGCGACCTCTGCTGTTCCTGATCTATATAAATGACCTGGGTGACAATCTGAGCAGTTCTCTTAGGTTGTTCGCAGATGATGCTGTAATTTACCGTCTAGTAACGTCATCCGAAGACCAGTATCAGTTACAAAGCTATTTAGAGAAGATTGCTGTATGGTGTGGCAGGTGGCAGTTGACGCTAAATAACGAAAAGTGTGAGGTGATCCACATGAGTTCCAAAAGAAATCCGTTGGAATTCGATTACTCGATAAATAGTACAATTCTCAAGGCTGTCAATTCAACTAAGTACCTGGGTGTTAAAATAACGAACAACTTCAGTTGGAAAGACCACATAGATAATATTGTGGGGCAGGCGAGCCAAAGGTTGCGTTTCATTGGCAGGACACTTAGAAGATGCACCAAGTCCACAAAAGAGACAGCTTACACTACACTCGTTTGTCCTCTGTTAGAATATTGCAGAACGGTGTGGGATCCTTACCAGGTGGGATTGACAGAGGACATCGAAAGGGTGCAAAAAAGGGCAGCTCGTTTAGTATTATCACGTAATAGGAGAGAGAGTGTGGCAGATATGATACGCGAGTTGGGATGGAAGTCATTAAAGCAAAGACGTTTTTCGTCGCGGCGAGATCTATTTACGAAATTTCAGTCACCAAGTTTCTCTTCCGAATGCGAAAATATTTTGTTGAGCCCAACCTCCATAGGTAGGAATGATCATCAAAATAAAATAAGAGAGAGCTCGAACAGAAAGGTTTAAGTGTTCGTTTTTCCCGCGCGCTGTTCGGGAGTGGAATGATAGAGAGATAGTATGATTGTGGTTCGATGAGCCCTCTGCCAATCACTTAAATGTGAATTGCTGAGTAGTCATGTAGATGTAGATGTAGATGTCGATGAAACAGTTTATGGGCTAAATCAAATCTCTACCACCCTCAATACTGGTTTTGCTGCTGATGACATTGTCAAGGAACGTTATCCGCTGTGAATTATCTCACTTAATCTGAATGGTGAAAGTTATTTTATATTATTCAATTAATTAATCGAACCATAACTGGAAGCAGTGAGACGTAGCTTCAGCGTATAACCATCAAAACTATTAACAACTGAGACAGCCAAGCCTCCATAGAAGCCATGAATAAAACTCCATTTCTTTCCTTTTTTTCTTTTTCTTTTGAGTCATCAGGCTTCTGACTGGTTCCATGCTGGCCACCACGAATTCCTCTCCTGCTCCAACCTCTTCATCTCAGAGTGGTACATGCAACCTAAGTCCTCACTTATCTGCTGGATGTTATTTCAATCTCCGTCCGTTTCTAAAGCTTTGCCCTCTACAGCTACCTCTAGTACCATGGAGGTCATTTCCTGATGTCTTAAAAGATGTCCTATTCTCCTGTTCCTTCTCCTAGTCATTGCTTTTCACATATTCCTTTCTTCTCCGATTCTGCGAAGAACTCATTCTTTCCTTACCTTACCAGTCCTCTTAATTTTCAACATTCGCCCATACAATGATGTGTCCTGAAAGTATATTCAAAGAAATATCTTCATCGAATTAAGGCCTACGTTTGATACTAGTAGACTTCTCTTGGCCAGGAATACACTTTATGCCAGCATTGTTCTGCTGTTTATGTCCTTCTTCCTCCGTCCGTGGTGGATTATTTTGCTGCCTATTTAGCAGAATTCCTTAACTTCATTTACTTCGTGATCCCTAATCCTACGTTGAGTTACTCACTGTTCTCATTTATGCAACTCTCATTACTTTCCTCTTTCTTCGATTTACTCTCAATCAATTTTCTATACTCATTAGACTGGCCATTCAGTTCAACAGATCCCTTCACTTCCACTGAGGATAGCAACGTCATCAGCGAATCTCATCATTGATTTCCTTCCACCTTTAATTTTAACCTCAATCCTGAATCTTTCTTTTCCTTCCATCATTGCTTCTTTGATGTATAGATCGAATAGTAAGGGAGAAAGACCCTGCCTTACCCCCTTTTTAATCCGAGCACCTTGTTCTTGGGTTTTCACTCTTATTATTTGCTCCTGGTTTTTAGAAGTATTGTGTTTTACCGATCTCTCCCATTGGCTTACCCCTATTTTCCTGAGAATTTCGAACATTTTCCACCACTTGACGTTGTCGAATTCCTTTTCCTTGGCTACAAATCGTACGATAGTCTTGATTCTTCATTAGTGTTGCTTCCACTATCAAACGCAACGTCAGAACTGCCTCTTGGTGTCTTTACCTCTCCTAAAACCTAACGGTTCGTTATTTGACACATCCTCAATTTTCATTTCCATTTTCTGTGTAATGGTCTTGACAGTAAATTCAATGCATGAGCTATGACGATGATTATGCGATAATTCTCACATATTTCAGTTTTTGTTGTCTTTGGAACTGCGTGTTTCTCCGGAAATCAGAAGGTATATCGCCAGTTTCACACATTATAGAAACCAGCGTGAATAATAGTTGTGTTTCCACTTCCCCTAATGACTGTAGAAACTCTGATGGAATCACTCCTACCTTATTCCACCTGTAGGCTTCGAAAGCCTTCTTAAATTATGATTCTAACACTGGAGCCCGTATTTCCTTTATATCAACTCCTGTTTCTTCTCCTATCACATCAGACAAGTCCTCCCCCTCATAGATGCCTTCAGTGTATTCTCCCCACCTATTCGCTCTCTCCGCTGGTTTTAACGGTGTATTTTATATGAACCACGAACCATGAACCATGGACCTTGCCGTTGGTGGGGAGGCTTGTGTGCCTCAACGATACAGATAGCCGTACCGTAGGTGCAACCACAACGGACGGGTATTTGTTGAGAGGCCAGACAAACGTGTGGTTCCTGAAGAGTGGCAGCAGCCTTCTCAGTAGTTGCGGGGGCAACAGTCTGGATGATTGACTGATCTGGAATTGTAGCACTAACCAAAATGGCCTTGCTGTTCTGGTACTGCGAACGGCTGAAAGCAAGGGGAAACTACAGTCGTAATTTTTCACGAGGGCATGCAGCTTTACTGTGTGATTAAATGATGATGGTGTCCTCTTGGGTAAAATATTCCGGAAGTAAAATAGTCCCCCATTCGGATCTCCGGGCGGGGACTACTCAAGAGGACGTCGTTATCGGGAGAAAGAAAAATGGCGTTCTACGAATCGGAGCGTGGAATGTCAGATCCCTTAATCGGGCAGGTAGGTTAGAAAACTTAAAAAGGGAAATGGAGAGGTTAAAGTTAGATATAGTGGGAATTAGTGAAGTTCGGTGGCAGGAGGAACAAGACTTTAGGTCAGGTGAATACAGGGTTATAAATACAAAATCAAATAGGGGCAATGCAGGAGTAGGTTTAATAATGAATAAAAAAATAGGAGTGCTGGTAAGCTACTACAAACAGCATAGTGAACGCATTATTGTGGCCAAGATAGACACCAATCCCTCGTCTACTACAGTAGTAAAAGTTTATATGCTGACTAGCTCTGCAGATGATGAAGAAATTCATGAAATGTATGATGAGATAAAAGAAATTATTGAGGTAGTGAAGGGAGACGAAAATTTAATATTCATGGGTGACTGGAATTCGACAGTAGGAAAAGGAAGAAATGGAAACGTAGTAGGTGAATATGGATTGGGGCTAAGAAATGAAAGAGGAAGCCGCCTGGTAGAGTTTTGCACAGAGCACAACTTAATCATAGCTAACACTTGGTTCAAGAATCATAAAAGAAGATTGTATACATGGAAGAACCCTGGTGATACTAGAAGGTTTCAGATAGATTATATAATGGTAAGACAGAGATTTAGGAACCAGATTTTAAATGTAAGACATTTCCAGGGGCATATGTGTACTCTGACCAAAATCTATTAGTTATTAACTGTAGATTAAAACTGAAGAAACTGCAAAAAGGTGGGTATTTAAGAAGATGGGACGTGGATAAACTGAAAGAACCAAAGGTTGTACAGAGTTTCAGGGAGAGCATAAGGGAAAAATTGACAGGAAGGGGGGAAAGAAATACACTAGAAGAAGAATGGGTAGCTTTGACGAATAAAATAGTGAAGGCAGCAGAGGATCAAGTAGGTAAAAAGACGAGGGTTAGTAGAAATCCTTGGCTAACAGAAGAGATACTGAATTTAATTGATGAAAGGAGAAAATAGAAAAATGCAGTAGTGAAGCAGGCGAAAAGGAATACAAACGTCTCAAAAATGAGATCGACAGGAAGTGCAAAATGGCTAAGCAGGGATGGCTAGAGGACAAATGTAAGGATGTAGAGCCCTATCTCACTAGGGGTAAGATAGATACTGCCTACAGGAAAATTAAAGACACCTTTGGGGAAAATAGAACCACTTGTATGAATATCAAGAGCTTTGATGGAAACCCAGTTCTAAGCAAAGAAGGGAAAGCAAAAAGATGGAAGGAGTATATAGAGGGTCTATACAGGGGCGATGTTCTTGAGGACAATATTATGGAAATGGAAGAGGAGGTAGATGAAGACGAAATGGGAGATATGATACTGCGTGAAGAGTTTGACACAGCACTGAAAGACCTAAGTCGAAACAAGGCCCCGGGAGTAGACAACATTCAATTAGAATTACTGACAGCCTCGGGAGAGCCAGTCCTGACAAAACTCTGCCATCTGGTGAGCAAGATGTATGAGACAGGCGAAATACCCTCAGACTTCAGGAAGGATATAATCATTCCATCCCAAAGAAAGCAGGTGTTGACAGATGTGAAAATTACCGAACTATCAGTTTAATAAGTCACAGCTGCAAAATACTAATGCGAATTCTTTACAGACGAATGGAAAAACTGATAGAAGCTGACCTCGGGGAAAATCAGTTTGGATTCCGTAGAAATGTTGGAACACGTGAGGCAATACTGACCCTACGACTTATCTTAGAAGAAAGACTAAAGAAAGGCAAACCTACGTTTATAGCATTTGCAGACTTAGAGAAAACTTTTGACATTGTTGTCTGGAATATTCTCTTTCAAATTCTGAAGGTGACAGGGGTAAAATACAGGGAGCGAAAGTCTATTTACAATTAGTACAGAAAGCAGATGGCAGTTATAAGGGTCGAGGGACATGAATGGGAAGCAGTGGTTCGGAAGGGAGTGAGACAGGGTTGTAGCCTATCCCCGATGCTATTGAATCTGTTTATTGAGCAAGCAGTAGAGGAAGCAAAAGAAAAGTTCGTAGTAGGTATTAAAATCCAGGGAGAAGAAATTAAAACTTTTAGGTCCGCCGATGACATTGTAATTCTGTCAGAGACAGCAAAGGCCTTGGAAGAGCAGTTGAACGGAATGGACAGTGTCTTGAAAGGAGGGTATAAGATGAACATCAACAAAAGCAAAACGAGGATAATGGAATGTAGTCGAATTAAGTCGGGTGATGCTGAGGGAGATAGTTTAGGAAATGAGACACTTAAAGTAGTAAAGGAGTTTTGCTATTTAGGGAGTAAAATAACTGATGATGGTCGAAGTAGAGAGGATATAAAATGTAGACTGGCAATGGCATGGAAATTGTTTCTGAAGAAGAGAAATTTGTTAACATCGAGTATAGATTTAAGTGTCAGGAAGTCGTTTCTTAAAATATTTGTATGGAGTGTAGCCATGTATGGAAGTGAAACATGGACGATAACTAGTTTGGACAAGAAGAAAATAGAAGCTTTCGAAATGTGGTGCTACAGAAGAATGCTGAAGATAAGGTGGGTAGATCATGTAACTAATGAGGAGGTATTGAATAGGATTGGGGAGAAGAGAAGTTTGTGGCACAACTTGACTAGAAGAAGGGATCGGTTGGTAGGACATGTTCTGAGGCATCAAGGGATCACCAATTTAGTATTGGAGGGCAGCGTGGAGGGTAAAAATCGTAGAGGGAGACCAAGAGATGAATACACTAAGCAGATTCAGAAAGATGTAGGTTGCAGTAGGTACTGGGAGATGAAGAAGCTTGCACAGGATAGAGTAGCATGGAGAGCTGCATCAAACCAGTCTCAGGACTGAAGGCCACAACAACAACAACAACATCCCCGAATTGCTCTTCAACAGTTGGAAGCAATAAGTTGCTTAAAACATGAATGTAGCCCTGTGCTGTGATGGTGTTACTCAAAACAACAAAGGGTGCAAGCCCCCTTCACGAAAAACACGACCACACCATAACGCCAG
Organism: Schistocerca nitens; assembly: GCF_023898315.1. Lineage (NCBI taxonomy): Eukaryota > Metazoa > Arthropoda > Insecta > Orthoptera > Acrididae > Schistocerca > Schistocerca nitens. The sequence goes on along the minus strand of NC_064621.1, from coordinate 309,639,906 downwards.
CGCCTATGAATTTTACTGTCAGCACTACACACGGTGGAAGATGACGTTGACCTAGCATTTGCCATACCCACACCCAGCCATGAAATCGCCACATTGCGTACCGTGATTCGTCACTCCAAACAACGTTTTTCCACTGTTCAATCGTCCAATGTTTACGCTCATTACACCAAGCGATGAGTCGTTTGGCGTTTACCGGCGTGGTGTGTGGCTTATGAGCAGCCGCTCGACCATGAAATCCAAGTTTTCTTACCTACCGCCTAACTATCATAGTATTTGCAGTGGATCCTGGTGCAGTTTGTAATTCCTGTGTGATGGTCTGGATAGATGTCTGCCTATTACACATTAGGACCCTCTTCAACTGTCAGCAGCATCTGCCAGTCAACAGACTAGGTCGGCCTGTACGCTTTTGTCCTGTACGTGTCCCTTCACGTTTCCACTTCGCAAAATAATCGTAAACAGCGGACCTAGGGATGTTTAGGAGTGTGGAAATCTCGCGTACAGGCGTATGGCACAAGTGACACCCTGTCACCTGACCACGTTCGATGTCCGTGAGTTTCGCGAAGCGCCCTATTCTGCTCTCTCACGATGTCTAATGACTACTGACGTCTCTGATATGGAGTATCTGGCAGTAGGTGGCAGCACAATGCACCTAGTATGAGAAACGTATGTTTTTGGGGGTGTCCGGATACCTTTTGATCACATATTGTAGGTCACCATTAAGCTGACTGATATTACTTTCTTGTTCATCGATGGTTATTTTTATTGCTACGTTCTGTATACATCATATAATATTTGGTAGAACTATTATTATGCTTCAGCTAATGTACTGTACTTGATGGCACATAGCCTTACTGTAAATCCCGGCAGGTAATATCAGTTAGTAGTCTGCCTGCTCCGACAAGGGCAGAATAGTCTGTTGTTCACTGGTGTTGCCTAAGAGGGGTACAATTGTCCACTGGTTTGTGATTAGCGCTCTTCAAATAAGGATACTAGGTCATACAAAAATATTGTTCAATGCGTATGACGATCTCATATATTTGGATAAGAATTATGTGTTTTCAAACTTTAGAATGACATAATGACAAAATGTGTCATATTTTCTGTTTGGATCATGTTGTTACGCATCAAGAAACTAAGGGAACAGAAGAGTGAAATTTTCTAAGTCTGAACAGAACAGCACCGCTGAAGGACATGGAGGTAATGTGTGAAAGTGCGAATGAGTTCAGCACAAAATTGTTAGTGGAATGCAGACCAACCTACGTCTATTACTCTCCTAACATTACACAAGAAACGCTAAGGAGGACGCGGCAACGCATATTAGGGGTTTGAAAGAGCTATTAACACATTGATACAAATTGATTAAGCAAATGTAGCAGAACGGAGAGCCGATGCCTACTCGTAAAGCGCGTAACGGATTAGATCATGGAGAATAACGTGAGAAAGCAGAGTATCTCTTAATACCATAAATAGTCCACCTTTCTAGGCTAGAACCTGTGGATCGGTAGCATCGACAGCGTTCATGTCATTTGGTATTCGATTTCAGATTGTTGTACTGTAACATCTTGTGTGTGAGGTTGTTCCAGTACTCCTGCCACCTTATGAGATGACCACTAATACGTAGCCTCGGCTGCCAGAAGTCAGGGCCCAGTACAAACCGCTAATGCTGGGTGGGCTAGAAACCTACCATTACCATGTCACCCTGAGACTGAAACTGATCCAAAGACAAGCATCGCTTTAGGCAGAGGGCCTGCTGAACCTGCGGCCCAGGCTCAGTATTCAGCACAGCCTCACGGAATCCGATATCACGGTCTATCTGAAGAGATAACACAGCCATTTACCTGGGAAGGGCAGAATGTTATCAAAACGGCGTGCGAGATGGAACACACACGCACCATGGCCACCACCATCTCCGTGCAGACGGCAACCCACTTACTAGAAATCACTGATCTGGGCAAAGGACTGATCGAGCAAACTACGGTACCTTGGGCCAGCTCTTGGGCCCAGCAGATTCTCTGCTGGCTTGGTAAGCCATCAGCTGCTGCCGAAAATGTGGCCAGGAGGCGTGTGCAGACAGATAAATGAAATAATGTCTAACTCTGTTTCATTGCGTCTACGGAAACTACTCTTCCTCATGTGCAATGTTCTGTAAATCTCAGACCTGAAGTTGGCTAGCTCTTTTAGCGGTAACTAATCATCAATTAACATAAAGAATTTCTTAGCACGGTACTGCATCATAATGTAAAAATCATACTAGTGGAAACCAATGTTTTGCGGATATTTGAATAAAGTATATGCCGAAGATACAGTTCAGCTTGACGTGGAGAACAATGGCGTAATCCCACTCCTAGACATGGAAGTATATAAAAAATTGGCACATTAGGACACAGAGTAAAGTCGAAGCTTACACATACGCACAGGTATCTGTATGTCCAATCCAAACATTACCAAATGCAGAACAACTCAGTTGTCCGTTCTCTGGCTATCTGTGAGCCCTGTCTAAGTGATGTTCATAGCACAACACATAGGCTCAAAAGGGTACATTGTGAGGTAACAGGCGAGTTGTGGCGCCCTGGAAATATTTTAGGTTCAGAACTGGCTGCCACCGTTCGGGCCGCTCTGCAAGCCGTAGCACGGTAGCAACCACGTGTTGCCGCACAACGGATGGACCACGTGCTCCAGCTGAGCGAGTGGCTAGGAATTTCATGGTGACGATGTGTTGATGAATGAGACATTCCGGGAGTGCCAAATATGGCGGACTTTGTGAAACCTTAATGGCAGACACTTCACAGTTTGTATAGAAATTAATAGTAGCCAGATGAAACATGTACATTACCATTATTTGCACGACGATTTTGATGGTGTAATCAGATTTTCAATATCTTTTTTAGTTTAAAGTTTAGTATCTGACGATAAATTATACAGGTAACACCCAGCAACGAATTTCCAAAATCGAAATGGGTCACCAGATTTTGTCGATCGACATGTCTTTAAAAAGCTATTAGTGTACACCTAAACTGATATAAATTACAGGCATGTAACTTTAATAGTACATAAGTTATTGGAGGTCAAAGTGGCGAATTGCTATCGATCGAGTCAGGCCATAAGTACTTCACAGTTACACGAAAGAGACGGTAGCAGCATGCTTATAAATATATTCTTTCATCTATGTCTTTGTTTATATCCGATATGAAGAAATTGGTCAACTATTTACAGTTTTTTTAGAAAGCACTGAGACATTCGGTTACTGGGTTACTTCTGTTCTGTTCCTTTGATATATGTTTATTTAATTTGTTTATGTATTTAATAATGTGTGTTAGAGCGTGCTTATGGTCCAGCCATAGGAATATTTATTTAATGTCAAGTATTTAAACGTAAATCCAGTATTTCGTATGTGTTTCATTATGTTCGTGAGTGTGAATTGGCTTGAAGAAATGGCGGGAGCGCTCTAGCCAATCACAGCACTCATGAATGGGGAGGCTGGATGTAAGTGGGTGAACAGTACCGGAGAAGTACTTGCACTTGTGAGATTTCCGTGGCTTCTGCAGTGAAGACGTGGTACGCGTTTGGATTGTTTTTTCAGTCTTCGGCTCTCTGGCAGGTTTGATGTGATCCGCCACAAATTCCTCTCTTATACCAACCTCTTCATCTCAGAGTAACTCTTGTAACCTACTTTCTGGATGTATTCCAACATCTGTCTTCCTCTACTGTTTGTGTCCCCTAAGGCTCCCCCTAGTACCATGGAAGACATTCCCTGATGTCTTAACAGATGTATCATCATCCTGTCCATTCCGCTTGTCATTGTTTCCCCACATTTTCCTTTTCTCTTCTATTCTGCGCAGAATCTCCTCATTCCTTACCTAATCAGTTCACCTAATTTTCAGCATTCGTCTGTAGCATCACATCTCAAATGCTTCGATTCTCTTCCGTTCCGGTTTTCCCACATTCTGTGTTTCGCTATCATACAATGCTGTGCTCCAAACATACATTCTCAGAAATTTCTTTCGTAACTTAAGGTCTATATTTGACACCAGCAGACTTTTCTTTGCCAGCAATGCCATTTTTGTCAGTGCTAGGTTGCTTCTGGTGTCCTCCTTGCTCCGTCCTTCATTGGTTATTTTGCTATCCAGGTAGCAGAATTCCTTATTTTCATGTTATTCCTGACCATTAATCCTTATGTTAAGTTTCTCACTGTTCTCACTACTGCTACTTCTCATTACTTTCGTCTTTCTTCGATTTACTCTCAATCCATATTCTCGACTCATTAGACTGTTCAATCCATTCAGTAGATCGTGTAATACTTCTTCACTTTGGCACAGGGTAGCAAAGAATTCAGCGAATCATACCACTGATATCCTTTCACCTTGACTTTTAACTACACTCCTCAAAATTTCTTTTTTTTCCATCATTGCTTCCTCGATATACAGACTGAAATGTAGGGGCAAAAGACAACATAACTCTCTTACACCCTTTTTAATCCGAGCAATCCGTACTTGGTCGTCCTCTCTTGGCTCTTGAACATATAGTATATTACCCCTACCCTCCCTACAGCTTACCCCTATTTATCTCAGATTTTCTAACCTCTTGCACAATTTTACATTGTCGAACGCTTTTTCCATGTCGAGAAAATCATTGGGGGAAGTGGCAAAAAAACGATTATTCACGTTGGTGTATAGAATGTAGGTGTCTGGCGACGTACCATATGACTTTCGGAAATATATCTTCACACAGTTCCGAAGATTGTAAGAGCTGAGAAGCGCGACAATTATCGGACATTCAGGTTAACGGCTCATTCATCCAAGTTGCTGACAAGAATAACATACAGAAGAATGGAAAAGAAAATTGAGGATGTGTTGGATGACGATCAGTTTGGTTTAAGGAAAGGGAAAGGCACCAGAGAGGCAATTCTGACGTTGCGGTTTATAATGGAAGCAAGACTAAAGAAAAATCAAGACACGTTCGTAGGATTTCTCGACATGGAAAAAGCGTTCGACAACGTAAAATGGTGCAATATGTTAGAAATTCTGAGAAAAATATGGGTAAGCTATATGGAGAGAAGGGTAATATACCATATGTACAAGAGCCAAGAGAGAATAGTGAGAGTGGACGACAAAGTACGAAATGCTCGGATTAAAAAAGGTATAAGACAGTTAGGTTGTCTTTCGCCCCTACTATTCAGTCTGTACATCGAAGAAGCAATGATGGATATAAAGGAAAGGTTCAAAAATGGAATTAAAATAGAAACTGAAACGATATCAGTGACACAATTCGCTGACGGCATTACTATCTTGAGTGAAAGTGAAGTAGAATTACATGCTCTATTGAATGGAATAAACAGTCTAATGAATACAAAATATGTATTGAGGGTAGATCGAAGAAAGACGAAAGTAATGAGGAGGAGAAGAAGTGAAAAAGCGAAAAACTGAAGATCAGGATTAATGGTCACGAAGTAGATGACGTAAAGGAGTACTACTATCTAGGTATCAAAATAACCAATGACGGACGGAGCTAGGGAGATATCAAAATCGGCCTAGTACTGGCGAAAAGGGCATTCCTGGACAAGAGATGTCTACTAGTACCAAACATAGTCCTCAATTCGAGCATTAAATTTGTGAGAGTGTGCGTCTGGAGCACAGCATTGTACGGTAGTGAAACATGGTCTGTGGGAAACCGGACCAGGAGAGAATCGAATCATTGGTGCTACAGACGAATGTTGAAAATTAGGTGGACTGATAAGGTAAGTAATGAGAAGTATATTGGCAGAATCGGAAAGAAAAGGAATATGTGGAAAACCTGACAAGGAGAAGGTCCAGAATGACAGGACATCTGTTAAGATATCAGGGAATGACTACCATGAAATTAGAGGGAGCTGTAGGGGCCAAAAACTGCAGAGGAAGAGAGAGACTGGAATACATCCAGCAAATAATTGAGGACATAGGTTACGAGTGCTATTCTGAGATGAAGAGGTTGGCACAGGAGTGGAATTCGTGACGGGCCGAATGAAGTCAGTCAAGTCTAATAAAGTGTTTCCATAGAAGACTGGTAATTGTTGGTCGCATCCTACTGAGTGGACAATGAGAGAAAATTGTAATCGTAATTAAAACGGTTTATATCTCCTAATCTAACTCTTCGTCTACAATATCACTCTGCTGTTCGTAGTGCCTAGCAGAGGTTCATCGAACCATTTTCAAGTTATTTCTGGACTGGCGCAGTCTCGAACAGCGCGAGGAAAAACCGAACACTTGAGTCTTTCCGTGCGAGTGCTGATATTATTATGTTGATCATTTATCCCTTTGTTGGTGGATGCCAACAAAATACTGTATTTTCTCATTCGGAGTAGGTAGTTGATGACTGAAAGTTCATCAGAAGAGTCTGCCGCGACGAAATACGCCTTTGTTTTGATGATTCCCACCCCAATTCACGGATCACACTCTTGGCGCTCTCTTCCCTGTTTCTTTGTCCTTCGTCAAACCTACCTGATGCGGTCCCCGTGCCGCGCAGCAATGCTCCAGAAGAGGGCGGACAAACGTAGCGTAGGCAGTCCTGTAGTAGAGCTGTTACGTTTATAAATGTTCTGCCAATAGATCGCAGTTTTTCATTCTCTTTTTCCACAACTTTATCTATGTGATCGTTCCAATTTGTGTTGTTCGTAACTGTAATCCCTAAATATTAGCTGAATTCACAGCCTTTACATTTGCGTGATTTAGCGTATACCTTTTAGTACTCATGTGAATGACATCACAGTATTCATTATTCAGAGTCAGTTCCAGTTTCATGCCGTACAGATGTCTAAATTATTTAGTTATTGGTTCTGATCATCTGATGGTTTTACTAGACGGTAAAAGCATCAGCTGCAAAAACAATCTAAGAGGACTGCTCAGAACGTTTTCTAGACTTTTACATAGGTCAGGAACAGAACACCATATTCCTTATAACACTTCCTTGGGGAACTTCAGACATTACTTCTGCTTTATTCGGTGACTTTCCGTCAGGTGCTAAAAACTGGGACCTTTCTGATGGATAATAACGCATCCAGACGATAATCTGCAGGCTCTGAGTGTGATTAGGGGTCTCTTGTGAGGAAGGGGTCAAAACCCTTCTGGAGATCTAAAACTACAGAATCTGTTTGACAGCTGCTGTCGATGGTAGTCACTACTTCGTGAGCACAAAGGGCCAGCTGTATTTCACAGGAACGTTATTTTATGAATCAGTGCTGGCTATTTATCAATAAATCGTTTTCTTCGAGGTAATTCATGATGTTAGGCTACGATAGATGTGCCAAAATCCTACGGCAAATTGACGTTAGTGATATGCGTCTGTAATTCAGCGGATTATTCTTATTTAGTTTCTTGGGTATTCGTGTGAACCGTGCAACTTTCCAGTCTTTACCTATCTATCTTCCGACGAGGGAGTCATATATTATTTCTAAGTATGGAGGTACTGTTTCAATATAGCCTGACAGGAACCTAACTGACATATACGAGGTGTGGCTAGAAAAAAACCGGACTGATGCTGGAAAAGACATTTATTTACAATTATTTACAATTTCATGTTATCTCCTTCAATGTACTCTCCTCCTCGGTCTCTACACCGCTCCATACGAATTTTCCACTGTTCATAGCAATGCTGCAGATCATTTGCGGTAAGTCCATACATTACTTCCGTCGCTTTTTCTTTTACTGCTTCAACAGTCTCAAATCTAGTTCCTTTCAAAGCTGACTTGACTTTAGGGAAAAGAAAAAAGTCACAGGGGGCCAAATCAGGTGAGTAGGGTGGATGATCTCAGATGGGAATGTTGTGTTTTGCCAAAAACGTCTTCACTGACAACGCACTGTGAGCTGGGGCATTGTCTTGGTGAAGGATCCATGACTTTTTTCTCCACAAATCGTTCCGTTTTCTCCGTACTCGCTCACGTAGGGTAGCCAGGACGCTAATGTAGTAATGCTGATTCACTGTTTGTCCCTCTGGTACCGAATCAATGTGCACAATCCCTTTGATGTCAAAAAAAAAAAAAACAATCATCATTGCCTTGAATTTCGATTTTGACATTCGTGCTTTTTTTTGTCGTGGAGAACCAGGAGTTTTCCAATGCATCGATTGGCGTTTAGTTTCGGGATCGTAAGTAAAAAACCACGATTCATCGCAAGTAATAACATTTTGTAAGAAGGTGGGATCACTTTCAATGTTTTCCAGGATGTCAGAACAAATCATTCTTCGGCGTTCCTTCTGTTCAATTGTGAGACACTTTGGAACCATTTTTGAACACACTTTGTTCATGTTGAAACTTTCATGAAGAATCTGCCTAACACTTTCCTTGTCAACTCCTGTTAACTCAGACACTGCTCTGATTGTTAAACGGCGATCTTGTCGAACAAGTTTACCGATTTTTTTCAATGTTTGCATCAGTTTTTGCTGACAATGGTCTGCCAGTGCGAGTGTCATCACTGGTGTCTTCACGGCCATCTTTAAATCGTTTAAACCACTCAAACACTTGTGTTCGCGATAAACAATCATCGCCGTACACTTGTTGTAACATTACAAACGTTTCACTTGCAGATTTTCCTAGTTTGAAACAAAATTTGATGTTAACACGCTGTTCTTTCTGTACACTCAACATTTTCCGACGCACAGACAAAACGTCAACTACTTAAAACAGACGCCACTGGCAGACTGAGTGCAGGAGGCAGATGAAACTCGAGCAGTAGGCGGAGCGAGAGTCACGTGACAGGCCACGCGACTTTCAGCCTTATTGCATTCGTTTTATTGTTTCACCAGTACTAGTCCGGTTTTTTTCTAGCCACAACTCGTAATTAAGACCGATGGCCTTGGCGTTTTCCTTAATTATATTGCCATATTCTACACGAGAGCATCTCAGACTAACGGATTTAAAATCCCATAGTTGAAATATTGAAGCAAGTCGTAGAAAAAGTGGCTAATAGGGTACTCTTTTGCTTTTTATTTGAAGGGAGATTTCCATTTTCCTGATTGATGATTGCCAGTAACATGTTAGAGACTTTCGCACAAGATCAGAAACCTCCATTCTGAGCCCTAGGAATGAATGCACCATGAACAGGGAAATTATTTCTTCTACTAGTGCGGTAGTGATTTCACAGTTCATCTCAAATTCCCTGTTATTATTATTTACTAATTCCACTCTGGAGGAAACTGTCATGGGAGAATAAAAACCCTAAAGTTTCTTTAAAGGCTTCTGCAATACGTTCGCTTATTAACTTATCAGTTTAAAGGTTTTTACAAAACACAGGGATTTTGAGGTAAATCGGGGTCTCTTCAAAGCTGTGGCATTGGGTGATTGGTAGCAAAAAGTCAGTTCTAGCAGTTATCCGTTTAGAATTTGGTGAGATCTAACTTCCGCTTGATTGCTTGTTAGTTTATGTATTTCCTTTTCGAAAATACAACTTGGCGAGTCAAACGAACTATGGTCGTTAGCACCGTCCGTCTTTGTTCGACGTGAAGTGCTTACTATGCTGGAGAGTGATGTTCCGTGAATGAAAGAAGGAAGATGAGAGCCCGCACTCCTGGCGACCATATCGTTAATATGTGCAAGGCGTTGCCTATTTTCAGTATTCCGTAATGAAGTACATATTCTTTGGTCATGATAACTGTACGGAAGCAGGAACCAGAAAAATCCAGAAGTGATGAGTAGAATATAAGTCTCTGTCTCCCAGATGCAGTGATTTGCAGAGTATATATGTGTGCTTCTGTTGTTAAATGTGTTGTAACATCTCCAGTGAGGCTTCCGCAAAAAGAAATGTGAACAAATATGGACCACTGTCATATACGACGTACTTCCGAAGACTTTGCTTTAACCTTCAGTAAAATTCAGTTTCCCAATTCTAATTTGATCAGTAATCCATCTCTAACAAAAGCAAGGCAGGTTAACATCTAGATGGCAAACTAAAAATCTATTAATACCGTTGAACAGCAAAAAAAATCTGAAACTCGCAACAAGTCTCGCAGGGGGCGACATATAGCTTACGCAGCTACATGTCCCCTGTTCCTTCACAAAAGGAAGAGGCATCAAAAATGGCTTGCTCCTGCTGCGAATGCATGAATCATCCAGTCAATGTAGTATCACCAAAAGATTCTTCTTTCCACACACTGGCCACTCTCATCATCCTGTGTGGACACTACCACACGAAGTTTCAGTTACTCAGCTTAAAACAGAATTGCATAGCAGCCTACAGCAAAACTGCCTCTTTTACAATCCCATCAACACTGTTTCCAAACCATAGTCGATCACTCGCACACACAAGGGCCCGTGTGCGCTTGCTGCTCTTGTATGCGGCCTGGACGTACCGTGAATTCCCGGTAGATGGCGCGGTACGTATTTTCATCTCACTATATACCCAGCGGTAGATTAGAAATGTGTAGATATTACATTTGTATTATTCACTCATTTCAGATGATACACAAAATAGAAAGATTTAAGATAGCCACTTCAGCCATCCCCAGAAGTAAATTGTAATATTTTGAAGAGTTTGTTTCGCCATTTATTGGGACGTTTCTAGTTTTTTTTTTTAAGTTTTAGGTTATCGTCCTTAGCACTTTTGTTACCTTTGCGCTATTGTTTATCCCTTAGTCTAGCTCTGATTGACTTTTATATGAAGAGGCTAGTTTAAATAAGGTTGCAGATTGGATGTTTCTTCCTTCGGTGGTGGAGATATTTGCACTGGTTTTCGTAACCAAGGAGTGGGTGTATTGAACAGTTACAAAAAAACTGCACAGAAAATCTTAGCTGTTACATTTAACCCAATATGCCAGCTTGGAAAAACATCTTTGTGTCACTAAAGAAAAAGGCATCAACTTAGAAAGGCCAGTGAACAATAACGTACATCTCTTTGAATGTGAATTACACTTAATCGCAATGTATAATACGCTCTTCAAATAGATAATACAATTTTTTCACAGTTTACCTGCAGAAATTCTACAGAACTAAAACACAAACGTTAATGAACAGTATACAAAAACTGCTGGAAGCGGTCAACACTCACCAGAGAGCGTCATGAGAGCCCTCAGAAGTAGTTTACGATATGTCAGAGAGGCAGAGGTGACTAACAAAGGAGAAACATCGGTATTCCATGTTTTCCATTCCGTAATAGCCAATCTCTCCCGCAAACCCATAGTTATAAATCGTTCAATGTAGCTTCCGAACGAGCGCTAGAAATTCGAAAGAGTGCACAATCAGCCCTATGGCAGTATCTTCCTAAAAGTCGTTCGCAAAACTTCATCTAAGGGGCCCAACAGGCGACGCTAAAGAGGGAAAGAAAGAAATGCAACCAACATCCCGCACAGTAGGTTGTTATCTACGACGCAGTAACACACGCAAACGTGACCCAGAAGTCCTACACTTTAATAACGTCCATCAGCATATCACTTTGTCATAATGTATGTCAACTGTTTTTTCTTCTTTTTGTTGACTTCGTCAGAACCATCACTGTCTTTTTGTACTTATATGTAACTAATCGAACAAGAAATATGTCTCCCCGCAGGACAGCCAGATGCCTAAGCAAGTCCGTATTTGTAAAAGACGAGATGGGTTGGCGAGAGAGGGAAAAGGAATAAAAATGGATGTGTGTCAACATACAGAACCGAAGGTCCTGATTTCAGACTTTTTGCTCCTGTCAAATTCGTCTTTTCAAATGATTTATATACGTGAAAAACATCAATTCGCAATGTGGTTGAGAGTTATCGTTAAACTGTAAGTCCTTCATAAAGGAGCTTATAATATTCATATACGATCTCTTGCAACTAGCAGACAATGTAGATGCCACCCTCCTACAATTCCGAAAGGCGTTCGATACTGTACCGTTAACTAAACAAGACACGATCTTACGGAGAATCTTCACAAATACTTGATTGGCTCGACAGATATTTGACTATAGAACCCAGAATGTTCCATAAAATTTCGGGAGCGCTGCCTCGTGTCTGCACCTATATCCCACGATATTTCGGCGCAGAGTCTTCTGGCCATCTCTGGGTAGATACTGACGAAAATGCTCAGAGCCCAAGTATTTAAGACCCCGCATGCTGGTGTTACAGTTCAGTTTGCAAATAATCAGCATCTGAGATGATTTGGGCCAGGTGAATCAAGGCCTTTCGAATGCTCATCATTTGTGCCGGATGGTGGCAACTAGTTGCTTGTAAATACAAGTATCAGTCGGGTATCGGAACACAGAATGCTCAACTTTGCCATCGCTCTCACGTCGCACACTGAAGTCCAAAAACAGCGAGCAATCCTCTTTCTCCATCTCTATTGTAATTTCTATATACATGTGGAGATGTTTGAAGAACTCTCTGAGATTGTCCAAACCATGAGTCCAAACCATTAAAGTGTCCTCAACATATCGCCAACTTGTTAGTGGCTTAGGCGAGTGCTCTCTTCTCATATCAAAGACGACTTGTAGTTGCGCAAGGCAGGTCTATTTTGTTGGCGTTGGTCATACATTACTTCAGCGCATCGCCGCCGCGCGGCCTCTGTGGTGAAAGCTCTCTGCACCGACAAAAGCTGGATTGTCTTCGCTCGATAAAATCGCAGTACGATGCTGGTTACGCAGAGTACGAAGTTATTCTGACAGGATCCCATGCAGAATTTAACTGGAAGCCGGCCTCTCGATTGGTAAGGGACTCAGACGGTCGTATTTCCACTAATTCATTGACGATCGAGCTCCAAAAGTTTGACTATTGGCCACTCTTTCTGTTTTATTGTGCTTCATCATATGACCAGTGGAAATACAACGCAGGGCGATAGCGGATTTATTGGCTTGATGCAAGCGAGTGTGCCACTGATATCCTAGTCCACTCGTCTTAGGCAACAGTATTTAGTCGATGTGTTAACGACGCTTTTATAGTTTGACCCCACGGTTTGGGAAGTGTCAGAGAGCTCTTGCAACAGCTGAACGCCATACATGAAAATATAAAATGTACTAGGGAGATGACGAAAGAGGGTTGTTCTCCGTTTCTTCTTGGTGCGACGAAAGGGGGATGGCACACCTGAGCGGTCGATGTTCCGAAAGCCCGATCATACTCACTTCTATTTTCAAGCAGCTAGTTGTCACCATCCGGCACAAAGGACGTGCTTTATGAAGGCCCTCAGCCTACATTTTGTAGCGAACTGGAAATTCTCCCGAAAATATTGAAACGTCCCCTTTGAACAATTGTACATGACTGTGCTTAAACTGACACACAATATTTTTTAGCGCAACGCTATCTGACTTTCAATAATCCCTACAAAAGAATGGCCCTGACTAACATTAACCTATACCTTTCACAAATCACTTACCTCCCAAAAATTTTCGTTACTCGAACTACTGCAATACAGCGAGCGCCACTACTGCCAGCTAAATAAAAGATTCAAACTACGGAAGGCACTAACTACTTATAGGCATAGTTAGCAAATGAAAGATTTTAATAGAGAACAAACAATGTATTTACCTTAACAGTAATAATATATATAGCTGTTCATGACATCCAGTCTTACAAATTTCAAAACTCCGCCATCTCTCTCCCCACATCCACCACTACTGGCGGCTCACCTCTAACTGCGCAACGCTACGCGCTGTTCCCATCCAGCTGCCCGACACTACAATGGCAGACAACAATGCAAACTAGCCACAGACTGCACACAGCACAGCCAGTGATTTTCATACAGAGCGCTACGTAACGTTGCCAATAAGAAAACATAAACAGCCTACTTACAATATTATGTAACGATCTGTACGCCCGGGAAGCTTTACATTTCACAGAACCGCAGGATATTGCACTGGACAGCCAATGTTCTCAGCACCCAGTGTGGCCCAAGGAAGAGTAATAGGACCTCTGACGTTCTCAAGATGCATTATCGTTTTATCGGATAGGGTCAGCAACACCATAAGGGTGTTCAATGTCGATGCTGTTGTCCACAGTTAACTTTCGCCATTGTACGATTGTAACGAATTGCAGAAAGAGTTCGACAAAATTTTCCAGTTGATTTAACGAAAAGCAGCTATTTTTGAGTGTAGATAATGCGTCAAGCGACCAGAAAGAGCTGCTGTCTAAAGGCGTGGCTCATTCCTGTTTTCAAGAAGAGTAGTCGGACATATCTACATAAAATCATAGGCCTATCTTGCTGACGATTATGTGTTGCAGATATGTTTTATGGTCACGCATTATAAGGTTTTTGTAGCACTAAAATGTACCCGAACAGAAATCAGCATGGATTTTGCAAACACAGATCTTGGTAAAATTAGACCGTTTATTTCGTCCGTGAGGTGCAAACCGCCGCACAAGAAGGCGCTCAGGTTGATGCCGTGTTCCTTGACTTCCGTCTGACATTTGATACAGTTCCGCACTGTCACTCAGTGAATAGAATACGAGGTTACAGATCAACGGCCAGATCTGTGGCCGAATACAGGACTGCTTTGTGGAGATAACACAACACGTCGTCCTTAAATGAACTACATCGACAAATATAAACGTTATTTCTAAGTAGTATTATAGGTTCGCTTCTATTTACGGTTTATATCAATAACTATTATATTCATAGCTTTTTTCCAACATCTTGAGTACATACACTACTGGCCATTAAAATTGCTACATCAAGAAGAAAAGCAGATGATAAACGGGTATTCATTGGACAAATATATTATACTGGAAATGACATGTGATTACATTTTCACGCAGTTTGGGTACATAGATCCCGAGAAATCAGTACCCAGAACAACCAACTTTGGCTGTAATAACGGCCTTGATACGCCTGGGCATTGAGTCAAACAGAGCTTGGATGGCGTGTACAAGTACAGCTGCCCATGCAGCTTCAACACGATACCACATTTCATCAATACTAGTGACTCCCGTATTGTGACGGGCCAGTTGCTCGGCCACCATTGACCAGACGTTTTCAATTGGTGAGAGATCTGGAGAATGTGCTGGCCAGTGTAGCAGTCGAACATTTTCTATATCCAGAAAGGCCCGCACAGGACGTGCAACATACGGTTGTGATTATCCTGCTGAAATGTAGGGTTTCGCAGGGGATCGAATGAAGGGTAGAGCCACGGTTCGTAATACATCTGAAATGTAACGTCCACTGTTCAAAGTGCCGTCAGTGTGAACAAGGGGTGACCGAGACGTGTAACCAATGGCACCCCATACCATCACGCCAGGCATCGCTAGTATGGCGATGACGAATACACGCTTCCAATGTGCGTTCACCGCGATGTCGGCAAACACGGATGCGACCATCATGATGCTGTAAATAGAGCATGGATTCATCCGAAGAAATGACGTTTTGCCATTCGTGCATCCAGGTTCGTCGTTGAGTACACCATCGCAGGCGCTCCTGTTTGTGATGCAGCATCAAGGGTAACCGCAGCCATGGTCTCCGAGCTGATAGTCCATGCTGCTGCAAGCGTCGTCGAACTGTTGGTGCAGATGGTTGTTGTCTTTTCAAACGGCCCCATCTGTTGACTCAGGGATCGAGACGTGGCTGAACGATCCGTTACAGCCATGCGGATAAGATGCCTGTCATCTCGACTGCTAGTGATACGAGGCCGTTGGGATCCAGCACGGCGTTCCGTATTACCCTCCTGAACCTACCGATTCCATATTCTGTAAACAGTCATTGGATCGCGACTAAATGGAGCAGCAATGTCGCGATACGATAAACCGCAATCGCGATAGGCTACAATCCGACATTCATCGAAGTCGGAAACGTGATGTTACGCATTTCTCCTCCTTACACGAGGCTTCAGAGCAACGTTTCACCAGGCAACGCCGGTCAACTGCTGTTTGTGTATGAGAAATCGGTTGGAAACTTTCCTCATGTTATCACGTTGTAGGTGTCGCCACCGGCGCCAACCTTGTGTGAATGCTCTGAAAAGCTAATCATTTGCATATCACAGCATCTTCTTCCTGTCGGTTAAATTTCGCGTCTGTAGCACGTCATCTTGATGGTGTAGCAATTTTAATGACCAGTAGTGTATTTTAGAGCAAAATTAAGTCGCTAGTTGCACAGAAATTTTTATTTCGCTTGACCGGTTTCAACAGACTAATCTGTCATCTTCGGAAGCTTACTATTGTTTTAACAGATTTCAGTATCTTTTTTACAGAATCAAAATGCCATGACATGTATGTACGATCTGTGTTTACAATAATCATATACAATATGTACATTTTTGGACATGTCTTAATATTATGCTTCTTTGAACACTATATTGACATGTGCTAAACCAAGGTTAAGATTCTGAAGGTAATAGATTAATCTGTTGATACAGGTAAAGCGAAATACGAATGTCTGTTCAACTGACTGCGGAAATTTGTTCTGAAATTATATTGATGATCTAGTCAATAACGTTGGAGGCTCTGCAAGGGCACTCACTGACGGATCTACGTCTACATGATTACTCTGCAATTCACAAGTAAGTGCCTGGCGAGAGTTGAATGAACCACTTTCTAGCTATTTCTCTACGGCTGCACCCTCGAACAGCACGGAGAAAAACGAACGCTTAAATCGTTCCTTTCAAACAGTGATTTGTCTTATTTTATTATGATGATCATTTATGCATGTTGCTATCTATATTAGGGTTACAGAGGACTTTAGCGAAGTGCGGGGGAGACCGCAGAAGACAGAGTATTGGTGCAGGGACTGCCAGTTGGAAATTAAACGCAAATAAATATAATGCACTCTGCGTAAAAAGTGAATAGATCCACTACTCTTCGATTAAACTATTTGGGTCAAACCACTGGAAACAGTAACTACCATAAAACATTTAGAAGTAATCATCTGTCCTGTCTTAAAGTGGCATTACCTAATAAATTAATTGCTACAAAAATGAAACGCCTGCCTGAGAAATGTGGTTCATATACTGAGGCGAATCATACAAGGAGGAACTGGCTTGGAGAACCGCACCGGAAATGACCGCGGAGAAGCCCTCGGACGTTGGCGCGCCAGGTACATATAGCCTGCGCCCGCGAGCTCGGCTCCAGTTCACCACCGGCAATGGAGGGTGAAGCTTTGACAATGCCAGCCACTCGTGCTGGCGAAACGTCAGAAAAATCATTAGATGAACGTCGGCCGAAGAACCCGAGACAGAAGCCAATAGGCAGTTTGTCAACAAGTGGCCACGAAAGCCTCAACAATTTTGTATCCTACTGATTCTTGAGTAATTTTCATCAGTCTGAAACCTTTATCTACTGGCGTTAATAGAAGAAATTATAATTAAATAGACACCCTAGCTGCAAACAGGCGTTGATATACTTCATTGGGGACATGTTGAAAATGTGTGCCCCGATCGGGACTCGAACCCGGGATCTCCTGCTTACATGGCAGACGCTCTATTCATCTCTTTTTTTTTTAATTTCATTTTGTTCGCTATTGCTCGTTGCATCTGCTCGGGGCGGACGTCGTAAGACATCCATTTATGTTCGTTGTTGATCGATTGACTCAGACTTTTTTATTACAGAGAGCACATAACTCTTTGACCGAACACGCTGAGCTACCGTGCCGGCATCCATCTGAGCCACCGCGGGCACAGAGGATAGTGCGTCTGCAGGGACTTATCCATTGCACGCTCCCCGTGAGATCCACATTCCCAGCATGTCCATACCATTACATTCGTAGTGCGCCTAATAGATGTTTGCCCATCATACTCATTACTCGTGGGAGATTAATCTACCAAGTCCCGTACGAGTTCGGGCATAGCGTGTGCGTTCGCACAAGGAGGTCAATGGCCGGGAAGCCATATTTTAACTATATATGACGGTAGTATCTGTTCCCGGCAGAACAGTTACCATGGATGACCATGCAGCTTTTCTAGAAATGAAATGATAATTAAATAGACACCCTAGCTGCAAACAGGCGTTGATGTACATCATTGGGGACCTGTTGAAAATGTGTGCCCCGACTGGGACTCGAACCCGGGATCTCCTACTTACATGGCAGACGCTCTATCCATCTGAGCCACCGCGGGCACAGAGGATAGTGCGTCTGCAGGGACTTATCCCTTGCACGGTCCCCGTGAGATCCACATTCCCAGCATGTCCATACCATTACATTCGTAGTGCGCCTAATAGATGTTTGCCCATCATACTCATTACTCGTGGCAGATTAATCTATCAAGTCCCGTACGAGTTCGGGCATAGTGTGTGCGTTCATCCATGGTAACTGTTCTTTCGGGAACAGATACTACCGTCATATATAGTTAAAATATGGCTTCCCGGCCATGGACCTTCTTGTGCGAACGCACACGGTAACTGTTCTTTCGGGAACAGATACTACCGTCATATATAGTTAAAATATGGCTTCCCGGCCATTGACCTCCTTGTGCGAACGCACACTAGTAGGCGCACTACGAATGTAATGGTATGGACATGCTGGGAATGTGGATCTCACGGGGAGCGTGCAAGGGATAAGTCCTTGCAGACGCACTATCCTCTGTGCCCGCGGTGGCTCAGATGGATAGAGCGTCTGCCATGTAAGCAGGAGATCCCGGGTTCGAGTCCCGGTCGGGGCACACATTTTCAACAGGTCCCCAATGAAGTTCATCAACGCCTGTTTGCTGCTAGGGTGTCTATTTAATTATCATTTCATTTCTAGAAAAGCTGCATGTTCATCCATGGTAACTGTTCTTTCGGGAACAGATACTACCGTCATATATAGTTAATAGAAGAGACAGAGATGATCCAGTGAAGAGTGTTGCTGTTCATCACACGATCGTTTACTCTGCGGTACAGCACTACAGAGATAATCAACAAATTCCAATGGCAGACGCTACAAGAGAAGGATTTGCACCACGTAGAGGTTTGCCGTTGAAATTTCGACGGCCTAAGTTCCGAGAAGAGCCGGGCAACAAGTTATTTCGTCCCACATCAGTCTCGTGAATTGATCAAGACAGTTATATCAGAAAAGTAGATCTCATATGGTGCTTCACATACAATCATTCTTCCCACGTCATATTCGCGAATGTAACAAGGAGGGGGCATCACATAGTTGTACCAGAAGCACCCTCTGCCCCACTCTAGTAGAGTGTAGAGGTCGATGCAAAGGCTTTGGGAATTAAAAAAAAATATCATAGGCAGATCTGGATGTAAAGCTTGACAGCGCTTCTGTTAATTGTGTCTTGACGGAAAAGACTACTGCTGTAAGAAACTTCCTGCCAGATTAAAACTGTCTGCAGGGCCGCGACTCGAACTCGGGACCTTTGCCTTTCGCAGGAAAGTGCTCCACACACACTCCACTGCAGAGAGAAAATTTCATTCTGGAAACTGCAGTAAGTGTTAAAAATTGCTTAATGCCACATAATTTTTTTCTTTTACATTCTCTTATATATGTGTGGGTGATGGGGTCTGTTGCATTTCAATCGACCACGTTTGTCGAAACTGTTCCTAGAGGAAATTGATCCCTTTGTAAGACAGCCCTATGCCTACGCTGACAAGATGACATTTCGGAAGAGCAAGGTGGGTTACTCATTTGTAAAACTCAGAAAATTATATCTACTCGGCAGTTCACAGTTAAGGGTGTGGCAGATGGTCATAGAAACACTTTGAAACTACAGTGGCTATTAAAATGAAAGGATCACATTTTGCAAACCGTAATGACCTCCCATCGCGACGCATAAGTTTGAAATTTTGCTCAAAGTAGCCTACCGTCTTCCTCTGTAATTGTGTAAACGCGTGGGGTCCTCTGACTTTATGCTTCAGCTCGGTGACCCTTCAAACAACAAGGTGTCGACACATGCGGAACAAACACAACAGCCCCCAAGTTAATGAGACCTTAAAGATCGGTTAATGATGTCACATTGGCATCAAAATTTACCACAAATGTGCCAAATACCACCGTGGCCGCGTCACACGAAGGGAAGGTCGTCGTGCCTCCTCTTACCCCCATTTCACCTCTTCTTTTCAGCCTCTTTGCCGGAGCTCACAACCGCAACACCTAACCTTGAAATTACGCGGTTTTCTTACGCTTGGCCGACACACTGCCGATCAGAACAGACACGAAAATGTCTCAGGGGGTGGCACAAAAGAAATTAGTGGAACCACCTCCTCCCAAAAGGGCGTTGATTCACACATATTTCGCATTCGAAAACAACAGTTCGCATAGGGATGAACAATAGGACGACGTTCTTGACGAATCTGGCTACTGCTGACAGTCCAGTGCGTTTCAACCCTACTCTATGGACTTCGCAAGGCTGCAAGCCAACTGAACGTGATTTCAGGCGTTTCAAGTGAATCGTGACAGAGGTTTTTGCTGTGCTACACAGGGTAGAACGACTAGGTCCGTTCAAAATTATGCGACGAAATCTGAATGTGATCCGAAGCGGTAAAGTGTTTTTACGATTTATCATCCCTACTTTTCCGTGCGTTCCTGTGGCTTGATGATGGGAACATTCGACATCGACACATGCGTGAATAAAATTACAAAGCATTTCATTAAGATCACCCAGGTCGGCAACACCCTTGGTGCCACCGAAGTAGAGTTCTTGAGCACGTTAAAAATGTACCTGTCAGAAAACTTCACGGAAGTTCACTTAGAGTCTGCTCTAACACCTGAGGCTTAGGCAACCCCTTCGACACCCCGATTAGAGTTTTGGCCTACCTTCAAGCGCTAGAACAGCCGTGAGACTGAATTGGTGTCGACGTTTCTGACTGATAGATTTTTAACGTGCTCAACAAATGAGCAAGGGTGGCATCTCTGCTCGCGTTTCATATCTGCGACCCTCTCTCCCCCTACTTCGCGATAATACAAAACGAGTTACGCTTCTTTTAAGTTTTAGATGTTCTCCGTCAATCTTACAGCGTAAGGATCCCACATGTTGCAGCAGTACTCGAGAAGAGAATGGACAAGTGTAGTGTAGGCAGTCTATTAAATTTGTGGTATCTTGGAATTGCATAACCAATAAATGTAGCCTTTGGTTCGTCTTCCTCGCAAAACTTTACTGTGGTAGTTCCAATTTAAGTATTTTTAACTGTAATCCATAGGTATTTAGATTAATCTTCAGCTTTAAATTTGTGTTAATTAGGGTCCAAACGAAGTCTGAGATTGTAGTATTCATGTGAAGGTCGTTACACTTTTCATTATTTAGGATTAATTGAAACTTTTCGCACATGTAGATATCTTGTCTACATAATTTTTAAAATTCGTCTTGAACTACTTGTAGCACAACGTTTCCAAACCTGTGCGAGAGACTACGCAGCCGTCATCACATTAAAAATAGTAGCGAATGCATACAAATTGTACGCTATTGTCAGTCGGAGCAATAAATCGGTGATTTATAATGAATCCATTCATGAGCAGTGATTAGTTAAAAAAGGCTTACCCCCCCTAGTATAAATCTTTAATCGGCCACTGAAATGTAATAATTTAAATTGCCGGAACAGATAGACACATCATTAAACTGCCACCCATCACTGTTTTCGTACCACTAAGTGCGCCATCGATGGCAATTTAATTAAATTAGCTGTAATTGTTGCAAATAGGAGGAGGAAAGCCGCTTCGATAGTCCAGGTGTGGTAAAAAGGGCGCCGTCTTGGCAGTTAGGTGAAAGAATACCAAGATTCTCGACAGCCCAGCGCCGTGTGCACAGCACACAATGCACCTCCATCGGCCTTTGCACTCTGTGGCCGCATATTGCCGTGTGAGGAAGTTGTCCTTGGCTTGGGCAAGGTTAGGAGTTGGGGTGATTCCTTTAGATCATGCCTGGGGAGCTGGTATCCGGAGCCAGGTGTTGGGAGAGCTGTCAACGGATATATTTTAACGGTGCTATAAAGACGCCAGATCAGTTAGGCACTCATCCTCGATCCGTCTCCGTCGACGTTGCTGTCCCAAAATGAGAGCAGTTTTTCCCATGAAGTGCGCCCGTTACTACTTTGCCTCGACGCTTACTATAAACTTGCCTTTACATCCTTAAGCTCTTGCTAAAGTGCTCCTTCCGATGACTAGTTCCAGTAGAGCAATGAGCTGTTCCTAGGTTTTCTGAATGTGTGTTAGTGTGTGTGTGTGTGTGTGTGTGTGTGTGTGTGTGTGTGTTCAAAATGGTTCAAGTGGCTCTGAGCATTATGGGACTTAACATCAGAGGTCATCAGTCCCGTACAACTTCGAACTACTTAAAACTAACTAACCTAAGGACATCACACACATCCATGCCCGAGGCAGGATTCGAACCTGCGACCGTAGCGGTCGTGCGGCTCCAGACTGAAGAACCTAGCAGCGCTCGGCCACAACGGCCGGCCTGTGTGTGTGTGTGTGTGTGTGTGTGTGTGTGTGTGTGTGTATGAATGAGTGAGTATGGAGCTCCTCGCACGTGCGTGCCCGTGAACTGTTGTTGCTGGACCCTTTGCAGACGTTTCTTGTTCGCCAACAAGGTTCTCACTTTTAAAAACGTTAATAAATTCCGTTATCTTGCTCTTATCTGATAAGCATAACTTTCTTTTGTCTAGAGTAACGGTAGCAGGAAGGAGATACCGTATCCCTTGCAGGACCCTGTCAATAGAAAATTCACTTTCGGCAAAATTGCGGGCCACGAGCTTCTCGTGAAAGGAGGCAAACAAGTCCGAATATCCTGTGAAGGAGATAGAGTGTATAACCATCCTCATTTCGTGTGAATTAATTTCACGTACATGGCAAGATCAGCCCAAAAGTCAAGCCCCTTCCTCCCAACTCGTTCCCATTAGAGATAAAAGTGAGCTCCGTATACTCACCTGTAAATACGACAGTGAGTCATGTGACGTCATCTACGAACTCACCGTCTCCGTGTTATCGTAGACTCAAGTCGTGAATCTCTGCAGCTGCCCACGTACCACTGAAGTTCACTTGAGTCTGTTGCCACGTATACGTGGACTTGCTGGGAAAGGAGAGCGAGCACACGCGTACACAGGTCTTATAACAGCGCACTCGCGATGTTCCCGCTATATACGACACCATTTTGAAAGAAATTTCAGCTTTTAGACTGCAAATTACTATTCACTGATTTCATAAAATCACAATTGCCTCTTCATTGCCATTTTCACATACAAGCTGAAATGTCGCAAAATGTCGGACCTGCATAAGCAAGCACTCAGTATGACAATCATTATGTACCAATACAATGACATATCCGTTAGCATGCATACTGTTCTGTTCAAACATACAAACGTTTATGTAGGTGTATATATTACACACACACACACACACACACACACACACACACACACACACATATATATATATATATATATATATATATATATATATATATATATCGTTTTTATAATAGGGCTTTACCAACAATGCCCTGCTCCTATTGTCCAAGCTCCCGTTGGCACGTCAACAAGTGCACTGCGACTGGTCAGGTTTGTGACACTATAAATCAAGATGACTGATCACGGCACCGCATGCTCTGGACATTAATGCTGCCAAGTTTATTACTCGTACGATATTTAGTTATTTAGTTTCCGTTTTATAACGTGCTAAACAAGGATAGTTTATCAGAAATTTCGAGCAACGTTGTCTGCAATATCAACAGCGATTTCATCAACCACCTGTAGTGTAACCGAACGTTGGCCTCTTCCCGAAGCTACAACGTACGAGTACCAAACTTGGCAGCATTAATGTCCAGAGCATATGTCACAAACCTGACCAGTTGCAGTGCAGTTGTTGACGTGTCAACGTGAGCTTGGACAAAAGGAGCAGGGCATTGTTGGTAAAGCCCTATTATAAAAACGACAGTAATGCTGCAGCTGTACTTCGAGAATATCGTCGGCTGAAAGGATTACGGAAGGGTCCTCTTTCTCCACCAGCTGTGTGAAGCATAATGAAGAAGTTCGAATCAACTGGAAAACAGGGCGTCGCTCCGGGAAGAGGCCAACGATCGGTTACACCACAGGTGGGTGATGAAATCGCTGTTGCTATGGCAGACAACGTTGCTCGCAATTCCCGATCGGTAGTGCGCGTGCTGTGCCACGAGTGCTGAACATCCGGTGGTTCACTGTACGGCAGGTGCTTCGAACCATTCTCAAATGGCCTCCGTACAAGATATATATCCTACAATAGCTTGCAGCAGCGGATGCACAACGATGTGTTGGCTTCGCTTTCCACTTTCTCGCTAGGAGTTAAGTTGACGAGGGCCTGGCCCTGCACCATCCTATGGAAAGACGAGGCACATTTTTCTCTGACGGATGAGGTGAAAATATAGAACTACCGAGTGCGCGGATCTTCACCTCTAGTCACTGTGCATGAAGTTCCTCTGTATGTTGCACGTGTCACTGTCTGGTGTCACTTCATGGTTACGTTCATGATTGGCCCATTCTTCTTTGCACAGATTGGCGCTCAGGGACCAAATACGTGCTGTCTGACTGGCCAGCGTTACTGCGCTATGCTTCGCCAGCATTTCATACCCGACCTACAAGAGAGAGACTCATTGAAGTCAACGGGTTTCATGCAAGATGGGACCCCACCGCACATCGCTCGTGAAGTTCACCTGCTTCTTCGAAACACATTTGGAAACGATCTAATTATCATCCGATTGTTTCCAAATGCTTGGCCGGCACGATCACCTGATCTCACTCCCTGTGATTTCTGGTTGTGATGCTAACAGAAGGACTGGATTTACCAGGGGAACATTCACACATCTGCTGATCTGAAGCACAGAATACCAAAAGAGGTAGCCAGCATACCTACGGACATGCTTTGTTCTGCTATTCAGACTCTCGAAGCGTAAATGGTTGCGAAAGCATACTTGACCTTTTAGCAACAAATAATCCTGGACAAATAGTGAGTATTGTGACGAATACAGGGATTAGCGACCACACGGAAGTTACTGCTAGGATGAATACCGTAACACCTACAAACATCGAAAAGAAACGCCAAGTATATCTATTTAAAAAAAGCTGATAAACAAGCTCTTAACGCCTTTTTAAGAGACAGTCTTCACTTCTTCCGATCCGATAATGTAAGTGTAGAAAAGATGTGGAATGTTTTCAAAGAGATAGTATCGACAGCAATTGAGAGATATATACCACATAAATTAATAAGTGATGGTACTGATCCCCCATGGTACACAAAACGGGTCAGATTGCTGTTGCAGAAGCAGCGAAAAAAGCATGCCAAATTAAAAGAACACAAAATTCCCAACATTGGCAAAGTTTTACAGAAGTTCGAAATATAGCGCGTACTTCAATGAGAGATGCCTTTAATATTTCCACAACGAAATTCTATCTCGAAATCTGGCAGAAAACCCAAAGAGATTCTGGTCATACACACATACAGCACACCAGTGGCAAGACACAATCAATACCTTCACTGCGCGATAACAACGGTGAAGTCACTGATGTCAGTGCCACTAAAGAAGAGTTATTAAACACTGTTTTCAGAAACTCCTTCGCCAAAGAAGACGAAGTAAATATTCCTGAATTCCATTCAAGAACAACTGTCAAGATGAGAAACATAAAAGTAGATATCCTCGGAGTAACGAAGCAGCTTAAATCACTCAATAAAGGCAAGGCCTCCGGTCCAGATTGTATACCAGTCAGCTTCCTCTCAGAGTATGCTGATAAAATAACTCCATATTTAGTCCACATTTAGTAATTATATACAACCACTCGCTCACAGAAAGATCCGTGCATAAAGACTGGAAAATCGCTCAAGTCACACCAATACACAAAAAGGGAAGTAGGGGTAATCCGCTCAATTACAGGCATTTATCACTAACGTCGATTTGCAGTAGGGTTTTGGAACGTATACTGTATTCGAACATTACGAAGTACCTCGAAGAAAATGATTTATTGACACATAGTCAGCACGGTTTCAGAAAATATCGCTTTTGTGGAACATAACTAGCTCTTTATACTCATGAAGTAATAAGTGCTATCGACAGGGAACGTCAAATTGATTCCATATTTTTAGATTTCCAGAAGGCTTTCGACACCGTTCCTCACAAGCGTCTTCTAACCAAACTGCGTGCCTAAGGAGTATCGCCTCAGTTGTACGACTGGATTCGTGATTTCCTGTCAGAAAGGTCACTGTTCGTAGTAATAGACCGAAAGTCATCGAGTAAAACAGAAGTAATATCTGGCGTTCCCCAAGGAAGTGTTATAGGCCCTCTATTGTTCCTGATCTATATTAACGTCATAGGCGACAATCTGAGTAGGCGTCTTAGATTGTTTGCAGATGAGTTGTCATTTACCGTCTTGTAAATTCATGAGATGATCAAAACGACTTGCAAAATGATTTAGATGAGATACCTGTATGGTGCGAAAAGTGGCAATTGACCCTGAATAAGGAAAAGTGTGAAGTTATTCACATGAGCAGTAAAAGAAATGAGCTAAATTTCAATTACGCGTTAAGTCATACAAATCTGAAGGCAGTAAATTCAGCTAAATACTTAGATATTACAATTACAAATAATCTAAATTGGAACGATCACATAGATAATATTGTGGGTTTAGCAAACCAAAGACTGTAATTCATTGGCAGAACACTTAGAAGGTGCAACAGGTCTACTAAAGAGACTGCTTACACGACGCTTTTCCGCCATATTCTGGAGTATTGCTGTGCGGTGTGGGATCTGCACCAGGTGGGACTGACGGTTGACATCGAAAAAGTACAAAGAAGGGCAGCTCGTTTTGTATTATCGCGGAATAGGGGAGATAGTGTCACAGACATGATAAGTGAATTGGAGTGACAATCATTAAAACAAAGGCGTATTTCGTTGCGACGGGATCTTCTCATGAAATTTCAATCACGATTTTTCTACTCCGATTGCGAAAACATTCTGTTGGCACCCACCTAAATAGGGAGAAATGATCATCTCGATAAAATAAGAGAAATCAGGGCTCGCACAGAAAAATTTAAGTGCTCGTTTTCCCCGCGTGCCATTCGAGAGTGGAACTGTAGCGAGACAGCTTGAAGGTGGTGCACTGAACCCTCTGCCAGGTACTTTATTGTGAATAGCAGAGTAATCACGTAGATGTAGATATAGACTCTTCTGGACACAGATGGGCGCCATATTGAGCCCCAGTAATGTATGTAATGGTATGACGTACCGTAACGGCAAATTAAAAGTGTTTCATTTGAACTGATTCTGCATTATTTCTCTTCCCCATGTCCTCGACGTTATTGCTACCAAGTTTGGTACTCGTACTGTAGTTAGTTTCCGTATTATAAAGTGTTCAATAGGAAAAGTTTAATTATAACCAGCCCACAATGTGTGTTTGTATGTAAGAATTTTTCTTAGGCTGATGCCAATTTATTTTAATATTTCTTATCTATTCAGAGTATAGCTAACAGTTACATTGGCATTTACAGACTTGCGAGTTGTTACCATGTCTGCAACGACAGCACCAGAAAAAATGACACGAAAATGCGATGCAATGTCTAAATAGTGATTATTAAAATTTATTTATAATAGTTTTAAATAAAGTTACAGAAAGGACTGATAAGCAACACAACTCGCTCTTAGCCGGTTAACGCAAATTGCCGTCGTCAAAAGAAAACAGTAATAGCCCGATTTTTGATCACAATGATGCAACAGTAACCTTGCTCTGTATCCGGGTTTCGTCTGACGGGGATGTCGAATAAACAGGAATGCAGACATTGTATTCGCATTGCACGACGATCGTATGTTTTTTGTCTGAAGTGTGGACTATAGCATGAAACCTATTGTAGACATCACTCCTCCTCTAATCAAATACATTTGCTGTTGAGTACTTTGCATCAGTTAATTTACTTCTTACACCCTCCACAGCCGCACAAAACACAGTATCCGGAAAGGCCGTCGGATCTCGACTATCAGCCATTTCGATTGTGAGTGCTACTTTACAGCAGCAAGTTCTTGAACGAATATTCTGTACCAACAATAATTCCCGACTGTCTTTAGACTTCTGCTGGTTTCAGTAAGAGAGAACCAGTCAGGAAAGTCGGGGAGTATGAATCAACCTCACCGGCAGTTCTCAAACTCTCATTCTCGTGAAACTACAGCGGGAAGTAAGGAAGCCCTTTATCACTGATGTAACAGCGGTGCCCTGACTTACGAAGTACACAACCCGCAACTTTAGACTCGTTCTCTCTCCGTTTCTGATCTCTAATCCTCGCCCTCGCCTTACCGAATTCTGATGACTTTAGCAGACTGCAAACGAAAGCATCATCTGCAGACACTCTAAGGGTGCTGCTAACATGGGAAATTCCCCATCGCACCCTCCTCAGATTTAGCAGTAAAATGGCCCAGTGGAGAGCTCGTGAAAAACTGAACACGCATTAAGCATGAAAAGGAAGAAGAAAGTGTGCTGAACAAAGAAAATAGGCAGAACGGCGTCGTGGTTGTGTGGTCACGATGTTGAACTGCTACACGGGAGACCTATGTTCAAATCTCCGTCGTGTTCCCCCTTGTGTTTTTCACGAATTTATGAACTCTCCGTCCGGTCATTGAAGTGCCTGTTCGCATTCTGTAGTCTTGGCAACTGCCATAGTATACATTGGTTATAAAATATGAGTCATGTGGTGAGAAATTACCGTCGCAAATAGGAGTGAAGAATAGTGAGAGCAGGCGAGATGCCGCACAGACCTATCAGAGAAATGAAAAAAAAATAAAAAAAAAGAACAAGTAAATGGGTGTGATCTGTGTTACAACACAGGAATTCAAGAATTAAAACTTCCAAAACGGAACGCAAGAATCATAACTAGTGGTACTTGTGTAGATCAAATAGGAGGCAGTACATACGTTTGGAGGTCCCTTCGTTACACTTCGCGTTTGCAAACCGACGTTACAGTGTCACACAGACGCGAATCTGAACACAGCGAACAGACACGTTAATGAGTCCGTACGGGCAAATTGTAAAGTTTGTATATATATAAGAGGTTATGGGGCACGAGTGAGATTTGAACTCGGATCTTTCCCTCCCCAGTCCAACACCATAACTAAATAACCACGACTCCATGGCTATTCAGATTCAGTCGTTGTTGTACTTTATGAGCTATGACCATCCACTGTTTAAATTTTGCTTCTTTTTTCGTAGTTAAGTACATCTTCTTCCTGTTTTCATGCTTGACCTGCGTCCAGTTTTTGACGGGCTAGCCGGCCGCTGTGGCCGAGCAGTTCTAGGAGCTTCAGTCCGGAACCGCGCTGCTGCTGCGGTCGCAGGTTCGAATCCTGCCTTGGGCATGGATGTATGTGATGTCCTTAGGTTACTTAGGTTTAAGTAGTTCTAAGTCTAGGGGGCTGATGACCTCAGATGTTAAGTCCCATAGTGCTTAGAGCCATTTGAACCATTTTTGACGGGCTATCAACTCAGCGATCTTAACACCAAACCTGAGAGGGATGCGATGGGGATTTCCGTTGTAAGATTCTCTCCAAAACCACTTAGATACATTAGGAACAGCGGAGGGCCTCCAACACTTCCTTGGGGAACAAAGGATATCTTATCAGTATCAAACTACAAATCCAAAGTCGAGGGATCAACGTAAGACACTGTCATCCACCGCTTCCTGCGAATTTTTGATAATATCTACACTTAAAAAAGTTAAATTTCAATGTCATTTGATGTCCAGTCCACGTTAAACCGGAGGATCTTTATAAACGGCTCAGCGAATTAGCTAAAAGCTCGGAGCAGAGCGATAGTATATTATCACTAATAGGACTGTGAAGAGTAGATCACTGTGCTGTTCAAACCAACCCTCGACTTTGGAGACAGCTCCGCATATTTCGTTTTAACAGCTCTTGTGTTAAATCCGCGGCTACTGTATTGTCCTGTCGGACAAAGGGCGAGCTGTTAAGTGTGAAAGGTTGCTGGATGCTTCATAATGCACGCCCTTTTTCCTCGTATTCGGTTAAATTTGAGTGGCCGCCGAGGACCGTCGCGTTTTAATCGAGCATTGTGGTGCTCCGTTAATTGGGCAGCGAATGCGGCCGTTTGTGACAGAAGAGGAGACGGCCTGGATGCCTGACTGCCGAGTAGAGTCCGGCTAATTGGGGCCGCGGGAGCGGCGTGGCGCCAGTAAATGCGCGACTGGCGCGCGACTCACAGAATGGCGACTGGCGAGTGGCGCCTGCAGCTGTAAGCACCCTCCCCCATCTGCCACCGACACACACGCGCACACGTGAGTGTGCATACTGCTCACGCGAATTCCCCGGCCCTGAATGAAATTCTCGCTCGCAATTTTCCAGCGCCCGTTTAATACATCACGCCTCTGCAATACAGCCGCTACCAATTATGAACCTTTGAAATCTCCCTGTCAATAGCCAGTATTCAGTTTATTCCATCGTTTAATTAATCTGCGACTTTTTTTTGACTGCCCGCATTATGGCGGTATTGATTTCCGATCGTCCCCCACACACTTTCGAGCGATTTTTATCGGTATGCGCATCACGCCAAGTCAAGCACCATCTGATGTAAATTTTGTTGATAGTTACGGAATGTCAGCAATATTTTGGCTCGTATAGGAACGACCTGGGGTCTGAGACATCGGCCATTATGAGTTGGTTCTAGAGACTCACTAATATAGAGGGTTGTCCAGAAAGTAAGTACCGATCGGTCGCGAAATGGAAACCACAGTGAAAACCAGAAACGTTTTATTTGTAACAGTTAGGTACACCTTCCACCTAATTCTCTACATAGACGCCGCTCCAACTTCTAGTTTTGTCGTAGTGTTGTATCAACTTTCCAATACCCTCGTCATAGAAAGCAGCCGTCTGCGCTTTCGGTCAGTTATCTGCACTGGTCTGCAGCTCGTTGTCTGAGGAAAAAATATTTATCTTCATAGCCAGCTGTTCTTGTGAGCAGAGATGAGACTCAGGGAGAGCCAATTACGGACTGTATTGTGGGTGATCCAATACTTCTCATTGGAAACGCTGCAGGAGCATCTTCATTGCCCCTGCAGTGTGCGGCCGAGACTTGGCATGAAGAAGGAACTGGTCGACAGTTGTGTTAAGTGGGCTACATGAGACAGGCGAAATCTCTAACCACGCACTCATACTTGGCGAGAGACGTTATTCCTTGCACATCTTTACGTGCTCACTGTTCACTCAAAACTGAAAAGAACGACTCTCCAGGGTCGACGGGCACACTAGAGACACTGCCCAACACATCTGTACAAAACTTTAACGGATTTTCCCAGTGGTTTTCATTTCGCGACCGATCGGAACTTACTTTCTGGGCAACCCTCGTGCACTTAAAGACGCAAAAGAAATTAATGACATTAATCTGCTATTGAGCATTGAATTACATTAAAAAGGTAGGTTGAAAATATGTGCCAGATCGGGATTCGAATGCGGGTTTCTTGCTCGCTGGATACTCTGACCAATAGCCATCCGGACAGAATGGTCATTGTAACTGCACGGACTACCCTAGCACACCTCCCTTCAGACCCAAAATGTCAATTTATCCACACACTACAAGCGCAGTTTCCCTGCCAATCATCCTCAGTACTCACGGCCTTCCGTCAATTACCTGAAGAGTTGCAGCGTGGTAAGCATCTGCACTGAAGGATCATTAGCCATGCTCGCTTTAATTAAATATGTCACGTCTGTTCTTTCAGACATGTGCGAAAGAACGGGCACCATTTTGATCCTGCAGCCGTTATGAATCAATACAGAAAGTAATGAATGACATTAAGCGGCTAGTGCCCACTGGCTAATTAATGTCAATAATTCCTTTGTGTCTTGGTTCATAACGGCTGCAGGATCAAAATAAAAGTCAAAGAATCAACATTTAAATCAAAATTCACCCCATTCTTCTTCCACTAAAATGACATTAGCACCTCAAGAAGGTGATCTTGCCACAGTATCAACTGCCACTTGAAGATTTCCTCAATATACTTGAATTTTGATGTATTCTAACAATTGAGAACGGCGGACTACTTCAGTATAGTTCAACGTTTTAAACAAGCGCATATTCATCTCTAGCAACCGGCTCATGTTCGTGCTTGGGTTAGAAAGAGTGTCAGACGGGTTGGAAGATTTCGCCCCTGTTGTTCAAGCTGTACGTGAGTGAAGCAATGGAAATTAATGAAAGATTCATTGTAGAGATGTTCATGCTTGAAAGGGTACCAATAATAAAATTCGCTAACGTCATTCCTATCTTCAGTTACAGGAAGGAAGTTCCCCCGGCACTTACCGATAGTGAGTCCGTGGTTGGCGACCACAGGGTCTCAAGCTGAGTCTCGTACTGCTTTCAGTTACTTATGCCAGGCCTCTTTATCTTTCCTGTCCGGCCATCTTTGAATCCTCTTATTCTTCCCGACTCCGACGCTACCAGTCTCGAGCGCTAGGGTGTCTTTTATTTTACAAGGTCTGGTTCTCCATGTGGGTGGTCAACGGCCTGAAAGATGGCTGTTTGCAACGCCACAGAAACGAAAGGACTGATGAACCATCTTCACCATAAAAGAAGTCTTAAATGGACACTACAATGGAGACGGGTACTATTTGTACAGCGCAGATGACAGACAGAAAGAAACGAAGCCCCTGTTCTCCAGAGGGGTGGTTACAAACAGTGTCAGGAGCCGCCTAACTTCATGATGGCAGCTTCAAGCCGACCGTACAACCACTTCTTGCGTACACTAAGTGATCAAAAGTATCCGGACACCAAGCTGAAAATTACTTACAAGTTCGTGGCGTCCTCCAGCGGTAATTCTGGGATTCAATATGGTGTTGGCTCACCCTTAGCCTTAATGATAGCTTCCACCATCGCAGGCATACGTTCAGTCAGGTGCTGGAAAGTTTCTTGGGGAATGGCAGCCCATTCTTCACGGAGTGCTGCAATTACGAGAGGCATCGCTGTCGGTCACTGAGGCCTGGCCCGAAGTCGGCGTTCCAAAACATCCCAAAAGTGTCCTATAGGATTCATGTCAGGACTTTGTGCACGCCAGTCCATTACACAAAAAAAAAAAAAAAAAAAAAAAGTGTGTGAAATCTTATGGGACTTAACTGCGAAGGTCATCAGTCCCTAAGCTAAACACTACTTAACCTAAATTATCCTAAGGACAAACACACACACCCATGACCGAGGGAGGATTGCCATCGGATCGCCACATTGTGTCCCGTGATTCCTCACTCCACACAACGATTCGCCACTGTTCCATCGTCCAATACTTACGCTCCTTACACCAAGCGAGGTGGCGTGTGGCATTTACCGGCGTGATGTGTGGCTTATGAGCAGCCGCTCGACCACGAAGTCCTAGTTTTCTCACCTCCTGGCTAACTTTCGTAGTACTTGCAGTGGATCCTGTTGCAGTTTGGAATTCCTGTGTGATGGTCTGGATAGATGTCTGTCTATTACACATTACGACCCTCTTCAATTGTCAGCGGTCTCTGTCAGTCAAAAGACGATGTCGGCCTGTACACTCGTGTGCTGTTCGTGTCCCTTCACGTTTCCACTTCACTATCACATCTAAAACAGTGGACCTAGGGATGTTGAGGAGTGTGGAAATCTCGCGTACAGACGTATGACACAAGTGACACCCAATCACCTGACCACGTTCGAAGTCCGTGAGTTCTGCGGAGGGCCCCCATTTGCTCTCTCACGATGTCTAATGATTACTGTGATCGCTGATTTGGATTACCTGGCAGTAAGTGGCAGCACAATGCAATGTACGTTTTTGTGGGTGTCCGGATGCTTTTGGTCACATAAAATAAATGTTGTTCCAAGGACTCTATACCACAGTTAGGGCGCCCAAGATAGCGACACGCATTGGCAGGGTCCTGTCAGCGTGGAAAATATGAAAGGGGCGGCGACGGCTAGACAAGAGAGCCGCCGCATTCTGTCTCGCATCTCTGAACGTCGGGACTGTGACTGGACGATGTAGGCAACTAGCTAAGGCAAATGAAAAGAGGCACACCGACATCTGTGTAGGGCATAAAACAAAGTTGTGTGGGTAAAAGTCACATGACACTGGTTGTGGTTGGTTCAAATGGCTCTGAGCACTATGGGACTTAACATCTTAGGTTATCAGTCCCCTAGAACTTAGAACTACTTAAACCTAACCAACCTAAGGACATCACACACATCCATGCCCGAGGAGGCAGGATTCGAACCTGCGACCGTAGCAGTCCCGCGGTTCCGGACTGTAGCGCCTAGAACCACACGGCCACCGCGGCCGGCTCACTGGTTGTGGCTACGAACTGATGTACAATGAAACCCACTGAGTAGCCAACAGCGACGGCATTGTCGTACCAGCGAAATTCTATGGTCCTGTCTCTGAAGTGCAAGATTACGACGGTCGCCTAATGAAAGTTGTGTTTATTGCAGACAGACAGCAGAGTCACTTCTTCACTGCCTATGCTCCACAAAAAGGCCTGAGCACAGAAACCAAAGATGCCTTCTGGGCACTGCTTGACGAGAAGACTGCTGAAAACCCAGTTGAAGAGTACGTCCTCGTCGCCAGTTGTCTGAGTGAACACGTCAGGCAAAGAAAAAGAGACGACCATGGACGACATGCATATGACGAGGAGAGCGTTGGTAGTCAGCGAATCCTTAATTATACGGAAACTCACGATGTGGTCGTCACGAACCCTTGGTTCAAAAAGCATGAAACTTACCTAATCATGTACTATAGTAGCTCGAATGCTAGTCAAATTGACTAGCTCCTAGTAAGATATCGGAACCTCAAAAATGTGTTAGACAAGAAAGTGTCCCATATGAAACCGTAGCTATGCAACACCGACTAGCCATCTGTAAGCTTTGAATAAACCCACCAAGATCTAGGTATTCTGCCAGAAGTGCTGGTGTTTAGGAGAAGGAGGCTGACATAATGATAGTGGCACGTGGCTTTGGCATGACAATGTTAAGGAAGAATAAAAGGTGGCCCACGAGTTTCTTTCAGATAATAAACTATCCTGTTGGGGTAGCTACATATAGTCTCACAGAGAGGCGAAGAAGGTTATTGCAGTCACAAAAGCAGCCAAGTATTCAGATCTCTACACGAAACCAAAACATCGAAATACAGAATACATCCAACTACTTAAGGCATCGGCAATGAAATGGGTGAGCTGCTGGTAGACCGGAAGAAAGCAAGGTAACGATGGCGAAGCGAGTTTGAGAGAATTTTGAGGGAAAAATTTCCCCGTCCAGCGTCAACGAAGTCAGCTGTTGAAGGAAATTAACATTGCCGCAGTCGAGGCAGCTCTGAAGGAGATGAAGATGGGTATTAAATGGTATTAATGACCTCCCAGCAGAAGTATGCTATTCTCAACAGTAGGATACAGCAGGTTGGCTAACAAATCTTTTCAACCAGGTAATCAGAGAGTGTTGAGTACCAACACATTGGCAGCGGAGATTCACTTCAAAAACGAAGGGACGCCCACATGAGAGTTCTAATTACCGTCTGATCAGATTACTGAGCCACGTGAATAAGATCTTTGAACATATTCTCGACAAAAAGATTCACGAGATACCTAGGTAACAGGGTCAGATTTTTGAAAAACTGTGGCACAATCTACACAGTCCATGCTGTGCGACTGCTGGATAAAAAACAGTGCGAAAAAAAGAAGGCCCTGCACCTCTATTTTCTAGTCATCAGAAAGGCTTTCCACCAGGTACTGCATGACGTAATTTGATAAGAGCTTCGAGAACATGGCATTCCGAGAGTACCTTGTTAAATGAGTACGGTTTCTGTTGAAACCGAGTAGCTACGTCCAAGCGGCTGCAGAAGTATCAGAGCAGGAGGTCATCAAGGGTGGGCATTGTCACCATTGTTGTTTATTCTTGAGATGGACACTGTCACGCCAGACCTGCACATACCACTACAATGGACACCTGTATGCTGATGATGTCATGCTGGCTGCGGAAAGCAAGAATTGTACGACGGACCTGTGCGATATGTTCTTTGGCTCAACAAAATGGAAACCGAGTACATGACGTCAAATGCACAGAAGTTGTGTCCATCAACGTTGACTGAGAACATGTACCAGGAGTATCAAAATTTAAGTATCTCAGTTGTACATCTTTATCGACGGCCAAGTTACAGACGAGGTGATCGCAAAGACACAAGCAGCCAGGATGAAGTGGCGAATGACGACATCAGTCTCCTGCGCTCGTCGGATTAAGGATTATCCGAAGTCAAGGATGTACCTCATTGTCATCCTTCCACTTGCTCTCTACGCCACCAAGTGTTGGCCAGTTACAAAAGACTCAGACTGACGACTGGGAGTCATGGATTAAGACGCTTAAATGGAGAGGTGGCATCAGTCGACTGCACCATGCTTCGAACGATACCATCAGGATATGTTTTTAGGTTGCATCGATCCAGAAGAACTTGCGAATAAGCCGTCTGTGATGGTTTGGACACGTTCTGCGTGGAGAGGACGACACTACTGGAAAGCAGCATAGGCAGGGGAAGTCATGGGAAAGAGTCCCCAGGGGCGACCAGAAGGTTGTAAACCATCATCCAGACATGGCTCATGATCGAAGAAAATGGAGACGGCGAATTTACTATAAAGACCCTGCCGACAGGCAAGAAAACGCTAAAGAAAAAGAAGGACACTACAGGACCAGTTAGACCGTATACTCCTACAAGCACACACTGTGGACAGAGAATAAACCAAATGAGGAAGGAAGTAGCAGATTTGAGATAAGCAATAAACTTAACACTGAAATTGGGAACCACAGAGTAAATGAAATAAGGAGACAACGTACACATAACGAACGAAGCAAAGTGGGCATAAAAAGCGAAATAGAAGAGGCAAAGAGAGGTTTTCCGGCCACAAGAAGGCTTATAACATCAAATATCGACCTTAATTGAGGAATAAATTTCTGAGTTTTGGAGCACACTATTGTATAAATGTGAAATATAGACTGTGGAAAGACCAGAAAAGAAGAGAACTGAAATGTTTGGGATGTGATGCTACAAGAGGATCCTGAGTGTTAGGTGGACTACTAAAAAATGAGGAGATATTGCGCAGAATAGGTGAGAAGACGGACGTATGGGAAACACTGACAAGCACTGGAAGGTAGGACCTTTGTTAAGACATCATGGAATGACTTCCACAGTGCTTGATGCAATTACAGTGTCGGAAGTTCCATGCGGCTTTTCGCGGATGATGCTGTAGTATACAGAGAAGTTGCCGCATTCGAAAATTGCAGCTAAATGCAAGAAGATCTGCAGCGGATAGGCACTTAGTGCAGGGAGTGGCAACTGACTCTTAACATAGACAAATGTAAAGTATTGCGAATACATAGAAAGAAGGATCCTTTATTGTATGGTTATATGATAGCGGAACAAACACTGGTAGCGGTTACTTCTGTAAAATATCTGGGAGTATGCGTGTGGAACGATTTGAAGTGGAATATTCATATAAAATTAATTGTTGGTAAGGAGGGTGCCAGGTCGAGATTCATTGGGAGAGTCCTTAGAAAATGTAGTCCATCAACAAAGGTGGTGGCTTACAAAACACTCGTTCGACCTGTACTTGGAGTATTACTCATCAGTGTGGGATCCGTACCACGTCGAGTTGACAGGAAATAGAGAAGATCCAAAGAAAAGCGGCGCGTTTCATCACAGGGTTATTTGGTAAGCGCGACAGCGTTACGGAGATGTTTAGCAAACTCAAGTGGCAGACTCTGCAAGAGAGGCACTCTGCATCGCGGTGTAGCTTGCTGTTCAGGTTTCGAGAGGGTGCGTTTCTGGATGAGGTATCGAATATATTACTTCCCCATACTTATAGCTCCCGCGGAGATCACGAATGTAAAATTAGAGAGATTCGAGCGCACACGGAGGCTTTCCGGCAGTCGTTCTTAGCGCGAACCATACGCGACTGGAATAGGAAAGGGAGGTAATGACAGTGGCACGTAAAGTGCCCTTCGCCACACACCGTTGGGTGGCTTGCGGAGTATAAATGTAGATGTAGATGTAGAAACCGCTGGGCGTTACTCTCGCTCTAAGGTAGATCAAGCCGACCACTGTGCCCTTTGATGACAATCGATTCTGATTCTCAATCATGCTGATCAAACACATAAATCAGATCATACAATTATGCAGGCCTTAATTTGTGTATTACAACAGAATAGGACAACCTCAGTATCGCTTAGAAACTTTGAGATACTGGATTCGGTACATAGATACTGAATCACTAACGTCACCACGGCGGCAGGAAACTTCCGGTATTAAAATTCAGCTTCATTTCAAGAGTGGTATTCTCTAGTGATGCCACAGGAACAATCAGGATATACTCTAAAATTATGATCAGCAGCATAAGGATTCAAAAGACACATGTAACTACTCGTACATTACAGAGACAAAAGTATGCACTGCAGAGCAGCTTCGTGATGACTATCACATTCACAAAATTTCTATTTTAGGGGCTGCTAGATGTTAATTGTCACGAGAATCATATAATATTAAGAAGTGGAATGCTGAATGCAAACTGTAAAATACGCCAAGAGGAAGTTGGAGAGATCAGGCTATTCTAGTGCAAAAAGGGCAGAGATGTATGATCTGAGGATTAGAGCACAAGCGATGCTTCGATGACTGATGCGCCACCTTTATCATAATTACGAGTGAGTTACAAGTAACAGTGTAAGTTTATATTCATATCTACGCCCTCTTTCTGCAAACCACCGTACGACGTGTGATGGACGGTAATTCCGATACCATTTTTCTGTTTCCTTCATGAAGAGCGTCTGTCGATAATAATCAGTGTGAGCTCACATTTTTGTAATTTACCCTTCGTGGCCTTTCTGCGTGATATATATAGGAGGAACCCATATGTTACCTCGTTATTCTGTGTACGTCCAGCTAGGAATTTTAACAGTAAATCTCTCCTTGATGTACAACGCGTCTCCGTAGTGCTTTCGCTCTTATCTAGCGTACCCGTAACGAATTAACCATTTCATGTATCTTGTCTATTTTCTCCATTAGACCTACCTACTAGGGTTTCCAAAACAAGGAGAATACCCAAAAATAGATCAAAATAGGGTTTCCTAAGTTTCATCTTTCATGGACATTTGTTTTTCCTATATATCTTGCAATGAACTTCAGCCTGAAGCTGCTTTACCTACAAGTGCGTTTATTGTTGAAATTAATGTATTCCACCAACACATATCGATTTTGCTATATTCATTGTAGTGTTTTACAATTTAAGCCTTAATCTATTCTTAAGTTTCCTTACTAAAAAACCTATAACATATCTGTGAGATAAAAAATCAGTTAAAACTACACACAGTGATAAATCAGTCCATAATAAAGATAAGGACTTACTGCGCGTTTGTATATATTTGTCGAAAACTATAGATTTTTCTTATACCAGTCTGTCGAGTCACATAATTAGTAAAAATAATAATATTACTGAAGAAAATATTGCTATCTATTTTAAAGAATTGCGTACAGAAAGGAAGCAGGTATGTTCGTCAGTGTGCAAAATATATCTGTGAAAGTTCGTTGTATCATGGTAGTGTTTTTGGTGGTCACGTATGTGATGGACACAGCTGTACTGAAGTTGTTGGTTGTTATTGAGCCTCTATAATTGAAGTTATATGAGGAATTTGTTCAAAAATAGCCTAAAGACAAGGTGAATATGCAGGCTTCAATTCTTCGACAGGGCTGCTATGTGAACATATTAAGAATAACTTACTTAGTAGAAGCAGAGACAGAAACAACAACATTTCTCTATACTCCTCAGATGGCACAAAATAGCGCAGATAACAAATGTCCCCCAAAGGTATAAGTAGATAGGACTTCACAGGTACTTGGTGGCAAGCTAAAACGCAGGAAATATACACCGGAATTTTGTACTAGGAATACCACTGCGTACATTCTGTTCAACAGTAAAGACAAGATTCGACCTTTAGAACGGAGTGAAATTCTTTGATTGTGAGACAAATGATACATTGGTGAGTGAGGTGGAGAAAACCTGAAAACGACCGGAGTTGGACACTAAAAATAAGAAATCCATCTTCGCAGAATATGCTCTAAATGAATGCCTTTTTTGTGTTAAATGTGATGTTCTCCATAGAGGAACGAAAGGCTGAAAATAAACATATAACATGCTACTCTGTGCTATACGTTTGTACCGTTTACAGTCCATATATTCCTATTCGCTTGATCTTTGAGCATAAAATATTGTAAGACTTAGTTATTCATAGCTTTTTTGTGAAATTCGTTAAGCTGCTCTTTTTGTAAAGGTATATAATTGAAAAAGGTCTCATATCGTCCGAAAAAACAATTTTTGTACAACTATAGACTCTCCTGATGTGTGGGCTATCTGTTTACGTACGTTATCTGAGGAACGTCCAGAAAACCGAAAGCCAATTCATAAAGGACTACAAATTAAATATTATTGTGGAACATCAGTACTGTGTATTCAAATTTTAACATTATATGAAACTGTATAGTGTTTATATCTTTTACTGTTTGTATCATGGACTATTTTGTTTGTAATAACCAGGTGGCGGAAGATGTTCCATGTAGAGATCGAAAATAAAAGCAGGAACTTAGTAAAAGTTTTCAGAGCAGCTGTTGTGATAGCTATATCAGTATTTCAGGAAAGAGTTCTCGTATTGAAGATGTAAAATTAAGGAAGAATGAACAATGCGAAAAAGATATTAGAAGTAACTGATGCACGTGGACAAGATTTTCTTCAGTAAAAGAGCAGTAATTGTGCGAAATATTGATATGGAACTGAGGAATGAAGATGTGGACGGTTACACAGTATTTTCAGAGTGACAAATGGGCCATTGGAGATTAAAAAAGAGAAGCGCAAAGTGTACGTATCTGAAATTATGTGGCCTTCAAGAATTTTTCAAAGTAAGTAGACAAATGAGGTAGGAAATGCAGAGTATTGCAAATAATGAATGAAGAAAGAACGTGATGGAATATACTTACCTGAAGAAGGCACAGATTAGCAGAAGAACATCTATTAAAATTAAATGGCCCGAGAGTAGCAGTAAAGAGAAAGTTTATAGGGCGAGACAAAGACAATATATAGCAAAACAGACTGTAAGAGTATCACAACGAAAATAATAAAATTGTAAATAATTTACAATGGTGTCCAAAATTAAAGCAACAAACCACTATTTCGCCGTACTGTGTCTAGTTCACGAGATAATCATGCAAACTGCGTGCAGTCGTGTTCAGCACCGAAGATGGCATTCTGGTCAACGGACAACCACGCCAACGATGGTGATGTGGCACCTATCAAAAGGTATAGTCTTTTCCGGGTGGTCCCAAATTCACAATCAATGTGTACATAGTGGCAGGCGGTGCAGTGTGGAACAATGAAGACGCCTACTAGGCTCTCTACTGTGGAGGGTCGTAGGAAGAATCGAAGCAGGATAGTCGCAGACTGATGTGGTGCCATGGTTCAAAGAGAATCGTTCTATTGTTTTTCCGATACGGCAACCATTTACAGAGATCGAAACTGTATTCCGAAGATCAAAGCGGGGTCGACCACAGTTAACACCAGAAAGAGAGAACCGTTATTCGGCTGTAAGGGAACGACGTTACCACATTGGTATTGCACGGCAACTGGCATCTGACTTTGCAACATCTACTGAACGTGTAGTAGTGAGGCAAGCAGTGTACAGAATGCTTCGGCAGAGTGGCCTTTACTGTCGGAGACCTGCTGTATGTCTACCTGTGGCGCTTCTTCACAGAACGGGACGTCCAGAGTGGAGTCGTCAACAAGCACTTGGTGGGTCGAGTGTTCTTTCCACAGATGAATTCCGATTTGGTCTGGACAATGATTCTCGACGGGTTCGCATCTGGAGTGAACGTGGAACACGTCGTGGCGTGTTTGTCGCGGTTAGTAGTAGTTTATCCTGTACTGAAATTATTATGGTTGGAGGTTGTACTCAACAACCGAGCTAGGTTAATAATTGGCTCCTTTTACATACCTCCCGACTCAGC
The DNA here is from genome assembly GCF_023898315.1 of Schistocerca nitens. Taxonomy (NCBI): domain Eukaryota; kingdom Metazoa; phylum Arthropoda; class Insecta; order Orthoptera; family Acrididae; genus Schistocerca; species Schistocerca nitens. The sequence goes on along the minus strand of NC_064621.1, from coordinate 309,598,112 downwards.
AGCATTAGTGGCAGAACAACTGAGAGAAAATCTGGAATACATTTCACATAAGTTTCCTCAGCATATTATAGTCTTAGGTGGAGATTTAAATTTACCAGATATAGACTGGGACACTCAAATGTTTAGGACGGGTGGTAGGGACAGAGCATCGAGTGACATTATGCTGAGTGCACTATCCGAAAATTACCTCGAGCAATTAAACAGATAACCGACTCATGGAGATAACATCTTGGACCTACTGATAACAAACAGATCCGAAATTTTCGACTCTGTAAGCGCAGAACAGGGAATCAGTGATCATAAGGCCGTTGCAGCATCCCTGAATATGGAAGTAAATAGGAATATAAAAAAAGGAGTAAGGTTTATCCGCAAAGAGTAATGCGAGGCAGATTTCCGACTACCTCACAGATCAAAACGAAAATTTCTGTTCCGACACTGACAATGTTGAGCGTTTATGGAAAAAGTTCATGGCAATCGTAAAATGCATTTAGACAGGTACGCGCCGAGTAAAACTGTGAAGGAAGGAAAAGAAATGGATGAAATGGCTCTGAGCACTATGGGACTTAACATCTGTGGTCATCAGTCCCCCTAGAACTTAGAACTACTTAAACCTAACTAACCTAAAGACATCACACACATCCATGCCCGAGGCAGGATTCGAACTTGCGACCGTAGCAACAGCGCGGTTCCAGACTGAAGCGCCTAGAACCGCATGGCCACACCAGCCGGTGCGGTAAAAACCCACCGTGGTTCAACAACAATGTTAGGAAACTACTGCGAAAGCAAAGAGAGCGCCAGCGCAAATTTAAACGCAGCCAAAACCTCTCAGACAAACTGAAGCTAAACGATGTCAAAGGTAGCATAAGAAGGGCTATGCAGGAAGCGTTCAGTGAATTCGAAAGTAAAATTCTATGTACCGACTTGACAGAAAATCCTAGGAAGTTCTGGTCTTACTTTAAATCAGTAAGTGGATCGAAAGAGCATATCCAGACACTAAGGGATGATAATTGCGCAAAGCTGAAATACTAAACACCTTTTCCCAAAGCTGTTTCACAGAGGAAGACCGCACTGCAGTTCCTTCTCTAAATCCTTGCACAAACGAAGAAATGGCTGACATCGAAATAAGTGTCCAAGAAATAGAAAAGCAACTGAAATCACTCAACAGAAAAAAGTCCACTGGACCTGACGGGATACCAATTCGATTCTACACAGAGTACGCGAAAGAACTTGCCCCCTCTTCTAACAGCTGTGTACCGCAAGTCTCTAGAGGAACGGAAGGTTCCAAATGATTGGAAAAGAGCACACATAGTTCCAGTTTTCAAGAAGGGTAGTCGAGCAGAAGCGCAAAACTATAGAATTTTAGAACATGTTTTTTGCTCGCGTATCATATCATTTCTGGAAACCCAGAATCTACACTGTAGGAATCAACACGGATTCCGGAAACAGCGATCGTGTGAGACCCAACTCGTCGGTCAAAAATATTGTTGCGCTGTATTCTTCCTCATGTGCGTCTTCTGAGAGATGAATTCGGCCCTGACTTCATTTTATGCACGACAATTCGCTATCGCATGGAACAGACCGGTTGAAGGAACTCTTACAACCAGAGGATTGTGAGACCCAACTCGCTTTATTTGTTCATGGGACCCAGAAAATATTAGATAAAGGCTCCCAGGTAGATGCCATTTTTCTTGACTTCCGGAAGGCGTTCGATACAGTTCCGCGCACTGTCGCCTGATGAAAAAGTAAGAGCCTACGGGATATCAGACCAGCTTTGTGGCTGGATTGAAGATTTTTTAGCAAACAGAGCACAGCATGTTGTTCTCAGTGGAGAGACGTCTACAGACGTTAAAGTAACCTCTGGCGTGCCACAGGGGAGTGTAATGCGACCATTGCTTCCACAATATATATAAATGACCTAGTAGATAGTGTCGGAAGTTCCATGCGGCTTTTCGCGGATGATGCTGTAGTATACAGAGAAGTTGCAGCATTAGAAAATTGTAGGGAAATGCAGGAAGATCTGTAGCGGATAGGCACTTGGTGCAGGGAGTGGCAACTGTCCCTTAACATAGACAAATGTAATGTATTGCGAATACATAGAAAGAAGGATCCTTTATTGTATGATTATATGATAGCGGAACAAACACTGGTAGCAGTTACTTCTGTAAAATATCTGGGAGTATGCGTGCGGAACGATTTGAAGTGGAATGATCATATAAAATTAATTGTTGGTAAGGCAGGTACCAGGTTGAGATTCATTGGGAGAGTGCTTAGAAAATGTAGTCCATCAACAAAGGAGGTGACTTACAAAACACTCGTTCGACCTGTACTTGAGTATTGCTCATCAGTGTGGGATCCGTACCAGATCGGGTTGATGGAGGAGATAGAGAAGATCCAAAGAAGAGCGCCGCGTTTCGTCACAGGGTTATTTGGTAAGCGTGATAGCGTTACGGAGATGTTTAGCAAACTCAAGTGGCAGACTCTGCAAGAGAGGCACTCTGCATCGCGGTGTAGCTTGCTGTCCAGGTTTCGAGAGGGTGCGTTTCTGGATGAGGTATCGAATATATTACTTCTCCCTCCTTATAGCTCCCGAGGAGATCACGAATGTAAAATCAGAGAAATTAAAGCGCGCACAGAGGCTTTCCGGCAGTCGTTCTTAGCGCGAACCATACGCGACTGGAACAGGAAAGGGAGGTAATGACAAAAAATGGTTCAAATTGCTCTGAGCAATATGGGACTTAACATCCGAGGTCATCAGTCACCTAGAACTTAGAACTACTTAAACCTAACTAACCTAAGGACATCACACACATCCATGCCCGAGGCAGGATTCTAACCTGTGACCGTGGCAGTCGCGGGGTTCCGGACTGAAGCGCCTAGAACCGCTCGGCCACCGCGGCCGGCAGGTAATGACAGTGGCACGTAAAGTGCCCTCCGCCCCACACCGTTGGGTGGCTTGCGGAGTCTAAATGTACATGTAGAAGGGAACGTCTAGAGTGGAGCCGTCAACATGCACTTGGTGGGTTGAGTGTTCTTTTCACAGATGATTTCCGAATTGGTCTGGACAGTGATTCTCTTCGGATTCGCATCTGGAGGGAACTTGGAACACGATTTCGAGACCCAATCACTGTGGAAAGAGACCGATGTTGAGGATGATCACTATGGCTGTGGGCATGAATTATGCTGACCACTCGAACACCTCTTCATGAAATTATTCGGTTAGTTCGGCAAGATTTAAATACTTTCAAGTATCGTGAAGAGATCTTGGGACCTCATGTGAGGTTGTTGGGAGGTGCCTTATGCCCAGATTTCGTATTGCTCGATAATAATGCTCGGTCTCATAGAGCACGCGTGGTTGATGTTTTCTTGGAAACCGCAGATACCGGGCGCATGGCGCGGTCTGCTCGCTCTCCTGATTTGAATCCCTTAGGGTACGTCGGACGCACTAGGGACGCGGGTTGCATCACGTCAGCATCAACCAACTATTCTCCAAGACTTGCGAGCAGCGCCTCAATGTGAGAGTGATGATAGCATTCACAGCACGTCCTGTCGTTTGTCTGGCCCGTATTGCTGCGAGAGGTGGTCACACACCATACTGAGTGCACAACCAGTTGTCGGAATGTGTGTTAAGATAGAAGAAAACGAAGAACATTTTTCTTTAACGTTGCGCATGTTGCAGTTGTTTATGTTCTGTATTCTTTATATTGTTTCTACTTTATTATCATCTGATTATACTATTTTGTGGCAAAATAAATGCAGCCTTGCAAAATTTTAGTTTGTTACCTTAATCTTGGACACCAATGTATTTGTGTAAAGGTATTACATTCACTATCAATACTACACAATGTCACAAGAGTCAGATATAATGCTGCGCAAATGTACAACGATGTACAAACGCAAATATAAATAAAATAAAATGTGCACACAATACAGCACAAAAATTAACTTCGTACAGAGAATCCTCAATACATGAAATTGTGAACTCAGTGATTAAAAAAGGCGCGGCGTTCATATGTTCAGCCGCGACTACTTACATTTGTAAAGCGTTTTGTATTTCCGCTACATTTCAGACACCATACTTCAGCAATTTGTATAGATATTCCTTTTAAGTATATCCCGTTATGGATATCCTGCGAGCTCTACCTCACCATCTCTATCATTTACGATTTCTAATGTATGCACTTTCTCCCGAGAATAACGTCTGACTCTGCGGCAAAAGCAGACAACTGTCACCGTATTCTGGTTTCAAGGTAACCTCTCGGAATTATTTCTCCAAGAGATTTCCGTTTGTCATTTATGTAAGACTTCTAAAATCCCATTGAAAACTGCAACGCCAGGAGCAAAATGCATCATCACTTCCATCAGCTATACCCCAGTCATTCACAGCACGATGATGTGTCGTTGCGAAGTACCTGTGTAGCAAGTCAAGTAAAGATTTAGAAATAGCTGCTAATCATATTTTCACTGACATTAATAAGTGGTTTAAAGCTAACTCAATCTCATTAAACGTTGAGAAGACCCACTACATGCAGTTCAGACCTTGTAAGAGATTTCCATTCAGCATAACATTTGAAGACATGCAGATCGAAGAGGGTTCACAGCGTTAAATTTCTGTGATTACAACTCTATTTGCTGCGAGAAAGATCGTATCATCTGACTGGGAATTAATTACACGTCGCGTTCCTCAAGGTTCCATCCTGGGTCCATTTCTTTTTCTTGTGTACCTTAATGACCTCTCATCTGTTACATTGCCAGATGCTAAATGTGCTTTGTTAGTAGATGATACAAACATTGCAATAAGTAGCAAGTCAAGTACAGATTTAGAAATAGCTGCTAATCATATTGTCACTGACATTAATAAGTGGTTTAAAGCTAACTCAATGTCATTAAACTTTGAGCAGAACCACTACATGCAGTTCAGAACCTGTAAGAGATTTACATTCAGCATAACATTTGAAGACATGCAAATCGAAGAGGTTCACAGTCTTAAATTTCTGTAATTACAACTCGATAATACATTTAGTTGGGAAGGGCATACCACAGAATTGCTTAGACGTCTAAACAAGTCTCTACTTGCGGCGATAAAGATGTCAGATGTAGGAGATATAAATATAAAAAAAGATTTGCATGCTTTGCTCACTTTCATTCTACTATGTCATATGGGATCGTATTCTGGAGCGACTCATCAAACCGAGCAAAAGTTTTTGTAGTGCAAAAGAGTGTAATAAGAATCATTTGTGGTGTAAATTCAGGTACATCTTGTAGAAACCTGTTCAAGGATCTTTGTATTCTAACCACTGCTTCTCAGTATATTATTCCTTTATGAAATTTGTCGCAAGTAATACATCTCTATTTCCAACCAAGAGCTCAATACATTGTATCAATACTAGTAATAACAATAATCTACATAAAGACCTAAAATCACTTGCCTTGGTCCAAAAATGGGTCCAATATTAAGGAACACACATTTTCAATAAATTGCTAGCAACCATTAAACATTTAGTTTCAGATAAAGCACGGTTTTAACAGAGTTAGAAAAACATTTGGTAGGCAACTCCTTCTACTCCATAGATGAATATCTTAACAGAAACTGTTAAGCCAGCTTAAGTAAAAGTATCGGTTACATTTCAGTTTTGATAACACTTGGTCACAACAATCAAGATTAGGTATTTTGTGTATGATAAATTTATTAATAGTGCATAAAAGTGTTTCATTCTGACAGCGTGTTAATTCTGTAAATATTAGCTGTTCCAGTTCATTGCATTGTATTAACCTATTTCGACTATCTATTGACAAATGATCAGGATAGTAAGTATTATATTCAAATGTTTTATGTTTTTATGTTAGTGCGTTGTTTGGGGGAAGAGACCAAACTGCGAGGTCATCGGTCTCATTGGATTAGGGAAGGAAGTCGGCCACGCCCACTGCGCCAGCTCGCTCGGTTTTTTATTTATACTTTCTGACATGTTACATACCCACGAGAATGATCTCATTTTTTGGGTCTATGAAACGAAAACTCAATCTAATCTAATCTAATCTAACCTATTAAGATGGAAAAAAACGAAGAACATTTTCTCTAACGTTACGCATGTTGCAGTTGTTTATGTTCTGTATTCTTTATATTGTTTCTACTTTACTATAACCTGATTGTACTGTTTTGTGGAAAAATAAACGCAACCTTGCAAAGTTTTAGTTAGTTGCTTTAATTTTGAACACCAGTGGAAATTGTCAGTCTTAAGAGATAGAGAACAGAAGTACTGTCTGTCTGAATTTGATACACTTGAACAGTATGTACACTCCTGGAAATGGAAAACAGAACACATTGACACCGGTGTGTCAGACCCACCATACTTGCTCCGGACCTGCGAGAGGGCTGTACAAGCAATGATCACACGCACGGCACAGCGGACACACCAGGAACCGCGGTGTTGGCCGTCGAATGGCGCTAGCTGCACAGCATTTGTGCACCGCCGCCGTCAGTGTCAGCCAGTTTGCCGTGGCATACGGAGCTCCATCGCAGTCTTTAACACTGGTAGCATGCCGCGACAGCGTGGACGTGAACCGTATGTGCAGTTGACGGACTTTGAGCGAGGGCGTATAGTGGGCATGCGGGAGGCCGGGTGGACGTACCGCCGAATTGCTCAACACGTGGGGCGTGAGGTCTCCACAGTACATCGATGTTGTCGCCAGTGGTCGGCGGAAGGTGCACGTGCCCGTCGACCTGGGACCGGACCGCAGCGACGCACGGATGCACGCCAAGACCGTAGGATCCTACGCAGTGCCGTAGGGGACCGCACCGCCACTTCCCAGCAAATTAGGGACACTGTTGCTCCTGGGGTATCGGCGAGGACCATTCGCAACCGTCTCCATGAAGCTGGGCTACGGTCCCGCACACCGTTAGGCCGTCTTCCGCTCACGCCCCAACATCGTGCAGCCCGCCTCCAGTGGTGTCGCGACAGGCGTGAATGGAGGGACGAATGGAGACGTGTCGTCTTCAGCGATGAGAGTCGCTTCTGCCTCGGTGCCAATGATGGTCGTATGCGTGTTTGGCGCCGTGCAGGTGAGCGCCACAATCAGGACTGCATACGACCGAGGCACACAGGGCCAACACCCGGCATCATGGTGTGGGGAGCGATCTCCTACACTGGCCGTACACCACTGGTGATCGTCGAGGGGACACTGAATAGTGCACGGTACATCCAAACCGTCATCGAACCCATCGTTCTACCATTCCTAGACCGGCAAGGGAACTTGCTGTTCCAACAGGACAATGCACGTCCGCATGTATCCCGTGCCACCCAACGTGCTCTAGAAGGTGTAAGTCAACTACCCTGGCCAGCAAGATCTCCGGATCTGTCCCCCATTGAGCATGTTTGGGACTGGATGAAGCGTCGTCTCACGCGGTCTGCACGTCCAGCACGAACGCTGGTCCAACTGAGGCGCCAGGTGGAAATGGCATGGCAAGCCGTTCCACAGGACTACATCCAGCATCTCTACGATCGTCTCCATGGGAGAATAGCAGCCTGCATTGCTGCGAAAGGTGGATATACACTGTACTAGTGCCGACATTGTGCATGCTCTGTTGCCTGTGTCTATGTGCCTGTGGTTCTGTCAGTGTGATCATGTGATGTATCTGACCCCAGGAATGTGTCAATAAAGTTTCCCCTTCCTGGGACAATGAATTCACGGTGTTCTTATTTCAATTTCCAGGAGTGTATTTTAGTTTATCGTATCATTTCTTTTAATTATCAGACTACCTCTGGGTATAGGAACTACCTGAAAGAAATTTAACATGTCACGTTTACATCTGTATCTATACCCCGTAAACCTATTTGAAGTGCATGGCGGAGACTAATCTCATTGTTCTATGAATTATTGTTTCTGCCCGTTACATTCCCGTATGGGGCGAGGGAGAAACGACTGCTCAAATTACCCTGCCTAATGTAATTACTCCTTGTCTTAGCAGAGCTGCCCTTCTTTGTATACGTCCAGTTTTCCCTTTTTTGGCCTGTTTGCGATGGGTCCCATACACCTTAGCATTAGGTTTTTGTAAGCAATCTCGTTTGAAGACTGATTCCATTTTCCCGGTGTCCTACCTACGAGGCAAGGTATCCCTCCTGTTTTCCATAGGACTGAATTTATGTGATCACTGTATTTCATATTCGAACAAACTGTTAGATCAATGTATTTGTTTAAGTTCACTGAAAACAATTACGACTCATTTATATTGTAGTCGCAAGATACCAAGTTTTTTTTTTAATTTTCTAAAGTACATATTTTCACATTTTTTCGCATTTATTGCATATTTCCAATGTATACACTGATTTTGAAAACAGATCATGAACTGCATGAATATTTGTGCAGTATTTTCAGATAATAATTGTAAATAACTGCATTGCCTGTAAAAGTCTGATATTGTTATTATTGTCTACTAGGTCATTAATATATGACACTAGCAAGCCCAGAAATGCTTCACAGTTGGTAAATACATATGGGAATTGTATATACGTCTTAATTTCCCTTTCTAATCTCTCTCAGTCCATCTCCTCCATCCCCCCCCCCCTTTTCACTCTTTTTCTATCTCCTCCTCCTGCCCTTCTCCCTCTGTACATCTGCTCCACTATCCCACTGTCACCATTTCCGCCTTTCCCCTCTCTCTGACTAGTACTCCTTCCCCCTCCCTGTGTCCATTTCCTCTGCACCTGCCCCTCGCATGCCGGCCGCGGTGGTCTAGCGGTTCTGGCGCTGCAGTCCGGAACCGCGGGACTGCTACGGTCGCAGGTTCGAATCCTGCCTCGGGCATGGGTGTGTGTGCTGTCCTTAGGTTAGTTAGGTTTAAGTAGTTCTAAGTTCTAGGGGACTTATGACCTAAGATGTTGAGTCCCATAGTGCTCAGAGCCATTTGAACCATTTGAACCTGCCCCTCTCTGTACATCTCCTCATCCTCCCTCTCTCTGTCCTTAAACCTTCTTTATTGTTATTGCAAACAAAGCGTGGTTGGGAATTGAAGTTGCTTAAAGTGAATGGATAAATCGGTTAGGATCATTGGTAGAGTGGGAATGAGAGAGAGGAACACCAGATGCTGGATCTGTGAGAATAGTAGCTTCAGTGTCAGTATTTCGCACAGTTTCAACCCGCAAACGGGTAAGATTACACAAAATTTTGCGCAATTCAGATTCCGTATTGACATTCTAATCATAAATCGAGATAACTCGTAAGTGCAATTTCCCGGTTCGTTGTTAAAATGGACTGCGAGGTAGAAAACGAAGCAGCAGAATTAAGTGTCAGAGTTTTAGTTCAGGAAAAATTTGTGTACTAGTTTAAATGGTCTTCTATCATAATTAAAACAGACCGTGAGAAAGAAACCGACATGGCAAATTTTCACTGTAGAGTATTTTCCTTCTCAGAGTCGATTTTCGCATAACATGTGTACATTAAGATTAAAATAAATTACACAGCGTCTGCCTGAAAACCAACTACCGAAACAGAATTTAAATGAAATAGGAACTATGTGAGCATATCGTGTAATATTAGTCAATAATATTAGGAAATTGTTGGAAAATACGTTAAACGATAAGTTAACGATATGTCATTAGGTATAGAAGATTAACTGATTTGATTTTGAAGGCTACCAGCTTCAGTACTACACTATTCCATCTCCAGGCCCTATACGTATCTCTCCAAATAAACGAAAATGACATATAGAACCAAAAACCTCTGGTTGTCGTGAATTCAGTCAACATGAAATTTTCCTTTATTTGGAGAGATGCATATGGGGACTGAAGACGGAATAGTAGCCTTCAAAATAAAATAAAATAACGAATTAAACAGCTGTTGGTGAATTTCATTGGCATTGACAATTACTTAACCAGCCTATGTCCTCTCTCCATGATGGACCAACAGAGTATCTGAAAATCTATGACTGTTCATCGAAGATAACACGCTGGTCCTCTGATCCAGTAAACCAAGAAGATCAAGGTAAGTGTATCTGCTGCACAGTTATCACGCAGATCACACAATTTAAATGTGAACTTAGGTTCAAGGAACCTCAAGATCACCTCAGCACAGTATTTCAGATTTCTCACGTTACGAATAAAAATGTATATGAGATACGCGGTGAACAGATTTATTGCACCACTGTATGATTTAACTTAAGCCAACTAAATATCTCGACGCATCATACGAAAAAAATGTTCTAGGTGAAATAAAGAGTGAAGGGTCCTACGTCTGTGTTACAACTGGTCACCACGTAGTCACCCGAACCCCTCTCGCCCCTTGCGTGATTGGATTCAGCTTTTTGTTTTGAAATGGGAACACCTAATTTCTATTGCTTATTCGGATTGCACGCCTTAAAATACCTACGGTTTACTCAAACATTTTATTTACCTTCGTCGTTGATGGTGCTGTAATCGACAAATATCAAGTGTGCCTGTATTTACAATTATGAATCGACGTATTTGAGTCTACATGTCACTTACAATGTAAATGTAAACCTTCGTATTCTAACGATTGATATTTAAATATCAATATTTTGATTTTAAAGGGCCAGGTGTTGCAGCGGGGAGCTTGGTCGGGAGCTGAGCGGTGGGGCGAGGGTGTGATGGTTGGTTGGTTGGATGGAGAGAGGGGCCAAAACGATGTCATCGATCTCTTCGGATTAGGAAAAGAAGTTGGCCATGTCCTTTCAATGAACGATCACGGCATTTGTCTGAAGTGGTTTAGGAAATTAACGGAAAACCTAAATCAGGATGGCAGGACGCGGGTTTGAACGGTCGTTCTCCAGAACGCGAGTCCAGTGTGCTAATCACTGCGACCCCTCGCTAGGTCGAGAGTGTGAGTGTTAACACGATGTGTGTGTATCCATGTCACATTCGCTTCATGGACAGTTTACCCTGTTACAAAGACTGTGGTTTGTATTACGCCGGAACCCACGTTGCGACTAGCGCGAGATCTCTGGCCGTTGGATGGAAACAAACACCGAAATCAGTCACCCTGATGGCGCCGTTCGAGGGCGGCCACCGACATCAGGCATTCCGATGGCTTGGTGACTCACCATAATCAACTCTGCAGGGAACAGAAAACTACGTTACTATACAAGTAGCTTATTTAGCAAAAATGTGAATGCATTGCCATATTACTTACACTGCACGATCACATATGAAACATTAAAGTAGATTTTCAACATAGATAGGAGTCGTTAGGTCACAAAGATGTACATTTCCATCGTAAAAGATATTGAAACAAAAGTGTCGGTTCTTAATTGCAGCCGGCCGCTGTAGGTGAGCAGTTCTAGGCGCTTCAGTCCGGAACTGCGTTGCTGCTACGGTCGCAGGTTCGAACCCTGCCTCGGGCATGGATGTGTGTGATGTCCTTAGCTTAGTTAGGTTTATGTAGTTTCTAAGAATGGGGACTGATGACCTCAGATGTTATGTTCCATAGTGCTCAGAGCCGTTTGAGCCATTCTTAATTGCAAAAACAGGCACGTACTTGTCGATTAGAGCGCAACCTACCGCGAATGGGAAACAAATGGTCGGAGTAAACAGTATGCATTTTTTGTTGCAGAAAAAGGATGATGATTTCTCAAGTGGATGACACCAGTATTACGATTTCTCCTCTTAGAAAGGTAAAGGACGAGGGGTTATTAGTAAAAATTTTCAATGAATTAGTGTGTGATCCTCTGGGAAAAAACCGACCGTCAATAACGAAAATACACTATTGTATTGTGTGTTAACCGGGGACCTAGAAACGACGGAGAAGCTCGGTCCCCACCTCAGCTGCAGTGGTCCAAAACCCCACGACGACTACCCCAGTCCACTTCACCCCTCCGCCACCCCACACCGAACCCAGGGTTACCGTTTACCGTGCGGTTCAGCCCCCTGTGGACTCCCCCCCCCCCTACCCTCCCGCCCCCCAGGGAACGTCTCACACCAGACGAGTGTAAGACCTATGTTTGCGTGGTATAGTAATAGTCGTGTAAGCGTACGTGGAGAACTTGTTTGCGCAGCAATCACCGACGTAGTGTAACTGAGGCGGAATAAGGGGATCCAGCACGCATTCGCCGAGGCAGAGAGAAAACCGCCTAAAAACGATCCACAGACTGGCCGGTTCACCGGACATCGACACAAATTCGCCTGGCGGATTCGTGCCGGGGACCAGGCGCTCCTTCCCGCCCGGAAAGCCGTGCGTTTGACCGCACGGCCAACCGGGAGGGCCAAAAACACACTACACACGCCTAGAAAAACATCAGTAAATATTGGAGCGTTGAGTAGAAGTAATTTAACGAAGTAGAATGCTCAAAAGTTTTGAATGTACTTATTGACAGTTACTGAAACTGGAAAAAGCTTGTTATTGAGGTCACGTAGCTAGGTCCACAAAACTTTTGCTTTTCGAATAAATGCTATTTTCGAAATTTAAAATTATTGATTTGATTGTCATTGCCTATAGATTGATGTGCAACAGTGTAATATTCCGGTGTAGTCATCACATGGGCAGAAAGTATTGACTGCAAACATACAAGCAATGAGAATGGTATTTCCACCTACAGTTATTTTGTGCACTTTTACCGAAAAAGTGCGCGTATTCGCTTATGAAATAAGTTATTGAAGATTTGTCACAGTTGAAGTAATGTGCATAGGTTCAACACTGGAAGAAAAAAATTATCTACCTTTTGCATGACCGAAGCAGTCAGTGTCTGAAGAAGCTGTTCAATAGGCAGCTTTAAAAACTTTAGATTAATTTCCCATAAACATAAGAAGCGTCACATGCAGACGAGTTAATTTTAAATATGATCTTGAATAATATCATGTGAAAAAATCCTATTTCATAAACATATTTAACTGAACACAGGTGATCGTACAAGCTGAAGTTGTAAAGTGAGTAGTGACGCAGACAAATATATTCTTTTGCATCAACTTGAGCCACTGTGTTACTTAGTATTCTTCAAATGGGCAGCATGTGGCCTTACACAGAAAGAAATCATGTATACGTAGCATGTAAACTGACTGGTTCCATATCATATCGGTGTGAATCATGGAACTTACAACGAACATAGGTGTAGATACAAATACAGACGACAACGGGTTGCATGACTGTTCTACACTGAACTAGACAAATGTGTACTACGGCTGTAGAAGGCCAATGCGGAATAAGAACCGTGCTTACTTGTTCAGCGTGTGTCGGCGAGGTGCGGATGGTCGCAGAAGGGCCGTTACTGCTCCGCACGCTGTTCACGCACTGCGTACGCACTGTATGAGTGTGTGGGCGAGTACGCCTCAGTCAGTAGTTCGCCGTTTGTCAGACAGCGCCTACGAAGGCAGCGCCATCACCAGAGAGCGGTTCCGGAGTCCTGCTGCAACCCACTGCCTTCTCGTAGGGTAGATTAAAGTTCTGGTTAATACGAGTATGGTATGCAAGAGAATGAAAGACCGGTACAGAAACGAAACTTCGTGAAAGTCTGATGAAGCAGTCAATGAAATGTTGCGGGATCATTTGACTCATCATTGCCCTCTGTAATGACTAGAAAGCATGGAAAACTGAAACGGGAGGGAATATACGGAGAGTCCACATAGTGGCCAGCCGGAGTGGCCGAGCGGTTCGAGGCGCTACAGTCTAGAAACGCGCGACCGCTACGGTCGCAGGTTCGAATCCTGCCTCGGGCGTGAATGTGTGTGATGTCCTTAGGTTAGTTAGGTTTAAGTAGTTCTAAGTTCTAGGGGACTGATGACCTCAGAAGTTAAGTCCCATAGTGCTCAGAGCCATTTGAACCATCCACATACTGGAAACAAACTTGAGGACAACGTTATAGAAAGAGAAGAGGAAGTAGATGCAGAAGAGGTAAACAAAATGATACTGCGAGAAGAATTTGACAGAGCACAGAAAGATGCAAGTTGAAAGAAGGCATCTGGCGTATGTGATAGCTGGGACAGTCTCTTTGACAAAATTATTCCACCTGCTATGCATAATTTATGAGGATGTCAAATACTATTAGATTTCGAAAGGAATGTAAAAATGGAAATTCCAAAGACTTCCAGGTGCTTCCAGATGTGAGTTTAGTTTACATGGGAGTGGACAGAAAGGTGAAAGCTGATCTCGTTCAAAGTCAGTTTGGATTCTGAAGAAATGTAGGGACTTGCGAGGATGTACTTACCTAACAATATATCTCAGGCGAGAACTCGAAGAAAGGGAAACCTACTGTTGTAGCATTTGTACATTTAGAGAAACTTTTTGACAGTTTCCCTGGACTAACACTTTGAAATGTAGAAGGTAACAAGGATAAAATACGTAGGTCGATTGGGTATTTTCAACTTGCGTAGGAACTAGACTCCCATTGTAAGACTTGAAGGACATTAAAGGGAAGCGGTAGTTGAGACGTGAATGAGACAGGGGTGTAGTCTACTCCCCTACACCCTCCTGTTTATACACTGGACAATCAGCGATGGAAACAAAGAAGAAATTTGAATAACGAGATAGATTCAGGGGTAAAAAAACATAAAAGGTTTGCTGATGATATTGTAACTGCGTCAGAGAAGACCAAGGAGTTGGAACGGAACAGATAGCATTTCGAAGAAACATTATATGATGAAGATCAATAAAAGAACAACAATAGTAGTGGAATGTATTCTAACTTTATGAAGCGAAGCTGAAGGTGTGGTAGTAGGAAGTGAGGCACCAGAAGTAGTAGATATGCTTCGCTATATGGACAAGAAAATAACTGATGATGGTCGAAATAGACTGTGTAAAAATGCAGACAGGCTACAGCAAGAAATGCATTTCTGAGGAAGAGAAATTTAATGATGGTCGAAATAGACTGTGTAAAAATGCAGACAGGCTACAGCAAGAAATGCATTTCTGAGGAAGAGAAATTTACTAACATCTAATTTATTTCTAAGTACTAGGAAGCCGTCTCTGAAGGTACGTGTCTGGTCTGTATATTTGCATGGAAGTGATAAATGTACCATAAGCATTCAGGCAAGAAGAGAGTAGAAGCTTTCGAAATGTGATGGTACAGAAGAATGCTGAAGATTAGACTGGAAGATCGAATAACTAGTGAGGAGATACTGAATGTATCTGCAGAGACGAGAAATCTGTGGGTGAACCTGATTAAAACAAGGTATCTTTTCTCAGGACACATCCTGCGGCATCAAAGAGGGGAGAGTGGGGGCTAACAATGGTAGAGGGAGACCTAGGCATGAATATGTAAACAGGTTAAAATCAAGATAGGTTACTCTGGTTTTTCCGAGAGGAAGTTTTGCGCAAGGCTCACTAGTGTGGAAAGTTAAATCAAGTCAGTCTTTAGACCTAAGACCACAACAAGAATAATGATTCATTTCAGTGGGAAGTACAGCTGAGGAATGCAGGGTGAAGTAAAAGTCGTCTGCCAGAACGTCGGAGGTTTGTGGGAATGTTTTGTGTAGGTATAATGTACAATAGTCCGTACTGACTCGCTTCCGAGTAACAACGAAGGTCTAATTATGATTTACTCTGACACTCAAATTACACGTATTTGTCCAAATACCTTCAACGTAGTGGAAAGGCTTATAACACTCCATCACCAAAACGCGCAACACAAAACACAGAGTAATGTAATAACAGATCCTAAAGTCTGTGACGTGGTTGTTGTCGTCGCAGGAAAAGCTCTGCATAGCGTCGTCGTGCCACTCTCCCACATCATTCTGTAAAGCCATAGGCGAAACGCATATCTACCGACTCTTCTGCAGTAAACCTATTCAAACTGCTGTGTGTCACTGTCACCGTACAACTGACATTGGCGGAAGACAAACTCGAGGGAAAACAAAGCATTGCTGGTTGCCAACCAGAGCGCAAAGTGGGCTGTCAATGAGTAAATGAAACAAGTCTGTCCACAAACTAGGCACACAGGACATACCGTCGACGTTTGCATAGCTGTGCACATACAGTAAGTGCAATACGGTTGCAGACACAGATGAATATATAAAAATTAAACGAAATGTACTTACTCTGTAATGAGCCATCAGAGGCCACTGTCTTTTATACGAAAGTACTTGGATGTACATGGTGTCAATAAATCATTTTCACAACTTAAGACGTTAATAATTCTAAATCTATACTAGCTAACAATTAATGGTTTTCAACATGTGATAACATAACTCATAAAGTCTTTTCTTCTTTTTGTAACATTCAGGTGACGCAATTTTGACGCAAAATTGAACTCGAAAGCCTGATAACATGCGGACACCTTAGGAGAAAGCTCAGTGCGGGACCTGGTTCATACAAGTGACGTGTAACGAAACTTTCCAAATCGGTATGGAAGGCAACCAACGTCCCTGCCAACTATTCGGGCATGGCGTATATCATTTATGGAAGCAGATTGTGACTTCCACAAAAAAGGGGGCGGGTTGCCCATCTGTTTCAGACACAATCGGTGCGTTCGGGGGCCAGAGAGTTGGAAATGAGACAATCAGCAGTGTACAATGTGTTTCGCAGGAGGTTACGTTATATCTCTACAAGGTGCCTATGGACAAACCTCAGTACGATCAGTTTTCTGTGGATATGCTAGGCAAGATTGAGCAAACAATGACTTTTTGGCAAAAAATTGTTTCTCCGATGAGACAACGTTTCATGAATTCGTTGAAATGAATCGTCGTAGTGTTCGTGTATGGGGCTCACGGCATCCTGAAATGGAAACAAACAGTTCCAAAATCAGTGTTTGGTGCGGAATGATGCACAATTGCATCGTTTGAACTTTTTTTTTTTTAATTGAGTCTGCCGTCAATGGTATTATTTACCTGGATATGTTACAAGAGTTTGCTTCACCACAACTAAAATACCTGCAATACCTGATATTATATTACAGCGGGATGGGGCACTAACCTATTGGTGCTTAACTGTCTGTCAATTTATAGATGAAAAATTTCCGGAGAGGTGGACTGGACAACATGGGCCAATTCGACGGCTACCATTAGTGACCTCATATCAGTAGACTTCTTCTGTAGTGTTCTGTAAAGGATCTGTTGTACTGAATCAAGCTAAGAGACCTACAGGATTTGAAGGCATGCATTCACAATGCATTGAAACACGTCACCGTGGAGATCTTGAACCGTACGTGGATAGTGATGGAATTCCGACTATATATTATCTATGCCAGTAAGGGTATACACATTGATGTGTATGAATGTGGAAACAAACCTTCGTTAGTTATATCAGGTTGAAAACCATTAGTTGAAATCAAGTACAGTTTTAATGGTATTAAAGTCTTAAGTTGTAAAGTTAATTTATGGTTCAAATGGCTCTGAGCACCATGGGACTTAACTTCTGAGGTCATCAGTCCCCTACAACTTAGAACTACTTAAACCGACCGTAGCGGTCGGGCGGTTCCAGACTGTAGCGCCTAGAACCGCTAGGCCACTCCGACCGGCCGTTAATTTATGGACACCTTATATATCCACGAAAAACGCCCCGAATTTGCTGATGGAATTTGGGCTCAACGTGTATGCTGTTACGTGACGAGCCCAAACTCCTTCAACAAATTTGTTATTACGCTCTGTTCATGAGAGGAGATCCCAGGTTTTAGGTCAAAGAAAGTTCACACTGATTGGACACGTGTGTTACAACATTTCAGAAGAAACGATTGGCTTAATGAATGAACCATGACGAACGAGCATATATGTCCAGATAGAAGACGAGACGAAGATTCTCTCATATGTAGCAGAGAAGGCTCTGATTCCAGAAAAGCCACGGCACTCCATTTGAACATAAATCACCTGGAATTATATACTACTGTCAGTCGAGAACATTTTATTGTTTATGTAGACGAATTTCTCTCGTACAATCATTACCAGTTCACTAGACGTCTAGCACAATATGTGGTAACTTGTCCAATTTATGAAATATGACATAATGCACAATGGAAGGCGTTTGATATCAAGGTGTGATACCACAGCAGTACCGACAGTTGAAATAGCCTGTCACACAACGTTGGAGATATAAAAGGTAAACAAAAGGAAAACACCGACAACGCGGCCAACTGGTCAGTTATCAAGGGGGCGCTCCTGTTCGGGGCGTCAATAACTGGAATTATGGCATCAGAGCTTCTTCAGATCGTGTTTAGTGTTCTATTTAGTTATGCATCCAGTTAGCCCTCAGTGTAAAATTTTCAAATATGCTTCGTACTACCATTCACTAACCCCTTGCATATGATTTTTCATTGACGTCCATATGTTGTTAAATTTTAGGATTTATTCCGAACGCTGTTGTTATGAGGTGTACGGAATAGAGTTATTTCCACCGTGCTAATTACGAGGGCTGTTCAATAAAGAATGATCATATTTTTTTGACAATATACCTTTATTTATTCTCTTAATTTTGATGGTCCTTCTCAAAGTAGTCTCCCATGAATGTAATGTACTAGTCCCAGCGTTTCTGCCATTCTTCAAATACATGCTGGAAACCATTTTTTGAGAGGTCCTTCAAAATCCTCTTCGCAGCCTTCAGCACTGCTTCCGATGATTGATAATGCCTCCCACGAAGTGGTTCCTCTATGTTAGGGAATAGAAAAAAGTCACATGAGGCTAAATCCGGACTATAGGGAGGGCGAGGGATGAACTTCACGTTGATTT
Organism: Schistocerca nitens; assembly: GCF_023898315.1. Lineage (NCBI taxonomy): Eukaryota > Metazoa > Arthropoda > Insecta > Orthoptera > Acrididae > Schistocerca > Schistocerca nitens. The sequence goes on along the minus strand of NC_064621.1, from coordinate 309,579,522 downwards.
TTGCGAGATATTCAGCAACAACATTTTGAATATGTGGCCGCGCATTATCATGGTGCAGCATCCAGCCTGCTTCACGGAAATGTAGTCTTTTGCACCTGATATGGACTTGCAATGTTTTCAGGACTTCCCTGTAGTATTGACCAGTTACTAATGTGTGTGCAGGTACAACATGCTGACAAACTATTCCATGAATATCAAGTAATGAGAGGACCATAACTTTCCCAACAGAAGCAACCAATTTTGCTGTTTTGGCGGTTGGTGATGGATGAGATTTCCACACTGAGCTTTGCTGGTTGCTCTCAGGATAAAAAGATGTAGCCAAGTTTCATCAGCAGTGAGTACATTCGAAAGAAACTCCGGATCCTCCTCTAACATCAACTTTAACTGCATGCCGGCCTGCACGCGAATGTCCTTTTGTTCGGGAATCAACAGTCATGGAACCCATCACGCACAAACACATGTCATGTGCAATTTTTCTGCCACCAACGTGTGGGTGGCGCCGAGTGAAGTGTTCAGTATTTCAGAAGGTGATCTAGAGGTAATTCGTCGATCCTCTCTCACAGTGACAGCAGCAGTGTTGATGTTTTCTTCCGTAATAGCAGTAACTCGAGCACCGGGTTCAATGTCCTTTGAAAAATGCTTGTCTCCGCTCTTTAAACAATGTAAACCACCTTCTAGTGGTGCTGTAGGGAAGAACAGACTCTCCATAGGCCTCCTGTAACATTGTATAGACCTCAGCTGAATATTTGTTGAGACAAAAGCAGAATTTCAAAGCAGCATATTGTTCCTCGCGTGTTACCTTATTGCAGCGGTAGGCGATATTGAACATGTCTGACCTTGCCTGCCTCTCACAGCGGGAACCAGGAGTCCAAACAAAGAAACTACTACGGCGTGTTTGTTGCACATTAAGCTAACAGAATAACATAAGATTAAATTTTAGCGCGGGAAATTATGACCTTACAAAAATTATTATCGTTATTTAGTGAACAGCCCTCGTAGAATGGAACTGCAACACAACTCGAGGTATTCCTGATGATGTCCAGGCAGACAAGGATTGAGTATAAGCTGTTTGGTGGATGCAGTATTTCTTCACTTCAGGGAAACATTTTACTCGATATCACACCAAGGCGTATTAGAAAAAGTGCCAATGAATGAGGTCTGAAACAGAATTTGTGACTTGATTCAGGATATCAAAGCGGGAAGGTATTACATGTTACCTTGGATGCAAAATGGTTGAAATGGCTCTGAGCACTGTGGGACATAACATCTGAGGTCATCAGTCCCATAGAACGTGAACTACTTAAACCTAACTAACCTAAGGACATCACACACATCCATGCCCGAGGCAGGATTCGAACCTGCGACCGTAGCGGTCTCGCAGTTCCAGACTGAAGCGCCTAGAACCACGCGGCCTCAGCGGCCGGCTCTTGGATGCAGAAGCATCAAAATAAGTGTTCGGACCCTAGGTAATATACATCAATGGCCTCATAGGCGATATTAATAGTAATCTAATACTTCTCCTGATGATGCATTTTTCTAAAATGAAGTACCCTGTGAAGAATCGTGTTGTAAGAACTGAAAGTTCCTTCGAATGTACAGAATTGTAAAGTTTGAACTTCTCAAAATGGCTCTGAGCACTATGGGACTAAGCGTCTACGGTCATCAGTCCCCTAGAACTTAGAACTACTTAAACCTAACTAACCTAAGGACATCACACAACACCCAGCCATCACGAAGCAGAGAAAATCCCTGACCCCGCCGGGAATCGAACCCGGGAACCCGAGCGTGGGAAGCGAGAACGCCAGAACTTCTCAAAACTAATGGAAAAAAATATCTGACGACTACAGTTTCAGTAAGTCGCAGCAAGAACCACTCAACTGAATGTAACAATTTGAGGTGACTGTAGATAAAAACTTGAGTTCAGGGAAAACGCAATCAGTTTACAGAATAATCTGCTTAAAAAACGCATATGGGTGACTTTTATGTGTGGTTCTTAATAGGACTATCCTGAAGACTGTCCACATAAGAAAGTCAGTAACGATTATCTAAGGTTTATCTGAGCCACGAGCGAGTGTGACGGAAATGGTCAGAAAGCTGAAATGGCTGTTGCTTGAAGACAGACGCTACGCATCACCCGGAAGTCTATATATGAAGTTTCAGGAAACAATATTAACTGAAAGCTTAGGAATATCAACAACAAAATGCATAAATGCTTTATGAGATGCAACGGCCTTTTGTAATACACCCAAAAATTTATATTAGTTTTGACAAGCGTATTTATTTCTTTTATCGTGTCATACGCCATTCTCAAAGGCTCTACAAGAACAATATACGAAAAGCTATCAGTGGAAAGAAAGCGTTGATGCAACTGCGTAAAATGTACATCGTAAAAATGGAAGATGCAAACACAGGGAAAACTCTAATAAAATTAAAATTTACATCGTAGAAAACAAAGGAAGCTGCACGTCATCAAGATAAAAGTGATAGATTGATATGTAAAACGTAACTGGATTTTTCAAACATGGATCCAAAGTAATTTATATGGTCTATCTCACGTGATGACGTGATGACATTTGAGTGCAAACTGACTAGCTGTAGATATCAAAGTATCAAGTAAAGAAGACCGCCATATATTTTATGCCTTAATATAACATAGTACCAAAAATATGTTTTCCATTATATCTATATATTCACCCAGTTTATTATTTAACAAATATCCAACTGATACAAGGAGTTCGGCGAAAATCATCAATGGAAAATGACGTCAATGTATAATAATGTAAATACAATGAAACAAAATGTAATTGTTCAATATGTAACGACAGAGTCATGAGGAGTTTCCAGAAAAGTGCCGTCCAAGTACGAATTGTAGCTGTAAGCCTTGACACTTAGGTAGAGACGCATAGCACAAGCGGTTTTCATCAGTTCATTAAGAAGTGGCACTCACTGGGAAATCGCTGATTTTACACTTACTGATTGCGAACTGGAGGTAAGAAGGGACGCAGTCAGACATCGTCTACAAACATCTACAAGCAAACAGCTCCAAACGCCGTATCAGTTTATTATTTAACAAATATCCAACTGATACAAGGAGTTCGGCGAAAATCATCAATGGAAAATGACGTCAATGTATAATAATGTAAATACAACGAAACAAAATGTAATTGTTCAATATGTAACGACAGAGTCATGAGGAGTTTCCAGAAAAGTGCCGTCCAAGTACGAATTGTAGCTGTAAGCCTTGACACTTAGGTAGAGACGCATAGCACAAGCGGTTTTCATCAGTTCATTAAGAAGTGGCACTCACTGGGTAATCACTGATTTTACACTTACTGATTGCGAACTGGAGGTAAGAAGGGACGCAGTGAGACATCGTCTACAAATATCTACTAGCAAACAGCTCCAAACGCCGTATCTAGAAGCCCCCAAACGCGAAGCAAGGCAAATATTGAGAGATTTCGAGAGTTCCAGCGGATGATAGAGGTCTTGGATGTTCGCCCCGATAGCTGACTGGTCAGCGTGACGGATTGCTTTCCTACGGGCCCGGGTTCGATTCCCGGCTGGGTCGGAGATTTTCTCCTCTCAGGTTGTGTTGTCTCCATCATCATTTCATCCGCATCCGGCGCGCAGGTCGCCCAATGTGGCGTGGAATGTAATAAGACCTGCACCAAGGCGGCCGGACCTGCCGCGCAAGGGGCCTCCCAGTCAATGATGCCAAACGCTAATTTCCATTTACATAGAGGTCTTGGATGAATGAGCCTACAGAAGATATTATGTAAGTGAGCATCAGAGTCAACTTTTTGCACTACGGAAGACTTGCAAAACATTGCCTGCACGCACCTCTGGGCAAGGGTTACTGGTTTCTTTCGTACATTTGTCCACAAGTTCCTATGTCTCTGTGCCACTTTCATTGTGACAAGTACTTGAACCCTAACAGATGGCTTAGAACAATAGAATCGAGCACTTCCATGGCTCACGGTCAGTAGTACTACATGTTATTGCATGTTAGCGGAGTTCTAGCATAGAATTGTCATTTGTAAGTCTCACCTATGTTTATGTGAACCACTGTCTGTGCTCTTCTGCATTCTCATTGTGATCACGTCAAGAAGCAGTAAAAAGCACACCGGTAAGCCAACTCACAGTCTCAATTCAGTATCAACACAATATCAACCTCCTTTAGTCTCATATCCAAGTCATTGTGTACAGTCTCTAACATGTGGGTTGGCTCCCACCTCCACCAAGTAGAATATTTCATAAATTTACCAGAATGGAGTCTGTAGGTGACCCAGATTGGCACTGGGAACGGCGCAACGAAGGATATGGACCGATGGCATTATAGAAAACGTAAATTGGTTCAAATGGTTCAAATGGCTCTGAGCACTATGGGACTTAACATCTATGGTCATCAGTCCCCTAGAACTTAGAACTACTTAAACCTAATTAACCTAAAGACATCACACAACACCCAGCCATCACGAGGCAGAGAAAATCCCTGACCCCGCCGGGAATCGAACCCGGGAACCTTGGCGTGGGAAGCGAGAACGCTACCGCACGAACGTAAATTGGATATCACGATGTGATAACCGCTCTATGCTCTATGACAGATTAAATGATCTCGGACTTCTTCTCTGAGTGATTGCAATCTCTGGTCTTACCTTGAGCAAAAACTAACAATGCAAAGTACTAATAAAATCTCGCCAATTGCAGATTGTTGCCACATCAAAGTCTTTCTTCTAGCCGGAGAGAAAAGTTGTAAAACATAACTCATACCATAATAAATGATGGCATAAACGTGTGAGCTGATGAGTTAATAAAGATACAACCGGTTGTTAACTCAAAGTCAATTCGTGTATTAGAAGTCATTAGTAGCTACTGCCAACGATGCTTACGTTCTAATGGTTCGAAGAGGAAAGACAAATGCAAACAGCCAGTCTTTTCCTAACCGCTGTAATGTTCAAATGGTTCAAATGGCTCTGAGAACTGTGGGACTTAACTTCTGAGGTCATCAGTTCGAATGGTTCAAGTGGTTCTGAGCACTATGGGACTTAACATCTGTGGTCATCAGTCCCCTAGAACTTAGAACTACTTAAACCTAACGAACCTAAGGACATCACAAACATCCACGCCCGAGGCAGGATTCAAACCTGCGACCGTAGCAGTCGCGCGGTTCCGGACTGCGCGCCTAGAACCGCTAGACCACCGCGGCCGGCAGGTCATCAGTCCCCTAGAACTTAGAACTACTTAAACCTAACTAAACTAAGGACATCACACACATCCATGCCCGAGGCAGGATTCGAACCTGCGACCGTAGCGGTCTCGCGGTTCTAGACTGTAGCGCCTAGAACCGCTCGGCCACAGCGGCCGGCTAACAGCTATAGGTCTTCTTTTATTTGCTCAGATAATGTAAATATGAACATAGACTCTTTGATCACAAATCTTTACACAAAATTTTACATAAATTTAACAATTTTTTTAGAAAAGTGTATAACATATCACAGGGACCTGAAAAATCTCAGCTTGACACCAATGGCGTTTCACTCTAGAATACAGCCGCTCCTGTGCCAAGAAATGGGTGTCCAGAAATCCCACGTCTCCTCTTATATTGGAGTGAGCTTCCAAAGGAAGTATGTCGCAACACACGTCGTGTAACGACACATAAAACTATTTCCAAAATATGAGTTATTTCGTACCCAGAAATTGATACACAAAAATTCATAAGCAATACACTGAAAATCTAGGCCATAAAATAGAACAAAATTGTAAAATTACGAACAAAATGCCAAAATGTGTGTTTAGTTATGTAACAGTCTTATACGGACAAGCATCAGTATATACAGGGTGAGTCACATACGACGTAACACCCCTTCTATTTCGTGAACGATTAAACGTATCGAAACGTGGTTTCCGGAAAATGTTAAAGCTTCGAGGGGCACTTTTTTTTGGTTAGTTTCCAGTTCTGATATCAAACAGAAATATTGAAGGAAGAAATTTTTTTAGAAGTACCCGTATATTTTTTATAACGGCATTCGGTAGTCCTTGAGAAGACAATTACAGTGACATAGGATTTATTAATATTGACATTGAAACCTCTCGTGAAAATATTCCAGAAATGTCCTACAATGTGAGAGCACCGCGGCTGGAATCGGCATTAGCGGTGCATACCCCGCCATGCAGAGCTCTCGTGCAACGCTGTGTCAGAATGTCAACACATCTGTCTGTTTACTTGTCTGCACTGCAGGCCGCTCATTTGCGCTTCAACATTCGTTGCGTGCAGACATGTACCCCAGTGATGAGAAGTTGGGCACGCTACTTTTTTTATGTTAAATGTAAAGCAAATGTCGTAAAAGTAGTGCAGCGGTGTAAGGTTACCTATCCGGATAGCCAACGCTCGACACTCCAGGCAATTGCACGAATTATTAAGACGCTAGTGCGGATGTGCTGCTTGAACGTCAAAAACAGAACAACTGCAACTGACAGAGGACACTAAGAGCTGTTCTGGCTACGACTCTAATGAATCCACACAGTGGTACGAGACACATAGCCATGGAATGTGGAATCAGCCAGATGGGTATCATTCGCATCCTGCATCGACAGAAGTTTCATCCCTGTCATCTTCCACTACATCAGGCACTCGAAGACTGTGATTTCGAACGTTGTACAGAATTTTGTCGGTTTGCGCTTCAGCAACTGAGAACGACCGTATGTTTTTCCAACGTGTTGTCTTTACTGAAGAAACAACGTTAACTAACCACGCTAACGTAAACTTGCATGTTATGCAATAATGCGGAACCGAAAATTGACACTGGCTTCGTCAAGTGCAACATCAATAGCCGTAGGGCGTAAAGGTATCGCGCGGTATCATAGGAATTTACAATGTAGCACCTTACTTCATCTTAGGCGTTCTAACTGAACATTCTGCCGGTCCTTCTAGAAGAGGTACCATTGGATGTTCGACAGAATATACACTGCAGTTTCAATACGACGGTTGCCCAGCTCACTCGTCCTGTGTTGCAACGTAAATACTGAATGAGAATTTTTGTGGACGTTGGATGGGACGAAATTCTGTTGTCAAAAGGCCTACGAGGTCCCCCGATTTGACTCCTCTCGATTTGTTTCTTTGGAAAGCACTTAAAAATTCAGTCTGCGACGACACCCCAACCACGTCAGTTGATGTGTGACGTCGAATCGCCAGTGCAGGCTCTGCCGTATCATCCACTGTAATTATATCTGTTCATCGTTCTTTCGAACGGCGATTGCAAATGTGCCTTCTTTCAGTCCATGGTCAACGGCTTCTTTTCTTTTCTTTTTTTTTTTTTTTGGAAGAAAAAATTTATGTTACATGATGTGGGTGGTAACCAAATTATTGTCAGTAAACTGTTTATTTCAATTACGCGTATCCAGGATTGCATTTGAATATCAAATAACCCAACAGTGTGTATTGCACATAGCTAGTAACACTGTTATTAAGCCCCCACGTTCAGCACGAAACGACGTTTCGATAAGAATAATATTTATTTTGCGATGTACAAGTGGTCGTCAAAGTATTTTTAATAAAATCTTTAGTTCAACGAGTGTGTCTCATATGATATAATTTAGAGAAGTGTAAGTAGAGGCAGTTGTCCGACAGCACGTATTTTACTTCTAAAAAGCACACAACCACGTACAGAGAAAGAGGGGTCAAATCTTCTCTCTATCATTTAGACAGGTAACACATTAGTTGAGACCTCTTTATTTTTGAAAAATGAACAGTTAATTTCTCTGTTTCAGCTCACGTAAATCTGGGAGGATACACAAATGTGAAATAGTTTTCCTAAGACTTTTGTGATACGCGATATTCTACCCTATGTCGTATTTTCATAAACAACATTCATAGGTGATGCTGCATCTAGATCGTAAGTTCGGTCAAGCGTAAATAAAGCCTTACTCTCGTAACGCAAGCCGACCTTACGATACACAAATGCGCAGCCTGGTCCGAGACGCCTGCTTGGCAGTGTTTGCAACGCAAATGCTGTTTCCGGTCACCGTGCTCTCACATTTTAGTTTTTTTTCCGAATTTTTTACTACACGTTTCAACGGCAGCATTAACAAACACTTCTAAAGAACTATCGACTGCAGTTATAAAAAGTGTATGGTTTCATTAAAAAAACGAAAAGTACTTTCGTCAATGTGTCAGTTGATACCAGCGCTAAAAACATGAACCAAACAAACACATACGAGCCACTCGACGCTCTGACATTTGCCGAAAACCGCGTGTAACCCTTCACGAAATAAAAGGAGTGCCACGTCTTACATGATTCAAGGACAGGAATACAATAGAGGAGTGTGTATTTAATATTCAGCTCATGATAAATAGTGAAAAATTACCATCTGCACCAAATATTGATTTTATGCACAAAATATTATTTTTTTCCCTTCACATAAATTATCCCATGTGATTTGATGTGACGAGCTTTTAACGACATAAATTTGATCGCATAGATAAAGGAGTAAAAGGTCAGCTTATAGTATTTTACTTCAACTCTAAAGATTAATACAAATGTGAAAATACTGTTGATGTAATAAATATTGTTGTTGTGGTCTTCATTCCTGAGACTGGTTTTGATGCAGCTCTCCATGCTACTCTATCCTGTGCAAACTTCTTCATCTCCCAGTACCTACTGCAACCTACATCCTTCTGAATCTGCTTAGTGTATTCATCTCTTGATCTCACTCTACGACTCTTATAACTGCCATCTGGTTCCTGTACAAATTGTAAATAGCCTTTCGCTCCCTGTATTTTACCCCTGCCAACTTCAGAATTTATTCCAGTCAACATTGTCAAAAGCTTTCTCTACGTCCACAAATGCTAGAAACGTAGGTTTGCCTTTCCTTAATCTACCTTCTAAGATAAGTCGTAGGGTCAGTATTGCCTCACGTGGTCCCATATTTCTACGGAATCCAAACTGATCTTCCCCGAGGTCGGCTTCTACCCGTTTTTCCATTCGTCTGTAAAGAATTCGCGTTACTATTTTGCAGCCGTGAATTATTAAACGGATTGTTCCGTAATTTTCACATCTGTCAGCACCTGCTTTCTTTGGGATTGGAATTAATATATTCTTCCTGAAGTCTTAGGGTATTTCGCCTGCCTCATACATCTTGCTCGCCAGATGATAGAGTTTTGTCAGGACTGGCTATCCCAAGGCCGTCAGTAGTTCTAATGGAATGTTGTCTACTCCCGGGGCCTTGTTTCCACTCTGATCTTTCAGTGCTCTGTCAAACTCCTCACGCAGTATCGTATCTCCCATTTCATCTTCATCTAAATCCTCTTCCATTCCCATAGTATTGTCCTCAACTACATTGCCCTTGTATAGACCCTCTATATACTCCCTCCACTTTTCTGCTTTCCCTTCTTTGCTTAGAAGTGGGTTTCAATCTGAGCTCTTGATATTCATACAAGTGGTTCTCTTTTCTCCAAAAGTCTTTTTAATTTTCCTGTAGGCAGTATCTGTCTTACCCCTAATGAGATAAGCCATCTACAACCTTACATTTGTCCTCTAGCCATCCCTGCTTAGCCATTTTGCACTTCCTGTCGATCTCATTTTTCAGACGTTTGTATTCCTTTTTGCCTGCTTCATTTATTAAATTTTTATATTTTCTCCTTTCATCAATTAAATTCAATATTTCTTCTGTTACCAAGGATTTCTACTAGCCCTCGTCTTTTTACTTACTAGATCCTCTGCTGTCTTCACTACTTCGTCTCTCAAAGCTACCAATTCTTTTTCTACTGTATTTCTTTCCCCCATTGCTGTCAATTGTTCCCTTATGCCTTCCCTGAAACTCTGTACAACCTCTGGTTTAGTTAGTTTATCCAGGTCCCATCTCCTTAAATTCCCACCTTTTTGCAGTTTCTTCAGTTCATAACCAATAGATTGTGGTCAGAGTCCACATCTGCCCCTGGAAATGTCTTACAATTTAAAACCTGGTTCTTAAATCTCTGTCTCACCATTATATAATCTATCTGAAACGTGTCAGTATCTCCAGGCTTCTTTCATGTATACAACCTTCTTTTACGATTCTTGAACCAAGTGTTAGCTATGATTAAGTTGTGCTCTGTGCAAAATTCTACCAGGCGGCTTCCTCTTTCATTTCTTAGCCCCAATCTATATTCACCTACTACGTTTCCTTCTCTTCCTTTTCCAACTACCGAATTCCAGTCACACATGACTATTAAATTTTCGTCTCCCTTCACTATTTGAATAATTTCTTTTATTTCATCATACATTTCTTCAATATCTTCGTCATCTGCAGAGCTAGTTGGCATATAAACTTGTACTACTGTAGTAGGTGTGGGCTTCGTGTCTATCTTGGCCACAATAATGCGTTCACTATGCTGTTTGTAGTAGCTTACCCGCACTCCTATTTTTTATTCTTTATTAAACCTACTCCTGCATTACCCCTATTTGATTTTGTATTTATAACCCTGTATTCGCCTGACCAAAAGTCTTGTTCCTCCTGCCAGCGAACTTCACTAATTCCTGCTATATCTAACTTTAACCTATCCATTTCCATTTTTAAATTTTCTAACATACCTGCTCGATTAAGGGATCAGACATTCCACGCTCCGATCCGTAGACCGCCAGAGTTCTTTCTCCTAATAACGACGTCCTCCTGAGTAGTCCCCGCCCGGAGATCCGAATGGGGGGCTATTTTACCTCCGGAATATTTTACCCAAGAGGACGCCATCATCATTAAACCATACAGTAAAGGCCGCCGAAGTGGCCGTGCGGTTAAAGGCGCTGCAGTCTGGAACCGCAAGACCTCTACGGTCGCAGGTTCGAATCCTGCCTCGGGCATGGATGTTTGTGATGTCCTTAGGTTAGTTAGGTTTAACTAGTTCTAAGTTCTAGGGGACTAATGACCTCAGCAGTTGAGTCCCATAGTGCTCAGAGCCATTTGAACCATACAGTAAAGCTGCATGCCCTCGGGAAAAATTACGGCTGTAGTTTCCCCTTGCTTTCAGCCGTTCGCAGTACCAGCACAGCAAGGCCGTTTTGGTTAGTGTTACAAGGCCACATCAGTCAATCATCCAGACTGTTGCCCCTGCAACTACTGAAAAGGCAGCTGCCCCTGTTCAGGAACCACACGTTTCTCTGGCCTCTCGACAGATATCCCTCCGTTGTGATTGCACCTACGCTACGGCTATGTGTATTGCTGAGGCACGCAAGCCTCCCTACCAACGGCAAGGTCCATGTTTCTTGGGGGGGGGGGGGGGTAAAAAATATTATAGAAAATTATTTGTCATTTAACAGTATTTTACACTTCTGGAAATTGAAATAAGAACACCGTGAATTCATTGTCCCAGGAAGGGGAAACTTTATTGACACATTCCTGGGGTCAGATACATCACATGATCACACTGACAGAACCCATATATCCACCTTTCGCAGCAATGCAGGCTGCTATTCTCCCATGGAGACGATCGTAGAGATGGTGGATGTAGTCCTGTGGAACGGCTTGCCATGCCATTTCCACCTGGCGCCTCAGTTGGACCAGCGTTCGTGCTGGACGTGCAGACCGCGTGAGACGACGCTTCATCCAGTCCCAAACATGCTCAATGGGGGACAGATCCGGAGATCTTGCTGGCCAGGGTAGTTGACTTACACCTTCTAGAGCACGTTGGGTGGCACGGGATACATGCGGACGTGCATTGTCCTGTTGGAACAGCAAGTTCCCTTGCCGGTCTAGGAATGGTAGAACGATGGGTTCGATGACGGTTTGGATGTACCGTGCACTATTCAGTGTCCCCTCGACGATCACCAGTGGTGTACGGCCAGTGTAGGAGATCGCTCCCCATACCATGATGCCGGGTGTTGGCCCTGTGTGCCTCGGTCGTATGCAGTCCTGATTGTGGCGCTCACCTGCACGGCGCCAAACACGCATACGACCATCATTGGCACCAAGGCAGAAGCGACTCTCATCGCTGAAGACGACACGTCTCCATTCGTCCCTCCATTCACGCCTGTCGCGACACCACTGGAGGCGGGCTGCACGATGTTGGGGCGTGAGCGGAAGACGGCCTAACGGTGTGCGGGACCGTAGCCCAGCTTCATGGAGACGGTTGCGAATGGTCCTCGCCGATACCCCAGGAGCAACAGTGTCCCTAATTTGCTGGGAAGTGGCGGTGCGGTCCCCTACGGCACTGCGTAGGATCCTACGTTCTTGGCGTGCATCCGTGCGTCGCTGCGGTCCGGTCCCAGGTCGACGGGCACGTGTACCTTCCGCCGACCACTGGCGACAACATCGATGTACTGTGGAGACCTCACGCCCCACGTGTTGAGCAATTCGGCGGTACGTCCACCCGGCCTCCCGCATGCCCACTATACGCCCTCGCTCAAAGTCCGTCAACTGCACATACGGTTCACGTCCACGCTGTCGCGGCATGCTACCAGTGTTAAAGACTGCGATGGAGCTCCGTATGCCACGGCAATCTGGCTGACACTGACGGCAGCGGTGCACAAATGGTGCGCAGCTAGCGCCATTCGACGGCCAACACCGCGGGTCCTGGTGTGTCCGCTGTGCCGTGCGTGTGATCATTGCTTGTACAGCCCTCTCGCAGTGTCCGGAGCAAGTATGGTGGGTCTGACACACCGGTGTCAATGTGTTCTTTTTTCCATTTCCAGGAGTGTATATTAGCGAATCCTATCAGTACTTCTGTGAACGGCGTGCTGACCTCTCGCCCCTCCATATCCGCATCCAGTGATCAGGATCAACTAAGAACAACATGGTTGTCGGTCGGTACCGTTGGTCCTTCCGAGTCCTGTTCGGACGGAGGTTTAGATCAGTACTTCTGTACTTCAAAACATACGACATTCAGAACCTCCATATAGTACTACCATCTGGTGGTCTTCTTTATCTAATCCTCTGACGTCTACAGTTAATTTTCACTCAAATGTCATCATGTAATGTAGACGAGACACTCTGTATCCATGTATGAGAAATCCAGTTTGGGGTTTCGTATGAATGTATTACTCATATCAGGATGAGTTGTAGGTTTCTTTTTCAATTGCTATGTGAATGTTTTTCGCTGAGTGTCTGCGTCTTTCGTTTTTGCGATGGACATTTTATGCAGCTCTATCAATATTTTTGTCTTTTCTTTCACCGATACCTTTCACGTATTTCTCTAGGAGAAACTTTGAGAATGGCGCAAGGCCGAAATGCGTAATGCAGAAGAAACTTAATAAATACTGTCCTCAAGACTAACACCAGAGTTTGAATTTATCTAGCGTCACATTTCAGCAGAAAGTATTACTCCAGCAGAGCAACGCAGACGAGATTACACGCATTACACCGCGCAAGGAGACATCTAAGCAGTCAGTCCGCCGACGCTACACACGCGAACTGAAGCAGAAGAAACTTAAGCATCTGCTACAAGGCCAGGTACCTTCCGCAATGCACATCATACTTGTTTGCAGAGTATGAGTGAAGTAGTGGGTGTAGATGTAGAGTGTGATGTAGATGATTATGTAGATGTAAATTGCTATGTCGATGTACATGTTGATGGTGATGATCAGTACTTCGTGCACAGATTACCAGTTTTTCTAAACATAATGATAATGCATGTAATGAGCTTAAGTAGACGAAAAGGTGCGATATCGTTTGACCACGCGTTCGGCGAACAATCTTTGGAATCTACATCTGCATAGTAGAGAGTATATCGTATTAGTCCGTACTACTGACTATCCCAGAAACTCGAACCCGGCATCCAGCTGCTCTTTCAGGTTGCTTTTCTAATGGATCCAGGGGAAAAAAAAGTTTAATTTTTAGTATTATGCGTTATAATTGACCGAATTTAAAAAATTAAATGCTGTCATAATCTACTCTTTAAGAGTATGTTTCAAGATTAATACAATGGGACACGCAGTAGAGTAACAAACTGTATGTTAGTCCTGAGACAGCGTAACGGACGGCGCGCAGATATCCAGAATTTATTCGTCCAATATTTGACGAAGAGAGCAGTTATCGACTCCCAACACACTTTCCACATAATTTGAAACGTTTAGGAATTTTTTCTCGCTGACACCCACCACTAAATGATGAAAGGAAAGAGTTTATAGCTTACTAAATTTACGCTGTTCAAACAGTAAAACCTCAACGTCATTTTAATTAATAAGATCTTTTCTACGAACTCTATTCGTTACAGTGCTCCCAGACAATCTGTAGATTGAAAGTACCGAGAAAATTATATCTTTGCAGCACATTGTTCAGGAGATACGTTGTCATAAACACTGAGATGCTGCATTTATCCAGTGCTTCGTAATGACTACACTCAGTGACTACCAACAAACATAAAGCATAATTTCGAACACTTTTTAAACATTTTCTCGCTTGTGTGTTTAGCGCCAAGTGCTGAACACATTAACCCATTTGTTAAGTAATGAGACGTTTGAAGATGTTTTTATACATGGTATCTCGATTCTCTAGAGAAGCGGGTGTTAGCTAGTTGCATCCTATTCTCGTACCGAGCGAGCGAGAAACGACTGTTTACACATCTCTCCACGAGCTCTAATCTCTTTTACCCTACCCTTATGGTCCCCACGTGGGTTATACGATAGTGGAAGCATAATGTAGCAGACTCGTCTTCGAATACAGGTTCTCCAAATTTTTGTTTCGTGGAAACTACACCTTCTCCCATCCAAGTATTCTCACGTCAGATCTCCGAGCACACTTTCTTATTGTCTGTACCGAGCTGTTACGACCCTGGTTGAAATCGTCGGATGTCTTTTCCCTTGTGTACTTGAAGAACACTCATAAAACTTGTTTCGTATTCTAGAATTGGTGGTTCTAGCGTCTTGTTGCAGTTCGAAGACTGTGAGACCAGTGGTAGCCGAGGGGTTGTGATGCTATAGAAGCGGCATCGTTTCGTGTTTCCTCACTGACAATATGACGAATCCACCCGAATGGTTCTACATACACGTCGTCTAAAGTGTCCATAATTGAATTTTAGGCATGCTACACTTGCGTGAAACCGTCGTGATACGTTTGCTAACGGAACATGCACTGGAGTTAATCAAAATAATTCAAGGCTTTTAGAGCAGCGAACTTGTGTAGTTCCTTCTGCTGAACGGCTATGTTCTATAACTTAACTTTCAGTGCGCTATCTTACGAGAGAGACCGGTGAAGCCTCAGCAGGATTAACGGCCTTTTTTCTGGTACACCAGTTATCCCGAGTGTGGTTTTTAGGCAGTTTCGCATGCTCGTTTAGGCAAATGCCAGGCTGGTTCCCAGTATCCGCAAGATGACCTAACATTTAAAATACGTTAACACGAAGACTTCCGAGCACGCGGTTCACAGAAAGACAGCACATATGCTTTGACTCCCTTAGGTTATTTACTGATTGGCGGCAGCGAGGGCATCTAGGCTCTAAGTGAAAACAAAAATAAATTGCCACGAGGTAATGTACCACACTATAAACGAACGCCGTCACATTGTGACAGCCAGGGGAAAGAAAAAGAAGAAGAAGATTCACATCCATATGTTAAGGCATCTTCGAGAGCCTCTTAAGGAAAATTCTGTTTTGATGACACTAGACGGAATGAACGGTCGCATGACAGTAGTAGTATAGTGGGGTTAAGAGCGAAATTTTTATATCAAATGGATATGCAAATTAATTAAATTGATCAATTGATCAACCCTTACAGCACGTGAAATAACATTACAGAATACAATCTTTCATGCCATTCGCTCACATGTCGGAAAAAAACAATCATTTTCCGTTTGACAACAAGAACCTCTAATTCAAGAGAACTTCGATGTCATACATTAACTTTCCTTAAAGTTGTCATTTCTTTGATGGGAAATGGTTTAAGTCTGTTCGATACATCTACTCTTTTTATTAGGACTTGCGGAATAACGTTGCTCATGTCAACCAATCCAAATTCTACAATATCTATATCGGACGCTATTGTGGAGAACAATGTTCTAGACTGAGAAAAATAAGTTTCTCATGCTTAAATATAACACTTTTTTATAATACTAATTGGAGTCAGAGTTAAGAATCTCCGCGAAGTTTATAGGTAGATAATTAAAACTGTATGCAGACAGAAAATAGCTGATAAGCTATTCTCTGTATGGAGTATCTGGAAGACTTACTTGTACACCTGCCACTTTTAGCGTATTCGTATTACCCCAGTACACAAACTGCAGAACGTTATTAAACACAGCAGAACAGCTGTTCTGTCCATTATTCTTTAACTGACGCCACATGGAAGCAAGCGGCACAGAGTAAAGTGAAGAACATTTGTAAGTAGGCTGTTTAGGTTTTTTTATTGGTAACGCCACCTCTGTATGAAAATCACTGGCTGTGCTGTGTGCAGTCTGTGGCTGCTTTGCATTGTTGTAATACTCGCCATTGTAGTGTTAGGCAGCTGGCTGTAAACAGCGCGTAGCGTTGCGCAGTTGGAGGTGAGCCGCCAGCAGTGGTGGATGTGGGGAGAGAGATGGCGGAGTTTTGAAATTTTTATAACTGGATGTCATGAACTGATACGTATATTATGAGTTTTCAACATTATTAAGGTAAATACATTGTTTGTTCTCTATTAATATCTTTCATTTCCTAACTATGCCTATCAGTAGTTAGTGCCTTCCGTAGTTCGAATCTTTTATTTAGCTGGCAGTAGTGGCGCTCGCTGTATTGCAGTAGTTCGAGTAACCAAGATTTTTGTGAGGTAAGTGATTTGTGAAACGTATAGTTTAATGTTAGTCAGGGCCATTCTTTTGTAGGGAATTTTGAAAGTCGGATTGCGTTGCGCTAAAAATATTGTGTGTCAGGTTAAGCACAGTCATGTAAAATTGTTCAAAGGGGACGTTTCACATTGTAAATACTGTTTATTGGTGTCTAGCACACGTAGACACTAGTGCCCAGGGTGGAATACACGATCCATTCTGTAGTTGTGTACTGTAGCCTCCAACCTGGTAATGCCATGCTGCTTAGAGGAAGACCTAAAAGTTTATCGTAGTCGCATGTCTGGACACTTTAGAATCTATAATGTGGTTACCAATATCTTTGTTCACCACTCGACTTAGGATCGGACATGTATATTTGTTGTACATGTTTACAGTTGGAGCTTAACCACAATAGACAGTCTGTTCCAACTGTCTTATCGTTGTCCACAATCACATTGCTGTTTTCATGGCGATCTCCCTCCATGCACAGGTCCTGGGTTGATATTAAGTAGTCGCACATGTCCATTTTGTTAAAAATCCAGGCAAGATCTTGCATTATGCCCAAATACGAAAGGTAATTGTTGTCTTCACGTAGCTGCTGCAGTATTCCAGGCAGCTCTTCCATCAGAACATCCATTTTAACGTCAGGTAATTCAACTTTATATGGTATAACCATAGGATTTTTATATGTCTGCGAAATAGTTTCCAGTGCTTCCTTGCCGATGTTTTCCCGTATCCCATTTTTTTGCTTTCACAGTGTCGTTCCCGTGTAGGAGAGAAGGCAGCTTCGCTTTGACATCGTGTCTTGCTGTGACGAAATTTTAGAATTCACTACGTAGATAATTTCTAAATGAGCCACACATCTCCTACATTAACATTACAGACCGTCCTCTTTCTAATTGTTCTTGACAGTCCATTTGATCACAGATTTTAATGACAACAATGTTATCCTAAAACGGTTCTGTAATAGATGTAAGCACATTTACATTCTACTCGCTTAGTAGTTTACCATTTTCGGTGTAATTTACGTTGCCAATGTCAGTAGCCAGATTATCCAAGTTCGGTCGTAATATCCACAAACCGAAGCGTTCGTCCGTTGGTCTTGTCTTCCTTCCTCACAGCTGAGGGATGTTTTGCAATTTGGACGAATCCATGTTGACACTTTTCAACTACCGCGGAAGGCTGATCAGTTGCGGCTGTCAAGCATTCTTTTGTACTCTAAGGTTTCAAGATAATTGCACTTCCGGTGCAATATAAGTATTGTACAGAAGTGTTATGTTAAAGAAGGAGAAACTTATTTTTCTCAGTCTAGAACATTGTTTTGCACAATACCGCTCGATGTAGATATTGCAGAATTGGGATTGGTTGACATGAGCAACGTTATTCCGCAAGTCCTAAGAAAAAGAGTAAATGTATTCCTCAGACTTAAGCCATTTCCCATAAAAGGAATGACACCTTCAATGAAAGTTAATGTGTTATGTGCACGAGAAAGGAAACTGGAAATGGAAGACATCGAAGTACAGAAGAGAAAAGACAACTGCTATAAAAGGCGAATATAAGCTGCAAATGGAAAAGGAAGAGGCTATTGCGGATGTGCAGGCCATGTTTAGACATGACTTTAAACACAGTATATGGAGAAATCTGGTTACGACTGAGGAATACAACACAATAGCATTCGAAAATGGCTCTGAGCACTATGCGACTTAACTTCTGAGGTCATCAGTCGCCTAGAACTTAGAACTAATTAAATCTAACTAACCTAAGGACATCACACACATCCATGCCGGATTCGAACCTGTTACCGTAGCGGTCGCTCGGCTCCAGACTGTAGAGCCTAGAACCGCACGGCCACACCGCCCGGCACACAATAGCATTTACATTAAAGAGCAGTGGTAAGTGGCCATATGTGGGGGTACTGGCTGAAAACGCCGGACTGGAGCCTGTTTACTATGTTTAAAGACACACGAAAAATCTGTTTATTAAACTCCATTCCTCAATGGATCTGTTTAAAAAAGACGCGTACATTGTATCGAAAAGTGATGGGCGAGATGTCATACACTCAGCAACGAAAGAACCGTTTGCAGAGCTTAAAACCAAAGTAATAACTACCTTTAATGGCAAATCGTTAGCAAAAGTTGTAAACTTAAAATTCTATGCCGAAATTCCGCAAGAATGTGCACCAGACAAACTGGCAGTTTACACCCAGGAGGATGTGGAATGTAATAAGAACAGTGTTATGCAGGAAACAAGAGGAAAAATTAAAATCCAAGAATGCTGTGGTGTAGAGGAACTGCCAGAATAAACAGAAATAATTGTTAAAGCCAGAAAAGAGACATTTTAAGGAAAGAGATTAGATGTATACTGAAGGTAGAAAACATGCCTTCTCTGTTTTTGTCAAATTACTGGCTGGAGAGAGACATAGATGTATGAGATGTGGATTTAAGTTGTAAGTTAAAAATTAAACTGGAAATTACTAAAACAATACGTAACAAAAATAAGGAAAGCGTTGCTTTTGCACATAATTGTAAATGCGAAAGTTAATAAAGATTTGGTATTAGAATATTTACTTGGTTTATTCGTTAACCTACCAAAAGTCCTAAGGCATTTCCTATGTACAATGATGGGCACATATTTCGGTTGTGGAAAGTGAGTAGTCGGATGACCTCGAAAAGTAGCTGAAAGTAGGTAGTTGAAGGTATAGTGACCCCCTTTTCGTACCTATACGATGTGCACTCTTCCTAATTTTCCCATCAAGAAACACCACCGTAACTGCTCGTACTATCTGTATATGGTTGGTGGAGCTGTGACACCATGTTCCCATTTCCACCGAGTGATAAAAACGCGCTCCTGTTTTTTTAACTCAGCTCGTCCTGTTTCCCCGCAGGACGCAGAAGGTCTTAGATATAGCGCTCTCCGACTTCCGTACAGGTCGGACTTAAATTGGGACGATCACATAGACAAAGCTGCAGGAAGGGCAAGGCAGATACTTAGGAGCGGTTTCAAGATGCAGAGTTACTCAGCAATGGCGTTCTTGGTGTATGGGATCCTTGGTAGATAGGGTCGATTAATGAGGGTGAGCAACTTATAAAAAAAAGGGGCCCCCCAAGGTCGCGATGGCGGCGTCACTGTCCCGCCGAGATAATTTGTCCTTTAAGGACAATTATCTGTGCAAGCACCCACGCCAGCAAAAGATTGCCCGACACGTGTTGATAACAGGAGTTGTTTTAACCGGCTGTATCCGAATTTTAGTATATAAGGAGGATGATTTGGAGCACAGCACATCATGTCCTCTGAACCGATAACGTCGACATCTACGAGCAGCAGCAGCAAGTGTGTGTGTGTAACCTTCTTTCAAGATGTATACTGTAATCTTCGACTGTCAAGGCTTCAAGACATGTGCGAATGAATTTGTTCCTAAGGACTTAGCATTCCAAATGCTGTGCGATGATGGAACAGTGTTTGCCTCTGGAAGTTACATTCTTCAATGTACAACACCGTATTACGAACTTGATATCGAATCAAAGAACCATCACCACTACAACATTAATTCAGTTGGAGTCTCGCTGGATAGTGCATTAAACTCCATCAAATCAATGGTACCAACAAACTGCACTGTACTTGTTAATGGTACCGAAAAAGTGAAATGGGTAAGAGAGTTCTTACCTGACTGCCTAATAACTAATGTGGAGGAGAAAGGCTGCCCTTCACTACATTCTCTACGTAAGCTGAATGGTATTGGCAGGTACCAACCAGTAACTGCGAAATTGAATACAAATCTGCTGGTGAAGTGGTACAAAGAGTACTACTTAAAAAATTATGCCGAACAGTGTGGAGTAAAGAGTGTAATGGACCCTCACAAAAGCAGGCAAGTGTGATCTGTTAGACAATTGTGAATCATGTGAAAACTGTGAAGCTTGTTTTCATTTCCTAGTATTCAAGCCTTTTTTGTAAATGCTTTAAAATTCCTGATGTGTTGTGTGATGGTGTGCATCTGTGGTATAACTATTAGGAACTTGAAGAAGCAGTTGTTCGTTTGGTATATCTTTAAAACATAACTGTAATTTTTATATAATTCTTTAAAAATAACTGTAATTTTATATAATAAAATTACATTTTACGTTACTGTAATCCAACTGTTATGTTTTCTATCAAAACCTAACCATTTCGCAAATGCCTTATTTCCTTTTCTGTACAATACTTTCTCTACCAGATAAGTATTGGGGTATTTTGTTTTCTGTAATTCATGACCATAAAATGCACCAGCAATATTATTTAGTTCAAAATCTTGCAGAGTGTGTGTCCTAGGATTTGTTTCTTGGACTCAAATTATCTTAAATATTTCTGTAGACCAATTTGGTGTGTATCCTTTATCAAAAATGGCTTTCTTTTACTGATTCTTACGAACTCTCCTACTTTAAATTTCTGCTTTGATTTGTCTATGGTACGTACTTTATTATATACTGTGGATAAAAGGTGATTATCATTAACGTCGCAGGGTCACATCTTAATTGTGGAATGCTTTGTTCTATTATATTTATCAATTAAATGTGGTAGAATGTTAATCCACCTGTAAGAGCCAGTAGCTGTAAATTCTTTAAACGTTAGTCCTTTTAATGTTCTGCTGAAACGTTCAACAACTGAAGCCTTCAGATTGGAATAAGTAGAATAATGATGGATGTTTAGTCGCATCATTAACATTTTAAATTTTGAATTATAGAATTCTTTCCCAAAATCTGTTCGTAAAAATGCAGGTACTCTCTCACTATGTTTGTACAATTTTTCAATAGCTTTTGTAACTTCATCTCCAGACTTGGTCTTTAAAGCAACTGCCCAAGCATATTTCGAGTACACATCAATCAGTGTTAGTATATTTTACCTGAATTGTATTTAGAATATGCACTCATTTCCACTAAATCAGCTTGTTGCAAGTCATCAAGTCCTTTGCTAATAACTGTCCACCTAGGATACACTTTTCGAGCACTACGATGGAGCTCATTAGCAATGGTACGTTGTGTCATATTGAGTTGTGTAATTAGAGAAAAGTGATGTCATTCACACATCTCTGATGTTCTTTATACATGCAGAATATATGAAAAAATTCAATGTCACTTAGGAGGGGACAAGAGGAAAAATCTGTCAATGATATCACAATGAGCAAAAGACGTCATATTATGTAAGGTTAGTGCCATCAGGTACGTCAGAGGAGGGAACAAGAGGAAAAATCTGTCAATGATATCACAATGAGCTAAAGACGTAATATTACGTAAGGTCAGTGCCATCAAGTACATCACCATGACATCATCATGACTTAACAAAATATCAGCAAAATCAACATCTTCCTCCTCTGAATCACTTACAGCATCTAATGCTCCACCACAACGTACACTTCTGAATAATGGCGTATTAACGCAAAAATAAATTATTACCACCTTTTATATACATTTCGTTATCGAACAGCACGTGTCGGGCAACCTTTTGCTGGCGTGGGCACTTCTGCCTGAAAACCAACGACCCGTGTGTGCCTCTGTAGACTCAAGACCGCTTTTATGCGAGGTGATGGTAATATAGGCCTTATGATCGTGTTTTTAATAGCGCAGTCCTTACGCGAAATGTATGTTGCAGGCTGTAGAATCCCTCTGCAGCCAGCTTCAGAGATCATTTCTCAGTAGTGTTCCTCGAAAAGAACAACGTGTTCTCTACATGGATTCCCAATTCTCCTACTTGGCGAGTGTAATTCAAATGCTGAAAAAAAAAATACTCACTGATTGATATCAATGACGTGCCGCCTGGTGGGTGGAAGAGATGGATAGGGCGCCACGAAATGATTCTTGACAAGCTTTTCTTTTTTTTTTTCTTTTGGTTCGGCAATATATTTTAACGAAGGGCGAGACAGGCTCTCACGGTCTGTTTTGTAAATGCTACTATGATATAGCATCGCATTCGTAAAAGGGGACATGTCATACAGTACAAAACAGCTACGTTGTCTAGAATTATACCTTCTTGTTGTAAAACGTAAAATGACTGTGTATTTTGTGAGCCAATGGCATGAAAGATTATATTCTCTAATGTTATTTCAAGTGCATGACAGTTTATTTACTGACACTGAACGCAAGAGACTTTCTAAGGTCGTGAAATTCGTTTAGCAACCTGGAAGAAATTGCTTAATATAGATTATTTTTTCTGTAGAGTTTAAATTATCTCTTTTTCTTTACTCCGATGACTCTTTAAAGATAATGAGGGCATACTGCGGTGATCGGTAATTTTCGCAGCAAAGTTGTGGAAGTTTTTTCTGATTTTACACATGATCGTGGATATGTCTCTGTTCATCTATTGTGATCGATGGTGGCAGACTTCATTGGAAGCCACAACAAATGAGATGCGACTGCAATCGAACTAAAAATCTATATCGATTTTGCTCATTAAACTAAAATAAAATGGACTTTAATTTGGTGGAAAGAGGACATTTAATATATGAGTCGAGTTGATGTTAAATAGTCCAGTGCAGAACGGCGGGCGAGTTCCGTATGAGGCTGTCCCTCAGTCGCGATAGCAGTCATTTATCACGGTTCTCTGGGATGGCGGCGTACGTCTGCGCTCGCTTTAGGCGACATGGGCTTCCTGTTGCGTAAACAGCCGACTTTTGAAGTAGCCATCCGGAGCGTTCTCCGGATGGGCGGGGTTATGATACTTAATTTCCCTTTTGTGTTGTCTAGGACCACTGCCTCATAGGCATTCCACGTATCGTAAGTGGAGCAAAGGGGGCGGCAGTGAGGGTATATCTGCTGTGAGCAGTCCCTATCGATGGCCGGTCTCTCCCCAGAGGGCAGTGCGTGGGGGCTCTGTCGCTGTATTTTAGATGAACAAGTTACACTTTATTGTGTTGGTATAGGAGCGTAGCGCCAAGGTGTTGGCCAGATGGTGGAAAGCTGAGTGTGGCCAGCCACTGCAGAGGATGGCAGCACAGGGTGGACAGCAAGGGCACAGAGAAACTACGAGACGCTCGATGGAGCAGCTGGTCGTTTCAAGAAGCCTGTGTCCACCTCGTAGATGGATGGAGGGTGTGGCCGTGCTGTTCTGGGCGCTTCAGTCTGGAACCGCGTGACCGCTAGGGTCGCAGGTTCGAATCTTGCCTCGGGCATTGATGTGTGTGATGTCCTTAGGTTAGTTAGGTTGAAGTAGTTCTAAGTTCTAGGGGACTGATGACCACAGATGTTAAGCCCCATAGTGCTCAGAGCCATTTTTGATCGATGGTGGATGGAGTGGGGGGGAGGGAAGAAAAGGGTCTAGATTTTCGGCATTTTGTGGATGCCCATCGAGGAGAACGCAAGTTTAACTACCGACCCCTCTGCAGTCTTTTAGGACGACGATTTTCCCCAGTGCATGTATTGCATTATGACCCTTTCATTACGAGTGCTCGTTTTTTCACAATTTCGATGTGTAATTAGAACTGTGCAGGCTAAGAAAAACACGTGACTTCATGTGGGGGTAGGGGTGGGCGTGGTAGGGGGCGGGGGGTGGGCGATGCTAGGTGGGGCCAAAGGTGATTAATTGATCAATTTAATTAATTTGCATATCAATTTGATAGCAAAATTGTGCACATAGCCCCACTATACTACTACTCCTGACAACAAGAAGTTACATGCAGTGCACTAAGAGGCGGCCGGATACAACTGTTAGTATGTGTGGAGAGGTGGGGAGGGGGAAAGGGGGTCCTAGGTGGGGTGGTTTTAATTGTGTGTTCAGTATATCTGAGACACAGTATTTGAGTTGCAGCGAAACAGGATGGCAGAGCAGGTACATCTGGATAATACTACACATCTCTGGATGATAGGCAGCAGGAGAGTATGAATCACGCAGACAACACTCATATTTCCAACAGTGCATGTTTCGAACGACCGCACAAGTCTAGGCATGCGAGAGGCAGGTGCTAGATACATTGGAATTATCCTGAGGATGAGCAATTTCCGGACGAAAAAGCTAAACGAACTTTCGACAAATTCTTAAGTACTGTTTGTCTGTCTGGGACACTGAGCATGTTGTAATTAAGCAAGAGATAGGTAATTGTCGAAGAAGAATTTCACGATCAGTCACGAATTTATTTCGTCGGTTTAAGTGATTCACACTCAACACTCTCCAGTATGATATGGTACGAGTCCAGCAACGTAGTAGAGCCCAGTTAACCAAACTAATTGGGACCGGACCTTGCTCCGATTACCGATTTGTTCGTATTAGCCAAAATTACGGTGACGAGTTTCTAGAATGTAGTATACCAAGCAGATAAGTAGGTACACCATGGTAACAAATGGGAACAAGTGTGGGAACAATGGCTCACTCTCACTCCCCGCCTTTGTTGTTGTGCATTGTTGAGACCTTTGTATTGTTTGAGGTCAGTGCACTGCCAGCTGGCTCGCAAAGCGCTTGGTTATGTTAGTTATCGACCTCTGGCACGCGTAACAGTTGCGTCGTATTGGTTCAGGTGTAGTGGTGCACGTATTTTCGTCATGAGAAAATGAAAATATACGAAGTTAACTCTCAAAGAAAAACTGAATGCTTTGAAGCGAATAGACAATGGTGAGAATGTATCTAAACTGGCAACAGAACTGGGTGTTGGTGAAGCAACAATTTGTGATTGGAAGAAGAACCAAGTGAAGCTTGAAGAGTCCTGTGCAACGTCTTGGGGAAAAACACTCGAAATTCGGCAGACTTTGAAGCAGTCCCAGTACGATAAAGTGGATGAAGCTCTTTGGTTTACGCAGGAAAAAGAAAAGGTTCAAATGGCTCTGAGCACTATGGGACTCAACATCTTAGGTCATAAGTCCCCTAGAACTTAGAACTACTTAAACCTAACTAACCTAAGGACATCACACACACCCATGCCCGAGGCAGGATTCGAACCTGCGACCGTAGCAGCCCCGCGGTTCCGGACTGCAACGCCAGAACCGCACGGCCACCGCGGCCGGCAAAAGGAAAAGGGAACTCCTTTGAGTGGAGCACTGGCTCAGGAGAAGGCTGTTTCAGTGAATAAGTTAATGAATGGTGATGAGTCTTTTAGTGCGAGCATGTGTTGCTTGGATTGATTCAAAAAAAGTCATTGAATCCGCCAGTTAACAATTACTGGAGAGAAGCTTTCTTCTGACCGTGATACAGCGAAGGAACACTTGGATGAGTTTGAAAAAAAGATAAGAGAGGGAAAGTATTCTCCCCAACAAAATTATAACACTGACGAGACTGGCCTTAATTTTAGGGTATTGCGAACAAAAAGCCTGGCATCAAAAGCAGAAGACCATGCTCCTGGTTTTAAAATGTGCAAAAATCGTGTGACTTTATTAGCGTGCAGCAACGCTGCTGGTAGTCACAAGCTGTCTTTAATGCTGATTGGCAAATCTGCTAGACCAAGAGCTTTTAAAAACTGCAACATGAAGTCCCTGCTCGTATATTATCGCAAGCAGAAAAAAGCGTGGATGGATGGTAAGCTGTTCACAGAATGGTTTCATGGCCAGTTTGTTCTCTCTGATCGACGGATTTCTACGCAAAATCATTTGTCTCACCGAGCAATCCTTTTGATTGATAACGCGCCATCTCATCCCAGCAGTGAGGAATTGGAGAAATTGTAGCGAAGTTTTTGCCGCCGAATGTTACACCACTTCTACAGCCGATGGACCAGGGCGTGCTGCACACATTCAACTGATTTACGGAAAACAATTTTTAAGAATGCTGATTCAAGATGGTAGCATTCCTTTAGTGGACAAAATAAAAAAACCAATGGGAAGGATGTTGTTTATTGGGCCGCTCGGGCATGGCAGAATATTTCAGAAAATACTCTGAGAAAATCGTGGAGAAAACTGTGGACATCTCTTGATTTTCAGGACAACCTACTTGAAAATGAAGAGGAAAATCTACTACAAATGATACAAACAAGCCCTGGATGTGAAGAAGCTAGTAAAGGAGACGTAGATGAGCGGATGGCAGCGGATGGGGCATGTGTGGAGAACCTTACTGACGCTGATTTAGTTGCTGCTGTGACTCAAGACCAGGAAGAAGTGGAATGCTGTGACGGGAGTGACAATGAGCTTGAAAGCGATAAAGGAGAGCTGGTGCCACACAGTGACGCAGCAGAAGCCCTTGACCTCGCGCTCCGTTATTTAGATCAACAGCCCATTGCTACACCTGCTGATTTGATGTTAATGAGACGATGGCGCAACTATGCGTCATTAAACTTTATGGTGCGGGAACCGTGGTCTAGGGGTAGCGTCTTTGATTCATAATCAAAAATCTTCGGTCGCGGGTTCGATCCCCGCCACTGCCTACATTTTGATAAATAATCAGCATTGGCGGCCGAAGACTTCCGGCATAAGAAGTCAGCCTCATTCTGCCAACGGCCTTGTCAAAGAGGGCGGAGGAGCGGATAGAGGTTCAGGGCACTCTCTTGTCCTAGGGGTGGGAAAATGCCCCTAAAGGCGGAAGAATCAGAAATGATCAACGACATGAGGATGCAGAAGGCAATGGAAACCACTGCATTAAAGACACGTAACGTGTATCCACAGGACATGTGGCCTGTAATTGAAAAAGTGTCATGATCTCTCCATTGGCAAAAGATTCCGGAATAGTCCCCCATTCGGATCTCCGGGAGGGGACTGTCAAGGGGGAGGTTACCATGAGAAAAAGATTGAATAATCAACGAAAGGATAACGTTCTACGAGTCGGGGCGTGGAATGACAGAAGCTTGAACGTGGTAGGGAAACTGGAAAATCTGAAAAGGGAAATGCAAAGGCTCAATCTAGATATAGTAGGGGTCAGTGAAGTGAAGTGGAAGGAAGACAAGGATTTCTGGTCAGATGAGTATCGGGTAATATCAAGCAGCAGAAAATGGTATAACAGGTGTAGGATTCGTTATGAATAGGAAGGTAGGGCAGAGGGTGTGTTACTGTGAACAGTTCAGTGACCGGGTTGTTCTAATCAGAATCGACAGCAGACCAACACCGACAACGATAGTTCAGGTACACATGCCAACGTCACAAGCTGAAGATGAACAGATAGAGAAAGTGTATGAGGATATTGAAACGGTAATGCAGTATGTAAAGGGGGACGAAAATCTAATAGTCATGGGCGACTGGAATGCAGTTGTATGGGAAGGAGTAGAAGAAAAAGTTACAGGAGAATATGGGCTTGGGACAAGGAATGAAAGAGGAGAAAGACTAATTGAGTTCTGTAACAAGTTTCAGCTAGTAATTGTAACCTCCCCACAAAATTTTTAATAAATAATAATGATAATGAATACAATTTAGTGTAACCTCTCTACAGAAATTTAAAATAAATAAATATTATTTGGTTAATGATTCTAATTTTTGTGTAACCTCAGAACAAAATTGGTTCCCATTTATGACCTCCCTACAGGATATTTTTCTCATTAAATGTAAGCACAAAACAGAAAAAATCCTAAACCTCGTAATAAAAAATAAATTCAGTAACCTGGTAAATTTTGGACGACAGCAGTGCTGCGTCATGGCCCTGTAAGATCATTCTGAATACAAAGCAAAAATTCTTACCTCGATAAAGTCTGCTACTATCTGCTCTTACAATAGCTTTTTCCGGCACAGCTCTGTGCAGTGCTGGCCTATACATCTGTGATTTATGAAAGGAAGCAACTGATTTTTCTTTTGCAACAATCGGAATGATCATGGATTGGAGAAATTAGTAAATTCTTTACATTGAAATGAATGCTTGTTAGAAATTACTTTATATGACAAAGATTACTATTACGACATTTTTAAAAGATTTACATGGGAGTTCACATAACATTACTAGATATGTGGGAGGCTGCTTTTACCTTATACTATAATGCTCAGGCTCCGCCATCGGTGCACCACGACCGGCCCAGCCAACACGATACACCAGACTGCTCGCTAGCAACAACTTACTGCTACACAGTTCCTACTGCATACAACACTGCTCTTTGGTCTCAGATTCTCTTATAGCTTACATATCGCAGACAGCGCATACCTCTTACATAACCCTCCACTGGGGGGGGGGGGGGGGGCAAAAATTTGGCAGCGTTGGTGAGTCAATTGGACTTGCCATGAGCAACAAATTTTTCTTAATTAACTAATTTTACAGTCACAGAATATATACATATATATAAGTGCAGAACATGAAATGAAATATAGTGCACATGCACTGAGTACAGAACATATCAAGCAATGACAAAATGTATACGCAATGAGTACAAAACATATTAACAAATGACATAAAGTGCACACGCACTGTATATATTTTTACCATTTTACAAGAACTAGTATACGCAATGAGTACAAAAAATATTAACAAATGACATAAAGCGCACACGCACTGTATATATTTTTATCATTTTACAAGAACTAGGATAGAAAAGGGAAGGATTGCATCATGGTTGTAGCACAGTAGGTTGCACGTAGCTGCACTGAAAGTTCATATCTTTCTACAGAAGCACAACACCAAGTGAGACAATCTGAAGTTCTCTTCCCTGAAGTATTAATCAGTGTAGCCAGGACACTGAAATGTCGTAATAATATTCTATGTTATCAATTTGGTAGTACATTAGGTACACCAAATAGTATAACCATAATAACATCTCCATTGTTCAAGTTGGTGGACAGCATGATGTGTCAACGCCACACTCTTTCATCAACGTATAATTAGTGAAAAAACCAAATATGGTGCTCCATGATCATAAGGATGGACAGGACAAACGGATATTGCAGTAATTTCTGGTAATTAGGTCAGAAGGTGAAGGACATTACGTCTTATGCTAGTCATCATTGAGAATTACACTAGTCTATCAACCGATTTGAGTAATTGGTGACACTCATCGCCTAGTTACTAAACATTTCTGTACTATGTATGAAGTATTACAGAATAATGTTAATAAATCATCTGATTACAGTGAATATTGGCACTCATTGGCCAGTTACAAACCATCAGAAGTTATCATTTAAAACAGGAGCTAATGAGTGTAGCATCAAGCTACTGGTATTCACATATAATAACATGTAAGTGACATAATACAAATTTAAAATATAAGAAACAGTGACATTCATTGGCCAGTTACTAAACATATAGCAAGTATTGAATATTACAAAACATTTTTCATCGTTCAAGTGACATAGGACATATTTAAAATGCAACACACTATAACTATTACTCAAGGTCTGTGGTTAGAAAACATCATTCAGTATTACTCAGAACTCATCATTCAAGTGACATAGGACATATTTAAAATGTAACACACTGTAACTATTACTCAAGGTCTGTGATTAGAAAACATCATTCAGTATTACTGAGAACTCTCTTAAACTGGTAGCATTATTTGGGACTGGTAATATATTTTTTTTGTGCTAGCAATGAATTGCGTTGGGACCGATAATTAATTGCTGGGGCATGAAAATATTTGCATTTGACTTATTGCTGAAAATAACGATTAGTAACGTCATTCGTCATGAGTCAGCTGTAGCAAGGTTATGAACAAGTAGAGTATATGTGATCACATTCATGAATGACACACACAAATGGGTAAAAAAAATGCAAGTACTAGAACAGGTTTAATGACTAACTGCTTATTGCACATTAATTTCATGAATATCTTCTCCTGGAAAAAATACAAAATGGATTATTCAGCTGAAAGAAGAAACGCACATTATGCTGAAAAGTAGTGAACTTCGAATTAACAGGTAATGACACGTGTACTCAATATGTATGTACTCTAGCTGTCCTTTCCAAAACATTCAGTCATTATACCATGCGATATAAGACATACTGTCAAAACGAACTGCAACAAATACTTAAATAACTACATAGCATCTCTTAACTAATATATAAACTTCATCATTATTCTCATCTGCAAAGAAAACTTAAAAGTGGTGCGTTAAGAGGCCATATAAAATTCATCACTATCATCATCTGCAAAGAAAAACTTCATTATTCATATTAGCATATTCATCAACATTCATTATCATCTGCAGAAAAGACACTTCATTCTTCATTATTCATATTACCATTTACTTCATACAACTATTCATAGTATAGAGTTTCTTATTTCTAGCATATTTCATCACTAAAACTAAGATGTGTAGTTCTGTCTGACAGCCTGCATCAATCAGCCTCGTATTCTGAAAGAAAAAATTAGTTAAGACTGCTATCATAAGACGTGTATAGTATATTCTTGTTAATGTTTGTTAATTGTGATCCATTTACTCTTCGTGACGAGGTATTGCATCTTCTTTCGTTCATTCCGAAGGTGAAATTCCCATTTCATAGTAATCCACTGTGGTTTGTTTAATTTATTTCTTTTACACGTTATTGCTTTCTGAAAATGTTGAATAAGGATTAAAATCTTGCATTTAAATCATATACCCATTAAATAAAAACTGGTTTCTAGTGATATAATTAAGCATACAGCATAGCATGACAGAAAACGTATAATGTCAAAAACATAGACAGTGTTCAGTTGCAAAAATGTACACAGAGTATCATAATGTAGTAGCAAAAAAATGTAAAATAGTCACAATGTTGAGATATCATAAGGCAAAATGTCAAAGTCAACTGGTGTTTGTTACATTTTAAACAATTCATAGTGCATACAAACAAACAGGAAAACAATCATACATACATGAAAAAACGAAAAATGTACACGGTCTGATATATAACGACAAGAAATGACTTTCTTTGTGTTCAGCTTGTATGTTGTGTAGTTCATAGAGGCGAGAGTTGAAGACTTTAATGGAGAAAGAATTTGATAAAATTAATATGTCACTAGATAGAATTGCATAATTGGTCATAAAATGTGTAAGTTTATCTAGAAAAATGTGCACGGTCTGATGTGTAACGACATGAAAAGCGACCTGCTAACCTTACCTTGCCGGGCACTTGCCAAGAAAAAATATGATAATCATCAGTAAGTAGTCACATAAATATAATTGTATCATTGGTCATATAAAAATCAGGAAATGTCATTACAGTGTGATAAATCATAAAGTATGTTCATTCAATAAAGGGTTTAATATTGGAGACATGGTGATTGCCTTTGCTTTTTCTGGTTCTCAAAGTTTCGACGTGTACTATATTGGGGTGAGGAATGCTGCGAATTCGATATGGACCTGCGTATAGAAGTTCAAGTTTATTACATCTACTCTTTCCTCTCTTGGATAGATAGTGTGTACGTACTAATATCTTCTGTCCAATGTGAAAGCCACGGCGTGTACAAAAATGTTTTTGCTGTCTTCTCCGGCGCTCTGCGGCACGTTTGATGTTCAGCGCAATGTCAATTATTTCATGGTGTCGTAGTCGACGAGATGTAGGAAACGATACTAATTCTTTAATTTTGTTAGGTGGTTCAACATTTTTCAGTATAACAGTCGGAGATAGCATAGTAGATTCATTTGGTATGGAATTAATTACATCCTGGAATGAGAGTATATGTTTTTTATCGCAGTACATTCTACATAGTTTACCAATTTCTTTCATTAGTCGTTCACAAGGGTTCGAAGAAGCATGATACCTGAATATATAGATCAGATAAATGTTTCTAACTCGTAACATACGTGTCCATATAGCAGATCGAAACCGTGGTCCATTGTCGGAAATTACTTTCAATACATGTCCTACATGAAATAGAAAACGTTTTATAAATGCTTTCGAAACAGATTTAGCAGTAGCTTTGCGTAACGGAGTGAAGGTAACAAATTTTGAAGTGAGTTCAACAGCGACAAAGATGTAGCAAAAACCTCTATTAGTTCTGGGAATCGGACCAAAAATGTCTACAGCGGCCATGTGTCTCTATTTAACAGGTACAATGGGATGTAATGGAGGAATATGTGAAGTCGTATCTGTTTTCTGGCAGATTTTACATGACGCTAAAACTCGTCGAATACGTTTCTTCATGTTGGTAAAATAACAGTTCTGTCTCAGTATAAGAAAACATTTTCTGGCTCCGTAATGTGCGTAACTTAAATGAGTATACCAAATTAATTTGTTAACAAGCTCGTCAGAAATACATAATAACCAATTGTTGCTGTCAGGATGAGAGCGGCGAAACAGAATATTATTGCGTACAGTGTAATGGTTTCTAATGGTAACATTATTCCTATCTTGCCAAAGGTGTTTAATTTCCTTCCACACGTTGTCTTTACTCTGCTCTTGCGCTATGTCTCGTAATGACGACGAAATGAAATTTTCAAATGCAACTTGTTGAATATACATGACGCTGAAATTTGCTTGGCAGAAGTTGGTTGCGATGTCTAGCTGATTGTTGCTGAGAGAACGGGATAGTGCGTCTGCTACAATATTTTGTGTACCGGGAATGTGAACAATTGTAAAATTAAATTCCTGTAAATAAAGTTTCCATCTGCTTAATCTGTCGTGTGTAAATTTAGCGGAAAGTAAAAACTGTATAGCTCTATGATCTGTGTAAACGGTCGTATGTCTTCCACAAAGAAAATGCCGAAATCTCGTAAATGCCCATACAACACATAATGTTTCAAGTTCTGTAACAGAATAATTGCGTTCAGCAGGTGACAGAATGCGACTCACAAAGGCAATGTTTTTAATTACTGTAGAACCATCTTCTTCAATTCCCTGAAAAATGTGTACTCCTAAAGCGGTGTTAGAACTGTCAGTGGCAATGGAAAAATTTCTAGTAAGATCTGGATGCGATAAAAGTGGTGCATTCAACAAAGCTTCTTTCAGGTTCACAAATTCAGAATGTGCTTGGCTATCCCAGGACCAAATAGTGTTTTTACCCGTCAATTGACATAATCTAGGGGTGTCTAAAGCAGATTAATGAATAAATTTACGAAAAAAGTTAATTAAACCCAAAAAGCTGCGTAGTTGTTTCTTCGTCGTAGGGACAGTAATGTCACGTAAAGCTTGAAGTTTTTCCGGGTCAGGCGCAATGCCTTCTGTTGAAATTACATGTCCAAGAAATTTTATTGAAGTCTTGCCAAAGTGTGATTTACTGAAATTAACTGTGAGTCCTTGTGCACGAAAAGTTCGTAACAGTTGTTCAAGAATCAGATTGTGTTCAGACCAGTTAGCTTCTGCAATAAGAATGTCGTCTACATACGTTGTGATTCTGTCTTTTAATGCAAAAGTGTGTATCGGATGTCGTCAAAAGTAATAACATTTTCGTGAACAACATTCGGCGTGTCAAAAGTAGTGCTTACGTTGCTGAAAGATGCAACCTGTACTGTATCTGGTCAAATTCTTTCTGACGTGTTGTTATTTTCGGGAGGATGCTGTGGCATTTCAACTATTTGCACTGTTCTGTTATTTCGTCCTGACGTATTAAGTTCGGGATGATATCTACTGTGATAATCTGTTGTTGCGGATGATTTTGCTGCTGATAAGACCGACTGTTATTAAACGTACGCTGAAAATTGTGCTCATTACTTTTACGTCTGTCATGATAGTCATTTCTATACGGTGCATTGCGATACGAGTTGAAATGGTATGTTTTCTGTACGTACTGATTTCCATGTTGCTGTGCGTTACTACTTGGTGTGACCGACGCTATACGTGTAGGCGGCGAAACATTAAAGCTTGGTTGACCTTGCACATTACATTGTTGGTTAGGTATGCTAACCGGCTGGCTTTGATGCTGTTGTTGGGAAAAACCTGTATTATTACCAAAATGCGTTTGCTGTTGCTGATAATTTTACACATACAGATGATTAAATTTTTGTCTGGTATTAAAGTTCTCGTGGTTGTCATTTCTGGAGCGTCTAATGAAAACTCACTTTCGGTAAAACTCGTCATATCAGATTTCTTTACTCATTCTTAATCCTAGATAGACCGATAGTTGAAGATCTGTTTTGATAGATATAAAGGATAGTAGAAGAGAAGGTAGCAGTGCAGAAAACTAAAGATGAAATAGCACTACTACGGCTCGGGGCCCTGTGCACGCTACGGCACATATTCATCGAAGTGTAATGAATCCCCTGAGGTCTATTACGTGCTGCAAATAAATTTTAGTTTCTGTGTTACGGGCAATGTCAATGAAAATTCAAAAACAAATTGTTGTATCCAGTCCAATGCTAGTTTCTGCATTACAGGCCAAGCTGATGAAAATACAAAAGCAAATTGTCGTATCCAGTCCAAACGATGTATTTGTGTTCTGTCATTTACAAATACCTTAGATTTTGTTTACGAATAAAAATTGCTTATAATCAACGTTATCGTCTCTGAATGTGTGAACAGGTTCAGGATTGAATGAGAATCTATTTGTCTTTGTCTGTTCGGATTCTAAGTCTCGTAGTCTCTGTAAATTACCTAAGTTACACTGGCTGTGTGAGTGTGACAAATATTCGGAATGTGCCGTATGCTGTGACGTGTTAGTGACTGAAACATTTTTCATTTCTGTCACTTTAAAACGTTCTTCAATTTGGCTGTTCTGTTGTTCACATTCCTTATCGACTTCCGTATTCAGAGTGTGAGAAAGTTCTGGTGAATTTAAATTAAACTCGTCGCGTAACTGTGTTGCTTTTTCAGAACATTGTTCAGTGACTGCACTACTTTCATCTCTAAGTAATTTCGTTGTGGCTACACGTGTACTACTTAATTCTTGTGCAACAGATCTAATTTCTTCACTACTGTTGCTAGCACAAGCTTTATTTCCTCACATAATTGTTCTTTAGTATCATGGCTTTGCACGGTAATGGCTGTAATCTGTTCACTAAGTTGTTTGTTCTGTTCATTAAGGTTGTCGTGTTTTTCATTCGACTGTTTGTAACTTTCATTCAACTGTTTGGAATTGTTGTATAGTTTTTCTTTAAGTTGTTTGAAATAGTTGTCTTGTTTTTCATTAAATTGTTTGTGCTGATTGTCTATTTTTTTATTAAGTTGTTTGAAATGGTTATCTAGTATTTCATTCCGCTGTTTGAGATCTTCATTAAGTTGTAGCAATAATGCCATAACTTGATCCCAGCCAAAATTACCTACTCTATTCTCTGTGCTGTTTGATGGCGTACCTACAATTGTCACGTTCTGTGTAACCATTTGGTCATTGTGTGATTCTTGAAAATGTTTGCTAATCGGATGTGCACTGTTGGTCACTACACAGGAATCAAATAAATCTGACGTATTTTGAGTACATTGTTCATCTTCGTGAGAAAAATTTATCTGTTCACTATGCAAATTTTGCAAACCGGGTGTGTCAAACTGGGCAGCGTTCATTGTATCGGAACGTGCCGCGTCATCAATTGTTACATTTACTGTGGACATAATTGGATTTGTTTGTTCATCATTAAGATCAAAATCAATATTAGTGATCAGCACGCACTGATTATCTGTAATTAGACGATTATCACTATTACACTGTGTGTCGCAATTGTTATCGGTTAAATTATTCGAGTCTGCTATTTCACTCATTGCACATCGCGATGTACTGTTAACTGTTTTTCGCGGCATTTTCTCACAAATCGAAATTAAGCACAAAAATGAAACAAAGGCAAAGCAAAAATGGAACAAACACAATTAAAACAAAGAGCAATAAATTGCCGATGATCTGTGAAAGCAAGAGTGACAAGTTAGTAAATGCGCTGCGCCACATGCAAACTACATTTAAGTAAATAAGAGCAGATATATGACTACTTCTCAGAGATTCACAAAGAAATACGATCCCGGCCGGTTGTCGCCAA
Organism: Schistocerca nitens; assembly: GCF_023898315.1. Lineage (NCBI taxonomy): Eukaryota > Metazoa > Arthropoda > Insecta > Orthoptera > Acrididae > Schistocerca > Schistocerca nitens. Next base: position 309,543,157 of record NC_064621.1, on the reverse strand, counting down.
GTGTAACCTCCCCACAAAATTTTTAATAAATAATAATAATAATAATGAATATAATTTAGTGTAACCTCTCTACAGAAATTTAAAATAAATAAATATTATTTGGTTAATGATTCTAATTTTTGTGTAACCTCAGAACAAAATTGGTTCCCATTTATGACCTCCCTACAGGATATTTTTCTCATTAAATGTAAGCACAAAACAGAAAAAATCCTAAACCTCGTAATAAAAAATAAATTCAGTAACCTGGTAAATTTTGGACGACAGCAGTGCTGCGTCATGGCCCTGTAAGATCATTCTGAATACAAAGCAAAAATTCTTACCTCGATAAAGTCTGCTACTATCTGCTCTTACAATAGCTTTTTCCGGCACAGCTCTGTGCAGTGCTGGCCTATACATCTGTGATTTATGAAAGGAAGCAACTGATTTTTCTTTTGCAACAATCGGAATGATCATGGATTGGAGAAATTAGTAAATTCTTTAAATTGAAATGAATGCTTGTTAGAAATTACTTATATGACAAAGATTATTATTAGGACATTTTTAAAAGATTTACATGGGAGTTCACATAACATTACTAGATATGCGGGAGGCTGCTTTTACCTTATACTATAATGCTCAGGCTCCGCCATCGGTGCACCACGACCGGCCCAGCCAACACGATACACCAGACTGCTCGCTAGCAACAACTTACTGCTACACAGTTCCTACTGCATACAACACTGCTCTTTTGTCTCAGATTCTCTTATAGCTTACATATCGCCGGCAGCGCATACCTCTTTCATAATAGCGAATACCCTGTTCAAGAATCACAAGAGGAGGAGGTATACTTGGAAAAGGCCGGGAGATACGGGAAGATTTCAATTAGATTAAATCATGGTCAGACAGAGATTCCGAAATCAGATACTGGATTGTAAGGCGTACCAAGGAGCAGATATAGACTCAGATCACATTATAGTAGTGATGAAGAGTAGGCTGAAGTTCAAGACATTACTCAGGAAGAATCAATACGCAGAGAAGTGGGATACGGAAGTAGTAAGGAATGACGAGATACGTTTGAAGTTCTCTAAAGCTATGGACACAGCAATAAGGAATAGCGCAGTAGGCAGTACAGTTGAAGAGGAATGGACATCTCTAAAAAGGGCCATCACAGAAGTTGGGAAGGAAAACATAGGTACAAATAAGGTAGCTGCGAAGAAACCATGGGGAACAGAAGAAAAACTTCAGTTGGTTGATGAAAGGTGGATGTACAAACATGTTCCGGGAAAATCAGGAATACATAAATACAAGTCGCTGAGGAATGAAATAAATAGGAAGTGCAGGGAAACTAAGACGAAATGGCTGCAGGAAAAATGTGAAGACATCGAAAAAGATATAATTGTCGGAAGGACAGACTCAGCATACATGAAAGTCAAAACAACCTTTGGTGAAATTAAAAGCAACGGTCGTAACATTAAGAGTGCAACGGGAATTCCACTGCTAAATGCAGAGGAGAGAGCAGATAGGTGGAAAGAATACATTGAAAGCCTCTATGAGGGTGAAGATTTGTCTGATGTGATAGAAGTAGAAACAGGTGTCAATTTAGAAGAGATAGGGGATCCAGTATTAGAATCGGAATTTAAAAGAGCTTTGGAGGACTGACGGTCAAATAAGGCAGAAGGGATAGATAACATTCCATCAGAATTTCTAAAATCATTGGGGGAAGTGGCAACAAAACGACTATTCACGTTGGTGTGTAGAATATATGAGTCTGGCGACATACCTTCTGACTTTCGGATAAGCATCATCCACACAATTACGAAGACGGCAAGTGCTGATAAGTGCGATAATTATCGCACTATCAGCTTAACAGATCATGCATCGAAGCTGCTTACAAGAATAATATACAGAAGAATGGAAAAGAAAATTGAGAATGCGCTAGGTGACGATCAGTTTGGCTTTAGGAAAAGTAAAGGGACGAGAGAGGCAATTCTGACGTTACGGCTAATAACGGAAGCAAGGCTAAAGAAAAATCTAGACACTTTCATAGGATTTGTCGACCTGGAAAAAGCGTTCGACAATATAAAATGGTGCAAGCTGTTCGGGATTCTGAAAAAAGTAGGGGTAAGCTATAGGGAGAGACGGGTCGTATACAATATGTACAACAACCAAGAGGGAATAATAAGAGTGGACGATCAAGAACGAAGTGCTCGTATTAAGAAGGGTGTAAGACAAGGCTGTAGTCTTTCGCCCCTACTCTTCAATCTGTACATCGAGGAAGCAATGATGGAAATAAAAGAAAGGTTCAGGAGTGGAATTAAAACACAAGCTGAAAGGATACCAATGATACGATTCGCTGATGACATTGCTATCCTGAGTGAAAGTGAAGAAGAATTAAATGATCTGCTGAACGGAATGAACAGTCTAATGAGTACACAGTATGGTTTGAGAGTAAATCGGACAAAGACAAAGGTAATGAGAAGTAGTAGAAATGAGAACAGCGAGAAACTTAACATCAGGATTGAAGTTAAGGAATTCTGCTACCTAGGCAGTAAAATAACTAATGACGGACGGAGCAAGGAGGACATCAAAAGCAGACTCGCTATGGCAAAAAAAGGCATTTCTGGCCAAGAGAAGTCTACTAATATCAAATACCGGCCTTAATTTGAGGAAGAAATTTCTGAGGATGAACGTCTGGAGTACAGCATTGTATGGTAGTGAAACATGGACTGTGGGAAAACCGGAAGAGAAGAGAATCGAAGCATTTGAGATGTGGTGCTATAGACGAATGTTGAAAAATTAGGTGGACTGATAAGGTAAGGGATGAGGAGGTTCTACGCAGAATTGGAGAGGAAAGGAATATGTGGAAAACACTGATAAGGAGACGGGACAGGATGATAGGACATCTGCTAAGACATGAGGGAATGACATCCATGGTACTAGAGGGAGCTGTAGAGGGCAAAAACTGTAGAGGAAGACAGAGATTGGAATACGTCAAGCAAATAATTGAGCACGTAGGTTGCAAGTGCTACTCTGAGATGAAGAGGTTAGCACAGGAAAGGAATTTCGTGGCGGGCCGCATCAAACCAGTCAGTAGAACGATGACAAAAAAAAATTTCTAAGGCATGTTTACTGTACTGTGTAAATTAAAATAGTGCGTATGTACAGCAGTTTACGGCATAGTTTTCCATACTTAGATTAACATTTTTCACGTTCGAATTAACCGAACGTTCGGATTTCCAGGGTTCGGTTGGCGGGACTCTGCTGTACTTCTTCCGACATACCACGACGATAAAGCCAAGAAGTCCGTGCTCCTACATTAGAAATGGGTACCGGGAATTGTTATTCCCGCGAACCGTCCGCGAATGTAATATGAAGATGGCGAGTGGAGAGAGGTATAAATGAAACTAGTGCACTGTGCACCACCCGTTACAAACAGTATGAGTAGAGCACAGATGTGGCTGTACACACACAGCGTGTTTCCTAAGGGTATTTACAAAATTCATACAAAACCTTCTTTATAAGCGACTTGAAGAAGTGACCTTTACAGGATTTTTGACGAAAGTAGATCAAGTTTTGACTCACATAGTACACTAGTACGAATCATGAGTGTCGCAGGTGGGCATGTTATAGATAGCTTTCGGCTGAAATAATCCGATTGGGTTGTGTTGACAAACGGAGATGAGCGTATGGCATCGTCGGCCGGGAGGCCCCATCCGGGGAAGTTCGGCCACCAAGTGGAAGTCTTATTTCAGTCGACGCCAAATTGGTCGACTTGCGCGACGGTGATGAGGATGAAATGATGATGAGGACAACACCCAGTCTCCGAGCAGAGAAAGTCTCCAACCCGACCGGGAATCGAACCCGGGCCCGCTTGCATGGGAGGTTAGCACGTTACAACCCAGCTAAGCAGGCGGACTGTGGTGGCAGACTAGTTCATAGCTGGTCAGTATTGTGAGTTATCGAAGCCAACGAATGTGAATGCCAAATAAATTTGCGATAAGACATTAACTGCTCGCGTAGCTTAATGTTTACGTTCGTGCCATATTTAATAGGACGAACTCATTTTAGTCCCTCGTGTACAAATCACACCGCCCCAAGAGCTGCCGACAGTTGTAGCAATGCTAACCGCCGTCACTCGTCCGGAGAGTGATGCGCTAAGGCGTACCGAGTACGGTAAAGATTATCACACCAGGCCTACCATTCACGTGTGGCAGAATTATATTAACGAAAGTGGGTGCTCGGTAAACCATAAAAAATAAACGCTCACGTGTGTCTGAGGACGTCGAAGAGCAAGTGAAGCAAATATTTGTTATGACTTCTTCAAATCGGAGCAGCTTTGCTTCTCGCGAGCTGTGTGCTTTGTGTTAAGAACACATATTTTCCATTCAAATCGTACAAGTATTTGTGTCAGAAACTGAAGTCACCGAAGGGGTTCGGCGTGGAGACTTTTGCGGGGAAACGGTACATCGATTGTATAAAGACAAAGATATCATTTGAAATACAATGTTTAGTGAGAAGAAGAGTTTTCAGTTAAGAGCTAGAGTAATTAAACACAACTCCATGATTTAGAGCTGTAAACATCTACGACAAACCATTGAACAGGAGCATGATCATGATAGCGAAAGAGTTGACGTGTTTTGTGCACTGAGCAAGGGCATAGATTACGGCCTCCAAGAGGACACAATCAAGGATGAGTAAGAAATGCTGGAAAAACCATTTGATGCAATATGGCGCACCGCCGATTTTCCCCACCAATGTCCGGGATTTCCTCTATTGTGTAACTGCTTCCCAGTTAAATGGGTTGGTCGAGTTAGAACAACTCCTTATTTAAGGTTGAGTAACAAGTACACAGTTTTTATTCTAATGATTTCAGTTTATTTCGAACTACTTTTCCGGTTATTAGACCATCTTCAGGAAACAATTGACTAGCGTCTGGAAGGGACACTAGTTTACAAACATATGTTTTAACGTTGTAAGCAAAACTTTAGCAAGTGGACAGTATTATAAACAATAAGTAGAATACATAATCTTACATTATTAAAGGTTATATGCTTATGATGCCCGAGTCTGAGAGGTCGTGACATTGGTTGAGAACTAAGTGAAAACTAGTAATTTATGTTGAGAAAAAAACATGTGTTATATAGTAAATAACATTATGCGATGGGAAACATTGAACATAGTACATGGTTAAAATATGAAATATTAAAGTATTACAAGTTTTACTACAGGAGTCTACGGGGTAAGGAATACGAAATTCCGTTATGTTTTAATTATGTGTAGCAGTGGGTAAGGTGGGGCTAAATGAATCATTTGAAATTTTTGGACCCCAAAGGGTAACTAATTATTTTATTGCACACTTTAAATTTTATTGGAGAGCTGGTCATAGTTATAAGTTTTGTAGGATACCGGTACATCGCTTCAAAATCTATTCTTCTTCATTCTAGATAACAAAATATAGAGTGTTGAAACATCCGGAAATTAAAAATTTGTAGGGCTATTTGAATCGTTAGTGGGGCTTTGTGAAACATTGTCATCTGTCATCCAGCTATACAACATATGGAAGTCTGCACTTCAGTTACGCTTCTTAAATATTCTAGTAGTTGTTACACGCATTTCTCACAATGGAATTGTTTACAACTAGCAGCCCCACTCAAATTTCATGAAACCACAGCTTGGACTTGTCACACATGATCCTTTCTTCATAGATCTAGGGTAAAATATTTGATGCTGCAGAAACCATAAGGTATGTTCTATTCCTTACACTCAGCTTCCGGTGATGAAGAAGATGAATCATCATCTTCATTTGAAGGTTTCTCTTGAACATCCAGCGCATTTCTGCAACGCTTCATCTTCTTTCTTTACGTGTTTTAAAAATGTAATTTCCCCTTCCCTTTCGTAAGAATGAGGTGAACTGATGAAGTCAGATGGCAAGCTTAACTTTTCTCGCACGTGCGGTACCCGGTAGTTTTCTTTGGAGTAGGCAAAACAAAAGGAAATGATGAAAATGTTGTTGATGAGTTCTGACTATTGAACGCCTTGGGGGTTTTGCAGAGCCTGGGTTTACTTCGGATTCTGTGGTAACAGAACGGGATACATCATTCAGGAATGCAGATGAAAGAAGGAATTTGTGTGACGGCATTTTGTTGGGACTGAAGGGAGAGTTCCTGTATACTCAAATCCCTTCACAGAATATCCTACACTGGTTCCACGCCTCCAGGCGACGTCGAAAATTTACTGAGAACGAATTCTGTATAGGAGGCTGACTGATTATTGTGTATAAATGAATGATGATAATATTGATGGTAATACGCCTTGAATGGCTTGAAAACAGTTCTGACCAGCGGCTGTAGAATGTGCTTAGTATATGGTGGCAGAAACACCAGTTCAGTGTGATTCTTCATACAGTAGTTCAGGCACGGAAAAGAAAGCTGTGGTCTTCCAAAAGTAAAAGGCATCTGCTTTGTGAACGGTGCTTGTTGAAGTGTTGGCACAAACACAAAACCAAATCTTTCTTATGTAGGCCGAATCTGAAATAGACACTTGAGTATCTGTATGCGTTCCCAGATACCTCGTAATCTTCTGCATTCTTTTGAACGGTGGAATATATGACCCAGTGGCATTACAGGCCACAAGGACTGTCACATTTTCTCCCCTCTCCAAACGCGTCAGTGCAACAACTTCTCTTTTTCCTTTTCTCCCCACAACTTTTTCAGGCCTATTGTTCATGGAAAACCTACATTTGTCCACATTATAAACGTTATTTGGTTTATTTTGCAAGTCAGATTCATATAAGACAAATTTTAAAACATTGTAAAAATTTTTAACTTTTTCCCCATTTAATCCCATGGCTCGACCTTTAGAACATGCCTCAAGGTTTCCTTAATGAAATATCTTCCATATGCCGTTTCATGAAAGAAAGAAACCAGTCCTTACCACCCACTTTCGCACCTTCTCCCGATGGAACCACAATGGCACTGATTTTGGCATACTGGTACACTGCTCTTTTAATGCTGAATGAGGTATGTGCATAACCACTGTTAGATAAACTCTTCAATCTTTCAACCATATTTTTTTTTGTTCTGCTGATAACATATTTGGATGACCTATTTTTCTTCATTTCTGTTAGTGGTCACTTGATGCGTTTGATTCTGTTACACTCCTCGATGGAAACGAATTTCTTGAACCCGTCTGTAGAGCGTCGTAAATCGCACATTATAAAGCCCTGCTGCAGCGCGCTTGCTTTCATGCCCTTCCAAAACACTGGTTATACCGCTTGCTATTGAGTTGAGTAGATTTCCCCACCATATTATAGTTCTGGGTGGAGATTTTAATTTGCCGGATATAGACTGGGAGACTCAAACGTTCATAACGGGTGGCAGGGACAGAGAACACAGTGAAATTTTTTTAAGTACTTTATCTGAAAACTACCTTGAGCAGTTAAACAGAAAACCGACTCGTGGCGATAACATATTAGACTTCTGGTGACAAACAGACCCCGAACTATTAGTTAACGCAGAACAGGGAATCAGCGATCATAAAGCGGTTACTGCATCGATGATTTCAGCCGTTAATAGAAATATTAAAAAAGGTAGGAAGATTTTTCTGTTTAGCAAAAGTGACAAAAAACAGATTACAGAGTACCTGACGGATCAACACAAAAGTTTTGTCTCATATACAGATAGTGTTGAGGATCAGTGGACAAAGTTCAAAACCATCGTACAATGTGCGTTGGATGAGTATGTGCCAAGCAAGATCGTAAGAGACGGAAAAGAGCCACCGTGGTACAACAACCGAGTTAGAAAACTGCTGCGGAAGCAAAGGGAACTTCACAGCAAACATAAACATAGCCAAAGCCTTGCAGACAAACAAAAATTACGCGAAGCGAAATGTAGTGTGAGGAGGGCTATGCGAGAGGCGTTCAATGGATTCGAAAGTAAAGTTCTATGTACTGACTTGGCAGAAAATCCTAAGAAATTTTGGTCTTACGTCAAAGCGGTAGGTGGATCAAAACAAAATGTCCAGACACTCTGTGACCAAAATGGTACTGAAACAGAGGATGACAGGCTAAAGGCCGAAATACAAAATGTCTTTTTCCAAAGCTATTTCAGAGAGAAAGACTGCACTGTAGTTCCTTCTCAAGATTGTCGTACAGATGACAAAATGGTAGATATAGAAATAGACGACAGAGGGATAGAGAAACAATTAAAATCGCTCAAAAGAGGAAAGGCCGCTGGACCTGATGGGATACCAGTTCGATTTTACACAGAGTACGCGAAGGAACTTGCCCCCCTTCTTGCAGCCGTGTACCGTAGGTCTCTAGAAGAGAGTAGCGTTCCAAAGGATTGGAAAAGGGCACAGGTCATCCCCGTTTTCAAGAAGGGACGTCGAACAGATGTGCACAACTATAGACCTATATCTCTAACGTAGATCAGTTGTAGAATTTTGGAACACGTATTATGTACGAGTATAATGACTTTTCTGGAGACTAGAAGTCTACTCTGTAGGAATCAGCATGGGTTTCGAAAAAGACGATCGTGTGAAACCCAGCTCGCGCTATTCGTCCACGAGACTCAGAGGGCCATAGACACAGGTTCACAGGTAGATGCCGTGTTTCTTGACTTCCGCAAGGCGTTCGATACAGTTCCCCACAGTCGTTTAATGAACAAAGTAAGAGCATATGGACTATCAGACGAATTGTGTGATTGGATTGAAGAGTTCCTAGATAACAGAGCGCAGCATGTCATTCTCAATGGAGAGAAGTCTTCCGATGTAAGAGTCATTTTAGGTGTGCCGCAGGGGAGTGTCATAGGACCGTTGCTATTCACAATATACATAAATGACCTTGTGGATGACATCGGAAGTTCACTGAGGCTTTTTGCAGATGATGCTGTGGTGTGTCAAGAGGTTGTAACAATGGAAATTTGTACTGAAATGCAGGAGGATCTGCAGCGAATTGACGCATGGTGCAGGGAATGGCAATTGAATCTCAATGTAGACAAGTGTAATGTGCTGTGAATACATAGAAAGATAGATCCCTTATCATTTAGCTACAAAATAGCAGGTCAGCAACTGGAAGCAGTTAAATCCATAAATTATCTGGGAGTACGCATTAGGAGTGATTTAAAATGGAATGATCATATAAAGTTGAGCGTCGGTAAAGCAGACGCCAGATTGAGATTCATTGGAAGAATCCTAAGGAAATGCAATCCGAAAACAAAGGAAGTAGGTTACAGTACGCTTGTTCACCCACTGCTTGAATACTGCTCAGCAATGTGGGATCCGTACCAGATAGGGTTGATAGAAGAGATAGAGAAGATCCAACGTAGAGCAGCGCGCTTCGTTACAGGATCATTTAGTAATCGCGAAAGCGTTACGGAGATGACAGATAAAATCCAGTGGAAGAGATGCTCAGTAGCTCGGTACGGGCTTTTGTTAAAGTTTCGAGAACATACCTACACCGAAGAGTCAAGCAGTATATTGCTCCCTCCTACGTATATCTCGCGAAGAGACCATGAGGATAAAATGAGAGGGATTAGAGCCCACACAGAAGCATACGGACAATCCTTTCCACGAACAATACGAGACTGGAATAGAACGGAGAACCGATAGAGGTACAGGGTACCCTCCGCCACACACCGTCAGGTGGCTTGCGGAGTATGGATGTAGATGTAGATGCCATCGAGTCTTTTCACAACTGTAAATATGAATGGCTTCGTTTACACGTTCTTACAGTCTGAAAAGAAGCGAAAAATCAAAAATTATTTTTATAATTACTAAATTAGTGTCTCTTGCTAATTACTGTAGCCTAGAACATGATTGAATTATCGTTGTAAGTTATAGTAATTAGGCTACATGAATACTTCAATAAAGAAGAAATAATTCATATTATACTCCGATTCAGAAAGCCACAAGAAAACGGAATCGCATAGCCCCATTGTTTTATTATTTTAAAATTGTAAGCATTTGCTCAAAGTTTCAACAGAGGTTGCAAGTTGTTCTGCTGAGCGACCTGATGGATCCTATACAGCTGGTAGCGGAAAGATTTATAACTAGCACTCATGTACTCCAACACTAGATCTTATTTAAAACTGATTTAACGTTGCATGGCGGATTTTTGTAAGCAGTACTGTCATACCTCTTTTATTCCTTTCTGGATGATTGCTGTCTTGGTTAAATATATTTGGAAAACGCTTCTTGCAGCATGTGCACGATTTGTCTAGCAAAGATTCTGTAACATAACGGCATCCGAGCTGTGCACACGGGCTGCGCAGTAGAATATTTTCTTATTTTTATTCACAAAGCCCCATGATTCAGAAAGCCCCACCTTACCCTATGTATCATTGTGGCAATTTGTGGATATCTGGCTGGTTGATTGCATCTCTTGAAGCTTAAAAGAGGGGATGTGCTCAGCTGTAATTGGTCATTTAGAACCATCTGGGGATTTTGAGCTAAATGTCCGTTTACCTAAAATGGTTCCAACAGGTTTGGCAAGGAAGAACACTAAGATTATTAGAAGAACAACTTCGACATAAACAAAAATCAGTAGAACAAAAATAAAGTACTCATTCAACCTTAGATGCCGCATTTGTACTCCTTTATTTCTTCTTTAGCAGAGGTCACAGCAAGAATCTACGCCGCAATTGAACAGGTTACAAATGACATGCTGCAGCGAGTGAAGATGGGAACGTGCATTCAACCTATTTAGCTATAAGACAAAAAACATGATGTAATTAAATAAAGAAAGGCACCAAAACCTGCTCTGCAGGTCAAACGAATACCTCTTTATGAATTTTTAAAGTGGTTAAGTGTGATACCGTCCGAAGAACGAGGTACCATGACAACGTTGGCACTTCAGAATGGAACTACATGTAATCAGAGTCGCTGCCACGTGCAGCGACGAATGCCAGACGTCGGCGTAGACCCGTCCTCAATAGTCTCACACGCCACCCCTGCAGCACGCTTAGTTACGTCAGACATGATGATAATGATGTTTCGCTTGTGGGGCGCTCAACTGCGTGGTCATCAGCGCCCGTAGGTCACAGGGGATTGCCGCTCAGCCCCGCTCTCCATTCATCGACACTACCATCCCACTACAGCCAACAGTACGAGAGTTGTATTAGACAGACTCTTGTGTCTTATTCTATAAAGTGTTATGTTAGTGTTCAGTGACAGTAATAAATAAATATGATATTCCTTGTCTATCGACTGTTTTCAAAGTTAAGTGTTTCAGTAATTTTTTAGAACATTTCTCGTGGAGAGCGGCGGTTTTTCTTAGTCCTTCAAAATGAAATAAACAGTCTTGACCTCAAGAAACCTTTATTTTTCTGGTTACCGGTTTCGGTCAGTTCAAGTCATAATACTGTGATCCAATATTTTGTACGTTTTACGGAATCAACTCGACCTTCTCCAGAAGTACATATAAGAACCCACCACTGTTTTGACGAGTGTTATTTCGTCCGGCACAACATTAAGTCCTCTTAAAGATACCCTCTTTTTTGTCGGTCCAGCGTTGTTTCTGCTTCGCTTAGGTTTTGGCAGTGTGCCCTTGCTGTCACCATTTATTGTTAGAGAGTGCGTAAGACAGTCCTAAAGTGACTAACGGTTCATGGCGCCGGCGAGTCGGAAGGGAGAACCTTGTACGAGTGCCCATTGTGACGCTCTGTCTTTAGTAGAGTGTGACTCGCATGTTCTGCAAGTCTCATTTCCTGCTCCGTCTTCATCCACCGATGTAACGTCGCACTTAGCTCATCGGATTTGCAAGACACACGCTCTCTCTCTCTCTCTCTCTCTCTCTCTCTCTCTCTCCCTCCCTCCCTCTCTCTCTTTTCAGTAACGTGCAGAGCATAATAATACGCGAAAACACATGAGTAATAGTTTCTTATAACCGGGTGACATGGCACGGATGTGAAGCACTGCAGTTAAGTTTTGTAAGTCGTATGCTAAGCCCTTGCTGCACATTTGGGCTGACGTTCCCTATAACGTCCTTAAACCAAATGCCAAAATAATCTATTTTAGTAAAATCAAGCCGATTTATTTCTCTTCACTCTACAAAGAAGCCGTAGCGCCTTATCTCGAGTAGTCGAGGTCAGTGAATGTTAAAACTCCTCTTCTTCTTTTGCATATAGGAAATTTGTAACTTACCTTTTATCACATTTCCCTGTCAATCTAGAATGAAGACTTCAGACATGACTGTACCGAGTCGTAGGAACTCTTTCTAAAAATTGGCGTCTTTTTAACATTCCCTTTGAAGTTTCACAAATGGAGAACCTTCAAATATATGCCAAAGCCGATGTTTTGATGGGTATCATTTCTTATAACTACTATCAACGTCGTTACCATCATATTCACTGCTGTATACCTATTGACTTTTCCATGCATTACGATTACAGCATATATACTTGTCAATCATATCTAAAACGTGATTCCAACAGACAGATCTTTGAAGTGGGCGTTGTACATGAACATGTGTACTCTCGTCATATGCCACGAATATTTTTTCCACTGACCTCGCGTCCCTTACGCAGAAAATATCGCACGGACGAAGGTCCAGTGATAGCACCCACCTTGACTGCAGTGAGGATCGGCACACATTATTAATAGACTGCTCTGCCACTGGCAACGAATATCCAAATAACTTTTGACACGAAAACCATCCATGTGGAATGTATACTACTCGTACTCACAGTAAGTCTGCATAATAATCACAAAAGTTGAATTAAAACATGATTAAAATCAATAGTAGTCACACCACTCGCCCGCGCTAAGTACATATTTCTCAAAGAACGTCCAACTTCAGACTGCCTAGCCACCCCTTCGAGTTAGGCTGTTTTGAAGTCTGTTTCCTCGAGCGCTAGCCAAACAGGGCCCAGAAAAGGAAGTTCTCGCTTTGGAAGGGTGACGGGAAACGTTATTTTCAGTCGTTTCACATGCTCGGCCACACATCCTATTTGTCGTAAGGATTTAATATGTGTCGTCCGGTTGAGAATAGATACTATTACAGTCTCCATATTCCGCTTTGTTTGACTGGAACCACTGTCTCCCGGCGGCCGCTGTGACAGAGCGGTTCTAGGCGCTTCAGTCTGGAACCCCGCGACCGCTACGGTCGCAGGTTCGAATCCTGCCTCGGGCATGGATGTGTAAGATGTCCTTAGGTTAGTTAGATTTAAGTAGTTCTAAGTTCTAGGGGCTGATGACCTCAGATGTTAAGTCCCATAATGCTCAGAGCCATTTGAACCATTTTGAACAGTCTCGCAATAAACTAACACCACATTTCAGATTAGGCAGGTATCAGCATAAAAACCATTATCCAAATATTTTACACAGTCTTCACATATCCACATCATTGAACTTTCATCATCCACCTACCGTTAATTCATCTGACTTCACGTCCTTCCTTCCCAATTTCGTATTCACGTTTTCTACCACGTTCATTTTTTTGTTTTTCTGTCTTTTCTAACAATTTCTAGCGCGCAAGTATTCACTGCTTACTTTGCAGTTCCCAGTTTTGAATTGTTCTGCATTAAGTGTTCATATATGAAAACTGACAATATACATTAACTGTAACCTTTCTTTTGAACTATTTTAACTTTTCTGTTTACTTTCCTGGCTGTTAATCCAGTCATAGCCATTATTTGTCCCAAATACAAGGCTCTTCAACTGCTTCCCTGGCTTCACCGAGAACAAGTAGTATTTACTCCTAGATATGCCACTTACACATTATTTTAGTTTTATTGTGACTGATTTTCAAGACTACAGTCAAATTTGCTGTATTACATTCTTCCGTTCGTCGCACTAAAAACAATTACAAAATTGTCAATTCCGCAAGGAAGGTGGTTAAGGTACCTTACTGTAAGACAATCTCCTTTTTTCCCATTTTAAGGATCTCAGACGTTCCTGTCGGGATGCTGAGAATAATTTTGGAGATACAGAACCTCTTTGCCTGTCTGCTCTTTAAACCATGAATTTATCACTTTCCTGGCGAAGCGTAATGTACGCTAACATAACTTAAATCGATCTGCTGTTTCTCAAGTGCTGTTGAAACTGAGTCACAACCAGAACATAAGCCACTGAAATTTATAGATTTAACTTATTACTAAGGTGCAATGTATGGTACCAATGTTCACTTACTTTGTATAGACCATTTCCTTAACGTTGAACTACAACCAAACATTTAGTCAAGAATTCTGCATAGGTCTAACTGTCTTGTAATGACTGTGCAGTAAAGGTAATGGGGCTCTTATCTCGCATGTCGTGGGTGCGTTTTCATATGTTATTCAATATATCAGAGTGGAGTCTCTATCTCCCTGTTGGTAAATTTTGCTGCTTTTTGAAGTCCTCAATACATGATTGTGTCGGGTCTCCCCCGTAACATTGGCACCACCGTCCTACAGGTGCTGTTTACCGCTACGTACTACTTTCTGCTCAAACTTAATATAAAACGCGGTACTCATTAGCAGCAGGTAGATATTCTCGTTTTCATTCACACACCCGCAGGTGGCTTTGCTTAGTCCTTTCCAACATGGATACCAGCTTACCCGTTACGCTTAACTCTTCCCACATCTATATCTACATGATTGGTCTGCAATTCACAATTAAATGCTTGGAAGAGGGGTTCATCGAATCACGTTCAAGTTAGTTTCCTACCATTCCACTCTCGAACAACGCAGTTGAAAAATGAACGGCTAAACATTTCCATGCTGATTTCTCTTATCTTATGAGATGGTCAATTCTCCCTATGTAGCTGGGCGACAACGAAATATTTTCAATATATATACAAAGACAGTAACTTGTTCTCGAAAGAACAGTTATTGTTGATGACCGTGCAGCTTTTCCCTGAAATAAATGATGACTAACTGACAACCTCAGCTGCTGATAGGTGTTGTTGTTATACCTCGATGTGGACAGCTGAAAATGTGTGCCCCGACCGGGACTCGAACCCGGGATCTCCTGCTTACATGGCAGACGCTCTATCCATCTGAGCCACCGAGGACACAGATGAATAGCGCGACTGCAGGGACTTATCCCTTGCACGCTTCCCGTGAGACTCACATTCCCAACTGTCCACAATTCTACATATGTATTGTACCTTATAGACATTTGCCCACCCACTCATATTTTCACATACTGAGGAGAAAGCTGCTGATTAAAATTTCATGACAAGATCCTGCCGCAACGAAACACGCCTTCGTTTAAATTATTGCTACCCCAATTCACGTATCACTTCAGTGGTATTCTCTCTCCTATTTCGCGATAATATTAAACGAGCTACCATTCTTTGGTATTTTTCGATGTCCTCCGTTAATCCTGTCTGATGTGGATCCCACAACCCTCAGCAGTATTCCAGAAGAGTAGCGCAGTCTAAGCAATCTCTTGGCTAGAAATGTTGCATTTTGAAACTGTTCTGCCTATAAATCGCAGTCTTTAGTTTGCTTTCCTTGCCACGTTATCTACGTGACCGTTCCAGTTTAAGTTATACGTAATTATAACTCCTAAGCATTTAACTGAATTAACAGTCTTTATATATGAGTGATTATCGTGTAACCAAAATTTAACGGATTCCTTTTAGCGCTCATGTGGGTGACTTCGAACTTTTTATTATTTAGAGTAAACTGTCACGTTTCGTTTCATAGAGATATCTTGCTAAATTGTTTTGGAATTGGTTTTGATCATTGATGACTTCACAGAATGATTAATGAGAGCATCATTAGCAAACGAATTGTTTCCTAAATCCTTCAATTAATTAGGAAGACATCATGACCTATAACACTTCCTTACGATGACTTCCCTTCGATTACTACCAACTGTGATCTTCCTGACTGGAAATCACGAATTCAGTCGCACAACTGAGATGATACTCCGTAGGCAGGCAATTTATTTAGAATTCTCTTGTGAGGAACGGTGTCAAAAGCCTTTTGAATAAAAATATGGAATCAATTCGACATGGCTTGTCGATAGGACTCACTACTTAGTGAGCATACAGAGCTAAGTGTGTTTCACAAGTAAGGTATTTCCTGAATCTGTATTGGCTGTCTGAATAAATCGTTTTCTTCGACGTAATTCATAATGTTCGAGCACACTATAAGTTCCAAAATACACTCCTGGAAATGGAAAAAAGAACACATTGGCACCGGTGTGTCAGACCCACCATACTTGCTCCGGACACTGCGAGAGGGCGAGAGAGCAATGATCACACGCACGGCACAGCGGACACACCAGGAACCGCGGTGTTGGCCGTCGAATGGCGCTAGCTGCGCAGCATTTGTGCACCGCCGCCGTCAGTGTCAGCCAGTTGGCCGTGGCATACGGAGCTCCATCGCAGTCTTTAACACTGGTAGCATGCCGCGACAGCGTGGACGTGAACCGTATGTGCAGTTGACGGACTTTGAGCGAGGGCGTATAGTGGGCATGCGGGAGGCCGGGTGGACGTACCGCCGAATTGCTCAACACGTGGGGCGTGAGGTCTCCACAGTACATCGATGTTGTCGCCAGTGGTCGGCGGAAGGTGCACGTGCCCGTCGACCTGGGACCGGACCGCAGCGACGCACGGATGCACGCCAAGACCGTAGGATCCTACGCAGTGCCGTAGGGGACCGCACCGCCACTTCCCAGCAAATTAGGGACACTGTTGCTCCTGGGGTATCGGCGAGGACCATTCGCAACCGTCTCCATGAAGCTGGGCTACGGTCCCGCACACCGTTAGGCCGTCTTCCGCTCACGCCCCAACATCGTGCAGCCCGCCTCCAGTGGTGTCGCGACAGGCGTGAATGGAGGGACGAATGGAGACGTGTCGTCTTCAGCGATGAGAGTCGCTTCTGCCTTGGTGCCAATGATGGTCGTATGCGTGTTTGGCGCCGTGCAGGTGAGCGCCACAATCAGGACTGCATACGACCGAGGCATACAGGGCCAACACCCGGCATCATGGTGTGGTGGGCGATCTCCTACACTGGCCGTACACCACTGGTGATCGTCGAGGGGACACTGAATAGTGCACGGTACATCCAAACCGTCATCGAACCCATCGTTCTACCATTCCTAGACCGGCAAGGGAACTTGCTGTTCCAACAGGACAATGCACGTCCGCATGTATCCCGTGCCACCCAACGTGCTCTAGAAGGTGTAAGTCAACTACCCTGGCCAGCAAGATCTCCGGATCTGTCCCCCATTGAGCATGTTTGGGACTGGATGAAGCGTCGTCTCACGCGGTCTGCACGTCCAGCACGAACGCTGGTCCAACTGAGGCGCCAGGTGGAAATGGCATGGCAAGCCGTTCCACAGGACTACATCCAGCATCTCTACGATCGTCTCCATGGGAGAATAGCAGCCTGCATTGCTGCGAAAGGTGGATATACACTGTACTAGTGCCGACATTGTGCATGCTCTGTTGCCTGTGTCTATGTGCCTGTGGTTCTGTCAGTGTGATCATGTGATGTATCTGACCCCAGGAATGTGTCAATAAAGTTTCCCCTTCCTGGGACAATGAATTCACGGTGTTCTTATTTCAATTTCCAGGAGTGTATTACAGCAAATCACGTAATTGATATGGGTATATAATTTAGGGGATTACTCCAATTTCCTTTCTTGGTTAGTGGTGTGACTTGCGCAACTTTCCAGTCGTTAGATCCACACCTTTCGACGATTGAGCGATCGTATATGACTGATAAGTATAGAGCTATTTTGTCAGCATATTCGGAAAGGAACCTGACTGGTATAGTCTCGACCGGACGCTTTCTTTGCCTTTATTAAGTGACTTAAGCCACTTCGCTACATCGAGGATATCTACTTCTAAGTTGAATCCGTTGGCAGTTGTTCTTGATTCGAATTCTGGAATATTTACTTCGTCTTCTTGGGTGAAGTCGTTGCATACGAGCAGAATCTGTCTGGGTTTTCTGCCATATTTCGAGACAGAGTTTCGTTGTGGAAAGTGTTAAAAGCATCTCACTTCGAAATTCACGCTACATTTCGAGTTTCTGTGAAACTGTTCCAAGCTTGATGATTTTGCGTTCTTTTAAATTTGATATACCGTTTCTCATTGATTGTGCAACACTGTTCTGGACCGTTTTGGGTACCATGGGTGTCAGTACCATTTCTTATCAATTTCTTTGACATATATTTCTCAAGTGCTGTCTATACTATTTATTTCAATTGATAGAACATCTGGTCTACACTTACATAGTCTGATTAGAAGGAGCTGAGACTGTTTCTTAGGAGGGCGTCGAACGAATTTTTGCCTGCTTTTTAAGTAGATGTATTGAGTTCCCTATAACAGCCACGTTCTTACTAATCTTTATCCATCATGATTCCCCTACTTGCCCAGAATTATTTTTTGCTAAAAGGTATAGTTTTGTTTTCGCAACTAAAGTTCGGATGGTCTCCTGAACTAACGGTGAAAATTATTTTCTGAGATTCAGTATGATTTCAGACGATGTTTTATGCCTACAACGAACATTAGACATGTATTTGCGCCAACATGTCGAGAGTAGATTGAAGTCACCACCAACTACGACTGTACGAGGTGGTACCAATTTTAAATGATACTCTTCTTTGAATTGTTCGGCAACTGTATCATCCGAGTCTGGCGTCTTTAAAATGAACCAATTATTAATTTTTCCCGATTGTCAAGTATAAACTCTGCCAATACTAACTCACAGGAACTACGAGTACATACATCAATTTCACTACAAGATAAACTATGTCTGACGGCAATAACCCCTACACCACCAACTGTATTTGACTATCCTTCTTGGACACGGTTAGGTCCTTCGTAAAAATTTCAGCTGAACTTTTTTCCGACTTTTGCCAGCTATCCGTACCTCTAACGATTTCAGGTTCAGTACTCTCTAAACGAACTTGGTGCTCGCAACTAATTGACACTGAGATAACAACTTTCCTTGCTGATATTTTACTGCACGCGTAAAAGTAATTCTGGTAAACGCTCTCACTGGCCAAACTTTCTGGCAGAAGGCTACGACATTGTTCACCAGAAGGAAACTTCCCCTAAATATATTTCCGGATGTAATACTGTAATCTCATGGACTCACTCTGAAACACGAATTGAGTTATGTTTTCAGCACTTTATCACATTAAACTTGGTGAAAATAAATAGCTGCGTAACTGCGCTGTAGTTGCCGATCACATTTATATCTCTTGGTTCACATTTGGTTGAAGAATTTGTTTTGACCGGCATCTTTCATACGAAACCCTATGTCCACAGTATCTGGCTGATTTCACTTTCATGCCAGTAATATTCTCTAATAAATAATGTCGTCAAGAGCCTGATATTGTACCATACTGCGATGGATAGCAATGTACTGAAGTCATCGGAGAACCTAAAGCTACGGACATTTTCCAAGACTGAAAAAACAAGTAACTAGGAGTCGGTTAAATTAATTTGTTTGTTGATTTCGTTAACAAGAGGAGAACAACATCATAGGTGTCCAATCCACTTGTGGATTTACTGACTTATAGACCTTTTTTCGACTCTTTTGCACTGTCTATTAACTGCTTCGATCTGCAGGCATATCAGCAGTTGTGACCAACTGTAACCCCCTCCGTGAGATCAGTCTTTTTTTCATCATCATAACGCACATTTTTGTCGACTTCAATTTCCGGTTGAGTTTTCTTTATATTGAAACCACACATCTTTCTACTTTAATGCCTTTAAACTCAGAATTTCCGTGTACATCAATTAATTATGTCGAATATTTCTTTAGCTGGACAAACACATTCTACACGTTGTCATCTTTTTTAATACTTCGTTCTATTACCAAGAAAAAACTCGAATGGTTTTACTGTCAATAACTATTTGCGGGTGGGGCGGGAAAGGAAATAACTGTTAGTGGTACAAGATACCACGCACGATTCGGTGCCTTTCGGAGTATATATTGAAATGTAGATATGGATAATTGCAAGTGAATTAGCTGTCTTAAATATTTCAACACCATAAATTAGTTTTTATGTTTACATCGTTGTTGGTACCGACCTATACCTTTAATAGTTCCTAAGTCTTAGTCATTTACTACTTCAATAACTACGGGTAATAAATTTGACCCAAGCATCACCATAGCAGTCTCAGTATTTGTCATACGTTCAAGTACAGCTTCTACTCTGAGTAATTATCTTCGTTGGTATCAGTATGCGAGGCTTAACTTAGCACAGTGTTGGATATTCTACACTCTCTTTACGTGATGCTTTTATTCGTACTTTGTAGCTTCTCTTTCCTGTGGAACATCATAACTATCGCAACTGAAACTCTGATTTTTAACAAAACTGTGTTTCATGCTTGTTTGCAGAATAACATTCTTACATCGCTTACTAAATTTCCATATATACAATCCACGATTAGATGGTGTTAGAAATGAGCTAACATCTTTTACGAGTCTTCGAATCAGAAACGTTGGAGTCATCATATGCATTCACAGACAATATGATTATGTGACATGCATAAACTGCAGACTGTCTGCTCCCGCGTCACTAGTCTTTATAAACTCTGAACACATGACTCGTACCCCGAAATTTTATTAGATGAATACTATGGTAGGAAGGCTGATAATTTCAGGGCTAATATACTTTCAAGTTCTTGTTCAATTGAGTTGAATCTCGTATTTACATCGGCGCCGAAATAAGACACAATTTCCTCCGTTCTTGCATAACAAGGCAACTAATCACTCAATAGTGTGTTTTTTATTTTAATATTGAACCTTGTTAAGGAGTATCATTCTGTTCCTCTATGGTTGATCCTTTAATTCGATTTCTGTCAGCAGGAACGCAAGCAGGTTTCAAATCAGTCTTAGAGAGTCTATATTTTACTCTTAAGAAACGCACAACAGGCCATTGATTATGGCATTTTCCTAAGACAGGGGAAGATACGAAACACATACTACTGCCCTTCAACTTTTCTCCTCTCCTCATTGGTTACTGGATTTTAATTCTGGATTCCAGGGGTAAGGACAAAGACCGATATTCGTAGGGTATTTGAAAAATACGTAAATTGTCTGTTTTCTCTCTGTTCCTTCGAACAACTTGAAGCGGTACTAGAAGTACGCTTCATTGACGAAATCACTTCTGAGCAATATGAATGACAGTTGCGGATAGGTAATGTGGTGTCACCGCCAGACACCACACTTGCTAGGTGGTAGCTTTTAAATCGGCCGCGGTCCATTAGTATACGTCGGACCCGCGTGTCGCCACTGTCAGTAATTGCAGACCGAGCGCCGCCACACGGCAGGTCTAGAGAGACTTACTAGCACTCGCCCCAGTTGTACAGCCGACGTTGCTAGGAAAGGTTCACTGAGAATTACGCTCTCATTTGCCGAGACGATAGTTAGCATAGCCTTCAGCTAAGTCAATTGCTACGACCTAGCAAGGCGCCATTTCTCCTTTGCTATGTATCTAATGAAGCATGTACAGTAACAAGACCAATGTTCACCAATTATGGATTAAAGTTAAGTATTCCAGAAGCTACGTACTTTTCTTTATAGCATTCATTACGTATCCTGTTTCAGACCTCACGCCAGCCTGCGTGAGTTTATAGCGTGCATGTCTGGTTCGTCAAACAACACGGTGTTGGCACTTCTACCGACACTTCAGGTAATGAATTATTTACTTAATTAAAGGTTACTATTAATGTAACATCAGTCTTTATTTTTATTTCTCTATTTGTATACCCCAACTCTTGGACATATGAATGCAACAAACCAGTGTTTTATTCCAATAAACGTCATGCTGGGTCAAACTTCCTGATGCTTTCCGTGTGTGAAAGAAATAAGATCTAGAAGTGTGTAAATAGCTCTGAAGATAGTAGGGCAGTAGGCGTCTCAGTACAGAAACTACCAAGGCTCAAAGCAGGAATTGACTGCGATGCTTGAGACAAATCAATTTGGTTAGAGTAGAGAAGGCACCGGTCGGCCCTAAGCTGATGAGAGCGAGAGATTCGAACAATGGACGTTGGGTTCGATCGGGAGCCTCTGGGCAGAGTTAGCTGCAGCGCACTGGAGAGAGGACAAGCCACGGAGGAGCTGCGGCTGCGGTATGGGAAGATGTGGTAAAAATGCGATATTCTACTTGATACGTTTCGAAGCGTTGCAGTTAGTTTGAATCTAGATGCAGAGGCACTGAACGCAGCAATGATTGTTCTAATTTTGGCAGACTGAGTGCTTTTCTAGGTCGTAGTCATAACGACTTTGTATTAGTATGAGAAAGTAGCTCTTGGGGCGTTAAGACGAACAGCAGATAGCAGTATGGCTCCTTTCGTTACAGTATAAGTGATTTTAATTCGTGGTATAAATTTTGTGGGGAGAAATTTATGTTTTATGGTATTTTCTTTCTGATATGTATCGGGGCACATGTTGGCGCGCTTTTCCACGTGGCACCTTCAGTGTCCAGAGGAATGCATTCCGTGAGCAAATAAGGATAGGAAGTGATGTAGATGAAGATGAAGAATAGGAATTGTGGCGCTGTACGTTTTACGTAATTATTTTGTAAATTTTCATGTTTTTCTTTATGTGTTGTGTTTGCGCCACGTGTTATGCAGACAAGAAATGAGTGCGGAAGTAGTAACAGTACACCGCTTTTATGATGTTCTTTCGTTTTGAAACATTCGGATAAATATTCTGAAATTAGAGGGGCGTGTATTCCGAAGATTTTCTAAATTTCCAGGTGGTTTTCTTTGTGAAAACATTGACGGATATTGCTCACACCACGTGGGCGGGCGGGGTAGCCGCGCTGTCTCAGGCGTCTTGCACGATCAGCGCGGCTTCCCCCGTCGGAGGTTCGTGTCCTCCCTCGGTCATGGGTGAGTGTGTAATCCTTAGCGTAAGTTAGTTTAAGTTAGATAAAGTAGTTTGTCAGCTTAGGGGCCGATGACCTCAGCAGTTTTGTCTCATAAGACCTTACCACAAATTTCCAAATTTTCTGGCTTAGTAGAGACATGGACACTATACTTAACCGATCCGAGAACTCAGTAGTGAATTCTTAGATTAGAATGTTCATCCCACCAGCTTGGCGTATAGTGTCGCCCACAGTAATTGAAATGAGACACCATTTCCACAGTTCATTTACATTTTTGTGTAGAGTCAGATGTGTGTAAAATCGAAGGAATGGGTGTTTCGTTTAAAGAATAAATGTAAAATCTATCTCAGTCAAAATTATGAAGGTGTAACCATGCTAATAGCATGCGGTTACCGTCATCCCCCCCTTCTCCCCCCCTCCGCCGTATGCATTGCTTTGGTATGCGAGGAAAGTTATTGTTATCCTTTGCCCACATTGTTTCCTTTAAATGTTATCACATTAATTTCGGGTTTATATGAATTGCCTTGCACCAATAACCTCAGTCTATGGTACAAGAGACACTTAGCAGCACAGTATCATAATTAATTTGGGGTTAATATGAATTGCCTTGCACCCATAACCTCAGTATATGGTACAAGAGACACTTCGCAAGACACACAGTATCATAATTAAAGACAGTTAGAACCAGCCAATGAAGGTACAAGACTTTGCTGCATGTCTGACAAATTAAAATTTTAGAACAACGGGCTATGGGGTAAAACATGCAAACTTCGCAAGATATCACTGATCTTAACTGCAGGTAATTAAAATCAGTGCATCTGTGATATAAAATAATATACTTCTGTGCTTCAGTCTCTATGAAACTGTTTTAACCTTTTAAACCTTACGACGAAACGGTATGACCACGTGTTCAGTTTATGCTTTCTTTGTATAAATACTCAATAGTTTATTATTTCCAATGACCAGGGCCTGTAGTAATCCCTGTCGTGTTAAAACCGGAGCTTTGCTCCTATTTCAGATGATGCAAGCATCTTTGCTCGCTTCTGTCAACTTACGCTGGAATCGGCTGTGCCGGGACGACACAGATCACGGCAATTGCCGTAGAAACGCATTTTAATTCGGTTTACTAACTAATAAGTTGGATAACGTGTAATTATTTTGGTACGGTCTTTGATTTTGCTTGTGGAGTTCTCAATTTGCAGCCCATTTCGTAGCCGATCTGGTTTCTCGTATTTGCGCTTTGCGTAGAAATAGAATATCGGAGCTGTGAGTAAATTTACGTGTACGTGTGTGGTACGTTTAAAATGAAGTTATCGGTTTGTTAGAGAAAGAGTAGAATGTTCATCCCATCAGATTGGCGTATAGTGTCGCCTACAGTAATTGAAATAAGACACCATTTCCACAGTTCATTTACATTTTTGTGTAGAGTCAGATGTGTGTAAAATCGAAGGAATGGGAGTTTCGTTTAAAGAATAAATGTAAAATCTATCTCAGTCAAAATTATGAAGTTGTAACCGAATATAATACCCCCTTCCTAATCAGATCCTTTCAGTAACCAACAATAAGCAGTGAAAGATACTTACTGCCCAATAAAATACATTTAATGATTACGAATTGCCATTGGCAGTATTCTCATCAGGTTCAGACAGTAGTTATATCCCTCGCTAGGGCATGCTTATAGCATGCGGTTACCGTCATCCCCCCCCCCCCCTCCCCCCATCCGCCGTATGCATTTCTTTGGTATGCAAGGATAGTTATTGTTATCCATTGCGCACATTGTTTCCTTTAAATGTTATCAGATTAATTTGGGGTTTATATGAATTGCCTTGCACCCGTAACCTCAGTATATGGTACAAGAGACACTTGGCAGCACAGTATCATAATTAAAGAGAGTTAGAACAATCCAATGAAGGTACAAGACTTTGCTGCATGTCTGACAAATTAAAATTTTAGAACAACGGGCTATGGGGTTAAACATGTAAATTTCGCAAGATATCATTGATATTAACTACAGGCAATTAAAATCAGTGTCTCTGTGATATAAAATAATATACATGTGTGCTTCAGTCTCTATGAAACTGTTTTAACCTTTTAAACCTTACGACTAAACATCTGCAAGTAATACGGAAGATGCTCTCCACATCCGTGAAATTTGTGTTCAATGATGGTATGACGATTATGAAAACGATGATGATAATGATGATGATGATGGGTTAGTTTAGGCGCACGACAGGAATGTCTTTAGCGCAATTTGTTTTTAAGTAACGCTATTGGCTGCGCTGAAATGTTTCGGGAAGATACCCATTTCATATTCTGGAACTTTTATATGAAAAATCAGATGCTAATTAGAATGTTAATTGCACCAAGGTTCTCTTTGTGGTCGGCGAATTACACTAACTTGTTTTGCCTCATATATGTCCGTCAGCTTCATCTTTGTTTCCGAATCGTTACGACCTCATCTGCATGTAAATTACATGAGCACAGCACTTCGTTTGACACTCAAAATCTCATTTAAGCTATTCATGACCTTTCAATCGCATTAAGATACGATTACATGGCTATAACCAACTGCATATTGACACAGATCGAGCTAGAGAATGACACTGAACTATACTAGTTGCGTGATCTTCAAACTAGTCAGCCTTTATGGTCTGTCGTGTAAACACATTGTTTCTGTTGTAAAATCTTTCAAGAAATCAGCAAGAGTGATCAAAACCCTAAGGAATCACAGGGATACAGACTTTATAAAGGAATCCCTGGAAAATGAGTCATGAAAAGCTGTGAACAATTTGGCAATGAATTTCTTATAGATCTCAAAATTATCGACTCTATCATAGAATTCAAATCTCAGTCCCTCAGACTTGCAACTCTAGCTTTGAAATCTGCAAGTAAGACATACACAATTATCAATGTACATACACCGACCAATAAGAAAAATAGTACTCTGAAGGACAAAGAAGAAACACAGAAATTTTTTAGATCTCCTGGATCAAGTCTTAATCAACATTCCTCCATAAGACATAAAAATTCTCAGAATGAGATTTTCACTCTGCAGCGGAGTGTGTGCTGTTATGAAACTTCCTGGCAGATTAAAACAGTGTGCCCGACCGAGACTTGAACTCGGAACCTTTGCTTTTCGCGGGCAAGTGCTCTACCATCTGAGCTACCGAAGCACGACTCACGCCCGGTCCTCACGGCTTTACTTCTGCCAGTATCTCGTCTCCTACCTTCCAAACTTTACAGAAGCTTTCCTGTGAACCTTGCAGAACTTTAATATCAGCGCACACTCCGCTGCAGAGTGAAAATCTCATTCTGGAAACATCCCCCGGGCTGTGGCTAAGCCATGTCTCCGCAGTATCCTTTCTTTCAGGAGTGCTAGTTCTGCAAGGTTCGCAGGAGAGCTTCTGTAAAATTTGGAAGGTAGGAGACGAGATACTGGCAGAAGTAAAGCTGTGAGGACCGGGCGTGAGTCGTACTTCGGTAGCTCAGATGGTAGAGCACTTGTCCGCGAAAGGCAAAGGTCCCGAGTTCGAGTCTCGGTCGGACACACAGTTTGAATCTGCCAGGAAGTTTCATAAAAATTCTCCTTCGCGACTTCAGTGCTCAACTGGGGGCAAGAAAACAGATACAGAGATGTCATCGGAAAATGGCCCAGAGATGTCATTGGAAAATGGCCAGTACATAAATGGACCAACAAAAATGGTCAGAGGTTAATGGAAACTTGTAGAAACCATAAACTGGTCTCAAAATCAACTTGACTTCAAAGGAAACCTCACAACTTGAAAACCTGGAAACACCCAGATTTGTGAAAGGGCGAATTGCAACTGGGCCAGGTAGGCAAGGATAAATCTCACCATCGTGAAAGCTACAACGTCAAATATTTAAGGGATGAAGACTCAGGATCAGACAACTATGTTGTGAAGATCAAAATAAAGTTAACACCAACAACCTAGAAAAAAATTCGACCCAATCATCTTAACAAAATATGAGGAGTACACTAGGAAATAGGGTGAAGGGTCTATTAACTATAATACACTAGAAGAATTAGTCACCAAATTAAAATCCATAGCAGGAGAGTTGGCTCCAATAAATCCCAGGAAGAAACATGAGTGTTTGAATGAAGAATGTGACCAGGCATTAGAAAGAAGACACCAAGCTTCGACAAAGTCTGAAGAATCACATCTAGAACTAATTAAGCAAAGAAACTCAACCCATAAAATCATCAGACAGAAAAAACTCAAACATCTTAAAAATACCCTAGAAAAGATTGAAGAGAACTTCTAGAAGAAACAGTCAAGCGATTAATACATAATGTTTGGGAGATATCTTAAAAAGAGTCCCTAACATTGACGCTGAGAGATAAGTCAGGAAAGTTGGCGCATAGTAATCAAGATCACTTTTAAATTGTGATCACCCACTGGAAACATTTGAAGTAGACACTAAAGCACCTATTTTAATCACCCCAGACCTAATAGATCCTCCAACTATCAATGAGGTAGAGGTCACAATTCACGAACTAAAAAATTACAAGGCATGTTTTGAAGACCTTGTATTTGCAGAAATTTGGAAGAATGCTAGAAAACCTGCAATCATGAATCTCCACCAACATCTAATTGAAATGCGGATCACAGGCTAAATTCCAGAGCACTGTACCTGAGGAATAATCCATCCATTATTTAGAAAAGGAGATAGAACCAACTCAGATAATTACAGAGGAATAACCCTTCTGGACTGCACAAACAAAATTTTCTCCCACATAATTTACAATAAGATCAAAAACATTCTGGAACCACAACTTGGAGAGTATGAAGGAGGAATTCGGTCAAACAGAAGCTGATCAAACCAAATTCTTAGACTGAAACTAATAATGGAGTGTTACAAGTAGGGAAACAAACAGTTATTCATCTCATTTATAGATTTAAAAAAACATATGATAATGTTCATAGACCCACACTTCTACAAATCCTTAGATCATGTGGCCTCCATCCCAAACTGATAAGACTCATTCAGCTAACTTTAACTAACACAAATTCAAAGGTCAAGTTTAGGGGAGAAATGTCAAAAGATTTGACAATAAAAACAGGGCTCAGACAAGGTGAGAGATTTTCCCCTTTGCTTTTCAATGTGGCCCTCGATTACATCATGACAATCTGGCAAAAAGAAAACCGATGTAAAATCAAAATTGGAGGAAAAGGAGCAATAAGAGCTCTCTTAGCCCTTGACATGGCAGAAGTTCGTGTACAGATCACAAGTTTACAGATCAAAATGTCTTCAAAAATAGGATTACAAATATCCTTTGAAAAAACTGAAATCATGCCCATGCAACCGCATAGACAAAATCTTCATAAATGGTCAAGGAATTAACATAGTTCTACAATTTAAATATCTTGGAGAAATTATTTAGCACAACTTGGGTGAGAAAGCAGCATGGATAAATAGAAGCAACAATTTCTAACCTGGTCAACATATAATAAGAAATGCCTGTCAGTAGACAGTAAGATCCAACATTACAAAACTGTAACTCTACGGGAAACATCCTTTGCTTGTGAAACTCAATTCCAAATTAAAAATGAAACTCCTCGAGACTGAACGAAGAATTACCAGAAAATGCAGCAATAAAAAATACCAGGTTGATGGAGTGTGGAGAACCCTCCCTAACGAAACTGTCTATTGTGAGATTGACCCAGTCACCAGCACACTGAAGAAGAAAATAATCTCATATTTCTTTCATGTCTTACGACTGCCTGACAACAGGATTTTAAAACAACTAGTTATAAGAGGTCTCGGAAAGAAGACAGGAGGACAGAGGGTCAAAGGAATTCAGCAAGATCTTGAAGCAGTCAGACTTAGAATTACTGATGCGGAGAACAAAAACAAAATGAACACTCTCCTCTTGAATCATAAAGTTTCAGCAGAAATTGCGCACAGAAATTCGGTAGATATTTTAGATGAGCTAAGAAAATTGCGTTCGGAACGAATGAAAAAGTACTGGGCTGAGAGTAAGAAGCAAGTAGGCCAATCTTCAAAGAGAAAGTGAACATGGAATGACTCAAGTGGTCCAGTGTGCACAACCTAAATAATAATAATAATAATAATAGTAATAAGAAGACCCTATGTATGTTAGCAAGATTAGGAGAACAGTTGAATACAACACCGTCATAACAGCGATCTGTGAAATGGAACAACTAGCAAACAGTCGAATTTTTAATCAGTGCACTTAAAAAATGAATGTGTATTAGTTAGGGAAGAATGGCGATCGTAGCAGGAGGCATTTTTGTGTGCAGTACAGAGTTAAAACTTTCGCATGAACACGTATCTTGTTTTTAGTGGATGACGAGGTACAGCAGCTTGTAGCTGACGTGTACACTTCCGAAGTGTGCCCACAAGTCGAAACATGATTTTGGTTATCACCAGCGACTCAACTGTTGGAATCTAACGCGACTCGTGTTTGAAATTGACTGCTGTAGCTAGAAATGTAATTATTTTAATATCGCGCATCTTTGCACATGCCAGAGATAATGGAACTAGCATTAGTTACTAGGTTTTGTAATGGAAACGTTCTTGCTCTTTGTGAAGACTGTAATGATTTCACGTATTGTTAACGTACTTCATAATGATACTAATGAAAATATCTCTTCAGAACGTGTCATTGAACTAAATGTGGCTGAAGCTGAAAATCCGTCCGTAGCATTGTTCTGATACAAGTCGGTGTAGGACTTGCGAGTATGAAAGAATGAGGGATATTAGTGTTCAAAAACACTGTCTTTTTGTTCCTTATGCTTCATTAGCGCTAGAAACACATACACACAGTTATGTTCCATGGATCCGTTGAACGATTTTCTATCGAAATGATGTGAAATAAATGTGTTTACAGGAAATTTATATATGACTAATTCTAACATTAATGGACGAGTTATTTTTTAGTCCCATTCCTGAAAATAACTAGTTTTTATTTTACATGGTACAAGTATTTAAATAATAAGTCAACTATGCCATAGAAGGATCTGCCGAAGAGCAATGATTTTAGGTTAGGTTGAAAATTCGCTTTACCTCCTGACATTTATGTAACTGGGCAACTGACCAAAGATTTTTGGTGATGCGTACTGAACTCCTCTCTGAGCCACTGCCAGCTTTATGAAGACGGGATAAAACTCATTTATTCGTCTAGTGCTCTAGGTATGGATACAACTACTCTTCTCTAGTTCTGAGCGTTATTTTTGACATATTGCATTAGAAAAGTTATATCAATTGTGAAGGTGCAGCTAAAATGCCTAACTGCTTGATGAACTACGTACAAGATAACTGCGAGTGAGTACCATGAGTTATTCGTACTGCGCGATTTTGTGCAATTAATACTTTCCTTCTACACTCCTGGAAATGGAAAAAAGAACACATTGACACCGGTGTGTCAGACCCACCATACTTGCTCCGGACACTGCGAGAGGGCTGTACAAGCAATGATCACACGCACGGCACAGCGGACACACCAGGAACCGCGGTGTTGGCCGTCGAATGGCGCTAGCTGCGCAGCATTTGTGCACCGCCGCCGTCAGTGTCAGCCAGTTTGCCGTGGCATACGGAGCTCCATCGCAGTCTTTAACACTGGTAGCATGCCGCGACAGCGTGGACGTGAACCGTATGTGCAGTTGACGGACTTTGAGCGAGGGCGTATAGTGGGCATGCGGGAGGCCGGGTGGACGTACCGCCGAATTGCTCAACACGTGGGGCGTGAGGTCTCCACAGTACATCGATGACCGAGCGAGGTGGCGCAGTGGTTAGACACTGGACTCGCATTCGGGAGGACGACGGTTCAATCCCGCGTCCGGCCATCCTGATTTAGGTTTTCCGTGATTTCCCTAAATCACTCCAGGCAAATGCCGGGATGGTTCCTCTGAAAGGGCACGGCCGACATCCTACCCCATCCTTCCCTAATCCGATGAGACCGATGACCACGCTGTCTGGTCTCCTTCCCCAAACAACCAACCAACCAACCAGTACATCGATGTTGTCGCCAGTGGTCGGCGGAAGGTGCACGTGCCCGTCGACCTGGGACCGGACCGCAGCGACGCACGGATGCACGCCAAGACCGTAGGATCCTACGCAGTGCCGTAGGGGACCGCACCGCCACTTCCCAGCAAATTAGGGACACTGTTGCTCCTGGGGTATCGGCGAGGACCATTCGCAACCGTCTCCATGAAGCTGGGCTACGGTCCCGCACACCGTTAGGCCGTCTTCCGCTCACGCCCCAACATCGTGCAGCCCGCCTCCAGTGGTGTCGCGACAGGCGTGAATGGAGGGACGAATGGAGACGTGTCGTCTTCAGCGATGAGAGTCGCTTCTGCCTTGGTGCCAATGATGGTCGTATGCGTGTTTGGCGCCGTGCAGGTGAGCGCCACAATCAGGACTGCATACGACCGAGGCACACAGGGCCAACACCCGGCATCATGGTGTGGGGAGCGATCTCCTACACTGGCCGTACACCACTGGTGATCGTCGAGGGGACACTGAATAGTGCACGGTACATCCAAACCGTCATCGAACCCATCGTTCTACCATTCCTAGACCGGCAAGGGAACTTGCTGTTCCAACAGGACAATGCACGTCCGCATGTATCCCGTGCCACCCAACGTGCTCTAGAAGGTGTAAGTCGACTACCCTGGCCAGCAAGATCTCCGGATCTGTCCCCCATTGAGCATGTTTGGGACTGGATGAAGCGTCGTCTCACGCGGTCTGCACGTCCAGCACGAACGCTGGTCCAACTGAGGCGCCAGGTGGAAATGGCATGGCAAGCCGTTCCACAGGACTACATCCAGCATCTCTACGATCGTCTCCATGGGAGAATAGCAGCCTGCATTGCTGCGAAAGGTGGATATACACTGTACTAGTGCCGACATTGTGCATGCTCTGTTGCCTGTGTCTATGTGCCTGTGGTTCTGTCAGTGTGATCATGTGATGTATCTGACCCCAGGAATGTGTCAATAAAGTTTCCCCTTCCTGGGACAATGAATTCACGGTGTTCTTATTTCAATTTCCAGGAGTGTAGGTCACGAGTTACCACACAAAATTGTCCCATGAGATATTATTGAGTGCAAATGTGGAAAATATGTTAGAAGGCTGACACATTGGTTTCCGAGACAAACATTTATACGAAGAGAAAAATGAAGCTAACCTAAATATTCTTTTTCTAGTTCAAGTTTTCATCACCACGTGCATTCATTCATAAATTTACAACATTCTGCACTGTTTATTGAGTCCTGTTCATGTGCTATATCACTTGTTGGTATGATTATTTGTTGTACAGAACTGAATATAATACTCAGTTACCTGATATTGTCAGTGTAGAGACGCAGTCTGTTATTTCAGTGAACAGTGATTTTTTGTAAAATTGTATTAGTCAAGATCGCACAAAGGAAATTTAATAACTAGTTTCGATCGTTACCGGTCATGCGCGGATCAAAATATACATTGCAGTGTCGAAAATAAAAAGGACAATTTCTCAATTGACTGGGCTGTTAACACATGGTAACCCTGCTTGTAACATGAGTGAATCTTAAGCACAGACCTGAACTGTCGTCGTAAATTCAAAGTGAGAAATGCAGGAGCAACTGCTGCATCATTTAGCATTTCAGACCGATATCATTATCGTCTGGTCACAGAGTTGTGCACTAAAGACAAATTACACTGCGTAACTAATTGGTTATTCAATCAGTTGTTCCTGTAATTTAGAAACGCACAAGATATTACAGCTATGTAAATGGACCAAGATGAAAACTTCCCTGCTCGTCTCAAAAATAAGTCTGACTCAAAGAAACACACTTCTACTTATGGTATATTAACGCCAAACTACTGCACGTTTAGTCACAACAAGGCGCGTTCAATAACATCTTAGGTACACATAAATCGTTAAATAAGTAGGAAAAATTGGTGACAAAATAATTGTTGCCAGCCGTTGTGGCCGAGCTATTCTAGGCGCTTTAGTCTGAAACCGCGCGACCGCTACGGTCGCAGGTTCGAATCCTGCCTCGGGCATGGGTGTGTGTGATGGCTTTAGGTTCGTTAGGTTTCAGTAGTTCTAAGTTCTAGGCGACTGATGACCTCGGATGTTAAGTCCGACAGTGCTCAGAGCCATTTGAACCATTTGAATATAATTGTTAACAAAGAAAATAACTTCTTTCATATCTAATGGCACTGATTACTTAAAATTTTGTAATTGTTGAGCCACATTAATGAATAAGAAAGATTTTATTTATAGCAAGCTTTATCAGCATTATAAATAAAATTAATGGCTCAGTTTTGTTTTAGTTTGTTGGTTTACATCATTAACCCAAGATATTTCCTTGAGGCGGAAAAGGTCCTGCCGACAAGTCAGCATGGATTTAGAAAGTAATGCTTTTGTGGAAGTCAACATGTCCTTTTGTCGCACGATGTTCTGCGAACCAGTAACGAAGGAAAAAGCGACGTATTTATTCCTAGATTACTGGAAAGGCTTTGACGCGAAGACTGTTAACGAGTATCAGAGCATGAAGGGTAAATTTAGAGATATATGTTTCCCGCCAAGGCTTTTTAAGAACGCAGTTCATCGTCCTGTGTGGTGTGTGACTAACAGAGACGAGAGTATCGCAAGGATTGCCAAAGGGTAGTATGATAGAAGCGCTCTTATTCTCTGTATACATTCTAAGTAGAGAGAAGTCCTCCGAAGTGACAGTGATTTCAGGTGTGCCGCAGGGGAGTGTCATAGGACCGTTGCTATTCACAATATACATAAATGACCTGAGGTGTATCGAGAGGTTGTAACAATGGAAAATTGTACTGAAATACAGGAGGATCTGCAGCGAATTGACGCATGGTGCAGGGAATGGCAATTGAATCTCAATATAGACAAGTGTAATGTGCTGCGAATACATAGAAAGATAGATCTCTTATCATTTAGCTACAAAATAGCAGGTCAGCAACTGGAAGCAGTTAATTCCATAAACTATCTGGGAGTACGCATTAGGAGTGATTTAAAATGGAATGATCATATAAAGTTGACCGTCGGTAAAGCAGATGCCAGACTGAGATTCATTGGAAGAATCCTAAGGAAATGCAATCCGAAAACAAAGGAAGTAGGTTACAGTACGCTTGTTCACCCACTGCTTGAATACTGCTCAGCAGTGTGGGATCCGTACCAGATAGGGTTGATAGAAAAGGTAGAGAAGATCCAACGGAGAGCAGCGCGCTTCGTTACAGGATCATTTAGTAATCGCGAAAGCGTTACGGAAATGATAGATAAACACCAGTGGAAGACTCTGCAGGAGAGACGCTCAGTAGCTCGATACGGGCTTTTGTTAAGGTTTCGAGAACATACCTACACCGAAGAGTCAAGCAGTATATTGCTCCCTCCTACGTATATCTCGCGAAGAGACCATGAGAATAAAATCAGAGAGATTAGAGCCCACACAGAAGCATACCGACAATCCTTCCTTCCACGAACAATATGAGACTGGTACTCAGGGTACCCTCCGCCACACACCGTCGGGTGGCTTGCGGAGTATGGATGTAGATGTAGATGTAGATGTAGAACGATCTGACGGATCGGTTAAGTAGAAATCTGCGACCGTTTGCTGATGAGGATGTAGTGTCCGGGAATGTATCGGTGTAGGCTGACTTTGACAGAATTTCTATTTCGTGTGATGATTGACAACTCGCCCTGATGTTGGAAAATGTAAGATAATATAGATAAGGAGGAAAAAGAAATGTGTGATTTTCGAATACATTATTACTGAAGTTCTGCTTCGGACAATCAGGTCGGTTAGATATTTAGGCGTACCGCTGCAAAGCGACGTAAAATGAAGCGATCATATAGGGTCGGTTGTAATGGAGGCAAGTTGCCCATTTCGTTTTATTGGAAGATATCTGGGAAAGTCTAGCTCATCTATAAGGGACCGCGGGCAGAATATTTTTGCGACCCATTACTGAGCGCTGCTCGACAGTTTCGGATCCCCTCCCAGGTCGGATTAAAGGAAGACACCGAAGGAATTCTGAGCCGTTCTGTTACCGGCGATTCGATTAACACACGAGTACTAAGGAAATATTCCGTGAACTCAAATGAGAATTCCTGGAGGGGAGACGACATTTCTTTCGCGAAGCTCTCCTAGGGAAAAAGGAGGGTTTAACGTCCCGCCGACATCGCCGTCGTTAGAGAGGGGAGCACAATTTCGGGTGGAGAAGGAAATCAGCCGTGCCCTTTCGAAGAAACCACCCCGACATTTTCCTAGACCGATTTAGGCGTCTCTTCCTCGAACATATCGTGCTGGCGCCTAACATGTGCAAAGAGCTCAGTTATTAACTATAAGCAACTACCATCCGAGTCATCAAGGATGCTAATATCTACAATAAAATGTTTGAAAATTTATACGCCAAGTCCTAGAAAGTCCTAAGAATCAGTATTAGCATCCATAAAGAATAAACACGGGAACATAAAACATTAACTACAGCTAAGAAAATTAGGTTGGTGACTGCTAAATTGGGCCCAGAAGTACCCTTTGTATACTTTTGTCTTTTCGTACAACATGTTGACGCATTCCTCTCTTAAAGCGTCTAAAATCTCTACTTACTGTTAACTTCATAGCAGCTACTCTTTTTCTTTCAACTGCAACACTTTCATGCTGTACGAGTATGTGATACTTTCCAACGAATGCTGCTCATTCTTGTAGTACTTTGCTGCCCGCTTTAGCAATGCCGTTGTTGATAAGCAACCACCAAACTGATCTATTTAGTGGTCGTTAATTTTTGATGTTTCCTGTTGATTGCTCTCCATGGATGCTAAAGTTGCAACACAGGTGCAATACTGATTTTTTTTCTTTTTTCAGGATTTCCTAGCACTTGAGATATAAACGTTCCAAGATTAGACCGTAGAGAGCAGCGTCGTCGAGGGCTAGTATACTTACCTTACTTGACAGTGAAATCATTGGTATATGTTGCCAGTAGCCTTTAGTTAATAACTGAGATTTTTGAGTAGGTAATACACCAACATGAGATGTTCAACAAAGAGTTATATGTGGTTGTAGGATTAAAAATGCATGTTTGCTGATGCCTCTTACTTTTGACAGTGCACAATAGTACACTAACTTTAATGCATGTATTACTACTGGGCAATATAGACGAATTTACGTGGTTGTCAGTATGTGTAGTATTGTGGTATGGTTTGTTTTTCCATATTATGTGGCGTTTGATACTGGGATCATGTAATCCCGAAACAACTTGTATTAAATAAATCGCAGATTCGACAATTGACGCCGGCCGCGGTGGTCTCGCGGTTCTAGGCGCGCAGTCCGGAACCGCGCAACTGCTACGGTCGCAGGTTCGAATCCTGCCTCGGGCATGGATGTGTGTGATGTCCTTAGGTTAGTTAGTTTTAACTAGTTCTAAGTTCTAGGGGACTGATGACCTAAGATGTTAAGTCCCATAGTGCTCAGAGCCATTTGAACCAAGCCATTTTTGACAATTGACGCGTAACATTTTCAATACCGATTCACAGTCGTACAATGTCTTCACAACAGGAAACGCTCAAGAAAGTTTAGAGAACCGGCTTTATGACGGACGGCAGAAAGCTTCTACTGCAGCCAATGTACATCTCGAGGAAAGATCGCAAACGCAAGATAAGAGAAATGTGGAAGACATGCAGAGAGATGTTCTCCTCTCTCTCCAACTGAGAGTTGAACATAACAGAAAGCGACTAGCAGTAGTACAAGGTTCCTCCGCTGTGCAGCATGAGATGGCCTGCGAAATAATTCCGTAGATGTAGATATCTGAGCTGTAAATAGAAATCGGCAGAGGACGATATCAGAGGTAATAATGACATAAGGATAATGTCGGAGACTGCCTGCAATATTACAGGCACAATAACACAACTAAAGCATCAAGACAAAACATCAGCACACCTGATGATGGCAACAAGGTCGATTGCCGAAATATTGTGTCCTATGTACACTCTCACCAGGCTCTTCACTCGAGATTTATTTCGTTACGAAATAAGCCGGGAGAAATTGAAGAATCACATCAAATTGTGTCCATCGATCCACAGTCGAAATTCGATGATAATGTGTCCACTGGAACTGTCGTGGGTGTAACACGGGGGCATACGCTGTTCGTCTGCGGTAGAGATCCAAGTTCAATTATGTGCGCTGAGAGATGTGCTCCGATGTACTTGTGTCTCTTTCAGCAGTGTAGTCAGTTGTCAGATCTGCCAAAGATGACCGTCTATCGTGCTTCGCTGAGTAGGTAAGCGTCCGACCCAACGTTCTGTACACGTCCAAAAAAATTGTTCAAATGGCTCTGAGCACTATGGGACTTAACATCTGAGGTCACCAGTCCCCTAGAACTTAGAAATACTTGAACCTAACCAACCTAAGGACATTACACACATCCATGCCCAAGGCAGGATTCGAACCTGCGACCGTAGTGGATGCGCGTTTCCAGACCTGAAGCTACTAGAACCGCTCGTCCCCATCGGCGGGCTATGTACACGTTAAACACCTTGTTGCTTACTCATCCCTGAGTCACTTTCCATAAGCGCTCACGACCAGAGCACACGAACAACTGAATTTGTTCG
Source organism: Schistocerca nitens (assembly GCF_023898315.1). Lineage (NCBI taxonomy): Eukaryota > Metazoa > Arthropoda > Insecta > Orthoptera > Acrididae > Schistocerca > Schistocerca nitens. The sequence continues at coordinate 309,505,800 of NC_064621.1, read as the reverse complement.
TTATTTCCAAAATGCTCATGCCCAGGCGCAACGCCATAACAATCCGCTCTCTTTAAATGTCACTTGTATCGATGGATTTCCCCATTTGAGGCCCGAATCGTCCATAAAATTGTTCCCCATTCATCTTTGCTCCACTTATATACTTCCCTACTGTTTTACGTGCCCGCAACCTCACCAAGCGGCATTCGCTCTCGCACTGGGATGCAATAAAAATATTTTACTCATCAGAGTATTTATTTCCTTCAGAAATTTGGAAGAGACAACACATTACAATTAAACGTTAGCTTTTAGAATTTTCGTATAAAATATAATTTACGGACAGCATACATTTTAAGAAGGGGAAATGAAGGATAATTGAAGGAGTTTGTAGTTTCAACTACGCTGATTTGTCACACTGCAAGAATACGTATATTTGGGATGCCCGTCTGTGATTTGACGGTGATGATTTCACAGTCATAATGGGAGTACACCGTATTTGGTGTCCAGTGAGCTCAGGCGTCGGAAGTGCTTGTTTGGCTATCGGCTGTATTGCACTGCGGACGTGCGCCGTTACTACATGACGTGGGCGGCATCCGCTTTTGTTCTCTGAGTCAGTCGCTCACGCCTGAGGTTCGTCGGAGCCCTGTAGACTTCTGCATACTTCTAGTATGTCCACGAGTCAACGAATTGCTGGCTTATACTGAACGGTAACAAATAGGCTAACTGCATGAGAGTCTTAAGTACACTTCACTGTTATTGCAACTGACTGGCGATCGATGTTGGTTGGCCGTAAATTCAGTGTGTTCCTGTACGAATAGGTAATAGGTCGAACACCTAGCTGAGACAGAAGGAGAGGACTTAATCAGCAGCAAAGGAGGAGAGAAAGATCAGACTGCGGAATATGGAGAAAATTGTCTCGGCAGTTGCACGAAATGATTAAGATAAGGTATTAGAAACACATGTCAGGCATGACTTCAACCACCAGTACTGCTGAATAAGCAACACCTGTGTAAGGAGCAATTTTAGTCCCAAATTAGGAATCTAGTGTATGTCGAGTTCTTCGTTAAGCTAAATGTACGAAAATAATTTTTGTGCTGACTGTTACACTTTTTCATCTTGATGACTTTCTTTCCGTCAGTTACATTTTCTAGTTACAAATAATGCACACTTAGTCATAAAAATAAAAGGAATGTATGATAGATCTTGAAAGTTTAAGTTAGACACTATTATGGCACCTGACTATTTTATAAGAGAGGCAGTCCCCTTCAAAACGATGTATAAACGTGATAATATTTCTCAACGTAATCAACACATTTTTTTAAAAACTTTCGGAACTTTCCATCAATCGCTCAGTTCCTCGTATGTGTGAGCGTCCTCATTGGAGGCATCTGCGACTGCTGCAAATCAGTGCCCTGACTAGTTGATCATTGTCGATGTTGAAGGACTTCCTTCCATATCAGCATCACTCACATCTGTGCGAGCTTTATTAAATGGTTGACACCACTTCACTGCCGTTGGACGCGACACATGCTCCATACATCACCAGAATTTCACGGTGAATCTGTGTCCAGTTTTGAAGCTTTGCCATCGGCAGTCTTACAGTCCTGTGTACTTGAACTTTTACGTACGTTTACAGTTGCCTCGCCATTTAGTTTCCACACAGTCAGGCACTAGTTACCCGTAACACAGCAGAAATGTGTCTCCAGGAAACGCATAACACGTACTCTCATCCTAGAATGTGCCAGACGTGCCACCCTAGCTGCTTAATGGTTTCAATTTGGGACGACATTTGTCACTTACCTTATGAAATCTCCTCGTACTAGTACGCGAAAGTTTCAAACAGTAATAGAGTAAAACGATTGCTTCAGTTCCAACGGGTTCCACGCCAGAAATAAACGCAACGCTAAAACTACATCTCATGTGCCTTTCCCTTTCCTCATCGACATCTAACAGATTTCAGTTTTCTTTTCCATTCTTCTAATATTATTCTTGTTACCAGCTTGGATGCACGAGCTGATAAAATGCTTGTGCGATAATTCTCGCACTTGTCGGCTCTTGCTCTCTGGAAATTGTGTGGATGATGTTTCTTCGAAAGTCAATTTTTGAGATATCAATCCCTCTTCAACTGAACTGCTTACTGAACTATTCATTATTGCAATATCAGGACATTCCGAGAACTTCAAACATGTCTTTTCATTCCTCAGTAATTTCGTATTTTGTGCATTGAGCATTTCTGACTAATCGCTTAATCCCAAGAGCCCTACTCTTCATTATGAAATTGTGATATGAGTCTATATCTGCTCCTGTTTACTCCTTACTACACAAAATATAATTTCGGAATCTCTGTATGTCCATGATGTAATGTAACTGAAATCTAACTGCAATCAACCGGCCTTTTCGAAGTATACCACCTCCTCTTGTGATTCGTTAACAGAGTATTCGCTATTACTGACTTAAATTTACTGCAGAACTCAATTAGCTTTCCTCCTCTCTTGTTCCTACTACAGTGCCCTTATTCTTGTGTAACCATTTCTTCCACTCTTTCCCCTAAAAACGCGTTCCAGTCTCCCGTAATTATTAGAATTTAATCTCCCTTCACGTACCGAATTACCCGTTTAAAATCCTCACATACTTTCTCGGTCTCTTCATCCTCTGCTTGTAACGTCGACATCTATAGCTAAACTATGGTTGTCGGTGTTGGTTTGCCTTCGGTTCTGATAACAATCCTGTCACTGAACTGTTCAAAGTAATACCCCCTCCCTCTACCTTCCTGTTCGTAACGGCAACTACTCATGGTACTCCGTTTTCTATTACTATATTTCCCTACACTCGTCTGACCTGAAAACCTTGTCTTCTTTACATTTCACTTCGCTGACCTCCACTGCATCTTGGTTCAGGCTTAGCATTTCCCTTTTCAGATTTTCTAACTTCCCTACCATGTTAAAACTTTCGCCATTCCACTCTGAAACTCGTAACGTTTATTCAATCTTTTTGTAATGGTCACCTCCCCACTGACAGTGCCATCCCGGAAATCCGAATTTGGAACTACTCGGGAATCTTTTTCCAATGGAGAGATCACCGTGACACTTTGGTCAATTGTAGATCTAGCGATATCGGCAGAATTTAGAGAGATCGTAAAGAAGGAGTTTTAGTAAAGAAGCAGATTTTTATAAGGAAAATGTTTTCAGGAGCAGATATGGATTCTGGCTATAATTTATTATGAAAAGTAGCCTAAAACTTAAGAAACAGTAAAAAGTATAAAATTTGAAACGACCACAGGTTCAGTATACGAGGGTTGAAACTTTAATAATGGCAACTATTTATTTACAGCTCGTACAAAATAGATCCGTGTTTCAAAGTTTTACTGACCTTCAAAGCAGTCACCAGCATTGTGTATAACCCATTGCTAGCGATGTGGAACTCGTAGGATACTCTTAGTAGTGCCAGTTGTGTTGACAGTTCGAGCACCGCGGTCTATTGTCCAACGAATTTGTAGCAGTTCTGAAGCGAATGCAGTGAAGTGCTTCCTTCAGTTTAGAAACTGAGTTGAACTCACAAGGGCTTAAGTCACGGGAGTGCAGTATGTGGTATAGCACTTAGCAGCCCCATTAGTCAAACAAATCAGTAACAGCTTGCACTGTACGTGCTTGAGCATTGTCCTACAAAATGATGGTCAGGTCCTGCAGAAAGTGTCATCTCTTCTGTCGCTAATCTGACCGTAGTTTGAACACAATGAAGCACTGAAAGAGGTTACACGAAACAAGGCCGCTCGAGTTGACAATATTCCCACAAATGATTACATTTGCCTTCATTCTTCTTATTTGTGTATGTTTTCTAATGTCATTTACCCACTTACTATTGCGTGAGCGTTTTGGTGTTTCGTTACTCCTTGGGACTCCGAAAATAGTGTCCAAAAACGTTGCTATAAATTTCCAGGGGTTTTAAAGGGTCTCTTCAGTAACAAATCCGTTGGACCATTTGCGATAGGTCTCGGAATTTGGCTTGTTATTCAGTGATAGCGACTGATTGCCTCTATCACCAGTGGAGAGGACGGAAGTAACTGCTGCTTAGAAGGCCTTGTCTCCTTCGAATGCGATCTTCTGTTGCCTCAGTGGATGTTATGGACACAGGTTTCCATCTCCGATTTGAGGCTAGTTCTCATAATAAAATATCCGATGTTCTTTGGAACAGAGAAGAAAAGTAGACTGGAGATGAAAATTCGTGATTAAAACCATCATCCACCGAGGCAAAAGAGCACTGCATTCATCCGAGATAAGCATCTACTTCCATCTTCTATACTGGTGACTTTGACTGTCACTAAATAACAAACAATATTGTGCGATGTTCCGCCTATGGTCCTTCAGCAAACAAACTCACGTTTGCTGACGAAGGGATGGCCTGGCAGCAGGGGCCGGTGCCTATACCTTCGACGCTCTGTAGCGTCGTTGGATGACGTTTCTAGACACTGGTTCCTTTCCTCGACTTGTTCCTCCAGACACCTTCTACAACTCCTGAAGTTTGTCTTAACATTTCTGGGACATGCTGTGTGAGCATCTGAGGTAAGTTAAAAAAATTATCATCGTGTATGTTATTAGTCTTGACTTCTGGCATTGAGGCACGGGTTTTCAACAAGAACACCTGTAAAATCTGAGTGCTGCTTAGAATGTAGTGGAGAGGAGCTTGATGAGAATTATTAGGAGAGAAAGATAAACCATCAAGTGATTTCTGCAGTAGCACAGCCCTGACACTGAATTGCCTCTTTGTACCTTGTGTAAGCGTTAGTATCGTCATATGTATATGTGCATATCGTTATCCCATAGATCCAAACAGAACCAGATGTCACATATGTTAGATATTTTTCCGTTTCGTGCTACGTTTTCTAACGCTTAAGCAACTCCTCATTACCTTCTGCTATACGAAATTCTGTAAGTCAACGCAAGGACAAATCAAGAACATCAAATAAAAACAGCATTTGTTGAAAAAGAACTTACAACAACGTGTATGACGTTATACCGAACAATATCTCCACGGTTTTATGCAGCATCTACTTTTCCAGGAAAATATAGCTTGCAGTGGTAGATAACGTAGTCCAATATTCTCCACACCAAATGCTACTCGAGAGTAGGTCACAATGGCCTTGCCTATACATTTATATCAGACGCAATGCGGCTTAAAGCAACAAAAATAAGAGTGTGTTCGATGTCTCGGCTTTGCGTACACACTGCACAAGATTCACCACAGCAGCCGAAGTCGAAAGTAACATTTGCAGTAAAAAATTTCGGCATTCTAGTGCGTTACCAGTTGCTGCAGATGGCCGTTATCTGATTTTATTTCGATGATTACAAAATCAAGACGAAAATACGCATTAGGTGGCCGTGACAGCTGGTCACTGGCGATGCGGACGAACGAGGACACGGATATTCTGAACAGGCTGTATTCCACCTCAATAGGAGTCTGAATTCTCAGTCTGTGTGGAGCATCTTTCACTACGACACAATCGTGAACGAGCCATATGAACAGCTGAGCGGTGTGTTGGTATGATTTTAGCTTCTTGTGCTTAAGGTGTGAGGTCGATTTACACTTCAAGCAACTATCTTTGACAAACACGAACAGACCTCTTCAACTCTGGTAACGGCAACTGAACAACGCAAGGATTGGCGGTAAATAGAAACTCAGTCACCAGTAAGCTTTCTTATATCATAAATTTCATTTTTTACCGAACTAATCATCATGTAAAGTTCCAGGGCTCATATCTCTTATGGTATTTGAATTTGAGATGTTGAAAATATTGGTGATGGACTGGGATACGAACTTAGATCTTTCCTTTCACGGTATTTGACCCTTTCGGTATAACATGCACTATGGTGACAAAAGTCATGGTATGTCTATAGCACATATACAGATGGCGGTAGTATCACGTGGAGCTGTCATTTGTACTCACGTGATTCATGTGAATATGTTTCCGATGTTAAATCTCTGGATTCAGACTTTGAATACGGAATGGTAGAGGCATTTAATATTCCGAGATCCACAGTGTAAAGAGTGCGTCGAGAATACCAAATCTCTCACTACGGTCAGTTAGCGACCGAGGGCAGCGACGTTTGCGTAGAGAGTTTTCAGTGCTAACAGACAAGCAACACTACGTGAAATAACCGCAAAAATCAATGTGGAAGTATGACGAACGTGTGGCGAAATCAGGCGTTAAGGGGCTATGGCAGCAGACTCTGCTAGCAGCACGGCATCGCCTGTAGAACCTCTCCTGGGATCGTGACGACTGGAAAACAGTGGCCTGGTCAGATGTGTACCGATTTCAGTCAGTAAGACTAGAGTGTGGTGCAGACGCCACGAAGCCATGGACCCATTTTGTCAACAAGGCACCGCGAAAGCCGGCGGTGGCTCCTTAACGATATGGGTTGTGTCTACATGGAATGGACTGGGTCCAATGACTCAGCTGAACCGATCATAGGTTTAAATGGTTAAGCTCGCCTACCTGGAGACAATTTTCAGCCGTTCGTGTACTTCATGTTCCCAAACATCGGCGTAATTTTTCTGGATGACGATGGCCCATGTCACCAGGCCACAGTTGTTTGCGACTGATTTGAATAACATTCTGGACAGTTCAAAAGAATTACTCGACCTCCCAGATCGCCCCACATGAATCCCGTCGAACGCTTATGGGACCTAATCGGGAAGTCAGTTCGTGCACAAAATCCTGCACCGGCATAAATTTTGCGATTATGGACGGATACAGAAACAGATGGTTCAGCACTTCTGCAGGGGAATTCCGATGACTTTTTAAGTCCATGCCACGTCGAATTGTTGCACTACGAGGAGCAAAAGGAGTTCCGACGCGATATTGGGAAGCATCGCATGCCTTTTGTCACCTCAGTGTAGAGTCTCGCAGGCAGAGGTGGCAGCCGGATACATTTGTTACGTGCATGTGGTATGTACGTCGAAGAAAATTTTCAGAATGTGGTTTTCTCGTTTCATGTAAGATTGTTCCAACGTGAGCAGTTCGCCATATATAATACGACCAACGGGTTTTGATGACTGACTTTTCGGGGGAAAAGAGTCAAATTAGGACTACTGGGACTAATCACCCCATCGACGACGATGTCTTCGGAGATAAAGCAGAGACTAGATCTATTTAGTGAAATAACGGAAACGATGAGACTGGTCAGATGTTGTTTTGAACTACTGTGTGTTAGCTTCATAAACAGAAAACAATCGTTTGCCCTAACAAAAATATCTGAAGCAAATACCAGTGTGTGTTCACGAAAAGTAATGTACGCTTCTGGAGGAGATAGGAAGATGTTTTGTGTTAAGAACTGCATCCAAGAGGTGTGTCCATAACATTTGACGTGTTGCCAACAACTCTGACGCCTTGCTGTCGCAATATAAAGAAAAGGACTAACGAACTAGCAACAAGTGTTGCTACCACTTGAGAATGTCCGTCTGTATTCTACTGATATCACTGAAGAACCTATCTAGGAGGTTGGCTGGAAAGCAGTATCTTGTTCACTTGTTCTAATTTTCCGCAAAAAAAAAAACGTTTACCAATGTCGTCCCATATCTTACAACCACCAATAAAATCAATTTGTGAACGAAAATAAAAATTTTAGCTTTTCTGCTTTCTAGAGGGGTGTAATCCAAAAACTGCCTCAACATCATCAGGCAATGTTAGTTAATGTGAGAGAATATATTGTTGACGATAAATTACTGCTCATGTTTTTCTGTTATATGCAATATACCAATGAGAGGTGTTATAAAATATGCACTGTTCTAATACATATAAATTACGACTTACGAAAAGAATCTTACGACAAAAGTTTAACTTAATGAAGAAAAACTGTCCTTATAACGAGACTGCTCAAAACTTCATGGACTTGTAAGTTATTATACACTTTTGAGCTCGATAGTGTCTGTCTTCACGTGAAGTCCTGTGTGCTACTCAAGAAGCATTTCGGGGCTTTCCACGAAAACATGTCAATCTGGCTGTCAGAGCAGGTCCTAAGACAAATCCAGTTAACAAATCAGTCAATACCACATATAAGTCAATCAAAAAGTGTATTCCAAAAAAGCTAATAATTTTTCATAGCATAACTTCATATCGTAATACGATGTCACGCTGTATCGCACAGAGGTTACGATAATGTTATAGCGAGTATTGGACATACCCCACGCTGGCCTCGAGTTAGCAAAGTATATGTCCTAAACGTCTCGAACGAATTTTAGATGACACGTTCTTGGCGTTTGTCCGCTGTGTAGGGGCGTTTCAACGTGGGAGTATTTACGGAAGCAATAAATTACGTATGACATCGAAATTTTTAATTTAATAATCTAAAACCGTTTCCCTACCAGTTTTCGACTTTTTCAAGTTATTCCACGTTGATGTCAAGAGGAAGATTCTAGTTTCCATGTTTATTTGTTGTTCTGGTTTTGTTCTGTTTAGGTGACCAACAAACTTTTAAGATAGTGAAAGGCCGATTACCAATACAGGAAACAAGCTGATGTGAACAAGGCAATCATGGAAGCGTCATTACGCCCTTACAGTAGCCTCTAATATGGCATGAAGTTTCAATTAGCACTTAAACTTCCTGGTAGATTATACAGTGTGCTGGTCAAAGACTCGAAGACGTGGCTTTTGCCTTTCGTGGGCACGTGCTCTACCAGCTAAGCTACCCAAACAAGACTCACGACCCTTCTCATCACTGTAATTCCGCCGTACTCCATCCACTACCTCCAAGACTTTACAGAAATTCTCCTGGAAACTTGCGGGACTACACGAAGACAGGATATTGCGGAGACATGTCTTAGCCACTGCCTGAGGTATGTTTCCACAGAGAAGTTTCCAGTCTTCAAAGGAGTGTGCATTGTTATGAAACATCCTGACAGGTTAAAACTGTGTGCTGGACAGAGACTCGAACCCGAGAATCGTCCAAGTATGTTTCAACCACATTCTATTCCTTACTTAATTGCTATTTTGTTGTGCGACATCCGCCGTTCGTCATAAAATTCGTCCCGAACTTTTGCACTTAGCTAACTAGTCTTCCATTAATTGTCCTTCAGGGAATAAGCAGTGAAATACCGGGACGCTAACGCGCTTGGCATTTATTTCTTTTAGAATACCTAAACCTATGTTGTCTGAGACGCTTAAGCGATATGAGCCTCTTGGCTTCGTGGAACTAAATTAAAATCCGTAACTAGACAAACAGGAAAAAAAAAAAAGGAGAAAGCGTTTTCTCTCTGAACACACTGTCAGTGTTAGAAATGTATACAGGCGTTTATTTATTCCACATTATACCGCAAATTCTTAAAACTTGGGTTAGAAATTTATGTTAACTATTTTCAGAAACGTTCAATCAATATCAAAGGAAAGTTCTGTGTCTTATTGCCATAGACGGAACAATGAACGGGTTAATCATTTTAAATGTCGAAGAATGAGGTAACCAGTTTTCAAGATAAGAAGCTTGTTTTTCCTTTCTGAACTGATGCAGGACAGGAAATTAATACAAGTGTTAGTATCAGAGAGACTGTAGATATACAAATACTGAGTATTTTTCAACGTAATCTTCAAGGCGATTGACACATTTATTGTAAAAGTGTTCCAGCTTCCCGTATGACATGTACTTTCTGTAACTGTGAACCCTGCTTTCCCTATTCGAGACGAACCGTTGCACACGTACCATACCAATGGATGCGGAAACAAGTTTTATGCAGTATAGAGAAGTGGGCGAGTCTGCACTGAACCGATACATATGAATTATTCCATGTACCAGTGCATTATGTGTGAACGATATAGTTTACTGAGAAACGCGACAAAAGAGCCAGATTGTGTTATCCTTCAGTCGCTGCATTGTTTAACACATTTTGGACTTGGATATTACAAGTAATTAATACAATTTACAAGTAATTAATATAATTTACAAGATAGCTATTAGAAGTGTGCATAGTTTTGAAGTAATTTACAATGCTTAGTATCTAAATTTTGAAACATCTTACATAAAGTGGAAAAATGCAACCTACTGAAGTGAAATCTCTTCGCATGATTTTCAGTTATGCTCTAAAACAACACTTCTTAATTTTGTGTTTGATTGATACATTGTGGCAAAGTGTTAGTAATAGAGATAGTTGAAATTGCTAATAATTATTTTATGACATGTGGGAATCATGTCTTCAATCTCGTTAACTGATGAAAAAATGCTACCTGTTTCCGCTATTATTGATCTTACCATAAAATTTTAGCTGGAACAACACGATTCATTTCTCCGTACCAATGCGCACACAATCTCTGATGGGGGATGTTTTACTGCATTCTCGTTAACCGTATTACGTTTCTAGATTAAGAGAGGATCTTCTGAGAGCTACAGTGACACGACGAACAGCAAACTGGAAATGTTTTTAATGCAGTGTGTTACGGGATTTGCGTTTATCAGACGTTCCTTCAACAAAAAGAGGACTTCAAATGAAAATAGTTAGACAGCGTGCAGAAAAGTTATATAAAGTATCAAACATTAAATACCTGATTCTCTTCCAGAATTTGATGCGTCATTGTTGAGGTTTTCACTCCTCGTCGACAATGAGGTAATGAGAACTTCGTGTCAAATATGACTGTCTAATCACAGTTTTAGACGAAAATAAATATTTTAGAGTCACTTACACTTCCGGCGTCGACGCTGCCGCACGCACGTCACTTGTTTTGTACGTCAGAGGAGACGCGTGGCACTTGTTCGTGCGGCTTAGGCGCGCCTCGGAAGCCGACAGAAGAGGCTGGTCACACAGATGGCGCTTTGAGTATCGCCAGCCGGCAGCACAGTCTTCATGTTTACGTTCTCACTGTAAACAAACGAAGACGTCGAGTGTTTTCAAACGGCCTCCGGTAGTTTTTAGGGCACTAGGAATCAGGTGAAATGTATAGCGTGTCAATGTAACTACACATAGAGATCACAATTACAAGAACATAACGTGCGCTACCGTAACGTGTTCTACTGTAGTGCGTAAACGCTTCCGGTATTATTTATTCTTGTGACGAACGCTTGAACTAAATTGTGGAATAAATCAACGGTTACCATCATCCCTATACTACCAGTGATGGTTCGAACGAAATGACTTCTAAAGGTCCTAAATTGAAGACCAGAATAATACATAAAAATATAATAGGTAAAGCTTTTCTCGATACGGAGATTAAATAGCCATGATGCTACGGCAGATGGTAATCATTTGGTTTCGTCCGATCTCTGGACTGAATTACCAGGTATACGTCGATCAACAGTTTACCGGGGATTCTCAGCCACAGAAGAACTTGGCACCGAGAGGGTGAATGAAGTGATAAAGTAATATTTATAAGTCCTAGGACCTACTGAGAATAAAACCTGAGACTCTAATTTGTAGTATGGCATCCACATAGTTTCCAAGTCACAACGATGAAAAAATTGATTGAAGAGAGAAGGACGCTTTTGCTGACCTATGGAAAAAATTGTTGTATTATGGCACCTAGAATAACTCCGAAAGTATGATAGGAGCTGAAAAGTTTGCCGGACAAACCTTGCATGGGACAACGGGGGCTATAATATGACATTGGTTTTTTGTTGCTAGTTGGTGCTTCGGAGACATGAAGGACAACTTAGTTTTTCCTAATGGGATGATATAGTTTGGTACTTATTTTCTGATAGCGACTATCGAGACGAATCAAATGATGTATAACAGTAAGGTCTCTGAAGGTCAACGAAGTTCTCAAAGGTGGCATGTACGACCATTCACAGAAGGTGTTCGAAGTGATGACCATTGGTGTCAATGCAATGCTGGAATCTTCTTATCATGATCTGAATGGTCCTTATCACATCGGAATTTATCGAAGCACAGTCAGTGAGCTCCTGACGACGATTGCGGAGATGGTCATCGAAGGCTCGAGGATTGTATTCAAATTGACGCGGCTTGAAAACCCAGAACGTTTTATTCATGTATGCCGTCACGAAAGAATCGGAGGACACATGCTCTGACAATTCTCTTTCGCAAATCTTCAGGTGTAGTTGTAAGATCTTCATAAACAATGTCTTTTACGAATTCCCACAAGAAAAAATCCAGAGGCGTCAAGTCCGGCGAATGAGCCGGCCATGGCGCATCTCCTCCGCGTCCAGTTCAGCGATTTGGGAATTGTCTCTGCAAATCATTTCTAGCCATCAGCGAAATATGTGCCGGACACCCATCGTGCTCTGTTCCTTGTTTTTAAAAAGGTATTTCTTCCAGTTACAAACCTAATGTTTCTTGCAGGAATGTGGTGTACTTCCTACCATTAAGATTTCCTTCGATGAAATAGGGGTCAATAATTCTGTCCTCCAGAATCTCACACCATACATTTACCGACCATAGTTTTTGGTGTGTAACTTGTCACAGCCAACGTGGATTTTCAGTTGTCCAATAATGCATGTTATGCAAAATAACATTTCCATGGTTCGGGTTCAAATGGCTCAAATGGCTCTGAGCACTATGGGACTTAACTTCTGAGGTCATCAGTCCACCAGAACGTAGAACTACTTAAACCTAACTAAACTAAGGACATCACACACATCCATGCCCGAGGCAGGATTCGAACCTGCGACCGTAGCGGTTTGGGAATGTAGCCTTGTCAGTAAATAAAATCAAATTAATGTATGTGTCATCCCTCTGAATCTGAAGTTCAGCCCATCGGCAGATTTCAATGTGACGCATACAATCCGTACCAGCTAATTCTTGGTGGAGACTGATATGGTAAGGATGATATTTATGGCGATGCAGAACACGAACAACACTACTCTGGCTCATGCCAGATTCCTTTGCGATTTGACGCGAACACCAGGATCTCATACCACAGTGGCAAGAGTACCAATTTCCGTTTCCTCGTTAGTATTTTTTTTTTTCTTTGCGGGATATGTTTCCGATGCGTTAAAGACCCAGTTGTTCTCAATTTATCATACACATATTTAAATGAACGAGGTGTAGGGTGAGTAATTGAGGATACCTTTCAGCATATAAGCCTCTAGCTCACTGAATTTCGATGGCATTCTCCATAAATGAGAAGCATATCGTCTTGTTCTTTAAGGAATACATTATTCACATTAGCTTGATTCGACGATACTAGTCTTACCGCTCCTATTAGTGTTGTATTGCGAAACACTTGAATGGTGTTTACATGTCAATGGCACGTTACATGGATACGCCGTATTCGGCGAATATTTACTATTTGCACGATATATGAGAGGGAATTGTCAGAGCAGCTTCGATAAGCTCCAAAATGATAAGGAATCACTCAATCCATGATAAGAAGATTGCAGCACTTCATTGATACCAATGGTAATCACTTCGAACACCTTCTGTAAATAGACGTTCGCGCCACCTTTTTGACCTTCGTTGACCTTCAAAGACTTTACTGTTACACAAAATTATATTCGTCTCGATAGCCGCAATCAGGAAATAAGTACCAAATTATAGCATCCCATTAAAAAAAAAAACTAAGTTGACTTTCATATCTCTGACGCGACCCCACCTACCAACAAAAAACCAACGTCATATTATGGTCCCCTTTGTCTCACAGACTCTTCAGCTACTGTCAAACTTTCTGAGTTATTCTAGGTGGCAATAGTTAGTGACTCAGTCTATATATATATATATATATATATATATATATATATATATATATATATATATATATATATTTTCCATGAATCGAGAATCTGGACGCTTTTGGCCTGGTATCGATATCGATACATGTCTACCCATTCCTAAGGAAAACGAGTCTTAACAGAAGCACAGAGAGGCAGTCGGATATAAATGATTACAAAAATTAAAATAGAGGAAATATGGCCATGTAAATGTCTTGTGACTAGGGACTCCCGACGGGTAGACCGTTCACCCGGTGCATGACTTTCAATTTGACGCCACTTCGGGAACTTGCGCGTCGATGGCGATGAAATGATGATTATTAGGACAACGCAGCACCCAGTCCCTGAGCGGAGAAAAATCTCCGACACAGCCAGGAATCGAACATGGGCCCTTAGGATTGACAGTCTGTCGCGCTGATCACTCAGCTACCTGGGACGGACAATGTGGCCAGCTGCGAGTAGCACAAGCGATTTGAAAGTTCCGTACAAGTTTAATTAGGTACATCGACAGTTCATGCATTCAGGGAATCTAGGATCTCGATAAATTTTGGCTGTTATCGACAGTGATACCGGCAATATATCTGTCCCAGTGATTCCAAGGCTTTCAAGAATGTTTTAGGTTCGAGAATGAAGTCGGATAACAAATGTCAAAAGAGATATTTCTTCGTGAGACATAATTATAAATTAACAATTTTCTGAGTCTTTTTCTTTACTCGTACAGTGAAACCTTTCTTATCGTCAAATTAATTGATTCTACGTCGATTGGAAGTACCCTAAATGTTTTAATGTGTGAGTTTGTGAGTATCAAAGCATGACAAAACGGCCCTGTCTTTTTGGTACTTAGAAGTTGCACTTTTTTCCAACGTCAAGAGACTGTACACATTAATACTTGACACAAACGTCAAATTGATACTTCGACTCATTCCTGAGAAAGAGGGTTTTTAACAGTCGGACAATCTGAGTCTGACAGACAGACAGGCAGGCAGATGGACAACAAAATGATCCTGTAAGGGTCTCGTTTTTACATGTAGAGATGCTGAACCATAAAAAAGCCTAGTAAGTATGACAAATCGGGTGTGTGCAAAATAAAATTCGCGTGACGGTAATATTTACGACAGACGGGGAGGAATTTTAAAGTTAAGTACGTCGCAACAAAAATAACTTCAGATTGATCAATTTCAGTAGAGCATCCCTAGCGATTATTTTGGGGCGATACTGAACATACAATGAGCGAGCTGGATCAAGATTTTAAAGTATAACACATTTTAGGCTGGGATGAAACTGGACTTACTTCAAGAAATCAAAACTTTCTACGTAATGGTAAGGCCGAGAACATGTTAAATGATGTTTTAAGAATGAGTAACTAGAGTATTTACTGTAGAAATTTTGGGAGGATGATGCAGTAAACTCCCTCACGCACAAGGGCAATACAACAAACGAAAGCACAGTCCAGGAACTCATTAACGTGACATATAGCCTGGTAGTTCAATCGAAAGAAAAAGCCACAATTGATATGCTAGAAATCAACGAGCGAGCAAAATGACACTTCCGCACATCGCTGCCACAGTAACAGCAAACAGCCCACTGCACAGCTGAGAAGCCACAATTGATATGCTACAAATCAACGAGCGAGCAAAATGACACTTTTGCACATCGCTGCCTCAGTAACAGCAAACAGCCCACTGCACAGCTGGGTTCGGGTCTCGGGTGCGCCATGGCGCCTATCAACGTAGCGCTCCACGCGGTAAGAGGTGGTTGCGCCATTCGCTGGAAGACCAGGTGCAAAAGGAGACACTTGTATGGGGTCAAAGTTGCCAGCGGAATATAAAAGGGAGTGGATGTAAAGTAACACGGACACCTCTGAGTTGTTACGTTGTTAAAGTATTAACCTTTTGAAGGCTTCCTGTATGTACCGTATTAACTAAATGTCTGCTGTCGAACGCGCGTCGTGTAAATTCTCTTTTCCAGAATTTTTGTTTTGGTTGAGCCATATTTTATATTTATCTAGTATTTCATAACGAGGAGCTAACTTCCAGGGATAATGGAAAATTTTAAACTATGATAAACGACATTTTGAAAGGAATTCAAATGGTTCAAATGGCTCTGAGCATTACGGGACTGAGGTCATCAGTCCTCTAGAACTTAGAAGTAAGTAAACCTAACTAACCTAAGGACATCACACACATCCATGCCCGAGGCAGGATTCGAACTTGTGACCGTAGCGATTGCGCGGTTCCAGACTGAAGCACCTAGAACCGCTCGGCCACAGCGGCCGGCTGAAAGGAATTGGACGTCAGTTTCCGTTGCGGACAACGGAGGTGATCGTTTTGTGTGAAGAGGCTCTTACTCTTTTGGTACGATCTGATATTGCAGTGCTTCTGTTATTCCGAATTGCGATGCATTGTTCCTTCGGACATGCATGCATGTCGGAAGGAACGGGCACTGCGGCGACTACAGCCGATACGAAATGCATGAAATGTATTCGCTATTGCGGATACGGACAACCATCGGCTGTATAATGGAATGACGACTATGAGAATTTGTGCCACACGGGGACCCAAACCTGAATTTCCCGCTTACTGCGAACAGTCGCCTTACAATTCGGCTATTCGGACACCACTCATAGTCAGACCCAAACTTCCACATCTCATCAACCTGTACTCGTAGATCGATTATGTACATTCCCGATCGGGTGAGCCAAATGGTAAGGCGACCGCCCGCGTAAGCGGGAAATCCGGGTTCGGGTACCGGTCCGACAGAGATTTTCATTGTCCTCATTCCACTATACAGCTGATTGTTGCCCATATTTGCAACTCCGAATACATTTTGTGTATACTCTTTCTGGTGGTCGTATAAGTGAGAACTGCTTCCCTGAGTGCACTAAATGAGCCGCGCTGCAAATTGTGTGACTAATAACAGACACCTCCTTTATTCATTTCTGTGTTGCGAATGGCACTCAGCCTGCCTCTCGAATAATTGGAGGACGTAAATGTTTCATTTTCTTGCGATACGAACTCGCAGTTACTTAAGTCTTATTTAGTCGTTTCATAGCAAGCACGTCGGCTACATCGCGGAGCCAATGTACGTTTCATGGTTCTAGAATATTTCTTAACCAGCTTTATTCTCAGTGACAATTATCGAATAAATGTAAACCCATCTTGTGTTCACTGGTCATGTAATTGGATAATAATTTATTTTTCATCCGCCCTAGTAACATTACTCATGTAAAGTTTGAAACGAATCAACTGTCCAAAAAAGATTTCGGGGGTAGCAGCCGGTCGTCGTAAACTTAATTGCACGATATTTCGGCTGGACAACTGCCATCCATCTTCAGGAGAGCCGAACGAGGACTGACGAAGACTTTCTCCTCTCCGTCTTATATAGTGTGCTGATAGTACTGCCGCGCATCTGCAATACTCAACTGCCGTCGGTATTGTCGCTGGCCGCACCTATCGAAGTCTCCTGGCGTCTTCGACTCGAGCAAATTTCGGAGATGATTGGATTCTTCGCGTTTTTCAATTGGTAATCACTGTCACGGTTCATTAGATTTCCTGCAATGCGTATTTCAACGGATTCTTTTTATAATGGAGTCCCAAAAAGTTGTTGCTGTGGCTAAAATCGAAGTTTTGTCGTACTCCATTGAATGTCAGGTAGAAATACAATGTTCCGCAACTGCAGACTTACTGGGTTGCAGTAGGCGAGTGCAGCGTTGATGTTCTGTACAACGCTCTTCCACTGTACGCATTGTCTGTCCTACACTCCTGGAAATGGAAAAAAGAACACATTGACACCGGTGTGTCAGACCCACCATACTTGCTCCGGACACTGCGAGAGGGCTGTACAAGCAATGATCACACGCACGGCACAGCGGACACACCAGGAACCGCGGTGTTGGCCGTCGAATGGCGCTAGCTGCGCAGCATTTGTGCACCGCCGCGTCAGTGTCAGCCAGTTTGCCGTGGCATACGGAGCTCCATCGCAGTCTTTAACACTGGTAGCATGCCGCGACAGCGTGGACGTGAACCGTATGTGCAGTTGACGGACTTTGAGCGAGGGCGTATAGTGGGCATGCGGGAGGCCGGGTGGACGTACCGCCGAATTGCTCAACACGTGGGGGCGTGAGGTCTCCACAGTACATCGATGTTGTCGCCAGTGGTCGGCGGAAGGTGCACGTGCCCGTCGACCTGGGACCGGACCGCAGCGACGCACGGATGCACGCCAAGACCGTAGGATCCTACGCAGTGCCGTATGGGACCGCACCACCACTTCCCAGCAAATTAGGGACACTGTTGCTCCTGGGGTATCGGCGAGGACCATTCGCAACCGTCTCCATGAAGCTGGGCTACGGTCCCGCACACCGTTAGGCCGTCTTTCTCTCACGCCCCAACATCGTGCAGCCCGCCGCCAGTGGTGTCGCGACAGGCGTGAATGGAGGGACGAATGGAGACGTGTCGTCTTCAGCGATGAGAGTCGCTTCTGCCTTGGTGCCAATGATGGTCGTATGCGTGTTTGGCGCCGTGCAGGTGAGCGCCACAATCAGGACTGCATACGACCGATGCACACAGGGCCAACACCCGGCATCATGATGTGGGGAGCGATCTCCTACATTGGCCGTACACCACTGGTGATCGTCGAGGGGACACTGAATAGTGCACGGTACATCCAAACCGTCATCGAACCCATCGTTCTACCATTCCTAGACCGGCAAGGGAACTTGCTGTTCCAACAGGACAATGCACGTCCGCATGTATCCCGTGCCACCCAACGTGCTCTAGAAGGTGTAAGTCAACTACCCTGGCCAGCAAGATCTCCGGATCTGTCCCCCATTGAGCATGTTTGGGACTGGATGAAGCGTCGTCTCACGCGGTCTGCACGTCCAGCACGAACGCTGGTCCAACTGAGGCGCCAGGTGGAAATGGCATGGCAAGCCGTTCCACAGGACTACATCCAGCATCTCTACGATCGTCTCCATGGGAGAATAGCAGCCTGCATTGCTGCGAAAGGTGGATATACACTGTACTAGTGCCGACATTGTGCATGCTCTGTTGCCTGTGTCTATGTGCCTGTGGTTCTGTCAGTGTGATCATGTGATGTATCTGACCCCAGGAATGTGTCAATAAAGTTTCCCCTTCCTGGGACAATGAATTCACAGTGTTCTTATTTCAATTTCCAGGAGTGTATATAGGCCATACCACACTGACACGGTATTTTGTAAATTCCCGCCTTCCGCAGTAACAAATCATCCTTCACCGATCGCAGCAAATCAGAAATCTTAGAAGGCGGACGAAAAACCACTTTCATATGAAAATCTTCATCCTCATATGGACATCCTTGCTCTTTCTTTCTCTCTCCGTGTGTTTTGTAACTGCGACTGATATATAGCCTTGTGTGGTAGGTACCTCAGTGAAGCGTATCTGTGGCTTCAGCTTATACTCGTACACAGTCATATTACTGGCATCGCCTTCAACATTACATGCAGCAATTCGGCTTTGCGTTATTACGCGAGTAGGCCAGGCTGTTTGTTTTTTACCCTCCACAGCAATAATGACCTTCGTTGCGTATTCAGAGAAGATACATGCTGTGGGACATGCAATTGGCGGGTTGGTAACACCTTCCGTGCCTCTGTCGGACTGGTTTTACACGTGTGGCTGTGGAGTGATATACCTGTAGATTCTAAGGTAAACACAATTCAGTGACGATGTGATAAAGCTAACTGCTTACTGGTTATGCACAACGAGAGTAAAATGGGAAAATTAACTCTCGACAGAACAGCCACAGATGGGGTCAGTAAAAAAAAAAAAAAGAAATGCTCTAAGCACTATGGGACTTAACATCTGACGTCGGCAGTCCCCTAGACTTAGAAGTACTGAAACGTCCCCTTTTGAACAATTATACAGGATTGTGTTTAAACTGATACACAATATTTTTTAGCGCAACGCAATCTGACTTTCAAAAATCCCTACAAAAAAAATGGCCCTGACTAACATTAACCTATGCGTTTCACAAATCGCTTACCTCACAAAAATCTTGGTTACTCGAACTACTGCAATACAGCAAGCGCCACTACTGCCAGCTAAATAAAAGATTCAAACTATGGAAGGCACTAACTACTGATAGGGATAGTTAGCAAATGAAAGATATTAATAGTGAACAAACAATGTATTTACCTTAATATCATTCATGACAAATTTCAAAACTCCGCCATCTCTCTCCCCACATCCACCACTGCTGGCGGCTCACCTCCAACTGCGCAACGCTACGCGCTGTTAACAGCCCAGCTGCCCAACACTACAATGGCGAGTATTACAACAATGCAAAGCAGCCACAGACTGCACACAGCACAGCCAGTGATTTTCATACAGAGGTGGCGTTACCAATAAAAAAACCTAAACATCCTACTTACAGTACTTAAACCTAACTAACCTAAGGACATCACACACATCCATGCCCGAGGCAGGATTCGAATCTGCGACCGTAGTAGCAGCGTGGTTGCGGACTGAAGCGCCTAGAACCGCTCGGCCACAGCGGCCGGCTGGGGTCAGTAGCTGAAAGTGAGTGGTAAGAAGGGGGACGCAATGCCTTGGTTAGTGTCGGTAAGATGACCTGAAAGAAGGAAACTGGCAAGGTGTGAGTGCGACTCAAGCAGCATGGGTCCCGTACAAACTTAATTAGCGAGAGAGGCAGCACAGTGGTCAGAGCATTCGAAAGGACGACCGTTCAAACCAGCGTCCGGACATTCTGATTTAGGTTTTCGTTGATTTTCGTAAATTCCTTAAGGCAAAAACCGGTCTAGCTGCTCTCACAATGCCACGTCCGGCGTCATTCCCTTATCCGAGCCTGTGCTCCGTGCCTAATGACATCGTTATCGTCGACACTAATCTCCTTCTCCTCCAAAGTTAATTATGTGTAAAGACAGTTCACCCATTTCAGGAATCAAAGATCTCGGCTATTTGCCTGACATCGACACTGATACTGGCATGATAACTGTCCCAGGGATTTAAAGACTTTCGAGAATGTTTTAATTTCCAGTGTAAAGTCTGATACTAAATGACAAAAGACATATTTTTTTCGTGTAATACAATTACCAATTAACGATTTTCTGATTCGTTTCCTTTATTTGTTCTATGAAACATTTCTTCTTGCCGGATTTCAGGATTCTAGAACAGCAGGAAGTACCGCGTAGGTTTTGATGAATGAGTCTGCGAGTATCAAAATACGTGACATAAGTATCGTTTTATTTTGACTGCACCGGCTTAGAAGCTAACGTTTTTTATACTGCCAAGTCACTATAGGACTCAGTATGTGACATAAATTTCAGCTTGATACATGTACCCGTCCTTCAGAAAAAGAAGGCTTAACAGATGCACAGACAGACAGACAGCCTGGTAACAAATGAGAAATTTTTTTTCGTGCGATTTAGTTACCAATTGATAATTTTCGGATTTTTTATTTTAGTTGTGGTGTGAAACCCTGTTCCGTGGAACTCCACGTTTCTATATCAACGGAAAGTACTCTTTAGGTTTTGATGAGTGAGTTTGCGAGTATCAAAATATATGACGCGAATGGCAGTATCTTTTTGTTGCAAAAGGAGAGGAATGGTGTCACATGATGTCAGCCTTCTTTGTCTTGAAGTAAGTGGCTTGGAGAGCGTAGGTGGCACGACCTGACAATCCGAATTCGTCGGAGAGTGTTGCCATTTGTTGCGCAAGGGCCTAAAGGTCGCGGTAGAAGCCTCGAATTCCTTCTAGAAAATCTGTCAGTTGAAACGGACGGTCAAGGGATCCGTAGGGCGCGATCTTTGACGCGAACCGATTAAGCAGTTGTGTTCTGCGCGGAAACTAAGCTCTTGATCGGCCGAAATGTACGTCAAGAAGTGTTTCCTCTTGAGGATTTTGAGGAATGAACTGTGGGCAGTTGAAGACGGTGTAATATCTCTTTATATTCGATGAATTATTCTTATACAATTCTACCCTTGAATGACGTTTACTAATTTTCTATCTTCATACTCGCAGAATCCATGCTCAAAGTAGTTTCATACAATAGCTATGCCATGAGCGCATAATTATTCTTTGTACTACTCTCTCTGGTGGTTGTTAGAAAAAAGCTTCCGAGATTGTCTTCGTGCCGATTAGCCTGACCTTTGTTTGAAGAATTGTAATCGGAATATTGAGCTTTATGACAAAAGATAACTGATACGAAATTGTACGATTGATCTGAGGTTTCCCGACTGCTTATACAACGCTCCCAAAATTAAGAGGCATTTTATTTGTACAGATTAGCAGACTGCCGCAAAGCACGAGCCTGCAGAGAAGAAGAATCATCGCCTGATTTCATTCTAACTAGTAAAATTTCTGAATCATTTTGAGTGACTGAGCTATGACTGTATTTCCTATTATGAATGATTGATCGCTCGAACGAATTGAGAACTACATAATTACATAGATAGGAGGAAAAATTACAACGGGCCAAGACACAGTCTGGACGTGTCGGAAATGCTGTTGTTCAGGAGGGATGCGCTGTGCAGCTGTATCAAGAGGCAATGACTGCTAAGCTCTCGTGCTGACAGTCAGGTCGGAATCAGAGCTTGCTCGTAGGCACGGGTCCTTGCACCAAAGTCTTTCCCAATAGCTGACATCTTTGCAACATGAATCGTAAGCTACATTCATTACAAAGCCCTATTTTAGGTTGACCAGATGTTCGTGGTCTGACGTCAGTAACTGTAACGTATATCCATTTTCTCATGCTCTGTTCTTGTGCCGTGCAAATCGGTTAACGGGATTGTAAATTTATTAGCCCCGCGGAATTCTGTGAATGAGTAACAGCATCTTTCTATCTTGTTCTTTGCCCTCAGCAGCACTTATATCTGTTTCAGTTTGCTGGATCACGAATACGCTTGTTAAATCCTTTCCCTTGTTTACACAAGGGCACCGCCTCCCCCTTAAGCCAGTCATTATGTTTGCTTAATTATTGTCGAGTTCCCATTTCGTAAGGGACAGTAGCATTTAAGAACATTGCTTGTTGTGGAATTAAAATTTCTTTTATGTAAAAGTAAATGTTAGTAAATCCACAGACTTGAATTCAATCTTTTACCTCGAGCGCCCAGGTCACTTTCAGATGTATCAGGAAATAGAATTAGAAATATATGAAGTACGGCTAAATAGTGTCTGTCTCCATAAGGCCATACTGTGCTGCCTATTTCCATTGCGTTAGGTTAAATAAATCATTTTACAGCCGGCCGGAGTGGCCGTGCGGTTCTAGGCGCTACAATCTGGAACCGAGCGACCGCTACGGTCGCATGTTCGAATCCTGCCTCGGGCATGGATGTGTGTGATGTCCTTAGGTTAGTTAGGTTTAATTAGTTCTAAGTTCTAGGCGACTGATGACCTCAGAAGTTAAGTCGCATTGTGCTCAGAGCCATTTGAACCAATCATTTTACAATTTTTAGGACAGAAATTAGTACTACTTTAATTAAACACGGTGTGGCCATTGCAGTCATGGGGTTCGACACCTTCGCCAGTGGATGTGTCCAAGGAACAAAAGAAATCAGTAATTAAGCGTATTGCTGTACATTTTTGCCTATTTTTTGACAGAAATACAGATCAAGGTCATTGGTTTAGTATCAGATCATTTCATGCTAAAAAACACTAAAATCACAGCCGACACCTTATACCCTATTTATTCACAATAATTAATTTTCATTACTCATCGCCTTCACGTTATTAAGCATTAGAGCTCTGTATGTCTTTCTTATCTTTCATAAAAAACCTTAAGTGTTAGCACTGATTTCCAGTTACAATAAATGCATTTCTCATTCCCCACAGAAGAAACGAAAGTTTCAGAAAAGGTGAACGAAACAAGGGATACAAAATCTTTTTGTTCGTTTCGGCAACAGTGGATATTAATCACGTATGATGACAGTAGATGCGCATGCTGGCCTATAGTTCCCTACTCCAGCTAGTAATCTGACACAATCTAAAGGTTTTCGGCTTTTCTTGTGAAATCTGGACACTGATTGTATGTATGTATCTATCTCTGAAGCAAGACCTCGCTCCCATCAATACTCCAATTGGCTCATACGCTGGCGCATCAATGTTTTTAGTTTCCTGCTAGACATAGTTTCCGAACAGAAATCGTTTGCAGGGCCCCTAAAGCTCTCGCGTCTGTGGACGGTAAAATGCCCTTAGGAATGAAACTTAACTCCCATCATTCGTGCGAAATACAGTAACAGATCTGTTCGATAGAAAAGACGAAAGTAAATAGTATGAATCATGGTACGAAAAATAAAACGAAGAAGATGACATGACACTCTGTGGGTGCTAATCCCTACCTTTCTAGGTGCAGGGTCCTGGTGGCTTCCTGAAGCCTTATCAGTCTGGAAATCTTCCCCTGCTTCGGCTCTATCTACTTCGTCACTGGCGATAGTCAGCACGTGAATGACATGAATAAGTGTGTCTGCACTGCCCTTGCTCTCTGTAGTAATGCAATTCCAAATTATGTATGGTTATGGGATGTACATGGGTATTTCACAACATTCCGTAAGCAGTTAGAACCCTGCATGTGGTTAAAGAAAGCTTTGATGTTTACAAATAAAGTACATTATTTTTATTAATATTAACATACAGATGTACAAGTAGTGTGTGAAGCCTATGAGCACTTTATAGTGTGTACTGACAGTGCTGAAAGGAGATTTTTCCCTCTTTTGGTAATTTCCTAAAACTGTTGCATCTCGTAACCGTGCCTTTCGTAGTAATGGAAAATCATAGACTTTTAACACGTTTTAAAGTAAACTAATATTATTATGAAACATAATTTCACTTCCAGAATGAGATTTTCACTCTGCAGCGGAGTGTGCGCTGATATGAAACTTCTTGGCAGATTAAAACTGTGTGCGCGATAGAGACTCGAACTCGGGACCTTTGCTTTCGCGGGCAAGTGCTCTACCATCTGAGCTACCGAGTTTGAGTCTCTGTCGGGCACACAGTTATAATCTGCCAGGAAGTTTCATAATTTCACTTGCTAGGAATAAATTTCCACTAAAATGTTTCACAGATACATTTAGCAGTTCAGTAGTTTGGCCGCGGTAATGAGAGTGCTCTTCTATTTCTACTAAAGATATTGTGTTCTGTGTACAATTTCCTTATGACAAACAATACTGTCGGAGGAACATTCGCAACTGAGAATTAAACCAGGGTTAGAGAAAACCGCTACAAATGTTTTTATTCCAGTCTTTGATCACAATATCAATTCCTTTCACGGAAAAG
Source organism: Schistocerca nitens (assembly GCF_023898315.1). Classification (NCBI taxonomy): domain Eukaryota; kingdom Metazoa; phylum Arthropoda; class Insecta; order Orthoptera; family Acrididae; genus Schistocerca; species Schistocerca nitens. The sequence continues at coordinate 309,480,923 of NC_064621.1, read as the reverse complement.
AATTGATATTGTGATCAAAGACGGGAATAAAGAGCATTTGACAGTATTGCATCACTGTTCGTATACGCGACCATGTCGTAGCTGGTGAAAAACCGCTACAATTGTAAGATTATTTTATTTAGAATACGACCGGTTTCAGGCCCCTATATGTCCATCTTCATGTGTCGTACTGAACATTGCAAGAGACGGGAGATAATTTTTACACACAGTGATACACATAACAACAAAAACAAAAAAGATTCGGTAAAAAAAATTTTAAAATGCTCAGTAAACATTACTTTTTCCATGATGATCATGCCATCAAGAACAGAGAGGAGTTAATTACACACCTCAGACATGTAACTATACTAGTGATATCCAGCAAGTCTCGAAAAAAAAAATGATTCAAATGGCTCTAAGCACTATGGGACTTAACATCTGAGGTCATCAGTACCCTAGGCTGAGAACTACTTAAACATAACGAACCTAAGGACATAACACACATCCATTGCCGAGGCAGGACTCGAAACTGCGACCGTAGCAGCAGCGCGGTTCCAGACTGAAGGGCATAGAACCGCTCGGCCACAGCTGCCGGCAGCAAGTTTCGACATCGTAAGCCCGTATATGAATATCCCCATTAAAGACGTGATTCCTGTTAATGAATCCAACTTTAGGTTGCTCTGTCGTTTAGATTCAGAAAAAATTAATGAATTCCTTCATTTGCTCAAAATTGTCCTGGACCCTAATTAATTTACCTTCAAAGACACCATATATTAACAAACTGATTGCTTAGCCATAGGTTCCCCCATTGCCAGTATAGTAGCTAATATTTACATGAATCACATTGACCATCGGTTTTTTTCAACCCAACCTAGACGGCCAGTGTGATGGACCTAACAGAAGCTTTTCAGTTTCAGAACCAGCAAATTGCTGCCTTGCTGACGATAGCACAACTGCTGGCTGCTCAAGCTGCGCCGACAGCATAACGCACGAACAAATCTGCCCAACAAGTGCCGCCGACCAGCATACCAACATTCTGGAAATTTACCGACGCCAAAGAGGAACGGCTCGAATACGTGACACAGTTCCAAGCACATTGTCAAGTTCATCATGTTGAAGGTACTGTAAATTCTTCCTTTGGATTGCAGGGTCTCCAGTGTTCAGGTTAATACAAAAACTGTTCCCAACTACGTCTCTCGAAGAACTCAATTATGACCAAGTAATCGCTGCATTAACTCAGTATTATGACCAGCAAGTCCAAGTAGCTGCAGCCAGATTTCAGTGTTTTCGCTTGCAAAGGAAGCCGGAACAGACGTAGCCTAAGTGGTACCCAGAATTAACGTGCGTAACTAGGAAGTGTAAATTTAAGTGCAGTTGTGGCAACTTTTAGAGTGATTGAATGATTAGAGATGCAGTAACATTCAATGTCCCAGATAGTAGAATACGGGAACAGATCCTAAAGAACTCTGATCCATTATTTCTCCAAGTATTCCAAATTAGGTGCCATAACGGCCGATATGTTTGACCAGGCTCCTTGTTTGGGACCGCCCCAGGCAGCAACAACAACGAGCACGTGCACAGCCGCACGGACAGCCACGTAGCCACGTAAAGAAGCCTGTGAATTTAGTGAAGTATTACTCTAGATGCTCTCTACTCGCCATAACAGACAGCATTGCCCAGCACGTAACGCAACGTGTTACACATGTGGAAAACAACGCCATGCTCAAGCAGTTTGTTTGCAAGGCAACAAAAACGCCAATTTTTCCCGCTTCCAGAAAAAACAGGCTCGTGCACATGCAGTGAACGTTGTGTTTTACAAACCTACGACAGGTTCCGACAAAAGTAAGATTAAGGTTATGCCTCCTTCTCGCCCTGGCGCTGTGCAACGACGTTCTAACGACCTATTTGTCTCGTTACGAATTGCTGGCCGTCGTATGAACTTTCAGTTAGACACGGGTACCTCAGTAACTTTGCTTAATCGTGCCACGTACGAATAGTTAGGCTCACCACGCCTTTCTAATTCTAGCAAGCACTTCACTGCTTACATCGGACAGATAATTACAGTGTTTGAAAAGTTTAGTTTGCCTGCCACTTACAGATCTCACACTAGGACGGTGACTTTTACTGTGTTGAAATCAAGAGTGAGAACATTTTCGATTTAGGTGCCTTTGATTTGTTCGGCCATTAGCATCCACGACAACGTACTGTCGGTCTCAACATTGGCACCAAAAGACATAGCTCGCTGAAAGAATTACCTGAAATATTTTCAGAAAGCAACGAAAATGTTAATGACATTATAGCGCAAGTTATATTGAATGCACAGTCTAAGTTTTCCCGGGCCTGCCTCTTTCCAATTGCTTTAAGAGACAAAGTAGCCAGCCAATTGAAAGACTTGCAAAATATGGTGTAATTGCTCCTATTCAACCTAGTCAATGGCCCAGTTCGCTAGTTTTGTTGCCCAAGCCTTCTGGTACATTCGCATTTGTGTTCACTTCAAGTCTATAATCAACCCTCAGACAGTAGTTGAAACTTACCCATTACCTCGATCTGAGGTACTCACGGACAGGCTTGGTGCAGATTGGTTCAAATGGCTCTGAGCACTATGGGAGTTAACATCTGAGGTCACCAGTCCCCTAGAACTTAGAACTACTTAAACCAATCTAGCCTAATGACATCACACACATCCATGCGCGAGGCAGGATTCGAACCTGCGACCGTAGCAGTCGCACGGCTCCAGACTGAAGCGCCTAGAACCGCAAGCCCACCTCGGCCGGCACTTGGTGCAGGACGTTACTTTTCTAAGATAGACTTGCGTGATGCCCACTTGAATATTCCTTTGGATGAATAATCAAAGGAAGTGATTATTGTAAATAGACACTTAGGACTATTGAAGTATTTGCGTTTGCCCTTCGGCAGTGCTTCCACACTCGCCATTTTTCAAAGTTACTTGGAACAGCTGACTGCAAAAGTGCCATTTGGTTCAAACTACCTTGACAATATTGTCATCTCTGGTAGTACACCAGAGGAACACACTGCCAATTTGCTTAATCTTAGTCGAGTGTTATCAGAAGTAGGACTGAAGTGTCGTCACGAAAAGTGTGACTTTTTTCAAACTGAACTCCATTACTTAGATCATGTGGTAAAACAGTAAGTGTATGCACCTCCTCCACTCTCATTTGCTTTCATTCCGTGACCTGTGTGTTTTTTACACTTTGTCTGAACTGCAGTCAGTATTAGTCAAAATGACACATTACTTTCGGTTCATAACGAATGCCCTTCAGTCCCACATTCAGTGGTGATGTACGTTGGAAGTTCAGTTTCGGACTCGAAAACGTTAGGCTGTCAACACTAATGCATGGAAATCTCAACTGCAGCATTTGAAGATCAGATATAACATTGTGGGTTGCATAAAACGACAGCGAGAGGGGCAGATGTATCACCTGCATTTGTATCACCGTGTTTATTAATAACATTTAAATGTTACAATATGTCTACTACCACAAGTGGTCATGGAGTTGTAGCTTGTTGTATTGAATAATGTAGTAGTCACGTGAGCAAGATTGTCTAATACCACAAGTGGTCATGGAGTTGTAGCTTGTTGTATTGAGTAATGTATTGAGTAGTGGTCACGTGAGCAAGATTTTAAGTATGTAAGCAGAGAAGATCTGTTCGTATATTTGTCTCCGTTGTTTGGTCGATGGAGTTTGTAGATACTGCGGGCCAGGGCGCCGCTTGGGTTTATTTCGATTTAGAAATATTTTCGGTATCAAGCAGATCGAATTTTATAAATATTTTCATGTGCACTAATTGAGGATAGCACAAGACGGCATAGGTCATCACCAATAAAAACATAGCACAGTGAAAGGATGTATCTAAATCTGATTGGTCAAAATTCCTTGGTTGGCATATTAATCAGAACTTGAACGTTGCGCGATTCGGTATTCTAAGATGAAAAATTTAAGTTTGTGTAAATTTATCTGGACGACGGCGTAATATACAATGCATTGTTTGCCGATCATTTGGAACATTTGCGCCAGATTTTTGAGCGTCTGAGGGATGCGGATTTAACCGTCAACCCATCTAAAGTTACTACAGCGAGTTGGAAGATCTCGTTTTTAGGTCATTTGATGTCCTTTTGAATACAGTATGGGAGTGACAGTGATCAATGTGTTACAAATACACTCCTGGAAATGGAAAAAAGAACACATTGACATCGGTGTGTCAGACCCACCATACTTGCTCCGGACACTGCGAGAGGGCTGTACAAGCAATGATCACACGCACGGCACAGCGGACACACCAGGAACCGCGGTGTTGGCCGTCGAATGGCGCTAGCTGCGCAGCATTTGTGCACCGCCGCCGTCAGTGTCAGCCAGTTTGCGTGGCATACGGAGCTCCATCGCAGTCTTTAACACTGGTAGCATGCCGCGACAGCGTGGACGTGAACCGTATGTGCAGTTGACGGACTTTGAGCGAGGGCGTATAGTGGGCATGCGGGAGGCCGGGTGGACGTACCGCCGAATTGCTCAACACGTGGGGCGTGACGTCTCCACAGTACATCGATGTTGTCGCCAGTGGTCGGCGGAAGGTGCACGTGCCCGTCGACCTGGGACCGGACCGCAGCGACGCACGGATGCACGCCAAGACCGTAGGATCGTACGCAGTGCCGTAGGGGACCGCACCGCCACTTCCCAGCAAATTAGGGACACTGTTGCTCCTGGGGTATCGGCGAGGACCATTCGCAACCGTCTCCATGAAGCTGGGCTACGGTCCCGCACACCGTTAGGCCGTCTTCCGCTCACGCCCCAACATCGTGCAGCCCGCCTCCAGTGGTGTCGCGACAGGCGTGAATGGAGGGACGAATGGAGACGTGTCGTCTTCAGCGATGAGAGTCGCTTCTGCCTTGGTGCCAATGATGGTCGTATGCGTGTTTGGCGCCGTGCAGGTGAGCGCCACAATCAGGACTGCATACGACCGAGGCACACAGGGCCAACACCCGGCATCATGGTGTGGGGAGCGATATCCTACACTGGCCGTACACCACTGGTGATCGTCGAGGGGACACTGAATAGTGCACGGTACATCCAAACCGTCATCGAACCCATCGTTCTACCATTCCTAGACCGGCAAGGGAACTTGCTGTTCCAACAGGACAATGCACGTCCGCATGTATCCCGTGCCACCCAACGTGCTCTAGAAGGTGTAAGTCAACTACCCTGGCCAGCAAGATCTCCGGATCTGTCCCCCATTGAGCATGTTTGGGACTGGATGAAGCGTCGTCTCACGCGGTCTGCACGTCCAGCACGAACGCTGGTCCAACTGAGGCGCCAGGTGGAAATGGCATGGCAAGCCGTTCCACACAGGACTACATCCAGCATCTCTACGATCGTCTCCATGGGAGAATGGCAGCCTGCATTGCTGCGAAAGGTGGATATACACTGTACTAGTGCCGACATTGTGCATGCTCTGTTGCCTGTGTCTATGTGCCTGTGGTTCTGTCAGTGTGATCATGTGATGTATCTGACCCCAGGAATGTGTCAATAAAGTTTCCCCTTCCTGGGACAATGAATTCACGGTGTTCTTATTTCAATTTCCAGCAGTGTATTTACTATTAAAAACAGTCTTGATCACGATTTATTTATTAAGGTGACCGGTTTCGACCACTACTGTGGTCATCTACAGACCACTGAGTAGGAACCTCTTTCTGCTGGAGAATCACTACTCCAGCAGAAAGAAGTTCCTACTCAATGGTCTGAAGATGATCACAGTAGTGGTCGAAACCGGTCAACTTAATAAATAAATCGTGAGCAAGGCTGTTTTTAATAGTAAACATTGAATGTCCGCTGAGGGAGTCAGGATTTACCTGTCTAGAACTAGAGCCATTTACATCTTTCGACCACCCAAGAAGGGGTAGCGTGATTCAGAGGCATGACGAATTTTTTTCGGAAGTTTGTTCCTAGATCAATTATATCTGTTGCGGAAAAAAGGGCAGCCATTCGTGGACTGAGGGCCAGAAGGCAACCTCTGACGCGCTGAATGCTGCCTTGAGTAACGCCCCCGTGCTCATATTTTCCGATTTCAGTGAACCTTTCGTAGTGCAGACGGACGCCTCCAACTCGTGTGTATCTGGCGTACTACTCCAGCAGCAGGGTGGCGAGCGCTGGCTCTTAGCGCACGCGTCTAGGTGTCTTTCTCCAGTGGAGAGGAAATACTCTATGTACGTGTTAGAAGCTCTGGTCATACTATTCGCCATTGAGAAATTCAAATATCATCTCGAACACAGTGAAATTCGCTGGGGAGGAATAAACCGGTTCTCAGCAGGGTCTTGGCACGCCCACGGAAAACTGTATACAAAGCGTGGTGGGTCGTGGACTTTTCAGCCTTCTGGTTCTCAGTGCGTCACATAAGAGGACAAGTTAACATCGTGGCCGATACCCTATGTAGGGTGTTCGAGAAGGAGGAGAATGAAAGTCGTCTTCCATTGGGCCCTGGAGAGTTAGGAGAAGGGAACTATGCAGTGCTCATTTATGTGCCAGTGTTGTTTGAGTATCTGTAGGTGCAGGAAAGGGATTCTCTGCCACTGTAGGCCCCAAGATGAGGTAGTTAAGAGCTGTCTGCTCATAGTACTGATACTGATGGTCTTCAAATATTATCACCGTTAGGTGATGGACATGCACTTAGGTATATATAAGACTGTGCACGAGATCTGGGTATCTCTGACCTGGCCATGATGTCTGGAAAATGGTTAGATCAGTGTCAGGAGTTTAAGGTGGCCTAGGGAAGTCTGAAGTCCAAAGGGAATACTTCAATCACCCCTGTAAAGAGGTCAATGGATCATCTATTCACTGACTACAAAGGTCCTCCGATGTACACACAGAAGAGGCAGCGTATGTATTTGTAGTAGTGATCAGATTTTCTAGGTTTGACACCCAGTGGGCGAGTAACAGCAGGAGAAAGCATTAAATATCTGATCTCGCCAGGATATTTTCCTTGTTTGGGCACCTGAGGGTGATCGTTAGTAAAAACGACCAAGCATTTGTACCGATGGAGTTCTGCTCCCAGTCGGGGGTGAGACACATCACCGTGACTTCTTATTACCCCCAATCCTCTTTTGTTGAACGAGTGACTCGAAACAAAAGTCCGTCCTCACAGTATTTCACGCTGAGCCCAAAACTAAATGGAACCATTACTTGCCTTCGCTAGTTTTGCCCTTAAAATACTGTGAAACATGAGGCCATAAAGCGACCTGGCATCTCTTAGGTTTCCGTATTCCTTCAACTCACCCTTGCTCATCAACTGGTTGATCCAGAACCTGTTGCCCAGAGAGAATAGTCTGGAGATGATCAGGAACGTTCACTAAGGTAAATATCGAGGGCACACAGAAAGGGGAAGCGATGTGATACAGCAGCTGTCGGCTTCTGGGCAACAGTAGGTTGGAGAGGTGGCGTTTGTGAGGGACTTTTGCGGTCGGGACTGTGCGAGAAAAGAATTGGGAAAGTTATGAGCCTCTTTAGTGGAGCCATACAAATTGCTGGACTTGAAAACTCTATCATTCTCAGGGTCCATAACAAGGACACAGGTACTGAGCACTGGGTGCATCTAAGCCACGTCAAGGTGAGAAGTTCTGATTAGTTCCTCCATTGTTGTGAACACTTTCTCTGAGAGCTTCAACCGAATGAGGGTCATTTGTGGGTGGTGTTCTTAGTGTCCCTCCTGCTGCAGTTTGAGCCTCTGTTTTGGTAATTGCTCTGTGACATAACTCAATGAGGCGTGTTGTCTCCCAGTTCATGCTTGAGCTCAGCCTTCTGATTTAGGACATCGTGGTTGCTGCCCGTATATTCCCCTAAATTTGAATATAATGACCGCTCCTAACCGCTTACTGGTGGATCACACTGGTGCCGAATTTTTCTTAAACTTTAATAAGTTATTTTAGTGAAATGTGTTAAACTTTATTCCTTTTTGCTTATGTACGTTTTATATATTACTATTGCTGTTATTATTGAAGTAGCGTGTTAATTCCCTGTGTGGGCTGATATGTCTTTAAATTTAAGTCTCGTGGCATCCTATAGTAGTTTTCGTACACCTTTAATTACGAGGGTTCACTGAAAAGTAATGCCTCCACCTTCGTAACTCTTCAACAGTTGGCAGCATTTGTATGCGGCAGGTACCATCTTGTTTCGTAGCCCCTTTTCTAAAGCTCAAGTTGGCGAGAAGTCTTCGCATTCAATGGTTGTGTTGTTACAGCGTAGCCCGCATCTCGTGCTCGTGCGGTAGCGTTCTCGCTTCCCACGCCCGGGTTCCCGGGTTCGATTCCCGGCGGGGTCAGGGATTTTCTCTGCCTCGTGATGGCTGGGTGTTGTGTGCTGTCCTTAGGTGAGTTAGGTTTAAGTAGTTCTAAGTTCTAGGGGACTGATGACCGTAGCAGTTAAGTCCCATAGTGCTCAGAGCCATTTGAACCAATCATCTGTTACAGCGTAAAGTATGGAACCCTGCGCAGACAGTCGGTCAATGCGATCTAAGGAACATGCAGTCATTGAATTATTGACAGCAGAAAGGAGATTCATCAGAGAATGAAAGCAGTATATGGTGACTGTGTTTATGTGTGTACTGTGCGTAGTTGGGCGAGTAGGTTTAAAGATGTTGAGGCGGGAACATCTGACCTGCGTGACAAACAAAGAGTTGGACGTCCTGTGACAGCAGCCACCTAGTTTCACAAGCAAAATGTTGTCAGATTGATTCAGGACGATCGTCGTATCACTCAGAGGGAAACTGCAAGCACAATCGGCATTTCACATTAACATGTCGATCACATTATGGGTTTGCTTGGCTATCGGAAGGTCTGTGCACGATGGGTACCCCGGATTCTGACTCCTGGAATGAAAGTGCACAGACTTGAAATTTGCCAGAAACTCCTCTCGCGTTACGACAATGAAGGTGAATCCTTTCCCCACTCAATTCTACAGGAAACGAAACGTGGGTACACCATTACGACCCGGAGACGAAACGTCAGTCTATGGAATATCGACACAAAGACTCGCCCCAGAAAAAGAAATTCACAGCACGGCCACAGTGTTCTGGGACACAGAAGGTATTGACCATGTCGATTTCCTTGATCGTGGAACAACAATAAATTCAGATTGTTACATCACAACGCAGTGAACTCTGAAACGACGGTGAACAAGGGTCCGAAAGGAAAAGGGAAATGTCTTCCTACAGCATGACAGTGCTAAACCACATACTTCACGTACCAACAGAGTAGAACTTCAGAGACTGAATCTCACCATCGTACGGCATCCTCGATGCAGTCCAGATTTAGCACCATCTGACTTCCATCTATTCTCGATAGTGAAAAACGATCTGCGGGGACGTCATTATGCTTCTGATGAAGACGTTGAGAGAGCTGTGAGACTGTGGTAGCGGAAACCGAGTGTCGACTTCTTTCGTGACAGCTTCAGAAAACTTGTTCATCATTGGCAGAAATGTATCCAGTTATCTGGTTACTATGTGGAAAATATTGGTAAAGATCACATTCTAAGGATTATTTCTGCGTTTGATTTATTAAAATATTTCCATCCACATCAAACTAACGAAGATGGAGGCATTACATTTCGTTCAGCCCTCGTATTGCCCCCCCCCTCCCCCCCCCCCCCCCCCCGGGCCAGAGGAAGTTCTCTAGTCAACTGTTCGGTAGTATTTACCTTTGCGAGCTTTGTCCTGTGTGCGAACACGTGAATTTGTTTCATTTCCGTGCCAAGTATGTAATATTTGAACTTGATCAACGGTTAGCGTTTGAACTTACCACAGGGACCAAGTGTGTGAGGTATTTGCAATCTCATAAATTTGTTACTTTCGTTTGAGAGGTTGTCTTATTGGAAATTATTACTCTTAGTGCAGTTCTGACAATTTGTTTGGTGTCTTAGAAGGGTACGCAAATTTTTCAATTATCTTCTCAAACTCCAGATATAATTGCCATCGGGGTAACGTTGCTGCCGGACACTACCTCCTCTATTTCCCAACGTTAATTATATTAAGTATCTCCGTAGTCAAACTGTCTCCGACGAGTGTTCCAGAAGGCGAGAACCAGGAATTCTGAGCCGTTAGATTTGTTAATTGTTCTGAGTTTGGGTAAATGTTGGTAGGCTGTGTGGATCAATTGTCTTTATACGGTGTTTCAAACAGGTTTTGGTAAAATTTAGTTGCTGAGAGCTTAGCGAAGTAGCGCTCTGGAGAGTTTGGTATTCTGATTTCCGTCTAGTATTAATGTTATTAATTCCCAAGTCTTAATGTTAGTAAGAACTTTTCCGACTCCATAGTAAACTTATTGAATGTCAGGTCTTGATATTTTTAAATGTTGTTAATCTTGGTAAACCAGTTTCATGTTTTAATAAGCAATGAAATGTTTCTTTTTAAATGAACCGGCTTAATTGATTTAGATAAATTGCTTTCGTGTTTCAATAATGGCAGGTCTTTAACTGTTCTCTTCAACTCCACACCTTGATCTCTTTTTCATTAAATGTCCTTGCTCTGAAGCTTGTCAGTGTTGCTGGTGGTGCACAATCCACCCTTTGGAAGTCGCTCCAATTGTAAGCAACCGGTTGCTGCATCTAGGATCGCACGTAACAATTCCCAATCATAAGCATATTACAAATGGCTTTGCAATGTATTTATTCATTTATGAAGTTAATTTCGAAGAACCAGGCATGTTTTAAAAATACCAACACCCGTAAATAGAAGTCATTCAGCCTATGGGCTTTATACAATCCTCAACGCCTTCCAAAATCACATGCAGAATTTTCATATTCTAATACTCACTACGTGCGAGCACACTAGCCATTTTGAAAAAATGAACAGGACCTTTTCGTAGGAATTTAATATAGTTAAATTTTGTACAAGAATACATTCTTGCTAGAAGCCACGGTTTTTCATTTTATTTTAGAAAAACGTCTTGGGTCATTTTTGTTTATTGTGCTCGAATAATTCGAAAAGTATTGTCTCTTGTGAAAACATATCCCAGAACAAAATTTTGCTACATTAAATTTCCTACAAGAAGATTCTTTTCATTTATTTCTGTAGGCCTAATAGTTTGCAAGTACCGCTTGAGAGAATGTGAAAACCTTGCATGTGGTATTTGGATACGTTGCAGATTGCATAGAACCCGGAATGAGATTTTGACTCTGCAACGGAGTGTGCGCCGATATGAAAGGTCCTGGCAGATTAAAACTGTGTGCCGGACCGAGACTCGAGCTCGGAACCTTTGCCCTTCGCGGGCAAGTGCTCTACCATCTGAGCTACCCAAGCACGACTCACGCCTCGCCCTCACAACTTTACTTCCGCCAGCACCTCGTCTCCTACTTTCCAAACTTCACAGAAGCTCTCCTGCCAACCTTGCAGAACTAGCACTCCTGCAAGAAATGGTATTGCGGAGACATGGCTTGGCCACAGCCTGGGGGATGTTTCCAAAATGAGATTTTCACTCTGCAGCGGAGTGTGCGCTGATATGAAACTTCCTGGCAGATTAAAACTGTGTGCCGGACCGAGACTCAAGCTCGGGACCTTTGCCTTTCGCGGGCAAGTGCTCTACCATCTGAGTTACCCAAGCACGACTCACGCCCCGTATAGGAAATATTATCTTATTTGTCAAGCTCTACTGATATGGTCTAGATCATAGTGAGTTGTCGGTTTGGGTACTTAGCTGTTATGAACACAGTAGGTTGTATCTGAAGTAGAAGTTTTTCTGGTACTCCAGTAAGACTCAAGTCGCTGTGGCGTGAATACAAAGTCGCACGTCACTCATACGGCTGGAGGTAGGAGTGCCAGCTAACTAACGCCCAGGATTACACGTCTGTGTATTCCGTGCACAGCTCTCTTCCTGAGCTTGTTCTTTAGGATGTGCGCCGCACGTAATGAGAGAGGACCGCATTCCGCCGTAAGCCCACCGGCGCTCCGGCTGGCGGCGGAACCGTGCTGTGAAAGACGTGCCTCATACAAGCTTTAAGGGATGAGCTGCCGGCGTGTATTATTCAGCCCCGCCTCGCCGCGGAAGCTACGACGCTCGCTGGCTGTCTCACTGGCCGGCCCAGTTTCGCAGCTCGCTTATGCTGCCTGTTGTGGAATTCTCGGCCGTCGGATATCCTTTATGCCTCTCCATTCTCCGTGCAATATATGAGTCTGTCCTCTGCAAGACTGCTGCACGAAGAAGTGAACTGGCTGCTCATAAAATGCTCATCCCGTGAGGCTTAACGTCGCGTCAACATCGTCCGTACTGCCGGTGCACTAGCCGGCCAAAGGAAGTGAAAAGGGTTAGAGCGCAAATGAGACGTGTCCTCAAACAAAAGACTACAGCTCTACCCATTCGCTAAATGAGTGAGAAAAACTTTGAACCAAGCAGGGAGATAAGTAATGGGTGAAGCTTTCTGCAATCAAGACTACTTAAAATAATTATGAATGTAAAAGAAATTCTCAAAAATACAAGGAGTCATTATCACTGTCGCACATCATTCATTCCCATAACTGCCTTTTTCGTCTCAAGTGAATATCGACAATGTGAGATCATAAATAATTACTAACCACCACTCGTAAAAAATTAATGTCTGCAACATCTGTATACAGCGAATGAAAGGGGGCATATTCCATACACTGTTATTATTATACATGATGACTCGTCTGGCCCTGGCAGCACCTTGAGATACCACGTGTGGGATTTTCATATTCTCTAACTTGTAAACTATTAGTCTTACCAAAAAAAATTAACACAATCTTTTTTTAAGAAGTTTAATATATTTCAATTTTATATTGGCATACGTTTTCCATGGACTCGACGGTTTTCGAGTTATTCAAGGAAAACACGTTTGAAGGTCATTTTGTACGTTTTTCTTGAATAACTCGAAAACTATAGCGTCTAGTGAAAACACTTCCCAGTAAAAAAATTTCACTACATGAAATTTCTACGAAAAGATCCTGTTTCTTCTATAGTACTAATACTTTGCGAGACAATGTGAGTATCTTGCACATGGTATGTGAAGCCATAGCTAGTTGCATAAAACGCAATGATTGTGGTAGTTCCTAGTACTGGCTCTCTTATTTGTTCGTGGTATTGAAATAAGGACAATTTTTAAAATGAAAAGTGATTACTAAGTAAAATTTGATTTCCGAGAACAAAAGGAACTGTTCTTCAGACGTTCCTTACAAATGTCTTCTGCAGTTGCCATCAGAGCAAACAAAGCAGTTCCACGTTCTGTAGACCCCTGAAAGTCCTTTCTAGATAATACAAGTGTTCGATATTACCACAGGGACGATGCGTGCAAACTTGTCTTTCCATGTAGTCCTTAACATCATCTGCCAGTTTCCATTATTTGCTCGTCTTCTCACTGCGTGTGGTTTGTAAATCTTGGCCGTTGGTTACAATAGAAGTCTGACTTGCTCAGCGTTATTGATAATTATTTCTTGATGACTACAGTGAATTGTTTTGTAAGTTCTAGTAAATCTTAAATTTTTCAGTGTCTATAACAGTAAGAGCATCATACGTGTGAAATAGAAGAATGTCTTGCATTAACTTATATTTCTCTCTCAACTGCTGGTCGATGGTTTCAGAGACGTCATATTACGAGAGCTATTCGGAGAGTAACGGACGATGGGTCGTAAAATGGAAACCACAGTGAAAATCAAAACTGTTTTAATTGCAAGAGTTAGCTACAACTTGCAGCTACTTATCTCCATAGTCGCCGATCCGACTTAGGCGTTTGTCATAGCGTTGTACCAACTATCCAATACGCTCGTTATAGAAGGCAATCACCAGTCCTTTCCGCCAATTGTCTACTCTAGTCTACAGTTCGTTGTCTGTGCCAAAATGTCTTCATAGCCAGCCGTTCATATGAGCAGAGATGAAACTCAGAGGGAGACAATTACGGGCTGTATTCTGGGTAATCAAACATTTCCAATTGAAAACGATGCTGGAGCATCTTCATTGCCCCTGCAGAATGTGGCTGAGAATTGTCTTGAAGAAAAAAAGCACTACATTTATGTAATGTGGGCTGCATAGCTTCAGGCGAAATTTCTCACCAGGCCCTCGGATTTGGCGGGAGGCAGTATTGTTATAGGTATCTATCTGTACTCCCTGTGTGCTCAAAATTAAAAAGAACGACGTAATGCGATCGACGGGCATACTAGAGACACTGCCTAACACACTTGTGCAAAACTTCATTGAATTTTCACTGTAGTTTACATTTACGACCGATCGTTCCTTTCTTTCCGAATAACCCTCGTACATTCTCAAATATTCTGCAGGTGTCACGTACATATGAAAAAAGTTTGAAAGGTAGTGATGTATATATTTATTGATAAATCGTAACACGAAAATCCATGCTGACGATTTATCAGAGGTAAAACATCGGTATTAACGATATGCTAGGATTCCATTGAGCCAAAAATAATTAGCCTTATTGGAACTAAGATATTATTTTTGAAATAGATAATCGTTTTTACTTTAATTACTTCCATAAGAGGTCCGTCACTGTTAATTTGCTTAGAAATTTGTACATTTAAATCGGTGAGAAAATAATATTGCTAAATTGAAAATAATGTTTTGAAACCAGGAAACGTACCGTGAGAACATTAGCGAGGGTTTCCCATGATGCTCATAATTAAAATTAACTTGTGTACTATACAGAGTGATTCAGCTGCTGATACCGATGTGGTTTTAATCAGACCGCATTCTTATATCTGACTTTCAAGAACCACGCACCAGATTTACATACTTATCTCGCTCGTTACGTCAAACTAATAGGCCTACAGAAAGAAATGAACGGGGAATTTTTTGAGAGAAATTTCATGTAGTTAAATTTTGTACAGGCATATGCTTTCATTGCACGCCATAGTTATCGAGTTATCCACCGAGCGAGGTGGCGCAGTGGTTAGCACACTGGACTCGCATTCGGGAGGACGACGGTTCAATCCCGTCTCCAGCCATCCTGATTTAGGTTTTCCGTGATTTCCCTAAATCGTTTCAGGCAAATGCCGGGATGGTTCCTTTGAAAGGGCACGGCCGATTTCCTTCCCAATCCTTCCCTAAAACCGAGCTTGCGCTCCGTCTCTAATGACCTCGTTGTCGACGGGACGTTAAACACTAACCACCACCACCACCACCATCGAGTTATTCAAGAAAAACTTACACAAGAGATCTTCAAACGCAGCCCCACTCAGACACCCATCCCTCAACAT
Organism: Schistocerca nitens; assembly: GCF_023898315.1. NCBI lineage: Eukaryota > Metazoa > Arthropoda > Insecta > Orthoptera > Acrididae > Schistocerca > Schistocerca nitens. The sequence continues at coordinate 309,465,728 of NC_064621.1, read as the reverse complement.
TCAGGATTTCTAGTATGCTGTTCGTGGCACTCCCTCCTACCACTGTCAAAAATTTCTGACTTCAGGATCTGTTCTCGCTGTTCGACCTTTCTCGAGCTCTTTTGATTGCGCTTTTAAGCTATTAGCAAAGTCGGCCATTTCATTAACATTAATAATAGAAATGTGCCCGTGAGGGTAATGAAAGAGAAACAAATTTTGTAAACATTACACTGAAGCGAATTACGTTGACAATTCAGTCTAATCTTATCCCTTACGAGACCAGTAGTTTCATATTCAGAATGCCTGACTTATACGACGATGTAAATGCTTACATTATACTGTTAAAATTCAAAAAACTGCTAGGCAAAATTTACACAACCTTCAATTTTATAATGTGTAAGTTCTCGACTAAGTCGGTGGCGTAATAAGGCCCATCAGTCAAGACAAAAAAATGTCGATTGTGTGATATAACTCGTGCAATCGTAAATTTTTGTAGAGCAGTAGTGGGGACTGCCATGTACAACGTACTAGAAACCCTGGAGGGCCGAAAATGGTGCGAAAGCATCCGAAGATAATGAAGAGAAAACCTGGATGACGGAGAGTGGCGTACTTAAATCGTTAAGCGGGTCCGATGTTTCTTCTCATTCACTCGTTGACCAGATTCGTGTTGTTGTAAATGACACCAAAAGGAAAGTCAAAGTTTTAAATTTCGCGTTTACGAAATCGTTCACACACATATGGATCGAACAAACACAGCCTCATTTGACCACTGCACGGACTCCCGTACTGCGGACATAGTACCAGGCATTCCTGGCGTCGAAAAGCAAATGAAACAGTTATAAAGAAATAAGTCGCCAAGTCCTTTCTACGAAGAGTACTCTACTGTTCTGGCCACTAATTTATCTTGCATTTATTGCGAATATTGTCCAGCGCAAAGACCCAAACGATGGGAAAAAAGCGCAGGTGACTCCTCCCGATAAGAAGTGTAGCGGCAACCGCCGAGCCGAGAGGACGCGCAGCACAGCAGCAGCAGCACTTGTCTGAAAAACTGTAAATTAATTTAGTCTTTGATTTCTGTTCACGTGCTTCTGCAAAGAAGTGAAATGTACGTGTATAGTTCACTGCGAAGACTAGTAGTTAGAAAATTAATCCAATTTTTTGTTTTTGTGTAAGTCTTGTGAATATCCTTGTGTTGGGCGGCTTCCTAGTGTAAATTTTCTCGTCGCCAGAAACTCCGTCACGCCACTAAGTCTTAATTTTTGTGCTAGTAGACACCACACAGTTTAGATTTGTGCATTGTAGTCTGAATATTTATCTCGCGCAGTAACTTGTCGGCAAACAGGATTTCTAATAATAGGTATCTGTAAATACATCAACTTCAGTAGGGAAAATTATTTCTGTTTAGTAGCTTACGGTCTCGGAGAACAGTGAGAAATCTGCAAAGCAACTTTTAGTGTTACTTTATCCTCCTTCGGTATAATTTAAAACTCAGTAGCGCCATTTGAGACCTTATGTCTATTTTATACACAGTATGATATGGCTAGGGACTGTGTTTATTGTGAACGGACACAAGGAGAGTTGGCTGCTGTCCTTACATAGCTGGAAGCTGCCTTCGCTACCGTCTACAAGCTTCTAGCTAATGCTGAAAGTTGTGATGACGTCGGGACGCCAGTGACGAGACCTGCGACGCCTTTGGTGCCACTGTAATCCCCTGGTGACGCGAACGTCACGGCAGCTTCTGATACTCAACATCTGACTGGTCCGTTCTCACTCCAAAGTGGGTGGCAGACAGTTCGCGTGTCACTGGGCGGAGGGCGAAAGAGGGAGCAAGCCGTGCTGCTGGCTCCCTACGTCTTAGTAACAGGCACTGTACGAGGTGCTACCTAGCGTTGATGATTAAGGTAGCACGAGATGCCTCTCGGGCCAGCGGTCGATTTTCCTACACAGTTCGAACTAGTACAGAGGATGGGTATGCTTGTCATTGGGAGCCCCAATGTCAGGCGGGTGATGGAGCCACTCAGGGAGATAGCAGGCAATGCGCGAAAGAATTCAAGTGTGCACTCGGAATGTTTTCCGGGAGGTCCCATCCGTGATGTGGAGGAGGCCCTGTTGGCGGCTACCGAGCGCAGTGGTTGCAAGTGGCTGCATGTAGTGCCACATGTCGGGAAGAATGATGCCTGACACTTGGGTTCTGAGGCCATCCTCGGCCCCCTTTCGGCGGCTGGGTGATTTGGCGAAGGCAAACAGCAAAGCACGCGGGGTGCAGGCTGACTATTTGTAGCATCGTACCCAGGGTTGATCGCGGTCCTTTGGTTTGGAGCAGAGTGGAAGATCTAAACCAGAGGCTCAGACGACTCTGAGACGGTATCGGATGCGAATTTCTCGACCTCCGCTATCGGGTGCAGAATTGTTTGCTTCCCCTTAATAGATCATTTGTGCATTACACGCAGCAAGCGGCTACTAGGATAGCGGAGTACCTGTGCCGTGCACATGGGGCTTTTTTAGTTTGGAGAACCCCTCCCTTGGCATCAAAGACGATTTGCTTGTTAAATAAGCCGCAGCGACCTCAGAGAATCATGGTCCTCGCATATCAGTGATAGAAAAGACTAATATGACTTTAGTAAACTGCAGAAGCATCCAAGGAAAGGTCCCAGCATTAGTATCCCTTACTGAAGGCTGTAATGCACAGATAGTTTTGGGAACAGAAAGCTGGTTGAAACAAGATGCCAATGACCACCAAATAGTTCAGATGCTAATGTTTATCGTAAGGATAGGATAATCTCCAATGGTGGCGGCGTGTTTATTGCAGGAAAAAATTCGATAAATTCTAGCGAGATTATCACGGATTCCGAATGTGAATTAATCTGGGTGAAACTGAGTATTAAATAACGGTCAAAGATGCTGATCAGGTTCTTTTATAAACCATTTGGGTCACGATCTGTAGTTGTAGAGTGCTTCAGACAGAACATGCAGAATATCATTAGTAATTTTCCTGGTCATGCCGTTGTAATTGGGGTGACTTCAACTTGCCAGGTATAGATTGGGAGTATTATGCCATCAAAACTGGTGCGAGAGACAGGAAATCTTTTCGCATTGTTTGGGTATCTTCTCCGAAAATTTAGCTTGAGCAGATAGTTAGAGAACCAACTCGTGAGGGTAAAGTCTTAGACTTCCTGCCAACAAAGATACCTGAACTTACCGAATCAGTGAACGCAGAGGAAGGTATCAGTGATCATAAGGCTGTGACAGCCTCTATGACGACGGATTCTACAAGGAATGTTAAGAAAGGTAGGAAGATATATTTGCTCAGCAAGGGTGATAGGATACAAATTTCATCATCAAATATTCGGTGATGAGAACGAAGATGTGGAAAACAAATGGAAAAAATTCAAAGGCATCGTTCAATGTTCCCTAGACAAATATGTTCCGAGAAAAGTTTTAAGGGATGGGAAGGATCCACCATGGTTTAATAGTCATGTTGTTTTCTTTGCAGTCCTCCTAAGCACTTTGTTGCAAACCCATACGTGCACGTGATAAAGCATCAGCAATAATATTTGAAGAACCCTGTACGTAAACAATACTAAAATCAAATTCCTGTAGATACAGGACAATCTTCCATGTGTTAATTTTGTTGACATAAGAAATTCTAGAGGTCGATGATCGGCGTAAACCTTAGTATGTCTGCCATACAAAAAGATGCCAAATTTTGTGAAAGCCCAAACAACAGCCAAGGCTTCAAGTTCCGTAATCGAATAATTCTTTTCTGATTTAGAGAGAACAAGACTTCCAAATGCAATAGTTTTCTGTACTACAACGCCGTTTTCTTCTATCTCTTGAAATAAATGTGCACCTAGGCCTTTGTATGATGAGTCCGTCGCCAAACAAAAATCTTTAGATAAATCCGGATGTGAAAGAAGTGGAGCAGCAACTAAAGCTTCACGAAGTTGTTCAAATTCTGATTGAGCTTCCTCATCCCAACACCAATTAGAATTCTTTCCAGATAGTTCACATAAATTGAAACGTCCCCTTTGAACAATTATACAAGACTGTGCTTAAACTGACACACCATATTTTGTTAGCGCAACGCAATCTGACTTTCAATAATCCCTACAAAAGAATGGGCCCTGACCCACATTAAACTATACCTTTCACAAATCACTTATCTCACAAAAATCTTCGCTACTCAAGCTACTGCAATACAGCGAGCGCCACTACTGCCAGCTAAATAAAAGATTCAAAGTACTGAAGGCACTAACTACTGATAGGCATAGTTAGCAAATGAAAGATTTTGATAGAGAACAAACAATGTATTTACCTCAATAGTCATAATATATATAGCAGTTCATGACAAATTTCAAAACTCCGCCATCTCTCTCCCCACATCCACCACTGCTGGCGGCTCACCTCCAACTGTGCAACGCTACGCGCTGTTCACAGCCAGCTGCCTAACACTACAATGGCGAGTATTACAACAATGCAAAGCAGCCACAGACTGCACACAGCACAGTCAGTGATTTTCATACAGAGGTGGCGTTACCAATAAAAAAACCTAAACAGCCTACTTACATAGCCCCCATGCTCCCCACAAAAAAATTTACAAATTGTTTTGGGCAGTGGCCAATAATGATTTGATAAAATTTTCCATAATTACAATAACAAAGAAATCAAATGCACACACTTATTGATACAATGTTGGTCAAAAGCTCAAATTTTCTCACAGTCCATGAAGACAGTCCTGATCGTTCATCACGGTAAAACAGTAGTGTTTTTCTCAAAGTCTGAGCAAGAAGAAAATGCACACGAAAGTAGTGGATTTCCATGCAGTCTTGAAGAAGTAGTGTTGTCCTTCCAACGAAAAGACAGTGCTGACTCTTGACATGCAGACAGGTAATGGGCCACAACAGAGCAAACCCACAGCAGAGTCAGTCGAAATTTTGAAGAGTATTGGTCCACTGTAGTCCTGGTAGAGATTACGGTACTGATGGGCCACCAGAGGTGCAGACCGACTGCAGTCCTTGTAGAGATGGCCAGCAGCCATCTGCTGCGACTGTGCAGGTGCACAATCACCATCGAAGAGTCTTGCAGACAATATACCAAGTCCATAAACCACCACTTGTGCACTCACAAAGTTTTTGAAATTGTCCTTAGAACCAGCAATGCTGTTATCCAGTCCCTTGCTGAATTATTAACACACGTGCAAACACTAACAGTCACTACTTCTCACATATTGTCCATATACTATGACCAACAGAAACGTGTGGAGTGAAATGTAACTTAGAAGTTACTTAATTTGATGAACTGGTGTCAATTACAATCTTATAACATAAGAATACAATTACAAAGGTACAAAATACATCATTAAAAACATAATAATACAGATAATATTTGTAGTAATACAGGCTTTACAAAAGAATAGAAATAGACATATACATCAGTGTTACAGGAATTATGACATGAATACATACATAAAAGATCAGAATAACTTTTGAAACATCAACTTCACACATGAGCATTAAAACAGAACAGAGTAAATAATGTTTAAACATCTTTACAAAGTAAATAACATATTATTAATGCCAATTATATTTGAGGATAACAGTATTCCTCACCATAGTGAATGTGGCTTAGTATTAGAAGAAGAAAAAATTCTATGAAACTACACAGAGACAGGAAGAAAACAAATACACAAGGGTACACAAACACATAGTGGGATAACACAAAAGGAAAGGATAGGGTTTGTTTTACTGCAGTGTTTTGCAAACAAAACTTTCTTTACTTCTTGGAGATCTCCCTTCGTTCATCATTATTCCCGAAAAGTCCTATCTATACCTTTTTTCTGTATTCTAACCATATTTCTTTCAAAATAATTATGGCTCATTGTACAATACTCATTTTCGCCAAATCTGTTTCTTATAGCTTCTCAATGCATTTCTTCCAATTCATCATAGTTAGTTTCTTATATAGTCTACCCCCTCTTAAGCTAACTTAAATCTACTGAGCTCAGATGCTAAACTAAAGGACGAGGCAATGCAGCAGCACAAAACAATTAACACAAACAGCAATGATCAAAAATACAAATGGCGAAGCAAGCAGCATAAATTACAACTAATATAAGGCAATGAGCAGCAAACAAGAAAAATAAATCAGTAGTAAACTGGCTTAGAAGAGTAACACAAATTAAAATTCAGTAGCACTATGCCTGGCGAACAGCAGCAGTAAATGCTATAACGTATACCTAAGCATGACAAAGCTCAAGCAGAAAAAATAGTACACTAAAGACAACAATGCAGACAAGGGAAATGTCTGTTCACATCTTAATGTCTATGTAATTAAAGTGGTGCACCACAACTTACTCTACCATAAAAATTACCAAGTACTTGAGAAAAAATTATATATGCAGTTACTGCTATTAGTCCCTTCTTATTGTTCTTTCCATTCCAAGAGCTCCTTTTTCGAAGAATGTGGATCATAAAGTAATTATTTAATAGATCTGTTGACAAAAAGTGTTCACATTAGCAAATGCATTTAATATTATTTTATGAAACCAATGCTGCAAGACAGCTGGAAACCAGATATCAAATGAAATAAGCAATTACGCAAACCAAAGCATAAAAATATCATTCAATAGTCATGTGACACTTCATAAGTTAGTAGAAATTCTCTCAACTCTCGTAGAAAGACGCTTGTCCTAATCAGGTGTGCAGATGTAAAAATATTTCTCGTCATTTCATTAGGCATTTCTGTAAATATCATAAATTAAGAGCTCCACAGTGTGATCATATGTTTTCAAGTTCGACCGTGTCGTTTTTGCGATGCTTTCTACAAAGGAATGTCAGAAGCGAGGTTAATGGCCTCTTTTTTTCTCCACGTAATGGCTTTTTCTCCGGGCGGCTGGCCCAGCTGGGCGCCACAACGCATTACATCAAGGTCACTTACCTTTCTTACTGAAATATTTACGACAGCAGTTTCCGCTACAGTGGCAGTCTCATATAAAAAATTTCACAGGTCAAGAATTAGCGTTACAAATCTGTAGAAACAAAATCTTATTGATATAACAGTGTCCAAAAAATTTTCGCCAGCATTGTGATACATTCACGCATATACACACATTTCATAACTCTTAAAGTACGATTCTTGGTTTCCAACAACCTTTTTCACAAACCAGATTCCCTAACCACTACTCATTATTCCTTACCTTATTACACATATACATATTCGTGGACACTTCTTCAGTATTTCATCATAATAAATACATATCATAATAAACATTCCTCAACAGCTGAAAGGTGGCTACACTGAGCCACAGCGCCAGAGATCGCGCTAGAGAGTATTGTTCCGCCGCCTCCACTGGCAGTGATTATTGAGAACTCGTAGTGGGTAGTGCTTTGGGAGAACTCGTGGTAGTCAGTGCTGAGATGTCGTAGTGAGGAGTGTTTGTTGAGATGAGCTAGTAGGCAGTGCTTGCTGAGATGTGATAGTAGCGAGTCGGTGTGGAGAGATTGTAATGTCTAGAGTGCTTTTCATCAATATAAATTAAGGTAACAAATTACTTTTCTTTTCTTTCTCATTATTTCAATGTCCTGAATAATGCGTCATTACAGGTTCAGTCAACAAAGCATCTGGCTTGTGTTCTGGGATTAGAGTGTAATTCTGGTTTTCTTGAGTAATTATGGTATTTTTATTTCCTTTAATTAATTCAGTATAAATGATATTTAAAATTTCTTGTGTTGTTGAAGAAGAACTGTGCCAGATGCGTACGTTGAGTCATACTTCCACACACAGAACAGTTATACTTGTGCTTGGGTTTTGTAGGTTTTATAGTTGCTGGGGACTTAATTAATTAATTGTGTTAATGAAAATATCCATTTCATTCTTTGTTATTGTTCTATGCAGTCAGATAGCGTAATAATACTAGTCAGGGCCAACCGTTTACGAGACTTCGTAATCGGACAGACAGCTACTAAAGCAAAAACTAAAATTATTAGCATTTTATTTTAATTAAGCCCCCATGCACAGCATAATACACATCGTCGTCGTAATAATATCATAACACCTCAGTCAAATCACAAATATGTTGTAGCTTTCTGCAATAATTTCAAAACCTAAACAAAATTCTCTGCTCATTTCAATAGTGTCATCTACCTCAAACGTACTTGAAAAATCATGATCCCATACCAAATACATCATTCAAAGCTCTCATAGTATCACAATGGTTCCAAAAAAATATGATGAGTTCACAAAGTACAGACTAAATACAGTTTCATAAGTGTGAAATTATCCAACTGTGTAATTACGTAAACATCTGTCACTGATGTAGTAAAAAAATGTTTGTCTCTCAGTTAAATTATCAGATAGCTGTGTAATTTATGTGTTAGAGAAATATGGTACCGATGTGTAAAGTTGTATAAGCAAATACCATATTGGCTAGGGCTCCTTGTGCTTGCCAAACACATGGTACATAAAGTAAGCGTGTACCCCCCTGAGGATTAATGTAATTATACCCTCAGGTGTTACAGATTACAGCAATGGAATGAAATGTATCACGGAAAACCTTCGTGTCATTGTACTTCAAATATCTTTAATAATAAACGTTTTAAGTACAAAATTAATCACTCAAATGTGTGTCCTGTAGCACTAAATGTCCGTCTTGCTGTAAGATAATTCTGTGTAACTGTCGTAGTCATCGTCCTCTGTAAGCAAAGTTCTGCTGAAGTCAATGTACTTACCTCATCATAAACTAAAGTGAAATGCTTTGCGTGTAGATATCGTAGTCATTACGTACCTTACCGTGATCAAGAAAGTACTATAATGTAACGTATTGTTGTGCTACAAAAAAGGCTGTCTCATTGTAGCTATACCACAAAAGTTACTACTAAAACATGTTTTACTTTCCAGAATAATACAGAAAAACTGTGCAGATATAAAACAGATACACCGCAAAAGCAACATTGTAAATTGTCACTCATTAGTAGCGTCGTGATAACATTGTGTAGCTGTCACATAAACTAACCACTGTGTCATCTGGTATCTCACTGAAAGTACTTTAAATCCAGAATGTATTTTCAAGTAAACCAAAATATTGCATTAAAATCTCATTAGCAGTACCAGTATGTGTCCTAAGTATGTAAGCCTGATAGTCGTTACGTAATCGTGCAGCTAACAAGCAAGAATGTACAAATACAACACTGTGTCGTCTGTTCACTATAACAATACATTCGTAATTTCTGTTTAAAAATGTTCCCTAGGTTCTAGACTGGATATTTAACTTCAAACATTGTTGCATGTTAACAGTTTCTTAAGTCTGGCAAAGCATACTAGAGATGTGAAGTGAAAAGTTTTATACCAAAGACTAAGTTAAAAAGCAGATTATCTCTCAATAAATGGTTTTACATGTGAAATATGGTGTAATCCTTTGCTCTTCCTAGTACGCAGAGTTTCAACTTTAACGCAATTATCAAGTGGTATACGTCGGTAAAGAATACTGGAATTTTTCTCAAGGTTAGCGTCTATGTTATTTTTCCCTGAGCCAGCTGGCGTACGCGGCTGCCTGCTGTGCGAGTCATTGTCTGTCTCTTTGTTGGCGCGCGTCGTTATTGGGATTAGGAGTCCTAACTTCTACAAACTCACTTTGACGAGAAGGCCCTGCCCTGTTTAAATCCCGCCAGTTCTGATGCAATTCAGGTCTGTCGTTACGAATATATCGTCTGTCGTCATGTCGGTAGATTCCGTAGTTTCTTCCTTGTCCGTCAAGTGGTGGAGAATTTCTCCTTGAATCGTAACTGTGCGCCGAACTGTTGCGTCTGAAGTTATTCTGTCTCCCTTGATAATAATTGTTTTGGTTCCCATATTGTCTGTTTCCATGGTTATCTCTATCATATTCATTACTACGGAAGTGCGATCTTTCTCTGTACCTATTATTCTGCCAACGGTTGTCATATGGGTGGTGTCTGTTTTGCTCACGATTTACGTTGTAAGAATAGCCTTGTCGTGTCCAGTTATTATTTCTGTCATTGCGGAATTGTGACGGATGTGACCTATAATTGTTGTGCTTCTGTTTTCGCGTTCCGCGATTGTCAGTGGCAATTTCCAGTTCTTGTAACAGTCCCTGAAAAGCTTCAATGTCGTCTTTGCAACGTCCTGCTAAAATAATATGTCGTAAATGTTCAGGCAATTTGATTAAGCAAATGCGGATGAGTTCTGAGGGGCTGTATGGGTTTGAAAGATACTGATTCTTATACAACATGTCTTCAAAAATTTGAGAAGACTGGAAAATTCAGATTGTTCAAAGTGTTTCATCATCATGATGCTATGTTTTACTCGGTCTTGTGTAGCTTGAGAGCAATATGCTGAGAGGAAGGCATGATAAAAATCTCCTTCACTGTGACAATCGTGAATGACCGATCGCATTCTTACAGCTGGTTCTTTCTCCAAGTAGCCATACATAAATTCTAACCTGTGCTCCATTGACCAGTTGGGAGGAAAACAATGAGTGAATTGATGGAGCCATGCTTGTGGATGAATGTCGTTGGCAGAATTCTTAAATCTTTTGAATTTACGTGTAGTAATAAACAGCTTATAGTCAAAATCATCGTGTCGGCGAGTAGCATATCTGTCATTGTTACGTCGTGTCGGCGGTTCCATCTCAAAATTCGGTGCACCTTGCCAATTTCTTTCATAATTTCCGAAGTGTCCTGTGTTATTATCTTGTGGGTGTTCCGTATTTCTAAGTCCCTCTTCCCGTGTTGGGGCGCGAGTGTCCTCTGAAATACGTAATTCTTGTATTACCTGTGTCAGCTGATCTTGTACTTCCCGGATTTCTCTTTGGTGTTGCGTATTAATTTGATTCAGATTTTGTACCAGTTTCCTAATTAGTTCGCACTCTTCTGTCTCATTAAAGACTACCGGTTTTGTGTCATTCAGATTATCATCTACCTTCGTAGATAAGTTAGTGAACTGATCCGAAAGTTCGGCTACTTTCTCCGATAGTGAACACATTTCCTCAGTGTGTTTTTCTGAACCAAGTTTCAGAGTATCTACTGTGTCCTTTAAGTTTTCCTGAGTTTTTGCAAGTTGCGTAACCGAATCGGTAGATGCAACTGAGTCAAATTTAGCTTGCAAGGTCTCATGATTTTCATGAACAATAGTTTGCAGTTCTTTTATGGCTGCTTCGTGATTCTGTAATGCATTTTCATGCCTCGAAAAAATAGGTTGAAAATGCTCACAAATTTGAGTTTTTACGTCATTACAGACTTTTTGTTATTTCGATTCAATGTTATGTAACTCAGTAGTTAAATCTTCACGTGTTTGTTCAAGAGTTTGTTCCAATGAGTCTAACTTTTTAAGATTTTGTTCCACTGTGTCTAACTTTTGAAGCTTTTGCTGTGTTTGTCTCTGATTTTGTTCCATTGTGTCTAACTGTTGCTGTGTTTGTCTCTGATTTTGTTCCATTGTGTCTAACTTTTCAAGCTTTTGTCCCATTTGTTGCATTAATTGTAATAACAATGCACTGGTGTCTGAAACATGTTCCTCAGTGCTTTTCGGCAGTGAATTTGCACCGGCAACATTCACATTTTGACAAGCGGAAAATGTGTCTTGACTTATTTGAGAAAACGGTGAGGATGCAAAACCTGAATCTACAGTATTTGCAAAATTATGTCCTGTCATTTCGGATTCCTGAGGCGAGCTGTTGCCGAGCGATCGATCGATAATGCTTCCCTGTTCACTACCTGTTTCACTGTCTACGCCATTGTTTGCAGCCCGCTCCATTTCCCTATGCACAGTTACCAAATTACTGCTTTGAACGTCTGTTAATTCATTACACAGTGGTGCTGGCAAGCTACGCTCGTCGTCACTATTATTTCTCAGTTTACTTTGGAGCATAGTGTTACGTTTTTCACACGCCATTATTGTCACAATATTTCACACGATAACACAAAAGCACAATTTGAAGAGCAAAAATAAGAGAACACATTAACATAGCACTGAAAATAATATGTAGTTAATTGCAGCTGCGAAATACTTTGTGCAAATCTACATGCATGCCATAACTGTGTTACTGTACAACAATGAAAGACTGCAACTACAAAGGAGATTTTCTCTACAATTACGCGCTAGCAATAAACAAAAGCTACACTAATTACACAAACTACAAGAAAAAATATCAGAAGATTCCAGTGAGGTATCCTAGGCTAGGGGTCGACATATGAAACGTCCCCTTTAAACAATTATACAAGACTGTGCTTAAACTGACACACCATATTTTGTTAGCGCAACGCAATCTGACTTTCAATAATCCCTACAAAAGAATGGGCCCTGACTAACATCAAACTATACCTTTCACAAATCACTTACCTCACAAAAATCTTCGCTACTCAAGCTACTGCAATACAGCGAGCGCCACTACTGCCAGCTAAATAAAAGATTCAAAGTACTGAAGGCACTAACTACTGATAGGCATAGTTAGCAAATGAAAGATTTTGATAGAGAACAAACAATGTATTTACCTCAATAGTCATAATATATATATATATATATATATATATATATATATATATATATATATATATATATATATATAGCAGTTCATGACAAATTTCAAAACTCCGCCATCTCTCTCCCCACATCCACCACTGCTGGCGGCTCACCTCCAACTGCGCAACGCTACGCGCTGTTCACAGCCAGCTGCCTAACACTACAATGGCGAGTATTACAACAATGCAAAGCAGCCACAGACTGCACACAGCACAGCCAGTGATTTTCATACAGAGGTGGCGTTACCAATAAAAAAACCTAAACAGCCTACTTACAAATTGAGGTGTGCCCAAGTTGTCCAATCTAACAAAGAGTCTAAGAAAATTACAGACACCAAGGAAACTACGAACATCACGTTTTGTAGTCGGAACAGCAAAATTACGAATAGCGTGTAGTTTCTCTGGATCAGGAAGAATACCTTCTGTAGAAATAATATGACCAAGAAATTTCACCGGAGAACGACCAAATTCAAATTTTTCCAAGTTCACTGTAATGCTAACTCTTGCAAAAATACGTAATAATGAATCCAAAATTTTGTTATGCTCACTCCAAGAACGTTTAGCAATAAGAATATCGTCCAACAAATGAAGTAATATTGTCACGAAGATAAACAGGTAAAATTTCATTTAAACCACGAATAAATGCTGAAGATACAATAAGTCCAAATGGTAATTTCAGAAATCACTTTTGGGTAAAATAGTCATATCCGGTTATTCTGACTCCTTTTCTAGATAGATTGATAGTTGAAGAGTTGTTTTGATAGATACAAAGAATAGTAAAAGAGTAGGCAGCAGTGCAGAAAACTAAAAGGCAAATAGCACCACCACAGCTCGGGGCCCTGTGCACGCCACGGCACATATTCACTTAGTGTAGTGAATCCCCTGAGGACTTAAATAGCCACACATAAATTCCAGTTTGTGACTCAGTGGCCAATTTGGTGGAAGTGCGTACATAAATTGATCTAATCATGAACATGAATGTATGTCATTCTTAGAAATGCGAAACATCTTAAATTTCCGAACAGTTAAAAAGTGTTTATAGTCAAAGTTTTCGCCTCGTGGCGACAAAGGCCTACCGCGTCTGTCCCAGTCAGAATGTCGATTATTGTCAAGTTCGCGCGCCTGGCGTTCTCCTGTTGCATCTCGTAAATGAAATAAATTATTTTCTTCAAAACCCGCTGCTATCTGTGATTCTAAATTTCTTCTACTGGCTTTTACTACGATTTCGCTTTCAATTTGTTTGACTTGATTTCGTAACGCCTCAAATTCCCTTTTAACGCGTTCATTAAATTTTCCCTGATTTTCAACATGTTTATTTATGTTCTGCAACTCTTCGGTTTCTGCAAATGGCAGTGGAGCTGTATAATCTGAATCTCTGTCCCCATTTAAACTAAGACTTGTCAATTTATCTTAAATTTCCTCAACTCTTTCCGATAAGTTACCTATTTGTTCTTTCTGTTTATTTACGTCTTCCGTAAGTGTCGCGACTCGGGTTTCAGTATTGACACATTTAGTAGTTAACTGTTCATATTGTTCTGTTAGGTTATTTATTCTTTCATTTGGTACAGGTTCCTCGATTCTTTCAAATATTTCTTCCTTATCGTGTGCACGTTGTAAATTTAACTGTGAAAATTTTTGTACTATCGCGCGATCTCTTTCTTCCTGCTCTCTATCCTGTTCCTTTTTTCTAATTTCTATTGAAATTATTCTATTATTGTGAGCATTCAAAATCGGTTGTACTTCTTCTCTAATTTCTTTCTTTAATTCATGTCTTATGTTTTTGAAACATGTCCCTATTGGTGAGTCTAACCGTGTTTCCATTGTTCCCATATCAGTTTTAATTGTTTCTATTTGTGAGTCTAACCGTGTTGCCAATGTTCCCATCTGTGATCCCAAATTTAATATAGCACCCATCTACTGCTCCATATTAATTGGTTCAAAATTCTTTTCGCCCCTAACATTTCCCATAAAACTAACTTCCTTCGTCATAGCTGTGAAGCTATCTGTGTTCGATACTATTTCAGAATCTTCTATTGTTAATCTCATATTCTGAAAATTTTCCGATTGTGAAAAATTATGAACTGGTTCCGGCTATTTTCCCGGCTTATTAAATTGTTTTCTACTTCATTATTCATCATACTGTTCTCCTGTGTTGGCGAGTTCGCCATGTTAACAATTTCGTCATTCTGACTATCCATCATTTTTGCATTTTTCATCGCTCGCGTAATCGATTAGAAAACTCGTCACTACACGTAAATTACACACAATATAACACTTTATCACCAACAATACCATTACACAAAATGCTTCCCGACAAACACGATTAACGAACAATTGAAATCTTCATAATTGCGCAAAATTGTCAAACCTGTATACGAGACATCAAAAATTAAATTCTGCAAAAATACCATTAGAAGACTGACAAGACAACTACAAATGCTCAATTACCAAATCCACACATGCAATATAGACTACAATTACGAAACTACAAATTACTACAACAATCCTACTGTCTGCTATTTTCACTATCAGAAGATTCCAAGGGACGATCCTGGAAGGGTCACCACGTACATGGGGGCTTAAGTATAAAATGAAAATATAATAATTTTTGTAGCTGTGTATCCGGTTACGAAGTCTCGTAACCGGTTGGCCCTGACTAGTATTAGTACGCAATCTGACTGCATAAAATAACAATAAAGATTGAAAGGAAATTTCCATTAACACAATTGATTAATTAAGTCCCCAGCAACTATAAAAGCTACGAAACAACAAAGCACAAGTGTAACTGTTCTGTGCCGGCCGCAGTGGCCGTGCGGTTCTGGCGCTGCAGTCCGGAACCGCGGGGCTGCTACGGTCTCAGGTTCGAATCCTGCCTCGGGCATGGGTGTGTGTGATGTCCTTAGGTTAGTTAGGTTTAAGTAGTTCTAAGTTCTAGGGGACTTATGACCTAAGATGTTGAGTCCCATAGTGCTCAGAGCCATTTGAACCATTTTTTTTTAACTGTTCTGTGTGTGGAAGTGTGATTCAGCATACACGTATCTGGCACGGTTCTTCCTCAATACGACGAGATATTTTAAACACATTTACAATGAACTAATTGAAAAACCAGAAATACTATAATTGCACATAGAAACCAGAATTACAAGTCTAATACATGAACACGAGCCAGATGCTTTGTTGACTAAGCCTGTAATCAAGGAGATTTGAAATATAAAAATTTTTGTTACCTCCATATATATTGACGAAAAATGCACTATGATCGTTGCAACATCTTCCATATATACATTACACCAACCGAACAGTATCTATTCTCTCGCCCAACAGAACAATAACTGCACACGACATGCTCTCAACTAGTACTGCTCTCGACATCCTCTCAACAAGCACACTGCCCACGGCAACCTCTGAACTACACTGCCCTCGACATTCTCTGAACAACTACTGCGCCAGTGGAGGCGGTGGAATAATACCCTTTGGCGCAATTTCTGGCGCTGCGACTCAGTGTAGCCACCTTTCAGTACACAGAGGCACGTGGTACTTCAAGGTCCCCATAAAAATGTTTTAAAAACTACAAAACTGTCATTTTTTATTCATAACATATGTTTTAAGGATATATAGATGTGTAAGAAGAGTCTTGAACCTGAAAACATGAATATGACGCTTGTTTCGAAAGACACATTCACTACAGAGACTTACATTGTTGGATTAAGTGATACAGAAAAACTCGAAACAGTTACGGAATCTAGCATAAGAGCCCATAAAGTACCAAAAATATGTTTTTTCAAATTTTAAAACATAAAGTACATGACTGGATTACACACATTTCAAAAAGTGACCTTCCCTCACGCCCGCTTGAAACTGAGTGGGTTAATAAACATAAGAGCTAAGTGTGTGATTAAGTCTTTTTCTCACCAAAAGTCACAATATTGACTTGATTGGATGACGTCCAAACTGAACAGTAAAGTTAATTTCTGAACTGAGAAAGAATAGTTCATTAACACACAGCAGTAACGGCTGAAAACCAGTTTGCCCAAAAGTCCACATTGCTGCGTGTCTCGGCGGGGTCCGAGGACGGAACTAGCTGCTCCTTATAGAGGTGATTTCCACTAGGATCAAGGGCGTAAAGGAACCTGGGGGCTCGATAGTTCAGAAACCTGGGGGCTCGATAATTCTTAAGCGAAACTCTGATTTGAAGCCTAGTCGAGAGAGCTCTATAGAAATCAAATGGTCCCGCACCATTGAACGGCTGCCTCAACACGATGGAGGCGGCAGGATACTGTCGGGACTATCTGTGCTCCCGTGATACCATGGAAGCAGCAAGATGCACTAGGCCAGTCACTTCAGGTGGCGATCTTGCTGCCGCCTGCTGTTCGAGCGGGCTCTCAATTTGTCCGTCCTGGTACATGCTGTGGTGGCCCCTGCAGCTTGCTGTGTAGGCCACCCACTGGACGGTGGTGTAAGTCTGGTTGTGTAGTTGTTAAACTTATTCTTCCCAGTCGATACGTGCAGAAGGTCCTACCACGAACTGAGAGGAGGAAAAATTCACCTTATCATTTCTTTATCCAAAATTCTCCGGTCTGTCACCGCCGAATAAATGTAGTTCCACGCATTCGCTACGCACAGAGATAATCGTATACACAATATTAACAAATCTGAAACATATGACTGTCATTCCACAAGGATTCAGCAGCAAAGTTCTCGAAGCAAATGTAATGTGAGAGTAGAATTTCAGTAGTAAAAATATCCATCAGAATAAGTAACGATTTTGCTTAAGAAGTGTAACAACACTTGTATGAGTGGCGTATGTGATTCAAATGTTATCCACGAGAAGATGGAAGTGGATGCATGTGACCAGGATACTAATACATACCAATATAAAAATGTTTCTAGGAATAAAATCATTTCACCCTGTTCGTGCACAATATAAGGAATTAGTTCCATCACTCCCTAGTATCTCTTCATTGCGGACCAAAGTATTCAGTTCGATCATTATTTAGGGGCTTCGTGATACTGCAATAATTTTATCATTTACTTGATTTTTTGGGGAAGTTTTTATACTGAATTACGTTCAGAGGTTTACTAAAGTATGTGAAGGGAGGCGGGGTAGGGTGCTCAAAAATGATTGGCAGTACATATTTGTGTGCTCTCTGGAACCCTTTACTGTATAAACATCACATTACAGGTATTCGCCGCCAATATCGATGCACTTTTTCCATCGTTTTGGCAGTTGAATTGCTAAAATAATAATTATAAAAGGTGGCAATTTTATTTATGCACTGTCTTTTATGTAGATATGATGGTATCTGATACTCAAGTAATAATGCAAAGAAACGTAATGATGCAAAAATGCTTTAAATTCTTGATATGATTTAATCTTTAAAATTTAATAATTCTCTTCAGGTTAATATTTAATTAATTAAATTACGTCATTCAGATTTCGTAACGCTGACGGCGTTAAAATTTAAAGTTGTTCAGTCCATGTTCTGTTCTCTTTCAATTGTTGCGAGCCAGCGATGGTGCAATGCTGTTCGCTTTCAAGTCTACACATTTATAAAAATCAGGTCCAGGAAACACTTTTGTGATCACGGTTGCGATTTAGACGGCATTCACGTAATTGTACTGATTAAGAGTTATCGTTTCCGAAAGATGCAGGTTCGATTAAAGCTGTGTGCAATTTTGCGCGTATAATGAAAATATTCCTAACACGTCGCGTAACAAAAAGTAACATGCGAATCACAACCGTGGTCAAACGAAGAAAATATATGATGACATAAATGTTCTTCGCTGTTATTCAGGACAGGTTTAGATTTAACACCGCAATTTTCAGCCTTTAGAAATCACAAGATGATACACTTTAGAGATATTTGTTTTGAATAACTTTTATTTACCTTTTCTTATACTATATGGTTATTGTCCGCAAGAATTATCTTTCTCTCTCCTTTTTATAGCCTTTATACATTCACATTACATACACTCCTGGAAATGGAAAAAAAGAACACATTGACACCGGTGTGTCAGACCCACCATACTTGCTCCGGACACTGCGAGAGGGCTGTACAAGCAATGATCACACGCACGGCACAGCGGACACACCAGGAACCGCGGTGTTGGCCGTCGAATGGCGCTAGCTGCGCAGCATTTGTGCACCGCCGCCGTCAGTGTCAGCCAGTTTGCCGTGGCATACGGAGCTCCATCGCAGTCTTTAACACTGGTAGCATGCCGCGACAGCGTGGACGTGAACCGTATGTGCAGTTGACGGACTTTGAGCGAGGGCGTATAGTGGGCATGCGGGAGGCCGGGTGGACGTACCGCCGAATTGCTCAACACGTGGGGCGTGAGGTCTCCACAGTACATCGATGTTGTCGCCAGTGGTCGGCGGAAGGTGCACGTGCCCGTCGACCTGGGACCGGACCGCAGCGACGCACGGATGCACGCCAAGACCGTAGGATCCTACGCAGTGCCGTAGGGGACCGCACCGCCACTTCCCAGCAAATTAGGGACACTGTTGCTCCTGGGGTATCGGCGAGGACCATTTGCAACCGTCTCCATGAAGCTGGGCTACGGTCCCGCACACCGTTAGGCCGTCTTCCGCTCACGCCCCAACATCGTGCAGCCCGCCTCCAGTGGTGTCGCGACAGGCGTGAATGGAGGGACGAATGGAGACGTGTCGTCTTCAGCGATGAGAGTCGCTTCTGCCTTGGTGCCAATGATGGTCGTATGCGTGTTTGGCGCCGTGCAGGTGAGCGCCACAATCAGGACTGCATACGACCGAGGCACACAGGGCCAACACCCGGCATCATGGTGTGGGGAGCGATCTCCTACACTGGCCGTACACCACTGGTGATCGTCGAGGGGACACCGAATAGTGCACGGTACATCCAAACCGTCATCGAACCCATCGTTCTACCATTCCTGGACCGGCAAGGAAACTTGCTGTTCCAACAGGACAATGCACGTCCGCATGTATCCCGTGCCACCCAACGTGCTCTAGAAGGTGTAAGTCAACTACCCTGGCCAGCAAGATCTCCGGATCTGTCCCCCATTGAGCATGTTTGGGACTGGATGAAGCGTCGTCTCACGCGGTCTGCACGTCCAGCACGAACGCTGGTCCAACTGAGGCGCCAGGTGGAAATGGCATGGCAAGCCGTTCCACAGGACTACATCCAGCATCTCTACGATCGTCTCCATGGGAGAATAGCAGCCTGCATTGCTGCGAAAGGTGGATATACACTGTACTAGTGCCGACATTGTGCATGCTCTGTTGCCTGTGTCTATGTGCCTGTGGTTCTGTCAGTGTGATCATGTGATGTATCTGACCCCAGGAATGTGTCAATAAAGTTTCCCCTTCCTGGGACAATGAATTCACGGTGTTCTTATTTCAATTTCCAGGAGTGTATATCGATTAAGAAACTTTTCTTTCTCTACCGACCGGTAGGAGACAAAATCCGCTCAGACCAAAATGTCTTACATAGAATCGGTTCTCACTTAACAATCAAATATAGTTTCGTAGTACAAACAATGCTAGTTTATTTCGCGCACTAGAAAGTCTTTGATTCACTGAGCACAAAAATTAAAATAATAAAATTATAATTACATTTTTAATATCGTCATTTCTTCTTTATATAATGAAAATAAGGTCTGACATCGTCGTAATATTGTTTTTCATCGTTGAAGCACTATACAGTGTCCGTTTTTCCGTAGTAAACCATACTTTGTGAGCATCCCCGAGCCAGTAACAATGGCTTGCAAAGGCGCACTTCGCTAACATATGTTGGCATATCATAAAACTATCTTCGCACCGCGAAGCTTATGTCCACTAAGCAGCACGGGTTTAGAAAGCATCACCCGTGCGAAACACAGGCTGCCCCTTTCTCACATGATATACTATGGATGAAAGGCAACACACAAATCCCATATTTCTAGATTTCTTAAAAGCGTTTGACACTGTGTTCCACTACAGACCGTTAACGGAGATACGTGCCTATGGAACAATACTTCTTAAGCAATAGAACCCAGCACGTTGATCATCGAGGGCAAGGATGTCGTCAGGAGTGTCCCAGAGAAGTTTGGTAGGATCGCTGTTATTTTCTATATACGTAAATGACCTAGTGGGCAGAATGGGTAGCAATTAGCGGTTGTGATGTACGTGAAGGTGTCGAAGTTGTGCGACTGTAGGAGGATATAAGATGACTTCGAGAAAATTTCTAGTTCATGTGATGAATAGCAACTAATTTTAAATGTAGAAAAATGTAAGTTAATGCGAATTTAATGTTCGGATACAGCGTTAGTTATGTCCTGGTTGACACAGTCACGTCGTTCAAATATCTGTGCTTAACGTTGCAGAGCAATGTGAACTGGAACGAGCATGTGAGGATTGTTGTAGAGAATGTGAATGGTCGACCCCGTTCTATTGAGATGAGTTTGGGAAAATATGGTTCATCTGTAAAAGAAAACGCATATAGGACGCTAGTGCGTCCTGTTCCTGAGTACATCTTGAGTGTTTGGGATGGGAACCATGTCGGAACAAATGAAGCAGTTCAGAGGCGGGCCCTTCGGGATCTCAAATGGGAATCCCTGGAGGCAAGGCGACGTTCTTTTCCAGGAATATTGCTGGCAAAATTTAGATAACCCGCATTTGAAACTGACTGCAGAACGATTCTACTGCCGGCAACGTAGTATTCTCGTAAGAAAAGCGCAGATAAGATACGAGAAATTGGGGCTCCAACGGATCCAAATAGACAGTCATATTTTCTTCGCTGGATTTGCGAGTGGAACAGGAAAGGAAATGTGTAGTAATGCTACAGGATACTCTCCACTCACCGTATTGCGGCTTGCGGATTATGTATATTCATGTAACACGGAAGCATGCTCCAAGATCTATACACTTGTTTCAGTTAAAAAAATGATGAAGAATCTTCAGTATCCACTTGAAATACTAATGCTTTATCAATGATTCGTGAATCTTTTATCTACTTTTGTGGATTGTTTGTATCTGTATTTACTAAAGTTTGAGTTTTATCCATTGAATTGCTGTTGTATGATTTCTTGGACTTGCGTGAATTACAAGGATTACAGACACTACTAAAGTGACCATGTTTTTCACAACAGAAGTAAATTTGGCCCTGCTTATAGCAATTATGATGTAGGTGCCATTCAGGGGTAGAAGACGGCGAAACTCTGTGAGTACGAGTCACTGAACCGTAACTAGAATCGCCAGAGGAAGACTCCGAATCTTAACAGTTTGTTTATTTCCCTCTGAGAGCGGACGTTTCCGTGAACTCGCCTCCTTACGATTTCCGTCGGTCGCTGTAAGCCTGTTTCCTCACTGGTAGAGCCGTTGTTTGCCCACCGTAGCCGTGCACAGCGCGAAAACTTCTGAGTGCGTTTTCCAAAGCTTTTTAGTCTCTCCTAAAAATCCACAATTTCCTGCGATTCTGGCAACTTTGTAAAAGACGGCTTCGAAAACCTTAGCGCCTTAGAATCCGTTTATTTTTCATGTCGGAAGCGAATTTCATTCTCTAATGAGGGAATCAGCATACGACTGGTTGCGTTGTTCGTTGTCAGTCACAAATTTGTAAAGGCTAATAATCGCTTTATATCACATACCCAGACATGGTAAGATTCAATTGAGGTTTACGATAGTGGTAAAATTGTAATCTGGAAAGCACTGTATGCGTTTTGCAACTGTAATATTCAGAAAACACTTCAGCAATCTTGAAAAATCCCTCATCAAAGCCCGTTGGTCTTCTTGAATGTGGTAAGTAATTCACATTGAACCTACCCTACATGGAACCAGTAAATCGTTTGCTGGCGTCATTTCTCCGCTGTGGGTGCCGGATATAGTTCTGGTAAGGCAATGGCTTTCGTCTCCTCATTCCAGTTCCAACCAAGTCGCCACTGGCGAAAAATATCTGTATCTCACATTGAATTACGCTTATTTAACATTAGAATAGGTGCTGGGCTCGAATCGCAACGCAAAACACAAACTTTACGCCACGTCATTTGTCATTTTAAGTTTGAACATGCACGCACTTTGTTTTTTGTGACTGGCATCAATTTAAGATTCAAATGGTTCAAATGGCTCTGAGACTATGGGACAACATCTGAGGTCATCAGTCCACTAGAACTTAGAACTACTTAAACATAACTAACCTAAGGACATCACACACTTCCATGCCCGAGGCAGGATTCGAACTTGCGACCGTAGCAGTCACCCGGTTCCGGACTGAAGCGCCTAGAACAGCTCGGCCACAGAGGCCGGCCATATTTAAGAGCTTTCGTGGTTGGTTGTTAGGGACGAAAAACTCTGTCACATAATTTCAAGTACAAACTTGCTTTTTAAACTGTTACTTGTTGTATAAATTTGAGTTTACACGAGTTAAGAACTATGTCATCTCTGATAACGTGTTTCCTATTAATGTGAATCAGCGTGGTATTAAATTGCAGGGGGCTGATTGCCATAAACAGCAATGTTATCTAGCGATTTCATGTAGTAGCCATTTAATATTGTCAAACGAATATACCGGAATGAGGTTAGAGGATCTTTAAGGAAATTATGTCATGTATGTTGTATGCAAATCAGACGGAACGTTATTTGATTGTTCGGATTCTTTTGAACATGATAGTTCGTTTTATTTAACAGCAGTATAATGAAATGATATCATTACTGGTTATTTAATACTGTGCGAATGTAAGTTATAAAGTATCTCAAAAATTTAATGAAGAGATACATTTCAGTGAAGTAGGAGCCTTTTTCCAACCGAAAACTCTTTCATTCTTTCTACTATTCTTATTTCTATCCTACCTACGAGACATTTAATCTGGTCTCGAATACTGGAGAACATATGCGAAACTACGCATTTGTATCCCTTCTGTGCTAATGTTAGCTCTCGAAGACTTATATATATATATATATATATATATATATATATATATATATATATATATATATATATATATATATATATAGTTTTTGGTCTTACTGATAAATTATTGCTTTTCACTGTTTTGCAGATGAGAGAAATGTTGAGAGTGACAAAGCAAATGAAAGCAGTTGTGATTATAACATGTATTAACAAGTGATCTGTTTGTTGTTACTAGAGCTTACACTTGATATAATTCATACAATAGCTTCTTCATTCTAAAAACACTGACACAGTACGTTGAGTTTTCCACAAAACATTATACCATAACTCATTGTCGAATGGATATAAGCTGTCTAAACTAATATTAAAACTGAAGAAACTGCAAAAAGGTCGGAATTTAAGGAGATGGGACTTGGATAAACTGAAAGAACCAGAGGTTGTACAGAAATTCAGGGAGAGCATAAGGGAACAAAAGACAGGAATGGGGGAAAGAAATACAGTAGAAGAAGAATGGGTAGCTTTGAGGGATGAAGTAGTGAAGGCAGCAGAGGATCAAGTAGGTAAAAAGACGAGGTCTAGTAGAAATCCTTGGGTAACAGAAGAAATATTGAATTTAATTGATGAAAGGAGAAAATATAAAAATGCAGTAAATGAAGCAGGCAAAAAGGAATACAAACGTCTCAAAAATGAGATCGACAGGAAGTGCAAAATGGCTAAGCAGGGATGGCTAGAGGACAAATGTAAGGATGTAGAGGCTTATCTCACTAGTGGTAAGATAGATACTGCCTACAGGAAAATTAAAGAGACCTTTGGAGATAAGAGAACGACTTGTATGAATATCAAGAGCTCAGATGGCAACCCAGTTCTAAGCAAGGAAGGGAAAGCAGAAAGGTGGACGGAGTATATAGAGGGTCTATACAAGGGCGATGTACTTGAGGACAATATTATGGAAATGGAAGAGGATGTAGATGAAGATGAAATGGGAGATACGATACTGCGTGAAGAGTTTGACAGAGCACTGAAAGACCTGAGTCGAAACAAGGCCCTCGGAGTAGACAACATTCCATTGGAACTACTGACGGCCTTGGGAGAGCCAGTCCTGACAAAACTCTACCATCTGGTGAGCAAGATGTATGAAACAGGCGAAATACCCTCAGACTTCAAGAAGAATATAATAATTCCAATCCCAAAGAAAGCAGGTGTTGACAGATGTGAAAATTACCGAACCATCAGTTTAATAAGTCACAGCTGCAAAATACTAACACGAATTCTTTACAGACGAATGGAAAAACTAATAGAAGCCAACCTCGGGGAAGATCAGTTTGGATTCCGTAGAAACACTGGAACACGTGAGGCAATACTGACCTTACGACTTATCTTAGAAGAAAGATTAAGGAAAGGCAAACCTACGTTTCTAGCATTTGTAGACTTAGAGAAAGCTTTTGACAATGTTGACTGGAATACTCTCTTTCAAATTCTAAAGGTGGCAGGGGTAAAATACAGGGAGCGAAAGGCTATTTACAATTTGTACAGAAACCAGATGGCAGTTATAAGAGTCGAGGGACATGAAAGGGAAGCAGTGGTTGGGAAGGGAGTAAGACAGGGTTGTAGCCTCTCCCCGATGTTATTCAATCTGTATATTGAGCAAGCAGTAAAGGAAACAAAAGAAAAATTCGGAGTAGGTATTAAAATCCATGGAGAAGAAATAAAAAGTTTGAGGTTCACCGATGACATTGTAATTCTGTCAGAGACAGCAAAGGACTTGGAAGAGCAGTTGAATGGAATGGACAGTGTCTTGAAAGGAGGATATAAGATGAACATCAACAAAAGCAAAACGAGGATAATGAAATGTAGTCTAATTAAGTCGGGTGATGCTGAGGGAATTATATTAGGAAATGAGACACTTAAAGTAGTAAAGGAGTTTTGCTAATTGGGGAGCAAAATAACTGACGATGGTCGAAGTAGAGAGGATATAAAATGTAGACTGGCAATGGCAAGGAAATCGTTTCTGAAGAAGAGAAATTTGTTAACATCGAGTATAGATTTAAGTGTCAGGAAGTCATTTCTGAAAGTATTTATATGGAGTGTAGCCATGTATGGAAGTGAAACATGGACGATAAATAGTTTGGACAAGAAGAGAATAGAAGCTTTCGAAATGTGGTGCTACAGAAGAATGCTGAAGATTAGATGGGTAGATCACATAACTAATGAGGAAGTACTAAATAGGATTGGGGAGAAGAGAAGTTTGTGGCACAACTTGACCAGAAGACGGGATCGGTTGGTAGGACATGTTCTGAGATATCGAGGGATCACAAATTTAGTATTGGAGGGCAGCGTGGAGGGTAAAAATCGTAGAGGGAGACCAAGAGATGAATACATTAAGCAGATTCAGAAGGATGTAGGTTGCAGTAGGTACTGGGAGATGAAGAAGCTTGCACAGGATAGAGTAGCATGGAGAGCTGCATCACACCAGTCTCAGGACTGAAGACCACAACAACAACAACAAACTAATATTTCCATTTTTAAATCACGTACACCAATAATCGTGTTTACTGCACGTAACTGAACAGAGGCGCTCCAGTAATTCAGAGCAGTGGATTTTCCAAATGAGGCTGTGATTCATCAGCTTTCTCAAAACTTTAATACTTTCTACATACTATACTTCATGGTTGGAGTAATGTATATTTATAGCCTGTGGAGTCTAACGATAGGAATGAATTGTGTTACTGTGACTTCTCAAACACCTTCTAAAAAGAAAAAGAAAAGAATACATTAGGCATGCTCTTCTTGTTTCAATTGCAATTTATGGTGTAATACGTCAAGCTTTGTGTGTGTTTCTGTGTCTACCACTGTCAGATATGACCTCTTTTGAATATTTCGCTTTGTGTTTGCTAATTTTGTGTTATGATTTTATTTCTCTGGAAGTATATGTCTCTCTGTGTAAACTGCATTGTCTAAATTGGAAAACGTAATAAGTGTAAACATACAAATAATATGCGAGGGAGAATAAAAACGGTTCATGCTTCAACAGGTAGCAGTTGAAGTGGAAATTATTTACGTTAACGAATATCTGTTGTTTGTTGACTGTGTGATGGTGAAAATAAGAAGCTGAAACAGCTGCTGGCTAGAATGTTTTTGTTTGGAACGATTTTCAGTAGGTTGTGAATATATTTGAGTTTATCTGGTAAAACATTAATCATTCTCTCTGTATATGAGAGATGCGACATGTAAAAAGTTAATTGCGAAATGTTCTATGTCGTGTGACACCATCAAATATTACACATCAAGTGAGAGGTACTGCAGCTACTTTCATCATTAAGGAAGCTGTGAATGCTTCAATTAATGCGTGTGCTGTTGTCTCGAAAGTAAAAAATGATCATTTCAAGAGAGCAACTGCGGTTGCTGTTCTAAATACCGATTAACTATACTGGAATACTGCTTACGGGCCACCAATGTGGGAGAATGTCGTTGTATTTACTACAGATAAGTTTTGCTAAACGTTCCGCTGGGTAGGGAAATTTGTCGTCTCCAGTTCCCCTTAAATATATTTGACGAATAGAGTTTGCTTCGTTTATTGAGTATTAGAGAAACTACTCTGATTCTTGCAATAAATATCATACCTTTTACAGTCCCCACATTTTCTAAACTGCAGTATTTGCTGCAGTACTACAACCGTGTGCAAAACTTAAGGATGAAAGTAACGTTCACATCATAAAACTTAGACCGTACATAGGCAGAACTGCTACAAAACATATCAGAAGCTTTCAGAGAGTGAAATAAGCACTGAGACAAACGGAAATGAGACTTTTACTGACACGATAATTACTCTGAAATCTCCACAAGTGATGATTGTCCTATATAAGGCAGAACATGTGTGATTTCACTGGACGGCAAGTGCTTCTTATTGCCAATGAGGGCAAGTGCGGCATTGTCGAATATGATGTTTTGGTGGTGGCGTAATGTTAGATAGGCGTACTAACCTCCAGATTTTTGAATGCAGTACGCTCACCAGTTAGCGTTGTTAGGTGTCTTGCACTCCATAACCATGTTCCCCTTTTCAGGGGTGCATTCAGCCTTTACTTCATTTTCATGGAGGCCCGATTCGAGGAGCCGGCCTCGGTGGCCTTGCGGTTCTAGGCGCTGCAGTCCGAAACCGCGGGACTGCTACGGTCACAGGTTCGAATCCTGCCTCGGGCATGGATGTGTGTGATGTCCTTAGGTTAGTTAGGTTTAAGTAGTTCTACGTTCTAGGGGACTGATGACCTCAGATGTTAAATCCCATAGTGCTCAGAGCCATTTGAACCATTTTGAACCGATTCGAGGAAGTTCAACCGCCGTGTTGCAAGTCTTATTTCAGGTGACGCCACATTAGGCGACTTTCTTGTCGGTGGTGATGAAATAATGATGAGGATAACACAATACCCAGCCATTTGGTGAAGAAAATCTCCAACCCAGCCAGGAATCGAACCCAGGCCTGCTGCGTGGTACGTAAACACGTTACCACTCAGGTAAGCAGGGGGGAATGGGTGACAATGAACGACTGCATCGAACTGTGCAGGTGGGGGAGCTCTTGGAACAAGACGATATTCAGCGAATGGAGTGGCCAGCCCGCTCCCATCGAGCACGTGTGGGATGCATTTGGGAGAGGAGGACACATAATCCGTTTAGAATGCCGTGGCCAGTAGATGTGCAGACGTCAACACGCGCGTGGGAAGAGCAGTAGGGATGGGGGCTGAGGGCAGGCGCTGTAGGGGAAATGCTTAGGGCTGGGAGGGAAGTGCCTTTCCAAACTGAAGCCCGCACTCGCACTTGCATGGTGACTACTCATAAAGACCTGTCACTTCTGCTTTGCAAATCTTTAACATATTGCAGCACGTCAGCAACTGTGTATGTATAGAAATAAACAATTTTTACAGCCTTCAGTTGCAAGGTAATTTTTACTCGTTTACCTAGGTTTCGATTCCAGTAATGGAATCTTCTTCAGAACAAAAATTAAATTATTTTGAGAGCCAAACACAGATTTTTAATCTGTGAAATGGCCAGTGTTTGGCTCTCAAAATAATTTAATTTTTGTTCTGAAGAAGATTCCATTACTGGAATCGAAACCTAGGTAAACGAGTAAAAATTACCTTGCAACTGAAGGCTGTAAAAATTGTTCACTTCTGCTTTGGTTAGTGTTGTTGTTGTTGTGGTCTTCAGTCCAGAGACTGGTTTGATGCAGCTCTCCAGACTACTGTGTCCTGTGCAAGATTCTTCATCTCCCAGTACCTACTGGAACCTACATCCATCTGAATCTGCTTAGTGTACTCATCTCTTGGTCTCCCTCTTCGATTTTTACCCTCCGCGCTGTCCTCCAATACTAAATTGGTGATCCCTTGATGCCACAGAACCAACCAATCCCTCCTTCTAGTTACGTTGTGCCACAAATTTCTCTTTTCCCCAATTCTATTCAATACCTCCTCATTAGTTATGTGATTTACCCATCTAATCTTCAGCAATCTTCTGTAGATTCGAAAGATTCTATTCTCTTCTTGTCCAAACTATTTATCGTCCATGTTTCACTTCCATACATGGCTATACTCCATACAAATACTTTTAGGAACGTCTTCCTGACACTTAAATCTATACTCGATGTTAACAAATTTCTCCTCTTCAGAAACGCTTTTCTTACCATAGCCAGTCTACATTTTATATCCTCTCTACTTCGACCATCATCAGTTATTTTGCTCCTCAAATAGCAAAATTCATTTACTACTTTGAATGTCTCATTAACTAATCTAATTCCCTCAGCATCACCTGTGTTAAATCGACTACATTCCATTATCCCCGTTTTGCTTTTGTTGATGTTCATCGTTTGGTTAGTATCTAAAAATAATTCCGTGAAAATGCAGCGATCTATTTTCGCCTGGATTGTTAACCAATTGTAACTTTCAAAGTAGTGCCATGAGTGGCTAATTTTGAGTAAAACCTACACTTTTATCTTGTTGCCATATTAAAATTTCCTCTTTTGCCAAAAACTAGCAGAGTATACACATTCTCACCTCAACAACACCTCAATAACAAAATTCTGAGAAAGTGGTTTATTACGTTTATTAATTGTGGAACTGAGGAAAAGTAAGCTCATCATTTTATGGAAAAGCACATCCTAGGCAGAAAATAAAAAAAAAAATCCTCTGAGCACTATGGGACTTAACATCTGAGGTCATCAGTCCCCTAGAACTTAGAACTACTTAAACCTAACTAACCTAAGGACATCACACACATCCATGCCCGAGGCAGGATTCGAACCTGCGACCGGAGCAGTCGCGCGGTTCCGGACTGAAGCGCCTAGAACCGCTTGGCCACCGCGGCCGTCGGCAGAAAATAAACGTGTAACGTCTTTACTGATGTTGTTCCAAAACCCATAGTATTTCTCGTTTCACCAGCTGTCGATGGTCCTTACAAATTACAGTCTTTCATTGAAAAGTCTGCAGTTAGTGGAATAACAGGGTGGATAGTGAAGTTTTGCTTAATAATTATATGACAAAATACTCTCCTCTTTGCGTGCTATCAATTGCCAAAGTCTCATTTTGATATCTCAAACCGTTTATGAATTATTAGTATCAATATTGTGGGTACTTCACCCTGGCCTCATCGCTGGAGCGGCGCAATCGCAAATGAGTGTCAAATCAGTTTTCTCGAGACTGGTGACGGACAGAAACCTCTACCCAAGTCTACAGAAAAATTCACTGTGTTAGCTAAATTACAATCGTAGCAACATATTATGTAACATGCACCAAACGCAGAATCGTAGCGACTCCTGTTTTCCACTGAAACCTTTTTCGAATTTCGCGTGTTGTCTAACTGCCACATAAATATCACAATATAACAATGATCATTAATGACATGGTGGGCACATCCTAATGAACCCACATATCAACCTACAAGTAAAGCAAAAATGAAAATTTTCTTACCGAATAGTCCCTGTAAAAGCATTTGAGAAAGACTGCAGGGTGTGCGCCTCGATTCTGTCATCGTAGACTCGCTGAAAAGGTGACAAACACTTTTCGGCGTTCCCTTTCGAACAAACGAATGAACTAGCCCAAAGATTTGGACGAAAAGGGGTCACTGCGCATCGGCCACCATACCCTGCGCCAACGACCGTCCACCACTCGTCAACCGCGCTGGTGGAAGAATAGAAAGCCGTACCAAAAGAACAAGTAACCAACCTAGTGACCAGCATGATAGCACGTTGCAGAGCATGCAGTGTTGTCCATACCGATCACACGGTCTGTTAAGAATCACGTTCCCTCTTTTGTAGCGTGCAGAGAACATCATGAATCGTGGAGACTTCAGTATTACTATTATCTTTGATTAAAAGTGTCATTTAAGATCTTTTATTTGCCTGTTTCTTTCAGTTACCTTCTGTACTTTACTGTAGCGGTTCATTACATGTCTGGTCCATGTTTCGTCGACCTATGTTACTTGGCAGTGACACATTACGCGAAAGTTACTTTCATTCTTTAAGTAGGGCGTACAAGGATAGGTCTAGTAATGAATTAGTTCTGCAGCTGAGTACTCTGTATAAATTTATTAAACTCTGTGATATTTTTGTAAATCAGACACTGGTGTTGAGCACTGGTTTGATGCAGGTGGAAAACTGTTCGTTCTTCATAACCTAAATTTTCACACACTGAAAGTAAGATATGTTTGAAAATAACAGACATTTTTGGCTTGCCATAAAATTGTTTTACCTTATGTCTACTTTCAAGCAAAGATTTGTAGTTACAGTTACAAGCTTTCTTTGTGTCATTCAAGGTTTCGCACTGGATTTCCGCCTTTGAAAGTATCCCAATCTTACTAACATATACTGGAGGCCAAAACCAACTCTTATTAGCAGTGCCATAAATGTTTTGTAACAATGGATTTCATGACTCAGTCCCGAAAAGGATGATATGAGAATTCGCAGTTATCTAATAGGTTTTTAGAATTTACTGTATCTTAGTCACCCAATTCTTAAACTATTTTATTTTTTTATTTTATTATTATAATTGTTTTGTTTACTTTTGACGTGTTTTGCTGTACAGCACCTTCAAATCTTAATGGATACAAGTCATCATTGAACATCCTTACTTCACGGCAGATTAAAACTGTGTGCCCGACCGAGACTCGAACTCGGGACCTTTGCCTTTCGCGGGCAAGTGCTCTACCACTTGCCCGCGAAAGGCAAATGTCCGAAGTTCGAGTCTCGGTCGGGCACACAGTTTTCATCTGCCAGGAAGTTTCATATCAGCGCACACTCCGCTGCACAGTGAAAACCTCATTCTGGAATCCTTACTTCAGTTTTGACAAATTAGATATTGTGTGTCCATTAACATGTGAAGATTGTGCATAGCGAAATAGAACAGGGGAAAGACAAAAACAACTCTGGCGACTGAGACATGAGTAAATTATTTCTACCAAATGTGTCAGAGACTCACTGAAGGATTTGATGTCCAAAGTTATGACATAATTGTTCTTGTAGGCGACATCTTTCGTGAAACAGTTCCCCAAAGCTCGAAAAAAAAAATGCGATGCATCGCGAAGGAATTACCCGAATGGGACAGAAGTCAGTAGATGTGATGTAAGTATGCAGACAAACACATTATTACAATTTCAGAAAGACTGAATGATTTATTCGAGAGAAAGAACTTCACAAATTAAGCAACTCAATTACGCTTTGGTCCACCTCTGGCCCTTATTCAAACAGTTATCCGGCGAGGAACTGATTAATAAAGTTGTCGGATGCCTCCTAAGGAATATCGTGTCCAATTCTATTCAATTGGCGGGTTAGACAGTCGAAATTCTGTACTGGGGAAAAATCTGGCCATATTGCTAGCCTAGGTAGGGTTTGCATGCGCGAAGACAAGGAGTAGAGATCATTGTGTGCAGCGGGCATTATCTTGTAGAAATGTAAGCCCAGGATAACTTCCCATGAAGGACAACAAAACGGTATGTAGAATATCGCCGACGTACCGCTTTGCTGCAAGGATGTAGCAGATGACAACGAAATGCGTCTTGCTATTAAAAGAAATGGCAACCCAAACCACCACTCCTGGTTCTTGGGGCACATGGCTGGCGATAGATTGGTATCAAACCGCTACCCGGGGCGTCTCAAGGCACGTTTTCTGCGTGGAATGTCATTGACTAAAGTAGAATTGTCTCCAGTGATGAGTCTCTCTTCGAACTGAGCCAGCGCACATTGCGTACATAAACGTAGGCGATCTACGAATTTCGTATCTAAACCCATTATATCCGAAGTCAAAAACGTTTCTTCTCTATTACTTGCCTTATGGAAATGAATAAATGCAAATCGCAAATCTCGAAGTTTCTGTAATCCGCTATAGCGTTTGTCATCATACGTGCTAGGAAAGTTGAATTTTGAGCGTCGTAAAATTCGGAGGGTTCAATACTTTGTCCAGTGTTAATCAAGCTCGTGATCATTACAATGAACATTTGTTACGGCAATTGTATGCACATTGTTTTGCACTATTCTAGAACCGTTGTAGCACCCGTGGATTCCGGCGATTATTGTATGACTTGCAGGATTTCATTACAGACTTTTTCTTTGCCACTGAGTAAAAGGCAGAATTCGATAAAAAATTTTGTTAGCAGTCGTCAGAACCGACCGATTTACGCCCTGGTGCCATTCGAAGTAAATCCCATCCCTACGTATTTAGGTTAGTCGATTTCTGTTACGCTCTCTCGTAATTTGGAGCATTATCTCTACGTTATTTAATCAGTTTCCAATTAGTGTAAGAACTACACATTCCGTAAAATTTAAAGCGGCATGGGAAAATGATGAAGTGTACTGTTAAAGCTCTTGTTTTTAAGTGTTGTGTCTCACAAATGTCTCTATCATCACTCGGATAACTGCCTATCTATAAGACACTTCCACTTGTTTAAACTCTTTAGCGTGGTGGTGATTGGTTTTTCACTGTTGTCATACCTCAGTTCGTTCATGGCCCAGACTTGAAAACTATTCTGAACGTTTCCTTATCCACCTGATCAGTTCGACAATAATGCGGTTCATCTTAACAGAACTGTATTGCATTGTATTGTATGGAACCGCGGACCCAGAAACGACGGAGAGGCTCCATCCTCGCCGTAGCCCTCAGTGGTTCACAACAACAGGCTGCAACAGTCCACTCATCCCACCGCAGCCGCACACCGAACCGAGTGTCAGTGTGCGGTTCGGCTCCAGTGCCGCTCCCCCTCCCCGGAAACACGTCCCACACAAGACGAGTATAACCCCAACGTTTGCGTGGTAGAGTAATTATGGTGTTCGTGTACGTGGAGAAAGTGTTTCCGCAGCAATCACCGAAAATTTGAAAATTTGTGGTAAGGACTATGGGACCAGACTGGTGAGGTCATCGCTCTCTAGGCTTACGCACTCCTTTAATCCCACTTAAATTACGGAGAGCACACACACTCATGCCCGAGGGAGGACTCGAACCTCCGACGGCGGGAATCTCACGAACCGTGACAAGGCGCCAATCGCCGACTTCTGTAACTGAGGCGGAATAAGGAGAACCGGCCTTCATTCGCCAAGGCAGATGGAAAACCGCATTAAAAACCATCCACAGACTGGCAGGCACACCGGACCACGACACAAATCCGCCGGGTGGATTCGTGCTGGAGACCGACACGCCTTCCCTCCCGGAAAGTGCACTAGACCACACGAGATGCTCTCGACAGTTTTTACGTCATTTCACTCAGCTGATTACTCTGTGCTAGACTTCGCCTCCTCATCCGGACGTGGTTCATGCTGTTTTCGTACCGTGTTTGCACATGGGGGTGATCCTGGTGCTTATTTGGGATTTTCATGTGTTTCCCTCGACGGCCGATGGAGGCTCTGGCAGTGCTGAATCGATTTTTCCGAGTTACTTTATCCGTGTACATTGATTGTCCGATATTGTGTTGCATTCACGTTCCTGCGTTATTGGTTATTAGCCGGGTGTGGTTGTAATGACCGGTTTTTTGCGCGAAAGTGTCTCACGTCTCTGTACATCTCCACTTGTCGTACATAATGAGCGTTTTCGGGCACTCTAAAGACAAGGCAGGATACGTTCGTGGAGCTCCATGCACATTCCACATTAAAAGAGGTATAATCTACTTCAATTGGGAAACTGTCGGACAACCGCCGGCCGCTGGTGGACGAGCGTTTCTAGGCGCTACAGTCTGGAACCGCGCGACCGCTACGGTCGCAGGTTCGAATCCTGCCTCGGGCATGGATGTGTGTGTTGTCCTTAGGTTGGTTAGGTTTAAGTAGTTCTACGTTCTAGGGGACTTATGACCTCAGCAGTTGAGTCCCATAGTGCTCAGAGCCATTTGAACCATTTTTTTTTGTAGGACAACCCACATGCTTCGCTACAGGATTTAATTTGGAACTTCAAACGGCAGATAGTAAATTTTAATCGTTTGTAAGCAGAGTCCAGTATGGGTAGCTGTAACCCTATAATTTTCGCCAGAATCACTCCCGAATTTACCACTCCGTTGAACGCTGCCACCGCCAGACCAGAAATCAAATATGGCATGAATTTAAAATAGCTAACATTGGCCAGGGGGTCCTGTTTGAAGCCAATTGCTTCATCTTCTCTCATCAGAATTTTCTGAACCAGATATCTGGCCAAACGGGAACCCAAAATGAAGTGTACATCGTTTTACTGGAGAAGTTACCGGTTGTAGTGCTTAGTTGTAGCACGTAAAAATATCCGTAAGAAAATCACTTTCAATGAAATTCTACTGTTCTAAAAACTACAACGAACGATTTTTGTCTGTAGCATCCGAATCCACATGTTCAAAACAGCTTGTTTTACCAATTAGCCACCTAGATGGTGGTATTGACTGGAAGTTGCCGTGACGCACAAGTCACATGATGTTTCAGTTTTGTGTTGCCTGTAGCAGAGGACACATGGCAGCCCCATGTGGCTTGTACTTCTGTTGCATTTTATTTTAATTCTGACTATCTGACGGTATCAGGTATGACCGCAGCTTTCCTATTTTTTCGTACGTTACGCTGTAACATTTAGTTTTAATTTTGTCCGAAGAAGGTGTCCCTTGTGGCACCGAAACCTAGGTCACAAATTAATTGTGTTCGCAACTGAGGGCTGGTTTTTCAAAATTTTGCACACTAGAAAAGATATCCACAGACGAATAAATGTCATCATTAGCAGCATAGGTATGAGCATCCAGGAACACGTTTGTGACATCGTGTTACAATGGACCTACTTAATATTCCCTGTTGTTTGGGAAAGGCAGCCAGTCCCAAGAGTAATGAAAATCCTGAAAAGTGCAAATACGGTTATAACCCAACTATTATGCGACACTGCTTCCGCACGATAACGATGGAAAGAAATGGTAAAATTAGAAAATAGTAAGTGAAATTCGGAATCAAAAACCTTTGGTCTGTTATAATTTTAAATAGAATATCACTTAAAAAGTGTTATTAGTTCAGTGTGGAATCAAGAATTACTAAATGGTTATTAATTGTTTATAAACTGTAATTACGAACTAATCGTAGAAGTGCAAACACGTAAGAGAGGAAGCAAAGGGACTGGCTCAAGCTCAGATGTAAAAACTCTGTAAATACCATGGAAAAAAGCCATCAGAAAACCTCCCCACAGATACCATAGAAACTAAAAAATTTATTTCCATCCCCTTCTTGGGTAACATATCGTATAGGATCAAACGTCTTCTAAATAAAAAATATAACTGTGACGTCTCTTTCTCTACAAACAACAGTTTAAAAAGAAATCTTGTACAGTCAGTAGAGATTGCCAGGGATTGGTTTTCTAATTCAGGTATTTACAAACTAACCTGTAATAACTGCCCCTCATATTACATTGGTCAAACAGGCAGAGCTGTGAAAACACGATATAAAGAGCATCTATTAGGTAAAAAAGGAATTAATTATCGCAACTCTACTTTTGCTGAACACCTCTTGATAGCCGGCCATACGCCTAAACAGTTAGAAGACACGATTATCCTACACAGACAAGTCAAAGGACGGAGACTAGATCTGTGGGAAGAGTTATTTATTTTCAAACATCTTGAGCTCAAAGACGGCAATATACTTAATGATCAGCTGAACCTTGCCTGTAGACAATTTTTCGAAGGCTTTAAACCCGTACTGTTTAATATATAACATAAATGCTAGTAACCTCAGTACTCCATTTCCTCAGGAAGCTATAATGCACTTTCTTATCTTTTAGCTCACTGCCTGTTATGTAATATATTTTTCTCACGATGTATGGCTGCCAATATACGGGCCTTCATGTAATAATTTTTTCATTCTAACATATGTATTAACTGGATTATAGCCCAGGTTTCATAATTATGACTTAAGAGCCATTACGATTTTCTAAACTTTGTTACTTATATACATCCTATGTGTTTCACTATTATGGTAATATAACTTTTATATTCTGACTGTATATGCCACTACACATTACTCACGGCGAAAGCGCCACCTGCCCTGTTTTTGATGAATGTTCTACGTGATTGCTCCTATAACTCCCAGTATGTCACAACGGGAGTGGTTAATGATTTTATTTATTTTTGTAACTCTATCTAAGGATGCATTTAATATTGATACTTCACATGTTACTTCAGTACGCCAATCGGCAAATAGTTTGCGACCTGAGCGCCACCTGCCCTGGCCGCAGTGCTACTACGCTGGCCGATTTTACTCAGTCGGCCATGCGCTCTTCAACTACTATGTTCTTAATTTTTATATGTCTGACAAACCCTGTTCTCAGGGCTATGTTTTATTTGGATCAACTGAGTTATGTAAATGTTTGCAAAAATGACTAGGATACTTCACTCCATGTTACTGTAATATTGTAAGTATCAGCAATCCTTCTCACATGTTGTAATACAAGATTCTCCTAATACATGTTATACTTTATTCTTGACTCATGTATCTTACTTTGAATATAAATTATGATGTTCATGGTCCCCAGGCCGTCTTCTGAAGAAGATAGATTTATATCTATTGAAACCTAGGTAAAGATTACTTTATCCTTTGCAACTGGTCGTCTGTTTTTTAATGTTTTGACGTGGAACCGTTGCTGTAGCGCAGCTATGTTTAAAATACTGAAATTCCTGCCCGCCGAGGTATCAAAAGCTGTATCCAGGTATATGGACATCAAATTAAAAATTGTGAAAGCAGGTATGGCTATTGACTTTAATCACCAGTGCCTAGAGAAAGACATTATTCCTGATTATGTGAAAGCGTACGTAAACCTTAAACAGTGTAACAGAGTTCCTTCTATTAAAAAGAAGCTAGTGCATTTAACTATTTCGGAGAGCACAGTAAATTTGTATAAGAA
Organism: Schistocerca nitens; assembly: GCF_023898315.1. Taxonomy (NCBI): domain Eukaryota; kingdom Metazoa; phylum Arthropoda; class Insecta; order Orthoptera; family Acrididae; genus Schistocerca; species Schistocerca nitens. The sequence goes on along the minus strand of NC_064621.1, from coordinate 309,428,003 downwards.
AAAAGATGTTCTTAATAGTGAAGCCTACTGTATACATCTGTTTTTAACTAAGGCCTTTAAAGATCTTTGTAATTTTCAAATTGACCACCTGTGGAATAGTATTAACGAATGGCTCTTTAATCGTAAAGAAGTAATCAAAGCTAGACATGAAAAAAAGCTTTTGAAGTTTAGTAATAGGATCACAAGTAAAAGTGTTAATACAGCAGATAATAGTGTCAAGCGCCTATTTTACGATAGAGTGCTAAATAAAACCAATATTACATTTACGCAGGCTGAAAATGACTTGTTGTGCAAAGGCCTTAAATATAACTTGCCTACTAAACTCGATAAATATCCTGCTGTTTGTAATCTCATTGTAGACCTAAAAATCGGTTTAGAATCTCTGAAATTAGAGAAAACTGAGCAAGTCAAATGTGCCTATGAATGTAACAACATAATAGAAAAAGAAATTAAATTATCTCCTAATGTGCAATCGGACGAATTTAGTATTGTAAAAAGCATTAATCATAAACTTAGAGAGCACGATGCCTTAGTCACTAAGAGTGACAAAGGGAACACCACCGTCGTGGCGTATAAAAATGAATGTATAGAAAAGACTGTAAAGTTTTTTGAGGAAAACGATATCACTGAGGTTACTGTAGATCCTACTGCTGAACTGCAAAATGAAATCCGGCGTACTTTAACTAATTCCGTCAGCCTATTCAATAAGTTTCAAAAGAAAGAGCTTGTAAACATGAACCCAAAACCACCCGTGCTCAGGAGCCAGTTTAAACTGCATAAACGAAATCACCCTATCCGCCCTATAGTGAATGGTATAGGTAGTCCACATCATACGCTCGCTAGGCGCCTCCATTTTAAAATTAAAGATGCTTTCACATTTGAAAATAACTTTTCCATAAAAAACAGTAAGGAATTAATTAATAACATTCAGTCTATACTTTGTACACCTGACACTAGACTGGTGTCCTTTGACATCGTCAGCCTTTACACAAATATCCCGGTCAATGAAACCATAGACCTTGTAAAAGAGAATCTCCTCAAGCATAAAAAATTAAGTGAAACACAGATTGCGGAACTCATTAATTAGCTTAAGGTCGTTTTAAAATACAATTATTTCACATTTAATGGGAAAATGTATGTACAGCCAGATGGTCTAGCTATGGGTAGCCCACTTGCCGGTATTCTAGCAGAGATTTTCATCAACGCCCTGGAAACAAAATTCTTCAATTCTAGTTCAGAATTACGCCAAAAAATCCGCTATTATGCACGTTATGTTGATGATATTTTCATTGCTTTTGACGGCACTGATTATGATTTAGAGCCTCTCTTTAACACTTTCAACGGTTTACATGAAAAAATTTCCTTCACTAAAGAACTTCAAAATGATAAACGCGAACTAAATTTTCTAGATTTAACAATTTCTATACAAGAAAATACCTTCCATTTCAATATCTTTCGCAAAGAAACATATTCAGATAATATTATTCCTGCTGACTCAACTCATCCAAAAGCTCATAAACTGGCATTTTTTCATTCCGCCATTCATCAAATGGTAACCACTCCTTTATCACCAGCGGCCCAAAAAAAGGAATTGAATGTCATCAAAGCTATTGCGGTCAATAATGGGTACAACCAGAATATGATCGATTACCTGCTTAATAAGAAAATTTCCCAAAATTGCTCGACTTTGAGAAATAACCTCCCCACAGATACCATAGAAACTAAAAAATTTATTTCCATCCCCTTCTTGGGTAACATATCGTATAGGATCAAACGTCTTCTAAATAAAAAATATAACTGTAACGTCTCTTTCTCTACAAACAACAGTTTAAAAAGAAATCTTGTACAGTCAGTAGAGATTGCCAGGGATTGGTTTTCTAATTCAGGTATTTACAAACTAACCTGTAATAACTGCCCCTCATATTACATTGGTCAAACAGGCAGAGCTGTGAAAACACGATATAAAGAGCATCTATTAGGTAAAAAAGGAATTAATTATCGCAACTCTACTTTTGCTGAACACCTCTTGATAGCCGGCCATACGCCTAAACAGTTAGAAGACACGATTATCCTACACAGACAAGTCAAAGGACGGAGACTAGATCTGTGGGAAGAGTTATTTATTTTCAAACATCTTGAGCTCAAAGACGGCAATATACTTAATGATCAGCTGAACCTTGCCTGTAGACAATTTTTCGAAGGCTTTAAACCCGTACTGTTTAATATATAACATAAATGCTAGTAACCTCAGTACTCCATTTCCTCAGGAAGCTATAATGCACTTTCTTATCTTTTAGCTCACTGCCTGTTATGTAATATATTTTTCTCACGATGTATGGCTGCCAATATACGGGCCTTCATGTAATAATTTTTTCATTCTAACATATGTATTAACTGGATTATAGCCCAGGTTTCATAATTATGACTTAAGAGCCATTACGATTTTCTAAAATTTGTTACTTATATACATCCTATGTTTTTCACTATTGTGGTAATATAACTTTTATATTCTGGCTGTATATGCCACTACATATTACTCACGGCGAAAGCGCCACCTGCCCTGTTTTTGATGAATGTTCTACGTGATTGCTCCTATAACTCCCAGTATGTCACAACGGGAGTGGTTAATGATTTTATTTATTTTTGTAACTCTATCTAAGGATGCATTTAATATTGATACTTCACATGTTACTTCAGTACGCCAATCGGCAAATAGTTTGCGACCTGAGCGCCACCTGCCCTGGCCGCAGTGCTACTACGCTGGCCGATTTTACTCAGTCGGCCATGCGCTCTTCAACTACTATGTTCTTAATTTTTATATGTCTGACAAACCCTGTTCTCAGGGCTATGTTTTATTTGGATCAACTGAGTTATGTAAATGTTTGCAAAAATGACTAGGATACTTCACTCCATGTTACTGTAATATTGTAAGTATCAGCAATCCTTCTCACATGTTGTAATACAAGATTCTCCTAATACATGTTATACTTTATTCTTGACTCATGTATCTTACTTTGAATATAAATTATGATGTTCATTGTCCCCAGGCCGTCTTCTGAAAAAGATAGATTTATATCTATTGAAACCTAGGTAAAGATTACTTTATCCTTTGCAACTGGTCGGCTGTTTTTTAATCTTTTGATATGCACATAAAATTTAACTGTTTGCAGAACAGTTTTCGTAATGAATACCTTAGTTACCGGCTTTAATGCTGTTAACGATTTAAAAATTTAGCCCATCATAAGTAATTGTTTTCCATTATAGCAAGTTATTTCTGGAAAGTTCACTAGATTTTATTTAGCGAAGAATAAGTGATTTTACACTATACTGTTACGTAATTTCCAATGCACATAAAAAACGTAAACGGTATTATGCTGAAGTAATATTTTGCCAGTATTCATTTAGTGTAAGTTATGCTTTCACTCTTTTACTGTCAGCCATTATTCATTAATTAGTTGTTCTGCCAAGCATCGAAGTTCACTGCTGTTAAATGGCAGTTTTGGATAATTCTCAGGTTTGTTAATTGCACTTCTTGATCTTAGCTACTGATATTGAATAAGCTCATCAGTTACAAGATTTTCCTATTCTTTCACTGGTGGTATTCTCGGAATCAGTAATAGGATAGAATAGGACCTTCTTAGGTAAATAATTGAGATAGAGCTCATTCACATTACAACAGTTGCTGCACTAAACACTTTTCTATTCAATTACGAACAACCGTTACGTTGACTAACCTTGTAAAATATAAGAATCAAACTGGTGTGGTGTTGTATTGATGAATAGCTGCTGGTGCGATGTTAGGCATTATTTGTCGACAATGTATGTCAAGTCTCCTCTTTATCTTCGCTCCATATAACAAGCTTGGGTACACAGTCTGCTTCTTGATGATTAATTACTCTTGATGAAAATGTACTGTGCCCATTTACAACCACATAATATACCTTGTCATACATTAAAAATCGTGCAGTTTATTCCTTATGCCCCCGCTCACCGCGTCTGCACTTTATCATTTATTGCAAAACACTCCTCTCTGCTGACTACTTCTGCCCGACTCTGCACATACGCGTCCGGCGACAATACTCCCTACTTGTCTTTGGCTGTGAACAATAGCAAACTTCCCTGGCTGGGACAACGTTTCTACTACATCATAACTACAACATTCTTTTTAAATTAGTTAACTTGAATTAGTTCTCTGACAGTTAATTACTTGATAATATTTAATAAAATAATAAAAGGTACATCTGAAAGAATTTACATCAGAGTTACATTAGGGTCACAGATTTAACTACGCGAAAATTTATAATTAGTTCATTTGAATTAGTTCTTTGACATTTAATTACGTAATAAGATTATTATATTAATAAAAGGTACATCTGAAAGAAATTACATCACAATACAATTGTGATCACAGAATTACTATGTGGAAAATTTTTAGGCACTGTGTTGCTGTGTTACAAATAACCAATGTTCATTGATCTATATTTTCAAATATAGACTCAAAGAAACTTCCAAACAAGCAACAACCACTGACTAAAACTGTTTACTGTTTAACAGAACGATATCAGAAAGTTTTGATAACTGCTTTGTACTGTGTTTGACACAATTATCATGAAATACCCAAGTGGAATTTGTTCGCAGGTTATTTAGTACCTAATAAGAAATATATTTTCACATACAGGTGTGTGTATACAAAGGTAACATTATTATTAAGTTATTTCTTAGGTTAGCATTCTGTTGAAAATCAAACAGAGTGTGTAATAGCACCTACTTGAAAGCAATGTCCGTTTTGCATCACATATATCTTCATTAGTTAATTTACCATTAGTCTAACTGAATCCTGAAACTTATTCACACAACATTGATATCATCCATGTCAACATAAGAATTTATAATCGCAGTTTACATTTCCGAGATTAGGTGGATCACATATATATTACATACTCTTTTCATAATTACTTTACCACAAGTTTCATTTTCCTGAAAATGGAACACTACCTGGCGCTCTTCCGCCACAGCATTTACCTTTGTGCCTGCATGTATCCATGTCCATAGGCACATCTTTTCATACCTACTTTCTTTCATTTTTCAGTTAGTTTTGCTAGAATACAACTACCTTTTTGTGCTCTAACGAATGTCCATCTATTTCAGTTTCACCTGCAACTTAAATCAAAAGTCTGAGTTCGTCTGGGGCCAATAATTACATATACAATACATCTAAATCTAACTGCTATCCATTCAATCTTCTTGTTTACAAGTTACAAAATAAAAACAAATATTTCGATATCATAAGCATTGCTTCTAGTATTTCAGTATAACCTTAGCATTACTGATTATTGCTGAAGAAACAAGAATATTTAACTAGTTAATTCTTTATGATTATTTACCGGCAGTATGAGTATCAATTATTTCTCCTCCAGAAAAGTTTCAAGTCTGCAACATTGTGCACACCTAATCATTTACCTGGCTGAAGGTAACTCATATAGAAAGCATTGGGGCGAGGAATAGTTTCCACTGTACGCGGTGCATTACAAATAAATTTGAATTTAGAGATTTCAGTATCTATCTCACTAGATTTTTAGTGAGTTTTCGGGGGGACACTGCCCCCTAACTCGAATTTCATTGCTTTGGGTTAGTATCACATATTTTCATTTGTGCCTCACCAAGCTTCCTTATTTTTTTCTCTCAACGTATCTTTGTTCTGCACAATGTCTATGTATTGTCATGGTGGAGAATTAGTCAGTTCTTCTATTGTATTCATCGGCGTAACACCCAACATAATCTCATTAGACATAAAATTGTACTTTCGTGAGACAAAAAAATCTTTAATTTTTAAAAATTTCGTTTACATATTTGTGATTTGAGGCAATATATCGTAAAATACCTACTCATTTCACACATGTAACATGCAATGCCACAAGTACGTCACACTGTGTAGGAATTGTTTCATTTCATTTCGTAGAAGTTATTTCGTTATTCCCTCTCATAACTTAAAAATGCGGTCAGTAGCATGACAGTTGTAAAAACCTATATAAAGTAAGCAGTGAGATGATATAGCACTGAAGGCGCATATGCCATGTAACGGCAGCAGGGTAAAGTAGGGCAGATTGCCGCTAAGGTGCTGCCACCAGCCTGTGAAGTATGCAACGAATAATCTGTACCAGTTTTTAATGTATAGCTGTAAAAAATGTTTTTTGTATTAAGCTCTGTATGTCGTTAGTATATCTTAGTTTTAAAAGTATTATGAACCTTTGTCATTAAAGCTGTTACGATTCATGGCTTTAGGCTTAAGGGGCTCCGGAACGCCCTATACTTGGCAATGTTAAAATAACGCTTATAAATTACATCTTTCCTCACAAAGTATTTGAGGTAGGAAGTTGAAGTTTTTACAGATTATTTATTGGAATATGGGCTACAACTTAACATAGGGATTTCACAAAATTTTAGTTCAGTTATTAAAGATGATTTTTTTTGAATTGTAATGAAAATTCACAACATTTTTTTGCAATTTTTTATTTATATATTCAAAAATATACAGTTTTTTGGAAAAAGCCTGTGTTAAATTATGCAGAAGGTACTGTGTAACATTTACTGAAAGTTTGAAACAAATATGTTTGGAAGATCCTTAGAAAACGTGTAATTAGTATGAGAAAATAAAAGTTTTGGGAATCGAGCGACAAAGATTGGATTAACTTTTTAGTGCATTCCAGGTCCTTAGGATGGATTATCTTCATCCTCTGCAAACTCCTCCTCCAGCTTCCTCTTGTTCCTCCTCCTGTTTACTCTTGCTTGTATTTCTAGACTCTTTACAGCCCTGTCTGCAGCCCGAAGGCGTTCCTTGTCTAAAGCAAGCATCGCTCGTACCATTCATTCCCATATTTCTAAATACCTTGCACCTTACAATGTTGCCATCATTGAAAGTCGCAACAGCATCATACACACCAAAGTGAAGTGTTTCTATTCCAACAAATACAGTCTTGGGGATTCTCGACCATATAACACTATTTACACTTTCATTGGGGTTTTGAGTTTTTCCGTGAATACACTTTTTCAACAGTTCAGGTGCTGCTAAGTCTCTGAAAATAGGTTTTATCACCTCCATTATTGCATGAGGCAGACTATGCTTATGAGTGTACACTTCACCAGTTAGCAATCCTTTGTTATATTTGTTATATTTACACCAACTGTCTTCTTCTTTGGGACACAAGCTATGTTGGGGATTTTCATCGTCTTTATTGTTTACAGTAATAACACATACCTTTGGCTTTCCAACATTTCTCCTTTTCTTAAAAGCCTTCAGAGGATTTCTAATAACTTTACTTTTACTCATTATTATACTTCAACAAAACAGAGACTCAAGAAACAGAATTAATTACGAATATTTTCGAGATAACGACAGAGTAAATAAACATGAAACAATCGACAATCACACCAGCGATATATATTGAACCATCACAGGTTAGCCACAACACATACTTTATCTCACATCACTAAAATGTACCTGATGAACACGGACGTTAATAATAACACCATTTGACAGCAGTTTAACAGCGCCACAGTGGGTCACGCCCATGTAGAACACATTTCAAAAAAAATTTAAAAATAGTTGTAGTCTTCGGAATTGAATAAATTATATATCTATTAAAAGGTAAGTCTGCAGATTCAGAAAACGCAAAAAAAGTAAAAATTGAACTTTTCATGATTTTGAGCCTTTCCGGAGCCCCTTAAGTTAAAATCTAAAGAGGCTTCCCCACGGAAAGATACGGCAAGAGAAACGTGGCGATACAAAGTTCCAGAACAGTTGACTTTGAAAGTCCGAAGGGCTGTGAAGTAGCGTGTGATGCTATGCCCACATACTGTATTGTGTGGTTGACAGTGTGAGTACAATCATCGTCAAAAGGCCTCGAAGGGACGGGAAATTATTGCCACACATAATTCTACAGTACTGAGCAGCTATTTGTCAAGCACGTAGCAGTGTTAAGGTTATTACGAGCGCCCGTAGTAAGTCGTTGTTTGCTGCGAAGGAGGTAGACATTATCTTGCAGCATTACCAACTGTAGTGGCCACATATTCCGATGGGAATTACGACTAAGAAACCGCTGTGTAAAAGCTGCTAAACCATCCATCGGTAGCAAAATCTTGACAGAGGCTACAATACGTTTCTCAACAGCACGAATGGACTGAAGTATTTGTTTCCGTCGTGAAGTTAAGTTTATTCTTTTTTTCGTAGTGATGGACAGATTGTAAAACTCATGATTCGTTGTCCTCTTGTACAAGTTAATACAAGATAAGTGATCATAAGCAACAAGCTTTATTACAGTGTTGTTATTTGAGTAGATGTTTAGTGTGTCCTTTTCACCTCCTGCGATATTGTTCAAATGTTCAAATGTGAATGAAATCTTATGGGATTCAACTGTTAAGGTCATCAGTCCCTATACTGTGATATTGAATCAGCAACATTTTCAGATCATAAGCTGGAAACACGTAGGCCTATATAAAGTGCTTAAAATTATTATTGCCACATTACGCAAATCATCAAAATGTGTACAAAGTACCACCTATTGCATTACATTGACATGCATAATAAAAGCAGTTGCAGAAGAAGACAACAAGATATTGTGTAGATTTTTCATTAGTAGAGAAAAGATTGTTAGTGTGGTGTTCAGAACATACGATTTTACCTATTAATGGCGTGTGACAAACTAAATTTATTTTTCAACTAAAGTATAGGAAAGTGTTATAGTTACGTTAAATTGAAGTATTATCACTTGAATAATTCTTCACGTTGAAAATTATTAGGAAACATCAATGTAAACATTCATTTTCAGTCAGTGGTCAATTCCGTGTAGAGATAATGTTAAAGAAAACTGTTTATTAGTTACAAAAATTACAAGTAACACCACCACAGTCGTTATTCATCTTCAATGCTTTGCAGGATCTCTTCAGTCAACATTTCTGTATTATTTTACATAAAAGTGTCTCAAGTTTAAAACAGATTTAATCTGTACTGATGAAAGCATCTTTTTCTGTGGCAATGAAAGTAACAGAAATGTAAGATCCACATCGTCTATATGCAGTGTACGTCGCTATTTCAAAGTGGCTATGACATATATTGTGTGCTCACCTCCCTCCTGTTTGCTTGTCAAGTTACTATATCGGTTTGTTTCATTCATGGATTATGAGCTAAGAGCTTAGCTCTTCAATGCTTAGAGCGATTAGTGAAATCAACACTGAGGTCGTACTGCACACTAGTGTCTTCCCACTATTATTATGAGGCTGATCGCCAGCCATGGTTATGTATAGGCGAAAACTCAGCCATAAAATTTATAATGGTAGAACAGGGGGGAGCATCACAAGAGTTCTGAAAGGTTACTCGATGGGTCGTATGCCGATATGTGAATAATCTCATACTTTCATATCCAGTTTTGGATATCAAATGAGTTCCATTATCAGGTTACTTCTTTCTGGTTTCCCTATTTTTACGAAATAACAGTATACAGCTATGCTAAATACTGCTGTAGTTGTGGCCTTGCGTAAAGTACACAGGTGTACAAATTTTGAAAAGTTATCGAACATGACCAAAATATACGTAAAATTACCAGTTGTCTTGGTCAATGGAATACAGAGATCTGTTGACTGGATTTAATTATCTTTAGGCTTAAAGCTCTGCATGGCTCTATGATTAGTTAGATTTCTCACTCTCACGTTTTGATATCTATGAAACGTTTGTACACTTTCAGCCACTGTCTTGTTCAAATTGTCAAAACTTACTGACTCAACTATTTTGATTACACACTTTTCCGTCCCAAGTGACCAAAAGGTAAAGGAAAGCAATCATTTAGCTCCGATACATATTTCTCTGTCCACTTTACACATCATTAATCCCAGTCTGTACTCCTTTGTGAGTACAGTGTACTTTCATAGAGCTTATAACACATCCACAACTTCTCAACATTTTTATTCTTGTCGTCGAAACCAATCTCAACTAACTTCAAACATTCACCCTTTTTCTTTTTGTCATCATATGGTAGCCTCGATTTTGCGTCAGCTACATTGTTGTCTACACCTATTACATGACATATTTAGTATCAAAATATTGTGTACACAATACCCATCTCCTTAATCTGTCAAGCAATAATCGGCAGCTCTTTAAAAATGTTAATGCCTTATGGTCAGTATGATCTAGAACTTTCAATTTTTTTGAATTCTTACACGATAGCTTTAGGTTCTCTTTCTGACACAGAATAATTCCTTTCGTACTTCGACAGAGTCCTGTTGCGAAAGCTCTGGATCAACATTCCTTGTCCTCACCTTGCCCTACTTGTTTGCAAATATGAACCAAGCTACCATAACTGCACAAATCGGTTCCCATGCGAAATGGTATCGCCAAATGTGGATGATGTAAAATTGTGTCTTTCCTAAGTTCTTAATTTAAGTTTTCAAACGCTACTTGACATTTATCAGTCCAAACAAACGCACAAGTTTTCATCAATAAACTGCACAAGTCATTAAAAACTGTCCCTCCATACATTTGTGACAAAAATGGTAAAGATTTCACAGTGCTTGCTATTGCTTTTTGGTTCTTAGTGGTGAATAGTTTCTTAGCGTCTCTAATTTTCGTATGTCTTTTGTTATCCCTTCAGTCAGGACAATAAGCGATTTAAAAGAAAAAAAATCACACTTCTTTTTCACTGCAATTCCATCCCATCAGTAGCAGAATAAAGGGAGTTCTGGGGTAGTGTTAATTATTGAAAATGTCACACTCTCCCCCTATCCTCTCTGATCCTGGTATAGATGTGGCCATGTCGCATTTTCATACAACTTAACTATCAAAATCGATCAATTAAGTACCACTTCCCCCTGTCCAATGCCCTCCACTCGCCCAGCTACCTCCTTCCATCCCCCGTCTTGGAAAAAAGTTGACAGGAAAAATCTCTTAGTCTGCACTGAGCAGTTGGTTGGAAGGATCTCATGACACCAAATTAAAAGCAGTGTCAGTTGGATCGGAGGCTAAATATAGTTTATTTATAAAATTAAATTTACATATTCTTTATTTATTGAGTTCCCGGGAGACAGGACTGTGGATCTCTTATTTAGCAGGAAAAGCTCTTCACTCTCTGTATTTTAATTAATTTTGGAAGGTGCAAGTGTTGTAAAACACTTCACAATATTAGAACCATCACAAATTGCAATTAAATATGCAAATACATCACTTTTTCCGATCGTATGCACAATACCACCACATCAGCATGAACTGCTACAGATCACTAAATGAAGTTAGTCCAGACATAACTGGCAAAACAGAAGTCTTTCTCATGATAAATCACATAAAAACGGGCGGTTGAAGTCATTGGCTCAGGTAAAAAAAGCACAAAGAAGCGAAGGAAAATTGTTCCCTTTTTCCAATAATACCCATAGAAATAAGTAGGAAATCATACACATCACGCAAGAACAGTAGTTGAAAACATCAATGTGCACAGTGCTAAATGGGACCGATGACCATAGCAGTCTGGTCCCTTCAATCCCACAAACCAACCATGTGCTAAAGATAGTGCTACAAAAATGTAATTACATGCATTGCAGAACACTTGCATCTACCAGTAGAGCACAGCCTTTCTTCTGAGTGTTGTACAATACGCACTGAACTCGTAAGGCCTGTCGAATCCCTGACCAATGCGCGCTGCTGCCATACATCTGCTTGTGTCAGGGTCAAGGAGGCTAATGATGTACTTCCCAGTGCTACCACCAGAGGACAGCACCACTTGGGCGGGTAGTGTGGCAGCTGGCTACCAGCAACCAAAAGGCGCCGCACGGTCAGGGGATCTATCTCTTATGTTTTGTTGTACTTTGCCAACCTGCTGGCGTCCGCAAAAAGCTACGAGTATAATGCCCTAGACACATGTGCTGGCATTTCGTGTTTGTTGGCAGCCAAAAAACTGCATATCATTAGGTGTATTTCCCAGAACAAAACGATTGCCCAGCTGGTGGTGGCTTCAATGATAACCCTTCCTACCTAGAAAGACAATGTCCCCTTGTGTACAGTGACTGTGACCACTCTTTGTAGACTGGTTTCTTTTTTTCCAGCTCCCACAGCCTGCTGACAGAAGGCGGCAAAACTTTGTTGGCATCTTGTGCCCACTGAATTGGCCTTACTTTCATGCAGTCTGTCCACTTGTAATGGGTGCATCAAAGACATTTCCTGGAAGGAGTGCTCACTTAACAATATACTTCCTGGTTTCTGTATGAAAGACGCTCTTCTCTTGTAAACCAACTCATACTCCAGCATGTTTGGGTCAACAGACCTTTAACAGCAACTTCAAAGACCTCCCAAGGAACACTGACAAATAAGTGTGTTTTCAGTCTCCACAAACAAGCACTTGCTTCAAGGCATCTGGGAAAGTTGTATGGATGTAGCTGACAGCAAGTTTTCTTGGGTAGACTGGTGGGGGGGGGGGGGGGGGAGGGAATGGTGCACATTGACAAAGAGATTCCTGGAAGAAGATGAACTAGTTGTGGTTTCGCCTGCATTCAGTCGGATAACACCTAACATGTCTGGACCTGCTGACCAGGTTTTCCTCCTTAAGCTTCCCTATTGGTTCCTGTCAAAATGATGGGTGGAGCTTGAATCGACAAATGTCCTACCTCATACACAGTCATCTTCATTCTGCTCTAGTCTGTGATTACATTCATTCATGTCTTCAAGTTCTCATCATCTAACATCACCATGAAGAGTTCAGCAACATCAACAGTATCAGTTGGAGTGGGAAACATCCAAGACAGTACTTGATGGAACTCCCAGGTAAGTATATATTTTCATAACAAGCGTTTGTGTGTTTGTAGCCCTGAATATTTTGATTCCGCAGTGCTCTGAGAGTTCAGATGTCCTTAAAACAAATTTAGTTCCAACTGCTCATTATGTGCTTGTATACTTCATAGTATGCTTTTATCAAATTAATCTGTTAAAACTAATTTAGAAGAAGTGTTCAGATTTTGAAGTACATATTTATTTAATTACATGAGTTAATCAGTTCCCTAGGATATTTTCACGAGGTAAAAGTTAAAAGTTTCATCATTGTTACAACATTAATTCCTGAATTGTTGGCTGACCTCGATTGGTAGCTGGAGGCTGAGAGGATGCAGGTTGAAGAGCATGTACATCTGTACTACACCTAGTGTAACCTCCAGTGGCGTTTCTGCTATGTAAATACATATTCCGGTTAAAAAAATTCATAGTGTTACATTTCCTGCATTTGTATATATTTTTAAATCGGTATGTTCCTATGTATGTAGGTGATTTTGAAAAGGTTGTGTAAGTACATACTCTTTTCGTTAATTGTTTTTTCATAGTGCTGTATACTTTTTGAAATGAATACATTGTTGTTGTTATTGATGTACAAGACATTGGGATATGTATCTAGGAATCCATTATCACAAATATCGATTGGCGTCATTTTTATTGCCTGATGTTTGGTTCGATTATCCTGTGCGGCTATTTGTGGGAGGAAATCTGTCCATTCCTATGAACCAATAACATTAAAACTCATTCACATTTGAGCTTTCACTGTTCTGTTCAGATGTTCCACGATACTTGACTTCGATGGGTAAATACTAAGTACTGGTGTTTTCCACACTGCTCCATCACAGACTTGAAATAACTATTGGAAAACTCTGCAGTGTGATTGAAGTTTGCCCAGAAATTGATGCATTCCTCTCTCTAGCAGAAGCTCAGACACTTGTGCAACATGCATCCCTATTTTTGTCTCTACGAGACAAATTTATATTATGTATCAATGATCATTAAAATATATTTGTAACAACCATTCACACTTAGATATTCCCTTACATCTACAAGATCCACTTGCAATAAGCCATCCAAACCTTTAATCATATCTTGTCTGAAAGAGTGTGTTTTGATCGCTTGTTTGCGTATTTCTTGAACTACCGTCACCATTCTTATTCGATGATACCTTGGAAATCATTGAAACAACCTCATTCGAATAAGCTGTATCACTAGTCGCAACTGATGCCATGAGCTGTTATAGCCGATCTATTACCTCATGGGGATTATCATAACATATACAGAACAGTAATCGATTGTCTAATCTTTCATGCTGAATGTCAATACCATTATCGTTGCCATGTTCACCATCTAATACTTGCTTGGTACTGGTTTCATATTTGATGCTGCTTTGGCTTTTTGGTACTCAATTTGCTTTCTTATGTACATCAGTCAGTTGTAATATTTCACCATTCATTTCTAGATCTTTTGGTGGCTAGTTTACAGTTTCTTTGGGTCTTTGGAAAGCAAGGTTCAGTAGGCCTAGTACTCTTTGAAATTTCATATACCCTTTCTGTATTTGGTTATCTGTTAAACTTATAGGCTGCATGCCCAGCAGGTATAGCTTTACCATGCTGACGCCAAATATTCTATCTATCCCAGAATCACATAATTGTCATCACATAATTTTAACAAGAGGTGCCTGAGAAATTCAGTAACAGACTTACAGGTTTCTCTTCATGTCTGCTCCCACTCCAGATTAGCACATCTGCAGTGGGAGCAGACATGAAGAGAAACCTGTAAGTCTGTTACTGAATTTCTCAGGCACCTCTTGTTAAAATTATGTGATGACAATTATGTGATTCTGGGATAGATAGAATATTTGGCGTCAGCATGGTAAAGCTATACCTGCTGGGCATGCAGCCTATAAGTTTAACAGATAACCAAATACAGAAAGGGTATATGAAATTTCAAAGAGTACTAGGCCTACTGAACCTTGCTTTCCAAAGACCCAAAGAAACTGTAAACTAGCCACCAAAAGATCTAGAAATGAATGGTGAAATATTACAACTGACTGATGTACATAAGAAAGCAAATTGAGTACCAAAAAGCCAAAGCAGCATCAAATATGAAACCAGTACCAAGCAAGTATTAGATGGTGAACATGGCAACGATAATGGTATTGACATTCAGCATGAAAGATTAGACAATCGATTACTGTTCTGTATATGTGGCGTAATTTCTCTTGAATGTCCTGACTTTATTTTTAGTCGACATCTTGTTGTATAATAAGTAGACATTTTTTTCAATTACATTGACCTTTACAATTAAGTCATTTAGTTTCTTTTCAATTATATTAGCTCTACTATTTATTTCAGTTATCGATCTCGTAAGAGTCTGAGAATACATCAGTAGTCCCCTACCTACATTCTTAACTTTACGATCGAGTCTGAGTTTTTCCATCCATGTGTAAGTAAATTTTCTGTCTATATAATCCCATCCTGTCAGGCTGAATGCTCAGCATTTGTGTGAACTTGTCTGTGGTGTGATATATACTGATGTCGTCACCTCTTGTCATACATATATAGAAATTCTTGGAAGTATTATCTGTACCCACCATCATTCAGTTATCTTGTTTTGTTAATAAAGAGAATCCCATATCTGTGTGATTTCAGCAGTCTTTGCATACCTTTACAGATTAATTCAATGACATATTGGTTCTTACATGTGCCTGGCAAATGAGCTTTAAATTCAAACTGTCTGGTTTGAAGTTTATAATGATTATAATGAATTATGCATTATCCCTCACCAACTGTATTTTGATTCTGGAATATGTCCAACCCAAATAAAAGACGTCAAAACCCATATCACAACCAAAACAGAAATATCTTCAAATCTGATTGTGATTTGCACAGCAACATAGTCAAATATGAACATGGCGTTTGCCTTCTATATTCTGTTTTGGGATATTACTGTTTTCAGTAGATGATGTGTATGAAACACCATCGACACCTTGCAAAAGTTCTGTAATAGTTGGTATTTGGGTTGTAAACAGTGTTTTTGAGAAGGTACATATATGCTCAAAGTAGACTCTGAGTGTGTTAGCAGCAACATGAAAACATTTGTCTTCCCACAGCTGGATAGAGCCACAATTACTACTTGTATGTTCTTGGAAAGGGATATCCCATTATTCTTCTTATTCTGGTCTTCCACACCGTAACAGGGCCAATCACTTACAATAAAGTCCCTGAGATGAAGATGCTTCACCCACCTGCCATCATACCGACTAATCAGTGTTGACATGCAATGATCTTTTATAGAAGACAAATACTTGTGTTAGCAATAGTAATAATAAATGTAGCAGCACAGTCACCTCACTGATGAACAACAATGGCTACATTATTATGTAAGAGTTATGAAGTAGGAAATAATTATATATATATATAGTTTCTTGTATGCACTAAATTTCATATGTAACTCTCACTTGATGAGAGCATCACAAAATTCGGGTATTCCATCAGTAAATTAATGTGGATGGGCTCCATACCTAATGGAGTTGACTTTGGCACTGCGTTGATACATGAACTAAAGGACTATTCCAAATCATCTACATGTATACTACACACATGTAGATAGTTCACAGCATCATTGTACACAGCTCAAATACTCAGTAGCAATCGATCCAGAATCTGTAACACATGCACTACAGGACACCATGCTGGCTGCCATGGCAAGTCTTGACCTACCATTCTCATCTTATTTCCCTGGCATCATGATCACGTAAACGGATGCAGCATTATCATTGATTCCTGACAATTCTTTCACCTGTGATGTCGCAAATTCGAGCACATCATGGTGGCGGTATTTTGCTCTAGGTGAGAGGGTCCAGGGCTGTGGAAGGAGCCACATTTGTCACTTAGACACATTGACCAGGCATTTCAAAAAGGCAGAAGTTTCCTGCATAAGCAGCCATCTACATGTGTTGTGAAATGCACCTTCAAATCCTCCCACTGCATCATCATTATTTGCCCAAAATTCTTCTTCTTCTTGTGTTCCTCTATTATCCTTCCTTTCCAGTCCTAATATAGGAAGCTCAGACAATCCTCAGCTGCATCCTTACAGGTAAAATAGTTTTTAAACCCCTCTCTGTTGGGCATCAGCATCTCGTCAGTTGAAAATGTTGTGAGGCTTTCCCATCAAGCAAAGAGATCCGCAGCCCTGTCTCCTGGAAACTGATAAAATAAAGAATAGTCAAATTGAATCTTGTAGATAAACAATATATCTTACCGAATGTAACTGATACTGATATTAATGTCATGTTATAAGGATAATCCATTCCAACAACCCAGCACAGACTGATTTTTTTCCATTATTTTTTCTATAAGATAGGGGGAGGAGGGAAAGGTGATTAATTTATCAATTTAATTAATTATTTTCATATCAAATTTGCGATACGGCCATGTATATATTTGGGAGTAGGGGAGGGTGGTGCGAGTGGACCTGCTGTTTTGAATAAAATTAAACTTTAACAGAACTCCGTCTACTCCACAGCTCCTGTCTTTGTTCCTGGATATCCTCATTTAATAGCTCACAGTGCTTCTCTAATGAAGAAGTTGCTGTCAATGAACCATCAACCCAATTTGAAATTCTGGAACTAAATTCTTTCCTTAGTATAATATCGAGGGCTCAGGTGAATATTGAGAGAAGTATCTAACGCAGAAAGAATAACTCTATATGACAGGATTTTCCTGCCAAAAGAATGCTATCACTCTTTCTGATCTTTTCTTCCAGAGATATCTGGCAAAACCCAACTGTCAGATCGAGACTCTTCATGTACCACACGTTGTGAAACTTTTATAACCGATCCTCTAAACATTCAGGACGATGTGTCTCATGCTTCACAATGTTGTTAAGACTACATGCATCTATCACGATGCTAACTCTAGTACCTTTTTGTTCATCAAAATGAGTGGAGTATTCTTACTGACTTTTAGATCGTACTGTAATACCCCATTCCTCTATCCAGTTTCTGCTCTGCTTCTTTCTACCTACAACTATCTGAAAAACTGGACCATAAAATGACTCATGGGGTATGGTTTCAGTTTTGTATTCAAAATTTCATACACCACTGGGTTTCCAGAATGAGATTTTCACTCTGCAGCGGAGTGTGCGCTGATATGAAATTTCCTGTCAGATTAAAACTGTGTGCCCGACCGAGACTCGAACTCGGACCTTTGCCTTTCGCGGGCAAGTGCTCTACCATCTGAGCTACCGAAGCACGACTCATGCCGGGTACTCACAGCCTTACTTCTGCCAGTATCTCGTCTCCTACCTGGTCGGGCATGCAGTTTTAATCTGCCAGGAAGTTCACCACTGGGTTTGTCTGAAATTATCTCTGCATTATTAATCAAAATATTATACAAGTCCTCCTTCACTCAACATTCATTTATACGTGATGCAATTACACTTAACCTTGTATCTTCACCCTCAACCCACCTATGTTGTTGTTGTTGTTGTTGTTGTGGTCTTCAGTCCTGAGACTGGTTTGATGCAGCTCTCCATTCCAATGTATCCTGTGCAAGCTTCTTGATCTCACAGTACTTACTGCAACCTACATCCTTCTGAATCTGTTTAGTGTATTCATCTCTTGGTCTCCCCCTACGATTTTTACCCTCCACGTTGCCCTCCAATGCTAAATTTATGATCCCTTGATGCCTCACAACATTTCCTAACAACCGGTCCCTTCTTCTTGTCAAGTTGTGCCACAAATTCCTCCCCAATTCTACTCAATACCTCCTCGTTAATTATGTGATCTACCCATTTAATCTTCAGCATTCTTATGTAGCACCAGATTTCAAAAGCTTCTATTCTCTTTTTGTCCATACTATTTATCGTCCATGTTTCACTTCCGTACATGGCTACACTCCATACAAATACTTTCAGAAACGACTTCCTCACAGTTACATCTATACTAGATGTTAACAAATTTCTGTCCTTCAGAAACGTTTTCCTTGCCATTGCCAGTCTACATTTTATGTCCTCTCTACTTCGACCATAATTAGTTATTTGGCTCCCCAAATAGCAAAACTCCTTTACTACATTATACGCCTCATTTCCTAATCTAATTCCCTCAGCATCACCCGACTTAATTCGGCTACATTCCATTATCCTCGTTTTGGTTTTGTTGACGTACATCTTATACCCTCCTTTCAAGACACTGTCCATTCCGTTCAACTGCTCTCCCAAGTCCTTTGCTGTCTCCGACAGAACTACAATTCCATTGTCGAACCTCAAAGTTTTTATTTCTTCTCCATGGATTTTAATACCTACTGCGAATTTTTCTTTTGTTTCCTTTACTGCTTGCTCAGTATACAGATGGAATAACATCGGGGAGTGGCTACAACACTGTCTCACTCCCTTCCCAAACGCTGCTTCCCTTTTGTACCCATCGACTTTTATAACTGGCATCTGGTTTCTGTACAAAATGTAAATAGCCTTTCGCTCACTGTATTTTACCCTTGCCACCTTTAGAATTTGAAAGAGAGTATTCCAGTCAACATTGTCAAAAGCTTTCTCCAATTCTACAAATGCTAGAAACGTAGGTTTACCTTTCCTTAATCTATTTTCTAAGATAAGTCATAGGGTCAGTATTGCCTCACGTGTTCCAACATTTCTACGGAATCCAAACTGATCTTCTCTGAGGTCGGCTTCTACCAGATTTTCCATTCGTCTGTAAAGACTTCGCGTTAGTATTTTGCAGCTGTGACTTATTAAACTGATAGTTCGGTAATTTTCACATCTGTCAACACCTGCTTTCTTTGGGATTGGAATTATTATATTCTTCTTGAAGTCTGAGGGTATTTCGCCTGTCTCATACATCTTGCTCACCAGATGGTAGAGTTTTGTCGGAGTGGCTCTCCCAAGGCCGTCAGCAGTTCCAATGGAATGTTGTCTACTGCCGGGGCCTTGTTTCGACTCAGATCTTTCAGTGCTCTGTCAAACTCTTCACGCAGTATCGTATCTCCCATTTCATCTTCACCTACATCTACATCCTCTTCCATTTCCATAATATTGTCCTCAAGCACACCGCCCTTGTATAGACCCTCTATATACTCCTTCCACCTTACCGGTTTCCCTTCTTTGCTTAGAACTGGGTTTCCATCTGAGCTCTTGATATTCATACAAGTGGCTCTCATATTCTCCAAAGGTCTCTTTAATTTTCCTGTAGGCAGTATGTATCTTACCCCTAGTGAGATAAGCCTCTACATCCTTACATTTGTCCTCTAGCCATCCCTGCTTAGCCATTTTGCACTTCCTGTAGATCTCATTTTTGAGACATTTCTATTCCTTTTTGCCTGCTTCATTTACTGCATTTTTAAAATTGTCTCCTTTCATCAATTAAATTCAATATCTCTTCTGTTACCCAAGGATTTCTACTAACCCTTGTCTTTTTACCTACTTGATACTCTGCTGCCTTCACTATTTCATCCCTCAGAGCTACCTATTCTTCTTCTACTGTATTTCTTTCCCCCATTCCTGCCAATTGTTCCCTTATGCTGTTCCTGAAACTCTGTACAACCTGTGGTTTAGTCAGTTTATCCAGATCCCATCTCCTCAAATTCCCATCTTTTTGCTGTTTCTTTAGCTTTCATCTACAGTTCATAACCAATAGATTGTGGTCAGAGTCCACATCTGCCCCTGGAAATGTCTTACAGTTTAAAACCTGGTTCCTAAAACTCTGTCTTATCATTATATAATCTGATACCTTTTAGTATCTCCAGGATTCTTCCATGTATTCAACCTTCTTTTATGATTTTTGAACCAAGTGTTAGCTATGATTAAGTTATGCTCTGTGCAAAATTCTACCAGACGGCTTCCTCTTTGATTTCTTACGCCCCATCCATATTGACCTACTATGATTCCTTCTCTCCTTTTCCTACTCTCGAATTCCAGTCACCCATGACTATTAAATTTTCGGCTCCCTTCACTACCTGAATAATTTCTTTTAACTCATCATACATTTCATCAATTTCTTCATCATCTGGAGAGCTAGTTGGCATATAAACTTGTACTAGTGTAGTATGCATGGGCTTCGTGTCTATCTTGGCCACAATAATGCGTTCACTATGCTGTTTGTAGTAGCTTACCCGCACTCCTATTTTCCTATTCATTATTAAAGATACACCTGCATCACCCCTATTTGATTTTGTATTTATAACCCCGTATTCAGCTGACCAAAAGTCTTGTTCTTCCTGCCACCGAACTCCACTAATTCCCACTATATCTAACTTTAACCTCTCCATTTCCCTTTTTAAATTTTCTAATCCAACTGCCCGATTAAGGGATCTGTCATTCCACACTCCGATCCGTAGAACGCCAGTTTTCTTTCTCCTGATAACGATGTCGTTTTGAGAAGTCCCCGCCTGGGGATCCGAATGGGTGACTATTTTACCTCCGGAATATTTTACTCAAGAGGACGCCATCATCATTTAACCATACAGTACAGCTGCATGCCCTCGGGAAAAATTACGGCCGTATTTTCCCCTTGCTTTCAGCCTTTTTCAGTACCAGCACAGCAAGGCCGTTTTGGTTAGTGTTACAAGGCCAGATCAGTCAATCATCCAGACTGTTGCCCCTGCAACTACTGAAAAGGCTGCTGCCCCTCTTCAGGAACCACACGTTTGTCTGTCCCCTCAACAGATACCCCTCTGTTGTGGTTGCACCTACGGTGCGGCCATCCGTATCGCTGAGGCACGCAAGCCTCCCCACCAACGGCAAGGTCCATGGTTAATGGACCCCCTATACACGTCATAAAAAGCTATTCAGTACTCAGTTTTGAGATACCAGCAAATACGCTCAATCAAAAAAAAAAAAAAAAAAAAAAAAAAAACAGAAAAAATGTTGAAAATTGTATAAGGACGTGAGTCTCCATTGGTTTACTACTGATACCAGCCTTTTACTTTTACTTCCCTAGCAGGTATTTGTGGTATATCTGTTTAAATTTGTGGTATATCTGTTTAATAGGACCTAGATATGACACTAATGAGATGGCCGCTACCGATTAATCGCTGAATCTCTTTTCCACAAACTCCAATAGGTGTCATGAGTTTATCACACTGCTTTAGATTCGCTCCTTTTGTGTTCCCATAACAGCTACGCTTTCAAATCACTTCACAAAATATGACCTCGTTCAAACAATTTATCTGGATTTTAAGGAATTTTCCTGCTCCCTTCCTCCTTTTGACACGCAACATGTTTTAATTTAGAGGTATTTAACTGATTAGCAGATTCAACCTCCTCATCGATGTCTTCTGAGTAACATATATCTATCTTATATTCGTATACATGGCAACTATCTGCTTCATTCATCAATTTCATTCGGTTCTCAGAAGCCACATGTTCTTGCCATATACTACAGTTTTCGGCTGTCCATTCAAATCCACTTATGTCCCCTGAATCGGGATTGGCATCAACAGAACGTCTATTCATCTGCAGTTCGCGTACCCCACCCTCCACATTATATTCATTAGCCTCATGTACATCACTCATTGCACACGGTATTTCTTCTAAAATGCGCAGCAACCCTCTCGGATTGCTCGTCGCTTTGTCTCACACACTTGATAATTATCATTACTCTTAGTATCCTGAACTGTTTTCCCACCAAACCACACTTCCCTATTTCTTTTCTATTCTTCTAACACATCATACATTTTACCTATTTGCATCAACAATTCCCTATCATTAACTACTGTTTCGACTTCATTAACAGAGATGATCTGCCAATGTGTTCCTTCGCTCCCAGACAGAGCTGTTATTCGAAGTGGCGTACCATCTGTACGTGCTGAACCTGGTTTTGCCTCGACAGCACCCACAATTTCATTCGCTACCGTGTATAAATAGCGCGTTGTTCCCTGTGTGAACATTCTCATATTCAGATGCTTCCCTTTGTCGGTTACTAGTCATTCCGTCATTATTGCAACAGCAATGTTGTTGATCGGGGCGCACCCTGCTTCCCGTACCAATTTGTTCCTCTGCTATCGCGGACCTCCATTTTCCGAAACAATGATTTTCGCCGATTCAGTCTTCATGAGTTCCTCTTTCGTGCCCACTACCTCTTTGTCTTCCTACCTCTGTTTACGTGAGCACATCTCAATTTGTATTGATTATTCAGACTACTGTTTGGTTATTGAAATTATTTCTGCTTTCTT
Organism: Schistocerca nitens; assembly: GCF_023898315.1. Taxonomy (NCBI): domain Eukaryota; kingdom Metazoa; phylum Arthropoda; class Insecta; order Orthoptera; family Acrididae; genus Schistocerca; species Schistocerca nitens. The sequence continues at coordinate 309,405,020 of NC_064621.1, read as the reverse complement.
TGTTGTTGTTGCTGCGGTAGGGGTTTTCACTACCTCGACACCGCGAGTCAGTATCTTATGCTTTTTTCAGAAAGGAGGTTTTACCATTTTCTCCCATAATACGACGGTGCTATGTTTTCCGTGTAGCACCGTTGACATTTTCTACTTTGACACTCGTCCGTGTATGTACCCGACATTTTTGCTTAATTCTTGGCAGTACGTTTTCATATTCGTGTCTTTACTTGGTTGTTACGGAGAAGCTTGCATGATTTCCTACAATAGTTCGTCCTGTTTCTTAAGAGACAGTACTTTTCCTCAAATTTTATCGAAAACACGTTCAAAGTTCGGTAGTTGTCCGTAGTGTGAACTACCCAATTACTCACTTCCCCGCTTAATTTCGTCCTTACTATCCTAATTCGATCACCTTGAGTTAATGTTGAAGGGGGATTACTTTCCTAGAAGCGTCCATGAAAACAACTGAGTGGACTCCTCTTTTTCGATTGAAGTTTTCGATTTGGAAACTAGCGTGGTTGGGGTAGACCTCTCCTAACGTCAACGTGGTAACAAAGTAATTTACACTCTCCAGGCTTTTAACCTAATGTTTGATTTTATGAGTTTCAGGTTTCAAACTCTCTGCCTCCTGATCTTTGAGCTCCACAAATTTGTGAAGCAAATTAACCTCTAAAGTTTGGGTTTTGTCCTGTACATCAGTCCTCACCTCTTTTTGCTTTAATTTAGTTACGGTTTCGCACTGAAACTCCGCCATCTGTCGCTTCTGAGTCTTTACACATCGATCCAGTTCATTACGGATATTTCCGGTTAATCATTGACTACTTTAATCTCTTGGTCTACTTTCACCTAAAAATTCCAACGAACAGAATTTAGATCCTCAGTTACTTTACTACTCGCTGCATCGTACAAATCCTAGTTCTGATTTATAATTTCATTGCTTACTCATTTCTATAAAGCCTCCATTTTATAGTGCGCAATTACAGGTAAGCTGCAAATAGTTTAGTTAGTAATCCTCTTTCTCTACTACAAGCTTGTTTCGGTTATAGCGCCATTGTCACGTCAACTTGTACATATTACATTTGGTGAGTATATTTACGTTCATAATAGTTGTATAGAACGGTCAGTTTGCATACATATTTACATCTACTTGGAACAGTTGCCCATACCGCATCAGTTAGTAATCTGCTGATGTTCATTGATTGATGGATCGCTATAATCGCGTAAGTTTCGTTTGTATAGATTATTTTCAAGAAATACTTTTGACAGTTAAATGACAGTAAATTCTCGTTGATGCTTTATTTTACAGTGCAGTCTTAGGTAGTCAGTGATGTTAGTTGCGACTTATTGCTATTATAATTTTGTTATCGTTTGTATCTACGACTGTCTTACGCTTACTGTTTACTGTGATTGTTATCCTTTCTCGTTTTCCAAAATGAGAATAAAATTTTCTAAATAATTTTTGTGTTTGACATCGTTTCGTTCATTAAGGATATCATTTGGATATTTTTTTTTCTTTGGGTTTATATTTCTAACGCTTCCAAGATGTCCACGGTATCTCGCTTTGCAATTCTGTGTAGAACCTGCAATGTGGATTCGACATGTTCTGCTTTGTGGCTCTGGTTTTTCAGATGCTGAGGAAAGCTTTAATGATTGCTGTCGCGATTTCTTGTGTGTTCCTTGAATCAAATGTTAAAATGTCTTTCTGTCTGACCGATGTAGAACTTTTAGAGTCATTACACGAAATTTTCTGTTTGTCCGAGTTAAAAAAAAATTGGCATTTTGGTTTTCCTAACCAAATTTTCGTTCTTAGATTGTAGTTTGTTGGGAATTCGATATTTGTCCCAAGTATATCGCTGGTACACTATTTGCTTTTAGTTTAATTTTATTTTCTCGTACTAACGTTATGTCGTTGTGAATTATTTCAGTTTAAGGATTCCCATGTTTTCTTACAGCTTTTAACTACATTTTGGTTGAAATTATTTTGTTGGGCTGTATATTGGAGTTTTGTAAGCTCATTTTGTATTGCTCGGTGTTCAAGTGGTAGACTGATTATTCTACTGATCACTTAGTTGAAATTGGCAAATTTTTGTGATTTTGGGTGGTTCAAATTGGTTCAAATGGCTCTAAGCACTATGGGACTTAACTTCTGCGGTCAGCAGTACCCTAGAACTTAGAACTACTTAAAGCTAACTAACCTAAGGATATCACACACAGCCATGCCCGAGGCAGTATTCGAACCTGCGACCGTAGCGGTCTCGCGGTTCCAGACTATAGTGCCTAGAACCGCTCGGCCACGATTTTTGGTAAGTTTCAAATACATTATGATGGTTGTTGTTGCCGATTTTAAGGTCCAGAAAGTTGATGGCATTGTTTGTTTGTTTTCAATTTTACTTTTAGATGCGAGTTGTTGATTTCTTGATTAATTGTCTGGATGTCTTCATCGTTTCCATTTGCTACAACCAGTGTGTCATCTACCTATCAGAGGTAATACATATGATACTATATGCTAGTAATATGTACCTGATGCCAAATTACTCCTTTATCATTATGTATCCGTATCTCGCTTCTGAAGATGCTCTGCTGGATGAAACTTGCTGTACCTAAAGAAATGTACATTACTGCAGCATCCAGTGGTTTCATGTCGTCGTCTTTAAGTGCACCGAAGTTGTGCAACACTTTTTATGGACAGTGTTCTACACTATCCGATTAAAAGTATCCAAACAACTACTAGTGGTCATGTAAAGTGTGTCCACCCTTCGCCTGTAAGACGGCTTCACCTCTGCTGGGGACATTTTCAATAGGTATCTGAATGTCTGTGGAGGAGTAGAAGCCCACTCTTCCTCAAGAGCAGAAACCAGAGACGCAGGGGTTGCGAGCGAAGTCGACGTTCTAACTCATCCCCAAGGTATTTCTCTGGATTCAGGTCAGGAAACTCTGCAAGCCAGTCCACTTCAGGAATGTTATTGTCCATAAATGAAAGCCTCGCAGACTGTGCTTTAGGATAGGCTGGATTGTCATGCTGATACAGTGATCGTCTCTGCACTACTCGTCTACTCTTAACAATGCTGTAAAACAGATTCATTTCCTCCTGCATTTAGCTTTTCCTTAAGCGCTACGAGGACACAAAACCTGGCCATGGAATTTACGCACGTACCGTCACATTACGTCCTCTGTGGATCATTGTTGGCACCAAACATGATGGGAGGTAACGTTCCCCAGGCATTAGCCCTACCCAAATCCTTCCATGGGGTTGTCACGAAGTATGAGGTGATCCACCATTCCAAGTCATCCGTTTCCTGTGATCCAATGAGCGGTGACGTCACTCTTTACTCCACAACAGAAGTCGCTTAACGTCTTTAGACATATATGGCTTATGCGGAGATGCTCAATAATTGTATTTAATTCTTTTTAGCTTCTTATGCGCAGTAATTATGCCAAATAGACTGCTGGTAGCCTTTTGGAACTCACGAGTGAGTTTTTCAGCCACCGGCCGCCGTGCTTGACGTTCGAAGCCTGTCAGGATATGAGATCTGTCTGGTCTAGGTGTAGCTGTTGTTGTTGTTTATTCGTGTATACACTTCACAAGTATATCACCAACAGTCGACGTGGACAGCTCTAGAGCGGCTGAAATGTCCCTGATGGATTTATTGCTGAGGCGGCATCCAGTGACTAGCCCACGTTCAAACTCACTGAGCTCTCCAGACCGATCCAGAAGCCTGTTATTGCTTCTCCACTGACAACACAACACAACACCCCGCGCCACCTCTTATACTGTCCGGTCCACCCTTAGTGGTCATTTACGCATTGTATGCCGATGACTGGATGCTTTTATTGAGGTATTTTATGTAATACTACTAGCCGGGGTCATCAAATATTTCTCAGCAACTGTAATGGAATGTAGACACGGTGTCCCAGGGAGAGCTCTGATGCGTGAGAATGGGTGTTTTAAAAGGCACTGCACTAATTTCTGAAGGCAATAACATGGCTGACGTGTCTTAGAAGCTAATGTGTTATGAAGTCTTCCTGTAAGATATATCTTACAGGAAAACAGCCTTACTTAAAATGTGTACAGGGTAGAAAGACTTATACTCTTCTAACCGATTCGTCTTACGTGAGATTTAGGGGGACTTGTCAGATGACGGTTGTGCTATCGAACCTACCATCGGAAGGCGGCCGTGTGTAAAGCAACCTTCCTGTTGTCGCTTGGTCTAGCTGTTCTACAACAACCGACTTTGTCACTGCCACAGTAAAGTGCACAGACAGCGGCTATGAAATCAGCGCATCTGATTTAAGTGCAACAGCCCGGTTTACACTTTATGAACAATCAAAAACCTCCAATATAGGCCCAGTTTAAATGGTAATTCAATTTAGGTTCTGAAACGTCCACGGGCAAAACCTTCACTGTATGGTCAAATAAAATAGTAGTTCAATTACGGTTATCAAACAAGTTTGATATCTACACATTAATGAACGCCATGTTTTCCTTTCGCTTACAAATAAGAATCAGTAAACTATAGTCGCATTTATCAGCAATCTCTCTCTCCCAGATAGCTTCATCATTCAGATGATCCTTGCATGCAGATCAATAGAGTACAAGCTACGTTCGCAGGTTCGAATCCTGTCTCGGGCATGGTAGTGTGTGAAGTCCTTAGATTAGTTAGGTTTAAGTAGTTCTAAGTTCTCGGGGACTGATGACCTCAGTAGTTAAGTCCCATAGTGCTCAGAGCCATTTGAACCATTTTTGAATAGAGTACCGCTGATGAAGGGCGTTAGTGAATTATTGCAGTGAATTACGACATAATAATATTATAACACCCTCATATGCCAAAACTACTAAATTTGAAAAAAAAAATGCGGTTTTTACTCATATGTATCAGCTAATTCCAATTTTCGTGGTCTTTGTTATGCCGAAATCTGGAATGAGTTGCCGTGGTAGTGTAGGATATAATAAACGTTTATTAGCACGAAAGCGTAAAATAAGCGCACTCTGTTACGCCACAACACCGACTTTACTACATTTGTGATTTTGGCAATCTGTTAATAAACCTGAGTGGGTCGTGCAGCTGCTGACAGTGATTAGATACCCATACAAACTTCCGTAAGTGCAGTCACCAGAATGTGGTTCGGCATTAATTTCGCCGCATCCCGCATAACGATGTGACTGATAACACTTTAGATAGTATATTTTCGAGATCAATTCTTTAGACACATAACTGGTCTTGGTAATAAAATTTTTTCAACTGCGTAACTGGAAATAAGACTGATAATTATTTGCTACTCTTTTGTGTTGAGCACTATCTCTGAACAGAATGACTGAAAAATTAAGAGCGGTAGTAGTCAGGATGGTCTACGAAATGTATAAAGAAAACGAAATGATTCCAACGTCTTACGAAGATGGAGGCTCGAATAAAAAGAAAATGTAGTAAACTCACTGGAAAAGTCTGTAAGCTTCGATTCATTTTCGTCTTCCATTATATGTAAGAAAAGACTTTTATAGTTGCAGAGCACGTGAATATATTCAGCAGTAGTGCCTTGTTTCTTTATTCAAATGTGAAATGTATAATCACATACGCTATTCGTAGTTCAAAATAAAAAAGTTCTTTGTTCTTTGTTGTAGCTGAGGTTTATTTAGTTTAGTATCAAATCCTCCAGTATCATCTTAGGAGTTTCAGTCTGCATGCTTCACTGAAAAACCTATTTCAGACGTTGAGTGTATTATTAATCTTGGCAGTAATTCCAGCAGTAGAGACGGTAACAACAGGGATAACGGGAACTTAAATGAGTAAACGAACAGCGTATCTTTATTAACTCACCTGACCTACACCAACTTTGATTTTTCTTACAAAATTCAAATGTAATATTTATCGATTCCCCCATAGAATTTTTGACTTCTTGCTCTTCTACAGCCATGCCACATATAAATACTTTACAGCATAAAATATTCACTGTTTTGTTACCATTTCAAATTAGAAAAAAAAAACTTAGTCACAGACGATTACCGGTATGATTTTTCTCTGAAGCAACGAAGAAGACGTATCAGGATATAGTTGAAAGTTCATGTTTGTACTAAAGACGCTGCACCAAAAAAGGAGAATTTGTGGACACTAGGATACGGTAGTATAACGAACGAAGTACAAACATCAAAAAAAGTATTGCGTCACCTCGGTTACGAGAGTTCCGGAAGGTGTACAGAAAATTGGAATAGGAATCAACATAAACATCATTTCCGACCTTTTTATTGCTTATGAAAACATCACATTGCATGTTGGACAACCATACAGCATGACCTTCAGAGGTGGTTGTCCAGATTGCCCACCAGTACCTCTAATACCCAGTATCACGTCCTCTTGCTTTGATGCATGCCGATATTCGTCGGAACACACTATCCACAATTTCTTCAAGGCGCTGTTGGTCCATATTGTCCCACTCCTCAGCGGCGATTCGGCGTAGACCCCTCAGAGTGGTTCGTGGGTCACGTTGTCCATAAACCACCATTTTCTATCTATCCCAGGCATGTTCGAAATGGTTCATGTCTGGAGAACATGATGGCCACTCTAGTCGAGTGATGTCGTTATGCTGAAGGGTGTCATTCACAAGATGTGCACGATAGGGCCGCGAATTTTCGACCATGCAGACCAATGCATCTCCAATATGCTGCTGATATAGTTGCACTCCCGGTCCGAGAATGGCGTTCACGTATCGTACAGCCGTTACGGAGCCTTCCATGACCACCAGCGGCGTACCATGGTCCCAGATAATGCCACCCCAAAACCCTCCACCTTGATGCACTCGCTGGACAGTGTGTCTAAAGGTTGCCTTCAAAACACGTCTCCGACGATTGTCTGGTTGAAGGCATATGCGACTCTCTTCGCTGAACAGAGCTTGATGCCAAACCTGAGCGGACCATTCGGCATGTTGTTGGGCCCAATATGTACCGCGCTGCATGGTGTCTTGGTTACAAAGATGGACCTCGCCATGAACGTCGGGAGTGAAGCTGCGTGTCATGCAGCCTAATGTGCACAGTAGAGTCGTGACATGATGCCCTGTGGCTGCACGAAGAGCATCATTGAACATGGTGGCTGTCATGGGATTCCTCCGAGCCATAATCCGTAGGTAGCGGTCATCCACTGCAGTAGTAGCCCTGGGGCGGCCTGAGCGAGGCATGTCACCGACAGTTCCTGTCTCTCTGTATCTCCTCCATGTCCGAACATCATCACTTTGTTCACTCCAAGGCTCCTGGACACTTCCTTACTTCACAGCCCTTCCTGGTACAAAGTAACAATGCAGACGCGATCGAACGGTGGTATTGATCGTCTAGGGATGATTGAACTACCGACAACACGGGCCGTGTACCTCCTTCCTTGTGGAATGACTGGAACTGATCGTCTGTCGGACCCATTCCGCCTAATAGGCGCTGCTCATGCATGGTTGTTTACATCTTTGGGCGGGCTTAGTGATATCTCTGAACAGTCAAAGGGACTATGTCTGTGATACAATATCCACAGTCGATGTCTATCTTCAGAAGTTCTGGGAACTGGGGTGGTGCAAAAAATTTTTTTGATGTGTTTATTTTGATCGGTCAAAAACGCGACCGCGTGATGCTCTAGTTAATGCGACAGGATACAAAGTAAGAGTTCCGAAGTAAAGTGGCTAGTTATGGGGCACAAACACAAATTACTGTTACAATGATGTAACCCTTTCTTTCTTTCTGTTTCTCTCTCTCTCTCTCTCTCTCACACACACATACACACACACCCTCTTATTCTCTCATACTCAAAGTTACCGATTAATTATTTAACAAGCAGTATAATAATCACTGTCACTATGAAATTGAAAAAGGTTTAAAAGCCTCTCAAAAACATTCTACCAAGGAATCCGTTAGAAATTTACTCTTTTAACCAATTTTTTCATATAAATAACATATTTAATACAGTATGCGTGTATGTGATGGCGGCATAGTAATACGAACGCAATGAAACAAATTTCCCTGACTACAACAAAATTATCAGACCTCAGTCCGCCTCCTTAGCTGAGTGCTTACATGCTTGCGTCCCATGCAGCAGTCCCGGGTTCAGTTCCCGGCCGGATTGGAGATTTCCTCCGCTCGTGGACTGGGTGTTGTCCTCATCATCATTCCATCCTCATCACCGGCTTGCAATTCGCACAATGTGGCGTCGACTAAAATAAGACTTGCATTTGGAGGCCGAACTTCTCTGGATGGGGCCTCCCAGCCAACAATGTCGCACACTCATTTCATTTAGCAGACCTCACTTTAGAAAACATATTAGATAACAAGGTGGAAAAATACTAATAAATACCTCTATAGCTAGCAATGCAGTAAATGCGATCAAAAAAGTTTTAAGTATGAGAGGTGGCATGAGCCCCCTCTCATATTTCTATCTTACGATTCTCCTCTCTAGTTGCATGCGGTGGAGGGTTGTTATTCCTTCACACGCGGACTTCCCATGCAGCGTCTCTCGTCACCCGGGTGGTCCAGTGACAGGCGGGCTCTTCTGACTTTGAAAGGGTAGGCCGACAGGCATGGGGGGTCGAGTGAATGCTTTCCGGACGCCGGCATTGTCAGGAGACGCGCCCGTTTGGAGCCGGAAGTGGCGGCTGGGCTGGAGGTTCCGTTGCTTCGCAGAAGCTTAGCGAAAACACTTTCTGGCGGGCTACCAGCGAGGCGTGGGAATGACTTATGTACCCAGGCAGCTGTGGCGGGAAAATTCCCGCGCTTTCTGCAAAATAGGAACTGTGATTGGCTTGCTCAGGGCATAGCTCCGTGACGGAGCAAAATCAGCACAGAAATTGGCGCCAAGAATCTCCATTGGTGGAATGGTAGTGCCCCGGCAATGGAGTGGAATTTCCGCCGGTTTTCGAGTTGCTGATTGGAACGTAACCACGGCCACTGTCGTGGGGGCGGGAATGTTGTGTGTTCGGCCTGTACGGGTGCTCTAGGTAGTCGGCAGTCGCCTTTCGGTCGAGGACGTCGAAGCAACCAGCCCTCGCCTGCGGTACGCCAGATCGTGTTCTGGCAGTTAAGAAGACAGTTTGGTAATGTATGTCCGCAGCACCGGCAGATAGGGATTTTCCTAGGTGACAATCAGAGCTCAGCAGAGCGCGCCTGTTCGTCTTTTTCTAACTTTGTTCTGTCTTGAGTAGCAGAAATTACGGTTGGGTTAGCCGTGTGTCTCTCTTGAGATTTGAGTGGCAAGGAATTGGCTCCACATACCACTTCGTCTTAAACCTCACGATCTAGTTTAGGGACAACTTCACCTTTAGAGTGTTTGTATGAGTCTCCAATTTGAGCCAATTTGATGTATTGTAAATGTGTCATGTGTTTTGGTTTAGTATTTTGTGTTTAGTCGTAATAAATCATATTGTTATTTTGCACAGAACTTTCATTCTGTTAATCGGTAGAGCAAACCTATCATTCCTCACTATGTTAATGAAACCTTCCTTTATTTAACTTATTTATCAAATTAAATTATTGCAGGTGCCAAACTCTTTTCTACTACACTTGCAGGGCTGATTACAGTCAGTTCGCATATATTTTTTTCATCCTTGTGCTACAGCAAAAGTCGGAGTTAGAAAAGGGGGGGCTTAGAGCATCATTTACATATGTAGATTCAACAATTTAGTGTTAAATACACTGCTAGCCCCGGCACCTCGCAAGTATAATACCGATGTTAGTTTTCAACCACAAAACAATAAATAACAGCAGTAGACAACCAGATGTAAATAGTTAATGCTTTAATTTTAGTAAAATTGTATTAGATCATTCAAGCAGTGTTTATGTTGCGGGTTTTTTGTTATTACCAAACAAAGTCTTTCAGTTAAAATTGTCATACATTATTCAACAAAAGTCCATGTGAAAGTACTGAGAGAAGTATTAAAATTAAGAAAATCAATTACTGGGATTTCCACAAAGTTTTACAGCTCGTCTAAACCATTTGTCTCAGCGCAAACTCTGCTGAGAAGTTCAAGTGACAATGTTTCGTCATATCATCATGGTTCATTGACAGTCCACAATTCTGTGTGACATCACATGATAGTTTGTAATGAGTCTTTCTGTTACAACAAATGATTGGTTCTCGGCCACGGAGTAACGAAGTTGCTAGATAAACAGATTCTTAAACTAATTGCTAGAAGTCAGTTACAGCGATATGTATTTAGACTCGTCTTCATAGTCAATGACAGAGCTTCATTCTGCAGATTAGTATGGCTGTATACGTTCCAGCCCACTTACTACAGTGTGAACACAACCAATTGGGAACCGCAAGCCCCCTATCTGTGATTTCACTCTGCATACCACTCCAGCCAATCACAGTATAGTATTTTAGTGGACATTAAATTGAAACAGCTAATTATAATGTAGCCGCAGAGTCACCATCTAGATCATACGGGTTTTATGCCATGTTCAAAAGTATTTAGTAAGAAAATAATGATAATGGCTTGTCTTGCAATATCTCGACATACATAATTTATGGCATATACATGGAGGTTAAGCAAGACTTGTCGATGTTCGTAGTTTGATCTCTGTACCATGCTTGGTGTAAGGCACAATGAACACAGAAATTAAATATTTCCACATCCAAATTGTTTTATGACACTGGGCAAGAGTCATAATTTTATTTCCAACTCTGAAATGTCTACAAAAACACGTCAGAGTGCAAAACATACAATGTTTCTCTGAACAATGACGATGTTATTTCCACACACACAAATACACAAGAACAAACAAACACACAAACACTCACACACACACACACACACACACACACACACACACACACACAAACTCACACTCACACACAAATCAATCGAATATGGTGACTAAAAATTACTATAGCCTCTCAAATTAAATGCCCTCATTCTACTCCCATGTTTATATTGTTACAAAACTCATATAACTAAATATGATTCCTTAAGTTGGTAGCTGACACTACATTTTTAAGCCTAAACATCTTATGAGGCATTATGGACTCTGACTATAAATTTCCACAATTAAATTTTTCTGTGATGCTTGTCAAATGTCATCATGTCAATTCAATATCTAAAACAGCTTAGTAATATGGTGCCATGTCTGTCATTATGTGTACATACGTCAAAAGTACAAATGAATACAGTTCTGCCTTTACATAAAGCAGTTTTATGTAACTTCTGTTGTAACATGAGTACATTGCCCCAGTTGTTACCTTACAAATTTTCTATCATTGCTCCCAAGGCGTAATGGTGGTTGTATTGCAAACTAACCATCAATGTCCACTGGTCTAAAGATGGAATGTGTAAATAGATCGTCATTACTCCGTGGCTAATGGTGGTCACTTCGTAAGCTGACTGCCTTTGCCCTCATGGAATAATAATGGTCGTCATGTGAAATGACCGTTATTGCCCCCTTGAGGTGTTGGTGGTCACCTTCAAACTGACCGATATCCTACATCCCTCCGCTCCCCCCGCGTTCCACGCTCCCATCCCCCCCCCCCCGCCCCTTCCACCATTTTTAAATGTGTACGTGTGTGTGCTAACTGGCTTTGCCCCAAGGGATAATGGAGGCCACCCAGAAAATTGACCATCATTTCTTCTAGTGCCTGACCATCATTACCTCACCTTGCCAACTGACCATCATCGGTCTACATCTACATCTACATTCATACTCCGTAAGCCACCCAACGGTGTGTGGCGGAGGGCACTTTACGTGCCACTGTCATTACCTCCCTTTTCTGTTCCAGTCGCGTATGGTTCGCGGGTAGAACGACTGTCGGAAAGCCTCCGTGCGCGCTCGAATCTCTCTAATCTTACATTCGTTATCTCCTCGGGAGGTATTAGTAGGGGGAAGCAATATATTCGATACCTCATCCAGAAACGCACCCTCTCGAAACCTGGCGAGCAAGCTACACCGCGATGCAGAGCGCCTCTCTTGCTGAGTCTGCCACTTCAGTTTGCTAAACATCTCCGTAACGCTATCACGGTTACCAAATAACCCTGTGACGAAACGCACCGCTCTTCTTTGGATCTTCTCTATCTCCTCCGTCAACACGATCTGGTACGGATCCAACACTGATGAGCAATACTCAAGTATGGGTCGAACGAGTGTTTTGTAAGCAAGCTCCTTTGTTGATGGACAACATTTTCTAAGGACTCTCCCAATGAATCCCAACCTGGTACCCGCCTTACCAACAATTAGTTTTATATGATCATTCCACTTCAAATCGTTCCGTACGCATACTCCCAGATATTTTACAGAAGTAACTGCTACCAGTGTTTGTTCCGCTATTATATAATCATACAATAAAGGGTACTTCTTTCTATGTATTCGCAATACATTACATTTGTCTATGTTAAGGGTCAGTTGCCACTCCTCCCTGCACAAAGTGCCTATCCGCTGTAGATCTTCCTGCTTTACGCTACAATTTTCTAATGCTGCAACTTCTCTGTATACTACAACATCATCCGCGAAAAGCCGCATGGAACTTCCGACACTATCTACTAGGTCATTTATATATATTGTGAAAAGCAATGGTCTCAGAACACTCCCTGTGGCACGCCAGAGGTTACTTTAACGTCTGTAGACTTCTCTCCATTGATAACAACATTCTGTGTTCTGTTTGCTAAAAACTCTTCAATCCAGCCACACAGCTGGTCTGATATGCCGTAGGCTCTTACTTTGTTTATCAGGCGACAGTGCGGAACTGTATCGAACGCCTTCCGGAAGTCAAGGAAAATAGCATCTACCTGAGAGCCTGTATCTAATATTTTCTGGGTCTCATGAACAAATAAAGCGAGTTGGGTCTCACACGATCGCTGTTTCCGGAATCCATGTTGGTTCCTACAGAGTAGATTCTGGGTTTCCAAAAACGACATGATTCGCGAGCAAAAAATATGTTCTAAATTTCTACAACAGATCGACGTCAGAGATATAGGTCTATAGTTTTGCGCATCTGCTCGACGACCCTTCTTGAAGACTGGGACTACCTGTGCTCTTTTCCAATCATTTGGAACCTTCCGTTCCTCTAGAGACTTGTTATTAGAAGGGGGGCAAGTTCTTTCGCGTACTCTGTGTAGAGTCGAATTGGTATCCCGTCAGGTCCAGTGGACTTTCGTCTGTTGAGTGATTCCAGTTGCTTTTCTATTCCTTGGACACTTATTTCGATGTATACAAACTGTCATTGTCACATAACGCTAAATGATCACTGCCCCACTGTAACATGGCATGCAGAAATTGAAGCTGAAGGCTTACGGAGGGAAATGTGGTGCTTAGATAAAAGTAATGAACTTACGCCTTAGGATTAGATCCTCACTAAGTTGGTATTTGAATCACGATTTGGTATGATGACGATACTGGGAAAAATGTATTTTTGTGGTGATGTACTAGCAATCATGGCTGCCAACAGTTCCATCACTGATGTAGACAATCAGTTTAAGTTGAATTAACAAAAGCACTAGTTGGTTGTAGAGAATCAAAAGCATAAGGCATTTCACACTTGGAAAGTTGGGTGGACGAATGGTGATCGAGCTGAACTGGTTTTTGCGAGGATCAGTTGTTGCCAATGCCAACTTCTTGGGAATAAAATTGTTTACGTTGGTGAAATACAATATGTGAAAGAACGACGGTGGAAAAATACGAAAGGAAGACCAAGAACTAAGTATTCTGATTGAAAAGGAAGTAAGATAGCGATGTGAAGTTTAGCCCCTAATATTCGATCCATACATCGAAGAAGGAATGATTTAAATAAAAGAACTGTTGAAGTATGAGATTAAAATGCAAGGTGAAAGGATATCATTGATGAGTTTTGCTGATGACTTCGCTATTTGTAGTAAAAGTAAGAAGAATACAGGCTCCATTGAATGGAATGAACTGTCTATTGAGTTCAGAATGCTGGCTGAGACTAAACCAGAGTAAAACGAAAGTAATGAGAAGTTGAAGACCTGATAATACCGAGAAAAGTAGCATCGGTATTGGTGCCCTCGAGGTAAATCAAAGAATTCTGCTAGCTAGGCAAAAAATAACCCATGACGACAGGAACAAGGTGGACATAAGAAGTAGACTAGAACTGGCAAAAAGGAAATTCCTCGAAAAAGCAAGTCTACTAATATTAACTATATCCCTTAATTCGAGGAGGAAATTTCTAACAATTTACGTTTGGAGCACATGATTGAATGGTAGTGTTGATTGTGGGAAAACTGGAACAGAAGAGGTGTGGTGCTACAAAAGAATTCTGAAAACTAGGTGGACCGATAAAGTAAGAAATAAGAAAATTCTCCATAGAACTAGTGAGGAAAGGAATACTTGAAAAATACTGACACGAAGAAGAGACAGGATGAAGGACATCTGTTAAGACATCAGAGAATAGCCTCAGTGGTGTTAGTGGGAGCTGTGACAGTGAGCCTCAATTTTAGTTGAGGAATCTGTAAATTGAAACTTACTGTAGAGGAAGACAGCGATCAGAATACAGCCAGCAAGTAATTGAGGATGTAGTTTACGCTTTTACTCTTAGCTACCCTGAGAGAAGAGTTTGGCAGATTAGACGAATTCCTGGTAGACAACAGAAAAAAAGAGAAAAGATAGTGTGTCGAAACAACATTGTGAGAAGTTTACATAAACTTTACCTTTTTGTGTTGCTAACGTATTTTTGCTGATATTTTAGATGTGCAAATAACATTTTGATACATGTAAGGCACCACAAAACAATTTAGATTTGGAAAGATTTAATTTAAGGGTCCATTGATAGTTACTGCTAGTATGGTACAGAGATCAAACTATGTATGTTCTCAAGTGCTATATACAAATAAAACATTTTCTGCGTCAGTCACTCGTTTATTTTGTCGCTACCAATGACGATGGTTCATACTATCATCTTTAGATGGAGAACCGTTTATTTACATGGTTGGTGCTGGTGTACTTATGTCTTTTCACAATCACATACCAAAGGCTGTTTAGGTTATTTTGCATCTTTCGCTGATGTTAAAATCCGTTTATTTTGAATGGGCACTTTATATGTTAAAAAACATGAACTTCTGGCAGTTGATTGTACTTAGAGGGACGGTAGAATTCTAAAAGGTCTGCATACTGTTGCCTATTGTATGTCCTATCCGCTGCACTTTAAATTTACAATGTCACTTCAGAGATGTTGTACATGTTACAGCTATGTTAGTTACAGTGGATGCAGGGATAAAAGATTAAATGGTTATATTATTATATTTGGTATTGATATACACTTTTTTTAAATATAGATGTGCTCCAGAAATGGATATAAAAATTATGAGTAAATGATTATGTGCATAAATATAATTTCCTGTTACTTTAAAAGATATGAATTGGTAGTGCTTGAATATAGATATATGCACACTTCAATTATTATATTAAGTTCTTATACATAAGAAGATTACAACAGATCATGTACAATAAAGGTATTAATGGAAGTGGTTACTTGCATCACTGTGCATTGAAACTGCAAATTATGAGAATGCTTTAAGTACTTTGTCAAACCTTTTAGAAAAGTTAGCTAAACCTGTTTTGCTATTCTTGTTCAGTTTATATTCCCCAAGCTTCTTTCTGTGTATAAATATTTCTAGTTATTCACATAGAAACATTCTGTGTACTTTGTTCAGCGTATGTAGTATTTCAATGTCGCTTTCGATATTTTCAAATGGGTGGCCTGTATCTTTTATATGAGAAGCTATTGCAGATTTGTGTGGGGTAATGTATCAGAAAGTGTTGATGTGTTCTTTGAATATGGTTTGGAAGTTATGATCTGTTTCGCTTATCTGCTGTCCTGAGTATTTGCTACATATGATTTTATATATGTCAGAGAATGAAAGTTTATCTCCACTGCTTTGCCAAGTCTTATTGTTTATTTGCAATGCAGTATTCATTTTATATTACTTGAAGATATTGATAAATTTTTGTGAAATATTGTCCAGGAAGTTAACACACGTTGTTAGGGTAGTATCTTGGTTCTTGGTAGTTATTTGGTTTATTTTCAATTTTTTATTTTGTAACTAACATGTCCATTGGTGTGGGTTTATATCCATTAGCTGCAGTTGTTTGTTTAGTTATTTTTAATTCATTCTGGAGACTCTGATCCTTCACTATGATTTTATAGAGCCCTGTACATCATTGAGCAGTAAGCTACCAGTTTGTGCATATTAGGGTGGCAGGAGGAAGCATGCATGTTTATGTCTATGTGGTTGATTTTCTGTAAATCTGGAAGACATATTTGTTGTTTTTTTGCATATGGTTAAATCGAGGAAGTTAATGGTTATATTTATTTCCTGTTCATAGGTGAATCTAATATTTTTGTGCAGACTGTTGAATGTTTGGAGGAGTCTTGGACATCATCATTGTTTTTCTCACCAATGATCTGAATGGACGTTGGTTTTTTGTGTATAGTTTGTACTGTTGATTGTTGAGGAACATTTTGACTATAGTTACTGATTTGTTAGCACCCAGAATTGTTTGTAGATTTTTCCATTGAAAGAGAAGTAATTATATTTCAGTATCAGTTCCAGAAAGTCAACGAGTTCTGTGATTGCTGCTGGGGATAGATCTTTGTATTTTATTTCTCTAATGAATAGCTAAAGTATCATGAATGGAGATGTTACTATACAGAATTATTACATCTTGAGAGATCATATGACACTCATTATTCCTTTGTATATATTTCAGATCATTCGCAAATGAGAGGCTATTTTTTATTGCATAGCTATATTCAAATACACAGTTATCTTGTAGGATCTTGTTGAGGTTTTGCAAATTTTGTACTTGGGGTAATTTATTGATCGATCTTATAGACCCATCTTTTTTGTGAATCTTTAATTGAGATCTTAGGCATGCTGTATTTGGATTCATGCATCGACATTGGTGCTTTTCCCTATCAGTAAGCAGGATGTTACCCTTTTTGATGAGAGGCTTAAGTTCAGCTTCGTATTTGTTGGTAGTGTCTTTGTCTAGCAGTATGATATTATTTTGTTCAAAGAACTCTGAGGTTTTGATGATGTATTCATATTCATGTAAAATAACCGCTGAATTTCTTATTTGTCTTTGTGACAATTGCTTTATGATTTTTCAGTTTAGTGTTTAGTGTGTAGTACTATCTTTCCGTTAATGATTGGTGTTTCTAATGTTTCTCATGTGATTTCTTCTTCAAGAAGATTTTTAACTTGTTCTGCTACAACAGTTTTAGTTTTGTTCTCTAATTTATCGGCATCCACTGTATTCTAAGTAGTTACTATTAACTATTTAATATTTATTATTTTGAGTGGGTGTTCTATGTTGCATTTCAGATCTTTGTTAAGTAGGTCAAGTTCTTCATCATAGAATTCGGCGCTTATAGCTTTGCTGTAGAATTTAGGTAGCGTCGGTGTGGTTTGATGTAAGTTACATGTATTTGAGTTAGGACAGCTTTCTTTCGTGTCTGTTTACGATAGTGATGTACTCCTTGTTAACTCTGTCATTCATTATGTGTCATACACGTTTGGAGATAAAATTTGGTATTTTATTCGCCAGTACAAGATGACTATTGTATATTTATCTATTTAGCAAGTCTGTCTTTCCGTGGAGTCCCCTAGTTTCGGTATCTGGCCACATTTTCTCGACTTTCTTTCGAACTACGTTACCAGATTGGGAATTTTTTGGGATTGTCATTTAGATGTACTC
Source organism: Schistocerca nitens (assembly GCF_023898315.1). NCBI lineage: Eukaryota > Metazoa > Arthropoda > Insecta > Orthoptera > Acrididae > Schistocerca > Schistocerca nitens. Next base: position 309,387,370 of record NC_064621.1, on the reverse strand, counting down.
TGGGAGAACTCCATATCTCCTGCATTCTTTGTTAAAATCTATACGTAGCGTGTTTTTCGTAAGTCTGACCTACATTCTCTCGTAATTCGTAACTTCTATTGATCGCTAACGTCTTTCGTGGCCTCGGTTGGTATAGAAATGAGTAATTAGTCCATACTATAAGGCAGTATGAGGTCTGCGGCTGTTGATAAATACAAGCAAAACGGTTTCTGCGTCACACCATCACCTTCAGGCGGAGAAATGTTTATTTACATGGCTCGTGTTGGTGAAGAGTACATACGTCTCTTCAGAGTCGCAGGCCAAGGGCAGTGTAGGTTATTTGCACCTTATACTAATCATAAAAGTTGTTTTGTTTAGACAAGGCACTGTAGATACAATCCCGCCAGTAGTTTGAAAACGTTAATCCCTAACTCAAAATCATCATTAGATACCTGTAGATGATTTGTTGATAAAATAGATTTTCGGCTACGTCATTTTGCTTAAAACGTCTTTATTGCTGTTATTGCCTTATGGTATCTTGCTGTTTTTCTTGGTGATGTTGGTATGAATAATTTCTGTTATTTTTATGTCCTCCACTCGTTTTTCTCATCTTCAGCCGCCTTATACGCAAATGTTTTGTTATCAGATATTTCCCTCCGAGATGAGCAATAGTCTTCAAGTAAGTAAAATCAATTCGATGAGATCCTTCAATGGTTGACACTCAGTTACGTACATCTCTTCTAAGTCAAGAGGGAGACTGTACAATAAAACGTGTTAGGATGATTCTCTTTACAATAAGGAGTTATGAATCCCAAAATTCCGAAGTGCTCCTGGGACGAAGAAAACGATGACAGACCGAACAAAAAAGGAGATTGTGTGAGGACGTCTGTTGGGATATACGGGTCGGAAGGACACCATTAACGTCAAGTGGAAGGCTACCGGACACTTCTACGGCCGCATATAGCCTCCAGCAGTGGAATCGATTCGTGGCCGCTATTGCCAACGGCGGGGTTGAAGTCTTTCTGACTACTGGACGGACGTACTGGAGAAACCCTATAATGCCCTCAGCCGGAAAGACCAAGATGCAGAACAACAAGCAAAGCGATAAAGAGCGCAGACTGTTTACAATTAGAATCACTACGATGTTAAACGGCATCCAAGGCTGTAGAAATTCAAGTCACACAATACACTGCCACGAAATGTTTTGTTCACCATCAATTAGGAATTCTTCGAAGGGTAACAGTGTTCCCTAAAGGATAGTGTATTTTGCATTGTCGGTAGACCTCGGCTAACAAGCCCTCACTTAGATGTCAAATAACGCATTGTCGTGTGGAAACTAGTGCAAACACCATTTTTGGTAACAAAAATGCAAAATGTTAATTGTAGCCCCGTTGGTAAATAAAAAAAAATGGCTCAAATGGCTCTGAGCACTATGGGACTTAACATCGATGGTCATCAGTCCCGTAGAACTTAGAACTACTTAAACCTAACTAACCTAAGGACATCACACAACACCCAGTCATCACGAGGCAGAGAAAATCCCTGACCCCGCCGGGAATCGAACCCGGGAACCCGGGTGCGGGAAGCGAGAACGATACCACACGACCACGAGCTGCGGACGGTAAATAAAAACAGTTATAAAATGGTGATGAACGTAAGCATTTTTATTCAGCGCAGTAACGTGTGTGTACGCAGGTATTATTTCAAAACAGATATGCCGACTTCTAGTATAACTTAGGATACCAACATGAACATATATTATATAGCCCCACTAACTGTACAGGACGCGATGTATGCCACAGGACACACGGCAGACACGAATGCCACATTATTCCCTTACCTACGTGTCGGTGCTTATATACCCACACTGGAGATGCGGTGCGTTGCATGTACGTTGCAACAACACCGTGAAACTAAAAATTTTTTGTTGCCCCCTTATATTTTCGCTTACAAGCCAAGGCCGTGAACAGCCAGCGTTGTCAGAAATCTATGGGCAGTAACTGCCACCCCATGCCGAGCCACTTCCAGGGGACCGTTGGGGCAAATAAAAAGTGGAACGTCAACTGAGGGCAGCGCACTGCTTCCGGAAGAAGGGAGGTAGGTACTCTGGAACTGCACTACCCTTCTCGTGCCGCCTTTATGGGCACAGCAACCTTCTTCCGAGAAATCTGGGAAGTGGAGAACAGGACGTGGACGCAGCGTATGCGCTAAAGAAAAGTTAGCCGTGGTGACCCGAAGCCCGCAATAGCAAAGATCTTACAACGTTTCCCTTTCGACAATGTGTTCTCTGCGGAGGGCCTTGAGCGTTTGCCAGCACATTCGCGAAAGCCAATCTTTTCTATTCCACGGTCATGAAAACATCGACGTGGTTATTCTGAGAAGTGGAGGTCACTAACAGAGAGAAGACCGCGCGCTGATCGCTAGAGAAACGACGCTCCGATGTAGACCCACTTCTTGAAATTTTTAGAACTGTGCGAGCAAGAAGAGATTTTATGCAGTCCCTTGTGAAAGGTATTAACAACAAAAAAATTGCGCTACTGGCTAGAGCCAAGTGAATTTTCTGCTCATTTGTGGGCAATGTTTTTCGAAGGAATCTCTGAGCTGTGCCAGCACAGGACACGGAGTTTTTATCACATGTGCATCTTCAACCTGGTGTGTCGGTGCTCACCGCGGTTTTCCCTGACTGGCGTGCCAGTTCTCGACTTACGGTCTGGTAACAAAAGCTTTTTCATCATCTCTTATATGCATTCATGCGCCGACTTCCAGTTGCTAGATAGGAGGGAGATAAAATAAAAGATGGTTTGATGTATTCAGTCATGGTCTTAACATTCGTCATTTGAATCAATGTGTTTTGCGCATCACAAAAATGAAAAGTGTCAGGCTGAGATCGGCGTGACGCTTTTCAAGTCTGCTTTAAAGTGGATTGAAAAATAATTGGCCAGCAAGGTCGTTGCAGGGAGGAGGGGTCGTCTCGAGCGAATTTCTCGAGATAATGTCCATAGGTGGGAAAGGCAACGAAGTCTGAAAGTGATTTCAGCTAAGCAGGCAAAATTTTGGTTCCTGTTGTTTAGTTACGCTGGTCGTGATTTATCTTTGACATTTCCTAAAAGCAAATATGCTAAATGCACTGGTAAAGGGGGTAGACCAGTGACGACATTAATTTTAGCCTACTTTTCTATTGGCTTAAATTACTTTTCCTAGAGTACATTTTTAAGATTAATTCAAATAAAGTCTGGCAATAATAAAATATATTAAAACCGCGATTTACGGCATGGATGTCTGACGCATCCGAGCGCTCGAATGCAACCCGTTGTGATACTATAGTAGTTACTGGCGGAATAGAGCTTCTGTTACTTTCTGATAGTATCATAGAGGGCATTAGTATCAACTAAAACATTATCGTCAACAAGATTTATCTTAGTAGCGTGATTCGTTGATGATAAATAGTCGGAAAGCACGTGCTTCTCTGACGTATTCTTAACTTGCCATTTTTCCTGTTTTTTATACGAAGTAAAACGTGAGTGCCTGAAGATGACAAACGTTTATATGTCAACAGAAAAGGTTCGAAAAGTAATCCACATCGTACAAAGAAAACAAAAACGCATCTATTGATAATCGAAAGCCACTTTATCGACATAATTTCGTGAAAATGAGAGTGTTTAGACATTGGCGAACAAGAGGCCAACTGTCGATTGAAGGTTTGTTTAGCTTCAGTATTAAAAAACACAAGCTGAAACTTTAAACACTTGTCTTTCCAAAACAACAATTTTCAACTTCGCGGGAGTTATAGCTCATGAATATAGATGCAATTACATTACACTTTTTCGTAAATAGTGATTCGGCGTTTTTATACCGTTCTGCGTAGGATTTTTAGCCATATATTACATTTATTTCAGGGTGCCGCCATTTAGCTAAAAACCATTTTTTATCTTTACCTAGTACGTTAGACAATATAATCAGTCTGACAGTGGCTTTTGAGTGTTGGTGCTATTGTAGGTTGAAAATTGTATCGTTCAGAACTGCCACCACCCGTCCTCGCACACGCGAAGACTTTTCGGCGACGTCGTGTAGTATCCACCTGATGCAAGTTATTTGCTTTAAACATACTTAAGGGTGTGCAATAAATTTCCGAAGTCAGTTTTGTATTTCGTTTGTTATTTTATTGAAAAAAATCATGACTATCGTTCCTAAACAGAGCGTCACCGTGGTCTACCCACCTAAGGTAACAAGTGTGGAAACAGCACTGCAGCAAAGGAGCTTCAAATTTGAAATCGTCAAAGAAAAGTTGGACAAAATCTTTAGAAAAACCCGGGTGCTAGGCACAGCCAGAATCATTCACTTCTCAATCATTATTCGCGCGCTCGCCGCTGATTGGCTCTCGTCTTATGGCTGTAGGTGCACAGTGGTAGATCTCCCACCTGTCCCACGTATGGTACCGGGTCGTTATAACTGAAGTACCGCTACTCACTCAGGTTCTCTGCGGGCTGTAATTATCGTCTGACAGCGAAACTTGGTAGATGCACTTGTGAGTTAACACAGACGCGATTTAGGCTCGAAAACAAAGTAGTTCCAGTTTTGGCCACCAGGTTCAAATTTGGCGCTGCACACTGTTTGTATGGCAGCATGACAATCACGCTGTAATTTGACAAGCCATAACGTGACTGAACAGTATGGCCATCGAGAAGAGACACCGTGTGCTGCTAGTGAAATAGCTTTGTATAAACAGCAACGGTTACAGAGCTGTACTGAGAGGGTATCACCAACTGAAAGATCTGAGTATAATCCGATGCTATTAAATGGTTTAAAGTTCGAAAACGTGGGAGATCGTGGTGTGCCAGCTAAAAAATAAAGGCGCCTTGTTCCGTTGGAAGGTTGCTGTTACTGTAGCTGACAATGCAGCACGCACCCCGGATAACGCTTGTGGTTCTGCAGTGTCATGAAAATGGTGAAAAGCTTGGAAAGCTTTGCGGTCTATATTACACTGGTGTCCATACAAGAACCAGACGGTAGAGCATGAAAGCACTTAACTCACTCTTCGGTTTCTTGACATTGTCTGAAGTTGATGACACGTGGCCAGGCAATATTCTATGCAGTGACGAAGCCCATTTACACTACAGGGTGCAGTGAATGCAGAGAACTGTCGAATTTGGGGTACTTTTAAACCACGTGTAGTGCACAATGAGCCACTTTACTCGCCCTACGTCACTCTGTGGTTGCACCTTCATTCTCGGTCCGTTCTCGTCTGAAAAGAAAGAGGGCCTTTCAGGTGTGCTGTGACGTCTGTACGCTATCGAGATCTCCTTGTACGGGATGTGTTTCCTGCTACGGCTATGTGGAAACCACTGTTTTCATGAAAGATGGGGCAACAGTTCCTCTCGCTCACCCAGTGAAAGATCTGCTTAATGCAACTTTCCACGAAGATGTTATCTCCAGAGGTTATCCATCGCGTGGCCTGCAAGATCACCTGATCTTAATCAGTGTTACTTTTGGCTCTGGAGATTCTAAAAGAACACGTTCACCAGGGACACGAACAGTCTCTACCTGATCTGAAGGCCAGAATATACTAATACGTTGCTCAGATTCCACAGGAAATGCTGTAAACAAGTGTTGATCACGTCGTTGTAAGGATGCTGTGACCATGCTGAACAAATTATGTAATCGGCTGTTAATGATAAAATCGGCGTTATACTTTCCTCGTTTGCTTGATATTTACTGTAAGCGTACCGTTCTTGATTCCTTACATAAGGAAATATTTGTACAGGGTGTTTCACAATTCATGTTACACACCTCTAGAACCTGTAGAGAGTACTTAGCAGGTTAAGTTTTAAGGAGGAACCAATGTCCAGAAACATCATCCAAAGACGCTACAGAGTGTCAAAGTGACAGACAGCGGCTCCTGTAGATGTATGTAAATAGAGAGTTATTACAAACTTTCTAGGATGAGGGAAAAGGATAAATGCATCACTCTGATGTAAGGGTTCCTGTAGCCGAAACGAACGGGGCGACAGTTATAATTGATAACCGTTCTCATAGCTCTGACAGTGCAATACATGTACTGGAACTGTTGTTCCTAAGGTTGTAGACTAGCCAACTTTTAAAGGCTGTAGTGTGCACCGAAACAAGAACAAATGTCCGGTAAACACTGGCTCTAAAACGTATACCTGAGGGGCTATGAGCACTTGTTCATCCTTGTTTATGTGCAACACATCTTCTCGGTTGAACAAGTGCTTCTAGCTCTTTAGATATGCATTTTGGAGCCCATGTGTCGTAGAGAGTTTTTCATTGCCTTGGTCCCTACTAGCACTTCTGGAAGTTGCCTATTCTACAATCTTAGTAACAACGGTACTAGTCTACGGTCGCAGATTCGAATCCTGTCTAGGGCATGAATGTGTGTGATGCCCTGGGGTAAGTTAGTTTTAAGTAGATCTAAGTTATGGGAATGATGACCTTAGATGTTAAGTCCCATAGTGCTCAGAGCCATTTGAACCATTTCAAAAGTACTCGTACATGTATTCCACCCTCAGACGTGTCATAACGGTTTTCGCCTGTAGCTTCCGAATCGTTCGTTTTCGGTATAGAGACCCTTACCTCAAATTGATACATTTATCCTTCTCCATCATCCTAGAAGTTTGTAACATCTTTAGGGAATAAGCCTATATATATACAGGATGGTCCATTTATCGTGACCGGGCCAAATATCTCACGAAATAAGCGTCAAACGAAAAAACTACAAAGAACGAAACTTGTCTAGCTGGAAGGGGGAAACCAGTTGGCGCTATCGTGGGCCCACTAGAAGGCGCTGCCATAGGTCAAATGGATATCAACAGCGTTATTTTTAAAATAGGAACCCCCATTGTTATTACATATTCGTGTAGTACGTAAATAAATATGAATGTTTCAGTAGGACCACTTTTTTCGCTTTGTGATAGATGGCGCTGTAGTAGTCACAAACGTATGGCCCACAATTTTAGACGAACAGTTGGTAACAGGTAGGTTTTTAAATTACAATACAGAACAGCAGCTAAAACACCTACTTGGGCATCATAATTTGTTGCAGGTCGTGGTTGACGTTTCTCATGTGGCTGAACACTTACTGTTTCCTTAAATAACTTAACTATCCGGCGAACGGTCCGGACACTTGGATGATATCGTCCACGATACCGAGCAGCATACATAGCACACGTCCTTTGGTCATTTTGATCACAATAGCCATACATCAACACGATATCGACCTTTTCCGCAATTGGTAAACGGTCTATTTTTACACGGGTAATGTATCTCGAAGCAAATACCGTCCGCATTGGCGGAATGTTACGTGATACGACGTACTTACACGTTTGTGACTATTACAGCGCCATCTATCACGAATCGAAAAAAGTGGTCCAACGAAAACATTCATATTTATTTACGTACTACACGAATATGTAATAAAAAATGGGGATTCCTATGTAAAAAATAAAAATTGACATCCATTTGACCTATGGCAGCGCCATCTAGCGGGCCAACCATGGCGCCATCTGGTTTCCCCTTTCAAGCTAGACAAGTTTCGTTCTTTGTAGTTTTTTCGTTTGACGCTTATTTCTTGAGATATTTGGCCCGGGCACTATCAATGGACCACTATCTCTCTCTCTCTCTCTCTCTCTCTCTCTCTCTCTCTATCTATCTATCTATCTCTATATATTCTGGCGCCGGCCCCTATAACTTCGATGCTACCATTGGATGACGTTTCCGGACATGGGTTCTTATGAAAGACTCGATCTACAAGGTCCCGTCTATAGCCTCTAGCAGTGTGTAGCGTGAATGTTGAAATGTCCTGTATACTTCTTTATTGCATTCACAACGCCAGATTTATATCTGGTGGCCTAAAGGATGTAATTCTTTTCGCAGCGAAAATAGGAGCCACATTAACGCAATGGAATACCTACCAAGTTTCGCTGCCATACGATAACTGCCGCCCACACTGGACCTCTGTGAGCAGCTGCACTTGAATTATTATCACGCGGTACTACATGCTGATGCCTTGACGGCATTCCGCTGCAGGTAGCACAATGAGTAGCCAGCACGGAGTGTGGTGGTATATGTGGACCGGCAGCACAGAGGGGCTGGCTTGGTTCCAGTGTCGGCTGGCAGTTCTCCGTCCGGTGACTGGCCGGACGTTTCCCAGCGGCGCAAGTTTTCCTCTCTGCTAATGGATGTGGTTTCAGTTAGAGTGCCGCTGTCACGCCTCATTGCCGAAATGGACTGGCAGCCGACGAAGATACCACCACGAGCGTTGTAGCCAGCGACACTCTATGCTTTGTTTCCAGTTCAACTAGAGGCCGGAAAAGTCCGGAGTGCACTGTTTTGTATTCCACAAACGAGAGACAGGGGGAGACTTAACGTTTGACATTGTGGCCTCAAATTAAGAACAGTAAGGAACAAAGGCACTACAACTAAATACTTACAATGGAAATTGTTATTGAGTTCGTGGAAAGGGTTGCCTTCGTTTTCATTGTTCACAAGGTATCCTAATTATTTACTGTCAAAATTATAAACGTTATAGAGCGTTCGGTACCGCCCATTGTATTTGTACCTTGACGTAGTGGTGCTGTGACGGGTGACATCGTACGTGTGGAGAGCTTTGGTTTGTTTTCTCTAGGTCCGCTAGTAATGCCAGCTAATGCTGTGTTTGTTGTTTACATTATGTTCGAAGGGGTCCTATCAATTGTTATGGCATGACCACGTTATTAGATCTACAAGTTTAGCTATCTGAACAGAAGATAATGAGCTTATGCTCGTAATCACTGAGATATCTTGGTAACCACCGTAAACAGTTTAAGCGAATTTTAGATTCCTTATGAATACATCTTCCCTTGCCATTTATTTTTTTCTCATATGATAACGAACCTGCATCGTAATGAAACCATTACTATTCAGTGAATAATAATATTGTTAGACGGGTACTTTGAGAACTACGAAGTACGTAAACCTGCAAAAGTTAAACCGAAAACTGGGGCTGAATCCTTGAACGTAAATTACAAGGAAGACAGTGTTAATAACTGAAAGAAATTCATGAAGGTGAACCAGAATTAGTTAACGCGTTGGCGAACAACGAGGGGGGGGGGGGGGGGAGTGACAGAATAAAGTAAGTAACAATAACTGTCAGGGCCGCCATAGTAGTAACCATGTAACATCCAAGTGATGTGAAGTGTAATAATAGACGCAAATTTGGCTTTCTCTAATGGTTATGTTTTGATATCTTTTTTGGCTTTCTGTGTTAGTATCAGCTTTCCAGTTATAGCTGACTGGCGCTAATTTTGTGATTCTTTTTTGTCTTCGATGTTACCCTCGTACCGTGCTTTTCCAGTGTTTTCGTTAGAATATTATAGTATTTTCCGTGATTTTGTTGTTCTTTTTTTAGATTTTACCTTTTCCTTGTCCAAAACCCCAATTTCCTTGGTTCTCCTCTTAGTTTCAGCACTGATTAAGAAGAGTTTGTGGAGTTCTGCTGTTGATGCTTATATTTCCGACACAAGGGAACGAGTTATTGTTGAGTAATGGTCACGGTTTTCCAATCATGTCTGTGTTGCATTTCGGGACTTGTGACGACGGAACAGGTCAAGGTCGACTCTAGCTTATCCCTACATTGAGTAATTTGAGATAGAGAATAAGTGACCTGCGATCAAAATTTTAAGTGTACAAAGAGCACTGTGACGCACTGATTGAAAGTTGTTTTCTTTTCGTAGAAGACAACTGCCGAACGAATCTATAAAGAAAAGTTTAGCAGGTGGTGTGATCTTTCTCGAAAATGATCGCGCAGACTGGATTGATTCTAGAACTTAATGTTAGATGTCGTACTGATTAGAAAAATGCTATCTACCTAAATGGAAACTTATGAGGAAGCAGATCATTGAAGAAACAGACAGCTGGCTACAGCACCGACAAAGACAAAGCAATATGACGAGACTGAGTAAGAGATGGGGTTGGATCATGTGGTTTAAGACTCTTCCAGACTATTCAGAGAATAGAGTTTAGAGAGTAGTGGTGGATGAGCGATTACGTTCCCATTGCGAACACCGCCAAATGATTTCGTTCTTTTAATGGATATTACGATATGATTGCTTTGGTACTTGTAGTCGTTACTATATACGCCTGAAATGAGGTATAGTTGTTGCTATAACGTGTAATTTGTTTATGTACATGAAGGAAAGATTGAATAGTGAATTCCTACTATTTTGAGATAAGTATATCTTTTCATTAGTCTTCTTCAGTTTCCTCTAAACAGTGACTCTCAATGTACGCTTCCCCCAAGACACCTTGCCGTCCGTTAAGTAACACAGAAAAACACATTCTATAGAACTGTGGTCCCATCTGTTTTGGTAGATATAAAAAGTGTGTGCTATCGCATACAGTAAAGGGTAATTAATTCGCGTAGACCGGTGACATCTAGGATAGCCATTCTAGGAGGTAGGTACAACACAATATGTCAGTCACATTGACATAGTCATTCACTGTCAACACTGAATACAGGTATTCTATGAGTGCTGTATCAGAAAGGTGGAATGGCCGTGTAGGTGCAAAACCCTGTTATACACGTGAATATCATTCAGGTGTTTGTGGCCTAGACAGTAAAACACAAATATCAACTGGGTTGATCCACACCTCTGCACAGAATACAGCAGAATCATTGAAAGCCTTGTTCTGTAATTTATTGATGGTCAGTTTACTCATTATTAGACACCTTTGAGTCTTCACTTGTGTGCAGAAAGTTATCTGATTTTAACTTTGTTAATAGCAGTAGTGAATGACTATGGCTTTGCATAGGTAGCACTAAGTATCTACGGCAAGTGGACGTTTCTAGAGTGGTGGTAATTGTGTTTATGATCCACTGCATAGAGTTAGGATTAAAATTCTAGCATGAGCTACAGCCTCTTGCCAGCAGCCCGTCTCAAGCGCCAGTGCTGCGGGAACTACTTTTTCATGTTGATTTTCTCTTATTAGTAACATAATATCACTATCAAGGACCCTCTGACACTGACAATAGGTAGGCTGCACCTTCTACCTCGAAACATTAGTATGAAGCACACTTTCCCATGCAAAATTGGTGCGAAACAACCTCGCTGCTCAATGCTGGTACAAACACATTCTATCATGCACAATGTATCTCTCAATGTGGTACGAAGCACTCTAAGCCATGCGACACTTGTACATAAATCAAACGCAGCCGTGAAACGTCATTACAAAGCACATTCTACCACGTAAAATTCGTTACAAGCATCTTCCACCATGCAACGTTGGAACGAAGCACGATCTGCCCCACAACATTGTTATGAAGCATCTTTTGCCACATAACGCTGGCAAAAAGTGCCCTCTGCCTTAGAACGTTGATACCAAGCACTGTTTGCCATACAACATACGTAAGATCCACCTTCTTCCTACATGACTACTCTTCAATTCACATTTAAGTGCTTGGCAGAGGGTTCGTCGAACCACAATCATACTATCTCACTACCATTCCACTCCCGAACAGCGCGCGGGAAAAACGAACACCTAAACCTTTCTGTTCGAGCTCTGATTTCTCTTATTTTATTTTGATGATCATTCCTACCTAGGTTGGGCTCAACAAAATATTTTCGCAATCGGAAGAGAAAGTTGGTGACTGAAATTTCGTAAATAGATCTCGCCGCGACGAAAAACGTCTTTGCTGTAATTACTTCCATCCCAATTCGCGTATCATATCTGCCACACTCTCTCTCCTACTACGTGATAATACAAAACGAGCTGCCCTTTTTTGCACCCTTTCGATGTCCTCCGTCAATCCCACCTGGTGAGGATCCCACACCGCGCAGCAGTATTCTAACAGAGAACGAACGAGTGTAGTGTAAGCTGTCTCTTTAGTGGACTTGTTGCATCTTCTAAGTGTCCTGCCAATGAAACGCAACCTTTGGCTCGCCTTCCCCACAATATTATCTATGTGGTCTGTCCAACTGAAGTTGTTCGTAATTTTAACACCCAGGTTGAATTGACAGCCTTGAGAATTGTACTATTTATCGAGTAATCGAATTCCAACGGATTTCTTTTGGAACTCATGTGGATCACCTCGCACTTTTCGTTATTTAGCGTCAACTGCCACCTGCTACACCATACAGCAACCTGTACTACGTAACGTCAACGTCAAGCACTCTCTATCATGAACAGTATGTACCAAGCACGTAACATCAACACAAATTACGATGTGTTATGCTACAATGGCACAAAGCATATCGGCCGTGTAACATTGAAGCAAGGCTTCCTCTGCCATGTAAAACTGGTAAGAAGCTTCCTCTGCTACGTAAAATTGGCATGAAGCACCCTCTGCAACATAACATCGATAGGTTGGACCCTCTGCAATGTAGGATTGGTAGGGAGTACCCTCTATCAGGATACGTTGGTAGAGTGCATCGTTTGTCACATAAAATGGGTATGGTGCATCCTCTGTCGCGCAAAATCGGCAGGGTGCATCCTTTCATACCCAACAGTGGTGTGTTGCACCCTCTGTCATATCCCACCAGTAGGGTGCCTCACCCACCATGAAACATTGGTATGGTGTTCCCTAAGTCACGTAATCTGATAGGATGCCACTTCTGTCATGTAACATCGGTAGGGTGCATCATGTGTTATGCAATGTTCGTGGGGTGCACCCTCTGCCAAAGAACTATGGTACATTGCACCCTCTTACGTAACAATGCCTTGTAACATAGGTGGGATGCATCCTTTGCCACGTAATGTAGGTAAGTGCACACTCTGTCACATAATAGCGGTTGTTATCAATGGAGAGACGTCTACAGGCGTTAAAGTAACCTCTGGCGTGCCACAGGGGAGTGTTATGGGACCATTGCTTTTCACAATATATATAAATGACCTAGTAGATAGTGTCGGAAGTTCCATGCGGCTTTTCGCGGATGATGCTGTAGTATACAGAGAAGTTGCAGCATTAGAAAATTGTAGCGAAATGCAGGAAGATCTACAGCGGATAGGTACTTGGTGCAGGGAGTGGCAACTGACCCTTAACATAGACAAATGTAATGTATTGCGAATACATAGAAAGAAGGATCCTTTATTGTATGATTATATGATAGCGGAACAAACACTGGTAGCAGTTACTTCTGTAAAATATCTGGGAGTATGCGTGCGGAACGATTTGAAGTGGAATGATCAGATAAAATTAATTGTTGGTAAGGGGGGTACCAGGTTGAGATTCATTGGGAGAGTCCTTAGAAAATGTAGTCCATCAACAAAGGAGGTGGCTTACAAAACACTCGTTCGACCTGTACTTGAGTATTGCTCAACAGTGTGGGATCCGTACCAGATCGGGTGGACGGAGGAGATAGAGAAGATCCAAAGAAGAGCGGCGCGTTTCGTCACAGGGTTATTTGGTAACCGTGATAGCGTTACGGAGATGTTTAGCAAACTGAAGTGGCAGACTCTGCAAGAGAGGCGCTCTGCATCGCGGTGTAGCTTGCTCGCCAGGTTTCGAGAGGGTGCGTTTCTGGATGAGGTATCGAATATATTGCTTCCCCCTACTTATACCTCCCGAGGAGATCACGAATGTAAAATTAGAGAAATTAAAGCGCGCACAGAGGCTTTCCGGCAGTCGTTCTTCCCGCGAACCATACGCGACTGGAACAGAAAAGGGAGGTAATGACAGTGGCACGTAAAGTGCCCTCCGCCACACACCGTTGGGTGGCTTGCGTAGTATAAATGTAGATGTAGATGTAGGGTGCGTCCTCTGACACTCAACATTGGTATACTGCACCCTCTGTCATGTAGTGTCAGTACATTGCATGCTTCCCCACGCAACATTCACAGGATGTTCCTTCTGTCACTCAGTGCTGGTAGGTTGTGACAGAGGGCGTACCTTACCAATTTTCCATGAAAGAGATTGAATTCTACCGATATTAGATGATGGAGGGCGTACCCTCTGCCACACAACGATGGTACAGTGCACCCTCTGTCATGTAAACTTTGGTAGTGCACTCTCTGCAATACAACAGTGGTAGGGTGCGCTCTCTGTCACACAACGTTGGTAAGTTACACTCTCTGTCATGCATAATTTATAGAGTGCTTCCCCTGACACAGAACATCTGTAGGGTGCATCGTCTATCACACATCGTTGGTAGGATGCACCCTCTGTTACATAACATAGGTATCCTGCATTCTTTTTCACGGAACATTGATAGGGCGTACCCTGCGTCACACAATGTTGGTAGGGTGCACCCTCTGTTACGTAATATCGGTTGGCTGCAGCCTCTGTCACAGAAAATTGCTAGGGTCACCCTCTGCCATGAAACATTGCTACGAAACACCCTCCGATGTGCAACATTGGTAGGCCGCCCGATGTGGCCGAGCGGTTCTAGGCGCTTCAGTCTGGCACCCTGCGACCACTACGGCCGCAGGTTCGAATCCTGCTTCGGGCATGGATGTGTAAGATGTCCTTAGGTTAGTTAGGTTTAAGTAGTTCTAAGTTCTAGGGGACTCATGATCTGAGATGTAAAGTCCCATAGTGCTCAGGGCCATTTGAACTACCTTTTTTGTAACATTAATACAAAGCATCCACCGTCATGCAACATTGATATGAAGCAGCTTTTGGCATACAACACTGGTACAAAGCCCCTCTGACACGTAATATTGGTAACAGCCCGACAGCAGCGGCAGGCTATGCGAGTTCGCAATAACCAGGCCTTCCGCGATTCGCTGCTGGATGGCAATGACTCGTTTTCACAGCGATTGGGGGGGGGGGGGACCTCAGTTCATTATAGTTCAGTCAATTTGCATGAAATATTTATAAATTGTGTATAAAAGCCAAAAGCGTTCCTCGTAAATCAGTCTAGCTGCTGGTGAGAACTGTATCAAAATCCCTTCAGTAGTTATTGTGATTAGCCGGAGCATGTAGACAAAACTGAGGCAGGGGACTTCACTTCATAAACGATATCTATTGACAACGTAACGTAGAGGTGTAGTTGAAATTGCAACGAGCGAACTGTATTAAGCTAGAAACAGCCTCCAACTGACCTGCAAAAACCAACTAAGGCGTAGTGGTGCCCATGCGTACCACGTGACATTTTGGTTAAAATCGTCCTTGCTTACTAAAACCCCTTGTTCTTGTACATGAAAAATGTAAAATTTTCGTTTTTATAAATTTTACCTAAAAATGCGGTGAATCTAAACAGCAAAAAGTTAACCAAGAAATCTTTTTTTCCCCTCTTGTCTTATAACTATGAAACGACTGTAATGAAGTGTTAAGTTTAGGTCGAGTTGTAAACGTAATTAGTTTTGGCATTATGTTTACAAAAGTATTTTTTTCTTCCATTATCTTAATGGGAAAGTTACACTTAACATTGTTAACGAAATATCCAACTAAGACTGAAACGTCCCCTTAGAAAAATTTATGAATGACTGTGCTGGTAAACCCCTTACGTTATTTGATTTTCAAACAGCTGAGCAGAACTGAACGTACTCAGACATTTCGCTCTTTACCTATTCTGATCGACACTAAACTGACACACAATATTTATAGCGCAACGCAATCTGACTTTCAATAATCCCTACAAAAGAATGACCCTGACTAACATTAACCTATACCTTTCACAAATCACTTACCTCACAAAAATCTTCGTTACTCGAACTACCGCAATACAGCGAGGGCCACTACTGCCAGGTAAATAAAAGATTCAAACTACTGAAGGCACTAACTACTGATAGGCATAGTTAGCAAATGAAAGATTTTGATAGAGAATAAGCTATGTATTTACCTTAATAGTGTTCAAAAGTCATAATATATATAGAGCAGTTCATGACATGCAGTCTTACAAATTTACTGTCTCTGATGGACACATGTCCAGATCATCCGCTCTCAAAACTTCGCCATTTCTCTCCCCACATCCACCACTGCTGGCGGCTCACCTCCAACTGCGTAACGCTACGCGCTGTTAACAGCCAACTGCCCAACACTACAATAGTATATACTCCAACAATGCAAACCAACCACATCCTTCACACAGCACAGTCAGTGATTTTCATATAGAGCGCTACGTGGCGTTACCAACATAAAAACCTAAACAGCCTACTTACAAGATGACAGCGTAAGAGAGCGAATGGCTTTTGAACATCTTGCATTGCGCGCATGCTCTGTAGCTTAAGTGGCTTTCGTAGGTCAATCCGAGGTTATTTGCCGGACTGATGGCCCGCTAGTCTGCCTTGTCATATTATTCGTCTCGATTTCTCCTTCAGCATTGTGGTACGTTTTGAACAGTTATCATTTACACGCTACACCATCGTATGTATAGTTACTATAAGGGACATCAAGTATAAATGAGACAGGTGGAAGAAAAGTACATAAACTGTTTATTATGTCGAAGGTAATGTATTTATACCGTTGTGAGACAAGACGGTGAATGTCTTCGCGGAAAAATGTTTGCTGTTGTTTACTGGTCCATGATTTTTTCGAGGCGTGGACCTCTTCGTCCGAAGCAAATCGACGGCCATGAATGTCTTTCTCTGGGGCTCCAAAGGTATTGCATGGGGAGAGATGGGGACTGTATGGAGGATGTGTAAGGGCTTCCCAGCGAAGCTTCTGCACCGTAGTCGAAATAGCCTTGGCAACATGTGAACCTGCTGGGAAACCCCTCACACATCCTCCATACTGAGTCGATTGGACATTTTTGGATACTTGAAAAAAGGGATTCGTGGTCATGGACTTGCTTCCGAAGAAACGGTACACGCCTAGAGCAAATCAAAGGTCCGTAGGCAGTAGCAAAAATTTTTCCATGAAGGCATTGACTGTCTTGTCACACAGCGGGATAAATGTAATAAAAGCTGTGGCGATTACTTTAAAATAATCAATAGTTTACTCACTTTTTTCCAGCTGTCCTGTTTTCGTCTAACTGTTATTTATATGTAACCATTAAACATCAACAAATGAAAGACAATGGCAGAAACAAGAAATCTAACAGTAGCCGATGCAGCTTTGGAGGTGGACTTCTTGGATACGTCACACCGTTTAAAGGTTGAGAAGAAATACTAAGAGGCGATATAAAACGAGACGAACACATAAGGCCAGTAGTAAGAATTGAGAATGAAGTACTTTGATTTGTTCGAAGGCTTTCAGGAATGTACGGTGCGTCTGTAAAGGAAATTGTGTACAAGATGCTTGTACGACCAGCTCTATACTATATTCATTGCATCTGGATCTTTAGGAAGTAAGTAAGGAAGCATTCATTGAAGGAGGTCAGCGCCGCCCAGCTAATATCTTAAGAGGACGCTGTCGCTCACATGACAGTGTAACAGAAATGCTTTGAGAAGGTAAATGGGAATATAATTGTGTAGGCTTCCGCAGCCTCAGTCAATTGACACAGAAGTTTTCTGAGCATCGAACAATGTCATAAAGTAAACATCCACGCGGGATAAACCAATGTTTTGGCCGCGGTTACACTGACCTTCTTCTGCTCCTGTTGTGGATGTAGACCCAGAATAAGGCCACTGTAACCATAACCTAAATGTTTTTCTCCTGTCTATTTTTTTACATTATGACACTGTACGATACTCAGAAAACTTTTATGTAAATGAGAGTCTCTCGAAGAATGAGGACGTGGATCTTGCCAAATGCTATTGGTTAAATTTAGAGAACCTCTACTGAGGAGGACTGTGTGATTATTCTGCTAACACCATTTCGCGTTGGGCTCGTGAAAAAATGATGAGTCATATAGACAGAAATGTTTACCTTACTCGATACTCGAACAATGTAGGAAATAGTATTGATAATACTGGTACGAGTTGATCCCTACGATGGGCTGTACAGTGGCTAGTGGAGAAATATGTAGGTGAGAACTTTATGTAAAAGCATCTTAAAAGCTTAGGCAAACAGTAAACCTTTGAATTCACTGCATTTTTCCCCCCTCATTCATGGTGATGGGGTAGTGTAATGGTGGCCTTTGCCGACTAATGTGGCTGAGACGTGACGTTTATTTCAACATGCGTATGACTGATAGGTTGCGGTCAAAGATGGTTCAGATGGTTATGAGCAGTATGGGACGTAACTTCTGAGGTCATCAGTCCTCTAGAACTTAGAAACCTAACTAACCTAAGGACATCACACACATCCATGCCCGAGGCAGGATTCGAACCTGAGACCGTAGCGGTCGCGTGGTTCCTGACTGAAGCGCCTAGAACCGCTCGGCCACCCCGGCCGGCGGTTGCGGTCTAAGAAATGGAACGAAGTAAATTGTTATTTGTCAAGAACAATGCAAAAGGACGTGTGTGAGCAGTGAAAAAAAAAACCCTCAAGCACACCTAACCTCCGACCAAACCTAACGTAGCAAAAACATGCAATTCTTGGTATGTGAAGTGCATAATCACCTTTGCAAAGACGTCATTTACCCAAATGAATGTTAACGACGTTGTTTCCATGAATTCTATTACAATACCGTGGAATTTCTGTTGAATTCAAACAGCTCAGCAGCCAGCTTAAGTCCAATGACGCGTTTTCAAACGTTATCACTATATCAGCTGAGAAAAGAACACATTAATTTACATTTTCGGTACTGAATTTTGTAACGACGTATAAAATGGAAATGGTAAAATTGGCTTGTTCTTATTTTTAACAATAGTGTTGTGACATTTGGTACTATTAAATATAAATACAATCGAAGAAGAGACTTCACTCTAGGTAAGCTGCAGAGCGTCTGTACGAGAAAAATGTTGGTAAGTTAGAGTTTTCATCAGCTGTTTAGCAGGATATTTTCTGTAACTGAAATATATCAGTGACTGTTATCACGTCCAGAGTGTACTGCACGTATTTGTGTGGTTGGTTGGTTGGTTGGTTGATTTATTGGGGGAGGGGACCAACAGCGAGGTCATCGGTCCCATCGGATGATGGAAGAATGAAGAAGGAACCATCCTGGCATTTGCCTGTAGGAATTTAGGGGAATCACGGAAAACCTAAACCAGGATGGCCGGACGCGGGTTTGAACAGTCGTCCTCCCGAAAGCGAGCCCAGTGCGCTAACCACCATGCCACCTTGCTCGGTAGCGCCACGTAGTTGCTGTGGTTGTTGTACAACATTCTGTTGACAAATACATTTATTGATGGTAATACTGCACCCGCGTTCTGCCCATTTGATAAGAGCGTTTCTGCCGGTTTCTACTGAACTCCTACACTAAGTTCGATTTCGTCCCTGAACGATTTCCCTGACGACACAAAAGACTCTTAAGCTGCGTGGAGATAATGTTGATTACGGGGAACTAGAGCTCTTATTCCGCCTCTAATGTTACCGGGACGGTTGGGACGCCCCAATCTATATTACCTTTCTCAGTAGGGACGGAAGGGATAGTTAAAATCTTCGATCGTGAATTCATATTATAATTTTCCCAAATTCGCCAAAGGCAAATGTCTAAATCGCTACATTGAGAAAAGGAGCTACCCATTCCCACGCTCTTTCTTGTCGTACATGGACTTTCCATCCATCTCCAGTGGCCTAGTTGTCGACGAGCCGGTCACGCCTAAATATTTCTCCTTTTTCCGGAACGGCAGAGGATAATAAATTAAGAGAATTAGCTGTAAATAATCCTAGAACTCTGACCTCCTGCTCAGATTTTGCTTTTTCAGGTCTTTACTTGAAGTCTGTATTTGCCTAGATGTTCACACATGTAGTTTCTTTTCAGCACTGGTTCTGTCTTGAAGAAGTGTCCGTTTGCGCAGTTTTGGCGTCATTCCTAAACCTTGAGCAAAATGTAAAGTTGTCTTTTTTCTTTACTAATAAAATTGAGTAGCATAAAGGGATTTTATGACTTTGTTTCCTTATGGATTGCATATCACACCCTAATTAATAAGATACGAATTACTGCTTCTCTTGGAGAGCGATAAAGAATGTATATATGCAGAAATTTGTTCAGACTACCACTTTGGATTTATGTTCTAAATATCTCGGATATTTTGACCATCAGTACAATTAATACAAGATCACTGTAAGAAAAAACACTGACTGCGTCAGTGTATTGTTGGGTGCAAAACTATAATCTAAGATTTAATAATATGCGTTGTTCAAGTTTTTTGGAATTCTCGTTTCACGACAAAATGTATTGAAAAAATTGATACTATCCATTTTTATTACATGACAATTTGAAACAGCTATGTTTAGGTTTTCTATGTTTCGAACTGTCAAGGAGATATTTTCGGTTCGTCGTTTCCTATTCTCATACGGTTTGTGATTTGCAGGCAGTACGTTTCGAAATTTCATGGAGTTATTTTCGGTTTGTCGTTTCCTATTCTCATACAGTTTGTGATCTGGAGGCAAAGCCAAGAAAGTAAACGTTTTAAAAGCTAATTTCTGTTGAAAACAAAACGACCTGGTAAAATATATACCATTTTAAAACGAGCAAAACGTTTGCAGAAAGCACGTTATTTTTCTGGTGTCCACCACCACACACGCTCAGAGTTTCGCAGTAGCATCGGAGGACAAGCCTTTTGCATCCAAAAAGATGAATGAATTAAAATCGAAATAAAAATGTGCTTGATGTATTTAAGGTGATAAATAGTTTTAAAGTAGAGAGCGATTAAATCACGATACCGTTTGAGAAACTGTGTTTGTTAGGCTACAATAAGAAATGTGCGTAAGTTTCCACAGGACGTGCTATGAATGGCAGTTAGTAACTGGTGCGAAACGTAAATCCGGGTTTGACGGTTCTTCAAAGAGCTCTACATGAAAGCAGGAGATTAATAGCAGCCACGTAAGATCGGGAACCGTCAGACTGGTTTACTCTGTGCTCTGGACTCTTGCCAAGAAGGGAACAAAGTTATTACCCATTACTTTTCGACTTTCTCAGGAAAATAAAAACATAAATCACTTTTTAAAAAAGAAAACAACAGTTTCATATTTCATTCTATTTGTACCAGTCACTAAAGCGTGTTACGTATTGTAGTTCTGCTATACTTGAAACTGACGAGTAAACAAACCGGCACATTTATATGAAAAATAAAGGCAAAATAGAAGATTATGAAGGAGATGTGCTCCTATTTAGAGGGGTTAAAGAAAGCGTAAATTTCATCAGATTTAGTTATGAAGGTCGAGCAAGAAGCGTTTCTTACAACAGTCAAAAACTTGCAATTCAAATGAAAGAAAGATTATTACAATAATTGGCTGACAATGACATTCATAAAAGCCTGTGAATAAACTGTTACCTGAAACCTCACATTAAATCATCATCAGTTATTAGACTGTCACCACTGAGCACAAGTTTCTTCAAGACTGTTCATAGCATTGCAGTGTCTAGCTACTCGTAGTCACCTAGCCATGCTCCTCCACGTCCTCGAACTACTACTCATTTCCTAGGATGCACGTTCCCCTCACCTTTACTCTATTTTCGTTGTAGTCACGATAATGGCTTTCATCGCACTGTATGGCCTGATCTATTTCACGCTTTTTCTGTCCTTCTGAGTAATTCCCAGCATATACCTCTCCTCTGATCGCTGATAAATCCTCGGTTCTGTCTCACTGCCATTAATCAAAGCTGGTTTCATACTCTGATTCCGAACACCCCGTTTCAAGAGACCTGGAATTGTCATTCTTAAAACTCTACATAGTTTACCTGAAATACTCCCGGCCATTCCCATTCTTCTGTTTATTTCTTTCCCTTCCGTTTATTCACCGTTCCCAACCAAGACAAATATAAATATTTTGTGAAGGTATACCTGATTCATTGTTAATTTGCCCAGATTTGTTTCAGAGAAGTTTATTACACGTTATTACAGCCTTTTAAATTCGATTTCTGCTTTCGAAGTTTCCCTATAAAGTTCCTTCATTACTTGTTGATAGTTATCTGTACTGAAGAATAATAGTACTTTGACATAAACAAAACATTTAAGGTTCCGTTGTGTCCACTAACATGTATTCTTGCTTAGTTTTCCAAGTTCAACGGTGCGAAATGTCCTCTACGACAGGTGACGTTAACTTTAGTTGCAAGGAATCTTCTTACCTGTTATTTAGAATATGGCATATATTATTCATTTTTGAAATCTTTTGTGAATATTCTTACATACAAATTCGAAAGTTATCCATCAAATCTGTCGATAAGAAGAAGGAGAGGATTCAATTTTGTCGTACCCACTTACTCCGGTGCTTGAAACTCAGATTTCTTGCTTTAGTCCTATTTAGAACAGAAGAAAATTTACAGAATTATATCTTTTCGCCATAACCACGTGCTGTTATACAGTAAATTGTTTTACGTCTTTCCTTTAAATCAGTAGTGTGTTTCAGATATGGCACCATGTATCTGGGATTATGTACATTAAAATCAATTTATAACATTTACAATGCTTTCCGTCCTCTCTTTTTTAGCATCCTGTATTCCATCTTCTTTCTATTACCTGATAAATAATTATCTCATGGCCAAGTAAAGCTCTCATTCTTTCCGTTACTGTTTTGAGTGTGACGATGACTTAATAATATGGTTAACTTTACCTAACGTCAGGTCATTAGTAATTTTATGGTCATTTCATGTATATTTTCGTCACATGTGTCAAGTCGTTATTAAACCGTAATCTATTGAACACTAATCGCTTGCAGTCATACCCGTTATCGATGAATAATTTAGGTTCGATTGGCACAGTCGAAAGAGTGTCCCACAATTTCCATTTTTGTTTGCTAGTATTGGCAACATTTTTCCAAGAATTAACCAAAATAGCCCTAAGCCTACGGTCCTGACGAAGGTTTTCTGGGGATTTCCCTCGTTACCAGGCGACAACTGAGGTCATTTTAGATGACGATGAATTAGACTTAACAAAGGTAAGGGAACCAGAGAGGCATTTCTGACGCTGCGATTGACAATGAAAGCAAAACTGAAGAATAATGAAGACACGTTTATCGGGAAAGAGCGTGGTGCAAGATGCTCAAAAATCAGAGATAAATAGGAGTAAGCTACAGGTTAAGACGGGTAATATAAAGTAATTCTTCAATATACGAAAAGGGAACAATAAGACTGAAGAGAATGAACGAAGTGATTAGATTAAAAAGGGTGCAAGACAGGGACGTTTTCTTTTTCTGCTACTGTTCAAACTATACGTCGAAGAAGCGATGATGGAAATAAAAGAAAGATTCAAGAGGTGGATAAAAATTTAGACATCAATAATACGACTCACTGATGACATTTCTATCCTCAGTGAAAATGAGGATGCATTACAGGATTTGTTGGATGGAATGAACAGTCTAGTGGACTAGAGTAAACCAAAAAGAGGCGAAAGTGACGAGACAGAACAGAAATCAAAGCAGCGAGGGTTATCAAAATCGAGGAACACATAGTGGATGAAGCAAAGGAATTCTACTAGGCAGCAAAACAACCAATGACTGTAAGAGCAAGAAGGACCTAAAAAGCGGACTAGCACAAGCAAATAGGTTATTCCTGTCCAAGAGATATCTAATAGTATCAAAAGTACACCTTAATTTGAGGAAGGAGAGAATATACCTTTGGAGCAAGCATTGTAAGGCAGTAAAACATTTACTGTGCGAAAACCGGAACAGAAGAGAATCAAAGCAGTTGAGTTGTGATACTACAGAGGAATGTTGAGAATTAAAGGAATATTGGAAAATATTCACTAAAAGAAGGGACACGATGATAGGACATCTGTTAATACATCAGAGAACAGATTCTATGGAACTAGAGTGAGCTGTAAAGGTGAAAACTGTAGAAGAAGGCAGAGACTGGAATACATTCAGCATATAATTCAGGACGTATGTTGCAATTGCTACTCTGAGACTAAAAGGGTGGCACAGGATAGGAATTCGTGGAAAAAAAAGACGAACGACAGGACTGAACACAAAAATTACTAACTGAAATTTCCTCTGATCCAATTCCAACCAGTTGGTACATTTTGCTGAAAAGAAGCTGTTCTAATTGATGGGCCAGATCCCAAGCTGCCCTGTCTATGCTTTGGCATAGAAAATGTAAAGTAAAAAACAAGTAAAAACCGGAAGAGTCCATTTGATCTCCCTGAGTAGCGTCCAGTTGCACGTTGGCATGGTTACACGTTTTTTGAATGCGCGCGTGTTCCACATGTAGTTCAACTGAAGTAGGCGTGGTTTCTTTGAGGTAGAAATCATGTGATTCCAAGTAGGTAACCATAGCACAGACTGTTTATCATTCTTCCTTGTTTTACTAGAAGTTTTCCGTCACACTGAAAAGAATATTGTAATTTTCTTTCTCTAGTTTTGCGTAACTAGTACCGTTACTATCGTTATATTTGTCTCATTTTTAATTTTATGTTAATTCCTTGAACTCTCTATTTTTCAACAATACTATAGCAAAACGCCAGAAACTTGTTAACTCACTCATTTAATCAGACCCCCTCTTATGGACAGAGCTGAAACGTAGACAGGTTGTTTAGCGATGAAATAAAGAAAGACAACTTAGATAAGAAAACAGAAGTATATTAAGTCATTGTTCGACTAGCGTCTCTTTGGGAGTCTCTGATTCGACACAGTTTACGGTCGCGTTACGCATGGTTCATTTGACATGTAACAAGGAGCACGTTCGCATCAAGAAAATTAAGATAACTTTAGTATCAACATTACTTTCGTTTCTTAAGTCATCATTTCTGCAGACTGCTGAAGTACATTACTGTAGCCTTAAGCAATGTGTTCACATTGTCATAGATAATAAATTTGCCCAGTTAACTACAATTATGAAACTTATAAAACTTTACCAAGACCACAGTGAGATGAGAAACACAATCTATGGATTTAATATCTTACAAATTTTAGCTGGAGATGTAGAACAAAGAGGAGTATCTGTCATTAATAAATAATCGTATCCGTTACTTTGTGGAAAACATAAATACGCTACAATATTTCGGAGAAGAGAGTAATTTTGTAAACATCAAATTGTCTTTTGATCTATAAGGCGGAAAAATATTATGCGATCTGATAGTATCATTTTTGTTTATTTAGCAAATGCACGGTTAAGACGAGCGACAGGATACTGATACACTGATTTCCTAAGTTCCCCAACTGCTTCAGTAAGAAGCGCTAGACTCAACAAGGTCGGTTAAATTTAAATTTTAAATCAGATTGAATTTCTCTATAACCGTTTACGTATTCCATAGGGACTTTTACGCCCTTTCTCCGCAGATTACTTCATTTCATCGCTAACTTTATTCTGGAAGTAATGCATTAATTTAATTCCTGGCAGAATTTATGGCGTCCGTGAAACTTCCTTCGCCGTGTAACTGCTCGACGGTCCCCTAGAGCGCACCGCCTGACTTGGAATCTTTGATTAACTTTTTATTTTTTTGTCAGATCATTTTGTGTGAGGGTTTTACCAATTCACATCATTTGTAGAACCTCTTTTACTTTGTACAAGATTTCGTACTTCTTTGACCTGTTACCTGTAACACGCAGAAACCGTTTGTAATCAAAGAAAATTCAAATTTCATTTACGAATTAGCTTAGAATGTAATACATCGACAACAAACTAGAAATCTGGTTTTGTTACCAAGAACATCATTAGCCACTCGCCAGTCTGTACTGAATAATGCTGTCTTCCAGATTATTTCACATCTTCCTTTACACAAAGACTTATATTTCGCTCCTGTAATATTTCCTACTACGTCACTGTGCCCGACACGTTAGATCTCTGAGTACTGTAAGAAATTCCTTGGTTTCATATCATCCATCAGCTGGATACAAGACCCATCTATCTCCAATTAATTATCATTGCGGTCGTGATTGTGTCTCCCAACGCAGTCTTGTCTCTAATTTATACATCTACATCTACATCTACATGATTACTCTGCAATTCACATTTAAGTGCTTGGCAGAGGGTTCATCGAACCACAATCTCTCTACCATTCTACTCCCGAACAGCGCGCGGGAAAAACGAACACCTAAACCATTCTGTTCGAGCCCTGATTTCTCTTATTTTATTTTGATGATCATTCCTACCTATGTAGGTTGGGCTCAACAAAATATTTTCGCATTCGGAAGACAAACTTGGTGACTGAAATTTCGTAAATAGATCTCGCCGCGACGAAAAACGTCTTTGCTTTAATGACTTCCATCCCAACTCGCGTATCATATCTGCCACACTCTCTCCCCTATTACGTGATAATACAAAACGAGCTGCCCTTTTTTGCACCCTTTCGATGTCCTCCGTCAATCCCACCTGGTAAGGATCCCACACCGCGCAGCAATGTCCTAACAGAGGACGAACGAGTGTAAGCTGTCTCTTTAGTGGACTTGTTGCATCTTCTAAGTGTCCTGCCAATGAAACGCAACCTTTGGCTCGCCTTCCCCACAGTATTATCTATGTGGTTTTTCCAACTGAAGTTGTTCGCAATTTTAACACGCAGGTACTTAGTTGAATTGACTGCCTTGAGAATTGTACTATTTATCGAGTAATCGAATTCCAACAGATTTCTTTTGGAACTCATGTGGATCACCTCACACTTTTCGTTATTTAGCGTCAACTGCCACCTGCCACACCATACAGCAATCTTTTCTAAAACGCTTTGCAACTGATACTAGTCTTCGGATGACCTTACTAGACGGTAAATTACAGCATCATCTGCGAACAACCTAAGAGGACTGCTCAGATTGTCACCCAGGTCATTTATATAGATTAGGAACAGCAGAGGTCCCAGGACGCTTTCCTGGGGAACACCTGATATCACTTCAGTTTTACTCGATGATTTGCAGTCTATTACTACGAACTGCTATCTTCCTGGCAGGAAATCACGAATCCAGTCGCACAACTGAGACGATACCCCATAGGCCCGCAGCTTGATTAGAAGTCGCTTGTGAGGAACGGTGTCAAAAGCTTTCCGGAAATCTAGAAATACGGAATCAACTTGAGACCCCCTGTCGATAGCGGCCATCACTTCGTGCTGCGTTGCACAAGAACGATGTTTCCTGAAACCATACTGATTACGTATCAATAGATCGTTCCCTTAGAGGTGATTCATAATGTTTGAATACAGTATATGCTCCAAAACCCTACTGCAAACCGACGTCAATGATATAGGTCTGTAGTTCGATGGATTACTCCTACTACCCTTCTTAAACACTGGCGCGACCTGCGCAATTTTCCAATCTGTAGGTACAGATCTATCGGTGAGCGAGCGGTTGCATATGATTGCTAAGTAGGGAGCTATTGTATCAGCGTAATCTGAAAGGAACCTAATCGGTATATAATCTGGACCTGAAGACTTGCCCGTATCAAGTTGCTTCGCAACCCCTAAGGTATCTACTTCTAAGAAACTCATGTTAGCAGCTGCTCGTGTTTCAAATTCGGGAATATTCCATTCGTCTTCCCTGGTGAAGGAATTTCTTAAAACTGCGTTCAATAACTCCGCTTTAGCGGCACAGTTGTCGGTAACAGTACCATCGGCACTGCGCAGCGAAGGTATTGACTGCGTCTTGCCGCTTGTGTACTTTACATACGACCAGAATTTCTTCAGATTTTCTACCAAATTTCGAGACAATGTTTTGTTGTGGAACCTATTAAAGGCATCTCGCATTGAAGTCCGCGCCAAATTTCACGCGTCTGTGAATTTTAGCCAATCTTCGGGATTTCGCGTTCTTCTGATCTTCGCATGCTTTTCCCGTTGCCTCTGCAACAGCGTTCCGAGCTGTTTTGTGTACCATGGGGGATCGGTGCCATCTCTTACTAATTTATGAGGTATGAATCTCTCAATTGCTGTTGCTACTATATCTCTGAATTTGAGCCACATCTCATCTACATTTGCATAGTCAGTTCGGAAGGAATGGAGATTGTCTCTTAGGAAGGCGTCTAGTGACACTTTATCCGCTTTTTTAAATAAAATTATTTTGCGTTTGTTTCTGGTGGATTTGGAAGAAACGGTATTGAGCCTAGCTACAACGACCTTGTGATCACTAATCCCCGTATCAGTCATGATGCTCTCTATTAGCTCTGGATTGTTTGTGGCTAAGAGGTCAAGTGTGTTTTCGCAACCATTTACAATTCGCGTGGGTTCGTGGACTAACTGCTCGAAATAATTTTCGGAGAAAGCATTTAGGACAATCTCGGAAGATGTTTTCTGCCTACCACCGGTTTTGAAGAAGTATTTATGCCAACATATCGAGGGAAGGTTCAAGTCCCCACCAACTATAACCGTATGAGTGGGGTACTTATTTGTTACGAGACTCAAATTTTCTCAGAACTGTTCAGCAACTATATCATCGGTGTCTGGGGGTCGGTAGAAGGAGCCAATTATTACCTTAGTTCGGCTGTTAGTACAACCTCCACCCATACCAATTCGCACGGAGTTCTACTTCGACTTCACTACAAGATAAACTACTACTGACAGACACAAACACTCCACCACCAATACTGCCTAATCTATCTTTCCTGAACACCGTCTGAGACTTCGTACAAATTTCTGCAGAATTTATTTCACGCTTTAACCAGCTTTCTGTACCTATAACGATTTCAGCTTCTGTGCTTTCTATTAGCGCTTGAAGCTCAGGGACTTTCCCAGCACAACTACAACAATTTACAACTACAATTCCGACTGTTGCTTGATCCAAGCACGTCCTGTATTTGCGATGCACCCTTTGAGATTGCAGCCCACCCCGTACTTTCCCGAGGCCTTCGAACCTAAAAAACCGCCCAGTCTGTGCCACACAGCCTCCGCTACCCGTGTAGCCGCCAGCTGAGTGTAGTGAACTCCTGACCTATTCAGCAGAACCCGAAACCCCACCACCCTATGGCGCAAGTCAAGGAATCTGCAGCCAACACGGTCGCAAAACCGTCTGAGCCTCTGATTCAGACCCTCCACCAGGCTCTGCACCAAAGGTCCGCAGTCGGTTCTGTCAACGACGCTGCAGATGGTGAGCTCTGCCTTCATCTCGTAAGCAAGACCGGCAGCCTTCACCAAATCAGATAGCCGCTGGAATCCAGAGAGAATTTCCTCAGATCCAACGCGACACACACCATTAGTGCCGATATGTGCCACCACCTGCAGCTGGCTGCACCCTGTGCTCTTCATGGCATCCGGAAGGACCCTTTCCACATCAGGAATGACTGCACCCGGAATGCACACGGAGTACACACTGGATTTCTTCCCCTCCTTAGCCGCCATATCCCTAAGGGGCCCCATTACGCGCATAACATTGGAGCTCCCAACTACCAATAAGCCCACCCACTGCGATTGCCCGGACCTTGAAGGCTGAGAATAATCCTCTGAAACAGGGCAGGCAGCTGCATCTGGCTCAGCCAGTGACAGTACCTGAAACCTGTTTGTCAGACGCACCGCGGAGGCTTCCTGGTCAGCCTCCGGGGACGTCTTTCGCTGCCTGCCACGCCTTGGAACGACCTCCCAATTAACCACAGGAGAGGGCTCAGCCCCACTGCAGGCAGCAACTGGGGCAACCACAGTGGCATACCGATCTGGGGACAAACGGAACGAGGTTGACATCCCCGTGTTACCCAAGTCAGGCTCCCCACAGTGTTGCCCATTGGCAACAGCCTCAAGCTGCGCGACCGAACTCAGCGCCGCCTGCAGCTGTGAGCGAAGGGATGCCAACTCAGCCCTCACCTGAACACAGCTACCATAGTCCGTTCCTGTCCATTCTAATCGATGCTGAACAACAGTTACTGAAACACGAGTCCGTGCCTAGATAACGCAAGGGAAACACGCAAAGAATGTATGAACTAACCTGTACAAATGCCTAATGACTGCGCTACAATCTGCCTGAATGTACGATTACAGTAACTAAAACTCGAAATTACACCTCCTATACGAAACTCACATGCAATTTAAGTAAGAATCTACGAAGTAACCACAGAAAAGAAGCTATATACGTATCTTTCTGCGCTGTCGATGTGGACCAACTGGGAGCCAAGGCCACACTGGTCTCATAGCCTACTAGACAGAAAAGTGCCACTGACGTACCAAAACAAAACAAATGCCTAACGACTGAGCTACAATCTGCCTGAATTTACGATTACAGTAACTAAAACTCGAAATTACACCTCTTATACGAAACTCACACGCAATTTAAGTAAGAATCTACGAAGTAAACACAGAAAAGAAGCTATATACGTATCTTTCTGCGCTGTCAATGTGCACCAACTGCACAACGCTTGTTCCTCAATATAATGCAACATGTCTTCTCCATTACTCTCTGAGAAACCCTGTGTTTTGCAAGTTTTTCGGGTTGAAAGTCATGTCTCACTGACGTCAGGCCAAACTGGCAAGGCAAATCGACTCTGCGCGTTCAGTATCAGAAATGCTATAGTCTTTTCTATACAATTTCCCAAAGGTACTCGGGGCCATTTATTTTCCTTTGTTTATTTCTTATGCTGTCCATCCAGGCGTCATCTTCTACTTCAGTGGTAATATGTACAATTTCCATTTGGATAGGCTGTTTACAGATTACTTTAGCTGTGCTGCAATTATTTTTCAGCCTTACTTTCCTTAGTTGCTATAGTTTATCTGTACTAGGCGCCAGAGGAACAATGTCTTGTGCAAATGAAATGTGCTGCTTAGTTTACCCATCAGCACCTATACGTTCTTCATTTTCCCAGTGCATCGAACTGAAAACTTCCAGTAAGACTGCCGAGAATAGATATGATCATACAGAATCTCCAAGTCTGACTTCTCAATCTGACTATCCTGACGAACACTAATGAAAGTCTTAACACTGAGCCCGCATCTCGTGGTCGTGCGGTAGCGTTCTCGCTTCCCACGCCCGGGTTCCCGGGTTCGATTCCCGGCGGGGTCAGGGATTTTCTCTGCCTCGTGATGGCTGGGTGTTGTGTGCTGTCCTTAGGTTAGTTAGGTTTAAGTAGTTCTAAGTTCTAGGGGACTTATGACCACAGCAGTTGAGTCCCATAGTGCTCAGAGCCATTTGAACCATCTTAACACTGATGTACGCTGATTAGGCAGAACACTAAGACCATGGTCCTACAGTCGATGTAAATAGGCGATAGGGGCGTCACCTGGCGAAGACTGACTGCTGGTCAGACAGAATCACGGTGCATGTAGTATCAGTGAGCGTGTGTAGAATGGGAAATGCGCGCGATCTATCACAATTTGATAGATTATGGTGACCCGGAGGCTCAGCAGAGAATTTTGGAAACAGCACAACTTGTCGTGTGTCCGAGGAGTGCTGTAGTGAGTGTCTTCATAACATGGCGAAACCAAGGTGAAACCACGTCCAGAAGTCGTGTGGTTGGGCGGCCAGCCCTCATTACAGATGTCGGACGTCATCGGCTAGGCAGACTGGTAAAACACGACAGGCAGAGAACTGAGGCGGAACTAACATCAGACTTTCACGCTGGGCAGAGTAAAAGTGTGTCTGAACACACAGTGCTCCGATAACTCCTAACAACGGAGCTCCGCAGCCGACGACCCTTGCACGTGCCAATGTTAGCACCACGACATCGGAAACTACGACTGAGATGGGCATGTGGCCGTCGACACTGGACGTTGGTGCAATGACAAAGCGTTCCGTAATCTGACGAATCCCTATACCTTCTTCATCAAGCATATGGTATGCTGAGAATCCGTTACCTTCCAGGTACTGAGTGACGGAGAGAAACTGGCACCAGCACCATTACGCCCTGGGGAACGTTCAAGTGGGCATCCATGAGTACACTGGAGCTCGCGCAAGGCACCATGACAGCCAAGGAGTATCGTACACAGGTTGCAGACCACGTACACCCCTTCATGTGGAACTCTTTTCTCGACGGCAGTGACAGTTTTCCACGTGATAATGCACCATATCACTAGACCATAAATGTGACGGAGTGATTCGAGGAACACAGTGGCGAGTTCCAGTTGATTTGCTGCCGCCCCCCCCCCCCCTCCCAGTTCTCCAGATCTAAATCCTCTCTAATACATATGAACCTGGTACCCCCTCTCAGGAATCTACGGGACTAGGTGACTTGTCTTTGCAGATGTGGTGCCAAGTCCCTCCAGCGACCTATCAAGGCCCCGTTGCTTCCACGCCACGAGCGTCGCCGCTCTTATCCGTAAGAAATATGGACATACCAGCTGTTAGTTAGGTGAGCATAATGTTCTGGCCGATCAGTGTATATTCTTCAATATTCTTGATAGGTTAATAGGTCTGAAGTTATTAGGCCTTTACTGGATTTTTGCTTTTGAACAGAGCAGCAATAATTGTTCCACTTTTTACATTACGTTTCTTCCGTCGTTATCAGTTTCTACTGAACTCTATCACCGGCAAGCACCTGACCTTTTTTCTGAATGTGAGTATTTTAGTTTTCCGATACTTGTCTTTCTCTTGAAAACTTGTTGGGCCTGCAGTGGGTTGATCGATCATTGTTTGGGTGGGCTGTGTTTACATGCAATGAACTGGCTCCGCTGGTACAACTGAAATCGATCATCGACTGGAAACGGTTATGTTCGGCTACTTGGAGACCATTTACAGCGATTCGGGGAGTTCACGTTACCATGGAATTTTTATGGATGATAGTGTGCCATGTCGCCAGGCCACAGTTGTTCGCGATTTGTTTGAAGAACATTCTGGACAGTTCAAATGAATGATTTAAGCATCTAGATCGTCCAACATGAATCCCATCAGACATTTGTAGGACATATTTGAGAAGTCAGTTTGTGCTGAAGCTCTTGCACCGGCAACAATTTCGTAATTATGGACTGTTATAGGAGCAACATTGCTCAATATTTCTTCAGGGAACTTCCAGCGACTTGTTGAGATCATGTGGCGTCGGTAAGCTGCAGTACGCTGGGATAAAGAAGGCCCGAAGCGATATTAGATCGTACGCCATGACTTTTGTCACCTCAGCCCACGGTTCAATGGAAAGTGAATCTATCTGCAAATCTAAAAGAATAAAAAAAGATTGATCCCCTGCTAAATGATGAATCTATTTAATATACTCATATAAGAAACATATAGTTTACGTATCCGCATCTGCCGAGCTGCCTGACCTTTCCTTGAAATGAAACCAACCAACCTATCCTGAGGCCCGTGACCACAAACTAGTTTCTCACACTGACTGACTGGGTTCGTACCTGTCTATGTCATATCATCGACTACGCTTCCCTCCTACCTGGGGTCCAGTTCACCTTATTTCAACACAGATCCTGCTCGACATTTAAATTTGAAAATGTCCACGCTTCTCAAAACAAAGTGTTATGACATACATACTAACATATAATTCTTGTTTCATTTTCAAACAAAACTTCAAGTTTCTTATAAACATTATTATGATTTAACGAGCTGCAAAGAATTTAATTATTTGTTCTCAGACAATATATATTGAACACAACAGTACGGGCGCTACAGTCTGGCACCGCGCGACCACTACGGTCGCAGGTTCTAATCCTGCCTAGGGCATGGATGTGTGTGATGTCCTTAGGTTAGTTAGGTTTAAGTAGTTCTAAGTTCTAGGGGACTGATGACCTCAGAAGTTAAGTCCCATAGTGCTCAGAGCCATTTGAACCCTTTGAACCACAACAGTACATTCATTCCTAATGGTTCAAAATTTTAATTTCATTGGATGCTGTATTCGCCAGAAAGTCCGTATTTTTTTAATCTTGTTCGAAGCACTTATACTAATTAAAGAAGACTTCAAATTCATTGTACATGAAATATATTCGAAAGTTTAAGTGTCATGTACCTCCTGATCAATTCGCTTAAATAGGGGTCAAACATGTTACCTATGGTCATGAGCACTGTTAAAGCAACACAGGATTTAATCAGACGCTATGATCTCTGATTGCGTAGTATAGATCTGATCAGTTCTCTAAGTTAATGAGGTGGTTACCATGCTACTGAGAGACTCTAGTAATAAAGTTCGTTTTACAAAACCACATTCTAACGGCTACAAATGCTGTTGAATCAAATAATTCTTTTACCACAACTATTGTGTACTCCATTACAGTATGCAAGTGACTACAATGTACTCCATATTTCCATAATGTTTCGAAACAGTTGAACTGCAACATGTAATCGAATGCTGAAAAACGGGCTGAGATAATGACCACCCCTTTACCAATTTGAGGGCCCTGTGTAATGCAGCTTTTGGTGAAACCACAAAGGTGAACTCTTAGTCTTGACTGAGAAGTCTTTAAAAGACATGATAGTAATACTAATGTTTGGTGATATTCCTAATTGTAATCTATTCTGTAACAACACTCATTACTTCAATTAATATTTATGTAACCATGGTAAAAACTAAAGTCTATTCGAAAACTAACATCTGTAAACTCCTGACGTTGAACTAATCTTTACTTTGTGAGCTTGTAATCATGTTATCTACGGAAAAAGCTACATTAAATTGTTTTCTTCTTCCCTTTCTGGCAGCGGCACGATGCAGATGAAAGTGCATCGACTGTAATGTTCTATCAATAATGACCGGAGCAGCACATTTCCAAACATGAGTTTTATTTTGTACAGTGATCAACTTTTCAGGTCTCCTGTTTTAGTTGCATAACGCAAGTAGTTCATGTTCGTTTAAATTTGGTTGGAAACTACTTACTTGGTGACGCAACGACTGAGCGCCTATCGCCAGTTGTTTTACTGTTTGAAGATCGAACCTGCATTTTAATCCAAGGTTCTATTTACTTCTTATAAAGTAACTCCTTTCATACGAATGTTAAATATGTACCAGTACAAGGCTATTCGTCACCAAGACTGCCGTTAACCAACAATTGCCATTTTGGCCTGAATTTAATTTTTTTGAGACCTTATGATTCGGAGAATAAAGTTTGTGTTTGAAATGTTGTGAAAAGATCTCGCTACAGCGAGAGTAAGCAGTTAGCCATAGTGTAGTAAATAAAACTAGAAGATTCTCCGTTTCCCTTATGTCAGACAAATTTCATATTTATCCTTTAATCAGTCGTTTATTCATCCACATACATCAGACTTGTCTCCTTAATTGGAAAATGAAAAATACTCAAAACTTAACACAAGTAATCTGTACTGCATTGCTGGTCATTGCTCACATTACACAAAAACACGACAATATAGTTTATACAGACCCTACATGATCCCAATTGTTTCAAAAGATCCAAAAGATCTACACAAAGAGCTCAGTTCCTATTTGTAGGAGTTTGGGAATGGCACCCCCGAAAAAAATTTCAAAGCTAAAAATAGAGCGGGAATAGGAATAGTATGTGGGTACAAGGAATTGTCTGTTACACACTGACTATACGACTCTAAGAAATCTGTCATACATCCGACATCAAATAATACCACTCAGTCTATGCTGGTGACACTTTGAGTCCTTTCATCAGTGGTTATACAGTTTGCACACTATTTCAAAATGCACTTCCTCGTTATCAAAGGTATCAAGGCCCTGTCTACGATACATGCAAAAGGTAGGATTACAACTGTTTTAACAACCCGTCAGAGATGGAGCACAAACTAGGATTAACAAGTTATTTATTTAAGTTGATGTCATTAGGGCCATCTGCCCCTCTGTTAAATCGGATCAAGTTTCACACATGTAGTACCCTTTCCTTTTGCTAAGAAATAACAATTTTAACAAGATTACACTATTAAAATGATCTGAGTGAAGTAGCAGCGTGAGTAAACAATACTGACTATGAACTAATGAAGTTAATACTTGCAGTACATGCACCACTGCAGTTGCTGCAAGTAATAGTGATAATAGTAATAATAATTATTATTATTATAATTATTATTATTATAACAATAATAATAGTAATAACTAAAATGATAGTGGCAGATATAAAAAGAATGTATAGGTGCAGGAACAAGGTGTTTTCTTATATGCCAAGTTCTGGGGAAAGGAAATTTAAGGAGACGACGCGAACAAAGAATAGCGGAAAAAGAGGAAGCTATTGATGGAAAGAAGGATGTACCAGAGTAACGAGCACGTGTAGGGACATAGGAACAATGGTAATTCTTAATACTGCTTTAGTAAATGTGTTATTAACTGTCTTGTGGAGCTGGTTGTCATTCAGTTCTCTATTATAATGTGGGAAGTTATTCGAGAGTCGAGTAACTGTACTGAGAAGGACTTCGAGAAAGTGGATGACTGATTGAGTGGGAAAAAAAGATTATACTCCTATGGAAACGAGTGTTTCTGCAGTGGTGTTCGAATAAGAGCGTTGAGGTCGAGGCTAGTTGTAAGGGACAGTGCTCGTTGATAAGACAATAGGGCAGTTAGAGGGTATGGAAATCTCTGCACTTGTGTGCACGCAGCTACGATAGCTGTGCATATGATGATGAAATATGTTTAGAGGCGAAGATCATTGATATAATGAACACAGGCATCGGTAAACAGCTACAGCCGCTGTGAGCTTTGCTGGGAAAGGCCTTGCAGAGTGTCATGGATGTAATCCGTAGTTGGAAGTATAAGTATTTATACAAGCCGCTTATTCAGGTCAGGAGGGACAGCTTTTTATATTTTTGTAGAGCAACGACGGGTGCTGATACCTTCTAACACGTTCCAGTTCTGTGCTCAGTCCGCTTCAGATTTTCATCTATTATTGTAGAGATGATGTAGAAAATCGGACATTTCCTTTTAAGAGAACTATCAAACGACTACCCTTATGCTATTTAGAAAAACATCGGAAGACCTATACAGGGCTTGCCGGATCGGTATTTGCAACGCAGTCTGCCCGAGTGCGAGAACCGTGTGCTACGACTGCGGCCCCTGTCTTGGTGTACCACCGCCGTGTCCCGCCACACCCTTCATGGACCATCAGAGGCGTGAGCCAGTTCGCTGGAGACGCGGAGGAAGTTCCCCTTTAAGGGCTTCGTATTTAGCGGTGGCCGTTGCCAGACTTTGAGAGCAGCGTCGCAAATTGCGAAGGAGGGCCCGGCGACGAAACCTCAGCGCCCCGGCGCCCGCTCAATGCGCTGCCTCGGCTGGTGAACGTCGTCTAACAACGCCGCCAATTTGTAGCCGCCTCACGTTCTTTGCAGAACGCGAGCAACCGACCAGGCGCCTTACCACTTCACCTAAAGCTGAATCCGGGGCTTGGCTCATTTGCAGGCACCTCTCGTCGGTAAAATGAGACTCTGTACTACTGAGCTTCAGTCACAGCTCACCTTACGTTTGGTTAATTAGTTCATGAGTTCATGTTCCTGAAAGGCACCAAAATACGAAATACGCATTGACAGCTTGATTTCATGGAAATATCTCTTTACATAGTGTAAGGTATTTATTTTATAATTCCATTGAAGTCGCCTCTCTTTTCACAAAGCCTATATCTATTGGGACCATTCAGCATATTCGATGTTGACTGCTTCAGACGAAAACTCCATTTTAAACTGTATTTTATGTATTTAGGGAGAAGAATGAAGCCAAAATACCTAAATTCTGATAGATTTACTTAAAAGTTTATATTTTAATAATTGGTGGTTAATTAAAACATCGACAGGGCTCAATTGATGACTCTCACAACCCTTTGCCTAGACAAAGTCCACCTTCACTTTAATAATTCTTGCTTGATCACATTAACAATCTGCCAGATTTTTAGTTAGGCAACTTTAGTGGTTTTAGTTTTTTCGTGTCCGTAGGTCATCCATCACTCTCCCAAGCTGGTTCCAGTAATGTTGTCTAACCACCACTTGCATGTGAACAAAACAGATGACTTTTGATGGATTTCGAATGCCTTTTGTGTGCACTAAATTATCTGCAGGGGAGTGTATTATAAATTGGCACACGTTCGTCTTTCTTCAACTTTCTAATAGAAGTTTAATGTATTTTCTTATTGCATTTTGAAATGATAGCATTAAGTTTTCATGTGCTGCAGTCTTTTCCTTATATTTGAAGATTACTCCGTCAAGTGAAAGTTTTTGCAAAAGTGAATGCAACATGGAAAATTAACCTAGGACCAATTATTTGGTTGAAATATAAAAACGTTGTAGCCAAGAAAATCTTACCGTTAGTGCACTGAATAGTCTATCTGCCACGTTATTACTTTACGTCAAGCCAGTAATCAGTAAGTGAAATCAGATTAAGATGAAATATTATCAAAAACCAGTTACAAATTTAATATATTTTGAAACAGATGCCACTGGAAAGTAACTCGCGTTTCCATTTCCAGGGCAGGTAAAACTATTGAGACATTAAAGAGAAACATCTCATTTGTAAATATCACTTCTACCATTTTAAAAAGACCTTCTTCTGTTGCAATGCACAATACGACACACGACCCTCGGTGTATGGCTTAACGATCCACGCGTTACGTAGATAGTTCCAAAAATTTGTTGCATTTAACTCACCATAAAGTTCTACACCTGAAGAGTTAACAATATATTCCTAAAAGGTTTAATATACTGCACAGCACTTAAACGTGTAGAACGCGAAATGTTTACAAATTCTTCACAAACCACAATGTTGTGTCTAACAGAAAAGGAAATGTACAGTAGAAAATGGCGGAAAATGGTTATGGCAGTCCCTAGTACGCATAAAATCAGTCGCTAGACTGCAGTACCGGCCACAAAACTATGTGTATTTCTTGGTACACTCCTCTAGGTAAAACTCTGTCCCATACAATTGGCCTTCTTTGGGAACAACGTAAAAGTCACTGGAATAAAAGAAGCGATGGCGCCGCTTGTGGGGAGAGTATGGATACCACATTGAGGGGTGTAACTAGCAGACTCTTGGGCTGCTATAGGTGCATGTATTTTCCAAGACGGTGTAACCTCCCCACAAAAAAGTTAATATGTATAATAACCTCCCAACAGCAAAAAATATAATTATAACATTGACATTTAGTGTAACCTCCCAACAGTAAATTGCGTAACCTATCAATAATAAAAAATGTGACTGATCTCTCAATAAAAAATTGTGCCTCACTTATAACCTTTCAACAATTGACTGTGAATTTAAACTGGTAAATTTTGGACGTCAGCAGTGCTGCGTCATGGCCCTGAAAGATCACTCTGAAAAAAATTGAAAATTCTTACCTCAATAAGGTCGCCGGATAACGTATATATATATCTACTCCTATAAGAAATCATTCTGGCACAGCCGAGTGCAACGCTGGCCGATAGATTTGTCATGTATAAAAGGAAACAACTGATTTTTCTTTTCAATAATCGGGATGACCAAGGATTGGAGAAATTAGTAAATTTTTTAAATTGAAATGGATGATTGTCAAAAGTTATTTTTTATGAGAAAGATTATTATTAAGAGATTTTTTAAAACATTTACATGGAACTTGATATAACAATACTACATATGCGCGAGGCTGCTTTTACCTTAGCTACAAGGCTCAGGCTCCGCCATCGTTCCACCATGACCAGCCCAGCCAACACGATACACCAGACTGCTCGATAGCAACAACCTACTCCTACTGCTACACAGTTCCAACTGCAGTCAACACTGCTCTTTGGTCTGAGATTCTCTTATAGCTTACATATCGCAGGCAGCGCGTGAGCAATCCATCGAAATTACATCTGCTCAAGTGCGCTAGCAACAAATTCCTTAATGATGGACCTCTTACATAATTCTCCACAGGGGGGGCAAAAATTTGGCAGCAATGGTGAGTCAATTGGACTTGCCATGAGCAACAAATTTTTCTATAATCTATTTAACTAAGTCTACAGTCAGAGAGTATATACATTATTGATAAGTGCAGAACATATTAAGAAATGAAATAGAGTGCACACGCACTGAGTACAGAACATATTCAGAAATGACAAAGTGTATACGCAATGAGTACAAAATATATTGACATATGACATAAAGTGCACACGCACTGTATAAGCCTTTAGCATTTTTGTACAAGAACTGAACACATTAACAAATGAAATAAAGTCCACACGGACTGTAAAAATCTTTAGCATATTTAGGACAACTGATCATATTAACAAATGAAATGAAGTGCACACGCACTGTATAAGTATTTAGCATTTTTTTACAAGAACTGAATACATTAACAAATGAAATAAAGTTCACACGCACTGTAAACGTCTTAAGATATGAAATAAAGTGCACACGCACTGTGAAAGTCTTTAACTGAATACAT
Organism: Schistocerca nitens; assembly: GCF_023898315.1. Taxonomy (NCBI): domain Eukaryota; kingdom Metazoa; phylum Arthropoda; class Insecta; order Orthoptera; family Acrididae; genus Schistocerca; species Schistocerca nitens. The sequence goes on along the minus strand of NC_064621.1, from coordinate 309,347,428 downwards.
TATTGAGGACAAATGACCATATTAACAAATGAAATGAAGTGCACACGCACTCTAAAAGTCTTTAACATTTTACAAGAACTAGGAAAGGGATGGGAAGAATAGCATCACGGTTGTAGCACAGTAGGTTGCATGTAGCTGCACTGAAAGTCCATATCTTTCTACAGAAGCACAACACCAAGTTCGACAATCTGCTCTTCCTGAAGTATTTATCAGTGTAGCCAAGACACTACAATGTTGCATCAATATTGTATGTTATCATTTTGGTAGTACATTAGGTACACCAAACAGTAGGCCCACAATAACATCTCGATCGTTCAAGGTGGTGGACAGCTTGGTATGTCAGCACCACATTCTTGTACAATCCATACTCTTTCATCAACGTAGAATTAGTGCAAAAATCAAATATAGTGCACCATGATCATCAGGGTGGACAGGACATACGGATATTGCAGTAATTGCTGGTAATTAGGTCAGAAGGTGAAGGATACATTAAGTCCTACACTAGTCATCATTCAGAATTACACTAGTGTATCAACCGATTTGAATAATTATTGGCACTCATTGGTTAGTTACTAAACATTTCTGTACTATGTATGGAGTATTACAGAACATTATTCATAAGTCATCTAATTACAGTAATTAGTGGCATCATAAGTCTTCTCATTACAGTAATCATTGGCATAACATTTATAGAGTACAACAAAATATTATTTACAGAAATTATTGACATAGCATTTATCCATAAGTCATCTCATTACATTAATCATTGACATCGTAAGTCATCTCATTACAGTAATTATTGGCACTCATCGGCCAGTTACAAAGTATTCATATAGTTTTACAAAACATTATTCAGTGTTATTCACAAGTCATGATTTAAAACAGGAGTTACTGAGAGTAGCATCAAGCTGTTAGTGTTTATATATGATATCATGCAAGTGACAAAAGACATATTTAAAATGTAACACATTGGAACTATTACTCAAGGTCTGTAGTCCAATAATACATAGATATAATGGATTCAATACATCAGAGAAATTTGCATTGTATTTAGTACTAGAAACATATCTTAAACTGGTAGCATTATTTAGTTGCATACTGGTAATAGTTGGGACTGGTAATAATTTTTTTTGTGCTAGCAATTCATGGCGTTGGGATCGATAATTAATTGCTGGGGCACGAAAATATTTGCTTTTGACTTATTGCAGGAAATAAGGATTAATAACGTCATTCGTCATGGGTCAGCTGTAGCAAGGTTACGAAACAAGTAGAGTATATGTGATCACATTCATAAATGATAGACACAACTGGGTAAAAAATGCAAGTATTAGGACAGGTTTAATAACTAACTGCTTATAGCATATTAGTATCATGAAAAGCTTCTCCTGGAAAAAATACGAAGTGGATTATTGAGCTGAAAGAAGAAATGTATTCATATTATGCTGAAAAGTACTAAACATCGTATTAACAGGTAATGAAACGTGTACTTAATATGTATGTACTCTAGCTGTCGTTTCCAAAACATTCTGTCATATACTATGTGACATAAGACATACTGTCGAAAGGAACTGCAACAAATACTTAAAGAACTACATAGCATCTCGTAACTAATACAAAATATATAAACCTCAACATTATAATCATCTGCAAAGAACAACTTCATTATTCATATTACCATGACTTCATCATTATCATCGTCTGTAAAGAAAAACTTCATTATTCATATTCCCACATTCTTCATACAACTATTCATCATCATTTGTTATCATCTGCAAAAAAATAGACACTTCATTATTCATTAGTCATATTACCATTTACTTCATACAACTACTCATAGTATAGAGTTTCTTACTTCTAGCATATTTCATCACTAAAACTAACATGTGTAGTTCTGTCTGACAGCTTACTCAATCCCCTCGTATTCTGAAAGAAAAATAATTAGTTAATACTGCTATTATACAGTGTGTATAGTATATTCTGGTTAATGCTTGTTAATTCTGATCCATTTACTCTTCATGACAAGGTATTGAATTTTTTTCTTTCATTCCAGTTGTGAAATTTCCATTTCATCGTAAACCACTGTGGTTGTATAATTTATTTCCTTTACATGGTATTGCTTTCTGAAAATGATGAATATGGATTAATATATTGCATTTAATTCATATACCCATTAAATAAAAACTTGTTTCTAGTGATATAACTAAGCATACAGCATAGCATGACAGAAAACGTATTATGTCAAAAACATAGACAGTTTTCAAGTGCAAAAAATGTACACACAGTATCACAATGTAGTAGCAAAAAGTGTAGAATAGTCAAAGTCAACTGGTGTTTGTTACATATTAAAGATTTCATAGTGCATAACAGAGAAAAATTCTACTTTCGATAGGAAAACAATCATACATACACAAGAAATGGAAAATGTGCACGGTCTGATGTGTAACGACAAGAAATGCGACCTGCTAATCTTACCTTGCCTAGCACTTGCCCAAGGAAAAAAAAACCGATCATTGGCAGTAAGTAGCCACTTAAATATAATTGCATAAGTGGTCATATATATATATATATATATATATATATATATATATATATATATATCAGGAAATGGCATTACACTGTGATAAATCATAAAGTATGTCCATTCAATAAAGGGTTTAATATTGGAGACATGGTGATTGCCTTTGCTTTTTCTGGTTCTCAAAGTTTCGACATGTACTACATTGGGGTGCCGAATGCTGCGAATTCTATATGGACCAGTGTATAGCAGCTAAAATTTACTGCATCTACTCTTTTTTCTGTTGGACAATTAGTGTGTGCGTACTAATATCTTCTGTCCAATGTGAAAGTCACGGCGTGTACAAACCTGTTTTTGCTGTCTTCTCCGGCGCTCTGCGGCACGTTTGATGTTGTTGAGGGCAATCTCAATTATTTCATGGAGGCGTAGTCGACGAGATGTAGGAAAGGATACTAATTCTTTAATTTTGTTAGGTGGTTCAACATTTTTCAATATAACAGTCGGAGATAGCATAGTAGATTCATTTGGTATGGAGTTAATTAAATCCTGGAATGAGAGTATGTGTGTATCCCAATCAATATGTTTTTATGGCAGTATATTCTACATAGTTTACCAATTTCTTTCATTAGTCGTTCACAAGGGTTCGAAGAAGCGTGATACTTGGATATATAGATGGGAGAAATGTTTCGAAACTATGGTCCATTGTCGGAAATTACTCGTACTTTCAATACATGCCCTACATGAAATAAAAAATGTTTTACAAATGCATTCGAAATAGATTTAGCAGTAGCTTTGCGCAAAGGAGTGAAGGTAACAAATCTCGAAGTGAGTTCAACAGCGACAAAGATGTAGCAAACACCTCTATTAGTTCTGGGAATTGGTCCACAAATGTCTACAGCGGCCATGTGTCTCAATTTAACAGGTACAATGGGATGTAACGGAGGAATATGTGAAGTCGTGTCTGACTTAGTTTTCTGGCAGATTTTACATGGCGCTAAAACTCGTCGAATACGTTTCTCCATGTTGGCAAAATAACAGACAGTGTAATGGTTTCTAATGGTAACATTATTCCTATCTTGCCAAAGGTGTTTAATTTCATTCCATACGTTGTCTTTACTCTGCTCTTGTGCTATGTCTCGTAATGACGACGAAATGAAATTTTCGAATGGAACTTGTTGAATATACAAGACGCTAAAATTTTCTTGGCAGAAGTTGGTTGCGATGTCTTGCTGATTGTTGCCGAGAGAACGGGATAGTGCGTCTACTACAATATTTTGTGTCCCGGGAATGTGAGCAATTGTAAAATTAAATCCCTGTAAATAAAGTTTCCATCTGCTTAACCTGTGGTGTGTAAATTTTACGGAAAGTAAAAACTGTATAGCTCTATGATCTGTGTAAACGGTCATATGTCTTCCATAAAGAAAATGCCTGAATCTCGTAAATGCCCATACAACATATAATGTTTCAAGTTCTGTGACAGAATAATTGCGTTCAGCAGGTGACAGAATGCGACTTGCAAAGGCGATGTTTTTAATTACTGTAGTACCGTCTTCTTCAATTTCCTGAAAAATGTGTACGCCTAAATCTGTGTTAGAACTGTCGGTGGCAATGGAAAAATTTCTGGTAAGGTCTGGGTGTGATAAAAGTGGTGCGTTCAACAAAGTTTGTTTTAGATTGACAAATTCAGAATGTGCTTGGCTATCCCACGACCAAATAGCGTTTTTACCCGTCAATTGGCATAATATAGGGGTGTCTAAAGCTGAGTAATGAATAAATTTACGGAAAAAGTTAATTAATCCAAGAAAGCTGCCTAATTGTTTCTTTGTCGTTGGAACAGTAATGTCACGCAAAGCTTGAAGTTTTTTCGGGTCAGGCGCAATGCCTTCTGCTGAAATTACATGTCCAAGAAATTTTATGGAAGTTTTGCCAAAGTGCGATTTGTTAAGATTAACTGTGAGTCCCTGTGCACGAAAAGTTTGCAACAGTTGTTCCAGAATCAGATTATGTTCTGACCAGTTAGCTTCTGCGATAAGGATGTCGTCTACATAGGTTGTGATTCTGTCTTTAAGTTCTGTCGCAGGTATAGTATTTAAACCGCGAATAAATGCTGCTGAAGAAATTGTCAAACCGAACGGTAATTTGCAAAATTGATAATAATCACCAAAACAGAGAAATGCTGTGTACTTTCTGCAGTTCGGATGGAGCTGAATTTGCCACAATCCCGAATTCAAATCTAATGTGGAATAAATAGCAGTACCATGATGTTTCTGTAGAAGTTCTTCTAGTGATTGAGGGCGATCTGTTTCATTAATAATAATGTCATTGATGTGACGCGAATCAAGTACGAAGCGAAGTGAGCCATCCTTTTTCTTAACAATATGGAGCGGGTTTATGTACGGACTAACTGTCGGTTCAATAATTCCTTGGTCAAGCATGGCTTGCGATTCTTTCTCAACTTGTTCACTGTGAATATAAGGAATAGGGTAATGTTTGGCTTTAAATGAGTCATGCTGTTTAACTTGAAATTCATACATGAAACCGGACATAGTACCAGGGATGTTGTCAAAAACTGGAGCTTGCTGTAAAAGAATATTGCGTAGCTCTGTACGTTCGTCGTCTGTATTTGCACTGCTCTGTTTAACCTTATCAGAAATTATTTGTATAACGTCATAGTCAGCTCCGTCTGGTGTTTTATAGTTGTGTACATACGTATCTGTGAACAATGTGGAATGACAGTCCGTGTTATGCGATGTAGAAAAGACCTCTGTTCGATTAATTGCCTGTTGATCTGTAGATAAAGCGTGCTGAAATTCTAATGCCAGTTGTACATTCTCATCCTCCAAAATTAAACAGGAATTTTAAAAGTCAATAATTGTGTCGTGTTGTACCAAAAAATTCGTACCTAAAATAACATCTGTTATCAATAAGGGAACAATTCAAAAATTTGAGTGGAACATATGACCTGCAATACAAAATGATAAGTGTGTCTGTATTTTTACATCTACTCCTTTACCAGATACTGCTCCCTTTACTTTAGTTTTGCCTAAAGGTAACGTAGGATAAATATTCTCTTTGTTACATTCGTTGAAGGTTTCTTCATTTATAAATGACATAGGTGATCCAGAATCGATTACTGCTGAAAATGCGGATGATCCGATCATTACTTCAATGACAGGGTGGGAAATGGTTTTTTGAATAACTGGTTTTTCATGCAAAAGGGTGTCTCGGATGTCGTCAAAAGTAATAACATTCTCGTGAATAACATTGTGCTTGTCAAAAGTATTGCTTACGTTGCTGGAAGATGCAACCTGTACTGTATCTAATCAAATTCTTTCTGACGTGCTGTTATTTGCTGGAGGATGCTGTGGCATTTCGACTATTTGTACTGTTCTGTTATTTCTTCCTGACGTGTTAGGTTCTGGATGATATCTACTGTCTGGTTCAATCATGATAATTTGTTGTGGCTGATGATTCTGCTGCTGGTAAGACCGACTGTAACGCTGAAAACTGTGCTCATTACTTTTACGTCTGTCATGATAATCATTGCTATACGGCGCGTTGCGATAGGAATTGAAATGATGTGTCTTCTGTACGTAGTGATTTCCTTGTTGCTGTGCGTTAGTATTTGGCGGAGCTGACGCTATACGTGTAGGCTGCGAAACATTAAAGCTTGGTTGACCTTGCAGACTACATTGTTGGTTAGGTATGTTAACCGGCTGGTTTTGTTGCTGTTGTGATGAAACCCTCTATTGTTGCCAAAAATGTGTCTGAAAATTTTGTACACACTGATGATTAAAATTTTTTCTGTTATTAATGTTCTGGGCATTGTCATTTCTGGATCGTATAATGATAACTGTCGTTTTCAGGTAATACTTCTCGCATCACGTTTTCTTTACTCATTCTTGATCCTAGATAGGTCGATAGTTGAAGAACTGTTTTGGTAGATATAAAGGATAGTAAAAGAGAAGGCAGCTGTGCAGAAAACTAAAGATGAATTAGCACTACTACTGCTCGGGGCCCTCTGCACGCTACGGCACATGTTCATCGAAGTGTAATGCATCCCCTGAGGTCATTTACGCGCTGCAAATAAATTTTAGTTTCTGCATTACAGGCCAAGCTGGTGGAAATGCGAAAGCAAATTGTCGTATCCAGTCCAAAACGTAAATTTGTGTTCTGTCATTATTAAGTACCTTAAATTTCCTAACGGATAAAAACTGTTTGTAATCAAAATTATCGGCTCTGTATGTCTGAGCAGGTTCAGGATTGTATGATAATCTGTTTGTCTGTGACTGTTCGGAATCTAAGTCACGTACTCTCTGTAAATTACCGAAATTATATTGGCTGTGTGAGTGTGAGAAATGTTCGGAGAGTGGCGTCTGCTGTGTCGTGTTATAGGCTGAGACATCTCTCATCTCTGTTACCTCTTGCTGTAAAGACGACACTTTTCTACGCAATGTATTATTGGACGAACTTATCTCACTGATTGTCTGCTGTAAATTTTGGAATTCGGGTGTTTGATTGAAAGAAATTGGTGACGTATCGTCTGATTTGGTATCATTGTTATTTTTGATAACGTCAATACGACGGCCAATTCATTAAATTTTTCAGTCAATGCTTTAACCTGATCGTCATTTTTAGTGTATTCTGTATTAATTCCAATTGTTCAAGTCTGCTGGTCACTGTCTGAAAGTCTAGTGTGTGTGTGTCTGTTTCTGTATTAAGATCAGACATTTCATCATGCAATTCGGTGTTCAACTGTTTGATAGCATTGATTTCGTCTGATACTGCAGCAATGTTGTTGTCTACGTATGTTTTTGCTTTCGTAAACAATTTACGCTTATCTTCCTGTCTCTGTGCAGTAATTGTTTCCATAACTTGTTTCTTTACTTTGTTCTGTTCCTGTATAAATTTGCGGTAACGCGTTTCACTGCTTTGTAGGTTGTGATTAAAACGTTCGTCAATTTGGCTGTTTTGTTATTCAAATTTCATATCTACTTTCGCATCCAGTGTGCGTGAAAGTTCTGATGACATTAACTTAAACTCGTCGCGTAACTGTGTTGCGTTTTCAGAACATTGTTTAGCGACTGCACTAAATTCATCTCTAAGTAATTTGGTTGTGGCTGCATGTGTATTACTTAATTCTTGTGCCACAGATCTAATTTCTTCACTACTGTTCTTAGCACAAGCCTTAATTTCCTCACGTAATTGTTATTTAGTATCATGACGCTACACGGCAACGGCTGTAATCTGTTCACTAAGTTGTTTGAAATTGTTGTCTTGTTTATCATTCGACTGTTTAAGATTTTCATTAAGTTGTTTGTTCGATTCATTAAGGTTGTCTTGTTTTTCATTAACATGTTTGTTCGATTCATTAAGTCGTTTGAAATTGTCGTCTTGTTCTTTCTTCGACTGTTTGAGATTTTCATGAAGTTGTAGCAAAACTGCCATAACTTGATCCATGCAAAAATTAGCGACCCTATTTTCTATGCTGTGTGTTGGTGTATCTGCATTTGTCGCGTTTTGTGTAACCATTAGGTCATTGCCTGATTCACGAAAAGGTTTGCAAATCGGATGTGCTCTGTTGGTCACTACATCGGAATCAAATAAATCTGACGCGTTTTGTGTATATTGTTCACCTTCGTTAGAAACATTTGTCTGTTTACTGTGTAAACTTTGCAAATCAGGTGTTTCAAAATGGGCAGCGTTCATTGTAACGGAAAGTGTCGCGTCATCAATTGGCGTTAAATTTACAGTGGACACAATTGAATTTGTTTGCTCATCATTTAGATCAGAATCATTACTGGTGGTCGGTACGCACTGATTGTCTGTAAATGGAGGATTATCATTAAGACACTAAGTGTCGCTAGTATTATCAGTCAAATTATTCAAATCGGCTTTTTCACTCATTAAGGATCGCGATGTACTGTTAGCAGTTTTTCGCGGCATATTCACAAGTCAACGATAAGCACTAAATAAAACAAAGACAAAGCAAAAATGGAACAATTACAGTGACAACCAAAGGCAATAAATTGCCGATGATCTGTGAAAGAAAGAGTGACAACTTAGTAAATGCGTTGCGCCAGATGCAAACTACCTTTAACAATAGTGTAAATAAGAGCAGATATATAACTGAGTACTACTCAGAAACTCACAAAATTTCGATCCTGGCCGGTTGTCGAGAAGTGTAACCTCCCCACAAAAAAATTAATATGTATAATAACCTCCCAACAGCAAAAAATATAATTATAACATTGACATTTAGTGTAACCTCCCAACAGTAAATTGCGTAACCTATCAATAATAAAAAATGTGACTGATCTCTCAATAAAAATTGTGCCTCACTTATAACCTTTCAACAATTGACTGTGAATTTAAACTGGTAAATTTTGGACGTCAGCAGTGCTGCGTCATGGCCCTGAAAGATCACTCTGAAAAAAAAAATTGAAAATTCTTACCTCAATAAGGTCGACGGATAACGCATATATATCTGCTCCTATAAGAAATTATTCTGGCACAGCCGATTGCAACGCTGGCCGATAGATTTGTCATGTATAAAAGGAAACAACTGATTTTTCTTTTCAATAATCGGGATGACCAAGGATTGGAGAAATTAGTAAATTCTTTAAATTGAAATGAATGATTGTCAAAAGTTATTTTTTATGAGAAAGATTATTATTAAGAGATTTTTTAAAACATTTACATGGAACTTGATATAACAATACTACATATGCGCGAGGCTGCTTTTACCTTATGCTACAACGCTCAGGCTCCGCCATCGCTCCACCATGACCGGCCCAGCCAACACGATACACCAGACTGCTCGATAGCAACAACCTACTCCTACTGCTACACTGTTCCTACTGCAGTCAACACTGCTCTTTGGTCTGAGATTCTCTAATAGCTTACATATCGCAGGCAGCGCGTGAGCAATCCATCGAAATTACATCTGCTCAAGTGCGCTAGCAACAAATTCCTTAATGATGGACCTCTTACAACGGCACTGCGTTGCTTTTGCTTAGCATCAAGGTGGCAACACTGATGCAGTTCACTGCATCTAGTAGTGTAGTTATTATTTTGCAACTCAATTTAACACACAATATTCAAAGATTTTGTTTATAATTTATAAAGTTAAAATAGATTTCAGCCAAAACATTAAACTGTAGACCTGCAACCATCAACAGCAGACGACCAAAGATAACCATATCCACAGTTGTGGATTTGAGAATCTGCTAATACGAATTCATCAAAGTTATATTGTGTATCAGTCGGTGCCATGTGGCGAACTTCCCCAAACGATCTGTTCAGTGAAATCGTAACAGCGACAGCATGACATTGGAGCCAGTATAGAACCGAAGACCGAAGTATGATGTTGTAGAAGTTGGGATTTACTGTTTGTATCTGCATAAGTACTGGGCCTATCCAGATACTGGGACAGCCTGCACTGACGTCAGCTCTTCTGATAGGAAGCTGATTTATGACCCCATTTCGATCCCACACTCCCCTCTGCATCCCTCCACCCCTCCACCCCTTCAGAACATTTGTTCCATTGGTTGGAAAAATGGTGGGCAGCTATTGTAATGGTAGAGGACACAGGACAACTTGTGTTATTTCCAGATTTCCTTTCCCCCTTGTTCTTATTGAAGATTATTTATCAGTATAATTAATTACCCTGATCCTTATCACCAAGATGACTGTCATGGTTCTTATCCTTATTGCTGTTAGGATGATTTATGATCCAACATGGCGGTCCAGTTTGGCTGTTAGAATAATACCACTATTCAAGATCGTACACTTACGCTGAGTAACGATTGGAGGAAATTAAAAAAATGCAAGATGGTGTGCATGTTAAAACAATTAATTGCATATTTACTGTATTATTTGAACATTATAACTGAATGTAAGTTAGTTCCTGATGAGTAGGAAAAACAAACCCGTAATGTTCGGATACAGCGTTAGTATTGTCCTGCTTGAAATAGTCATGTTCCTTAAATATCTGGATGTAACGTTGCTACGCAATGTAAAATCAGAGGAGCACGTGAGGATTGTGGTAGGGGAGGCGAATGGTCGACTTCAGTTTACTGGGACAATTTTAGAAATGTGTGGTTCATCTGTAAAGGAGACCGCATCTAGGATGCTGGTGCTACTTCTTCTTGAGTACTGGTCGGGTGTTTGGGTTCCACACCAGACTGGATTGAAAGAAGACATCGAAGCAAATCAGAGGCGAGCTGATAGATGTGTTACCGTTAGATTCGATCAGCAGGCAAGTGTTACGGAAATGCTTCAGAAGCTCAAGTGGGTATCACTGATCGGATACCCACTTCTGCTGAGAAGTTTAGAGAAGTAGCATTTGGAGCTGACTGCAGAACGATCCTACTGTGAACAACATGCATTTCTCATCGCGACCTCGAAAAGGGCTCATATGGAGGTACTTAGTCGTTTTTCCCTCCTCTATCTGCGAATGAAACAGGAAAGGAAATGACTACTTGTGGCACAGGGTACTCACTGCCTCTCACCTATCGAGGCATGCGCAGTACATACGTAGATCTACAAGTAAGTTTGAGAATTGTTAAGTGTGATTCAGAAACTTTTCTTTTACTTGAAAACCGAGCCATCAACCTTAGCAAGATTACCAACAGCTAGTGCTTCCAAGACATATGTGTATGGGTAACATTATCATGACTGTGAGAGGAGTAGAGATACTTTTATTAACGTTATAGAGGTTAGAGAAACATGTGCACACTTCAGAATATATTGTACACCGACTACTTCAGTCCACACAGGCATCTGGAACCAGCCATCAGCACACAGTCTACTCGGACCAGTTGCTCCTCACGAGTGCCATGTGAGTTCCCTTGCTTTAGTAAGATCTGCCACCCATCTTCCACATTCCGCTTGCCTTACAGGTGATTGCAGCCACTGTCTATGACACAAGCCTCCTGTTCGTGAAATCACATGCCCCACAGTTTGTTCCCCTCCACAAACAATAGGCCCTCGATCAGTCTAGCTCACATATGCATTCTGTAGCTTAAAAAAAAAACAAAGACATTCAGGAACAGATAAGAGTCTACAACCATTGCACTGCCATCATGTCACATCATCTGGCTCAGCCACTCTATGGTCTGGTCTATTGCAGCTGCCACAAAAGCTTAGATATTACAACTGGCATCAGTCCTACCTCGTGTTTTTTATACAAAGATGCAGGCAGATTTTTCATCCATAGTAATATTATTGTCTATAAATCATACACTGGCTGGAACCAGCAGCATAGCGCCAACTAGGATCAGATGCATAGCACACATTTATTCTGCTCCATTAAAAGGATCTTCTGCCATCAACTCTGTATTGTATGGGAACTTCCCCCACTTGAATTAGTAATAATTATACACTGCTTAGTAGCTATTACTGTGAAAAGTGAAATAATATGCTTCAAAATGTTGTTGGATGTTACCTGTAACCTATGCAAGCTGAAAATGTGTGTACATTCATTCTATGAACTACTGCTCCTGTCCATCTCAGTGCATGATGTGAAAACGTTGGGTTAGCACACCGTAAATATGGAACATACGATGCATGGCTATAGACTTTAGATGGCGGGTCATATTAAAGAATACTCAAAAAATTAAGTGGGATTCCTTCATATTGGGAACAGTGATCAGATTTCTGTTGTGATGGAGAATTGAAAGTTTGGAATGAAACGCACAGACTGTGGGTTGAGCATGCTGTATGGATTTCCAAGTGTTTGTGATTCTCATACTTGTTATAAGGCATGAGCTGGTATTGAGAGAGTAATTGCAACTAGACATAATTCAGATCTTTCAACGATAAAAAAGACAGGGAGTTTGTAGTTATAAACGTCGCCGTGTGGGGAACTTTACCAACCGATACATTTTAATTTCAACTGTGAAAGAGATGCCAGTTGAGTTACTCAAAATTAGGTTTTTCAGGGTTTCCCTAAATTACTACGAGAGAATATCAGGGCTTGTTTTTTCCAAAAGAAGATACTGTCGTGCGCAGTTTCTTTTTCACCAGTGTTCAACAAATTTCTTGCTATTTGTAATTCAGCGACTGACGCAAGTGGAAACTCATTTAGCACTTCAGATCTCTCGTTCATCTCTCCTTTTGGTAAAATATCTACTAATGAAGTGCATGGCGGAGGGTACTTCCCATTTTACTACTTGTTCTGTCTGTTCCATTCGCGCATGTGACGCGAGAAGAGAAATTATTTTAATCCCTTTTTGCGTGCTGTGGTTAGTCCCATCTTGTCTTCATGGCCTCTAGCCGATCAAAGATCCTATATTCTTCTCTTAATGTTGGCTCTTGAGCCATTTTAAGTACAGTTGCCCAGGATGATTGATGTCGAAGCATCAGCTGGTTCAGATACGTCAATATTTCCATTACATTCTCTCATAGATGAAGTAACGGGTTTGATGTGAGTCGATTACACTTGAGCAGTATTCTAGGACGGGTGGCACGAATGTGGTTTTCAAGGAATCTCGTTCGTCGATGTATTACCCGGCCCAAGTGTCTGAAGGCCAGGAAACTCCGCTAGTGGCCATAAGTGATCTGACTGCCTTGACTCCCTGCTCTAGATGTCTGCCACGAAGTAACTGTTCTTCAGCACCACCTGGAGTGCTGCAGACGAACAAGTCTCTCTTAACAGACGTCAGTCACATTTTCTCTCGTGTTTCGAGACATATTTGGAAATTCGTTTCGCAATGTATAGCTGGAGTCAGCCCAGACAAATACTGCTCATCACGTCTTTCCTGCGAGACCCAGCGTCGTCGGATGGCGTCGGTTGTTTCCCGTTACAAACAAAGTTACTTTTTAAATACGAATTTTACGTACTCATTTGGCAGAGCGGCCGCAAAGTAGTTTACTGCTATACGTTTGTATGTATGTATGTATTAACGACGACGTTAAAAAACGAAGATTAGCCAGTGTTCCAGCAGCGACAAAGCAGCGCTACTTCATGGCAGGCCAGGGCCAGGGTTACGACGAAGGTGAATGGAGTGTGGGACAAATAAAATAGTTGAGCTGCTATATGTCAATGTGAAACCTTAATCATTTCTAGCATAAACACCAGATATAATTGTATTCCCCATTTATATGATGGAGAATGACTGTTACAAGATCAAGGCTGTTAAAATGAAAGAAACTTGTGATCTCGAAAAGCAATTATAACTCCACAAAGGGTTGTTTGAAATGAAATCAACGACGTCAGTTGGCACTACAGTAGAATCTCTAGTGCATTACTGTTTTAAGCTATTTAACAGTCAGCCTACCATCAAAAACATCTTAGCAGCTGACTCGATTATTATTCAAAGGGAAAGAGTCCACAAAAGAGTACAGTGGAATAAAAACAACGTAGAATCAACACGTTTTTCCTATGAACATCTCTTTAGATGCATCTCTTCCTATTTATATTTTTTTCTTTACAGTTTCTTTTAATTTCGTTCCCCAAAACTTACGCCGCTACTTCAGAGTCTAGCCTATTGAAGCGTATGTTTTTTCCTACCTTCACTGAGATAACAGTGATTTCCCTTTCATACCTCCACGTATCTGACATTGGGGTGCCAGGTTCAATACTTAATTTCTTTGATATTGTACAGTCCTCTTCAACTGATTTCCGATAATTCAGTAAGGCCATTGTTCACTTAACGGTAAAATTTACCCTTCATGTAAAAGTCACAAATTTTTATCTTACTAATATTTGGAATACTTTGTTCATTTAACGGTAAAATTTACCCTTCATGTAAAAGTCACAAATTTTTATCTTACTAATATTTGGAATACTTTTTACTTCTGGAGGAATCTGCGAACCTCGAAGTTTTTATTCAGAGTGTACTGTAGAGTTTTCTTTGCCGAGATGACAAGCGAAGTGCGGTTGCGTATAATGCACGTGGAACTAGCAGTCTATTATCCCGGCCGCTCACACACGCACAAGCACACGCACACACATCCACACACGCACACTAACACTCATTATTACTCCCTGGTGTGTGCGTGTACGCACAGTCAATGTGGTTTCGATTTCATTCGGACGGAACAAACGGCTGGATCTATGGTGGCAGCATTTGTAATGATAACCACATCCACTAACCACTCGACGCATCCTCCGTCTCACTTCTGCAGCTTCGTATTACAAGCGTGATGTGGGCAGCAGCGGAGAGAAAGTATTGAACGGTAAGCTGAGACCTGGTGCGCCCTCCTACGCCGCTGGCCGCAGTTCCTTCGTTAGCGCGTCACGTTCAGTGCTGACGAGTGCCACACTGCTCATTATGAGGTCATTGACCTCCCTCTGCGAAACTATGTGGCCCTTCACACACAGCACAATTTCCAACTGTTTGTTGATCCGCGAGAGAGGAAACACATAATGTTATAAATGGATCCCAACTATTTACTCCTACGAAATTATTTAATTTACTCGGTTCAAAAAGGGAATACTAAAAACAAAATTACGTTTCGACTAATTCACACTCACGTTTAGAAAAAAAAAAACAGAAAACCTTGAAGGACTAGAGATAGAACGTTCATGTACATAGGATATGTACATTGATATGTTCCGTAGAAGTGATTAGCATTTGAACCTTGACAACCCGCGGATTCAGGATCAAAATCGATATCGCAGGGCAACACCACCTACCGGTAAAATGAGCCACCTGCTCCCGGTGTCGCTATACATCGAAGGTAACTGATCAGTGGTACTTGAGCAGACGTGCAGGATGCCTCGCAGTCGTATGCGCGGACCTCACCGTCAAATCAGTGAGTTTCAAAGAGGTCTCATTATTGGCACGAGAGAATGTGATGCATGCATCTGCGAAATTGCTGCTCTTGTGGGATGAAGTGTTTCGGCAGTGCCACGGAAGTGTGCAGAATGGTTCACAGAATGCCGTACAACACGACGAGATGGATCAGGTTGCACCACCTATAACACCCCCCCCCCCCTCCCGGGAAGATCGACACCTCATCCGAATGGCACTGCAGGACGGGTCTACTTCCTCCTCGGCTCTGGCGCAACAGTGGTACAGTGTAACACATCGTACACTATCAGGGGTGAGAGTCACCCATCGGCTATTACGGTATGGGCTAAGTGCCCATCGTCCACTTCTCCTCCTACCTTTGACGAAATTGCAGAAAGATACTAAAGTGAAATGGTGTGTGGAACGAGCCTATGGGGACAGGAATGTCATCAGATAATATTTTCTGACGAATCCTGGTTCTGTTTGTTTGAAAATGATGGTCAGATTTTGGTTCTCCGCAGGCGGGGGAGCGGCACCATAGTGACTGCATTTATACAAGGCATACGGCGCCAACTGAAGGCTGAGGGGTGTTGTTGGTTACAACCACAAATCACAACTGATGCATGTTCAGGGCACTGTGACCAGTGTGGAAAATGGGAATGACATCCTGCGACCCGTAGCCATACCGTTTCTGCACAACATCCCAGACGCCGTTTTTCACCAAGACAATGCACTACCACATGTTGCAGCACGAGCTCGTGCCTTCTTCGTGTCATAGGACGTCAGCCTTTTGCCCTGGACAGCCAGATCCACAGACTTGTCACCAACTGAAAATATTCAGGATATGGTGAAACGATGGGTGCAGTGATGTAATCCAGTGCCAATCACCACAGATGAACTTTGGAACCAGGTAGATGCAGCATAGATGGCCATACCACAGGACGTCATTCGCGCCTTATACGGTCGATGCTATCACGCGTGGAACACGTTTTCAGGGCCCTGGGCGGACCCTGTGCCTAGTAGTCAGTTGGGCGCATGCTGAACTGGGGTGACTGAAATGCTGATCATTTCTGCAGAACATACTAATGTACATGACCTGTGAATAAGAACGTCCTATCTCTAGTCGTTCAAAGTTTTCTAAATTTTTCTGAGCTTGAGTGTACATACAAAACTACAAGCACTTGTGTCTGTCCACAGCAGCTTTTCGACTGAACGGAACCATAAAATCGCATACATTATGAACATGTCTTCCCTCCGAAATGTGGACTCATGTTCTGAGCGTAGCAGAGGGTACTTACCACTGTATGGCAATTTAGGGTTCCTTACCGGTTCGAATGCTTATTGACCACGCTAAGAAAGGCGTCTGAAACATCTGTGTGGGCGCTGTAATTAGTGAGGCACTGAAGTATAAATCTATATTCATCACATAATAAAATTTTTTTGGAAATTTGTAAGCAGGCTTCCTGGAGACAATGGACATCTATCTGCTAACTGAGGGTTTTCAGTATTTCCGGGACGCTCTCCCGTGTGTTAAACAAACCTGTGATCATTCATGCAGCCATTTCGTGAATACGTACAGTACCCTTTGTTAGTCCCATTTGATATTGTCGCAAATTTCTTCCTCACATAAAGGCCTACCTTTCATAACTGCATACGTCTCTTAGTGAGGAAAGCGCTGTTTGGCTGCGCTAGTCCGCTTTTTGTGTCGTCATTGCTTCATTTGTCATGGGTTATTTTGTTTCCAACGTAAGAGAATTCATTAACTCCCTCTACTTCGTGGTCCCCAATTCTGATGTTAAGCTTTTCACTATTACAATTTCTCCTACTTCTCGTCACTTTCGTCTATCCTCCATTTACTCTTAGTCCACATTCTGTATTCTCTCTACAGATTCCGTAATTGTTATCCACCTTCTGGAAGATAGCAATGTCATCAGCGAATCTTATCATTGATATCATTTCATCCTGGCCTTTAATCTCACTCTTGAATCTTTCGTTTGCTTCTGCAAAAATTTTGGAAATTTGTGGTAAGGTGTTATGGGACCAAACTGCTCAGGTCATCGGCCCTTAAGCTTACACACTACTAAACCTAACTTAAACTAATTGACGCTAAGGGCAACACAAACACCCATGCCTGAGGGAGGATACGAACCTCGGACGGAGGGGGAGCCGCGCGGACCGTGACAAGGCGCCCCTGACCACGCGGCTACCGCGAGCGGCCGTTTTTGCTTCTGTCATAGCTTCTTAGATGCTTAGACTGAACAACAGGATCGAAAGACTCTTACCCTGTCTTATACCACTCTTAATTAGAGCACTACGTTGTTGGTCTTCTTTTTGCTCCCTCTCCGTTGTTGTACAGACTATATATTACCCGTCGTTACATAAGTTTACACCTATTTTTCTCGGCATTTACAATGTCTTGCAACACCTAGTTTTTCAAGATCGAAGTGTCTCGAAAATTTGTAGATTCGTCTTTATTCTCGCTTCTATTATCAAGTTCAAAGTGAATACTACTTCGCTACTGGATTTACCGTTGCACCGGTGGCCTAGGGGTAGCGTCTTTAATTAATAATTTAACGTCCCGGTAATCTGCAAATGGCGGTCCAAACTTCCGGCATAAGAAGTTCCAAAAATGGTGGAGGAGTGGACTGAGGTTCAGGCCACTCCTTACCCTTGGGGTGGGAAACAGCCCCTAAAATCAGCTATGATCAACGGCATGAGAATGACGTAGAGAACTGGAACCACAGTATTAAAGACACATACGCTGATGAGCCAAAACATTGTGACAGACTGCTTAATAGCTTGTTCGTCCCTTTTTGGAACGAAATACATTTCTGATTATTCGTATCAGGGATCCTATAGTTCGTTAATAGGCTTGTCGAAGTACGTGGCATTAGATGTCTATGCACAGGTCATACAATTCTCGTAAATAACGGGCCGCTGTTTTGGGTACGCGATGATAGCTCCCGATAGCGACCGAGGTGGGTACCACAGGACTTACATCAGGCGAATTTGGTCGCCAAGATACCAACGTGAGTTCACTATAATGTTCCTCAAACCACTGTATCACGGTTGTGGACAATTATACGGCTGAAAGATGACATCGCCATTGGGAAAGACATGAAGCTGTCATCGTGTCTTCAGCTACTATCACAGGTCCCATGCAAGCCCAAGAGAAGAACTAGCACAGTACAGTGCTGCTCACACCAATCTGCGTTCGAGGCGCCCTGCACGTTTCGAGTCGCCATTCACCTTCATGACGGCGTTTGTGGAGACTACCAGTATATCAAAAATGCTAATACGTTTCCATTTATCGATAGTCGAATCTCGATGTCCATGTGCCCATTACAGTCGTATTGGACGATGTTGTTGTGTCAACATGTGAACACGTAGGGGATGGTCTCCTGAAGAGCTTCATGTTCAACAACGTACGATGAACCGTGTGCTCCGAAACGTGGGTGCACCAGCTTTGTGCTCTTTTGGCAGAGATAACACAGATGGCCTCTATTCCACTTTGCGGAGCAGACAGCCCTCAGAACCCCACGTTATGTGAAGAGTCGTGGACGTCCAATCAATTAGCCTCTATCTTTCTACTTCTTTCCGTAGATGCTGACGACAGCAGCACGTGAACATTCGACAAGCTTCTCTGTTTTTGAGGAACTCTTTCACAGGCTCTGCGTAATAATAATGTCCTTTTTAAAAGTCGCTTGTATCAATGAATTTCCCCATTTGCAACCCATATCTTCGCTACGGTGCTCCGCTCACATACTTTTGTTACCGCGTCACGTGCCCGCCATGCCACCAGGCGGCATCCAACGTCAGGGTGGGCAGTGCTCATAATGTTTTGGCTGGTCAGTGTAATACACATCCAAAGGATAGGACATGTGGTCTGTAGATGAGGAGAGTGTCACAATGATCTCTCCATTGGTAAAAGATTCCAAATTAATCCACCATATGGATCTCACGGAGGGGACTGTCAATGGGGAGGTCACCATGGGAAAAATGAGACAAAGATTGAATAACCAACGAAACGATAGGGTTCTACAAGTCGGGGTGCCGAATGTCAGAAGTATGAGCGTGGTAAGGAAGCTAACAAAATCAGAAAAAGGGAAATGCTAAGGCTCAGTCAAGATACAGAGGGGTAAGTGAAGTCGCATGAGGTGACCACAGTAATATCAACAACAATAGGAAATTGTATAAGGGGAGTAGTATTTGTTAATACCCGCCAGGGTAGCCGAGAGCGCTAACGCGCTGCTTTCTGGACTGGGGTAGGCACACCAGCTCCGGACGACAGTGGGTGTGCCGGCCAGCCTGGATGTGTTTTCTGGCGGTTTTCCACATCCTACTAGGTGAATACCGGGCTGGTCCCCACGTTCCGCCTCAGTTACACGACTCGCAGACGTTTCAAACACATTCGCACTATTTCACGATTTACACTAGACGCAGGCAGCTGGAGTACACTAATTCCGTCCCGGGGGGTATGGGGTGGCGGCAGGAAGGGCATCCGGCCACCCCTTAAAATTAACCATGCCAACTCCGTACATAACCCTGCCGGCCCTGCGCACAATGCGGGATAAAGACAGCAGCCAAAGAAAGAAAGAAAGAAAGTGGGATTCATTATGACTTGTAATGTAGGGCAGAGACTGTGTTACTGTGAACAGTTCAGTGATAGGGTTGTTCACATTAGAATCGAAAGTAAACCAACATAAACAACAATAGTTAAAAAAAATTTCCGGGCAACTGTCAAAAGCATCGTGGTACTTGGAGATATCTTGGTACTCACTATGCTGTCGTACAATGTATTTATTCATAACCGGTTTCGATCACTGATAATCTTCATTGTGGAAATATATTGAGACAACTTCACATGTGATACTTGCTACTTAACTATAAAAGACGCCATAGCTGACCTGAAAACGACATAAACAGGTACTCCACGCCATAATACCGGTTTAAGCAAGCAGAAAACATTGAAAAATAAAACCGTGTACCAGCAGTAAGAGCACAGCTCAATTGCTCAGGCATAATGATCTCTCCTAACATGAGAAAGAAATTTCTGAGGATGTACGTTTGGAGTACAGCATTGTGTGTTAGTGAAACATGGACTGCTGGAAACCAGAAGAGAGTCGAAGCATTTGAGATGTGATGCTACAGAATAAAATTACATATAGTTGGACTGATGGGGTAGGGATTGAGGAGGTTCTCCGCAGAATTGGCGAGGAAAGGAATATACGGGAAACACTGACGAGAAGGAGGGACAGAGAAATAACTTCCATGGTGTAGGGTAAAAACTACAGAGGAAGACAAGGACTGGAACACATTTAGAAAGTAATTCATGACGCACGTTGTAAGTGCTTTGCACTATTAATGTTACCAGCCTTTTTTTTAATTTCGCCGCAGGTTGTTTTGATTTTTCTCTATGCACAGACTGTCCTTCCGACGATTACTGCTTTTTCGATTTCTTCACATTTTCCTTGCAGCCATTTCCCTCCACTTCCTACTTACTTAATTCCTAAGTGATTTGTATTTCTTTGTTCCTGAATTGCCCGGAATGTTTTTGGATTTCCTTCGTTCGTCGATTAACTGGAGTATTTTTTCTGTTACCAATAGTTTCTTCTGAGTCACTTTCTTTGTATCTATGTGTTCGCTTTTTTTCAGTTTCGGGCGCTTGTCCTTTTTATAAATGTCTACTGGTCTTCAGCTGATCTCCCTCCTAGCCATCTTCAAACGCGACTTATCATTCCTCATTACCTCAGTAAGCCACATCCTTCCACATTGGTTCTTCCAAACTTCAATTTACTCTTCATCATTACTAAAGTGTGATCTCAGGCGATATCTGCGCCTCGGTTGGCTGTAAAATCCGATATCTGTTTTCGGAATCTCTGTCTGACTATGATATAATTCAGCAGGAACCTTCTAGTGTCTCCAAGCCTTTTATAAGTATACTGCCTCCTCTCGTAATTGTTGATCAATGTATTAGATATTATTAGCTGAAATTTACTGCAGAACTCACTAAATCTTTCTCTCCTCTACCCACTAACAGATATGGCCTAGAAAAGCACACAACTCGCTGTGCTCTGCACTCTCTTTCTGTAACCATCTTCTGCTCCACTCCCTCTCACTATGTGCTGCCATCTTCTCCTGGACACTGGCAGGAAGACACAATCCATTACCCGACTCGTCAACGTCCGCATACAACTGGAACAATCCCGCTTGATCGTTGCAGGCTACTGCTGTATCACGCTGCTCGGTTCAGCAGTGCTCTCCTCTCCAGTCTTTTGTCCTTAAATGGATTCCCTCAGCGGCCGACGACTGTGGCCTCACCTTGGCCAGCTACACTGTATATGAAGAGAAGGACAGCCAGAAACCATCCAGGAGAGGCTTATGTGTTACCCAGTGGACCTCGAAGCTGGCACAAGTGTGTGTGTGTCAATTTCCACACCATCCCGCTATCTTCTCCACCAGAATGCAGATCCGGCAAATCCTTGGGTCAGCCACGCCGAAGAAAAGAATTGGTACCAGCACACCATAGGAGTGACAGTTGCTAACCCACAATTTGTCCGCAGCGGCCTCTTGCTCTGCCCTAAGTCGATGTTGCTAAGGCACTCCAAACCTTTCATGCTCTCCACTGAATCGCCACGTCACTGGAAGCTCTGAGTGACGCTGCAAGGTAGGACGGGTGGCAAGAGATGCGCGATGTGATATTTCCGTTTCAAAGCACAGAGTAACATCCTAACATGTCTCTCATAACTGTTTGTAGAATGTATCCTGGGCATTTTAGAATGAAACACGAGTACAGAATGATAATGAAGGAACAGATATTTGCATCAGCTTTGGCTGCTCATAGCAATCAATAAATAAAAATGTTGCGCTATGTGACCGACGGAAATGTTATGTTATGGGGGTCGACATTCGGCTGCTGTGGTTTAGGGTACATATTTCCCGTATGATCTTGGTACAAAAGGATTACTGGTGGCACTGGCGGTCGCAGTAGATAGTCTATCGCTCAGTACGTGTCCCCAAGAAACAAATTATTGTCTGTTCATGAGGCGTCTATGGTCGTCCTTGGGGAGGGGGCGGGGAAGGGGGGAGGGTGGGGTGCTTTCGCGATACTGAAGATGAGATGACGTTGATCGTGTGGAGCTGAAAACTATGTAACCTTTGATACACTAATACCAATCCTATTGAAGAGTAAAGGTTAAAGCTAAACATGTAATCACAACATGGAATAAGTTAGTCACGTCAATTACTTACTCTACAACACGATATAGCTTGTGGATAAAACAAAATATAAGGTATAAAATGTATTTTCTTCACAACTGTAATTCTGAGGAAATTCTTCAATAGCATTTTCAAATTTGCTGTGCAGCAGTGAGACCTCGGTTTTAACAAAATATGAAGAGCAAAACCTATAGCTAGTGAAATGAGATTTTTGAGGTAAATAGGCGAATGAAAAAGAATCGTTGATATTCATGCAGAATTAAGAACATGATTCAAATAATAAAATAAGTGGAAAGTGATCTACATCGATACGCAACACAAAAATAACTGAAACCATGAATCACTACGGAACAAAAGGAAAATAGTCCTTAGGAAGATCCAAGAAGAGATGGATCGAGTCAGAGGCCAAGGTTCGGATGCAGACGAGTGTTATTGTAAATGATTATTCGTATTTTTTATTTTATTTATTTATTTATTTTTATTTTATTTTTTTTTGTTGGCGACATATTTGTCTCAAAATATTCAGCGAGCGTGCTGACGTTCCAATTTTTTTGTTTATTTTGCAGTCTTAGTGAAATGTGTCATGTTCAGCAATTAGGTGACACAAAGATGGCTTCTTGTATAACGTGATTACGAAATGGCAGTATATAAAGAGTACACAAATAAACACTTAAATATTAAGTACATGAACCAGGAGAATGAGTGAAAATGAGAAGTAATATCTGAATTTAGATTATATAACTTGCTCGAAATCAAGTGAACGAAATACACAAGGTCTTTTCATACAATACCACAGGACTAATTTCGATTAAAATTGAATATCTTCAGACTGTAAGGCGGCTGCTGTATATGTGAATAAACTACTGGAATATCAAGCCCTCAATATAAGATTAACACTTGTAATAAATAAATTCTTACCCAAATAATCAATCAATGAACGCTGTATGACTTTGGTAATTAAAAGGTAACTACAGGAACAGTTCAAGTTTACGTAAATCTTGAAACATAATAAAGGGCAGGTATAGTACGAGTAAGTGGACATCAGTAAATCTGAAAATCATTTGTAAAATGCTGTTGGTATCTCTAAGTGTCTAAATGTAGTAGTAAACAACTTATATTCGTTTACTGTGCAATGATGATGTGGACCCCTTCATGTAATTAGAACAGTTAAATACAAAGAGTCAATATCAGCTAGCAGTACGACTTAAAGTCGACTGAATGATTTTGCAGAGCGAAAAATTTAAATAGTCGTGATTTGCCAAGTAATATTAAACACAATGGATTATTACAGTCGTATTTGATTTAGTTTGTCGATCATAAACAATTATACTTTGATGAACCAGCCACAGCGTCTTAGCAACCAGCGATCATCGTTACTATATACCTCCTTAGCTGAAATTACCATGCGTAAGAACAGAATACGTATTGTTATGTACAGCGGAAACTAAGATATGAAATTATTAATGAAATATGTCAAGTTAAACAGTTATCTGAGACGATGGTCGCTTCTTGTAACACGTGATCACGAAATGGCGGTGGAGAAACAGTACGCCAAGACGTACATAAATATTCATATACGTTTGTGGTCAGTGAGCATGAGGAGTAATACTCGAATTTACAGTACATAATTCGTTCCAAATCAAGTGAACACAATACATAAGCTACTTGACATACCAAAGACATGTGGAGCGAAAGTCAGATATATTAGCAATCACATTAACTCTATTCCACACATGACTTCAAGAACACCACAGAATAAACTAAATATTTAGATCTGCAACGTTACTTAACAATTCACCGCTATATGAATACATAATGTTACGGATTAAATAATAAGAACAGGATTGTGAGACCAGACTCAAGCTAACTGACTAGACAAAGACATTAAACTTATGGAGCACAACGCACATTGATACAGATTCGTTTCCATAACTCATAGCATGTTTAGCGCTCGAAATTACTGACGAATTGAGCCTTTAAATGCGAGCAACACACGAACGATTTAAAAGAAAACCTTGGATATGAGCAACCACTGCGAATAATCACAAGAAGTAAAACTATCTCACCAAATCTGCTTGCCGATTACCGACACACTTGACTTCAAGCGATTCCAAGCGCCTGCAAACAAGTGTCGATTCCTGAGTTATACGTGAACTTGGTTCCTACCCACTTGCGCGCTGATTGGCAACTCGCATCGAATCTCGTGACCGAAAGCTCCCGCTAAACGAGGCAAAGAGACCCTTCGGAGATCTTCACTGAATGGTTCGATACTGTTTGCACAAATATCTTTGTGAAATATCTGCAAAGAAAAGTTCGCGAGATCATGATAGAATATCAGTGAAAAACTGGAAGTGGTCAATTAGCGGGCACCTTTATAGGTCTACGCGGGCTGAATCACGTAAAACTTGCACCGCAAATACTGCGGAAATGGAAAGTGCTACTGATGTGTGTTTTTTTCAGAATAAAGTGGTAGTCGGGAGATCGTATTGTTAGCCAGTCAATAGAGTGTATTAACACTCAGGAAATGTGTTTTTTGTGCAAACGTACATTTTTTAAATGAAACAATGCCTATTGACACTAACCAAATAAACATGGAGTGTAATAGAATGACAGTAGTGTTCGTTGCAGGATTCTAGTGCGAGTTGTTTATGGCATATCGTATTCCGAAAAGTTCCCATACTAACATTTGTAAAATACCTGTATTAGCGCACACTGAAGAACAAAACAAATGCATACAGTAGTTACGTCGATTCTGACCAGTAACG
Organism: Schistocerca nitens; assembly: GCF_023898315.1. Taxonomy (NCBI): domain Eukaryota; kingdom Metazoa; phylum Arthropoda; class Insecta; order Orthoptera; family Acrididae; genus Schistocerca; species Schistocerca nitens. The sequence continues at coordinate 309,322,190 of NC_064621.1, read as the reverse complement.
AGACAATTCACAATTACAGGTTGTGATCAAAATGACCACCAGCATGGGCAATACACGTCTCCACTATAGTATGGAATGACTGCTGCACACGTGGTAGCATTTCAGCGGAGATGTCCTAGCATATCATCGGGTGCAATTGGTATGTCCTCGCAGACAGCGTCTTTCAACTACCCCCAAAGAAGAAAGTCTACAGACATCAAATCAGGGAACGGGCTGGCCAAAGTACAGGTCCTCTGCGTCAGCGATTTGGAAACACTTCGTTAAGACATGCTGTAGTACTTCTTCGCTATGCGCTGGATAGCTGTTATGTTGGTACCACAGCGTCCTCCTAGACTGCAGTGAAACGTCTTCTAGCATCCGTGGAAGATGGTCTGTTAGGAGGCTGCGATACTTCTGCGAGTGTGTTGCGTCTCTGAAAAGCAGACCTATAAGCTGATGGTTCATTATCCCATATATGTTTTACAGAAGTTAACGCGAGTCTCATAATCGTTTGCAAGATGGAGAGATGTAATAGGTGTAACTTAGGAAGTGGGGATGAGGGGTACACTGGTACTTCCTTTTTAATTTTTCGTATCCGGAAACCAGGTCACAATCTTTCAGTCCAGTATAGGGCCACGTCCAAGGCTTCTTTCTTGTCCAGCCATAAATCGTCGGGGTTGCACCTATAAGGGCAGTTGGGGCAGGCGAGCTGATGATCCATATCCTGCACAGCGCCAGAGGCACACTTACCATCCGTGGTTCCAAGACCCCACCTAGTCATATTTGTCTTCACTGGGGCCACCCTTGTCCTTATTTGGTTCAATGGCCTCCATGTATTCCAGCTTGTGCATAATCCGCTGGGCACTTCCTGGGCATGTGGTTAATCAGCTGGTGGTTCTTCTATTATCGTGCCTAATAACCTTTTACGGGATTTTAATCGCCCGGGTTTACACTCACTGCCAAAAGGGGGATGCCGATCGTCAATACTCTGTCTGAGCCTCTCTGTGAATTCATGTGATGTTCTCCGAGAGTTGGGATTCACAAACCCGGCAGCTCTGTATAGTTTTGGTGGGGAAGTAGGTTCCATGCATCCCGTTGTTAATCGACAAGTTTCATTAAGACTTATGTAGACCTTCCTTGTATGGGTTGATCTTGACCATACTAGACAGGGATATTCGGCTGTAGCGAAGCATGAGGCTTGAGCGGTGGTTCTTAATATGGACGGTTCAGCATCACATTTGCTGTTAGCTAGTTTCGGCACAAGTTTATTTCTGGCAGTTACCTTTTGTCGCCTCTTTTCGCAATGGTACTTGTATGTCAGAGATCTATCGAGCACCACGTCCAGGTAAGTTGGTTTGTCGGTATGCTCCAGTGTGGTATTATTCCAAGAGATGTTAATTTTTACGGTTAGCTTGCCATGATCGAAGGTGGAAGGCGTTGACGTGTGTTTTGGACGGGTTTGGCTTAAGAAAGTTGTTTTTATAATACTCTGACATTTTTCTAAGAGCCTTCTCCATCTTTTGTTATACTCGTACATCCTCAAAGGTCCTCCCCTGTGCTGTAATTGTCAGGTCATCTGCATACAGAAAATGTTTTATATGCTTAGGCATCAATTGATCGTAGGTGTACAGATTAAATAGGGAGGGCGCCAACACGCTTCCTTGGGCCAGACCATTTTTCTGGTTTCTCCATCTGCTCTTTTTCCCATTGAGCACAACATAAAATTGTCTATTTTGTAATAGGGACTAGATAAACTTCACAAGCTGATAGTCTGTTAGTTAATTACAGTGCTTCTGGAGCAGTAGCCTGTGGTTTATTGTATCATATGTAGAGCTAAGGTCGGCCAGGGCTAGCCCTGTTACTTTCTTATTTCCGCATCCTTCCTCTATGTGTTTCGTCATGCACTGAATTTGACTAGTACATGATTTTCCAGCTGTAAAACCAGCTTCTTGAGGAATAAGTTTCACCTCAATAGCGTCTGTCATCGATTTAAAATAAGTCTCTTATACAGTTTGTAAAGATGACACAGGAGAGATATTGGGCGCCAGTTCTTTGGTGAATCAGGTGCCTTCCCGGGTTTCAAGAGTGTCGCTATCCTTTCCTGCCTCCACTTCTTGGGGATCTTAAATGTTTCGCGACATTGGCTGAAAAGTCGAAGGATCCAGTTCTTGTGCCCGGTCCAAAGCATTTGGTCTGCTCCGTGCACATGTACTTCCCTCATTGTAAGGGGTGTTAAAACCTATTAGTTCCTGATTCTAAAGTCCTGTTAATTTTTACTTTCTGTTGTTTTGTATTAGTCTTTCCATTCAGGAGCAGTTGATGAACTACCTGATTAGGTGTTACCCGGCAGTCTGTTTGGGACTATCTGGGTCTCCTTCAGGTTTTTTAATAAGATTCCAGGCTATTTTGCTGCTCTGTGTCATATCTATACTCTCCAGGGTCTCCATCCATCTATTTTGCATAGCTTCACTTAGCATTTCCATCAAAGCCGTACCACATGCTATTGTTTCCTGATTAAAGGGGTCCTTTTGGTATAATTCCTCGAACTTGGCTAGGAGATACCTGGAGTCATGTGAGAGACCTGATGAAACCCATCGTCCTCTCACGACATACTACTTGGGATGTCACACACTAACTGACTGGCAAGTCGCAGTTCACTCAAGGAACACACGAGCACACTTTAAGCAAGCATAACAACATTGTACCTAGGAACTACGCAGGTTGAATGGCACAAACAAGTGGCGGTGTGGAAACTTTTCAAAATACGCTATCTCGTAAACGACTCGCACTAGAATTCTGCAACAAACACCACTGACATTCTAATTTACCCTACTTTTAGTTCGTTAAAGTCAATAGACAGTGTTCCATTTAAAAATGTACTTTTACACAGAAGTGCTGTTTCTAAGTATTATTACAGTCTGATTATTGGCCAACAATACGAGCCCCTGACTAACAGTCCATCCTGTGAAAACTGCACATCATTAGCACTTTCCATTTCCACAATATTTGCGGTGCAGATTTTACGTTATTCACCCTGTATAGACGTGTAAGCAACCGTTGTGACGACATGGAACCATTTACCAGATAACCGGAGTATTCTGTGGTACAGATACGAGCAGTTTCTTACGGAACTACATACGTTCGAAGACGATAGGCCTTCATCGCAACTAGCCATATCATACAAATAAATATGCAATACAGCCGGTAAAAAAAATGATAAATTTTCAATTTTTGCGAAGAAATGCTTCACAAAATATAGTTATTAATGCAGGAGTACCTATAGAAATGTCATTTAATAACGAAACTGAGTTTTATAATTTCAGATGAACTTGTAGGTTATTTGAATTGATAAGACCTGAGTCGAAACAAGGCCCCGGGAGTAGACAACATTCCAGTAGAACTACTGATGGCCTTGGGAGAGCCAGTCATGACAAAACTCTACCATCTGGTGAGCAAGATGTATGAGACAGGCGAAATACCCACAGACTTCAAGAAGAATATACTAATTCCAATACCAAAGAAAGCAGGTGTTGACAGATGTGAAAATTACCGAACTATCAGTTTAATAAGTCACAGCTGCTAAAAACTAACGCGAATTCTGTACAGACGAATGGAAAAACTGGTAGAAGCGGACCTCGGGGAAGATCAGTTTGGATTCCGTAGAAATGTTGGAACACGTGAGGCAATACTAACCTTACGACTTCTCTTAGAAGAAAGATTAAGAAAAGGCAAACCTACGTTTCTAGCATTTGTAGACTTAGAGAAAGCTTTTGACAACGTTAACTGGAATACTCTCTTTCAAATTCTGAAGGTGGCAGGGGTAAAATACAGGGAGCGAAAGGCTATTTACAATTTGTACAGAAACCAGATGGCAGTTAGTCGAGGGGCATGAAAGGGAAGCAGTGGTTGGGAAAGGAGTGAGACAGGGTTGTAGCCTCTCCCCGATGTTATTCAATCTGTATATTGAGCAAGCAGTAAAGGAAACAAAAGAAAAATTCGGAGTAGGTATTAAAATTCATGGAGAAGAAGTAAAAACTTTGAGGTTCGCCGATGACATTGTAATTCTGTCAGAGACAGCAAAGGACTTGGAAGAGCAGTTGAACGGAATGGACAGTGTCTTGAAAGGAGGATATAAGATGAACATCAAAAAAAGCAAAACGAGGATAATGGAATGTAGTCAAATTAAATCGGGTGATGCTGAGGGGATTTGATTAGGAAATGAGAGACTTAAAGTAGTAAAGGAGTTTTGCTATTTAGGGAGTAAAATAACTGATGATGGTCGAAGTAGAGAGGATATAAAATGTAGACTGGCAATGGCAAGGAAATCGTTTCTGAAGAAAAGAAATTTGTTAACATCGAGTATAGATTTAAGTGTCAGGAAGTCGTTTCTGAAAGTATTTGTATGGAGTGTAGACATGTATGGAAGTGAAACATGGACGATAACCAGTTTGGACAAGAAGAGAATAGAAGCTTTCGAAATGTGGTGCAACAGAAGAATGCTGAAGATAAGGTGGGTAGATCACGTAACTAATGAGGAGGTATTGAATAGGATTGGGGAGAAGAGAAGTTTGTGGCACAACTTGACTAGAAGAAGGGATCGGTTGGTAGGACATGTTATGAGGCATCAAGGGATCACAAATTTAGCATTGGAGGGCAGCGTGGAGGGTAAAAATCGTAGAGGGAGACCAAGAGATCAATACATTAAGCAGATTCAGAAGGATGTAGGTTGCAGTAGGTACTGGGAGATGAAGAAGCTTGCACAGGATAGAGTAGCATGGAGAGCTGCATCAAACCAGTCTCAGGACTGAAGACCACAACAACAACAACAAGACCTGCTGAGAGCGCTAGATGATTAATGAAGTGAGGGGATATAATTGTACTATTAAAAAAGGAAAGGCTGCGTTGATGAACCGCGCGCGAGATCTTGAGAAGCTTGTGAGAGATCATAAACCGACGTTGTTGACCTATCGCTTCCGGGCACTGTGCTCCTGACCGAGCCACTCGAGTACTATTCAGGAGGATATTCAAAGGTTCAGTGGATACTACAGCACTCTCCCTTATTCCTTTGGAGTTCCTGAAAGCTGTCAGCCAGTAGCAACCTGACGCTTGGTGTAGCCATAAGTTAACACCCCATACATCATTCTACCAGAAGAGTCCCTGAGTGAGCATTAAGCAACGATTGACTAGGACAGGGGATTGGGTTTGGTTGTTTGGGGGAGGAGACCAGACAGCGAGATCATCGGCCTTATAAGATTAGGAAGGACGGGAAGAAAGTCGGCAGTACCCTTTCAAAGGGACCATCCCGGCATTTGCCTGCTGGAGCTATTTAGGGAAGTCACGAGAAACCTAAATCAGCATGGCCGGACGCGGGACTGAACCGCCGTCCTCCCGAATGCGAGTCCATTGTGCTAGCTACTACGCCACCTCGCTCGGTAAGAGTCCCTGAGGGGGAGCTTCTGTGGATCTAGAGTACGTCCCCGAGGCTTGAGTTGTAAACAAGTAGCACATGCTCGTCAAACGCTGGTATGCGTGTGAGTTGTACGATATTCGTCCATAAGCATGTTGTCCCTTTAACTCATCAGTTTTCTCGTTTAGGCTGAGTTTCAGATGTAGAGACCATTTTTCATGACACCTGTTGCATGAAGTGGTGATTGATCCACCAGCATTTGTGTGACTCACGCATAATTAGTTTATTGTTTATACGAGCGCATTACGTGCAGTTTCAAATGATTTCAGATTTAGTTTAATATTTGACTATAAGAAATTGTAGATTGTTCTACATTCTAATAGTCGTAATTTCTGCTCTCCTTGGTCTACTGGAATACTAGGAGCAACTTCAGAATGAGTGACTCTCATACCTGTGGATGATGAAATAAATAAACAACTTAATAACAAATTACCTAATTATGAGGAGGTAGCGTTGTCAGTTCCACAATTCTTATTGGTACGAAACGCAGCATGAGTAATTATGTCATATTCAATCAATTAAGCGTGATCTCAACCAATTTCTCCCTTCATCTGAGACGTGATAATTGTTTAGGTGCTGCTCTTGGTGTTTGCTTCATTCAGTTATCAAGCACATCCACTCTTTCGGACTTCACGAGGACACTGTCACAAGGCCAGAGCCTGGAGACAAAAAGCAACAGATAAAGCAGCTTTCTACATAAGAGACGTTCGTGGTGCTGCCTGTCATCCGCTACAGCGAGCGATGCTGGAACTGAGACCTATTTCAAACTTATCACCGCAGTACGTGCGACACGCATCGGCAAAAAAGCTAACGGCTAGTGAGAAGCTAAAAAACAATTACGTAGAACCTCTGAGATAAAGGATCTTCTTGTGAACATAAGGCAGAAAAGATAACTTTGCTTAGAAGATTTCAGCTAACAAAGATGGAACTTAGAGTTTCCATGAGTAAGTCATCTATTGCAGGATTGTCATTGTTTACAGCTGAATCTCGTTCTTGAATTTACATAAAAAATTATTTGAAGTTAAATTATATTTCATTTAGACATTTTTGGTAAGAATTATAAACTCTAAGACAAATCAAGTGAACAGAAAATTATACGTTGCTAAGAAATAGATTTGTGCAGCATTCAGCCGGAATTGCATTTGCTTCATTTTCATTGTACGTTATTGACTGGATTCGTCACTTATAAGTGTTCTGCTTACACATCGCTAAAATATTACAGAAGCTGTTCCTATTGATTGTTGCCGCTTGCTGGGAAGAGTTTAGTTTCCGTGATTGACACACATCTTTTCCCACTGTCAACTTATTTCGAGTGCATGTAATATTAATTCGATATAATCTCTTTCTGCAGAAATATTTCATCGATATTTTACTTTTGCTACAGCATTTTTAACATCATTGTTGGTGACTTTCAGTGCAACTATTTGCCTGGTGCATTTGAAAACCCTTCATGGTGAAGAAAGTCTGACTGAAACTTGCTTCTTCAGTTGGAAGATGGGCTTGTATTAAGTATTGCGTTATTCATAACTACCAAATGAGGTAATTTAAGAGCTAGAAACGTCAGTAAGAAACACACAGACGAAATAAGCTACTCTGATTAATTTTTTCTGGCGATCAACATTGCTGAATACATCAGTATCTCAGTAATTTTCTTAAACGAATACCAGTCATTGACACGTGAAAGACTGTTAAAGGGTTTTGTGACTGTAGTATTGACTTTCGGAATGAGTAGAACTGTAACTACTTATATGTTCCCCTAAAATACTGCTAACGCAGCTCGGAAACCACGATTACTCTACTAACTATTGGAAAATCTGCAACACTAATCTGGCGTTAGCTTTGGCTTATGCGACGGCTGAAATAATGATAACAATGCTCTTGAAATTTAATTTAGAATTTTTTTATTTTATTTTTCCCGCTCCAAATGAAAATGGGACCGCCGGCCGGTGTGGCCGAGCGGTTCTAGGCGCTTCAGTGTGGAACCGCGTGACCGCTACGGTCGCAGGTTCGAATTCTGCCTCGGGCATGGATGTGTGTGATGTGCTTAGGTTAGTTAGGTTTAAGTAGTTCTAAGTTCCAGGGGACTGATGACCTCAGCTGTTAAGTCCCATAATGCTCAGAGCCATTTCAACCATTTTGAAAATGGAACCTGGCGAAATGATGTTCCTCTGACATAATATGTGTAGAGAAAAGTTTACATCGACAATATTTATTTGTTGTTTTTTAAACTGGGAAATGTAATCTATAGTAATTACAAGTACTTAAAACCAGTTTGGATGATAACTACAGGGTACTTATAATAAAACTTCCGCTACTTACAGGTTCCAGTGTTGGCTGTAATTATCGCACAGCAGCGAAATTTGGTAGATATCCTAATCTGTTATTTCGGAATCGATTTACTTTGAAAGAAAAAAAAGCATTCGTTCCAATTTTAGCCACCGGATGCATATCTGGCGATATAAATGCAAGAAAGACATACGGAAATTTTCCCATATGTAATAGATTAGAAATGGAATGTGGACACGAAAGGACAAACAGGTGAGAAAGGTGTAACTGCCGGTTAAACACTTCGTTGAACATGAGCACTGAAGACGTCAATGACATGTTGTACTGCGCAAGATTTGTACTTGGTCGCCAAAATTTAAACTAGTTTCTTTCCAGCCTAAATCCGTTCTGCATTAACACATTATCGTATCTACCAAGTTAAGCTGTCATACCATAATTAGCCCACACTGGACCATCACTTTAAATATAGCCATGTTGTATGTTACCAGAATGAAATTTTCACTCTACGGCAGAGTGTGCACTGGTATGAAACTTCCTGGCAGACTAAAATTGTGTGGCCGACCGAGACTCTCTCGGGACCGTCACCTTTCACTGGCAAGTGCTCTAGCTTTTTTTTTGTGATCTCATTTTGTTCGTTATTGTTCGTTCTACAAGGATTGGAACTTAAATAGTGGCAACTATTTATCCACAACAAAAGAGTTACATGTTTGCCCCTGTTACTGTCCTTCAAAGTAGTCACTAGCGTTGTGTAGAACCCGTTGCCAGCGATGTGGAAGGCGTAGTACACCGCTAGCAGAGCCTGTTCTGTTGATGGTGCGAATAAAGCGGTCTGCTGCCTGTCGAATCTCTGAAACAGTTCTGAAGCGAATGCCACGAAGTGATTCCTTCATCTTCGAAATCAAATCAAATTCACAAGTATTTAAGTCCGGGGACTATGGTGGATGGTCCCAGTCCCATCGACCGAACAGAGCAGCCACAGCTTGCGCTGTATGCGCCCGCGCATTGTCGTGTAAAATGACGGGTGGGTTCGGTAGAACGTGTCGCCGCTTCATTCACGAAGCTGGTCGCAGGCGATGCTCCATAAACGAACAGTAATACTGTGCATTGACGGTCTGCAGAGGAGGAACGTAATGCGTTAGGATAATACTATCATATTCGTACACGAGGATCACCACTTTCACAATACTGGGGCTGTGACGCTCTTTGGACTTTCGCGGCGAGCCATAATGACGCCATTCATTGGATTGGCGTTTCAGTTTTGGCTCGTATGACGTGGCCTGTGGCTCATCCAGTGTTACGATACGGCGTAAGAAAGCCTCTCCTTCGCGGTCATAGGGCTCCAGGTGCGTTTGAACAACGTCGTAATCCATCCATTTCTGCATTTCCGTCAAGTCATGTGGAACCCATCGTGATGCAGTTTTTCGCATGCCCAGGCGTCCTTCAGGATGCTAATCAGAGTCGTAAGCGCTAATCCGGTTTCGTGGGTGAGCTCACGAATCGTATGGCGTCGATCACTGTCCCCTAACGTGGCAACAGCATGCACATCTTCTTCAGAGACGCTAGGACGACCTGCCCGATGCATGTCTGCTATAGTTTGCCGACATTCGTAGAAGGCTTTTACCCAACGTGTCACTGTTCTGTGCAGCAATGTCGGTTCCCCGCACGCCTCTTGAAGACCTTGATGACACTGCCGTGCTGTACGACGTCTGGTACTTTCAATCTTGATCCGACTCCGTTGTTGCAGTTTCGAAAACATAGTGACACCTTTACGTTAGACCGCTCGCTCATAAGTGACTGTGTTACCCTCGATTGTGCGCACGCCGGTGACGTGGGACGTGCGAGTCCATTTGCTCGAAGGTAAAGTTGGTATATCAACAACGTGTGCTATCAGCGGCAATAGTAGATTCCATTGCATAGTGTCTCCACAGCAGTGTTGCCACTATTTAAGTTCCAGCGTACGTATTTATTCGGAGTGGACGTCCCATGACGTTAGTTCAAGTACATCGTTGATCCATTAACTCTGTTTTCTTTTATTACAGAATGCAGCTAACCCTCTGACCGAACACGCCGAGCTACCATGCCGGCGCCAACTGAGATACACAAGCACGACTCACGACCCGTCCTCTCAGCATTACTTCGGCCAGTACATTGCCTCCTACCTTCCAAACAAGTGGTACACCACTTGCCTTCCGAAAGGCAAAGGTCCCGAGTTCGAGTCTGGTTCCGGCACAAAGTTTTAATTTGCAAGGAAGTTTCGCTTGGTATGTTAATATTTCCCTATATTAATTTATTAAATATATAAAAGTTTATGTACACGTACTGACATACGGAAATGCTTCATTATTACTGACGTACATGTACACAATATTCACTGAGGTAGTCTGGTTTAAAGTAACGAATTGTAAGAGAATCGAAATAAATTAATACTAGTAATGCAATGTATGCATAACCAAATGTAGCTCAAATTACTTTAACTATCGCACTTTGATAGACAAAAGTTTGTGTATCAAATATCAGATAGTAAAACATAGTCGTTGTCACCCTAGAATACTGGGTGTGAAATGTAGTGCACAGTGCTGTGTCAATCCCGGCACCAACAACCGCATCGAGTCAAACTGAGCTTGGAAGACAGATACAGTTACGTTATTCCATGCTGTTTCAGATCCATGCCAGAATTCATTAAGGGTAGTAGTTGGTGAGCGATGATGACACATTCTGTTGGGAACCCATGACTATAGATTCCCAGTGTATGAGGATCTAGAGAACATATTAGCCAGGGTAGTACTCGAACATCCTCTGTATCGACACAGGTCAGGGCAGCACATACAATAAGCCGTTTTGTTGAAAAATAAAGTCGAGATTCCTGGAGGTAGTTTTTCTGTTACATAAGTCGTTGGTGCACCCTCCATTTTAGTGGGTTGAATTCTGGCTGGCGTCGATTAAATATGCATGGGTATCCTCCAGAATAACGAATGTGGAAGCTTATGACAATTAAATGAAGTATGAATTATAATTATCTTGATTAATTACAATGAAATTTTGGTTAAGCTAATAACAGTCTGCGGCAACATAAATCTTATCACAACAAAATCATAGATAATAAGTAGCAACCTGTGGCAATATTAATCCATTAAAACTTGGCATTTCTTATGTAGATTAATAATTGTGCGAGTAAATTAAATACAGTGATGAGTGATTGTTGTAAAGTTATTTGAAAAAAAGATAGTATTACGTAAAGGAATATTTCAGACCTGTGGTCAGAGTTGAAAGCAACCTTTTCGTGGCCTTAAGATTCAAGTATTTAGAGTAGAGCTTGAAGTAATTATTTCATAAATATTTAATACATGTCGTCTGGTGTTTGCAGCTCGATGTCACTATGGTAATATGATTGCAGTTGATGGCCGCAGTGGCTGGGGAATCGATCACTAGTGGAACTGATGTCCGTCAAACCGGCTAGTTCAGATTAGCCCGACAATTTTATACGTCCCCAGTGCATCAGCTCAGGTGGCTCAGCAGCCAGCGGCTTCTCTCTGCATGGAGGTCTATTGGATGGGGCACATGAATATCGTTTTCAGTGTTGAGGCTGAAGTCGAACTCCGATTTCTGATGGAGTTTTAATTAAAAGAGAACCTAGTACCGCCACATTTTGAGTCTCCCATTGAATTTTCTTTGGCTCGGCTCTGTATCTGCCTAGCTCCAACCGACCAAACTGTTTCTAACAAAACACTAGTTGCCTGCCTCCAGCTGATTAGTAAAAAATTTTCTCCCTACCATCCTTACACAAAACAGTCGGGTCAGTCTCTCTCTGTCTCTTTCTTCTACCAATGATATGGTCTGCAACGTCACCACCCAGTGCCTCTTTCTAACTTACAATTTATTTTTGTGAGACAATGCTGGTGGGTTTTACATTGTGCAAACATTGGTCTTTTGCAAAGTCAAGACGTTCCGCAGTGTTTCACATTTTCAGAGGCCCAGGACTGTGGGCCTTAGAGACGTTTATCTAGTTTTCAAGGATTTCAAGGGAAACGACCAGCTGTCTACAGTGCAATGTCACCATCTGCTAAAAAGGGCGAACCTCCCCATCCCATTCCCAGGTAATAAATGTTTACACCAGGAGTTCGCTCCACCGGAGATGCTACCTGTGTCTCTACACAGACCCAGAGGTCCTGTGCCCGTACTCCAAGGCAATACTCATTGGCCGGTGGGCCATTGATCCTCAGCTTTCCACTGCCGCCTTCTGAGAATTGGTGGTGAGTGTGGCTGACTTCTACAGTGCACGCTAAATAGTAATTAAGGCTAAAAGAATAGTAAGGCTACATTAGTTATTTACTGACGATCACCAATACTTCTGTATACCCTATGCTTCACTGTTAATTAAGTATTCCAGTCAAATGGCATTTGTATGCGCTACATTTCCAGCAAAACAGTCCCATAAGAGATTGACCTTGACGATAGCGCACAGACACCAGCCTTAAGGCATCAGAAATGTAACACCTGCTGTCGAAATTATAAACTGTGTGACCAGAGGTGATCGAGTTGTGTACCTCTTAAGGTAATCTGTCTGTATGACCACGAAGAACGAAATCTGGCGTTTTTGTTCTCCTCAGAGCTTCCACACACGAACACGTCTGCACTGAGGACTGGGACACGCCTGAAAAGATGTTGTGACGGCACTTCCACGTCCAGTGCCGTCACTAGGTGCCACGGTCACCTAACCTCTCTGCCGTCGGGTCTAGGGAAGCCACAACAATGGTCACCAACCTGTCAGTTCGTAAGTTCTGCAGACGTTGCTGCATTGGCTGTGTGAAAACGAGTCTTCCTGAAAATAAAACCATTTACTGAATCACTGTACATGACGTGTATGCACAATGCAGCATGCCTAAGCGATCAATGTCTAACGGGGCAGAGGCTAGTCATGTGGGATGGCTGAGATCCTGCTTGGCATTGCTTATAGTCCTCCTGAAGACATAGCTCCATATTCTCCTAACAGTCGTGTCATCCTGACCAAATCGGGAGAAATATCGCTGAACAATAAACTGCAGTCTCGATAGGAACACGATCCCGCTGCGGTCTAACTGCAACGTGTGGTAGTAGGCGTTTCTCCTTCTTGCATGAGACATGACTCCATTTTCTCATGAGCACCGAACATTCAAGTGCCATTTCTCAATGAGAAACAAATATGTTCAGATTGTAGATGTGGCATTACTCTTTCCTGTGATTGTGTTGAAGTATTAATTTCTTACGTATCCAAGTATTTGGTACAGTCAATGACAATTTAATATTTGTTGGATGCTGACTTCTACATGTTGATATTTTAACATCCAGCAGTGTAATTGAAGAAATCCTCCTGAAGTTGTCACTCTATTTAGTTTGGACAAAGAGCTTCCCTTTTGCCTGATTTCCCTATTTATGGTTAATCATGTCACTGATCCTTCGAGCAAAAGCACTCATTGGTTGGTCGACCAAACTTCATTCTACTATTCGGTTCATTTGGGAGCAGTAAGCTGTTGCTCCCATCCAGGAAATCCAAGCATGATGCATGTAGCCACGAAGTCGCACCTTCAGAGGTCACGTGGTGTCAACCACTGGAGTCGTTCGGACAGGACGCAGTGTGAACTCAGAGGATCAGCAGGCGTTCTGAGTCATCTTGAGCTAATTTTTATGTTCATAAACTCTAAAAGCGAGTGAAAATTTGTACTTCGAGGGAGAATGGAGCCCAGTTTCCTACTTACTAGGCAGGTGCCCTAGCCAATATACCACCTTGGCACAGCGGTTTGCATGGGTAACCATGGCATGACTCCCTCCTTGATTCTAATTTCAAAGCCACCCCAGTACTTTGAATTCGTCGAGTCTCTCCATGTTCTGGAATAGCACATCAGCATCGATCGTAAATGGGATATCCAGGCTGAATCTCAGGTGTAGATGCTTATACAAAAGAACTGACACAACTTCTGCGACATTACAGCTCTCTTGAAAATATGATTTTATGTATTTAGGCTGAAGCGGCGAGTTTCATAAGTATAAGTACATGCACTTGGGTTTGAGACTGGATCATCCATTCACTTTCGATTTTCGATGCTGAGGTGCTGTTCCAGAACATGGAGAGCCTTGGCAACTGTGCTCGTATGTAGGAGGACTTAAAATAGACTGTGGAGGCAATGATAATTGGCATCTAGAGGGGAACGCGTGCCAAGGTAATCGATGCAGTTCTGAAAATCACTGGTCCAAGGTGGATTAGTGGCTGGTGCACCTGCCTAGAAAGCAGGAGACCCGGGCTCGATTCCCCGCCTTGGTAAAAATTTTCACTCGCTTCTTCAGTGTATACACATAAAATGAGAGAACAGACATACATATGTATGAGTAATTTAGAAAATGATTTGGTGAGTGTCACATGTCCAACCAAAGCATACAGTGAGGCCTGTTTCTAGGTTTTTCCCTGGTAAATACGGCATTACATAATGGCTGTTCTGTCATTTAATACAGACGTATAGTCAGAATTATATGCTAGTCTAATAAAATACAAAACATCTGTGCGTAAAACAAGTTTAACCAGCGTTAAACACTGCTCTAATTGAATACCAAAACAACCAATCAATTAAAGAAGGATGGCGAACATTAAACTAATGATATGCCAGACAAGTAGCTTACAGTTAACCTGAACACTAAGTGCATTTAACACTATTTTTGTAAAATACAAGACACCAGTGAATTAAAGAAGGCTGGTGAGCATTGAATAAGTTATACGTGCCGGTCGCGGTGGCTAAGCGGTTCTAGGCGTTTCAGTCCGGAACGGCGCGACCGCTGCGGTCGCAGGTTCGACTCCTGCTTCGGGCATGGATGTGTGTGATATCCTTAGGTTAGTTAGGTTTAAGTAGTTCTAAGTTCTAGGGGACTCATGACCTCAGATGTTAAGGCCCATAGTGCTCAGAGCTGTTTGAACCATTTTTGAAGTTATACGTGAGATAGGTAGCTTTTCATTATGATTTGAAAGAAAGCGCGACTTCAGGACTCCAACAGTCAGGCCACGTTACTCAGTAAAGTGGCGAGATGACACCAAAATGAAAATATAGTCCACGTTTGCCACAAATCGCAAATAATTGTCCAGAAAGTCGGCTAACCACTGTCTGGTAGCAAAATACAGGGGATGGCCAATAAACATGGCCCGAATAAATGGATATGACAGGACGTGAATGCATAGAAGCATTAACGGAGAGGAACAGTCATACAGTAGCTTCCAACAGGATAGAGCCTGCCGAGCCTCGAAGCACATTTACACAATATTCACGCCTGACAGAGTTGTTAGCAGAGATCAGTCTGGTAGCCGCCCTAGCTGGCCACCCAGGTCGCCTGACATCTCAGTATGCGATTCCTTGGTGTGGGGAGCCCTCAAGTTTAAGGTGTACCGCGACAACCCCCATACCCTTCAAGAACTGCAGCAGAACATTTCGGATGAGATTACAGCAATTCCAGTAGTCCAGCTTCCCTTCAGCAACTTGCTGACAAGAGCCCAACAATGCCAAGAGATGAATAGTTTATTTATTTATTTAACCTGATCAGATAGTGGTCACTTTCAACATCTGCTATGGCCAGTTTAGTACTGTATTTCTTTCTTGGGCTGCATTTCTTTGTACGCTGGAACTTCGTTCTCCAGGGTGTTTTCACTAGCTCCACCCTTTCCATAGGAGAGTATTTGGCTCACAACAGCGAACTGGAGGAATGTACACAAATCAGGTTACCGTCCATTAGTAACGTGGGTACACATATACCAGCTAGGCCCGAAAGGAACCAGGAGACAGTGGTTCACACGTCAGTAAAGAACAAAATTACTGCTCGTTGCAAAACGCCTCAACGATAAGGACACACAACACTCCCCTGACCAGGCTCGCTTCCTCCAGCGGTCGAGTGGCTGGCAGTTAAACTACAACCGCTGTGATGGCGCCAGCAGCACTCTACTGCCTGTGCCACCGCCTTCCAACTATGTTGGGCCTAACATAGCGCTCACACGCCCTCTGTAAACCCAGAACTTGTACTGCCCACTCCGCTACCAACAAGTCACTTCCCCATTGCTAGCAAAGCACGTACCTGTGACTATATCTGCCGCTGCTTACACGCCATTTTGCTGGCCTCTGGTATCTCAGTAATGGGCCAGAGACAAACACAGATCAGATACAGTCGATACTAGAGCGCCATGGATGTAACGCACGCAAGGCACAATAATGTACTTGGAAGAAGATGGTCATATTGAGAAATCTGAAACAGCAGTGAGTGATAGGTTTGAAGATACTTTGTTGCTTGATTTTGTTTCCATTGGTGATAAATGCAGACTTTATAGAGCTACAGCTAGTGTGGTAATGACCTTTTGTAAAAAAAATGGTTCAGATGGCTCTGAGCACTATGGGACTTAAATTCTGAGGTCATCAGTCACCTAGAACTAAGAACTACTTAAACCTAACTAACCTAAGGACATCACACACATCCATGCCCGAGGCAGGATTGGAACCTGCGACCGTAGCGGTCACGCGTTTCCAGACTGTAGCGCCTAGAACCGTCTCTAGCGCCTAGAACCGCTTGGCCACTCCGGCCGGCGACGTTTCATACAAAACATTAATAACTTATTGCATCATCTGGTTTGAAAAGTATTTGGTATGTAGAAGATAAATACGAATGTACAGGCAGATTATTTGGTCACTCTAGCATTCCTATACATGCAGAAATACAGTATTAATGATACAGCCAGAACCAAATAGCCCATGGTAAGGCTACAATAGGGAAACTATTACTGTTCTAATTGTACTAATAAAGTGTACATGAAATTTTATAATAAGAGATGTACTGTTACTAAATGAAATAAACGTTGGTTTACATTATATTACTTCACTAGACTTTTATCCCACGCCCTGGTTCCCTGGTTCGATTCCCGGCGGGGTCAGGGATTTTCTCTGCCTCGTGATGACTGGGTGTTGTGTGATGTCCTTAGGTTAGTTACGTTTAAGTAGTTCTAAGTTCTAGGGGACTGACGACCATAGATGTTAAGTCCCATAGTGCTCAGAGCCATTTGAACCATTTTTGAACTAGACGTTTACTTCCTCCATTGAGATGTCCTATGATACTGTCCAGACAATATCTGCCTTGCTTCGCTGTCCTTTGATGATCATCACCTGGCATCTCTAGGTTTTCTATTATATGAGAATGAAAACAGCGTGTCTGGATCTACAATGATTCGGCAAACCTCAACTAAAACAATTTTTTCATCTCATTTAATGACTGTTACAGAATTTTTGCGACTGCACCTTGTGCACTAAAGTGTAGGTGTAGCTATAATCCGAGGAATAAAATTGTTACCCGTACGGTATGATTCTGAAGAAATCTGGTAGGATGCCAATTTAACAAAAAAGAAGTCCCTCTAAAGCACAAAACGGAGCAAGCATGCAAGAAAAAATATATAGGCTCTCAAAGTTAAACGAAGATCGCTTTGTAATTGTATAAGTAACCACGAGTTTTATACATAGTTTCTACTACGTTTGAGAATATTTGTGAATTGTACACGTACCTCGCTTGGGTAGTTCGAAATGGCTTATTACCTCACTCAGCTCTTACCGTTGTTGGCTGCTGGTCGTTATGAAATTAATCTTATTTGGAGATAGGAAGGAATTTTATGTTGTAGTGACGGTGCTCCAAAACCACAATCATGTGAAAAATAAGACGACCACCGAGAAACTGGAATTATTGAGTTCACTGAAGATCGAATATATTTTTATTGTTATAGTTCACATATGCTTGCATGTAGCCGTAGACCAAAGTCGGTTCCGTAAAATGAAATATATTTGTTATTCATTTTGTCAGACCTGATGATGGCCTATGTCGAACCTATACGTGTGTGTACTACAAAATAAAAATATATTCGATTTATACTAAATTCAAAGATCGCTGCCTTTTACATAGCCTTCTGTCTTCATTGGGCTCAATTAGAATCTTCTCGGTTTACATAAGAGATCTACATTGAAGATCCAAAGAAACTGGTACGCCTGCCTATTATTGTTTAGGGTCCCCGCGAGCACGCTGAAGTGAACAACACGACGAGGTATGGACTCGACTAACGTCTGAAGTAGTGCTGAAGAGAACTGACACCATGAATCCTGCAAGGCAGTCCATAAATCCGTAAGAGTACGAGGGGGTGGAGATCTCTTCTGAAATTCACGTTGCAAGGCATCCCAGATATGCTCAACATTGTTCATGTCTGGGGCGTTTGGTGGCCCGTGGGAGTGTTTAAACTCTGAAGAGTGTTCCTGGAGCCACTCTGCCGCAGTTCTGGAAGTGTGGGGTGTCGCATTGTCCTGCTGGAATTGTCCAAGTCCGTCGGAATGCATAATGGACAAGAATGGATGCAGGGGATCAGACAGGATGCTTACGTGCGTGTCACCTGTCAGAGTCGTATCTAAACGTGTCAGGGGTCCCATATCACTCCAACTGTACATGCCCCACACCATTACAGAGCCTCCAACAGCTTGAACAGTCCCCTGCTGATATGCAGGTTCCATGGATTCATGAGGTTGTCTCTAGAGCCGTACTCGTCCATCCACTCGATAAAACTTGAAACGAGACTCGTCCGACCAGGCAAATTGTTTCCTGTCATCAACAGTCCAATGTCCGTGTTGACTGTCTCAGGCGAGCTTTATGTAGTGCCGTCATCAAGAGTACACGAGTCGGTCTTCGGCTCCGAAAGCGCATGTAGATGATGTTTCGTTGAATGGTTCGCTCGCTGACATTTCTTGATGGCCCAGCATTGAAATCTGCAGTTATTGGCGGAAGGGTTACACTTCTGTCTCGTTGAACGATTGTCTTCAGTCGTCTTCGGTCCCATTCTTGCAGGATCTTTTTCCAGCAGCAACAGTGTCGGATATTTGATGTTTTCCAGATTCCTAATATTCACAATACACTCCCGAAGTGGTCGTACGGGAAAATCACCACTTCATCGCTAGCTCGGAGACGCTGTTTCCTGTCCCTCGTGCGCCGACTGTAACACCTCGTTCAGACTCATTTAGCTGGCCGAGCGGTTCTGGGCGCTTCAGTCTGGAACCGCGCGACCGCTAAGGTTGCAGGTTCAAATCCTGCCTCGGGCATCGATGTGTGTGATGTTCTTAGGTTAGTTAGGTTTAAGTAGTTCTAAGTTCTAGGGGAATGACGACCTCAGAAGTTAAGACCCATATTGCTCAGAGCCATTTGAACCATTTTAGACTCATTTAAATCTTGATAACCGGCCATTGTAGCAGCAGTAACCGAACTAACAACTGCTCCAGATCCTTGTTGTCTTATATAGGCGTTTCCGACAGCAGCGCCGCATTCTGCCTGCTTACATATCTCTGTATTTGAATACGCATTCCTCTACCAGTTTCTTTGGCACTTCAGTGTATATGTTATTAGAAATTTAAAACAGCTATAGAAAAGATAGACCGATGACTTGGTTACAATTATTTCAGTTCTTTGGCAGTCATGATGTTTTCTTCAAAATAATAAATTTCTTTTTACTCTCTGAGTAGTGTACTCTGCACTGATTTTTGTGTTAAGTTAAAACCTTCCGCGACCAGTGCGCTACCAGTCGCGCTATATACTTGCGTACTATGACCTTTCTGGAAAATGGAATGGGTCCACAGCTTGTACAACGACTGATAGTAAGCCCGTAATATTGTGCGTAAACTGTCGGGAAATACAACACCAGTCAGATTACACGACTGGCGACAAGCCAATGCAAAGAGTAACAATAGTAAAACATCTAGGAGTTATCATATAGATCGATGTAAAGGAAAATACCCACACAAAACTAACTGTAGTACAAACAGGATACAGACGGAGCTTCATTGGAAGAATGCTAAGAAGATGTAACATACCCACGAAAGTAGCGGTTTACAATACACCGACCGATTCTTGATAATTTCTCGGCTGTCTGGGACTTTTACCAGGGAGAACTAGTAAGGAGGTAAAATTCAGGGGAGTGCGGTGCTTTTCGTCGTAAGTTCATTTAATAAGCGAGACAGCGATGCGGAGTAGCTCATCAAATGCCACTGGTAGACGTTAGAAGAAAGGCGCTGGCTATCAAAGAGAGATATAGTGTTGAAATTCTGAGAAGAGTCAGGAGAACATATTCCTTCTTTGGATATTCATCTAGCAAAGTAACCACGACTGGAAAATAAGACCAATGATTGTCACATGGTTCAAATGGCTCTGAGCACTACGGGACTTTACATCTGAGGTCATCAGTCCCCTAGAACTTAGAACTACTTGAACCTAACTAACGTAAGGACATCACACACAGTCATGCCCGAGGCAGGATTCGAACCTGCGACAGTAGCGGTCGCGAGGTTCCGGACTGAAGCGCCTAGATCCTTTCGGCCGCAACGGCCGGCGAGAGATTGTCGGTAACGAAAATGACAGTAGTGCCAGTAGTATCGATTTATGTATCGATTTAGATCCAAGCACGTCTCCCATACGTAAGCAGATTAAACCTTCCTGTTGTTCCTCCTCTTTCCTTCCGGACTCCTTTACGGAGATTCTCAGAAAAAAACTACAAGGAGCCCGTTGAAAGAGAGAAGACTATTGTCATGGATGGGTGACGAAAAAAGTTAGACACTCCTTACCTCAGTTGGGGTGTAATAGGATTCTACAATAACTATTTATATTAAGCGCAAGAACTTTTCCCCATTGAAGAATGTTAGAGAAAAACGAATTATGAGCTTTGAGAGGAACAAACTTTTGTAGGTAGCGTACTGTGCATACTGTAGAATTTAGAGAAATGATTACTTATGCCAGTAGTATGCGTAGAAAATGCGCTGACATAGCGCGCAAGGCCATCAGCGTCGCACTGGATTACGATCTGAATGCTATGCTTTCTTCGAACTCGTCTGCTGCAACGGCCCTAGTGAAGAGCATCTCTCTTTCTGTGTGCTGCAGGGTGTGGTTACGAATAATCTCTGATAAACGACGCTACAATGAACCTGTTACCTTACTTCTGGTAAAATATGTTTAGGTTTAGCACAACGACGATATCGTTAGCGAACTTTCTAAAAGTTTTCGACCCAAGTGTTTCTACAACTTGTAAAACATTTTTATATAATTCCCCTCCCTAGCGCTACCCTACGGTCTTTATCTCCCATCCACACAGAGAGAAGAGCGAGAGAAAGATATTATCACATCTAAGCTCCTACTAAAAGCTTAACAATAACTTGACCGCACCATAAGACGTTAGGAATGGTTTGCATACTATCTGCACGCTCTAGCGATAGGCAGATTTTTCTCTGTGACGATCAAAATCGTGTGACACAAAAGTGTTGCACTGATTATTAATCGCAACTAATGCACGAACGTGATTCAGTGCGTTATCAAAGCTGACCACGTGGAAGGTTTTAATGACAACATTCCCAGCAATCATATCTCATGACATTGTCGAAGGGGGACTCGTATGAAGTTCGTGGAATTTAATCATTTATTTCAACAGGAGATCTGAGAAAATTTCGGCACGATAGCAACGGGCAACTGACCATCAGACAATCTGAAGAGTATGGGGGATCACAAGTATGTAGCGAACTTAAAATTCTTTCATCCTTCCAGTGTCGGTAGAAACCCACAAACTGTTCAGAGCCGACAGCTGTACAGTCATTTCTATTGTCTCTCTCACTGGCGCTTTTTTATACCTCGTCGCAGTAATCCCTGCAGCGAGTGCGCATAACGGATGACAATGCATCATGGTTCTGCATGCCAGCATTGTAGTCGGCGACTGCACAAGACTTCACAAAATAATGCGACTAACGCGACCCGCCCGTAGAACAATGAGAGGGCTCCGCCCAGGGCAGCTACACGCCCCTGCTGTGTGGGGAAAGCTGCAAAATACTGCTTGTCCGTCGTGATTACCCTAGTCCTGCCTGCCCTGGAGAGCTTTGTTTAGTTCACACAATGGACGTACTTCGTATGCGACGTTTTGTTCGGTGTCATCTTCTGAACTGTTTAAAAAACCCAGCGCAACATCCTACTGTAGTGAAAATTTTTGTATGTGTATTTAACGTAACAAAATAGGATTTCACATTGATTTGCGTTGGTCACTAACACCGAAGGCAACTCCTTGTTCGAAAGAAAGGCAGCAGGAAGAAATATTACGATTTAGCGTCTCTTCGAAGACAGGTCATTAGAGACGTAACGTAAACATAGGTTGTGGAAGGATATGGAAGGAAATAGCCCCTATCCTTTTCAAAAGGGCTAACCTGGTGTTAGCATTAAGCGATTTAGAGAAACCACAGGAAACTATATGTTGATGTCTTAACGGAGAAAAACCCGCCGTAATCCCATATGTGAGGCATGAAAAGGGGCTTCTATGGCTTTCCTAAGTCGGGAAAGTAAAAGAGCAGGTGGTATAGCGGCGCCGGCACGGTACCTCAGCGTGTTCGGTCAGAGGGTTTAGCTGCCCTCTGTAATAAAAAACGGAGTGAACGGGTCGACGAACAACCCGAAAGTGTGCCATCGGACGCCCGCCACGAACAAAGTCAACGAACAATAGAACAAAATGAGATTAAAAAGAAAACGGCAGCGTCTCTGATTCATAATCAATACATCTACGATCCAGGATTCGAATCACGATGCTGCTTAAATGTTGGTTAATAATCAGCATTGGCGGCCGAAGACTTCCAGCATTAGAAGTCAGCCTCATCCTGCCAACGGCCTGGTCAAAGACGGCGGAGGAGTGGACAGAGGTTCAGGGCACTCTCTTGTCCTAAAGGTGGAAAACTGCCCCTAAAGGCGGAAGAATTAGCAATGATCAACGACATGAGGATACAGAAGGCAATGGAAACCACTGCATTAAAGACATGTAACGTGTATCCACAGGACATGTGACTTGTAACTGAAGAAGTGTCATGATGATCTCTCCATTGGCAGAAGATTCCGGAATAGTGCCCCATTCGGATCGCTGGGAGGGGACTGAGAAGGGGAAGGCTACCATGAGAAAAAGATTGAATAATCAACGAAAGAATAACGTTCTACGAGGCGGGGTGTGGAATGTCAGAAGCTTGAATGTGGTAGGGGAACTAGAAAATCTGAAGTGAAAAGCAGAGGCTCAATCTAGATTTATTAGTCCGAGTCAATGAAGTGAAGTGGAAAGAATACAAGGATCTCTGGTCAGATGAGTGTAGGGTAATATTAACAGCAGCATAAAATGCTATATCTGGAGTAGGATTCGTTATGAATAGAAAGGTAGGACACAGTGTGTTACTGTGAACAGTTCAGTGACAAAGTTGGTCTTATCAGAATCGACAGAAAATCAACACCAACAACGGTAGTTCAGGTATGCATGCCGGCGTCGCAAGCTGAAGATGAAGAGATAGAGAAAGTGTATGAGGATATTGAAATGGTAATACAGTATGTAAAGGGGGATGAAAATCTAATTGTCATAGAGGGCTGGAATGCAGTTGTAGGGGAGAGAGTAGAAGAAAAGGTTACAGGAGAATATGGGTTTGGACAAGGAATGAGTGAGGAGAAAGACTAATTGAGTTGTGTAGCAAGTTTCAGCTAGTAATAGCGAATACTCTGTTCAATAATCACAAGAGGAGGATGTACACTTGGAAAAAGCCAGGTGATAAGGGAAGATTTCAGTTAGATTACACCATGGTCAGACAGAGATTCCGAAATCAGATACTGGATTGTAAGGCGTACCCAGGAGCAAATATAGACTCAGATCAAAATGTAGTAGTGATGAAGAGTAGGCTGGATGTTAAGACATTAGTCAGGAAGAATGAATATGCAAAGAAGTGGGATCGGAAGTACTTAGGAATGGCGAGATACGGTTGAATTCTCTGAGGCTATAGATACAGCAATAAGGAATAGCTCAGTAGGCAGTACAGTTGAAGAGGAATGGATGTCTCTAAAAGGGCCATCACAGAAGTTGGGAAATAAAGTATAGGTACAAAGGAGGTAACTGCCAAGAAACCATGGGTCACAGGAGATATAATTCAATTGATCGATGAAAGGAGGAAATACAAAAATGTCCGGATAACTCAGGAATACAGAAGTACAAGTCGCTGAGGAACGGAATAAATAGGAAGTGCAGGGAAGCAAATACGAAATGGCTGCAGCAAAATATGAAGACATCGAAAATGAAATGATCGTCGGAAGGACTGACTCAGCATACAAGAAAGTCAAAACAACCTTAGGTGTCATTAAAGGCAAGGATGATAACATTAGGAGTGCAACGGGAATTCCACTGATAAATGCTGAGGAGAGAGCGGATAGGTGGAAAGAATACAATGAAAACGTCTATGAGAGGGAAGATTTGTCTGATGAGATTGAAGAAGAAACAGGAATAGATTTAGAAGAGATATGGCATCCAATATTAGCATTTAAAAGAGCTTTCGAGGACATAAGCTCAAATAAGGCAGCAGAGATATATAACATTCCATCAGAATTTCGAAAACCATTGGGGCAAGTGGCAACAAAAAGACTGTTCACGGTGGTGTTTAGAATGTATGAGCCTGGCTACATACCATCTGATTTTCGGAAAAATATCATCCACACAATTTCGAAGACTGCAGGAGCTGACAAGTGCGAGAATTATAGCACAGTCAGCTTTCCAGCTCATGCATCCAAATTGCTGCCAGGAATAAAGTACAGACAAATGTAAAAGAAAATTGAGGATGCCCAAGCGGACGATCAGTTTGGCTTTTGGATAGGTAAAGGCACGTAGGGGCAATTCTGACGTTGCGGTTAATAATGGAAGCAAGACTAAAGAAAAATCAAGACACGTTCATAGGATTCGTCGATCTGGAAAAAGCGTTCGACAATGTAAAATTGTGCAAGATGTTCGAAATCCTTAAAATGTAGGGTAAGCTATAGGGACAGAGGGGTCATATATAATACATACAACAGACAAGCGTGAATAATAAGAGTGTGCGACCAAGAACGAAGAGCTTGTATTAAAAAGGGTGTAGAACAAGAATGTAGCCTTTCGCCCCTACTGTTCAATCTGTACATCGAGGAAGCAATGATGGAAATAAAAGAAAGGTTCAGGATAGGTACTAAAATTCAAGGTGAAAGGATATCAATGATACGATTCGCTGACGACATGGCTATCCTGAGTGAAAATTAAAGAAAATTACATGATCTGCTGAACGGAATGAATAGTCTAATGAGTACAACGTATGTATTGAGAATAAATCGAAGAAAGGCGAAGGTAGTGAGAAGCAGTAGAATGAGAACAGCGAGAGACTAGCATCAGGATTGATGGTCACGAATTAGATGAAGTCAAGGAATTCCGCTACCTAGAGAGTAAAATAGCCAATGACGAACGGAGCAAGGAGGACATCAAAAGCAGACTAGCAATGGCAAAAACGGAATTCGTGGCCAAGAGAAGTCTGCTAATATCAAATATCGGCCTTCATTTGAGGAAGAAATTTCTGAGAATGTATGAAGTACAGCATTGTATGGTAATGAAACATGGACTGTGGGAAAACCGGAACAGAAGAGAATCGAAGCATTTGAGATGTGGTGCTACAGTCGAATGTTGAAAATTAGGTTGACTGATAAGGTAAGGAATGAGGAGGTTGTGCGCAGAACCGGAGAGGAAAGGAATATGTGGGAAACACTGATAAGGAGAAGGGACAGGATGATAGGAAATGTGATAAGACATGAGTGAATGAATTCGAAGGTACTAGAGGGAGCTGTAGAGGACAAAAACTGTAGAGGAAGACAGAGATTGGAATAGGTTCAGCAAATAATAGAGGACGTATGTTGCAAGTGCTACTCTGCGATGAAGAGGTTAGCACAGGAGAGGAATTCGTGTCGGGCCGCATCAAACTAGTCAGAAGACTGATGACCAAGAAAAAGTGTTAAACTAAGTAAATTGTTATATCATGTTATAATTAATAACATTTTCCGTGTAATTATATTCATCACAAATCATCATTTTATTTTTAATTATGATATTTTTATGTACCTCCAAGACCTATCTGTGTAACCAACGATCCCAAAGATCGAAGAACTTTATAATTATTAATCAAACTATCTAATTGCAGATTCTGGACCGTTGTGTAGTGACCAGCCCATGGATGAATTCACTTTTGAACTGTTAGCCTTATTTCGAGCATCATTAAATTTAAATTGCGTTATAGCCGCTCAATAAAAACTTTAATACAGGGGAGACCATATTATACTGATTTCTCAAGCACTGAGGAACAGAATTCAATTGTCAGATTAAGACTGCTGTCGATTTGGGGTAAATTAATAATTTATTTGCAACGCCAGCAACCGTTAAAAACTCTCGTAGTTTTAAAAGGTTTCCTCCTAATAGAGGCGTAGGAAGACACTGAGGGTTGCGTTTTGGCTGATGGAATTGACGCAGATAATGTAACCTTTGGTAGAAAAAGATGTAAGATAGTTCCCTACATGGCAGCAGGTAATCCTTGGTCCCTCCTCCTCCCGCTAGTAGACAACTTCCTAATTTTTTTTGAGATCAGTAGTTCAACAAATAACACCGTCTTCGAGGTAACAAAGGCCGAGAACACGGCAACCCCAGCCAGTTTAAGTGTTTAGCTTCTATTGGGACCCAGGACTACCGCCACAAACTCGGTAATAGCACACTTTGCTGCTGTACACAGTCTTTCTGTTCACTAGTCTGAACAGAACGTCGCAATGTTGCTTGCATGCAGACACCAAGTGGTAACAAATCACCCTCTTCGATACCCCACCCAATATGTCATGAGTTCAATATGTTTTAAGTTTGTTTTTATCTGTAGGGCTGCGTATATTTTTGGGGTGTTATTGCAAAACTAGCAATTCAGCCAAAGTATTTTAAGGCTCCATAGACAGTCAGCGGTTGCTAAGGCGTCAGCATGCCAGTAGCAGCAGCAGGACTGGTTGTGGAGTAGGCCAAGCATCACAATACTGCCAGTGCAACATTGACATGGCGGACATGCAGCTCAAACCAAGCAGTTTGCACTTTGCCATGCCGAACCTATACTGTCCCAATTATCGATAGAAGCAGCATCTCGGCACAAATGGACAACTTGTCTGTATAGAAAACAATAAATTTCAGCAGAGGTCCCAGCTGTCCGACAACGTTCGCACCAAGAGATCTGCATCAAACATAGGAATGGCCTGTGATAGCTAGTAGCCACCACCATGCTACCACATTCTAGCAACAAGTCGTCCTTCCTGGACTTGGTACCACACCACATGTGGGCTGCCTCTAGGCACACTCCAGCAGCAGCCCTGGAGGGCAGCAGTTTGAGACCACAGGGGCAGAGTCTCTGACCCTCCTGCCCTGGTATGGGCAACTTGGCGCCATGCTGTGCAGCGAGGTACATTAATTTAAGTAATAACTGTATTTTTCTTACTTGTCACTTCTTGTTCCGTGTGTTTTTGCTTTTAGGAAGCTTTAATTGTACAGTGCTAGTAATAGTGTTCCACAGATTTCGTGTTTGTTTTGAATACAGTCAGAGAGAGTCCCTTTAGTCAGCCATAGTGCCAGTAGTGCTAGTGTCGTCGTAACTGCCGTCTGCTTCACGTCTGCTGTGCAGACAGCTACATTGATTTAAGTATTAACTGTATTTTTCTTACTTGTCACTTCTTCTTCCGTGTGTTTCTGCTTTTAGGAAGCTTTAATTGTCGAGTGCTAGTAACAGTGTTCCATAGATTTCGTGTTTGTTTTGAATACAGTCAGAGAGAGAGTCCCTTTAGTCAACCATAGTGCCAGTAGTGCTAGTGTTTGTTTTCAATACAGTCCAGAGACAGGTAGTACTATTTTCATTGTTTTCTACAAGAAGTGGCTAGCAACCTTTAGTGAATTAGCAGTCTAGTTAAAAGTTGATTAACTCTCTACGGTAAATTGATTTCTTAGGATGGATAGGATGTGTGACTGCTGTGTACGGACGCAGGAGGAGCTGGCCACTGTTCGCGAACAGCTGAACGTGTTGATGGCCGCAGTCAGCCGTCTTCAGGCTGCTACCTCGGAGTGTAGCGGCAGTGGGGAGTCTGGTGCGTCGCATGGTACACCCCAGGTGTTACATGCGTCACCCACTGTCCCTGCTGTCGAGACATCTTCGCGGGTACCGGGCGCGGTTGGGCCACCCTCTCTCCAAGGGGAGTGGCGGGTTCAGCAGCGTCGCGGTGCACGAGGCGGAGGGTCAATGTGGAGGTTGGCCGTGTGGCATCGCTCGCTCTGCCTCTGAGTGGACATGTGGCCGCTCCTTCAGCAAGGTCCGAGCTGGCACACGGGGGGAGAGGTTTATTAGTTTTTGGGAGCTCCAACGTTAGGCGGGTCATGGAGCCCCTTAGGCAAATAGCGGAAAGGTCGGGGAAGAAGGCCAGTGTTCACTCTGTCTGCTTGCCGGGGGGTCTCATCCGAGATGTGGAGGAGGCCCTACCGACGGCGATAGAGAGCACTGGGTGCACCCGAATGCAATTTGTTGCTCATGTCGGCAGCAATGACTCCTGCCGTCTGGGTTCAGAGGTCATCCTCAGTTCGTACGGGCGGTTGGCGGAAATGGTGAAGGCGGAAAGCCTTGCTCGCGGGGTGGAATCAGAGCTAACTATTTGTAGTATCGTTCCCAGAACCGATCGCGGTCCTCTGGTTTGCAGCCGAGTGGAAGGCTTAAACCAGAGGCTCAGACGATTCTGCGGAGATCTGGGGTGCAAATTTCTCGACCTCCGCTATCGGGTGGAGAAATGTTTGGTCCCCCTGAATAGGTCAGGCGTGGACCTACACGCCGGAAGCGGCTAGAAGGGTAGCGGAGTACGTGTGGAGTGCACATGTGGGTTTTTTAGATTAGAGAATTATCTCCCTAGGCCCGACAAGACGCCTCCTGAGACGCGGCAAGGTAGGTGTAGGCAAAATGCAACAGGGAATAACAATATTAATGTGCTAATAGTAAACTGCAGGAGCGTCTATAGAAAGGTCCCAGAACTGCTCTCATTAATAAGCGGTCACAACGCCCATATAGTACTAGGGACAGAAAGTTGATTGAAACCAGAGGCAAACAGTAATGAAATCCTAAACTCAGACTGGAATGTATACCGCAGAGACAGGCTGATCAGTGAAGGGGGAGGTGTGTTTATAGCGATAAGAAGTGCAATAGTATCGAATGCAATTGACGGAGATCCGAAATGTGAAATAATTTGGGTGAAGGTCACGGTTAAAGCAGGCTCACACATGGTAATTGGATGTCTCTATAGATCCCCTGGCTCAGCAGCTGTTGTGGCTGAGCACCTGAAGGATAATTTGGAAAATATTTCGAGTAGATTTCCCCACCATGTTATAGTTCTGGGTGGAGATTATAATTTGCCGGATATAGACCGGGAGACTCAAACGTTCATAACGGGTGGCAGGGACAAAGAATCCAGTTAAATTTTTTTAAGTGCTTTATCATGGTCTAGGGGTAGCGTCTTTGATTCATAATCAAAACGTATTCGGTCCCGGGTTCGGTCCCCGCCACTGCCTAAATTTTTATAAATAATCAGCATTGGCGGCCGAAGACTTCCGGCATAAGAAGTCAGCCTCAATCTGCCAACGGCTTTGTCAAAGAGGGCGGAGTAGCAGATAGAGGTTCAGGGCACTCTCTTGTCCTAGGGGTGGGAAATTGCCCCTAAAGGCGGAAGAATCAGCAATGATCACCGACATGAGGATGCACAAGGCAATGGAAACCACTGCATTGAAGACACGTAACGTGTATCCACAGGACATATGGACTGTAATAGAAGAAGTATCACGATGATCTCTCTATTGGCAAAAGATTCCGGAATAGTCCCCCATTCGGATCTCCGGGAGGGGACTGCCAAGGGGAAGGTTACCATGAGAAAAAGATTGAATAATCAACGAAAGGATAACGTTCTACGAGTCGGGGCGTGGAATGTCAGAAGCTTGAACGTGGTAGGGAAACTAGAAAATCTGAAAAGGGAAATGCAAATGCTCAATCTAGATATAGTAGGGGTCAGTGAAGTGAAGTGGGAGGAAGAAAAGGATTTCTGGTTAGATGAGTATCGGGTAATATCAACAGCAGCAGAAAATGGTATAACAGGTGTAGGATTCGTTATGAATAGGAAGGTAGGGCAGAGGGTGTGTTACTGTGAACAGTTCAGTGACCGGATTGTTCTAATCAGAATCGACAGCAGACCAACACCGACAACGATAGTTCAGGTATACATGCCGACGTCGCAAGCTGAAGATGAACAGATAGAGAAAGTGTATGAGGATATTGAAAGGGTAATGCAGTATGTAAAGGGGGACGAATATCTAGTAGTCATGGGCGACTGGAATGCAGTTGTAGGGGAAGGAGTAGAAGAAAAGGTTACAGAAGAATATGGGCTTGGGACAAGGAGTGAAAGAGGAGAAAGACTAATTGAGTTCTGTAACAAGTTTCAGCTAGTAATAGCGAATACCCTGTTCAAGAATCACAAGAGGAGGAGGTATACTTGGAAAAGGCCGGGAGATACGGGAAGATTTCAATTAGATTACATCATGGTCAGACAGAGATTCCGAAATCAGATACTGGAGTGTAAGGCGCACCCAGGGCAGATGTAGACTCAGATCACAATATAGTTGTGATGAAGAGTAGGCCTAAGTTCAAGACATTAGTCAGGAAGAATCAGTACGCAAAGAAGTGGGATACGGAAGTACTAAGGAATGACGAGATACGTTTGAAGTTCTCTAACGCTATAGATACAGCAATAAGGAACAGCGCAGTAGGCAGTACAGTTGAAGAGGAATGGACATCTCTAAAAAGGGCCATCACAGAAGTTGGGAAAGAAAACATAGGTACAAAGAAGGTAGCTGCGAAGAAGCCATGGGTAACAGGAGAAATACTTCAGTTGATTGATGAAAGGAGGAAGTACAAACATGTTCCGGGAAAATCAGGAATACAGAAATACAAGTCGCTGAGGAATGAAATAAATAGGAAGTGCAGGGAAGCTAAGACGAAATGGCTGCAGGAAAAATGTGAAGACATCGAAAACCATATGATTGTCGGAAGGACAGACTCAGCATACAGGAAAGTCAAAACAACCTTTGGTGACATTAAAAGCAACGGTGGTAACATTAAGAGTGCAACGGGAATTCCACTGTTAAATGCAGAGGAGAGAGCAGATAGGTGGAAAGAATACATTGAAAGCCTCTATGAGGGTGAAGATTTGTCTGATATGATAGAAGAAGACACAGGAGTCGATTTAGAAGAGATTGGGGATCCAGTATTAGAATCGGAATTTAAAAGAGCTTTGGAGGACTTACGGTCAAATAAGGCAGAAGGGATAGATAACTTTCCATCAGAATTTCTAAAATCATTGGGGGAAGTGGCAACAAAACGACTATTCACGTTGGTGTGTAGAATATATGAGTTTGGCGACATACCATCTGACTTTCGGAAAAGCATCATCCACACAATTCCGAAGACGGCAAGAGCTGACAAGTGCGAGAATTATCGCACAATCAGCTTAACAGGTCATGCATCGAAGCTGCATACAAGAATAATATACAGAAGAATGGAAAAGAAAACTGAGTATGCGTTAGGTGACGATCAATTTGGCTTTAGGAAAAGTAAAGGGACGAGAGAGGCAATTCTGACGTTACGGCTAATAATGGAAGAAAGGCTAAAGAAAAATCAAGACACTTTCATAGGATTTGTTGACCTGGATAAAGCGTTCGACAATATAAAATGGTGCAAGCTGTTCGAGATTCTGAAAAAAGTAGGGGTAAGCTATAGGGAGAGACGGGTCATATACAATATGTACAACAACCAAGAGGGAAAAGAGTGGACGATCAAGAACGAAGTGCTCGTATTAAGAAGGGTGTAAGACAAGGCTTTAGCATTTCGCCCCTCCTCTTCAATCTGTACATCGAGGAAGCAATGATGGAAGTAAAAGAAAGGTTCAGGAGTGGAATTAAAATACAAGGTGAAAGGATATCAATGATACGATTCGCTGATGATATTGCTATCCTGAGTGAAAGTGAAGAAGAATTAAGTGATCTGCTGATCGGAATGAACAGTCTAATGAGTACACAGTATGGTTTGAGAGTAAATCGGACAAAGACGAAGGTAATGAGAAGAAGTAGAAATGAGAACAGCGAGAAACTTAAAATCAGGATTGATGGTCACGAAGTCAATGAAGTTAAGGAATTCTGCTACCTAGGCAGTAAAATAACCAATGACGGACGGAGCAAGGAGGACGTCAAAAGCAGACTCGCTATGGCAAAAAAGGCATTTCTGGCCAAGAGAACTCTACTAATATCAAATACCGGCCTTAATTTGAGGAAGAAGTTTCTGAGGATGTACGTCTGGAGTACAGCATTGTATGGTAGTGAAACATGGACTGTGGGAAAACCGGAACAGAAGAGAATCGAAGCATTTGAGATGTGGTGCTATAGATGAATGTTGAAAATTAGGTGGACTGATAAGGTAAGGAATGAGGAGGTTCTATGCAGAATCGGAGAGGAAAGAAATATGTGGAAAACACTGATAAGGAGAAGGGACAGGATGATAGGAAATGTGATAAGACATGAGTGAACGAATTCCAAGGTACTAGAGGGAGCTTTAGAGGACAAAAACCGTAGAGGAAGACAGAGATTGGAATACATACAGCAAATAATTGAGGACGTATGTTGCAAGTGCTACTCTGAGATGAAGAGGTTAGCACAGGAAAGGAATTCGTGGGGGGCCACATCAAACCAGTCAGCAGACTGATGACAAAAAAAAAAAAAAAAAAAAAAAAAACTGAAAACTACCTTGAGCAGTTAAACAGAGAACCTACTCGTGGCGATAACATATTAGACCTTCTGGTGACAAACAGACCCGAATTATTTGAAAGAGTTAACGCAGAACAGGGAATCATTTATCATAAAGCGGTTACTGAATCGATGATTTCAGCCGTAAATAGAAATATTAAAACAGGTAGGAAGATTTTTCTGTTTAGCAAAAGTGACAAAAAGCAGATTACAGAGTACCTGACGGCTCAACACAAAAGTTTTGTCTCAAGTACAGATAGTGTTGAGGATCAGTGGACAAAGTTTAAAACCATCCTACAATATGCGTTAGATGAGTATGTGCCAAGCAAGATCGTAAGAGATGGAAAAGAGCCACGGTGGTACAACAACCGAGTTATAAAACTGCTGCGGAAGGAAAGGGAACTTCACAGCAAACATAAACATAGCCAAAGCCTTGCAGACAAACAAAAATTACGCGAAGCGAAATGTAGTGTGAAGAGGGCTATGCGAGAGGCGTTCACTGAATTCGAAAGCAAAGTTCTATGTACTGACTTGGCAGAAAATCCTAAGAAATTTTAGTCTTACGTCAAAGCGGTAGGTGGATCAAAACAAAATGTCCAGACACTCTGTGTCCAAAATGGTACTGAAACAGAGGATGACAGACTAAAGGCCGAAATACTAAATGCCTTTTTCCAAAGCTGTTTCACAGAGGAAGACTGCACTGTAGTTCCTTCTCTAGATTGTCGCACAGATGAGAAAATAGTAGATATCGAAATTGACGACAGAGGGATAGAGAAACAATTAAAATCACTCAAAAGAGGAAAGGCCGCTGGACCTGATGGGATACCAGTTCGATTTTACACAGAGTATGCGAAGGAACTTGCCCCCCTTCTTGCAGCGGTGTACCGTAGGTCTCTAGAAGAGCGTAGCGTTCCAAAGGATTGGAAAAGGGCACAGGTCATCCCCGTTTTCAAGAAGGGACGTCGAACAGATGTGCAGAACTATAGACCTATATCTCTAACGTCGATCAGTTGTAGAATTTTGGAACACGTATTGTGTTCGAGTATAATGACTTTTCTGGTGACTAGAAATCTACTCTGCAAGAATCAGCATGGGTTTCGAAAAGATGGTCATGTGACACCCAGCTCGCGCTATTCGTCCACGAGACTCAGAGGGCCATAGACACGGGTTCACAGGTAGATGCCGTGTTTCTTGACTTCCGCAGGGCGTTCGATACAGTTACCCACAGTAGTTTAATGAACAAAGTAAGAGCATATCGACTATCAGACGAATTGTGTGATTGGATTGATGAGTTTCTAGATAACAGAACGCAGCATGTCATTCTCAATGGAGAGAAGTCTTCCGAAGTAAGAGTGATTTCAGGTGTGCCGCAGGGGAGTGTCATAGGACCGTTGCTATTCACAATATACATAAATGACCTTGTGGATGACATCGGAAGTTCACTGAGGCTTTTTGCAGATGATACTGTGGTGTATCGAGAGGTTGTAACAATGGAAAATTGTACTGAAATGCAGGAGGATCTGCAGCGAATTGACGCATGGTGCAGGGAATGGCAAATGAATCTCAATGTAGACAAGTGTAATGTGCTGCGAATACATAGAAAGATAGATCCCTTATCATTTAGCTACAAAATAGCAGGTCAGCAACTGGAAGCAGTTAATTCCATAAATTAGGAGGGATTTAAAATGGAATGATCATATAAAGTTGAACGTCGGTAAAGCAGATGCCAGACTGAGATTCATTGGAAGCATCATATGGAAATGCAATCCGAAAACAAAGGAAGTAGGTTACAGTACGCTTGTTCGCCCACTGCTTGAATACTGCTCAGTAGCGTGGGATCCGTACCAGATAGGGTTGATAGAAGAGATAGAGAAGATCCAACGGAGAGCAGCGCGCTTCGTTACAGGATCATTTAGTAATCGCGAAAGCGTTACGGAGATGATAGATGAAATCGAGTTTAAGAGATGCTCAGTAGCTCGGTACGGGCTTTTGTTAAAGTTTCGAGAACATACCTTCACCGAAGAGTGAAGCAGTATATTGCTCCCTCCTACGTATATCTCGCGAAGGGACCATGAGGATAAAATCAGAGAGATCGGAGCCCACAGAGAAGCCTACCGACAATCCTTCTTTCCACGAACGATACGAGACTGGAATAGAAGGGAGAACCAATAGAGGTACTCAGGGTACCCTCCGCCACACATCATCAGGTGGCTTGCGGAGTATGGATGTAGATGTTGATGCGACACCTATCACAGTGGTGGGGTCCAACACTGGAGGGTGGAAACCTTTGGAAGTATTTTAGCAGTCTTTCATTCCACTGACACCATCCATGAGCAACTGGGCGACCTTGTGATGTTATCATTCCTGGGCACAGACGTCACTGCCCATCGACCGTCAGCTACTCGCCACCACACACCATGCACTATCCGCACCACGGGCCGAGAGGAGGTGTGCCCTGCACACCATAGTGCTATGGATGCACTAGCACGGATTTTAATACAATATTTGACTTTTGATGTTTTTTAAAATGTGCTGCCATCGGCCCACACCTCGCCACAATTGAATGCTACGACACAGACCTGAACAGAAGTGACCCCTCACCCCTGGGTCCCACTCACATGCATTCCCATCCACATGACAGTTCCATTTGGAATTTGCGAAGGTACATTCGTGCATCCTCATTTATTTGTAAATAATTATGTTTAGTCTTGTTTTCTGACAGATTTTACATATAATTTAATCTAAACTATCTACTACAATTTAAAACTGATTTTCTATTGATGCCTGACTGAGAGAAGCATCGGCTTCGAACTTACTATCATAGGGACTCCCTCATTATTTGGGCGACCAAGGAAGCTGCACAGAGAGCACAACTCGAATCAAAAAACAAAATGTTTGTGTTTAACGATGTGATACAGTTTTATAATAGCAGCCTTCATCGATAATTTAGCGATACTAAGATGGTTAGTTGGCTGGTTGGTTGGTGGGAGGGGGTGGGGGGGGGGGTGAAGACCAAACAACGACGTCATCGGTCCCGTCGGATTAGGGAAGATGAGGAAGGAAGTCGGCCGTACCCTTTGACAAGGAACCATTCCGACATTTGCCTGAAGTTATTTAAAGAAATTACGTAGAACCTAAACAGGAAGGCTGTACGCGGATTTCAACCCTCGTCGTCCCGAAAGCGAGTCCAATGTGCTAACCACTGCGCCACCGCTCTCGGTCCATACTAAGACACACAAGATATATTCATAGAGACATTAAACAGAAGTTAATAGTGTGGCATCGCCCACATATCATGGTCCCGCACCAAAGTCAGCGACACACAGAGATACCATAGACTTTAGTGAGGACTCACCTCAATTCACAATAAAGTGTGGGAGGCGTTCCTGCTGGAGGAAAACTATGGTCATATTTTCTCTCAGGATAGCCATGTCATCAGCGAATCGTATCATTGATATCCTTTCACCTTGAATTTTAATACCTATCCTGAACCTTTCTTTTATTTCAATCACTGCTTCCTCGATGTACAGATTGAACAGTAGGGGCGAAAGGCTACATTCTTGTTCTACAGCCTTTTTAATACGAGCTCTTCGTTCTTGGTCGCACACTCCAGCCCTGCAGTGTCCTAATGCTGAGATGAAGATAGACCTATGCCCGGAAATGCTCTACACAGATCAAAACCACAGCTACAGCAGCGAACTCCATCATGTAGGACAGTGATGGTTATCGTTTCTGACGAAATGTTATTTTTTGAATGTTGGGTTTTGTACTTCAAGAGGCTACTTAATTAGTGCATCAAGTGATGCTCTGCTAGATAGTGGACACTGTAAATTATCTAGTACTCCTGTGGCAAAGAAGTGTGTCGCAGCTGAACAAAGATTTTATTCATTAATGCAATCAACTGAACTAATATTTCATGGGTTCTAATTTGATGAACCTTCTCCCAAGAGCAGAAAAAGAACAAACTGTTATGGCCGGACGAAAATAATTCTATATGGTCACTACAAATAGCAACGGACTATCCAAACACACCGTTGCTTACACAAACCCAAGACTGACAGTGTGGTAGGAAAGGGTACATGAATGCATGTTGTTATGATACAGAAAGAATCTTGAACTCGTGACATATTGGGTGGGGTATCGAAGAGGGTGGCTTGAGTGATTTGTTACCACTTGGCTGGCGCTGTCGGCTTTCGACCGATGAGCGACATAGTTGCGCACACAAGGTAACACCGATGGTGTCTGCATGCAAGCAACATTGCGACGTTCTGTCCAGACTAGTGAACAGAAAGACTGTGTACAGCAGCAAAGTGTGCTATTACCGAGTTTGTGGCGGCAGTCCTGGGTACCAATAGAAGCTAAACACTTAAACGGGCTGGGGTTACCGTGTTCTCGGCCTTTGTTACCTCGAAGACGGTGTTATTTATTGAACTTCTGATCTCAAAAAAATTAGGACGTTGTCTACTAGCGGGAGGAGGAGAGACCAAGGATTACCTGCTGTCATGTAGGTAACTAACTTACGTCTTTGTCTACCAAAGGCTACATTATCTGCGTCAATTCCATCAGCCAAAACGCAACCCTCAGTGTCTTCCTACGCCTCTATTAGGAGGAAACCTTTTAAAACTACGAGAGTTTTTAACAGTTGCTGGCGTTGGAAATAAATATAAAAATGTCTTATTTATTAGTAAAACTATCACCAAATAAAGACTTCAATGGAGTATTTTACATTAACGAAGTACAGTGGAAGCAAAATCTCTGAAAAAAATTCGATATTAAAACAGGCGAAACGGAGCTGTAACCATTTTTAAAAGAAGTGGAAGAGAATTTTTTGAAACATAGA
This sequence comes from Schistocerca nitens, assembly GCF_023898315.1. Taxonomy (NCBI): domain Eukaryota; kingdom Metazoa; phylum Arthropoda; class Insecta; order Orthoptera; family Acrididae; genus Schistocerca; species Schistocerca nitens. The sequence goes on along the minus strand of NC_064621.1, from coordinate 309,284,876 downwards.
AGTAAAAACATGAACACAGGAACCCTAATTATAATTTTATTTCTGAAGATCAGTTTCGTGAAATCTAAGTTGCCATTTTCGGATCTTATGTAAGTATACCTCAGTACAGTTCCATCATACGTACAATATAGTCAAATGGTAACACGTCATTCCGTGGACATGAAAAACGTCCTCCTGTATCTCTGTGACACAGCTTGGTCCGTGTACAAGAGCTAACTTCGCTGTGCTTAGCGTCGGTAACCTTTGGCAACTTACGCCAACGTTCGCGGGCGCCTGGTTGTAGGTCTTTAGTCCTATCCGAGCGTTAAATGCAAACGATCTTTACGTTTCTCTGATTACAGGAAGAATACCACACAACAATCAACAGTGCCAGCAGAGGAGCCGGCCGCGGTGGTCTAGCGGTTCTAGGCGCGCAGTCCGGAAACGCGCGACTGCTACGGTCGCAGGTTCGAATCCTGCCTCGGGCATGGATGTGTGTGATGTCCTTAGGTTAGTTAGGTTTAAGTAGTTCTAAGTTCTAGGGGACTGATGACCATAGATGTTAAGTCCCATAGTGCTCAGAAACATTTGAACCATTTTGAACCAGCAGAGGAATCGATGACGTAAGGACATGTAATAAAGCACTCTCAACAAAAGCTGCCTGTCAAAGCTAGATTTTCCTGAAGTGTATTAACTAATACTCAGCCAAGTGACTCAGAGATAATCATTGCTGAAATGGGCTATTTATTGTCGTTTTAATCTCTGTATTTCATCATAGGATTTCTGAAGGGCAACTGCAAGCGGTTTGACTGTGGTGCAGAATAAGGCAAATTATTTTATTACATAGTGATTGCTACGCTGCTCTCAAGTGCAGTTTTCATAGTTAATATATACACTCATGTTCAGAAAAACAGAGCACCTGTAACATATAGACATGGAACACTCATTTTTACGGAACATGTACATTACTATGTTCTGCTGAAATGATTAGCATTTCAGTCACCTCAATTCAGCATATGTCCTGTTGCCTAGTAGGCACTGGGTCCGCCATTACCCCTATAACTTGTTCCATGCGTGATGACATCGACGTGTATAAGATGAGATTGGCGTCCTGTGATACAACCATCCATGCGGCATTCACCTGGTTCCAAAGGTCATCTGCGCTGGTTGGCATTGAATCACAGGACTGCACCCATCGTTTCACCAGGTCCACACATTTTCGATTGGTGACATGTCTAATGATATGGTGGGCAGGGCGAAAATGTGACATACTGTGACACAAAGAAGGCAAGTGATGGTGCAGAAATACTTGGTCGTGCACTGTCTTGCTGAAAAATGGTGTCTGGGTTGTTGTGCAGAAAGGGTGTGCTACGGAGCACGGGATATCATTCACGTAGGTCAAACTGTTCACAGTGCCCTGGACACGTACCATCGGCGATTTGTGGTTGTACCCAATAGCATCCGACACCATATGGTCTTGACTTGGCGCTGTATATCTTTTGTTAATGCAGTAACTGTGATGCCACTCCGCCTGTCTGCAGGGAACCAAAAGTGGCCACAATTTTCGTACAAAGAGAACCTGGATTCGTACGGAAACACTATCTGATATCATTCCTGTCCCCAGTGCGGTCGTTCCGTACACCGTTGCCCTGTAGCATCCTTCTGCACATTCGTCAAAGGCAGACAGAGAAGTTGACAATGTGCATGTGCCCCATGTCGTATTAAATGGCGACGGACTGTCATTTCTGATAGAGTATGATATAGTGTATGATGTGTTTCACTGTTGCGCCAGAGCCGAAGAGGACGCAGATATGGCGAATGAGGTGTTGATCTTCTTGGGGGGTAGTCTGGGTGATGCAACCTGACCAATTTCATCGTGTTCTACGGCCTTCTGTGAACCATTCTACACACACGCACTGCACTGCCGAAACACTTTGCCTAGTACAATCTGCAATTTCCCGGTGGATGCATCACATTCTTACAAGTCTATAATGCGCCTTATTTCAAACTCGCTGATCTGAGGGTACGGTTCGCGCCTATATCTACGAGGCACCTGTATGTCTGCTCAAGTCACACTGATCAGTTACCTTCAGTTTATAGCGATGAGGAGAGCTGCAGGCACATTTTACCCACACCTGGTATTGCGCTGCGATATCGATGTTGACCTAGAACCAGCTGGGCGACATTGTTCAAATGATAATCATTTAGCAGAATATACTAATGTACATGTCCGGTGAATATGAACGTCCTATCTCTAGTTCTTCAAGGTGTTTTGTGTTTTCGTAAACATAGGTATATAATTAATTTAACTGAGGACGTGAACTGCAGTTAGTGCTAGGGTGGGCACTGGACTAGAGTATTCCATGCAGATGTGTTACCTGTACTGCAATACTGGTGTAATGGCTAGCACACTTCCTGAATAAGCAAGGAGACTGGGATTCGAGTCCCACATATAACACAAAATTATAATTCATTTCTTCAGATTCTAACGTTATAATAGAAATTAGTTTATCAAGAACTAAATATGAAAATGCTACAAATTAAATGGGTAAATGTAACACAGGCGTCCTCAGTTTCAGACTGACAGAAAGTGCGAAGTGTGTAAAACGTCGTGGTCTCCTGACCTTCATTGCTTACATATACCGTCCTCACAATCATATTCCGCACATCAAGACGCTTCATTCGAACCAAAATTTGATAAGATAAAGCCAATGTTGTATGAATTCATGTAAACAATATGCAAATAACAAGTAAGCACACTGGGTTTGAAATACTCGAGGCTGCCGTGCACACATACATTCCGGACACGACGGTGACAGAAGCTTTTAGTTCAGGAGAGAAACCGCACAACGGTACGCTGGTCGCTTCAGAGTACGACCCAGCCTACCTACGTCGGCTGGCGACCGCCCATGGAGCAGACAGCGTGTGCCCAAGGGAAAGGAGGAACGACCCCATGTTCGGCTTAAAAGTAAATTCCGCTACATTGTGAGGGAGCGGCCATCCTATGCATTCCTTACACATACCACACAGTTTCAGAGATTTTCACAGGGAGACAGCAAACGCCAAACGCCAATGCTACGGATTTCCAGATTGGTCGCCTTAAACGAAACGCCTTTCTCCTGTTTTAGAAGAGCAATACTCATTGACAGACGATATTCCTGACGCCTTGAGCTGAAGGAGTAATGGAAGAGACCGAAAGATATACCCCTTCACACCTGGCGTAGAGAGGGGCCGTTCCATTGTCGCTCTTGGAACGAGAACTCGTAATGAGAGCGTGCGCGCTCGTATGTGTACTCAAAGAGCGAGGAACAAGTCTCTCCTCAGTACTTCACTGGGAGTGCACCTCTATCGAGAGCCAATCAAAGTGCGACTCTATATTGAGTCCTTGCGATTAAGCGTTGTTCACTGTGTTGGCCGACACACTTATTGTGCGGTGTGAATGGTCAGAGTTATAGTTAAACGCCTGTGAGCGAATTTTTGAGTGGCATCAAGGTGGACTGGTTATCTGACTGGTGTACCACTCCAATAGACTAGGGGCGAATAGGAGTCCTTGACTTCATCAAGGTGTGGGGAGAGTTTGGTTGGCGAAGGTCAATCCAAATAGAACGAGGGTTATCTTATTTGTCAGCAGCGAGTGGCGCAGACAGCAATCATCGCAGCTTACGGTATTGTGCGCTACAGCTATTGTGTGCCCCACATTTCCTCCACAACACTACCCTTCTCATAATTTCACACGCGACAGCCTCGACCGTACCTAGCAACATTCTAATTGATAATTATTCAAGTTGAGTAGGCTTGGTTCTCAGCCATTCTGCCAAGTCGATAACAATCTTAAACTTTGTCTAGACATTTCATTAGCGAATCCTATCCTTGAGAGGTAACTTCACATTCCTAAAAGAACCAGGATATAACTTGTTCAATTCGTAACTATAAGTGCCATTGTAATATCTCAGAATTCTTGGAAAATAAATAATAATTTTCGTTAGTTCTATGTTTTTCTTACACTAACTAGCATTACTCCAGTACCCAAGTATCCCAGTAGTTACGTAAGAAAGTTTGTGAATTTTTGTGTCATTTCCTTACAGCGGATGACTCCAGAAGATATTTATTGCTGAAAGTTTTTCAGTCATTTTCCTTTAGAACCTTAGGAGCATCTGTCTTACTTCTGTAGTAGTGTGGGGATGAAAATGTCATCTTGCAGGAGCCACAAGGTAAAGGGTACATCTCAGATGAATCCTTTGCACAAAATAACAGAATAGCAAACCCACACGCACAATGAAAATGGCGACCCTACCAGAATAGGGAAAGTAGGTAACCTGGCAGGATAGGTAAAATAGGTAAGCTACCAGAATCGGAAATTGTCAGGATAGTGAGGTACAGCAGGTCACAGCAGTAGCATTTTGAAGATCTTTCTTTCACGTATTAAATAGCTATTTGCGAAAAGATTGGGATCAGAGTAGATACAGGTAGTGAAGAAAGCAGAATTGTAGGGAAAAGGGCGTGTGTTATTGTGTTGGAAAATTTTTCATCTTTTACGATTTTTGTATAGCTGTTGGGGCACAGGATTTTCAGGTGATAGGAAGAGACACAGAGTGACGCAGAGACGCAGTATGACGCAGCATCATATAAATTAGAATTAAGAAATAATATTTTTCTCACTTTGCAAGCGCACAGTTAGAGATTGGAGACTGTAGCAGAGCAGACAGAACATTAGCGGAGAAGTCACGACGTTGTTGTTGTTGTTGGTTCAACCAACTGGTAAGTGGTCGTACAGTTTTGTAGATAGGGTTGTGGTGTGTTGAAAGAATTTCCATGTTAACGAGAGTACAAGCCAAAAGGTTTCGTGAGAGACAGCAAGTAGACAAGATGGGGGAGAATCAACCACATAGACAGCAAGTAAATGAGCTTATTGAGAATGGGACAGAAGGTGAACCTGAGAATAGGACAGACGGTGAATCAGAGAATAGGACAGTCGGGGAGCTGCAGAATCAGCAGGCTCAGTTAGACTGGGAGAAAATTGCGACATATCCGACAGATGGGAATCGAAGGGACGAGAACATCGAATTTCCAGAATATGAAATCCCAGGTGGAGCACATTCTGAGCTAACCCACGTAGGAAATGGCAAAGATTTGAAGCGGAACGAGCATAGGAAACGCGTTTGTTTGCCGCATATTCAGGGACAGAATACGCTTCAATACAGTCAATGAACCGGCAGTTAGCTAACGTTCAAAGACAAGTAGACAGCGAGGAAGATGGGGAACATTTAGAATACGTCGAACCTATCGTACACATTCTAAATATGCCCCAACAACAGACACAGAATTTTGCGGATTTACGAGCGCCACGAAAAGGATCCATAACAGATGCAACTGTACCTGTAAACACTAGACATACGCAGCAGAGAGGGCAGAATGCGGAGTTGTTGGCGCCACGTAATGGTTCAGTGACAAACGCAATTAATCCTCAATACAGACAGCACGGGTTATTGCAGTTATAAAACTTAGAAACGCCACAGCACAGCCCAGTAAACGACGTAACTGACCGAGTAGAAAACAATAGATCTAGAATACTTAGTTCAGCAGAAGGTAGTGTTAAAGGACAGGACGCGATAATGGAGATGTCACAAAAAATGAACGCTAGTATGACGAAGCAGAATCAGGATATTAAGAAACAGAATCAGGATATTAACACACAGATTCAGGATATTAATACACAGAAGACGGAACAGAATACACAGATGACAAAACAGTATCAGGAATTGAAACAGGATAATCAGGCTATTAAGACACAGATCCAACAGGTTAAAATCCAGATGGAAAAACGGATCGCTAGAATTGATAGATCACTCAGATAAACAAAGACGCGAAAGAATCTAGAGAAAGAATTCAAGTACTAACACAAGGTCAGCAGTAATTATGCACTGACGTGGACAAGGTCCAATTGGACATCATAAACGTTGACAAAAAGGTGGAACGTTTTACAAAAAAAGCCACTCGAACGGCAATACAAATTTCGGAAGAACGAGCAATTCAAAGCAAGGTCGCAAAGGTTCCACTGAAAAAATATGATCAGCGGATCAATAAAATAAAACTTAAAAACAAAGATCAGTTTGAAAAGCTTCGAACAGAGTTGATACTAACTATCGAAGAAAAGATCGTGACCGATTACACCTGTAGCGAAACAACTGACGCGTCAAGCATTAATTCAATACACGAACACGCGCCGTCTAAGAACAATTAGAACCAAGGCTAGACGTAACACTCGCGCAGAAATCGAAACAGAAAACCCCGATTAAAGTAATACATGACATGCCACAGGACCAGGCACAATATCTAGAAAAACAGAACACATACATTCAGCCGATACCAATCGAAAGACAGGCAACTGAACCAGTAAATCCAATGACACAACATAATAGCAGCACAGGTACTATACCACGAACGATGAGAGTAGAAACACACGAACAACACTTTTGTTCACCAATGATACGATATGACGCGGATATGAGTCAGGAACTTGAGAATAGGGAGACAGGCAGTAGATTACCAGAGAATAAACACGACGACACAAGCAGTGGCAGATTATTTGAGTCCATGAATCAGCCGCAAACGACATTTATGAGTAGATATGATACAGACCACTTTCTTACAGTTAGAAAATTTCAACATTTCAAGGAAGAAGGCGGTAGCTTGCATGCACGCACATTCATCGATCAGTTTCAAGTAGGCTTACCAAACCACTGGAGCGTAGCTCACAAACTTGCCTTCATTTGTGTACACATGTCAGGGACAGTAGCAGAGGCGCCGGCCGCGGTGGTCTCGCGGTTCTAGGCGCGCAGTCCGGAACCGTGCGAATGCTACGGTCGCAGGTTCGAATCCTGCCTCGGGCATGGATGTGTGTGATGTCCTTAGGTTAGTTAGGTTTAAGTAGTTCTATGTTCTAGGGGACTGATAACCACAGCAGTTGAGTCCCATAGTGCTCAGAGCCATTTTAGTAGCAGAGGTGATGCAAAATATCGCGGCTACCTGTCCGTCTAACCTACAGTTCAGAACAGCATTTCTCGAAAGATATGGATCCAAGGAGGCGCAAAACAAAATTAAATACGAGTTACTTCAAATGACACCATATGAAAACTCAGAAGAGAAAAGCGTGGTAAAATTATTTGATACAATGGACAAAAAGGATCAATGCCTAGACAAACCATACAGTAACGGAGAGATGATACGTCTGTGTAGAATGAAATTACCTTTAACGTATCAACAGGCGACAGTAGGAAAAAATGAAAATACCGCAGAGTTCAAAGAGGTTTTAAGGGAACTGGAATTTATGTTTAAAGAAGACGACGTGAAAGAAAAAAGAAAGGAAAGGAAACAGCAAAAGGGGAGGACTAGGAATGAATATTCCAATAATAAAAATCGTAATCCTAACACCAATAATTTCAGGCAATTTAACAGACAAGGACAGTGTCACAATGGAGACAATTGGCATAGAAACGTTAACCAGAATAGTTGGTACCGAAATAGGAACGGTAATGGACATTCATACAGTGGCGGATATGGGTTTAGGAATCAAAATGCCAACGGTCAAGGGTACTTTGAAAGAGGTCACGATGTTACAAACAGCAACTGGCGAGACAAGGGCGCAAATAATTAGCGACGCAATTATGATCCACAAAGACAAGAACAACACAGCACAGAGAAACCAGATGTAGAAATTAGGCCACCAAATACTGCAAAACGTAAAGATTGAATTGTAAAATGCGGAAGAGGTTAGGCAAACTAACGTCCACCCTATCTTATACTAACCACTAAATCAAAAAATAAATTAAGAATCAACAAAATAACACATTAATTAAAAGAAAAGGAGACACAACACACACTAACAATCTCTTGTAGTATCAAGTACACTACAACATGCACACAAACAATAAATTGTACACAACAATTAACAGAATGAAGAAGTGGTAGAATAAAGAAAAGAAATCATATATATACAATAATTTTCGCATTTATCAGAAAATGTTTGCATTATATAAAATCAGAGTTTTTTTTGTAAATAACAAATATATGTAAAACAAAAATTGTAAATATTTCTACGCATCAGAGGGACATCGCCACCAATACGATCAGCAGCTCCTTTAACACCAGATGCTTTGAGAGCGACAGAGAGGGTACAGACATGTTGAGAAAGCACATAGGGCAATAACAACAACATGAAGACCAACGCCACACTGGAAATGCAGGTTGCAACCAGTTTGGACTTTGGGAGAACAACATGCAACATGGACATTTCATATGTCACGATACTGCTACACAACAGAAGAACGTAGGGAGAATCATAATATGACGAGATGACAATGAAGGAACAAATAAGTTACAAGGATCTACAAACTCATCAAGTAACATTTGGAAAGGCAATCAGATCCTAAAAATCCTATATCACTCCTACACTAAAATTCACATATTCCTAGCCCAATAAGAACAGAAGAATGCAAGAAAGAAGAACAGAAGATGCAAGATGAAGATGGGAAGAAGACAGCAAGATACCTTTCTCTCCTATCCTCCAAAGCAAATTGCTAAAAACGTCTTTCCATGAACTTTGAGGCATGGCAACTAGTACAACCACCTCTCCAAAAATGAACCTTGAATCGTCAAACAAATACAAGCGAACGGCAAACGGAATATTAAGTGGTACCAACCAACATTATCTAGAAATAGATTCAGCAAAATTAACAGTATTCTCCCTAGCACATCATCAAATTGCCACACCGAAACAGGGGTGAAGTACCAATACGTCACAGTACAATATTGGATGACGATCATAGGTAGTCAACTACAATGATCGAACTGCCATACCGTCACAGGTGTGACAGCAAAGAAGTACCAAGACATCACTGTTTAGGCAGTAAACCACAGTCATCATCATCGGTTAAGAAATACCACTCCATGATGACAATGTCAACAAGTAAGACCCGGCATCACATGCTAGAATGCTTCTCTCATGATTTGTGTCATCCATACAAATGAGTCGACGCCTTCCAGTATTTCAGTGGGGATCGTCGGGCACAGAAACTGATACAGCACAAAACAAAACAAAAAAATTAATAAAATACAAATGTAGAGTTAAGAAAATGATATATTTGTAAAGATATTTTTTTTCTTTTTTTGTAAAAGTATTTATTTTTATTATGTATGTAAAGTCCACAGTTTATATTTAGCTTAACCCTTTTGTAAAGAAACTTAGTTAGTATAATCTCACAAACTCATGAAAAGTCTATTTTTTATATGTAAAATTAGAAAAGGATTTATGCAGGATTTTTCTTCCTTAAGTAACATTAAAAAACCCATCAATACCGAGGATAGAATTAAGAGGGACCGCTTCTTCAATCTTACAAAAAAAAAAAAAACAGTGACACATAATGAAAAAGATAATGCCTACATAAATAAAACAAAGTAACACAAAATAGCTTTTGTGAACATTTATGCAACGCCTAACTGAAGAAAAGAGATAACCACACCAAGACATAATACACTGTACACTTACAAGTTTAGAAAAATTAATATTGTAAAAACAATTTTTGGAAATGAAAAAGAGGAACAGAGACACGTACTGGCAACGACAAAGAATAACAACCATTGTAAAGTCTATATTTGCCTAATAACAAAACATAAATTATAGAAAAATATAGAAACAATAGTTATAAAGAAATCATTAGAAAAAAATTGTTAAGAATGTCTGAGAAATGTTTATTGGAAAATCTAAAAGAACAATTTTCGGATGACATTGTCAATGTTTTCCTCAGCATTGACAAACCCCAGACAAAAATTTTATCAGAAGGAGGGAGGTATGTAAGATGTCATGGTCTACTGACCTTTATTGCTTACACATTCCGCCCTCACAATCTTATTCTGCACATCAAGACGCTTCAATCGAACCGAAACTCGATAAGATAAAGTCAATGTTGTATGAATTAATGTAAATGATATGCAAATAACAAGTAAGCACACCAGGGTTGAAATACTCGAGGCTGGCGCACACACATACATTACAGATACGACAGTTACAGGAGCTTTTAGTTCGGGAGAGAAACTGCACAACAGGATACTGGTCCCTTCAGAGGACGACCCAGCCTCTCTATGTCGGCTGGTGACCATCCGTGGAGTGGACAGCGTGTGCCTGAGGAAAACGAGGAATGACCCCGTGTTCGGCTTAAAAGCAAATTCCGCTCCATTGTGTGGGAGCGGCCAGCATATGCATTCTTTACACATAGCACACAGTTTCAGAGATTTTCACAGGGAGACAGCAAACGCCAAACGCCAATGCTACGGATTTCCAGATTGGTCGCCTTAAACGAAACGTCACTCTCCTGATTTAGATGAGCAATACTCATTGGCAGACGATATTTCTGACGCCTTGAGCTGAAGGAGTAATGGAAGCGACCGAAAGATATACCCCTTCACGTCTGGCATGAAGAGGGGCCCGTTCCATTGTCGCTCTTGGAGCGAGAACATGTAACGAGAGCGTGCGTGCTCGTATGTGTACTGAAAGAGCGAGGTACAAGTCTCTCCTCAGTACTTCACTGGGAGAGCACCTCTGCCGAGAGACAATCGCAGTGCGACTCTGTATTGAGTCCTTGCGATTAAGCATTGTTCACTGTGTTGGAGGACACACTTATTGTAGGGTGTGAATGGACAGAGTTATAGTAAAACGCCTATGAGCGAATTTCTGAGTGGCATCACAGTGGACTTGTTATCTGACTGGTGTACCACGCCAATAATTAGACTAGGGGCGAATAGGAGTCCTTGACTTCATCAAGGTGTAGGGAGCGTTTGATTAGCGAAGGTCAATCCAAATAGAACGAGAGTTATCTTATTTGTCAGCTGCGAGCGGCGCAGACAGCAGTCATCGCAGCTTACGGTATTGTGCGCTACAGCTATTGCGAGCCTCATATTTCCTCCACAACAGTACCCTTTACTGAATTTCACACGCAACAGCCTTGACCTTACCTAGCAACATTCTAATTGATAATTATTGAAGTTGAGTAGGCGCAGCTCTCAGCCATTCTGCCAAGTCAATAACAATCTTTCATTAGCGAATCCTATCCTTGAGAGGTAACTTCACATTCCTAAAAGAACCAGGATATAACTTGTTCAATTCATAACTAAAAGTCCCATTGTGATATCTCAGAATTCTTGGAAAATAAATAATAATTTTCGCTAGTTCTATGTTTTTGTTACACTAACTAGCATTACTCCTGTTCCCAAGTATCCCAGTAGTTATGTAAGAAATTTTGTGAATTTTTGTGTCATTGCCTTACAGTGGATGACTCCAGAAGATATTTATTGCTGATAGTTATTTAGTCATTTCCCTTTAGAACGTTAGGAGCATCTGTCTTACTTCTGTAGTAGTGTGGGGTTGGAAATTGCATCTAACAGGAGCCACAGGGTAAAGGGTACATCTCAGATTAATCCATTGAGCAAAATAACAGAATAGCAAACCCACACGCTCGCAAGTGGCAAAGCAGTAGTGGGTCTAAGGAGTATGCCAAAGCTTGAGTATTATTCGTGAAATTAGGTGTTACAATGGAACGTAACCATTTTTATACTTTCTTTGCATGTACAGAAATTCCACAACATCTAGTTTCGCGTTGAATTTTCGTTATTCACTACATTACTGTATGTTACAATATGATAGTACAGAACTACTGCTTCATGTTTTATTTTAATAAACATGTGTATTGATATACTGGCTATTTCAAGAATTACATCTAACATGGAAGCTAACAAAATGACATATTATGTGGCAACCAGGGTGGTGTATAACTATGAAAACAGCTACAGTCCCACAGAAGAAGTCTGAAATGTTGATGCCTTATCAAGTCTGCGTGCTGGTCTGGATGAAGAATTTGATAGTTTTGAAGAACTCTGCTTGCAATTTGCTGAATCAATAAACAGATGAATTTATTTCCAAGTAATCACAGAACAATTAGAGAAGCCATGAGCGAGATGAAGCACTAAATATGATTCTGTATTATATGAAAAAGGGATGGTCGGACTATTAGCCAAAGGATGAAATATGTTTTCAGACACATTTTAACAAAAGGACTGCCATCTTCACCTGCAGTGGCTTGTACTTCTTCAGACAGATTTCACAAGGGTTATCATACACAATATATGCCGAAAGAAAATTTTCGAGAAACTTTCCGGTGGACATTGGGACATTGTCAGAATGAAAGAAAAAAAGGGAAGAAGTTATTTCTGGCGGCCAGAAATGGACGAAGATGTTGAAGAAGTGCTATCACAATGTTAACGCCGAAAATGGCAAAAAAAAATCCTAAAAGGACTTTTAAAGCGAGACTCATGTAACACAAGCATGGGGAGAAATTCACGATGATTATACTGGACCATTTTGAATATATAGATCTGACATGACGTCAACAACTTCAGACGCCAAAATAATGGCACTCAAAAAATATTTGCCGCTGTAGTTCCGAAGAACACAGTTTCAGGCAATGGGATACACTTTGTATAAGAGAAATTGAAACACTTATGTGAAAATACAGGTACAGAACCTGACTAGAGCTCTGTTTCACTCTATTTGAAATTTTGAAGCAGAAAGATGTCAAGACTTTCGAAGCAGCTTTTGTGAGGAGAAGCACATGGATGATGCTACATAGAGAATACTATTACTTATCGCACAACTCCAAATCCAATAACTGGAAAATTACCTGTCAAACTATTTCATGGCTGTCAGCCAAGCATCACATTGTCAATGATCGTCCCATCGTAAGAAGAGGCAAAGGCAAAGACTAATGTACAATCTCAAATGAGTTATCAAGCGTATACCAAAAATTTCTCAAACAATTTCTCAAGTGGATAGCAATGGGTCATTGGCAATGTAATGAAAAGGTTTTGAAGTAGGCTATATATTATGAAACTGCGTTACGGAATTGTCAAACGGCATTAAAACCAACTCATCAAATGCCGCAGAATAACTGACAACACAGAAGAGAAGAAAAATGGGACTTAATTCAACTGTCTCCTGAGCCATCAGTAGAACAGGATGAAAATGAAGCTCAGGATATTTCAGGAACGGAACTAGAAAACATACAGACTGAGGGGAAATCTGCCGAACTTAGATCAACAGGATTCGTCAAAAATGCGGCTCGCTAGAGTCCTTCCCAACATTAACAAGGGAGTAAATGTTATATGAGAATTTTTATTCATTTTGAAATACCTTCTATGCACGTAAAGAAGTGCCATACTCGGTTTTGTATTCGTTTGTCGTTACGTAAGTTTCAGTATGATTCCGCTGGCTTACTTCTTACTATTTCCTATTAATAAACTTCTATATTTATATATCACTTATTTCAGTAACTACAATTAACGTGGCTATTAAACAAATCAAATGACATATTATTAGGAAAGCTACAAGACGCCACGTGCAGGTAAATTGCAGAAACCTTTGGAGGAAAAAGCAGCAGCTACGTGTACGTCAAGAGCTCAGATGACATGCTAGCAAAGAAGACAATAATGGAAAGAGGGAAGGAATATTTCGAGGTGACGAATAAAAACGAGGTGGTGCAAAATATCACGTAAAGGGGGAACATAGCACATCTAAGATGAGATGAGGTATTAGAATAATTAGACCTAAACTGAATAAAGGCATCTGGAGTAGACGACAATTCTTTACAGTTACTAATGTCATTGGGAGCAACAACCATAACAAAACGGGTTAACGTGGTAGGCGGTATGTGAGAGACAGGGGAAATACTCTCAAAGTCGAAGAAAAATGTAATATTACCAGCGCCAAAGACAGGGGTCAGTATTTCCTAACTAACAGTTTAAAACGTCATGCCTGCAAAAACTACCAGTAACTACGATAGGAGAGAGAAATGAATGGTTGAGGCTAAGCTGTAGGATTACCAAACTGCGTTCCGAAAAAATGTAGAAACAGTTGAGGCATTATTGACTGTAAGATTTATTTAGAAGGCGACCTGAAGAACTGTAAACCGAGATTAAATGCGTTTATGGATTTACAAAATGTGTTTGATGATGTTAAGAGTATCATATTATTTGAAATTCTTAATTTATCAGGGATAAAATACGTGGAGCGAAAAGTTATCTATAAGTTGAGCAGAAATCTGACTGTATCATGCGATTCGAGATATATGTAGTAACTGAAAGGCGGGTAGAGTATCGGCCTTGATAATCAATCTTTGCATTGAGAAATCAGTACAGGAAACTAGGAATAATATAGACAAGGAACCGAAGGTTTTTCATCGACGTTGTAATTGTCATTGAGACAGGAAAGTATTCGGAAGTTCAATTGAATGAAACGGATATTTTCTGAAAGGAAGTGCTTGGTGTTGTGGTATGCCTTCACAAAATTGGTTCGACTCGACTGTGCACGGTAGCCTACCCTCTGCAAGTCTCTTCATCTCTGAATAACTACCGCAGCCCACATCCATTTGAAGCTGCTTCCTGCATTCAGTTGACAATTTCTTGATGCCTCAGGATAGGTCTTATCAACCGATCCCTTCCTTTACTCGGGTTATCCCATAAATTGCTTTATTTCTCAGTTCACTTCAGTATCTCCCCCAGGATTATTCGATCTAATCTCCAACGTTCTTCTGCACTATCATATTTCGAAATTTTCTATTGTTTTCTTATGTGAACTTCTTTTCGTCCAGTTTGACTTCAGTACAAGGTCCGTACATCCTAACATTTAAATTTATAAGAGGTTGTAAGATGACTGTTAACAAAAGTACAACAAGGCTGATGGAGTGTCATCAAATTAAGTCAGGTGTTGATGAGGGAATTACATTAGGAAAGGAGACGCTAAAGGTAGAAGGTCAGTTTTGCTACTGAGGCAGAAAATGAGCTGACGATGACGGAAGTAAAGATGAAGTAAATGCGGACTGGCAATATCAGGGAAAGCCTTTCTGAAAAAGAGACACATCTTATAATCGTTTATAAAGTCTTTTCTGAAATTATCCTGGGGCTGGAGAGTATCTTCAGTATGGAGATTATCCCTAGTGAAACACAGACCATAACTGAAATGAGTTGCTTCAGAAGAATGCTGAAGACAGAATGGGTGGATAGGATAACTAACGAAAAGGTCGTGAATCGAGAGGGGAAACCAAGTTTTTTTCTTCACAACGTGACTAGAAGATGGGTTGGGTGTTAGGAAACATCTTGAGGTAAGAAGGTATAGTTCCGAGGTAATGGAGGAAGTGTTAAAGGACACCGCGAATCGATCATAGTGCACAGGTTCACATCGGTACATGCTGTGGTAGCACCCTAGAGATGAATAATTTGATTAGAACCGACTAGCAGGTGAAGTACGTCAAACTAGCTAGCCCGGCTAGCTGCGCGGTCTAACGCGCTGCCTCCCGAGTGGGAAGGCGTAAAGTCCCCGCCACGAATCCGCCCGGCAGACTAGTATCGAGGTCTGGTGTGTCGGCCATCCTGTGGATGATTTTTGAGACGGTTTTCCCTCTGCCTCAGCGAATGCGGTCTGGTTCCCCTTATTCCGCCTCAGTTACACTATGTCGACGAATGCTCCATGTACGCATACACCGCGCAGTGATTGGGGTTACATTCGTCTGCTATGAGACGTTCCCGGGAGAGGGAGAGGGGGAGGGGAATCCATGTCCACTGGGGGCCGAACCGCAAAATGACCCTGGGTTCGGTGTGGGGAGGCGGTGGGCGGTGGCCGGCCGGGGTGGACGAGCGGTTCTAGGCGCTACAGTCTGGAATCGCGCAACCGCTACGGTCGCAGGTTCGAATCCTGTCTCGGTCATGGGTGTGTGTGATGTCCTTAGGTTAGTTAGGTTTAAGTAGTTCTAAGTTCTAGGGGACTGATGACCTCAGAAGTTAAGTCCCATAGTGCTCAGAGCCATGTGAACCATTTTTTGGTGGGCGGTCGGGAGGGTGGACTGCTGTGTCATCTTGTGGGTTTATGGAGCACTGTGGGCTACGGCAAGACGAAGCCTGCCCGTCGTTTCTAGGTCCCCACTTCAATACGCAATACACACACATCAAACTAGTCTTTGGATTAAGGATCATAACATCAGATCCTCAAACGAGGTAGTACGTCAAACTATTCACTACATAAACTTTTTACCAAATGGAGCTTAACAAACTGCTTACTCTAAACTCAAAACGTTTACTAGTCCTTGGCAACACATTTGATCCATTAACATATAAACAGTTTACATTTTGAGCCTTCAAAGTTCTTTAGTACAGATTATGAAATATTTTTGGTCCTGGATGTCTTCGGATGAAGTGCAGGGATAGATGGAAGTCAGAGGGCGGCATATCTGATGATTACAAAGAATGTTCCAATCAGTTGGCGACACACCTCAATAGACAGATGCAGTGTGGTTCATGTGATCTCATACTTTTCTCTCTAAGCTATCCGGTAAGCCTCGCAATGTATTCGTTATTATTGTTTCATCCTTTTCAGTATAATTATGGAATTTCCTATAGCATCCGACGAAACTCTTGACTAAAACCTTTCGGACAGGCGAAATGTAGGAGGGGCGTTCGGTAATTAACACAACATAATTAACGCCACATTTTCTTTCTCAACCAATTTCTGTTGAAAAAATGGAGACTATATTGTGAGACATGCTTCAGGCCATTTAGTTTCATGAATTTCCGATATGTGGCGGCGCTATACTTAGCCTACAAAGCAGAGAGTTGTCATTGACTTTCGTTTCCAGACTGAGATTTTCAGTCTGCAGCGGAGTGTGCGCTGATATGAAACTTCCTGGCAGATTAAAACTGTGTGCCGGACCGAGAATCGAATTCGGGACGTTGCCTTTCGCGGGCATGTGCTCTACCATCCGAGCTACCCGAGCACGACTGACGCCGCGTCCTCACAGCTTTACTTCTGACAGTACCTCGTCTCCTACCTTCCAAACTTTACAGAAGCTGTCCTGCGTACCTTGCAGAACTAGCACTCCTGAAAGAAAGGATATTGCGGAGACCTGGCTTAGCCACAGCCTGGGGGATGTTTCCAGAATGAGATTTTCACTCTGCAGCGGGACTGAAGACCCGAGTTCGAGTCTCGGTCCGGCACACAGTTTTAATCTGCCAGGAAGTTTCGAGTTTCGTTTTGTGAAAAACAAGAGCATCATACATCTTCGCAGGCGTTTACAGAAGGGCTACGGAGACCTGGTAGTGAACAAGCACAAGTCTTTAGGTGAGACGTCTGTCATCATCGCAGTAAGGTCGCGCAAACTCCTCTGATCTTCCTCATCTATCCTGCAGGCTGGATCTCGTACCCTGTGACTTCCATCTGTTAGGCCCAACGTATGATGCACTCTGCAGGAAGCAGTGCGGGAATGATGTGGAGGTTATTGATGCAGCAAGACGTTGGCCCCGACGTTGACTTGCGGAGTGGTACCATGGGGCCTAGCAGACCCTCTCAGTGAGGTAGCATAAATCCGTTGCATTGAAAGTAGGTTATGTTCTAGAATAGGATTTTGTAGTCAAATGAATGGGGAATAATACGGCATATTTGAATCCTGAATAAAACCAACCCGCTTTTAGCAAAAAAAAAAAAAAAAAAAAAAAAGAAAAAGTGTTGCGTTACTTATTCTAGATACACAGCACTATTTTTTTCTGATCAAGCTTACATATAGTGTGTGATAATCCATAGACTTCAAATCGCTGGTCGTCAGTATCATATTATGCTTTTTTTCTAGATTTATGTGTGTGGTACAAGTTTGAGACGTCACTGATGCGAATCATGTCCTAGAAAAATAAGACCACGATTGACATCAGCCATCGTTTTTCGACTGTTGGAAATTAAGCACCAGCCTCATTATAAACTCATAACTTTGAAAGAATTTTGATTCGTGATAAATAAACCACAAACAATTTTACGACCACATGCTATGGCAGTTTATTTATTCGAATTAAGTAAATAATACAACCACTTTAACATGTGGTAAAAACACGGTCTTTGAGTTATCAAACTCACATTTGTCTTACGCTATTGTGTAATGTACACTAAGATAATGAAAAAAATTTCCTACTTATCCACCCTATATTCGAGCCACACACAGAAACTTAACTTCGTGCAATTTCTTGCAATCATATGTAACTGAGTATTAAAGTAGCTATTTTTAAACGTTTAAGTAAAATATTGGTCGTGCCAATACTTGTACATTCTCAATATGACTAACATTTTGCAGTTCTATGATGATAACGTGTCACTGAAGCATGTTATATTTCGGGAAAAGAATAATTGGGGCGGAAGTGATAACCTCGATGCGCTTTGTGGAACTATTGTTTTATGGTTCTCAAAACATTCGAACACTGTCTAATGTGGTTTTCATTATGAAGCAGTATTAGAAATGCTGACAGCCAACTTTAAACGAGAGAATGTGCCACTTTTATTCCCCAATATCGGCAAGAAAAAGGGCTGAGGCCAGAGGAAGCCACAGTTTAATAACTACGGTATAGTGGACCACCAGCGCTTTGATACATCAAAGCCCATACTCATATTCTGCGCCTGTTACCGTGCGTGGCTCTACGCAATATTGCTCATGACATTCTCTTGATGTTTATTCATTCGGTGTTACACAACTTTACAACTGAATCTCACTGAATAATTATCGTACAATTATTCTCTCTACATGACAGATTTGTACCATGTGATAACTGCCTGTGGTATTCCTGTAGGGATTCCGGCTCACGGTGTGTGTTCTTGTGAAGGCACACAGGCATTTTACCATCTTTTCTCCTCCATGTTATTGCACAATTTCCACATACAACTTTAACTTTTCATCTATACCAAATGAATGATACTCATATATGGTTATTTTATCAGTTTTAAATTCTACAAATGGATTTTCTGTCGCTAATAATTTAAAACCATATTAATAGAGCAGGACTGTTTCAAATGCGTGAAAAGATGCACCGGTAATGAAGTGTCTTAACTACTTAAATTATGTAACAAACAGTATAAACGCCGCTTTCAGGCAAAAACATTTAACAGAAATACATACAAATGTGAAAATTGTTCCGTACAGTTTTGGCATGTTCTGTGGTCATCCTGTAGGGAAAGGGAAGGATAATGTAATATGAGTGAATAATCACTTCGTATGTTGGTCTGCTGTTTATGGAAATGAAATTTAAATGACGACTCTGTTTGTTCATAACAAATGGCTGCATTCACTGGTGCATTCAGTTTTCTCCTTTGATGTTGTTAACCACTGTTCATAGACTTGCAAAGGGTGCTTAAACCACTTCACAATCTACTTT
Organism: Schistocerca nitens; assembly: GCF_023898315.1. Classification (NCBI taxonomy): domain Eukaryota; kingdom Metazoa; phylum Arthropoda; class Insecta; order Orthoptera; family Acrididae; genus Schistocerca; species Schistocerca nitens. The sequence continues at coordinate 309,265,616 of NC_064621.1, read as the reverse complement.
ACGTTTCATCATCAGCAAAACCCATACCCATGAAAGCAGTAAATGTTAATTTAAGTTATTAAATGGAACCACACAATTATGGTTCCATGCGTGAAGATTGAATGAGATGCAAACCTTCACAGAGTGATCACCACATTATTTCTGCTTCACTGTCTTTTGGGTTTTACTCTTTCATTACAGCTCCATGCAAACAATGGCATAAGATAAAGTGAAGAGCGATAAAAAGATACTATATCTGACAAACCTTTCGGTATGTGTACTTCACAAAATCAAGTGTCTCCAAGCAGGTCATAACACTGCAGACATCACTCACTCGAACATGTGACTAATGACCTACGGAAAATCTCCTTCAGTAGAAACTGATATTAACATGTGAAAGGGCACATACTTCTCAGTCTAAAGCGAAACACAACTTCTTGTCACTGGCATCTGAAATGATAAATTACCTACCAGAGTTAAATATTCAGTTTTCACGGAGATTATCAGCAATTTTATTGTAGTACATGTTGGATATTTTGACAACAAGGACATGCGTATTATCGTTTACATTGATGAATGAGCACTGCCCAGCTGTAGATCACAAGAAAAACACTGTGACATGTAGCTCATTAAATACTTTCTAAATTTTTTGTTACAATTTTCATAATAATTCTACATCAAAATTATTACGATCACATTTTAAAAATCCATCTGTCAATGTAGGTTACAATTATATTTTAATAATGTGTGTACAACCAGTGTGTTACATTTCAGAGCAAACCGTGTTACCATTCTCATCCGGTACTGATAACGGTTTTATAACTGACCTCATTTCAGGTTCAAACCGCTCAGCCAATATAGAGCATGTAATGACGGTGTCGTTCTAATGTTACTGGCAAGATACAAGGCACATGTACTATACACTAGCCAACTCTTGTTAGAAAACATCCAAGTACACTTGCTAATCTCTAAGAGAAATTCACTGAAACGGAACACCTAGTATTTCTTACATATTCTAGAAACTCTACATATTAAAAAACTTCCTGGCAGATTAAAACTGTGTGCCCGACCGAGACTCGAACTCGGGACCTTTGCCTTTCGGGGGCGAGTGCTCTACCAACTGAGCTACCGAAGCACGACTCGCGGCCGCTAATCACAGCTTTACTTCTGCCAGTACCTCGTCTCCTACCTTCCAAACTTTACAGAAGCTCTCCTGCGAACCTTGCAGAACTAGCACTCCTGAAAGAAACGATATTGCGGAGACATGGCTTCGCCACAGCCTGGGGGATGTTTCCAGAATGAGATTTTCACTCTGCAGCGGAGTGTGCGCTGATATGAAACTTCCTGGCAGATTAAAACTGTGTGCCCGACCGAGACTCGAAGTCGGGACCTTTGCCTTTCGCGGGCAAGTGCTCTACCAACTGAGCTACCGAAGCACGACTCGCAGGAGAGCTTGTTTAAAGTTTGGAAGGTAGGAGACGAGGTACTGGCAGAAGTAAAGCTGTGAGTACCGGCCGTGAGCCGTGCTTCGGTAGCTCAGTGGTAGAGCACTTGCCCGCGAAATGCAAAGGTCCCGAGTTCGAGTCTTGGTCGGGCACACAGTTTTAATCTGCCAGGAAGTTTCATATCAGCGCACACTCCGCTGCAGAGTGAAAATCTCATTATGGAGACTCTACATATTGTTTACTGGAAAATACGTTAGATATTTGAAGTGTGTGTGCTTAAACAGTTGGCGAATAAGTGTTGGTTATAGGCGAAGCACGTACTGCTTCGAGAGACGTGTGGCAAACACATCAACGTTGCCTCATGTCTCCCTCTACTGCCACAGTGGTTAAAGCAATGCAGACCCCGGTGTGTCGTTATGGAAATGAACTTAATTAGTATTCTATGCGATAGCACCTACGAATTTAATTTCGAGGAACGATTGTAGTGGAATGCAACGGGAGGTAATTGAAAGCTGTTGTCCATGCTTGAATGTAGATTAGTCTGCGTTATGTCTGCGCACGTGTAATCAGACATTATCGAAACCCTGATCTGAAGCGTTGGTCAAAGCTTTTTTAGTGAAAATTAAACAAGAAGAAATGCTGGACGGCCTAAATTATAAAAAAAAACCTTAAGTTTTTGTTCTGAATTAAACGAGAAAAAATATTGGATGAACGAAATTATTGGAAAACAACTATATTCCTTGTGTCTGATATTTTAGGCCTGCTTTTACAGCTTGAGGTGTACAAATGTACCGACAGTTTGTACAAAAAATATGTGTGAATGTTTCAGACACACACACACATTCGCCTTGATAACGACTGTTGATTCATCTGCATTTCATATCGTTTTCACATAGATGTTAGCCAGATATTAAAGAAAGTTATTCAGTTTTATGCCATGAAATATGACTCGGTTTGTTGTTTACGCACAGCATGACCACACAAGCAATTCAGCAGCCGTAGTTCGGTCGAAGCTGTTTTCACCTGCAGTTTCGAATAAAATACGAGGGTTGGAACTTTAATCGTTGCAACTATTTATTTACAGCTCATACAAAATAGATACCTGTTTCAAAGTTTTACTGACCTTCAAAGTTATCACCAGCATTGTGTATAACCCGTTGACAGAGATATGGAAGTCCTAGGATACTATTAGCAGTGCCAGTTGTGTTGACAGTTTGAGCGGCGTGGCCTATTGCCCGACGAATTTGTAGCAGTTCTGAAGCAAATGCCGTGAAGTGTCCTTCAGTTTAGAAATCGAGCTGAACTCACGAGAGCTTAAGTTATGGGAGTGCAGTAGGTGGTATAGCACTTAGCAGCCCCATCAGTCCAACAAACCAGTAACAGCTTGCACTGTACGTGCTTGAGTATTGTCCAGCAAAATGATGGTCAGGTCCTGTAGAAAGTGTCATCACTTCTGTCTCTAAGCTGGTCGTAGGTTGTGTACCAAAATGAGACAAAGAGGGAAGGAGAGTGCCCTGGACCTCTTCCCTCTCCTCCGCCCTTTTTCACAAGGCCGTCGGCAGGGTGAGGGTGACTACTTATGCGGGAAGTCTTCGATCGTCAATACTGACCATTTTTATCCAAATTTTAAAATAGAATAAACCACTTCCTATTATGATATCTGTCTATGTGCGTCAAACTTATAAGCTTAAGGTGGCATAAATACTGACAGAAATGAAACAGAAAACTTGTAACGCAAGGTCCCGGCGGAGTTTCGAGTCCTCCCTCGGTCATGGGTGTGTGTATTTGTCCTTAGGATAATTTAGGTTAAGTAGTGTGTAAGCTTAGGGACTGATGACCTTAGCAGTTAAGTCCCATAATATTTCACACACATTTGAACATTTTTTTTTTGTATGACAAAGTCTCCCGCGTTTTTCACGTAGACAACAAAATTATAACAAAGTAAAGGCACTTATACCAAAGAAAGATTGTGTACTGACATCTTGCCATGATCTGCCTGCTACGTTATTGGCTGAATAAGAATAATAATTCTTGTTATAGATTGTTGCTGCGGAAAATCAAATACTGTGTAGTCAGAGGAAACTAAACACACGGATTAATCGAACTTTCGGATTAACTAGAGCCAGGGAAACGATGTTCCACTTTACTCTTAAACAGCTGTAATTGAGTCCTCGTAGAAACTAGGATGTGTGCTTTTCATCAGATATTTCCTTGAACTTGTGGACACGTCACTTCCAAAAATACACTCCTGGAAATTGAAATAAGAACACCATGAATTCATTGTCCCAGGAAGGGGAAACTTTATTGACACATTCCTGGGGTCAGATACATCACATGATCACACTGACAGAACCACAGGCACATAGACACAGGCAACAGAGCATGCACAATGTCGGCACTAGTACAGTGTACATCCACCTTTCGCAGCAATGCAGGCTGCTATTCTCCCATGCAGACGATCGTAGAGATGCTGGATGTAGTCCTGTGGAACGGCTTGCCATGCCATTTCCACCTGGCGCCTCAGTTGGACCAGCGTTCGTGCTGGACGTGCAGACCGCGTGAGACGACGCTTCATCCAGTCCCAAACATGCTCAATGGGGGACAGATCCGGAGATCTTGCTGGCCAGGGTAATTGACTTACACCTTCTAGAGCACGTTGGGTGGCACGGGATACATGCGGACGTGCATTGTCCTGTTGGAACAGCAAGTTCCCTTGCCGGTCTAGGAATGGTAGAACGATGGGTTCGATGACGGTTTGGATGTACCGTGCACTATTCAGTGTCCCCTCGACGATCACCAGTGGTGTACGGCCAGTGTAGGAGATCGCTCCCCACACCATGATGCCGGGTGTTGGCCCTGTGTGCCTCGGTCGTATGCAGTCCTGATTGTGGCGCTCACCTGCACGGCGCCAAACACGCATATGACCATCATTGGCACCAAGGCAGAAGCGACTCTCATCGCTGAAGACGACACGTCTCCATTCGTCCCTCCATTCACGCCTGTCGCGACACCACTGGAGGCGGGCTGCACGATGTTGGGGCGTGAGCGGAAGACGGCCTAACGGTGTGCGGGACCGTAGCCCAGCTTCATGGAGACGGTTGCGAATGGTCCTCGCCGATACCCCAGGAGCAACAGTGTCCCTAATTTGCTGGGAAGTGGCGGTGCGGTCCCCTACGGCACTGCGTAGGATCCTACGGTCTTGGCGTGCATCCGTGCGTCGCTGCGGTCCGGTCCCAGGTCGACGGGAACGTGCACCTTCCGCCGACCACTGGCGACAACATCGATGTACTGTGGAGACCTCACGCCCCACGTGTTGAGCAATTCGGCGGTACGTCCACCCGGCCTCCCGCATGCCCACTATACGACCTCGCTCAAAGTCCGTCAACTGCACATACGGTTCACGTCCACGCTGTCGCGGCATGCTACCAGTGTTAAAGACTGCGATGGAGCTCCGTATGCCACGGCAAACTGGCTGACACTGACGGCGGCGGTGCACAAATGCTGCGCAGCTAGCGCCATTCGACGGCCAACACCGCGGTTCCTGGTGTGTCCGCTGTGCCGTGCGTGTGATCATTGCTTGTACAGCCCTCTCGCAGTGTCCGGAGCAAGTATGGTGGGTCTGACACACCGGTGTCAATGTGTTCTTTTTTCCATTTCCAGTAGTGTAGCTAATGTTTGGGGAACAACCTATATATCCTTAAGCCTCTGGGTAGCCGAGGCCGCTTTAACTGTCTGTACCTCGTTGGGGACTCCTCTCCAATATCAGTCCTACTCAGAGTGCTGCTACTCCATGAGGGAGGGCCGTCGTCTGCCCACAGAGCATATACTACCGCGCACCAGTCTCGGCAAAGAGTTAAAAGTTTTCACATGGAGTCCTCTCTCATCTCGTTCCTACTGAGAATTGTGGCGGTAGCATGGGCTGTGAGGTGGACGGAAACTACTAAGGACATACGGTTAACACATTATAACAGCAGTGTAGATAAACAGTTTTTGCAGTTACATTAAATATATACCGTCTGTGAATGACGTTTCATGTACTGCCGCTTCTTTAAAAAACCATTAAATGGGGTGGGGGGTGGGGGAGGGGGAACAAGAAGAACTGCACCACAAGATGATTACTCGGGGAAGAGATTCAGAAGGATCACCATGCACATGACAGTGGCGAATTTGACTGACGTCGGCGCTGCAGTCCGTCTGGGCCTGAAATAAGATATATGCATGTGCCAGGTCGGCGAAGAATCTAGCCTCGCAGCCACCGTTTACTGCCGCTAAAAACCCTGAAAAACACAATATCATGATGCGCGAAGCGATACTTGCGGCCATCCTTCGGCGCCGGATGCTGAGGAGGGTGGAGTAGGTGGAGCAGTGTGCGATAGCGGCTGCCGTGAAGCAATTCCGCCGGCGATGGTCCATCTCGTGAATGCGAATTAAAGCAGACGAGACACAGTTGCAATGCTTGATCCGTGATGTGTGCTGTGCGAAGTTTGGCCATCTGCTGATTCAATGTTCTGACAAAACGTTACGCTTCACCGTTGGACTGTGGATGGAACGGTGCACTAGTTAGACGCTGTATGCCGTTGCTTTCACAGAATGTTTCAAATTCATTTGACTTGAACTGAGGGTCGTTTTACGACACTATGATTTCAAACCTTCGAGGCAAAAAATAGAGGACTACGCCTGAACTATGCTACGTGATGTTGTTGAGTTCATTGGCACAGCAAAAGAAAAATTGCTGTAAGGGTCTACCACAATCAACCAACGAACGTGAAGGACCCGAAAAGTCTATGCACACAATTTTCCAGGGTGATTGCGACTCAGGCCAAGCAGAGAATTTTTGTGGCGGAGCGGAGTGATTTTCTGAACATGAGTGACACTTGACGTCATCTGTTCTATTTGGGTGTCCAATACCCTACCAGGTACAGTGTTGATGGGCTAGCTGTTTCATACAAACAATACCCCAGTATCCTCGGTGAAGTAACTGAAACACTTCTTTTTTGCAAAGCTTTAGGGATAACACACGTGACTGTCCACTGTCTGTTTGAACACCTTTGTGTATAGTGAGGCTATGCCGACGTGCAAAGTATCGCTGCACTACTGAGTTCTTTATGCTATGCAATGGCAAGGCCAAGATGTGCGAAGGTATTTTAGCAAAACGTTCAAATCTGAATCAGTTCCCGTGTCCTGTGAAATTTTCCTATAGTTCAGAGGAAAGGATTGAAGCAATTCATAAACTTGACCATCGATGTGACAACAAGATGCACCAGAAGCATCAAAGTCTGTATCAGAGCCAATCGGAAGTCGTGAAAGTGCGTTCATAATACAATGATGAGCTGTCGGACGATACTCATTCACTTGTTGGTCATAATAGCTAGTTAGAGAACCGACAACCCAGTCATCGGAAAGTTCACTCGGATTGGCGTTAGGGAACAATTTCTGAATGAGGCGAAAGACTGCACTTCCTAACGTTGACAAAAAGTAATGTAGTTTCAAAGTACCTGAAACTCTGCGAGCAGTGATGTGGGCTTCATACTGTTGCAACCACTTGAGCCATTCCTTTTCGTTAAACTGCGGAAAGGCAATATTACACTCGGAGCTACGGTTGCTGCATGATGGTCGGTTGGTCGCGCTGCATTCGTTGCTTTGTTGGCCAGTAACTGCTGTACCGTGTTTAGAAGTGCAGCAATCTGCAGCTTAATCTAAAAATCCTGATGTTTTATCACACTGATAACAAAATAATTCCTGTACGATCTACTTGGTAAAGATGGTGTCAAGTCTTATTGGCCTCGTGAGAGCCACGATGATAATACAGGATTGTAGGCAGCACATAAAAGCAACGACTATCACGTCATGATTTAATTAGAAGAATTTTTCAGCGTGTATTTTCCATGGATAGTGGTGCTTGCTCGACTCACCAATACAGCAGCAGGAGATCACTACCAGCATGAAGACATCATGCCGGATAGGCAGCTGCGGTAGAAGTGAAGTCAGCATCTCGGTGGCGTGGACCTGCGACAGACCAGCTAACGCGAAGCAGACTGTGGCAGCGAAGTCAGAAGTAAGCTGGTCACGCTATGGATGTCAATGCGGCGACCAGCCAGCATTTTGCAGCAGATGTGGTGCAAGAGGCTCCCAAATGCGGACTGAGAGCAAAGGAACCAGAAAGGCCAGAAAGGTGTAATGTGGTTGGTTGATTTCAGCGAGCAGAAGCACTAGTTTACCTCCTGGCAGCACCAGGACTAAACGCAGCCTGTAGAACTGCGGCCAGTGGAAGCAGTGTCTAATTTTAGTTGAGAAGGGATGACTCACTCTGGGTCGACAGCAGGCGTAGAATACTTCTTGGTCTCGGCTGAAGTCGACGACAGACACTGCATGGCTGGAGCAGTTGGTATTTGTGCCCTGTCGCCCTGCCTCTTTGGTTCACATGGACTATGAAAGAGGCGCAGCACCAGCCCTTAGCGTGTTATAAACCAAGTCCTCACTGCTATGGTCCGGTCCTGTAGCACGTTGCATCGATGATGTTCCAGCACTGGCAATAGGTGGCAGTGCCTGATGTGTGGTAACCAAGTTCACTCCCGTATCAGAATGGAGGCTTTCGTAATGACAGCTCAGCACCTTCCAGCATATACACCAGAACATGATGGCCTTCTGGCTTACCTGGCCACAGGTTACAGATAACAATTTGGAAAGGTGATGGTGTTCTCTCTTCAGAATATTCTGACCATCAGATCAGACTGGTATTACTTTTGTAAATCACTTAAGTTCCAATTGCTTTTACGTTAACACAGCCCAGTTTACAGCATTGGATGATTATACACATGTTTGCTAAGAATGACTCACTTTGTCGGTATGTGATGTTCAGAAGTGTTTCTGGTTTCCCACCATACACAAATATAGGCTGCACAAATGTGACCCAAAGGCATGATAGTACTCCAAGTTCAGACGCCCAGAACAATTGAGGTGATAGTTACTGCGATATTGTGGCAGTTGCTGAAACATCTGCTCCATGTTGGGATATAAAGTACTGTTCACAAACGTCAGGTTGTGGGCAGATAGTGTACCTAAAAGTTTGTTTGACATCTACAGTAGCAGATACGTCTTTTCCGAAATTGTAGCCCGTCTTATCACTGCATGGGACGAACAGTTGGCCCCAGAATGTATCAAGTCGTAGTACATATCAATGTACGGCTACCTAGCAGGTCCAACGTTTTGTACCGTTAAGTCGACCCTGTTCGTAATAATTCACGATAACCACCAGTGGACAGTATGTGGAATACATAGCTGCTGCCGCGCGAGATTAGCAGAGCGGTCTCAGGCGCTGCAGTCGTGGACTGTGCACCTGGTCCCGGCGGAGGATCGAGTCCTCCCTCGGGTATGGGTGTGTGTACTTGACCTTTGGATAATTTAGATTAAGTAGTGTGTACGTTTAGGGACTGATGACCTTAGCAGTTAAGTCCCATAAGGTTTCACACACATTTGAACATTTGAACATACCTGCGTTTTGGAAATAGAGTTGCAGTGCTAGGATGTGCCATGGTTATCCGGCTGCACGTGTTCTTCCTAGGAGTAATTTTACTTCACACATCCCTGTCGTAGTCCGTATTACCAGGGATGGCATTGCACAAAATTCAATCAATGAACACAGTGACGAGTGTGGTCATTCACGGTTTCGTTAACGAAGTTTTTCGGAAACCTCTTCGTGCAGCGGCCTTCTTTCATGTAAGGCGAACTGCTATTTAAAGAGCCACATGGACCACTGTCGTGTTGGTTTTGACAATCCTGTGCAGATTCAAGTCTATGTCAGGTTTTCCCCTTCTTAGGCAGTCAGTCAGTGACGGTGGTGGGTCTATACTGAGGAGCTGCCGTGGTTAGTAAAAGAAAAATGTGTATTTGACTACGATTCAAAGACAAAATATGTCGATTATTCTTCACTTGGCTAGCAAAGACCGCCTAGGATGAATACACGACCGTCCAGAACCACTGAAAGTTATTAAAGTGAAAAAACTCCACTGTCGAAGTACCTTTTGGGCAACTTAAGGGCTACAACAGAGCTTTCAAAATGACTTGCTGCACAGATTATGATATGCCATTCCTAAAAATACGTCCAATTAATTACAACTGATCATACATCATGTTAGGTATGTTGCTAAACAAAAAAACAGTTACCTGTGCTAACAAAACAAATTACCAATAATCCAAGCAAAAAGTACGTAAAACAAAATGCATCTGTTCCCAGAACTATACATATGTTCTATACATATAATATATCCATACCTATAATAAAACAGTAACTTACCGATATCAGTACAAACAAAAGTAAGAAAATATGACTGATCTTTATAGTCGCAATAGAAGTTAAAAAAAGATATTTTAAGAATTTTTTTTGTCTGTCTGCTTGCCTGTTTGTCCGAACGTTTGTACGCGCATCACGCAAAAATTTCTGCACAAAAATTGGATGCAGTTTCCACAGTTGTACTGTTGAGGTGTAACTTACAATCTGCTAGATGTTTCATCTTGATGCGCCACTTAGAAGCAGAGTTTTCTGTACATACCCAAGGCTTTTCTGTAAGTATGTCACTCTGGGGAAATCGGAATCGATAGGAGATACAGGGAAACTGTCTTAGGAGCAGTTAGATGCCTTTCTGTGAAAACAATTTTTGCCTTAGTTTTTCGGCAAACGTGAATTGTCCCTGAAAATGAGGAAACTGGCAAAAATTTTTGTGCATGTTGATCAACCCTATTTGATTATAAAGGTAGAAAAAATCGGGACAACGGGAGTCTTATCAAAGTAAACGAAATAAACCAAAACTGAAATGATAGAATCCGTCAAGAATAGTATTCTGGGAAGTTTTATCATCACAATAACAATGCTACAGCTGAATCCCGTTATCCATCGACATAGTTAATTCATTCTTGAATCTGGGTACCTATTATCGTTGGTACGTTTGTTGAGCTGACACTAAAAATCTATTATCGTTGATACGTGTGTCGAGTTGACACTAAAAATCTCTTTCGCACATTTCTTCAGAGGTTTTCATCTCGTCTTATCGATGTAAGTGAAGTGAAATAATTGCAATTTCATATTAGTGTTTTCGTTCGTTTAATTTCTTTCACTCTTAAATTTATTTTGTAATTAGTTTAAGGCTTACCGTTGATAAGTTTGTCGAGAAATAACAATGCCATCCCAAAAACGATCTAACCTTTCTTTTGTTTCTGCTGGTCCTAAACTAGCAGGACTGAGAAGATTAACAGAAAGTGAACCGGAGCGTGAAGAGCGCTTAGCATCGCATCGTTCTAGAATAATTGCACCGTCTCAATCTGAAGTGTTTCTGGTGCTAACAGACGCAGTGACAGTGCGTCGTGGTCCGTAGAGAGTAACATCGCTTGAGAGCAGGCCGACCTCGCCGCTCTGCAGCTTGAAGTGCGGAAACTCGGGAAGAACCTGAAATTCCATTATCCTCTGATTGTAGGCGCCACGGCATTTCCCTATCTGTAGAACTTAATTCCGAACGGAAACAGCGTTTGGCCGATGACCACACTCGTCACGAAATCTCACGTCCTCTGGAAAAGCACCGGAAAAGAGAAGCGCGTTTATCAGTTGACCACAGCAGTCATGAAATTTCGTGGATGTTGGAGACAGATGAGCAGCACAAGCTCCATTTATCTGCTGACCGTAGCTGTCATCAAATTTCACGGCCTTTGAAGACAGATGAGCAGCACGAGTTTCGTTTGTCTGCTGCTCTGAGTAGCTACCATGACAGGGTGGGGCAACCATCGCTTCGAACAGGAAAGGAGTCGGTTAGAGGAGGTGCGTCAGACACAGTCCAGTGAGGCCCGAATGATGCAGTTAGAGGAAAACCGGCAGCGCCAACCCCTTCTTAGACAGTCAGTCGGTGGTGGGTCTATGGTATACTGAGGAGCTGCCGTGGTTAGTAAAAGAAAAATGTGTATTTGACTACGATTCAAAGACAAAATATGTCGATTATTCTTCACTTGGCTAGCAAAGACCGCCTAGGATGAATACACGACCCTCCAGAACCACTGAAAGTTATTAAAGTGAAAAAACGCCACTGTCGAAGTACCTTTTGGGCAACTTAAGGGCTACAACAGAGCTTTCAAAATGACTTATTTCGCAACGAATCGGATCATTGGAGAGTCGTTTATGCGTACTTTCAATGTGCACGGCGAAATGTACCATTTTATTAGCTCTTTGTTGCCGACAGATGTGACCAGGTAAATGTTAGGCACCAACACATTTCTAATTTAAATTCAGGTTTGGTAAGAAGCCTAAAAAATATGCTATGCAGTGTGAACCCATATATCAACAGCTCCAAAGCGGCACTTCAGTTTCAAATGACAAGTGCAATAATTACAAGCTTGTAGCTACAGACAAAAAAAAGACCAAGAGGATACCACCCAGGTCTCTATAATGCACCAAATACGAATGAAGTTACTGTATTCTTAGTTGACCATGAATGTATTGGAATGATAGCTTGTTACGTCCTTGTGACAATCGTCTTCAGAGAATCAATGAAACCTATGGCGCCTATGATTCGTTACAGCGTCCTTTAACTTAATATTCTGTCGACATGTAGTCGGCTGCTAATTTGCTGTGTATGATGCTGATCCTCGTATAGATGCTCCGGAATTTAAGGAAAAAAACTTCTGCAGTGCTGTTTTACAGGTTTTTAATCTAGCTACTTGAAAACGAACATCTCTACTTATACCGATTTCTGCGTCTTTTTAACCAATTTTAAATACAAACAAATATTCAAAAATTGAAACGGAACGGTTAGTACTCATCCACGTTCATCAGAGATAATTAAGTGCTGAAAATTACATCGACTTTAGAGACGCTTTACAGCAAAAATCTGAGTGGTAGAAGGGTGGTTTGCCTCTTTCGCACAACCTTTTGTGGTCGAAGAGAAGATTAGGGCCAGCCACATTAAACCAGCGAGGAGCATAGAACTATCAAAACCTGACATAGACTTGAATCTGCACAGGATTGTCAAAACCAACACGATAATGGTCCATGTGGCTCTTTAAATAGCAGTTCGCCTTACATGAAAGAAGGCCGCTGCACGAAGAGGTTTCCGAAAAACTTCGTTAACGAAACCGTGAATGGTGAAAACGGGTGTCCATCGTATCGCTGCTGGGAGCCTCAAGATGGAGGCTTCAGAGTTGAAGTTAACATGCGTGGTCAGTGTCTTGTAGTAGACAACCGGTGGGTAGTACCATACCCACCAGTACTTTCATTTGCATTTGAAACTCACTTGAAAGTCGAATACGGCGCTAGCGTAGAATCGATTAAATATATCTGCAAATACTTGAATAAGGGAAATGAACAGGCAACATTTGGTTTTCCTGCTGATGGTGTCGAGTTGATCAAATATTAATCAGTATCTCGGAATCATTGTGGCTGATACTGGGTCTCCCTGTCAACGAACTTCATCCTACCGTTACGCACTTGGGTGTTTATTTAGAAAACGGTTAGCGAATCTATTTCCGTCCTGAAAATGTGTAGAAATGTTAAGAAAATTCTCGTCGTACCATCGTCTTAGCTTATTTCTATCTGTGTCAGGAAGACAGTTTTGCTCGAACTCTTATGTACAAAGATATATCATCCTACTACACTTATAACAAACAAGACCCCGCATTAGGTAGCGTGTACACTCTCCATCTAAATAACAGCAAATAATATTACTCGAGCTTTTTACTGCACACATTTCTCAGAGCCACAGCTTTAGAATTTCGGCGAACTGTAAATGGCGTTGAACATTCTTTCACCCAGCTTGCAGTGCTCTGCGTCTGCTATACGACGACCGAAATTGGGACGAAATGCTAGAAAACGCCGTCTCAGTCGATTGTGTCACTTGTTTGCTGTTATGATGGTAGTCTGTAGACTTTCCCATCCTGTGCAGTTGTGGGAGAAATATCAGCGAAATTTATTAGAAGATTTTCAGTTGCGGCTAGGCACGATTATAGAGATAGTGCAGCAGTATCTTATGAGAGTGTTGTCAATCTCTGCCTTCACACGCTTCAAGATATTGTTTTTTCTATTTGTGGCATTCCTCTGACTCATTACCGTATTCCGGGTCCGCAGGAAACCACTGACGGTCTGCGAATTAGTCGCGAGTATTCACATAAACAAATTGTAGGTTTACAGCAATGGCTCAGATTGTGAATAATTATATTTGGACCCTTTCAGATGAGCAAAAGTCAGTATACGACAAAATGTTAGTGGATGTTAATAAAGATGAGGGTGAAACCCTTTTTCTCGGCACCTGTGGTGGTACAGGAAGCACGTTTTCGACTCAGTTACTACTGTGGGAAATCAGATAACAATGGAAGATAGCATTAGCTATTGCGCCTGCTGAGATTGCTGCAACCTTACTCCCTGGAGGGAAAACTGCGCACACTATGCTCGAGATATCTTTGGACCTGACAAATATGAAACCCAAGAACTCTAGTATGTGCAGTATCGCGAGATAGCGAAAGGTAAAATCCTTGCTGAGTCTAGTCCTATCGTTTGGGACATCGCAACATGGCACCAGAAACGCTGTGAAATCAGTCAATCGCACTTCGCAAGACATCCGACGAAACGGCCACATCATGAGAGGCGTGACTGATTTATTTTGTGGTGATTTCCGCCAGACTCTACTCCTTGTTAGTCTAAGAACTAGAGCAGATGGCGTGAGCGCATGTGTCAATTTGCTCTGGCCTCGGGTACAGAAATAGACGCGGAACATGAGCGCTCAGTTGGGTGACAATCGCCGTATGTAGGAATTTTCGGACGTTTTATTATAAATCAATGAGGTCATATTGCCAGAGTCAAATGCGTTAATGACTTCCCCAGAGAGCCTTTGCCTAATTGATCCTACGGTGGAGGAACATACTCGTTTCGTTTATGGAGATACATCCCAAATAACACGTCACGAGTATTCTTGGCTTTGTGAACCAGCGATGATAAAGTGGCTCCTATACACCAGAGCATTTCGGAAAAAATTATGACAATTAGGTCGTATATCTGTCCGTCAATACCGTTATGTACCAGACCGGTGCTACCACTTAATCGGTAGAGTTTCTTAATTAACTTTCTGCATCCGGACTCACTGCGCAAAACATCGCTCTAAATGTTACCCACATTATACTGCTTGGGATCTTAACCTCTCCGAAGCTGTGTCATGGAAATCACCTTAAAGCAGTGTCGCTTCTTAATAATATTATAGAAGCTGAAATTCACACCGGCTGTGTTGCCAGTGAAACGGTTTTCACGCCACAAATACTCCTCATCTACAGTAATTTCCCTTCCCAATTCAAACGCATGCAGATCCCCGTGAACATGAGCCACCAGCGTCGACCTGAGGACGAATTGTTTCTCACATTATTCCCGGACACTCACAGTCGTCGCGACTGCACAGATATCGCTTCGATGTCCCCCCTCCCCCCCCCCCCCCCTGCCCAACCCATCCCTCCCGGCAGCGGACCGAGGGAGGTGGCGCAGTGGTTAGCACACTGGACTCGCATTCGGGAGGACGACGGTTCAATCCCGTCTCCAGCCATCCTGATTTAGCTTTTCCGTGATTCCCCTAAATCGTTTCAGGCAAATGCCGGGATGGTTCCTTTGAAAGGGAACGGCCGATTTCCTTCCCCATCCTTCCCTAATCCGAGCTTGCGCTCCGTCTCTCATGACCTCGTTGTCGACGAGACGTTAAACAACATTAACGTAACCTAACCTAAACCGGCAGCGGGGATGATTTTAAAAGTTTGTATATACAGGGGGTGGTCCATTTCTAGTGACCGGGCCAATATCTCACGAAATAAGAATCAAACGAAAAAACTAAGAAGAACGAAACTCGTCTAGCTTTAAGGGGAAAACCAGATGGCGCTGTGGTTGGCCCGCTAGATTTCGCTGCCATAGGTCAAACGGGTATCAACTGCGTTTCTTAAAATAGGAACCCCCATTTTTTATTACATATTCGTGTAGTACATAAAGAAATATGAATGTTTTAGTTGGACCACTTTTTTCGCTTTGTGATAGGTGGCGCTGTAATAGTAACAAACGTATAAGTACGTGGTATCACGTAACATTCCGCCAGTGCGGACGGTATTTGCTTCGTGATACATTACCCGTGTTAAAATGAACCGTTTACCAATTGCAGGAAAGGTCGATATCGTGTTGATGTATGGCTATTGTGATCAAAATGCCCAACGGGCGTGTGCTATGTATGCTGCTCTGTATCCTGGACAACATCATCCAAGTGTCCGGACCGTTCGCCGGCTAGTTACGTTATTTAAGGAAACAGGAAGTGATCAGCCACGTGTGAAACGTCAACCAAGACCTGCAACAAATGATGACGCCCAATTAGGTGTTACAGCTGCTGCGGCTAATCCGCACATCAGTAGCAGAGAATTTGCGCGAGAATCGGGAATCTAAAAAACATCGATGTTGAGAATGCTACATCAACATCGATTGCACCCGTACCATATTTCTATGCACCAGGAATTGCATGGCGACGACTTTGAAAGTCGTGTACAGTTCTGCCACTGGGCACAAGAGAAATTACTGGACGATAAAAGATTTTTTGCAAGCGTTCTATTTAGCGACGAGGCGCCATTCACCAACGGCGGTAACGTAAACCGGCATAATATGCACTAATGGGCAACGGAAATTCCACGATGACTGCGACAAGGGGAACATCAGCGACCTTGGCGGGTTAATGTATGGTGCCGCATTATGGGAGCAAGGATAACTGGCCCCCATTTTATCGATTGCAATCTAAATGGTGCAATGTATGCTGATTTCCTACGTAATGTTCTACACCGATGTTACTACAAGATGTTTCACTGCATCACAGAATGGCGATGTACTTCCAACATGATGGATGTCCGGCACATAGCTCGCATGCAGTTGAAGCGGTATTCAATAGCATATTTCATGACACGTGGATTGGTCGTCGAAGTACCATGCCATGGCCCGCACGTTCACCGATCTGACGTCCCCGGATTTCTTTCTGTGGGGAAAGTTGAAGGATATTTGCTATCGTGATCCACCGACAACACCTGACAACGAGCGTCAGCGCATTGTCAATGCACGTGCTAACATGACGGAAGGCGAACTACTCGCTCTTGAGAGGAATGTCGTTACATGTATTGCCAAATGCATTGAGGTTGATGGACATCTTTTTGAGCATTTAATGCATTAATGTGGTATTTACAGGTAATCAGGCTGTAACAGCATGCGTTCTCAGAAATGATAAGTTCACAATGGTACATGTATCACACTGGAACAACTGAAATAAAATGTTCAAACATACCTACGTTCTGTATTTTAATTTAAAAACCTACGTGTTACCAACTGTTCGTCTAAAATTGTGAGCCATATGTTTGTGACTATTAAAGCGTCATCTATCACAAAGCGAAAAAAGTGGTCCAACTAAAACATTCATATTTCTTTACGTACTACACGAATATGTAATAAAAATGGGGGTTCCTATTTTAAAAAAACGCTGTCGATATCCGTTTGAGCCATGGCAGCGCCATCTAGCGGGCCAACCATAGCGCCATCTGGTTTTCCCCTTCAAACTAGAAAAGTTTTGGTTCTTTGTAGTTTTTTCGTTTGACGCTTATTTCGTGAGATATTTGGCCGGGAACGATCAATGGACCATCCTGAATATTGTCCCGACTAGTTAAGAACCATTCCCTGCCGTGTGGGTCGGGCATAAAACACCTCTGAATCACGTTGCGACTCTAGTCTTGTGAACTAGCAGTTAAAAACTGATCGCGTTCTTCCAAAGATAATACATAGGCTTTCAACCACGACGAGTCGAAAGACAGTTTTGATTTTTATTACTCTGGAGCAACAAATTAGTAAACAATTTGTTTCTCTGAGTAATTTGATTTAGTTACTTTAGCAGTCTGTGTGCATTCGTTGAATACTATTAAATATGTTTGTAAAAGTTTTATCAGTTCCTTTCATAATCCTTCAATGTTCACAGGTGTTACTGTCTATGTACTAGCTTATTACGGAATTTAGTAAATACTGGGAATGTGTCGTATGTTTCTGTTTTATTGACACAATTATGTTCTTAAATTAATGAGAGATGGCACTGTGGGATTAATGAATGGAGAGTTGATCCTATTGTGTATTGTTTCGGTATGATAACAGTCAGTCAGTACTACATTCCTTCGTGTACCTATCAGCAAAGATGTGCTTTCCTATGAAAATGTCCTTTGCCATTAATGTCCGATAAATTATAAATATGTCTCTAGCCCTTACAATGTCTAAGCTTCTCAAATCTCACGACACGATATTAATTGTGGCTTAGAATCCTTTCAATGTTTGTTCAGCACAAATTTAGTCTTTTAACTGGCACTATTTTTCACTTCTCGTTTATTAGCGGAATCACCTTGACCATGAGCGGCAGAGATACTAGTGTGGTAAAGTCCCAACTATTTTCGGTCCCAGTACTCTTTAATAATCCGCATACAGCGAATAAAGTCTTAATTCAAGATAGAAGTGTCCGTATTCTCAATAAATCTCTTCACAACCGTAAGTATACGATCTTAGCGTAGGTTTAAGTAGTTCTAAGTTCTAGGGGACTGATGACCTCAGATGTTAAGTTTCATAGTGCTCAGAACCATTTTTGAACTATTACTTCGAAATTCTACTACCCTTATTTGGCTGTTAGGTCATTTCGTATTGCAGAATTTAATCTAATACTCGTTTCTGTATAACGACTCTCTAAAGAGCGGTTACAACATAAACAATACTACGTAGCTTGCTAGTGGGTCATTAGATCAGATAATTGGTTTATACTGGTTCCTATGGACAAAACATCGAATGTCTTGCATTAAAAAAATCATTAACTTTCGTAATTTCTTTAAATACAACAATAACCGTATCCAGGTCTATTAGTGTTTCATTCTTCAAACATCTGTAACTGTAATTGCAAATACATAATTTTTTGCCGTTGTGCCCTTCTGATAACTTTACCTTTAGTTATTTACATCCGATTTCTCGCCGAGAGTAATCTTCAGGATTTTTCAAAACCCATGCAGGTTCGAGATGCACGCGAACGTAAACATGGGCAAAAGCAGGTATTGAATAAATGACTTCCATAATCCACACTCTCCCACACATATAACCACTGGAATCTAATGCCACAATTCAGAAATCCTGAAAATGCTGAAAAGGGTTTTAATCCTCAACTAATCACCACAAAAATTGCTTAAAGGCACTAAATCATCTTTCTACTGAAACACAGGTTTAAATTACTCAGAAAACCAAAGGGTCTACAAACCAATCCATTAAAACATTCCAACAATGATTAGAGAAATAATCACCGAAGGAAAATCATACTCGTAGAATTAATAATAGAAATGAACTCATGAAATACAGAAAAGAACTTCAAAATTTTTAATGCAATGTTCCGTTCTTAGTCTAACTGTATCATCTACAAATAATATTCAGAAACACTTTCCCCACACTATAAAGAACTACATTCCCTTCATCTTTCGTTTTTTCACAAACACAACAAACTCTCCTACTAATGTGACAACATGGTTCAAATGGTTCAAATGGCTCTGAGCACTATGGGACTCAACTGCATAGGTCATTAGTCCCCTAGAACTTAGAACTAGTTAAACCGAACTAACCTAAGGACATCACAAACATCCATGCCCGAGGCAGGATTCGAACCTGCGACCGTAGCGGTCTTGCGGTTCCAGACTGCAGCGCCTTTAACCGCACGGCAACTTCGGCCGGCTGTGACAACATGAAAAATTAACGCAAGGGAACAACACATACGATATCCCTAAAATCTACCACATTTTGTGGTCCACCCAGACACTGTAATCAAAATACCACAACAGCTTACTTCATAATTAGTACAATTAGTACAAAATTCACATATCTTAGCTTCCATGGTATACGACATAATGAGTAAACTCATAAAATATGTAAATCTCATTATACTGGCACTTCTGTGATTTCAATACATGCGGTAACACATATGTAGCTTGTATGGATGTAACTGGTTTCTCCGTATTCCTTCTATGCCCGCCTCTCTTACTCGAGAATGCCACTGGTATGCCTCTAACAACATTTACGAAATATACGACCGCCGTACAGGTGGTCAACTACAGACTGATGTTCACTGCTGAGGTCACCTCAATAACCTGAAATTTATACTCTTCCTTTGTTCTCCGTTTTGGTGGTCTATGGGTTTGTCAAAATTACCCATCGACCAACACAAAACTCTGGCAGTTTAGCATTGAGCAGCCCCAATCTCTCTCGATGTTCGAAGGCCATAGTATTGACTTTTTTTCACATATTTCCATACCTCTCTCAATGTTTTCCATAAATATCGCGCTGGCTCACCATTTTTCTCCATATTAAGTTTCATAACTTCAAAAGATGACGGCATTTTTCGACCATATACTACCTCATATGGCAATAGGACTGTACTACCATGGGTTTTAGATCTATAAGCATTATCACGTGTAGCAATAAAGCATCTCTATCATTGTGATGGCTAATCATATAGTGGCTTACGGGAAACGTACGACCGAAATAGATAATATTTATCTGCAATCATCGAAAAACAGTTACACACGCAGGTACGCCTTCAGAATCTGAAGAATTTCTGACAGTAACACAAGATCAGATCATTGTGACAAGGGGGCTACCGGAAGTATGTCCTGTCGTATCGCAGTGCTAAATGAACGTCGCGCTATGCCGAGGAGGACCGAGCAAAGCTGAGACGTAGGGTGCGTGCAATATTACTTCGCCCCTGGTAGGCGAGGGGACAACGGTGGGGGCTCTCTCGCTGACGGCACAGCATGGTAGATGACCGTCTTAACAGGTTATGCCAGTGCGACAAATAAATCGACAAGTCATCCGTCTGTTATGTCTTTCTTTGCAGGTTGTGTGGTTCTTTGGCAGATGCTTGAGGGGGGAATAGATGCCATTCATGAACAGGGAATTCAGGTATTACTTTACTGTACATCTGATATAAAAAAATACATAACTTTGTTACTAGTCTTGCAGCGTCAGTTGCTAACAGTAGCTTTGAATCTTGAAACATACACAGAAACAAAACAATTTTAAGGCTGTCACTCTTCATTATAGAGCCTGCCCACTGTGAAAGTCTATAAATGTTATTCACCTGACATACACACCCTAAGGTGTCTCTGCATGAATGTTCCAACTTAAGAATACCCGCCGCTAGAACTCCAGAGAGGGAATGCCTGCATGCTTGCAACAAAAAGCGCGCGCTTACGGTCTACCCAATAACATATGCGGTTGAATAGAAAGTTTTGTAACAGACAGGGAGCAGTTCAAAATGGTTCAAATGGCTCTGAGCACTATGGGACTCAACTGCTGTGGTCATTAGTCCCCTAGAACTTAGAACTACTTAAACCTAACTAACCTAAGGACATCACACACATCCATGCCCGAGGCAGGATTCGAACCTGCGACCGTAGCAGTCACACGGTTCCGGACTGCGCGCCTAGAACCGCGAGACCACCGCGGTCGGCACAGGGAGCAGTATGTCGTTCTGAACGGGATAACTTCAACAGAAACATGAGTAACTTCAGGTGTGCCCAAGGGCAGCCTAATAGGTCCTCTGCATTTTACGATCTGGTTGATGGTATTGACAGCGTCCTTATACTGTTTGCCGATGATGCTGTAGTCTACAGGAAAGTAGTATCACACGAAGTTGTAAACAAATCGACGAGGATTTGCAGAAAATAAATGCTTGGTGTAATGACTGGCAGTTATCTCTCAATATTAGTAAGTGTAACCTACTGTGTATAACAAGGCGAAAATCCCCATTAATGTATGAGTACGAAAATAAATGAACAGTCTTTGGTAGCGGTAACATCAGTCAAGTATCTGGGTGTGACTATTCGAAATGATCTCAAATGGAATGATCAGATTACACAAGTAACGGGCAAGGCGAACTCTAGATTACTGTTTATTGGGAGAATCCTGAAGCGATGCAGTCCTTCAACAAAGGAAATAGCCTAAAATACGTTAGTTCGTCCAGTCTTAGAGTATTGTTCGCCTGTATGGGATCCTTACCAGTTGGGTCTGATTCAACAGATTGAGAAGGTCCAAAGAAGAGCTGCAAGATTCGTGACTGGTACATTTAGCCATCGTGAGGGCGTTACAAATCTCATAGAATGAAGTGGGACACACTTGCAGGTAGACGACGCGCTAAACAGAAGGGGCTGCTCACTAAATTCCGAAATCCAATCTTCACCGTGGATGTAGAGCATTTATTATTACCACCAACTTTTAAATCGAGCAATGGTCACCATTCAAAGATAAGGGAAATAAGAGCTCGTATTGAGGCAGGCGTTCAGACAGTCGCTTTTCCCTCGCGCGATCCGCGCGTGGAACAAAGGGGGAAAAATATGACTTTGGCGCGAATTGTGCCCTTCGCCACACACCGCTTGGTGGCTAGCGGAGTATACATGTAGGTGTAGACCTCATTGGCAACGGCGTAGTCGTCATGACAGCGCCCTCTTAGGCCTGTAGGAAACGCGGCGGCCTAACTGGCGGCTGGACTATTTGAAAGTGCGGCTACCGAATTGCGGCTGATACTGCATCGTTTATTATTACCGAATTGCGGCTGATACTGCATCGTTTATTATTAAAAAGACAATGGGTACTTTGACACTGGATGAGAGAGAGATTTTATTTTCGCCTGTCTTCTGCACCATTTATCTTTTTTTTGCCATCTTAAAATTACCTTCTTTCTCAAAATAGAGCAATGTGTACACATTTTCATCTCAATAATATGCTACGCAGCTGTAGTTGCGGCAGAATCCTGAAACAGTCTGCTATTAATCAAACAATTGAGGACAAATGAGTATCAATAACTTCTGAAAAGCTCATGCTTGGTATGAAAGTAAAACGGTGTTACAAAATGAATACTAATTCTCATTTCACCAGCCATCGATAACCATTCGAAGAATCACATAATTTCTAGAAAAAAAAATTTTTTTTTAATCTTATGGGACTTAAGTGCTATGGTCATCAGTCCCTAAGCTTACACACTACTTAACCTAAATTATCCTAAGGACAAAAACACACTCCCATGCGCGAGGGAGAACTCGAACCTCCGCCGGGACCAGCCGCACAGTCCACGACTGCAGCGCCTGAGACCGCTCGGTTAACCCCGAGCGGAAAAAAAAAAAATTGTAACAACTCGTATATGGTAGTAGATAAGAATATTTCGAATGTTAGCTATGTGGCAAAATACTCTGTAGTTTGCATACTGTGCCAAAAATGTGTCTCGGTATCTCGAACCTTTTAAAAGACCTGAAGGATAATAATAGTATTTTACTCTCAGTTGCACAGAGGATAGAAGGTGAGTACACAACATAAAATAAATTTTATCGAGATTGGCAATAGATGTGTAGCTCGTCTCAGTTTTAAAGAAAAATTAAACATATTAGCTCCATTTCGTACACAGCAATTTGTGGACTAACATGCACAAAACGAAAAACTCATAGTGACCCCTATTTTTCATTGTAAGGTATTCGAATTTGGCACACTCCATTCCTGTTGTTGTGGTCTTCAGCCCTGAGACTGGTTTGATACAGCTCTCCATGCTACTCTATCCTGTGCAAGGTTCTTTATCTCCCAGTACCTACTGCAACCTACATCCTTCTGAATCTTTTTAGTGTATTCATCTCTTGGTCTCCCTCTACGATTTTTACCCTCCACGCTGCCCTCCAATACTAAGTTGGTGATCTCTTGATGCGTCAGAACATGTCCTACCAACCGATCCCTTCTTCTAGTCAAGTTGTGCCACAGATTCTTCTTCTCCCCAATTTTGTTCAGTACCTCCTCATTAGTTACGTGTCTACCCATCTAATATTCAGCATTCTTCTGTAGCACCACATTTGGAAAGCTTCTATTCTCTTCTTATCCAAACTATTTATCGTCCATGTTTCACTTTCATACATGGCTATACTCCATACAAATGCCTTCAAAAACGACTTCCTGGCACTTAAATCTACACACGATGCTTTCCTAAATATGGAAATATCATAATAACTATGACCATTAACGAAATGATTGGCAATTCATCGTGAAGCTGACGAATGAAGCTATGAAATGCCGGAGAAAAATTGTTTTCACACCGAAGAGTTTCCTTAAAATCATTTGACGAAGTTTGACTGCAACTGGCATGCACGTGCCTCCATTCTCGCAGTGTAGCCGAGGCGAACAGAGGACGTTTCGTTCGTAATGACCGAACCTCAGCGCTGTGTAGGCGACAGGCAACTGAGGCGGCCGTCCTTTCGGGGCACGGTGGTGGACTCGTCCAGTGCTGAGAACGGGAATGCGTTTCTGTCCACTGGCCACATAACCCTGTGCGAACTGTGCCGAGTAGTGCCGAGACAGACCGAGCCTGTGACACTAAACTAGCAGACCATTTTGCATGAGTGAAGGTCTGCTCGCCACGGCCGGCCTAGTTTAACTTGAGAAACTTTCCTGATGACCCTCTTACATGCACCATGTAGAGTTGGGCTTGGTGCTATGTTCTTCCACTCGGTAATTTTGGGCTTGGTTCTATGTTGTTCCATTTGGTAGCCTTCATGTTTCCTTGTCTGTACGAAACGTCCACCTCTGGTTGACTGCAGGATGAAATATGCATTTCTGGCGGATTGGTTTGCTCTTCAAGAAACAGATTGCGAGAAAATGCTGCGTTGTAGTTACGCCTGCGGCTCGCAAGTCCGCGCATCCATCACGTGGGACCTGCGCCTCCCTTATCGGATGTCTCGCGGTGGAGGCAGGCGCGAAGTCCCCCGGGGCGGCGGCGGCTTCCTGCCGTTTGCTGCACCGCGCCGGCCCCCAGCGGCGCCAGACGCCAGAAGCAGCGCCGCCTGCTGCATTATTCAGCAGCACTTCCGCAGGTAACAAGCAACGACCGCCGGCGGCGCCGCGGCCGGCATTACGAGCCCCGGGTCCGCCTCAGTGCCTTCAATGCGAGGACCCTGGTGACACTCTGTCGCCGCTGCGGGAGGGAGCAGCCTAATTAACGGCGGCTTTGTAGCCAGTTGTTGGCGCTAATTACTCCACTCTTACTCGTTTCCTGGCTAACAAAGTCGGCCCTTGTGTTTAGCGGCCGTGAACGCACTCGGGAGTCTAAACTAGTATTAGGTTGTGATATTAGATTCGACATGCTTGAGGTTCACACTAAAATACCTCTGACTAATGCTTGATTGCTAACTAGCATGGGAACTGCACGAACTCATCGATCAACAGAAATCCCACAACAGAGTAAAACTACTAACCGGTGGAACAAGGAGACTGTACTCTACCATAATCGTCCATCCCTATGCTTTTTACGATTTACATAAACGATCTGGTTAATGGTATTGGCAGCGGCCTTGGACTGTTTGCCGATGATGCTGCAGTCTACAGGAAAGTAGTATCACACGAAAGTTGTGAACAAATCAATGAGCATTTGCAGAAAATAAATGCGTTGTGTAATGACTGACAGTTATCTCTCAATATTAGTAAGTGTAACCTACTGCCTATAACAAGGAGAAAATCCCCATTAATGTATGAGTACGAAAATAAATGATCAGTCTTTGGAAACGGTAACATCAGTCAAGTATCTGGGTGTGGCTATTCGAAATGATCTCAAATGGAATAATCAGATTACACAAGTAACGGGTAAGACGAACTCTAGATTGCGGTTTATTGGTAGAATCCTGAAGCGATGCAGTCCTTGAACAAAGGAAATAGCTCACAATACGTTAGTTCGTCCAGTCTTAGAGTATTGATCGTCTGTATGGGACCCTCACCAGTTGGATCTGATTCAAGCGATTGAGAAGGTCCAAAGAAGAGCGGCAATATTCGTGACTGGTACATTTAGCCATCGCGAGAGCGTTACAAATCTCACAGAAAGTTTGAAGTGGGACACACTTGCGGGTAGGCGACGCGCTAAACGGAAGGGGTTGCTCACTAAATTTCGAAATCCAATCTTCGCCGAGGATGTATAGCACATATTATTACCACCAACTATCAAATCGCGTAATGATCATCATTCAAAGATAAGGGAAATAAGAGCTCCTGCTGAGGCGTTCAGACAATCGTTTTTCCCTCGCGTGATCATTGAGTAGAACAGAGGGGGGCGAGGGGGGAGTATGACTTTGGCGCGAATTGTGACCTCCGCCACACACCGCTTCGTGGCTAGCGGAGTATATATGTAGATGTAGATATGACTCCCTGATACGTCCGATCCATCCTCTGCTATGCAAATGTAACGGGGATTACCGCTCCTCCAAATTTCTGGCAGCTTCTGCAGTTCACAGAACGCGACGCACTCCACCTGTCCTTTCCAATATGCTTCTCCTTCTCTACACGAATCCTCTGCTCCCGATCTGTCCTTTCCATACTGAATACTTACGATTATCCTACATTGCGTACAGACCTGACACTAACTTACGGTTTTCACACTGCCATCCGATCTTAACACTCCGCTGCGTATATACCAACACATTCCATCAAAATCACATCTGACACTTCAGTCACATCCCTCTACCTGACAATGAAACTTATCAAATTATACTGCTAGGTCTTGCTGAACCCGCCTGATCTACGTCTGTCTTTGCTCCTGTCCTCACGACTTCCCTACATCCTAAGTCTTGGCTCAGAACCTGCCCCATCATCCCAAATTCCTCAAACATCCACCAACTTAAAACACCCGATATCCGACACCCGACAAATCCGATAATGTACTTATCCCTGTCAGTCTACTAAAAACCTCCTTAAAAATCAACAAAGTAATCATTTATCTTTACAAATAGTAACTCACTAACTATATTTCATTTTGTGAAAACACTTTATTTTCAACGCCACTAAAAAATTTTATTATGTTATCCATGTTGGTCGAATGAGATGAAAAAGTAGAATCGCATGAAGAAGAAACGAAGCAACTCAAGAAATAAGACTTTTAACACTAACAAATAAAACACCTTGGAGGTGACATAAGCAAGCAGAAGTAAAGTTCTTAGTCATGGGATCCTTTGCTGTGGAAAACACAAAAAACGTGGAGACAGTTTTTCAAGCTGTAGTAAAGGGTCTTAAGAATAATAAACAAAATTAGTTGGCGGTTACATTGAAAAATACCACTTTAAAAACTTGTATGCTTATTGTAAAAACTAAGGAAATATCCACAAATTTGTGCCACATATCAGGTAAAACATTAGCAAGTATTTCATTAATGGATCTATACATAATCGTTAAATAAGATCCAGTTTAGACATATATTTACGAAGCAAAAACGAGCCTCAAACATAACACGATATTTTCATCACAAAATAAAATGTTATACGAATTTTCCTAAAAAGGTGTACAAGTTTAGTAAAATATGTCTATTTAAGAAGTCATTTGAAAAATATTTCACAAGTATTAAATTCTGCACGATCAAAGAACACTTAGATAACTCAGAGTTGAGATTAGTAGTGAAAGGAGTGACTACAACAACCTTCACATTAGAAGACGTGATCACAATATAATGATTTTACAAGAAAACCTTGATTGTGATACTAACATCTTGTTATTCTCCTGCGCTCAACATCTCAGTCACCATGGGAGGATGTTGACTCAGTTTTCCAGGCAGACTGTAAGGAGAGCAGGAAGACGTGCATGGGGCAGGAGCGTTTTCCAAACATATTGAAAGGCTTATTCGCTATCCTGGAGTCACCAGCGGTTGTCCGTAATGAGTACAGTGATGGTGTAGCGAGATGTGAAGAAACAGTAAAAAATTATGTTTTTATAAGCTACCTTGTGAAAACTGTGTAAAATCAAATGAGGCACTGCTGTTATTAGGACGATGACCTCATATTCCGGAGCAGGGATTTTCTCTGTCCGGCTACCTGATTAAGTGGATCCGTGGTTTTTGTAAATCATTTGAGGATACTTCTGGCATGGTTGTTTCAGTGAGGCTTTGATCACCCATCTGTTCTGTCCTCGTAAAAATGCAGATGCTGACAGGTGTGGAAATTACCGGAATATCTGTTTAATAAGTCGCGGTTGCAAAATACTAACACGAATTCCTTACAGAAGAATGGAAAAACTGGTAGAATCCGATCTCGGGGAATACCACTCTGGACTCCGAAGAAATGTAGGAACACTTGAGACAATACTCACCGTACGACTTCTCATAGAAGACAGATTAAGGAAAAGCATAACTGTGTTTACAGTATCTGTAAACTTAGAGTAAGGTTCTGACAGTGTTTACTCTCTTTCAAATCCTAAAGGTAACAGGGATAAAATACAGGGCGCGAAAGGTTATTTAGAGTTTGTTCTGAAACCAGATGGCAGATAATTGAGTCGAGGTGCATGAAAGTTAGCAGTGGTTGACAAGGGAGAGAGATAGGGTTCTATCCCATCCCCAGTTATTCAATCTGTATATTGAGCAAGCAGTAAGAGAAACAAAATAAAAATTTGGAGTAGTGATTAAAGTTCAGGGAGAGGAAATAAAAACTTTGAGGTTTTCCGGCGACATTGTAATTCTGTTAGCAAGGGATTTGGAAGAGCAGTTGAACAGAATGGACAATGTCTTGAAAAAAGGACATTATATGAACATCAACAAAAGAAAAACGAGGATAATGGAATGTAGTTGACTTAAATGAGGTGATACTAAGGAAATCAGATTAGGAAAAGAGACACTTAAAGTAGTAGATGCATTCTGCTATGTTGGGAGCAAAACAACTGATGAAGTCCATAGTGTATGATGATGATGATGATGATTAGTGTTTTAGGGCGCACAACAACGAGGTTATCAACGCCCGTTCCCAAAAGAAATGTTGACGAGTGCAGCGAAGATCTGTTAAAGAATGATCAATTCAGAACCGATCTTTGCGAGAGTTGTAAATGCTCAAATTTCAAGATTGGACACAGCACATCACAACAGGTAGATAAAACTAAAAATAAAATACCAGTACAAAACAGGTAAAAATAATTGACTATGGCTGGGTGACTACTTAGAAATAATAGGTGACCAAACCACTTCACAGCACATTAAGATCTCAATCCCAATATTTTGGGAAGAAGTCCAGACATCACACAAAAACGTAAAACTCGAGCCACACTCGTCTCATTATTAGTTGAAATAGAGAGCAGGCCCGGTGGTAAACTTAAATCTTCCCTCAAACCCGCATGTAAAACACACTCAGTTAAAATACGTTGTATCGACAGCTGTGTCCCACATGTCTGGCACGTTGGTGGCTCCTCACGACGTAACAGAAAACCATGTGTGAATGGACAATGTCCTATTCGAAGCCGTGTAAGGACTACTTCCTCAGCTCGTCGTTGTCGGAAGGAGGTAAGCCACGGTCGGACCGAATCCTTCACCGCTCGCAACTTATTATCCCTCACTTCCATCCACTGAGCCTCCCACCAACGCATGATCTTCCGAGTCACGAATGATGTTATTGCTGCAGGGGGACGGAACAGCGAGCAGGAGGTGGGATGGAGAAAGCCTCCTTGGCAGCCGCGTCTGCAAGTTCATTTGCAAAAATCCCTATGTGCCCTGGAACCCAGCAGAAAATTACATCCTTACCCTGCTTTTGCAAGAGCAGGAGTGCGTCCTGCACTTCTTGCACCATCCGATCTGCTGGGTACACCTGTTTAAGAGCGTGTAGAGCACTTTGGGAATCGGAGCAGATGATGAATTTCTTGCCATGATGTCGCAAATGCTCTAATGCTTTCAGAATGGCAAACAGTTTTGCATAGTAAACTGAGAACTGCTCTGGGAGCCCTATCCTACACACAGTATCGGGAAACACAGCACAGCAGCCCATAAAATCCCCCTGTTTAGACCCATCCGTGTAAACAGTAATAAAATCTGAATGGAGGTTTAAAATCTCAGTAAATTTAATTTTAAAAAGGTGGTCCGGGGTACAATACTTTTTGTGAACAGCCAGATCAAGAAGTAATCTCGGCCGTTGTAGTAGCCATGGAGATCCCCTATTCCATCCCTGGTTGAGGACCTTAAGGCCCTCCAGGTGTATTGACTCGAGACTCTCCTTTGTACGGATGCCAAACGGCTTTGTTCCCTTCGGACGGTTGCGGACGAGACGTTCCAGTGCCGGCTGTGAAAAGGTGTTGGACGCCAACGAAAGAGGAGTGGACTTGGCCCTGTATGCTTGCCGTACCACTAGGAGAATACGCCGAATGGACAGCGGAGGCTCTCCAGCCTCGACACATAGACTCGCAACTGGACTCGTGCGATAAGCCCCCGTTGAAAGCCTAATACCCTCATGGTGAATCACATCCAAAATTTTGAGGCACGAAGGTCTTGCAGATCCATAAGCTTGACATCCGTATTCGAGTCGAGGTCGCACAAAGGCCTTATCAAGTTGGAGCACACGTGCCCTGTCAGCGCCCCAGGACCTATGACGTACACATTTAAGGACGTTTAAAGCCTTGAAACAGCGTACTTTTAGATCCTTTAGGTGTGGCAACCATGTGAGCTTCTAATCAACAATAAGCTCGAGATATTTTACTTTTTCCTTAAAGGTGAGAACAGTGTCTCCTAGTTTTAAAACAGGGAGATTAAAAAGAGAATGGGAACGGTTAAAATCTACACAAACAGTTTTCTCCAAAGAGATTTTAAAGCCTGTGGTCTTAGACCATTCCTCCAATCGCAGGATCGTCAGCTGTAATTGGCGTGTAGCAGTTGTAAGGGAGGAAGACGCAGAGAAAATGGAGAAATCGCCCACAAACAAGGAGCACTGTACGGGCCGTCGTACTGTGGACGCAATACTATTGATTGCAATTGCGAAAGCTGTCACACTAAGGACACTTCCTTGAGGGACACCGTTCTCCTGCTTAAAACGGTCAGACAGGACATTCACAACCTTATACCTAAAATACCTGTCCGACAGAAAGGATCTGAGGACTGTGGGTAAACGCCCACGGAAACCCCACTCATAAAGCTGCCGCAAAATGTTTTGCCTCCAGGTAGTACCGCACGCTTTTTCCAGGTAGAAGAAAACCCCGATATGGTGTTGCTTACGTAGGAAAGCATCTTGTATCGCTGTTTCGAGTAGAATCAGGCTATATAGGATGGAATGATACCTCCTGAACCCACACTGGCAGCGGGTAAGTAAGGATCTGGATTCGAGAACCCACACCAGGCGCCTATTGACCATACGCTCAAATGTCATTCCTACGCAGCTCGTGAGACTAACGCTACGATAACTACTGGGATCGGTCCGATACTTCCTGGTTTTAAAAGTGGAATTAAAATCGATTCTTTCCACGAACTAGGAATTCACCTGTCTTCAAAATTTCATGAAAAAATTGAAGGAGAACTTCCTTTGACCCCAGATCCAACTGCTGCAACATGCTATACGGTATCAGGTCTTGACCAGGTGCAGTATCTCGAGATACTGACAGTGCAGAGTCCAACTGGGCCATAGTGGAGAAGATATAGAAAATAGGGTGGCAATGGCAAGTAAAAGCGTTTCTGAAGAAAAGAAATTTGTTAACATCGCGTGCAAAATTTAAGTGTGAGAAGGTTTTGTCTGAAAGTATTTGTATGAGGTGTACCCATGTATGGAAGTGAAACATTTACGGTAAACAGTTTAGACAAGAAGAGAATAGAAGTTTATGAAATGTGGTGCTACAGAAGAATGTTGAAGATTCGACGTATCTAAAGAGGAGATGCTGAATGGAATTGGGGAGAAGAGACATTGGTGGCACAACCTGACTAGAAGAAGTGGCACGCTTCGTTTATTTCAAGCGCAACTTCACTTTTGCTATTTCTCGGAATGTAACTGAATTATTGAGGTGCAACCAACACCATCCTTTTTGTGATTCTTCACGTCATTGATTGCGTAAGGAATATATGGGGTGTAAATAAAAAAACTGTAAGTTTGTGTTGAAAATAACATTACTGACGTTCTAAAATGTCTCACAGTACTTAGTCTCATTAGCTCCTGCCTTACATTCATACCCACAATAGTCGTTTTTGAGTATCCGCTGTTGTTCCAGAGAATCGATTAAATGGGACACACTGTATATGCGACTGCATGAAATAGATAAGAGTAATCCACAAAATATATGAAAGCTAGTTGACGAACTTTTTGTATTTACAGAATTGGGATACAATACCTGAATGATTCTGATTAGTCCCTATGGAATCATAACAGTGAGTGTGTCTACTATAATACACTTATGTGAGAGGATAATAACACAATGTAACTTGGTCTTATGCATCTCTTCACGCTACTCCATCTTGTGCGAGCCTGTTCACCTCTGAATACTTACTGCAACTCACATCTCTCTGAATCTGCCTAGTGTAGTCGTCTCGTGGTCTCTCTACGACTTTTACCACCCTCACTTACCTGCAATACTAAATTGGTGATCCCTTGATGTCACAAAATGTATCCTACCAACCGATCCTTCCTTTTGATCAGGTTGTGCCACAAGTATCTTGTCTCCACAATTCTATTCAGTATTTCTCCATCTGTAATCTGATCGACCCATCTAATCTTAAAAATTCTTTTCTAGCATCACATTTTATAAGCTTCTATTCTCTTGTTGTCTAAACTAAATCATGTTTCACTGCCATTCATACCTGCAATACAGACAGATATTTTCTGAAAAGACTTCCGAACACTGAAATCTATATTCGACCATAATAAATTTCTCTTCTTCAGAAATGCTTTTTTCCCATTGGCAGCCTACATTTTATCTCCTTTCTGCCTTGACCATCATCAGTTATTTTCCTGTCCAAATAGCGGAATTAATCTACTGCTTTCAGTGACCCGTTTCATAATCTGATCCCCTTAGCATCACCTGATTTAATTCGACATCATTCCATTATCCTAGTTTTGTTTTTTATTGATGTTCACTTTATATCTTCCTTTCAAGACACTGTCCATTCCGTTCAATTCCACTTCCAAGGCCTCTGCATTCTCTAAGCGAATTGCAATGTCATTGGCAAACCATAAGCGTTCCATTTTTTCCCCAGGAACTTTAATTCCTATTCCAAATTTTTCTTTGGTGTCCCTTACTGCTTGGTCTTTGTACAAATTGAATAACATTGGGGATAGGCTAAGACCTCGTCTCACTCCCTTGTCAACCACTGCTTTCCTTTCCTACCCCTCGACTCTTATAATTGCCACTTGGTTTGTACAGCAATTGTATGCAGTGTTTTGCTCCCTGTGTTTACCCCTGCTGCATTCGGAATTTGAAAGAGGGTATTCCAGTCAACACTGTCAAAAGCTTTCTCCAAGTCTACAAATACTATAAGCATAGGTTTACTTTTCCTCAACCTGTCTTTAAGACGGATCATTAGGTCAGTGTTGTCTAGAATGTTAAAACGTTTCTCTGGAATCCAAACTGATAACCCATGGGGTAATTTCCATTCTTCTGTGAGGAATTTGTTTTATAATTTTGCAACTATTACTTATTAAACTGATCGTTTGGTAATTTTCACATTTGTCAGCAGCTGCTTTCTTTTGAGTTGGAATAATTACATTCTCAACTCTGTCTCATACATCTTGCACATCACCTGGAAGAGTTTTGCCGTAGATGGCTCTTCCAAAGCTATCAGAAGTTCTGACGGAACCTTGTTCCGACTTAGATCTTTCAGGGTTCTATCACATTCTTCTCGCAGTATCATATCTCCAATGTGATCTTCACCTACGTCCACTTCCCCTTCAATAATATTGCGTTCAAGTTCATCTCCCTTGTATAGACCCTCTGTATACCGCTTCAACCTTTCAGCTTTCCCTTCTTTGCTTAGGACTGGTTGTCCATCTGAGCCCTTGATATTAATCCAGCTGCTTCTATTTTCACTTGGCCGGCCGCGGTGGTCTAGCGGTTCTGGCGCTGCAGTCCGGAACCGCGGGACTGCTACGGTTGCAGGTTCGAATCCTGCCTCGGGCATGGGTGTGTGTGATGTCCTTAGGTTAGTTAGGTTTAAGTAGTTCTAAGTTCTAGGGGACTTATGACCTAAGATGTTGAGTCCCATAGTGCCCAGAGGCTTCTATTTTCCCCAAAGGCCTCTCTAATTTTCCTGAAGGTGATCTCTATTTTCCCATAGTGAAATATGCTTCCAAATACTTACATTTGTTCTATAGCCACTCCTGTTTAGCTGTTTTGCACTTCCTGTAAATCTCATTTTTTAAATGCCTACATTTCCTTTCGTCTGTTTCATTTGCTGCATTTTTAAATTTTCTCCTTTCATCAGTTAAATTCAATATCTCTTATGTTATCCTAGGACTTCGACTGTGCCTTGTGTTATTACCTGTTTGATCTTCTGCTGCCTTCACTATTTCACCACTTAAAGCTACCCATTAGTCTTCTACTATATTCCTTTCCCCTATTTTATTCAACCGTTGCCGAATGCTCCCTCTGAAACTCTCAACAACCTCTGGTTCTTTCAACTTATCGAGGTCCCATTTCCTTAATTTGCTACCTTTTGCCAGCTTCTTCTGTTGTAATCTACAGTTTATAGCCAATAAATTGTAATCTGTACATGATTACTTTCACTTGATTACAACTACATTTTGGGGTATTTCTTTCTCACCCGCATAAAAAATGCTAATTGCATTCCCATCAGATATCTTCTCTTTTTATTACCTGACTTGTCTCTTCCTTTCAAACTGAGAATTTCACTGACACAGATTCTTTAGTTACTCACTATTTTCAACTTTCTTCCCATGGCGAATCTACATATATCTTCATTTCTTGTGTTCCTCTACAAGAGAGTTTTCCTTTCTGCTGCATTCCCATATATTATGACAAAGTAAATATGATCATTAGGAGCAGAAAGCCAATTGTTTACAAAAAAGAGTGAACTGTTTTACACCTGACAGCTGTAACCATGAGTCACCGGCATGCTCCCGTGACATGTATTTTTGTAGAAACTGTCAGAGAAATTGGCGACAGCAGCCTCAACTGTAAGTATTAATTTTTCCAATATTACCTAGCTTTTACAGTAACGTTAAAAATATTATTGGGAATTTCTTAACAGCAAGCGAAACACGGTTGTAAGAAGTATGCTACTTTAAAAACTTCAAGATGATTACCTTTCATTTTATTTCCTCGTATATGATGATCTGTAACCACGACAGACACAGAACTCGTCATTTCATAATACCAGCATTTGCTTGCAGTAACATAATACACCGCACATTGTTGCACAAATTCTTTTGTTTTTCCCTACATCAGTTGAGAAACAAAGCCAATTAGATTTTACTTGTCTGCATTAATTTTACATAGTCTTTAGCTGTGACAAAATTAATTCCAAAGATTTTCTGATGTATGGATGCCTTCATTCGTTTATGCTGTTTCAAAAATTTGTACACGTGTGTTTTACATCAGCTGTGCTATTTCTTTTCTTGTCGTGCTCCAATCTCTTCCTTTTAATTCCTGTTACATTTGAAATGTGGTCTTTTGCCATTTGTGAGCCTACATTAGGGTATGAGTCTTTCTGACCGATACAATTATCTCTAATGGCTCTACAAAACAATAATTTCTTCCAACTTTCCCAATAACTGTTTTTGTTTCGAGTGATGTGCTACACCCAGTTTATATAAAAAAATTACAAGCACTCACTCATAGTGCAAATTTTTGCATCAGAGATTATCCTTTCCGACGAAACAGTTTTAGGGTCTCCTAAATTGATTTGCCGTAACATGTTATCGTTTCTGATCACACCATAGCTCAGTGTACATCCATATCTACATGTACATAAATAATCTAAAAACCACTGTGAAGTGGATGGCAGAGGTTACTTCCCATCGTACCAGTTATTACCACTTGTTTCTCTTACATACAGGTATGAAGCACGTGAGGAAAAACACTTTAAACTTTTTAAATAGGCTTTCACGGGATAGTTTGCATCTATCTTCATGTGTCTGGCAGTACATTTTCTTCAGTGTTTACCTGATGCTTTCCCTTGTACCAGTCAAATCCATCACTACTCTTTCTGCCCTTCTTTGTGAGTGCTTAGTATCCCCTATTAGTCCTATCTGGAATGGGTCCCATGCACTGGAGTAATGTTCTAGGATGGGCAGCATATTGTTTTGTTAGGAATCTCCTTCGTACAGAAATGGCGTTTTCCCAGTATTCTACCAATGAACCGGTGGACCCTACTTCCCACATACTCTACCTACGACTGAGTCTACGTGGTCGTTCCATTTGATATCTTTACAAATTGTTGCAAGAAAGTACTTGTATGAGTTTAACGATTACAATTGTGACTAATTGATTTTATGGTCATAGAGAGTCAGGTTTTTCTTTCTTCTTCCATTTTTTATGTGCCGTATTTGTGTAGCTTCCTTCTGGCAGTACTTCGTTACTGAGAACCACATCATCTATTAAATGTCTGAGGTAACTATTAACATCATCTGCAAGATCATTAATATACGATATGAACAGCAAGGATTTCAACACACTTTACAGGGGTACAACTGAATTACATGTCGATGAGTCTCCATCCAGGATGAGTTTCTGCATCTTGCCTGAATTCCTAAGTCCAGTCATAAATTTTGTTTCATGCTACATACGATCTTACTTTCGATATGAATAGGTGTGCTATCAACGATCTTGCTGTATAATTCTTTATCACTTTTGAAGATCATTTGTTGTTGAAATTTTAAACTCCACTTTTACAAGGGTATCTAATTTCTTTACGTGGCTTCGATAGGTATTCCGAATACGCCCGCCAAAACCC
This sequence comes from Schistocerca nitens, assembly GCF_023898315.1. Classification (NCBI taxonomy): domain Eukaryota; kingdom Metazoa; phylum Arthropoda; class Insecta; order Orthoptera; family Acrididae; genus Schistocerca; species Schistocerca nitens. Next base: position 309,229,465 of record NC_064621.1, on the reverse strand, counting down.
AGAGTCAATTTGCACGCTCGGTTCATACGAATACAGCCTCCAAGTTGATGGGGGCAATATCAATTAAGCCACATGGCCTTAACGAGGCGATCGTCATCTGTTTCGTGCGTTCTGCGGCAGTGCTGGCGGCTACTTGATTTAAACGGGCTGGGTCAGTTAGCACGCCATTTGGCTAATTCCCTTTCCACTTTGTTGTTATATATTAGCCGGCTGAAAGGCTAATTCGTTTCATTAATCGTTTTCTCTCTCTCCCAACACTCTGTGGTTTTATCTGCTAACGAGGAAAAACATCAGTATAAAGAGAGCTCCTAGCTATCGGTAACATGTACGAACGTCACGCCATTGTGGAGCCTCGTCTGAGGCATGAACAAGTCTCTGGTGTGCTGGATGCATAATTTTCCCAGCCAATTGATACATAATAGTACACTCCAAGGAACCGCTCATACGCGATATGTGGTATTATTTAGCACTAATTTCGTGTGTGGAAGCGTTTTGTTTCACGATTCATCGACTGTATGACATCCATATTCTACGCCGCTGTACAGAGTGCTCACAGTAGGATTAATTGGATGGTCACATAGTCCGTGTCGTTCTCGTAATGAGTACGTTATTAATTTACTGTTCCTGTATGCTCAGTGGGTTTCGTGTTTTAGTTTAAAGTGGAGACTCCAATTGGTATTTTAACATAGAGTGTTGCCATAGTAACAATTTTTCGCTGCCAATAACATTAAGAAGTCAATATTTTAATTTATTACTGATAGATTTCTCCCCACATCCAACAGTCACGTTTAGTTCAAGAAATCATTCTCACAAATTTATTTTCTAAATTTTTTTATGATTAAATGCAGTAGCTAGGGAGGCCAGCGGTACTGTCTCATAGTTAAAGGGTCCCTTACAGTGTACTCGAAAGTCCGTACTGTAATCTCCCTACGTTCGTACAATAATTTGATGTTAACTAGCACACCGTTGTTTCCGTGAGGATATCACTTTGTGTTGCTATCGCCTTTATTAAAATATCATTACCTGTTTTATGACCCATAGCTTTAAGAAACTCACTGGCTGATTTTTAGAAACAAACGAAACAGACAAACGAAATAGCATGAGAAAATACTGTAATCATAAAATGGCATTGCAATGAGAAAACAGATACTTCCATCCGACATATTGTAGCCGTTTTTAAAGACATACCTACTGGTAATAAAGAAATCATAAGATGACGGTTTTAGTTCATTTCCTTTCAATTAATTTACATTCATATATTTAGTTATGAGTAACATTATTCTTATCGTGATGTAATATCGTTCGATATGATGTCACCCTATAACGACAAGTTCTACGTGACAGCTAGTATGAGAACTGCGAACTGAAGGTAGGCAAATGCTTCATCTGATCGCGAATGAAAGAGTTTCTTGTCGGTCTCGTCAGTTCACTTTTATGGAACTGAAACAGGTTAGATCAGTTTAAAACTCTTATTTGTACAATCTGACAAGAATTAATAACAGAAGATTGGACACAGTGGTTGACCCCGATCTCGGGTAAAATCAGTTTCCGGAAAAAATGTAAGAACAAGCATATCAGTACTGAACTCACGACTCAAAAGATAGACTGAAGAAAGGCAAAACTACTATTTTATTAATTGTAGATTTAAAGAAAGTTTTCTATGCAACTGACTGAAATGCGCTCCTCGAAATTCAAAGGTATCTTGGGTTACGGGATGTAGTCGAAGTAAATCAGATGAAATTGAGGTATTTCGATTACGAAGAGAAGCATTAAAAGTAGTAGGTGACATTCGTACTTGGTCAACAAAATAACTATGAGCGGAGTGGAAAGGATATAGGATGCTGACTGACAGTAGTTACGGTATATTCCTTAAACAGAGATATTTGAAAACACGTAATCTAAGCAGAAGTGTTTGGAAGGCTATTGTGAATGTGCTTGCCTAAACCGTAGCCTTATTTTGCAGTGAAATGTGGACCATAAACATTCATACAGGAAGCCTCTATGAGGGGGACGATTTCTCTAATGAGGCGATAAAAGAAGAAACAGAAGTCGATGCAGAAGAGATAAGGGATACAGTATTGGAATCAGAATTTAAAAGAGCTCTTTAAGACTAAAGATGAAATAAAGCAGAAGCTATAGGTAACATTCCACCAGAAGTTCTAAAGCCGTTGCATTAAATGGGAACAATACGACTATTCATGTTGGTGTGTAGAAAATACGAATCTATAGATGTACCATCTGACTTTCGGAAAAACATCATCCACCCAATTCAAAAGACTGCAAGAGCTGATAAGTGCTAGAATTGTCGGACAATCAGCTTAACAGTTCATTCATAGAAATTGCTGACAAAAATAATATACAAAGGAATGGATAAGAACATTGAGGATGTGTTAGGTGACGATCAGTTTGGCTTTAGGAACAGTAAAGGCACCTGTGGCGGTTCTGACGTTGCGAGTAATAATGAAAACATGGCTAAACGGATAGCTAGATACGTTCAGAGTTCGCCTACCTGAAAGTAGCGTTTGAAAATATCAAATAGCAGAAGATCGAAATTCTGCGAAAAATAAGGGTAAGCTATAGGGAAAGACGAGTAGTACACTACATGTACATTAGGCAAGAGGGAAACATAACAGTGAAAGATCAAGAACGAAATACTCAAATTAAAAATGGTGTCAGACCGAGATGTTCAACTTGTAGATCGAAAAAGCAAAGACAGAAATGAAAGAAAGGTTCAATTGTGGAATTAAAATTCAAGGTGAAAGGATGCCATCCTCAGTGAAAGTGAAGAAGAATTACAAGATCTACAGAGTTTGAAATATGATTCTGCAAGAGAAATGCTGAAGGCTGTTTGGGTAAATCGGGTGCCTAATGGAAAGGTGCCGATTCCTGTTGAGAAGAAAAGAAATTACAGGCACAACGAGACTGAAACAAGGAATCGTTTGACAGCACATATCCGGAGTCATTGAGAGGGAATCATCAGTTTCGTAATGGTGGTAGCAGTGGCGGTGAGAAATCAAGGCTTAGCTACAGTAAACAAGTTCAAACAGCTGTAGGTTTTTTTCGTAGCTATACAGGGATGAGGAGGCATGCACAGGAAGGTGTTTTGTGGGGAGCTACTTAAGAAGTCTACAGACTGAAGACCACAAATACGAATGGTTATGGATACAACAATCTGTATAAAATCAGAAAATTTTAACACTGAAAAGACTGCATATCGTATGAGAAATATCTTATATTTCTTAAAACAAGGAAAATATTTTTAAAATCGTCGTTACTATGATAATTTTTTCTATATATTTCAAGGTAATGCTAATTAAAAGGATACAAAATGCGTTAAGATGACACTGTCCTTTATGCTATGAACCACAAATTTATAAGCACAGAGTCGTCAACTTCACCCTGATAGGATGGAGCTGTCAGTGAATCAGTACATTTCGGATGGCAGATCAGATATAATACAGTGGGAAAGTTGTTGTCTGTCAACACCACATGTGAATATGGCTGGTTATTTTTCGACAAAAGTAGGTAGTATAGACTACCTACGAGCTACTCACATAATATTATTTTACATTCCAGAGATACAAACACAGTATTTACAAATAAATTGCTGATCATGTAGACGACAATATGAAAACAATGAAACACATTACATCCATTTGATGACAGCCTGTTAATAGTAGAATAATTTTGTACTTTTGAGATGTTTATTTGTTTATAGTGTTTCTCAAGTAATCAGTCTTTCGTCATGTTTGACGGCATATTCCATCTCTTCCTAAGCTACGCTCAACTTTTAGCTCTACCTCACCGGCCTTACTTGATAACATTTTCCGTTGTAGTGCGTCTCTCAGAATCTAATACGTAAGTGTACGTCACGAATTCTTCAAAAACATGTTTTCTATAGAATTCTTCATGCTCTTATTTATCCAGTACCTTTCATAAGGAAATTTCGCTGTTGTGAGGAGACAGGATCACCTCGAATATTAGTCTAACTAGAAGTGACAGTTCTTATCTACCAAAAATGAAAGAACCCTGATACGTAAGTTTGGACGCCACTGAAACCAGGAATCTTTAACATTTCCCAGGATTAACTGAGTACTACGCACACAGCAAGACTCATAAAACTGTGAAGTGGTGAATACGCTCACGTCGGCCAAAATGAAAAAGTTTCTACTTAACAAAATATTTCACCAAACACATTGGATAAGTCGTGGAGGACTACTTCTGCTAACATAATGGTGGACGCTGCACAATTCCCATATTTGACGAATATAGGCAATAATCCACCCACAAAAACAAGGTTACATGAAAATGCTTATAATTACTTACAGTAACTTACATGTATTTATATACATAGAAATATATGAGGATTAACGAATTAGGACACTGGTCTCTGCTAATAACCGCAAATATGAGGATACTCTAGGAAGATACCGGGCTTGCAAACAGATGACATCTGTGTAACCAATTGATTTGCCGAAAATAACTGATTGAAAGTCAGTAACAAGAAGACAGTTCATTCTGGTAATTTTCAGTTTAAAATCAGTGACACTGCGAAACTACCTCTGCTTTTGCAAAAAGTCCTTACAACGTTATTTAGAGAAACAGTTCGTGAGATTTGAGCACTTTCAAAGTTAGTCTCCACGTAGTTGGTGCTGTCGGCGAGTCGTCGACGTTCGCGTTGTTGGTCCAAAATCCTTCAACGTGCTGTCCTGTAATATTATCATTGTCTCGCTGTTACTCTTGACCGCAGCCGCCCGCTGTGACTGCAGCAGCAACACACGATCCTTGTATAATTGTATCATTTAATGGATCTACATGCAGCGACAACAGTTAGACATGCTTCGTTCATTTAACACGAGATGTATCCCGACGTCAGATTGTTCAAATTTACCGTTTTCCGTTCGATAGCGGCTAGGCATATATCAGAGCACATGCAACCAATAAAACGAAAGCACATTAATGTACTTGTTATTCGAAATGACGGTCCACCGTACACTTCAAACAATCTGTACTAAGCGCAACAGCCACCATACGTCCACAACCATTTCGTGGTGATTGGCACATATCAGTCCACATCAAGGCAATGCGTTACCAAAAAGTCGAGTAGCAGTTGCGACTAAGGAACAACGCGACGTGTGTGGTTATTAGCTTCTTACTGGGACAGTTATTTTGCATCGGTCACGGACAGAGTACACAGTATCACGCAAATTACCTTGTTGTCGACTCCTTTTTGATGTCTTTCTCTGTCGACTCACTGATATATTGCTGTAGCTCAATTCGATTGACATTCCGCTTCAAAAAATTCTGAGTACATCGATGTACTATTTCGTAAAAAGCTACTATTTCGCATTATTCTGTTCGTGGAAAATAATTTTGCGTAACATGTTAATAAACTTACGAGCACACTGCATCGGAAAGAGAGTAGCAATAACATTCATGCCAACATGATGCAATGAGAACTTTATAGCATAAAAAATAAGATTACGAAACTTATCCTGAAAGAACTCTCTCAACGTATTGCAAAAACAGAACAAGAAGCAAAGAAAAAGATATCGCTGGTAAAAGACAAAAAAACCTATATCCTTCTGAAGTGTTGGCTTCTTACGGTCCACATGGATTTGAAAATCTTTCTGCAGTAGTGCATTTCAGATAACTCCAGTATCTTATTTCCGTTTTCTGCCAAAGGTAATTTACGGCTATACTGTAAATTTAAAATAGCCATACGTTTCGTTTTTTTTAATTTCTACGCAAATATGAAATACCAATACCGATCGAGGTGACGCAGTGGTTAGCACACTGGACTCGTATTCGGGAGGAGGATGGCGGTTCAAACCCGCGTCCGGCCATCCTGAATTCGATTTTCCGTGGTTCCCCTAAATGGCTTCAGGCAAATGCCGGGATGGTTCCTTTGAAAGCGCACTGCCGGTTGCCCTCAACATCCCTTCCTAATCCGAGCTTCTGCTGTGCCTCTAGTGATATCGTTGTCGACGGGGCGTTAGACACTAATCTCCTGCTCCTCCTGCATTAAATACCAATAGATCTGATTTGTCAAAGAGTGTTTCCATCGCCTCGTTAAATTGATTCTGTATCCAAAGACATTGTCTAAGCTGTTGTGATGCTTCTGATACCATCCTTAATCGGTTTACAGTTTGTAAGCACTTTTCCCTGACAGAAAACTTTTTCACATGTTCTTCGTATAACGTACTGTTAAACCTTAATAGATCGTTATAATCCTGTCTGCTGCTTTTCTCCTCCTTTTCGTTCCTTACTAGCAGTGATTAGTGATATGTCTTGCCGACCTTGGTGGCCGAGCGGTTCAAGGCGCTACAGTCTGGAACCGCGCGACCGCTACTGTCGCGGGTTAAAATCCTGCCTCGGGCATGGATGTGTGTGATGTCCTTAGGTTAGTTAGGTTTAAGTAGTTCTAAGTTATAGGGGACTGATGACCACAGCAGTTGAGTCCCATAGTGCTCAGAGCCATTTGAACCATTTTTTTGATATGTCTTGCATGCTTCATATAAGTCATATCTGTCGAAGTTAAATCATCTTCTAATATTTAATTTTGTTAATTTCTTCGCACTTATTGTAAGGGGCGATCAAAAAGTTTCCTTTTCAGGGCTTTACTGCAGTATATATGAGTACATAAACACCTGCATATAGGCGAGGAATTAGTGTGGTATTCATATCCTTCCGACTTTCCCGCAGTATATGCGGAAACGTAAAGTATGGCGAAATCATTGCACATGCATCCAAAGAGGCCATCCTGCCGTTATACTCTTTTTGGCTGACGAGGGACAAACATCGGTAGGCTTCCTTAAGAGAACGAAGACTGTGTATGACGCAGCATATCTGGCGAAAGCCACCGCTGTGGACTGGCGCGGCAACATCCATGCTGGTCGCGATTCGACACATGACGCCAGTCGAATAGGAACGTCAGCCAACTCAGGTGAGAGGCACTCGAGTACGCTCTCTGTAGTCTTGAACTCTCTCCCCATGCGATTATCACGCCTTTGGTCACATGACAAGACCCTGATGGGTCAAGGATAACTGTCGGACGAGAATGTGCAGCAGTGGGTTACGGACTTCTGCACACAGAAGAATATGATGTTTCACCAAACGGGTATCTTCAGCCTAGTGTGTCGGTGTGATGATTTCCTCAATGCCTACGGCAATTTTGCCTCGTTGGCATATCGATTCTAGACCGAGCGACATTCGAACGTAAACATTTTATCACCTTTCATAGTAAAGTTGTGAACTTTTCTCTGAATGTCATCGGTGCTTGAAACCTCTACTGGAATTTCGAATATATCTTAAAATTAAAAATAACATAACATTTCGCTCTCTGTGTCGAAGGGAAATGGAAAGGAATTTATTGTTGTTAGGGATCAATTCAGTCCTTAGAAGTAGTATTCAACAGGAACGATACCTGTTTACGTTGCATGAAACCGAATTAGTTGTTGTTGTTGTTGTTGTTTTTGTTGTGGTCTTCAGTCCTGAGACTGGTTTGATGCAGCTCTCCATGCTACTCTATCCTGCGCAACCTTCTTCATCTCCCAGTACCTACTGCAGCCTACATCCTTCTGAATCTATTAAGTGTGTTCATCCTTTGGTCTCCCTCTACGATTTTTACCTTCCACGCTGCCCTCCAATACTAAATTGGTGATCCCTCGATATCTCAGAACATGTCCTACCAACCGAACCCTTCTTCTAGTCAAGTTGTGCCACAGGCTACTCTTCTCCAAAAATTCTATTCAATACCTCCTCCTTAGTTATGTGATCTACCCATCTCATCTTCAGCATTTTTCTGTAGCACCACATTTCGAAAGCTTCTATTCTCTTCTTGTCTAAACTATTCATCGTCAATGTTTCACTTCCATACATGGCTACACTCCATACAAATACTTTCAGAAACGACTTCCTGACAATTAAATCTATACTCGATGTTAACAAATTTTTCTTCTTCAGAAACGCTTTCCTTGCCATTGACAGTCTACATTTTATATCCACTCTACTTCGACCATCATCAGTTATTTTGCTCCCCAAATAGCTAAACTCCTTTACTAATTTGTCTCATTTCCTAATCTAATTTCCTCAGCATCACCCGACTTAATTCGACTGCATTCCATTATCCGCCTATTGCTTTTGTTGATGTTCATCTTATATCCTCCTTTCAAGACACTGTCCATTTCGTTCAACTGCTCTTCCAGGTCCTTTGCTGTCTCTGACAGAATTACAATGTCATCGGTGAACCTCAAAGTTTTTATTTCTTCTGCATGGATTTTAATACCTACTCCGAACTTTTCTTTTGTTTCCTTTATTGCTTGCTCAATATACAGATTGATTAACATCGGGGATAGGCTACAACCCTGTCTCACTCCCTTCCCAACCACTGCTTCCTTTTCATACCCCTCGACTCTTATAAGTGCCATCTGCTTTCTGTACAAATTGTAAATAGCCCTTCGCTCCCTGAATTTTACCCCTGCCACGTTCAGAATTTGAAAGAGAGTATTCCAGTCAACATTGTCAAAAGCTTTCTCTATGTCTACAAATGCTAGGAACGTAAGTTTGCCTCTCCTTAATCTTTCTTCTAAGATAAGTCGTAGGGTCAGTATTGCCTCACGTGTTCCAATATTCCTACGGAATTCACACTGATCTCCCCCGAGGTCGGCTTCTACCAGTTTTTCCCATCGTCTGTAAAGAATTCGCATTAGTATTTTGCATCCGTGACTTATTAAAGTGATTGTTCGGTAATTTCCACATCAGTCAACACCTGCTTTCTTTGGGATTGGAATTATTATATTCTTCCTGAAGTCTGAGGGTATTTCGCCTGTCTCATACATCTTGCTCACGAGATGGTAGAGTTTTGTCAGGACTAGCTCTTCCAAGGCCGTCAGTATTTCTAATGGAATGTTGTCTACTCCCGGGCCCTTGTTTCGACTCAGGTCTTTCAGTGCTCTGTCAAACTCTTCACGCAGTATCGTATCTCCCATTTCATCTTCATCTACATCCTCTTCCATTTCCATAATATTGTCCTCAAGTACATCACCGTTGTATAGACCCTCTATATACTCCTTCCACCTTTCTGCTTTCTCTTCTTTGCTTAGTACTGGGTTTCCATCTGAGCTCTTGATATTCACACAATTGGTTCTCTTTTCTCCAAAGGTCTCTTTCAATTCCCTGTAGGCAGTATCTATCTTACCCCTAGTAAGATAAGCCTCTACATCCTTACATTTGGCCATCCCTGCTTAGCCGTTTTGCACTTCCTGTCGATCTCATTTTTGAGACGTTTGTATTCCTTTTTGCTTACTTCATTTACTGCATTTTTATATTTTCTCCTTTCATCAATTAAATTCGATATTTCTTCTGTTACCAAAGGGTTTCTACTACCCTCGTCTTTTTACCTAATTGATCCTCTGCTGCCTTCACTATTTCATTCCTCAAAGCTACCCATCCTTCTTCTAATGGATTTCTTTCCCCCATTCCTGTCAATTGTTCCCTTATGCTCTCCCTGAAACTGTGTACACCCTCTGGTTTAGTCAGTTTATCCAGGTCCCATCTCCTTAAATTCCCACCTTTTTGCAGTTTCTTCAGTTTTAATCTACAGTTCATAACCGGAGATTGTAGTCAGAGTCCACATCTGCCCCTGGAAATGTCTTACAATTTAAAACCTGGTTCTTAAATCTCTGTCTTACCATTATATAATCTATCTGAAACGTGTCAGTATCTCCAGGTTTCTTCCAAGTATACAACCTTCTTTCATGATTCTTAAACCATGTGTTAGCTATGATTAAGTTATGCTCTGCGCTTAATTCTACCAGGAGGCTTCTTCTTTCATTTCTTAGCCCCAATCCATATTCACCTACTATGTTTCCTTCTCTCCCTTATCCTACTGTTGAATTCCAGTCACCCATGACAATTAAATTTTCGTCTCCCTTCACTACCTGAATAATTTCTTTTATCTCATCATACATTTCTTTAATTTCTTTGTCATCTGCAGAGCTAGTTGGCATATAAACTTGTACTACTGTCGTAGGCGTGGGCTCCGTGTCTATCATGGCCACAATAATGCTTTCACTATGCTGTTTGTAGTGGCTTACCCGCACTCATATTTTTTATTCATTATTAAACCTACTCCAGCATTTGCTGTATTTGATTTTGTATTTATGTCCCTGTTTTCACCTGACCAGAAGTCTTGTTCCTTCTGCCACCGAACTTCACTAATTCTCACTATCCATTTCCCTTTTTAAATTTTCTAACCTACCTGCCCGATTAAGGGATCTGACAGTCCACTCTCCGTTATGTAGAACGCCAGTTTTCTTTCTCCTGATAACAACTTCCTCTTGACTAGTCCCCGCCCGGAGATTCGAATGGGGGACTATTTTACCTCCCGAATAATTTACCCAAGAGGATGCCATCATCATTTAATCATACAGTAAAGCTGCATGCCCTCGGGAAAAATTACGGCTGTAGTTTCCTCTTGCTTTCAGCCGTTCGCAGTACCAGAACAGCAAGGCCAGTTTGGTTAGCGTTACAAGGCCAGATCAGTCAATCATCCAGACTGTTGCCCCTGCAACTACTGAAAAGGCTGCTGCCCCTCTCCTGGAATCACATGTTTGTCTGGCCTCTCAAGAGATACCCCTCCGTTGTGGTTGCACCTACGGTACAGCTATCTGTATCGTTCAGGCACGCAAGCCTCCCCACCAACGGCAAGGTCCATGGTTCAGGGGAGGGGTGGGGGATCGAATTAGCGTATTAGTATAGATAGCTATTGTAATCCTTCACGTAACATTCACGTCTTTCTTTTAATACACTCACTGCCTAGGAAGAACACGAATGTGCCCTTACACTTACGCTGTTAAACGGTGGATAATCGGTAGTGTGCTACATCCTCATGTCATGCAACACTGCAACAAGGTTTGGAATAAAATGCAAAATTTGACGCACCGACCTAGTGATCTAAAATTACGTCGATCGGTATGGACAGACAAAATTTTCTTCTGCTATGTAAGACATGAATGCCGTATTTTAACGATTCCAGTGAGAGAATTGCGTCTTTTACGTCTTTAGCCTCCGTTTCTCATGCATCCTGATATATATCAATACCTACCTGAAGCTGTTGCTCGATACGTTCGCTTAAATATGGATTGAATTGACGCTTGAAGCGTTCCCTATGATTTTGTTTGCAACTTGCATAACGGCAGCGAAGCCCAAGCCCCATGAATCAGGGAGAAAAAAAGAGATATTGCCGACAGGAGTATTGCTGGTCTCTCCATTCATGAAAACAGATGCTGTCAGACAACGAGTTATATCCATACGAACAGTAGGCAGAAAGAAGACTGCAGTTTAAAATTTTAATGCACACATTTGATATAGGGGTGAACGCTCTTATTACCTCATTTGGAGGGGGGGGGGGGGGATGTACATAGAAACGTATGAATTTTTTGGTCGGTGCTTCCATCTAGTGACGTCTAGTGACTAGTGAACGAGCGCTAGAGATTGCCATAAGGTGTTACCAAAAATGAGATTGTGCTTCGCATAGCATTTGTAAACATTTCGCGTTCTACTCATCTAAGTGCTGCTGGAGAATACTGTTAATTCGTCAGGTACAGAATTTTATGGCGAGTAATATGCTATAATATTTTAGAACTGTTTATATACCATGTTGGGCAGTTCAGCCATACTTCGTCGACCGTATCCCATCTTGAAACCCGAGTAGAATAAGAAGGAAGATAAGTGCCCAACGTTCCGTCGACAGCTGTGTCATGAGAGATAGAGCACAAGCTCGGCTAAGGAAGGAATATGGAATCAAATCGCCAGTGCCATTTTCGAAGGAACCATCCAAGTATTTGCCTTACGCGATTTTGGGGAATCATGGAAAACTTAAATTTGATGACCGGACTCGGATTTGAACCGTCGCCCTCACGAATACAAGTACAGTGTGCTAGCGACTGTGCCATCTCGCTCGGTAAAACAGATGTGCATCTTATACCATGGAACATGTGATACTAGCAACTGAGTTTACTTATCAAACTTTTTTACTGTCTGTAAATGCTGACTTACGCTGGTAACCAATAGTTTCTATTTCTAAGTGTATTTAATGTGTAACTACTGCTTCATTTGATTTCATTTGATGATTATTAATGTGTAATAGAGTAATGAAGTAACAAAAAGACGGTCAAATACGGGAGTGACATTTTCTCGATTGCGGCGCTTTTAAATTTCAACTGAATATTTGTCGCTACATACGGACCGTGTTGTAACTTGGTATATATTTTCACATTTGGAAAAAAATACATTTTTCAAAATAATTTTTGTAATTTTAGAAAAAGACTGCAGCTCTTAACCAGTTAAAGCTATGGTTCAAAGAAGTTGAATATGTAAATACACTGCCCCAAGCAGGATAGAACACCTGGAAAGACGACATCGATTTTGATCAGATGACAGCACGTAACATTTTCTGGGATGATAAATGTACTGTTTCAGCATCGGCCAGCAATGGATAGCGTAATGGCACAATCACCAGAACACCTACATGCAGCCAAGCGATTTTGAAAGGGAACAAATTTAGTCCTTCGGAACGTGGCGATTGTCCCTTCGGTAAACTGCCCCACAAGTTGGATGGACTTCATGCACCGATACTGGTGTCAGTGGTCATGCTAACATTCTCACACCTCTAGACGACGTTCTGGACGTCCATGCAGCAAAGACGCAGGATCATCGTGTTGGAAGCGCAGCAGTGGCAGATCGTACAGCTACCACAGCACAGATAAGAGGTCTTATGAGCGCAGGCATGTCAACACGAACTGTTGCGAACCAGTTATTAGCCGCAGTGCTAGGGGCACGCACACCTCTAGACCGTCTTTCAATCACGGCACAGGATCGACGTGCACGGACGGACTGTTGCCGTCAGAGAAGCACTTGGAAGATGAAACGGCGAGCCGTAGTCTTGACGGATGAAAGCAGCTTCTGCCTGCACGTAAGTGGTACTCATCTGCACGTGCGACGTAAACCAGGTGAGTTCAGTCTCGTAGAGGGCATTCGTCCAAGACACCCTGGCCACACCCCAGACGTAGCCTGGGGTGTGATAACTCTTGTTCCCCCTTGGTGTTTCTGGAGCGGACGTTAACCAGCGCTCTGTACTTGCAAAATGTCGTTAGACCCGTTCTTTCACAGTTCTAGCAACAATAACGTGGTGTCTTGTTCCAGAAGGATAATGCTCGCCCACAGACTGCCCGTGAAACTCAATGTTCTATGCAAGTCGTGCAGCAGGTCTACAGTTACATCTACATCGACATTTATACTCCGCAAGCCACCCAACTATGTGTCGAAGAGGACACTTTACGTGCCACTGTCATTACCTCTCTTTCCTGTTCCAGTCGCGTATGGTTCGCGCGAAGAACGACTGCCGGAAAGTCTCCGTGCGCGCTCGAATCTCTCTGATTTTGCATTCGTGGTCTCCTCAGGAGGTATAAGTAGGGGGAAGCAATATATTCGATACCTCATCCAGAAACGCACCCTCTCGAAACCTGCACAGCAAGCTACACCGCGATGCAGAGCGCCTCACTTCAGAGTCTGCCACTTGAGTTTGCTAAACGTCTACTTAACGCTATCACGCTTACCAAATAACTCTGTGACGGAACGCACCGCTCTTCTTTGGATCTTCTCTATCTCCTCTGTCAACCCGACTTGGCACGGATCCCACACTGATGAGCAATACTCAAGTATAGGTCGAACCAGTGTTTTGTAAGCCACCTCCTTTGTTGATAGACTACATTTTCTAAGGACTTTCCCAATGAATCTCAACCTGGCACCCGCCTTACCAACAATTAATTTTATCTGATCATTCCACTTCAAATCGTTCCGTACGCATACTCCCAGATATTTTACAGAAGTAACTGCTACCAGTGTTTATTCCGATATCATATAATCATACAATAAAGGATCCTTCTTTCTATGTATTCGCAATAGATTACATTTGTCTATGCTAAGGGTCAGTTGCCACTCCCTGCACCACGTGCCTATCCGCTGCAGATCTTCCAGCATTTCGCTACAATATTCTAATGCTGCAACTTCTCTGTATACAACAGCATCAGGCGCGAAAAGCCGTATGGAATTTCCGACACTATCTAGTAGGTCATTTATATATATTGTGAAAAGCAATGGTCCCATAACACTCCCCCGTTGCACGCCAGAGGTTACTTTAACGTCTGTAGACGTCTCTCCATTGACCACAACATGCTGTGTTCTGTTTGCTAAAAACTCTTCAATCCAGCCACACAGCTGGTCTGATATTCCTTAGCCTCTTGCTTTGTTTATCAGGCGACAGTGCGGAACTGTATCGAACGCCTTCTGGAAATCAAGGAAAATGGCATCTACCTGGTAGCCTGTATCTAATATTTTTTGGGGCTCATGAACAAATAAAGCGAATTGGGTCTCACACGATCGCTGTTTCCGGAATCCATGTTGATTCCTACAGAGTAGATTATGGGTTTCCAGAAATAACATGATACGCGAGCAAAAAACATGTTATAAGATTTTACAACATACCGACGTCAGAGATATAGGCCTATAGTTTTGTGCATTTGCTCGACGACCCTTCTTGAAAACCAGAACCACCTGTGGTCTTTTCCAATCATTTGGAACCTTACGTTCCTCTAGAGACTTGTGGTACACGGCTGTTAGAAGGGGGGCAAGTTCTTTCGCGTACTCTGTGTAGAATCGAATTGGTATTCCGTCAGGTCCAGTGGACTTTCCTCTGTTGAGTGATTTGGGTTGCTTTTCTACTCTTTGGAGCTGAGCACCACGATCTCCGGACTTGCCTCTAATCGAGCAGGTGTCAGTTGTAATGGTACAAGAAGTCACACTTGCGACTCCTCAGCGAACAACTCTTACCGAACTACGTGAACAGGTCGAGAAGGCGTGGCATAACGTGTCCCAGGACAGTATTCGCCATCGATCGACTAAATCCCGGAGTCAGCGCCTGTCACCTGTAAAGTTACACCACTTACTAATACGTATGTTTCAGCAATGGTTGAAACCTGGTACGTCAGAACCGTTATAGAAGATCTATTACGAACTCGCTAGAAGCGGAAAACTGTAAAGTATGCCAAGGTGCACAGATCTCACATACTGTATGTGGAACGAAATAGATGAACGATACCTCTGAAACGAAGCAGGTGAACGATATGAAACGTTTAACACGACTGGAATTTTACTTTTGAGTTTATTAATGATACTGACGTTCTAATTCAGAGGAGATATTGCACTGCGATAAAAATTACACATACCGTCATTGTAAAGTATTCCTTTCTAGAATACTGGCATATTTGTCACCATCTAGTCATTCGCAAACAGTATAACTTGTGGAGAGATAGTATAACTCAAAAGAATTAATGTGCCATTAGAAGATAATTTCTCATAAAAATGATCCCACAGACGTTACGCCACTGCAAATTTTATGACTGACCGTTGCTTTCACTTGCACCACTGTTTAGTGGATAGAAAGTCTTGAATGCAAAACAACTTTCCTTTCCGTTTTGAGAACAATGCCTCATTATGTGATATACAATTGAATTCCAAATGTCTGACAGGCTGCGTTCCTAGGTGAATAAAGTGGGCGGGAAGTTCTGTTTTTCACCTTTACGTAAAAGCAGCATTACTCCATCCCTTGGTAGTGTACACAGACGTCTGGCGAAGGTACGCCGCCAGGGAGCTAATTAACAGTCTGTGAAAAACATATTTTTTTGTTTCCTCGTCCACTCAGAATTTCGAAGAGCTCTTGGGATTCAAGCCACATTAACCAGTCATCCCGCACCACCGATTATGAACTGATGCCTCACGTCAATTGCTGTTGAAATCCCAGAGGTAATTTAACGAAATTAGAGAACAATCGGGATTTAAAGATTAATGAAAAAATGAGTTCACGTGTGAATGAAACAAGGACACGGTCTAATTTCATATGCCACCATCACACTGCTGAACGACACGAAACAACTGCTGAGGTGATTTCGTAATTCTCTGCTATGGAGCTGAAAGATTCTGAAGGAATGTACTTATTTTATTTCATTATGTCGGGTATTTGTTGTTTTTAAATCAGTTATTTGTTGTATTTTTTAAGAACTACCTGAAAGAAAAATTGATGAATTATTACAAATAAAATTACGAACGGAATGGTGTTTAAAGCCGGGGCTTGTTTAAATTCACTCAGGTTCGGTAGTAGTACTAATAATTGCGGGTGCATTAGTCAACAATATGTTTCAAATTTAATATTTAAAAAGAAAACGCTTCCTAATGTTCTGTAAAATTATATTTATTTGGTCACCAACCGGATCTCGGATTATCAAGCTATCTTCAGATATCACCTGAATGTCGTAAACACAGGTGCACATGATGTGCGACGTACATAGATATTACTAGTACATAAGATACGAAAAAGACACAAAATGTTCACATAGGAAAATATTACTTTTTAATCACACACAAATAAGTACATCAACTAAAAGGACAGGGGGAAACAATGTTTTTAGGGGAGATACCTTTATCAACTGATGAGAAATAAGATGAATGTACAGTATGAATCTAGTATTAATAACGAAAACCTAATTTAACAAATGGGGAAAAAGGAAACTGAAACTGGCCATTTAATATTAAGCTAGCATTCTGTTTCATGTGTTTGGTGATTCGTAGTAGGGTCATCTTTCTGTTTTTCTTAACAGAACGTAAAACTTCACGTTGTATGTCATGTGAATGGTTTTCTGTTAAAGGATGACCAGTAAAGTTTGAATCGTTCTTCCTTAATCTCCAGCTTCTTTCGTGTTCAGATAGCATGATTGTCACAGCTCGGGCTCTCTGACAGATACTGGTCAGTGTATACCTTTTCATACTGCTTCCATATGATTTTGTACACACCAAATTGTGCCAAGGATTGTAATTTGGCTTTAGTATGGAATATTTTTATATACAATTGGTGTTACAAAATTCATTTTTGTGGCTAAGAGACTTATTCTTATTTGCAAGGTTGCCTGAAATGTTGGCACTACATGGGATTTTGCATCATGCTTTGAAACCATTGCTGTTGGCCAGCGTACAGAAACGGCGATGCACTATCGAATGGGCAGCATAACCGTATTTTCCATAGAGCCCATAGCGTAGTGTAAGTCAGCAAGTGACATATTTATAAGGAATGTCCAAACTCGCTGATTTGTGATATTAATTTTTATTTCTTTACCATTTTCTACAGATATATAGTAGCTGTGACTAAAATGCCATTATCGAGTGGCCTTCGGTACTGTGTGTGTGACACTACTTTCATTATACATACATATGTTATAGTTAAAATTGAGCATTGGCTGCTCAATATATATATATATATATATATATATATATATATATATATATATATATATATATATATATATAAGTAGCAGTGATACGTGTTATATGTGGATTGACATACATATATCATCGCTGACAACCGTATTTTGAATGTCATTCTATATTTCTTGAAGTAAGGTAGTAATTAATTTTATTGTGATACTAATGTGACAGTTCTGGAGCAAGGACACCATATGTTTCCAATTCCAAAGTGTAAGCACTGCTCTCTCTCTCTCTCTCTCTCTCTATATATATATATATATATATATATATATATATATATATATATATATATATATATATGGGGTGTTACAAAAAGGTAGGGACTGATGACCTTAGCTGTTTAGTCCTCCCCTTAAACATCCCCCCCCCCCCAACAAAAAGGTACGGCCAAACTTTCAGGAAACATTCCTCACACACAAATAAAGAAAAGATGTTATGTGGACATGTATCCGGAAACGCTTAATTTCCATGTTAGAGCTCATTTTAGTTTCGTCAGTATGTACTGTACTTCCTCGATTCACCGCCAGTTGGCCCAATTGAAGGAAGGTAATGTTGACTTCGGTGCTTGTGTTGACATGCGATTCATTGCTATACAGTACTAGCATCAAGCACATCAGTATTGAGCATCAACAGGTTAGTGTTCATCACGAACGTGGTTTTACAGTCAGTGCAATGTTTACAAATGCGGAGTTGGCAGATGCCCATTTGATGTATGGATTAGCACGGGGCAATAGCCGTGGCGCGGTACGTTTGTATCGAGACAATTTCCAGAACGAAGGTGTCCCGACAGGAAGACGTTCGAGGCAATTGATCGGCGTCTTAGGGAGCACGGAACATTCCAGCCTATGACTCGCGACTGGGGAAGACCTAGAACGACGAGGACACCTGCAATGGACGAGGCAATTCTTCGTGCAGTTGACGATAACCCTAATGTCAGCGTCAGAGAAGTAGCTGCTGCACAAGGTAACGTTGACCACGTCACTGTATGAGAGTGCTACGGGAGAACCAGTTGTTTCCCTACCATGTACAGCGTGTGCATGCACTATCAGCAGCTGATTGGCCTCCACGGGTACACTTCTGCGAATGGTTCATCCAACAATGTGTCAATCCTCATTTCAGTGCAACGGATGAGGCTTCATTCCAACGTGATCAAATTCTAATTTTTCACAATCAACATGTGTGGGCTGACGAGAATCCGCACACAATTGTGCAATCACGTCATCAACACAGATTTTCTGTGAACATTTTGGCAGGCATTGTTGGTGATGTCTTGATTGGGCCCCATGTTCTTTCACCTACGCTTAATGGAGCACGTTATCATGATTTCATACGGGATACTCTACCTGTGCTGCTAGAACATGTGGCTTTACAAGTACGACACAACATGTGGTTTATGCACGCTGGAGCTCCTGCACATTTCAGTCGAAGTGTTCGTACGCTTCTCAACAACAGATTCGGTGACCGAAGGATTGGTAGAGGCGGACCAATTCCATGGCCTCCACGCTCTCCTGACCTCAGCCCTCTTGACTTTCATTTATGGGGGCATTTGAAAGCTCTTGTCTACGCAACCCCGGTACCAAATGAAGGGACTCTTCGTGCTCTTATTGTGGACGGCTGCGATACAATACGCCATTCTCCAGGCTGCATCAGCGCATCAGGGATTCCATGCGACCCAAGGTGGATGGATGTATCCTCGCTAACGGAGGACATTTTGAAGATTTCCTGTAACAAAGTGTTTGAAGTCACGCTGGTACGTTCTGTTGCTGTGTGTTTCCGTTCCATGATTAATGCGATTTGAAGAGAAGTAATAAAATGAGCTCTAACATGGAAATTAAGCGTTTCCAGACACATGTTCACATAACACATTTTCTTTCTTTGTGTGTGAAGAATGTTTCCTGAAAGTTTGGCCGTACCTTTTTGTAATACAACACACACACACACACACACACACACACACACACACACACACACATATATATATATATATATATATATATATATATATATATATATATATATATGTTGTTGTGGTCTTCAGTCCTGAGACTGGTTTGATGCAGCTCTCCATGCTACTCTATCCTGTGCAAGCTTCTTCATCTCCCAGTACCTACTGCAACCTACATCCTTCTGAATCTGCTTAGTGTATTGATCTCTTGGTCTCCGTCTACGATTTTTACCCTCCACGCTGCCCTCCAATGCTAAATTTGTGATCCCTTGATGCCTCAAAACATGTCCTACCAACCGATCCCTTCTTCTAGTCAAGTTGTGCCACAAACTACTCTTCTCCCCAACTTTGTTCAGTACCTCCTCATTAGTTACGTGATCTACCCACCTTATCTTCAGCATATATATATATAGCTACAGTAGGTGCTTTTTATTTGTAGATTTTTATTGTGTAGGTGTTTTTTATGCTTTTGATAACTTATGTCTTTTCTATAGTTTTCGAAATTATGAAAATTTCTTACATGCTACATTGATCTTCTGAATTAGGTTTTCAGAGTATGTGTATGAGCAGCGATGCAAAGACGTGTCATCTTCGGCTGTGACCTGTATCTTAAATTTATCCATCTTCTTTTTCGAGTATTTCCATAACTTTTTAAAAGTAATATTGATATTTTAGAGTCATCTGTTCGTTCAGTACAGGTAATTTCCAAGTATCCTTGCAAGCGATATATGTCGAACGCGTAACAGTCGCGGCGCCAGATATCAATTTTGTTTATGATGATGAGACATAACCTGCGGCGAAGGATCTCGCTTCGAGTGACGAAAGTAACACATAGTAGGTGATAAAGAATATTTATTTTCGGTAGCCTCGTAGAAATGACCGAAGCAGCTGCAGTTTCGTGTAGTGTTAGTCTCACGTGGCGTGATTTGATTCCTAAGTTTAGAACTATTGAAAGTTGTTTAGACTTCTGTTGGGAGTACCATCTGCTGCTGAGTCACAGCGCTAGAAATTTCGTGGTTTGTTATGGCGGAACTGCGTCAAACTTTATTCAAAAAGTAGCGATTGTGCTTTCTCTTTACAGTTGTATTGTAGCAAATCTCGGAAAAATGCATGTACAAGGAAAAACACATGGTTTGTGATTCTATACTGACAATATACCAGAGCATTATCTTGGATTCCTTCTGAATTAAAGATTACATCCTGAAAAACACAGCGTAGGAAAATGGACTGTCTATTCATATTGTCTGTGCATATTACGATTTCGGTCGAGAAGCGTGATACGTAATTCTGGTTAATGGCAGTGGGCGTATAGGTGGAGTGTGAAGAAGAAGGTTGAAATTTATGAGTGACGCATAACAACTCAAAAATACAGGAAAGAACCACTTCTAAAGATTGAAACTGAACAGATTTGGATATTTGGAGGCATAGAAAGAGGCTGAAGAAAATATTTCATTGTGAAAGTGTATTACAGGACTAAACAAACTTTTGTGCCTCTTATTAAGAACTTTATCTTGCCTGGCACCAAAAGCATTACAGACGGATGGAAATTGTACAGCACTTTTAAGGAAGAGGGATTTTACCACGAGTTTGTAAACCGCTCCGTCGAATTCATTTCTTCTGTTGATCTGTCTGTGCAAACACGGAACATGGAGCGATTACGGAAACCCCTAAAATCATCCATCAAAAGATAAGGACGACCGGAAAACCGAGATGAGCTGTATATTTTTCCAACACATCTACTTCCACAATTTGCACTTACGTGGTGTAAATCTTCCGTGCAAGGCTTTGCCAGTTTTCTGTAGAGATATTGATAGAGTGTACCCTGACTATGAAAAAAAAGGAATTCTACTGGCAGCATATACATCACACATAGTTGCCCAGGACGAAGATAATGATGACGAATAATGTAAGTGAAACTAAGTTTAATATCGTTACTGGACAATTTTCATGTATTGTTTTCGGCGTTGCCAACGCTATAACGGAAATCCGCATCGTTCGTCTTTTGTCATAGTATTTCCGGTCGCTCCACACAAAATCGATATCTTGCTCCACGACGGTTGGGCTTTCGATATATATCGCTTGCAGGCGTCCTTGGAATTTACCTCAGTGTGTCTTTTGGATGGTTTCTTACGTGTATATATAATTTCAAGTTACTCGAAAATTACATGGTGAGCCTTCCGGAATTATAAGAAATACCCGCAATGTGTGTTGAAGTGTATCTACTGCGTTGACTGGTTCTTATGTGGAGAAAGAAGTTTTCTTGGTTGGTATCGCTATTTCTAATGCGTTCATTAACCCGCGTGAGGAATTTTCTTCCGTTCCGGACCATGTAGCATTACAGCTGTTACATGAGATTTTTTTATATACTAGGGCTTGCAAATATTGGTGTTTTTGTTTTTCCTGATAGTAATTTCAGTTTGAGGGTTTCAGTGGTTAGGGGATCAAGGTGTATAATTGTAAGTCTGAATAATGAGTTAATTCTGTCCGAGATTTGACACATGTAAGCAGTTGGTGTGTATTTTGTTTTCTTTCTAGATATTGCTTTTTGGTTAGTTGTATTCCGCTGTATGCTGTACATGCAAAACGTTTAGTAAAAGAATATCAACCTAATTTCGACATTTAACCTTGAATAAAGACTCTTATAGGTAATGCATCCACAGAACACGAAGTTGACTTGCTTAACAAAGGGCTTAAACAGAAACTAATGCGAAACTTACACGACTTGTCCATGAAACAGTGGATATCTACTATGAAAGTTGGACAAGATATGTAAGTAGGCTGTTTATGATTTCCTATTGGCAACGTTACGTAGCGCTCTGTATGAAAATCACTGGCTGTGCTGTGTGCAGTCTGTGGCTAGTTTGCATTGTTGTCTGCCATTGTAGTGTTGTGCAGCTGGATGTGAACAGCGCGTAGCGTTGCGCAGTTTGAGGTGAGCCGCCAGCAGTGGTGGATGTGCGGAGAGAGATGGCGGAGTTTTGAAATTTGTGAGACTGGATGTCATGAACTGCTATATATATTATGACTATTAAGGTAAATACATCATTTGTTCTCTATCAAAATCTTTCATTTGCTAACTATGCCTATCAGTAGTTAGTGCCTTCAGTAGTTAGAATCTTTTATTTAGCTGGCAGTAGTGGCGCTCGCTATATTGCAGTAGTTCGAGTAACGAAGATTTTTGTGAGGTAAGTGAGTTGTGATAGGTATAGGTTAATGTTAGTCAGGGCCATTCTTTTGTAGGGATTATTGAAAGTCAGATAGCGTTGCGCTAAAAACATTGTGTGTCAGTTTAAGCCCAGTCACGTTTATAATTTTTTAAAAGGGGACGTTTCATATGTCGACGCTTAGCCGAAAATACCTCACTGGAATCTTCTGATTTTTTTCTTGTAGTTTGTGTAATTAGTGTAGCTTTTGTTTATTGCTAGCGCGTAATTATAGAGAGAATTTCCTTTGTAGTTGTAGTTTTTCATAGTTGTACAGCAAAACAGTTGTGGCATGCATGTCGATTTGCAGCAAGTATTTTGCAGCTGCGCTTGCAATTAACTAGGTATTATTTTCAGTGCTATGTTAATGTGTTCTCATATTTTTGCTCTTCAAATTGTGTTTTTCTGTGTTGTCGTGTGAAATATTGTGACAATAATGGCGTGTGAAAAACGTAATACTAGGCTCCAAAGTAAACTGAGAATTGACAGTGAAGACGAAAGCAGTGTGTTAGCGCCACCGTGTAATGAATTAACTAATGTTCAACATAGTAATTTGGTAATTGTGCATAGGGAAATGGAGCGGGCGGCAAACAATGGCGTAGGCAGTGAAACAATTAGTGAACAGGGAAGCATTATCGATCGATCGCTCGGCAACAGCTCGCCTCAAGAATCCGAAATGACAGGACACAATTTTGCAAATACTGTAGATTCAGGTTTTGCGTCCTCACCGTTTTCTCAAATAAGTCAAGACACATTTTCTGCTTGTCAAAATGTGAATGTTGCCGGTGCAAATGCACTGCCGAAAAGCGTAGAGGAACAGATTCCAGACACAAATGCATTGTTATTACAGGTAATGCAACAAATGGAACAAAATCAGAGACAAACACAGCAAAAGCTTCAAAAGTTAGACACAATGGAACAACACCAGAGACAAACACAGCAAAAGCTTCAAAAGTTAGACACAATGGAACAACACCAGAGACAAACACAGCAACAGTTAGACGCAATGGAACAAAATCTTCACATCACGCTTGAACAAACACGTGAAAATTTAACTACTGAGCTACATAAAATCGAATCGAAATGTCAAAAAGTCTGTAACGAAGTAAAAACGCAAATTTGTGAGCATTTTCAACCTATTTTTTCGCGGCATGAAAATGCATTACAGAATCATGAAGCAGCCATAAAAGAACTGCAAATTATTGTTCATGAAAATCATGAGACCTTGCAAGCTAAAATTGACTCAGTTGCATCTACCGATTCGGTTACGCAACTTGCAAAAACTCAGGAAAACTTAAAGGACACAGTAGAAAGACACATGGAGGAAATTAGTTCATTATCAGAGAAAGTAGTTGAACTTTCGGATCAGCTAAATAATTTATCTACGAAGGTAGATGGTAATCTGAATGACACAAAACCGGTAGTCTTCTTCGATGACACAGAAGAGTGCGAACAAATTAGGAAATTCAAACAAAATCAGAATCAAATTAATACGCAACGCCAAAGAGAAATCCGGGAAGTACAAGATCAGCTGACACAAGTAATACAAAAATTACATATTTCAGAGGTCACTCGCGCTCCAACACGGGAAGAGGGACTTAGAAATACGGAACAACCACAAAATAATAACACAGGACACTTCGGATATTATGAAAGAAATTGGCAAGGCACACCGAATTTTGAGATGGAACCGCCGAAACGACGTAACAATTACCGACATGTGACTCGCCGACATGATGGTTTTGACTATAAGCTGTTCATTACTACACATAAATTCAAAACATTTAAGAATTCTGGCAACGACATTCATCCACAAGCATGGCTCCATCAGTTCTCTCATTGTTTTCCTCCCAACTGGTCATTAGAGCACAGATTAGAATTTATGTGTGGCTACTTAGAGAATGAACCAGCTGTAAGAATGCGATCGGTCATTCACGATTGTCACAGTGAAGGAGAATTTTATCATGCCTTCCTCTCAGCATATTGGTCTCAAGCTACACAAGACCGAGTAAAACATAGCATCATAATGATGAAACATTTCGACCAATCTGAATTTTCCAGTCTTGTGAAATATTTTGAAGACATGTTCCACAAGAATCAGTACCTGTCAAACCCATACAACCCCTCAGAACTCATCCGCATTTGCTTAATCAAATTACCTGAACATTTACGACATATTATTTTGGCAGGACGTTGCAAAGACGACATTGAAGCTTTTCAGGGACTCTTACAAGAATTAGAAATTGACACTGACAATCGCGGAACGCGAAAACAGGAGCAAAACAATTACAGGTCACATCTGTCACAATTCCGCGATGACAGAAATAATACACGACAGGGCTATTCTTACAACGTAAATCATGACCAAAACAGACACCACCCGTATGACTACCGTTGGCAGAATAATAGTTACAGAGAAAGATCGCATTTCCGTAGTAATGAATATGACAGAGACAATCACAGAAACAGATAATATGGCAACCAGAACAATTATTATCATGGGAGACAGAATAACTTCAGACGCAACGGTCCACTGTGCAGTGATAATTCAGGGAGAAATTCTCCACCACTTAACCGACAAGAAAGAAACTACAGGAACTACCGACATGACGACAGACGATATAATCATAACGACAGACGTGAATTTCATCAGAACTGGCGGGATTTAAACAGGGCTGGGCCCTCTGAGCAAGGTGAATTTGTAGAAGTTAGGTCTCCCATTCCCTATGACGACACACGCCAACAAAGAGATAGCAGGCAATGACTCGCACCGCAGGCAGCCACGTGCGCCGGCTGGCTCATAGAAAAATAACATACACGCTAACCTCGAGAAAAATTCCAGTATTCTTTACCGACGTATACCACATGATGATTGCGTTGAAGTTGAAACTCTGTGTACTAGGAAGAGTAACGGTTTACACCACATTTCACATGTAAAACCATTTATTGAGAGATAATCTGCTTTTTAACTTAGTCTTTGCTATAAAATTTTTTCACTTCATGTTACTAGTACTCTCTGTCACCCTTAGAAACTTCACATGCAACTATGTTTTAAAATTAACTATCCAGTCTAGAACCTAGGAAACATATTTAGACAATAATTACGAATGCATTGTTATAGTGAACAGACGACACAGTGTTATTGTGTGTGTACATTCTTGCTTGTTAGTTGCACAATTACGTAACGACTATAAGGCTTACGTACTTAGAACATATACTGCTAATGAGATTTTAATGCAACATTTTGGTTTACTTGAAAATACATTCTGGATTTGAAGTACTTTCTGTGAGATTAAAGATGACTTAGTATTTGGTTTCTTTGACAGCTACACCATTATATTACGACGCTACTAATATGTGACATAATTTACATTGTTGCTTTAGCGGTGTATCTGTTTTATATCTGCACAGTTTTTCTGAATTATTCTCGAAAGTAAAACATGTTTTCGTAGTAACTTTTGTGGTATAGCTACAATGAGACTGCCTTTTCCGTAGCACAACAATATGTTACAGCACAATACTTTCTTCATCAGGGCAATAAGCGTAATAACTAAGATATCTATAAGCAAAGCATTTCACTTTTGTTTATCATGAGGTAAGTACATTGACTTTTGCAGAACTTAGCTTTCGGAGGACGATAAATACGACACTTCCACAGAGATTATCTTACAACAAGACGCACAGTTTAGCGCTACAGTACACGTATTTGAGTGATTAATTTTGTACTTAAAACATTTATTTTTAAAGATATTTGAAGTACAATGATACAAAGGTTTTCCGTGATACATTTCATTCCATTGCTGTAATCTGTAACACCTGAGGGTATTATTTGTTATCTTTAACTTGGTATAGTATATAAAGAAAACAAATAATTTTACTTTATTCATCAGTGGATACCGTTTTCCTGTCGGGTAACTGCCAGTAACTAGATAAAATCATATTTCTTCTCTTAATACCTCATGTTGTTAAAATGTAGTATTGTATACTACTAGTCCACAGCGACCAGCAAAGAAACAACAACCCTAAGGAAACGCAGGAACCGCGAAACTACAACACGTTACACAACAGCCCATTAACAGGATAGCAAACTTCACTCTAGGCGACTCGTACGATAGGTGCTGTTAAAGAAGTAAACACCTTCTCGAATGACTTAACGATTTAATAGTATGGATAGAAAAATAAATAGTGTACCCACTAATTACCTTGTTATTGGTAATCAATCCCTTTAGTAAGACATCACGTGCCGAGAGTGTATCACGTCCGCGTTGGACTATTAATGCTGCTATCGTTTGCCCGAAGAGATTCTGACAACCTGGGCAAAGGTTACTGCTACGATTTTATATCAGAATGCTCTCATATTGACGAGCTTCCGATCTCAATAACCTCAATAACCAACTGCAAGGAGGAGAGCGAAGAAATGGACCTCTGGTGGAATATTGCAAAAGTCGCCTTTTAAATTTTTAGAAACGAACGACACATGGGACTACTGAGATGTGAAATTACCTCTGTTTTAAAATTCGCCACTCTTAAAATAATATCAGCTCATACAGTGCCGCGTAACTTGTTTAACATCAATATTTAAAGAAACTGTGTTGTGAATACATGGAAATTTCTCGTAACGGTTTTTTTGGATGATTTTTTTAGAATTTTCGTGAAAATGTAGCTCAACGACAATGTTTTTCGTGATCAGTCACATTCGAAAAAGACTATTTACAATTGGTTTGCAGAATTTCTTTCAGGCCATGCATCCGTCAGTGATGAATTACACGAAGGTCGAGCAAAGCAAGTTATTATTTCAAAAAAAAGGCAGTTTATGTGAGGAACGCAATTCTTGAGGATGGGCAAGACAGAAATGATCAAGATTGGACACATGTATTGTAATTGTTATTGTTGTTGACCGAAATTGTTAGTTTTAATGAAGTCACAAAGCGCTATGTTTGAAAAATCCATTCATTTGCGATGCGGCCGTGCTATCACAATTTTTAACACATTATTCACTGTCCACCGTCAGCAGTCCACTTCGGTTTTATATAATGCTCGTCCTCTATATACGGCTTATACGTCAGGAAGGTCAATTAATTTATAAACAACTATATCGATTGTAATTCTTCAGCGCTTTCCCAGGATGTGTTCACATGTTGAATAATCGAGACTCTCAAGGAGCACATGGAGATGAATGCTCGAACGACACAGAAGACCCGATTGCTCAAGAAGTCGCTACATTATTTGTATATTATGAACGTGTTTGTTCACTTACAAAGCTGATGCAGTTGCTGCTTGTCATTTAATCTGTAAAAATAAAACATCAAATAAAACTTTATTTAACATCGTCCTTTACTACAGGGCATCACTAATCAAAGGAGCATTCACAACAGCTGGAAATAAAAGACTTCACAAGGACAGTACTGCGTACGTGACACTAGATGGACATCAAAATACGCCAGAAGAGCCCGTCGGTTCGAAATTGGTAACGGTACTATTCCTTAATAAGTAGCTGGCTGTCGGTGGTTCTTACTTTTTCTAAAATAACACCTGCACTTTTTTTCCGGTACTAAATCTCAAGCGTGTAACATTAAAATATCAGTACCATGTGCAAAGCAAAACGTTTGTCACATGATGAATCAGCAAGCATACCGCCTGTAGCCAAATTACTAGCGTAAAGAGAACCGCAGGGTGCAGCGGAAATGTTACATCGTTCTGCGTAACAACGTAAGCATAATATTCGTGTGGGGAACACAGTAGAATAAATGTCTAGCTAATTTAATTGCACGTCGTGTCCGCACGTCAGCATGCTACTGACGCGTTATTACAGATCGCTACGTGGATAACTCTCGAAATAATATACCCGAAAGGTGACAGTTGCAGTTGCCACGTGAAATTTGGCGTTGATATATTTCTGTTTAACCGACTGTGCTGGCAACCTTGCCCGTACCTCGCACATCAAATGAGCAGTTGAAAAGCAGAAATATGAATCCAGTGATATCTGATCTGTGGAAGTGTTATGGAAAATTTATCATGCGCAACATTTCGGAAACATACTGTTGATACATTTATGAATTAGCACTCCATGTGAAAGAGCGGGAAAAATGCTTTTCTGTGGTTCTAATAACAACTTACGTCTTCCATAGGTTTGAGACATACTCTATCAGAATGGTGTGAGAGTATGTCGGCTTAGATACATTTTTTCTTCCTTCTGGGATTTTCGTGAATGTAGAACCGCTTGTAACAACTATTCTGTTATTCACTACGTATTAACCAGTCATTTGATTCGTTTGACGCTGTTTTCCATTCTTTAGAATCTGTTGTAATATAAATAGCTCTACGTAACTTTTGCCCACAATATTCAGTTTAATCAGTTTAATCAGATGCAAGTCTCTCTCCTTGTTATTTTGCTTTTCTGATATGGTTCCTCACAGCGTCGAGTTCACCATCAATGCGTGCTGTAGGTCCGTGAACCTGTCACTTCCTCTTGTAGAAATCTTCCGTTGTGGTCATTCCTCACATATTCATTACTTGTATCCACATCTAAGTCTGTACCCACCAAGCCACATTATGATGTTTCGTAGAGGGTATTTTGTGTATCACTGTCGCTTCCCTTCCTTCCTGCTCAAGTCAGGAATAGTTCTCAAGAAGAATGATGGTTGGCAGGCCACCGTGTGACGTCGAATCTCTCTAATTTTACCATCGTGCCCTTTCCGCAGAATGTACGTAGAAGACAGCAATATGTCGGTGGCCTCTGCTGGAAACAGAATTTTAACAGTAACCCACACAGTGATGCAAAATTATTCGCTTACAGTTTCTGCCACTTGTGTTGGCTGAGGAATCTCTGTTATGATTTTTCGCTTACTGAGTGAACCTGTAACGAAATGCGCTGTGTGTGTGTGTGTGTTTTTTTTTTTTTTTCGGTACTATCTTTTAGAGATACCATGCTGACGATCAATATTCGGTGCTGCAGGCTGTCTTCTCTGTGGGCGAAATATACTTCCTGAAAATTTTTCCAAAAGTGTTTGAGATCTGCCTTACCCGTGATTAATGTGTATGTAAAGTACACGAGTGGTGAGACGCAATCAGTACCTTCAATGCGTGATAACAATACTTACGCTGTTAATGACAGCACCATTACAGCAGAGGTACTAAACAAAGTTTTACTATGTTCATTCACAAAAGAAGTCGAAGTAAATATTCCAGGATTCGAATCAAGGATAACTGCATATATCAATGGCTTTTAAAACGCTTCAGAAAATCAAAGCTTGACGTCCAGATTGTATACCAGTAAGGTTCCTTTCAGAGCATGCTGACACAATAGCAATAGTATTCGTATACAACCACTCTCCCGTAGAAACATCCACATCCAGAGACTGGAATGCTCAGAGACTGGAAAGCTGCACTAGTCACACTGATACCTAAGAAATGAAATAGGAATAATTCGCTGAATTATAGACCCACATCACTAACATACATTTGCAGTTGAATTTTGGAATATACACTGTGCTAAAACATTATAAACCACCTCAAAAAAAATTGAGAAATAGCCAACAGGACTCATGATTTCCTTTGAGCAAGGGCACAGTTTGTAGAACAACTTGAGAACTATTGTCAAAGGATTGTGATAAATTTCATATTGGGGATAATACCAGGTAGATCACCAACCCAATGATTAGTGATTCTAGCCTAAGCGTATCAGAGCAGATAACAAAGAAGTAACTGAATCTAATTCCCTAATGCCTCTGCAAAGAAGTGAATTAAAACAATTATTACAGGATTATGCTCTGGTGTTTCAAGAGAAAGAGGATATGTCTGTCTTTGTAACATGAGACCTCAGAAAACATATTATCACAAGTATTAATCCCATTCTTGGTCACTAATATATGCCACCAACCGAGAAATAAAGCGAATGATTAGCTGAGGCATTTTTAAGCCTTCGAATAGTCATTATTGTAGTCGATTACATTTGGTGCCCACGTCAGACAGGAGTGTTCGCTTTGCTCTGCATGCTAGAGGAATAAATAAAATTGTTCTTCCAGTAAGAACACAGCCTAATAATACAGGAAAATTAATCCAAAAATTTCCTGGCGTCAACATTTTGCCCACAATAGATTGAAGATCCTTGTTTTGGCAAGTTCCATTAGACTTGGAATCAAGAAAGTGTACCACATTCCATTTACTGCGGTGCATTTACCAATTTAGCGTACTACCACTTGGTCTTAATGTGTGCTCGCGTTTCTTGGGACCTGAACTATATGATTTGGCCACACAATTCGTGGATGACATGTTAATTGTAACACCTATTCGGGAAAAAGATGGTCAGATTTTAAGATGAGTGCTGGACGATCTCCAACTATCACGGGTGACCACCATCTTTAAGAAATCAAAATTTATGGAAACTGATATCAACTTCCTCGGACATCTGATTTCATCATATGGGATTTTACCTATGAAAACAAGAGTAGCCCGAAACCCAACCACCCTTTGACGCAAGTCGAGGAATCTGCAGCCTACACGGTCACAGAACCGTCTGAGCCTCTGATTCAGAGCCTCCACTCTGCTCTGTACCAGAGGTCCGCAATCGGTCCTGTCGACTAGGCAGCAAATGGTCAGCTCTGATTTCATCTTGCACGCAACACTGGCAGCTGTTACCACTTCTGTTAGCCATTCGAAACCAGAGAGAATCTCTTCTGATCCAAAGTGACACACATCATTGGTACTGACGTGAGCCACCACCTGAAGTTGGCTGCACCCTGTGCTCTTCACGGCATCCAGGAGGACCCTTTCCACATCTGGAATGACTCCACCCGGTATGCACACGGAGTGCACATTGGATTTCTTACCCTTCTTGTCGGCCAAGGTCCTAAGGGGCCCCATAACGCGCCTAACGTTTGAGCTGCCAACTACCAATAATCCCACCCTCTGCATTTGCCCAGATCTTGCATAATGAGTGGTTTCCTCTGAAACTGGACAGGCGACAGCATCTGGCTCAGCGACAGTGTCAGCCACAGACAGCACCTGGACGCTGTTTGTCAGGCAAACCGAAGAGGCCTTACGTGCGGCCGGCTGGGAAGTCTTTCGCCGCCTGCGTCGCCCTGGGGCGACCTCCCACTCGACCACAGGTGAGGGGTGACCCTCAGAACGAGCAATATCTGGGCTGGCAACCGGTGAGGACCGATCGGAGGACTCAGACGTGCTGAACGTCCGTTGGATCCCCACGACCGGCTGATAACAGTGATACCCATCCATTGCAGCCTCTCAAGCTGTGTAACCGAAGCCATCACAGGCTGAAGCTGAGAACAAAGTGTCACCAATTCGCGTCGCATCCACACACAACAATCGCAGTCCCTGTCCATACTAAAGACCGTGGAAAACTAAACTATGCAGATAAACGGACTATCGGCATGTGCTGCACAACTCTACTGTAGAACCTGACGAAAACGCACGAACTGTGTCTAGTAATACGCAGATATTCAGAAACCTAACTACCGAAGCACTCGGGTGAAACTAAATAATTTGATCCTGATTTGGAACTTGTAATATGTCACAAAATCGGTTTACTTTCCGACGCAAATGAAAAACGCGACAACTGTGGCTATTAGATATTAAATTCACACGCAGAAACTCAAGAAACTGAACTATTAAAGCACACAGATGATACAATAAAATTAGCTCCTGGTTAGGAACTCGTAAATGGCAAATGCGGTTACTTGCCTGTTGCTGCGTCTGCCTCGGTCGGCTACAATGCACGGGTTCTTTTAGGAATCAGTTCGTTCAAAAGGTTTGGGCAGAAAATTCACGAAGGGTAAATGAGCTGTATTAATTGCATGATTGACCTTATACCACAGGAGACGTCCTTAATCTAAGAATTGGTGTATTTGTATTCAACAAAACTATTTTCAGCAGTCAATATTGCATACATACTTAGTTTTGGGACATTATAGAGCATAACTGTGCTCAGAAAAGATTGGAAGTTATTGCCATATTCCCAATCTGAGAAGAAGTGTGCAAACCACGATCAAGATGTGTCAAATACGTCAGAAGGCAAAACCATCAACTGACAGCACCAGAGGAATATTACATCAAATTATTACTGAAGATCCGCTAGGTGTTGTGGGTGTGGATGTAATGGGACCCCTGTCTTGTGCTAGAGGAAATGTCAAGTACATGGTTGGTTCCTATGATCTATTCATTGTTGTTGTTGTGGTCTTCAGTCCTGAGGCTGGTTTGATGCAGCTCTCCATGCTACTCTATCCTGTGCAAGTTTCTTCATCTCCCAGTACCTACTGCAACCTACATCCTTCAGAATCTGCTTAGTGTATTCATCTCTTGGTCTCCCTCTTCGATTCTTACCATCCACGCTGCCCTCCAATGCTAAATTTGTGATCCCTTGATGCCTCAAAACATGTCCTACCAAACGATCCCTTCTTCTAGTCAAGTTGTGCCACAAACTTCTCTTCTCCACAATCCTATTCAATACCTCCTCATTAGTTACGTGATCCACCCACCTTATCTTCAGCATTCTTCTGTAGCACCACATTTCGAAAGCTTCTATTCTCTTCTTGTCCAAACTAGTTGTCATCCATGTTTCACTTCCATACATGGCTACAGTCCATACAAATACTTTCATAAACGACTTCCTGACACTTAAATCTATACTCGATGTTAACAAATTTCTCTTCTTCAGAAACGATTTCCTTGCCATTGCCAGTCTACATTTTATATCCTCTCTACTTCCACAATCATCATTTATTTTACTCCCTAAATATCAAAACTCCTTTACTACTTTAAGTGTCTCATTTCCTAATCTAATTCCCTCAGCATCACCCGATTTAATTTAACTGCATTCCATTATCCTCGTTTTGCTTTTTTTGATGTTCATCTTATATCCTCCTTTCAAAATACTGTCTATTCCGTTCAACTGCTCTTCCAAGTCCTTTGCTGTCTCTGACAGAATTACAATGTCATCGGCGAACCTCAAAGTTTTTACTTCTTCTCCATGAATTTTAATACCTACTCCGAATTTTTCTTTTGTTTCCTTTACTGCTTGCTCAATTTACAGATTGAATAACATCGGGGAGAGGCTACAACCCTGTCTCACTCCTTTCCCAACCACTGCTTCCCTTTCATGCCCCTCGACTCTTATAACTGCCATCTGGTTTCTGGTACAAATTGTAAATAGCCTTTCGCTCCCTGTATTTTACCCCTGCCACCTTCAGAATTTGAGAGAGAGTATTCCAGTTAACATTGCCAAAGCTTTTTCTAAGTCTACAAATGCTAGAAACGTAGGTTTGCCTTTTCTTAATCTTTCTTCTAAGATAAGTCGTAAGGTTAGTATTGCCTCACGTGTTCCAACATTTCTACGGAATCCAAACTGATCTTCCCCGAGGTCCGCTTCTAACAGTTTTTCCATTCGTCTGTAAAGAATTCGCGTTAGTATTTTGCAGCTGTGACTTATTAAACTGATAGTTAGGTAATTTTCACATCTGTCAACACCTGCTTTCCACCTGCTTTCTTTGGGATTGGAATTATTATATTCTTCTTGAAGTCTGAGGGTATTTCGCCTGTCTCATACATCTTGCTCAGCAGATGGTAGAGTTTTGTCATGACTGGCTCTGCCAAGGCCATCAGTAGTTCTAATGGAATGTTGTCTACTCCCAGGGCCTTGTTTCCATTCTGATCTTTCAGTGCTCTGTCAAACTCTTCATGCAGTATCTTATCTCCCAATTCGTCTTCATTTACATCCTCTTCCATTTCCATAATATTGTCCTCAAGAACATCGCCCTTGTATAAACCCTCTATATACTCCTTCCACCTTACTGCCTTCCCGTCTTTGCTTAGAACTGGGTTGCCATCTGAGCTCTTGATATTCATACAAGTGGTTCTCTTCTCTCCAAAGGTCTCTTTAATTTTCCTGTAGACATTATCTGACTTACCCCTAGTGAGAGAAGCCTCTACATACTTACATTTGTCCTCTAGCCATCCCTGCTTAGCCATTTTGCACTTCCTGTCAATCTCATTTTTGAGACGCTTGTATTCCATTTTGCCTGCTTCATTTACTCCATTTTTTATTTTCCCCTTTCATCAATTAATTTCAATATTTCTTCTGTTACCCAAAGATTTCTATTACCCCTCGTCTTTTTACCTACTTGATCGTCTGCTGCCTTCACTACTTCATCCCTCAGAGCTACCCATTCTTCTTCTACTGTATTTCTTTCCCCCATTCCTGTCAATTGTTCCCTTATGCTCTCCCTGAAACTGTGTACACCCTCTGGTTTAGTCAGTTTATCCAGGTCCCATCTCCTTACATTCCCACCTTTTTGCAGTTTCTTCAGTTTCAATCTGCAGTTCATAACCAATAGATTGTGGTCAGAATCCACATCTACCCCCGGAAATGTCTTACAGTTTATAACCTGGTTCGTAAATCTCTGTCTTACAATTATATAATCTATCTGATACCTTTTAGTATCTCCAGGATTCTTCCAGGTATACAACCTTCTTTTATGATTCTAGGACAAAGTGTTAGCTATGATTAAGTTATGCTCTGTGCAAAATTCTACAAGGCGGCTTCCTCTTTCATTTCTTCCCCCCCAATCCATATTCACCTACTATGTTTCCTTCTCTCCCTTTTCCTACTGACGAATTCCAGTCACCCATGACTATTAAATTTTCGTCTCCCTTCACTACCTGAATAATTTCTTTTATCTCGTCATACATTTAATCAATTTCTTAATCATCTGCAGAGCTAGTTGGCATATAAACTTGTACTACTGTAGTAGGCATGGGCTTTGCGTCTATCTTGGCCACAATAATGCGTTCACTATGCTGTTTGTAGTAGCTTACCCGCGTTCCTATTTTCCTATTCATTATTAAACCTACTCCTGCATTACCCCTATTTGACTTTGTGTTTATAACCCTGTAGTCACCTGACCAAAAGTCTTGTTCCTCCTGCCACCGAACTTCACTAATTCCCACTATATCTAACTTTAACCTGTCCATTTCCCTTTTTAAATTTTCTAACCTACCTGCCCGATTAAGTGATCTGACATTCCACGCTCCGATCCGTAGAATGCCAGTTTTCTTTCTCCTGATAACGACGTCATCTTGAGTCGTCCCCGCCCGGAGATCCGAATGGGGGACTATTTTACCTCCGGAATATTTTACCCAAGAGGACGCCATCATCATTTAATCATACAGTAAAGCTGCATGTCCTCGGGAAAAATTACGGCTGTAGTTTCCCCTTGCTTTCAGCCGTTCGCAGTACCAGAACAGCAAGACCGTTTTGGTTAATGTTATAAGGCCAGATCAGTCAATCATCCAGACTGTTGCCCCTGCAACTACTGAAAAGGCCGCTGCCCTCTTCAGGAACCACATGTTTGTCTGGCCTCTCAACAGATACCCCTCCGTTGTGGTTGCACCTACCGTACGGCCATCTGTATCGCTGAGGCACGCAAGCCTCCCTACCAACGGCAAGGTCCATGGTTCAGGGGTGGTCAACTCATTATCACTACTAAAATATGATTCGTCTCTGCTTTTTATAACTTACGATTCAACATCTGATTGTGAAATCTCTGTCTGACCTTACAGAACTCAACTAGACATTTTTCTCTCTCATTCCTCCAACAAAACCCACATTGTCTCGTAACGCTGCCTTCCATTCTTTCTCCAGAAAAGCTTCCTTCTATACAGCAGTAATATTCATGAGCGTTTGAAGTTACAGATCAGATTAATTATGCATATGGTTCTATAACGCTTTCTTGGGTATGTTTGAAGTTGCTTCACATCAGACAATTTCATCTTTTACGATTGACTTTCGGAGCTATATAGCCTTGAAAATATGTATAATCCATTAAAAAATCTTGTCATAAGATTTCTAAACACAATATAATATTGACAGTTGACAATGCGATACTCTAGTGTCCTTACTCCTCAAAGATATAAAGTGACGCGACACAAAGTTTATTGCTGCTATTTATGTATTTCTGAGCCATATGAATGAGTCGTGTGAACTGTGCTTTACAACCTTGCTGAGACAGATATTCTTGATGCTTCTGTTACTGTTGGAGTTAGCCGATAGTTTCCATCTTTGGTTGAAGGGATCTCTACTTCATTTCAAGTCCAAGTCTGGGCTTTGTCGTTTGTAGAAATTTGCATTCTCGCCTCAGAAAACACCGTGATACCTAAACCAGATATCCTATATATCTGGCTCTTTTCCCCAGAAAGTTTTCATAGTTATACTAATGCCCAAGTTTTCAGATATTGTCTACCTCAGAGATGCATCTATACTAAATTCGTCACAATTAAATTAAAATGAAATCGTCTACCGAATATGTATAAGCTACACTGGTGATTTTACGGTTCTAATTATGCTTTTCCTGAAATAGGAGAATAATTTCACAAAAGTTACTGGTATCAGATATTGCCCCTTTGTTATAAGTGTCCAAGTACGTTATACTTCGTTTTTAACAATTTCAGTACTTTTCGAATGGGAATCAAAACTTACTAACAACGGAGAGCATGTTGAAACTCACTTTCCATATAATGGGTTATTTTTACTAACGTTCAAAAACCCGCGAAGTGAAGTAGATGACACCGAGACAAGTAATTTGTTATAAGACACATGGAGCCGCATATCTCAGGAAATATGCCTAAATACATGACAAATAATGAACATTTGACGTCACCAGATGACGTACCTCGTCGTACGTAAAGAGATTGTGCTTGGGCCTGAAGGGCTGATTGTGAGATGGAATTGTTACATTCGAGCAAACGGTGCAAATTTCGAACGCCTTTTGTAAATATAATATGTTGTAAACGAAGAAGTTATAAAATTATTGTCCTCGCTATAACCAAGTAAAATCTCTTCTTACTTGGTGTTTCTTTCTTTTTGCCTCTCCTTTTTTGTTCACAGACATTTTTTAGTAAACAAAATGTAAGCCATTCACTGGTAGCGACACAATTCGGAAGCTTATACTCATTTACTTGTGACGCCATTCGGTAGTTTTTTGTTGTACGGTACTGTTCGTTGAAATAACCCGGGGCGCCTCGAATCCGGTAAACAAAATAATAAATCTTACGCAGTTGTCTAACCTAATGACATAAAAATTCAAATCATAGCAGGAGTCGAACCCTTAGCCACATGCGCTGAAGTCGCACATGCCCTCGAAGAGTCACACCGTCGTGAATACTTGACTTGGTCTGCGATCATGAGGTGTGGCAGACCGATAGGCTCAAGTCCTGCACGTGTGGCGAGGTCCGTAACCTTGTGTCGTCATATGTTCAACATTTCACATCCACTTTTGGGGTATTTTCCGACATCTGTGACCCAATGTGTCTTATACACTCCTGGAAATGGAAAAAAGAACACATTGACACCGGTGTGTCAGACCAACCATACTTGCTCCGGACACTGCGAGAGGGCTGTACAAGCAATGATCACACGCACGGCACAGCGGACACACCAGGAACCGCGGTGTTGGCCGTCGAATGGCGCTAGCTGCGCAGCATTTGTGCACCGCCGCCGTCAGTGTCAGCCAGTTTGCCGTGGCATACGGAGCTCCATCGCAGTCTTTAACACTGGTAGCATGCCGCGACAGCGTGGACGTGAACCGTATGTGCAGTTGACGGACTTTGAGCGAGGTCGTATAGTGGGCATGCGGGAGGCCGGGTGGACGTACCGCCGAATTGCTCAACACGTGGGGCGTGAGGTCTCCACAGTACATCGATGTTGTCGCCAGTGGTCGGCGGAAGGTGCACGTGCCCGTCGACCTGGGACCGGACCGCAGCGACGCACGGATGCACGCCAAGACCGTAGGATCCTACGCAGTGCCGTAGGGGACCGCACCGCCACTTCCCAGCAAATTAGGGACACTGTTGCTCCTGGGGTATCGGCGAGGACCATTCGCAACCGTCTCCATGAAGCTGGGCTACGGTCCCGCACACCGTTAGGCCGTCTTCCGCTCACGCCCCAACATCGTGCAGCCCGCCTCCAGTAGGGTCGCGACAGGCGTGAATGGAGGGACGAATGGAGACGTGTCGTCTTCAGCGATGAGAGTCGCTTCTGCCTTGGTGCCAATGATGGTCGTATGCGTGTTTGGCGCCGTGCAGGTGAGCGCCACAATCAGGACTGCATACGACCGAGGCACACAGGGCCAACACCCGGCATCATGGTGTGGGGAGCGATCTCCTACACTGGCCGTACACCACTGGTGATCGTCGAGGGGACACTGAATAGTGCACGGTACATCCAAACCGTCATCGAACCCATCGTTCTACCATTCCTAGACCGGCAAGGGAACTTGCTGTTCCAACAGGACAATGCACGTCCGCATGTATCCCGTGCCACCCAACGTGCTCTAGAAGGTGTAAGTCAACTACCCTGGCCAGCAAGATCTCCGGATCTGTCCCCCATTGAGCATGTTTGGGACTGGATGAAGCGTCGTCTCACGCGGTCTGCACGTCCAGCACGAACGCTGGTCCAACTGAGGCGCCAGGTGGAAATGGCATGGCAAGCCGTTCCACAGGACTACATCCAGCATCTCTACGATCGTCTCCATGGGAGAATAGCAGCCTGCATTGCTGCGAAAGGTGGATATACACTGTACTAGTGCCGACATTGTGCATGCTCTGTTGCCTGTGTCTATGTGCCTGTGGTTCTGTCAGTGTGATCATGTGATGTATCTGACCCCAGGAATGTGTCAATAAAGTTTCCCCTTCCTGGGACAATGAATTCACGGTGTTCTTATTTCAATTTCCAGGAGTGTATTAAATTATTCTTCTCAGAGTCACCTACACTGCTTCTCAGGTTTTTAAAAATTAATAAGAACGAATCTGTGTATGCACATAATCATACCTAACCTTACCACTGAAAAAACACTGAAGAGCCAAATAAACTAGTACACTTGCCTAATATCATGTATGGCCCCCGTGAGCACACAGAAATGCCGCAACACGATGTGGCATGGACTCGATTAATGCCTGAAGTAGCGCTGGAGGGGACACCATTAATCCTGAAGGGCTCTCCATAAACCCGTAAGAGTACGGGGGAGTGGAGATCTCTTCTGAATATCACGTTGCAAGTCATCCCAGATACGCTCAACAACGTTCGTGTCTGGGGATTGGCGGCCACTGGAAGTGTTTAAATTTAGGAGAGTGTTCCTTGAGGCACTCTATAGCAAATCTGGATATGTGGGGTGTCGCATTGTCCTGCTTGATCTGCCCAGGTCCGTCGGAATGCACAGTGGGACGAATGGATGCACATGATCAGACAGGATGCTTACGTACGTGTCACCTGTCAGAGTCGTATCTGGATGTATCAGGGGTCCCATATCACTCCAACTGCATACGCTCCACACCATTACAGCTTCTGCTGTAATGCAGGGTCTATGGATTCATGAGGTTGTCTCCATACCCGTACAAGTCCGACGAGGCAAAATATTTCCAGTCATTAACAGTTCAATGCCAGTGTTGACGGGTCAAGGCGAGGCGTAAAACTTTCTGTCGTGCAGTCATCAAGAGTACACGAGTTAGCCTTCGGTTCCGAAAACCCATATTGATGATGTTTCGTTGAATGATTCGCACTCTGACCCTTATTGATGACCCAGCATTGAAATCAGCAGCAGTTTGCGAAAGGGGTGCAGATCTGTCACGTTGAACGATTCTCTTCAGTCGTCGTTGGACCCGTTCTTGCAGGATCTTTTTCCGGCCGCAGTGATGTCGAAGATCTGATGTTTTACCGGATTCCTGATACTCACGGTAAAGTCGTGAAATGGTTGTACGGGAAAATCCCCACTTCATCGCTACCTCGGAGATAATTTGTCTCACCACTCGTGCGCCGACTGTAACACCAAGTTCAAACTCACGTAGATCCTTATAACCTGCCATTGTAGCAGCAGTAACCGATCTAACAACTGCGCCAGACACTTGCTGTGTTATATGGGCAGTACCGACCGCATCGCTGTATTCTGCCTGTTTACATATTTCTGTATGTAAATACCCTTGCCTATACCAGCTTCTTTGGCGCTTCAGTGTAGCTGCCAGTGTTGGTGCCTTGTACTGAAAGTGAATACTCAGTCGAAAGATAATGCCAGATAAACAGTTCAATTATTATCGTTTACATGGCTGCAAAACAGCATATATTTTGCAATGAGTGATCCTGATAAAATTACTTCAATTAGATTCCACTTTTTTCTCCTTTTTTAAAAGCAAGACAAAGAACGTTCCTTGGGGTTACATGTCAATTATTGCAGAAAATTAGTTACTATTCAGAACACTTAATTAAATCAAATAGCTCTAAGTTTGCGAATAATTTCACATACTTCTGAAATAGGATTCACTGTTCGGTAGTGACAATATCCCTCTGTTATTTATTTTAATGACTATTGACGAACGATGGAATTTTGTTTGCAGTATTATTACTGACAGAGAACTGTTTATTAATTATTCTCTTTGGCAAAATCTATACATATTTCATGAGGTTGCGCTGTGAATTGTCTCTCTGTATCCCATCTGGAAATATTCCGTGCTCCGTATAACACTGCAATGAGTGAAGAATTTCTAGGAGCAGCCATCAAAATTACATATTTGCCGGAAGTGTCCAGGCATCCGTATTAATTTGACTAAATTATCATACAATTCGCATATTCACTCCACATATCATTAAATATCGCTGGAACAAATTTTATAAGCCTGGTCCGTTCGGTATTTTGTTGCGCAATTCTAATTGTGAACGGGTAATGTGCCAATAACTAACTATGACTTTTTGTTACGGACTACGTCAAATATTTTGGATTAGTAAACACATGTAACTTTCTGCTTTCACGGTCTGAATGCCATATCATTTAGTATTCGCCAGCATTTCATCGCAACACAAGCTAGATAGTTTATCTGTTTCACAGGCATCAGTACATGTATGTTCGATAGTATCTCACTGTGATAAAATCATGTTAAATTCCCATCATGTTACGTCGTGACTGTAGCACTTATCCAGTATTCAGTGATAAACAAAAATATTGGAGGTCTGTGTTGCGACGTACTTAACTCTCCCCTTACAAAGTTGCTTTGTTTAAGTGTTTAACTAAGTGATGGTACATTTTAAAGTGTGTAGCATTCGTTTGTGTCCAGGGGATGCAAACGCACTTGTCGATTATCCATGTTATTGTTTTGTTATCCTCCTATAGCTTGATTAAACTGCGGACAAGATTATCGCTAGCGAAATGAAAATATGCCGTTAACACAAGGTGCTAAGTTTTCAGTAGTAGTAAATCCATAGGGCTTCCGACGAGTGGTGCAAGTTCCACTGTTAGTCAGCACTGCTGTTGAGGTGCTACGATCGATGACACTATGGGGAAATTCAAATCTCCATGATAGCAACAAGCCACCCATCCTTCTCTGTCATTTGACAAGGGATGCCCCATACCCCCTCACTTAACGATGGCACCATCATCATACGACCAGCCATGACTAGTAGGGAGACGGGCATATCTGCCCACTTTTGATATCAAATTGATATGCAAAGTAATTAAATTGATCAACAAATTACCCCCAGTCCACACACAACCCCACCTCCACCCCTCTGGATGAAATCATGTGTTTTCTTCAGCCTGCACTTAAGTCCCTGTCCCCTCCCCCCTCTCCA
Source organism: Schistocerca nitens (assembly GCF_023898315.1). Lineage (NCBI taxonomy): Eukaryota > Metazoa > Arthropoda > Insecta > Orthoptera > Acrididae > Schistocerca > Schistocerca nitens. The sequence continues at coordinate 309,187,320 of NC_064621.1, read as the reverse complement.
TTCTCCCTCACGGCCCCCCCACCATCTACCCAATTTGCGGGAATTTCGAACTTCGGCGGGAATTTTTAATTTTGGTAATAATTGCTTTGTCCCAGGATTGTGCAGATTCCCACTCCATTTACTCCCACAGATATTCCTGGGAAATTCAAAATGTTGGTGCCCTTTCTGGGACTCGAACGTTGGTCCTTCTGGAAGGAAAGCCTGGGTTTATCCATCCCACACACTTACACAAGCAGCAGCCCTTGAAATTGGCAGCAGCCAATAGGACCACAGCATCCACGCATTGGGGATATAAGGTGGGCTCAGGACCTCTGCAGCCTCAGTTGGCGTAGTCATTCAGCATCGAGTGGCAGACGAAATCGTCCAAAGTTCCCCAGCTGCAGCAGCAGAAGAATAGGAGGAAGCCGCAGAAGAGTAAATACTCCTTGCTTGATGTCTCTGTTCACTGGCATGGGAGGAATATTGAGTCTTTGTGCTGTTATTAACGCTTGTAATAGTTTTTGTTCTTTGTGGATCAGTGGATGTGACTTCCTCCAGTCCGTCATGGTCTGCCACAGTGACGTGTCCGAGCTTGCTGTGACCCGCAGCAGTGGCAGCACCCTGGCAACTGTCATCAACTGGTTAGCTTGATGGAGCAGGACAATTATTGTCAATTGAAGTCACCCAGCCAGCCTCTAAATGGCTGAACTGCACTGGGGATCCTAATCAGCATGATGCAGGTGGGTACTGGGCCCTGTTATGTGCATCACCACAGAATATTCCAGTGGTACTGCATGGGCAAAGTGAGGATGTTGTGAATTAGAAGATGCCAATTATTCACATTCTGGAGTATGACGGTTCATACCCACATCCTGACAACTTGATTTAGGTTTTTTGTGATTTCACAGAAACACTTCAGGCAAACGCCAGGATGGTTTCTTAGGAAGGGCAAGGCCGACTTCCTTCCCCAATTCAATGAGACCGATGACCTCGATGTTTGATGTTTGATCCCTCCCCAAAATCAACCAACCATTGTTCAGTATGGTTAGAAGTATTTTCATATTTGTGTAGAAGCAAACACAGAAAGAGACTGACGTGTTGTGATGGAGATCGAGAAATCAGCTAAAAGTGTTAAAGTGCGGTTTCCGGAGGTCATGGAAAAGCCTACATCAAACAACAGCTGACCATTGAGTACCACCCGAGCCATCTTCATTACACTGTATGTGAAATCGGGTGTCACATCAATTTATCTACACCAGTCCACCACTACAAACGTGTTTGGTCTACACATGGGGCTATCCACTATGTTGGAAAGACTAAACACATGTTTGCCATGTGTTAAGGCTGTGTATGGGGACGCAGGGGAGTATCTAAGTACGAAGAGTGTCCATGTAGACGACTTCGAATAGAGGGTCAATATGGTACAAATGAACACTAACGTACTGCCAATAAGAAAGTCTGAGAGAAATGCATGCTGAATTCTGTGCTTACAAGAAGGCTTTATTTTTTGTACTCTGCACTGGTGTTAAATAAAGAAAGAACATATTGATGTAATGCATTGCATGTGTGATTACTGAATGAAAATGTACATAACCATGTATGTGTTTTTATTTATTACCTCTCATTATATTGCAAGTACTAAAGCTATTTCCACCAGTATTTTCACTGCAAACATGCAACTGCAGAAAATCATGTAAGTTAACTACATTTTCTGTAAAAACCTGTAGCATGCCAATACTTGACATAGTCGGTATCATGGCAGGTCATAGTGTTCATTATTTTCTACAAAAATCCATTGCACGCCAGTATCTGACGTAGAAAGCAGGGTGGGTGAAGCATCAAGACTCTCTAGTGACTGGAGCTTTGACGTGCAAGGGCACCAGAAAAAGAATAGCGTTATCCTTCCCATGACTACATATGTACAATAATTTTACATGCATCCAGTGGAACACATTGTAGACACTGTTTTTTAAATTCTAACAATCAGTACTTGCAATGTGCTCTACTGTAATCTACGCCAATCAAGTCCATGTGGGTCAGTTAACTGATAAGTTACGGAACAGGTGTTGTATGCTGTTCACCAACTTTTGCAGTTTGTCTACTGGGGTAATAAGAATACCGAAAACTGACTTTGGTGTGCAAGTAAGTCTGCCAGATTGTCAAGACCCAGAAAAACTTATCGGTTATGCGCTGTCTGCATACAATTTTAATTATTTACCTGTAAACTACGTGGATATTGCTTCAAACACAGCGTGTGGCGATATCTGGCCACCACTGGGGAGTAAAAAATATCTGCATTTACTGTTAATAGCAATGGTAAGTGGCCTTATGTTGGAGTCCTGGCCAAAAGTGATGGATTGGAGCATGTGTACATTAATGAACAAATGAAAAACTATTTATGAAGCAAAATTCTCACCTAGATCTACTAAAAAGGATAATTGCGTTGTATTTAAGTGTTCTGGACTGGATGTTGTGATTTAGCAACAGAAAAAAAGTTTGACGAGCCTAAAACCGACGGCATAATGACGTTCAATGACCACTCATTTGAAAAACTTGTGAACATAAGGTTCTATACTGAAATTCCACAAAAATGTGCGGCAGAAACTGGTAGCGTACACCCAGGAACATGTGGAATGTTCTAACAACAGCATTAAGCAAGAATAAGAGTCAAGAGTAAAATCGCCGAATGCTGTCGTCAAGAAGAACTGAGGGAAGGAACAGAGCTAATTGTTAAAGCCATAAAAGACATAGTTTACTGGAAAAAGTTAGATATGTTTTGGAATTCGAGGACATTCCTGACAGATTACTGGTTGGAGAAGGAATTAGAGGAGTGCAATGAAGATTTAAATTATGAAACTTAAGGTGGATGTTATTAAATGTTTTCTGTTGTAATGGTGCATTATTTGCGAAACCCTTCCCACCCGCAAACCCAATTTTTCGATACCATAGATTAATGAATATTTTTCTACGAAATGTCTCATATTTTTCACTCTATTCAAATTGGGTTTCGTTTTTATACGTAGGTACGTTGATATTTTGAGATGTTGAAATCGATATAATAACTAGTGTAAATATCTTTGTGCTTATTGTTATCTTTGATGTTGGTTTGTGACTTTTAGTGCGGAAGCGTACAGAGTAGTCAAGTTTTTGTGTTGAATATGAACAGTCTTGACTTTGTGTTGGAAATGAAAAGATGAGTCTTAGTTGTGAACAATGAAATATGTTGTCAGTTTTATTAAGTGAAGTAACGGCTGCGAAATTGTATGATGAAGTAATGCTTTGAACATGCGAAAGTATAAGAAGTTTAATAAATGTGAATTTTTGTGAAACGTTGTCTTCGTAAGTTCCTCAAGTCGGCATAATTAACATCCGAGTGCCTTTCGCACCAACAGCGATAGTCGTGCAACCTAGACAACAATTTTAATTACGAGCCAAAGCCAGAGGGAGATTGTCGTTGGATTGCAAATACAAGATAAGCGACATTATTGTTAATTTTCTTCAGTGACTGTAATCAATTGGCGTAGCAATACCTGCCGCATTAAAGACCTTTGAGTTGCGCAATAAAAATATCATACTTTGAGTGAACGACGTAATGATTTTTGAACTAATTAACTGTTAGTGGAGTTATTGTTATACTGCGTATAAATGTATATGTAGAAGCTAATAAGGATTTTGTACAAGAATATTTGTTTTCAAATTCGCTGTACACAACCAAAAAGTTGCAGAGAAAGTGACTGCTATTTACGATGATCTGCTTGAATTGGATGTGGGTAGCTGGATGTCCTTGAAAAGTAGTTCAAACTAGGTAGCTGAAGGCAAGTCAACCCTCTTTTCTCGCCTACTTGATTTGACCATTGAATTGTACAGCGAAATTCCCGCCAATAGGATAGGATAGGTGGGGAAGGGTGATGGGAAAGTTTGGGGAATGGAAATGGCGGGCAACCCACGTATGGGCTGAGGAAAACACTTGACATCATCTAGGAGTGGGAATGGGTGGGGTGGGGATGCTGGGTCAGGGGGTGAGGGGAGTAACTAATCGATTAATTTAATTAATTTACATATAAATTTGACATCTAAAGTGGACTGATTCCCTCATGTCCCTACTCCGGACATGACCACCTATTTATAACAGTATTCACGTTAGAAGAAGCCACATACCATTTTGTGGAATGGTAGTGGCCATTAAAATGGAAAGCCAGTGAGGCTGATAAACTGAAATAGCCAGTTGCAGTGTAGTCACTGAACAGCTGTAATCATAAGTGACTCACCTATCTGAATTTCTTTTTCACCATTTTAAAACGTATTTATCCAAAGAAATCACAAAAAGGGCAAACCGTGTGGCACTTCTACATCTAAAATACGTCAGCATCATATGAACACACACACATACACACCTGCTCACACACACACACACAAACACACACACACACACACCACACCACACCACACACACACACACACACACACACACTGTTCATGAAATGAACTAACAGATAATGTGAGAAATATGAGTATCCATTTTCATTATTGTGCCACATTTGATGTAAGACACAACAGATACAAGCACAGCACACACAAAAATTATACATCGGCCACATATAAATTGTTCTATGATGTTAACTAAGTTCTTTTCACTTCCAAAAAACCAGCTACAATAAGTCAGCATCACAAAAAAGTCATGTTTGTGTCAAGTGTTATAATTTTATTATGACACAGACACAGACACACACTCACACACACACACACACACACACACACACACACACACACACTGAAGCACACACATATGCGACATAACTGATGCCTAAAACACGATTGTGAACTCTGAAATTAAGTGTCGCAATTCCACTTTCTTGCCCATATACTAATAAAATATATGGGGCTAGAAGGTAACTTGTTAAATATGTAGTTCAGTTTCCTGTTAGGCTCAAATGAGGGAGCTGAAAAAATTCACCTGACGAAGCTTATAACATCAGAAAGCGCAAGCAGATCACATTCCATGTTATACTTAAATGGTGTTATACAGCAAAATTAAGCTGACCAAGTTTACAACTGGAGAAAACAAATTTGCGTTAAGAAACTATGGTAAGCAGGAAAGCGCACAAACAAATAATCGATCTGAATTACCATAAGCTACTGGACCAATGTAATGAATTCCAGTTTTGGCTTACACACTGCAGAAGTCACAAAGAACCTTAAATCAAATATCCTTATATCTGAATTGCTCTATGATGCATGTCAAGTTGTACAATGTTTCCTTCAAATAGAACGCTTAAAAAGTGTTAACATTTCAATCTAAGTCTATGTTACTGGTGTTTCATAGAACGATTTGACACCGTCTGAAGGCTCTAGAAATTTTCAGTAATCTTTCAATTTAAGAAACACAGTTTTATAAGAGAAGAGGATAATACATTACGTTCTACAGTAAGAAAACCTGAACAAAGGTAGACTGGCTGATACTGCATTTATTGATGCCCACTCGAGTTATCTAGAAAAATAATTTTCGAGGTGGGTGCAATATTTATCAATCAGAATGGTGGTGCTAACAGTCTCTATCAGATTTAGAAACTTTATTTCCCATAATAAACTACTAAATAATTAAAAACATCTAATCATAATGCTCCAAAATATGAAATATGAAAAATACACAATATTGCCACAGACAAATTAAAAGACCAAACAGCATTATAGAACAGAATGAGGAAGGTACGTTTTGGAGATATCTTTATTGTGATGTAACATTTAACCTACATATTTTCGCAATACACAAAGGTAACTTAATATTTCTAAATGAAGATCGTATAACAAGAGACATTCAAACATGGATAAAGATGATATTAAAGAAGACAGAAATGAAAGGTAAATATCTAGAAAGGGCAATGCAATTACGTAAAATTACTTATAACATTAACTAATTTGTGACATTTAGGAATTTTGAGCACCAAAACACGACACACTTTACATTTCTTCCTAATCAAATATACTTATAGAACTCTTGTCGTGAATGAAAACTTCGAAACAAATTAAAATTGTATTATTTCTCAAATCATGTGAAATTTCCAACACAAAACATAAACGTGACCCTGCTCTCATAACTTATCTGTTCTATAAGGTTTAAGAAAAATACATAGCTTGCATACTGGGACAAGTGATAAACCTCTAGGCTCAACAGTACTTGTTGACAAAGAAAGTACGATTGCTGTACCACACAACAGACTTTAAAATTACATATTTCCACCTCTAGATAGACTGAACTGCCTGTAAAAATATATAGTAATGACACTAACATACTGAACTGCTGTAAACTTTGGTATAGAAGTGAATTAGTGCTCAGTAGTTTTGCGAGCTTATTTATTGTTTTATTTCTGAACTATTCAGTGCTGTACATTGCAATTTCTTTCATAATTTGTTCCTTTTTTTCTCCATGGGGCCGAGTAAGATACTTGACAATAGGTCTTATGTGGATATACCTGCATATCACAGACATATCCCTTCACGATACCAGGCTTATCTGTAAATACTGCAGGTTATTTAGATAATAACACTGTCAATTGTTTAGCTTGAAATTTCTCAGTGTTCGTTGCTTCATTTACCATATCCTTGGTAAGGCCACTGATAGTCTTGGAATTGAGTGCATCATTATGCTAATGGGTATGAGAGAATTTCTTTTACTCATACTCCTACATGAGCAGTTTCAGAACACTGATGGAAAAAATCAAAGTCCTTATAAGCGAATGGGATACATCAACTTCATGGTTGAGCTCCATAGTCATCTGCTACTGATGGTATTTGAAGGTGAAGGTCCCACAGGTGTAGTCTATTACTGCCTGCTTCTCCTGCATAAAATCTAATCCTAGTAAGACCAGTACCAAAAGATGCTATACTAAATGGAATGTGTAGGCTATGTCTCAAATTTCTATTTGAATCTCGGCTGGAGTCTGGAACTTGATTGTTTGGGCCTTCTGTCCTAGTGCACAAACAACTTTGCAGATTTAAATGGACAAAACCGGTAATTTTCTAATCTGCGAGACCCTTTTATACAACTGAATATTCATAACTGACACACTTGCTCTGGTATCAAGAAGTATAGTGGTGGTCACACCTTTTATAATTGCAGTTATTCCTGCTCTAATTATTTCTTTTTTCTCATTGTCAGAAATGGTGGGCTCTTCATATAATTCTTCACCAATGTCCCGACCATTCTGGTATCTAATCATATGTATATTTTTCGACCTATTGCCTTCATTTCCATCCTCGGTCTAAGGCATACGGGGACCGGTTTTAGTTTGATGGTTTCTGATTATTCGGTTCCTGCTCAGGTGGCGTCTCTACTATCCTTGCATTTGTTGGTAGTTAGTGGGAGATGGTGTTACTGATTGGTTCCACTGTTGTGGATAAGGGTTATCCTTCATGGGTATCGCTTGCATAAAATTTATTGGTTGTTAATGTGAACCGTATGTTGGTCGCGGATTCCAACCACTAGGATCTGGCTGTTGCCAGTATCCATGCCCTGACCGCATGTTTTTCGGGTTGTCCTTATGTAGATCCGTTTTTGGTTCACCTTTCACGATTAAAATGGTTATTTGCATTTTCGTTCTCGCCCTGTCCGTGATTATTATTCGATACAAGTTGGCTTTGATTGCTGTTGTCACAATTGTATTCTACCTTAGATCCATAATTCATTTTATTATTATAAACTCCATTATTAAACTGTTTACATTTATTTTCCTAGGACTGTTATTGGCCTTGTTCGATGATGGTTTTCAGTTATTATTATTATTATTATCATTGGCAATTCCTAGAGTGGATTTTCTTATATCCTCCTGTACTAAATCTACAGAGTCAATTATGTTAAGAAACTCCGTTATATCAGTATCAAGGACATTAAATAATGAGTTTGAATAGTGACTGTTAGTCTTGATTTCAGAACTCTCAACAAATCTCAAGGTGCTACTGGCTCATCTCAGTGATGGGCCTTAGCATACACATCTTCGGGTTATACATTTCGGCACTGTACAATATTTTGCGTAATCTTTCTTGGATGCACACAGACCAAAATTGCTCTAAAAATTCCTTTTGAAATTCGTCAAAACTCTTGCATGTTGCAGCAGCATCAAGTGCTCACAGAGAAGAAGCATCTCCAATAATATGAGCGACTACATGCTGTATCTTTTGTTGTTCTGTCCAGGTTTTTGGTAGTATACTCAAACTTTCGAATGAAAACTACTGTGTGGATATTCTGTGAGCCGTGGTAAAAACTGCTGTTTTAAAGAGCGCGCCGTAGTGCGTAGTGTGAAGCAGTCGCCCTCCGTTTCTGGCGGACGCGCCGCTGTGGCAGTCGCAGCTTTCGTGTCTCCCTCTGGTGGGAAAGGGGTTGCCAGTTCACGTACATTTAAGGGCCGCTATTAGCTCGCCAGTCCTCACCACCCCCCAGGGAGACCTGGTTCCCCTGCCTCAGCACACCCGACCCGAATCCAACACGACTCCCGATGTGGTCCTTGCCTCTCCCAACCTCCTTGGGCGCATCACCGCAGATGTCCTTGACCTCATTGGCAGTGACCATGCTCCTGTTCTCCTCACTATCTCTAATGGTCGCCATCCCCGCAACGCTCCTCGCCCTGACGTACCTCCTAAACATGTCCATGATTACTCCCGTGCCAACTGGGATGCCTACCGGGACTCCTTTCACACCGAGGTTGCCGGCCACGACCTTACTCTCCAATCTCCTGATGACATCTCTCGCACTACTGCCTTCCTGCACCAGACCTTGTCTGACGCCATCGGCACCCGTATCCCCACCACAGCCATCCACCCTCACCACCCCGCCCTGCCTCCACAGGCCGTCCTCCTCCTTCGAGAGTCCCACCGCCTCTACCGCTCTTTTCTCCGCACTCGTGACCGGGATACACTTACCCGCCACCGGCAATTACAACGACACATCCGCAACCTGCTTACATGCTTACATCGAAGAAACGCCGTGCCTGGCGCCAGGCATGTACACAACTCAACTCCACGCTCCCCATAAACTCTTCCAAGTATTGGTCTGCTTTCCACCGCCTTACTGGGACCCGCCCCACCCCTCAATACCCTCTCCTCCTTAATGACCGTCCCTTTCCTGACAACCTCAGTAAGGCCAACCACTTTGCCTCTCACCTCTCTGATGTTTTTTCCATTCCAGATGATCCCCACTTTGATTATTCCCTCTTCCCTGACGTCATGGACTGTACAAATACCTCTGTTCCTCCCCTTGCTCCTAGCTTCCAGTACTTGGGCCACACACCACCTCTGAACTTAACACTCCCATCACTACACAGGACATCAGCTTCACACTCCGCACTAAACGCAACATTGCTCCCGGCCATGACTGCATTACCTACCGCCACCTCAAACACTGCCCTCCCTCCTTCCTTTCAATTCTTGCCACCCTCTACAATGTCATCCTTGCCACTGGCTTCTATCCCGACCTGTGGAAAACCTCCCATATCCTGATGTTCTCCAAACCCAACAAGCCTCCATCTGATGCCTCTTCCTATCGTCCTATCTGTCTCACATCGGTGTTCAGCAAGCTCTTGGAATCCATCCTTTCCCGGCGCATCCATCACCACCTCCACCAAAACCACCTCCTCCCCAACACCCAATGTAGTTTCCGACCTTCCTTCTCTGCTGATGACCAACTCCTCCGTCTCACTCATCTCCTCTCCCTCCAGCTTAACTCCCGTTGCTCCGCCATTTTTGTCTCCCTTGACCTCGAAAAGGCCTACGACCGTGTCTGGCATCCCGGTCTCCTGTTTAAACTCCAAACCTACGCCCTTCCTATCAACTACATCCGTCTGATGGCCTCCTGCCTTTCCCACCACCCCTCCTATGTTACCATCCATATTGCCAATTCCCACACCTTCTACCCCTCTGCGGGTGTGCCCCAGGGCTCTGTCCTCTCCCCTCTCCTCTACCTCCTGTACACTGCAGATATGCCCCAATCCCCCCCCCCCCCTCCAGTACACCTCTTGCAATATGCTGATGACACCGCATTCCTCGTCCTCACTCTTACCCTCCAACGGTCCCAACGCCTTCTCCAGAATCACCTTGACCTTTTTGCTGCATGGTGTAACCAGTGTCTCCTGAAAAGACCCAGGCAATCACCGTAGGTCGTACCACTCGCTCCTTCCGGCTCCTGGATTTCTCCCTTACTGTCTGCGCCCGTCCTGTCCGCCTCACCCCCACCCTCACCTACCTTGGCCGCACCATTGACCGTCACCTCACCTGGATCCCTCATCTCCGCTCCATCCAATCCAAAGCCCACAACCGCCTCCGACTCCTCAAACTCCTCTCTGGCCGGACATGGGGGTTGCACCCCTCTACCATCCTCCACACCTACAAATCCTTAATCCATCCCATCCTCTGTTATGCCAGTCCTGCCTCGATATCTGCCCCCACCCCCCCAAATTCTATAAGTCCCACCAGATCCTTGAGCGTCATGCACTCCACCTCGCCTTTCGTATACGCCTCCCATCCCCCACGTGGATCCTCCATGGTCTCATTCCTTTCCCCCATCTGCTCCTCTTCCTCGAACATATCCGCATCCTCTACACCTCCCGCCGCCTTCAACCCCCTCACCCCATGGTTGCTCCTCTCCTCTCCCATCCCTGCCCCCTGACACATCTTCACTGTTGTATCCCCCCTACCCTCCATCTCTACACCCTACATCTCCTTTCCCAAGGTGGCTTCCATCAACTCCCCCTCCCGGATGGTGCCCTCTCTCCCTCCATTTATCCCTCCTATAAACTCTGATCCTCATCCCCTCCTTTCCTCCGTCCTTTCCCTGGGCTCCCTCTTCCTCCCCCCTTCCATCCTGTGTTTTCTCCCCGCCTACCCTCTCCCCATCTCCTTTCTCACCCCCTCCCCGAGTGCTTTTGTACTCCCCTCCTCTGCCTTCCCCACTCCATGGCACGTCTGCTCAGCACCCCCCACTCCTCTTATGGATCCTCATCTTCCATTGGGTCCTTTCCCCCCTCCCCCTTCACGTTTCCTCTCCTTCCCCCCTTTTTTTCCCGTCATCTGACCAGTTTCCCCCCACCTACTGTCGGGTGTGGTATGTCATATTTGTGCCAACGTTTTAGTGCAGTGTTTAAGTGAGTGTTCAGTGTTGTGCGTCTTTCCACAGTGTTGCGAACAGAAATCATGCTGTCGCTGGGTGTACATTTTATATCTCTTGTCTGTCTATTATTTTTCTGCTTCCTGTATATTTTATTAGCATCATCAACCCTGTGTTTTATGTTTTAAGCTCCAGAATTTTCTGCCATTTTACCTTTAAGTAACCGATTTTATCGCCAACTGTTATTATTTTTTATTATCTTCTTTTTTTTACAACAAATTTTGTAGGCTGAAGAGCGGCGTAATAAGCTGCTGCCAGCCCGCCCCCTTTAGGGGGAATCGGAACTCAATCAACGAAAAACAAAAAAAAAAAAACTCGTCAGTCGGTCAATTGGTCAGCCGGGTCAGTGTGGGGCAGTCAGAGTCTGTCTGTCGTCCGGAGTGCTAATATGTGTTACGCCGCCAGTTTGCTCGAGCTTGTTCACGCAATGCTCATTGGCGGTTGAATCGATCGCTTGGTCGGTCGCGCACTGAGACACAAGATGACTTGTTCGTCTTGAGCGTCGGTGCTTGTGAGGTCGCCACGTGAGTCCTGTGGGCCGCGCCGTATAGTGAAGGGGAATGGCTTCGCGGCCGACATGAGAGCAACAGGAGTCAACCCAGGACATCGGTCTGGCAGGTGCGAGCTGTGACGTCGTGAGACGGGAGATGGGCATGCCTTCATGCGTCCGTTGAAGCGGCTGGCAGCGGACGGTTCGGGAGAGCGTTTTGGGGGTGCTGCGCCAGATCTTCACCAGACATCGCAGTTTATTAGAAGTTAAGTGATTCGTGATATGTTGTTTCATTTACTCATTAAATTCTACTTGTTTTCTTGGTCAGTCTCTGGTCCTCAGCCTGCTCGTCTGTGTTCCGTATGCATTTGTTAGGCAGTTAGTGTCTATCTGTCTGTGGGTGTGAAACCTTACGGGACTTAACTGTTAAGGCCATCAGTCCATAAGCTTACACACTACTTAACCTAGGTTATCCTAAGGACAAACACACACACCCATGCCCGAGGGAGGACTCGAACTTCCACTGGGACCAGCCGCACAGTCCATGATTGCAGCGCCCTAGACCACTCGGCTAATCCCGCTCGTCTGTCTGTCTGTCTCTCGGTCTGCCGTTCGTTAATAGCTGCCTCTGTCATGTTTGTCGGATTCGGTGTTAACGAATTTATTGTCTGAAGTGTAACGGCCGAATTCCTGAAATATGTTTTTATCTTGCCTATCATCTTGAGAGGTGGTATATGTATAACGTAGAGCATGTTTGGCCAACTTTGTGTATTTGATGTAGGACTGCATTTCATGGGTTTTTATTTAAATGATCATTTTAGTATATAAAGTGGCCACCCTTCCACCGTAAGAGTATATATTAATGAAGTTGCACCTTCGGTGGCAGGTTAATCTTTTAATGTTACTGTTTTCTACAATTTAAATCCATCCTACGGGGTGCATAGTGTATGTACTTGTGAGTTGTTAAAATTTTTAGTTTAAAGTAATCTGGTGTGTTGCAGTTTTACACCAGTGTAGTATTTCAGAGGTGTTGTGAGCGGTCGTGAGTATGGCCGTGTCAAAAGGGAGCCGCAAGGCTCTCAGCCCGAAAGCTCTTACTCTCAAAAATTTGTTCTTTCTGCCTCTAAATAAACTGTAACTTGATATTTAGAGCGTGCTTTCTGATTATAATTTTAAAGCTGTTTCTAAAAGAAAGGGGCTTTTAGGAATAAAATTTCCTTTTGTTGAAAGAAATTTGATTTGTTTTCATTAGTTACCCACTGGCAACTACTTCCACGCTCACATAGTGTGAATAAATGTATCAATGTTCTTGATGAATCGCTAGTAAAAAGAGTAAATTCCTGAGAAAAAGTTCTGAAAGTAAATTCAGGGTTCATTCCGTTTATTCTCATCATCGAATACATGATAAGGCCGGTGCTTTATAAGGCTTTCGTCATTCATCAGTGTGTTTAACTGTACTGTACTATTATTATTAACCCGCGCTGCATCCTTATGATAGCATGTACAGTCGGTTTCCGAATTCGGCCTATGTTGTGGCGTAACCTGTTGCAGTACAACATGTTGGTTGCCGTAAATCCGTTCCCTGGGTGTCACTGAATAGCTTGCAGCTGAATTTGATACACTGCGTGGATCCTCAATGCATTTTGTTTCATTACACAGTATTGCCGGCCTTTCGTTATTCTGGTTATCAAAATATGAAGCATGATCCACTTCCTTACGAACTTGGGATTCATTTTTCTTTTTGCATATTGCCCTGCATAGAATCCACAGTTAAGGCCAAGCTCTTAAACTGCTTATCTAAGTTATTAACTTCATGTAGCACAGTATCAATCAGAATAGGAACATGTTCCACATGTTTAATAGTGCTTCTGACATTATCAGAGTTTTTGTTCAATTGTTCGACAATAGCCTTGTCCCGTTCAACCAAGATTTGACTGAATTAGTCATCTAAATCTTTGTCACTCTCAACAAATGTTTTATCTATTAAAGCCAGAAAATTTTCTTCTCGTTCTTGCTCTCTGTGCACACGTTGTTGTTCCCTTAATATCTCTTCCTCCTTTAACCTTTGCTCTTTTAGAGCTTCCCTATGTTTTTGTTCCATAACATTAAGTCTTTGGAACAGAAGTTTTATTAAGTTAGTATCAGATGGGGTTGGAGTTGACAAAGTAAGAAAGTCCGGCCCCTGCTCTGTTACATTACCCCCAGTCATATAGGCAACTTTTGCCTTTCGTTTTGGTAATTCTGTTAAAATTTCGTCATTAATTCCTGACGAACGTCCAAATAATTGCACTGAAGTGTGCTCTCTTTATCCTCTTTTACTCTGATACAGCAGCAGTATCTACATTAACATCAATATATTCAGTGGGCATAATCTGTTTCTTTGGCCTAACCATTTCAACAAAATTTCTTTACACACAATGGCAATCAGAATAAACACTGATAAAAATTTATAACTTATGTTATTTTTGCTGTTGTTGTTGTTGTGGTCTTCTGTCCTGAGATTGGTTTGATGCAGTTCTCCATGCTACTCTATCCTGTGCAAGCTTCTTCATCTCCCAGTACCTACTGCAACCTACATCCTTCTGAATCTGCTTAGTGTATTCATCTCTTGGTCTCCCACTACGATTTTTACCCTCCACGCTGCCATCCAATACTAAATTGGTGATCCCTTGATGCCTCAGAATATGCCCCACCAACCGATCCCTTCTCCTAGTCAAGTTGTGCCACAAATTTCTCATTTCTCCAATTCTGTTCAATACCTCCTCATTAGTTATGAGATCTACCCATCTAATCTTCAGCATTCTTCTGTAGCACCACATTTCGAAAGCTTCTATTCTCTTCTTGTCTAAACTATTTATCGCCCACGTTTCACTTCCATACATGGCTAGACTCCATACAAATACTTTCAGAAACGACTTCCTGACACTTAAATCTATACTGGATGTTAACAAATTTCTCTTAATCAGAAACGCTTTCCTTGCCTTTGCCAGTGTTCATTTTGTATCCTCTCTACTTCGACCATTTTTTGCTTCTCAAATAGAAAAACTCCATTACCAATTTAAGTGTCTCATTTCCTAATCTAATCCCCGCAGCATCAACTGATTTAATTCGACTACATTCCATTATCCTCGTTTTGCTTTTGTTAATGTTCATCTTATATCCTCCTTTCAAGACATTGTCCATTCCGTTCAACTGCTCTTCCAGGTCCTTTGCTGTCTCTGACAGAATTACAATGTCATCGGTGAACCTGCAACTCCGAATTTTTCTTTTGCTTCCTTTACTGCTTGCTCAATATACAGATTGAATAACATCGGGGAGAGGCTACAACCCTGTCTCACTCCTTTCCCAACCACTGCTTCCCTTTCATGCCCCTCGACTCTTATAACTGCCATCTGGTTTCTGTACAAACTGTAAATAGCCTTTCTCTCCCTGTATTTTACCCCTGCCACCTTCAGAATTTGAAAAAGAGTATTCCAGTCAACATTATCAAAAATTTTCTCTAAGTCTACAGGTGCTAGAAACATAGGTTTTTCCCTTCCTTAATCTATTTTCTAAGATAAGTCTTAGGGTCAGTATTGCCTCACGTGTTTCAGTATTTCTACGGAATCCAAACTGATCTTCCCCGAGGTCGGCTTCTACTATTTTTTCAATTCGTCTGTAAAGAATTCGCGTTAGTATTTTGCAGCTGTGACTTAATAAACTGATAGTTCGGCAATTTTCACATGTGTCAACACTTGCTTTCTTTGGGATTGGAATTATTATATACTTCTTGAAGTCTGAGAGTATTTCGCCTGTCTCACACATCTTGCTCACTAGATAGCAGAGTCTTGTTAGTCCTGGCTCTCCCAATGCTGTCAGTAATTCTAATGGAATATTGTCTACTCCATGGGACTTGTTTCGACTTTTTCAGTGCTCTGCCAAACTCTTCACGTAGTATCATATCTCCTATTTCAACTTCATCTACATTCTCTTCCATTTCTGTAACATTGTCCTCAAAAACATCGTCCTTGTATAGACCCTCTATATACTCCTTCCACCTTTCTGTTTTCCGTTCTTTCTTAGAACTGGGTATCCATCTGAGCTCTTGATATTCATGCAAGTGGCTCTCTTTTCTCCAAAGGACTCTTTAATTTTCCTGTAGGCAGTATTTATCTTACCCCGAGTGATATGCTTCTCTACATCCTTAAGTTTGTCCTCTAGCCATCCCTGCTTAGCCATTTTGCACTTCCTGTCGATCTCATTTTTGAGACGTTTGTATTCCTTTTTGCCTGCTTCATTTACTGCATTTTTATGTTTTCTCCTTTCATCAATTAAATTCAATATCTTTTCTATTACCCAAGGACTTCTACTAACCCTCGTCTTTTTACCTACTTCATCCTCTGCTATTTTCACTATTTCGTCTCTCAAAGCTACCCATTCTTCATCTACTGTATTTCTTTCCCCCATTCTTGTCAATCATTCCCTAATGCTCTCCCTGAAGTACTCTAAAACCTCTGGTTCTTTCAGGTTATCCAGGTCCCATCTCCTCAAATTCCCACCTTTTAGCAGTTTCTCTAATTTTAATCTACAGTTAATAACCAATAGATTGTGGTCAGAGTCCACATCAGCCCCTGGAAATGTCTTACAATTTAAAACCTGTTTCCTGAATCTCTGTCTTACCATTATATAATCTATCTGAGACCTTCCAGTATCTCCAGGCTTCTTCCATGTATACTACCTTTTTTGATGATTCTTGAATCAACTGTTATCTATGATGAAGTTATGCTCTGTGCAAAATTCTAACAGGTGGTTTCCTCTTCCATTCCTTAATCCCATTCCATATTCACCAACTACGTTTCCTTCTATTCCTTTTCCTACTATCGAGTTATAAAATAAATAAAATATTTCAATTATTCACTATTTATGATGTATATGATTGTGATTGAAATTCTCTTATCTGGTACGTGGACGTTTAATTATTCGGTATCAGACGCTTGACAATGGCTATTTGGTAAAGGCAATGTTACTCTTAGTTGACCGTGAAATAAAACTGAAATAATCGGACTTCGTAATTAAATCGTTTCCAAAGACTGCTGCGGTAGGTACGGACTCATAATCTAATCTCAATATTACAATGATTTGCCAGCCATGCCAATACGTCGTACAGAGGTGATTGTCTACTAAACATAAAAAAGTTACACAGTTAGTTAAATCAGATATATTCAATGAAATAGCCTACAGTTGGTAATCCTACTTACTTTTATAAATATAAAGTCTTTTCAGAATCGAGTGCCTAGTGTGGTTGCAACTCGCAGTATTCTTCTATAACATGAAAATATGGCGGTGTGCCAGACAATAAAATAAAATACGTGCTTCTCGCACCACTTCTACCAGAGCTCTCCCTTCTTAATCAAACATAAGAGTAACGTAATTCCTTTTTTGTTTTATCAGCGACATAGCGCTGCAGTTGTGTGCCATAGGCTTTATTTATTTGTCACTGATTATTTATTTAATTAATATCTCGCGTTTCCGCGGAAACTCACGCTCGTCGTGCAAATGTGCCTTTATATTGCCCCCTGAATTGCGAGGCGAAAGGACACACCTGCAGGCGAGCAATTCACCTAAAGGCACAAGAAAATCTAAGTTATCTACAACTATTTACATGACTTACATTACACACATTATACACATTATGTACAAAATTTGAATGACGCGGGTGCGCCGTAAAAGTTCTTATGTTGGCAGATAGAGTGCGCGCATGCGCAGAAGCGTCTGTGTGACTCCGGCACTGCCGTTATATTGTACAGTTAGATCACGCGGCACAGTATTGCAGTTCATATTGTTCGTGTGCGCGCGTTTCTAAATCATTGCACAAAGAAAATATTCAAGCAAGATTTCATATGAAGACTACATTCTATGACAGGTAACTTAGTTTTAAATTTACAATATTTGTTATAACACAATACAACTTTGATTGTTGAATGTTTCTTAGTTACATAGTATTGTTTTGAAATACTTCAAAGAAAAATGTCCGTATGTTTCAGGTGCGTTGACCTATACACATCGTGTCGTTATTTCAGTTCATATTCACCTGCTTCACAAAAAATTTTTACAGGTTAGTGTCGTCGTGGTAAAGTTTTTTTTTTTAATCACAGTAACATCGTTGTATAACAACGTGATTAATACATAAGCGTGTCCATTTCCCATTTCCATTATAGTCGTTGTGATGCAGTTCGTTGTGACAAAAAGCATTGTTTATTACAGATCAGACGTGACCCGTCGAGTAATTGGTCCATATGCAGTTCTTTTTTTTTTTTTTACATTCCGTGGAAGCTTGGTTGCAGAACCTCGGACGGCACATAGCTGGCGTCGATCCTTGGACAGTCCAGGTAAGAGTGTCCGTCACATTTCGAGAACATTTCATTCCCTGAAGTTCCAACCAAAGTTCTTCCACCTGTCGTGTTGTTTTCTGGACAGGCACTTTGTGTCCATTTAATCCAGTTAACATCTTGAAGTTTGGTACTGTAGTAATGTCACTAGACGATGCACGAATTATGCACTTCACATTTTCAGTTTTTTGCTGAATATAGCTCACCTAAATGTTCGTAGTTATTAATCAAAGAAATCGTTCATCGCGTTTACATAGGTATGATGCATAATGAATGGCATTAACCGTTTCTTTCACATAGGTTTCTGCGTAGTTGCAGAGTTAGTAATGTTCGTTAATGTCCGTGAACAGTGGTTCACTATGCAATGTCCTTTTGGCACTCGTTTTGTTCAAATTTTTACACAGTAACAGTTACATTATACATCATTGAAAGAAAAAAAACATAAGTAATCATACATACACACGTCACATATTCTCTTAGCATAAACATAATTCAGTTGCACATAAACATGTTTACATCATCATTACATAGCTATGGGTTATTACATTGTGTCACATTTGATTACATGAATTGCAGATATTTACGTCCTCTTTATCAGTTTTGCTGGGATTTTATCGATGTTTATTTTGTGTTGTCATCTGAAATTAAGATAGGTTAGACACAACATTCATTACATCAGTAGGCAAGACCAGGCATTTTCACTACTCAATAAGTATTCAAAATAGTAAGAGAGAGAAAATGTTTGATTTCTCGCGTTTTGAGCGTGTGTGTATAGTGTCTGTGTGGCCTTGACTACTGATAGATGCTTTTCGTGTTGAGAGATGTGCGTCTAATCTATTTTTCGAAGTAAAAGATCGCTTCTCAGATGACGTCAGTCGGTTCGTCAGGTGTCATACCAAGTCAGTGGTATTTACAGTAACAAATGTTCCGTGAAAAATTAATATATCATTCACTGCTACGTAAACATAAATTTTACTTTAATATTCAGTCTTCTCGGTGGTGCCGCGGCGTTGAAAGAAAAGTTCTTCTGTCTTCAACTGCGTCACTGGAACCGCTGAAATGAAAATTTCTATACTACTTATTATCTGTGTTGTAGCAACAGAGTTTTTCGAGTTGCTTGGCAATGTTTTGATGGGTATGACTTTGACATTATTCAGCATGAAATGCTCTAAGATCTCGGTGTGCGTATAGCCCAATAATTTTGTTAGTTCTACGATGTTGTAACAGATACGCACCAGGATGCGGTATGTTAATAATTATATAAGGTCCTTCATATAGCAGACGCCACTTAGCGTTGCGTCGTTTTAGTGCTACAGATTTATGATGAGTACGAAGTAGTACAAGCATTCCTACCTCGAATTTTTGTTTTCTTTTTATTGTGTTTCTGTGATGTTTGTTTCGTATCTGTGCGTGATGTGTCAGCGTAGTCAAAACTTCTTTTATTTTCTGTTCTGGTGTGATTTCCTTGTCTGACAACTTAGGTAATGGTTCTATCCACTGATCGTTCTGTTTGCAATTGAACATGATCGCGTTAGGTGTGTAATTTGTATCGTAAATATTTAAGTTATTGTGTACGTCTTCGAAAAGACTTAGGTAGGACACCCAATTAGTATGTTTTGATGAAATATAGGTCCTCATGAATCGGTTTAATTCTCGGAAAAGTCTCTCAGTCGCGTTACATTGTGGACTAAACCTCGAAATAAATATACTTTTAATGTTATTGTCCTTCAAGAAATTTCTCCATTTGTACCCAGAGTAGTATGCTGCATTATCTGACAGAATTGCTTTTGGTTTTCCCACGTGCGTCAGGTAATCACTTGAGAATCTTCGTATTATAGCATTTGCAGTGGCGGATTTTAAAGCATAAAGTTTTACATGTTTAGAAAATATATCGTAAAAAGCTAAGATATATTTGACGCCTCCAGAGCTTGTTGGATGCGGTCCACTGATGTCAGTACACAGAATTTCCAGGGGTTTACTGGGTAAAATAGAATGTAAATCTGTTTTTGTGGATAAATTCTGAGGTTTTGATTTTTGACATATGACACATGTTTTCAGTTCCCTGTAAATTTTTCTTCTCATATTGCTAAAATAACAGTATGTGCTGAGCTTCGCTAAACACTTTTTCGTCCCATAATGACCCCAAACTAAGTGTGTGTGCCAAATAAGATTACGTTCAGACTCTTTGGGAATGCATACACACCAGTTAGTAGCATTTGGATGTCGGCGATAAAATAACACATCATTGTGTAACTTGTAATACTTAGTCAAAGGATGATTGTGTTTTTCTACCAGTAATGTTATTATCTTATACCAATGAGGATCAGATTTTTGTAATTCAGCCATGTTTCTGCACATATCAATATAATATTGATGATACTGCTTATCTTGCATTAAGAGAATCCTGTAGTCATTTACATTTTCCAAGTCACTGTTGGTATCATTCATACCTTGTGGAAGTCTAGACAAAGTGTCTGCAATGGTGTTGTCCTTTCCTCTTATGTATTTAATTTCAAAAGAGTAGTTCTGAAGTGTAACTGCCATCGTGATAGTCTAGGATGTACAAGTTTACAAGTTAACAAAAATGTCAGGGCCTGGTGGTCAGTGTAAATTACTGTATGTTTTCCAAATAAATAGTAATTGAATTTCTTGAATGCCCATACTATGGAAAGTGTTTCTAACTCAGTAGTGGAGTATGTACGCTCACATTCAGATAAAGTATGACTCGCAAACCCAATAATTCTTATCTGTTCCTTTTCTTTATTCTTTACAACTTGAAATAAGCAACATCCCAAGCCAGTGCGTGAAGCGTCACAAGTCATACAAAAATCTAAATCGAAATCTGGATGGCTCAATAAGTTTGCATTCACTAAGGCATGTTTAATTGTATTAAAGTCATTCTGGCACTGTTCCGACCAGATCCAAACTTGATTCTTTCTGAGTAGATTTAGCAGATGTTTACTGTTCAAAAGTGGTTGTGGTAAAAAACGTCTGAAAAATGAACATAGCCCAAGGAATGATTTTAACTGCTTTTTAGTTCGTGGACTAGGAAAGTTTCTGATAGCATCTAATTTACTGGGATCAGGACGTATGCCCTGTGAATTAATGATATGTCCTAAATATTTTATCTCACTGCAACCAAACTTTGATTTTCTAAGATTGGCTGTGACTCCAGCTTGTGCAAATTTTTCTAAAATTCTTTGAAGTGTGTCAACGTGTTCATTCCAAGACTGTGTAGCTATCAGTATATCATCTACATAGTGTGTGACTGTCTCAACTAAATCGTCGCCAAGCACGGTATCCAGGGCTGTAATGAATACCCCAGAACTGACATTCAGTCCGAAAGATAGAACACAAAACTGATAGGTTCGCCCCCCGAACATAAATGCAGTATATTTCCGAGAATCAGGAGTGATACCCACCTGCCAAAATGAATTAGCGAGATCTATTGTGGAAAAATATTTTGCATCTAGAAATTTCTGTAATTGCTCTTCTAAATTTTCGGGTTTTGTGTGAACTGGTAAAATTATTTCATTAATTGCTCGTGCGTCTAACACTAACCTAATGCTTCCATTTGATTTTTTGACAACAAGTAGAGGTGGATGGTTCAATGACCTTCCAGTCTAACATTTGTTTTAATTCTTGCCACACAGCAGGTCGTTGAGATAACGGTACGTTATATGTCTTGTGGTAGAAGATCTTGTGAGGCTTAACTTCAATCTTGTACACATACGTGTTGATAACACCTATTCGTTTGGTAAAAACTTGTAAATATTTGGACAACACTTTCTGTAGTTCTATACGTTCATGTGCACTGAGAGCCGTAGCTTCATTTATCTTATGATCAAGTAATGTTTTCAAGTCCATTAGCTCTGTGTCAGATGAGTGTGTTTGCATGTCTTGAAAGTCATTGTCAAGTACTAACTGAACCTTGTACCCTGTACAGTGTTTGTCATGCTTTAGAGTTCTCCTGTCCAAATCAATAATAATTACACTGCCTTTATCCTTTAAAATACATTTACCTTTGGAGAAGTCTATAATGCAGTCCTTCTCGCTCATAATATCTATTCCTAATATGCAATTTGTCACAAGGTTTTGTACAACCAGGAATAGCCATTGTACGGTTCCATTACCTATTTTAATGTTTACAAAAACTTGCTTCGTAACCCTACATGACTTATTACCTAATGCAGTAGTTATTTTACAGTTTTGGGCAGGAAACTCAGGCACAGGTTCCAATTCACACATCTTTTTATAGAAATTAAAAAACAAAACGCTCACAGCTGCACCTGTATCTAGGATAATAGTAGTCGGAATCCCACCTACTACACCAGTAGTAGATGCTAAAACAATTTCATCTGTGTTTGAACGACATTGTGTACTGTCTTGTAAAAGTTCATCTGATATATTGTTATTGTGGTTGTATCTTATAAATAAAACAGGTAATTTTTGTTTAGAATTATTCGGCATATCATTATTCTGATGTTCAACTGTGGTGTCAAATAACTGATTAACATTGAAGTCGCCCCCCAAGAATTCTTCAGCCACGACCTGGGGCATAGAAGTGACTGTTTCTAGTTTGTTGGATTAGCATTTGTACTAGGTCCTGACACAGATTGAGGTTGTGTATCAGGTGTCATTTCTATTATATTCACATTCGGATATTGCCTATTGTGATCTCCAAACTTTTGCGGTTGTTGTTGCTGTTGCGCATTATAACTTACCTGTCGGTCGTAAGGTATGCTCCAATTTTGTCCTGATGGCTGCTGTGTTAAAGCAGTGTTTGAATGAAAGTACTGATCGTTACGAGTCCAGCCTTGACGCTGTCTTGGCTCGTAGTTATTATTATTTCTATTTCTGTTTGTGTTTTTGTTGTTGCGTATGTATCCGTTGTTACCGTTGTAGTTATTACCGCGGTGCCTTTTGTATGGATTGCCGCATGAAGTGTTATTACTGTTGTAACTATTGTTTGTATTGGAATACGCGTGTTGATTTTGATTTCCGTATTGAGACGGCATGTGAGTTTGCTGTTTTTGCTGTAGCGCGTATCCAACTGTGGGCGCGCCAGAATTGAGTTGGCAAGCCTGCATGTTTTGCATTCCACTAGTGTAAACATTGTGGCTGCTGTTTTGCCGCGCGAAGCGCTGGTCTTCAAGTAACATGTCAACCGAATCTAAAGCTGTTAAAAAATAATCTGAATCGTCATCCGGGATATGTAGGAGTTTTTCTTTAATGTTGAAAGGCAATTTGGCCTTCAACGCACGGAGTATATCGCGTGTTGCGACTGGTTCGTCTAAAAAGTGTCCCATGTTCAAGTGTTTTTCAAAATATCTGCGTAAGTTGCCATTTTTACTGTTAAAAGTTTCAGGTTCTAGAATTTGTCTTCTGAGTCGCTCCTGGACGGATTGCGACCAGAATTTGTTCAGAAAAGCACGCTCAAACTCGCTGTACGTGGTACATACGTCAGCTTGACTGTATGCCCAGACAGCTGCATCGCCTTGGATGTAACCGACAATATATGAAATCTTTTTCCGGTCACTCCAAGTGCGTGGAAATGCGTTACTAAAAGATTTAAGAAAAATCACCGGATGAATGGTTCATTAAGCTTTCTTCTTCCTTCGCATTGTGATATGGATTTATTCCACTGTAATTACTGCTATGTTCAGCTGGCGAGTAATTACGATAATGTTGCTGTGGTTTACCATGATAATAGCTTGTGTTTGTGTTTGCACATCGTGGTATGTATTGTAGTCGTGGTGTGTTTTGTTCTTGTGTGTTTGTCGTGTGCGGTATGTGTGTGTCATACTCAAATGTATATTGGTTCCTGAACTGTACATTCTGACTGATATTTTCGTTACATTGAGTCTGTGGTCGATCGGTGAATTCTCTCATGGGTACAGTGACGGATTGTACTGCATCACTGATCAGCTGTTTGTTATTAGTCATGTATTCCGCTACGGAGTCGTGCACAATTGTTGGTAAATTTTCACGTAAGCATCTATCAAAATGTTTGTCTTTGTTCACTACCCAATCATGAAATTCTTTATTAATGTTTTGAAAATGAGCTGTGGCATCAGATTGTAAGATGTCAGTCAGGTGTTGTTCAACATTGTCAAATTTATTCTGCACGTCAGTAATTCGTCTTTCAAGGTTGTCGTGTACTAAAGGATATGTTTGAATTTGTTCAGTAAGAACTTCACACGTGACATTAAGGTTTTTTACTTGTGTCTGTAAAAGTGCTACGTCAGTTGTAGTCTTTTCTTGTCTCGCATTAAGCTGGGAAAATTTAGTACTGAGTTCATTCATCTGTTTGGTCAGTGTGGCGTCTATAAGTTCCACACGTTTACATAAAGTGTCATTACCTGTCTTGATTGCTATGAGATCAGATTTAATTTCGTCATTTTGTGTCTTTAGCTGTGTCTTTAAGGTTGCCATGTTCTCCGCGTTCTGTTTCATTAACATTTGTAGCATTTCGGCAATGTTTACCGTTTGCAAGGTCTGTGCCCCCGCCGCGTCATTAGACGTGACGTCATGTATTATCATGGGCTCTGACTGAGACTTTGAAATTTTTGTAGTGGACGGCCTATTGTCAAAATTTCCGTCAACACCTGCGTCAATGTTTCATAAATCGTCACTACCGGTTGCTGTCGTAAAGTCATTTTCTAACATTTGTCTCTCGTCCGAGTCGGATTGTGTCTGAATAGTACGTCTTTGCTGTTCCATTTTTGCGTATTGATTTCTAGTTATTACCATGCCACACGTGATATATGTTTCAAGAAAATATTTGACACTGATTCTAAAATAAAATGCAGTTGAGCATGAATCGCTCGTAGCAACAATGGCTGTTCGTTAATTTAAAAATATAAACTGAGTTTGAGATTATTGGTAATGGCTGCTGGCCATGTTACATCATATCGTACAGAAGTCGGCCATATTGTACACTCGTGTATTGGTATTGTTGCATACGTTATTGTTTAGGGAAAAGTACCGAGAATGAAATTTATGACTGAAAACTGTTATGCGCGAAAGAAACACTACAGAATTTACTGAAAAGCTAATACACTGAATTATACGTCTGGTCAAGCCTGCTAATGCAAAGATGCTGCGTCTTACCTTATTTTGCTGGAAGCTTCATTGCGTCTTCCGGCAAAATTTTAGAATTGGAAAATATCTTCAGATTTTTGTTATCTCTCATACATTCACGTCCAGGTCCAGAAAGTTGATTTTTGACATGAAACAAAAAGAACAATGTAACAAATGACAAAATAACAAGTCCGACACGCAGTCGCCAATATAAAATAAAATAAAATAAAATAAAATATTTCAATTATTCACTATTTATGATGTATATGATTGTGATTGAAATTCTCTTATCTGGTACGTGGACGTTTAATTATTCGGTATCAGACGCTTGACAATGGCTATTTGGTAAAGGCAATGTTACTCTTAGTTGACCGTGAAATAAAACTGAAATAATCGGACTTCGTAATTAAATCGTTTCCAAAGACTGCTGCGGTAGGTACGGACTCATAATTTAATCTCAATATTACAATGATTTGCCAGCCATGCCAATACGTCGTACAGAGGTGATTGTCTACTAAACATAAAAAAGTTACACAGTTAGTTAAATCAGATATATTCAATGAAATAGCCTACAGTTGATAATCCTACTTACTTTTATAAATATAAAGTCTTTTCAGAATCGAGTGCCTAGTGTGGTTGCAACTCGCAGTATTCTTCTATAACATGAAAATATGGCGGTGTGCCAGACAATAAAATAAAATACGTGCTTCTCGCACCACTTCTACCAGAGCTCTCCCTTCTTAATCAAACATAAGAGTAACGTAATTCCTTTTTTGTTTTATCAGCGACATAGCGCTGCAGTTGTGTGCCATAGGCTTTATTTATTTGTCACTGATTATTTATTTAATTAATATCTCGCGTTTCCGCGGAAACTCACGCTCGGCGTGCAAATGTGCCTTTATAGAGTTCCAGTCCCCCATGACAATTAAATTTTCGCCTCCCTTCACTATCTGAATAATTTCTTTTATCTCATCATACATTTCATCAATCTCTTCGTCATCTGCGGAGCTAGTTGGCATATAAACTTGTACTACTGTGATAGGCGTGGGCTTCGTATCTATCTTGGCCACATTAATGCGTACACTATGCTGTTTGTCGTAGCTTACCCGCATTCCTATTTTCCTATACATTATTAAACCTTCTCCTGCATTACCCCTATTTGATTTTGTGTTTATAATTCTGTAGTCACCTGACCAGAAGTCTTGTTCCTCCTGCCGCCGAACTTCACTAATTTCCACTATATCTAACTTTAACCTCTCCATTTCCTGCTTTAAATTTTCTAACCTACCCGATCGATTAAGGGATCTGACATTCCACCCTCTGATCCATAGAACGCCAGTTTTCTCTCTCCTGGGTAGTCCTCGCCTGGAGGCAGAATGGGGGATTATTTTACCTCGAGAATATTTTAACCAAGAGGCCGCCATCATCATTTAATCATACAGTAAAGCTGCATGCCCCCGGGAAAAATTACGGCTGTAGTTTCCCCATGCTTTCAGCCCTTCGCAGTACCAGCACAGCAAGGCCCTTTTGGTTAGTGTTACAAGGCCAGATCAGTCAATCATCCAGACTGTTGCCCCTGCAACTACTGAAAAGGCCGCTGCCCTCTTCAGGAACCACACGTTTGTCTGGCCTCTCTACAGATACCCCTCCGTTGTGGTTGCACCTACGGTACGGCTATCTGTATCGCTGAGGAACGTAAAGTTCTTGGTGAAATTGAGAACATTAACTACTAACCCATATAGGTAGCTAATATCAAGTCCACATACCCTGTGATATAAACTCTACTTTATGTTATTTATAGTTCTGGTTTAATTATCATTTTATCTCACAGCTGCAATATAATGCTAGCTACTCATAAGCCCGCAGCACATACTGAATGAAGCTTTGAAACCTAAAACGCAACACTCGTTCATCAGATTGTATGTGCCATATGATATACGAACATGAGCAAATGTCCTTACCTTAACGCTCATGCTTGTGATGATCCATTGCCCATTAAAATTTATTTTTACATTCCTGTTTGTGGTCTCTCTTCCAGATAATTGCTTTTATCATACGCACTCGAATCGGTACACATGAAATATAATAAGGTAAAACATTGATATATTACTATGGTATGCTATACCTGAAAACATTTAATACATATATTAATTAAATACGTTACATATTCTTTATACATAGTTTATATCGCTCCAAACGCTGGGTGCCAGTGTGCTGTCTTTTAAATAGTGTTGTGAATGCGTAAATTTAGCGGTGTCCAACATAAATATTTAAATATGTGTACAGTTCTAAATTGTCATTCAGTTACTTCATTACCTGGCTAGTATATGACATGAGCATGAATGTGAACTAAATTGAAACAGACAATAGTTGTCATACGTTGCCTGTAAGGAAGTGTATCTGTTTAAAATTATTCTGTTAGGTTCGTTGCCTACTTTCATAAGAACTTAGTAAACTCTTCAATATCACTTCACTTTTATAAAACAGACACACAACACTGGTATCTTCGAAGTTTTCTTAAAAGTTTTCTGAGTTTTAACTGAGAAAGAGCTATGCTCAGACACCAGCAAAGAATGGTAGAAGTGAAAATAGTTTCTCATACTACAGATTTTGATAAACAATCATGTTACCTTTACGTGGATTCTTTTTACAATGGCAACTACTTTCATAAGAACTTAGTAAACTCTTCAATATCCCTTCACTTTTATAAAACAGACACACAACACTGGAATCTTCGAAGTTTTCTTAAAAGTTTTCTGAGTTTTAACTGAGAAAGAGTTATGCTCAGACACCAGCAAAGAATGGTAGAAGTGAAAATAGTTTCTCATACTACAGGTTTTGATAAACAATCATGTTACCTTTACGTGGATTCTTTTTACAATGGGAAATAAATGTCTCAATTATTCGGCAATTTAAACTCGCCGCTTAGATCTTTCATGAAATGGCCTCAGATGAATAAACATTGGTGTATCACCGAATCGATCTGCTCCAATTACATGAAAATAACTGACTGAATTCGATTTGAAAAAAAAAAAAACCTGATCAGTATTAAACGATTGTTCTCAGCATTTTCAATCTGAAATAAAACTATCACTTTTGTCAATAAAAGCATATAAATATATTACCCATAATGGCATCGTTGCACCTCGTCTGCAGAGAAGTAAAGATGGGATGCAGAAGATCAAGATTAGTAGTATTCTTACAGAAAATAAGAGATAAAAATTGAATAACATTCTCTATTTTTTTCCAATAATTTACAATAGGTAGTTTACAAAATAGTAATAATACCAGACCTTATCATAGACAGCAGAGTAAAGTGCGTCTTGCGAGCATCATGGATGCTCGAATAAGAAGAATGAATGCACCAAAAATCAGCGATAAAAATAATTGTTCTTATAATTAAAAGATTTCATTGTTTTCACTCTACTTTCTGTGGCTTGTGGAGATACTGTTGCAACATCTCTGCACTAGCAAAACTAAACTGTTTCTCCGACAACGCATTTGTCTCTCACAATATCACATAAAAAATAATAATAAATGTTTTTATCGACTACAAAATTGAGGCATGGATGCTATACCTTAAAGAGTGTCATTTTCACTGACATTAATGTAAGGGTTGGGTAATGACAGTCAATAAGGAAACTGGCCACCAATTCCGCACCCAGCAGTATCTGAATGGTAATGGCAATCATCACAGGGAACTTGCATAGTAATGACAGTCTCCATGTCAACTGAGACGTATTGCCCCACCCAGTAATATCTCAAAGATAACAGTGAAATTAGTTACCCAAGAAAACAGTTACAATGGAAAATGGTTATACTGCAGAAAAATTTTTAATTAGGAAACCAGTTAGATAAGAAAACATTTGCCCTGGAGAATGAAAGTTTCTGGCAGATTAAAACTGTGTGCCAGACTGAGACTCGAACACAGGACCTTTGCATTTCGCGGGCATGTGCTCTACCATCTGAACTACCCAAGCACGACTCACGCCCTGTACTCAAAGCTTTACTTCCGCCAGTACCTCGTCTCCTACTTTCCAGACTTCACAGAAGCTCTCTGCCAGTAAGTATCATATCAGCGGACACTCCGCTGCAGAGTGAAAAACTCATTCTACCCTGGAGAATGGTTACACTCCCACTGATCCAAGATAAATACATTCGCAATGGAATGACTTTCCATCATTACTCCATCTAACAGCATCTAAAATGTTTACACTGGAAAAGTGATACACTAGAGAAAGAGCACACCATGAAACATTTACAGAGGAAAATGATCACACTGGAGAAAATAAGAATGTAAAATCATTATACTATGTTAATGAAGTCACTGTGCTGACTGACCTTAATTACCCCATCTGCCTTACCCAATAGTGCCCAAAATTGTTACACTGGAAAAGAATAGCACAGAAAAATGTTTATGATGGAAAATGATTACACTGAAAACGCTTACACGGGAAAATGGTTACACCAGAAAACGTAACAGTGGAGAATGGTTACAAGTTCACCAGTTCGAGATAAATCCATGTGCATGTTAATAACTGTGATCCACTGCGGATGACACTGACTACCATTGCCCGACCCAATGGTATCTAAGAAGATTACTCATGAGAATGGTGACAGTATAGAACAGGTTCACTGGAGAATTGTTACACTGGAAAATGTTTACAAAAAAAATTGCACAGGTAAGAGGTTACACAGAAGAAAAGTTACGCTGGGGAATCTTTTGAATGCTGTTTCAGTTCTGAATGCCTATTACGTTATGTCACTGCTATGCCTACTTAGTATTATGAGCAGATGATGACAAACGTTTTGCACTGAAAGATAAAATTAATACTGTAGCATAGAGTCACAGTAAGGTTTAGGTAGTTCAAAGCGTATCAGCCCTCGTATGTAACATATATAGATGTGTTTTACATCTTTTAGTACGTTATACCTTCGAAGTGTCATTTAGTCTCCACTGTGTGACAGCGTACGTCAGCATTATCAGCAAATAATGGTATGTGATATGTACTGGAAGGAAAAGTTGTTACCCTAATATGGAGCCACTGTTATGTATGCTTATCATGAGGCCACTATATGGTTTCGTTAAATTTGGAAGCATAGTAAGACCCATTTTGTTTTATATAGTTGTGTACTACTATTTTACAGTATTCTATTTTATCAAAGAATCATGTAGTATGACAGAGTTTTCAACTGCTAAATGTAGTAATATCCTATTTTCGACGACTTTGGGTGTGGGAATAATGTTGTTTACTTTGATAATTCTCATCAGCATTTGCAAGTTAAGCTGTAAGTTAAATTAGCAGTAGTGCTCATGTTTGATTTAAAATGTTATTGAAACAAGTTTTATGTATTTTGGGCAATCTAATATGTAGTACAAGCATAGAACTACGCTCACCTGCCAACATCTAACCGATTTTGGCAGTGCCAATAACTGAGCAACAATACGTAATACAGACGATTTAGATGTGCAAACATTTAAACTGATGGTCTATTTATTATGCTTGCAATGTGTGGTACAACAATGTAATTTTATTGGTCAACAAGCACTGTTTAACCTCTAAGTTTCATCAGTTCTGACAAAATGTAAGTCATGGGAAATCTTTTATACCACATATGTTTCCTGCCGTAAATCTCACATATATTCAGTAATAATGCAATTTATATTTGCTTCAAGAATTTATCATTCGGTCATGATCAAAGATCTGCAACTATGTTTGCTTATTATGATACGCAACTCGTCTCTCTCTCTCTCTCTCTCTCTCTCTCTCTCTCTCTTACTTTGTTTACGAAAGTTTTACATCCAGCAAACAGACATTTCATTTAAGTGACGTTCCTCCAATATCTTTGGCCATGTTTCATATCTGTCTTGTTCCACCACCGTACATGACCGAGTTGTGTAATAATTAAGCTTTCCGTATTATGAATCTCCCTTTGTGTGGCAACAAAGTATGCAGTTTAAGTCTTGCACCGCAGTAAAGGTCCCGTGAAAACACATTTTGCCTGGTTTCCTAAAATCAAGTTGGCCCAGTTCATTGGACTATGTTTTTTAAAATGCACATTTTAATTAGATGTTTGAAATTATTTAATTGCTGATTCGAGTGCAATGAAGTGTGAAGTGATTTGGAACTTTCGGGCAGGTTAAAACTGTGTGGCTGACCAGGACTCAAACTTAGGTCCTTTGTCTCTTCAAATGAGCTCACACTGCTGCAGAGCGAGAATTCATTCTCAAAACAATCTCCCAGGCGGTGGTTAAGCCATGTCTCCACAATATCTTTTCTTTCAGGTGTGCTAGTCCTATAAGATATAGAGGAGAATTTCTGTGAAATTTGGGATGTAGGAGATGAGGTACTGGCAGAATTAAAGCTGTGAGGTCTGGTCGCGAGTCGTGCTTCGAAGGCTCAGTGGGTAGGGCACTTTTCCGCAAAAGGTAAAGAACTATAATTCGAGTCCCGGACTGGCACAAAGTTAAATCCGGCAGAAACTGGCAGTGTGTGTGTGTGTGTGTGTGTGTGTGTGTGTGTGTGTGTGTGTGTTTGGGTGTGTGAGCTCGCGCGAGCGCGTGCGTTATGTGTTGCTGCCATGTTTTAGATGTGAAAACACTGCGGACCAGTGGCTCTTTACGAGAGATTTTGTTTAAATACTTTTGAACATTACAATAAAGTAATTCACTTCGTCAGACAGATTTGATTCGTGCCAATATTGCTGCTCTGGGGCTCCAATACGATAGACCGTTTCATTTCAATGGTCCGTAAAGTACTGGCTTGTATTTGCCTTTTAGTTTTAATAATCGCCAACGTTGTAAGAAATGAAACTTCTTGGTGTGTGAGTGCGATGTAGATAAGGTGGGCGTGGTTTGTCTTTAGATGATGATAACATCTCATACAATGGTGGAATGGCTTGTCACGTGATTCAAATGGAGGCTTGTTGTTGTTGTTGTTGTGGTCTTCAGTCCTGAGACTAGTTTGATGCAGCTCTCCATGCTACTCTATCCTGTACAAGCTTCTTCAACTCCCAGTACCTACTGCAACCTACATCCTTCTGAATCTGCTTAGTGTATTCATCTCTTGGTCTCACCCTACGATTTTTACCCTCCACGCTGCCCTCCAATACTAAATTGGTGATCCCTTGATGCCTCAGAACATGTTCCAAGAAACCGATCCCTTCTTCTGGTCAAGTTGTGCCACAAACTCCTCTTCTCCCCAATCCTCTTCAGTACCTCCTCATTAGTTATGTGATGTACCCATCTAATCTTCAGCATTCTTCTGTAGCACCACATTTCGAAAGCTTCTATTCTCTTCTTGTCCAAACTATTTACCGTCCATGTTTCACTTCCATACATGGCTACACTCCATACAAATACTTTCAGAAATGACTTCCTGACAATTAAATATATACTCGATGTTAACAAATTTCTCTTCTTCAGAAACGCTTTCCTTGCCATTGCCAGTCTACATTTTATATCCTCTCTACTTCGACCATCATCAGTTATTTTGCTCCCCAAATAGCAAAACTCCTTTACTACTTTAAGTGTCTCATTTCCTAATCTAATACCCTCAACATCACCCGACTTAATTCGACTACATTCCATTATCCTCGTTTTGCTTTTGTTGATGTTCATCTTATATCCTCCCTTTAAGACACCATCCATTCGGTTCAACTGCTCTTCCAAGTCCTTTGCTGTCTCTGACAGAATTACAATTTCATCGGCGAACTTCAAAGTTTTTACTTCTTCTCCATGGATTTTAATACCTACTCCAAATTTTTCTTTTGTTTCCTTTACTGCTTGCTCAATATACAGATTGAATAACATCTGGGAGATGCTACAACCACTGCTTCCCTTTCATGTCCCTCGACTCTTATATCTGCCATCTGGTTTCTGTACAAATTGTAAATAGCCTTTCGCTCCCTGTATTTTACCCCTGCCACCTTTAGAATTTGAAAGAGAGTATTCCAATGAACATTGTCAAAAGCTCTCTCTAAGTCTACAAATGCTAGAAACGTAGGTTTGCCTTTCCTTAATCTTTCTTCTAAGATAAGTCGTAAGGTCAGTATTGCCTCACGTGTTCCAGTATTTCTACGGAATCCAAACTGATCTTCCCCGAGGTCGGATTCTACTAGTTTTTCCATTCGTCTGTAAAGAATTCGTGTTAGTATTTTGCAGCTGTGGCTTATTACTCTGATTGTTCGGTAATTCTCACATCTGTCAACACCTGCTTTCTTTGGGATTGGAATTATTATATTCTTCTTGAAGTCTGAGGTTATTTCGCAGGTTTCATACATCTTGCTCACCAGATGGTAAAGTTTTGTCAGGACTGGCTCTCCCAAGGCCATCAGTAGTTCTAATGGAATGTTGTCTACTCCCGGGGGCCTTGTTTCGACTCAGGTCTTTCAGTGCTCTGTCAAACTCTTCACGGAGTATCGTATCTCCCATTTCATCTTCATCTACATCCTCTTCCATTTCCATAATATTGTCGTCAAGTACATCGCCCTTGTATAAACCCTCTATATACTCCTTCCACCTTTCTGCTTTCCCTTCTTTGCTTAGAACTGGGTTTCCATCTGAGCTCTTGATGATCATACAAGTGGTTCTCTTATCTCCAAAGGTCTCTTTAATTTTCCTGTAGGCAGTATCTATCTTACCCCTAGTGAGACAAGCCTCTACATCCTTACATTTGTCCTCTAGCCAGCCCTGCTTAGCCATTTTGCACTTTCTGTCGATCTCATTTTTGAGATGTTTGTATTCCTTTTTGCCTGCTTCATTTACTGCATTTTTATGTTTTCTCCTTTCATCAATTAAATTCAATATTTTTTCTGTTACCCAAGGATTTCTACTAGACCTCGTTTTTTTACCTACTTGATCCTCTGCTGCCTTCACTACTGCATGCCTCAAAGCTACCCATTCTTCTTCTACTCTATTTCTTTCCCCCATTCCTGTCAATTGTTCCCTTATGCTCTCCCTGAAACTCTGTACAACCTCTGGTTCTTTCAGTTTATACAGGTCCCATCTCCTTAAATTCCCACCTTTTTGCAGTTTCTTCAGTTTTAATCTACAGTTCATAACCAATAGATTGTGGTCAGAATCCACATCTACCCCTGGAAATGTCTTACAATTTAAAACCTGTCTCCCAAATCTCTGTCTTACCATTATATAATCTATCTGATACCTTTTAGTATCTCCAGGGTTCTTCCATGTATACAACCTTCTATCATGATTCTTAAACCAAGTGTTAGCTATGATTAAGTTGTGCTCTGTGCAAAATTCTACCAGGCGGCTTCCTCTTTCACTTCTTAGCCCCAATCCATATTCACCTACTACGTTTCCTTCCCTCCCTTTTTCTACACTCGAATTCCAGTCACCCATGACTATTAAATTTTCGTCTCCCTTCACTATATGAATAATTTCTTTTATTTCATCATACATTTCTTCAATTTCTTCGTCATCTGCAGAGCTAGTTGGCATATAAACTTGTACTACTGTAGTAGGTGTGGGCTTCGTATCTATCTTGGCCACAATAATGCGTTCACTAAGCTGTTTGTAGTAGCTTAACCGCGTTCCTATTTTCCTATTCATTATTAAACCTACTCCTGCATTACCCCTATTTGACTTTGTGTTTATAACCCTGTAGTCACCTGACCAGAAGTCTTGTTCCTCCTGCCGCCGAACTTCACTAATTTCCACTATATCTAACTTTAACCTATCCATTTCCCTTTTCAAATTTTCTAACCTACCTGCCCGATTAAGGGAACTGACATTTCACGCTCCGATCCGTAGAACACCAGTTTTCTTTCTCCTGATAACGACATCCTCTTGAGTAGTCCCCGCCCGGAGATCCGAATGGGGGACTATTTTACCTCCGGAATATTTTACCCAAGAGGACGCCATCATCATTTAATCATACAGTAAAGCTGCATGCCCTCGGGAAAAATTACGGCCGTAGTTTCCCCTTGCTTTCAGCCGTTCGCAGTACCAGCACAGCAAGGCCGTTTTGGTTAATGTTACAAGGCCAGATCAGTCAATCATCCAGACTGTTGCCCTTGCAACTACTGAAAAGGCTGCTGCCCCTCTTCAGGAATCACACGTTTGTCTGGCCTCTCAACAGATACCCCTCCGTTGTGGTTGTACCTACCGTACGGCTATCTGTATCGCTGAGGCACGCAAGCCTCCCCACCAACGGCAAGGTCCATGGTTCATTGGGGGGTGGGGGGGGGGGAAATGGGGGCTTAGCATGCCAGAATGTTGTATTTTTAATTTTCCGTCATCGGCAGCAACTGTAGTGCATCGGCAAGAGCACCGACTAGCGGCAGAAACATGACAGGCGTGCTGGAGGCAAAACAGATAAAGTACTTCAAATTATTAATACATTTTGTTTAACTCTTTAATAATTGGAGCGCAGTGACAGATTAATTCATTAACTCGATCAAGGATGCTCTACTTTCAGTTCACCACATCGCTGTTCAAAGTTAAAGTTTGGAAAATCGGGTGCGAATAAGTTTTCAAAGTGCACAAACCTGTGCTGAAATTGCAAAAATTTTTAAACACGACGTAGCAGTTCCGAGTCCACAAGCACATACAGAGCTTTTATAAGTCTCTGCTCTTCAGGGGTTACCTCTTCAAAACTTTACAGGAATTTCTTAACTCTTTAAACACGACGCTACTGTCGAAAAATTGTAGAATTCCTCAAATCCGTGCAGAAGTTCTATAAGTCCATAGGCTTGTTGCCTGAAACATTTTAAATACTCCAGTCGCGTCTGATACCAATCACCAAACCTTGTTTTGTATTACTGGCCTCTGGAGGTGAAGAGACCCTTGCCAAAATGGCCGCTTCTCCTGTACATCCCGTAATTTCGTTGCAAAATCCGCAAAATTACACATTCTACTTTGTGCTGTTAAAGTTACCAGCTAAATACTTGACTCTCATTTGTGCACTGATTCCTTTAATAAATGATTGTGTAATACCCTTTTTGTCAGGAATTCTAAAATAAATTATTTCTATCGTTATGTGCAAACTTTATAATGAATAAAAAATACGTTAAACGTTTCGCTGCTATAAGTATTATACATGAAGATGTGCTAGAATTTCAACAAATTTTCTGTGGTGACATTGGTTTGTTGCTGCGATCCTTTTGTTTAATGACTTCTTTGCATCTTGTTCTATGAAGTGATCAAAATTACAATTCTTTACTATTACCTCTTAGAAACCTAAACCTACGGATAGTTATTGCAGTTTACTGTTTAAAGTTGCCACTATACGTATGTTTTTGCAACTAATTTTGCACTAATTTTGTACCAATTTTGTTTTTTAACTCTCGAGGCCAACATTTCGTGTCATATGTCAAATTGTTCAGCTTCACTAGAAATTCTGACGCTATTTAACGACATTGCTGTATGAGAGCCATCTGTTGACCCTTTATCGTTTGAAATCGCTTTGAAATCGCTGAAGTTATTAATTAAAAAAAATCGTTCTAATGGCTCCGAGCACTATGGGACTTAACTGCTGTGGTCATCAGTCCCCTAGAACTTAGAACTACTTAAACCTAACTAACCTAAGGACATCACACACATCCGTGCCCGAGGCAGGATTCGAACCTGCGACCGTAGCGGTCGCGCGGTTCGAGACTGAAGCGCCTAGAACCGCTCGGACACACCGGCTGGCGAAGTTATTAATTCTTAAAGATAAGAGGCGTATTCATGTCCTTCATCGTCAGTATGTAAAGCACAATTATACAGGGTGTCCATAATTAATGATCCAGAGAGGGAACCTCTGCTCAGAATGACATAAAATTTGAGCCGCATATTTTTGATGCAAGGGGAAAGTTATTGAACAGAAGAAAACGAAATTTTTACCAATAGATGGCACTGTAAGCGTCTTAACGTAAGTGGAGCTGGCTACAAATGACAAATTGATCGCAATATGACGACTACGGTCTGATTTGCACATTACAGCCGGCTGGAGTGGCAGAGAGGTTCTAGGCGCTACAGTCTGGAACTGCGCGATCGCTACGGTCGCAGGTTCGAATCCTGCCTCGGGCATGGATGTGTGTGATGTCCTTAGGTTAGTTAGGTTTAAGTAGTTCTAAGTTCTAGGGGACTGATGACCACAGCAGTTAAGTCCCATAGTGCTCAGAGCCATTATTTTTTGCACATTACAGCAACCGTACTTTTCAAGGTGCATGAGTACATAAGTTCGACAGTGAACAGTTACGGCACTGTTAGTCAGATAAGCCCATCCACCACGGCAAGGACGTTCCACATCGGATGGGAAAAATCGGTTTTTAATTGTCTTGAGGCCAAAAAACCCATGAAAAGCAAAATGACAACAGTTTTTAATTGTTCTGTGGTCAAAAACTGCATAAAAACTAATATGAGACTAGCGCTATACATGTTCAGTATGCTGTTAACAGTTTTCTGCCTGTAGTTGAAATCGAGAAACAGTATGTCCTACAACACATCGAAGTGTCTCATGGGTTACGTTCAGAATGCGTTGTACAATGCGTGCCTTCAGTCATCGTACGTTGGTAATTCAAGCACTTAATCCAACATCTTTCGGATGAACCCACAGTCAGAACCCGCACACATTAAAATCAGGTGATAACGGTCAAGCTGTAGGGAAATGACCGCTAATAATTTGAAAATTTCCGAAATGCCTCTTCACCAGGAACTTCATTGGCCGTGCAAGATGCGGAGGAGCATCTTTATAAAAAGCGTCCTATACACTCCAAGACGTTGAAAGGTGGGAATGACGTTGGTGTGCGAAAGACGCTCATAGTGTTTACCAATCACGGTGCAGGTAACAATATACGCAGGACTCATCTCCTCGAAAAAAAGTGCCCCTTCGATAAGCGATGCCATCAACCAGCACCACAGTCACCTTTGAAAAATGCCCATTTTTCCGTTGCCTGTATTCTGCAATTCTGCGTATTGACATGTCCTTAGAGATGGAAATGGGCTTCGCCTGTCCAAGTTATGTTCCACGGCTATTCATTGTCCATTTACAAGTGAGCAAGAAGTTCCAGAGCTAACGTTTATCTTGCTGACAGGTTAACAGGGTGCAACTGCAGAACATGGATGATTTTGTATGGATACCAATTCAGGATGTTTCACAGAAATTACGCTCCGTGCTCGCTGGCTTGTCCAATCCGCAGGCGACTCCCCGTGCATTGTATGTCTCTACTCCACCGCTCGACTCCTCTTGCAATGTTGTGATCACATCTTTGACAGACGTCGGATCAACTGCTTTTCTCCCTCTGCAACAATGAATTTCAAAAGTACTTGTCTCTTTGAATTTGGTAATGATGACCTCCCTGTTTTCGCCTTGGTGGCATCCACACCTCACTTGAGTATCTGCGATGAATGCTTGCCCAGGCCAAACCACTCGCAGCAATTCTCAGACTGCCTGCTACTCATCTGACAGCCGGATAACTTCGTGGCCCACATATTTCACCACTGGGAGAGGTTGATGTGTCGTCTGGTAAGACGGAACGCTCCATACGCTACCTACTCACAAGCTACGTAAGGACTCGAGCCGCGTCGGTCATTTGTCACAGGAACATGTGATTACCCGCCCGTGCCTAGGTCGTCTCCTACTAGGATCACTGATGTCTATTGTAACCCCTAATTTGTAATAAGGGAATTACATGCAATACTCTTTGAAATTTTCGTAATAGTTCCGCCATCGAACAAAACAGCAGAAATGAAAACCTTGTAGTTTGTGGGCTACAGAAACTCGAGGAAGAAGACGCTAGTCACCGAATTAAAAGAACTGATGAGACATTCGATATGCTGTGTCATAGACCGCAGTCTTCATGTTAGCAGACAAATCTATCTTCCTCACTTCACTGTCAATATTTAACATCAACAATTTTCTGTTGCTGATCAAGAATATTTTCACGAGTACCAATTCAAGTAACTACAGTTCTTTGCTTTTGCCGTATTTAGTAATCTTATTTCTAGTAGATAAGAATACTTTCATCCAAGCAATATCCTATGTTCTGTTAACGTAGACCTCTTTTATTTTATTTTTATCGAGCTGCCTTTCGCTATTTTCGTACTCATCATGGCGTATACTTCAGCGGTGTTGGTTTTTGATCTATGGTCTCCAATTCGAATACAGTTCATACCACATTTCCCTACCCTTTCCGTAAGGTTTATCTTGGCTGCGAACATTAATAATGATACGTCTTTCCTTCGCTATTTTATTCGTTGTTTGTAATATCGCTTCACTTCCTTCACTGCCATACCCCGTATATTTATACGGTAATGACGACAGGTTGTATCTGTATATTATACATTCGACAGTTCGTATTTGCCTTTCACCTTAATTATTGTGTAGTACCATATGGGAGCTATATCTGCTCTATGGTGCTATCTTACCACTACGCTACTACTTACTAATCGACATTTATTAAAAGTATCTTTAAGCTGCGCGCAAATTATTCATTAGTCTACTGCTCATCGAGTCGATCCCATCATCAGGAATCTCAGTAGAGGCACTGATCACGTCTAAGTTGGCATCCTGTATACAACGCTATCTTTGTCAGGGGCAGGTCTTCAAAAAACCATGTGAAACATGATATTTAGTTCAAATTACACAGTTAAACCAGCAGTTTATGGTACTTACAGCACAAGACGAAACGCACTGAATTCAGATATATGTCTTGATATAGCTTCGGTGACCGAGTGGTAAACAAGAGTTTCGGCCGTGCTATTGCAAACTGTTCGATAATCTTCAGTCTCAGGTTTGGGCATATAAAATGATTGATAATTACCATCAGCTATGAAGTTGTTTATAATTACTTACGCCTTATTCTGCACTTCAAAGCTGCTGATTTCAGCACATAAAAATAGAGTAGCAAACTGACAACCCATCGCTCAGTTGCCTATAATTAATTTGGCGCCCAGCAGGCTCAAAGACTTTTCGTAGGATGAGTCAAATGGCTATTAACTGTATTGTTTATATGCTCAAAGATTTCGATCAAGTCTGCCAAAATATTGGAGGACAAGCTCAACAACAGGAGAATTTTCCTTCAACTGCGTTCTCCCAGGCATGTCAACTACGAATTTGAGACGTTAGCACTACTGTATGCAAATCGACAATGGTACATTATTCACGATTAATATGCCCGTGGAGTTTGGCAAACGAATCGTTATACCACGGAAGCGCTGTAACAAATGTGTATAACAAGCCTGCCCGCATAACCTCGGTTTTTTAAGATCTTTGAGCTCTGTTCCATGTGGGCTAGGAACGTGGGGTACATAGTTCCTTGCTGGGCCAGGGCTGGCGGCCATTTGTGTAGCCATTCCAACATCTGTTTTACTGTAGCCATGTTACAGTGTATTGAGCAAGGTTTAAACAACGAACTGGAGCTGAGACCACGGCAAATTGTCTGAATCGATTGATTTCTTTCGCCAAGGATTTTATTTAGGCTGAAATTAATGCTCAAATAATGCCACCATTTCTATGTGCTCCATTCGGATTTCATGTGCAAAATAGTCAACCTCTTTCAGATGTTACATGCAAAAACAGTCACCCTTAAATATCTCCGGACTGGGGCAAGACTGATGGCTGAAATCTGGTCCACGAGTGTGTCGGGTCTTGGTCTGAGAAAACTTTTAACCGTTTGAAAATATCTTGGTTCGTTTGGATTTTATTTCCAAGAAACACATTTTTATGGGAGGATTTGGAAGCGGACCACTTCTGTAATTTAAACTTGTGCCTGTCGGTTCAAATTTTGCGCAAAAGTAATTACATTGATAAAGTAATAACGATTTTTAAACAATAATGTTTATCCGTTTTCGAGACACGATGGTTTAAAATCGAGCTGCACGTAAACTCGAATAAATGGAAAGTGCGTTCTTACGGTAAAACTGAAAACTCACAAAAAACTAACTTCATTCCAATATTACGCGCAAAGCGCAAAACACACGTTCCCCTTTTCCTTTTTTTTTTTTTTTTTCACGCGCCACTTCTGTGTTTCAAACTTGTGCTAATTGTTTCATATTTTGTAAGAAGGCAACATATACTTGTAATTAATGAGGATCTTGTCGTTTTGTGAAAGCTTTATGCGTTGCCGGGATACAAGCAACATGGTTGGAAAGACATTACAAAACCTATATCTGATCAGTTGCCGCCTGAGTCAACAAAAATATACATCGGTTGCCAAGCTATGGTGGTCTAATGCGAAAATTGTGGTAGGGTGAAAGTTGGGAAAGAAATTAAAAATGCCCCTATATCAGCACAAAGAAGGAGAATATGTCCAGGCCAGAGTTAAACCTGCAAGGTGTGGCGTACCTGTATCTTGTAATTTATAGGCTGAAGTCCCTGATCTTATCCCAAAAATCCAGAAGATTCGCCAGCCATAGTAAACGTAACATGGCGGTGTGTGTCATGTTTTACGACATGACATCACGTATCACGTTCCTTTACTTCATACTATCGAAAGGAGCACGAATCTACCAACATGTTCTGATTTAAACGTCTTTGCAGCTGACAGATAAATCGAAAAGCTAGTTTCCTTCTGTTACGTCGCCACTCTACCTACGACATATTCAACTTCTTTGTGCTATAATGGGAGGATATTCATTCTCATAGTATTACACAATAACTGTGTGACAAATGATTTGATCTACCAATGTACGTTCCATACGAACCATTTTTCATTCCTCTTACCTGTGTTACACGAAATAGCATGTACTACAATGGCGGCCGCAAGTATATTTAGCATGTACGTACATTTTTTTATGTAACTTGGCTCTTTCATTTCGTGCGCAATATGTAGGCAGTTGCTTTTTCTTTCAGTGTTGCTCATTAAAACTACCATCCTGTGAGGTCAGTGGGTCTCAGGAATATTCGCTCTGATAGCACTCGACGAATGTTCCTTGTTCCCGTGGAAAGCGAGTCGCACGGAGGGAGGAACCGCAACTAATTAAAATGTTCTCCGAAGCGGATATAGCTTTGCTGTCCTGCGCTTTGTGG
The DNA here is from genome assembly GCF_023898315.1 of Schistocerca nitens. Lineage (NCBI taxonomy): Eukaryota > Metazoa > Arthropoda > Insecta > Orthoptera > Acrididae > Schistocerca > Schistocerca nitens. The sequence continues at coordinate 309,145,272 of NC_064621.1, read as the reverse complement.
AAATACCGCGATCACATTGCTGGGCTTTCATTTGGAGACATCAGATGCTTCGCCGGTGCAACATTTGCGAGTGTTCACTCATTCGTTGTTGCGATACGTTTCTAGTATGCCTTTTGTAAACAAACAATTACAAAAACAGTTTCCAGACATTTTTCGGATGTTTGTGTAACTCTGTATTCCGATTTATTTTATTTTTCTAGGGTCTTTATTTGTCTCGCCGCATGCATGCATATTACTGCATACTTGAATTGTTGATGAAATATAGAGGTTTCCTTTTAGATGACTGGAGCCTGAAAACATCAATGTGCATATTTGATAACAATGGAAAAATGTGATAAGGAATTCTGTTCTTTTGCGGAGAATACGCTGTGAGGATTATATGTGGTAATAACAGCCTACCGGAATAATGTACTCAAACTCCATGAGGAAGAACTACGACTTTCACTCAATTGTCGGTACTATTATTCATCGGCTGTCATCATTCAGTATTTATCGGAGATGTATTTTGGTTCTATCAAACTTTAGAATGATGATGTACTACATACTTCTAGGGTTTTTATCCGATTACTATAACTAGAAGGGAACCAGCTGTACAAAATAGTGAATTAATTATTCGTTTTGTTGATTATGAAAACATGGCAAAATTGGTGGGAAGTGAAAAGTAATATTTACTGTGCAGGAGTATGCACACAGTTGCCACAGAGAATAACGAGGCAAAGTATCAAGCCGGCAAGGATCTGTTATATAATTTGCTAAAGATTTATCAAGAACCTTTCTTAACGACACGATTTCAGGTAAATTCCATTACAGCACACACACTCGAAACATGCTAGCATTTCTGAACAACTACTTGTCGTGGTGTATTAGTGTTTGACATTTTCTCAAATTTGACCTAAACTGTGAATTTCTCACAGCGTCCACTTTTACTGGCCACCTAGATCGCCAACCGTAATGAGATATGATGTTGGCCTGTGGGTTTGGGTTAAAAGCAAACCCTACACAGAATATAAGAATGACAAATTGGTTAGTCAAATTGCCTTCATCTACATCTACATACATACTCCGCAATCCACCATACGGTGCGTGGAGGAGGGTACCTCGTACCACAAGTAGCATCTTCTCTCCCTGTTCCACTCATAAACAGAATGATGTAAAAATGACTGCCTATATGCCTCTGTACGAGCCCTAATCTCTCTTATCTTATCTTTGTGGTCTTTCCGCGAAGTCAGCCTCAAATGCTAGTTCTCTAAATTTCCTCAGTAGCGATTCAATAAACGAACGCCTCCTTTCCTCTAGAGACTCCCACCCGAGTTCCTGAAGCATTTCCGCAACACTCGCGTGATGATCGAACCTACCAGTAACAAATCTAGCAGTCCGCCTCTGAATTGCTTCTACGTCCTCCCTCAATCCGACTTCATAGGTATCCCAAACGCTCGAGCAGTACCCAAGAATAGTTCGTATCAGTATTTTATAAGCGGTCTCCTTTACAGATAAACCACATCTACCCAAAATTCTACCAATCAACCGAAGACGACTATCCGCCTTCCCCACAACTGCCAATACATGCTTGTCCCACTTCATATCGCTCTGCAATGTTACGCCCATATATTTAATAGACGTGACTGTGTCAAGCGCTATGCTACTAATGGAGTATTCAAACATTACAGGATTCTTTTTCTATTCATCTGCATTAATTTACATTTATCTATATTTAGAGTTAGCTGTCATTCTTTACACCAATCACAAATCTTGTCCAAGTCATCTTGTACCCTCCTACAATCACTCAACGACGACACCTTCCCGTACACCACAGCATCATCAGCAAACAGCCGCACGTTGCTATCCATCCTATCCAAAAGATCATTTATATAGATAGAAAACAACAGCGGACCTACTAGACTTCCCTGGGGCACTCCAGATGATACCCTCACCTCCGATGAACACTCACCATCGAGGACAACGTACTGGGTTCTATTACTTAAGAAGTCTTCGAGCCACTCACATACTTGGGAAACAATCCCATATGCTCGTACCTTAGTTACGAGTCTGCAGTGGGACACCGAGTCAAACGCTTTCCGGAAGTCAAGGAATCCGTGTGATACCCTTCATTCATGGTTCGCAACATATCATGTGAAAAAAGGGCGAGTTGCGTTTCGCAGGAGCGATGCTTTGTAAAGCCGTGCTGATTCATGGAGAGCAACTTCTCTGTCTCAAGGAAATTCATTACATTCGAACTGAGAATATGTTCGAGAATCCTGCAACAAACCGATGTTAAGGATATTGGCCTGTAATTTTGAAGATCCGTCCTTCTACCCTTCTTATATACAGGCGTCACCTGCGCTTTTTCAGTCGCTCGGGACTTTGCGTTGGGCAAGAGATTCGCGATAAATGCAGTGTTACAGTATTACGTTGGGGCGTTCTTTGACGGAAACGCCTCATAGGCAATCGAAATTGCTAAATAAGGCGTCTGTGTCACCTCACTGGGAGGGCCGGCATGCCCGCATTGTAGCACTGTACAGGTCAAATTCCGAGCCAACGTCTGGCTGCATCAATAACCACTGTATAATTCAGATACTGTTTCCGGCCGAGTGTATCCTTCATTGGGCGAAACATATGGTAGTCGGAAGATGCGAGATCCGGGCTGTAGGTTGGATGAGGAAGAACGCTCCAATGAAATTTTGTGGGCTCCTCTCGGATGCGCTTATGAATAACTGCGATCCTCTGGGTTTCCACCAAAATAAATCGAAAACAGCTCTCTGCTTGGAACGCACTTCCGTTACAATCACCATTTTGAAGACTACGTAAAACGTCGCCACCTATCGAAACTTCATGGAACTAGGGGCTGAAGCTAGAATATTCCACCATGACACACAATAAATTCCTCACTTTTTCAATTGACACTGGCCGAGATAAAAACTTTGTTGCGTTACTTATTGAAAGCCTCTCCTAGAACAAAGAACAAAAACCGAAACGGTTGTAATTCTGTTTTTTTTTTTTTTTTGCACGTAAAACTACAAGATTTCAGCGATACCATCATCTTCCTCTACCTGTCGTGGCTGCTTATTTTTATTGGTATTTCAATTCCTCACGAATACACGTGCTGGTAGCCGAAAAAACCGCTCTTCAAGAAAAGATTACGTAAATTTGAAAGATATTTTAAAATATATAAAAACAGATGACAGTGAACGACGTATTTTCCTAAAAGATCATGCTGGGGGAAAATATTTATAATTTTTACACATGAATAGATGAAAGCAAGAGACTTATTACTAAAAAAAGTGAGCATATTGGTGGGCAATATTTATGACTTTTAGAAATTTTTAAATGATTTTATATTACAGTCAGATTACAATTAATTCTTATAATGTGAATGACGTTATAATACATAGGTCGTGATGTCGGTGCTCGAAAAAACAATGGTCGTGACGGGGGTGAAATGGTATGGTTTACTATGTGGTCCTGCGGAACCACAGGAAGCAACTAAATGTCAGTAAGGTGGTAAGGTGGAGAGAGGGAAATTGAAGGATAGTATGAAGTTGAACATTGTGACTGGGGTTGGAGAGAGGAGTATTTTTAGGGGGATATTTCGTCGTTGAGGAATGGGAGTTGTTCTAAATCCCGACAGAAGAGGATGGATGAAGCATGAAGCTGCGTGGAAGGTGACATATGGATTTAATGGTGCCGCACAGTGTCTGGAACGGTGATACGTGTATTCGATATTGGGTTTCGGGACTGAGTTTTGTGATTAATGAATTGGTTCCGCAGGTGCCCTAGGAAGAGAGTAAAGTGTGGGGAGTAGATACTTTGGTATGGGGCACGAGCTGCGGAGGTTGATGCAGAAGCCGAAGCATAGTTTGGATCTTTGGAAGCACTTGCAGAATTTAGGGGAAGCAGAGATTCAAGCAATGTTGGCGTAAGTGAGGATGGGACAGATGAGGGATTTATAAGTGACGATAAAGATAAAGGGATGTAGACCCCGGATGCGACGTGTTAGTAGCTTCAGTAGTTGTAGTCGATTTGAGGCTTTGTGTTGAATATCAAGGAAATGTGCGCTCTACGCGAGTTTTCTGTCGAGCGTTTGTACTAAATACTTAGCTGCTTCATCAGGGTATGGTTGGTTTTAGATGAAGAGATGGAAATCTTGACGACGGAAACGCCAAGATGTCCGACTAAAGATGGTGACTTAGCTTTAATGTGTACAGTTGAGCGTCCCTATAACGACATCGGTTACAATGACGATTCGGTTGTAACGTCGCGATTTCTGTGATACGACCGTATTCCTCGTAAGGAAAATACTTCTAATGCTTGCTTAATACGACGAATGGATATGCTTGTACCTCGTATATAACGTCATTTTCAGCCTAAGTTAGCAACAAGGCAACAAGATTTAAAAGCAAATATTTTGTAATACAGCCACCTGACATATTCTTCTCTCCGCCATCCCTTCAACAGTAGGTGTAGTATAGACACTTCACATCATTGTCACCCTAGCGCCTTCATATTACTGGTGAAAGTCGTAGAACTCATCAACGGTACACGTGATTTCAGTTTCCACAACAACTTGTTACTAAGTGCATACATGTTGGAACAATAGTAAAAGAAAAATTGTTACGGGGGAAGGAAAAGCGAAAGTAATTCATAAACTCGAGAATGGAGCTGAGAACGCTAACGCATTTCGTCAGTTTGGTCTCCACAGTCCAAATGATTTGGTAGAACATGGATAAAATCGTTACTACGTTTGAAAAAAAGTGGATCTTAAATTAAGCGGTTATGAAACGCTGAAACACATATTATATGCCTGGGGTCTTTTTTGACCCCATGTGATTCAAGCAACTTAAGGGGATAAAATCTGAAATATTTACGAAAAAGTAATTACAATTTATTGAGAAACATATGCACAATTCTGATATTACAACTACATAGTTCCTTAGTATAATGAAGTTACATATAATTTGTAATTATTTACTACATTTGTTTGAAATATGAAAACATATTTTGTTTAGTTTGTTTAGTACCAAAAATTAGTTTAACGCAAAATGTTCAATACCCACACAATTTTTTGTATTATGTGTAATATCACTTGCATGGAATTTTATTAGAAATAGTCCTAATCGCTCCCTGTGTCATAAGATGAACCATCATTAACCAACACACTTATCCTAGCATGTTCTTCACAGACAAACTTGTGACACCCATCACATTCTTGATCCACTTCCTAGTACTTTGACCTTCGGCAGCAATCACAATGTTTTCTTTTCATATTTGGAATATTAGCTTCCTGGTTTTCCTTTAGAAGATACTGGAAGCTTGAAGATATTATTGCTGAACGAATGCGTTGTGTTCTGCACTGGGGAAACAGATTCGTCGTTCAGTGTGAAGTTGAAATAGTTCTTTTCCTAGTTCTGAGAGGAATTCACTTCTTGAATTTTTAATTTTCATATAATGTAAAAATTTACGATACAGAACGTAAGCACTGAGACAAGCTAAATCTAGTATCAAAATTTGCAGAAAGTGGCTACCTTCTTGTTCCACATTTCACTGGAGAATGTCTATCTGATATTGTTGAGTTGTAGAACATTATTATTTGAGGTTTTTTATACCAATGCTCACTTGCACCAAATGTTTGGTGTAGAGTAGAGAACAAAATGTCTGATTTATTTTGTGTAGGAACATACGAAGCTTCAACAGTATTCTGTGCATACCCAAAAGTGGTCGATATAGGACGCCTATGTTTTGAAGGCAACATATCTTTTGGTATCTCTATTCGGCTGTCCCAAAGAGTTCCCACAAGTGTCAATTAATTAGCAAGAAGTTCTCGTCCCAAATTAAAACTTGCAAAAATGTTATCAGTAATAATTGTCCTACCATTTCCTTTCAGGTAATCCCTTGTTTAGTTCCCTTCCTCCTGCATATTTCCCTGTATAGACTTCTGCATTTATGACATAATTGGTCTCACAACACAACAGCCCACACTTTTATCAAATACTTTCCAGTTTCGAAGAAATGTACACCCTGAATGTACACGGTCTTCTGAAAGTGTACAGATGCTCATCAACTGTAATATAAAGTCCAGGAGCATAAGACGAAATGCATGCATCAAAAAACGTTTCAAACACAGTCCTTATAGGTTAAGCTTTTGATCCAGAAGCAGTTTTTCTTTCTGCCCTTGTAAGTTCATCATCGAACCGGAGGCACATCAAAATATGGCCAAATCTTGAAAGGCTCATTGTGGCTCGAAAAATTGGTAAGACATAATCTTCTGACAAAATTTACTCAAAGGTGTCCCACGTGCCCAATGCAAGCCAGCTATTATTATTACACCAAAGAATGCCAGCAGCTTTAAGTTCAATCCAGCGTTCAAGAGTTATGTACAGAATTTTACTATCTTTTGCATGATTTTTGGTATGCATTACTGTTTCACTCTGCATGTGATTGGTGATAAAATGTCTGAAACAGTCTGTCATTGTCTGCAGTTGTGGTCTAAGGTGACGTGGAATATGCGCAGTTTCACGTACTTCATTCCTTGGAACCTGCTTTCGCACATCAGGTGGTATTGTGTTATATGTTATCTGTTCACTTCCAGACACAAAAGTATATGTACTCGTTACCTATATACCATTGTCATATTTCTCACAGTCACTCATATCCACTTCATCTCTGACCTGTATATCTTCTTCTATCACATCTCCGTCAACATGACTGTCATCCTCGTTTCCAACAATTGATTCATTATAACTATCACTCTCCTGTAAATCTGCCAAAGCCTGCTCGATACTGTAGACCCTTACAAAACGTATATCACCATGCATGACGAATAAACCTCAACACCACTTCTTCCGTCCACAAAACTCAATTTCAAACTGCGAATTTCTCGTAAAAATGCATATGAATGTTTTTCTATTCTTTTTTTACAACTATGTACAAATAAACGTCGGTTTATAGAGTGGACTGTTGCCAAGATTAATTTTCGTAACAAAACTTGTATATAACACTGAAAACCACACATTGTATACAAACTGTGATATTATCATAAATATTTTGCGCCGTTATAATAAGAAGTGAATAGCATACCTGGAGAACGAGTAGTCTAGACCCACATTACAACTGTTTATTTGTAGTTAAACGGGCCTTGGGGTCTAAAAAGACTCCAGACGTAATGCGAGGGTTAAGCAGTAGAGAAGCATCAATTTACCCACTAGTGGACATTTCTCTATGGTGAAAGTAGAAGAATTTGCCAAGAAATTGAAAGATGAGGAATTTGTGTGCAGCAGTGGCTGGACTGACACATTAAAGTAACGTCAAGTCATTACATTTGGCAAAATGATTGGTCAAGCCAACAGTGTGAATAATGAAACAATCCAACAAGGGCTAACTACCGTGTTGCCTACAATTCCTGAAGGATATGCAGACTGTGACGTCTTTAATGCAGACGAGAGTGGCATATTCTTTAGACTGAAACCAAACAAACTACAGAAATTCATGGGCGAAAAATGAGTTAGTGGCAAGTTACCCAAAGAACGAATAGCAGTCCTGGGTTGTGCTAACGCTGATGGAACTGAGAAGAAAAAATTTCTCGTGATAGGTAAATCAAGTAATCCTAAGAGTTTGAAGTATGTAAAAATATCTGCCAGTGCACTATAATGCAAAGTCCTGAATAACTTCCGAAATCTCTGAAGTTGAAATAAGGCGTTGGAATCGGGACCTTAGAAAACAGAAAAGGAAAATACTGGTTCTTGTTGACAACCGTCCAGCAAGTCCTGCATTCTCTGGTCTGAAGAATATTAAGTGTGTTTTTCTTTCTGCAAATACTACAAGCTTATTGCAGCTCATGGTCCAAGGTGTAGTTAAGAGTCTGAAATGCGACTGCCGTAAGCTCATATTACTGAAAATGATACAATGCAAAAAAAAAAAAAAAAAAAAAAAAATAGGACGACTGTTGTACCGCACTGATGGATGCGATCAGATGCATTAGTAAAGCTTTGAACATTGTCACAACCCAAACCATCAAGAACTGTTTCAGTCATGCGGGAATCTCAGCTGAACGAAGAAATGCCGCCGAATCTAAAGACACGCCCGATGACACTGATCTACAGCTATTTACGTTGCTGCCAGAAATGAACTGTGATGTTGTCACCTCAGTGTGACTGTGAAATGTATGCAACAATAGACGATGGCCTTGTTACAATCGAAGCGCAAACTGAAGACGAAACTGCAAGTAAAGTAAAGAATCAGGGCCACAGTGACAAAGGACTGAGCGAGGGCGATGAAGAAGAGGAGGAACAAAGAAATAAAGGGCCTATCCCTACTGTGAGCGACGCATTAGAGGCCATTAGAATTGGGAACATTTCTATGAAGCTAGGGGAGGGAAAAGTGAAACTGTAAATTAAATAATGAACACAGAAAATAATTTAGAAAGTGCGTATTTGGCAAATAGACAGTAGAGTAGGATGACTGATTACTTCATTCCTTAGTAAAGTTGTTTGGTGGGTACTCAATCTGCTGTTGTACACACTGTACTCAAGCTCAAGAGGGAATACTGTGTGTAAATTTAAAGAAAGTTAAATAAATTTGTTCGTTTCTATTTGTCACCACAACAGACTGAAAATGCGAATCTCAGTTACAACGACACTCGTCTACAACAACATAATTCTCGAGGTCGATTGAATGTAGTTATAGTCAGGTTCCACTGTATTTGCTTGAAGGTTCCTCATATTACGTCGCTCGACGTGGGGATTTAAGTGGCGTTGGACGGAGGCATGGGAGAGCTGAATGATGTGGTGAGTAGCTAGGTAGGCAGAGTCATACCCATATAGCAGGTGGCAGGAGGACGGTCGTGGTTCGGTAATTTCTGTAGTGTTTGATGTAGAGAAGAGGGGACTGAATAAAGCACTGAGACGCAACTGGACTGAAAATTTTGGGAGAAGGTGTGGTTGATTAAGACATATGTAGGGCCGAGATGAATAAAGGATGATATAAGGTGGACCTCATTAATTAGATACACAAAGCTTTGTACATTGAAGAGCAATCGAGAATGCCCTACCAGACTATGGCTTTTTTAATGTTAACGGAAAGAAAAATGCCGAATTTCCCTTTATTCAGCTGTATGAAAATAAGCTGGGTCGTCAATGGATTAGTTAGGACTAAACCTACATTGAGTGTAGGGGTTGAAACTGCTGCTGGATCCGTTGGCTAAGGATTGTTTCAAGGGTTTTGAAAAGTGACGTGAGACTGATAGGTCGGCAGGATAAGATCTATGAGAGTGCAGGACTTAGGATGCTCTTCACAGATTTGGGTAACGACCTGCGTAGAGGATGACAAGTGTTTCGTGGTAGATACTGAGACGTACCGTGAAGAAGCGGTGTGTAATTGTATCCTGACTGTGTGCAATTTTTGGCTTTTTAGAGAGAGGCTGCGTATTGTCTTCAGCTGTTACTGGAGTATTTAATCTGCTGCTGAAGAGTTCTATAAGAACGGGAAATATGGTGTGAGAAGTTAGATATCTATCTCTGTACGTCCATACACTTAAGGATCCAAAATCGTCGTGGATGCCGTTGGGATGACCTTAAATAGTCATGGACGGCTTCTGATTAGACGGAATTAAGTGATCCTGCTAATGATGGTGTCGACATCAGCACTGGTGGTGCCACCGTTCAAACATTGCAGCAAATTTCTCTGTTTCTTCTCAGCTTCGAGATTCCAGGCATTTCTAAGATTACAACTGTTGACCCTGTGGAAGTTGTTCTCGGGCGTATTAATTCCTACAGTATCTTTGAAACAGAAGCCCTGTGCCTAAAATCCTGGGACAAACGTCTCTTTCATCAAACAGTATTTTGTTTGTGTCAGTGAGACTGTACTCAATAACAGGTAGTTTTCCATGTTCCCGATTGCACTAGCTATGTTACAGAAGAGTGTTGAAGATAAGATATGTAGACTGGGTAACTATTGATGCGATAGTGGACCACAGAGTTGAAAGAAGAAATCTGTAATTCAAACTGGCTAAAAGACGGGATAGACTACTAGGTTGGATCCTGAAGAAAGAAGATTTGGCTGTGGAGGGTTGCAAGACGGAGGCATAAATTTTATAGTGAGACAAAGGCTAGAATACAATAAGCAGTTCCAATAGATGTAACTCTCAGTATCTATCCATAAAGAAGACTTTCAACGGACACACTGACTTTGGGAGCTACATAAAACCGTAATATTGTCCGAGTACCACAGCAAGAAGTTATGTGTGCTCTAGATCATTTACAAGCAATTTCTTTTTTTTTCGAACAGTCAGATGTAAAGCATGTAAAATGCTTATCAAACTCGAATTCGTTCGTACTGCCACATTTACGGACACCCACGAAATTTTTTTCTTAAAAAAAGCGAAGTACTCTAGCCGGTGTCAACTCAGCAAGGAGCCCGTGCGGTCTTCAGGTGGGTCGAGTAGCAAACAATTCGCGGCTCCCCCCCGTCGGAGGTTCGAATCCTCCCTCGCGCATGGGTGTGTGCGTTGTCCTTAGCGTAAGTTAGTTTACATTAGATTAAGTAGTGAGTAAGCCTAGGGACCGATGACCTCAGCAGTTTGGTCCCATAGTCCTTACCACAAATTTCCAATTAGCTAACAATTTCTTTTTAGATTTTCCTGGTAATATGTACGTTAAATATAAATTAGCTCTGGCGCTCTGCAAATAGCCTTTCAGCGTTGGGTGACGTAGTCCATATGAATGAATTACAAATAAAACTATCCTAATTTACATAGCATGCAATGGTGTCTACACATTTTTTACTATTATGCGACCAAAGGCACCACCGAATAACACATTCCTTTACTCTTCAATATACACCATTTTATTAGCAAACAGTATTAGAAGCAATAAACCTATTAAGGACGGGTTCCTGTTATCAGCAAATGGATTAGTAATCTGACAATACTGACAGATACTGCAAAGTATTTTCATGGTAGAGTTTATTAAAGATGGTATTTTTTAATAACCTTCCCCCAGTCTAGAACTACATTTTTAGGTACAGTACATAAAAATCTCTTTTATCACGGTAGTCACTAAGATTTCTCCACAGAAAAACGAGCCATCATGCAAAGTCAGGCAAGAAAACAAGCTACAGTCCGGCACTTCAAGCTCGAGTACATTAGCAGCTTCGTAGCACACACTGAAATGTTGCACACGTGTTTACTCGCGCATGAGAGATTCCTCTTCCCATTACAGCATTCCCGCGCCGCGCTGCTGTTGAAATTTCACTTCTGCCCTCTCTTTGTGAGTACGGCAAACGAAGTCTCTTATAAAATATTCAACTGGCTTAATAGGATTCTCCACGGGTCGTTTCAGAGAAAAGTACACATTTTCTTTGTGCTTTTTGAGCAGTTAAGAGTATGAAATGGGGAAAATTTAATATTCGTTATGTTATTGGCGAGCACCAGAAATTTTGTCATGTCTCTGAAAGAGTTTTAGTGTTGCAGTTCTCTATGTAGGCTTAACTTAATAAAATGTTAGCAAAATTTTATTTCAGAATTGACGTCACAGTACATTTCGGAATAGGACAAATTAAATTCGCCGAGTCTGAGTGATATTACAGAAGAACAAAGTCGTCTGCTTTGTTCCAGTGGAGGAGGGCTGAAGTGAATGTAGTGTGGATGGCCGTGTTAGTCTAGAGAACGTACTTAGTTTCCTTATACTAATTACATCGTGTAAAATACTTTTCTTTTATTTGCAGTGGCCAATCATCTGTCGATTGTTAATTCAGGCGTTGCCACTTAAAAATAACTTCCCATATTCTCTGGAAGTAGCGCTTCTACTTGGAAAAACAATGTGGACCTTGAGAAAAAATTAAAATTAAAAAAAAGTAGAAACAAGAAGAAAGGTGCGCATTGTTCAGACCTGACCGTGTCCCTTAGGCAAAGAGCAGTTGATATAATTTTCTTTGGCGAAAGATGATTGTCATTTTTGGTATAATTGCTATTAGTTCACCACTTTCAGTGTTCAAAGATAAACAACATTCTCTCGATCAGTACATAATCCACCACTTCTGGATAATGGACCTAAATGTACGAGTACACATTTTCTTCTGATGTAACACTTAAGACTACAACTTACAGTATTTTAAATTTACGATTTCTTTTAATACCAATCAATTTCCATGTGTTTAGTCATTACGCGGCTGTAATGTTATTTTAGCCGTAGCTTTGGTTTGCTTTTCAGTTACTACACCTACCATTCGTATTTATTAATGACCATCTATTATTCCGAATGAGATAATATAGTTTGTGATGGTTAGCTTCAATGAGGTAACCGAATCAAGCCTTATTTGAAAGAACTTGATTAAATATTTTTATATACACCTTATTGATCCAGTTTTAGTGTCTCATTCGATCAGAATGTCAAAGTACTTCTGTTCAGGCATTATTTTACAGAGTGTTTCAAATAGTATGAAATAAATAATACTTCAATATGAAAAGGTAGACCAATTCCTCGTCCGACAACATGTGGCTCTCGATTCATACGGTGCAAAGGCAATGCTAAAATGTGGTATGCACGGACACCACATCCCATTTAGTTTTTGATCTGGTAATGCTACGGTAAAGCTTCCGTTTTTTCCAGAAAAGTACCGTCTTCGTGTCAGCGTGGCTCAATCAAGTATCTTACGGATATATTTCCATGCCTACTCCTTTTGTTTATTATAATAAAATGAAACAAACTCTAAACTGGTGTCTAACATTAATTAACTAATTATTATACTACCCACTAAATGAGACATGTCGGTTACAAGTTTTCTTGTGTGACAGAGATTTTATATTCGCATTGTTTAGATCAGCCTTATTAAATTTTACGTAATATGTTAGTGCTACCGTAAGATTATGGCTGGAAGTGTGAAATAAACACGTTATGTGAAGCGCAATTTTATTTAGTTCTCTGCATTGCATTACGGCCTACTGCCTATGTGCTAAAGTCGGCCGCGTTACATGTACTAATACAGTTTTTAAGTACTTGTGCATGAATTCTGCTCAACAATGTAAGGATCCTGTCCAGATATGTTATGTTAATGGGGTAGTAAACTGCAACTGCGAGTATTATACTAATATGTTAGTGTCATAGTACTTTCTGTCTAAGTCAGAAATATGACGTAAGCTCGAGCTGAGTATAAGCAAATATCATAAGCTCTCTTACGTACGTTTAGAACATTTTGATAATGGAAAGCAGAAGAAATATGCTGACGTGAAGGAGTGGTGGAGTGGAATGGACTCATGGAAGAATCCGCAGATTACCGACAGTCGGTTCGTTCAAAAATAACATGGCCCCCATTTTTAAACTATGCTCCAATTTTGTTCGACACAATACATACATCTCTTCTAACAACATTGAAAAAATGCATAAAACATGGTCGAAAGTGGTGTTTGATCGCTTTTGATCAGCCACTTTTTCTGAAGACGATGGATATTATAAGAAGTGAAGGCCATGATTAGAGCATGTCAGTGTACGATTAGGTGGGTTTTACCTTCTATTCTTCTTGGTGTGTATCGGTGTAATGAAATGGCTTAAGAGACAGTGTCCACAACCACAATATTTGCTGAAAATAGTTTGGATAAAGTTTCCAGTGTGTATGCGTACGCTGGAGCAGGTCATACACTGGTTCACGTTGTATTGTCACATTAAATCTTTCAGGAGACTGAGTTCAAAGAAGATAAAATGAAAATAACTGAACAGTTGTTGCTTCCCCACAACAGACCATCAGTATTCAAACGTCATGAAAACGAAGATCGCGTAAATATGATAACCAAGTTTGAAAATGCGATTTGCGGCATCGAAGCAACAGGAAAAACAGCTAAATTATGGGCACAGTATTAAGGTTACACTTACAAAACAGTTCACTGAGGCTGAGCGTAATAGGAAATGGAACGTGCATTTAAACACCATTGAGAAAATGCTACCGTACTTTTATGCTGCTGGTCATTTCCTGTACGCTAAAAGTGCTCACTTTTAATTCCAATAGATGGTCACATTGAAAGACCGAATGGATGCTGTTGAATTCAACAAATTTACAACTAAAGTCTACTTCACCACTAGGCTAGTGAAAAATTTTGGTGTGGCGTATGGTCTCGTTTGATAACAGAGCTAACATTAATGAAGGCAATGAACGTGAAAGGCGGTTTAATGCACGGACGTTTGTTTTTCAGTTTCTGTTCTCACAAAATGGACTTCAGAGATGCCATCCTTATAGGATGCTTGTCAAAAAATTGAAGAATTCTGTGGTATATCATCAGGAACAAACGAGCAACATGTGGACTGAAGAGCGACACGTAGAGATCGAGATGTAGCAGACAATGACAAGCTGAATGACTGGCTGTTAAAACGTTCATCTTTCCAAAATGTAATGTACTGATGTCGGTAAGGAGTGGAGTATTTGGTGATGAATTGGTAAATTTTCATGAGGTGTAAATTACGGAATCAAGGGGATCACCAGAATTAAATGAGAAAACATTATAAACGTCTCATTTCAACGTAATCTCAATGTTATAAGACTTGCATCCTGCACTACGGCTCTCAAGACGGGGAAGAAGACGATCCCTTCCATAAACCCGTTAACGTTGTTTCAGACTGTGTTGAAAGAAATGTGATACAAGCTTGAAGTTCTGTTTCTCATTTGAACTTTTATAATGCATAATGTCGTTCACAGAGGATGGTCTCTATGGTGCATTCAGACCTCTCCACAAGAATGAAGTACCCAAAATAAAAAGATCTGTGGTGGATGGCGGACACCTGATCCATAAGGTTGTTTGGCACAAGTTTGGAGACTTTTGTATGAAATGTGAAAGCTATTTGATAAAGTACTATGGATCCGAAATCACAGTTATATTTGATGGTTATCCGAGTGGTGCTTCGTAAAGGGGAACAAATTCTTCTGAGAGATCTAGTCGGTTAAAGACTCAAGGTTCTTCATCAGGTATCATTTTCGATGAAGATACATATGTTGCAGTCACACAAGAGCAACAAGAACAGCATGATTCTGATAATCGTGCGGATGGAGATATTCAAGTGCTACAGGCAGAAGGAGATGCGGTTTCATTAATTGGGAAAACAGCTATTCCCCAAGTGGCTAAGTTTGAAAGTGTGACTCTCACGAAAGAGGACAATGACATGCTTGTTCTCCTAACTTACTGAGGAAAAAACTAAAACTCGTACTTCTTTAAACCAGGAAGAGGGAAATCAGCACGGATGTGCTACTCCCATAATTATTTCATTTTCGATCGTGCATTGGGCTTTTCAACTATGCCTTCACAGTATTTTATACCACATCTGTTTTTTGGTCAAGGAAAACGGAAACCACTAAACTCTATGGAGCAACAGCTCGGCTGGTTCCGGCGGAGGTTCGAGTCCTCCGTCGGGCATGGGTGTGTCTGTTCGTTTATGAACTGATGACCTTAGCAGTTAAGTCCCATAAGATTTACACCCATATGAAATTTCTTTTCAGCAACAGCTACACCTCAAAATGCAAGCTGCAGTTTGTTACACCCTCAGTCACTCAAATACAGGGTGTGAGAAAAAGGTACGTCCAAACTTTCAGGAAACATTCCTCACACACAAATAAAGAAAAGATGTTAGTGGACATGTGTCCGGAAACGCTTAATTTCCGTGTTAGAGCTCATTTTAGTTTCGTCAGTATGTACTGTACTTCCTCGATTCACCGCCAGTTGGCCCAATTGAAGGAATGTAATGTTGACTTCAGTGCTTGTGTTGACATGCGACTCATCTCTCTACAGTACCAGCATCAAGCACATTAGTACGTAGCATCAACAGGTTAGTGTTCATCACGAACGTGGTTTTGCAGTCAGTGCTATGTTTACAAATGCGGAGTTGGCGGATGCCCATTTGATGTATGGATTAGCACGGGGCAATAGCCGTGGCGCGGTACGTTTGTATCGAGACAGATTTCCAGAACGAAGGTGTCCCGACGTTCGAAGCAATTGATCGGCGTCTCAGGAAGCACGGAACATTCCAGTCTATGACTCGCGACTGGGGAAGACCTAGAACGACGAGGACACCTGCAATGGACGAGGCAATTCTTCGTGCAGTTGACGATAACCGTAATGTCAGCGTCAGAGAAGTTGCTGCTGTACAAGGTAACGTTGACCACGTCACTATATGGAGAGTGCTACGGGAGAACCAGTTTTTTCCGTACCATTGCACAGCCTGTCCAGGCACTATCAGCAGCTGATTGGCCTCCACGGGTACACTTCTGCGAATGGTTCATCCAACAATGTGTCAATCCTCATTTCAGTGCAAATGTTCTCTTTACGGATGAGGCTTCATTTCAACGTGAACAAATTGTAAATTTTCACAATCAACATGTGTGGGCTGACGAGAATCCGCACGCAATTGTGCAATCACGTCATCAACACAGATTTTCTGTGAACGTTTGGGCAGGCGTTGTTGGTGATGTCTTGATTGGGTCCCATGTTCTTCCACCTACACTCAATGGAGCACGTTATCATGATGTCATACGGGATACTCTACCTGTGCTGCTAGAACATGTGCCTTTACAAGTACGACACAACAAGTGGTTCATGCACCATGGAGCTCCTGTACATTTCAGTCGAAGTGTTCGTACGCTTCTCAACAACAGATTCGGTGACCGATGGATTGGTAGAGGCAGACCAATTCCATGGCCTCCACGCTCTTCTGACCTCAACCCTCTTGACTTTCATTTATGGGGGCATTTGAAAGCTCTTGTCTACGCAACCCCGGTACCAAATGTAGAGACTCTTCGTGCTCGTATTGTGGATGGCTGTGATACATTACGCCATTCTCCAGGGCTGCATCAGCGCATCAGGGATTCCATGCGAGGGAGGGTGGATGCATTCTTCCTCGCTAACGGAGGACATTTGGAACATTTCCTGTAACAAAGTGTTTGAAGTCACGCTGGTACGTTCCGTTGCTGTGTTTCCGTTCCATGATTAATGTGATTTGAAGAGAAGTAATAAAATGAGCTCTAACATGGAAAGTAAGCGTTT
This sequence comes from Schistocerca nitens, assembly GCF_023898315.1. Lineage (NCBI taxonomy): Eukaryota > Metazoa > Arthropoda > Insecta > Orthoptera > Acrididae > Schistocerca > Schistocerca nitens. The sequence goes on along the minus strand of NC_064621.1, from coordinate 309,128,267 downwards.
CCGGACACATGTCCACATAACATATTTTCTTTCTTTGTGTGTGAGGAATGTTTCCTGAAAATTTGGCCGTACCTTTTTGTAACACCCTGTATAACAGGCAGAGGCAGAAGAACAGTTGATATTAGCACTGCATGGTGATTCCCACTGCACGACTTTGGACTAGCTCCGGTACGAGGCTTTTGTGAAGCCCGTCCCGAGAAAATCTTCTCCACTTGAAAGACTATGTCAACGTCGAAAGCAGCAAGATCTGCGTCATTGCGATCCTACTATCAAGTGCAGTGTTGACTGGGAAAGAAAACTGATCGATGCCGGTGGGGCTGGAAGAAAAACTCACGCTCCTGAAGATGGTTTCCTTCGCATGCGAAACTGGACGCACAGCAGTGTGTCGACGTCACAAATCTGGACTGGACTGCTCCTCGACGTGCGAACACTGTTATGATTTATCTTGCAAGAACGCCCCTGAAACTGGGCTCGATGGCGATGAGGAAGATATCAAATATATGTGCCAGGACGAGAATGTTAGTGAAGACCCCGCAACCGATCCTGAAGATTAGATGTTGTACCGGAGGTAGAGATAATGTAGAAATAATTACTAGTTCGCAGTTCTGGCCAACATGTTATTCGCTTCATAGTGTGTAATATATGACATTTTGTTTTTATTTTGTGTGTGACATATCAGTGATGGCGTCATAATACTCATTAACTAGTGCAGAAAATATAAATTATAAATTCCTTCAATAGAGGACTGAGTAGTAAAATTTACGACGGTTTAGTAACAATCTAACTTTTTTGCCCCTTTAGGGTTCTAGGGGTAGTGTGTAAAGGTCACGGTGGAAGGTCCCCTTTGAACAATTATACATGACTGTCCTTAAACTGACACACAATATTTTTAGCGCAACGCAATCTGACTTTCAATAATCCCTACAAAAGAATGGCCCTGACTAACATTAACATATACCTTTCACAAATCACTTACCTCACAAAAATCTTCGTTACTCGAACTACTGCAATACAGCGAGCGCCACTACTGCCAGCTAAATAAAAGATTCAAACTACGGAAGGCACTAACTACTGATAGGCATAGTTAGCAAATGAAAGTTTTTAATAGAGTACAAACAATGTATTTACCTTAATAGTGTTGAAAAATCATAATATACATAGCAGTTCATGACATCCAGTCTTACAAATTTCAAAAACTCCGCCATTTCTCTCCCCACATCCACCACTGCTGGCGGCTCACCTCCAACTGCGCAACGCTACGCGCTGTTCACATCCAGCTGCCCAACACTACAATGACAGACAACAATGCAAACTAGCCACAGACTGCACACAGCACAGCCAGTGATTTTCATACAGAGCGCTACGTAACGTTGCCAATAAGAAAACATAAACAGCCTACTTACAACGGTATCTACCAAGAAGAAATCATTTTGGAGATACAATTGCGACAGTTCATTACTTTTTCGTACATAGCTGAAGAGAGGAAAGCAGTACTTACTATGTAATTTAATAATATTCGCAGAAAGTGAAATTCATGATTACTTGCAAAACAGAGCATAGTTTTAAGTCTGGTGCCATGCTACTGCATTAGCGATTTTTGGGTTGTTGTTTTATTTTCAATTTATTTATGTAATGTTCTCGAAGGACTAAAATTACTTAGTATCATTATTTCCCGGCAGTTGGTGTCCAGTTTTCTGGAAATATGCTTGAGTTGCAAACACTGTACTTCGATTCCTGTAAGCCATGGAAGTATATAGATGCGTTAGATCCCTCTACAAACAAACAAGCCGCTGAAGTGAACACGGGCAGAGATTTCTGTAATCCATCGGCGGAAAAACAGAGGGTGGAAGCAATGTCAACAAACGTGACGCACATCATGGTGAGCCCAGGAGTGTTCAGGCAAGAGGCTTGCTATCCAGGATCACAAACAGCTGGTTCGTCTGCAGTTTGCCAGCACAGGTGCAATCCTCACACAGCATTTCATTTCTATTTCCTTTTCTGTGTCTGAGAACAATGCTTATAATTTCATCTGTATTAACTCTACAGGACAGAAAGTTAAGGGAGCTGAGAAATATTCGTAAATTTTACATAGAAACTACCATCTGGAAGATTTCCAGAAACTTCGTCGCGAAAATTCTTTGGGAGTTTTCATTTATGAATTTGCAATGTATCTACCCTTGCCAATCACTTTCTCTGCTATTCCTTCTATACACACGATGTTGTCTCTTAGAATTCGTACTGCTATTTAAGTGTAGGCCTAACAAGTGTCTTGTATGCAGTCTCTTTTGTAAACAGACTTAAGTTTCTCGGTAATTTACCAATGAATCGACCACATTCATTTACCGCACCTTCAACCAGATCAGTGGACTTGTTGCGTTTCCAGTCTTTACGCATTGTTACTCCCAAATACATGTTTAACGGGACTGACTCTAGTTGTGATACATTAATGTTCTCGTCAAAGGACACCACACTTTTACACTTCATGACGGACGTTACTGCATTTCTTTACGTTGCAATCTAGTCTTCAGTCTTCAATCTTCAATTTTTTCAGGTGTTAGTTATATCTACTGCAAGTTTTAAGGGACAGTATTCGTTCGTACATAACGACACATTCAGTGAAAACTTTGGGACTGAAACTAATGCTATCTGTTAAGTCTTTATTATATAATGTGAAAAGTATTGTGCTTTTAAAATTCACTTGAGGCAAAGCACATCAGTACCAACCGTATTTCCTTTCTCGTGGATCGTTTTCCAGCCACTGGAAGCATTTCTGTACACAAGGAAACTACAAAATTTGCTCAAGATAAGAGCTTATGTACTCGAAAATTGTATTCTGAAGCGATATTTCGTTTCACAATTTAACATCCGCAAGGTTGTGAGGTTTACAACCCCTGCCGTCACACCTCTCCATCTCTCCATCAACTCTTAACATCCAGGTTCTACCCTCAGTTGAACTGAGGTCCATCTATGAAGCGAATGATGCTAATGTGTGCCTCCTTTCTGGTATACGTATCTGAGACGCCATTCGACTTAGTTTTTTGTATATATGAGTGTTGACAGAACCAGATATTAATAGTAGTGAGATACTTGGAACATACTTGTTGCTGAAAACAGTGTTTGCTGGATGAGAGGGGGTTCGTGTGAGGTAGAATCTGATTCCGCGCGTGATATTATTTGAACAATTCTAACAATGCTAAATAAATTAAGAAAAAAATAATGTTTCCACTGGCTACATGACTCTGATGCAGAACTAGTAGAAAATTAAGAGAAAACTTTGGTTACCAAGTACGTATGTTTTCAAGATCTACTATATGGAATGAAGGAGTTTTTAGTCACCAAATAAACGATTAATAAAAGTGTTGTGGCTAAACAGTTATGAACTCTCTCACAGAGAACTAACGAATTCAGATGGTCTGGAAATACATGTATCCATGAAAGATACTGGATTTATTGGTTACCAGTAAACGTTCACATAGAAACGTGGACCACTGATCTTGCTGTAGCTATAGTAACAATGGCGCGTAGGTAAAATAGAAAAAAAGAAGCAGAAAAAGTAAGCACAGGAGTGTATATATTCGAAAAAGAGATGATGAGGTGTCTAATCTCACAGATTTGAACTAAAATCATTTGATTCAAGCAGCGTACCTATACAGACACGGTGGTTAAATGCCATAACTGACAAAGGGTTAGAAAAATATGTGTCTAGGAGGAAAATTAAATACGGTAGGTATCTGATATTTGGAAGTTTATTTAAAAACAGCGCCTGTAGCACAAAAGGTACAAAATAAAGCATAAATCGCCAAACAGGCAAATTGTTGGTGAAATGCTCTTGCTACCAAACGGCAGTGCGTGAAACCTTCAACAACTCCGTTGCCAATATACCGTCAATATATATTTCCCAAATTCAAAATGCTTATAGTAAACCAGGGACCAGAATGTTACATTCTGTCCGTATTTTTTTTATTTTTGTAGAAAGAAAATTAATGAACAATGCTATCGTTCAACACCATCATTGCTAAGATGAGTGATGCACTAACCAGTACTAGCAGTGGGATTTAACTCCAGACGTTCCTCGGAGCGACCCCAGAGATTGATTTAATTAGAAAAATGTGAGAAAGGAGGATAGTTCAAGACGAAATATGCTTTTAATAGATAATTTACATGGTGAGACTCAACGCACAAGCTGGCCAGACTGTTTCAAGATGTGCCCAGTGTAAGGTTTGACGGAGTTAGAGAGGAAGTCACTCTCAGCTCACGATCTAGGCTACTGGTTGTAAAATCATCTGTATTATTCTTGTAGCCAAATCCTCTCATCAACATGTAGACATCGCTTATGAGCTAGACAAAGCTTATAGACAGGGTATAAGATACCGTCTACCCTGTATTAGCCGAAACCTACACACTCCACTCCACCGGCCCAACAGTTTGGATTCCCAATGTCTGCCATGCAGAACCAGTGATTTTGATACAACGGCTACTGTCATTAACCTTCTGGTAACAAAACGCTACAGCGCACATGATTATGTTGAATGTCGGACATTTGTGACGCCCAACATTTTCACGCCGGACATTTGCCACACTTGCCCCTTCGCCAGGTAGCGATCCCTCAGGTTAGGGACGCCCTTCCTCGTACTACTTCTGTCCGCTTTCAAATCGCCGTCTCCACATCTTACTCGATACAACCAGTACGTAAGGGACCTTCTTCTTCGACATCTTGGTCAAATACAGAGCTTCTTTTCCGAAATCGAAATATTTATAACTTTTGTGAATGTCAATCAGTCAGTCACTGTGTAATTAGTTCTGCGAAGTATAAATATAGATCCCTCTGTCTGTACGGTTGCTTCCTTTCGCGCTTACTGATTGCGATAGAAACAGTCCATCGCCATGGGAGCGCCAAGAAAGGAACGATGTAAAGAGAATGCGAATGTATGCTAATAATTTCTTTTTGATCACTGCATTTGTGCCTACTTTAATTACTACAACTGCATGCCCAAAAGACAATAAGGAAAGAAGAAATGGGTAGGTGAATGTTTGAAAAGAAGAACGACATACTCCATATTAAGTTACTCTCTAAAATGCGATATCCCTTGCGGCGAAATATTAGTTAATAAAGTGTAGCGGGACAATGTTCAAAACATGACTGAAAATACGTTCGCTAAATAGAGATAAGAACATCTATGATTGACATGTCATCTGAAGTCGACGTACAATTTTAAAATGTTAGAAATAAGGAAATGAAGTAATACAGAATGCTATACTTGTAACGTACATTATTCTTCTACATTGTTTAGCTCTGGTATTTACAGGGTCACAGAGAAAGCGTCCTAGGTTTTGGAGGGAAAAGCAGTAATTGTAATGATCTGCACTACAACAGAAACAAGAAGCACAACGTAGAGAAAAATAATGTCATGTGTGTTCCAGCTCACAAGCGACATTGAAGCACATAGTTCCTGTGACTTAGTATGGGCAGACGTTATATTCGACAACCGGAATAAATTAATAACTGGCTCCTTTTACCGACCCCCGGTGTCAGACGAAGCATTTGCTGAACAGTTCAAAGAAAACTTGAGTCTCATCACAAATAGGTACCCTACTCATACAATTATAGTTGGCAGTGACTTCAATATACCTTCCGTATGTTGACAAAAATACATTTTCAGACCCTATTGTAGATAGAAAACTGCTTCCGTAATTGTTCTAAATGTTTTTTTTTAAATTATTTTCAACAATTAGTTCACGAGGCCATTCAAACTGTAAATGGTTACCAAAACGCACTTGACCTCTTAGCCACAAATAATCCTGAGCATCACGACGGATACAAGTATTACTGAACACACAGTCGTAGCGAGGCTCAATTCCGTAACAAAGAAATTCACCAAAACTAAACGTGAAATATATCTATGTATAAAAGCAACTAAAAATTCGATTGACGTCTTTCTAAGAGACAGTCTCCAATCCTTCCAAACTATGTAAGTGAAGACCATATGTGGCTTAAGTTCAAAGAAATAGTATCAACAGCAGTCGAAAGGTACATACCAAATAAATTAATAAGAGACGGAACTGATCCCCCATGGTAGACAAAACACGACAGGAAGCTGCTGCAGGAGCACCGAAAAAGGCAAGTATAGTTTAGACAAACGCAAAATCTCCAAGATTGGCGAAATTTTACTGAGGTTCGAAATGTCGTGCGGATTTCAACGCGAGATGCATTTAATAGTTTCCACAACGATACTCTCGCTAGAAATGTGGCGGAAAATCCAAAGAGATTCTGGTTCTACGTTAAGTAAACGAGCGGAAAGGCTCAGTAAGCGATGAGGAGGAGGAGGAGTAGGGGGAGCAAGGGACCCAACCCTTCGGAGCAGGTAAAATCGTGGCAAATGTCCGGCGTGGCAAATGTCCGCACACCGATTATGTTACATACCAGTAAACTGTGTTCGGCTCGAAGCCGTAGGACGTTCTCACCAAGATAATGCAAGTGTAAGATCGTGAGTGTGATGAGTAATACTTTCATGGGGTACCAATTAGTAACAAAAACGTTTCAGATTATAGAATATTTCGAAAGTAATGTTTTCTTAACATCGTTCCAACGTGAGAAGCGATAACGCAAATTGCTATACAGGGAATCACAGTCGTCATCGACTTTTGTCACGGACTGCAGGAGAAAGGCCTCCTCTAGACATTACTCGTACATTCCAGTCTCAAACACTGGGAATCAAGCAAACACTTTCATTCTTCCAGCTACAGTCTCATCATTATTCTGATCTTCAGCTTTTTTCACTCACTCAGCAATATGTTTGTTTCTCTGTGTCTCTTTATAATTTTCAGTATGCGTCTCCTTTTTGCTTGCTGAGTGACGTGCCTTTGAATGTTCCCTCCAATAAATGATCATCTCTGCCTGCCATAGATTCAAAACTGATGATGCACACTGCCCTGTTTCACTCTTCTGTTTATTTCTTTGGTTACCCATCTACTCATCGTATCCAACTGCTGTAATTATCAACACTTATCAACCCGTATTTTTCTTCGATATTTTAATACTTCATTTTAGTTGTTGTATACTGTTACTGTCCCTACATTCAATTTGCCTACTGTACGATCTTCCAATCTGGAATGGAAGTTTCTGTGCTGTGAGGAAAACAGTAAAAATCAGCGGCAAAACGAATGTTGTTCAGGCTTTCCTCACTAACATAAATTCCATTCTCACAATACTTGATTCTTCTGTCACCATCTGACGCAACTAATTCGTATTTATAAATTAAGGATTTTTTTTAGTATGAATTGATTACTTGAGCGTTTTCCGGTTTAAAATGCGATCATCAGAGTATAGCTGACTGTCACCATCAAAGAGTGTAAGTAAAGATTTCTACACGTGGGGAATGAGGTGCAAACCCAGAGTATATGTTATGTTCGACAGTGCCATAATACCGTAGCTGAAAATGCTAATACTAAACAAATAAATGAAAAGAGAATGCACCAGTCAGAGAGAATATCACTTAGGTGTGTGTGTGTGTGTGTGTGTGTGTGTGTGAAGAGATGAGGCAAATGAAAAGAGAATGCACCAGTCAGAGAGAATATCACTTAGGTGTGTGTGTGTGTGTGTGTGTGTGTGTGTGTGTGTGTGTGTGTGTGTGAGAGGAGATGAGGCAAACACAATAACGTTACTAGCTGTTCTACAGTACAATTGTTTCGTATTTCCTCTGTTGTATTGAAATTGTTAATTAAATTTGTTTTGTAAACAATTGTGCAGTTTTACCGCGCGTATGTCTTTACTCCTGGTAAGTGTACCTCTTTGCACATGTTGTTCTCATCTTCACTCTCTCTCTCTCTCTAACTCTCTCTCTCTCTCTCATTCTCACACACACACACACACACACACACACACACACAAATACTGAAATACAAACAAACACTGCTTTACATGTTGTACCTTAATTGTCGCCGTTACATTTGTTACTGTTCCAATTACATTACAGTGTCACTTTCGAAGATGAGATTTTGTTTGCGCTGTAATATAACTTGTTATAAGAATAAGTAAATGTGCTAAAAGAAAAGCTTATAAAGTGTCACCAAAGAGGAAGATTAGTGCCTTTAGCTCCCACGAGCTCAGCATTTGTTTGTTGGATACAGGATTGGCGAGCCCAGGGTTCCTGAGCTGCAAGCGCTGCAAGTCCACTGTCGCCGTAAACTGTGGGTTTGCTTCAGCGACTACAGTGCGGCGCGGTGGGTGGTGGAACGTTGTGTGACTTAGGGAACGGGGATCTTTGTTTGACCACCAGGTTCATAAAAAACCCCTATAACCCCCCCCCCCCCCCCCGTCAATCTCCAGGTGTCTTGCCCGCCGATGGGATGCATGGCTGTTGATTTGGAAGAGTCGTTATCGGGCAACCTCTGGGGAACCAATTGCGCCTTAGTTGTATAGCGCTTACTCAGGCATGCAAAATCTCTCTGGGCGGACTGTTTGTTTCCCTAGCTGCTCGTGGGTCCATTATAGTATGCACGAATTCTCACGCACTTCCTCCCAACGGTTTGGGTGGTCTTTTGGGTAGTACTCACACCCATCCTTCAAACTGAACGCGATAGGATAACCCTTCTGAGCAATCTTTCTATAAGGTTTAGGCATTGTATCGTAACAGGGAGCTCCCAGCATGTCAAAATGTGAAACTTCCTGGCAGATTAAAACTGCTCACCGGACCGAGACTCGAACTCGAGACCTTTGCCTTTCACGGGCAAGTGCTCTACCAACTGAGCTACCCAAGCACGACTGACGCCCCCGTCTCCACAGTTCGCAGGAGAGCTTCTGTGAAGTTTGGAAGGTAGGAGACGAGGTACTGGGAGAAGTAATGCTGTGAAGACGGGGCGTGAGTCGTGCTTGGGTAGCTCAGTTGGTAGAGCACTTGCCCGCGAAAGGCAAAGGCCCCGAGTTCGAGTCTCGGTCCGACACACAGTTTTCATCTGCCACGAAGTTTCATGTCAGCTCACACTCCGCTGTAGAGTGAAAATTTCATTCTAGAAACAACCCCCAGGCTGTGGCTAAGCCATGTCTCCGCAATATCCTTTCTTCCAGGAGTGCTAGTTCTGCAAGGTTCGCAGGAAAGCTTCTGTAAAGTTTGGAAGGTAGGAGACGAGGTACTGGTGAAATTAAGCTTTGGGGACGGGGCGTGAGTCATTCTTGGGTAGCTCAGTTGTTAGAGCACTTGCCCGCGAAAGGCAAAGGTCCTGAGTTTGAGTTTCGGTCCGGCACACAAATTTAATCTGCCAGGAAGTTTCATATCAGCGCACACTCCGATGTAGAATGAAAATTTCATTCTATGTCAAAATGTGTTTCTTGTGATCAGGAGAGAAGGCGTTACTTTTAAGAAGGTATTGCCTTTCTACATATAGAAAGGACTTAATGGTTTGGCTTGAAACCACAGATCTGTTAAATGGTTGCGTAATGGCACATTGCTGGTCGAAACAGCGACATCACAGCGCGTTAGAAACCTCCTGCACTCCAAATTTTTGGATGAGTATCCTATTGCAATTGAACTGCTCAGTACCCTTGATTACAATCAAGGAGTGGCTATATGCACTGACATAATGCACATGGACAGTTCAGAGCCACACGAGGAATGGGTTGACGAAGGGGTCAATGAGGTGAAACAAGTCATGCATCGTGTGGGTGGAAAATTGAAACTCGATTTTTAAGACTTGAAGTCGGACCATACTTCCCCTAATCCTATCAGCTGCATTAAGTGCGAGATATAGGGGGACACCACCCGCGGCTGTAATGGACGAGCTACGTGTAGTGTGTGTTACGGCCCACTCTGACGGAAATACGTTTACCTCTCATGACCTCTGCGTCAATTGTTGAGGTCCACGTCCAGCTTGGAGTAGAGAGTGTATGCTGTACAACGAATAAAAAAAATCCAGGATTTGAAGATGACAAAGCGCGTATCTTACGCTGAAGCGAAGAAGATGTACAAATACCTTCAATCCCCAACGTTTTCCATTTCATTTTTAGCAGTACTCGCTAAGAAACCTGCAACTATGAGTTTCCATCCAGACGTCACCTATGGACCGTGATACCAACAAAATGCTCTTGCAAATGCATCTATGCGACAGTTCAGATGGAACTGTTGCTGTCCCCTGCAAACTCCAGTCACCATTGCTTCTCCTCCTAGTGTTGCTGCCACCAGGAAAACTCCAGTGGTGACACTACCTCCGTTCCTGCTGCTGATGCTCCTTTGGGTGATCATCAGATCCAGCAACACTCACAGGATGACGCCTCCGTCATGGACTTAACACTCTGCTTCGTTGAACACTTAAGTCCACTCAGTTTTTGTCCTTCTGAAGTGGGAAGTCCACTCAGTTTTTATCCTTCTGAAGTGGAAAGTCCACTCAGTTTTTATTTTTCTGAAGTGGGTTCTGCTACAGCCAGAGAGCTAGAGGAAAACATAAAACTTCCATTAATGTCTCCTGTGCTTCAATGAAACGTGAAGGGGTACAGAACACACGTGGAGAAGCTGGAACGCTCCACACTGGAGAAATCCCTCTATCTATGTCTCCAGGGAACACATTTTAAATATAGTGACACAGCTGTGCTGATGGGACAGAGCCCTCATCGGAAAGATGACCTCATTGGAGACAGGGCTAGAGGTGGAGTGGCTGCCTTTGTGAATGGTACGTACCATTACACTTCAGTCTCCCACAGAATAGCTATTCAGGCAGTTCCTATACGGTGCATTCCCATTTGCTGTTACCCACCCGTGGTATGTATCTGCCGCCTAACGAAAGTTTGTACAGGACGGGTCTTTCTGACATGACTTCACAACTCCCTCCATCCTTCCTAGTTGTAGGAAATTTTAAAGCACACAGTGTGCTAAGAGGATCTTCATCAACTTGTCCCAGGCGTCGGACTGTCGAAAGCTTCATATTTTCAGCGGAGTTATGCCTTCTTATGCTGTTTGTAACACACACTTCAGCATCACCATGGGGTCATTGTCGGCCATAGGCCTTGCTTTATTTTGTCCTGCCCTTGTCGACGCTGCTTACTGGGAAATGGTCGCTGACTTTCATTCCAGTAACCACTTCCCCATCTGGATTCACTTCTCAGATAGAACTGTCTCTGAAAAGAAACCGCCACTGTGGATGCTTAGAAGAGCGAACTGGACACTGTACAGTCAATTAGCTGTTTTTGAACGTCGAAATAGTGCCCACGACTGGGTGGATCACATTACTGATATAATCCACCAGGCTACTGATGTTTGTATCCTCGAGTCTCCAGACAGACCTCGGAGGTGACGTGGCCCATGGGGAACAATGAGTGTCACTCCGCCATCACGGAGAGATGCACGGCCTTGTGACAGTTTAAATTTTCAATCTACTACTATGAACCTCGCAGACTTCCGAGTTGTGAGGGCAAAGGCACGACGGACAATGAAAGAGAAACAGAAGAGGTCCTGGAAAGTGTTTCTGGAATCGATAAATCTTTCCACAAGCTCTTCGAAGGTATGGGAAGCCATATGGCGGATATCTGGCATATGTTCCAGACGACCTGGAACTCCTGTACCGCGGCAAGGGTGTCTACAACCTGCAGCTGCGAACGTAGTGAATGCCAAGGCGGATTACTGTGATTCACTCACTGCCACGGCAAACGAAGATCCAGCTTTCCGCCGCCATCATATATTGGCGGTGATAGGTGGTTGGAATTTTAATTCTAGCAACACAGAGGACTACAATCCCACCTTTTCCATGTGGGAGCTCGAGTGTGTCCGTCTTGGGCCAAGGAGACTACCTTCTGCAGGATGCAAAGAAAATGCTCTACCCCTGTTTAATGCGATTTCGTTGACTGGGGAGGGTGGCGACTTTAGTGCCACTTCTTAAACCAGAGAACGACCACATATTGCTCAGTAGCCCTCAATAACTTCATGGGAAGACGCTACAAAGCATGGTCAGCCATTGATTTGGGCCCTAGAATCACGGGACCTACTTCGTCGCTCCCAGTGTGGATTTCTGAGGTATCATTCAACCCTTGACAACCTCAACCTGCTAGAGGTCGAATTCCAACATGCTTTCTATGCAAACAGATCTTGAGAGATTCTATGAAACTGCTTTGAGGCATCTCATCCTGGGACAGCTTCACCAATGGGGCTTCAAAGGACGATTGCAGTTTTCATACAATCCTTCCTTTCCAGACGACTTTTTCGATTAGGGTCAGTGACACTCTTACCAAGCGATTCGAGCAAGAAAATTGGTTCCCTCAAGGTTCGGTTTTAAATGTAACTCTGTTCGCTATTTCCATCAATGGTATTATGTCCATAGCTAAGTCTACTGTCCGGTGTTAATTGTTTAAGGACGACATTGTCATGTTCTGCTCCTCCTCCAAAGCTGAAATGTTCATTCGTCAGCAGCAACTTACGATACGCTGATTGGAGGCGTTGGCAGTTAGTACAGATTTTAAATTTTCCTCTGAAAATTATATTTTAATCGTGCATGTCGCTCTTTTAAGCTGCCTCTTCTTACAATGTGGGACACTGTTCGTAATTTTACAAGTTCAGTGACTTTTCCGGGTCTCACATTCAAAGAACACCTCTCGTGGTTACCATATATTGGGGCTATTATGGCAAAAAGTTTAAAGGAATAGAACATTTTAAAATGCCTCAGCCGCAGGTCATGAGGAACAGACCGAAGCTGTCTTGTCGAGTTTCACAAGGCGTTAGTGCGATCCCGTCTCAAGTAAGGTGGCACAGTTTATGGCTCACTGTGACCATCTTGTGTTAATCATCACTGGTTCTGTTCATCATCAGGGAATTCAGTTGGAGACAGGTGCGTGTAGGACGAGTTTAATTCTTAGCCTCTGTGTTGAGGCTGTTTAACCACCACTTGTCACACGGCAGCGGGTCCTAGTGCACCGTACTCTCCACACCGCAATCACCAGCACTCCATACTGTTGCTCGCCCTCCACTGGACCGATTATTTGGAAATAGGCCACGAGCAATGAAGCCATTCCGCATTCGCGTGCGGTACGACTTAGTGGCTCTTAGTCCAGACGATATTTCAGTGCTTCATCGCGGCTGGAGTCATTCTCTGTCCTGGTTGATACGGAGACCCAGCATAGTTTTAGATTTATCAGTGTGAAGATATTTATTGCGGCCTCTGTTTTAAAATCCATGTTTTATAGAATTTTAGCCGAATGTGACAGGGACTGGTGGTCGTTTACACTGATGAGTCCAAGCAGGATGATACCGTCGGCTGTGCTGTATTATTTGCGGATTGTCGTCAGATTCGCTTACTTCGTACAGCTTCAGTGTATGACATTGAATTACATGCGATTTTTAGGGCAATGGAGAAAATGATGTGTCTTCCTGCTACCAAATTCCTCATCTGCACCGACTCCCTAAGTGACCTTCAGGCTATCGATCACATGTATCCAGCCGAAAAGTGTATTCAGCTGATTTATGACACCCTCTACGTGAGAAAGCAGATGCAGGGACAGGGAAATATGTGATTCTGCTGTGTACCGGGGAACGTGGGCATTCCGGGTAATGAAGCAGCAAATGGAGCATATAAGGATGCCTGTTTTGAAGATTCTACGTCTGAATGTGCTGCTCGCATGCGTCTTCAGGAGGAGTAGTAGTTAGGCTTTGAGGACAACAACCCGAGGCCCGTGAAACCAACGACATGCGCGTGGCGTTTCTCCTTCCGGCCACTGCGACATAAGTACTTTTAACGCACCTCCGGATGTTGCACTGACTGATACGTGACTTCCTCCTTCGGCAGGAAGAATCTCCGGAATGCAGTGCTTGTGTTGTACATGTTTATTTACTCCACGTTATAGCTCAATGAGGAGCGCAACCCACTTGCTAGTTGACCTGCACTCTATTTTAGGTGATGATGAATCGAATGTAGTTCATGTTTGAAGATTCTGTGTGATATCTAGTCATCTTAATAGTATCTAAAGTAGAAGTTCTAATGTGTGTATATGGTGCTTGTTTCATCGTTTTTTTCCAATTAATCATGTAGGCACCGCTCCTTGTTCCATTATTTTAGATGTTACGTGTTTACCTGTGTAGTTCATGTATATTACTTCACTGAGGCATCCATATTTTGTTGTTTTCTGTGACAGTGTGAGTGAGAGAGTCACAGGATGGCCGCTGACGCTATCTTTTACTTGCATTTTGTCGCATGCTTCTGACAACTCATAACCATACAGTACTCGTTTAGTTGAGTACAGGCGCTGACGACCTCATTGTTGAGCGCACTATTCATAACACCACCATCACCTTAGTGCCCTGTCACATGTTAAAATAACGACAGTAGTTGGTTTAGTATATAAGTAATGCGTTTATTTTTCATTTCCTTGTTTGCTCCTTTTGATTTAATTGTTTCGCTGTTCGAATATCCACAACAATGTTCAGAACGCTAATAATAGCGGGTGATAGTGTTGATAACGTTATTAATGCTATGGTACTTCCGAGTGTTACCTTACAGCTATTTATTGTTTGATTGTTGGGCTAGCTGATGGATAAGAATTATGAAAGGTGTGCACTTGTGTTCACTTAAGATATATGTTTAACTATTTTACATACTTTCATTTCTGTAGCAAACACAAAGAATCATCCTAGTTATTGACAGAAGTTGAGTTCGATAAATAACGGATAGAAGTCGTAGTTGAAAGACAGTAAGTCATTCATTAATAATAAAAATAATGTTGAATGGACTTAACTATTTTTTCAATGTAATTACGAGTGATAAACTAACTTTGTTATTGTTTCTCTCAAGGTCTAAATTTCAAAATGAGATTGCGTACTAATCAAAGATAACTTTCTGACTTGTGAGGAATCAGAGTTATTACTGTGGTGCCCTTAAAGAAACCCTATGGTGTGATTCCAAGAAATAACGAAATAGTTTATACGTATAATACTTAACAGAAACATGTTGCATATAGGTTCAGGGATATTGAATGAATAACTATTTTACTAAGATATCATCGTAATTTTTACCAGACGTAGCAACACCGGTAACTAAACAGTTTAATGCCTCTAGACTTCATAATACTGATTCATAAACAAATAAAAACACAGGCTATGTCGTCCTAATATTCGTAAGATTTAAGGAGACGACATAGCGCCTAACTATATTTGTGTAATGTCCTTTTCAGTGTTGTTCAGCAGTGCTGCAACCTCTTCGATGACGGTTGTTCGTTAGAGAATTATTAAGCTCTCATAAGTTGCAAACCGCGTACATAAATTAATGCTGTAAGACATCCAACACTGATTCTAATTTGCTCGATAGTCGTGTACAACTTAAAAGATCTACAGGTCCTCTAGGACTGGTGAGAATAGTCTTGGTGATCTTGAATGCTCCTACGTGTCCTCTCTGTTCTCAGTTTCACTCTATCATGATGATGTGTTATGGAAACTGTTACAATGAGATATACTATAATCTTCAGTGAATAGTTATATGTTGCAGTAATACCCTGTTTCTTCAGAAAGTTGGTACAGTTTTCGATTAAACTTACTCAAATATTCTTCAAACTCTGTGAATCCCTGACACTGTGGTAAGTCACATCATTACAACGTTCAGCTATTCCCTTCACAATTAGCAAGTAATCAGTTCTAATATACACATTTCTCAAACCACTTGTTACTTTTCCTGACTTAAATCTAATGTTTCTTCATTGTAGTTGCGATAATTTTAGCAAATATTCTGCACACTATGAAATGGAGTCTTAGGAGTCAGTTTTTTTACTTTGTCTTTCTTTTTGTGCTAAAGTAAAAGCATTTGACCTTCGTTGCTGCTTTGAGGATTTGTATTTCTTCATCTTCATCGACATTCTGTAAACAACCTTGCAAGTTCATTGTATACAACTTTCCCTCCAGCTTTAAACATCTCTATTGAAAGTTACACAGAAATCAACTCTCCTGGATGTTATCCAGTCTGTACACTAAGCAAAAGTAAAGTGAATTTAAAAAATGTAAAAAATGCATTCACGTTCAGGGAGAAGAAATAAGAACTTCGAGGTTAAGAAGCAACATTGTATTTCTCTCAGAGACAGTAAAGGCCCGGGAAGAGAAGCTAGGCAGGCTTGATATTTAGTCTCTGGTAAACCATCAAGGAGAGTGGGACTGCAGCCGGGCACGAAGTACTTGAATAATGATAATAAAACCAGCGGCTGCATTTGAATCCAACGTTTATTCTTTTTAATATATGTTACCGGTTATTAAATCAAATTGTGTCTTCTTCAAGCGACGTTGAATTCAAATACAAGCGCTGGTTTTGCTATCATTATTCAAGAAATAGTTATTGTCTTGAAAAGAGGCATAAGATGAACATAAACAAAAGTAAGATAGCGATAACGAAATGAAGTTGAATTAAATCAGGCGAGAGAATTAGGTTTGGAATCGATGAAATTTGCTACTTTAGCAGCAAAATAACTGATTACGGCCGGAGGGGCTACAAAATTCAGACTGCCTATTGCAGGAAAAGCGTTCGAGGAAAAAAGGAATTTGTAAACAACTAATCTAATATTTTCCGGAGTTGTTTGCTTCGAGTGAAACGCTATCGACGTGCATTTCATTCAAGAATAGAGTATAAGGTTTTCAAATCTGTTGCTACAAAATAGTGCTGAATATTAAATGTATAAATCGAGTAAGTTATGAGAAGGGGAAAAAGGAAATTTTTGGTACATTGTGATTAATAGAAGGCACAAGTTGATAGGCCACATCCTGAGGTACCGTGCAATTTTTAAATTGATAATGGAGAGAATAATAAAGAATAAAAATTGTAGAGTGTGATCAAGGAATGAATGCAGTAAGCATGTTGTAAAGGATGTAAGTTGCAGTAGTTATTCGGTGATGAAGAGGCTTACACAGGATAGACTATCGAGGAGAGATGAATCAAGATAGTTTTCGGACTAAAGATAACAACAACAATTATACTGAAACATCACTAGTACCAGGTGCCCTTCTTTCCTTCACAGTAAATGGATGTGTTCAGTTTGTGTCTGTCTCATTGCTGGACCTTGTGCACATTCTCCGTTTTGCACGTTTTCAAACTGAGTGTTAATTAATCAACTCTTAGTTTTAGTATGCAGTTTACCTAAAGAACCGAAGTTTGCGACCACGAAGTGTTTTTAATATTGACATCTACGTCACAGCCATCGAGTCACAGATCACTCAGAGTCGGGTTCATCTTTCGGATACCCAGTTTGAAATAGGAGTATTTGTTCTCATGCTTGAAGCCAACAGCAGTGTAAAATACGGACTCGAAAATTTCGCTTGTGCGCTACTCAGGGATGTCTGTGGTGCGTCTGAAATCACGACCATACCTTTCGTGACAAAGGAAAATAATTTAACGTCAGAGCGGCCGTCGGTTCTCCCCATCCCGTCTGTCGCCCCATTCCGCTCCTCTATTCACATTTTTCCAGCCGTTACTCACAAAGCGCTTATTGTCGGCCGCAGTTTCCGAAGCGCATTGTTCTGGGTGCATTCCGAATTCGCCTTCATTACGCCAGAGACCGGGAATTCTGGAATAATCTCAGCTGCTGGAGAAACTAGCAACGACTGTTGAGGCACCAAAGCTTCTACTGCAGAAAGCGGTGAACAGTCGAATGTCCGGAGACCGGCAGAACGGCGTGTATGAAGTTATTAATAGGCTGAACAGCATACCGATAAAAGAAAATACACAAGGTGGATTTTCATAGCTGTAATTTCATTTGTTGTTGCAACTAGTGATTCCAAATCAGTTGAATGACAGTCCTTTCACATTTCATATGAATTCTCAAATTATATGAGGAAACGAGGAAACCAATCGCAGTAAAAAAGGAAGGATAGATATTCACACATTATACGACCACCAACTATCCCTTACACATTCGTGTTCGTGCAAAGTGATGGCTGCCAGATCCAACCTGACAATTATACATCATTTCATTGGTACAACTTGTAGAATAAAGGAGTGGCCGTACTTTGACTACACATTCGCAAAATGTTCCAAGCAAATGTAAGTCACATATTTCACTCTCACAATAGAAGTTATTGTCTCCATGCCAATTCATATAGCTTCTTCGTATCAATCCCATACATACTAGATACATGACAGGCTAAATCTTGTAACTGAATCCTGTAGATTTTTATCTTTTGTTGCCGGAATTATGTATGTATTCACGCAAAGTGACAGCTGTCATTTGAGATCGCATAGATGTCGTTTTTCATATCCTCAGTACCACATCACCTTCAGCCTGACCCAATCGACAAATATTTTGTTTGTAATATATTTACATTCTTAATACTCTTACATGGTGGACACCCGACTTTACTTCTGATTCCGTTGAACATCCAGTGTCGCTGTAAGATATTGGTCATAACTTCTTAGAGCGTATCCTCCTTTTGATTGGTAGTTACAGTGGGCTACAATGTCGAACGCCTTTCCGAACCCAGGAAAATGGAAAGCATCTGTGTGTGAGAAAAAACAAATCTATTATCCAGAAGAGTGGTTTTCTTAAAGTTATTTTGGTCTTCAGAGACTGGTTTGATGCAGCTCTCAATGGTACTCTATCCTGTGCAAGCCTCTTCATCTCCGAGTAACTACTGCAACCTACATTCTTCTGAACCTGCCTCTACGATTTTTACTCTCCGCACTTATCTCCAATACCAAATTGGTGATGCCTCGATGTCTCAGAACGTGTCCTACCAACCGAACCCTTCTTTCAGTTAAATTGTGCCACAGCTTCCTCTTCTTCCCAATTCTGTTCAGTACCTCCTCATTAGCTACGTGATCTACCCATGTAATCTTCACAATTCTTCCGCTGTTTTCTTAATACTGTAATGAATCTTGTAGATGGAATTCTTATCAGCGAAAAACAGCGTGATATATTAGCTTGATTTGTCCTTAATATCATACATTGAGGTGGATAGCGATATGGCGGTAATATTGCGTAACACGAGGTATAAAAGGTTAGTGCATTGGTGGAGCTGTCATATGTACTCAGGTGATTTATGTGATAAGATTTTCGTCATGATTATGGTCGCAAGACGGGAATTAACAAACTTTGAACGCATCTAGACGCATGGGACATACCATTTCGTAAATCGTCATTGAACTCAATACTCAGAGATCCACAGTGTCAAAAGTACGCCGAGAATACCAAATTTCAGCCTTTACCTTTCACCAAGGACAACCCAGTGGCAGACGGCATTCGCGTAACGACTGAGAGCAGCCGCGTTTGCGTATAGTTGTCAATGCTAACAGACAAGCAACACTGCGTGATACTGAGCCGTGCTAAGCTCATGTTCATTCTATTAATTGTTCCTGGTCGTGTTGTTGCTGTCCAGCGCGGCGTGTAGCTCGACAGCTGAGGTGGTGCTGGTCGTTGTGGGCGCCAATATTCTGTGTGTCGTGTATTGAAATCTTGTGGTCGTTTTGCTGGTTGAAAGGAGCGGAACTTGGTTGACTGGTCGGTCGGCTGTCTGTCGGTTGAGTTGCCTCCAGATTAAGAAGTCGTTGGACAGGCTGCCTGTCTCACGTAAACGAGAATTAGTGTTACAATCCCAGGCGGACCCTTGGAAACATCTGAGCGCCGTTCCTAGTGTGTTATGTGGTAATTTCCCTGTTTGGATTTTAGTTATTGGGTTGATGTGTCGCTTTCAGCCGCGTATCAATATCACTTAAATTAATGTTCGTGTCTTGCCGTTAAGGCATGAGATCGTTATTCTTTATTTTATATGAAATGTTTTCAGATACGGCCTTCTGCCCTTTGAAATTGAAACTCTTCTTTCTAGGGCTTAAGCCGTTAAATTATTTGTTGGTGATCGGCCTTCAGCCGAGTTTTAATATCTCTTAAATTAATCTTCTTCTCTTGCTCTTAAGGCATAAGATCGTTATGCTTTTGAATGGGGCCTACAGCCCAATTTGCATGAAACGTTTTGAGATAACACCTTCTGCCTTTTGATTGCTCTTATTGCTTAATATATGACCTCCAGCCTACTTCCATTAAAACTAAATTGCTAAGACCTTCAGCCGATTTGATTGAAGATTTAGAAAATATTCTTGTGTGAAACCTCCAGAAGAACCTTGTATTTCAATTTTACTTAAGCCTTGTGTCTTGGATTTTGAATGTGGACTTCAGCCGATATAAAGTTGATCAAAGGAGGTCTTTTAAAGTTTTGAGTGTTTAGCATCCTTGTTGTAATAACGTGCGTTGATAAATAAAGTTTGTATGTTGAGTGCAACTGACAGGAACCCATTTTGGCCCCTTTCCACAACCTAATCTGCTCTGTCCTGTTAGCCCAGTCATTTCAGACGTAACTGCAGAGATCAATGTTCAGATAGTGCGGCAAAAAGTAGCGTTAATGGGCTGTGGTAACAGACGACCGACTCGAGTGTCTTTGCTAACAGCACCTCTCCTGGACTGATGTCAACATCGGCCGGATCCTAGACGACTGAAAAACAGTGGCCTGATCAAATGAGTTCCGATTTCGGTTGGTAAGAGCTAGCTGATGGTAGACTCCACCTCGAGATCCTGCACTACGCCGGGAAAAGGAGGTCCGACACGATATTAGGATATATCCCATGACTTTTGCCCCCTCAGTGTATATCAGACATAGAGCCTATCTTCTACCACTTTCCGAAACAGTACTAACCGCCTCTTTTGTCCAGCTGCTCACGAGCACTCACTGGCAGAGAGGTTCTCGAAAAATATGATCTAGCAAAGTCCCTAGTTTCCTTTGTGCTTCCAGTGTATCATTTAACGGGAATTCTGACACACCGTAATTCCTTTTTGTTTCAGCAGTCACGTTTTTCAAAGCTGACGATGCTCATTTCAGCCTCGGCCGTTTGTGAAACTGTTGCGCCGGTGAGACAGTTTTGCGATAAATGTAAACATAGGCTTCCGCGGCCGTTGTCACAGTTAGTAAACAACGCAACGCTGCAGTCACCGGACAGTTTCGTATTCGCCAATTTCCACCAATGGCAAGCAATAAAGGAAACTCCAATGGAAAACAATTTCCGCCAATGTCAACACGCAATGCAAAGACCAATAAAAGAACACCTAATACCCTTCCTCCTCACCCTCACATCCAATGACAGTACTCCTCCATAGGATGTAAGTAACCAAAGTAGGGCTCATTCAGCAGTTAGCAATACACCCTGAGGAACGCGCCTTGCTATAGTCGCCGGAACGTCGGAACTTTATAGTTGACAATGCGGCCTCAAACTCAGAAGAATTTTATTGACAATTTTGCCATAGTAGAATACTCACGAGTGAATTCAAACTTCACTAGTGGAATTTAATGCTCTGTCTCGCTATTTTCTGTCTTTAATTTAAACATACATAACAGCACATAAAGCAAGAATATGTTTGCAGCAGTATTGTCAGTAACTGCTGTGCAACATTCTGTTGCTGACATCTTTGTATGTGAATTACGAATATATCACTTTACCAGTCATAATTTTACGTCTTTATTGTAGTTCCAACACCATAGTGGGACATGGGACGCAAAGCGAAATGTTCCTGGAGGAACTGCTCAGTACATCCTGCGACGGCACCTAACGGTTACTGCTGAGTGGCTGCTCCTCCTAACAGCATCCCTTACGAACGATGCAGTTGCTTCTTTACCTATGGTTACTCGTACCTTAGATACACGGGCTATGCACGGCGCGACGGACGTCTGCTTTCATGTCCCGTAGTTAATTCACTGCAAATAATAACCTGTGGTTGTGATCCTACAGTCAAATAATCTATACATTGGCTAGGATTGCGAATTAATAAAATACACATAAATACAAAGTAAATGTTAAATGATTAATTTAATAACAATTGTTCTGTTCTAACGTTTGCAGTTGATGTAGCCGACAGAGAAGTATGTTGAGTAATTTTTATTCGAGGAAAATAAAGGGGAAGTGGTCCTACGATATTCACTTGAAATGCATAATGCAGACAGAAAATATCTCCATCTAAATAAGTAAAGTTACGCTGAGAGCGATACGAGATTGGTAGCTAATTCGCTAGACTAAATAGTCTTTGCAGGTACACGAAAACTAAGTCCATTTCGTAATCACAGTACACGAAATATTCACCAGCTCAAAAGAGTTCAGAGTTTAACATAATGATTCACAATTTGAAAAACGTGATGCAAAGAACAGTACCTCATATTCCGTCTGTTTTAGTTCCGTAAATCAAACGGCAAAGCTTAGTCCTACTCTGGAGCACATTCCAACCTTTCGGGATGGATGTCCCCTCGGAAGTGAAAGTATGGCAGGGGCCGTTCACCGCCCAGACGCAAACGTCTCCACGATCGAATCACACACTTTACCATACGCATGCCTGCTTCCTTGAAAAAGCACTCTATATAAAGTTCCCGGATAGTGAGCTTCATTCGAAAAGTTCAATCCCAACTTGACTGCAGCAGTATTCCACACTGTCGAACTCTCAATGGCTGAAGGCTTTCCCCATCAGGAAAACGTCTTTCTTAGTTTCTATGTACATGTTAAGACTCATCTTGACCACTTACTGGACTAAGCTAATATATTAAAACAATATTGAAATAAAGAAATGTTATAAACATTCTGTCACGCTCAGATAATTTATATTATTACAAACAAAGCTCTGTCCACAAGTAAATAGCCCAGTATTCTTTCACTAGTGCGCTCACGTGAAATGACAACGAATTGCCGTTAAATATTAGGTAAATAAATGTTCATCCTTCTTGACAGAAGTGTCTTTTGTCTTTCATTTGGACTGTGGTGTTCCCTAACACATGCGATCGACCACTTTCAAATTAGCACACTTGTTTCGTAGCACATGCAATCTACATTTAAATAAAGTTAGTGGCAAATAGTAAACTGTTCATTAAATAAAAACACAAGCGTGACAAAATATAAGGTACTGACTCTGTGTTCATTTGCTCCACAAACGTGGAGAATACGATGATCTGACAAGCATTTATGTAATAAGAGAGATATAAAATCATAATACATCAATAAATAAGATATATTAAGATACGCAGTTTTCAGAGGTGATGGCTACAGTGCAATTCTACCATCTGAGAAATCGTTTGTTGAAATCGAATGAAGCGATTAAAAGTTGTGAGTTCAGACATTCATTGTGAAAAATGTTTATGCACTCTTAAATATTAACTTCTGTAATTTTGAAGAGACTGAAATACTGTTGCGCCATTGGATATGCAAAATTTTTCTGAGATCAGAAATGGTATTCATGTAAGCATTAACATTTAATGTGAGTTATTGTCAAATCTCAAAGAGCTGTAACTTACCCATCTTCAAGACTGTCTGGCACTCCGCCATTTCTTGAAACATCTCCTGCACAAAAGCCATGCGACTAACAGCCATCCAAATTCCCAGCTTAGGGATTTTCCCTGCATTCGGTCCTTCGCTGACGCCTTTGTACGTGACTCACTCGGAGCGCCGTTTGTTAACCTCGTCCCGTCGATTCGCAACCAGCCCAGCAAGCAAATTCACCTTACCGTGTAGTTCGCCTACATAGTGTAACGGTACACACCTCCACTTAATAAGGAACATTAGCTCGCTAATTTGGCGCATTAAGTAACACCGAATTTGAAATACTTCAGTATAAATAAATACACAATCCACACAATTAGAATACCCTACATGCATGTCAGCACTATAGTGTAAGTATCTTTGTGGTGGTGTGTGAAACAGCTTCTACCTACTAGGACATGTCATAACAGCTTATCAACAAACTTATATTGGATCTAAAATAAATTATAGATATTATGGCTTATTATTTAAATACTCAAATGAACACATACATTTCAAGTAACATTCAAGCCTGTCCTATTTTTTCAAAAGTCTTTAGCCGGTTTGCACTCATTTGATAGCAGTTTTTTTTCCATGGCCCCACCGTAGTATTTCTCCATCACAACACCCGGTGTTCTACAGTCGAAGTTTAGATCGTTTGCAGTCCAGCCGGGTCTGCAGAAATTCATAAAACGATTGGACAAATGATTCTCTGAAAATGTGTCAGTCAGCAGTCACCGTCAGTGCAAAAGGACCAAGCCTATCGAAATATGACTGTGGTGTAGTTCACAATAATCATACGACTTCCAGAATCCCCATAAATCAGGCACTGAACGCCCTCCCACCCCCTCACCCTCATCCCCCACCTACCAGTGGAATCGAGACATTCAGAAAAAGGATATCAAGCAAAAACTGATTTATAGCATTGGTTTCAGCCCGACATTTCAAACACTCCATCCATGTTTCCACTAGAAAACGTATCTTCCGTGCTATGAAATTAGTTCAACATCGTAAATCAACTAAAATTTTATCATTACTCTACAATTTTATCGTATCTAATGACAAAAATGAAAACTAATACAACGCTGTGCAGAGATCGCCTATTTAACTTTCCTTTCAACTCCGCAGGTATCTGCATTATGAATTCTTCTTGTCCTCAAATGTTTACAGACAAATCTATTCAGAACCCTTCCAAATTAAATTACATCGCACAATCAACCCATTAAGGTATCTCCAAAAACGTAGCTCAAACTTGGCACGTAGCTACATGTTTGGCTTCAACAATAATTAAATTTTTTTGAGGTCTGATGACCTCCAAGCACCAAACATTGTGTGAACAATAATAACAAACAAACTACACATATAGTGTAGGAAAAGCCCACCTAAAATACTGAAAGTAGTCCATATAAATAACACCTTGAAACATTCCTCCAGATCATACGTACAGTACAATTTGTATTCCCCTCTTTGATAAATAACGAATGTACAGAGTGTACATAAAGTCCGGGAACTCTTTCAATTATTTATTGCACAAGAACCAAACGTTTTACAGATATAATTCATATGCCATTTTCAAGAGAAACCCTGAAGGTTTCATTTTTATGTATACCGCCACAGCGTAGTTTGGTAATATGCCGATAGTCAGCGCTAGTCGCGAACATGGCGAGTTCAGGTGCGGAGCGAGCTTTCTGTGTGTTAAGAGTTCGAAATGGGCTCCCCGATCACCAGATCTCACTCCTTGTGACATTTTTCTGTGGGGACACATTAAATATCGGTGTATGTAGCACGTGATGTACCAGAGCTCCGGGAGGGAATACGGGAAGCGACTGCCACTATCGACGATGCGTGCTGGGATGGGTATGGCAAGAATTCGATTACAGTATTGACGTTTGCCGGGTCACTCATGGTTCGCATATTGAATCTATGTAAAAAAAAAAAAAAAAAAAAAAAAAACTTTCAGATTTTCTCTTAAAAATGCAATATGTATGACATCTGCACAATGTTCAGTTCTTCTGCAATAAATAATTGAAAATGTTCCTGGACATAATGTAAACCGTTTATGTTCTTCCTACCTCCACACACTAATATTCGTCCGGGCAACGTTGACCCTGTTCTTGTGCTATGTTGTGCCTTCACACATTTTACATACATCTAACATTCACCATTTGTACCCTTTACACCAAACATAAATAGCCCCCAACATTCTTAGAAACTACACATGAAATTACACTTATATAAGTACTTATATTTACACAAACCGTAAGGTGTAATTCTGCCACCGTTGAGTCATATAGCATTTTTCTCACCAGTGTGATTATCTTTCGAATCTCTGTTTCTTCTGGCTTTTCGCCTGCTGAAATT
Source organism: Schistocerca nitens (assembly GCF_023898315.1). NCBI lineage: Eukaryota > Metazoa > Arthropoda > Insecta > Orthoptera > Acrididae > Schistocerca > Schistocerca nitens. Next base: position 309,102,650 of record NC_064621.1, on the reverse strand, counting down.
CGAGCCTTCTTTATTCGTTCACCGACGTTTACCGACAACATTTGTGACCACTGTTGGAACACCAGTTTTTGGTTCGAGAAACGCACACCTTCTTTCTTCGTCAACATCGATAAATTCACTTACGGGCTGCACAGTTTTAATTTCATCTTTCTCTAAACATTGTCCCTTAAAAGATCATTTTGAACAACCCTTTCTTTTTGTTCCATATTTATGGTACACATTATAATTTGAGGACAACCCTCAATCTCACTATCCATTACCAGATTCTCCTGATCTACCACCAACTTGTCTCTATGATTTAAATCACTCTCAAAATCGGTTGTTTCATCATTCTCGTAGGCATCCTCGAATTAACGAAATCAGTAGACGCAACAGACTCGCAATTAACCGCACAGGATCGCTCAAAAAGTCTCTGTCTCCTTTTGACTCTTGTGCTATTCACAACTGTTTGATTCTTCATCGGCTAAAGGCAGTCCCCACAATTTTTTTTCTCTTTTCAATTGCAGTGTTTTCTAACGCAAGCGACTGACAATTTCTACATTAGCACAGTTTTTTAGTAGAATTTGCAGTCAACATTTAAATAACGTTCGTAGCAAAGTAGTGGAACATTCATTAAATAAAAACACATTATGACAAAATATGAGGTGATACTGTGCTCATTTGCTGTGTAAATGTGGACAATGCGATGTTCTGACAAACATTTGCGTAATAAAAGAATATAAAACCGTAGTAAATCAAGACATAAAACAGATACAAATACATAGACTTTAGAGAAGATGGCTACAGCGGATGCTATCATCAGACGTCTCGTTTGTTGAAATTGCATAAAACAATTAAAATTGTTAATTAAGAGGTTCAATGTGAAAATGTTTATTAACTGTGAAATACTGACTTGTATAGTATTAAGCTGCTGAAATACTGATTTCCCACGTGATATACCTCGTTTTTCTGAAATCACGAATCTATTCACATTTGCATAACTGTCTGATGTGTTACTGTCGAATCTCAAAGAGCTGTAACCTAACCATCTTTAAGATTTCCTGAAACTCTGCCATTTCTTGCAGCATCTCCTACAAAAAGGCCATACGAGTAACCGCTGTCCAAATTCCGAGCTAAGGGATTTTCCTTTGCTGACACCCTTTCACTTGACTCGCCTGGAGAGCCCATGTGATGTCCTCATCCCAGCGACTCGCACTCAGCCCAGCAAGAAAATCCATCTTACGTTGCACCGGCCGATTAACCCACCTACATCCGTGCATGAATTTGCACGTACCACCACACAATACCACTGTACAATGTGTGGCGAAGGGCATATCTTACAAGTATTAGCCATTTTGTTTTATACGATTCGTGAACTGAATTACCCAGAAATGACTTTCTGTATGGTACCTTGGGGGATGGTACCTCTGTCACCTTACATTCATCATCTCGGCGAGAGAAGCATTGCCAGTCACAATAGTGGGATAACCTGTCAAAAGGCTCAATAACCACCTTCTGCAATGCAGACCACTGGACCACTGAGAGTCATCCAGGAAGAGAGGCAGTGTGGTTCCAGAAAGTACCGACAGGAAGGTGGAGCCATGCTGACTCCAGTGCCGTGCCCAAATGCGCTAGGCTTCTCAGTTGTGTATCGATGGCGAAAATGTATCGACAGAGGTGGTCCCACAAATTACGGAGTCTGGTGGTCAGGGGAGTATGATAAACTTATGCTGTTCCTCTTCGAACCACGCAGGTACACTGTCAGCTGTCACACAATGTACTGTGCTGCTGGAAGATACCATCGTGACAAGGAGAAACAGACTGCAAGTGTGGGAGTACGTAGTTCCCAAGGCCAGATACACTGTGCCGTAGAGATTGAGGGGATCATCCAGGAAATTCCGCGAAAATATTCCGCAGCCCATAACTCTCCCTCCTCCAACCTAGAAGCTTTGCTTTCAGACATTTCACGTTGTACACATAATTTGTCCGATGAAGCATAAAAAGTGATTTATCGTAAAAGGACCGTCGTCATTCAATGGATTGTAAGATCGTAAGCTTCCCTCAACTTCGGTTTTGGATAGCCTCATTTTACAATGCACGATGTACTTTAACCACAGTGGCAAGGGAACGGCTTACAAATTCCAGCATTCTTCGCCAACGAAAAGCGGTCAGAGTGTGTGCATGAACCAGACGCCTGCTGCGGAGGACCTTATAGTGTTTGGGGAGACACGGTTGGCAGCCCTTGATCGTCTAGGTGGTCAGTTGCTCAACAGTTGCTAACGTCTATTCATCAATACACATCTTCACAGCTGTCGTTCACCTATGTCATCTATGGCCCGTGTTGCATCACACTTCCCTCAACTTCGGTTTTGGATAGCGTCATTTTTCAACGCACGATATACTTTAACCACAGTGGCACGGGAACAGCTTACAATCTTAGCCGTTTCGGAAATTATTCCACCATAGGAACGAAAGCTAAAGATAGGGCCTCTTTGGACAATAGATAAATCACTCCGTTTCCGGTTTATGATACTTACGGCACTGTTTCCCGCATCCACCCTCCGCCCTCCCTCCCTCCCCACCCCGGAAATATATTATATACGCCCTACACTTAGTACTTTTACCTGTGATGAGTGACTGATTACTACACGTTGATGTGGAAAATAGGCGGTGTTCACGTTAATGTGACTGGGCCGTGTATAATCAGACTTAATCGAATACTGGTTCCATGAAATGATCGATAGGCTTTCCAGACAATCTTCCAAGTATTCTCATTTAAATTTCTCAGATATACACGGTGTCCCAGCTATCTTGTCCACCCAAAATATCTCTGGAACAATAACAGCTATTGGAAAACGACTTTCACCGGTATCAATGTAGGACTGGGGCCCATGAATGTACATATTTGGAAACATTCTTAATCGAAAGCATGTGTGTTTTTTTAACACAAACTTATGTTTTTCTAAATGAACCTCCCATATTTTTTCTTCAGCAATCCATAGCATGACAAAGCACATACAGAATGGCGTTGATTGCATCGCAATATTCCCATTACATCCCGAGATATTAAGACGCTAAGTTGACGCTTGAAACACCCGACATGCGCTGCTAGTGCTCGTCCTGAGGCTCATGCGTGAACCCCATGCTGCCCGTAATCGCGATGTGATTGACATGCGTAATCACACTTCCATACTTATCAAGAGGTCCGAAACGAATAATAGGGTTGAAACGTCCCATTAGAAAAATTAATTAATTACTGTGATGATAAACCTCTTATATTATTTGATTTTTAAACAGCTGAGCAGAACTGAACGCACTTAGACATTTCGCTCTTTACCTATTCTGATCAACACTAAACTGACACACAATATTTTTAGCGCAACGCAATCTGACTTTCAAAAATCCCTACAAAAGAATGACCCTGACTAACATTGACCTATACCTTTCACAAATCACTTACCTCACCAAAAATCTTCGTTACTCGAACTACTGCAATACAGCGAGTGCCACTACTGCCAGCTAAATAAAAGATTCAAACTACTGAAGGCACTAACAACTGATACGCATAGTTAGCAAATGAAAGATTTTGATAGAGAACAAACAATGTATTTACCTTAATAGTGTTTAAAAGTCATAATATATATAGTAGTTCATGACATCGTCTTACAAATTTCAAAACTCCGCCATTTCTCTCCCCACATCCACCACTGCTGGCGGCTCACCTCCAACTGCACAACGCTACGCGCTGTTAACAGCCAACTGCCCAACACTACAATTGCCAACAATAATGCAAACCAGCCACAGACTGCACACAGCACAGCCAGTGATTTTCATACAGAGCGCTGCGTGGCGTTACCAATATAAAAACCTAAATAGCCTACTTACATAGCCCCCATGCTCCCCACAAAAAAATTTTACAATTTGTTTTGGGCATTGGCCAATACATAATTGTTAAAATTTTTTCACAATTACGATAACAAAGAAATCTAATGCTCACCCTTATTGATACAATGTTGGTCAAAAGCTAAAATTTTCTCACAGTCCATAAAGACAGTCCTGATCGTTCAACACAGTAAAATTGCAGTGTTTTCTTCTGAAAGTCTGAGCAGTAAAAGAAAATGCACACGGAAGTAGTGGATTTCCATGCAGTCTTGAAGAAGTATTGTCCTTCCAACGGAAAGACAGTGCTGACTCTTGACATGCAGACAGGTAATGGGCCACAACAGAGCAAACCCACCGCAGAGTCAGTCGAAGTTTTGAAGAATATTGGTGGGTAGGTCATCACAGAGTAGTCCCACTTTAGTCCTGGTAGAGATAACGGTATTTGTGGGCCACCAGAGGTGCAGACCCAGTGCAGTCCTTGTAGAAATATTGGTATTGGTGGGCCATCAAAGATGCAGACCCACTGTAGTCCTTGTAGAGACGGCCAGCAGCCATCTGTTGCGGCTGTGCAGGTGCACAATCACCATCGAAGATTCTTGCGGAGAATATAGCAAGTCCATAAACCACCACTTGTGCACTCACAAAGTTTTCGAATTGTCCTTAGAACCAGCAATGCAGTTAATCAGTCCCTTGCTGAATTATTAACACACGTCCAAACACTAACAGTCCACTTTTCTTTCACATATTGTGCATGTACTATGACCAACAGAAATATGTGCCGTGAAATGAATGCTTACAAGTTACTTAAATTGATGAACTGGTGTCTATACAATTATAAATTTACAACATAACAATACAATTAAAAAGGTACAAAATACATCACTAAAGAACATAATAGTACAGATAACATTTGTAGTAATACAGGCTTTACAAAAGAATCGAACTAACATATACATCAGTGTTCCAGGAATTATGACATAAGTAAATACATAAAAGGTCAGAATAACTTTCGAAACATCAACTTCACATCTGAGCATTAAAACAAAGCAGAATAAATAATGTCTAAACATCTTTACAAAGTAAATAACATAGTATTAGAGAAATTCTACAACATAACTCTCATCAGCGAAACACATAAAGACATGAAAAACACAAATAAACAAGGGTACACAAACACATAGCAGAATAACAGAAGAGGAAAGTGCAGGGTTTCTTTTCAGTGTAACATTTGGTACTGCAGTCCAAACCAAAACTTCATTCCATAGATCTTTCGTCTTATTTCAATATTTGTTTCCACCAAAAAAATCCTATCCAAGCATGCTTTCTGTATTTATATCTTCACATATTTCTTACCTTATTATTTATTTTCCTTTATCTTACCTCATCATTTATTTCCAAGAAAATTCTACCTAAACCTGTTGATTCTAAATCCTACTTTTTTGTTCATATCCTCTTTCAAAATACTTCTTTGGCCAAACCATTTTCTTATAGCTTCTCAATGCATTTCTTCCAATTCATCACAACTCGTTCTCTTATATATCCTACCCTTTCTTAAGCTAACTTAAATCTATGGAGCTCAGATGCTAAACTAAGGGACGAGGCGATGCAGCAGCACAAAACAATTAACACAAACAGCAATGACAAAAAAATGCAAACTGGCAAAGCAAGCATCAGTTAATCTAAATTAACAGAGCAAATGCAACATTACAACTAATATGAGCCAATGTGCAGCAACAAGAAAAATAAATCAGTAGTAAAACTGCCTTAACAGAGTAATGCAAAGTGAAATTCAGTAACACTATGCCTGGCAAACAGCAGCAGCAAATGCAATAACTTATATGTAAACATGAAAAAGCTCAAGCAGAAAAAATATTACAGTAATAATGGCCATGTTTAATACCTATGTCACATCTTAACACTAGGGTGATGCATGACCTTAACTTACACTACTAAATAAGTCACCCAGTCATTGACAAAAATTATGTATGCAATTCCTGTGAAGGGAAATGTGTTTTTGTGCTCCCTCATTTTCTTGAAGTAGGTTTTAAAGTTATTATTTACACGATCTGTAGGTATAAAATATTTATATCAGTACAACTATAAAATTTTATTTTAACCAATGCTGCAGTGCAGCTAGAAACTAGACATGAAACAAAATGAGCAATCTCTCAACTGCAAAGACAATAGATGTAAAATGTTTCTCATCATTTCATTAGGCATTTTAGTGAATATCATAAATTAAGAGCTCCACAGTGTAAACATATGTTTTCAAGTTTGAGCATGTCGTATTTTCGATGCTTTCGACATAGAAATGTCAATAGCGAGGATAATGGCCTCTTTTTTTCTCCACCTAATGGCTTTCTTTTGTCAGACGACTATCTCTCAGCTGGGCACCCAAAACACATTATGTCAAGGTCACTTACCTTTCTTACTGAAATATTTACAACAGCAGTTTCCACTACAGTGACAGTCTCATATAAAAATATTTTCACAGGTTGAGAATTTGCATTACAAATGTGTAGAAAATAAAATCCTATAAATATAACAGTGTCCAAAAAATTTTCGACAGCATTCATAATTCTTAAAGTACGATTCTTGGTTTCCAACATCCTTTTCCACAACCCAGAGTCACTAATCACTACTCATTATTCATTGCCTTATTATACATATACATATTCCTCTACACTTCTTCAATATTTCATCATAAGAAATACGTAGCATAATCAAATTCCTCATATACAGTAGCATCATCTTATTGATAGTAAACATACCTCAACAGCATAATACACATGGTCGTCATAAAAATCTCATAACGTCTCAGTAAATTCTCAAAATCGTCGTAGCTTTCTGCAATAATGTTAAAACCTAAAAAAATTCTCTGCTCATTTCAGTAGTGTCATCTACCTCAAATGACCTTTATAAATCATGTTCCCATACCAAATACATCATTCAAAGCTCTCATAGTATCACAATGGTTCCGAAAAATATATGAACAGTTCACAAAGTACAGACAAAATACAATTTCATATGTGTGAAGTTATCCAACTGTGTAATTACGTAAACATCTGTCACTGACGTAGTAAAAAAAATGTTTGTCTCTCTCAGTTACATGATCAGATAGCTGTGTAATTTATGTGTTAGAGAAATATGGTACCGATGTGTAAAGTTGTATAAGCAAATACCATATTAGCTAGGGCTCCTTGTGCTTGCCAAACACATGGTACACAAAGTAAGCGTGTACCCCCCTGAGGATTAATTTAATTATACCCTCAGGTGTTACAGATTACAGCAATGGAATGAAATGTATCACGGAAAACCTTTGTGTCATTGTACTTCAAATATCTTTAAAAATAAATGTTTTAAGTACAAAATTAATCACTCAAATACGTGTACTGTAGCGCTAAACTGTGCGTCTTGTTGTAAGATAATCTCTGTGGAAGTGTCGTAGTTATTGTCCTCCTAAAGCTAAGTTCTGCAGAAGTCAATGTACTTACTTCATGATAAACAAAAGTGAAATGCTTTGCGTATAGATATCTTAATTATTACGCTTATTGCCGTGATGAAGAAAGTACTGCGCTGTAACATATTGTTGTGCTGCGTAAAAGGCTTTCTCATTGTAGCTATACCACAAAAGTTACTACTAAAACATGTTTTACTTTCCAGAATAATTCAGAAAAACTGTGCAGATATAAAACAGAAACACCGCAAAAGCAACATTGTAAATTGTCACTCATTAGTAGCGTCGAGATAAAATCGTGTAGCTGTCACATAAACTCACTGTGTCATCTGGTATCTCACAGAAAGTACTTTAAATCCAGAATGTATTTTCAAGTAAACCAAAATGTTGCATTAAAATCTCATTAGCAATACTGGTAAATGTTCTAAGTATGTGAGCCTTATAGTCATTACGTAATCGTGCAACTAACAAGCAAGAATGTACACACACAATAACACTGTGTCCTCTGTTCACTATCACAATGCACTTGTAATTACTGTCTAAATAAGTTCCCTCGCTTCTAGACTGGATAGTTAACATCAAAACATTGTTGCATGTTAACAGTTTCCCAGTGTGACAAATTGTACTAGTAGCGTGAAGTGAAAAATTTTATGGCAAAGACTAAGTTAAAAGCAGATTATTTCTGAAGAAACGGTTTTACATGTGAAATGTAGTACAATCCTTTACTCTTCCTAGTGCTCAGAGTTAACTTGAACGCAATTATCTTGAGGTATACGTCGGTAAAGAATGCTGGAATTTTTCTCAAGGTTAGCGTCTGTTATTTTTCTCTGAGCCAGCCGGCACACGTGGCTGCCTGCAGTGCGAGTCATTGTCTGTCTCTTTGTTGGCTCTCGTCGTTATTGGGATTCGGAGACATAACTTCTACAAATTCACATTGTCCAGAGGGCCCCGCCCTCTTTGAATCCCGCCAATTCTGATGCATTTCAGGTCTGTCTTTGCGATCATATCGTCTGTCGTCATGTCGGTAGATTTCATAGTTTCTTTCTTGTCGGTCACGTGGTGGAGAATTTCTCCCTGAATCGCAACTGCGCACTGGACCGTTGCGTCTGAAGTTGTTCTGTTTCCCTTGATAATAATTAGTTTGGTTCCCATATTGTCTGTTTCTCTGATTGTCTCTGTGATAGTCACTATCGCAGAGAGGTGATCTTTCCCTGTAATTATTACTACTCTGCCAACGGTTGTCATATGGGTGGTGTCTGTTTTGGTCACGATTTATGTTGTAAGAATAGCCTTGTCGTGTCCAGTTATTATTTCTTTCATCGCGGAATTCTGACGGATGTGACCTGTAATTGTTGTGTTCCTGTTTTCGCGTTCCGCGATTGTCAGTATCAATTTCCAATTCTTGTAAGAGTCCCTGAAAAGCTTCAATGTCATCTTTGCAACGTCCTGCCTAAATAATATGTCGTAAATGTTCAGGTAGTTTGATTAAGCAAATGCGGATGAGTTCTGAGGGGCTGTATGGGTTTGACAGGTACTGATTCTTGTGCAACATGTCTTCAACATATTTCACAAGACTGGAGAATTCAGATTGTTCGAAATGTTTCATCATTATGATGCTATGTTTTACTCAGTCATATGTAGCTTGAGACCAATATGCTGAGAGGAAGGCATGATAAAATTCTCCTTCACTGACAATCATGAATGACCGATCGCATTCTTTCAGCTGGTTCATTCTCTAAGTAGCCACACATAAATTCTAATCTGTGCTCTAACGACCAGTTGGGAGGAAAACAATGAGAGAATTGATGGAGCCACGCTTGTGGATGAATGTCTTTGCCAGAATTCTTAAATGTTTTGAATTTACGTGTATTAATGAACAGCTTATAGTCAAAATTATCGTGTCGGCGAGTAGCATATCGCTCGTTGTTACGTCGTGTCGACGGTTCCATCTCAAAATTCGGTGCACCTTGCCAATTTCTTTCATAATTTCCGAAATACCCTGTGTTATTATTTTGTGGCTTTTCTGTATTTCTAAGTCCCTCTTCCCGTGTTGGAGCGCGAGTGTCCTCTGAAATATGTAATTTCTGTATTAATTGGGTCAACTGATCTTGTTGCGTATTAATTTGATTCTGATTCTGTTCGAATTTCATAATTTGTTCATACTCTTCTGTGTCAGTGATGGCTTCAGGTCTTGTGTCATTCAGATCATCATTTACCTTTGCAGATAAGTTAGTGAACTGATCCGAAATTTCGGTTACTTTCTCTGATAGTGTACTTATTTCCTCAGTGTGTTTCTCTGAACCAAGTTTCAGAGTGTCCATTTGTGTTGAAATCGTATTTAGTGTGTCCTTTAAGTTTTCCTATGTTTCTGCAAGTTGCGTAACCGAATCGGTAGATGCAACTGAGTCAATTTTAGCCCAAAAGGTCTCATGATTTTCATGAACAATGGTTTGCAGTTCTTTTATGGCTGCTTCGTGATTCTGTAATGCATTTTCATGCTGCGAAAAATTAAGTTGAAAATGCTCACAAATTTGTGTTTTTACGTCATTACAGACTTTTTGACATTTCGATTCAATGTTATGTAACTCAGTAGTTAAATCTTCACGTGTTTGTTGAAGTGTGGTGTCTAACTTCTGAAGCATTTGCTGTGTTTGTCTCTGATTTTGTTCCATTTTGTCTAACTTCTGAAGATTTTGTTCCATTGTGTCTAACTTTTGAAGCTTTTGCCCCATTTGTTGCATTAATTGTAATAACAATGCAATGGTGTCTGAAACATGTTCCTCAGTGCTATTCGGCAATGCATTTGAACCAGGAATATTCGCATTTCGAAAAGCAGAAAATGTGTCTTGACTTATTTGAGAAAACGGCGAGGACGCAAAACCTGAATCTACAATATTTGCAAGATTGTGTCCTGTCATTTCGGATTGCTGAGGCAAGCTGTTGCTGACCGATCGATCGATAATGCTTCCCTGTTGACTAATTCTTTCACTGCCTGCACCATTATTTGCAGCCCGCTCCATTTCCCTATGCACAATTACCAAATTACTACTTCGAACATTAGTTAATTCATCACACGGTGGCGCTAACACACTGCTTTCGTCTTCACTGTCATTTCTCAGTTTACTTTGGAGCCTAGTATTACGTTTTTCACACGCCATTGTTGTCACAATATTTCATGCGACAACACAGAAAAGCTCAATCTGAAGAGCAAAATAAGAAAACACATTAACATAGCATTGAAAATAATATCTCGTTGATAGCAAGTGCAGCTGCGAAATACTTGGTGCAAATCTACATACATGCCACAACTGTTTTACTGTACAAGAATGAAAAACTAAAACTACAAAGGAAATTATCTCTACAATTACGTGCTAGCAATAAACAAAGGCTGCACTAATTGCACAAACTACAAGAAAAAATCAGACGATTCCAGTGAGGTATCCTGGCAGGGTCGCCATATGAAACGTCCCCTTAGAAAAATTAATTAATTACTGTGATGATAAACCTCTATAAAATATGGCGTTCCAGTCTTCGATCGCTATACTTTATTTTCAATTACTGGTTTCGGGCTAGCTGCCCATCTTCAGATCATATAATGTAGTTACAGAGTAACTTGCCCATACAAAACACTCGGTTCACTGTCATAAGCGAACTGAGTGTTCTGTACAGACAAGTTACTCTGTAACTACTATGATCTGAAGATGGGCAGCTAGCCCGAAACCGGTAATTGAAAATAAAGTATAGCGATTGAAGACTGAAACACCATATTTTATTAATGAACGATCGCGGAATTCCCATTCAGATAATTATGTCTAGTTTTGATGATAAACCTCTTACATTATTTGATTTTCAAACAGCTGAACAGAACTGAATACACTCAGACATTTCGCTCTTTACCTATTCTAATCAACACTAAACTGACATACAATATTTTTAGCGCAACGCAATCTGACTTTCAAAAATCCCTACAAAAGAATGACCCTGACTAACATTGACCTATACCTTTCACAAATCACTTACCTCACCAAAAATCTTCGTTACTCGAACTACTGCAATACAGCGAGTGCCACTACTGCCAGCTAAATAAAAGATTCAAACTACTGAAGGCACTAACAACTGATACGCATAGTTAGCAAATGAAAGATTTTGATAGAGAACAAACAATGTATTTACCTTAATAGTGTTCAAAAGTCATAATATATATAGTAGTTCATGACATCGTCTTACAAATTTCAAAACTCCGCCATTTCTCTCCCCACATCCACCACTGCTGGCGGCTCACCTCCAACTGCGCAACGCTACGCGCTGTTAACAGCCAACTGCCCAACACTACAATTGCCAACAACAATGCAAACCAGCCACAGACTGCACACAGCACAGCCAGTGATTTTCATACAGAGCGCTGCGTGGCGTTACCAATATAAAAACCTAAATAGCCTACTTACACGGTCTGCTGCCATCCTGCATTAACGTCGTACATTCAAGCAGGTATTTATCGCATTGGCTAGGGGTGATGCGGTTCTGTAACATATCTGTGTACTATAACGTTAGTCACAAAGTTAACTTCACTTATCGTTAATCCGTTACTAAAAAGATAATGCCGTTCAACGTTAAAACTTTACTTTACTGTGGATCTAGCGCAAGTGACAGTTAATCATTCACTCGTAATAGTAAAATTCATGTTGATGGTTTTAGTGAAACGAGCAAGTGGACTAAAAGTTTTACCGTTGTTTAGGTAAAAATGTTTTGATTTGGGAAGTTCAGGTAGGACATAGAAGATGAATGTAAACATGTTTAACCAATTATTTTTATTATCACATAATTATCAATGTTATGTTTATCTAATGCGTTATATGGCAAATTGTTGCAAACAAATGTTTCTTAACATCACTGGGTAAAATGGCCCTTTGTAGAAACTTCCACTGTGATACCAGCACTACTTACTAGGGCCGGCCGCGGTGGTCTAGCGGCCGGAACCGCGGGACTGCTACGGTCGCAGGTTCGAATCCTGCTTCGGGCATGGGTGTGTGTGATGTCCTTAGGTTAGTTAGGTTTAAGTAGTTCTAAGTTCTAGGGGACTTGTGACCTAAGATGTTGAGTCCCATAGTGCTCAGAGCCATTTGAACCATTTTGAACCACTACTTACTAAACATAGCGTTCACATCTCATGCTCAAAGTGATGCCCATTGGCTTGCATACATACGGTCACTCTGCGGATGAAGGATGCCCTACTTTGTGCTCCTGTTTCCTCTTTGATGGCTGTACAAGCATCAATAATGCGTTGCTTCATGTCCTCTGGTGTTGTTGGTTCATGTTGGTAAACAGCATCCTTCACTGCTCCCCAAAGAAAATAATCCAGCGGTGTAAGGTCCGGAGATCGGGCAGGCCACCTAACTGGGCCACCTCGTCCAATGCACCTACCAGGGCGTGCGCTAGTAGCGCATGTCGGGTGTTTCAAGCGTCAACTTCGCGTCTCAATATCTTGGGATGTAATGGGAATATTGCGATGCAATCAACGCCATTGTGTATGTGGTTTGTCATGCTATGGATTGCCGAAGAAAAAATATAGAAAGGTCCATTTAAAAAAAACATGTTTGTGTTAAAAAACACATGCTTTCGTTTTAGAATGTTTCCAAATATGTACATTCATGGGCCCCAGCCCTACATTGATACCGGTGAAAGTCGTTTTACAATAGCTGTTATTGTTCCAGAGATATTTTGGGTGGACAAGATAGCTGGGACACCCTGTATCTTAGTACATCCGTGCGGGCTACACTGACATATTACGATCCTAACAGTACGTTTATGAATTCGACGATAACTAAATCCTACCTGAGAGAATTGCGAACACTAGATCCGTTGTCTAGCATTTTTAGCACTAACAAGTTGTAAGCGACTCCCTTAACAGATATTGAGCATTTTTCCAGAGCCCTTGCAGCAAATCCGAATGCTCCCTTAGCTTTCCCTACTACACTCTGTGATCGAAAGTATCCGGACATCTGGCTGAAAAAGACATACAAGTTCGTGGAGCCCTCCATCGGTAATGCTGGAAATCAATGTGGAGGTGCCATTTGGCATTTACGGCGTGAAGTGTGGCTTATGAACAGCCGTTCGACCATGAAATCCAAGTTTTCTCACCCCCCGCCTAACGGTAATACTACTTGCAGTGGATCCTGATGCAGTTTGGAATTCCTGTGTGATGATCTGGATACATGTGTGCCTATACAACCCTCTGTAACAGTCGGTGGACTCTGTCAATCAACAGACGAGGTCGGCCTGCACGCTTTTGTGCTGTACGTGTCCCTTCACGTTTCCACTTCACTAACACTTCGGAAACAGTGGATCCAGGGATGTTTAGGAATGTGTAAATATAGCGTACAGATGTATGACACAAGTGACACCTAATCAAACGACCACGTTCGAAGTCCACGAGTTCTGCGGAGCACCCCATTCTGCTCTTTCACGTTGTCTAATGACTACTGAGGTCGCTGATATGAAGTACCTAGCAGTAGGTGGCAGCAAAATGCGCTTAATATGAAAAAAAATTTTTTTTGGGGTGTCCGGATACTTTTGATCACTTAATGTACAGTAGCGTGTGATATTATCCCAAAGATTTAAAATACGTGACAGATTCCAGATGCTCAACATTTAATATGTAATGGGGTATTTTTGGATCGTACCTCTTCGCAGTGCATATTTTCTTTTATTTATCCACCTTTACATAGGGTTCCCTTAGGACCGCAGGTCGGCGATATTTTTCTACAGACACCAGCATCGTCACCGAGCAATCTAATAATGCTTCTGAACTTATCTGATTACCTATTTACGTATTATGGATATATTAGAGGTACTAATGCGCGTCTATTGGGCACACCTTATGCTTCTTTCATTTCCGTTAGGCATTCGTTAGACAGTATAATGTACTAGGTTATTAGCCAAAAACTCATCGGGCCATTGGAATACCCATAAACATACTCCGTGCAAACTTATGCAGGATATTAGTCGACGGTGAGGTAAATGTGGAAGTCCGATCCCCTGTATCTTCTATTCCCAAGTTCCCATAAGCGTGTGTTTCACGTTTGTAGTTTTTCCCGAATCAGTGGCGACAACGAATTTCTCGTTTCGTCGGCAATCCACAATCGAGGGAGGGCGCTGCCAGCTGCTGGAACTATCGACACAGCGCACGGCTCTCCCGCCGAAGCGCTCCGGCGGATGATTGATTCTGTGGAGCGAGGAGCGGCAAAGTTTTTCTGATCCGTCCCACGAGTGTGTGTGTGTGTGTGTGTGTGTGTGTGTGTGTGTGTGTGTGTGTGTGTGCGTGCGTTTGAGGGAGAGAGACTAAAGCTGGAACGATGGGATATCTGCGGTCGATGTTCCGTGCAGTGCGCATCCTGAAAGGAAGGTGTGTGTTACTTTCTACAGCTGTTGTTCAGTGGACACAAGAAGGATTCAAAGAGGGAATAGGGGCACTATCACAGAACCCAGTACTGAAGCTATCACTAACATGTTCCTGCGTTACATTTTTACTAAGCCCATTTTTCTTTCAGTTGCTTTTCTAAAATAAAAAATCTCCTTTCTATTTAATTTGGTGCATGGTTTTCTTATGTGTCGAACCAACGTTTGTTCGTTTGCTAGTACGCCAGGGTATCATAACGTTTAGATATTTATCGTTAATTTTTACTTCTCAACTTATAATGAATCACCCTTCTCAAACATTACTTTATTTGTATGGAGATAACTGATACCATATATACTATCGATTCTTGCATAGATTAAAGCTATCTCAGCTGTTTCATTAAAGTAATTCAAATTATTTTGTAAACGATGTAATATATTTCAGGATAAAATGTATAAAAAAGAAATTAATGTGTTGCAAATATCTGAAATTACGAAATTTATGGTATACTTTAGTTTCGCATTAATAATTGTACAATCTACCTCTAATTATTAAATTTATTTCTGGAGTTATTTATAAAATAAAGACATAATTTGATAAATATTCTTCATTGGTAAAGAAAGTTTCTAAAGGTTTTTTAAGTTACCGCTACTAGTCACCAACTTTGTTGACTGTTGTGTTACTTATTTATTTAGCAACATGTTTTGAGGGACAACCTCATCTTCAGGATAAATGGCATTACAAAAATAGTTTTACAATAAGGCCATACTGACGTTATATAGTCTTTTGGTAAATGCTGTGGTTATCTTTGTTCTTCTGGCGTGGCAACAAAGATAACCACAACGAGACTGCCACGCCAGAAGAACAAAGATAACCACAGAATTTACGAAAAGATTATCTAATATCAGTACGATCTTATTGTAAAATTGTTATTTTAATGCCATTTAGCCTGAAGATGAGGTATAACCACAAAACATGTTGCTAAATAAGTAAGTAATACAAGTCAACAATGTTTGTGACTGGTGGCGGTAATTTAAAAAAAAAACCTTTACATATTTCTTGAGACAGTCACGGTCGAAGAATAGTCTAAATGGATTCAAATTATTTTCTAAGTTTGTCCCCGACAATGTAATAATTGGTTTTTTGAATGTGGAAAATGTAAAAACAGTGTGAAGTTGGAAGATATGACAAAGAACAAACTTGAAGAGTAATACAGGCAAATCTTCATCACTTATTTATTCATCAAGAACCTACAAAATCGAAATTTGAGCTGCAAGAATGTACCCCTAGAAAAGACTTTGAGCCACAGAAAACAACAACCACGAGACAATGAAGATAAGTAGAAAGTTATTCTTCCGTATATCTTACACATCTGGAAGGTTTCAAAACTTCTGCGAAGACAAAATTTTAATAGTGATCATTTTTATGTTATGACTAGTTGGTATCGACATTTGGCCATCGTCTATGTGGAGCTACACACCAGAACGCCGGCAGCATTATGACGTGTAGTTCCATACGGATACGACAGGTTGTTTAGACAACTACATAAATCTGAAGATAATTCAATATTGTTTGAAATTACTCGTGCGACTGAGGAAATAAGTACTTTAAATTTTCAATAACGCAGCTGCGGAATCTCTCTCGACGAATATGTCGTTAGGCAATAACACCTTCAAGTAACAACAGTAAAAGCTATCAGTAATGTTGGGGCACAAAAAGCAATTATAGTCCATATTAATTTCAAATTTACGTCAAAGTAATAAGTATTTCCCAATACTGGATGTGTGTGTATATGTGTTACACATACTGATTAGAATAACTTTTCTATATAACCAAGAGCAAAAAAAAGACGTTTAGCTTCCTCCTGTAAGTAAAACAATACGTTGTAATAACACTTATTTTACAATTTATTTATCTACCATATTAAACATTCGTATGGCTACACCAATACTATAACGATACATATCGTTGGGTAGAACTCTACAGATTAATATTTAGCTGCAACCTAATATCGAGTAGTTGCACGTGTCGCAGAATATCACCTGTCATCTTGCAATAGTAGAATATTTTGAGAAATACTCGGTATGCGAAACAGTTGTTGAGAACAAAAATTATTGTATGTGAAATGAACCTGTAATTATACTGTCAGAAGTTAGATAACTCGCATTTTAAAGTGAAACTAATTTCAAAGTATCTACCTTTAACTTGAGCATAAAGTGTTTTTTGCAAAATCGTATTTGCGGAACATAATTTAACACTTCTTTATTCAGTACCACATCCTACGTAGAATAATAAGTTTTTACCGTCGTGCTGATCCCACTTCCTAATAAGATCAAACTACAAGTGAAGCACTTAAATTATCATCACAAGCGATCACAATCTCAAGAGAGTCTTTAAATTTTTCCCCGTCAAGTTACAGTTCTTTTTAATTTCTTATTTCAAACGCTCCAATGCTGTTAAGTGATGGCATATCTGAATGGACCATATCTATAAGGAAAATTGACATACATTAGCGATGCATCCATTTTCACAGTCTTAACACATCAGTTCTGTGGTCTACCTCTCCTCATCTCATTGTCTCCCTATTCGTGATCTTGTGACGACCAGCTATCTGATTTCAACAGCACTGCACCACATTTTGCTCAGCGTAAGGGTAAGTACTGTCCCTACAGTTTTATCTTGTTTATCTGCAAGCTGTGTCTGTTGCTGCAACAGCTATGGGGAAAAAAAATTGGCACGAGCGCGTAGCACTCACGCATTGAGAATTCCGTACAAATTTAATATGTTTATAGGCACTTCATTCATTGAGGGAATGGAGAAATGGCCATTTTTGCATGTTATCAGCATTGGTAGGGAAGTCCAAGGCTTTCCAGAATCTATTAATTTCAGTACCATAAATGTACCTCTCGGTCACAGCGGCCAGCAAATAAAAACAGAAAAGACCCTTCCCTTCACGGGGAGAGATTACAATGAAGCAATTCTACATTGTCAAGTGGTTTGTCAACTGTACCAAGCCCATCCGCATGAGATCGGCCAACTAGAAGAGACGTCTTACCGTGGCTGCCGGGATAGCAGTTCTGTAGACTTCCAAGCGGTGCGTCGAACTGACCTTCTCCGGCAGTGCGCAGCCCTATAAATCCCGTTTGGCGGATGTATCTGCCAGATCTATTTGCGATCACGTTCCTGGGGTATCAAAGTAGTTCCTGAGCTAGCTGCACTCTCTGGTGAAGGTGTTCTACAGCTCTGTGAACGGGTAGCTGTGTTGTGTTGTGGCCGCTGGTAAATACTTGTATGACAGCACAGATGACGTAGGTTTTCCTGGTGAATATATGCCCTATGATGCCGGCATCCCGTGTTGGTTGGACGTGAAGTAGGATGCGGATGCAGCAGGCGCTAAGACGTATGAAGTGGGCGGCCACAGCAATGAAGGTGACGAAGTCATGCAGGAAGGAGGAACGCGACCATTATTATAATAATCAGTAGCTCTGGATTCAGGCTGACGTCTGCATTCAGGCTGACTAGATCGCAATGGGACTGTAAATGTCAAACATCAGGCAGCAAGGAATTGTCGCAACGAGTCTGTGAATGTGTGCTTCACAAACAACTTCAAACGCCTTATCTACGTGCAGTAACCGCTCTTGCATATCTGAGAATGTATAAATTCCGAAACGCGCCATGTGAGCAATAAACTCATTCCTTGCCTGATGCTTGACTATTACCATTGTCGTCCAGCCAGCAAGAATGCAATTTCAAGTTTGATGCCAGGTAACGAAAGGCAAAAGAAGTAACTTTTTAGGATATAATTAGAAAATAATTTTCATATTTTTTTTCTTTATTGTACAATGAAATTTTGTTTCTTGCCGAACTTCATGATTTTTAGATCAATGAGAGTTTTCGAGTGTCAAAACATGTTGCACAAATGGCCGATCTATTGACTGAACTGACTTAGATGCTGGAAGGCGTCGTCACGGGTAGTCCTCTTAGTTCAATGGTGGCCAACTTCTTCGTGGAACATATCGAAGCACAGGCGCTGGTCTTGGAACCTTGCAAACCTAACGTGTGGTACAGATTCGCCGACGATAGGTTCGGTGTATTTCGAAGACGACTGAGCAGTCTCCATGGCGACATAAAATTTACTATGGAGGTAGAAAAGGACCTAATTTTATCATTTGTAGATGTGCTAGTTATGATGGTTGGTGAATACCTGAGACACTGCGTATATCAAGAACCGACACATACGGACCGATACCTGCACAAACTGTAAAATTATCACCCGAGCAACAGCCCGAGTGAGCAAAAGGCTTGATTAATACGCTAACAACCGCAAAAGACAAATATGTGAACCGCAGAATCACAGACATGATGCAACACCTGGAAAGCGTTATGAGGAGCAGTAGTTGCTTCATCAATTTCATAAGAAGTGTCACGGCACGTAAAACACGACAAAATGCCACATCGGAAAAGGAAATATCGGGTATGGGCTATCTGTCATACATTCGTAACGCGACGGACAGAATAGGCCGTATTTGCGCAAACAGGACGTAAAGACTATTTACAAACCGACAAAGAAGATCAAAAATGGAATGACGACGATAAAAATTTGTATCGGACCGGGATTCAAACCAGGATTTCCAGCTTATTGCGAGTTGGCATACCATTAGGCTATCTTAGTAAGTTTCACAGTCAGACCCAAACTTCAATATGTCGTCTAGTGTGTGTGTTCAGAAGTGCGATGCACATTCCTTCGGACATTCATTCATGCCCGAAGGAACACTGCATCATATTTCTGAACAACACAGGCACTGCAATATCGTACTTAGGCTATGAGTTGGACTCTGTAGAGCTAACCAGTGGCAGTTCTTTTATTAGGCTTTCTTACTCGAAGTCTAAGAAAAAACACGTTTCCAGTAATATTAGTTCAATGAACAAGTATGAAATTTTTAAAAAGAAGAGTTGAAATGCAAAGTCAACTGAGGCAGGCAGTCGTATGAAAACTGACTGGAGTACTAAAACTGAAAGTTTTTAATGGCAGCTCACAGCTGATAATTGGGTATGTATCAGGACAAAAGTTCCTTGATATATTGCTGAATTTACACCATTTTGAATCCCAGGGTAGGCTGTTCTCTGTGTGCTAACGTTGACTGACATGGAAACTTCGCCAACTCGACAATTTTATGGATAAGGAAGCACACTTGCAAGTCACCAGGATCAGCAATAAATACTCCACAGAGATTTTGCCATAATTCTATTGAAAGTACAGCTATTAAGCTCTCGTCTAGCCTGGTTGTTTGTCGACCGATCAATCTCTGTGGCTGGTTTCTCGCCAGTGTACATTTCTTCCCCATAAAACGTGGGCCTAGTTGGTGGTGTTTCCTTGTGAGAGAAAGGATGCTGCTTCGAGTGGACAGAAGTACAGCCACGTTTATAAAATTCTGCTTTTGAGGAATGTCTGTTGAAACACTACACTGCGAACGCCACACCGAATATTGAAAGGAATTGAGTATAATAATAGAAATATGCAATCTCTCTCTACTGAAAACAAGAGTCAGTGAAACCTTTCCAGTTGTCGTGCTGGTCGAGAACTATGCTAGTGAGATTAATCACTCTCTCAGCGTAAATAGCAGGAAATGCTACTGCTAAATTAGAATTTGAAACATTCCATTCAACCAAATTTATACACAAAACTTACAGCAATCTCTGTAGGGAATCTACTACAGACGAGAAGTTTAAAATCATTTGTAGAGCTAGTGCGCTCATAGAAAAATCTCCTCGTAGGAAATCTAGTAATGTTGATCGCTTATCTTTAAAAAGTACTAATGACATGTTAAAATTGGGTGAGGTTATTTCAGTGCGAGCTGATGCAGGAAGTACTTCTGTAGTTTTGTAACAAACCGACTACACTGCCAAAAATCTGCAGTTCTTCAACGGGAATAATGTTCAGGAGATTGAAACGGGCCCAGCCGAACTTTCTGCAAAAGAACTAAAGTCTTGTTTACATAAGCGCACGGACATAGTGTGCTTGATGTGATTGCAGAAATGAAAATAGTTTTCGTACCCAAATTAAGACTCGTAATTACCTGATACAGGCCATATCTAATGTATCGATAACCCGCGTGAACTAATCTCAAAATACACCTTGGGACTCTGTAGGAAAATTTTGTGTTGAAGGAGAACTTCGCAATACGTATTTGAAAGAAGTTGTTCGATTCACTCACTAGTAGCGTCTCCCCACGTAACTGTCTTCTGATGCCATTGGTCTTGAGCGACCCTTACACCAATGTCCCAGTCGAATCAATCGCCCTTATGCGAGGAAACTTTGTGCAATACAGCCGACTTGCATTAGATGAAATCAATGAAATTTGTTATGTTTTTTGCTAATGACGGTTATAGTCTCTGTTCGTTTAACAAAAATACTATGGCAAACCAACGACTTGGCTATGTGTAACTACTGAATAGCTTTCATACCCAATCCTTTTGTTAACAATTTCGAATGTAGCTACTGTAATAGCAGCAAAGAAATTTAAAAAAGAAGTTCTTTTTAACGTCGGTATATCGATGACATTTTTACTGTCTTCAATAGATCAAGGGAAGAGGTAAAAGTGTCATGACAGTATAAGACTTCAACAAACTGCACCAAAAATGGGTAGCATTCACGAGCTGATGGATAAATATAATATAATGAACCACTTAAATTTTCAGGTACAACTCAGTGGAGTAACTACAAATTTTTTATATTTACTGAAAACCTACTACGGCGCGACATGGTGGCACATACTTGCTCTTCTCACACTTTTCATTAAAAGTTCCTTTCTTTAAGGTGACGATAAAAGTACTCTGTGAACTGTCGTCATCTCCAGTCCCCATAACCGAGCGAGGTGGCGCAGTGGTTAGACACTGGACTCGCATTCGGGAGGACGACGGTTCAATCCCGCGTCCGGCCATCCTGATTTAGGTTTTCCGTGATTTCCCTAAATCACTCCAGGCAAATGCCGGGATGGTTCCTCTGAAAGGGCACGGCCGACTTCCTTCCCCGTCCTTCCCTAATCCGACGAGACCGATGACCACGCTGTCTGGTCTCCTTCCCCAAACCAACCAACCAACCAACCAGTCCCCATAGAGAAAGAGCTGTCTCATCTTTGGTACATTTCCGTCCGTAACGGCTGTAACTCGGTAGCAGTTGACAATTCGTACAGAAAAAAGACATGCCAAATGAGAACACTCACCTTACATGCCCATCCACCATCTCCAAATTCGAGACAATCTACTCCATAAGAAAACATAAGTACGACTTAGACAAACGCTTTCGAAAGTACGATATTGATACTGTATATATATCGGCTAACAAATCGGAGAATCGTTGTATTCGTATTGAACAATCATGCAGAGGCAAACTGAACGGGTCTGCAGTATAAATAACTAATTGTAGTGAGTGTGTTGCCCCAGTTTCTTTTCTTTTTTTCTGTTATTTTTAAGTCAAGTGTTCAGTCTTCTGACTGGTTTGATGCCGCCCGCCACGAATTCCTCTCCTGTGCTAACCTTTCATCTCAGAGCAGCTTTTGCAACCTACGTCCTCAATTATTTACTGGGTGTATTCCAATCGTTGTCTTCCCGCACGGCTTTTTAACCTTTACAGCTCCCTGTAGGACCACGGAAGTTACTCCCTGATGGCTTAACAGCTGTCCTATCATCCTGTCCCTTCTTCTTGTCAGTGTTTCCCACGTTCTTTACCTATGCGATTCTGATCGGAACCTCCTCATTCCTTACTTTTCCAGTCTACCTATTTTTCAACATTCGTCTGCAGCGCCTCATCTCAAATGCTTCAATTCTCTTCTAATCCGGTTTCCCCTTAGTCCATGTTCCACAACCACACAATACTGTGCTCCATAGGTACACTCCTAGAAATTTCTTCCTCAAATTAAGGCCTATTTTGGATACTAGTAGACTTCTTTTGGCCAGGAATGTCCTTTTTGCCAGTGCTAGTCCGCTTTTGATGTCAACCTTGCTCTCTCGGTCATTCGTTATTTTGCTGCCTAGGTAGCACAATTCGTTAGCTTCATCTCTTTCTTGACCACTAATCCTGATGTTAAATTTCTCGCTGCTCTCATTTCTGCTGCTTCTCATTACTTTCGTCTTTCTTCAATTTACTCTCAGTCCTTATTCTGTGGTCATTATTCATCCCATTCAGCGGGTGATATAATTCTTTTTACTTTCACTGAAGATAGCAATGTCATCAGCGCATCGTATCATTGATATACTTTTAGCTTGAAATTTAGTTCCACTCCTGAACCTTTCTTTTATTTCCTTCATTGCTTTGTCGATGTACAGATTGAACGTTAGGGGTGAAAGACTACATCTCTGCCTTACATCCCATTTAATCCGAGCACTTCGTTCATGCTCTTCCGTTCTCATTATTCCCTCTTGCTCTTGTCCTTGTTGTGTATTACCAGCCTCTCCCTTAAGCTTACACCTATTTCCCTCCGAATTCCTAACATCTTGAACCCTTTCTCATAGCCGAATGCTTTTTCCACTTCGACAAATCCTATGAACGTGTCTTGATTTTTGTTGTCTTGTTCCATGATCAACCGCAACGTCAGAATGGCCTCTCTGATGCCTTTATCTTTCATGAAGCCAGACTGATTATCATCTAACATATCCTCAATTTTCTTTTCCAGTCTTCTGTACACTATTCTTGTAAGCAACTTGAATGCGTGAATAGTTATGCTGATCGTGCCATAATTCTCGCACTTGTCAACTCTTGCACTCTTTGGAATTTTGTGGATGACATTTGTCCGAAAGTCAGATGGTGTATCGACAGACTCATACATTCTGCACACCAACGTGAATACTCGTTTTGTTTCCTCTTGCCCCAATGATTTTGAAAATTCTGATAGAATTATATCTACCCCTTTCGCCTCATTTGACCTTTTACATTCTGGTTCTAGCACTAGATCCCTATCTCTTGTATGCAGATTCCTGTTTCTTCTTCTATCACGCCAGACTAGTCTTTCTCTCATGAAGTCTTCAATGCACTCTTTCCTCCTATCTGCTCTCTTCTTTGCATTTTACAGTGGAATTCCCTTTGGACTCTTAGTGTTATCAATATTGCGTTTAATTTCACCGAAGATTGTTTTGATTTTTCTGTATGCTGAGTAAGTACTTCCGACGATTATTTCTTTTCCGATTTCTTCACATTCCTCACACAGCCTCTTCGTCTTAGCCTCCCTGGACTTCCCGTTTACTTCATCCGTCGGTGACCTGTATTAATCTTCTTTAATTTCCCTGAAAATTTTTGTACTTCCTTATATCATCGATCAACTAAAGTATTTCTTCTGTTACCAATGGTTTCTTCGCAGTTACCTTCTTTGTATCTACGTTTCCATTCCAACTTCAGTGATTGCTAGTTTTAGAGATGGCCATTCTTCTTCAACTGTACTGCCTACTAAGCTATTTCTTATTGCAGTGTCTACTGCATTAGTGAACTTGAAGCGTATCTCTTCGTTCCTTAGTAACTTCCGTATCCCATTTTCTTGGGTATTGATTCTTCCTTACTAATCTCTTGAAATTCAGTCTGTCCTTCAACAGTATTACATTGTGATCTGAGTCTATATCTGCTCCTGGATACGCCTTAAAATCGATCATACATTAAACAAACCGGTAGGATGTTCAAGACGAGATTCCGCGAACATTTATTGAACAGAAAAAGGTGAGGTCAGAGACCACTCGGCATTTTCTGAACACTAGAAAGCTAGCCGTCACCATTCCTCCACCTTAAATAATGTAAGTATACTTCATTTTGAAAAGTTCAGATTAATCGAAATGTAAGTACACTTCATTTTGAAAAATTAAAATGAATGGAAGGTACGAAAATTTCTCTGCTTTTACCGGGTAGTAATGATGTGCTTCTTAATGATTAATTGGTCAGTAAGAACCTGACTTCCTACGACTTTATGATACCCAATACAAAATCACTCTAATTTTAACACAATTTCTTCTTAGTTTGCACAGTGTACCATTATAGTTTCAATACTCTGACCCTTTTCGTGGTTATAGGTATTTTTGTATACGCGTTTGTAATATTTTTACATCCTTTATTCTTTTTATTTTAACACTTTTTTATATTCCTTAACCTTTTTCTTTTAATCTTCAAGCTTTTTGAATTTTTATCCTAAGCAATATTATGTGTTTTAGTTAAAAGGTCATATGTAATTCACTTTTCTTATTGCCTGTAGCTGGTTCTTCTTATAGCCCTACGCCTAGATCAGTTTAAATTTTACAGACACTATCGCTTTCTGCTGTTGTACCACCTTACTAGCGCGGGAAACGCTGTTTTCCTCTGCACTCTGGTTTCAATGTGGCCGTTTGTTTGACCGTTTAGTCACGTGATATCCAGGTCATCCGATGTACGTGTGGCTCTACACTGCGGCCCGTCTGGCACCTCTGACTATTTTAAGATATTTTTCACTCCTATTTATCTGTGCCTCTCCCTCCCCCTTGTTTGTTTTAATACATTTATCCCAGATTTTTATCCTTTCAGGTTTATACACTTAATTTTTCCAAGTGTAACTTCCTCGAGATGATTTGTTACCATCGTTCTGACCAACTTCATTACCAGCGGGTGCCATGCAGTGTTTTGATACCCTTTCGTTAGTGTCAATTTCCTTTCTTCAATTTCTTAAAATTAGTTTTTGAGAGATTACAACGATGTCCCTTAACTTGTAACTTCGTGTAACGCTTTATTTACAATAAAAATAACTTTGCAACCGAGAAGGCTATTTTAACGTAGTTTAACAATTTGTGGCAAGCAAAAGGCAGAAATGGATGACGTTTGAATAAATTCTTTTAGTCATATGCGGTAGAGGAATAGGAAGATATGGGAAATTGCGAAGTCATAATAGTTGTCTTCAAAAAAACAACGAAATGAGGAATAGACGCTAATCAACACCGTTTAAAAAAATTTCACTGAAATGAATAAAAACATGTGTATATGGTCTCGACGTCAAGACCATGTGGCTCATTGTTATTCATGAAACCACATTTCACGCAAGGAGAAAGAAACGGCAGCATATATTGTCGACAAGTGCTACACAGACATCATTTAACTATCAATATTTACAGAACAGTGAGACTGAATGGTCTATGAGGCTGAAAACGATTAGTAAGCTTGGACATCGCTTAGTCGTGTGGGGTAACTAATCTGTTATGAGAGCTAATGTGTGGAGCAAAGCTCTCCGCAGTAAGTGGTTAAGTGTTTGGCGTCAGTGCCTCTAGTCTACTTGTTCCCTGGTTGGAAATGTTTTTGCTCAAAGATTGGGTATTTGTGCTGTTCTACTTATTTCATCTCTTTTTCACCGACGAGCCAGTCACCGAAGTCGCGTCCAGTGGAAAGAATGTCGCCAAGTGGCCCAACAACCACAGACGGGATCTACTGGCCAATAATGCCATGTTCATGTTTTGGATCTGCAGCTCTTGTGTTTCTTTCTGTGTTTACTTTTAAATTGTAGGATATAGGTTCCGCCTTTTATGCAGAATGCCTTTTTTTTCTTTTTATCCAAACATGTTTCGGCCCTTTGTGTCATCATCAGTGGGTTTTGTTTATTGAAAACTGTAAAAAATGAACATATTTTAGATTACCACTGATCTCACAAAGAGAAGCATAAAAAACGTTTTTGGTTGCTAAAAAATTACCACTCCAAAATCACGTGTTTTAAACTTTAATGAATGTGTTAACTCGCCGATGAAATTCATATTTACGTCGATCGCTTTGCAGATAACAAGCTATCAGTGCAGGACACCATACAGGTTTTCCTGCAAAACCATATGATGTAAGATCTCGGTAAGGAGAAGAACGAACAGAAACCTTCTTTAGCCGTCATTTTGTTAAATCAGTTACAAGCTAAAATGCGTTCACTTTTTACAGATTTCAATAAACAAAACCCACTGATGATAGCACACAGGTGCCGAAACATTTGGGAAAAAACTGTGCTTTTGCATACAAAATGGAACCTATATCGTGTAATATAACAATGCCATATTATCAATTCAGAGCACAGGGCAGTAATAACGAAGATATGACAGACAGAAGAGTAAATAGGAAGCACACAGTTTGCAGGATCATTCGAAAGCAGTCGGCGGGAAGGAGGCAAATATCGATTCCCAGCGCATTGCAGTATGTGCTACTTCAGAATTCAGGACGGGTGCTGACACGTGATGAGTTTTGCGATGTCGTCGGATACCGGTTCGGGATTCTTTCGCAGATGTACTGATGTGTTATGCGTATTCTAGGGCAAGCATGAAGTATAGCACAAGTAATTTCCTACTCCTACAACGGTAATGGAAATTATCACTTTGGAAGGAAAGATTTTGTCATGAGAGACTTCACAGGTTTCCCGTATCTAACAAAATTTGTATTTCAGGCAGCAGACGATAGCCTCTCGTTTTACAATAACATGTCCAAGTTGTTTATTGTAGTATGCATATCACTCTATCACGTGTCTTTCCGGACGTTTGTACCAAACATAGGAGAATACTTTCCGTGAAAGGCTTTCTTTACCATGAAAGTGTTGATACATTTAGAGTATCGATGACGATTCGATATTTTTCTAACAGTTAGTTACTAACGACATATTATGACTTCTAGCTTATTACAATAAAAACATTTCATAAAATGTAAGAAATGTCCATACAGAAACTGAAAGAAGTTTGTGAACAGTTTTAAATTTAAAGTCATGCAGCAAGCGAAGGACTTCAGATACCAGTCAAAGCAAAGCTTATGTCCCCAGACGTAGAAAACTTATAACCCAGCATACCCACCGAAGAACCCATACATACATTTAAATTAATGTATTAATACCAAACTGTGACCCCAGATGAAACTGTTGAACTAACATAATTACTATATCTTGTTCTCGCTGACCACTATTTCACATTCCGTAGAATGATGTACAAACAGGGTGTAAGGTTATCAACGAGTAGTCCACTCTGTGCGACAACTGTAGAAATTTTAATTAATTATCTAGAGAATAAAGTTTTCAGTAAGACAACACTACTCAGAAAATTGTGCACTATCGGAGACATGTAGACGACACATTTATGTTGTATAATGGATTGAAGTAATAATAGGAACATAGTTAAGTACATTCAATAGATTAAACAAAAAGCTTGACGTCACCATAGACTGCCAGAAATGCAACAAAACAATAATTTTAGAGACGTAAATAGCCGATAGAAATCGAGTCTCAACATCAATGTATAGATAAAATCAACAAACACAGATAATGTCAGTGACAAGTCCTCCACACACGCCGACACATATATACAAACTGCAGTCGTAACATTCTTATGCAGACCACAAAAATTTTATCTTAGTGATGCTATGAGCCAGAAATCACCATAATCAAATTCGCTGCTCGTAACAAGGTTGTCATGAACATGCATGCAATTTCACAATCATTAACAAGACACAAAAGACATTGAAATGACGCCACCAACAGTAACATGGAAAATCTATATAACATTTTACCAAAGTTATGTGTCATTGTAGGTAATACAGCAAAACTGTTTAAAAACACGAAAATCAGAATTTCTTTTAGCATCAGCACCAACTTCAGAAAGAAATTTAAGCATGGCATCACATTACCAGGCGAAAAACTAAGGATATCAGGGACTGTATCAGATACCACACTCTCCGAACGAGTAGAAAACTTAAAATTAATTTCAAAGAACATCCTGAATGTTTCAGACTTAATAAAGCTAAAAAATTAGTTACAGAGAAGCTTATAAACGAAATAGGATACAGTGTTGTAATAGACCAAGGTCAGCTGAAAAATAGCGGTCTTAAAGGAAATGAAAAACATCATCCCTAGCCAAAAGGGTAAAACCGAGAACCTAAATGAAATTATAGACTTCTAGAAGCAAAATTTTTTCAAGAGCGTAATTATAGTATTGTTAAATTGGCAAATACGTTTCCTATGAAGAATATATATGAGTGTGTGCTCCTATTGCTATATTTTTCTAATTCATTTCCGTACTCATTTGTGTGACCATATTGTCCACAGTTCCTTCATAATTATTGAACGTATTTTAATCTGGCATTGAACTTAGAAGAAATTTCTGATTTTGTTTCGTTTTATTGAAATCAAAAAGCATCAGTGGTCTGTTATGAAAGATTTTTACGATTTGGATTATTTTCTAGATCACAAAAAGGTTCCTAAGAAAAGATATCGATTGATGCTTAATTAGAGAACGCCCTCCATTTGCCCATTTTTGAGGTATTCCTTCGTTTGGCGATGTTGTTTTCTGCCTAAACCCACATTACTTTGACAATTATGCTTTTATTGATGTGAAACATAACAAAGTGTAACAAAACTAATGTTTGTTTGAATCTTTATGGCTAACCATAACACATTGTGTTTTATTGAATGGTGTTAACATCTCTAGTTATCCTCTGATCCAAAAGTTTTCTCTTCCACAGTTGCTTAATTATATTACTATGTTTTGATTAAATGTGTAAGAGAAATCAAGGAGTAGTGATAGGGGTAGTGTAGGTGTAGAAGGAGGGGAGGAGTCACAGGGTGGGGGGCTGGTTGTATGTTAACAGTGAATGCAAAATGTAAGTGGAGAGCGAATTGATAATGTGCTAGAGGAAAATCGGTGAGGAGATTCAAATGGCTCTGAGCACTATGGAACTTAACATCTGAGGTCATTTGTCCCCTAAAACGTAGAACTAAGTAAACCTAACTAACCTAAGGACATCAAACACATCCATGCCCGAGGCAGGATTCGAACCTGCGACTGTAGCGGTCGCGCGTTTCCAGACTGAAGCGCCTAGAACCGCTCGGCCACCCCGGCCAGCTGGTTGAAGAGGAAGAGACGAAATTGAGGAGGAAGTGGAGATAAATATCGAGTGAGGGGTGTGACAGGACAACACTTCTTTTTTATAGTAATTTTTCAAATATTCTGTGACACCTGTAATTTCCAACATTTATCGGCGCATTTTATTTTGTGTCAGTGCTTTCTGTATATGTAAATTTTCTTGTAAAGGGAGAGGTGTCTGCTTTTCACTGATTTTTACGGTGTTCATGTGATTTTCTGTTGTTCTCTGTCTATGGTATTCCGGTTCAAGGTGTTCTACGAATGTTGAACGGTTTGTACTGTATTTATGTGCCGTATATGATCTTTATATCTTGTGTCAAATGTCTGCCCATTCATCTCAATGAAGGTTTTGCACAGTTAGTGCAGATAATATGTTTTTGGGATCTGTCTGGTTTTAATTTTTTTTTGTGACGTGTTTCTATATTGAATTATTCGTTTTGTAGGCACAGTTAGATCATTTATTTCTTGAATATATTATCTACTTACTACGTGAATTTACTGTGGTAGCCACTGTATTCCAGTTTGTTGTGATTGTACTGGTCGTATGTGTTGCTGCGATTTGCTCCATCCATTCCATTATTTTTGTTTCTATTTGTGTGTTAAGTTTATCTATGAGAGTTAATGTGTATCCAACGTTATTGCTATCAGTTTTGTAGTGGCTGGTTCTTTTTGCTAATCAGACGTGTTTTGTGGTATCTTATGGAGACTACAGATTGTTTATGATTCTGTTGGTTATCGAAGCTGCTTTCTTGTGTCTCTTGTATGTTTTATACTTTTGTCATAGGTGTGGTTGTGATTCCCTTTTGTTATTGTTATATCACGAATAGTGAGTTAGTTTCTCTCTGTTATAAAGTGTATGTTTTTGTGTGTTATTTTTACATTTATGTTTTTTGTTTTAAGGTTCATCTTTTGTAATTTATATCCTATACATACCTGTGCCAGTAGATGAGGTTGTTTATTTTCTGTTTTATTACATTTCTCTGTAATTCATGAAGATGTTGACCAGTGTTCCTACAATTGGCGACCGTCCTGGGTTAAACTCTTCTAGTATGTAGTTCCCCTAATTGAACTCAAAATAGTTTTGTTGTGTTTTAGCTGCAGTTCTTTTTTTGTGTTTCACTTGCTTGTTCGTAGTGTTCCGGGTTGTGTATTTTCAGCTGTTCAACAATTTGTTTAATGGTCTCATTACCTGGGATGCAACTCTACATTTTTTCTGCACTAAAGGAAAGGAATGTTACTGCCAATGTGAATGTAATATGTATTAAGTTTTCTATTAGTTGAGTGCTGTTTTTCTTACTGTCCAGCCACTTTCAAGTTCAAATTGTTGGGTGAGCTGTGACTGCAATTGTTTTGATAGTAGGCATATGGTAGATATTTCAGATTTTACTATTTCTGCCTTATATATTTTTGGATAGCATCTCATGTTGGGATGCTTGAGAATTTTTTGTATATGTGTCATTTCCATCCTATATGAAAATGTATACTCTGGGTTTTTCAGTGTCTTTTACATGCACAGAAAGCATTAACACACAATAGTGAACACATAAATACTTTTTTCTACTGCCCCCCGGCCTATTAACCATTTACATCTTCATCATTGTTACTACTCCTTCATTGCACTTACACATTGATTAAATACATATTAACATT
Source organism: Schistocerca nitens (assembly GCF_023898315.1). Taxonomy (NCBI): domain Eukaryota; kingdom Metazoa; phylum Arthropoda; class Insecta; order Orthoptera; family Acrididae; genus Schistocerca; species Schistocerca nitens. The sequence continues at coordinate 309,071,415 of NC_064621.1, read as the reverse complement.
TTGAAATGACATAACACCGATATGTTGAATTGCAGGGAAGGAGAACAATTTTAGATCAGATGATAAATAGATAAAACCACTTACACCAAACACAGAGAGAGAGGCAAGATTAGCCAAAAGGATACAAACAGTATTACATTATCATGGGGTCCGCATCAGGAGAAGCACATTTCAGCAGAGCAACATGGAATTAGGCAGAAAACAACAATGTCAAACGAAGGAATGCTTCCAAAACTTGAATGAAGATAGTGTTTTATGATTTGAGCGAAAATCGGACAGAAGTGTTGTAAGTAAAATCAACATGTATTCTGACGCACTGTTCATAACAGACAGTCATTTTGTAAACATCCTTAGGGACCAGTGGCGCTTTTTTATTTTAGTAAAATGAAACACGTTTCCTGATAAAAATGTGTGTTCTTGTAATTGCTATGGCTGATTCGAAATACATGCAATAATTTTTATACTGACGTTTTTAACATCAGATTTTCACAGTCTACCCTGCTGCAACATTTTTCATTGACCAACATCAAGATGCAATGGCAAGATGTGCTGGAGATATTGAAAATGAGAAATAACACCAGGAGTGACACATTAATAGTTCAACCAAAACAAACTCGGTTTGGCCGTTATCTTGTTTCCGCAGCACGATTTGGTTGTTGGGATGACGTGTTGTAAGTGCCCTCTTCAGGTTTGTAGACAGTGATTGACAGAACCCAAGGACCCATAGCAATGGACGTAATTTAGCATACCACAAGAAAACAGCCATTTCATGGGAAGAAACTTAGTGGCTTTTAAAAAGTCGTTTATGTGAATAGCAGACCATCAAAGGAAGTGAATATTTCAACATATTAGGTTATCTTTCTCTTTCTACACAGCATGGCCACAGCACTTGCCACGTCTGTAATGAACAATCTTAATACCTAGGAGTTCGTTTGTAAAATGCTTTTGTATTGCCATTGTAGCCTGAAGATGAAACTGCGAGACTGGTGACTTCCACAAGAATGCCAGTCACACATGAGAAAAGGCAGATATGTGCGAGGACTATCCCACAATAACTTTAACAGCTCACAAATCCAAGCCGCTGACAAGGATTAGTAAAGTAAAGGCACCAGGGTGTCAGTTGTGACGTTTTGCTTGGTATTGGCAGCAGCACCGAAGAAAAATCGAGGCACGTTCATTGGGTATGTCGACCTAGAAAAAAAGTTCGACAAATTGAATTGATGTGTGATGTTCGACATTCTGAGTAAAATAGGAGTAAACTACAGGAAAGGACGCGCAATATAAAACATGTGCAAGAAATAAGAAGAAATAATGAGATTGGAAACCAAGAACGAAGTGCTCGGAATGAAAATGGTGTAAAACAGGGAAGCCCTTCTGTTTGAAGAAGAAATGATGCAAATATAAGAAAGGGTGAAGACGGATTAAAATTCACGCTTAAAGGATATCAGAGGTAAGATTCGCTGATGGCAATGCAGTCTTAGTGAATGTGAAGAATCTAGTGAATGGACTGAACAATCAAGTGAGTACAATTTACAGATTCATAATCAACCAGGAAAAGAGAATTACAAAATGTGTTGAATGGAAGGAAAGGAATATGGATTGAGAGTAAATCGCGAGGAAGACCAAAATAATCAGAAGCAGCAGAAAAAAGAATAGTGAGAAGCTTAATATCAAAGCTGGTGATCACGAAGTTAAGAAATGCTGCTACCATGGACGCAAAATAATCCATGACGGAGAAAGTAAGGTGTTCTTAAGAAGCGGACTGGCACATGCCGGGGCGGTATTTCTAGGCAAGAGAAGCTTACTAGTATCTTTGAGGAAGAAACGTCCGAAAATGTACGTTTGGAGCAGAACATTGTATGACAGTAGTAATGGACGGTAGGAAAAAGCTGATTAGAGAACAATTGCAGAATTTTTTAGATATGGTGCTACAGCAGAATGTTGCGAAATTAATGGACTGATAAGATTAGGAATGAGGAGATTCTCCGCAGAGGGTCCGATGAAAGAAACATATGGAAAACATTGACAATAAGAACGAACAGGATAATGGTACATATGTTAATACAGCAGCGTGCGTGTTGCAAGAGATAAGTGTGGGAGGTAAAAGCTGTAACGAAAACAGGGATTTGAATATTTTGAACAAATAATTGAGGACGTAAGGTATAAGTGGTACCCTGGTACGAAGAGATTAGCGCACGAGCAAAGGCGGAGGGATACTTGAATAACTCCATAGGTAATGAGAGTCAATAAAAGGTGTTCGTCCAGAAAAATATCAATAATTTCCAGACGATCTATTGATAAGGAATTAAGGAAACAACTTGTGATCTGTCTGTATCACCCATTACTCCATGTGAATTGAGATCGATTTGTATTTCAAAGGAACCATATTTCCTGAAACCGTAGTAGTTAAATGCCGAAAGACCGTTTTCTTCGAGGTATTTCATAATGATAGAAAAAATTACGTGTTCCAAAGTCTTATTAAAAATGTCAGTGATATGAATCTCTTATTCAGCAGTTTACTGCTGTTTCCTCCTACTTGCCTTGGTGTGACCTGCGCAACTTTACAGTCATAAGATAGGATGTTTAATAAAGCGAGCGGTTGTGTATGACCGTCAGAAACGGAGCTGTTTCATCAGTACACTGCGACTGGAGTCCAACAGGTGTACAGTCCAGGTACGAAGACAAGCCTTTATTAAGTGATTTTAGCTGTTTTGCTACACTGACGGTATGTAATTCCAAATTATTTGACAGTTGATTTTGTTCCGATATGGAATACCAGTGTAACATGAAACATTTCGATATCATTACGCGAAAGCTATGAAACTGCAACTTCGGAAAAGTGGTCGTTTTATGGAAATTTATCGTAGTTACGAAAAATGTTGTTTAAACCTAAGCACAACAGAAGCTCGTCAGGTAAATCAGGTTCGTTTGGGGGCGATTATTATGAATGGAGGTGTTTTAAGAACTGGTCGCGAAAAATGTAGCTGAGACGTTTGTAATGACTGTACTCATGGGTTTGATGTAATGATTGCGCTCACAGATTTGGTGATGCTGGAATGATCAGCCTGAATTACTCCTGCGCTTATTACACCAGCAACTGTGCTCATATTCCTGTGGACGAAAGTCTCTACATTACTCCATATGCTATATAGCTCAGTTATAGCTGTTTCCAAGTTACAACGGTATTTGTGAGACAGCTAACGTAGTAATGGTTCAATACAAGTCCTCGTAAACATCAATCGCCTGTTTTCTATTCTAATGTGTTTTCAATTCTTATGCGGTTTCTACTATTGCCAGGTTTATAAGCTGTACAGTCAGTTCGGCTTGTTGTTGTAATAACCTTACTATTGTTTATTGATTTTGAAAGTCAGCTAAGACTAAAGGAAAGCTATTTAAAATGAGGTAATCAATCCTGAACTTGCGCGCTTTTTCGAAGATTATTCTTTGCTTAATATGTACTCATTGTACAATGTGGGCTGGTTAGTTAACGTTCACTGAGTGAACTCTTATAATAATTAGAAATTACTGCAATAGTGACTTCATGTTTATGAAGATTAATGAGCAGTGTCTGTTCTAAATCGGATCTATAAGTAAGTAAGTGTTTCATTTTCAACTTTCTGTTCATTGGTTCGTGTGAATTCTGAGAAAACTTATCTTGAATTCAGTCGAATTATTTGCGTTGCATTTTATTGACCATTAAAGTGATTCATTAGCGCGAAACTGGTATTATAATTATGTTTCCGAAGCCAAGGATAGCTCATTGAGCGATGTGCCTTAGCGGCTAATGATCTGAGCTGACATGCTGGAGAATGACGCCCACAAGTTCACTTCCAGCCATCGAGATTTATTTTCTCCTTGTTTTCCCTGAATCGTTTTAGGCAAATTTCCGGACAGTTCATTTGGGAAATTATACAAAGTGAGTTTACCGTTCGTGCAACAAAGAAATTTGCCTGTATTGCGATTGTCTCTAGATTTCTTATGACCCTTATTATACCATGGTTATGAATTTTGTGTGTCTCTGACTATTAATTTCTATAAAAATAAGGTCTGCAGCCAGGATGCTGGAAGACACATTAATTACGTGAACAGATCAGAATCGTAAACGCTTTCAGGTGACCGAACAATCGAAGTCGTCTTCTGTTTTAAAGGCTACTTCTGCTATGTCGAGTATGGAGAATCATGTCATGGCAACTTTGCGAATATCATTCCTAAATTTCCACTAATCACTTCATACAGCAAGTAGAAATAGGAAACACTTGTCATAGTAGACGTCGTTGCGCATACCGACTCAACTTTACATGGCCTTACTAAGCACAAAACAGCCACCTCTCCTGTATAGCCGAGAGAATTCTTCAGACGGAACGGACTTTTATCATCCGTAAAATACGGAAACTTCGTCTCAGTTCGCCGATACACGTAACACGTAGGCGAATTTATGTGACCCTAAAACTTCCCGAACAAGTAATCCTTACGACTTTTTTTACGACTCTTTGTGGTTGAAGCAACAACAGCACGGCAGGGCTCGTATGCCGGACACCTTAGCTGGAGAAATAGAGAGAGCGGGCCGTCAGTGGTTTTATAGCCGCTGCTTACAGTTCGGCGAATTTCGTGCAAGGACCGCCTGCGGCAGATGTGATTATCACCCCTCCTCACCTCCACTGTTTCGATCCTGCGCCTCGCAGCAAGAAAAGGCAGCTGACGCCCGTCTCGTGTATGTTGGATGGTACCTCGCAAATATTGAACCCGAACACTGCAATCCACTCTGGTCGTTAAATCCGGTGATAATCCCTCGGGGCAAGCCGGAGCACTGGTGCCCAAGACACCGAAGCGACTTTAGTGCGCGTGATTTTACTTAACTAAACTAATTAAGAGACTGACTGATGTAAATCAAAGGAAAGAACAAGTGAACTGCGGCAGATTCAGTGGCTCTGAATGTGTGAATAACTGCTTATAACGCCGAGTAGAATAAAATACATCTTCAGTCACAAACGCTTACTACTGTCCATTGCATATCAAGTCCTGTGAGTACATTTTCTGGTGCGTTTTATAGATCTTACAGTACCTTTTCTTAGGTTCTGAACAGAGAGTATTTACAATGATACATTTTTGGGTTTACATTCGAACAACTACTAAAAAGTTTAGTGTCAGCAATTTTAAAAAATGTTTTAAATGGCTCAATTGAAAGTGTCGCTCAAGTTAAAACGGAAAAAAATTTCGCTACAAGTATTCGCAGTACTGAAATGGCGACAACACAACATAATAACTATAAAATCGTAACTAACAGAATTTGCTATGCATCGTCTAGTAACTAGATTTTGTGACCGAGGGTAAATTTTAATGAAGACTATTATTAATCGAAGTAACGGTCGTTATCATTCTAGTCATCAGGAAAATAAAATCTCCCACTCTATTTGTTTTACGACAAATGGATAGATTTTTCTCCATGCTTTTCAGACGTAAGTATTTCTAGGTAATTTATATTCATCTAACTACTTTATCTCCCTCTTACATCTGACCAGTGGCTCTTTCTATGGTTGGTTGTATTCATTAAATTGTCCTGATGTCGTACTAAATAACTAAATATATGGCAGGAAAAGAAATCACTCCCCCCTTCTTTCTTTTAAAGAAAAAAATAGCATGGAAATTAGCATGGAGCTCGTTTGCTTATACTTGGCAACTACACAGCCTCGACACATGGCCAAATAGGGCTAGCCAACACTGTTTCTAAACTTATGGCAGTACAAATTACCGACAGTTTAAAAGAACTTGTTAATAAAAACTTTACAAATAGTTCACTGAACTATAAAGATGGTGCGTGGCTATAATTGTTTACGTGGACTGATCTAGTCCTGTATGCAGTGATCGACTACTGTCATCACTTACAGAATGTCCATTTTGGCTCTTCTTCACGGCGGCTGTAGTACGGTCCTGATGCGTTCTCGAGGTTGTGCTCATACTGCATGGACACTGTTGATGATACTGTCGACTGGATTTGGGTGTCCGTTTTTAACCGTGTTTGGCGGATGAATGCTTTACTATCACTTTTTGAATGGTTAATCTAAATACTCTTGATTACCCCAAGCGTGAACTACGAGCAGAGACTCATTGATATGCAAGAACATGGCAGCGAGAGACCTAGGAGCTCTCTGGATTGCGACGCCGTTATTCCATTAACTTTGGACTTCATCGTGAGAGAAGGAATGAGCTCTCCGTAAGGTCTGATGAGAAAGGTAGTTCGTGTTTTTGTGTAATAACGAACATTGTTGTAGTCATCATTAGAGAAACTAATTTAAATCTGGAAGTTACATACGTATTTGGACGAGAATTAAATTACACCAAGAAATACGGAATGTAATTATTTGTCGAGGTACGTTGATGGTCAGTCTTTTAATAATTTTTTCCATTCATATCATTTTGTACTACTATCGGCAGTTTGTGGGCCGTAGTGGTAGGTGTAGGATAGTTGTTTAGCACGAAACTTCATCGTTGTCATTGCCCTGCCTGGGGAATTTATTCTTTGATTCAGTTTCAATTTCTTTGCTACACAACAGCTGTTATCCACGCTTTCCTCAAACTGATGCATTGCCACACCTAAGGGTTTCCTGATGCTCATAATCGTGAGAACGATTCATACATCAAATTTTCTAGTTCAGAATAGTAACGTTGTGAATCTTTGTCGTTTCAGATACTTCGCTGAAACCAAGCTGCAGTTAGTTAATATCTTTGATAATCATAAATATGATATTTTACCCTCCTAAGTGATAATATACTCCTGATAATTTCTTTTGAGCAAATACATAAAATCAGAATACTTAAAAGTTTTAAATAAAATTACAGAGATATTCTACAATGGCGTCAAAGGGGTCAGGAGATGTCTTTTATTTTAAATGTGTTAATCACTGCATTATGTTTCAGTTTCATGCTTTGTTCTGACGGAGGTAGCCGGCTGATGAATCGAGGACCACCACATGAGAATTTTACATCGCTGTACGTACAATAGAGGTAAGCACAAACTTCAATTATCATCACTTCGTCACCTGTGCCACTTGGTTGCTATTAGAATTGTTGTTAGTGAAGTAAATGGTGCAGCCTGCGAAGGCTTTTCTATTAATGATAATATTTTTCAAGATTCATGTCTCCTGCACAGATAGTTTAGGAAGCATTTTGAATGATATATTGTTCTATCCTCTCGTTCAGTAATTTGCATATGGTTTGCGTCCTGTTCAGTGCACGTTTTGAGCGTTAAAATGGTTCAAATGGCTCTGAGCACTATGGGACTTAACTTCTGAGGTCATCAGTCCCCTAGAACTTAGAACTTAGAACTACTTAAACCTAACCAACCTAAGGACATCACACACATCCATGCCCGAGGCAGGATTCGAACCTGCGACCGTAGCGGTCGCGCGGTTCCAGACTGTAGCGCCTAGAACCGCTCGGCCACACCGGCCGGCTTTTGAGCGTTAGTTTTAAGTTGTGTACCCTGATAGGGCATAATCCACTTGCATTTTCACTGAATTCCCAGTGTTATTCTCAACAGTCGCTCACAGTTTAAGGTGGATCACCAGCAGTTAGGTAATGCACAAGCTGTAGAAGAGTTCGACGAAACCAAGGAACTGGCAGCGTTTATCCAAGCAGTGATACCAAGTGGCCGAAATTTTGCAGCAATTAAGGCTCTTAGCGACTCCACGGGCTGAGATGGCATCGAAAGCTGCAGATATGCCTACGAAGCAGGATTTAGTAATTGCGACAATTCAGGTAAAACTACCCAGGTCAGAGGGATAGCAAATGAGATGGCAGAAGGTCGGAATTCAGGAACAATTTTCGAGCGAAATAGGAACGCTTTCTACCGAAGTGGGTGAAATTAAAATCTCACGTAGAACAACTGATATGACGGTAGAACAACTATCGGAAAAGGTAACTAGTACATCTGTGGAACAGGAACAGCAGATAGACGAAACGTTCGTAGAACATAAGACGCACATTTCAGCAGACTTTTATGCTTGGGCAAATTCTAAAGAGGAACAGGTGCCACAATCTGTTCAGCAAAGTGCATAGGCAGATGTTCCGAATTTACCCTGTGAAAATTGGTAAGCCAATGACGAAGTAAAGCAGACGAGCCCAATTTCTCACAATGGGGAACAAAGATTGCCGAAAATATGGAGATGGGTACGCTAGAGATTAAAGAAGTTCCGGGGGCTGTTCGAGAATGTTAGACCGATCTGCGAGGGGTAAAATGACAACAGGCTAGCAGATCGCATTGTGACACAGTGTCCATGTATCAGACTATAACAAAATCGTGCGAGTCCCGGTCACGGTGCTCTTCCGCTGACAACAATTGGTGCATCAAACTTAGTGGAAGATAAATTCTTAAACAACCAGGAATTTCAAGCTTTTTCATGGTACAATAAGACAGGCAATCCGGTCGTGTTCATACGTTGCTGTCGAAATGTGTTACCAAGCTCCTGGATAGACGCACAAATCGGTTACACACTGGGCTACATTGATGGTGCGTTATAGCCAAATGATATGATGGATACATACGAGACCTGTGAAACATTCGAAAACGCTTTCCTCGCGTTATATTACTCGCGCGGGTTTCATAAACGACTTAGAAAAGTGGTGTTTAATGCAGAGCCGTTTTCCTATAGAAATGGAAGCCTAACTACTTATTTTGAGAAGTATCTGTATCAAGACGCGCGGTTTGAGACGCCATGTCGCGTATTGCGCGGCCCCTTCCACCGGAGGTTCGAGTCCTCCCTCTGGCATAGGTGTGTGTGTTGTTCTTACTATAAGTTAGTTTAAGTAGTGTGTAAGTCTAGGGACCGATGACCTCAGCAGTTTGGTCCCTTAGGAATTCACACACATTTGAACATATCTGCATCAAGCACGGTCTTGGGACGAGCCAGTTCTTACCAGGACATTTTGCAGATATTAAAGGACAAGTTGCCAGTAGATACTCGTGAAAAATTGCTGCATGTCTCTGAAAGTAATCCGCAAGACTACACGTGAACTCTGGATTTCACTGATTGAATCCAAGAGGAAGTGAGGTCATGTGGTCATTATTAACAATAACTGATCAGAAGCATAGGGCCTGGCAATGATCAACCGCAGCATCAACAAGATGCTAATCGCCCATCTCAAAACAATGGATAATTGAGTAATAGCCAGACAAGTGGTAACTGAAGTAATTTTCACCTCCAGCTGCAATAACTCAAACCAAAAAGATAGAAAGTACAGTCCCGGACATGGATAGCATAAAGATAATCAGCAGGTGCTTTATATTCAGCAACAAGAAAAGAACTGGCAGCCACAACCATTACCAATGTTGTTGACGATGTTGCTAATCCAAACAAACAGGGTCTGGTGAACTACACTTGACTGCATCAAGCCCCCAAGCAGCAGTCATGCAATGGTACAGCTGCTGTGACAGACTGGTTCAATTCTTCCATTACGATAACAGTGCCAGTATGCATGATGAGTTCTGCGAGGTAGTAAACAGATGCAATCACGAATACACATCGGTACCTCAATCAGCAATCACAGCCATGGATGAAGATATTCTGAAAACAGTTGTTCTGAACATTCGAATGTCGGTGAACATAGTCTCCACTTATTTCTTGAACAATATCCCAAACCGATGAAATTACCGATAAGGTCATTTGTACAGCAGGCACGAGATCGAGATTGTGAGGGTACAAACGCAAATAATTACCACGCTAGGAAATGCAGCAACCTTCCTAGTGGTCGCAATTTTTTTGGTAGAATGTACACTAGGACTGAAACTCATCTGCGAGGAGGACACAATGATTGACTTGTCCACAGGCCAAGCCCTCTTCCTGACCGTCGAGTCGTAGCCCAGGCCAAACTGTTGTGGAAGGTATTCTAGGGCAGGCTGTTCCAACCGAGCTCCAGGGAGCCGGAGCGCTCCGGAGCGCTCACTGCGGCAGCTCGGAGCCCACGTGGAGGGGGAAAGCGAACTCACTGCCTCCAGGCCGAATGTATCCGCAACTGACGCAATAATCCGTGTGCAATGACAGCTATGACTAGCCGCGTGAGCCCTGTACCTCTATTGGAGGATACCTTTCTATTCATTGAGAGGGATGCTCGTCCGCAGTGTCTTGTATGTCATAAAGTATTTAATTCTGCGAAGAGGTACAATATACAACGACATTATACACCTCTTCACGCAGCGCACTACGATCAGATAGAAGGCGTTGCACGCAGAGAACTGGTAGCCAGGCTTAAAAACGACATACCAGGAGACGTAAATTTAAAACGGTTTCGTAATACGGAGGATATAAAAAAATGCAACATAGTTCTGTAATGCGTTTATAATTTTCAGATGAATGAGAGCGGAGAAAACACTATTGAATCTGCAATTCGAGCAAGCTACAGGGTCGCTCACATCATTGCGACGAGTGGCAAGCCGTTTTCGGTGGGACCACCCGTAAAATCGTGCATGGTAGCAGTTGCAGACTGTTTGTTTCCAAGGGAGGTGCAGGCAATTGAAGGGGTTTGTCTGTCGAAGCAAACAATGTCTCGTCGAATCCTGCACATGGCAGCGGATTTAGAGACACAACTCAGAAAAAAGGCGGAGAGCTTTGTTGCATTTTCGCTAGCGCTTGACGAAAGCACCGACATATCGGATTGTGCTCAGCTTGTAGTCAAATGGTTCAAATGGCTCTGAGCACTATGGGACTCAACATCTGAGGTCATCTGTCCCCTAGAACTTAGAACTACTTAAACCAAACTAACCTAAGGACATCACACACATCCATGCCCGAGGCAGGATTCGAACCTGCGACCGCAGCGGCCGCGCGGTTCCAGACTGTAGCGCCTAGAACGGCATGACCACCTCGGCCGGCCCAGCTTGTAGTCTTTGTGCGTGGTGTCGACATGGAGCTGCAAGTAACTGAAGACCTCTTGGATGTTGTACCACTCGATTACACCGCAACAGGATGTGCCATTTTTTAAACTGTTAGTGAATATTGTAAGACGCAACGCTTGCCTTGCCGCCTGCCTCAGCCCGCCGTCCTACGTGCCGGGGTGCCGGCCAACTCGACTGGTCACAGCGAGCAACACGGCTCCCTGGAGTAGGAAGCGCTCCGCGGCTCACAACGGAGCCGACGAGCTGGAACAGCCTGTTCTAGGGGATCCTGCAGTAAAGCAACATTGAAGAACTCTGGCATTTTCTGTGGAAGCAGTACAAGTGCTTGGTGTTACCCAGGTGCAACAAACTTTGACAGAGCCAGAGAACCTCAATATTAAGCTAAAGAAGCAACTATTGAATCTCAAGTGCAATCCTCGTAAGTTTTCGAGGTAAAGTCCAGAATCATAAAAGTAGACACTCGTCACCAGAATGTGTTTCGACATCAGACATTCTGCCATAGCTCCTGGGTGTGTGTGCTTTGGAATCTTACGGGCGCCCTGACATTTATTAAAACAAACGAATGTGGATAAGAACTAAAACTGTCGTACACGCATGCACTCGAAATGAGCACACAGTCACTCTATCGCACAGGCACTCTTACATGCACTAAAACCAATGAGGAGGCAAGATAGCTAATGAAGAAATTAAAACAGAGGGAAAACAAAACACAAATGAGCTAAAAGAACAGCACAGGGAAATGTGACTGGTGACCGCTTACAAAAAAATTGGGCAGCCAGCCACCCTGTTGACACATTAAAAACATCTCCCCGAAATCTTAAAAACGTGGGACAATTCACAAAACTTTAAAACATGGACGACATTCGTTTCATTAATACATAAAATAGACTGCAGATCCAGTGGTGAATCCGCTGCAGTCCTCGGGTCAGCAAATAAAATGCAATCCAATAAAATGTGGCGCACCGTCATCTGCACGCCACAAGCACCACACATTGGAGGGTCGTCTCACTGGAGTAAAAATCCATGCGTCATAGGGGTGTGGCCGATGCAAAAACGAGTAAGAAGGACCCCGTCCCGTCGACGTGGCTGGAAGGAAGTACGCCACGGCCGAGTTTAGTGGGATTGGCGACACGGAGCTTGTTGTCGGTCACTTCTAGCCACTCGTCTTCCCAGCGACACAGGACAATATACCGCAACAGCTAGATGAGAGCATGCAGGGGGATAGAACACCGAAAGACCTGACTGTCACAACACGCTTGCTTGGCTGCTCGATTAGCCCTTTCATTACCCAGAATTCCCACGCGCCCCGGTCCACAGCAAAAAGACATCTCCTTCCGCAGTCGCTGCAGTTGGAGGAGGACGTCCTGGGTAGTCTGGGTTACTTTATCTGCTGGGTACAAACGCTGGAGAGAGTAAAGGGCGGTCAGAGAATCTGAACAGGCGAGAAATCTAACACTGGGAGAGTGTCTAATGTGTTCCAGTGCCCGCAAGATCGCATACAATTCTGCGTCGAAGATGGTAAATTCAGGAGGCAGTCTGACTTTGAGGACATGATCCTGGGAAACAACAAAGCTACCAACAGAGTCACCGTAAAAACATCTATATGGTTGTAGTGCTCAGATAAAACGTCAGGAAATACCGCATTAAAAACAGAAGCAGGAATGCTCTCTCTCCTGTACCGCACCAAATCTAAAATCACTCTGGGCCGCTCCAGTAACCAGGGTGGCAGGCGGTTAAAACCCTGGATTTCGTGTCGGACGGGCGCCACACCGTGTGACCACAGCACACGCTACCCGCGGATCCCAGATGGCATTGTGGCTTGCGGACGGTTGAAAAAAGGCGCTCCAGATATGGACGAACAACAGTTTGGTGTGCGGGTGATGTTGGAGCTGCGAGGAACTTACTTGCTTGGCTCACCATGAATCCGATGCCAGCTACCATAGCTCCTATCCCATTGCAAGGATTCGTTGCACGCTTAGGACAACAGTCTTCTACATGTTCAACGAACTCAAGCTGATTTTAAGATATTAATGAGGACCCATAATAATTCACCGTTATTGACTAAAAGCAGTAGAAAATCGGAATTTTTATGTGGAGGACAGTTTGAAATACCCAATTCCACAGCCTATGTCCTTATTTATCCAAACCGCTACACTATTAAAGGCATTCATCCCCACCAACGCATTAAAAAATACTACACTTGAAAGAATCTGTGAACAAGTAATGTAAAGTATCGTTCATCAGTTCAAAAACTGTGAGAGATAATACACAACATAAACTCTGATAGATGTTACCAAGCGATGTTTAGTAAGGAAATGTAAGATATATACTATCTATTAACGGGTTATCATTAGATCAATGGCAACAGGTATCACAATATACAGTGTGACTGATATATGTGTATGTTGACATTCTAATAGTGACCGTATTTTCATAGTTTTATTGGTGATGAAATCAATGACGTGTTATTGTTTCATATGAATAATGTTTACTGCAGGATTTCCATCAGTAGCGAAAAATGTTACTGTGCTAATAGTGTATCATTACAGGCCATTTTAGGTTATGTGAAATTCTCTTAACACACAAAGATGTAGATGGTTCATAATTTCAAGGTAGGAGTGGTTGTTCACTTTCCCTATCCGTATGAGAGAAGTAGACAGTTAAGTCAGTCAGTCCGGTTGTAGTAATTTAATGAAAGACAGTTTCGGTTTCCAAGTGGTTGCGTTTGAATTTGCGAGTAATATAAAGATGGTATAGGTGTGATAGGTTATGAGGGTTACGGTGTTGTGCTCCGCACTCCGAAATTATACCTTTCTGTGGAACAGCCTACTTGGTTTCAAATATCGGTTTCGGGTGTGGTACGTTTAATTGACGTTAATGAGCTGAATTCCTAGGAATCGGTGAAGCCAACGTCTTCTTAGCGTGATGTTCTGAATGTGCTTATGGAACTTTCATACCAGCGAAGTCAATGAGAAACAAATGTAAGTGACCGACACTAGATAACGATCTTCTGCTAAAGATGTTGTAATGTTCCTATTTGTGGAAGGTGAACCAATCTCTAGACTCATCTTAGGACTGAATCACAATGTGGATAAATATTTTTTGTACACACAGATGCATGAGATCCCACGTGTTCAGGTTGAAATGCAGCTTGACAATCGGCCAACGAAGACTTCACTGTTGTCCCCGTCTCGAAAACAGCGCGTTAACCGCTCCTGTTTCCAGTGAGGGCACTGTCGATGAACCAGAGACACCCAGTGACAGTGTGATACATTGATCGGCCAGTTCGCCGGTGGAACAAATCCCCAGGACAATATGGTTATGTTATTTTATGCCAGATGCCTGATTCAAGTTTGCAAATTAATTCATGACACACAATTAAATACATCTTATAAATATCTCTTCTGAATCAATAAAATTCTCAGAAGACCGGAATATATATAACAGATTATATCCTTTCTTATAGTTTACGATATCCTTAATGTTTACTTATTCGTTCTCAAAGTGTTTCGTGTTCCCACGCGATTGCTGTAGACATGGTGCTCTGAGGGTCAAGTCCACAGATTTGCCTGTCCTGAGCGTCAGTCCTGCTCCTGATCATTCCAAACGATTGCCGATATATCGAATTTCATCTCCCTTTACCATTCGTATTGAAACATACCTCGTGGTGAAGTAATGCTAAGTTGCATCTGAGATGGAACCTCCGTCACTAACAATGAACATTCCATACTATAAAATGAATTTAAACTTGTTGCATTTTCATTATTATTTGTATCAACTGGACGAAATTCTAATTTGTAACCTCTACGATGCAAACCTAGTTTTAAGAGCTTATTTCCACGTTTCCGTTGGTTCCCCTCGGGAACCCATGTCCGATGGGGAAGCACACTGAAATCAATTTGCTCACAAGGTAAGAAAAGTGCTAGTTGCAAAAATTGGCCAAACTCGCAAGAGTTTTGATAGCACGTCACATTTATTACCAGTCCGTAATAGTTTCCATTTAATAACTTGCCAATATTCAGTAACTCATCCGAAGGCAATATATGAAGCCGATATTCCGTACTTTTTTGAAAAAAGTAACCAATAACAGATTTTTTCAAATTACTTCTGTACTATGCCTCGATATGACGGTAATAAGAGTGTTAATAAACTACAGTATTCACCCGTGGGGGATGTACTGTACTTCTGTACTTTCACGTTTTGTACTGTGAATTTGTTAGAGTCAATGCTAACTCTGAGCGAAATATATTATTTATATGGATGGACTGCGTCAACAAGAAAGTTAGGCGCTCTCTGAATTGAAACTACATTAAGCCATGAACTTAGGCTTCATCAAGAGGGAATGGATGAGCCGTCTCTTGTCATAAGCTTCGATGAGAACGGTTGGGTGTAGTTTTACGTAATATCGAGCGTTGTTGTCGTTGCCGTTAAAAGAACTGATTTAAAGGTAAAAGCTACACTAAAGAACCAAAGAAAATGGTACTCTTACCTAGTATTGTGTAGGGCCTCCGAGAGTATGCAGAAGTGTCGCAACACTTTGTGACATGCAACCCACTAATATCTGAAGTAGTGGTGGAGGGATTGATACCGTGAATCCCACAGGGCTGTCCATGAATCCGTAAGTATACGAGCGGGTGGAGATCTCTTCTGAACACAATGTTGTAAGGCATCCCAGATATGCTCTATTATGTTCATGTCTGGGGAGTCTGGTGGCCAACGGAAGTGTTTAAACTCAGATGAGTGTTCCTGGAGCCACTCTGTAGCAATTCCGGACATGTGGAGTGTCGCATTGTTCTGCTGGAATTGCCCAAGTCCGTCTGAATGTGCAATGGACATGAATGGATACAGGTGATCAGACAGGATGCTTACGCACATGTCGCCTGTCAGAGTCCTATCTAGACGTATCAGGGATCCCATATCAGTCCAACTGCACGCTCCTCATACTATTACAGCCCCTCCTCCAGATTGAACAGCCCCTGCTGACAATCAGGATCCATGGACTCATGAGGTTGTCTCCATACCTGAACACGTCCATCCGCTCGGTAAAATTTGAAACGAACTTGTCCGACCAGGCAACGCGTTTTCAGTCGTTAGTAGTACAAGGTCGGTGCTGAAGGGTCCAGGCGAGGTGTAAAGCTTTGACTCATGCAGTCGTCAAGGGTACACGAGTGGGCCTTCCGCTTCGAAAGCCCGTTTCGATGATGGTTCGTTGAACGGTTCGCACGCTGGTACTTGTTGATGGCCAAGTATTGAAATCTGCAGCAATTTGAGGAAGGATTGCACTTCAGTCACGTTGAACGATTCTCTTCAGTTGCCGTTGGTCCCGTTCTTGCAAGATCTTTTTCCAGCCGCGGCGATGTCGAAGATTTGATGTTTTACCGAATTCCTGACATTCACGGCACACTTGTGAAATGGTCGTACGGGAAAATCCCCACTTCATCGCTACCTCGGAGATGCTGTGTCCCTTCGCTCGTGCACCGACAGCAACACCAGGTTGAAACTCACATAAATCTTGATAACTTGCCATTGTAGCAGCAGTAACCGATGTATCAACTGCGCCGTATTCTGCCTGTTTGCATATCCCTGCATTTGAATACGCGTGCCTGTACCAGTTTCTTTGGCACTTCAGTGTATGTCATAATGTGGCCGTGAATTAAACTGCGGTTGACATAAAATGGTAGGGAAAATGTAATGAATCCTGGAGAACGGTATGTGGTGCAAGCCTGCATCATGGTCATTGCTCTGCTTGTGGAATTTATTACTGCATTCGATTTCCTTGCAATACGACACCTACCATGTGCCATACACTTGAAGCGCTGTACTAGCATTCGTGTCTACATCATGCTGCTTACATAAGTGATAACCATTAATAGAAAAAAATTATGGTTCAGCGTACTAACCTTGTGAATCGTTGTCATTTTAAATGCTTTTCGGAAACATGATTAGATTTACGTAACCTCTAGGCTAATAGGAGATGTGAAATGGTACCCTCTTACGTAAAGATTTACTGCAGGTAAATCTTTCCGTGCAAATACTTTAAATTAGAATATCAGAACGATTTACATGAAGTTAGAGCAATATTCTACAATGTCTGCTTGAGAACTGTTTCAGTTGCGTGAGGCGGAAGGGTAAAACAGATCTTGATGTCTGCGCTCTTGGAGGCTAAACTTTATTCAGTTGTTCCAGAATAGTAGGCAGCGTGGCGTTCTTTTATGTATGGCTGCGTTTCGTGTCTTTCGAAGAACACGAAACAGTCACTACAGAAATATACATCAATTAATATGTGTGAATCAATCCGTCATTTACCAGATATCAAATTTTGTATCGCGGGTGTAGGTGAACAAAAGTTGCCTATCCCAGTCGTAACAATGGGACGAGCTAAATTTGCAATTATTAATTAAAATGTATTCTACATTTAAAGTTTATAAGTAATCAGGAGAAATTTTGTAACTGGGTGCAGAAAATTCAGTAGCTCTCAGTAGCAGGTTTCACATTAAATGAAGCATCAATTAAGATTAAATGCTAAAAACTGATATCAAGCAAGAAACTACAGTGTTGAGTAAAGCGATTGAGAGAGAAATACATCAAATGTGGAATAAAAATTTAGCATAATGGCGTGTAACCTAGGCTGTAGCCCGTAACATCTCACTGGTTTATGCAGATGGGAATCAGCGGTTGTCTTACGATTGTGTGAATCAAGTAGATCATTAACGCCTTGCGAACAGTAAACGAGTCCTGTAAGTTTGTGAAGGTTTAGAGTCAGACGTTTGTCAACGTGGCACCTATTACGGCGGTCCTCTAAGACAGAAACTTACTATACTGTTAAGCCGACACTACGTGTTGACTGCTTCAGGACCAGACGAAAGTGGAGCTGAAGGACTCTGCTGGCTCCTGTTCATAATATTGGTCACAGCAAGAAACCAATATACTATGAGGCAGGCACATTTTTTACTGATACCCTATGTGACCATTCCTTCAAACCACAATGTCCGTCTTACAGACGAGTCCTAAGGGAACTCTCCTGACTGTCTTTGCATTACTGGTGATAAGCAGAAAGTTACCTCCAAGGATGTTACTCGTGCGCTTCTGGCGACCTTCCTCAAACTAAGGAGCCTTTGTAAGGGTCACTGCTGGCTTCGTGACCATGTTATTACAGTTCCAAAAGGTCCAAAAATACTCTAGTACAGAGGGAATGATAATATGTTAAATCCGTCCTACTCTCGTCGTGGGGACACACGAAAATCAAAAAGCAAATCCCGAAAATTTATATAGTATCACAAACTGAGTGGTCAAATGTTGCGGAAAACTTAGTTCATTTGATGACGTACAGTTTACGACGTCCGAATATTGTTTCTATACGCGATGTCTGGCGTGAGTTCCAGTACGATATCAGAGCCCTCTGTCAGGGGAAGGCGTCCAGCCAACATGGCAGTACGTTGCGAGTTAAAAAGCTTTGAACACTGGACGACAAGCGGTGCATGGCGCAGCTTTCCAGCGTTTCGGAGATTACACCAACACTTCTGATGTCAACACATAGAGATTAGATATTCAGTACTGCAGACACGATGTGTCTACATGCACAGTTCGCCACGAAGAACGACCACCAGTGCTTGGCGAAAGGATGCCACATTGCCGGCCGCGGTGGTCTAGCGGTTCTGGCGCTGCAGTCCGGATCCGCGGGACTGCTACGGTCGCAGGTTCGAATCCTGCCTCGGGCATGGGTGTGTGTGATGTCCTTAGGTTAGTTAGGTTTAAGTAGTTCTAAGTTCTAGGGGACTTATGACCTAAGATGTTGAGTCCCATAGTGCTCAGAGCCATTTTTTTGATGCCACATCGTCTGCGTTATCACTTTAGAAAATGAAATGAAAATCAGTGGAGATAGAAGGAGGAAAGAGATTAATGAGCAAGTCTGTGGTAGTGCTGACAATACGACAGGTGCGGTGGTTGTGTGTTAAACAGGTGGACAGCTGGGATATTCCAGCGGAAATTTCAATCGATTGGCTGTTCCAAATGAACGTCTGAGATTCAGAAGGAGACGGACAAGTATTTCTTCAGCACATGAAATCCTCTCATTTGGCTTACACATACCTTCATCCGAATTTATTAAGACGGCAGCACAAGGGTTAAGAGTGTAACTGCTCAAGAAAAAAAGGTGTCTTAAACTTGTGCTGCTTGTACAAAAAAATGTGTAGGAGGTCCACCACTGCAGAATGAGGCTCTGTTGGTTGGTTGGTTGATTTGGTGGGAGGGGACCAAATACCGAGGTTATCGGTCCTTCTGGATGAGAAATGATGGGGAAGGAAATCAGCTGTGCGGTTTCGAGTGAACTATCCTGGCATTTGCCTGAAGCGATTTAGGGAAATCACGACAACCTAAATTATAATTCAACCGTCGTTCTCCCGAATGCGATTCCAATGTGCTAAGCACTGAGCCACCTGGCTCGGTAGGTGCCTTGGAATTAACGGGTACAAATAAAGCTGGGCCGTGAAAAGAATGTGTAAGAAAGGTTTTGAGTAAATACTGTGTCGCAAAAACTACAGTCTTTGGCCAAAATGAGAGCTCTGGCTAGTGCAGAGACTTTCAGGACGTATTACTAACTCGCTAAAAACCCAGCGTTACCCAGGTATAAAACAATAAACTGGGAGCCAAGATCTCAGGAATTCTTTTTAATCCATGATTACCGGTTTCGACGAAACTAAAGCCGCCATCATCGGATCTAGGGAAGACAGAAAACACTATATAAGTGGGCTTTGATTCCACTCATATAACATGTATACATACAAATTTAGTTCCATACCTTAGGACACATACAGGTTACAACATCAAGGCAAAGAACGGTGATATTAATAGTTGCCTCTAACACACAGGCCTTTCAAAATTGTCGGCCGCTGGTGGCCGAGCGGTTCTGGCACTACAGTCTGGAACCGAGCGACCGCTACGGTCGCAGGTTCGAATCCTGCCTCCGGCATGGATGTGTGTGTTGTCCTTAGGTTAGTTAGGTTTAAGTAGTTCTAAGTTCTAGGGGACTTACGACCTCAGCAGTTGAGTCCCATAGTGCTCAGAGCCATTTTAGCCTTTCAAAATTGTCGTAAGTAGCACATAGGCTTCCAAGAGAGATGATATTATAAATGGTAAGTGTCTCCATCACATACAAGTGCAAGCTAGGTACTACCGCAACTCACTGCTCTGTTCTTACACTACAGGCAGCGTCGCGAGATGCCGCTAGCACAAGAGGCGCCAATGAACGTCAAAAAAATGGCAAATGGCTCTGAGCACTATGGGACTTAACATCTGTAGTCATCAGTCCCCTAGAACTTAGAACTACTTAAACCTAACTAGCCTAGGGACATCACACACATCCATGCCCGAGGCAGGATTCGAACCTGCGACCGTAGCAGTCGCGCGGTTCCGGACTGAGCGCCTAGAACCGCTAGACCACCGCGGCCGGCTGCCAATGAACGTCACAGCTCGCATTATAACAGGCTCTGCGTGTGTGGTAACACTAGGTCATTAGGGCTTGTACATAATTCTAGAGATTACTGCATCACGTAAACATATACAAAACTTATGAAAGCTGCAGACCTACACAATTTCGCATCTGCCTTATCACATTTAAGACATATCGAAAAGCAAATGCAAATTTCATGAGAACTACGGAATTACATGTACAGCTGTATGTGTCCTAAGGTATGGAACTAAATTTGTATGTATACATGTTATATGAGTGGAATCGAAGCCCACATATATAGTGTTTCTGCCCTCCCTAGATCCGATGATGACGGCTGTCGTTTCGCCGAAACCGGTAATCATGGAATAAAAAGAATTCCTGCGATCTTGGCTACCAGTAAATTGTTTTACAAGCATGTAGATCGCTCCCACATGGGCACAACGTGCTGCCTACAAAATGGTAACCCGGGTATTTACCTATAGCTGTGTGGAATTTATTTTTGATTTGTAAAGCTTCATTGTGTACAACTATTCAAGTAGTGTGACTGATTACTTGAGGAAACACCTTATCTACGTCACTAACATGGGAGAAAGTCGCATGGAAATAGCGACGTGAAAAGCGACTGACACTATTCCCCACACTCTCAACACGCCATCGTCTATCCCTGTGCTTTGTTTATATTTATGTCATAAGCGAAGCTCACCGCGAATTGTACCCGATTTAAGGAGGAATGGGAAACAGTCAGGAATAAGCAGGTTTTGGGTATAAATACTCAGTCGCCTGCGCCACATCCCGTAAAAATTAGTGATTAGGCGGCCGGCGTGGCCGAGCGGTTCTAGGCGCTACAGTCTGGAACCACGCGACCGATACGGTCGCAGGTTCGAATCCTGCCTCGCGCATGGAAGTGTGTGATGTCCTTAGGTTAGTTAGGTTTACGTAGTTCTATGTTCTAGGGGACTGGTGACCTCAGATGTTAAGTCATATAGTGCTCAGAGCCATTTGAACGATGTTTTCCTTAATAAAAATTAAAATAAAAAAGAATAAGAGAAATGAATTTTTCCGTTCGTCCACGGAAAATGAAACTTTAATTTCTCATAAGCAAAACATTCTCCGTAACAACACAGTAATTCAGTAACTTGTTCCGTTTCCACATTCTACTACATCTGCATTTAACTGCGCGGAAATTGAGCCAACAAGTTTCTGGATGAATCTGTTATTGTTTGACAACCCTTTTCGTACGTCATGACTGCTTCGGATAGCTCTGACTTCGTTGTCGGTTCTGGTCTTCTAAACCTAATAAATTTCTTCATCTCCGCCCATACGCACTGTATCGGGCTGCGGTTAGCACCTCTGGGAGACCGGTACAACGGGTTAAAATCTCCACTCATTTGAAACCAGTCTTTTACATAGTACGCTATTTAGACACGAGGATTATTCTGCCTCCCGAAAATCTCAGACGATAAAAAGAAACCACTACGTTCTTCGGTGTTTCGCACTAGTTAAGACTAGCGAACTGATGGTACATTTATCAAAGAACGCGGCAAAAACTTAGTGATATCCGTCAGGCTGTGTTGCAGGTCATGTTGCTGTGTCTATCGTATAGTAGTCAACTGTGTTACCTCACATATTACGCCACAGAAAAAATGGCTATGAGCACTATAGGACTTAACATCTGAGGTCATCAGTCCCCTAGAACTTAGAATTACTTAAACCTAACTAACCTAAGGACATCACACATATCCATGCCCGAGGCGGTCGCGCGGTTCCAGACTAAGTCACAGAAGTCAATAATCGTTGTTCATGTAAATGGGAGGGTAGCGGAGTACGTAAATCGGTAATATGGTAAACTCTTGTTGTTTGTTTCGGTTTCTGCCACCTCTAAAAATTTTAATTCGTTGTAACCAAAGTACTGTTAGTTTAGAA
Organism: Schistocerca nitens; assembly: GCF_023898315.1. NCBI lineage: Eukaryota > Metazoa > Arthropoda > Insecta > Orthoptera > Acrididae > Schistocerca > Schistocerca nitens. The sequence continues at coordinate 309,049,156 of NC_064621.1, read as the reverse complement.
CAACAACGTCAGTTGTAACGTTCAAAGTACTGGTAGTATTTTACACATTTGTGTATGTTCTTTCCATTGCTCGTCAGAGGAGGTCTTGGACAAACGGTCTCCCTTGCTTCCCAACTATAAATACACTTTATTTTGGGGATGAAGTTAGTCTACAGTTGTTATTCGCTTTGTATTTTTACCAGTATCCCATTAGATTTTAAACTCGGTTTTGACTAATGATTCCCTTAGCTACGGGAACACAAGGCGTGACGCTTCTTATCAAGCTATGACGCAGTGCTGTCAGAGGGAAAGATCGACCAGGCCCAGATTGTGCAGACTTTGGTTTTTATCTGGACAATAAGCTTTCCTTATTTGGTAGTTTTGTGAACTTTGCTGCTTGAGACGATTTAAGATTAAACTTAAACCCTTCACCAGTGACAACGTTCAAATAAATCTTAGCAGCACCAAATAACAATTTGTAGAAGGATTACTGGCCGCTTTTCGCCGCATTTCGATGGTTAGAAGGTAATAAGCTTACTAACTAGAAACTAATCTCCCAGAAGTAAAGGAGGAACGAATGAAACCTATCATGTTAGGAGGCCATTCGTCTTTTGTTTTAAGGTTTACGGAGTAGGTGAAACGAACAAAGAAGTTGACAGTACGAGTACACGGTTGGTGTCAGTGTGACGTTGCACCACCTGGGGACTGAAAGGATGCAGAGCCCGTTTAGGTCAGGAATATACAGAAATGGAAGCCACGAAATTATCAAATTCTGCAATTCGCGTGCTCTGCTTGCAGGTGAAATACTGTTGCAGTAGCGAGGGGTAGCCGTGAGGTCTGGGGCGCTTGCCATGGTTCGCGCGGCTCTCCCCCCCCCCTCCTCCCCTCCCTCCATCAACCCGTCAGAGTTTAGAGTCCTCCCTCGGGAATGGGTGTGTGTGTTGTACTTAGCGTAAGTTAGTTTAACTTAGATTAAGTAGTGAGTAATCCTAGGGACAGATGACCTCAGCAGTTTGGTCCCGTAGGAAGTTAACACTACTGTTGCGGTGTAGTTATAGAACCCAACAAGTCAACCGCGTATTTTCCGTTAAGGAAGAGCAGTGGTAAACATGCTTCGCTACATCTGTTTACTGAAAATGGTGTTCCACAGAGCTAGAATTTGTGGTTGGCGACTAGATATAAGGCCCCTGAGTCGGATGTCAGTTTTGCAACGTTGAAATATTTTTCAAAAATGGTTCAAATGGCTCTGAGCACTATGGGACTTAACATCTATGGTCATCAGTCCCCTAGAACTTAGAACTACTTAAACCTAACCAACCTAAGGACATCACACAACACCCAGCCATCACGAGGCAGAGAAAATCCCTGACTCCGCCGGGAATCGAACCCGGGAACCCGGAAATATTTTTGTACATTGGTAAAGTGGTTACAGCGGTTAGATTAATTCCGCTGAAATGTTAACTCGGACCACGTAGAATGAATTTATTGCAACTGAAAACAGTTGGTCTTCTGCAAAATTTTCTTCTTTGTACTTCGGAATATAGGTGACGTCCACCAACTCATCTGGGGAGAATGATCGTGACGTTTAACAGAAGGCATTAACACTCCCAGTCATCGAAAGTGGTGTTTACAGTCAGTTTCAGCCTTTTTACAAGCATCGTTGCTAAGCGCAAGTAATTGAAACAGCGGAACGCAAATACTGTCCATAAAGTAACGTCTTCTTCAGTTAATTCAGGTTTAATGTAATCTACGAGTAATCCGATATTAACTACAAAATTATTTCCTATGAATGGAGAAAACTGAGCTACTACTTGATACGGTCCAATTGCCACAGAACACTTCAATCATTTGCTGCGTATTAAATACTCACCTGCTTTTGGGTAACTGTTTCTAAAAATGACTAAGGAGCATTAAATTTTTCCTTCAAGCGTGCATGTAGCAGTAGCACAATGAGGAAATTAATATATATAATGCCAGTAATAATCGTTGCAGAATAATTTCCGTATCAGAAACCATCTGACAATCAAGCAGTTAACAGAGAATTAAATTTTTTCACCGTGTGTAATTTCTAAGCCATGCACTTAATACGTTATGACACAATCATATATAACTCGAATGTGGTCTTCAGTGGTCTCGATGGCTGATCATAGTTTCTTAGTTGTTACGTATGGGTTCGATTCCTACTTCCGTCCTCTATTTGAAACACACACGAACACATCTCCTTCGCGTCTGCTAACGGCAGTTGAAGAACGTCTGGTTGCACCGTAGTTCAGAATCCGAATTATAACCATCATATCCCTTTTCTACGATATGTGACAGAGCAGGTTGACGTTGGGCCATAGCATAGGCGAAAATCGTTGCAAACAACCTCGGTCGCCAACGAGCTTCCTTACACCTTAAACTTTATTTTATTTTATGACCTAGTGATTGCTTCAGGACACAGGGTTCTTATGTTATTTGAACTCGAGACGTTGAGAAATTTGGTGCTGGACTTTAATTCGATGTCGGATCTCCTGTTTCATTTTCTCTGTCCTGCGCGGAATGATATAGTTCGATCATTTCGCAGTTTTGCCCAATACTGCAAACTCCTATAGGTCTCCACGAAAGGCAAATATGTGGCTTAGAATCCTCGTCCCGCACCAAAATACTCATGGTTTCTTTTCAAGCCCTAGTACATGCACACCGAGCTACAAATAATATATGCATTTTAATTTCAATGTTCCTTCATGTACTATCAAGAATAGTGATAGGTACCGCAATTTCTAGGGAAACAGTCACACATCTAACTACTGGTGAGCAAACAGTTTGTGAACAGAAAAACAGCTGCGGTTTGTGCCGGGTTCTATTCCCAGTCAGCAAGAAAATGTATCCTCGTTTCAAATTAGAATATCTCGCTGCTGGTGAAAAAATTGTGTATCTAAGATCTGATTTTACATAGTTAACAATCTGATTGTTTCAACTGTCACAAAACTTTACAACATGGGGCTTCGTTTCAAGGATGTTTCCCTGTATTTACAAATCTTGGTTTTCATTACCTTAAAGAACAGTGCTCTGTAGTGAACTTTATATTATCTCTTTCGTATAATCAGATGACTGTGCTGAAAAGAGATTTTCGCTTCATGCAAGTTAGACGAAACGCTAGTCATGATGTTTGGATTATTTTGAGTATGATTGTAGATACCATTACGTTCGGGAAAGGCGTAAAATATTGAGCTTGTTATTAAATTTCTGCTGTTGAATGTTTTATGGAGTGTATATGTATATTTCTTCTTTGTATTTGTACAAGTTGTAATAACTAAAAGTAATAATGATAATGTCAGTGATGATCTTGGTTGTTATTAAGATAATCTGCAAAGAAAGTATTTCGATATGGCCATATCGAGCAATATGTCACAGAGGCCTATCATGACGGGACGAAAGAACAAACAGATGTGTTTACTTGGAGAAGTTGGAGAAGCACCTCAGAACGTAAATCTAAGCAGATGAGCTGTAACAAGGGCAAAGAATGTGTATCTATGTCTGGAAAACGTAAAGTAAAATAACGTAGTGCCTAACTGCCACTACTCTCTTGAAAGTTTTGAGAAATTATGTGAAAGCAAAGTGAAGCACACAGTCAAAACAGCCTGAGAAACTGATAACTTTGACATTCAGAAATCAACTGTCTGTCGCCCTAAGGAATGTATGCAGGGAAAGGGACATACGCATACCCATCAACTGTATTCAGATCTATGATATTATGTCGTAACATCTGACGCAAGTGAATTTCACCAAACGTGAAAGGCAAACCTAGATCTCACCTTTCAGTTACAATATGACGGAATCAAACTCAGTGAAACGAAGAAAGTTTGCTGACGTTCTGTCCCACTTAGATTACACTCCTCCTTTTCATCATGGATTTTTCTTATGAGGAAATGCAACACTTTAGGACAAGGGGCAGTTCTCTTATGACAGTGACGACAAATTAAGTACTTTCAAGCTACGAGCTATAATTTTAAGTCTTCTAGTAGCTCTGTGTAAATGTTCTCTTATCCTTGATTACGTTTTGCTGTCAGCGTAGATTATTTGGGTGCATAATGGTATCTCCAGTACAGCAATGTGTTTACTTTTGTATATTTTATGTGTTATAGTCTGTTTCTTGTTCTTTTTATGTCTTTATGGAAGAATATAGATTTTAATAAGAAACGGGATGTCAGAATGAAATTATTAATAAGATTATTCCGTATGTCAGCTTCACGTGTGGCTGTCAAGTGCCTGCAGCGGTCACTGTAGTGTGTGGCGGCTTTGTGCCTCATGGTTCTTGTTCACCCGAAGATGGGATTATAATCGCTCGAAAATGGTCGTGATTGATCGAATAAAACTATTTACCACTGAAGTGGTTTGTTATCTGACTAAAAAATTATTCACATTTATGGATCAATTGCAGACGTTAATCCTCTGTCTCTTCAAACTCCTGTTTTGGCGCTTTTGTTTCCGTGAGCAGCTCAATTTTCATTGATTGTTTTGGTGTGGCTAGTAAGACTTACATACATTACTGCAAATGGCGCACACTAAATCAGTGTAAGGATGATACTGAAACATATATGAATCACATGACAAATAATATATGAGAACCTCATAATACTAGAAATCCAAACGCGTTGGTATACACACTACAAACATCATTTTCACTGCACGTTTGTACGTGTGCATAACAAAAATCAGGTATATGTCTGTAAGTAGCGACTCACAAGCACAAAAAATTAAGCTAAAACATCATATAACATTTGTATTTTCCACATTACAAAACTTTCACAAATGTTCACTGTCTACAGCATTCACACTTTTGATAGTGTTGTTGTCATTTGGTACACAAAACGGATCAGAACACTGTTGAAGAAATAACGAAAGACGCATGACAAATTTCAACGAAGGCAAAATCTTCAAGATCGGCGATCTTTTACAGGATCTCGTAATTTAGCGCGGCCATCAATACGAGATTCTTACAACAGTTTCCACAACGAAACTGTATCTCGAAACATGGCAGAAAATCCAAAGGTACTCTGGTCGCATGTAAAGTATGCTAGCGGCAAGACACAGACAATGCCTTCTCTGTGCGATAGCAATGGAAATACTATCGACGACAGTGCTGCGAAAGCAGAGTTGCTAAACACAGCCTTTCGAAATTCCTTCACCAAAGAAGACGAAGTAAATATTCCAGAATTTGAGCCAAGAACAGCTGCTAACGTGAGTAACTTAGAAGTAGGTATCCAAGAAGTAGTGAAGCAACTTACATCACTTAATAAAAGCAAGTCTTTTGATCCCGACTGTATACCAATTAGGTTCCGTATGCTGATGCAATAGCTCCATACTTAAAAATCATATACAACTGCACCCTCGACGAAAGATCCGTTCCCAAAGACTGGAAAGTTGCACAGGTCACACCAATATTCAAGAGACATAGTAAGAGTAATCCACTAAATAACAGGCCCATATATTTAACGTCGATATGCAGCAGGAGTTTGGAACATATATCGTGTTCGAACATTATGAATGACCTCTGTTAACACACAGTCAACATGGATTTAGAAAACATCGTTCTTGTGAAACACAACTAGCTCTTTACACTCAGGAAGTGTTGAGGGCTATTCACAAGGCATTTTAAATTGATTCCGTGTTTCTAGATTTCCAAAAGGCTTTTGACACTGAAACACACAAACGGCTTGTAGTGAAATTGCGTGTTTCTGGAATGTCGTCTCAGTTATGTGACTGCATTTGTGATTTCCTGTCAAAGAGGTCAAGAGGTCAGAGTTCGTAGCAACTGGTGGAGAGTCATCAAATAAAACAGAAGTGATTTCTGGCGTTCCCCATGGTAGTGTTATGGGCCCTCTGCTGTTCCTTGCCTAAATAAACGATTTAGGAGAAAATATAAGCAGCCTTTCAGGCTGTTTGAAGATTAAGATGCCGTTTATCGTCTAGTAAAGTCATCAGGAAAACAAAAGAAATTGGAGAACGATACAAAAAAGATATATGAATAGTGAAAAAATTGGCAATTGGCCCTAAATAATAAAGAATGTGAGGTCATCCACATGAGTGCTACAAAGAATCAGGTTAAACTTCGGTTACACGATAAATCAGTATAAACTAAAGGCCGTAAATTCGTCTAAATACCTAGAAATTACAGCTACTAATAATTTAAATTAGAAAGAACATGCAGAAAATGTTGTTGGGAAGGCAAACAGAAGACTGCGTTTTATCTGCAGAACTCTTAAAAATTGTAACAGATCTACTAAAGAGACGGCTTAGACTACTCTTGTTCCTCTTCTTTCGGAGTAGTGCTGCGCGGTCTGGGATCCTTACCAGATAATCTATGATTAACGGACAATATCGAGAAAGTTCAACGAAGAGTAGCACGTTTCGTATTATCGTGGAATAGGGGAGAGAGTGTCACGGGCATGATTCAGGATTTAGGATGAACATTACTAAAACAAAGGCGTTTTTAGTTGCTGCAGAATCTTCTCACAAAATATCAGTCACCAACTTCCTTCTCCAAATGAGAAAATATTTTGTTGAAACGGAATTACATAGGGAGAAACGATCATCATAATAAAATAAGGGAAATCAGAGCTCTCAGGGAAAGATATAGGTGTTCGTTTTTTCCACGCGCTATTCGAGAGTGGAATAACGGCGAGTTATTGTGAAGGCGGTTCGATGAACCTCTTGCTAGGCACTTAAGTGTGATTTGCAGAGCATACATACAGCTGTAGATGCGTATGTATTAAGCCGAGTCCCTGTGAAACGGAATTTTGCAATACATACATGTCTTCGAAGGTTAACAATCATTCTCTTAAAAAAATTATCACTGGTTCGAAGTTTGTCGTTCTGTTCGTCATCTTGTTGTAATTTACCAGTGTACATGCACTCATCCAGGTCCACACTCTATCCATAATCAAATATTCAAGACCCATATTTCCTCATCATTGATAATTTGTTAATGATATACGAGATTATGTTATTTAGTAAATGTTCAGCGTTTCAATAACTTTGCGAATGTTACTGAATTTGAGGCAGATTGTAGTGTCTTTTCGCTTACTCAAAAGCTCTAGATAAAAATTAGTGTTCCACCCAGTGTACAGTTTTGCTGCGTTATGGGTAAATTCTCTCATGCCTAGTACTTTGTGTTCCTTCTACGCAATTTCATATTTTAATGTGTGATACGGCTGAAGGTGAGTTCATTGAGTTCACATAATGAATATTTCTATAGTGCCTGTGTCTAGAGCCCACGTAAACATAGTTACCCATCCGATTTGCTTAGCATGTCTGAGCACTGAGCACTTGAGTTGTTGTGTGTTGGACAGTCGGCGGAATGAGTGTTCGTAGTGTCGTGGCAGCAGTCTTCAATATGGCCTCTTGCAGAGTGAACCAACGGCGACAAGCAAGTGGTTGGGCAGCTCATAGCCTCAGAGAAATTCCCGCTTCTCCTATACTTCTCCTCAGATTGCCTAATTTAAATCAACTCAGTCGTATGCAGTGCAGTGTGATGTTGTCTGGTACGTGACGACATTGTTCCACACTCGTTGTCATGGGCGAGGTCACTGCCCTCTTCCGACTCCGGGATGCCACGGACCTTGTGCCTCGTGATGATTATCTCGAGCTAGCTGTATCTCCCTGTCGTACCTCCTCTCACTGTATGACTCGTTCAGCCTCAGTGTGACAAAATGTCGCAATCAACCAAAAGCAGTTGCATCGTTTCATCATAGGCTATGCCTTTTTCCTACAGTTAATTCATTATAATTACACTGAATCATTTGGTTACAAGTTTCATCTAGTTTTCTGTACTTTATAAACAGTTTACAGCAACTTTATTCCAAATATATGATTTACATTGACTTCATTTATACAGAAATCAATCATGCACAAGGTGACGTGAATTTCTTGCTTGAATGAACATGTAACAATTGTAATCTACTCCCAAGAAGTATAGGTTGGATTCCCCAATTTTTTTTATATTTCAGTGAGCCTGGAGTTATTCATCCATTTTTGCACTATTACACTTCAGGTTTCTGCTGATACTGCAGCAAACATGTAACGAGTATCTTGTTATTCGCCGCTAACTACTATGCCAGTGCATCTGCTTCGGCCACTCTACTCACGCTTCTCTTACTAAAATATCCATTTTCCTTCTTATGCTTGTTTCATCTCCGATGTTCCATCTTTCATTTGCTGCTGCACTTCTCCACTCCATCCTATGATTGTCCTTCGCAATTACTTTTCTCATTTTATATCAAATAGTTTATACCCCAAAGTATCAAATATGCACATATTACTGTTTATCTATCACTTCAAAACAATCACATAACAGTCGTTCATTTCTTAGATTATTTATCAGAATATGTGAAACCTTACCTACTTATCATTCTTTTGATCTTACCATTCGTTGTGCATCTTGGAGTTCCGCTAGTTACATGGTCCACATACTAATATTCTTTTCTTCATTATTATTGTAGTCACCTTTTTTGTTGTACCTGGAACTCATCTCCAGTAATACACCTCCTCTTCCCTTATGTTGGTATAGGAGTCCTCCAGTAACATATTCATCCCGTCAAAAGCATAGTAAAGCACACAAAAATTTGTACATTCTATATTGATCGGACTTACGTATCTTCATGACAATTCTGTATCCCCTTACTCATCAAAATAACACACCTGGCACAGTGCTCCCACGCATCTGGATCACTTACACAAAATTCACATTGGCTCAGAGATAATTCGCAACTTAGTCAGTCAACGCAATTCAACAGCAAATCACTGCCTGGAAATCGCTTGTTTAATTTTCGATACTTCCCGCACAAACGTACTTCATGACTGCCTCAATTAGTTCCCAATACCTTTGGCTTAGCGCCACCTAATGAATGGTTTATTAAAATCACCATCACTAAAATATGAACATTATCCTTGTTTCAGCTTCAGCCAAAGTTCGTCCAATGCTTCTTCTTTTGCCATCTCCCACACACACTAAACGACTCTGTCTGACGATGACTGGCGTTCTCATACACAGAGCAATTAACTACGATTTTACTACTCCTCTTTACTTGGATTACTTTACCTCCTGTACACATATCAATACTTTCTACTGACGCTCCTTACAACAAGCGAAGTGTCGTTTGGCATTTACCGTCGTGATGTGTGGCTTAAGAGCAGCCGATCAACCATGATATCAAAGTTTCCTCACCTCCCGCCTAACTGTAATAGTTCTTGCAGTGAATCCTGATGCAGTTTGGAATTCCTGTGGGATGGTATGGATGGATGTCTGCCTATTACACATTACAAACCTCTTCAACTGTCGGTGGTCTTTGTCAGTCAACAAACGAGGTAGACCTGTACGCTTTTGAGCTGTACGTGTCCCTTCACGTCTCCACTTCACTATCACATCGGAAACAATGGACCTAGGGATGTTAAGGAGTGTGGAATCTCGCGTACAGACGAATGACACAAGTGGCACTCAATCACCTGACCACGTTCGAGGTCCGTGATTTGCGCGGAATGTCCCAATCTCTTCTCTCAAGATGTCTAATGGCTACTGAGGTCGCTGGTATTGAGTACGCGGCAGTAGGTGGCGGCACAATGCACCTGATATGAAAAACGTACATTTTCGGGGGTGTCCGGATACTTTTGATCACATAGTGTAAGTGACAATGACATCGGCAGCACATCCTGAAGATATTCTATCCAATTTTTGGGATTTAAACTATTTGAAGGATCTGGAAACAAAGAATATTTTTGTACCTTACGAAGTGTTTTCGGTTTTCATCCTTGCCAAAGTCTAGGTATGCTGCACCTACCGTTGCAAATGAATTTTCTGGCTGAGAAGAACGTGTGGACACACCTCCAAGGATACAGTCCGCCCGTTCTTCTTCTCGCCTCTTTTCTATTCCACCCACGCTCATGCCAAAATCTTTTCCACTGCTTTTGAAATTGCTGCTCTTAACTGTTTGTCGTCCTTATCTTATTCATTGTTCCTATTTGGTAGTCTCTCAACTATAAGTGATCCTGTTCTTCTAATCTTTGAAATTGTTCTTTAGTCTTTGTTTCTAATTTTTTTAACTGTTCTCATTCTTCGCGAATTGATGTATTAAAAATATTTGTAAAACAAATGCTGCTGGAGTTTGTGGGTTTGGATCACGATTTACGGCACTTGGTGCCACTTGGCTACCGGCGGCTTCACATGCTTGTGTCGCTTGTGAAATGTTCACACTATCCGGACTTATGGATTCTGCTTCTAAGATTTCCCCACTATTCTGCATATTATTCTATTCCACCTCTGTGAGAGCATTTACTCTACACTGTGAGATTCTCCCTGCAGTTCGTTAAAATTAACACGCTGAAAACGTTCCTGTCACTAAGAAAAGGAAAATTGTATGATTTACTCAAGAGAAAGAGCTTTACAGATGGAGCAAGTTGGACCAAATCTGGCCTTTATGCGGCTTGGAATTCATTGACAGAGATATTGGTTGTCCTCCTCAGAGCTATCGTGCAAAATTCTGTCCATTTGGTGCGTTCTATCGTGAAAATCATGAGGCTGCTCCGGGGACCTTGATAGCCGAGGTAGGGTTCTGCAAGCATGGAGACAATCAGCAGAAAATTTCCGTGTTTATATGGGCATTATCTTTCAGAAACGCGAGCTCAAGATGCCTTGCCATGAAGGGTAACAAAACACGACGTAGAATGTCGTCTACGTACCGCTGTGCTGTAAGGATGCCACGCATGACAACCAGAGCGGTCATACTATCAAAGGCAATGGCACGACTGACCATCAATCCTGTTTGTCAAGCAAGACGATGGGCGACAGTCAGACTGGTATGCCACCACTGTCTGGGGCGTCTCTATAAATGTCTAAGCTGGTCGTTGGAGTTCAGTTCGAAGTGGGATTCATCACTGACGATTCTACTATAATCAATGAGATTCCAGGATGCAGACGCATCTGAAGATATCTAAGACAGTGGTTGGATATGAACCAACGCTCACCAATCACAATACCCGACAACCTGGAGTAATGATCTGTGCTGTTATTTCTTTTCATAGCATGTTGGTCATTCGTGGAAGCCGGACAGCACATCGGAACGTCGACGATATTTTACGCCCCTTTCATTGTCCACCATAGCAAGCCATCCTGTTCTTAAATGTCAGCAAGGTAAAGCCCACCCACAGACAGCGAGAATCTCTACCGCTTGCCTTCGTGCTTACTTAACTCTAGCTTGGTCTGCAAGTTCGTTGGACTTCTCCCCACTTGAGAACGTTTGGAGCATTAAGGGTACGTCCGTCCAACCGTCTTGGGATTTTGGTGATGTAACACAATAAGTCGATAGAATTTAGCACGATAGCGCTCAGGAGGACATCCAAGAGTTCTGCCAATCATTGCCAAGCCGAATAACTGCTTATAAGGGCCGTAGGTGGACCAGTGCGTTACTAACTTGCTCAGTTTGTGAAGCTCTTTCTCTAGAATAAATCATCCAATTTTTCTGAGATTGTAATATATATATTTTTTTTTACGCGTATATTACATTTATAGATTTCCGTCCCGTTCGGATAATTCCTTCCTTTGTATCTTTTTCCTTTTGCCCTAGATTCTACTTAGCTTTAAGGTCGGTTGTGAGAGGGGGCTGTTGTGGCTGAATATTCTAAGACTTCTGACTTGCGCCGAAGTCTGCACTTCCGAAATCAAAGTCCCTCTCCCAGATAGAGCGTCTTCTGATGAGTCTCACTTGGAAGTAAGTTCCACAGAGAGCTGTCAACACATAATAGAATTTTTAATTGTGCATGATTTTACGCACCATTGACAGTGATTCTTCTGAGTACCGGCCAATCAGGTCTGTTCCAGTAATGCAAAAAGCGTTCTTTCATATTCAGTTCAAACATAATTAACCTGTTACCAAATTTCTAGTGCTGGAGTTCATAAATAAATAGCTCCTGACTCCCACCATCAGTTCTGTTCCATGTTTTAGCCAACCAGGCCCTTGTCACCTACGAGCAGCGATTTCTCTTCTCTCAGTGTGGACTTTGTTGATATTACCTGAGAGTAGATACTCTTCGTGGTGTCACCGCCAGACACCACACTTGCTAGGTGGTAGCCTTTAAATCGGCCGCGGTCCGTTAGTATACGTCGGACCCGCGTGTCGCCACTATCAGTGATTGCAGACTGAGCGCCGCCACACGGCAGGTCTAGAGAGACTTCCTAGCACTCGCCCCAGTTGTACAACCGACTTTGCTAGCGATGGTTCACTGACAAAATACGCTCTCAATTGCCGAGACGATAGTTTAGCATAGCCTTCAGCTACGTCATTTACTATGACCTAGCAAGGCGCCATTATCAGTTACTATTGATATTGAATCATGTACCGTCAAGACCGACGTTCACCATTAACGGATTAAAGTTAAGTATTCCACCAGCTACGTCCTTTTTTCTAAATTTTAATTTCCTTGTCCTGTTCCAGACCTCACGCCAGCCTGGGTGAGCTAAAGCGCGTGCCTTTCGGCCACCTCTAGTAACACGGTGTTGGCTCTCCTGCCAACCAAAACACTCTCGTTATTTCTTAACAAAGGCAACAACGTGGCAATTAACTTTGCGTCAGCCTGATGGCTGCGGCCTCCAAGTTGTGAAAACGTAAGCGTCAGTTTGCCTCCCGTCTCGGTCTGTTTCACAGATTATTATCTTTATATTGCTTCTGTTATTGTTGCACCCGTGATCTAGGGATAGCGTCTTTGATTCATAATCAAAACGTCTTCGGTCCCGGGTTCGATTCCCGGCACTGCCTAAATTTTGATAAATAATCAGAATTGGCGGCCGAAGACTTCCGGCATAAGAAGTCAGCCTCATTCTGCCAACGGCCTTGTCAAAGAGGGCGGAGGAGCGGATAGAGGTTCAGGGCACTCTCTTGTCCTAGGGGTGGGAAATTGCCCCTAAAGGCGGAAGAATCAGCAATGATCAACGACATGAGGATGCACAAGGCAATGGAAACCACTGCATTAAAGACACGTAACGTGTATCCACAGGACATGTGGTCTGTAATTAAAGAAGTGTTATGATGATCTCTCCATTGGCAAAAGATTCCGGAATAGTCCCCCATTCGGATCTCCGGGAGGGGACTCCCTAGGGGGAGGTTACCATGAGAAAAAGATTGAATAATCAACGAAAGTATAACGTTGTACGAGTCGGGGCGTGGAATGTCAGAAGCTTGAACGTGGTAGGGAAACTAGAAAATCTGAAAAGAGAAATGCAAAGGCTCAATCTAGATATAGTAGTGGTCAGTGAAGTGAAGTGGAAGGAAGACAAGGATTTCTGGTCAGATGAGTATCGGGTAGTATTAACAGCAGCAGAAAATGATATAACAGGTGTAGGATTCGTTATGAATAGGAAGGTAGGGCAGTGGGTGTGTTACTGTGAACAGTTCAGTGACCGGGTTGTTCTAATCAGAATCGACAGCAGACCAACACCGACAACGATAGCTCAGGTATACATGCCGACGTCGCAAGCTGAAGATGAACAGATAGGGAAAGTGTATGAGGATATTGAAAGGGTAATGCAGTATGTAAAGGGGGACGAAAATCTAATAGTCATGGGCGACTGGAATGCAGTTGTAGGGGAAGGAGTAGAAGAAAAGGTTACAGGAGAATATGGGCTTGGGACGAGGAATCAATGAGGAGAAAGACTAATTGAGTTCTGTAACAAGTTTCAGCTAGTAATAGCGAATACCTTGTTCAAGAATCACAAGAGGAGGAGGTATACTTGGAAAAGGCCGGGAGATACGGGAAGATTTCAATTAGATTACATCATGGTCAGACAGAGATTCCGAAATCAGATACTGGATTGTAAGGCGTACCCAGGAGCAGATATAGACTCAGATCACAATATAGTAGTGATGAAGAGTAGGCTGAAGTTCAAGACATTAGTCAGGAAGAATCAATACGCAAAGAAGTGGTATACGGAAGTACTAAGGAATGACGAGATACGTTTGAAGTTCTCTAACGCTATAGATACAGCAATAAGGAATAGCTCAGTAGGCAGTACAGTTGAAGAGGAATGGACATCTCTAAAAAGGGCCATCACAGAAGTTGGGAAGGTAGCTGCGAAGAAACCATGGGTAACAGAAGAAATACTTCAGTTGATTGATGAAAGGAGGAAGTACAAACATGTTCCGGGAAAATCAGGAATACAGAAATACAAGTCGCTGAGGAATGAAATAAATAGGAAGTGCAGGGAAGCTAAGACGAAATGGCTGCAGGAAAAGTGTGAAGACATCGAAAAAGATATGATTGTCGGAAGGACAGACTCAGCATACAGGAAAGTCAAAACAACCTTTGGTGACATTAAAAGCAACGGTTGTAACATTAAGAGTGCAACGGGAATTCCATTGTTAAATGCAGAGGAGAGAGCAGATAGGTGGAAAGAATACATAGAAAGCCTCTATGAGGGTGAAGATTTGTCTGATGTGATAGAAGAAGAAACGGGAGTCGATTTAGAAGAGGTAGGGGATCCAGTATTAGAATCGGAATTTCAAAAGAGCTTTGGAGGACTTACGGTCAAATAAGGCAGAAGAGATAGAGAACATTCCATCAGAATTTCTAAAATCGTTGGGGGAAGTGGCAACAAAACGACTATTCACGTTGGTGTGTAGAATATATGAGTCTGGCGACATACCATCTGACTTTCGGAAAAGCATCATCCACACAATTCCGAAGACGGCAAGAGCTGACAAGTGCGAGAATTATCGCACAATCAGCTTAACAGCTCATGCATCGAAGCTGCATACAAGAATAATATACAGAAGAATTGAAAAGAAAATTGAGAATGCGCTAGGTGACGATCAGTTTGGCTTTAGGAAAAGTAAAGAGACGAGAGAGGTGATTCTGACGATACGGCTGATAATGGAAGCAAGGCTAAAGAAAAATCAAGACACATTCATAGGATTTGTCGACCTGGAAAAAGCGTTCGACAGTATAAAATGGCGCAAGCTTTTCGAGATTCTGAAAAACGTAGGGGTAAGGTATAGGGGGAGACGGGTCATATACAATATGTACAAACAACCAAGAGGAAATAATAAGAGTGGACGATCAAGAACGAAGTACTCGTATTAAGAAGGGTGTAAGACAAGGCTGTAGCCTTTCGCCCCTATTCTTCAATCTGTACGTCGAGGAAGCAATGATGGAAATAAAAGAAAGGTTCAGGAGTGGAATTAAAATACAAGGTGAAAGGATATCAATGATACGATTCGCTGATGACATTGCTATCCTGAGTGAAAGTGAAGAAGAATTAAATGATCTGCTGAACGGAATGAACAGTCTAATGAGTACACAGTATGGTTTGAGAGTAAATCGGAGAAAGACGAAGGTAATGAGAAGTAGTATAAATGATAACAGCGAGAAACTTAACATCAGGATTGATGGTCACGAAGTCAATGAAGTTAAGGAATTTTGCTACCTAGGCAGTAAAATAACCAATGACGGACGGAGAAAGGAGGACATCAAAAGCAGACTCGCTATGGCAAAAAAGGCATTTCTGGCCAAGAGAAGTCTACTAATATCAAATACCGGCCTTAAATTGAGGAAGAAATTTCTGAGGATGTACGTCTGGAGTACAGCATTGTATGGTTGTGAAACATGGACTGTGGGAAAAACGGAACAGAAGAGAATCGAAGCATTTGGGATGTGGTGCTATAGACGAATGTTGAAAATTAGGTGGACTGATAAGGTAAGGAATGAGGAGGTTCCACGCAGATTCGGAGAGGAAAGGAATATGTGGAAAACACTGATAAGGATAAGGGACAGGATGATAGGACATCTGCTAAGACATGAGGGAATGACTTCCATGGTACTAGAGGGAGCTGTAGAGGGCAAAAACTGTAGAGGAAGACAGAGATTGGAATACGTCAAGCAAATAATTGAGGACGTAGATTGCAAGTGCTATTCTGAGATGAAGAGGTTAGCACAGGAAAGGAATTCGTGGCGGGCCGCATCAAACCAGTCAGTAGACTGATGACCAAAAAAAAAAAAAAAAAAAAAAAAAAATTGCATCTGTTAAGGAGTTTTTAGAACAGTGGGTTCACGTAGAAGATGGGGCACCGCGATTCTGCTATCACTTACTGTCTTCAAGTGGAATGTTTCTTTGACATCAACAGACTGCCCACGATACAATAGCTTTACAGAGTTTGGTACATAAAAAAGATGATGCCGGTTTGGTGTAGTTTATCCCACACCCTATTTACTATTCCGACCTTTCCACTTGTGTTTCTCTTTCCCCTGGCGACCTTCGTCCCTTCAAAAAAAGTACGGACCCTCTTAATGAATGGATGCTAGTTACCTTACCTGCTTGACAGGACTCTAGTCAACCTATACTAGGTAAGACTTCCATCTGCGAGCGCGTGCTGAAAAGTAATGCCCCCGAAACTTATATAGGAAAACTCTTACAGGTTTATGAATAAAATAAGCGGTATTAAGATTCTACAACTTTAGTCTTCATGACTACGTATTTGCAGCCCTCTGCAGCTAGGTGGCTCCGAATTGTAGCGTGTAACATGGCGCTGTGTGTCGTAACTACGTCGGTGAGTGAGAAACAGCGTGCTTTAGTCGAGTTTTAAAATCGAAGAGTCCGTCCACACATGGAGCACCCATGACTTCTGCATGAGACGGTCAGGCCACACACGAGCGCTGCGACATCTACAACGATCACCTTGTGTTCTCTGTCATCAATCATCTTCCATACAGTCCTGATTTGGCACCATGAAATTTTCATCTCTTTCAAACAACTTCATTTTGAAATTGATGAAGCGGTACTAACAGAGGTGAGGTTGTTGCTCCGTCGTCAAGTCTAACATTCTACGGTGTCAACAAATCAGTCTCTCGTTGCAAGAAATGTGTTCGTCGCCAGGGTGACTACGTTAACTGATAAATATGAAGACTAAAGATGTTTACTACTAATAATGTTTGTTTTATATTTAAAAAGTTTAAAGGTTTTCACGTAAACTTTCGGCGGCATTATTTCCAGAACGCTCATTTAGACAGACTTCTAGAAGAAGAATTTAAGGCGGCCGCTGTGACCGAGCGGTTTTAGGCGCTTCAGTTCGGAACCGCGCAGCTGCTACGGTAGCAGGTTCGAATCCTGCCTCAGGCATGGAAGTGTGTGATGTCCTTAGGTGTACGCAGTTCTAAGTCTAGCTGACTGATGACCTCAGATGTTAAGTTCCATAGTGCTTAGAGCCATTTGAACAATTTGAAGAATTTACCATTGTAATATAGTATTTCTCTATCGCAATCACTGTCTTTAACTTTAATCATAGTCCTGCGCGCGTTTCTAGATTGAGGTTAATTTAGATTGGCGGGACCTATTAATTTAATCATATTTAATTAGGAAAGGTGTAAGTTTTGACAAAACAATGTTCGGACACATACAGTAATCCAGATGCAACGGTTGCACTGCAATACCACACTATTTCGAAAAGTTAGTTCTATAAATTTTCGGAAGACCTGTAAGAGACTGTGCAAATCATTTCCGCTCTTAAAAAAAGTAAAATAAATATTTTTGTTGTTGGGAAACATGTGTACAAATGGTGCGAAGGTATTTGTGTTTCTGTATCTAATGCGCCACAAGCGTACCAAATACTCCCACAATCCGGCGATGTCTCACAACCTAACGTAACCAATACACCGAACAAAACCAATGCGTGCAACAGTAATGCGCATGTGTTCAACAGAAAAGAAATAGATGCATTAAAGATATCTGAGTACATGAAGTAGTCAAAATGCTGTGGATATGCTTAACGTTAAATACTTATTGTGACATAAATATACATAGCAGATTTCAGCAATACAGTTGATTTTAACTGAAATTTGGAGAACGAAGTTGATGTTGATATAGGAATTGACATTGAAGAAGAAGTACGAAACATATTCAGCGTTAGGATGAGCCTCACTCCCGCGTTCTGTAATGCTACAGAAACTGTGGATGGACTACGAACTCATATAAATACAGAGATAATACTGGAGAGATACCGAGGATTATTTTTTTAGTATTAAAAATAACAAAGGATAATCTGATAAATGATCGGTTTCTAAATTTTGTGACGTTATGCATCCAGTATATGACTACTGCAAAAGAGCAGTTTGATATCCGTAACGATTCGTTAAGTGAGAATGTTAGTAACTGGGAAAAAGCTCTGAGCGCAAGTGCCAATCAGGGAGCAGGGAAACGGGGTTTTCGCTTTCGCCGCTTTTAGAGCACTCGCTCAGTTTACGCACAGTTTACGTTAAGGCAGTTATCCGTTGCCGCCCGCCCCTCCTTAGCTGCGTGCACTTAGTTGGTCAACTGAGAGTGTTCCAAAATCCGTTGATGTTATTAACGAGTCAACGACGAAAATCGTATGAAGGCAATCCGTTTTTCAGTTCCAAGCCCCAGGAAAGCTTTTAGCTTAATACGTAGACAGCTCGTCAGCGGTGTTTACCGCTCTTGGCAGAGGTGGGTAGGGAGCGCACTGGTCATGTTTTTTTTCCCAGTAGAGAACTTTGCTTTCATTTTTGAGAGTAATGCTAGAGTATACGGGACCCAAAGAAATTACCTCAGCGTAGGATACAAGATTTTAAAAAATACCTGTCTATAGTAATAGAAATTAACGGCGCTTCTGAATACGGAAGTCTTAAGTAACGAATGAGTTGCGCTGATTTACAAGTTAGAAGTAGGTCATTAAGGATCTCCGCATGTAGTTCCACGAAGTGTTTATGTAGGATGTGGCAGACAGGAATTATTCCACTCAGATGCAATGCTCCAGGAAGGCTCGAAGCAGATATACTAGTAAAATGACACAAGGCTGCACTATACAGAATTGTAAGTATAACTCACAAGAAAAAGAATCCCATACCATCTGCTCACATGATTTTCGCTGGACATCCTCAGTAGGTCCCACATTTTCTATATTTAGAGGTAATAGTCTGAAATGTTACAAAAGTGTCAAATGTATGCCAGTAAAAGTGAATGGAGGACACGGATTTGTCGGACAGTTTCTGTGAAGAGCAGTCCGTCTGTGAAGAGAGCCGCACACAAGGTACTAGTGCAACCATTTCTAAAGTAATCCTCTAGACGTAGCAGTCTGTATTGCACTGAGCTGACAAAAATACACTCCTGGAAATGGAAAAAAGAACACACTGACACCGGTGTGTCAGACCCACCATACTTGCTCCGGACACTGCGAGAGGGCTGTACAAGCAATGATCACACGCACGGCACAGCGGACACACCAGGAACCGCGGTGTTGGCCGTCGAATGGCGCTAGTTGCGCAGCATTTGTGCACCGCCGCCGTCAGTGTCAGTCAGTTTGCCGTGGCATACGGAGCTCCATCGCAGTCTTTAACACTGGTAGCATGCCGCGACAGCGTGGACGTGAACCGTATGTGCATTTGACGGACTTTGAGCGAGGGTGTATAGTGGGCATGCGGGAGGCCGGGTGGACGTACCGCCGAATTGCTCAACACGTGGGGCGTTAGGTCTCCACAGTACATCGATGTTGTCGCCTGTGGTCGACGGAAGGCGCACGTGCCCGTCGACCTGGGACCGGACCGCAGCGACGCACGGATGCACGCCAAGACCGTAGGATCCTACGCAGTGCCGTAGGGGACCGCACCGCCACTTCCCTGCAAATTAGGGACACTGTTGCTCCTGGGGTATCGGCGAGGACCATTCGCAACCGTCTCCATGAAGCTGGGCTACGGTCCCGCATACCGTTAGGCCGTCTTCCGCTCACGCCCCAACATCGTGCTGCCCGCCTCCAGTGGTGTCGCGACAGGCGTCAATGGAGGGACGAATGGAGACGTGTCGTCTTCAGCGATGAGAGTCGCTTCTGCCTTGGTGCCAATGATGGTCGTATGCGTGTTTGGCGCCGTGCAGGTGAGCGCCACAATCAGGACTGCATACGACCGAGGCACACAGGGCCAACACCCGGCATCATGGTGTGGGGAGCGATCTCCTACACTGGCCGTACACCACTGGTGATCGTCGAGGGGACACTGAATAGTGCACGGTACATCCAAACCGTCATCGAACCCATCGTTCTACCATTCCTAGTCCGGCAAGGGAACTTGCTGTTCCAACAGGACAATGCACGTCCGCATGTATCCCGTGCCACCCAACGTGCTCTAGAAGGTGTAAGTCAACTACCCTGGCCAGCAAGATCTCCGGATCTGTCCCCCATTGAGCATGTTTGGGACTGGATGAAGCGCCGTCTCACGCGGTCTGCACGTCCAGCACGAACGCTGGTCCAACTGAGGCGCCAGGTGGAAATGGCATGGCAAGCCGTTCCACAGGACTACATCCAGCATCTCTACGATCGTCTCCATGGGAGAATAGCAGCCTGCATTGCTGCGAAAGGTGGATATACACTGTACTAGTGCCGACATTGTGCATGCTCTGTTGCCTGTGTCTATGTGCCTGTGGTTCTGTCAGTGTGATCATGTGATGTATCTGACCCCAGGAATGTGTCAATAAAGTTTCCCCTTCCTGGGACAATGAATTCACGGTGTTCTTATTTCAATTTCCAGGAGTGTAGTAGAAGAGCGATATACTCATGTAGATATTGTGGTAGTATCGCATATACGAGGGCAGTTCAATAAGTAATGCAACACATTTTTTTTCTGAAACAGGGGTTGTTTTATTCAGCATTGAAATACACCGGTTATTCCCCGATCTTTTAGCTACACAACACTATTTTTCAACGTAATCTCCATTCAATGCTACGGCCTTACGCCACCTTGAAATGAAGGCCTGTATGCCTGCACGGTACCATTCCACTGGTCGATGTCGGAGCCAACGTCGTACTGCATCAATAACTTCTTCATCATCCGCGTAGTGCGTCCCACGGATTGCGTCCTTCATTGGGCCAAACATATGGAAATCCGACGGTGTGAGATCGGGGCTGTAGGGTGCATGAGGAAGAACAGTCCACTGAAGTTTTGTGAGCTCCTCTCGGGTGCGAAGACTTGTGTGAGGTCTTGCGTTGTCATGAAGAAGGAGAAGTTCGTTCTGATTTTTGTGCCTACGAACACGCTGAAGTCGTTTCTTCAATTTCTGAAGAGTAGCACAATACACTTCAGAGTTGATCGTTTGACCATGGGGAAGGACATCGAACAGAATAACCCCTTCAGCGTCCCAGAAGACTGTAACCATGACTTTACCGGCTGAGGGTATGGCTTTAAACTTTTTCTTGGTAGGGGAGTGGGTGTGGCGCCACTCCATTGATTGCCGTTTTGTTTCAGGTTCGAAGTGATGAACCCATGTTTCATCGCCTGTAACAATCTTTGACAAGAAATTGTCACCCTCAGCCACATGACGAGCAAGCCATTCCGCACAGATGGTTCTCCTTTGCTCTTTATGGTGTTTGGTTAAACAACGAGGGACCCAGTGGGAACAAACCTTTGAATATCCCAACTGGTGAACAATTGTGACAGCACTACCAACAGAGATGTCAAGCTGAGCACTGAGTTGTTTGATGGTGATCCGTCGATCATCTCGAACGAGTGTGTTCACACGCTCCGCCTTTGCAGGAGTCACAGCTGTGCACGGTCGGCCCGCACACGGGAGATCAGACAGTCTTGCTTGACCTTGCGGCGATGATGACACACGCTTTGCCCAACGACTCACCGTGCTTTTGTCCACTGCCAGATCACCGTAGACCTGTTTTGGTTGGCAGGAGAGCCAACACCGTGTTACTCGAGGAGGCCGAAAGGCACGCGTTTTAACTCACGCAGGCTGGCGTGAGGTCTGGATCAGGACAAGGAAATTAGAATTTAGAAAAACGGACGTAGCTGGTGGAATACTTAACTTTAATCCGTTAATGAAGAACGTCGGTCTTGACGGTGCATGAATCAATATCAATAGTAACTGATAATGGTGCCTTGCTAGGTCGTAGCAAATGATGTAGCTGAAGGCTATGCTAAACTATCGTCTCGGCAATTGAGAGCGTATTTTGTCAGTGAACCATCGCTAGCAAAGTCGGTTGTACAACTGGGGCGAGTGCTAGGAAGTCTCTCTAGACCTGCCGTGTGGCGGCGCTCGGTCAGCAATCGCTGATAGTGGCGACACGCGGGTCCGACGTATACTAACGGACCGCGGCCGATTTAAAGGCTACCACCTAGCAAGTGTGGTGTCTGGCGGTGACACCACAGAGCCGATAGTTGATTTGGGATGTAGCGCAGACTCCACAATGCCATGGACTCAAGTTGTCGACAAGAAACTGTGCAAGCTGGTCGAGGTTCCATAATGGTGTGCGCTGTGTTTACATGGAATGGACTGGGTCCTCTAGTCCAACTGAACCGATCATTGATTGGAAATGGTTATTTTTGACTGCTTGGACATCGTTTACATCCATTTCCGATGGAATTTTTAATGGACGACAATGCGCCATGTCATCAGACCACATGTGTTCGCGATTGGTTTGAATAAAATTATGAGTAGTTCGAGCTAATGTTTAGACCACCTGGATGGTCCGATACGAATCCCATCGAACGTTTATAGGGCATAAACGAGAGGCCAGTTAGTTCACAAAACCCTGCACCGGCAACACTTTTGCGATTATAGAGTGCCATAGTTCCGCGCAACGAAAAGCAGTTGAAATCCGAGTTCACAGAGCGTTTGCTAAGTGTGTAACCTGACTGCGATGATGGAGTGCAGTGTTAATGAAAGTATTCAGCGTTTATAAAAACGAGTAAAAGGAATGATCGTCAGGAAAGTCTCAGAAGCTAAAGCCACTATTCTTTGAACAAATAAATCGTTGGAGGCTTCCATTAATATTTTCGTGAACTGAAGGACTCAGACGAGGAAAAAATTAAAAACCGTTATGTGCAAAATTTCATATACGGTAGAAAGGTCGGAAACGTTCGTCAAGTGGGCATTATATTTCCATTTAGAGATGCCGGCACGGTAGCTCAGCGTGTTCAGTCAGACGGTTAGCCATCCTCTGTAATAAAAGAACTGAGTTAATGGAACGACAATGAGCTTGAACAAGCGTTATGGGACGTTCATCCTGAACAAATAGAACGAAGAATCACGAACAAAATGAGATAAAAAAAAGCTGTTTCAGGCTGTAATACTTCCGCAGAATTTTTGGAAAAGAATTCAGAAAAATTATTGATCTCAAAGGAGGCAGATGGACTTACATGAACCTCCATACAAATTTAAGTATACCAGGAAGATGAAAGTATATCCATACAAATTTGGGTATAATAGGAAGATGAAAGTATATCGTGAATATCTTTACAGGAAATTAGAAGGTATTATTGTGCCAATCCGTGTGGAACATTTGTTAATGCCAATGCATAGAAAGATTCCACAGGATGGAAGAAGGTATATCAGTGTTGGGAATTTTAATTTGGAAACATTTTTGAGGGAAGTGGGTGAAACAGGTAGATGCCGTAGAGTTAGTGATAGAAATTTTGATGATGCTTCTGGGTTCCATAAACAAGGATATCAAAACGAAGAACAATGCGTACCAATGATCAGAGTAGATAGAGGAAGAACAGGAGGATGAGATATGAGACCGTAGTGGAACAAATAGACTATTGATAGAGGTAATGAGAAAAACACTGGCCCGCAACAATGGAATTTGAAGACTTACGTAAGTTTATTTCCTGTTAAGTTTATGATATAAAAGTTATGGAAACTGCTAACAACAGTTTAAGTCTTTGCAGACTACTGTACACTAGGAACTTACTTTATTGCAATTTAAAAACTTCACACATTTGGTACTTTGCGATGTCCGTTACATTAAACAAACACGAACTTAGAGAGTAATGGCCTAACGAAGTAAGCCATGCCGCATTTCCATGATAACCTTGTTTATTTACTGCATAACAAACATTTCTTATGTTAATCAGGCAATTCAGTAATTTTTTTTCTGTTTTAAAGTTGTATTAATAAGTGATGTGACAATTTGTAATGCACTGCGGTGGTCTCCTCAGAGTACATTCTAAATCTGTTATAATTACTAACGATGGGGTGATGAAAGGTGCCTCTTTCTTTGGCAATTTCATTTCTTTCTATTATATATATATACATTTTTTTGCCAACGGATCACGATGTTGAGGTTTGTTATACTCTGTGGAAGAATACCATAATCTCTTTCAGTTAATCGATACAAGCGCTGCTGCAACTGTAATTTTGAAAACGTTTTGTGACGTATTTCTTAGTAAGTAGTTGAGAGACCTGACGTTACCCGCGTATTTTTCTGAGCTGCCAAAGACTTCGAAAACATGAAATTAATTTTTTACTTATTAAATTTCTTTATGTACAACGTTTGAAGCAGTGTGGCTGGGTCACGGACGGAGAGCTTGTCTGCTTCGCCAACATGGGAGGGAGGCGTAATATACTCGTAGAGCTGGCCGTGTGAAAAGCAACAACAAAAATTTCCGCGCCCGCAGCAGGCTGTGTCTGTCTTTTTGCTCTTTTTATGATCATTGCATAACATAAGCTTACTGCAAATTGTGCAAATTTAGAGCGAAATGGTAAATTGTTAGGAATGAGTGGGTGAGTGGGATTCAGGGTACAAAAACTAGTTCACCTGTGCAATTTCCTGTCTAAAGTCCCGCTTCTATGACATTACATTGGACAGAAGGAACTTTAGGTCTGTGAGCGAAGAACCTGAGAATTAAAATGATGCATGACATATTGATCAAAGCTACTTCTCGCTTCGCTTTCTGAAGGAGTTTCCAAAGAATGTGTTAAGGCCAGACGTGCTCGAGCCACACCAAGTTTCACCTCAAGCTTCTCACTGAATTCTTGAGTCCACGTAATCCTCGTGTATTCAGAAAGACTTATCGCTTTGTAAGCATTTTTATTGTATAAAAAGCGAAATTAATATATACTGACTATGCACCAAAATCGCTAAGCAGAACTAATAAATCCGTTTTTACTGGAAAAGAATATAAATAAAACCTATCGAAAGGAGCGAATAAATGTTAAGTCTTTAATACACGTAGCGAAATCAGTAAATCCGTGTAGTACATTAGCGAAGCAGATTCACTGTTTCACAGAATGCGAAGCTAAACTCCGTCCCTGGCGTGAGCTTCCGAAAGTACGCCTGTCAACTGAATTACAAAAAACTGTCAGCGCCATATGTTGCCATTTTCGTGTACTGCGAACCTAACAGCGCAATTTATTGGTTCTTTGGAACACTACGCCGTGATGATTAAACATCAAAAGAACTGTGTCCGGCAGACGATTTTCGATAAAGCATTAAGTTGCGGTATCTTTTTTCTGTGATCCGATTTTAATGAAGTAAAGCTCACACGTTTCCCCAAGCTACGCTCAGGTTACCTATGAAAACTCCATGAAAATTCGTTGGTAGTTTTAGACATTAACGTGTTCAAACAGGCACACGACCGTTTTACAGTTTTATAATTAGTATAGCTATAGATATAAATGTGTTATCACATATTGATACTATCCCATTGCAACGGAATTGGAAGTATCCCTGAGATCCCGTTAGCGGTCGTGTGGGATCCAGCGGACCCAATGCAGCACACCCACTGAGCCCTGCCTCTAGCACATCAGTACCATGAGCATACCCTACCGCCGCGATGTGGGACGGCCGGCAGCAGCGACTCACCTCACTCGCTCCCTGTCTCACTTCATAACATAATGCTACGCCTGGTCGGAGTACTATTTTCGTCGTTCTTGCTTTAGTACAGAGAGACCCTTCATTGTGGACACTGAGATATCCTGATTCGGTTTCTTCCTGCGTTATTTGTGCTCAGTCTTCGTACATTTGGAGAAATGCAAGGTAATTAAATCTTGTGTTTCCTATGTTACTTGTTCAGTAATCATTTCTGATGGTGCCCAGCTTTCCTAGTACAACAGTTACCACACCACTAAGTAGCCCATATCTTCTTACCACTGTGTACGAAGTTATACAGAACAACGGATATACAAAGGCGTGACGAAAACTTTTTTATTCTGTTCTCAGTATCAGTTGAGGAATACATGTCATTCCCACTGTTTGGTCTACTTTCCCTCTTCGCTGGCGATAGTTGTCGCTTGTGGGCTCTGAACTGTAGTGTGTTACGTGGCAGTGGTTACAAGTACTACGTCAGTGCATGAGAAACAGCATACTGCAATTGAATGTCGAATTGAGGATATCACCTAGACATAGCGCACCCTCTCTTTCATTATGGCAATGCCAGACAACGCACTGTCACCGATGAACCTCCATACTTTCCCGATTAGGCCCTATCCGATTTTCATCTGTTTCCAAAGCTTAAACAACACCTTCGAGGACTTCAGTTTGATAATGACGAAGCGGTGCAAGTTAAAGTGAATTTGTGGCTGTTAATAAAGTCAGACAGTCTACAGTGACGGTATCAATGAACTGGTCTCTCTTTGGGAGAAATGTGTTCGTCGCCATGGTGACAATGCTAAGAAATAAACACGAAGATCTGGAATGTTAATAACGTTCGCTTTATTAAAAGCTTCAAGAATGTTCGCACATAAAATTCAGAAGCATTAATGTTCAGCTCGCCTTCGTATTTATAGAAGGTAAGTAACAACTTACATTATCTGCTAATTGTAGAATAATACACTCCTGGAAATTGAAATAAGAACACCGTGAATTCATTGTCCCAGGAAGGGGAAACTTTATTGACAAATTCCTGGGGTCAGATACATCACATGATCACACTGACAGAACCACAGGCACATAGACACAGGCAACAGACCATGCACAGTGTCGGCGCTAGTACAGTGTATATCCACCTTTCGCAGCAATGCAGGCTGCTATTCTCCCAAGGAGACGATCGTAGAGATGCTGGATGTAGTCCTGTGGAACGGCTTGCCATGCCATTTCCACCTGGCGCCTCAGTTGGACCAGCGTTCGTGCTGGACGTGCAGACCGCGTGAGACGACGCTTCACCCAGTCCCAAACATGCTCAATGGGGGACAGATCCGGAGATCTTGCTGGCCAGGGTAGTTGACTTACACCTTCTAGAGCACGTTGGGTGGCACGGGATACATGCGGACGTGCATTGTCCTGTTGGAACAGCAAGTTCCCTTGCCCGTCTAGGAATGGTAGAACGATGGGTTCGATGACGGTTTGGATGTACCGTGCACTATTCAGTGTCCCCTCGACGATCACCAGTGGTGTACGGCCAGTGTAGGAGATCGCTCCCCACACCATGATGCCGGGTGTTGGCCCTGTGTGCCTCGGTCGTATGCAGTCCTGATTGTGGCGCTCACCTGCACGGCGCCAAACACGCATACGACCATCATTGGCACCAAGGCAGAAGTGACTCTCATCGCTGAAGACGACACGTCTCCATTCGTCCCTCCATTCACGCCTGTCGCGACACCACTGGAGGCGGGCTGCACGATGTTGGGGCGTGAGCGGAAGACGGCCTAACGGTGTGCGGGACCGTAGCCCAGCTTCATGGAGACGGTTGCGAATGGTCCTCGCCGATACCCCAGGAGCAACAGTGTCCCTAATTTGCTGGGAAGTGGCGGTGCGGTCCCCTACGGCACTGCGTAGGATCCTACGGTCTTGGCGTGCATCCGTGCGTCGCTGCGGTCCGGTCCCAGGTCGACGGGCACGTGCACCTTCCGCCGACCACTGGCGACAACATCGATGTACTGTGTAGACCTCACGCCCCACGTGTTGAGCAATTCGGCGGTACGTCCACCCGGCCTCCCGCATGCCCACTATACGCCCTCGCTCAAAGTCCGTCAACTGCACATACGGTTCACGTCCACGCTGTCGCGGCATGCTACCAGTGTTAAAGACTGCGATGGAGCTCCGTATGCCACGGCAAACTGGCTGACACTGACGGCGGCGGTGCACAAATGCTGCGCAGCTAGCGCCATTCTACGGCCAACACCGCGGTTCCTGGTGTGTCCGCTGTGCCGTGCGTGTGATCATTGCTTGTACAGCCCTCTCGCAGTGTCCGGAGCAAGTATGGTGGGTCTGACACACCGGTGTCAATGTGTTCTTTTTTCCATTTCCAGGAGTGTATATCTCCCCTGGAACGATTTTGTCAATTCTTTTATCAAATAAATGGATTATGAATAAATCAGTTAAATTGCTGTGCAGTAGCGACCCATTGCTTGCCATGCTAGAGGCATTCAGTTGTTACTGTACTTGGAACTTCTGCCTTACGGCAGGTCTGGTCATGGGGGAAGCCCCGTCAGAGACGTGCACCGCATGGGCGTCTAGGGGAGGGATTCCAGTGGCGGTGTCCCGTTGCCTTCCACTGATGAGGATGAAATGATAATGAGAACAACACAACACCCAGTCTCTTAGCGAAGAAAATCTCCAATCTAACCGGGAATCGAACCCGTGCCAATTGACGTGACAGATCGCAGCACTGACCACTCAGCTATGGGGGCGGACTGTTACTATGCTGCTGCCTAGAATAAATACAAACGCCTACTTAATATGATAAGCATACTGTATGTACTCAGGTCTGAGACAGTTTCCATAAACTGCCTTAGTCACTAGTCTTATATACTGTAACCTCCCAACAAAATATAATAAATATTACTTGGTTAATGATTCTAATTTTTAGTGTAACCTCAGAAAAAAACTCGTTCCCATTTAAAGTACCCAAAAAATTCTTTTCTCATTTAATGTAAGCTCGAAACAGAAAATTTCCTAAACCTCGTAATAATAAAAAATAAATTCAGTGACCTGGTAAAGTTTTGGACGACAGCAGTGCTGCGTCATGGCCCTGTAAGATCATTCTGAATAAAAAAGCATAAATTCTTACCTCAATAAAAACGGCGAATATATCTGCTCTTACGTAAAATTTTTCCGGCACAGCTCTGTGCAATGCTGGCCTATACATTTGTGATTTGTGAAAGGAAGCAAATGATTTTTCTTTTGCAACAATCGGAATGATCTTGCATTGAAAAAAATATTAAATTCTTTAAATTGACATGAATGCTTGTTATTATTAGGACTTTTTTAAAATATCTACATGGGAGTTTACATAATATTACTAGATATGCGCGAGGCTGCTTTTTTACCTTATACAATAATACTCAGGCTCCGGCATCGCTGCACCGCGACCGGCCCAGCCAACATGATACACCAGACAGGACTGACAATCGCAGACTAGCGACTAGCAACAACTATCTGCTACAGCTACACAGTTCATACTCAGTCAACACTACTCTCTGGTCAGCGATTATCTTATGCTTTGCATATCGCAGGCAGCACATACCTCTTACATACCCCTCCTCTGGGGAGGGAGGGGGGGCAAAAATTTTGCAGCGATGGTGAGTCAATTGGACTTGCCATGAGCAACAAATGATTCTTAATTAACTAAGTTTACAACCACATAATATATACATATATATATAAGTGCTGAACATGAAATGAAATAGGGTGCACATGCACTGAGTACAGATCATATCAAGAAATCACAAAATGTATACGCAAGGACTACAAATCATATTAACAAATGACATAAAGTGCACACGCATTGTAGTACAGAACATAACAAGCGATGACAAAATGTATACGCAATGGGTATAAAACGTATTAACAAATGACATAAAGTGCATACGCACTGTAGTACAGAACATATCAGGCAATGACAAAACATATACGCAATGAGTACAAAACATATTAACAAATGACATAAAGTGCATACGCACTGTAGTATTTTTTGTTACCATTTTACTAGAACTAGGATAGGAAAGGGAAGGATTGCATCATGGTTGTAGCACATTAGGTTGCCCGTAGCTTCACTGAAAGTCCAAATCTTTCTACAGAAGCACAACACCAAGTGAGACAATCTGAAGTTCTCCTCCCTGAAGTATTAATCAGTGTAGGCAAGACACTGAAATGTCGTATTAATATTCCATGTTATCATTTTGGTAGTACTTTAGGTACACCAAACAGTGGAACCATAATAACATCTCTATTGTTCATGGTCGTGGTCATCATGATGTGTCAACACCACACTCTTTCACCAACGTAGAATTAGTGCAGAAATCAAATATAGTGCTCCATGATCATAAGGATAGACAGGACAAACATATATTGCAGTAATTTCTGGTAATTAGGTCAGAAGATGAAGGACATTAGGTCTTATGCTAGTCATCATTGAGAATTACACTAGTCTATCAACCGATTTGAGTAATTGGTGGCACTCATTACCTAGTTACTAAATATTTCTGTACTATGTATGGAGTATTACAGAATATTATTCATAAGTCGTCTGGTGACAGTAAATAATGGCACTCATTGGCCAGTTACAAACCATTTTTTTACATTATTTAAAAGTGATCATTCAAAGCAAGAGTTAATTAATGGCATACCATTTACATAATTCATCTAGTTATAGTAATCATTGGCACTCTTTGGCCAGTTACAAACGATCAGAAAACATCCTTCAAAACAGGAGCTAATGAGTGTAGCATCAAGCTACTGGTATTTATATATAATAGCATGTAGGTGACATAATACAAAATTAAAATAAGAAACAGTGCATTCATTGGCCAGTTAATAAACGTATAGCAAGTATTGAATATTACAAAACATTTTTCATCATTCAAATGACATATGACACATTTAAAATAATTATTGGCACTCATTGGTCAGTTACAAAGTATTCTTATATTTTTATAAAACCTTATTCATTATTATTCAAAAGTTATCATTCAAAATTAGAGTTAACTATTAGCATAGCATTTATAGAGTATAACAAAAATATTATTTACAGAAATTATTGGCATAGTATTTATGCATTATTACAAAATATTGTTCACTATTACTTAGAACTCATCATTCAAGTGACATATGACATATTTAAAGTGTAACACTCTGTAACTATTACTCAAGGTCTGTGATTAGAAAACATCATTTAATATTACTCAGAACTGATCATTCCAGTGACATAAGACATATTTAAAATGTAACACACTGTAACTATTACTCAAGGTCTGTGATTAGAAAACATTATTCAGTATTACTCAGAACTGATCATTCCAGTGACATAGGACATATTTAAAATGTAACACACTGTAACTACAGTTCAAGGTCTACTTTTTTTTTTTGCTAGCAATGCATTGCGTTAGGATCGATAATTAATTGCTGGGGCATAGCAATATTTGCTTTTGACTTATTGCTGCAAATGAGGATAGGTAACGTCATTCGTCATGAGTTAGCTGTAGCAAGGTTATGAAACAAGTAGAGTATATGTGATCACATTCATGAATGACACACACAAATGGGTAAAAAAAATGCAAGTACTAGAACAGGTTTAATAATTAACTGCTTATAGCACATTAATTTCATGAATAGCTTCTCCTGGAAAAAATACAAAATGGATTATTAAGCTGAAAGAAGAAACGCATATTATGCTGAAAAGTAGTGAACTTCGAATTAACAGGTAATGAAATGTGTATTCAATACATATGTACTCTAGCTGTCCTTTCCAAAACCTTCAGTCATTATACCATGCGACATAAGACATACTGTCAAAACGAACAGCAACAAATACTTAAATAACTACATAGCATTTCTTAACTAACGGTAAATATATAAACTTCATCATTATTCTCATCTGCAAAGAAAAACTTAAAAGTGGTGCGTTTAGTGGCCATATAAAATTTATCACTATCATCACCTGTAAACAAAAACTTCATTATTTATATCACCATAACTTCATTATTATCATCACCTGCAAAGAAAAACTTCATTATTCATATTACCATATTCTTCATCACTATTCATCATCATTCATTATCATCTGCAAAAAGACACTTCATTATTCATTATACATATTACCATTTACTTCATACAACTATTCATAGTATAGAGTTCCTTATTTCTAGCATATTTCATCACTAAAACTAAGATGTGTAGTTCTGTCTGACAGCCTGCATCAATCGCCTCGTATTCTGAAAGAAAAATAATTAGTTAAGACGGCTATCATACGATGTGTATAGTATATTCTTGTTAATGTTTCTTAATTCTGATCCATTTACTCTTCGTGGCGAGGTATTTCATCTTCTTTCGTTCATTCCGAAGGTGAAATTCCCATTTCATAGTAATCCACTGTGGTTTGTTTCATTTATTTCTTTCACACGTTATTGCTTTCTGAAAATGATGAACAATGATTAATGTCTTGCATTTAAATCATATACCCATTAAATAAAAACTGGTTTCCAGTGATATAATTAAGCATACAGCATAGCATGACGGAACACGTAATATGTCAAAAACATAGACAGTGTGCAGGTGCAAAAATGTATACAGAGTATCATAATGTAGTAGCAAAAAATGTAAAATAGTCACGATGTTGAGATACCATAAGGCAAAATGTCAAAGGCAACTGGTGTTTGTTATATCTTAAAGATTTGATAGTGCATACAAAGAAACAGGAAAACAATCATACATACATGAAAAATGGAAAATGTGCACGGTCTGATATATAACGACATGAAAAGCGACCTGCTAACCTTACCTTGCCGGGCACTTGCCAAGAAACAATATAATAATCATCAGTAAGTGTTCGTATAAATAATTGCATCATTGGTCATATAAAAATCAGAAAAAGGCATTACAGTGTGATAAATCATAAAGTATGTTCATTCTATAAAGTGTTTAATATTGGAGACATGGTGATTGCCTTTACTTTTTCTAGTTCTCAGAGTTTCGACGTGTACTACGTTGGGGTGAGGACTGCTGCGAATTCGATATGGACCTGCATATAGAAGCTCAAATTTACTACATCTACTCTTTCCTCTGTTAGATAAATAGTGCGTACGTACTAATATCTTCTATCCATTGTGAAAGTCACGACGTGTACAAACCTGTTTTTGCTGTCTTCTCCGGCGCTCCACGGCACGTTTGATGTTGTTCAGTGCAATGTCAATTATTTCATGGTGTCGTAGTCGACGAGATGTAGGAAAGGATACAAATTCTTTAATTTTGTTAGGTGGTTCAACATTTTTCAGTATAACAGTCGGAGATAGCATAGTAGATTCATTTGGTGTGGAATTAATTACATCCTGGAATGAGAGTATGTGCGTGTCCCAAATAATATGTTTTTTATGGCAGTATATTCTATATAGTTTACCAATTTCTTTCATTAGTCGTTCCCAAGGGTGCGAAGAAGCATGATACTTGGATATATAGATCGGAGAAATGTTTCTTGTTCGTAACATACGTGTCCATATAGCAGATCGAAACTGTGATCCATAGTTGGAAATTACTTTCAATACATGCCCTACATGAAATAAAAAATGTTTTACAAATGCTTTCGAAACAGATTTAGCAGTAGTTTTGCGTAACGGAGTGAAGGTAACAAATTTTGAAGTGAGTTCAACAGCGACAAAGATGTAACAAAAACCTCTATTAGTTCTGGGAATCGGAGCAAAAATGTCTACAGCGGCCATGTGTTTGAATTTAACAGGTACAATGGGACGTAATGGAGGTATATGTGAAGTCATGTCTGACTTAGCTTTTACATGACGCAAAAACTCGTCGAATACGTTTCTCCATGTTGGTAAAATAACAGTTCTGTCTCAGTAAAAGAAAATATTTTCTGGCTCCGTAATGTGCGTAACTTAAATGAGTATACCAAATTAATTTGTTAACCAGTTCGTCAGGAATGCATAGTAACCAGTTGTTGCTGTCAGGGTGCGAGCGGCGAAACAGAATATTATTTCGTACAATGT
Source organism: Schistocerca nitens (assembly GCF_023898315.1). Lineage (NCBI taxonomy): Eukaryota > Metazoa > Arthropoda > Insecta > Orthoptera > Acrididae > Schistocerca > Schistocerca nitens. The sequence continues at coordinate 309,015,495 of NC_064621.1, read as the reverse complement.
AATGGTTTCTAATGGTAACGTTATTCCTGTCTTGCCAAAGGTGTTTAATTTCTTTCCATACGTTGTCTTTACTCTGCTCTTGTGCTATGTCTTGTAATGACGACGAAATGAAATTTTCAAATGCAACTTGTTGAATATACATGACGCTGAAATTTGCTTTGCAGAAGTTGGTTGCGATGTCTTGCTGATTGTTGCTGAGAGAACGGGATACTGCGTCTGCTACAATATTTTGTGTACCGGGAATATGAACAATTGTAAAATTAAATTCATGTAAATAAAGTTTCCATCTGCTTAATCTGTTGTGTGTAAATTTTGCTGAAAGCAAAAACTGTATAGCTCTATGATCTGTGTAAACGGTAGTGTGTCTTCCATAAAGAAAAAGCCGAAATCTCGTAAATGCCCATACAACACATAATGTTTCAAGTTCCGTAACAGAATAATTGCGTTCAGCAGGTGACAGAATGCGACTTGCAAAGGCGATGTTTTTAATTACTGTAGAACCATCTTCTTCAATTTCCTGAAAGAAGTGTACGCCTAAAGCGGTGTTAGAACTGTCGGTGGCAATGGAAAAATTTCAAGTAAGATCTGGATGTGATAAAAGTGGTGCGTTCAACAATGCTTCTTTCAGATTCACAAATTCAGAATGTGCTTGACTATCCCAGGACCAAATAGTGTTTTTACCCTTCAATGGACATAATGTAGGGGTGTCTAAAGCAGAGTAATGAATAAATTTACGAAAAAAGTTAATTAAACCCAAAAAGCTGCGTAGTTGTTTCTTCGTCGTAGGAGCAGTAATGTCACGTAAAGCTTGAAGTTTTTCCGGGTCAGGCGCAATGCCTTCTGCTGAAATTACATGTCCAAGACACTTTATAGAAGTTTTGCCAAAGTACGATTTGTTAAGATTAACTGTGAGTCCTTGTGCACGTAAAGTTCGCAACAGTTGTTCAAGAATCAGATTGTGTTCAGACCAGTTAGCTTCTGTATTAAGAATTTCTTCTACATACGTTGTGATTCTGTCTGTCATGCAAAAGTGAGTGTCGGATGTCGTCAAAACTAATAAATTTTCGTGAACAACATTCTGCGTATCTGAAGTATTGCTTGCGTTGCTGGAAGATGCAACCTGTACTGTATCTAGTCAAATTCTATCTGACGTGCTATTATTTACGGGAGGATGCTGTGGCATTTCCACTATTTGTACTGTTCTGTTATTTCTTCCTGACGTATTACGTTCGGGATGATATCTACTGTCTGGTTCATTCATGATAATACACTCCTGGAAATTGAAATAAGAACACCGTGAATTCATTGTCCCAGGAAGGGGAAACTTTATTGACACATTCCTGGGGTCAGATACATCACATGATCACACTGACAGAACCACAGGCCCATAGACACAGGCAACAGAGCATGCACAATGTCGGCACTAGTACAGTGTATATCCACCTTTCGCAGCAATGCAGGCTGCTATTCTCCCATGGAGACGATCGTAGAGATGCTGGATGTAGTCCTGTGGAACGGCTTGCCATGCCATTTCCACCTGGCGCCTCAGTTGGACCAGCGTTCGTGCTGGACGTGCAGACCGCGTGAGACGACGCTTCATCCAGTCCCAAACATGCTCAATGGGGGACAGATCCGGAGATCTTGCTGGCCAGGGTAGTTGACTTACACCTTCTAGAGCACGTTGGGTGGCACGGGATACATGCGAACGTGCATTGTCCTGTTGGAACAGCAAGTTCCCTTGCCGGTCTAGGAATGGTAGAACGATGGGTTCGATGACGGTTTGGATGTACCGTGCACTATTCAGTGTCCCCTCGACGATCACCAGTGGTGTACGGCCAGTGTAGGAGATCGCTCCCCACACCATGATGCCGGGTGTTGGCCCTGTGTGCCTCGGTCGTATGCAGTCCTGATTGTGGCGCTCACCTGCACGGCGCCAAACACGCATACGACCATCATTGGCACCAAGGCAGAAGCGACTCTCATCGCTGAAGACGACACGTCTCCATTCGTCCCTCCATTCACGCCTGTCGCGACACCACTGGAGGCGGGCTGCACGATGTTGGAGCGTGAGCGGAAGACGGCCTAACGGTGTGCGGGACCGTAGCCCAGCTTCATGGAGACGGTTGCGAATGGTCCTCACCGATACCCCAGGAGCAACAGTGTCCCTAATTTGCTGGGAAGTGGCGGTGCGGTCCCCTACGGCACTGCGTAGGATCCTACGGTCTTGGCGTGCATCCGTGCGTCGCTGCGGTCCGGTCCCAGGTCGACGGGCACGTGCACCTTCCGCCGACCACTGGCGACAACATCGATGTACTGTGGAGACCTCACGCCCCACGTGTTGAGCAATTCGGCGGTACGTCCACCCGGCCTCCCGCATGCCCACTATACGCCCTCGCTCAAAGTCCGTCAACTGCACATACGGTTCACGTCCACGCTGTCGCGGCATGCTACCAGTGTTAAAGACTGCGATGGAGCTCCGTATGCCACGGCAAACCGGCTGACACTGACGGCGGCGGTGCACAAATGCTGCGCAGCTAGCGCCATTCGACGGCCAACACCGCGGTTCCTGGTGTGTCCGCTGTGCCGTGCGTGTGATCATTGCTTGTACAGCCCTCTCGCAGTGTCCGGAGCAAGTATGGTGGGTCTGACACACCGGTGTCAATGTGTTCTTTTTTCCATTTCCAGGAGTGTATGTTGTTGCGGATGATTTTGCTGCTGATAACACCGAATGTTATTAAACGTACGCTGAAAATTGTGCTCATTATTTTTACGTCTGTCATGATAGTCATTGCTATATGGCGCGTTGCGATAGGAATTGAAATGATGTGTTTTCTGTACGTAGTGATTTCCTTGTTGCTGTGCGTTGCTATTTGGCGGAGCCGACGCTATACATGTAGGCGGCGAAACATTAAAGCTTGGTTGACCTTGCAGACTACATTGTTGGTTAGGTATGCTAACCGGTTGGTTTTGATGCTGTTGCGGAGAAAAACCTGTATTGTTACCAAAATGTGTTTGCGACTGCTGAAAATTTTACACATACTGATGATTAAATTTTTGTTTGTTATGAAAATTACGCTGGTACTTCTTGTCATTTCGGGAGCGTATAATGATAACTGTCACTTTCGGTAAAATTTGTCATATCAGGTTTACTTTACACGTTTCTAGTACTAGATAGATCGATAGTTGAAGAGCTGTTTTGACAGATATAAAGGATAGTAAAAGAGAAGGCAGCAGTGCAGAAAACTAAAGATGAAACAGCACTACTATGGCTCGGGGCCCTGTGCACGCTACGGCATATATTCATCGAAGCGTGATGAATCCCCTGAGGTCAATTAAGCGCTGCAAATAAATTTTAGTTTCTGCGTTACAGGCAATGCTAATGAAAATACAAAAGCAAATTGTTGTATCCAGTCCAATTCTATTTTCTGCACTACAGGCAATGCTGTTGAAAATACAAAAGCAAATTGTCGTATCCAGTCCAAAGCGTGTACCTGTGCTCTGTCATTTTTAAATACCTTAGATTTTTTTACGGATAAAAATTGCTTATAATCAACGTCATCGTCTCTGAATGTGTGAATAGGTTCAGGATTGCATGAGAATCTGTTTGTCTGTGTCTCTTCGGATTGTAAGTCGCGTGGTCTCTGTAAATTACTTAAGTTATACTGGCTGTGTGAGTGTGAGACATGTTCGGAATGTGGCGTATGCTATGACGTGTTAGTGACTGAAACATTTCTCATCTCTGTCACTTCTTGCTGTGAAGTTGACAATTTTCTACGTAATGTATTATTGGACGAACCTATCTCACTGATCGTGTGCTGTAAATTTTGAAATTCGTGTGTTTGATTAAATGAAACTGGTGACGTATCGTCTGATTTGGTGTCATTATTACTTTCGATAACATCAACACGACTGGCCAATTCATCATATTTTTCAGTCAGTACTTTTACCTGATCATCGTTTTTATTATCACAAGCGTTAATTTGTTTTTGTATTTTACGTGTGGTTTCGTTCAATTTTTTAACGTCTGCTTTGATGGCATCGGGATCCTGTATTAGTTCTAATTGTGCAAGTTTGTCGGTCACTGTCTGAAAGTCTACTATGTGTGTGTCTGTTTTTGTTCTCGGAGATTTCATCATGCAATTCGGTGTTCAACTGTTTGATAGTATTAATTTCGTCTGATATTATAGCAATATTGTTGTCTACGTATGTTTTTGCTTTCGTAAACAATTTACGCTTATCTTCCTGTCTCTGTGCAGTAATTGTTTCCATGACTTGTCGCTTCACTTTATTCTGTTCCTGTATAAATTTACGGTAACGCGTTTCACTATTTTGTAGGTGGTGATTAAAACGTTCGTCAATTTGGCAGTTCTGTTGGTCAAATTTCGCGTCTACTTTCGCATCCAGTGTACGTGAAAGTTCTGCTGACATTAATTTAAACTCGTCGCGTAACTGTGTTGCGTTTTCAGAGCGTTGTTTAGCGACTGCACTAATTTCGTCTGTAAGTAATTTAGTTGTAGCTGCTTGCGTATTCCTTAATTCTTGTGCCACAGATCTAATTTCTTCACTACTGTTCGTAGCACAAGTCTTAGTATCATCACGTAATTGTTCGTTAGTATCATGACGTTGCACGGTAACGGCTGTAATCTGTTCACTAAGTTGTTTGTTCTCTTCGTTAAGGTTGTCATGTTTTTCATTCGCCTGTTTGAAACTTTCATTAAATTGTTTGCAAGATTCATTAAGTTGTTTATAATTATTGTCCTGTTTTTCATTAAGTTGTTTGAAATGGTTGTCGAATTTTTCATTACGTTGTTTGTACGATTCATTAAGTTTGTCGTATTTTTCATTGAGTTGTTTGCACGATTCATTAAGTTGTTTAAAATGGTTGTCATGTTTTTCATTCAACTGTTTGGAATTTTCATTAAGGTTGTATTGTTTTTCATTAAGTTGTTTGAAATTGTTGTTTAGTTTTTCATTCCACTGTCCGAGATTTTCATTACGTTGTTTGTACGATTCATTAATTCGTTTGAGACTTTCATTAAATTGTTTGTGCTCATTGTCGAGTTCTTTTTTTTTGGGGGGGGGGGGGGGAGGAGACCAGACAGCAAGGTCATCGGTCTCATCGGATTAGGGAAGGACGGGGTAGGAAGTCGGCCGTGCCCTTTGAAAGGAACCATCCCGGCATTTGCCTGGAGCGATTTAGGGAAATCACGGAATACCTAAATCAGGATGGCCGGACGCGGGATTGAACCGTCGTCCTCCCGAATGTGAGTCCAGTGTCTAACCACTGCGCCACCTCGCTCGGTGTCAAGTTTTTCATTGAGGTGTAGTAATAATGCCATAACTTGATCCCAGCCAAAATTATCGGCTCTATTCTCTGTACGGTGTGATGGTGTATCTGTATGTGTCACGCTTTGTGTAACCATTTCGTTATTCTGTGATTCTTGAAAATGTTTGCTAATCGGATGTGCACTGTTGGTCACTACACCGGAATCAACTAAATCTGACGTATTCTGACTACACTGTTCATTTTCGTCAGAAACATTTATCTGTTCGTTACGTAAATTTTGCAGATCGGGTGTGTCAAACTGGACAGCGTTCATTGTAATGGAACGTGTCGCGTCATCAGTTGTTACATTTACTCTAGACATAATTGGATTTGTTTGTTCATCATTAGGATCAAAATCAATACTAGTGGTCGGTACGCACTGATTGTCTGTAAATGGAGGATTATCATTAGTACACTGAGTGTCGCAAGTATTATCGGTCAAATTATTCGAGTCGGCTATTTCACTCATTATACATCGCAATGTACTGTTAACAGTTTTTCGCGGCATTTTCACTAATCAAAATTAAGCACAAAAATGAAACAAAGACAAAGCAAAAATGGAACAAACAATTACAACAAAGAGCAACAAATTGCCGATGATCTGTGAAAGAAAGAGTGACAAATTAGTAAATGCGTTGCGTAAGATGCAAACTACATTTAAGTAAATAAGAGCAGATATATGACTACTTCTCAGACATTCACAAAGAAATACGATCATGGCCGGATGTCGCCAAGTGTAACCTCCCCACAAAAATATTAATGAATAATGATTGTGATTCTAATTTTAGTGTAACCTCCCAACAAAATATAATAAATATTACTTGGTTAATGATTCTAATTTTTAGTGTAACCTCAGAAAAAAACTCGTTCCCATTTAATGTACCCAAAAAATTCTTTTCTCATTTAATGTAAGCTCGAAACAGAAAATTTCCTAAACCTCGTAATAATAAAAAATAAATTCAGTGACCTGGTAAAGTTTTGGACGACAGCAGTGCTGCGTCATGGCCCTGTAAGATCATTCTGAATAAAAAAGCATAAATTCTTACCTCAATAAAAACGGCGAATATATCTGCTCTTACGTAAAATTTTTCCGGCACAGCTCTGTGCAATGCTGGCCTATACATTTGTGATTTGTGAAAGGAAGCAAATGTTTTTCTTTTGCAACAATCGGAATGATCTTGCATTGAAAAAAATATTAAATTCTTTAAATTGAAATTAATGCTTGTTATTATTAGGACTTTTTTTAAAATATCTACATGGGAGTTTACATAATATTACTAGATATGCGCGAGGCTGCTTTTTTTCCTTATACAATAATACTCAGGCTCCGGCATCGCTGCACCGCGACCGGCCCAGCCAACATGATACACCAGACAGGACTGACAATCGCAGACTAGCGACTAGCAACAACTATCTGCTACAGCTACACAGTTCGTACTCAGTCAACACTACTCTCTGGTCAGCGATTCTCTTATACCTTGCATATCGCAGGCAGCGCATACCTCTTACAATGCAAACAGGGGACGTCTAGTCGAGTTTCATAACTCTTTAGCGCAATCCTGCATTTACTAGGTGTGGTTAGTAAATAGACGAAATGGAATGTATACAGGGTGGTCCATTGATCGTGAACGGGCCAAATATCTCATGAAATAAGCATCAAACAAAAAAACTACAAAGAACGAAACTCGTCTAGCTTGAGGGGGGAAACCAGATGGTGCTATGGTTGGCCTGCTGGATGACACTGCCATAGGTCAAACGGATATCAACTGCGTTTTTTAAAAATAGGAACCACCATTTTTATTACATATTCGTGTAGTACGTAAAGAAACATAAATGTTTTAGTTGGACCACTTTTGATAGACGGCGCTGTAATAGTCACCAACGTATAAGTACGTGGTATCACGTAACATTCCGCCAGTGCGGACGGTATTTGCTTCATGATACATTACCCGTGTTAAAATGGACCGTTTATCAATTGCGGAAAAGGTCGATATTGTGTTGATGTAAGGCTGTTGTGATCAAAATGCCCAACGGGCGTGTGCTATTAATGATGTTTGGTATCCTGGACGACATCGTCCAAGTGTCCGGACCGTTCGCATGATAGTTACGTTATTTAAGGAAACAGGGAGTGTTCAGCCATATGGGAAACGTCAACCACAACCTGCAACAAATGATGATGCCCAAGTAGGTGTTTTAGCTGCTGTCGCGGCTAATCCGCACATCCGTAGCAGACAAATTGCGCGAGAATCAGGAATCTCAAAAACGTTGGTGTTGAGAATGCTACATCAACATCGATTGAACCCGTACCATATTTCTATGTACCAGGATTTGCTTGGCGACGACTTTGAACATCGTGTACAGTTCTGCCACTGGACACAAGAAAAATTACGAGACGATGACAGATTTTTTGCACTCGTTTTATTTAGCGACGAAGCGTTATTCATCAACATCGGTAACGTAAACCGGCATAATATGCACTATTGGGAAGCGGAAAATCCACGAAGGCTGCGATAAGAGGAACATCAGCGACCGTGGCGGGATAATGTATGGTGCGGCATTACGGGAGGAAGGATAATTGGCCTGCATTTTATCGACGGCAATCTAAATGGTGCCATGTATGCTGATTTCCCACGTAATGTTGTACCGATGTTACTACAAGATGTTTCACTGCATGACAGAATGGCGATGTACTTCCAACATGATGGATGTCCGGCACATAGCTCGCGTGCGGTTGAAGCGGTATTGAACAGCGTATTTCATGACAGGTGGATTGGTCGTCGAAGCACCATAACATGGCCCGCAAATTCACCGGATCTGACGTCCCCAGATTTCTTTCTGTGGGGAAAGTTGAAGGATATTTGCTACCGGCATCCACTGACAACGCCTGACAACATGCGTCAGCGCATTGTCAATGCGTGTGCGAACATTACGGAAGGCGAATTACTCGCTGTTGAGAGGAATGTCGTTACACGTATTGCCAAATGCATTGAGGTTGACGGACATCATTTTGAGCATTTATTGCATTAATGTGGTATTTACAGGTAATCTCGCTGTGACAGCATGCGTTCTCAGAAATGGTAAGGTCACAAAGGTACATGTATCACATTGGAACAACCGAAATAAAATATTCAAAGGTACCTAGGTTCTGTATTTTAATTTAAAAAACCTACCTGTGACCAACTGCTCGTCGAAAATTTTGAGCCATATCTTTGTGACTATTACAGCGCCATCTATTAGAAAGCGAAAAAAGTGGTCCAACTACAACATTCATATTTCTTTACGTACTACACGAATATGTAATAAAAATGGGGGTTTCTATTTAAAAACAACGCAGTTGATATCCGTTTGACCCATGGCAATGCCATCTAGCGGGCCAACCATAGCGCCATCTGGTTTCCCCCTTCAAGCTAGACAAGTTTCGTTCTTTGTAGTTTTTATGTTTGACGCTTATTTCGTGAGATATTTGGCCCCGTCACGATCAATGGAGCACCCTGTATATGTTTGTGTGTGGTAAGGGCCTCTCGTACTGTAGGCTGGTCGCCTGATGCAAGGAGTTTTATGTTGACGCCACTTCAGCGACTTGCTTGCCGACGAGGATGAAATGGTGATCAAGACAACATCTCTCTGAGCCGGCCGGGAATGTAGCCCATTGCCCCCGCATGGTACTCTCCTGCGCTGTCTGTTCAGAAAAAAGAGGTGGACAGTACAATGGTACATAGGTAAAAGAACATCGACGCTAACAGACATAAGTGGATTAGTAATGCATTTTTCAAAAACTCTCCCACACCTAACCTCAGTGTTCAGGTCATGTACCTTTCACATTACATCTGGTGACATCCCTAACAATGCTCTACACCCTACGGAATCGACAGAAAGCAGGATGTTGAAGTATTTCGTATGGAAAATTACTAACGCCATCCTGCAGTTGAAGAATACTTCCGAGATGATTATTGTTGAAGTCCACATTCTACTTACAAGGGAACCTCCCCATCGCACCCCCCTCAAATTTAGTTATAAGTTGGAACAGTGGATAGGCCTTGAAAAACTGAACACAGATCAATCGAGAAAACAGGAAGAAGTTGTGTGGAACTACGAAAAAATTAGTAAAATATACAAACTGAGTAGTCCATGCGAAAGATAGGAAACATCAAGAAGAATGCAAGCTTAGGCGTGCCGTGGTCCTATGGTTAGCGTGAGTAGCTACGGAACGAGAGGTCCTTGGTTCAAGTCTTCACTTGAGTGAAAAGTTTAATTTTTTATTTTCAGTTTATGTGACAAACTCTTATGTTTTCATCACTTTTTTGGGAGTGATTATCACATCCACAAGAAAACCTAAATCGAGAAATGTAGAAGAATCTTTTAACCCATTCGCTAAGTATACAAGTTAGGTGGGTCGACAACATATTCCTGCCATGTGACGCACATGCTGTCACCAGTGTCGCAAAACACAGACACTAAACTTATTACAGTGAACAGAGACGTCAATGAACGAACTGACAGATCATAACTTTGCGAAAATAAAGAAAGTAAAATTTTCAGTCGAGGGAAGACTTGAACCAGAGACCTCTTGTTCCACAGCTACTGACGCTAAGCACGGGACCACGGCGATCCTAAGATCACATTTTCCTTGATGTTGCCTATCGTGCACATGGACTACTACGTTTGTATATTTTATTAATTTTTTTCATAGTTAACTTCTTCCTGTTTTCTCGATTGATCTGTGTTCAGTTCTTCAAGGCCTATGCACTGTGCCAACTTATAACTAAATCTGAGGGGGGTGCGATGGGGAGGTTCCCTTGTTAGATTTTCTAAGCTCGAAAGGAACTGCAGTCTTCGACGCGATTGTTACCCTATTGTTTTTGTGGTCTTCAGTCCAAAGACTCGTATGATGCAGCTCTCCAATCTACTCTATCCTGTGCAAGCCTCTTCATTTCCGGCTAACTGCTGCAACCTACACCATTCGCTCTTCTGCAGCATCGCTTTTCAAACGGTTCTCTTCTCTTCTTATCTAAACTATTTATCGTTCGTTTCACTTCCATAAGTGGCTACACTCCATACAAATGCTTTCAAAAACAATTCCTGATCCTTATATCTATACTCGATTTTAACAAATTTCTCTTCTTCACAAAGGCTTCCTTGCCATCGTCAGTATACATTTTATATCCTCTCTACTTCGACCACCATCAGTTATTTTGCTGCCCAAATAGAAAAATTCATCCATTACTTTAAGTGTCTCATTTCCTTATCTAATTCCCTCAGCATCACATGTTGTAATTCGGCAACATTCATTATCCTCGTTTTTGTAGATGTTCATCTTTTATCCACCTTACAAGGCACAGTCCATTCATTCAATTGCTCTTCCCAATCCTTTGCGGTCTCTGACTAAAAATATAATGTCATCGGGAAACCTCAATGTTTTTATTTCTTCTCCCTGAACTTTAATTCCTACTAGAAATTTTTCTGTTGTTTCCTTTACTGCTTGCCAAATGTACAGACTGAATGACATCGGGGCTAGGCTAGAATTCTGTTTCACTCCCTTGTCAACCACTGTATCCCTTTCATGTGCCTCGAGTCTCATAACTGCCGTCTGGTTTCTGTACAAGTTGTGAATAGCTTTCCACTCTCTGAATTTTACCCCTGATACCCAGAGAATTACAAAGAGAGCATTCCAGTCAGCAATGTCAAAAGATTTCTCTAAGTCTACACGTGCTGCAAACATATCATCTCTCCTATCTCATCTTCATCTACGTCGTCCTTCATTTCTGTAGTGCTGCTCTCAAGTACATCTCCTTTGTATAGACTCCCTTTACTCCTTCCAACTTTGTGGCTTTCCCTTCTTTGCTTAGAACTGGTTTTCCATCTGCTATAAAGCTGTCTCTCCTTTCTCCAAAGTCCTCTTTAATTTTCCTGTAGGCCGTATCTATTCTTGTTTTCCCTAGTGATATATGCTTCTAAATCCGTACATTTTCCCTATAGCCATTCTTGCGTAGCCATTTTGTAGTTCCTGTCAGTCTCATTTTTTAGACATCTATATTTCCTTTCGCCTTCTTCATTTACTGCATTTTTTTATGTTTCCTCCTCTCATCAGTTAAATTCAATATTTCTTGTTGTACCGAAGGATTTCTACTCCGCCACATTTTCGTGCATATTTGATTCTCTGCTGCCTTCACTGTTTCTTCTCTCAAAGCTACCCGTTCTTCTTCTGTGTTATTCATTTCCCTGTTCTTATAATCCTTTCCTAATGCTCCCCTCATTCTTTCAGTTTATGCAGATCCTGTCTCCTTAATTTCCTAAATTTTTGCAATTTCTTCAGTTTTAATCTGCAGTTTAGAGCCAATAATTTGTGGTCCGCGTCTACATTTGCCCCTGGAAATTAAAAATCTGGTTCCGAAGTGTCTGTGTTATCATTCTATAATCTATCTGAAACCTTCCGGTGTCTCCTGGTCTCTTCGATGTAAATAGTTTTCTTTCATGATTCCTTAAAAAAGTGTTAGTCACTATAGAGTCTACACATTATGAAATTTAAATGAACACTCCAACTAAAAGGTCATGTTCATAGATGGGTGTAAACGTGGTTACAGTTTTCCGCTCTATTGGATCGTCTTTCGGTTGATAGATTCTGGTGACGTTTTATTCTTTGTGTTAGCGTATTCAGTTTCGAGTTTCTTAAGCTTCCACTTCCGCAGAACGCAATGTATTTCCTCTATGTATTCATTCTATTCGATAGTTGCGTGTCACCGTCAGAGAGAGTTGTTCAAGTTCCATAGAAGTAATATTCAAAGTCGTGGTTGCTGTTAAATTTTATGCCTGCGTAAAATAAGCCCAATACTTTTTTTAGTTATATTTGGTCGCTAGCCTCAGACTGCATTAGTTTTGAACCTGGAATCGTACAGATTGTTTCGTTTTAATGTTTTTAGCAGCTTGACAGTATATCGTCTGCTAAGTAGTTGATAAAAATTTATTTACATATTGTAAACATGAGATATTTTAAACCAGGTATTCTGAACACAGAGAAACTGTAACTAATGATAGTCTTTACTCAACCGTTACACAGTTTTCTTAGGAACCATGGCTGATTAATTAAGTTGCGTAACAAAATTTCATGGGGTCCTCAGAAATAAATCCCTAGCGGGTCTGCTCGCTGATTGCCACCCATTTGTCTTTTCTCGTTCCTTAAACTGCCCTGTGTTGCGGGGCCAGCCACATCTGGCGACACAGTGACAATGACTTCACGCCTAGGCCCATGAGAGAGACAGGCCGTGGCGTTTACGTCACAGCACGTGACAGTGTAGGTCTTTTACGAGCGACAGCAGCCGCCACCGGCAGGGAGCGAATAACTGTTTCAGACGATAATAATTCTTGACTGCTCGTTCAAATGCATGCAAGTTTTCGATAGCACACGACAAAATTGAAACCTATAATGGGTACCTTTTCAATTAAATACGAATTCATGTCAAACATTCTGTGCACGACGGGGAGACTGCTGGAAAAATACTCTTGCAGTTTCATTCGTTTCCACCGAGTGGTTAATATGTTATATTGCTTTATCTATCACGTTCTTATGTGTATTTACACCAAAAAGTACTGATTTATAATGTCTGGATTTGGCCGAAACTGTACAAAAGCATAAATATTGCCAAGCATAATCTGCCTAAATAATACGTGAGCTGGATATGAATAAACCTGTTCGCTGAAAGCTGTACAAGCACGGAAAATTACACAGAATGTGCCCCAACATCCCGCAGCATATTCAGACAAAGAAGATTAGCCCATGGTCTAGCCCATGATATAGCAACTCGCTGAAAACATTGTAAGTACTGTAACTAGTGGAGGCAAGATCGCCATATATACAGGCTCAAATTCTCCCTCAAACTACGGCATAGCCGGGCAACCTGGCGTACCATTGTCTCCTGATCATCTGCGTAGTCTTAGCCCTCTCGGATGCTCTGTCAGACGTTCTCCGGCATCGAGTATTAATGTCTTCTTGGCTGTCACATCTGATGTTGAAAAGAACCGAAAAAGTTTAGATTACTACGCTGAAAAGAACAACACTATTACAGCAGCACGTGTGGCTACCCAGTGATAATGTGGCGCAGCACTTTGGATCAAGGTTACGGATTATTCATTCTTCATACTCTGCAGGCGTTCGGCTTGCGTATCAGTGGCATTTCCGTAGACACTTGCCGCATATTCCAAAACGGAGCAGGAAGAGTCCTATTCAGAACGAGTTCAAGGTCCAGTGGGAGTATGGATGTTTGATTTAGCTGAAGGTACACCTGGGTGAGCTGCTGTTAAACGCAGAGGAGAAAGTGAAAGGTGGAAAGAGTACGTAGTGTCCCTACACGAAGAAGAGAAACTAACGTGAAGAGAAATAAAAGTATGTATTTTTGGAGGACGTTGTAGTTCCATTATTAGAGTCACTTCCGTTTACTGGTTACTGGTGATCCAAGAAGACAGAAATAACAGACAACATTCCTTCGGAATTTGTAGGTTTGCTAGGGTAAATTGCAAGGTTACTGTCTATTGGGATTTTCTAAGAATATCATACATACGGTTCCTGAAAAAATCGTCGGATGATAAATGCGAGAGCTATCATGCAATCATGTTAACAGAGCATGATCACACTTTGCTGGCAAGGACAATACAAACTCATTCTGACGAAGCAAGACCTACAAAAGTATAAAATGTTGCAATATTTGGAAATTCTCAGCCACAGGGAGAAATGGTTAAAATCCAAAATGTGCATTAACTAAAAGGGGAAAAAAAGAATGGGAAACGAACAGTGAGTTGCTCGGATTAGAAACGGTTTAAAACCGGGATCTGGTCTTTCGCCTCTGCTATTCACTAAGTTTATCAAAAAAGCAATGACGTGAATGAAAGGAACGTTCAGGAGTGGGATGAAAACTGAAGATGAAAGGAAGCCAATGATAAGATTCGCTGATGATTTGTAAATCTCGGTGAAAATGCGCCGAAGTGTGATACAAGTGCTGTTGCGGGAGGATGTAAAAACGGAACTTACCTTCTTCGCGTTGTTCCTATGAAACTCTTCTGCAAGGAAACGATGAGATGCACCTCCTGTAATTAACGGCGTCTTTTCATAACTGAGAGGGGTCATTTACTTGACGGGAACTAGTATTTTATTGAAGTAATGTACAGATATAGTTCTGAATCATGATTTTTCAAAATTACTGTGGATAAGGTTTGTGGTGTCACCGCCAGACACCACACTTGCTAGGTGGTAACCGAGCGAGGTGGCGCAGTGGTTACCACACTGGACTCGCATTCGGGAGGACGACGGTTCAATCCCGTCTCCGGCCATCATGATTTAGGTTTTCCGTGATTTCCCTAAATCGCTACAGGCAAATGCCGGTGTGGTGTCACCGCTAGACACCACACTTGCTAGGTGGTAACTTAAATCGGCCGCGGTCCTGTAGTACATGTCGGACCCGCGTGTCGCCACTGTGTAATCGCAAACCTAGCGCCACCACATGGCAGGTCACAAGACACGGACTTGACCTCGCCCCAGTTGTACGGACGACATAGCTTGCGACTAGACCTACCAAGTATTCCTCTCATTTGCCGAGAGACAGATTAAATAGCCTTCAGCTAGTCCATCGCTACTACCTAGCAAGGCGCCATGTGTATCATTGCTAATTGCTTACTACTATGCAAGAGATGTATTTCAACAAGAAGAACATCATTAAAAGTTAAGTAGATGACAATCTCTCTTCTTTTCTTTATAGTTTTTCATCCAGTCTCCTGTTTCAGAATTTACGCCCGTCTCCGTTAGTTTCGCGTGCACCTAGCCACTCATTGTGTCGAGACCTTAGGGAATCGACACAACAGCCGGGATGGCTCCTTTTAAAGGGCACGGCCGATTTCCGTCCCCATCTTTCCCTCACCCGAGCTTGCGCTCCGTCTCTAATGACCTCGTTGTCGACGGGACGTTAAACACTAATCTCCTCCTCCTCCTTCTGCTAGGTGGTAGCCTATAAATCGGCCGCGGTCCGTTAGTATACGTCGGACCCGCGTGTCGCCACTATCGGTGATTGCAGATCGAGCGCCGCCACACGGCAGGTCTAGCCTAGAGACACTCCCTAGCACCAGACTTTTCTAGCGATGGTTCACTGACTACTTACGCTCTCATTTGCAGAGACGACAGTTTAGCATAGCCTTCAGCTAAGTCATTTGCTACGACCTAGCAAGGCGCCATATTCAGTTACAATATCTTCTGAACAGATAATATTGTGACTCATGTACCGTCAAGAGCGACGTTCATCATTAATGGATTAAAGTTAAGTATCAAACTAATTACGTCCGCTTTCTGAATTCTAATTCCTTGTCATGTTCCAGACATCACGTCAATATAGTTCTTACCTCCTCACGCCAGCCTGCGTGAGCTAAAACGCGCGCATTTCGGCCTCCTCTAGTAACAAGGTGTTGGCTCTTCTGCCAACACAACAAGGTTGACTACATTACATGTTTTTATAAACTGTCAGTCAACCACACTTCCCATCTTCGTCTCTGTGTACACGTTTGAAGAATGATTTAGAACAATAAACATATTTACTGCTGTTCCATTAAATTTCTGGTGAACCGCCAGATGTCAGAATCTGGATAAAAATGGTTCAAATGGCTCTGAGCACTATGGGACTTAACTTCTGAGGTCATCAGTCCCCTAGAACTTAGAACTACTTAAACCTAACTAACCTAAGGACACCACACAGATCCATGCCCGAGGCAGGATTCGAACCTGCGACCGTAGCGGTCGCGCGGTTCCAGACTGTAGCGCCTAGAACCGCTCGACCACGAACCTGGCTACCATGATGGAAATGAGTGTAATGATATTTCAGGCACTCTTCTGGCCATATCCAGGTGTATACTGGCCATAGTTAACGGTTTAAGATAAGGCTGACTAATGAAATGCGATACAGCGAGATATCGATACATCGAATCAATTATGCGGTTTTAATCGATATTTGTCTATCGATATTGTTGATATAAATCGGATAATATTGTCATTATCATTATCATCTTACTCAGAACAGAGAAAATACTATATTTCGTTTTAACACTGAAATATTTACAAGACAATAAAAGGCACCCATAGTTTTTTTTTCTATGAAGTTCTTATTCAAATTTTGACTGTTGTCAGTTGCGTATTTTCATTTACTCCCTCTCACTCGTAAGTATTACCAGGAATCCGGAAAATATAGAAGCTGAGAAAAGGAAATAACGCTAGACATTGAAAACACTGCTCCAGATTTGTCAGTCTGGAGGGAAAGATCCCAACCTTATTCCAGGTTCTATCAAACAGTTTTGTTGAGACTTCACTTCCTGTGCCTTGTACCTGAAGAAAGATTAAAAGCAGAACATGCTAACAAACTATTTTTTTAAAGGTCTTTACAAAACAAATTTAGAAACTGTTCATTTTTTCATTCATGTTACATGTAATCTGTGTATGCTGTGGAATAACTTTTTCTGTTTTTCGTACGATTTCTCTTATTATATGTAAAATAATGTAGAATTAACTTTGGTTTCTCCTAATGTAAATTCATAATATCCACACATCACAGTTTTAAATAACACGTGCAGCATTAATCAACTTGAATTTTAAAATAAAATTTTAGGCGTCAATATACTACTCATGCATTTCTAGGGCGCATGCGCGTCTTCTGCAAGTCTGTGGGCTGCAGTGAGCGGCCGCTTCTATCTCAAACTGATCGTCTTCACGCTGTAAAATCGCATAACGACGCTGATTACGCAGAGCATGAAGTATTTCTATAACATGAGTTCATGCATTATCCAAATGGAAATCGTCGTCCCTGTTATTAAGGGCCTCAAACAATCGTACTTCCACAGATCCGTTGAAAACGAAGTTCCTAAGGTTTGAAGTACAGCCCACGATATCTGTTTCAGATAATTCATCGAATGGCCATAACTGCTACTGAATATCCCTGGCCAGTTAAAACTGTGTCCTAGACCCCGGATTTGTAATTTGTGGCCTTTGCCTTTCGCGGGCAAGTGCTCTATCGACTGAGCCATCCAAGCACGACTCACGACCCGTCCTCGCAGCTTCACTTACGGCAGTACCTCTCCTCCTACCTTCGGAACTTCACAGAGGTTCTTCTCTGAAACTTGCAGGACTAACACTTCTAAAAGAAAGGGTAGTATGCAGAAATGGCTTCGCTGCCGCCTGGGGGTTTTCCAGGATGAATTTTTCATCTGCAGCGAGTGTGCGCCGATGTGAAATTTACTGGTAAATTATAACTGTGTTCCATACCGGGACTAGAACCCGGACCTTTTGCAAGTTGTTACTGCTATTGAAGTTTGAATGTTAATTTGGAAATGAATTTCAGCGACACCAGGAGAGGCTTTATTCAAGTACCACGTTTCATTACGAACTGTTTTAACGGGTCTCGTCCTCTGTGATGATCGTTTTCGTAAAGGATGACTCGGCCACGTGCGACAATGACATATGCTCGTCAGCCAGTTTTTGTAGCAAACAATGCATACAGATAACCCACTTGTCAAAATCTTCGTAAATTATCGGATTAAGACTATCGCTGTCGAAGAATTACTTTATATGACAGCTTCTTGTTCCTCTCGTATATGTGCGCTTTATTTTCTGTGAATGCATATAAATCTTTATAGGTCAAAAACCATCTAATGCAAAAATACCTGCAGCAATATGTTCCAGAGAATCAGCGATATAAAATCAGCGTGTGGCTGTAACAAAACACACGTATGATGTTGTGTTCTTATTACCTTTTGGTAAGAACATAGCTCTACATAGTTTTGTAAGAACTAATGAGCCTTCTGCATCAGTGAACACATGCATATTATAGGTGTATAGATGATTCCTGATTTTGTTCTTAGACTTAATTATGAAACAAATGTAAGAAAAATTATTATTTTTCTTATCATAATTCAATCTAGTGTCGATACTTACATGTTTGTGTACTAACTAACTCAGTTTCACCCAGCTTGGATAAGAGATTCAAGTCGATAGATCACTCTGAAGAGACATAAAGACGGAACGCGCGTTGCGTTGGGTCAGTTTTCCATTGCTTATAGAAAATCGCATCCCTGAGATTACATGCCGATCATTTTACTTTTACTGGGTGTACTACCCGGCCATAAGATGCACAGTAGCAGTTCGTTATTAAGGCCATATTCCTACCATCTAAAACAGGTGCCGAGAAGTGAGCATCTCACACAATTGGTTAAAAAGTGCATTAAATTCTGTTTATGGAAGGTTATATTCAACATTTTTTATTTCAAACTCCAGCCGCATTATGTTGTTCTCTCATTGGTCCAGACTCCCCCTCCCCCCTCCCCCCACCCTATCACTCTTTCACCTTCTTATTTCCCAGCTGTTATTGTTGTTGTTGTTGTGGTCTTCAGTCCTGAGACTGGTTTGATGCAGCTCTCCATGCTAGTCTATCCAGTACAAGCCTCTTCATCTCCCAGTACCTACGGCAACCTACATCCCTCTGAATCTGCTTAGTGTATTCATCTCTTGGTCTCCCTCTACGATTTTTATCCTCCACGCTGCCCTCCAATACTAAATTGGTGATCCCTTGATGCCTCAGAACATGTCCTACCAACCGATCCCTTCTTGTAATCAGGTTGTGCCACAAGCTTTCCCTCTCCCCAATCCTATTCAATATCTCCCCATTAGTTACGTGATCTACCCATCTAATCTTCAGCATTCTTTTGTAACACCACATTTCAGAAGCTTCTATTCTCTTCTTGTCCAAACTATATATCGTCCATGTTTCACTTCCATACATGGTTACACTCCATACAAATACTTTCAGAAATGACTTCCTGTCACTTAAATCAATATTCGATGTTAACAAATTTCTCTTCTTCAGCAATGCTTTCCTTGCCATTGCCAGTCTACATTTTATATCCTCCCTACTTCTACGATTATCAGTTATTTTGCTCCCCAAATAGCAAAACTCCTTTACTACTATAAGTGTCTCATTTCCTAATCTAATTCCCTCAGCATCACCCGACTTAATTTGACGACATTCCATTATCCTCGTTTTGCTTTTGTTGATGTTCATCTTATATCCTCCTTTCAAGACACTATTATGTTATTGTTAGTGTTTAGTATATTATGCGCCACCGAAGAATACTTGCCTCGTCCAGGTCAGGTGAGCTGAAACGTTGGACACTTCTGATCTAAATGATGCGCTGCTCTCTCTGGCGATGATTGTCGTTTCTGCTGAAGAATTTCGGTACTGGTAATTTCCTTTAAATCAAATTGATCGCTTCACTTTCGAATATGACGCTCAAGGAAAGCTATCATTAACTTAGTGTAGAGGGTCGTGGGAGTTAAATGAGACTGCTTATCCCCAGCTACCTCCACTATAAATTACTTTAAAGACACTGTCACTAAGTTAGAGAGGCCCTCTTATGGTATGTCTTCAACTGTTCAATTTGTTCTCTGGAAAACTAAAATTTATGATTTGTGCCCTTCGACCACTATGTGATGTGTCATAGTCACTGTTCTTTGCAATTTGTATATGCAGTTCATTTGCCCTATGATTCCGACGTCGCATTAGCTACGTTTGATGTACTGTGCCTCGAGAGTTGGCTTTAATTTAGGCAGTTAAAATTAAAAATTTAGAAACCCGTCAACGTGCACTGATAGATAAGCATACATTATTATATAAATACTGGTTAATTCGCTGAAATGTTAAGGCTTCCAATGTAATTACTGCTGTACATTGAGGAAAGTTGGTACCAGTCTTTACATTCTTCGACATGTGCTCGTAGCAAGCCATATCGCAGTCCCGTTTTTGCTTCTTCGTTGCCCCCGTGGTTTCCATCTTTGTGTTGAACACGCGCGGCATTTCCCGTCGTTTCTCGCCAGCGTCCAGCGGCGCCTTTGTGACCGAGGCCGGCTCTGCAGTTAATTGGAGTGGACGCCGCCAAAGGCGGAAACGCTTTGCTCCGCCACGTCTGGCTTGCGCGCTGGCAGTGCGTGTGACACGGTGACACGGCGCGGCCCCGACCGCAGGCGCCGCCTGTCGAACAGCGCGCTGCCGGCGACAGCTCAAAAGCCCGCCAGGGGGCGGCAGAGCGGCGCGGAAGAGGCGCGCATTTGATGGCGGGCGGACCTGTCGGCGGAATGCCCTTGCACTGGATTGCTAGCCGCGTCCGCAGTGTACCTCACTGACGCAACAAAGGCGACAATCAAGACTAAATCAAATGTGGACTTCCAGCGTTTCGCTGGGTACTGCGTAACGTATGTGGGTTTCGACATTTAGCTGCCTGCTGTTAATCCCCTCTTTCCGTAACGATAGGTGTCAATGGCAGTGAATATGCTTCTGTGAAAATTTGTGACAAATTAAGGTGTGGGGTTCAATAAATAATGAAACATTTTTTCTTCGTAAAGCAAGTTGGTTTCCTCAGGATTTTACAACACCATATTTGGGCCGTACGTGGCTCACGCTCGTGCCATCTCTTACTTTACATCCTTTTTGCGTGTTGCCACTTCGTTATGTTAGTTTGAATTTATATTGTCACTGAATTGCTGCTTTGTCTGCCCGTGAGCGGCAGCAGCAGCGCCTATCGATATAACCCTCTCGTGTTACCTTTGCTGCGCTGTTATTACTTCTCATTTGTCATCTGCACTGGAGGGAGTTGGAACGCGCCAGGAGGGCAGTTCGGACCTGCCAGTCGTGGAGTGTGAAAGCGGCACTAGGTCAGTCAGGTTGGAGCAGCAGTGAGGTCTGGATGTCCATGGCTCGCCCGACCGTTGCCGAGACGCGTCACTTGAGCCGGGGACGGTCTTTGTGGATCGTCGGTCGGTCGTCCTACTGGACGACGTGAATTACTCGCCGATCGTTTATGGGTTGGCTGTGTGTGTGTATCGACTTCCGATTTGTTTTCGTGATTGGACAGCCACTGCTGAGTGTCGTTCAAGTTTTCATGGAAGTGTTTGTCAAACTGTGTGTGTAGTTGGTGTCATTTCCACTGACAACTTGTTTTAAATGTTGTCAGCGTACTGGCAGTGAGTCGGTCGATTGGAGAAGATCAGCAAGCAAGTCTCTGCGTGGCGCAGTCGGCTGGGCCAGCTGGCGGGCCCTATGCAGTGTCAGAGCGTGTGGGGCTGTTCCGTGTGCTACGAGGTTCGTGGCTCACCGACCCAGGAAATGAAAGTTGAGTGGTGATTTTATTACCGAAGCCAGGTCTTTTCAAGTTGTCCTCATGGTTGGTGGTTCACTGTTGCCGTATTCCTGGGAGCAACAGCGAGTGTTCGAGTTGGTGAAGATTTCGCTGCCGTGTCGTGAAATTAACTATATTTGTCGGTTTTAAATTCAAGTCCACCAGCGGAATTTTCTGCCTTTGTAGCCGTTAGTGTTCCAGTTACGTGCCCTGGTCGCTGACGTAAATTCAGCCAGTGTCCTTTCCTCACCTGTTGTCGCTGTCCAACATGGTGTGTAGTTTTTGACAGCTTAATCTATTTTTGGTTGTGGGCGGCTCTGTAACGTTTTGGATTTGGAATTGTCGTATACTGGTCGGTGGTTAGCAAGTCAAGTCGTTTTCTCGGTGCGTCCCTGACTGTCTCTTGGTGGTGTTGCCGGCAGATCGAGTATAGTTGGCCGACTTCTTGTCTCATCTGAGCGAAAATTAAGATTTCGAGGGCAGACCGTGTCCCTGGAAACGTCTGCGCGCCGTTGCCTATACTTCCTTCTTATTAGCCTTTAATTGTGTATTTTTAATGGCTCATAGCCGATGATTGGAATCTGTATGCTTGTAATTGTGTTTTTAAAAACAAAGACCTTCAGCCCTTTAGAAAGTCATAAGGTAAAGCTTGGGCTATCTGCCTGTTGAAAATTTATTGTAGTATATTGTTTTTAAAATCATCGGCGTTCAACCGCTTTAAGTTTTAAGGATCCTACTTATCAAGTAGTACACATTTGAGCATAAAGCTGTGGGCTTCCTGCCTGTTGAAAATTTACTGTCGTTGTGTTGTTCTTAAAATGATGGCCCTTCAGCCACTTTAAAATATTGGATTCTTACTTATAAAGTGCTACAGCACTTGGGCTTATATACTATTTAAGGATAAAAGCTTTGGGCCTTCTGCCTTGGAAAATTGGTTGCAGTATTTTTAAACAAAGTCCTTCAGCCGTTTGAAGTAAAGTTTGTTATTGGTCATAAAGCCTGGGCCTTCTGCCTATTGAAACGTTATTGTAGTTAAGTTGTTTACATTTATGGGACTTCAGCTGCTTTTAAAAACTTAATCTGACTAGTCAAGTTTTACATCGCTTGGCCTTAAATACTATTCAAGGTTAAGGCCTAGAGCCTTCTGTCCTTTTTTTAAAAAGTAGTATTTAATTTATTTAATTAATGGGCCTTCAGCCATTTTAGAATTAAAGACGTTTTCAATCGATAGTCAAGCTTAGAAGTTGCGCTGTAATGTTTGGACAACTAAGTAAATTGTTATGTTTGAAGTGTAACTGACAGCCGCTCATTCTGGCCCCCTTCCACAGTTCCTATTACTTGTCCTGCCCTGCGGGCTTATCGGGGTGTCTCAATATTATTTCACACCTTTTCGGCTACAGCACTCTGCTTTTCAGCATAGAATCCGTTCAATGCGGCGGCTTTACACCACCATACTGGGAGAGCCTGTATGCGCGCTTGGTGCCGCTGCAATGGTCGACGTTGGAACCAAAGTCTTACTGCATCAGTAACCTGTAGATCATCGACGTACTGTTTCCCGCGGAATGCATCCTTCATTGCGCCGAACAGATGGAAGTCGAAAGTTGAGAGATGAGGAAGAAGAATCCAGTGAGCTACTGGTTAGTTTGCAGACTTCTGTGAGACCTTGCGTTCTCATGAAGAAGGAGAAGTTTCGTCAATCTCTTGATGGTAGCGTTGTACACTTTAAAGTTGATCGTTGCACCATGAGTAGAATAAGCAGAATAACCCCTTCAGAATCTCAGAACACCGTTGCCACGACTTTACTATTTGAGGTTGCCGCTTTGAACTTTTTCTTTAGGTGACAGTCGGTGTGGCGCCACTCCAATTATCGCCGTTTTCTTTCCTGATACAAGAGATTTACCCATGTTTCATAGCCTCTGACGGTGTTCGACAAAATACTGTCATTATTAGCAAGCAGTTCCGCATATACTGTTCTTCGTTGCTCGTCTTCTATTAGGCGGCGAGGACCCTTTTTTTTTGTGTCATCAGTCTACTGATTGGTTTGATGCGGCCCGCCACGAATTCCTTTCCTGTGCTAACCTCTTCATCTTAGAGCAGCACTTGCAATCTACGTCCTCAATTATTTGCTTGACGTATTCCAAACTCTGTCTTCCTCTGCAGTTTTTGCCATCTACAGCTCCCTCTAGTACCATGGAAGTCATTCCCTCATGTCTTAGCAGATGTCCTATCATCCTGTACCTTCTCCTTATCAGTGTTTTCCACATATTCCTTTCCTTTCCGATTCTGCGTTGAACCTCCTCATTCCTTACCTTATCAGTCCACCAAATTTTCAACATTCGTCTATAGCACCACATCTCAAATGCTTCGATTCTCTTCTGTTCCGGTTTTCCCACAGTCCATGTTTCACTACCATACAATGCTGTACTCCAGACGTATATCCTCAGAAATTTCTTCCTCAAATTAAGGCCGGTATTTGATATTAGTAGACTTCTCTTGGCCAGAAATGCCTTTTTCTTGGCCAGAAATGCCTTTTTTGCCATACCGAGTCTGCTTTTGATGTCCTCCTTGCTCCGTCCGTCATTGGTTATTTTACTGCCTAGGTGGTAGAATTCCTTAACTTCAATGACTTCGTGACCATCAATCCTGATGTTAAGTTTCTCGCTGTTCTCATTTCTACTACGGTTCAATGCTGTCTCCGGCCATCCTGATTTAGGTTTTCCGTGATTTCCCTGAATCCTTTCAGGCAAAATGCCGGGATGGTTCCTTTGAAAGGGCACGGACGATTTCCTTCCCCGTCCTTCCCTAACCCGAGCTTGCGCTCCGTCTCTAATGACTTCGTTGTCGACGGGACTTTAAACACTAATCTCCTCCTCCTCCTTTCTCCGATTTACTCTCAAACCATACTGTGTGCTCATTAGATTGTTCACTCCGTTCAGCAGATTATTTAATTCTTCTTCACTTTCACTCAGGATAGCAATGTCATCAGCGAATCGTATCATTGATATCCTTTCACCTTGTATTTTAATTCCACTCCTGAACCTTTCTTTTATTTCCATCATTGCTTCCTCGATGTACAGATTGAAGAGTAGGGGCGAAAGGCTACAGCCATGTCTTACACCCTTCTTAATACGAGCACTTCCTTCTTGATCGTCCACTCTTATTATTCCCTCTTGGTTGTTGTACATATTGTATATGACCAATCTCTCCCTATAGCTTACCCCTACTTTTTTCAGAATCTCGAACAACTTGCACCATTTTATATTGCCGAACGCTTTTTCCAGGTCGACAAATCCTATGAAAGTGTCTTGATTTTTCTTTAGCCTTGCTTCCATTATTAGCCGTAACGTCAGAATTGCTTCTCTCGTCCCTTTACTTTTCCTAAAGCCAAACTGATCGTCACCTAGCGCATCCTCAATTTTCCTTTCCATTCTTCTGTATATTATTCTTGTAAGCAGCTTCGATGCATGAGCTGTTAAGCTGATTGTGCGATAATTCTCGCACTTGTCAGCTCTTGCCGTCTTCGGAATTGTGTGGATGATGCTTTTCCGAAAGTCAGATGGTATGTCGCCAGACTCATATATTCTACACACCAACGTGAATAGTCGTTTTGTTACCACTTCCCCCAATGATTTTAGAAATTCTGATGGAATGTTATCTATCCCTTCTGCCTTATTTGACCGTAAGTCCTCCAAAGCTCTTTTAAATTCCGATTCTAAAACTGGATCCCCTATCTCTTCTAAATCGACTTCTGTTTATTCTTCTATCACATCAGACAAATCTTCACCCTCATAGAGGCTTTCAACGTATTCTTTCCACCTACCTGCTCTCTCCTCTGCATTTAACAGTGGAATTCTCGTTGCACTCTTAATGTTACCACCTTTGCTTTTAATGTTACCAAAAGTTGTTTTGACTTTCCTGTATGCTGAGTCTGTCCTTCCGACAATCATATCTTTTTCGATGTATTCACATTTTTCCTGCAGCCATTTCGCCTTAGCTTCCCTGCACTTACTATTTATTTCATTCTTCAGCGACTTGTATTTCTGTATTCCTGATTTTCCCGGAACATGTTTGT
Organism: Schistocerca nitens; assembly: GCF_023898315.1. Classification (NCBI taxonomy): domain Eukaryota; kingdom Metazoa; phylum Arthropoda; class Insecta; order Orthoptera; family Acrididae; genus Schistocerca; species Schistocerca nitens. The sequence goes on along the minus strand of NC_064621.1, from coordinate 308,989,912 downwards.
ACTTCCTCCTTTCATTAATCAACTGAAGTATTTCTTCGGTTACCCATGGTTTCTTCGCAGCTACCTTCTTTGTACCTATGTTTTCCTTCCCAACATCTGTGATGGCCCTTGTTAGAGATGTCCATTCCTCTTCAACTGTACTGCCTACTTCGCTATTACTTATTGCTGTATCTATAGCGTTAGAGAACTTCAAACGTATCTCGTCATTCCTTAGTACTTCCGTATCCCACTTCTTTGCGTATTGATTCTTCCTGACTAACGTCTTGAACTTCAGCCTACTCTTCATCACTACTGTATTGTGATCTGAGTCTATATCTGCTCCTGGGTACGCCTTACAATCCAGTATCTCATTTCGGAATCTCTGCCTGACCATGATATAATCGAATTGAAATCTTCCCGTATCTCCCGGCCTTTTCCAAGTATACCTTCTCCTCTTGTGATTCTTGAACAGGGTATTCGCTATTACCAGCTGAAACTTGTTACAGAACTCAATTAGTCTTTCTCCTCTTTCATTCCTCGTCGCAAGCCCATATTCTCCTGTAACCTTTTCTTCTACTCCTTCCCCTACAACTGCATTCCAGTCGCCCATGACTATTAGATTTTCCTCCCCCTTTACATACTGCATTTCCCTTTCAATATCCTCTTACACTTTCCCTATTTGTTCATCTTCAGCTTGCGACGTCGGCATGTATACCTGAACTATCGTTGTCGGTGTTGATCTGCTGTCGATTCTGATTAGAACAACCCGGTCACTGAACTGTTCGCAGTAACACATCCTCTGCCCTACCTTCCTGTTCATAATGAATCCTACACCTGGAGGATCCTAGAGATCACATACTTTTGCGTACCCCGCCTGGTAGACGAGCGTGTCAAAAGTAACAACGGGTACTGACGTCCCCTCTCCCCTTTTTGTTGTCGCTGTTGATGATGAGACGCCACTGCTACAGCTCGGTATGTAGAAAAAAATGGTTCAAATGGCTCTGAGCACTATGGGACTTAACATCTATGGTCGTCGGTCCCCTAGAACTTAGAACTACTTAAACCTAACTAACCTAAGGACATCACACAACACCCAGTCATCACGAGGCAGAGAAAATCCCTGACCCCGCCGGGAATCGAACCGGGGAACCCGGGCGTGGGAAGCGAGAACGCTGCCGCACGACCACGAGCTGCGGACTGGTCGGTGGAATGGAGACGCGACGCGCAGTGATGGTTGTACCCGACGATTAACGTGGAACAGCACCTGAAAATCTCTAAAGAAAACTGTTCCTCGCGTAATAAATGAAAGTCCGTTTGCATGTCCGCACAGTCTTCTCAGCGATGCGAACTGCTGATTTTATTAGTCTATTATGTTTTTATGAAGATTTGTTATGCTCGGTTACTTATTTATTGCAGTATTGAGTGACTCATTCATCATTGGCGTCGTTTCACACCACTGAAGCGAGGAAAAATTCATCTGCGGTTCAGTATCAGTAGTTGTTACGTTGCTACGCAGAATTGTTCACTACGGCACGACGCAAATCCAGAGATAATCTATAATGCTATCTTGCTTTCGTGCGTCGTGATATTATTTCGGCAAAACACTCCTTTCAATGCTCAATGTTCATCAAGTCACTCTTTCAATTAAAATGTTCACAGATAATTAATATTGATTATCAACTATCACACAGTTCAGTTAGTAATGGAGCCAACACGCAAGATTTCCATTACTGACGAACAATTTTCTTCTTCCTTCCTAGCAACTAGTTTATAATCATCACACCACACGCACACCGATGGATCAGATCAATTACGATTCATTTCAATTCGGTGATCGTGACAATTACAACTTTTACAATCGGCGTATTTGTATTATCTTCGTGTGTTCGTATTAATGTTTTCTACTCCAGGCTAATCAAGCATTGCAGTCTTCGTACTATGTCCATTCTTCGTTATAACTGTTCACTTTGATGAAAGTTGAGTCTAACAATAATTAAAGTTCACTAACTCGTCGTACACTATGAGAATATCACTACAGTTCAAGTTCTCAAGTCAGAAAAACTGAGAGTAAAGTCCCCGCATCTCTGTCACACAACATTACTTATTTTAAAAAAAGAAACAATCTCTTGGCGTTCCGTTTGTGGTGCTCCAAAAAAAGGTGCTCTCTCTCGACTTGATAGCAAGCAAGCTAGCAAGCGACTAGCCTTTCCATGATCGAGCATTGTAGACGCATTGAATTTCCATTTCGCCGCGTTTACAACTCTCTTTCACAATAAATGTTATCTCTACCGACATATTACTTTGGACTTAACTTTCGTCGTACTGATTTGCAGTTATTACTGAGTTGTTTGATAGCTAATTAAAAAATAACTTTTCCTTTTTTCTACCTTTATATCATGACATTCTGAGTAATTATTGAAATTGGTGTTCGTCAAAACTTTAAGTTGTTATATTACTGTCAAAGTTGTCGTACCTGTCAGGATAACACTGTTCCCTACTTTGAATTATCACGACATGTTATTTGGCTTTTCACGTCTCTTGGGGTGATACAGTACCTAAAGTTGAGCAGCGAAGTGTCGAATGTCAGCACGTTCCAACATTTCAGGAGTCACAGCTGTGTGCGGCTGGCCTCACGGGTAGGGGAGAGGGAGAAGGGTTGCTGTCACCTTGTTCTGATGATGGCAGACGCCTCACCAAAAGACTCACCTTGCTTTTGTTCATTGCGAGGTCCCAATAGACATTCTGCAAGAATCTATAACTACTACAACTATCAGAGATGCTCCGGTTTCCCGCCAAACGAAACTCAATGACAGCTCTCTGCTTGCAACGCACCTCCGTTACAGTTGCCATTTTGAAGGCTACGTATAGTGCCTGCACCTATTGGCTCTTCATGAAGCTACAGGAACTGAAGCGACAATATTTCACGACGTCTCACAACAATTTCCGCATTTTTTTCAACGGAAACCGGCCGAGAAAAAAAATACTCATAAATTAACATTCAACATAGCTTTCACGTACTCCACACGCCTAAGCACTCATGCTGCAGTCCGAGAAGTATTCGGCAGTGGTCAGAAGGCACCGATCCCCACATGTAGTCAGCCCGAGGTTCTAGGAAAACAATAATCTAAGGATTCGATTGAAGAGGAAGCCGTAAGGAAGGTACGATATTTGCCTTTAAGCAAATGAATCTACTTTAAAACGTTTACTGAAAGATGTCCAGGCGGCGATTTAAATCGACGCCCTCCTTAATGAGAGTGCACTTAGCTTAGTCTGTATGGCGTAATTAGGACTACAGTGAGCTTGGAGGAACATGTAGCAGGGCGAAAATGATAATAGACCGAGAAGTTTTCTGGATATGTGAGATAAGATCGCTGGTGCATTTGCAAACTTTAAGGAGCAATTTAGGTGCTTATAACTCAATGGTCCCCAACCTACGGGTAATTACCCCGTGACGGGTAAAGTGAAAGTTTCTAAGGCGTTAAAAATAAGTGTTAACGAATGTTTGAGTCTTGAAACAACTATATTCAAAAGATCATTGTAATTATCACGCCTATTTTGTAAAACTGTAATACTTATTACATAAGTTACCAATAATTACATTTTTATTTCAAATACTGGCATTAAGGCGTGAGACAATATTGTGGAAGTTTCAGCTTTTGAAACGAATGTATCAAAAAACATCTTCCTTGTTCCTCACACATTCCACCAACTGCACATACACTTTCACCCATCCGTGACAGTAAAAGTGATACATGTAGGCTTAAATATCTCATCAAAAAGCCTTCTACAGTTGTATGTAGTCCTCACAATGGCCCAGCTTCATTATTCAATTCGCTACAATAAACGATCTGATTGAGGTCACGACATCACAGCACGTACGTTATGGCTACAACATTGCTGTGCGGCAGTGGTCAGACGCAAAGCATTGGCTGAATAAAGTCATCATATCAGGGGTAAGGAGTCCAGCAATCTTAATAGTATACAAGCGTTAGGTATAGTGCAGACCCTCTGACTTGGTTTATTTTAAAATGGGGTTGCCGTGTGCGAGTGAAGCAAGTGTTACTGCGGAGAGGAATGGTGCAGAGAAAGCACGTTTTGCAATAAGTGCCAACCATCAATGTGGATAATTAGCTTTATTGTCTCCGGTGGGGCTATAGGTAACACTCGCGATGCACTGAGAATTACTTCAGCTTTCTATAACCAAAAATAAAATATTGTTAAAATTAAGCGGTACTGACTGTCTCATTAACTCATTATTTCAGGGTTTTATAAGACACCTACGAAAACTAAATACAATTTATCTTCCATCATTAAAAAAAATATAACCGTTCAAACTAAATTTTTTTATATTCTAAAATATGGTTGTGCACTAATGTTGTTGATGGTGGGCGGAGGGGTTGTGTGCTGGCCAACATCTGATTGCAAGCAGGGGTAATAGCGTAAGAAAGGTTCGAAATCTTTGGTATAGCTGAAGGGTATAATGCCTGAAACAGTGTCGATGAAGCATTCATCCTGCACAAGATGTGAAATGTCTCATGATCATGATGCTATTTAGGTAAAGATGTGAAAACATGTAAAGTAAAACGTATTCTTCGCTTTTGAAGCACCTAACATGCTATTCGACTACCAAAAAAAGTAAATTACAGTAATGGTTTGACATTCAGATTAACAATGGATTGAAGATATCATGTAGGGTCTAAAAAAAAAAAGGTAAAAGAAAAACTGCCACACTTGTTAATAACTTCTCTCGATTTCTTCTGTTTATATCAAAGAAAATAACATGGCTTTCTAATTTATTACATCATTAACACACTTTTAACTGTGTCTTTCAAGTTTATTTGTACAGTTACAAACATGTTATCTTCTGGCCAAAAGAAGGAACCTCGAGTCATGCCCTGTTCATTCGTTAAACTAATATGGGACGCTTTTCTCGTGAGACTGATGATTACGATACAGTTGGCGCACTTTGAGCACACTGGATAGAAAATAAATTTAATGGTTTATATCGCCGTATTGCTTGAATATACGTAACATAAAAGCACAAAACACCAATCGCCTTGCTGAGCCTTATCCTTACTACGAAACTACATCATATTTGAAGCTAATGAAATTTGAGAAATCTGCTACCGCTGCTCTCGTTCAGCTGCACGCGCCTTGAGTTTCATGCTATTACAGGCACATTCTTTGATCAAGCTAAGCTCTTTCGCAACGGCGTTAAAGATAACAGTGGAAAGAGCAGCTTGTAACTTGAAGGTCTCTGTACTGAACTCATTATGAGAGAACAGTAGCAGAACGTGCAACCCTGTCTCGTGCGTGCCGCGGCAGATGGAGCCACCGCTTTGACGGACAGACATCTGATGTGGCATACCAGGCCGCCGCAACCACTCAAAGCAGATACCGGTCCAGGCGCGGCCGAGGCCCCAGGCACACCTCTCCCCGCAAGCTACTGGCTGTTCTCGACGCCGACAGCCGCAGCCGGTAAGCTGGCAGCAGCCACAGAATCAAGCACTGGCTTGTAATAGACGTAGTTTATTGTCGTGCAGAAGTGCCGCAAAACAGAAAAACGAAACAATACCAACAAAAAATAACGAAGCAAAGGATTTTCTACTTTTAACATTCAATTATGGCCGGTGCAATAGGAGATTTACGGCTGTGGAATTACAGCATAGGGAAAGAGTGGGAGGAATGGGACATTATTCACATTATTCATATTCATTTCCAAGAGGCTCTACAACAAAGTTAATGATAGATAATGGTACACCCATCTTTGATGCACATAAATTCGCGAAAATGGACGGCATAATTGACGTTGACAATGATTTGTGAAGTGCGCTGTAAGTTCGTGCAAATGTCCCACACCCCCCATACCTGAGGGAGGAACGGGACAGAACTAGGGACGATATCATACAGTGCAAATTTGTCAGGATTCTGTTGAACTTTTATTGGTCTACAGCACTACTGTACATTATATACTGAAAAATTAACAGGAAATGTATACAAAGATTTCCCATGTTCAATGCTTCCTGAATATAATGGGTCTGGTAACATCATTAAAAGGTCTGTTCTTTCCACTACACTCACATCTTTTTCAACTGGAAAATAGAATTAGGAAACTCTACTTTTTTTCCGTATAAATGTAATTTCGACTTCATCGTTTGGATCACACTTAATTAGTCACCCAACGTAATAAATCACAGAGTTTTTGTAGAGAACTTCACAAGAACAAAGCCGTCTTCCTTTATCTTCATCAGATTGCCTTCCCAGTCTGTTTCTTCCATTTCATCTTCCTCAGAGCTCAGGAACAAGTAAAAAATCATCAGAATTTCCTTTCTAGACATTCTCTGATGATTCAGAATCGTCATAAAGTGCTTTCTTTTTTGGAAGATTTCTTACAACTTTAGGCCTAGGCCTACTTGATTTTTCTGATTGCTTGGTTTTCCGTTCATGTGTTAATCTTTCTGCCTCTGCCTTTCCGGAGTGCTATTTAAATTCCGACTATTACCTATCTTCCTTCCTCTTTTACCTTCTTTTCATGGTTCTGTTTTCGGAAAAGGACTAACCTGTTCAGGACTTACGCTACGGTCGCAGGTTCGAATCCTGATTCGGGCATAGATGTGTGTGATGTCCTTAGGTTAGGTTTAAGTAGTTCTAAGTTCTAGGGGACTCATGACCTCAGATGTTAAGTCCCATAGTGCTCAGAGTCATTTGAACCATTTATTCAGGACTTATTGCTTGCATCACTGAAGCACTGCCAACTGTGCATTCTTTTTCAACTGAAACAGAAGAAACTTGTGAATAAACACTTGATTGAATGGATTCTTTAGATGTAGCGGCTACTTGTCCATCCGATTCAAGGGAAACTTGCGGAGATATAAGAGGGCAATCAGTTACAGAACACATAAAAAATTATGCCTCAATGCAGGCCTCACTGTTATATGGATATATACCAGATTTCCTAACACCAGAAACAATAGTATTCTGTGTGACAGATATGCTTGTCCAACCAGCTCACCTAAGCCATAGATGGAAATAGTTTCTCCTGGTGATTTAGTAACCAGTCATTATATATTCTGTTGTAATGGCTTTTAAATGGAGCAAACACTGACACGTCAAGAGGCTAGAGTCGATGGCTCAATTGTGGTGGAAAGGTTAACAAATTAGCTCCGTTTTCCTTTGCTGCAATGATAACATCTACTGCTACATGGCTCTTGTGATTACCCAAAATTAGCAGTATAGGTTGGCTTGCTACACTTGGTAAGGTCAGTTATGTGCTCTAAGCACTGCTTAAAAAGTGAACTGGACATCCATCCTGTCCTGCTAGTTAGATCAAAACTGCCTGGAGGAGCACCTTTTAAAAAGAAGTCTTTGTATCTAATTCTCGGAAAAATAAAAACTGGAGGCAAAGCATTCCCAATGGCATTTACAGTAAATAATGCCGTAATTTGTTCCCCTCGTTCTGCAGATGTTACCTGAATTGCAACAACTTTAGATGGTGTATTGAGTGCAGATATTCCTGTTTCATCACAATTGAATATGTGATCTGGTGTAAGTTCATATTTCTTATAAACGTACTTGAGAAGCTTGTTGCTCCCCCTAAACTTGTGGCTTCTGAGGTCCTCAACGATAGTAACTTGTGTCGTCCCACAGAGCCTTTTAACCAGTCATGTCCTGCCATTTTTGTTGCTTCCCAAGATTTACGAATTTTGCAGGGTAAAGCACAGACATACTGGTAACCAAGAATTCTCACCTGAATTGGAGTCAACCCATAATGCATTCTACTGGCAGTCAACAGATACTCCACTAGTGCTGACTCCTGATCTTTGGAAAATACCAAGCCACATACCAAATCACGTTTAAAGACAATGCTCTCCTTATTGTCTGCTTGAGACTATTCTGTAGGTGATGCTGAAGTGCTGACCTGGAGATCCCAAATGATTTTGCCGTTTGTCTTATGCTATGACCCATGTTGACTTCCATTATAGCCTTCAAAATGAGACTCTCAGCTCGAGCCATCCTGTCAGCGAACTTCTTCATCCACTTATGGGGTATTATGTCCTGTAAGTATCACACAGTCAATGTATAAGAACAAGATCTCTCGTAATGATTATATTGGGAGGAGTTGGACACTTTCCGACTCTTCCTGAGACAGGTTGTCCCAGTCCTCCCTTAGGAGCACTTAAATACATGAGAGTCAAAAACATAACCTACAAAGCTACGAAGTTTTATTTGCTGATTAAGGAACATAACCAAAGACCCCACATTTGGATTCAAATTTTCAAGTCACTGTAAATAATGAATATTTAAAAAAAACAGTTTAGTTGTTTTCTCTAATCAATACTTACCTTTTAAGAGCGACAATCGATTATGTTCTCTCCTCACCTAACCACATGAGCTTCGTTGACCAAGATGGAACAGGAACTGTATCAGACCTGCTTCATCTGGTGAGAAAGTAATGAACTAACAATTCAAACTAAATAGGCGTGAAAGCTGAACGGTTCCATTCCTCCCACTGTCCCACTCCCTCCACTCTTCGCATACAGAAGTTAACATGAACAGACATCAGCTGGTTTCCTTAGATGTTGGTGAGCGTAAAATGTAGAGTTATACATTGAAACGGTCCTGCATAACAAAGGATATGGACATGGATATGGAAGTGGCAAGCGCTGGTTACCCAGAAAAAAAAATCTTTTGTCAAACTGTAACACATTTATTTCTCAGAGTCGTTTTGTTCCTTCTTTCTCTTTCTTTCCGTTTTTGTAAAAAAAAAAAAAAAACGGAATTTGGTAGAATAGTAAGCCCTATACAAAGTCAACTCTTCGTTAACAACAGTCGTCACGAGACTAATGCATTTAGCTCATTTTTACTGCTCTTATCATCATTTTAAAATAAAAGGCTTCAGCTAAAATAAGATATAGAATTAAGAAAATCCAGTGTGTTGTAACGCAGATGGGATGTAGCGAATCTTTCAGTGATAAATGTTAACTTACATAAAACCTAGTTAACTAGATCAAACATAAGACCCCATGAACGTCATTCCTAAATAATTTTGAGAAATTTTTACGCAAGCTTCTGACATACTTAACAGAACATACATCTGTTACGCAGTGAGAAAATGTAATAACAAGAAAAACATGAACCAAATTGTCGAATGAACTGGCTTCCGTAAGAAGAAACGGAGTAGGCTGTGTTGCTTGCATCTTACACGCTCATCCAACCGCTAGGAACAGCAATGACAGCCCACAATAGAGACTGCAGAATTGCGGAAGGAAAACAGACATCAAAATTTTACCAGTGTTCAACTAACATTAAAAGGAAACTGAAGTAGAACACGAATTCAGAAACTGACTGCTGTAGTTGTTTCCATAAAATGGTGAAGTAAAGATAATAACTAGTTGCTTGCCATCACTGTAAGGTATACTTCATTTGACTGGGCAAGCAGACTGGCATGTAGGAAATAAATGTTCCAGTGCCACTAAAAGAACACGCGGGTATGAATACGGTCAAAAGAATTTCCCAGAGTGAGATGCACACCAGTTTCAATTACCGATGCACAAATTCAGCGTGTAGTAGTCCAAAGTATTCTGTTGCCAGCGAACGTAGATGTTCAGCCACGTGACGCACAGTGTACTCAATACCGACCTCGACCGAGAACTTCTATTTAATCCTCCAGGCAATAGTTCGTCCCACATGAAGGAAGTGACGCCGCTAGGTCCTTGTTGCTGCCCAGCCATATTTCCATCCACAAACTGCCGTCGCGGGACCCTGAAGGGAGAGCGGTTGATCACTCCCTCCGCGCAGGCACGTCCTTGGTGTACACGCGGTGAAACGGCTAGGGAGTAACGACAACGTTAGACAACGGAATCATCGGATGATAGTATGGATCTCAGCGTGTTATCACCCCACTTTTTCAGACGTTAAATCTGCGGTATTTATTAGTGTCAATTTGTACATCTCCACTGTGACACTGTTATCTTGCATCGTCCAACTTTCCTGCTCCTGTTAGAATTCTAGTTTTGTAGCGAATGTGGATCTTGTGTTTTGGATCAGTCCACTTTTACATAAAATATATTGGTTAATGGAACTTGAAACTATTGGGACGAAGAATGGTCTGATCTGTTGAGCACAGTAACTTATACAGATGCGATTAGTTTTCACATGTTGGATGATAATGAACTTCCTAAAAACAGTGACCAGACATTCCTACTACAGCGAACTAGGGTATTAAGATACAGTTTGAGGTATTGAGATTCATAGCTTTTATTACCTACAGTAGTGGTGCTCAAATGAAAAATCTTAATATGTGTTGCAGAAACTGGCTCACTTCGAACTTTGCAGTGGTATTGGATAGGAAAATGATTTGAATTTCAATTCACTTTGGTGTCTACTAGGTGCAGCTGGTAGAAAGTTTACCTGTGGTCTAGGCACCGTCTTTGACAAGTAACCAAATGTTGTGGGTCCCCGGTTCCAGTATGTGTTCATCAACAATGGCGGCCAAAGGCTTTTGGCACTAGAAGTCACCACTGTTCTGCCGACGGCCTTCTCAAAGACTGTGAAGGAGAGGACGAAGGGTCAGTGCACTCTCTTGCCCTTGGGGTGGGAAACTGCCCCCAAATGCAGAAGAATCAACAATGATCAACCGCATGAGGAAGACAATGGAAACCACTGCACTGTAGACATACAGTATGTATGGACACATTATCTGTAGCTGAAAAAGTGACATATTGTTCTCTCCATGAGTAAAAGATTCTTGATTATTCCACCATTCGTATTTTCGGGAGATGTATTAACCAACGTGGTAACATTCTACAAGTCGGAGCACAACATGTCAGAATACAGAACATTGTAGGAAAGCCAGGAAATCTGATAAGGAAAACGCAAAGGCTCAGCCTAGATGTAGTTAGTGTCGGTAACATGAGATGGAAAGAGGACCTTAGGTCAGACAAATATAGGGTAACATCAGCAGCAGCAGAGAATCGTATAATGGGCGTAGAACTGATTATGAAGAAGAAAGTAGTGCAGAGAGTAAGGTCCTGAGAGTAGATCAGTGATAGGACTATTATTATCAGATTCAACAGCAAACCAATACTGAAAACAATGTTTTAGGTATACACGCTGACCTCACAAGCAGAAGATGAAGAGATAGAGAACATACATGAGGATATTGATTGGGTAAGTTAGTATATACGAGTAGGTGAAAATCTATTAATTATGGTAAGTAGTGGTGCTAGGACTGTTCAAGCACATTTTTATTGTGCAGGTGGCGTACATTCAAGGGCAAGTATACATTTAGGTGTAAATTATACCTCTCTCCTCCTCTTAACCGGTTGTTTTTCTAAGTGGTTAATGACCTCTGGCATTGATTTATGACCCCCTGGGAATAATAAATCCTTCTAAGAAATACCCCTGGTCCTCCCCACCAACCCTCTGGGAAAAGGGACACTCTGTGTCAACACCACCCCAATTCATTTCTGAGCCACTATTCCTCCTCCTGGGAAATTTCAAGCTCTCCCCTTCCCCATCCCATTTCCACACTCACCTTCCCATCTGGAAATTGTTGTGGCTAAGACCCTGTCTGTACTGAGCTACTTGTGTGGAAGAATCTTATGATGTCCATTATAATTATCCGGGCTGTTGTGCCGTGGTCGGTTGATGAATTCTGTGGTGATTCCCAACGTTTCGTCTCCGACTGCGGGAGACATCTTCAAGGGGGTCCGTAGCTCGATGGAAGGTCCAACACACCCACTGGCTCGCTACTGACTGCCGCTAAATTCCGTGTCCGCGCGCTCCCGCGCCGCAGCGTGACGTCACGTGTTTTGAAAACGTCAGTGCAATTGGCCGCTGTCCGTCGCCGTCGATCGCCGTTGCCATCACCCAGTAGTGGACGGGTGGTACACCTCTTCTTTAACACCGGCATCCATATACCGTTTAATTTCACGCCCTCCTCCTTTCGGTTGAAATTATTTGGGTGTTTAGCGATTTCGATTGCCTCCCTGTAGAGCCTTTCGTAATATCCGCTTGTGGCCGCTAGTACTTGCGTCTCCTCGAAACGAATATTGTGGTTCCCTGGCTGGAAAGCATGCTCTGCAACAGCTGATCGTTCCGTTTCTCCTCTTCTACAATTTCCCTTGTGCTCTTCCAAACGTTTAGAAACAGTTCTTTTGGTGGTACCCACATAAACATCACCACAGCTGCATGGGATCCTATACACTCCAGCTTTTTCCAATGGTTTGCGAGCGTCCTTTGCAGGCTTAAGGTATTCCTGTATCTTCCTAGTGGGTTTGTAAATTACGGTGATATTCCGCTTCGTCAAGATCCTTCCTTTGCAGGCTTAAGGTATTCCTGTATCTTCCTGGTGGGTTTGTAAATTACGGTAATATTCCGCTTCGTCAAGATCCTCCCTATTCTTTCCGTTACATTTTTAATAAACGGCAGGAAAACCTTAGATTTTGCAGTAGCCTGTACGCCAGTATGATTTCTGCGTGGTTGCCTCAACGCACGTTTTATTTCGGCGAACGAATATCCGTTCATCATTAGTGCATTGTGGAGATGTCCCATCTCAGCGTCGAGCAACTCAGGTTCACAAATATTTCTAGCTCTGTCCGCTAACGTCTTGATAACACCCCGCTTCTGTTGCGGGTGGTGGTTCGAATCCCGGTGCAAATAACGGTCCGTGTGCGTGGGTTTGCGGTACACCGAGTGGCCCAAACTACCATTTTCGTTTCTAAAAACAAGCACATCGAGGAAATGTAATTTGCCGTCTAACTCCTTCTCCATTGTAAATTGAATTCTCGAGTTTGTACTTTTCAGATGTTCGTGGAACCGGCTTAGTTCCTCCCTACCATGTCTCCACAGCACAAACGTGTCATCCACGTATCGGAACCATACATTTGGTTTTTTGCTGGCAGTACCTAAGGCCTGTTCTTCGAATTTCTCCATAAAGAAGTTTGCAATTACGGGAATTACGGGGCTTCCCATAGCCACGCCATCCGTTTGCTCATAAAACTGTTCATTCCACTTGAAGTATATGATCGTCAAACAACACTTAAACAGTTCTAAAATATCGGCAGGAAAAATTCGATCCAGCTGTTCCAATACATCATTAAGTGGAACCATGGTAAACAGCGATACCACATTGAAGCTGACCAGTATGTCCTCCGGCTGGACCACTATGCCATTCAATCTGCTGATGAAATGTGTCGAATTCTTTATATAAGAGTCCGAACGGCCCACATATGGTTTTAACAGCGTAGTCCAAAACTTGGCTAACGAGTAGGTGGGCGAACCAATGGCACTTAGTATCGGTCTTTACGGCACATTTTCTTTATGAATTTTGGGCAATCAATGACAAAAAATTGAAATCAATGTCACTTGACTTGCTAATATTTCCTTCGACTCAATTTGCATGTTCTTTATTTAATCAGTTTGTGACAGACAGGGTTACCCTCATGAGGGACTTCCATTTGTTCTTACAGCCCCTGAATAAAGCATCCGGCAGTGGCATTCCATTGATCAGGAAAATTCAGACTTACTTTCTGCCTCTTTCTCTCTCTATAGGTTACCTCCTGTTTGTGTGAACACCTGCATGAACCAACTTATCCAAATATGCAGACACAAGTTTGCATCCCTCCTCAGGATACTGTCTGCCTACTGCATAATGCTGAGGGAGAGCTGGCACAATTGCGATATAAAAAATGGGAGGAAATAGTCCATCTGCACTACCGTGTCAAATTAATTGTTCAACAATTTACATAAGACAAGCAGAGAAAAAAGCTCTCGAAGGTGTAAGTCAAATAGATTGCTTAAATTACTCATCACAGCCGTTATTCTTTATGATAAAATGTATTTTAAGCATCTGAGAACCACACACACACACACACACACACACACACACACACACATACTTTCCCCCTCAAATATATCATAGTCACAGAACGTGTGCCATGTACTCACTACTGGACTACTGGGAACCACAACCACACTTACCAAGAGGGAACTAGAGGCCTTCATTCTTGTTGGCCACACTGGCAGTTGCACAAATAGCTCCTGGTATGCACTCACAGACCATACTTGACGCTCAGAGACTGGAGAGACGGTCACCATGACTGCAAAGCCATCAGCCAATCAATTTAAATGGGGAGTTATAATTATCCAGCGAAAACACAGGCCTTATTGAATCTTCTCACACAAAACACACATCCTCTTCTATCGCCGTCAATCAGTATGGGGGTTAGTTTGCTATTCAGCCACCCAGAGAGTGCAAAAGTATTGCTGCAAGGACTCATCACTTTGGCTACAGGCATTTGTACTAGCCGGCCACATTAGTCTATGAGGTGGCTTCCGATTGGCTGAAGGCTTATGACCACTCCTGCTACTGACTGCAGCGCACTGTGAGACAAGCAGGGGCAGACTGGATGTACGGTTCTAACTGCAATTCTACTCTTTACATAGACTCCCTAGAATAAAAAATCCACTTTGACCAATCCCAAACTGGGATGATGTTACCTACACACAAAGAATGTTTCATGCAAAATGTAGGTTCACCTCTTTTATATGAGTTATTTGCGAAGACCGAAGTAATTAGAGCACACACACATTTTCACATTGCTAAAGTATCCTTACTTGTCATGGAAACCCTGTACAACAGTATAACTTGGGCTATATTTGCTCTAAGTATTCTCCCATCAGGAACGAAAATCTGTTCTCATCAGCTTAATGTTTGTTGCATCCTGCATGGTAGGACTAGAATATGAAAGTTATGTCTGGGTCACGACGGAGTGTATGCTCTACCAATGTCAGAGGTCGCCTCCTCACTTTCTAACTCTCTTAAAGCAGCCAAATGCCTCTTCACCTGAGAAGTCTCTTAAGGTAGCACCATAGAGGAGTTGTAAATATCAGGTTAATACTACACATCACTTAATAATTTTGGTGATATGGCAAATTTTCTTACTATGACCATCAGTCTGTGTTTAGGTGGAAGACTGAAATATGTTAAAAGACCTAAAGATCTCGTAGCAACGAAAAACGTCTGATTACTGCTCCAATTCATGAATCATGTCTGTAATACTCTCGACCTCGTTTTCACCCTCCCAGCAGCATGTTATTGACTAAATAATTCAACTAATTGTGAGAGTCGCTTCGCATGCTAAGTAATTCTTTCCTGCTCTCGGATTACACTTACCAGGTAACCTTTACAGACACTTTCGTGAAATCTGTGGGGACTTCTCACAGTCTAGGTTATCATTTCATCTGATACCGAAATGGGAGGTAACTGCCATCAAACAGCTGAAGATATCCAATGGTAATTATGTTCTGCTTGTTAGTTGCCTTGCTGGTGGCAGTAAGTCACTTAGAATTCCAGTATACTGCTCCCAAATAAATACTGCTGAGAATTGTTGGGCTATGGGGGCAGTAGGATGTTTCATTCTCTCCACCACCACTGTGATGGCTCTGTCCTTGGGTTTACCACCACCACCAGACAGCTTGCAAACAGAAGCCATCGTCGCCACTGGGTCAGCCCAACAGGGCTGTACTGTTCCATGCCAACAAGCTACCACTCTTAATGTTCCAAAGTTACAAAATTGGCCCTATCCTTCTCAGGAAGAGATGGCACTTAAATGTCGCTGGGGTAAATACCAAGATGCTTATCCTCCTCCCACCCACAAACCGAAAAGTTCTGGGATGTGTTTTTGAAATATTATGGAGGGAATGAACCAAAGAACAATAGCGAAATGCCCCATCCCAGACATGTATGGGCCTGCAGACCCGTGTTTCCCTAGGAAAACAGCCCTGTAGAAGAATTTCAGTTGGCTTCCGTCAAATTAGAGGGTGGATGATTCGAAAAGTCAAATGGAAATCCCTAGAAAGAAGTTAGAGTTTTCTTTACAAGGTACACTATTGACAAAATTTAGAGACTTGACATTTGAATCTGACTTCAAAGGGCTTCTTCTGTGCGCAGATGTAAAATTGGTCTGCCTATTATGGTGCCACTCCATCCATTTATAGGCATACAAAACTCATATATTATCTCTTATTTATTGAGGAAACAGGAGATGGAACTTCCGCTGCTGATTTTCCCCCAGTAAAATTTTTGGTATTTTCTCCTAATTATCACAGAAGCGGTATAGAGCTCACCTTTAAACTCCCCTTTCATCAGAAATCGCTTACCAGCCATATTCTCACGAGTCTAGGGTATTCGATATATAACGTTTGTATCCACCTAATTTCGAAGACCAAGGCACACACCCATGCTAATTCTATCGAAATCCCATCACATTCCAATAACACTGTTCAACTAGTTAGAAGGCTGTTAGTTAGTTAGTTAGTTAATTGCTAGCGTGTTCCATTGACCAATCACACGGTACAGTTAACTGTTATGAAGTGGAATGTTTCAAGTGCAATGCACATATGAAACAAGATTTTTTAAAACACACACACACACACACACACACACACACACACACACACACACACACACACACACACACATATATATATATATATATATATATATATATATATATACTTCAATTATTTACCCCATTCCCTTTAATGGCACAAAATGCACATACTATATTTATAGATTTATGTATTCCTACTCAAGAATTCATCAGTTGTATTGAAGGAGTTGTCAAGGAGGTATGATTTCAATTTATTTTTGAAACTATTGCTGTTGTCTGTCAGACATTTTATTTCACCTGATAATTTGTCGAAAGTTTTTATAGCAGCATAGTTTACCCCTTTCTGTGCCAAAAGTAGCATGAGTAAAGGACAGTGTAAGTCTTTCTTTTTTCTGGTATTATAGTCATTAATGTCACTGTTGTTTCTACACTAGTCGATATTGTTGAGAACAAATTTCATTAATGAGTAAATGTACTGTGACGCTGTTGTAAGAATTCAAAATCTCTTAGAAAAATGCCTACAAGATGTGCGACTATGAACACCCCCCCCCCATCCGTTTTATTCTAGCCACTTTCTTTTCAACAGTGAATACTTTTTGTCTAAAAGTCGAGTTACCCCAAAATATTATTCTGTATGACATCAGAGAGTGAAAGTAAACAAAGTATGTTAGCTTACTAATATATATACCCTCAAAATTGGCAATTATTGTGATTGCAAAAGTTGCTGAACTTAGTCGCTTTAGAAGATCACAATTATAAATATTCCAATTAAGATCTCATGTATATGTACACCCAAAAACTTAGTATGCTCGACCCTGTCTACTGACTTCTTATGATGTGTTGTATTTATTGAAGGAACTGTACTTTTTGCAGCAGAAAACTGGATTCACTGTGTTTTTCCAAAGTTGAGATGAAGCCCATTTGCAGAAAACGAGTTAATGACTTTTCCAAAGACCTTATTTGTATCATTTTCAGTTGGAATTTCTTTTACTGGATTAATAATGATGCTTGTATCATCAGGAAACAGTGTCAGTTCAGCTTCCTGTTTCAGGTAGGAAGGGAGGTCGTTCACATATATCAAGAACAGAAGGGGACCCATGATTGAGCCCTGCAGAACACCTAGTGTAATTTCACCCCACTTAGATGAAGTGGAAAACTTATTTAAATCACTTGACCTATATAAGGAAACTTTTTGCTTCCTGTTCTGTAGGTAAGAGTTAAACCACTCATATGCTATTCCATTTATACCATAGAATTGTAATTCCTCTAACGTAATGTCATGGTTCACACAATCAAATGCTTTGGGCAAGTCACAGAAAATTCCTGTTGGTGAAATTTTAGTATTTAAATACTCTATTATGTGGACAGTGTAATTGTATATTGCTGTCTCAGTGGAACAGCATTTTAGAAGTCCGAACTGTGATTTACGAAGTATCCCATTACTGTTGAGATGCCTAACCACTCTTGAGTACATTACTTTCTCGAAGGTCTTTGAAAATGCTTTAAACAAGGATACTGGCCGATAATTACTGACATCTGTGGTGTCCCCCTTTTTGTAGAGAGGCCTGACAATGGCATATTTTAACCTGTGTGGGAAAATACCTCGAGTTTGTGATGCATTGTGTATGTGACTCAGAACATCAGCTGTAATTGCTCCACATTCTTTTTATGTCTTATTAGAGATGTCATCTACTCCAACAGAACACGTATTTTTCAAAGATTTAAGAATTTTACTTATTTCACAATAGGTTGTTAGGTGAAAGTTAATGTGACTACATTTTTTTCAAAACAGACTCTTTAATGTACTGCCTGGCTTTGTCTTTTGAACTATTCTCACAAATTTTTTCTCCTACACTTAAGAAATGATTATTAAATAATTTAGCTACTTGTGTACTGTTAGGATGGTCATGTTCTCTTTAATAGTAATACTATCTACCCCAGTGGTTACTTTTCCTGTCTCCCTTCTGTCAAATCATCCACCCATCAATGACTTGGTAGAGAGTATCGCAACGAGAAAACTAGCACGCTAACATAAATGAGGAAAGTCACAATCATGCAGAGTGTACACAGACTGCACAAAAAAATTCAGAAGCTTAGCACATACAATTCATCAGTATCGAATGATTGTGTATAAATGTCTCCCTGTATACGCCCAAACCTCTTTTATCACATTTCTATGATTACTACGCTAGAAATACGACAGTGTATTGGTGGAAGAATTTTCAGTGATAGCATCAAGTTTCATGAGAAATACATCACTTTTTTTCAAATGGAGCATACCTCCTTAATACGAATCTAACAGTCCATTGAATCATTAGCATCAGTGCAACCACCTCACAGATCCACATGTAATTCAGGGCTATTGCAAGTTTAGTGGAAGATTCGCGACTTAATCACAATATTATTCATTGTTTTACCCCCAAATGCTGTTCGACAGTGGACTGACCATGATACTGAATTCCGTCTAGAGCAGAGTATATCCACATGGATAGTACATATGTAAATAGTGCTCATTACTTATTTAGAAGTAAACCTAGTATTTACATGCTTATCCAGCTACCACAACGAGACCCAATCAATCAACAAGTGCAAACCAGACCAAATAAATGTCAGTATTTCCTCCAAGAACAGCAGTCATCTTAGTACCTCTTACACTTCGATTCAAATTTAGTGAAGTAGTTTCTATGTGACGTACAGGCTGGAATTACAGGCACTCACCTCCTATGCTGTTACATCTTAGTGGATGGATCACGCCCCCTTTTAAATTTCCATGCATATGAATTTGAGCCTGACATATTCATCTCCTTTAACTCACTAAGTTGTCAATTTTTATGGTTTGGATTACTTCGCCTGCAACAAAAGAATCTGAACCAGATATATACACTCTATTTCAGCTCACTCCAGGTGCTTACTGCTAGGCGTTTTACGATAGTTAACGATTCCAGTGACAGTGTACAGGATTTATAGTCCTATTAATGTGGAGCATATTTAGTTATGTCCAAGTGGACGAACAAGTCCACCACAGGTCTTCCTACACAGTTTCAGACAGCTCCAGTACTTATGAACGTACCACATCCAAAACAAAAACACTGCAAGCGACTGTATAGACAATGGTGGAGGGTACATCAAACTATTCTCGATTACCCATCCATCCCTATCTCGCACACTGATAGAGTAGAAAACTGCGTTTATACTTCCGTACATATCCTAACCCACCGTATGTTTCAGGAGAAATATGTCGTCTTTCCCAGATTTTTTTGTCACATATTTGAGTGGAGTATGCCAACCTACAACGACGAGCCAAAGAAACCGATAAACCCGCCTAATATCATGTAGGGCCCTCGCTGTCAAGCAGAAATGCTGCAACACGACGTGGCTTGATCTCAACTAAGGTCTGATGTAGTGCTGGGGGAACTGATACCATGAATCCTTCAGGACTGTCCGTAAATCAGTGAGAGTACGAGGGAGTGGGGATCTCTTCTGAACAGTACGTTGCAAGGCATCCCTGATACACTCAATAATGTTCATGTCTGGAGAGTCTGGTGGCCAGCAGAAGTGTTTAAACTGAGAAAAGTGTTCCTGGAGACATCCTGTAGCAATTATGCACGTGTGGGGTGTCGCAATGTCCAGCTGTAATTGTCAAGTCCTTCCAAATGCACAATCGACATGAATGGATGCAGGTGACCAGACAGGATGCTTACATATGTGTCACCTGTCAGTTGTATCGTTGCATCAGGGGTCCCATATCAGTCAACTGCAAATGGCCCACGCCATTACACGGCCTCCATCCGCTTGAACAGTTCTGTGCTGACATGCAGGGTCCATGGATTCATGAGGTTGTCTCCATACCAGTTCACATCCATACGTTTGATAAAATTTTAAACGAGACTCGTCCGGCCGGCAACATGTTTCCAGTCATCAGCAGTCCAATGTCGGTGTTAACAGGCCCAGGCGAGGTGTAAAGCCTTATGTCATGCAGTCATCAAGGTTACATGAGTGGGCCTTCGGCTCTGAAAACCCACATCGACAAATTTTCGTTGAATGGTTTCCCTGCTCACCCTTGTTGATGGCCCAGCATCGACACTGGCAGCAATTTGCGGAAGGCTTGTACTTCTTTCACGTTGAAAGATTCTCTTCAGTCGTCATTGGTCCCATTCGCGAAGGATCTTTTTCCGGCCGTAGCGATGTCAGATATTTGATGTTTTACCGGATTCCTGATACTGAGGTAAACTCGTGAAATGGCACTATAGGAAAATCCGCGGTTCATCGCTACCTTGGTGATGGTGTGTCCCATCGCTCCTGCGCTGACTATAACACCACCGTCAAACTCAGTTAAATCTTGATAACCTGCCAAAATGGCAGGAGTAACTGATCTGTGCCAGATGCTTGCTGTTTTGGATAGGCATTTCCGACTGCGTTCTATTTCGAATATGAATGCCTATAACAGTTCCTTTGGTACTTCAGTGTCTACAATCCAAGCAACATTGACATGATGCTTTTGCTTCGCAGAGTAGGCATGGAACATGAACAAATGGGACTCACGGGGTTGGTAGACAGCAACTATGTAGTACTGAGTTGTTGAATCGATGTTATTGTTAACCAGAACATATTATTTAACCGCGGGTCTATGCATGTTAATGTCGGGAGGGCAGCTGACAATAACCTCAAAGTTATAGTATAAATTAGAATATATAGATATATAGTGAGGCATGAAGGAGGGGCTCATTCAAATAGAGTGGGGGAAGCTGTGCAGCATACTGACATAAAAGTCGAGGGGCAATTGATGGCTAAGTTTGCAAAATACTGTCACTTTGTTTCCAAATATCAGTTAGTGCTGTTCAAGTACAGGAAGATACAGCACATGGTAATCCACCCCGCATTAACAAATGTTCCATTAACGCTTACGTCGTTCATGCCATATACATGCATATAGACCCAATTGTGATTTCGAAATGTAAGTTTCCAGTATTTCAGCAGTGCATTGGAATGAGATGCACGTACCTTAGGTCTCAAACGACTTTCAGGGCTATATAAATACAGCGATGCTGTGTTTGGTACTCCCTTCAACAATAAACAAATGTTTCTCTAAAACTGCAGTCTTCTCCACTTTATACACTCAATGCCGATTTCTGAAATGTACTTCTGTATTGCTAGCATTTAGAAGAGATCAAATTTGAGTAGCCCATTTCCATAAATCAGAACTTGAGAACTAAGTTTTTTTTAGTGAAGGAATATTCCAACCGCATTCCTACAGAAGTGGGAAGAGCTTGTGATACGTCATTGCCAGAAAAGTAGATTTCCGGTGAGGTGGTGACTAGACATTTGAAATTCTATGAAAATAAGCACGTCGTTGTCAGGAGAAAGAAAACTGGCATTCTACGGATCGGAGCGTGGAATGTCAGATCCCTTAATCGGGCAGGTAGGTTAGAAAATTTAAAAAGGGAAATGGATAGGTTAAAGTTAGATATAGTGGGAATTAGTGAAGTTCGGTGGCAGGAGGAACAAGACTTTTGGTCAGGTGATTACAGGGTTATAAATACAAAATCAAATAGGGGTAATGCAGGAGTAGGTTTAATAATGAATAAAAAAATAGGAGTGCGGGTTAGCTACTACAAACAGCGTAGTGAACGCATTATTGTGGCCAAGATAGACACAAAGCCCATGCCTACTACAGTAGTACAAGTTTCTATGCCAACTAGCTCTGCAGATGATGAAGGAATTGATGAAATGTATGACGAGATAAAAGAAATTATTCAGGTAGTGAAGGGAGACGAAAATTTAATATCATGGGTGACTGGAATTCGTCAGTAGGAAAAGGGAGGGAAGGAAACATAGTAGGTGAATATGGATTGGGGGGAAGAAATGAAAGAGGAAGCCGCCTTGTAGAATTTTGCACAGAGCATAACTTAATCATAGCTAACACTTGGTTCAAGAATCATAAAAGAAGGTTGTATACCTGGAAGAATCCTGGAGATACTAAAAGGTATCATATAGATTATATAATGGTAAGACAGAGATTTAGGAACCAGGTTATAAATTGTAAGACATTTCCAGGGGCAGATGTGGATTCTGACCACAATCTATTGGTTATGAACTGCAGATTGATACTGAAGAAACTGCAAAAAGGTGGAAATTTAAGGAGATGGGACCTGGATAAACTGAAAGAACCAGAGGTTGTAGAGAGTTTCAGGGAGAGCATAAGGGAACAATTGGAATGGGGGAAAGAAATATAGTAGAAGAAGAATGGGTAGCTCTGAGGGATGAAGTAGTGAAGGCAGCAGAGGATCAAGTAGGTAAAAAGACGAGGGCTAATAGAAATCCTTGGGTAACAGAAGAAATATTGAATTTAATTGATGAAAGGAGAAAATATAAAAATGCAGTAAATGAAGCAGGCAAAAAGGAATACAAACGTCTCAAAAATGAGATCGACAGGAAGTGCAAAATGGCTAAGCAGGGATGGCTAGAGGACAAATGTAAGGATTTAGAGGCTTGTCTCACTAGGGGTAAGATAGATACTGCCTACAGGAAAATTAAAGAGACCTTTGGAGAGAAGAGAACCACTTGTATGAATATCAAGAGCTCAGATGGCAACCCAGTTCTAAGCAAAGAAGGGAAGGCAGAAAGGTGAAGGGAGTATATAGAGGGTTTATACAAGGGCGATGTACTTGAGGACAATATTATGGAAATGGAAGAGGATGTAGATAAAGATGAAATGGGAGATAAGATACTGCATGAAGAGCTTGACAGAGCACTGAAAGACCTGAGTCGAAACAAGGCCCCGGGAGTAGACAACATTCCATTAGAACTACTGATGGCCTTGGCAGAGCCAGTCATGACAATACTCTACCATCTGGTGAGCAAGATGTATGAGACAGGCGAAATACCCTCAGACTTCAAGAAGAATATAATAATTCCAATCCCAAAGAAAGCAGGTGTTGACAGATGTGAAAATTACCGAACTATCAATTTAGTAAGTCACAGCTGCAAAATACTAACGCGTATTCTTTACAGACGAATGGAAAAACTGGTAGAAGCGGACCTCGGGGAAGATCAGTTTGGATTCCGTAGAAACGTTGGAACACTTGAGGCAATACTAACCTTACGACTTATCTTAGAAGAAAGATTAAGAAAAGGCAAACCTACGTTTCTAGCATTTGTAGACTTAGAGAAAGCTTTTGACAACGTTAACTGGAATACTCTCTTTCAAATTCTGAAGGTAGCAGGGGTAAAATACAGGGAGCGAAAGGCTATTTACAATTTGTACAGAAACCAGATGGCAGTTATAAGAGTCGAGGGGTATGAAAGGGAAGCAGTGGTTGGGAACGGAGTGAGACAGTGTTGTAGCCTCTCCCCGATGTTATTCAATCTGTACATTGAGCAAGCAGTAAAGGAAACAAAAGAACAATTCGGAGTAGGTATTAAAATTCATGGAAAAGAAGTAAAAACTTTGAGGTTCGCCGATGACATTGTAATTCTGTCAGAGACAGCAAAGGACTTGGAAGAGCAGTTGAACGGAATGGACAGTGTCTTGAAAGGAGGATATAAGATGAACATCATCAAAAGCAAAACGAGGATAATGGAATGTAGTCAAATTAAATCGGGTGATGCTGAGGGGATTAGATTAGGAAATGAGACACTTAAAGTAGTAAAGGAGTTTTGCTATTTAGGGAGCAAAATAACTGATGATGGTCGAAGTAGAGAGGATATAAAATGTAGACTGGCAATGGCAAGGAAATAGTTTCTGAAGAAGAGAAATTTGTTAACATCGAGTATAGATTTAAGTGTCAGGAAGTCGTTTGTGAAAGTATTTGTATGGAGTGTAGCCATGTATGGAAGTGAAACATGGACGATAACCAGTTTGGACAAGAAGAGAATAGAAGCTTTCGAAATGTGGTGCTACAGAAGAATGCTGAAGGTAAGGTGGGTAGATCACGTAACTAATGAGGAGGTATTGAATAGGATTGGGGAGAAGAGAAGTTTGTGGCAGAACTTCACTAGAAGAAGGGATCGGTTGGTAGGACATGTTTTGAGGCATCAAGGGATCACTAATTTAGCATTGGAGGGCAGCATGGAGGGTAAGAATCGTAGAGGGAGACCAAGAGATGAATACACTAAGCAGATTCAGAAGGATGTAGGTTGCAGTACGTACTGGGAGATGAAGATGCTTGCACAGGATAGAGTAGCATGGAGAGCTGCATCAAAACAGTCTCAGGACTGAAGACCACAACAACAACAACAAGCTTAAGCTATAGGAAAAAGAATTGTAATATCTGTCAGCTACTGTGACATTCCTGACACCTGTTTCATCAGAACAGGAATGTTTAATATTAGCCATTTAGTACTTATATGTTATAATTACAGGTCTTTAGATGCTTTCTTCCTGATTTCACGCAGTAGTTATAATGCCATCACATTATCATTTCCATGTAGGAGACGTGACTTCTCAGACCTGACGGGGATGATCTTGAGAAATTTATCTCGTACATAGCTGCTGAAGGCACCACTCCAATTTGGAAATGTTTGTCAATTGGACTCTTCATTCTACCAAGAAGCTTAAGGCCGCTCGACACTCCAGAGCAGAGCAAACAGACATGACGAATCATAGCCACGTATATGTACCAAGTAAGTGAACCACAGACGCGCGCGCGCGCGCGCACACACACACACACACACACACACACACACACACACACACACACACGTGGTGTCTATGACATGGGGGGGGGGAGGGACTGCCCCTTGTGTTTCGCACATATGGCGCAGCATGAGCCATGTCGCGAGTTGATCTCTAACGCTAGGCTTTCGTGTGCACTTATCTTTGCGTAGAGGGCGTCCGCGGGCGGCTACTAAGAGGTCTCTGGCGAACTCGCTCTGTCTCAGTCCGCCAGAGAGACAGGTGATGCCTAGCAGGAAAGCTCGTGTGGTGTGTGGACCAGCTGGCAGTCCGGGGTTGTCGGAGGTGCTTTCGACGGCGGGCCTGTGGGGCGCATTCCGCCGTAGTTACTTGTATCGTTGGGACCTTTTCCTCGACGACCTAGGGACTGGCGCTGCAAACCACTGTTGTGCCGGAGTTCTATTGTTGTGCTGCCACGGGACTGCAAGCTGCAAGCTGTGTGTTTACATCTTTCGGTTATCACCTGGTGAGGAGCTTGAAGTTGTTGCTTACATTTAGCATTGCAGCAGCGCAGTTGTACTTGCAATCACGACACGCTATACCAGCAGAGTGCCTAGCTAGGTGCACTAACTGGGATAACGCTCATTAATTGGGCGGAACTCTGAGAAAAGCGGGTACCTACTAATTATCACTTGCTATTTGAATCATTTGCCATCATTAATAACGTTAAGCTTTCCATGGTCAAACTTCCCCCTAATTACATGCTTGCTGCTTATTTCGTTGGTCCTTTTGTGAGGCAAGTGGATAAGGACATACAATCGGACATTCAGTAAATTTAGTAGTTGTGAACAATGTAATGTTTGGTGTGGTATTTTAACTCTCCGGCTGTGTTCTTGTGGCCAGCCTTATGGAGCTGGCCCAGCCTGGTTTCTCTTAATATTAATGAAATTGTCTATTTAAGACCAGTGGTTCGGGTCATGCAAGCACAAAAACCGCTATCTCTTGTAAATGAAGAAAAATTGTATTAATTTATTGTATTTCTGTGTTATAATACCTGGTTTTTATTTGCCTGTTCTTACATTGTATACCAGAGCGGTGTTGAAGGAAGGGGTACAGTTAATCCCTAAATCTAGTCCCCAGAGTGTGAGAATCAGCTGCTTGTTGCAACACTATATTACTCCTGTTAATTTCCTACATCTAAAAATGGCTCTGAGCACTATGGGACTCAACTGCTGTGGTCATAAGTCCCCTAGAACTTAGAACTACTTAAACCTAACTAACCTAAGGACAGCACACAACACCCAGCCATCACGAGGCAGAGAAAATCCCTGACCCCGCCGGGAATCGAACCCGGGAACCCGGGCGTGGGAAGCGAGAACGCTACCGCACGACCACGAGATTCGGGCTCCTACATCTACATTTACATCTACATCCATACTCCGCAAGCCACCTGACGGTGTGTGGCGGAGGGTACCTTGAGTACCTCTATCGGTTCTCCCTTCTATTCTTCCTACCGCATTCCTACAGAAGTGGGAAGAGCTTGTGATACGTCATTTAATTTGGACTGCTGGACAGCGCTTTTGCGGAGTGTCACGGGTTATACCGCCCAGAGCGAACCGCTTGCAATACCAAAAGGTTTCTCTGAATATTGTATAGAAGTTTCGCCTTCATATTCCGTGTTACAGTTCGTGTTTATGCCTTTTCTAACATTCCTGAAACTGATTTAAATGCCTCTGGATGCGCCCAGCTGAGGTTCAGCTGGGTGTTATTGTGTCTTTGTTTACATTATTTCACGCACTGATAAAGGCATTGAAGTGTTTTTCGATTCTATTTAAAGCCTATACCGT
Organism: Schistocerca nitens; assembly: GCF_023898315.1. NCBI lineage: Eukaryota > Metazoa > Arthropoda > Insecta > Orthoptera > Acrididae > Schistocerca > Schistocerca nitens. Next base: position 308,963,075 of record NC_064621.1, on the reverse strand, counting down.
TGAAATTGTGTAGTTTTACTCTAAAAATTCTGTAAATTTCATCATACTTAAATCTTTGCCTTGCAGTGCTCTTTATTTAGATATTGGTAACTAAACCCTTTGGTGTTGGAGGCCATCCTTTTCAGTTTGCTAATTTATGTGCAGTTTTGTAATCCTAATAAATTGTAATCAAATGTGCATAAACAAATGATGTTCAGTTCGCATTTGCTCCAGCCTTCTTTGTCCTGGCGTACTGAGACGTCTCATAATTGGTACCTAGAGTGTGGTTCCCTTTGGTGGTAGGGCTTGTGACTGAACATCATTCGATAGCTATTTTGTAAAGTTACCAAATGTAGTAAAGTGGTTGTTTTGTCATAATTTACTCGTATTGTGGTTTTGTGGTGCGCTTTGAAGCAAGGTGGAGTCTCTAAAGGTGATGTGGGTTGCCTGTTTGAAGAAGGAACAGCTACAATATGAACTGCGCGTTCAGGGTTAGGTGGAGGAAAGCGAAATGGTAGAACTGGGCGCGTCTCCGTGGAGCAGCCGCCCTTCCTGTGAGGGTGACTGGGGAGCAGAATGGTCCGGTGACTAGCTGCGCCGCTTCTCTATCTGATGTCAATAATAATATCGCCTTCTTCGTAGATAGTTGCCCGTTTCGAACTCATATATAAAGATTTTTTCTTTTCTTTTTTAATCATCAGTCGTCTTACTAGTTTGATGCTGCCCGCCACGAAATCCTCTCCTGTGCCGACCTCTTCGCCTCAGAGTAGCAGTTGCAGCCTACGTCCTCAATTATTTGCTGGATGTATTCCAATGTCTGTCACCCTCTGCAGTATTCGCCCTCTACAGCTCCCTCTAGTACCATGGAAGTCATTGCCTGATGTCTTAACAGTTCTCCTATCATCTTGTCCCTTCTCCTTACCAGTGTTTTCCAGATATTCCTTTCCTCTCCGATTCTGCGAAGAACCTCCTCATTCCTTACCTTATCTGTCCACATAATTTTCAACATTCGTATATAGCACCACATCTCAAGTACTTCGCTTCTCTTCTGTTCCGGTTTTCCCACAGTCTATGTTTCACTCCAATACAATTCTGTGCTCCAAATGTACATTCTCAGAAATATCTTTCTAAAATTAAATCCTAGTAGACTTCTCTTGGCCAGGAATGCACTTTTTTCAGTGACAGTCTGCTTTTGATGTCTTCTCTCCTCCATCCGTCATTCGTTATTTTGGCGCCTAGGTAGTAGAATTCCTTAACTTCATCTACTTCGTGACAATCACTTCAGATATCAAGCCTCTCGCTATCCTCATTTTTCCTCATTACTTTCGTTTTCCTTTGGTTTACTATCAAGATTACAGTGTTAAATGACCCATTTTTGAGCTGAGTTGGAGATCAAGGGCGGGTAGCCTTGGAGCCGCAAGCAGCATCTAAGACTAATAAATTACAAACAAAAGTCATGCACATAAAACTGTGTGTCTTAGAATGGGATGGAGAGCCAGGCCGCAGTATCCAGGATAGCACACCTACGTTAGGAAGTTCAGGAGAGTCCTCTAGCGCAGGAAGATAAAGTGCAGAAGATGCGTTATGTCAGTTTACTAAATTAGCTAATCCGTTTCAGAATATACTGTGTAATATCTTCCTTCTGATACAATGCAGCAATTGGTGCAGTTTTCGCGGTTAACGGTAAATTTAGAGACGCAGGTTAGAGTTGCGTGAGGCGTAGTATTTCGGGTCTTATGCCCACTGTGTCGCTGTTCATTGGCCGATACAGTTAGTGCTGTACTGTCAGAGTAGGAGAGTCTGTGGGAGTTGCGTAGCAGGAATCTGAAGGAGAAGCAGTCAGCTAGCAGCAAGAATGACTTGGTCAATCGGTGTTTATTCCGTGTTCAGTGTCGGAGGGAGACGTTGACAGAACACATACGAGAAGTTCGGATGGCCGCCGTTGCCTTTGACGTTCAACTGTCAGAGTAGAAAGAAGTGGCCACTATAGTGCAGGGTACGAAGCCTGAAGACCGCTCTCGTGTTCTATACGTGCAGAAACCATCCACCTACAACGATCTAAATCGTTTGGTCAGCAGTACTGAAGGAATTACACAAGCCGACAGGTGGCGAGGATGGGAAGAGAACCCTGTTAGGTTGTGCGAGGTTTCTGCACCCAAAGACGCTCCCTTTTGCAATGTCAGCCATATTAAGGGACGCTGTTTTCGCTGTGGATAGCCAGGCCACCATGCTCGCGATTTTCGAGCTCGGAGGAAGAAACAGTCGGACAGCTGACGCCAAAAGAAGAGTAGGCGGTTTGTATCCCGGTGACTGCCCAGGGCCTGTAATATGGCTAGGGTACTCGCTAGTAACTCTTCATCCTTAGTGTGTGCTAATATCAAACATGACTCAGTGTCCGCATTACTAGACTCAGGTAGTAGTGTTCCATGACTGAATTATAACTGGTATGTTTAATGGCAATCAGTTTGTAAATTTCCCGAATTACATCTCGTCATGTCGACTTTCATTGCTGCTAACGGTCAACAGTTAGTTTTGACACGGTCGTTGTGCACTTTTGTAGAGTGGAGAGCGTTCCTGGCCCTTGGAGATGTTGGTAGTGAAGGATTTGATTACCGACATTTTGTTATGCCGCGATTTTGTGAAGAATACTGGGTTAATTCTGAATTATTCGTGCGTGGTTTCCTAATGAAAGTTTTGTACTTCGATAAAGTCCTATTTATATCAGCTTAGTGTTTTTCTGGGTGTTCAATCTGTATTAGGTGATCATCTAGGGTTTGATGCGGACCGCTTTTTCGGAAAGAAGCTCAAGAGTTACACAAGTTGTTGCAACAATACACGGTGATTTTGACGGATAAACTAAGTGTCAACAATAAAATAGAATATCGTATCCACTTGTCGAATGAAGTACCAGTCAATCACCTTAAAAGCTACCACCCCAAAAATGGAAGTGTTGAGGGAAATAATTGGGAACATGTAGAATGAGGGCATCGTCCACCATTCCTCTTCCCCTTATGGTTGGTCGGGGGAGGGGACCTAACAGCGAGGTCATTGCCACTATCGAATTAGGGAAAGACGAGGAAGGAAGTCGGCTGTGCCGTTTCAAAGGAACCATCCCGGCACTTGCATGAAGGGAAATCACGGAGAACCTAAATCAGGATGGCCAGACGAGGGTTTGAACCGTCGTTATCCCAAATGCGAATCCAGTATGCTAACCACTGCCTCTCCTATGTTGCTGGTCGGAAAAAGTAATGGAGGTGGGTTCAGGTCAGTAGTTTATTATAGGGCTTCGAATCGTAAGGTAGTTTTGGAGGCCTTACACTTGCCTGATTGACGTTATTGTTTTACTTGGTTCGCTGAAGCTCGGTACTTCACAGTGCTAGATCTGAATCAAACTTAATACCAGATCCCCCTATCAGAGGAATCCGAGGTGGCCGTGGCATTTACCGCAGACTGGAGCTTTTATGGGTTTAACAGGAAGCCTTTTGGATTGTCAACCAAAGTTCTTCCAAAACAATGACTGCAGCGCTGTAATTAATCTTGTTCCCGTAGAATGTTATGGCAAGCTCGTCGATTCTCTGCTGGGTCGTCGGAACAAGGAACGCCAACCTTAGTTCATCAGGGAAATTCCTTATGTGGTCCCAATTTTGAAAAAAAAATTCCAACGCAGCTGTAAACAATAAACTTTATTCAGAACGTGACCGTTCCCTTCCTTTTACAAAATGTCATGTATACACGGTTACGAACAACAAAAGTTACATATTTTACCTCACTTTGTATAACATCATCTTTGGCTGGTTCATCGCCAGCAATTTGTACACCAATATAAAATGGATTAACACCCTGAAACAACTTGTTCTTTGCCTTACATTGATTTTCTAGAGCAGGCCACCCTTTAACTTTACCAATATCTGCACTCTGTTCTGGTTTAGAATAGGTTACAAACTTAAATCTATTTTTCCTACTATACTTACGCCACGGAACACCTGAAGAGCGTTCGGGCAATAGACTAAATGCACCAAGTTTGTTAGTACATGCAATCCTTACTTTTTCAAGAGCACCTTGATCTTCAAATATTTTTTTGTTGGCCCTATCGTATAATGTTAGGCTTTCAACTCTGACGTTTATTCTATACACATACGTAACTATTTTGTTAATAATAACACCAGCATATTTATTAGCAAAAAATTTAAATTCATCACTAATGTCATAATGTCTGAAGGTTGTAAAGTTTTTAGCAGACTCCTCATGTTTCTCGATATCTCCCATCTTCCCGTATTCAAACTGTATTGTATCAGCCTGTGTATACTCTGTCCTCCATTTACACATGCGACCAAATATAGGCCTAGTCAGTAGAGTCCGACGGCGTGTCCACCGCCTCGGTCGGGCACGGCGAAACCGGGTCATCGTCCTCATCCGACGATAAGCATATAACCTCCGTTTCGGCCTCCACGTCCGACGGGTTCGGCGAAACTTCCTCCTTTACATTTAAACAATGCATTATATGACAATCTGCATGAACGACCGTTAACCTACTAATTAAAGCTTCATCGCCAATATTAAAATCATTCGATACGAAAATAACAAGTCCACGATGCCTAATTACAAGACCGGCTTTGTTCTTAACATTCACAGTTACAGGTCTACCTTCGACAATCCTTTTCAATGTTGAGGCATACGGTCTCCAACGGAGCCAGTCAAATTCCTCAAACAATATTACATTCTGTATACGTGGGTCGTACCCGCCAAATCCGAATTCGGAACAATATGGCATATACACATGCTGCTTACGTGTCAGTACCTTCTCTATTAACGTGGATTTGCCAATATTCGTATCACCATCCAAATACAACTGCCTCTTACGACTCTGTGTTGGGTGATATGAAGTTACCATTCGTGTGTAATTAACGGTATGATGTCGTGGTCTACAATAAGTCTTCTCCAGAACACCAGGAGTACTTTCGTCAGGTTCTGTCAAGGTTAGGGGATGCGGGACTCACAGTGAAACCTTCCAAGGCCAACGTTTAACGTCCATAAATTTCGTCTTTTCGGTGTTTGGTCTCAGGCAAAGGTGTGATGGTTGATAATTCTCGGAATAGGGTTATATGTAATATCTGACCACTGAAGACCAAGAAATGAATAGCCTCATTTGTGAGCGTGATGAATTATTTTCGTAAGTTAATTCCGGGGTTTGCAGATCTTGTAGCTCCTTTGAATTTGTTAGGACGAAAGGGGCAACCTTTTAAGCAGATTGAGAGCCAGCAAGCAGCCTTTGACAGCCTGAAGACGGTGTTAAGTAAGGCTCCTGTGTTGGCTGTCCCAGATTCGACCACCCTTTTACTGTCCAGACGAATGTGTCTAACTATGGGATTGCAGCTATATTGTTACAAGAGATGAATGGAGAGTGTCGACCTGTCGGCTGTGCCTAGCTATACTTAACCCCTAGTGAAAGTAGGTATTTCAACTATCGGTTTGAGGCCCTTGTTATGTTCTTCTCCACTGAAAAATTTAAATTCCGGCTCTACCTTTGTGAATTTACCCTCAAAACGGATAAGCAAGCCCTCACCTTGGTGCTGGCGCATCCTCGGGAAATTGGGTGTATCGTCCATTTGGCAGTCCGAATCTAGGAGTTCTTGTTCTCCGTCAAGTGTATAAAGTGATAGTAATAACCTGCTATTTACAACTCCGCTGTACAGTTACCTCAAGACATTTCGTAGGTGATGCGCCATTTGGTACTTTAAGAGAGTGTGTAAGTGAGATGGTATCCATTGACATAGGTAGAGCATGCTAGAGCACGCACTCCATCATGACTCAGAAATAAGTTTAATATTCTAGTCCTCTAATGGAAGATGGAACAGATACTAAGCTGAAAAGAACAAATTCGCTTTCCTGGTGTGAGAATATTTAGAGGAAATATAGCCTTTGCCACACTGTTCTATTGGATTGTGACAATAAGTAACAATACTTCAACAATATGAGGATGTGTGTATCCTCCTGTTGCTTCTGTCTTCGACAGTAAATTTGAGTTTTACAGACAACAGCATCCGCGTTTCGGACTGGATAAAGTGCATATTTTTAGTTCAGAATGGCTCTGAGCACTATGGGACTTAACTTCTGAGGTCATCAGTCCCCTGGAACTTGGAAATACTTAAACCTAACCAACCTAAGGACATCACACACATCCAGACTGTAGCGCCCAGAACCGCTCGGCCACCCCGGCCCATATTTTTAGTCTACGGGGTGGAATTTCAGTTATAATTGTATATCTAAGCCACATCTTCTCATCTCACAGTGTGCTGCAACCAGTGGCTGGAGTGATCACGAGGCTTTGGTTAACCAGAAGCCATGACTTAACCTCGTGCGACTGGTGGGTGCAAGTAATGCTCCAACCTGGTTGTTCGTGTTCCCAGCCGCGGAGATAAGTCCCGGTGGCGACATTCCGAACACTCTCTGGGTTGCTTAATAGCAAACAAACCAGTGTGCTGGTTGAGTGGTGACAGAAGGGGACATACGTTGCATTGGAAATGTTGTGATGGTGTAGGGTGCTTTGTCTTCTCAAACATCAGTGCATAGAAGATCTGATGTGTATTCAGTGTTACGACTTATCGCTGATGGAAATTTAAGTACTTGATTTGCGAAATGCATGTTTATGATTCTCAAACGTTGAGAATATGTTTTGTTATTAACGACGATCATTTTAATGTGGTGGTGGTGGTTTTAAACGATCTAGTTCACTAACATGTTCCAGAGCTTTTATGACTACCTTGTCCTCTATAATTTGTTAAACAATTAATTTGATAGGTTAGAGCAAATGGACGATATCCCCCCCATTTCTGATATCGCAATTGCGCCATCTCCCCCTTTATCAACAGCATTAGCCAATAGGAAGACAGTGTTCTGAGGAGCGACGGAAATCTCTGTCTGTGTGTTTAGAAACGTTGTTTCTTGCAGGTGTTAACACAAATAGAAAAAAACCACTTGAGAGAGACAGAGATAGACAGCAAGTCTGGAAAATCCCGATCAGAGGAATGATACTGTGTTCAGGGGTCATGAGAAATAAATGGAGGTCCTGTGGACAGATAGACACGAGTGTCCACACAGACTGATATCAGTGCCTGCAGCTCCTGGAGGTGGTGGGCTGTGCAGCCTCGAACAGCAGTTTCTCTGTTTGTGGGCTTTCCTGCTCCCTACAGGGGTTTCTTTGTGGAGCGCTTGGGATGGGTGGTTCACATTTGTGCAGTCTCATGGTGGTTTCGCCGTCATTTGCATGGCGATGCTAGTAGTGCATGCTGGCACATGCAATCTCAGAAGCCATCATTAGTTCGCAGGTTTCAACAGCGAAAGGAGCTGTCAACACTCAGCTTTGCAGCTGTTATGGAAAGTGTGGGAGATGAGCCTTGTCTCCTGCATACTGATTAAATAAAGAATAAACAAATGTAATTGAACAATATATTATGATGTCAGTTGACAATTATTTCAATTTTTTGTTGTGAGATCCTTCCACAAAAATAGCTCAGCAAAGACTGAATCTTTCCCAGTGATTTCCAGATGGGGCGGTGAGGGGAAAGTGTGGGAGGGAAGCCGGCCGAGGTGGCCGAGCGGTTCTTGGCGCTACAGTCTGGAACCGCGCGACCGCTACGGTCGCAGGTTCGAATCCTGCTTCGGGCATGGATATGTGTGATGTCTTTAGGTTAGTTAGGTTTAAGTAGTTCTAAGTTCTAGGGGACTGATGACCTCAGAAGTTAAGTCCCATAGTGCTCAGAGCCATTTGAACCATTTTTTTTGTGGGAGGGAAGGACTGGGAGATCTCTCAGGTGGGGGAAAAGTGGCTCAGAGCTGAAAAGTGGAGGGGCTGACAAGTGTCCCTTTTCCCAGAGTGGTGGGGGAGGAGGATGGGAGGTGAGTGATGGACCATTGTTCTGAAGGATGGATGATCGCCAGCTGGGCGTAAATGAATCCCAGGCAGCCATAAACCAGTTAGCAGAGGAATAGGTTAAGTGGAGATGGACAGGTGTAATTTGCTCCTGAAAGTATAGTTGCCCCTGAATGTATGCAACCTGCCACAAATAGCATTGCTATGGAAGAATGGAATGCAGTGGTAGGGGATTGTGATGAATATGGGATTGCCAGCAGCAGGGACGGAGGAAAGCACTACAGAGTTCTGAAATTGTCATGTAGTAACAGCGAATACTCTGTTCATGAATCACAATAGGACAATAGGAGGTATACTTGGAAAAGACCGAGAGACATGGAGGATTACAGTTGTATTACATCATGGTAGACAGAGATTCCAAAGTCATAATTGGATTGAAAGGTGTCCCCAGAAGCAGATACAGACTAGATCACAATTTAGTGATTATGGAGTTTAGACTGAAGTTTAAGAGAATCATATGGAAGAATTATTGTGGAAGGAAGTGGGATACAGAAACACTGGGGAATTGTGAGACCCATTAGAAATTTTCTAGGAATGTGAATGCGCTGATAAGGAATACCACGGCAGGCAATAAAGAATGGCTGTCTCTAGAAAAGGGCAATTTCAGATGTTTAACAGCTCTGACTTCCACGCTGCTGATAAGAATAATGTATAGAAGAATGACACAAACGTGAAGATCTGTTAGATCATGATCAGTTTGGCTTTAGGAGATGTAACGGCGCGTCGAAGCAGTTCTGTCACAGCACTGAAGGTAGACTGAAGAAAACTCAAGATACTATCAAAGGTTTAGTCAGTCTGGAATAAGTTTTTGACGGTGTGGAATGGTGCAACATATTCGAAATTCTCAAATAAGTTGGAGAGACGTACACAGAATGATAGGTAGTACACGATATCTACAAGGACCAAGGGAGAATAATTAAATTGGAAGACAAAGAACGAAGGGCCCAGACTGAAAAGGATGTAAGACAGGGATGCAGTTTTCCACCCCCACTGTTCAAAACTATGCATCGTAGGAGGTATGAATGAAACAAAAGATTCAAGAATGAGACTAAAATTACTGGTGAAAGGCTATCAGTGATGAGATTCGCTGATAACGTGGCTATCCTCAGCGAAAGTGGAGAAGAATTACAGGATGTGGGGAATGGATGAAAGCAAACAAATGAGAACTACCAGGAACGAGAATAGCGAGAAACTTAACCTCAAACTGGTGAGCACGAAGCAAAATAGTCCATGATGGCCGAAACATAGTAGGACAGACAAAGAGAGCATTCCTGGCCAACACAAATCTCCTGGCACCAGATTTAGGCCTAGAGGAAGAAATGCCTTTAAAAGCACACTTGGAGCACAGTGGTAGTGAATCATGGACAACGAGAAAATCGGAACACAAAGAATCCAAGTGTTTGAAATGTAGTGCAACGGAGGAATGTTGAAAATTAGGTGAACTGATAGGATAAGGAATGAGCGAGTGCACTGCATGATCGATGAAGAAAGGTACATTTTGGAAACGCTGAAAAGAAGAATGGACACGGTGATAGGTCATGTGTTAAGATATCATGGAGTAACTGTCATGATACTAGGGGAGCTGCACAGAGTAAGAACTGTAGAGGAGGACTAAGATTAGAATACATCCAGTGGATACAACGGGTGCTGGAAAGTAAAGTTTTTGTGTGATAACATTGAAAACTTTGGAAATGAAACAAACGTATTTAACATTCTGCGTCTTTATTCCTCATCTCTACGCATTTGCCGCTAAAGGTGTGAAACGTAGCTATGTCGGTGTGTGAGGAGCAGCGTTCTGTAATCGAGTTTCGAATTCGAAGAGTTCGTTCACATACGGAAGACCATCTGCTTCAGCGTGACAATGACAGGCCGCACAAGAGCGCTTTAACAGCTGAACAATTTGACGCTTTGTGTTCACTGTCATCCATCATCCTTCATACTGTTACGATTGTCCCCATCAAATTATCATCAGTTTCCAAAACTTCAAAAGGCGTCCGAGAACTTCACTATGACAGTGAGAAAGCATTACAAGCAGAGGTGAGGTTGTGGCTCCGTCAACAAAGTCAAATGTTCTACAGTGACAGTCTCAACAAACTGGTTTCTCACTGGGAGAAACGTGTTCGTCACCAGGGTGCTGAGATATAAACATGTAGACCTGAAAAATAAAGATGTAGAATGTGAATAACGTTTGTTTTATGTCAAAAGCTTTCAGAATTTTCACATAAAAATTCTTTTGTATTACTGCTCAGCGCGTTCTCGTATTTGCTAGATGTAAGTTGCACGTGCTAATCTGAGGCTCAGAATAAAATATAATTGAATAAAAGCTGCTCTAGAAAATATCAGGCGTTAGGATTTGAAATACTGGAAAAAACATTTTTGTTTGCTGTGTTTCACGTAAAACAAGTTTCTAAAATTTGAGAAAAACTGTTAGATCTTCTGATTTCAGCGCTGCAGCGAGTTTGGCGACCCAGGTTTGCACGCTATTGATCTTGCATGCCGTTTGGTTTGAAGTTAGTGCGAGACAATGTGCTAACAACACAGTAATAGCAGTAGTGTCACGTATTAGCTAATGCACTAACGTTTGGATCTACGATGAGTAAGTAATTTGTGGAAAACAATACCAGAGTTTCTCATATGTTACATGAGTAATAATGGCACAGGGTACCTTCCTCCACGCACAGTATGGTGGCTTGCGGAGTAAATATGCTGATGAACATGTAGATGTAGCAATGCAGTTCTAGGTAGAAAGATTACATTTGACACCGCAAAATTATGATACTTATTGGAGCTGGTGTGTGCTTGGCGTCCTTCAACATTGACACTGACTTAGCTATAGAGTTTCAGGGAGATCTACAGTTTACAGTGATATGGGTCTGTTATTCAGCGGATTACTCCCATTTACTATCTTGAGAAAAGGTGTGACCCGAGCATCTTCCCAGTTTTTTTTATGTGGAGCATTCGTTGAGCGAGATGTTTTATATGATTTCTAGGTATGGGGCTATTATATCAGCGTATTGTGAGAGGAATCTAACTGGTATACAATCTCCACTGGAAGACATACCTTTATTAAGTAGTTTGAGCTGATTCGCTACACGAGGGCTACCTTCTTCTACTTATGTTGGCAGTTGTTGTTGACTCGAATTCTGGAATAATTACTTCTTGCTTTGACTGTAGTTCCCCTCCACATTGCCTCGGATCCTTCTCCTTACCGGACACCAGGACATCAGAAGAGGAAATGCTGTGGCCATCGTTGTTCTCCCATCAATCGGACTTGTTCATACCATCTCATTGCTCGAGCTTCAATCCTGTCTATTAATGAACCCACCACATCCATGACAATTCTTACATATTCATTTCTCAGTCGACCCAAGAGGGTCGCACTAATTTTCCACCACAATCCGTCCATTTCGATAGCCTCATCCACTCCAACCTTCTCCATTACTTTCCGTAGTACCTTCCTCTTCACAGAACCATCGGACTTTCTAAATCAACCAACACAAAATGCAGAGCTAGATTTTTTATAATAATTTTCTGACACATCTGGCGTACACAAACATTTTTATCAACACATTTTTCCCCAGCAGTAAAACACGGCTGTTCCTGAAATACAACGACGTACGCAACCGTTTCCAATCAGATCTTTACTATGCTACCGAACAACCCACGCCCGCATCTCGTGGTCGTGCGGTAGCGTTCTCGCTTCCCACGCCCGGGTTCCCGGGTTCGATTCCCGGCGGGGTCAGGGATTTTCTCTGCCTCGTGATGGCTGGGTGTTGTGTGCTGTCCTTAGGTTAGTTAGGTTTAAGTAGTTCTAGGGGACTTATGACCACAGCAGTTGAGTCCCATAGTGCTCAGAGCCATTTGAACCATTTTTTTTGAACAACCCACTCACCAAATCCATTACTCTTATTGCTCTGTAATTAGTCTGATCTCTTCTGCTCCATTTCTTATATATGACAATAATATATGATAAAATCAATTCTTGGGATACCTCACCTAATTGAACTACTTTATTAGAAATAGTTACCAGTGCTGCAACCGCGTTAGGTCTTCCGCACTTCAATAATTCCACTACTGTAACTACACTAGCAACTGTGTTTCCATGTTTTGACTTTTTAAGGGCCTGATAAATTTCATCGTCAGCTATTTCTCCCACAGAATAAATCTCCACCTCATTCTGCTCTTCGCGAAATTCTTCCCTTTTTTCTGTAAATGGATCTTTAAAATTCGTCTTCTATTCAGATATTGCAATCATTCTAGCCCCTGCTATAATTTTAGCAGGAGCTCTCTCTTGACGTATAAATCGCCAAACTTCTGATGCCCTGGTGAATCCAACTGAGTGCTCTGTGTCTGCGCATATCATTTCCCACGATCCCTCTTTAGCTCGGATAACCATCATTTTTCCTTCTCTCTTAATTGCGTTGTAGCGATTTATATTTTCCTGTCCTTTTGAGCTTAACTATTTCTGGTAAGCTGTCTTCCTTTTTCGAGTCATTTATCTTAAGGCCTGAATTATCCATTCAGCAACCCTCCCTCTTCCTCTTCCTCTTCCTCTTCCAAGAGTTTCCTCAGCACCTCCCAGTAAATATGATTTTAAATTCTCATACAGTTATGCGGCTGATCCGTCCTTAACGAGTCTGAGTTTTTTCCCAACTTGTCTCTGGTACAGATCTCGTATACTCCAGTCTCGCGAAAACGCTGTATTTAGCTGAGTGCTGTCTTTTCCATTTTACATCTTTGGATCTTAGGGGGATTATGACTCTTCACAATACTTCACAATACCCTCGAAACACTCTCACACGTTGAACGACCGATACTCTATCCTATTTGACAATTATCAAATCACTAATTGACCTTAAACTGCCAGTTGGTTGAATCGAAGTGTACTTATGGAAAAGCCCATGCATTATTTGACAGTCTGTCTGATCACATACTTCTATTATTCTACTCGCATAGTTGTTCAACGTCTCTTCACCAAGTTTCCCAACCACACTGTTATTTCATCGAGACCCAACTCTACTTTTTAATCCCCCAGGACAACCAGTTCTTGATGTGCAGATGTTGCCTCAATAATATACTTAAGGCAGTCAAAATATTCATCTCTGTCAACGATGGTAGCATCGTCACAGGAAGCATATGTTGCTATTATAACCTCTTCAATACCAAACATTTCAATCACCAACTTGTAATCTGCCCCCTCCTTCCTAATTCCATCTACTGTCCACATTAAACAAAATGTCTGGTGAAGATTTGAAAGGAGCGAAGATTACAATAAACTTTTTGTTTACCTTAGCTTGTCCTGTAGAGTTGGCTCCAGCTCTTCTTGTCTAGGGTTCTGATTCTTGAAGCTGAAAATGTCACATTTTAGGTCCTCAGTGTTGGATTGATCTAAATAAATTTGAAGATTTTGTTGCACAATTTTTGTTTTTACGTTAATATATTTTCTCACATTGTAGTATGTCATACAGTATTTTGATTTTTCGTATTAACAAGCCGTAATTACATTGTTCATACAAAATAAAAAAGTATGTCCGGTCAACAAAAATGCTGACGACTACTACACTCTGCAGAAACAGGCCTATTCTTAATGGTATACAGGTTTTCTTAACAAATTAATCTCTACAAGTTTCTGTTACGTCATTGCTTTCGTTTATTATTTCAAAAGTAAATCCAGAAATAAATATAGTAACCAGTACAGTATTGCGTAATTAATAATAAAAATTTTAATTATACCAATAATTCGTAATTTCAAATGTTCCTGAAAGAAATAATTTTAACTGTACACTCAAAACTAGTACTTACCGATTATAACATCGACACTACAACATTTTATAAAGAAATTCATTTTCAAAACTTTAAACTTGAAATATAACATACTGTGCATAAAGTTTTGTAAAAGTTTCCAGAAAATAAACTGAGATAATGTTGACCTGTACAAAATTCTAAAAATAATTTTCGTATCGACAACTATTGTTGACTGAAGGTAATGCTACAGGAGGATGTCCCGTTACAAACTTCAAGAATTCATTAACCTCCACCTAGCTCATTAATCTTCTTTTTGATCTGTTCTTTAATCAAATAAACACCTTCGGCTTTAGCCTGTACGCCTTTATCCACAACAATCCATATACCGATTTTAGGCAATAAAAATCTCGTAATTCCATGTGTTTGTGAAACCTCGTAATTCCAGTAGCTAGTAAATCCATTATCAAAGAGAGATTTGAAAGCACACACATTTTTCTAGTATGTCAACAACAATGCTTCTACTATGTATTTACGCATATAGCAACGTCATCCGTATCACATTATACGAGTATATTAAAAAAAAAATGTTTTTTCTTCTCCTGTAAAATTAAACAAAATGGAGTTACGAGGTTTTCATTGCCAACCATCGGTTTGCTGCTATTTCTTATGGTTTTCACTGCCGCTACATCTCTTCTTCGACTGTTTCAAAACTAAAATATCTGCTTGCTGCTATTCAAGCCCTGAATGTTCGAAAAGTTCTATTACGAAGCTGTTGTAGTTTTCCATGGGAGTCACCAGTTTCTTCTTTTTCAGACATGCGATTGCAGTAACTCTTTTATCCTTACAGGGAGTTGGTCTGTAGTAGAGCTACTAACGTGGAGGGCCAGGAGACTTTTCCCTCAGGCATTCCCTCGCCCTAGAGGGCTGTCTTTGGCTGAGGTCCCTTTTCCCATCGCTTCTGTATTGCCACTAAGAGCAGGGTTGCGTCATCCACCACCTCTGCCACTCCGATGGTCTCCATCCCTGCCTTCAATCCGTTGATATCTTCGCAATACTCTGGCAAGGGAATGTTTCGAGTTGCTGTCACTTGGGCCAGGTTAACCAAGGTTTTTATCGAGGTGTTACTCCTCCCCCCTCCTTCTGTCTCAGTCTCGCTTGGGATCAGCTATGACGGGGTTAAAGGAAACTGTCGATCGCATAAGAAAACAGGACGTAAGTCATCAGACCAGATAAAACATTGTGTATGTTGGTTCAAATTATTCGGTTTCTAAGACTATGAACTGTGAAGTCTACATTACACAACCATCGGCCGCTCAAGTGAATCCTCTACCTGTAACGAGGTCCCAACCTCTATAGAGCGACAGGGAGAAAGAAAAGCCTCTCCAATAAAATGACACCTCCACTGCAATGGAGCACTGGTTGATTAAGTGCTCTTGTGGAAGGAGTAAGACGGTACACTTGTGCTCAATAGAGATATTCTAAGCATTTTAACCGCTGTGCGCAGTGGGTACACCCTCTGCCGAAAGGACGACTGTAGTAAAGAGCTGAAGGTGGAGGGGCCATCTTATTAGATGTTACATCCCACTCTTCTCTCTCCCTTACCACCAACATGCTGTGAAGTATACGTGCAACGTAGGGCTACTATATGTTCCCATTACCAGTCCCAATATGCCATCAGGAAGCTCTTACCAACATAATCACGTAGGTTCTTGCTAGGAGGGGATTTTAATGCACCACTGTGCTGTCGCAGTCCACTGCTACTTATTACTGCGCTAGAGCTGGTGAGAACCTAATGTTGACAAAGGAACCTTGTCTTACGAACAAATGGCAGAGTACGTATTTTAGCACTGGCATGGGGACGTTCTCCGCCATCAGGTTTCCGATAAGCTCTCCAGACCTCGCCCATACTGCAGATAGGAATGTGGTCAACAATATGCACTTTAGTGAGCGCTTCTTGATCAGGATAAAGTGACATGCAAAGCAGTGACCGAAAGCAAGCAGCCACGATGGATGCTATGTAAGATAAACCGGACGTTGGATAGCCATCTGGCTGTTTTCGAAAGACAAGACTACGTCAAGACTTATGTCGATCATATTAGAAAGGATATCCACAACGCCACTACGGGATTCATTCTGCAATACCATGGCCCATTTTTAAGGCAGACTGCTTTCTGGTGTGATGAGTGCCACTCTGCTAACAGACGGACGGACGGCTCTGCATAGGTTCAAGTATCGACTGGATACGAAGAACCTCGTAGGGTTTCGGCTAGTGAAGCCAAACTGGCGTCGAACTACAGAGCAAAGTGACACAATGCAAATAGTTTTTGTAAACTATAAAATATTCCACCAACAGTATCGCTATATGGTGGGGGGGGGGGGAGGTGCTTAGCAGAATTTATGTGAAAAGTTGGAGAGCCTAGAAACGGTTCTAATAATAAATGGAAGCTTACAGAGACTCCCGAGAGAAATAGCCTAAACCAACTTTTCAATAAAGTAATCCCACTTTCAGTCAGGATCGAGGAATCCATCGCTACGGAAATGGCACAGAGCGAGGTGACTGAGACTTGATTTTCACCAATGATGAAGTGAATTTACCGCACCTTTCCCACTCGCCACTTCTCTTTCCCCAATTCACATTTGTTTTTTGACATTTACAGTATTCCTTCATGTCAAATGTCAATTTAATACGTCAAGTATTGGGCCTCATATGCATTGATAATATTTTCTTGAAGCGCTTTTGCTTTGACACTTATGTCTATTACAGCTTCGTACTCACATGTGTTTCTCGTGCATTTTTGTGATATAGTAAAGGGTTTGCTATGTTTACCTGGGGCAGTGTGCTCTTCATGGGCCTTCTGACTTAAATGGCACACCTTTTTACCCTCATACCCTTTCCCCCTTTCATCCTTTTAGTTCGTACGTTAATTCTAGTAATGAATAGGTACTTGCGAACACAGACACGCGGCCCGTTGTAGCTACACGCACACAAGACCAAGACGTGCAGGAGCACCACGTACCAGAGACGAGCCAGTAGGCGCCTGACACTAGCACTGTACATGCTTACTTATGCTCCTTATTATCTGAGGCAGATCCTAAACAGTCATATGTATTAAAATCTTTCAACTGGCACAATACAAGTGGTTGGATCAACTGCGAAGTGTGTGGTATTTTGAAAAGTTTTAAGACATAGTTCTACAGTAGAGACCTACTACTTTAAAATCAGGTCTTATACACTACTGGGTATTAAAATTGCTACACCACGAAGATGACGTGCTACAGACGCGAAATTTAAGCGACAGGATGATGATGCTGTGATATGCAAATGATTAGCTTTTCGGAGCATTCGCACAAGGTTGGCGCAGGTGGCGACACCTACAACGTGCTGACATGAGGAAAGTTTCCAACTGATTTCTCATACACAAACAGCAGTTGACCGGCGTTGCCTGGTGAAACGTTGCTGTGATGCCTCGTCTAAGGAGGAGAAATGCGTACCATCACGTTTCAGACTTTGATAAAGGTCGGATTGTAGCCTACCGCGATTGCGGTTTATCGTATCGCGTCATTGCTGCTCGCGTTGGTCGAGATCCAATGACTCTTAGCAGAATATGGAATCTGTGGGTTCAGGAGGGTAGTACGGAACGCCGTGCTGAATCCCAACGGCCTCGTATCACTAGCAGTCGAGATGGCAGGCATCTTATCCGCATGGCTGTAACGGATCGTGCAGCCACGTCTCGATCCCTGAGTCAATAGATGGGGACGTTTGCAAGACAACAACCATCTGCACGAACAGTTCGACGTTTGCAGCAGCATGGACTATCAGCTCGGAGACCATGGCTGCGATTACCCTTGAGGCTGCATCACAGACAGGAGCGCCTGCGATGGTGTACTCAACGACGATCCTGGGTGTACGAATGGCAAAACGTCATTTTTTCGGATGAATCCAGGTTCTGTTTACAGCATCATGATGGTCGTATCCGTGTTTGGCGACATCGCGGTGAACGCACATTGGAAGCGTGTATTTGTCATCGTCATACTGGCGTATCACCCGACGTGATGGTATGGGGTGCCATTGATTACACGTCTCGGTCACCTCTTGTTTGCATTGACGGCACTTTGAACAGTGTACGTAACATTTCAGATGTGTTACGACCCGTGGCTCTACCCTTCATTAGATCCCTGCGAAACCCTACATTTCAGCAGGATAATCCACGACCGCATGCTGCAGGTCCTGTACGGGCCTTTATGGATACAGAAAATGTTAGACTGCTGCCCTGGCCAGCACATTCTCAGCTCTCTCACCAATTGAAAACGTCTGGTCAATGGTGGCCGAGCAACTGGGTCGTCACAATGCGCCAGTCACTACTCTTGTTGCCCGCATCTCGTGGTCGTGCGGTAGCGTTCTCGCTTCCCACGCCCGGGTTCCCGGGTTCGATTCCCGGCGGGGTCAGGGATTTTCTCTGCCTCGTGATGGCTGGGTGTTGTGTGCTGTCCTTAGGTTAGTTAGGTTTAAGTAGTTCTAAGTTCCAAGGGACTGATGACCATAGATGTTAAGTCCCATAGTGCTCAGAGCCATTTTTGAACTACTCTTGTTGAACTGTGGTATCGTGTTGAAGCTGCGTGGGCAGATGTACCTGTACACGCCATCCAAGGTCTGTTTGACTCAATCCCCAGGCGTATCAAGGCCGTTATTACGGCCAGAGGTGGTTGTTCTGGGTACTGATTTGTCAGTATCTATGCACCCAAATTGCGTGAAAATGTAATCACATGTCAGTTCTAGTATAATATATGTGTCCAATGAATACCCGTTTATCATCTGCATTTCTTCTTGGTGTAGCAATTTTAATGGCCAGTAGTGTAAATGGTGGATGATATCACATGTACTAGACAGAATCAATGACACCTACATTCGACATAGATAATATACAATTCTATGTACAATACCTTCTGCACTAGACAGTTTTAAAACTGTCAAACCATGGTCAAGGTTTAATAAACCTTTATTTTGCAAGTGATCCACTGAAACAACTGTATACTTCACATGAAACTATCTTGGCAGATTAAAACTATGTGCCGGACCGAGACCCGAAGTCGGGATCTTTGCATTTCACGGGAACTTGCTCTACCGTCTGAGATACCCAAGCACGACTCACGGCTCATCCTCACAGTTTTACTTCTGCCAGTACTTCGTCTCCTACCATCCAAAATTTCACACATCACCAGGCTGTGGCTAAGCCATGTCTCCGCAATATCCTTTCTTCCAGGGGTGCTAGTTCTGAAACGTTCGCAGAAGAGCTTCTGTGAAGTTTGGAAGGTGGGAGACGAGGTACTGGCGGAAGTACAGTTGTGAGGATGGGTTGCGAGTCGTGCTTTCCCGCGAAAGGCAAAGTTGGCGAGTTCAAGTCTCGGTTCGACTCTCAGTTTTAATCAGCCAGGGTGTTTCATATCAGCGCACGCTCTGCTGCAGGGTGAAAATTTCATTCTGGATATGTCTTGCATATTTTTAATAAATTATGAATTTGACATATATTAAACTTAAGAGGTATTTTTTTTAAACAGTTACTTCGTATGTAACTTTAAGGAATAACTATGCTTAATAATTTTTTGCTTCATATCGATTATTTATTTATTGCTGCCGAAAACATATCGATGTTAATGTCATATCTTTCACCTCATCTTTAACATCTAATGTAAACAATGTATGTATCTGCTTTGTAGCATCTTTTTACGCTATCAGTATACGCATAAAACATTAAATGTATGGGAAAGCAAACTCTTCCTTTTGAAACGGCTAATATTGTGAGGCAATATTTACTCTGTGTTTTCGTGATTATGTTTATGGTACTACGAATACTTTTTCCATATAACTACCACGTGGTACACGGAAAATAAGCTGGCCGCTGTGGCCGAGCGGTTCAATGCGCTTCAGTCCGGTACCGCGCTGCTGCTACGGTCGCTGGTGTCTTATCCTGCCTCTGGCATGAGTGTGTGTGATGTTCTTAGGTTAGTAAAGTTTAATTAGTTCTAAGTATAGGGGACTGTTGACCTCAGATGTTAAGTCCCAAAGTGCCTAGAGCCATTTGGACCATTTGAACCGAAAATAACAAGAAAACACCAACCTTAAAAGTTATCAAGACACATTCACTGCAAGTAGAAGTGCTAAATAGTCATCATGCAATTTTCAAATTTTGTTTATCTCTGTTTTCTTTACGAAAATTTATGTTAACACACTTACACGGTATGGCAACGTGGCAAGCAAACTAACAAACATCTTATTAGCAGTTCATCCTGTAATTCAGTAGTCTGATGATGAACAAATGTTGGAAACATTTAACGGAGTGGAACAATAAATGTGTTAAACAAACAGCGTTTTAATTAGTGGTTCCTTGCTGTTTCTGTAATATACCAGTTTGATAGTTTAGTAAGAATAGCATCAGAGGGAACATAGGAGAAGTGAATCAAAGAATGCAAAGTGTAATCATTGTACTGTGTTTGCTGAGAGCATCATACATAGCAGTAGGGCGAGTGGTGAGCAACCGAGTGGACTATGACGTTTGTTTGGTTGTGGCGCAGAGGGGGAGTCGAGGCGCTTTGTCACTGCTGGGGCCGCAGCAGAGGACAGCAGCAGCAGGCAGGCGGTGAGTGCAGCACTGCGACAGAGCAGCCGCGGACGCTCACGGCTAATCAGGAGCGGGAGCTGCCTTTGACGCAGGAAATGAGCTCCTTCCTGAGCTCCCCGTTTTGTTTTAACTTTTAATTTTGCGCATCACAAGCAGCAACGTCTCTCTCAACCTAGCGGGACTGCTCCTCTCAGCCAAACTCTTCAAAGCACCCTCGCCTCTCCTGCGCATCTGCTAATAAACTACAGCGTACCTCAATAACTAAAGTACCCGTCAATTTCCGTGTCGTGCAACCGGTAACTTTGACAATGCAGGCAGTCACCCCCGTTATTCGACTTGAGAATAAAATATGAAATGCAACATTTACGAACTTCCGCTACACCCTGCCACTTCTCTTCTTTCTTCTTATCAAAATTTTTCCTGAAAGCGTCACCAGTAAAGTGATTTTTACTGTTAAAACAAAAAGTCACAATAAAGCGACCTGGAATGCAACCTGCCCCATTAGAAGACTGTGCTTCTTTGATTTCACAAATTATTCTTTGAATGCTAGACTTGCCGAATCCTTTTGCCACACTGTTGCTAATCGACTTATTGCTAATTTAACTTACTGGAGTGCATTATCAGCCTCCGTAGGAAACTGCGTACAGATGTAAATTGAGCGTGAATCGAAGAGAGAGGACAGTAATTCGAAGTAGCAAAAAAGAGAACAGCTAGAAACTTAACATCAGGATTGATGGTTAGGCAGTAGATAAAGTTAAGGAATTCTGCTACCTAGCTAGCAAAATAATCCGGGAAGGACGGATCAAGTTGGACATATGAAGCAGACTAGCAATGCCAGAGAGGTCATTCCTGGCCAAGGTGGACTTTAATTTCAGGAAAGAATTTAGGAGAACTTGCGTTTGGAGCACAGTATTGTATGATAGTGAAACATGGACTGTGCAAAAACAGGAGAATCGAAGCAGTTCAGATGTGGTGCTACAAAAGAATGTAGAAAATTAAATGGACTGATGCGGTACGTAATGAGGACGTTATCTGTAGAAGCGAGGAGAGTGGAATGTGGATGTGGGCCACTGTTAATGGTAGACCGCCCGTGGATCAAGTCGCTGAGTTCGATTGTCATTTCTAGGTAATTCGAGAGATGTGGGTTATGTGGTGTCATCATACACACCATCTGCCTTGTCTCTCATATTCATCAATAGTATAAATCAAAGCCAACATTAAGTGCAGTGAACGCATTGACCTACTCTCCACTTCAGGGCACAGTCTAGATGATAGATTTGGTCTAGCCTTCTACATCTACATCTACATCTACATTTATACTCCGCAAGACACCCAACGGTGTGTGGCGGAGGGCACTTTACGTGCCACTGTCATTACCTCCCTTTTCTGTTCCAGTCGCGTATGGTTCGCGGGAAGAACGACTGTCTGAAAGCCTCCGTGCGCTCTCGAATCTCTCTAATTTTACATTCGTGATCTCCTCGGGAGGTATAAGTAGGGGGAAGCAATGTATTCGATATCTCATCAAGAATCGCACCCTCTGGAAACTTTGCGAGCAAGCTACACCGCGATGCAGAGCGCCTCTCTTGCAGAATCTGCCACTTGAGTTAGCTAAACATTTCCGTAACGCTATCACGGTTACCAAATAACCCTGTGACGAAACGAGCCGCTCTTCTTTGGATCTTCTCTATCTCCTCCGTCAACCCGATCTGGTACGGATCCCACACTGATGAGCAATACTCAAGTATAGGTCGAACGAGTGTTTTGTAAGCCACCTCCTTTGTTGATGGACTACATTTTCTAAGGACTCTCCCCATGAATCTAAACCTGGTACCCGCCTTACCAAAAATTAATTTTATATGATCATTCCACTTCAAATCGTTCCGCACGCATACTCGTTTGTCCTGGAATTATTTCTGTCACCTGCTGATTTCGTCAATAACTTTGACAGTCAAAAACTGAATAATATTATTATTATGAATTATTACTTTTATTATTATTATTGCTATGCACATTGATATATCGAGGGGAACGGTCTGTTGACACATAGTCATCACGGATTCAGAAAATACTATTCTTGTGAAACACTTAATTCGCATGAAATAATGAGTGCTATCGACAGGAGATCTCAAATTTATTCCATATCTATAAGTTTCCAGAAGTCTTTTGACACGGTTTATCACTATTTGTGAGCCTATGGAGTATCGCTTCAGTAGAGGTATTGGATTCTTCATTTCCTGTCAGAAGGTACTGTCTCAGTACGCAGTAATGGACGGAAAATCGTCGAGTAAAACACAAATGATATCCGGTGTGTGTAGGTCATGTGCTGTTGCTAATCTCTGTAAAATTATTAGGTGACAACCTTTGCAGCCCTCGTCGATTGTTTGCAGAAGTAACTGTCATTTACAGTCTGGTAAAGTCATCAGAGAGAGAGAATTGCAAAATGACGTAGACATTATTGTTGTGCGCTGCGAAACTGGCAATTGTTTATGAAGAAAGAGAAGTTTGAGTTCATCCACATGAGTACGAAAAGAAATCATTTAAATTTCATTTGCAAGATAAATCGCTCAAAGTTAAAGGCTGTCAGTTCGACTAAATACTTAGGAGTTATAATTAAACAGTTTAAATTGGAAGTATCACATAGATAATGTTGTGGGTAACCATACCGCCCCCCCCCCACCCCCGCCGCCCCTCAGAGACTGCGTTTTATCGACAGAACGCTTAGAAGCTGCAACAGATCTACTAAAGAGACTGCCTAAAAATGCTTGTTCGTCCTCTGATGGAATATTACTGTGCGGCTTGAGACTGGATTGACGGAGAACATGGAAAAGGGTTCCTAAAAGGACAGCTCATTTATACCATCGTGAAATGGGGGAGAGTGTCACTCATATAATACGGGAATTTAAATGGCAATCAATAAAACAAAGGCGTTTTTGTGGCGTGATCTTTCCGAGGAATTTCAATTGTCAGCTCTCTCCTCTGAATCTGAAAATACACTCCTGAAAATGGAAAAAAGAACACATTGACACCGGTGTGTCACACCCACCATACTTGCTCCGGACACTGGGAGAGGGATGTACAAGCAATGATCACACGCACGGCACAGCGGACACACCAGGAACCGCGGTGTTGGCCGTCGAATGGCGCTAGCTGCGCAGCATTTGTGCACCGCCGCCGTCAGTGTCAGCCAGTTTGCCGTGGCATACGGAGCTCCATCGCAGTCTTTAACACTGGTAGCATGCCGCGACAGCGTGGACGTGAACCGTATGTGCAGTTGACGGACTTTGGGCGGGGGCGTATAGTGGGCATGCGGGAGGCCGGGTGGACGTACCGCCGAATTGCTCAACACGTGGGGCGTGCGGTCTCCACAGTACATCGATGTTGTCGCCAGTGGTCGGCGGAAGGTGCACGTGCCCGTCGACCTGGGACCGGACCGCAGCGACGCACGGATGCACGCCAAGACCCTAGGATCCTACGCAGTGCCGTATGGGACCGCACCGCCACTTCCCAGCAAATTAGGGACACTGTTGCTCCTGAGGTATCGGCGAGGACCATTCGCAACCGTCTCCATGAAGCTGGGCTACGGTTCCGCACACCGTTAGGCCGTCTTCCGCTCACGCCCCAACATCGTGCAGCCCGCCTCCAGTGGTGTCGCGACAGGCGTGAATGGAGGGACGAATGGAGACGTGTCGTCTTCAGCGATGAGAGTCCCTTCTGCCTTGGTGCCAATGATGGTCGTATGCGTGTTTGGCGCCGTGCAGGTGAGCGCCACAATCAGGACTGCATACGACCGAGGCACACAGGGCCAACACCCGGCATCATGGTGTGGGGAGCGATCTCCTACACTGGCCGTACACCACTGGTGATCGTCGAGGGGACACTGAATAGTGCACGGTACATCCAAACCGTCATCGAACCCATCGTTCTATCATTCCTAGACCGGCAAGGGAACTTGCTGTTCCAACAGGACAATGCACGTCCGCATGTATCCCGTGCCACCCAACGTGCTCTAGAAGGTGTAAGTCAACTACCCTGGCCAGCAAGATCTCCGGATCTGTCCCCCATTGAGCATGTTTGGGACTGGATGAAGCGTCGTCTCACGCGGTCTGCACGTACAGCACGAACGCTGGTCCAACTGAGGCGCCAGGTGGAATTGGCATGGCAAGCCGTTCCACAGGACTACATCCAGCATCTCTACGATCGTCTCCATGGGAGAATAGCAGCCTGCATTGCTGCGAAAGGTGGATAGACACTGTACTAGTGCCGACATTGTGCATGCTCTGTTGCCTGTGTCTATGTGCCTGTGGTTCTGTCAGTGTGATCATGTGATGTATCTGACCCCAGGAATGTGTCAATAAAGTTCCCCCTTCCTGGGACAATGAATTCACGGTGTTCTTATTTCAATTTCCAGGAGTGTATTTTGTTGTCACTGACCTACATATGGAGAAATTATCATCGTAATAAAATAAGATAAATCATACCTAGTACTGAAAGATTTATGTATTCTTTTTCCCCATCCGCTATTAGAGAGTGGAACGGTAAGTAGAGTGAAGGTGGTTTGAAGAATCCTCAGCCAGGCTCATAAATGTGAGTGGCAGTCATGTACCGGTAGGTGTGTAGGCAAAGCCATGGAAAGATGTCTGATGGAAGAAGATTGGCGGGATAAAAGTTTGTGGCACCTGAGAACGGGCAACCGCTCAAAAGTGGAAACGCTTTATAAAGTAAAAGTAAGTTTTATCTTTCGCAAGAGAATTTTGAAGAACATTCGTGGGTTTGGCAGTGCTTGTATGTTTGCAGGAGTCTACCTTTGCGGTGCAGAAAGCTCCATAAAATGACAAGTGTGGACTTTTCTGTTTGGAGGGAGCTTGTTTTGAGGTAAGAAGCACTTTAAAATTTCTCTCACAACTGCATACTTTTGCTCTGGCACCGTTTAGCTGTATGTTTGTCCTGGCGTCGGCTTTAGGGATTGGCTTTTTAAGAGCCAAAGCAAGTTTTGTAGCGAAAATAGCAATTTTTACTATACCGTACGGAATTTAGCAATTTTAGCTACGTGTTACCGAATTCGCTTTATAGTGTTGAGTTCCTGTAACTACTTTACTGCTATGTATATAGTGCTGCCTCCACTCCAGAGAAGTTGAACTCCAAAGTAATTCAACACACCGCTGTGAGGACGATCGATCGATTCCATTGCGGGCAATCTCACCACTTCTACCATAGGTGGCATCTCTCACATGCTAGAGTGGTGTCTTCCAAAGGGGTGGCTTATAACAGCGCACCGGATTTGGGACATAGTTCCTCACATTTAAGCGAAGGTGTCCTGCCCTGATTTCCTCTAGGAGTGCTTTGCTATTAAATGTAAGGTTAATAATGAGATCCGCTTTTAGTACTTCGCCATCAACTCTTTTCATCATATTTTACACATCAATGACACTTTCCTGAGCCCATTCATCTCTCAATACACCTTTTTGGAATTTTTTTAATGTCTCTACTTTCGTTGTAGTTGAGTGTGCTACGCAGCTCAGTTCCTGTGACACATTCCCCTAAGCATTTAGTTGCCTGGAGATTGGTTGCTTATTAGTAAATGAATGCTTTAACCAACAATGTCCCCTTACTTAACCACAGTATGATTTTAAAGTACCGGCAGTTTGCTGTAGAACCCTGTCGACGTAGAAAAGTGAAACATTCTCTGAGCTACCCTTCTTTCTTTTAGCAACGAGAGACGTTCTGGCGTGCCGAATAAGTTCTTTTACTGCCTACTGCTGTATGTTCTACGATCCCTCCTTCGGGACGACTGGGTGAGTTGGATGTTGATACACATGGCCGTACATCCATCCCCCTGGGAGCTGTTTTGGACTGGAAGCCTCTGACGTTGCAGTACTCGACGAGAGCACAGTCTCCCATCCCCTTCCGGCCACGTAATGGCCGACACAACTCCGAGTTCCACTGAAACTTTGCGTGGGGTCATAACTCCGTCGGGCGGCAGTCGTTCTACAGCCGCCGTACGTCCATTATCACCGGACAGTCCTCACGCTAACTACTCACTCTCTTGTCTTCACTCAGCACTCCCTCCCCTATGCCCCACCCACGTCCTCGAACACCACCCTCCCATACACACAGTCAGCTTTCTCTTTTCCTGAATCTTTCCTGCTACTCCTCACGAAGGAACAACAGAGCGTGGAGAGAAGAAATGATAACTTTTTTTGTCGATGTAAGGACGCAGACGTTACATCGTAAGCAATATATTGAATGCAGATATGACATAACTTCTTCTTTTTTAAATGAGGTTCTTATGTTTGAAGCAAGAAACTGTTGGTACTCATAGCTGTTCTATTAAAGGTCTTTTATAGTTTAACTATACACACACAATTATTTTCAAGAAATATGTTTAATTTTCACAAGAAACACGTTAACGAAATCATTGTTTCTAAATTACAGTAAATTTATAAATATTGCTAGATTCACCAAACACATAGATAGCAGAAAAAAAAAAAAAAACAGTTCGCAGAACTTGACAGGACGAAGGCATAGGTTGACAGCAGACATCCTGTGGCACCCAGCAATGTTCTGTTTCCTGACAGATAGGAATGCGGAGGGAATGGCGTATAGAAAACTAACATTTGAAACAACATGGCTGTAACTAATGTCGGTTGCCGTAAATATGCACAGATGAAAAGACTTGCGCTACATAAAGTAGCATGAAGAGCTGCATCTTCGAACACAAGACTAATACATTTGATAGGATGTGTTAATAACGGCTATTGGTTATATCCTGTACCTTACTTCCGTGACAAGAAACTTCAAAGCAATGCCAATCTCAAACAGTAAAAGTAGTAGATGAAGCAACTCCTGGTTAACACCTATTGTTGTTGTGACAGTGTTAGTGTTAAAAGGGACCTCTAGGAAATCGGTTTCTCATACCGTGACTGTTCGTGTAACTCAACAGTGGTGAACACTGCAATCAGTGAATAGACAGACATGCAATGCGTTGAGAGCATATGCACTTAGCAGATTGGACAGCTGGGACCACTGTATATTGCCACTGGAGAACTGAGCCTAGGTGTGGACCTGTTTGCTTCGAACGTATAGTACTGTCTGATGCGGACTCGGCTGAAGGCACGTATGTTGGCTCAGTCTTCCACGCAAACACTGTGCATTTTCATTTGCTCCGTCTTTCATGATTTTCTTTATTTATGTTTGCCAGTGACATGAAATGGGTGTTGTCAATTTGTTTTACTTTGGGACTACAGTTTATTGTACACTGCGTACAAGAGTAGCGCAACGGTCAGCACCCACGTCCAGAGGTCAATGGTGGCCGAGGTTAAACAGGTGAGGCTGCGTTGTTAGAAGTGTTGAAGGCCGAGCTCTGAGGAATGGTGAGTGTTCCAGTCTAACGCCTGAAGGCGTCTGTGAAACAGTGGTATTTAATAACGTGATTACTACAATGAATGGTATATGGCACTCAGGAAACGGGCTGGGCTGCTCAGTGAGGATTGTTAAGCGCAGTTCTTCGGCAATTTTCGTAGCATGTGGTAAGCCAGGCACACTGTCTGAAAGCGAGGCGGCGCATTGTGCAGAAGCGGGAGCGAGCGAGGCAGCCCCTAGACGCGTCTCGCGTGTTTAGATCTGTACCCACACCGTCTTCCGGATGGCGGGTGTTGTGAAGGCAGAAGTCCTGGACTCCCTCAGCAAATGTATCGTACAGTCAGGAAGGCGATACATGTTGACTCTGGGAGGTGGCCCTCAGGCGTCCACCCAGCACGTGGAAGGTTCAAATGGCTCTGAGCACTATGGGACTCAACATCTTAGGTCATAAGTCCCCTAGAACTTAGAACTACTTAAACCTAACTAACCTAAGGACATCACACACACCCATGCCCGAGGCAGGATTCGAACCTGCGACCGTAGCAGCCCCGCGGTTCCGGACTGCAGCGCCAGAACCGCACGGCCACCGCGGCCGGCAGCACGTGGAAGGTGCCAGCTTGCAATCAGTCTCTTTAGCCCATCGTCAGGAGAAGGCGTAGCAGGCCCACATCTTTTATGTCACGGCTTTTGATTCATCAATAGTAGCAGCCTGGAAGAATGAAGTGGACCCTCCAGTCTTGCAGCTCAAACCCTCAAGTAGGCAGTGAGCAGCACATCACGGTTCACGACAGGACTTTACCTATAACTAGCAAGACCGTCGTTTCATCGGTACCAGTGGTGCACACGGAATAACCAGACTCCGAGAATGAGATGTCAAACAGGAGCATTTAACGCCATCCATTAAGTCATTTTAGCAGGTTAGGCCACACTTCGCTTTTATTTAAGCAGGAGTCAGCAGTCCTGTCGACGCCATGATGTCGTAAGTATGGACAGTTTTCTCTGCCGCTGGATTTATGATCAGTCCACAGCACTTTGGAGAGGCGGAGTTCGGGTATTGCTTGTCATTACTCCGCTGTGCCCGTTTCCATTCAGTGTTGTAGCTCGGCTGCCTATGTAGCGATTAGTTACGAGCGTTGTCCCGTTTTTACAATAGTGGAACTCTTCAAGTGCTCTAGATTATGACTGACAGACATACACTGACTCGGACTTGTATTTTTTACAGTCTGTATCGAGTAATATCTTCGAACATCTATTAGTTCACCTAGGAGCATGGTTGCTATGCAACAATCCTCCAACCTTCAAAACAATAGCCCCGAAACTTTGGGTAGGTGTCAGTCTCAAACAACTTCATATACACTGATTCTATTTACAAATGTTTTCATTTAGCAGTTGCAGTTTAAGAACTGAGGAGAGTTTGTTTTTTACTCATTACCGCTCCATTCATTAAAATCTAGCTTTAACGACCAATTACTATAATCTGATAATTAGTACGACAAGTAACTTCTCTCTTTTACATTTGGCGCTAAGCCGTTCCACAGAGATCTGATGTCATGGTAGGTCTGGAGGTCTGGCAGCTTCAGGCCTCAAGCGTAGGTTGAGTATATAAACTGCTATAAGAAACACGGCTATGCCACAAGTTGAAATAGTTATAAACGTTGCGATGATTTCGTTCTCGATAATTCTGAATATGCCTGAATATCTGTTTCGTAGTAATACGTCCTCTCTCTTACGTAATTAGCTCATCAATCAAGTACAGGAATTCTGGATTCAAGATGTCAATAAGAAAGGTAAGATTCTGGATAGGTACCATACTAAAAGGTTTGGCTGAGCAGTACGACGTTGGTACCGACTCCCCGTTATATCTCCAGTCGTGCCATTGATCAATATACGACTGTTCTGTTGTTCTATCCTTAGCATTCCCCTAGGTCTTCCATCCTTGTAACAGCTGATTATTACAATTTGTGGTTAATAGACTGAGTAAATCCAGTGGGTTCTTATTTACCGAAAATGCTGTTCACGTTACAACACTTCCTGTAGCACTGTCTGACGTAATGATTAGTTATTGTCTGGGGTGCTGCTACGCGACCTAGTGGAAAGGAAGGCCAGTCAATTCCACCTCTCTCCCAGCCTTCTTCTTCAAAAAGAGTGTCCACATAACAAAAACGACGAATTACTCCAACATGCAATACAAATATTACAAACAAATAACAGAATAACATGGAAAAACAGATAGAAATATAGTTCCTCGCTCTAAGTTGGTGTCTTATGTTATTAACCTCCCTCGATATTTTACTTTACTATGGTAGTGTTACCGGGAACTGCAGCGAAGCATCTATCGCACCGTCGATTGGCTTGACTTTACTAATAGGTACAATTTAAGTTTTCGTAGGCAGCTGGATCTTCACACTGACACCGAAGTCATCTCTATTATCTGATATGGACCACTGCATTTCGTTAAAAATTTCTTGCTTTTCCCTTTTTGAGTGTGGGGACTGGTAATCAACATCCACTGGCTATCTCTGAACTAGGAAGCCGACTTTCCTGCTATCTCACACGTTCTTGCCTCTTCTGTGCTTTTGTATTCACTCGTTGTATTGTTTACCACACCTCACAATTCCTTTTGCAAATTTTTTCACCGCCTCGACTGCAGATCCTAACTTTTTGTTGTTTCATGAAATCAAATAAGAAGTTTGTACGCTGATCAGTAAGTAAGATTCCTAGTATGTTTTATTTTAAGAATCCAACTTTTCGCCAGTAGTTTAGCAATAGTAATAGCTTGCTGGTCTGGAATAAACCTCAAAAAATGATTGTTAATATTTTATTACAAGATGAGGTTCTAATGAATGGACGTAAAACACCGAACTCTATTACTTGACCGAACTCTATTACTTGAAAAGATTTGCACGCCTCTGGCAATCTCTGTAGGGAAATCTTGTGACTTAGATCTGCCTGCTATGGGGATGTTATGTAATTCTGCACTAACTAGTAACCTACCTAAATCAGTATTTACAAATCACCAGTAGGCTAGTTATACACACATCAAAAGGGTTTTGCATCTCCCCCGTTCCCAGATCTCCTGAAGATAGACATTGACTATGGATATTGTATAACGTTGTTATACTGCAAGTGCCTGACGAAGTGTTGTTGTTTGCCTGTGTGAGCGCATTATTGATTAATAACACTAATTGTACTTATACCTAAATGCATCAGGCAATACGAGACACGATCAGAAAGTTTTACTAAATGTTCTGAGTGTATTAAAAATTATCATCCGATTTGGTACGTCTATACTTCTGAAACTAATAAACACATACAATGAACTTTGTTTTTTAATGAAAGGGAAAATCAAAAAGCCTTTTCTTTCATCTTTTCGTAGGTGATCAATATGTCCATATATCGTGTTCAATATGCCCCGATATCCATTTGTCAATGCGCTATTCAAATTGTTCCCACATTGCAGCGGGCATGTCTTGAGTTACAGATTCCACAGCTGCTGTTATGTGATGTCTAAGTTGATTCATTGTTGATGGTAATGGAGGAACATAAAAAGTATTTATAAACCCCACAAGAAATAATCATATGTAGTCAGTTCCGGTGACCTTGGAGGCCAGATATGTAAGGCTTAATCATTTGGTTCAGTGCGACCGATCCATCGTTCAGCAATTTTTTTATTTAAAAATTCCCGCACTTTGATGCCAGTGTGGCGGTGCCCCCAACCCGTTGATAAACGTTCTAATCAGTCTCCAAGTATGGGAAAAGAAATTTCTCAAGCATATCGAGATATGTGGTTTCTGTAACAGGATTCTCGGCAAATAAAAATGGGCCATTCACCTTTTGCCGTGAAACTGCACAAATCATATTAAATTTTGGAGAGTTCCTCTCATGTTGTATTACTTCATGTGGTTTTTCCGTACCCCATGTTCTCACAATATGACGGTTCACCCTTCCATTTAAATGGAATGATGCCTCGTCACTAAACTCCAAGCGTGAAACAAAACTGTCATTCTCCATCTTGCCAAGAACGGAATTACAGAGCTCCACACTTTGCTTTTTGTTGCCGGCCGGTGTGGCCGTGCGGTTAAAGGTGCTTCAGTCTGGAACCGCGTGACCGCTACGGTCGCAGGTTCGAATCCTGCCTCGGGCATGGATGTGTGTGATGTCCTTAGGTTAGTTAGGTTTAATTAGTTCTAAGTTCTAGGCGACTGATGACCTCAGAAGTCGCATAGTGCTCAGAGCCATTTTTTGCTTTTTGTCCCCTTCACAAAAAGTTTGTGATAGCTGAATTTTATATCGTTTCACGTATAAACGTCATCGTCGATGCAACACACGCCATGCGGACATCGGGGAGCATGTTGAGCTGTCGAGCTGCACGGCGAACAGATTTTTGCGGATGCATTCGAAGTCTGTGTCACACACTCGGGGACGGCCCGCCGATTTGCCTTTACACAAACAACCTGTTTCTAGGAATTTGCTATGCCATCGTCTAATTCTCTGTGCTGTAGGAGGATCCACACCGTACCTTGTCCGAAAGTCACTCTGAACAGTTATTACTGACCCGCAGTGTGCAAAACGTGAAACACAGAACGGTTTCTGTTGTCCCGACACCATTTTTACTAGAAGTGACGTGGGCGCACACTGCTGATACCTAGTGGGAATCATGTATAACCCAAGAGTCTGCTCTTTCCAACAGTATATTGTTCACACACGTATCTCACTTAGCGTAACAGCTATGACTTTTAAAATCGGATGATTCTTTTTGATAGTATCAAATTCCTTCCATCAAATGTGACCTCATTTAAAAGTCTTGGATGCTTCGCACTCTGCAACATTCAGGGCTCATTTAAGAGAATACAAACATTCTCCCGCTATCATTAACAAAAACGTCATCATTCTGCATAAAGAGGATAATGGCAGATTATTAAATATTCTAATTTGAAACATGTACCAATATGACAAAAATGGGCAACTTACTTAACAGAGCTACGGAATATGATGTATGCATAAAATTTCAATAGTGGCTTGATCAAAAAATTTTGATTTGGAGTCCATTTTCTGCATGTAAATTTATCTAATTTGACGTCAAATGATGGAAAATATTTTGCAGTTTTATAACTTTCGTGTATTCTACCTTAAATTTAAGTGTAAAAAATTGTAATTTGCGTAATTGTATGATTGCTTGTCATGTATATACCGGGTGATTAAAAAGTCAGTATAAATTTGAAAACTTAATAAACCACGGAATAATGTAGATAGAGAGGTAAAAATCGACGCATATGCTCGGAATGAAATGGGGTTTTATTAGAACAAAAAAAAAAAAAAAAACAAAGTTCACAAAATGTACGACAGATGGCGCTGGACAGCAAAACGTCAGTGACTGCGCATGGCAATCGTGTATAAAAGGAGCTGTAATAAGAGAGGGAATCAGACCCACCGTTCTGTAACTTATGTATATTCTTACTGTTTTTTCTCATTGTGTATTCTATGGCTGAAGAGCAGCGTAGAATGCTGCTGACAGCCTGCCTGTTGTACAGGTTTTAAAATAACAATAAAGTAAAAAAAAAAGAGGGAATCAGATGCGCCAGCAGTCGCAGCATGTTGACGTTACCTGAAAAGGCGCTTTTACTGAAGCTGTATTATCAGAACGGGGAATGTGCTAGTTCAGCCTTACGATCCTACCGCCACAGGAAGGGGATTTGAACGGGAAAAAGGTCCGTTGACAAATGCAGCTGTGGCGAGAATGATTTCTATGTTCGAAGCCACGGGTTGTTTAGACAATAGACCCCGTAGTGGCCGACCGAGCACAAGGCTTAATGCTGCTGAGACAGTTCAGGAAGTCAGCGCTCGTGTAGTCGCACGTCGAACCGGCATTCCACACACTACTGTTTGGTTGGCACTGAGGCGTACCCTCCGATGCTGCCCGTACAAAATCCATCGGCATCATGAACTGTTACCTGGCCATTTAGTGAAGCGGAGGACATATGCGGTGTGGGCGTTTCAAAAGAAAGCGGAAGATGACGATTGGTTGAGTAACGTGTTGTGGACCGACGAAGCTCATTTCACGCTCCGAGGGTCTGTCAACGCCCACAACTGCAGAATTTGGACTACCGAAAATCCTAGAACTGTCGTGGAAACTCCACTGCACGACGAGAAAGTCACGGTATGGGTTGGATTTACCACATCTACCGTTATCAGGCCTTTATTCTTCGAAGAAATGCGTGATTCTGGCTTTGTAACTGCTACCGTGACGGGTGAGAGGTACGCCGATATGTCACAGAATCGCATCATCCCCAGCCTGGCTGATAAACACCTGCTGGAACGTACGATGTTTATGCAGGATGGCGCTCCACCCCACATTGCTAGACGCGTGAAAGGTCTCTTGCGCGCGTCGTTTGGTGATGATCCCCAGGCCTTAGTCCGTGCGATTATTGGCTTTGGGGTTACCCCAAGTTGCAAGTGTATCGTGATCGACCGACATCTCTAGGGATGCTGAAAGACAACATCCGACGCCAATGCCTCACCATAACTCCGGACATGCTTTACAGTGCTGTTCACAACATTATTCCTCGACTACAGCTATTGTTGAGGAATTATGGTGGACATAATGAGCATTTCCTGCAAAGAACATGAAATTTGCTTTGTCTTACTTTGTTATGCTAATTATTGCTATTCTGATCAGATGAAGCGCCATCTGTCGGACATTTTTTGAACTTTGGTATTTTTTGGTTCTAATAAAACCCCATGTCATTCCAAGCATGTGTGTCAATTTGTACCTCTCGATCTACATTATTCCGTGATTTATTCAGTTTTCAATTTGATACTGACATTTTGATCACCCGGTATATAAATATGATCTTAGAAGTAACAAAAGACAGGTAATAGAGACTTCTTGACTTGTCCATCCACGTTTGCTCGATACGATAGTTACACCGAATGTTATCAAGAATTGTCACTGCCTAAGATTTGACAACAGTAAGATAGATGACAAACTGAGTAGTATGTTACAGGACATATTTCAAATTCCGTCGTATTCACTGACAAGCATGTCACTAATATAGACAAGCAGGCTTGGACTCGATTCCTAGCCAGGTCGGTGATTTTCTCCGCTCGGTGCTGGGTGTTGCCTTCATCGTCCTTTCATCATCATCATCAATGTGCAAGTCACCCTCTGTGGCGTCAACTGAGAAAACTTGCAACTCAGTAGCCGAACTTACCCATGTGGGGACTCCCGGCCGTTAATTTTCTTCACTTGCTATAGAAGTGCGTATCGCAAGTAGACTCATTATTATACATGTGCAATTATCATTTTTTTAAATCGATAATCCTCTGGATCAGATACCACGTATGATGGGTTATAAAGCCAATAACTGGTTTCGATAAATAAAACATTTCTAGTGGAGTTCATGGTGTATAGAAGATGTCCTTTTAATGTATCACATTTGAAGATGACTGTCTGTGTAATGCGCATTCACATATTAGTCTACCTCAAAAGTAACCATAGCAGCACATCGGTAAGAGATGCGCACGTCGTAAGTTGCCAGTACTGGAAGACAAACAGTTAAACATTTCCCTTCTGAAGCTGTTAAAGTCCTCAGTGGCTTCTCCAATTACCCCTCTAACTTTGAGGTAAGGAACCAACTTCAATTAGCTCACAGCCGAATTCACCAACATCAATTGCCACTAAGTAGATCAAAAAATTTCAGTCTCTCTCTCTGTAATTATTGTTAGTTACTGAGCAGGAAAACTACACTTTTAAGAAGCTCTTAACGTTACTCGACGTTCTGGATTCGGCTGTTAGCTGCTAGATGCATTTCCTTGTAATACGTGATCCTAGCCGCATGTAGCCCGTGGGCCGCAGTTTGAAGACCGCTCATCTACACTCCTGGAAATTGAAATAAGAACACCGTGAATTCATTGTCCCAGGAAGGGGAAACTTTATTGACACATTCCTGGGGTCAGATACATCACATGATCACACTGACAGAACCACAGGCACATAGACACAGGCAACAGAGCATGCACAATGTCGGCACTAGTACAGTGTATATCCACCTTTCGCAGCAATGCAGGCTGCTATTCTCCCATGGAGACGATCGTAGAGATGCTGGATGTAGTCCTGTGGAGCGGCTTGCCATGCCATTTCCACCTGGCGCCTCCGTTGGACCAGCGTTCGTGCTGGACGTGCAGACCGCGTGAGACGACGCTTCATCCAGTCCCAAACATGCTCAATGGGGGACAGATCCGGAGATCTTGCTGGCCAGGGTAGTTGACTTACACCTTCTAGAGCACGTTGGGTGGCACGGGATACATGCGGACGTGCATTGTCCTGTTGGAACAGCAAGTTCCCTTGCCGGTCTAGGAATGATAGAACGATGGGTTCGATGACGGTTTGGATGTACCGTGCACTATTCAGTGTCCCCTCGACGATCACCAGTGGTGTACGGCCAGTGTAGGAGATTGCTCCCCACACCATGATGCCGGGTGTTGCCCTGTGTGCCTCGGTCGTATGCAGTCCTGATTGTGGCGCTCACCTGCACGGCGCCAAACACGCATACGACCATCATTGGCACCAAGGCAGAAGCGACTCTCATCGCTGAAGACGAGACGTCTCCATTCGTCCCTCCATTCACGCCTGTCGCGACACCACTGGAGGCGGGCTGCACGATGTTGGGGCGTGAGCGGAAGACGGCCTAACGGTGTGCGGGACCGTAGCCCAGCTTCATGGAGACGGTTGCGAATGGTCCTCGCCGATACCCCAGGAGCAACAGCGTCCCTAATTTGCTGGGAAGTGGCGGTGCGGTCCCCTACGGCACTGCGTAGGATCCTACGGTCTTGGCGTGCATCCGTGCGTCGCTGCGGTCCGGTCCCGGGTCGACGGGCACGTGCACCTTCCGCCGACCACTGGCGACAACATCGATGTACTGTGGAGACCTCACGCCCCACGTGTTGAGCAATTCGGCGGTACGTCCACCCGGCCTCCCGCATGCCCACTATACGCCCTCGCTCGAAGTCCGTCAACTGCACATACGGTTCACGTCCACGCTGTCGCGGCATGCTACCAGTGTTAAAGACTGCGATGGAGCTCCGTATACCACGGCAAACTGGCTGACACTGACGGCGGCGGTGCACAAATGCTGCGCAGCTAGCGCCATTCGACGGCCAACACCACGGTTCCTGGTGTGTCCGCTGTGCCGTGCGTGTGATCATTGCTTGTACAGCCCTCTCGCAGTGTCCGGAGCAAGTATGGTGGGTCTGACACACCGGTGTCAATGTGTTCTGTTTTCCATTTCCAGGAGTGTAGATGCTTTCTTCAGTCACCAAATCACTATGGACAATCGCTGGATGCATAGCTATGACCTGTAGACGAAGGAGTGAAGCAAACGAAAGAAACATGATTCATTACTACTGCTGAAAGAAGGGCAAGGACTTACCAGCATTCACCGGAGAAGGTGCTTCTGACTTGGTGCGGTGCTAACACATGATGTTCCTATGGGCAAACCGTCTGAAGACGTGTTTACTGGCGGCTGTTGAGGGGAGCTAGCCATAGGGGGGTTTTCGCTCCACAAAAATCCCCTAATTCTACACCGGACGCAGTCTCACAAACTGCTTTTTTCAACTACCGAGTTTTGCCTCACTTTTCGTACTCTGCTGACGTGGCACTAAGTGTCTTCTTCCTCTGCTCTCGAGAGAAGAAACCATTTTGTGGGAGGAATTTCTAGAACATTAATTTGGACAGCATGATCCAGGGGATACAAGTGGGTTAAAACAACCGTCTAGATCGCAATAATATTTTTTTAATGACTGTTTCCGGTTTCACGTAGAAATTATCTCCATGTGCAAGAGTTATACATTCATCTTTAATTATATTTGTCATTGTATCACCCGCAATATAATGCCAGTACATAAAGACATTCTGGTAATATCCACGATATACCAACTAATCTGTACGCCGTCATGTGGTGACGAAGATTTTCAGTTTTCCAGCAACCTGTCTCAGAAATTGTCCACTCAAAGGTCTTTGAAGACCATGACTGTAGTCAGCGTCTCTATCAACACTTCTGACATTTTATGTACCATCTTAGTCCGCATGCTACATTGACAAGACTAGTTATACACCAGTTATGCCACAACGTTCATAAGAATGAAAATTTTCGTTTTGTTCTTTTGCTTATGGCTGGAAACTAATGAGATGAACTCTTCTTAAATCGCGCCAGTGTCACCAGATGTCACTTCATCTTCTCTCAAGCTGTAAGCTAACTTATTTTAACATAAAAAAGATTACTTGTCTGATGATCTGTAATTACTTACCTATCTACATTTCCTTACTTAGTTTACGATAATGTATTTTGTAAATTCCATATAACATCAATATCTCTCACTTTTCTATGCGTTTACCCTTTTCGACGCGATATTTGCCCACTACTTAATCCGCGGCTCTCCAGCCATCACTCAACATTTTACAATCATGCTGCAGCGTCAACACTCGACGAGCCGCCAACAGCAACCAGTTGGGTAACTGCTACATCGGTACTTCATTATATTTCCCTCTGACGTCATACTCATCAAACTCTGTTCAACTCGATATTCTTGTTCATTTAGAGCTCATTTTCTGAAGATGAGTTGTACATGAAACGGAATCCGGTCATTAACAATATTATTGCGATGTAAATCGTTGTTTTGACCCATTTCTACAACGATGAAGTCCAGGTTTTCTAGGTGAACAGTTAAAACTTTGAGTTTTGGAAACAAGAGATCGATTGTTAAGAACTATCTTCTCATTCCAAGCTCACTGGCGGTAGTTTGATTTTTTTCGAGGTGATCATCAAAACGTAACCTCTTATGGTGCCAGTACTGTCACGGTTGTGTACCTGAGGGAGTGGGACAGCTTACGCCCGCTCGCAGTACCCTCATACTCAAAATACCAAATTACTGTGCAGGTACAATGTACACATGGATTTTATTGCATGGAGATGGAGTGTGCAATCGGAAGTCCACCAGTTCGCTAAAGAGTCTATAGTTTGAAATGTCCAACGCATGTCTAGTGAAAAGAATTGTGGCATTAATTTATCTCCTTTCTTTCCTTAGTTCTAAAAACCTATATAAACCGTCCAATCACATTATGTGACCACCTGTCAAAAGCCTGAATAACTACCTTCTGCAGGGCCGGCCGTTGCGAGACGTGGACGGAACCTACAGCGATTTGGAGGCATGCCGACTACAGTGGGTTTAAATCCGCGGAGTTTGGTGGCTAGGGGAGTACAGAATACTGGTCCAGGTGCTGTCCGAACCATGCACATATAACTATGAGCTGTGTGACACCTTGCATTTCCCTACTAATAAAAGCCATCATGCCAAGAAAGAACAAACATGACCCCCCAAGGAAGCTGTATTTGTCTGCCGATTCATTGTGTCTTCCAGAATGACATTATCCAGGGTAGGCCACAAAAAATTCACCAGACCATAACACTCCCATCTCCAGTGTGGGCCCTTCCGGCAATTGCGCTGGGTCTTTGCTTTCAAACGTTCGAAGCCGTACGCGCCATTGGCCATCAGTACGATGAAGCTTAAAAAGTGATTCCTCTGAAAAGACCACCTGTCGCCACTTCGTGGACGTCCTGTTGCGGTATTTTGGTGCAGAATCCAGCCTTCATCGTTGATGAACAGCAGTCAGCATAACTGCACGAACCAGGCGCCTGCAGTCGAGGCCCATACGCAGCATCGAGTGGTCGTTGAGAACAGACTGTTGGTAACACCTTGGCTCGTCATGGCGATCAGTTGCTCAACAGTTGCACGTCTCCCCTCCAATACGCATCTCCGCAGCAGTCGTTCGCACCTGTCATTGGTGCCCCACAGTTACCTCGGTGCCGGTTCTGGATAGCCCAGTTCTGCCTTGCACGGTGTACTTCAAGGACAGTGGCACGCGAACGGTTCACAAACTTAGCAGTTTTGGAAATGCTTCACCCTTGGTCCGAAAGCCAATGATTACGCTCTTCTGGATAAATCGCTGTGTTTTGTCATTACGACATAGGATGCACTGTTTTCCGCGTCCCTCCAATACGCTTTATATAACCTCCCCTGCCACTGCTGCCACATGGATTTCATTGGATGTGAGATAAAGAGTGTAAACGGAAATCGACCGCTTAGTTAACTCCACTATCGAGTCTGATATCCAAAGCATGGTACACAATGTAAGGTGTCAGGCAAATCCAACACCTCCCATGAAAACCCTGACATGATAAGCAAATCCGGCAGTATGTCACATAGCTCCGAATAAATCCTGACATTAAATTAACCAACGTAATACGATCAAAGAGTGAGCAAATGGAATACCACAGACTAACACAAGAACGCCTAAATGCATGTCATACCTTCCCACCGTGAAACTGACGCATTTCTGAGGGGAGAAACGAGAACAGAAGACGAGAGCAGAATCGTGTAGGCTAGGAGGCCCTAGATAAGGCACGGACACCCACGTCGCCAGCCGACCGCCAAAACCACCCCCCAGCCCATGTTAAAAGATAGAGCCCTTCAGAAGAACAGTATACATCTTACGATAACACTAAAAGGGCAACACCAGCTACAAGTTTTAGCGTGAGACTTTTTCGCGTCTCTGTTACGTTGCAAACGTTAAAAACATTGCCCCACCACGAAAAGTATAACTTTTCTCATTGGATAGACATAATTTTAGTAGGCGGAGCTTTAGGTTAACATTGAGACCCTGATTGGTCAGTTGAAAACACAGCCAGATAGCTTTTCAACCAACTTCGGTAAACTGTAGTAAGGAGAATTTAGGAGGGAATTGCTTCCGAGACGGCGAGGTGCGAGGAGCTGTGCTGCCCGCCGCCCCCTGAAGCTGCCTAAACACCGACAAGGTAATGAACGCACGCGATGCCGCATTTTTGAGCGCATAAGGCTTCACTCAGAACTGCAGAAGTCTCATCTGTTACATCCCCTTTTTACGTAATACTAGTGTTGATCGTCAATTAAATCTCATGGTGTTCATATTTCCTACTTGAAGTAAAAATCTGAAACGCGATGATTTTTCTGTTATATAATTATTGAGAAGTCACATCAGCCACTGTAATTTACGACAAGTTAGATAAGTAATTAAAGATAACTGAGGGTCACTGTAGACCATTTTGATAGTTTTCTCTTTTGTGAAACTTAATTTAAACCTAGATTATAGATGTGATATGGCATAGGTCATCCTTCGATCCATTGTAGAACTTGGAAACCCATTCAGAGAATATTCGTTCACATTTTTGTTGAACGCAGTTGGTTTTTATCATCCTGTATTAAAATATTTCCTTTTATCAATAGTGCAATTTACAAACAATGTTTTGTGAGTAGAATAAAATTTCCATGGTAAACTTAACTGCTTTTTCGACGTTATTTTACCAGCTGACTAAAAATAGGAAAGCCTTGAACCCCTTCCACTAAATTTAGTTAGTATTAAGATTCTTTTACAGGGAGTGCAGTGGAGCTGACTTTGAAATCATTAAGTATTTGATTATATCATCACTAGTCTCACTGAACTCTTCTGAACTCTACGTATCATGTGTGGTCTGGCGTCTCCTTACCAGCAACAGGTCCCAGGTTCAAACTAGTCAATTCCCTGAAAAACACGCTCAGAGCGTCGTTGCGCGAAAGTGGTAGGGAGACACGACTTAGAACAGACACCACGCAGAATGTTAGAACAATAGAAGTTTTCATGAAAATAACTGTTACAACCTGCGACGCATCTCTCTCTCACTTTTTCCCCCCTTGGTTCTAAAGAACAATAAATGCAGAAATACTCGTACTTTCCACCTGAAAATGGCGTTACATTTTCGTAAGACTTTAACTGCCATAATTTAAAATTTGGTAGTCTTTATACTCATATTCCACGTGGAAACCTGATACTGGCATACGACAGAACGTCGTGCAATGGCGCTGATGGAGCTCTGTCCTTCCATAGCTGTTCGCTGCAGGAGCCATTTTTACCTCCCACCAGTTTGTGGCCGCCTGTCATCAGCCACTGCTGCCCAGCAGGTGTCCGAGTGGCAGGCGGAACGCGCTGTCACTCGTTAACTCTCATTCAGTTATATTAACTCAATCGGCGCGCTGTTTTCATCAGAAGCTTTTTCTGGAAAATGCTGCTCCTCGCTCACTTTAACAGATGTCCGACGGTCCATTTAGCTTCCGCAAAACTGGGTCACCAATAAACTGCGTCACCGTTCACAATAGGAGATTTAATCACCCATTGTTTCCGTTTCGTAAGGGCTAGATTAGTACGTTTTGTACAACAGCCGGGATGTTAAAAATTGTTTGGAGTCGCCGCAACTTGGTGACGTCTGACATTTTATGCTTAATATGTTTCCAGTGTCCTTTTGCGGAGTACTAGTACTGAGATAGCGTAGAGCTGTTTGTAACAATTTTAGATACTGTGAAACATACAAGGACTTAGTGCACCAGTTTGGAGGTGAACTAAATATAAATCGTGAAAATTAATAAGGCCATAAGACAAAGTGGCCGCCAATTTAAACCTATAACATTGAAAGGGGGTAAAGTATTACACTGGTACTAAACCAACTGAAGTAAGTCATAGATTATAGTTTATGCACAAGTGAGTTAATAACTATGAGGTCTCCAATAGTATGTCACGTACAGAATAAGTACTAAACGACCTGCTACACACACTATGCTGACAACACCACATTGGCAAGAACCACGAATTGGTACCAACTGCAATCGTTAATTTTACCAAGGTTTAGTAATCTAGGGTTAAAAGTTTTCTGATTTGTGGCTGTTAGGTTAGTTCATAGTCCTTCTAGAGAGGTGTTTTAAAGCGTGATAAAACAACGAAGGGTATGGCACTTATTTAACTTCGGCTTATTATGTTTGGAATTACAGTAACAACTAAAAATTTTTTGTTCACATTTTACAGCTAAATCTAGGCCCCAAAAGTCATTTTACGGAGTGTAGCAGAGGATACTTTTGTATTCCGCCTGGGAGGCGGCGCGTGGGTAAGGAACAAGAACAGGAGAAGGTACTAATCTCTCGGTACTGCAAATACGGTTTAAATGACCTTTACTAGTGTTTAAACATATGCAAACATATTACATAACTTCGTACGTAGGTGCGATGCTGAAGCGAAGTTTCCTGGATAGCTTCACCTGATGAAATGGGCAGAATCTGTAGCGGAGCTCGTAGAGCTCGACAGCACCGGCTTGAGAACTATTCAGTGGCATCGTTGGTATCGATACCACAAATACAAC
Organism: Schistocerca nitens; assembly: GCF_023898315.1. Classification (NCBI taxonomy): domain Eukaryota; kingdom Metazoa; phylum Arthropoda; class Insecta; order Orthoptera; family Acrididae; genus Schistocerca; species Schistocerca nitens. The sequence continues at coordinate 308,920,191 of NC_064621.1, read as the reverse complement.
CACTAGCACTGTTGTTTATCAGTTTCTTGCCCCAACCGCGAAAGTTGCACGGGAATAATGCTCGTTGGGCACCATCCACACGTGATCTAATGTCTCTGATTTTACTTATGTGCTCTTCAGACATATGTAGGAGTCTACAGTATGTTGGCTGACTCTTACAAGAATGTAAAATCACAGAATATCAACATTAAATCACACAGTGAGGCACAGTGACGGGTTTGTAGCGTCTGCCACTTGTTCCGCTGGAATTCAACGATTATCTACGTGACACGTTCGCGCGTACTAAACGAACCTTGACTGACTGCGGAGCCTTTCTTTGAGACTCCTCTGTTTTCTCTATCAAGCTTATCCATGATATGGGTCCCAAACTGACCTGCACACAAGTATCCGTCAAATGGAGGTTCTGAAAGCTTCATTCATCGAGGATGGACAGCAGATTCTAATCATCCTTCGAATAATCTCAGTTTAGCATTTACCATTCGTAATTTTAAAGTTTTGTGGTGATTGGCCTTTACGTTTAATAAACGTAACTGTGTCCATGTGTTATTCAGCAGCAGTGTAATCTACTCGTATTTCTGCTCCTTCTGAGTATTTACTAAGCACACACACACACACACACACACACACACAAAACGACGTACACGAAGGAATTATCCGAATGGGACGGAAAAGGTGGATGTGATGCTCATGTAAAAACAAACAATTGATTAAAATTTCAGAAAAATCGGATGATTCAAGAGAAACAGCTCCACAAAGTCAGTAACGCACTGCTCCACACCTGACCCTTAGGCAAGCAGTTATTCGGCTTGGCACTGATAGACGGAGTTGTTGTATGTCTTCCCGAGGGAAATCGTGCCAAATTTCTTCCAAATGCCATGTTAGATCGACAAAATCCTGGTACGATAGGAGGGACCTGCCCACAATGCTCGAAACATTCTTAATAGGGGGAGACAACTGGCGACCTTGCAGGCCAAATAAGGTCTGCCGACCACGAAGGCAAACAGTAGAAACTCTTGCTGTGTTCGAGTAGGTATTAGATAGGTGAAATTGAAGCCCACGATGGCTTGTAATGATCGACAACGAAACGAGGCGTAGAATATCGTCGACGTACCGCTGTGCTGTAACGGTGCCGCGGATGACAACCAAGGGGGGGGGGGGGGGGGGGGCTTACTGTGAACAAAAATGTCCTCAGGTTGGTTAGGTTTAAGTAGTTCTAAGTTCTAGGGGACTGATGACCATAGATGTTAAGTCCCATAGGGCCCCAGAGCCATTTGAACCATATGTCAAAAATGGCACCCCAAACCACCATTCCTGTTTGTCGTGGCTTGTGACGGGGGACAGTCACGTTGGTAATCAGCGTTGTCCGGGGCCCCTCAAGAAATGTCTTCAGCCTGGAATCTCATTGAATACAGTAGAATTGTCTTTTGTTATGAGTCGCTCTTCGAATCAGACCCCGATGTCCAGCGATGCCGTGTCTGGAGGCGCCCAAGGAAGCGGTGAGATATCAACTTGACAAACAGGAGTCATGATCTGGAGTGCCATTTCTTTTCGTAGCAGGACCTCTTTGATCGTCATCCGCGACACCTTTTTCAGCACAGCGGTTCGATGGCTATAATCGATGCCCAGTCTTTTAGCTCCTCATGGCAACCCATACTGTGCTTGCATTTGAGCAAGATAATGTCCGCCCACACGCGGCGAAAGTTTCTACTGCTTGTCTATTTTGCTTGCCAGCGTTATGGGTAGGGCCCTACAACCAGCTCGAGATATTGACAACCTAACGCGCCAGTTGGATAGAATCTGGCACAGTCTCCTACAGAAGGACATCCAATAACTCTGTAAATGAATGCCGAGCCGAAAAACTTCTTGCATAGGGGCCAGAGAAGGACCAACGCGTCATTGAATTGCTCAGTATGTGAAACTGTTTCTCTTGAATATACCATCTGGTTTTTTCTGAAGTTGTAATGATTTGTCTGTACATGTACATCTTATGTACCGATTTCCGTCTCATTCGGATAATTGCTTCATGGTGCATCGTAACTTTTTTACCTTAATGTGTATGTGTTTAATGTAACATTTGAATAAGAATTGCACAAGAGAGCAACCTTTAAAAGATGAAAGTATATGCAAATAGTTGTAGCAACATTTCAAATCGTTAAAACAGATACGTGAAAGAGGACTTGGCAATAAACGTTTGATTGGAGACAAAACCGACACTACACTCCTGGAAATTGAAATAAGAACATCGTGAATTCATTGTCCCAGGAAGGGGAAACTTTATTGACACATTCCTGGGGTCAGATACATCACATGGTCACACTGACAGAACCACAGGCACATAGACACAGGCAACAGAGCATGCACAATGTCGGCACTAGTACAGTGTATATCCACCTTTCGCAGCAATGCAGGCTGCTATTCTCCCATGGAGACGATCGTAGAGCTGCTGGATGTAGTCCTGTGGAACGGCTTGCCATGCCATTTCCACCTGGCGCCTCAGTTGGACCAGCGTTCGTGCTGTACGTGCAGACCGCGTGAGACGACGCTTCATCCAGTCCCAAACATGCTCAATGGGGGACAGATCCGGAGATCTTGCTGGCCAGGGTAGTTGACTTACACCTTCTAGAGCACGTTGGGTGGCACGGGATACATGCGGACGTGCATTGTCCTGTTGGAACAGCAAGTTCCCTTGCCGGTCTAGGAATGGTAGAACGATGGGTTGGATGACGGTATGGATGTACCGTGCACTATTCAGTGTCCCCTCGACGATCACCAGTGATGTACGGCCAGTGTAGGAGATCGCTCCCCACACCATGATGCCGGGTGCTGGCCCTGTGTGCCTCGGTCGTATGCAGTCCTGATTGTGGCGCTCACCTGCACGGCGCCAAACACGCGTACGACCATCATTGGCACCAAGGCAGAAGCGACTCTCATCGCTGAAGACGACACGTCTCCATTCGTCCCTCCATTCACGCCTGTCGCGACACCACTGGAGGCGGGCTGCACGATGTTGGGGCGTGAGCGGAAGACGGCCTAACGGTGTGCGGGACCGTAGCCCAGCTTCATGGAGACGGTTGCGAATGGTCCTCGCCGATACCCCAGGAGCAACAGTGTCCCTAATTTGCTGGGAAGTGGCGGTGCGGTCCCCTACGGCACTGCGTAGGATCCTACGGTCTTGGCGTGCATCCGTGCGTCGCTGCGGTCCGGTTCCAGGTCGACGGGCACGTGCACCTTCCGCCGACCACTGGCGACAACATCGATGTACTGTGGAGACCTAACGCCCCACGTGTTGAGCAATTCGGCGGTACGTCCACCCGGCCTCCCGCATGCCCACTATACGCCCTCGCTCAAAGTCCGTCAACTGCACATACGGTTCACGTCCACGCTGTCGCGGCATGCTACCAGTGTTAAAGACTGCGATGGAGCTCCGTATGCGACGGCAAACTGGCTGACACTGACGGCGGCGGTGCACAAATGCTGCGCAGCTAGCGCCATTCGACGGGCAACACCACGGTTCCTGGTGTGTCCGCTGTGCCGTGCGTGTGATCATTGCTTGTACAGCCCTCTCGCAGTGTCCGGAGCAAGTATGGTGGGTCTGACACACCGGTGTCAATGTGTTCTTTTTTCCATTTCCAGGAGTGTATATGGCGCCGCCTGGGATGAGTATCGATGTGACTGTGGATGAGGAAGTATAGGTGTTCAGACATGAAACTGAAGGTGCTCCCAACAGGTTCATCGCCAGTGTAATTTCTTTTTGTTGTCGATGCACCACACTTCTCAGTCACTACATATTTCTTCACTTCTTTCGGTGAATGGTAAGTAATCATCTTACTTACAGCAGGAGAGTGACCTACGTAACTTGGAATTTTACCGCATCCAAAACCACTCACTGAAATCTCATTGGCGAAAAACTCCTATATTACTCATTCCTTTCTCAGCGCTTTCGGGCTGTTAGAAGTGGTGCTTCAGCTAACACTCTGCGCTAATATCGGGAGCAGAAGTTTTGAAATACAAGCCTGACTATCGTGATTAGGTATCCAACAGCACCGGCCCGTGAAGAAGCACAAACAGCCTTGAGGTAGGCCTTGTCAGGGACTTTGGCTTGACCACAAAATGTCTTCAGTGGGTTTGTAAGATTTCATGGAGGGGGCTGTATGTGGGAAACGACGCAAAGTATCGACAAGAGCCGTGTTTCATCGCATAATTTGTCATTTGATGAACACTGACACTTACTTTCTTTTTTTAAGGAATTGTAAAACCCAACGCTGCGAAACGTACCATAAAACTCCCTGGTTGCCTCAAATGCCTCTGTTACCTTTTCGTCTGGCATTGTGAAAAATAAAATGCTCATCCACTACACAGCACGATGGTCTGTGCACTGTCAGTAGCTGAGAATAATGCACGTAACAGGAATGAGGGAGCTACCAGGTGAACCTTCTGAGGGGAAGAGTTCACGTCGTTCGAGAGACATTGTCAGCAATACATCACAGCAAATTAAATAATCACATGACCGCACTCTCTCAGGATACTCATATTTTCGGAATAATATCGACCACTTCATCGGTGTTGCCTGTTGCATAATAGTTTATTAATACTGATACCGAGTATGCAACTACTTAAATGCTTTTTTCTCGTCACGATGAGACAATTAAAACATTGTCATTCGTGAGGAATTTTCTACTGCTTCCTACCTGTATTGGAAATGTGATGTCTCCATATTTGTAGTATAATGTCTCTTATCATATACGCACACAAGTAATCACAGTGAAACTTACATACTCCAGATATTCGATTCTTACCAGAACAATAACGAGTCACACACATGAAAATGATCCCTTTTCGAATTTTTGCAACAGATCGCACAACACGTAGATAAACTCGTTTTACTTTCCTCCTGCCATGCTTCTTGAACACTTATTTTCATAATATTCATTACTTCCTTATTCACTATTCACTATCCTCACGATGAATCGCCTGCCCATTCTTGCGATTTGAAAACGTTTTGCAGGCAGAAGATATAATCTCAGTGGCTAATGGCTCACCAGTTAGTGAACACGCGTGGCGCTTCTGTCGCCTGTTAGATGAGACTTTGGTAGCAGTTCGTTGGAGCGAGTTGGGGACGACATGGGCAGGCAATCGGTCGCAGTCAGAGAGAGAGAGAGAGAGAGAGAGAGAGGGGGGGGGGGAGGGAGACAAGAGGCACACGTGACGTACCGTGAGCTGTTCATGGAGCTTATGGGCGAACGATTGTGTAAGCGGCCGGTGGTTTCTAGAGTTGTGTTGGTCGGTAATACCTCGGCCTAATGTGAACGCAGCCTCTTTACCCTGGATTAAGGAGACATAGTTGCTGATGTGGGTGTTAGAGTGCTGTTCACTTTCCGGTGCTATCTGTTGTGCCCTTTGGGGGAAGGTACCTGTTACTTGAATGAAGCATATGCTCCTGTGTTGAAGTTGTTCCCATTACGCTGGATTGCCTATGGTTCTCCGTCACTCTGTCTCAAGAATTAAATTTACTTTCTTGTGCGTCGGTTTCAAACTGTCTGAGTGCCATATTTCATGTGTTTTCAAATTTACTGAGTGCCATATTTGATGTGTTTCCAAGTCCTTTTCAATTGCAATTTGTTCAATGTCTGCTTGTCTTATCATTCGAGTCTGAAATTAAATGCGTCATGTCTTCTAGGCCGCCGCGTGTATTAGTGACCACAGCTATCGAAACTGAGTCTTATTTGTATCTGAGGTTGTTGCTTCCTTGATTGACGTAACTACAAAATTGCCTACGGCCGTGGTAAGCAAACGCCAGCGGCCCAGTGAATCTTGTCTAATTTGGGTAATTAAATTCCCTAACTCTGGTGAAATTTTCCCATTAAAAAATTATTTCTAAACGCAGCTACTATTGTAGTTAAGTGCTATCCCTCCAGATTTCCACCAACAGGTGTCCCTGGCGTTACCAACAATGGCGTGCTATGTACCGACGCAAACACGATTGCCTAGCACTTTACTGAGCACTACGCCCGCGCCTCTTCGTCGGAGAATCACCCCCCCCCCCCCCTCCTTTCGCACTCCCAAACGGCGGGCAGAAGAGAAAGTCGTCTCGCTCACTACACGCCAGAGTGAACCCTATAACGCCCTATTTACAGAGTGGGAGCTCCTCAGTGTCCTTGCACATTCCCCCGACACAGCTCCTGGGCCCGATCGGATCCATGGCCGGGTGATTAAACACCTCTCGTCTGACTACAAGCGACATCTCCTCGTGATCTTCAACCGGATCTGGTGCGATGGCGTCTTTCCATCGCACTGGCGGGAGAGCACCACTATACCAGAGGTCAAACCCAGCAAAAACCCGCTTGCTGTGGATAGATATAGGCCCATCAGGCTCACAAACGTTCTTTATAAGCTACTAGAACGTATGGTGTGTCGGCGGTTGGGTTGAGTCCTAGAGTCACGTGGCGTACTGGCTCCGTGCCAGGGCGGCTTCCTGGGTCGCTCTACCACTGATAATCTTGTGTCCTTCGAGGTTGTCATCTGAACAGCCTTCTCGAGCCATCCACGCGTTGTTGACGTCTTTATTGATTTACGAAAAGCGTATGACACCACCTGGCGACATCATATCTTTGCCACATAATACGAGTGGGGTCTCCGAGGACCGATCCAGATTTTTATGAAGAATTTCTTGTCGCTACGTCCTTTCCGTCTCCAAGTTGGTGCCTCCCACAGTTCCCCCAATATCGAGGATAATGGGGTCCCGCAGGGCTCTTTACTGAGTATCTCTATTTTTAGTGAGCATAAACGGTCTGGCAGCAGCTGCAGGGCCCTTCGTCTCACACTCTCTGTATGCAGACGACTTCTGCATCTCGTACTGCTCCACCAGTGTTGCTGAGCGGCGCCTACAGGGAGCCATCCACAAGGCGCAGTCACGGGCTCTAGCCCACGGCTTTCAGTTTTTTGCCGCAAAGTCGTGTGTTATGCACTTGACGTCGTACAGTTCATCCAGAACCAGAACTTTACTTTACTGACGTTCTCCTCACTGCAGTGGAGACGTGTCGATTTTTAGGACTGTTTTTCGACGCCCGATTGACTTGTCTTTCTCGCGTTCATCAGCTTAAACCGAAGTGCTGGGATCACCTCAATGCCCTTCGCTGTCTGAGCAACACCAACTGGGTTGTTGCTAATCGCTCTACGCTGCCGGCCGCTGTGGCCGAGCGGTTCTAGGCGCTGCAGTCCGGAACCGTGCAGCTGCTACGGTCACAGGTTCGAATCCTGCGTCGGGCACGGATGTGTGTGATGTCCTTAGGTTAGTTAGGTTTAAGTAGTTCTAAATCTAGGGGACTAATGACCTCGTATGTCAAGTCCGATAGTGCTTAGAGCCATTTGAACCATCGCTCTACGCTGCTGCAGCTATACAGAGCCCTTGTTCAATCCCACCTTGACTATGGGAGTCCGGTTTATGGTTCGGTGGTGCCCTCAACCTTTGCACCACCGTGGCGTTCGACAAGCGACGGGAGATTTTAGGACGAGAAAAAATGATTCAAATGACTCTGAGCACTATGCGACTTAACTTCTGAGGTCATCAGTCACTTAGAACGTAGAACTACTTTAACCCAACTAACCTAAGTACATCACACACAGCCATGCTCGAGGCAGGATTCGAACCTGTAGCGCCTAGAACCAGTCGAACACTCCAGCCGGCTTTTAGGACGAGTTCGGTGACCACCGTCCTTGCTAAGGCTGGAGTTCCTCCACTGCAGGTCAGGCATGCACAACTGCTCGCCAGTTGCGTTTTATACGTACGTAGTTCTCCCGCGCATCCGAATTACCGTCTCCTTTTCCCACCCACAGTGGTTAATCTCCCGCATCGGCCACCCAGGTCAGGGCTTCCAAATGCATTTCGCGTCCGATCCCTCTTATCTGAACTGGAATCCTTGCCTTTACCATCTATACGTACAACCGCGTACACCGCCATTGTGTACCCCTAGGCCGCGGGTTCGCCTTTACCTTTCGCATGGCCCAAACGATTCAGTTCACCCCGCTGCTCTCCGCTGTCACTTCATCTCGACTTTTGGCATGTACCGAGGTCATGAAGTGATTTACACCGACAGCTCGATGGCTGATGGTCACGTCGGCTTCGCGTATGCCCATGGAGAATATACTGATCAGCATTCCCTGCCCTATGGCTGCAGTGTTTTCACTGCAGAGCTGGTGGCTATCTCTCGTGCTCTTGAGCTCATCCTTTCATGCCCTGGGGAGTCGTTTCTTCTGTGTACTGATTCCTCGAGCAGCCCACAAGGTATCAACCAGTGTTATCCTCGTCATCCTTTGGTAGCGACCATCCAGGAGTCCATCTGTGCCCTGGAACGGTCTGGTCTTTCAGTGGTGTTTGTGTGGACCCCAGGACACGTCGGAATCCCAGGCAACGAACTTGCTGACAGGCTGGACAAACAAGCTACACTGAAACCGGTTATGGAGATCGGCATTCCAACAACTGACCTGCGTTCGTTTTTACGTTGCCAGGTTTTTCGGCTTCGGGAGACGGAATGGCATAGTCTCAGTACGCACAACAAACTGCATGCCATTAAGGAGACTACGAATGTGTGGCAGTCATCCATGCGGACCTCTCGCAGGGACTCTGTGGTTCTCTGCTGGCTCCGCGTTGGCCACGCTTTCGACCCACGGCTACCTCCTGCGCCGTGAAAACCCGCCTCAGTGCCGATGCGGCGCCCGGTTGAGAATGGCCCGTATTCTGATGCACTGTCCAACTTTGACTGCCGTGCGACGAAATCTTCGGTTACAGGACTTGTTGCGGCTAATTTTATGTGACAACGCCCAATCGGCTGATTTAGTTTCAAGTTTAATTTGTGAGGGTTGGTATTATCATTAGATTTAAATTTTAGCGCATGTCCTTTGTCCCTCGAATTCCTCCTCCCTAGTGCTTTTAGGGTGGAGGTTTTAATGTGTTGCAGAGTGACTGGCTTCTCCTTCTTACTCTCATGGTTAGCCAGCCATGGCAATCTGTTTAGTCGTTTTAATCTCTTCTACCTGTTTCTTTCGTATTTGTGGTTTACTTCTCCCCTTTTCTCCATTTACGTGTTTGTTGGCCTTCCGTCGTTCTTGTGGTTTTTCCTTCCTCTCCATTTTGTGTTGTCAGTCTTGTTTGTTTCATTCTCACCCCTGTGGCATTGTTTTATTCGGAAGAAGGGACCGATGACCTAGCTGTTTGGCCCCTTCCCCGTCTTTTAAACCAACCAACCGACCAATCTTCTGTCCGCCCTCTCCTCTACATTTAACAGTGGAATCCCCATCGCACTTTTAATATTACCATCCTTCCTTTTAATTTCACCGAAGGCTATTTTGACTTTTCTGTATGCTGAATCAGTCCTTCCGACAAACATTTCTTTTTCGAGTTCTTCACATTTTTTATTAAGCCGTTTCGTCTTAGCTTCCGTGCTCTTCCTATTTATTTCATTCCTCGGTGACTTGTATTTCTGTATTCTTGAATTTTCTTGAACACATTTATACTTCTTTCGTCGATCAACTGAAGTATTTCTCCTGTTACCAATGGTTTCTTTGTAGTTACTTCCTTTTTGACTGTTTTTCTTTGCAGCTTCTGTGATTGCCCTTTTTAGTTGTCCTTTCTTCTTCAACTGAATTGCCTACTGAGCTATTCATTGTCGCTGCATCTATAGCTTAGAGAACTTCAAGAGTATCTCTTCTTTCCTTAGCAGTTCCGTATCCCACTTCTCTGCGCATTGATTCTTCCTGATTAGCCTCTTAAACCTTTGCCTACTCTTCATCACTAATAAATTGTGATTGAGTCAATAGCTTCTCCTCGGTACACCTTACAATCCAGTATCTGATTCGGAATATCTGCCTGAGAATGATGTAATCTAAGTGAAATCTTCCTGTATCTCCTTGCCTTTTCCAGGTATACCTCTCTCTCATTTGATTTTCTAACAGAGTAGTGTCTATTACTAGCTGAAATTGATTGGAGAACCCGATTAGTCCGTCTCCTCTCTTATTGCTAGTATCAAGCCGATATACCCCCCGAACCCTTCTTTCTAATCCTTGACCTACACCGTTCCAGTCCGCCATGAAATTAGATTTTCATCTTCCTTTACGTGGTGTATTACCCGTCCAGTAACCTCATATACTTTCTTTACATCCTTATCTTCAGCTTGCGATGTTGCATGTCTACCTGAATTATCGTTGTCGGCGTTGGTTTTCTATCGATTCTGATGAGGAAAATCCTATAACTGAACTGTTCATGGCAACTCTATGCCCTACCTTCCTATTCATAACGAATCCTACTTCCGTTTTACCATTTTCTGCTGCTATCGATTTTACGCCACACTCATCTGACCGTGAATCAAAAATGGTTCAAATGGCTCTGAGCACTATGGGACTCAACTGCTGTGGCCATAAGTCCCCTAGAACTTAGAACTACTTAAACCTAACTAACCTAAGGACATCACACACATCCATGCCCGAGGCAGGATTCGAACATGCGACTGTAGCGGTCGTGCGGTTCCAGACTGTAGCGCCTTTAACCGCTCGGCCACTCCGGCCGGCTGACCGTGAATCCATGTCTTATTTACGTTTCACTTCACTGAGCTCACCATATCGGAATTGAGCCTTACCATTCCCCTTTCCACATTTTCTGACTACCCTACAACATTCAGACTTCTGACATTCCTGTAGAACTTGTAGAACGCCATTGTTTCGTCGGTTATTCAGTCCATTTCTCGTGGTCACTTCCCTATTGTTAGTCTCCTCGTGGATATCAGAATGATGTGCTTGTCCGGGTTCTTTTACCAATGGACACATCATCATGACACTTTTGAATTACAGACCACATGTCCTGCGGATACACATTATGTGTCTTTATGCAGCAGTTTGCATTGCCTGCTGCATACTCATGCTGCTGACCACTGCTGAATCAAAAAACAATATACCTCTTTTTGTATGTAACTTATTTGTATGAAAATGAGAAAGTTTCCTGATCCATCAGAATGATGCTCCCCGCCTCATCATGCAAAAGATAATGAGACGAATTTTAAAAAATAAATAATTTGTACTTGTAAATAATAGATTTCAGCTATCAGTCGTCCTTTTGAAATCTTTTTGAAATTTATTTTGAAACTTTTTATTGGCAGATCTAGATTTCAGCTAGAAACTAGACATTCTCAGTGCACTAGCATTTTTGATCAACGCATGTAATGCTTCTCGGTATTCAATTGAATACTCAATGAACTGTGGATGAAGCCCGACCAACAGGAATTATATGCGTTGATAAAAAATGCTAGTGCATTGAGAATGGCTAGTTTCTAGCTTAAATCTAGAAACGTCAATAAAAAATTTCAAAAGGACGACTGATAGCTGAAATCTATTATTTACAAGTCAATATGACAGTCGCTGCTTGCAACAGCCTCTGAATGAAGGGTAACCTAATAAATAATTTATTAAGTATATTCTAAGTGCCGTACCAGTTAAGTGATTGGTACTAAGTGCCAACGAGAAGTTTTTGTTGCGATTGTCATTAATATAGAGGCAGTAAGTGTTAGTCAGATAATGGAAGTACAGAACACAGTAGTAATATTTTAGCTGGTAGAACTGTAGTCGGCAAAAACTACTTCACATGTATTTCAAATTTTTTACAAGAGAATAACAAAATTACATCAAGGAAAACAGAACATCTCCCACTACTGACTTCCGACTTTTAAACAACTCCATTCTTGGTATTAGGCGTAGAAAAGTTTATTGTAAAACTCACAGTGCTATGGATGAAGAAATGGAAACATCGTCAATAGGTCTTCTTGTTTCGCAACTGATGAACATAACAAGTCTTTAAGACGAAAGTACATCTTCGCAAATATCTGCCATAGTTCCTTATATATACTTGGACATTTTTCCGTTCTTCTGAGTCAGAGTAAGAATTTTTTATTACTTTTTAAGAAGGAGATCTTATACGTCTACATTGACAACAATCTCCTGCAGCATATTTAAAATCAAAAAATTACATGGAATGGGTTCATAGATTCAGCTGGCTCAACAATCTTGTGTAAATCATACGCAGAAGAGACCTTCATTTCTCTGTAATTGACAAATACCTACCACAGGACTTGGATCTCCGGAGGAAAGCTCTGCTTGTTACAGAGAACATGCACTATATACACTGAAGCGCCAAAGAAACTGGTGTATGTACGCGTATTCAAATACATAGATATGTAAACAGGCAGAATACGGCGCTCCGGTCGACAAAGCCTATGTAAGACAAGTTGTTAGATCGGTTACTGCTGCTGCAATGGCAGGTTATCAAGATTTCAGATTGAACGCAGTGTTATAGTCGGCGCACGAGCGATGGGACAAAGCATCTCAGAGGAGGTGATGAAGTGGGTATTTTCCCGTACTAGCAATTCACGAGTGTACCGTGAATATCGATATGGAATTTCGCAGCTGAAGGCCCACTCGCGTATCCTTGATGACTGCATAACACAGAGCTTTTCGCCTCGCCTGGGCCCGTCAACACCATCACTGCACTGTTGATGACTGGAAACATGTTGCCTGGTCGGATGAGTCTCGTTTCAAATTTTATCTAGCGGATGGATGTGTACGTGTATGGAGACAACCTCTTGAAGCCATGGATCCTGCATGTCGTCAGGGGACTGTTCAAGTTGGTGGGGCATGTGCAGTTGGAGTGATATGGGACCGCTGATACCTCTAGATACGACTCTGACAGGTGACACATACGTAAGCATCCTGTCTGATAACCTGCCTCCAGTCATGTCCATTGTGCATTCCGAATGACTTTGTCAATTCCAGCAGGACACTGCGAGACACCTATATGCCCAGAATTACTACAGTGTGGTTCCAGGAACACTCTTCTGAGTTTAAACACTTCCGCTGGCTACCAAATTCCCCAGACATAGACATTAATGAGCATATCTGGAATACCTTGCAGCTTGCTATTCAGAATAGATCTCCAACCCCTCGTATTCCTACGGATTTATGGACAGCCTAGCAGGAATCATGTTGTAAGTTCCATCCAGCACTACTTCGAGTATTAGTGGAGTCCATGCCACGTTGTGTTGCGGCACTTCTGAGTGCTCGCCGGTGCCCTACATGATATTAGGCACGTGTACCAGTTGTTTGACTCTTCAGCGTAGTAATGGATGTCTGAAACATTTTGTCCGTGATTTGACATTTGGAATAAGTCTAGGGATATGCAACAGAGTACCGAGAACACACTCCCACAGAAAACTCCTCAATTGTCTCATGTTTCTGGCAAAAAAAAAAATGTTACTGAAATTTTCCTCAGGCATATCTCGTTTACCCTTAGTACTGATAAACTGTAGGGGCAGTTTCTCACCCAAAAAGAGAGCTCTGAACGTCTGTCCGCTTCGGCGCCCTCTTTGTCATGGCCGTTGGCTGAATGAAGGTGAATTGTTATGCCAGAAGACGACAGTCACTGTTGTTGACGTTTTCCATTCAAAAGTTAGGCATTGGCGGGTATCAACCCGGGACCGAGGACGTTTTGATTACTAATAAAATATACTATACCTAGACCATGGTATACGGGATTAAACAAATTTTTGTAGTAAAGTCTAAATAGCCAACCTGACTTCAAATATAAGGAGACCAGAATATAATGCTCCCTGTCGGTGGATGAAACAACTGAACGATACAGAACTCTAGCAAAAGGAGTACCTTCAGGGCGACCAAGCATTTCTAAAGGAAACGAGATTCCCATCCATACAGTACCTTAAAAAGAGATTGCTTATCGAAATGTACCGATGCTGGAGACCCGGAATTTATTTCTGATTGACCTGTGTGGTTCTGATTTCATTGCCTATCTTCTGCGTGAGTGGAAAGTTATGTGTTCGCTGTTTTACAAGAGTCATGACAAACCATTATCATATTCATTGATAATACTAACTGCTATAAGGATTATTACAATTTACGCTGGCTGACGGAAGTTGCACGGCACTAAGGTTTACTGATATTTTTGTCTTTTGTAACAGCCACGAGCCGTTCATGGCTGATTAAAATCATCCTCAAGGCTTTTCCATTAATTTTTCTCTTCGATTATGTGCATCCTTGTTTTCCTCATATGTTGCCAATATAATTTACCCACATTATCAGTCTTTTGTTACTATTGGAGTAATGTGAAGAGCTTTCTTGGCTTATCAACTGTCTCATGTTCTGGCTTCATTTCTTACCCATTTCTATTTCATTTTCATTACGTTCATAATAACAACTGCTACTCCAATCTCTCATAGTGAGATAAATACTCAGTTCTTCAAGTTTTGCTCGGAGGCCCTGTTTTATAATTGTTACAAATAATTAATGTCAACACAAATATCAGAAGCTTCTTTGAAACCTGTACGCCTTATAGATAGGACGTTTGTCAACTTACAGTGTTCTGCTTATTGCTTTTTCTGAATGTCTGCCTTCTGCTGTTGCCTTTAATATCGAACTTCCTTATCCTGTTTGTGACTCCATTCTTAATTTCGACTATATTTTATCGTCTTATTGTATATCATAATGAATGAAGATTCGGTCGGCCTTCTTTGCAGGTGCAGATATTATTGTTTTGTTGTATCAGGCAAAGACGTTCCATGTTACTTGTGGAAACCTTAGTGTTTTCCTTTAATTTCCTGATATACATACGTATCGATTATTTTTAGGTTAGGGAATATGATACATCAGATTTTGTTACGTAAATTGTATATGCACTTTACATTTAATATTACGTTCTGTGTGCCCTGCGGCAGCCAATCAAAATCAGTCACAGGTCAATGTTAGCACACTGTTTCATCTGCAAACATGACAGCTGTTAAAAAACATCTGCACTGAATTTGTTTATTATCCAATCTTTAAAATGTATATTTTCGTAAAATTCGTAGTATATACCCATTTCTTTCCTTCGCCATTGGTGATTGGCTAGTCCTTAGCTGTGACTAGTTTCTTTTTAAGTACCAAACGTGTTTTTGTGTAGCTGAGCTTAGCTATGGACATGGGTAAAAGTTTTGTGAAGCTTAGGTATGGTGAACTACTGTTTGCAGCTTTTTATTTCCGTAACTTACCAGTGTTTACTCACATTTTCTCTTGCTCGTTTGTAAATACTGCGTGGCTTGGACACACATTTCACTGCAAACATTTACGTCGCTGATTCGCTTCCGACCTTGATTTGTTTATAGATGTGTTCTGTTCCGCTATTCCGTCTGTCTCTAATCTGTCTCTCTGTCTGTCTGTCTCTCTCTCTCTCTCTCTCTCTCTCTCTCTCTCTCTCTCTCTGTGTGTGTGTGTGTGTGTGTGTGTGTGTGTGTGTGTGTGTTGTCCTGTAATTGGTGTAGAGTGTTGAATAGTGGTTTCTTAAATAGTACAGTTTGGTCAACGGTAAATTTCTTGCCCTGTTTGATAGATTTTTGGATGTGGTACTTTTCTTCTATTGTTAAAAATGGCTGTATTTTGGACGTGGTACTTTTCTTCTATTGTTAGAAATTGCTGCAGATGGTTACAGTGGTTTAGAATTTGGAGCTCTCTTTCTATGCCACTGGGATGGTGGTTGTTTTTATTGAGGTGGTTTTCGAATGTGGAATGTTTAATGCCACCTTTCAGTGCTATTAAATGTTCTGGGGATATTATTCTGAAATTTCTATACTTCTTACACTGAATAAGTCTTTGCAGGGTTAGATGATATATACATGCTTTCTTGAATTTGTCTGTGGTGGTGACTGGTATTTTTGATGTTGTCTGCTAAGTGTTGTTTGTTTTATATACCACATTTATAACTTGTTGCCTCATGATGTTTCCTATTCTGTGTGTTACTTAGTTATCAAATGTCAGGGTGTTCTTGTTGTTTGTGGTTTCTTCGTCATCTATGCCTTGTGTGTTTTGTTGTTCAGTTGCCACGGTATGTGTGTTGTGCTATTGTTTGTGTTCTGTGTCAGTTGTGTTTTTATTTTATGGTTTAGTTTGTTAACAGTGCATATCTTGTAACCATTTTCTGTGGCAGTCTCTCATTTTGCTTAGGTCTTGTATGCAGCTATCTTTGTCCATTGGAATTCTGTTCAGCCCGCGTAGGAGGCATCTGAAGCTGGCTTGCTTATGGGCTGTCATGTGGTTTTCACTGTTGTGAATAACTCTACTGACTGATGAAGGTTTTAAGTACATTGAGAACCGGTGTTTGTGGTTTTTATTTTCTGTTGTGATGTCTAGGAAAACTCTTTGTTCCTTGGCTCTGAGCACTATGGGACTCAACTGCTGAGGTGATCAGTCCCCTAGAACTTAGAACTACTTAAACCTAACTAACCGAAAGACATCACATACATCCATGCCCGAGGCAGGATTCGAAACGGCGACCGTAGCGGTCGCGCGATTTCAGACTGTAGCGCCTAGAACCGCCTGGCCACTCCGGACGGCTTTTGTTCCTTCTTTCAGTTACAAGAGTGAAATGTATTTCTGCGTGAGCGATATTGGTTTCTCTGTGTAACTGTAATATCTCGGTATGTGTTTAAACTATATAATGTTACCAATATATTACTTTGTACTGTTTTAGTTTTATAATTCGTACGAAGATTGTTTTCATGGTGTTTAGGGAAGATGTCTGCCAGCAGGCTACTTATGGGTGACCTGCTGGAGAGTCCTCCCCGCTTGATTTAGTATTCATCCTTAAGTATGAAATAACTTAAATATTTTATGAGTCATTTCATCCTGGTTCTATTGGAAAGTCATGGATTATGTAAAAAGTTTTCATAATATAAAACAGTCCCAAAAACATAAAGATTCTGTTGTTTCGACTACAGTTCTGGTCATCATCAGACTGCGTACTCCGCGAGAGTCAACTGAAGCTGGCGAGGAGCAGGTGCCACTCTAGGAGGCCTTTTACTACTGCTCCTCCTAGAGCTGCGTTTACTCCTCGCCAGCTTCAGCAGACTCCCGCGGAGTAAGCAGTCTGACGATGACCAGCACAGTGGTCGAAATTCTTCACCAGTAAATAGACAAACTTCTTTATGCGTTTGGAACTGTTTTATTCTATAAAAAATATACTAATTTTGTCCTGTGATTACCTTAACAATAGTTGATGCTTCCAATGTCTGTGTTTGTGGGATAGAGTTTGTCAGTCTTAGCTATCTTTCAATTGTTTTTATTGTTTCTTCAGTTGGTATGTAAGTGTATATTGTGATGTCAAATGAGAGTAGTGTAGACATTCATATGTCAGATTTATTTTTAATATGTCATTAGCCTCTTCTAAGCTTCGTACTTTAATTTTATTGTACTACACTAACAACAAAAAACATAAAACATTCATCAGCAAAGAGAAGGGAGTTCAGACGTGTTTCTATTTCTTTTACTCTATTTAAGGTTCTGAAAGCTTCCTCTAGCACTTCTTAAAATTATAATGGTGGTAAAAAATCTTCTGGTTTGACTGATCTTCCAATTCTGAATGTGCACACCGTCCTGATATAGTTTAATGCAAGTATAGCATTAATGTATATGCTCTTCAATATCGTAGCACAGGTTGAATCAATGCATTGTTTTTCAAGCCTCTAAACACAGGTTTTGCTTAAACTCAGCCTGAAGTCTATAAATCTACAAATCCCAGACGAAGTTGTAAGTCGAACTAGTTTTAGAATCCAGATAACGAGTTTCCTAGATTTTTATTGTGCTGTATCTACCTTATTGTGCTGTATCTACTGGTATTAGTTTGTTCCTTTCTTTTCTATTCAATCATCTATTGTTGAAGGGAACTACTTGTACATTTCGGCAGACGGTTGATACACGTCATCCATCTTCTTTCTGATGAAGCAGAGCAACTAGACTCCAGAGTATTGTTCCAGTCTTTGGTCATAGTCTTTCTCCTGTAGTTTTGTAGGGCGGGCAACCACAGCCAAACTTTTACATTTTTTCAAAGAAAATTCCGCACAGGCTCTATGAATGATTTTTTTTTTTTTACCGGTTAAATTCATAGTCTTTCTCCTGAAGATATTCTGTATACAGTTCAGCATCTTTCGACTATCTTTCCTCCAACCTTAAACATTGCACTGGACATTGCATTTCGAATAGCTTCACAAAAGTCATTTGATTTCACTACCAAGATGTCATTGTAATTCTGTTAGAGACAGCAAAGGACTTGGAAGAGCAGTTGAACGGAATGGATAGTGTCTTGAAAGGAGGATATAAGATGAACATGAACAAAATCAAAACGAGGATAATGGAATGTAGTCGAATTAAGTCGGGTGATGCTGAGGGAATTAGATTAGGAAATGGGGCACTTAAAGTAGTAAAGGAGTTTTGCTATTTGGGGAGCAAAATAACTGATGATGGTCGAAGTAGAGAGGATATAAAATGTAGACTGGCAATGGCAAGGAAATCGTTTCTGAAGAAGAGAAATTTGTTAACATCGAGTATAGACTTAAGTGTCAGGAAGTCGTTTCTGAAAGTATTTGTATGGAGTGTAGCCATGTATGGAAGTTAAACATGGGTACATCACGTAACTAATGAGGAGGTATTGAATAGGATTGGGGAGAAGAGGAGTTTGTGGCAGAACTTGACTAGAAGAAGGGATCGGTTGGTAGGACATGTTCTGAGGCACCAAGGGATCACCAATTTAGTATTGGAGGGCAACGGGGAGGGTAAGAATCGTAGAGGGAGACCAAGAGATGAATACACTAAGCAGATTCAGAAGGATGTAGGTTGCAGTAGTTACTGGGAGATGAAGAAGCTTGCACAGGATAGAGTAGCGTGGAGAGCTGCATCAAACCAGTCTCACGACTGAAGACCACAACAACAACAACAACAACCAAGATGTCATTAATTTTATTATTAACTATCCATGTTTCTCTCATTAATCATAGTAATACTTTAAAATATTTTTAAATAAACGCTTACTCTTCTACGTTTTCAAGTGTGGCGCCATCTATCGCCTTTACTGATCTCAAGTGATATCTACTCTACTCTAATTTTAGTTTTGCCTCCTTTATTCTGTAGCTGTATTCAATTATTTCTCTAATCAAATTTTTGTTAGAGAGTCTCTCAGAAATACTTCCAAAAAATTATCGTAAGATATCATGTATCTGCGTAGTTACTTCGTACCATATTCCGTAGAACATTTGAACAATTATTTTATCGAAATGTTAACAAACTAGTCAGTTTCCATGTACATACACATGCTTAGTGTTAACATCAATGAAGCCGTTACTTCTTTTAGTCCTACTCATACAGCAACACTTAAAATGTTTTTTATAAATTTTATTCATTGATTTAAGAGGATAACAGTTTTTAAACAAAAATTCATCCTGAAATATCCAGGATAAAAGATTTTACGGCAGATTCAAAATTTGCTTCGCTATCTGTCACACGTTTTACATTATTGGACGAATGATGTTACATTTTTGTTGTTGCAAATTTAATTCCTTTCTGAGCCACTAATAACTTTAGTAATATGTAATAAAGGTAATTCTTCCTTCTAGTTTTGTAGGAAATTCTCAAATTGTAATGGATTATTCATGACGACTTTAATTAGCGAGAGTAAGTATTGTGACGGCACAACTAAAATAACTAACTCCATGACATCTGTAGCTTAACACCCAAATTATTCTTACTTTTCGCTTTTGTGGAACTACATTTTATTTCTAAGTGGTGAGTTACCCCAGAAAATTATCCCACAACATATTATTCGGGGAAATACGCTAAATATGTTAGGAGGTTAATGCCTTTGTTTCGGACACTAATAATTATGTGATGAGCCCAACTATTTGAACTTAACTCTTTCAGAAGGAAAATTTCTTTCTTCCACCTTAGGGTATCACCTGTATGAACACCCAAAACGTTGGCACGTGCTAACGTATTTACTGACTTCTGCACATATCCTACATGAATTGCTGGAATGACACTATTTATTCTACAGAAGTGAATATAATACGTTGTTCGTAAGAACCGCTTAAAAATTCATTCGAAAACATCATTTGCAATCTCGTCTGTTGCTTTCTGTCTAACAGTATTTATTGTAACACTAGTATCGTCTGCAAGAATTACCAGTTGTGCTTGTTCCATGTCAAACGGATGGTCATTCACATACGAGTATGTAAGGAGAAGAAGTGAAACAACTCTGAGTGACCCCCTTTGTGATTTCTCCGCAATCATTGAAGTTTCCAACGCTTTCAAAGTTTAAATTATTTAGCACAACTTTTTGCATTCTATTTGTGAAGTGTAATTCAAACCAGCTGATATGAAGTGCGATGTATGTTTTCCATTTCTTGCTTCTGTTTTCGTTTTCTTTAAAGGCAAAGAGAAAAGACGAAGCGGCAGCCCAGCGTAGAGCCTGCGCCTACCGTCAGGTATTTTTTATTTTCAAGTGTTAAAACATAAGATGTTTTTCCTGTGCTTCGGTAAGAGGGAGGACTCGCTTTCTGGTAATGAACGAAGGTAGACGCGTGCTATTTTAGAGCGTAATCGGCGGTAGCCTTTTTGGTTATGAGAATAAGTGGAAAGTCTGTACTTTTGATGTGTGAGAAGAAACAATACATTCGCATCTCGTTAGTGAAAAATTGAGTTATTATTCCAAGTAGTGCTGTAACATAGAAGAATTGGAGAAGCCCACCTGTGTACTTTGGAGTTATCATGAAGATCCGATTACTATGTGATGCACACGGACAAGATTTTGCAGGTGGATACGGCGATCGGACGTAGTATTATTAATTGGTAAGCATAAATCTACAGCAAGAGAAAGACTATTTCGTCCATGTAGAACTAATATGAAATAATATGAACACATTTACATGCATAACACCGGTTATTGTGCTTGTCGGCGTGCCGAAAAATTGATCTCATTACTTAAATAAACCTAAATATTTTTAATTATAAATTTTTATTATGTAATAGAAACCATCATTTCCATTACACTTTTGTTTTTCTAAGAGGATAGCATCATTTAAATAATCAAAAGCCTTGGTAATATCACAAAAAATACCAGCAGGAGACATATTATTTCTTAAGGCTTGTGCTACTTGATGAGCAAATGTATAAATAGCATTCGCATCCACCAAACCGTTCTGGAATTCAAACTGTGATATGCTAAGTAAGTTGTTTCTACATAAATGTGAAACTTCTCTTTAGTGCGTTACTGTCTTCTGTAAACTCTTCCCTTAGAAGTTTACTTATTTATCGAACGCTATCTTATCTTCACAAGTGTTCGCTTGAGATTTTCACTTTGCCTTTAGTTCACTTTTAAATTGGAATTTCCTTTTCATTTGCATTTAGGCAGCAACATGTTTCATTGTTTATCGAAGGATTTCTACAAAAATTTTCATCTATCTTAAATGTTCGTACAGTCGTCTCTTTCCACATTGTTGAACATGTTATGTGTCTCAGTTTGTTAGTCACAGTGACTGAAGTAAAAGCATTTTTTGGGTCAATGCTTCGTTTGAGAAAGATTTTAGCTACCGAAAATTGGCAGAGTCTATCCCCAGCACGACGGAATTTCCTGCAAGTATATCACATAAAACCTGAGGTTTATGCGCATAACTGAGTTCCATTCTATCTGACTTCTTAAAATAGCACAGCCAACTTAATGAGTCTTGTAATGGCTAGTACAGTGCTGCTGCAAGAGAATGTACACTGTTTAGTCACCGGCAGTGAACGATTGTGTGGTCAATGGGCGGTGTTGTCATGTTCCCCGGTAGTTATTAGTTGACACAAGAGGAGGCCATTAACGCAGCCTGGTCGCGCTCTCCTAACTGAGCAGCCAGGCTGTAAATACGGGGCCGGGCCAGCGAACTTCCGAACGCGCCGCTCAGCGCTCATCAGATATGCGGCGATGAACCGCCGTCCCGGCCTGTGTGCCGAACCAGGGCTAGCCGCAAACAGCCGGCCGCCCACTGCTGTCAACCTCGAGTGTTGTCACGCCGCGCGGCCACTGTGCACGTGGCGGTCATTTGGCTGAAGCGTGGAACGTTATGACGGGTATATTAGGTGGTCGTTAACTGACAGACGTCACACGAATGGATGGCCAGCAAGGAAGAAAGGTGCAAGTGTGCACAGTGATGATAAAATATACGCTGCTCAAGTTCTACTTTTGGCTGTTCGTGTCGGAAAGATGACTAACCAACACACACTGAGGTGTCAAAAGTCATGGGATACTTCCTAATATCGTGTCGTACCTCCATTTGCCAGGCGTAGTGCAGCAACCTGATGTGGCAAGAACTCAACAAGTTGCTGGAAGTTCCATGCATTAGTCATGAGCCATGCTGCCACTATAGCACCACCATAATTGCGAAAATATTGCCGATGCTGGACTATGTGCACTATTGCCAGAGGTGGATTATGTCCAAGAACTGACCTCTCTATTAAGTCCCGCAAGTGTTCCATAGGATTAATGTCAGGAGATCTGGCAGGACAGCTCATTCTCCAGAATGTTGTTCTAACCAATCGCAAACAGTTGCGGCCCAATGACTTGGCGCATTGTCATCCATAAAAATTTCATCGTTGTTTGGGAACATCAAGCCCATGGATGGCCAAAAATGGTGTCCAGTCAATAATCGGTTCATTATTTTCATACCATGTAAATACAACTCAAATTGTCATGGAGCCTGCCAGTCGCTGTGGCCGAGCCGTTCTATGCGCTTCTGTCCGGAACCGCTCTGATGCTACAGTCTCTGGTTCGAATCCTGCCTCGGGGATGGATGTATGTGTAGTCCTTAGGTTAGTTAGGTTTAACTAGTTCTAAGACTAGGGGACTGTGAAACGTGGCTACACTGAGTCACAGCGCCAGAGATTGCGCCAAAGATTATTATTCCGCTGCCTCCACTGGTGCAGTAGTAGTTCAGAGGATGTCGATGGCAGTTGTTGTTCTGTTGGGCGAGAGAGTAGATGCTGTTCGGTTGGTGTAATGTATAGATGGAAAAAGTTGCAATTGTCAGTGTGTATTCAAGGAGATGGGCTTTTAATTTATGATGCTGGTGTAATGGAAAATTTTCGTCAATATATAATAAGGTAAAAAGGTATTACAGTTTTCTGTAATGACGATGCCTCATGCTCACAGGTACAGTCAACAAGGCATCTGGCTCGTGTTCATTTATTAGACTTGTAATTCTGGTTTCTATGTGTAATTATAGTATTTCTGGTTTTTCAATTAGTTCATTGTAAATGGTGTACAAAATATTTTGTCGTATTGAGAAGAACCGAGCCAGATACATGTACATTGAGTCACACTGCCACACACAGAACAGTTGCACTTGTGCTATGTTGTTTCATAGCTTTTATAGTTGCAGGGGACTTAATTAATCAATTGTGTTAATGTAAATTCCTTGTCATTCTTTTTTTTTATTTTATGCAGTCAGATTGCGTGCTAATATTAGTCAGGACCAACCAGTTATGAGACTTCGTAACTGGTCACACAGCTACTAAAATTATTGCATTTATTCATTAATATTATTAATTAAGCCCCCATGCACGTGGCGATCCTGGCAGGATCGTCCCTCGGAATTCTTTTGATAGTAAAAGTAGTAGACAGCTGTATTGTTGTAGTATTTTGTAGTTTAGTAATTGTAGTCTATATTGCATGTGTGGATTTTGTAATTGAACATTTGTAGTTGCCTTGTCATTCTTCTAATGGTATTTTTGCAGAATTTAATTTTTGATGTGTCATATATGGGTTTGACAATTTTGTACAATTGTGGAGGTTTTAATTGTTCGTTAATCATTTTTGTCGGGCAGCATTTCATGTGGATGGTATTGATGGTGATAATGTGATATATTGCGTGCAATTTTCGTATAGTGACGAGTTTTGTATGTTTTGAAAATGATTACGCGATCGATGGAAAAGGCAAGAATGACGGATAGTCAGAATAACGAAATTCTTAACACAGTATGGTGAATAATGGAGTAGAAAACAATTTAATAAGCCTGGAAAATAGTCCGGAACCAGTTCAGATTTTTCACAGTCGGAAAATTTTCAGAATACGAGATTAACGATAGAAGTTCTGGAATAGTATCGAACACAGATAGCTTTACGCCTATGACGAAGGAAGTTAGTTTTACGAGAAATGTTAGGGGTGAAAAGAATTTCGAACCTGTTAATATGGAGCAGTTGATGGGTGCAATATTACATTTGGGATAAAAAAAAGGAAGAATTAAAACTGATGTGGGAACAATGGAAAAACAGTTAGGATCTGAATTAAAAACAGAGATGAGAACATTGGCAACACGGTTAGACCCACGAATAGCTCAACAGGGTCTTCTTTCCCCGCTAATTTTTCCAAGCCCGTTCCCTTGGCAGTGGTTTCGCTAGGGACATGATTTGAAAACATGAAAGATGAATTAAAGATAGAAATTAGAGAAGAAGTACAACCGATTTCGAATGCTCACAATAATAGATTAACTTCAATAGAAATTAGACAAAAGGAACAGGATAGAGAACAGGAAGAAAGATCGCGTGATAGTACAAAAATTTTCAGAGCTAAATTTACAACGTGCACACGATAAGGAAGAAATATTTGAAAGAATTGAGGGATCCGTAACAAATGGCAGAATAAATAACCTAACACAACAATATGAACAGTTAACTACTAAATGTGTCAATACTGAAACCCGAATCGCGACACTTACGGAAGACGTAAATAAACAGAAAGAGCAAATAGGTGACTTATCGGAAAGAGTTGACGAGATTTCAGAAAAATTGACAAGTCTTAGTTTAAATTGGGACTGAAATTCAGATGATACAGCTCCAGTGCCATTTGCAGAAACAGAAGAGTACCAGAATATAAATAAACATGTTGAATATCAGGGAAAATTTATGAACACGTTAAAAGGGCTTACGAAAGCAAGTTAAACAAATTGAAAGCGAAATCGTAGGAAAAGACAGTAGAAGAAATTTAGAATCACCGATATCGGGGGGTTTTGAAGAAAATAATTTGTTTCATTTACGGGATGCGACAAGAGAGCGCCAGGCGCGCGAACTTGACAATAATCGACATTCAAACTGGGACAGACGCGGTAGGTCTTTGTCGCCACGAGGCGAAAACTTTGACTATAAACACTTTTTAACTGTTCGGAAATTTAAGATCTTTCGCAGTTCTAATACTGACATACACCCATGTTCATGGCTAGATCAATTTATGTACGCACTTCCGCCAAATTGGTCACTAAGTCACAAACTGGAATTTATGTGTGGATATTTTGAAAACGAACCGGCGACGCGCATGCGCACGCTTACTAGAGATTGTAATCATTTAAATGATTTTTATCATGCATTTCTATCGGCATATAGGTCCGAAAACACGCATAGTCTTATTATGCAGCGTAATTTTAAACAGTCTGAGTTCCGCTCGCCGGCAGAATACTTTGATGACATGATTCGAAAGAATCAATTGCTTTCCAACCCTTATAGCCCGACTGAATTAATTCGTATTTGTTTAACTGAGCTGCCACAATGGAGAAGACACATTGCTTTACCGGAAGATGTAAAGACGACATTGAAACTTTTAAGACTTTGCTACAAGAACTTGAGTATGACAACGACGACGGAATTTCTTGTAATTTTTTCAGAAATGGTAATCACAATAGATTTTCAGAGAAAAGGGATAGTGATGGGAACGGACGTTATAGCGGTAATGTTGAAAATGACAGACGAAACAGACAGGACAATAGAAACCAGCCTTATGACAAAGGAAAGCGTAGCGATTAGACAGTATTATTTAGTTCGCATTGATATTCTTTTTAAACGAAAATCTGTTGACAACTCTGTTTGGTTAGTTTGCATTCCGGATGAGTGGGTTAATAAAATGATTTGGTATACACACTTCAGTTATGCACACTTTGGTCCCAGAAAATGCTTTCATAAATTACGAGAAAATTGCTACTTCAGTAATATGGAAAAATGTATTCGATTTGTTCTTGCTAAATGCAAATTATGTCAAAAGGCTAAGCCGCCAACTATTTCTCACAGAGCACCGTTGTTTCCTATCGTTCCAGCGAGATTAAAGGAAATGACTGCAGTCGATTTGTTCGGTCCAGTGGTTCGTTCTACTAATGGTTTTGCGTACATTTTGGTAGTAGTGGAATTGACATAAAAATATGTGTGTTTTACACCTTTACGCAAAGCAACAACTCGTTCAGTATCTAATGCTTTCGTCAAACATTTTCTTAAATAAGTGGGTCATGTTGATAAAGTTATATCAGATAATGGATCACAGTTTCGCTCTAGAATTTCGCTTCGTACTCTACGGCGTCGTAAGATTAAACCAACTTTCATTTCACTTTTTCACCCTCAATCTAACGCGTCTGAGAGATGGATGAAGGAAATCAATAAATTGTGTCGTCTTTATTGTCATCATAGTCACAAAACGTGGGATCAGTATCTTCATATTTTTCAAAACATTCTGAATGAACTCCCTAATGATTCAACTTCTTTACCGCCTATATTGATATTAAAAAATAAAGCACCGACAAATCGTATTTCTGAAATCGTTCTTTTTCCGCCTACACGGAAACTGCGGCATTCTGAAGTTGTCAACCTGGCTCTACAAAATATTGCATCTGCGGCTGCTAGAAGAGAGAAAAATCAGCTAAACGTCCTGGTCGTTTAAAAACTTTGTCAGATGGTCAAAAGGTGTTAATTAAGTCTCATCGTTTGTCTCACAAAGGAAAGGGTTGTGTCGCAAATTTTTTCTGCTTTATAACGGTCCATATAGAGTTCGCAAAATCATTCATGATAACATTGTTGAAGTAGAAACTCTTAAATCACGGCACTCTAAGGGAATACATCATATATCGAACGTTAAAATTTTTGTGGAATGACATACTTTTGAAAAATTAACAGTTACACGTAAACACGCAGAGAATACAGGGATACCGCGCTGTGTTCTAGCGGCAGCACCTACAAAAAGCGGAAGTCAGTCCGCGCGCCGCACAAGGCAGTCGTTGACCGCAAACAATTATTTCCTACGTCACGCTTACCTACAGCTGATCGAGCGCTCAGTGCGAATGTACTGACAGCCGTAGACAAACACAGTCTAATTTCTCCGATTAAATTCACTATAAGGCTATAGTGACTTGATAACTTATGTTATTAACGTTCAGTTTTTCCGGGATACAGTTGTATAAAATATTTAAGAACTAAACGTAAATTCTCTGCGTGTCCGACATTAAGAAGACTTGCTATCGAGAAAATTTCAGGAAGAATGTAATTTCGAGGAAGAAAGTAATAAACTAAAAAAGTAACTATTCATTGAGTTTATTTTTCAGGTAACATATTGTTACTTACGTATGTACTTTATACGTAAGTTGCTGCTCGCAATTACGTGATTTATACTTTGTGTTAAATTTTATGCTCTATGAATTTACTTGTGAAGCAACATGCTTGCGTACATTTGCTGATTTTGACAATGTTTTATTAATGAACAGGGTTGTTACTTGTGTATATTATGCATCGCTTGGCTGCTATGCTTTTTCACTGATGTCATATTTTGTATTATGTGCCTGCTGTGCTTATTTATTTAAATTATTATTGTCACCTGATTAGTTGTGCTGATATGGCTATATATGTAAGTCATACTTTGTGATTTATCTGCTTGCGCCTTCATGTTTACTTATTGAGATTACATATGAACATTTATTTGCTTATGCTGATATGATGCTAATGACCTGTTTATTATGTCAAATATATACTTGCTGCTTTGCATATGGATTGCATATTTACACATTTCTGTTTTGCTGTCATAACTGCTCTTTAATTTTGTATAGAGAAATACTTATATACTGTTTACGAACATACAGTTTAGGTGACACCATGGTATCAATTATAGATTGTTCCCTTTGCAGAGCCTCGTTGTAGGGATTGTGCTGCATCCACTTGTTGACATTCTGTTTTCTACTGGTTTATTTACTCGCTATTGCATGTTTTGCTTACGCTCAGTGCTTTACATTTTAAGATAAGATAATGGACTGCTATAATTCTATGAACTACATGGGTACAAGAAACTTCATTGAAGTCACATGAACTGGAGGTTTTATGGAAGCTGTATAAATTCATTATAATAGAAATGAAGCTGACGACATGAAATACCAGCAGTAGCTTTAGACCATTGACATTTATTACACTGCATTCTTCGTGAGCAATGGAAATAGCAAGTGACACATGACACAAAGAAATACTCCACATGTTTGCTTCTGTTTTGCCATGATTCTTGAAGTGGTGTACACACTGTGAAATATTACGATTTATTCATTCAAATTCTTATGTGATCATTAATACTGTGTACTCGCACCTACTTACTGAAAGTTATTCAAACTGAAGGCTATTAGAGGTCTTGTATGCATTTCTTTTATGATGTACGAGGTAACCAAAATGTATTTTATAATTCATAATGAGTAGAAGGTTTGGCTCAGGTGTATTACACAGAGGATGTGTGTGGACACTGTGTCTTAGGATTGTATGGGATGATGAACTGAAATTTGCACTAGGAATTTATCTGTACTTGTCCGAGGAGACTGACTAGAGGAAAGAGTTGTTATGGAAGTGAAATGATATTGGTAATAAGGTTTATACGTATCGCCGTATTGAAGAGGTATTATTGAAGTATTGAAATTATGTGATGCTGATGATTATTGGACTTTTGGTGGATAAGAGGTAACGTAAGTGAGGAGCATATTTTTTGTTGTTGGTTTATATAGAACAAGAAGGACGAAGATGGCAGACTAGAACACTCCAGTGGAAGGAAGATTGTCTACACACACACATTATTAAATTAATAAGCAGTATATACTTTTTTGGGGGGAGGAAGTATTTGCATATCTTGGCAAACTGACAGTCGTTCAGCAACCGTACATTTTGATGTGGCTTGTCAAACATTGGTCTTGACATTTTTGACTATGACGTTGACTATTATTGACTGTTATACACTACTGCCACCACTATTTGATACACATGTTGAACATCAAATTTTGACAGAATTGCATTTACACAGTTAACACTATTCAATTACACAATAGTACTTAATATGTGGATGAAAGATGAGTGAATGTGTTTTGTTTGTTTTCCTTTCCTAATCACAAATAATTGATACCGACCTACCTCCTAAATATTATTTTACTTGTTTGTTGTGGCTTGCACTGACACCCATAAATATTATAGGTTTACTGATATTTGTGTATTTGTAATAGTTAATATGACAATTATCTGATATCATTTGTGTGTTCGTTATAATTTGTATGTTTAGTGTAAGAACATTGATAATAATTTTGTAAAAGCAATTGTGTGTGCATACAAACTGTTGTTCGTGCTTACACCTATTATCATTGATGGGTACCACTTGGAAATGTTTAATTTCTGCTGATGAATTGTTTAATTATTGCTGGTGAATATTATGGACTGTTACCTGCACTTGTTTAACGTTACTGGGTGCCACTGTAGGAACTGCTACTATTGATGTGATGACACTCATTCCTGCCTGCACCTGCTCGTCATTACTGGGTGCCATTGTTGGAACTGCTGCTACTGAGATGATGTCACTTGTTGCTGTCTGCACCTGTTTAACATTGCTGGGTGCCACTGTTGAAACTGCTCAACCACTGATGAGATGTCACTTGTTGGTGTCTGCATCTGCTCGCCATTGCTGGGTGCCGCTGTTGGAGCTGTTCAAATACTGCTGATGAAATGTTATGGGACTGCTATTTGCACCTGTTGACCATTGCTGGGTGCTACTGTTGGAACTGTCAACTACTCTGAGGAGTGCTACTTGTTTATTGAACTACTGAAAAGATTTTATGTGAATATTTCTGTAAACTTATTTATTGTGTATTTACTGTTTATTAAATGCTATGAGACTCTTGTCTACACCTATTCGTCATTACTGGTGCCATTGATTGAACTGTTTAACTACTCTGAGAAATGATACTTGCGTAAACTATTATGTAAAATCACATGTATACAAGCATTTGTATTCCTTACTGTATTTTTATAAAATAGGTTATTGAAGGGTCAGTGCAAAGCCACAATTTATTTAGATATGTGATATTTACTTATTAATATCATCTTTTATTTTGTCTGTGTTTTTCTGGACGAATTTGGTGGTATTTTCACCACCAATGCTGGCAAATATACCACCAAATTCTAGCCTGTGGAGGAGATGCATATGAAAAGTGGCTACACTGAGTCATAGCGCCACAGATTGCGCCAAAGATTATTATTCCGCCGCCTCCACTGGTGCAGTAGTAGTTCAGAGGATGTCGGGGGCAGTTGTTCTGTTGGGCGAGAGAATAGATACTTTTCGGTTGGTGTAATGTATAGATGGAAGAAGTTGCAATTGTCAGAGTGTATTTAAGGAGATGGGCTTTTAATTTATGATGCTGGTGTAATGGAAAATTTTCGTCAATATATAATGAGGTAAAAAGGTATTACAGTTTTCTTTAATGACGATGCCTCTTGCTCACAGGTACAGTCAACAAGGCATCTGGTTCGTGTTCATTTATTAGACTTGTAATTCTGGTTTCTATGTGCAATTATAGTATTTCTGGTTTTTCAATTAGTTCATTGTAAATGGTGTTCAAAATATTTTGTCGTATTGAGAAGAACCGAGCCAGATACATGTACGTTAGGTCACAGTACCACACAAAGAACAGTTACACTTGTGCTTTGTTGTTTCGTAGTTTTTATAGTTGCAGGGGACTTAGTTAATCAATTGTGTTAAGGGAAATTCTTTGTCATTCTTTATTTCTATTTTATGCAGTCTGATTGCGTGCTAATTCTAGTCAGGGCCAACCAGTTACGAGACTTCGTAACCGGTCACACAGCTACTAAAATTATTGCATTTATTCATTAATATTATTAATGAAGCCCCCATGCAACGGATGACCTCAGATGGTAAGTCTCCCACAGTGCTTAGAGCCATTTGAACCATTTTTTTTGTCATGGAGCCACCACCAGCTTGCACAATGCGTTGATAACTTGGGCCAATGGCGTTGTGGGGTCTGCGCCGCATTCGATCCTTACCATTACCTTTTACCAACTGAAATTGGGAATGATGTGATTGGACCACGGTTTTACCTTCATGTATGGTCCAACCGATATGGTCAAGAGCCCTGGAGTGGAACTGCAGGCAGTGTTGTGCTATTAGCAAAGGAAGTGGCTCCGGTCTTTTGTTGCCAAAGCTTATTAACGCCAAATTTCTACGGATTGTCCTTACGGATACGTTCGTCACTCGTCCAACATTGATTTCTGGAGTTATTACACACAGTGTTGCTTGTATGCTAGCACTAACTGCTCTACAGAAATGCAGCTGCTCTCCGTTGTTAAGTGAAGGTTGTAGGTGAGAGATAATCCCTTTTGACACTGTGGATCTCAAATCATTGAATTCCCTAACGATTTTAGAAATGAAACGTCCCATGTGTCAAACTCCAACTACCGTTCCGCGTTAGGTCTGTTAATTTCCGTCCTGCCGCCATAATCATTTCGGAAACCTCTTCCCATGAATCACCTGAGTACAGATGATACCTTCACCAATGCACTGCCCTTTTATATCTTGCGTAGGTGATACTACCACCGTATGTGTATACCTCCGTCTAAAATAAAACAACTTACATCTAAATCTACACCTGTGCTTCGCTGTGGCTCAGTGTATTTAGTGAGGCTCTGTCACTCTCGCATTTCCCTGTTCCTGTCACGAATTTTTCGCTGGAAGAGCGACTGCTAGAAATTCTCATTGTGGTCTCGAATCTCTCTGATTTTAACTTCATGTCCTTTTCGGGAGGTATTCGTAGGAAGAAGCGATATATTGGTTGCGTCTTCTATGATCATACGCTCTTCGAACTTTAACAGTACACCACATCGTGAATGTGTCTTGGGTCTGCTGCAGTAGACTGAGAATCTCTGTGACAATTTTATCCTCACTAAGTCGACATGTAACTTACTGTTATACAGCAGACTGTTTCATATGCCGTAAATAAAAAAGGGACTTAAAAAAGTAAACTACTTATTATAGCAGGCAAAGTAATTTTCATTGAATGTTGCACCGACGCAGATAGAAGATAATATTTTTGAACGTTGTGATCAATCCTCTGTAAACAATGGTCGAAGCTCTGTACAACCCGTTGAATTCTTCGACTACAGAGATCCTTGGTCACGTAGCCATTCGAGAAACGTCGTGCGAACGTCTTCATCGTTAGAAAATCTACTTGTCATCAAGATGTTCTTACAGCTTGTCGAAAAGATAGAAATCGCAATGTGGAAGATCTGGATCTCCCATTCGGAAACAGTATCGTCCGCGAGACCTTGGTGAAATGGTTGGTAGCATTTCACTACGGCTGCATGCGACATTGCTTTTGGTCCATATACCAACAGAATTTCACGCTGAATCTCTGTACAGTTTAGACGTATGTTACCGGTTCTAGCGCCTATTAACTTACGGCCTGTGATGCACCTCTTATCAGTGCCGCAGCAGAACTGTCTGCAGGAAACCCGAAAAACTTACTCTCTTCTGACAATGTGCCACTCCAGTTGTGCAATGATCTTAGTGCGGCATGACACGTGGAATTTACTTTGGAAGACTCTATGTACGTTACAGCAGACAACCACTTTCCACCATTTATTAAAAGTAAGCATAGCAAAATCAGTACCCAACTAAAACTAAGCATTAATTTCACTTTTCTACATTTTCACGTCCAAACGAACAAATTAAAAAAAAAAAAAAGTGAAATAACAGATTTTCACCAGAACCATTACCTTCAATTTATCGAATTTAGAAACTTGAAGTTAAAAAATCTGTCACAAGAATGATACATTTACGCGACAATAATACCTTGTAAAATTTCGAACTTCTTACGACAATTTGTTAAAGATTTTTAAGCCACCATTTAAGCCCCTTGAAAGCAAGTAAATATTGAGAACTTAGTCAAATCAAATGCAAGGACTATGGCTTAACTATTATAAAATTTACAGCTGCACCCAAGAAAGGTAGTTTCCTATGACCGAAACAGCCACGGTTCAACAGCCACGGTGCCAACTGACATCGAATCGTTCCAAAACCAAACGTTTACAGAACCTCCAATGCCCATCCAATACCTCGTATGTCAGATACTCTTCACACAATTAAATCAAACCTTTCTGGCTACAAACACAGTATCGCTTTACTCCTGTAAGAACGTTCAATAATTTTCCATCTCCGTCTCATTTCACAACCGTAAGACATCTCCAATTATAGATTAAGCCCCAGTCAACGTAAACAGCGATACAGCCCAAATCGGTGCTATTCTCCAGTCAATCAAGGAACTAGCTCTGCTAGTATACAGGGACATCACTGCGTTGCCGCACTGGCATCCACATCTCGATTTCACTCTGCCTCCCCATTCCTTCCCTCTACGATATCCGATGGTCGCCACCAGCGCGTGTAAAGGAGGGGATAATTCGCAAATATGCCACTCATATGCACGAATGCATGGTTTAATGATTGCTCTACTGTATGTTTGATGATGGCATCCTCTGTGTTAAAATATTTGAGAGGTAAAATGGCCCCATTTCTGACCCCCTATAGGGGTTTACTTTGGAGGATGTTACCAGAAAAATAAATAATTAAATAAAGGCGTTTTTGGGTCGTAAGTGGACTGTTAGATCTCTTAGTAGTTTAGGTACACAAGAGAATGTAGAAAGAGGTATAGGGTAGACTGACCTCAGGTAACGTGAAGTGTAGTGTTGGGTATTACAGAAATCTTATGAAGTGAGTTCAAGGGTACCTGCACCAGATCAGGATTTATGACGTATCACATCAGAACTAAATGTAAAAAGGCATTATTTTCCTCCTGTGGACACCATAGCCGTATATTTGTTGAAGAAAATTCTGAAGTTTTCCACCTGAGCTGATTTTGACACATATTGAGTTTATTATACCTCGTGCGACTGGCCTATTTCAGCTTCTACAGGCCATTTTCAAGCGCAGTAGGTCACAGGATAATTGTGAAACACATCGTAACCAATTGTGCTGTAAAATGACCTCTAAGAAGGAAACTGGCCAGTTGTGCAAGATAAAAAGCATTGAATACTTGTGAAAAACAGCGAAAGTGGAAAACTTCAGAATGTCCTACAGAAAGATGGAGATTGTATACTTCCAGGGTGAAGCCGAGTTTGTGATCGCAGCAGTGGAAGCAGCGGACGTTTACTGTAGGAAGTTGGGTGAGAACAGCGGCTGCTTATCATATCTGTAACGGCACTTTAGGAAGGGTAAGATCTTCAGTTCCTCAAGCAAGGCCATACACAGTGGAACAAGAGAGATTCCACTCGCCTTCACGGTCAGTCTATCGGTAGTAGGCTATAGTAAAAGATGTAATGCAATTATTAATAAACAGAAGCGACGATGGAGGAAGGATGCAGAGTAGCTCTCTTACCTCTGTCAGAAGTTATCACAACTACCTCAATTAATTAATGTAAATAGCAGTGATCACGAACGGAACAGTAGATAAGTAGGTTGGTCGGCGAAACGAATTCTGTTAATCGGGCATCTTACACCGCCGTTCTTTGGAGACGGAGGAGTGAGCCGTGCCTCAGACTGACAACAAAGAATAGTTATGGCTCAGACTTACACATTTTTGGTAGTCAAAGTTGGCGGGTTTGTCATGCTGGTGTGTGTTCTCATAAACTTACTTAGTATATTAATACGTATCTCATTTAGGATCTTCAATAGATTGTGCTTTTAGTCTAAAAGCCTCTTCTGCTCTACATACGTGATTGTGCTCGGAAAACTGTCGTACACCTCATTAAATGTATATTTTCTTACACAATGTTCTCATTCTATGAGATATCTTATTGAAGGACGTAGATATTAACATAAAGTGACAGACTGAATAATTTCAGAGCCGTTTCCCACAGCAACCTACCTTCTCTCTAGCGATGTAGCGAAACCGCAAGCCACAACGTTACAGAAATGGCCTGATAATTAACAAGAAGTTAGGAATGTTCCTGAAGTACAATGAACAGCACAGGGAATGCTTTATCACAGTTAACACCTACGCAATAAAGAACAGCCACAACAGTGCGTGAGTACATGAACAGTACTCGTCAGACAAGACAGCACTGATAGAGGGAATACAAAAGATCCAAAGAAGACCAGCACGTTTCCTTACATATTCTTTCAGTAAGCACGAAAACGTCACGGAGATGCTTAATCAACTCCAAAGGCAGGTGCTGCAAGGGAGACGTTCTGCATGATAGCATGATCTAGTCTTAAAATTCCGAGAGTTTACGCTCCTAGAAGAGTCAGATTATTCTTACGTATACCTCGTGAAAAGACCATGGACTTAAAATTATAGAGATTCGAGCCGACGCAGAGGTTCAATAGCAATCTCCCTTCCCTCGAGCCATAAGCGACTGGAATAAGAGAAGTGGGAAGTAACACGGTACACAACGTACCCTCCGCCACACACCGTAACGCGTCCTGCGGAGTATATATGGGGTTGCTGTAATGCAGACAAGCAATCCCGCTAGCACCATAGATCGTAAAGTGATGGTAAAAATGTATGATTAAATAAAATATATGAATGAGTATGTTATGGAGTACGACAGTTTAATAATGATCTGGGCATCTGAGACTGGATAGTGCGAAAAGGAATAGTACGACAGGGGGTGAGAGAATAAGGTACTTAGTACAATTCAGCACAGAGTGCAAATTAATCATTCCTAACACTGACATTAAAAAACATGAAAGTGCGTTGCATAGCTAAATATTCCGTAATGTTTCCGACAGTGAATATAATAGGAAGACAGAGATTTAGGAACACGCTTTTAAACTGTAAATCATGTACAGAGACAGATGTTGGTTTTAATCGCAATTTATTGGTTATGATCTGAAGGTTAAAACTGGATACATTGCAAGAAGGAAGGAAGCTAATGATATAGTATGTCTATAAGGTGAAGCAATGGGATATTGTTGAGCCATTCAAGGGGAGCATTAGGCAACAATTAACTGAAACAGGGGAGGCCAGCACATGAGAAGACGAACAGGTAACATAGAAAGGAGAAACAGTGAATACAGAACCACACTTTAAAACTACGAGCAGTTGGTATCTCTGGATAAAACACAATAGACTGAATATAACTGATAAAAGGAGTTACGTTTTATAAACTGGTACAGTGCGTACCCGCAATGAGGGAGAACGAAATGCCTCTCACACTTCATGCCGAAGTCTGGAGCTCGTTGCGCTACAAGGCATCTGTCTTATTTTACAAGACGGCAGAAAAAACGCGCATGACAGCCTGGCGAGGCAATACATCACACCGCCGCTCCATCGGGGGACGCCATGACAGGCGAACAGCGAGCGCTAGATGGACGAGCAGATGTCACGGGAGAAGAGTGGTGACGGTCGCTCACGGTACACTTGTACCAGCAGGAGGAGAAATCCGGCGCGACAAGTGAGGACAGACGCCTACATCTCACAGCCCCTATCATTAATTTCTTCGCCTCAAGCTACAGAGGCCTATGTCGTGTTATCCTCTACATAGGCGGCAGGCGTAAAGAAAATTTCAGTACTGAGTGAAAGCAGGGGAGCAAGAGAAAAAGAGAGACATAGAGTGAGATCTGAGGGGGGGGGGGGGGGGTGAAGATTAAGAACTAAGTAATTCGTGTAGTAATTGGTTGCTGACAAATGACTGCTATTACAGGATTTGCAGGGTGTTACGAAGTTAGTTATTCAAAGGTAACCTTTAATTGTGAACAGCTTACAGAAATGTTTGATAGAGCACTGAGCACAGTATATCTTTAACTTTTACTTACAAATGTTCGATGTGCCTACCTCGTGTAACACGAAAAAATGTACCGTCTGTAATTAGTTTTCTACTAGACCTATGTAGCAAGTATTGATGTACGGCAACTGCTTGTCGGCTGTCGCAGCTCGTCGACGTTTCCCGGAACCGGAGGACCAAAACACTGCATTTAATGCCACCCCATACACAAAAGTCGATTGGGGTTACGTTGTTGATCATCGTGGCCAAAATTCTTACGGAAATAGGTGACCACTTCAGGAAGAAAATGTGGTGGCGCTCCATCTTGCTGGAAAATTATTTCTGTGCCCGTATCCTGTTGTAGTTGAGGCATTAAATAATGTTCAAATATGTCCATGTACTATACGACTACATTTGACTCGGCATAAAAGAAGGGACGATACATCTTGTGACAGATTATGGCGCGAAAAGAGAAAATACCTTGAATGGTTCGCATACATGTTCCATTACATGACGTGGTTTCTGTTCACCACATATCCCAACTTTGTGCCGATTCCCTTTACCACAGGTATTGAAGATTGCTTCACTACTTAACAAAATTTTATCAAAGAGAAACCACTTCAATCTACATTTTGTTAAATATTTCTACACAAAACTCAGCTCAATTTTCTTTGTCACTTTCTTTTAAGGCTTGCAGCAGTTCCAATAACAGTTAGGAGTGACAGGCGTTTCCGTAATACCTTCCAGAGTGCTGCATAAGTCACTTTAATTTCTAAGCTGGCACGTCTCATTGATTTACCTGGACTACGAATGTAGGACTGTCGAAGTTGTTCAATTCCTGCGTCAGACAATCTCCAACACACGAGTATCTCTATTGTAAATCCAAACATGAACTAATTTCTACCGAATTACTACATGTGGACTATTTAATATCGCCAGGGTAGTATGTGCTACCATCGATTAGTTGTAGTAGTAATAACGGGGCTTATTACACCCAACATTGATCATGAGCTCATAAGATACAGGTTTTGAAGTGAATAAATCTATTAACTTACTTTACTTCAGTTGTGGCCTACATCATTGTAGTGAAATCCATTATGGTATCCTGTATTTATTGAACAAGCATATTTTAACTCATGTATGCAGTCATCGAGGGACAGCAAAGGCAAGATATTCACTGGTATTTAAACCACTTTTAACTACTCACTAACTGATGGGACGTTACATATGGTGCCCCGAGTGAGGAAAACCATGAAATTTATTGATGTAATGTGCATAAAAACATATCACATATAGTGATCCGTCAAGTGAATAACTGTTATTGGTATTTACATTTGGAAATATATAGAAGTGCATGTGGTATTTGGAACTGTTTACTTCAAAATAACAAGTACAAAGCTCGCCAGCGGGTAAGAAGAGGACGATGTCGGTTCTGAAGACGCAGCCTTTTGGAAGTTCTACTGCCACTTAATTTGGAACTTCAGAAACAGCAAGCTGCAGTTTGTTTACGACGCATATGCAGCCAAATACCTGGAAATGCCGGATGTCATCAGAAGGATAAAGAAGGTAGATTCACTGCCTAGAAAAGGTATATACCTAGTGTTAAACATTAATTTTGTGTATAAGGATTGTTGAGCTGTGTTAATTTAGGATCATAGATAAAGGGCAGATGGAATATGTATCATTGAAATAAATGAAAATACGCCTGTTTTTAATGCTTTACAAAAATTAATGTCTGGAGAAAGGAGTGGAGACGATAGCGGTGTAAAATTAGACGATTGAAAGTTTCACGACGGAGAGAGTAGCAGTTCCGGAATGGGCGAGACTACAGTTGTAACGCCTCGTAATTTTGATATCCGTAATATTAAAGTTGAAGAAACTAATGTAAATCCAAATAGTGATGTTGTGACAGAGCAAAAAGTTGTCTCGTGGGAACATAGTGATGTAAGGTTAAGTTTTGAGAATAATGAAATGTTATTGGCGATGGCTAATCTGGTCAATATAACATTGACAACAAAATGAACAGTAGCATGAGTAGCTTGAGAAGTGATATGTGTACTAAGAATGACATAAGTACTTTAAAGAGTGATATTGACGGTACAATCAGTGGTTTGGCTAGTGATATCGACAACAGAAAATTAGTGGTTCGGCTAGCAACATGAGTGATATTGACAATAACATGAGTAGTTTGAAAAGTGAAATGTGTGCTACTATTGACAGCAAAATTAGCAAGTTGGAATCAAGTTTCGACCTAAAGTTAGAAAAAAGTCAGCAGGTTCTTGCGAAGGCTTTAAATGAAACCATTGAAAATGTTACTAGTAATTAGGAAGCGAAAATAATTACAGTAGAGAGCAATTGTATTAGTAGAATTAATTGTGTTGTAGAATACTGTGATGGGAAAGTGGAAGAAGTAGTTGATTCCTGTACTAAGAAAGCTAACAGCAATTGTTCTGATAACAGAAAGGCTGTAGAACCTCAAATTCAAGTTACAGTAGATAATTTTAAAAGAGATTTGGGATCAGTGGGAAAAAATCTAGAAGGAAAATGCTTGACCACTATTGACAGTAAGACAGAAAAGCTAGGTAAGTAATTCTTGGAGATTTAAACTAAAGTTAATATGATGCAGAGTGTAAATTATAGTGGTAATAATGTAACTTCTTTAATAAATTGTAAGAGTTTTAATTGTTTTAAGAAATATGGTATTCTGCATCCCTTAGATTTTGTTAGGGAATTTAGTAATCTGTCAAAGAATTGAAGTGACCAAGAGAAAATGTCTTTCGTAAGGGGGTTTATGAAATCCAAATCTTATAGTTGGACAGCTGAGATTTCAGAAAAATGTGCTTTGTGGTAAGAGTTCAGGCAAGCTTTCCTAGACAAATATTGGTCTAAAGATGTGCAACAAGGGATATTGGATGACTTCTGGGGTGGAGGCAGATATGATGATAGGAAGGGAAAGATTACAGAGTTTTTAGACAAGTGGATTGGAAAAATGAAGTAACTGGATTTTAGTAATGAGTCAGTTATAATGAGACTGGAAAATAACTTGCCAAGTAAAATAAAAGAATGGCTTATTTAAGCTCCTAGATATAATTTTAGTAAATTGTTGGGTTATGTGCGAAGAATGAAGAGAGCAAAGGCCGCAGTGGAAGGAAGTAGGGGTTATGGAAATAAGGAAAACGACAGTTGAGAACCCCATGCTAACAGGGACAGAAACTTCAGAGAGGAGAGATTATGGAATAATGATATGTATTCTAGAGAGGGGAGGAATTATAGTTATGAGAATGGTAATAAAAGTAATAGGAATATCCAGAATGAACAGAGAAGAGACAGGAATTCCTGAGAAAATAGAGGTTTTAATAATGATAACAATTACAGGAGTAGTAGGAATTTCCTAAACGATAGATGTAAAATGAGCAAAGAAGAGATAGCAACGAAAGGAGTTTTAGAGAACAAAATAGCGATATTGGTTATAGGAATGGTGGAAATTCCCAGGATGTGGCAGTACAAGATAATCAAGGGAGAGACAGGAATGACAGATCAGACAATAGTTCTCAGTTTGTTTCAGAGCGATTCATACAATTTGTAGGGACGCATAAGATTAATCATATAAAGATATCGACTTACTTTCTCAAGGAAATATGAGCAAAAGGGTAATGGAGGAAATAAATAGACCATGTAGAACGCACTGTAGCAAAAAGCATACAGCATGGGCTAATCATTTACCAAATTTTGAAAAGATAATTAACAATTTGTGGAATTAATCAACAGGATATACTCCCTGTGAACTAATGTTTGGTGAACAAACGACTAACATTATAAGGGAAGAATTTGATTTTCCAATTATGACTGTAATGGCTCAGGAGGAAAAGATTCAAGAGGCTCGAGACATGGTGAAGAAAAAGGCAGAGAAAAGAAAGAGAAGACGTGACAAGGGAATTAAACAGACCAGTTTTAAAATTAACGAGTTGGTTTTAGTAAAAGTGAATGAGAAATCTAGTAAAGTAAGTGAAGAAATAAGGAAATTCTTGCATGTTTAGCATGGTTCATTTAAAGTATCGAGAATAGCGCTTGACAATGCCTATGAGCTTGTGTACCCAAGATCTAATAGATTGTTGGTGTTAAAGAATATAATAGATTTAAAACCATATGTTACTTCCATGTGGCACATTAGGTCAGTGCCAGACTACAGAGAATGATTCAGGAAAGAAGCAACCTGTACTTTGGTGAAAGGGTAACTGAGTAGACTCAGTTATAGGAAAATCAATAGGTAGTGAGTGGTGCATACACCGTGTAGGAAATTGTTGCCTTCCCTTAGGTGGGTGTTTGTCATACTTCTTTTCTGCCGCACTGTCTTTACTTCTATTTCTAGAATTCATGCTTTCTTCTATATTAGTATAGTGTAATAAGTAATGAAAAATCAGTGTTATTGTACTATATTTTGGTGATTGTTGGAGTCAACAACTCTTCTACTATAATCAAATGTATTAAAGTTTATATATGACTGCAACAAGGAGTGTTGGGACTGTGACAAATGTGACAGTGATTAATATTATGGTGAAGAGCCATAACTAGTGAAAAATAGTATGTAATTGTTTTATTCATATTTTGTAATGTGCTAGGCTGAATTTGTGGCTATTTTAGTTTAAGAATGTACTTTTGGAGGGTGTTATTATCATAGTGAATTGTTGTAATTTGCCATTTAATATATCACAGTAATTGGAGAAGCAGGAGGGTAGGCTCAAGGTTACTACTGTATTGAATTAATATGGAAAATTCAGTGAGTAAATTGAAGAATACTGGCAGTCACAGTATGTAACAGCATAGAAAGTATTAACTGTAAGAAGTTGAAGGTAATTGTTATCCTGATTTGAAAGGAATGTTAAAACAAAGTGGTTTTCGAAAGTTATATTTGTTGGATTGATGACCAAGTAGATATAGTGTTGCAGTACATTATTGTACAGTGATTAGATGAATAATTGAGTATTAAGGTGAAATAGAGTGGTGTAATGATGAGTTGGAGAAGCTACGAGATTCATTGTGAAGTTGAATTTACGTGAAGTATGATGTTATGGTGATGTTGATGTTGATGAAGTTTGAGGTTGGAGTATGAGCAAGGAATCTTCGAGAATTATTATGATGTGTATGAAGTTTGAGGTTATTGAGGAATTTGGTAAAAGAGTAATAAAGCTTATTTTTAGGTACTCTGTGTAATGACGCGTAGTAGGACAGTTTAATTGGTCATGCAGAATAGATTGATAGTGAAACAACGATAATTTTGAGAAGGCAATTAAGTAATCTGTGACAAGAGGAAACGTAAATATGTTTCGTGAGATTATGGTGAAAATACGAATTCGAAATAAGGTGTGACATGAACTGTGAACTAATTGATGAAGTCAGAGTTAAGTAATGTATCAACTTAAGCAGAGTAGGAACCTGAGTGAACAAACAGCAGCTAAAATTATATAATAAATAATTATGTAATAGCCTTTAACTAGCAATAACATAATTTGATGATTTTGTGGATACAATAGTATTTAAGGAAATTAGTAATAAGTTTGAAGGTGCCAGGAATCAACTGTAGATTTACAGTAGCAAGTTTTTACCAATGTTAGTTCTTTTTTGTGGGAGCATTTGGTTTAGGGGCTTCCACCTTCCTAAAAAGGAATATGTAATTTTCTTAACATAAGTTTTGATTTTGCAGTGTGAATTTTTGTTATATATATGCAATAAATATATGTAAAAGACTAATGTAGTGATATTCTCGTAGTTTTAAGATCAAGTATGACATAAGTTATGAAATAGCGTCTGTATGTATTTATGTTTTCATGGAACACCACATTGAATGAAAGGACAAGAGGAACAGCAGATTATAGAGAGTGGATAAAGGATCATAGAAATTTAAGGACTACAAGAGTTCCCTGTGACTAAACATCAGTGAAAGTGAACGGAAGTGGTGACGGACACCGAATTGGTGATGTTTTGAAAA
Organism: Schistocerca nitens; assembly: GCF_023898315.1. Classification (NCBI taxonomy): domain Eukaryota; kingdom Metazoa; phylum Arthropoda; class Insecta; order Orthoptera; family Acrididae; genus Schistocerca; species Schistocerca nitens. Next base: position 308,877,514 of record NC_064621.1, on the reverse strand, counting down.
ATTCATTATAATTGCATTCAACAGTAGGATAAAAGATATATGTATCCAAGTAAAAGTGGTAATTGTACGTGATTTTATATTTATAAACTAAAAAAGCAAATTTGTATAAATAAGGTTTTAGAGCTCATGATCAAAGAAGGTATAAGGAGAAATATATGAAAAAAGTGTATAGAATTAGTGTCAGTGTGATGACTTGTCACTTTTATTTTTTTTAAACTAGCAAATCATTCAATTTCCATTTCATATAAATTTATTGATTGGCTATGGGGTGTGTAACATTCCAGGCTTATGGTTGCCACCCCTGCATTATGTATTACTATACCAATAGTGCCTCCAGTTATAATTAAATCCAATTACTTTTCGATAATAAGAAAAAAAGCTCTTTGAAGAATAATAGGAGTACCAAACAACAGTAGTTATAATACTGTTTGTATCATACACAATCAAAATCAGATTCAGTAAATTAATATATAGATAATGTTTAGATAAATGAACAATATACTTCGTTCTCATAATTTGTAAAAAATGGTAGGAATTGACCTTGAGCCTAGTTAACAAAATATAGATAATTGATCATTTAGTATTGCTAGAATGTTTATTTCTGCAGTTTCAATATTAAAGTGTTTTTTATGTGTTTAGAAAATGTCATAAACTTGTTCTAGCAAAGTGGGGAATATTATGGAGTATTTGATAATGTTGTTAAACTATTTAATATTATAAATTATGTTTTGCGTTATTGTAACCAGTAGTACATTGTAGGAAGAGTATAAATACTCGACCTTGAGTATTGTTAGGGCAGATGAGTGTTGGACACACCAGAGGACATATCTGTGCATACAGCTGAGATAAGTTCTTGGTGCGTGATTCAGGTTTGGATTTACAATAGAGCTACTCGTGTGTTGGACATTGTCTAAAACAGCATGTTAGAACAGCGCAGAGTAGGATTATTTCGGAGTGTTAAACATTTTGATATTAATATCGCAAAAGGCAGAATGATGTGACATGTTATGTGAGTACTATGTTGAGTATTAGTGTTGAACAATGCGGTGGACCACACACGCGAATTTCTATGAAATTACTGCTTCTGGACTATTTAATATCCTAACAACGAGGCTTATTACACCGAAGATTCATCATGAGCTCTTAAGATACAGGTTTTGAAGTGAATAAATCTCTATACTTACTTTACGTCAGTTGTGGCCTACATCATTGTAGTGAAATCCATTATGGTATCCTATATTTATCGAACAAACATATTTTAACTCATGTATGCAGTCGTCGACGGACACCGAAGGCAAGATATTCACAGGTACTTAAACCATTTTTAACCACTCACTAACGTGTGGGACGTTACAGACTACGTAGGCTGCTCCTATTTTAGAAATAAACCGTTTCGTGATTAGGGGAATGGAAACACTGTCATTGTAAAGTTTTCGTTAACTTCTGACAGTGGGAGTTCTGGGGTTCATTACTATCCATTCTGTAACCTCTTGTGGTGAGAAGACCAATTCCGTTTTTACGGCTATTTTAATCATATCATTAAATTTATTGCTTCGTTTTTTTCTTAAGTTCCGTAATACTGTTACTATAAAAAACTCGTGTAGCTTGTTGTTCATTCACAACGACCATCGTGCAGCCCTTACCTGATGTGACCTGAAATATCCCTTTCATTGTAAGATTTAAATCACTTCGTCAACATTTCCTTTCCTTTCCTTCCAGATTTCCCTTAAACTCCATGACCACGCTTATAGACACATTCAACAGTCCGCAGCTCATCGTCTATTGGCTAGCGTTGCTACCTCTGGATAACGGGGTTCCGGGTTCAGTTCCCTGCCGGCTTGGGGATTTACTGTGCCCAGAGACTGGGTGAGTGTGTTGTCCTCATCATTCGTGAAAGTGGCTACATTGGACTGTGTACAGGTGTGGGACTTGTGCGGGCACTCACGACGGCGCAGTTGAGGGCTCCACAAACCAAACATCATCAAACGCATTAAACTTCTATGTCTCAATCTTCACAAACCCATCATATTAAATATGTCGTATCATTGGTTCCACGGCTGCTCGAAACACCACAATTGTCTCGCATAATATTTTAACGTATGCGATTCCAGTCATTCTCCGTTGCGGCCTGCTCACTTGATCAATCACAGAGTTTAACAATCATTTAATAATTGTAAGATAATTAAGCGATTTATATATTCTACATCTACATTTATACTCCGCAAGCCACCAAACGCTGTGTGGCGGAGGGCACGTTCCGTGCCACTGCCATTACCTCCCTTTTCTGTTCCAGTCGCGTATGGTTCGCGGGAAGAACGACTGTCTGAAAGCCTCCGTGCGCGCTCGAATCTGTAATTTTACATTCGTGATCTCCTCGGGAGGTATAAGTAGGGGGAAGCAATATATTCGATACCTCATCCAGAAACGCACCATCTCGAAACCTGGCGAGCAAGCTACACCGCGATGCAGAGCGCCTCTCTTGCAGAGTCTGCCAATTGAGTTTCCTAAACATCTCCGTAACGCTATCACGGTTACCAAATAACCCTGTGACGAAACGCGCCGCTCTTCTTTGGATCTTCTCTATCTCCTCCGTCAACCCGATCTGATACGGATCCCACACTGATGAGCAATACTCAAGTATAGGTCGAACGAGTGTTTTGTAAGCCACCTCCTTTATTGATGGACTACATTTTCTAAGGAGTCTCCCAATGTATCTCAACCTGGTACCCGCCTTATCAACAATTAATTTTATATGATCATTCCACTTCAAATCGTTCCGCACGGATACTCACAGATATTTTACAGAAGTAATTGCCACAAATCTTTGTTCCGCTATCATATAATCATACAATAAAGGATCCTTCTTTCTATGTATTCGCAATACATTACATTTGTCTATGGTAAGGGTCATTTGCCACTCCCTGGACTAAGTGCCTATCCGCTGCAGATCTTCCTGCATTTCGCTACAATTTTCTAATGCTGCAACTTCTCTGTATACTACAGCATCATCCGCGAAAATCCGCATGGAACTTCCGACACTATCTAATAGGTCATTTAAATATATTGTGAAAAGCAATGCGGCCGGTGTGGCCTAACGGTTCTAGGCGCTACAGTCTGGAACCGCGGGACCGCTACGGCCGCAGGTTCGAATCCTGCCTCGGGAATGGATGTGTGTGCTGTCCTTAGGTTAGTTAGGTTTAAGTAGTTCTAAGTTCTAGGGGACTGATGACCTCAGATGTTAAGTCCCATAGTGCTCAGAGCCATTTGAACCATTTGAAAAGCAATGGTCTCATAACACTCCCCTGTGGCACGCCAGAGGTTACTTTAACGTCTGTAGACGTTCTGTTGTAAACATTTTTAATAGTTTACATCGCAGGGCTACACCTCATAGCTTTCAGCACACTGTCACTTCTCAATATGAGGTAGATGCACTGTAACTCTAAATGGGGAAAAAAAGTCAAAACTTTTGGACGAAAGATGTGACCACAGCAGTTTTGTATATAGAAGGAATGGTGTAGTTAACGCGAGACTGTCAGTGTACTGTTGCGATAATCTTCCGAAGAGCAACGTGAGCTGCTAATATGGAAGAGCCGGGGAGCGGCGGAAGCTCATGCCAGAGCCCTGATAGGGCTTCATACGTGCAGCACGTAATGCGGGCCGCTGTGTTAATTAATAGCAGCTTAACGAGTCCCGCCAGCGGACCGTTCAAAGGCGGCCTCGCTCCACGTGTGCCATGTATGCTTTACTCATCTGCCGTGTTTTAATGCGCTGGACCACTGCGACGTATTACAGTGTAAATAAATGGCGAAAAATTACAAAAGAGGATTTAGTTCCGTTACCAGCTGATGTGATCGTCTCTACTCATAAAGGGATCATTACAGTGGCCCGTCAACTAGTAATAACGGCACATTTCATACTTTTATCCTATATGTCACGTTTGTAGGGTTCTGTATCTCAGTCGGTAAAAACGGATCACGTTGTTGTCCACCTGTTCGTCTGTCCAACTGTTGAAAACTCTTTCTCTCAGCAGCAGGTATCAAGTTAAAATATATGTTACATACTCTAAGTCAATGCAATAAAAAGATATGGCCATTTATGTCACATATTTTATTATTCGTATAATCACTCATCAAAATCTATAAGGCACCGCCAGTTGACCTAGTCCTGAAATTTGGCTAGATACAAGGTTTCACAGTAGAACTAAAAGGAAAAATTGAAAATTGTTAACTTGCAATTATATCCCTCCCATCGCCCTACCGTCTATTTTGAAAAGACGGTATGTTTAAAAATGGCCACTACACTATAATCTGGCCGATCAGGGGGTAGATGTTGTTAGAAACATTGGCTAAGGTCGCTGTGTTGGCGATGAATGAAATTCGGACCAAAACACTATGGCCGGCTTGTCATTTGTAACCTTTATTCCTCATAGTTTTGGTGACTCGGCAAGAGTTGAAAAACCGAGCTGTCGAATGTGTATTTTTATGAGCTTTATATGTGTTTTTGGCATTAGTAGAAACTTGTAACAGCAGCGAAACCTTTTAAAGCGTCTCTTATGTCACGATAACGGGATTGAATGGGACGCGATTTACAGGATCAGTATGATAGCAAAGGGAGTTTCAGGTCAGATAACGTTCTTAGCACTTCCGGTATCAGCGTACACATCCAGTGTCAGGTTACATATTTGGGCGACTTATAAGAAATGTCGCCTCCAAAACCCCCGCCCGCCCAGTAAACGACATGGAATTGATGAAGGTCGTTCAGAGAAACCCCACACCCACCTTGGGCTGGTGGACTACTTACATTCAATAGCGTGAAGAAACTCGATACTGGCCAACTCATATAAAATTTACGGGATACCCGTCCACTCCTCTCCCTATCCCTCTCAGCAAATAGGAGCACGATGGAAGAGAGGTAAACCCAATGGGCCAATAAGATTCGAGTTCTATCTCCACTCCCTTATCATCGCTGTCTCAAATGTACAGCATTCTTCATTCGAGGTCTGAGAGTACTGGGAAAGAGGTTCAGTTTTGCTATAAATAATAATTCTATAGTGAGAGGCAGTTTGAAGTAAAGAACTAATAACAATGATGCAACAAATTAACTTTATGGTTTGTTAACGAACCTGTCAATGCTTGAGGAGTGGGAATTGGATATATGTCCTAATCTCCTTCACTCCCTCTTTCTACCCGTCCTCTCCTCCCTCCTCTCTTTGTCCATCTCCTCCACCTACCCTTCTTTCTATCACTACCTCCCCCCTCTCTGTGTATCTCCTGCATCCCCTTATGTCTCTCCATATCGTCGTCCCACCTCCGCTGTCTCTCTCCTCCTCCCCCCCTCCCCCTTCTATGTCCATTACCTTATGGCCCCACTCTGTGTCCAACTCCTCTACCCCTCTCTCTGACCTTGAACCTTGCTTATTGTTATTGCCAACGAATCCTTGATCGGGAATTGAAGTCGTTTAAAATGAATGGGTAAATCGGTTGGCATCGTTGCATACAGCGTACAAGATGCCTATCTCCAAGGATAGTGGCGTCAATGACAGTATTTCGTGTAGTTACAGTCTGAAAACTGGAAAAAATATCAACTTTCGGATGATTCAGAATCCTTAGCGGTATTCACATCAGTCATAAGCTGATAAACCATAAATACGACTGTCCTGTTTTCCGTTAAATCCAACCATAAGGAAGAAAGCAAATTAGCGTATTGTTGTGCAAACAACTTTTCCTTACATTGTTTCAAATGCTCTTTGACTGACTGGAAAACAAAACGAAATCACACATTTTCATAGCAAACCATTTTCTTACTCAAAGGCAGTTTTAACAGAGAACCTCTAAATGATTACTTAAGAAGGTATGTAGCCTGTTAGACTATGGTGTATATATTTTAAGTAACTGGTCAAGAACTTTTCAACATGTTTACAAACAATGTTTCCGCTCACACAAACACACACACATACAAACACACACACACACACACACACACACACACACACATCTGTCCCGTCGCTCCGCCAGCAAGTGCCACTGTCAGGACGGAACGTAACTTAGCCTTCGCTGCTGTGCCAAAGTCCTGATGCAGCAACACCGGGTGCTCTCCTGCGAGTGTTGTCAGCTGCATTGTTTGGAGTTAATGAGGAGACGTGTGCCTGCCTCTTGTAGACTTGAAGGTACAATAAAATTAGTAAAGTTGTTGTTGTTGTTGTGGTCTTCAGTCCTGAGACTGGTTTGATGCAGCTCTCCATGCTAATCTATCCTGTGCAAGCTCCTTCATCTCCCCACTGCAACCTACACCCTTCTGAATCTGTTTAGTGTATTCTTCTCTTGGTCTCCCCCTACGATTTTTACCCTCCACGCTGCCCTCCAATGCTAAATTTGTGATCCCTTGATGCCTCAGGACATGTCCTACCAACCGATCCCTTCTTCTAGTCAAGTTCTGCCACAAACTTCTCTTCTCCCCAATCCTATTCAATACCTCCTCATTAGTTACGGCCGGCCGAAGTGGCCGTGCGGTTAAAGGCGCTGCAGTCTGGAACCGCAAGACCGCTACGGTCGCAGGTTCGAATCCTGCCTCGGGCATGGATGTTTGTGATGTCCTTAGGTTAGTTAGGTTTAACTAGTTCTAAGTTCTAGGGGACTAATGACCTCAGCAGTTGAGTCCCATAGTGCTCAGAGCTATTTGAACCATTTTTTTTTCATTAGTTACGTGTTTTACCCACCTAATCTTCAACATTCTTATGTAGCACCACATTTCGAAAGCTTCTATTCTCTTTTTGTCCATACTATTTATTGTCCATGTTTCACTTCCATACATGGCTACACTCCATACAAATACTTTCAGAAACGACTTCCTGACACTTAAATCTATACTCGATGTTAAAAAATTTCTCTTCTTCAGAAACGCTTTCCTTGCCATTGCCAGTCTACATTTTATATCCTCTCTACTTCGACCATCGTCAGTTATTTTGCTCCCCAAATAGCAAAACTCCTTTACTACTGTAAGTGTCTCATTTCATAATCTAATTCCCGCAGCATCACCCGTCTTAATTCAACTACATTCCATTATCCTCGTTTTGCTTTTGTTGATGTGCATCTTGTATCTTCCTTTCAAGACACTATCCATTCCGTTCAATTGCTCTTCCAAGTCCTTTGCTGTCTCTGACAGAATTACAATATCTTCGGCAAACTTCAAAGTTTTTATTACTTCTCCATGGATTTTAATACCTACTCCGAATTTAGCTTTTGTTTCCTTCACTGCTTGCTCAACATACAGATTGAATAACATCGGGGATAGGCTACAACCCTGTCTCACTCCCTTCCCAACCACTGCTTCCATTTCATGCCCCTCAACTCTTATAATTACCATCTGGTTTCTGTAGAAATTGTAAATAGCCTTTTGCTCCCTGTATTTTACCCCTGCCACCTTTAGAATTTGAAAGAGTATTCCAGTCAACATTGTCAAAAGCTTTCTCTAAGTCTACAAATGCTAGCTAGAAACGTAGGTTTGCCTTTCCTTAATCTTTCTTCTAAGATAAGTCGTAAGGTCAGTATTGCCTCACGTGTTCCAACATTTCTACGGAATGCAAACTGATCTTTCCCGAGGTCCGCTTCTACCAGTTTTTCCATTCATTTGTAAAGAGTTCACGTTAGTATTTTGCATCCGTGACTTATTAAACTGATAGTTCGGTAATTTTCACATCTGTCAGCACCTGGTTTCTTTGGGATTGGAATTATTATATTCTTCTTGACGTCTGAGGCTATTTCACCTGTCTCGTACATCTTGCTCACCAGATGGTAGAGTTTTGTCAGGACTGGCTCTCCTAAGGCCGTCAGTAGTTCTAATGGAATGTTGTCTACTCCCGGGGCCTTGTTTTGACTCAGGTCTTTCAGTGCTCTGTCAAACTCTTCACGCAGTATCGTATCTCCCTTTTCATCTTCATGTACATCCTCTTCCATTTCCATAATATTGTTCTCAAGTACATCGCTCTTGTATAGACGCTCTATATACTCCTTCCATCTTTCTGCTTTCCCCTCTTTGCTTAGAACTGGGTTTCCATCTGAGCTCTTGATATTCATGCAAGTGGCTCTCTTTTCTCCAAAGGTTTCCTTACTTTTCCTGTAGGCTGTATCTATCTTACCC